>NC_067244.2:188428717-198428717 GCF_019359855.2 Lolium perenne | reverse complement strand
GTGTTATGGATAACCACTATGAAGGGAATGGAACTGTCCATCCTGGAGATCATTTACTGTTTTTGCATGAATTATGCGGGTTATTCAAGTGTGCAGGTATCTCTATGGATGAAGTGAGGAAGAAGCTATTCTCTGTTTCGTTGTCTGGTAAAGCGGCGCATTGGTATAAATTGTTGAAGAATAGTCATTCTCTTGGTTGGGAGGAAATTGTATCTCTCTTTTATTCTAAATTTTATCCTCCTCATGAAGTGCATATTGATAGGAATTATATTTATAACTTTTATCCTCGTGATGGAGAGAGTATTTCTCAAGCGTGGGGGAGATTGAAGTCACTAATGCTCAAATGTCCCATTCATGAGCTCCCCCGTAATGTTATTATTAATAATTTTTATGCAAGGCTTTCAGGACAACACAAGGACTATCTGGATGCCTGTTCGGAGGGATCTTTCACAAGCAAGGAGCTTGAAGCTAGGTGGGATCTTCTTGATCGGATTGAGGAGAACGCTGAAGGATGGGAGAACAACAAAGGTGAAGAGTCAGGTATAAATTATGATTATGAATGCATTGAAGCTTTTATGGATACTGATGAATTTCGAGATATGAGTGCTACTTATGGTCTTGACTCGCAAGTTGCTGCAAATCTTTATAAAGCCTTAGCTTCTCATTTTGAATTGCCTAAGAAGAATTTTGATAAGTATCATGAACCTTTTAAAGAGGCTTGCATGAAGAATGAAATTGTTGTTAATGATTGCAATAAGCATGCTCAAACTCCTAAGAATGCTATTTCCTATAAGCATGTTAATTTTTGTGGAATGCATAGACCTTGTGGAATTAATCAAATCAAATATGAATATTGTATCCATCATATTAATGAAAAAACTAGAAAGTGGTTTAGGGCTCTAGATGATCTTGGTAAAAAAGTGTGTGCCCTCTATCCTTTTATTTGTGAACTTTGCCATGGAGTGGGTCATTTTAATTTTCAATGCTCCTCCAATGATAATTTGAACCCCATGAGTGCTACAAATTCGTATTGTGATGATGAAATTACTCCTAATCAGCATGATGAACTTACTTTATTTTTGTGGTGTGAAGAGCTCTCAAGAAAAATCTCTTTGTTACATATGAGTGATCTTGATATTGATGACGTCCTGCATGGGTGTTTTTCTTATTGCATTGATAATAGCCATACAAATACTTACATACAAAATATTTTAGAAGATAATACCTTGCCAAAATATGATAGGACCGCTGTGTGTTTTGAACTAATTAATGAAAAGGAGGAATCCTCCCAAGTTTCTTCTATTGTTTCTGAAAGTAAATCAGGTTATGCGGACAAGCCACCCTTCAAGCCTCTTCCTCCTAAAGAAGGGAACGAGGAGAAGGAAGAGAATAAGAAGAAGAAGAAGAAGGGAACGAAGAAGAAGAAGAAGAAGAAGAAGAAGAAGAAGGAGAATAAAGAGAAAGAGGTAACGGCATATCCCCGCGTGAATGAGATAACGCTAGGTAACCGTAAGTATGTTGCTCCTAATGATTATTATGATAATGAATCTTAATACAATGATCTTCCTATGCCCTTTGCATACATTAGTGATCATGATTTGAATGGGTACACTACTTTTGATATTGCAAATCTCTGGGAAACTAATTCTGAAAATGATGATGATAGTAATTGCCATAGTATCTGTGCTATCCATGCTTCCTCCCATAATGATATAGAAAGCTCTAAGCTTGGGGAAGAGGTGTTTGAAAATCCTTTTGCTACTGATCATTATGTGTTTGATACATCTCCTTCTAATAACAATGATGGTATGGTCACAGATAAACCGACTGTGAAAGATAACTATTCTATTTCTTATGATGACACTGTGCCTCCGACCTTTGATGATTATTATAAAGAATGCTATGATATAGGTTATAACTATCCTTATGAAACTTGTCATAGTCATGATTGGATTACCAAAAACAATTCCCTTAATATGCAACTTGTTTACCATGTTCAAATTCTTGATAATAATCTTGCTCCAATTACTATTAATGAGAAGAACTCTTCTTATGCCAAAATTAACGATACTTCTATGCATATGAACCATGATAAGAATGTTTTAAGTGATGGGTATATTCTGGATTTCATCAATGATGCTACTGAAAGTTATTATGAGAGAGGGAAACATGGTTATATGCATCTTAATAATATTAAGTTTCCCCTCTTTATGTTGAGAATCTTGAAGTTACTCGTGTTTTATCCTCTTATGCTTGTCACTTTGTTCTTCATGAATTCATTTGTGTACAAGATTCCTTTGCATAGGAAGCATGTTAGACTTAAATGTTTTTTGAATTTGCCTCTTGATGCTCTCTTTTGCTTCAAATACTATTTGTTCCGAGTGCATCATTAAAACTGCTGAGCCCATCTTAATGGCTATAAAGAAAGCACTTTTTGGGAGATAACCCATGTGTTTATTTTACTACAGTACTTTTGTTTTATATTTGAGTCTTGGAAGTTGTTACTACAATAGCAACCTCTCCTTATCTTTATTTTATTGCATTGTTGTGCCGAGTAAAGTCTTTGATAGTAAGGTTGATACTAGATTTGGATTACTGCGCAGAAACAGATTTCTTGCTGTCACGAATCTGTGCCTAATTCTCTGTAGGTAACTCATAAAATTATGCCAATTTACGTGAGTGATCCTCAGATATGTGCGCAACTTTCATTCAATTTGAGCATTTTCATTTGAGCAAGTCTGGTGCCTCTTTAAAATTCGTGTTTACGGACTGTTCTGTTTTGACAGATTCTGCCTTTTATTTTGCATTGCCTCTTTTGCTATGTGGGATGAATTTCTTTGTTCCATTGACTTCCAGTAGCTTTGAGAAATATACAGAAGTGTTAAGAATGATTGTGTCACCTCTGAACATGTGAATTTTGATTATGCACTAACCCTCTAATGAGTTTGTTTCGAGTTTGGTGTGGAGGAAGTTTTCAAGGGTCAAGAGAGGAGGATGATACAATGTGATCAAGAAGAGTGAAAGCTCTAAGCTTGGGGATGCCCCGGTGGTTCATCCCTGCATATTTCAAGAAGACACAAGCGTCTAAGCTTGGGGATGCCCAAGGCATCCCCTTCTTCATCGACAAATTATCAGGTTCCTTCTCTTGAAACTATATTTTTATTCGGTCACATCTTATGTACTTTACTTGGAGCGTCTGTGTGCTTTTGTTTTTGTTTTTGTTTGAATAAATGCTTGTGTGGGAGAGAGACACGCTCCGCTGGTTCATATGAACACATGTGTTCTTAGCTTTTAATTTTCATGGCGAAGGTTGAAACTGCTTCGTTAATTGTTATATGGTTGGAAACGGAAAATGCTACATGTAGTAATTGGTATGATGTCTTGAATAACTTGATACTTGGCAACTGTTGTGCTCATGTTTAAGCTCTTGCATCATATACTTTGCACCTATTAGTGAAGAAATACATAGAGCTTGCTAAAATTTGGTTTGCATAATTGGTCTCTCTAAGGTCTAGATAATTTCTAGTAAGAGTTTGAACAACAAGGAAGACGGTATAGAGTCTTATAATGTTTACAATATGTCTTTTATGTGAGTTTTGCTGTACTGCTTCATACTTGTGTTTGTTTCAAATAACCTTGCTAGCCTAAACCTTGTATCGAGAGGGAATACTTCTCATGCATCCAAAATCCTTGAGCCAAACACTATGTCATTTGTGTCCACCATACCTACCTACTACATGGTATTTCTCCGCCATTCCAAAGTAAATTGCTTGAGTGCTATCTTTAAATAATTCAAAATTTATCATCTCTGATTTGTGTCAATGTTTTATAGCTCATGAGGAAGTATGTGGTGTTTATCTTTCAATCTTGTTGGGCAACTTTCACCAATGGACTAGTGGCTTCATCCGCTTATCCAATAATTTTGCAAAAAGAGCTGGCAATGGGATTCCCAGTCCCAAAATTAATTAACCTAAATAGACACTCCTCCATGGTATGTGATTGTTGGACGGCACCCGAAGGATTCGGTTAGCCATGGCTTGAGAAAGCAAAGGTGGGGAGGAGTGTCATCATAATAAAACTAAAATAAAAAGGCACTCCTTCATGGTATGAGATTGTTGGCAGGCACCCGAGGATTCGGTTAGCCATGGTTTGTGAAAGAAAGGTTGGAAGGAGTGCCACCCAAAAATAAAAATAATTCATGGGAGCCGCCCTTTGAAGGTTTGTCTGGCAAGGGGGTTAGAGTGCCCACTACCATTCGTTGACAACAACAAACACCTCTCAAAATTTTACTTTTATGCTCTCTTTATGTTTTCAAAACCAAAGCTCTAGCACAAATATAGCAATCGATGCTTCCCTCTGCGAAGGGCCTTTCTTTTACCTTTTATGTTGAGTCAGTTCACCTATTTCTCTCCATCTCAAGAAGCAAACACTTGTGTGAACTGTGCATTGATTCCTACATACTTGCATATTGCACTTGTTATACTACTTTGTATTGACAATATCCATGAGATATACATGTTATAAGTTGAAAGCAACCGCTGAAACTTAATCTTCTTTTGTGTTGCTTCAATACCTTTACTTTGAAATTATTGCTTTATGAGTTAACTCTTATGCAAGACTTATTGATGCTTGTCTTGAAAGTACTATTCATGAAAAGTCTTTGCTATATGATTCATTTGTTTACTCATGTCATTTACCATTGCTTTGATCGCTGCATTCATTACATGTGCTTACAATAGTATGATCAAGATTATGATGGCATGTCACTCCAGAAATTATCTTTGTTATCGTTTACCTACTCGGGACGAGCAGGAACTAAGCTTGGGGATGCTGATACGTCTCCAACGTATCGATAATTTCTTATGTTCCATGCCGCATTATTGATGATATCTACATGTTTTATGCATACTTTATATCGTTTTTATGCGTTTTCCGGAACTAACCTATTGACGAGATCTTTGAAGGGCCGATTCTTTGTTTTTCTGCTGTTTTTGGTTTCAGAAATCCTAGTAAGGAAATATTCTCGGAATCGGACGAAATCAACGCCCAATATCTTATTTTGCCCGGAAGCTTCCAGAGCACCGAAGAAGGGCCAGAGGGGAGCCAGGGGGCCCCACCCCACAGGGCGGCGCGGCCAAGGGGGGGCGCGCCCCCCTAGTGTGTGGGTCCCCCGTGGCCCCTCCGACTCCGCCTCTTCGCCTATTTGAAGCCCCCTGACCTAATTCCTCGACACCAATCGACGAAACCAGAGAAAACCTTCCAGAGCCGCCGCCATCGCGAAACTCCAATTCGGGGGACAGAAGTCTCTGCTCCGGCACGCCGCCGGGACGGGGAATTGCCCCCGGAGTCATCTCCACCGCCATCTTCACCGCCATCGCTGTCTCCATGATGAGGAGGGAGTAATTCACCCCCGGGGCTGAGGGCTCCGCTGTAGCTATGTGGTTCATCTCTCTCTTTATGTGATCTAGTTGAATATCATCTATGTGTTACTCTAGTGATGTTATTAAAGTAGTCTATTCCTCCTCCACGGTGTAATGGTGACAGTGTGTGCATCGTGTAGTACTTGGCGTAGGTTATGATTGTAATCTCTTGTAGATTATGAAGTTAATTATTGCTATGATAGTATTGATGTGATCTATGCCTCCTTCATAGTGTGATGGTGACAGTGTGCATGCTATGTTAGTTCTCGGTGTAATTGTGTTGATCTATGTTGCACTCTAAGGTTATTTAAATATGAACATTGAATATTGTGGAGCTTGTTAACTCCGGCATTGAGGGTTCGTGTAATCCTACACAATTAGTGGTGTTCATCATCCAACAAAAGAGTGTACAGTAGTTCTATTATGTGATCATTGTTGAGAGTGTCCACTAGTGAAAGCAGGATCCCTAGGCCTTGCTTCCAAGCATCGAATCTCCATTTTTTTACTGCCTTGTTGCATGTTTACTCGCTGCCATATTTTATTCAGATTGCTATTACCACTCATATTCATTCGTACCACCTGTATTTCACTATCTCTTCGCCGAACTAGTGCACCTATACATCTGACAAGTGTATTAGGTGTGTTGGGGACACAAGAGACTTCTTGCTTTGTGGTTGCAGGGTTGCATGAGAGGGATATCTTTGACCTCTTCCTCCCTGAGTTCGATAAATCTTGGGTGATCCACTTAAAGGAAACTTGCTGCTGTTCTACAAACCTCTGCTCATGGAGGCCCAACACTGTCTACAAGAATAGAAGCACCCGTAGACATCAAGCATGTCACTTCAGAAATTATTCTTTTATCGTTTACCTACTCGAGGATGAGTAGGAACTAAGCTTGGGGATGATGATACGTCTCCAACGTATCGATAATTTCTTATGTTCCATGCTTGTTTTATGACAATATCTACATGTTTTATACATACTTTATGTCATATTTATGCGTTTTCCGGAACTAACCTATTGATGAGATGCCAAAGTGCCAGTTCCTGTTTTCTGCTGTTTTTGGTTTCAGAAATCCTAGTAAGGAAATATTCTCGGAATTGGACGAAATCAATGCCCAGTATCTTATAATTCCACGAAGCTTCCAGAGCACCCGAGAGGGACTAGAGGAGAGCCACAGGGGGCCCACACATGTGGCCGGCGCGGCCAAGAGGGGGGCCGCGCCCCCCTATTGTGTCACCGCCTCGTCAGCCTTCCGACTCCGCTGTCGAGGGTACTCCTCGCCAATGCCCTCCGATAGGGGCTTAGGGTTGATGGAATCCTGTAGGCTGACACGAGACATCGGTTCACAGACAAGCGGGGAGAGCGATTTACCCAGGTTCGGGGCCCTCGATGAGGTAAAACCCTTACGTCATGCCTGTCTGTTCTTTGATTATGATGACAATGGGTTACAATGGGGTGCCGAATACTTCGGCTGAGATCTAGTCGAGATTGCTATTGCTAAGGTTACCTAGCTCTAAGCTTTTCCGGGCTAAGATTGCTAAGATTGTTCGTGGTCTTCGGCAGCCCCTCTCCTGGCCTTTATATAGGAGGCCAGGTCTCAAGGGTCCTAACCGAGTATGACTAGGTTTAAAGTACTTTTAGATCTAATCTTTCCTTGTTGACTGCTTCTTTGTCTTGCCCGCCAAGGTTTCTTCCGGTGCGCTGTCCAGGTGGCCCATCTAGCCTTCGGGTGTATTCATGGGCCTCCAATTGGTCAATACAGGATAGGGTAACGTCGGTTACTCGAAGGGTAGTGCCCACGTCAGTAGCCCCCGAGTGTCTAGCCGAAGATAATTCGGGTAGAGACTAATGCATGTCTTCTCATGATATTCTTCTCCTTCATTGTTCTTGTTCATCTTGATTCTGCTTCATCTTCTTTTTATCGGGTGCGCGTCAGCGCTCCCGATGGGAGTAGCCCCCGAGTCTAGGTACGGATGCTTGCAATCCGTGCGTAGACTCAAGTTGTACTACTCGAATACTTTCCTCTGCCGAGTTTTCTCGCAGGTCTTCATGGGTCATCCGATACATTTTCTTTACGCAAAGGATAATGAATAACGTGCCCAACTTTTGTTGGTTAACTGCCGATGGCAAAACAATGTTACCCTACACAGAATCAAGTCCCCGGGCATGATCCTGGAGTGCAAAAAACTTTCGTTGGGTGTGCATCATGCACTCCCGATGGAGAGTGTTTGGGTGCAATCGCTTGTAACCGAGTGCAGACTCTTTTTCTTTCGACTGCTCATTCTGTCGAGTCTTCCTTTTATCGGGTGCGCGTCAGTGCTCCTGATGGGAGTAGCCCCCGAGTCTAGGTACGGATGCTTGTAATCCGTGCGTAGACTCAAGTCTTTTACCCAATAACTTTTCATGTTTCCTTCGAGTGCTTCTAGTTTTTTTATGACATCACAGTTGTGGGCCGATTGACGGGATTTGACTTGACGTGTAACTGCTGTGGGCCAATTGATAGGACTTAACCTGACGGGCCCACCCTAGTTCTGCGCAGGCAGTTTTTAGGGCCTGACTAGTGCACGCGCAGCGATCGAGGCGTCTCCTCAATTTTCGCGCGACGTGGGAATAATGGGCCGCCGGTTCCACTCCTTCAAGCGCCACGTGTACAGTCAGATCTGCTCCTCCCCCCACGATGTATTGTGGAGTTATGGCCACGTCTGGGCTCAAATTCTTATGGGATAAATAAGAGGCCCCCTTTCTTTTTTACCTTTTACCCCGTTCACTGCTCATCTTCTCCTTCCAGCCTCCTGTTCTTCCGCCTCTCCATCAGAAGCTTCGTTCACCATGGGCAAAAAGAAGAGTGGTAGCGCATCGGAGGCGGCTAAAGTTAGCCGCGACTGGAACGCCTCTGCCATTACCAACCGCGACATCAACAAACTTCGCGCCCTCGGCTTCATCTCCGCATCTGAGGATGACATTCGTCTCCCAGGTTCGGTTTCTCGCCCAAGTCCCCCAAAGGGCTTCACCGTCATGTTTGTCGCTTTTCTGTTCCGTGGCCTCTCTCTTCCGGCGCACGAGTTCCTTCGTTCCCTCCTTTTCTTCTACGGGATTCAGCTCTGGCAGCTGACCCCAAATTCCATCCTCCACCTTTCCATTTTTATCACTGTCTGCGAAGCCTTCCTCGGCATTGAGCCTCACTGGGGCCTTTGGAGGAAGATCTTCTATGTGAAGCGTCATAATGATAGCAACGGCCCCCCGTTGTCGGCGGCGTCGGCTTCGTTGTCAGGAAGGAGGTCGACTACTTCGACTATCCGATGAAGGAATCCGTCCAGGGCTGGCGCAACAAGTGGTTCTACCTTCGGGACCCTGCTGTTCCTGGGCGGCGTTCAAATCTCCCTCTTTTTGACGATGTCCTGGTGGCTCATAAGAAGAAGTCTTGGAACAACGCCCTTTCTCCCGAAGAAAAGGCGACAGCCGATGAGCTATTCAAGCAAATTGTCACTTTGAAGAATTCAGGAGGCCTGACGATGTGCGATACTGAAGTAGTTTCAGTGTTCCTACAACGTCGAGTGCAGCCGCTGATGTCTCGCCCTCACCAGCTGTGGCTTTTCACTGGCAAAAACGACAAGTCGAGGGTCAACTCTGCCGACCTGTCGGCAGAGGAGCTCCAGAACGAGGTTCGTCGCCTAACATGCCTCAGCACCAAGGACACCATTGTCTTGACATCGGCGCGCCCTCCTTATGATTTCAAGCATCTTCCGTCCGAGGTAACCTTGTCGTTCTTCGTTTACGGCCATTACTTCTTCTTTCTGTTTGTGCCTTACATGTTTTCTATCCTTCCGCAGGTTCCCGCTGTCGCCCAATGCTATCCTCCCTCACCCGAGAGTGGCGTGGTATTAGAGGATGACGACGACGATTCTGAGGGAACCGAGGATGCCCAGCACGCCCTTGAGGACAGCGATGTCCAAGAAGAGGAAGCTACCGAAGATGACGCCTTTCTCAAGAGCAGTCGTCGCAAGCAGGTACATGATGATCTTATCACTTCGGCCGAATCAAGTCCTAAAGGAGGAGATAATGATGCCGACGAAGCTGCTTCGCCTCCTGCTGCTAAGAAGGGTTCAACAAGTTTCTTCGTGGACGAAGATGATCTGGACCTGTGAGCATTTATACTCTTGTTACTTATATTTCTTGTCACCTTGTATGCTAACTGCGCGCTGTTCTTAAACAGCTCTGTCGATGACGACGACGATGTTCCTCTCGCAAAGAGGGCTAAACTAGCTTCTGAGAGAGCAGCATCGGCTAAGGAATCGAACCCTTCTCCTGCCAAGTCGACACCTCCATCCCGAACGGGTGTAGAGAAGGTCCCATTATCGAGAGTTATTCCTCCTGATGATGCTCCCATTCCGCCGGCTGGCCGCGATCACGTAAGTACTTAATCTGTCTAGCTTTACTGAATTTCCATCACCTGACTCCTCTTGATTTTTCCTGGCTGCAGCCAATTTACGCTACAGTCGATGCTGTGGCGGACTTTGCTGAACAATTTACTCGCCTAGAGGCCGAAAATGCCCAACTTCGGAAGGCTGTCAAATCTTCGGCTGATCAAGCGGTCGAAGCCAACAGGATCGCTGCCGATGCCAAGAGTGAGAACGCCTTGTTGAAGGAGGAGGTAAAGAGGCTGAAGCGTCAGATGAAGGATGATCAAGATGCCAGGCGTGCAGCGGCGGCTGCAATTGACGAGAAGGAAGATGTCCTCCGTGAATCCATCAAGGATTTACTGGGTAAAAATCCTTATGGTGTTCCGCTCCTTTCTTGATGCTTTCTCCATTGATTACTGATACATCTCTTTTTCAGAGGCCGCCAATTTAACTGTCAGCCGACGCCATCAGCTTCGGGAGGATTCCACAGCCGACGCTTTGTCACTTGCTGCTGAGTCAAACGTCCAGATTCTCAGGTTACTGCAGAAGTCCAAGGGAGCTCTGTCGAAGTTATACTCGATGATCTTCCCAAAGGCGAAGCTGGACAAAACTCTCGACGAAATGGCGGAAGCTTTCCTTGTCGATCCTTCCGAGCCTGTAGAGGTACTGAAACGTCGCAGCCGCTTGATGGGTGCAGTTCTTACTTTCCAGTTGCTTATGGGCCACGGGATGGGGTCGGAATTGGAAGAGTTCTCTAAGGCGCTGCCTGCTGATGATGAAAATCATCTAGTCAACCTTGAGCCTTTCAAGAGATCGGCAATAACTTGCGCCAACCGGCTTCTGAAGTTGGTGGATGAAGCACAAGCCGAGCCTATCCCTGAGTCAGCCCCCGGTTCAACGTCGGCGAATCCTTGAACCGTTATTTGATTTGTTGTACATAAGATTATCGTAACTCTTTTTAAATTTGGCTCTGTTGCCAAACATCCTTTTGCCTGTATGATGTGCACTCAATACTCCCGATGGGAGTTTTTATATTAATGCTTGGTCTGAACTGAGGACGTACTGCAGATTCCTTCATCTTCTTCCCGTGCCGAGCTTTTTTCGAATTCTTCGGGAAATGACGAGTCAGCCCTTGTTCGTCAGTTACGTGACCAGGTGTCTAGTCTGAATAAAGACATTACTTCCCTTCGTGCAATGGCTTCCTTGGTGAAGAAGAAGGGAGAAATAGCGACTGCCGTCAAACAATACGCTCTCGATGGTCTTCATGTTGCTTCCGAAAGCCTAGGTTGTGAGTGTTTAGTCTATTTTCTAATTCCGGGTATAGCTTGAATGTTCTAACATTCGTTCCCTTTCCAGTCGTAGCTTCGGATGCAGCTGAAGAGGACAGGAAGATTCATGAAGAGGTTGAGGCGATGACCGACGTTGCGCACCCAACGCATGGTTTATGGCTGCATCGTCCGAAGGCCGTCATCATGGCGAAGTTTAAGTACCGGGTGATGAAGGCGCATTACTATTTTGATAAATACTATGCCCTTCTTACGATGGTTTGGCACACCTTGTTTCCTCTGGATCAGGCACCCGAAACCTTGTCTGGTTTGTTCACCCGATTCAAGTCTCCCGAGAGGATTCAGCTGCTGGTGCGGAAAGAGCTTCTAGCTGGTGCTGAGCTTGCCTTTGCTTCAATATTGGCATGTCATCCATCTTTGGATTTAAGAGCCTTGGCAAACACTGAAAGGGATTTAGGCCAATACTATGATGTTGCTCGAGGTCCTGCTCACACCATTGTTTCTCGGATGGAATCATGCCTCGAAAAGGAACTGAAGGCCCATTGGGACCGGGGATCCCGATTATAAATGGAATAACCTTGTATTCAAAGATAAGATTGTTTACTGCGTACGCTGTACGCTTATGTTATTTTGATTGATATTTTGTTGTCGAGTGCGGCTGAGTGATCAGTTCAACCTGCTTACTCGACGACTTCGTTGTATTTTATGCAATGTTATTGCGAAGTCGATATGTAATTTATGCAAAAGTTCGGCTTCGTCACACGGTGCACCGGTTTGAGCCTTATCTTAATGTAACCATCGACTGCAGCACTCACGTATTTTTCGAGGCTTGGATTGGTTGTTTTTGTGTGTCATTAATCTTAGCTCTCGCTGAGAGTATTTGATTAATGTCATCGTGTGGGCCAGTGCTCCCGATGGGAGTTAGAGCCGATGGAAAAAGGTTCCGAACGTTACGTTCGGGTGCCAAAGCCTGAAGCAAGAAAAAGGGTAACAGAAATATGATTAGATCTTTATTCATAATGTAAGACAGAGAGTGGATTTGGTGACCGCGTGTATACGTGAGCACGCATCCATTACCATTGGATTCGCTTTGAGATTCTGTTCTCACAAACGGACACCAAACGGGCGTTAACCAGCTTTTGTAGAGGGAATGATTAAAAATAGGGAGTGCTTTGCACTGTTGATGTCCTTGGACGACCGGAGCTGCTGGTCGGGCAGCCGCGCCTCCGCCCTGACGCCGTCCTCGACTCCAAGCTGGCCGAGGAGCTCAACCTCGCCAGCTCTCTCGAGGAGGCCCGTGATAACTCCGGCCAGGTCGTGAGTGCTCCGGGCGAGTATGGCGACAAGGGTGGGAGCTCCCCGAGATTGCAGGAGACGGCGGGAAGTCCAGAATCGGCAAGAATCGACCCAATCCGGGGCCATCGATGGTCAATCCAGCCGAAATCAATCCATCGGGAGGCTCACCGCGCGGTCTGAGCTGCTCCACCAACGAATCTTGCACTGCGGTCCGAGCTGCTCCACCAATCGATTCAACTCGCGTTGAGCGCCTCTCGATTCCGATTCGTGATGCCCGAGGAGGACAGGTCCGACCCACCTTAGGCCGCCACCGCAGGTGGCCGTGAAGCTCGTCGGGGAAAGGGGTGAGAGATGGGATGGAGCTCGAGGAGGAGAGGGCCGACCGCCTTATCTGCTTCGCGAGCGTACGGGGAGGCAGCGTGCGGCGGTCAATTTTTGGGAAGGCAGTCGTGCGGTGGCCGATTTTGGGGAAGACCGAGAGGAGCAGCTGCGCGCGGACGTGCGACGCGAAACACGGGCGGCGCCGTCCGTCCTGGACCGCCGTGCCTCGTCCGCTCGCCGGCAGCAGCCTCTCCCGCTCATGCGTCCTCAACGACGGGCCTCATCCCGCTGCTCGACGCGGCCTCCTCCCTCGCTGCAGGCTGCCGGCGGCCTCCTCTCCCGCTGCTGCGAGCCGGCGGCAGGCTCTTCCGCAGAAGCAGCAGGTGACCGGCGCGGCGGCGTACGCACCCAGCCACTCACGGAGGCCGACGTGGAGATGCTTGGGCAGCGGTGGTGCTCATGGGAGGCGCTCACCTTGCACTGCATCAGCTCCTCGTTTGCCCTGCTGAAAGCCTGAAACTTCGTCGCCGCTTGGATCTCGCTGGGAAGAATCGCTGGGGAAGAACTCGTTCTGCACCGAGCGATAGAAGTCAATTGGGAAATAAATTCGCTCACTCGTTTTCTCTCTCTGTTCCCACTCAGTGGTGGGTCCCATCCTGAGAAACAACATGTGAAAAACAACTTTTCAGTAGCACATCGCGTCACGGGAAAACAAACACCGTTAGACACATGTCGACTTCTTGACGCGTGCTCACGTATACACCCGGTTACCAGGCTTCATCCGATGTAAGACAACCTTGTAGGCCGTTAAATGAAAACAATCGTATCCTATGTATAAAACCGTCGCAATTGCGCGATGTTCCATGGATTCTCGACATCTTTTCCTGAGGCTGGATTTTTGAGCCGATAAGCTCCTCCTGGTATCACTTCGGTGATGATGTATGGTCCTTCCCATGGAGATTCTAGCTTCAAAGGTCTTTTTTGCTTCAACCGAAGTACCATATCTCCAACACTGAAATTTCGACTGCGTATCCATCGACTGTGATAATTTCTCAGTGCTTGTTGGTAGACCGTTGTTCTTGCCAAGGCGATATCTCGTGCTTCGTCAACGAGATCGACAGCATCTTGTAGCGCGATATTGGAGGAGGACTCTGTATACGCCGTTACTCGAGGTGCTTCAAATCGGACGTCGGCTGGTAGAACTGCTTCGGCTCCGTACACCAAGAAGAATGGAGTGTATTGAGTCGACCTGTTGGGGGTGGTACGTAAACTCCATAGCACAGATGGTAACTCTTCAACCTGTGCTCCGCTGCACCTTTAAGGCGTTTCTTTAAACCATCCCCTATTAAACCATTGATCCTTTCCACAGCCATTGGTCTGGGGGTGAGAGACTGATGCGAATTTCAATTTGATTCCCCCATCGTCACAAAATTTCCTGAACTCCTCGGAATCAAAATTGGAACCGTTGTCTGTGACGATGCTGTGGGGCATACCAAATCGACAGGTTATTCCTTTGAAGAATTGAACCGCCGTTTCAGCCTTTTGGTTTCGCACTGGTACTGCCTCGATCCACTTAGTGAATTTGTCGACTGCAACCAGTAAGTACGTGTGTCCTCCGGGTGACGATCTTGGCAGCGGTCCAACTTGATCGAGTCCCCATTGAGCGAACGGCCATGCCAAGGGTATTGTCATTAAATCCGTTGCAGGAGCGTGTGGTTTCGACTAGAAACGTTGGCACGCATCGCACTTCATGACTAGATCCCTGGCATCCGATGCTGCCGTTGGCCAGTAAAATCCTGCCCTAAAGGCTTTCGCCACAAGGGCTCTGCTTCCTGCATGATGCCCACAGGTTCCTTCATGTATCTCGCGTAACAATGCTTTTCCATCGTCAATGGCGATGCACCTTTGGAAGATCCCTGAGATGCTACGCTTGTAAAGCTCGCCATTTATCACCGTAAAAGCCTTTGATCGTCTGACGATTCGTTTAGCTTCCACAGGGTCTTCCGGCAGCTCTTGCTTCGACAGGTAGGCTAGGAATGGTTTGGTCCATAGTGGCTCGAGGAGGAGAACTTGTTCGGCAGGGAGGCCTGGAGATTCTTCAGTCGAAGGTTTTTGTAATGAGCTTTTCTCCAACTCTTCAACCGATGGTTTTGCAGACGGCTTTTCTTTGATTGATCTTTGAGCGATCACTTCGTAAAAAACTCCATCTGGAATAGGGGAGCATGTGGACCTGATGTTCGCCAGAGTGTCGGCTTCCTCGTTACTGGATCTGCCGATATGCTTAAGCTCACATCCTTCGAATTTAGCCTCCATATTCTGATACAGCTGCCGATAAGCAACCATGTTGTCACTGACTGCATCGCACAGGTTCATCGACTGCTGGGCCACCAGGTTTGAGTCTCCGTAGATTTCTAGGCGCGTAGCACCACACGCCTTCGCCATTTTCATTCCGTGTAGCAGCGCTTCGTCTTCTGCTTCGTTGTTTGTCGGCAGGGAGAAGTTCATGCGTAGTATATACCTCATCTTATCTCCCTGTGGTGATATCAGTACCACTCCTGCCCCCGCGCCTATACTCCGTTTTGACCCATCAAAGTACATCACCCATGACCCCGACATGTCGGGTGTTGCTGGTGTTTGTGACTGGATCCAATCTGCCACGAAATCTGGGAGAATTTGGGATTTTACTGCCGTTCGGTTGATGTAAGTTATGTCGTGTGGTGCTAACTCGATGGCCCATTGAGACACTCGACCCGTGGCTTCCGGATTGGTCATTATGCTCTTCAGGGGGTGCTTCGCTCACAACTTTAATCGGGTGCTCCGTGAAGTAGTGCCTCAGCTTGCGAGCCGACCTCCACACTGCATATGCCAACTTCTGGTGATGAGGATACCTCTGCCTCGCGGGGGTGAGTACTTCACTGAGGTAGTAAACGGGCCTCTGCACGCCATGAACTCTCCCTGCTTCTTCTCGCTCGACAACCAAAACGCTGCTGAAGACTTGAGCTGTGGTGGCTATGTACATCAGCAGTGTCTCCTTTTCGCGCGGGGTCACGAGCACCGGGGAGGTCGATAGGATTTTCTTCAAGTTGTCGAAGGAATCTTGTGCCTCCTTTGTCCACTCGAACTTTTCTGACTTTTTCATCAGGTTGTAGAAGGGCAAAGCTTTCTCCCCTAGCTTTGCGATGAACCTGCTAAGCGCTGCTAATCGGCCTGCCAACTGCTGCACTTGGTGCAGATTCTTTGGCGGCTCCATGTCGAGAATAGCTTTGATCTTCAAGGGGTTAGCCTCGATTCCTCTGGCTGATATGAAGTACCCAAGTACTTGTCCTCCTGGCACCCCGAAGAAACATTTCTTCGGATTCAGCTTAATTTTGTATCTGTCCAGATTGTCGAAGGTTTCCCGTAAATCATCAATGAGTGTGGCTGCGTGCTTCGTTTTCACCACGATGTCGTCGATGTAGACTTCAATTCTCCTTGCAATCTGCTCCGCGAGGCAGGCTTGCATGCAGCGTTGGTAGGTAGCTCCTGCATTTTTCAACCCGAAGGTCATGACGTTGTAACAGAAAACGCTGGGCGGAGTGATGAACGTGGTTAGCTCCTGGTCCTCCTTTTTCAGTTTGATCTGGTTGTACCCAGAATACGCATCGAGGAAAGAGAGACGATCGCAACCAGCTGTAGAATCGACTATCTGATCTATTCGAGGCAGTGGCAAATGATCTTTTGGGCAGTACTTGTTAAGGCTAGTGTAATCGATGCACATGCGGAGAGCGGTTGTATCCTTCTTTGGCACCATGACTAGATTAGCCACCCATTCAGATTCCTTAAGCTCTCGGATAAACCCCGCCTTGCGAAGTCGATTAACTTCTTCACCGATTGCTCTTCTTTTAGGTTCAGAAAATCGACGCATCGACTGCTGTACTGGTTTGGCTGTCGGGTCAACCTTTAGGGCGTGCTCAGCGAGTTCCCTGGGGATACCTGGCATGTCGGATGGCTCCCATGCAAATATCTCCCAGCGCTCACGGAGGAACTCGATGAGCGCGCCTTCCTATGCGACAGCTAGGTCAGCCGAGGTGTTGACCGTCTTCTTCGGATCAGTAGGGTGCACCTGCAGCTTCTTGGTCTCCTTTGCAGTATCGAACTCATCGGATCTTGCGTTTCGATTGTCGGCTGGTGGCTGTGTGTGGTCTGTAATGGCATCGATTGCGTTGAGTTCTTCTTTGGCTCCAAACTTTGAAGTGATCTTCTGAAATTCCCTGTCGCAGTTGTCTGACCGAGCGAAGCTGCCGTGAACGGTTATTGGGGTCCCGTTGTTCCCTGGCATCTTTAGTTTCAGGTATGCATAATGAGGTACGGCCATGAATTTGGCAAACGCGGGCCTGCCAAGGATGGCGTGGTACTGAGATTCCCAGTCGACTACCTCAAACTCGACCCTTTCCTTCCTGAAATTACTGGGCGTGCCGAAGACTACGTCCAATGATGTTTTGCCCAACGAGTAGGCGGGTCGAGTCGGTATAATGCCATGGAACCCTGTGTCGGATTCTTTCAGCATGTCGACTGTTAAACCCATTGCCCTCATTGTGCTGGCGAATAACAGGTTCAAGCCACTTCCACCGTCCATGAATACTTTGCCCATATTGTATCCTCCGATCTGTGCTTCCAGGACCAGGGCCGCATGATCGGGCCTTGGGACGGTCTTCGGGTGGTCCGCCCTGCTGAAGGTGATGCTCTGTTCTGACCAATCGATAAAATCCGGCGTATCAACCATGGAAACTTCCGCGTATTTCACTTCTCGGGAGAACTTTTTGATTTCTCTTTTCGAAAAGCTGGTTTTGTGGATCATGTTGATTTGTCCGCGTAACGCTGGGAATACCTCGACTGGTACATATTCGTCTTTTTCCATCGGCTCGTATGGTTCTGGTACATATGGTTCTGGCCGACGGTCATAGGACCTTGCTTTCTCTTCCATCATGCGAACTCTTGATGTGGCTTCAGCTCTAAGGTCACCGCAGAACTGTCGAATCTCTAGGAAGTGTCGACAGTTCCTTAACAGATGGCTGGACTTTCCCGACCGTCTTTAGGATCAAAATAAGAGTGGAGATAACACGGCGCCTCAAGCTGGTCTGTAGCTGAGAGGTGTGGCGAACGGGTGCGGCCTCTGATTGACGACATGTCGTAGCATCGAGAGTGGACTGCTGTTCTGCCTTCCTCTTCACGGTGTGAGCTCCTTCGCCTCTTCCTTTGTCCAGCTGCGGCGTCGAGATTTTCTCGGTTGCTCTCTCGTATGCTTCTGGGAGAAATTTTTAGGGCTGCTGCCGAAGGGGAACCCTCCTATGGCACAACCTTTGAGTCGGACACGCTGGCCCCGGGGAGGCGAAGAAAACCTCCGGAGTCGATGATGAAGTGGACGCCACTGAAAACAACTTCCGTGTTGCGAGATGATGTCATAGAATTCGGGTGAAGTTCTTCGCGGCGCGGCATGAACTCGTAGGATCCGCAGCGGATCGGATCTCTTGACTTTGCTGGCGTCGGTGACTCGAGTAAGAACGCCGCGGACGTAACTGGTGCTGCCGATGACCTGCCTTGTGCCGACAGATTTCCCACAGACGGCGCCAATTGTCGAGGGTACTCCTCGCCAATGCCCTCCGATAGGGGCTTAGGGTTGATGGAATCCTGTAGGCTGACACGAGACATCGGTTTACAGACAAGCGGGGAGAGCGATTTACCCAGGTTCGGGGCCCTCGATGAGGTAAAACCCTTACGTCCTGCCTGTCTGTTCTTTGATTATGATGACAATGGGTTACAATGGGGTGCCGAATACTTCGGCTGAGATCTAGTCGAGATTGCTATTGCTAGGGTTACCTAGCTCTAAGCTTTTCCGGGCTAAGATTGCTAAGATTGTTCGTGGTCTTCGGCAGCCCCTCTCCTGGCCTTTATATAGGAGGCCAGGTCTCAAGGGTCCTAACCGAGTATGACTATGTTTACAGTACTTTTAGATCTAATCTTTCCTTGTTGACTGCTTCTTTGTCTTGCCCGCCAAGGTTTCTTCCGGTGCGCTGTCCAGGTGGCCCATCTAGCCTTCGGGTGTCTTCATGGGCCTCCAATTGGTCAATACAGGATAGGGTAACGTCGGTTACTCGAAGGGTAGTGCCCACGTCATCCGCCTCTTTGCCTATAAGAAGCCCCCTGACCTAAATCTTCGATACGAATAAGCCACGGTACGAGAAACCTTCCAGAGCCGCCGCCATCGCGAAGCCAAGATCTGGGGGACAGAAGTCTCTCTGCGCCCAAGACGCCGCCGGGACGGGGAAGTGCCCCCGGAAGGTATCTCCATCGACACCACTGCCATCTTCATCACCGCTGCTGTCTCCCATGAGGAGGGAGTAGTTCTCCCTCGAGGCTAAGGGCTGTACCGGTAGCTATGTGGTTAATCTCTCTCCTATGTACTTCAATACAATGATCTCATGAGCTGCCTTACATGATTAAGATTCATATGAGTTTTGTATCACTATTAATCTATGTGCTACTCTAGTGATGTTATTAAAGTACTCTATTCCTCCTCCATGATGTAATGGTGACAGTGTGTGCATCATGTAGTACTTGGCATAGTTTATGATTGTGATGTCTTGTAGATTATGAAGTTAACTATTACTATGATGGTATTGATGTGATTTATTCCTCCTTTCATAGTCTGTTGGTGACAGTGTGCATGCTATGTTAGTACTTGGTATAATTGCGTTGGTCTATCATGCACTCTAAGGTTATTTAAATATGAACATCGAATGTTGTGGAGCTTGTTAACTCCGGCATTGAGGTGCTCTTGTAGCCCTACACAATTAGTGGTATTCATCATCCAACAAGAGAGTGTAGAGTGGTTTTATTATGTGATCAATGTTGAGAGTGTCCACTAGTGAAAGTATGATCCCTAGGCCTTGTCTCCGAATAGAAAAGTCACACCACAAAGATTCCTATCTCCCACGTCAACTGCACGCCAGCAAGCATTTTCTGGCGCCGTTGTCACTATTTATTTACTGTTCCACTGCATGTTTACTCGCTGCCATATTTTATTCAGATTGCTATTACCACTCATATACATCCATATTACTTGCATTTTACTATCTCTTCGCCGAACTAGTGCACCTATACATCTGACAAGTGTATTAGGTGTGTTGGGGACACAAGAGACTTCTTGCATTGTGATCGCAGGGTTGCTTGAGAGGGATATCTTTGACCTCTTCCTCCCTGAGTTCGATAAACCTTGGGTGATCCACTTAAGGGAAAACTTGCTGCTGTTCTACAAACCTCTGCTCTTGGAGGCCCAACACTGTCTACAGGAAAAGGAGTGTGCGTAGACATCAAGCTATTTTCTGGCGCCGTTGCCGGGGAACGAAGGAAAGCTACACCATTTCCTCCCTCGTCAACCACGCGCCAGTCCTGGACAGCATCAGAGTGCCCTGCGCCGGGAAAGATTCGTCAAAAGCCTGGAGAGAAGAAGGAAAAGGAAACGACACCGCTCATTGGTGTATGGAAAAGGAGGTCCGTGTTTTGGGACTTGTCGTACTGGAAAATTCTCGATACACCTCACTGCCTTGATTTCATGCATATTACAAAGAATGTGTGCGAGAGCTTGCTTGGCACTCTTCTCAACATGCCGGACCGGACCAAAGATGGGCCGAAAGCAAGGCACGACCTGAAAGTTTTGGGCATCACGGAAGAGCTTTAGATCCCGTCGACCCAAGACGGACAGTCGGAGGAGGAGACGGACGGCGGTCAGAAGCGCAAAAGGATTAAACAGCCAGACTATTACTGCCCCCCTCCTGCTTCACTTTTAGTCCGGCTGAGGTCGATCAATTTTTCAATTGCCTTCTAGGAGTCAGAGTGCCCTTCGATTACTCCGGGCTAATAAGCAGATACATGGACCCCAAGAAACGAAACTTCAGCGGCATGAAGTCTCATGACTTTCACGTGATGATGATGCAGATTCTTCCGATTGCAATTCGAGGTATAATGGATGACCATGTCCGTGCAACGCTGACTGGGCTCTGTAACTTCTTCGACGTCATAACTCGGAAGTCGATAAGCGTGAAGAAACTCGCAAGGCTCCAGGAACAGATCGTGGTGATCCTATGTGAGCTTGAGATGTACTTCCCACCTGCATTCTTTGACATGATGGTCCATCTGTTGGTCCATATCATGGATGATATCATCAGTCTAGGGCCAGCATTCCTACACAACATGATGCCGTTTGAAAGAATGAATGAGGTCATTAAAGGATACGTTCGTAACAGGTCACATCCGGATGGAAGCATCGTCCAAGGCTGGCTCACCGAAGAGTGCATCTCTTTCTGCACGAATTATCTAGACATCGAGGACCCTGTTGGTTTGCCTCAAAACAAGCACCTCCGCAGGTTCGAGGGAGTAGGCCACAAAAATGGAAGGAAGGAACTGCACGTGCACATGTCTGGTCGTACTTCCGACTTTGACAGGGCCAACTTAGTAGCGCTACAACACATTGACTTGATCGATCCTTGGTTGAAAGAGCACAAAACCATGATAGAGAACAGTGGCAAGCCGATTGATACGTCTCAAACGTATCTATAATTTCTTATGTTCCATGCTAATTTTATGACAATACCTACATGTTTTGTTCACACTTTATATCATTTTTATGCATTTTCCGGAACTAACCTATTAGCAAGATGCCGAAGTGCCAGTTCTTGTTTTCTACTATTTTTTGTTTCAGAAATTCTACACAGGAAACATTCTCGGAATTGGACGAAACAAAAGGCCACGTTCCTATTTTTCCAGGGGCTTCACGGAGTCCGAAGGAGAGACGAAGGGGGGCCACGAGGAGCCCACACCATAGGGGGGCGTAGGCCACCCCTTGGCCGCGCCGCCAGGTGGGGACCCCACCTCGGGACTCCACCGATGTTGCCCTTTCGCCTATATATTCTTCCGTATGCGAAAACCCTAAGACAATCGACGATATTCCACGAAGAGTTCCGTAGCCGCCGCCATCGCGAAGACAAGTTTCGGGGGACAGAATCACTGTTCTGGCACGCCGCCGGGACGGGGAATTGCCCCCGGAGTCATCTCCATCGACACCACCGCCATCTTCATCGCCGTTGTTGTCTCCCATGATGAGGAGGGAGTAGTTCTCCCCCGAGGCTGAGGGCTCTACCGGTAGCTATGTGGTTCATCTCTCTCCCATTGTGTGATCTTTATGTGATCATGAGCTTTGTATCACTATTAATCTATGTGCTACTCTAGTGATGTTATTAAAGTAGTCTATTCCTCCTCCATGATGTAAAGTTGACAGTGTGTGCATCATGTAGTACTTGGCATAGGTTATAATTGTAATCTCTTGTAGATTATGAAGTTAACTATTACTATGATAGTATTGATGTGATCTATTCCCCCTTTCATAGCTATTGTTGACAGTGTGTATGCTATGTTAGTACTCGGTCTAAATTGCAACGGTCTATGATGCACTCTAGAGGTTACTTTAATATGAACTCCGGACGTTGTGGAGCTTGTTTACTCCGGCTTGAGGTGTGCTTTTGTAGCCCTACACAATGAATGGTGTTTGTTATCCAACAAGAGAGTGTTTAAAAGTAGCATTTATTTATTCAGTTATGTGATCATTGTTGAGAGTGTCCACTAGTGAAAGTATGATCCCTAGGCCTTATTTCTAAGCATTGAAACACCGTTTCCAACAAGTTCTGCTACATGTTTGCTTGCTGCCATTTTTATTTCAGATTGCAATTACTACTTACAATCATCCATATTACTTGTATTTCACTATCTCTTCGCTGAACTAGTGCACCTATACATCTGACAAGTGTATTAGGTGTGTTGGGGACACAAGAGACTTCTTGTATCTTAATTGCAGGGTTGCTTGAGAGGGATATCTTTGACCTCTACCTCCCTGAGTTCGATAAACCTTGGGTGATCCACTTAAGGGAAACTTGCTGTTGTTCTACAAACCTCTGCTCTTGGAGGCCCAACACTGTCTACAGGAATAGAAGCGTGCGTAGACATCACCGATGATGACGGAAGCCGAAATATTCAGATAGCACAACTCCTCTTTCGCACGCTAGTTCAAAGACCACATTGATGCTAACCCCCCACCAATGGATTCTGACAAGGATAAACTAGTATTGACCTTGTCACATGGCCCCGCGCCCAACATCATGACTTACCACGCGTACGATATCAACGGGTACACATTCTACACGGAAGAAAAAGACAAGAACAGTGTTTACCAGAACTCAGGGGTAACGATGGATTCCTGGAAGGGTGACGTAAAGACTAGATACTACGGAAGGATCGAAGAAATCTGGGAGCTTAGCTACGCTGGGGAGAAAGTGCCGATGTTCCGTATCAGATGGGCTAAGAGCATCACGAAAGAAGACCGGTATTTCACCACCATGTTTCTACCCGAAGCCAACAAATCAAAGTCCACGAACGCCACCGCACAGAATGATCCATGGGTACTGGCAGAACACGTGCACCAATGCTTCTTCATAACCGATCCATCCAGGCCTAGCCGTGTTATCGTGAGGAGAGGCAAGAGGACCATCGTCGGAATGGATGGAGTCGCCAACGAGGAAGACTTCGAAGGACAAGTCGGAGACCCAATGATGGAAGAATCCGAGGACGAAGACAAAACATACACCACAAGAAGAAGCAGGACCACGCTACCGAGGTCAGGTCGACCCTTCAAAACAAGAAGTCACAACACGGGGCTAAATTATTCAATGATGAGCAAGAAAAGCAAGAAGAAAGTGAAACACTCTTCTCAATTGATGATGTAAAACTTTATTTCCAATGTATTACTCATATTTTGTGTAATTCATAACTACTCATATGGTCATGGCCAATATTTTATCTATAACTAATATTAATTGTGTTTGTCAATATTTTGTGTATGTATAACTCATATTTTTTTGTTTTTGCATACTCATGCATATATATTTCTTTGTTATTATCTTGAAAAGATAAGAAAAATAAAATAGTATAGCATTTGGGGTAAAATAAAAGAAACATAAAGTAAAGAGAAAAGAAATAAAGAAAAAGAAAGGAAAAAAAGAAAAGGAAATGGGCAGGCTAGCTGGGGGACAAGTCCTAGGTATAGCCGGACTCACCTTATTGCCGGCGCACCACCAGTTTGGTTCGCCGGGGGTATAATTGTCCCCGGTGAACAAAGCAGGTGGTGCGCTGGAAATAAGGCGGGTCCGGTTATAGCCGGGACTTAACCGCACCGCGCGACCCTCTTCTCCCTCCCCATTCCCAATCGATCGAGACGAACCGTCGCCGCCACCGTCGATCTCGAGCACCGCCACCACCGTCGATCTCGAGCGCCGCCGCGCGGAAGCCCTGGACCAATAGACCTCGCTGCACGCCGAAGCCGCCGTGCAAGGAGGAGCAGGGCGTGGCCGCGGAGAGGAGGGGGAGGGCGTCACGCGCCGGCCACCGTCGCCACCATCGCTGAGAGGAGGAGGAGGGCGTTGCACGCCGGCCACCGTCGCGGAGAGGAGCAGCAGGGCGTCGCCACCATCGCTGTTGGTAAGAACCCCTCTCCCTTCCCCTCTCCTTCCCCTCTCCATCTCCCTCTTCCTTCCCTCTCTCTGCCTCCGAATTCTTGCAGTAGTTCTTGCAAGAATGCTTGATGTGCATTCGAATCCTTAGTGATTGCAGTAGTTCTTGCAAGAATGCTTGATGTGCTCTGGTTGCAGTAAGAAAAAATTGAAGTTCTTGCCTCCGAAAATCCTTAGTTCTTGCAGTAGTTTATAGTTCTTGATGTGCTCTGGTCGATTTAGGGTTTATAGTTTATGCTCTCTCGTTGCAGTAATAAAAAATTGAGATGTAGGATGCTACTGAAAATGCCTAATGCAAATGCTACTGAAATGCTACTGAAAATAAAAACTAGGCAGTATGTTAGTATGCCTAATGCAAATGCTACTGAAATGCCTAATGCAAATGCTACTGAAATGCCTAATGCAAATACTAGGCAGTATGTTAGTTCTTCATTAAATGAAAATGAAAATGGTTTTGCTAGCTAAATTGGTTTAGTTCATTTAGGTTTTGTAATTGTGAGAGGAGGAAGCTGTAAGGTGCAGTTTATATAGTGAGGTATCATTATCTGGAATCAATTTTGAATGAACCACTCTTTGTTCAAAAGAAAAAAAATCTGTTATGAAAAATCAGGCTTTAACCACAAATTTGTACATTGAATTGCTTGCAGTAAGAAAATTTGAAAATGAAAATCAAATGAAATGATGCTCAGATGCTTGCAAATGCTTGCATTATGAAAATAAAATGGGGCATTTACCTACTGCTAAATTGGTTTTGCTATTGAACTTCATGCTCATTCTCTGGTGTTTAATTCATTCTCTGGTTCATTTAAAACAAAATGAAAATGATGTACATGGTTCTCTGGAAATGAATTGGGGTTTTTTATTATAGTGGAAATGAAATGGAAATGCTACTGGTTCATTTAAAATAGTTCTCTGGTTTAGGATTTAAAATGCAGCAGGTCTAGTTGCTTGTTTAGGACAAATGATAAAAATTGGTTCTCATTTAGGTTTTGCTCTCTGGTGAAATGCTACTGTCAAAAAAAGGTCATGCTCATGCTCATGTTACTGTCACATTTCAAAACCATGCCAAAGTTATATAACCTGTATACATGTGTATTAAATGATTTAGGATTTAAATTGGTGCTATGCTAGTTGCTATTTGCAAAAAAAAATGCTTGCAATATGACATGTTTTAGTGTGTAGATTCTCTCATTTTAGCAAAAAAAATGCAACACTATTCCATTTGTTTAGGTAAATAAGCAGTAGGTAAAGAAGCAGTAGGTTTAGTTCACTATACCATTTATAAAATGCCCAGAAATCCAATTAAACCTTACTAATTAAGTTGCTAATTAAGTAAAGAAGCAGCAGGTTTAGGTTTAGCCTTTGACATGTGCGCTAGTTAGTCTAATTAAACCTTACTAATTAAGTTGCTGCTTAATATTACATGTTGCTCCCTGGTTTCTATTGATCTTGGTAGTGTATAAAGCAAGGAAGGCTGTTCAATTATCAAGTCCATGACTATGCTGATGCTTAAATCCATGACTATGTTGCTGTTTGGTTCCAGTTATTGGTATACTAGTATATTTCTAGAGGTTTGTTTACAGGGGTATGCTGGTTTGAAAATGAAATGCATGCTACTGGATTTAAAAATAACAAGTGCTAGCAGTAGGTTTAGTTCATTTTTCACTTGCATATGGTTTATGCTATGGTTTATGATGAAAATGAAAATGCTACTGGATTTATGCTATGGTTTATGATGAAAATGAAAATGAAAATGCAACCAGTAGCAAGTATCTGGTTAACTTGCAGTATCTGGTTAACTTGCACTACCTAGACACTAGGCAGTATGTTGGTTCTTCATTAAATGAAAATGAAAATGCCACCAGTAGCAAGTGTTAGGCATGCCTCACATTTATTCTCTGGTTTAATAATACTTAATGAAAAAATATGCTATTCTCTGGTTTGAAAAAAGAACAAGTGCTATTCTCTGGTTTGAAAAAATGTGCTATATCAATTGATGCTGTCAAGTGTTCACAAATGAGAAATGACACATGTTGTTGCTATGTTCATTCTCTGCTGCTGGCTGGAAAAGAAATAAAAATGGAATTTTTTCTATGTATCATATATGTGAATTGCATTTCTGTTACAGGGATTGAGTTGCTATTGAGTGCCGAAATGTTAATTAATTTCCGTTCCGGCAATTCTAGCACTCTGCATGACCAATTTTTAGCAAAGGTCATGCCGAATTTATAGCAACTCGATGGTGCCGCCAGCCGCCGGCAATGCTGATGTTATAATGGAGACTCCTCCGGCCGCCGGCAATGTCGCAGGTGCTAGGGATTCACCGTCCATGCCGGGTAGCAGCCCCTCCATCACTTGCACGCCCGCCGCCGCATGTGCCGGCCCGTCGACATTAGCCGAGCTCAACGCCCTCACGGTAATTAACTAATGTGTACATCAAGTTAATATATTAGTTTCGTAATCCTTACCCTCTCTCTAACACCATACACACGTTCTCGCAGGCGCTCTCAACACCATGCACATTCCTGATGAGAGTAAACGATGAACTCAAAGACGTCGCGAGGGGGTCCATCCTTCGGCCCCTGGATAAGAAGTGGCACACACGAGATATGGAGGATGACGTTTACCGGGTTGAAGTGGATCGAGCGTTACCGGGCTATGAGGATTTGTTTCCTCCTAATCAACCGCATGGTGCCGATGACGATAGCCGGTTGAATCTGGCCTCACTGAAGGGTTGGGTACTGCTATGGCCGAAGACCCTAATTCGGATCAACACCTACTCGGGGTCGACGGCAAGCAAAGACAAGCACCTTGCGGTGCCACAGGTCAGCGTCCCTCCACGACAGCCAGTGGCGCCGGTAGTCATCGCGCCACCACAACGGCCAGCGGCGCCAGAGGTCAGCGCCCCACCACAACAGCCAGCGGCGCCAGAGGCCGAGGAATACGAACGTGAGAACTTCTAATGGGATATTCCTACGTCTTCACAAGTTGTCCATGAGGATGCGCCGGCCTCGAAATATGTGTGCTCCAAGAAGCTGTTCGATTCTCAAGAAACGGCTGAGGAGGAAAATCCTGAGGAGGTCGCCACCGCCGCCGTCAAAAAGATGCTGAGCCCAAACACACTCCGTGCTACGGACAATACGGCGATGGATGCTCCAGTAGTACAACCCAAGAAGAGGAAGAGGCCAAATAAGAAGGACGCCAAAGACAAGGCGGCGGCCAAATCCAAGGACAAGGTCCCACTCCTTGACAAGTTGCCAAACAATTGGCGACCTATGCATCACTTGGGTGAACCGATGCTGCCGGAGCATGTCATCAACAAACTCACCGCGGATATGAGGAGCTTGCATGAGACTGTCAGGCATGTGGAGAAGCAACTTCTCAAATCAAAAGATCCTAGTTACCCTCTCTTCGTGGCGAAGGTGCCAACTGGCATGAAATTCGTCAAGAAGTACCCCGCGGACTTGTGCTTCATCCGGTTCAATGACATCTTCAGCATCTATCGCATGCAAATGCTCCACTTTAGTGTGGTTCTCCTAGTTTCTCTCAGCTTGTCTTCCCAGATTGTTAAGGAGGGGACGCCGACCATCGCGATAATGGATCCCTTCTATATGCGGGAGAGCATCATCTGCAACGCTGGGGATCGGGCGATTGCCACCCAGCAGGTCAAGGATTTCATGCTGGCGAACATTAAAAAGGGCGTCATTCTCATCCCTTACTTCCCCGAGTAAGTAATCACTCGCTAGTCCCCCATCACCATTCTATCCTATATCTCCATTTGCATTTCCAAAGGTTAATCCATTTGTTTTCCGCCGAGACAAGTTTTGCACCCTCATCGTCGTGCACCCGCAACACTTGCATGCAGTCTATCTCGACTCGGGTAGGGACCACAAGAAAGACTACACCCACATCAAGGCCCTTCTCAATGATGCTCTCACCGGCTTCGCCAACAAGGCAGCCCCCCTCAAAGTAGAGAGGAAATCCCGAGGAGGCTTGGTCTTAACCCACACAACCAACTTCCCCTGCCTCAGGCAGTCGACGGAAGACAATGGGATGGACGCGTGGTACACCATCCTTCAGATGCAGGAGTACATAAAGTACACAGATGACATGTTGCTGGCAGAAACTCTCAGAAACAGGTTTGCAAACATGGCGGATGCCCCTGATAGAGAGCTGAGAAAGAACTGGGGTCACATCCAGCAGTTCATTTGCACGATAATCCTGCAGGATGTCAACAATAGGTCTGGCGAGTTCTTCTACCACCTAATGACGAGATAGAACTCCTCTTGGAGATGTCGTGTGATGAGAGGTCGTTCAACTCGCTTGAGGGCTGCCGTCCATTCCCCCTAGGCGTACAACCTGATCCTACGACGGGAACACTATTGCTAAAGCTTGAACGATATGTCCCTGAACTTCCGTGTTGTAATAATTGCTATATATTCCGATAGATCGACTTGTCGCTTTTATTTAGTTGTATGGATGTGCATGTGAACATGTGTCTATAGTTTCATTTACTTTGCTATATATTTCAAGATTATGGCGTAGATACCTTAATAATTATTTGCATTTACCCGACCACTACTTGCCTCGTATTTGGAGTTCGCCGATGGTTAGAATGTTCGGTTACTCGTACACTCGGGGGTGGAGCCAGTGATCCTTGGTGCGATGGCCACAAGTATCAATCTATTGTGCATCCTACCTAGCCTCACTGACTCCATCCCTGGATGTTAATATTTGCTTCGACCGACAAAGTATGAGGCACGCTATTTAATTCATACTACTTGTCTTTTATTTGAGTTCGCACTTCTTAATTGCATTGGCCGATGATTAAAATGTTTGGTCACTTGTACACTCTGGGGTGGGGCCAGTGAGGCTTGGTGTGATGGCCACAAATATCAATCTATTGTGCATCCTACCTAGCCTCGCTGACCCCATCCCTGTATGTTAATATTTATATCGACCAACAAAGTATGAGGAACATGCTATTTAGTTCATACTACTTGTCTCTTATTTGAGTTGGCACTTGTTAATTGCATTGGTACTAACGTTTTACTTGTCTTGTGCATGGAGATGTCCACGAGATATGTCGTGTACAAGGGGAGGGTTCCTGGAGTCTACGACGACTGGGAGAACTATCGGAGACAGGTGCACCGTTTCAGCGGCAACAGCTACAAGGGATACCTCACTGGGGTGGAGGCGGAAGGAAGATACGCCCGTTATCTAGCGGGAGAGATGAGGGACATGAGGAGGAACCGGATGAAGACCATGGCCTTCATGATGATGGTCATCGTGACCATGTTGGTCATGTTCTATGTGATTGTAGTTTAGGTTAGTAGCTACATTGTGAGGTGTATGACGACACTTGTGACGGCTATGTACCGAGACTTATAACTTTGTGAAACTTCGTCGTTCGGTGTTGCATATGCACATGTGTTGTATGAATCAACATTCCGAAACGAGACTTGCGTATTTGTGTATTGATACCGAAATGAGACTTGGCTCTCTATGTGCTTCTCATATTGCATGTACTGCTGTATAAATATCTATTGTATTTGATGATATAAATATGTATTGTAATATGCTGGAAAATACTGTAAAATTTAAAATTTTGGATTATAACGCCGGCGCACCTCTACCCCCGTCTGCCGGCGCACAGCGACGCGCCACTGCTGATAGCATCTACTGCCGGCGCAGCACCACGTGCGTCAGAGCTACACCTCGTTACCGGCGAACATAGACCAGTGCGTTGGCAATAACTAAGCTACCGCCGGCGCACAGGCTGGTGCGCCGGCAATAGCCAGTTATCACCGGCCTGTTCGCACCGGCGGGATCCAGTGCGCCGGCAGAAGGCCAAATTGGTGCGCCGGCGGTAAGGGTTTTCCTAGTAGTGGGGGACATGTTTTGTTCGTGCCGCGTTTGGGGGACGTCGCTCGTCCCCAGCCGCGTCCCCAAAATGTCGTCCCCAATCAGAAATTCAAATTGTTGCATTCAAAAGAGATCGTTCCCGCCGAATCGTCATGATCAGAGTAGCGGTGATCAAAGTACTGGGCACGCGATCATATTACAGACCGGTGGTGCATGGTAATTAGAAGAAGGGGTTGGGCGACGGCGACGTATCCTGAGTCGACGCAGGCCCGTCGATCACGATGACCTCGTCGCGATCTGCCCGGTGCTGTGCATGCTCCGTCTTCTCCGTCGCCGATGCAGAGGCCGATGCAGGTGTTGAAGTAGAAGATGCGTCAGCCGGCTCTTGCCCCGCGGTTGCTGCCGCTGCCTGGGCCGCCGCGTCGGCCGCCGCCATTTTGGCTTCGATGTCGTCGAGGATCTGGCCTTTGAAGAAGTTGTGCGCCGCCCGCGTCCGGGGAGACATTCCCTCTGTCGACGCTCTCAACAGGGACATGTCGTCCCTGCGTTTCTTGAGCTCCAACTTCTCCTCTTGCCTCTTGAGAAGCTCCGCCCACCTTTCGTCGGCCTTTTTGCCGCGGGAGAGAAAGGTCGAGGAGACGTCGGCGAGGCATTTCGTGATCGACACATGCGTCTTCTCACACGACGTGGCGTCGCCCAAGGCGGCCTTGGCAGCCTTGTTGCCAATAGGACGCCCTGCCGATGTTGCCAGCGGCGCGTCCAGATCAATGGCGTCCTTCCCCTTGGACAGCGACAAGCGCGTCAACCGTCATTTCTCGTTCCCTTTGAGCTTGCTATAGCAATGCATCAGCATGAATGACTTATGCCCATCCGAGTTCCTCCGGTAAACCTCCATGGCCCTATCAAACTAACCAAAGGAAGCGGAATCATTTCATCGAACACAATGTAGGCGCTACTGATTATGGAAGAAAGAGTCGTACCAGTTGGGAGACATCGGCGCCGCTGTCGGCTCTGGTCACTAAGTCGTGATGGTATCCATGGAAGGAGTTCACCGACGTCTGGATGATGGCCCATCGCGTCGACATTGCCTTTCTGCTCCTCTTCATTGTCACTTTGTTGTAGTCGCTCTTGATGAGCTTGCGCTCATCGAACTCGGCCTTGATCCTCGCCCAATACTTCCCGTATTTTTGGTTGGCGCCGATGATGGAGTCATGGCTCACCGTCGCCCACGACTCGCACAGACAAAGATCCTCCAAAATCGTCCACTTGGGGCCTCGTGTGCCCGACGCCTTCTTCTTCTTCTTCTTCTTCTTCTTCTTCTTCTTCGTCCTCACGCCGTCCGTGTCTACCTCCACGAGATCATCGTCATCGTCACCGGCACCCTCCTCGTCTTGTTCCTCGCCACCCTCGCCGTCCTTGTCGTCGTCCTTGTCATCATCCTCCACCCCTCCTCTTCGTCGTCCTCCTCGTCCTCACCCTTGTCATCCTCCTCAGCACCGGCGCCGTCGAATTCGAGCGCCCCCTGCGGCCAGTGAAAGGGTCGCCGTCCGGACCGGGTCCTGGCTCGCGCTGCTCGTACGCCGGGGAGTAGAGGTTGTTGGGGCTGAAGCCACCATGCGACAGCGCATCCTGGTAGTGGGGCGACAAGTTAGGCGTCACACACCCGGGAGTGCCGGAGGGGCCGTCGTTATAGAAGGCGGATGACGACGGAGAGATCACTCCCGGAACGTACACTGGCACAGACGTACTCCATGGGCTCGCGTTGGTGGCGGCGAGACACCCGACCATTATGTGCTGGTGCTGGCGCGCCGCCAGAGCCTTCTTCTACTGCTCCGCCGCCCTCCGTGACAAGGTATCAACTTGTCAATGCCTATGGATTGTAGGCTAGGGTTTAGTTGGAAGTAGAGGGTAAGTAGATCTCGAAGGTTTCAGCCGGAAAGTACTCGACGATTATGAAAACTAGGGTTTGTAGACAATGATTCGATTTCTTCTTTGTCCCTCAACTCCCCCTTTATATAGGAGGTGGAGCCGAGGGATTCGTGCCATACAAGTTACAGAGTCCGGGACGGTTTCTAACTCATCCCGCCAGATTACAAATAACACTTCCTATTACAACTCTTGACTTTCCTTGATATATCTTGGGCTCCCGAATCTTCTTTATTCTTCGGGTAGTGGGCCTTCAGTAAACCCCGGGTACTATCTTTGGCAGGCCCATTTGGGATGCCTATGTCAGTAGCCCCCGAGATTTTGCTTGAATCGTAGAATCAGGGAAAATCTCCACTGTTTATTTTTATTCGAAAGCTTCAACTTTTTTATATTTCTTCACATAAAATTCTATATTGTACAGGGATAATGGTAGTTGGGGCTAGTTCATCTGACGGATCAGGTACTAGTTAACTGCTCTAGTGGCAATCCGCAAAAACCTACTTCAAGATCACGTCCCTGGACATGATCTCGGTATACTGGTGTAAACTTCGACAGGTGCCGCTTAAGGTCTTACCATTCTGTCGAGTCCCAGTCAATTTTATCGGGTACCTAACGCGTCCGTTAGGATTTTTCTTCGTATCTGTTGATACGGATAAAGGTAGCAGAGCGCAGTGTTTGGCGATGCCACGCCCAACAGAACGGATCTGGGGTCTTACCTTCGCAAATTTGCGGCATTCAGAAATTGATCATAACTTCGGCGTTCTGAGAATATATTGTCGAGTGCTTTTCCGGCTGTTGGAATGGCACATTTTATCGAGTCAATTTTGACTTATATTGTTCTCCCGATGGGAGTATATGTAGAGTTAATTATAACTCGAAATATACTCTCTTGCTTTTCTATTTTTCCTTTGTTAATTTCATCGGACACGCGAACAGCGTTCCCGATGGGAGTAGCCCCCGAGGCTACAACCAAGAACTTGTGCTTGGTTGTAGGCTCAACATTTTAGTCCACCTTGTCGCTATATTGTCATTATTTCCCAATATGATCTCTTTCTTCTTCTTTTTTTATCTCTCGGGTGCGCGAACAGCGCTCCCGATGGGAGTAGCCCCCGAGGCTACAGCCAAGAACTTGTGCTTGGTTGTAGGCTCCCGCAATTTCTATATTGTCATACTCGAAATTTTACTTTTTGTCGAAGTAGCCCCCGAGCATTTGGGCAAAAACTTGTATTTGATCAAAGGCTCCCGAAGTATTTAATAATTCTCCCTGTCGCCAATCTTCTTTTATTTTCCTTGTCGACATGCTTCCCTTAACCAAATTTACTTCATCCCTGTTGAATAGTCGTGATTTTTCTGCCCTGTGGGTCCATTGCTTTCACCACGTTGACACGTCGTGCAAGTGGGGGACACACGTCCTCCGCTTTTTCTGGCGCACGTACGGTAACGCCTATCTCAGTAAAAATACCTTTTTACCCTTGTATCTAGGAGATCTTTTTTCACCACACGATTTCTTCATCCAACGGCGCACTGCTTCACCCGATTCTTATATAAACCTTTCTTCAACCTCCGTTCATCCCCTCGCTTGCGCCGCTCATCTGTTCCTCTTCGCAAAAGCTTCCCCTGCGCCCAACTCTCTCGATCATCCGCACTCACGAGCATTGCTCTGCCCATTGCCGTTGATGCCACCGCGCACGCGACTCACTCGCCACGATACTCGGAATCCAAGATGGCCGCCGAGGATCTTGAGTGGGAGAGATCTAAAATCTCCAACCAGGACATCAACATGCTGAAGAGGCTTGGCCTCATGAAGAAGGAAGACGCCATCCGCTTTCCCAGCGAAGAAAGCTACCCCAAGCCTCCAATGGAGTACCGGGTTAGTTTTGTTGATCACCTTATCCGTGGTCTTTCGACCCCAATTCACGATTTTCTCCGCGGCCTTCTTTTCGTTTATGGGATTCAACTGCACCAGTTGACCCCCAATTCCATCCTTCACATTTCTATTTTCATCACACTTTGCGAATGCTTCCTCGAATCCCTCCCAATTGGGCTCGTGGAAACGCATTTTCTGCCTCCGCCGCAATGGCTCCCACAACGTCACTTATAACATAGGTGGCGTTGTTATCTGTGTTCGTACTGATGTCGATTATTTCGACGTCAAATTTCCTGATTCTGTCCAAGGATGGCGCAAAAAGTGGCTCTACATTCATGAAGAAAGCGCCAACTCCGTTGAACACAACATAGTTCCTTTCGACGGAAATGCCGTAATTCAGCGCCGCCGCTCCCGGGATGCCGAAGCTTCGAGGAAGAGAAAAAGGCGACAGAGGCACTCATGTCTCGTATTCATCAGCTTCGAACACTCGAGGCAAAGAGCTGTCCGGGTGTTCAAATCACTGCCTACTTCCTTAGGATTAGAGTGCAGCCTCTTCAGGCTCGCAAAAATCCCCTTTGGACGTACTCTGGCAAAAACGACGCCAACAGAATCTCCGGTGATCTTTCTACCAAGGACTTGGAGAAATTGGTTCGAAGAGTTTCTCGACTAGCCAAGAAGGATCCTATTCCCACCTCTTGTCGAGTAGAACCATACAGTGCTTCCAATCCTCTTCCCGAGGTATTTTGTCTTCTCGAGTTTCTGTCTTGCTCTAAACTTTTCCTTGCATCTCATTGTATTGGTATCTCGCTAATTTTCTTTTGTCGCTATTTTCTTGCAGAATCATCCTACTATGGCTTCCCTTCCTCCTCTTCCTGAGGATGGAGAAGTCGAAGAACAGGCCATCATTGCCGAAGATACTCAAGGTTCTTCTATTCCTGAAAGTGAAGTCGCAGGTTCTCACAAATCTGCGGCTTCTCACGACAAAGAAGTTGAGTCCGGAAGCCGTTGAGTCGACGCAATCCCTTCCTCCTGCTGTTTCTCCAAGGAACAAAAGGAAAAGGACTGATGCCGAGGATTCTGGCACCTCTAAGGCTGAAGAAGTTGTTCCTTCTCATCCGAAGGCAGCTTACGATCCTTATGTTGAATCCCTCGTCAGCTCGTAAGTCGTCTTTATTTCTCCCTTTTTTTTTCTCGAAATATTTATCTTGTCTTGCTTTTTATGCTGCCGATTTTTTGATCAACAGTGATGACGAGGAAGAAGTACCAACTACTGACGTGGCTCCTCGGACAAGCACGTCACGTACTGTACTTGCTTCAGACACGCTAGTTGAAGGAGAAGAAAACTCGCCTCCTCAACAAAACGTCGTCAGCACGACTCCACCATCAAGCCCCTTGCTCCTTCACCAAAAAGGACAAGGGTTGAAAAGATTGTTGAACCTGCCCCTCAGTTGGGTAGTTCGTCGACTCTGCTCTTAGATGATGTAAGCTTGTCGACATCTATATTTTCCTTATTTTGTTTTTGCACACCTTTTCTCTTTTTCATGCCAATGTTTCTCTTGCTGTGTTCGCCTTGAACAGCCTATGATCAAAGATCTTCTCCGCATCGGTTCCCAATTTATTGGATACCGTGAATATGCTAATATAGTCGAAGGTAACGACTTTTATACTTGAAGTTTTTCCTTGATTTTTTACTCCTGTTGCTTTTCGCGGTTTTGATCTTTCTTCTCTCTCTTTTCCATATCTCGACAGAGAAACTTGCAGAGGCCAACGAACGCGCCGACGCACTTGCTCGAAAACTTGAGCAAAGTGAGGCGGCTCGCAAGAAAGCCGAACTCGCTGCTAGCAAAGCCAAGGCCGAAGCTGATGAGGCCAAGGCGAAAGCTGCCAGTGTCGAGGAACTGCAGAAAAAACTCGAGGATGCTGCAGCTGCCTTGGATGAGCACAAAGCTGCGCAAGCTTCTCGTGAAGAAGGAATCCTCAAGCGCCTGAAAACTCAGAGTCGCCGCACTTTCAGTAATTTTGCTGACCCCTTCTCTTTTTATGAGAATCGTTGTTTCCTGTCTTTTCACTAATGCTTTGTTTCCTTGACAGCCCAAACAAACCAGGATTTTGATCTGACGAATCCTGTCAATGACCCTGTCCTTGACGCACTTTCATATCTGGAGCTTCATGGATCCGAGATTCGTGAAGGTGTGTCGAATGCTAGCGCAGTGTTGTCGGCATTGTTCCCCTACTTCTTCCCGAAGAAAGAGGAACCTGCGACTTTCCTCAACCTTGCCAAGATGTTCAATACACCGGAAGACCTTGGACTGAAGATGCGCCAAGAAAATATGAAGGTTGTTTGTCGAAAGCACCGTCGCTTTGGTTGCCGACAGTCAACAAAGCTGTTGATTGGACAAAAGTTGGCGACACCGAGCAGATAGAGCAATCAAGATGGAGGTCGTTGATTAAGGCAGCCAAGCCCAACACGAAGAAGATCTTGGCCTATCTCGGGATCAAGCCAGCGTCGACTCCTAGCTCATCAAGGCCGGAGGTCTAGTTGCATGCCTCTTTATTTTTCTTTCTATGTTTCTTTTGCTCTTGTCGCCAAAGTAGCCATTTGGCGATACATACTTCCTTAGCTCCATTGTAATGCCTTTGTAATTATTCCGAGAGATCAATGAAAACTCTTTGTTTGTTGTTTGATGTTGTCTTGTCTAAATTTCAGTTGATATTTGATAACTATACTCCGTCTGCCGCTCCTTCCAATATTTCGCCCTCTTCTTCTCGCGCGAGGAGAGATTTTGCTGATACTGCACCTGTCGACGATACCTTGTCGCAAGAACTGGATGAACTTCGACAAAGAACTTCAGTATGCGAAGAAACAAACACTTGTGATGATGGAGCAATCTCGTAAATCATCTGAAGCCGAAAAAGTTGCTCTTCAGCAAGCTCGCGAGGCCATGGCTGCTAAGGAAATTGCTGCTTCCGAAGCTGAAAAGGCAACTACTCGAGAGAATTTCATGCTCAAATTAATGAATGAAGCCAGTGCAGACATGTCGGGTATGCTTGCTTCATCCTCCGATATCTTTCATCCTCATGCTATGTCTCTTCAAGGTTTCCCCTTCGTTGTTTTGATAGGTTCCTTTACTGATGCTACTGCCGAGGAAGAGAGGGTAAACGCTAGGACGAACCTCCTTGTTAACCTTTCCCTGGACCATGGTTCTTTGTTTTGGGCTACCCCAGAGAGGACCCGACAAATTGTCAGATTCCAAGATCGCACCTCTCAAACTCGCGATTTCCTTGACTTCTGTACCAAGACCTTGTCCATGGTTTACAACTCCATGTTTCCTCGGAACGTCCAACCAAAAACTCTCCCTGAATTGATGGAAAGATTCAAGGATGCTCGCAGTATCCATGATTTTGTCAAAGCTCAACTGGTAGCTGGCGCGCATTTGCTCTTATCATGCTCCAGATCTGCCACTCAAATCTTGACCTTACCCAAGTTGTCGCAAAAGTTCATCAAAAGGTACAACGTCGAAGAGTTGGTGTTGACAGGATTAACACGAAGGTTACGCCTATAGCCGAAGAAATGATTGAGGATCTTCTTCGGATGGACGCCGACTTTTTTGCCGATGGCCATTATGCCTGATTTTCTTGGTGCTGCTCCTGAAGAAAACAGAGGTACTCTTGATGACATATTGAATCAAGACTAGTTATTTTCCTCTTGTAGATACTTCTTCTTTGTAATCCATGACTATATTGTAAAGCAATCATTATATTTCTCTGTTCGTCTAGCCCCCGAGTGTTTCGGTGACTCTTTACTGTATTTATATATTTGCGAGGTTTTGAACCAAGGCATTTATATATTCATGGCGAATATGAGTCCCCGAGCTTCTTTATTGAGTACTATTTTGTATTTTTACTGACTCACGAGGTATTTTAATACCAAGGCAAGGTTTTTTCCTTTTTTGATGGACTATATTGAAATTCGTCGGAGCGAAGACTTTGAACATGTCGATAAAGAGAAAGGTATATTGACACTATCTTTATTATATTGCAGCACCGCGAGCCCGCCTCATTAAAAACCTTCTCCGGTCCCACTCGGTGCCCCGAAAAAGGAAAAGAGTGCGTCTGAAAACTCGCGGGCGTTTCAGTATATTGAAGTTTTACAAGGACTATATTTCGACTCTAGGCGTAGAACCGCCTGAGTTGCGCCACGTTCCAGGGGTTTGGCTCCTCCACCCCTGTCTTCTTATCCTTTATCCTGTATGCTCCTCCTCCGATTACTTCCGTGACAATGTAAGGGCCAAGCCATGGTGACTCGAGTTTTTCATGACTTTTTTGCGTGAGCCGAAGAACTAGGTCTCCCACCTGAAAAGATCTTGGCCGCAATCGTCGACTGTGGTAATTCTTCAAGTCCTGTTGGTATTTGGTTACCCTTGATAGTACTTCTTCTCGAGCTTCGTCGAGTGCGTCGACGTCATCTTCTAGCGCTTTTCTCGACACTTCTTCGTCATATTCCGCGACACGTGGAGAGTTGTGCTCTATCTCGATTGGTAATACTGCTTCTGCTCCATGAACCAGGAAAAACGGAGTTTCCTGTGTTGCTGTGTTTGGTGTTGTTCGGATGCTCCACAACACACTTGGTAGTTCTTCTGGCCAGGTATGCCGAGCTTTTTCCAAAGGGTCCTAACAAGCGTTTCTTGATGCCATTGCAGATGATGCCATTGGCTTTCTCGACTTGCCCATTGGTTTGAGGATGTGCAACTGACGCAAAGTGCAATTTGATACCCACCTCTTCGCAATAATCTTTGAATTCGTGGGATGTGAAATTACTGCCGTTGTCTGTGACGATGCTGTGGGGCACTCCAAATCTGAAAACGAGGCCTTTTATGAATTTTACTGCGGATGCTCCGTCTGGTGAATTTATCGGCTTCGCTTCTATCCACTTTGTAAATTTATCGACAGCTACTAGCATATACTCCTTTCCTCCTGGCCAGGATTTGTGTAACTTGCCTACCATATCAAGTCCCCATTGAGCAAAGGGCCATGACAATGGTATTGGTGCTAGCTCTGCTGCTGGAGAGTGAGGTTTTGCGGCAAACCTTTGACACGCGTCGCAAGTTCTTACTATGTCCTTGGCGTCCTCGATTGCTGTCAACCAAGAGAATCCTGCCCGAAAGACCTTGGCTGCAATAGCTCGACTACTCGCGTGGTGGCCACATATTCCTTCGTGTACGTCCTTCGTAATTATTCTTCCTTCTTCGGGGGTAACACACCCTTGCAAGACGCCTGCAATACTTCGCTTATACAATTCTCCTTGGACCACCGTGAAAGCTTTGGAGCGTCGAATTACTCGTCTTCCCTCAACTGGATCATCGGGTATTTCTTTCCTGAGGATGTATGATATGTACGGCTGCATCCACGGTATCTGTATTACCATGACCAGGTCCTGATCTTCTTCTTCTTCCTCTTGCTTTTCCTTGGTAGCCCCCGAGGGTTTCTTCTCCTTCTTTTTTGATTTTGTTGATTTGGTGGACCTCTCTGTTATCTCTTCCCAGAATACACCTGGCGGGACTGCAAGGCATTGCGACCCGATGTTTGCAAGAACGTCGGCTTCGTCGTTGCTCAATCTGCTAATATGATTTACTTCGCATCCATCGAACAACTTCTCGAGCTCGTTGTACACCTCCTTGTACGCCATCATGCTATCATTGACTGCGTCACATTGGTTCATAACTTGCTGAGCCACCAACTGTGAGTCGCCAAAGATTTTTAGTCGAGTTGCACCGCAGGCTTTCGCCATCTTCATCCCGTGTATGAGAGCCTCATATTCTGCTTCATTGTTAGATGCGTTAGGGAACGTCATCCGAAGGATGTATTTTAATTTGTCGCCTTCAGGTGATATGAGTACTACTCCTGCGCCAGCTCCTTCTAGTCTTTTGGACCCGTCAAAGTTCATGGTCCAGGTTCTCGACAACTGAGGTCCTGTATTTTGCAACTCCATCCACTCTGCGATGAAGTCCGGCAGTATTTGCGACTTTATTGCTTTTTTTTTTTTTCATACGTGATGTCCCGAGGGGAAAGTTCTATTCCCCAAAGGGAGACACGACCCGTAGCTTCTGGGTTGTTCAGTATATTTGACAATGGAGCTTCGTTGACCACTATGATCGGATGTGCCGAAAAATAGTGGCGCAATTTTCGTGCTGTCGTGAACACTCCATATGCTATCTTTTGGTACTGAGGATACCTTTGTTTTGAGGGCGATAAAACTTCGCTAACGAAGTATACTGGCCTCTGCACGCCGTGGAGTTTTCCTTCTTCTTCCCTTTCAACAACTAGCACCGTGCTCACCACTTGGGGCGTGGCTGCGATATACAGCAGGAGAGGTTCCCTTTCTTTTGGCGCCACCAAAATTGGTGGTGTCGAGATTATGCGCTTCAAATCCTCGAAAGCTCTGTCGGCTTCTTCGTTCCACTGGAATTTATCTCCTTGCTTTATCAAAGCGTAAAATGGTAACGCTTTTTCACCCAGCCTAGCGACGAATCTGCTCAAAGCTGCGACTCGCCCAGTTAGCTGTTGTATCTCCTTCAACTTTGTTGGCTTCCTCATTGTTACGATAGCTTGTATTTTGTCGGGATTTGCTTCAATCCCTCTTGCTGAGACTAGAAACCCCAGAAGTTCTCCTGCTGGGACGCCAAAGGAACACTTCGTCGGGTTCAGCTTCAGGCAGAACTTATCAAGGTTGTCGAAGGTTTCCTTGAGATCCTCGATCAGCGTTGCCCCCTTTTTTGATGTTATGACGACATCATCAATGTATACTTGCACGTTCTTCCCGATCTGTGTCGCCAAACACTTCTGCATCATCCTCTGATATGTTGCTCCCGCATTTTTTAAACCAAAGGGCATTGTTCTGTAGCAAAACACGCCGTAAGGTGTAATAAACGCGGTCTTTACTTCATCTTCTTCTTTCAATCTGATCTGGTTATAACCAGAATATGCATCCAGGAAGGAAAGACGTTCACATCCAGCCGTGGAGTCGATAATTTGATCGATCCTCGGAGGGGAAAGTGATCCTTTGGACAATGTTTATTGAGACACGTAAAGAAGTCGGCCTTTTGTCACGAAGGACCTTAGTGTTTTTCTTCGGCACCAAAGACAGGATTTGCTACCCATGTGGCTTCTGTGAATATCTCTTTGATAAAACCAGCTTCTTGTAGTCGATTGATTTCTCGATAAAGCATGGCTTTGCGGTTTGGTTCCGAAAACGCCGCAAAGGTTGTTTGATTGGTCTCGCTAGTGGATCCAAGTTTAGGTGGTGCTCGGCAAGTTCCCCGGGTACTCCTGGCATGTCACTGGACACCATGCGAAGATTTTCCAGTGCTCACGGAGGAACTCGACGAGCGCGCTTTCCTATGCGATATCCATGTCGTTTGCGATAGATGTCGTCTTTTTCGGGTCTGTCGGGTGAATCTGCACCTCTTTTGAATTTTTCTCGGTATTGAAAGTTGATTCTTTGTTTGGCCTTCCAACGTCTGGTAGTACGTCGTAATCAGTCATGCTTTTTGACGCCAAGTACTCAGCTTGCATCCCGAAAGTTTCTGACAGCCGGTGAAAATCCTTGTCGCATTTATCGGCTAAGGCAAAGCTTCCTTTGACTGTGATTGGTCCCTTTGGCCTGCATCCTCCACAACAGTATGTATAGTGTGGCACCGCCATAAATCTAGCATATGCTGGTCGTCCCAACAGAGCGTGGTATGCGACGGAAAATCCACGACTTCAAATTCGAGCCTCTCGATTCTATAATTTTCTCGGGTCCCAAACTGAACGTCGAGATTGATCTTTCCCAATGGGTAACTTGGTTTCTCCGGTGTGATGCCGTGGAACCTTGTGTCTGTTGGTTTCAAGTTTGCTAAGGATATGTTTATCTTCCTCAATGTATCTGCATACATAAGGTTCAAGCTGCTGCCGCCGTCTATGAACACTTGAGAGACATCAAATCCCGCGATAAGCTTGGCGAGAATAAGTCTTGGCCCCGTCGAGGAACTGTCATGCGGATGATCTCGCTATTGTGAAGCCGATATCTTGTCCCGACCAATTAAGGTACTCAACTGTCGGTGGAGGCATTTTCTCTGCCATAAACACTGTCGTGAGATTACTTTACGAGCTCTATTGGACGGCCTTCCCTTCGAATCATCGACACCGCTCCATTGGAGTTAGGATCAACATAAGGTGGTGGTGCAGGTGCTGCCGCTATTCTGAGCTGATGCCGATTGTCGTCTGTGATCGCGGGAGGAGGCGGCAAGTGAATCTCGCTTCTAGGTTCTCGAGAATTTCTCTGTGCTGCCCGCGCGTTAGCGTTTTCTGCATCGCAACATTGCCTGAAAATTTCGACAGTCTTTCCGCAAGTGCCCCGACTGTCTTTTACCGTTGTTGTCGAGGAAAAAGTGCATCCGGCACGGTCCATTCATCATCTCTTCGGGGGACACGAAGGGTCTTGGGAACCTAGGCCCGCTATTTTGCCTTGCGTGAATCATCCCCGTTATCACCTCGCTGTTCATTGCTTCTCCGGTAATCATCTCTCGTTGCTTCCTCCTGTATTTGTCCGAAAACCTGCCGAAATTTGTCCTGGAGCGTCATAGTTCTCGTACCGCCGAGGAAATCTTCGCCTCGGTTGATAGTTTCGACCACGGTCCTCCTCTCGCGACTGTGCCGTTTGTTGTGGACAGCGTCTTCTCCATCTGCCCATTTATTTGCTATCTCCATTAACGCGGATACTGTCTTTGGATTGGTCCTTCCCAAATCCTCGACAAAATCTCCACGCCTGACTCCTGCGATAAACGCATCTATCGCTCTCTCGTCAGATATATTTTCTGCTGAATTTTTGATGATATTCCATCTTTGGATGTACTTTCTCATTGGCTCATCTGGCTTTTGTCGACATGCTCTCAATTCCTCTAACGACGCGGGTGTTTTGCACGTGGATCTGAAGTTCTTGACGAACACATCCTCGAAACTTTCCCGGTGTCGATGGATCCCGGAGCGAGTTTCTTTATCCAAGATCGTGCGGCTCCACTCAAATGTACCTGGATGCTTTGCATAGCTGTTGCCCTGGTTCCTCCCGTCGGCTTCACTGTCTCCGGATAGTCGACTAGCCAATCCTCTGGATCTTGGAGGCCGTCGAACTTCTTGAAATTATCGGGTAGCTTGAATCCCGAGGGGACTCGAGTTTTCGGACTCTCCTCGTGAAGCATGGCAAGCCGCACATATCTTCGTCGTTAAGCTCCGGAGATTGCTGATGATCCCTTCTGCTTTGTCGTGCTCTGTCGACTCTTGCTTGTGCTGCCGTATCTCTTGCTCCACTTGGTCCTTCAGGGGCTGCCGCCGTTGCTGCCGCAGGTCGTGGGCTATTTTGCCTTGCTGTTCCTTCGGGAGGCGTTGAAACGAACGCTGTCCCCATAGCTCCAACTCCTGCTATCGCCATATTGTATAGTGTTTCCCTTGGATTACCTGGAGGTGGTTTAGACGCGAGGATAAAAGCTTGTGTCGCCATATACCCAGCTTCTGGTGTCTTAGGGATAATGTTTCCTCTTGTGTCTATCGACATAAAGGACATGTCGAGGTTTTGAACCAAGTGCTCTCTTTCTGCTTCGGGTATGTGTTGTAACCTTGATCTTCCTCTGTTCCGAGCCTCCCTGTGGCTATCACCCGAAGTTCTAGATTGTCGACTCAGATCTGCCCTTCTCCTGCTGGATGCAGAAGCTGCCTCCTTTCTCCTATTCAACTCAGCTGTCTGTTTTTCCAATTCCACGGCAGCTCGTGCGAGCCTATATTGATATGCTTGCAATTCTTCCGGTGTGGCTGTGGTAGCCATTGGTTCTGTGCCGTTCATAGCTCTCGCGGCTCGTCCCACGCTGCTTGTGAAAGTTGAACTCTATCTCGCGGCTCGCGGCCCGACGTATTTGTTGCCCGGTGCCTTGTCGCAGATTGGAGGGATCGACGTATGGATTTCCCGCATCGTCAAAAGCCTCGTATGTCTCCTCTTGATCTTCAATGGCGTAAATCGATGATACTTTGTACTCGGATCTACGTTGGGTTTGGTGACATCATCGTTGAGATTGATGAAGACCTTACCCACCGTGATAGATTTGTCGATGAAGTCGTAAATCGTCGACATCGCTTGAGCCATCGCTTATATATGAGTCCGCAGGTGACTCAAACGACATGTCGTTGAAGATCTTGGCGAGTTTCTCTCTTGTTCTGGTGCTGATGTAGCGTGTCGCCGAAGTTTCTTCTTCTCCTGACTCGGTTGACGACGCATAGCTTGAAAAATCGGAATCGACCTTCGACGATCCCGACGAAATCGGAACCTCGACACGATACGATCCTTCCTTCTCGACGCGAAAGTGAAACCTTCCGAACGTCATCTCCATGGGCTCCGCCAGATACGCATATGCATCCAAACGGGAGGGTGGGTGAGGAACAAAATCGACAAGACCAGCAGCGATCTGTTTACCTTGATCCATTGTGTTGCTTGCGGTTGACGATGTCGAAGATCTTGAGCGTGCCATCGAGATCAGATCCTTACGCCTCTAGTCCCCACAGACGGCGCCAATTGACAAGGTATCAACTTGTCAATGCCTATGGATTGTAGGCTAGGGTTTAGTTGGAAGTAGAGGGTAAGTAGATCTCGAAGGTTTCAGCCGGAAAGTACTCGACGATTATGAAAACTAGGGTTTGTAGACAATGATTCGATTTCTTCTTTGTCCCTCGACTCCCCCTTTATATAGGAGGTGGAGCCGAGGGATTCGTGCCATACAAGTTACAGAGTCCGGGACGGTTTCTAACTCATCCCGCCAGATTACAAATAACACTTCCTATTACAACTCTTGACTTTCCTTGATATATCTTGGGCTCCCGAATCTTCTTTATTCTTCGGGTAGTGGGCCTTCAGTAAACCCCGGGTACTATCTTTGGCAGGCCCATTTGGGATGCCTATGTCACTCCGTCCTTTCCGCTCCGCCGTCGCCATCCTCCTTCGCAGACAATCTTGCTGCCATTGATTTTCGGTCCATCCTTCCGGCTTCTTCTTCGGAGCCAGCGCCTTCCGCGGCTTCGCGAACGGCGCTTTCGCCCCTTTCGTCGCATTGCCCGGCGGCTTCTTGGCCGCTTTCTTGGCCATCTTTTTGGGGGCTGTCGGCGGCGCCATGGAATGGGGAGAGGGTAGCGGCGGCGGGTGGACGGCGGAAGGGAGAAACAAATCGGTGGAATAGGAGAAATGAATCGGCGTCGGGATATGTGTTGGGAGGCCAGAAATGCGCGGCGGGATATGCGCGATATGGCGGAATGGGCGGGATTTGGCGGGAGTGGGAGACGATTTTTCACTGAGGCGCTGACGCGTCGGGCCCGTGTTGCTTCGCCTCGCTTTTCGTTGTGTCCGGCGTGCCCGGAGCATCCCCTATGGGGCGGAGACGGGCTCGGGACGCCGGACACCGTATCGGGGCGCGCCGGACAAAATTCGGGTTTGAGGGACGCGGCTGAAACAGTTTTTTCCGGCGCGCCCCAAATTACTTTGGGGGACGCTTTAGGGACGACAGGAGATGCTCTTAGTTTGCCATTTTGTCTTGGGCCGCTAGTCGTGACGGAAGCCAGACGCTGTTTAGACACGCTATTACTCCGTATTTTTTGACAGCTGAGATCGATCCCTGTCTGCCTGCCATGGCGCACGTTTTCTCGGTGCGTGCCTCGTATGATTCTGCCTTGCCCGTGTCTGCTGCTGCTGCCGAGCGTGCGCGCACGCTTCTCCCCTCCGTGCTGGCCGTCCGATCGACGTATCCTGGTACCTGGGCGGCCCAGATCTGTCCCCCTCCTCGTCCCCACTCTCTGTCCCTGTCCCGAATCGAGCTGGCGAGTGACGACCATTTCCAGGTAGCTCGTCACCGCTAGTCCTCGCCGCGCGCCGCGGCCTGCTCCCACTGCTCCGCTGCGGGAGCGAGCGAGACCCCGGTGGCATTCTCGCTTGCCATGGCGCGGTCTCGGGCGGGGGCTACCCCACCCGTCCCCGTGCCGTTACTCCTCTCCGTCCTCTTCCTCCTCCTCGGCCGCCGCGACGCTGCCGGCGGCGGCGGCGGCGGAGTCAGGGGCAGCTCCGTGTACCCGGCCCCCGTGGTCTACCCGCACCACTCCCGCCAGATCTCCTGGCATCCCAGGTAAGCCAAATTTCATATCTTTTTCTACTGCCCCGCCGTCGCCCCGTTTCATTTCTGCCTCGATCTCGATTTGAGTGGAGCGGAATTGGACGATTTACCATTGCCGCCTGCTTGCTCCCCTCCGCAGGGTGTTCCTCTACCCGCACTTCCTCAGCGACGACGAGGCCAACCACCTCGTCTCCCTCGTCAGTGCCTCTGCTGCTCCCATCCCCGTACCAATTTCAGAGCTCTCGCTTTGCTGCGGGGATTGATCTGATTCTGAATTTCTCCTCCTTGTCCAGGCGAGTGGGGAGCTCAAGAAGCCCGGCGATATTAAGTCGGGCAAGAGCACGCTCAGCGAGGTCCGCACCAGCTCCAGCTACTTCATCAGCAAGGGCAAGGTTAGGCATTTGCTTCTCACCTCATAGGCAGAGATTATGGAAGTTAAAAAAACCCATAAATTGAGCATCTTTTTTGCCTGTTCCATCTGAGTGACAGTGTTCAAATTTTAGTGCGGTACAATTTTCTTGTACCGCCTAATTAGGTGATACTATGCTAGGAGGGCCAGTTCTTCTATTCAATTGTACCTTTTCTAACACTGTATACTTCGGTACTCTTATTATGTTCTTATTATTTCTCAAGGCATCAGTATCTTCATTATTTAGTGACTAACCGAAACTAGTGGCCCAGAGTGTAGTACAATTCATGAATTTCTCTCACTTGCATGGCTTTTATCTAATGAAAAAATTACGTCTACATTTGTAGGATCCAATTGTTGCTGGTATAGAGGATAAAATTGCTGCATGGACATTTCTTCCAAAAGGTTTGTGAAACAATAGCACTCCACCTCTCTGTTCATGCATTTCAGGGGTTCCAGTTCTCGCACTTAGAACCTCTGAGTTGTACTTAAATTTGGCACGGGAAGCTACTTCCGTTACCAAATTAGAATCTAGTCCAGTGCACCCTAACCTAACTGTGCAAAAGTCTTACTAGTAAAACAGAAAAAAAGTGGCAAAACTTTTTTCCTTTACATCAAGTTAGCAAAAGAGTATGAAATACAAAGGAACTTCATAGACACTCATACCGAGTGGCAAACTAATCCAACGACTTAATATGTAGGCGAAGTGGTGAACAGCTAAAAACAACGCTACGACAGTTGTCCTACAGTGACATGTTCGACTAGCTGGCCAAATTCTGTTCTCAAACTCCTAGAACACGCTATCTTCAGTATTATGTCCATTTTTTTCCTAATTGTAGTACGGCTACATATTGCTACTTGGAATATTTGTACCATTTGTGGAATCACATCAAATGCATTGCATCAATTTAAGAAACCTGATTCATATATCCTAATTTGGAAGCTGAAACTTTCCCTTTTCTTCTTTGAACAGTATGTCATAAAATCCTCAGCTAGATAAAAGGGAATATTAGGCTTTTTTGTGCCCTTTCTTACTATATGTATCTTCCAATTCCATGTGTAGGGTAGGAAGTGGAACTTTAAGGATGTAAGAATTTTACTGTTTCTAGTTTTGCTTATAAGTGTTCTACGATAAGCAGAGAACGGCGAAGATATGCAAGTTCTAAGGTGTAAGCGTGGAGAGAAGTACGAACCGAAGTATGATTACTTCACAGACAGTGTTAACACTATGCATGGTGGACATCGCGTAGCTACTGTACTTTTGTACCTAACAGATGTTGCAGAAGGAGGGGAAACAGTTTTTCCCTTAGCCAAGGTATTTTTACTTTCTTCATGGTCATACTGTTCAGTAAGATGGTAGAAAATGCTTCAGATTGCTGAATTTTCTAACGAGTCAGCCACAGGTAGGCACTAGGCCACTACCACCGTGATTTTCTCCTGCACATTTTCGTAGCTTGTTTTGGGATTTGTTATTAAATATCCACATGCATTTCTCAAATAGGAACATACAAAGAAGGGATCACACGGTAAAGATGCAACCTTGTCAGAATGTGCAAAGAATGGCATTGCAGGTACAATTTTTGTGCTCATGTCCTTTTCGGCAATCGCGATTCTTGAGTTATTACAAGACACCCAAAACATTTCTTGGCTGATACACACCGTAACCATCGTGTCTTAGTGAAACCACGGAAAGGGGACGCCCTCCTGTTCTTCAACCTTCTCCCAAACGCCACAACGGACCCGTCGAGCCTCCACAGCGGATGCGAAGTCATCAAGGGGGAGAAATGGTCCGCCACGAAATGGATACGTGTGGCCTCGTTCGACAAGGTCTATCACGCACCAGGCGGCAATTGCACCGACAGCAATGACAGCTGCGGGAGATGGGCCGTGCTGGGCGAGTGCACGAAGAACCCCGCGTACATGGTGGGAACCGCGGCGTTGCCCGGTCACTGCAGAAGGAGCTGCAACGTGTGCTAACATCAGGATGTGAGAAATCCGTGGAACATTGACGGTATGTTGGCAGTCAGGTTCATACGTACAGGAGTAGCAGGCTCATGAGGTTGAACCATATTTTGGTTGCGAGTAGTCCCTGTTTCTTGGTTACCAGTGTTTTATCGTTGTATGATAACTTGGCTGGAAGCCTGGAAAGGGGACAGACCCCTGTTGCTTAGTGCTCATAATTTGTGTTAGGCAGGCTGTTTTTGTTGCTCTATGCCTATGGCAACCTGGCTGGAATCAGACGACAGACCTTTGTTCATTATGTGAGGCGGGCAGAGATCAGCTCATTGTAGCACGAGTTGTGTATGCCATATATAAATTCACCAGCATGTGGATCCGTTTTTGCTTGTAGAAACTGTCATCCTTCTCACTACTAGCTATTGCTGTATATCTTCCCTGAAATTTAGCAAGCCTTTCCAAATCATTTTGTTGTATGCTCATTTTTGTGCAACGAACTGAGTCATTCATATGCACGGAATCTTGTGGCATTTGGCAGTGATGTGATGATGTTGGAGAAGAAGGGTGAGAGATGGAGACTGGAGAGAAGGGGATCGATCGAATTGAATGGCTCGATCACGGACGGTTCTCATTCATGGCAAAGTGCTCCAACCCACAACCGCCTCTGAATTCATTGCTTACATTGCTGTTACGTACACGGAGTACGAATGTGGTGTACCGCACTTTCTTATCCCAAATTCAGAATGTTACGAGCTACAACCGCCTCTGAATTCATAGCTTACATTACTGTAATGTGGTGTACCGCACTTTCTTATCCCAAATTCAGAAATATTAAAACCCCCCAAAAAAAAAACATGTGTACATCTTCGTATGTTATGTGCGCGCAAAGTTTTTCCATAAAATCGACTTGCCGTTTGGGCGGTGCAAAAAAGACAAAAATTGCTAATAAAAGTAAGCTTTTTTGTGATACAAGTTTTGTCTTTTTCATCGATAAAAAAAGTACTGGCTTTCTAAGGAACCATGCGTATAGATTGCCGAGATGTACATGCCTTTTTTTTTTGCTGGAACTTGTTGACAATTAAAAATATGTTTATTAAAGATATTGTTTTTTAGATGGCGGAAGCATGCATTCGGGTGCCGAATTGAATTTCTCAATGTTAGGAGACTAAAAATGAAGGATCTTGGTGTGCTGTAAAGGAAGAACCGTGTGCTATATCAAAACTAAACATAGTAGTGTATGTTTTGTAGATGGAAAAATTAGCTGATGCCAGCCGGACGGAGGATACCGAGCACGCATAGTTCATGCGACGAAATCGCCAAGATCACGAACCGTCGGAGCTGGTGGTGTTTGTTTCTCCCAGAGTGAGACGGCTCAGCATCACGTGAAAGAGATGAGGACGGAATGCGTGTCTTACATACAGAGTCTGGGAATCCAGCAATCAGAACTTACATCACGAGGGAATTTATCAGCGAGGAGCAATCAGATCACACATCATATCAGCCGGGAAATGACAGGTATATGCACCTATATACCAGAACCATACTGCTAGGCATATGTCTACGGTGAAGAAATCCTCGTCGAACAATCTGGCCGTGGGCACCTCCTAGAACATCATCATCCCGGTGGCGAAGGCGGCGACGAGGGCGTGGGTGCTGGCGGCGACGGAGCGGCGGTAGGCGTGGCTGCGCGGCGCCGGCGGCGAGGGGAACGGCGAAACACCTGCGTGAGATTGATGTCATTCTGTTAAGCTCGTCAAGATTGATAACTCCACAGCTACTGCTACTACGCTTGGGTCCATGGTTGTGGTTGTGCACAGTAGTAGACTAGTAGTACGAGACAAGCACGTGAACGAACCTAAACGGCATGGCAGCATCAACTGCTTCAATCGACTGTGTATGTTTTCAGTACGAATGTACGAGCATATTGAATGTTTCTGCAGCAATTGTCATAGCATTGCTTCTGTTTTTCTTGGTTTTAACCTAGCTACCATCACAAATTTCTTGTGCAGTTGTACTACTATGTCGCGCGCGGCGCTTACCGGGGAACTGCGGGCTGTCGCCTGAGGGGCCGGGCGCCGGAGACCCGGCCATGGGCGCCGCGGACGGGGCTAGGCCGCGCACATTGTACCCGAATGCTGCAGAAAAAGTTTGAAACTATCTCAGGAAAGATGCTAAATCAAATCAGATATCGGAAGTGTTTGAAACTACTGGTAGCTTATGAGTTTACCGGCGCATGTGCTGACGGGCGGGGTTTCGACGCGGCAGACGCCCGGGAGCGCGAGCGCGCGGCTGTAGTCGACGGCGATGCCGTAGGAGTCGGCGGCGCCGGAGAGGAGCTCGCAGAGGCAGAGCGGGTTGGAGCCCACCATCCCGGCCAGCTCCGGGCAGCACGCCGCGTCCGGGCGCGCCGTAGCGCTGCCCGCCTGCACGTACGGCAGGCAGTCGGACATGTTGAGCAGCGAGTTGAGGCACGCCGCGTCCATCGCCGCGGCCGGGGCAGGCGCCGCCGCCGTGGCCGCGGAAGGTGGCACAGAAACGTGCTGCGCAGCCACCGCGCCGCACATGGTCGTCGTCGAAAGCAGCAGCGCCGCGAGCACGGCCCACCGCAGGTGCTGTGCCGGCGCCATGGCTGCAGAGGATGAGGATGCGGGGGAGTCGCGGCGGGCGGCTGGTTTGTTGGGAAGTTAATGTGGAGGCGGGCGAGAGGAGGAAGCCAGCGGTGCTGCTTGGACTGTACTACCACGAGAGGCCGATGAGGGTGTGTGCATATATAGCCGTGGCGTGCGCGTCTTGGTGGCGGCTGGACCAGCTGTGCGCCATGGAATGAGTACGTGGAAAGCTTCCTCTGCAAATTTGCGACGTTCTCCTTGGAGGAAATTGCGGTTCCACCCGCTTCAATCAAACTTTGTAGACTTTGAATAATAAATAAATGAATGAGGAGTTTTTGCACACTCAGTATATGCTTCTGATTTTTGAAAGGCTTGTGCTCTTCCATAAACCCCTAAAACTGAAATGTTTTCCTGAGTGAAACACAAAGATGGCTCAGATTAAACCATACCTATTTAAAACTAGTGGTAGGATGGCTGATTAAACGATACCATGATACCTCTTTAGGGGTTTACATTGTTTTGAAATTTAGGGGTCTATGAAAGCACAAGCATTTTTTAAATGACTTCTAAATGTAGTTTAAAATGTTTTAAAAAATTGAACGAAAAATTGACGCATACATGTTGACATTCTATGTGCCCATAAAGTTGTTTCGCCGGAAACAGGCATTTTTTGTGTTGTATGCAATAAGACAAAAAAATGTCGCTTAAAAAGAGCTTTTCACGAAAGACTTTTTCATCTTTTTTTAATAGGATACAAATATTGTCGGTTTTCACGAAACTTGGAGCGCATATAATATTAATGTATGCGCGTTAAATTTTGTCTCATATTTTTTAATTTTTAAAAATGTTTTTTGGGTACCAGGAGCATATCCTCCCAAGTTCAAAAGTGCATTTCCAAATAATTAGATAAAATAGCAAAAATTATAATAGCACAGATTATATTAAAATCACAATTAAGTAATTTTTCGTATTATATATATTTTGTATTACAAATAATGATATTTTTCCATACAATCATGGTCAAAATAAAAAAATTTGACTTTGTCTAAACCTATAATGCGAACTAAATAAACACGGAGGGAGTACAATGCTCACCGCTTTTACCCATTTTTTACTCTCCAATTTCGATTTTAATTTGAATCAAAACCACACGGTAAAAATTATGAAAAGGAGGGAATGCTTTTGACCACTTCTACCCTTGTCCGGTTGCACATTCAACCAGCTATTTGTTAATGCACTGTTTAGCTCAGTTAACGACAAAACTAATGATTAGCTCTCGCATTTCAGAGCTATAAATTTATGCAGAAAATTCATAAAATCGTATTTACAGAAAAATACTAGTTAACATTAAAAAAAATTGGGTGCGGTGTATGCTGTAATAGATACAGTTTATATAAGATATCAACACTTACTTGAAAATGGTTTGTTTGTTTACTTTTGCAAAACAAATAATCGCTTTAGACTAAACAAATCAAGGAAAACAATTGTCTATCCAGAAATTATGAGATTTTTTTGATGCTTTATAGGTTGTAATGAGTATCCAACAATTACGAAAGGTGCCAAGCAAAACCATATCCAACAAAATGTTGATAAAATTTGTAGACAAATTCTACCTAGGTTAGTGTAAAAAGTGTACCATGTTTACGTCAACATTGCTAAATAGAAAAATATGTGATGATCCTCGCAAAAGTTAAGTCACTGGAAAGTGGAAACTGCAATCTTCTCGTTGCATTGGGAACCCGTCTTTGACACGAAAGAAATTCACATAAACTTTCCCCGCCGTTCTTGCCCCCACTTGGTTCTCTCGGTCTCCAGTAGATCCAAGCCGGTTGGCCCCACCCCTCACTTCTCCGGCGATGGCCGGCAGCGAGATGGGTGAGGGTCCCCTTCCTGTAGTAGTAGTCTAGGGTTAGAGCTGGCGCTAGGGTTTGTGTTTGGCGTTATGTTAGTAGCTTGCAGTGCTTCGTCGGTGCTTGTGGGCCGAGTTCAACGACGTTTGGCGCCGGTGGCTCTCTACTTCGCAGTGCTCCTATGGATGGAGGTGGAGATAGGTTGCACCGCCGACATCTCCATAAAAAAATAAGGCCATTGCTCGTGGCGACAGCCTTGGTCGATGCGATAGCCACGAATGCCTTCTTCTGCGTTGTTGGCATTGCGCCAATGGGGAGGAGGAGCATGCTACGATGTTGTCGAAGATTCCAGGTGGTCACCGGGAAGATCTGTGCTGCAAATTAGAGATCTCCACTCGGTCACCTTGGCTCGCCACTGTGATCTTTGGTCGAAGAGACGACCTCTCCAAATGCCATTGTTGACGTTCATTCAACCCCTAGCTTAGAGGCCCCCCATTTCGACAACTGGGTGCCGACCAGTTGACATTTGCAGCGGGTGCACGCCTAGCCCACCAGGGTTTAAGCCCTCGGATTGCACCATGGTGCTCTTGGTTGCTTCTTCTATAAACAATAATCAACGTGGGTTTAGGATTCTCATTGGCGTTCGTCGTGCTTGCTGCTCCAAGTGGTTTCGTCACATGTGGCGCCGTGGCGGCGATAGCGGCCATTGATGTAGTCCTTGTTCACGTGATGAAAGGAAAATGGACTCCATCATGTTTCATGTTAGGTTCTTGGGGTTCTTTCTGTAAATTTCTAGAACTGCTTGGCATTTTCCTATTTTTCTGGTATTCTTTGTAAATTGTACCCCCACTAATGCAGACCTTGGCCATTATCTTCTTAGAAAAAGGTAGACTTGGTGACGATTTTGCATGAACGGCAAACAATTTTTTTTCTTCGAAATGGGGGAAATATCACCTCAGCTTCTGCATCCAAGGGATGCACACGGCTTTTTTATTAGATTATTCACAACACCTTACAAGAGCAATACAAAAGATCAAACTCGAAGCCACCTCGCTAAACCTACAGAGGGATGAAGGGGTGACAATTCACCAACTCACATCATCCAAAAAATCAAATGCCTTCCCAGACCGTCCAATAGCAGATGAGAAGCACATCCAGTCAAGCAGGCTCTCAGCGCATGCCAACGCACACGCCATAGAATTTGCTACCGTCGTCTTCCTCGACTCCATCTTCAAGAGAGATCATCGCATTGACCATACCAGGCCTGCCATCGATGCCGCCACGGCGCCAGACGACTCCACCATCATGCGCGCGTCCATCACACTGCATCCGTCTCCGAGACACCACTACACCATCGCGGCAACTCGACGACACCGACACATCAAAAGCACATCGCTCCACCTCAGCACCACCACCATCCGTTGTCTGCTCCAAAAATGATGCCCCCAACAAGTAGAACGGCGTTGCGCGCCGCCATCGTCCGATCCGGGAGACCCAGGTCTAGGGTTTCCCCTGGAGCAGCCCATGCGAAGAACGCAGACTGCATAGACAATGCCTTCAACAAGGTAACGACGAACAGCACCGCCATCATCAGCCATGACCGAAGTCCGGGCCGGCTTTCACCGGCAGCTGCGCCTCGCCATCGGGAGCTAGGCGACGGATCGCGAGATCCGCCAAGGCTAGCCACACAACTAGCCGATCTCCTCCGGCGAAAGAGAAGACCACCACCGTGGTGTCACGGTCAGCAACACCGGACGCCCGCCACCCGCCACCAGGTCGACGTCGCCACCGCCATCTAGGTCCGCCGCCCTTGGTGCCCTGGTCCCATACCTGGAGGAGGAGCAACACGAGATCCGCCCCCATCACCGCCCGCCCGGCGAGGCCGAGGCGAGGAAGGGAGGAGAGGGCCGTGCCGCCAGGTGCCGGGGCCATCCCCCAGCGCGGAGGTGTGCCTCCATACCGCGGGGACCGTGCGCAGATCCCCGCCGCCCCCATCACCGGCTGCGCTAGGCTTTGCCGGCGGCGGCCTCAGGGGACGACGAGGAGAGAGGAGAGGGGTGGGGAAGGCGGCGGTGGGGGGTTAGGGTTCCGTCCCTGAGTCGCCTAGAGGAGACGACCCAGGCGGCTCTTCAGCTAAAAAAAAAATCTTGGGAAGCTCTGAGTTTCTACTGGTGAGTGGTGAGAACTGCGAAAGGACGTTGATCGAATTGGGTTAGTTTATCATGTGAACATCGATTTCACCGTGGAACGATTCGAACGGTGTGCCCTACGTGTGCGTTTTGTTCTTGTGGATGGGGATGGGATTCCTACTTCCTAGGCTGCTAGGTGCTAGCTAAGCTCGTGAGGCCATTACTAAATGACGGCAGCAGGAACACCGTTCGAAACTTTGGAACGGATTCGATCCATCTCTCCATTACTAGTGGAGCACCGCCTATTTCTATCCATGAAACGCATGATCCATTCATCTCTTCCCGTTCCCGCTTCTTCTGCTTGCCGGCTTTCTTTTTACTTTATTTTTGCAAAAAAAAAACACCAATCTATTCATAATCTTGAACATCAGTAAAAGAGAACCTAAATATAATAAAAATTAGAAAACAATCTTTAAACCACTTGTAGTGGAGTACAGTATACAACGTAGGATAGCTCGAAAGAAACGCAGCGCGTAGAGCTGCGATTCGTCAACCTGTTCTGCCCCCGGAAGAAGAAGATGGCGACCAGGTTGGCTTTGGCTCGCATGGCAGGCATTTGATCGAGAGTCCACAGGCGATCCCAGTTGTTCAATCTCAGCCGCCACCCGGCCCGTCCGTCTCGATCGGCATATTCAGACATGCGGTTTGATTGAAGTGGAGCAGACGCTTTGCGTGCTTTGCTTTGCCTTTCTACTCGGAGATAAATAGGGTCACGTCGCGCCGGATGTTGCACGGCTGGGTAGCAGAACTGGGCATCCATGTTCGAGGTGGAACTTTCAAACAAAGTGTTCAGGGCAGCGAGCGACTCACGAGCAACCTGGAGCTCGTTTTTTAACTGTTAAAAAACGACGATTTCAAGTGTCAACAAATTCGGATCAAAAATTGTAGAGGTAGAAAATAATGTAATCTACCAACACGAAAAGATCTCTATTTTGAGCTGCACAAAACTAACAAAACCTAATATCTAAAGTAGTAAACAATGCAAATTTTTAAACTTTCCAAATCTGTAGATTTTATCATTCTTGCTAAGCCTAGAATATAAGGTATTTTGGGTTGATATTGTTGTGAAATGTATATGTGGATTGCCTAATCCTTTCCATCAGTTCGAACTTTTGGTTCAAGTGGCTAGTGCATGAAGCTTAACATGGTATCAGAGCCCCCAGGTCTCAAGTTCAAATCCTGGCTTTCACATGGTTTTCGCAATTAAGCCTAAAAATTGCTGTTGCCCCCCTCTTTAGCCACCGCTGTTTCGGTGTGCTCTTCTTCTTTCACGTGTTGACTTTCTCTTCTGCCGTCACACGTGAGTGGGGGTGTTGTGAAATGTGTATGTGGATTGCCTAGCCCTTTCCATCAGTTCGGACTTTTGGTTCAAGTGGCTAGTGCATGAAGCTTAACAGATATTTTGTATGTTGGTAGAGTACATCAGTATCTACGTCTAGATTTATTTTTAGAATTTTTTGAAACTTTCAAATCATGTTTTCAAATTTTGAAAAGTAAAGAACTCCATAACACATGAGCTTGGTGGCGCAAAGATGGCAAGCACTCGCGCAACTCATGCATCCCCACGTTGTTCCTTGGGTGACTCGGGTGGATCTCACAAACCACCGCCGTCACCCAACTTCAATCCCTCCCGCACTTCGCCGCCATTGAAAGATGTCGATGGGTGATGGTGCTCCGGTGATGGCGCAAGACAATCTTGCTGAGTGTTGTTGTGGAAGCAGTTGGGAAACCCCAAGAGGAATGTGTGATGAGCACATGAGCAAGTTTTCCCTCAGTACGAAACCAAAGTTTAATCGACTAGTAGGAGAAATGAGTGTTGCTAGCTGACTTGTGGCAGGGCGCACTACCGGCGTCAGCAATAACGCGGAACCTGCACAGGACACAACCACAATACTTTGCCCCAACTTACAGTGAGGTTGTCAATCTCACCGGTTTGCTGAACACAAGATTAGACGTATAGTGTGGAAATAGGCATTTGTTTGCAGTGAAATTAAAGATAACAATGCTTACAGTAAGTAAATAGAACAGGATGATTTTATCAGTGTAAAAGAAAGGAGCGCCACAGTTCATTAGAGGTGTCTCTCCATAAAGATAAATAACATGTTGGGTGAACAAATTACAGCTGGGTAATTGACAGAATAAAGACCATACGTGACAAGATGATTACTATGAGATTCATTTGGGCATTACAACATAATACATAGATCGAATCCAACTGCGTCGATGACTAATAATCCACCTTCCGGTTATCATCTGAACCCCTTCCAGTATTAAGTTGCAAGCAACAGATTATCGCATTAAGCAATATGTGTAAAGTAAACAATAAAATTATCCTTAGATAAATCATTGTTGTTTCCTTCCTAATAGCAACATCACATCTACAATCTTAGAAGTTATTGTCACTCTTCTAGATTACTAGAGGCATGAACCCACTATCGAACATAAATACTTCCTCTTGGAGTTACAAGCATTTACTTGACCAAAGCATCTACTAGCAATGGATAGCATGCAAGATCACAAATAACATATGACAAGTATATAGTCGATCTCAACCATAGTATTCAATATTCATCGGATCCAAGCAAACACAACATGTAGCATTACATAAAGATGATCTTGATCATGATAGACAACTCACAAGATTTAAACATGAAGCATAAAGTGGAGAAGACAACCATCTAGCTACTGCTATGGACCCGTAGTCCAGAGATGAACTACTCACGCATCACTTCGGAGGCGGGCATGGTGATGTAGAGGCCCCCGTGATGATCTCCCTCTCCGGCAGGGTGCCGGGAAGAGTTTTAGAACCCTCCCGAGCTAGGGTCGGTGATGGCGGCCGCGACGAAACTTTTCGTGGATGGAGGCTCGGGTGTTTAGGTTTTCCCAAGATCGTGAATAAATAGGCGGAAGGGCGAGATCGGTGGGTGCCTGGGGGTCCCACACCACCTATGGCGCGGCCTAGGCCCTGGACGCACCAAGGTTAGGTGCGGCCGCCCCGTGGAATTTCTTCGTCTCCCCTCCGGACTCCGACTTCGTTACAGTAAAATAGGAACTTCAACTTTTCACTACGCCAAACAACTTTTGTCACCTAATATACCAAATTCGTCATGTATTACTCTCGGATGACAAAATTTGTTCGTCATTAGGTTTGTCATGGAATCTCCATCATAGATTACTTTCTGGTGACAGATTACATTTGTTTGTCATTGTCAAATCGATGATATCGCGACGGCCAAATTAGTTGAAGCGACAAACTACTGCGACAATGGAAAATTCCGTGGCCATAATTTATTTAAAAAAAAAGTATTTTGGTGGCAAGAAACTATGTCAACAAATCTTATATGCGTGGAAAAAACGAATGGCCACAAACAACTCAATCGTGGTAAAAGAATTTTCTGGTATCGCGACGGCGAAATTAGTTGAAGCGACAAACTGCTACGACAATGAAAAAATCCGTGGCCATAATTTATTTTAACAGAAATTATTTTGGAGGCAAGAAACTATGTCACCAAACCTTATATGCGTGGAAAAAATGAATGGCGACAAACAACTCAGTCGTGGTAAAAGAATTTTCTGGTATCGCGACGGCTAAATTAGTTGAAGCGACAAACTACTGCGACAATGGAAAATTCCATGGTGATACTTTATTTCAAAAGAAATTATTTTGGTGGCGCCAAATAGAAGTCGCAACGGCCTAAATATTAGTAGGTACAAACAAGAGCGACGAAACTATTCGTTGCGCCACTGTATCACAACTGCAAGAATGTTAGTGGAGAAAAACTATTTAAACAAAACCCTTATTCGTGGTGCCAAGTTATCATAACATGTGAACAAAACAGGTAGTCGTGGCGACTGAGACTTGACGCAACACTACATTTTTTGTTGTAATAAACTATTGCCACGTTAAAAAAAATAGGGGAAACAAAAAATACGGGCATTGCATGGAATAATATAAAACAAAATAGTATGGAAATAAATTTTGGATTAGTACCACATAATATTGTAACCCAAATCAATAATCTTGTTACAAAAATTTGCACGAAAAGTACGAAAAATAGACAACTAATTATTATAGCAATTTCTTTTTGATGGGCAGTATATCATGAGTTTCCCTGGGACTGCTGTGATGTCCTTAAGAGGAAACTAAGCATTGCATCCATTTCTTGTTGCCTTTTTTTCCAAATGCAAGACGAGTCTCTTCGCTGGCCTTGTTGGCAGCTTCAAGCTGTTCTGTCTGCTTCCTTTCCAGTTCCTGAAATTTCTCTTCCTGGGCTTTCATTCTCTTCTCCATCTCTTCTTGATACTTTGCACTTGCATCTACAGCTTGTTGCTCCTGAATTGCCAGCCTTGCTTCTAGCTCTTTAATCCGTGCGTTTGAAGTGGAAGTCCTCCTGGAGCTAGCTGACAGTCCAATGCTTGATAGGAAGGTACTCGATCGCGAAGAACTATGTTCCTTAATAACTTGTTCAACAATCTGTAGATCAGATTTGACAGGCTCATGTTCCATGTGTGGCCCCATTTTCATGTTAACCATCTTCACCTGCAGTAGGATTAAAACACCGTGTTAGCATATTAATTAGAAAATAATAAAGTGTGCAATTTTTAATGAATACATAAGTTATGTTACGCTGCAGTAAATGTAGTTGCAAGCATATACATGTACTTACATAAGCGTCATGTGTTGTGTCGCTCATGAGACCATCCTTGTTTGTGTAGCTTATCTTGTACAATTCAATTGCACCTATTTCCTCCTCCTCAGTTCGCTGTTTCTTCTGCAAGATTCAGAGAATGAAATGATTTAGTACTAGACTCTTATATTTATCATTTTTATGTCAAGAAGAGGTAAAATACTTACGACATGCTCAAAGTGGGCAACAAAGCTTCTAGATCCTGTTGTATGCGGCTGCTTCACAGCTTCACGGTTAATTTTATTCTTCTCACAATTTTGCTATGTTCATTGTAAATATGTTACTTATGTAGATAACATGTAGTTGAATGCAGATTGTAAATAAGACCAAAAAAATTATTTACCTGGTAGTGCTCATCGAACCAACAGTCCACAAGTCTTTTCCAGCTTCCCTCATCTACATTGTCTGGCTTCATCAAGTAAGCTTGCTCAGGAGTGAGATGTTGTACCTTTTACCAATAAGCCTTGTTCAGTCTGTACCGTTGTTGACGAATACCATTCTGAATAATGTTAGTGCAGACTTTTTTGGCTAGATCATCATGCCTGTCCATCTCAAATTTTCCCTGCAATTGATTTGAAGCAAACCAAAGTCAGCAATATATGTGTGTATGAAAAAAGGAAACAGTTAAAATTAGCGGACTCACAGCAACTGTGCTAATAGCAGTTGGAATAACGGTTTTCAGAGCACCATCTGTAGGATTGTACTCTTTCTAGTGTTTTGCTAGGGGCATGCTTCTGCGAATGTGAATACCACATGCAGAACTAAGTTTAGCAGCTTGAACTGGATTTTTCGGTCTTCTTGCACCGTCATAGAACTCAATCTGCATCTTAAGACCTCCATGTCTTCTGGTATACTCGTGTAGTCCATGACCCATAGTAGGTCTGCGTCCTCCTCGCTTCCTCTTGGGTCCGTTAGAGGTTGTGATTAAGGATGACAATGGGCAGGGTATGGGCAGGGTAGAGCAATACCATACCCATACCCGTATAGTCAATGGGTACAAACTTCTACCCATACCCGTGCCCATGGGTATAAAACTTTACCCATACCCATACCCGGCGGGTACCCGTACCCATTGGGTATCCGGTGGGTAGGCTAAATTGTACATAAGCTTCTCGCAATTTTACATTTATAGATAACAAATTTCATTAAAAAATGAATCATCTCAACTCGATAACAGGTAGTTGAGTACATAACAATTAAAAAAATTACAATCCCATATATTAACTCATAAGTCAACAAAAGTAGACGTGTAACATAAGAAATTGACAATACACGGGCAGGGTATGGGTATACCCGTGGGTACAAAGCTATACCCGTGCCCTACCCATGACTTAACGGGTAGGGTATGGGTACTACCCATGGGCATAAAAGTGTACCCATACCCTGCCAATGCGGGTACGGTACCCGCGGGTACCCGTACCCATGGGTAAAATTGCCATCCTTAGTTGTGATCAGCTCTGTTAAGTGAGAACACAAACAGCATGAATATCTGAAGAGGTTGTAATAAATAAGAGAAGAAAGGTTACATAATCAGTGCATACGCTGCTCTTCATTTGTTATGATTGTGTTGCACTGCAATGAGTTACTTTCTTTAGATTGTGCTGCTCCATTTGGTTCCTCTGCAGACTGTCCTTCTTTTTCTGCATCTGCATTAGCTCTTGATCTTGTTGACACTTTGGACGTAGGTACAAGAGTGGTAGATTTCTGTTGATGTGTCTGTTTTATACAAACACTCAATTCCTACTTCCAAGAAGAAGGAGACATTAGTATGTAATTAATTTGCGAATCGACCGTATGTATGTATGGGAATGCAAGATATTCTGACCTTATTAGACAAGTTTTCAACGATGTAATCCTCTTCTTAATCAACAACAATCTCTTCCTCCTCCTCATTGGCCATCTCTGCATCATCTGGCTCATAGTTAGGGTCCTTTGTTAACTTTACCTGTGGAAGTTTAGAGGGTTTTTGGTTTTGTCTGGTACATTCTTTGCACCAAAGACATAGGAACGCGCTGCTTGCATGATTTCATCCTTAGTTGAATTCTGATAGAAAGGTGCATCTACCATTCTAGCAGCCATGCTAGCAACAGTATCTTTCATATTTTTTGCCCTAAAGGCTAGGAATTTCTTGCTTTTCTCAGACCGAGCAGAAGCTTCCTCTGCCGTAATGTTATTAGCATTAACTGTGATGTCAACATCTGGAACTTTGCGTGAAGTACCTGCATACAAATTGAAACATTGTAGTTAAAGATGCAGTTTTAATTTGTATGACAATAGAATGAAAAACTACAGTGCTATACCTATCCATCTAGTTATACATATGTTTGTTTAGTGCATTCAATAAAGGATCTAAAAATATCCAACACATTGTCCTGTCCGGATCTACGACTTAAGATGAAAACGACCTATGTACAAATTGAGAAAAAGAGTTGTGTTGAATGTAGGCACAATATGTTGTACATTTAACTGACGAACCTGTCGAAAACGACTTATAAAATTGAAGAAAATGAGAGACAAAGCTGGCTATCTAGTATGAAACTTCTTATGTGAGAGAATCAGATCTTTTTGCGTGGATTTCAACTTCTTCCACTTTCCTGGTTCTCATATAATTGATCTATGGCATTTACAAAACGATGATCACGACTAACAGTACAAGGTGAATCGATGCATCGCTAAATTTACAAAACACACAAATAATCTGTAGATCGATGTACCACATGAATCAGAAGGTAGGAAGAGTACATGGAATTGACCTGCGACTTTTGCCTTTTTCTTAGGTGTAGGGTGTTGCCTACCAAAACCCACCGGCGAGCAGCGACGAGCAACACAAAGAGCCGGGAGGCTCCCAGAACTGCTGGTGGGCCCTGGTCCCTCGGGCGACGGCCCGTAAAACTCCGGCACACGTCCTAGCCGGTGCGAGGGCGTGCCACCCGACCTATACCTGTTCAGGAAGGTGATGGATTGCTTCGATTAATTTCCTGCATGGCAGACACGTAAACATTAAATCCGAGCCTCGATCGGCTCTCAGGTTATCCTGTGAATCGGCTCAAGGAGCCGATCCACCCATGGTTCGTATTGGATCTACGATAACATGGTGGTCCTGCTTGATCAATACTAAGTTAAATCAATCTACGACGATCTAGGGTTTTCACCGCATAACCGAAACGTCCTACACGTAGTTGAGCCTGGCAGATACGAAAGATAACAGAAAACCAGCCCTAGAAAAGGCCTAAAAACCAACATAGAGTTGATTCCCGGAACATCTCCTTTAGGATCGGCAAACCGTACCTTACGCACTACTGGATCATTCAACCCGTTTGCAAGGCCTAACCATATGGATATCAAACTAATCCTTGAAGAACAAGGAACAACCATAACAGATCGAATCTACTAAATAAAGACTAAGCAAGATGCTGCCCTTACACCTAAGATAGGTGCAAGGGCAGCTAGATATCCAGGGGCAGCATAACTAAGCAAATATACTAGAAAAATACCGATGCTAGCCCTAACACATCTATGATAATGGTGTTACTCGCCATCAACAAGGCTTCAGTACGAGCAACACAAACAACGAATAACCAAGATGCTGCTCAGATCGCTAGATGCGATCTGGGCAGCATGGCGCTTACCCGGAAGAAACCCTCGAAACAAGGGGTGGCGATGCGCCTAGATTGGTTTGTTGTGAACGTGATCGTCCTCTTTTCTCAATAACCCTAGGTACATATTTATAGTCCGTGGACTTTCTATTTTTGGAATAAACCTAACTTCGTACAAACTAAACTCTATCTCTTAATTCTAAATCTACCATAATGTACAAATACACGGGCAATCTAGCCCAAACTCTCGTACGAGGCCGATTCAGAAATATTTTAAGTGCACATCCTCTAAGCCCATCTCAATCACGGCCCATCTCCTGACTCGGTTAAAATCCGGCGATAACACATGCCCCCCTGGTTTTGGCAATAATAATTCCAAAACCACTCTATTTTTTCTTCGTCGGGTCACGCGTGGCAGAGCAGAACCCCTATAGTATCCTTTCATCATGATGCCTTGCCTTCTCAACTTCTCTGTACTGCACGACTTGACAGTTTTGACACCACATCCTCGGAAACCGCTGCAGCATTAAATCATCTCCACTATATCCCCTTTATTTAACCGCATCGAGCAGTTCGCCTCTTCATCCTCTTGCTCCACACTAGCAATCGAAAAAAACCCTTCCTCTGCAACCATGGCCTCCTCCTCCTCCTCTGCCTCCTCGGGCCTTTCCTTCCAATCCTCCTCCTCCAGTGAGCCGATGCCGGAGTACGACCCGATAGCGGCGTACGAGGCCCGCGCTCCCGAGCATTGGGACGAGAGGGATTGGGACTTCGCCGTTAGGACAGACGACGAGCCCTTGACCGCCGTCGGGTCAGAGGACGACGAACCCCTGACCGACGGGGAGGACGACCTCCGGTTCCTCGTCGACGGGGAGTTGGAGGCGGAGAGCGATGACGACCTCTTCTCCTGGGGCGACTTCACCTCCTCCGACGAGGAGGAGGAAGAGGAGGATGACACCTCCTCCGACGAGTACCCGCTGGTGAAGCGCTTCCGCGCCGGGTCGGAGGACGACGACGACGACGAGGAGGAGGAAGAAGAAGCCCCTGCCGACGGCTTCGGCAGCAGCGACGAGGACTTCGCCGGCAGCAGCGCCGGCGGCAGCTATGACGGCGACGACGATGGCAGCGACGGCCCTTAGATTAGCATCTACTAGAATAAGGCTAGTAGTAGTAGATTAGGTAGTAGATCTTCCTTTTGTGAGCAATCGGCTCTTCTTTGTAAAAAACCCTCTCCATCAATGAAGAATGTTTTCATGTTGATTTTGCCGATTGTCAAACTAGGTCAACGCTCAAAGAGCCGATGGCAACGCATCGGTCCTTTACCATAAAACGCGAGTAAGGCCAAACTCAGTTGCCTATTCAAATGGTAACCTGCGACCCTTGTCTGAAGGAGAAAACTCAGATCCCCAAATCGCCCATCGAACAGATTCAACTCACAGCCACGCGAATCCCAGATCCCAATCGTGCAGATTCAACTCCGCAGCGAATCTGATGGCGGAATCATCCAGCGCCAACGCTACGGTCTCTGGCCTGAAGGTAATCCTTAACTGCTCCTCACCATCCGAGCATAGTGTTAGAATTAACAGCAAACACCTGAATTAATGCCTTATTTCACCATTAATTTTAGGTATCAGACATTCTGTTGCCGCATCCTTCTCTTCCAAATTCTCTTTGTCTTGGCCCCCGTTCTATTGAGAGCCCTGCTCATTTGATTTCTTGCGAGGCCAATAGGATTCCCTTCGTGAACCAAAACTTAGATCCAACTTCTTGGGCCGACTGCTTACGAGCCTGGCCTAACCGTCCTGAAGATTGGGTGTCATGGTACAGTAGAGTATCCAAGACTCATCAAGCCAAATGGGAAACCACCGGAATAGCCGATGCTTTGTCTCTATCATTATCTCCCCTTGAGAAGCATGAAAATCTTCTGAAAACCATCGGCTACTTTTGGTCTGATGCTCTGAACTGCTTCATGTTTGGCCACGGCCCCATGACACCAACTCTGCTAGATGTGGCCATGATCACTGGTCTAGACATTTCATCCCCCAGCCCCTCTGCTTTTATGCTGCCAAAGGTCCCTTTCAAACTCTCCTCCAAAACAGAGTGTACAAACTGGGGTGCCTACCTTAGACGCCACACGAAAACAAAGGCCCTGTAACAGAGAAAGAACACACGGCCTTCCTAAATTTCTGGTTGGAACATTTCATATTCTGTGGCCCTTCACTTGCTCCAACCAAGAATTACCTTTCCTTGGCCTATGAACTCGCCAGAGGCACCCATCTTGGCATTGGCAAACTGTTCCTTGGAGAGGTCTATCGATATCTCCAACTAATGTCTGTCAACCTGTTTTCCCAAAAGACAGTAAAAACAGGAGGTCCCTGGTGGTTTATTCAGCTATGGGCTCAGCTGTATTTCCAGAACCAGATTCCAAACTTTCCACCTTTGGCCACTTGCACCTTCCCAGATGCCAATGGGAAGCATATCCGATGCACTAGCTACGGCCAAGCCTTATATAGCCTTCCAGGTAGTAAACTAATCCCCAAGGAAGCATCAGAGTGGTTCAGAATTTTCTTCCAAGGCCTGGACAATCCTCTTTTCTTTCCTTACACGGAGTCTGAAAATTTTGAAAATTCAGTCTCCTTCAGGCTAGACAGCTTTGCCGATGACACTAGCACCCGGCAACTGTACTCCATCATGATCCGTCCCTGCTTCCTTCCAGTTGGCATGAGCACCTCAAACAGGATCATCAAACCTGGTTATGAGTCTTATCAGCCGGTTGTAGCAGCCCGGCAGTTTGGTCTTGGGAAGGTGTCTCCCCATTTCTTCCTCCACCATTTAACAGAGAGCAGAGCTGAGTTGCCCGATGTCCTCACCGGTCAGAGGTGTTACTCTTTCTTTGATTCTCTAGCCATCCCAGTCCCTCACAACCTCTCTTTCACCTCATCAACTGATGGTTTTGAGACCTGGTGGTCAATGTGGAAGACCCATGCCTTCAGGAGAACTCTGGGACCATTACTGAAACAACTTGATGCTGAATATGATATCCCTGCAGAACAGGTACCACCACTCACAAATTTTCTTGCAGCGGCTTACAATGATTTTTATAACCTTGCTCTGTGTCCTTGCAGCAACAAGATGGTCCAGAACCTGTACATGATGACGGCTCCCCCTTCAAATTCCTCCCACCAGCTCCGGTGGTCCTCTTCTGCAAAAACTCACCATCTTTGAAAAAGGTTGTGATGCAGAGCCAGCCGATTTCACCAAAATCGGCTTCCAAGAGCAAAGTATCTTCCGGGCCAGCTGCCCCCCGGGCCTCAATCAAGGCGAGAACGGCAGTGAGGATAGTAGCTGCCAGGAAGACCTTGAAACGCCAAAACCCTACTCCAGCTCAAGAAAGTTTGCACGTAAGCTTGTCCATGCCTTGACTGACTTTATCTACCCTTATGGGCTTCTGTAAATATGCTGGGACTTACTAACTCTTCTCTTATAGGCCTCCACCGAAGACAACTCCAGCGAGGAAACGCAATCCAGTCGAGGGGATTCGAGCTCGGGCAACTTTGGGAAAATCACCACGCAGAGCCAGCCAGATTTTCCACCATCGGCTTCCAAGAAAAGACCAGTTCCTGAACCTGCTGCCCCCCAAGCTCCAACCAAAGTGGGACAGGGCGGTCTACGCACAAAGAGCCGATGCATCAAGAGAGCTCGAAAGGAACCGCAAGCCCCTTCATCAAATCAAGAGGCTTCAAATGTAATTACTCTCCCTGGCTCATCTTTCATGCAAATCCATTGCTGCTCACATCAGGTAACCACCTCCTTTGCAGACTGATGACACTTCTAGTGGGGAAGTCGAGGAAGTACTGATGCCCTCCACAGACCTGGATGTAGCAACCTCTAAAGGTGTCGTTGACAAGGTTGCCGACTTGGCCAAGCCCCAAGCAGAAACACAAGAGCCGATCACCTCATCATCGGCTGTCCCTCTGGTCTTAGGAGAGGTACGCCCCTTTTGTTTGGCTTTACCCTTCCCTTCTGCTGCATATTGATGCTGCTCTTGTTGTTTGTCAGGGTTGTGACCTCTCGGGCTTGCTATCGTTCGATCCTGAATCCATCGAACCAGCTCCTTCGACGGCATGCGATGAACCAGGACCCAACGCTATCCTTGGTCAATTCCAGCGTCTCAAAGCCCTGCTCTCCTCCTCGATTGAGACGTTGGTTGAAGACCCGGAGGAAGTGAAGAGCATTCTTGAAGAAATCCAGCCCCACCTCCCGGTAACGTTGCAGGTGAAACTCTGGCCAGTTGTGACTCTGTCTGCCTACAGGTCAAGGGTGAGGTTGGCTCCTCAGAGAATCGATCTGCGCCACGCCCAACTTCCGTTGAAAGCCGATATTGCAGACAAATGTCAGCGGCTCAATGAGAAGAAGGCGCCCTTGGACGCCAAAACTGACACCTCTGTCAGCACCGCCGAACTCGAGACCTTGCGAAAGGAATTGGAGGACCTTGAAGACAGGGTACGGGCAACCAAACAGCTTATTCACGACAAGGAAGCTCTTATCGCCCGCTCCCAAGAGGAAGCTGAAGGCCTCAAGGCTCAACTGAAGACTGATCTAGCAGAAATACGTGCCCTGAGCAAACAGCTGGTGACGGGCAAGGACGAAGATGACGAGGCCAAGATCGCCGAGGTGGATCGCGTCCGTACTGACGCTCTCCGTGCCTTCGAGGCATTCCTTCAGTAGAGCCTATCTATGTAATAGTTTGTACCTCTAGAGTCGATGGCTGTGCATCGGCTTTTTAATCTGAAGTCGATGTCTGTGCATCGGCTGTACTTTGCGTCCTGTTGCTTTGTGTATTTTTCTAAAGTCGATGTATGTGCATCGGCTGTGCTTTGTATGTGTATTTTTACTGGCCGATTTCATGCATCGGCCCCCATATTTCACTGTCCGTCATCCCACATGCTTGGGAAATATTTCTTGAGATGCTGACCATTGACAACCACTGGGAATTTCACACCGTTCAGTTCCTCGAGCATGTATGCGTTACCCTTTAAAACTTGGTCGACTCTGTACGGCCCGTGCCAATTAGGAGACCATTTACCATACATTTTATCCTTAGTCCCTAATGGCAATACAGCTTCCCATACTAGATCACCAACGTGAAACTCCTTTGGTCTCACCTTCTTATTATATGTGCGAGCTACCTTGGCTTTGTTCTCTTTAATTTTCTCAAGCGACCAAAGTCTGAGTTCCGTTAGATCTTCAATGCTATCACTCATCAGGGCTGCATATTCTTTAGTTGTTAAATCATTTTGAAACGTGATACGTCTCGACCCAGCCGTAATTTCCCAGGGCAATACAGCTTCCTGTCCGTAGACCAGATGGTATGGCGAGGTTTTTATCGCTCCATGACATGACATGCGATAAGCCCACAAAGCCTCTGACAATACCTCATGCCAACGTCTAGGGTGCTCGTCGACTTTCCTCTTAATCAGCTTGATAATGCTCTGGTTGGACGCTTCAGCTTGCCCATTTGCTTGAGCATAGTATGGAGACGATCGGATCAACTTAATTCCCATGTCGTCGCAGAACTTTCTAAACTCTTTAGAAATGAAGACCGAACCTCCATCGGTCGTGATAGTCTGGGGAATCCCGAATCTATGAATGACATGTTCTTTCACGAAATTGATAACATCTTTCGACGCCACTGACTTCATAGGGACGGCCTCCACCCATTTAGTGAAATAATCTGTAATGGCCAAAATCCACTCATGGCCTTTGCTCGATGGAGGATTGATTTTGCCGATCATATCCATGCCCCAACCTCGAAATGGCCAAGGCTTGATGATGGGGTTCATTGTTGATGCGGGTACCATCTGAATTTTCCCAAACCTCTGACACGCTTGACACCCTTTATAGTACTTAAAACAATTCTCAAGCATGGTAGGCCAATAAAACCCCGATCGCCTGATCAGCCATTTCATCTTATCAGCCGATTGGTGAGTTCCACAGGCGCCTTCGTGTACCTCGTGTAAGAGCCGATTCGACTCGGCTGGTCCCAGGCATTTGAGAAGTAACCCTTCCAAAGTCCTGTAGAACATGTCATCTCCTATAAGGACATATTTCATGGCCTTGTATCTTATCCGTTTAGGTGCCCCCCGAGCCGGATCTTTCAAGTAATTGAAGATATCGGCTCTCCAGTCATCCGATTCCAGGAACTGTACCTGAACATCGGCTCCTTCTGCTACGTCCTTGTAGCCTGACGCGATCTGTGCGAGATCGTTTGCCTCGGTATTTTGCGACCTCGGGATCCAATTGAAGTTTATGTACCTAAATTGTGCCATCAACTCATGGCATTGCATCCATAATGGGAAGAGCGACTCGCTCTCACACTTGTATTCCTCCGTGAGTTGGGAAATCACCAATTTTGAGTCTCCAAAAAGTTCCACTGCTTCTGCCCCGGCTTCCAACAGCAACTCCATTCCCTTGCGTATTGCTTCATACTCAGCGACATTGTTGGTGCAAGGGGTAGGTAGCCTGATGGAGAAGGAATATGTTGCCCCCCGGGGCGACACGAGTAGAATGCCGATGCCGCAACCATCGTCACAAACCGATCCATCGAAAAACATGGCCCATGCACGTACCGACAGTGCTGCTATATCAGTGTTAATCCGTTCAGAAATAAGATCGACCAACGCTTGTCCCTTGACTGCCTTCGCAGGCTGATACCGGAGATCAAATTCCGATAATGCAAACATCCACTTACCGAGTCGGCCTTTCAGCACAGGAGCCGACAGCATATGTTTGACGACGTCTGACTTGCATATGATGACAATTTCTGCTGTCAGCAAGACGTGACGAAGCTTGGTGCAGGTAAAAAATAGGCAGAGGCACAACTTCTCAATCTCAGGGTACCTCGTCTCTGCATCCAACATCCTTCTGCTGAGGTAGAAAGTGACTCTCTCTAGACCATCATAAACTTGCACCACCACTGAGGCGATGGAAGTGTCAGCTACTGACAAGTAAATATAGAATGGTCTGCCTTGCTGGGGCGGAACCAACACAGGTGGCTTCGTTAGATACTCTTTAATCTCATCAAACGCTTGCTGTTGCTCTGCCCCCCAGCGAAACTCCTCATCAGATTTAATTTTTACCAGTCCCATGAACGGCTCGATTCACCCTGACAGATTGGAAATGAACCTTCTGACGAAGTTGATTTTGCCGATGAGAGACTGGAGTTCTTTCTTCGTGGTAGGTGGCTGCATTGTTCGCACTGCCTCCTGACTTTTCAAGCCGATCTCAATTCCGCGTTCATGAACCAAGAAACCCAAGAATTGACCGGCCGTTACACCAAAAGCACACTTCTTTGGATTCATTCTTAGTCCGAATTTTATAGTTCGGTCCAGGATGCGTCGCAAGTCCTCCAAGTGTCCTTCTAGTGAAACAAACTTGACTACCACGTCATCGATGTATATCTCCACCAACTTGCCGATCAGGTCATGAAAGATGTAATTCATGGCTCTTTGGTATGTTGCGCCGGCATTTTTCAGTCCAAATGTCATGACTACATATTCAAACAAACCAACCGAACCTGGCACTCTGAATGCAGTCTTGTGTATATCTTCTGGAGCCATAAATTTTTTGTTGTAGCCGGCATTGCCATCCATGAAACTTAAAACCTTGTGACCAGCAGCTGCATTGATCAATGTCTCTGGTACCGGCATGGGATATTCATCCTTTGGAGTGGCTCTATTGAGATCTCGAAAATCTATGGCGACGCGCCATCGGCCGTCCTTTTTCTGCACATGTACTATACTAGAAATCCACTCAGCATACCTGCATGGCCTGATGAACCCGGCGGTCAACATTTTCTCGATCTCTTTCTTGACTTCTTCTAAAATTTCGGCCTTCATCTGTCGTGCTCGCTGCTGGAACGGCCGAAATCCTTTCTTGAGAGGGAGCCGATGCTCAATGATGCTCCTGTCTAACCCGGGCATCTCTGCGTAATCCCAAGTAAAACAATCCGGGTATTCTTTCAACAAAGCTATCATCAGGTCCCTCAGACGCGGATCTAACTTTTTGCTGATAAATGTTGGTCGTGGCTTATCCCCAGGACCAATGTCAATCTCTTCTAGCTCATCAGCCGATGTAAACCCATATCCTAGCTTTCCGTCACCTGCTAGATCAATGCTGAACACAGGCAAAACGTATGGAGAGGATAATTTGGGCCGATTGCTGGAATCGGCCCCCTTTTTGATTGCATTGCTCAATGAAGGTTTACACCCTATTTGTGCTCTACTACGGGAGGGAATCTCCCTACTATAACTACGTGACATGCTTGAGGTAAGATCATTGCTTTTTTATTTTTTGGGGCCGATCGCAGGGATCGGCCTTGCCACGTATGTCGGTTGACTTCGCACCTGCTACTCTGTCAGGCCGGTGGATAAGACCAGCCTCACCCCGTTTTTTGTAGCTTCGATGCGCTCACAGCCATCCAAACTGACTCCAGAGAGCGGCCCTTGGTCTTCCGCGTCCCAAATATTCATGCCAGCTATTGAGATCTCAATCGATTCATCTGCATGAACGACCTCCACTTCATCTCCATCCCACTGTATCAGGCATTGATGCATTGTGGATGGAATGCAGCAGTTGGCGTGAATCCAATCCCTCCCTAGCAGGACAGCATAGGTGCTTTTGCTGTCGACGATAAAGAATGATGTAGGGATGGTTTTTCGGCCGACGGTTAGATCCACGTTCAGAACGCCTTGCGTTTCTGATGCTTGGCCGTTGAAGTCGCTTAGTGTGACGTTGGTTTTGATCAGATCTTCTTTAGAGCGTCCCAAACGTCGTAGCATGGAGTACGACATTATATTGACTGCCGCTCCCGTATCAACCAACATCTTGCTGACAGGCTACCCATTGATATAACCTTTCAGGTACAGGGCCTTCAAATGTTTGTAGCTCTTCTCTTGCGGCTTTTCAAAAATAACTGGCCGCGGGCCACAGTCGAACTGTGCTACCGACGCTTCTTCGGTTCTTGGAGCACAAAACTCCGATGGAAGTATGAACACCATATTTGTACCGGCCGATGCCTTTGGATCGGCTTTTACTTGTTTGGGGCGCCATTCTTTCTTCTGTGGACGAGTCTCCACATCCAAAGTTTGCTGAATTTTCACGGCCAGATCGGGCCGCGCTTTCCTCAAAGTATGCAGGTATTGCGCCTCGGCTTCCTCCAAGCTACGTAGCCGCTGAACCCTACGCTTTTGGGAGTGACTGAGTCCATCAGGGCACCACCTTGGCCGGTGGTATCTATCTTCTTCTTCATCTTCTGACTCTTCGAAATCTTCCTCCCGAGATGATTTAGCTTGCCTGTTCTGAGATGGGAGAGGCCCTAGACGCTTGAACACTGAAACCTCACCGGTGTCCTCCTTCTGCTGTCTACATTCCGGGCAGTTGTCGATTGTAGGCAACCGGCTCATTCCTGAATCCCAGCAGTGCTTAAAGAAAGGACAATCCCAGTGTCTGTCCATGTCTTCCTGCTCTCTTGACTTCCCCTTAGCGCGGTGCTCATATTCCTCGTCGTCTCTATCATACCGACGATATTTTCTTGTGTCTGCATCAGACCGACGATATCTCTCGTCATCTACATTGTACCGCCGGCGTCGGTCATACTGACGCTCATATTTGTTAAGGAGATGTGCGGAGAGTGGTCGCTGATACCGCACGTTTCTCACTTGTTCCTCGGTGATGTACCGTCTATTATCATATCGGGGCCGGTCACGTGGGCCGGCCTCCTCCTTTTCCTTGCCACGGGAGTGATTGATTTCTTCTTTATCCTTGCCATGGTGGTATGCAGGCCCTGTCATGTTAACATCGAACGAGAAATCTAGCTGACGCCTCGTGGAGTGACTGAGTTCCACCATGTTGACGCCAGGAAACGGTTGCGTGTCCACTTTCATGGCAAACTGTCCAAAGATCAGACGGCCTTGTTCTATCGCCAGTTAGATCTACCGACGCAACTCTTTGCATTCATTGGTGATATGAGTGAACGAATGATGCCACTTGCAGTACGGTCTTCCGTTCATCTCTTGCACCGTAGGGATTTTGTGGCCTTCGGGTAACTTCAGCTGTTTCTCCTTAAGCAGTAAATCGAATATCTGCTCAGCTTTGCTTACATCGAAGTCAAACCCTTTTGCAGGCCCTTGTTGTTTCACCCATTTGCAGGACACGGGATTTGCCCCCCGAGCCCATTCAGCCACGGCTACTTCCTGGTCTTCTGCAGAGTCCTACTTCTTCTGTCTCGACCAGGCCTATCGGGCGTTTGAACTTGTCTTGGTACAATTCTGGGTGGCGCTGCTCATACAATGTTAATTTCTGAGCCATGTGCGCCAGTGAATTGTATTCCACTTGGAAAGCCAGATCCTTGATCGGTGCTGCGAGGCCCAGCACTGCCAGTTCGACTACTTCTTTCTCATTCAATCGAGCCGAATAACATCGGTTCTTGACAGTCCTGAAACGTTGAATGTATTCCGACACCGTTTTGCCCCGCTTCTGCCGCACCTGCGCTAGATCGGCAATGCCAGCATCGTTAGCTTCTAAATGATATTGCATGTGAAACTGCTCTTCTAGTTGCTTCCACGTCCGGACAGAATCTGGTGGCAATGAGGTGTACCACCCAAAAGCTGGTCCTGTGAGAGATTGTGCGAAAAATCTCACACGCAACGGGTCTGATGCGGAAATCATGCCCAACTGTGCCAAATACCGACTCACATGCTCAATTGAGCTAGACCCTTCTGATCCATTGAACTTTGAGAACTCAGGGAGCCGATACTTGGGCGGCAGCGGAATCAGATCATATTCGTTAGGGTACGGCTTGGAATAGCCGATTGTTCTCCTCTTTGGCACGATGCCGAACTGGTCTCTCAAGATTGTACTGATTTGTTCCACTGTACGAGCTGCAGGGGCTGAGCTTTCATGACTCGTTGCGGTGGCATATTTGGCTAGCCACGCCTGTTTATCGGCGTCCACTCCAGAGATCCCTCCTGCTGCTCCGGAAATCCCTCCTGCTGCAATCTGGTTCGTGCGCGCAAAGTTATTGCAGTCCGGCACGTACGTGCACACATATCCATGCGGGATTTCTTTAGGCGGTTCATGCAGGAACTGGTAATCGCCAGGATCGCCTCCAATCTTGTAGAAGACGTATGCCGGTGAACCTGGCGGCTCTGGAGCTGCAAGCGAGAATGGTAGCTGCGGTCTAGTCTGGAACGGTATCTCTCCCTGGTGAGTCCCTAGGGTAGGTCCTGACGGAGCGTACTGATGCTTCATGATTTCCTGAACCACGCGAACCGCAACGCGCTCGAAAGCGTTCACCAGGCTCTCAGAATGACGGTGTAACGAATGAGCCACCATGTAATTAACTTCCTGGCGCAGAGCTCTGGTGCGTTCCTCCGAAGGGAGAGACAGATCTACTTCATCGAGAGCGCCTTCGGGTGAGAACCCTTTCCACCTAATGCCGTGTGTACGGGTCCTCTCGAAAGAGCCGATGAGATCGGCTTCGAAGAGAGCTTTAAGCTCATCATACTTCTTCTTGTGCTCCTCAGGCAGCGCTTCGTATGTGATTGGTGCTTCCGCCATCTCAGCTGCAGATGCTGACGCAGTTGCTGTAGAATGTCCCACTGGGCGTGCCAGAATGTGTTGCCTGCCAAAACCCACCGGCGAGCAGTGACGAGCAACACGAAGAGCCGGGAGGCTCCCAGAACTGCTGGTAGGCCCTGGTCCCTCGGGCGACGGCCCGCAAAACTCCGGCACACGTCCTGGCTGGTGCGAGGGCGTGCCACCTGACCTATACCTGGTCAGGAAGGTGATGGATTGCTTCGATTAATTTCCTGCATGGCAGACACGTAAACATTAAATCCGAGCCTCGATCGGCTCTCAGGTTATCCTGTGAATCGGCTCAAGGAGCCGATCCACCCATGGTTCGTATTAGATCTACGATAACATGGTGGTCCTGCTTGATCAATACTAAGTTAAATCAATCTACGACGATATAGGGTTTTCACGCATAACCGGAACGTCCTACACGTAGTTGAGCCTGGCAGATACGAAAGATAACAGAAAACCAGCCCTAGAAAAGGCCTAAAAACCAACATAGAGTTGATTCCCGGAACATCTCCTTTAGGATCGGCAAACCGTACCTTACGCACTACTGGATCATTCAACCCGTTTGCAAGGCCTAACCATATGGATATCAAACTAATCCTTGAAGAACAAGGAACAACCATAACAGATCGAATCTACTAAATAAAGACTAAGCAAGATGCTGCCCTTACACCTAAGATAGGTGCAAGGGCAGCTAGATATCCAGGGGCAGCATAACTAAGCAAATATACTAGAAAAGTACCGATGCTAGCCCTAACACATCTATGATAATGGTGTTACTCGCCATCAACAAGGCTTCAGTACGAGCAACACAAACAACGAATAAACAAGATGCTGCTCAGATCGCTAGATGCGATCTGGGCAGCTTGGCGCTTACCCGGAAGAAACCCTCGAAACAAGGGGTGGCGATGCACCTAGATTGGTTTGTTGTGAACGTGATCGTCATCTTTTCTCAATAACCCTAGGTACATATTTATAGTCCGTGGACTTTCTATTTTTGGAATAAACCTAACTTCGTACGAACTAAACTCTATCTCTTAATTCTAAATCTACCATAATGTACAAATACACGGGCAATCTAGCCCAAACTCTCGTACGAGGCCGATTTATAAATATTTTACATGCACATCCTCTAAGCCCATCTCAATCACGGCCCATCTCCTGACTCGGTTAAAATCCGACGATAACATAGGGTTAGGAGTGGTTCGCACGATCCCGCTTCGAAGTACTCCAGGCGCCATGTCGTCGACGATGAACTCGAGATCCGCCGCCTATCGGCACCGACGTCCTTGCGAGATCTTGTTTTGCGCTGTGGAGGGAAGAAGCGTAGATCGTGGTTGAGACGGTGGTGGAACTGAATTGCGGGATGGGTGGGCGCAAGTATTTATATTTAGAGGCGGTGGGAGGAGATAATTACGTGAGTGCTATTTTTGGTGGGCCGTGAAAAGAAAAAAAGGAGGGAACCCCAAATTTTTAGTCAATCTTTAGGAGGGAATATTTGTCCACGAAATGATCTCTGCATCAAAAAATTCAAATTCAAACTAAAGATATGGCTACCAGTTGTGAAGAAAGTACGAAGCAGGATACTCATAGAATTGGGAGCACATGCTGGTTCGATTTGGCATCACCACATTACCCCATAAAAGTGTGTGTTATTTAAAACAACATTTGGCAAGCTCTTTGTAGGCTCTGGTCAACCTAGGTTTGACAAAGCACTTCAAATTTTAAAAAAATGAAAAAGTGGTTGAATTGTTGTGAAACCCTGAGTTTTGATCAATGTGTGGATAATAATTTGGATAAAAAATATGATGCATGGAAAAATTGTGGAGAGTATCATAGCACTAGAGGAAGTGATCGAGTGTGTAGTTCAACGGCCATGCCCGTCTACCCTAAACAGGCACCCGTGCACACCGTTTTGATCTATCTTAGTCCAAATGGTGTGAAATTTGGCACAGGGGTGCATCACCACATTGGTAATGATGAAACCAAGATATGTAGCCATTTCGGTCTGATGAACTCAAACCAACCTGAATTCACACTCAAACTCAAACCGGAGGCTACCATTTGTGAAGCAAGTACCAAGCAGAATACTCATAGAATTGGGAGCACATGCTGGCTCGATTTGGCATCACCACATTACCCCAGAAAAGTGTGTGTTATTTAAAACAACATTTGGCAAGCTCTTTGTAGGCTCTGGTCAATCTAGGTTTGACAAAGCACTTTAAATTTAAAAAAATGAAAAAGTGGTTGAATTGCTGTCAAACCCTGACTTTTGGTCAATGTGTGGATAATAAGTTGGATAAAAAATATGTTGCATGATTATTTTTGGAGAATATCATAGCACTAGAGGAAGTGATCGAGTGTGTAGTTCAACGGTCATGCCCGTCTACCCTAAACAGACACCCATGCACACCTTTTTGATCTATCTTAGTCCAAATGGTGTGAAATTTGGCACAGCGGTGCATCACCACATTGGTAATGATGAAACACAGATATGTACCCATTTTGGTCTGATGAACTCAAACCAACCTGAATTCACACTCAAACTCAAACCGGAGGCTACCATTTGTGAAGCAAGTACCAAGCACGATACTCATAGAATTGGGAGCACATGCTGGTTCGATTAGTCATCACCACATTACCCTAGAAAAGTGTGTGTTATTTAAAACAACATTTGGCAAGCTCTTTGTAGGCTCTAGTCGACCTAGGTTTGACAAAGCACTTTAATTTTTTTAAAAATGAAAAATAGGTTGAATTGCTGTCAAACCCTGAGTTTTGGTCAATGTGTGGATAACAAGTTGTATAAAAAATATCATGCATGGAAAAATGTGGAGAATATCATAACACTAGAGGAAGTGATCGAGTGTGTAGTTCAACGGTCATGCCCGTCTACCCTAAACAGGCACCCGTGCACACTTTTTTGATCTATCTTAGTCCAAATGGTGTGAAATTTGGCACAGGGGTGCATCACCACATTGGTACTGATGAAACCAAGATATGTACCCATTTTGGTCTGATGAACTCAAACCAAACTGAATTCACCCTCAAACTCAAACCGGAGGCTACCATTTGTGAAGCAAGTACCAAGCACGATACTCATAGAATTGGGAGCACATGCTGGTTCGATTTGGCATCACCACATTACCCCAGAAAAGTGTGTGTTATTTAAAACAACATTTGGCAAGCTCTTCGTAGGCTCTGGTCAACCTAGGTTTGACAAAGCACTTTAAATTTTTAAAAAATGAAAAAGAGGTTGAATTGCTGTCAAACCCTGAGTTTGGGTCAATGTGTGGATAATAAGTTGGATAAAAAATGTCGTGCATGGAAAAATGTGGAGAATATCATAGCACTAGAGGAAGTGATCGAGTGTGTAGTTCAACGATCATGCCCGTCTACCCTAAACAGGCACCCGTGCACACCTTTTTGATCTATCTTAGTCCAAATGGTGTGAAATTTGGCACAGGGATGCATCACCATATTGGTACTGATGAAACCAAGATATGTAGCCATTTTGGTTTGATGAACTCAAACCAAACTGAATTCACCCTCAAACTAGAACCGGAGGCTAGCATTTGTGAAGCAAGTACCAAGCACGATACTCATAGAATTGGGAGCCCATGCTGGTTCAATTTTGCACCACCACATTACCCTAGAAAAGTGTGTGTTATTTAAAACAACATTTGGCAAGCTCTTTGTAGGCTCTGGTCAACCTAGGTTTGACAAAGCACTTTAAATTTAAAAAAATGAAAAAGTAGTTGAATTGATGTGAAACCTTGAGTTTTGGTCAATGTGTGGATAATAAGTTGGATAAAAAATATCATGCATGGAAAAATGTGGAGAATATCATAGCACTAGAGGAAGTGATCGAGTGTGTAGTTCAACGGTCATGCCCGTCTACCCTAAACAGGCACCCGTGCACACCTTTTTGATCTATCTTAGTCCAAATGGTGTGAAATTTGGCACGGGGTGCATCACCACATTGGTAATGATGTAACCTAGATATGTAGCCATTTTGGTTTGATGAACTCAAACCAAACTGAATTCACACTCAAACTAAAACCGGAGGCTACCATTTGTGAAACAAGTACCAAGCACGATACTCATAGAATTGGGAGCCCATGCTGGTTCGATTTGGCATCACCACATTACCCTAGAATAGTGTGTGTTATTTAAAACAACATTTGGCAAGCTCTTTGTAGGCTCTGGTCAACCTAGGTTTGACAAAGCACTTTAATTTTTTTAAAAAAGTGGTTGAATTGCTATGAAACCCTGAGTTTTGGTCAATGTGTGGATAATAAGTTGGATAAAAAATATCATGCATGGAAAAATGTGGAGAATATCATAGCACTAGAGGAAGTGATCGAGTGTGTAGTTCAACGGTCATGCCCGTCTACCCTAAACAGGCACCCGTGCACACCTTTTTGATCTATCTTAGTCCAAATGGTGTGAAATTTGGCACATGGGTGCATCACCACATTGGTAATGATGAAACCAAGATATATAACCAGTTTGGTGTGATGAACTCAAAACAAACTGAATTCACACTCAAACTCAAACCGGAGGCTACCATTTGTGAAGCAAGTACCAAGCACGATACTCATAGAATTGGGAGCACATGCTGGTTCGATTTGGCATCACCACATTACCCCAGAAAAGTATGTGTTATTTAAAACAACATTTGAGAAGCTCAAGAACAAATTATGAAGAATACCATAGCACTAGAGGAAAATCTGCCGCAAAAGGTTAGTAGTTATTACTTTTCATAAATAATTTCTTAATTTTTTTGGCACAATATCGGCCGTAAAATATACATGGAAATAAATGACATGACTTTTTTTTGTGGGTTGGGGGAGAAAATTTCGTTGTTAGGTGAAAAAAACAATAACCACAATATTCGGAGCAATACACACAATCTTGGGAGCCATATATATAAGGCCCGTTGACAATCTGGATCGCATGCTCCCTCTACCGAAGTCGTAGCCATCTTCTTCTTTTCTGTCCCCCCTCTCTTTCATCTACCGACGTCGTCGCAGTGGTAGTACGTACAGAAGGAGAGCTATGGCGAATGTGTAGGTATGTATCTTTCCCAACGCGAGATGACCTCCATCTCGTTGGTTCTTTTTTTCTTTGTGTTGAAAATAGTCGGCATGTTTTGTAGATCTGAGCGATTGTACTCACAATCCTACTTGTGTACGATGTAGTGTGGTGTTTGTTGCCGCGACTTTGATGAAAAAGTCTTTCGGTCCTAATTTATTGTGTGCTGCCGTGACTTTGATGAATTTTTTTTTCGATTTTATCCTACGTCCTGGATTCGAGAAGAGGACGGTACGATCTGTTATCCAAATCCATATGAACCCGCACATTGTTTATGTATGTTCATTAATCTATTATTTCATATCTAGGGGACTTACATGTACTAAATAAATGTTGTAGGCGGTGATCTGTTATTATTCCATTCAAGCATCTGCCTCCTCTAATTTTGTTATACATGTAGATTCTACCATGCTATGCAAGATCACTTTTCCTGAAAAAATATGGAGTGAACAAAGATGAAAAGAAGATATTCCATGCTTCATTTCTTACACCAGAGAATTTTAAATTTTTGTTCACGGTTACGAATGAAACAGAAACAACTACCGTTAGTGGTGATGGATGGGAGGAATTTTGTAGAATATATTGCGTTCATCTTGGCCAAAAGGTGTTTTTCTCCATTGATGAATTGAAGGGTTTGGATTCATGTCGTGTTGTTTCTGCACATTACCCTATCGTTCATCCAAGTAATATATGTATCTCTTAATTAATTCCATTATAGGTTTCCTAAATATATACTTGTTGATTTAATTTAATGTGCCAAATGATGTATGCAAAATTTAATTTGTGCACCACATTTCATTTGTAGCATACTACAATTTGGGTGCTCGAGAGAGACTAATAGTTGATAACCTCAATGCAACTGTTGGAACCGATGTTAATTGGAAAATGATGGAAACGGTCATTACCAAGTATTTTATTGATTTTTGGTGAATGCACTGGTCTTTGTTTATCATTTTTTGATGACTCATCTTATCTACTAGATGTAGCATTATAATCGCCTGCACTAGTGGCTTATCAAATCTAGTTCATGAACTGATAAGCATTGTTTTTTCTGCTATACTAGTTTGTTTTCTACAGTACTAACTGTTAATTATTCGCAATTTTGTCAATATGATTTCTAATTGTTAATTACTACATTTTACAAAGGATTATTTCGTGTACTCGATTATTGAAAATTGTAGGATTATTGTAGGATCATTTCCTGATCCTTTATACTACTTTTTTTAGATGGCATACAAGTGCCGGCTGTGCCATAGTCACGCTGGACCGTGCGGGAACAGGAGGACTGAGAGGAGCTCTATCTTCATCCATCTGCATAGCAACTTCAGTGAGCACATGGTAATTGTTTATTTGTTTTTCCAACAAGCATGATGATCAAAAATTTAGTAGTTTGTTAAAATATGAAGTCTTGTATTTCTTTTTTTAACATTGTCCCCTGATGTTTCTTTTACAATTAAATGCAGAGCGTGCCTTGTTTTGCAAGGGACAAGTTCCGTGAGAAAATAGCGAACAAGCTTACTATGTTTGCGAAAACTAAAGAAAGAGAGTTTTATGTCTTCAATGTGGCCCATGGAAACAACAACACAATGATATTCGGAGGCGATTATCAGAGGTTCTTGTATGACTACAACATGAAGCATGGGGACAAGTTTAAGCTGACCTTGAAAACTAAGGACAACTATATCTTCCTACATCCAGTTAACAAGAAAGTATTCTCGAAAATTAGAGTTGATGGTAAATTACTTTTTTGTTTTTCTTACCCGCTTATTGATTTTGCATTACTATTCCCTGCTCTATTTTCATAACAGTTATATTAATCCATTTCTTTTCTATCATTTCTTTTAATTTTCTAGAACATTTTGACTTCATGGACATAGCTCGGGCTGTTTCTGTAGCCCCTGGTGTTGTCCTAACCAACAGCCAGATTCACATCATTAATCGTCATGTTGAATTCAATGGAATAGGTCTAGGCGCACTTTTCATTCACTGCATGACTAAATCAGATGTTGATCAAAAGAGCATGGTAAATACCCTTAGTCCCACAAGTTTAATACTTTTATGTCTCCTTTTTTGGACTTGTAGTTGCTGTTGTTAGTTTCAAGTTATGTTTTCATAAATACAATCTGTGTTGGTTAATCATGGTACCATGTTTTTTGCACAGCACATCCCTAAGTACATTGCAACAAGCCTGGATATCCCCCGCAGTGGACATGCTACTTGATACGTCTCCGACGTATCGATAATTTCTTATGTTCCATGCCACATTATTGATGATTTCTACATGTTTTATGCATACTTTATGTCATATTTATGCATTTTCTGGAACTAACCTATTGACAAGATGCCGAAGTGTCAGTTGCTGTTTTCTGCTGTTTTTGGTTTCAGAAATCCTAGTAAAGAAATATTCTCGGAATCGGACGAAATCAACGCCCAGGTTCCTATTTTGCCCGGAAGCATCCAGAACACCCGAGCACCGCCAGAGAGGGGGCACAGGACCACCAAACCCTAGGCCGGCGCGGCCAAGGGGGGGCCCGCGCCCCCCTATAGTGTCGTCGCCCCTTCGACCTTCTGACGCGGCCTCTTCGCCTATATAAAGGTCCCAGACCTAAAACCTCGATACGAAAAAGCCACGGTACGAGAAACCTTCCAGAGCCGCCGCCATCGCGAAGCCAAGATCTGGGGGACAGGAGTCTCTGTTCCGGCACGCCGCCGGGACGGGGAAGTGCCCCCGGAAGGCTCCTCCATCGACACCACCGCCATCTCCATCACCGCTGCTGTCTCCCATGAGGAGGGAGTAGTTCTCCATCGAGGCTCGGGGCTGTACCGGTAGCTATGTGGTTCATCTCTCTCCTATGTACTTCAATACAATAATCTCATGAGCTGCCTTACATGATTGAGATTCATATGATGATGCTTGTAATCTAGATATCATTATGCTAGTCAAGTGAATTTTACTTATGTGATCTCCGGAGACTCCTTGTCCCACGTGTGTAAAGGTGACAGTGTGTGCACCGTGTGGGTCTCTTAGGCTATATTTCACAGAATACTTATTCACTGTTATGAATGGCATAGTGAAGTGCTTATTTATATCCCTTTATGATTGCAATGTGTTTTGTATCACAATTTATCTATGTGCTACTCTAGTGATGTTATTAAAGTAGTTTATTCCTCCTGCACGGTGTAATGGTGACAGTGTGTGCATCCGTGTTAGTACTTTGCGTAGGCTATGATTGTGATCTCTTGTAGATTATGAAGTTAACTATTGCTATGATGGTATTGATGTGATCTATTCCTCCTACATAGTGTGAAGGTGACAGTGTGCATGCTATGTTAGTACTTGGTTTAGTTGTGTTGATCTGTCATGCACTCTAAGGTTATTTAAATATGAACATCAAATATTGTGGAGCTTGTTAACTCCGGCATTGAGGGTTCGTGTAATCCTACGCAATTAGTGGTGTTCATCATCCAACAACAGAGTGTAGAGTATGCATTTATCTACTCTGTTATGTGATCAAAGTTGAGAGTGTCCACTAGTGAAAGTATGATCCCTAGGCCTTGTTCCTAAATACTGCTATCGCTTGTTTACTGTTTTACTGCGTTACTACTGCTTGTTTACTGTCCTGGGCAAAGCACTTTTCTGGTGCCGTTGCTACTACTCATATATATATTCATACCACCTGTATTTCACTATCTCTTCGCCGAACTAGTGCACCTATTAGGTGTGTTGGGGACACAAGAGACTTCTTGCTTTGTGGTTGCAGGGTTGCATGAGAGGGATATCTTTGACCTCTTCCTCCCTGAGATCGATAAACCTTGGGTGATCCACTTAAGGGAAACTTGCTGCTGTTCTACAAACCTCTGCTCTTGGAGGCCCAACACTGTCTACAGGAAAAGGAGGGGGCGTAGACATCAAGCTATTTTCTGGCGCCGTTGCCAGGGAGGAAAGGTAAAAGGCACTCATACTCTGGTTCCAGGTAACAGTACTTTTCTGGTGCCATTGTGTGTGTGCTCGAAGCTATTTCCTTTAGATCCTGCAATTGCATCTTTTTGTTTCTTGTTTACACTAGTTAGGCATAATGGAAAACAACAAAAATATGAGAGAACTTTATGAACTTTATCTTGAATTAGGACATGATGTGTTTGAAGAGAGAATTAAAAAACCCATGGAACTTTATATGCATGCTAATGGGAATGTTATTAATATGAATGCTTTGAACACTATTGTTGCTAATGCTATGGAAAATTCTAAGCTTGGGGAAGCTGGTTTTGATGAGCATGATCTTTTTAGTCCCCCGGGCACGGAGGAGAAAATTTTCTTTGATGATACTTTGCCTCCTATATATGATGATTATAATGATAGTAGTCTTTTGTTGCCACCTGTTATGGAGGATAAATTTGATTATGATTACAATATACCTCCTATATTTGATGATGAGAATAATAATGATAGCTACTTTGTTGAATTTTCTCCCACTACAACTACTAAAATTGATTATGCTTATGTGGAGAGTAATAATTTTATGCATGAGACTCATGATAAGAATGCTTTATGTGATAGTTATATTGTTGAGTTTGTTCATGATGCTACTGAAAATCTTTATGAGAGAGGAAAATATGGTTGTAGAAATTTTCATGTTACTAAAACACCTCTCTATGTGCTGAAATTTTTGAAGCTACACTTGTTTTATCTTCCTATGCTTGTTACTTTGCTCTTCATGAACTTGTTTATTTACAAGATTCCTATGCATAGGAAGCATGTTAGACTTCAATGTGTTTTGAATTTGCCTCTTGATGCTCTCTTTTGCTTCAACTCTCATCTTTATGAGTGCATCATTAAAACTGCTGAGCCCATCTTAATGGCTATAAAGAAAGAACTTCTTGGGAGATAACCCATGTGTTATTTTGCTACAGTACTTTGTTTTATATTTGTGTCTTGGAAGTTGTTTACTACTGTAGCAACCTCTTCTTATCTTAGTTTTGTGTTTTGTTGTGCCAAGTAAAGTCTTTGATAGCAAGGTTCATACTAGATTTGGATTACTGCGCAGAAACAGATTTCTTTGCTGTCACGAATCTGGGCAAAATTCTCTGTAGGTAACTCAGAAAATTATGCCAATTTACGTGAGTGATCCTCAGATATGTACGCAACTTTCATTCAGTTTGAGCATTTTCATTTGAGCAAGTCTGGTGCCTCAATAAAATTCGTCTTTACGGACTGTTCTGTTTTGACAGATTCTGCCTTTTATTTCGCATTGTTTCTTTTGCTATGTGGGATGGATTTCTTTGTTCCATTGACTTCCAGTAGCTTTGAGCAATGTCCAGAAGTGTTAAGAATGATTGTGTCACCTCTGAACATATGAGTTTTTGATTATGCACTAACCCTCTAATGAGTTTGTTTCGAGTTTGGTGTGAAGGAAGTTTTCAAGGGTCAAGAGAGGAGGATGATATACTACGGTCAAGAAGAGTGAAAATTCTAAGCTTGAGGATGCCCCGGTGGTTCATCCCTGCATATCTCAAGAATACTCAAGCATCTAAGCTTGGGGATGCCCAAGGCATCCCCTTCTTCATCGACAAATTATCAGGTTCCTTCTCTTGAAACTATATTTTTATTCGGTCACATCTTATGTGCTTTACTTGGAGCGTCTCTGTGTTTTTGTTTTTGTTTTTGTTTGAATAAATGCTTGTGTGGGAGAGAGACACGCTCCGCTGGTTCGTATGAACACATGTGTTCTTAGCTTTTAATTTTCATGGCGAAGGTTGAAACTGCTTCGTTAATTGTTATATGTTTGGAATTGGAAAATGATACATGTAGTAATTGCTATAATGTCTTGGATAATGTGATACTTGGCAATTGTTGTGCTCATGTTTAAGCTCTTGCATCATATACTTTGCACCTATTAGTGAAGAAATACATAGAGCTGGTTAAAATTTGGTTTGCATGAGTGGTTTCTCTAGAGTCTAGATATTTTCTGGTGAGGTGTTTGAACAACAAGGAAGACGATGTATAGTCTTATAATGCTTGTAATATGTCTTTTATGTAAGTTTTGATGTACTAGTTCATGCTTGTGTTCGCTTCAAACAACCTTGCTAGCCTAAGCCTTGTATCGAGAGGGAATACTTCTCATGCATCCAAAACCCTTGAGCCAACCACTATGCCATTTGTGTCCACCATACCTACCTACTACATGGTATTTCTTCGCCATTCCAAAGTAAATTGCTTGAGTGCTACCTTTAAACAATTCAAAATTTATCACCTCTGATTTGTGTCAATGTTTTATAGCTCATGAGGAAGTATGTGGTGTTTATCTTTCAATCTTGTTGGGCAACTTTCACCAATGGACTAGTGGCTTCATCCGCTTATCCAATAATTTTGCAAAAAGAGCTGGCAATGGGATTCCCAGTCCCAAATTAATTAACAAAAATAGACACTCCTCCATGGTATGTGATTGTTGGACGACACCCGAAGGATTCGGTTAGCCATGGCTTGTGTAAGCAAAGGTTGGGAGGAGTGTCATCATAATAAAACTAAAATAAAAAGGCACTCCTTCATGGTATGAGATTGTTGGCAGGCACCCGAGGATTCGGTTAGCCATGGTTTGTGAAAGAAAGGTTGGAAGGAGTGCCACCCAAAATAAAATAAAATGGGAGCCGCTCTTTGAAGGTTTGTCCTGCAAGGGGTTAGAGTACCCGCTACCATTCGTTGACAACAACATACACCTCTCAAAACTTTATTTTTATGCTCTCTTTATGTTTTCAAAATAAAAGCTCTAGCACAAATATAGCAATCGATGCTTTCCTCTTTGAAGGACCATTCTTTTACTTTTATTGTTGAGTCAGTTCACCTATTTCTCTCCATCTCAAGAAGCAAACACTTGTGTGAACTGTGCATTGATTCCTACATATTTGCATATTGCATTTGTTATATTGCTTTGCATTGACAACTATCCATGAGATATACATGTTACAAGTTGAAAGCAACCGCTGAAACTTAATCTTCCATTGTGTTGCTTCAATACCTTTACTAAGAATTTATTGCTTTATGAGTAACTCTTATGCAAGACTTATTGATGCTTGTCTTGAAAGTACTATTCATGAAAAGTCTTTGCTATATGATTCAATTGTTTACTCATTGCATTTACATTGTTTCGAATCGCTGCATTCATCTCATATGCTTTACAATAGTATGATTAAGATTATGTCACCTCAGAAATTATCTTTTATCGTTTACCTACTCGAGGACGAGCAGAAACTAAGCTTGGGGATGCTGATACGTCTCCGACGTATCGATAATTTCGTATGTTCCATGCCACATTATTGATGATTTCTACATGTTTTATGCATACTTTATGTCATATTTATGCATTTTCTGGAACTAACCTATTGACAAGATGCCGAAGTGCCAGTTGCTGTTTTCTGCTGTTTTTGGTTTCAGAAATCCTAGTAAAGAAATATTCTCGGAATCGGACGAAATCAACGCCCAGGTTCCTATTTTGCCCGGAAGCATCCAGAACACCCGAGCACCGCCAGAGAGGGGGCACAGGACCACCAAACCCTAGGCCGGCACGGCCAAGGGGGGGCCCGCGCCCCCCTATAGTGTCGTCGCCCCTTCGACCTTCTGACGCGGCCTCTTCGCCTATATAAAGGTCCCAGACCTAAAACCTCGATACGAAAAAGCCACGGTACGAGAAACCTTCCAGAGCCGCCGCCATCGCGAAGCCAAGATCTGGGGGACAGGAGTCTCTGTTCCGGCACGCCGCCGGGACGGGGAAGTGCCCCCGGAAGGCTCCTCCATCGACACCACCGCCATCTCCATCACCGCTGCTGTCTCCCATGAGGAGGGAGTAGTTCTCCATCGAGGCTCGGGGCTGTACCGGTAGCTATGTGGTTCATCTCTCTCCTATGTACTTCAATACAATAATCTCATGAGCTGCCTTACATGATTGAGATTCATATGATGATGCTTGTAATCTAGATGTCGTTATGCTAGTCAAGTGAATTTTACTTATGTGATCTCCGGAGACTCCTTGTCCCACGTGTGTAAAGGTGACAGTGTGTGCACCGTGTGGGTCTCTTAGGCTATATTTCACAGAATACTTATTCACTGTTATGAATGGCATAGTGAAGTGCTTATTTATATCCCTTTATGATTGCAATGTGTTTTGTATCACAATTTATCTATGTGCTACTCTAGTGATGTTATTAAAGTAGTTTATTCCTCCTGCACGGTGTAATGGTGACAGTGTGTGCATCCGTGTTAGTACTTGGCGTAGGCTATGATTGTGATCTCTTGTAGATTATGAAGTTAACTATTGCTATGATGGTATTGATGTGATCTATTCCTCCTACATAGTGTGAAGGTGACAGTGTGCATGCTATGTTAGTACTTGGTTTAGTTGTGTTGATCTGTCATGCACTCTAAGGTTATTTAAATATGAACATCGAATATTGTGGAGCTTGTTAACTCCGGCATTGAGGGTTCGTGTAATCCTACGCAATTAGTGGTGTTCATCATCCAACAAGAGAGTGTAGAGTATGCATTTATCTACTCTGTTATGTGATCAAAGTTGAGAGTGTCCACTAGTGAAAGTATGATCCCTAGGCCTTGTTCCTAAATACTGCTATCGCTTGTTTACTGTTTTACTGCGTTACTACTGCTTGTTTACTGTCCTGGGCAAAGCACTTTTCTGGTGCCGTTGCTGCTGCTCATATATATATTCATACCACCTGTATTTCACTATCTCTTCGCCGAACTAGTGCACCTATTAGGTGTGTTGGGGACACAAGAGACTTCTTGCTTTGTGGTTGCAGGGTTGCATGAGAGGGATATCTTTGACCTCTTCCTCCCTGAGATCGATAAACCTTGGGTGATCCACTTAAGGGAAACTTGCTGCTGTTCTACAAACCTCTGCTCTTGGAGGCCCAACACTGTCTACAGGAAAAGGAGGGGGCGTAGACATCACTACTCTGCAAATTGATGGGCATGAAGAACCAACTTGGGAAGCTTCCTACTTCACCTCAACAGATGGTAGGATCCGTTTCAGGGATGGCTGGGCTGAATTTACAAATGATCAAGCAGTTGAGATTGGTGAACTCCACGAGATCACATTTCACAAGATCAATGACAACGTCTACATCAACTTCCAGAATGTGTCTTGACTGACAGTGTTATGTTGGATGGTCGATATTTTGTATATAAATATGTACTGGCTCAACCATGGAACTACCTAATCCCGCAGCTTTTGCTTTGCATATAAACAAAGCAAAGCTGCCTATCTAGTATGAAACTGCTTATGTAGTATCAGTACATATTGTAAGACTTCTGTTTGTGCGCGACTTATATGCAGTCTTCGACTACCTATCTTATCTACTTTTAATTCTTCTTCTTGCATTCTAATTATTGTGTGTACTTGTTATGGTAATCAGAAAAATACAAGCAACTACAGGTAACAACATCACAAATATTTGGTACTGCAAAATATCTTTTCCTGTTATGAAAAACCTGTCCATTAATCCAGTTGCTACTGAGCCATAGAATTTATTAGATCATTGCCCTATACTGTGATACGTCTCAAACGTATCTATAATTTCTTATGTTCCATGCTAGCTAGTTTTATGACAATACTCACATGTTTTATATACACTTTATATCATTTTTATGCATTTTCCGGCACTAACCTATTAACAAGATGCCGAAGCGCTAGTTCTTGTTTTCTGCTATTTTTGGTTTCAGAAATCCTACAAAGGAAATATTCTCGGAATTGGACGAAACAAAATCCCAGGGTGTTATTTTCCGCGGAGCCTTCCAGAAGTCCGAAGAGGAAACGAAGAGGAGCCGAGGGGGCCCCACACCACCTGGCGGCGCGGCCAAGGAGGGGGGCGCGCCGCCCTATGGGGTGGGTCCCTCGAGCGTCCCCCGACTCTGCCTCTTCGCCTATTTATTCTCTCCGTCGCGAAAACACTATTAGCGAGAGCCACGATACGAGTAAAGTTCCAGAGACGTCGCCGACACCAATCCCATGTCGGGGGATTTAGGAGATCGCCTCCGGCACCCTGCCGGAGAGGGGAATCATCACCCGGAGGACTCTACATCACCATTATCGCCTCCGGACTGATGCGTGAGTAGTTCATCCTTGGACTACGGGTCCATAGCAGTAGCTAGATGGTTGTCTTCTCCTCTTGTGCTATCATGTTTAGATCTTGTGAGCTGCCTATCATGATCAAGATCATCTATTTGTAATGCTGCATGTTGTGTTTGTTGGGATCCGATGAATATGGAATACTATGTCAAGTTGATTTTTTTTTGAGAAATGTCAAGTTGATTATTGATCTATCATATATGTGTTGTTTATGATCTTGCATGCTCTCTGTTGCTAGTAGAGGCTCTGGCCAAGTTGATACTTGTAACTCCAAGAGGTAGTATTTATGCTCGATAGTGGGTTCATGCCTCCATTGAATCTGGGACAGTGACAGAAAGTTCTAAGGCTATGGATGTGCTATTGCCACTAGGGATAAAACAACAATGCTTTGTCTAAGGATATTTGTATTGTTTACATTACGCACAGTACTTAATGCAATTGTCTGTTGTTTGCAACTTAATACTGGAAGGGGTGCAGATGCTAACTCGAAGGTGGACTTTTTAGGCATAGATGCATGCTGGATCGGATGAAGCCTGGTGACCGGGTGTATACGTGAGCACGCGGTAACTGGCTGACACGTGTCCAACGGACGTTTGTTTGTCCGTGAGACCCTTTTCCTTCTTGGTGACCCGCGCCTGCCGCAAATCGAGCCCCACACCGAGTTCAGCCCCTCCATAGCGAGCCCCACGCCTCTACTCCCCTGCCCGACCAAAAATGAGAGTGCCACCGCCCTGGCCGGAAACGCCGCCGCCGGTGCTGACCTGTCCTCGGCGTTGATCTTCCTCCATGGAGGCACCGGATTGAGGCGCCGGATTTGAGGGGAGAGACGCGGGATTGAGGCGCCGCGTGATGGTGGAGTGGGGCGTCTTGCCGTGGGAGGCTACACTATGCGTTCTCCATCGCCGGGCGATGTAAGGCCTGATGGCCAAGAGCAGATTGATGCTGGGAAAGAGCAGCACCAGAGCGAGGCTAGCGGGGATCTCCGGCTGGTCGTCGCCAAGATCCGGCTGTGCCCAAACGAATCGGGATGGGCACCGACGGCGTGGATAGTAGCTTTGGCGGCGGCCGGGCACTGGCACTGGACAGCTCCCCTTCCTCCTCCCCAAGGTAACCAATCAATCATGCGCCCCGAATTCCCCTAGGCTTCCGGTTCTCAATTCCCGATCGCTCGGCGCCACAACTGACTGGCGATTCTCCTTGCTTTTTTTGTTCGTGTCAGCAGCGACGACGAAAGGAAGACGGAGACGACGAGGCCGCGCCACCCTAGAGAGAAAATGTTCATCTGCTTCCTCCCCGACGACGGCCCGCCGCGCTCGAACACCGCGCCGCCGTCGAGTGCTCGCTGACGCGCAACTACCTCTCCACTTGCGCCGCTCAGCTGCTCCTTCTCGAGCGCGCGTCAGCTAGAACATCGAGCTCCTCTGCTCGACCTCGCCCTGGTGCGCTTTGACCGGATCCTTCAATTCCGCTCTTGCCCAGGCCAGTAGGGCGCGCGCAAGCAGCGAATCAGCAGCGCGGCCGGGTAGGTGGTGGCAATGTGCAGTGACCAAGCGTCTAGGCCAGGGCGCTACAGCGCACGCACACGCAGAAGCTCATGGGCGCTACTGTTCATACTACTAGATGTTGGGTAGCTATAGACTTTTAGTCCTGATCGACTTGATTCAATGATAAGACAGAGAGCATGGAGAGTGATTGATAAGGAGAGAGAGGCGTGTCAGCTGGTGAATAGACGATAACAAACAAAGAAAAAGCAGATTCTGTTAGAACTGTAGGTTGCCGTGAGTTTACAAACAGAGATCGCGAATCTCAAAGCCAATCCAACGCTAACGAATGCGTGCACACGTATACACCCGGTTACCAAATCCACATAGCGGTCTATGTTCTTTGTCGTAATGCCCTAAGTAAATCTCATAGTAGTCATCATGATATGTATGTGCATTGTTATGCCCTCTCTATTTGTCAATTGCCCAACTGTAATTTGTTCACCCAACATGCTATTTATCTTATTGGAGAGACACCACTAGTGAAATGTGGACCCCGGTCCATTCTTTTATATCTGAATACAATCTACTGCAATCATTGTTCTCTACTGTTCTTTGCAAACAAACATCATTCTCCACACCATATGTTTAATCCTTTGTTTACAGCAAGCCGGTGAGATTGACAACCTCACTGTTAAGTTGGGGCAAAGTATTTTGATTGTGTTGTGCGGGTTCCACGTTGGCGCCGGAATCCCTGGTGTTGCGCCACACTACACTCCTCCACCAACAACCTTTACGTGGTCTTCATCTTCTACTGGTTCGATAACCTTGGTTTCTTTCTGAGGGAAAACTTGCTGCTGTGCGCATCACACCTTCCTCTTGGGGTTCCCAACGGACGTGTGCTTCACGCGCCATCAAGACTGTTTTCTGGCGCCGTTGCCGGGGAGATCAAGACACGCTGCAAGGGGAGTCTCCCACATCCAATCTCTTTACTTTCTTTATTATCTTGCTTTACTTTATTTTATTTTCTGTCTTGTTTGCTTTCTTTATATCAAAAACACAAAAAAAATTAGTTACTTGCATTTACTTTATTTACCTTTTGTTTATTTCATCATGCTTTCCCCTAAGTTCACTCTTAAAGATATATCAGTAGGGCATGGGTCTATCATTGGAAGAGATAATATATAAGAATTTTTCACTCATGTTAGTACAGTTAAAGATTTTGAAGATAGACACTTGGTAGAACTTGCTCCTAGTTATGAAATTGCTACTGCCTCTTTAGTACACATGTTAGAAGCTAGATTTGTTAATCTCAACCCCATAATGCAACATATGTTTCTTACACTCTCTGATATAGAAGTAGGAGAAAAGAGAGATTTTGTTTTAGAAACCCTCCTTAGAGAATTTGGTGATGTAGCTAGAAAAGCTAGGAAAGTCTTTATTAAACATAAGAGGCTTGGCTTTTATACCAATTTTGCAAATACCCTTAAAAAGATGGAAAAAGATAGACTAAAGTACACTAATAAAGTCAATTGTGAGGGGGAGATTAAAGTACCAATACGTTGTAAGCTCTTAGGAATGCATGAGGCACTAGAAAATAATTTTGCCTGGATTGTTCCTGAAAATTTGTTTGAGGAGGATAGTAAGCCTAAGAGTAACGAAAGAGGAGTTTCTTACATAGACAAGATACAATGCATAGTTGAGAAAACTCCAAACCCCTATGTTGATGCTTCATCTCTTGATAATACTTGATTCACACTTTCTGCGCCTAGCTGAAAGGCGTTAAAGAAAAGCACTTATAGGAGACCACCCATTATTTTATTTCTGCAATTTTTGTTTTATATTTGTGTCTTGGAAGTTGTTACTACTGTAGCAACCTCTTCTTATCTTTATTTTATTGCATTGTTGTGCCAAGTAAAGTCTTTGATAGTAAGGTTGATACTAGATTTGGATTACTGCGCAGAAACAGATTTCTTGCTGTCACGAATTTGAGTAGATCTCTCTGTAGGAAACTCAGAAAAATCTGCGAAAAATCATGAGTAATCCACAGATATGTACGCAACTTTCATTCAATTTGAGCTTCTTCATCTGAGCATGTTAAGTGCCTCGAAGAAATTCATCTTTACGGACTGTTCTGTTTTGACAGATTCTGCTTTTATTTTACATTGCCTCTTTTACTGTGTTGAATGGATTTCTTTGCTCCATTAACTTTCAGTAGCTTTGGGTAATATCCAGAAGTGTTGGGAATGATTGTGTCCTCTCTGAACATGTGAATTTTTGATTATGCACTAACCCTCTAACGAGATTGTTTTGAGTTTGGTGTGGAGGAAGTTTTCAAGGATCAAGAGAGGAGGATGATATAATATGATCAAGAAGAGTGAAAAGTCTAAGATTGAGGATGCCCCCGTGGTTCATCCCTGCATATTTCAAGAATACTCAAGCATCTAAGCTTGGGGATGCCCAAGGCATCCCCTTCTTCATCGACAACTTATCAGGTCACCTCTAGTGAAACTATATTTTTATTCCGTCACATCTCATGTGCTTTACTTGGAGCGTCTATATGTTTTTATTTTTGTTTGTGTTTGAATAAATTCGGATCCTAGCATTCCTTGTGTGGGAGAGAGAGACACGCTTCGCTTGTTCATATGAACACTGGTGTTCTTAGCTTTACTTCTAATGTTCATGACGAAGGTTGAAAACCGCTTCGTTCATTGCTATTTGGTTGGAAACAGAAAATGCTTCATGTGGTAATTGGTATATTATCTTGACTAATTTGATACATGGCAATTTTTTTAGCTCTCAAATAGATCATGTTTAAGCTCTTGCATCATGTAGTTTGAACCTATTAGTGGAGAATTACTGTAGAGCTTGTTAAAATTTGGTTTGCATGATTGGTCTCTCTAAAAGTCTAGATATTTTATGGTAAAAGTGTTTGAACAACAAGGAAGACAATGTAGAGTCTTATAATGCTTGCAATATGTTCTTATGTAAGTTTTGATGTACCGGTTCATACTTGTGTTTGCTTCAAACAACCTTGCTAGCCAAATCCTTGTACTGAGAGGGAATGCTTCTCGTGCATCCAAAACCTTGAGCCAAAACCTATGCCATTTGTATCCACCATAACTACCTACTATGTGGTATTTCTCTGCCATTCCAAAGTAAATTGCTTGCGTGCTACCTTTAAAATTTCATTCCTTGTCTTTGCAATATATATCTCATGGGAAAATAGCTTAAAAACTATTGTGGTAAAGAATATGTGGCTTATGTATCTTATTTCTTATAAGTTGCTTGTTGAGCGGTAACCATGTTTCTGGGGACGCCATCAACTATCACACTTTTGTTGAATATCATGTGAGTTGCTATGCATGTTCGTCTTGTCTGAAGTAAGGGTGATTTGTCATGATTAAATGGTTTGAGTATGCATATTGTTAGAGAAGAACATTGGGCCGCTAACTAAAGCCATGTATCATGGTGGAAGTTTCAGTTTGGACATTAATCCTCAATCTCTTATGAGAATATTATCTGTTGTTGAATGCTTAAGCATTGAAGAGGAGTCCATTATCTGTTTTCTATGTTGTCCCGGTATGGATGTCCTCGAGTTGAGATCTATCAAAATCGAGAAATCAAATGCGATCTATCTCCTTGGACCTTTTTACAGGCGGCATAGAGGTACCCCTTTGTGACACTTGGTTGAAACATATGTAATGCAATGAGAATCCATGGAAATCCGAGCTAATTAGGACAACGTGCGAGCACTATTGGTATTCGATGCATGAGCCTTGCAACTTATAGGATTTTTTATGCATAACACGTATGAATTATTACTACCGTTGACAAAATTGTTTCCATGTTTTCAAAATAAAAAGCTCTAGCACATAAGTAATCCCTGCATCCCTCTACGAAGGGCCTTTCTTTTACTTTATGTTGAGTCATTTTACGTACTTCTTTCCATCTTAGAAGCAAACACTTGTGTCAACTGTGTGCATTAATTCCTACATACTTGCTTATTTGCACTCATCATATCACTTTGTGTTGACAATTATCCATGAGATATACATGTTGAAGTTGAAAGCAACTGCTGAAACTTATATCTTCCTTTGTATTGCTTCAAAACCTTCTATTAAGAATTTATTGCTTTATGAGTTAACTCTTATGCAAGACTTATTGATGCTTGTCTTGAAAGTACTATTCATGAAAAGTCTTTGCTATATGATTCAGTTGTTTAGTCATTGTCTTTACCATTGCTTTGAATCACTTCATTCATCTCATATGCTTTACAATAGTATTGATCAAGATTATGATAGTAGCATGTCACTTCAGAAATTATCATTGTTATCGTTTACCTACTCGAGGGCGAGTAGGAACTAAGCTTGGGGATGCTTGATACGTCTCAAACGTATCTATAATTTCTTATGTTCCATGATAGCTTTATGACAATACTCACATGTTTTATATACACTTTATATTATTTTTATGCATTTTCCGGCACTAACCTATTAACAAGATGCCGAAGTGCCAATTCCTGTTTTCTGCTGTTTTTGGTTTCAGAAATCCTACACAGGAAATATTCTCGGAATTGGACGAAACAAAAGCCCAGGGTCTTATTTTCCATGGAGCCTTCCAGAAGTCCGAAGAGGAAACAAAGAGGGGCCCCACACCACCTGGCGGTGCGGCCAAGGAGGGGGGCGCGCCGCCCTATGGGGTGGGTCCCTCGAGCGTCCCCCGACTCTGCCTCTTCGCCTATTTATTCTCTCCATCGCGATAACCCTATTACCGAGAGCCACGATACGAGAAAAGTTCCAGAGACGCCGCCGCCGCCAATCCCATCTCAGGGGATTCAGGAGGTTGCCTCCGGCACCCTGCCGGAGAGGGGAATCATCACCCGGGGGACTCTACATCACCATGATCGCCTCCGGACTGATGCGTGAGTAGTTCATCCTACTATGGGTCCATAGCAGTAGCTAGATGGTTGTCTTCTCCTCTTGTGCTATCATGTTTAGATCTTGTGAGCTGCCTATCATGATCAAGATCATCTATTTGTAATGCTACATGTTGTGTTTGTTGGGATCCGATGAATATGGAATACTATGTCAAGTTGATTATTGATCTATCATATATGTTTTGTTTATGATCTTGCATGCTCTCCGTTGCTAGTAGAGGCTCTGGCCAAGTTGATACTTGTAACTCCAAGAGGAAGTATTTATGCTCGATAGTGGGTTCATGCCTCCATTAAATCTGGGACAGTGACAGAAAGTTCTAAGGTTATGGATGTGCTATTGCCACTAGGGATAAAACAACAATGCTTTATCTAAGGATATTTGTATTGTTTACATTACGCACAGTACTTAATGCAATTGTCTGTTGTTTGCAACTTAATACTGGAAGGGGTGCGGATGCTAACCCGAAGGTGGACTTTTTTAGGCATAGATGCATGCTGGATAGCGGTCTATGTTCTTTGTCGTAATGCCCTAAGTAAATCTCATAGTAGTCATCATGATATGCATGTGCATTGTTATGCCCTCTCTATTTGTCAATTGCCCAACTGTAATTTGTTCACCCAACATGCTATTTATCTTATTGGAGAGACACCACTAGTGAACTGTGGACCCCGGTCCATTCTTTTACATCTGAATACAATCTACTGCAATCATTGTTCTCTACTGTTCTTTGCAAACAATCATCATTCTCCACACCATACGTTTAATCATTTGTTTACAACAAGCCAGTGAGATTGACAACCTCATTGTTAAGTTGGGGCAAAGTATTTTGATTGTGTTGTGCAGGTTCCACGTTGGCGCCGGAATCCCTGGTGTTGCGCCGCACTACACTCCTCCACCAACAACCTTCACGTGGCCTTCATCTCCTACTGGTTCGATAACCTTGGTTTCTTTCTGAGGGAAAAATTGCTGCTGTGCGCATCACACCTTCCTCTTGGGGTTCCCAACGGACGTGTGCTTCACGCTCCATCATACTGCCGTAAGTAATCATATAACATTTATCACGTACAAAATTAGTAACACAAACGGCTTGTAGTATAATGGTAGTACTTCCCGATCAATTTCACTTCAAACGTCCCTAGTTCGATTCTCATATACGCGTGCTTTTTTCCTATTTGTTGAACTTGTTTATTTCTTTTCTACATTCACATTGACACCCTGATCCCAACAGTAATCAGTGACGGACTAATGTACCACGAACTCAATTTCGTCATCAGAATTATCCGTGACGGTTAACAATGACACAATTTCGTGCCGTCATGCATGTATGATCATGCGTGACAAAAAATCCAATCCGTCACCTACTTACCTTAATACATGACAGACCAGACATTTGTCATGAGGAAATTTGTCACTGAATATGATATCTGGCGTAGTGTTTGTTTCATCCAATTCCGAGAATTTTTCCTGTACAACTTTTCTGAAATACAAAACATCAGAAAACAGGAAACTAGCACTATGGCATCTTGTCAATAGGTTTGTTCCGAAAAATGTATAAAAGTCCAACAAAGTGTAAACAAAACATATATAAATTGGTGTAAAACAAGCATGGAGCATAAAAAATGATAGATACATTCGCAACGTATTAGTGATCTTGATGAGATTGATCTTCGGTGGAGTCGGGGATGGTCTTCTCCTTCTTCAGATCTGACCTCTTCTGTTCTGGGACGAATGGTGGTTGTTGTGTTGCGTTTCTGGTGTGTGTACCTTTACGAAAAGGGTTTGCCTTGATATGGGGAAGGCCGCAGCACGCAGTACGGGCGGGCGGTACGGTCAGCCCCACCCGTACGAATGCCCGCTATACTACGTGCCTTGTCAGGATGAAATTGGCCTCTAAATGAAATGTCTTTATTTTATTGCAATCAACTCATAAATGTCCTAGGATCCTCCATAAATGACGGTTTCCTCAAATACATAAGTCAAAAACAATGCTTCACCTGGATTGCGATATTAACATTAGTTGAAACACAAAATCCAATGAAAACCCAATGAAATCGAGAGATAAATGGTGAAAATTTTGTAGTAAAAGGCATCAAAAATTTGGAGCTATCATTTGTCATGAGAATAAGTAAATGCTCTAAAACACCATATGGATAAGGTCCAAATAAAGATTTGAGCTCTATTCAAACGATGCAATCAAGTTACTCACTCGAGAGCTCCCTTGATAGTATGGCCAACTATCCTATAAATCGTTCTCCCAACTACACCACGAGACTGTAAGAAAAAACCCTATCAAGATTAAACCTTAAAATTTGCGTATTTCACTTAAGTTAGATGACGATGATCTTGATCGCAACAAGATGGAACACCTCTTTTGATTGTGCTTGCATGATGAAATCTTGCGGATTTCTACCCCATACTCCACTATGGGAGAGACTCTTCTTCTGCGATCTTCGCATATCCATGATCACCATATGTTTGGCTAGCTTCAAGTATATGACTTCTTCTAGATGCTCAACTTGAACTTACACACTATTTATTCTTTTTTCATCTTGTTGATATCTTGAAGATACATATGAGAGCTCACTCAAACTTCTTCAAAAAAATACCTGCCATAGGCTCAATCTTCTCTCATGACCAAACTTCGGATCATGCCTTGAGTAATGCATTGCTAATCACTTCATCTTATTAATTATTTCAGCCTTGAAGCCAACACATGGTTCAAGTATTATCTATGGACAAATCCTTAAAACACAGCCCAATGCAAACATTAATTTATAGAGATTACCATTAATTATCAAAACCACACATGAGGGCTCCATGCACTTTGAGCTGTCTGGCGACGTGGCAACATCGACAGCTGACTTGGCGAGGATTATGCAGATCTCTAACCTAGCAACTCTAAAGCGTGTGCATGAAGTGCTCGCTCTGGGTCTACTGGATCATATGTGTTTTCTCGATTCGCTATAGGGTGGCATGGGGATGCCCTCTTTTGATGCTTAAGGCATTGATAGCATTATCTTTACCCATTGTCAAAGTTGTAGGTGTTATGTGGTAGCTTCGGGTTATTTGATGATACTATTCTCAGAACTTCGTTGAATAAAATATAAATAAATGTCGTGTCCAGGGAAAAAATTCTAACCGAGCTCCAAAGTGAACAAGTGAAGCATTCTACAGCTACTAGACATAGTAAAACTCTAACTTCTTGAGATAGCATCAAATTGTCCAGTAATGACAATTTTAAAGAATGGGCAAGATGCTATTATGCATAAGATATGTTGTGCATTCGATATAAACCTCCAAATCAAGCCCGATGATTGAGTATTAATTGAGTTTACATATTTTTTCTTTAGATTTAATTTATTTTGATTGATTTCACATTTATTAGTAGCTTTTAAGGTATTAGAATAAACTAACATAATACTAAAAGATTGTAGCATATTACTCCCCCGTCCTCAAATAAGTGAGTCTGTGTAAGTCTAGAAAAATAGGAGTAACTTATTTATGGACAGGGGAATAGTTAGGAACAACTAAGGGCATGTACATGGGGTGTAACATCCCAAATTTCAAAGTAATGAGAAAGGTGGTTTCCCAAATTTCAAATTTTAGACCTAACAAAAACTTTTATTTACATATAAGTTCTATGCATAGTAATTGTGCATTATTGTGTGACTTTGCCATGAGGATGGATTGTGTGCTTCTACATAATACTAAACCCTATCTTTGATCCTTTGGAAATCACAAATAAAAGCAAAGAGGAAGAAAAGAGAGAAAATGGAAAAAAGGGCAAAACCCTCACATATGGCTATGGCCATTTTTGAAAATCTTAAACTTAGACCACTTTGGCTTGTGCCATTAGTTGGAGAATGTTACTAAACACTTATTAGCACTTTTGGAATCAAAGAAACTCAAATCAAATCAAATTTGAATTCAAATTGAGCTCACATGCACTAATGGTCAAATCTGCCAATTATAACCTGATGCCTAGTTTGAGCCTCTGTATTAAGAGATTTTCAATCCAAACAATTCCAACTCTTTGCACCTCATCCAAGACCTCATCAAGGATAACAACTTTGGTAAAGATCACCGCTGCAAATTCTTGCTAGATTCAAAGTTATGCTCAAGCAAAGTTGGAACATTGAAGCAGATTCAAGATTGTGTCAAATTTGAAATTTTGCAAACCAACTCCATTTTGCACCCCACCACCACCATTATGTCTCATTTATTAATTGAAACAACTCCACCAAAATTCAATTCAAAATTTTAAAATTTTCTTCTTTCGGCCATTTCATCGAGCACCTGGTGTGCACTGCCCTACCAACTCAATACATCCTATTATCCAGTGTGTCCTTGCCCTAACCATCAACCCTAGGTCATCATTAGTACCTCTATCTGCTCCTTGTACCATGTCAGGCCAGTAGACACACTTGTTTGCACGAAATATTTCAAAACCATGCCATGTCGTGCATGACATGCACACATACATGCCACTCCTCTCTCTGGCCGAATCCAGCGTGCACAACCATGTCACACACTCTCCTCTCACTCTCCTGCACACTCTAGACATGGTGGTCGACGAAGTGGAGCACCACATGCGCCAGAACACGCGCGCCCAGTGACGCACGCGCACGCCAGAGCGCGCACGGCGAGCGCCACGGACACGCACAGACATGACGTCGCCCCGCTGACCCACGCCAGCACTCACTCTCTCCGCTCGCCAGCAGCTGCGCCACGCCACCAGGAGATGCCAGGACACGCTCACCTGCCCGCGGGAACCCTGTAGACGACGACCTCGTCGACGACGTTCGCCACGGTACTGCAAGTATCCGTCACCCTCCTGCCCTCATCACTGCCTCATTTTCACCGCCGTCAAGCCCTGCGTGACCACATTTACAGCGCCCACTCACCTGCGTCATCGCTAGCCACTCCGCGCCCCTGTAGCGACGTCGCCATGATCGCCACCTCCGCAGCACCACGGACCTCTCGCGCCGCTATAAAAGGAGGACTCCCCTCACTCAATCGACCACACCATCAGCCTCCCCTCATCTCACTCGCTCTCCTTGACCCCTCTCTGCTCGACATTCACCACCATAGCCACTCAATTGCATCGTCGAAGCCCGTGAGCCGCCGCAGAAGCTCGCCGGAGATTGACGCCATCCCCGGAGACGCCGCTGGTACCAGACGAACCGCCGCCGGTGAGCTCTCCGACCCCCCACCTGCGCCGCCAGTGAGCCACCCTCTCGCCGTCAACGACGATGAACCTGATCTGTTGGATCGCATTCTAATCGTGCGGCTTAGACAGAAACATACCGATTCGGGCGTTAAGCCCCACTGACACGCAGGCCCCACCCTGTTAGGCAGCCCACGCGTGCGAGACGCGCTGCTGGGCTGGCCTTTGCGTTTTGAATTGGTTTCGGCCCATTTCGTTTTCCCGCCAGGCCCAAACCGTTCAAATTTGATTTTCAGCTTAATTCAAATTACTTGCAGATACTTTTTCAAAACTAAATAACTTCAAATCCACTGGGCCAAATTTGATGAATTTGGTATTGTTGGAAAGCTTGTGAAAATCTCTACCCAATCCCACTGGTCTCAACCCAAAATTCGTTGTAGAATTAATGTGGTAAAAATAACAAGGCAAGGCCTTTTGCAACTTCAAACAAATTTTAAAAATCAACCCTAAGTGATTTTGAGTTGATTCCAACTCTCATAAATCACATTTCACATACTCTACATATTTATTTCAAAATATCACATAGTTGTTTGTATGATCATTGACTAGAGCAAAAGAATGGCTATGTAGCTATTTCTAGTCCATTTAAACTTATCCAAAATTATTTCTTAAATAATATGAGAGGTTCCCTCTCATTTAAATCATGGTCCTAAGAAATTCAATATGAGGTGTTGACTTGGTCTATAGCATCTCATAATGGATCACTTAGAGACATTAAATTGTTGCAATAGGAGTATTTAAGATGCATGAGGTTTAGTACCTCGTTTAAATATTTTTTCCCAAATAATAGATATGAAGTGTTGACCTTAGTCAACATGTATTCATACCTTATTATTACTTGAGGAAATTAAATCTTAAGAAGATTCAATGAGAGGAAATTATTTATCTCCTACAAATTTTTCTTAACACACAAGCCAACCCCCTTGTGATTAATGTGTGATGCTAGAATAATTGGTGTGAATCAATTGAATGCTTAGTCTAGCCTTAAGAGCTGTTTGGTGATTGTATTCCTCGTATTCGATTATAGACGCTAGTACCGAGGACTATCGGGAGGAGGAGGTCTACTTCCAGGAAGAAGAAGACCACTTTGGTCAGTACACCAACCAAGGCAAGCTAATATTATTGCAAGCTACCTTAGTGCAAAGCTCTCCTTGAGCAAGGCACTGTTGCCCTATTACCTTATGTTTACTTTACAAATCCTAGTTTTATCTCTCAAAGCTTTACCTTGATTTGCAAGTTTTACTTTTATAGTTAACTTGAGTCTAGATATGGAGTAGTACAAGAGCATCACAATTAGCCTAGAGCAATACAAGCTAGTTAGCACCCCTCATGCCTAGTTGCTAGTGCTAAATTAAAAGTGACTACTCTAGTTGGGAACTTGTGAAACTTTTGAATTATGAAAACCTTGGAATGACGAGTCATTCTATTGAAAGATTTTGAAGGTGAATGTGGCTTGGATGACTTGATGAATTTGATAAAAACTGATGATTGGGTTGGATGCGATACCATTTCAATTCTTAAGTACCCCCACAATACCTAATTATGGGTAAGGCTTTAGCTGGAAATTTATGTTTCTTAGTATGGGTTCCCTCTGAACAAGCGTCATAGAGGTTATGCCGAGGCTGCCTCCGTTGAAAGTGAAATGACGTGAAAAGAGTTGAATGTACTACCCAAGCCCTGTGTAGTTCCCAGGATAGCAGTTGGTTATCACTGGGAGGCCAAACTCATGGGGAGAGGTGCCTATACTAGGTTATGTAAGTGAAAGGTTAATGGTTGATGATCCACATACTGAGCTATGATTATTCAGAGTTATCCCTGACGGATGTAATCAAATGTTGTGGCACAAGTGTGCAACCTCTGCAGAGTGTAAACCTATTCGAATAGCCGCGTCCGCGATCATGGACAGTTGGAAATAACATACTGTTCCATCATCAAAACTTTTCGAAAAGGGTGACTTATGATTTGAATTTGAAATGTGACTTGGTTTTTAAATCACAACAGAGTTGTGGAAATGACACTAATGTTCCCACTTGAGTTAGTTAGCAAATGAAGAGTCTTTTACTAAATGCTTATGAACAAAATTTGGCTTTATGCAAATAACCTAGAGCTTAGAATACTCTCACTAAAACTGTTAGTGCTTGCACTAGTATTAGTTTGCGAGTACTTGAAAGTACTCACGGCTGTGTCCATGGCTATTCAAATGGCCAGACTATGAAGAAGAGCAGCAGTATCAGGAGGAAGGATAGCAGGACATCTATGACAACTAGGAGCTTCTCCTAACGTCAAGCGTTGCCTGTGGATTAGATGGACTACTACGACTTCGCTTCCGCTATGTGTTATGTATTGATCATTAGATCAAGTGTTGTAATGAGACTGGATCATGTGACCCTTTTTATTGTAAGACTATTATGGTGTTGTAATGAATGATGACTCTATGATATTCAACTGTTATGTCTCGCAAAAACAATCTTCCTGGGATTGCGATGTATGACATAATAGGCATCTGGACTTAAAAATCCGGGTGTTGACATGGGGTGACATCAGCCTTCCCTTACAGTTGCCACGTAGGATTTTTCTTACTTGACGGAGAGAGATTGAAGAAAGTGAAGGTTGTCTTCCGTTAGCTAAGGGATGATCTCTTATAAAATAAGAGAAGACTATTTTCTCCATTGTACCATTTAGTTTCCCTTAGCAATTCAGTTCTTTCTAAAATTTAATTGATTTTCATTTATTGTTAGGAATAATACTAAGAGATAATGCATTGTACCATTTATATTTAGTGTCTTCTCTAGATGACGTGGATCGCTAAGAGAAGGGGTCTCTTCCCTACCATTGGTACATGCCCTTACACTTGTTTTATGTTTTTTCAACCACTCTTTCATACTACCTCCGTTTCAAAGATATATGATGTATGATTTTTTGGCAAGAAAATTAAAAAACACACATAGACGAATAATTACACAGGGTTTGGATGGTCTGCCCTAGAAATTTTAGGTGAGCGAAAGATAAGAAAACTTAATCAAATCCTTAAAAAATTGACCATACAAGTGTTACAACACAATACACCCTATATTCTGGATTTTTCTCAAAAAATCTATACGCCTTATATCCAGAAACAGAGGATGTCTAGAAACAAAGGGAGTATTAAAAATATTTATTAGGTTTCTCGGAATTAAAAGAATTGATTTAATATTTATCTTAAACTTATAATCTTGATAAGGTATTAAAATGCCTTAAAATTCATGGAATAATTGGTAAAAACATTTTCTAACTTAATAACTCTTTTCCTAGTATTTTTGGTTCTATTTTAGGTAACTAATTAAAATAAAAATTCATTTGCCTATAAATAAATAGTTATGTAAATTGTTAAATATTTTATTAAAATTAGCAAGTAACTTCCTAATATAATTTAATAATTTTTATTACATTCTTTGTTTTATGTATTTACATAATAAAGGAAAATACCTTTTAGTTAGTATTTAAGTCTCAATAATTTAAGACTAAAGAAATAACCTCCTAAAAATAAGATAAAATTTATCTTATTGTTCTTTGGGTTCTTATTAAGTATATTTGTTTACTATTTCATTTATTTTTAGGAATTCCATGTTATCCAATAGTATTTCTTTATTTGAATTTTATGAATATCCATATATGTTTTTTGGTTTGCTCTTTGGTTCGATCCCAATCACACAAGTCAAATTAAGCAACTTGGAACAAACTTTATTCATACGATTAATCAGGTGCCCCATAGCAGGCTTTTGAGGAGGGAATGATTTAGTATCACGTAGTTAAGGTAGGATACATGTTGAAGTGATGCGAAAAGGAAAATGCATGAATATAATTAGCTTCATACGGTTCCTAATTTGTTAAGGTAATCCCAACGTTACGCCCCATTAAATCCACGACAGTAAATGAGATCAGCCGTTAATTACCTGCAATATATTTTCTCTGGCAATTTCTCCATTTCGACTGTATATATAGGGAAGCCAGCCAGGAGCCCAAGCTGCATACCTCGAGCATTTGAAGTGATACGTGGCTAGGTAGCAATTCAGTAATATTCCGAAAGAGCTGCATCCATGGCGTCCGTCAAGCCTCTTGTTGCCATCGCCCTCCTCCTCCTTGTCGCCGTTCTCATGGTTGCGGACGCGCAGCCGGCACCCAAGATAGGTACGCATTTGTCCTCGATCAGCGTCTGGTTAACTTGAGGACATGCTGACAATATGCATCTGTACGCGATCTGATATTTCTGTTGTGCAGATTGCCCATCCGCGTGCAAGGCTCGTTGCGCAAAGAACGATAGGAAGAACGAGATGTGCAATAAGGACTGCAACATCTGCTGTGGCAAGTGCAACTGCGTCCCCTCCGGCACCGGCCAGGACACACGCTACGAATGTCCCTGCTACGCCAACCTCGTCGACTCCAAGAACGGCAAACCCAAGTGCCCCTAGAGGCCTAGACCCCAAACCGAAGGAACGCACGCATGGCAGCCTGCCAGCTACTTGCATATGGATCTGATGAAATGTTCTGCTGGATGAAAATCATATATCTATGGTTTTATTTTCTACTTGATTGCTGAAAATCTGGAATGAGTTAATGCATTACTCTTCTTGTGCTATATCTCCACTAATATAAAAAGAGAGAGACAGGCAGATCCAATCAATCTGAGCCCTTCACACACAGTCATCCTACGGTCAAAATCATCCCATCCCAATGTTGAGCTCAACACGTTGAGCACATCCTCAATCCCACGTCCACTCAATACATACCCTTTCGTTAAAACAACAACCCACGTCCACTCAATACATACCCTTTCGTTAAAACAACAACCACAACTTTCACCATACCCATCAAAGCCGGAGTCTCCACGACCCATCATCCACGCCGCCGTTGAGCCGGCGTCGCCGGCGTCGACGACGCAAGTGCCTAGCCGGCATCGACGACGCAAGTGCCCACTCACCGTTCAACCGCCGACGACGCACCAACTGCCACAGCCGGCACCGAGGACAAGTGCCCAGCCGCCATCCACGAACCAACTGCCATAGCCGGCGTCGGGGACGCAAGTGCCCAGCTGCCGTTGAGCCGCCGTCCACTGGTAACGCCGGCGTCGACGAAGCAAGTGGCCAGCCGCCGTCGACGAACGAACTGCCGCAGCCGGCGTCCACGAACCAACTGCCATAGCCGGCGTCGGGGACGCAAGTGCCCAGCTGCCGTTGAGTCGCCGTCCACTGGGAACGCCGGCGTCGACGACGCAAGTGGCCAGCCGCCATCGACGAACCAACTGCCGCAGCTGCCGTCGTCCACAAAGCAACTGCCCCAGCCGCCGTCTGCCGTCGAAGACGCAAGTGCCCCAGATTGCCCACAGGCGGTCCAACAACCAAGTGCCTCAACCGCATTGGTCACCTGCAAATGTGGGTACAAAAAAATTACACTTTCATTTACTTGATGTCAGTTTCATGGTTCATGCATCTATTTACACGTCTCCATGGTTGCTGCATCTACCTACTAATCCAGAACAAATAATTGATCTATAACTGGAACAATTTATCTGCTACTGACAAATGGGATGAGATGCAACCAGATTACTATATAACATAATACAGAAGTTGTTTTCATGTCCACTTAAATATCTCCTTTCAAATTTAAGGTTACAAGTATCATTTCTTTCGCTTTAAATCACTTGTGTTCTCAACCATTTGGGCGCTGGTTAATATATGTGCTTTGCTGCTTCTAAAATCTGAAATTATGAGAAAGGATGCAACAAACTCACGGTTAAACTATTTGTATGTTTACACTAAGATGAATCAATAAACCAATTGTACTGTCTTTGATTCAGAAATAATTTCAGACATCATCATTTCTACTGTCCAGCATCCCTTTTATATATTCATTACTGAATTAATATATTGTTCCCCCCACGATTTCATATTGGACCTCTTTAAATCGTAGTTTCCTGCACATGAAGAAAATACAGCCACATGCGTCCCCGTCTGCATCAGGGAACCGTTCCCCATTTAAAGATCTAACGAACACGCCTATAGAGAGCAATGCCAATACCACCAGTCTTCAGTCAGACAAGAAACTGAGCTGGTATGCCCGATTGTCTGATGAGAAGAAAGCGGAGTACCTCCAGAAACGGCGTGTAGCCCGTCAGCAAACTAAGGCAGCAAAACTCAGTAGTTTTAACTCCGAGCATGTATCTCAAAGTCATGATTCGTCGTTACCATCTGTTCAATGTACTCCTCTGAGCACTGTAATGAACACAGGTAACAGTGGTACAATTATACCCTTCCGATCCTCCTATGTCTATTAATCACCTATTCCTAATTTATGGGTTCATTCTATGCCAGATGGGACTGATACGCCTGCAAGCTCACTGGGGACTGATCATCCAGCGGAACAAATTATTGTCGGACGGAAGAAACGAACTGGACAGGGATGGTATGCTAGCCTATCTGAAGATAAGAAAGAAGAGTACCGCAAGAAACAACGGCAGGACCGACTCCACAAGAAATCTGAAGCTCACATTGTTAATATGGATTTACCCCAATCCTCTACTATTGATCATGTTTCACCTGGTAAGATTACCTATATAGTTAATCGACGAATTATCTAATCAGAGGTTTATTTTCTACATATCCTCATATGTGCCAGTTGCATCCTATTCCCCTACAATCTCCATGAGTGATGAACATAAATCACAAAATGGGAATGCGGAACAGAAGAAAGCAGTTGGTGAAGGATGGTATGCCAGACTATCCGAACATAAGAAAGAAGAATATCTGCATAAGCTTCGGATGAGCCGTCTACAAAAGAAAACTTCAACTCTTGGTGTGAATAAAGATCAACCGCAACCATCCAACTCGCAAACTTTACTTCGTAAAATACCTCAACTTGCTACATGGATGTACCTCTGGCAATAAGAAACATTAAATTGTGTTGTATCATATTCAGCCAATGTCATGCCTTCTGTTTCTGCATCTACCATAGGTTTTATGCATGTTGGAACAACACAATCCATTGGAACAGCACAACCCGACCTCAGCCAGGTGGTGGACACGCCATGCACTGTACCTACTAGATATGATCAAAATGCTATTGACTGGCTGCACAACAATCCAACTTACCAACGTCGGGCACTGGTTGGCAAAGATATATGTAACAAAGAACTAACTCCAACGGATATGCTGGAGCAAGAAAGCCTCAAGCCAACAAGTTATGTCTCAGGTCGCTCCCTTCAAATGATAGGTGTGCTCGCGGTCCTCTTCATTATTTAACTCCACTGAATATCATTTGTAATGGTTGCACTTTATTTCGAGCTGACATACATACTACTGATATGCATCTATGGTTTAAGATGCTTCTTCTTGCAAGAAACGACAGCGTATGAGGGGACAATATGCAATGATGACACCGGAACAGAAAGATGGTGTGTTGCATAGGAATCGTGCTTATAAGATGGTTAAACAACATACCCTCTCATTGCATCAGCAATCTGGCATTGCTTATGTACCTGCTGGATCCGCATACACTTCACCATCTAACCCTGCCATCCATGTACAACCATCTAGAGCACATAACCCTACAGGTATTAATATTCATATCATTTAGTTCTTTCTGTTTAGTTAGTGTGTTTGCGATCTGAGGTTTAACAATTAAATGCTATTTAATTTCAGATCACAGAAACAGTGATGGTGAATCTGATCCTGCATACATTTCTGAACCATTTGAACAATGTGGCAGGTTCGAAGGTAAAATAACATAACAATTGTGCCCATTTGTAAAAGGCCTTCATCTCCAAATGGTACATAAAACCAATGTATTATATTTTCTCTCATAGATAATGTGGACACCATGCAAGAGGAGGAAGAAACAATGCACGATGACGACGAGGAGTCAAGGATTTTTAGTGGTCTAGGTAACTTACACGACAAACAAAATTTATTCCCTCTGAAATTCTAATATAATTTATTGTGGCACATCTATTTTACTCCTAATTGTATTTGTGCAGGCGATGTGTTCGATTCTTACAGAGTGACAACTGATGTTCCTTCAAAGTAAACAGAATGATGATCCTTATGACTTCGTGTACCACAATCTACCACAGAAGCATCATGTTTTGAAGCCAGTTAATGACTGCGTCCATTGTGGAGCAATGAGGCTCCAATATGAGGGCCACGCGTTCTGTTGCAGAAAAGGAAAAGTCAAGATAGCTACCCCTGAAGTTCCTCAAGAGTTGCGCCGGTTGTTTACAAGTCAGGTTGATGCTGATGCTAAATACTTCAGGAAGCACATACGATATTTTAACACCCACTTCTCCTTCACAAGGCTTGGAGTCACCCTTGATAAGACGGTGAGCACAGCGGCGAGAACCGGTGTGTATACATTTGTAGCACAAGGGGCAATGTATTATAAGATGGACGATCTGGTGCCTGGTGGTCAAGGACCTAGACATCTCCAGCTCTACTTCTATGATACAGATGAAACCTTGGAACATAGAGTGAAGCGGTCTCCAGATCTTGATATCAATATCATACGAAAGATTCTGGAGATACTAGAGGACAACCCATATGTGCAGACCTTTAAGAGCATTGGATCCGTTCCGAACCTGGAAGAATATAGGATATCCCTTAACACAGATATAAGACTGGACCAGCGAAGGTACAATGCCCCCACAGCTTCCCAGGTTGCAGCGATGTGGGTTGAAGGGAGTGACCCACAGAACACTTTTGATAGGCAAGTTGTCCTGTATGGCAAAGGGGACCGTCCTATATTTATTAGAGCTTACTATGGTTGCTATGATCCTTTGGCGTATCCATTATTTTTCCCGAGAGGGGAGACGGGATGGAACCGCTGGATACCATATGAGACACCACCTAAAGTCGCTCAAGACGACAACGACGATGACATCGAGCGTGAAGACTTGCAAGGTCTAGCTCGGAGTTCAAATGAACATCTCGAACAAAACACAGATGACGTAGCAGGTAATTATCCGCATGCTTTCAACTTGTTTCACATTTTATTCATTGTTTCTGGAGATCACCAATCAATCATTTCGTTATCCATGTTCTAGATGATGAAGAGGACCTCGATGATGATGCAACCGGAGGGTCGAGAAAATTTGTCAGCGCAAGGGAGTACTACTGCTTCAAGCTACAAGTCAGAAAAGGACTTTTCAACATTATATTGTTCGGTGCACGTGGGTTCCAGCAATGGGCAGTCGACATGTACATCAAGATGGAGACTATGAGACTTGATTTCTTCTCTGATCCTAAGAATCAAAAACGCATTCGTGCTGATCTATACCAGGTATCATGTTGTTCTCCGTTTCCATTTTATATTACACACGCATCGCCCCTTCCACATTTAAAAATACCGTGCAAAATGATGTTGTTATTGATTTATTTTCTTAAGGGTGTTGTTGATGTCATGGATGCTGGAGAGACACGTGGTTGTCGGGTTGGTAAGAGAATCGTGCTTCCCAGGACTTTTCCAGGAGGAGATAGAGACATGCAGCGAAGATTCCTTGATGCGATGGCGATAGTCCAACGGTTCGGGAAGCCTGATTACTTTATCACAATGACTTGCAACCCGCACTGGGAGGAGATTACATCCAGACTTGAACCCGGGCAGACACCACAAGACCGTCCAGACCTTGTGGCGAGAGTATACAGGGCCAAATTGCGAAGTATGAAGGATCTCTTGATAAAAAAAAAATACTTTGGTGATGTTGTTGCATATGTCCATGTTACCGAGTTTCAAAAGAGGGGGCTGCCACACGAGCACATGCTTCTCATCATGAGCTCGGATAGCAAGCTAACAAACCCAGACGGATACGACAAGGTGATATCAGCAGAACTTCCTAACAAAGACAAGTACCCTGTATTGCATGCTCTGGTGGTCAAACATATGCTCCATGGACCATGTGGTGCTCTTAGAAAAAATTGTCCATGCATGATAGATGGTCAATGTCGGTTTCGCTATCCTCGGCAGTTTTGTGATGCCACTCAACAAGGAAAGGACTCATATCCTATCTATAGGAGGAGGCACGATGGTCATCAAGTGAAGGTCAGAAGAGCAGAGCTGGATAATAGATGGGTTGTCCCATACAACCCCCAGTGCGCTTATGCGGTATAATTGTCACATCAATGTTGAAGCTTGCTCTAGCATCAAGGCAGTGAAGTATTTATTCAAGTACATCTATAAAGGACATGATCGTGCCTCATTCTCAGTCGATCCAGCGGTAGAGAATGATGGTCAAGTAATCAATGAGATCAAACAATATAGGGATGCTAGGTTCGTGGGGCCACAGGAGTCTATCACCAGGATTTGCGGTTTCCCAATGTTCGGTGTCTCTCCCTCTGTTCTCCAACTGCAACTTCATTTGGAAGATATGCAGCCTGTCACATTCAGAGATGGCGATAATCTTGATGACATCATCAACCGGCCGTCTTCTTCCAGTACCATGCTCACAGAATTTTTGAAGATGAACCTGGTGGATCCTTTTGCGAGGAACTTCTTGTACAAAGAGTTCCCAGAATTCTACCGGTGGATCAAGGGTGAGAAGAAGTGGCAGAAAAGAAAATTAAAGGGGCGGGGGCAGATTGGAAGAATTGTCTATGCGCATCCTGCTGAAGGTGAGAGGTACTTCCTTAGAGTGCTCATGAATCATGTGAGAGGTGCAACATCATTTGAGGATTTGAAATGTGTAAATGGCAGGCCTTGCTTGACTTTCAGAGAATCATGTGAGCGAAGAGGTCTCATAGAGACCGACAAGTCAATTGATGATTGTTTGAGCGAGGCAGCTACTTTCCAAATGCCTTATGCTCTGAGAAGGCTTTTTGCAACTATTCTGGTGTTCTGCGAGGTCACCCAAATCCGATCACTGTGGGAGAAGCACCTTGAGTCAATGTCTGAGGACTACCGTCGTAACCAGCCCAACCAGGCCGCACTAGAGCAGATGGTCCTTAGAGACATTAGGGATCTGGTGCATTCCATGGGAAAAGATATTAGCAGTTACGGACTCCCGGATTTGGATCTGGTGGATGATGAGTGTTCGAATGGAGATTCCAGAGAGGTACAAGAGGAGTTGTCGGTTACTTTTGACAAAGATGACATAAACATGTTTACATCTCTTAACAAAGAGCAGCGTGCTGGTTTTGATGAAATCCTCTCTCATGTTCTCAACAAAAGGAGCCAGATTTTCTTTGTTGATGGTCCGGGTGGCACGGGGAAGACATATCTATACAAAGCACTCCTTGCGAAGGTGCGTTCCCTAGGTCAGATAGCTATTGCTACAGCTACATCTGGCATAGCGGCATCGATCATGCCTGGTGGGCGCACCGCCCAAGTAAAATATCTTGTGTTGCCGTGGTAAATCACCACCGGCCCTCATATGTATTTATATGCCAGATAGATAACAAGATATACAATGGTTGTTAAGCTACAACAGCCGATGATTATCTACTGCTCAGCGTGATCAACACGCATGGAACAAACTAACCTAACTACCGATATTCTAGGTTAGTTCACATTCCCCCTCAATCTCACCGACGTACTTGTACTAAGTTGAGATTGGTATACAATTGATCTAGCATATATTTCGTCGAAGGCTTGGTGAAAGCATCGGCCACTTGATCAGCAGAAGAAACAAAGCGCACGTCAAGGGCTCCTTGTGCAACCTTCTCTCGGACGAAATGGAAATCGACTTCGATATGCTTCGTTCGAGCATGAAATACCGGGTTTGCTGTGAGGTATGTTGCGCCAAGATTGTCGCACCATAGCACCGGTGGGCGATATTGAGGAACATGCAGTTCGCGAAGCAGAGACTGCACCCAAATTGCCTCGGCTGTTCCGTTTGCCAAAGCTTTATATTCCGCTTCAGTGGATGATCGGGAGACGGTGGGTTGTTTGCGGGCACTCCAAGATATCAAGGTTGGCCCGAAGAACACAGCGAAACCACCCGTCGAGCGGCGATCATCAGCATTGCCGGCCCAATCAGCGTCAGTGAAGACACTCAGAAGCATCGATGGTGACTTGCGAATACGCAGACCAATGTCAGCTGTACCCTTGACATAACGCAATATGCGTTTAACTGCTTCCCAATGTACTTGTAGTTGGCTTGGCAAGATACCGGCATACTTTGTTGACGAGCGTAGGAAATGTACGGCCTCGTAAGTGTGAGGTATTGTAGTCCTCCGATCGCATCGCGGTAGTCAAAGACCGAATCACCTAACAGCGGTGTTCCTTGATCGGCGACAAGCTTGTCTTGAATCGACATCGGGTCGAGACAGCCTTGGCCTTGTCCATGTTAGCACGGCGAGAGAAGGTCCATAGCATATTTGCCTTGGGATAGAGTCATTCCCCACAGATCTCGCACCACTTCGATGCCAAGAAAGTAGTGTAGCGGGCCCAAGTCTTTGACAGAAAAGTTTCACCAAGACGCCGAATAAGAGAGGCCGAGGCGCGAGCACGAGGAACTGCGACGACAATGTCATCGACATATACGAGCATGTAGACGGTGACACCACCGATGAAACACAAACAATGAGGTGTCGGTCTTGGCGGCAACAAAACCGAGGCGATGGAGCGGATCACCGAGGCGAGAGTACCACGCTCGCGGCGATTGCTTGAGGCCATAGATGGACTTGTGCGGTTACGAGACATAATCTGGATGAGCAGAGTCCTCAAACCGGTGGTCGGCGCATATATGCGATCTCCTCCAAAACCCGTGCGGGAAAGCATTGCGATGTCAAGGCTGCCAGGAACACACCGATTGCGAGCCACGGCAAGAGCAAGAACTAGCCGAACCGTGGCATGCTTGACCACGGGATCGTAGGTGTCGAGGTAGTCAAGACCATAGCGTTGAGTAAATCCTTGAGCAACCAACCGAGCCTTGTATTTGTCGATGGACCCGGCAGCCTTGTGCTTGAGCTTGAACACCCCGCGGGAGCCAATCATGTTGCGGCGAGAAGGGGAGGAACCGGGGTCCAAGTGTTGTTGCGGAGAAGAGCGGCATGCTCGTCTTCCATGGCCTGTCGCCAGCGAGCGTCAGAGAGCGCACGACGATAGGAGGCAGGCTCGGCCGCGAAAGCGCGACGCTTGGGGTCGTACCGAACGGTCCCGTCCGTGGGAACCAGGGGCTTGACGGAGGCGGTGCGCGTGCGTGTCTGCATGGGATGACGCAGCACGGGCGCAGGGTCAACTGCCAGAGGCGACGGTGCGGGTGTCGCAGGAGGTGTCGCAGCTGGGGACGGCGTGGCGGCAGGATCCGAAGCCGCGGCAGAAGAACCGTCCAAGGCAGGCTGCTGTGAGTCCGGGGCAGACGAAGTCTCTGCCGCGGCAGGAGAGACTGCACGATCGGATGCAACCGAGCTGGAGGGCGTGCGAGGAGAGCCCAAGTCAGGAGCAGCAGTGTCATCGCCAGAGTTACCTGCATCAGAGGAACTGCTAGTAGCAGGGGTGTCAGTCAACAATGTCAGATCATAATTACGCATATGATCATCTTGGATTACTGGCTCGGAACGAGGAAACAAGGAGGGAATTGTGGCAGGTGGGTGAGACGGTGGAGATGGCGGAGAGGTAGGAGACGAGTAAGGGAAGAAGTTCTCGTCAAAAACGACGTCTCGAGACACAAAAATGCGGCCAGTGGATCGATCCAAACATTTATACCCCTTATGTTGTTGACTATACCCAAGAAAAACGCGAAGGCGAGAGCGATAGGAGAGCTTCCGATTGTTGTAGGGACGCAAATTCGGCCAGCAAGCGCAACCGAAAGCACGAAGAAAGGAGTAGTCAGGTTGTTCTCCACGGAGGCAGGCAAGGGGGCTAGCGTTTTGGAGATTCTGAGTAGGCATGCGGTTGATCAGGTAGACCGCGGTAAGAAAGGCCTCGTCCCAGAAGCAGATCGGGAGAGAGGAGTGGGCGAGCAAGGCAATGCCTGTCTCCACAATATGCCTGTGTTTCCTTTCTGCAATGCCATTTTGCTTAGATGTATGAGGGCAGGTTAAGCGATGTTGAATGCCAGTACGATCAAAGAAACGAGACAGGCGACGATACTCGCCACCGCCATCAGTTTGAACAGCACGAATTTGAGCCTGAAGTAAGCGCTCAACATGAGTCTGAAAATGATAAAAGGACTGCTCAACATCTGACTTTCGTTTAATAAGATAAATCCAAGTGTAGCGACTGAAATCGTCGACAAAACTGACATAATACCTAAACCCTCCCGTGGAACGATGAGCTGGCCCCCACACGTCGGAGTGCACAAGCTCGAGAGGGGAACTAGTGACATGAGACGACCTAGAGTAGGGCAACTGGTGCACCTTTGCACGTTGACACGAATCACAAACTAAGGATGGCGACGGTGCGCAAGCGATTTTATTTGACCTAAAAACAGACTCGATGACTTTATTCGATGGGTGCCCCAGCCTGCGATGCCAGTGTTCAGCGGAGAGCGTCGTGCTGGCCAGACCGTGGCGGTGGGAGGAAGGTGGAGAGACGATGTCGCTTGGCACCGGATAGAGGCCGTCCTGGCATCTACCCCGAAGAAGAAGGGCCTTCGTGGCTTGGTCCTTAACATAAAAATGGAAGGGGTAGAATTTAGCATAGGCATTATTGTCAAGTAATAGTTTGTGCACAGATAATAGGTTCTTAGACAGGTTAGGAACGCGAAGGATGTTTTTGAGATGAATTGGACGAGAAGAACCAGTAATCTGAGAATGACCGATATGGGTAATTGGCAGACCTGCACCGTTGGCGACCTGCACGGAGTCCTTCCCGTGGTAGCGTTCCTGGAGGCTGAGACGGTCCAGATCGGACGTCAGATGATCCGTCGCGCCTGAATCAAAGTACCAATTGCCGTCGTTGGTGTTGTTGGCGTGGGCGGCGTTGGCATTGCGCGGACGGGGCTCGTCGGGCTGGAAGGCATGGTTGAAGCGGTTGCGACAGCGCAGGGCGTCGTGGCCGTACTTGCCACACACCTGGCAAGTGGGACGAGGGCCACCACCTCCGCCCCCGTTCCGGCCACCTCCGTTGCCGCGTCCTCCATTGCGGCCACCATTGCGGCCGCCGCGGTCTCCTCCTTGTCCTCCACGTCCGTCGCCACCACGCTGGCCACCACCTTGGCCACCATTACGATGGCGGTCGACAGCGTTGCCAGAAGCGTGGATCTCCCCGATGGACGCCTGCTGCTCAAGGCGAAGCTCTGCACTCAGAAAATAGGCGTAAAAATTGTTGAGCGTCACCGGGTTGTCGCGGGAGGTGATGGAGGCGACGAGGGGCTCGTATTCCGGACCCAGTCCGGCGAGGATATAGCCAAGGATCTCCTCGTCGCTGAGTGGCTTTCCAGCGGAGGCCATGGCGTCGGCGAACCCCTTCATCCGATTGAAGTACTCGGAGGCGGTCATGTCCTTCTTCTTCAGGTTGGAGAGCTGGTAACGCAGTTGCATTACCCTGGCTCGGTTCTGCGAGCCGAACATGGCGTGGAGCGTTTCCCACACGCCGGCCGACGTGGTGATGCGCGTCAGCTGCCCAACAATGTCCTCGGACATGGAGCCGAGGAGGGCGATGAGGACCAGCTGGTCCTGCTGATACCACCGGAGGAACTCCGGGTTGGCCGTCTCCTTAGCCGCATCGCCGGTGCCCTCGGTGATCGTGGGCGATGGCGCGGCGATGGTGCCGTCGACGTAGCCAAAGAGATGCGCTGCGCGGAGCGCGGGCGCCGCCTGAGTCTTCCAGAGGAGGAAGTTGTCGCGGGTCAGACGGATGGTGATGAGGTTGGTGATGGAGGAAATGGTGACGGTGGTGCCTGACCCGGCGGCGGTGGTGTCCGATGGTCCTGCCATGGCGATCTAGGTTGTATATGGGATCTCGGCTCTGATACCAAGTAAAATATCTTGTGTTGCCGTGGTAAATCACCACCGGCCCTCATATGTATTTATATGCCAGATAGATAACAAGATATACAATGGTTGTTAAGCTACAACAGCCGATGATTATCTACTGCTCAGCATGATCAACACGCATGGAACAAACTAACCTAACTACCGATATTCTAGGTTAGTTCACAGCCCATTCCAGGTTTAAAATTCCGATTAGGCTCACAGACAGCAGCACATGCAATTTCACCAAGCAGAGTGGTACCGCAAAGCTGCTCCATAGGGCATCTTTAATAATCTGGGACGAAGTTGCCATGACGAAGCGCCAAACTGTTGAGACGCTTGATAGGTCCTTACAGGACATCATGGGATCTGATTTACCATTTAGGGGGAAAGTCGTGGTGTTTGGAGGAGATTTTAGGCAGGTCCTTCCCGTTGTAACACGTGGGACAAGAGCTCAAATCACTGATGCTACGCTACAGAGGTCTTATTTATGGGATAAGATTAGGAAGATACGCCTCACCCGCAATATGAGGGCACAGACCGATCAGTGGTTCTCCGAGTACCTACTGAGAATAGGGAATGGAACAGAAGAGACAATCGGTGGTGACTATGTGCGTCTTCCGGATGACATTGTTATTCCTTTCAGTCCTACCGACGAACCAGTGAACAAGCTTATTGAAGGTGTGTTCCCATCGCTTCATGAGAACGCCACATCTGGACACTACATGAGTGCACGTGCCATTCTTTCAACGAAGAATGATCATGTGGACAATCTGAATAAAAATATGATTGACCGATTTCCTGGCCAGGCGAAGGTATATTATAGCTTTGACTCTGTCGAGGATGATGCACGCAATAACTACCCACTAGACTATCTCAACTCACTCACTCCAAATGGCCTGCCCCCGCATGATTTGAAACTCAAAATCAATTGTCCCGTCATTCTACTCCGGAATCTTGATCCGCACAATGGGCTGTGCAATGGAACAAGACTGATGATTAGAGCATTCCAGGATAACGCAATCGACGCCGACATTGTCGGTGGACAACATGCTGGAAATAGAGTGTTCATACCGAGGATCCCTTTGTCGCCCTCGGAGGACATTTCACTTCCTTTCAAGTTTAAGAGGAAACAGTTCCCCGTCCGGTTGAGTTTTGCAATGACCATCAACAAAGCCCAGGGGCAAACCATTCCGACCGTTGGTATTTACCTCCCAGAGCCTGTATTCTCCCATGGCCAGCTTTATGTTGCACTTTCAAGGGGTGTGTCAAAGCAGACCACTCGGATTTTGGCCAAGCCAAATATAGACATAGACCCCACCAGAAAAAGCACAAAGAACATTGTGTACAGGGATGTATTGGAGGGATAGAACAGGTTTGTTCATCCTTTAGGCTGGTCTTTTCTTCTTATTTAATCTTCTTATATACTTCTATTTCTCTTGTTCGGATCTATGAATATTCATGTTATGCAGCAGCTTCAGCAGTTCTATGACTTTGTTATGACATAGGACCTTTCCCACATGCCTCAATGATTTGTCGTGAAAAGATAATGAAAAAGTAGGCATCATGATGCCCATAATGTATATTTTACCTGATGATTTAATATTCAAGTAGTAAAATCAGTAATATCATGCTTTTTGGATTTTTCACTTATATTTCGCTTAATTGACATTGCTAACTGTCATCACGTTCCTAAACTGCAGTCTTGCCGTGGATGTTCTCCAGATTGCCATATTACCTCAAATCACTGCAATTCTTTGTGTAGCACTATATGGAAATGTTATTATTTATTATTTTTCTTTGTTCACAAAATTGACTAGCACATTATCAAGCGGTTTACTCCCAGTTCAGTATAATATGAGGTCTGCATCTTTTGTTTAGCTTCAAATCTACGCATCCCTGATATATTTGTTGTTATCTCCGTGTTTCGTTGATGCCTTCATATTTTTACTGACATAAAGAATGACGAAATTCTTACATGCAGCATGCACGTTCCTGGACGATTGATTGGGAGTTCTGTTACAGTACGTAACCCGGTGCACCATTGTACAATTCGCTGGCTAACTGAACTTAACATGGTAAATTTCATAGTTTTCTCGAGTTTCATCTGCTAGGATTTATAAGGTATAAGTTTTGGGATGGTATAGAAACAAAAGGTGTTTGTAAAAACTTTAAACTCTATTTTGCTTATGAAAGTTACCAGTTCACATCTTTTATTGATCTGCCCTGTTATGGGACAACTTAGATTTTATTTTGAGGAAACACGACATGTGTTCTGCCAAGTAAGCGAAAGTATAAGTTCAGTTACAAACTAGAGAGGGACTAGCTGACAGAGAACAAAACAGACAAAAACAGATGAAAAATACAGCAGGCTCAGCCAATAATTCTAGGAGCTAACGCTCATGCATTACAGTCAACATTTTTTTCAAATGTACCAAGCCTCCTTATATAGCCACCATCAATATAATACTGATGATAACTTCAATCCCAAGCAGAGTCCTCTAGATTTGATTAAATGGAGCTCAGATTTTGAGTTTCAGATTTTGCTATCGATCTACTTACTCCGTCCTAAAAAAAGTGACTCAACTTTTTCTGCATCCGGAGGTATCTATAACTAAAATGCATCTAGATACATCTGCATTTAGAAAATGAGTCACTTATTTATGAATGGAGGGAGTATATGTTCCGCAAATTTTTGGTAGTCGAAACGTGCAGCTCATAAATCGTTTTTCTTATGCTCGTCAGTTCTAAGGTCACATACAAGTTATTTTATGTGTTCTGCAGATCCCAGGAGTAGTGTGCTGCCTGTAAGAAGATTCTGCACCCATTGGAGAATGTAAAAAAGGTTCCAAGCAAGTTATCTTATGTGCTATGTGGAACTCACAGAAGTGTGCTACATATAAGAAGAGTGTGTACCAATTGGAGAAGACATTCCCTTTAATAATCATACAAATTTGATACTTGTTTGCTTGGTCTGCAAAACTGTTCAGTGGATGTGAGTACGCAATGTCGCCGATGAACTAACTTACTGTGGTACCGTCCTGGATGATGAATCCAACATCTCGGTATTTCTCTAGGAATTATCAGGTTTTGTAAATACTTCAGTGCTTGCTTATACGAGCAGCCTATCTTGTTAATTGAAGCATGTCCGTTGTCTCATTGGCCTGGCTATTGTCGATGTTCTTAATTTTTCTGAAGCCTACTCTCTTTTTTCTGAAACTGCTCCCTTTTCATCTACTTTGGCTTGTAGTTATGCAAATTGAAAAGCATATTTATATCTCCGCAGTGCAGATCACACTAATGTCATGTAATGAACAGACAGAAAACTAGGAGCATACAACAGTCAAATAACATGTGGTACAAGAGATAACACCTTTCAAGATATACAGAAACTGTGGCAATATTTTACCTTTCTGTCGTTTTCTCAACACCCAATATATTTCCAAGACTATAAACAACAACCTCCCAGAAACATTGGATCTGCTTTTCACGAATTTCCTGTACCAAAATATAACCTTTGCGTGCAATGATAGCCATATCAGATTTGGATCCTTGAGTGGCATTACAGGTTCTGCTTACTTTGTGAATACAACTCGCCCATCCAGAAACAAAGGTTTGGTGTCTGCCAAAAATAAGAGCATCAGCTTGTTACAGTTCATCCCTATCAAATTATTATAAACATGCATATAACATTGTAGAAAAGAAAACACGTATGGAATGACAAGGCCAGGTCAACTGAACTAAAAATAGTATATGGGTAAATACATCCTGTGGCTCAAAAGATAAAAGTTAAAGGCTGAAAAAAGATTTGTCACCTTTTTGTGGAAGTTCAGCCAAACTAAAAAATAAATGGCAAAGTTAATTAACATAAATAAAAATAAATGCCACATTTGACCACAATATCAGATGCGGTCAGACAGACCACACCTCTAACTTCAGACGGTGATGGCCAAGTCTTATTCACTTCCATCTAAAAATAGTCATATTCACTAACGCTCCTCCTCCATAGATTTCATTTGGCCAAGTCATAGGTGGTTGTGTGTGAGTGGACTGCGTTAGCCGAGTCAGTAGCTACATCGTTGGCTGCATGTGTGATTGTGCTACTCGAGCCATCTGTGAGTGGACTGGGAGGCTACTGCATGCGTGGGTTACTGGCTGCTGGTCCATGCATATATGTCTATTTAAGGGATTTGTAACTTCGTTTGTAGCCAAAGCCAACATAGCTGAGAGGAAGAACAAGAAGAGGAGCTTAGTAGCAGCTCCAACATTTGATCCATCTATTCCATCGTCGCCTTGGTTGCTGCAAGGAGAGTAAACTATTACGCCGCTTATAGCCAAGGACTGCAGATCCGTCGTGTTTTGCATAGGTAATTCAGACTCTCAAGTACATATATTTTCAATGGTATGATTTGTTGATAGATCAACTAATTATATACACTTCTTTTTAAATGCACAGATATGGATGTCGATGATGTCTTCATCAATTTACCTAATGGCGCAACCACTGGTATTCTTGTGTAGATAAAATATTCATGGCTACATTATATCGGTTGGGTGACAATTAATTTTTTTATGTAATAACATATTGTATCAATTGTAGATATTGCGGGCGTTATCATGTATGTTAGCCCACTGGACCACTAGACATATTTCCCGGTAGGAATGAGGGAAGTAGCAGTGGTGGACTCCAGTAATCACATTGTGTTCCTCCGCATTTTTGATGAGCTTGCTCAGAGGCACGAAGAACAACTGTTGATTGGTGAAAAGCATTATTCATTCGTCATGGCAACCTCTATGGAAGTTGACCAAGCCTCAAGTAAGTCTGGACTTTAAATGATTAAAAGGTGTTGTACAAAATGCATTTCGCACTTTTACTTACTCAATGTTTTTTATAAACAGGAAGTCTTTTAAGTACATCAGCAACCACAATTACATTCCATCGATGCTCAGCATGTCATCACTTTGACATGCTTGAAGGTGACTATATTTTTTTATTAGTGCTTCACCATTCCTGATAACTAGATGTCTAATTATCTCATGGTGTAGGTGTGCGAGAACGAATTTGTAATGACTTGTATTCCGGTGAAGGGGTCAAAAATGTTGTACTTTTAAGGAGGGATGCTCAGAAGCCGGCGAATGAGTGCAATGCAGTTCAGCTACCTGACCAAGCTTCTTCAATCAAACACATCTTCAACCATCTGACGCAAAGTACACCCCGCATCGCGCCAACTCAAGTTAACAAGTTTGATGAAGTTGATTAGGCACGTAGATCCAGAATAATTTTTTATTGCAAATTTTTTAGTTTTGTTAGTCTTATTATTTCTTTCATTTGTTGTAAAAATAAATATAGCATGTTTTCTATTCACACGATGCCCCAATCCGTATCTCCTATGTTGACAGCTTCCAATCCATCCACAGCATGGGAAATAAAAGGATGAAATAAGCTTGTACCTGTAGTGCTGTTGTAGCCAAATGTTCTCTCTGCTCACTTAATGCAGTAATTTCTTGACAGCAAGAGCCAAAATTCCTATAACCAGTGAGTGAAACATGTAACTGCAAAGCACCAATAAGCATAAGAGAGACTTAATTTTTACCCATGTTACAAGTAACCATGTATCCTCTACCTGCAACAAGAGAAGTTGTAGTACCAGAGAAGAAAATATAGATATGATGTACCTTCAGGATACTAGAATGCATGTGATCTCCTTCCTGGTAGAAGACGCAATATATTTCGCAAGGAGCCCTCCAGATGCGTGGGCAGCTGACATATCAGCGGCCTACTCCTCCTCCAAATATGCAAGTAGAAGGCCCAATTTAATCATTTAATATATTATAAAGGTATTTGTGGAGATGAGCTATAAGAAAAGGCAAAAAAGAAAAGGCAATGTCTATAACTATTGTGTACGTGGGGTATAAGAAAAGGCAAAAAAAAACATGGAGCCTGAGATAAATCAGCCGGATAGAGCAATAAAAATAGTCTGTTGCTCCATATACGGATAGTTTGTTACAGAAGTATGATTCGCTAGGAGGATAATAATGCCTCATGATCTCGCTGTAGCTATTGGCCGCATCCCCACTCTCCTCCACCTCGCACCGCGCCAGACTTGATCGATCGATAAGGGACTCCGGACTCCAGCGAACGTGGGCACCTACAACTCTACAGCAACCGCCAGAAGCAGTCACCACAATATTGTTCCCTTCCCCAATCGCCCCATCCAAACTCTCCTCCACCTCGCCGGCCTCCTCCACCTCAACTCTGTCCACTCGCCCCACGAATCTGGCTGTGTTGCATCATTCTCAATGTCTGGGCCGCCATCCCCGATGCCCTCTGTGGATCAATCTCCACCCAGATTCGGTGCTATTGTCCATGCTATCAACGCGGTAATGATATTAATCTCTGTAACTTCATAGTTTGCAAGGTTTGGTAATTAAATACTTTGCAAGGCTTCGTAATTAAAAGTGATATATGCTTGGTTTTCAGGAAAACATCGACAGAGGATTAAAGGGTGAGGACACAGATAATATGCAGATTGAAGAGGGGCTGACCAAATCTGAGAGCAACGAGCTAGAAAATAAAACCAGCAAAGAGGCTACGTACTCCAAATTGACAAATGTGAGTTTTCTGGTCCTAAAAGCTCCCCAATAATTTCAATTCTCCATATTAATTATTAGACACTCTTTTCCTGGTTTCAATTTTATTTGTGTTGTTCCCAGGAATTATCCGACAACAAAACAAGTCAACAACTGTTGTCAGCTCTTGACAACCACTTAGCAACAACGTCTGGCACGGAATGGCCAGGAACTATACAAAACGAGTTGGCATTGCCCATCCAGATGGAGAAACATATGCGACGGCATAACAAGCCTAAGAAGGCAGAGGACTATGTGGTTTCTCCAGAAGGCACATAACAAAACCTTCTGTACCCTGATTTTGCTATATTGATTATCTTTATTATTAATAAATGTTACTACTTCCATTGTCACAGATTATGCTTGCACCAGCGATGATTGGTCCGTGATTGACAAAATCAGAAATGAACCTAGCGACAAAAGATATTTAGTGAGCATCGGTGATGGATATCTTAAAAAGGCCGAGTTAATGTCTCTTTTAACTCCCGGAGAATTCATTGGCGATGAAGTAAGCATATATCGTTTTCTGACAAGGATATGCTATTTCATTATGAGTTATATTATCTGCTATAACCAATGTATGCACTTGAAATTGTAGATCATAAACGCGTACATAAATTGCATAAGTCGTACAGAGCATCTACAGATGAGGGCAGGTGGAAGTGTGTTTTTAGAGAATGCATGCATCTCTAAGACCATAAAGAGTTTTAGCTGGTTGGGGCCTGATGATGCACCAACATGGTTATTAGATAGAGTCAGAACTTATTTGAAACATGATATGGTTGGTTTCAGTTTCTTACATCTCCACTAAATTCAATCAACCTTGGATGTTTGTCTATATTGGAAGTAAACTAACTTAAAAATTTCAGATACACATTCCAGTGAACAGTAACAACATTCATTGGTACGTAGCAGTTATAAATACCAAAAAACGATGTATCCAAGTGCTCGACTCGCTCGGCAGAGGAATGGGTCGCAAAGACCTTGCTGCTATGGTTAGCAATTACTCTCACTGCCCTATCTTTTGATATAAGATGATTTTCTGTGATCCTTCGGTTGTGATGTTAATATTTTGTCATTTGTTCGTGCAACAGGTTGAAGGACTGCAAAATTTATTCAAATATGCATCGCTTAACATGGAATTAAAAGCTGATAAATGGCCGGACCTAAACGTGACAACATGGCCACGAGAAGAGTGCATTACGAGCAGTCTTCAAACAGATGGGTATACCTTCTACCTCAACACAATCAATTTTTTTTTTAAATACCCCCATTAATTTTCATTACAAAGAATCATGTGTCCGCAAGTAAGAAAGAATAAAGTATGCATATGCACTTACCAAATGAGAGTATATGACATCATAGGTAATCATCTTCATGAATAGCATACTACTCATGACCTTGAAAGTTTCTAGGTCTATCTTGCGCAACATGATCAGATGGTCATTGCAGTTCAATCAGCTCTCCATGTATCTGAGCTTGTTCATGAAAGCACAAAAACCCATCCCTAAGAAAGCATTGATGCATACAACGGATGATGACCATAATTCTGCAGCGAAGAAGAAAAAAGCAAGTACTGGATTAACAAACTCCGCTATGCATAGGCTCCATTAATTTGAATATACCGTTTTTTATTTTAGTCCGCTATTGAATACGCAATACCGTTCTGAGTGAGAGAAATATGATTTATAAAATATGGTGCTTTGAATGAAAATTACGGATCATTTTATGAATATATAATACTGTATTTCGTCTTGGTGATCATGCTCAGTCACTTGAAAAAAAGCATAATTTATTCTTGCAAGATCAATTTGCTAAATCTAGGCCTCAAGTTAAGAAATTGTATGATATTACAGTGACTCAAGATAATTTATTCTTCCATACCATCTCTTTAATTTGGAGCTAGCTATAATGCAACAACTCAATTCATATCTGATGATGAGTTGCTTCATATAAAAATAAATAAGTACATTAGTTAGTACTTTTTCTGAAGGGACAATGATGTGTATAATTATACATAATGATTTCTTTCTATTAAAACAACATTAATTAATAGGGAAAGAATACAAATACTGACAAAGTAAGGGTGCGGAGACCGTGCATACCTCAAATATTACATGAATTGGATGTTTAGCTCTACCTTCTCATCCTGGACCATCGAGCCACAATGAATCAACTGGAAATGCAAATAAAAATAAATAAGTTGTCACAAAAGTTATCAATATAGCATTGAGCATTTGATTTTGACTCACAGGGCTATAGCACTGGCCAAGACTAAAAGTAACTTCAGTAACAAAACAATTTAAGTAAAGAACTTTTTGACAAACATTTTTTCATGCTTCAGTTTCATATGGAACACCATAACCTACGTACAGAGCTAACTCAATAACCTAGGTACAGAGTTGTAGACCACATGGAAACCTTACACATGTCGTGATAATTTGGAGCATACATATTGGCGAGTTCCTTTTCTATTTAGGATGCATACATATTGTCAACTGTGTGTTTTTCTGTACATTACTTCATCATCAGCAAATCGATACTGTAGAACGTGAATGTCAAGCTTTTTACACTAAAAAGTAGTTGTCCTGAACCATGTGTCAATGCATCCTAAATAGAAAATGAACTCGCCAATATGGCAATCAAAAGTATGATCATATGGCACGGTCACTTACTGAATCAGCAAAGAGATTGAACAAAAACGGCTGAACATCATTGAGGGTCTCTGGGCCACCAAGATTGAACAGCAGTACATGGGATATTTGAGATACTTGACATGAATAACTAAGGCTGCATAGAAGAGCAGGACACCTTAAATCATTTAGAAAGAGACAATGCTAAAACAAATAATGTCGTTTCTACTAAATCCGAATTTCAAGGCAGTAAAGTGTTTTACTATATTCTACCTGGAACATATAATGGAAGCACATTCAAAGATTATTTCATTTAGAAAGGGACAATGCTAAAACATGTAATGCTGTTTCTATGCAAAAAGAAATTTAAGTGTAGTAAAGTGTTATAATATATTACGAGGGGAACATATAATAGAAGGACAGCCTATGAAATTTTGGTCCTTATAATTAATAGCATCTGCATAAAGCTGTAGACAATTCCTCTGAATCCCCAAAACTGCCAACATGTAGGTTTGTTGATAAAAAAGAAAAAAGACAACATGTAGGTTCAGTTCGTCAGTTTAGCGAAACACAGTGACACAAAAACTTTCTATTGACTCATAGATGGATTTTTGTATACAACTGACCTCGCCCATGCTTCAAATCGCTAGGCCGTTAAGTTGTCATCAACAAACACGCTCCTTCACACTGCATCAATCTACCCCCGCTTCTCACAGACAACATGAGTTACTTCGATTCGCCCCACTAAAACAACACGGAAAAGCATCTCCATAATCCATAGGAGAATCCCCACAAAAACCTCAGAGCGGGAGTGTACAGAAGAACTTGATTACCAGGGTAGTGCCAACAGCTCGCCTGTGGCTAGCCGAGCTCCAAGCTCAGGTGCTCTGTACGCGTCAGATGCGCGATGTCCGCGGCCACCATTCGCGTGGAGACGAGCCCCTGCGCATCCGCTTCCGCCTAGCGCTGTATCGCCCGTGAGCATGAAGAGCTCGAGCACCTCCCAGTCGCGGGTCACCGGCCGGATGTGGTCGTTGATGTGGAGGCGACGGTCACACGGGATGCGACATGGGGGAGAGCTGGAGCCCGGAGGAGAGATGAGGGTGTTGCAGGGATGGGGGGCGGGGGACGGGGGACGGGGTGGGGGAGAAGTACCACCTCGGGGGTTGGTCTCCGGTCACGGAGCGGCTGTCCGGTCGCCGGCGTTGGGGCAGAAGCGGAGCAGTATGAGCCCTTTTTTTTTTTTACTTCAGTGTTTGCTTCAGTGCGTGCAAGTGCAAGGACAGAGAGAGTGAGAGGGCCGTGTTTGTCTCAGATTGTCGCCGGTGCCGCGCGGCATGGACGTGTGGTCGTGTGGTGCCCATCTCAGTCGTGAACGATTATTAATCGCCAGCAGACACGGTCTAATGGATCTTGGATGGATCCTATCCTCTCTGAGTCCAACAATATCCAATGTTTATAGACTTTAGTTTAACGGATGTCCAACTCCAATGTAATCCAGTCCAGCATGGTCCAAGGTGAGTTAGGGCATCCCAGCGGCACGACGCATTTCGGACGCCCAAAAGTGGCCGCGAGCGTCCGTTTGCGTCGCCCCGCGGACATATTTTGTCCGAGCGTCCGTTTGCGTCTGGGTGTGTTTCCACCGGGGCGACCCATTTTTTGAATTGCAACATATTAAAAAACATAGAAAGTAGTACATATAAATGCATAAAAACTATACAAGGTAGATCTATAAGCCTAGACTACTTGCTTCCTGACGGGCCGGCCCCGTCGTTGCGTCGCTCCGTCGCTCCGTCGCCTGCTTCTCTGCTGCCTCCCGCGCGGCTGCTATGGCTCGGTGCGCCGCCGCGTCGTCTTGCAACCACTGCTCCAAACTCGCGTTGGCGGCGTCGTCCTTGGGCGTCTCGAAAGACTCGACGATAGCCCTCTGCTCCGCCGCCCTCTCCTCTGGCGTAGGCGCATCAGGGCCATCGGAAGACCAAGATATCTCGGAGTCGGAGTCATCTGCGGCAGCGGCGGCTGCCAGCCTGCGCTGTTCCAGCTCAGCGTCGACCGCCGCATGAGCCGCCCGCTCCTCTTCTGCTTCCTCCTCCACGAGAGCCAGGGTCGCGGCGTCCCTCACCGGGTCGAGGAGGCCGTCGGTGCTGTCGTCGTCGAACTCCTCCTCGGAGCTCGAGGTCGGGGGAGGTGCAGTGGGAGGTGAAGGTGGAGGTGGAGGCGCGGCAGCCTGGCCGCGTCCGGCGCTGCTCATGGTGGATCTGGTGGAGGCTGAGCGGAAGCAGCGCTACGGCAGCGGCGGCTAGGGTTTAGTGGGGAGGAAATGAGATGCTCGCGCCCCTGTTTATATAGGTCGGAGGCAGGGCGACGGCCGCGCCACGCGTGGCATCGCCATTACTACGTGCGCAGAGGTAGGCGATGGCCGCGCGCCACGCGAGGCATCGCCATTTACGCGGCCGCAGACTGCCGAAGCGACGCCTCGGCGCCAGTACTGGCGGAGAAGACTTATCGACGCTGGGTCACTGCCAGGCGGGCCAGACAAAACGTCTGCCAGACGCGAGCGGACACTTTCCACGTCCGCGCAGCGTCCGCAGAGACGCATCCGAGGTGCGTATTTGGGCCAGGTTTGCGTCTCCGCGGACGGCCCGATCACTTTGCGTCGCCCCGCTGGAGGTTGTGCCAGACGCATTTCCGGTCATGGCGGACGAAAACGGTCGCTCGGCGTCCGTTTGCGTCGTGCCGCTGGAGAGGCCCTTAGATCCAAAGTCCATTGGATCTAACATGTCCAGTTCCAGATTTAATTGTCGGCCTTCAGGTAAGCAAGCGTCATGGACCGTGGGCCATGGCCTCATCTTTTCCCTGTCATATATAAGCTTCTAAAAATATCATTATAGATAAATTTTCATTTTTAGTGATTTTGAAGGTTTTTTTGGGAATAATTATTGTCCTTATTGAATATATATATGTAAAATTTGTGTCATCAAAAATCTGTAATCATGCAGCTCATCGTGTGGTTTGTGGATGTTAAATTTCATGGAATACTTCACGGGGGATATTGTATCCGACATTCCTGAACAGGTATATTTTGCTCCATATCGTGATACTTATTCCGGGTTGTATCTTTTTATTTGAAAATTAAATTTGGTTATTGATTCATTAATAGGTCAATATGACAGATTTTAGAAGCAAACTAGCAGCCATTTTGGTGGATTCACATTTGAATGATGATGATATAAGGAATCGAGACTTGAAAGATGATGAAGACCAAACCTTTGATCCCACTGATTGTGTCATTGTGGATGGACCCCCTAAAAGCATCAAAACATCGAAACTAGCATCTGAAATTGGATTCATCTCGCAGTCATTGCTTCTGTCACCATCTGCCAATCCAACCGATGAGGAATTAATAGATGAACTTCGCCTATACATCAGCACAATTCATGATGTCCCTTCACTAGAGTAAGCAACATCTTTTTTATTTCATTGTATTGTTCTAATAAATTGTGATAGCATACTTGTAATTGTAATTGACATTATTCTAATTTCACAGGACCGAATGGGTTAAAAGTTCAAGTCCTTATCCTATTAGTCTTAATTTAAGACAAATAAGTAACATACTAAAAATGAATGAAAATATGGACGTTAGTTGCTTCAATATGGTTGTACGGATACTGGCGTGGCATGACATCCAGCTTGCTAGGGATGTCCCAGTCTACTACATGGATTTGAACTTTTGTGTAAGTTACTATAACTACACACTAAATCTATTTATATGTGACTCATTTGTGGCATATACTAATGTTTTTTATTATTATTATTTTAGTTGATGTCTCAATATGCACGAGATCCAAGTCGTAGTGACAATCCTGACGTTGCTCGGTTGGCTCAGTTGTTTCTTAGCTGGCCTGACAGCAATGAGTATCATATATCTGAATGCAATATGGTAAGAATTCAATTCTTCATTCTTAAGAGTCAATTATATGTTATAATGATTGCTATATTTTTAAATGTATCGGTGCAGATTTTATTGCCTTGGGATATTGTTGGGTTATTCCAGTTGTTCGTCTTCGATCGGCACAAAAAAGTTATCTCTTTTTTGAACCCGCTTCCAATACCATATTTGGCGAAGACTATACTTAAAAATGTGGCCGATAATTTTAATCTTGCCCTTGAAGTTGCAAACCCTGCATCAAAGGATGACATAACTAAATGGGGTTGCAAGGCTCCCAAAGTTCCAACAAATCTAGACGAGTAAGAATCTTAACAATATGTTACGATCTTAACGTATTTATTCGACCCGCAATGTAACATTACATGCATGCAGTGCTCTGTCGGGTTATTTGGTTTTTGAGTTCATGCATTCATGGTACGATGGATTGCTACATTTTCCAGTACCCACGGTGAGTATTTACACATGTTCATTTGCATACACTTTGCACATGTTTTTTTATAACAATGTTGTATAATGCATATATAGGACGGTTTTCAACTAAGGAAGCGATTTTTGGTTCACATCCTGAAGTATGAAGCAAATGAAGCTTTAAGCAATATCCCAGCCATTGCACGAAGCCTTATTGATCGCATAAAAAAGTGGACCTTCAAGAAAGAACCGTCATCCGCGAATAAATAGAAGATACAATGTTGCTTAGTTATTTTATCTGTCACTCATATTTCGCCATGTATCAAGAATACATAGATGGACCTTCAAGAAGAAACATAATACATATTGTTGCTTAGTTTATGTTTTTAAGTATTTTTACAACTAATTCTAAATACATTTATGTGATTGTAAATTTTATGTAAGTGTGGATTGTGTGTTTTAGGCGCTCTCACACCTCTTAGGCATAAATGGCTCGGTAAAATACATGACAAACGATCACAATATATGTTTTTATGACATAGAACAAGACGTGCATTGCACGTGCACGCTTACTAGTAGTCAATCAAAGAGTTCTGAACGAAATTGAGATTCAAGAACCAATTACATGGTAGAGCATTCGTCTTTTTTCCTTTCCTGCGAATCATTAACATCTCCGCCTTCAGTTCATTTTTTGTTTCCTGCATACCGAAATACTTCTAACTTAAAATGAATGAGTTTGATTATATGCTAATATATAATCGTGTAAAGAGTGCAACCTATATTGTTTGGCTAGTTGAGCCTTAATCCATGTTAATGTGTACAGTACCACTGGTGGAAAAAGGGCCTTTGGTCGCGGTTCGCAACTGCCATTAGTCGCGGTTGCGCAACCGCGACCAAATAAACGCGACTAAAGCCCCCTCCCCCCCCCCCCCCCCTTAGTCGCGGTTGCTTAAGAACCGCGACTAAAGGCCCGTCCACGTGGGCGCCAGGCGACCGTCGGGGCGGAGGACCTTTAGTCGCGGTTCTTCTGGCCAACCGCGACTAAAGGCCGCCGCAGGTTTAGGGTTTTAGCCCCCCCCCCCCCCTAAACCTGTTTTCTGTTTAATTTGTATTGTTTTATTTCTTTTGTGCTTTATTTTAATTTTGAAGGAGTTTCACATATTCTACGGTACTACATACATGCATATGAATGTACAATTTCAAACAAATTTGAAATTAGAACCAAAAAGAATTCAAGAGGAATATACAATATATATTCAATATCATCGGATGACCATATACAATTTTGAACAAGTTTCCATACATAATTTAATGCACATAAAGTTCTACGTCCTCGTAATGGTGTTCTCCTTTAGGATGGAGGACTTCCCTCCTGAACCATCCAGCTAGTTCCTCTTGAAGTGATCGGAAGCGAGCTTCTGGACTAAGCATCATCCGGAGGTTATTCCTCTGAGCATTGGTATCACTCGGAACCCGCTCAGAGGTGTATCTCCGGATCATCTCACAGACATAGTATCCACATAGATTGGTCCCCGGTGGCTGAATATCGCCACCATTCTTAGCCTTTGACCTTTTGAATTCTATCTTTTTTTTGAAATCACCGACCTTTTGATCTGAGAACCGTCTCCAAACCCTACGAGGCAAAGAAAATTAAATGAACAAGAGAGTTATTAGTTACTTGAAGCTTAGGAAATGAACGAAATAGGCCGATCGATATAGAGCGCAAATGAATGAAAATAATTACTTCTGCAGCATTCTTCTCATGCCGCCCCAAAGATTTGAATCCAGAGTCAGAGAGTCGTGGACGAGACATGTGGAGGTGTCAACTTTAATTACTAGCAGAATCCAGTGGAACCTGCGGACACGATACATGCACAGTACGTCATGCATAACTCATCGATTAGCCGGCCACATACCATGCATGGAGTAAACAAAAGAGAATGTGCTCAAGACAGAAACACTCACCCAAAATGGTAAGGAAATAGAATATCACTTTTGAGTTCCTGCTTTGTAAGAAACTGCCACAGGTCTGCCTCCACGTCGGCGGGGTGATGCTCTAACACATATCCATTAACGATGTGTGGGTCAATGAACCCAACATCATGGATGTTTCCTTACTCTGCATTCCTTAATCTTCAATCTGCATGTATAATAGCGGACACAACAATATAGTTAGGACATATATATAGTGCAGGCAATATGAACGAGATGGGGTAGAAATAAATCACTTACGGAACGTAGCAACTGATGATAGATTTGTCGAGCTCGCGCAGATTGAAAAGCTGGAACAATTCACTCAGATGAATTTGTACATAGTAATGTTTGAAGTGATGCTCATATCTAACTTCCGCATAAATATATTTTTTGGCGTTTTTATTTTTTATGTAACTCTTGTACCATTTCAGCAGACCTTTCATTTGTGGAGGTAGATCCTCTTCCTGCGCAGGCTCGACGAGAGGCTCATTCTTCACATATGTAATTACTACCTCCTTCACTGGCGCCTCATCAAGGCCTAACAGTTCACGAAGAGTAATACCTAAGTTGGCCGCTTGTTCTCTGGCACTCGTTATAGTCAATCCCTGTGCTGCCGCAGCTTCTATGATATCGGGGGCATCCGGACTGGCGGCTTTCACTATAAGCGGGGCAATCGATTGTTTACTTTGTTCCCCGAGCTGGGCAACTCGTTTCCCGCTTTTTTTACTTTCTAATTCCGTTTTCTCGGCCTCCTCCCGCTCTCTCATCTCCTTGAACATGAGTGCCTGCTTACGAAGTTCACGTGCATAGTCGTCAGGCAGATTCTTCGCGGCTTGGGACGGTTCGTTCAAAAATGACTTAGCCCACTTCTTTTGCTCATCATAAAATACTGGCTTGGGATCGGGCTCTCTTTTCTTCTTGCAGTCCGCCTTCCATTTCTCATAATCAGCAGTAGCGGCCGCGTCGACTTCCTCGGCAGTACGTTCCCAAGGCCTCGTGGGGAGAGGCTTCAGTGATGGCTCCGGTACCTTTGTTATCTTAGGTACATAAGGGTCCGGGTTAATAATCCAGGACCGCTTCTGCTTTTTCGCCGGAGGTGGATTGGGGGGCGGCGTACGCACCCGCCCGGCGGGATCGGGCGGCGGCTGCTTACCCGCCGGAGGTGAATTGGGGGGCGGCGTCGGCTGACGTGAAGGAGGTGTAGGTGAAGCACCACCACCACCACCACCACCGCCACCGCCACCACCACCGTAGGGGGTGGACTTGGCGCCTCGCCTGGAAACTTGATAAACTTCTTTTGCCATAGAATGATATGGCGCTTGACATCTCCAAGTCTTCTCGCCCCTTCAGGTGTAGCAATGTCAATGTCCAGGTCCTCAAACCCTTGGACTATGTCCTCCATCGTGACACGAGCATAGCCATCTTGAATGGGGTTGTTGTGGTGGAGTGCTCCAGGTAAACATGGTAAAGCACTGCCGATGGCTACCTTCATGGACATGTTCCCGATAGGATAATACAGATGACATTCTTTCATCTCCTTTATATCGTCCACGGGGTAGCGAGGAGGCTCCGGTGCAGTAATTTCGACCGCCAGAGGCTCCGGTGCAGTAATTTCGATCGTTGGTGCATGTGCACCAGCCGGTGGGGCCTCCGTGGAAGCCACGCTGCTTCTCCGCTGCTGGCTTCCGAGATCCGCTGGATGATCTTCATGCTGCGCCCGAGCTGCATCTCTTTCGGCTACTAGTACACTCACGGTTTTCTTCATCACATCCATTTCCGATGCCAACCGCGCCACAACATCTGCTTCCCGATCCATCTTTCTCTTACGGCTTCTATAACCGTACGGGTCATCGTTCTGGGAGAACCCTATTTTCCACGGAATGTGCCCCATGCCTCGTACACGTCCTCCATGTTCAGGATTCCCGAGGGCTTTTGTCAGCGCGTCGTTCTCTCTGTTGAACTTGATCTTCCCCTCTTGAGCATCCCTCATTGCGTCAATAAGGGCTTGGGTGGGTTTAATTATTTTGCCCCGGTAAACACACTCCCCTGTCTCCGGTTCAGCGTTCCCCCATGCCCGTACCACCAGCTTTTGGCCCTTGGGTCCCATCCCTCCGTACCTGGACGGATTCCTCGCGCCCTCAGCTTGTTCTCCATCTTCTCCCACCTAGGCTCCCAAAGGCGATACCCTCCTGGCCCCATAATATGATTGTACTCCTTCTTAGCCGCATTTTCCTTATTTTTTTCGATATTTGAATGAACTGCTCCGATTTCTTTTGCTTCACAAATTCTGGCCAATAATGTTTCAGTTTCTCATATTGTCCTTTGAAATCCGGAGTCTTGTTCTCCTTGACAAAGTCATGGGCTAGATTTTGCTTGAATTTCCGGAATGCGCCGGCCATCTTATGAAGAGCGAACTGTTTGACTAGCCTCCTCCTCTCCTTGTTTTCCTCAATCTTGTTACCCTCCTCATCGAATTTGTTGTATTCCGGAGGTAGAACGAAATGTTCCATAAGCTTTTTGAAGCAATCTTTTTTTGTTCTCTTATCGACAAAAGTGAAACCAATTTGTGCCTTCTTTGGCTCATTCCACTCCTGGACGGTGATCGAGACGTTGTCTCTAACAACGGCTCCGCATTGGTTGATAAACTTGGTGGCGTTCTTGCGGGGCTCCAGCGGCCTGCCGGTTGCACTGTCGACAACCTCGATGGTGCATGTTTCTCCTTATTTCATCGTCTTGGTTGCGCCACGCTTTGACGACGTACTCGATTGTTTCGACGATCCGGCCGAGGGCTAAAATAAGAAAGAGAGTCGCGCGTGTTAGTACACACATATTTATTCAAATCAGTTAGTTTGTATCACCAGAGGCTCAATGTATATATATATACCTCGGCGCCGGAGGTGGTTGCTACTTCCAATTGAAGATCGTCATTTATCGACGTTTGTTCGGCATCATCTTGCTGACGGCCTTCATCTTCACCGTCAAGGTTCAGATAAGAAGAGATATCATCTTCTTCTTGTTCGGTCGGCACATATAGAATATCGCCGTTTATGATGCCGAACATATGGTCTTCAGCGTCCGGATCATAGTTGTCCATAATCGGGTCAGTTCTATCGTCCGCCATATGTCAGTCCTGAAAACATGTAGTAAAAACAAATTAATTGTGTATATGCATTATCACATCTCTTCTACATATAAAGAGAGAGGGCGACGAGGGAGGCGAGAGGGGGGACGCAGTGACCGCTTGACCGAGAGACCGGTGGCGGTGGCGAAAGGGCGGTGGTGAAAGGGCGGTGGCGCGGTGCCGAGGACACATAACCCTCGCCGCCCCCTCTCGATCCAAAAAAAAAACACCGCGCGTATACGGAGGGGGCGACGAGCGCTGCCCCCTCTGTATACACGCGGCGCCCTTCTCTCTGGCCGGCGGCGCGGTGCCCCTTCTCTTGGCCGGCGGCGTGGCGCCCCTTCTCTCTAGTGTACACTGGCTGGCGGCGGCGGCGCGGCGCCTGTGAGTGGCGGCGGCTGCGGCGACGGCGAGGGCGGCGCGTACGGGCGCGGCGGTTGGATTTAGTGAGCCGCGAGCGTGCACGGTGGCTGACGGCGCAAGCGGCGAGCGGAGATTGGACGCGTCGTGCGACCTACGTCGTGGTCTTGATGATAACGGCGACGTCGTACCACGGTCGTTTTGCAAAATTATTAGTAGCAAATTTAAATAAAAAACTTAGTATATCAAATTTTAAAAAACTTAGTATATCAAATTTTAAAAAAAACTTAGTATATCAATTTTTTTTAAAAAAACTTATTAGTTACATTTTTAATTAAAAAAACTTAGTTACAAATTTAAAAAAAAAACAAAAAAAAAAAAAAAAGTGGGATGGCCGGGCGCCCTGGCCCTTCTCTCGTTCCTCTCTCGTTCTTCGTCTCTCTCTCGATCTGCAAGCGACGACACACGGCCGGCGCGCGGCAAGCGGCGGCGAGCAGGCGGCAGCGCGGCGCGCGGACGGCGCGCGACAAAGCGGCGGCGGCGATCCGAGACGAGAGGGTGGGCGCGCGCGGGTCCTTACGGCGCTTTGTCGTCGGGCGGTGGCGGCGAATCGTGGCGGCGGCGCGGCGCGGCACCCGACGGCTACGTGCGACGAGGCGCGGCGGTTGGCGCGGCGCGGCACGCGCAGAGGGCGGCGACGGCGCGGCGACAACGGTAGGGAGGGCGCGGCGACGGCGCGGCGACGGCGCGGTAGAGGGTTCGATCGGCGACGGCGCTGCAGAGACGGTTCGATCGACGCGGAGAAGACGAGTGTGCCGCGGCCGTTCGCGCCCGCGTATATAAAGGGACCCCTTTAGTCGCGGTTGGTGTGGCCAACCGCGACGAAAGGTGCCCCTTTACTCGCGGTTGGCCACACCAATCGCGACTAAAGGGTTTTTCGCCGGGTTTTTCGTTTCCCGCGCGCAAAGACCTTTAGTCGCGGTTGGCGGCCAACCGCGACTAAAGGTATTTTCGAAATACTTTCGTTTTAAAATCTTAAAAATACATATAATATATGAATAAATTCAGAAAAATAAAACTAATTCAATTCAAAATGTTAAAAATACATATAATATATGAATAAATTCAGAAAAATAAAACTAATTCATTTCAAAATCATAAAATACAAATAATATATCAAAATTTTTAGAAAAATAAAACTAATTCAATTCAAAATGTTAAAAATATAAATAATATATCAAAAAATTCAGAAAAATAAAACTAATTCATTTCAAAATCATAAAATACAAATAGTATATCAAAAAAATAAGAAAAGTAAAACTAATTCAATTCAAAATGTTAAAAATACAAATAATATATCAAAAAAAATTAGAAAAATAAAACTAATTCAATTCAAAATGTTAAAAATACAAATAGTATATCAAAAAATTAAGAAAAGTAAAACTAATTCAATTCAAAATGTTAAAAATACAAATAATATATCAAAAAAATCAGAAAAACCAATCTCTTCTCTCATCTGTCTTCCTGCCCCCCGCTTCCCACCAGTTCTTCCCGGCCACCTCTGTCTTCCCATAAGTTCTTCCCGCCAGTTCTTTCCCGCCTCTTTCTTCCCGCCTCTTTCTTCCCGCCACTTTCTTCCCGCCTCCTGTCTTCCCGCTCCCATTTTTCCCGCCATTTGTCACTACATATATGTAGCCCGGCTTGGCCAGCATTATCACATCTCTACAATCTCTCATCACTCTCTCATGGCTTCCACCGCACCCACTCTAACCTACCAGCAGGTGGAGGAGCTTTGCGCCTCGAACTACCCTTGCCCACCGGCTACCGCGTCCCCGCTGGGCCGGGAGCCTAAGCGCCGGCGGCGTGCCGGTCCCTCCCGTCCCTCGAGTGCACCGCGCGCCGGCGGCCATCACGAACCACTACTACCTCGACCTCACGCCGGAGCAGCGGATGAATCCGCCGGCATCCCGATAACCAGCATACTTGGGACGCCTTCTTCATCAATCGGCGTGAGAGGGCGCTCGCCGGGTATGAGGAGGACGGTCTGCCTCCCGGGAACTTCCACGAGGCCGGCCGTCGGCTATGGTGGTACGGCCGGACTGCAGAGCGTCATGGACTACATCACGGCCGGCGATATCCCCGCCCGCGCTACCCTCAGTTCGAGCCACGAGCGCCGCCCGACGACAGCGACGACAGCAGCGACGACGACGGCGGCAACTTAGAAGGCGACGACTACCAGTACAACGGCGGCGGCTATGAAGACTACGAGTATGCATATTATACGCCTAGGCAGGAGTATGACTAAATCACTCCAAATTTCATGTATCATCAGTGGTATCTCGAATCATTCGAAAATGGACACCAAACACATCACGGGTAATATAATTCACATGATCCATTCAACAGAGTTTGGTACAATAAATTATTACACATCATTTCTTCCCTTGTGTCCCTGCTTGCTTACGATTGTGTCGTATCCATGGAGCATCCTCATCATTTAACTTAATGCTTGAGTCGGTGTTCACTTTGAAGGGCGGAATTTCAGCAAACATATTATAATCTTCTGACATGTCTGTCTTGTCCTCCACTCTCACGATGTTTCTTTTCCCTGAAAGAACAATGTGGCGCTTTGGATCATCGCATGATGTACTGATCGTTTTCTTATCTTTCCGTTTCCTCGGTTTGCTACTCATGTCCTTGACATAGAAAACCTGAGTGACATCTTTCGCTAGGACGAATGGTTCGTCAAGGTAACCAAGATTGTTGAAATCCACCATTGTCATTCCGTATTGCTGATCCACCTTTACCCCACCTCCTGTTAGCTTGAACCATTTGCACCGGAACAAAGGGACCTTAAAGGAGGGTCCATAGTCAAGTTCCCATATCTCCTCTATGTAACCATAATATGTGACCTTTTGCCCATTCTCGGTTGCTGCATCAAAGCGGACACCACTGTTTTGGTTGGTGCTCTTTTTATCTTGGGCGATTGTGTAAAATGTATTCCCATTTATCTCGTACCCTTGGAAAGTCGTTATAGTCGAAGATGGTGTCTTGGCCAACATGTACAGCTGATCTACAACATCATCGTCATTCATTAAATGTTTTCTCAACCAACTGCCGAAAGTCTCCATGTGGGCCTTCCTAATCCAGGATTCAGGCTTCCCCGGGTTGTCCGAGCGTAAAATATTCTTGTGTTTCTCAAAGTACGGAGCCACCAAGCTGGAATTGGTCAGAACTGTGTGGTGTGCTTCAGTCAGAGAATGGCCGTCCATACATATCGTTGATTTTCTTCCGATCGTGCCTTTTCCACTTAGTCTCCCCTCGTGCCGCGATCGAGGAAGACCAATCGGCTTAAGGTCAGGAACAAAGTCACCACAAAACTCAATTACCTCCTCATTTCCATAGCCCTTGGCGATGCTTCCTTCTGGCCTAGCACGGTTACGAACATATTTCTTTAATACTCCCATGAACCTCTCGAAGGGGAACATATTGTGTAGAAATACAGGACCGAGAATGGAAATCTCTTCGACTAGGTGAACCAGGAGGTGCGTCATAATATTGAAGAAGGATGGCGGGAACATCAACTCGAAACTGACAAGACATTGGACCACATCGTTCTGTAACCGTGGTAGAACTTCTGGATTGATTACCTTCTGAGAGATTGCATTGAGGAATGCACATAGCTTCACAATGGCTACTCAAACATTTTCCGGCAGGAGCCCCCTCAAAGCAATCGGAAGCAATTGCGTCATAATCACGTGGCAGTCGTGAGACTTCAGGTTTTGGAACTTTTTCTCCGCCATGTTTATTATTCCCTTTATATTGGACGAGAATCCAGACGGGACCTTCATACTGCTCAGGCATTCAAAAAAGATGACCTTCTCTTCTTCGGTTAGAGCATAGCTGGCACGACCTTGAAACCATTCCAGATGCCGGTCATCAGGGTCTTTCAAACGTTGTTGGTCCTGCCGTGCTTCCTTTGTATCATTTGTCTTCCCATACACGCCCAAGAAGCTTAGGAGGTTCACGCAAATATTCTTCGTAACGTGCATCACGTCGATTGCAGAGCGGACTTCTAGGACTTTCCAATATTCTAGCTCCCAGAATATAGATTTCTTCTTCCACATGGCTGCGTGCCCGTCAGCTCCCTTCGGAACTGATTGTCCACCAGGACCCTTTCCAAAGATGACTTTCAAATCCTTGACCATATCAAATACCTCAGCACTGCTAAGTGCTCCGCAAGCTTCGGCGGGTGATCTGCCTTGCCGTTGTAATGCTTGCCTTTCTTTCTTACTGGATGAATTTTCGGAAGAAATCGACGATGCCCAAGGTACACGTTCTTCTTACAATTTGGCAAATGTACACTTTCAGTCTCATGTAAGCAGTGCGTGCATGCATTGTATCCCTTATTTGACAGTCCCGAAAGGTTACTAAGAGAAGGCCAATCGTTGATGGTTACGAAAAGCAATGCTCGTAGGTCAAATTCCTCTTCTTTGTGCTCATCCCACACACGGACACCAGGTCTGCCCCACAGCTGTAAAAGTTCATCAACTAATGGCCTTAGGTACACATCGATATCGTTGCCGGGTTGCTTCGGACCTTGGATGAGCACTGGCATCATAATGAACTTCCGCTTCATGCACAACCAAGGAGGAATGTTGTAGATGCATAGAGTCACGGGCCAGGTGCTATGGCCGGAGCTCGCTCGCCAAAGGATTTATGCCATCGTACTTAGACCAAATCTTATGTTCCTTGCGTCAGCTGCAAACTCTTTGAACTCTCTGTCGATCTTTCTCCATTGCGTTCCATCTGCGGGGTGTCTCAACTCCCCGTCCGACTTAGGGTCCTCTTTGTGCTATCGCAACAACTTGGCATGCTCTTTGTTCCTGAACAGACGTTTCAACCGTGGTATTATAGGAGCATACCACATCACCTTGGCGGGAACCCTCTTCCTGGGTTTCTCGCCCTCAACATCGTCACCAGGGTCATCGCCTCTGATCTTATAACGCAATGCAGTGCATACCGGGCATTCATTCAAATTCTCGTATTCACCGCGGTAGAGGATGCAGTCGTTGATGCATGCATGTATCTTCAAAACCTCTAAACCTAGAGGGCAGACAACCTTCTTTGCTTCGTACGTACTGGCGGGCAACTCGTTATTCTTTGGAAACATATTCTTCAACATTTTCAGCAAGTTTTCAAATGCCGAGTCAGCTACACCTGCCTGTGCCTTCCATTTCAAAGAATCCAAGCAGTGCAGCCCAGCTTTTTCAGACCATTATCGCATCCGGGGTACAGCGACTTTCTGTGATCCTCTAACATGCGATCCAAATTCTCCCTCTCATTTTCAGTTTCGCAGCGTCTCCGTGCATCAGCAATGGTCCGACCAAGATCATCAACGGGCTCATCACGTGCTTCTTCTTCACCTTCCCCTTCACCTTCCCCTTCACCTTCAGCATCCTCCATGAAAGTATCACCGAAATGAGCAAGATAGCTTTCATCGATGAAATCATCCCCTTCTTCATCTTCTTCCATTATAACCCCTCTTTCTCCATGCTTGGTCCAACAATTATAGCTTGGCATGAAACCGTGCCGAAGCAGGTGCAGGTGAACTTCTCTTGAGGAAGAGTAACCCTTCTGATTCTTACAGTCAACACATGGACAGATAACAAAACCCTTCTGCTTGTTAGCATTAGCCACTATGAGGAAATCTTTCAAACCCGTAGTGAACTCGCCGGAGAGTCAGTTACCGTACATCCATTGCCGATTCATCTGCATTATTATAATATAAAATATATAATTAACCATCATGCATTTGTTAAACTAACTAGCTATAAACAATATAAATTAAACAATGAACTACACACATGCATATTTTATCAATGACACACATGCATGAAAGGTTCAAGTTGCTAACCGCGATCGAGGAGGAAAAAATAAATGAGGAAGCTCAAGTGTGGCTCCAACACTTCATATCATGTTTATTTCATGCTCTTGGGGCATTTCATCAAACACCTTGTGTGCATAAGAGGAACCAAAAGCAAACCTACACCCCCTTGTGAAGCTTGTGAAGAGAAGTGGCACCAAATGGCTAAGTGCTGTGAGCTGATGCCCTTTTATAGGGATGGGCCTTTAGTCCCGGTTGGCCTGGCCAACCGCGACTAAAGCCCCTCCCGTCCACCAGCTGGCCAGTGAGCGCGTTGGGCCCAGGTCTTTAGTCGCGGTTCGCCACCCGAACCGCGACTAAAGACCCCATTAGTCGCGGTTCCTATATTTTGGCGACTAATGAGGCTGGACGGAAGGCCATTTTTCTACCAGTGTACTATCCAAGTCTTCTGATGGCATACGGTAGTTTTCGGCTAGCAAACAGGAAACAGAAGTAGCAATATCCGTACGAACTGTGTACGGAACTAATGCTTTCTGATGCTATTTGAATATTGATCTGTCTTAGAGGGAGCTAGTCAGGAGCCCTGGGCAGTTCAGTATCCGCTGGGTAGTCAGAAGGGAGGTTCTTTACTTCCGAAACACATGCACGCTCCTACAACAAAGCATTGCGAAAATAATCACACAACTCCGTTGTGAACATAATACTAATACTAGGAGCAGCAGAAAGCGTCTAGGAACAGTCCAGCAAAAAAAGGCTGTTAAATGTGCCATGGTCAAGTCAACAAAAATACGCATTCGCAAAAAGAAAAAAGAAAAAGACTGATTCTTTTAATTGCTAGGAGCGCAAGAAAAGCAAATCTACAGCCAATCCAGCAACCTGAGCCGAGAAGATATACCCCCGCAGTAGACTCTTTTTGAATAGCAGAAAGCGCGACTAGGAAATGATCATCTTTTAAATGTTGAGGGACTGTTATAGGGAAAGTTCTGTTGTCAAGTACATTTCTTTTTTTTTTTTTTTTGAACAAGGAAAGGGGCCGGGAAGGACCCCGAAGCTGCATACATTAAAACGTCGGTGGGTACAAAATACAAGCCAGACCCTGAAAGAAAAGGGAAATTACAGCACTATCCTGGATATATGCACAAAGGACCCTGGATCTAAAAGAGTAAAAGCAATCGAGCCCTTGGTCCTCTCCACCGGCGCTGAGCCTCCATCGCCGGCCGCCTTGACACCGCCGGGGACGCACCACTTGGCGGCGTGAAGGCACAGCACTCCAACGAGAGACTTTAGAAGGGGCCTCCACCATGGAGGTTGAAGAGGCGCTAGCTTGGCGCCTGAAGGGGTCGCCCTTTCGACCACTGATCGTGGCGGCAGCCATGGCCACCACGTGATTCGCTCCAAGATGCAGCAGGAACAGACTCCGCCACCTCGGAGATGCGCAGCACGACACACTGGTCCACTTCTTCCCCTCGCTTCCACAGCCGGCCGGAAGATGCTTCCCCGCGTACCCACTCCACATCGGGAGGTAGCAGCAGAACGCGGCCTTATTTATGGAGATCCCGGCGGTCACGACCTTCTCTGCCTCCGGCCCTGCCCACCAAAGCACCGCAGAGAAGAGGAAGACCACCAGCAGCCACCGGATACGGCCCAACTCCGGCGACCCACTCCAAGTCTCGGCATAAAGCCAAACAAACCAACGAGGCAAACCACTACTACTACCTACTCTACTATTTACAAGGGGAGCCAGACCACCTAGACCATCTTCTCGCCGGCCGGCAGCACCAGCAGAGAGAGAGAAGGCCAGGGGCGGCAGACGAGCACGGAGGTCGACTCTCAGGCGGTGGTAGTTGGATGAAGCGACCCGGGAAGGGAAGGGAGGAGGGAAAGAGCCAAGTACATTTCATCCATATCCATTTCATCATCTAATAGGTGTCCCTCACTGTTAGAAATAATCACTCTCGACGTCGGCAAGACGTCGTGTGCGTCGTAGTTTCCGTATACGTCTAGGAGAGTCTAAACCGGATTAAGAACCGGGTCGGCATCGTGTTAGGTTTGTACCGTGTTGGACGCTGAGTACACCACCGAGTAGGAGTCAGGTTAGCCGTGTATAAGTGTACGTGTAACCAGCACTTGTAAAACCACCACATCGTGAAGGAATAAAATCAACAAGGCTCGAGACGAGCCTTTGGCGATATACGTGAAGTTCTGCTGCTAGCAATCGCTCTAATAGTTTGGCTAGCTCTTTGTCTTCTACGTGTGTGCAGGTCAAGAATTTGCTAGTACGTACGTCGTCTCGTCAGTTCGTTTCTTCGCTGTTGCTCGCCGGAAGTACACAGCGGCATATTGGGGCTGGGCCAACAATTGGTATCAGAGCCTCGTGGAGGATCTCCTAGTAACGGGAGGTCATGACGAAGGAAGTGGGCGAGTCTTCCGGCGCCACGGCGCCGGTGTCGACGCAGTATCCGCAATACATCCGCGACAACTACACGGTGTGGGCGACCACGATGATGTGGGCGCTCGAGTCCAACGAAATCTGGGAGGCTGTCGATCCCGGCGGCAACGAGTTCAAGAAGGGCGCGCCGATGTACCGCAAGGACCGACGGGCACTCACGGCCATCTGCTCAGTGATGCTGATGGACGTGAAGCAGCACCTGATCTCGAAGAAATCTGCAAAGGAGGCGTGGGAGACGATCAAGACGCTAAATCTTGGTCACGAGCGCGTCCACGAGGCGGCCCTACAAACCTTGCAGAAGCAGTACGAGAACCTGGAGATGGGAGTAGATGAGAAGGTGGACGCCTTCGCTTCGAGGGTCGCTACATTGGTCAATGGGATTCGCGCGCTGGACGAGAAGCTCGAGGAGATCTCGATCGTACGGCGTTTCCTACGCGCGGCGTCGCCGCGTTACTTGCCCGTTGTTTCGGCGATCGAGCAGTGCGTCGATCTCAAGACTCTCACGATGGACGATTTGGTCGGACGGTTCAAGGCGCATGATGAGAGGATGAAGATCACCTACGGCGGCGAAGCAAAAGTGGAGGAGCACGTGATGCTTACGCGCGCCCAGTGGCAGGCAATGGCCGCAAGAGAGAAGAAGAGCAATGGAGCATCAAGCAATGGTGGTTATCAAGAAGCCTCCCGCCCGGCGAAGAAGTCGGATGAGAAGCCGAAGAAGCCGAAGAAGAAGTTCAATAAAAAGAATCTTCGCTGCCATAATTGCAACCAGCTCGGTCACTTCAAATCGGAGTGTCGCAACGCTCCGGAGAAGAAGGCTCTCTTGGCGAAGGAAGGAGATGATGCGCCAATGATGTTGATGCTCGAAGTATGCGAGCTGATGGACAACGTTGGATCAACTCCGCATGTGCCGGCTAGGGAGATCGTCACGCTCGAGGAAGACAAGGTTTTCCTTCATGACAAGGCGAGGATGAGGACAGCGAGGCATGTCTGGTACCTCGACACAGGCGCAAGCAACCACATGACCGGCGACAAGGCTCAATTCTCTGAGCTAGACCTCTCGGTGGGAGGAACGGTTCGGTTCGGCGATGGATCGACCGTTGGGATAGCAGGGCGAGGTACTGTCCTATTTGAGTTGAAGAACGGCGGTCACAAGGTACTCACGGATGTGTACTATATCCCCAAGTTGAAGAGCAATATCATCAGTCTTGGTCAGCTCGCGGAGCGTGGATGCAAGATCGTGATCGAGGACGAGTTCTTATGGGGGTATGATCGTCAAAGGCAACTCATCATGAAGGTGGAGAGGGCGAGGAATCGACTCTACATCCTCAACCTGGATCGGGTGGATCCGGTATGCTTGATGTCAAGCATGGAAGACTCGGCATGGAGGTGGCACGCGCGCTACGGGCATCTTAATTTCCAGGCTCTACGGCAACTTGGACAGAAGGAGATGGTACGTGGCTTACCGTGTGTTGATCATGTTGAGCAGGTGTGCGACGGTTGTCTCATTGGGAAGCAAAGGCGAGCCCCGTTTCCAAGGGAGGGACAATATCGAGCAAGTAAGGTTCTTGAGTTGGTGCATGGAGACCTATGCGGACCAATCACGCCGGCGACCCCCGCCGGGAACAAGTACTTTTTGCTCATCGTCGACAACTTCAGTAGATACATGTGGGTTGTGTTGCTGAAGAGTAAGGATCAAGCTTTGCAAGCGTTCAGGATTGTGAAGATGGCGGCCGAGGTGGAGTCCGAGGCAAAGTTGAAGGCCCTCCGTACCGATCGGGGTGGGGAGTTCAAATCCAATGAATTCAAGGCGTTTTGCGAAGCACATGGGATCCAGCGGTACCTTACCGCGCCATATTCACCGCAGCAAAACGGTGTTGTGGAGAGAAGGAACCAAACCGTGGTGGCCATGGCACGTAGCATGATGAAAAGCAAAGGCGTGCCGGGCAGGTTTTGGGGCGAGACGGTCACGACGGCCGTCTATCTACTGAACAGGGCACCAACTAAGAGCGTGGTTGGTATGACACCGTACGAAGCATGGTACGGACGCAAGCCCTCGGTTGATCATCTTCGCACTTTCGGGTACGTGGCGCATGTGAAAACGGTATCCGGGCATACTAGCAAGTTGGCGGATCGAAGTACTCCAATGGTCATGATCGGCTATGAAGCCGGTTCGAAGGCGTATCGCGCGTACAATCCAGTGAATAAACAGTTGGTGGTGACACGCGACGTCGTCTTCGAGGAGGAGAAATCATGGAATTGGGGCTCCGCGGAACCGGTACAGTTGATCTCAGACGAGATATTTACTGTGGTTTACAGTGATTCACATGTAGATGATCAAGAAGCAGCGTCGCGGGACGTTACGGATTCAGGCGCTAGTTCTGGTCCAGAAGATGGAGGTCCGGGCGCAAGCAGCAGCGCTACGTCTGATGGTGCTAGCTATCGGAACAGCGCGCGGAACGGCAGCGAGTCGAGCGCTCGCTCGATCGAGCCGCCAGGAAGCTCTCCATACGGGAGTCCAGGGGCGAGCAGCAGCGGACGTGCCGCACCTGGAGGCGAGGCGAGCGACATGCGCTCTCCTAGCGGGGCGCGCGGCCAAGCCAGCGAGGAGGCAGCGATGCGGGGCGGGTCTCAATCAGGAAGCCCAGGTCGGGCTGGTGCAAGGCCGACCGGCCCTGGACGTGAGCCAGGAGGAGCTGGCGCTGGTGGCTCAGCTGCACGATCACCAGCAACAGCTAATCCAGAAACGGACGTGGACAGTGGTTCTTTGCCAGGAACGGACGTGGACGTGGACAGTGGTTCTTTGCCAGGAACCAATCCAGGAGTGTCCGCGGACGTATCAACGCCTACTGCTGCAGCCGGAACGGCATCGTCAGCTCCAACGTCTCCTCCAAGTGCATCGGAAGAAAGGAGACGTCCGCCGACTCCGGAAAAATTCCGAAGTGTACTGGAATTCTATCCGCCGGAGACCTTTGGCACAACGCGTGCGCGAGGGAGAGGACAAGGTCGGTGTTTATTCACCGAGGAGCCGACGAAGTTCGAGGACGCAAACACGGAGGAGTGTTGGCGTCGTGCTATGGATGAGGAGTTGGTGTCGATCCATGACAACAATACATGGAAGCTTGTCGATCTACCCAACGGCCAAAAAGCCATAGGGCTCAAGTGGGTGTACAAAATCAAGAAGGATGCCGAAGGGAATTTGGTGAAACACAAAGCAAGGCTAGTGGCCAAGAGCTACGTGCAAGAGCAAGGTGTGGATTTCGAAGAAGTGTTCGCTCCCGTTGCAAGGATGGAATCGGTGAGATTAATTATCACTCTCGTAGCTCAAGAATCTTGGAAATTGCATCACATGAATGTGAAATCCGCATTTTTGAATGGGGAGTTGGAAGAAGAAGTCTATGTGAGGCAACCACCGGGATTCGTCAAGCGTGGAGAGGAACACAAGGTATTGAAGCTACACAAGGCGTTGTACGGGGCAGGCCCCTCGGGCGTGGAACATCAAGCTTGATCGTACATTGATCTCTCTCGGATTCGAGAAGAGCCCACTGGAGCATGCTATGTATAAGCGAGGACAAGGAAGGGATCGTCTACTAGTTGGCATCTATGTCGACAACCTATTGATAACCGGAGCGGATGAGGAGGAGATTGCTAAGTTCAAGCTACAGATGAAGGAGTTATTCAAGATGAGTGATCTAGGCTTGTTGACCTACTATCTTGGGATCGAGGTGCAACAAAAGCTGGGTGAGATTACACTATGCCAGGAGGCATATGCGAAGAAGATACTCGAGAATTGTGGCATGGAAGATTGCAATCCAACTCAAGTTCCAATGGAACCTCGGGTTAAACTAAGCAAGAAGAGCGAAGCACCCGCGGTTGATGCAACGGAGTATAGGAGTGTGGTCGGAAGTTTGAGGTATCTCGTGAACACAAGACCGGACTTGGCCTATTCCGTTGGCATTGTGAGTCGCTACATGGAAGCACCCACAACGGAACATTGGGCAGCGGTAAAACATATACTCAGGTACATCAAAGGGACAACTGACTACGGTATTGTCTATTTGAAAGAGAAGGGGAAGGTGAAGATACTTGGCTATAGTGACAGCGACATGGCAGGCGATGTTGACGACCGTAAGAGTACCTCGGGCGTGGCATATTTCCTTGGAAATAGCATCGTAAGTTGGCTATCGCAGAAGCAAAAGGTAGTTGCATTATCTTCCTGTGAAGCTGAGTATATAGCAGCTGCGACCGCGGCATGTCAAGGTGTGTGGCTAGGGAGGCTACTCGGTGACCTCAAGGAGGAGGAAGCGGAAAGGGTGGTGCTCAATGTTGACAACAAGTTTACAATCTCTTTGTGCAAGAATCCGGTGCACCATGACATGAGTAAGCACATTGATACGAGGTATCACTACATACGGGGGTGTGTAGAGGAGAACAAGATTGAAGTCAACTATGTTCGCACCGATGATCAGCTTGCAGATATTCTGACCAAGTCTTTAGGTCGACTGAAGTTCTTGGAGATGCGACGAAGGATCGGCGTCCAAGCTGTGAAGACGAGCACATCGTGCTTAGGGGGGTGATTGTTAGAACTAATCACTCTCGACGTCGGCAAGACGTCGTGTGCGTCGTAGTTTCCGTATACGTCTAGGAGAGTCTAAACCGGATTAAGAACCGGGTCGGCGTCGTGTTGGGTTTGTACCGTGTTGGACGCTGAGTACACCACCGAGTAGGAGTCAGGTTAGCCGTGTATAAGTATACGTGTAACCAGCACTTGTAAAACCACCACATCGTGAAGGAATAAAATCAACAAGGCTCGAGACGAGCCTTTGGCGATATACGTGAAGTTCTGCTGCTAGCAATCGCTCTAATCGTTTGGCTAGCTCTTTGTCTTCTACGTGTGTGCAGGTCAAGGATTTGCTAGTACGTACGTCGTCTCGTCAGTTCGTTTCTTCGCCGTTGCTCGCCGGAAGTACACGGCGGCATATTGGGGCTGGGCCAACACTCACATGTCAGAAAGTATATTTTATCAAGAAGGAAAATGAGTTGAGAAGGTTCCTGTGAATAGGCTTTTGGCAGAAAATTATAAAGACCCCCGCAAAAAACATAGAGAGACAAAGAATAGATACAGAGGTATGAAGTAGTCAGATGTGTGTATGTTCACGGTGAGGGTGAAGGTTTGGTGAAATTCTTTCACATAGTTATGGAAATCAAACAAATAGTGATATCAAAAATAGCCAACAGAATGAAATAACATATTATGTCTGACAGCACCAACCCATGATAGTATGACACAGCAGCGCAGAACGCGGAGAGAAGATTTACGTGATATAGACTGAATTCTTGAATAAATTCAATTGCCTACCTTCTGCACATATCCAGAAATTGCCATGAGACAGCTCTTAATTTTCCTAACTCGCTCAAGATTCAATGTACTGATCTAGTGATCTTTGAAGTTAGCTCATCAAATGCTGGATATGCATCTTTCTGTAGAGTCCCAATCTGCAGAAAATTCTATCTCTAAAAGGCGCTAGCCTACCCGGCCAACCGAGGCACTCCCAGGGGCAACTCCTCGTTGGCCGTTAGATGAAAACAACAGTATCAGAATTCACCTCCATGGTTAACTGATGCCGTTGGATTTGTCTCATTCCTTGTTCACGTCCGAGCTACATACAAACCCCGATGACACATGGGCCTGGATGTTGGTGGGGTCAGGCAATCAGGCGTCGGTGGAAAAACTGGTTGGTACCTCAGTCAAGCGAGATGGGGAAATCTAGGTTTCACCCCGATGGGTGAAAAATATCTGCCCCGCATCCACACCCCTGTCTCCGTGCTCCTCCCTCTTCAGCCGTCGCCGGCGCCCTCCACCGAGCCGTCGCCGTGCCCTCTTCTCTCTCCCACCGTCCCTCACCACCATCCCCCCTCTCCGATCTGTGGTGTGGTGCGAGCACGACGGCTCGTGCGCTGCGAGTGGTGAGGTTTTCCTCGAGCTGCGGGCGAGCTCGGCGGCCGAGCCCGGGTGGCCAGAGGCGCGCTCGGGGAAGGGCGCGCTCTTGCCGGTCGGCTTCCATGGAGGGATCACGCCGCCGGTCGGCTTCCAGGGAGGGCGCCTCTGGTGGTGCACGGACCTGGACGCTAACGCAGTGCTAAACGCTCCCAGGCAGAGTGAACCTTCTCCTATGAGAGAAAGGCTCGGTGAACATGATTATCCTCCTCCTTTCTCTCTCTGATTCACTTTGTTTTAGATCCATGAGCAAAATTTCTGGTGTGCTCTTCTTTTGCTGTGCCCCATCATCTGGAATTTGTCCTCCCATTTTGATATGTCACACTATACCCTATTTGCAGTGGTTTGAACCGGGATTGGTCTTTGGGGTACAGAGGTGGTCGTTTGGCTTGAGTGGTGCAGCTTGGAGGAACGGAGGTGGAGAACGATATGGGCAAACAATGCTGCATCAGCATTAAGAGGTTAGGGAGAGCAATTGATGAATTTTGCTGCAAATTAATTACTATCTGGCATTCCTGCTGTAGTACTTTCTTATTGTGTGAAGTTTTGTTTTGTGTAGTACAGCTCATCAACTGGCCATGCGAGGCGCGACGACTGCGGCCGGCAGCACGAGGGTGTGGGGCTAAAAGGTTAGTACCACCGTTCGTCCCATGTAGATTGTTTATTACTTTGTTTATTCAGCAACTGATATGCACGTTCACATGTTAGAACATGGATAGGCACTTCTGGATTATGCCGAAAGTATTTAATTTGAAGCATATGTTGCTTACGATTTGAGATGAGTCTGTGTGCAACAATTAGAGCAGAGAAGGACCAATGTTTTGTGCATACGACCGTAGCTGCCAAAGTTACTTATATGCTTGCTTGACTTGGTGGAGTTTTATGTGCCATTTGGTGTTAGCTTCCCTAATTCTCTTATGGACTTTTCTTCAGCAGGCTGCTACAAAGGAGCATGCTTGTAAGTTTTTTTTCTTCTTCGGCACAACTGAACCTTTTTATTCTAAGCATGTTTCACGTCCTGCTTACCATTTTTGTTTGTAAAATCTGAAACTAATTTTTTCAGGTTGTGGGAACTGTTCATAACTTAACTTATGTTTGCGATGGTATGAGATGGAGAGTAGGACCATGAATTCTTTCAATTGTGGCAATTCGCCTGCTTGCTATGAATAAACACTGATCCCAGCCTATGTTGTTGCCCCTCATCTTCTCGTGATTTTTCTCTGCATGCTTAATTAGTCAAGCTATAATTTTACTAGCAAGTAACATATTTCACTTGTACCCCATTCAGATGAATCTTTTCTGCTTCATTTCTTTTTCTATTAGATTTGTATCTTCTCCTATAACTGTGCCCACCAACAAATAGAGATTCTACTATTTAAAAGGCTACCTATTCTGTTGTTCCATCTCTGTTAATGGTCTGGGCATACATATCACTGTTTAGGCTATAGAATTGTTGGATCTCCTTGCCAGTATGATTTCTAGCTTGCGCGCAATTTTTTATTGACAAGGTCAATAAAATGCTTAGCAATAGAATGTATTTTTTGTTGTTGTATAATTCCATTAAAACTCTGGATTTATGGGATTCTATTTTAGCATACAGTTTTCCTTTCTAAATTGCTGTTTGAGATGCTTCTGGTTTTCTGAAAGAGTGCGTAGGAAATGTTGATACTGTGGTTTTATTTTTCAGATGTGCACTTTGCTTGTTGTCCATCTTTTAGTGTTCCTTTCCTTCTGTTAGTGAAGACCTTTCTAATAGGAGTAAGATGTGGTATATTTGATTCATGGGTTTTATATGGTAAATGAGATCTGTAAGATGACGTACCATTGCTGGTTGTCAGTACAAATGTAGGTACTAAAAGGGAGTATGGAGCTTCTGTAGAAAGAGTTGCTTGCCTATTTAGATTAATTAGATTCAGGCAAACTTAAATTAAGGAGCTCACTGGTGGGTCAACAGGAATATGGAAGAATCAATCTAAATGAATTGATCCTAGCCATGAACATTATGTTCCCCGAGTTAGAGTTCGCTTCGTGCTCCGTGTGCCGCAAGTCCTCTAAGCACGATGGGTGCCGATTTCGGTGTTCGGGCAAAGACTGCGATTCTTCTGACGTTAGTGCCTCGCCACTTGCCTGTTTTAATTCCCTGGTACATGTTGCCTAATCGTGGTTTGCTCCTTGCTTTCAGGTATTGCATCTCCTTCTTTGCGACTGATGCCACAGGTGAATCTGAATTTGTGATGTTCGAAAAGGTTGCGGCAGGGGCCGTGGGCAGGCAACTCATGAACTTGATGCGGCAAAGATATCCAGGCTATTACACGGTTGATGAGTTGGCCAATGTTGCTAGACACGACACAGCTATTCCGGCTGAGATTGAGCGTCTCGTTGGCCACAAGTACAAGCTTTTAGTTTCCATTTCGAAGAAATGGAACTCAGGCAATAGCGAGAACCTGAATTTCCAAGTATGCAGGATTGAGGAGACCTACAAACCCGAGTTACCTCCTCTGGCTTTTGCTGCTTCCTCGAGGTCTGCTGGGGCTTCATCGTCCACTGGTGGTTCAGGTTCCAGGCTCTTGCCCTTAGGTCCAACTCTATCACATGTGCAGCACAGGGCTGCTACGTTTGGTGGATCGCATAGCAGTGGGAATGCAACACCCCCTTCTCCTATTGCTAGCCCTGGGACTCCAGCTAAAGGGTATTCTTGTTTTACCTGTTCTCGATGTGTGCACATCTTGTTTGTTTTGTTTCCATGTCATTGCCTAATTTATTGTTTCCCACATCAGTTCGTCTGCCCCTAAGCGTGGCACGAAGCGTTCTTTGTTTTCAAGCCCTCCGAAACGGAACACACAGTTGGCTGATGCTTGTGCCGCCGCAGCTGAAGAAGAGCCAGCGGTTAGTCTACGTGCTTTTAATCTTTGCCTGTGATAGCGTTTCCTGGATATCCTTTCTTTACCTTGCATTCCTTGGCACATTTTTCAGACGTTGGTTCAGCCTGTGGAAGATGATGGTATAACCACTGATGTAGAGAAAAACGGACCGCCTCCAAACCCAAAATCTAAGAGGTATTCTTTCGTCGCCTATTGCATGTAGGTTTAGGTATTATTATGTTTGATTTGATATTTTTATGTTTTCGACTTCCGCTTTATGCTCTAGGATGTATGTACCACCCCCTGCTGGACAAATAATCCATGAATATATTCTTTACGCCTTCTTTGGTTTAGCCTAAATACATGGTGCTACTTTATCTAAAGCCAGTCACAGGTACATGACATTCTTTCTTCTGTCTTAGGAACGCCAATTCTGCGAAGTCAGGTACCTTGTCCAAGAAAGCGAAGCCGTAGACACTTGGACGATGTGTTTGTGGGTGGCGTATGTATATAAGGTTTGACTCTCTTGTTTTTTGCGCCATTAGATATTTTGAGTTCGCATAGCCCAGAACAACCAGGAAACTCCTTATCTAGATCAAATAGGACAGGGTTGGAAACCAGAGGAAGGACTCTTCCTTACCTGACAAGTTTTCTTCTTGCCACTGATTTCAGCTATGATTGTTTTTCGTGCCCACTTTTAAGATTTCCTGTTCCGCTATTTTAAGAGTGTTCGGTTTTGACTTGTTCCTTCCTCTCTCGGAATTATATTTGTAATCTAACTTCGGTTACTTCTCTTCTAGGTTAACAGATTATAACGGCTTCTTACATTCAGGTCTCCGTCCGCGCTGCCTTATCTTCAGCTATGGTGCCTTCTGCGAGCATGCCTCACATGGACCATCTGAAGAGCTTGTTAGTATCTTAGTAACATTCCGTGGCTCGCCCTCTGCTGTTGGTCAGTGAGCCTTCCTTGCTAGATCGTCGGGTTACCGAGGCAGCCTCATCGTCTTGGTGCAAGTCGATGTCACCTTTGCACTGTCTATGTAAATGCCAGTGCAAAGCTTCTTTTGTATAAGCCCACGCTGTTTATGAAGCACGCTTTGCAGGTACACCCTCTGTGCAAACAGGGGAGGAGCCCTGCAGTAGTATATGCGGTCAATGGGTCACCTTTGCACTGTCACCCCAGTGTAAAGGTCACCCCAGTGTAAAGCTTATTTTGTATAAGCATGTAAGGCACGCTTTGCAAGTACACCCTCTGTGCAAACAGGGGAGGAGCCCTGCAGTAGTGCGTGCCGAGTTCATGGGTTAGCTCTAGCTACCTTTGCTGATCTTATTGGTTGCTATTTCCTAAAACTGAACTTTAGTTGCTACCTACTAATATTACTGCCTGTTGTCTGAAACCTGTTGTCTGAAACTAAACTCGGTGTCCAGTCGTTTGTGCCATGGGCAGCTGCTCGAGCTTACTGCTTTTGTATGGTTCCTGGAGCAATGAACTCATTTACATTGTTGGTCTTTGAGCCACTTCTCTGAAACTAAACTGTCCTTATGCGGAGCCAGCGGCTCGCCCGCTCCAGCAGCTAGCAAGGTTAGCTCATCCTCTTCGTTACTTCCATTCTCTATCACGTTGGCACCTACAGGATCTTGATTTTGTGTTTGCATGACATCCACATTATTTATCCACTAGAAAAAGGAACGGTTCGGCTATGAGATAAATTATATAAACATGAAATGAGTCCGTTTTTTTTAGAGAATATAGCAGCATTGTAATTGCCTTGCACTTACAGGCAACCAGAGCATTTCCTATCACTTTCGCTTACTACTATGCTTTGGAAGTGATTATAATCCGTAGCTATATAACAGGGTCATCTATAATTTATAATAATTATGCTTATTTCATAGGTTCTGATTTTGATTCGAAACTGATGCTCGCTTTCCTAATTCCCCTTGTCTACCAATAGTTCTTTGTTGCATATATGCACATAGCCTCAATGAGTAAGGTAACTAATACATGGTACTGGCAATATAGTTGGCGCATATGTCAGTGGCGGGGTCAGATTTTTGAAAAATGTGTATACATCGATCCAAAAGATGGCTAAACATTCTGATTTCTTATAGGTATGTTGTCAATTATACAAATATTGTGTAGTGGTAAAGCTTTTCCCCAAGATCATGATATTGTGACTTGGTTATGGCCGATGTCATGTACTATTCTTTATAGGAATAGCTCTTGAAAATCAACTAAAGGAAAATAAATTTTCTGACGATGGTGATGTTCTTTTATTTGGAAATGCCAACAAATATTGTGAACAGTATGTGGCTGCTGCTGATCAGTATACTGTCGATTCATTTATCTTTTATTTCTTGCTGATTATCACCATGTACTTATGAGACATGGATTCAATTCAGACTTGCGCGATAGCGCAACGGGTCATCTAGTACATTAAAGGGGGTAGAGGGTGGCACAGAGCCACAAAGAGCAGACCATTTTGAATTATACAGTTTTAGGAGGTGTAGCTCTCTATCCAGGTAATGAAACTAAAAAAAAAATACTCCTTGCAGAGAGCGATTGAGGATCAATCCACAGAACCGGTCAAGTTTGAAAATCAATGATTAAACAATATGATTTGATAACTTCCATAAAACTGGATAAAAAAATACAAGGATCAAGATAAATGTAGGCAGTAGGAAAATAGAGAAGGCATCTAAAGCCAGAAGTTGGAGATGAGAAGTAGGCCTAGGTTCAGCCTGATGGCACAGTATCAAATTTATTTTAAAATGGCAAGCATTGTTTAAGAAATCTTATGTAGATCAGGAATTGTCATCCTGCTATACATGCCAACAAGAGGGGGGAACGCTAATAATAATAATATAAAAATCATATCTTGAGTCAATAACAATGTAATTGACATCTTTTTTTTATAAAGGGAATATATTAATATCGCGAAGATACAAATTAAACCGAGCTTCTGCAACAATGTGGTACCCTAATGGAATACGGATACACACATGCAAAGAAAAATTACAGAAAAGAAAAATCCTGCTACGGCGATCTATTTATTGTAGTTGCGGACCAAACACCACCACGACAACACTAGAAATCTATCTTCTTCAAAAGCGACGCCTCCAAAAAGAAAACAATGCACAAACGTCATAATCATAGATCATAGATTTTCACCCACGAAAAAGTTCGCACTCATAAAACAATGCCTTCAATAAAACCATTGCCAGGCACGACCAATTAAGGTCAAGTTTTGGATTTTCACCCTGCAAGTTTAGACTCTAAATTTATCCTATGTTGTCGCCTCCACTTTTTGATGCCGCTACTCCAAATCAGGAAGCACCAAGCCAAAACACAACACCGGGACTTGAACCACCATTACCAGTTCGTAGATCTCAGCATTCATGCCATTCTCTACGACTAACCTCACCACACAAAAGACATGTTCAATGATGGCAACATACTGCAGAGCTTCGCATTGCTCCCTCTGAAACCAAACAGTCAGAAAAACATGGTTGCACCCGACCGAATACCATCCCATCCAACAATCTCTAGGCATGTCGTCCATTGGAGTTCGCCGGTAGAGCCTTCCGGAAATCAACACTCTAACTAGATCAAAGAAGGTAGGTTTCAAGCTGACCACCATCTTGATGCGAGAAAAATCCTAGGACTGCCGCCTTTATTCGCAAAACTCGCAGGTCCCCACACCACCAGTCATCTCATTTGGATGAGCGCAATTGCCATCTTAGAAATAAAAAATTGTCATCTTGTTCACCACAGGTATAACAACCACTAATGGTTGAGTGGTGTAACCTTAGCATACAGGTAGTAGCCATGGAGTAGCTCGTCATAGAGGCGCGCCCCAGCTACGCAAGAGGTTCCCGCGAGGCTCATCAGGGAACAAGAACAGAGACGCCACGGCAAGGTCGCGGCCAAGGAATCAGCAACTAAGCTACATCTGCACCTAGCAAGCCTTGCAGGGCCTCCGCCTACCACTCGTCTTCCAGAGGCTTGGGCCCATGTGCGGATACCATAGTCAAAGCCCGGGAGGCAAGGCTCGAGCCACGTGGTGGGCTATCCCCGGCATGCAAAATACATTCATCTCCTAGAACTGCATGCTCACCACCTAGTGTGCGTGCCGTGGAACCCCTGCAGGAGCATTAACTACTATGACGTGCAACATGCTCAACATGACTAAACGTTCAAACCCATCGGCAAGCAGGAGTGGGGCATGCAGAACTGTTGGGTGGCAAGATGGACACCTCTCCACTCTCTCGATGCATCTTAACATGTGCTTGTGTTATCCCCTTGTATAAGAGCATCTCTAGTAGAGCCCGAAAAAGTGCAACCCGAAAAAGTGGTTTTCAGTCTTCCAAAAAAGGTAAGTTCGTTCAATTTTGGCAGTGGCGCAGATCAGAAACCGTAAAAATGAAACTGAAAAGCGGAATTCGAAATGGCGCGGGTAAATTAGGCGATGATCATAGTTCGGCATGAAATTGATGCTCCGATTGAGCATCAAAACTTACATTGTTCGACAAATTAAACCTACATGGTACACCGGCGAGCGCTACCTAGCTAAAGCAAAATGCGGCCAATATAGTGATCTGCGCGCGCGGCGGTGCCGGTGGTGGCGCAGCGTGTCGGCTGCAGAAGGCGCCGACGCTGTTGTGGACGATCTTCACGCGTCGTCGGCGTCAAGCTCGACTATTTCAAGCTTGATGCGGCGGACGCGGGCCTCCCGGCAGGCCGCCTCGTATTCACGGACCTAGCGGACGGCGTCCGCCTCCTCTCGGAGGAAGCGCGCGCGAGCCTCCGCCTCGCTGACGGCCTTGGTCTGGGCGAGGACGGCCTCCTCCTCATCGATGCCATGGGCGTAGTCCTTGGAGGAGATGGTGGGCGACCGCGCGGGGACGAGGTCCGCGTCGTCACTGCTGTCCACGACGGGGGCGCGGCTTGACTGGCTGGACGAGGAGCCCTCGCCGGTGTTGCCGTACCTGGCGAGCTTCCCTGGGGGTGTGAGCCCCAAGTTCGTCCACCAGCGGGCGCTGCGCTTGCGCACGCCCTTCGACCGGTTCCATTTGCGCCGCTCCGCGTCGGTGCGAAACACGCACGGACGCGGCGGCGAGTCGCCGCCGCCCAATTCGGCGCCACGGCTGTCGGAGCCGCCACGGGACGCCATCGCGCACCGGCGGGTGCTGGATCGCTGCCTGGGGCTCGCTGGATTGCTCGCCTGAAATGGTGCTTGGCGGCGGCGGAGGGAGAGGAACGGCGGAGGGGAGTATGGTTCGCAAACCGAACTCCCCTCCGTGAACCCTTTTAATACGGGGCGTGCGGGGAGTTTCTCGGGCCCCTGAACTTATTTTACGGACCGGCCCATCTTTTCGGGCTCCGTTCTGCAACAAATTCGGCTCGAACCCATAAATTCGCCGGAAAAGTTCAGTTCCGGCGGGATTTACGGGCTCTGTTAGAGATGCTCTAAAATGAGGGCAAGTCCAATGTGTAATGGGTTCAGACCCTTAAAGAGGCAAGCATAGACAGACGCTGGGGAAGCGTAGGAGATAGTCCGCACAAAGACATGGCAACGTAGAGAGAGAAGAATAAGAATTTGCACACAAAAATAATATTGTTCTACGGATTAGAAGAAAAAAGAAAAAAAGGGCAAGAGGAAGAGGGAAGTTTGCGCACTTGCAAAAGGGACAAATGCAGTGAGGTCAGATGGATCCTAGGTGTGAGCTTAGCTGCAGCGGTGTTCCTAGCCTCTCCTGTTGAACGCCTAGAAGGAGGAAAAAACAGAGCACAACAATGGTTTTAGTTCAATGACAGTGAGAGAAACAAGGCAGGAGAAGGGTGCGGGCTGGTGGCATCTTACCTCGGCTTGATGTTGTTTGTCTCTATGGTGATGGTCTATAGGTGCAGCTTGTGCAACTCCCGTTGAGTAAAAAGGAGATAGTCGCAACTTCGCATCTGCGTTGGCTAGCGCTCGTCGGCGACGGGGAGAAGAAGGGGTGGAGAGGAGGGAATGGGAGGGGCGCGAGAGGAGGATAGGACATATTGGAAATAGGTGTCGGGGGGCAAGTTGCCCCGGGCGGCTAGGGTTTTCACCTTGCACGGCACAACCCGCCTACATACTAAATAAATTAGCCAGACACTCAAGAGTGCGGTCAAGAGCAGCCGGTCCCAGCAACACGACTAGGACAACGTGCATATAGCGCAGATGGAAATCGTTGTTTCAAGCAGTAAAAAAAGATAAACAACAACGTACGATTTACATGCAATGTAAGGTGCCAATCAGACGGCTAGAGATCCCAACTCGTTGTAGCAATTACATAGGCTCCCAACAATTATACTTTCAAATTTTGAGACTATCAATCCATAAAAGTTGCAGTATATTATGTTCACTCACTAACAAGAATTAGTAGTTAGGTTGGCTATGAAGATTTGGCTCTAAAGGCATATGTTAATTCCCACATAAATATTAAATAGAAAATCTATACAAAATCACCGCACACAAAACATGTTCGTGCGGCGGCAATTTTTCTGCTTATAGGAGCGATGCATGCAGTAATCTACTAGCTCATGCTGACATCATCATAATAATAGTAGAATCTGAAAATATAAAATGATTTTCTCTCAAACTGTTTATCCTATTGATGATCCGTTTGCACCGCTGAATTCGTCTCGAGGAGAGATTTAAAACTGTTTCTCGTGATGTTATGTTTTTGAAGAATTATTTTCCACCGCACTAGTTGCCAGATTAACTTACTATGGTTGCCTGATTAACAACAAAAAATTGCCTTGATAATTGTTCATAGATACTAATAATGTTTTATATGTTTTTAGGCATCACAATGATTTGCACGGTTACAAAGTGAACATTGAAGTACTTTTTTTTAACAATTAAGAGATGCGATCATTGAACAAATTAGAAATAGTAACATGCAACATTGTGTCAACGTCGGTAGGACGATGTAAAAAAACCTTAGAAAAAATTCAGCAATAAGTAGCGCATAATCAGGAATGTATGAGGTTACAATATATCGACAAGCTTTTTAATCAAGCAACTAAGTAGTGTCAGGCACGTGACACTAATCTCACAAATAAGGACAAACATGTTATTTTAAATCTGGCAACTACGTAGTTAGAATCTGACAGTTATGTGACAACAATCTGGCAATTACTTACAAAAAAATGTTTATGGAAATGCAACGAGATGGGATCTAGTTTTGAAGGTCTTGTTGCAACTAAGCCGACGCTGAAAACGAAACAGCAATCGGATATACAATTTATTAGATAAAACATTTTGAAATTCTAGAATTGAGAGAATCTTGAATAATATCAATAGAGAGGGTACCATAGTTTCAAATGAAACTAATTAGACAAATATGCGACCCCGCCAGGTAATGCAACCCAAAGTTAAATCATAATAATTAAAATATATTTTTACCACTCGTATATGCAATGAGCAACAGATTAAACATCTAATTTATCTTTTTAACATGCCACAACACGGAAACCACAAGTGTAGATCGAACTGCATGTAGCTAGTGTTTTTGAAAAATTCAAAACGAACAGTCTAAAGTTTTAGAAAAAAATTGAAAATAAATCTAGTTTTTAACCTTGTTTTGATCTACCATCGTGTAAAATGTCAAATCGAAATACCTTATACTGTGGGGTGCACGCAAATAACAAAATCTGACATCTATAGTACGTGCAACATTTCAAAACCTCAAACTCCGCCAGATTTTATCATTTTTGTGCAGTTCACAATATAGGCTATTTCGGGTTGAAATTTTACACATACATAGATCACGCCATTATCTACATCCAAAAAAATAAGAATTTTTTGATACCTTAAATTTTCAAAAAAAACAGAGATATGTGTAGCTCAAGCTCTAAAAATCCACACTCGTCACAATATTTATAGTTTCTCCATACAAATTGCAAACAGGCGAGGGACACAAATATGTTTACCAGCTCAGTAAAGACATAAGTTCCCTTTAAACACCTACGATTTTCCAAGGATTTGTGTAGCGCTAAGATCCATGGGATCATAGGGGTAGGGAATAATCATAAGGGCCTCTTTCATTCAAAGGATTTTTGAAAGAATTTTGTAGGATTTTTATCCATAGATTTTTTTATGTATGAATCGTGTGATTTAAAGGAATGAATCCTCCAAAATTCTTATGAATTGCTTTCCTATACTATAACCTTAAAAAATCCTATATGTCTATGATGCACTCAATGTATCTAATTTTTTTGTATATCTTTTCGATGCTACCATCAAACAACTAATTGTACCAATTTTCATAAGCTTCTTTTTCATAGGATTCAAGGCGACGGGCTATTAGCAAACCTCCATTTTTCCTATTCATCCTTTTTTTCTATTGTATGAATCAACAAGCCCTAAATATCTTGTAGTGTAAATTCTTGTAGTGTAAATTTATAGGAAAATGACATGAGGTTTGACCTTATGGAAGATCCCAAGACGATTAGTTCAGCGGGGTGGGATAGTGAAACGACACGAAATTTCTCTGCCCATGTGGATTGAAACAGGGATCTAACCGGAACGCATATTTGTCCAACATGAAATCGACAACATTGAAAGAAACATTCACAACAATCTATGGCAAGACAAGTCAATACTACAATGTCTCAAGTCTCTCAGAGTACGGAGTGGACATAGTAAGAACTTTGATGGGCAAACGACGAAACACCCACATTATCGGTCAAGACTATAGTTTGTAATACGTAAAGGCGGCATTAATCCGAATATCATCCAGCTTATCTAGATAATAGAAGAAAATCCTGCCAAGATGCTTCAAGCCTATTTCAAGAAATTAAGCACATATGAAGTTAGTTGCATAAATTAATTGAACAAAATTACTTTCTGGAGAAAATTCAAGCATATATAATAGCCACAGTGAGCAAATAGCGCATTTTCCATGTACCAACGCTGCCAAGTACAGACATTTGGTTAAAGATACTTAGACTAATATCACTAAAAGCAGATGGAAACCACTAATTTGAAGTCATTAAATGTTTGTATGGTTACAAATTAGATTAGCTACTGCAAATACGTCAGTGTGCAAATGTTCATTCATTTGATCAAATAATCAAGCACATCAATATATAACCGACGTACCTTGTTGCCAATGTTGTTGGACAGCAAGTCGAGCCCCTCGTACAGACCCTCACCAGAGGTAGCACATGTGTCTGAAACAAGTATCAAATCGTAAGTTCAGGAACAGGTAGTAAATTGAGTCACAAGGCAATAAAATGTAGGTTGAATAATACAAAATTCAAAATGACCTAATTCTACTTGGTTTGGGAATAGACTTAGTACACAAACATTGGTTAAATTACGCAACAACAATTCAAAATGAACTACTTCTGCTTGGTCTGGGAATACACATAGCACACAAAGACTGGTTAAATTATGCAACAATTGTTTTTTACCACCTCAGAACTAGATTACACACACATCTAAGTGTGTCATGTTCTGTTCTTTTCCTGAACAAAAAATAAATACGGACTTTAGGAAGGTATGCTATTGGAGACCAATCATCTTATTCAATAGGGAATAAAGTTTGATTTGCCATAGGATAGAAACATACCAGTGTCTCTAGCGAAGGGAATGCAGGCAAAGCTTATCAGTAATTTCAGCAGCGTTCATGGCATTAGGAAGATCTCATTTGTTTGCAAACACCAGAAGCACAGCATCGCGCAACTCACCCTACAATCATTATACAATATTGTTGTCATTAATCAATGCATCGCTGATAAAAAATGATGAGAGGAGGCAAACTTGTCGAACTAAACTAATTTGACATCAGACGATGAGCATTTTGGAAACAATGAACAAACTAATACATGATACTATGGCAGTAATACAGTATATATACATTCCTTGGCAGAGATACACTAGTATTGATTTACTAGCTATGGTTCTTATGCTATGATCACCAACATCCAAGAGATTGCATCCAAAATATTGTATGAGAGATCCTGGTAAAGGAATCTACAAAACATAGGTCACTTATAACCTTTTTATAGAAAACTATGTGTAGAAATTTTTGTGCCCTGTGGTAATATAACTCATTGAGCATCCGGTCAAGCTTATCTCTGGCCCACCATAAAAATAAGACCCTGGGTGTTCTAGAAGTAGTGCCTCCACAGGGGCCTGATACGTATTGGAAAAGTACACAAAAAGACATCAGGTGACAAGCAGAGAGAAAAAATAGAATATGTCAGGAAGTATAAAACATAACGATAGACTTTTGAATTCTGATACGAAATAGGAGCTATCTCAATAAATTCTGAATTGTTAGCAAATTTTCAAAGATGGTGTCCTTCCATGTAATAATTTTGATATTGCAAATACTATAACTGAACACACTCAACTATATATATATTCTAAATTGTTCATACATACATATATATGTGAAAGAAAAACATAATTGGCCTTTAGACAATTTTCCTTACCTTGTCCTGACCCCCGACATCCCAAACTGTGAAACCAATGTTCTTGTACTTGAAAGTTTCACCATTAAATCCTGCAAATATAAACATACAGAATCAATCAACATATACATGCAGTGCAGAGGTAAAAAAATCTAGAACATAATCACAATCCTCAAAATAAGCATTCATCACAAAAGCATCTGAATACACATCAAAAGATTACATGGGCTGCATGTATTTCTCTAAAGCATCTGAATGAACATCAAAAGAGTACATGGGCTGCATGTATTTGTCTAAAGGGCAATTTCAAGCATGAATTGGACAAACAACAATTTTATAACTCCTACAAGAGGCTATGTTGCAATTGAAGTAGAAGATATCAGGCTTGTTTCCGGTGAGAATTTCATATGGAGTCTTGTTCAAGCCCTTATGGAGATAGAGCCGGTTTGAATAATGACATGCGGTGGAGATGGCTTCGGCCCAAAAGTTGTAGCGGGATTTATACTCCGCCATCATAGACCTTGCCATATACATAAGAGTCCGGTTCTTTCTTTCTGTAACACCATTTTGTTGAGGGGTGTATGCAGCGGAATATTGATGTCTTATCCCCTCATCACTAAGAAAATCATTGAGTGTGTAGTTCTTGAACTCGGAGCCATTGCCACTTCTTATTGCCATTATAGGAACATTATGTTGACGTTGCACTTCGGCCGCAAAATTGATAAAGATTTATTGAGTCTCATCTTTCCTCTTGAGGAAATAAACCCAAGTATATCTTAAATAGTCATAAACAATCATCAAACAATGTTTTTTCACACCAAGACTTGAATGAGTGGTAGGATCAAAGAGATCCACATGAAGGAGCTCCAAAATCCTCTTGAAATAGATGATAGTCTTGCTTGGATGCGGAGAGTGATGCATTTTTCCTTCAACACAAGCCCACAATACGGTCACCCTTTGTGAAGACTTTGCAAAGTTTCTCATGTTGACATGGGACAAGCAGCGATGCCACAACCAACTCACGTCCGCCTTTCCAAATAGGTACATCGCACTTAAAGTGGTGGCCTCCGAAAAGTCCACCACATACAAGTTGTTTTCGCGATACCCAGCGAAAGCGACTTTTAGAGTCTTGCTCCATAAGAGTACCACAATATCATTATCAATAAAAATGGTGAAACCCATCTTGCCAAGGGCGAAAACGGACAACAAATTATAACCAAGGGTTTTGACAAGAATGACATCCACAAGAGTAATGTTGTGTGCAACCACAACCTTGTCAAAACCCAATACCTCGGATTTTGAATTATCGCCAAAGGAGACGGTTATTTGATGAAGGTTGGGCCTCAACTCCTTGAGGAGATCCTTGCCGCCGGTCATATGACTTGTGCATCCACTATCAAGCCCCCATTTTGATCCTCTAGCGGCATAGTCCTACATGAGATCAATTCTTGGATTTAGATATCCATTTTTAAATGGGTCCTCTTTTGTTAGCAACAAGGGTCTTTGGGACCCAAATAGACCAAGCAATATAACCGTCATAAGGACCAACATATTTTGCATAGACATCACCATAATAATCTTTAAATAAAACAAAGTGTGGGTTAGCAATTCCCACATGATCATCATTAATGGCTTTGCCCTTTGAGGCATCACCACCAATGAAAATCTTCTTCTTTTCTTGTACGGGCTTGGCCTTCTTCTTGTTTGCCTTCTTTTTCTTGGTGATATAGCCAATGCCCTCCTTCTCATTGTTAGACATTTTCTTACTCATGAGGTCATCCAACTATAGCTTACTTCAGGGAGAGGAGGACTTGGCAAGCGCATCCTTCAACCAAGCATTTTTCTCAATAATATTTGCATGATCACAAGTAGAGGTAGAAGAACTAGGCACATCATATTTAGCAAGCCTAATTTGAAGTTGCTCATGTGACTTGGTCAGGAGAGAGTGTTCACTCTTCAAGGCCCCGTGAGCCTTCTCTAGATCATCTAGATCCTTAACAAGTTTCTCATGATCAACACCAAATTTGGCCTTTTCCTTTTTAAGAACTTTTAGCTTAGCTCTAGCAAGATATCTCTCTTTGGTGAGTTTGGCAATTTCATCTTGAGGATCCTCAAGAGTTTCTAGTTTCTCTTCAAGAGAAGTATGGCTTCTTGTTCTTCCTCAAGAGCATTTTTTAAAGAGGAAATTTCAAGAGAGTCCTCTCTCTCGTTTGACTTTTTTATCAAGGATATCTTCTAGTTGTGCTAGACGAGACATGAGAGCCCCAACATGATTTTTGTTGTAACCTTTCAAGTTAAAGATGAACTCATCGAACTCAATCATTTCTTGTTTAACTTTTAAACTACCACACTACTAGGAAAAAGCCTATAGTTGGAGGCAATAGGTGCCGGCGCACCACCAAGGACGTGCGCCGGTGGCCAGTGTTGCCGGTGCACCACTTTGTCGCCGCGCCGGCGATGAAGGCCTTCTGCCGGCGCACCAGAGGAGTAGACTCGCCGGCGCTATTTCCTGGCATGGCCTCGGCCGATTCGGGCCAGGCCCAAGAATCATTGCCGGCGCACCGGCCCAGGGATGCGCCGGCGGAAAATTCGCTATTGCCGGCGCACCCCTGGGCCGGTGCGCCGGCAATGATTCTTGGGCCTGGCCCGGGGGTGATATAGCCGAAAGGGCTATGTGCTGCCGGCGCACCCATGCCCTGGTGCGCCGGCAGTAACCTGGGCAGTTATTTCTGCTCAACAACCACTCCCCCCACTACCACTCCACTCCTCCACACAAACCCGAGCCTTCTCCCAACCCAGCTCATTTTTGCCCATTTCTATCCCTAATTTCACCAATTTGACCAAACAAAATCATATTTTTTGAGAAAATCTTCCCTTCCTACATGCATCTCCCACATCCCCCTATGTAGATCTAGATCTACTATCCCGCATTGACCGCTCAATCTAGATCTAGATCTAGAAAGTCGACTTCCATACGCCGTGGTAGCGGCGCCACGTCTCGATCTCGTTGACGAGTATATCAAACAAATAGGTGATTAATGAACAAATTGAGGAATGAAATCGACGTATATTGGACATTTGAAGCAAAGCTCGTGTGTGGCATATATATATGTTGTGTTTGTGCTTGTGCGTGTGTGTGTTGGCGTTGAAAATGAGTTGCCAATGTTGCGCCGAAATGTTGATTCTTTAAGTTTCCGTTTCGGAACATTTCTGGCGCTCCTATGTCCTACCGTGTAGGAAGGTCATGCCGAAATTTTCCGTGAAAACTACCGACGGATGCATGGTTCTAATCAATTATGTAATCTTACCATGCAGGCGATAATGGTTATCGAGATGAGTGAAAGCATCGTGATGAGATATCTGAAACACGCGATCATCGACATGTATGAAAATAACCGCACGGAGGTATTGTGTCCGTGCCGGAGATGCAAACGAGGGAAATGGTTTGACCCGTATTCAGGCAAATTGCAGGGGCACCTGCTCACTAATGGTTTCATGCATGGACACACTCAATGGATGAGTGATGATGGCGCGGAGGTCAATGGGGCGACGACAGCAGGTGGTAATAATGGCCGGCAAGAAGGAGGGCATCATGATATTGATGACAATGAAGAGCTTGTCGCACAGGACGATAACCTTGACGACGACAATAACCTTGACGACGACAATAACCTTGACGACGATGAAGAGGTGCCGCTAGCTTCAGTCGTGCGGGAACCTCATCTTCAAGATCTGCTTCTCGAAAAGACGAAAGGCGCCAAGCGGAAATCAAAGCTTGAGCAACTCGAGATAGACTCGAATACTCCGTTGTACGACTCAGGTCGCGGGTTGGGGGAGTCTCGCTTGAGAGTAGCTCTCGATGTGCTGCAGATGAAGGCGAAACATGGATGGACGGACACAAGCGTCGACGACATCCTGGAATACGTGAAAGATCTCCTTCCTGCCGGGAACACGTGTCCTGGTAGTCTAGCCGAGGCCAAGAGAATCACGTGCCCTCTCGACTTACCCCACGAAAAGTATCACGCCTGCATCAACGACTGTATCATGTATCGCAAGGAGCACATGGACAAGACCAAATGTCCTGTGTGTGAAGCTGAACGGTACAAGAAATGGAAGAAGAAAGCTCCTCGGAAAGTTGTGTGGTACTTCCCGCTCGCCCCCCGGCTTCAACAGTTCTACGCGGACCGCAAGGATGCAAAGCTCATGCGCTGGCACGCAGAAAGAAAGGAGGCAGTGTTGAATGATGAAGAGCGGATTGAGCACCCAGTGCTGACGCACCCTTCGGATGCAAGCCAGTGGAAAGCATTAGACAATGAATTCGGAAGTTTTGGGGCAGATCCCAGAAACATCAGGTTGGGTGCGAGCACGGACGGATTCAATCCGTTCGGAAACCAGAGCAGCACACATAGCACATGGCCTGTGTTTGTATGGATCTACAACCTCCCGCCCTGGTTGTGCATGAAGAGGAAGTACATACAGATGAGTATGCTAATTCAAGGGCCGACACAGCCAGGAAACGATATCAACATGTATCTCAAACTATTAAAGGAGGAGCTTGAAACGTTGTGGGCGGAGGAAGGGGTAGATACATGGGACGCCGTCGCGGAAGAATATTTCCCTTTGAGAGCCGCGTTGATCACGACGGTGCAGGACTACCTCGGATACGGTTACATTTCGTGTCAGGTGTGCCATGGACACAAGGCATGTGTCAGGTGCATGGAAGAGACGATGTTTTTGCAGCTTGGTAAGGATCTCGGCTCTTCGAAAACAGTTTACATGGGGCATCGAAGGTGGCTACAGAAGACTGACCCGTGGAGAAAGCGTGGAGGTCTGTTCGATGGTACAAATGAACCCCGAGGACCTCCACGTAAGAAGAGCGGCGAAGAGATCGATACATTACTGAAAGGTTGGAAGGAGTGCCCTGCGCCGGGAAAGATTCGTCAAAAGCCTGGAGAGAAGAAGAAGAAGAAAAAGGAAACGACGCCGCTCATTGGTGTACGGAAAAGGAGGTCCGTGTTTTGGGACTTGCCGTACTGGAAAATTCTCGATACACCTCACTGCCTTGATGTCATGCATATTACAAAGAACGTGTGCGAGAGCTTGCTTGGCACTCTTCTCAACATGCCGGACCGGACCAAAGATGGGCCGAAAGCAAGACACGACCTGAAAGTTTTGGGCATCAGGGAAGAGCTTCAGATCCCGCCGGCCCAAGAGGGACAAATGGAGGAGGAGGCGGACGACGGTCAGAAGCGCAAAAGGATTAAGCAGCCAGACTATTATTGTCCCCCCTCCTGCTTCACTTTTAGTCCGGCCGAGGTCGATCAATTTTTCAATTGCCTTCTAGGAGTCAGAGTGCCCTTCGGTTACTCCGGGCTAATAAGCAGATACATGGACCCCAAGAAACAAAACTTCAGCGGCATGAAGTCTCATGACTGTCACGTGATGATGACGCAGATTCTTCCGGTTGCAATCCGAGGTATAATGGATGACCATGTCCGTGCAACGCTGATCGGGCTCTCAGAACTTCTTCGACGTCATAACTCGGAAGTCGATAAGCGTGAAGAAACTCGCAAGGCTCCAGGAAGAGATCGTGGTGATCCTATGTGAGATGGAGATGTACTTCCCGCCTGCATTCTTTGACGTGATGGTCCATCTGTTGATCCATATCATGGATGATATCGTCAGTCTAGGGCCGGCATTCTTACACAACATGATGCCGTTTGAAAGAATGAATGGGGTCATTAAAGGATACGTTCGTAACAGGTCACATCCGGATGGAAGCATCGTCCAGGGCTGGCTCACCGAAGAGTGCATCTCTTTCTGCACGAATTATCTAGACATCGAGGACCCTGTTGGTTTGCCTCAAAACAAGCACCTCCGCAGGTTCGAGGGAGTAGGCCACAAAAATGGAAGGAAGGAACTGCACGTGCACATGTCTGGTCGGACTTCCGACTTTGACAGGGCCAACTTAGTAGCGCTACAACACATTGACTTGATCGATCCTTGGTTGAAAGAGCACAAAACCATGATAGAGAACAGTGGCAAGCCGATGATGACGGAAGCGTAAATATACGAGAGCACAACTCCTCTTTCGCGCTGGTTCAAAGACCACATTGATGCTAATCCCCCACCAATGGATTCTGACAAGGATAAACTAGTATTGGCCTTATCACATGGCCCCGCGCCCAACATCATGACTTACCAAGCGTACGATATCAACGGGTACACATTCTACACGGAAGAAAAAGACAAGAACAGTGTTTACCAGAACTCAGGGGTAATGATGGATTCCTGGACGGGTGACGTAAAGACTAGATAATACGGAAGAATCGAGGAAATCTGGGAGCTTAGCTACGCTGGGGAGAAAGTGCCGATGTTCCGTATCAGATGGGCTAAGAGCGTCACAAAAGAAGACCGGTATTTCACCACCATGTTTCTACCCGAAGCCAACAAATCAAAGTCCACGAACGCCACCGCGCAGAATGAGCCCTGGGTACTGGCAGAACACGTGCACCAATGCTTCTTCATAACGGACCCATCCAGGCCTAGCCGTGTTATCGTGAGGAGAGGCAAGAGGACCATCGTCGGAATGGATGGAGTCGCCAACGAGGAAGACTTCGAAGGACAAGTCGGAGACCCAATGATGGAAGAATCCGAGGACGAAGACAGAACATACACCACAAGAAGAAGCAGGACCACGCTACCGAGGTCAGGTCGACCCTTCAAAAGAAGAAGTCACGACACGGGGCTAAATTATTCAACGACGAGCAAGAAAAGCAAGAAGAAAGCGAAACACTCTTCTCAATCGATGATGTAAAACTTTATTTGCAATCTATAACTCATATTTTGTGTAATTCATAACTACTCATATGGTCATGGCCAATATTTTATGTATGACTAATTAATATTGTGTTGGTCAATATTTTTTGTATGTATATATAACTCATATCTTCATGTTTTTACATAACTCATGCATATTGCTTTATTATTATCTTTAAAAGATAAGAATATAAATATAATAGAAAAGGCCAGGAAATAATAGAAACATAAAGAAATAAAGAAAAGAAATAAAGAAAAGGACAGTGGTGGGAATTGCATGATTTGGCCAAGTCCCAGGTATACCCGGAGTAGTATTACTGCCGGCGCACCAGGGCTATGGTTCGCCGGGGGTAAACTTGTCCCCGGCGAACAATAGCTCTGGTGCGCCGACAGTAATACTACTCCGGGTATACCTGGGACTTAACCGCGTGATCTCTCTTCCTCTCTTCCTCACATCATTCTTCCCCGTACCGACGACGACGACCACCCGCCAGCGCCGCCACCCGCCGTTCTGCACCAGCCCCTGTCCACCACCATCCACCTCCACCAGCCCCCCACCACCTGCCTCCGCTGTCGAGGAGGAGCCGCCGCCGCCGCTGTCGGATCAGGTCGAGGAGGAGCCGCCGCCGCTGTCGGATCCACCGCCGCCGTCGGATCCGCCACTCGCCAGCCGCCACAGAGAGGAGGAGCAGGAGCAGGAGACCCGTACCTGCCGCTAGCCGCCGCCGTCGACCCCTGCTGGTAGTCAGGTAGGTCCACCTCCTCTGCCCCCAATCCCCCTCCGCCCCCAATCCCCCTCTACCTCTGTGATTTCATTCATCTAATGAGAAAGCAGAATATCACCCCTTTTCCATTAATTCCTGGTACTGTTCTTGTGTTCACAATACATCATATATGCAAATGCTACTGAAAATGTTGTTTGGTCATTCTTATTGCTGTGTGATTTGGTACTACTAAGATATGCTTGGTACTACTAAGTAGGCTAGGAGAAGGATTATAACATATTCATGTTAAAGAATTAAATAAATGCAATAGCAGGTGAAAGAGTCAATTTTGAAGTTCAAATTTGAAGAATTAAGCACATCATTGTCTATATGAGTTAAGTACTTATGGTTCATACAGAATGAACAAACAGCAATCAGGCTTTTCCAATACCAACCATCATACTGACCAATAGCACTAAAATCATCAATTTGAAATTTTCTGGTTTGAAATTAAATGATGAAATGCAGTAGCAAATGATGAAATGCACTCATATTCATTCTATGGTTTGAAATTTTGAGAGAGTGATGACCCACAAGTATAGGGGATCGCGGCAGTCTTCGAGGGAAGTAAAACCCAAATTTATTGATTCGACACAAGGGGAGGTAAAGAATACTTATAAGCCTTAACAACTGAGTTGTCAATTCAGCTGCACCTGGAAAAGCACTAGCAACAGGGGTGATGTGAAAGTAGCAGTAATATGAGAGCAGTAGTAACAGTAACACAGCAGCAGTAATAGCAATATGAGAGCAATGGCACCAGAAAATAGTTGATACTACTTCCAATGACATGTAGAACGAGTATATAATGATGAGAGATGGACCGGGGTTCCCAGCGATCTACACTAGTGGCAACTCTCCAATAAGTGACAAGTGTTGGGTGAACAAATTACAGTTGGGCAATTGATAGGAATCAAAGCATTAAGACAGAACATCAAGATTATTAATTATGTAGGCATGTTTTCCATATATAGTCGTACGTGCTCGCAATGAGAAACTTGCACAACATCTTTTGTCCTACCAGCCGGTGGCAGCCGGGCCTCAAGGGAATCTACTGGATATTAAGGTACTCCTTTTAATAGAGCACCGGAGCAAAGCATTAACACTCCGTGAAAACATGTGTCCCTCACATCACCGCCATCCCCTCCGGTTGTCCCGATTCTTGTCACTTCGGGGCCTTTGGTTCCGGACAGCGACATGTGCATACAACTTGTAGATACAATCTAAGCAATTCATATAGAGCTTAAATCTAAGATCATGCCACTCGGGCCCTAGTGACAAGCATTAAGCATAACAAGATTGCAGCAACAATAACTTCACAAACTTTATAGATAGACTAATCATAATGTATCATCCATCGGATCCCAACAAACACAACACCGATTACATCAGATGAATCTCAATCATGTAAGGCAGCTCATGAGATCATTGTATTGAAGTACATGGAGGAGAGTATACCAACTAGCTACTGCTAGAACCCGTAGTCCATGGGGGAACTACTCACGGAGCATGATAGAGGCGGTGGCGTCGATGGAGATGGCTTCCGGGGGCACTTCCCCGTCCCGGCAGGGTGCCGGAACAGAGACTTCTGTCCCCCGAATTGGAGTTTTGCGATGGCGGCGGCGCCCCTGGAGTCTTTCTGGAGTTTCTTCAATTGGTACTGCGTTTTTAGGTCGAAAGGGGTTATATAGGCGAAGAGGCGGCGCAGGAGGGTCGACAGGGCGGCCTCCCCATAGGGGGGCGCGGCCAGGGTCTGGCCCGCGCGGCCCACCCCTCTGGTGGCCCCCTGGCTCTCCTCCGACTCTTCTTCGGAGTTCTGGATGCTTCCGGGAAAAATAGGATGTTTGGCGTTGATTTCGTCCAATTCCAAGAATATTGCCCGAACAGCCTTTCTGGAACCAAAAACAGCAGAAAACAGGAACTGGCACTGTGGCATCTTGTTAATAGGTTAGTTCCGGAAAACGCATAAAAACATTATAAAGTGCAAGCAAAACATGTAAGTATTGTCATAAAACAAGCATGGAACATCAGAAATTATGGATACGTTGGAGACGTATCAGCATCCCCAAGCTTAGTTTCTGCTCGTCCCGAGCAGGTAAACGATAAAAAGAATAATTTCTGTAGTGACATGCTACTTACATAACGTTGATCATACTATTACAAAGCATATGAAATGAATGAAGTGACTCAAGGCAATGATCTATAGTTGCTAACAAATAGATAACATATAGCAAAACTTTTCATGAAGAGTACTTTCAAGACAAGCATCAAAAGTCTTGCACAAGAGTTAACTCATAAAGCAATAAATTCAAAGTAAAGGCATCGAAGCAACACAAAGGAAGATGTAAGTTTCAGCAGTCGCTTTCAACTTTCAACATGCATATCTCATGGATAATTGTCAACATAAAGTAATATGATGAATGCAAATAAACAAGTATGTAAGAATCAATGCACAGTTGACACAAGTGTTTGCTTCTAAGGTGGAAGGAAATAGGTAAACTGACTCAACATAAAGTAAAAGAATGGCCCTTCGCAGAGGGAAGCATTGATTGCTATATTTGTGCTAGAGCTTTGGTTTTGAAAACATAAAGAGAGCATAAAAAGTAAAATTTTGAGAGGTGTTTGTTGTTGTCAACGAATGGTAGTGGGCACTCTAACCCCCTTGCCAGACAAACCTTCAAAGAGCGGCTCCGATGAATTATTTTTATTTTTGGGTGGCACTCCTTCCAACCTTTCTTTCACAAACCATGGCTAACCGAATCCTCGGGTGCCTGCCAACAATCTCATACCATGAAGGAGTGCCTTTTTATTTTAGTTTTATTATGATGACACTCCCCCCAACCTTTGCTTACACAAGCCATGGCTAACCGAATCCTTCGGGTGCCGTCCAACAATCACATACCATGGAGGAGTGTCTATTTAGGTTAATTAATTCGGAACTGGGAATCCCATTGCCAGCTCTTTTTGCAAAATTATTGGATAAGCGGATGAAGCCACTAGTCCATTGGTGAAACTTGCCCAACAAGATTGAAATATAAAACACCACATACTTCCTCATGAGCTATAAAACATTGACACAAATCAGAGGTGCATTTTGAATTGTTTAAAGGTAGCACTCAAGCAATTTACTTTGGAATGGCGGAGAAATACCATGTAGTAGGTAGGTATGGTGGACACAAATGGCATAGGTTTTGGCTCAAGGTTTTGGATGCACGAGAAGCATTTCCTCTCAGTACAAGGCTTTGGGCTAGCAAGGTTGTTTGAAGCAAACACAAGCATGAACCGGTACAGCAAAACTCACATAAGAACATATTGCAAGCATTATAATACTCTACACTGTCTTCCTTGTTGCTCAAACACTTTTACCAGAAAATATCTAGACCTTAAGAGAGACCAATCATGCAAACCAATTTTAACAAGCTCTACAGTAGTTCTCCACTAATAGGTTTAAACTACATGAAAAAACTTAATCATGATCTACTTGAGAGCTCAAAACAATTGCCAAGTGTCAAATTATCCAAGACATTATGAGGCATTTTCTGTTTCCAACCAAATAACCATAAGTATTGTAGCTTCCAACTTTTATCATTGAACATTAAAAGTAAAACGAAGAACAAGTGTTCATATGAAAAAGCGGAGCGTGTCTCTATCCCAAACAAGGATTGCTAGGATCCGAATTTATTCAAACACAAACAAAAATAAAACATACAGACGCTCCAAGTAAAGCACATATGATGTGACCGAATAAAAATATAGTTTCAATAGAAGAAACCTGATAAGTTGATGAAGAAGGGGATGCCTTGGGCATCCCCAAGCTTAGACGCTTGAGTCTTCTTGAAATATGCAGGGATGAACCACGGGGGCATCCCCAAGCTTTGACTTTTCACTCTTCTTGATCATATATCATCCTCCTCTCTTGACCCTTGAAAACTTCCTTCACACCAAACTTCTCATAAACTTCATTAGAGGGGTTAGTACTCAAAAAATTTGAATCCACCTTGGTCCTGTAGTGACACATTGCAAGAACTCAATAAAACATTAGCTACAGCTCTCCACGTCTAGAAAGCCTTGCTTAAAGTCCACAAGAGACAATGCAAAAAACAGAGACAGAATCTGCCAAAACAGAACAGTCAGTAAAGATGAATTTTTAATAAATACTTCCGTTGCTCAAATCAGAAAACTCAAAACTAATAAAAGTTGCATACATATCTGAGGAACACGCACGTAAATTGGCATATTTTTCTGAGTTACCTACAGAGAAAACATCCTAGATTCGTGACAGATAGAAATCTGTTTCTGCGCAGAAATCCAAATCTAGTATCAACCTTCGATTAGAGGCTTCACTTGGCACAACATTGCAACAAAATAAAGATAAGGAGAGGTTGCTACAGTAGTAACAACTTCCAAAACACAAGAAAATAGTAGCAAAATAAACAAATGGGTTATCTCCCAAGAAGTTCTTTCTTTATAGCCATTAAGATGGGCTCAGCAATTTTAATGATGCACTCGCAAGAAATAGTATTTGAAGCAAAAGAGAGCATCAAGAGGCAAATTCGAAACATATTTAAGTCTAACCCACTTCCTATGCATAGGAATCTTGTACACAAATAAATTCATGAAGAACAAAGTAGCAAGCACAAGAAGATAAAACAAGAGTAACTTCAAATTTTTAAGCATATAGAGAAGTGTTTTAGTACCATGCAAATTTCTACAACCATATTTTCCTCTCTCATAATAATTTTCAGTAGCTTCATGAATAAACTCAACAATATAACTATCACATGCAGCATACTTTTCATGATCCACAAACATATAATTTTTATCAAGCTCAAAAATAGTGGAATTAAAACTTTCAAACTCACTTTTATCAATAATATGACAAGATGATTGATCAATCTCAAGAGATATGGGACTCATAGATAAAGTCAAGAACTCTCCAATCCCATTTTCATTAGTAGTACAATTAATATTATCAAGTAACATAGGACCATCATCTAAAGATTTATCATAAACATTTGCTAAGCAAAATTTTTAGTACCATGCATTTCGACATCAGGCACAAACAAAGCATTATCATAAGATTTATCAAAGTAGCATGGATTATCATAGATAACAGTAGCATAATTATTCTCACAAGTTTTACTCATAGGTAATATTTCAAGAGAATCCACAGGAACATAACATTCAAACTCTTTCGGTAAGCATGGAGGACAATCAAATAGTGTAAGAGATAAAGAGTTACTCTCATTAGAAGGTTGGCATGGGTAGCTAATCCATTCTTCCTCCTTTTGTTCATTACTCTCCTCTTCTTTTTCATCCAACGAGCTTTCAGGTTCATCAATTTCCTCCTCTTTTTCATCCAATGAGCTTTCAGGTTCATCAATTTCTTCTTCCACCGATTCCTGCAAATTGTGAGTGCATTCTTGTGCATTAATGAGTCTCTCTTTATAATCAATGATATAAGGATTATCACTGTAGCATTCTATGTAACAATTAATGATAGAAGAGACATAATCTTTAAGGTCCTTACAAACAACACAAGTTTCATAATTCTCAACCATGAAGGATTCTATCTCGGAGGCTCCCATAAATAAGACAAATTGTTCTACCTCGTCGAACCCATAATGAATATAGCAATTCCGATTATAGTTCTTAATTAAAAATTCCTCACTAAAGCCACATTGAAATTTAAGATGTTTAGTATCCTGTTGAGAGCAACAGTTTATATCATGGCGTTTAAGCAAGATTTTAGCAATTGTATTCAATTTTTCTATCATAGCACTCATTATTTTACCAGTTCTTGATTCTCTATAATTATTATAACATTCTATGAGCTCCAAGTAGGTTGTAGGTTCTCCCATAACAGCAGTTTTTAATTTTTAGATTTTTCAAATTTTTATGGATTTTTGGGTATATGAGGAAAATAAAACAAGGCAAAAAAAAACTAAGCAAAAGTAAACTAAGCAAAATAATACTAGACAGAAATAAACTAAGCACAAATAAACTAGACAAAAGTAAATTAAGCAAAACAAAATAAAATAAAAACAAGAGAGAGGTAGAGTGTACTCCCCAGGTGAACTTATGAGTAGAGCTATGCCTCCCCGGCAACGGCGCCAGAAAGCAGTCTTGATGACCCACAAGTATAGGGGATCGCGGCAGTCTTCGAGGGAAGTAAAACCCAAATTTATTGATTCGACACAAGGGGAGGTAAAGAATACTTATAAGCCTTAACAACTGAGTTGTCAATTCAGCTACACCTGGAAAAGCACTAGCAACAGGGGTGATGTGAAAGTAGCAGTAATATGAGAGCAGTAGTAACAGTAACACAGCAGCAGTAATAGCAATATGAGAGCAATGGCACCAGAAAATAGTTGATACTACTTCCAATGACATGTGGAACGAGTATATAATGATGAGAGATGGACCGGGGTTCCCAGCGATCTACACTAGTGGCAACTCTCCAATAAGTGACAAGTGTTGGGTGAACAAATTACAGTTGGGCAATTGATAGGAATCAAAGCATTAAGACAGAACATCAAGATTATTAATTATGTAGGCATGTTTTCCATATATAGTCGTACGTGCTCGCAATGAGAAACTTGCACAACATCTTTTGTCCTACCAGCCGGTGGCAGCCGGGCCTCAAGGGAATCTACTGGATATTAAGGTACTCCTTTTAATAGAGCACCGGAGCAAAGCATTAACACTCCGTGAAAACATGTGTCCCTCACATCACCGCCATCCCCTCCGGTTGTCCCGATTCTTGTCACTTCGGGGCCTTTGGTTCCGGACAGCGACATGTGCATACAACTTGTAGATACAATCTAAGCAATTCATATAGAGCTTAAATCTAAGATCATGCCACTCGGGCCCTAGTGACAAGCATTAAGCATAACAAGATTGCAGCAACAATAACTTCACAAACTTTATAGATAGACTAATCATAATGTATCATCCATCGGATCCCAACAAACACAACACCGATTACATCAGATGAATCTCAATCATGTAAGGCAGCTCATGAGATCATTGTATTGAAGTACATGGAGGAGAGTATACCAACTAGCTACTGCTAGAACCCGTAGTCCATGGGGGAACTACTCACGGAGCATGATGGAGGCGGTGGCGTCGATGGAGATGGCTTCCGGGGGCACTTTCCCGTCCCGGCAGGGTGCCGGAACAGAGACTTCTGTCCCCCGAATTGGAGTTTCGCGATGGCGGCGGCGCCCCTGGAGTCTTTCTGGAGTTTCGTCAATTGGTACTGCGTTTTTAGGTCGAAAGGGGTTATATAGGCGAAGAGGCGGCGCAGGAGGGTCGACAGGGCGGCCTACCCATAGGGGGGCGCGGCCAGGGTCTGGCCCGCGCGGCCCACCCCTCTGGTGGCCCCCTAGCTCTCCTCCAACTCTTCTTCGGAGTTCTGGATGCTTCCGGGAAAAATAGGATGTTTGGCGTTGATTTCGTCCAATTCCGAGAATATCGCCCGAACAGCCTTTCTGGAACCAAAAACAGCAGAAAACAGGAACTGGCACTGTGGCATCTTGTTAATAGGTTAGTTCCAGAAAACGCATAAAAACATTATAAAGTGCAAGCAAAACATGTAAGTATTGTCATAAAACAAGCATGGAACATCAGAAATTATGGATACGTTGGAGACGTATCAGAGAGCACTAAAATGAATTCATTCTCTGGTTTGGAATTAAATGATGAAATGCAGTAGCAAAAAATGGGGATTTTCAGTGCTTCTTTTCATGTTTTTCTTTTCTTTTGCCTCTCTGGTTAGATGAAATGCAGCTAGCTAGGTTCATGTTTCTTAGGTATGTTCATAATAATATGATGGTTCTCTGGTTAAAATAATTTAGTAGGTTTAGTTAATAAAATTTGCTAGCAGTACATGGTTCATTTAAATGAAATGAACACTAGTTGGCAGTAGCAAATGCTACTACTGGTTTAGCTACTGGTTTAAAATTAAAATGTTGCTTTGTTCATGTTGCTTAGGTATTTAGTTCATTAGGTGGAGTTCATTGCTGGTTAGTATTTAGGGTTTCAATTTATATTTAGTAAATGCTTTATATACTAAATGCTTCTGGTTTGCTTCTGGTTGAGATGGAAATGCAAAATGCAGTAGCTAGCTAGGTTCATTTAGTTGATTTATGTTGGTTTACACATTCTTGATTCTTGTTTATTAAATTTTTAGGGTTCATATATAGCAAGAATGCGTTCTCTGGTTCATTTAAATGCCTAATGAAATGCATTCTCTGGTTCATTTAAATGCCTAATGAAATGCTAATATACAAAATGAATTGCTGCCAGTGTAGGTGTTGCATGCTCATGCTCATAACATGAATGAAATGCAAAATTGCTTGCTCATGCTCATGCTCCTAACAAGAATGAAATGCAAAATTGTTTGCTATTTTAATTCATGGTTAGTTTAAGCAATGAGATAAAACTGCTACTGCTTATTGGTCCTGCTGTGGGCATGCTGATGCTCATAACAATAATAAAATGCAAAAAATGCTTGCTCATGCTCATGCTTGCCATAAATTGCTACTGGATCAAAATGTCTATAAGACAGGTTCATTTAGTTGATTTATAATTGGAGCTTTCTGATAATCCACAAATGAAACTGGTGCTATGTTCCTTATCTGGTTCATTTAAAATGATCCATATATATGCCACTGCCATATATATAAAATGATCTGTTTTTTGGAACTGTCTTATAAGTGGGTACAAGCTCTGTTTGGCACTGTTTTAATTATGTAGCCAGAGAGTAGCATGGTGTTGATGTAAAATGGTTATGATGTAAAATGCTAAAGATGGTTTGAATTCTGGTTTTTATTTTAGTGTTTGAATTCTGCTGATTTACATTCATCTACTGTAATGCTAAGTGCTACTGTAATGCTACTGTAGTGCTATTACTGATGGTTATTGTGAAATGAAAATGAAAATGAAGCTGCTCCCCTACTGTAATGGTCAAGTTATATTGTCTCTCGTTTATGGTGATGGTTATGGTGTTCATGGCTATATATATGTGAATTGCATTTCTGTTACACAGGGATTGAGTTGCTATTGAGTGCCGGAATGTCGATTCATTTCCGTTCCGGCAATTCTAGCACTCGGCATGACCAATTTTTAGCAAAGGTCATGCCGAATTTTTCCGTGAATTCTAACTCTTTTTCATCTTCTATTAGTGCAAGCCACCATGTCGTCTCAAGAAGAGTTAGAGGAGCACTACAATAGGCACTTCTTTAGGACGGAGGAGGATGCCGAGGCCGCTGGTGTTGGCGGCGACGAGGACCATGGGATGGAGGATGCCGCTGGGGGTAGTGCCGACGAGCCAAGCGGCAACGAGGCAAGCGGCGCCGCCGGGGGTAGTACCTACGAGCCTAGCGGCGATGAGGCAACCGGCGCCGTCGGGGGTGGCGGCGAGACAAGCGGCGACGATCCTAGCGGCGCCGCCGGGAGTACTGCCACCGGGACAAGTGGAGCCAAGAGGCCGCAGAAGGCAAGGCGCCAAAACATGGTCGGCACCGGCAGAGACACAGTCAAAGAGGTGGACCCCGCTAGTGGTTTGCCGGTGGAGCCTAAGGATGTTGCCAAGGGGTACGGCAACCAACTGGCATGTATCCTCCGAGAGGTCATCAATCTCAACGAGACGGATCTCCGAGCTGAGAACAAAGCGCATTTGCGAGCCCAGCTCATTGCGAGGTTGCACTCACGATACAAGTTCCTAGGCGACTACGCCTCCACTCATGAATCCAAGAACATTGTGAACTCACAAGCCCTCCTGAAGTTCACCAAACACCTCAGCAGCTATAAGTACATGGTGCGGAAGATGATTGCTGACGGCAAAGGTTTCGAAGAGGTCCACTCTGCCTTTCCGCATGTCTCTCAGGCGGACTTTGATGCTTTTGTGGCCAATGAAGAGCTACAAGCGACGAAGAATCGCAAGTTGTGGGGGAAGGAAATGCGGGAGCTTAACATCGGCAACCACAACCTTGGGAGCCGTGGGTACGAGGGAAAGGAGCCCTATTGGGCGAAGGAGGACGAGGCGTATGTAAATGCCGGCATTGAGAACCCCTGGCTCAAGTACAAGGACCCGCTTGAAAGAAGATTCATCAGGTCACAGTACCATAAGAAGAAACTAACCGGGGAACTTGTCACGGACCCCAAGGTCGTAACCGACATAATTTGGTTCACGAACGACCAGAAGGTCCTATCGTTGGAGAAAAAACTGGTAAGCAATTTACCGGTTTTATTAGATCAAGTATCGTTCATATAATAGTAGCAACATTTCTAAATGGTTCACGTTTCTTCCGCAGGAAGGAGAAAGACAAAGACTTTCTCAAGGTGACGAAGGCTCCTCGTCCCAGGCGTCGACGGGCAGGGTAGCATGGGACAAGCCTCTCGTACGGGCGCTAAACATCGTCAATGAGCATTCACCTACGAGAAGGCCGCATAGAGGCCGTGTGGCTGGCGCCGGTACAGGCCACAAGCATGATCACTACGGCTTGTCGTCTGCGGCCGATAAAAATGCGCGCAATGAGAGGAAGCAGCGGGAGGCGGAGGAAATGGTTGAGTCAATCCTAGCCCAAGTCCAAGCTGGTTTGGTACCGCAACTGGTACCGCAACTCAAAGCTACACTCGTACCTGAAGTCAAAGCTGAAGTCGCCGCTTCAGTCCAACCAGATTTCAACGCTCTACACGCGTGGTATGAGGGTGGCAAACAAGCCCCCCCTCCCCGAAAATGCAAGTGGTTAGCTTCGACGGCAGCAACTCGATGGCGCCGCCGTCCGCCGGCAATGACAATGTTATAATGGAGACTCCTCCGGCCGCCGGCAATGTCGCTGGTGCTAGGGATTCACCGTCCATGCCGGGTAGCAGCCCCTCCGTCACTTGCACGCCCGCCGTCGCATGTGCTGGCCCGTCGACATTAGCCGAGCTCAACGCCCTCACGGTAATTAACTAATGTGTACATCAAGTTAATATATTAGTTTCGTCATCCTTGCCCTCTCTCTAACGCCATACACATGTTCTCGCAGGCGCTCTCAACGCCATGCACCTTCCTGATGAGAGTAAACGACGAACTCAAAGACGTCGCGAGGGGGTCCATCCTTCGGCCCCTGGATAAGAAGTGGCACACACGAGATATGGCGGATGACGTTTACCGGGTTGAAGTGGATCGGGCGTTACCGGGCTATGAGGATTTGTTTCCTCCTAATCAACCGCATGGTGCCGATGACGATAGCCCGTTGAATCTGGCCTCACTGAAGGGTTGGGTACTGCTATGGCCGAAGACCCTAATTCGGATCAACACCTACTCGGGGTCGACGGCAAGCAAAGATAAGCACCTTGCGGCGCCACATGTCAGCGTCCCTCCACGACAGCCAGCGGCGCCGGTGGTCATCGCCCCACCAGAACGGCCAGCTGCGCCAGAGGTCAGCGCCCCACCACAACAGCCAGCTGCGCCAGAGGCCGAGGAATACGAACGTGAGAACTTCCAATGGGATATTCCTACGTCTTCACAAGTTTTCCATGAGGATGCGCCGGCCTTGAAATATATGTGCTCCAAGAAGCTGTTCGATTCTCAAGAAACGGCTGAGGAGGAAAATCCTGAGGAGGTCGCCACCGCCGCCGTCAAAAATATGTTGAGCCCAAACACACTCCGTGCTACGGCCACTACGGCGATGGAGGGTCCATCAGTACAACCCAAGAAGAGGAAGAGGCAAAATAAGAAGGACGCCCAAGACAAGGCGGCGGCGGCCAAATCCAAGGACAAGGTCCCACTCCTTGACAAGTTGCCAAACAATTGGCGACCTCTGCATCACTTGGGTCAACCGATGCTGCCGGAGCATGTCGTGAAGAAACTCACCCCGGATATGAGGAGCTTGCATGAGACTGTCTTGCATGTGGAGAACCTTCTTCTCAAATCAAAAGATCCTGGTTACCCTCTCTTCGTGGCGAAGGTGCCAACTGGCATGAACTTCGTCGAGAAGTACCCCGCGGACTTGTGCTTCATCCGGTTCAACGACATCTTCAGCATCTATCGCATGCAAGCGCTCCACTTTAGTGTGGTTCGCCTAGTTGCTCTTAGCTTGTCTACCCAGATTGTTAAGGAGGAGACGCCGACCATCGCGATAATGGACCCTTCTATATGCGGGAGAGCATCATCTGCAACGCTGGGGATCGGGCGATTGCCACCCAGCAGGTCGAGGATTTCATACTGGCGAACATTAAAAAGGGCGCCATTCTCATCCCTTACTTCCCCGAGTAAGTAATCACTCGCTAGTCCCCCATTACCATTCTATCCTATATCTCCATTTGCATTTCCAAACGTTAATCCGTGTGTTTTCCGCAGAGACAAGTTCTGCACCCTCATCGTCGTGCACCCGCAACACTCGCATGCAGTATATCTCGACTCGGGTAGGGACCACAAGAAAGACTACACCCACATCAAGGCCCTTCTCAATGATGCTCTCACCGGCTTCGCCAACAAGGCAGGCCCCCTCAAAGTAGAGAGGAAATCCCGAGGAGGCTTGGTCTTAACCCACACAACCAACTTCCCCGCCTCGTGCAGTCGACGCCCGACAATGGGATGGACGCGTGGTACGCCATCCTTCAGATGCAGGAGTACATAAAGTACGCAGATGACATGTTGCTGCCAGGGAATCTCAGAAACAGGTTTGCAAACATGGCGGATGTCCCTGATAGAGAGATTAGAAAGAACTGGGGTCGCATCCAGCAGTTCATTTGCACGATAATCCTGCAGGATGTCAACAATAGGTCTGGCGAGTTCTTCTACGGCTACGGTCTACCACCTAATGACGAGATAGAACTCCGCTTGGAGATGTCGCGTGATGAGAGGCCGTTCAACTCGCTTGAGGGCTGCCGTCCATTCCCCCCTAGGCGTACAACCTGATCCTACGACGGGAACACTTGCTAAAGCTTGAACGATATGTCCTTGAACTTCCGTATTGTAATAATTGCTATATATTCCCATAGAATCGACTAGTTGCTTTTATTTAGTTGTATGAATGTGCATGTGAACATGTGTCTATAGTTTCATTTACTTTGCTATATATTTCAAGATTATGGCGTACATAGCTTAATAATTATTTGCATTTACTCGACCACTACTTGCCTCGTATTTGGAGTTCGCCGATGATTAGAATGTTCGGTCACTCGTACACTCGGGGGTGGAGCCAGTGAGCCTTGGTGCGACGGCCACAAGTATCAATCTATTGTGCATCCTACCTAGCCTCACTAACTCCATCCCTGGATGTTAATATTTGTTTCGACCGACAAAGTATGAGGCACGCTATTTAATTCGTACTACTTGTCTTTTATTTGAGTTCGCACTTCTTAATTGCATTGGCCGATGATTAAAATGTTCGGTCACTTGTACACTCCGGGGTGGGGCCAGTGAGGCTTGGTGTGATGGCCACAAATATCAATCTATTGTGCATCCTACCTAGCCTCACTGACCCCATCCCTGTATGTTATTATTTATTTCGACCAACAAAGTATGAGGCACATGCTATTTAGTTCATACTACTTGTCTCTTATTTGAATTGGCACTTGTTCATTGCATTGGTACTAACGTTTTACTTGTCTTGTGAATGGAGATGCCAACGACATATGTCGTGTACAAGGGGAGGGTTCCTGGAGTCTACGACGACTGGGAGGACTGTCGGAGACAGGTGCACCATTTCAGCGGCAACAGCTACAAGGGATACCCCACTAGGGTGGAGGCGGAAGGAAGATACGCCCGTTATCTAGCGGGAGAGATGAGGGACATGAGGAGGAACCGGATGAAGACCATGGCCTTCGTGATGATGGTCATCATGACCATGTTGGTCATGTTCTATGTGATTGTAGTTTAGGTTAGGACCTACATTGTGAGGTGTATGACGATACTTGTGACGACTATGTACCGAGACTTCTAACTTTGTGAAACTTCGTCGTTCGGTGTTGCATATGCACGTGTGTTGTATGAATCAACACATTCCGAAACGAGACTTGCGTATTTGTGTATTGATACCGAAATGAAACTTGGCTCTCTATGTGCTTCTCATATTGCATGTACTGCTGTATAAATATGAACTGCTGTATAAATTTGCAAATATGCGTTGTAATATGCTGGAAAAAGGCTATAAAATTGTATTATCGATTACTACTGCCGGCGCACCTACATGATCTACTGCCGGCGCACAGAGCACGCGCCAGTGCTGGCATCCCTACTATCGGCGCAGCTACACGTGCGCCAGTGGAACATGTAGTTGCCGGCGAATCAGGGCCGGTGCGCCGGCAGTAGCTGTCTTACCACCGGCGAACAGACAGGCGCGCCGGCAATGAGCAGTTATCACCGGCCCGTTCGCACCGGCGGGCTTCGGTGCGCCGGCAATAAGCCAATTAGGTGCGCCGGCAGTAGGCTTTTCCCTTGTAGTGATGATCAACCCCTAGAGTATTTGTCATGTTAGGCATAGAGGGGTTAGGGGATGATACCTCAGAAGATTTAGTTGTCGGGGGGATGACCCCCGGTAGGTCAAGACTATGGCAAGTATGCCAAGATTAAGCATTTATAAACCGGATTAAAGATTAATCCAGATTCTGAAAGCTCTGTTTAGCAGTGCTAAGTTGATACAAAACCGGTATACCAGGAGGGATATGCCGGAGTAAGGGAAACTAGTGATATCTAAGCTGGAGATACGACCAAGAGAAGGAATCTGAAGATACAAAGAACAAGAGGCCGGTTCTTAAAGGTTAAGATACCGGGGGTCCGGCATAGGCTCAACTGTAGCATGTCGGTACCTTGGTCCAAGATTCCCTCAAGGACCGAAGGACAAGATGAGCGAAGCAGTTTAGCTTTAATCGAAGCCCTAACGCCAAAGAGGAAGATGGCATAAAAGGTACCGAACGAGGTCACCAGGCCGCTGATTAAAGAGGGAAGCGTCATCCTAGAGCCAAAGAAGCTTTATAAAGTAGCATTGAACAGTAAATATACCCTTAGGGTTCCTTCCCTTGTAAGCCTCCTCTCCACTATATAAGGAAAGGAGGGGCACCCCTGTGCGGGACGATCGATCGAGCAATCAGTAGAGAATAGATTTGGCATGTAAGCCGTACATCTTCAACCTCTGGCCTTTGGCTAAGTTCTTGAGTTCAATACAAAGTTCTGTGTGTTTCCCACCTGTATCTTAACCCTCCGCCAGATCCTCTAGCGCACATCGGCCCCAACTTAAGCCATCCTATGGCATCTGTTGTTACACCACGACGACATTAGCAGTGAAGAAATTTTGTTCCTTAATGTGAATATCCTCATTGGGTGATTCAATTGCTGATGAAGAGGTAATGGAGATGGAAGCAAGATCAACCAACCCATTGGTAGTTTCATCATCATCATCCCCAGAAGTATATTCTTCTTGAGTTGAGAGCACAATAGATGTATCCGTGGAAGATCTTGCCATAAAGCAATGTGCATTCTTGATGTGAGGGTTCTCATTGGGGGATTCAAAGAGGGATGAAGATGGAGTGGAGGTAGTAGCAATAGCGGCCACTTCCTTTGATGTTTCTTCATCATCACTTTCATTGTCATTATCATGTTCTTCTTGTTCTTGATGAATGGCCTCTTGTTGGGAGACTTTGAATCTTTGCTCTTGTCCTTGGGAATGATCCTCCCACCACGAGTTTCTCTATTCTCACATGCACATTCGGCAATGAAGTGGAACTTGTCACCATAATTGAAGCAAGATCTTGATCTTGGGCTCGGGCTCTTGAACCCACTTGCTTTGTTCCTTTTGATGTTTTCTTCTTTTGCCTTGGATGGATCAACCTAGAAGGTTCTTGCATGAAATGCCACATGGTCATGGTAGTGGTATTCAAAATCTTCCGGACAAGTCATGCTCCAAGAGGTTTGATACGTCTCAAACGTATCTATAATTTCTTATGTTCCATGCTACTTTATTGATGATACTCACATGTTTTATACACACTTTATGTCATATTTATGCATTTTCCGGCACTAACCTATTAACAAGATGCCGAAGAGCCAGTTGTTGTTTTCTGCTGTTTTTGGTTTCAGAAATCCTACGAAGGAAATATTCTCGGAATTGGACGAAATCAACGCCCAGGGTCTTATTTTTCCATGAAGCTTCCAGAAGACCGGAGGAGATACGAAGTGGGGCCACGAGGCGGCGACACAGCAGGGCCGCGCGGCCAGGGCTGGGGCCGCGTCGCCCCCTGACCTACCCTTCCGCCTACATATAGCCTTCGTCGAGAATACCCCAGTACCGAGAGCCACGATACGGAAAACCTTCCAGAGACGCCGCCGCCGCCAATCCCATCTCGGGGGATTCAGGAGATCGCCTCCGGCACCCTACCGGAGAGGGGAATCATCTCCCGGAGGAGTCTTCATCGCCATGATCGCCTCCGGAGTGATGTGTGATTAGTTCACCCCTGGACTATGGGTCCATAGCAGTAGCTAGATGGTTGTCTTCTCCTCATTGTGCTATCATTGTCGGATCTTGTGAGGTGCCTAGCAAGATCAAGATCATCTATTTGTAATGCTACATGTTGCGTTTGTTGGGATCCGATGAATATGGAATACTATGTTATGTTGATTATCAATCTATCATCTATGTGTTGTTTATGATCTTGCATGCTCTCCGTTGCTAGTAGAGGCTCTGGCCAAGTCGTTACTTGTAACTCCAAGAGGGAGTATTTATGCTCGATAGTGGGTTCATGCCTCCATTAAATGCAGGACGGATGTGAAAGTTCTAAGGTTGTGGATGTGCTGTTGCCACTAGGGATAAAACATCAATGCTTTGTCTAAGGATATTTGTGTTGATTACATTACGCACCATACTTAATGCAATTGTCTGTTGTTTGCAACTTAATACTGGAAGGGGTGCGGATGCTAACCTGAAGGTGGACTTTTTAGGCATAGATGCATGCTGAATAGCGGTCTATGTACTTTGTCGTAATGCCCAATTAAATCTCACACTACTCATCATAATATGTATGTGCATTGTCATGTCATCTTTATTTGTAAATTGCCCAACTGTAGTTTGTTCACCCAACATGCTATTTCTTATCGGAGAGACACCACTAGTGAACTGTGGACCCCGGTCCATTCTTTACATCGAATACAATCTACTGCAAACATTGTTCTTACTGTTCTCTGCAAACGTCATCATCCACACTATACATCTAATCCTTTGTTACAGCAAGCCGGTGAGATTGACAACCTCACTGTCACGTTGGGGCAAAGTATTTTGGTTGTGTTGTGCAGGTTTCACGTTGGCGCCGGAATCCCTGGTGTTGTGCCGCACTACACTCCGCCACCATCAACCTTCAATGTGCTTCTTGGCTCCTACTGGTTCGATAAACCTTGGTTTCTTACTGAGGGAAAACTTGCTGCTGTACGCATCACACCTTCCTCCTGGGGTTCCCAACGGACGTGTGCTGTACGCGTATCAAGCCTCTTTTTCTGGCGCCGTTGCCGGGGAGATCAAGACACGCTACAAGGGGAGTCTCCACTTCCAATCTCTTTACTTTGTTTTTGTCTTGCTTTATTTTATTTACTGCTTTGTTTGCTTTCTTATATCAAAATACAAAAAAATTAGTTACTTGCTTTACTTTATTTACTATCTTGTTTGCGCTTTCCATATTAAAAACACAAAAAAAAATTAGTTACTTGCATTTACTTTATCTAGTTTGCTTTATTTACTATTGCTAAAATGGGTACTCCTGAAAATACTAAGTTGTGTGACTTCACTAGCACAAATAATAATGATTTCTTATGCACACCTATTGCTCCATCTGCTACTACAGCAGAATTCTTTGAAATTAAACCTGCTTTACTGAATCTTGTTATGAGAGAGCAATTTTCTGGTGTTAGTTCTGATGATGCTGCTGCCCATCTTAATAATTTTGTTGAACTATGTGAAATGCAAAAGTATAAGGATTTAGATGGTGACATTATAAAATTAAAATTGTTTCCGTTCTCATTAAGAGGAAGAGCTAAAGATTGGTTGCTATCTTTGCCTAAGAATAGTATTGATTCATGGACTAAATGTAAGGATGCTTTCATTGGTAGATATTATCCTCCTGCTAAGATTATATCTTTGAGAAGTAGCATAATGAATTTTAAGCAATTGGATAATGAGCATGTTGCCCAAGCATGGGAAAGAATGAAATCTTTGGTCAAGAATTGCCCAACCCATGGACTGACTACTTGGATGATCATCCAAACCTTTTATGCAGGACTGAATTTTTCTTCGCGGAACCTATTGGATTCAGCTGCTGGAGGTACTTTTATGTCCATCACTCTAGGCGCCGCAACAAAGCTTCTTGATGATATGATGATTAATTACTCTGAATGGCACATGGAAAGAGCTCCACAAGGTAAGAAGGTAAATTCTGTTGAAGAAACCTCCTCCTTGAGTGATAAGATTGATGCTATTATGTCTATGCTCGTGAATGGTAGATCTAATGTTGATCCTAATAATGTTCCTTTAGCTTCATTGGTTGCTCAAGAAGAGCATGTTGATGCGAACTTCATTAAAAATAATAATTTCAACAACAATGCTTATATGAATAATTCTGGTAACAACTATAGGCCATATCCTTCTAATAATAGTAATGGTTATGGTAATTCTTATGAGAATTCTTACAACAATAATAGAAATGTACCCCCTGGTCTTGAAGCCATGCTTAAAGAATTTATTAGTACATAAACCGCTTTTAACAAATCTGTTGAAGAAAAGCTTGGTAAAATTGATATTCTTGCTTCTAAAGTCGATAGTCTTGCTAACGATGTTGATCTTTTGAAATCGAAAGTTATGCCTAATGAAAATAAAGATATTAAGTCATTTTCTACAGCAAACGCCATCCAAGTTAGAATTAATGAGAATATTAGATTGATGGCCGAATTGCGTGCTAGGTGGGAAAAAGAAGAAGATGCTAAAGATAATGTAGCTAAAGTTTGGACTATTACCACCACTAGTAACGCTAATGCTTCACATGTTGCTACACCTCCTACTATCAATGGTAAAATAATTGGTGTTGCCAATGTTTCTACTCCTAATGCAAAGCGTGAAAAACTGCCTGAAATTGCTAAAACTGCTGAAACTGCTTGTGATAAAACTGCTGAAATTTTTTCAAATGTTGGGGACAATGATCCCATTGCTTTAGATCATAATGGTTTAGATTTTGATGATTGTCACATCTCTGAAGTTATAAAGTTCTTACAAAAACTTGCTAAAAGTCCCAATGCTAGTGCTATAAATTTGGCCTTTACAAAACATATTACAAATGCTCTCATAAAAGCTAGAGAAGAGAAATTAAATCGTGAAACTTCTATTCCTAGGAAGTTAGAAGATGGTTGGGAGCCCATCATTAAGATGAAGCTCAATGATTTTTATTGTAATGCTTTATGTGATCTTGGTGCAAGTATTTCCGTTATGCCTAAGAAAATCTATAATATGCTTGACTTGCCACCATTGAAAAATTGGTATTTGGATGTTAATCTTGCTGATAACTCTACAAAGAAACCTTTGGGGAGGATTGATAATGTTCGCATTACGGTTAACAATAACCTTGTCCCCGTTGATTTTATTGTGTTGGATATTGAATGCAATGCATCTTGTCCCATTATTTTGGGAAGACCTTTTCTTCGAACTGTTGGTGCTATTATTGATATGAAGGAAGGTAATATTAAATATCAATTTCCTCTCAAGAAAGGTATGGAACACTTCCCTAGAAAGAGAATGAAGTTACCTTTTGATTCTATTATTAGAACAAATTATGATGTTGATGCTTCATCTCTTGATAATACTTGATTCACACTTTCTGCGTCTAGCTGAAAGGCGTTAAAGAAAAGCGCTTATGGGAGACAACCCGTGATTTTACTTCTGCACTTTTGTTTTATATTTGAGTCTTGGAAGTTGTTACTACTGTAGCAACCTCTCCTTATCTTTATTTTATTGCATTGTTGTGCCAAGTAAAGTCTTTGATAGTAAGGTTCATACTAGATTTGGATTACTGCGCAGAAACAGATTTCTTTCTGTCACGAATTTGAGCAGTATTCTCTGTAGTTAACTCAGAAAAATCTTCCAATTTACGTGAGTGATCCTCAGATATGTACGCAACTTTCATTCAATTTGAGCATTTTCATTTGAGCAAGTCTAGTGCCCCTGAAAAATTCGTTTTTACGGACTGTTCGGTTTTGACAGATTCTGCCTTTTATTTCGCATTGCCTGGTTTGCTATGTTTGATGGATTTCTTTATTCCATTAACTTTCAGTAGCTTTGTGCAATGTCCAGAAGTGTTAAGAATGATTATGTCACCTCTGAACATGTGAATTTTTGATTATGCACTAACCCTCTAATGAGTTGTTTCGAGTTTGGTGTGGAGGAAGTTTTCAAGGATCAAGAGAGGAGGATGATACAATATGATCAAGGAGAGTGAAAGCTCTAAGCTTGAGGATGCCCCCGTGGTTCATCCCTACATATTTCAAGAAGACTCAAGCATCTAAGCTTGGGGATGCCCAAGGCATCCCCTTCTTCATGGACAACATTATCAGGTTCCTCTAGTGAGACTATATTTTTATTCCATTACATCTTATGTGCTTTACTTGGAGCTTTCGTATGTTTTGTTTTTGTTTTGTTTGAATAAAATTGGATCCTAGCATTCATTGTGTGGGAGAGAGACACGCTCCGCTGTTGCATATGAACACATATGTTCTTAGCTTTATTCTTAATGTTCATGGCGAAGGTTGAAACTGCTTCGTTAATCGTTATTTGGTTGGAAACAGAAAATGCTACATGTGGTAATTGGTATAATGTCTTGAATAACTTGATACCTGACAATTGTTGTGCTCATATAGATCATGTTTAAGCTCTTGCATCATATACTTTGCACCTATTAGTGAAGAAATACATAGAGCTTGCTAAAATTTGGTTTGCATGATTGGTCTCTCTAAAGTCTAGATATTTTCTAGTAAGGGTTTGAGCAACAAGGAGGACAGTGTAGAGTTTTATAATGCTTGCAATATGTTCTTATGTGAGTTTTGTTGTACCGGTTCATACTTGTGTTTGCTTCAAACAACCTTGCTAGCCTAAGCCTTGCATTGAGAGGGATTACTTCTGGTGCATCCAAAATCCTTGAGCCAAAAACTATGCCATTTGTGTCCACCATACCTACCTACTACTACATGGTATTTTCTGCCATTCCAAAGTAAATTGCTTAAGTGCTACCTTTAAACAATTCAAAAGTTATTACCTCTTATTTGTGTCAATGTTTTATAGCTCATGAGGAAGTATGTGGTGTTTATCTTTCAATCTTGTTGGGCAACTTTCACCAATGGCTAGTGGCTTCATCCGCTTATCCAATAATTTTGCAAAAAGAGCTGGCAATGGGGTTCCCAGCCCCAATTAATTAACTTTCATAATTTTACAAATAGACACTCCTCCATGGTATGTGATTGTTGGACGGTACCCGAGGATTCGGTTAGCCATGGCTTGAGAAAGCAAAGGTGGGGAGGAGTGTCATCTAAATAAAACTAAAATAAAAAGACACTCCTTCATGGTATGAGATTGTTGGAAGGCACCCCAGGATTCGGTTAGCCATGGTTTGTGAAAGCAAAGGTTGGAAGGAGTGTGATACGCGTACAGCACGCGACCGTTGGGAACCCCAAGAGAAAGGTGTGATGCGTACAGCGGCAAGTTTTCCCTCAGTAAGAAACCAAGGTTTATCGAACCAGTAGGAGTCAAGAAGCACGTTGAAGGTTGATGGCGGCGAGATGTAGTGCGGCGCAACACCAGGGATTCCGGCGCCAACGTGGAACCTGCACAACACAACCAAAGTACTTTGTCCCAACGTAACAGTGAGGTTGTCAATCTCACCGGCTTGCTGTAACAAAGGATTAGATGTATAGTGTGGATGATGATTGTTTGCAGAAAACAGTAGATCAAGTATTGCAGTAGATTGTATTCGATTAAAAAGAATGGACCGGGGTCCACAGTTCACTAGAGGCGTCTCTCCCATAAGATAAATAGCATGTTGGGTGAACAAATTACAGTTGTGCAATTGACAAATAAAGAGGGCATGACCATGCACATACATGATATGATGAGTATTGTGAGATTTAATTGGGCATTACGACAAAGTACATAGACCGCTATCCAGCATGCATCTATGCCTAAAAAGTCCACCTTCAGGTTATCATCCGAACCCCTTCCAGTATTAAGTTGCAAACAACAGACAATTGCATTAAGTGTGGTGACCCGGCATACCACTGCATGGTGTAGTATGCAAGTCTGATATAACACCAATGAAACACCGTTCCACTAGTATTACATCGCTCAGAGTGGTACAACAGAAACATATGCGGGTCCAAGGCATGTCTATAGAATTACAACATTGACTCTTTACAAAAGATCCACACAGCCTCCTACTTTACAATGAGGTAAAACTGCAAATAAACTCCAGAAGAACGACTCGTGGTCTAATCCTATCACGAACTCTATTTGTAGAGTATTTAACTAGCTATAGAGGCTATGAATAGATTCTAGCTAAATAGGAGCTAGGTTTAGGAAGCTAGTTCCCTTCTATGGCTAAACTAGGTTTTCTCCTTGTTGGATGTGGTATCTGACTCCTCTGACAGGGTCATGTTTCTTGAAGTAGTTGTTGACTCCTCGGCCTTCGAGTTGCACTGTAGATCCTCCTTCGTGGCCTCCATATCTAAGCAGGGGATTTAAGAGTGGTATGAGTACAAGCGTACTCAACAAGTTCATTATAGGAAAGAGGTGTTTAATGCACTAGCTACAACATTAGACCAGAAAGTCTAATACCGATGCAGGTTTTCATAACCATTTCTTCAAAAGGTTGCTTTTATTCATAAGAACTATGTCCGTCAGCCTTCACCGGTTTACTAGAACTTCATGGAGCTCCTTTCCGGCCGCGTTCGCAGTTCCATATCCCGGAACAGGGAGTGACAGGTCACGATTCATTACACTCTGCAGAGGTGTGTTGCTTTACCCATAAGAGATCTTAACCTTGGTGCCAACCGAGCACGTTACCCGTCCACACTTCCTTTGGTGTGAGGCCCGGTATAAGGTCATAGCCAATCATATTCCTCCGCTACCTCGCACACCCACCCTTTTGTAAGATTGTCTTCCCCTATATCCATGATGAGACCGTTCCGGGCATTTGTTCTCCCCTATACCGATTAAGGTAGACCGTTCCGAACAATTTTATATGCCTTCCCCTATCAATCATGGATAGACCGTTCCGGACATCTTACAATCCATCATAGACCGCATTACCGTGGGGACTTAAGGCTTCCCCAGCCTACCGCTTGTCCCTCAGGATACAAGTGTCTACGGCAAGCGCATCCGTTGATGTACAAGAGGTGGAAATACGATTGACTATTCCGTCCCACTCCAGATCTTATGGTTAACACGGTTATTACGGCACAAGAATCACTGGACGACATTTGTTGTTTAATCCTAGATGGATATAAACCCTTGCAATGGAACCTCCACCATATCAACACAATCCATGTTTCCATTGCCCACCACATAGTCATATTCATAGTTATGAAAATAGTGGTTTTGGTTTTTATGCAATAGTGATAACCATAGTACTTTGCAAGTAATTTGATAAAGATACTCAAATGACATGAGCAAGTGATGAACTTGCCTTTCTTGACTGCAAGATTATGCAGGCAAGGTCTTCGATACGCAATAACTCCAAATTCTGAAATAGCATCATCGTCCGGTAAGGACGATGTTTAAAAGATTGGCAAGGATGCATTAATGCATAAGTATGAGATGCAATCGCTCTAAGCGTGACCTAACCCCGATGATTTAGGATTAGTGAGTTGTGATGATTAATTTAGGGTGTGTTGCACTTTTAGAGTGATTCACAAACAATGTTCTTATTAAGGTTTGATTACTTGGTATTATGTACAAGTTATATGATAAAGCATAGTAAACAATTGAGCACACACAAGAAATGGTACTTGGTATAATGTTAATATTTAAAGAACAGTGTCAGTTTTAATACTCTATGGCATGGTTAATGTTTGCTTGTTATATTCTTCAAAAGAATAACTTTTGAAGAACATGTTCTTTAATAAAGAACAGGTATGACAATTGGGTTTGTGGGTTGCTATAGTTGATTCTGGTTCCAAGTAGTTTCTGGAGTAAGTATGAGATGGATCACAACATAGTTGGATTCATCAAAAGCTAGTAATTGTAAGGTTGAGCTAAGCCTAAGCATCTTAAGCAATTAATTATACATGAGTGCTATAAAGGTGGTTTTATACTTTATTGGTGATAGATGGCTATTGTCTATAGGTCCTATTAGGCAAGGTTGATGATGATTCTCTGTTTACTTCAAAAGAATAACTTTTGAAGAACATACTTCTTAAATAATAAGAAGTATATCAATTAGGCTGAGGTTGTTTAGGTTTGCTATTTCATTTCCTAAGTAAAGAATTATTGGCTCCTAAATAGGATGGTTCATAATTATGAAGTACCTTAGGGTTTAGTGGACTATGGTTATGTAGTGATAATTATTGGGCATAGGTGCTATTGGATTTCATCACAATGGTGTGATGCTAATTAAGGATGAGTAAGGATAATATTCTTGGTAATAAGGACTAGGGTTGGTCCTATTTGATCATCTACATAGGATAGGTGTGCTTACATGGAATACTAAATTATGGATAATAGGGCTCCTACATTTTATGTGGACATGGAAAGTATTTAATTGCCAATTATGGTTCTATGGATCAAAAGGAAAATATCATGATCATATCTCCTAACCTAGGGTTTAGGTTAGAAACAAATTAGGGTTCCTATGAATTAATGGAGCTAGGGTTCTTAATGGTATTAGGGTTTCACATGCAATGATAATGTTGTAATACCATTCAATAAGGAATTAGGGTTTGCTATTTACCATATAGTTCTATGATTAATAACTTCATTTTTAAAGTTGAAGTTATTAATAACTTTGAAATAAAAATAATATTGAATTTGGCATTTTATTATTTTTAAACAATAAATAATTAAGGTAATTATGATTTAGGGTTTAATTTCCAGTATTAAGGATTAAATAAGTTACAAATAAAGAAAATTAGTGTTAATGTTTTCTTTATTTACTTTACTAGTTTTTATTTATTTTGGAAAGTTTTCCTAATTATTGAATTTTGATTGAATTCAGAATTAATAAATAAAGCTTAAATAACCAGTATTAAATAATTGAATTTTTAATAAAAATATAGATTTCATTTTATATTTTTATTGGATAGAGTTTACTTTTCTAAGAATTTTGATATCTTAATTATATTTTTCTGAGTTATAATGAATTTTATATAAATTTGCAAAGTTGCAGTAATTATTGAATTGAAATTAAAACTGAGAATTACTAAAGTTACCCGGTTGCCTAACCCACACAGTCACTGACTTGTGGGGTTAGTCCACGTCAACAGCCACGGTGGCACGACGTGGCAAGTATGGCCTTCACCGGCGGCAGTGGCGATGGTCGCCGGTGGTGTGGTGCTCCCCCGGGCAAATTACCTACACCATAACACTAAGCGCGTCGAGGCGAGTATGCTGGTACCAACGCCGCCCCAATTTGGTCGCCGGAGCAAGCTCGACGGCGAGGCCGAGCGGCAGCGCTCGCGGATTACCGGTGCGGGCATGATTAAGAGCGTAATCGAGCGGGCTAGGAGGCGCTTGAGCACCAGTGACTCACCCTGAGCACGATGAGCATGGCGGTGAGACCAGAGGTGGTCGAGTTCGCCGGAATCGGCACCTCAGGCCGTCGGAAATGCTGAGCTCGATTGGGATGTGCAGGAGGCTTTGGCTCAATTCCTGGCGTGGGTTTAACAAGAAGAGGGTGCTGGTGACGATGGTGACCACGCCGAGGCTCGGGGAGGCTTCCTTCGCCGACGGTAATGGGGATTGGGGTGGCCAGGGTTTCAGTTTGGGGACGAAATTTGAGCCAGAGAGGAAGAACTCGATGCCGCGGTGCGTTGTGCGGCTTTTATACGGTGCAGGGCGCGTGCCTCGTCACGACGTCGAGCCAGGGGAGGCTGCCAGCGCGAGGGAGAAGAGAGGCACGGCGTCGCGCTGTCCACCGCGCGAGGAAGAAGATGAGGACGAGCTCCTCAGGATATTTTGACGAAGGGGTATACGGGCTGATGCTGGGCTGGTGCTTGGGCCGTGTTGATGGGCTTCTGCTGGGCTGTTGCACTCTGGTAGGGTCCGGGTGAGTTTTTCCCCCTTCTCTTCTTTTTCTCTTTTATTTTCTGTTTTACAATTCTAGTTAGAATTCAGATTTGAATTCATATTCTAACCCTGTTTCTATTTTGCAGGTATTTTAATTATGTTAATTAATTGAATATGTAGTGCAGTGACTACCTTCATTCTCCTAATTGAAGACAATGTTTTATGTTAGGTTAAATTTCATATATGTGGGTTTATTCAAAATAGCAATTAGACATGTGTTTTTATTCTCATTTTAATTTCTTTTTTTTATATGAATCAAATCTATTTGGAATTAATAGAGTTGATAATCTCAACTCAAGATATGTCAGAGTTAGTTATTAGGATTTGGTTTCTATTTGAGAAGTGGTTTGTTCACATATGATTTTATGTGAGTATTAAATCTATTAGGGTTTTATGATTTCTGTTACAACCCCATTGTAAAGTTAACACTTTTATTATCTTTGAAAGGACCTAAGGTAGGAATTGTTCCATCATGGTTGATCTTGGTTACCAAGAGAAATTGTTGATTACTCCACATATGGTTTTAATTATAGAATTTAGCACTAGGTTAATCTTAGGTTCAATAATTGAAGCATAAGATTTAGTTTGTGAGAAATTCTTGGGTTCTAATGATATTCACCTAATGGCATATGGTTTGGAACTCAAATGTAAGTTAGGTTTATATTTGTGATCACCCAAGTGATGCACAAACTAGGATTGAGATATTGTTTAGGGTTTGACTTGTGATTATCAATTAATTCACAAGTTAATTGGGAAATATGGGCATAGGTTCTGTATGTGACTTAACACCATATTACTCTGGTTAGGTTTGCTTTTCCTCACCACATATAGGATGATTCAATCCAAGATCATTTGGATTGATATAGGGGCTGAACCATACAAGGTTTGTTTCTATTCAGTTGTTTCTCCAATTAATATATTGGAAATGGTTTTAGGGTTTTAGTCTCTCCTATGATTTTATGTGCTAGATTATACTTGTTTAACCCTCTAAGGTTTAGCTGGTATTCATATCTCTCCAGGATTTGATCATGGATTAGACATGATCAACTTGTTCTTAAGGTCTCTACCTCAAATTCTTAGGGTTTATGATCATTACTCAATTTATAATGATCCAGGTTTGGCTTCCTAAGGTATCTCTCATTAAATAGGTTTCTCACTTCCATGATCAAGCATTGTCTTGATCAATTAATGTATAGCACTTCTATTTTATTTTCTAGGATGGAACTTCTATGGTTGCCTCATTAGTTTATATCCCAGGAGAATGCCTGAGATATTATGTTAGGGTTCTACTTAATGATGATATAACCATTTGGATATATACATTAGGTCTCTCCCTTAAATCTAAATGTTTCCTCAACTAACTTGAGCATAACACCATGTCTTGAGCTCTCTTATATAGGAATGGATTATTCTAGGTTCTATGGTATGTTCACAAGATCTTGTTAGATAGTAAAGGATTAAGTCTCCACCTAGATGCTTAGTTGAATTAGTTGCTACTTTGCTTCGTCAATTCATGGATATGATCTTACTCCATTTGGTATTGGCTAGCTCACCATTCCCAAATGATATGGTTTAACTCCTAATACTTTAGTTCAATGGTTGTCCTTTATTCTTAGATAGGTAAAGCTAGAATAGATATGAATGGGCTCTCTCATTTGGGAAGGTCTTTAATACTAACCTAAGGTTAGGCTCTATAGAGATTGATGTGATCATCAATGTCTATGTTAAATATAAATGGTTTATCTCTCTAGGAATTGTCTTGGATAATATCCTAGGGTTTCTCTTGAAGATAATGTTCTGAATACTTGGATGTATATCCAAGGTTTAACTCAAGGTTTGTTAATGCTTCTCTAATAATTATAATAGAACTCTCACTTCTCTAGGTTTGATGTATAATAATTTGAAATTTAGAAGAATATATACTTCTTGAGTGGATCTCCTTGTTATAATTCCAATGTTGAAGTGGAATGAATACCAGGAGGTTTCATGGTAGGATCATGGATTAGTTTTAATACATGGAAAAGATAAGTGAAGAATGGTTTCTCCATTTATTGTTACTTGATTTCCAAATAGATGTATGTTCATGTGGCAAGGAATTCCATGTTATGATCTTTTATAAGATCAAGCAATTGATCATTGATTAAAGTGTTGTTGTGTTGATTATAGTTCTATTTGATCTAACCCCTTAGATCAAATCATCTCTACCCAAAACAAGGTTTTAACAAAGTCACATTGAGGTTTATAGCGCTTGACTTGATGAGCTACTTCCATTCCACCAAGGTCAAGTGAAACTTCAGTTACTGTGACTGTTTTACTTTAAAGCGCGAAAATTCCCCAGATTTTCTATGCATGAATGCAATGCACACATCTGTTTCCTCTATTTTTGTAACCCCAATACCTGGGATATTACAGTCTCTACCCCTTAAACTAAACTTCGTCCTCGAAGTTTGATCTCTCTCACGTTTCCGAAGTATGGTTCTGACTTATGCAGACTTAAACTTTTCTAGAACTCCGTGGTGATCTCACTGGATATAATTGAATATATCCCTTGTCCAGATTCTTCCTGGAATCCATTAGGGTTGGTCTCTGAACCATGGTTCTCACTTTAATTCTTTGATTTCTTCCAACTCTGTAAGCTTGTTTCCATTCTCATTGAAGATTCAATGATTGAGACTTCTTCTGGTGCTGCTAGTCTTAACTGAAGACTAGATTGATAACATAATCCTAATTGGTAAATAGGTCTTTGTTTTCCCTTACTACCAAAACTGAAATAATGGTATTTGGTAAGACATTTACTTTGGAAATGGTCTTGACGGTTTATTTTACAAAGAATGGATTAGACTCATTTAGTCTATCCAATCATGGTTTATAGTTGATACCTATAACTATTTTGGGTTATTTAGGTTCCATGAAAGGAATCTTTCAAATAGACTTTAGTTTTGGTATAGTCAATCTCCTTCGGTCTTTGGCCTTCTTGAGCTATATTTGGTCTACGGTATTTTCTTCGTCCAACTTCATTTACCTAAATTTACTTGGGCTGTCGTACTTCTGAGTAAATATTACTCACGTTGCTCAAGCTATAGTCCACTTCTTACTTCCTCGAGGTATGAATTTCGGCTTCTGGTCTGACATCCTTCTGAAAGTAATGTCCAACAATCTTATGAAAATAAGATAAACTTCCTCTCAGATCAGACCTTCATCATCTATCTTGCTCAAAATATTGAGTTTTTGGTACTTCCAACTCAATCTTTACTCTACCCCTTAGAGTTTTCTTATGGTCTTCAACTCCTTTTCTGCCAACTATTGGATTGATGGTTAGAATATTGGTCTAGGTGTAGCTTATGGTTTATACTTTTCTAAAAGTCTCACGAAGAATGTTTGTGGTGTATCCACTCAAGTGTGGACATCCAATGTGAATCCTTCGACTGAATGATTATAGGTCATTGTTATTTGGCTAACAAAGTTTTATTTGTTCACAATTTCTTGGTACAAATAATCCAATGGTGGACTACTTGATACCAATTGTGGCTATTTGTTATCTAAAAATGGATTCTATTATAGGTTCTGATTAACTGGACGAGACATCTTCTACTTTATCTCTCAGTATTGATCCTATTCCAACTGTGATCTTCTGATACCAATTGTGGTCTTCTTAAATATACTATGGTTTCATATATTATCTTCCTTCATTCAGGGTTTATTTTGCAAGAAAACCACTAGCTGACACTATGAATATAGTATCCTAAGTGATTTCCCATGCATTCCCTCTTCTGTGTTGACTATGGATCTGCTTCAGCTTCACCATAATCACCAGATTTCTCACCTTCATGCATCTTATGTACTAAAGTACTCCTCTGTTGAGGTAAAGCATGAGTTTTGATTGGTACTTCCTTCTGAATATTGTGGTTGCTTCCCACAACTTTACTTCCTTTTACTGATGCACCTTCATCTTGTCTTCGGAATCTTCCAGAATTCATCGTTTCCTCAAATGTTTACCATTACCCTCTAGATCTATAGCATCAAGTAATGACTTGATACTGCAACATGCATTTGCATATCAAAGTCAAACTTCATGTATGGATCTAGTCAAACAATGAAAATCCATTAAAATCCAAGAAGATTCAGCTTTGTGTTTATAGTACACACCATCATAAGCCTAAATATAATAGTTGAGTATGACATCTCTAAACATTAGGCTGAGATGTGTAGTATATAACACCACATAAGGTAGGTTTATATCGTGATACTTAGCACGAATAAGTGGATTTCTACTATTTGTCTCAACCTTTACCTTAATTGCACATTTGCAATGAGATAAACTTGAGACAAAGTGGTCTAGAATAGTGGATGTTAACCTAGTTTTCTTTGGAAGTACGACTTAACTTTTATTTTATTGAGGACTATCTCACATGATATGTCTGGGTTCTAACATTGCTACTCTAAACACATAACAATTGGAATATTGCTCCGATACTTCAAGTGTTTCTACCATAAACATATGGTCTTGATGTGCTTGGCACACTTCCCATTGTTTTGAAACACAATTCTTACACTATTGTTTTGCACTTGGCTTCTTATTGTACTCCTCTTAATTAATTATGAGGTTCTAGTCCATCAAATAATGATCCTCAGGTGAATGATATATGATTACTATCACTACTTTGTAAGTAAACATGTTTTATTTCTATCTCTCTTACTTACCTCCCATGATTGACTCATCATGGTCAATACTACCTCATATGACTCATAGTTATCACTTACTAGCAACTGTTTCACAAGTTTGGATAGATTTTACTTACCCATTACTTGTCTGGATCTACATCTTCTATTAGGATATCTTAATGATTATCATCACTTGATATTACTTCTAGTACAGGTCTGAGTAATTCTTATTTAATTATATCATGTGTTGGTACACATCTTCCACTAGGATATCTTTCTTATGGTTGTATCCTCTCTTTGGACTACCATGTATTGTATACCAACTGTGGGCTACTCATCTATTGTTTTAAGGGCTTAATGGTGTCCTACATGTTTGGGATTAGCTAACTATCTTTACTTAGGAAAGATAGGTAGGAAAGGTTGACTCAAGTGTGTCAGGATTATTCTCAAGTGAATATCCATCTTAAGTCATAAGAAGTATTTGGTTTATCTAGGACAACTTCCTATAGACACTACCAATCCTATAGGTCTCCTTTAAAGGGTTTTAATCCTAGGGTCAAAGCATTTGCTCTGATACCAACTGTGGTGACCCGTCATACCACTGCATGGTGTAGTATGCAAGTCTGATATAACACCAATGAAACACCGTTCCACTAGTATTACATCACTCAGAGTGGTACAACAGAAACATATGCGGGTCCAAGGCATGTCTATAGAATTACAACATTGACTCTTTACAAAAGATCCACACAGCCTCCTACTTTACAATGAGGTAAAACTGCAAATAAACTCCAGAAGAACGACTCGTGGTCTAATCCTATCACGAACTCTATTTGTAGAGTATTTAACTAGCTATAGAGGCTATGAATAGATTCTAGCTAAATAGGAGCTAGGTTTAGGAAGCTAGTTCCCTTCTATGGCTAAACTAGGTTTTCTCCTTGTTGGATGTGGTATCTGACTCCTCTGACAGGGTCCTGTTTCTTGAAGTAGTTGTTGACTCCTCGGCCTTCGAGTTGCACTGTAGATCCTCCTTCGTGGCCTCCATATCTAAGCAGGGGATTTAAGAGTGGTATGAGTACGAGCGTACTCAACAAGTTCATTATAGGAAAGAGGTGTTTAATGCACTAGCTACAGCATTAGACCAGAAAGTCTAATACCGATGCAGGTTTTCATAACCATTTCTTCAAAAGATTGCTTTTATTCATAAGAACTATGTCCGTCAGCCTTCACCGGTTTACTAGAACTTCATGGAGCTCCTTTCCGGCCGCGTTCGCAGTTCCATATCCCGGAACAGGGAGTGACAGGTCACGATTCATTACACTCTGCAGAGGTGTGTTGCTTTACCCATAAGAGATCTTAACCTTGGTGCCAACCGAGCACGTTACCCGTCCACACTTCCTTTGGTGTGAGGCCCGGTATAAGGTCATAGCCAATCATATTCCTCCGCTACCTCGCACACCCACCCTTTTGTAAGATTGTCTTCCCCTATATCCATGATGAGACCGTTCCGGGCATTTGTTCTCCCCTATACCGATTAAGGTAGACCGTTTCGAACAATTTTATATGCCTTCCCCTATCAATCATGGATAGACCGTTCCGGACATCTTACAATCCATCATAGACCGCATTACCGTGGGGACTTAAGGCTTCCCCAGCCTACCGCTTGTCCCTCAGGATACAAGTGTCTACGGCAAGCGCATCCGTTGATGTACAAGAGGTGGAAATACGATTGACTATTCCGTCCCACTCCAGATCTTATGGTTAACACGGTTATTACGGCACAAGAATCACTGGACGACATTTGTTGTTTAATCCTAGATGGATATAAACCCTTGCAATGGAACCTCCACCATATCAACACAATCCATGGTTCCATTGCCCACCACATAGTCATATTCATAGTTATGAAAATAGTGGTTTTGGTTTTTATGCAATAGTGATAACCATAGTACTTTGCAAGTAATTTGATAAAGATACTCAAATGACATGAGCAAGTGATGAACTTGCCTTTCTTGACTGCAAGATTATGCAGGCAAGGTCTTCGATACGCAATAACTCCAAATTCTGAAATAGCATCATCGTCCGGTAAGGACGATGTTTAAAAGATTGGCAAGGATGCATTAATGCATAAGTATGAGATGCAATCGCTCTAAGCGTGACCTAACCCCGATGATTTAGGATTAGTGAGTTGTGATGATTAATTTAGGGTGTGTTGCACTTTTAGAGTGATTCACAAACAATGTTCTTATTAAGGTTTGATTACTTGGTATTATGTACAAGTTATATGATAAAGCATAGTAAACAATTGAGCACACACAAGAAATGGTACTTGGTATAATGTTAATATTTAAAGAACAGTGTCAGTTTTAATACTCTATGGCATGGTTAATGTTTGCTTGTTATATTCTTCAAAAGAATAACTTTTGAAGAACATGTTCTTTAATAAAGAACAGGTATGACAATTGGGTTTGTGGGTTGCTATAGTTGATTCTGGTTCCAAGTAGTTTCTGGAGTAAGTATGAGATGGATCACAACATAGTTGGATTCATCAAAAGCTAGTAATTGTAAGGTTGAGCTAAGCCTAAGCATCTTAAGCAATTAATTATACATGAGTGCTATAAAGGTGGTTTTATACTTTATTGGTGATAGATGGCTATTGTCTATAGGTCCTATTAGGCAAGGTTGATGATGATTCTCTGTTTACTTCAAAAGAATAACTTTTGAAGAACATACTTCTTAAATAATAAGAAGTATATCAATTAGGTTGAGGTTGTTTAGGTTTGCTATTTCATTTCCTAAGTAAAGAATTATTGGCTCCTAAATAGGATGGTTCATAATTATGAAGTACCTTAGGGTTTAGTGGACTATGGTTATGTAGTGATAATTATTGGGCATAGGTGCTATTGGATTTCATCACAATGGTGTGATGCTAATTAAGGATGAGTAAGGATAATATTCTTGGTAATAAGGACTAGGGTTGGTCCTATTTGATCATCTACATAGGATAGGTGTGCTTACATGGAATACTAAATTATGGATAATAGGGCTCCTACATTTTATGTGGACATGGAAAGTATTTAATTGCCAATTATGGTTCTATGGATCAAAAGGAAAATATCATGATCATATCTCCTAACCTAGGGTTTAGGTTAGAAACAAATTAGGGTTCCTATGAATTAATGGAGCTAGGGTTCTTAATGGTATTAGGGTTTCACATGCAATGATAATGTTGTAATACCATTCAATAAGGAATTAGGGTTTGCTATTTACCATATAGTTCTATGATTAATAACTTCATTTTTAAAGTTGAAGTTATTAATAACTTTGAAATAAAAATAATATTGAATTTGGCATTTTATTATTTTTAAACAATAAATAATTAAGGTAATTATGATTTAGGGTTTAATTTCCAGTATTAAGGATTAAATAAGTTACAAATAAAGAAAATTAGTGTTAATGTTTTCTTTATTTACTTTACTAGTTTTTATTTATTTTGGAAAGTTTTCCTAATTATTGAATTTTGATTGAATTCAGAATTAATAAATAAAGCTTAAATAACCAGTATTAAATAATTGAATTTTTAATAAAAATATAGATTTCATTTTATATTTTTATTGGATAGAGTTTACTTTTCTAAGAATTTTGATATCTTAATTATATTTTTCTGAGTTATAATGAATTTTATATAAATTTGCAAAGTTGCAGTAATTATTGAATTGAAATTAAAACTGAGAATTACTAAAGTTACCCGGTTGCCTAACCCACACAGTCACTGACTGGTGGGGTTAGTCCACGTCAACAGCCACGGTGGCACGACGTGGCAAGTATGGCCTTCACCGGCGGCAGTGGCGATGGTCGCCGGCGGTGTGGTGCTCCCCCGGGCAAATTACCTACACCATAACACTAAGCGCGTCGAGGCGAGTATGCTGGTACCAACGCCGCCCCAATTTGGTCACCGGAGCAAGCTCGACGGCGAGGCCGAGCGGCAGCGCTCGCGGATTACCGGTGCGGGCATGATTAAGAGCGTAATCGAGCGGGCTAGGAGGCGCTTGAGCACCAGTGACTCACCCTAAGCACGATGAGCATGGCGGTGAGACCAGAGGTGGTCGAGTTCGCCGGAATCGGCACCTCAGGCCGTCGGAAATGCTGAGCTCGATTGGGATCTGCAGGAGGCTTTGGCTCAATTCCTGGCGTGGGTTTAACAAGAAGAGGGTGCTGGTGACGATGGTGACCACGCCGAGGCTCGGGGAGGCTTCCTTCGCCGACGGTAATGGGGATTGGGGTGGCCAGGGTTTCAGTTTGGGGACGAAATTTGAGCCAGAGAGGAAGAACTCGATGCCGCGGTGCGTTGTGCAGCTTTTATACGGTGCAGGGCGCGTGCCTCGTCACGACGTCGAGCCAGGGGAGGCTGCCAGCGCGAGGGAGAAGAGAGGCACGGCGTCGCGCTGTCCACCGCGCGAGGAAGAAGATGAGGACGAGCTCCTCAGGATATTTTGACGAAGGGGTATACGGGCTGATGCTGGGCTGGTGCTTGGGCCGTGTTGATGGGCTTCTGCTGGGCTGTTGCACTCTGGTAGGGTCCGGGTGAGTTTTTCCCCCTTCTCTTCTTTTTCTCTTTTATTTTCTGTTTTACAATTCTAGTTAGAATTCAGATTTGAATTCATATTCTAACCTTGTTTCTATTTTGCAGGTATTTTAATTATGTTAATTAATTGAATATGTAGTGCAGTGACTACCTTCATTCTCCTAATTGAAGACAATGTTTTATGTTAGGTTAAATTTCATATATGTGGGTTTATTCAAAATAGCAATTAGACATGTGTTTTTATTCTCATTTTAATTTCTTTTTTTTATATGAATCAAATCTATTTGGAATTAATAGAGTTGATAATCTCAACTCAAGATATGTCAGAGTTAGTTATTAGGATTTGGTTTCTATTTGAGAAGTGGTTTGTTCACATATGATTTTATGTGAGTATTAAATCTATTAGGGTTTTATGATTTCTGTTACAACCCCATTGTAAAGTTAACACTTTTATTATCTTTGAAAGGACCTAAGGTAGGAATTGTTCCATCATGGTTGATCTTGGTTACCAAGAGAAATTGTTGATTACTCCACATATGGTTTTAATTATAGAATTTAGCACTAGGTTAATCTTAGGTTCAATAATTGAAGCATAAGATTTAGTTTGTGAGAAATTCTTGGGTTCTAATGATATTCACCTAATGGCATATGGTTTGGAACTCAAATGTAAGTTAGGTTTATATTTGTGATCACCCAAGTGATGCACAAACTAGGATTGAGATATTGTTTAGGGTTTGACTTGTGATTATCAATTAATTCACAAGTTAATTGGGAAATATGGGCATAGGTTCTGTATGTGACTTAACACCATATTACTCTGGTTAGGTTTGCTTTTCCTCACCACATATAGGATGATTCAATCCAAGATCATTTGGATTGATATAGGGGCTGAACCATACAAGGTTTGTTTCTATTCAGTTGTTTCTCCAATTAATATATTGGAAATGGTTTTAGGGTTTTAGTATCTCCTATGATTTTATGTGCTAGATTATACTTGTTTAACCCTCTAAGGTTTAGCTGGTATTCATATCTCTCCAGGATTTGATCATGGATTAGACATGATCAACTTGTTCTTAAGGTCTCTACCTCAAATTCTTAGGGTTTATGATCATTACTCAATTTATAATGATCCAGGTTTGGCTTCCTAAGGTATCTCTCATTAAATAGGTTTCTCACTTCCATGATCAAGCATTGTCTTGATCAATTAATGTATAGCACTTCTATTTTATTTTCTAGGATGGAACTTCTATGGTTGCCTCATTAGTTTATATCCCAGGAGAATGCCTGAGATATTATGTTAGGGTTCTACTTAATGATGATATAACCATTTGGATATATATATTAGGTCTCTCCCTTAAATCTAAATGTTTCCTCAACTAACTTGAGCATAACACCATGTCTTGAGCTCTCTTATATAGGAATGGATTATTCTAGGTTCTATGGTATGTTCACAAGATCTTGTTAGATAGTAAAGGATTAAGTCTCCACCTAGATGCTTAGTTGAATTAGTTGCTACTTTGCTTCATCAATTCATGGATATGATCTTACTCCATTTGGTATTGGCTAGCTCACCATTCCCAAATGATATGGTTTAACTCCTAATACTTTAGTTCAATGGTTGTCCTTTATTCTTAGATAGGTAAAGCTAGAATAGATATGAATGGGCTCTCTCATTTGGGAAGGTCTTTAATACTAACCTAAGGTTAGGCTCTATAGAGATTGATGTGATCATCAATGTCTATGTTAAATATAAATGGTTTATCTCTCTAGGAATTGTCTTGGATAATATCCTAGGGTTTCTCTTGAAGATAATGTTTTGAATACTTGGATGTATATCCAAGGTTTAACTCAAGGTTTGTTAATGCTTCTCTAATAATTATAATAGAACTCTCACTTCTCTAGGTTTGATGTATAATAATTTGGAATGTAGAAGAATATATACTTCTTGAGTGGATCTCCTTGTTATAATTCCAATGTTGAAGTGGAATGAATACCATGAGGTTTCATGGTAGGATCATGGATTAGTTTTAATACATGGAAAAGATAAGTAAAGAATGGTTTCTCCATTTATTGTTACTTGATTTCCAAATAGATGTATGTTCATATGGCAAGGAATTCCATGTTATGATCTTTTATAAGATCAAGCAATTGATCATTGATTAAAGTGTTGTTGTGTTGATTATAGTTCTATTTGATCTAACCCCTTAGATCAAATCATCTCTACCCAAAACAAGGTTTTAACAAAGTCACATTGAGGTTTATAGCGCTTGACTTGATGAGCTACTTCCATTCCACCAAGGTCAAGTGAAACTTCAGTTACTGTGACTGTTTTACTTTAAAGCGCGAAAATTCCCCAGATTTTCTATGCATGAATGCAATGCGCACATCTGTTTCCTCTATTTTTGTAACCCGAATACCTGGGATATTACATTAAGTATGGTGCATAATGTAATCAACAACTGCAACCTTAGACATAGCATCGATGTTTTATCCCTAGTGGCAACAGCACATCCACAACCTTAGAACTTTATGTCACTGTCCCAGATTTAATGGAGGCATGAACCCACTATCGAGCATAAATACTCCCTCTTGGAGTTACTAGCAAAAACTTGGCCAGAGCCTCTACTAATAACGGAGAGCATGCAAGATCATAAACAACACATAGGTAATAGATTGATAATCAACATAGCATAGTATTCTCTATCCATCGGATCCCAACAAACACAACATATAACATTATAGATAGATGATCTTGATCATGTTAGGCAGCTCACAAGACCCGACAATGAAGCACAATTAGGAGAAGACGACCATCTAGCTACTGCTATGGACCCATAGTCCAGGGGTGAACTACTCACTCATCACTCCGGAGGCGACCATGGCGGTGAAGAGTCCTCCGGGAGATGATTCCCCTCTCCGGCAGGGTGCCGGAGGCGATCTCCTGAATCCCCCGAGATGGGATTGGCGGCGGCGGCGTCTCTGGAAGGTTTTCCGTATCGTGGCTCTCGGTACTGGGGGTTTCGCGACGAAGGCTTTAAGTAGGCGGAGGAGATAGGTCAGGGGGCCACACGAGGGCCCCACACGACAGGCCGGCGCGGCCAGGGCTTGGGCCGCGCCGCCCTGGTGTCTGGCCACCTCGTGGCCCACTTTGTCTCTCCCTCGGACTTCTGGAAGCTTCGTGGCAAAATAGGCCCCTGGGCGTTGATTTCGTCCAATTCCGAGAATATTTCCTTACTAGGATTTCTGAAACCAAAAACAGCAGAAAACAGCAACTGGCTCTTCGGCATCTCGTTAATAGGTTAGTGCCGGAAAATGCATAAATATGACATAAAGTATGCATAAAACATGTAGATATCATCAATAATGTGGCATGGAACATAAGAAATTATCGATACATCGGAGACGTATCAGCATCCCCAAGCTTAGTTCCTGCTCGTCCTGAGTAGGTAAACGATAACAAAGATAATTTCTGGAGTGACATGCCATCAAAACCTTGATCATACTATTGTAAGCACATGTAATGAATGCAGCGATCCAAGACAATGGTAAATGACATGAGTAAACAACTGAATCATATAGCAAAGACTTTTCATGAATAGTACTTTCAAGACAAGCATCAATAAGTTTTGCATAAGAGTTAACTCATGAAGCAATAATTCAAAGTAAAGGCATTGAAGCAACACAAAGGAAGATGAAGTTTCAGCGGTTGCTTTCAACTTATAACATGTATACCTCATGGATATTGTCAATGTAAAGTAATATAACAAGTGCAATATGCAAGTATGTAGGAATCAATGCACAGTTCACACAAGTGTTTGCTTCTTGAGGTGGAGAGAAATAGGTGAACTGACTCAACATAAAAGTAAAAGAATGGCCCTTCGCAGAGGGAAGCATTGATTGCTATATTTGTGCTAGAGCTTTGGTTTTGAAAACAAGAAACAATTTTGTCAACGGTAGTAATAAAGCATATGTGTTATGTAAATTATATCCTACAAGTTGCAAGCCTCATGCATAGTATACTAATAGTGCCCGCACCTTGTCCTAATTAGCTCGGATTACCTGGATTATCACCGCAATACATATGTTTTAACCAAGTGTCACAAAGGGGTACATCTATGCCGCCTGTACAAAGGTCTAAGGAGAAAGCTCGCATTGGATTTCTCGCTTTTGATTATTCTCAACTTAGACATCCATACCGGGACAACATAGACAACAGATAATGGACTCCTCTTTAATGCTTAAGCATTCAACAATTATTAAATTTCTCATATGAGATTGAGGATATTTGTCCAAAACTGAAACTTCCACCATGGATCATGGCTTTAGTTAGCGGCCCAATGTTCTTCTCTAATAGTATGCATGCTCAAACCATTCAACTCATGGTAAATCTCCCTTACTTAAGACAAGACGGACATGCATAGCAACTCACATGATATTCAACAAAGAGTATTTGATGGCGTCCCCAGGAACATGGTTATCGCACAACAAGCAACTTAATAAGAGATAAAGTGCATAAGTCCATATTCATTACCACAATAGTTTTTAGGCTATTTGTCCCATGAGCTATATATTGCAAAGGTAGAGGATAGAAATTTAAAGGTAGCACTCAAGCAATTTACTTTGGAATGGCGGAGAAATACCATGTAGTAGGTAGGTATGGTGGACACAAATGGCATAGTGGTTGGCTCAAGGATTTTGGATGCATGAGAAGTATTCCCTCTCGATACAAGGTTTAGGCTAGCAAGGTTATTTGAGACAAACACAAGTATGAAGCGGTGCAGTAAAACTTACATAAAAGACATATTGTAAACATTATAAGACTCTACACCGTCTTCCTTGTTGTTCAAACTCTTACTAGAAATTATCTAGACCTTAGAGAGACCAATTATGCAAACCAAATTTTAGCAAGCTCTATGTATTTCTTCATTAATAGGTGCAAAGTATATGATGCAAGAGCTTAAACATGAGCACAAAAATTGCCAAGTATCACATTATCCAAGACATTTTTCAAATTACTACATGTAGCATTTCCCGATTCTAACCATATAACAATTTAACGAAGAAGATTCAACCTTCGCCATGAATACTATGAGTAAAGCCTAAGGACATATTTGTCCATATGCAACAGCGGAGCGTGTCTCTCTCCCACACAATGAATTCTAGGATCCACTTTATTCAAACAAAAACAAAAACAAAAACAAACAGACGCTCCAAGTAAAGTACATAAGATGTGACCGAATAAAAATATAGTTTCAGGGGAGGAACCTGATAATGTTGTCGATGAAGAAGGGGATGCCTTGGGCATCCCCAAGCTTAGACGCTTGAGTCTTATTGAAATATGCAGGGGTGAACCACCGGGGCATCCCCAAGCTTAGAGCTTTCACCCTCCTTGATCATATTGTATCATCTCCCTCTCTTGATCCTTGAAAACTTCCTCCATACCAAACTCAAAACAACTCATTAGAGGGTTAGTGCACAATCAAAATTCACATGTTCAGAGGTGACATAATTATTCTTAACACTTCTGGACATTGCACAAAGCTACTGAAAGTTAATGGAATATAAAAATCCATCAAGCATAGCAAAACAGGCAATGCGAAATAAAAGGCAGAATCTGTCAAAAGAGAACAGTTCGTAAAGACGAATTTTATTGAGGCACCATACTTGCTCAAATGAAAATTCTCAAATTGAATGAAAGTTGCGTACATATCTGAGGATCACACACGTAAATTGGCATAATTTTCTGAGTTACCTACAGAGAATTAGGCCCAGATTCGTGACAGCAAATAAATCTGTTTCTGCGCAGTAATCCAAATCTAGTATGAACCTTACTATCAAAGACTTTACTTGGCACAACAATGCAACAAAACTAAGATAAGGAGAGGTTTCTACAGTAGTAACAACTTCCAAGACTCAAATACAAAATAAAAGTGCAGTAGTAAAATCATGGGTTGTCTCCCATAAGCGCTTTTCTTTAACGCCTTTCAGCTAGGCGCAGAAAGTGTGTATCAAGTATTATCAAGAGACGAAGCATCAACATCATAATTTGTTCTAATGATAGAATCAAAAGGTAACTTCATTCTCTTTCTAGGGAAGTGTTCCATACCTTTCTTGAGAGGAAATTGATATTTAATATTACCTTCCTTCGTATCAATGATAGCACCAACAGTTCGAAGAAAAGGTCTTCCCAATATAATGGGACAAGATGCATTGCATTCAATATCCAAGACAACAAAATCAATGGGGACAAGTTTATTGTTAACGGTAATGCGAACATTATCAACTCTCCAAAAAGGTTTCTTTGTAGAATTATCAGTAAGATTAACATCCAAATAACAATTTTGCAATGGTGGCAAGTCAAGCATGTTATAGATTTTCTTAGGCATAACGGAAATACTTGCACCAAGATCACATAAAGCATTACAATCAAAGTCATTGACCTTCATCTTAATGATGGGCTCCCAACCATCCTCTAACTTCCTAGGAATAGAAGTTTCGCGATTTAATTTCTCTTCTCTAGCTTTTATGAGAGCATTTGTAATATGTTTCGTGAAAGCCAAATTTATAGCACTAGCATTAGGACTCTTAGCAAGTTTTTGTAAGAACTTTATAACTTCAGAGATGTGGCAATAATCAAAATCCAAACCATTATAATCTAAAGCAATGGGATCATTGTCCCCAATGTTGGAAAAAATTTCAGCAGTTTTATCACGGGCAGTTTCAGCAGTTTTAGCAGTTTTAGGCAGTTTTTCACGCTTTGCATTAGAAGTGGAAACATTGCCAACACCAATTATTTTACCATTAATAGTAGGAGGTGCAGCAACATGTGGAGCATTAGCATTACTAGTGGTGGTAATAGTCCAAACTTTAGCTATATTATCTTCTTTAGCATTTTCTTCTTTTTCCCACCTAGCACGCAATTCGGCCATCAATCTTATATTCTCATTAATTCTAACTTGGATGGCATTTGCTGTAGTAATACTTTTATTATTATTATTTTCATTAGGCATACCTTTCGATTTCAAAAGATCAACATCAGCAGCAAGACTATCGACTTTAGAAGCAAGTATATCAATTTTCCCAAGCTTTTCTTCAACAGATTTGTTAAAAGCAGTTTGTGTACTAATAAATTCCTTAAGCATAGCTTCAAGTCCAGGGGGTGTATTCCTATTATTATTAGGATATGGCCTATAGTTGTTACTAGAATTGTTCTGGTAAGCATTGTTGTTGAAATTATTATTTTTAATGAAGTTCACATCAACATGTTCTTCTTGAGCAACCAATGAAGCTAACGGAACATTATTAGGATCAACATTAGTCCTACCATTCACAAGCATAGACATAATAGCATCAATCTTATCACTCAAGGAAGAGGTTTCTTCGACAGAATTTACCTTCTTACCTTGTGGAGCTCTTTCCGTGTGCCATTCAGAGTAATTAATCATCATATTATCAAGAAGCTTTGTTGCGTCGCCTAGAGTGATGGACATAAAGGTACCTCCAGCAGCTGAATCCAATAGGTTCCGCGAAGAAAAATTCAGTCCTGCATAAAAGGTTTGGATGATCATCCAAGTAGTCAGTCCATGGGTTGGGCAATTTTTAACCAAAGATTTCATTCTTTCCCATGCTTGGGCAACATGCTCATTATCCAATTGTTTAAAATTCATTATGCTACTTCTCAAAGATATAATTTTAGCAGGGGGAGAATATCTACCAATAAAAACATTCTTGCATTTAGTCCATGAATCAATACTATTCTTAGGCAGAGATAGCAACCAATCTTTAGCTCTTCCTCTTAATGAGAAAGGAAACAATTTTAATTTTATAATGTCACCATCTACATCCTTATACTTTTGCATTTCACATAATTCAACAAAATTATTGAGATGGGCAGCAGCATCATCAGAACTAACACCAGAAAATTGCTCTCGCATAACAAGATTTAGTAAAGCAGGTTTAATTTCAAAATATTCCGCTGTGGTAGCAGGTGGAGCAATAGGTGTGCATAAGAAATCATTATTATTTGTGGTTGTGAAGTCACACAACTTAGTATTTTCAGGAGTACCCATTTTAGCAATAGTAAATAAAGCAAACTAGATAAAGTAAATGCAAGTAACTAATTTTTTTGTGTTTTTGATATAGCAAACAAGATAACAAGTAAAGTAAAACTAGCAACTAATTTTTTTGTATTTTGATATAATGCAGCAAACAAAATAGTAAAAAAAGTAAAGCAAGACAAAAACAAAGTAAAGAGATTGGAGGTGGAGACTCCCCTTGCAGTGTGTCTTGATCTCCCCGGCAACGGCGCCAGAAAACAGTCTTGATACGCGTACAGCACGCGACCGTTTGGAACCCCAAGAGGAAGGTGTGATGCGTACAGCGGCAAGTTTTCCCTCAGTAAGAAACTAAGGTTTATCGAACCAGTAGGAGTCAAGAAGCACGTTGAAGGTTGATGGCGGCGAGATGTAGTCCGGCGCAACACCAGGGATTCCGGCGCCAACGTGGAACCTGCACAACACAACCAAAGTACTTTGTCCCAACGTAACAGTGAGGTTGTCAATCTCACCGGCTTGCTGTAACAAAGGATTAGATGTATAGTGTGGATGATGATTGTTTGCAGAAAACAGTAGAACAAGTATTGCAGTAGATTGTATTCGATTAAAAAGAATGGACCGGGGTCCACAGTTCACTAGAGGCGTCTCTCCCATAAGATAAATAGCATGTTGGGTGAACAAATTACAGTTGTGCAATTAACAAATAAAGAGGGCATGACCATACACATACATGATATGATGAGTATTGTGAGATTTAATTGGGCATTACGACAAAGTACATAGACCGCTATCCAGCATGCATCTATGCCTAAAAAGTCCACCTTCAGGTTATCATCCGAACCCCTTCCAGTATTAAGTTGAAAACAACAGACAATTGCATTAAATATGGTGCGTAATGTAATCAACAACTACATCCTTAGACATAGCATCGATGTTTTATCCCTAGTGGCAACAGCACATCCACAACCTTAGAACTTTCTGTCACTGTCCCAGATTTAATGGAGGCATGAACCCACTATCGAGCATAAATACTCCCTCTTGGAGTTACTAGCAAAAACTTGGCCAGAGCCTCTACTAATAACGGAGAGCATGCAAGATCATAAACAACACATAGGTAATAGATTGATAATCAACATAGCATAGTATTCTCTATCCATCGGATCCCAACAAACACAACATATAGCATTACAGATAGATGATCTTGATCATGTTAGGCAGCTCACAAGACCTGTAACACCCCAAATTTCAATAAAAAGAAAGTTAGAGAAATCCAGAAAGCAAAATTTCAAACCAACAAAAACTTTTCTATTTGCATATAGTACCATGCATAGGACTTGTGCATTTGAGTGATATGCCATGATGATTGCTTTTACTTGTATTTGATATGCTCTGAAACCCTAATGTGATCATATGAAGATCACCAACCAAATAAATCAAAGAGGAAGAAAATCCATAAAATGCAAAACCCTAAAAACCCTCACATATGCCCTATGGCATTTTTATAAATTTTGACCCTAGACCTATTGGGTCTTCACCATTAGTTTAATAATGTTATTAAACACTTATTACAACTTTTGGAATCAAAGTTTCACAATTCAAATGGATTTCAAACACAAATCCCACTCACATATGATAATGGTCAAAACTGAAATTTATAGTCTGATCACCACTTTGAGCCCTTGCCATTCATTTTTCCCAAACCAATTCTTGCTAACTCTTTGCACCATTTCAAAGTCAACATCAAGGTGAACAACTTTGGTGAAGATCACCATGCCAAAATCATCTTTGATCATGAGCAAGGCTCATCCAAAGTCCCAACTTTTTAACATATGGAACAAACTACACTTAGCCATTTTGGCAAATTTTTGAATTCTAAAAATTCCACCACCACCTCAAATCACCTCTGGTCTTTTACAACTAATATCAACACTCACTGTTCAAACACATTCACCATTTGAATTATTTCAAATTTGGACAATTTTGTAATTTCCAAATTCGGGCACTATTTGCAACTATTGCAAATAGTGATCTACCTCACCTAATCTAACCCAAAGCTATTCTACATTGTCCCCTAGTCCCCTTAAACCCTAAGTTCTGCATAGCAAACCTAGGGAGAGGAGGAGCAAGCTAGGGCATGGCCATGCCGGCCATGTCCCCGAGCTCGTCGACCTCCCCCTCTCATCCTTCCTTCCCCAACCTGGCCACCATGCCGTAGCTCGCCACCTCGCTCCTCTACGTCGCCTAGCACCGGCCATTGTCGAGGAGGAGCACTGCATCGGCCAGACCAGCGCGCGCCCATGGCGGCCAGCATGCCGCTCGCGTCGCACGTGTGCGCGCCGCGGACACGCACTGGCCACGCGCCGCGCAGCCACCTCGCTCACGCCCTGGCCCCGCTCGCAACGCCTTGAGCCTCGCCGTGACACCGCAACACCATGGGACACGCCCTCGACCATGACCCGTGCCCGCCGCCGCCGGAGACGAAGAGGAAACCCCGCCGCGGGCGCGACAGACGCGGAAGCGAGGCGACCAAACCAGCCACCCCCTACCCTACCTGTCGCCACCCAGAGGACCACCGTGACGCCAGGAACACCACCGCGCCCTCGCCTAGCTCGCTAGACCGCCGGAGACGCCGCGCCCTTGTCGAGTTCGCCGCAGAGCCTCGGGCACTCGGTCGCCTATAAAAGGAGGCCTCGCCTCGTCGATTTCTTCACACCAGCCGCCTCACCTCTTCTCACTCAACCGCCTGAGCTCCTCCACTACCTCGATTAGCCATCGCCACCGCCCAATTTCTACCTCACTGCCGCACGCCGCCGCGGAAGCTCGCCGACGATTGGAGCCACCTCAGGCGATGCCACCGGTACCTGGAGCTTCGCCGTCGTCCACATCTACCCCAAGCACACTGCCATACCTTGCTGGAGCCTCCGTAAGCCCTCCGACCCCCTACTGCCGCCGCCGCATCGTCGGGTTCTCGTCGGCGACGACGATGAACCACGGCCGTTGATCTGGATTCTAATCCAACGCTCCCCTTTAAAACATACCGCTTCGGGCGTTATGAGCCACTGACGCCTGGACCCCACCCTGTCAGCGCGCCGCGCGTCTGTGGACCATGGCTGGGCTGGACTGGGCCGTTTTTATTTGAATCTGGCCCAGTTTCATTTCCCGCCGGCCTTTTAATTCAAACTAGATTTAATTAATTCAAATAGTTTTGAATACTGCCTCCACTTTGAAATTCAATAGATTCAAATTGGCTAAACCAAATTTAGTGAACTTTATATGGTTGGAAAGCTACTGAAATTATCTAGCCAATGCCACTGGCCTCATGGCCAGATTCTTTGTAGAATAAATGTGATAAAAATAACAATACAGGGACTTTTCCCTATTCAAATAATTTTTAAAAATCAACCAAAATAGATATTAAGTTAATTCGAACTCTAATAGCTCACATTTTACTTACACTAATTGTTTATGCAATAAAATGGTGTGGTCACTTTGCATGATCATGCCCTAGTTTAATTAAAGGATCATTTGACTAGTTTAACTAGTTGATATTGTCCAAAACTATTAAAGTAAATTATGTGGAGTCTTACACTTCATTTAAACTTGTCTCACATGAATTCATGGGATGTTTGGACCCCTGGTCCTAAACTCTCTTATATGAATTACTTGAGATTTAAATCAAATGTAGTGTTATTTAAATAGTATGAGGTGATCCACCTCATTTAAATCATTTTCCCAAATGATGATGAACATTTGACTTAGGTCAATATGAGTTCATCCATGATTGTTTGAGAAATTAAATCTTAAGAAGATTTCAATGAGAGGAAATTATTTCTCAAGAACCCTATGGAAACTATCATTTACTTATGAAATACAAAGAAGTGAATTCTATTTTTTTAAACCACACAACCCATGTACTCTAGTTAATTTATTTGTGTGCATAGAGTAGTTTGTGTGTTATATGTGATGTATGGAATAGCCATTGAATTAGTGAGTAATTATACTCGTATTCAAATTTAGACGGTAGCACCGGAGAGTACGCCGAAGAAGAAGGTTGCTACCAAGAGGAGGAGGAGGAACAGTTTGAGAACTACCAAGGCAAGCTATTATTCTTGCAAAGTGCAAAGCCCCTTGGGGCAAGGCACCATGATTCTTACCTTTTCTTACATGAGCCTATCCCAAGTTTTTACATTACAAGTTTTTACTTGTTTTCTAAATGAGTTACTTTTATAGTTAACTTTGGTCAAAGTACAAGTTGGATACTAGAGTAGTGAGTTAGTCTCCTCCAAGCAAAGCAAGATAGCACCCCTCATGAATTAGAGCTAGTGCTAATGAATTAAAACTTGACTACTCTAGATGGGAACAATGTGAATTTGAAAGGATTTTGAAACCTTGGAGTGAAGATGCACTCCATTGAATGATTTTTGAAGGTGAATGTGAACAAGAGAAGATGGTGATTTTTGATAAACAATGATGTTGGTTTGAATGCGATACCTTTCCAATTATTAAGTACCCCCACAATACCTGATTATGGGTAGGGCTTAACTGGAAGTTTATGCGTCTTAGTATGGGTTCCCTCTAAACAAGCATCATCGGGGTTATGCCGAAAGCTGCCTCTACAACAAAAGAAATGATACGATATGATGCGAAATGAGGTGAATGTCCGGCCCAAGCCCTGTGCGGTTCAGTTGACTGTCTGTCTTCACCGGGAGGCCAAGCTCATGGGGAGAGGTGCTCATACTAGGATTTGTAAGTGAAAGGTTATGGTTGATGATCCGCGTACCGTGTTACGATGATTCGGTAATCCCGACGGATGAAATCAAATGTTGTGGCACAAGTGTGCAACCTCTGCAGAGTGTAAACCTATTCGAATAGCCGCGTCCACGGTTACGGACGGTTGGAAAGGCCATACAGTTTCCGATGTCATATCTTTGAAAATGATGTTGAAAAGGGTGATGGTGAAATGACTTGTGGTGAATTGAATTGAAATCACCACTTGAATGGTGGGAATGACACTAATGTTCCTACTTGAGTTAGTTAGCTCTTGAATAAGCTTTTCTCAAACTTTGTGAACTAAAACTAGCTTTATGCAAATAAACTAGAGCTTAGCAAACCATACTAGAATGTCTAGCACTTACATTAGTATTAGTTTGCGAGTACTCATCGTACTCACGGCTTTGTCCCTGGCTATTCAAATGGCCAGAGTATGAGGATGACCAAGGAGATGACCAGCAGGACGCCTACGACAACTAAGCGCCTTCCGACGTCAAGCGTTGGCCTGTGGACTAGAGAGTCCTTGTATCTTACGCTTCCGCTATGTTGAACTATGAACTTATGTTTGTTCGTTGATCAATAGATCAACCATTCGTGTAATATGGATCATGTGATTCCAGATTTGTAAGACTTATGGTTTGTAATGAATGATGACTGTGATACTTAACTGTTATGCCTCGCAACAACAATATTCCTGGGATTGCGATGTATGACATAATAGGCATCCGGACTTAAAAATCCGGGTGTTGACAAGTTGGTATCAGAGCCATTGTTTGACCTTAGAAGACCTTAGTTAGAATGGGCGTTCTGAAAACCTTAACTTTGAAATCAAATGAAAGAAATTATTTGTGAAAATTTACTACACTCTTGTCTTTGAGACTTTGCCAAAATTTGATGAATCATGTTCTATCTTATTTAAATCAACTTAAAATTTTGCCACACTTTGCACTCTCTAACTTACTCATCCAATTCTCTTTCAGATGGAGCCGAATGAACCCATCAACTCCAAGTTTTATCAGCTTGGGAACGGAGGAAGCTTGATCTTCGAGCACGACCTCAACGCCGTCTCTGACTTCCTTGGGCGCCCACACCCCGAGTTTCACGGGGTTCAGCTGGACGACACGCCCGGAGGAGAGTTGCAGTGGGTGATCACTGCCGACTTGAGGGGCAAGATGGAACCTCCCACTTCGGAGAGGATCCTCTTCTCCTTCCGCGAGAGCAACTGGCTCGACGGACTCGCACGTGGCCTACAGGAGGCACTTGCGCGCCTCTGTGGACAGAACATGTGCGCATCCTCGCCTCTCGCTACGCCCACCTTGTGAGGCGTGATGCTGCGGGAGTGCCCATGGAGCTGCAGCCGCACCCGGAGTTGAGGCACCATGCTGAGCACCTGGACTTCATGCTCTACCAGACTCAGAGGGACCTCGACGCCACCCGCGCTTACGCGAACCAGACCCATGCTCACATCACCGAGCAGGGTGAGGCGATCAAGCTACTCAACAACGACCGCAAGAGCCTTCGCCAGCAGCGTGCCAAGAAGGACGCTACGATTCGTCGCCTTCGCGCCCGGATCGCGTCACTTGAGGCCACTGTCAAGGCCCAGGAGGATCAGATTCGTCAGCTGGAGGATGACGATGGAGGCATCGACATTCAGGGAGGAGACGCCTTCCTGAGCGACGACAATGACTTTGAGGAGGACGAGAACACCGAGGAGGAGGATTACGAGTTCCTGGAGGCAGGACCCGACGACTACGTCCCGATCGATGTCGATGATGAGGAGTAGTTGCACTAGTTCACTTATAGTAGGTGTGAGTTGTATCCCGTCCCTTGTATCGTAGCCTGAGAATGGTTCTTAAAACCATTGGAGTATGTGTGTAGTTTGTACTATGTGTTGCATGAATGAATGAATGTTATGTTTGTCATGAAAAGAGTACAAGTTTTCAAATGTTTTTCAAACTTAACCAAAATGAACCATAGAATGTTCCCTCTTATCTCATAATCTTCTACATCTTCAGATGGCCCCTCCGAATCGCACCAACGACACGATGCTGCAACTGCTGCAAACCATGCTTGCAGACCGGGAAACCGAAAGAGCCGAACGCCAAGCCAACCTCATCGCTTTGCAGAACATCGCCAACCAAGGCCATGGAAATCATGACCACCCCGGATCCAAGCTCAAGAACTTCCAAAACACCAACCCTCCGGTGTTTAGCAAGACCGAGGATCCCCTCGACGCCGACGATTGGCTCCAGACTATGGAAAACAATCTGGAGGTAGCCGGAGTAGAAGCCAACGAGAAGGTTTTGTTCGCCACTCACTATCTCGCTGGACCAGCCCGCGCTTGGTGGACAAGCACCCGTGCCATGAACGGAGGTCAATTCATGACTTGGGAGGATTTCAAACTCAAGTTCAGCAAGTACCATGTACCCCCGGGTCTTATCAAGAAGATGAGGGATGAATTCCGTGAGCTGAAACAAGGTCGCATGACGGTGGTTGAATACCGCGACAAGTTTCTCACCTTGTCAAGGTATGCCCCTGATGAGACCGACACCGTTGAAAAGAGGAAGGAGAGATTCCTGAACGGACTGCATGATGAGATGCAGACTGTCCTCGTCAACATCCCCTTCGCCGACCTTGAAGCCCTTGTCGACTCCGCCATCCAGATGGAGGGCAAGTTGAACCAAGCCAATGAGAACCGCAAGCGCCGCATGGCGAATCAGAGTGGATCAAGCCACCCCCAGAAGTTTCGCCCTAGCTCAAGCGGAGGTTTCACTCCGAGAAACAACAAACCCCAGATGTAGAACTCTCGCCCCGGTTATCAGAACCGGAGTGGAGGAAACTCCAAGCCAGGAGGCTACAACCACAACTACAACAACAACAACTACAACCGCGCTCCACCCCAAGCCCCTAACAACAACAACACCAACACCAACACCGCTCCCAGAACCGGAAGCAATGCCATTCCCGTTGCGAACAAGCAGGACAAGACCACTATCACTTGTTATGAGTGTGGTGTAGTGGGGCACTACTCCAACGAGTGTCCCAAGCGTCTTGCCAAGCTCGCCGGCAACACCGCTGCACCTGCTCAGCAACAACGCCGTGTCTCCACCGGCAAGAAGTTTGCCCCCAACAACCCCAACAACCGCAACGGCCGCCTCTACCACATGAACGCTGAAGAAGCCCAGGAAGCACCAGATGTTGTACTGGGTATGTTTTCTGTCAACCACATCCCTGCCAGAGTGTTGTTTGATTCCGGAGCATCTCATTCCTTTGTCACCGAAGACTTTGCATCAACAAGTAAAATTCAACCTCTCAGTTTGAAGCATGTTATGATAGTTCAAATCCCCGGATCAACCACCAAAGCTAGAAAATTTTGCAAAAATGTGCCAATCAAAATCCATGATGTAGATTTCTTTGCAAATCTAATCATACTTGGAACCAAAGGTTTGGAAGTTGTCCTAGGAATGGACTGGATGTCCAAGCACAACGGATTGATAGACTGTGCCAAGAAAGCCATAACCATGACTAGCAGCACCGGTATCGTAGTTGAGCACGTCTCTGAAAAACTACCCAGAAAATTTACCTGCAACCAAAGTGTATCCAAGCCAACTCTGGATCAAATCAGGGTCGTTTGTCGCTACCCTGATGTGTTTCCGGATGATCTACCCGGTATGCCCCCGGATCGGGATATCGAGTTTATCATCGAGTTAATCCCCGGAACTGGACCCATAGCCCAGAGAGCCTACAGCATGAACGCAACGGAGCTTGTGGAACTAAAGAAGCAAATAGATGACATGTTAGCCAAAGGTTTGATTAGACCAAGTGCATCCCCCTGGAGATCCCCCGTCTTGTTTGTCGACAAGAAAGATGGTGCAAATCGTTTATGCACGGACTATCGTAAGCTTAACGATGTCACCATCAAAAACAAATACCCCCTACCCAAGATCGAAGACTTGTTTGACCAACTCACCGGATCCCGAGTTTTCTCTAAGATTGATCTTAGAACTGGATACCATCAACTGAAGATCCGAGCCACCGACATTCCAAAAACTGCCTTTACCACCAGATATGGGTGGTATGAGTACAACGTCATGTCATTTGGACTGACCAATGCCCCCGCTTATTTCATGAATCTCATGAACAAGATCTTCATGAACTTTTTGGACAAGTTTGTCGTTGTCTTCATCGACGACATCCTCATCTACTCCAAGTCCGAAGAGGAACATGAACAGCATTTGGAGATTGTCCTAGAAACCCTTAGACAGCACAAGTTATATGCCAAGTTTAGCAAGTGTGAGTTTTGGCTGGAAGAAGTTGGATTCTTGGGACACATCTTGTCCGCAGGAGGAATTGCCGTAGATCCCGCCAAAATCAAAACTGTTATGGAATGGCAAGCCCCAACCACACAAACCGAGGTCCGCGCTTTTCTTGGATTAGCCGGATACTACCGCAGATTTGTAGAAGGTTTCTCGAGCATCGCTCGACCAATGACCCAACTGCTGAAAAAGGGCAGAAAGTGCATGAAGGACTAGGCACTCGCCTAAATTTCAGCACTGCCTATCACCCTCAGACCGACGGACAGACTGAGAGAGTAAACCAGATACTGGAAGACATGCTTAGAGCATGCGTACTGGAATACGGATCCAAGTGGGAAGACTGCCTACCTTACGCAGAATTCTCTTACAACAATAGCTATCAAGCCAGCCTACAGATGGCCCCCTTTGAAGCCTTGTACGGAAGGAAGTGCCGTACCCCCCTGAACTGGTCAGAAGTCGGGGAGAGCCAAGTTTTCGGCCCTGATGTTCTTCGTGAAGCCGAAGAGAAAGTCCACAAGATCCGAGAGTACCTCAAGACTGCGCAATCCAGACAGAAGAGCTACGCCGACAAGAGACGTCGGGAGATGACCTTTGAGATCGGAGACTTCGTCTATCTCAAAGTATCCCCCTTGAAAGGAATGCAAAGGTTTCAGCTGAAAGGAAAGCTTGCACCCCGCTATGTCGGACCTTTCCAAGTCCTCAGCCACCGAGGTGAAGTATCTTATCAACTGGAGTTGCCTGAAAAAATGTCGGCTGTGCACGACGTGTTTCACATCTCACTCCTCCGGAAGTGCCTTGAAGTCCCGGAGAAGACCGAAGTGTTCAAGAACATCGATCACCGATCGGTGGATATCAACAAGGATCTGACTTACCGCGAAGTGCCGATTCGCATCCTGGAAGAAGCTTAAGGAACCACCCGCACCCGAAGCATCAAGTTTCTGAAGATCCAATGGAGCAATCATACCGAGGATGAAGCCACATGGGAACGCGAAGACTTCATGAAGAAGGAGTACCCAGATCTCTTTAGTACCTAACTTTCTTTTCGATCTCGGGACGAGATCTTTTGTAAGGGGGAAGGGTTTGTAACACCCCAAATTTCAATAAAAAGAAAGTTAGAGAAATCCAGAAAGCAAAATTTCAAACCAACAAAAACTTTTCTATTTGCATATAGTACCATGCATAGGACTTGTGCATTTGAGTGATATGCCATGATGATTGCTTTTACTTGTATTTGATATGCTCTAAAACCCTAATGTGATCATATGAAGATCACCAACCAAATAAATCAAAGAGGAAGAAAATCCATAAAATGCAAAACCCTAAAAACCCTCACATATGCCCTATGGCATTTTTATAAATTTTGACCCTAGACCTATTGGGTCTTCACCATTAGTTGAATAATGTTATTAAACACTTATTACAACTTTTGGAATCAAAGTTTCACAATTCAAATGGATTTCAAACACAAATCCCACTCACATATGATAATGGTCAAAACTGAAATTTATAGTCTGATCACCACTTTGAGCCCTTGCCATTCATTTTTCCCAAACCAATTCTTGCTAACTCTTTGCACCATTTCAAAGTCAACATCAAGGTGAACAACTTTGGTGAAGATCACCATGCCAAAATCATCTTTCATCATGAGCAAGGATCATCCAAAGTCCCAACTTTTTAACATATGGAACAATCTACACTTAGCCATTTTGGCAAATTTTTGAATTCTAAAAATTCCACCACCACCTCAAATCACCTCTGGTCTTTTACAACTAATATCAACACTCACTTTTCAAACACATTCACCATTTGAATTATTTCAAATTTGGACAATTTTGTAATTTCCAAATTCGGGCACTATTTGCAACTATTGCAAATAGTGATCTACCTCACCTAATCTAACCCAAAGCTATTCTACATTGTCCCCTAGTCCCCTTAAACCCTAAGTGCTGCATAGCAAACCTAGGGAGAGGAGGAGCAAGCTAGGGCATGGCCATGCCGGCCATGTCCCCGAGCTCGTCGACCTCCCCCTCTCATCCTTCCTTCCCCAACCTGGCCACCATGCCGTAGCTCGCCACCTCGCTCCTCTACGTCGCCTAGCACCGGCCATTGTCGAGGAGGAGCACTGCATCGGCCAGACCAGCGCGCGCCCATGGCGGCCAGCATGCCGCTCGCGTCGCACGTGTGCGCGCCGCGGACACGCACTGGCCACGCGCCGCGCAGCCACCTCGCTCACGCCCTGGCCCCGCTCGCAACGCCTTGAGCCTCGCCGTGACACCGCAACACCATGGGACACGCCCTCGACCACGACCCGTGCCCGCCGCCGCCGGAGACGAAGAGGAAACCCCGCCGCGGGCGCGACAGACGCGGAAGCGAGGCGACCAAACCAGCCACCCCCTACCCTACCTGTCGCCATCCAGAGGACCACCGTGACGCCAGGAACACCACCGCGCCCTCGCCTAGCTCGCTAGACCGCCGGAGACGCCGCGCCCTTGTCGAGTTCGCCGCAGAGCCTCGGGCACTCGCTCGCCTATAAAAGGAGGCCTCGCCTCGTCGATTTCTTCACACCAGCCGCCTCACCTCTTCTCACTCAACCGCCTGAGCTCCTCCACTACCTCGATTAGCCATCGCCACCGCCCAATTTCTACCTCACTGCCGCACGCCGCCGCGGAAGCTCGCCGACGATTGGAGCCACCTCAGGCGATGCCACCGGTACCTGGAGCTTCGCCGTCGTCCACATCTACCCCAAGCACACTGCCATACCTTGCTGGAGCCGCCGTAAGCCCTCCGACCCCCTACTGCCGCCGCCGCATCGTCGGGTTCTCGTCGGCGACGACGATGAACCACGGCCGTTGATCTGGATTCTAATCCAACGCTCCCCTTTAAAACATACCGCTTCGGGCGTTATGAGCCACTGACGCCTGGACCCCACCCTGTCAGCGCGCCGCGCGTCTGTGGACCGTGGCTGGGCTGGACTGGGCCGTTTTTATTTGAATCTGGCCCAGTTTCGTTTCCCGCCGGCCTTTTAATTCAAACTAGATTTAATTAATTCAAATAGTTTCGAATACTGCCTCCACTTTGAAATTCAATAGATTCAAATTGGCTAAACCAAATTTAGTGAACTTTATATGGTTGGAAAGCTACTGAAATTATCTAGCTAATGCCACTGGCCTCATGGCCAGATTCTTTGTAGAATAAATGTGATAAAAATAACAAGACAGAGACTTTTCCCTATTCAAATAATTCTTAAAAATCAACCAAAATAGATATTAAGTTAATTCCAACTCTAATAGCTCACATTTGACTTACACTAATTGTTTATGCAATAAAATGGTGTGGTCACTTTGCATGATCATGCCCTAGTTTAATTAAAGGATCATTTGACTAGTTTAACTAGTTGATATTGTCCAAAACTATTAAAGTAAATTATGTGGAGTCTTACACTTCATTTAAACTTGTCTCACATGAATTCATGGGATGTTTGGACCCCTGGTCCTAAACTCTCTTATATGAATTACTTGAGATTTAAATCAAATGTAGTGTTATTTAAATAGTATGAGGTGATCCACCTCATTTAAATCATTTTCCCAAATGATGATGAACATTTGACTTAGGTCAATATGAGTTCATCCATGATTGTTTGAGAAATTAAATCTTAAGAAGATTTCAATGAGAGGAAATTATTTCTCAAGAACCCTATGGAAACTATCATTTACTTATGAAATACAAAGAAGTGAATTCTATTTTTTTAAACCACACAACCCATGTACTCTAGTTAATTTATTTGTGTGCATAGAGTAGTTTGTGTGTTATATGTGATGTATGGAATAGCCATTGAATTAGTGAGTAATTATACTCGTATTCAAATTTAGACGGTAGCACCGGAGAGTACGCCGAAGAAGAAGGTTGCTACCAAGAGGAGGAGGAGGAACAGTTTGAGAACTACCAAGGCAAGCTATTATTCTTGCAAAGTGCAAAGCCCCTTGGGGCAAGGCACCATGATTCTTACCTTTTCTTACATGAGCCTATACCAAGTTTTTACATTACAAGTTTTTACTTGTTTTCTAAATGAGTTACTTTTATAGTTAACTTTGGTCAAAGTACAAGTTGGATACTAGAGTAGTGAGTTAGTCTCCTCCAAGCAAAGCAAGATAGCACCCCTCATGAATTAGAGCTAGTGCTAATGAATTAAAACTTGACTACTCTAGATGGGAACAATGTGAATTTGAAAGGATTTTGAAACCTTGGAGTGAAGATGCACTCCATTGAATGATTTTTGAAGGTGAATGTGAACAAGAGAAGATGGTGATTTTTGATAAACAATGATGTTGGTTTGAATGCGATACCTTTCCAATTATTAAGTACCCCCACAATACCTGATTATGGGTAGGGCTTAACTGGAAGTTTATGCGTCTTAGTATGGGTTCCCTCTAAACAAGCGTCATCGAGGTTACGCCGAAAGCTGCCTGTACAACAAAAGAAATGATACGATATGATGCGAAATGAGGTGAATGTCCGGCCCAAGCCCTGTGCAGTTCCCAGGCTGACTGTCTGTCTTCACTGGGAGGCCAAGCTCATGGGGAGAGGTGCTCATACTAGGATTTGTAAGTGAAAGGTTATGGTTGATGATCCGCGTACTGTGTTACGATGATTCGGGGTAATCCCGACGGATGAAATCAAATGTTGTGGCACAAGTGTGCAACCTCTGCAGAGTGTAAACCTATTCGAATAGCCGCGTCCACGGTTACGGACGGTTGGAAAGGCCATACAGTTTCCGATGTCATATCTTTGAAAATGATGTTGAAAAGGGTGATGGTGAAATGACTTGTGGTGAATTGAATTGAAATCACCACTTGAATGGTGGGAATGACACTAATGTTCCTACTTGAGTTAGTTAGCTCTTGAATAAGCTTTTCTCAAACTTTGTGAACTAAAACTAGCTTTATGCAAATAAACTAGAGCTTAGCAAACCATACTAGAATGTCTAGCACTTATATTAGTATTAGTTTGCGAGTACTCATCGTACTCACGGCTTTGTCCCTGGCTATTCAAATGGCCAGAGTATGAGGATGACCAAGGAGATGACCAGCAGGATGCCTACGACAACTAAGCGCCTTCCGACGTCAAGCGTTGGCCTGTGGACTAGAGAGTCCTTGTATCTTACGCTTCCGCTATGTTGAACTATGAACTTATGTTTGTTCGTTGATCAATAGATCAACCATTCGTGTAATATGGATCATGTGATTCCAGATTTGTAAGACTTATGGTTTGTAATGAATGATGACTGTGATACTTAACTATTATGCCTCGCAACAACAATATTCCTGGGATTGCGATGTATGACATAATAGGCATCCGGACTTAAAATCCGGGTGTTGACAAGACCCGACAATGAAGCACAATTAGGAGAAGACGACCATCTAGCTACTGCTATGGACCCATAGTCCAGGGGTGAACTACTCACTCATCACTCCGGAGGCGACCATGGCGGTGAAGAGTCCTCCGGGAGATGATTCCCCTCTCCGGCAGGGTGCCGGAGGAGATCTCCTGAATCCCCCGAGATGGGATTGGCGGCGGCGGCGTCTCTGGAAGGTTTTCCGTATCGTGGCTCTCGGTACTGGGGCTTTCGCGACGAAGGCTTTAAGTAGGCGGAGGAGATAGGTTAGGGGGCCACACGAGGGCCCCACACGACAGGCCGGCGCGGCCAGGGCTTGGGCCGCGCCGCCCTGGTGTCTGGCCACCTCGTGGCCCCACTTCGTCTCTCCCTCGGACTTCTGGAAGCTTCGTGGCAAAATAGGCCCCTGGGCGTTGATTTCGTCCAATTCCGAGAATATTTCCTTACTAGGATTTCTAAAACCAAAAACAGCAGAAAACAGCAACTGGCTCTTCGGCATCTCGTTAATAGGTTAGTGCCGGAAAATGCATAAATATGACATAAAGTATGCATAAAACATGTAGATATCATCAATAATGTGGCATGGAACATAAGAAATTATCGATACGTCGGAGACGTATCAGAGTGTCACCCAAAAATAAAAAAAATTCATGGGAGCCGCTCTTTGAAAGTCTGTCTGGATAGGGGGTTAGAGTGCCCACTACCATTCGTTGACAACAACAAACACCTCTCAAAACTTTACTTTTATGCTCTCTTTATGTTTTCAAAATAAAAGCTCTAGCACAAATATAGCAATCCATGCTTCCCTCTGCGAAGGGCCATTCTTCTACTTTTATGTTGAGTCAGTATACCCACTTCTTCCATCTTAGAAGCAAACACTTGTGTTAACTGTGCATTGATTCCTACATACTTGCATATTTGCATTCATCATATTACTTTGCATTGACAACTATCCATGAGATATACATGTTACAAGTTGAAAGCAACCGCTGAAACTTAAATCTTCCTTTGTGTTGCTTCAATGCCTTTACTTTGAATCTACTGCTTTATGAGTTAACTCTTATGCAAGACTTATTGATGCTTGTCTTGAAAGTACTATTCATGAAAAGTCTTTGCTATATGATTCAGTTGTTTAATCATTGTCTTTACCATTGCTTCGAATCGCTGCATTCATTACATATGCTTACAAATAGTATTGATCAAGATTATGATAGCATGTCACTTCAGAAATTATCTTTGTTATCGTTTACCTACTCGGGGACGAGTAGGAACTAAGCTTGGGGATGCTTGATACGTCTCAAACGTATCTATAATTTCTTATGGTCCATGCTACTTTATTGATGATACTCACATGTTTTATACACACTTTATGTCATATTTATGCATTTTCCGGCACTAACCTATTAAGAAGATGCCGAAGAGCCAGTTGCTGTTTTCTGCTGTTTTTGGTTTCAGAAATCCTACAAAGGAAATATTCTCAGAATTGGACGAAATCAATGCCCAGGGTCTTGTTTTTCCACGAAGCTTGCAGAAGACCGGAGAAGATACGAAGTGGGGCCACGAGGCGGCGACACAGCAGGGCCGCGCGGCCAGGGCTGGGGCCGCGTCGCCCTGGCGTGTGGGGCCCTCGCGTCGCCCCCTGACCTACCCTTCCGCCTTCATATAGCCTTCGTTGAGAATACCCCAGTACCGAGAGCCACGATACGGAAAACCTTCCAGAGACGCCGCCGCCGCCAATCCCATCTCGGGGGATTCAGGAGATCGCCTCCGGCACCCTGCCGGAGAGGGGAATCATCTCCCGGAGGACTCTTCATCGCCATGATCGCCTCCGGAGTGATGTGTGAGTAGTTCACCCCTGGACTATGGGTCCATAGCAGTAGCTAGATGGTTGTCTTCTCCTCATTGTGATATCATTGTCGGATCTTGTGAGCTGCCTAACATGATCAAGATCATCTATTTGTAATGCTACATGTTGCGTTTGTTGGGATCCGATGAATATGGAATACTATGTTATGTTGATTATCAATCTATCATATATGTGTTGTTTAATTATGATCTTGCATGCTCTCCGTTGCTAGTAGAGGCTCTGGCCAAGTCGTTACTTGTAACTCCAAGAGGGAGTATTTATGCTCGATAGTGGGTTCATGCCTCCATTAAATGCAGGACGATGTGACAGAAAGTTCTAAGGTTGTGGATGTGCTGTTGCCACTAGGGATAAAACATCAATGCTTTGTCTAAGGATATTTGTGTTGATTTCATTACGCACCATACTTAATGCAATTGTATGTTGTTTGCAACTTAATACTGGAAGGGGTGCGGATGCTAACCTGAAGGTGGACTTTTTAGGCATAGATGCATGCTGGATAGCAGTCTATGTACTTTGTCGTAATGCCCAATTAAATCTCACACTACTCATCATAATATGTATGTGCATTGTCATGCCATCTTTATTTGTCAATTGCCCAACTGTAATTTTTTCACCCAACATGCTATTTCTTATCGGAGAGACACCACTAGTGAACTGTAGACCCCGGTCCATTCTTTACATCGAATACAATCTACTGCAAATATTGTTCTTACTATTCTCTGCAAACATCATCATCCACACTATACATCTAATCCTTTGTTACAGCAAGCCGGTGAGATTGACAACCTCACTGTCACGTTGGGGCAAAGTATTTTGGTTGTGTTGTGCAGGTTCCATGTTGGCGCCGGAATCCCTGGTGTTGCGCCACACTACACTCCGCCACCATCAACCTTCAACGTGCTTCTTGGCTCCTACTGGTTCGATAAACCTTGGTTTCTTACTGAGGGAAAACTTGCTGCTGTACGCATCACACCTTCCTCTTGGGGTTCCCAACGGACGCGTGCTGTACGCGTATCAAGGTTCTATATGGTTCTTGATTGTCCACCTCTTCCATCACATTGACATTCAAAGCAAGATTTGCACCTCTTGCCATCCCCATTGTACGGTTCCGAGAATCTCGAGAATTTTGATCGGCCACCTTGAGCGTTTGCATCTCGTGCACCACTTGATAGGAGGTTAGCTTAGGATAGCTTTCCTTCCCTACGAGACTCTTGACATCAATGGGTTCATAAGGCATCATGGAATCGACATACTTATCCTTGACCCAAAAGACATCAATATGTTTGGCACCCACATTACGAAAGGCATCGGCAATGGATATGAACCTTCTATACATCTCTTGATGATCTCATTTGGCAACCTCCTGAACCCTTCAGCTTGGTTCCTAAGAGCACTATATTGTTTCTCTTCATGCTTTCACTTCCCACAAAGATTTCGGACAACCCATCCAAAGCTTCCTTGGTGGTGGTGTAGTTCCGAATATAAGCCAAGTCCTTTGTCCCCACAGCTTGATGAATCATGTTCAAGGCGACAGGGTTGAGTTGGTGATCAACCACCTCTCTTCTATTCGAGTTGTCAGCGTTGAAAGGTTTGTACCCTTCAAAAAATGATTCTCCACAGCTCATTGGAGGCACTGCACATATGAGCGAGAAACTCACATTTCCACCTATTAAAAATCCTTAACATTAAGCTTGGGTGGATCATCCCTATTGTTTATATGAGGGTGAGGGGCAGGTGGATCCAGAGAGCGCCAATCAACGGCATTGTAGCTCTCCTTCTCACCTAAGCCCTTCTTGGGAGAAGCACTAGAGATTTTAACATTGGCTAGGTCGTCACCATCCAAGGGCTTTTTAGTAGAGGGTGAGGCCGAAGCATGTCCCTCTAATAAAGAGTCCTTGTCCTTGTCCTTTGTGATGGGAATAATGGGAGGAAACAACGACTTTAGTAGCTTTTGCAAGATATTTCTTCATATCTAGCATATTAGATTACAAGGAGGATCTCAAGGATCTTTCCAAAGACTTGAGATCGTCCATGGAAGCTGGCTTCCCGGCTCCTTCCGTATTCTCATCGTCCGGCATACTCTTAGGCGGTTAAGCCCGAAATAAGATCCAAGGCTCTGATACCAATTGAAAGGATTGTATGCCGCACCTAGAGGGGAAGGGGGTGAATAGGTGCTACCCAATTTCTAGTTCTTTTTCAATTAAGGCTTGACACGAAGGTAAATTCTCTATATATGAAACTATGTGAATTAACCTAGATGACAAAATAAATAACTAAGCAAGATATAGCAATGCAATAAGGATAGAGGTAACCGAGAGTGGGGAATGCGGAGACATAAGGGATGATTCACATAGTTCCTTTCTTTTGAGGGGAAGTACGTCAACGTTGGAGTGGTGTGGTTGCCACGAAGGCTTAACCAATGCCACGAAGGCCTCACCCTATTCTCCAGTGGGCAACGCCACAAAGGCATAGCTGACTTGTCCACTAAGGGATTTTCTCAAGGCTGAAACCGGGCCTTTACAAGGTTCTTGGGGCACACATCCACAACTGAATTGGAGGCACCCAATTAATAGGTGTGACAACACAACAACAACAAGATCAAACCAATTAACAACAACTAGGGTTTCCAAAAAAAAAACACTAGCAAAAGGCGGACCTCAAGCAAATGAGGGAGAAATGCAGATTGCTTTGGTGAGAATGTAGATTGGGGTCTTCTCCTTCGATTCTCCAAACATCAAGAGGTTTGGGTGGTTGAGGTAGGAGATCAAGTGATTTTCGTGGCTCAGCTGAATGGTGCGTTCTTGGGGAGAAGGAGCAACTTTCCAAGGTAGAAGAAGGGTCCCTTAAATACCCCTCAGCCAGATCTGCCCGTTGGAGAAACCTCAGCGGCAGTGCTGGCCAAAAATAACCGGCAGTGCCGCCCTGGAGATAATCTTGAAAATCATGTCGAAGCGGTCCTGGCGGCATTGTCGGCCTGATGCAGTCAGCAGTGTCGGACTGCTTCCACCGGCTGTGCCGGCCTGGAACAACCGGCAGTGTCGGACTGCATCCGCCGACAGTGCTGGCCTGTCACTACCGGCAGTGCCGGCCTGGTCAGTTTCAGCATATTTCTTTTCTCCCTTTTTGGGGGATCGATTTCAACAGAGGTGACCAATCACTTCATCTACAACACTTATCATCATGTTAAAATATCACTGGTATTCTTATCAAACACACAAAACACTAGAGATCATGAAATGTTCTTTCAATATGATGCATGGTTTTTGGCACAAAAATTAAAAAATGCACATGGAGGAATATTTACACTGGGCTTGGGTGGGATTGCCTTAGACAATTTACTTGAGAAATTAAAGGTTTGCGGAAGATAAGAAAACTTAAACAAATCCTTAAAAAAAGTTGACCAGACAAGTGATACAACGCAATACACTCTGTATTTAATAAAAAAGATTCTCAACAAAAGCTATACACCTTATATCTAGAAAGGATGGATGTCTAGAAACCCAGAGAGTATTAAAAAATATTCATTAGGTTTTACGAACTTAAAAGAATTGATTTAGTATTTATCTAGGACTTATATATCTCAATATCTTGGTAAAAAATATTGTTAACTTAATAAAAAAATCCTATTATTTTTCATTATATTTTAAGTAACTATTTAAAATAAAACATCCATTTGGATAAAAATAAATAGTTCTATAAATTGTTAAATAATTAATTAAAATTAGAAAGAAATTTCCTAATATAATCTAATACTACTTTTTATTATATTATTTGTTTTATGTATTTAAAAAATAAAGGAAATACTTTTTAGTTAGTATTTCAGTCTCAATAATTTAATACTAAATAAATAACCTCCTAAAAATAAGAGAAAATTCGTTTTGTTGTTCTTTGGGTTCTTATTAAGTTTTTGTTTAATATTTCATTTATTTTTAGGAATTCCATGTTATCCAATGGTATTTGTTTATTTGAGTTTTATGAATATCCATATATATGTTTTTGTGTTTGCTCTTCGGTTCGATCCCAACCACACAAGTCAAATTAAGCAACTTGGAACAAACTTGATTTCATACGATTAATCAGGTGCCCGATAGCAGGCTTTTGAGGAGGGAATGATTTAGTATAACGTAGTTAAGGTAGGATACTAGTTGAAGTGATGCGAAAAGGAAAAGGCATGAATATAATTAGCTTCATACGGTTCCTAATTTGTTAAGGTAATTCCAACGTTACGCCCCATTAAATCCACGACAATAAATGAAATCAAATCAGCCGTTAATTACATGCAATATATTTCTCCCGCAATTTCTCCATTTCGACTGTATATATAGGGGAGCTAGCCAGGAGCCCAAGCTGCATACCTCGAGCATTTGAAGTGATACGTGGCTAGATAGTACTTCAGTAATATTCCGAAAGAGCTCCATCCATGGCGTCCTTCAAGCCTCTTGTTGCCATCGCCCTCCTCCTCCTTGTCGCCCTTCTCATGGTTGCGGACGCGCAGCCGGCACCCAAGATAGGTACGCATGTGTCCTCGATCAGCGTCTGGTTAACTTGAGGACATGTTGACAATATGCATCTGTACGCGATCTGATATTTCTGTTGTGCAGATTGCCCATCCGCGTGCAAGGCTCGTTGCGCAAAGAACGATAGGAAGAACGAGATGTGCAATAAGGACTGCAATATCTGCTGTGGCAAGTGCAACTGCGTCCCCTCCGGCACCGGCCAGGACACACGCTACGAATGTCCCTGCTACGCCAACCTCGTCAACTCCAAGAACGGCAAACCCAAGTGCCCCTAGACCCCAAACCGGAGGCACGCACGCATGGCAGCCTGCTAGCTACTTGCATATGTATCTGATGAAATGTTCTGCTCGATGAAAATTATAAAGCTATGGCTTTATTTTTGATTTGTTTACTGGAATGAGTTAATGCATTACTCTTCTTGCGCTATATAGTCGGTCACAGAGTTCTCAATGAAATTGAGATTCAAGAACTAATTTTGGAGAGCATTCGTATTTTTTCCTTTCCAGAGGGATCATTAACATCTCCGCCTTTTGTCCATTTTTTGTTTCCTGCATACCGAAATACTTCTAACTCAAAATGAATGAGTATGATTATATATGCTAATATATAATCCGCGTAAAGAGTGCAACCTGTATTGTTTGGCTAGCTACAGCCGGAGTTGAGAAGATAATGTTGTAACCCCGCAGTAGACTCCTTTTGAATCGCAGAAAGCGCGACTTGGAAATGGTGATCTTTTAAATGTGGACGAACTGCCCAAGAACATGCTAATATGTATCTAAGTACTTGTCTGATGAGTACTATGATAAGATTTATCATGAAAGATACATCTAATCCTCCTCAAACTGAGATGGATCATGATCATCAACCTCAACTCTGGATGAAGTCTCTCACTGGTATCTTGTTGAGAGTTTTGCAGTGAAGTACAGTTCATCCATATCCATTTCATCATCCAATAGGTGTCTCTCACCTGTCAAATGTTGTGCAAGTCAAGAAGGAAAATGAGTTGACAAGATTGCATTGAATAGGATTTTGCGAGGAAATTATTGAGAAAAAGAATAGATACAGAGGTAGGCAGTAGTCAGATCTGTGCATGTTTAAGACGAGGGTGAAGGTTTGGTGAAATTATTTACCTAGTTATGGAAGTCAAACAAATAATGATACCAAAAGTAGCCAACAGAATGAAACAACATATTATGTTCAACAACACCTACCCGTGATAGTATTATGATACAGCAGCAGGACCCGAAGATAAGATGTATGATATAGATCGAAATTCAATTCGGCTTTTAGGTGCGTATGCTCCTTCTATCAAGAAATCATATTTCGAAATGTCGAAATTTTTTGACAAAAAATTCTACACATCTTAATAATATATGTGCGTTCGTCAAATTTAACGAAAGAACAATATTTTTTGTGGTTTATGTAAAAAAAGAAAATTTATCTTGTGAAAAGCATTAATTTTTATCACTGAGTTTTGTCTTTTTACACATGTCACATGACAAGTAGATTTTTTATGAAATGACTTTATGAGCATGTAGCACGTGAAGATGTGCGTGCGAATTTTTTGTTTTAATTTTTAAAAATTTAAAATATCTGTGAGATACATTTCAAAATAGAAGGAGCATATGCTCCCTGTTTCAAAACACCACTCCTGATATAGATTGATTCCTCGAATAAGTTTAATTGGCTACCTGCTGCACACATCCAGGAACTCGCTCAAGATTCAATGTACCGATCTTTGAAGTTAGCTCATCAAATGCTGGATATGCATCTTTCTCTAGAGTCCCAATCAGCATAAAAAGAGAACAGAGACTGTATGCAACTACCAAAAGACCAAATTTTGTTTATTTGTGAGAACTGAGAACCCCTGCTATCTCAAAATTGATTTGAGAACTGAGTCACCCGTCTCCTCCCGCACCCGCGCGGTGGCGCCACGCCGCACCCCCCCTCTCCCCAATGACTCCACTCCTCCCCCTCCCAGCGGCTCCTCTCCTCCCGCCGCCGGGAAAAGCCCTGGAGGCGTGGCGGCGGCGGCGGACTTCCTCCGCCACGGCATCCGTGGTGGTGCGGGTTTGCGTCTCCGGCGGCGGCGATCCGCATCGGGCTGTCGGCGGCGGTGTCATTGAGCGGCGGCGATCAGAGGAGGGAGAGGATCTCCATCGTTTGGCGAGCGGCGACGGTGGTTCGGGTCCGATCTGGGTCCTAACGGGCTCGAGTGGGCTGCGATCATACTGCTGCGGTCATAGCGATGCCGGCTTCGTGCAGGTTCTGGGTTCGTTCTGAGGCACGAGGACGCCATGGGCGACTGTCCTTGGCATGGTGGTGGCGGCCTCCTCCTTCGCCGGAGGTGGTCGGCTGGTTGATGGGGTGGCGGATCACGAGATCCATCTACTCCTGCGATGAAGATCTAGTTTACGACAAGCTAGCGGTGAAGGGGCCACCGGTGAAAACCGTGCCTTGACATCGTTCTTGGCGGATGATGGCGGCGGCTATTGGCGTTGTTCCCTTGTGAAGGCATCATCTTTGCTGGCCTCTACGTTGGCTCTTGCCGAGTTGGGGACTATCGGTTGTCGATGAAAACCATGCCACGATTGACGGGCGATGGTGGCGTTAAGCATCGCTTCCTTCTTGAAGGCATCGTCATCACAGTCTGCGGCTACTCACTCGTGCTGCTCCGGGGGAAACCATAGATCCGGGTCTCCCGGATCGGATGATGACAGCGCTTCCTGCGTCGTTCTACCTCTTGGGGCATCATTTTTGGAGCAGCGGATGGATGGAGGTGGATCTTTGGTGGAGTGGTGTTCATCTACCACGTTGACGTTGATGATTCCCGGCGGCGTGGAGCTGCAGGGTATCGAAGAAGGGCGCGGACTGCAGGACACGTGCAGGATGGTGGAGCTGTTTGGCGTCATGGTGACATCGACGACATGTCTGGCAAGGTTAATGCGGTGATCCCTCTTGAAGATGAGTGCGAGGAAGACGGAGGTACGATTTCTGTGGCGTGTGTGTTGGCGTGCGCTGAGAGTCTTCTTGACTGGATGTGCTTCTCACCTGCTATTGGGCGGCTTGGGAAGGCATTTGGTTGTTTGGATGATGTGAGTTGGTTTATTGTCACCCCTTCATCCCTCTAAAGGTTTAGCGAGGTGGCATCGAGTTTGATCTTTTGTATTGCTCTTGTAAGATGTTGTGAATAATCTAATAAAAGAGTCGTGTGCATCCCTTGGATGCAGAAGCTGGAGCAATTTTCCCCCTTTTCGAAAGAAAATCTTAAATACTATATATATGTTAATATGAAACATGGAACAATCAAAAAATAAGCGAGAGCGAGAGAAGCGGGAAGTTTGTGCACATGCAAAAGGGCCAAATGCGGCAAGGTCAGATGGAGCGAGGTGCAATATATGGAGTCCCCGGCTTCTCCAGTTGAATGCCTGGGAGGAGGCAAAAATAGAGCGCAGCAGCACTCTTAGCGCAGCAACACAGAGGGCGTATTTGGTAGCCTGGATCGGATTCCTGCATAGCTGTTGCAGTGGACCAAACGATGGATACGTTTTTTTCACACGAGCCAGATTCGGTCCATCGTTTGGTCGCTTGTGTTGCATCACTGTATATAGAAGTGCATGTTGTTTGGATGCGTGAATAAAGTGTTCCATTTCCATCTGTGTTCAGCCACATCACATGTGTTTGATTGCTATTTTGGGCATCTAGATTATGCTTCTCCTCACCACATTCAAATATGGTAACCTTACCATCACATAATGACACACAACAGCACAAAGATGATCATAAACACATCACATAGTTATATACACATGGAACATAGTACTTAGTATCTAATCCTAGCGTCATAGTGGTAAGACGCCTACTTAAACCTGGGGGCGGACTACCCAGGTCCAAAAGTAATGTTCAACAGCCTGTTGAGGCCAACATTACAGGGCACATATGCACAAAAGAAAGTGTTTAACAGCCTCATGAGGCTAGCACAACAACTACAACTTCACAACAACAGAGACAGAGAACAAGCACAGAACCTTAATGGCGAGGATCAGCATAAGGGCCCTCGTGATGCTTCTTGCAGCTGAAGACGATGCAGCAGGAACTCTCCTTCCCATAGACGTCGACTTGGAAGCCGTTGTCCTTAGGGGTGAAGAGGTTCGTGTCGTGAACCTGGAGGTCAGCCTTGTCAGCGAACTCGCTCCAGGACTTGATGAAGCCGACGCGCTCGGCCCCCCACTGGAGCTGCACCTGCCACTCGTAGTACTCTGATGTCTACGCACGCTTCTATTCTTGTAGACAGTGTTGGGCCTCCAAGAGCAGAGGTTTGTACAACAGCAGCAAGTTTCCCTTAAGTGAATCACCCAAGGTTTATCGAACTCAGGGAGGTAGAGGTCAAAGATATCCCTCTTAAGCAACCCTGCAATTAAGATACAAGAAGTCTCTTGTGTCCCCAACACACCTAATACACTTGGCAGATGTATAGGTGCACTAGTTCGGCGAAGAGATAGTGAAATACAAGTAATATGGATGATTATAAGTAGTAATTGCAATCTGAAATAAAAATGGCAGCAATCGAACATGTAGCAGAACTTGTTGGAAACGGTGTTTCAATGCTTAGAAACAAGGCCTAGGGATCATACTTTCACTAGTGGACACTCTTAACAATGATCACATAATTGAATAAATAAATGCTACTCTCAAACACTCTCTTGTTGGATAACAAACACCATTCATTGTGTAGGGCTGCAAAAGCACACCTAAAGCCGGAGTAAACAAGCTCCACAACGTCATAAAGGAATCACACACGATGCGCATACTGTCACCATCACACCGTGGAGAGTAACTCCGGAGTTCATATTAAAGTAACCTCTAGAGTGCATAATAGATAAGAGTAACATCTACATATTCAACTAGATTACAAAGCTAATGATCACATAAAGATCACACCATGGGAGAGAGAGATGAACCACATAGCTACCGGTAGAGCCCTCAGCCTCGGGGGAGAACTACTCCCTCCTCATCATGGGAGACAGCAACGGCGATGAAGATGGTGATGGAGTCGATGGAGATGGATTCCGGGGGCACTTCCCCGTCCCGGTTGCGTGCCGGAACAGAGACTTCTGTCCCCCGAACTTGCCTTCGCGATGGCGGCGGCTACGTAACTTTTCATGGAGGAAGACCGATCTCTTTAGGGTTTTTGCATCTGGGAGAATATATAGGCGAAGGGGCAGAGTCGGGGGACGCCCGAGGGGCCCGCCCCATATGGCGGCGCGGCCAGGGGTGGGGCCGCGCCCCCCTATGGTGTGGCCGCCTCGTGGCCCCTCTTCGTCTCCTCTTTGGTGTTCTGGAAGACTCCGTGGAAAATGTCTATAGTGTGTTAACAAATAGATAATGACTAAACAATTGAATCATATAGCAAAGACTTTTTCATGAATACTACTTTCAAGATGAGCATCAACAAGTCTTGCATAAGAGTTAACTCATAAAGCAATAGATTCTTAATAGAAGGTTTTGAAGCAACACAAAGGAAGATTTAAGTTTCAGCAATTGCTTTCAACTTTCAACATGTATATCTCATGGATAATTGTCAACACAAAGTAATATGATGAGTGCAATAAGCAAGCATGTAAGAATCAATGCACACAGTTGACACAAGTGTTTGCTTCTAAGATAGAAAGAAGTAGGTAAACTGACTCAACATAAAGTAAAAGAAAGGCCCTTCGCAGAGGGAAGCAGGGATTAAATCATGTGCTAGAGCTTTTCAAGTTTTGAAATCATATAGAGAGCATAAAAGTAAAGTTTTGAGAGGTGTTTGTTGTTGTCAACGAATGGTAGTGGGCACTCTAACCCCCTTGTCAAACATACTTTCAAAGAGCGGCTCCCATGAAGGATGTTATCATCCCTCTTCTCTTTTGTTTACACATGTACTTTAGTTTTATTTATGGGTGACACTCCTCCCAACCTTTTTCTTTCACAAGCCATGGCTAACCGAATCCTCGGGTGCCTTCCAACATTTCACATACCATGGAGGAGTGTCTATTTGCAAAATTAAGTCGCTTACTGATGAATCAGGGCAAAACATGTGAAGAGAATTATTAATGAAAGTTAATTAATTGGAGCTGGGAACCCCGTTGCGAGCTCTTTTTGCAAAATTATTGGATAAGCGGATGAAGCCACTAGTCCATTGGTGAAAGTCTGCCCAACAAGATTTAAAGATAAAACACCACATACTTCCTCATGAGCTATAAAACATTGACACAAATAAGGAGTAATAAAGTTTTGAATTGTTCAAAGGTAGCACATGAAGTATTTACTTGGAATGGCAGAAAAATACCACATAGTAGGTAGTTATGGTGGACACAAATGGCATAGTTTTTGGCTCAAGGTTTTGGATGCACGATAAGCATTCCCTCTCAGTACAAGGCTTTGGCTAGCAAGGTTGTTTGAAGCAAACACAAGTATGAACCGGTACAACAAAACTCACATAAGAACATATTGCAAGCATTATAAGACTCTACATTGTCTTTCTTGTTGCTCAAACACTTTTACCAGAAAATATCTAGACCTTAGAGAGACCAATCATTCAAACCAAATTTCAACAAGCTCTACGGTAGTTCTCCACTAATAGGTTTAAACTACATGATGCAAGAGCTTAGACATGATCTACTTGAGAGCTCTAAACAATTGCCAAGTATCAAATTATTCAAGACAATATACCAATTACCACATGAAGCATTTTCTGTTTCCAACCAAATAGCAATAAATGCAGCAGCTTTCAACTTTTGCCATGAACATTAAAAGTAAAACGAAGAACACCGTTGTTCATATGAAAAAGCGGAGCGTGTCTCTCTCCCACACAAGGATTGCTAGGATACGAATTTATTCAGAGAATGAAAATAACAAAACGAAAATAAAAGTACACAGATGCTCCAAGTAAAGCACATAGGATGTGACGGAATAAAAATATAGTTTCACTAGAGGTGACCTGATAAGGTGTTGATGAAGAAGGGGATGCCTTGGGCATCCCCAAGATTAGATGCTTGAGTCTTCTTGAAATATGCAGGGATGAACCACGGGGGCATCCCCAAGCTTAGACTTTTCACTCTTCTTGATCATATTATATCATCCTCCTCTCTTGATCCTTGAAAACTTCCTTCACACCAGACTCAAAACAATCTCATTAGAGGGTTAGTGCATAATCAAGAATTCACATGTTCAGCAAGGACACAATCATTCCCAACACTTCTGGACAGTACCCAAGGTTACTGAAATTTAATGGAGCAAAGAAATGCACTGAAACACAGTAAAAGGCAATGCGAAATAAAAGGCAGATTCTGTCAAAACAGAACAGTCCGTAAAGACGAATTTTTTCGAGGCACTTAACATGCTCAGATGGAAAAACTCCAGTTGAATGAAAGTTGAGTACATATCTGAGGATTACTCATGAATTTTTTTAAGATTTTTAGATTTTTCTACAGAGAGAACAACTCAAATTCGTGACAGCTAAAAATCTGTTTCTGCGCAGAATTCTAAATCTAGTATCAACTTTTTATCAAAGACTTTACTTGGCACAAAAACGAAATAAACATGATAAGGAGAGGTTGCTACAGTAGTAACAACTTACAAGACACAACAAATTAGTAGCAAAATAAAAACATAGGTTATCTCCCAAGAAGTGCTTTCTTTATAGCCATTAAGATGGGCTCAGTAAATTTAATGATGCTCTCGCAAGAAATAAGAGTTGAAGCAAAAGAGAACATCAAAAGCAAATAAGAAACACTTTTAAGTCTAACCCACTTCCTATAAAAATGAATCTTGTAAATAAACAAGTCATGTAAGTATAAGCAATAAGCATAGGAAAACAAAACAAGCGCAACTTCAAGATTTTCAGCAAAAAGAGAGGTGTATTAGTAACATGAAAATCCCTACAACCATATTGTCCTCTCTCATAAAGATTTTCAGTAGCATCATGAACAAACTCAACAATATAACTATCACATGAAACATTCTTATCATGAGCTATATGCATAAAATTATTACTCTCCACATAAGCATAGTCATTACTATTATTTGTAGTGGGAACAAATTCAATAAAATAGCTATCATTATTATTCTCATCACCATAATCATCATATATAGGAGGCATATTGTAATCATAATTAATTTTCTCCTCAATAGTAGGTGGACTGAAAATATGATAGTCATCATTGTAATCATCATATATAGGAGGTAAAGTATCATCAAAATAAATTTTCTCCTCCATGTTTGGGGGACTAAAAATATCATGCTCATCAAAACCAGTGATACGTCTCAAACGTATCTATAATTTCTTATGTTTCATGCTAGTTTTATGACAATACTCACATGTTTTATATGCACTTTATATCATATTATGGCATTTATTGGACTAACCTATTAACAAGATGTCACAGTGCCAGTTTCTGTTTATTATGTCTGTTTATTGCAGAAAAGGCCCAAAAACCAAAGTGCTCAGAAAAATCCAGAAAAATCACAGAAATTCTATTTCGCCGGAAGACTCACGGAGCCAGAAGGGCAAGCCGGGGGGAGGCCCAGGGCCTCCACACCATAGGCCGGCGCGGCCAGAGGGGTGGCCACCCCACCCTATGGGGTGGGCCCCTTGGGACTCTTCCGACTCCGCCTCTTCGCCTATAAAGTCCCTCGTGACCTAAAAACTTGACACCAATTGAAGAAACTCCAGAGAGACTCCAGGAGCACCGCCGCCATCGCGAAACTCCGTTTTGGGGGACAGAAGTCTCTGTTCCGGCACGCCGCCGGGACGGGGAATTGCCCCCAGAGTCACCTCCATCGACACCACCGCCATCTTCATCGCCATTGCTGTCTCCTATGATGAGGAGGGAGTAGTTCTCCCCCGAGGCTGAGGGCTCTACCGGTAGCTATGTGGTTCATCTCTCTCTCCCATGGTGTGATCTTTATGTGATCATGAGCTTTGTATCACTATTAATCTATGTGCTACTCTAGTGATGTTATTAAAGTAGTCTATTCCTCCTCCATGATGTAATGTTGACAGTGTGTGCATCATGTAGTACTTGGCGTAGGTTATGATTGTAATCTCTTGTAGATTATGAAGTTAACTATTACTATGATAGTATTGATGCGATCTATTCCCCCTTTCATAGCTATTGTTGACAGTGTGTATGCTATGTTAGTACTCGGTCTAAATTGCAACGGTCTATTATGCACTCTAGAGGTTACTTTAATATGAACTCCGGACATTGTGGAGCTTGTTTACTACGGCTTGAGGTGTGCTTTTGTAGCCCTACACAATGGATGGTGTTTGTTATCCAACAAGAGAGTGTAGAAAGTAGCATTTATTTATTCAGTTATGTGATCAATGTTGAGAGTGTCCACTAGTGAAAGTATGATCCCTAGGCCTTGTTTCTAAGCATTGAAACACCGTTTCCAACAAGTTCTGTTACATGTTTGCTTGCTGCCATCTTTATTTCAGATTGCAATTACTACTTACAATCATACATATTACTTGGATTTTACTATCTCTTCGCCGAACTAGTGCACCTATATATCTGACAAGTGTATTAGGTGTGTTGGGGACACAAGAGACTTCTTGTCGTAATTGCAGGGTTGCTTGAGAGGGATATCTTTGACCTCTACCTCCCTGAGTTCGATAAACCTTGGGTGATTCACTTAAGGAAAACTTGCTGCTGTTCTACAAACCTCTGCTCTTGGAGGCCCAACACTGTCTACAGGAATAGAAGCGTGCGTAGGCATCAAGCTATTTTCTGGCGCCGTTGCCGGGGAGGTAAGGTAAAAGGTATTCACATCCTCCGACTACTAAGCTATTTCCTAGCACTGTTGCCGGTGTGTGAGTGCTCGAAGCTATTTCCTTTAGATCCTGCAATTGCATCTTTTTGTTTCTTGTTTTTTTATTTTTCACTAGTTAGGCATAATGGAAAACAACAGTGAGCTTTTTAATCTATTTCCTGAGTTAAGACATGAATTGTGTGATGCGAAAATTAAAAAACCTATGGAACCTTATTTGCATGCTAGTAGCAATGTTATTAGTATGAACGCAATTACTGCTAATGCTATGGAGAAGTCTAAGCTTGGGGAAACTATTTTTTATGATCTTTTTAGCTTCCCATCTTTAGGGGAAAAAAATTGCTCTGATAATACTTTATCTGCTATATGCGATAACTCTAATGATGCTTGTGATATTTTAAATCCACCTACTGAAAGTACTGCTTTCAAGATACCCATGAAAATTATTGAACGTGTTATGGATAACTGCTATGAAGGGGATGGAACTATCCATCCTGGAGGTCATTTACTGTTTTTGCATGAATTATGCGGGTTATTCAAGTGTGCAGGTATCTCTATGGATGAAGTGAGGAAGAAACTATTCTCTATGTCGCTGTCCGGTAAAGCGGCGCATTGGTATAAATTGCTGAAGAATGAGGATTCTCTTGATTGGAAGGATATTGTGCCTCTATTTTATTCTAAATTCTATCCTCCAAGTGAAATTCACAAAGACCGGAATCGCATATATAATTTCTGGCCTCATGATGGAGAGAGTATTGCCCAAGCATGGGGGAGATTGAAGTCTTTAATGCTCAAATGCCCTATTCATGAGCTTCCTGGTAATATCATCATTGATAATTTCTATGCAAGACTTTCTTTCCAAGATAAAACCTTGCTGGATACTACTTGTTCTGGATCATTTACACGCAACAAAGAAGAGTTTAAATGGGACCTTCTTGATCGGATTCAGGAGAATACTGAAGGATGGGAGAACAACAAAGATAGAGAGTCAGGTATAAATTATGAATATGAATGCATTGAAACTTTTATGGATACTGATAAATTTCGTAATATGAGTGCTACTTATGGTCTTGACTCTCAAGTTGTTGCAAATTTTTATAAAGCTTTTGCCTCTCATTTTGAATTGCCTAGGAAGAATTTTGATAAGTATCATGAACCTTTCAAAGACACTTGCATGGAAAATGAAATTGTTGTTAATGATTGCAATAAACATGCCCAAACTTCTGAAAATACTATTTCTTATAAGCATGTTAATTTTTGTGGAATGCATAGACCTAGTGGAATTAATCAAATCGAAGATGAATATTGTATCCACACAGGAATGAAAAAACTAGAAAGTGGTCTAGGGCTCTAGATGATCTTGGTGAAAAAGTTTGTGCCCTCTATCCTTTTATTTGTGAACTTTGCCATAGAGTGGGTCATTTTAATTTTAAATGCTCCTCCAATGATAATTCGAACCCCATGAGTGCTGCAAATTTGTATTGTGATGATGAAATTACTCCTAATAAGCATGATGAACTTACTTTATTTTTGAAGTGTGAAGAGTTATCAAGAAAAATCTCTTTGTTACATATGAGTGATCTTGATATTGATGATGTCCTGCATGGGTGTCTTTCTTATTGCATTAATAATTGTCATACAAATACTTACATACAGAATATTTTAGAAGATGACACTTTGCCAAAATATGATAGGACCGATGTGTGTTTTAAACTTATTAATGAAAAGGAGGAATCCTCCCAAGTTTCTTCTATTGTTTCTGGAAATAAATCAGGTTCTGTGGAGAAGCCTCCCTTCAAGCCTCTTCCTCCTGAAGAAGGGAACAAGGAGAAGGAAAAGAACAAGAAGAGGGGAAATAAAAAGAAAGAGGTAACGGCATATCCCCGCGTGTATGAAATAACGATAGGTAACCGTAAGTATGTTGCTAATAATGATTATTATGATAATGAATCTGAGTACAATGATCTTCCTATGCCCTTTACCTATATTAGTGATCATGATTTAGAAGAGCACACTATTTTTGATATTGAAAATCTCTAGGAAACTAATTCTGAAAATGATGATGTTAATAATTGCCATAGTATTAGTATTATCCATGTTTCTTCCCATAATGATATAGAAAGCTCTAAGCTTGGGGATGAGGTGTTTGAAAATCCTTTTGCAACTGATGATTATATGTTTGATACATCTCCTTCTAGTAACAATGATGGTATGGTTATAGATGAACATACTGTGAAAGATAACTATTCTATTTCTTATGATGACACTATGCCTCCAATCTTTGATAATTATTATAAAGAATGCTATGACATAGGTTATAATTATCCTTATGAGACTTGTCATAGTTATGATTGGATTGCCAAAAACAATTCCCTTAGTATGCAACTTGTTAACCATGTTCAAATTCTTGATAATGATCCTGCTCCAATTACTATTAATGAGAAGAATTATTCTTATGCCAAAATTAATGATACTTTTATGCATATGAACCATGATAAGAATGTTTTAAGTGATGGTTATATTGTGGATTTCATCAATGATGCTACTGAAAGTTATTATGAGAGAGGTAAACATGGTTATAAGCATCTTAATAATATTAAGTTTCCCCTCTTTATGTTGAGAATCTTGAAGTTGCGCTTGTATTGCCTTTCTATGCTTGTTGCGTTGTGCTTACATGACTTGTTTATTTACAAGATTCCTTTTCATAGGAAGTGGGTTAGGCTTAAATTTGTTTCATACTTGCTTTTTGATGCTCTCTTTGCTTCAATTCTCATCCTTATTTGAGCATTATTAAAATTGTTGAGCCCATCTTAATGGCTATAAAGAAAGCACTTCTTGGGAGATAACCCATATTTTTATTTTGCTACTGTTTTGTTGTGTCTTGGAAGTTGTTACTACGGTAGCAACCTCTCCTTATCTTTACTTTATTGCTTTTTTGTTCCAAGTAAAGTCTTTGATAGTAAGGTTGATACTAGATTTGGATTACTGCGCAGAAACAGATTTCTTGCTGTCACGAAATTGAGTAGCCCCCTCTGTAGGTAACTCATAAAAATCTGCCAATTTACGTGAGTGATCCTCAGCTATGTACGCAACTTTCATTCAATTTGAGCTTTTTCATCTGATCAAGTTAAGTGCCTCTAAAAAATTCGTCCTTACGGACTGTTCTGTTTTGACAGATTCTGTCTTTTATTTTGCATTGCCTCTTTTGCTATGTTGAATGGATTTCTTTGTTCCATTAACTTTCAGTAGCTTTGTGCAATGTCCAGAAGTGTTAAGAATAATTGTGTCACCTCTGAATATGTGAATTTTTGATTATGCACTGACCCTCTAATGAGTTTGTTTTGAGTTTGGTGTGGATGAAGTTTTCAAGGGTCAAGAGAGGAGGATGATACAATATGATCAAGAAGAGTGAAAAGTCTAAGCTCGGGGATGCCCCCGTGGTTCATCCCTACATATTTCAAGAAGACTCAAGCATCTAAGTTTGGGGATGCCCAAGGCACCCCCTTCTTCATCGACAACTTATCAGGTCACCTCTAGTGAAACTATATTTTTATTCCGTCACATCTTATGTGCTTTACTTGGAGCGTCTGTATGTTTTTTTTTTTGTTTTTTTTTTGAATAAAATTGTATCCTAGCATTCCTTGTGTGGGAGAGAGACACGCTCCGCTGTTTCATATGAACACAGGTGTTCTTAGCTTTACTTTTAATGTTCATGGCGAAGGTTGAAACTGCTTCGTTCATTGTTATTTGGTTGGAAACAGAAAATGCTTCATGTGGTAATTGGTATAATGTCTTGAATAATTTGATACTTGGCAATTGTTGTGCTCAAATAGATCATGTTTAAGCTCTTGCATCATGTACTTTGCACCTATTAATGAAGAACTACCATAGAGCTTGTTAAAATTTGGTTTGCATGATTGGTCTCTCTAAGTCTAGATATTTTCTGGTGAGGTGTTTGAACAACAAGGAAGACAGTGTAGAGTCTTATAACGCTTGCAATATGTTCTTATGTAAGTTTTGCTGTACCGGTTCATACTTGTGTTTGGTTCAAACAACCTTGCTAGCCAAAGCCTTGTATTGAGAGGGAATACTTCTCGTGCATCCAAATCCTTGAGCCAAAAACTATGCCATTTGTGTCCACCATACCTACCTACTACAAGGTATTTCTCTGCAATTCCAAAGTAAATTACTTGAGTGCTACCTTTAAAATTTCATTCTTTGTCTTTGCAATATATAGCTCATGGGTCAATAGCCTTAAAAACTATTGTGGTAAAGAATATGTAGCTTATGTATCTTATTTCTTATAAGTTGCTTGTTGAGCGGTAACCATGTTTCTGGGGACGCCATCAACTATTACACCTTTGTTGAATATCATGTGAGTTGCTATGCATGTTCGTCTTGTCTGAAGTAAGGGTGATTTATCATGATCAAATGGTTTGAGTATGCATATTGTTAGAGAAGAACATTGGGCCGCTAACTAAATCCATGTATCATGGTGGAAGTTTCAGTTTGGACATTAATCCTCAATCTCTTATGAGAATATTATCTGTTGTTGAATGCTTATGCATTAAAGAGGAGTCCATTATCTGTTTTCTATGTTGTCCCGGTACGGATGTCTAAGTTGAGAATAATCAAAAGCGAGAAATCCAATGCGAACTTTCTCCTTAGACCTTTGTACAAAGTGACATAGAGGTACCCCTTTGTGACACTTGGTTGAAACATATGTTATGCAATGATAATCCATGTAAATCCAAGCTAATTAGGACAAGGTGCGAGCACTATTGGTATTCTATGCATGAGGCTTGCAACTTATAGGATGTCTTATGCATAACACATATGAATTATTACTACCGTTGACAAAATTGTTTCTATGTTTTCAAAATAAAAGCTCTAGCACAAAAATAGCAATCCATGCTTCCCTCTGCGAAGGGTCTTTCTTTTACTTTATGTTGAGTCAGTTTACCTACTTCTTTCTATCTTACAAGCAAACACTTGTGTCAATTGTGTGCATTGATTCTTACATACTTGCTTATGTGCATTCATCATATTACTTTGTGTTGACAATTATCCATGAGATATACATGTTGAAGTTGAAAGAAACTGCTGAAAATTATATCTTCCTTTGTGTTGCTTCAAAACTTTCTACTAAGAATTTATTGCTTTGTGAGTTAACTCCTATGCAAGACTTATTGATGCTTGTCTTGAAAGTACTATTCATGAAAAGTCTTTGCTATATGATTCAGTTGTTTAGTCATTGTCTTTACCATTGCTTCGAATCACTTCATTCACCTCATATGCTTTACAATAGTATTGATCAAGATTATGATAGAATGTCACTTCAGAAATTATCCTTGTTATCGTTTACCTACTCGAGGGCGAGTAGGAACTAAGCTTGGGGATGCTTGATACGTCTCAAACGTATCTATAATTTCTTATGTTCCATGCTAGTTTTATAACAATACTCACATGTTTTATATGCACTTTATATCATATTATGGCATTTATTGGACTAACCTATTAACAAGATGCCACAGTGCCAGTTTCTGTTTATTATGTTTGTTTATTGCAGAAAAGGCCCAAAAACCAAAGTGCTCGGAAAAATCCAGAAAAATCACAGAAATTCTATTTCGCCGGAAGACTCACGGAGCCAGAAGGGAAAGCCAGGGGGAGGCCCAGGGCCTCCACACCATAGGCCGGCGCGGCCAGAGGGGTGGTCGCCCCACCCTATGGGGTGGGCCCCTCGGGACTCTTCCGACTCCGCCTCTTCGCCTATAAAGTCCCTCGTGACCTAAAAACTCGACACCAATTGACGAAACTCCAGAAAGACTCCAGGGGCGCCGCCGCCATCGCGAAACTCCGTTTCGGGGGACAGAAGTCTCTGTTCCGGCACGCCGCCGGGACGGGGAATTGCCCCCGGAGTCACCTCCATCGACACCACCGCCATCTTCATCGTCATTGTTGTCTCCTATGATGAGGAGGGAGTAGTTCTCCCCCGAGGCTGAGGGCTCTACCGGTAGCTATGTGGTTCATCTCTCTCTCCCATGGTGTGATCTTTATGTGATCATGAGCTTTGTATCACTATTAATCTATGTGCTACTCTAGTGATGTTATTAAAGTAGTCTATTCCTCCTCCATGATGTAATGTTGATAGTGTGTGCATCATGTAGTACTTGGCGTAGGTTATGATTGTAATCTCTTGTAGATTATGAAGTTAACTATTACTATGATAGTATTGATGCGATCTATTCCCCCTTTCATAGCTATTGTTCACAGTGTGTATGCTATGTTAGTACTCGGTCTAAATTGCAACGGTCTATTATGCACTCTAGAGGTTACTTTAATATGAACTCCGGACGTTGTGGAGCTTGTTTACTCCGGCTTGAGGTGTGCTTTTGTAGCCCTACACAATGAATGGTGTTTGTTATCCAACAAGAGAGTGTAGAAAGTAGTATTTATTTATTCAGTTATGTGATCAATGTTGAGAGTGTCCACTAGTGAAAGTATGATCCCTAGGCCTTGTTTCTAAGCATTGAAACACCGTTTCCAACAAGTTCTGTTACATGTTTGCTTGCTGCCATCTTTATTTCAGATTGCAATTACTACTTACAATCATCCATATTGCTTGCATTTTACTATCTCTTCGCCGAACTAGTGCACCTATACATCTGACAAGTGTATTAGGTGTGTTGGGGACACAAGAGACTTCTTGTATCGTAATTGCAGGGTTGCTTGAGAGGGATATCTTTGACCTCTACCTCCCTGAGTTCGATAAACCTTGGGTGATTCACTTAAGGGAAACTTGCTGCTGTTCTACAAACCTCTGCTCTTGGAGGCCCAACACTGTCTACAGGAATAGAAGCGTGCGTAGACATCAACCAGCTTCCCCAAGCTTAGAATTTTCCATAGCATTAGCAACAATGGTGTTCAAAGAATTCAAACTAATAACATTGCCATTAGCATGCATATAAAGTTCTATAGGTTTTTTAATTTTCTCTTCAAACACCTCATGTCCTAACTCAAGATAAATTTCATAAAGATCTCTAATTTTTTTGTTGTTTTCCATTAAGCCTAACTAGTGAAATAAAAACAAGAAACAAAAAGATATAATTGCAGAATCTAAAGGAAATAGCTTCGAGCACTCACACACCGGCAACAGTGCTAGGAAATAGCTTAGTAGTCTGAGGATGTGAATACCTTTTACCTTACCTCCCCGGCAACGGCGCCAGAAAATAGTTTGATGTCTACGCACACTTCTATTCCTGTAGACAGTGTTGGGCCTCCAAGGGCAGAGGTTTGTAGAACAGCAGCAAGTTTCCCTTAAGTGAATCACCCAAGGTTTATCGAACTCAAGGAGGTAGAGGTCAAAGATATCCCTCTTAAGCAACCCTGCAATTAAGATACAAGAAGTCTCTTGTGTCCCCAACACACCTAATACACTTGTCAGATGTATAGGTGCACTAGTTCGGCGAAGAGATAGTGAAATACAAGTAATATGGACGATTATAAGTAGTAATTGAATCTGAAATAAAAATGGCAGCAAGCGAACATGTAGCAGAACTTGTTGGAAACGGTGTTTCAATGCTTAGAAACAAGGCCTAGGGATCATACTTTCACTAGTGGACACTCTCAACAATGATCACATAACTGAATAAATAAATGCTACTCTCAAACACTCTCTTGTTGGATAACAAATACCATTCATTGTGTAGGGCTGCAAAAGCACACCTCAAGCCGGAGTAAACAAGCTCCACAACGTCATAAAGGAATCACACACGATGCGCACACTGTCACCATCACACCGTGGAGAGTAACTCCGGAGTTCATATTAAAGTAACCTCTAGAGTGCATAATAGACAAGAGTAACATCTACATATTCAACTAGATTACAAAGCTCATGATCGCATAAAGATCACACCATGGGAGAGAGAGATGAACCACATAGCTACCGGTAGAGCCCTCAGCCTCGGGGGAGAACTACTCCCTCCTCATCATGGGAGACAGCAACGGCGATGAAGATGGCGATGGAGTCGATGGAGATGGATTCCGGGAGCACTTCCCCGTCCCGGCGGCGTGCCGGAACAGAAACTTCTGTCCCCCGAACTTGGCTTCGCGATGGCGGCGGCTACGTAACTTTTCGTGGAGGAAGGCCGATCTCTTTAGGGTTTTTGCATCTGGGAGAATATATAGGCGAAGGGGCAGAGTCGGGGGACGCCCGAGGGGCCCACCCCATATGGCGGCGCGGCCAGGGGTGGGGCCGCGCCCCCCTATGGTGTGGCCGCCTCGTGGCCCCTCTTCGTCTCCTCTTCGGTGTTCTGGAAGACTCCATGGAAAATAAGACCGTGGGCTTTTGTTTCGTCCAATTCCGAGAATATTTCCTGTGTAGGATTTCTGAAACCAAAAACAGCAGAAAACAGGAACTGGCGCTTCGGCATCTTGTTAATAGGTTAGTGCTGAAAAATGCATAAAAATGATATAAAGTGTATATAAAACATGTGAGTATTGTCATAAAACTAGCATGGAACATAAGAAATTATAGATACGTTTGAGACGTATCACACTCGCCCATGTACAAGGAAACCTTCACCGGCGGGCCATTGTTCTTCATCTTGTACTTCCTGATCAGGAGCTACTCCATGTAGGGTGGCACGGTGAGGGAAATGAGGTCGTGGCTCTCCAGTTGCACGAAGAACGCAGGCAACCGCTACATGGGACCATGCGTCAGGTCAGCAAGATGCCCAGCGTAAACCCTAGGCGCGATGAACTGTCGGTGGGCTTCCATGAACCCGTCATTGGCGTCCTGAAGCTGCACCCGGACGGCAATGTCCCATGCCTCTCCTATGGGCCCTTCCGGGAAAGTTTCCAGGAAGAACCAGTTCTGGAGATGCAATGAGAATGACAAGAGTGAGCGATACTTGCATTGGTGAGCTCCAATGGCAATGACAAGCTCAAGTCCATCATGGCAATGACAAGCTCAAGTACATCATGGCAATGACAAGCTCAAGTACATCATGGTCGTGACAATTTCAAGATCATCATGGCAATGACAATCTCAAGATCAGCATGCCATTGATAAGCTCAAGATCACCCTACTCATCGTTGACATGCTTATGACAAACATGCGATGCTTCTGACTAACATGCAACGCACATTGACATCAATCAGTTCTACATTGACATCAATCGGGTCTACATTGACATCAATCCGATCTATATTCACATCAATCCGATGAGGAAGGAATAGAGAGTGCTTACAATGGGTCGAAGAGCAAGCGGGCCGGACAGAGGATGTGGCTGCGCACCGGCGCCGGCATGTAGTACAGGAGGTCGCACCCCAAATCCAGGTGGAGGCGGAGGCGGAGCCGGAGCATGCAGCAGTCAGATGGCAGGGCGCCGGAGCCACGGACGGAAGACGAGACGCGGACAGAGCCGACGGTTGCCGACGAGCACGGGGTCGGCCGAACGGCAGCGGCACGCCATTGGGAGCAACCGGATGCGGCTGGCCCCATGGCATCATCAAGTGCATCGAGGTGGACGCGAACCCGGCGAGAGCTGCATCTCACTGCCGGAGCCTACTGCACCCGCCGCCATTGTCGCCGCCCTCGCCGAAGGAAACCCTAGGCAGGGCTAAAAAATCCCCATCGCGGGATCCGCCAAAGGAATCTCGGCGGCCTGTAGAGCGGCAACGTCCTTGATGCGCGTACCCATGCGGAAGGGCCTGGTCGCGACGGGCGATTAAACACCGGTACTCGACCGACATCGATCTGCATCGCCGAATCGTGGCTGACGGCGTCGTACTCCTGGAGGCGCATCGTTTGGCCTGGTGACCGTCGGGCTAGTCGCGGGATCCATCGGCGCTAGGGCGGAAGGAGGTGGGGGAGGCGAGGAGGCCATGAACGGTGGTTGATGGAACAGTGGCGTGTGTCAGTGAGGGAGTTGAATGAAGAGAGAGGAGGGAACCGATGACTGGAAGTGGGGAGCGAGGGCCAAGATGATTCAGTATCTCCCGCGCTTCTCCACACGTGCAACTGTTGCACAAGGATGTGCAAAATTGGACAACAACATTGGACACCAACAGGACAAGCCGGCTAGAAACTGCCGATTCAGGTGTTCCTCCTGAGGATGCTTTGAGAAGCGGTTGTGCCGCAACGCGAAATCCTTTCGGGCAACCAAATAGACCGAAAATTGCTAGCTTGACGCGAGTGAAGGCAAAACCAGCCTTCCAAACACGCCCATAGAGAAATTGAAGGGAGGAACAAGGGAGGAGAAGGGTGCGGACTAGCGGCATCTCTCACCTCGGCTCGACTCCGTCTATCACAGCGACGATTTGGAACTATGGCCATATGTTCCGGGCAACCCTAGCTGGCGGTCGACCGCCTGGGAGGTCACATTCTAACCAAAAAAAACTCCATTTTTAGTAATATTTGAAATTTCTATTTATGGTAAAATTCCCGTTTTTAGCAAAAAAGATCGAACAAAAATTTGCCATACAGGGAAAGTTCTGCATGCATGCGCTAGGAGACAGATTTGCTCATGTCAGCGGAATCTTTTCCAAATTTGAATATTAAAAACGTTTTAACTTTCAAACGACAGCTCCAATTTAAGATCCGCTTTCACCAATAAATCCGTCTCGACGAATTCTTCAAAACTAGCACCAATGTTAATATGTTTCAACAACTTTTTTTCTAAAAGTTATCAATTCTCTCTGTTTGAATAATTAACCCTCCGTACATGAGTGATCAACGGTAAATGTATAAAATTATCAACCCCCAAAGTTAAATGTATTTGAAACATTTTGAAGGATTATTTTAGCTCATATGTTATTAGCGGATATTTTCTTTTCTAATAATTGTTTAACGAAATTTGTTATTTATGGAAAATATTGCATGCATTCCCTACGAGATAAAAAAAATTGATGTAAGGGAGAATCTTTCTTAATTCTAAAATTCAAAATACTTTATCTCCCAAATGACAGCTTCAATTTAAGATACTTTTTCACTAATGAACTCGTCTCGACGAGATCTTCAAAACTAGCACCCATGTTAATATGTATCGGTAACTTTTTTTTGCTAAAAGTTATTAATCCTCTCTATTTGAATAATCAACCCTCTATACCTGAGTGATCAACGGTAAATGTATAAAATTATCAACCCCCAAAGTTAATTTTATTTGAAACATTTTGACAGATTTTTTTAGCTCACATGTTATTAGCCGATATTTCCTTGTCTAGCAATTGCTTGACGAAAATTTTCTATTTATGGAAAATGTTTCATGCATTCACTAAGAGATAAAAAGAATGATGTGAGCGGGAATCTTTCTTAATTTTAAAATTCAAAATGTTGTATCTTCTAAATAACAACTTCAATTTAAGATACATTTTCACTAATGAATTCATCTCGACGAGATCTTCAAAATTAGCACCCGTGTTAACGTGTTTCGACAACTTTTTTTTCGGGTTAAAAGTTATCAACCCTGAAATACGTCATTTATCAATCGTAAATTATAAAACTTACCTACCCAAAAAAATTAATTTCATTTCAAATATTTTAGCGACTATTTTTTAGTTTATAAGCTATCAACCCGGTGTCTCGTTATTTATCAACGGTAAATATAAATAACTATCAACCCTGAAAAGCTTATTTCATTAGAATATTTTAGCGTTCTTTTTTTGGTTTGCAAGCTATCAACCCGGTTACCCACTATTATCAACGGTAAAATATAAATAACTACCAAGCCTAAAAACTAATTTCATTTAGAATATTTTAGCTACTCTTTTTTACTTTACAAGTTATCAACCCGCGACCCAATTATTTATCAACGGTAAAAATAAAAATACCTAGCAAATCTAAAAAGGATAATTTCATTTAGAATATTTTAGGAACTTTTTTTAGTTTACAAGCTATCAACCCGGTGCCCCATTATTTATCAATGGTAATTATAAATAACTATCAACCCTAAAAAGTTTTAATTTCACTTAGAATATTTTAGTGGCCATTTTTTAGTTTACAAGCTATCAACCCGGCGCCCCGTTATTTATCAATGGTAAATATAAATAACTACCACCCATAAAAAATATTTAATTTAGAATATTTTAGTGAATCTTTTTTAGTTTACAAGCTATCAACCCGGTGCCTCGTTATTGATCAATGGTAAAAAAAACTATCAACCCTAAAAAGTTAATTTCATTTAGAATATTTTAGCGACTTTTTTTTACAAGTTATCAACCCGGTGCCCCGTTATTTATCAACGGTAAATTTAAATACCTAGCAACCCTAAAAGGCAAATTTAATTTAGAATATTTTAGCAACTTCTGTTAGCTTACAACTTAAAACAGTACTAATATGTGTAGCAAGTGGTAGTTCATTTAAGTTGCAAGTGAATCCCCCACCCGTTATTTTCCCCCTAAAAACCACTAGCCCGAAAAGGGGAATTATAAAAATTAATCAAAAAACATGAATTATCGTACGAAATAACAACAAAACAGAATTGCAAAAAAGAGAATTGTTAAAAGGGAATTGCAAAAAAAAAAAAGAATTGAGAGCCTGCCTCGTGCTGAAAAAAGAGCGAGATGCTCTGTGCATACATGGAGCAACTTGTGAGAGCTTATGTCGTGCTAAAAAATTAGCTCATTAAATGTAAACTCATGAGATACTTTATGCATGTATGCAGTGTGAACGCTCTTGGCTGTATACAACTTGCAAGTGGGAATATGAGCTGTTAGTGTGAACACACAACTGCATGTGAACGTAATTAAACACTACGCGACATAAAAGAGAATTGATTTCGCGCATGACGCGAGCGCTGCCACGCAATAAAAAAAACAGACCGCGCGGTTGAATGCCAAGGAGGGAATTCGATATGTTCGCACATAGACATTAAATTAAATTCCTAATAACAAAAGTTTGTTTTCTTTGCCGGAAGTGAAAAGTAACAAATTGAGTATCTAACTTGTCTTATAAACATGTCACAATGTTTATAGTTTCTTCATACGGAATTTAAGGGACACAGATATGTATACAAGTTTACTAAAAGAAATAAAGGACAAATGGTCCTTTTAACACATACTCATGTGCATTAATGTAAGATGTTTTATACTTTTAAATGAGGCTAGATATAAACCAAAATAAGTGAACCTATATATGAAAATAGATTAGATACAAACCAAACTAAAGTAGATGAACCAAACAAATCGCTTCAATATCTTACATTTCCAAACAGATGGAGTACTTAGAATCATACCCTTATAAGAATCGTATTGTCAGTTTATAGTAAAAATAACATGAGGTCGGACCACATTGAAAATTCCATGCAAGATGGTTCGCTCAACAGTGTGGGATTGACAAACGACACGAGATTTCTCTGCCCACGCGGATTGAACAGGGATCTCAACGGAATGCTTATTTGTCTAACATGAAATCGACGTCATTGGAAGAAACATTCACAACAATCTATGGCAAGACAAGTCAATACTACAACGTCTCACGTCTCTCAGAGTTGGCGGGTACAGAGGACATAGTAAGAACTTTGATGGGCAAACAAACAGCGCCACTGACAATTAACACCCATGAAAACATTCTGATAGTTAGCTCTCTCACAAAGAGCTGATCTTTCCCGAAACACCCATATTATCTGTCAAGACTATAGTTTATAATACGTAAAGGCAGCATTAATCCGAATATCATCCAGCTTATCCAGATAATAGAAGAAGCTCCTGCCAAGATGCTTCAAGCCTATTTCAAGAAATTAAGCACATGTAATTAGTTGCAGAAATTAATGGAACAAAATTACTTGCTGGAGAAAATTCACGCATATATAATAGCCAGAGTGAGCAAATAGCCCATTTTTCATGTACCAAGGCTGCCAAGTACAGACATTTGGTTAAAGATACTTACTACTACCACTAGGAGCAGATGGAAACCACTAATTTGAAACCATTAAATGTTTGTATGGTTACCAAATTGGAGTAGCTACTGCAAATACATCAGTGTGCAAATGTTCATTCATTTGATCGACTAATCAAACACATCAATATATGGCTGGCGTACCTTGTTGGCAATGTTGTTGGACAGCCAGTCAAGCCCCTCGTACAAACCCTCACCAGAGGTAGCACATGTGCTCTGGATGTACCTGAAACAAGTATCAAATCATAAGTTCAGGGACAGGTAGTAAATTGAGTCATTATGCACAAGGCAATAAAATGTAGATTGAATAGTACAAAATTCAAAATGAATACAGAGTTTAGGCAGGTATGCTATTGGAGACCAATCATCTTATTCAATGGGGAATAAAGTTTTTTTGGCATAGGATAGAAACATACCAGTGTCGCTGGCGAAGGGAATGCAGGCCAAGCTTATCAGTGATTTCAGCAGCATTCATGGCATTAGGAAGATCTTGCTTGTTTGCAAACACCAGAAGCACAGCATCACGCAACTCATCCTACAATCATTATACAATATTGCTGTCATTAATCAATGCATCACTGAGAAAATGATGAGAGGAGGCAAACTCCTCAAACTAAACTAATTGGACATCAGACGATGAGCATTTTGGAAACAATAAACAAACTAGTACATGATACTATGACAGTATACATATTCCTTGTCACACTAGTATTGATTTACTTGCTATAGTGCTTATGCAATGATCACAAACAGCCAAGAGATTAAATCCAAAATATGGAATTATATGAGAGATCCTGGTAAAGGAATCCACAAAACATAGGCCACCTATATGATCATTATATAGCAGACTAGGTGTAGACAGTTTTTAGCCTTGTGGTAATACCTCATTGAGCATCCGGTGAAGCTCATCTCTGGCCTCAACAACACGCTCTCTGTCGTTGCTGTCCACCACAAAAATAAGGCCCTGGGTGTTCTGGAAGTAGTGCCTCCACAGGGGCCTGATCTGTATGGGGAAAGTACACAAAAAGGCATCAGATGACAAGCAGAGAGAGAAAAAACAGAATATGTCAGGAAGTATAAAACATAAGGGCAGACTTTTGAATTCTGATAGGAAATAGGAGTCATGTTAATTATAAATTCTGAATTGTTAACAAATTTCAAAGATGGTGTCCTTCCATGTACTCTAATAATGTTGACATTGCAAATGCTATAACTGAACACACTCAACTATATATATATTCTAAATTGTTATACATACGTATATATGTGAAATAAAAAGACATAATTGGCCTTCAGACAATATTCCTCACCTTGTCCTGACCCCCGACATCCCAAACTGTGAAACTGATGTTCTTGTACTCGACAGTTTCAACATTAAATCCTGCAGATAGAAAACATACAGATTCAATCAACCTATACATGTAGTGCAGAGGTAAAAAAACAATCCAGAACATAATCACAATCCTCAGTTAAATAAGCATTCTGAATACAGATCAAAAGATTACATGGGCTGCAAATATTTGTTTAACGCGTAATATCAAGCATGAATTGGACAAACAACGATTTTTTTAAATCCTACAGGAGGCTACTATGTTGCAAATGAGTTGGCCACTTTCGTAATGATCTCAAAATTTTGCTCGCCATGGAACACACATTACATGCACACGATACTATGCTAAAGCTACACCCGAGAGTTATACGATTACAAACTACCGACAAGATAAACAACATGCTGTGACAGCAAGTTGACTTAGGACGTGGGGATGATTGGTCTTACCGATGGTGGGGATGGTGGTGACGATCTCGCCGAGCTTGAGCTTGTAGAGGATGGTGGTCTTACCGGCCGCATCGAGACCGACCATGAGGATCCTCATCTCCTTCTTGGCGAAGAGGCGGCTGAACAGCTTGGTGAACGTGAGCCCCATCTCGGCTCCTGCGCTGAAAAGGCGAAAGCGTCAACCACACAGATCCACATGTACACAGGCTCGCTACAAGAAGAACAAAAATACGCCGGAATCGAGCCAAGGCAGCTAGATCTACGAGATCCGGTGCCCGCGGCACGCAGATCCGAGCCACGGCGGACGAGAACCTCCGAAACAGAACCAGATTCGCGCGCAACTTGCGCGGGGGAATCGTGCCGGATTCCCGAGCACTAGCGTGGGAACGAAGCTGGCCGAGCGAAACCGGCCAAACGCGCCAGATTCGTCGAATCAACCCCTCCGAAAACCGATCGAATCTGCCGGATACCGACATGGTGAGGAGATCGACCTCACGAACGATCCACCAAAAACTAGGCAGGTGAAGCCGATCGCTACGACAACAAAATTAAAGCACGATCCGAACGATGATCGAGCCGAACGGCACAGCGGTGGAGAAACGGGTAAAGGAGAGATCCGGCGGGATGGGCGCGAATGGTGGTTACCGGGATCGCGACGGCCGCTGCCCTGTGCGTGAGGCCGCGGTGATCTCCTCCTCTCTTCCTCGCCCTCCTCGCGCCGGGGCTTCCTCCTCGGTTGGGGATCGGGTGGCAGGCCAGGAGGAAGAGGAGAGAAATGGAGGAGAGAGAGAGAGACCGGGGTGGTCGCGCATAGGAGGAGACTATATACGGAGAAGGGTCACCGGTAGGTGGGGCCGCATTTCGTTGTGGAGGGCGCATACAAGGGCTGCGTGGGCCAGCTGGTGAGTGGGTCCATCTACGTGCGGTGACATTAACTCGGGCGGTCGTTGTGGGCCCCCGAGAATTTGATGGCGGCCATTTACACACAAAAAAATAACCCTTTGTTGCAACTATAGCACGACCTGATCCTCCGGGTAAATTATTTCACCCATCTAACCCTTTTGTGTGGCGCCCCTCCCGTGCCGACGGCACCACTCTCCCAGCCGACGTGGCGCCCTCGACGCTGAGCTGTGCGCCGATCCGACGAGGCAGGATGTGTGGCGCCGATGAGCGGCGCCACACATGCACTTATAATTGCCCAAACCATACTGTAAGACAAATCGTCTGGGACTTAGCGTTTTGGCGAGGCTGTTTGTGTGGCGCCGATGCCACGGGCGCCACAGTGTTGCGCCGATGCCATCGGCGCCACACAAATATCCTCGCCAAAACGGCTAAGTCCCAGGCGTCAGGAGCCCCTGGATGTTTTCGACATATAAACAACATATGTGGCGCCGATGCCATGGGAGCCACACGGTGCAATGTGGCGCCGGCGTGAGGGGCGCCACACGTTGACTTGTGCTAACCTCCAGCCGAGCCAGGCGGTACCTTCGGCCTCGGCACCGATCGCGGTACAGGTCGCGCGCCCAACACCCTGGAACATATACTGTAAGCATGCCTCATTAGCAGTACCAGGGGCGGTACCGAGGGTGGTACCTCCAGCCATGCTCCGGTGGAGGTACCGGCCGTGCCCTTCCTTCTTTTTCTTCTTCCTTTTCAACCAAAGGCAAAACTAGAAAATCAATAACTTGAGACAGGAAAATCCGAATCGAGTGAAACCAATTTTGTTGGAAAGGGGACGACAAGAGCTACCCGAAAAATATGGAAACTAGTGGGAGTTGATTTTCTATTAATTTTAGAGGTGCAACACCTCAATACGAGAAATCGAGAAAAACACCAAACTCGAAAATGTAACAAGTGATCTATGCGAAATCCGTTTTCGGTGACCTAGAGCTTGTCATGAAAATAACCACAAGCTCTAAAACACCACATGGATAAGATCCAAATAACAACCAAGAAATATGATGCAAGGATGCAAAGGTTTGACCGCACTCCGAGCGATACGACCGATTTACTCACTCGAGAGCCCCTTGATAGTACGACCATTATCCTATAAACCGGTCTCCCAACTAAACCACGAGACCGGTAAGAAATAAACCATATCAAGAGAAAACCTTAACCTTGCACATTCCACTTGAGCTCGATGATGATGATCTTGAGCGCAACAAGGATGGAATGCCGTTCTTAATTGTGCTTGCTTGATGTCTTACAAATTGCTCCCCCATAATCCATTATAGGAGAGCTTCTTCTTCGGTGCATCTTCACATATCCATGAGCACATAGGAATGGGAAGCTTCAAGCATCTGAGCTCTTCGAGTTGACTCATCTTGAACTTGCACCTTATTTCTTCGTATTGCAACCTTGACGCCAACTAATCGTTCAAGCATTGCCTATGAACAACTCCTACACATATAACTCAATGCAACCATTAGTCCATAGGAATTGCCATTAATTACCAAACCACACATGGGGGCTATATGCACTTTCAGCTGCCCCGACATAAACGGACAAGCTTGGCCTAGCGACCATTTCAGTGTCCACGGGCTGACGCAAACAGACGCAACCGATCGATTTTCACGTTCGATTTACATCGCTCCGTTCGAGATGCCCTTGAAACACACAATTATGATTTTTTGATTCATATACTAGTAGTAGAATAGACAAAATATAGGAATAGAAAGAATATATGATTTGGATGTCATGCTTATTTAAAACATGAGGTGTGTTTAATTGTAGTAGGAGTAAAATAATTTTCTATTTGGTATGATCTGATTTTTTTCTATAGATTACAAGATTTTTGTAGGATTAATTTTTATAGGATATGTTCCTATGAATAAAACATCTATGTAATTTTTATTTATATGGTCTAAATTCTACACAATTTTTATATAAATCTTGATAGCGATTAAAAAATTCAAAGCACTTTTTAATACAACTAAAATGGATGTATCTACAACTAAAATGTGTCTAGCTAGATCCATCTATATTAGCATCAAGTAATATGAATCGGAGGGCTAGTATCTTTACAAAAGGATGTCACAAAAAAATTATTTATGTTCAAATATATATACACTCTTTACTATATAATATTGATACATCCGAATTTAGATAAATCTTCGATGTCTTTTTATAGTACTCCCTCTATCCAAAATAAGCTGCTCAATATTTTTCTAGATATGGATGTATCTACACGCTAACAATATGTCTCTATACAAGTGTGTTTAGACAAATTCGAGCAGCTTATTTTCGGTCCAAAAAAAACTTGAGACCACATCAATGAACACCAAAGCCAACCGGATCCGATGAGATCCGCTGGACAAGCAACTCCATTGTTCCTCCACCAATGCTAGATGCACCATTGGAGCGAGGATAGTGCAGGAATGAACTTATTCTGACTCTAGGATATATCGTCGCCACCTCACGATTTCGAAGGAGATATCGAAAAACCTAAAACAAAAATGAGAACCCTCCCGCTAGGGAGAAATCGAGGTTTGCCACACCTCCAAGGCCTAAAAGACAGATCGACAGCAACACCGAGGAGGGGATGGAAGCCTTAGCTGCCTGGGATTGCCTTCTTTTCTCCAAGCCATCTATAGTGATTATTGTTTCCGTGAAAAGCGACGTTCATATCGATAACGAGCCGTCTGTGGTGACTTCGTCAATCTCAAAACTCGTCGGAATGATTTTTTTGAACTTAGTCTCTTAGAAGTGCTTATATACGTAGGGTGTGTGTATGTGTGTTTATGGGGTTGATGTATTATTTGTGAGTGTTTGCGCTTAGTCGGTTTTTTCTGGATTTAGTTTTTTGGAGGTGGTCATATACGTAATAAGATGTAATGTGAATGTCTGTCCACACTGTGTTTTAGAAAAATACTCAGAAAGTCAAACCCCAAGCACGCTCCTGTTACTGAGGTTTATAAATAAGCGATTCGCTAGTTCTCGCGTAAAGAACTTAGCTAGCGTGTTGTGTTGGTGGTTTTGTGACCTAGATAGAACTGTGAAGATTGGATTGTTGGGGTTCATTTCCATTTTAACAGCAGCCCCTCGGTGGTGGGCCTTATGTGTGTCAGCGTGTGAGGCAGTTTTGTCTTTTTGGTTTTCTTTTGGGCTTCTTTTTCTTGTTTTGTGCTTCTTTTAGAAAAAACTCAACCCGACTAGGATTGCTTTTGTTTTTGGTGTGGATTTTGCACATGTACGGATAATTTCATATATTTATGTAAGTGCAAACTCAAGGATTTTTTGCGTTTTATTCTCTGCTAAAAGACTAAATGTAAATGTACATTATGGCATTTTGAGAACCAACTGAGGTTGGGTGGTTAGGAGGATGATTGTACCCCAGCCCACCAGAGTGCAAACCGTAGGTTTAACATTTGTGTATCTCATAAAGGAGAAATATTCATTTACTAGGAAGCGGCAGTGAGGCGTCTGTGGTGACTTCGGCAATTTCAAGATTCAGTCCGCCGGCTTAGTCTTCCGAAGGTGCTCATAGGAGTAGGATGTGCGTGTGTACATTTATAGGGGTGAGTGTATGTGTGTGTATATTAGCGTCTACCTTGTAATATGTTTCTCAAAAAGCCATAGCATTTTCTAAATAAAGGTTAGAAACATAGATGTTTTCTAAATATGGGCTGCGTGATTTTGAACTCATGAGGTATTTTTCCCGTGGACCTTTTGAACTCAATAATGTCAAAAAAAAAGGCCCACGTATAAACACAACAAGGGCAACAACTTATGCTTGATTTCGTCAATTTCAAGATTTATTCCGCTGGCTCAGTCTTCCGAAGGTGCTCATAGGGGTAGAGTACGCGTGTGTGCGTTCATAGAGGTGAGTGTATACGTGTGTATATGAACGTCTACGTTGTACTGTGTTTCTAAAAAAAACATAGGATTTTCTAAATAAAGGTTAGAAGCATAGATATCTTTACTATTAAATGGGAGTTGGTCGTTTGACGCTCAACGCGTTTGATGATCGTCATTGGAAGCATCCGAACCGTTCAATCCTTTAAATGTCTATCCCACCGTCCGTGAAACTAAAATCGACATACAATCTGCTCTTTTCTTTCAACGAAAGGTCTCTTCAAAAATCTGTGACGAGCATTCATTAGTCATTAATCTATACCTAATAATAAAGGAGCTAAGGTTTCCGTGGTTTGATCCGTCAAGTTAAGGTTTCTGCCAAAAATTTCGTCAACGCTTTTTATTGGACTATTTTGCCCTCCCACCAAAATACATAATACATCAGTTGCCATGGTACCGGTTCGACGCTCCTTTTTTCTAGCCCCCGAGTTCCTTCATCCCAGACCACAAGCCGCCAGTTCACAAAAAAAAAAAAAAGACCACAACCCGCCGCCGGATCAATCTGGTTGACACCTGCCGAGCGTGTTGTAGGTTGGTGCTCCAGAAGTTCTCCCACGAGTGGTCTCCGTCGTGGCCGCCGTCTCCGTCGAGTTCCAAGACAAGCGCCGTCCCAGGTCCCGAGCTCCAACCCTGTCGATCTCCGGCCATAACCCCCCGCTCGACCAGATCCGCAAACCCCCGCGGTGGTTGCGCAGGAGAATAGGCGGCGGCCCGACCTGCCGGCGTTCTGATGAGCAGACGGGTGGCGGAGGTGGCGTTTCTGGCAATTCTTTTGTTTCTCTTTCTCGTCCCGTTCGAGCGGCCAAACCGGAGTGGCTGAGCTGCCGCCAGCGATGCCAACCGGCGCCCATCAGATCCCGCTCGCGGCGCCCCACAACCAACTCAGGAAAGAAGCAGATCGCTGTTGGACGCCGACGGGACGGCGGACGGCTTCCCCTGGACGACGCAGAGGACTCGTTGGGACGGCCTGTCGGGGATGCAGAGCAGTTTTCTTGCTAAAGCCGTGCACGAACGTTAGTACAACATCGCCAGGGGCTTTCACCGGCAAGGATTTTCGCTGAAGATGGGGACATCGCAGGCAAGCAGAACAGAAGTTCTCGCTGAAGATGTGACGTGTCCATGGTTGAGATTAAGAAGTAGGCAATCAACGATGCCAAAGTTGCAGGAGCGCGCCAGGCACAAGCTTTTCTGAAGCGGAGGATATTTGAAACGAATCCTTTGACTCGAGCACTGAAGAGGAAGATGATGTGATCCTCTCCAAAGCTGACATTCGGTTGATTATGGATAGGTCAAGCGCAAAGTGGCGCGGCTGATTTAGACGATTTTGATAATGAAGAGGTCGCCCATGACCATGCTAATTAAGGTTGAGGATGCCCCGTATTACAACTCACACATGGCCCAAGACTAATGAGGTCGGTCCTGTCCAGCCTGGGACGAGTAACCATCTGAATATCCTACGCAGAGAGGGCCGCCTAGACGCACACGAGTCTGACAAAGGAAAGACTAGGGGAGATGAAACAAAACTACCTGGGTACATGACAAGAACATATGCAAGACAATCCCACCACGCCCGACCGACCACACGCGCAAAATTGCATGATGGCGTTCAGGCGAGCCGAACAAGCTGTCCTCTCCTTATCACTCAGCGCCCGGCGCACAATCCAGCATAGTTCGAGAAGGATATTTCGCTACAATCGAAAACCCAGAAGAGAGAAAATCTTATAATGCCATATAATTAGGAGTCCTTTTGTTTTACGGTATGGTACTTACAAAGTCATCCCTACTTGAAAATTTGGTATGTAGTAATCCCTTAGTTTCTTTTTTCTTTGTGTTTGTGTTCTCCACACGTGCAGGTGCAGCCTGGAGGTAAAGTATTTACAGACATCTCAATCTCGCGAGCTTTCAAGAAAAAGTAAGTTAATATTTTTGGTTTCACCTGAATGCTTATCTATGTGTCATGAATAATTGTGCCATATATCGAACTTGATATTTGCAACTCTCGAAAAAATTATTAGTTAATTAGTTACTAATTATCTCAAATTTTTAAATCTTGTTGATGCTCTCATGTTGTCGATGCAACTCTTCTCTAATCTTATCATAACCATGCAACATTAGTTGGGGGAAGACTGAATGCCCAAAGCACCACACAACTATGATTAATTTTAAAATTTTAGTGTAGCTGAAAGCATTTTAAAGTAAATACTTTTAGTCATGTGAGTTGATCCGTAGCAACGCACGGGCTTTGTCCTAGTCTATACCTAATAATAAAGGGAGAAGCGTTTCCGTGGTTTGGTCCGTCAGTTTACGCTTTCGTCCATCCATTTAGGCGCTTTCGTCCGTCCCTCTGTATACCGCCTAGGCTAAAGAGTTCGAGTTCGGGTGGTAATCCTTACTGGTACCGGTTCCATCTCTGGTTAGCAGGTCTGGTCTCTCTGGTCTTTGTAAAACGTGCGTTGCTTCTTTCCACGAGTTCCGTGAGAGCACGAACATCTTGCGCCCTGTTGTCCATCGTGTTCAGCTCTGATTACTATCCAGAGTTGCCTTCGATCAGACTTGCCGTATTAACACGGCCTGGCCTGGCCCGGCCTTATAATCCATGGCGCGACTTCATCTAGCGCAACCAGACGCGTTCAGCTTTGGACTCACACATAACGAGCCAGGGGTCAATCCTCTCGAAGAACTCGATCTGCAGGAAGGCTGTTCTGAGAATTTCGAGGAGGATCCGGGGCAACCACCGGAAACCGTCTAGCCGAGGGTGCGGACGTGCTTACGATGTATCCGGCCTGTTGGATCCGGCAGAGGTGTACGTTGCTCGCTATGAACATGTGGTGTGATCCGCTCGATGACTTTAGCTCAAGACAGAGGACGGATCTTTCCTGCTCCCAATCCGCTCGGTGACTTTTGCTTGTAGTTGTCAGAAACAGTAAACCTCATATTGTTGCTAGACCGACGCATGAAGTTTGTCGAACCTGCTGTAGCAAGGGCAATTAATCCAGAGTAGGACGTTCGTGAACTCTGTCAAGACAAGAAGTCCACAAACAATAGCACAACAGCCAGCCGGCCAGCCAATCCAATTAAACAAAGAACAAGCAAAGGAAACTACAGCAACTACAGCAGTCCTCGCTGGCCTGTTCGTGAAGGGGTGCGTCGTCCTGCTTGCTAGAGCGTCAATGTGCAACTAGGCGGCCTGAGCCTCCGCTAGCAGTCGACGAGCGATATCCGCTTTTCTCTCACGCTGTGTTTGGATGCGTAGAATTGAGAATGGAATTGAATTGGATTTGAAATTCCAAATCTATGATGGAAATGAATTGGCTTCTAATTCAAATTCTGTTGTTTGGATGTGCTTGGAATTTGTTGTTAGAATCAAAGGGTGTGACCAATTCCAAATCCTGTTTGGATGTAGAAACCATAGAATTTGATGTTTTGTTGATTTTAAACAATATTTTTCAAAAAAAAAACTTTGGTCAGCGAATAGATCCAGTCAGTCCCCAACCCAGATCGTACTTGTCGGCGCTGGTTCGTCAGCGTCCTCCATCTTCTCCTCGGCTGCATCGTCTACTCCCCCGTTGGCCACCGTCGCGCCTTGGCTACCGGAATCGGCCGGCTGTGGCTAGAATCGGCCAGCTGTTTGTCGGGATCGACCCTTCCCTTCGAGGCCGGTGGAATCCCATCCACCAAGTGGGGCGTGGGGGCGGGCCGGAGTTGGTGGCAGGGGAGAGGAGACTTTGCAGGAGAGGTGGTTGCAGGGGCACGCACAGTCGGCTGCAGGAGCACGCGACGGCGGCCGGAGTTGACGGCAGGGGAGGGGTGGGGACGAGGGAGGCCACGGGGCCGAACGGCTAAGGGAGACGGGAGGGAGGCCATGGCCGCCGGATCTCTGCTCGCCGGGCCATGGACGACGGATGGGGAAGGGAGAAGGGAGACGGAAGGCCATGGAGGGCCAACGGGGAAGGAAGACAGGAGGGGGGGCTCTGTTTTGTCGAGAACGAACGGGTATGTGCGGGGCTGAGGGCGGATGAGTTTCCGAGCGTTTTCGAGGGGGCGACCTCGGAATCGAGCGCTGGCTCTTTACACGCGAGGTGGGGGTAGCTCGGAATTTTGCTTCGTTTCCATGATCCAATTCAGAGCGCGGCCCAAACACTGGAAACTGATCCCGAATTCCAGATTCAACGATTCCGTGCCTGATTCTATGCATCCAAACGGGGCGTCAGGATGATTTACCGACCTAACACTGAATAATTCTTGGTATGGAGATGCCTGGCCTGGGCATGTACAAATCTTGATGCTTTCGACAGAAACTGGCTGTGATGGAATTGAATCATCCGGCCTGCTATTGGAAGCAAGATACAATAATCTCGTACCCCTCTCCCCGAACCCCTCTCTCTCCTCCGCTCCTCTTCTGACCGTTGACCAAGGAAGGCCGGGCCGAACCCGATCCTTCTCCGGCGGCTCTGCCGGCCGGAGATGGAGAGGGGGACGCGCCGGAGTAGATGCTAGGTGTAGATCTAGGGTTCTCGGCGAGATGCCGTTGTATTGGAGTAGTCTGCCAGCTCTTTTGGGCAAGATCTGGTGCGGGCGGCGGTGGTGGCGGCGCGGCATCGAGCTCCGGCGGTCGGAGATGGCGGCGCTCCACTCCCTCCCACAAATCTCCATCAATAAGGCCCTGGTTTGTTCCTTTTCTCTGCTTTGCACAGCCTTTTCTTCTGTTCTTCTCCCGCCGGCCGACCGAGGTGGTGAGGGGTGGGGAAGAACTGGATCGGGCAGTTGCGATTCAGAGGGGAACAACGGCCTCTACCCCCTGGTGTTTTGGTGCAGCACCGGTGGGCGGCTGAAGAGTGGACGAGTCAAGCCCCGGCGGTGGCGGTGGATCTCGTCTGTTCTTCTTGCCGAGGCCCGCAGAAATAAGCACCTCTGCCTGCACCGCTGCGCCCTTGACGTCCTCTTCATCAACCTGGCCGGCCGTGGCGGCGAGGAGGAAGATGAAGATGGCGGCGATGGTGCTGGCGCTGCTAGGTGGTGGTTTGTGTCCTGGGAAGCGATGTTTTCGAGCAGATCCAAGGTCACTTTGTGGCCTATCCAAGTGTCGGCGTCAGACTCCGGCGTTTCAACCTCCGTTGTGAGGTTCTTCCTGAGGGTTGCAGCCGCATACTACGGCTGCGTAGAGGCAAGTGGTTTCGTCCCCGCCTCCTCGCATGACGGCGGCGTAGCAGCTCTCTGGCTCGACGGAGGCGAAAGAGAAGGACCTGATTGCTTTTCTATATCTTTCAGTGAGGTCTTTTCTGTAAATGCTAGGGACCTATATGTATTTTTAGATCTTATGGGGTCCTTTGTATCTTCTTGTACCGCCACCGTTTGTTTTTAATGAGAAGCTTCCTGCCCCTTCAAAAAAAAAGAATTGAATCATCCGCACACTGTTATGACAATGGAGATACGATGGAGAGGGTAAGTTTGATTGCTATATCACTACATTCTTTAATCTGTTGTCTTTTGAAAAATATAATACAATTATTTGCTGATATCAGAGGATTAAGATTTTTATCTGAGTTGCTTTTCATGTACTGTAAGATATTTTCTGTTAAAAAGCAAATATGGTAACAAACACGACACGTATGTGTACCAGTTCTTCTTCTCATGTATTATTGAAGTCATCTACTCATGCATTAGTAATTGGCAGTAATGTAAGTACACTAGATTGAAAATATAGATACGCACAGGTTCTCCTATAGAGATGCTAGGTTGCAGGCTTCCAACATATGAACCAGAAGAATAATAGCATCTATTTAATTCTCCGCAAAAGTTAGTTCCATATTTTTAAACTAGCATCATTGTTGCAAGCGTGGAACCCTTCAATATTTATAGACGGTAAGTATAGATATGGATAAACTTATTACTTGATTTAACCGGTGATAATATATTAAGCAATGATGTTTCGTCGATGCTTATGGATCTAATTGTCTCGAACAAGTATTGGATGGCTGCTACCAATAATACACTCAATTTTATATTACTTATGGCTGTTTCAAAAATAAACATATTATAACTAAAAATTGTAAAATAATGGAATAAATAAAAAAATAAAAATGAATTATAAGAGAGTAGATCAATTAAATAAAAAGATAATAAAATATAAGGATTATAAGTAATGGGCGAAATATGGCTAGGTTAAGCAGGTTATCCGACCTTGAGTCAACATTTAGATCGAGCGGAAATTTTTAATTCAAAAGTTGCTTTTCCTCTTCCCGTTGCAACGCACGGGCATGTTTACTAGTCACGTATCAATCACATATCAATAAAGGTATGGTTGTAATCAAGCAAAAAAAAAATCAGCGCATGACCCAAAAATCTGGGATTTTAATGGGCAATTAATAAGATTTGTAATTAATCTATTTCCCAACTAATCCTACCACATCCGCATGGTACCAAAAATATTATCGCTTTTCTTCGTAAGTCCTTTCACCTCGCGTATGATTTCAGCGCCGACTTGTGGGTCTTCTATGTGTCATCGATTCTTTTGCAGAGGGATCCGAGTCCAACTAAGCTTAGCGCATAAATTGGTCGTAGGTCATACAACGCGTTTGCTGAAGGAGAATAGGACTATCTGGACCGTCAATCTAATCTGAGGTATCTCCTTCATCCGATCACTTTTACGGCCATCGCCTATGATATATGAAATCAATCAAAGCGATTCTCAATTAATACAAATTAACTACGAAGTTTAATTTTCGTGTACGTATCTTTTCTTGCCTTCCTATGGAATCAAGGGATCTATCCTCCTAGAGCCACGCCCCAGCAGGCCAACCATCACGCCGCCCCCGCTGGCTGCGCCGTCCTACACGGCAACACGTCACTCCATTTACGGAAAATCATCACGCTTCGATTTCTCCCCGTTGTCGACGCTGCTGGTTCTTCCCCCACTCCATCCTTCCTCTCATGCACCCATCGATGGTCGCGACGCCGGCGCCGGCACGCGGGGTGCCTCAATAGACAAGCGCGGCCGGGTGCACGTTGGCGGCGTTGGCCGTGGATGCGATGCAGGATGCGTTTTGAGTTGCCTGGCTTCGCCGTGGTCCTGCTCGTGCTCGTTGCGTCGTGCCTCCACAAAAGGCGGAACCATTGCTGATGACGACGCTAGAGACGCCGAGGACGCAACGATCTGCCGTTGCTGCTGGGGCTGGACACGGAGGAGTTCTCGGTCAGGACTGGCCAACCGACATCTAGAAAATGAAGCACTGAGCCTCCCCCTCGCCATGCCCTTTTGGGACGACGCGGACACCTCCAGTTCTGCCACGCCACCACCTCTGGATTGCAGTGTAACTAGATTTTCGATTTTTTATACACATGTCACTAGGTTTCTGAAGTGGCAGACTATAGCTCGTTAAGATATATTCATATGTTCTTTCAAGAACTAATGATTACTTGACGTGAAATCATTTTTACTTGATTTTCAGATTGTATATCTTTTTCTGGTGGGGTTCTTTCAGCCGTATCATGCCCTCTTAAGCGTGTCAGATGGCTGGCTACCGGAATAATGTAAATTTTGCCCTACCTTGAAGATTATACTGTATGTCGGTGATAAGGTGCATCGTCGTCCTCTCCGCAGAATGGTGCATGAAGATATCTAAAAATCTAAAAATCTTCATGCATTATCTGATTCAAAATTTTGTTTGTTTAAGTTTGCGTACTTTATTTTTGAATCTCCCTCAATCGGGTAGCGCATATTAGCTACTACATCTGTTGTTTTTTACATTACTCGGAATAGTTTTGTTTTACTTGCCTTAGATCATTATTTATTATAGTACTTTTATAACTTCTTTTAGTTTTTTAATCAATGCAGTATGAATTACCATTTGATGTGATGCTAACAAGTTATGACATGGCCTTAATAAATCATGACTTTCCTTTTAGAAATTCCCTAGCTCCATGGTGATTGATGAGGCCAAGGGTCTTAAAAATCCATCAAATATATGTAAAACTGCTGCTTTGTTTCTAAAATGGCTCATTCTTAACTGGGAAATTGCATGGCTCTGATTAAAACACTTATTCTGCATTTTCTTTAGGTATTATATAGTGTCCTTAAAGGCCATTTTATTATGACAAGGTGTGTACCACTAAAAGAAGCCATTCCTATCCAGAACAAACTTTCTGAACTATGGGTGTAGATGCACTTCTACTGCCTTCTGTTGGGCCACTCGATGAGCTTCTTTCTATTTGCAAGGGAGCAGGCGATTTGCGAGTAGGTATGTACCTTCACCATATTATAGAGTGATCCATCTATAGCTCTAATCAGTTTCTAGGGTGACATTCTTTTTGTGCCGTCACAAACATATTGAACTTCCGCTTGCGAAAACTGGGTATTGTATGCTTTGTAGGTGGTTGACGCCTCAAGCATAGTTAACTTCCCATAGCGCAAAACTGTGCTGGGGTGTGTCATTTCGTGCAGGATATACAACTACCTTCGGTTTTGATAACATATTCTCTGTTAGGGGCTCTCGCTTCCCAAACCTTCTTCTTGAGCCCCCTATATTTATTCTCTTATTTTCTTCTTTATTGCTTTGTAGCAATATATTCTGTTTTTTTACAGAAACTGAGGACTATATCCATTTTATAATACAATTGAAATCAATCACATTTTTGCCAAGGATCTGAGAGTGGATTGGTCAATACTTTTTTCTTATCTTTGGTGAGCTACTTTTATTATTACCAACGCAATAGTTCCTTCAGTATCTAAGTACATAAGAATGAGAGGTGACCCATACCACCATCGCGCCATGCTCGCTTAATGGATTTTATATGTGGATCGCGGTGGGGTTGCATTAGAATCGAGTCCGCTCTTCAAAGGAGGCTTGCGACAGTGAGACGCCGATGAAGAAGTGTGCCCATGGATTTTTTCTAACTCGCCAAGATGGGGATTTGGTTTTTGTTCATATTCTTTTTGAAGTCACTATCATCTACACCAACCCCATGACGTGATAATCAAGCGGCACAGTTATTTCCAAAAGCATGTTCCTATATAGTATTTCTGATCTTCAAGTGCATCATTGTATTTCTCATTATCCAAATACATGTTTGAGTGTAATAGTTAGTTATTTTCCAAATGCATGTTCTAACTCAAATAATTAGTTTCAATATACATCCCTTGCATTTAATCCGAATTTTGTAACGTGCAGATCATTAATACTTGACTTGCTATCAAGTTCAAAAGATTTTTGAAAAATACATTGTCAAGTTTTGTACCTACTTCATGAATATGTCCGGTGCACCTAATACTCAGTTGCTTTACAGAAACATAATGAAGTGAATAAGGAAAGGGATGAGAAGCACACAGAACAAAGGGTATAATATATAATGAAGAGGGGATCAGGAGGAGAAATGACACCCTCCAAGCCAACAAGGTAAGAGTACATCAACCTGAATTCGTAGCACCACTAATTATATGAGCTGGAATTTTTAGGACTAGCTTGATTGCAGTTATGATAAAATCATTCAGGTGCACCTTCATTTTGTTTTGAGTAAGTTTATTTATATGTTTGTGAATGTGTATCTATTGTCACTTTCTCGATTACATGATAGTGTCAAGCATCCAATGGACTTTTCATGTTCTAAAGAAGCTCAATAATAGAATATATACTTGTATATCAAGCTGGAGCACATTTGAGGTCAGTGTTAATATTTTGTGTGCAGACATCATATTGAACTGGTTCTTCTGGTTCAGTTGGACAATCCGGTGTACAATGACATGATCAAGCCACATGATTTAGTCGAAGTGTAATGGGCTGACTCTCATCCTACCATCGTCACACAAGCTTGTACTACTACATCGCATGAGCAATATATATGAAAACTATTACCTGGGACAGTTTCCAGAACACGAGCAAAGTGAAAATTTAGTCAACAAGATGTAATTATTCCTGGCAACGGCAAAGGGGAACATGGAGCAAGATCTTGTCACCGAATAAAAGGGATTAACATGTTGCTTTCTTCTCAGAGAGAGGGATTTTTTGTAGAAAAGATTGATAGAGCTAGGAACAATATAATGCAAGCCATCTATTAGATGCTTTGTGACACTCCCAGCGATGCACCACTTGATTGTGAAACTACTCTGAATCTTTGTCTATTGATATTTTTACATCTTCCATTTGTACTTTTAATCGTAACAATATTATTGCTCTTGGATAATGGTCAGAAACTAAAGAATAATTTTTTGGTATAAAAGCTCATCTATAGAGTAAATAGAGCTGAAGACAACACGCTAGCTGTTGAACAAGAATAATTTTGAGAATATTAGTGACTATCAAGATACTTCGAGCCAAGTGATTTTTTTAGATTACGATGTATATATTTTTTATACACTTTTTTTTATTCTTTAATTTATGTTTGCATACATGACATATGCATATAACTAAAAGAAATTTGAGGGACCGTAGCAACGCACGGGCATTCAACTAGTCTTTACTATTAAATGGGAGTTGGTCGTTCGACGCTCAACGCAATTTGGTGTCATCATTGGAAGCATCTGGGCCATCCAATCTATTCTACCTACTTTGCTTCGTCCGATCACACGTACATGAAAATATGGTATATAAAGATCACACGATATCACATTTAATAGTAATATCTTTACTATTAAATGGGAGTTGGTCGTTCGACGCTCAACGCAATTTGGTGTCATCATTGGAAGCATCTGGGCCATCCAATCTATTCTACCTACTTTGCTTCGTCCGATCACACGTACATGAAAATATGGTATATAAAGATCACACGATATCACATTTAATAGTAATATGGTAACATCTCAATCTCAATCACACGTATCACCTTCACGTACAACAAATTAGGCAATCACATGTTGCCGAATCAAATCAATCACGATACATCACACGTATCACACCGTACATCATATTAGGAAAGTATCTCAATCACACATATCACCTTCACGTACATCAAATTTTGCTTGTGTATTGCCATGATGTATTACAAATAATTTGAATATTTTCTTAATACTCCATGTCAGAATAAGTATGAAGTTAAGAAAAATGGAAAATGACAGTTTCTCCATCATTCGGAGAAAAAAATACCTGAAGATGAATATTGGTATCTTGGCTTCTCATGGCATACTCATTATAGACAGCTGATGAAACAGTTACCTACACAATTCAAAATATATGTAGTAATGCATTGCATAGGGAAAGGATAGTCTTTACTATTAAATGGGAGTTGGTCGTTCGACGCTCAACGCAATTTGGTGTCATCATTGGAAGCATCTGGGCCATCCAATCTATTCTACCTACTTTGCTTCGTCCGATCACACGTACATGAAAATATGGTATATAAAGATCACACGATATCACATTTAATAGTAATATGGTAACATCTCAATCTCAATCACACGTATCACCTTCACGTACAACAAATTAGGCAATCACATGTTGCCGAATCAAATCAATCACGATACATCACACGTATCACACCGTACATCATATTAGGAAAGTATCTCAATCACACATATCACCTTCACGTACATCAAATTTTGCTTGTGTATTGCCATGATGTATTACAAATAATTTGAATATTTTCTTAATACTCCATGTCAGAATAAGTATGAAGTTAAGAAAAATGGAAAATGACAGTTTCTCCATCATTCGGAGAAAAAAATACCTGAAGATGAATATTGGTATCTTGGCTTCTCATGGCATACTCATTATAGACAGCTGATGAAACAGTTACCTACACAATTCAAAATATATGTAGTAATGCATTGCATAGGGAAAGGATAGAAACTTCATAATATTGCATGTGCAGAGCCTTGAGAATGTCAGATGAAACCAGCCTGCAACATTGTAAACTAAATTTCTGAATTAGGGAGAAGAGTATTAAAGGATTTTACCCGAGGAAACTGAAAATGGATAGATGCTGCAAGCTGGAGTCCTTATAATGCTTTGGAGTGCCATCTCTACACATACAACGAGCTCCACATCTGTGGGTGGAAATTAAGAAATTAGATAGGTTGACATGAGAGGCTTTTTGCTTTGCTTACTTTTGCGTAAGATAAGAGGTGCATTTCTTCCTTTCAATAAAAATAGTTTCAATTTTTATGTTCAACCTGTGTATTGGCATGATGTACAACCAACAATTTGGATATCGCACCATATACTCATACATACATGATGCGGTGAACTTTAAGAAAATCTAATTAAATAAATTTAAAAAGGCATGACAAAGTCTACCAGGGTGTAGCAATTGGACGGTATACATGCATGGGCTGTAGTTAAAAACGGATGCACAACTTCTCTGGCACTTTGCTTCACAGCATCGCGTTGTCTATGAGGAGCTGCTTCACCACATCCAAGTCACCATCGTGAAAGACTCCACCACATCAAAGAAAGACATGTATCTGAATAATAAGAGCATTCTTTTCCATTATATTGTGAAAACGCCTTTGTGAAGCTCTAGCTGGGAACAACCAAACTCATTTCAATACCCAAAAGAGAAAAGAATAATTGAACGAGCGTGCTCAAATATGTAAAGAGGAGAAGCAATGATGGGGATTTCACAAAGATGGAAGCTACAAATACATTATAGACTACCAAAATAAACAGGAAGTACTCAGGATCAATCACCTTAAAAGACACGATCCTACACCAAAATAAACAAGAAATATTCTGTGCTACAACACCTACCAAATATCGATCATATGTACCAATATAAAACAAAAGAGATTACCTATTACTCTCCTCGTTGATCAACCTTCACCGGCGTCGGTACCAGGAATCCTCATCGGCAAGCATGGACGAGAGGTGCGCCGCCAAATCCCTCTACCATCAACGCCGCGTCCTCGAATTCGTCCGTCAACGCCGCCCACCTAGGCCTCGGCCAGGTTACCGACAGTTGCCGCTGCGGCATAATGCGACACGGGGGAACTGCGGCAGCGCAGGGGAGCGGGCTCCGGCGTGCGTGCAGGCGCCGCGCGGACGAGGCGGAGGACGGCCGCAGGGGCTCCGGCTACCAGGGTGGCCGGGGTTCAGCGCGGGCTCCGCGCGCAGGCGACCCGCAGTTGAGGAGGATGACGGCCGCGCTGCCACCGGCGTGCAGGCGCCGCTTAGGCGAGGCGGAGGATGGCCGCAGGGCTCGGAATGCGGGCGCCGCGCACGCGAGGCGGGAGACGGCCGCGCGGGCTCCGGCGTGCAGGGGCCGCGCTGGTTCTGGCGTGGAGGCGCCGCGCACGCGAGGCGAGAGGGGCCCGAGGATTGGGTCGGCGCCTCGGCGGGGTTGAGGGAAAGGGAGGAAGAGGAGGACGGCCGGGCGGGTGGGCGGGTGGGCGGGTGGGCGGGCGGGCTCAGCCGTGGTGGTGCGGAGGCGGTGGCGTAGGACGGCCGAGCTGATTGGGGATTGGGCGAGGATAGCGCCGGAGGCGTGCAGGAAGAAGAGGATCCAGGAAGAAGAGTGGACGGGGAGGGATAGAGAGTGAGAGGGATATTTCTTTTTTTCAACAGATTTTTACATGTATACTTGGTCATTTATTTCAGCTATTTCTATTTTCTAACTTTGTTATATGTTTTTTTAGATCATATAAACATATGGAGACAATAAACCCCGACGGGTTGATGCTTGACGGAAACAAAATCTCACCGAATTTGACACATTCAGAAGAGGTGCAATGAAATAAATGTGTTTAAATGCATTTTTTCATATTTCGATATTTAGAGTTTTTATTTGATAATATGTTTGACCCTTGTAGATCATGGCTAGGGCCAAAACAGATATTGTTGATACTCCGATAGAACACACTGCCATAGGCACGGATGTGATGTTGTTAGAAGAGATAGAAAACTCATCGACTATTAAACAACCGAATAATGTGATTGTCTTTATTTTCTACGCATGTTTTCATATGCTAATGTTTTAAGTTTTATTTTGTTCCATAAATTTTGCGCATAAAAACGTTCCACTTTTGCAGGTCATGAACAATATAGATATGGATGTCATTAGTGTTCCAGAACAAGGTACCATCAAAGAGCCAAACACGATGTTTTTGGAAGAGACTTCGCGGGCTTTTGCACAATCAAAGGAGGTGCATTCACGGCATAATAAGCCCAAGAAAGCAAACACACATGTTATACCCGAAGGTACTTAGTTCCGCTCTGGTTGTACTCATTTCCTTTATGCTTGATTATTTTTACCGAACTTATATATCATGGCAGACTACGTCTGCACCAGTGAAGATTTTGCTCAAGTACCATCAAAATGAAGCACTCGAAAATATTCCATACATTGTACGACATACTCTAAGGAGTATCGAGGAGGACATTTTTTAATATAAAATAGTTAATTAGTGGAGTACTTATTGCATATTCAAACGATGTCAATTATATGGTTGTTAAATATATTTCAGACTGGTTAGAATCTTATAAGTTTTTTCTAAATATCTTGTGATTTTGATACACGTGATTTTTGCAACTATTGTATTGACACAATGTGAGAAAAAAAGAAGCCGTAGCAACGCACGGGCATTCAACTAGTTTACTATTAAATTGGAGTTGGTCGTTTGACAATCAACGCATTTGATGGTCGTCATTGGAAGCATCCCATCCATCCAATAACCTAGCATATACCCTCACCGTTAGATTGCTTTTCACGTCAGGAGACATCCTCTCTCCCCCATTAACGCCAATTAATATAATGGCCATATCAAATCAAATCACACTGTTATCAAATTGTATTGATTTGTTTCCTTTCATTGATTTCTCTCTTCCCTCAGTAGCGCTGACTAAGGACCACATCAAATCTCCTTCAAAAAAAGGACTAAACCAAATAAAATCACACTTACCAAATAGTAGTAGTACGTATATGATTTGCTTCCTTTCCTGGTTCTTCTTTGTTCTCTTATACCACATTTTTCTCTTCTCAATAATCGATGTTCAGCCGGCCGTCTTCCCAAATGCAGCATGCCCTGCATCTCATCTCGGGGAGGCCGATGACCAGGAAGCCGTGGTCGACGTCGTACACCAGGTTGGATGTTGTGTCAAAGTACCATCGCATGTACACATCATGAATGTCGCAGGTGGCTGGTGGTGCCGGTGGTGGTGGTTGTGGCGACGCGGGCCAGGAACAGGAACACGCTTTTCTCCGCCTTCTCGAGGCTGGACCTCTCCACGAAGGCGTGGTGCCGTGGGGTGGTCATGAGCATCTGGGCGTTCGTCCGCTAGCAGTGCCACTTCTCGCCGTCGGAGTTGAAGATGCCACCGCTGAGCATGTTGAACATCAACGCGAACACAACGCCTTTGGATAGTGCTCGAAGTTTCAGGTGAAGATGTGAGAGACGTTGGTCGGGTCGCAGGGGTAGTTGAGGCCTATGCGTTACCCCAAGGAACGACAACGTCGTTTCCCTGTATTCTTCCTGTATTTCTACAAGGAGTGATAGTGGTACACTGGGACAAGATGATCCCAAGGGTGCAGACAGACAACATGAGAAGCTGCACCACAAAGAACAAATCCATGTCCATGGCACAGAGTGGTACAGTACACACGTGTGCACGATGTCCCTTCCTTTTCGGTCGTCTTCCTCCTCATAGGACAACATGGCTGTGGGCATGTGGCCAAGATCATCCGCGCCACCGCCCGCGGCCAATTCCTCCTCGAGATGAATTAATGATCACTCTGGCATGCTTCCCGGCCAGCGGGGATGTGGCCGTGAAAAGAGACCGGACTGCAGTGTGTCGCCTCATGCATCGTAGTTTAGGAAGGCGGCGAGGCGCCATGACGATGGGGACATGAGCGGCTGGAGGACAGCGAGGCTGTCGCGGTGGGCACGACGTCCAGGCCGGCCAAGGGCGTGGCCTCGAGCTATGTATCGCTGATCCAGCTGGTGACTTCAGTTATCTATCTACGATTCGTTCATGATTTGTTGATCAACAAGACACGCATGCATGGCGGCACCCGGGTGTTGCTAACCCATCAAAACCATAGAACCCGTCCAAATCAAACCATGATATATGAACCACTGATTTTATGCTGGTTTCAATAACCTGTCCAAACCTGGCCAGTAAAACCGGGATCCCATGGTTAGGAGAAACTACACTGCCTTGATGGTCCACAGCTGCTTAAGGTAATTGGACGAGCACTATTTTTAGAAAGGTTATTGTTTTCCCATTCGTTAGATTATTGCTTACCTATGAAATTCTGAAACAGCAGCGCGCGGGTTGTGGAAGAACAAAAAAATTACTGAGAGTGCATAACAATAAAAATCCTATTGCCTTTATGGGAGAAGCTAGCTTTTTTTTAGCAGAGGAGAAGCTAGCTTTTTTTTTTTGAGAGTAGAGGAGAAGCTAGCTGGACAAGGAATTTTTGCACCTGGGAGTAGATGCTTCTATTTTTTAAATGAGTTTTAAACGCATTTCAAAATGTCCAAAAATTATGAGAAAAAATGTTGCACCGACACATACTCGCCAATTTGTTTTACAAAAAATCAATATTGTGTGTGTCGTGTGTAAAAAAGATAGAATTCGGTGCTAAAATAGCTCATATTAAGATATATTCTTTATCTTTTTCACACATGGCAAAAAAATCGGGTTTCCACGAAAATTGGCGTGCACACCTAAGATGTCAACATGTATGCGCGGAATTTTTGTTCGATATTTTTTGAACATTTCAAAATTATTTTTTTGAGTAGCAGGAGCATATGCACTATTTTCAGAGATGTTCTGTAGTAAAGATGTCCATAATGAAACTTGTTTGGCATCCCAATGGTGTCAGGTTATACAGAGAACTATATCTATTTCTTTCTTAATTATTATCGGTGTGGTTATTTCTAATATTACGTATTAGTTGTCTTTTTAAGTAATACATAAAAAATAGTAGCATTATTAAAGGTCATTCTACTATGTGCAGGTTTTGGCAAGCTGAAAGAAGATAGTATTTAAATCTTAAAATTCATTGTAGGTGGTGAACTATTCGATAAAATTGTACACTCACACTCTTCTCATTGTCAGTCTTGACTTCAAAAGTTAAAATTAAAACTAAGTATGATCATAGATGTATGTAGATAGGGAAGTGAGCCTAGCTCAACTGGTTGGGTGAGTGGATGTACAAACCCAGCACCTGAGTTCAAATCCTCACGGATGCGAATTTAGGTTCCTATTTATACTTGAGGCCCAGGTTGGTCCTGGTACTCATGCAATTTATCTTGAGGACTATGCTTTAATCTTAACCAAGATTAAAAATCTTAGTACTCATGCCAAATGGCTGTGTGCATCCCTGGTTGGTGCAGAGGCCGGGAAGTGAAATTCTCCCCATTTTAAAGCCTCTCGCTCGGGTCGCTCCCCCTCCTGGGCGACCTAGGGCAGAAACCCTAGCCACCGCCGCCGTCCTCCCCTCCTCCTCCCGCCCTCCTCGTCGTCCCCGGAGGTCGTCGCCGGCGAAGCCGGGCGCGGCCGGTGATGGGGGCGGGGGGGCTCCTCGCGTGATCCCTCCGTGCGGCGGAAGGAGGCTAGCCTCCGCACGGGGGGATGGTCCCGGACCGTGGAGGGTGGTGGCGGCGCGGCCCCTCGCCGGGCGGCCGGTGATGGTGGCGGCGGCATGGCCTTGATCTGGGGGCGCATCTCCCCTCTTCCTCGTCGCGGCCTTCGGGAGGGCGGTGATGGGGGCGGCGTAGCAAACCCGGAACCTGGCGGCGCGATCCTCTCCTTCCGTCCTAGCCTCGGCATCGCCGGGCCAGCGATGATGGAGACGGATCTCGCACTGCTCCTCCTCAAGGTTTGGGACCACGGCACCAAGGGCGGCGGCCCTGGATGGCGGTGGCGCCGTCAACCTGGTGGCAGGTGGCGGGCGTGGTCCTAGGGTCTCTCTTGCGTGAAGAGGAAGACCTACCGGAGGCCTGGACTCGTGATCTAGCCGGAGTGTTGAGTTCCGGAAGGCTCCGCCGGCGAATGTAACAGTGCTTTGTGCCTGGAGTTTGCTGGATCGGTGGTATTCGGTCGTGCGCACCCATGCTTTTATTCCGACCGATTGGTTCTGGAGGGAGCGGCGCGAAGCTCTTTTTCTGTGTTGACATCAAGTGACTATGGATCCATGATGAAAGTCGGAAGAAGAGAAGTACATGAAGGCCGGAGGGGAGGACTAGCTAAGGGAGGTTCAAGTCTTCGTGCTGTTGAGGGACTTGCTTGGTGTTCCGGGCCTCACAACAGCGGTATGATAGTGGGGGCGACAGCACATGTGAAGTTCAGAGTCCTACCTTTCAGGGTGAAATCCCAAGGTCTGGCCTTAACTGGTTGTGCCTGGCAATGACCTTGTTGGAGGCATTGTTGTGAGAGTGGGGACTATCTTCAGGGTGAAAACCTAAGATCGTTGATCGGGCGACGACGGTGTTAGAGCACTGTTCCCTTATTGGAGGCGTCGTTTTTGGAGAGTCTGTATTTCAGGTGTTGTCTTAGCGGTGGATGTATTGTTGTTGTTAGGCCCGAGATACTGTAGCGGGACTTTTATTTCTTAGTTTTCTTTTCCTTTTTTTGGTTGTGTGCATCCGTAGTGCCATTAGGGTGGTGCGTTGTTGCAGAGGCTGGGTGTAATTGATATCTTTTTGATATTAATATATTCCCTTTATCGAAAAAAGACAGGGACGAAGCTGGAAAAAATATACCACTTGTATCGTCACTTAATCTCTCTAACTCACTGAGGTCATCCTCCATAAAACAACACTAGCTAATACTAATTAGTGAATAAATGTGTTTTACATGTGGGTTATTTGTAGCATGTGATACAGGTACTCGTTTGATCAATCGAACTTAAACCAAATGATGGCTTTGACCATCTACCTCTGTCATGTTTTTTTATATCAGTTGGAGTAGTTTTGAGGGCATTTATGTATAGGGCACATCGCAAGATTATAGAACATGAATATTAGAGCAAGCAAAAATAATGAGAAAACCACCCAAAAAGTAGATATCAAAGTTCCCTAAAATAAATTATCTCATTTACGCCAAATTCGTAAAAGAAACAAGAGAGTAATACAAATTAATGAAAATCATATAAAAATAAAATCCATTCGAGCTTGTTGATACTTTAATCTTCTCGATTTTTTTGGAATTACTAAGTCTGGATGAACTCCGCATTATTGTGATTTTTTATGCACATGAAAAAAAACTAAGAACCGTAGCAACGCACAGGCATTCAACTAGTGTTTTCTAAATAGGCAAATCCTATACACCGACCAGGTCGGTGTGTACGCCATGCGGCACACCCCTGGTCAGGTATAGGGCCCGACCCATTTTGGCCTTTTTCCTTATTTTTCTGTTTTCTATTTATTCTTTCTCTTTTCTTTTTTTCTTTTTTGTTTCTTGTTCCTGTTTTTGTTTCATTTTTTCCTTTTCCTTTTTTTTCTCAAATTCGTAAAACATACAAATTTAAAAAATATTCAATTTGAAAACTGTTCAAACTTTAAAATTGTTCAAACTAACTAAAAAATGTTCAAACTTCAAAATATTCAAATCTAAAAAATGTTCAAAGTTAAAAATTGTTCGTATTTGGAAAACGTTCTTATCGAAAAATGTTCAAATTTAAAATATGTTCGAAAAAGTTCAAAATTTTGAAAAATGGTCTATCAAATTTTTTAAAATAAACGGATTTAAAAATATTTCTACTTTTTAAATAACAAAAATATGTAAATACCAAAGTAAAGGAGAATAAAAAAACAAAAACGAACATAGATGTTTTCTAAATATGGGCTGCCTGATTTTGAACTCGTGAGGTATTTTTCCCGTGGCCCTTTCAAACTCAATAATGTCAAAAAGAAAAAAAGACCCACACAAACGAGGCTGACCTAAGTTAACCGCGAATTAAGCAAATTCTCGGCTAACCTAGCGCTAGGCGGGTCCTTTAACTAATAATTCTGTAAGATCAAGAATAAAAAAACAGATAAAACGAAAAAACTTCGATCGTCGGCGAGGCGGATCTTTTTCATTGTTTCTGTACAACCTGATCGACGGGTTAACACAAATGTACTGATCCGTCAGACAGGCAGCCGTTGCGGCCGCCGGACTGCGGCGCGGCAGAGCGGGCATGTGGGGTGCGCACGCAGCCACTCGTCGACGCAGCCGGCGTGGAACATGTGCCCGCACGCCGGCAGCCGCCGCACCTTCTCCCCCAGGAGGACCAGCCCCAGGCAGATGGCGCACTGCGCCCATCCATCCCCCGCCAGCACGTCCCGCTTGAACGCGAACGCCGCCGGCAGCGCCGCGATCGCTGCCGCGTCCGTCCCCATTCCGCCGCCGCCCACGACGCCGGACGCGGCGAGACCCGGAGGTCGCCGGCAGCAGAGTACGGTGCGGATGAAGTTGCTGCCGGTGGGGGTGAAGAGGCAGCCGAGCAATATGACGGCGGCGGCTGCCGCGGCGACCCGCCACCCGAGGAGCAGGTAGGCGAAGGGCAAAATGACGGTGGTGGCGAGCAGCTGGCTGAACGCGTTCTCAACGCATACTAAGCGGCGGCGCGCCTGCGTCGGGTTGGTAGCAGCAGTACTATCCATGGACGTGCGCGGGATGAAATGGAGTCCTTGCGTGTATGTGACGCGGCGGCGCCGATGGCCAGTATTGTCCAAGGGGGACGATGGATCGTATATGGATCCCACCAGATAGGGGAAGGGGACGTGGATATATGCCGCAGACTGTGCCGAAACTTGTGCTAATATCGTGATTTTCGGATAAAGGTATCCGCACCCTGGTTCGCCATTCCTCTTAATTTGTTTTGTACTAGACTTGTAGTACTCCGCACGAACGTATCGAATAACGAAAATGCTTCACACACGACAATTCTTGTCCGATCAGTGTAAGATGCTCCGTTCTCCTAGTGCTAAACCTCTTTCAATGCACAAGTCTAGTTCAGATCCAAACCGCACTACTGCTCAGTGCTCAGCCTAGTAAAAATATTCTTGGTTCCGATAGTAAGGACATACACGGACGCTGAGCAACCTTTTACGTCTGCATGGTCGAAAAATGCGTATGAGACCAGGCCCAGCGGCTCGACGCATAGTAACCGGACCGTTCGCTGAGACACAAACCTGGCCCAAATATGTGTCTCGGATGCGTCTCTACGGATGCTGCGTAGACGCATCGAGTGTCCGCTCGTATCTGGCGAATGTTTCAATGGGTCCGCCTGGCAGCGGCCCAGGTTCGATGCGTCTTCTCAGGCGCGACAGCACTGGCGCCGAGGGCTCGCTTCGACAGTCTCCAACACGTTAATAGCGATGCCTGGTGTGCTGAGCGGCCGCAGTATGCGACACGTTAATAGCGATGCCTCGCGTGTCGAGCGGCCGCCACCCACCTTTGCGAACGAAGTAATGGCGATGCCACATGTGCCTCACCCCTCGCCTGCCTCCGGCGTATATAAAAGGGGCGCGTGCATCTCATCTCCTCCCACACAAAACCCTAGCCGCCGCACAACCTCCACTGTAGCGCCGCCTCCCCCGGCCGAGAGCTCCGGCGAGGAGTTAGAGGATGACGAAAGCACGGACAATGTCCTCGACGCGGCCATGGACGCGAAGTTGATGGATGATGCAGAGCAGGAAGCAGAGGAGGAGCAGGCGGCGCACGCGGCGTTCGACGGCGAGATGGAACACCGCAGGGAGGCGGCCGCCGCAGAGGACGACTCCTCCGATATTGATGTGTCCTCTGATGATCCTAATGAGGCTACCCCGGAGGAGTGGGCGACGGAGCAGAGGATGTTAGTCGTCTCCTTCGAGATGCTCAAGAAGGCCGAGGATGCTGCGAATGAGGCGCTGCGGCAGCGCCTGCAAGATGACGTGGAGGCTCACCGAGCTCTAGCGTCCGCATGGCGGGTGGTGGAAAGTAGAGGAGGGAGTGATACGTCTCCGACGTATCGATAATTTCTTATGTTCCATGCCACATTATTGATGATATCTACATATTTTATGCACACTTTATGTCATTTTTATGCGTTTTCCGGAACTAACCTATTGACGAGATGCCGCAGTGCCAGTTTCTGTTTTCTGCTGTTTTTGCTTTCAGAAATCCTAGTAAGGAAATATTCTCGGAATTGGACGAAATCAACGCCCAGGGGCCTATTTTCCCACGAAGCTTCCAGAACACCCGAGAGCCGCCAGAGGGGAGCCCTGGTGGGTCCATACGTGTGGCCGGTGCGGCCAGGGGGTAGGGCGCGCCGCCCTATGGTGTGGTCCCACCAGGACTCCACCGACCTTGCCCTTCCGCCTACTTAAAGCCTCCGTCGCGAAAACCCTATCAAGATTGACGAATCCCACAGAAACCATCCAGAGCCGCCGCCATCGCGAAGCCAAGATCTGGGGGACAGGACTCTCTGTTCCGGCACGCTGCCGGGACGGGGAAGTGCCCCCGGAAGGCTTCTCCATCGACACCACCGCCATCTTCATCAACGCTGCTGTCTCCCATGAGGAGGGAGTAGTTCTCCATCGAGGCTCGGGGCTGTACCGGTAGCTATGTGGTTCATCTCTCTCCTATGTACTTCAATACAATAATCTCATGAGCTGCCTTACATGATTGAGATTCATATGATGATGCTTGTAATCTAGATGTCGTTATGCTAGTCAAGTGAATTTTACTTATGTGATCTCCGGAGACTCCTTGTCCCACGTGTGTAAAGGTAACAGTGTGTGCACCGTGTGGATCTCTTAGGCTATATTTCACAAAATACTTATTCACTGTTATGAATGGCATAGTGAAGTGCTTATTTATATCTCTTTATGATTGCAATGTGTTTTGTATCACAATTTATCTGCATGCTACTCTAGTGATGTTATTAAAGTAGTTTTATTCCTCCTGCACGGTGTAATGATGACAGTGTGTGCATCCGTGTTAGTACTTGGCGTAGGCTATGATTATGATCTCTTGTAGATTATGAAGTTAACTATTGCTATGATGGTATTGATGTGATCTATTCCTCCTACATAGTGTGAAGGTGACAGTGTGCATGCTATGTTAGTACTTGGTTTACTCGTGCTGATCTTTCATGCACTCTAAGGTTATTTAAATATGAACATTGAATTGTGGAGCTTGTTAACTCCGGCATTGAGGGTTCGTGTAATCCTACGCAATGTGTTCATCATCCAACAAGAGAGTGTAGAGTATGCATTTATCTATTCTGTTATGTGATCAATGTTGAGAGTGTCCACTAGTGAAAGTATGATCCCTAGGCCTTGTTCCTAAATACTGCTATCGCTGCTTGTGTCCTGTTTTCTTTGCGTTACTACTGCTGCGTTACTACGCTTGTTTCTTGTCCTGGGCAAAGCACTTTTACGGTGCCGTTGCTCTGCTTATTTACACCACCTGTATTTCACTATCTCTTCGCCGAACTAGTGCACCTATTAGGTGTGTTGGGGACACAAGAGACTTCTTGCTTTGTGGTTGCAGGGTTGCATGAGAGGGATATCTTTGACCTCTTCCTCCCTGAGTTCGATAAACCTTGAGTGATCCACTTAATAGAAACTTGATGCCGTTCTACAAACCTCTGCTCTTGGAGGCCCAACACTGTCTACAGGAAAAGGAGGGGGCGTAGACATCAGGGAGGGACGCCACGACGGCGCCGATGCGATATGTCTCGTGGGTAAACTTCCTGCTGGCTTCCCGGGCGGTGTTGACGTGGGAGTCGTAGCTTCCTTGTGACGGTAAAGCACTCGTCCGTTGGGAACCCCAAGAGGAAGGTATGATGTGTACAGCAGCAAGTTTTCCCTCAGTAAGAAACCAAGGTTTAATCGAACCAGTAGGAGTCAAGAAGCACGTTGAAGGTTGATGGCGGCGAGATGTAGTGCGGCGCAACACCAGGGATTCCGGTGCCAACGTGGAACCTGCACAACACAACCAAAGTACTTTGCCCCAACGAAACAGTGAGGTTGTCAATCTCACCGGCTTGTCAGTAACAAAGTATTAGATGTATAGTGTGTTTGATGATTGTTTGCATAGAACAGTAAAACAAGTATTGCAGTAGATTGTATTCGATGTAAAAGAATGGACCGGGGTCCACAGTTCACTAGAGGTGTCTCTCCCATAAGAAATAGCATATTGGGTAAACAAATTACAGTTGGGCAATTGACAAATAGAGAGGGCATGACAATGCACATACATGACATGATGAGTATTGTGAGATTTAATTGGGCATTACGACAAAGTACATAGACCGCTATCCAGCATGCATCTATGCCTAAAAAGTCCACTTTCAGGTTATCATCCGAACCCCTTCCGGTATTAAGTTGTAAACAACAGACAATTGCATTAAGTATGGTGCGTAATGTAATCAATAACTATATCCTCGAACATAGCATCAATGTTTTATCCCTAGTGGCAACAGCACATCCATAATCTTAGAGGTTCTTGTCACTCCTCCAGATTCACGGAGACATGAACCCACTATCGAGCATAAATACTCCCTCTTGGAGTTACAAGCATCAACTTGGCCAAAGCATCTACTAGTAACAGAGAGCATGCAAGATCATAAACAACACATAGATTGATAATCAACATAACATAGTATTCTCTATTCATCGGATCCCAACAAACACACATGTAGCATTACAAATAGATGATCTTGATCATGATAGGCAGCTCACAAGATCAGACAATGAAGCACAATGGGGAGAAGACAACCATCTAGCTACTGCTATGGACCCATAGTCCAGGGGTGAACTACTCACTCATCAATCCGGAGGCGACCATGGCGGTGTAGAGTCCTCCGGGAGATGATTCCCCTCTCTGGCAGGGTGCCGGAGGTGATCTCCAGAATCCCCCGAGATGGGATTGGCGGCGGCGGCGCCTTAGTATGTTTTCTCGTATCGTGGCTCTCGGTACTGGGGGTTTCTCGACGAAGGCTTTAAGTAGGCGGAGGAGATAGGTCAGGGGGGTGCCCGAGGGGCCCACACCACAGGCCGGCGCGGCCAGGGCCTGGGCCGTGCCGCCCTGGCGTGTGGCCGCCTCGTGGCCCCACTTCCTTTCCCCTCAGGTGTTCTGGAAGCTTCGTCCAAAAATAGGACCCTTGGCGTTGATTTCGTCCAATTCCGAGAATATTTCTTTACTAGGATTTCTGAAACCAAAAACAGCAGAAAACAGCAACTGGCTCTTCGGCATCTCGTTAATAGGTTAGTGCCGGAAAATGCATAATAATGACATATAATGTGTATAAAACATGTGAGTATCATCATAAAAGTAGCATGGAACATAAGAAATTATAGATACGTTTGAGACGTATCAAGCATACCAAGCTTAGTTCCTACTCGTCCCGAGTAGGTAAACGATAACAAAGATAATTTCTTAAGTGACAATGCTACCAACATAATCTTGATCATACTATTGTAAGCACATGTAATGAATGCAGCGATCAAAACAATGGTAAATGTCATGAGTAAACAACTGAATCATAAAGCAAAGACTTTTCATGAATAGTACTTAAAGACAAGCATCAATAAGTCTTGCATAAGAGTTAACTCATAAAGCAATAATTCAAAGTAGAAAGCATTGAAGCAACACAAAGGAAGATAAAAGTTTCAGCGGTTGCTTTCAACTTGTAACATGTATATCTCATGGATATTGTCAACATAGAGTAATATAACAAGTGCTGTCGTTGCCTAATCGACGGTACCTCGGAGGAGGGATCCTCACGAGGGGGAGAAGTAGGGGGCATAGGGCGGAGTGCACACGGGACGGTGGTACGCGAGTTACCCAGCTTCGGAACACCTGCACGATGACAGGGCCTACTGCTGCTTGTCTGGAATTATCTGGGCGCTTTCGCGTTGTTACAATGAGTTGTGGTTCTGCCTCTAGGGCTCCCGGGATCCGGCTTATAAAGGCGCACGGATCTAGGGTTTACATGGAGAGTCCTAGCCGGATTACAGATAGCCTAGCTACGGTACAATATCTTGCCGTGCACGCCACGGATCCGCCTCCCATACACGTTGTACTGGATCCGGGTTCCTCGTGAACCTCCATGGATCCGGGTTACTCCTATGTCGGTACGGATCCGGCCTGCTGATCCTGGGCTGGACTTCTTCCTTCATGATCAACAGCAACTGGGCCGCCCGATGGGCCACATGCCTCATCACCGTCTGTGGGCCACCCGGGCTTGCCGGATCTAGGCACTGTCGATGGTACACCCATGAAGTATACCCACAACAGTAGCCCCCAGAGTTCTCCGAGTTTCACCTGCAGTTTCCGCCATGCTTGTTCCTTAAGTTTTCGGCATCGTCGGCAACGCGGAGAAACTTGAAGAGCTCCAACTTTGCATTTTCTTCTTTTTCCAACTTACAGCCGGAAAATGCTCTCATCCTGCGGGACTTCACCCATCGACGTTCCAAAGAACATTTCCGGGTTACTCCCTGCGCGCGAACGAGAGCCAACTTATCTTCACGCACTTTCCCGGAATCTTAAAAGACTCAAACGGTTCCGCCAATTCTGGCGCCATTTTTGCGCGATTCGTGCGGTAACTTATCTCTAGCCATTTTTACCGCTAGGGTTTGGGACACGTGTCACGCATCCAACGGCGCGACGCTTGCGTTCCGACCACAGGATGCGGAACACGAATCTTATCCCCTCAGCCTATAAATATCAGCCGTCGACCCCTTTACCCCATTCACCCCCCTATTCATCTCTCCGCCGAGCACCGCCCGTGAGCCCTTCCTCCGCCGCACCGGAACCTGCCGGAAAGGCACCGGAGAATCGCCGGAACGAGCCCTCCGCCGCAGTGTTCTTCGTGTTCTTAACTCCGGCGAGCCACCGCACGGAAAACTCGCCGCCGATCAGCTCCGTCCACCGCACGCACCATTACGGTAACCTTCGAGCTTTACTTTCGCGCCGTAGTTGGTAGGGATGAACTTGGGGAAGACAACGTGGGATCCGACTAAGAAAAGTTTCCGCCAACCTTTTTCTTCAGATGTCTTCAACGACTCCGCCTCCGAGCTCGGAGCCAATCATGGCGACGCCAATCTCCTCCGCCCCTCCTCCCTTTGTCCCAATCAGGCTGGATCCTTCAAAGGATTCCGGCAAGGAGACTGAGGGGACCTCCGCTCACCCGGAGAAAACCTCCGGGGCGGGCCAGTCGGAGCAGCAAACAGAAGAAGCTGCCAAGAAATCGAAAGCTCGGAAGCGCGACTCCGAAGCTAAGGGAAAATGGTGGCCCTGCACCACCACCGAGATGGAATTGAAGAATCTCGAGTCGGAGGGCTTCCTGCAACCCGGAAGCTGGAGGTCAGTTCCTAATGAACCTGCTCCGGCTCCAAGGGACGACGAGATGGTGCTGACGAAGGCACTGGTGGAGCGCGGATTTTCATTTCCGCCTTCGGATTTCTTCCGGGAGATTCTGAAGACGTATGGACTCCAACCCCACAACATATCTCCGAACAGCGTGCTCGCCATCAGCAACCACGTCGCTCTCTGCGAAGGCCACCTCCGGGTAACTCCAGAGCTTTCCCTCTTCCAATACTATTTCTCTGTCAAGAAGGAGAAGATCCGCCAAACTTCCGAGTTGGCGACTTGCGGATCTGTCACCTTCATCATCCGCCCGGGCCGCGTCTACCCCCCCACCGACCGCCACGAATCCGCGAGATACTGGTCTGGGGGTTTCTTCTATCTGAAGGACGTCTCCGACCCCGCGAGCGACAAGAAGCTACCACCTTTCAAGAACTGCCCCGCCACCGAGCTTCCGTCATGGACGCACTGCCCCCACTTCTCCGACTCGCCTCAGCTGACCCGCGCTGTCAGGCGGATCTGCAAGCTCACGGAGGAGGGGCTGACGGGGAAAGACCTAACCCTCTCCTGGTTCACGAAGCGGATCCAGCCGCTGCAACATAGAGACCGCCTGATGTTTGAATACACAGGGCGCGACGATCCGATGCGCGCCACCAAGGATAATCTCTCCGCCGACGCCATCGACAAGAGGATCCGGGTCCTCATCAAAATCCCACGTGAACTCCACGTTCACGTATGCAACAAAGACATCCACACGGAGGGATCCGGAACTGCGGTACGTCGTCTTGACTTTGGTTTATCGTTTTTCTTCAAACTTTTGGCTAAGTGTAACTTTGAACTAGCTCGAGGCGCTTGAGGAAAATGAGCTCGGAACTCTCCTCCGAGTCCCATCCACCGGCCACGCGGATCCGGAAGCCACGTCAGAGGCGGAAGCTCCTGAAGCTCCACGTCCCGCGAAGAGGAAGAAGCCAGCCCCTTCCAGCCCTTACGCGAAACGCCCCGCGAAACGCTCAGCATCGCGGCTACCGGAAAGCTGAGGCGGAAAAGAAGCGCCTCGCGCTGATTAATACCAGCAACAAAGGGCAGCCCTGCCATCCAAAGCACTTTTTTTCAAGCCTTCCGGGTAAGCGTCTTCTTCCGAGACCCAAGTTCTGGTTTAACACTCGCTCTTATATTTGTATGTTTTTCCTGAAGTTCTGGAAGCCAGCCTCCCAAGGCCCCAAGGGTCATCAAGAAGAAGGCCAAACCATCTCCGGCTTCTTTCCCTATCACTCCTGAGGTGGAAGTTCCGCCCAGGGCTTCTTCTGCCAGCAAGCCGGATCCGAAGGACATCATTGACCTTGATGACCTTCCTGAAGACCCTGCTCACCATGGCGACTCCGCCCAGGGGACTTCCTCACCCATTCCTCCACCAGATCAACCAAGTTCCGCTTTCGCGGGGCCTACTGATGAAGAGCAAGAGCAAAAGGTCAAACTTCTCCAAGTTACCAATGCGACCCGAGTCAGCCTCGAGCCAACTCCGTCCCTCCAAAAACTTACCCTCGCAGAGCGTCACGCGGAAGTTTCCGCCATGCTGAACAAGGTATGGGGGAAGCCGGAGGAGGAGGTGGGTTATCTCGCCGAGCTGGAAGACAGCCTGAAGGAATTTTTCGCCAAGCACAAGGAAGTGCGGCAGGTAATACTAGCCCCCAAGCATTGGGTGATATAGTTCCGTGTAACATGTATTAGCCAATGCTTTCTCAAAATGTACTGTTAGGCGGAAATTTGAAATTTTTATCCAAGTCTTTGAAATCTTCGCCAGCCCCCCAGATTTTAATATCCGACTAACTCTCTGCTGCTTCTCAGTCCACGCGGAAACTGCACGAAGATTTGCGCATACACGTGCTGGAGCAAATCACGGAGATCGAGGGGCTGCGCCAACACGCGGAAAATAGCCGAAAGGCTATCCAGCTGCTTGAGACCCGACTTCAAGGTACGAGATCCGGATCTTCACTTTTTTGTACTGACAGTTGTTCAGGGTGCATAATATGTTCAACTCTGCTTTCGTAAGAAAGCGCAAGCATTCCTCGCTTGATGAACTATCTGCCAAGGTCAAGGTGCTTGAGGCGGAGAACGAGTCCCTCAGAAACTTCATGAAAGAATCCTCAAGCAAAGAGACTGAGGCGAGGAAGGAGCTCTCCGAGAAGCATGCCCGTGAGCAGGCGGAGCTGATTGACAAGCTGGAGAAAAGCCAGGGCCGCGTGATCTCCACAATTGCCAAGAACAAAGCCCTGGAAGCGGAGGCGGAAGCCATTGACAAGCTTATCTTCCGTAAGCATTTTTCCGCGTCGTTGCTGCGACCACCTTGCATGTTTTCTCTGACGGAACTGATCCTCTTTCTTTCACAGCAAGCCTTGGCTTTGAGTGGACAAAAGATTCAAACCTGACGAGGACGGAGGCGTACGATGAAGCGCGGATGTCAATTGATGCGCTGTTTGAAGCCTGTCGCGGAATCGCCACGGCTCTGTCGCTAAAGAAGGCCAAAACCACAGTCATCGATACGATGACCAAACTTATGCGACAGGTGCCGGAGTTCATCAAGGACTGGCAGAAGTCTTCAGCGCGCGGAGCCGCCTCCTTAGTCCTGGCCACCTGCAAGGCTTTCTTCCCCTCACTCAACCTGGCGCAAGTTGCACGCGGAGCCCCCGAGAGTTCCGACATGAGCGCCCTCCTCGTGGAAACTGAAGGCTATGAAGAGCTGTTTGTCGTGCGAGTGGATCACTCGTTACGGTACAACAAGCACAATCTGCCCGAAGGTTTTTCCGATGCGAGAGGAGGAAGCAGGCGAGCCAGTATTATGGGTAAGGATCCGGGTCCAGCAGCGAGCACTCCGGAGAAAATTCTGGAGACGACTCTGAAGCCGGATCTGGTGGCAGCGACAACGGCTCCAGCTACCAACAATCTGAAGAGGAGGACTCCGAGTAGAGTTCCTGTTTGAAACAATGAAACAAGTTGCATCATTTTGGCCCCAGCGAGGGTTTGTAATAAGACTTTAAATTCTTAAGTAGCTAGGAACGAAACGATTATGCATGGGGCGGAAACACTTATCCTGCTATCCGTTAAATATTATGTGCATGTTTCGTTTTATGTCGGAAAGCAAGTGCTGACTTCGTTATTTTCTGGCTTGCCCGCTTGATCTTCCACGAGCCGGAAAACCTTAGCCGGAAACGCTCGCCAGCGGCGACGAAGCCCAATGGCAGTCCGTCCATAACCGCGGAAACAAGCCCCCAGGCATAGGTGCCGGAAATCGCTACTAGGAATCCACGAGTTCGCAATGTATAACAACTTAATCAGAAAACTTAAGCTTACGTCCTAAAGGACGATTTTGAAAATCACAACTTTCATACATGCCTAGGCGGAAATATCCAGCTCTGCGGTTTTAGTCGGAAAAAACATACACGATCTAAAATGAACAAGTAAAGGAGGTAAAAGACTCAAAGAGTGAACCATAAGCTTTATTTCATTGATCATGTATAACTATTACAGAGTTTAGAACTCGGAAAATATATGCTAAGTGTAGAAAGGACGTAGCTGTGCAATGTTCCAAGGGCGATCTGTTTCATCGTAGATGTCATCCGGATCCTCGCGCTTGCGTTTCCGGTGCCAGTTAGCAGGTCTATCCCTTAGCTCACGGAAATCAACAAGGTAGTAGGACCCGTTATGGAGCACTTTGCTAACGACGAAGGGTCCTTCCCATGGAGATTGCAGCTTATGGTCTTTCACCTGTCGAAGGCGGAGGACCAGGTCTCCTGCCATGAAGGAGCGTTTCCGAACTCGACGACTGTGATAACGTCGGAGCTTTTGCCGGTAGATGGCGGATCTGCAGTCTGCTAAGTTCCGAGCTTCCTCGATCAGGTCCACGGATAGCTGTCCTGCCTCGTCACTGTTTCTTCATTGTAGGCGGAAACTCGCGGTGAATCGTGGATGATGTCGGAGGGAAGCACGGCTTCGGATCCGTATACCAGGAAAAAAGGGGTAAACCCTGTCGATCTGTTAGGGGTAGTTCGTAAACTCCACAGAACAGCTTCCAACTCATCAGCCCAAGCTCCAGCTGCTCGTCGCAGCGGTCCTTCAAGGCGTGGTTTAATTCCTGATAATATTAGGCCGTTAGCCCTTTCAACCTGACCATTGGACTGTGGGTGAGCCACAGATGCGAGGTCCAGTCGTATCCCCATTGTTTCACAATAATCCCTCAATTCTCCTTGAGCGAAGTTCGTGCCATTATCTGTGATTATGCTGTGTGGGATGCCGAATCTCATCACGAGGCTGCACGAATTTTAGTGCCGTAGCACCATCGGCTTTTCTCACCGGCTTAGCCTCGATCCATTTGCTGAACTTGTCAACAGCGACCAGGAGGTACTCAAAACCGCCAGAGATGATCTTTTTAACTTACCAACCATATCGAGCCCCTGCACCGCAAATGGCCAGGTGATAGGTATGGTCTTCAGCTCTTGGGCTGGAGCGTTTGGTTGAGTAGCGTAGTACTGACAACCTCGGCAGGTCTTGACTATTTTATCAGCGTCTTCTTTAGCTGTAAGCCAATAGAAACCTAACCGAAAAGCTTTTGCAACGAGTGATCTGGGAGCGGCGTGATGCCCGCAATCCCCTGCGTGGATCTCTCTGAGGATTTCAATGCCATCTTGATTGGAGACGCATTTAAGAAATACCCCTGCTGCACTTCGTTTGTAGAGCTGTCCATCAACTATTGTGTAGGTTCTTGCTCGTCTGACGATCTGTCGTGCGAGGACCTCGTCCTCTGGCAACTTCTGATCGATGAGGTAGTCCAGGAAAGGCTGTGTCCAAGCCGGAATGATAGCCATCACTTCCCTAGCCGGAGATACCGCCACCTCTCGGGTTTTCCGGGTTAGCGCCCTTAATCGAGGGTATCCTGAGATGCTCCAGGAAAATGCCAGAGGAATTGGTTTCTGCCGGATCCGAGCTTGGATAGCATGTCCGCCGCCGTGTTATCGTCTCTCCCGACGTACTTGACTTCGTATCCGAGGAAGCTCTTGGCGATCTCATCAACTTCGTCTCTGTAGGCCGCCATGACGGAATTTCTGGCGTTCCAGGTTCTGGCTACTTGTTGTGCCACCAGGTCGGAATCTCCACAGCATATGATGTGCTTGATCCCAAGTTCCTTAGCGATGCGCAGACCGTGTAATAGAGCCTCATATTCCGCCATGTTGTTAGTAGCTTCAAGTGGATCTGCAGAACATACCGCGGTTCTTCTCCTAGGGCACTTCAGGGTGCCTCCGGCTCCGGAGCCTAGCTGCGGCACGGATCCGTCGACGCGCATGACCCAAGACTCAGCTTCCGGCGACCGACTTGCATCCGGAGCTTCGTCCAATCTGCAACGAAATCTGCCGTAACACGGGATTTTACCGCAGTCCTTGGCTTGTAAGCGATGTCGAAGGCGGATAATTCGATGCCCCATTTGGCCGTACGTCCTGTTGCGTCAGCGTTGTTGAGAATTGTTGACAGCGGAGCCTTGCTCACGACTGTTACTGGATGCTCTTGGAAATAATGCCTCAGCTTCCGGCTGCCTAGGAACACGCCATAAGCTAGTTTCTGAAAGTGAGGATATCTCTCGTTTTGATTCCGTCAGCACCTCGCTAATGTAGTAGACAGGTCTCGGACGTCATATTCATGACCTTCTTCCTTTCGCTCCACCACGATGACGAGGCTGACGACTTTGTTGGTAGCTGCCAGATAAAGGAGCATTGGCTCGACTCTCTTGGAGCTGCCAAGATAGGAGGGAGGTAAGTATTTCCTTCAACCCTCGAAGAGCTGCGTCGGCTGCGTCATCCCAGCATAAATTTGTCTGCTTTCTTCAGCAGCTTGTACAGAGGTAATGCCTTCTCGCCAAGACGGCTAACAAACCTACTGATTGCTTTGCGACACAACCAGTTAGTCGTTGCACATCTTTGAGACAAGTTGGCCTTTTGATACACAGAATTGCCTTGATCTTTTCCGGGTTAACCTCAATGCCCCTGTGAGAGACTATGAAGCCAAGGAGTTTTCCGGCTGGCACGCCAAAGACGCACTTCAGCGGATTCAACATCATCTTGTACCTGCGGAGGTTGTCGAAGGTTTCCGTGAGATCGCTGATCAAGTCGGATCCTTTCCGGTCATGACCGCGATGTCGTCGACGTAAGCGTGCACGTTCCGGCCAATTTGGTCCTTCAGGCACCGCTGCATCGTACGTTGGTAGGTAGCACCTGCATTTTTCAAACCAAAGGGCATAGTAACATAGCAGTAAGTACCGAACGGGGTAATGAATGAAGTCGCCTTTTGGTCGGATTCCTTCATCCGGATCTGATGATACCCGGAATACGCATCAAGAAAACACAGAAGTTCCGCCCCGCCGTCGAATCAATGACTTGGTCAATGCGCGGCAAGGGGAACGGATCCTTCGGGCAATGTTTGTTCAAGCCGAGTAATCGATGCACATTCTTAGTATTTCAGTGTTCTTTTTGGGTACAAGGACGGGATTCGCGACCCAATCGGTATGGATAACTTCTATTACAAAACCTGCTTCTAGTAACTTTGCTAGTTCCATTCCTATGGCGCGGCGCTTCTTATCTCCAAAGCGTCGCATAGCTTGCTTCACTGGTTTGGCTCCCGGATGTAGGTTGAGGTAGTGCTCGGCGAGTTCCCTAGGTACTCCGGACATGTCGAAGGTTGCCATGCGAAGATATCCATGTTAGCGCGGAGGAACTCGACGAGCGCGCTTTCCTATTTGGGGTCCATGTTGGCTCCGACCGAAACCTGCTTGGAAGAGTCACCTGGATGAGGTCATGCTTCTTGGTTTCTATCGCGGGCTTGAAGGAGGTTTTCTCGCTCGGAGATTTGCTTCTTGGTGGTCTGCATCTCGGTCGGATCCACCGCGGCTCGTAGCCTTTCAGCTCTTCTCCGGATATCACGTACTCGCGAAGGCGGCTTCACCTAACTCGCACTCATGAGCCTTTTTGTAGTCTCCTGATACGGTAATCATACCTTTAGGACCCGGAATCTTGAGCTTGTTGTAGATGTAGCACGCTCTTGCGTGGAACTTGTGGTAGGTGGGCCTGCCGAAGATGACGTGATAGGAGCTCTTGAAGGGCACAACTTCAAACGTGATCTTCTCTTCGCGGAAATTATGAACATCGCCAAAAGCCACGGGAAGTGTGATGCTGCCGAGGGAGTTCGCTTTCTTACCCGGAACCACGCCATGAAACTCAGTGTTGCTGTGTTTGAGCTGTTCCTTGGTGAGGTTCATCCGCTCTAGAGTCTCCAGGTACATGATGTTCAAGCTGGCTCCGCCATCCATGAGGCACTTGGAGAAGTCATACCCATCTATGCGGGGACTTACAACCAAGGCGTAGCATTCTTTTGGCACAATTGCGGGGTGATCCTTCCTGTCAAATGTGCACGGGATTTCCGACCACCTGACGTACTGCGGCACAGCCGGAACTATGGCGTTCGGGATCCGGGTAGCTGACTTGGAGGCGCGTCTTGTTGGGGTTCCGAGGAAAGTGTGGTAAGCCCCCACGCTCTTTTGTCGAATGGATTGGATTTACCTGCGGCTCCTGCCTTGGGATCCGGCGAGTTATCATCCTCATCCATCGCCTCGGAACTATCGTCCTCCTTGTCTTTGTTCTTGCCCTTGCCACCTTTTCCGCGAGGGCGGTGCTTCCGGGCGCGCTTGTATCCGGCTTCCGGGTCGTTCTTTAGATCATCGACCCACTTGCAGTTGCGGTTGGTATGAGTGGACTTCCCTGTAACCGGATCCAGATGGGCCAGGCAGGGCATGTCTCTGTATTCCTCATAGGTTTGCGGGGCGCGGGATCCGGCAGCAGTGACCTCGGAGGTATGCTGCTGACCCCTGCCGGCTCCGCCTCCGCGTCCGCATCCTCTTCCGCCTCCTGGACCTCCGCGTTGAAACGCCATGGCGACCATCTCGGATCCGCCACTCTTCTGGTCATCAGGGTTCTTGCGCTTATGGCTGCTGCTGCCGCCGTTGTCACGGTTCTTCTTTTGTTGATGCAGGGGGAGTGCTGTAGCTGCGAGATCACCGCCTGCGTCGTCATCGGCGGCAGTGTGATCGCTAGCGATGGTGATCATGTCATCCAACGTCAGTTTATTTGCATTGACCAAGCAGGTTAGCTTGTGTCACAGCAATCCTCCTCGCTGCAAGCCCCCAATGAAGGCGTGCATTGCTGTGCGGTTGTCAACGTTCTCGCACTCGTTTCTGCATGCCAACCATCGGGTGAGGAAATTCCTCGATGTTTCGCCCTTCTTCTGGATGCAAGCCTGTAGGTCGCTTGTTGTGGCAGGTCTCTTGTAGGTACCCCTGAAGTGTTTCTCAAAAGCGTTCTTCAGGTCGAACCAGCAAAAGATGGAGTTCTTCTCGAGGTCGCTGAGCCAGATCCGGGCTGGACCTACAAGGTACAACTGGAGCATGCGGCAGGCGATGTTAGGGGTTCCTCCAGCGAAGGTTACAGCATTGTAGTAATCCTCAATCCAGGTATCCGGCCTTTCGGTGCTATCATAATGCTTCAGATTTCCTGGTAGCTTGAGGTTCATCCTTGGCTTTGGTTCCTCTCGAATCATCCTGCCAAAGCACTTCGGGCCAATGTAGTCGGTTCTGTACTCGTTAAGGCGGTCCCGCGCGTCGCGCGAGCCGTGGCGAGGAGACTTTGAGCGAGAGCGAGATCTCCGGCCATTGCCTCCGCCTCCACCTCCGCCGCCACCGCTAGGTGGTGGTGAGGGAGACCTGCGAGGTGGGCGGTCTGACTTCTTGCTTCCGCCATCTGAATCTCCTCGGCCTTCCTGGTGCTGACTCCGGCTCCTGTGGCTGCCTTCGCCTTGGCGCTGGCTGCCCTGGTCGTTCCGGCGAGGCTCCGGGTCACGGCTCCGACGAGGCTCTGGGTCGCGGCTCCGACGAGGTTTTGGATCACGGTTCCGGCGAGGCTCTGGACCGCGGTCTTCATTCCGACTCCTCCTGGGCTCGGGCTCATGAACATTGTTCTGATTCCGGCGAGGTTCCGGCGAGCGCTCCCTGTTTCTGTTTCTTGGCAGCACGTTGTCGCGGATAACAAGCGCACCATGCCCTATGGGCCTGGTGTTTCCGGCTGGACTACGGCGGTGAGGGGGTCGCGGGTAACCGTTGGGCAGAGGAGAGGGGTTGCGGTATTTGTCTCTTCTGGAGTACATTGCATCCTTTCCCTTTCTTGGATCTGACGGAGGCGTCTGTGACGGAACGGGGATCGGATTTGGGTGCTCCCTGGCCCTTTTTCTGCGCTCTGAGGATCCGGTGTGCGATTCATCGTCCTTCTGCGCGGTAGATACACAGTTATCCGGATTGGATTCCAACCTGCGCGAAGTATCTGCCTTGCTCTGCTGCTGCATTGCTGAAGCGACAAGTGTGCGGAGATAGTTGATGTCAACTTCTTCGTCCTTCTTCTTCAGCAATTCCGCTGCTTTCTGCATGTTGTCCTTTGGAGTTTCCAGCGGCTGGTGATCTGCGGGCGTATTGAAGGGTATCCTGCGAGGCGGAATTGCTTCTCTAACAATACGATCGGCCTCCGCCTGCGCATAGGTCATCTTTCCTTCCCACTCAGCCCTCATGTTCTTGACCTGCTCGAGTGTGGCAGTGATCTCGCGGTCCTGTCTGTCGAAGTTCTCCAGCCAGGCTGCATGATCTGCCCTTCCTACCTTTAACGCAGCTTCGGTATGGGCGAGTCTCTTGGCTGTAGCCAGCATTTCCTTTCTGGCGGTCTCTAGAGCCTCCAGATCTGCGGCGTCGCCCGGGGTTATAGGTGTGTTAAGAACTGCACGCGCGGCCACCTCCTCTGCTGACAGGATTTCCTCCGAGGAAGGATCCCTGTGGGGTCGCACCCGAGACATTGGAGATCCTTGTTGGGATGGTTGAGGGTCAGATTGGCTGACTTGGTCTCCAGATCCAGTTTGTCCCAGCGCTGCTATCGTTGCGAGAACTTGCTTAGGCTGGGCGGAGTCGACTTCGGGCTGATCACTGTATCCGTATTCCCTTATCTTGCGAACGAAGTCATCAGACTCCATGGAGGAGGTATCTCCGGAAATTGGGCTCAGATTGCCCAAAATCGACTCTTCAATCGGAGCTTCACTTTTTCCGACAGGCTGAGCCTGATCCGGATCTGCGCCGTTTTCCGGTGCCTCTACCTGCTCAGGACCAGCTCCGGCTTCTTGAGGGGCGGTTCCGGCGGTATGGGCCAAGAAGTGTACGAAGTGGCACCTCTGCTTTTCTAACACCTGGGAGACCCAGGCGGATCTGCATTGGTCTTCCACCGTTGTTTCCTGCTCAGGGGCGGATTGGGTGGGCTTTGAAATTTCCAGATCTAAGACGGAATCTTCCTTGGGGAGCTCCTGCATCTCAGATCGGATCTTCGCGACAGCGTCCAGCTCTGCGGCGGTCGCGTCTGCGTTACTTACCAGTGGGTTTCCGTCGGAATCGACGGTTTCCCCGATGAAGATGTGAATGCCGCCTATTGGGACGATGGAGAGCTTGACGGGGTTTGTCCTAGCCGGAATCCAGCACTCATCCGGAGGGACGATCGGCAGATTCCCGGCGTAAAGGACGCGCCCCACAGCGATGGTGTCGTCGTAGCTTCCCATGGCGGAACCCTCCCGGTTCCGGCCTCCAGACGCCTTTGGCCCCACGGTGGGCGCCAACTGTCGTTGCCTAATCGACGGTACCTCGGAGGAGGGATCCTCATGAGGGGGAGAAGTAGGGGCCATAGGGCGGAGTGCACACGGGACGGTGGTACGCGAGTTACCCAGCTTCGGAACACCTGCACGATGACAGGGCCTACTGCTGCTTGTCTGGAATTATCTGGGCGCTTTCGCGTTGTTACAATGAGTTGTGGTTCTGCCTCTAGGGCTCCCGGGATCCGGCTTATAAAGGCGCACGGATCTAGGGTTTACATGGAGAGTCCTAGCCGGATTACAGATAGCCTAGCTACGGTACAATATCTTGCCGTGCACGCCACGGATCCGCCTCCCATACACATTGTACTGGATCCGGGTTCCTCGTGAACCTCCATGGATCCGGGTTACTCCTATGTCGGTACGGATCCGGCCTGCTGATCCTGGGCTGGACTTCTTCCTTCATGATCAACAGCAACTGGGCCGCCCGATGGGCCACATGCCTCATCACCGTCTGTGGGCCACCCGGGCTTGCCGGATCTAGGCACTGTCGATGGTACACCCATGAAGTATACCCACAACAAGTGCAATATGCAAGTATGTAGGAATCAATGCACAGTTCACACAAGTGTTTGCTTCTTGAGGTGGAGAGAAATGGGTGAACTAACTCAACAATAAAAGTAAAAGAAAGGTCCTTCAAAGAGGAAAGCATCGATTGCTATATTTATGCTAGAGCTTTTATTTTGAAAATAAGAAACAATTTTGTCAACGGTAGTAATAAAGCATATGAGTTATGTAAGTTATATCCTACAAGTTGCAAGCCTCATGCATAGTATACTAATAGTGCCCGCACCTTGTCCTAATTAGCTTGGACTACCGGATCATCACAATACACATGTTTTAACCAAGTGTCACAATGGGGTACCTCTATGCCGCCTGTACAAAGGTCTAAGGAGAAAGCTCGCATTGGATTTCTCGCTTTTGGTTATTCTCAACTTAGACATCCATACAGGGACAACATAGACAACAGATAATGGACTCCTCTTTAATGCATAAGCATGTAGCAACAGTTAATGTTCTCATATGAGATTGAGGATATATTTCCAAAACTGAAACTTCCACCATGATTCATGGCTTTAGTTAGCGGCCCAATATTCTTCTCTAACAATATGCATGCTTAACCATAAGGTGGTAGATCTCTCTTACTTCAGACAAGACGGACATGCGTAGCAACTCACATGATATTCAACAAAGAATAGTTGATGGCGTCCCCAGAAACATGGTTATCGCACAACAAGCAACTTAATAAGAGATAAAGTGCATAAGTACATATTCAATACCACAATAGTTTTTAAGCTATTTGTCCCATGAGCTATATATTGTAAAGGTAAAGAATGGAAATTTTAAAGGTAGCACTCAAGCAATATACTTTGGAATGGCGGAGAAATACCATGTGGTAGGTAGGTATGGTGGACACAAATGGCATAGTGGTTGGCTCAAGGATTTTGGATGCATGAGAAGTATTCCCTCTCAATACAAGGTTTAGGCTAGCAAGGTTATTTGAAACAAACACAAGGATGAAGCGGTACAGCAAAACTCACATAAAAGACATATTGTAAACATTATAAGACTCTATACCGTCTTCCTTGTTGTTCAAACTCAATACTAGAAATTATCTAGACCTTAGAGAAACCAAACATGCAAATCAGATTTTAGCATGCTCTATGTATTTCTTCATTAATAGGTGCAAAGTATATGATGCAATAGCTTAAACATGAGCACAACAATTGCCAAGTATCACATTATTCAAGGTGTTATACCAATTACCACATATATCATTTTCCAATTCCAACCATATAACAATTTAACGAAGAAGAAACTTCGTCATGAATACTATGAGTAAAGCCTAAGGACATATTTGTCCATATGCTACAGCGGAGCGTGTCTCTCTCCCATACAATGAATTGTGGGATCCATTTTATTCAAACAAAACAAAAACAAAAACAAACAGACGCTCCAAGCAAAGTACATAAGATGTGACGGAATAAAAATATAGTTTCAGGGGAGGAACCTGATAATGTTGTCGATGAAGAAGGGGATGCCTTGGGCATCCCCAAGCTTAGACGCTTGAGTCTTCTTGATATATGCTGGGGTGAACCACCGGGGCATCCCCAAGCTTAGAGCTTTCACTCTCCTTGATCATGGTGTATATCATCCTCCTCTCTTGATCCTTGAAAACTTCCTCCACACCAAACTTAAAGCAACTCATTAGAGGGTTAGTGCACAATTAAAATTCACATATTCAGAGGTGACACAATCATTCTTTATACTTCTGTACATTGCACAAAGCTACTGAAAGTCAATGGAATAAAGAAATCCATCAAGCATGGCAAAACAGGCAATGCAAAATAAAAGACAGAATCTGTCAAAACAGAACAGTTCGTAAAGACGAATTTCTAACAGGCACCAGACTTGCTCAAATGAAAAAACTTAAAACTAATAAAAGTTTCGTACATATCTGAGGATCACTCACGTAAATTGGCATAATTTTCTGAGTTTCCTACAGAGAATTAGCCCCAGATTCGTGACAGCAAAGAAAGCTGTTTCTGCGCAGTAATCCAAATCTAGTATCATACTTTTATTAGAGACTTTACTTGGCACAACAATGCAATAAAACTAAGATAAGGAGAGGTTGCTACAGTAGTAAACAACTTCCAAGACTCAAATATAAAACAAAATACTGTAGTAAAAACATGGGTTGTCTCCCATAAGCGCTTTTCTTTAACGCCTTTCAGCTAGGCGCAGAAAGTGTGTATCAAGTATTATCAAGAGACGAAGCATCAACATCATAATTTGTTCTAATAATAGAATCATAAGGTAACTTCATTCTCTTTCTAGGGAAGTGTTCCATACCTTTCTTGAGAGGAAATTGATATTTAATATTACCTTCCTTCATATCAATGGTAGCACCAACAGTTCGAAGAAAAGGTCTTCCCAATATAATGGGACAAGATGCATTGCATTCAATATCCAAGACAACAAAATCAACGGGGACAAGTTTATTGTTAATGGTAATGCGAATATTATCAACTCTCCCCAAAGGTTTCTTTGTAGGGTTATCAGCAAGATTAACATCCAAATAACAATTTTTCAATGGTGGCAAGTCAAGCATATCATAAATTTTCTTAGGCATAACAGAAATACTTGCACCAAGATCACATAAAGCATTACAACCAAAGTCCTTGACCTTCATCTTAATGATGGGCTCCCAACCATCCTCTAGCTTCCTAGGAATAGAAGTTTCGCGTTCTAGTTTCTCTTCTCTAGCTTTTATGAGATCATTTGTAATATGTTGCGTGAAAGCCAAATTTATAGCACTAGCATTAGGACTCTTAGCAAGTTTTTGTAAGAACTTTATAACTTCAGAGATATGACAATCATCAAAATCCAAACCATTATAATCTAAGGCAATGGGATCATTGTCCCCAATGTTGGAAAAAATTTCAGCAGTTTTATCACAGCAGTTTCTAGCTTTAGCGATTTCGGCAGCTTTTTCGCGCTTTGCATTAGAAGTGGAACCATTGCTAACACCAATTCTTTTACCATTATTAGTAGAAGGTGCAGCAACATGTGTAGCATTAGCATTGCTAGTGGTAGTAATAGTCCAAACTTTAGCTACATTATTCTCTTTAGCTAGTTTTTCATTTTCTTCTCTTTCTCACCTAGCATGCAGTTCAGCCATTAATCTTATATTCTCATTAATTCTAACTTGGATGGCATTTGCTGTAGTAACAATTTTATTTTCATTATCCCTATTAGGCATAACTTTCAATTTCAAAAGATCAACATCAGCAGCAAGACTATCAACTTTAGAAGCAAGCATATCAATTTTCCCAAGTTTTTCTTCAACAGACTTATTAAAAGCAGTTTGTGTACTAATAAATTCTTTAAGCATGGCTTCAAGACCAGAGGGTGTATTCCTATTATTGTTGTAAGAATTCCCATAAGAATTACTATAGCCGTTGCCATTATTATAAGGATATGGCCTATAGTTGTTACTAGAATTGTTCCGGTAAGCATTGTTGTTGAAATTATTATTTTTAATGTAGTTTACATCAACATGTTCTTCTTGTGCAACTAATGAAGCTAACGGAACATTATTAGGATCAATATTTGTCCTATCACTCACAAGCATAGACATAATAGCATCAATCTTATCATTCAAGGAAGAGGTTTCTTCGACAGAATTTACCTTCTTACCTTGTGGAGCTCTTTCTGTGTGCCATTCAGAGTAATTAATCATCATATTATCAAGAAGCTTTGTTGCTTCACCAAGAGTGATGGACATAAAGGTACCTCCAGCAGCTGAATCCAATAGGTTCCGCGAAGAAAAATTCAGTCCTGCATAAAAGGTTTGGATGATCATCCAAGTAGTCAGTCCATGGGTTGGGCAATTTTTAACCAAAGATTTCATTCTTTCCCATGCTTGTGCAACATGCTCAGTATCCAATTGTTTAAAATTCATTATGCTACTACTCAAAGATATAATTTTAGCAGGGGGATAATATCTACCAATAAAAGCATCCTTGCATTTAGTCCATGAATCAATACTATTCTTAGGCAGAGATAGCAACCAATCTTTAGCTCTTCCTCTTAATGAGAAAGGGAACAATTTTAATTTTATTATGTCACCATCTACATCTTTATACTTTTGCATTTCACAAAGTTCAACAAAATTATTGAGATGGGTAGCAGCATCATCAGAACTAACACCAGAAAATTGCTCTCGCATAACAAGATTCAGTAAAGCAGGTTTAATTTCAAAGAATTCCGCTGTAGTAGCGGGTGGAGCAATAGGTGTGCATAAGAAATCATTATTATTTGTGGTTGTGAAGTCACACAACTTAGTATTTTCAGGAGTAGCCATTTTAGCAATAGTAAATAAAGTAAACTAGATAAAGTAAATGCAAGTAACTAATTTTTTTGTGTTTTTAATATAGCAAACAAGATAGTAAATAAAGTAAAGCTAGCAACTAATTTTTTTGTGTTTTGATATAATGCAGCAAACAAAGTATAAAATAAAGCAAGACAAAAACAAAGTAAAGAGATTGGATTGTGAAGACTCCCCTTGCAGCGTGTCTTGATCTCCCCGGCAACGGCGCCAGAAAAAGAGCTGTTGACGTGGGAGTCGTAGCTCCCTTGTGACGGTAAAGCACTCGTCCGTTGGGAACCCCAAGAGGAAGGTATGATGTGTACAGCAGCAAGTTTTCCCTCAGTAAGAAACCAAGGTTTAATCGAACCAGTAGGAGTCAAGAAGCACGTTGAAGGTTGATGGCGGCGAGATGTAGTGCGGCGCAACACCAGGGATTCCGGTGCCAACGTGGAACCTGCACAACACAACCAAAGTACTTTGCCCCAACGAAACAGTGAGGTTGTCAATCTCACCGGCTTGCTGTAACAAAGGATTAGATGTATAGTGTGGATGATGATTGTTTGCAGAGAACAGTAAAACAAGTATTGCAGTAGATTGTATTCGATGTAAAAGAATGGACCGGGGTCCACAGTTCACTAGAGGTGTCTCTCCCATAAGAAATAGCATATTGGGTAAACAAATTACAGTTGGGCAATTGACAAATAGAGAGGGCATGGCAATGCACATACATGACATGATGAGTATTGTGAGATTTAATTGGGCATTACGACAAAGTACATAGACCGCTATCCAGCATGCATCTATGCCTAAAAAGTCCACTTTCAGGTTATCATCCGAACCCCTTCCGGTATTAAGTTGTAAACAACAGACAATTGCATTAAGTATGGTGCGTAATGTAATCAATAACTATATCCTCGAACATAGCATCAATGTTTTATCCCTAGTGGCAACAGCACATCCATAATCTTAGAGGTTCTTGTCACTCCTCCAGATTCACGGAGACATGAACCCACTATCAAGCATAAATACTGCCTCTTGGAGTTACAAGCATCAACTTGGCCAAAGCATCTACTAGTAACGGAGAGCATGCAAGATCATAAACAACACATAGATTGATAATCAACATAACATAGTATTCTCTATTCATCGGATCCCAACAAACACACATGTAGCATTACAAATAGATGATCTTGATCATGATAGGCAGCTCACAAGATCAGACAATGAAGCACAATGGGGAGAAGACAACCATCTAGCTACTGCTATGGACCCATAGTCCAGGGGTGAACTACTCACTCATCAATCCGGAGGCGACCATGGCGGTGTAGAGTCCTCCGGGAGATGATTCCCCTCTCCGGCAGGGTGCCGGAGGTGATCTCCAGAATCCCCCGAGATGGGATTGGCGGCGGCGGCGCCTCAGTATGTTTTCTCGTATCGTGGCTCTCGGTACTGGGGGTTTCTCGACGAAGGCTTTAAGTAGGCGGAGGAGATAGGTCAGGGGGGTGCCCGAGGGGGCCACACCACAGGCCGGCGCGGCCAGGGCCTGGGCCGCGCCGCCCTGGCGTGTGGCCGCCTCGTGGCCCCACTTCCTTTCCCCTCAGGTGTTCTGGAAGCTTCGTCCAAAAATAGGACCCTGGGCGTTGATTTCGTCCAATTCCGAGAATATTTCCTTACTAGGATTTCTGAAACCAAAAACAGCAGAAACAAAGAATCGGCTCTTCGGCATCTCGTTAATAGGTTAGTGCCGAAAAATGCATAATAATGACATATAATGTGTATAAAACATGTGAGTATCATCATAAAAGTAGCATGGAACATAAGAAATTATAGATACGTTTGAGACGTATCAGGCGGCCGCATCATTCATGCGTGTGGCTGTTCAATTCACGCGCACGCGCCCTTTCCCGCGGAAAGGAGGATCGGCAGACCCAAGGGTTGGAGCGGGCTGCCTAGCGATGGTGCAAGCAGTAGAGGTGGTGGTGAGGGACTAAGCTCGCTACGCCGAAAACATGGAGGCTGCATTGCTGGCGGAGAGAGCTCGTTGGGACACCGCCATGTCGGAGGGCCAGGCGCACTGGGGTTGGGAGGAGGGGCTCCATGACCGTGATATGCGTAAGATCGTGTCCATGGCCAGTTTCCCATTAGGAGCTCGAGGTTTGGGACTCGCACCGGGTTCCCAACGATACCATGCCCTCTAGCCACGACGACGGACAGGAGGCCGCTCGATGCGACTCAGATGGCCACCCTAACTTGTTTTTTTAATTAATGACCACTACAAGAGAACAGCCCCGTAGAGGCACTATTTTAGTCCTGTAGAGACACTTATATTGCCTCTACGTAGTTGTAGAGGCATTTTACACATTGTCTCAACAATGTCACTACGTGCAGTGTGTCTTAGACTATAGAGTCATTTTTCAAAATGCCTATATATGAACTGAAGTCACTTTGTAGAGACAAAGAGTTGTGTATCCACACACACACAAAGGCACTTCAAAGATACACTTGGACCATGTATGTATAGGAATGTAGACAGATTATGCCGCAGTTTACTTTGCCTCTTAAATCATAGAGACATCTTGTTGTGGCAGCTTATCCGTCCGAAATAATGTTGAGACATTTTAGTGAGGCATTTTATTCAGTCTCTGAAAATATAAAGACAATGCATAGAGTCATAAATATTGCCCATTCAAAAATTTAGAGGCACCTTGTTGTGGCATTTTGTTCTTATTAGAGGCTGGGTGTCTTCTCGATAATCATCTACATCCCAATCTGAACGCTATGACGACACATGTGCTATTTTTTCTTATTTTGACAGTCAAATTGGTTGTATATGAACAACCATTGGTTGTCCTGTGACAACATGGATTCAACAATGCCAGGGAAAGTGTTCAGGGGTTACACTTTCAGAAAACACTTACTGCCACTAATCTCTTTTTTCATAGAACAGATCAGCTAAACAAAATATTTGTTTTACACGCCACTTCTAGTGTGAGGCTATAATGGCGCTTTCTCTAGAAAAAATTTCTAATTCCCTCGACATGTGTTCATCCATAATACATCGTCTTGGGTAATTTTCTTGGCTTTTGGCTTCTGGTCCTTGATTACCATTAGGTTCTTAAGGATTTGCTTCTCTTGGCTTTAGATCCCGCTTGCAAGCTGCTTCTCTTGGCTTTAGATCCTAGAGGCTGCAAGATGATGTGCACAAAAGTCAAAGATCACTCAAGACAATGCAAGAAGCTAATTAGAACAATGTTCTGATACATCAGTGCACATACAATACATAAAGGATTCAACAGAAAACCTGAATGTACTTAGTGAGGAACTCTCCACAGCAGGGGCAAGCTTCGACCTGTCTAGTTGCTGCACCAACAGCCAGGTCGGCGATGAAAGAATCATCAGTGTCCTAGACCTATATATGTGACACCCTCACACTCCAATGATTATCCTATGCCTGTTTCACGACCTCTATGGACTCGGTGAGTGCCTGCTTGACTTGCGTACGTATATACTGAAAACGGGACACCATATCAGGTACACAGAACAGAGGAACCCTTTAGGTGGTGAAAGAAATTAATAGAGGAAGAAATAATCAATGAGGCAAATACTACATATGCAAGCAAGTGTCTCTTGAAACCTTACGGTGCATGCAATTAGTTCAATTATAAAATGCCAGTCTTCCAATGAATTCAAGTAGCAAATGGATGGCTACTCATATATGTATCAACAGTCTACTTCCATCCGACAAAGTGATGAGGTAATGAATCAATTGTTATATGGATTAACAAGTGAACATAGAAACAAAGCAACAATCATTTAGCATTACCCTGTCTAAGGTTAACCCCTAAGATCTTCAGTTATTCACCAACAATATTGCCACGTATGATGCAGGTGTAGATACTACATACCGTAAGCCAAAGAAGCAGAATATTCCAGCTGAAAACGATATTTGGTCTCCTCCTGATGATTTTCTAAAAGCAATGCAGATAGAGCATTTAGGCAGTCAACCAGATTAGGGGGATGGTGCGTTACATAATAAATGTTATATTGAGACAACGCCAGTTGAAGGAGCCGGGAATCTGTAAAGCATTGCTAGATCATTACAAGTTGAAGCTTTGGCCATCCTATATGTTGTTAATGAAGTGTCCAGATTGGGGTGTCAAAAGGTCATCTTGGAATCAAATGCAAGCTATTTGAAGCAGATAAGAAATATATACATGCAAAGATGAGAGCACATGGTGTACAAGGACATCTAGATTAATTCATCATATCACCTGAAGTGCTACAATAGCTATAGCAAAGTCTGATATCATCTTTGTTGAGAACTACAAACCAAATCAATCTGACCCAAAGGAGCACACCATCGAATTTCCACACATCAGTACTGCAGCAGTGGCAACTAGCAACACCTTTTCATCAACGACGCAGCATGAATAGACAATAAAAGGAGAGCCAGACACAAGGATGGTGTTTGCTACCTTCTGGTACGAAGGTAATCTTGCTCTCAGTGGTGAAGAGTGTCGCCGCAACGTGCTGGTGGCGGGCGTGGACGTCGACTCTTGTTCCCCGACGTTGTTCATTGTCAGCAGCGAGTCCTTCAGAAATCTATCCCCTGCCTCCAACTGAATGGTATAGGGCTGAGCGAGAACGAAGAAACTGATGCGAGCCTTGGCTTCGCAGCTAGCCGTTCATGGACAGCGACGTCGAGGTAGACGCATCCTCCTTTCCCTTTCCTCGTTGTTGGAGGTCACGGCGAACGCGCACGCTGAAATTCTGGTGTACCCATCGTTTCTGAAGAAGAAAAAACCAGAGACTTGAAGTTAGCCAAGCATGAGGCGGCATAGGGTGAGGGCAGGGCAAGGACGGACAGACCTTTGCGGGTGCAACAGCGGAGCATACGGCTGCGCTCGTCTTCGACATTTGTTCAGTTGTTCTTCGCCGATCTACATGCGCGGGTGGGAAGGAGAGGGGCAAGACGGCTACAAGATCGACGACGGGGTCGATTGGAGTAGCAAGGCACACCGCTTTCTCCTCTCCATCATGATGGCGGCAGATCAGATCGGCAGTGGGCACTGGCGAGAAGGGGACTTTTCGGGGAGAAGACAGTGCGTGGTGTGGTGGCAGTAACCGACTACTTCCGGCGTGGTGGAGAGATATAAGGCGAAATTTTCCCTCCCCCCGCGCGCGGAAATTGCAAAAAAAATTGGCCGAGCGCGTTCCAAAATTCTCTTCGACCCGCTCACACACGCACTCGATCCAATTTTGAAACCTTGAAGAAAATAAAAATATGGATACGACAGGCCGAACGATTTGAAAATAATGGCACATGCATCATTTTTCATAGCAACTAGTAGTACACATAAAATGACTCATTGCCATATATTTTCTTCATTTGTTTTTATTTTTTAAGTGGGCGAAACTTCATAAGAAAGGCCTGAATCTTTCGACAACGGGATTGGATAAAGAGCCAAAGATTGACAACCATGTAGTAAAACATGATACCCACAAAAAGATTACGTCGATAGTCCTAGAATACAAGACATTGATTGGGTTTGGGTGTAAGCTCAAGGCAGGTTGGCATGGCACGAGAGTATGAGCTTAATCCGATTATTGAATCTAACCAACTACATAAAATCAGCATTATTTGGAAATAGAAGTAGATTTAAGATTAATTCTCCGGTGTGGATGAAATGATCGATATTGCACACATATCACTTCTAAGACATTTTTCATCATGTCTCTCTTGGTAAAAGAGACATGCACTGTCTCTAGGAAATGACTCTACTTTAAAGGAATTCTAAGAGATGTCTCTCTTAGTGTCTATACAAATGTGCTTAGAGACATTATGAAGAGCGTCTCCAAGGATATGTCTCTATCTTTAAGACACTCTCGAAAAGGACTCGTACAATGCCTTTACATGTAGACTAAGAGACATTTTCAAGAATGTCTCTGGGTTGATGTCTCTGCCGCTAAGGCATTCTTCAAAATGTCTCTCTAAATGACACTATAACAAACTAGATTAGATTTTAAGAGACACAATGGTCACTATCTTTATAAAAATGTCTCTACTGCACATTTTTGTTGTAGTGGACAGGTGGGCGACAGGGCAAAAGCGGGAGTACACTCGGACGGCCACGGTTCGTTTACTCGTGCCTATTGAGTTAAAATTTTGCAGGTACATATTATATTAATATACTCGTGCCAATTCTCAAGTGAAAATATGACCATATGTGGCCTACACAAAAAAAGGAAAATAATAAAATTTGTATTTCTTTTAACATTATCAAGATAACATGTACATGCAAATATTTATTTTACTTTTTTAAAAACTTTAACTAACATTTTTGTAAAAAATTAAATAAATGGGTGCCTCTACACCGATTTTTTTACTACTAGCTATTTCCGAAAAGCCTACAACTATTTGAGATATATGTTTACACGCGTGTCACTCAGTGGAGAGGGTCTATCTTGATGAGAGCATAGACCAGGTATTTTCTTCCCAATCTCAAGTCACACTTCCAGCCCAAAACCAAACCGATCGTTGCCTGCGTGTGCTAAGTTGGATCGTACAGAAATCGGACATATTTTATCGTGTGTATAGCAGCACTCATCGAATAATTAGACATGAGGTCCTCCAGCTACTCTAAACTTTGGAAACATCGAAGTAAAAGTTACAAAAATCCAAGGAAAACAAAAACACATATAGAATATGTGTCAATCATGTTGCAAAAATTCAAATCGAAAAAAGTGTCTGCTTTTTTTGATCTGAGGCTTATCCGTCGCAGTTTGATATAATCCACACTTGAATCCGCATTCAACCATATCATTTACCTCGATCTGATTCTAGAGAAAATATGGTAAAAAAATATAGATAGCAATATCCAATCTGACCCGATCTGTCGCATCCCCCTAATTTTAGGGCTATATATATGCAGATTGTGCTAGTATTTCAAGATAGATTATATTGTATTGATTTGGTGGAAAATCAATTCGGCTCTTGGGTGCATATGCTCTCTCCACCCAAAAAACATATCTCTAATTGTCAAAAAATTCCGGATGTACATCTCGACAATCTATGTGCGTTCGTGTAGTTTCGCGAAAAACCAATATTTATGGTCGATGTAAAAAAGACAAAACAAGTCTCACAAAAAGCCTTATTTTTAGCACTAAATTTATCCTTTTTACACAGCCCAAACGACAAGATAATTTTTCATGGAAAGACTTTGTGGGTGCTTGTCATGTGAAGATGTACACGTGAATTTTTCGTTTGGAATTATTGACATTTCAAAATATATCAAAGTTGCAGTCAAACTAAAGGAAGCATACGCACCGAGGAGCTCTCTTTGGATGTTATATACTCTATCGTCCATGAGCATCGGCGGCGCCAGTAGTGGGGCAACGTGGGGCGGTTGCCCCCCCTCACGGGCCGATTGTATGGCGGCCTGATGGGCCAAAAAATCTGGGCGTAGCCATCGACCTTTACCATCGAGGCATCGACCATCAGAACGGGTCGGGACGAGCGCAGCAGAGACGCAGAGTCCAGACCTAACCTCCCGCACCGCACCAGACCTCCTCCTGCCCCCATCGCCGGCGAGCCGCCGCCCTTTCCGTCGGCGAGCCGCGTCTCCTACCGCCGGCGAGCTGCCGCTCCTACCGCCGGAGATGGACTTGGACAGGGAAGAGGACTTAGAGGAGGAAATCGATTGGGAATTGATAGCTCTTCAGCTGGATGAAGATTCAGAGGCAGAGAAGGAGAGGAATTTAGAGGAAGAATCAGAGGAGGAGGCGACGGCCACGGCGACAGCGACGCAACAGCAGGTTATTTCTCCCCTTTCTCCATGCCTTTCTCTACTTGTCTCAAATCTCCATAATCTAGTGTAGAATTGTAGCACTTAATTTAGATTTCGTTTTTGATATTGTAGGCACAATCAAATGTTAATGAAGAATTCGATCTAGCAAATGTTGTTTCTGATCCTGGAATGCGGAGACCAATTGATGATTATCCAACCCCAGAATTAAGAGATAAGATGAGATGGGCATATTTATGTAGAGGACGAAATCGTTTGGATGGTCACAAATTCCACAAAACAAAATTTGGTCCACATTACAGGTCATTTTTAGCTAAATGGTATGACCAATATGACTGGTTAGAGTACAGTGTAGAGAAGGATGCAGCATATTGTTTTCACTGTTTTCTTTTCAAGTCTTCAAGCATTTCTTCACATTATGGGCATGATGCTTTCACAAAGAATGGATTTAAATGTTGGAAAAAGGGACCAGAACAATTCAAGAAACATGTAGGTAATGCAAGCAGCATTCACAACAATGCAAGAAATAGCTGTGAAGATTTCAGAAACAAGAAGCAAAGTGTGGCATATGCTTTGGCTTGTTATGAGGAGAAATCTCATATTGACTATGAAACTCGTTTGAGGGCTGTGGTAGGCATTGTCAGGTTTCTTATGGATCAAGGTCTGGCTTTTCGTGGACACGATGAGTCTAGCACTTCCCGGAACAAGGGTAATTTTCTTGAGTTGCTAGAGTGGTATGGCGCAAGATGCAAGGAAGTGGCGGATGTCATAAATGAAAATGCTCCTGGAAATTGTCAATTGACATCTCATGAAATCCAACAAGATATATCACAGGCATGCGCAGAAGAGACTACAAAAATCATAATGAGTGAGCTTGGGAATGCTGGTTTCTCTCTACTTGTTGATGAGTCTCGTGATGCATCGGTCAAGGAGCAAATGGCTGTGATGATCAGGTTAGTTGTTTGCTATTACAAATTCGTAATTCAGTTATTATGCTCTCACAACTCACATAACTATGATGATCAGGTTTGTGAACAAAAAAGGAGCGGTTTTGGAAAGATTGCTTGGTGTTAAGCATGTACTTGACACTAGATCAGCTTCTTTGAAAAGTTCTTTGGATGCAATGTTTGAAAAACATAATTTGACAATGTCTAGATTAAGAGGACAAGGATATGATAGTGCATCTAATATGCGTGGGCAGCTGCATGGTTTAAAAACTTTGGTGTTGGCTGACAACCCTCATGCTTTTTATGTGCATTGTTTTGCCCACCAACTTCAGTTGGTGGTTGTGGCTGTTGTGAAAGGAGTTCTAGCTGTTGGTGATTTTTTTGGTCACTTAAATAAGATTGTCAACATGGTTAGTCCTTTTAGATTGTTGCAAATCGATCCATTTAACTCTCTGTCTCTATATATATGCATTCTAATCTTGTAACATATGGTTTTGCTTGTAGGTGAGTGCCTCTTGTAAGAAGAAAGATGCATTGTTGCAAAAGCATCATGACCATATGGTATCACTGCTAGAGAATGGAGAGATAACAACAGGAAGAGGCCAGCATCAAGAGACAAGTTTAGCAAGACCAGGTGATACACGTTGGGGCTCACACCATAGAACTCTTGTCCGGATTCTTCAAATGTGGGATTCAGTGATTTCAGTCCTGGATAGTATTTCTCATGATGGGACAGATGCCGAGGAGAGAGGTTTGGCTTCAGGTTATATGATAAACATGGAAACCTTTGAGTTTGTTATTATCTTGCATTTGATGCTTCGAGTGCTTGGTATAACAAATGATCTGTCACATGCTTTGCAACAAAAGGATCAGAACATTGTGTGTGCCATGAATATGATTGTCTCGGTGAAGTGTCTATTGCAGAAAATGAGAGATGATGGATGGGAGCCTGTATTGCTTGCTGCTACTAATTTCTGTAGGGGAAGAAATATTGCAGTGCCGAATATGGATGACAATGTGTATGCTAGAGGTTATCCAAGGAGCTCACGCAAGATGGTTACTTGCTTACATCATTACAAGGTACAAATATTCAATGAGGTGCTTGATAGAAACATAGCTGAGATGAACAACAGGTTTGGTGAAACTGCTACACGCCTATTAAGGTGCATTGCATGCCTTGATCCTAGAGACTCATTTAGCAGATTTGATAATGAAAAGCTAGTTGAACTTGCAACTATGTATTCGGTTGATTTCTCTTCTCATGATTGCTATGTCTTAAGTGACCAACTCAACATATACATTGATGTCATGAAGAGAAGTCCTGAGTTTCTAGCTTGTGATACTCTGAGTGGTCTTGCTATCAAATTGGTTCAAACTGGACATCATTTGACCTTTCCATTGGTATATCATCTGATTACTCTTGCATTGACATTGCCTGTGGCAACAGCATCAGTTGAGAGAGTTTTTTCAGCCATGAACATTATAAAGACTGATCGCAGAAACAGGATTGGTGATGACTGGCTCAATGATTTGATGATTTGTTATGTTGAGAAACAGATATTTGCAAAAGTTCATGACAATCAGATTATGCTCCGCTTCCATTCATACAAGGACCGTCGAGGTCATCTACCTCAACATTTTAGCCTTCCTAGCTTCAACATAACTTAGTGGTATGCTACATTTCCTCCATTTCTACGTATTTTCGAGTTTTTAGTAATTGTACTTCATGAATCATGAATATTGAAGCTTGTGGAGTATTTTTTTTGCTATATAGACTCCCTTTTGTGCAACAAAAAATTTAGTCCACTTTTGTTCGCCCCCCCTCGGCTCAATTCCTGGCTCCGCCACTGTCCATGAGTGATAGTAATGACAAATTATAGATTCCTCAAAAAAATTACAAATTATAAAAGTACCAACCACGAATAACCTGATGATTCAAGGTTACAAATAGTACAAGTTACAACGTTTTCCGCATGATCAGTGAAACCCTAACGATCTAGCATTAACAAGATGGTTAGCAGTCGAGCGCACGCGCATTCTTGTCAAGGTTTAACGAATGTCCACAAGGGAAACCAAACGAGAAACTTCGATCCTGGCCAACGCAAAGCAAAACAACATCAATGCACTGATTCGTCAGATAGGCGGCCGGGCTGCGGCGCGGCAGAGCGGGCAGGTTGCGTGCGCGCGCAGCCACTCGTCGACGCAGCCGGCGTGAAACAGGTGCCCGCACGCCGGCAGCCGCCGCACCGTCTCGCCCTCGCGGACCAGACCCAAGCAGATGGCGCACTGTGCCCACCCCTCCCCGGCGAGCACGTCCCGCTTGAACGCGAACGCGGGCGGCAGCGCCGCGATGGCGGCCGCGTCCAACCCGCCGCCGCTGACGACGACGACGCCGGACGCGGCGGGAAGCGGGCGTCGCCGGCGGAATAATAGGATGCTGAAGAGATCGCCTCCGGCAGGGGTGAAGAGGTAGCTGAGGAATATGATGACGCCAGCCGCTGCGGTGCCCCACTCTCCGAAGAGCGTGTAGGAGACGGGCAGCAAAATGGCCGAGGCGATCAGGTGGTTGGTCCCGTCGAGCGTGCATGCACGGCGGCGCACCTCCGCCGGGTAAGTGGCACTACTTTCCATGGACGTGCGCGCCGGATGCGATCAATCGAGTCCGAGTATATGTAGGGCGGTGGCGGCGGCGGCGGCGGCGGCGGCAGGTGGTGTTTTTTTTCAGAGAACGGCAAACGGTGTAATAAATGGATGATGGATCGTAATAGGATACCTTCAGGTACGGGCCAAGCTTATATGGCGCAGATTGGGCCGAAACTTGCGCTAACTTAGCGATATTGGATAAAGGTGTCCACATCCACGTTGCTACTATCCATGCCCATTTTTCACCCTCAAAAGGAAAATCCATGCCCATTTCCCTTTTGAAGTGAACTTAACGGACGTACTGTACATCAATTACAGTACATCGGAGTAACAGAAAATCAATTTTTTTGGGTTTGTACACAAATAACATCTATTGCGCCCATTGTAACTCATACACTAAATCTACGAATTGACCTATTCATGACAAATATCACACTTCACGCCGCGAATCGACCCCACCACCGCTCCTGTATCTCGATTCGTCGCCGCACCAGCAGCCACCAAGGAGCTCACGGTCGACGCCGCCCGACAAGTTGCCCTCCTCAACGGCAAGTGCAAGCGGCAGGGGCAAACGTCGTCGTGACCGGATCTGCTGCTCCCGGTGTGAGGGACCAAGGCGAAGGCCGCCAAGGTTCCCGCTAGCAAGCGACAGAAGAAGCCGATGGCGATGAAGCTAGTCGCCAAGATGGCGTCCTTGACAGCTGTAACGGCGTCGGTGGCGAGGCGTCCGCCTTAGCTACGGAATATGATGTTATGTGAAAATATGTTGTTATGCGGTCCACCTTTGCGGTGTCTGATCTACGGGACGTTTTTCAACCTGCAAACAACGCTTTAGGTGCTCTCCATCAGCATATTTAGAGTTTGCGGTTTGAAGGACCTGCTAGAGTTGCTCTAAGAAGAATGACGTCGTGTTGAAGAGCCGGTAGGCGACGGCTACCAGAGAGACGGAGGTGATGAAGTGGATGAACGCGTCGCAGCCGTATGCGCCGCATGGGAGATAAATTCTTGGCCTCCGGTCGGCGGCATCGTTGTTGTCCATGGACGTGCGCGTCCGGTGCGTGGACTACATGTAGGTGTAGCGGGGTGGCGGCGGACGGCGTGCGTATAGATGGACGATGGAGCATTACCAAAGACAATATTTTGTTCCCTTCAATGGAGCAGAAATTTCCGCTCATTTCTGCTCGATCGGTAGCTATTGGCGTAAAGCTATCCAGGTCAAATGTGTAACCATTTTTACGGGATTGCATATCTCGATCCAGGATATAGAGGTGGAGCCAAATGAAAATAGCTTTTTCAAAGAGGAATAAATAGGGATTTTATTCAACTGGTACCATCAGAGGTACATAAGCAGGAGGTTCAGTGAACCATACTTGGCGCCCATAATCTGAGTTCCTAGCAATTAGATGGGCATATATCACCATTGGTATCCCTACTTTCGAACTTAAATTGTATCTGGATAGTGCTGAGCGTCCCCCGGGGGATCAAATCCCAGATCCCCCGGGTCCGCAACCGTCGGATGCTAGCGCACCTACGGTCAAGATTAGACATTGACTGGTCACCCGAAACAGCCCACGCAACCCATGTACACCGATTAGAAAAATAACTATGATTCCCAGCGAACGCGACCTTGCATCCCCTCTGTCGCTCGCCTCCCTCCGGCGCGCAAAAAATCTCAAGTCGTCGGCGTCGCTCGTTTCGTGCCGCCGTCGTCCCTCATCACACCGTCGGCAAGGAAGGTCCGTCTTCAGCTTGCAGCAGCAGCGGAAGCTTCGCAGCACAAGCCCACAAACCCATCCCCAAAAAGCTTCGCATCAGCACCTCTCCCCCGACAGCGATGGCCGTCGCCGGAGAAGACGCCCATCGTAGCAACGGCGGCGGGGGGTCGCAGCAACGGCGGCTGCAGCTCGTAGCAACAGCCGCGGCGGGTCACAACAACGGCCGCGGCGGCTCGTAGCAACGGCGGCGGCGGGTCGGAGCAATGGCCACGGATGGTTGCAGCAACGGTGGCGGTGGATGGAAGCAACGGCCGCGGAGGGTGGGAGCAACGGCGGCGGCGGCTCGTAGCAACGGCCGCGGCGGGTGGGAGCAACGGCGGCGGCGGGTTGGAGCAATGGCCACGGCTGGTTGCAGCAACGGTGGCGGTGGATGGAAGCAACGGCCACGGCGGGTGGGAGCAACGGCCACGGCGGCTCGTAGCAACGGCCGCGGAGGGTCGCAGCAACGGCAGCGGCGGCTCGTAGCAACGGCCGCGGAGGGCCGTAGCAACGACGGCGGTGCCTGGAAGCAACGGGGGTGGAGGCTCGCAGCAACTGCGGGTGCCGTTTGCAGCTCCAGTGCCGGTGAACTTCTGCGGTTCCTAGGCGGCGGCTGTGGCGGAGCAGGCTGCAAGCGACGGAGAGAGAAGAGCGGCGCATGCAACCGATCGAGCACGGAAGAAGGAGAAAGATGAACTGGTGGCGTGCGGGGCGTTGTGAGGAAGAGATAAGGTGGGAAGAGATAACGACATCTGCACGTGTGTGGGCCCAGCATTAATATCTCTCACGTCCGTGTAGTGTGTACAGCTAGCGATGAGCGCGCCACGGTCGACCCGGACGATCGCTAGACGCGATCCCCCGGGGGAAGGGAAGCATTTTCCATTGTATATCTACAAACTCCTTCGACATCTTGTCAATCTTAAAAAAAATGGCTTTACAGCTTTACAGCTACACTGTCTTCATCACCTTAATTACTCCCTCATGTCCCATTTTATGTTGCACATAATTTTCAGTGGAAGTCAAATTGTGTAACTTTGACTAAGAATATAGATAATTATAAAAAGAACTACTATGACAAATGCATATAATATGAAAATATATTTCATGACAATTCTACGATTTTTTTGTTGTATATATTTATATTTGTATCAATATAGATGATAAATTTTTACGAAGTTTAATTTTGAGCAAACCTTAATTATCGTTTAAAATGGCTTTGTTGTATTCATACTAAAACAAGAACTAAACTACACAATGCTGACTTAATCCCAATTGGAGAGGTTGATGCCGATGTCTTCCTTCGTCGTATCGAACGTGTCCACCCAAGTCTCGTCATCTGAAGGAATAGTCGGCAGCCCGCCTCCATATTCTCTCAAAAGAAAAAGAAAAAGGCAGCCCCTCTCCATATTCCGTTTCTCTCCCCGCTGTTCATTGACCCTGGCGGCGCGGCCAAAGGCCATGATGGCGCCGCCATTTCTTCGTGTGATTAATGGCCTAGAAGGTGAGCGTCCACTGTCCTTTATGTTTCCTGCCGTTTCGGTTGTAGCGGATTATTTCTGCCCGCCCATCTCCTCTTCCACAAGCTATGCTTGATGCCTTGCAGAATTTTGATTTTTCCCAACCCTGCCTCAGACCATTGGTGCTAATCCTTTTGTTTCTTTGGTGATTATCCCAGAGATTACGACGGCGGCGAGACGGTGATGACGGCCGGTTGAGCGGTCGCGACGGTGGGCGATGAGGCGGAGGCATTAGCGGCTCGACGCCGCGTAGGATGCTTACGAGGAGATGGTGGTGGTTGTGTCTTACCAGTGCAAGATGACGCGGGGGCTTTCGCTGGGCTAGCCTGCTCGACTCTCTCGGGCTCATCTTTTGTTGTTCATCTGGGTAGCCAGGATTCAACTATTCAAGGACGAAGAGGATATGGTTTGCGCCTTAACCACTTCGTACCAGAGGTGAGGAAAAATAGGACGTCATGAGTTCCTACTTCCTAGCCACCCGCAGTTACAGCTAGCACACACCTTCATGTGGAAGATGGAGTGGTCTGTCTGCTCTGCTTTCTTACTTTTCTAATAATGGTTATGCATTTTTTTTCTTTCCATGTCGTTTGTACTCCATTGACTCATGTTAAGAGTCCACGATGATTCTCAGCCGTATATCCGTTCATGAGTATGTGGTATCAACTTCTCATATTTCGTTCCGTGACACGAGGACTAAACAAACTGGGGAAATGATACAGGGAAGCGTCGCACGAGCGAGTCTCCCGTGCGACGGGTGCGTTGCGATTCGCGCATCACTATCTAAGGGGGCCGCGTGTGTTGGTGGGCCTCGTGGTGGACGGGTGGGTGGGCCAAGGTTTGACACCGCATATCTGGATACCTGGTCGCATGGTGGGCTCCACCTGTAAGTGAGTGGCGTTTGAATTTCGGGAACCGTGCCATTTTTCTCCTTTGTTTTCGTCCGAACCGCTCAGTGTTCTTCCCTCTTCTCTCTCCTCTATCTCCGGTGGCGGAGCTCGATTCCTCGCCGTTGTTTCTTCGATTCTTCGGCGGCGATCGGCAGTTCCGTCGCCGCGCTCAAGGTGGTGAGTCTCCGCGCTTCTCCCCGTGTACGTTTTGTTGCTGCTTCCGATTTTGTTCCCCCCGCTAGCCTCGGGGGCGTGTTGTCCGGCCGGATTGGATAGGAAAGGCGCATACCCAGCGCGTACCTGTTGTTGACGTCGAGGTCTCGACCCGTCATCCCCCGTTGCTTCTCCGCACACAGGTCGGCGGAATCGTTCCCAGCTTAGTATACCAAACCTGGTTCTCTCCTTCAGCGTGCGCGCGGCAAGGTGGTCAAGTTGTATGTGCTGCTGGTAGTTCAGTTGTAGGTGCCGTTTTGTGAAGTTAGGATGCCTCCCGCGCGGTCGATTTTTTTTGCTTGAAAGCTGTTTTTGGCCCGTGGTGAAAGTTTCTTCGGGAGAGTGGTAGGGGTTTTCTTTTAGGATGCAACCTACATGCCTAGAATAGTCAGATCTGTCGCATACCTACATGTTGTTGTTCGTTTCCATCATTTTTATAGCTTGTGGTGGACTAGCTGTAATTTTTGTACTGGTTTGCTGAAGTTCATGCCCCTGATGTGGCATTTTTTATTAGGTTTTCTAGATGGCATGCCCCTGCTATGGCCGGATTTTGTTTCTTGGGAACTTGTTCATGTTCTATAGAGTAGAAGTGTGTGTAGGGATCTTGTTTTTTCTTGCGATATCTTATCACATATCCCTGCATTTCTAATATATTATCTGGTAGTTGTGTTCACCATATAGTGTGATCTGTTTTGTAGAATTAGTTGGCGATATAGACCGTTTCTGATGTCCATGTCTACTTTATATCTGGCCACTAGGAGCTCACCAAGGTACACAAGGAACCAAGTAGAACCCCGAGCCACACTGCCGCCGCCAACACCAGCCAACACAAAGCCACACCCATCGCACCATCGATCCAAGGCGACGCCTTCAAGAAGGTAACGACGCTACCAGCGCCGCTGCCGCCCCAACAAAGTTGGGGTTTTCACCCGGGAGACGGAGGGGGAGGGCGAGGGAAGGAGAGAAAGGACGGTACCTCAAGAAGGAAGCACGGCGCTGATACGTCTCCAACGTATCTATAATTTCTGATGTTCCATGCTTGTTTTATGACAATACCTACATGTTTTGTTCACACTTTACATCGTTTTTATGCGTTTTCCGGAACTAACCTATTGACGAGATGCCGACGTGCCAGTTGCTGTTTTCTGCTGTTTTTGGTTTCAGAAATCCTACAAAGGAAATATTCTCGGAATCAGACGAAATCAACGCCCAACATCTTATATTTCCCGGGAGCTTCCAGAAAGTCAAAGGAGGACCAGAGGGAGGCCCTGGGGGCCCCACACGACAAGGCGGCGCGGCCACCAGGGGGGCGCGCTCCCCTACTGTGTGGGCCCCCCGTGGACCTTCCGACTCCGCCTCTTCGCCTATAAGTTGCCTCCTGACCTAAAACATCGACACCGATTGACGAAACCCGAGAAAACCTTCCAGAGCCGCCACCATCGCGAAACTACAATTCGGGGGACAGAAGTCTCTGTTCCGGCACCCTGTCGGGACGGGGAATTGCCCCCGGAAGCCATCTCCACCGCCATCTTCACCGCCAACGCTGTCTCCATGATGAGGAGGGAGTAGTTCTCCCCCTGGGCTGAGGGCTCTACCGGTAGCTATGTGGTTCATCTCTCTCTCATGTACTTCAATACAATGATCTCATGAATTGCCTTGCATGATTGAGATCCATATGATGAGCTTTGTAATCTAGATGTCATATGCTATTCAAGTGCTTAATTATGTGAACTTTGGAGTTACTGTGACCTCGGTGTAATGGTGACAGTGTGTGCGCCGTGTGTAACTCCCTTATGAATTGTGGTGTGTTAGTACCTCCTATGAATGCTCACGGTGACGGTGTGGGGTGTTTATTAGTACTTGGGAATACGCCTTTGAGGTGTGCTTTTGCACACTTGCCCAATGAATTTGAGTTCTCTATCCAATAAGAGAGTAGTATGATGAAGTGCTTATATTTATATTCAATTATGATTGCATTGTTGAGAGTGTCCACTAGTGAAAGTAGGATCCCTAGGCCTTGTTTTCAAACATCGAATCTCCGTTTATTTACTGTTCTGTTGCATGTTTACTCGCTGCCATATTTTATTCAGATTGCTATTACCACTCATATACATTCATACTACTTGTATTTCACTATCTCTTCGCCGAACTAGTGCACCTATACACCTGACAAGTGTATTAGGTGTGTTGGGGACACAAGAGACATCTTGTATCGTGATTGCAGGGTTGCTTGAGAGGGATATCTTTGACCTCTTCCTCCCTGAGTTCGATAAACCTTGGGTGATCCACTTAAGGGAAACTTGCTGCTGTTCTACAAACCTCTGCTCTTGGAGGCCCAACACTGTCTACAGGAAAAGGAGGGGCGTAGACATCAAGCACTTTTCTGGTACCGTTGTGAGTGCTCGAAGCTATTTCCTTTAGATCCTGCAATTGCATCTTTTTTTTCTTGTTTTACACTAGTAAGGCATAATGGACAACAATGAGCTTCTTATTCTATTTCCTAAGTTAAGACATGAATTGAGTGATGCGAAAATTAAAAAACATATGGAACCTTATTTGCATGCTAGTAGCAATGTTATTAGTATGAACGCAATTACTGCTAATGCTATGGAGAAATCTAAGCTTGGGGAAGCTAGTTTACATAAAAATAATCTTTTTTGCTCCTCAGCTTTGGAAGAAATATTTTGTTTTGATAATACTTTATCTCCCATATGCGATAACTTTAATGATGCTTGTGATATTTTAAATCCACCTACTGAAAGTACTCCTTTCATGATACCCATGAAAATTATTGAACATGTTATGGATAACCGCTATGAAGGGGATGGAACTGTCCATCCTGGAGATCATTTACTGTTTTTGCATGAATTATGCGGGTTATTCAAGTGTGCAGGTATCTCTATGGATGAAGTGAGGAAGAAACTATTCTCTTTTTCGCTATCTGGTAAAGCGGCGCATTGGTATAAATTGCTGAAGAATAGTCATTCTCTTGGATGGGAGGAAATTGTATCTCTCTTTTATTCTAAATTTTATCCTCCTCATGAAGTGCATATTGATAGGAATTACATTTATAACTTTTATCCTCGTGATGGAGAGAGTATTTCCCAAGCATGGGGGAGATTGAAGTCACTAATGCTCAAATGTCCCATTCATGAGCTCCCCCGTAATGTTATTATTAATAATTTTTATGCAAGGCTTTCAGGACATCACAAGGACTATCTAGATGCATGTTCGGAGGGATCTTTCACAAGCAAGGAGGTTGAAGCTAGGTGGGATCTTCTTGATCGGATTGAGGAGAACGCTGAAGGATGGGAGAACAACAAAGGTAAAGAGTCAGGTATAAACTATGATTATGAATGCATTGAAACTTTTATGGGTACTGATAAATTTCGAAATATGAGTGCTACTTATGGTCTTGACTCTCAAGTTGCTGCAAATCTTTACAAAGCTTTTGCCTCTCATTTTGAATTGCCTAGGAAGAATTTTGATAAGTATCATGAACCTTTTAAAGAGGCTTGCATGAAAAATGAAATTGTTATTAATGATTGCAATAAACATGCCCAAATTTCTGAAAATACTATTTCTTATAAGCATGTTAATTTTTGTGGAATGCATAGACCCTGTGGAATTAATCAAATCGAGGATGAATATTGTATCCACCATATGAATGAGAAAACTAGAAAGTGGTCTAGGGCTCTAGATGATCTTGGTAAAAAAGTTTGTGCTAGTTATCCTTTTATTTGTGAACTTTGCCATAAAGTGGGTCATTTTAATTTTCAATGCTCCCCCAATGATAGTTCGCACCCCATGAGTGCTGCAAATTTGTATTGTAATGATGAAATTACTCCTAATCAGCATGATGAACTTACCTTATTTTTGTGGTGCGAAGAGCTATCAAGAAAAATCTCTTTGTTACATATGAGTGATCTTGATATTGATGATGTCCTGCATGGGTGTTTTTCTTATTGCATTAATAATTGCCATACAAATACTTACATACAAAATATTTTAGAAGATGACACCTTGCCAAAATATGATAGGACCGCTGTGTGTTTTGAACTTATTAATGAAAAGGAGGAATCCTCCCAAGTTTCTTCTATTGTTTCTGGGAATAAATCAGGTTATGTGGAGAAGTCTCCCTTCAAGCCTCTTCCTCCTAAAAGAGGGAACGAGGAGAAGAAGGAGAAGAAGAAGAAGAAGAAGAAGAAGGAGGAGAAGAAGAAGAAGAAGAAGAAGAAGAAGAAGGGGAATAAAAAGAAAAATGTAACAGCATATCCCCGCGTGTATGAGATAACGATAGGTAACCGTAAGTATGTTGCTCCTGATGATTATTATGATAATGAATCTGAATACAATGATCTTCCTATGCCCTTTACCTACATTAGTGATCATGATTTGAAAGAGCATACTACTTTTGATATTGCAAATCTCTGGGAAACTAATTCTGAAAATGATGATGTTAATAATTGCCATAGTATCAGTACTATCCATGCTTCCTCCCATAATGATATAGAAAGCTCTAAGCTTGGGGATGAGGTGTTTTAAAATCCTTTTGCTACTGATCATTATATGATTGATACATCTCCTTCTAGTAATAATGATGGTATGGTCACAGATGAACATACTGTGAAAGATAATTATTCTATTTCTTATGATGACACTATGCCTCCGACCTTTGATGATTATTATAAAGAATGCTATGATATAGGTTATAACTATCCTTATGAAATTTGTCATAGTTATGATTGGATTGCCAAAAACAATTCCCTTAATATGCAACTAGTTTACCATGTTCAAATTCTTGATAATAATCTTGCTCCAATTACTATTAGCGAGAAGAACTCTTCTTATGCCAAAATTAATGATACTTCTATGCATATGAACCATGATAAGAATGTTTTAAGTGATGGGTATATTGTGGATTTCATCAATGATGCTACTGAAAGTTATTATGAGAGAGGGAAATATGGTTATATGCATCTTAATAATATTAAGTTTCCCCTCTTTATGTTGAGAATCTTGAAGTTACTCCTGTTTTATCTTCCTATGCTTGTCACTTTGTTCTTCATGAATTCATTTGTGTACAAGATTCCTTTGCATAGGAAGTGGGTTAGACTTAAATGTGTTTTGAATTTTCCTCTTGATGCTCTCTTTTGCTTCAAATACTATTTCTTGCGAGTGCATCGTTAAAACTGCTGAGCCCATCTTAATGGCTATAAAGAAAGCACTTCTTGGGAGATAACCCATGTGTTTATTTTACTACAGTACTTTGTTTTATATTTGAGTCTTGGAAGTTGTTACTACTGTAGCAACCTCTCCTTATATTTATTTTATTGCATTGTTGTGCCAAGTAAAGTCTTTGATAGTAAGGTTCATACTAGATTTGGATTACTGCGCAGAAACAGATTTCTTGCTGTCACTAATTTGGGTTGAATTCTCTGTAGGTAACTCAGAAAATTCTGCCAATTTACGTGAGTGATCCTCATATATGTACGCAACTTTCATTCAATTTGAGCATTTTCATCTGAGCAAGTCTGGTGCCTCTAAAAAATTCATCTTTACGGACTGTTCTGTTTTGACAGATTCTGCCTTTTATTTCACATTGCCTCTTTTGCTGTCTTGGATGGATTTCTTTGTTCCATTAACCTCCAGTAGCTTTGTGCAATGTCCAGAAGTGTTAAGAATGATTGTGTCACCTCTGAACATGTGAATTTTTAATTATGCACTAACCCTCTAATGAGTTTGTTTTGAGTTTGGTGTGGAGGAAGTTTTCAAGGATCAAGAGAGGAGGATGATATATGATTAAGAAGAGTGAAAAGTCTAAGCTTGGGGATGCCCCCGTGGTTCATCCCTGCATATTTCAAGAAGACTCAAGCATCTAAGCTTGGGATGCCCAAGGCATCCCCTTCTTCATCAACAATTTATCAGGTCACTTCTCTCGAAACTATATTTTTATTCGGTCACATCTTATGTACTTTACTTGGAGCGTCTGTTTGTTTTTATTTTTGTTTTGTTTGAATAAATTCATGCTTGTGTGGGAGAGAGACACGCTCCGCTGGTTCATATGAACACATGTGTTCTTAGCTTTTAGTGTTCATGGCGAAGGTTGAAACTGCTTCGTTAATTGTTATATGGTTGAAAACAGAAAATGCTACATGTGGTAATTGGTATGATGTCTTGAATAAATTGATACTTGGCAATTGTTGTGCTCATGATTAAGCTCTTGCATCATGTACTTTGCACCTATTAGTGAAGAAATATTGTAGAGCTTGTTAAAATTTGGTTTGCATGATTGGTCTCTCTAAGTCTAGATATTTTCTGGTGAGGGTTTGAATAACAAGGAAGACAGGGTAGAGTCTTATAATGCTTGCAATATGTTCTTATGTAAATTCTGCTGTACAAGTTCATACTTGTGTTTGCTTCAAACAATCCTGCTAGCCTAAGCCTTGTATTTAGAGGGATTACTTCTCGTGCATCCAAAATCCTTGAGCCAATAACTATGCCATTTGTGTCCACCATACCTACCTACCACATGGTATTTCTCCGTCATTCCAAAGTAAATTGCTTGAGTGCTACCTTTAAAATTTCCATTCTTTATCTTTGCAATATATAGCTCATGGGATAAAAATAGCCTAAAAACTATTGTGGTATTGAATATGTACTTATGTAGCTTATCTCTTATAAGTTGCTTGTTGAGCGATAACCATGTTCCTGGGGACGCCATCAACTATTTGTTTGTTGAATATCATGTGAGTTGCTATGCATGTTCGTCTTGTCTGAAGTAAGGGTGATTTATCATGATCAAATGGTTTGAGTATACATATTGTTAGAGAAGAACATTGGGCCGCTAACTAAAGCCATGATCCATGGTGGAAGTTTCAGTTTGGACAACAAACCTCAATCTCTTATGAGAATATTATCTGTTGTTGAATGCTTATGCATTAAAGAGGAGTCCATTATCTGTTGTCTATGTTGTCCCGGTATGGATGTCTAAGTTGAGAATAATCAAAAGCGAGAAATCCAATGCGAACTTTCTCCTTAGACCTTTGTACAGGCGGCATAGAGGTACCCCATTGTGACACTTGGTTAAAACTTATGTTATGCAATGATAATCTATGTAAATCCAAGCTAATTAGGACAAGGTGCGAGCACTATTGGTAATCTATGCATGAGGCTTGCAACTTGTAGGATATAATTTACATGATACATATGCTTTATTACTACCGTTGACAAAATTGTTTCTCGTTTTCAAAATAAAAGCTCTAGCACAAATATAGCAATCAATGCTTCCCTCTGCGAAGGGCCATTCTTCTACTTTATGTTGAGTCAGTTTACCTACTTCCTTCCATCTTAATAAGCAAACACTTGTGTTAACTATGCATTGATTCTTACATGTTTGCCTATTGCACTTGTTATATTACTTTATGTTGACAACTATCCATGAGATATACATGTTACAAGTTGAAAGCAACTGCTGAAACTTATATCTTCCTTTGTGTTGTTTCAATGCCTTTACTTTGAATTTATTGCTTTATGAGTTATCTCTTATGCAAGACTTATTGATGCTTGTCTTGAAAGTACTATTCATGAAAAGTCTTTGTTATATGATTCAATTGTTTAACCATTGCTTTGAATCGCTGCATTCATCTTATATGCTTTACAATAGTATGATCAAGATTATGTTGGTAGCATGTCACTTCAGAAATTATTCTTTTATCGTTTACCTACTCGAGGACGAGTAGGAACTAAGCTTGGGGATGCTTGATACGTCTCCAACGTATCCATAATTTCTGATGTTCCATGCTTGTTTTATGACAATACCTACATGTTTTATTCACACTTTACATCGTTTTTATGCGTTTTCCGGAACTAACCTATTGACGAGATGCCGACGTGCCAGTTGCTGTTTTCTGCTGTTTTTGGTTTCAGAAATCCTACAAAGGAAATATTCTCGGAATCGGACGAAATCAACGCCCAACATCTTATATTTCCCGGGAGGCTTCCAGAAAGTCAAAGGAGGACCAGAGGGGGGCCCTGGGGGCCCCACACGACAAGGCGGCGCGGCCACCAGGGGGGCGCGCCCCCCTACTGTGTGGGCCCCCCGTGGCCCTTCCGACTCTGCCTCTTCGCCTATAAGTTGCCTCCTGACCTAAAACATCGACACCGATTGACGAAACCCGAGAAAACCTTCCAGAGCCGCCGCCACCGCGAAACTCCAATTCAGGGGACAGAAGTCTCTGTTCCGGCACCCTGCCGGGACGGGGAATTGCCCCCGGAAGCCAGCTCCACCGCCATCTTCACCGCCAACGCTATCTCCATGATGAGGAGGGAGTAGTTCTCCCCCTGGGCTGAGGGCTCTACCGGTAGCTATGTGGTTCATCTCTCTCTCATGTACTTCAATACAATGATCTCATGAATTGCCTTGCATGATTGAGATCCATATGATGAGCTTTGTAATCTAGATGTCATATGCTATTCAAGTGCTTAATTATGTGAACTTTGAAGTTACTGTGACCTCGGTGTAATGGTGACAGTGTGTGCTCCGTGTGTAATTCCCTTATGAATTGTGGTGTGTTAGTACCTCCTATGAATGCTCACGGTGACGGTGTGGGGTGTTTATTAGTACTTGGGAATACGCCTTTGAGGTGTGCTTTTGCACACTTGCCCAATGAATTTGAGTTCTCTATCCAATAAGAAAGTAGTATGATGAAGTGCTTATATTTATATTCAATTATGATTGCATTGTTGAGAGTGTCCACTAGTGAAAGTAGGATCCCTAGGCCTTGTTTTCAAACATCGAATCTCCGTTTATTTACTGTTCTGTTGCATGTTTACTCGCTGCCATATTTTATTCAGATTGCTATTACCACTCATATACATTCATACTACTTGTATTTCACTATCTCTTCGCCGAACTAGTGCACCTATACACCTGACAAGTGTATTAGGTGTGTTGGGGACACAAGAGACATCTTGTATCGTGATTGCAGGGTTGCTTGAGAGGGATATCTTTGACCTCTTCCTCCCTGAGTTCGATAAACCTTGGGTGATCCACTTAAGGGAAACTTGTTGCTGTTCTACAAACCTCTGCTCTTGGAGACCCAACACTGTCTACAAGAAAAGGAGGGGGCGTAGACATCAGGCGCCCGCAGGCGTCGTCACCGTCTGACCAGCAAGGCTGACCAGGGATTTCTCCCTCTCTCGCAAGCCGAGAACCCGCGTCTAACCCGGCCAGAGATCCGGCGAACGAGGGCCGCCATGGATAGACCGGAGATGCAGGGTGGGCCTAGGATGAAGTGGGGAGGACGGCCTTCAGATCTGGCACCGGCATTCGCGAAACCGCCGCCACGCCACGACCAACGCCCGACAGCACCTCGTCGTCCGCACGGCCGAGGGTGCTGGACCGCATCCACGCGCACTGCTCGCCGTCAAGCCAGTGGCGCCTCACCCTGAGGCCGCTGCCTCAGCGTCCCGTTGAAGTTGCATCGTCGCAGTCATCGCCCGCGAGGAAGGAGACCGCGCCGCCGAGCTTCGCCGCCTCGACCTCGAGGAACCACCTCGCCGCGGCGCGCCGGCCTGTCGCGCAAGGAGTTGTCGATTCCTCGCAGGGATCTCCGCCGCCCGAGGGAGAGGTCCCTCCGCCACCTCCACACGAGCAAGATCCAGGGGCCCACCGCCACCGGCACCGCCCGGGCTTTGCCCAGCGGCTGACGCCGGCGGCGGTGTGGGGAGCGGGGAGGAGAGGGCTGAGGCTAGGGTTTGGAATCGCCCGCCCGTCGCCCGCGGGGAGTGACAGGTCGGGCCGAAGCGTTTGCCCCTTCGAGGGTTTTGGTCTTACGCGACGCAATCTCAGCCCTTCGATTTTGAAACCGACGGCTGGGTGACAACATCGAATTCTTGGGTCAACACCTGTGTCGAGTCGGGCGCAGGTGTGAACACTGAACACCCGCAGACTTGGACGCGATTTGCGTCCTAAATTAAAGAGCATGGCACGTTACGCGTAACCGTAGCCTGGACTTGCTTATACAGATAACTATGGTTAGCTTGGAGTTACTTAGTGTGAATGCCAGACCGATGATCAGTCCGTTTTAAAAAAGAAAGAAAGACCGATGAGCAGAAACTCCTACTAGTACTCAACAGCTTTGTCGTCGGGACAAATTAAGCAAAGCAAGTTGGGATAAGAGACGACAAGGCGCTAACTCTACATAAAGAGCATGACACTTGATTATACAGATAACTATGGTTAGCTTGGACTAAATGCGAATGCCAGACCGATGACGATGAGCAGTGCGTTTCAAAACAAAAACAAAAAAAGCTATGATTGAATTCCTAGTCTGCAGCTTTGTCGTCGGGACAAATTAAGTATGTCAAGTTGATACAAGAGCCGCTAACTCTATATAAACGCTTGCACCATTTAGCTAATAACATAGCAAGCTGAATTAGCTAGATCCCCCACACAAAAAAGCTGAGTTAGCTAGCTCGATCATCTTCTAAACAAGCACATCGAGCATTGATTCTGTCGGTGCTACGATGGCCATGCGTCCATCAATAATATGGACGGCACTCTTGCTGCCTGTGCTGTTCCTCGCCGATAGCTTCCTGGCCCTCCAGCCGCCAGCGACATGCCAGCAGAAATGCGGCAGCGTGGACATGCACTTCCCGTTCGGCATCGGGGACGGCTGCTTCCTGCCGGGCTTCGAGATCGAGTGCACCACCGGCGGCACGCCGATCCTCGCGGGCAACAACAACACTCTAGCGGTGCTGAACCTGACCGTGATGCCGCGACCGGAGGCCGAGGTGATGCTGCCCATCGCGTACAATTGCTACAACACCACCGACGGGGCCAGCTTGGATTGGTTCTATGGCAGCGTCGGCATCAGCCCCGCGTACCGCATCTCCAACACCAGCAACGAGCTCATCGTCCTCGGCTGCAACACCTTTGCCTACACCAACAGCGGGCCGGGTAAGACCAACTTATACAGCTTCTACACGGGCTGCGTGGCCTACTGCGACCGCGAGGGGCGGGCGGAGGACGGCGCTTGCGCGGGCATCGGCTGCTGCCGCGTCGACATCCCGCCGGGACTCACGGACAACACCATGACATTTTTCGCTTCCTACGCGGCTAGCACTTTTTTCGGCTATACGCACACGGACCTGACCTACAGCCCCTGCGATTACGCGTTCATAGTGAAGAAAAACACCTACGACTTCCGGGTGTCCGACCTCAAAATGGACACCAAGACCACCAAGCCGCTGGTGCTCGACTGGGCAATCCGCAACATCGAAGACGGCAACAAGACCTGCGCTGAGGTGAAAAACAAGCCGGGGTACGCCTGCGTCAGCGACAACAGTGAGTGCCTCGACTCGTACAATAGCGAAGGATACATCTGCAATTGCACCAGCGGCTTCTGGGGCAACCCATACCTTACCGGCGAGGGCGGATGCCAAGGTAACTAACCCTCAGGTTCAATTCATTTCTACAAGTATTAATAGTGCAGACTCGTTGCTGATCCTTTCCGTCCATGACGACGCAGATATCAATGAATGTGATGATAAGTGGAAACCGTATTACCCTTGCAAGGGAGTATGCCACAACAAAGTTGGTTCATACGGTTGTGACTGCCCTTCTGGACAAAAGGCTCATGATGGCAATGCATATGAGAATGTTTGCGCCTCAAAATTCCCTGTTGAAGCAAGGATTGCCCTTGGTACACATACATGCTCAATTTCACTTTTTTTGTTGTGCCAGTGCTCAATTTCACATTTCCATATTCCCGCAATGCTATCCCAGTGTTCTTTTTGGCATGTGATGTGTAGAGGCGATAGTGTCATCAAAACATGTATCAGCCGGTGCAAATCATTTTCCTTATAGAATTGTAGCTTTTTTTTAAGGGAATATAGAATTATAGCTTCCACATGGAGAGAATCAAATTATTAACACATACAAATGCAAGGAGGTATATATATTGGCATTCTACATAAAACCTGGATCTACAAAATAAAGGTTCTCATGCCATCTGACTTCTCTTGCTTTGAGGATCAATACTTTTTAATTTATGAAAATAGAAATATGCTTTTTAAATTTTAACTTTTAAGAGATGATTATTGCTCCAAAATCAATAAATTCATCTTCGTTACTAACTCAGATTGCGAGACTTAGAATTATGGTGTTTCTATAAGAGTAAGAATCAAAATATTTAGAGTGATTTATCTGGTGATACCAGAGTTGATGAGGTACACAATATCTCATCAGTAGCCAATGAGATATACTACTTTTTGTATAGTTATATTTACTGGTATTTAGCATCCACATAAATGTTCTTTGCAAGACAATGTCCAAATCGTAACAGTAGCACTTGCACATCGTGGAATGGATAAAACGCAGTTAGCATGTATTTAGTAAACAAAATGGACCAACTTAAGGTGCATTAGCCATGAGTAACTGATTCACATGATATGTTAATTGCAGGCATCAGTCTAGGAGTATTCGTACTTATTGTCGCTCTCCTCCTAGCATTCATTATGCTCCAAAAGAGAAAGCTGGATAAACTTTTTGAAAAGAACGGAGGCGAGATGCTAAAAAATGTGAATGGTCTCTCAATTTTCACAAAAGATGTACTGAAGAAAATCACAAAAGATAATGCAGAGTTTCTTGGAAACGGAAGTTTTGGTAATGTGTACAAAGGAACTCTTCCTGACAATACCATGGTGGCCGTCAAGGCATCGATCAAGGTAGATGAAGCTACAAAGGAGGAATTTGTTGATGAAGTTGAGATCCAGACACAGATGATCCACAAGAACATACTAAAGCTCGTTGGTTGCTGCCTAGAGGTGGAAGTTCCAGTGTTGGTGTATGAGTTCGCAGCAAATGGGAGCCTCCAAGACATCCTGCACCGCAAAAAGGATCAAGTACTCCCCTTGGATTCACGCTTGGACATTGCAATTGGATCTGCAGAAGGGTTAAAATATATGCATAGTTATGCAACTCATGCCATGAGACATGGTGATGTCAAGCCAGACAACATACTTCTGGATGACAAGTTGACACCAAAAATCGCAGATTTTGGGTTGTCCAAACTACTGAAAGAAGAATATTATGCCAAGGTTGTGGTTGGGTGCATGGGTTACATAGACCCAGTATTCATGAAAACTGGCCTTTTGACACAGAAGAGTGATGTGTATAGCTTTGGAGCAGTTTTGTTGGAGCTCATTACAGGGAAGAAAAATGTTTATGATGAGAAACTTAGTCTCATTATTGAGTACCGCAAAGTTTATGAAAAGGAAAGGAGTGGGAGGGCAATGTTTGACAATGACATTACAACCGAAGAAGATATCTCCATCCTTGAAGAAATGGGAAAGCTAGCAATGGATTGTCTAAAGGAAGACTTAGAAGATCGGCCAGATATGACAGAGGTGGCCGAACAACTGGTGATGATTAGGAGAAACAAGAAGTTTGGAAAATCAAACAATACAAATCCTAACAACATTGGGGATATTACCATATATAATTCTCCTACCAACACCAACACAGAGGTGGTTAGTGGAACTACTAGGGCCAATATTTCAGCGAAGGTAACTCCTAGCAACATGGACATCCTTCCTAGTCCATAGGCCACTAAATGAAGCAGCCAACAAGGAAACCCAGTAATTTGTATCTTATTATATTTCCAAGCCTTTGTGTGTAAGTTGGGAACATGCACAATATAATTCTAGTGTGTGGCTTTTTTTGGGGATTTTTGTAGTGTGAGGTTGATGCCCTCTTGTGGGTAATCAACTGGAATATGCAATGTTCATTAATATTATAAGTCTATCTTTTAATGCATTATATTGGTGTTGATTGCATTGTAACTAGAACATGAAAGCACAATTTTTTGACTGTAACTATGGCGGGCGTAAGCTAGCATGGACAAAGAAGGAGAAAGTTCTACTTTAGCGCATCGATTGATGCATATTGCTACTTGGTGTTCGTTAATATTATAAGTCTATCTTTTCTTTATTAAATAGATGACTGTTTCAACACAAATAAGCCAACTACCGAATAAATTAGAACACAAAAAATCCTTCAGAGGAACAACACATCTACAGAATACCAGATGAACAAACTCAAACCAATGCCAAATTACCAACACCACACATAGTTTTAGATAATCCAGAACTCCATCAATGATACTGAAAACAACATAGAAGCGGGTACATGTCGAGAGTACGATTTGGAGCATCGGGTATACTCAAGAAAGGTAGAAACAAAATCGAAGGAAGAAAACAGGGAACCCAAAAAAGAAAACCGGGTGTTTGCACACACGCGTGAGAATGAATTAAAGGGATGTATTACCTGTTGAATGTGATCTAGAGAAGAACTCCATCAAGCCATCATATTTCTTGCTAGCGATGCGATCTACACACCATACCCATGCACGCCTCCCATCCGGTCGGCGATAAGATCAAAGAGAGCATCTTCACCGCTGGTCTCAACGGAGTGCCTTGCTCCTCTCCTCTCCCTGACAAGTAAAAACCAAATTCTAAGTTACATGTGCTCCCCCGCACGTAAATGTAGCTTGTACTTATAGACATGCTATTTGGCGGGAGAGAGGAACGGCGGGAACAAACTGATGGGCATCTCGCTTCTTGTTGAGGCAACAATGATACAAAGGAGAATGGATGGTTGAGATGAGTGGTCTCATGGATTAGTGACGTGGATTAACTTATTAATTGCTTTCCGTTGATTACTAAAGTGTCAACACCAGGATTTTTAATTCCAGATGTCTATTATGACATACATCGCAATCTCAGGAAAATTGTTTTTGCGAGACATAATAGTCGACATCACAGAACATTATTCATTACAAACCATAATCGTCTTACAACAAGGGATCTCATGATCCAGTTTAAAACAATAGTTGATCTAATACACAGCGGAAGAAACGTAGTAGCGGTCCATCTGTTTCACAGGCAACGCTTGACGTCGGGAGGTGGTCCTAGTTATCATAGACGTCCTGCTGTCCATCTTCCTGGTACTGGTTCTCCTCTTCATAGTCTGGCCATTTGAATAGCCAGGGACAAAGCCATGAGTACTTTACAAAGTACTCGCAAACTACCACTAATAGAAGTACTAGTAGCTCTAATAAGGGTTCTAAGCTTCTAGGTTTATTTGCAAAAAGCTAGTTTGATTTCCTCAACACTTAGTAGTTAAAGACTCTCTATTTGCTTAAAATTACTCAAGTGGGAACATTAGTGTCATTCCCACAACTTGGGGGTAGTCAAGTCAAGTTCACCTTTCAAGTCATAAGTCATTTTGAAAACATGTGACAACGGAACAGTATGGCCATCCAACCGTCCATGACCGCGGACGCGGCTATTCGAATAGTTTAACACTCTGTAGAGGTTGTACACTTGTGCCATAACTTTTAATTACATCCGTCAGGGATAGCCCTGAATAATCATACTCAGTATGCGAATCATCAACCATTAACCTTTCACTTACATACCCTAGTATAGGCACCTCCTCTATGAGCTTGGCCTCCTAGTGATGGCAATCTGCCCTCCTAGGAACTGCACAGGGCTTGGGTAGGACATTCATCTCTTTTTCACGTCATTTCATTTTCAACGGATGCAGCCTCAGCATAACCTCTATGACGCTTGTTCAGAGGGAACCCATACTAAAATACATAAATTTCCAGCTAAGCCTTACTGATAAGGGGTGGCCCGATCTTCTCCGTAAGCAACGGTGGTGATGATGATCACGGGGTGATTGCAGCGGAGGTAACTTGATGAAGTGGATGATAACTTGTATGACGCAACAAGATCTCTCGATTGGTCCATGTCGCCAATGCAACAGCTCTCAACCCTGCAAGATATTCGCAACTCCACACACTTGCTGACATAGGCATCCCCAATGGGCCTGCCGAAGATAGTACCCGGGATTTACTGAAGGCCCACTACTCGAAGAATAAGAAGACTCGGAAGCCCAAAGATATTATTAAGGAAAGCTAGAGTTGTAATAGGAAGTGTTGTGTGTAATCTTGCGGGGTGAGTTAGAAACCTCCCCGGACTCTGTAATTTGTACAATACGAATCCCTCGGCTCCGCCTCATATATAAGGGGGAGTCGAGGGACGAGAAAGGCATCGAATCATTGTTGAGTAAACCCTAGTTTGTATTTCGTCGAGTACTTTTCGGCTGAAACCTTCGAGATCTACTTGCCCTCTACATCCAACGAAACCCTAGTCTACTACTTGTAGGAATTGACAAGTTAATACCTTGTCAATTGGCGCCGTCTGTGGGATTTAGAGGCGACAAGGAGCTGATCTCGATGGCACGTTCAGAATCGTCGACTTCATCGGCAGCAAGCAACATCATGGACAGAGGTAAACAGATCGAAACTGGTCTCGTTGATTTTGTACCTCACCCACCCTCCCGTTTGGATGCATATACATATCCGGAGGAGCCCATGGAGATGACGTTCGGAAGGTTCCACTTTCGCGTCGGGAAGGAAGGAAGTTATCGTATCGAAATTCCGACCTTCCCGAGGTTTCCTGTGGAGCATACTGAATCTTCAAGCTCGGCATCATCGATCGAGTCAGGCGACGAAGAAACCTCTTCGCCACGCTTCGTCAGCACCAAGGCAAGCGAAAAACTCGCCAAGATCTTCAGCGACATGTCTTTCGAGTCGTCTGCGGACTCCTATATAAGCAGCGATTCCGAAAGCGTCGACAGCTTCGACTTCATCGACAAATCTATCACCATTGGAAAGGTCTTCACCAATCTCTATGATGGTGTCACCGAATCCAGCAAGGCGCAGAATTCTAAATATCATCAAATCTACGTCATCGGAGAAGCAAGTCGTGATCAGGATGAAACGTCGGAGGCTTTCGACGATCTGGGAAATCCATACGTCGATCCCTCTGACTTAAGGCGAGGATTGGGCAACAAATACGTTGGGCCTACACCACGTATGAGAGTTCAGTTGCCACAAGCAGCATGGGATAGAGCCACAAGAGCTATGAATGGTTCAGAACACAACCGCCACGGTCGAGGAATTGCAGGCATACCAATATAGACTCGCTCGAGCTGGAAGGGAATTGGAAAAACAAACAGCTGATCTGAACAGAAGAAAGGAGGCAGCCTCCGCGTCAAGCAGGCGAAGGGCAGACCTCAGTCGACATTCAGGAACTTCGGGAGATAGCCACAGAGAAGCTCGGAACAGGGCAAGGTCAAGGTTGCAAAACATACCTGAAGCAGAAAGAGAAAATCTAGTTCAAAACCTCGACATGTCATTTATGTCGATAGACACGAGAGGAAACATCATTCCCAAAACAACGGAAGCTGGGTACATGGCGACACAAGCCTTTATCCTTGCATCCAGGCCACCTCCTGGAGATCCAAGGGAAGCATTGTACAACATGGCCATGGCAGGTGTTGGAGCCATGGGAACAGCGTTCGCATCAACGCCTCCCGAAGGATCAGCAAGGCAAAATAGTCCACGACCTGCGGTTGCAGCAGCAGCTCCCGAAAGAACAGGCGAAGCAAGGGACGCAGAAACCCAGGCAAGGGTAGACAGAGCACGACAACATAGAAGGGAACATCGACACTCTCCAGACCTAGCTGAGGAGGATATGTGCGGACTACCATGCTTTACGAGAAGGGTCCGAAAAACTCGGGTGCCCTCAGGGTTTAAGTTACCCGATAATTTCAAGAAATTCGACGGATTGCAGAATCCTGAGGATTGGCTGGTAGATTACCTCGAGACAGTGAAATTAATTGGCGGCACAAGGGCAACGGCAATGCAGAGCATTCAGGTGCACTTGAGTGGAGCCGCAAGATCGTGGATAAAGAAACTTCCTGTAGGTTCCATCGATAGCTGGACAGATTTCGAGGACATATTCATCAAAAATTTCCGGTCCACTTGCAAAAAGCCTGCGACACTCGAGGAGTTGAGATCATGTCGACAGAAACATGACGAATCAATGAGGAAGTACATCCAAAGATGGAACATCATCAAAAACTCGGCAGAAAACATATCTGACGAGAGAGCCATAGATGCGTTTGTTGCAGGAGTCCGGCGAGGAGATTTCGTGGAGGATCTGGGGAGAATTAACCCAAAAACAGTATCAGCATTGATGGAGATAGCAAACAAATGGGCAGATGGCGAAGATGCTGTGCACAATAAGCGACACAGGTCACCAGAAGAGGACCGCAGTCGAAATTATCAGGGCAGGCGACGATTCTCCCGATTTTCGAGTTATGATCCACCTGGCCAAATTTCGGCTGGGTTTCGATCAGGCACTGGAGGAAACAATAGAGATAACTATCAACGAAGCAGCAAGCAGCGAAGTGACAACAGAGATGACTCGCGGAATAACAGGCCAAACAATGGACCTAGGTTTCAGAGGCCCTTCGTGACCCCTGAAGATATGATGAACGGTCCATGCCAGATGCACTTCTTCGTCGACAACAATGGGGTGAGGCAGTCAGGACATCTACAGAAAGATTGTCGAAACTTTCAAGCGATGATGATGGTTGCCGCGCAAGCCCATGCTCAGGCAGCAAGTCGAAATCCCCAAGGACCTAGGAGTGAGATCCCTACTACTTGTAGGCACGTAGCCGCTAACCACGAAGCGGTAAGTTGCAACCTTCTAATTCCCAATGGAACATCAGATCACACAAGACTTTCAGATCTACACAATATCAAGCAATATGGTGTAGGGATTCAATAGTTTTGCAGAGCAAACAACTAAGAACTAGGGTTTATCTTAAACGTGGTCTAAAGCAGCTAGGGGGCGTCCTGGGAACTTATATAGGCGTCCGGGACGACTTCTGGTCGAAAAGATACAAGAATAACCGACCCAGAATAGATCTCGTCGAGACAGACTCGGACACGGCCGGTCTGGGGGCCGGTCGACCGGGCTAGGGACCGGCCGGTCCGATCTGGACCGGGCCAAGGACCGGGTGACGACCGGGTGGCGGGACGTGTGGCTCAGTACCCCGCCCGGTTGGCATCAGTGTGCTGCCCGGTTGGCGTCGGGTTGGATCCGGCTGGCCGCCCGGTCGGACCGGGCCAGGGACCGGCCGCGCCGGCGTGGCGGCCGGTCTGACCGGGTGCTGGGCCGGCCTGGACTTCTTCTTCTCCTCTAGCGCATGCCTCCCGCTCCTCCCTCGCGTGACCAAGAGATATCTTCATGTCCAGCTCCATGTCCAGCTTCACGTCCATCTTCACGTCCAGCTGCTTCTCTCCTCCTCGTGCGATGCTTGTCTCCTCTTCATACCTGATGATACATAAGTAGCAAGACTTAGGCAGTATAAAGTTCTCATCAATCAAAGTATCGTTTAGGAACAAGTTCACATGTTGTTTAAGTAGCTTCGCACGAGCCCTTGTAATAGGTTCAATCCGAACTTCATTGGACTTGAGCTTCACAGCACGTTCATCTTTATCTTGTAATGACGGAGGTAGTGGTGTGGTAGGGATGTCCTCATCATCTCCCCCCCCCCCCCTTCAAAAGGCGTCGACCTCGACGCTGCAAGGTCTTCTCCGTCATATGGTGTCAAATCAGCAACATTGAAAGAATTACTGACACCAAACTTATCAAGTGGAAGATATATCGAGTATGCATTATCGTTGATCTTGGCAAGCACTTTGTAAGGACCAGCACCACGAGGAAGCAACTTGGACTTCCGCAGCTTCGGGAACCTATCCTTGCGAAAATGTAGCCAGACCATATCACCAGGCTTGAACAACATCTCTTTGCGCTTCTTGTTCATCCTTGCAGCATTGCTCTTGCCTTTCTTCTCTATCAACTCTTTAGTCTTCACATGGATCTTTCGCACAAAATCTGCCCTCTTGGATGCCTCCATATTAACTCTTTCATGTATGGGCAAAGGCAACAAGTCAAGTGGAGTAATGGGTTTGAAACCATACACCACCTCAAAAGGACATAGCTCCGTGGTAGAGTGTACCGTCCTGTTGTAAGCAAACTCCACATGCGGCAAACACTCTTTCCACTCCTTCAGGTTCTTCTTGATCATGGATCTCAACAGTTGTGACAAGGTTCGATTCACCACCTCAGTTTGACCATCAGTTTGGGGATGACAAGTAGTACTGAAAAGTAGCTTTGTCCCCAGCTTTTCCCAAAGTGTCTTGCAGAAGTAGCTCATGAACTTCACATCACGATCAGAAACAATAGTCTTCGGGACTCCATGTAGTCGTACAATCTCCCTGAAAAACAGGTTAGCAATATGCGACGCATCGTCGTTCTTGTGGTAGGCAATAAAGTGTGACATTTTAGAAAATCTGTCCACTACCACAAATATAGAATCATGGCCTTTTTTAGTACGCGGCAAACCTAACACAAAATCCATACTAATATCCTGCCATGGTGTAGTAGGTGCCGGTAAAGGAGTATACAAACCGTGAGGCTTCAGCTTGGACTTGGACTTGTTGCAAGTAATGCACCTCTTCACATACCTGAACCCTGTTGGTGTGTATCCTCAGCACCACGGCGGCGCCCCCTCAAACAAAAAGCACCATGGGGGCAGCGACCTCTCCTCTTCCGCTCCGTAAAACTGGACTTCAACTGCCTGCGACGCCATAATTAGTCATTCATGGTGATAAATTGGTGATGTCTGTTTGCCTCATGTTTTCTCCCGTTCGGATCGGAGGCGACGGAGTATTTCGATTCCTCTCCGACCATCTTGGTCTTGGATACCCCTGGCCGTCTTCTTCTCCCATCAAAACCCAAACCTGGATGTGGCTGCAGTTGGTGAGTCCCTTAGCAGCGCCCCTGATCAACTCCTTCTACTACTCTGTACTTGAATTGTTGAAGTGCCAATATCATGTATCATGTAGTGCGCGTCCGTGAAAGCCTTTCTCTTCCTCTTTGACTCCCTCTCCACATTCTTCGCCGCCTAGTAGTTATGCTTGTACTTCATGTACGTCCTTAGGGTGGCACCTCCTCCACTCAACGATGATGCGCTCGTCCGCCTCCGCGAGGGGAAGCCGCTGTTGCGCCCTTTAGTGGCGACACTATTCCGCCTTCGATGTAAGCACGGCTCCGACGCCGGCATATCCTCCTCGGACCGAAATGATTAGTCGGGAAATTCATGTCCTGGTGCGCCCGGCTGAACCACCACACGGCGGCGGCGTAGGCGCGTACGGCTTCCTCTGGCGAATCGAAGGTCCCAAGCCGGAATTGATGGCCACCGACGATGATTTCTGCCGTGAAATTGCTGGTCAGCTGCGCCGGACATCATGGAAGCCTATCGAGATAATCTTAGCTATGCAGAGATCAGGAGTAATTGTTTCCGTAAAGTAATAAAACATCCATTATAAAAAAATTGAAATCCCATCTAGGTGCGAAGAGGGCTGGGGCGTGGAGCCATCTTTGATTCAGGAGGAAAGGCCGGGCAAGAGTTGGCGGAGGCAGGTCTAGGATGAAAGCGACGGGGAGGACTTTCGCAGCGGGAATCGGTGGTGGCGCGATCACGGAAGCGATGAGTAGCAAAAATTTGTGACAGTTGGGCTGCGTGCATGCAACTAGGGTTTGCAGGGCGCGGCAGCACGTCACTACAGGAATCAACGTAGACGCCGACGGCCGACTGCCCTCAGCGTAGCCACGCCTGGCCCTCGGCGTAGGCTACGCCGACGGCAGCCCTCAGCGTACCTCATCGGCGTCCAGCTCCCTCGGCATAGACGGGCGTGCCCTCGGCGTAGCAGTGGCCGTCGGCGTCCTCGTCCTATGCCGACGGTGCAGAAGACCCTCGGTGTTCATGCCCTCGGCGCAGCGTGGCGGCGCGCCGTCGACGTTAACGGAGCGGCCGAAGACGCCGACGGCCTAACGCTCGGCGTAGCCACGCCAACTGTGCGCCGTGGAGCGACGTGGCGCTTCGCGAGGCTGCCATCTGCGGCGTCTACGCCGACGGCAGACCCTCGGCGTCTGCATGGGCCATGCAGAGGACACGCGGCACGCTGCGCGCGGCTGCCAGGTGGAGGTCTACGCCGACGGCATAGCCCTCGGCCTAGACCTGACCATATGGTCCATGCCAGGGTCTATGCCGACGGCAATGCCGTCGGCGTAGGCCTTGCAAAATTTTTTCTGTTCCAATTCTTGTTCCTGTTCCTGTTGCAATTCAATTCAATTCAAATTCAATTCAGCAGGTCTAGTTCATCCAAATTCACCATAATTCACATAAATAGCATGAAATCCACATAGTAGCATACCTGGTGCACATAATAGCATACAAGAGGAGAGTGCCATGTCATCCAAATACATAGTAGTAGGTAGCACATGATGGCAAGCAAGAAGCCCGGTGCCGACTAGCGAAGGAAGGACCCGGGCGGGGTGTGTCCGCCCTCATCGTTGGCGAAACGAGCAGCCCGGGGTTGCGCTCCGGTAGAAGCTGCAGAAGAACCACCTGGAGAAGGACCGGGAGTACGCCCAGGAGAAGTCGACGGAGAGGCACCGGGAGTAGTCCCAGGAGTAGTCGACGGAGAGGCACCAGCAGAACGCCCAGGAGACCGACCACCTTCATGAACCGGTGTGACCTCGCGCCCACCATGCGAGGCCTGGTTCTCGGAGCATCCAGTTCCCTACATGTTCCCTACATGTTAGCAACTTGCGATGCAAAGGAAAGTGGTAACTACGGGTTTGGCAAAGAACTTACCGGTGTGGATCCGTAGTAAGTCAGTGCAAAAGTTGCCCTCGATGGCATGATAGGCATGTCCCCCGCCATGGGAACGGGGTCCGGTGGCAGTGTACCAGTAGACAAAGCAGTCATCAGTGCCTGCAAGATAGGTTACAAGTCAGGCTTTGCAGAAATAAAGCATCAAACTGAGACTTGTCATCTACTTGTGAGAAGAAAGATTCAAACTTACTCCTATATGCGCCATGTAGGCCGTATTCTGCCTATTCCACTGCGCAGCAGCCTGCTGATACGCTTCATTACAGGCTTCGAAGGCCGCCTCGAACTCAGGCTACAATTTCAGAAACAATGAATCTCGTCAACACTTAGCCATGTAGAAAGGAAAACCGGAAGGAGGATGAAAACGAGGAAAACTTACATCGTAGGCGGGTGGACGAGCAGGCCGGGGACGAGGCTGGGGGCTGTCGGCGGTGAGGGTATGCTTGAGACGCGTGTAGCTCGTGGCATGGGTAGGCTTGACCACCTTATTCAGAAAGGGGAAACGGCCATGCGGACGCCCGTGCCCCGACAGGACCAACGACTCCTCGTCGGTCGGGATGCGCAAGGGGTCATCCACCTCCGGGTGACGAGACCTCACCATGTCGCAGTAGTCATCCTTGGCGGCCTTGGCATTGTCGTAGTACTGTGGCTGAGGCAATGCGGATTGGGCTTCTGCTTCGTCCGCATCATGTCATATATCTCGGGATCATGAAGCACCACCCCAGGTGGTGCCTCGGCCACCTGCATCGCGAATAGAAAAGTTATGCGCATCAGAAATGAGACATGACGGGAAATGAAAGAAGGTCGTTCCATGTATATGCATACCTTTTTCCCCTTGAAGCGGGTGTAGTCGCGGTTTCCCGCGCAGTGTGTGCCACCGGTGCCTCGGTTCTCCATGTTACGCCTCGACACGGCTGCAAACTCCTCGTCCTGCCTGAGCCACCTCGCCTTAATCAACTCCTCCCATGCCTCCCTATGCTGCTCGTCCCACTCGGGACAAACCTGAAAACGCAATACTCAACTCAAGATAATCCAATGAAAACTTAGCAGCAATGTAGAATCTCATTGACATTTTACTCACCGACATGTACTCATCAATGGTCATTGCCCATTCCTCCGTAGGCTGGTTACCGACATAGTACTCCTTCTTGACCCTCTTACCCTTGTTAGCCCAGAAGGCACTAGCGCAGGTGACCTTTTGGTTTTACCACTGCTGAGGTGTCAACCGCTCGCAAGCGCCACGCAAAGTGAGACGCGCCTTCATCTCAAGCTCCGGGTCCACACGATAGAAGCACTTCAATCATGCATAAATCAGTTGTGAAAGTCATGAGTTAGCACATTAGGGTCATCAACTATGAATGGTGCTCGAGAAATATATGCCTTACCCAGAACTTGGTGGTCACAGCCTCAGCAGCTGTCGCGAAGCCTACGGCAGGGGCATCCTCATAGTCCGCCCAAGTAGTGGCTAGCTTCGTCTCGCCACCGGGGACCGTGCTAAGGGGAGTGTATCTGCCCGGCCAGAACTTCTTAATCAGAGCCCCAAGCAAGCTGTTAGGCTGGCAGGGGGGCTTGGCCTCCCATGTCCAGTTGCTGCAAATAAATCACACATTAGTACATATGCCAAATTGTTTATTATGCCCAAGATGAAAATACATGTTCGAAATTTCTGAAGTAGTACACTTACTCATCGCTCGAAGGAATGATAAGGGCCTTGTCATCATGAGTCTTCGGCTCCTTCCTCGCCTCGGGGACTCTAGCTTCTCCACGAATCTTCAAGGGCTTCGGCGCACCCCCACCCTCCATCACCTCCAACTCAGCCCTAGAGTCCGACTTGTGTGTAGACTCCGTCTCCATCTCCACCTCCCTACTAGACGGACCCTCTAGGAACAACTCAGGAGCCACGTCGCCAGAAGCGGAGGGTGGCTCGTCAAAGTCCATGTGTACCCCGCCGCCACCTCGTCCTCCACCTCGTCCTCCTCGTCCTCGTCCTCCATCGGTACCATCGACGTAACGCGGATTTTGCACCGGGGCTCGATCACTCCGTCTTGGCGCTCTAGGAATATTCCTCTTCACATGCGCCATCGTCCTAAGCAAGCTCACCGAGTCTTCATTGCCGCTGCTCATATTGTTCAGTCACCTGCATTGAGAAAAAGAAAACAGTTAAGCACATATTATCTCAAGTTTCTCTCCGGTTCACCTCCGAGGGAGTTCCCCCCTATACATGCAGAATCTGCCTAAGTGTAGGAACCCCCTGTCCGAGAAGCCGGACACACCTGGGGGGGTAGCCATGGATATAAAACCATCTCAAATCAATTTTGTGCATGCCATGTGGACACACACAAGTTTTGGGGCCATTCCCTAGATCTGACGCTCGATTTCTGACGAAACCCTAGTTCTGTTGACCGTGTCATCTACCCCTTTGACTGCATCCCATCGGGGGTCCCCCGGTGGGCATATGCCTCCATTTGAGCTTGGTTAGGTCATAGGTACATGTGGAAACAAGGATCATCCCATATGATCTCAAGTTTCTCTCCGGTTCACGTACGAGGGAGTTCCCCCTATACATGCAGAATCTGCCTAAGTGTAGGAACCCCATGTCCGAGAAGCCGGACACACCTGGGGGTAGCCTTGGATATAAAACCATCTCAAATCACTTGTGTGCATGCCATGTGGACACACACAAGTTTTGGGGCCATTACCTACTACTTCTCTCCCGCCCTTTTTTCCCGCCCACCTTTTCCTGCTGCTTCTCTCCCGCCCTTTTTTCCGCCATGATTTCCCGCCAAGTTTTCCCGCCCACCCTTTCCCGCTCATTCTCTCCCGCCAAGTTTTCCCGCCCATTCTCTCCCGCCAAGTTTTCCCGCCGTTTCAGCCCCTCGTCGGCCTATATATAGCCATGTCTTCTCCACTAACAGCACCAACAACATTTCTCCCCTCATCACTTCTCTCATCCAACAGCACCACAAAATCCTCTGAGCTGAGCTACCGCTGCGATGGCTCCTCGTCGCCGTAGCAACACGGGCTTCATCGGCGTTCGCCTGCGGCCTACGGGACATTTCGCGGCTGAAATCACCACCGGTGGAACGCGTGTGTGGCTCGGCACCTTCTACACGAAGGAGGCTGCTGCCCGCGCATACGACATTGCGGCTTGGAGGTTTGGCCGGCCGAGCCACGAAATGAACTTCCCGGAGGTCAGGTCTCTAACGGAAGCTCAGAGTCTCTCTACTGAGCCGCTACTTCGCTCACAGGGTGAAGCACGACGGTACAGGTCTGGCCAGCAGCGGATTGATACCACCGAGGCGGACGAGTAGTTCATGGCACAGTGGCGCAGAGACCATCCCGGAGCCGTCGAGGCAGAGCGCGCATTCTGGAAGGACAAGCAGACGTGCAGGAGAGAGAGGAGGGCGGGAAAGCGGCAGAGGAAGGCCGCGGTTGAAGCAGAGTACGCCAAAGTAGAGGTGTCGACATGGGGGGAGTGATACGTCTCAAACGTATCTATAATTTCTTATGTTCCATGCTACTTTTATGATGATACTCACATGTTTTATACACATTATATGTCATTATTATGCATTTTCCGGAACTAACCTATTGACGAGATGCCGCAGTACCAGTTCATGTTTTCTGCTGTTTTTGGTTTCAGAAATCCTAGTAAGGAAATATTCTCGGAATTGGACGAAATCAACGCCCAGAGTCTTATAATTGGACGAAGCTTACAGAACACCCGAGAGCCGCCAGAGGGGAGCCCTGGGGGCCCCACACAACACCCTGGCGCGGCCAGAGGGGGGGGCCACGCCCCCTATTGTGTGGGCCTACCAGGCCCCCTCCGAGGCTGCCCTTCCGCCTACTTAAGGTCTCCGTCGCGAAAACCCTATGAGGATCGACGAAACCCGCAAAAACCTTCCAGAGCCGCCGCCATCGCAAAGCCAAGATCTGGGGGACAGGAGTCTCTGTTCCGGCACGCTGCCGGGACGGGGAAGTGCCCCCAGAAGGCTCCTCCATTGACACCACCGTCATCTTCATCAACGCTGCTGTCTCCCATGAGGAGGGAGTAGTTCTTCATCGAGGCTAAGGGCTGTACCGGTAGCTATGTGGTTAATCTCTCTCCTATGTAGTTCAATACAATAATCTCATGAGCTGCCTTATATGATTGAGATTCATATGATGATGCTTGTAATCTAGATGTCATTATGCTAGTCAAGTGGATTTTACTTATGTGATCTCCGGAGACTCCTTGTCCCACGTGTGTAAAGGTGACAGTGTGTGCACCGTGTGGGTCTCTTAGGCTATATTTCACAGAATACTTATTCACTGTTATGAATGGCATAGTGAAGTGTTTATTTATATCTCTTTATGATTGCAATGTGTTTTGTATCACAATATATCTGTGTGCTACTCTAGTGATGTTATTAAAGTAGTTTATTCCTCCTGCACGGTGTAATGGTGATAGTGTGTGCATCGTGTAGTACTTGGCGTAGGCTATGATTGTGATCTCTTGTAGATTATGAAGTTAACTATTGCTATGATAGTTTTGATGTGATCTATTCCTCCTTTCGTAGCGTGAAGGTGACAGTGTGCATGCTATGTTAGTACTTGGTTTGGTTATGTTGATCTGTTGTGCACTCTAAGGTTATTTAAATATGAACATCGAATATTGTGGAGCTTGTTAACTCCGGCATTGAGGGTTCGTGTAATCCTACACAGTTAGTGGTGTTCATCATCCAACAAGGGAGTGTAGAGTTTAGCATCTATCTATTTATTCTGTTATGTGATCAATGTTGAGAGTGTCCACTAGTGAAAGTATGATCCCTAGGCCTTGTTTCCAATACTGTTATCGCTGCTTGTTTACGGTTCTACTGCATCTGTACTGTCCGCAATATTACCACCATCAACTACACGCCAGCAAGCACTTTTCTGGTGCCATTGCTACTACTCATATTTATTCATACCACATGTATTTCACTATCTCTTCGCCGAACTAGTGCACCTATTAGGTGTGTTGGGGACACAAGAGACTTCTTGCTTTGTGGTTGCAGGGTTGCTTGAGAGGGATATCTTTGACCTCTTCCTCCCTGAGTTCGATAAACCTTGGGTGATCCACTTAAGGGAAACTTGCTGCTGTTCTACAAACCTCTGCTCTTGGAGGCCCAACACTGTCTACAGGAAAAGGAGGGGGCGTAGACATCAGGGAGGATGATGAACGGTGGTCGTGGAACCTCACAACCACCGCTTCAGAGGACACCCCCAGCGAGGACAAAGATTTCGACTTCTGATTAATATGTGTGTGTGTCGAGTCCGTGTGTCTAGCGGGTCATGCGTCGACCCAGTGTTAAGTGCTTTGTTCGTGTGTGGGTGTAGTTCTTTAAATGTTTTGGTTTCTGTGTGGGTCTAGTGCTTTAAGTGTTTTGGTTCCTGTGTGGGTGTAGTTCTTTAAGTGTTTTGGTTCCTGTGTGTGGGTGTAGTTCTTTAAGTGTTTCAGTTCGTCTGTGGGTCTAGTTCTTTAAACGCTTTGGTATGTGTGTACGTGGGTCTAGTTATTTAAGTGTTTTGTATCGTGTCTGGGTCTTAAGTTCTTAAACTTATCACTTTTGTGCATGCCATGCCATGTGGACACACACAAGTTTTGGGGCCATTCACCCCCTCTGAGGCTCGATTTCTGACGAAACCCTAGTTATGTTGACCGCGCGGTCTACCCCTTTGACTGCATCCCATCGGGGGTCCCCCGGTGGGCATATGCCTCCATTTGAGCTTGGTTAGGTCATAGGTACATGTGATAACAAGGATCATCCCATATGATCCCAAGTTTCTCTCCGGTTCACCTCCGAGGGAGTTCCCCCCTATACATCCAGAATCTTCCTAAGTGTAGGAACCCCCTGTCCGAGAAGCCGGACACACCTTGGGGGGTAGCCTTTGATATAAAACCATCTCAAATCACTTTTGTGCATGCCATGTGGACACACACAAGTTTTCCAGCGATTCCGACGCTCCGGTGGTCTGTATCTTGGAAAACCCTAGGGCGGGGACCCCACAAATTTACCCCTATAGCTTTCTCTGTGCGATGGTTTACCAATGGAATTTTTTATTTGTTTTGCTTTGTTTAGGACATATGTACATGGAAACCATAGGTTGGGCATACTTTACCATAAAATAGGCTCCGTTTGAGCCGTGGCGGGAGTTTTCACATACAGATCCTGGATTTTACCAAGTGCTAGCCCATGTATGCGGAAATCGTCAACGCCGGGTACATGCAAGGTTAGCCAAACCCCAGGGAGGGGACCCCGCAGATCTACCCCTAGGTTAGGGTTAGGGATATGATCCGGGTGAGGTTTAGGGTTACCAAAATGTTCGCAAAATAGAAAGTTGGCCCGCAGAAGCGGGAAACCCTAGGGCGGGAATAGCCTCGGTTAGGGTTAGGGTTGGAGTTAGGGTTAGCAATGGAATTTTTCCTACATGTTTAATGACATATGTACATCGATAGCAGAAGTTGGGCCTAGTGGCTCCGGTTGACCCGTCTGCGAAGAGCATCACCCGTGGGACCTACATATATGCCATCTACGAATATTTTAAAAAATAGAACCTTTTTACATAATTCATACTAGTAAATAAATAATAGAAACATAATATAAAGTAATATGAGAGAGAAAAAAATAAAAAAATAAAAAATACCGTGTATGCTGAGGGTGGCCGTCGGCATAGGGGGGCCATGCCCTATGTCGAGGGTGGCCGTCGGCCTCTGTGTGACGCCGTAAGAGGGCCGTGACGGCGCGGGCCAGGGCAGGGGCGATGCAGGTGCTACGCCGACGGCCAGGTTCGGCGGCCCTCGGCGTAGCCACCTCTACGCTGACGGCAAGTGTACGCCGACGGCCGGCGTTCCGAGCTGCCCCGGCGAGGCCGTACGCCGATGGCCCCGATAAAAAGCCCTCGGCGTAGGGTTTGGCCGTCGGCGTCTTCTCCCATTCATGTAGTGCGTGCTGTATATATGAACGGTGGATTAGGTTTTTTCGGCACGATTAATTTAAAGCCGCCGCATATTAATTAGATTTCTGCTGAAGCATTACCGCGCGATAATAAGATAAAAGATTTAAGCGTTGCTTTAAACTTTAGCTGCTGTTGGAGATGATCTTGCTAGGCCATTTCTTGAGGTACTGCTCGATCAAGTCCCGAGGCGTACTACGGATAGAAATTGAAGTCCCGAGGCATACTTGACATGAGCCCTCGTCTTCCCGAGGAGTTTATCTTCCCGAGCCCATCAGGCTTACGTCAGTATGTAATTGAATCCTGCTATACGTACGATAATTTGTGTCACTTGTACGATCTGGCTGCGACTCTCTCGCGCGAGGCTAGCACAGTTCGGGTCTGGGCTGGGCTGAGGTTGGATAAGAACCGGACCATCTCTCTTCTTCTGCTAGGCTACTTTCGCTTAGGACATCTTCAACTCTGCGATTTAAATGGACACATTGGGTTGTCCGTTTGAAGCCGTTTATGTAGACATGTGTGTCTGGTTATCGTTTTGTTTAGGTCGCGTACTGCGCCTAATGCACGGACGCACCATAAAAGTGAAATACAACAAAAAATAGAAAAAAAGAAAAACAATTAAACCTAAACAATATTTCATTAAACATATGCCCTATTTTGGGCAAATTTATATATATGCCATATTTTGGGAAAATTTAAACTACAAAAGAAAGCCCTCTATATGAGCTTTAAACTAAAAAAAATATAAAACCCTATCCTAGGGTTTGAGGACGACGAGGTGGCCGCTGGTGCACCGCCTAGTCCCTGTGGGCCTCGTCGCCGTGGGCATCGACGATGTACCCTGGCGGCGATGCACTGTTGTGGCTCGACCGCGCCGAGATGCGACCACTTGGCCTCCTCCTCCGCCTTGGACAGCGCCAGAGCGGCGCGCATGTTCGGGTCGTCGTCATCCTCCGGCTTCGGCACCAGTGGCGCGGGTTGCGCCAATGCCGCGCCGACGCCGTGTTTGAGGGACGTTGCTGCCCAGTCGTGTCCCTAAACAAGGTCCCAAATCAATAAAGATAGACGAAAGTAAAAAAATTCATTCAAATTTGATTATATTTTACAAGTTTGAATGAAAACAGGTAGATTATCTAACTCTAGCCTATTGGCCGCCCGACGGTGCGTTCGATGGCCCCGCCCCGTCTCGAAGGCCCCGCACGGGCGTCGTCCTGCAGTTTCTTCTGCGACTCGAATGACTCGAGGAGCGCCCACTGCTGCGTCGCCGCCTTCTTCAGGTCTGGCCCGTCTTCTTCGGACCAGTCCAAGTCAGGGTCGTCCTCCTCCTCCTCCTTCGCGTCCTCCTCCTTTGCCTCCTCCTCCTCCACTTGCGTCGCCAACGCCTGCCAGGTCGCCGCTTCCACTGCCTCCGCCTCCTCCCGCAGCTGCTGCTCTAGCTCCTCCCGCAACTGCCATTGATGGAGCTCCCGCATCCACAACCGCTCTTGCAACTCCTCAATGCGTCGCCACTCGTACAACTTGTCCTCACGCCGCTGGAGCTCCATCTCATCTGCACGGCAGCGCCGCTGCAGCTGCTCTGCACGTTGCTGCTCGCCCATCTCCTTCGCCCGGATTTACGGCGGCGTAGGCGAGTGGACGCCGCGTGGCCAGTCGCTGCCCTCGTCGCCGCTCGGTTTCCACACGGGAGACCACTAAACGCCGACGACCAACCTTCTCGCGTCGCGGCCGCTGCGAACCGTCGCGTTCTCTCGCTGACAAGGCGCCCTAACCGCGAAAATCGTCGTGTCGCGGGGCGCCAGCGCGTCCGATTCATACCCTTCGCTAAGGGGCCGGCACGGGGTTGTCGGCGCTTCTATTGGGCTCGAAAAATTACCGGCGCTATTTGGAACGCGCCGATGCGAGTCCATTTTCGATGCCGGCTCCTAAAACGCTATCGGAACCGCTATCGGGGTCACCGGCGGAGATGCTCTAAGGGGAATGGGGCGCTAGCCTCGTCGATGCAGTTTGTAAAAAGATGGGATGGAACTCTTGAAGAAGACGGGCAGTATGGAGTGAAAAGGTGGAGTCGTGAACAGGTTTTAACGAAGTCAGCAGTATAGTGGGTTTGGTCTTGGGCTGGACTTAGGCATGGAGCAGAGAATTAATTACGAGCTGTAAGTAGCACGAGGTGTAGGAATTGTCGTATAGAGATCGGACGAGAGTTGTCGTGTGTGAAGCAATTCCGTATGTAATTTGCATCACACACGACAACTTTCATCCGATGTCCGTACGATACTTCCCCACGTTGCTAATTAATCCTTTCCCCCCTTTGTGTGTCATCAGCCCAAGCTAAACCCGCATGCCTTCTGTTGTGACTTTGCATTTAGCTGGAGGATGGTCAGCGACCATATGCCTTTTGGGATGAAACTTGCAGATGAAACCTCGCCTGGTTAAGGCCTTAGGGCATCTCCAACGGGGTGCGTCTAGCCGGACCGAAAATGCGTCTGGTCCAGCGGGACGACCGCTGGACACATATGACTGGATCGTCCGCAGCGACGCAAATCTGGTTTAAATATACGTTTTGGATGCGTCGAGGCAGACGATACGCGGACGCGCAAAGTGTCTGCTCGCGTCTGGCGAACGTTTCAGCAGGCCCGTGATGCAGCCTCAATGCGTCTTCTCAGCGACGCCAGTACTGGCGCCGAGCCGTCGCTTCGGCAGTCTGGGGCCGCGTAATGCCAATGCCTCGCCTGCCGCGCGGCAGTCGCCTACCTCTACGCACGAAGTGATGGCGATGCCCTGCGTGTCGCGGCCATCGCCTGCCTCCGACCTATATAAACAGGGGCGCGCGCATCTCATCTCGTCCCACACTAAACCCTAGCCTCTACCACTCAACTTCCAACTTTGCCACCATGAGCAGCGCCGGCTGCGGCCAGGCTGCCGTTGCTTCGGCAGGCTAGGGCCACCGCAGCCGCAGAGGACGACGACTCCAACATCTCGTGGTTTTTCGATGACCCTGATGCGCCTACCCCGGAGGAGAAGGCGGTGGATCAGAGGGTGTTAGTCGACTCCTTCGAGACGCTCAAGGACGACACCGCGAACGCGAGGTGATACGTCCATTTTGCATCACTATTTTATATCATAATTTACTGTTATTCATTGATATATTTCATATTTGGAGATGATACTTATGTTATTTCATCTATTTTGCATGTTTCATAGTTTTTGGAGGATCGCGCACCAGAGTCAGGATTCTGCTGGAAAAAGCGTCGTCGTCAGAAGGCAATATTTCGGAAGATCAACAATTGACAGAAATTATACGGAAAATCCTATTTTTCCAGAAGACGAAGGGAGCCAGAAGGGGGAGCCGAGGAGGGCCACCGTGGGCCCACCTCACAGGCCGGCGTGGGCCAAGGCCTGGCCGCGCCGCCCTGTGAGGAGGGGGCCCACAGCCCCCTTTGGCCTCCTCTCCTTCGCGTACATCTTCGTCCCAAAAACCTAAACTGCGGGGGATAGTCGCGAAGAGTCACAGCCGCCTCTGCGGGGCGGAAAACACCAGAGAGAAAAGAGCTCTCCGGCAGGCTAAAATCTGCCGGGAAAATTCCCTCCCGAAGGGGGAAATCGACGCCATCGTCACCGACATCGAGCTGGACATCATCTCCATCACCATCATCATCATCTACATCATCATCACCGCCGTCTCCACCGCTGCACATCGTCACAATGAAGATTAATCAGCTATATGAAGCGAAAGCACTAGACTAAATACCCATGTGTCCTCAAGAAGGTTTGGTCATTATAAGTAAACAAACCGGCTTGTCCTTTGTGCTAAAAAGGATTGGGCCACTCGCTGCAATTATTTCTCTCGCACTTTACTTACTCGTACTTTATTCATATGCTACACTAAAACCCCCTGAATACTTGTCTGTGAGCATTTATAGGGAATCCTTCATCGAAACTGCTTGTCAACACCTTCTGCTTCTCGTTGGGATCGACATTCTTACTTATCGAAAATACTACGATACACCCCCTATACTTGTGGGTCATCACGAGGCTGCAGATGTACCTGCTAGAGGACGCGGCGGCGCACCGAGCCCTAGCGCAACTCCGGGAGTCGCAAGAAGCCCTGCACGTCCTGGGGTCCCAGCCCATGGACGCCATCTACCTCTACGACGTCGACGATGACTTAGGCTGGCAAGGTCAATGCGTTGATCATTCTTGAAGATGGGTCAATGGAAGATGGTGGTAGCAACTTCTTGAGCGTGTGCACAGTGGTATACGCTCTGGATTTGCTGGACCGGTTTGAGTTCCCGACTCGCTACAGGGTGTTTTTGTGAGGCCCCTAGTTTTTTGATGATGTGCATAGGTGAGGTCCAAACATGACGCAGCGACATGATCACCCCCTTCATCAAGGTTGTAGGTGTTGCGATATATGTCTTTGGTGAGCTGACTTCAGTTTGATCTTTGTAATTTTTTGTAAGGTTTCGTTGAATAATTTTAATAAATTTTTTGCATGCATCATATTAATGTAGAGGCAAGGGTAGAACCTCCATTTAAAAGCCGGCATGGGAGAGAGAAAAAGGAGGTCGCACCAAAAATGATAGAAAAATTAAGCTTCAATTTAAAAGATTTCAATTGAAATGCAAGAATTTGAAGGAAAGGAGAGAAACAAAAGACTACGGTTCAGAGGTGGAGATTGTTTTCCCTGATAGTGGATTCATCGAACCAACGCCACAATGTAGCTGGCCCCGCATGTGAAAAGCTCGCTGCTACCGCGTCCTACGAGTGTCGTACGAAAATTATCGTGTGTATAGCAGGGCTCGCTCCCCTCCGTGCTATTTATCCGTGTCGTAGTATTAGTTGCAGACTTGCAGATCTCCCCGGTGAAAGTGAAAGAAAACGTGTCATTTGGTAGTGGATCGAGCATTTAGTTTCATCCGTCCGTGGGATATCGTTACCTTTGATGATCTTCCGCTGTAAGAATGGTGAATTTGAAACTTCTTGCGTGTGTATGTTCCTGGCTATTAAATTCTTTTTACGTGGAAATGGATTTACCATTATGCCATTACTCTGGCCACCAATTTAGATACAAATTCCGGGGCGACGCATTTCAAATCTAAAATATCCGTGCGCGTCCGTTTGCGTCGATTGCTTGCTTCCAGTGCCACGACATAATTTTTTTGGGTTTTGTATTATTTTCAACATAAAATATAATTTACATAGTAAGAAAATAAAATAAAAAATATAAACTAACATGATGCATGCGCCTACTCCTCCTCGTTGTCGAGCACGATGAAATTCGGTATCTATCACAGTCAGTTGGCAACCGGCAAAAGATACACCAGTGCCGCCGGCGGTGGAGGTGGAGATGGAGCAGCACACAGATTAAGCGCCGGTGGTGGATGTGGAGCATCCCATGGGCTGAACGATGGAGGTGGAGGTTGATGGTGGCGCAGATGTTCAACCGCCGCTCGCCAGTGTGCGTGCCGAAGAGACAACCGCGACATTGATGGTGAACCACAGATGTGGAAGCGATGACCGCCGAAGCGGCAGCGGCGGAAGCGATGCGCTCGATACAGCCCTATGGCTCGCTGCCAGGCGGGCCCGCTGGAAAAGCAAGCGATCACTTGACGCGTCCGCCGCGAGGCATCCAAGGCGCAAATACCCGCCGCATTTGCATCTCCGCGGACCTGGTTCCAACTGGCCCGCCTCCGCCTCCATCGTTCATCCCATGGGCTCCTCCACCTCCACCACCAGCGTTTAATCCGTGGGCTGCTCCACCTCCACCTCCACCGCCGGCGGCACCGACATCTGTTCTACCGGTTGCCAATTGGCTGTGGCAGATACCGGATTTTCCCGTGCTCGACGACGATGAGGAGTAGGCGCAGGCGTCGTGTTAGTTTATATCTTTTATTTTCCTTTCTTGACTATGTAAATGTGAAAAGTCAGATGGCGCATTACAACACGTTAGGCTCTCGCGACAGAAGCGATCTAGGTCTTCCTCGCCTCCTATCGGCGATGGCGCCGATCTGCCCCGCCTTTGTGGCCTTCAGGCCATGGGGTGCGGTTGATCGCGTCCCTCGTCAGCGGGAGGGCTCCACCCGCTGTTTTGTGGGCTTCGTTCTCTTTTTAGGGTCAAAGTTTGTAGGGGCAGCGCTTAGGTGGTGGTGGCGCCGCCTCGTGTAATAAGATCTCTCCGGCTTCAACCACATCTCGACGGCAACATCGAAAGGCTTGTGGGAGTGGTGTCGTCTTCGAGGTTTTTGTCTGGATGTGGGGATCTTAGGATCATCAAGGAGGTTCAGCGGCAGTTCATCCTTTTTCTGCGTCTTCGGAACGGATGTGGTCTTCTTGACTCGTTTGGTGACTTCCCGTCCGCAACCAACAACGTCAAGCGACTCAGGGAGGAGCGGCAGCGGTGGCGCGCCGTCGACACGGTCTGGAGGTTGAAGATGACATTCTTCTCAAGAATCTCGTTGTAGTTTTTGTTTTTCTTGGAGTGCTTTGTAGTGTTCGTTGTTTCTTTTAATATCAGTGTCTTAGTCGCAAAAAGAAAAGAAAAAAAGCTACTACCAAAAATACCGCCCAAATTCAGCTTAACAAATGTGAAAAGTCAGCGTGGCAAGGCGAGTGTCCCATTCTATTTTTAGGAAATGTAAAGAAGGGAAATTTAAATTCTATGGTAAAGATCGATAATTAAGCATGTATTTTTTTTCTTGTTTACATGCATGATGTACCAAGTTGTTCAGATGATGGATCGAGAAAATTAGATGCAATTATGAAAAAAAAAGGATTATTAGCCGTTCATTTCTTCTACAGCACATAGACAATTTTCAAATCTTACCTATGCCGCTCCGAAAAGATCGGGGGATGATCCGGTTCGGTGCCACCATGCAAACGTTGCGACCAAGTCAAGGACATAAAATTGAGTATATTTTTACTAGTTTCGTTTGGGCCAAGTCAAGTCAATCAATTCCCTTCATTACCCGGATACTCGATCAGAAACATAACGCGCCGTCGCAGCAGCGGCAGCTTCACAAACCAGAAACGTCGCACACACTTGGTCTCACTGATCCATTCCCCGTACATTATACATGGCGCCGCCCGTCGTGGCCTTCTCAGACCTGCCGACGGAGGCGCTCGACGAGATCGCTCGGCGCGCAGGGCCCCTCGACAACATCATCTGCGCCGCCGTCTGCCGGTCCTGGCGCCGCGCGCTCAAGACCACGCGCCTCCGCCTGCTGGGGCGGCGACCGGACCGCCCGCACGAGATGCACGTACAAAGTCGCTGGCCACGGCCCACCCTCGTCAAGGTCCGCCCGTACTACAGCGACACCGCGCAGTGGTCCATCCAGACCCCCGCCAAGGCGGATCCCGCCCGCATCATAGGCTGCTCCCAGGGCTGGTTCCTCGCCGTCGACGACCACACGTGGCTCGTGTCCCTGTTCGACCCGCTCACCGGCCGGAGCTTCCCGCTGCCTCAGTTCGCCTACGGCACCGACAAGCAGCTGCGCGAGCTCAGGGAGAAGTTCCGCTTCGGGAGGTCCATGTTCCAGAAGGCGGCGCTGGCTCCGGGCCGCCGGCTGGGGACTTGCGCCCTGATGCTGCTCCACAGCGACGGGCGCGGTCTGTCTTACCTCAGGCCCGGCGGCAGCACGTGGGCGACGGTGCGCCCTCCGAGAGGCATGCCGCACAGGTACCTAGACGTCATCTTCCACAGGGGCGCCTTCTACACTGTCAGCTGCTACGCCGAGCTGAACGCCTGGGTGGCCGACGGCGGGGGCGGCCTGCGGACGAGGCGGCTCACAAACCCGCTACGGGAGCAGGTTAGCGCGGTCCTCCTCGTCGAGTCCATGTCCCGTGACGGAATCCTTAGGCCTTGTTTATTTCTCTTGTATTTTGACCCTCAAAAGTTTGAGGATAAGAGGGGATTTGGTGTTCACCCAATCCCCTACCATCCCCTCAAATACGCCTCCTCAAAAATACACTAGTATGAGGTAGAGTTTTAAATCTAGGCAAAAATGAAGAGAATTGTGGGATATGTGGGGATTATCCTCCCCAAACCTGGAGAAGTAAACATGCTACTTGGGAGATTTCGGGATTGGGTATAATCCCCTCCGATCCCCTAAAATACTCTAGAAGTAAACAAGGCCTTATGGTGAACAACACAGACCCGCCGGGCTACAACTACTACTATCGACAACGACAGTACACCGTCCGACGCTACGGGGTGCGAGAGGGTAGGTGGCTTCCGGTGGAAAACCTCGAGGAAATGGCGACCGAGGTTGGGGACGAGTTCAGCTTCTGCGTCCCACGCAGCTTCGACGAATTTGATGACGGGGATGGTCCTGTGAAGGCATGTAGATCTTATTGTTTTTTTCCCTTATGTTGCAAGACTGGATCCAATATTGTGATACCCGAATATTATGAAATCAATTCATATATATGAAGCATGGATAATGTCTGGTGTCCGGCAAAACGTTGGGGGCTTCAATCGTCGACCCCCGGAGCCAGAGATGGATAAGATCAAACACAGGAATAAGAAGCATTTGCAATGCTTTTTTTGATCATTTTGATAGAGGGGGTGTGTGGGGTGGATAAAGAGATTGAAACGAAACGCTCTGCCTCATCTCTCCTCTACTTACATTTCTCCTCGCTTCCCTCACACAAACCCGCCGCGAGGATCTCCAATGGGAGCCATCGACTGCTACCTGAGGAGGCCTGAGGGTGAAAGGATATGGAGCGGGGAGACAGAGCACTGGAACAAAGGGGCGTGCGGTGGCCGACATAGCGGGGTCAAATGCAAATGTGGAATTGAAGATGTAGGTGAAGGAGGTGATCGATCTGATTTCCCTCCTCACGACCGTAGTCCGCGTGGAGGCGCATATGGAGTCAGTGTGGATGGAGTTATGTCTTTGACCTCCCATGGTGGGAGGGAGCACAGTCGACGCACGACTGAGCCTAGACTCACGACGGGCGAGAATGGGACGGGCGTGCAATGTGCGCCGCGTTCCTCCTTCCTAACAAGATAGAGGAAGATGGACTGAATATAGTTTTCACAGTGGCAACACGTGGGTGACGGTGCATGCTCGAAGGGGCATGCCTCACAGATAACTAGACGTCGTCTTCCATAGGAGCGCCTTCTACATTGTCAGTCCTGGGTGCCCGACGGCGGGGGCGTCTTGCGGACGAGGTAGCTCAAGAGCCTGATACGGGTGCAGGTGCGTGCAATCCTCGTCGAGTCCATGTCAATTCAGGACATCGTGATGGTGAACAACACGAACCTGCCAGACTACAACTAATACCGTCGACGACATTACACCGTGTGATGTTACGCGGAGCGAGAGAACCTCGAGGAAATGACGATCAAAGTTGGGGACGAGTTCAGCTTATGCGTCCCATGCAGCTTCGATGAATTTGGTAACGGGGATGTTCATGTGAAGGCATGTAGTTCTCACCACACTACTGAGAAAAGGCCTATAGCCGCAAATCTTATTGTCAGCGCCACCAAAAACCGTGCCCGCCGGTGCTAAATACTACCGGCGCGCCATGTTTCGGCCACGCCGGTGATGACCCAATACCGCCGGCGCAGGAAAATTTTAGTGCGCCGGGGATAAGGGTGAACCAGGTCCAGACCAAAACTGAAAATCGAGGCCGCGCACCTACATGGTGGTGCGCCGGCAGTAAGGGGAGATGTAATTTTCCCTCCCCACCCCCCGATCGCCTTTTCAGTTTTCGAAAAAATAAAAGAAAATGATAGAAAATTCAAAAAATAAAATCCTTTGAAATTTCCAATAATTATGCAATCTATTTTTAGTGAAAATTTGAAAAAATGAATTTCGATATATAATGCAAAATGGCCTCATCTTTCGATAAAACGGGATTTCTGGTTGCATACGACCTCCGATGAAAAACTTTTTATATCCAAATCTATCTACGCGAAATTTCCTATCCTAATTCAACGACTGTAGTCGTTTCGATAAAAAATGGATTCGGAAAATTCAAAACAGAAACGGGACTTTTTTCAGGTTTTAGATTTTCATGAAAAAAATAAAAAATTTTAGCCTCGGCGCACCGTGCGCCAGCGGTAATCTAGGCTATATATGCCCAGACCAGCCAGCGCACCTTCTCTCTCTTCCACTTCCCCATCTTCTCTTCCACTTCTCCTCCTCCTCCTCTCTTCCTCCCTCCGGCCACCTTCTCTTCTCCTCCACTCTTCCTCCTCTTCTACCTTCTTCCCCTCTAATCCCTCCCTCCGACGAACACCTCCTCAAGCTACTCACCGGAGCACCTCCTCAAGTATCTCACCGGCGAGCACCTCCTCAAGCATCTCGCGGGCGAGCACCTCCTCTCACCCTCGGGTCCGGTGAGCTTCTCGATGACCACCTCCTCTCACCCCGGCGACCACCTTCTCCCACACCGGCGAGCTTCTTGATGACCACCTCCTTTCACCCCGGCGACCACCTTCTCCCTCCTCTCTGTAAGCAGATGACCACGGTGGTGGCGGCGGCACATCTCCCAGGGCACAACCTACATCTAGACCTGCTTTCTTTTGAATCCTGGAAAACATACCACCGGCGCACCAGGCTGGTTCGACGGAGATAAATCGAGTTACCGCCAGCGCACCAGATGGTGCGCCGGTGATAAGCCTTTACCACCGGCCCGTTCCCACCGGCGGGCGCTGGTGCACCGGCAGTAGTCTTTTTTGGTGCGCCGACAGTAAGCATTTTCCTAGTAGTGCCAGGCTCGTGCTATCGACTCTAGAGGGTTAACTACGGGTTTGATCTTGATGGACCGTTCACTAATCTGCTCCTGGAAGACTCCGGGTGGTATGGGTGCACAAGTGGACCTAATGTTTGCCAACGCGTCGACTTCCTCATTGCTGGTGTGGCCGATGTGACTAAGCTCGCAACCATCAAAACTACCTTCCAGGAGGTTGTACATGTCACGGTAGGCGATCATGTTATCGCTAACAGCAGCACATTGCTCCTCGTATATTGTGAGTCGGGTTACACCACAAGCTTAGAGCCTCGTACCGAGCTTCATTGTCGGAGGCATTGCGGGAAGTACATATGTAGCACATAGTGCATCTTGTCTCCTTGCAGTGATACAAGAACAAGGCCGACACATGCTCCTCCGACTCTCTTGGAATCGTCAAAGTACATTTCCCGGAGCTGGAGAGATCGTGTGGGCCCGGTGTTTGGACCTCAATTCATTCAGAGAGTTAGGTAACACCTGATTTTATTGCATTATGCTTCTCGTAAGTGATGTCTCGTGGATATAACTAGATCTCCCACAGGGAGACTTGCCCTGTGGCCTCGGGGTTGTTGAGGATGCTAAACAGCAGGGCTTCACTTACCACCAATATCGGGTGATCCTCAAAATAGTGGCGTAGTCTACGCGCTGTCATGAAGAGTTGAAGACACCATATGCAAGCTTTTGGTAGTGCGGGTACCATTGTTTGGTGGGTGAGAGGGCCTCACTAAAAGAGGTAGTAGACATGTCGTTGTACCCCATGGGTCTTGTCTTCTTCCGCGCGCTCGATGACGAGCACGGTATTGACCACTTGGTTAGTAGCGGCGATGTATAGCAACATTTGTCCCCTTTCGTTGGGAGTCACCAGGACGGGCGAAGTCAACAATATGCGTTTCAGGCCGTCGAAGGCTGCATGTACTTTGGCCATCCACTCAAATGTGTTAGACTTTCTCAACAACTAGTGGAAAGGCAACTCCTTTTCGCCTAGTTTACTGATGAAACAGCTAAGTGCCGCTACATGTCCTACGAGTTACTGGACACCTTTGAGGTTTGTTATGAGTGCAGGGAGCACACCGTTGGGAAACCCCAAGAGGAAGGTATGATGAGCACAATAGCAAGTTTTCTCTCAGTAAGAAACCAAGGTTTAATCGACCAGTAGGAGAAAGGCGTGACTTCTGAAGGTGTTGCTAGCTAACTTGTGGCAGGGCGCACTACCGGTGTCAGCAACAACGTGGAACCTGCACACAACACAACCAAAATACTTTGTCCCAACTTACATCGAGGTTGTCAATCTCACCGGTTTTACTGAAAACAAAGTATTAAATGTATAATGTGGAAAGAGATGTTTGTTTGCAGTGGAATTAAAGAGAACAGTGCTTGCAGTAAGTAAACAGAACAAGATGATTTTAGCAGTGTAAAATAAAGGATCGGGGTCCACAGTTCATTAGAGGTGTCTCTCCATAAAGATAAATAACATGTTGGGTGAACAAATTATAGCTGGACAATTGACAGAACAAAGACCATACATGACAAGATGATTACTATGAGATTCATTCGGGCATTACAACATAATACATAGACCGTAATCCATCTGCGTCTATGACTAATAATCCATCTTCAGGTTGTCGTCCGAACCTCTTCCAGTATTAAGTTGCAAGCAATAGATTATCACATTAAGCAATGTGTGTAAAGTAAACAATAAAATTATCCTTAGACAAAATATTATTGCTTTCTCCCTAGTAGCAACAGCACATCTACAATCTTAGAAGTTATTGCCACTCTTCCAAAAAAACTAGAGGCATGAACCCACTATTGAGCATAAATACTCACTCTTGGAGTCACAAGCATTTACTTGGCCAGAGTATCTACTAGCAACGGAGAGCATGCAAGATCATGAATAACATATGACCAGTATATAATCGATCTCAGCATAGTATTCAATATTCATCGGACCCCGGCAAACATAACATGTAGCATTAGATAAAGATGATCTTGATCATGATAGGCAGCTCACAAGATCTAAACATGAGGCACAAATTGGAGAAGACAACCATCTAGCTATTGCTACGGACCCGTAGTCCAGGGATGAACTACTCACGCATCACTTCGGAGGCGGGCATGGCGATGTACATGCCTCCGGTGATGATCTCCCCCTCCAGCGGGGTGCCGGGAAGAGCTTCAGAACCCTCCCGAGCTAGGGTCGGCGATGGCGACCGCGATGAAAATTTTTGTGGATGGAGGCTCGGGTATTTAGGGTTTTCTCGAGATCGTGAATAAATAGGTGGAAGGGCGAGATCGGTGGACGCTTGGGGCGCCCACACCACCCATGGCGCGGGCCACCCCCTGGCCGCGCCATGGGTCGGTGTGGGCGCCTTGTGGCGACCCTCCGTCTCTCCTCCGGACTTCGTCTTCGTTACGGTAAAATATGAACTTCGGCTTTTGTTTCGTCCAATTCCGAGAATATTTCATGTACAACTTTTCTGAATAGGTTAGTGCTGGAAAATGTATAAAAGTGCAACGAACTGTAAGAAAAGCATATTTAAATTGGTGTAAAACAAGCATGGAGCATAAAAAATTATAGATACGTTTGCAACGTATCAGTTTGCTGGCTGCCGCATCGTCAAGATTTGCTTGTAGATATGAAGTACCCGAGAAGCATCCTGCAGGGACTCCAAATGCACACTTTGTCAGGTTCAACTTGATGTGGAACCTGTTGACATGGGTATACCCTTCGGGTACCCATTATTGGTATACCTGGATTGACTCGGCCCAATATGGAGAGAAGGCCCAACAAGGCAACCCGAAGAAGTAGTCGACTAGGACTCTTGTAAACCCTAAGCTGGTTGCATATATAAAACTAGCCAGGGCACCCGAAATAAGGAGGCCAACATATAGACATAGAGATAGACAACATAGATCCGCTTATGGCGGCACCCTGTAAACACATCTATGATCATATACTGGATTTCTAGCAGCACGTAGGGATCCTCCACCGAGAGGACCCGAAGCTGGGTACGTCGTGTGCCTAATCTCGCTCCTGGAATCTCCACCATCGCTCTTCCCGAAAACCCAAGTCTACAATACGTAGGCATTGGCGAGGCGATCCCTCGTGAATCACGGCGACTAGATTTTGTCATCCGGGCGGGATCCTTCATCGACATCTGCAACAAGATCTTCATCGGCTTTTTCACCCGCGCCGACGTCAAGGGCGGCCGTTTCCTGCATGCTCCGGCCAAAACCGTCTGTGCGCGGCGGCGCTGTACACCTATTACACGGAACGAGCAGAGGCAGCGAGCGAATTTGCAAAAAGAAAAAAAAAGCTATCACGGTGCCGCGAGCTGGCACTTGATCGGTCGGGTCACTAGCATCTGAGTTAGGACGTTTCATGTCCCAAGGAGAAAACCCTGATAGGAGTACAGATCCATCGTATCTAACCGTGGCAGATAAGTTTCCTAATCAATCCTATGTCTCTTTCCCGTTGATAAATCTACTACTGCTTGGTTATTTGCAATATGCATATTTTATCTGACACTATGGGATTGTGTAGATCGATAAAACAAAAACAAACTAGATCAATCAATATCAATATCACGTGACATTCTCCCAATTGGATATCGTTTTCTTCCAATCTATTAGTTGATCTAGGGCATCTGTTTGGTTCTAATCCCACGTACGCTAATACTTATTTTGTATGCATATGTTTAATCTAGAACAGTTGGATATAGTACTTTGTGGACTACAATTCAATCAAGTTGTACCGGCAGTAAGCTGCGCCCATCCGGCTATCAATCGTACATCCAAAGTGCTATACTTCTAATTAATTGCTACTTGCAAAATTTATTTGGGCAAAAAATATTCTTTCGGCTATTACTATTATTTGCGCGTTGATTTTTGCGTCGCAATATAATGACAGATTGAAATAAAACTTCGACTACTCTGCTCAGACGACCGCGCCTATCGTCGCGCACTTGTTACACTCGAGGGCTCACCCGTCGTGGATCCGCTTCATCGACTGCGTCCCAGGCACGACTTGCATCCACATCGGCTTCGTCGCACCCGATAAAAACCTAAGTTTTCTTCTTTTTCCAAAATTCAATTATTTATTTACTTTCTCCACACCCGAATACTTGGGGGCTGCATCATTACATCGTTAGAGAAAATTCACCTAACACTGAGGGTTGTACCATTACTTCGTTACCACAAATATATTTGGTTACTTGGTGAATTTCTTTTCTTCGGCTCTGGATGTATCTTCTCCGGCTCAGTGGAATTATTTTCTTCGACTCAGTGGAATTATTTTCTTCGATTTAGTGGATTTATCTTCTTCGGAACAGTGGATTTATCTTCTTCGGCTTGCTGGATTCTTTCTCTTCGGGTTATTATTGGTTCACTCTTATACAATATTACCCGATGCGTTTCCGGAACAATGGATTCATCTTCTATGGTTATTACTAGAACTATTTTCTTCGGATCAATGGGTTCATCTTCTATTATATCAGCGGATTTATCTTCTATGATTATTACTGGATTCTTCGAGCCAATGGATTTATTCTCTATGATATCGATGGATTTATCTTCAATACATGCTCTATATTTAACGGCGTAATCTTCAATATGGATTCATCTCAAATACTTCATCTGGGATTCATCTTCGTGTATTATTGTCTATGGCTTCATCTTAAATGGCTTCACCAAATATGACGCCGCGACTCCATCAACTTATTTCGACGTCACGCCTAACGCTCGGGGGCTTGACAACGATTTCGCCTCGGGTCACGACTGCGACACAACAATCATGACATCACCTCAGCAACGCTCGGGGGCTCGGCTATTTCTTCATCAACAATTTCGCGGCATCCACTTTTGCTATTTAGTGGTTTCTACTTTGGCTAGATTTCTTATCTACACTCGAAGATTTCATCATGCATCGACTTCGTTGTGTCCAAAAATCTAAGTGTTCTTTTATTTTGTATAAAGTTGATTATCGTTTACTTTATTCGCACCCGGCACTCGGGGGTTGCGCGGCATATATTCAGTTTACATATCATAGAATCCAAGCATCTGACACCGCATGCGAAAAAGAGAGTCAAGGAAAAGATAGAAAAAGTTTGTTTATTTGTGCAGGAGAAAGCAAATTTCAAAGTATATAAGAGAGAACCCGACGAAATTGTCTACAGGGAGAACTAGACGAAATTGTCTTCACGAAAGGACAGGACCCGACGAAATTTTCCTCAAGGTGAACCCGAAGAAATCTTCTGCAAGAAGGAACCCGACAAAATTTCTTCAGGAAGGAACCCGACAAAATTTCTTCAAGAAGGAACCCGAAGAATTGTCCTCAATGAGGTCCCGAAGAATTGTCCTCAAGGAGGTCCCGAAGAATTATCCTCAAGGAGGACTCGAAGAATTATCCTCAGGGAGGACCCGAAGAACTTTTCTTAAAGGAGGAACTCGACGAAATTATCATCAAGGGGAACAAAAAAAAAAGAGGATGGGCATATCTTCGGGTCCATTGACTCGTCATTTGTTATGAGCAAGAGCATAGGCGATGTGCCTGACGACAATATAGAAGAACCCAATATATTCGGCTGTCTCATCACGCCCGAGAAAAATATAGAAGAACCAGCAAAATGGGTCATTGCATCAGCCGAACAAGGCACTCGACAATATATTATCAGAGCGCTAAAAGTCGCGAATAATCTCCGAATGCCGCAAAACTCTGCGAAGGTAAGACCCCAGATCCGTTCTGAGCGGCGTGGCACCGTCTCTAACGTCGGTTTGCTACTTTTATCCGTATCAATAGATACGAAGAAAAATCCTAACGGACGCGTTAGGTACCCGATAAAATATGACTGGGGCTCGACAGAATGGTAAGGCCTTAAGCGGCACCTGTCGAGTTAACACCAGTATCCCGAGATCATGTCCAGGGACGTGATCTTGAAGTAGGTTTTTGCGGATTGCCACTAGAGCAGTTAACTAGTACCTGATCCGTCAGATGAACTAGCCCCAACTACCACTATCCCTGTACAATATATAATTGCATATCCAAAGATATGTGATAAAATTATTGAATGATTATAAAGTTGGAGATTTTCACGTACAATATAGATATGGATGTCAAATAAAAATAGCAATGGCCTGGAGTCGGTAAAAAGAGGGGCTGTGCCAAGTTCTTTATCGAGTAGTACAACTTGAGTCTATGCTTAGTGCAAGCACCCGCCCATAGGCTCGGGGGCTACTCTTATCGAGAGCATTGATTCACCCTCCCGATAAGATACAAGAAAGAGGAAAAATTGTTGAGTCGATATAAAAGCAAGTTGAGCCTACACCCAAGTGCAAACACTTGGCTGTAGCCTCGGGGGCTACTCCCATCGGGAGCGCTGGTCGCGCACTCGATAGAAAAATAACTTCGACAGCATCTACGACAATCAGGGTTTGTAGACTCAACTCGATTCTACGACTCGAGTGGAGCCTACTCCCATCGGGAGCACATGGGTTTCATCAAATCCTCCAGAAATATAGTTAAGTTCTTCATCGAGTAGTACAACTTGATTCTATACCCAAGTGCAAGCACTTGCCCATAGACTCGGGGGCTACTCCCATCGGGAGCGCTGGTCGCGCACCCGATAGAAAAATAACTTCGAGAATCATCGACATCATCTGCGCTACACATGATCTGCGACATGGACCTCGCCTTGTATTTCTTCGACTTCGGAGATGGTTATGCTTGGAGTCTCTACGCAAGTCTTCGACTTCCCTAGACACTCGAGGGCTACTGACATGGGTATACCCTTCGGGTACCCAATGTTGGTATACCTGGATCGGCTCGGCCCAATATGGAGAGAAGGCCCAACAAGGCAACCCGAAGAAGTAGTCGACTAGGACTCTTGTAAAACCCTAGGATGGTTGCATATATAAAGCTAGCCAGGGCACCCGAAATAAGGAGGCCAACATATAGACATAGAGATAGACAACATAGCTCCGCTTATGGCGGAACCCTGTAAACACATCCATGATCATATACTGGATTGCTAGCAGCACGTAGGGATCCTCCACCGAGAGGACCCGAAGCTGGGTACGTCGTGTGCCTAATCTCGCTCCTGGAATCTCCATCGTCGATCTTCCCCAAAACCCAAGTCTACAATACGTAGGCATTGGCGAGGCGATCCCTCGTCACCTGTCGAGGTTATCGAAGGTCTCGCGGAGGTCATCGATGAGCGCGGATCCTTCTTTGGTTGTGATAAGCACGTCGTCCACATAGCCATGAATGTTCTTTCCTATTTGTTCTTTCAGGTAGGCATGCATGCACCTTTGGTATGCATTCTTGAGCCCGAAGGGAATTATTGTGTAGTAGTACACACTATTATGCATGATGAAGGCTGTTTTTTCCTAGTCCTCGACCATCATCCTGATCTGGTTGTAGCATGAGTAGGCATCTAGGAAAGACAGGCGATCACAACAAGTTGATGAGTCGCCTATATGATCGATACGTGGGAGCGGAAAGTGATCCTTCGGGAAGTTCTTGTTTAGGGTCATGAAGTCGATGCACATGCATAGTGCTTCCATGTTCTTCTTCGGGACCAACACCGGTTTGACTACCTAGGTGGATTGTTTGATCTCCCAGATGAACTTTTCTGTGAGTAGTCTGTTGACCTCTTCACCAATGGCTTTGCTCTTTGGTTCTAAAAAACAACGCAGTGATTTCTTGACGGGCCTTCCAAGCCGGGGAATCATTGAATCTCTCCTTTACATACACAACAGATTTGTTGCGCAAACATTTTTCTTTCACAATCTGTTGCCATAGCCCCTTTTGAGTGTCATTTTTCCACCACCACTTGCCTAGCAAGCTAATGTTCTGCCTCCTCAAGTCTTTAACCCCAGTCCACCCTTGGATTTGGATCTACAAATTCTCCTCCACTTCACAAGGAGATATCTTTTCTTTATTATGTTTCCTTTGCCAAAAGAATCTTCTCATATGCTTATACAATTTCTCGATATATTTTTTTAGGAGGAACATAGACATGTAATTAAAAGGGATCCTCGATAAACATGATTGCATAAGGGTTAATCGACCACCCTCTGCAATCCAGGCATCTAATGTTTTCAACATATTACCATCAAGAAAGTCCCAGTCTATATTTTTAAGGATACAAAGGTCACACGCATACCCAAATATTTAAGGGGCAAAGTTCCCACTTAGCAATTAGACATATCAGCATAAAAACTTGTAACCTCATTACCAACTCCTATGGGAAAAATCAATCTTAAGGAAATTAATTTTCAGGCCATACATAAGCTCAAACATATGTAGCAACAATTTAATATTAATAGTTGTAAGGGTATTTTACCCTTATCCATTATTTTGGTAACAATGACACTGTTGCTAGAGTAATTGGTCTAATACATGTCTATGAGATTATTCCTAGGTATTAGCCAAATAGGTATTATGGTGTATCAATGGAACAAGAAGGTGAAGGGAGACCCCCCATTTGGACAGAAATGAAGAAGGGTTGTTCAGCCTCAGGCCGGCCTAAGGTCCGGTTGGACCGGGCGTGGCACCGGCTGACCCGGCGCCGACCGGCCCCTGGACCGGTGGCAACCGGGCACCATCCAGGGGAGTTTCCACCTTCACCCGGAGCTGGCCCGGCGCATGGCCAAGTTTGGACCGGCCTGGTCCGGCCACACGCCCGATCGAGCCGGCATGAGGATCGGCTGCCCCGACTCGCACCGGCTCCTACTCCAGTGACAACCAGGGGTAGGTACTGTAAGGCCAAGTCCCAACCCAGTCACGGCCTGGTGCCCAGCCCGGTTTGGACCGGGTGGTCCGGCCTACGGTCCGGTTGGACCGGCCTCTGCGCCGGATGGCCCGGCCCCAGGTTCGGCTGACCGACTCCCTCGATAGGAATCTGAGCTGGACAAGTTGTCAATGGTTTGCAACGGCTGGATTTAAAGTGGACCTATAAATACCCCTTCCCCTACCTTAGAACTGTCAGGCACTACATTACAAATTGTTCTTGAGCTCTCTCTCTCTCATACCCCCTTGATAGAAACACCAAAAGCCTCAGATCTCCCTCCTCCTCCACCCAAACTCGAATCCCTCGGGGGAAAAGATAGAGGAGGTCTTGATCTATACTTCATCGAACAAAATCATGTTCCTCCTTGTATTCATCAAGATACATGCTCTCTAGGGTTTCTTGGAAACCCTAGGTGGGCAAACAGGTCCGGAAGCATCCGGGCTGTGGATTTGCTCCTGACAAGATTGTGAAGGTTTGGAGGCTGCCTCAAAGTCTACCACAAGTGAAAAGAGCTATTCCTTCATGCGATAGGCTCAGGAGAAGAAGGTGAGCCTTCGTGGCGCTGGGGAATCCTTCGTGGGACCCCCACCTCTCCAAACGTGACGTACCTTCTTGCAAAGGAAGGGAACACGGGAATAAACATTCGTCTCCGCGTGCTATCAGTTATCTCTAACCGAACTCTTTACTTGTGATATATTTTCCTGTGAGAGCCTTCGTGCTCGAGTTAGTTGTATCATCATATAGGGTGCCTCACCTAGTTTGCATTAGGCTCGCTTTTATATTCCGCAAAGCCTAATCTTGCAAAGAATGAATTAAAATTTGTAGAAACCTATTCATCCCCTCTAGGTTTACCATCTCTGAACTTTCAATTGGTTCTAGGTCAGATATCATGCTAAGTGTAGGGATGTGTGCTCGTTTTCAATCTGCTCCTAAGGAGAGCCACTTGATGGCGGTCAAACGGATTCTAAGATACCTTGTTCTCACTCCTACTCTTGGGCTGTGGTATCCAAAGGGGTCAACCTTTGAACTCATAGGTTATTCGGATTCCGATTGGGCGGGTGATAGGGTTGACCGGAAGTCTACCTCCGGGGCTTGCCAATTCATTGGCCGGTCATTGGTGAGTTGGTCATCCAAGAAACAAAACTCCACTGCCCTATCCACCGCCAAAGCCAAATACATATCCGCGAAATCTTGTTGCACTCATTTGTTGTGGATGAAGCAAACCTTGAAAGACTATGGTATGTCTCTTGGTACGGTGCCTCTTCTATGTGACAACGAAAGTGCAATAAAGATCGTCAATAACCCACTTCAACATTGCCACACAAAACACATTGACATTCGCCATCACTTACTACGTGATCATGTTTCCAATGGGGACATTGATCTCACTCATGTGGGAACAATGTACCAATTGGCAGATATTTTCACTAAGCCCTTGGATGAAGCCCGGTTTGTAAATTTGAGAGGAGAAATTGGTATTCTTGATCCTAACAACTTAGATTGAACAACTTCTTGCAGTATATTCTTGCATTTATCTTGCTATCTAGCTTAGTTGTGCAACACATATGGCGATAGTCATCTTACCATGTCTTGGTATGATGCATACCTATGTGTGCAACATAAATAGACCCAGTGTCATTATATGGACCCAAGCATGTCTCTTTGAGGTCTCATGACATTTGTGCTTTAACATAGGGGGAGTAATCCCCCGCCCCTCATTGGCCTCACTTGCAAAATGTCTTCATTCTATGAGGCCAAATGATCTTATTGCAAAACCGTTCTAAAATGATTTATGATTCTTGATATATTTTGAATCATGCCCATTGTTGGTATTTACATCTTGTTTGGAATTCACACCAATGGGTATGCCTAGAAAATCGTTCGTTTCCTACCTCATGTCTGTGCTCCTCTTATCATACATCTATCTATCTATATGTACATGTCATCTTCTGATCATACACACACTTGTGCACAACGAAAAAGGAAAAAAGAAGCAGATACATGTTGTCCGGTCCCCGGCCAGGTTGGGCCGGCCCTAGCGCCGGCCAACCCGGTCCCTGGCCCAGTCGGCCGGGCCGTGCGCCGGTCGGTGACAACATAAGTGGGATTGGAAGTTGCCCCTTGGGGGTCTTCTTCCTCACTTCCCCCTTCCACCATAGCCTCCATTGGCACCGCCCTTCCTCTCCACCACTCCCTAGGGCATTCCCACCACTAGAACCTCCAAAAATCCACTCCACCATAGATCAGGCACCTTGGAAGATCTTCACCAAGGGATTTGGTCTCTCTCAAGCCATATTTGGAGTTCTTGGGCCTTTTTTCCCTCAAGCCTCTCCTTGCAGTTCTTCTTGCTCCTTTGGGCAAGGAAGAGCAATGTCTTCGGGTAATTCCCCTCTTCACCTTCCTATATCTTGATTCCCCCCATACATTGCACATTTGTTGAGGGATTTAAGAAACTACGGTTAGGGTTAGGGTTTGTCTAGTACATCATGCCATTAGTGTCACACACCACTATGCACAAGTTCCACTCTACATTGTTGTAATATATGTACAAGTATTTGAGTTTTTGCATGATTTGTGTTGAAAATATGGACTATACCTAAAATTCGACAGTGCCCGGTCTACGGCCCGATCTGTCGGCCCTCACACCGGCCGGACCGGCGTGTCGCCCGAACAACCGGCTGACAAACCGGCCAGTCCGGTCTCACGCCGGGTTGTGCCGGCCATGCGCCGGCTCGCCCAGACTTTCGCGCAAACTTCGTCAAAACACTTGTATATATGTTGTACTTTTGGCCTCCTTGTTTTTGATGACATGTACACTTATCCCACTGATATTCTCGCTCTATTTGCTCATTCACAGGAGATTCTGGTGATGACACACGTGGTGCTTTTGCCAAGAGGGGCAGGAATGAGAGGCCCCCGGGGTGCCAAACTAGCACTTGTATGACCAGCAGAGCAGCTCAGAGCAGTGAACCAGTTGGTTCTGCAGGAGGTAGGACCAAGACAACAGGCAAGAAAAGGAAAGGCAAACACGCAGTTCCATATGATGATCTTGTTGAGAAATTCCAACATACACTGTTGGTACAGTACATGTTGCTGATTGGAGAAGACTCAGAGAGAAGAATCCCTATCGGTTCGAGGAAAGAACTTACCTTGGTGGAGATAGGGAATTCTGGACCAACACTAAGTTGAGTATGTGGGATGATTTCTACAACTCCGCAGATTGTATGAAAAATGTTATCATTGTGCAGCCCAAGACCATCAACAGGGAAGAACTTACCATGCACCAAGCCACTAAGTACCGCTTTGTGGTTGATACCTTGCAGAAGATGGGGCAGCTTGATCTTGTGTGCTTGAAGCCTGGCAATACAAATGGAGTTGGGTTATATTGCCCAATCCTTGTCCGTCAATTCCACTGCACTATGTTCTTTCATGATGATGATGCTCGCACTATGACGTGGATGACTGGAAAAGAGAAGTACACTTGCAACTACCTTGACTTCTGTGAATCCATGAGATTTGGTAGTGGCCGTGCTCATGGTTTTCAGATTCACTCTCAGGATCAATTCACTCATGGGGACATTGCTTTCTGCTATCCTCTAGAGCCTACAACTGCCCCTCTGATACGTCTCAAACGTATCTATAATTTCTTATGTTCCATGCTACTTTTATGATGATACTCACATGTTTTATACACATTATATGTCATTATTATGCATTTTCCGGCACTAACCTATTAACGAGATGCCGAAGAGCCGATTCTTTGTTTCTGCTGTTTTTGGTTTCAGAAATCCTAGTAAGGAAATATTCTCGGAATTGGACGAAATCAACGCCCAGGGTCCTATTTTTGGACGAAGCTTCCAGAACACCGAGGGGGAAAGGAAGTGGGGCCACAGGGCGCCGACACGCTAAGGCGGCGCGGCCAAGGGGGGGCCCGCGCCGCCCTAGTGTGTGGGCCCCCTGTCAGGCCCCCTGGCCTACCCTTCCGCCTACAAATAGCCTTCGTCGCGAAACCCCCAGTACCGAGAGCCACGATACGAGAAAACATAATGAGACGCCGCCGCCGCCAATCCCATCTCGGGGGATTCAGGAGATCGCCTCCGGCACCCTGCCGGAGAGGGGAATCATCTCCCGGAGGACTCTACACCGCCATGGTCGCCTCCGGATTGATGAGTGAGTAGTTCACCCCTGGACTATGGGTCCATAGCAGTAGCTAGATGGTTGTCTTCTCCCCATTGTGCTATCATTGTCTGATCTTGTGAGCTGCCTATCATGATCAAGATCATCTATCTGTAATGCTACATGTGTGTTTGTTGGGATCCGATGAATAGAGAATACTATGTTATGTTGATTATCAATCTATGTGTTGTTTATGATCTTGCATGCTCTCCGTTACTAGTAGATGCTTTGGCCAAGTTGATGCTTGTAACTCCAAGAGGGAGTATTTATGCTCGATAGTGGGTTCATGTCTCCGTGAATCTGGAGGAGTGACAAGAAGGTTATGGATGTGCTGTTGCCACTAGGGATAAAACATTGATGCTATGTTCGAGGATATAGTTATTGATTACATTACGCACCATACTTAATGCAATTGTCTGTTGCTTGCAACTTAATACCGGAAGGGGTTCGGATGATAACCTGAAAGTGGACTTTTTAGGCATAGATGCATGCTGGATAGCGGTCTATGTACTTTGTCGTAATGCCCAATTGAATCTCACAATACTCATCATGTCATGTATGTGCATTGTCATGCCCTCTCTATTTGTCAATTGCCCAACTGTAATTTGTTTACCCAATATGCTATTTCTTATGGGAGAGACACCTCTAGTGAACTGTGGACCCCGGTCCATTCTTTTACATCGAATACAATCTACTGCAATACTGTTTCTACTATTTTCTGCAAACAATCACCATCCACACTATACATCTAATCCTTTGTTACAGCAAGCCGGTGAGATTGACAACCTCACTGTTTCGTTGGGGCAAAGTACTTTGGTTGTGTTGTGCAGGTTCCACGTTGGCGCCGGAATCCCTGGTGTTGCGCCGCACTACAATCCGTCACCAACAACCTTCAACGTGCTTCTTGGCTCCTACTGGTTCGATAACCTTGGTTTCTTACTGAGGGAAAACTTGCTACTGTGTGCAACATACCTTCCTCTTGGGGTTCCCAACGAACGTGTGTGTTACACGCCATCAAGCTCTTTTTCTGGCGCCGTTGCCGGGGAGATCAAGACACGCTGCAAGGGGAGTCTTCACATCGCAATCTCTTTACTTTGTTTTTGTCTTGCTTTATTTTATTTACTACTTTGTTTGCTGCATTATATCAAAACACAAAAAAAATAGTTGCTAGTTTACTTTATTTACTGTCTTGCACACTAAATCAAAACACAAAAAAATTAGTTGCTTGCATTTACTTTATCTAGTTTACTTTATTTACTGTTGCTAAAATGAATACTCCTGAAAATACTAAGTTGTGTGACTTCACAACTACAAATAATAATGATTTCTTATGCACACCTATTGCTCCACCCGCTACTACAGCGGAATTCTTTGAAATTAAACCTGCTTTACTGAATCTTGTTATGCGAGAGCAATTTTCTGGTGTTAGTTCTGATGATGCTGCTGCCCATCTCAATAATTTTGTTGAACTTTGTGAAATGCAAAAGTATAAAGATGTAGATGGTGACATAATAGAATTAAAATTGTTCCCTTTCTCATTAAGAGGAAGAGCTAAAGATTGGTTGCTATCTCTGCCTAAGAATAGTATTGATTCATGGACTAAATGCAAGGATGCTTTTATTGGTAGATATTATCCCCCTGCTAAAATTATATCTTTGAGGAGTAGCATAATGAATTTTAAACAATTAGATACTGAGCATGTTGCACAAGCATGGGAAAGAATGAAATCTTTGGTTAAAAATTGCCCAACCCATGGACTGACTACTTGGATGATCATCCAAACCTTTTATGCAGGAATGAATTTTTCTTCACGGAACCTATTGGATTCAGCTGCTGGAGGTACCTTTATGTCCATCACTCTTGGTGAAGCAACAAAGCTTCTTGATAATATGATGATTAATTACTCTGAATGGCACACGGAAAGAGCTTCACAAGGTAAGAAGGTAAATTCTGTCGAAGAAACCTCTTCCTTGAATGATAAGATTGATGCTATTATGTCTATGCTTGTGAATGATAGGACAAATATTGATCCTAATAATTTTCCGTTAGCTTCATTGGTTGCACAAGAAGAACATGTTGATGTAAACTACATTAAAAATAATAATTTCAACAACAATGCTTACCGGAACAATTCTAGTAACAACTATAGGCCATATCCTTATAATAATGGCAACGGCTATGGTAATTCTTATGGGAATTCTTACAACAATAATAGGAATACACCCTCTGGTCTTGAAGCTATGCTTAAAGAATTTATTAGTACACAAACTGCTTTTAACAAATCTGTTGAAGAAAAGCTTGGGAAAATTGATATACTTGCTTCTAAAGTTGATAGTCTTGCTGCTGATGTTGATCTTTTGAAATTGAAAGTTATGCCTAATAGGGATAATGAAAATAAAATTGTTACTACAGCAAGTGCCATCCAAGTTAGAATTAATGAGAATATAATTTTAATGGCTGAATTGCATGCTAGGTGGGAAAGAGAAGAAAATGAAAAACTAGCTAAAGAGAACAATGTAGCTAAAGTTTGGACTATTACCACCACTAGCAATGCTAATGCTCCACATGTTGCTGCACCTCCTACTATTAATGATAAAATAATTGGTGTTAGCAATGTTTCTACTCCTAATGCAAAGCGAGCAAAACTGCCTGAAACTGCTAAAACTGCTGAAACTGCCTGTGATAAAACTGTTGAAATTTTTTCCAACATTGGGGATAATGATCCCATTGCTTTAGATCATAATGGTTTAGATTTTGATGATTGTCATATCTCTGAAGTTATAAAGTTCTTACAAAAACTTGCTAAAAGTCCTAATGCTAGTGCTATAAATTTGGCTTTAACAAAACATATTACAAATGCTCTCATAAAAGCTAGAGAAGAGAAATTAGAACGCGAAACTTCTATTCCTAGGAAGCTAGAGGATGGTTGGGAGCCCATCATTAAAATGAAGGTCAATGACTTTGGTTGTAATGCTTTATGTGATCTTTGTGCAAGTATTTCTGTTATGCCTAAGAAAATTTATGATATGCTTGACTTGCCACCATTGAAAAATTGTTATTTGGATGTTAATCTTGTTGATAATGCTATAAAGAAACCTTTGGGGAGAGTTGATAATGTTCGCATTACCGTTAACAATAACCTTGTCCCCGTTGATTTTGTTGTCTTGGATATTGAATGCAATGCATCTTGTCCCATTATATTGGGAAGACCTTTTCTTCAAACTGTTGGTGCTACCATTGATATGAAGGAAGGTAATATTAAATATCAATTTCCTCTCAAGAAAGGTATGGAACACTTCCCTAGAAAGAGAATGAAGTTACCTTTTGATTCTATTATTAGAACAAATTATGATGTTGATGCTTCATCTCTCGATAATACTTGATACACACTTTCTGCGCCTAGCTGAAAGGCGTTAAAGAAAAGCGCTTATGGGAGACAACCCATGTTTTTACTACAGTATTTTTGTTTTATATTTGAGTCTTGGAAGTTGTTTACTACTGTAGCAACCTCTCCTTATCTTAGTTTTATTGCATTGTTGTGCCAAGTAAAGTCTCTGATAGAAGTATGATACTAGATTTGGATTACTGCACAGAAACAGTTTTCTTTGCTGTCACGAATTTGGGTCTAATTCTCTGTAGGTAACTCAGAAAATTATGCCAATTTACGTGAGTGATCCTCAGATATGTATGCAACTTTCATTAGTTTTAAGTTTTTTCATTTGAGCAAGTCTGGTTCCTGTTAGAAATTCGTCTTTACGAACTGTTCTGTTTTGACAGATTCTGCCTTTTATTTTGCATTGCCTGTTTTGTCATGCTTGATGGACTTTTCGATTCCATTGACTTTCAGTAGCTTTGTGCAATGTCCAGAAGTATAAAGAATGATTGTGTCACCTCTGAATATGTGAATTTTAATTGTGCACTAACCCTCTAATGAGTTGCTTTGAGTTTGGTGTGGAGGAAGTTTTCAAGGATCAAGAGAGGAGGATGATATACACTATGATCAAGGAGAGTGAAAGCTCTAAGCTTGGGGATACCCCGGTGGTTCACCCCTGCATATATCAAGAAGACTCAAGCGTCTAAGCTTGGGGATGCCCAAGGCATCCCCTTCTTCATCGACAATATTATCAGGTTCCTCCCCTGAAACTATATTTTTATTCCGTCACATCTTATGTACTTTGCTTGGAGCGTCTGTTTGTTTTTGTTTTTGTTTTGTTTGAATAAAATGGATCCTAGCATTCATTGTATGGGAGAGAGACACGCTCCGCTGTTGCATATGGACAAATATGTCCTTAGCTTTACTCATAGTATTCATGGCGAAAGTTTCTTCTTCGTTAAATTGTTATATGGTTGGAATTGGAAAATGATATATGTGGTAATTGGTATAATATCTTGAATAATGTGATACTTGGCAATTGTTGTGCTCATGTTTAAGCTCTTGCATCATATACTTTGCACCTATTAATGAAGAAATACATAGAGCTTGCTAAAATCTGATTTGCATGTTTGGTTTCTCTAAGGTCTAGATAATTTCTAGTATTGAGTTTGAACAACAAGGAAGACGGTATAGAGTCTTATAATGTTTACAATATGTCTTTTATGTGAGTTTTGCTGTACCGCTTCATCCTTGTGTTTGTTTCAAATAACCTTGCTAGCCTAAACCTTGTATCGAGAGGGAATACTTCTCATGCATCCAAAATCCTTGAGCCAACCACTATGCCATTTGTGTCCACCATACCTACCTACCACATGGTATTTCTCTGCCATTCCAAAGTATATTGCTTGAGTGCTACCTTTAAAATTTCCATTCTTTACCTTTACAATATATAGCTCATGGGACAAAATAGCTTAAAAACTATTGTGATATTGAATATGTACTTATGCACTTTATCTCTTATTAAGTTGCTTGTTGTGCGATAACCATGTTCCTGGGGACGCCATCAACTATTTCTTTGTTGAATATCATGTGAGTTGCTATGCATGTTCGTCTTGTCTGAAGTAAGAGAGATCTACCACTTTATGGTTAAAGCATGCATATTGTTAGAGAAGAACATTGGGCCGCTAACTAAAGCCATGAATCATGGTGGAAGTTTCAGTTTTGGACATATATCCTCAATCTCATATGAGAACATTAACTGTTGCTACATGCTTATGCATTAAAGAGGAGTCCATTATCTGTTGTCTATGTTGTCCCGGTATGGATGTCTAAGTTGAGAATAATCAAAAGCGAGAAATCCACAATGCGAGCTTTCTCCTTAGACCTTTGTACAGGCGGCATAGAGGTACCCCATTGTGACACTTGGTTAAAACATGTGTATTGCAATGATCCGGTAGTCCAAGCTAATTAGGACAAGGTGCGGGCACTATTAGTATACTATGCATGAGACTTGCAACTTGTAGGATATAACTTACATAACTCATATGCTTTATTACTACCGTTGACAAAATTGTTTCTTGTTTTCAAAATAAAAGCTCTAGCACAAATATAGCAATCGATGCTTTCCTCTTTGAAGGACCATTCTTTTACTTTTATGTTGAGTCAGTTCACCTATTTCTCTCCACCTTAAGAAGCAAACACTTGTGTGAACTGTGCATTGATTCCTACATACTTGCATATTGCACTTGTTATATTACTCTATGTTGACAATATCCAAGAGATATACATGTTACAAGTTGAAAGCAACCGCTGAAACTTAATCTTCCTTTGTGTTGCTTCAATGCTTTCTACTTTGAATTATTGCTTTATGAGTTAACTCTTATGCAAGACTTATTGATGCTTGTCTTTAAGTACTATTCATGAAAAGTCTTTGCTTTATGATTCAATTGTTCACTCATGTCATTTACCATTGTTTTGATCGCTGCATTCACTACATGTGCTTACAATAGTATGATCAAGATTATGTTGGTAGCATTGTCACTTAAGAAATTATCTTTGTTATCATTTACCTACTCGGGACGAGTAGGAACTAAGCTTGGGGATGCTTGATACGTCTCAAACGTATCTATAATTTCTTATGTTCCATGCTACTTTTATGATGATACTCACATGTTTTATACACATTATATGTCATTATTATGCATTTTCCGGCACTAACCTATTAACGAGATGCCGAAGAGCCAGTTGCTGTTTTCTGCTGTTTTTGGTTTCAGAAATCCTAGTAAGGAAATATTCTTGGAATTGGACGAAATCAACGCCCAGGGTCCTATTTTTGGACGAAGCTTCCAGAACACCGAGGGGGAAAAGTGGGGCCACAGGGCGCCGACACGCTAAGGTGGCGCGGCCAAGGGGGGGGCCGCGCCGCCCTAGTGTGTGGGCCCCCTGTCAGGCCCCTTGACCTACCCTTCCGCCTACAAATAGCCTTCGTCGCGAAACCCCCAGTACCGAGAGCCACGATACGAGAAAACATACTGAGACGCCGCCGCAGCCAATCCCATCTCGGGGGATTCAGGAGATCGCCTCTGGCACCCTGCCGGAGAGGGGAATCATCTCCCGGAGGACTCTACACCGCCATGGTCGCCTCCGGATTGATGAGTGAGTAGTTCACCCCTGGACTATGGGTCCATAGCAGTAGCTAGATGGTTGTCTTCTCCCCATTGTGCTATCATTGTCTGATCTTGTGAGCTGCCTATCATGAGCAAGATCATCTATCTGTAATGCTACATGTGTGTTTGTTGGGATCCGATGAATAGAGAATACTATGTTATGTTGATTATCAATCTATGTGTTGTTTATGATCTTGCATGCTCTACGTTACTAGTAGATGCTTGTAACTCCAAGAGGGAGTATTTATGCTCGATAGTGGGTTCATGTCTCCGTGAATCTGGAGGAGTGACAAGAACCTCTAAGGTTATGGATGTGTTGTTGCCACTAGGGATAAAACATTGATGCTATGTTCGAGGATATAGTTATTGATTACATTACGCACCATACTTAAAGCAATTGTCTGTTGCTTGCAACTTAATACCGGAAGGGGTTCGGATGATAACCTGAAAGTGGACTTTTTAGGCATAGATGCATGCTGGATAGCGGTCTATGTACTTTGTCGTAATGCCCAATTGAATCTCACAATACTCATCATGTCATGTATGTGCATTGTCATGCCCTCTCTATTTGTCAATTGCCCAACTGTAATTTGTTTACCCAATATGCTATTTCTTATGGGAGAGACACCTCTAGTGAACTGTGGACCCCGGTCCATTCTTTTACATCGAATACAATCTCTTGCAATCTTTGTTTCTACTATTTTCTGCAAACAATCACCATCCACACTATACATCTAATCCTTTGTTACAGCAAGCCGGTGAGATTGACAACCTCACTGTTTCGTTGGGGCAAAGTACTTTGGTTGTGTTGTGCAGGTTCCACGTTGGCGCCGGAATCCCTGGTGTTGCGCCGCACTACACTCCATCACCAACAATCTTCAACGTGCTTCTTGGCTCCTACTGGTTCGATAATCTTGGTTTCTTACTGAGGGAAAACTTGCTACTGTGTGCAACATACCTTCCTCTTGGGGTTCCCAACGAACGTGTGTGTTACACGCCATCACCCTCCAACCATCTCCGGGATGTATTACTCTTATTTGGTGCTTGCCAAGCTATTCCGTGAGAGTCTCATCAGCAAGTCAGGAGATACAAGTGAATGCCGAGCCTACCATCTTAACCTCATGCACTACTGCCGTCCTGAAAACATTAGGACGATTGATGACTGTGACTTTCTCTACGGTGAGCTAAGGCGCTCTATTCGCAACCGTATGACTCCAAACTATGCTCAGTATGTTCAACAGCTCATAAATACAGTTGTGCCAGCTCCCAACACCAAGAAAGATCAACTGGTGAGGATGGAAATGTTCAAGATTCCTCAGCAGGGAAATAAACTGTAAGTCCCATCTATGATGCCTTCTGAGCGCCGGTCCAAGGAAAGGCATGACCCTGCAGCTAGCTCCAGCTATTCTATGCGCCCCAAGCGGGGTGCCTCTCACTTCTTGGCTAGCCTATGGCAGATGTGCAGGAATGCCAATGATGTTGCTCATCAAAGCCTTGCCCTGAACCAAGAGACTAGGAGGCGCCAAAATGAGTTCATGGCTGCAAGAAACCACCATGTTCCTCCACCTGGACCTGAGATGGAGCTTGTGGTTGCACCAACTTGGGAGATGCATCCCATTGATGATGAAATGCTCCAGAACTTTGATCTCTCCCTGTTTGCTCATGGTGGTGCTCCTCCTACTAGGACTAGATATACTCATGCTCCTGAGGCTGCTGGAAATGGAGATTATGATGGCGAGTATGAAGATTATAAAGAAGATGATGATGAGGATGGTGATGAGGACTCCCCACCCTCTGGGACACAGTTCTATTGATGGGAGCGCTAGCATCCCTACTCTCTTTTTTCGCCTATTTGGTGTTCCGATGCCAAAGGGGGAGAAGAGAGTAGAGTCTAGGATCACGGGGTTCCTTGGGTGTTGCACAAGCCATGCCTGATACTTTATTTGCTTCTTAATTACTTGGCTTGTGCTATTTGCTTGCTTTCATTTCCGGAACCATTTGCTACTTTGAATAATTCGTGTATGGACAAGTTATTGTATGCTTAATCTCTATGTTAGGATGATTATGCTTTATTCTTATATCTTGATATATACTATCCATACCATGCTTGTTTCCTAAAGATACTGGGGGAGCTTCTCAAATTCTACAAATGGTGCACTTTGCATTCAAACGCAAACTCTCCAAGTGCACACATTATGGGCGGGAGGGTTGTCTTAATGTCTTATATGGAATCAAGGTTTGAGCTTATCATAATATTTATATGTGGCTCTAGCTCGGTTTGTCATCGTATACCAAAAATGGGGAGATTGTAAGGGTATTTTACCCTTATCCATTATTTTGGTAACAATGACATCGTTGCTAGAGTAATTGGTCTAATACATGTCTATGAGATTATTCCCAGGTATTAGCCAAATAGTTATTATGGTCTATCAATGGAACAATAAGGTGAAGGGAGACCCCCTCATTTGGACATAAATGAAGAAGGGTGATACGTCTCCAACGTATCGATAATTTCTTATGTTCCATGCTACTTTTATGATGGTACTCACATGTTTTATACACACTTTATGTCATTATTATGCATTTTCCGGCACTAACCTATTGACGAGATGCCGAAGAGCCAGTTGCTGTTTTCTGCTGTTTTTGTTTTCAGAAATCCTAGTAAGGAAATATTCTCGGAATTGGACGAAATCAACGCCCATGGTCTTATTTTTCCACGAAGCTTCCAGAAGACCGAAAGGGAAACGAAGTGGGGCCACGAGGTGGCCAGACAACAAGGCGGCGCGGCCAAGGGGGGCCGCGCCGCCCTGGTGTGTGGGCCCCTCGTGACGCCCCTAAACCTACCCTTCCGCCTACTTAAAGCCTTCGTCGCGAAAACCCCAGTACCGAGAGCCACGATACGGAAAACCTTCCAGAGACGCCGCCACCGCCAATCCCATCTCGGGGGATTCAGGAGATCACCTCCGACACTCTTCCGGAGAGGGGAATCATCTCCCGGAGGACTCTTCATCGCCATGATCGCCTCCGGCTTGATGTGTGAGTAGTTCACCCCTGGACTATGGGTCCATAGCAGTAGCTAGATGGTCGTCTTCTCCTCATTGCGCTATCATTGTTCGATCTTGTGAGTTGCCTAACATGATCAAGATCATCTATCTGTAATGCTACATGTTGCGTTTGTGGGGATTCGATGAATATGGAATACTATGCTATGTTGATTATCAATCTATCATATATGTGTTGTTTATGATCTTGCATGCTCTCCGTTGCTAGTAGAGGCTCTGGCCAAGTTGATACTTGTAACTCCAAGAGGGAGTACTTATGCTCGATAGTGGGTTCATGCCTCCATTAAATGCAGGACAGGTGATGAAAGTTCTAAGGTTGTGGATGTGCTGTTGCCACTAGGGATAAAACATCAATGCTTTGTCTAAGGATATTTGTGTTGATTACATTACGCACCATACTTAATGCAATTGTCTGTTGTTTGCAACTTAATACTATAAGGGGTTCGGATGATAACCTGAAAGTGGACTTTTTAGGCATAGATGCATGCTGGATAGCGGTCTATGTACTTTGTCGTAATGCCCGATTGAATCTCACACTACTCATCATGATATGTATGTGCATTGTTATGCCCTCTCTATTTGTCAATTGCCCAACTGTAATTTGTTCACCCAACATGCTAATTATTATTGGAGAGATACCACTAGTGAACTGTGGACCCCGGTCCAATTCTTTTACATCGAATACAATCTACTGCAATACTTGTTTTTACTGTTCTTTGCAAACATCATTTTCCACACTATACATCTAATCCTTTGTTACAGCAAGCCGGTGAGATTGACAACCTCACTGTTAAGTTGGGGCAAAGTACTTGGATTGTGTTGTGCAGGTTCCACGTTGGCCCCGGAATCCCTGGTGTTGCGCCGCACTACACTCCGCCACCAACAACCTTCAACGTGCTTCTTGACTCCTACTGGTTTGATAACATTGGTTTCTTACTGAGGGAAAACTTGCTGTTGTACGCATCACACCTTCCTCTTGGGGTTCCCAACGGGCGTGTGCTTGACGCGTCATCAAGACTGTTTTCTGGCGCCGTTGCCGGGGACCTGAAGTAAAGTTACACCACAGAGATCTCTAACTCCCACGTCAACTGTACGCCGGCAACTGTTTTCTTGCGCAGTTGCCGGGGAGATCAAGACACGCTGCAAGGGGAGTCTCCCACTTCCAATCTCTTTACTTTGTTTTTGTCTTGCTTTATTTTATTTTATTTACTGCTTTGTTTGCTTTCTTATATCAAAATACAAAAAAATTAGTTACTTGTTTTACTTTATTTACTATCTTGTTTGCGTTCTCCATATTAAAAACACAAAAAAATTAGTTACTTTCATTTACTTTATCTAGTTTGCTTTATTTACTATTTCTAAAATGGGTACTCCTGAAAATACTAAGTTGTGTGACTTCACTAGCACAAATAATAATGATTTCTTATGCACACCTATTGCTCCACCTGCTAGTACAACAGAATTTTTTGAAATTAAACCTGCTTTACTTAATCTTGTTATGAGAGAGCAATTTTCTGGTGTTAGTTCTGATGATGCTGCTGCCCATCTTAAAAATTTTGTTGAACTTTGTGAGATGCAAAATTATAAGGATGTAGATGGTGATATTATAAAATTAAAATTGTTTCCTTTCTCTTTAAGAGGAAGAGCTAAAGATTGGTTGCTATCTTTGTCTAAGAATAGTATTGATTCATGAACTAAACGTAAGGATGCTTTCATTGGTAGATATTATCCTCCTGCTAAAATTATATCTTTGAGAAGTAGCATAATGAATTTTAAGCAACTGGATAATGAGCATGTTGCTCAAGCATGGGAAAGAATGAAATCTTTGGTTAAAAATTGCCCTACCCATGGACTGACTACTTGGATGATCATCCAAACCTTCTATGCAGGATTAAATTTTTCTTCGCGGAACCTATTGGATTCAGCTGCTGGAGGTACTTTTATGTCCATCACTCTAGGCGCCGCAACAAAGCTTCTTGATGATATGATGATTAATTACTCTGAATGGCACACGGAAAGAGCTCCACAAGGTAAGAAGGTAAATTCTGTTGAAGAAACCTCTTCCTTGAGTGATAAGATTGATGCTATAATGTCTATGCTTGTGAATGGTAGATCTAATGTTGATCCTAATAATGTTCCTTTAGCTTCATTGGTTGCTCAAGAAGAGCATGTTGATGTGAACTTCATTAAAAATAATAATTTCAACAACAATGCTTATCGGAACAATTCTAGTAACAACTATAGGCCATATCCTTCTCATAATAGTAATGGTTATGGTAATTCTTATGCGAATTCTTACAAAAATAATAGGAATGTACCCTCTGGTCTTGAATCCATGCTTAAAGAATTTATTAGTACACAAACTGCTTTTAATAAATCTGTTGAAGAAAAGCTTGGTAAAATTGATATTCTTGCTTCTAAGGTTGATAGTCTTGCTGTTGATGTTGATTTTTTGAAATCGAAAGTTATGCCTAATGAAGCTAAAGATAATAATTCATTTGCTACAGCAAACGCCATCCAAGTTCGAATTAATGAGAATATTAGATTGATGGCCGAATTGCGTGCTAGGTGGGAAAAAGAAGAAAATGCTAAAGAGAATAATGTAGCTAAAGTTTGGACTATTACCACCACTAGTAATGATGATGCTTTACATGTTTCTACACCTCCTACTATCAATGGTAAAATAATTGGTGTTGGCAATGTTTCTACTCCTAATGCAAAGCATGCAAAACTGCCTGAAACTGCTAAAACTGCTGAAACTGCTTGTGACAAAACTGCTGAAATTTTTCAAAATATTGGGGACAATGATCCCATTGCTTTAGATCATAATGGTTTATATTTTGATGATTGTCACATCTCTGAAGTTATAAAGTTCTTACAAAAACTTGCTAAAAGTCCCAATGCTAGTGCTATAAATTTGGCCTTTACAAAACACATTACAAATGCTCTCATAAAAGCTAGAGAAGATAAATTAAAACTTGAAACTTCTATTCCTAGGAAGTTAGAAGATGGTTGGGAGCCCATCATTAAGATGAAGGTCAATGATTTTGATTGTAATGCTTTATGTGATCTTGGTGCAAGTATTTCAGTTATGCCTAAGAAAATCTATTATGTGCTTGACTTGCCACCATTGAAAAATTGTTATTTGGATGTTAATCTTGCTGATAATTCTATAAAGAAACCTTTGGGGAGGATTGATAATGTTCGCATTACTGTTAACAATAACCTTGTCCCCGTTGATTTTGTTGTCTTGGATATTGAATGCAATGCATCTTGTCACATTATATTGGGAAGACCTTTTCTTCGAACTGTGGGTGCTACTATTGATATGAAGGAAGGTAATATTAAATATCAATTTCCTCTCAAGAAAGGTATGGAACACTTCCCTAGAAAGAGAATGAAGTTACCTTTTGATTCTATCATTAGAACAAATTATGATGTTGATGCTTCATCTCTTGATAATAGTTGATACACACTTTCTGCGCCTAGCTGAAAGGCGTTAAAGAAAAGCGCTTATGGGAGACAACCCATTATTTTACTTCTGAACTTTTATTTTAAATTTGAGTCTTGGAAGTTGTTACTACTGTAGAAACCTCTCCTTATCTTTATTTTATTGCATTCTTGTGCCAAGTAAAGTCTTTGATGGTAAAGTTCATTACTAGATTTGGATTACTGCACAGAAACAGTTTTCTTGCTGTCACGAAATTGAGTCGCCCTGTCTGTAGGTAGCTCAGACAAATATGCCAATTTACGTGCGTGATCCTCAGATATGTACGCAACTTTCATTCAATTTGAGCATTTTCATCTGAGCAAGTTAAGTGCCCCAGAAAAATTCGTCTTTACGTACTGTTCTGTTTTGACAGATTCTGCCTTTTATTTCGCATTGCCTGTTTTGCTATGTTTGATGGATTTCTTTGTTCCATTAACTTTCAGTAGCTTTGTGCAATGTCCAGAAGTGTTAAGAATGATTATGTCACCTCTGAACATGTGATTTTTTTATTATGCACTAACCCTCTAATAAGTTTGTTTCGAGTTTGGTGTGGAGGAAGTTTTCAAGGATCAAGAGAGGAGGATGATACAATATGATCAAGGAGAGTGAAAGCTCTAAGGTTGGGGATGCCCCCGTGGTTCATCCCTGCATATTTCAAGAAGACTCAAGCATCTAAGCTTGGGCATCGACAACATTATCAGGTCACCTCTAGTGAAACTATATTTTTATTCCGTCACATCTTATGTGCTTTACTTGGAGCGTCTGTTTGTTTTTATTTTTGTTTTGTTTGAATAAAATTGGATCCTAGCATTCATTGTGTGGGAGAGAGACACGCTCCGCTGTTGCATATGAACACAAATGTTCTTAGCTTTATTCTTAATGTTCATGGCGAAGGTTGAAACTTCTTCGTTAATTGTTATATGGTTGGAAACAGAAAATGCTACATGTGGTAATTAGTATAATATCTTGAATAATTTGATACTTGGCAATTGTTGTGCTCATGTCTAAGCTCTTGCATCATATACTTTGAACCTATTAGTGAAGAAATACTATAGAGCTTGTTAAAATTTGGTTTGCATGATTGGTCTCTCTAAGTTTAGATATTTTCTGGTGAGGGTTTGAACAACAAGGAAGACAGTGTAGAGTCTTATAATGCTTGCAATATGTTCTTATGTAAGTTTTGCTGTACCGGTTCATACTTTTGTTTGCTTCAAACAACCTTGCTAGCCTAAGCCTTGTATTGAGAGGGATTACTTCTCGTGCATCCAAAATCCTTGAGCCAAAAACTATGTCATTTGTGTCCACCATACCTACCTACTACATGGTATTTCTCCGCCATTCCAAAGTAAATTGCTTGAGTGCTACCTTTAAAATTACATTCTTTGTCTTTGCAATATATAGCTCATGGGAAAGAAATAGCTTAAAAACTATTGTGGTACTGAATATGTACTTATGTGTCTTATTTCTTAATAAGTTGCTTGTTGAGCGATAACCATGTTCCTGGGGACGCCATCAACTATTTCACCTTTGTTGAATATCATGTGAGTTGCTATGCATGTTCGTCTTGTCTGAAGTAAGGGTGATTTATCATGATCAAATGGTTTGAGTATCCATATTGTTAGAGAAGAACATTGGGCCGCTAACTAAAGCCATGATCCATGGTGGAAGTTTCAGTTTGGACAACAAACCTCAATCTCTTATGAGAATATTATCTGTTGTTGAATGCTTATGCATTAAAGAGGAGTCCATTATCTGTTGTCTATGTTGTCCCGGTATGGATGTCTAAGTTGAGAATAATCGAAAGCGAGAAATCCAATGCGAGCTTTCTCCTTAGACCTTTGTACAGGCGACATAGAGGTACCCCTTTGTGACACTTGGTTAAAACATATGTTATGCAATGATAATCCATGTAAATCCAAGCTAATTAGGACAAGGTGCGGGCACTATTGGTAATCTATGCATGAGGCTTGCAACTTATAGGATATAATATACATAACACATATGCTTTATTACTACCGTTGACAAAATTGTTTCTTGTTTTCAAAATAAAAGCTCTAGCACAAATATAGCAATCCATGCTTCCCTCTGCGAAGGGCCATTCTTTTACTTTTATGTTGAGTCAGTTTACCTACTTCTTTCTATCTTAGAAGCAAACACTTGTGTCAATTGTGTGCATTGATTCTTACATGTTCACCTATTGCACTTGTTATATTGCTTTATGTTGACAACTATCCATGAGATATACATGTTACAAGTTGAAAGCAACTGCTGAAACTTAAATCTTCCTTTGTGTTGCTTCAATGCTTTTACTTTGAATCTATTGCTTTATGAGTTAACTCTTATGCAAGACTTATTGATGCTTGTCTTGAAAGTACTATCCATGAAAAGTCTTTGCTATACGATTCAATTGTTTACTCATTGTCTTTACCATTGCTTCGAATCGCTGCATTCATTACATGTGCTTACAATAGTATTGATCAAGATTATGATAGCATGTCACTTCAGAAATTATCTTTGTTATCGTTTACCTACTCGAGGACGAGTAGGAACTAAGCTTGGGGATGCTGATACGTCTCCAACGTATCGATAATTTCTTATGTTCCATGCTACTTTTATGATGATACTCACATGTTTTATACACACTTTATGTCATTATTATGCATTTTCCGGCACTAACCTATTGACGAGATGCCGAAGAGCCAGTTGTTGTTTTCTGCTGTTTTTGGTTTCAGAAATCCTAGTAAGGAAATATTATCGGAATTGGACGAAATCAACGCCCAGGGTCTTATTTTTCCATGAAGCTTCCAGAAGACCGAAAGGGAAACGAAGTGGGGCCACGAGGTGGCCAGACAACAAGGCGGCGCGGCCAAGGGGGGCCTGCGCCGCCCTGGTGTGTGGGCCCCTCGTGATGCCCCTAAACCTACCCTTCCGCCTACTTAAAGCCTTCGTTGCGAAAACACCAGTACCGAGAGCCACGATACGGAAAACTTTCCAGAGACGCCGCCGCCGCCAATCCCATCTCAGGGGATTCAGGAGATCGCCTCCGGCACCCTGCCGGAGAGGGGAATCATCTCCCGAAGGACTCTTCATCGCCATGATCGCCTCCGGATTGATGTGTGAGTAGTTCACCCCTGGACTATGGGTCCATAGCAGTAGCTAGATGGTCGTCTTCTCCTCATTGCGCTATCATTGTTCGATCTTGTGAGCTGCCTGACATGATCAAGATCATCTATCTGTAATGCTACATGTTGCGTTTGTGGGGATCCGATGAATATGGAATACTATGTTATGTTGATTATCAATCTATCATATATGTGTTGTTTATGATCTTGCATGCTCTCCGTTGCTAGTAGAGGCTCTGGCCAAGTTGATACTTGTAACTCCAAGAGGGAGTACTTATGCTCGATAGTGGGTTCATGCCTCCATTAAATGCAGGACGATGTGAGAAAGTTCTAAGGTTGTGGATGTGCTGTTGCCACTAGGGATAAAACATCAATGCTTTGTCTAAGGATATTTGTGTTGATTACATTACGCACCATACTTAATGCAATTGTCTGTTGTTTGCAACTTAATACTAGAAGGGGTTCGGATGATAACCTGAAAGTGGACTTTTTAGGCATAGATGCATGCTGGATAGCGGTCTATGTACTTTGTCGTAATGCCCAATTGAATCTCACACTACTCATCATGATATGTATGTGCATTGTTATGCCATCTCTATTTGTCAATTGCCCAACTGTAATTTGTTCACCCAACATGCTAATTCTTATTGGAGAGACACCACTAGTGAACTGTGGACCCCGGTCCAATTCTTTTACATCGAATACAATCTACTGCAATACTTGTTTTTACTGTTCTTTGCAAACATCATTTTCAACACTATACATCTAATCCTTTGTTACAGCAAGCCGGTGAGATTGACAACCTCACTGTTAAGTTGGGGCAAAGTACTTGGATTGTGTTGTGCAGGTTCCACGTTTGCGCCGGAATCCCTGGTGTTGTGCGGCACTACACTGCGCCACCAACAACCTTCAACATGCTTCTTGACTCCTACTGGTTCGATAACCTTGGTTTCTTACTGAGGGAAAACTTGCTGTTGTACGCATCACACCTTCCTCTTGGGGTTCCCAACGGGCGTGTGCTTGACGCGTCATCAAGACTGTTTTCTGGCGCCGTTGCCGGGGACCTGAAGAAAAGTTACACCACAGAGATCTCTAACTCCCACGTCAACTGTACGCCAGCAAAGGGTTGTTCAGCCTCAGGCCGGCCTGAGGTCCGGTTGGACCGGCCGTGGCACCGGCTGACTCAGCGCTGACCGGCCCATGGACCGGTGCCAACCGGGCACCATCTAGGGGAGTTTCCACCTGCTTGTGACGGTAAAGCACACGCCCGTTGGGAACCCCAAGAGGAAGGTATGATGAGTACAACAGCGAGTTTTCCCTCAGTAAGAAACCAAGGTTATCGAACCAGTAGGAGATGAAGATCACGTGAAGGTTGTTGGTGAAGGAGTGTAGTGCGGCGCAACACCAGGGATTTCGGTGCCAACGTGGAACCTGCACAACACAATCAAACTACTTTGCCCCAACTTAACAGTGAGGTTGTCAATCTCACCGGCTTCCTGAAAACAAAGGATTAAACGTATGGTGTGGAAAATGATGTTTGCTTGCACAAAACAAAAGAGAACAATGATTGCAGTAGGTTGTATTTCAGATGTAAAAGAATGGACCGGGGTCCACAGTTCACTAGTGGTGTCTCTCCAATAAGATAAATAACATGTTGGGTAAATAAATTACAGTTGGGCAATTGACAAATAGAGAGGGCATAACAATGCACATACATATCATGATGACTACTGTGAGATTTACTTAGGGCATTACGACAAAGAACATAGACCGCCATCCAGCATGCATCTATGCCTAAAAAGTCCACCTTCGGGTTAGCATCCGCACCCCTTCCAGTATTAAGTTGCAAGCAACAGACAATTGCATTAAGTACTGTGCGTAATGTAAACAATACAAATATCCTTAGACAAAGCATTGATGTTTTATCCCTAGTGGCAACATCATATCCACAACCTTAGGGGTTGCTGTCACTCCCCCAGATTCAATGGAGACATGAACCCACTATCTAGCATAAATACTCCCTCTTGGAGTCACAAGTATCAACTTGACCAGAGCCTCTACTAGCAACGGAGAGCATGCAAGATCATAAACAACACATATAAGATAGATCTATAATCAACTTGACATAGTATTCCATATTCATCGGATCGCAACAAACACAACATGTGGCATTACAAATAGATGATCTTGATCATGATAGGCAGCTCACAAGATCTAAACATGATGGCACAAAAGGAGAAGACAACCATCTAGCTACTTCTATGGACCCATAGTCCAAGGATGAACTACTCACGCATCAGTCCGGAGGCGGGCATGGTGATGTAGAGCCCTCCGGTGATGATTCCCCTCTCCGGCAGGGTGCTGGAGGAGATCTTCTGAACCCCCCGAGTTAGGGTTGACGGCGGCGGCGTCTCTGGAACTTTTCTGGTATTTTGGCTCTCGGTACTAGGGTTTTCGGGGACGAAGGAATAAATAGGTGAAGGGGCAGCGTCAGGGGAGCCAGGGGGCTCCCTCCCCACGTCTTGGCCCGGCAGTGCCCCCCCTCGCGCCGCCCTATGGGGAGGGCCCCCTGCTGGCCTTCCTCGACTCCTCTTCGGTCTTCTGGAATACTCCGTGGAAAATAGGGCCGTGGGCTTTTGTTTCGTCCAATTCCGAGAATATTTGTAAAACAACTTTTTTGAAATCAAAAACAGCAGAAAATAGGAACTGGCACTGTGGCATCTTGTTAATAGGTTAGTCCCAGAAAATGCATAAAAACATTATAAAGTGTGAATAAAACATGTAGGTATTGTCATAAAACTAGCATGGAACATAAGAAGTTATAGATACGTTGGAGACGTATCACCACCTTCACCTGGAGCTGGCCCGACGCATGGCCCGGTTTGGACCGGCCTGGTCCGGCCACATGACCGGCCGAGCCGGCCTGAGGACCGGCTCCGGCGCGCACCGGCTCCTGCTCCGGTGACAACCGGGGTCAGGTACTGTATGGCCAAGTCCCGCCCCGGTCACGACCCGGTTTGGACCGAGTGGTCCGGCCTACGGACCGGTTGGACCTGCCTCTGCGCCGGATGGCCCGGCCCCAGGTCCGGCTGACCAACTCCCTTGACAGAAAGCTGAGCTGGACAAGTTGTCAACGGTCTGCAGCGACTGGATTTCAAGTGGACATATAAATACCCCTTCCCCTATCTTAGAACAGTCAGGCACTTGATGTCTACGCACGCTTCTATTCCTGTAGACAGTGTTGGGCCTCCAAGAGCAGAGGTTTGTAGAAAAACAGAAAGTTTCCCTTAAGTGAATCACCCAAGGTTTATCGAACTCAGGGAGGTAGAGGTCAAAGATATCCCTCTCAAGCAACCCTGCATTTAAGATACAAGAAGTCTCTTGTGTCCCCAACACACCTAATACACTTATCAGATGTATAGGTGCACTAGTTCGGCGAAGAGATAGTGAAATGCAAGTAATATGGATGATTGTAAGTAGTAATTGCAATCTGAAATAAAAATGGCAGCAAGCAAACATGTAGCAGAACTTGTTGGAAACGGTGTTTCAATGCTTAGAAATAAGGCCTAGGGATCATACTTTCACTAGTGGACACTCTCAACAATTGATCACATAACTGAATAAATAAATGTTACTTTCTCACACTCTCTTGTTGGATAACAAACACCATTCATTGTGTAGGGCTGCAAAAGCACACCTCAAGCCGGAGTAAACAAGCTCCACAACATCCGGAGTTCATATTAAAGTAACCTCTAGAGTGCATAATAGACCGTTGCAATTTAGACCGAGTACTAACATAGCATACGCACTGTCAACAATAGCTATGAAAGGGGGAATAGATCGCATCAATACTATCATAGTAATAGTTAACTTCATAATCTACAAGAGATTACAATCATAACCTACGCCAAGTACTACATGATGCACACACTGTCAACATTACATCATGGAGGAGGAATAGAATACTTTAATAACATCACTAGAGTAGCACATAGATTAATAGTGATACAAAGATCATGATCACATAAAGATCACACCATGGGAGAGAGAGATGAACCACATAGCTACCGGTAGAGCCCTCAGCCTCGGGGGAGAACTACTCCCTCCTCATCATAGGAGAGAGCAATGGCGATGAAGATGGCGGTGGTGTCGATGGAGGTGACTCCGGGGGCAATTCCCCGTCCCGGCAGGGTGCCGGAACAGAGACTTCTATCCCCCGAAACGGAGTTTCGCGATGGCGGCGGCGTCCCTGGAGTCTTTCTGGAGTTTCGTCAATTGGTGTCGAGTTTTTAGGTCACGAGGGGTTATATAGGCGAAGAGGCGGAGTCGGAGGAGCCACGGGGCCCCCTCCCCATAGGCTGGCGCGGCCAGGGGGCCACCCGCGCCGCCTTATGGTGTGGGCCCCCTGCTGCCCGCCTCCGACTCTCCTTTGGTGTTCTGGAACTTTCCGGGGAAAATAAGATATTTGGTCTTTGTTTCGTCGAATTCCGAGAATATTGCCCGAACAGCCTTTCTGGAACCAAAAACAGCAAAAAACAGGAACTGGCACTTCGGCATCTTGTTAATAGGTTAGTTCCGGAAAATGCATAAAATCATTATAAAGTGTGAGCAAAACATGTAGGTATTGTCATAAAACTAGCATGGAACATCAGAAATTATAGATACGTTGGAGACGTATCAAGCATCCCCAAGCTTAGTTCCTACTCGCCTGACAAGGTATTAACTTGTCAATGCCTACGAGTAGTAGACTAGGGTTTCGTTGGATGTAGAGGGCAAGTAGATATCGAAGGTTTCAGCCGAAAAGTACTCGACGAAATAGAAATTAGGGTTTACTCAACAATGATTCGATGCCTTTCTCGTCCCTCGACTCCCCCTTATATATGAGGCGGAGCCGAGGGATTCGTATTGTACAAGTTACAGAGTCCGGGAAGGTTTCTAACTCATCCCGCAAGTTTACAAATAACACTTCCTATTACAACTCTAGCTTTCTGATACGTCTCAAACGTATCTATAATTTCTTATGTTCCATGCTACTTTTATGATGATACTCACATGTTTTATACACATTATATGTCATTATTATGCATTTTCTGACACTAACCTATTAACGAGATGCCGAAGAGCCGATTCTTTGTTTTCTGCTGTTTTTGGTTTCAGAAATCCTAGTAAGGAAATATTCTCGGAATTGGACGAAATCAAAGCCCAGGGTCCTATTTTTGCACGAAGCTTCCAGAAGACCGAGGTGGAAAGGAAGTGGGGCCACGAGGTGGCCACACCACAGGGCGGCGCGGCCCAAGCCCTGGCCGCGCCGACCTAGTGTGTGGGCCCCTCGTGTGGCCCGCCGCGTTGCCCTTCCGCCTACAAATAGCCTTCGTCGAGAAACCCCCAGTACCGAGAGCCACGATACGGAAAACCTTACTGAGACGCCGCCGCCGCCAATCCCATCTCGGGGGATTCTGGAGATCACCTCCGGCACCCTGCCGGAGAGGGGAATCATCTCCCGGAGGACTCTACACTGCCATGGTCGCCTCCGGATTGATGTGTGAGTAGTTCACCCCTGGACTATGGGTCCATAGCAGTAGCTAGATGGTTGTCTTCTCCCCATTGTGCTATCATTGTCTGATCTTGTGAGCTGCCTATCATGATCAAGATCATCTATCTGTAATGCTACATGTGTGTTTGTTGGGATCCGATGAATAGAGAATACTATGTTATGTTGATTATCAATCTATTACCTATGTGTTGTTTATGATCTTGCATGCTCTCCGTTGTTAGTAGAGGCTCTGGCCAAGTTTTTGCTAGTAACTCCAAGAGGGAGTATTTATGCTCGATAGTGGGTTCATGCCTCCATTAAATGCAGGACGATGAGAAAGTTCTAAGGTTGTGGATGTGCTGTTGCCACTAGGGATAAAACATTGATGCTATGTTCGAGGATGTAGTTATTGATTACATTACGCACCATACTTAATGCAATTGTCTGTTGCTTGCAACTTAATACCGGAAGGGGTTCGGATGATAACCTGAAAGTGGACTTTTTAGGCATAGATGCATGCTGGATAGCGGTCTATGTACTTTGTCGTAATGCCCAATTAAATCTCACAATACTCATCATGTCATGTATGTGCATTGTCATGCCCTCTCTATTTGTCAATTGCCCAACTGTAATTTGTTTACCCAATATGCTATTTCTTATGGGAGAGACACCTCTAGTGAACTGTGGACCCCGGTCCATTCTTTTACATTGAATACAATCTACTGCAATACTGTTTCTACTGCTTTCTGCAAACAATCATCATCCACACTATACATTTAATCCTTTGTTACAGCAAGCCGGTGAGATTGACAACCTCACTGTTTCGTTGGGGCAAAGTACTTTGGTTGTGTTGTGCAGGTTCCACGTTGGCGCCGGAATCCCTGGTGTTGCGCCGCACTACATCTCGCCGCCATCAACCTTCAACGTGCTTCTTGGCTCCTACTGGTTCGATAAACCTTGGTTTCATACCGAGGGAAACTTACTGTTGTACGCATCACACCTTCCACTTGGGGTTCCCAACGGACGCGTGTTGTACGCGTATCACTTTTCTTATAATATCTTTGGGCCTCCGAGTCTTCTTATTCTTCGGGTAGTGGGCCTTCATTAAACCCCGGGTACTACCTTTGGCAGGCCCATTGGGGATGCCTATGTCAGTAGCCCCCGAGATTTTGCTTGAATCGCAGAATCAGGGAAAATCTCCACCGTTTATTTTTATTCGACAACTTTAGCTTGTCTATATTTCTTCACATGAATTTCTATATTGTACAGGGATAATGGTAGTTGGGGCTAGTTCATCTGACGGATCAGGTACTAGTTAACTGCTCTAATGGCAATCCGCAAAAACCTACTTCAAGATCACGTCCCTGGACATGATCTCGGGATACTGGTGTAAACTTCGACAGGTGCCGCTTAAGGTCTTACCATTCTGTCGAGTCCCAGTCAAATTTATCGGGTACCTAACGCGTCCGTTAGGATTTTTCTTCGTATCTGTTGATACGGATAAAAGTAGCAAACCGTCGTCAGAGACGGTGCCACGCCGCACAGAACGGATCTGGGGTCTTACCTTCGCAGTGTTTTGCGGCATTCAGAATTTATTCGCAACTTTTGGCGTTCTGAGAATATATTGTCGAGTGCTTATTCGGCTGTTGGAATAGCACATTTTATCGAGTCAATAGATGACTTATATTGCTCTCCCGATGGGAGTATATGTAGAGTTATCTTTATAACTCGAAATATGCTCCTTCTTCCTTCTTTTACTTTCTTTCTTTCTCTTTTTCTTTTTCTCTCTTTATAATTTTCATCGGGCACGCGAACAGCGTTTCCGATGGGAGTAGCCCCCGAGGCTACAGCCAAGGACTTGTGCTTGGTTGTAGGCTCAACATTTTAGTGCACCGTGTCGCTATATTGTCATTCCTTCTCGATATTTTCTTCTTTTTATCTCTCGGGTGCGCGAACAGCGCTCCCGATGGGAGTAGCCCCCGAGGCTATGAACAAATGCTTGCGTTTGATCATAGGCTCCCACAATTTCTATATTGTCACCCTCGAAATTTACTTCTTTGAAAGTAGCCCCCGAGCATTTGGGCAAAAACTTGTATTTGATCAAAGGCTTCCGAAGTATGCAATAATTTCTCTTGTCGCCAAATGTTCTTTATTTTCCTTGTCGAAATTTCCTCCCTTAGTCAAAGTGGCCTCATATCGAACGAGAGCCGCGTTTTTTGCCTCCATAGAACTTGAGTACTACTCTCTGTCTGTCTTGTGGGTCCGCTTTTTATACCACATTGACACGTCGTGCAAGTGGGGGACACACGTCCTCCGCTTTTTCTGGCGCACGTACCGTAACTCCTCCACTGTAAAAATACTTTTTTACCCTTGTCTCTACGTGGCTATCATCTGCTGCACACTTTTTCAATCCAACGGTCCGCCGTTTCGCCGCACCTCTATATAAGATCTCCTTCTTCTTCCTTGAGCACTTCCGCTCGCGCCGTTCTTGTGCTCTCCTCTGCAAATCCTCCTGCGCTCCACAATTCTCTAAGCTCACCTTTGCCAAACTGCACTCCTATGCCATTGTTGATGCCACCGCGCGCGCGACTCACTCGCCACAGCACCTCCGAGTCCAAGATGGCCACTGAAGGTTTCGAATGGGAGAGATCCAAAATCTCCAACCAAGATGTCAATATGCTGAAGAGACTGGGCTTGATGAAGAAGGAGGACGCCATCCGCTTCCCCAGTGAAGAAAGCTACCCTTCTCCACCAATGGAGTACCGGGTTAGTTTCGTCGATCATCTCATCCGCGGTCTTTCTGCCCCAATCCACGATTTCCTTCGTGGCCTCCTCTTTGTCTATGGGATTCAGCTACACCAGCTGACTCCCAATTCTATTCTCCATGTCGCCATTTTTATCACCCTTTGCGAATGCTTCCTCGGAGTCCCTCCTAACTGGGCTCTGTGGAAGCGCATCTTTTGTCTTCGCCGCAATGGCTCCCACAACGCCACCTACAACATAGGCGGCGTTGTTATCTGTGTCCGCACTGACGTTGATTACTTCGACGTCAAATTCCCTGATTCTGTCCAAGGGTGGCGCAAAAGGTGGCTCTATATACACGAAGAAAGTGCCAACTCTGTTGAGCACAACATAGTCCCCTTTAACGGCAATGCCAAAATTCTTCGCCGTCGCTCCTGGGATGCTGAAGCTACCGAAGAAGAGAAAACGGCGACAGAAACCCTCATGTCCCGTATTTATCAGCTTCAAAATACCCAAGGCAAGGAGCTGTCGGGTGTCCAAATCATCGCCTACTTCCTTAGGATTAGGGTGCAGCCTCTTCAAGCTCGCAAAAATCCCCTTTGGACGTATGCTGGTGCAAATGATGCAAATAGGCTCTCCAAGGATCTCTCTGTGAAGGATTTGGAGAAGCTTATTCGAAGAATTTCTTCTCTCAGCAAGAAGGACCCTATTCCTTCCTCTTGCCGCGTGGAACCATACAGTGCTGCCAATCCTCTTCCTCAGGTATTTTTGTCTTCTCGAGTTTTTGCCTTGCTACGAACTTTCCTTTCTCTCCCCTTTTTTTTACTTGTCAAATTTTACTGACACTTCTATACACTTTCTTTGTCGCTATTTTTCCATAGAACCATCCAACTTTGGCTTCCCTTCCTCCTCTTCCTGAGGATGGAGAAGTCGAAGAACAAGCTATTGTTGCTGAAGACAACCAGGGTTCTTGTGCCCCTGAGAGTGAAGTCGCAGGTTCTCACAAATCTGCGGCCTCCTCTGAAAAAGAAGCTGAATCTGAGGCCAGCGAGTCGACGCAATCCCTTCCTCCTGCTGTCTCCCCAAGGAACAAAAGGAAAAGGTCTGAAGCCGTCGACACTGGTACCTCCAAAGCTGCCGAAGAAGTTTGTCCTTCACGTCAGAAGGCATCTTATGATCCATACCTTGGATCCCTCATCAGCTCGTAAGTCATCTTTATTTCCCCTTATTTTGGTACTCGAAGATTTTGGTCTGTCTTGCTTTTTAAGCTGTCGTCTTTTTATCGCAGTGATGATGAGGAAGAAATACCAACTCTCGATGTGGCTGCTCGAACGAGTACGTCACATACTTTAGTTGTTTCGGGGACGCTAGTCGAAGGAGAGGAATCCTCGCCTCCTCAACAGAATATTGGCGCTCCCACTCCACCTTCAAGCCCTCTTGTCCCTTCACCAAAAAGGACAAGGGTAGAAACGATCGTGAAGCCTACCCTTGAATTGGGTAGCTCCTCCAATCCTCTCTTGGATGATGTAAGTTCTTAATTTGCTTGTTACTATCTATATTTCCTCTTGTTTCCTTCTTTATGCCTTCATATTTTTCCCATATCGACGTTTTCTTTCTTTGTCCTTCTTTGACAGCCTATGGTCAAAGAGCTTCTTCGTATCGGTGCCCAATTTGTTGGGTACCGTGAATATGCTAGCAAGACTGAAGGTAATAATTTTTTCATTGACACCTGCTTATGACTTCTTGCTCTTGGTTTGTTGCAATTTTGACGATTCTTGACTATTGTGGCAGAGAAACTTGCAGAAGCCAACAAGCTTGTCGACACTCTTGCTCAGAAACTGGAGCAAAGTGAAACGGCTCGCAAGAAGGCTGAACTTGATGCTAGCCAAGCTAAAACAGAGGCTGAGAAGGCCACGGCAAAAGCTGCTGGTGTCGAGGATTTACAGAAAAGGCTTGATGACGCCGAAACTGCTTTGAATGAACACAAGGCCGCCCAGGCTGCTCGTGAAAAGGCGATCACCAAGCGCTTGAACGCGCAGAATCGGCGCTTTGTCAGTAATTTTGTCGATCCCTTTTATCTTTTCTTTTTTTAAGCTTGATTTTTCTTTCTTGCTGTCGACCAACGCATATTTTCTACGGCAGGCAAAACAAACCAAGAATTTGAGCTTGAAGATCCCGACAATGATCCTCTCCTTGACGCACTCGCTTTCTTGGAGTTTCATGGAACCGAAGTTCGCGAAGGCATAGAGCATGCTGACGCGGGATTATCAAAGCTGTTCCCCTACTTCTTCCCAAGGAAAGAGGAGCCTAAAACTTTCCTTGTTCTTGCCAAGGACTTCAATCCGCCAGAAGATCTTGGACTGAAGATGCGCCAGGAGAACATGAAGGTTGCTGTCGAAAGCACTGTTGCCTTGGTCGCGGACAGCCAACAAACTATTGACTGGATGAAAGTTGGCGCCACCGAGCAGATAGAACAAACGAAATGGCGTTCGTTGATCAAGGCAGCCAAGCCCAACGCGAAGAAAGTCCTGGCCTATCTCGGGATCAAGCCCGCTTCAACTCCTAGCTCACCAAGGCCGGAGGTCTAGTTGAATGCCTCTTCTTTTTCTTTCTTTGCTTTTGATGATGTCGCCAAAGTAGCTATTGGCGACACTTATCCCGCTATTTCTACTGTAATGCCTTGTAAATATTCTGAAAGATCAATGAAACTCTATCTTGCTTGTTGATTGATGTCGACTTTTTTGTTAAATTTCAGTTGGTATTTGATAACTATGCTCCGACTTCTGCTCCTTCCGATGTTTTGCCTTCTCCTTCTCGCTCAAGAAAAGTTCTTGCTAATACTGAACCTGTCGAAGATTCCTTGCCGCAAGAATTGGAAGAACTTCGGCAGAAACTTCAGTATGCGAAGAAGCAGACACTTGTGATGATGGAACAATCTCGCAGGGCTTCTGACGCCGAAAAAATTGCGCTTCAGCAAGCTCAAGAGGCCATGGCTGCTAAGGAAATCGCCACTTCTGAGGCTGAGAGGGCGACTACCCGAGAAAATTTTATGCTCGAGTTAATGAATGAAGCCAGCGCGGATATGTCGGGTATGCTTATCGCATCTTTTTTGTAGAACCACGACACCTTCTGTCTTCTTGCTGCGTCTCTTAAGAACTTCTGCACCATTGCTTGATAGGTTCCTTTCTTGATGCTGCTGCCGAAGAAGGGAGGGTAAATACTAGGACGAACCTCCTTGTGAACCTTTCCCTTGACCATGGTTCTCTGTTCTGGGCTACCCCGGAATGGACCCGACAAATTGTCAGATTTCAAGATCGTGCCTCTCAAACTCGCGACTTCCTTGACTTCTGTACCAGGACCCTGTCTATGGTTTATAACTCCATGTTTCCTCGGAACGTTCAGCCACAAACTCTTCCCGAGCTGATGGGGAGATTTAAGGATCCACACAAGATCCATGGTTTTGTAAAAGCTCAACTAGTAGCTGGCGCCAGGTTTGCCCTTATCATGCTTCAGATCTGCCATTCGAAGCTTGACCTGACCCAAGTCGTTGCAAAAGTTCATGAGAAGGTAAAGCGTCGACGAGTTGGTGTCGACAGAATTAACACGAAGGTTTCACCTGTAGCCGAAGAAATGATTGAAGATCTTCTTCGGATGGATGCCGACTTTTTTGCAGACGGTCATTATGCTGACTTCCTTGGCACTGCTCCCGAACAAGGCAGAATTACCCTTGATAACATATTGAATCATGACTAATTATTTTTCTCTGGTAGATAACTCTTTGTAAGTCGCGATTGTGACTGTTTGTGAAACAATCATCATATGTCTGTATTTGTCTAGCCCCCGAGCGTATCGCTGTCTATTTTTTGTATTTGTGTATTGCGAGGTTTTGAACCAAGGCATTTATTCAATATGTAGTTTTGGCGAGTATCAGCCCCCGAGCTTTTTTGTCGAGTACTATCTTGTATTTTTATTGACTCGCGAGGTATTTAATACCAAGGCGAAACTATCTCTTTTCGAGGAACTGTATTGAAAATCGTCGGGCCTGGGCCCTTGAGCATGTCGATGAAAAAGATCTATATTGTCAATATCTTCGCTATATTGCAGCACCGCGAGCCCGCCTCATTAAAAACCTTTCCCGGCCCCACTCGGTGCCCCGAAAAAGGAAAAGAGTGCGTCTGGAAGCTCGCGGTGTTTCAGTACATTGTATTTTTACAAGGACTATATTTCGACTCTAGGCATAGAACCGCCTGAGTTGCGCCACGTTCCAGGGGTTTTGCTCCTCCACCCCTGTCTTCTTGTCCTTTATCCTGTATGCTCCTCCTCCGATTACTTCTGTGACGATGTAAGGTCCAAGCCATGGTGACTCGAGCTTTTCATGACTTTTTTGCGTGAGCCGAAGAACTAAGTCTCCCACCTGAAAGGATCTTGGCCGTAAACGTCGACTATGGTAATTCTTCAAGTCCTGTTGATATTTGGCTACTCGAGAGAGTACTTCATCTCTAGCTTCGTCAAGTGCGTCGACATCATCCTCTAATGCTTTTCTCGACACCTCTTCGTTATATTCCACGACTCGTGGAGAATCGTGTTCTATCTCAATTGGCAGTACTGCTTCCGCTCCATGGACCAAGAAGAACGGAGTTTCTTGTGTCGCTGTGTTTGGTGTCGTTCGTATGCTCCACAACACACTGGGCAGCTCCTCTGGCCAGGTGTGTCGAGCTTTCTCCAATGGTGCTAACAAGCGTTTCTTGATGCCGTTGCATATGATGCCATTGGCTTTCTCGACTTGACCATTGGTTTGCGGGTGCGCGACCGATGCAAAGTGTAGCTTGATACCTACTTCCTCGCAGTAATCCTTGAATTCATGGGATGTAAAGTTGCTGCCATTGTCTGTGACGATGCTGTGAGGCACCCCAAATCTGAAGACGATACTTTTTATGAATTTGACGGCGGATGCTCCATCCGGTGAATTTATCGGCTTTGCTTCTATCCACTTCGTGAATTTGTCGACAGCTACGAGCATATACTCTTTTCCTCCTAGCCAGGACTTGTGTAGTTTACCCACCATATCGAGGCCCCATTGAGCAAAGGGCCAAGACAAAGGTATTGGCATCAGCTCTGCTGCCGGGGAGTGAGGTTTTGCGGCAAACCTCTGGCACGCATCACAGGTTCGTACTATCTCTTTTGCATCTTCTATTGCTGTCAACCAATAAAATCCAGCTCGAAAGACTTTGGCAGCAATAGCTCGGCTGCTCGCGTGGTGACCGCAAATTCCCTCGTGTACATCTTTCAGGATCATCCTTCCTTCTTCGGGTGTGACGCACCTTTGCAGTACTCCCGAAATACTTCGTTTGTATAGCTCCCCTTTGATCACAGTAAAAGTTTTCGATCGTCTAATAACTCGCCTTGCTTCAACTGGATCGTCGGGTATTTCCTTCTTCAGGATGTATGATATGTACGCCTGCATCCATGGTATCTGTATCATCATGACCATGTCTTGATCTTCTTCTTCTTCTTCCTCTAGTACTTCTTTGGTAGCCCCCGAGGGTTTTTTCTCATTCTTTTTTGGTTTTGTCGACTTCATAGATCTCTCTGCTATTTCTTCCCAAAATACACCTGGCGGAACTGCGAGGAATTGCGACCCGATGTTTGTGAGAACGTCGGCTTCGTCATTGCTCAATCTGCTGATGTGATTTACTTCGCATCCATCGAACAACTTCTCGAGCTCATTGTAGACTTCCTTGTATGCTATCATATTGTCATTGACTGCGTCGCATTGGTTCATGATTTGCTGAGCTACCAACTGCGAGTCGCCAAAGATTTTTAGTCGAGTTGCACCACAAGCTTTCGCCATCTTCATCCCGTGTATGAGGGCTTCGTATTCTGCCTCATTGTTAGACGTGTTTGGGAACGTCATCCTCAGAACGTACTTCAACTTGTCGCCTTCCGGTGATATTAGTATCACGCCTGCGCCAGCTCCTTCCAATCTTTTGGACCCGTCGAAGTTCATGGTCCAAGTTCTCGATAAATCCGGTGGTCCTGTATTTTGCAGCTCCATCCACTCTGCGATGAAGTCTGGTAGAATCTGTGACTTTATTGCTTTCCTCTTTTCATACGTGATGTCCCGAGGGGAAAGTTCTATTCCCCAAAGGGAGACACGACCCGTAGCTTCTGGATTGTTGAGTATATTTGACAAGGGAGCTTCATTGACCACTATGATCGGGTGTGCCGAAAAATAGTGCCGCAATTTCCTTGTTGTTGTGAACACTCCATATGCTAACTTTTGATACTGAGGGTATCTCTGTTTTGAAGGCGATAAAACTTCGCTGATGAAGTATACTGGCCTCTGTACTCCGTGGAATTTTCCTTCTTCCTCTCTTTCAACGACAAGTACTGTGCTTACCACCTGAGGTGTGGCCGCAATATATAGCAACAGGGGTTCCTTTTCTTTAGGCGCCACCAAGACTGGAGGTGTCGAAATTTTGCGCTTGAGGTCCTCAAAGGCTCTGTCCGCCTCTTCGTTCCATTGGAACTTCTCTCCCTGCTTGATCAAGGCGTAAAATGGTAACGCCTTTTCTCCTAACCCGGCGACGAATCTTCTTAAAGCTGCGACTCATCCGGTTAACTGCTGTACTTCCTTCAACTTTGTTGGCTTCCTCATTGTTACGATGGCCTGTATTTTTTCGGGGTTTGCTTCAATCCCTCTTGCTGAGACTAAGAACCCGAGAAGTTCTCCTGCAGGAACGCCAAAAGAGCACTTTGTCGGGTTCAGCTTGAGACAGAACTTATCGAGGTTGTCGAAAGTTTCCTTCAAATCCTCAATTAGCGTGTCGCCTTTTTTGGATGTTATGACGACATCGTCGATGTATACTTGTACATTTTTCCCGATCTGTGTTGCTAAGCACTTCTGCATCATCCGCTGGTATGTTGCTCCCGCGTTTTTCAAACCGAAGGGCATTGTTCGATAGCAGAACACGCCGTAGGGAGTGATGAACGCTGTTTTCACCTCATCATCTTCCTTTAATCTGATCTGGTTATAACCAGAATAAGCATCCAGGAAGGAAAGACGTTCGCATCCTGCCGTGGAGTCGATAATTTGATCGATCCTCGGGAGGGGAAAGTGATCCTTTGGACAATGTTTGTTGAGACACGTGAAGTCGACGCACATGCGAAGGACTTTTGTGTTTTTCTTCGGCACCAACACTGGGTTAGCTACCCATGTGGCCTTGATGGCGTGTAACACACACGTTCGTTGGGAACCCCAAGAGGAAGGTATGTTGCACACAGTAGCAAGTTTTCCCTCAGAAAGAAACCAAGGTTATCGAACCAGTAGGAGCCAAGAAGCACGTTGAAGGTTGTTGGTGACGGAGTGTAGTGCGGCGCAACACCAGGGATTCCGGCGCCAACGTGGAACCTGCACAACACAACCAAAGTACTTTGCCCCAACGAAACAGTGAGGTTGTCAATCTCACCGGCTTGCTGTAACAAAGAATTAGATGTATAGTGTGGATGGTGATTGTTTGCAGAAAATAGTAGAACAGTATTGCAGTAGATTGTATTCGATGTAAAAGAATGGACCGGGGTCCACAGTTCACTAGAGGTGTCTCTCCCATAAGAAATAGTATATTGGGTAAACAAATTACAGTTGGGCAATTGACAAATAGAGAGGGCATGACAATGCACATACATGACATGATGAGTATTGTGAGATTCAATTGGGCATTACGACAAAGTACATAGACCGCTATCCAGCATGCATCTATGCCTAAAAAGTCCACTTTCAGGTTATCATCCGAACCCCTTCCGGTATTAAGTTGCAAGCAACAGACAATTGCATTAAGTATGGTGCGTAATGTAATCAATAGCTATATCCTCGAACATAGCATCAATGTTTTATCCCTAGTGGCAACAGCTGACATAGGCATCCCAAATGGGCTTGCCGAAGATAGTACCCGGGGTTTACTGAAGGCCCACTACCCGAAGAATAAGAAGATTCGGGAGCCCAAGATATATCAAGGAAAGTCAAGAGTTGTAATAGGAAGTGTTATCTGTAATCTGGCGGGATGAGTTAGAAACCGTCCCGGACTCTGTAACTTGTATAGCACGAATCCCTCGGCTCCACCTCCTATATAAAGGGGGAGTCGAGGGACGAAGAAAGGATCGAATCATTATCTGCAAACCCTAATTTTCATAATCGTCGAGTACTTTTCGGCTGAAACCTTCGAGATCTACTTGCCCTCTACTTCTAACTAAACCCTAGCCTACAATCCATAGGCATTGACAAGTTGATACCTTGTCAATTGGCGCCGTCTGTGGGAATTAGAGGCGTAAGGATCTGATCTCGATGGCACGTTCAAGATCTTCGACATCATCAACTGCAAGCAACACAATGGATCGAGGTAAACAGATCGCTGCTGGTCTTGTCGATTTTGTTCCTCACCCACCCTCCCGTTTGAATGCATATGCGTATCTGGCGGAGCCCATGGAGATGACGTTCGGAAGGTTTCACTTTCGCGTCGAGAAGGAAGGATCGTATCGTGTCGAGGTTCCGATTTCGTCGGGATCGTCGAAGGTCGATTCCGATTTTTCAAGCTATGCGTCGTCAACCGAGTCAGGAGAAGAAGAAACTTCGGCGACACGCTACATCAGCACCAGAACAAGAGAGAAACTCGCCAAGATCTTCAACGACATGTCGTTTGAGTCATCTGCGGACTCATATATAAGCGATGGCTCAAGCGATGTCGACAGCTATGACTTCATCGACAAATCTATCACAGTGGGCAAGGTCTTCATCAATCTAAACGATGATGCCACCAAACCCAACATAGATCTGAGTACAAAGTATCATCAGATTTATGCCATTGAAGATCAAGAGGAAACATCTGAGGCTTTCGACGATCTGGGAAATCCATACGTCGATCCCTCCAATCTGCGACAAGGCCTGGGCAATAAATACGTCGGGCCAGAGCCGCGAGATAGAGTCCAACTTTCACAAACAGCGTGGGACAGAGCCGCGAGAGCTATGAACGGTACAGAACCAATGGCTACCACGGCCACACCAGAGGAATTGCAAGCATATCAATATAGGCTCGCACGAGCTGCGAGGGAATTGGAAAAGCAGACGGTGAGTTGAACAGAGAAAGGAAGCAGCTTCGCATCCGGCGGGAGAAGGGCAGATCTGAGTCGACAATCTAGAACTTCGGGTGATAGCCACGGGGAGGCTCGGAGCAGAGGAAGATCAAGGTTACAACACATACCCGAAGCGAAGAGAGCACTTGGTTCAAAACCTCGACATGTCCTTTATGTCGATAGACACAAGAGGAAACATTATCCCTAAGACACCGAAGCTGGGTATATTGCGACAAAAGCTTTTATCCTCGCGTCTAAACCTCCTCCTGGTGATCCAATTGAAACACTATACAATATGTCGATAGCATGAGTTGGAGCTATGGGGACAGCATTCGTTTCAACGCCTCCCGAAGGAACAGCAAGGCAAAATAGTCCACGACCTGCAGCAGCAACGGCGGCAGCCCCTGAAGGACCAAGTGGAGCAAGAGATACGGCAGCACAAGCAAGAGTCGACAGAGCACGACAAAGTAGAAGGGATCATCGGCAATCTCCGGAGCTTAACGACGAAGATATGTGCGGCTTGCCATGCTTCACGAGGAGAGTCCGAAAAACTCGAGTCCCTTCAGGATTCAAGCTACCCGACAATTTCAAAAAGTTCGATGGCCTTCAAGATCCAGAGGATTGGCTAGTCGACTATCTGGAGACAAGTGAAGCTCACGGGAGGAACCAGGGCAACAGCCATGCAAAGCATTCAGGTGCATTTGAGTGGAGCCGCACGATCGTGGATAAAGAAACTCGCTCCGGGGTCCATCGACACCGGGAAAGTTTCGAGGATGTGTTCGTCAAGAACTTCAGATCCACGTGCAAAAAACCCGCGTCGTTAGAGGAGTTGAGAGCATGTCGACAAAAGCCGATGAGCCAATGAGAAAGTACATCCAGAGGTGGAATATCATCAAAAACTCGGCAGAAAATATATCTGACGAGAGAGCAATAGATGCGTTTGTCGCAGGAGTCAGGCGTGGAGATTTTGTCGAGGACTTGGGAAGGACCAATCCAAAGACAGTATCCGCGTTAATGGAGATAGCAAATAAATGGGCAGATGGAGAAGACGCTGTCCACAACAAACGAGACAGGTCGCCAGAGGAGGACCGTGGTCGAAACTATCAACCGAGGCGAAGATTTCCTCGGCAGTACCAGAACTACGACGCTCCAGGACAAATTTCGGCAGGTTTTCGGACAAATACAGGAGGAAGCAACAGAGATGATTACCAGAGAAGCGATGAACAGCGAGGTGATAACGGGGATGATTCACGCAACGAGGCAAAATAGCGGGCCTAGGTTCCCAAGACCTTTCGTGTCCCCTGAAGAGATGATGAACGGACCGTGCCGGATGCATTTTTCCTCGACGACAACGGTAAAAGACAGTCAGGGCACTTGCAGAAAGACTGTCGAAATTTTCAAGCAATGTTGCGGTATGCAGAGAACGCTAATGCGCGGGCAGCACAGAGAAATCCTCGAGAACCCAGAAGCGAGATTCACTTGCCGCCTCCTCCAGCGATCACAGATGACAATCGGCATCAGCTCAGAATAGCGGCAGCACCTGCACCACCACCTTATGTTGATCCTAACTCCAATGGAGCAGTGTCGATGATTCGAAGGGAAGGCCGTCCAATAGAGCTCGAAAGTAATCTCACGACAGGTGTTTATGGCGAGAGAAAATGCCTCCACCAACAGTTGAGTACCTTAATTGGTCGGGACAAGATATCGGCTTCACAATAGCAGATCATCCGCAGCAAGTTCCTCGACCAGGGCAGTCAGCACTTATTCACGGCGATTATCGCGGGATTTGATGTCTCTCGAGTGTTCATAGACGGCGGCAGCAGCCTTGAACCTTATGTATGCAGATACATTGAGGAAGATGAACATATCCTTAGCAAACTTGAAACCAACAGACACAAGGTTCCACGGCATCACACCGGAGAAACCAAGTTATCCATTGGGAAAGATCAATCTCGACGTTCGATTTGGGACCCGAGAAAATTATAGAATCGAGAGGCTCGAATTTGAAGTCGTGGATTTTCCGTCGCAGCACCACGCTCTGTTGGGACGACCAGCATATGCTAGATTTATGGCGGTGCCACACTATACATACCTGTTGTGGAGGTTGCACAGGCCAAAGGGACCAATCACGGTCAAAGGAAGCTTTGCCTTAGCCGATAAATGCGACAAGGATTTTCACCGGCTGTCAGAAACTTTCGGGATGCAAGCTGAGTACTTGGCGTCAAAAAGCATGACTGATTACGACGTACTACCAGACGTTGGAAGGCCAAACAAAGAATCAACTTTCAGTACTGAGAAAAATTCAAAAGAGGTGCAGATTCACCCGACAGACCCGAAAAAGACGACATCTATCGCAAACGACATGGATATCGCATAGGAAAGCGCGCTCGTCGAGTTCCTCCGTGAGCACTGGAAAATCTTCGCATGGTGTCCAGCTGACATGCCGAGTACCCGGGGAACTTGCCGAGCACCACCTAAACTTGGATCCACTAGCGAGACCAATCAAACAACCTTTGCGGCGTTTTTCGGAACCAAACCGCAAAGCCATGCTGTCGAGAAATCAATCGACTACAAGAAGCTGGTTTTATCAAAGAGATATTCACGAAGCCACATGGGTAGCAAATCCTGTCTTTGGTGCCGAAGAAAAACACTAAGGTCCTTCGCATGTGCGTCGACTTTACGTGTCTCAATAAACATTGTCCAAAGGATCACTTTCCCCTCCCGAGGATCGATCAAATTATCGACTCCACGGCTGGATGTGAACGTCTTTCCTTCCTGGATGCATATTCTGGTTATAACCAGATCAGATTGAAAGAAGAAGATGAAGTAAAGACCGCGTTTATTACACCTTACGGCGTGTTTTGCTACAGAACAATGCCCTTTGGTCTCAAAAATGCGGGAGCAACATATCAGAGAATGATGCAGAAGTGTTTGGCGACACAGATCGGAAAAAACGTACAAGTATACATCGACGATGTCGTCATAACATCAAAAAAGGGGACAACACTGATCGAGGATCTCAAAGAAACTTTTGATAACCTCGACAAATTCTGCCTGAAGCTGAACCCGACGAAGTGTTCCTTTGGCGTCCCAGCAGGAGAACTTACGGGGTTTCTAGTCTCGGCAAGAGGGATTGAAGCAAATCCCGACAAAATACAAGCTATCGTAACAATGAGGAAGCCAACAAAGTTGAAAGAAATACAACAGCTAACTGGGCGAGTCGCAGCTTTGAGCAGATTCGTCGCTAGGCTGGGTGAAAAAGCGTTACCATTTTACGCTTTGATAAAGCAAGGAGATAAATTCCAGTGGAACGAAGAAGCCGACAGAGCTTTCGAGGATTTGAAGCGCACAATCTCGACACCACCAATTTTGGTGGCGCCAAAAGAAAGGGAACCTCTCCTGCTGTATATCGCAGCCACGCCCCAAGTGGTGAGCACGGTGCTAGTTGTTGAAAGGGAAGAAGAAGGAAAACTCCACGGCGTGCAGAGGCCGGTATACTTCGTTAGCGAAGTTTTATCGCCCTCAAAACAAAGGTATCCTCAGTACCAAAAGATAGCATATGGAGTGTTCACGACAGCACGAAAATTGCGCCACTATTTTTCGGCACATCCGATCATAGTGGTCAATGAAGCTCCCTTGTCAAATATACTGAACAATCCAGAAGCTACGGGTCGTGTCTCCCTTTGGGGAATAGAACTTTCCCCTCGGGACATCACGTATGAAAAAAGAAAAGCAATCAAGTCGCAAATACTGCCGGACTTCATTGCAGAGTGGATGGAGTTGCAAAATACAGGACCTCCAGACTTGTCGAGAACCTGGACCATGAACTTTGACGGGTCCAAAAGACTAGAAGGAGCTGGCGCAGGAGTAGTACTCATATCACCTGAAGGCGACAAGTTAAAGTACATCCTTCGGATGACGTTCCCTAACGCATCTAACAATGAGGCAGAATATGAGGCTCTCATACACGGGATGAAGATGGCGAAAGCCTGCGGTGCAACTCGACTAAAAATCTTTGGCGACTCACAGTTGGTGGCTCAGCAAGTTATGAACCAATGTGACGCAGTCAATGATAGCATGATGGCATACAAGGAGGTGTACAACGAGCTCGAGAAGTTGTTCGATGGATGCGAAGTAAATCATATTAGTAGATTGAGCAACGACGAAGCCGACGTTCTTGCAAACATCGGGTCGCAATGCCTTGCGGTCCCGCCAGTGTATTACGGGAAGAGATAACAGAGAGATCCACCAAGTCGACAAAATCAAAAAAGAAGGAGAAGAAACCCTCGGGGGCTACCAAGGAAAAGCAAGAGGAAGAAGAAGAAGATCAGGACCTGGTCATGGTGATACAGATACCGTGGATGCAGCCGTACATATCATACATCCTCAGGAAAGAAATACCCGATGATCCAGTTGAGGCAAGGCAGGTAATTCGACGCTCCAAAGCTTTCACGGTGGTCAAAGGAGAATTGTATAAGCGAAGTATTTCAGGCGTCTTGCAAAGGTGTGTTACACCCGAAGAAGGAAGAATAATTCTGAAGGACGTACACGAAGGAATATGTGGCCACCACGCGAGTAGTCGAGCTATTGCAGCCAAGGTCTTTCGGGCAGGATTCTACTGGTTGACAGCAATCGAGGACGCCAAGGACATAGTAAGAACTTGCGATGCGTGTCAAAGGTTTGCCGCAAAACCTCACTCTCCAGCAGCAGAGCTAGCACCAATACCATTGTCATGGCCTTTTGCTCAATGGGGACTTGATATGGTGGGCAAGTTACACAAATCTTGGCCAGGGGGAAAGGAGTACATGTTAGTAGCTGTCGATAAATTTACAAAGTGGATAGAAGCGAAGCCGATAAATTCACCAGATGGAGCATCCGCAGTAAAATTCGTAAAAGGCCTCGTCTTCAGATTTGGAGTACCCCACAGCATCGTCACAGACAATGGCAGAAATTTCACATCCAACGAATTCAAAGATTATTGCAAGGAAGTAGGTATCAAGCTGCACTTTGCATCAGTTGCACATCCTCAAACCAATGGGCAAGTCGAGAAAGCCAATGGCATCATTTGCAATGGCATCAAGAAACGCCTGTTAGGACCACTGGAAAAAGCTCGACATACCTGGCCAGAAGAACTACCAAGCGTGTTGTGGAGCATCCGAACAACACCAAACACAGCAACGCAGGAAACTCCGTTTTTCCTGGTTCATGGAGCAGAGGCAGTACTACCAATCGAGATAGAGCACAACTCTCCACGTGTCGCTGAATATGATGAAGAAACGTCGAGAAGAGCGCTAGAAGACGACGTCGACGCACTTGATGAAGCTCGAGATGAAGTATTATCTCGGGTAACCAAATATCAACAGGACTTGAAGAATTACCACAGTCGACGTTTGCGGCCAAGATCTTTTCAGGTGGGAGACCTAGTTCTTCGGCTCACGCAAAAAAGTCATGAAAAACTCGAGTCACCATGGCTTGGCCCTTACATCATCACAGAAGTAATCGGAGGAGGAGCATACAGAATAAAGGACAAGAAGACAGGGGTGGAGGAGCAAAACCCTTGGAACGTGGCGCAACTCAGGCGTTTCTATGCCTAGAGCTGAAATACAGTCCTTATGAAACTTCAATATACTGAAACGCCCGCGAGTTTTCAGATGCACTCTTTTCCTTTTTCGGGGCACCGAGTGGGGCCGGAGAAGGTTTTTAATGAGGCGGGCTCGCGGTGCTGCAATATAATAAAGATAGTATCAATATAACCTTTCTTCCTTATCGACATGATCAAAGTCTCTGCTCCGACGAATTTCAATATAGTTCATCGACAAAAGAAAAGCCTTGCCTTGGTATTAAAATACCTCGTGAGTCAATAAAAATACAAAATAGTACTCAATAAAAAAGCTCGGGGGCTCATATTCGCCATAAATATATAAATGCCTTGGTTCAAAACCTCGCAAATATACAAATATAGTAAAGAGTCACCGAGACACTCGGGGGCTAGACAAACATAGAAATATAGTGGTTGCTTCACAATATAATCATAGTCATGGGTTACAAAAAAAAAGAAATATCTACAAGAGGAAAATAACTAGTCTTGATTCAATATGTCATCAAGAGTAACTCTGTTTTCTTCAGGAGCAGCGCCAAGAAAATCGGCATAATGGCCATCGGCAAAAAAGTCGGCGTCCATCCGAAGAAGGTCCTCAATCATTTCTTCGGCTACAGGCGTAACCTTCGTGTTAATCCTATCAACACCAACTCTTCGACGTTTTACCTTTTGATGAACTTTCGCGACAACTTGGGTAAGGTCAAGATTTGAGTGGCAGATCTGGAGCATGATAAGAGCAAATCTGGCGCCAGCTACCAGTTGAGCTTTGACAAAATCATGGATACTGCCAGCATCCTTGAATCTTTCCATCAATTCAGGGAGAGTTTTTGGTTGGACGTTCCGAGGAAACATGGAGTTGTAAACCATGGACAAGGTCTTGGTACAGAAGTCAAGGAAATCGCGAGTTTGAGAGGTGCGATCTTGGAATCTGACAATTTGTCGGGTCCTCTCTGGGGTAGCCAAAAAACAAAGAACCATGGTCCAGGGAAAGGTTAACAAGGAAGTTCGTCCTAGCATTTACCCTCTCTTCCTCGGCAGCAGCATCAGTAAAGGAACCTATCAAAACAACGAAGGGGAAACCTTTAAGAGACATAGCATGAAGATGAAAGATATCGGAGGATGAAGCAAGCATACCCGACATATCTGCACTGGCTTCATTCATTAATTCGAGCATGAAATTTTCTCGAGTGGTCGCCTTTTCAGCCTCGGAAGCAGCAATTTCCTTAGCAGCCACGGCCTCGCGAGCTTGCTGAAGAGCAACTTTTTCGGCTTCAGATGACTTACGAGATTGCTCCATCATCACAAGTGTTTGTCTCTTCGCATACTGAAGTTGCTGTCGAAGTTCATCCAGTTCTTGCGACAAGGTATCGTCGACAGGAGCCGTACCAGCAAAAGCTCTCCTCGCGCGAGAAGAAGAAGGCGAAACATTGGAAGGAGCGGAAGATGGAGTATAGTTATCAAATATCAACTGAAATTTAAACAAGACAACATCAAACAACAAGCAAAGATAGAAGTTTTCATTAATCTCTTGGAATAATTACAAAGGCATTACAGTGGAGCTAAGGAAGTACGTGTCGCCAAATGACTACTTTGGCGACAAGAGCAAAAGAAACAGAAAGAAAAACAGAGGCATGCAACTAGACCTCCGGCCTTGACGAGCTAGGAGTCGACGATGGCTTAATCCCGAGATAGGCCAAGATCTTCTTTGTGTTGGGCTTGGCTGCCTTAATCAGCGACTTCCACCTTGACTGCTCTATTTGCTCGGTGTCGCCAACTTTCATCCAGTCAATAGTCTGTCGACTGTCAGCAACCAACGCGACAGTGTTCTCAACGGCAACCTTCATATTTTCTTGGCGCATCTTCAGTCCAAGGTCTTCCGGTGTATTGAACATCTTGGCAAGGTTGAGGAAAGTCGCAGGCTCCTCTTTCTTCGGGAAGAAGTAGGGGAACAATGCCGACAACACTGCGCTAGCATTCGACACACCTTCACGAATCTCGGATCCATGAAGCTCCAGATAGGAAAGTGCGTCAAGGACGGGGTCATTGACAGGATTCGTCGAGATCAAAATCCTGGTTTGTTTGGGCTGTCAAGGAAACAAAGCATTAGTGAAAAGACAAGAAACAACGATTCTCATAAAAATAGAAGGGATCAGCAAAATTCTTGAAAGTGCGGCGACTACGAGTTTTCAGGCGCTTGAGGATTCCTTCTTCACGAGAAGCTTGCGCAGCTTTGTGCTCATCCAAGGCAGCTGTAGCATCCTCAAGTTTTTTCTGCAGTTCCTCGACACCAGCAGCTTTCGCCTTGGCTTCATCAGTTTCGGCCTTGGCTTTGCTAGCAGCGAGTTCGGCTTTCTTGCGAGCCGCCTCACTTTGCTCAAGTTTTCGAGCAAGTGCGTCGGCGCGTTCGTTGGCCTCTGCAAGTTTCTCTGTCGAGATATGGAAAAGAGAGAGAAGAAAGATCAAAATCGCGAAAAGCAACAGGAGTAAAAAATCAAGGAAAAACAGCAAGTATAAAAGTCGTTACCTTCGGCCCTATTAGCATATTCACGGTATCCAATAAATTGGGAACCGATGCGGAGAAGATCTTTGATCATAGGCTGTTCAAGGTGAACACAGCAAGAGAAACATCGGCATGAAAAAGAGAAAAGGTGTGAAAAAACAAAATAAGGAAAATATAGATGTCGACAAGCTTACATCATCTAAGAGCAGAGTCGACGAACCGCCCAACCGAGGGGCAGGTTCAACAATCTTTTCAACCCTTGTCCTTTTTGGTGAAGGAGCAAGGGGCTTGATGGTGGAGTAGTGGTGACGACGTTTTGTTGAGGAGGCGAGGTTTCTTCTCCTTCAACTAGCGTGTCTGAAGAAAGTACGATGCGTGACGTGCTTGTCCGAGGAGCCACGTCAGTAGTTGGTACTTCTTCCTCGTCATCACTGTTGATCAAAAAATCGGCAGCATAAAAAGCAAGACAAGATAAATATTTCGAGTAAAAAAAAAAAAAAAAAAAAAGGGGAGAAATAAAGACGACTTACGAGCTGACGAGGGATTCAACATAAGGATCGTAAGCTGCCTTCGGATGAGAAGGAACAACTTCTTCAGCCTTAGAGGTGCCAGAATCCTCGGCATCAGTCCTTTTCCTTTTGTTCCTTGGAGAAACAGCAGGAGGAAGGGATTGCGTCGACTCACTGGCTTCAGACTCAACTTCTTTTTCGTGAGAAGCCGCAGATTTGTGAGAACCCGCGACTTCACTTTCAGGAATAGAAGAACCTTGAGTATCTTCGGCAACGATGGCCTGTTCTTCGACTTCTCCACCCTCCGGAAGAGGAGGAAGGGAGGTCATAGTAGGATGGTTCTGTAAAAAATAGTGACCAAAGGAAAATTAAAGAGATGACAATACAACGAGATGCAGAGAAAGTGCGGAACAAGATAAAAACTCGGGAAGACAAAATACCTCGGGGAGTGGATTGGCGGAGCTGTACGGCTCCACGCGACAAGAGGAAGGAATTGGATCTTTGCCCAGGCGAGAAAGTCTTCGAATCAACTTCTCCAAGTCCTTGGTGGAAAGATCACCGGAGATTCTGTTGGCGTCATTTTTACCAGAATATGTCCAAAGGGGATTTTTGCGAGCCTGAAGAGGCTGCACTCTAATCCTAAGGAAGTAGGCAGTGATTTGAACACCAGACAGCTCTTTGCCTCGAGTGTTTTGAAGCTGATGAATACGAGACATGAGTGCCTCTGTCGCCTTTTTCTCTTCCTCGGAAGCTTCGGCATCCCAGGAGCTGCGGCGCTGGATTCTGGCACTTCCGTCGAAAGGAATTATGTTGTGTTCAACGGAGTTGGCGCTTTCTTCGTGAATGTAGAGCCACTTTTTGCGCCATCCTTGGACAGAATCAGGAAACTTGACGTCGAAATAATCGACATCAGTTCGGACACAGATAACAACGCCGCCTATGTTATAGGTGGCGTTGTGAGAGCCATTACGGCGGAGGCAGAAAATGCGTTTCCACAGAGCCCAATTGGGAGGGATTCCGAGGAAGCATTCGCAAAGTGTGATGAAAATAGAAATGTGAAGGATGGAATTGGGGGTCAACTGGTGCAGTTGAATCCCATAAACGAAAAGAAGACCGCGGAGGAAATCGTGAATTGGGGCCGAAAGGCCGCGGATGAGGTGATCAACAAAACTAACCCGGTACTCCATTGGAGGCTTGGGGTAGCTTTCTTCGCTGGGAAAGTGGATGGCGTCCTCCTTCTTCATGAGGCCAAGCCTCTTCAGCATGTTGGTGTCCTGGTTGGAGATTTTGGATCTCTCCCACTCAAGATCCTCGGCGGCCATCTTGGATTCCGGAGTACTGTGGCGAGTGAGTCGCGTGCGCGGTGGCATCAACGACAATGGGCAGAGCAATGCTCGTGAGTGCGGAAGATCAGAGAGAGTTGGGCGCAAGGGAAGTTTTTGCGAAGAGGAACAGATGAGCGGTGCAAGCGAGGGGATGAACGGAGGTTGAAGAAAGGTTTATATAAGAATCGGGTGAAGCAGTGTGCCGTTGGATGAAGAAATCGTGTGGTGAGAAAAGATTTTCTAGATACAAGGGTAAAGAGGTATTTTCTTGAGATAGGCGTTACCGTACGTGCGCCAGAAAAAGCGGAGGACGTGTGTCCCCCACTTGCACGACGTGTCAACGTGGTGGAAGCAATGGACCCACAGGGCAGAAAAATCACGACTATTCAACAGGGATGAAGTAAATTTGATTAAGGGAAGCATGTCGACAAGGAAAATAAAAGAAGATTGGCGACAGGGAGAATTATTAAATACTTCGGGAGCCTTTGATCAAATACAAGTTTTTGCCCAAATGCTCGGGGCTACTTCGACAAAAAGTAAAATTTCGAGTATGGCAATATAGAAATTGCGGGAGCCTACAACCAAGCACAAGTCCTTGGCTGTAGCCTCGGGGCTACTCCCATCGGGAGCGCTGTTCGCGCACCCGAGAGATAAAAAAAGAAGAAAGAGATCATATTGGGAAATAATGACAATATAGCGACAAGGTGGACTAAAATGTTGAGCCTACAACCAAGCACAAGTTCTTGGTTGTAGCCTCGGGGGCTACTCCCATCGGGAACGCTGTTCACGTGCCCGATGAAATTAACAAAGGAAAAATAGAAAAGCAAGAGAGTATATTTCGAGTTATAATTAACTCTACATATACTCCCATCGGGAGAGCAATATAAGTCATATTTGACTCGATAAAATGTGCCATTCCAACAGCCGGAAAAGCACTCGACAATATATTCTCAGAACGCCGAAGTTGCGATCAATTTCTGAATGCCGCAAATTTGCGAAGGTAAGACCCCAGATCCGTTCTGCTGGGCGTGGCATCGCCAAAGACTGCGCTCTGCTACCTTTATCCGTATCAACAGATACGAAGAAAAATCCTAACGGACGCGTTAGGTACCCGATAAATTTGACTGGGACTCGACAGAATGGTAAGACCTTAAGCGGCACCTGTCGAAGTTTACACCAGTATCCCGAGATCATGTCCAGGGACGTGATTTTGAAGTAGGTTTTTGCGGATTGCCACTAGAGCAGTTAACTAGTACCTGATCCGTCAGATGAACTAGCCCCAACTACCATTATCCCTGTACAATATAGAATTTTATGTGAAGAAATATAAAAAAGTTGAAGCTTTCGAAAAAAAATAAACAGTGGAGATTTTCCCTGATTCTACGATTCAAGCAAAATCTCGGGGGCTACTGACATAGGCATCCCAAATGGGCTTGCCGAAGATAGTACCCGGGGTTTACTGAAGGCCCACTACCCGAAGAATAAGAAGATTCGGGAGCCCAAGATATATCAAGGAAAGTCAAGAGTTGTAATAGGAAGTGTTATCTGTAATCTGGCGGGATGAGTTAGAAACCGTCCCGGACTCTGTAACTTGTATAGCACGAATCCCTCGGCTCCACCTCCTATATAAAGGGGGAGTCGAGGGACGAAGAAAGGATCGAATCATTATCTGCAAACCCTAATTTTCATAATCGTCGAGTACTTTTCGGCTGAAACCTTCGAGATCTACTTGCCCTCTACTTCTAACTAAACCCTAGCCTACAATCCATAGGCATTGACAAGTTGATACCTTGTCAACAGCACATCCATAACCTTAGAGGTTCTTGTCACTCCTCTAGATTCACGGAGACATGAACCCACTATCGAGCATAAATACTCCCTCTTGGAGTTACAAGCATCAACTTGGCCAAAGCATCTACTAGTAACGGAGAGCATGCAAGATCATAAACAACACATAGATTGATAATCAACATAACATAGTATTCTCTATTCATCGGATCCCAACAAACACACATGTAGCATTACAGATAGATGATCTTGATCATGATAGGCAGCTCACAAGATCAGACAATGATAGCACAATGGGGAGAGGACAACCATCTAGCTACAGCTATGGACCCATAGTCCAGCGGTGAACTACTCACTCATCAATCCGGAGGCGACCATGGCGGTGTAGAGTCCTCCGGGAGATGATTCCCCTCTCCGGCAGGGTGCCGGAGGTGATCTCTAGAATCCCCCGAGATGGGATTGGCGGCGGCGGCGTCTCAGTATGTTTTCTCGTATCGTGGCTCTCGGTACTGGGGGTTTCGCGACGAAGGCTATTTGTAGGCGGAAGGGTAGGTCAGGGGGCCGCCCGAGGGGCCCACACCACAGGCCGGCGCGGCCAGGGCCTGGGCCGCGCCGCCTGGTGGTGTGGCCACCTCGTGGCCCCACTTCGTTGACTCTTCGGTCTTCTGGAAGCTTCGTCCAAAAATAGGACCCTGGGCGTTGATTTCGTCCAATTCCGAGAATATTTCCTTACTAGGATTTCTGAAACCAAAAACAGCAGAAAACAGCAACTGGCTCTTCGGCATCTCGTTAATAGGTTAGTGCCGGAAAATGCATAACAATGACATATAATGTGTATAAAACATGTGAGTATCATCATAAAAGTAGCATGGAACATAAGAAATTATAGATACGTTTGAGACGTATCAGGCCTCTGTATGTATTTCTTTGATGAAACCTGCCTCTCTGAGTCTGTTAATTTCCGACAGCATAGCCTTGCGGTTTGGTTCCGAAAAACGCCGCAAAGGTTGTTTGATTGGTTTCGCGATTGGATCCAAGTGTAGGTGGTGCTCGGCAAGTTCCCTGGGTACTCCTGGCATGTCAGCTGGACACCATGCGAAGATTTTCCAGTGCTCACGGAGGAACTCGACGAGCGCGCTTTCCTATGCGAGGTCCATGTTATTTGCAATGGACGTCATTTTCTTCGGATCTGTCGGGTGAATCTGTACTTCCTTGGAATCCTTTGCGGTGTTAAAGGTTGACTCCTTGCTAGGCCTCCCTACATCTGGTAGTACGTCGTAGTCTGTCGTGAGCTTTGACTCCATATACTCTGCTTGCATCCCGAAGGTTTCTGAGAGCCGATGAAAATCCTTATCACATTTATCAGCAAGCGCAAAACTTCCTTTGATTGTGATTGGCCCCTTAGGTCCAGGCATCCTCCACAACAGGTATGTGTAATGTGGTACTGCCATAAACCTAGCGTATGCTGGGCGCCCCAACAGAGCGTGGTACTGTGATGGGAAATCCACGACTTCAAACTCCAGCCTTTCAATCCTGTAATTCTCTCGGGTGCCGAACTGAACGTCGAGATTGATCCTTCCCAGTGGGTAACTTGGCTTCTCTGGTGTGATGCCGTGAAAACGCGTATCCGTTGGTTTGAGGTTTGCCAAGGATATGTTCATCTTCCTTAGTGTATCTGCATACATAAGGTTTAGACTGCTTCCTCCGTCGATGAAAACTCGAGATACGTCGAATCCTGCGATCACTGCTGGCAAAATAAGTGCTGATTGCCCTGGTCGAGGAACTTGCTGTGGGTGATCCGCAATTCTGAAACCAATATCTTGTCCCGACCAATTGAGATACTCGACTGTTGGTGGAGGCATCTTCTCTGCCATGAACACCTGCCGCGAAATTACTTTCTGAGCTCTATTGGATGGTCTGCCTTTCTGAATCATCGAGACCGCTCCATGGGAGTTGGGATCGACATATGGTGGTGGTGCTGGTGCTGCCGCTATTCTAAGCTGGTGGCGATTTTCTTCCGTAATTGCGGGAGGAGGTGGTAGGTGGATCTCACTCCTAGGTCCTTGGGAATTTCGACTTGCTGCCTGAGCATGAGCTTGCGCGGCAACCCTCATCATCGCTTGAAAATTCCGACAATCTTTCTGTAAATGTCCTGACTGCCTTACCCCATTGTTGTCGACGAAGAAGTGCATCTGGCATGGACCGTTCATCATATCCTCAGGGGTCACAAAGGGCCTCTGAAACCTAGGTCCATTGTTTGGCCTGTAATTTCGCGAATCATCTCTGTTGTCACTTCGCTGCTCGTTGCTTCGTTGATAGTTATCTCTATTGCTTCCTCCAGCGCCTGATCGAAACCCAGCCGAAATTTGGCCAGGTGGATCATAACTCGAAAATCGAGAGAATCGTCGCCTGCCCTGATAATTTCGACTGCGGTCCTCCTCTGGTGACCTGTGTCGCTTATTGTGTACAGCATCTTCGCCATCTGCCCATTTGTTTGCTATCTCCATTAATGCTGATACTGTTTTTTGGGTTAGTTCTTCCCAGATCCTCCACGAAATCTCCTCGTCGGACTCCTGCAACAAACGCATCTATGGCTCTCTCGTCAGATATGTTTTCTGCCGAGTTTTTGATGATATTCCACCTTTGGATGTACTTCCTCATTGATTCATCATGTTTCTGTCGACATGATCTCAACTCCTCGAGTGTCGCAGGCTTTTTGCAAGTAGACCGGAAATTCTTGATGAATATGTCCTCAAAATCAGTCCAGCTGTCGATGGAACCTACTGGAAGCTTCTTTATCCAAGATCTTGCGGCTCCACTCAAGTGCACCTGAATGCTTTGCATTGCTGTTGCCCTTGTTCCGCCAATTAATTTCACTGTCTCGAGGTAATCTACCAGCCAATCCTCAGGATCCTGCAATCCGTCGAATTTCTTGAAATTATTGGGTAGCTTAAACCCTGAGGGCACCCGAGTTTTTCGGACCCTTCTAGTAAAACATGGTAGTCCACACATATCCTCTTCGGCTATGTCTGGAGAGTGTCAATGTTCCCTTCTATGTTGTCGTGCTCTGTCTACCCTTGCCTGAGTTTCTGCGTCCCTTGCTTCGCCTGTTCTTTCGGGAGCTGCTGCTGCGACCGCAGGTCGTGGACTATTTTGCCTTGCTGATCCTTCGGGAGGCGTCGATGCGAACGCTGATCCCATGGCTCCAACACCTGCCATGGCCATGTTATACAATGCTTCCCTTGGATCTCCAGGAGGTGGACTAGATGCAAGGATAAAGGCTTGTGTCGCCATATACCCAGCTTCCGGTGTTTTGGGAATGATGTTTCCTCTCGTGTCTATCGACATAAAGGACATGTCGAGGTTTTGAACTAGATTCTCTCTTTCTGCTTCAAGTATGTTTTGCAACCTTGACCTTGCCCTGTTCCGAGCTTCTCTGTGGCTATCTCCCGAAGTTCCTGAATGTCGACTGAGGTCTGCCCTTCGCCTGCTTGACGCGGAAGCTGCCTCCTTTATTACATTCGTATCAATTTGTTTGTTTTTCCAATTCCCTTCCAGCTCGAGCGAGTCTATATTGGTATGCCTGCAATTCCTCAACCGTGGCGGTTGTCGCCATTGGTTCTGAACCATCCATAGCTCTTGCGGCTCTGTTCCATGCTGCTTGTGGTAACTGAACTCTCATACGTGGTGTAGGCCCGACGTATTTGTTGCCTAATCCTCGCCTTAAGTCAGAGGGATCGACGTATGGATTTCCCAGATCGTCGAAAGCCTCCGACGTTTCATCCTGATCACGACTTGCTTCTCCAATGGCGTAGATTTGATGATATTTTGAATTCTGCGCCTTGCTGGATTCGGTGACACCGTCATAGAGATTGGTGAAGACCATTCCAATGGTGATAGATTTGTCGATGAAATCGAAGCTGTCGACGCTTTCTGAATCGCTGCTTATATAGGAGTCCGCAGACGACTCGAAAGACATGTCGCTGAAGATCTTGGCGAGTTTTTCGCTTGTCCTGGTGCTGACGAAGCGTGGCGAAGATGTTCCTTGGTCGCCTGACTCGACTGATGATGCCGAGCTTGAAGATTCAGTATGTTCCACGGAAAACCTCAGGAAGGTCGGAATTTCGAGACGATAAGTTCCTTCCTTCCCGACGCGAAAGTGGAACCTCCCGAACATCATCTCCATGGGCTCCTCCGGATATGTATATGCATCCAAACGGGAGGGCGGGTGAGTTACAAAATCAACGAGACCAGTTTCGATCTGTTTACCTCTGTCCATGATGTTGCTTGCTGCCGATGAAGTCGACGATCCTGAACGTGCCATCGAGATCAGCTCCTTGTCGCCCCTAATTCCCACAGACGGCGCCAATTGACAAGGTATTAACTTGTCAATGCCTACGAGTAGTAGACTAGGGTTTCGTTGGATGTAGAGGGCAAGTAGATCTCGAAGGTTTCAGCCGAAAAGTACTCGACGAAATAGAAATTAGGGTTTACTCAACAATGATTCGATGCCTTTCTCGTCCCTCGACTCCCCCTTATATATGAGGCGGAGCCGAGGGATTCGTATTGTACAAGTTACAGAGTCCGGGAAGGTTTCTAACTCATCCCGCAAGTTTACAAATAACACTTCCTATTACAACTCTAGCTTTCCTTATAATATCTTTGGGCCTCCGAGTCTTCTTATTCTTCGGGTAGTGGGCCTTCATTAAACCCCGGGTACTACCTTTGACAGGCCCATTGGGGATGCCTATGTCATCGCCCTCGAGTAGGTAAACGATAAAAAGAATAATTTCTGTAGTGACATGCTACTAACATAATCTTGATCATACTATTGTAAAGCATATGAGATGAATGAAGTGATTCAAAGCAATGGTAAAGACAATTACTAAACAACTGAATCATATAGCAAAGACTTTTCATGAATAGTACTTTCAAGACAAGCATCAATAAAACTTGCATAGGAGTTAACTCATAAAGCAATAAATTCTTAGTGGAAAGTTTTGAAGTAATACAAAGGAAGATATAAGTTTCAGCAGTTGCTTTCAACTTCAACATGTATATCTCATGGATAATTGTCAACACAAAGTAATATGATGAATGCAAATAAGCAAGTATGTAGGAATCAATGCACACAGTTGACACAAGTGTTTGCTTCTAAGGTAGAAAGAAGTAGGTAAACTGACTCATCATAAAGTAAAAGAAAGGCCCTTCGCAGAGGGAAGCATGGATTACTATTTTTGTGCTAGAGCTTTTATTTTGAAAACATAGAAACAATTTTGTCAACGGTAGTAATAATTCATATGTGTTATGCATAAGACATCCTATAAGTTGCAAGCCTCATGTATCGAATACCAATAGTGCTCGCACCTTGTCCTAATTAGCTTGGATTTCCATGGATTATCATTGCATTACATATGTTTCAACCAAGTGTCACAAAGGGGTACCTCTATGCCGCCTGTACAAAGGTCCAAGGAGATAGATCGCATTTGATTTCTCGTTTTTGATAGTTCTCAAGTTGAGGACATCCATACCGGGACAACATAGAAAACAGATAATGGACTCCTCTTTAATGCATAAGAATTCAACAACAGATAATATTCTCATAAGAGATTGAGGATTAATGTCCAAACTGAAACTTCCACCATGATACATGGCTTTGGTTGGCGGCCCAAAGTTCTTCTCTAACAATATGCATACTCAAACCATTTAATCATGATAAATCACCCTTACTTCAGACAAGACGAACATGCATAGCAACTCACATGATATTCAACAAAGGTGTAATAGTTGATGGCGTCCCCAGAAACATGGTTACCGCTCAACAAGCAACTTATAAGAAATAAGATACATAAGCGACATATTCTTTACCACAATAGTTTTTAAGGGTATTTTCCCATGAGCTATATATTGCAAAGGCAAGGAATGAAATTTTAAAGGTAGCACTCAAGCAATTTACTTTGGAATGGCAGAGAAATACCACATAGTAGGTAGGTATGGTGGACACAAATGGCATAGGTTTTGGCTCAAGGTTTTGGATGCACGAGAAGTACTCCCTCTCAGTACAAGGCTTTGGCTAGCAAGGTTGTTTGAAGCAAACACAAGTATGAACCGGTACAGCAAAACTTACATAAGAACATATTGCAAGCATTATAAGACTCTACACTATCTTCCTTGTTGTTCAAACACTTTACCAGAAAATATCTAGACTTTTAGAGAGGCCAATCATGCAAACCAGATTTCAACAAGCTCTACAGTAGTTCTCCACTAATAGGTGCAATCCACATGATGCAAGAGCTTAAACATGATCTATTTGAGCAAAACAATTGCCAAGTATCAAATTATTCAAGACAATATACCAATTACCACATGAAGCATTTTCTGATTCCAACCAAACAGCAATTAACGAAGCAGTTTCAGCCTTCGCCATGAACGTTAAAAGTAAAGCTAAGAACACAAGTGTTCAAATGAAAAAGCGGAGTGTGTCTCTCTCCCACACAAGGAATGCTAGGATCCGATTTTATTCAAACAAAAACAAAAATAAAAACATACAGACGCTCCAAGTAAAGCACATAAGATGTGACGGAATAAAAATATAGTTTCACTAGAGGTGACCTGATAAGTTATCGATGAAGAAGGGGATGCCTTGGGCATCCCCAAGCTTAGATGCTCGAGTCTTCTTGAAATATGCAGGGATGAACCACGGGGGCATCCCCAAGCTTAGACTTTTCACTCTTCTTGATCATATTGTATCATCCTCCTCTCTTGACGCTTGAAAACTTCCTCCACACCAAACTCAAAACAAACTCATTAGAGGGTTAGTGAATAATCAAAAATTCACATGTTCATAGGTAACATCATCATTCTTAACACTTCTGGACATTTCCCAAAGCTACTGAAAGTTAATGGAACAAAGAAATCCATTCAGCATAGCAAAAGAGGCGATGTGAAATAAAAGGCAGAATCTGTCAAAACAGAACAGTCCGTAAAGATGAATTTTTTCGAGGCACTTAACATGCTCAGATGAAGAATCTCATATTGAATGAAAGTTGCGCACATATTTGAGGATTACTCATGAAAATTGGCAGATTTTTCTGAGTTACCTACAGAGGGATCTACTCAAATTCATGACAGCAAGAAATCTATTTCTGCGCAGAAATCCAAATCTAGTATCAACCTTACCATCAAAGACTTTACTTGGCACAACAATGCAATAAAATAAAGATAAGGAGAGGTTGCTACAGTAGTAACAACTTCCAAGACACAACAAAACAGTAGCAAAATAAAAACATGGGTTATCTCCCAAGAAGTGCTTTCTTTATAGCCATTAAGATGGGCTCAGTAATTTTAATGATGCTCGCATAAGGATGAGAGTTGAAGCAAGAGAGCATCAAAAAGCAAGTATGAAACAAATTTAAGCCTAACCCACTTCCTATGAAAAGGAATCTTGTACACAAATAAATTCATGAAGAACAAAGTGACAAGCATAGGAAAATAAAACACGAGTAACTTCAAAATTTTCGGCATAAAGAGGGGAAACTTAATATTATTAAGATGCATATAACCATGTTTCCCTCTCTCATAATAACTTTCAGTAGCATCATTGATGAAATCCACAATATACCCATCACTTAAAACATTCTTATCATGGTTCATATGCATAAAAGTATCATTAATTTTGGCATGAGAAAAACTCTTCTCATTAATAGTAATTGGAGCAGGATCATTATCAAGAATTTGAACATGGTAAACAAGTTGCATACTAAGGGAATGGTTTTTGGCAATCCCATCATAACTATTACAAGTTTCATAAGGATAATTATGACCTGTATCATAGCATTTTTTATAATAATTGTCAAAGATTGGAGGCATAGTGTCATCATAAGAAATAGAATAGTTATCTTCAACAGTATGTTCATCTGTAACCATACCATCATTGTTACTAGAAGGAGATGTATCAAACATATAATCATCAGTAGCAAAAGGATTTTCAAACACCTCATCCCCAAGCTTAGAGATTTCTATATCATTATGGGAAGAAGCATGGATAGTACTAATACTATGGCAATTATTAACATCATCATTTTCAGAATTAGTTTCCCAGAGATTTTCAATATCAAAAGTAGTGTGCTCTTCTAAATCATGATCACTAATGTAGGTAAAGGGCATAGGAAGATCACTGTACTCAGATTCATTATCATAATAATCATTAGGAGCAACATACTTACGGTTACCTATCGTTATCTCATACACGCGGGGATATGCCGTTACCTCTTTCTTTTTATTCCCCCTCTTCTTCTTCTTCTTTTCCTTCTTCTTCTTCTTTTCCTTCTCCTCATTCCCTTCTTTAGGAGGAAGAGGCTTGAAGGGAGGCTTCTCCACATAACCTGATTTATTTCCAGAAACAATAGAAGAAACTTGGGAGGATTCCTCCTTTTTATTAATAAGTTTAAAACACACAGCGGTCCTATCATATTTTGGCAAAGTGTCATCTTCTAAAATATTTTGTATGTAAGTATTTGTATGGCAATTATCAATGCAATAAGAAAGACACCCATGCAGGACACTATTAATATCAAGATCACTCATATCTAACAAACAAATTTTTCTTGATAACTCTTCACACCCCAAAAATAAAGTAAGTTCATCATGCTGATTAGGAATGATTTCATCATCGCAATACAAATTTGCAGCACTCATGGGGTTCGAATTATCATTGGAGGAGCATTGAAAATTAAAATGACCCACTCTATGGCAAAGTTCACAAATAAAAGGATAGAGGGCACAAACTTTTTCACCAAGATCATCTAGAGCCCTAAACCACTTTCTAGTTTTTTCATTCCTATGATGGATACAATATTCATATTCGATTTGATTAATTCCACAAGGTCTATGCATTCCACAAAAATTAACATGCTTATAAGAAATAGTATTTTCAGAAGTTTGGGCATGTTTATTGCAATCAATAACAACAATTTCATTTTCCATGCAAGTGTCTTTGAAAGGTTCATGATACACGTACCAATTTTCTTTAGGAACATTAATATGAGAAGCAAAGGCTCTATAGCAATCGACCATAATTTGAGGATCAAGACCATATTTAGCACTAAGCTCTTGAAAATCAACAGTTTCAATGAAAGACTTAATGCATTCATATTCATAGTTCATACCTGATTCTTTACCTTTGTCGTTCTCCCAATCTTCAGTATTCTCCTGAATCCGATCAAGAAGGTCCCATTTAAACTCTTCTTTGTTGCGCGTGAATGATCCAGAACAAGTAGTATCCAACAAGGTTTTATCTTGAAAAGAAATTCTTGCATAGAAATTATCAATGATGATATTACCAGGAAGCTCATGAATGGGGCATTTGAGCATTAAAGACTTCAATCTCCCCCATGCTTGGGCAATACTCTCTCCATCATGAGGCCAAAAATTATATATGCGGTTTCGGTCTTTGTGAATTTCACTTGGAGGATAGAATTTGGAATAAAATAGAGGCATGATATCCTTCCAATCAAGAGAATGTCTATTCTTCAACAATTTATACCAATGCTCCGCTTTACCAGACAGCGACATAGAGAATAGTTTCTTCCTCACTTCATCCATAGAGATACCTGCACACTTGAATAACCCGCATAATTCATGCAAAACAGTAAATATCTCCAGGATGGGCAGTTCCATCCCCTTCATAGCGGTTATCCATAACACGTTCAATAATTTTCATGGGTATCTTGAAAGGAATACTTTCAGTAGGTGGATTTAAAATATCACAAGCATCATTCGAATCACCACATATTGGAGACAAAGCATTATCAGGGCAAAATATTTCTTCCAAAGCTGAGGAGCAAAAAAGATTATTTTTATATAAACTAGCTTCCCCAAGCTTAGACTTCTCCATAGCATTAGCAGTAATTGCGTTCATACTAATAACATTGCTACTAGCATGCAAATAAGGTTCCATAGGTTTTTTAATTTTTGCATCACACAATTCATGTCTTAACTCAGGAAATAGATTAAAAAGCTCACTGTTGTTTTCCATTATGCCTAACTAGTGAAAAATAAAAACAAGAAACAAAAAGATGCAATTGCAGGATCTAAAGGAAATAGCTTCGAGCACTCACACACCGGCAACAGTGCTAGGAAATAGCTTAGTAGTCGGAGGATGTGAATAACTTTTACCTTACCTTCCCGGCAAAGGGTCCAGAAAATAGCTTGATGTCTACGCACGCTTCTATTCCTATAGACAGTGTTGGGCCTCCAAGAGCAGAGGCTTGTAGAACAGCAGCAAGTTTCCCTTAAGTGAATCACCCAAGGTTTATCGAACTCAGGGAGGTAGAGGTCAAAGATATCCCTCTCAAGCAACCCTGCAATTAAGATACAAGAAGTCTCTTGTGTCCCCAACACACCTAATACACTTGTCAGATGTATAGGTGCACTAGTTCGGCGAAGAGATAGTGAAATACAAGTAATATGGATGATTGTAAGTAGTAATTGCAATCTGAAATAAAAATGGCAGCAAGCAAACATGTAGCAGAACTTGTTGGAAACGGTGTTTCAATGCTTAGAAATAAGGCCTAGGGATCATACTTTCACTAGTGGACATTCTCAACAATTGATCACATAACTGAATAAATAAATGCTACTTTCTCACACTCTCTTGTTGGATAACAAACACCATTCATTGTGTAGGGCTACAAAAGCACACCTCAAGCCGGAGTAAACAAGCTCCACAACATCCGGAGTTCATATTAAAGTAACCTCTAGAGTGCATAATAGACCGTTGCAATTTAGACCGAGTACTAACATAGCATACACACTATCAACAATAGCTATGAAAGGGGGAATAGATCGCATCAATACTATCATAGTAATAGTTAACTTCATAATCTACAAGAGATTACAATCATAACCTACGCCAAGTACTACATGATGCACACACTGTCAACATTACATCATGGAGGAGGAATAGAATACTTTAATAACATCACTAGAGTAGCACATAGATTAATAGTGATACAAAGCTCATGATCACATAAAGATCACACCATGGGAGAGAGAGATGAACCACAAAGCTACCGGTAGAGCCCTCAGCCTCGGGGGAGAACTACTCCCTCCTCATCATAGGAGACAGCAATGGCGATGAAGATGGCGGTGGTGTCGATGGAGGTTACTCCGGGGGCAATTCCCCGTCCCGGCAGGGTACCGGAACAGAGACTTCTGTCCCCCGAAATGGAGTTTCGCGATGGCGGCAGCGTCCCTGGAGTCTTTCTGGAGTTTCGTCAATTGGTGTCGAGTTTTTAGGTCACGAGGGGTTATATAGGCGAAGAGGCGGAGTCGGAGGAGCCACGGGGCCCCCTCCCCATAGGCTGGCGCGGCCAGGGGGCCACCCGCGCCGCCTTATGGTGTGGGCCCCATGCTGCCCGCCTCCGACTCTCCTTCGGTGTTCTGGAATTTTCCGGGGAAAATAAGATATTTGGTCTTTGTTTCGTCGAATTCCGAGAATATTGCCCGAACAGCCTTTCTGGAACCAAAAACAGCAGAAAACAGGAACTGGCACTTCGACATCTTTTTAATAGGTTAGTTCCGGAAAATGCATAAAATCATTATAAAGTGTGAGCAAAACATGTAGGTATTGTCATAAAACTAGCATGGAACATCAGAAATTATAGATACGTTGGAGACGTATCAGCACTACATTACAAATTGTTCTTGAGCTCTCTCTCTCTCTCATACTCCTTTGATAGAAACACCGAAAGCCTCAGATCTCCCTCCTCCTCCACCCAAACTCGAATCCCTCGGGGGAAAAGATAGAGCATGTCTTGATCTATACTTCCACCGAGTCAAATCATGTATCCCCTTGTATTCATCAAGATACATGCTCTCTAGGGTTTCTTGGAAACCCTAGGAGGGCAAACGGGTCCGGAAGCATCCGAGCTGTGGATTTACTCCTGACAAGATTGTGAAGGTTTGGAGGCTGCCTCAAAGTCTACCACAAGTGAAAAGAGCTATTCCTTCATGGGATAGGCTCAGGATAAGAAGGTGAGCCTTTGTGGCGCTGGGGAATCCTTCGTGGGACCCCCACCTCTCCAAACGTGACGTACCTTCTTGCAAAGGAAGGGAACACGGGAATAATCCTTCGTCTTCGCGTGCTATCGGTTATCTCTAACCGAACTCTTTACTTGTGATATATCTGCCTGTGAGAGCCTTCGTGCTCGAGTTAGTTGTATCATCATATAGGGTGCCTCGCCTAGTTTGCATTAGGCTCACCTTTATATTCCGCAAAGCCTAATCTTGCAAAGAAAGAATTAAAATCTGTAGAAACATATTCACCCCCTTCTAGGTTTACCATCTCTAAACTTCCAATAGCCTTCTCGGCATCATGAGTAATACATATAATTATATCAGTGTATTGTAAATTGCAAAACCGTGAGTAAAAGAATCGGGAACTAGACCAAATAGAAGACCATTTCTCTGAGCATGCAACACCATTTCAGTTAAAACTTCTCCCACCATATTGAAAAATAACTAAGATAGAGGATCCCCTTATCGCACCCCTTTTGCACTTTGAATATAAGGCCCAATCGCATCGTTAATTTTCACCGATAATGTTTCATTATGAAGAACTTGAAGGACCCAATTACAACATAACTCAGAGAAACACCTAATCTATGGCAATCAAGAAGGAAATTCCAATTCACTTTGTCATACGCCTTTTCGAAATCTAATATAAGAATGCTTGTTTTTTCACATGTGTGATAAATAATTTCATGTAAAGACATAATGTGCCATCCATGATGTTTCTTTTGTTAACGAAAGCATTTTGTTGAACACTAAACAACATAGAAGCATAAGGTTCTAGGCGAATGCATAAGGTTTTAGTTATCCATTTGTACAGACACCTTAATAGGAAAATTGCACGGAAATGTTGGATCTTATCTGCACCATCTATTTTTGGGAGAAAAGTAATAATACCATAATTAAGTATTTGAACATCTAGCTGGCCCATATGAAATTTATCAAACATATGCATAATATCAGGCATAATAATGTCTCAACACTTCTGATAAACCCTATAGGCATGTGCCTTATTAGGTTTCATGGAAAACAAGGCATTTCTTACTTCTTCAATTGTAAAAGGTCTTGTTAGATTACTATTATGTACATTAGTCAAAATTTCATGAGCTTGCCTTGGAAAACTGGAAAAAGATTTCCTGGAGCAGGGCCAAACAAATGTTTCTAGAATTCTGTAGCATGATCTATAGGATTGCCAACGCCCTCAATAACAATTCCCTCATGTTGTAAATGGTGCACAATATGTTTCATTATTTTTTGCATTTGCAATTCTATGAAAAATGGCAGTATTGCAATAAAGTTCCTCACCAGCATACATATTTAAAATAATAGAATGAATATCAACATACATATCTAAAAGAATAGTATGACTATGTTAGCATATGATGCCATGATAGCACAAGTCACGCTCCATACGCTCATACATAAACACCATGTTTTCTTATCACTATTATTAACATTTTAGGAGCAATATCATAGATAAAATAAAGTCATGGTAGCACCCTCCATCTTTATCAAGATGAGGTGCCAGGATAAAATTAGCATGGCATTTTTTTCCTAGGTTGGATCACATCCTTTTTTAGGAAGTACTTGCACATTTCATTAATAGTACTAAAGTTTAAAAACACACATCTGAAGACTTCTAGATAGATCGAAAGAAAACACGTGTTTTTAGGAGACTTTGCAGTGAACACAACGAAGAGACAAAAAAGATACATCGAAAGGAAAGAAGAGCTATGTGAATTTTATCTTTCTTCGTCATCGGTGTCGAGGCAACACCATCACCGTCAGTAGCTTTGTGAGTCGGTGGAGAGGCGTGCGATGCAGCAAAGCCACTGATGTCGTGGTATCTCAACCATGGATCATCCTTGTGTTGATTATCAGATGACATATCCATCAGCGCTGACCAAGTAAAGGAGAGCACTGCTCACTAGAAGTGTTGCCATCGGACCACATACTGCTAGCTCCTCGACCACCGCCTCACCCGTGGACCGTCGTTGTCACCCAAGACAATGCCCATCATATCTCAGGCTCACTCAACGCATCAGGGTCCACTCTTCTTTGAGAAATTTATCATTGGTGCGTGGGGAATCTGGAAAGAGAGAAACAATCTTATTTTTAGGGATATTAGACCAGCTAGAGCATCTTGGAGAGAAAGAGTTTACTCCGACTTACTTTTGCTTAGGTTCAGGGCACCTCAAAACCTGGTAGATCACATTTATAGTCTTATAGACACATTGTAATTTTTCTTTTCGTCTCCGTCATTGTAAAGGGTGTTTACACCAAACTATGTAAATATCTGTGGTAATGAATGAAATACCACAGTAGGAGCCTCTCCTACTGTGTCTTTGTAAAAAAAAACACATCAACCACCAATTTAACTCATGTACAATATCTCCTAAGAGCATCTCCAACAGGCGCGCTATAAGTTGGCGCGGTATATGACGCTGCCGCCGCGCTGTAAACCGTTGCCGCGCGCCGGAGCGATTTTCCCCCCGCCGGGTGCGCCATTTTGCAGCGCGCGTTGGCGCGGTAAAATAGAACCTCCGCCGGACGCGCCATTTTGCAGCGCGCGGGCGCGGCGCAAACAACAAACACACACACCTATGCATCCAACAAGATCAAATAATTGTATAAAATTTCACAAATAAAATGTACCATCCAAATACAATACATTGTTAACAACAATAATTCACACCAAATACAACACGTCCAACATACAACAATACAACATAGTTTTGAGACAATAGAACACATAGTTTTCGAACAAAAACAACAGGTATGCAACTATTGTTGTCCATTCCAATTCCACCATTTTTCCATGAGATCTTTTTGAAACTCATCATGTGTGTCGTTGCACCGAATGGCATGGTATGAGGCAATGAACCGGGCAATCCTATGTGCGGACCTCCTCACTTGCACGGGAACCCCCATCAAGTCGTAGTGGGTATGATCCACATCTTTTCCGCGATCATTCTCTATAATCATGTTATGCATGATGACACACGCGGTCATGATATACCAAAGGCATTCTTGGTCCCAAAATCTAGCCGATCCTCTAACAATGACAAATTAGGCTTGCAAAATCCCAAATGCTCTCTCTACATCTTTCCTAGCCGCCGCTTGTGCATTATGTAAAAATAGAGGCCGGCCGGCGGAGGTGCATACCTTGCGAGCAAATGGGCGAGCACCATGGGCGCGCCATATTGCTAGCGAGCTCAAAGACGACGACGACATGTCGACGGCGGCGCGGAGGAGAACGCGACGCCGGCGGGAAGGGGGACGTGGAGGAGGAGCGCCGACTACAGCCCGTCGCTGGCGGTGGCGCGAGCGCCACAGTGCGGCGGAGCGTCCGCTGCTGCCAGGAGGGGGTGCGGGCGAGGCGGATCTACGCCGCGGCGGCGCGTAGCAGCGGGGGCGACGACGGATTCGACCGGCGGCGGCTGGATTTCGCGCCGGCGGTAGGTGGGGAAATGAGGGCGCGGGCGCGGGAAATTTCCAGCCGTTGGCTTTTCGGGCGGGCGCGGAGCGTTGCCGCGCGCTGTAGCCGACGCGTCAGATATGCCGCTCTGGTTTGTGCAAAACGCCGCGCGCCCTAAAAAATTTACAGCGCCGCGCCTGCTGGAGCGCCTGATTCCCTCGCGCGCGCGGTATACTGGCAGTTTTTGTGCAGCGCGGCCTATATAGCGCGCCTGTTGGAGATGCTCTAACTCCATGGTGATGTAATAGGAACCACCAGCACAATAGGGACAAAGGTGGAGAACAAAAATCTCGGAGGGTCGTTGTTACCTCACCGACGACCCCAAGGAAGCCTAAGAACACCGTCCATGATGAACGATAGGACACCACATTGCCAGATCCCTCGGGCGAGTCGAGTTGCAGCTGGATATGAAAAAACATTATTCCATTAAGACCATAGCCACCACCAAAATAACAACACATGCTAGACGACCAAACCCTTAACATATCTACACACCACAAACGTGACACCGGAGTACCCTCCCATCCCACCGTGGAGGAAATAGGAACCCTTGGTCTCGCCGGCGGAAAGCGGTTGGAGAACAGTCCGCCTCCCTTTCACCTGCCACAAGAGAGAACATAGAAGGGGACCTGAAAACTAAATTCTTTTTTTGAATTTAAAAACTATTTTTTATATATATAAGAACAAGGATCACTTTTTCTTTTTTTGAGAAGAGGATCACATTTTTGTTGGAAGCTCAAAGTGGAAACCGACACACCCCTCAGTCCGGCACTCCTATCCATTTGGCCCATCTCCGCTTCAGAGTGGGCCCATTTCCCCCGTTGCCCATCAGAACCCCCAGCAGCAGTTTCTTTCTTCTCCTCCAGTCCCACTTCCACCATGGCTGCCTCCTCTGCCTCTCCCGGGAACCCCACCGTCGCCCCCTCCTCCTCCCTCCCTCCCCAATGGTAGCTGCCAGCAGCCCGAACCACGACTGACCGCGCGGGGCCTCGATCCAGCGCAAGGCGGGCGGGAATCGCGCGGAACTCCCGGGCGCGACGTTCCAGCTGGAAGGTTGGAGCGGCGGAGATCCGGCCGCCGGACTACCCTCGAATCCGCTGGTTACCGTCGTGTCCAGAGATAATTCGAGGTTGGATTACATTCCCTGCCTGTTCTTCTTGTTCGCCCTTGTAATTCTCATCCAAAGTAGTGTCTTGTGCGGAACAACTATGCGATTCAACCTGATGCAACCCTGATGTCTATCTATAGCAGGTTCAATTCGCTGGTGCGTGCTGTGTTACGGTCTCGTGGATCTGCGTTTCGGTGGTCTCTGTGCCAAGGCTCTGCCGCGGGAAAGGAGGCTGCTTTGGGCCCGAGGTCTTTGTGGGGTGGAATCCCCATAGGGGCGACCAGTTCAAGCGAGCGCCTGTTCATGATTCAGGCAATGGCGTCGCATTCACAGTCGCAGGCTGGAGGCGGCGGCTACGCTGGCCCGTCGGGCAGGCAGCCGCAGGGCCTGGCCAGGCAAGGATCCTTGTACAGCCTTACCCTAGACGAGGTGCAGAACCAGCTGACAGAGCCCTTGCTCAGTATGAACCTTGATGAGCTGCTCAAGAGCGTGTTTCCTGATGGCGTGGACCCCGATGGTGCCGTCGCCGGCCAGTCTGAGCCGCCCTCGGGCCTGCATCGCCAGGGGAGCATCACGATGCCTCCGGAGCTCAGCAAGAAGACTGTTGATGAGGTGTGGAAGGGCATCCTGGATTCGCCCAAGAAAAAAAGCGGCGAGGAGGGTGGTTGGCGGAGGCGGGAGAGGCAGCTTACGCTTGGGGAGATGACACTCGAGGATTTCCTGCTGAAAGCTGGGGTCGTCACGGAAGGGTGTTTGAAGGATTCGTCGAGTGACTTCCCACCTAACATGGATGCAGCTGGGAGCAGTGTAATCGCGGCTGGTGCGCCCAGTTTGAGCTCGACAGCACAGGCACAGTGGTTACAGCAGTACCAGCAGCAAGCTTTGGAGCCTCCACATCCAAGCATGCCAGGTTCTTTCATGGCAACTCAGTTGGCCCCTCAGCCACTGGCTGTCGCTACAGGAGCTATCTTGGAATCGATTTACTCGGATGCCCAGATCACTTCACCCATGCTCAGTGCACTTTCAGATCCCCAAACACCTGGGCGCAAACGTGGTGCCTCCTCAGGCGGTGTACCTGATAAGGTTGTAGAAAGAAGGCAGAAGAGAATGATAAAAAACAGGGAATCGGCTGCGCGATCGAGAGCGAGGAAGCAGGTCTACTTCTATTGTCCTGCCTACTTCTGATCTCCTATGTATTGAGTTTTGTTTTGCTATATTTCTGATTGCAACATCAAAGCGTAATGAAAAATTATCCTCGAATATATTGATTTCGGTATATCTCTTGCATAGTTTAGCCTAAGACTGCAACCATATTATTAGGTTCTATGGCACTGTAGTGGCGTGTTGTTCTTCTACGCCATTCTAATGCATTCTGCTTGGCAGGCTTACACTAATGAGCTTGAAAACAAGGTATCTCATCTCGAAGAGGAGAACGAGAGGCTAAAGAGGCAGAAGGTACCTTATTTCCTATTATCATAATACTGTTAACTTCCCCCTTCTTTTTGGGGGAGGATATTTAAAACTAGGTTATTCCACTATGCCTTGCAGTGAACTGTAGGTTCTTTTAACACTGTTCTTGTTCAGATAGTCAAACTAATTTTTGTGTCAAGAAAGAAGAGTCTCAAAGTTACTTTTCTTGATTACTGAGCTAATCTAACTAAGTTTTGGGATTGAAATAACGATTATGCTAAGTCTTCTTTTGAAAGGTGAAACATACCAGGTCATGCTATAATGTATGTAAGTATATGCAAGTTTGAGCCCACAAAATTTGGCTAGATTGTGTTAGTGTGAACATTATAATTGTTGGAAATATGATCAGCTGTATATTCGACATTCAGAGGGAACTCTTATGGAGTTCTTCAGAATGTTATTGAGCCCTGATTTACTGACTTGTCTTACTGCATTAACTTGGCCGCTAGGTTTCAATGTTTTAAAACGTTAATTATCATCATTTCACCAGCATTTTAATGTTTGGCAGGGTGTTCTATATGTTGCATACATCTCAACATATGGATTAAAATTACTAGAGATCAATGCATTAGTGCGAATAAAATCTTACAACCCAAAACATATAAGTGTTAGAAATCAACACATTAGTTATTAGTACTCATTAAATCGTAATTACGTGTCAAGTCACAGGACACCTATGCTTGTGTTTCTTTATTTTGTTCATTTGATCCTTCAAATGGTGACGCTCATTTATCTATTGAACATATCATATTATTACTTGGAGATGATGCTGATTATGTTAATTATATGTAGCAAATGTTCATAAACATATCCCTCCATGTAAATTTGTTCTTTGATGCCATGATCTTACAGTCCTAGATGAAATTATGATGCTCCGTACCTTGTGGCTATGCATAATTCTTAGCCTTACACTTCTTTGCAATCCACTAGCTTACGGTGTAGTGGTGTTCAGGTATGTCTGATGTGTCTAATGATACTTACTGTTTTTATTTTTCAATTTCACAAAATTTTCAGGAGTTGGACATGCTAATGATCTCCGCGCCACCCCCAGAACCGAAGTATTGGCTCCGAAGAACAAGTTCCTCCCCCGTTTGACAGCGATGGCGATGACGATGTTCATAGTAATTTTTGTAGATTACACCGCATATATATTCCCCGTGCTCGCGGTAGAAACAGCTGGTATGGTAGCTCGAGGTTCTAGCTTGTCGCAGCCCGATGGTTCACAGTTTGTAGGTCAGTAGCAGTCCTAGCCTCCTAGGCCCCTAGCATGTCCTAGATGATCTCTTCCGAGGCTTTGTCAGTTTGTAAATCTGCCAGGCACATGTTTAATTTTATATCGGAGCTTCTTCCTTGTACATGATAAGTTTGTAAACCTGTCTCTTGTTCATCATGATCATGTATGTTGCCGTGGCCATAGAAAGTGTATTTTGCTTTCTGTTTCTGCCAGAGTGGCACTGGGTATAACTTGATGAACAGGTTTCATCAAACATATTTTGGCTGAGAAATTGACAGCCAATTCCCACAGAGGTCGTGATCGTATCTAACTATCTACGTGTGGCCGTTGCGTCCTATCTGTGTCAGGGCACCCATCAAGCAGCCATGACCATCATTGTTGCATCTATGGAAGAATGGTGTGCCTGGGGCGATAGAACAACTGCATCAGATCCTGGGTTGGGATTAGAATGAGTGTGGTAGCACCAGACTAAATTCCTTTCTTACCACAAAAATTCATGCTGATCTCCCATGCTGTTCATCGAGACTATTTTTAGAATCCACTTTCTTCCCTTTGGAAGAATCTTGGAGAAGTTCAGAACTTTTTAGACACTGGTTGAAATAATTAAAAATAACTAAGTCCGACATAGCAGCTGCACAGCAAGCTTTGCTCGTTCTCCATGGCCGAGAGAAATAATAAGATTAGAAATATGGTTTCAAATGTCTGTACACACATTTCTGATTTTCTCCTCGTCCTGTTGCTCCACTAGTAGCTTGAAATTCCACAACGAAATCAAGTGTTTGTGGAAGCTCTAAAATGACTACGACAATCCCAGCGCAGAGGCTGAAAGGTCAAATGACTACGACATGCTAACTAAATGAAGAAACAGCTACAATACTTCCTAACAATGATGTTATTCCATCGGTATCACCACCTTCGTCCCCCCCCAATGCGCCTAGCGAGATAGATGTCCTTTTGCACTGTAGAAGCAAAAAAAAAAATGTCAGATGAATGTGAATATGCTAAACATGTATTTTCTTCATAAAATAGTCACTTTTATTCAGGAGCTTCTTTCTTAAGATATATAGAATCAAAGCTGGTTGAAAACATGGATTATTTGTTATGAATACAACAATAACAATGATAAATGATTCTAGTGTGTTTGTTAATAAAACATATTTTACAAGTAAAAAATATGATCTGGTGCTTGTTTGTATCCTCAAGATAAGAAATAAACATGCAACCCCGAATTTCTTGCTATAGTAACCAGATTTGGTATCTAAACATGCAACTTGAGAAAATTTAGGATCAATTTTGACATATTCATTGAGAACAAAAGATAAGAGGACCTGCTAAAGTCTGATAATTGTAGGTCTTGGTATCATTAATCAATACAATTTTGCAACTTCAAATAACATCAAAACTAGATATCGCATAAAATAAAAGCAAAGATGACCCTGTAATTGAAATGTTTTACAACTCTAGCATGTTTCCTGTTGCATAATACTGTAAAAGAAAAGAAGTGTCCGTTTGGTGCCAACTTACTGAGGGTAACACGCTTTGCATGGATGGCGCAGAGATTTGCCTTTTCAAATAAGTCTACCAAGTGATACTCTGCAGCCTGCAGAGGGAAAGGAAAAGAAAATCATGTGTGAATTCAAAGCAAACAGGATGGTAATTGAACGTACAATTACGACATTAACTCTTCATAGGTCAAACGGAATCTAGTCAACTTTATGCCATTTTTGCTGGTTATGCAGAAGAATGCATTCTGGCAAGAGGCGATTAAAGTAAGTCTTCCGTGCAATAACAATCTTGTATAATAAGGACCTAAACTATACAAAAGTACTTGTGCTGTTCTACTGGATACATATATTCGGCCACAAAACCATCACATGGCAACATTCAATTCTCTGGACTGCACAATCCAATTTAAGGTACCTAAGTCTTCACCTCTCAATTACACTCTTATTCTATAAGCAAAATGGAATCTAAACAATAGTTCAGTTTTGCATACCTGGTATGCAAGACAGAGTGTATATCTTAGACCAAACAATTGAAACGTGAAGGAATCTAAACAATTTAAGGTACCGCTGATCTACGTCTTCCTTCACCTCTCAATTACACCCTTATTCTATAAGAAAAATGGGCAATGAACTTGTATGGTTCTAAAGTACTTGTTTCGTTGTACTGGATACATACATATATTCGGCCTCATAACCATCACATAAAAAACACTCAATTTTCTGGATTGCACAATCCCCTTCCTGATTCAAAATTTAAGGTACCGCTGATCACTACATCTTCCTTCGCCTCTCAGTTACACCCTTATTCTATAAGCAAAATGGAATCTAAGCAATAGTTCAGTTTTGCATGCCTGACATGCAAGAGACAGTGTATATCTTAGACCAAAACAACCACACACACTCGAGACAATGTATACCCATGGTTACATTTCAGTTTCGAGTTACCAGCCACCAAACAACAAGCATGCTACTAGAAAAAACCCAGAGAATTCTCTCCTTTTTGCATTAGTGCTGATAAATATGTATATATAAATAGAGTTAACACCAGAGCATTCAGAATCTAAGTTAATGAGCGAGCATTATAGTCCTGCAAGCAAACCATGAGGTGTAATATAATAGCACATGACAGGTTTCAGCACTGACCTCTTGCAACGCAAGCAGCGCCTGAGGAGTCCAGCGGTTGACTTCGAGTGACGCGTCCTGAGTGAGCTCCCTAACCTGCAAGCAAGAAAAAGCTTCCATCACACTCTGCACTCTAAATCGTTGACAGGCCGGGAGAGGGTGGGAGTTGGCAGAGGCAGGCACCCACCAGACGGACGAAGGGCGCGAAGGGGATGAGCAGCTCGGTGGACTTCTGGTACCTCCTGATCTCCCGCAGCGCGACCGTGCCTGGCTTGAATCGGTGCGGCTTCTTCACCCTCTGCTGCGCAGGCGCCCCTGTTTGCCCAAGAACATAGACGTGCCAGAGTCAGTTCCGAACCCACATCATAACAACTGCCCGGGAGGGGGGCCCTTGATATTCAAATCTGTCGCTATAAGATTTGTAGAGATTACTAAACACTGGACGAGGGTAGGGGACGGAGAAGTGTCGATCCACCCCCGTAGGAGCAGAGAACAGCAACGGGAGGGGGCGTAAAAGTTACAGCTTCAGTGGCAATCCCACCGAATCGTGGCAATCAAGAAGGGGAATCATCGGAAATAACGCTAGAAATCGGCCTAGATCCGTAAACGCGTGCAGGGAAACCAGAGAACCACGCAAGGACACCGCACCTGGAGCCGCCGCTGCGGCCGCCCTCCGCCCACCTCGCCTCTGCATTCCGTCGAACAGGGTAAGTCAGTTAGACGAAAGAAAAGACACAAAACGAATCGAAGCGAAGCGACCCTGTTGCAGATAGGCAGGGTCACGCACCGGTGTCGCCGACGTGCTCGGGCCGGCGGCTGCAAAAGGAGAGGAAGAGGTTAGGAATCACGGCGACGGCATTGGGTGGAAGGGCGCGCGGGCGCGGGAGGGGCTCGCGCGTGCTCACCAGTCTCCTGCTCGGCCGCCGTCCGGCCCGGGTGGCGGTCGAACTGGAGCTGCTTCTTCGGGTGCTGCCTCGTGTTCCTCGCGGCCGGGTGCTTCGTGCGAGCCATCGCGGCGGGGCTGGGCTCTCGACGGCGGCGAGGAAGAAGGCTTGTCTTTTTTTTTTTTTTCTTCGAACGAGTCCCTGAGATCAGCGAGAGGAGTCGTGCGTGGTAAGAGCGCTTTGTAGGCTGAGGAAGTAACGGTTACTAGCGCGAGTCGAACGTTGGGCGAGTGGGCCCGCTTGGCAGTGGGAGGTAGGTGGCAGAGGAGCGGTTCGGGAAGGGTTCTGGAGTGGAACTTGCCAAATTGGTTCATTCATATCAGAGTTACCGTTGGAACAGTGCATTCCACCTGAGATCTTCATGGTATACGGTTCCGGCAAGGCAAAAAAAATACATTAATGAGGAAACAGCGTAGTAGTACGTATACGAATGCTCCCTAGACTCTGACTCGCTAGAGTTGTTGGGACGCGTTTGGTAGGCTGTGAGCCCTTTGGCTCGCATCGGCCAGCAAAAACCAGCCCATTTGGTTGCCTATAAGAGGTTCACGTTGTGGCCCAACCGGTTCTCAAAGCACCCCTGGGACAGGCCATGAAGGAACGCTCCAATCAGCAGTTTCTCCGGGGTTAGGCCCATTGCCGTGTCATTTTGCACGCCCGTGTGCAACGGTTGCACGCTTGGAGAAGCGCGGGAGACAGCGCGTTGTCTTTGGTCCTCGCTCTCCACTTCCCTTCACCGCTTCGCTCTTCTCTCTCCCCATTCACTCCTGGCACAGACAGCATCGTCCTGTCCCATCAACCGCCGGCATGGCCTCCTCCACCTCCGCCATCCTCTCCACCGCCGACGGATCCAGCCGTACGGCCGTCGGCCACCCGGTTCGCGAGTACGAGGCCGGAGGCGGCGACTCGGTGACGAAGATCGATGTCGACCGCGTGCCGGTGATGAATCGACCATCGCCATTCGCGAGCACGAGGCCCATCGGCGTCGCAACCAGGAGCGCCGCCGTCCTGGCTCTTCGAGCCGCCGGGATTCGACCGGCGGATCCGTCAGGGACGGGGGGTTTTCCCCGTCCCCACTAGGGTTTCCGATGGCGAGGGCGGCCATGATACGTCTCCAACGTATCTATAATTTCTTATGTTACATGCTAGTTTTATGACAATACCTACATGTTTTATTCATACTTTATATCATTTTGATGCATTTTCCGGTACTAACCTATTAACAAGATGCCGAAGCGCCAGTTCTGTTTTACTTTGTTTTTGGTTTCAGAAATCCTACACAGGAAATATTCTCGGAATTGGACGAAACAAAAGCCCACGGCCCTATTTTCCACGGAGGGTTCCAGAACATCGAAGAAGAGTCGGAGGCGGCCAGCAGGGGGCCACCCCATAGGGCGGCGCGGCCTGGCCCCCTGCCGCGCCCAGATGTGGGGAGGGAGCCTCCTGGCTCCCCCGACGCTGCCTCTTCGCCTATATATTCCTTCGTATCGGAAAACCCTAGTACAAGAAGTCATATTCCACGAAGAGTTCCGTAGCCGCCGCCATCGCGAAGACAAGTTTTCGGGGGACAGAAGTCTCTGTTCCGGCACGCCGCCGGGACGGGGAATTGCCCCCGGAGTCATCTCCATCGACACCACTGCCATCTTCATCGCCGTTGCTATCTCCCATGATGAGGAGGGAGTAGTTCTCCCCCGAGGGTGAGGGCTCTACCGGTAGCTATGTGGTTCATCTCTCTCTCCCATGGTCAGATCTTTATGTGATCATGAGCTTTGTAATCTAGTTGAATATGTAGATGTTACTCTTGTCTATCATGCACTCTAGAGGTTACTTTAATATGAACTCCGGAGTTACTCTCCACAGTGTGATGGTGACAGTGTGCGCATCGTGTGTGATTCCTTTATGACGTTGTGGAGCTTGTTTACTCCGGCTTGAGGTGTGCTTTTGCAGCCCTACACAATGAATGGTGTTTGTTATCCAGCAAGAGAGTGTTTGAGAGTAGCATTTATTTATTCAATTATGTGATCATTGTTGAGAGTATCCACTAGTGAAAGTATGATCCCTAGGCCTTGTTTCTAAGCATTGAAACACCGTTTCCAACAAGTTCTGCTACATGTTCGATTGCTGCCATTTTTATTTCAGATTGCAATTACTACTTATAATCATCCATATTACTTGTATTTCACTATCTCTTCGCCGAACTAGTGCACCTATACATCTGACAAGTGTATTAGGTGTGTTGGGGACACAAGAGACTTCTTGTATCTTAATTGCAGGGTTGCTTGAGAGGGATATCTTTGACCTCTACCTCCCTAAGTTTGATAAACCTTGGGTGATTCACTTAACGGAAACTTGCTGCTGTTCTACAAACCTCTGCTCTTGGAGGCCCAACACTGTCTACAAGAATAGAAGCGTGCGTAGACATCAAGCTATTTTTAAGCGCTGAATTCTTGCCGGGAGGTAAGGTAAAAGGTATTCACATCCTCCGACTACTAAGCTATTTCCTAGCACTGTTACCGGTGTGTGAGTGCTCGAAGTATTTCCTTTAGATTCTGCAATTACATCTTTTTGTTTCTTGTTTTTATTTTTCACTAGTTAGGCATAATGGAAAACAACAAAAAATTTAGTGAGCTTTTTAATCTTTTTCCTGAGTTAAGACATGAATTGTTTGATGCGAAAATTAAAAAAACCTATGGAACCTTATTTGCATGCTAGTAGCAATGTTATTAGTATGAACACAATTACCGCTAGTGCTATGGAAAAGTCTAACCTTGGGGAAGCTAGTTTTTATGATCTTTTTAGCTTCTCAGCTGTAGGGGAGAAAATTTGCTCTGATAATACTTTATCTCCCATATGCGATAACTCTAATGATGCTTGTGATATTTTAAATCCACCTACTGAAAGTATTCCTTTTAAGATACCTATGAAAATTGTTGAACTTGATATGAACAATTGCTATTTTGGAGATGGGACCGTCCATCCTAGTGATCATTTACTCTTTATACATGAATTATGCGAATTGTTCGAGAGTGCAGGTATTTCAAAGGACCAAGTTAAGAGGAAGCTATTCTCTATATCTCTGAAGGGCAGAGCTGCGGAATGGTATAAGATGCTGAAGATCGAATGGTCGATCTATTGGTTGGGAGGAAATTGCACCTCTCTTTTATTCTAAATTTTATCCTCCTCATGAAGTGCATGTTGATAGGAATTACATTTATAACTATTATCCTCGTGATGGAGAGAGTATTTCCCAAGCATGGGGGAGATTGAGGTCACTAATGCTCAAATGTCCCATTCATGAGCTCCCCCGTAATGTTATTATTAATAATTTTTATGCAAGGCTTTCAGGACACCACAAGGACTATCTAGATGCCTGTTTGGAGGGATCTTTCACAAGCAAGGAGGTTGAAACTAGATGGGATCTTCTTGAAAGAATTCAAAGCAATACTGAAGATTGGGAGAATGACAAAGGTAAAGAATCAGGTATAAACTATGAATATTAATGCATTAAGTCTTTCATTGAAACTGTTGGTTTTCAAAAGCTTAGTGATAATTATGGTATTGATTCTCAAATTATTGTTGATTGTTGTAGAACCTTTGCTTCTCATATTAATGTTCCTAAAGAAAATTGGTACATGTATCATGAACCTTTTAAAGACATCAGCATGAAGGATGAAACTGTTATTAATGATTGCAATGAACATGCTCAAACTTCTGAAAATGCTATTTCCTATAAGCATGTTAATTTTTTTTGGAATTCATAGACCTTGTGAAAAGAATAAAATTGAAGAAGAATATTGTATCCATCACAGGAATGAAAAAACTAGAAAGTGGTCTAGGGCTCTAGATGATCTTGGTGAAAAAGTTTGTGCCCTCTATCGTTTTATTTGTGAACTTTGCCATAGAGTGGATCATTTTAATTTTCAATGCTCCTCCAAAGATAATTCGAACCTCATGAGTGCTGCAAATTTGTATTGTGATGATGAAATTACTCCTAATCAGCATGATGAACTTACTTTATTTTTGGGGTGTGAAGAGTTATCAAGAAAAATTTCTTTGTTAGATATGAGTGATCTTGATATGAATAGTGTGTTGCATGGATGTTATCTCTATTGTGTTAATAATTGCCATGCCAACACCTACATACAAAGTGTTATAAAGGATGGGACTTTACCAAAATATGACAGGACTAATATGTGTTTTGTTCTAATTAATGAAAGAGAGGAATCCTCCCAAGTTTCTTCTATTGTTTCTAATAATAAACCAGGTTATGTGGAGAAGCTTCCTTTCAAGCCTCTCCCTCCTAAAGGGGAAAAGTAGAAGAAGAAGGGAACGAAGAAGAAGAGGGGGGATAAAAAGAAAGAGGTAACGGCATATCCCCGCGTGTACGAGATAACGATAGGTAACCGTAAGTATGTTGCTCCTAATGATTATTATGATAATGAATCTGAGTACAATTATCTTCCTATGCCCTTTACCTACATTAATGATCATGATTTGGAAGAGCACACTACTTTTGATATTGAAGATCTCTGGGACACTAATTCTGAAAATGATGATGTTAATAATTGCCATAGTATTAGTACTATCCATGTTTCTTCCCATAATGATATAGAAATCTCTAAGCTTGGGGATGAGGTGTTTGAAAATCCTTTTGCTACTGATGATTATATGTTTGATACAGCTCCTTCTAGTAACAATGATGGTATGTTTACAGATGAACACACTGTGAAAGATAACTATTCTATTTCTTATGATGACACTATGCCTCCAGTCTTTGACAATTATTATAAAGAATACTATGACATAGGTTATAATTACAGTCATCCTCATGAAACTTGTCATAGTTATGGAGGGATTACCCAAAACCATCTCTCTAATATACAACTTGTCTATCATATTCAAGTTCATTATGGTGATTGTGATATTTTCAGTCCATCTACTATTGAGGATAAAATTAATTATGATTACAATATGCCTCCTATATATGATGATTATGGTGATGAGAATAATAATGATAGCTATTTTATTGAATTTGCTCCCACTACAATTAATAGTAATGACTATGCTTATGTGGAGAATGATACTTTTATGCATATGAACCATGATAAGAATGTTTTAAGTGATGGTTATATTGTGGATTTCATCAATGATGCTACTGAAAGTTATTATGAGAGAGGGAAACATGGTTATATGAATCTTAATAATATTAATTTTCCCCTCTTTATGTTGAGAATCTTGAAGTTGCGATTGTGTTGCCTTTCTATGCTTGTTGCTTTGTGCTTTCAGTACTTGTTCTCTTACAAGATTCCTTTTCATAGGAAGTGGGTTAGACTTAAAAGTGTTTCTTATTTGCTTTTGATGCTCTCTTTTGCTTCAACTCTTATTTCTTGCGAGAGCATCATTAAAATTACTGAGCCCATCTTAATGGCTATAAAGAAAGCACTTCTTGGGAGATAACTCATGTTTTTATTTTGCTACTGTTTTGTTGTGTCTTGGAAGTTGTTACTACTGTAGCAACCTCTCCTTATCATCTTTATTTCGTTTTTGTGCCAAGTAAAGTCCTTGATAGACGGTTGATACAAGATTTGGATTACTGCGCAGAAACAGATTTTTAGCTGTCACGAATTTGAGCTGTTCTCTCTGTAGGAGAATCTAAAAATTCTGAAAAAAATCATGAGTAATCCTCAGATATGTACGCAACTTTAATTCAATTTGAGCTTCTTCATCTGAGCACGTTAAGTGCCTCGAAAAAATTCGTCTTTACGGACTGTTCTGTTTTGACAGATTCTGCCTTTTATTTCGCATTGCCTCTTTTACTGTGTTTGAGCGGGTTTCTTTGCTCCATTAAATTTCAGTAACCTTGGGTAATGTCCAGAAGTGTTGGGAATGATTGTGTCCTTGCTGAACATGTGAATTTTTGATTATGCACTAACCCTCTAATGAGATTGTTTTGAGTTTGGTGTGAAGGAAGTTTTCAAGGATCAAGAGAGGAGGATGATATAATATGATCAAGAAGAGTGAAAAGTCTAAGCTTGGGATGCCCCCGTGGTTCATTGATGTCTACGGGTGCTTCTATTCTTGTAGACAGTGTTGGGCCTCCAAGAGCAGAGGTTTGTAGAACAGCAGCAAGTTTCCCTTAAGTGGATCACCCAAGGTTTATCGAACTCAGGGAGGAAGAGGTCAAAGGTATCCCTCTCATGCAACCCTGCAACCACAAAGCAAGAAGTCTCTTGTGTCCCCAACACACCTAATAGGTGCACTAGTTCGGCGAAGAGATAGTGAAATACAAGTGGTATGAATGAATATGAGCAGTAGTAACGGCGCCAGAAAAGTGCTTGCTGGCGTGCAGTTGATGGTAGTAAAATTGCAGGAAGTATAGATGCAGTAAAACAGTAAACAAACAGCGATAGCAGTATTTAGGAACAAGGCCTAGGGATCATACTTTCACTAGTGGACACTCTCAACATTGATCACATAACAGAATAAATAGATAGATGCTAGACTCTACACCCTCTTGTTGGATGATGAACACCACTAACTGTGTAGGATTACACGAACCCTCAATGCCGGAGTTAACAAGCTCCACAATATTCAATGTTCATATTTAAATAACCTTAGAGTGCATAACAGATCAACATAACCAAACCAAGTACTAACATAGCATGCACACTGTCACCTTCACACTACGAAAGGAGGAATAGATCACATCAATACTATCATAGCAATAGTTAACTTCATAATCTACAAGAGATCACAATCATAGCCTACGCCAAGTACTACACGATGCACACACTGTCACCATTACACCGTGCAGGAGGAATAAACTACTTTAATAACATCACTAGAGTAGCACACAGATAAATTGTGATACAAAACACATTGCAATCATAAAGAGATATAAATAAGCACTTCACTATGCCATTCATAACAGCGAATAAGTATTCTGTGAAATATAGCCTAAGAGACCCACACGGTGCACACACTGTCACCTTTACACACGTGGGACAAGGAGTCTCCGGAGATCACATAAGTAAAACCCACTTGACTAGCATAATGACATCTAGATTACAAGCATCATCATATGAATCTCAATCATGTAAGGCAGCTCATGAGATTATTGTATTGAAGCACATAGGAGAGGAATTAACCATATAGCTACCGGTACAGCCCCGAGCCTCGATGGAGAACTACTCCCTCCTCATGGGAGACAGCAGCGTTGATGAAGATGGCGGTGGTGTCGATGGAGGAGCCTTCCGGGGGCACTTCCCCGTCCCGGCGGTGTGCCGGAACAGAGACTCCTGTCCCCCAGATCTTGGCTTCGCGATGGCGGCGGCTCTGGAAGGTTTCTCGTACCGTGGCTTTTTTCGTCTAGGGTTTTCGCGACGGAGGCTTTAAGTAGGCGGAAGGGCAAGGTCGGTGGAGTCCTGGTGGGACCACACACTAGGCCGGCGCGGCCAGGGCTTGGGCCGCGCCGCCCTACTGTGTCCCCACTTCGTTTTCTCTTCGGACTTCTGGAAGCTTCGTGGAAAAATAGGACCCTGGGCGTTGATTTCGTCCAATTCCGAGAATATTTCCTTACTAGGATTTCTGGAACCAAAAACAGCAGAAAACAGCAACTGGCCCTTCGGCATCTCGTCAATAGGTTAGTTCCGGAAAACGCATAAATATGACATAAAGTATGCATAAAACATGTAGATATCATCAATAATGTGTCATGGAACATAAGAAATTATCGATACGTCGGAGACGTATCATTCATCCCTGCATATTTCAAGAAGACTCAAGCATCTAAGCTTGGGGATGCCCAAGGCATCCCCTTCTTCATCAACAACTTATCAGGTCACCTCTAGTGAAACTATATTTTAATTCCGTCACATCTTATGTACTTTACTTGGAGCGTCTGTGTGTTTTTGTTTATGTTTGAATAAAATCGGATCCTAGCAATCCTTGTGTTGGAGAGAGACACGCTCCGCTTTTTCATATGAACACTTGTGTTCTTCGTTTTTCATATTCATGGCGAAAGCTGAAAGCCGCAGCACTTATACTTATTGTTATTTGGTTGGAAACAGAAAATGCTTGATATTGTCTTGAATAATTTGATACTTGGCAATTGTTTTGAGCTCTCAAGTAGATCATGTTTAAGCTCTTGCATCATGTAGTTTAAATCTATTAATGGAGAACTACCGTAGAGCTTGTTGAAATTTGGTTTGCATGATTGATCTCTCTAAGGTGTAGATATTTTCTGGTAAAGTGTTTGAACAACAAGGAAGACAGTGTAGAGTCTTATAATGCTTGCAATATGTTCTTGTGTAAGTTTTGTTGTACCGGTTTATACTTGTGTTTGCTTCAAACAACCTTGCTAGCCAAAGCCTTGTACTGAGAGGGAATGCTTCTCGTGCATCCAAAAACTTGAGCCAAAACCTATGCCATTTGTGTCCACCATAACTACCTACTATGTGGCATTTTTCTGCCATTCCAAAGTAAATTGCTTGTGTGCTACCTTTAAAAAAATTCATTCCTTGTCTTTGCAATACATAGCTCATGGGAAAGTAGCCTAAAAACTATTGTAGTAAAGAATATGTCGCTTATGTATCTTAGTTCTTATAAGTTGCTTGTTGAGCGGTAACCATGTTATCTGGGGACGCCATCAACCTGTTACACCTTTGTTGAATATCATGTGAGTTGCTATGCATGTTCGTCTTGTCTGAAGTAAGGGAGATTTTCCATGAGTTAAATGGTTTGAGTATGCATATTATTAGAGAAGAACATTGGGCCGCCAACCAAAGCCATGTATCATGGTGGAAGTTTCAGCTTGGACATTAATCCGCAAATCTCTTATGAGAATATTATCTGTTGTTGAATGCTTAAAGCATTAAAGAGGAGTCCATGATTTGTTTTCTATGTTGTCCCGGTATGGATGTCCTCAAGTTGAGATCTATCAAAATCGAGAAATCAAATGCGATTTATCTCCTTGGACCTTTGTACAGGTGGCATAGAGGTACCCCTTTGACACTTGGTTGAAACATATGTAATGCAATGATAATCCATGGAAGTCCGAGCTAATTAGGACAAGGTGCGGGCACTATTAGTATTCGATGCATGAGGCTTGCAACTTATAGGAGGTTTTATACATAACACATATGAATTATTATTACCGTTGACACAATTGTTTCCATGCTTTCAAAATAAAAAGCTCTAGCACATGAGTAATCCCTGCTTCCCTCTGCGAAGGGCCTTTATTTTACTTTATGTTGAGTCAGTTTACCTACTTCTTTCTATCTTAGAAGCAAACACTTGTGTCAACCGTGTGCATTGATTCTTACATGCTTGCTTATTGCACTCATCATATTACTTTGTGCTGACAATTATCCATGAGATATACATGTTGAAAGTTGAAAGCAACTGCTGAAACTTAAATCTTCCTTTGTGTTGCTTCAAAACCTTCTATTAAGAATCTAGTGCTTTATGAGTTAACTCTTATGCAAGACTTTTTGATGCTTGTCTTGAAAGTACTATTCATGAAAAGTTTTTGCTATATGATTCAGTTATTTAGTCATTATCTATTTGTTAGTAAACTATAGACCATTGCTTTGAGTCACTTCATTCATCTCATATGCTTTACAATAGTATTGATCAAGATTATGTTGGTAGCATGTCACTCCAGAAATTATCTTTTTTTATTGTTTACCTACTTGAGGGCGAGTAGGAACTAAGCTTGGGGATGCTTGATACGTCTCCAACGTATCTATAATTTCTTATGTTCCATGCTAGTTTTATGACAATACCTACATGTTTTATTCATACTTTATATCATTTTGATGTATTTTCCGGTACTAACCTATTAATAAGATGCCGAAGCGCCGCCTCTGTTTGTTTCTGCTTTTTGGTTTCAGAAATCCTACACAGGAAATATTCTCGGAATTGGACGAAACAAAAGCCCACGGCCCTATTTTCCACGGAGGGTTCCAGAACATCGAAGAAGAGTCGGAGGTGGCCAGCAGGGGGCCCACCCCATAGGGCAGCGCGGTCTGGCCCCCTGCCGCGCCCAGATGTGGGGAGGGAGCCTCCTGGCTCCCCCGACGCTGCCTCTTCGCCTATATATTCCTTCGTATCGGAAAACCCTAGTTTAAGAAGTCATATTCCACGAAGAGTTCCGTAGCCGCCGCCATCGCGAAGACAAGTTTCGGGGGACAGAAGTCTCTGTTCCGGCACGCCGCCGGGACGGGGAATTGCCCCCGGAGTCATCTCCATCGACACCAACGCCATCTTCATCGCCGTTTCTATCTCCCATAGTGAGGAGGGAGTAGTTCTCCCCCGAGGCTGAGGGCTTGATACGTCTCAAACGTATCTATAATTTCTTATGTTCCATGCTACTTTATTGATGATACTCACATGTTTTATACACATTATATGTCATTATTATGCATTTTCCGGCACTAACCTATTGACGAGATGCCGAAGAGCCAGTTGTTGTTTTCTGCTGTTTTTGGTTTCAGAAATCCTGGTAAGGAAATATTCTCGGAATTGGACGAAATCAACGCCCAGGGGCCTATTTTTCCACGAAGCTTCCAGAAGACCGGAGAAGTAACAAAGTGGGGCCACGAGGTGGCCACACAACAGGGCGGCGCGGCCCAAGCCCTGGCCGCGCCGGCCTACTGTGTGGGCCCCTCGTGACGCCCCTTGACCTGCCCTTCCGCCTACTTAAAGCCTTCGTCGCGAAAACCCCAGTACCGAGAGCCACGATACGGAAAACCTTCCAGAGACGCCGCCGCCGCCAATCCCATCTCGGGGGATTCAGGAGATCGCCTCCGGCACCCTGCCGGAGAGGGGAATCATCTCCCGGAGGTCTCTTCATCGCCATGATCACCTCCGTATCGATGTGTGAGTAGTCCACCCCTGGACTATGGGTCCATAGCAGTAGCTAGATGGTTGTCTTCTCCTCATTGTGCTATCATGTTAGATCTTGTGAGCTGCCTATCATGATCAAGATCATCTATTTGTAATACTACATGTTGTGTTTGTTGGGATCCGATGAATATTGAATACTATGTTAAGTTGATTATCAATCTATCATATATGTTATTTATGTTCTTGCATGCTCTCCGTTGCTAGTAGAGGCTCTGGCCAAGTTGATACTTGTGACTCCAAGAGGGAGTATTTATGCTCGATAGTGGGTTCATGCCTCCATTAAATCTGGGACAGTGACAGAAAGTTCTAAGGTTGTGGATGTGCTGTTGCCACTAGGGATAAAACATCGATGCTTTGTCTAAGGATATTTGTGTTGATTACATTACGCACCATACTTAATGCAATTGTCTGTTGTTTGCAACTTAATACTGGAAGGGGTTCGGATGATAACCTGAAGGTGGACTTTTTAGGCATAAATGCATGCTGGATAGCGGTCTATGTACTTTGTCGTAATGCCCTGATTAAATCTCATAGTACTCATCATGATATATGTATGTGCATTGTTATGCCTTCTTTATTTGTCAATTGCCCAACTGTAATTTGTTCACCCAACATCTGTTTATCTTATGGGAGAGACACCACTAGTGAACTGTGGACCCCGGTCCTATTCTTTACATCTGAAATACAATCTACTGCAATTGTTCTTTACTGTTCTTCGCAAACAATCATCATCCACACTATACATCTAATCCTTTGTTTACAGCAAGCCGGTGAGATTGACAACCTCACTGTTACGTTGGGGCAAAGTACTGTGATTGTGCTGTGCAGGTTCCACGTTGGCGCCGTAATCCCTGGTGTTGCGCCGCACTACACTCCGCCACCAACAACCTTCAACGTGCTTCTTGGCTCCTACTGGTTCGATAACCTTGGTTTCTTACTGAGGGAAAACTTACTGCTGTGCACATCACACCTTCCTCTTGGGGTTCCCAACGGACGTGTGTCTCACGCGCATCAGGGCTCTACCGGTAGCTATGTGGTTCATCTCTCTCTCCCATGGTGTGATCTTTATGTGATCATGAGCTTTGTAATCTAGTTGAATATGTATATGTTACTCTTGTCTATCATGCACTCTAGAGGTTACTTTAATATGAACTCCGGAGTTACTCTCCACGGTGTGATGGTGATAGTGTGCGCATCGTGTGTGATTCCTTTATGACGTTGTGGAGCTTGTTTACTCCGGCTTGAGGTGTGCTTTTGCAGCCCTACACAATGAATGGTGTTTGTTATCCAACAAGAGAGTGTTTGAGAGTAGCATTTATTTATTCAATTATGTGATCATTGTTGAGAGTGTCCACTAGTGAAAGTATGGTTCGTAGGCCTTGTTTCTAAGCATTGAAACACCGTTTCCAACAAGTTCTGCTACATGTTCGCTTGCTGCCATTTTTATTTCAGATTGCAATTACTACTTATAATCATCCATATTACTTGTATTTCACTATCTCTTCGCTGAACTAGTGCAGCTATACATCTGACAAGTGTATTAGATGTGTTGGGGACACAAGAGACTTCTTGTATCTTAATTGCAGGGTTGCTTGAGAGGGATATCTTTGACCTCTACCTCCCTGAGTTCGATAAACCTTGGGTCATTCACTTAAGGGAAACTTGCTGCTGTTCTACAAACCTCTGCTCTTGGAGGCCCAACACTGTCTACAGGAATAGAAGTGTGCGTAGACATCAAGCCACAATGGAGGGCGGTGCACCGGGCTCCAGCAGGGAGATGGAGCCCCCACCGGGTTTCGCGTCCACCCCGATGCAGGCGGCGATGCCATGGGGCATGCCGCGTCTGCCTGCCCCCTATGGCGCGCCTCCCGTCCCGCCGCCGCCGGGGTTCACCCGACCTCGTGCTCGGCGCCAGACAACAGCACCATCGACGCCCGGCTTCCCGACCGCTGCACCGCTGCCGGAGCTGAGGACGTACTTACCGGCTACACCGCCTCCTCCTCCACCGGATTTGCTCCTCTTCCTCCTCATAGTGGGGCGCTGGTGATCCACCCAATCGTAAGTACCTTGACTCAATCTCCTTGTCGCTTGTTTACGTCGACTAGATGACATTGTAGATGTGAATGTACATAGAATTCATTGCAATGTGCTTATGCTTGCCATGCCAAGCTCTAGCACCATCATGGACTTGACAATGTCAAGTCCATGACACTGCTTGAGCTTGGCATTGCCAGCTTGGCAATCAGGCAATGGCAATGCCAAGCTCAAGCACCATGATTGGCTTCACAATGCTTGTTCTTGGCACTGGCACAATGTCAAGTCCATGACATTGCCTGCTTGTGATTGTCCATGCCATTGCCTGCTTGTGCTTGTCCATGTCATTGCCTGCTTGTGCTTGTCCACACCACTGGCTGCTTGTGCTTGTCCATGCCATTGTTTGCTTGTGCTTGTCCATGCCATTGCCTAGCCCACCAGCAGATCACAGCATCGAGGCACCACGCCGGCCGTCCTGCTGACCTGGGCACGCTGCCAATCCGCGTCTTCCGGCATTCTTCGTCCAGGTGGAGAGTCAGCACCTCTGTGCCCTCACCGTCCCGCCGTACATGGAGCAGCCCCTCATCAGGAAGTACAAGCTCAAGAACAATGACCCCCATGTGAAGGTCTGCTTATACTTGGGCGACCGTTGTGAGTGGAAGGTGCAGCTGCAGTGGACAGGGCAGCGCGTCGGGTTCATCAAGTCCTGGAGCGAGTTCTGCACCAGGATTTTGCTGCACGTCGACGACACGCTCATCTTCACCCCTTAGGACGACGACTTCAAGTTCGCCGTCTTTAGGAAAGGAGACGTCCTACTCCAGCGTCTTCGGCTGCAAGAGGCACCGCGAGGGCCCTTTTGCTAATCCTCACCATTAAGGTGTTGCTGCTCCATCGCTGCCTATGTTTATGTCTGATCATGTTACCTGTGCTGGCCTCTAGGAGGCGTTTGAACACTACTTTTGGACCTGGGGAGTCTGCCCCCAGGTTTAGGCAAGCGACTTACCACTCTGACGCTAGATTAGGACATGTGAAGTACTATGTTCGTTGTGTATAAGTGTTTGTTGTGCTTATGATCGTGTTTGAGCTGTTTGTGTGCCGTTATATGATGGTAAGGTCACCATATTTGAATGTGGTGAGGAGAAGCTCTTATCAGGGTGCCCAAAATGGCAACCAAACACATGTGTTGTGGCTGAACAGAGATGGAACGCTGTCTCCAGGCATCCAAACAATTTGCAACTCTATTCGGGCCGGTGCAGCACAGGCTACCAAATGATGGGCCAAAAGTGGTCGACGGCTCGTTCGCAACGCGCACAGGCGCCCAGTGGTGCACGATTTCGGCCAGCCAGGCTCAATGGAATATAATTTGGCCCAATCGGTTGTTCTGGTAGGCCGTGTGCGTTGTATCAGCGCGGTTCTTAGATCATAACTAGGCTTAGAGCATGTCTAACAGGCCCCTTACTTTTCTGCCCCGTATAACGCTAGAATTTCGCCCCGTATAAAAAAAATGGTCGATCAGACACCGCTCCGTCTAGCAGAACCCATATTTGACCCCGTATATTTGTAAATTTAAAACCCCGGGAAACTTTCATTCATCATAGTTCGTCGATCATACATAGGAATCGACGTACCTACATACAAAATGCGCGATCATGGATCGCGACTTCTAGTCGGAGAGGTAGACGATGGTCGCCGCCTGCGCCTGCGCCTCCCGCGCCTCCGCCTCCTGCACGGCGGCGATGGCCGCCGCCCTTTCTTCCTCCTCCGCCGCTTCCTTCTCGGCGGCGTCCTTGAGGGAGTCTTGGATCGCCTTCTCGAAGGCGGCGTCCTCGTCTTCCTCCTCCTCCTCCCCGGCGAGAGGGGCACCTCCGCCGCTGGTGCTCCCGATGGTCGCCCTCCACGCCTCGCTCACCTGGCGCTGGCGCTCCCACTCGGCGAGCCACGCCGAGAACTTCCGCCCGCTCATCGGCTTGAGCGGCGGGTCCTCGTGGTACCAGCGGCCGCCCCGCGCGAAGTCGATGAGCTTCTCCGGGACGTACGAGGCGCCGTCGTACTTGCAGGCCGCGCGACGGCTGCCGGCGGCGGATCTTTTGCATTGCCGCCGCCACGCTTCCTCTACGGTGTCCGGCGAGCGGGATCGCTTCGATCCGCTCGCCGGCGAGGCGCTACTGCGGCGGCGGGAGTCCATGCAGGCTTGGGGGTGGAATGCGGCGCGGGGGAGCGGCTAATTGCTCGCCGGAGCAGGAGGAGGAGGCGGCGGCGCACGGCGGAGCTAGGGTTGCGAGTGAGGGGTTAACCCCTCACTCGCACCTGCGCTCACTATATGTACGGGGCGACGGGGCCGATTTCCTGGGCCCCGTATTCCGCCGAAACGGGGCGGCCCGAATACGGGGCCTGCTAGACGGCCCAAACCGCGCCTGCCCCGTATGTCGCTGGAATTTTACGGGGTGGGCGGGTTATACGGGGCCTGTTAGACATGCTCAGCCTGGTAGATACTGTTGAATCGATCGTTTCTTTGGAGCCTGCTCTATTCTCATCTCTCAGTTGCACTTGCAGGGAAGGAGAGGACAACACCGCGTTTCTTCGCGAACACACATCATAAATCGCCACACCGCCCACTCTCCCCCGTCTCCCCCGTCTCACTCTAACCACCATCCTGTCACATCGCTACAGCGGCTGCGCTACCGCCGACGAATCCACTGCTTCGCAAGACGACGAGGGAAAGTGGGGACGGGACTCGAAGCGCAAGGTGACATCCACCGCGGCCGGTTTGGAGCGAGGTTTCATCGGCCTGCACACAACCTCGATCTAGGATACGATCGACCGTCTCCAATGGCAGCAATCACAACTACTATCTTCTTCGATGCTCCTTTTTCGTAGATCTGAACGGACACATATATAGTGCTAGAGATTCCAATGACATGCATACTAGATCTATTAGGGTAACCGGTACGGTAGGGTTAGATTAGCGGATTTCTTGCGCGGCATCGAGATTTTGGACTATGAGGTTATGGTTTTAGTGAACCCGCAAATGTGGTACTTTGATCTAGTAGTTGTTGCTCGCATGTAGTGCATAGGAGGAAAGGTTTTTCGCATGACCATTTTTCGATGACTAATGGATACTTTTTTTTAATAGGGATGGTGCAGAGCACCGACCCAAACATACATTCAGCTCAGAAGCATTCTACATCAAGGATTACAATGTCCAAAACCTGAGACTGCTGAAGAGCAACAATAATTGGGCAAGAAGAAATGGTATGAGCTGTGTTCCTACATGAACTTGTAGGTTGTGATCGAAACGATAGTTTAGCCTGTTGTGAGCAACAGTGAGCTACTCCATTGGTTTCTCTTCTGGCATGAAAGACCGAGGAGTCCAAAGGAACAACCAAATTGTGTGGAATTTAATTGTTTGCCTTCTTATCTCCCAAAGCATTGTTGGACTTTGTACTCCAGAAGCCGACACTGCCTTGTCCGAGTTACAACTATCTGTGAAGAAAATAGGTTTCTGAAGATTCATCGCAACATCAAAGTGATCTACCGGAAGCAGTGCTTATCGCTTAGGCTTCAGCTTGCAGAGTAGAAGAAACTAGCACAAATTTGGCTTTGATGACCAAATCCGTGTGAGAGCTCAGGATCTGCTCATGGAAGTAGGTTCCCAATCCCGTAGGTAGGGATGGAGACAAGGGGGGACAAGGGGGGGGGGGCAGCCCCACCTATGCTCATGATTTAGCCCCACCTATGCTCATGATTTTCCTTTGAACACAAGTCATGGCAGCTCCTTATTTGTGTGATTTTAGCTAGTTCTGCCCCCCTCATATTAAGATTGCCCCCTGCCCTGTAGGCGTCGAAGAAGAGTTGTTCCTTTTCATCCAAGCCGCATCAGAGTAGATTTTGGGACATGTAAAAACAAAATGTGTGCGGGCGATATAACCTTGAATTAGCGTTGAGTTTCTTTCCTCTTATCATGAGAAGCCTCCAAGTGTGTTCCACCAAGCATTCCTAAGTCCTCAATAAGAGATGTGATGTGATTGCAATCTGATAGGGTTGTCTTTTTTCCTGCAAAAAAGTTCCTCGTTCCTTGCTTTCCAAAGACACCAGAGAAAGGTGCATATGTTAAGAATGTCAGCACAAGGATGATCAATAGCCAGCAGGTTTGAAATGAGTTAGTTCAAGCTTGCTACGAAAGAATCTGATCTTATAAACCAAGGACTGAGAAGCCAGGCCGCTCTAGCAAAAGGAATGTTGAAGAAAAGGTGTAAATCATCTTCAACCAATCAGCACCTACAACAAATATTTCCAATATGCTTTGAATACCTGACAACTCTTTCTCCCGTTCACAATACTTTCCTCAAAATCCTTCAAACTAAAGTTTTGACCCTATGAATCATTTTCTTACATTTCTATACCTCATGAGAATATTTTTTGTGATTTCTTCTGTCTTGGCATACCCGCATCTTGCAAAAACTGTAAACACGCACGGTGAGTAGATTTAGAGTAGCAATTCTCATTTGGAGTGAATTCCAACAAATGATATCTTCCTCTTAAGAGTTTAAAATTTGAGTGGATTTGATTGAGGCCATTGTGGTAGGGAGGAGGAGAGAATCAATAAGGAGAACATTCCAAGACTTTTGGAGAGGGGTCCAAAGACCAGACACCTTAGCTGGATAGGTATAACCCTGAGAGCATCTCCACTCGTGCCCCCGACGAGGCCCCCGAGCGACGTTTTTTCCATCCGGACGGCGAAATTCGGCCCAGTCGCGCCCCCGGTTCCTCGTTTTCGTCCGGATTTGGCCCTTCATCCATCCGGCGAGCCCACGCCATCCCCGGCCCCCCGGGGCGCGCTCGGGGACTCCGGACGAAAGATTTTGGCGCGAAACGTCGTGTGGACCCGCGTAGTCGGCGACTGGAAAACCAAATCCTGTCGATTTTCCCTCCAATTTGCTTGCATATCACCATTCCCTCCAATTTGCTTGCATATCACCATTCCCTCCAATTTGCTTGCATATCCCCATTCTCTCCCGCCGAAATTCCCCAATCTCCTCGTCTTCCAGCTCCAGTTCCCGGCGGCGTCTTCTCGTCCAGCACCACTCTCCTCCTCGTCCTCTCGTCCACCAAAATGCCGCCGAAGGCGCCGGCGAGGAAGATGCGGGCGAAGAAGACGAAGCCGCCGAGCATGTCGAACGCCGAGTGGGCGGCGGACGAGAAACGGCGCGAGGTGGAAACAAGCGGCAGGGCGGAGAGGGTGAAAAAAGCCGCCGCCAAGAGGGTGGCGGCGGCGGCCCAGGATGAACAAGCGAGGATGGTCAGCATGGCCATGGGCGGCGGCAGCATGTTCCCCGGCCAATGGCCGACGCAAGGTACAACCAGTTCCCCGTCGTCCTTCTCCCCTTCGCTGTACTCGCCGTCGCCGACTGCCGTGTTCCAAGAGGGCGCCTACGTCCAACCGTCCAGGCCCACGCCGTCGCCGCCCGAGCTTGACGTCGGCGGCCAGTTCGAGGACACCTCACCGGCCATGCGACGAGGGCCGCTCGCGTTCGGTGCGATGGCGGCGCCGAACGAAGAGGAGATCCACGAGATGATCACCTCCGGCTCCGCCGCCGCCGCTGCGAGCCCGGGGTTTTTCATGGCCGCCGCCGCTGCGTGCCCGGGGTTCTTCACGCAAGAGGAGCAGAGGGTGACGGCCGCTGTGGCGGCGCGCAACGAGCATCGGGAGGATGTTGCCGACGGAAGCCAAGCCGTCGAAGAAGAAGACGAGGAAGAAGAAGAGCCAACACGGGAGGATGTTCCTCAATGTCTACGCCCGCCTCGAGAAGTGCGAGAAGTGGAAGGAAGTCCGCACGACCCTCTCGAAGAGCAAGACCGAGCAGTACAACCCCGACACTCCGGTGGCAAGCGCGGCGGAAGGGCGCCCTGAACTCGGCCAGAAGAAGCTCAAAGAGCTCAAAAAGACGGGCAATCCCGCCGACAGGATGCAGGCGTCGATCGACAAGTGCTGGGCCGACTTGAGGACGCACGCCGACGGGAGGAACGACAAGTTCGACGGCAGGTGGCGGGAGATGCTCGCCAACCAAGGCGTCCGGATCGCCCTGCTGAAGACGACGGCGGCGGCGAAGAAGAGGAACACAGACTTGGCGTTCCTCATGGGCGGCGGCGACATGGAACTGATGGACGAGGAGACGAGGAATTGGTACCAGGGCCACCGCAACGACATCCTCCGAGCCCCTCCGGCCAGTCCTTCGTCGTCTCCGCCGGCTCCTACCTCGTCTGCCTCACCATCTACCTCGTCGACTGCGGCTGCTTCGACGTCCACTGCCGCTGCTTCATCGTCGGCCGCCGCAGCCTCTTCGGCCACGACGTGTGAGGAAACTGGTCCGTCGGACACCGCCGTGCCGGCCGGGACTGCCGACGAGCCTGTCTCCGTGTAATTTCCCTCCGATCGCCGATCTGTGGCTGATCCTTTTGCTCCTTTTGCCGATCAACTGGCCGTACTTGTAGCGCGGGACGGCGGTTTGTTTGAATTTAAACTCTATCCGCCGAACTCCGGGTGGACGACTGGAAATACGGTACTCCCCACGACTTATTTTCGTCCAATCCGGCGGTTGTTTCGTCCGGATTTGGGCGTGGGGAGCGCCAACGAGTGGGGATGCTCTGAGGCTGAATGATAAGATCAACGTCGATCTTGGTCCAGGACAAGCACCAAGGCGTACTCCAAATTGAAAAATTCCCTGTGGCAATCTGGCAGAAAGAGTTTTGTTGAAGCAGTGGGATAACATTAAGGGTTGAGGTCTAGAGAGCTAATTTGGGGACTTTGGGCTTCGGCCTCTAAATCGACGAGTCACTGAAATATTTGGATTGAAGGATACAGGAGAGCTGACTTCTAGGATTCGATGCAATTCTCAGGAAGGAGAAAGGATAAGCCCATAATTGACAGCCTGAAGATGTCGAATCCCTAAGCATCCCTTTCTTTTTTGGTTCGAAAATATTCTTCCAAGCTGCCAGACAAAGAGGTTTAGAAGAAGGCTCTAAATCCACTCGTGTCCACCGGAAGTTCCTTATGATAGAGGTCATTTTTGCTAGAAACTTTCTAGAGAAAATGATATTAGACATGTAATAAACAGGAATGGAGTCAAACACATAATTAATAAGTTCCACTCTCGCCACAAGAGATAAGGAGTTAGTTTTATAAGTCAAAATTTTAGATTTAAATTTATCCAGGAGAAAATTGTCCTTCATCATATTTTAGCATTAATCAATTACATGATTTTTCAAATTCCACAAATACAATTATTGGATTTTTTCACCTACACCCATTGATCATTACCTTGTAATGGGTAATGTAATTAAAATCTCACAAAGGGTAACTACTGATCGAACAAGCTCTATTGTGCTAAGAGCTCTCATAGTTGTTAGAAGATTCAGGGTGAAACTACTGATCGAACAAGCTCTATTGTGCTAAGAGCTCTCATAGTTGTTAGAAGACAGAGGGAACAACTAAGCTCTTTCAAAATGTAAGTCATGTCATGAGAACTACTATCACTTAGCACCCTAATTCTGAAGTAGGTACAGTTGTTCATACCAATAGTTCATTAATGGGTAAAGGAAAGTTCTGATTCAGTTGTAATGAGAAAGATGCAGCTATAATTACAAAGTCAAATGTCTGAATTTTGGCTAACTAGAGATGAGCCAATGGCACTTTCATCAAGAAAAGAACATGTAAAAGTGTTCTCTTAGGTACAAGATTATTGCAAACAAGAGAAAGGAAATACTAGCAGACTATCTTTGTGTAAACATTGAAGTGCCTCTACCTAGAATGAACAATAGTAGAAGCACAGGAAGTGCCAAAAGTGCATCTACTTATACAGTTACGAATGTACATATTCATGTGCAATGCTAGAATCACATTTGTGCAAATAATTCGAATCTACCTTGTCCCTGTGCTCCCCTAATAATAATAATAAAAATAATAATAATGACAGTAATAATAGTGAGCAACAATTACTAGTAATTTCAGAATCCATATCATAGTGTTGTTCGCAGAAACTCTGAATTAGACAATTAAAATGGAGCAAAGGCTGAAAACTCATCTGAGCCCTAACACGCATCAAGTCAGAACCGACAAGCTAACCAATACACACCCACACTTGTTAATGATACACTCACAAACGTAACCGATTATTATGACCACTATATTTGCACACCCCGACCCAAGAAAGCATCTTCCATTAGTATTACCAATGCCTTTGCCCCCCGATGCGCCTGGCAAGATGTATGTCCTTTTGCACTGTAGCAAAAAAGGTCAGGTGAATGAGGGCATGCTAATCTATACATGTATTTTCTTTATATATATAAAGTAATTGCTAGTTGATACCATCAATTTGTTAAGATAGAAACAAGAACGATGATGATGACGAGTGACATCAATTTGTTACGACAAACAGTACGCAAGTAGAAAATACAGACATATTTTACAAATAAAAATTCTTATTTTGATACTATGTTTGTATTCTCAATATAGGAAATAAACACAGAGTTTTCTGCAATGGTAACCAACCAGATTTGGTGTCTAAATGCAGGATTGACAATTCTAGCACACTAGCCATAACTGCCAGAATATGTACCGTTTGTTCCACATGTTCGTTGAGAAAAAAGAATAGAAGGTCCTGTTGAGATGGGATCTGCTATTTGTCGATCTTCTTATTGTTAACCATTAGTTTGCAACTTCAAATAACATAAAACTAAATATCACCTCAAATAAAAGCAAAGATGATACTGTGATTGAAATGCTTTGATAAATTTGGCATGTTTCTTTCGCAATTACCAAAAATAAGATAAGTGCAAACGAAAAGAAGTGCTCATTCAGTGACAACTTACTGATGGTAACTCGCTTGGCGTGGATGGCGCAGATATTTGCCTTTTCAAATAAGTCTACCAAGCGATACTCTGCAGCCTGCATATGGAAAAGAAGAGAAAACCATATTCAATGCAAAGCAAAATATGATGAAGGACAGTGTCTGGAAGTACAGCTAGGACACGCAAAATATTGTGACCTCTGTTAGTTTGCTGGTGGTGCAGAAGAAGGCATTTCTAGCAAGAGCCTATACTAAAGTAAGTTACTAGGTGCGGTAACGATCCTGTCTAAATGAAAAATTGAACTTCAGTGGTTCTTCCGTACTTCTTTTTTTTTTAAACATAAGGCCAAAGGCCCAGCTTTAAATTAATAAAGCCAAAACGGCAGATACAGAGTGCAACAAGGCATACACAGCTTACAAACCAAAGAGAAAAAGCACAGATGCTATGATCACTAAGGCTATCGTCTACCCGAGCAGCCACCAGAGGAAGAAACATAGCTAGAAGGGAGCACCATCAGCGGAAGGAACGAGCACGCCAGCTTCCAGAAGAGAGATTAGTGTCCAACTCATGGCCTCTGACTCCGAAGAGGGACCCTTCCCTCTCGCCCCGGTCCGAAGAGCGCCGCCGTCGGCAGACAGAGAAGCTCTCCCAAGAGCAAACCAGAGTAAGAACACCCAAAGAGCATGGAAGTGGGCAAGTCGGCTACCGCAACAGAGAGCTCCCGACGAGCGCCATCAGCCGCCTCGGCACCACCATGAGGAGGACGCAAGCTGCTGGGCGCCGGCGCACCACGAAGACCGGCAAACAAGAGCATCAACCTGGCCAAGCACAAGGTTGACAAAGGAGAGAACGCACTGCCAAGCACCACCACGACCAACCGGAACCCGCCAACCACCCCTGCAATCCTCAGACGAAGCCTCCAGGAAGGGAACGCCATCGCAATGCCGCCAACGCCCACACGAGGAAAAAGGGTTTTCACCCCGGGCAGGGGTGAGGGTGGGGAAGAAACAAGGGATCTCAACGCTGCCTCCAAGGAGGGACACGGCGCCAGGAGCGTCGCCAGCGTCGTGGCCACCGCCGGCCACAGGTTTCCCCGGTCCCGAGCCTCCCGCCACCATCCAGCAAACCAGAGCAAGCAGATCTGGCCAAGGGATGCAGGTTTCACCGGCCGGAAAAGGGGGGATCTTCCGGGGACAGGCACACAGAGCTGGCGGCAGCTCCCCGGCCACACCAGACGCCCGCCACCCCTCCGCCGTCCGCACGACCAGAGAGGAGGGCAAGCACTCACAGCCACCGCTCGCCGCAGAGCCGGCGCCGTCCACCAGATCAGGGCCGCCGCCCTGAGGTCCAGAGCCCCCTCCGAGGACGCCGCCGGCAGCACCCTCCCTTACCTCCGGCTAGGCCCGAGGCCAGCCAACGGCGACGGAAGAGCCACCGAGCAGCCCCACCGGCCACGGCGAACCCAGCGCGGAGTTCCTCCACCGATCTTCCGCGCGGGGGGCGAGGGCCCAGATCCCCGCCGCCCCCTTCACCGGCGTCGCGGGCTTAGCCCGGCGGCGCCTCTAGGGGCGACGAGGAGGAAGAGGATGGCTGGGGGAGGCGGCGGCGGCGCGACTAGGGTTTCGCCTCCCTGGTCGCCTGGAGGGGGCGACCCGAGAGGCGTTTTTGCAGAAGCTCTTTTTTCTTTTGACAACTTCTTCCGTACTTCTTTTTGGAACTAGATACAGATAATCAGTCGGCATTATGACTCACAAGTCACAAATCATCACCACGACGCCATTCAGCTTCCTGAATCGAAATTAAGCTGCAAGACGGTACCTGAATATATATCTATCTATCCCACATTGATGGTTTCGCCTTAAATTTATGCTCGGTAAAAAGCGACCAGGAGTACTCTAAATGTAACAGTAGTACGTGAGAGTTTGAGCACTGACTGACCTCTTGCAGCGCGACGAGCGCTTCAGGAGTCCAGCGGTTCACATCGGTCGAGAAGGAGTTGGTGATCTCCTTAACCTGCAAATTCATCGATATATGGATGACGGTCAGACAAGGATACCCTGACTGACAGAGCAGAGGACACGACGGAGGCACGCACCAGGCGGACAAATGGCGCGAAGGGGAGGAGCAGACCGGTGAAGCTCTGGTATTTCCTGATCTCCCGCAGCGCCACCGCGCCCGGGCGGGACCGGTGCGCCCTCTTCTTCTTCTCCGGCTCCGGCCGAGGCTCTGGCGACACCATCCGTAGCGGCGGCGGCGGCCTCCAGGGACGGGAGCGCTCGAAGCAGGGCGGCGCCTCCCTGGGCATCCTCGCCACGGTGTGCTTCGTGCGGGCCATCGCGGCGGCGGCCAGTGATGTGCAGTGTAGGTACGCCGAGCCGTGCCGTGCGTGGTGTGACTGTAGCGGCGAGTGTGTTGAGTGGGAGGAACGGTCAGCCGGGCGCTTTCGAATGATTTGGTTGGCAGCTGATGAGCCGTTAGTTTTTGCCTACTATCAGTGGGTGGGGAACAACAAATATTCTCGGAAATTCAATTCGGCTTCCAGGTTTCCTCTACCAACAAAATATATTTAGAAGTGTGGAAAAATTTTGACGAAAATTTTTACATGTACATCTCCATAATATATGTGTGTGTGTCAAGTTTCACAAAAAAATAATATTTTTTGTGGTCTATGTAAAAAAGAGAAAACTTATCCTGTGAAAAGCATTGTTTTTAGCACTGAATTTTGTCTTTTTTACACACGTCACATGATAAGTTTATTTTTTATGAAACGACTTTGTGAGCACCGCGTAGCACGTGATGTACGTGCGAATTTTTTGATTCAACTTTTTAAAAATTTAAAATATGTGTAAGATGCATTTTAAAATATAGGGAGCATATGCTCCAAAACACCACTCCCAAATATTCTACTGTAGGAAAATACTGTCCGGCACATGGTGATAAACTGATAATAATACTATAATAACCATATTTTCAAGCATTGGAAAATTGTGCAAAAATATGTAAGCTACGGATAGGTAAGAACTTAACCTTGTGAAATTTCGCAAATGTATGAACATTTTCAGCTTTACAAGAATCACCAAATAATGCACGGAACAAATTGCTATGATGCAGGTTATGACTTGTGCTGCACAACCATTTTCAGAAGATGGTGCCAAAGCTTTTTGAAATTTATGTTATGCAAAAAAATGATATCTTCAGATTCTAGCCGAAATAAGTTTTAAATGGTAAGACTACATCAAGAACTGATCCAGAAAAGATAGCTGACTTCCAGAGAGGGAAAAACGCGTCAGTTGACGCGGTGCCAGCTTCCAAATCCGTGCCAAAGAAATGTCACAACACAACATACGTTTTGAACAAACGATCACATCACTGAGTTCGCCACATGGCACTGGCAAGAAAATGAAATTCAGACAGACAGGGGGGCTTTGTTTCGATCATCATCTACAGATTTAATCTGAAGGAGGCTGGCTAATGCCCGCTGGGCCGCAGCGACGAGAGGACCACGTCCTGGAGTGAGCTGTCCTTCTGCATCGCAGCCTTGAACTCGTCGAAGGTGATCTTGCCATCGCCGTTGGCGTCCATCTGGTCGAACATCTCATCCAGCTTCCCAGGCTCCGCGATGTCACCCGGAAGGCACTCCTCGGGCAGGGCCTAGCAATTTTCACAAGTTCAGAACAAGAAGCTTTGTCAACATAACCATCTGAAGAACGCTTGGTCTGGTAGAGCTAGTCTCAATCCCTCTTACCCGGAGCATCGACGCCAGCTCTTCCTTGCTGATGCAGCCTGACCGGTCCTCATCGTACATCTGAAACCATGTTTATTGTTGTCAGATGTTGAATCAACCTATCGTGTCAGTTTAGGAACCAGTCTGAAAGTAAACATTGAGATGATGCATTGATTGCTACTGCAATCTGCAGCATCAAATCTTTCTCTAGTGGAGTGTGATTTTGGGTATATACCTGGAAGCAGAGCCGCAGAGCACCATCCCCACGTGAGTTCCTCAGGTTAGAGAGCCCGCAGAGGATCTCCCTCATGTCGACGGTTCCATCACGGTTGTTGTCAAACAAATCAAACACGCGAGGAGCTAGAGGGATCAGGGAGTCCATCTTCATTGCTTTCAGCACCTGCTCGAACTCTGTTAGCGTGGCATTCTCTCCGTCCGCGCATCTGCACCAGGACCACTTTGTAAATAAGTCTATTCATTCAGCAAAGTTACAGATTCCAGAAATACACAGCTTCTTACGAGGGACTGCAACTATTCAAACTTTAATCTGCTTATACATCGGGTCAACTATCCATATTGGGATTATCCACATTTTGAACATCTCGTCTAACTGAGTAACGCTGTTACTGATATATCAAGCACTAGACAACATATTATAGATAAACCCATATACTCACATCCGTGCGAAATGAAGACGCAGATTATCTAGCTCTTCCGAGGTAAGATCATGGGTTCCTAAAAGACTCCTCAGCCTTTTTGTCCTCAGTGCCACTTTGCTGCTCAGGACGCTTGCTATAGCTGCTGCCCGCAATTTCCTTCTGGCATTGAATCTTTGCAGTTTTGTGACAACCTCTGCATCCATTCGATCTTGCTTGGCACAGTCTCCTATCACCCAAGGATGCATCAAAAGCTGGGTTGTCATGATAAATGGGCACACAGCTAAGTACAGTTATATCAAGTCAAGTGCGAAGAAGCACAAAAGGGAGCAGGAGATATACATCACTCGCGGTGGGCCTTTTGTAAGGTTCAACGGAAAGAAGACTGGAAATCAGTTCTTTGGCTGATGAAGTTATTGTTTTCCATGTGTGCTCCTCAAAACTGAATTCACCCTGCAAGTAAGCAGGAGTATTTGTAATTTTGTATAGACACTCAAGTGCTCAAGTTCTAAGACACCATATTATCCGTATTTATAAGGCCTTAATTCTTCAAAGAAAAGGTACCAATTCCTTTTTGAGTGGCTTATGACAAAGTCTTATGACAAAGTCAATTAACCCCACATCCATGATGGCTCACAGTTTTGGGTGTTATTCTGAGTAGTAGAACACGTTATATTCTTGTGGATTACATGTAAGACAATATTTGTTTGCATCCTTAAAGGAATCTCTAGTTAGCTACTGACTTAAATATCTCAAAGAAACTTGCCCATTGGAAGTTTGGAACTAGACATCAGATAAGACAAATAAAAATTCAAGTGGCAATAACTAACAGAGAAGAAACTTCAGCAATGATTGACAGGCATGTTTCTATACTAAGTACAGTCAATTGTTCCAATCCAACTGACACAAGGTGGACACTCATTCTGACATTACATGGCTCGCACATAATTTATACTGGAAGAGCATAGGGCATACAGTTTATGGAGATCAGATGATTCATGGGCACAACAATCTTGTTTCATAAGCAAATGCATTCAAAGAAATTTATTTAACACCCTTTTCCACTACAGGTATTGTCATACTAGGTTGTAGAAGTTCTGTATAGGTGAAAAACTGGAGATATGAATCACAAGAAAACTCCAAACCAATAATATAACCATTGCAGAAAATTTTCCCCAGATGCTAGTTCAGATGGATACTTACTTGGAGGATCCTTTGATGTTTTTCTAGATTAGTTGGAGCATGAAATGGCGGGCATCTGCAATGTACAATAAAGCCTGTGAACTATGATACATGAGTCAAGCCAGGAGAATTATCAGAAGAAAGGATGGCCAACGTACCCAGATAAGAGAATATACAGAATCACCCCAACAGACCACATATCACTTGCAGCTGAAACCTCTTGCCTCGATAGTGCTTCTGGTGAAACATAATCTATCGACCCAAACAACGCCACAATCGGGTCACTGAAATCTTCTACAGAACTCAACCCAAAATCCATGATCTTCAACGTGGAATCTTCTTTTCTGTCCGTGAACAGGCAATTTTCCGGCTTCAAGTCTCTGTGTATGATGTTCGCCTTGTGAAGAGCTTTCAACCCACCGGCGATCTGGCTAATGATAGCAGCCGCATCAAACTCCGAGTACCGCTCGCGGCCTATTATCCTGTCGAAAAGCTCACCACCAGAGCACAGCTCAAGGATAAGGTGCACGCCGTTCGCATCCTCATACACATCATGCAGGCTGATAACATTCGGATGGGGCGCAACATTCTCAACTATCCTCCTCATGACGAGTATCTCATTAGTCAGCAACGCGTCGGAGATGGATACCTGCTTCCACATCGGGAGGCCCGAGCTCGGCGCGCCACCCTTTGACCCTTGCTGCATCCCCATCATCGCTGGGCCGAGCCTTCGGAGGGTCTTTATCGCGACCTGGGTGTTTCCTTCAGACTTGCTGACTCCTCTTCTCACTATCGAGAAACCACCTCGGCCGAGGACATCCACAACTTCATAGTCATCAGACAGCTTTCTGCTTTCAGTCGTGGACATTGCGTAGCAGCAAGAGTAGCTTCAACCAGTTGTTTGACTCAAGAACCTAACAGCTGAAGGTAACAAATACCGGTAAGAAGGAAGCCAAGAGGGCACGAGCACCCAAAATCAGCAATAAACTGGTACAAATCGACCTGTTTCACACAAGAAATCAGAACAGTGATCACTGATACAGGAAGAACAAATTGATCACAGGTCTCTGGGGAGAAGAAAGATTGGGGAACAGCAGAGCACAAACTGGAAACAGTAGTTGGGAACAGACAGGGACGTCTATATAAACAGCTCCACTGTGAGAACTATATACAAAGAGCACAACGTTGGGGAGTTGAAGATTGTGACGCCACAAGAAAGAGACATGTGCAACAACCAACAAAAGGGAATAAACTCACCGAGTACTTTCTTTTTCGTGCAGGGGGCAAGATGACAAAGAATTGAGAAATTAGATGATAAGAGGAAGACGCAAGGCCAAAAAACAATCATGTTGACCTGGTTGCCACTGATGTAGCCTGTAGGGCAACTTTGATTTGGTCTTCACCCGGTGAGGCCAGACCTATATTAGTCTTAGTTTAATGCATTGTCTTACATTGTTGATGGAAATTTCTTCTTCAGCCGGACCCTAGAGCTGGAGGCCTGTAAATATATGCATGTGAAAGAAGTTCAGTTCTGATTACACATGAGAGCTACAGTACAAAAAACAGCGTCCACTTCACAGTTGATCTGATCTGACTACTCACAGTTTGGACTGCAAACAACAATGGGCAATTCGTGAAAGCAATCACCACAACTATTTTACTGAACATATAGAGATGTTATTCACCTGAATATTGCTACCAGATTCAGAAAATCCGTCAAATCAAAATGGTAAGCAACTACTCCTGGAAGAGTAAAATTCACAAGCATGAAAGTAACAGAAAATTGATCAAGAACACCAGGACTGTATCGCTACTACTCACTCCATCCCGTAATATAAGATGTTATTACAACCAATTACAGCCTATATTAGTTGTAATAACATTATGAGACAGAGGGACTACCATATAACTATGCCACAGACAATGGTATTTTCTGGTACTACAGAAGTAGAGCATATATGAATTAATCTGTCAAAATCAGAGAGATCTGATGGTAAGACAAACATTGGTATCAGCACTCATCCAGAAAACACAAACGAAACAAACTGTAACAAAAATCTAGTAATATATTATATCATGCAACTGTCTTCAAAACTTTCAGAGATAAATAAGTTTCTTCAAGGATAACACTGGGTTTGTAACTTCCGAGAATATAAGAACATATCCTACATTCCTACTTAGATAATATATCGATGGCTTCAAACAGATGTTTCCACTAGCGTAACACCCACACAGAAATGCATTGAAAGAACTAAATTTTCTAGATGAACTCTGCTGAATCCCCAAAACTCAATTGCCCTTGTGATGCTTTGGATCTATCACTCATATGCCCTTCGCCTGGCGTCAGATATCCGCAGCTCCTTCCTGCTACGATTTCTCCGTTTACTTCTAGTTGACTTGTCCTTGGCATGTGTTCCTGCTTGTTCACTTGTATGTTCGTCTTTCTCTGGCTCTGCCGAACTAGGGTCTTCCTCAGACCTAGATCTCTTGCCAATCTTGACCTTCTTGCCTTCTGAGTTTGTCTTGGCATATATTTCTTCGTGCTCACTCATCAGCTTATCTTCCCTTGGCTTTTCAGAACCTTCCTCAGACTTTGATTTCTTGTGAGCTTTGACCTTCTTACCTTCTATCTTCTGTCCTCCTAGGATCAAATCTTTCTGCATCTTCTTATGATAAGTCACCTCCCATTCATCCTCCCTATATGGTGCTAGCTTCTTTATGGGAACATATTGGTTCAAATCCCTGTCATCTGCTTGCAATATCTCATAGGTCTTCAGGCCATAACTGTTTGGCTGAACTTTCCTATACTTGAACCGAGTCTTCAGGTCTCCAATGGTGTCCTCGTAGTCTAGCTTATAGTACTCGTCAAACTCCTTCTCAAGCTCCACTTTGTCCTTGCGAGATATCTTCCCTTCCCTTTTCTCACCAACCTCATCATCATCTGCTAGCTCCTTATTTTTCTTCTTCTTCTTCTTCTCGCTAATAGCTTTGTCACCACTAGCAGTAGACCCTTCTTTATTATCATCATCAAGAGCCCACTCTTTAGGTAGCCCAAGCAAATCATCTTCCTTGTCAAAATCAGGTTTGGCCAAATCAAAATCATCCCCACCTCCAAACCCAGGATCAACCTCATCAGCACCATAGTAGTTCTCATTGAACATCTCGCGCATTTTCCTGTCATAATCCTCTGGATCAAAGTCCTCCTCCAAGTCATCTGCACCAAGCTTGCAAGCAGCATCCCCTTCGATTCCAGCAATCATCCGGATCTTCTCGAGCTTCTCGGCAATCTCTTTCTTCTTCAGATTCTTGAGATGCTTCAGCTCCTCTGCCTGCTGCTGCTTGGCTAGTGCATTCCGTTCCTCTTTGCTCTTCCGCTGCTTCTTCCTGCTGCTCTCCTTCTTCCTCACAGACCCCTCAATCACCCGGGGATGCCCCATCACCCTATCAGTCACTGGCGCCTCTGAAGCTGCCATCTCCTCATGCCGGAAATTATAATCCCGGGCATTATACTTATCCTCATAATCCTCCCACTCCTGTATCTCAGCCTCTTCCTCCGACACCTCCTGGATATCATCCAGAGAGAAGTTCTTGCCCGCCCCTGTTTCAAGGTACGGCCTGTTGAGGATGTAATCCTTCAAGAACTTCTCATTCTCATCCAGCTCCTCATCCTTCCCGAAAACCTCACCCGCCAGCTCCTCCGTCTGCTTCTCATCTTCATCCTCTTCGCTCTCACCGCCATCTCCACCAGCCTTCTTCACCATGAACAAATCGTCCTCCTCGCCGTCACCATCGCCTACCTCCTTCTTCTCCGCCTCGAGGAACTCCTTGAGCCCCTCCCTCTGGCGCTCGTCGTACGCAATCCTGTCGTACTTGTTGCCGCGGCCAGTCTGCGCCGCGAACTCGGGGCCCTCCTCGAGAAGGTGCTGCGCGTTCACGTCCTTGAGGTACAGCGGCCGCTCCTTCTTGGCCTTCCCCTCCTTGGGCTCCCCCTCCGCGCCGGCCTCGGCCTCGTCCTCCGACGAGGAGGAGGAGTACACCTTGGCGTCCGGGTCGAAGATGGCGCTGTCGCCGGTGCGGATGCGGCGGATGACCTGAAGCACGCGGCGGTCGACGCGGCGGGAGGCGGCGGCGGCGGCGACGTCCTCGTCCGAGGACTCGTCGTCGGAGTCCTCGTCGTCGGACTCGGCGATGAGGCCCTTCTTCTTCTGCTCCTCGCGGCGCTGCAGCGCCTCGCGCCGCTTGTTGTGCTCGAAGCGGCGCGCGTACTCCTCGTTGATCTGGATCTTGGAGTTGTCCTCGGCGGGGGCGTCGGAGTCGTCGTCGGAGCCCGCGAGGATGTCCAGCACCTTCCCCTTGCCCTTGCCCTCCGCCGTCATCTTCCCGGACCGGCGACGCCTTCACTGCTGCTGTGCTGCTAGGGCGACGGCGGCGGTGGCGCTGCACGGCTCGTGCTAGGGTTTTTTGCAAACAGTGGCGAGATAGATGGGCTAGGACTTTGGAACAACCAGGAGCATTCTACAGTAGTATTTATGATGCATTTAAATGACAACAGGGACGCATCTTATCAGCCCTAGCTACGGCCCATTCGGTATCTTGTTGAGCTCGAATAAGTCCTTTAAGGCCCATAGTGCCTCTCGCTGATCCCTCCGTGACTCGTGAGCCTTCCATTTAGTAAATTCCAATTACGGAGTACTATACATCGCCCAGCAGCGAGGCCTATTAATGCGCGCACGCATGGAAGACCAAGTTGGGCCGTGGGCCATGTACATGTATTCTGGGTTTTCGGTTTAGTACCTTTCTAGAACATTCTGGTTTAGTTTTTTCCTTTCGGTTTTCGCAGGCGTAAGGGTACATTGCCCCTATGTGTGGTTTTGGTAATTAATGACAATCCCTATGGACTAATGTTTTCATTGAGTTTATATGAAGGAATATTCCATAGGTACTACTTGCTCTCCATGTGTTGGATTCAAGTATGGATGCCATGAAGATAAAGGTATACCTTGTGTATTGGCATCAAGATCATCGGTATGAATATATATATATATGTGAAATGATCAAGAAGAAGAAATGAAGATGGAGTTCTTATGTGGAACTCAATATTAGCCATGCTCTATCTTAAGTAAGTATGAGAAGATACAAGGGTGAGTTGGGCAAGTTCAAGATGAGCATCTTGAGTGGATCACATGCTTGAAGCTTGCCGTCCATTTGGTGATAGTGGACATGTGAAGATGTGCATCAATGAAGCTTTCCCATCATTGTGTATGGGGGAGCATTTGTGAGTATACACGAAGCGACAATGATCAAGTGATGGGATGCGCAAGGCAAAGGTATAACCTTGATAGGTTTTCCTTTTACCGGTCTCAAGGTGGATGTTGGGAGACCGGATTATAGGATAGATAGCCGCACTATCAAGAGGGGCTTTCGGTTGGGTAACTTGATCACATCGTCTTAGGGAGCTCAATCCTTGCATGCGTTGCATATTCTTATTGCTTCTTGGTATTTCTCGGTGTGAGGTTCTTGAGCTTGTTGCTAGCTTTACAACAAGCCCAAGTTCATCAGCAGAGTTCACATGCATCTTCTATTGCGTTTTCGATGTTGGGTGATTTTACCGGTTATTCATGATATAAGGTTCTACCTTTTATATTCATGATAAAATCCCCTCCTACAGATTCTTGGGTTTTCACTTTCTATAAGATAGCATTTGTTGTTATCTTCCAAACAAAATTGGTTTCATGTCAATCGGAGTTCGGGAGCAATAGTTATTAAAGAAATAGGAAAGATGAGAAAAGAATAAAAAGAAAAAGGGAAAAAGGGGAGGGAGCCGGCCGGTCGACCGGCCCGACAACAAACCCACCCGGTCCGCGACCGGGTCCGACGCTGGTGCCATCCGGCCGCCTCCCGGGGCCTTTTGGCCCAAGTCGGCTGCGAGGCCCGGTCCGTGACCGGCTTTGCCGCGCATCCTCGGTCCAGCCGGGGAATCTAACCAGCCGCCACTCCGTCCGGCCCGCGCCCCCCGTCGCGCCCCCGCGCGGCCCTGCGATCCGCGCCGCCCGGCGCTGCTGGGCCGCCGCCGCCCACGCGGCTGGGCCGCTCTCCGCGCGACTTTGTGGCCTTCCCGCCGCCCGGCGCGCCACCGGAGCCGCTCGCCCGCGCGCCCACGGCTCTATCCGCCGCTCGGCGCGCTCGCCGCCCTGCCGATTCTTGGGCCGGTCCGACCGGGCTGCTGACCGGCCTGGCCGGCTGCTGCTCCGGTCGGCCGGCCTGGTGACCGGCTGGGCCGTTTTTCCTGCCCATGCTGCCCGTTTTTCTGTCTTTTTCCCCCAACAGTTATTTTTCCACTTGGGCTATAAATACCTTTCTTCCACCTTGAGCCCAAGTAGTTCTTCCATTCTCTCACCTCTATTGTTGCTATTTGAAGAACTTGCTCTCCCCCTTGATTCCTCCAACCGTTCTTGCTCATATTTGAGGATTTGAGAGAGGAGATCTAGATCTACACTTCCACCAAACCGTTTCTTCTCTAAGTGAGGGAATCTCTTGGGATCTAGATCTTGGAGTCTTTGGTTGACTTTCCCCCTTGTTCTTCCTCTCCAATCTCATCATAGCATTCGTTGCTTTGGTGGGATTTGAGTGTGAAGGACTTGAACACCTCCGGTGTTCTTGCTTTGCATCATTGCATAGTGTTGAGCTCTCCACCACGATTTGTTCGAGTGAGAGACCGTGAGCTTGTTACTCTTGGAGGGTGACCTCCTAGTTGGCTTGGTTGGTGTCCCGGTGATCTCTTCGTGGAAGATTGTGAAGGGGCCCGGGCTTCTCCTTCGTGGAGCTTGTGAAGTGGTTGTGGAGCTTGCCATCTCCGGAGCGGAGGAAAAGCTAACCATAAGGAAAGGGCCATTATCCTTCGTGGGTGTGGTTCGGAGAATTGGGTGAGCCTTCGTGGCGCGGGGAATCCTTCGTGGGACCTCCACTCCTCCAAACGTGACGTACCTTGTTGCAAAGCAAGGGAACACGGGAATACATCCTCGTCTCCGCGTGCCTCGGTTATTTCTATACCCGAGCTCTCTTTCCTTGTGATAGCCATCGTGCTTGAAGTATATATATATCTTGCTATCACTTGTGCTACATATATCTTGTGCCTATCTTGCTTAGCTCTAGTTGCTATTGTTACACTTAGTTGAGCTTAGCATATTTAGGGTTTGTGCTTGTAAACTAAACGATAGTTTAATTCCGCATTCTTACAAGACAAAATCCGCAAGAGTTTGTAATTGCCTATTCACCCCCCCCCCCCTCTAGGCGACATCTCGATCTTTCAATTGGTATCAGAGCAAGGTCTCTCCTTGTTTTAGGCTTCACCGCCTTGAGAGTAAAGATGTCGGCTAGTATAGTGCACAATGACACAATTGTCTTTAATGGCACAAATTATCATTTGTGGCGAAATTACTTGCTTTATAAACTCCGGACCTTGTGTCCAAACATTGAGCAATTTCTAGATGTAGGTTTTTCTCCTCCGATGGATCCTCAAAATCTATTTTTAGAGGATGAGAAAAACTTACATCTTGAAGCTCAAGTATCTAATGAGCTTTTATTCTCTTTGAGACCCGATTTTCGTAGGTTCTTGATATATATAAAGCGAAAGTCGTCTCATGAGATGTGGATCAAGCTTAAAGAAATGTTTGGTGGATCCACTTCTTATTTGATCGGTGGTGACTCCGAGGAGCTCTCTTCCCCTTCACATCATGAAGAGTTCCAAGTTGCTTCCTGAAGGAGATATGCCCTAGAGGCAATAATAAAGTGGTTATTATTTATATCTTTATGTTTATGATAAATGTTTATATATCATGCTAGAATTGTATTAACCGAAACATTAATACATGTGTGATATGTAGACAAACAAGAAGTCCCTAGTATGCCTCTTAAACTAGCTTGTTGATTAATGGATGATTAGTTTCATAATCATGAACATTGGATGTTATTAATAACAAGGTTATGTCATTGTGTGAATGATATAATGGACACACCCAATTAAGCGTAGCATAAAGATCTCGTCATTAAGTTATTTGCTATAAGCTTTCGATACATAGTTACCTAGTCCTTATGACCATGAGATCATGTAAATCACTTATACCGGAAAGGTACTTTGATTACACCAAACACCACTGCGTAAATGGGTGGCTATAAAGGTGGGATTAAGTATCCGGAAAGTATGAGTTGAGGCATATGGATCAACAGTGGGATTTGTCCATCCCGATGACGGATAGATATACTCTGGGCCCTCTCGGTGGAATGTCGTCTAATGTCTTGCAAGCATATGAATGAGTTCATAAGAGACCACATACCACGGTACGAGTAAAGAGTACTTGTCAGGAGACGAGGTTGAACAAGGTATAGAGTGATACCGAAGATCAAACCTCGGACAAGTAAAATATCGCGAGACAAAGGGAATTGGTAATATATGTGTATGGTTCATTCGATCACTAAAGTCATCGTTGAATATGTGGGAGCCATTATGGATCTCCAGATCCCGCTATTGGTTATTGGTCGGAGTGAGTACTCAACCATGTCCGCATAGTTCTCGAACCGTAGGGTGACACACTTAAAGTTGGATGTTGAAATGGTAGTTCTTGAATTATGGAATGGAGTTCGAATATTTGTTCGGAGTCCCGGATGAGATCCCGGACATCACGAGGAGTTCCGGAATGGTCCGGAGAATAAGATTCATATATATAGGATGTCATTTTATGTGAAATAAAATGTCGCGGAAGGTTCTATGGAAGGTTCTAGAAGGTTCTAGAAAAGTCCGGAAGAAACCACCAAGGAAGGTGGAGTCCACAAGGGACTCCACCTCCATGGCCGGCCAGCCCTAGTGGGGGTGGAGTCCCAAGTGGACTCCACCATAGGGGGCCGGCCACCCCCCACATGGGAGGTGGGAATCCCACCTTTGGGTGGGAGTCCTAGTTGGGCTAGGTTTCCCCCCTCCTATGGAAGGTTTTGGTTTCGGGTCTTATTCGAAGACTTGGACACCAACACTTGGGATCCACCTATATAATGAGGGGCCAAGGGAGGGGGCCGGCCACCCCAAGACCATAAGCTGGCCGCCCCCCTTGAGTGGCCGGCTACCCCCTCCCAAACCCTAGCTTTGCTCCTCCACTCCATATTGCCCGCGTAGCTTAGCGAAGCTCCGCCGGACTTCTACACCGCCACCGACACCACGCCGTCGTGCTGTCGGATTCAAGAGGAGCTACTACTTCCGCTGCCCGCTGGAACGGGGAGGTGGACGTCGTCTTCATCAACAACCGAACGTGTGACCGAGTACGGAGGTGCTGCCCGTTCGTGGCGCCGGAACCGATCGTGATCAAGATCTTCTACGCGCTTTTGCAAGCGGCAAGTGATCGTCTACCGCAGCAACAAGAGCCTCATCTTGTAGGCTTTGGAATCTCTTCAAGGGTGAGACTCGATACCCCCTCGTTGCTACCGTCTTCTAGATTGCATCTTGGCTTGGATTGCGTGTTCGCCGTAGGAAAATTTTTGTTTTCTATGCAACGTTATCCAACAGTGGTATCAGAGCCGTGTCTATGCATAGATGGTTGCACGAGTAGAACACAATGGTTTGTGGGCGTTGATGCTCTTGTTATCTTTAGTTTGAGTACTTTGCATCTTTATGGCATAGTGGGATGAAGCGGCTCGGACTAACTTTACATGACCGCGTTCATGAGACTTGTTCCTCGTTCGACATGCAACTTGTATTGCATAAGAGGCTTTGCGGGTGTCTGTCTCTCCTACTATAGTAAAGATTCAATTTACTCTTCTATTGAAAACATTAGTATCAACGTTGTGGTTCATGTTCGTAGGTAGATTAGATCTCTCTCGAAAACCCTAAACCACGTAAAATATGCAAACCAAATTAGAGACGTCTAACTTGTTTTTGCAGGGTTTGGTGATGTGATATGGCCATAATGTGATGATGAATATGTATGAGATGATCATTATTGTATTGTGGCAACCCAAGGAGCCTTATGGTTGTCTTTAAATTTCATGTTGAGTAGTATTTCAAAGTAGTTGTAATAGTTGCTACATGGAGGACAATCATGAAGACGGCGCCATTGACCTTGACGCTACGCCGACGATGATGGAGATCATGCCCGAAGATGATGGAGATCATATCCGTGCTTTGGAGATGAAGATCAAAGGCGCAAGAACAAAAGGGCCATATCATATCACATATGAACCGCATGTGATGTTAATCCTTTTTATGCATCTTATTTTGCTTAGATCGCGACGGTAGCATTATAAGATGATCCCTCACTAAAATCTCAAGATAATAAAGTGTTCATCCTTAGTAGCACCGTTGCCAAGTCTTGTCGTTTGAAGCACCTCGTGATGATCGGGTGTGATAGATTCAATAAGTACATATAACGGGTGCAAGACAGTTTTGCACATGCGGATACTAAGGTGGCCTTGACGAGCCTAGCATGTACGTACATGGTCTCGGAACACATGATACCGAAAGGTAGAGCATGAATCATATGGTTGATATGATGAACACTTTGAGTGTTCGCCATTGAAATCACACCTTTTCTCGTGATGATCGGGTTTAGGTGCGGTGGATTTGGTTCGTGTGATCACTAAGACAATGCGAGGGATATTGTTTTGAGTGGGAGTTCACTTAGGTTTTTAATTATGTTGAATTAAAATTTGAACTCAATTTGTCATAAACTTAGTCTAAACTATTGCAAATATATGTTGTAGAGATGGCGTCCCCAATCAATTTTAATCAGTTCCTAGAGAAAGAGAAACTTAAGAGCAACGGTAGCAACTTCACCGACTGGTTCCGTCATGTGAGGATCTTCCTCTCTGGCGGAAATTTGCAATTTGTGCTTGATGCACCGCTAGGTGACCCTCCTGCAGAAGATGAAGCCGATGAAGTAAAAGCTGTTTACGCGACTCGGAAAACTCGGTACTCTCAAGTTCGGTGTGCCATCCCTGTGCGATGCTGGAATCCGATCTTCAAAAACGTTTTGAGCACCATGATCCTCATGAGTTGATGAATGAGCTGAAAGCTATATTCGAGACTCATGCGGCGATGGAATGCTATGAAGCATCGAAACATTTCTTGGTGTATGATGGAAGAAGGCAGCTCCGTTAGTGAGCACATGCTCGCCATGACCGGGCATGCGAAGAAACTCGGTGACTTGGGAATAGTGATTCCTAACAGACTGGGATTAATCGTGTCCTTCAATCACTGCCACCAAGTTACAAGAACTTTGTGATGAACTACAATATGCGAACATGAACAAGGAGTTACACGAACTTTTTGGCATGCTAAAAGTCGCTGAGATTGAGATCAAGAAAGAGCACCAAGTGTTGATGGTCAACAAGACCACCGATTTCAAGAAACAGGGCAAGTCTAAGGGAAAATTCAAGAAGGGTGGCAAGAAAGCTGCCACGCCTCCTATGAAACCTAAGAACGGCCCTAAGCCCGATGCTTGAGTGCTATTCGCAAGGAGAAGGGACACTGGAAGCGTAATTGCTCCAAGTATCTGGCTGATCTGAAGAAGCGGCCTTGTCAAGAAGAAGAAAGAAGGTATATTTGATATACATGTTATAGATGTTCATTTCACTGGTTCTCGTTCTAGTACACGGGTATTTGATAATGGTTCGGTTGCTCATATTTGTAACTCGAAACAGGAACTAAAGAATAAACGACAACCGCCGAAAGATGAAGTGACGATGCGCGTTGGAAACGGATCCAAGGTCAATGTGATCGCGATCAGCACACTTCCTCTACATCTACCTTCGGGATTAGTTTTAAGCCTAAATAATTGCTATTATGTACTGCGTTGAGCATGAACATTATATCTGGATCTTGTTTAATGCAAGACGGTTATTCATTCAAGTCTGAGAATAATGGTTGTTCTATTTTTATGAATAATATCTTTTATGGTCGAGCACCACAAAAGAATGGCTTATTTCTATTAGATCTCGATAGTAGTGATACGCATATACATAACATTGATGCTAAGCGAATTAAACTTAATGATAATTCTACTTATATGTGGCACTTTGTCGTCTTGGTCATATTGGAGTGAAACGCATGAAGAAACTCCATCTTGATGGATTACTTGAATCACTTGACTTTGAGTCACTTGATAGATGCGAAGCATGTCTAATGGGTAAAATGACAAAGACTCCATTTTCGGTATGATGGAGCGAGCTCTTGACTTATTGGAAATCATACATACAGATGTATGTGGACCAATGAGCGTAGCATCGCGCGGTGGTTATCATTATGTTCTAACCTTCACAGATGATCTGAGTAGATATGGGTATATCTATTTCATGAAACATAAATCCGAAACTTTCGAGAAGTTTAAGGAATTTCAAAGTGAAGTAGAAAATCAACGTAACAAGAAGATCAAATTTCTACGATCTGATCGTGGAGGTGAATATCTGAGTTATGAGTTTGGCATGCATTTAAAGAAATGCGGAATACTTTCACAATTGACACCGCCGGAACACCTCAACGAAACGGTGTGTCCGAACGTCGTAATCGCACTCTCTTAGATATGGGTCGTAGTATGATGTCTCGTACTGATTTGCCGGTATCATTTTGGCGTGATGCATTAGAGCCAGCCGCATGCACTTTAAATAGAGCACCAGCACACTCCGTAGAAACGACACCGTATGAATTATGGTTTAATAAGAAACCTAAGTATCGTTCTGAAAGTTTGGGGTTGCGAAGCCTATGTAAAGAAGTTACAACCAGGACAAGCTAGAACCCAAAGCGGAGAAATGCGTCTTCATAGGATACCCTAAGGAAACTATAGGGTACACTTTCTATCACAAATCCGAAGGCAAAATCTTTGTTGCTAAGAACGGAACCTTTCTTGAGAAAGAATTTCTCACTAAAGAAGTGATTTGGAAGAAAAGTAGAACTCAATGAGATTGATGAATCTATACTCGTTGATCGAGTAGCGCGATGCGGAAGTTGTACTGTACCGCCTACACCGGCAACGAGAGGAAGCTAATGATAATGATCATGAAACTTCGAACGAGGAAACTACTGAACCTCGCAGATCGACAAGGGAACGTGCCACTCCTGATTGGTATGATCCTTGTCTAAATGTCATGATTGTAGATAACAATGATGAGGACCCTGCGACGTATGAAGAAGCGATGATGAGCCAAGATTCCAACAAATGGCAAGAAGCCATGAAATCCGAAATGGGATCCATGTATGATAACAAAGTATGGACTTTGGTAGACTTACCTGATAGCCGAAAGGCTGTTGAGAATAAATGGATCTTCAAGAGAAAAACAGATGCTGATGGTAATATTATCGTCTATAAAGCTCGACTTGTCGCAAAGGGTTTCCGAGCAAATTCAAGGAGTTGACTACGATGAGACTTTCTCACCTGTAGCGAAGCTAAAATCTGTAAGGATTTTGTTAGCAATAGCTGCATTTTTCGATTATGAGATTTGGCAGATGGATGTCAAAACGGCGTTCCTTAATGGAGACATTGAGGAAGAGTTGTATATGGTACAACCCAAAGGTTTTGTCGATCCTAAAAATGCTGACAAAGTATGCAAACTTCAGCGTTCAATCTATGGACTGAAGCAAGCATCAAGAAGTTGGAACCGACGCTTTGATAAGGTGATCAAAGACTTCGGGTTTATACGGTGTCATGGAGTGGGCTGTATTTACAAGAAAGTGAGTGGGAGCTACGTAGCATTCCTGATATTATATGTAGATGACATATTATTGATCGGGAATGATATAGAACTATTAAGCAGTGTTAAGGGTTATTTGAATAATAGTTTTTCAATGAAAGACCTTGGTGAAGCATCGTATATATTAGGCATCAAGATTTATAGAGATAGATCAAGACGCCTAATAGGGCTATCACTGAGTACATATCTGGACAAGATTCTAAAGAAGTTTAGAATGGACGAAAGTAAGAAAGGGTTCTTACCTATGTTACCGGGCAAGGTATTGAGTAAAACTCAAGGACCGGCTACGCGAGAAGAAAGAGAAAGGATGTGTAACATCCCCTATGCCTCGGCGATAGGATCTATCATGTATGCCATGCTATGTACTAGACCGGATATAGCACATGCTGTTAGTTTGACTAGCAGATATCAAAGTGATCCAGGAATGGAACACTGGACAGCGGTCAAGAATATCCTGAAGTACTTGAAAAGAACTAAGGATATGTTTCTTTGTTATGGAGGTGACCAAGAGCTCGTTGTAAACGGTTACACCGATGCAAGTTGGAACACTGATCCTGATGACTCTAAGTCACAATCTGGGTACGTGTTTATATTGAATGGTGCTGCATAGTCGGGCAAGCTCGAAGCGGTGCACGGTGGCGAAGTCTTCAACGAGAATCGAGTACATAGCGGCTTCGTAGGCTTCATCGAAGCGGTATGGATGAAGAGGTTCATTGTAGAGCTCGGTGTGGTTCCTAGTGCATTGGACCCATTAATCATTTACTGTGATAACATGGGTGCCATCGCCAATGCACAAGAGCCAAGGTCACACAAGAGGCTGAAGCATATCAAGCTGCGTTACCACTCGATTCGCGAGTACATCGAAGATGGAGAAGTAAACATTTGCAAAGTACACACTGATCTGAATGTAGCAGATCCGTTGACTAAAGCTCTCCCTAGGGCAAAGCATGACCAACACCAGAATGCCATGGGTGTTAGGTATATTACAATGTAATCTAGATTATTGACTCTAGTGCAAGTGGGAGACTGAAGGAGATATGCCCTAGAGGCAATAATAAAGTGGTTATTATTTATATCTTTATGTTTATGATAAATGTTTATATATCATGCTAGAATTGTATTAACCGAAACATTAATACATGTGTGATATGTAGACAAACAAGAAGTCCCTAGTATGCCTCTTAAACTAGCTTGTTGATTAATGGATGATTAGTTTCATAATCATGAACATTGGATGTTATTAATAACAAGGTTATGTCATTGTGTGAATGATATAATGGACACACCCAATTAAGCGTAGCATAAAGATCTCGTCATTAAGTTATTTGCTATAAGCTTTCGATACATAGTTACCTAGTCCTTATGACCATGAGATCATGTAAATCACTTATACCGGAAAGGTACTTTGATTACACCAAACACCACTGCGTAAATGGGTGGCTATAAAGGTGGGATTAAGTATCCGGAAAGTATGAGTTGAGGCATATGGATCAACAGTGGGATTTGTCCATCCCGATGACGGATAGATATACTCTGGGCCCTCTCGGTGGAATGTCGTCTAATGTCTTGCAAGCATATGAATGAGTTCATAAGAGACCACATACCACGGTACGAGTAAAGAGTACTTGTCAGGAGACGAGGTTGAACAAGGTATAGAGTGATACCGAAGATCAAACCTCGGACAAGTAAAATATCGCGAGACAAAGGGAATTGGTAATATATGTGTATGGTTCATTCGATCACTAAAGTCATCGTTGAATATGTGGGAGCCATTATGGATCTCCAGATCCCGCTATTGGTTATTGGTCGGAGTGAGTACTCAACCATGTCCGCATAGTTCTCGAACCGTAGGGTGACACACTTAAAGTTGGATGTTGAAATGGTAGTTCTTGAATTATGGAATGGAGTTCGAATATTTGTTCGGAGTCCCGGATGAGATCCCGGACATCACGAGGAGTTCCGGAATGGTCCGGAGAATAAGATTCATATATATAGGATGTCATTTTATGTGAAATAAAATGTCGCGGAAGGTTCTATGGAAGGTTCTAGAAAAGTCCGGAAGAAACCACCAAGGAAGGTGGAGTCCACAAGGGACTCCACCTCCATGGCCGGCCAGCCCTAGTGGGGGTGGAGTCCCAAGTGGACTCCACCATAGGGGGCCGGCCACCCCCCACATGGGAGGTGGGAATCCCACCTTTGGGTGGGAGTCCTAGTTGGGCTAGGTTTGCCCCCTCCTATGGAAGGTTTTGGTTTCGGGTCTTATTCGAAGACTTGGACACCAACACTTGGGATCCACCTATATAATGAGGGGCCAAGGGAGGGGGCCGGCCACCCCAAGACCATAAGCTGGCCACCCCCCTTGAGTGGCCGGCTACCCCCTCCCAAACCCTAGCTTTGCTCCTCCACTCCATATTGCCCGCGTAGCTTAGCGAAGCTCCGCCGGACTTCTACACCGCCACCGACACCACGCCGTCGTGCTGTCGGATTCAAGAGGAGCTACTACTTCCGCTGCCCGCTGGAACGGGGAGGTGGACGTCGTCTTCATCAACAACCGAACGTGTGACCGAGTACGGAGGTGTTGCCCGTTCGTGGCGCCGGAACCGATCGTGATCAAGATCTTCTACGCGCTTTTGCAAGCGGCAAGTGATCGTCTACCGCAGCAACAAGAGCCTCATCTTGTAGGCTTTGGAATCTCTTCAAGGGTGAGACTCGATACCCCCTCGTTGCTACCGTCTTCTAGATTGCATCTTGGCTTGGATTGCGTGTTCGCCGTAGGAAAATTTTTGTTTTCTATGCAACGTTATCCAACACTTCCACCTCCGGCCGCGATGAGTCATCATCTTCTTCCACTTCACCAACGTGTTGCAAGACACAAGGTAATGATATGGTGAGTGGTGAGGGAAATTGCAATGTTGATACTGTGCTCAATAGTGATGACTCTTCATCTCTATCTCATTGCAATGTTTCCTCTTTGGACTTAAACACATCTAGCATTGAAAATAATCTACATGCTCGTGTTGATAGTTCTTGCATATCATGTGTAAATTGCTTACATAGATCTCATGAGGATATGCTTGCCTTGTCTTGCTCCCATAATCAAAATGCTTCTATTTCCTCTAGTTGCTTGTTGACTAACAATGTAGAGGAAACCGAACACTCTATGGATCAAGACATGATTTCAAATGAGGATTCAAGAATACCTTCATCTTCATCCTCCGGTATGCACATGTGCCTTATGGCAAATGGATCAAAGGTATCTCCTACTTTGACTCCTAACACATCCTCTAATGATGAGAGTGATGATGATGATAATGATGAAGAACATAATACCTTGGTGCATGATATGGCAATGGTATATGCTTCTCTTCGTGGTAATAAAGAAGCTCGTGCTTATCTCGAACACTCTATGGATACCTTGAATAAATATAGGGAAACCATAGTGGAGTTGGAGTCCCATGTTGAAAATGGGGAAATGAGATTTACTCTCCTCAAGCATGAGCTAAAAGATGAGAAGCATACTAATTTCATGCTTACACAAAAAATTGAATCCTATATGCATGAAAATGAGAAAACTATTGTTGATGCTTGTGCTACTAACTCTATTTCTTGTGAAGCATCTATCTTAAAGGAGAATGTTGAGTTAAGGGCTCAACTTGAGTTGCTAACTAGCAATTATAGGGAATTGGAAGAAAGTCATAAAAAGCTCTCAAGCTCTCATGATGATCTTCTAATTTCCTATGATGGGCTAAAGTTAGCTCATGAGGCAAGTATCACTAAGGTAACATCTTGTGAGCCTCATATGGATGTTAGCGCAATCTATACTACAAATGTTATATTGCCATGTGCTAGTCCTTGTAATCCATCTAGTCAAACTAGTGATACACCTTGTGTTGGATTACTCACTTTGCCTTGTTGCTCTAACAATGAAGCTTCTACTTCCTCTAGTACTTGTATTTCTACTAACCATGTAGAGGAAATAAAAGAGCTCGAGGCTCAAGTCCTTTCTTTGAAGAAAGACTTGGAAAAGCGTCATGAAGGGAAATCCGCACTTGACAAGATGCTAAGTGTGCAACAATTCCCCAATGACAAGAGTGGACTTGGATTCAACTCCAATAACAAGAACAAGTCCAAGAGCAAGAGCAACAAGAAGAAGGGCCAAGATAAAGTCAATGATCCGGCCAAGTTGGTTTGCTTCAAGTGCAAGGTTGAAGGGCATCATGTTAGATCATGCCCATTGAAGAAGAAGAAGCACTTGAGTGAGAAACAACAAGGGAAACGGCCGCAAGGTCAAGGTCAAGCTCATGCTCGACCTCAAGTTGAAGATAGGCCACTTCCCAAGAAGAATCAAGATAATGTTCCCCAAGAGAAGAAATCAATAAAGAAGAGAAAGGGGAACACTTGCTACTTATGCCGCGAGAAGGGGCACTTTGCTTCTTCTTGCTTAGATGGTACCTTATCTAACCCTATAATTGTTAATGATGATTATTCTCTAGGGAAGGATAAGAATGGCAATGTGTTTGCCAAGTTTGTTGGAACTCAAAGTGGTTTCAAGAAAAGAACCATTTGGGTTGCCAAGCCTATTGTGACTAACCTCTTAGGACCCAACTTGGTTGGGGACCAACAAGCTCAAATTTGATCAATAGGTGTATATGGAGGTCATTGGAGACTTGGCTACTTCATGAAGAATTAAGGGATCTTCATATATTATATTTTGACCAAGCCAAGTCGTATGGATTATCATCTATATCTCATAATCCAATGTTCCTCCTTGCGGTAACTTATACTTCAACTCTTCATGTTTATTGTAAGTTACTTGCCCCTTTGCATGTTTGGTTTTGTACCAAATATGTGTATGTATGTGTTGTGTCTTACTTGCTTATCTTGTGTGTTCAAGTATGTTTGTTTGACTCACCATATACTTGTGTATTGTTTTGAGCCTAATGCATCTTGATGATATCTTACTTGGCTCTCTTTGAAGTGATTAATGGAACATCCCATTTTGGGGGAGTGATATGCTTTGTGCATCTCTCTTTCTTTAAAATGTGTGTACATGGGTACCACCACTTAGTATTGATATTGCAAGATTATCTAGTCACTATGTGGTGTGCCATACTCATGAGAAATTCAAATTCTAAATATCCATTAATCATCTCTAGTTGAATTTTAGTTGCCTCTTATTTAGAAGAAATGTTTTATCACATTATGGGGGAGTAATATGTTTTGTACATATCACAAGCATAGAAAATGTGAACATATGAGGTTATGCCACTTAGAGTTGATGCTCTTAATTATCTTGTTCCTAGGTGGCATGTTTGCTCAAACAAGCTCCATTCCTAATAAAAATATTTTATTACTCATCTTGTGGGCTTTTGTTTGAATATGAAATTCTTGGTGCGGTTTTTCCTCAAATACATATCTCTATATCTTATTTGGGACACCGTTTGCTTCAAGTTATTCTAATCATTGCCGTGCGTGATTGTGTGACTAGTTGAAGCTATCAAGAATCTTCATCCATGCATAGTGCTCAATTCTATATACTTATCCTATGCCTTTTATTGTGAAGTTGATCCTTACTAACATTGTCAATACTCCACCGTAAATTATTTCCAATATACTCATTGTCTTTGACAATTGATAACCTTGTATGTGGTTAATTTTTTTTTTTTGGATCATCTTCACCTTGGATTGTTTCTTATTTCCTTATATTATTTCCAAGAAATCTTTGTTCTCCCACGTGTCTTCCTTGTCCCTTTGAAAAAATCTTTTGATAAATTCTCTTGATTCACATCAAGTGTTTGTTTTGGAAGACAAACCTTTTCCTTACGGTACATTGTGCCATTGTGAAAGGTGTAGAGGGTTTGGTTTATTTGTTTGAACCTTGCTCTTTTTGGGAGTTTTCTATCTCATTCCTTCTTCTATGATTTATATGTTGAATGAGATAAGATCTTTGAGCGTGTTTGCTTTATTTCATCATTTATGCTCAATGGTCTCTTCTTAGTTCATTTGTTGAACTTTGTTGAACAAATCTTTTGTGATTTGCTTCTTAGATATAATTTGGACAACAAATTTGTTTTGTGACACCTCTATGCCTTATTTAATTCCTTTGGTGTTTTGTCCAAAGTATATCTTTCTTGGATCTTTAAAAGTTTTGGTGCATGCTTATATGTAATTTGTTTATACTTGTAGCATGCTTGCTTTCTTTCGATCCATTATGTAGGATATACTCCATCAAATCCTAAATGGCTAAGATGTGCATGAAATTCAAACTTCATCTAAATATGCACATGTTTATATGGAGTGTGTCCTATATATTGTGGTTAGTCTAACCATGTTGGACCCAATAAGTTTGGGGACCAAGATGTACTTGAATAATGTTTTAGGTACATTGGAGATGCAATGGAGGCTTGTCTCATCTATAAGGAAGGTGTTATCACCATATGAGAATTGGAGTCAAGCTAGGATGATCAATGAACTCTTATCTACTACATCAAGTCATTGCTATCTCGGTAACAAGTATCTTATTCATGCACTCTCATATAGCATCCAACCTCTTGTAGGTTGTATCTTGGCATGAAATTATTCATTTCGAAAATATTGCGGTTCTTGAAAAACCCTTTTAAAGTAAAACTTCTTATTGAACATTTGAGTAATTTGAGAAGATGCATATGATAGGTTATATATATATCATATTTTATGATTCACCTATCACAAATATGCCCTCTAGCAATTTATTGCATATCAATTCCTCAAAGAGCTCTTGTGTGCAATATTGATGAATTTGTGAAATAAATCCATATTTGTGATACTTGTTGCCTTTCTCAAAACACTCCAACTAGCTCTACTTCCCTTATTGTTAGTTGTGTTGTTTTTGAGGTTTAACTTGGTTGAAGTTCATTCATATACCATAAGTGAAAATTGAAGCCATAGGCTATATATGCTTCTTAAGCAAACATCTTTTGGTATATTTTATGACTTCATCTTGGATACCTCGTCTTATCTATTTTGTTAACCTCTTGTGTGTGCATGTTTCTTTATGGATCACTTTGTCCACTTTAGAAACTCATATACATAAGAGCGTTAATCCATCATCTTGATATCCTTGTTCTTTGCCGACCATCTTTTACCCCTTTTGTTTTTAGTGGGTTGGTAAAGAAAATTTATGAGTGCTTGGTTTATTTATTTTCTTCATGCACTCATATCTCGTAATTGTTGGACTCAAGTTGTTCTTGATAAGCATACTCTCTTTATCTTAGTTGTGTTCTAAATGATATATAGGGAGTGAGGATTCCATGTTTGTGCATATTGTATTCAAATGCAAACATTATAAATTGTGCACGAACCTTGGGGAGCTTTCTTATTTTTAGAGCACTATATCTTTCTTATCATGATATCTTTGTTTGTCCAATTGGATCTTTGATTGCTTGCTTTATTTGTTGAAGCTCACTTCACCAGGTTATCTTTATGCAATCTTTGATCCTCAATATAGTCTGATTTCCTTCAAGTATTCATCATTGGATATGTGCACTTGATTCCACTCAAATTATGAGAAGTGCACACTTTGGGGAGGAACTCACATTATATTGGCCTTCTAAATTTTTCACCCATTTTGACAATCGATGCCAATGGGGGAGAAGTTTAGAGGGTTTAAGGGAATGGTTTTATACTTAAGCTTGGTTTGTGCTTAAGTGTTTTGCCTCTCATGCATTCCATATTTATATGTCTTGCATGGTTGTATATATATAGTGGAAACTATCCCAAAGGTTAATCTTGACAATGTATGCAATGAATTCATGTTCATCACACGTGCATACATTGTGGGGGAGTTTTCTCTATATATATTGGTTCTACTCACATCCATTGCATTTGTTGTAGTTGTGTGAGTAGAGTCGGTTTTGATATGGACTAGTTGCTTTGTGTTACTTGACCATATCAAATACAACCTCTTGTATACAACTTATTCTCGGATAAGTTGCGTACTTGTCACTAATATTCATTATATAAACCCTCTTATTGTGGTTGTCATCAATTACCAAAATGGGGGAGATTGTAAGGGTACATTGCCCCTATGTGTGGTTTTGGTAATTAATGACAACCCCTATGGACTAATGTTTTCATTGAGTTTATATGAAGGAATATTCCATAGGTACTACTTGCTCTCCATGTGTTGGATTCAAGTATGGATGCCATGAAGATAAAGGTATACCTTGTGTATTGGCATCAAGATCATCGGTATGAATATATATATATGTGAAATGATCAAGAAGAAGAAATGAAGATGGAGTTCTTATGTGGAACTCAATATTAGCCATGCTCTATCTTAAGTAAGTATGAGAAGATACAAGGGTGAGTTGGGCAAGTTCAAGATGAGCATCTTGAGTGGATCACATGCTTGAAGCTTGCCGTCCATTTGGTGATAGTGGACATGTGAAGATGTGCATCAATGAAGCTTTCCCATCATTGTGTATGGGGGAGCATTTGTGAGTATACACGAAGCGACAATGATCAAGTGATGGGATGCGCAAGGCAAAGGTATAACCTTGATAGGTTTTCCTTTTACCGGTCTCAAGGTGGATGTTGGGAGACCGGATTATAGGATAGATAGCCGCACTATCAAGAGGGGCTTTCGGTTGGGTAACTTGATCACATCGTCTTAGGGAGCTCAATCCTTGCATGCGTTGCATATTCTTATTGCTTCTTGGTATTTCTCGGTGTGAGGTTCTTGAGCTTGTTGCTAGCTTTACAACAAGCCCAAGTTCATCGAAAACGGAGTTCACATGCATCTTCTATTGCGTTTTCGATGTTGGGTGATTTTACCGGTTATTCATGATATAAGGTTCTACCTTTTATATTCATGATAAAATCCCCTCCTACAGATTCTTGGGTTTTCACTTTCTATAAGATAGCATTTGTTGTTATCTTCCAAACAAAATTGGTTTCATGTCAATCGGAGTTCGGGAGCAATAGTTATTAAAGAAATAGGAAAGATGAGAAAAGAATAAAAAGAAAAAGGGAAAAAGGGGAGGGAGCCGGCCGGTCGACCGGCCCAGCAACCGGCCCACCCCGTCCGCGACCGGGTCCGACGCTGGTGCCATCCGGGCCGCCTCCCGGGGCCTTTTGGCCCAAGTCCGGCTGCAGGCCCGGTCCGTGACCGGCCTGCCCGGCGCATCCTCCGGTCCAACCGGGAATCTAGCAGCCGCCACTCCGTCCGGCCCGCGCCCCGTCGCGCCCCCGCGCGGCTCTGCGATCCGCGCCGCCGGCGCTGCTGGGCCGCCGCCGCCACGCGGCTGGGCCGCTCTCCCGCGCGGCTTGTGGCCTTCCCGCCGCCCGGCGCGCCACCGGGCCGCTCGCCCGCGCGCCCACGGCTCTATCCACCGCTCAGCGCGCTCGCCGCCTGCCCGATTCTTGGGCAGTCCGGCCAAGGCTGGCCGGCCTGGCCGGCTGCTGCTCCGATCGGCCGGCACAGTGGCCGGCTGGGCCGTTTTTCCTGCCCAATTTGCTGCCCGTTTTTCTGTCTTTTTCCCCCAACAGTTATTTTTCCACTTGGGCTATAAATACCTTTCTTCCACCTTGAGCCCAAGTAGTTCTTCCATTCTCTCACCTCCATTGTTGCTATTTGAAGAACTTGCTCTCCCCCTTGATTCCTCCAACCGTTCTTGCTCATATTTGAGGATTTGAGAGAGGAGATCTAGATCTACACTTCCACCAAACCGTTTCTTCTCTAAGTGAGGGAATCTCTTGGGATCTAGATCTTGGAGTCTTTGGTTGACTTTCCCCCTTATTCTTCCTCTCCAATCTCATCCTAGCATTCGTTGCTTTGGTGGGATTTGAGTGTGAAGGACTTGAACACCTCCGGTGTTCTTGCTTTGCATCATTGCATAGTGTTGAGCTCTCCACCACGATTTGTTCGAGTGAGAGACCGTGAGCTTGTTACTCTTGGAGGGTGACCTCCTAGTTGGCTTGGTTGGTGTCCCGGTGATCTCTTCGTGGAAGATTGTGAAGGGGCCCGGGCTTCTCCTTCGTGGAGCTTGTGAAGTGGTTGTGGAGCTTGCCATCTCCGGAGCGGAGGAAAAGCTAACCATAAGGAAAGGGCCATTATCCTTCGTGGGTGTGGTTCGGAGAATAGGGTGAGCCTTCGTGGCGCGGGGAATCCTTCGTGGGACCTCCACTCCTCCAAACGTGACGTACCTTGTTGCAAAGCAAGGGAACACGGGAATACATCCTCGTCTCCGCGTGCCTCGGTTATTTCTATACCCGAGCTCTCTTTCCTTGTGATAGCCATCGTGCTTGAAGTATATATATATCTTGCTATCACTTGTGCTACATATATCTTGTGCCTATCTTGCTTAGCTCTAGTTGCTATTGTTACACTTAGTTGAGCTTAGCATATTTAGGGTTTGTGCTTGTAAACTAAACGATAGTTTAATTCCGCATTCTTACAAGACAAAATCCGCAAGAGTTTGTAATTGCCTATTCACCCCCCCCCCTCTAGGCGACATCTCGATGTTTCAGCAGGTTCTGTCGGTGTTTGGTTTTCTGCTTGTGGCCCGCGAGAGCGATGTGTGTGTGTGTGTTGACTCGCTCGACGATGGAACAATCGCTAAATAGGAGAACCCTCCATTGACGACGCCGCCGCCTACCCCGAGGCCACCCGCATCCCCTAGCTTCACTACAAGAGATGGGGGATTTGTTGACGAAAACCCTGGTGACAAAAATGCATACCGTCATGGATGTGTCCTTATAGGTGACGAATTCATCTTTCGTCAAGCATTTAAGGTAATGCTTGACGGTATGATTTCTCGTCAAGAAAAAATCGTCACCCATTACCCAAGCGGGAAGGGCTTCCATCGTGTCTGTTAATAGGTGACGAAATCAAAGATCGAGGTGACGAAATAATACTAAGTTACTTTATTAAATGTTATTAGTTTTATATATCATGCGTGACCCACTTGTCAGGAACATATTTAATTAAGTAAAAATTGTGGTTTGGAAGAATCGAACAAGGGCTTCGGCGTGACCGACGCGGAGTCTTACCGCTAAGGTAGATATGGAATTTTGATCTGGATCCGTAAGTAGTCTATTCTACATATTTATTTCAATGGTGTGATCTAGATGTTACGACATAATAATTCCCTTATTAATATTTATGTCGGCCGAGGGTGCCTCGTTTAAGTCGCGCCGCTAGCAGACACGGCCTATATAGGTGCTCTTGCTAACAGTCGAATCGACTAGGGTTCTCGTCGAGGTGAGAAGAATTCCGTGAAGGCTCCATTGTGGTGGCGGCGAGACGCATCATCGGTGAGTTCTCTGATTGTTCGTTAGGTCTAGATTTTTTAATCGGTTGTCAAGATCTGTTACGAAGAACGTTGGCATGTTCTTAAGCTGAATTGTAGGCAATGGATCGAAGTTGGATAACCGATGGCACCAAGAAGGTCACCGCACAGTACAGGGCAGGTGAGAGGGATTTCAGCAAGTTTGCGCGAGAACACTTGGCCAAGACAGAAGAACCAATCTTGTGCCCTTGCAAGGACTGCCTAAATACGATACGTCGGGATATAAAAACGATCGAGGATCACCGCAATTGTTCGGGTATGTCCATGACGTATACAAGATGGACTAGACATGGGGAAGATTTTAGTGATGACGAAGGGCGGGATAGAAACGATGATGGTGCGTATGATAGTGACAACGATGAAGAGGAAGACAATGGTGATTGTTATGTTGATGATTCGTCTAGTATGATCTATGAACCTGAGTCTGGAAATAAAGGTCCCGACCTGCCAAATCAGTATGCTAATCTAATTGAGTCGTGAAAAAAGAACTTTATGAGGGATGCACCTCTTTCACTAGGTTGTCGTTCATCATTAAGCTCCTTCATGTCAAATCATACAGCCGGATAACAAACGAGAGGATTTGATCTCTTACTTCAGCTTTTACGTACAGCTTTGCCGGATGTGGACTTTCCCAAATCATATGCGATGCTAAGAGTGTTCTTTACGATGTTGGGCTTGGTTATGAGACAATTCATGCATGCAAGTTTGATTGTTCTTTATTTTGGGGAGATCACAAGGACGATACGAACTGCCATGTTTGTGGATTATCAAGATATAGAGACCCTCTTTGGAAAAAGAAAATCCCTCACAAGGTGTTAAGGTACTTTCCTATAATTAAAAGGTTGCAGAGACTATTTGTTAAAAAGGAAATGTCGACACATACTAGATGGCACAAAGAGAAGAGGGTTGTTGAGCCCAATGTCTTGAGGCACCCTGCTGATGGTGAGGCATGGAAGCACTTTGATGGCAAGTTTGATTGGTTTGCTAAAGATCCTCGTAACATAAGACTAGGTTTTGCCACGGACGGCTTCGATCCTTTTGGAAGTATGAGTAATCCTTACGGTATGTGGCCTGTTTTTGTGATTCCTTACAACTTCCCACCATGGATGTGCATGGATCAATCGAATTACATGATGGCATTGCTAATCCCGGAAAGTATTCCCCGGGGAAAGATTTTCATGTATTTATGCAGCCAGCGATAAAAGATATGATGCGGCTATGGAGTGGTGTGGAGACATTTGATGCATGCACGAGGAATATTTCCCATTGCATGCTTTGCGTTTCTTTGGTCTATTCATGATTATCCTGGATATGCCACTATGTCGAGCCGAAGCACAAGAGGATTTCATGCGTGTGTGCATTGCGATGAGAATCCTTGCGCTGAACCTTTGAAAAACAAAATTGGATATATTGGGCATCGGCGATTTCTTGATAAAAATCACCCATACGAGAACAATGAGACTTTTCAATGGTACAACCGAGACTAGAGATCCACCAAGGAAGTACACACCCAAAGAGGTAGGCTGCGAAGGTAGAAATGGTTAAGGATTTTGAACATGGGAAAAATCCAATATGTAGAAAGCGGAAGCGTGCAAGCATGCCGGTGAACCAACATGGCACACGAAAGTCAGCTTACATCATCTACCGTGCTTGGCGAGAACTTAAGATAGCTCACAACTTAGATGTGATGCATATTGAGAAGAACATATGTGACAATATTGTTGGTACACTACTTGAACTTGAGGGCAGGAATAAGGACACCGTTAGTGCTAGAATTGATTTGAAGAAATTCAAAATGTGGAAGAAGTATTGGTTGAAGAAAATTGTGAAGGATGATGATGATGCGGCGGTAACTTATGCGAAGCCCCTGCACCGTGGACGCTTTCGAAGGAACGAAGAGACATTTGTGTAGGTATTTGGCAAACACTAGGTTCCCAGAGATGGTTATTGCGCAAAGCGGGGAAGATGTGTGAATATTGATGGTTGTAAGGTTACCGGTATGAAGACGCATGATTGCCACATACTTCTGCGGCGAGTGTTGCAGTGGGCTCAAGGGAATTGCATCTAAGGAAATGTATGTGGCTATTGCAGAGCTAGGAAGATTTTTAGGGAGCTGTGTGCCAAAACCACGAAAGTTGATGTCTTTGAATCGATTGAAGGTTGAAATTGTTGTGATCCTATGCAAACTTGAGAAGCTCTTCCCCCAGCTTTTTGATGTAATGGTGCACTTAGCTATTCATCTTCACGAGGAGGCTCTTTCGAGGGGTCCTGTTCATTATGGTTGGATGTATCCGGTTGAGAGAAGATTAGGTTATCTAAAGTCTACGGTCCGTAACAAAGCAAGGCCGAGAAGGTTCTATCGCAGAGAGCTACATTGTTGATGAGTGTTTGATTTTTTGCTCTAGATTTTTCAAGGATGGCACGAAACAAGATTTAACAAAGATGATAGGAACCAAGACATTCGGAGAAAACCTGATCTGACGAGATGGAAGTATTTTCAGTTGGAGCTAAAGGTCTTGGGAAATCCATTTTGAAACATTTTGACAAGGAATTTGACAACATGGTTTGGTATGTCTTGAACAAGCGTGACGATGTAGAACGTTATATCAAGTAAGTAGTTAGCTTCACTTTAATAACTACTTCTCAATGTTGCAGACATAATTGTCCCGTATTTCATATGTGTTTTTTCTATGTTTCGGTGAATTCCGACAAGAATTGGGAGGTAGGGGTGTGCGTGACATCGAGGAGACGGTTCGAGAGAGAGTTTGCGGAGTTGGTTTGCAAACCATGTGAGACAGTTGGACAATGCATCGAAGATTTGAAGTCTCGGCTCTTGGGCCGGACCGGCGTGTAGTAGTATACGCTGGTTGCAACGTAAAGGGTGCGAGGTTTCGCACGCTTAGTCGGGATAAAGACACGAAGACTCAAAATTCGGGCGTAGCGACTAAGGGATCTTTTGGTGATGCGAGATGAGACCGACTACTATGGTGTTACGCAAGAAGTTCTTGAAGCTGCGATGCGGGACTAACAAACACGGTGACGGTCCGTGTACTTGTTTCGTTGCGGCGGTTCGACCTTGCGAGCAAGGGTTCCAAGATTAAAGATGATGGTTTTTTTAAAAGCGTTAACACTTCTATCCTATGGTTCAAGAATTCACCATTCATATTGGCCAGTCAAGCTGAAACATGCTTCTATTTGGAGGATACAAAGTTTGGTGATCCGTGGAAAGTGGTGCGAAGTTCAGCCATAGACATGTGTACGACGTTCCAGAATTAGAAGATGGTAACGATGATGCATTTGTACGGAATGAAGACGCATACCAGGAGGATGAAGGTTCGATCGACCATACATTTCATGATGTTGTCGACCTAGACGAGGAAAGCAGGTGGAAGCAGAGGAGGATGATCATCGTCTTTGCTGAAGTTGTACGTATTCATGATGCTCGTACAATCCGCGAACTAGAGAATGAGGAAGATAGTCCCAATGTTGACATGGATATGAGCGAAGATGAACTAGAGAATCGGGAAGATAGTGTCATTTTGGAAGAGAACATACATGATGACGAGGGAAAAAATTCAGAAGAAGATAGTGATTTAGATTGATAGAAACATGTAATGCATACAACTATATGTTTTGTTCCAAACATTTTAAATGTTCTTATTTAGATGTTTACGATCTCGAACTTGTCATTGAATTATCCGAAGGGTTTAAGAGCAAATTAATATAAGCAAAAATATGGACAAATATAAGAAAGCCAACGATTCGGTAACATAACTTTGACAATGGTTTTAATTAATCGACACTTGACACGATTACAACCAGCAGACGATATGACTAACTATTGTTTTAACACAAGCAAAATCGACAATCGCATAAAGAGTCTTACAACTTAATTTAAACCTAAAGGGGCTGCATAGTTGGACACACGGGCACCATGAATCACGGACTAGCTACTCCGGATCGATTTCGGGCACATGGGTAGCAAACAAGTAAACCCCTGCATTTCCCGAGGTAAAGCAAGAACAGCATCTTGTCACCCATCTGAAGGTGCTTTTCCTTGTCCATGAACTCCTTCCACCCAGCGACGCAGACGACCATCGTCTGAAGAAATTGCGTAGGACGCATGCACCAAAATTGGGATGGCACACAATGCGATTGCACCATATTGTTCCATATCTTTAGGAACCAAACGGCTAGGGATTTTCTGTTCCAACAGTAGGGACATAGTTTAGTTAACACTTGTACGTAATGTAGGTCGCAAACTTAATGAAATGATATGATCTACTGCTTACCACGTGTTTGTTGTAATTTTATTTGTTTGTCCAATTCGAGTATGCGGCATTGGGACAACTAGTGCTCCTTGATCATAATCTCCAGCATTGTGGTAGTCAACAAGGTAGTCCAAGTTGTCCACACGAAGAATGACGGTATGCATCATCCTCCAATTTATCATTGTTCCATCGGTACTGCGAGCGAGTCAACAATGTCACGCTTAAATGCGGGACAAGCTGGTAGTAAGCTGCATAATTAAAATAAGCTGACATAAGATGGAATAATTAATATGATCAATCATTGTGTGCAAAGGTGGAAAATTACCTGGATGGATTAGTGGTTCGGTTCCGATTATTACAAGAGTATCCTGAGCGAGATGAGTTAACTCTGAAAATTAACTCCATGCCAACCTTAAAATTGTACACTCTAGCAAATTCGTTCCAAAATCTTCCGTTGATATAGGTTACGCAGCTCTGTTGGTAACATTAACAACAAATGCATGGCCATCTTTGGTTTTGAGTGCAGCTTCAAAAGTTGTCCTGTGGGAGGTCTGGACACCATACTTCTTAAGGAAATACGGTCTATAGTAGCAAGGGATGACCTAAATTCAGTAGAGTTAATACAAAAGTAAGTTAAATATGCGTCTACTCGGATAATCACCGAGTCTCGGATCTTGGACTTCTATCGGCACATATCTGAACTTCTATCAGCACATATCTGAACTTCTATCAGCACATATCCTGAACTTCTATCGGTATAGGACTGAACTACCGATACCTCTATCTCTAACAGCTACAACTATCGTAAAACTGGTATGAACGTAAAAGTTATCACAACTATCGTAAAACTCAACCATAAATAAGCGGTTAATACATATGGTGACCAACAATTATTACACACATCTGAATAATAGTACTAAACTAGCAATAACTACTAGGATCACGTGTTAAACTTTGATGTGGCGGCGAATTAATAAAACATACGAATGAATTTTAAACTTGTAAGTGCATGTACCGTCTTCTCCTCAAAACCCTCTTGTAGTGTTTGGACGAAAAAACCTAACGCGACTCCCCTCCGCCGCACATCCCCTTCTTGTCAAAGCAAACTGGACACTGCAAAAAATATGAAGAAAGATTACAAATCGGAAACAACGATCGATCGCGAGACGTACATGTTATTTACGTACTCCACTAGTAGGCGCCATCGTTGGTCTCGACGCGGAGCGCGAGTCTTACAAGTCTCGCCGGCGAGAGACGTGGCGAGCTGTGGCGGCGAGAGACGTGGCGAGATCTGCGGCGAGAGACGTGGCGAGATCTGGCGGCGGCTGAAGGAGGTCGTGATATGATGGCAAGTTATATCGTGGAGTAAATTTCGGTAGGTCAATAGGAGTGCAAATGGGCGGTGCTGGGTTTGGACGTGACAACACGGTCGGCTAACGCGTCGGTTGGACTAGACCCGCGTCGATTTTCTCTTCGTCTGCCGTGTCAATATTGGGACGGAGTAATTAATGGGGATGATATTTATCCCCTTCCCCCTCCCGTACCGTCTCAATATTCGCACCGCATCCTGGTTTCCACTTTGCACACTTCTCGTCGTCTCCTCTCCCTCATTATCTTCGTCTCCCGCCGCTGCGTCGCCATGGACATGGATGAGCAGCAAGTGTACAAGCTGGACTAGCACGCGCGCGATCCACATCCACGACGAGGCGGACCTGGAGGTGGTCTACACCAACGACCCCAGGGAAGTGCGCCGCGTCCTCGACATGTCCACGGAGTGGCTCATGGAGGACGCGCACAAGTTCGTCGGCCTCGACTTCGAGTACACCAACCATCGAGCCGAGGACGAGAAGAAGATCGCCGTGGTTCAACTCTGCATGCGTCGACATGTCTTTGGTGTTCCACTACGCAGCGTAAGAACTAATCCCCTTTTTTAATCTTTCGATTGGGGTTTTTTACTTGCCGCCGTTCTGTCTCTCTTTGATTTTCGTTAGACATTGTTCCCGAAAATCGGTACATTCCCGATCTAAATCTGCTACACATTGTTCCGAAAAGCGGTACATTCCCGATCTAAATCTGCTACACATTGTTCCCGATTTATTAATTTGTTTCATCTTCGTCTCCTCTGTAGGTTCTTGCATATTTGTAACTGATACGTGACTAGTACATTATTTTGTTTCTTTGCGGTGCTAAGCTGGTGGGAGTCTCCGGCAATCTGCGATTTCTTTCGAGAAGGCGCTACGTTTGCGAGTGTTGACATCCGTGGTGACAAGAGAGTTCTGTGGAGGACATGGCACATGGAGATTCCTTACGAGTACTACGTCGATCTCCGGGACGAGTACTTCAAGTACACCGTCATGCGAGGGCTGGCATGGCTACCATGGCGACAAGACTCATAGATTCATGGTTCGGTGATATGAAGAAGAAGTTCCACCACCATCGGCACGGCGTGGGGGGACTTCCCACTTCCAAATATGAACATCGATTATGCAGCCATTGATGCTTGGGTCTCGTACGAGCTCTACCGCAAGATCGTGGTGGACAAAGTCCTGGCGATGGTGGATTGATCATCTCTTCTGTTGCATGACCCCACGATCTTTTGGTTTGGTCTCCCTCCTGCGTGAGGTGCTTTTGGCTAGTAGTCCGTTCTTTTGAAAGCGTAAATATTTTGCCATGATATGTTAACAATTGTCTTGGGAGGTTTCAATTTTATGTTTTGTACATCCTAGTACTTGAAAGTGCTAGTAAAATAAATGTTCGAACGTAAAAATCACCAAAAATCAAAACATACCAGACGTAAATTTCACCAAAAATTGTGATTCAAATTTTCTTTATGACTTTTACTCATTTATCTGAAATTTTTCATCGAAAAAATCTCAAAGTGGTGAACAATAACATAATATGGTGTCCCCATGGTGGACATGTGTCGAACGAGGGGTTTTCGGACGAAAAGAGGGGGAAATCGCCAAAAAGCAACCAAACCACCATGGATCTGGGGCATGATTTGGCACCCTTGTGCACATTGTGATATGACACCTTGGTTGCTATGGGTTTTGATATTTGGGAGTTGGTGGCTTGGTGTCCCCATGGTGGACATGTGTCGAACGAGGGGTTTTTGGACGAAAAGAGGAAATCGCCAAAAGCGACCAAACCACCATGGATCTGGGGCATGATTTGGCACCCTTGTGCACATTGTGATATGACACCTTGGTTGCTATGGGTTTTGATATTTGGGAGTTGGTGGCTTGGTGTCCCCATGGTGGACATGTGTCGAACGAGGGGTTTTTGGACGAAAAGAGGGGAAATAGCCAAAGCGGCCAAACCACCATGGATCTGGGGCATGATTTGGCACCCTTGTGCACATTGTGATATGACACCTTGGTTGCTATGGGTTTTGATATTTGGGAGTTGGTGGCTTGGTGTCCCCATGGTGGACATGTGTCGAACGAGGGGTTTCGGACGAAAAGAGGGGAAATCGCCAAAAACTCACCAAACCACCATGGATCTGGGGCATGATTTGGCACCCTTGTGCACATTGTGATATGAAACCTTGGTTGCTATGGGTTTTGATATTTGGGAGTTGGTGGCTTGGTGTCCCCATGGTGGACATGTGTCGAACGAGGGGTTTTCGGACGAAAAGAGGGGGAAATCGCCAAAACCGACCAAACCACCATGGATCTGGGGCATGATTTGGCACCCTTGTGCACATTGTGATATGACACCTTGGTTGCTATGGGTTTTGATATTTGGGAGTTGGTGGCTTGGTGTCCCCATGGTGGACATGTGTCGAACGAGGGGTTTTCGGACGAAAAGAGGGAAATCGCCAAAAACTCACCAAACCACCATGGATCTGGGGCATGATTTGGCACCCTTGTGCACATTGTGATATGAAACCTTGGTTGCTATGGGTTTTGATATTTGGGAGTTGGTGGCTTGGTGTCCCCATGGTGGACATGTGTCGAACGAGGGGTTTTCGGACGAAAAGAGGGGGAAATCGCCAAAAGCGACCAAACCACCATGGATCTGGGGCATGATTTGGCACCCTTGTGCACATTGTGATATGACACCTTGGTTGCTATGGGTTTTGATATTTGGGAGTTGGTGGCTTGGTGTCCCCATGGTGGACATGTGTCGAACGAGGGGTTTTCGGACGAAAAGAGGGGAAATCGCCAAAAACTCACCAAACCACCATGGATCTGGGGCATGATTTGGCACCCTTGTGCACATTGTGATATGAAACCTTGGTTGCTATGGGTTTTGATATTTGGGAGTTGGTGGCTTGGTGTCCCCATGGTGGACATGTGTCGAACGAGGGGTTTTCGGACGAAAAGAGGGAAATCGCCAAAAGCGACCAAACCACCATGGATCTGGGGCATGATTTGGCACCCTTGTGCACATTGTGATATGACACCTTGGTTGCTATGGGTTTTGATATTTGGGAGTTGGTGGCTTGGTGTCCCCATGGTGGACATGTGTCGAACGAGGGGTTTTCGGACGAAAAGAGGGGAAATCGCCAAAAACTCACCAAACCACCATGGATCTGGGGCATGATTTGGCACCCTTGTGCACATTGTGATATGACACCTTGGTTGCTATGGGTTTTGATATTTGGGAGTTGGTGGCTTGGTGTCCCCATGGTGGACATGTGTCGAACGAGGGGTTTTCGGACGAAAAGAGGAAATCGCCAAAAACTGACCAAACCACCATGGATTTGGGGCATGATTTGGCACCCTTGTGCACATTATGATATGACACCTTGGTTGCTATGGGTTTTGATATTTGGGAGTTGGTGGCTTGGTGTCCCCATGGTGGACATGTGTCGAACGAGGAGTTTTCGGACGAAAAGAGGGAAATCGCCAAAAACTCACCAAACCACCATGAATTTGGGGCATTTAACGTCACCACATTACCCTACAACAGAAGTTTCACTTGGAAAAAGGTTTGACAACCTCTTAGTGCAATTAGGTCAACCTAGGTTTCACCAAACACTCAAACTTTCATATAAAATTGAAAATTTGTTGAAATCTTTCCAAACCTTGTGTATTGGCCAATGTGTGGCTAACACTTTCCATGGAAAATAACAAACTAGAAAAAAATTTGGCATAAGGGTGCATCAACATGTGGGTAATGACGCTAGCATGCTATCTTGGCAGTTTGGTTTGAAAATTTTCAAAAATTCATCCCCTAAACTCAAGAAGAGGCTATGTGTGATCACTAATTCGTATTTCAAATAATTTAGAGTTTTTAATACCCATCTTGAAAATTACGTGCCAGCCGATCCGTCATGCGTGGGACCCATGTCAAAGTAATGGGAAAGTGGACTGACTACATGCAGCAATCCACGTTTTCACACCCACGCGTACGAGAGAGGAACCCAAACGGCGGCACCTAGTGTATATCCATCGGCCCCATCGTCTCTCCCACCCGCAACTTCTATTCCCCAATCTACGGCGAAAAACCACCTTGCACCTCCACCGGCGCAACACCGACCTCCCCTTCCACCGAAGATCCCGAAGATGAAGCGTGTTCGCGGAGACGAGCCGGAGCGAGTGCGGTCGTCAACGTCGACGAGAGGCGACGGCGAGGGTCCGGTAGTAGTCGACGTCGCGGAGGCGGGATCTTCTTCCGGACACTGGAGCCGCTCTTCGCCGCGCCGTGACCGTGGAGGGCTCCGCCCAACCGGCCGTGGTCGCCGTCGGCGATGAGGCCCGGGGAGACGTCCTCGCTCCCGCGGCACAAGCGGATGACCGGGGCTTCGATCCGAATGACCCGTTCTACCGCCACTCCAGGCGATGCACCGCGAGCTATATGGCCCCAGAGAGTGCGACGAGTTCGAATAGGAGGCCTCCGACAAGCTGCGAGGTACTCTACTATTCCGATCGATCCCCTGTTTTTCTTGATCTTCTTGTTCACCATAGGGTTTGCTCATAGGGTAGATTGATTTGCCACATGCTGCGACTTCTTGTACAAATTGATGATTAAGGGTTCTTGCTCATCGGATTTATGGTTTGTAGTTACTAGATCTGTAATATTTGATGCACATCTTGATTCAAGCTGTAATGATTCCTTTTGTGTGATGAATGATACCTGCTTAGTGTAACGCTCAATGCATTTCAAACTTAAATTCATCCGAATATGAATCATACCGAGTGATTATGATTACAAGAATTATATTATAGGTAGTATTAATTGATCTGATACATGGATTTTATAATCACCATTTGTTTTAAACTGGTGCTTACTTATACGATGAAACCATAGTGTGTACATCATTTTAATTTGGGGAACAAGTGAATTATCGGTTGCATGTAATTTATGACCATAATTTTTGTTCAATTCCTGCTTATTGACGTCATGAATCCATATTGTTTTATGAATCGGTACATCTTCAGGGAACAAATGATTGATCCCTGATCCATGAAATTTATAATCACCATTTTCTCTTAAATTGGTGCTTACTTATAATACTGAAATAATGATTGGACTACCCATGAACCGGTTGTGACAACAGTTTAAATTGGTGGTTATTTATATTAGTGAAGTAATTATGTATGGTTGGATCTGGATCATAAATGTTGATTCTACATGATTAATTCTTAATAATGTTCATACAAAAATATTTAATGCTTCAATTGTATTTCAGTTAATTTCCTTCTCTCACTTCTTCTTTACTTTCAAAATCGCGAGGAAGACTACGAGGACGTTGACGGCGACAAGGAGGACCGGGACCGGAAGAGCCGCTTCGTTACGAAGAAGGCGAAGGCGGCCAGATCCCTTTCCGTCGTAACGGAAAGCCACATTGCCCATTCTGCGGCGGGGTTTTCCCGAACGATCTCGTGTGTACGATCCGGCACGCGACGGGAGTTGGAAAAGGTAGCAAGCGAAGCACAATCCTGCTAGCAAGGCGAAGCACGCTGCCTTTGGCAAGTTCCTCGGGGACTACGTCGGGACTGGCCTCATCCCGCTCGTCGGTCCAGTGTTGGCCCTCATGTTCTCCACTAAATTTAGTTTCTGTTTAGTTGTTCCCACAGTAGGTTCATGGTTAAACTATGTCATGTTTCAAAGACTATGTTCTACTTTTGTTATTTGGAACACAGGCAATCATACCCGATTGTTTAACTACCGGCCTAGTGGGCTTGTTCTGTTTTTCCCAAGGCCCGGGGAAGTACATATTAATTTGCAAAAAATGAACAATTAAAATCGGTGAAAATTGAACGGCGGTAGAAAAAATGCGAGGACCAAATAGTCAATCGTAAAGTGTACCCCCTACATAATCCCACTATACAATCCCTTCACACAAGAGCGGCCGGGTAGCGATATGACATAAACACACAATGGGCACACACAAATTGTAGACTAAAACAATTATATCATATGATAAAGATTATATCATAGGATATCAAGCTGAAACTTCAATACCACCACGGCCGCCCTGGTTGAAAAGAATGAGAACAACATTCCCGAGATTCAAAGTTATACTCCTTAGTAAACTCCGACCAGCGGGAATCGAACTTCATCCTTCCATCGGTAGTAGTGTAGTATGCACCACGAGGGTGGTAGCCATAGTCATCAACAAAAAAACATGCCTCCCCGCTTTCGAGAGATATTCAAGGACCTAACAACTTCCTTCGGTATACGCTGAATAATAAAAATTAAATTATATATGGGAAGGATATAAAGGATAACTAAGATTACATAAAGAAAAGGAGAATTATACCAGTCCATTGCCCTTCAAATCGGTATTCGTCAAGGTGTGCACAAAAACAATACCAAGACCAAGACCACGCTCACGGAGAAGTTGTTCCTTCTTCAATGTTTGAGCAGTAGTAAGCATAACACCTTTAGTGTGGACAAGCTGAGTTGGAATTTCTGCATACAAATTTAAAATTAATAAAAGAATAAAAAAGAGGAGATATAACATCGGTTATATTAAAAAAATAGGCAACACATGGTAAAAGGTAAAAACAGAATTACCATCGACACGATGCTTTCGGTGCCATCGGGACCTCTTTGCAAAAATCCCAAACAGTTCAGGAGCACTATCAAACCCAAACATGATACGATCACCAACTTTCAGGTCGTAGTCATGAAGAAATTTTTGGTATCCGGTACCAAAAACACGTGTCTTCGAACTGCCTTTCTTAACATGAAATTTGTACTTCACTTCATCCGATGTAACGACAAAAAAGATATTACCAACAAGGTTGTTGAACTGCCTCCTCACAAAACAAGGCACGATCTGAAAAAAGCAGTAGAACAAAAATGCGAGAAAATAAGGATATAGTCTAGAATCTGTCAACAAAAAAGATACATTCTAAAAAAGGATATATACCATAAAGTCATCAAATCTGCTTCCAAGATAACGGCGAAATGAGCGAGAGTCTCCCGCCTCTGCGACAATGATTGCCCATCGAACCACAAACAACACGGTTCATCCTGTGTATATTTAGCAATTTTACCAAAGCTAGTACAAAATACGGGTAGGTAGGGCATATTCATAGAAATCTATCCATAGATCTGAAACCATACACACATATATCCATAGATCTGAACAAACAAGATTATTCGAGAGGACAAAAAGGATTTTCAACAAACGAGAGAAAAAGGAGGTGAGGTGAAGTAGTGACATGTAAAAACATATTTTCCTACCTCTCAAAACAAACGAAAATCTTCAGAGAGAAAAGAGATTTTCAGCACAAAAGAGAGAGAAAGAAGATGAAGGAGACTTGCTTCACCGCATGAACAAGTGAGGGCAGAAGGCAAAACCAACCGGGGCATTATAAATACAATAAGTAGTACTAACCGCCTACAACCGCTATTTAATGAGGTGTGGGGTAGATGGTGGTTGCTATCCTGTAAGAGTTCAAAAGTCAAACACAAAGTATGTCATGCAAAAATGGAGCCCACTGCTATTATGTAAACTCTGTCAATAAGTTCACAATGGCAAAACATCGGCACTGCTTGAAAAATACATTGAATCATAACGTTGCACTTCAAAATTATTTAAAACCATATGATTTACAACTTCAAATGTACAACAAAATGTTGACTACATGCCTTTGTTCGGACTATAGGTTAGGTCGAACAATTATGGCATGTTAGTCATTTTTTGAACATACATAAAAAACAAATGCTCATTTGTGGACGAACCGCACAATTATACCAAAGTAGGCATCACTTCAACACATCAAACTACACCAAACCTCATGAAAAATTTAAATTTGAATTTTCCACATGAATGTCACAACATTTACTCAGTCCCACTAGTTACCGATGATTTTACATTGAATTTAGCATTTATTATGAGTTTTACTCGTTTTTGTCATTTTTTAATTAAAATATACATGTACAGTTCCATTTTCGAGTAATATTTTTTCTTTCGCGGCAAAAACTTGTTCCCTCCAAATTGTAGTACGCCGGCTGCCAAAACGCCCAAATTTTTTGTTCCCTCCACTCCTCCCGCGCACCCCACCTATCAAATATTTCGCCCTCCCTTATATACGTCGTGCCTCTACCCCATGATTTACGAGCATCTTAACTACCCACCCCCGACCTCATCCTCTCGTGCTCACCCCGATCCGGTGTCTTCGCCGGACGTTCATCCATCTCGCATCTATCTCCCCGGCCGGTGGTCGCCATGGCCGGCGATCGTCGAAACGTCGGGGGAAGGAAAATCGCACACACACGCCGAAGAAGGCGCCCGCTCGAAGAAACGCCAAGGTAAATCTGTCGGTGATCGGCTTGTTGTCGTGTTTTTCGGATGGTTAGATCGAGAGATCGGTTTTACATGTCTACCGCGCCCGTTTGACCTATATCTAGATCTTGCATATTTGATAGATCCAATCCCGACATCATACGTATAGGGTTTATCGTTTTTATTGCGAGACAATCATGCCGTGCTATACAATCTTTGCCATCCCGGCTTTGTACAATCTTTTGCATAGACAATTGTTTGCCGAAACACTTAATCGAACTAATTCCAGCCGTTGCCGAAAACAGCTGACGAGCTACGGTGAACAACGACATTGCTTCGGACTTTTATTCCTCGGTTTGAGAGGAAGCGAGTTTGATCTAGAACAATTGTTTCTTTGTTTTCTATGTAACTAGTCGGTTTGCACCTGCAATGCACGTCTTAACAATGTAATGAAGTTTTTTTAATCATGTACTTTGTTTCATCAGTCTATTTATTTCCACAATTTTTGTTTATCTATGTCTTTCAAAAGTCAAAAATCAAATTTCAGCACATATCTGAACTTCGTCGGCACAAATCTGAACTTCTATCAGCACATATCTGAACTTCTATCAGCACATATCTGAACTTCTATCAGCACATATCTTATGTTTTCAATCAGCACGTAGACTCTTATGTTTTCAATCATTTGCTGCTGTACAATATTTTGCAAAGACAATTATTTGCTGTTTTCTATGGAATTGGCCCCCTCTTATGTTTTGTTCACGCTCCGCTCTTCCGATTATTTCAGCGGAGACACAAAACCGTCAAGCCGGCATATGAGCTTGCCAAGGAGAAACAAATGCAAGAAAATGTAGTACGCATGGAAAAAATTTTATTTGAAAGATATGGACCTGCCCACAAATTTCAGAAAGATTTCTCTGGTTTTGCACGTACATTAGTGTATGGTGGGGTACAAATAGGAACTAGTAACAATCTAAAGGACACAGATTGCGAAGAGATGGAGGTCGAAGAGGACCCTTCGTATGAACCGAATCCGAGAAGAGATAGCTACTGCTGATGATGATCTTCATTCAGATGAGGATCGGCGCACGGTCGGCAAAACTTCAGCTCAGTGCTGTGGAACTATGTACGAACTATGATAGGAAATACGTACATGCTAAATGTTTCGTACTAATGTAGCCTCTACTTTGCTTGTAGATAGTTGCTTCTTCTGCAATAGTTGCACGAGAAGAAGCGATCCATACACGAAGTTGCACCATCCAACATTGCAACAAGATCAATGGCAACAAGCTGAACCGAGGTGGGTCATCGATGAGCCGACGGCCCTTTCTTGTCCGAACACCGAAGGAGCACCCTCACCTAACCGAGATCATGACATCTGGAGGCAGCACCTCATCTCCTGAGGACAATCAAATTGTAAACTTTGAGCGGCAAGGTATGAAAATTTGTAAAAACTAAACAACGTACCGCATATTTTCATATAAAAGAGAATCATTTCGTATATCTTCTTTCGAGAGACACCGACAACATGCGGCGGTAGTAAGAGAAAGAGAGGTGGACGCGAGGAACGTACCATGGGCCATGGACTACATGAGTACACAAGAAGACATGGTGGCAATAAGATGCCAATTGAATTCACTGGCTTTGGTGTCGGGAGACCCAAGGATTATGTCCGATCGACAAAGCCGAGCAATGAGGTTGGTATTCACATCCGTGAAAAAATGCCGCTTGCAACACAACGGACACGGTACAAGAAAGATGACACTCTCAAATATGTCATTCCTCATGCTATAAGTACGATGGCGGTGAGTCCTGTACAATCTTGGTTTAACCTAATTAGTATGCTACATGATCAACTATCTAATATTCTGCGATTAATGCATCACTATTTTGAAGGGAAAGTTTAATATGGACAAAAATGATGAGGTGGCTCAAGATGTGTGCACTGATATGCTTTGCAAGTTAGTATTCGGCGGTTCCGATATAGGCTTAAAAAGGAGTATTGGCCGAAAATTAAAAATCTCACACTGGAGCAAGCATATCTCAAGAAGCCGGATCATGTAGAAGAGAAAAGCTGGAAAGAAGCTGGTGAAAAGATGGTTTGATGAGAAGTACCAGGTACATAAACGTTATTCCTTTCAATAACGACTCTTGAATTCTTACATTTCTACGATGCGGATAAATAAAATGCATGTCTTGAACATAGGAATTTGTGTGTAATAAATGGAAAGAACAGAGAAGGCGTGAAAGCAGTTCCATACCACTTTGGATCTCGAAGCTATGTTGCTCACGGGAACATCTAGTAAGTGTTACGAATTTCCCAATACGGTTCATACTTCTGTCATACACGAGTGTACAATGGTAATGTGCATTCTACATTTTTCAAGCGAGAAGGCTAAGCGGCGGGAAGAAGAAACCTCTCCAATTGAATTTTTTAGAATCACACACACTAACAAGGATAACATTATGAGTCTTTGAAGCAAAAAGTGCATATGTAAGAAATATTTCATATTAGCACAATATAATATAATCCGATTTTGTATGTTGTCCATGCAATGATTGTAATCTTTATGCGGGATAAAATGGTGGCAAAAAAAGCGGCGCCACGCAATGAAGATGAACCTGATTTGACTGATTTGCAAATTGTTCGGCTAGTTCTGAGCGAGAAAAGCCCATCCACCACCTGCAGCAGACATTCCTACCAAGATTGGGCGTCGCAACAAGTTCCGGGAAGTCTTATCGTCTCGGCTACACGCATCCGAGAGCTACAACAAAGGCGCGGATCAAGAGCGAGAACTCCATACGAGCGGTGACCGAAACGTAGCACGGTGAGATGCGAGCAAGACTACAAGGACAAGATGAAAAATTTGAAGAGATCAGGAAGAAGCGGGAGGAAGAACTTGAAGGCTGTGAAGAAAGCCCAAGAAGAAAAGACTACGGCTTATGAAAAGAGGTGGCGAGAAATGGATGCCGTGCTTAATTTGCTCTTGAGGACATCCCAGCCACCATCCATGTCTCAATCCCAGGGCAACTAATCTATTGCACCACCGTCCTACAACATTATTAATCATAGGTCTTTTAATTTCTTTGTGTTCCAATTGTAATTTTCTTATGAATCTTTCGGTCTGTGAGAGACATATATACTTCTTGTGCCACCATTTAAGTATGATATTTATTGTCTACTTTTTGATATTTCGCCAGTTTTTTTGTTTCCCAAATTTCGCAAATAATTCAAATGCTCTCAAATTTTGTCAAATTCAAAAGGTGACGGAAAATGTCACAACGTCACTATTAAATGAAACCACGTGGCACCAATTTCTGGTCCCACTTGTCAGAATTTGTGGGTCCCACCGATCGACATTATTGGGACCCATATGTCGGCAACAACCTGGTCCCACTTGTCTGAATTTTGTGGATCCCACCGGTCGAATATTGTGGGTCCAGCTTGTCATAATATTTTGTGGGTCCCACCGGATATCCATGTCGGCGCCGTCGGACCCATGTTGTCGAAGCCAAATGGACCCACATGTAAGGCCACGTATGCTTTTTTTGGACCAATCAGAAGCTTCCCAAGATTTAGATATTGACGAAAGTTGCAATTTTTCGTGATAAACCTGTCTGTCAACAATGAACCTTTGATGTTGACGAATTTGCAGGTCGTCACCATCAAACATTTGACGTTGACGAAAAAATGCATACCGTCACCCCCGATATTTTATGACGGAGCTTCCTTGACGAACCCCATGACGATCAAATTTTGTCACCGCGAAGTAATCCTTGACGAAAATTGGCCTTAACATGACGAAAGTGATTTGTCAAAAAAAATGTTTTCCTTTGTAGTGCTTGTTGTGGGCTGCAGCCACTCGAATGATCCCCCTTGCACTGCTTCTCCCATTTCGAATTGGTTTGTTTGGGTTGACCAGTGGTTTTCTCATGGGTTTCGATCAATGTGCGCTGCAGAAGAAGAGCACGAAGAACATCAACAACATGTCGTGGCCCAGTTATTTTGTCAGCTTAAAAAATAACCTGCCCTTCCCTAGCTTATTCGACAAGCCACCCAACTTATTCTAGGCTTATAAATTAGTTATAGGATAAATAGTTCCGAAGCCTCAAGTAATAAGCCGGGTGACTTATTCGATAAGCTCGTAAGTTAATGTTTCTTCTGAGGTTGGTAGTTTTTTATGGTGTTTGCCTTTATGTGACTGTAAGTTTATATCACCGAGAATTTAATTCGTATAATGGTAACTGAAGTTTACATTGGCTTTGCTTTGGGTGTGCCTTTAGAATTTAGATATGAATACAACACCCTAGAACAATCTACCTCTTTATTAAGATTTCTCCAAGACCTCCTCAATGTCTAGTGATAATGGGATGTTGAAATACTTTTCCTTCATGTATTGTTTGTGTTGTGGGATGAGTCAAGTATCCATCAAAAGTTTACTTGTAGGTTGAGCTTAGTTTTGAAGATTGTGGTATGCATATAGGTTGTTGTAGTTCTTTGTTGAATTTGTTGCAGATTTTAACCTATATTCCAACTGTCTACATTTAATGTTGTGATGTTTAGTCTAGTTTGCGGTGTTTAGATTTTGGATTGTTGAATGGGGACTGAAGTTTACCTCATTGGCTTGCTTTATCTATGCCTTAGAGATTAATATAGCGCCCTAGAACAAACCACCTCTTTATTAAGAGTAATGCAGAATGTCTAATGAATGGGAGTTTGGGATATATTTGTTTGCTAGCATCATACTGTATCAACTGTCTGGACATTGTAGCAATTGAACTTATAGTTACTTTCTCATCATGCACAAGCTGGCGGCGCATACCAGGAAGCTGTAAGAATAAATTCCCTTGTATCTTGAGCATGTTGATTCACTATCTATTCTTCAAGAACAATACTTCCAGCTCTTATCGACTAGCATTGCATCTTCTATCCTACCCCCCAATACAAGTTTCCTCCAAACTTCTAGTTCTAAAGCACAAAAAGAGCACGTTGTATATCTTCACGTTGGATGTGACGGCATGGGCATTGACTAGTTACGGGTACATGTCTATTTGCAAGTACACCATAACAAGGAAAAATACTGTGAAGAGATTTCCATGTAAATATTTTAACCTTCGTTCAAACCGAAGCTTTCTGTAGAGAATCCACCTAATTACGATGCCACGGTGGACATGCCACTCATATCCTAAATGGTAATGATATACGGTACTACTCACTCTCAGTCAAATCTCGGTCCATACCACGGACCGTTAGATTTAGCTTTATGATTTGTGGCATAACCTTTGACCGATGCTGATTGGTAGCCATGTTCGATATGCGTGTGCCCTTGGAATAATTTTTGCAGAACGTGCCATGTCGAGGCTGTCCAGTAGAGAGTGTCCCAACCGATCGGAAGCAATGTTGTTGTTGGGGGATTTTGTGAGCTTTGCATAAAAAATCTATTTTTTAATTACTGAGCGCGAAAAGCGGGGTTTTTTGTGAAGCACCTACCAAGAAACAATTCCAAAATTGCACCAACTAAATTTTCAAGAATACTAGACTATATTGTATGTACAAATCACCAACTTCTTGCACCTCAAAATATTTCTAGGTACCTCTCACCAAAAAGACAAATTGCTACCGATTCAGCTGGAAGCGGACAAAATTTGAACTACAGGAGCATGATTGTTTTCCCTTAATTTTTTGTAAAAAATATTTTTAGGTTCACAACTATATATTTTATCATAGATCTACTAAGAGTTTTAAAAAATTATGCATCTAGGTTAGAAAGTTCATGCCCACTGTTTTAGCTGCATTTTGAATCGAGCACAACTAACTCAAAAAAAATCAAAAAAATGTAAAACCTTTGCACTACATCATATTATGTTACTTAGTTTCTAGGAAAAATATAAAACTTGGAGAAAAAAAAGAAAAAAAATTGTGAGGCTATGCCGAGGGCAGCCCTCGGGGTATCTGTGACGCCGTGACAGCGCCGACACGGTCCAGAGTTGGTGGGGTGTATCCCAGGCCTATGCCGACGGCCTGCGGTGCACCGAGGGCAACCGTCGGCGTAGCGTCGCCTACGCCGAGGGCATTGCTGCGCCGACGGCCTTGTTGGAGGGCTGGCCTGGACGGCCCATACACCGACGGCCTCGACTTTTGGCCGTCGGCGTATGACTAGGTCGTCGGCGTTTCGGTCCATTCCTGTAGTGCGAAGCCGTTGCATTTTTTCTTCTTTTTCGTGGGAAAGCTAAACCGAACGGCGGTCACGATCAGTTGGTGGTAAATTCGTTTCGAGCAGGCGCGCGATAAAAACATCGTCAGAACTGACCACGTCGAAAAGAAAGAAAAAGGAAACTTTGACCATCTACGGAAGGTTCCAGACGCGTGCGAGCAGAGACGCACACACCTGCCACGCTACGAATCGAAACAGAGACCTGGTTAGGTCACCTACGAATCGTACACACGCAGATGCATGCCACGTCATCCAAAACAATTTTCAGATCGTTCACAAAAACGGAAATCGTCAGAGATTTCACCTACCTGAAATAAATAAAAACAACCCGGGAAACAGGATTGAGATCGTTCAGAAAAAGGGAAACCGTCAGAGATTCTGGTATTCACTTAAGATAGTACCTGGAATAAATAAAAAAAACAATATACGAGGTACATACATAGGTTTCTGTGTTTAACCCGGAAAAAAATACGCCGGCCGGAGAGTTGGCGACTTCCCACCCGAACCGGACCTGCCACGTCGGCGGGGTCCAACGCATTTCCGCCAGCGCCAGCCAACCGCGCCCCGCCACGTGGGCCCTCGGGAAATTTTGCAGCGCTAACCCCACCATTATTATTACTACTACGTCGCCCTCCTATATCTCCTCCTTCCTTCCTCCTTCCTCGTAATCGTCTCCGCTTCTTCTCTTCTCTTCTCTCCCAATCCCGACCCGCACCCGGCGGAATCTCGCGGCACGCAGGTCAAACCCCGCCACCCGCACCCATCTCGCTCTCGCGGGCCCGGATCGGGCCAGATTCTAGGCTTCGCGGGCCAGGGACCGAGCTGCCGGCCGGCGGCGGCGGCGCCGGAGCAAGATGGACGGGTTCTTGCACAGGGTCAAGGGGCTGGACGCCTTCCCCAAGGTCAACGAGGACTTCTACAAGCGGACGCTCTCCGGCGGCGTCGTCACGCTCGTGTCCGCCCTCATCATGATGCTCCTCTTCATCTCCGAGACCAGTAAGCGCCTCTCTCCTCCCCGCCCGCCCGGCCGTAATGGCCAATCCACCCACGCTGCGGAGATTCGACAGTTATTACTAGGTTGAATTATAGCTGCCCCGCCCGCCCTTAGGATAGATTGGTACCATCTGCTTGGATTCTGGATTTGGCGAGCCCCGTGATTTCAATTGCGCGGAATTCTCGAATAGTAGTAGTACCCTTCTTTTTTCGCGGGCATGGCAAGATTTCGCTATGCTTTTCGGGCGTGCCCGTGGCAATCTTCTCTAGAGATAAAGGTGGACTGTCGTGCCAAGCTACGTCTTTGCTGTCCTCGGAGGGAAAAGGTTCGACTTTTGGTTGACATACCTAGCTGTGGTGCTGCTCTGGACATTGCCGCAAACTGCAATGCACGAGTTGTTGGAAGATTCTCGAAAATCTTTCGGTTTTTACTAGTTCCTGCTGTGGTGTCAGCTAGGTGGGCACGGTTCTGCCGGTGTACTCTTGGATTCACCTGCCGCTGTCACAATTTGGTCATGAGCGGTCACATCCTTTGTGTTTTGTTCTTGTCTTTCCGTAAATAGATCGTCATGTGGATTGCCCACATGTTTGCAGCAACTCTTTGGTGAAAAGGTTCTGTTGGGAGCAGAATTGGACCCGCAAGTTAGTTATGGGCAACCCAACGTGCTCATGGTTCAACTTGTATGCTTATTTTAGTCGTTATACGTTGCTTGAATCTGGTGCTGTCAAGATTATCTCCTTGGTGAATGTTTTGAATGCCGGGCATCTTCTCTCCGTGTTTGGAATTTAGAGCCAAGTTTTGCATTGTCCAGGTTTTTCCGCACATTGGAGCTCCTGATGTATGGTTGTCATTTGTAGGAATTAAATTACTGCTTTTGATTGTGCGAGACAATTCCTTTTTCAGAGACAACATCATCCGTGGGCATTTTCTTGTTTAAAAGCCTTCCGCGGCATCTGCTACAGCGGTGTTCCTCCTTCCTTCATTGAAATCGGAGCTATCCAACTTTTGGTAGGAAGAAATATCTTGCCTTTACGGGTCTAAAGCATGGTTTTTGAGTCGCAAATCAAAAGTGAGTCACCGAGGCTGCGACTCAGTGTATAGTCGACCAAAGACGTTGTATAGTCACCAAAAGTCGCTGTATAGTCGCGAGTCGCCGTGATTTTTCGAAAACGACTCGGCGAGTGACTGAAAAAACCATGGTCTAAAGTAAAGTAGACTTGCTAAGCTCAATGCTGATGCTCTGCTAGAAATTTGCAATTTGGACGGGAATGTATATGGTTGTTTCCTCTCTTGGGCAAGTTTGGAAGTGCCTTTTTGTTCAGTATCTGTGGCCTTTACCCTTTTTTTTTTTTTTTTCCTTTTGTGTTTGGTGTTGTGGCTCTTTATATCTAATATATGCCAGATATTGTCCATCACAAATAATTAAGTAACGACAAACTTCTAATAATCACCTTTGATGTATCCATGCTGTTTTTGCAGAGTCGTATTTTTATTCAGCAACAGAGACTAAGTTAGTGGTAGACACATCAAGAGGAGAAAGGCTAAGAGTAAATGTTAGTATTTCCTTACCATCGTTTAGACTTGATTCTTTTATTTCCTGTACTTCTATTGTTTCCAACCTAAAAGGCATACTTGCTGGAGTGATGATCTAATATATTTTGATAATATGGTGTGCATATTTGTTGTAACGTTAAATCTGTTTTGCAGTTTGATATTTCTTTCCCAAGTATTCCTTGCACCCTTCTCAGTGTTGATACAAGGGATATTAGTGGTGAGCAGCACCAGGACATTGTAAGGATTTAAATCATCTCCTTTTGTGCTAAATTCTGATAACTCTAAATGTTGATTTGTCACAATATTGTTACCTTTTTTCATTGTAGCGGCATGACATTGAAAAGAAAAGGTTAGATTCACATGGTAATGTTATCGAATCAAGAAAAGAAGGCATTGGTGGAGCAAAGGTTCGACTCTGTTTCATTTAAAGTTTGTTTATTTCATTAAAATTTCCAGGTCTAGAAATAAGTAGTCGTGCGGGGTTAATTCCAAGCTGAGCCACATGTTTCTTTATGACAACTGTAGCTATTGTGGTTAAAGTTGAGTTCGTCAGTTCGATTCCCCTTCCGATCTTTCTGTGAGGATTTTGTGTGAACAAAGTGTATATATTTACAAACCGGAGACTGAAATTTGTCAACTTTTTGTGGCTCCCGTATCCCTATCTGTCATTAGAAGACTAGGCAGCAAAAAATGTGGTAATGGCTATGATTTCCCATTACTTAACTCTACCATCTTCTGAAAGTGATACGGCTTTCTAAAGGTATAACATGACGATCATGCCTGTGAGTTTCTTAAGTTATTTCCATCCTTGCATATTTGCGCTTGCTGTGCCTCTGTATGGTTCTCTGCTAGAATGTGGTTGGGTATATTAAAGTTGCAAGCACAAATCATCATTTCTGATTAACGCTGATTAATTGGTACTTTTAAGGTTTGTAGTCACTAATGTATTGCCACGGAAGCATTTTTCAGTTCTACGTGCCTCGATATAAAATCATAGTAATATCTTATGCCCTTGTTCCTCTCGCGTCTGATGTATAGATAAAAATGTCGTTGTAAAATATGATACCGTAGCTGATTGAAAGTAAATGGCTAACCTACTCTTAGTATCTGCTTTGCTCTACTTTGCCATTTCACACATGCTATATTGATCTTTTTTATAGATTGAGAGACCATTGCAAAAACACGGAGGAAGGCTTGACAAAGGCGAGGAATATTGTGGCACATGTTATGGTGCAGAGGAGGTATGCACACCTTTATGTTACTTGAGCTTATCTTGCCAGTATTGAACTTATCGGTCATTCTGTTACTTTTGTGAACTTTGGACTGATTGCGACATTTTGGATTTCAGTCGGATGAACAATGCTGTAATTCGTGTGAAGAAGTTAGGGAGGCCTACAAGAAGAAAGGGTGGGCTCTTACAAATCCTGATCTAATTGACCAGGTATATTGATTCTTTTGTCATAGCTTTACCTGGATATATCAATTTTGTTACTTTCTATTGAGTTTCTTTGGTTTAGTTTAATATAAAAAGCGATATCCATTGCATGGTTATGTTCTGCTGAATATTGCAATGTACCGAGTTAATGTTTTACTTAAGAATCCAGTATGTTCTGTTGAATATTGCAATGTACCGAGTTAATGTTTTACTTAAGAAACCAGTATTTTGATCCAATATCCACGTCACTGTTAATTCACCTTTCTCTGTTAAGTCACCGTTCTCTCTCAAATAGCAGATATGGCCCATTCGTGAGTTAGTTTCATGCCTGCACACTCTGTTTTTTGTTCTGAAAAAACGCAAAGATTGCGTTTCATTTCATTGAAAAGAAAGAGTTTGCATCATGTGCAACGTCACATATAATGCTTCTCCTGCATGGCATCCATCAGCCTTCTCTATTCTTTCTTGGGCATTAGTTTCTATACTAGTGGAGAGCTAGGGCGGTACATGAGTTTTCTGTGTCACATGGTAATTACACACCCGTGGTTCTTTTTGAAGATTAAACTTGAGGCATGCTTTATTTTTTGATGTCTGTATCTGTTAGATTTAGTTTGATCATGTAATGTTGACAATACATGTTAGCGAACTTCAGGACGGTATTATGGAATAGGCTTGTAGGTGCAGCACGCCCGTAATGTTATATATAATATATGCCTTGAATCCTATAATGTCCGACCAAGCTTCTTTTTGTGTGCTCAGTTTCTCGTTTCTGCATGCCTGCTGTTTCCACTGCTAAGACTATATGACTGTTATGGCAGTGCGCTAGAGAGGACTTTGTTGAAAGAGTTAAAACTCAACATGGTGAAGGCTGCAGTGTCCATGGCTTTCTAGATGTCAGTAAAGTTGCCGGAAATTTCCATTTTGCACCAGGCAGAGGATATTATGAATCAAACGTAGAGGTGCCTGAACTGTCCCTGGAAGCGGGTTTTAATGTAAGTACATCACATACATGTTTCTTTTTTCTTTTTCTTCCTTAGCTAGCGAAGTGCCTGCCTTCAGCATTACTAACACGTCATGTGTAATTTTACCAGATTACTCACAAAATAAACAAACTGTCCTTTGGGACAGAATTCCCTGGTGTTGTCAATCCACTTGATGGGTAAGTTTGTACATCCAGCACATTCAGCATACAATGAACACTTCTATTTGAAGCACATGTTCTCTTGAATGTATTGCCGTCTTTTTTTTTCTCTTCCCTCAAGTACTAACCAATTTCATGAACACAGTGCTCAGTGGACACAGCCGGCATCAGATGGGACATACCAATACTTTATAAAAGTGGGTATTATTTGCATTTGCGTTTATTGCAGTTCTATCATTTCTTTGCCCTTGGTTATGTATCTAGCAACCATGATTGTATAACAATTTTACTGGGTTTTCTTATCCAGGTTGTCCCTACAATTTACACCGACATAAGAGGGCGAAAGATTGATTCAAACCAAGTTAGTGGAGTTCATTGAATGATTGCATGCTCAACCTTTCTGTTATCAACCTTAATGTTGCAATTGTTACTTTCATTGACAGTTCTCAGTGACGGAGCACTTTAGAGATGGAAATGTTCATCCGAGACCTCAACCTGGAGTATTTTTCTTCTATGATTTCTCGCCTATAAAGGTAATAACAAAGATGTGAAGATGCACATACAGATTTCTGCAGAAATATGTGCATATATTTCTATCTTAACATCTCAGCATGTCCAGCTTTCTCGCTAATTTTGCTCTTCGTTAAGGAGATGTATGCATTCTTGCTGCATATGCAGCAGGTGTAAATACTGCTTTTTTTTTTCTGATTCTTCTAAACATGCACTTGAAAATTAAAAGCTTAAAGCATTCCTTCACTCTTTTGCCTATCTCCAAAATCTTATTGGAGCCAAAGGCCTAATGTGCATCATTACCCATTATTATGCTGTAGTTGCATATATGTAGAGTTGCAGGACAAAACTGGTCTATGCTTTGAAGGAGCAATATGTCCCATCTTGTGAGCTTTGAGAGTATTCTAGCATAGTGAGATACATCTGCACGTGTGGCATGTGCATTGTAGCATCGGAATTGCTTCACGTACGATAAAACCCATCCGACTTTGCTACGATGTGCAGCTGGGCCGCGGAGATTTTTCCCAGGCCTGCAATCAATGATGCATGTTTTACATCGTACACAGATCGGACGAATTTTGTCGTACGTGTAGCAGCACTCTTGTAGCATACTTGCATATCCATGTAATAAATCCACAATCGCATGGATACTCATACAGTACAGTGATTTTGTTAAGTTGAATTCTTTGTAAGTTTTTGTTTAGCATATTTCAGCCCGTTACAAGCTACTCTGTGGTTGGGCTTACTGAGATGGAGTTTGACTCGAGCTGTATGGCTGATGTTTTATGCAGGTGATATTCACAGAAGAAAATAGATCGTTCCTCCACTACTTGACAAACCTGTGTGCTATAGTGGGAGGTATGAAAATTACTTCTAGTTTGTCATGAACTCTTCTTTTTATTATTATTTTACATCATGTCAAAGGTTGTTCCTCTTCATCCTTTACCGAATGATGCTCCAGTTAATTTCTGGATGCTCAAGTCTATATTTGACCAAGTTCTTTTTAAATATAAAATAGTACCCCCAGAAAATGATCTTGTATCTACATGCCATTGCATTCTGTATAAAATTCTGTAGAACTGTTTTAGCTTTCCTTGCTGACTTACTGACCTGTTTTCTTGCATGATCCTCAGGGATCTTCACTGTCTCTGGCATCATTGACTCGTTCATATACCATGGACAAAAGGCACTCAAGAAGAAAATGGAGATAGGCAAGTACAGATAATTTTCTGAAACCTGAGCCGCACCTCACATTTTCCAAGTTTTGTGGCTTGTAACGAGGTGGATCCGGTATACGCTCTCTAGAGGAGACACTGAGATTGCAAGCCCATCAAAAGTTGCACATTAGTCGATCAAAAGTTGTAAAAAGACAGAATAGGGGCAAGTGCTTTGATGTCCATCAGTAGCGTGTAGTTGAACGGCCTGAACTGGGGCAATGCTGTACTTGGAAGTCAGTAGATCACAGAAATGTTCTTTTGCTAATTGCTTGCTTCAGTCATTGGGATCATATATTCCTAACATCATTAAGCCCTGTTTGGAACTGTGGAGAATTGAATTTCTGCAGGAAAATTTCTGGTGTCTTATAGAACAAAAGGAATCACTCATCAATGGGGTCCCTTTGATATACCGAATGGAAGATATGAATTTGATTAGGAATTGTTGTGGAGGTACATCACACCTAAAGTTATGTGGTTTCCTATTCCTACCTTGTTCCAAATGGGGGCATTATTCTTCGCATTTCCTACTTGAGTAACCAGAACGTTACATTTGTGCATTCCACTGAATATCTAGTTTAACTGGAACCAAAGAATTGCATAGTAGAGACTCTAGCTCCAGAACAGTTACACCCCCAAAAAGTGTCAACGGAAAACATGGGATGGATGTAGTCTAACCAAGGAGTTGACTTTATTTCTACATCCTTTTTTTTTGAGGGTACCTTTATTTCTACATCCTTAATCAGGTACATTACAAAATCGCACTATCCACTGTCCAATGATAGGTACTGCCGTATTGGCATGTTAAATACTGTAGACGTGATCCTCCCAGTGCATTGATCGGATCATCTGAAGAGCTGAATCGATAGGACCATATCAGAACTCCAGATCGTGCGAGTTATTCGCTCCCAGTTATCAGATTGATACTACTGTGCATTGACTGATTTGCGCAGCCAGGCAGGGAGGCATATGGCCAGGAGCAATGCAGATCTCGCTTCACGTGGTGAATCTTTTTAACAGTTCCATAGCTTAGCGTTATTTGTTTTGTTCCAATATTCAAACAAAGAAAAAATCCCAGATTTTGACCTGTAGAAAGTGCCTTCTTGACAACATGTCTAGCTCCAGAACAACGAAAGTTTTGTTTTTGCCATTTCTTCAGAAGTCAGCATCTCTAGACTCTAGCTATGTGCCGTATGGTGAACTTGAGCTCAAAAGACCAACTGTAATTTTCAGCTTTCTTTTGCTAAAACACCATCATCATTGATATTTGAGGAACATTGGAATTAACCGTTACCACCAGTCGAAGATAAAGAGAAACAGGCAATCTTTGTTTCCAACCACTAGACCTTGCCTGGAAAAGAAGCCCTTTTTAAATCTAAAAGAAAGCTCAAGTTGATGCAAACTTCCTTGTGGAGCTACATAAACTAAAGCACATTTGTGATTATAAGAACAACGGTACATTTACTTGTTTATTATATTTTTAAAAGAACAGCCCATCAAACAATATATGTGCAACTTGAACCCAGCTGTAAAATAATTAAACGCCTGAAAGTATAATCTTATTTTCCAAAAAATATACACTTGAGACACCAGCCATGTACAGTTGTACATTATCCCAAGATTCTTTGCCAAAGTCCTGACCAATTTAGCTTCTTTTCAAGTACACATGCCAGCCCTTTTTTAAAGGGCATGTGCACATGCCGTCTTTTTTTCTAAAGGGGAAGTACAATGCCAGCCGAATCTAAATGCTAGAAATGTAGGGAATAAATCTTGGGCCAGCCTTACGGGTGACCCCACGCTAGATCTGAAAACCTCAATTATTCACAAAAAGATGAAGCAAAATTATTGATATAACCTCATACAAACGGATATGGCAAGTTGACGTCTTCTGATGTCTGACGCATTCTTGTTCGAAAATCCACTGCCAAATTATTGATGTGTTTTTTTACTTTTGTGGACTGGGTCATGATCCAAATCACATGGGAATGGGATTAAGTGATATGTATCCTGTCATCAATGTAATGGCCAAGGATAATTGATCGATCATCAAATTAATCTTAGTTTTACCAACTCACTGAGATCATTATGAGAGAACTACATCCGTGCAAGTCGAAGAGATAAGAGAGGTACTAACCAATAAGGAAAGTCAACTTCAGGAAAGCATCCTCACAACTGTACCGGCAGACTTCAGAATAAACACGCAAATCAAAATCAAGCTGCAGCTGGTTCTCCTGCACGAATTTGTCAGCATCAGATCAGTCCTTTTCATTCTTAATCACAAATGGATAACATGTACCTGGAGGAGGAATCTGGCTAGTCTCTTTTAATGCTACCTCCTTCCATGAAACTGCTCTCTCAAGTTTGGACAAGATTTTCCTGGGGCAAAAGAACAGCTGTAAAGAAAATAATTCTTACCCATATGCAGTACAAGAACACATAATTTAAATCAGTGACTGAATCTGAATCTGGAGCAACCATGTAGACACAATGGCCAAAATTCAAGTGTGATATAACTGCTACACGTGGTTTCTCGATCGCACAGGTCTTACTTTTTGCAGTTTGGCCGGAAAAGAGCAGGTAGTGGCAAAATGCACATTGCCATTTCAGAATCAACTAGCAGAAGCAGAGTTAGAGACTGGTGGGGGTGAACCAACGAGCTTGAATGATAGTTGAATCACATCACACTTTCAAGAGTGTCCCACATGGCACCAGGGAGGAGATCAGTGGAAAACTATAGTAATTCGATATGATATTTCATATAACCAACCAAATGTCTCCACTGTACAAAGAGCTAACACAAGAGAACAAGCACAAACTAGACACAGATCGAAAGTTAAAGCAGCTAAGTGACCCTTCCATCGATGCATCGGCAAGCTAGGAAGAACTCAAGGTATCTAGAAGCCATTCATCTCGAGAAGGTATGTGCGCCTCTTCATCAGCGCCTTTGCAGCAAATTTGAGCGGCCCATCAAATGCCCCAGAGATGAATGCATCCGTTTCCTTGCGGCTCATATGGCCGCCATTGCTTCCCTCGGTTGAGGGCTTGATAGCAACCAGTGTAGCACCCTGCAATGCAATCCCTCCAGGCAGCTCGAGATACGGCGCGTATTTGAGCTTCATGTTGCAGGCTGGGACCTGGGTCCTGTTGGAGCATGCCGAGGTGGACAACTGGTTCTCTCTAAACTCCTTGAGTTGCTCTGCTCCCATGCTCAGTGTGCCCTGGCCATCGGCATCGGTGAGCACCAAGCTTGTAAGCGTGGGGTGGTCCTTGATGATCGACCGGAGAAGATAATGCCTGGTCGACGCGGCGATCAGAGAGCTGATCGTCCACACGACGCGGAGTTTGAGCCCTCCATTGGTGTAGAACGACTCCGGCATGCTCCCATTGTCTTCCGAAGCCGGCTCATGCTCCGCGCCAACAACAGGCTTGCGGTCGACCCTGGTGCCCCCCAGGATCACGCAGTTCTGAAGCGTGCTCCCGTACTCGGCCCGCCATTTCAGGAGCACTCCGTCCTCGGTCCCGACATCCCCCGAAGGGAGCTCGATCTGGAGGTTCCGCACGTAGGCGAAGCTCCGGAGCACCTGCGCCGGCGAGTGCTGCGCGAGGTGCGGGAAGAGCGGCCGCCCGGTTGGGCTGCCGCGCATGCTGTGGAAGGGCTTGGCGATCGTGGACAGCATGAGCTTGAGGAGGTGCGAGAGCACGTTCCGGGGCTTGGGCGAGGACAGCAGGTTCAGCGCGTCCTCGGCGTCGCCGTTGCCGTCGACCGTCACGACGTGGTCGATCTTGACGCGCACGTCGTGGACGAGCGGGACGAGCCCGTGGAGCCGCTTCGAGGCGGCCGAGCAGCGGCCGAGAGATCGCACGTCCTCCACCTTGTTGAGGATGTGCAGGACCAGCGAGTCCGGCAGGCAGTCGAACAGGTCGGCCTCGAGCTCGAGCGCCGGGTCCGCGTGGATTCGGGCCTTGGGAAGCATTGCGCTGCCGGCAGGCGGTCAGGAAAGGTCACGCCTTTCGTTCCGCCCGGTAGATCGAACGCCGGCGAGGTTGCCCGGAAATGCCAAGAACAGGTTTGCTCAACCTTGGCTCCCCTGATGGCTCGCGGAATGGCTGCAACCGGCCGCCGAATCGACGCAGCTGCCTGAAGAAAACGAGAACTTGGCGCGGTAAGAACACGCACGGGAAACAGGAGAAGCATGAACGAAATGTCGAGGGGGTTGAAATAGAATGCGCCATGGAAAATCAACAGGAAGGGCCAAGCAAAATCCAACAATGGCACATACCTCAGTCGTCACCAACCAGCCAGGCAGCCCGGTCAATCAAATCCAGCGCGAACGAGAGCCGGAGCCGAACCTCGCCCCAGAGAAAACCCGCCACTCTCCGCAGGAGCACGGCTGGATCCGACGCCGGCGAGCACCCGGCAACCCCAGGGAACAGCAGCCCGGGAAGGCGGCTTCAAGCCCCCGAACCAACCCGCAATTCCCCACCACCACACCGACCGCGGCGCAGCTCCTCCGGCGGTCCCTCCGCGCCCGCGAGCCTCGATTCCGCGGGCCTCCGGCGCCAATCCGGCGAGACGCTGGCTGGCTAGGGTTTATCGGCGGCGAGAGATTGGGGATATTTTCGGCTCTCGGCGGCAGTTTTTTTTTCCCTACCCGTGCGGTCGCAGAGGAAGAAATGCTTCTGCTCTCTCTCTTCTCTCTCACCACCACTCGACAGAGGCGGCTTTTAATATCGTCTTGGAGCGGAGGTGGTGGCGCCGTCAACAGCTAACGGCTCCACGCCGTTAGCCCTGTCCACGTCAGCGGGAGGTGGTGATGTGTCATCTGACCCAAGACATGACGTGGCCAACTCTGTCCTAATCTGCTCCATCGATCCCAATTGTGTGAACGTCTTCCTAACACGTGTTTCTACTAGGAGCTTAGATAAACGGAAAATGTGATCGATCACCATATGCGCAAATATGTGTCTTATGCACTAGCCGGCCCGGCGCTGCACGAGGGAGAGCGGTGCAACAAGTGTCACAATTACGTGACCCAACCTATATGACATGACAAAACTATCAAATCCCGATGTGTGAAGAACAACCAAGATAGGATTACCACTGAGTCAGGAACACCGATCAATGATAGACATGAAGTGATGCCGGAAGTTCCAATCTTTGAGGGGATTATCTCCCTACTAGAGGCTTGGACACATTGCTTCCTTGGCCATGAAGGTCTAACCATCCTCTCATCGTAGATCTTGAGGTGATCCGGTGTTCACAAACTATGCAGGGCAAACCCGCAAATTAGGGTGTTCTTAAGTGACTTCATCCACCTAAGAATCCTCACACCTTGAGTGGTATAATAACTCGATGTAGAACTCGAATAGGACCGGATTCAAGTTTTACTTGGTTGGATCTCGGATGTAGAGTCCATTCTTTCCTCCACTTAAATGTGTGATTGGGGCGTTGACATAGAAGGTTCAAGCTCAACCAAATGGCGAGAAACTTAGATAAAAATTCTTCTCTCTAAGTGAAAAATAAGGATATATGAGCACTCTCCATTCTGGTTGTTTGCATGCTTTTGTTGAAACCAGGAACCTCTGGCCAAGTAGGAGTTCCAAGCCGGCTCCAGAGAATAAGTCCGCTTGTCTAATGTTGAAATTGGATGGCCCCAAATAAGTGCATATCTGTTGGGTTCACTCTAAGGGTCTGAAGTTCCGATGCACCTCAACTAATACCCTAGGCGATCTAGCACCAAAATTGGAGAGTTCGAAATATAGCTCAGAGCTTCCGATGCATTGAAGCATGCCAACCAACAAATTCTAGAGGATAACTTTTGTTCGATTCTCGGCTTATACAAGTTTAAGTATTCTTGAGGAATCCATGCCCACTCATTGTCCTTAAACCCACACCTCTTAATAGCATAGCTTACATATGAATCAAACCTAGAAAAGAGCATGCATAAATTCTAATAGGCCGACCTTTTTTTTGGAGATGTTCGATCGCCTTTCTCACATTTTCACGGGATTAAAACCTGCTCATTCAACCCATGTATGCAATTAGTCCCCTAATCCTGTCGTCACCAACATTAAAACCCATTTGGGGGTCAAAGAGCTCTTTCAACCAAAACATCGTCTGCATTGGTTTGTTCAAGGCAATCCTTGGGAGCTCCATCTAATGTATTCAAGCCACAAAATGTGTCAAGAGACGACCTCGTGGTATGCAAACTAGGAGGATGGTTAATTATACCCCTAACCAATATGGATCAAACTTCAGTTTTGGCGAAAAATTCTTTAGTGGAAGACGATGCTCTCGTCAATAGCGATGTGTCATTGGTGAGTTCAGGGATCTTAAAAAACATTGATCCAACGGTTGGAGTTGCAAGGCTTTGCACGATGTACTATTCTTTTTTTCCTAAGTGGGAGCATACGCCCCGTGACATGTCAAAGTGATGCACACGACCTTTATATTATTGCAGAATTCAAAAGAAAGTAGTTTTACATCTCACGGATCGTCTAAAGTCGTAGCAAAGATAAACCATCTGAACAAACAATAAGAGTATTCTCTATGCATCTTGAATTCGCTTAGAATGTTGTCAACCACCCTGGATGAAGATAGCCCGAATGACGACCATCAGAAGATTGCAGCCAATATTCATAGGTCCCGATGCTCTAATGGAAGAAGGTAGGACCACATGTGGATTGGATAAACCGCCCTATACATAACCTTGGGAAGTCAAAGATTCGCGAGGATGTACTATAGAGGCATATACATTTGAGACTCGAGACCAAGTTTGCCTCATGTTTCTCACAATATTTACATTATTAGTACCTTGACTCTCTAACACTAATTCATTCTCGTTGATGTTTACAAGCAGCTGGACTTGGTATGTCCCAAAAGGTCATCCAATTTGCGGGTAACATATTATGAGAGAAAGAACACTCGTGCACAACAACTTTGACAACATGGAAACTTTATAGAACATAAATGTGAACACGATGGTCCAACGAATATTAACATAGGAAAACACATACATGTATGCACCAAAGATGTCAAGCTCGAAACGTTGCGCAACTGGTCAAAACTAAGGAAAACACCGGAAATGACAATCTGATCCCGGGCTCATCTGGTCTCTTTTTCTGGACCACCCATTTGCTCCAAGGTTGCTGGTATCGGGCCTGTATTCTGAGTCGTACATTTTTTTATGGAGCAACATGGCCCACGGCTGCCCAAGTATTCAATTCGTTGTCCACCGACTGCCTTAACCGGTACATAATATTTAGACGGTGCATCGCGGCACTAAAACTCTGTACTCTCACGAAGCCTCTCTGTAGTAAATATTGATCCCAGACCAAGCTCTATGTTCAGACCATCTATGTGAAACCTACTTCCATACTCTGAAATGCAATAGCACTGAATGCACTCAACAAAAACATCAAGTGGCTCCCGGCAATTACAATAAGTATCTAACTGTTCTCAGCAATTACAACAGATTAGCGGTTCTGCATCAAGTGGCTCCAGACAATTTTTGCATGTGCTATCATCTGTTATCTATCATCACGTGCTCACTGTTCTGATTCCTGAATTCAAGCTTCTCTTCCAAATTCCTACATTCCACACATACTGATTACTCGCGACTCCTTGCGTGCACAGAGCGAGGAACAAGAGGTATACATTTTTGACCAGTCTGGAGATTTCGGATCTGGTTGCGCCATGGACTGAGCTGATTCATGCTTCGAGCCGTCCCCTGACCCGCCGGAATGGAGTCCATCTTCTCCAACCTCCAGACCCTCTTCTGCAGACCAAAAGTCGACTCAGCTGCTCCCACAATCTCTGCCACGACAGCGGACTCCTCACCATCCAGATCCTGCACCAGCTCGTCTTGATTCAGATCCATGTGAGCGAAGCTCTCTCCGGCGCCCTCGTACACCGGTAATTGCCGCAAAATACACAGATAATCTCGTGGAGATGTAGAATCAATGCTCATTACCAACCGTAGAGCAACAGCACAAATAAACTGACCCAGCAACTGGAGCTGCCAGAAAATCCATTTGTTCCGCCTCTCCTCGTCGGCCAGCTCTATCATTTCTCCTCTGCCGCTTTCGGCTATGGGAGCCGTCTCCCCTCGCGGAGATGCCGCTTTTACTCTCGCTGCCCAACAAAATCTCTAGCCAAATGAACACGTTCAGCCCAGATTCTTTACCGTGGGCACATCAAAATATGGCCAACTGTCCCGTGCCGCACAGTTGGTTTCCCCATCAAACCATCACCACCGTATCGTTTCGTACCATACATGTATTTTCTCGTTCCAGCGTTTTCTGCACGTCATAACTGTACTAAAGAAAGGCTGGCTTGCACACATCCAAGAGGAAATGCACGGTCCACAAAAAGAGCTCATCTGAGCTCGGGACTAGAATCACCCTGTCCGGAAAACACCAGAAAACCGTCGTCCATTGTTTTTTCCCTGTGATGGCGAGGTGGATTCTACTAACACGGATCTGAGGTCGAAGTGAGCGGCTGCGCACGCGAAGCCACAAAACTTACGGCAGAAACAGCCGACGCGTCCATGCCACTACGTCATTTTCCACTGCCATTTGCGATCTTGTATCATTGTGACATCAAATCTAATAAGCTCGTACGAAAAACAAATCTAGCGGCGAGGTGTGCATGTGTCTTCTGTATTGTTGGGTCAGGTACTCAGGTTACGTCAGTACTTACTGACAACAAATAGAGAACTATATCAGGGCATCTCCAGCGGCGCGACGCATTTTAGCGTCCGTGCGCGTCCGTTTACGTTGGCTGAAATAGTCAAAATCGATCGCGCGTCTGTTTGCGTCGGGGGTGGCTCCAGCGGCACGAATAATTTTTTTATACATGAAACATAATTTACATAGTTAAAACATGAAAAAGCCCTAACGCCTACTGCTGCTGCTCGTCGCTGTTAAGCACGATGAGCTCCGGTATCGTCCACGGTCAGTTGCCATCCGGGGGAGCGTATGCCGGGCGCGCCGGCGGTGCTGGAGGTGGAGGCGTCCAGAGCTGCGGTTGTGGCGGCGGTGGAGGCGCTCAGAGCTGCGGCTGTGGCGGTGGTGGAGGCGCCCAGGGATATGGTTGTGAAGGCGGTGGAGGAGGCGCCCAGGGCTGCGACTGTGGCGACGGTGGAGGAGGCGACAAGGGCTGCGGTTGTGGCGCGCCGAGTCCTGTAGTGCCAGTCGAAGGGCTTCATCCTCCGACAGGCCCGGCGGCATGACGCCGGTGGCGTAGCGGGGCAGCGGCGGCTGCACAGGCGCGTCGTTCTCGGAGACGAGGACGCCGAGCTTCGCCATCTCGTCATCCGTCATGTTCTCCGGGAACTCGAAATTGTGGCCCTCCGCCACGGCCTGCTGCCATTCGAGGAAGACGGCCGCGACGCAGTCGCCGCTGTCGTCCTTCACCTCCTCGTTATGGTACGGGAGCGCCTTGATGTAGTCGTCCTCGTCGTCGTAGGCGGCATAGGCATCGTCGTCGCGGTCATCATCGTCGTTGTGCTGCGCGCGCGTCGGCGCCTGCTGACGACGCCTCGACGCCTCCTGTCTTCGTGGACGAGTTGGCGGTGCAGCCCCGAAGGGAAAATCTCTGTCGCCCATGAAGCCCTCCCTTCTTCTCTTATCCGTCTCGGTCGACAGATACGTACGCCAACTGTCGGAGTCGATGGTGTACGTCGGATCGGCGAGGAGGTCCGGCGGCAGGTACCGCCTCATTCGCCGGACTCCGCGGTCCGGTCAGGCTCGCGGGCAGGGACTGGAGGGATGGGCACCCGGCGGCAGCTAAGCCGCCAGCAGCCAGGCAGTTGCACGCCGGATCAGGCCTCGCACGGCAACCATTTGCCGTGCATTAGCCTCCCAGCGTGACGGGGAGCGGCACCCTCTTGCTGCCACTGTCGGAGGCCTCGAAGTCGTTCTTATTCCCCATGGCGCTGCGGCGGTGGTGGTGCGAGTGGAGGTGTGGGGGAAGGAGGAACGCGACCGGTGGTCTTTTAAGGGCGGCCACACACGGGATACGATGCCATTGAAGGCGGCGTAGAAGCCCAGCCGCCGCCCGCTAGTGCACGTGCAGAACAGGCAGCCGCGCCATTGATGGCGAAGGCTGCGGCGCAGATGCGGAAGCGCTAACCGCCGAAGCGATGCCCTCGATGCAGACTCGCTGCCAGGCGGGTCCGGTGGAGACGCGAGCAGACACTTTGCGCGTCCACGCTATGTCCGCAGGGACGGCCCGATCACTTTGCGTCGCGTCGCTGGAGAGGGTGCCAGACACATTTTCGATCAAGGCGGACGCAAATGGTCGTTCGGAGTCCGTTTGCGTCGCGCCGCTGGAGATGCCCTCACACGGAGAACTGAGACAAATTAGCGGATGTGATGGTAGATGCAGCACCGGATTCTCGGGGTATGAAATACCTAGCTCTGAGAGGATTTTGAGTTTTGCCATTGCTAGTAAAAACAATAATTTGTGAGCCGGGCCTCATTGTAACCACAACTACTTTTTACACTCAGAAGTTACTGAAATTTTTATCTAAAAAAAGCTTTGCAAATTACTCTTATTTTGCTTGCTTCAATACTCGACTGATAGTTAATAAAATGGGAAAAGGTAGACAATGTAAGTTTTGCAATGGTACATTCAAATCAATGGAAATTCACCACGCTAAGCTAATACAGATGGCGCATTTGGTTGTACGAAAATCTCACCACGCTAAGCTAATACTACGATATAATCACAATCCGTTTTGGGGGCCGAGTTTTGGGGCAGAAAAATCTCCCCACCATCAAACACAAGATAGTCACCCATGCCATGTCCAGCCACGGTCTTCAAGAGGTAGCAAGTAAACATTGTCTTTCGAGAGAAACCGGAGCTCCATAACGGTGCACCAAGACAACGTCATAAGACATTGTCATCGTCGACACCAACCAAAGTTAGAACAAAGTTTCACCCTGGAGCTCCTTGAAAGCCCAGACCAAAGGAGCTTGCTTAGCATAGACGCAATTACATAAATCTAGACCACTCTCATATGGGATAAGTTCCAATCTCTGGGTGGACAATGTCAAATTTGTACCAACCACATTATTATTAACGAAAAGGCAGACTATTGCAAGGTGCTAAGACGAGGCGACCACACTGTTCTCTCGCCGGTTACCTACCATAGCGCTTACTAGCACATCCTGCCAAAAACCGGCCACCTGATCTACGCAAAGTTGGCTTTCTTAATATTGTTATCATCAAGTGTGCCGACAACCGGTCACTGTCTCTCTAATGCTTGATTGCATCGGCTAATACTCCGTACAACGGTAAATAGATTTTTGACATATTGGTTTTGCCTTTGGAGGGACGCGCTAGCGCTTCCATGCAGCTGGTTTGGTTAAGCAATGTGTACAAGAGTTGGAACACACTTGGTTAGAATATTGTTCCATATCATTTAGAGACGACACTGCTAGATGTTTTGTATTTATTGAGCAAGAATTATAACACTAAATAGAATGAATTTGACTTTTATCCCTCGTTTGTATGCACATTGCCACATTTGGTGCACCGAAGAAACTTTGAACACAATTTTATCCTCCATTTGAGCATTTTGACCGTTTTCTTATATATGACCATCTGTCAGGTTGGCATGGCGTGATAGCACTTTGTAAAGCTCAGTGGGTGTCGTTGATGATCCTGCATCATTTTCCTCCATTTGTTCTGAAAGAGCAAAAGTGTTTTGTGTGTTTATTGACAACACTCGAATATATTTCACCATGTACATAGTTTGTTTTGAAAAGATTTGCAGGTGCACGGTTGCCTCGCTGGTCATCTCAGGACTGGAAGACTTGATTAGTTGATAGGGTTTCTGGTTTTATGTGTGTGTCGCGAGGCGACGTGGTTGGAGAGAAAAAGAGGAACAAGCAGTTCCAGCTTGACCGGTAGTACCGGTACCAGTTGCGGTAGTACCTCTATCACCACTGGTATTGTCATCGCTCTGACACATGCATGTGGAAAGGTCTGCAGAAGGTAGTGCGGTACCTTTACGGTACCTCAAGCGGTAGTACCGCTCCCAAGCGGTACCACCGCCTTGGTACCACATAGGTACCGTATCTACCGATACGGCACTGCCGCTATGGTACCGCTGTGGTACCGCAAGGTATCCAGTAAGCTTCTGGGACCGTTATGGTACCTAAGCGGTACCGGAAGCGGTAGTACCGCTTGTGCCCCACGTGGCACTTCTGCAGACTGATTCGAATCTCAGAGCGGTAGTACCACTCCCATGAGCGGTAGTACCGGTCGTGCGGGAACTGCACATAACGGTTGGATTTGAGGGCCCCTATAAAAGGGGGCCTTATGCGGTGACCCAGCATACCACTGCATGTTGTAGTATACAAGTCGTTGATATGATCTTTGCGAAGGGACTTCTTCACAATTTGCCATATCCCTCAGAGTGGTACAACAGAAACATTGCAGGTCATAACACTCCATACTTTATTACAAACATTGTCTTAACAAGTTGGTATTCTCACAGGTCCTATGAGAACACCCTAAGATACTACTTAAGTACGATTACAACTCATAACCAATATAAAGAGCTCAACAACTTATTTAGGTAAGTTCTACGTTGCTCGGCTCTATGATGCTAGGGTATGTCACTACTCCTCCACCTCCGTGTCATCTGATCCGTAGACTATCCCATAGTCTACGCCTTCCACTCCGCCGGTAAGATCGGGTTCTTCGTAGACCAGCTCGTAACTTCCTTCTGGTGCTCCATCGTTGATAGCCTCCACTTCCGGATCACAGTCTAGCAAGGGTGTCGAAAGAAAGTGAGTACAGAGGTACTCAGCAAGTTCTAAAAGAATAAAAAGGTGTTTGATGCACTAGCTACGACCATTGATCAGGAAATCTCAGGTCAATGCATGTTTTGAAATCATTTCTTCAAAAGGTTGCTTTTATTATGAAAACTATGCCCGTCAGTCTTCACAGGTTGATTAGAACTTCGTGGAGTTCCTTTCCTGCCGCGTTCGCGATTCCCTTCCGGAGCAGGAGTGACAGCCACAATTTGATACACTCTGCAGAGGTGCGTTACTTTTCCCACAAGAGATCTCACCCTTTTTGCCATCCGCAGGGACTTGCCCCCGTTCACACTTCCTTTGGTGTGAGGCCAGGTATAAAGATCCAAGCCCACACCGCCTTCTCCGCGACTGCAAACCCACCCTTTTGTCCAACCGTACACCTCCAGTAGACTTCCCCCGATAATACGGCTTTACTCATGGTGTACTCCGGACAATCCTTCATAGATCGTAGAGCCATCATCACTAATGGATGGGGATTTAAAAGGCCATCCCAACCTACGGCAGTGCCTCCAACACCCCGCCGGCTCTACCAATCCGTTGGCGTGCAGAAGGGAAAAGATACGATCGGCTTCCCAGAGCCATTATAGATCTCATGGTCAACGCGATTTGTACGGCGCTAGAATCACTGGACGGCATTGGTAATTTAATCCTAGGGTGATATAACCCATTGCAATGGAACCTCCACCATATCAACACATACCATGGTTCCATTGCCAGCCACATAGTCATATTCATAGTTGGAAAGTAACATTTTATTTGCGATGCAGGAACGATAAGTATATAGCTTTGCATTAAAGTAGTAGAAAATAATCAAGTTGACATGAGCAAGGGCGAACTTGCCTGTGGACTGCGAGATAGTGCAGTTCAATGCAGTTGATGGAACCTGGACCTCGGGTTCTGTAAGAAGCATCATTGTCCGGTAAGGACAATGTTATAAAATCCAAATAATGCAATCATGGATGGATTATTTTATGTTGAATCCCTTTACCCCGTAGAGTTATAGCAATTTAGGGTTGCGTTTAAGATTTATGTCTTTGACAGTAATTTACAATTGATTTAAAAGTATAAACCATTTTTAATTCACACAAAGTACAACAATTCAAAGTAAAACTATTTACTTGGTGATTTCTTTAATCATTCCAAAAATAATTGAAAATTATAGAGTTACCTCTATAGTTTTTGGAAATAAAAGGAGTATAGTATTTTTCTGGGAAAAATACCCTTTTTCAAAAGAAATGACTTGGAATATTAGAATTTCAGTTTGAAATGTTTGAAAATAAGTATTTGAACTTATTTGAGATTTTTCCTTGAATTTTAAATACAAGGAAATAATAATTTTATATTCCAAGTTATTATTTAAATTCTTAAAATTCATAATTTTGAATTTGTTTCATAAATTCCATTTCATATTTTATTCTTGTTAAGATTTATTTTTCATTCATGAATCCAATTTTTAATGGATTTTTAGAGTTGTTTTTGATTTATAAAAATTTGATGAAGTTTTGGTCTTTTATTAAATGTAAAAAGACCAAAATACCCCCCTGGACCCATATTGGGCCCAGCCCATTTACCTAAACCCAGGGATGGCCCAATAAGGCTAATCCCCTTTTGGGTTCGGTGGCGCCGAAGCGGCCCACCTCACTCTCACTCACTCGGCCCTCTCACTCACTCGACCTAACCCTAATCTCTCTCGCGACGCGCTGGCGATGGCGTCGCCGCCATGGCCGCCGCCTTGCTCCGGCCATCGCCGTGCTTCCCTGACCTACCCACCTACCTGATCTGGACCGCCGCGAGACGATCTATCGATCTGTCTGCGTGGTTTCTCCGATTGCTTCCTCTCCTGGCGAATCGCCTCCCCTCTGGATCTCGTGGAGAATCGCCTTGGGCGACTGGGTGATCTTCGACGAGCTCTCGCCCTCGCCGTCGACGTGTGCGCCTCCGAGACCGACCTGGCGTGGGTGCTGCTTGCAGTACCTGTGCCGTCGTCTCCGTGCCGTGCTGCTGTGGTGGTGTTCGTCGGCGTAACGCCGACGCCTTCCCTGGTTTTGCAGCTGCTATGGCCGCGCGAGCACTACCTCGCCATGCCATAGCCTCTGCCACCAGGCGCGTGTAAGTTGCTATGCTCCTTCTCCTTCTCCTCTCCATACCTGTGCGCCTCTCTAAGCTACTGTGCTTCTTCTTCCTTATGCTCTGTTGCTCTCTGGTGATCCTGTGATCACACAGAACTCTGCCATGGTTGCTTAATCCTCCTATGCTTCCCTTTGCTGCAAGCTTATGGCCAAATCACCAATTTCTGGTACTGGCCAATGTTGCCTTGCTTGCTGTAAATGCTCTGTTTGCTTAACTGTTGTTCCTAGCCTGCTCTAGCTTGGCTATGCTCTGTGGTGCTTGCTTATGAACTTGCTATGTCATGCTATTCTTGCTTATGGGCTTGCTTGTGCTTACTGGCATGTTACACTTGCTTGTCTAGGTGTGCTGTGGTTCATCAGTGACACTTGTGAGTGCCAGTGGTGCTTGGTAAATGCTTATGTGCTTCCTATGCAAGCCAATGATCCATTGGATCATTCCTTGCTTGTTGGCTAACCTCTCTGTGTAACTTGGCTTGCTATAATTGATCCATTTGATCAATTCAATTATCAGTGATAGCTTACTGGTTAATACTGTGACTGAATGATTCACTTATCTTGTGATGCTGATGCTCAAGCATCACTATGATGTTGCTTACTTGTGCTGTTGCCCATCTTAGCTATCTAGACTTGCTCTAGTGGCTATGGATTAAACTGTGTTGCTTAACAGTATGCTATTGTCAATGCTTAGCATGGATCTGTGATAAATTCATGCTTGTATTACTTAAATTATGATGAACTGCTTATGCAGTGATGATTGAATTACTTGCTTGTGTCTGAATTTGCTATTCATGATTCTTTTACAAGCAATTAAAGTCTGAATCCATTTCTGGGTAGTGATGCTTTGTATTTGGCTTGGCATTGGGATGGTTTTAAGTGTGCTGTGACCTCAGTAGCCTTGCTACTGACTGGTTGCTTGATGACCCACAAGTATAGGGGGTGTATCGTAGTATCTTCGATAAGTAAGAATGTCGATCCCAACGAGGAGCAGAAGGTGTTGACAAGCAGTTTTGATGAAGGATTCACTGTAAATGCTCACAGACAAGTATTCAGGGGGTTTTGATGTAACGGTTGAATAAAGTACGAGTAAGTAAAGTGCGAGAGTAACAATTGCAGCGAGTGGCCCAATCCTTTTTAGCACAAAGGACAAGCCGGTTTGTTTACTTATAATGACCAAACGTTCTCGAGGACACACGGGATTTTAGTCTAGTGCTTTCGCTACATAAATAATCTTCATTGTTATGATAAGTGTTGTGTGGGTGAACCTATGCTAATGTACCGCCCTTCCTAGGACTAATACATACTTGTGATTATACCCCTTGCAAGCATCCGCAACTACAAGAAAGTAATTAAGAATAAATCTAACCACAGCCTTAAACTCTGAGATCCTGCGATCCCTCCTGCATCGATATACCAACGGGGGTTTAGGTTTCTGTCACTCCGGCAACCCCGCAATTAGCAAACGAATACAAGATGCATTCCCCTAGGCCCATAAATGGTGAAGTGTCATGTAGTCGACGTTCACATGACACCACTAGAAGAATAACACCACAACTTAAATATCATACCATTGAATATTACTCAACCATAGTTCACTACTAACATTTAGACTTCACCCATGTCCTCAAGAACTAAACGAACTACTCACGAGACATCATATGGAACATGATCAGAGGTGATATGATGATGAATAACAATCTGAACATAAACTTGGTTCAATGGTTTCACTCAATAGCATCAACAACAAGTAGAGATCGATACCGGGAGAGTTTCCCCTATTAAACAATCAAGATCAAACCCAAATTGCTACGGCGGTGACGGTGTCCAGCGTTGGAGACGGCGGTGATGATGGTGAAGATGATGATGATGGTGATGGAGATGATGTCCAGCTCGATGACGGTGACGATGGCGTCGATTTCCCCCTCCCGGAGGGAATTTCCCCGGCGGATTCCTACCCGCCGGAGAGCTCTTTTCTCTCTGGTGTTCTCCGCCCCGCAGAGGCGGTTGTAACTCTTCGCGAGGTACCCTCTGTGGCTTAGGTTTTCGGGACGAAGGATTTCGCGAAGAAAAGGAGGCGAAAGGGGTCGTGGGCCCCCCAAACCACATGGCGGCGCGGCCAGGGCATGGGCCGCGCCGCCCTAGGGTGTGGGCCCACCCTGGGTCCTCCTGGCCCCTCCTTTTGGCTTCCTTCGTCATCTTGAAAAATAGGATTTTTGGTATAATTTCCTTCCACAGTTGATCTTCCGAAATATTGCGTTCTGACGGTGCTTTTTCCCGCAGAATCCTGGCTCCGGTGCTTGATCCTCCAATAATGATGAAACATGCAAAATAGATGAAATAACATAAGTATTGTGTCCCAATATGAAATATATCAATGAATAACAGCAAATTATGATATAAAATAGTGATGCAAATTGGACGTATCAATTCCCCCCAAGCTTAGACTTCGCTTGTCCCCAAGCGAAACTGAACTCGATAGACAGGACCACATGTTTATGGAGTGAAGAGTCGATAAATAAAATACGGACAAGAAGCATCATATTCATTCACACAAGACATTATAGTAAACAACCTCTTATAACTCAACTTGAAACAAGTATAAGGTAATCACAAGTAAAGGTGCATAACAAATCATAATTGGTGATGGCAAACTTCGTTCTTGGTCAGAGAACAATTAACAGATTATATTTATCTCATTGAGCAGCGCTCTCATGTTAAAGTTTGTAAGGCACAACTTGCATACTCAATCATAATGGTCTTTTCATAATCATTGATAACTTGCAAAGCTATATTCATTCAGATAAAACTTGTACTAAACAAGGAAGAATAAAAGACATGATGAAGCAAATCACAATATAATGGTTTGATCACAACTACTCAAATGCTTGCTTGAGATGGAGGGAAATAGGTTTACTGACTCAACATAAAGTAAAAGACAGGCCCTTCGCAGAGGGAAACAGGGATTAAATCATGTGCTAGAGCTTTTTCAGTTTTTGCAATCATATAAAGAGAATAAAAGTAACATTTTGAGAGGTGTTTGTTGTTGTCAACGACTGGTAGCGGGTACTCTAACCCCCTTGCCAGACAACCTCCAAAGAGCGGCTCCCATATTATTTTCATTTTACTTGGCACTCCTTCCAACCTTTTCTTTCACAAACCATGGCTAACCGAATCCTCGGGTGCCTGCCAACAATCTCATACCATGAAGGAGTGCCTTTTTATTTTAGCTTTATTATGATGATGACACTCCCCCCAACCTTTGCTTACACAAGCCATGGCTAACCGAATCCTTCGGGTGCCGTCCATCAATCACATACCATGGAGGAGTGTCTATTTAGTTTAATTAATTTGGGACTGGGAATCCCATTGCCAGCTCTTTTTGCAAAATTATTGGATAAGCGGATGAAGCCACTAGTCCATTGGTGGAAGTTGCCCAACAAGATTGAAAGATAAAACACCACATACTTCCTCATGAGCTATGAAACATTGACACAAATAAGAGATACTAAGTTTTGAATTGTTTAAAGGTAGCACATGAAGTATTTACTTGGAATGGCAGAAAATACCATGTAGTAGGTAGATATGGTGGACACAAATGGCATAGGTTTGGGTTAAGGTTTGGATGCACGAGAAGTATTCCCTCTCAGTACAGGTCTTTGGCTAGCAAGGTTAATTAGCAAGCATAAGAGTCGAGGGAAACAAACAAATATACATATGATAGAAACAATCATGCATCTTCCTTGTAAGCACAAACAATCTTAACTTCAGAATAGTAAGCTATGAGCTAACAAGAAAGACAATGAAACATCTACATGTATTTCTCTTTTCTACTTAAACCTCAAAGTGTTGTTGCTATTGACCAATGCTAAGTTTGCCAAAACCAAATAGATTTATTCAATGCTCCCAAAGTGATACCAATACTAACAACAAGGTAAATCATATAATAGAGATTGCAAACTAAAATAAGATGTGCAATATGTAAATGATAAGACTTCTCATTAATATTCCATAACGATAACTCACACCAAGGGATACATAGACAACCAACTAAAGAGAGATACTTCCAACTGCAACCCATCTTATATGATAACTTCCCTACTCATGATATGACACTACTTGACAATAAAAAGTAAAAGGTAGTGATAATGTGATACCGCGGCACTCCCACAAGCTTGGAACAAACCAAGGGGATGCCAATACCGATGATGAATTACTCCTTTGGTGATGGTGGTGATGAATTCCTGACAAGCTTCTCAATAAGCTCCTGAAGCTCGTCAATCCTGTATATGAGATTGCGAATCATCTCTGAATTGTGCTCGACGCGGTTAAAGAGTCTGTCTGACGGCGAGTCCCAGCTCTTGGAGTTATTTCCCCACTCTTCAGCCTCAGGCTCCTTCTCTCCTGCAGTGTTAGAGCGATCTATATCCCACTGGCTAGGCAATGCTGCCTTGGGAGTCCCTTCAATTTGATTATTGAAAATTAGATTGTGGAAGGGGTGATGAGTGCCTGATAGAGATGTTTTCGAAGCTAGGTAATGACGTGGAACCCCTCCTCCAGTGCGAATTCTTGCGCTCTTGTTTGCACTAAAAGGGTTGTCCACCACCTTGATGCTTGCGATAGTAGCACGCGGGTGTGCGCGCGAATCTTCCTCCACCTCTTCTTTATCCTCTTCCTTGACGTCCTTGTCTTCCTCTTTCCACCCAAGATCTCGATCATCTTCATCCGGAAACTCCTTGCCCTTGTTCTTGGAGACCATGGTGCTTCTAGACCGAAAACAGATCCTGGCAGAAACAGCTCGAAACAAAACACGTCGAGAACACGATATACGGACCTCCAGGGGTCCGGGGGATTATATAGCAAAAAATTTCTCGACAAACGGAAAGTACCAGATCGAACCAGAGTCGGAAAGGGGCGACGGGGCGGCCAAACCATAGGTCGGCGCGGGCCCAGGCTTGGCCGCGCCGGCCTATGGTGGCGCCCCCTCGTGCGTCCTTTCCACTCCGTTTCGAACTCGTAATTTTTCATATTTTCCAAAAACAGCGAAAATATTGTTCGGAAAGTAAATTGCGTACTTTTCATTACCAGTACTGTTACCTATTCAAAGTTGAGTTCTGGCGGACTGTCAATTTGCCCTTTGATGAAAGTTTCCGGTGTTTCCACTTGAATAATATCAACATCAACATTATAGGAATCACCCGAGATATAATGCTTGAGTCTTTGTCCATTCACCACTTGCATAGCATTGCCTTGGAGAGAGCTAATTTTGATTGCTCCTGAACGATACACCTCCTCGACAACATATGGTCCTTCCCATTTCGAGAGTAATTTCCCTGCAAAGAATCTGAGACGAGACCGATACAATAGGACTTTATCCCCAATATTAAATTCTCTTTTGATAATCCTCCTATCATGCCATTTTTTAACTTTCTCTTTAAAGAGTTTAGCATTTTCATAAGCTTCACTTCTCCATTCATCTAGAGAACTTAATTGCAACAACCTCTTATCACCGACCAGTTTAGGATCTTTATTTAATTCTCTAACAGCCCAATAAGCTTTGTGCTCTAGTTCTAAAGGTAAATGACAAGCTTTCCCATAAACCATTTTATAAGGTGACATTCCCATGGGATTTTTATAAGCAGTTCTATAATCCCATAGTGCATCCTTCAATTTACTAGCCCAATTCTTTCTAGTTTTATTAACGGTCTTTCCCAAAATAGATTTAATCTCTCTATTTGATAATTCTACTTGACCACTAGTTTGAGGATGATAAGCGGAAGCAATTCTATGATTAATACCATACTTAGCAAGAGTTTTTCTAAAACCTCCATGAATAAAATGAGAACCTCCATCAGTCATAATATATCTAGGTACTCCAAATCTAGGAAAAATAATATCTAAAAGCATTCTTAAAGAGGTCTCACCATCAGCACTTTTTGTAGGTATAGCTTCCACCCATTTAGTAACATAATCAACAGCAACAAGTATATGAGTGTTACCTTCTGAAGACGGAAAAGGTCCCATGAAGTCAAATCCCCAACAATCAAACGGTTCAATAACAAGAGTATAATTCATTGGCATTTCATTACGTCTGGAGATATTACCAACCCTTTGGCATTCATCACAAGATAAAATAAATTTCCTCGCATCCTTGAAGAGAGTTGGCCAATAAAAACCTGATTGTAGAACCTTTTGTGCAGTTTTTTCTCCGGCGTGATGTCCTCCATAAGCACTACCATGACATTTACTCAATATCTCTTGTTGTTCATATTCGGGAACACATCTTCGCATAATACCATCCACTCCTTCTTTATATAAGTGTGGGTCATCCCAGAAATAATGCCTCAAATCATAAAAGAATTTCCTCCTTTGCTGAGCTGAAAAGGTTGGAGGCAAGTACTTGGAAACAATAAAGTTAGCATAATCAGCATACCAAGGACTGCCTCGCGAGCTCACCTTTATTACAGCCAATTGTTCATTTGGAAAACTATCATTAACAGGAACAGGATCATAAGCAATATTTTCCAATCTAGACAAATTATCAGCAACAGGATTATCAGCACCTTTCCTATCTACAATATGTAAATCAAATTCTTGCAAAAGAAGTACCCATCTAATAAGCCTCGGCTTAGCATCTTTCTTTGTCATAAGGTATCTAATTGCAGCATGATCAGTATGAATAGTAACTTTTGAATCAACAATATAAGATCTAAATTTATCGCAAGCAAAGACTACAGCTAATAATTCTTTTTCAGTTGTAGCATAATTTCTTTGAGCAGCATCAAGAGTTTTACTAGCATAATGAATAACATTCAGTTTTTTATCTACTCGCTGTCCAAGAACAGCGCCTACAGCAAAATCACTAGCATCACACATAATCTCAAAGGGTAAGTTCCAATCAGGAGGTTCAACTATAGGAGCAGTTGTTAAGGCTTTCTTAAGAGTTTCAAAAGCTTCCTTACAATCATCATCAAAAACAAATGGTACATCTTTTTGAAGAAGATTAGTAAGAGGCTTTGAAATCTTGGAGAAATCTTTAATAAATCTCCTATAAAACCCAGCATGACCAAGAACACTACGAATACCTTTAACGTCCCTCGGATAGGGCATCTTCTCAATTGCTTCAACTTTAGCTCTATCAACTTTAATACCTCTCTCAGAAATTTTATGTCCCAATACAATTCCTTCATTAACCATAAAGTGGCATTTCTCCCAATTAAGAACAAGGTTAGTTTCTTCACATCTCTGCAAAACTTTATCAAGGTTTCGCAAGCAACTATCAAAAGAATTCCCATAGACGGAAAAATCATCCATGAATACCTCTACAATACTTTCACAAAAACCATGAAAAATAGCAGACATGCATCTTTGAAAAGTAGCAGGAGCATTACATAAACCAAAAGGCATGCGTCTATAAGCATAAGTTCCATAGGGACAAGTAAAAGTGGTTTTCTCTTGATCTTTAGCTTTAACAACAATTTGTGAAAACCCGGAATAACCATCAAGAAAACAAAAATGAGTATTTTTAGACAATCTTTCTAGCATTTGATCAATAAATGGTAAAGGGTAATGATCTTTCTTAGTAACTTTATTAACTTTTCGAAAATCAATGCACATTCTATACCCTACAACTACTCTTTGAGGGATGAGCTCATCATTATCATTAGGCACAACAGTCATTCCTCCTTTCTTGGGAACGCAATGCACAGGACTAACCCATCTACTATCAGCAATAGGATATATAATACCAGCTTCAAGAAGTCGTAATACCTCATTCCTTACCACTTCCTTCATCTTCGGAATTAGACGACGCTGATGTTCAACAACAGGCTTTGCATCATCTTCCATATTAATAGCATGTTGGCAAATAGAAGGAGAAATCCCCTTCAAATCATCAAGAGTGTAGCCAATAGCTCCTCGGTGTTTCTTCAATATTTCCAATAACCTTTCTTCCTCAATCTCTGAAAGCTTAGAGCTAATAATAACAGGATATATTTTCTTATCATCAATATGAGCATATTTAAGATTATCAGGCAAAGGCTTTAAATCAAAAACAGGATCTTCCTTTGGTGGCGGTGTTGTACCCAAGTCTTCCACCGGTAAATCATGCTTGAGAATGGGTTGGCGAAGAAAAATTTCCTCGAGCTCATCTCTCTCTTTCCTAAAAACTTCACTCTTGCTATCCTCCAAATGTTGTTGCAAAGGATTGTTAGGAACAAGAACAATAGATGCACATTGCTCCATTTTAAAATCATTACTAGGCAAATCAGCTTTATAAGGAGTTTTAGTAAATTTAGAGAAGTTAAACTCATAAGATTCACCAGCAAATTTAGTCAAAATTTTCTCTTTCTTGCAATCTATAATAGCTCCACAAGTATTTAGAAAAGGTCTACCAAAGATAATAGGACAATAATCGCTAGCAGCAGAACCAAGTACCAAAAAGTCAGCAGGATATTTAATCTTACCGCATAAAACTTCCACATCTCGAACAATACCAATTGGAGAAATAGTTTCTCTATTAGCCAGCTGAATAACCACATCAATTTCTTCAAGTTCACAAGAATCAATTTCGTGCATAATCTCCGTGTAAAGCTCATACGGAATAGCACTAACACTTGCACCAATATCACATAATCCATAATAGCAATGATCACCAATTCTAACAGATAGCATAGGAACACTAGCTTGTTTGGGTTTATTAGGATGTGAAACAATATTAGAAGCATCTTCACAGAAAATAATATGACCATCCTCCACATTTTCAGTCACAAGATCTTTAACTATTGCAACAGCAGGTTCAACTTTTATTTGTTCTTCAGGTTCTACAGGTTTCTTTTCACTTTTATGAACCGCACTATTTATAACAGAGTACTCCTTCATTTTAGCAGGGAAAGGAGTTTTTTCAATATAAGCTTCAGGAATAATATGATCAGCAGTTTCAACTACAACGCATTTATTAATAGATGAATCAATTTTATCTTTATACGGTTCATGATACTTATCAAAATTCTTATTTGGCAATTCATAATGAGAGGCAAAAGCTTTATAAAGATTTGCAGCAACTTGAGAATCAAGACCATATGTAGCACTCATATTACGAAATTTATCAGTATCCATAAAAGCTTCAATGCATTTATAATCATAAATTATACCTGATTCTCTATCCTTGTCGTTCTCCCATCCTTCAGTATTTTCTTGGATCCGATCAAGAAGGTCCCTTTTAAACTCTTCTTTGTTGCGTGTAAATGATCCAGAACAAGAAGTATCCAGCAAGGTCTTGTCTTGAAAAGAAAGTCTTGCATAGAAATTATCAATAATAACATTACCAGGAAGCTCATGAATGGGGCATTTGAGCATTAAAGACTTCAATCTCCCCCAAGCTTGGGCAATACTCTCTCCATCATGAGGCCAAAAATTATATATGCGATTCCGATCCTTATGAATTTCACTTGGAGGATAGAACTTAGAATAAAACCGGGGCACAATATCATTCCATTCAAGAGAATCCCCATTATCCAGTAATTTATACCAATGCGCCGCTTTACCAGACAGCGATAAAGAGAATAGTTTCTTCCTCACTTCATCCATAGCAATACCTTCACATTTGAATAAACCGCATAATTCATGCAAAAACAGTAAATGATCACCGGGATGGATAGTTCCATCCCCTTCATAGCGGTTATCCATAACACGTTCAATAATTTTCATAGGTATTTTATATGGTAGCACTTCCTCACCTGGCGCCTCATCCACTACCGTTGCAGTAGTAGTAGATTTCCCAAATAAAAATTGAAGAGAAGATCTCTCCATAATGACTTATAGCAGCAGGCAGAAATAAAATCAGCACAACAGTAAAAGTTTTCCTTACCAATTCCACTTACCAATAGCGCTTCACTCCCCGGCAACGGCGCCAGAAAATAGTCTTGATGACCCACAAGTATAGGGGGTGTATCGTAGTATCTTCGATAAGTAAGAATGTCGATCCCAACGAGGAGCAGAAGGTGTTGACAAGCAGTTTCGATGAAGGATTCACTGTAAATGCTCACAGACAAGTATTCAGGGGGTTTTGATGTAACGGTTGAATAAAGTACGAGTAAGTAAAGTGCGAGAGTAACAATTGCAGCGAGTGGCCCAATCCTTTTTAGCACAAAGGACAAGCCGGTTTGTTTACTTATAATGACCAAACGTTCTCGAGGACACACGGGATTTTAGTCTAGTGCTTTCGCTACATACGGCTAAATAATCTTCATTGTTATGATAAGTGTTGTGTGGGTGAACCTATGCTAATGTACCGCCCTTCCTAGGACTAATACATACTTGTGATTATACCCCTTGCAAGCATCCGCAACTACAAGAAAGTAATTAAGAATAAATCTAACCATAGCCTTAAACTCTGAGATCCTACGATCCCTCCTGCATCGATATACCAACGGGGGTTTAGGTTTCTGTCACTCCGGCAACCCCGCAATTAGCAAACAAATACAAGATGCATTCCCCTAGGCCCATAAATGGTGAAGTGTCATGTAGTCGACGTTCACATGACACCACTAGAAGAATAACACCACAACTTAAATATCATACCATTGAATATTACTCAACCATAGTTCACTACTAACATTTAGACTTCACCCATGTCCTCAAGAACTAAACGAACTACTCACGAGACATCATATGGAACATGATCAGAGGTGATATGATGATGAATAACAATCTGAACATAAACTTGGTTCAATGGTTTCACTCAATAGCATCAACAACAAGTAGAGATCGATACCGGGAGAGTTTCCCCTATTAAACAATCAAGATCAAACCCAAATTGCTACGGCGGTGACGGTGTCCAGCGTTGGAGACGGCGGTGATGATGGTGAAGATGATGATGATGGTGATGGAGATGATGTCCAGCTCGATGACGGTGACGATGGCGTCGATTTCCCCCTCCCGGAGGGAATTTCCCCGGCGGATTCCTGCCCGCCGGAGAGCTCTTTTCTCTCTGGTGTTCTCCGCCCCGCAGAGGCGGCTGTAACTCTTCGCGAGGTACCCTCTGTGGCTTAGGTTTTCGGGACGAAGGATTTCGCGAAGAAAAGGAGGCGAAAGGGGTCGTGGGCCCCCCAAACCACATGGCGGCGCGGCCAGGGCATGGGCCGCGCCGCCCTAGGGTGTGGGCCCACCCTGGGTCCTCCTGGCCCCTCCTTCTGGCTTCCTTCGTCATCTTGAAAAATAGGATTTTTGGTATAATTTCCTTCCACAGTTGATCTTCCGAAATATTGCGTTCTGACGGTGCTTTTTCCCGCAGAATCCTGGGTCCGGTGCTTGATCCTCCAATAATGATGAAACATGCAAAATAGATGAAATAACATAAGTATTGTGTCCCAATATGAAATATATCAATGAATAACAGCAAATTATGATATAAAATAGTGATGCAAATTGGACGTATCATTGCTCACATGGTTGGTTGGATCTTGTTGGCTACTCATCTTTGCTTGCATATTTGGGGATCATAATAAATATGAATGCCAATATGCTTGCCTGTGAAGAAATCTAGGGTTTCCTGATGGTTGCATGCTTAGGATTTTCTGTGTAGTCTTAGCTGCTAATCCTTGCCATCTACTGGTGCTATCTGTTCATCTAATCTGGCTAGTGTGTGCATCTGTGCATATGTGCTAGTTTCTGTGTACAAGATCTGTACCTAGATGCTTTTTATTTTAGTGGCTTTTGACTGGCAGTAATCCTTGGTGAAAACCAAGTGATGATCTACCCATATGAGCATCTGCTCATCCCATGCTTATTTCATGTATATGTGATGGATCAGATCCATTGGATCTGTCCAGGTATTTGGTATACCTTGTTCCAGCTCCTAGAAAGAAATGTTTTGTTGATGCAGACTTGGGTTTGTGTCACAGCCCTTCACCTCCAGGTCTTGGATGATCTTCTCAGGTCACCATGATTTCTGGTGGTTGGGTGGTTGTGTGTGTTGGTTCTGTTCTTGAGTAAGAACTGGATGAACTGTGCTTGTTCTTGCTTCACCCTTACCTGGTGAATCCTTATCTGGTCGACTGGTTACTATTTCTAGGGTTTGTGCCCCTTTTATATGAACTCTACTTCTGTTCTTGCAATGACACACAAGCCTGGCTTGCTTTTGTGACTAAGCTTGTGCATTGCCTTGTTGTTGCCTGCCCAGCACACATGAGCTGTGTGCTCTCATATGCTGAAACTTGAGCCCCTGGTGGTGCTCAGGTTTGGTCTGCTGCTGCCCTTATCTTGTACTGTCCTTGGTTTTGGACAAGCACAAGTGTACTGTGACAGTTTCACTGTCCAAACTGAACTTTGTGTTATTTCTACTAACTGTCCAAACTGAATCTGGTTAACACTTGTATTCTGGTTAGTATTTGTTCTTTGTTTTGCAGGTTTTGAAGATGAATATGACCATGAAGAGATACTTCAAGTCATTTAGTCTAGGTTTTAGTTTAGGAGCAATATTGTAATCTTCATTTCTATTTCTGTTTATTATTCATCAATTCTTGTATCTGGAATATTGTAAAGACTTTGTAATCTGTGTTGTGATATCAATAAAGCCCAAGTTTTTGTTTATGAGCTTTTGCTTTATGTAATATTTATATTCTGAATTAAATTTATATTCATTATTCACTTTGTAATTCAAAGTTATTTGATTTCATAAGTTGTGTTTAAATTATGAATTCCATATTTATATTGTTCAATGCTTATTGTTAAATGTATTAACACTTGTCAAATGAAATCAATTCCCCAAATCAACAAGATACAAAAGAGATCATGTCGAAATTTCCCTATCTCAAATTGCCTAACCCTAAGTGCAAAATGAGAGAGAACCTCGATCCCTCTTAGGTTTAGTTGCAATAAGGCGTGAAAATTTCCCCCGTTTTGCGATGAAATGCACATCCCATTTCTAAATCTACCCTTCGTTGTTCCTATGTTCTGGGTTATTACAGCCTCTCCCCCTTAACAGAAACTTCGTCCCGAAGTTAAGGTTGGTACCTGAACATCTCGGGGTAAGACTTCCTTAATTCTTCTTCCGTCTCCCAAGTGGCTTCTCGCTCAGGATGATGTTGCCATTGCACTTTGCAGTATTTGATTGCCCTGTTTCTTAACTTCTTCCATTGTACTTCTAAGATCTTTTCAGGCCTTTCCACATACGTTAGATCAGATTGCAATTCTATTTCTTCATATGTTATGGGATCATCTGGTGCCTTTAAACACTTTCTAAGTTGTGAAACATGAAACACATTATGAACCTGACTTAGTTGTGCCGGTAACTCCAACTCAAAAGCTGTTCCTCGATTCTGACTGAGTATCTTAAATGGTCCTATATATCGAGGACTTAACTTTCCTTTCACTCCGAACCTCTTAAGTCCTTTCATTGGGCTAACCTTTAAATATACCATGTCTCCCACTTTCGGTTCCCAATCTCTCCTCTTTAAGTTGGCGTAACTCTTCTGACGACTCTGAGCTATTTTGAGTCTATCCCGGATCACCTCGATGACTTCTTGTCTCTCCTTGATGTAGTCCGGTGTAAATTCCTTGTTCTCTCCGGTTTCAAACCAACAAATTGGTGATCTACAAAGAGTGTTTACGGCTATGAAATGAGCACTCTTAGTAAGTCTGTCCACTATTACCCATATCATATCCTTCTTCTTACTAGTCATTGGTAGACCAGTAACAAAATCCATTCCGATTTCATCCCATTTCCATTCCGGTATCTCTAGTGGTTTGAGTAATCCCGCAGGACTCTGATGCTCTGCCTTCACTCGTTGACATGTATGACATTCCGAGACATATTGTGCTATTTCTCTTTTCATGTTGTTCCACCAGAACATCTCCTTCAAATCCATATACATCTTAGTACTTCCCAGATGTATTGAATAAGGGGTTTCATGTGCTTCCTTTAATATGATTGACTTTACTTCTGGATCATCTGGTACACAGATCCTTTTCTGGAAGTATAATGAATCAAAATCCCCTAGATGGAATTCCGATGGTCTTCCTTCGCCAATCCTCTTGATTTCCTCTTGGATGAACAAATCATCCGCTTGCTTTCGGATAATCTCATATTTCAAATCTGTTATCACCAGAATTTGACCGAGTCAGAGGTGGGCCGCGATCAAGATGGACTTGAAGATTATATACGGAAGAAATACGTGAATCGGCCTTATATGCAAAGTTTGGGCTAATTTGCCCTTGTATCTGTAATATAGTAGATCGCATCTTAGATTAGAAGATAGAGTTTGACCCGTGCACGGTTAGGTGCACGCCTAAATTAGAAAGTCCCCTGGACTATAAATATGTATCTAGGGTTTATGGAATAAACAACAACCAACGTTCAACCACAAATCAATCTCGGCGCATCGCCAACTCCTTCGTCTCGAGGGTTTCTACCGGTAAGAATCATGCTGCCTAGATCGCATCTTGCGATCTAGGCAGCACAAGCTTATTTACGTTGTTCATGCGTTGCTCGTACTGAAACCTTTTTGATGGCGAGCAACGTAGTTATCTTAGATGTGTTAGGGTTAGCATTGTTCTTCGTATCGTATGCTATCGTAGTGCAACCCTTACATATCTAGCCGCCCCTACACCTATCTTAGGTGTAGGGGCGGCACCCCGCTTGATCATTATTTAGTAGATCCGATCCGTTACGGTTGCTCCTTGTTCTTCAAGGATTAGTTTAATATCTGCAATAGTTAGGCCTTACAAAGGGTTGGAGGATCCAGCGACGCGTAGGGTGTCGTTTGCTAGCCCTAGACAGGACGTTCCGAGGATCAACCTCGTGTTGGTTTTTAGGCCTTGTCTAGGACCGGCTTACGATCACCGTACGTGACCGCGAGGCCCAATCGTGAGTAGGATGATCCGATTATGCGGTGAAAACCCTAAATCGTCGTAGATCGTTTTAGCTTTATCTTGATCAAGCAGGACCACCATATATTCGTGCACCTCGCATGAATCATGGGTGGATCGGCTCCCTGAGCCGATTCACAGGATAACCTGAGAGCCGATCGAGGCTCGTATTTAATGTTTACGTGTATGCCATGCAGGAAACTAAGCGAGGCATCTCCATCACCTTCCTGACCAGGTATAGGTCAGGTGGCACGCCCTTGCACCAGCATCGGACGTGTGTACCAGAGGCTTTGCGGGCCGTCGCTCGGCGGGACCGGGGCCAGCCGCAGCCCTAAGTTGTTCCCGGCTCTACTGTGTTGCCCGTCGCTGCCCGCCGGTGGGTTTTGACCGCAACACATTCTGGCACGCCCGGTGGGACAAGCTTCGACATCAACCACATCGCCATCTACATCTGAGATGGCGGACGGCATTCCAGTCACGTACGAGGATCTGACCGACGAGGTCAAGAAGAAGTATGACGAGGTCAAAGCAATCCTCGAAGCCGACCTCATCGGCTCTTTTCACAGAACCCGTTCACATGGCATCAGGTGGAAGGGGTTCTCGCCTGATGGTGCACTCGATGGGATAGACCTCTCTGCCCCGTCAGAAGAACGCACCAGGTCCCTACGTCAGGAGATCAACTACATGGTGGCTCACTCGCTGCACCGCCACTCTGAGAACCTGGTGAACACTTTGGAGCGTGTCGCTCTCCGGGTGATCCAGGAGATCATGAGGCACCAGTACTCTCCGTCAGGACCAGCTCTCGGGACACACCAAGGAGAGATGCCACTCCAGTCCCGTCCACCGCTGCCATTTACGTTGGCAGCACCAGAAGTGCCGAATTCACCGGCATTCGTCGTCTACAAGATCGGTGGTGACCCTAGTGACTGCCAGTTCTTGCATGAGGCGCCTAAGGAGATCCCTCTCGGGTACATGTGCACGTACGTGCCAGACTGCGGTAACTGGGCACTCACAAGCCAGGCCGCAACATCAGGGACTTCTGGGAAAGCAGGGGGAACGTCAGCGACAGATCTTGAGAAGCAGACGTGGCTAGCTAAATATGCCACCCCGACGAACCTCCAGAGCACAGCTCCTGCAGTTGGCTCAGAGCTGGAAAAGCAAGCATGGCTGGCTAAGTACGCCACCCCGGCGAATCTTCAGAGTTCGACTCCTGCAGCCAGCACCGCGGATCAGATCAGCACGATCCTGAGGGACCAGTTCGGCATGGTGCCGAAAAGGAGGACAATCGGCTATTCCAAGCCGTACCCCGATGAATACGAGTTGGTCCCGCTACCACCCAAGTATCGGCTCCCTGACTTCTCCAAGTTTAGTGGATCCGATGGTTCCAGCTCCATCGAGCATGTGAGCCGATATTTGGCGCAGCTAGGAACGGCCTCAGCGTCAGATCCACTACGCGTGAGGTTCTTCGCACAGTCCCTCACGGGATCGGCTTTCGGGTGGTACACTTCGTTGCCACCAGACTCGATCCGGACTTGGAAGCAGTTGGAAGAACAGTTCCACATGCAGTTTCACTCAGAAGCTTCCGAGTGGCCTTGCCGATCCGGCACGAATACGTCGAAGCGTGGAGAAACCGTGGCGGAATACATCCAGCGCTTCAGAAATCTGAGGAACCGATGTTATTCGGCTCGTGTGACTGAAAAAGAAGCAGTCGAGTTGGCAGTGGTGGGCCTTGCCTCACAAATCAAGGATATGGCTTCCCAAGCAGACTACCCTTCACTGGCGCACATGGTTCAGAAACTGTCAGCATATGAACAGCGCCACCCGGACTTGTACCAGGACAAATTCAAGCGTGCGGTAGTCCTGGTTGAGGCGGATGAAGTCGAAGGCTTTGCGGGAGATCAAGAGGTAGCAGTGGCTGAATGGACTCGGGGGGCAACCCCCGTGTCCTGCAAATGGGTTAAGCCACCAGGTCCGCCCAGAGGGTTTGATTTTGACGTGGCCAAAACTGAGTAAATCTTCGACCTCCTACTCAAGGAGAAGCAGTTGAAGATACCCGAAGGTCTCAAATTCCCCACGGTACAGGAGCTGAACGGAAAGCCATACTGCAAATGGTATAACTCGCTCTCCCATGCCACCAACGACTGCAGGGTGTGGCGTCAGCAGATCCAAATGGCGATAGAACAAGGACGTCTGATTTTCAACCAGTACGCCATGAAGGTCGACACCCACCCCTTCCCCGCCGTTAACATGGTGGAGTGCACTTACCCTGAAGGTTGCCAGCCAGGATCCTCGTTCAGTATCAACATGGTAGGACCTGGGCACCACTCTGGCAAGGATGGAGACGAGGGCAGCTGCTCTCGTAGCAAGGACACAGAGGAGGCCGCTCCACGCGATCGGCTCCGTCATGATGGCAAGCGCTACGTCACAGAGGGAGAAGTGAAGAATATAAGATATCAGCGACCTCTCTCTGATCACCTCCTCAACAAGTATGTGAGTCAATATAGCCAACGCCGACGATCCAGCAACGATGATGATAGAGACCGTCTGGCTGGAGAAGCCAGGAGACATCGTCGGCATGATCGCGGTGAGGAGGAGTACGAGCGCCGTGCCAAAGAAAAGTTGAGGGAGCAGGACGACGAGGATAGGCACTGGGACTGCCCCTTCTTCAGACACTGCTGGGATTCAGGAATGAGCCGATTGCCTACAATCGGCAATTGCCCAGAATGCAACCAGAAGAAGAAGGAGGCAGCCAACGTGTCCGTGTTCAAACGTCTAGGGCCTCTCCCACCACAAAGCAAACGCGCTGAGTCCCCTCGGATGGAAGATCTTGAGGATTCGGAAGACGAGGGAGAAGAAGAAGAAGACAGGTACCACCGTCCAAGGTGGTGCCCTGATGGACTCAGCCGTTCCCAAAAGCGTAGGGTTCAGCGATTGCGCGGCTTGGAGGAAGCTGAAAGGTTATACCTGCACACGCTAAGGAAGGCGCGGCCTGATCTGGCCGCGAAAATTCAGCGAACCCTGGATGAGGAGGGTCGACCACAAAGGATGGTGTGGCGCCCCAAGCAAAGGAAAGCCGATGATGAAACATCGGCTGGCACAAACATGGTACTCGTCCTTCCGATGGAGTTTAGTGCTCCAGGATTACACGAGGCACCCATTTTGGACGACTGCGAGCGCATCGACGTGACGGAGGGCAGGGTTCGGCTGGTCTTATCCACTGGCCTGACCGTGTAGCAAGAGCAAACCGATGAGCAAATGTGGCGAGGCCGATCCTTGGGATCGGCCCCCAAAGATATATGAAGGAAAATAGCACAACGCCTTCATTGAACACTTCGATCAATATGGAGGCCGATTCCAGCAATCGGCCAAAATTATCCTCACCACATGTTCTGCTTGTGTTCAACATTGATCCTACCGGAGCCGACGTACAAATTACAGAGCCGATATCTGCCGTTCTCTGACACATTCGGCTCGGGGGGCACCTAGTGCAGATGAGCATGTGTACAGTGAAACGTTGGGGGCCGATTAGAAAAATCGGCCAGTAAAAAAAAAATTCATGACATACAGCCGATGCGGACATCGACTTTAGAACTAAGAGGCAAAGCCGATGCACAGCCATCGACTCTAGTATAACTACGCAGGATCTACTGGCTATGTGTTCAAAGCACGGATTCACCAAGTCCAGTTCAGCTGTGGGGCCTTCTGCTTCCTCGAGGGAGTACAACAATGAGAGCTTCCTCAGCCGCCTTGAGCCGATTCTGGTGCCTGAACCTTCTTGTCGAGGATTTTCAGCCCTTGGTGCTAGTTCAGCAGTGCTGTCAGAAGAGATATATCGGCTTTCGAGGGAAGAAAGGTGATCGGCTTTGGTGCATCCTCACCGACATTCTCGCCTTGAGTAAGGCTCGGGGGGCAGCAGACCTGGTGGATGCTCTGTTTAGGAGCCGATTGGGGTACCATCGGCTGATCCTTCTTCGCAACCTTCTTCACAAAATGATGAGTGTTTGAAGAAGACCATTGGGTCTGGTTGGAAGAATTCAAAGGCTTTCCTGAAGACTCTACAATATCCACCAGATCTCAAGATCATCAGTTGAAGAATTGAAGGATGGATTTTAAAGGACCGATGCGTTGCTATCGGCTCATTACGCATTGGCTAAGGGGATAAAATCGGCAAAATCGGTATGAAGGGAAATCGGCTAAATTAAGCTCAAAGGAAATCGGCAAAATCAAATTGGGAGAAGTTCTTCATTGATAAAGCGAGATTTCTTACATAAAGAGCTGATTGCTCTCAAAAGGAAGTACTAGGGGATACATTGCCCCATCTACTACTACTGATCCTATGCTAAAGGTCCTATCTACGGGCCGTCGCTGCCCTCGTCGTCGCCGTCGTCGCCGCTATCGGCGCTGCTCCCGGCGGGCTCGTCGTCGCTGCTCCAGTGGCCGCCGGCCGGGCCCTCGTTGTCCTCATCCTCCTCGTCAGCGTCGTCGTCGTCGCTGTCAAAGTCGCTGAGGTTCCCCGGCCAGGGGCAGAACCGTTTGGCCGGCGGCTCGTCGGAGGAGGTGTCGTCCTCCTCCTCCTCCTCCTCCTTCTCCTCCTCCTCCTTCTCGGGAGAGGTGAAGTCGTCGCAGGAGAAGCGATCGTCATCGCTCTCCTCCTCCGTTTCCCCGTCGGCGAGGAAGCGTAGGTCGCTTTCCCCGTCGGTCAAGGACTTGTCGTCCTCAGACCAGACGGAGAAGTCTTGGCTGGACTCCTCCCCGGCTTCGATGGCGCGGCGGGTGTTCGCCGCGTGGACCTCCTTCTGGTTCGGCTCCGGCGTCGGCTCGCGGGAAGAGGAGGACTGGGTGGAAAGATCCGATGAGACAGAGGAGGAAGAAGACATGGTGGCGCAGGAGGGCTTTTGGAGTGCTAATGCGAAGGGGATGCGGAAGCAAACTGTTTGGAGCGGTTAAATAAAAGGGGATATAGTGGAAATTCAATGCCACAGCAGTTTCCGAGGAAGTGGTGCCTAAAAGAAAAAAGAAAAAAACTGCCAGGTCACACGGAGAAGTTGAGAAGGCAAGGCATCATGATGAAGGATACTGCAACGGTTCTGCCACGACATGACCCGTCGAAGGAGAAGCAGAGTGATTTTGGAATTATCAATTCCAAAACCAGGGGGGCATGTGTTATCACCAGAATTTGACCGAGTCAGAGGTGGGCCGCGATCAAGATGGACTTGAAGATTATATACGGAAGAAATACGTGAATCGGCCTTATATGCAAAGTTTGGGCTAATTTGCCCTTGTATATGTAATATAGTAGATCGCATCTTAGATTAGAAGATAGAGTTTGACCCGTGCACGGTTAGGTGCACGCCTAAATTAGAAAGTCCCCTGGACTATAAATATGTATCTAGGGTTTATGGAATAAACAACAACCAACGTTCAACCACAAATCAATCTCGGCGCATCGCCAACTCCTTCGTCTCGAGGGTTTCTACCGGTAAGAATCATGCTGCCTAGATCGCATCTTGCGATCTAGGCAGCACAAGCTTATTTACGTTGTTCATGCGTTGCTCGTACTGAAACCTTTTTGATGGCGAGCAACGTAGTTATCTTAGATGTGTTAGGGTTAGCATTGTTCTTCGTATCGTATGCTATCGTAGTGCAACCCTTACATATCTAGCCGCCCCTACACCTATCTTAGGTGTAGGGGCGGCACCCCGCTTGATCATTATTTAGTAGATCCGATCCGTTACGGTTGCTCCTTGTTCTTCAAGGATTAGTTTAATATCTGCAATAGTTAGGCCTTACAAAGGGTTGGAGGATCCAGCGACGCGTAGGGTGTCGTTTGCTAGCCCTAGACAGGACGTTCCGAGGATCAACCTCGTGTTGGTTTTTAGGCCTTGTCTAGGACCGGCTTACGATCACCGTACGTGACCGCGAGGCCCAATCGTGAGTAGGATGATCCGATTATGCGGTGAAAACCCTAAATCGTCGTAGATCGTTTTAGCTTTATCTTGATCAAGCAGGACCACCATATATTCGTGCACCTCGCATGAATCATGGGTGGATCGGCTCCCTGAGCCGATTCACAGGATAACCTGAGAGCCGATCGAGGCTCGTATTTAATGTTTACGTGTATGCCATGCAGGAAACTAAGCGAGGCATCTCCATCACCTTCCTGACCAGGTATAGGTCAGGTGGCACGCCCTTGCACCAGCATCGGACGTGTGTACCAGAGGCTTTGCGGGCCGTCGCTCGGAGGGACCAGGGCCAGCCGCAGCCCTAAGTTGTTCCCGGCTCTACTGTGTTGCCCGTCGCTGCCCGCCGGTGGGTTTTGACCGCAACACATTCTGGCACGCCCGGTGGGACAAGCTTCGACATCAACCACATCACCATCTACATCTGAGATGGCGGACAGCATTCCAGTCACGTACGAGGATCTGACCGACGAGGTCAAGAAGAAGTATGACGAGGTCAAAGCAATCCTCGAAGCCGACCTCATCGGCTCTTTTCACAGAACCCGTTCACATGGCATCAGGTGGAAGGGGTTCTCGCCTGATGGTGCACTCGATGGGATAGACCTCTCTGCCCCGTCAGAAGAACGCACCAGGTCCCTACGTCAGGAGATCAACTACATGGTGGCTCACTCGCTGCACCGCCACTCTGAGAACCTGGTGAACACTTTGGAGCGTGTCGCTCTCCGGGTAATCCAGGAGATCATGAGGCACCAGTACTCTCTGTCAGGACCAGCTCTTGGGACACACCAAGGAGAGATGCCACTCCAGTCCCGTCCACCGCTGCCATTTACGTTGGCAGCACCAGAAGTGCCGAATTCACCGGCATTCGTCGTCTACAAGATCGGTGGTGACCCTAGTGACTGCCAGTTCTTGCATGAGGCGCCTAAGGAGATCCCTCTCGGGTACATGTGCACGTACGTGCCAGACTGCGGTAACTGGGCACTCACAAGCCAGGCCGCAACATCAGGGACTTCTGGGAAAGCAGGGGGAACGTCAGCGACAGATCTTGAGAAGCAGACGTGGCTAGCTAAATATGCCACCCCGACGAACCTCCAGAGCACAGCTCCTGCAGTTGGCTCAGAGCTGGAAAAGCAAGCATGGCTGGCTAAGTACGCCACCCCGGCGAATCTTCAGAGTTCGACTCCTGCAGCCAGCACCGCGGATCAGATCAGCACGATCCTGAGGGACCAGTTCGGCATGGTGCCGAAAAGGAGGACAATCGGCTATTCCAAGCCGTACCCCGATGAATACGAGTTGGTCCCGCTACCACCCAAGTATCGGCTCCCTGACTTCTCCAAGTTCAGTGGATCCGATGGTTCCAGCTCCATCGAGCATGTGAGCCGATATTTGGCGCAGCTAGGAACGGCCTCAGCGTCAGATCCACTATGCGTGAGGTTCTTCGCACAGTCCCTCACGTGATCGGCTTTCGGGTGGTACACTTCGTTGCCACCAGACTCGATCCGGACTTGGAAGCAGTTGGAAGAACAGTTCCACATGCAGTTTCACTCAGAAGCTTCCGAGTCTGGCCTTGCCGATCTGGCACAGATACGTCAGAAGCGTGGAGAAACTGTGGCAGAATACATCCAGCGCTTCAGAAATCTGAGGAACCGATGTTATTCGGCTCGTGTGACTGAAAAAGAAGCAGTCGAGTTGGCAGTGGTGGGCCTTGCCTCACAAATCAAGGATATGGCTTCCCAAGCAGACTACCCTTCAGTGGCGCACATGGTTCAGAAACTGTCAGCATATGAACAGCGCCACCCGGACTTGTACCAGGACAAATTCAAGCGTGTGGTAGTCCTGGTTGAGGCGGATGAAGACGAAGGCTTTGCGGGAGATCAAGAGGTAGCAGTGGCTGAATGGACTCGGGGGGCAACCCCCGTGTCCTGCAAATGGGTTAAGCCACCAGGTCCGCCCAGAGGGTTTGATTTTGACGTGGCCAAAACTGAGCAAATCTTCGACCTCCTACTCAAGGAGAAGCAGTTGAAGATACCCGAAGGTCTCAAATTCCCCACGGTACAGGAGCTGAACGGAAAGCCATACTGCAAATGGCATAACTCGCTCTCCCATGCCACCAACGACTGCAGGGTGTGGCGTCAGCAGATCCAAATGGCGATAGAACAAGGACGTCTGATTTTCAACCAGTACGCCATGAAGGTCGACACCCACCCCTTCCCCGCCGTTAACATGGTGGAGTGCACTTACCCTGAAGGTTGCCAGCCAGGATCCTCGTTCAGTATCAACATGGTAGGACCTGGGCACCACTCTGGCAAGGATGGAGACGAGGGCAGCTGCTCTCGTAGCAAGGACACAGAGGAGGCCACTCCACGCGATCGGCTCCGTCATGATGGCAAGCGCTACGTCACAGAGGGAGAAGTGAAGAATATAAGATATCAGCGACCTCTCTCTGATCACCTCCTCAACAAGTATGTGAGTCAATATAGCCAACACCGACGATCCAGCAACGATGATGATAGAGACCGTCTGGCTGGAGAAGCCAGGAGACATCGTTGGCATGATCGCGGTGAGGAGGAGTACGAGCGCCGTGCCAAAGAAAAGTTGAGGGAGCAGGACGACGAGGATAGGCACTGGGACTGCCCCTTCTTCAGACACTGCTGGGATTCAGGAATGAGCCGATTGCCTACAATCGGCAATTGCCCAGAATGCAACCAGAAGAAGAAGGAGGCAGCCAACGTGTCCGTGTTCAAACGTCTAGGGCCTCTCCCACCACAAAGCAAACGCGCTGAGTCCCCTCGGATGGAAGATCTTGAGGATTCGGAAGACGAGGGAGAAGAAGAAGAAGACAGGTACCACCGTCCAAGGTGGTGCCCTGATGGACTCAGCCGTTCCCAAAAGCGTAGGGTTCAGCGATTGCGCGGCTTGGAGGAAGCTGAAAGGTTATACCTGCACACGCTAAGGAAGGCGCGGCCTGATCTGGCTGCGAAAATTCAGCGAACCCTGGATGAGGAGGGTCGACCACAAAGGATGGTGTGGCGCCCCAAGCAAAGGAAAGCCGATGATGAAACATCGGCTGGCACAAACATGGTACTCGTCCTTCCGACGGAGTTTAGTGCTCGAGGATTACACGAGGCACCCATTTTGGACGACTGCGAGCGCATCGACGTGACGGAGGGCAGGGTTCGGCTGGTCTTATCCACTGGCCTGACCGTGTAGCAAGAGCAAACCGATGAGCAAATGTGGCGAGGCCGATCCTTGGGATCGGCCCCCAAAGATATATGAAGGAAAATAGCACAACGCCTTCATTGAACACTTCGATCAATATGGAGGCCGATTCCAGCAATCGGCCAAAATTATCCTCACCACATGTTCTGCTTGTGTTCAACATTGATCCTACCGGAGCCGACGTACAAATTACAGAGCCGATATCTGCCGTTCTCTGACACATTCGGCTCGGGGGGCACCTAGTGCAGATGAGCATGTGTACAGTGAAACGTTGGGGACCGATTAGAAAAATCGGCCAGTAAAAAAAAAAATTCATGACATACAGCCGATGCGGACATCGACTTTAGAACTAAGAGGCAAAGCCGATGCACAGCCATCGACTCTAGTATAACTACGCAGGATCTACTGGCTATGTGTTCAAAGCACGGATTCACCAAGTCCAGTTCAGCTGTGGGGCCTTCTGCTTCCTCGAGGGAGTACAACAATGAGAGCTTCCTCAGCCGCCTTGAGCCGATTCTGGTGCCTGAACCTTCTTGTCGAGGATTTTCAGCCCTTGGTGCTAGTTCAGTAGTGCTGTCAGAAGAGATATATCGGCTTTCGAGGGAAGAAAGGTGATCGGCTTTGGTGCATCCTCACCGACATTCTCGCCTTGAGTAAGGCTCGGGGGGCAGCAGACCTGGTGGATGCTCTGTTTAGGAGCCGATTGGGGTACCATCGGCTGATCCTTCGTCGCAACCTTCTTCACAAAATGATGAGTGTTTGAAGAAGACCATTGGGTCTGGTTGGAAGAATTCAAAGGCTTTCCTGAAGACTCTACATTATCCACCAGATCTCAAGATCATCAGTTGAAGAATTGAAGGATGGATTTTAAAGGACCGATGCGTTGCTATCGGCTCATTACGCATTGGCTAAGGGGATAAAATCGGCAAAATCGGTATGAAGGGAAATCGGCTAAATTAAGCTCAAAGGAAATCGGCAAAATCAAATTGGGAGAAGTTCTTCATTGATAAAGCGAGATTTCTTACATAAAGAGCTGATTGCTCTCAAAAGGAAGTACTAGGGGATACATTGCCCCATCTACTACTACTGATCCTATGCTAAAGGTCCTATCTACGGGCCGTCGCTGCCCTCGTCGTCGCCGCTATCGGCGCTGCTCCCGGCGGGCTCGTCGTCGCTGCTCCAGTGGCCGCCGGCCGGGCCCTCGTTGTCCTCATCCTCCTCGTCAGCGTCGTCGTCGTCGCTGTCGAAGTCGCTGAGGTTCCCCGGCCAGGGGCAGAACCGTTTGGCCGGCGGCTCGTCGGAGGAGGTGTCGTCCTCCTCCTCCTCCTCCTCCTTCTCCTCCTCCTCCTCCTCGGGAGAGGTGAAGTCGTCGCAGGAGAAGCGATCGTCATCGCTCTCCTCCTCCGTTTCCCCGTCGGCGAGGAAGCGGAGGTCGCTTTCCCCGTCGGTCAAGGACTTGTCGTCCTCAGACCAGACGGAGAAGTCTTGGCTGGACTCCTCCCCGGCTTCGATGGCGCGGCGGGTGTTCGCCGCGTGGACCTCCTTCTGGTTCGGCTCCGGCGTCGGCTCGCGGGAAGAGGAGGACTGGGTGGAAAGATCCGATGAGACAGAGGAGGAAGAAGACATGGTGGCGCAGGAGGGCTTTTGGAGTGCTAATGCGAAGGGGATGCGGAAGCAAACTGTTTGGAGCGGTTAAATAAAAGGGGATATAGTGGAAATTCAATGCCACAGCAGTTTCCGAGGAAGTGGTGCCTAAAAGAAAAAAGAAAAAAACTGCCAGGTCACACGGAGAAGTTGAGAAGGCAAGGCATCATGATGAAGGATACTGCAACGGTTCTGCCACGACATGACCCGTCGAAGGAGAAGCAGAGTGATTTTGGAATTATCAATTCCAAAACCAGGGGGGCATGTGTTATCACCAGAATTTGACCGAGTCAGAGGTGGGCCGCGATCAAGATGGACTTGAAGATTATATACGGAAGAAATACGTGAATCGGCCTTATATGCAAAGTTTGGGCTAATTTGCCCTTGTATCTGTAATATAGTAGATCGCATCTTAGATTAGAAGATAGAGTTTGACCCGTGCACGGTTAGGTGCACGCCTAAATTAGAAAGTCCCCTGGACTATAAATATGTATCTAGGGTTTATGGAATAAACAACAACCAACGTTCAACCACAAATCAATCTCGGCGCATCGCCAACTCCTTCGTCTCGAGGGTTTCTACCGATAAGCATCATGCTGCCTAGATCGCATCTTGCGATCTAGGCAGCACAAGCTTATTTACGTTGTTCATGCGTTGCTCGTACTGAAGCCTTTTTGATGGCGAGCAACGTAGTTATCTTAGATGTGTTAGGGTTAGCATTGTTCTTCGTATCGTATGCTATCGTAGTGCAACCCTTACATATCTAGCCGCCCCTACACCTATCTTAGGTGTAGGGGCGGCACCCCGCTTGATCATTATTTAGTAGATCCGATCCGTTACAGTTGCTCCTTGTTCTTCAAGGATTAGTTTAATATCTGCAATAGTTAGGCCTTACAAAGGGTTGGAGGATCCAGCGATGCGTAGGGTGTCGTTTGCTAGCCCTAGACAGGACGTTCCGAGGATCAACCTCGTGTTGGTTTTTAGGCCTTGTCTAGGACCGGCTTACGATCACCGTACGTGACCGCGAGGCCCAATCGTGAGTAGGATGATCCGATTATGCGGTGAAAACCCTAAATCGTCGTAGATCGTTTTAGCTTTATCTTGATCAAGCAGGACCACCATATATTCGTGCACCTCGCGCGAATCATGGGTGGATCGGCTCCCTGAGCCGATTCACAGGATAACATGAGAGCCGATCGAGGCTCGTATTTAATGTTTATGTGTATGCCATGCAGGAAACTAAGCGAGGCATCTCCATCACCTTCCTGACCAGGTATAGGTCAGGTGGCACGCCCTTGCACCAGCATCGGACGTGTGTACCAGAGGCTTTGCGGGCCGTCGCTCGGAGGGACCAGGGCCAGCCGTAGCCCTAAGTTGTTCCCGGCTCTACTGTGTTGCCCGTCGCTGCCCGCCTGTGGGTTTTGACCGCAACAAAATCTGAATACATCTCATCCATAATCCTCATGGTTGCTATACTTCCTTCGACATCACCTTGAATAAACAAAATCTGAGCATCCTCTAACTCTTTCCGAAGTTCCTTTGGAATCTCCCATTCCGTAGGTTGATTCTCCGTACTCTTCCTACTTAGGGCATCTGCTACTATATTAGCTTTGCCTGGTGTATAGTTGATCTTAAGATCGTAATCCTTAATCAACTCTAACCATCTCTTCTGTCTCATGTTTAATTCCTTCTGGGTGAAGAAATATTTCAAACTTTTGTGGTCGGTGTATAACTCACACTTGGATCCATATAGAAATTGTCTCCAACTCTTCAAAGCATACACAACTGCCGCTAACTCGAGATCATGTACTGGGTAGTTGTGTTCATGTGGTTTCAACTGTCTTGATCCATAAGCTATTACCTTCCGATCTTGCATAAGAACACATCCAAGTCCATTCTTGGAAGCATCACAATACACCGTGTAATCCTTTCCAGGTTCAGGAACTGCTAACACCGGTGCTGTGGTTAACTTATCTTTGAGTGTTTGGAAACTGGCTTCACACTCATCTGTCCACACAAATGGAGTATTTTTCTTGAGTAACTTGGTCATTGGTCCTGCAATCTTCGAAAATCCCTCTATGAATCTCCGATAGTAGCCTGCCATACCAAGAAATCCTCGTATCTCCTTAGCATTTTTAGGTGATTTCCATTCCAATACGGACTGAACCTTGCTTGGATTCACCGCTATGCCTTCTTTGGTTATAACATGTCCAAGAAATTCAACACTATCTAACCAAAATTTGCACTTGCTAAACTTCGCATATAGCTGATGTTCCCTCAAAGTTTGCAGAACTATCTTTAAATGCTTGGCATGTTCTTCTTTATCTTTGGAATAGATTAGGATATCATCTATGAACACTATCACAAACTTGTCCAAGTACTTCATGAATATCTTGTTCATCAAATTCATGAAAATTGCTGGTGCATTTGTTAGTCCAAATGGTACAACCAAGTATTCATGGTGTCCATACCTTGATACAAACGCTGTTTTTGGTACATCTTCCTTCTTGATCTTGATTTGATGGTATCCTGACCTTAAATCTATCTTCGAGAAGACTCCCGCTCCTTGAACTTGATCAAAAAGGTCTTGGATTCTAGGTAAAGGATACTTGTTCTTGATAGTTACATTGTTCAAATTTCTGTAATCTCCACACATTCTCTTTCCTCCATCTCTTTTATCCACAAAAATAACTGGTGTACCCCATGGTGACACACTTTCTTGAATAAATCCCTTCTGTTCCAGTTCATCTATCTGAGTTCAGTTCCACTAACTCCTTTGGTCCCATCTTATATGGTGGTTGTGCTATTGGTGCTGTGCCTGGAATCAGATCGATTGTGAATTTTATCTCTCTATCGGGTGGCATTCCCGGTAGTTCCTTAGGAAATACATCCTTAAACTCATTCACTACAGGAATATCTTCAATTCTCACTTCCTTCAGGCTATTTAGTTCCAATCCGATCTCCAACTCACTGTACTTATCTCCTTGGAACACTATTCGACCTCCGATGGAGTTGTGAAGTGATACTGTTTTGTCTCCACAGTTAATCACCGCTCCATTTTCTGTCAACCAATCCATCCCTAGGATGACTGATATGTCCTTCATGGGTATGATGAATAGGTCCGCGAAATACACACAGTCACATATGGTTAGGACTTGTGCTTCTTTCACGTGGGTTACTAAGATCGTTCCCCCCGCGGATAGAACAGTTATAGGGGTTTCTAACTTAGAACATCTAAGCCCGAATTTTTCCACAAACTCCAATGCAAGAAATGATGTGGTTGCTCCAGTATCAAATAATACCTTGCCAGGATGAGTAAGAATGCTTAGCGTACCTAAGACTGTTTGATCCGACTCTTCCGCTTGTTCCAAAGATGTGCAATTCAGCTTTCCATAAGGCTTTCCCTTCTTGTTGTTGTAGTTGTAGTTGCGGGTTGTTGTTGTTGTTGTTGCGGTTGTTGTTGTTGTTTCCACCTCCTCCTCCAGAGCTCTGTCCGCTCCAAGACGCCTTGTTTAGACACTCCGGCTTGATGTGTCCTTCCTTCCCACAACCATAACAAATGATTGTGGGTTTCTGACAATCCTTCTGCAAATGACCCTTTAGGCCACAATTGTTGCAGATGATTTGGCTGATTGGATTCTGATTCTGACTGTCGTTGCCTAATCGACGGTACCTCGGAGGAGGGATCCTCACGAGGGGGAGAAGAAGAAGGGGCCATAGGGCGGAGTGCACACGGGACGGTGGTACGCGAGTTACCCAGCTTCGGAACACCTGCACGATGACAGGGCCTACTGCTGCTTGTCTGGAATTATCTGGGCGCGTTCACGTTGTTACAATGAGTTGTGGTTGTGCCTCTAGGGCTCCCGGGATCCGGCTTATAAAGGAGCACGGATCTAGGGTTTACATGGAGAGTCCTAGCCGGATTACAGATAGCCTAGCTACGGTACAATATCTTGCCGTGCACGTCACGGATCCGCCTTCCATATACGTCGTACTGGATCCGGGTTCCTCATGGGCCTCCGTGGATCCGGGTTACTCCTAATGTCGGTACGGATCCGGCTTACTGATCCTGGGCCGGACTTCTTCCTTCATGATCAACAGCAACTGGGCCGCCCGATGGGCCACATGCCTCACCACCATCTGTGGGCCACCCGGGCTTGCCGGATCTAGGCACTGTCGATGGTACACCCATGAAGTATACCCACAACAGTAGCCCCCAGAGTTCTCCGAGTTTCGCCTGCAGTTTTCGCCATGCTTGTACCTTAGGTTTTCGGCATCGTTGGTAACGCGGAGAAACTTGAAGAGCTCCAACTTCGCATTTTCTTCTTTCCTAACCTTTAGTCAGAAAATCCCCCATCCTGCGGGACTTCATCCATCGACAGTTTCAAACATGTCTCCGGGTTACTCCCCTGCTTGCGAATGAGAATCACTTATTTTTGCGCCTTTACCCGGAATCTTAATAGACTCAAACGGTTCCGCCAATTCTGGTGCCATTTTCGCGCGATTTGTGCGGTAACTTATCTCTAGCCATTTTTACTGTTAGGGTTTGGGACACGTGTCACGCATCCAACGGTGCGACGCTTGCGTTCCGACCACAGGATGCGGAGCACGAATCTCGTCCCCCCGGCCTATAAATATCCGCCGTCGACGCCTTACCCCTCATTCACCCCCCTTCTCACCTCTCTGCCGAGCGCCGCCATGAGCTTCCTCTCCGCCGTGCCGGAATCTCACCGGAGCATCACCGGAGGTACTTCGCCGCCGCGTCGTGTTCATCCTGTTCTTAACGTCAGCGAGCCACCGCGCGGAAAACTCGCCGCCGGCGACTCCGACCACCGCAAACGCCATTACGGTAAGTCTTCGAGCTTAGCTTTCGCGCCGTAGTTGGTAGGGATGAATTTGGGGAATATGACGTTGGATCCGACTAAAGAGCACTTTCCGCCAAAAACCTTTTCTTCAGATGTCTTCAACGACTCCGCCTCCGACCTCGGAACCTATCATGGCGACCCCAATCTCCTCCGCCCCTCCACCCTTTGTTCCAGTCATGCTGGACCCTCCAAAGGATTCCGGCAAGGAGACTGAGGGGACCTCTGCTCACCCGGAGAAAGCCTCCGGGGCGGGTCAAACGGAGCACCAGGCGGAAGAGGTCACCAAAAAGTCGAAAGCTCGCAAACGAGACTCCGAAGCCAAGGGAAAATGGTGGCCCTGCACCACCACCGAGATGGAGCTGAAGAACCTCGAGGCGGAGGGTTTCCTGCAACCCGGAAGCTGGAGGTCAGTTCCCAATGAACTAGCTCCAGCTCCGAGGGACGACGAGATGGTGCTGACGAAAGCACTGGTGGAGCGCGGTTTTTCATTTCCGCCTTCGGACTTCTTCCTGGAGATTCTGAAGACGTATGGGCTCCAACCCCACAACATATCTCCGAACAGCGTGCTTGCCATCAGCAACCACGTCACCCTCTGCGAAGGCCATCTCCGGGTAACCCCCGAGCTCTCTCTGTTCCAATATTTCTTTACTATCAAGAAGGAGAAGATCCGCCAGACTTCCGAGTTGGCAACTTGCGGATCCATCACCTTCATACTCCACCCGGGTCGCGTCTACCCCCCCACCGACCGCCACGAATCCGCGAGGTACTGGTCCGGGGGTTTCTTCTACTTGAAGGACGTCTCTGACCCCGCGAGCGAAAAGAAGCTGCCACCTTTCAAGAACTGCCCCGCCACCGAGATTCCGGCATGGTCGCACTGCCCCCACCTTTCCGAATCGCCCCAGCTCACACGCGCCGTCAGGCGGATCTGTAAGCTGACGGAGGAGAGGCTGACGGGGAAGGACCTAACCCTTTCCTGGTTCACCAAGCGGATCCAGCCGCTCCAACAAAGGGACCGCCTGATGTTCCAATACACAGGGCGCGACGACGCAATGCGCGCTACAAAAGATAATCTTTCCGCCGACGCCATCGACAAGAGGATCCGGCTCCTCATCAAAATCCCACGTGAACTTCACGTTCACGTGTGCAACAAAGACATTCATACGAATGGTTCCGGAACCGCGGTACGTCGTCTCGACTTTAATCTTTTGTTTCTCTTCGCATCTAAACTTTTTTGTCTAAGTGTTTAACTTTGCATTAGCTCGAGGCGCTTGAAGAAAGCGAACTCGGAATTCTCCTCCGGGTTCCTTCCACCGGCAACACGGATCCGGATGTCGCATCGGAGGCGGAAGCTCCTGAAGCCCCACGCCCTGCTAAGAGAAAAAAGCCAGCTCCTTCCAGCCCCCATGCGAAACGCGCCCGCGAAGTGCTTAGCACTGCGGCCACCCGGAAAGCGGAGGCGGAGAAGAAGAGCCTCTCGCTGATTAATACTAGCAACAAAGGGCAGCCTGCCATCCAGCATTTCTTCAAGCCTTCCGGGTAAGCTTCTACTTCCAAGATCCAAGTTCTGGTTTCACGCTCACTCTTACACTTTTATGTTTTTTCTGAAGCTCCGGAAGCCAGCCCCCCAAGGCCCCAAGGGTCCCAAAGAAGAGAGCCAGGCCATCTCCGGCTTCCTTTCCTATTACTCCTGAGGTTGAAGTTCCGCCCAAGGCTTCATCCGCCACCAAGCCGGATCCGAAGGACGTCATCGACCTCGATGACCTTCCTGAGGATCCCGCCCACCATGGCGACTCCGCCAAGGGGACCTCCTCACCCGTTCCTCCGCCAGATCAGCCAAGCTCCGCTTTCGCGGGGCCCACAGGAGAAGAACAGGAGCAAAAGGCAAAGCTCCTTCAAGTTACCAACGCGACTCGGGTCAACCTCCAACCAACTCCGTCCCTTCAAAAGCTTACCCTTGCACAGCGTCACGCGGAAGTTTCCGCCATGCTGAACAAAGTGTGGGGAAAACCGGACGAGGAGGTGCGTGAACTCGCCGACCTGGAGGACAGCCTAAAGGAGTTTTTCGCCAAGCACAAGGAAGTGCGGCAGGTAATACTAGCCCCCAAGCATTGGGTGATATATTTCCGTGTAATATGTATTAGCCGATGCTTTCCCAAAATGTACCTTTAGGCGGATGCTTCGCTAGCTCCCTAGACTTTAATATCCGACTAACTCTTTGCTGCTTCGCAGACCACACGGAAACTGCACGAAGATCTGCGCGTGCACGTGCTGGAGCAGATCACGGAAATCGAGGGGCTGCGCCAGCACGCGGAAAATAGCAAGAAAGATATCCAGCTGCTTGAGACCCGCCTTCAAGGTACGAGATCCGGGTTTTTTACTTTTTGTGCTGACATAGTTGTTTAGGATGCATAATATGTTCAACTTTCTGCCTTCAGAAGAAACTGCCAAGCACTCCTCGTTCGATGAGCTTTCCGCCAAGGTCAAGGTACTTGAGGCGGAGAACGAGTCCCTCAAAGCCTTCATCCAAGAATCCTCCAGTAAGGAGACTGAGGCGAGGAAAGAGCTCTCCGAGAAGCATGCCCGCGACCTGGCGGAGCTGAATGAAAAACTGGAGAAAAGCCAGGGCCACGTGCTTTCCGTGATAGCCAAGAACAGAGTTCTGGAAGCGGAGGCGGAGGCCATTGACAAACTTATCTTCCGTAAGCGTTTTTCCGTGTCGTTGCTCCGACTATCTTGTATGCTTTCTCTCTAACGGAACTGAACCTCCTTCTTCCACAGCAAGCCTCGGCTTTGAGTGGTCAAAAGAGTCAAACCTGAAGAGGACGGAGGCATACGATGAAGCGCGGATTTCAATCGACGCGTTATTCGAAGCCTGTCGCTGAATTGCCAAGACTCTGTCTCTGAAGAAGGCCAAAACCACGATCATCGACACGATGGCCAAACTTATGCAACAGGTGCCGGATTTCATCAAGGACTGGCAAAAATCTTCAGCACGCGGAGCCGCCTCCCTAGTCCTGGCCACCTGCAAGGCTCACTTCCCCTCGCTCAACCTGGCGGATGTTGCATGCGGAGCCCCCAAGGATTCCGACATGGGTGCCCTCCTCGCGGAAACCGAAGGCTATGAGCAGCTGTTTGTCAGGCGAGTGGATCACTCGTTCTGGTATAACAAACACGATCTGCCCGAAGGATTTTCCGATGCAGAGGAGGACGCAGGTGAGCCGGAGTATTATGGGGAAGGATCCGGGTCAAGCGGCGAGCATTCCGGAGGAAACTCTGGTGACGACTCCGAAGCCGGATCTGGTGACAGCGACGACGGCTCCTCCTACCAGCAATCTGAAGAAGAGGACTCCGAGTAGAGTTCCTGTTTTAGACAATGAAACAAATTGCATCATTTTGGCCCCGGAGTGGGTTTGTAATAAGACTTTAAATTCTTAAGTAGCTAGGAACGAAACGATTATGCATGGGGCGGAAACACTTATCCTGCTATCCATTAATGTTATGTGCATGTTTCGTTTTGTGTCGGAAAGCAAGTGCTGATTTCGTTGTTTTCTGGCTTGCCCGCTTGACCTTCCGCGAGCCGGAAGACCTTAGCCGGAAACGCTCGCCAGCGGCGACGAAGCCCAATGGCAATCCGTCAATAACCGCGGAAACAAGCCCCCAAGCATAGGTGCCGGAAATCGCTACTAGGAATCCACGAGTTCGCAACAGAAAACAACTTAATCAGAAAACTTCAGCTCACGTCCTAAAGGACGATTTTTGAAAATCACAACTTTTATACACGCCTAGGCGGAAAAAATCCAGCTCTGCGGTTTTAGTCGGAAAACATACATGATCTAAAAATGAACAAGTAAAGGAGGTAAAGACTCAGAGAGTGAACCATAAGCTTTATTTCATTGATCATGTATAACTATTACAGAGTTTGTAACTCGGAAAAAATATGCTAAGTGTAGAAAGGACGTAGCTGTGCGATGTTCCAAGGGCGATCTATCTCGTCGTAGATATCATCCGGATCCTCACGCTTGCGTTTCCGGTGCTAATTAGCAGGTCTATCCCTCAGCTCGCGGAAATCAACAAGGTAGTACGACCCGTTATGAAGCACTTTGCTAACGACGAAGGATCCTTCCCATGGAGATTGCAGCTTATGGTCTTTCACCTGTCGAAGGCGGAGGACCAGGTCTCCTGCCATGAAGGAGCGTTTCCGAACTCGATGACTGTGATAACGTCGGAGCTTCTGCTGGTAGATGGCGGAGCGCTGGTCAGCTAAGTTCCGAGCTTCCTCGATCAGGTCCACAGATAGCTGTCTGGCCTCATCAGCTATTTCTTCATTGTAGGCGGAAACTCGCGGTGAATCGTGGATGATGTCGGAGGGAAGCACGGCTTCGGATCCGTATACCAGGAAAAATGGGGTAAACCCTGTTGATCTGTTAGGGGTGGTTCGTAAACTCCACAGAACAGCTTCCAACTCGTCAGCCCAAGCTCCAGCTGCTCGTCGCAGCGGTCCTTCAAGGCGTGGTTTAATTCCTGATAATATTAGGCCGTTAGCCCTTTCAACCTGACCATTGGATTGTGGGTGAGCCACAGATGCAAGGTCCAGCCGTATCCCCATTGTTTCACAATAATCCCTCAACTCTCCTTGAGCGAAGTTTGTGTCATTATCTGTGATTATGCTGTGTGGGATGCCGAATCTCATCACGAGGCTGCAGACGAATTTTAGTGCCGTAGCACCATCGGCTTTTCTCACTGGCTTTGCCTCGATCCATTTGCTGAACTTGTCAACAGCGACCAGGAGGTATTCAAAACCACCAGGAGATGATCTTTTTAACTTACCAACCATATCGAGCCCCCAGACCACAAATGGCCAGGTGATAGGTATGGTCTTCAGCTCTTGGGCTGGAGCGTTTGGTTGAGTAGCATAGTACTGGCAACCTCGGCAGGTTTTGACTATTTTGTCAGCGTCTTCTTTAGCTGTGAGCCAGTAGAAACCTAACCGAAAAGCTTTTGCAACGAGCGATCTGGGGGCGGCATGATGCCCGCAGTCCCCTGCGTGGATTTCTCTGAGGATTTCAATGCCGTCTTGATTGGAGACGCATTTGAGAAATACCCCTGCTGCACTTTGTTTGTAGAGCTGTCCATCAACAATTGTGTAGGATCTCGCTCGTCTGACGATCTGTCTTGCGAGGACCTCGTCCTCAGGCAACTTCTGATCAATGAGGTAATCCAGGAAAGGCTGTGTCCAAGCCGGAATGATAGCCATCACTTCCCTAGCCGGAGATACTGCCACCTCTGGGTTTTCCGGGTTAGCGCCCTTCACCGAGGGTATCCGGAGATGCTCCAGGAAAATGCCAGGCGGAATTTGCTTCCTGCCGGATCCGAGCTTGGATAGCATGTCTGCCGCTGTATTATCGTCTCTTCTGATGTACTTGACTTCGTATCCAAGGAAGCACTTGGCGATCTCATCAACTTCGTCTCTGTAGGCCGCCATGACGGAATTTCTGGCGTTCCAGGTTCCGGCTACTTGTTGTGCCACCAGGTCGGAATCTCCACAGCATATGATGTGCTTGATCCCAATTTCCTTAGCGATGCGCAGACCGTGTAGTAGAGCCTCATATTCCGCCATGTTGTTTGTAGCTTCGAAGTGGATCTGCAGAACGTACTGCAGTTCTTCTCCGGTAGGGGACTTCAGGGTGACTCCGGCTCCTGAGCCTTGATGCTGCTTGGATCCATCGAAGTGCATGACCCATGTCTCTGGTTCCGGCTCCAGACTTGCATCCGGAGCTTCTGTCCAATCTGCAATGAAATCTGCCAAGACTTGGGATTTAACCGCAGTCCTAGGCTTGTAAGCGATGTCGAAGGCGGATAATTCGATGCCCCATTTGGTCGTACGTCCTGTTGCGTCAGCGTTGTTGAGAATTGTTGACAGCGGAGCCTTGCTTACAACTGTTACTGGGTGCTCCTGGAAGTAGTGTCTCAGCTTCCTGCTGCCTAGAAACACTCCATAGGCTAGCTTCTGAAAGTGAGGGTATCTTTGTTTTGACTCCGTCAGCACCTCGCTAATGTAGTAGACAGGTCTTTGGACGTCATATTCATGACCTTCTTCCTTTCGCTCCACCACGATGACGAGGCTGATGACTTTGTTGGTAGCTGCCAGATAAAGGAGCATTGGCTCTGACTCTGCTGGAGCTGCCAAGATAGGTGGGGAGGTGAGTATTTCCTTCAACCCTCGAAGAGCTGCGTCAGCTGCATCGTCCCAGACAAATTTGTCTGTTTTCTTCAGCAGCTTGTACAGAGGTAGCGCCTTCTCGCCAAGACGGCTAACAAACCTGCTGATTGCTGCGACGCAACCAGTTAGTCGTTGCACATCTTTAAGACAAGTTGGCCGTTTGATACACAGGATTGCCTTGATCTTTTCCGGGTTAACCTCAATGCCTCTGTGAGAGACTATGAAGCCAAGGAGTTTTCCGGCTGGCACGCCAAAGACGCACTTCAGCGGATTCAACATCATCTTGTACCTGCGGAGGTTGTCGAAGGTTTCTGTGAGGTCGCTGATCAAGTCGGATCCTTTCCGGGTCATGACCGCGATGTCGTCGACGTAAGCGTGCACGTTCCGGCCAATTTGGTCCTTCAGGCATCGCTGCATCGTACGTTGGTAGGTGGCACCTGCATTTTTCAAACCAAAAGGCATAGTAACATAGCAGTAAGTACCGAACGGGGTTATGAATGAAGTCGCCTTTTGGTCGGATTCCTTCATCCGGATCTGATGATACCCGGAATACGCATCAAGAAAACACAGAAGTTCCGCCCCCGCCATCGAATCAATGACTTGGTCAATGCGCGGCAAGGGGAACGGATCCTTCGGGCAATGTTTGTTCAAGCCAGAGTAATCGATGCACATTCTTAGTATTTCAGTGTTCTTTTTGGGTACAAGGACGGGATTCGCGACCCAATCAGTGTGGATAACTTCCATTACAAAACCTGCTTCTAGTAACTTTGCTAGTTCCATTCCTATGGCGCGGCGCTTCTTATCTCCAAAGCGTCGCATAGCTTGCTTCACTGGTTTAGCCCCCGGATTTATGTTGAGGTAGTGCTCGGCGAGTTCCCTAGGTACTCCGGACATGTCAGAAGGTTGCCATGCGAAGATATCCATGTTAGCGCGGAGGAACTCGACGAGCGCGTCTTCCTATTTGGGGTCCATGTTGGCTCCGACTGAAACCTGTTTGGAAGAGTCACCTTTGATGAGGTCGTGCTTCTTGGTTTCTATCGCGGCCTTGAAGGAGGTTTTCTGCTCGGAGATCCGCTTCTTGGTGGTCTGCATCTCAGTCGGATCCACCGCGGCTCTGTAGCCTTTTAGCTCTTCTCCAGATATCACAGACTCTGCGAAGGCGGCTTCGCCTAACTCGCACTCATGAGCCTTTTTGTAGTCTCCGGATACGGTAATCATACCTTTAGGACCCGGAATCTTGAGCTTGTTGTAGATGTAGCACGCTCTTGCGTGGAACTTGTGGTAGGTGGGCCTGCCGAAGATGACGTGGTAGGAGCTCTTGAAGGGCACAACTTCAAACGTGATCTTTTCTTCGTGGAAATTATGAACATCGCCAAAAGCCACGGGAAGAGTTATGCTGCCGAGGGAATTCGCCTTCTTACCCAGAACCACGCCATGAAACTCAGTGGTGCTGTGTTTGAGCTGTTCCTTGGTGAGGTTTATCCGCTCTAGAGTCTCCAGGTACATGATGTTCAGGTTAGCTCCGCCATCCATGAGGCACTTGGAGAAGTCATACCCATCTATGCGGGGACTTACAACCAAGGCGTAGCATTCTTTTGGCACAATTGCGGGGTGATCCTTTCTATCAAATGTGCACGGGATTTCCGACCACCTGACATACTGCGGCACAGCCGGAACTATGGCGTTCAGGATCCGGGTAGCTGACTTGGAGGCGCGTACTGTTGGGGTCCCGAGGAAAGTGTGGTAAGCCCCCACGCTCTTTTTGTCGAATGGGTTGGATTTTCCTGCGGATCCTGCCTTGGGATCCGGCGAGTTATCATCCTCATCCATCGCCTCGGAACTATCTTCCTCTTTGTCTCTGTTCTTGCCCTTGCCTCCCTTGCCGCGTGGGCGGTGCTTCCGGGCTCGCTTGTATCCTGCCTCCGGGTCGTTCTTTAGATCATTGACCCATTTGCAGTTGCGGTTGGTATGAGTGGACTTCCCTGTAACCGGATCCAGATGGGCCAGGCAGGGCATGTCTCTATACTCCTCGTAGGTTTGCGGAGCGCGGGATCCGCCAGCCGTGACCTCAGAGGTATGCTGCTGACCCCTGCCGGCTCCGCCTCCACGTCCACATCCTCTTCCGCCTCCTGGACCTCCGCGTTGAAACGCCATGGCGACCATCTCGGATCCGCCACTCTTCTGGTCATCAGGGTTCTTGCGCTTATGGCTGCTGCTACTGCCGTTATCACGGTTCTTCTTTTGTTGATGCAGGGGGATTGCTGTAGCTGCGAGATCACCGCCAGCGTCGTCATCGGCGGTAGTATGATCACTGGCAATGGAGATCATCTCATCCAAAGTCAGCTTGCTTGAGTTAGCCAAACGAGTGAGCGTATGCCTCAGCAATCCTCCCCTCTGCAGTCCACCAATGAAAGCGTACATGGCGGTGGTGTGGTCGACGTTTTCGCACTCGTTTCTGCATGCCAACCATCGTGTGAGGTAGTTTCTTGAAGTTTCTCCCTTCTTCTGGATGCAAGCTTGCAGATCGCTTGCCGTGGCAGGTCTTTTGTAGGTGCCCCTGAAGTGTTTCTCGAAAGCGGTCTTTAGGTCGAACCAGCAAAAGATGGAGTTCTTCTCGAGGTCACTGAGCCAGATCCGGGCTGGACCTACAAGGTACAACTGGAGCATGCGGCAGGCGATGTTAGGGGTTCCTCCGGCAAAGGTTACAGCATTATAGTAATCCTCAATCCAGGTATCCGGCCTTTCGGTGCCATCATAATGCTTCAGGTTTCCGGGTAGCTTGAGGTTCATCCTTGGCTTTGGTTCCTCTCGAATCATCCTGCCAAAGCACTTCGGACCAATGTAGTCAGTTCTGTATTCGTTAAGGCGATCCCGTGCGTCGCGCGGGCCGTGGCGAGGGGATTGTGAGCGAGAGCGAGATCTCCGGCCGTCGCCTCCGCCTCCACCTCCGCCGCCACCGCTAGGTGGTGGTGAGGGAGATCTGCGAGGTGGATGGTCCGACTTCTTGCTTCCGCCATCTGATTCTCCTCGGCCTTCCTGGTGCTGGCTTCGGCTCCTGTGGCTGCCTTCGCCCTGGCACTGGCTGCCCTGGTCGTTCCGGCGAGGCTCCGGGTCACGGCTCCGACGAGGCTCTGGGTCACGGCTCCGACGAGGCTCTGGGTCGCGGTTCCGGCGAGGCTCTGGGCCGCGGTCTTCATTCCGACCTCTCCTAGGCTCGGGCTCACGAACATTGTTCTGGTTCCGGCGTGGTTCCGGCGAGCGCTCCCTATTTCTGTTTCTTGGCAGCACGTTGTCGCGGATAACAATCCCACCATGCCCTGGGGGCCTGGTGTTTCCAGCTGGACTACGGCGGCGAGGGGGTCGCGGGTAACCGTTGGGCGGAGGAGAGGGGTTGCGGTATTTGTCTCGTCCAGAGTACATCGCATCCTTTCCCTTCCTTGGATCCGACGAAGGCGTCTTTGACGGAACAGGGATCGGATTTGGGTGTTCCCTGACTCTTCTTCTGCGCTCCGAGGATCCGGTGTGTGATTCATCATCGAGATGCCGATCGGCGCGGGCGTCCTTCTGCGCGGTAGATACACAGTTATCCGGATTGGATTCCAACCTGCGTGAAGTGTCTGCCTTGCTTTGCTGCTGCATTGCTGAAGCGACAAGTGTGCGGAGATAGTTGATATCAACCTCTTCGTCCTTCTTCTTCAACAGCTCCGCAGCTTTTTGCATGTTGTCCTTTGGGGTTTCCAGCGGCTGGTGCTCTGCGGGCGTGTTGAAGGGTATCCTGCGAGGCGGAATCGCTTCTCTAACAATTCGATCGGCCTCCGCCTGCGCATAGATCATCTTTACTTCCCACTCTACCCTCATGCTCTTGACCTGCTCGAGTGTGGCAGTAATCTCGCGATCCTGTCTATCGAAATTTTCCGCCAATCCTGCAGCTTCTGCCCTCTCTTCCCTTAACGCGGCTTCGGTCTCGGCGAGCTTCTTGGCAGTGGCCAGCATTTCCTGTCTAGTGGCTTCTAGAGCCTCCAGATCTGCGGCGTCGCCCGGGGTTATAGGTGTGTTAAGAACTGCTCGCGCGACCATCTCTTCAGCTGACAGGAGCTCCTCCGAGGAAGAATCCCTGCGGGGTCGCTCCCGAGACATTGGAGATCCTTGTTGGGATGGCTGAGGGTCGGATTGGCTGGTTGGCTCTTCGGGATCCGGGGCTTGCCCCTGGGCCAGCTACCGTTGCGAGAACCTTCTTAGGCTGGGCGGAGTCGACTTCAGGCTGATCGCCGAAACCGTACTCCCCTAGCTTGCGGTTAAACTCGTCAGTATCCATGGAGGGGGTATCTCCAGAAATTGGGCTCAGATTGCCCAAAATCGACTCTTCAACCGGAGCTTCGCTTTCTCCGACAGGCTCAGCCTGATCCGGATCTGCGCCGTTTTCCGGTGCCTCTACCTGCTCAGGACCAGCTCCGGCTTCTTCAGGGGCGGTTCCGGCGGTATGGGCCAAGAAGTGTACGAAGTGGCACCTCTGCTTTTCTAACACCTGGGAGACCCAGGCGGATCTGCATTGGTCTTCCACCGTTGTTTCCTGCTCAGGGGCGGATTGGGTGGGTTTTGAAATTTCCAGATCCAAGGCGGAATCTTCCTTGGGAAGCTCCTGCATCTCAGATCGGATCTTCGCGACAGCGTCCAGCTCTGCGGCGGTCGCGTCTGCGCTACTTACCAGTGGGTTTCCGTCGGAATCGACGGTTTCCCCGATGAAGATGTGTATGCCGCCTATTGGGACGATGGAGAGCTTGACGGGGTTTGTCCTAGCCGGAATCCAACACTCATCCGGAGGGACGATCGGCAGATTCCCGGCGTAAAGGACGCGCCCCACAGCGATGGTGTCGTCGTAGCTTCCCATGGCGGAACCCTCCCGGTTCCGGCCTCCAGACGCCACAGGCCCCACGGTGGGCGCCAACTGTCATTGCCTAATCGACGGTACCTCGGAGGAGGGATCCTCACGAGGGGGAGAAGAAGAAGGGGCCATAGGGCGGAGTGCACACGGGACGGTGGTACGCGAGTTACCCAGCTTCGGAACACCTGCACGATGACAGGGCCTACTGCTGCTTGTCTGGAATTATCTGGGCGCTTTCACGTTGTTACAATGAGTTGTGGTTGTGCCTCTAGGGCTCCCGGGATCCGGCTTATAAAGGAGCACGGATCTAGGGTTTACATGGAGAGTCCTAGCCGGATTACAGATAGCCTAGCTACGGTACAATATCTTGCCGTGCACGTCACGGATCCGCCTTCCATATACGTCGTACTGGATCCGGGTTCCTCATGGGCCTCCGTGGATCCGGGTTACTCCTAATGTCGGTACGGATCCGGCTTACTGATCCTGGGCCGGACTTCTTCCTTCATGATCAACAGCAACTGGGCCGCCCGATGGGCCACATGCCTCACCACCATCTGTGGGCCACCCGGGCTTGCCGGATCTAGGCACTGTCGATGGTACACCCATGAAGTATACCCACAACACTGACCTCCTCGGTTGTATTGATTACCAGTAGTAGGTCTATATCGGGGTTTGAAACTCCGATCAGGTGTTGGTTTACTGATTGGGTACTTCCTTGGCTCTATACGAGCCCTCTTCCTCCTGTCCTCTTGGACTTGCCGGTAATCATCCTCGAAAGTGATTGCCGAGTCAATCAGTTCCTGGAATTCGGCAGTCCGTGCCAACCTTAGTTGCATCTTCATGTATGGATTCATGCCTTTCATGAACCGCTTCTTCCGCTTCTCCTCTGTATCTACCTCCTCAGGTGCATACCTGGATAACCTGTTGAAATCCCGAACATACCGCATGATGGGTGCAGTATTCTGTCTTAGTTCTTCAAACTCCCTCTTCTTCAGCTCCACCACACTGTCCGGAACATGAGCATCCCGGAACTTCTTCTTGAACTCCTCCCAGGTGAACACCTTATCAGGAGGGTGTACTGCTACAAGGTTCTCCCACCATGACGCTGCTGGTCCTGACAACAGATAAGTAGTGTATCGAATCTTCTCCTCATCGTTGCAACCAACGGTCTTCAGCTTCCTTTCCATATCCATAAGCCAATCTTCAGCGTCCATTGGTTCTGGAGCTGATGTAAATGGTAGTGGTCTTGCATTTTGGAAGTCCGATAGAGTTACTCCCTTGCCTTCATTACCCCTATCATTGATGACGTGGGTAAAGAAATCTTGCATGTTCTTGCTCTGGCTTTCCTGGTAACGCCTCCTATCTTCCTCCATTGACCTCATATACTGTTGGAAGTCTGGGTGCATCATTGGGTGTGGTGGTGGTGGTGCGTTCTCTGTTCTAGCTGCTGCATCTGCCTCCTCTTTCTCTCTTGCTTCCCGCTCTCTGCGAGCCTCTTCGGTTTCTACTAACGCCATTTCCCTCTAGTCCTGTAACAAAGAGCGATTACTCATAATTACACCATGCAAATGCTTTCTGAGTTCAACTCAATGCCCAGAACTAGTCACACAATGAAATCAAGAAGCAAATACAAAACAAACATTTATTATGCATATATTTTGTATAATACATAACACACTCACAAACTTATATTACATGTGGTACATATAAACCACTTATTTGGCTCAAAGCCCAAGCCAACGGAATTTTAAAATACGTTCTATTACAATACCACCTAGATTACTTTATTCTTCCTCGGAGCTCTACTCCTCATCATCATAGCTCGCCTCCGCGTACATTCCTGGGGTCCATCCGGTACAGCGGTCTGTCCTCCGAACACCGTCCGGAATGAAGGTTCTTCCCGTGGGTATGTAGTCTGAATCGGACGAAGTGCCGAGACAGAGATCTGTCATGCCAAAGTAACTAGATAAAGACTCATACATATCCCCAGTGGAATACAGCTCATCTTCTCCCGTCATCCATGGAGGATTCCTATTCACTTGACCCCTCATCTTCTTCTTCTTCTTTTTCTTTGTTCTAGAACTCTCACCTACGACGTACTGGGATGTTTTGGGTAACCCCATCTCCAAATCTAAAGAAATGGAGTTGGTGTCTTTCTCTTTCTGCCCATAGCTTTGGTTAACATTCTGGTTAACCGCGCCTCCTTCATCCTCTGACTCACAAGTGATGGGTTCTCCTTCATCTCCAAATGGTTCCCTGAAACGCCAACCAGTCGAATTCTCGATTGGTGACTCCGAGCAGTTTAGGTTCCTGGAATCATCTCCCCCATATCCAGACTCATATGATGCTGACACATGTGGATAATGTGGAACAAAGTTGGGTGTGAGTGGATCTTTATGGGATAACTGGTCACTCAAATCTACATAGCTGTCTAGGCTAAAGAAAGGTGTAGTATGTTGTGGTTGTGCCCTTAAATCACGCATCCGAGTTTGGACTTTATCAGGGTCCGTGAACTCAGCTAGCATGTGGTCAATCTCACCTCTCATCTTCATGTGTAAAAGGTACATCGTGGTCAATAAAGACTTACAGCTATCCATGTGCTGTGCTGCAGCTTCAGGACTCCTGTGTGCTAACACCAAATGATTCAGAGTGGGATCCTCATCTTCCTCGGCATGAGGTATATGAGAAAACTCTGAACATAGTAGTTCTACTGACTTGTGCTGCCTTATCTCAAGGATTGCCTTGAATAGGCCCATATGGTAGGCTGTGGTGATAGTTTTGGCTTCTCCGTATGGCATTATACGACTCATCAGCAGTTTTTCTGGTAATTGGACCGATACTCTGCACTTGGCTAGGATTTCCCCATCATAGTAGGTATACTTGATAACAGGTATCCGTGGATCGCAATGAAGTTCCTTCAGCATCCCAAACAGGAGAGCTGTTATTGGTCCATCATAATCACCGAGCCATCCCTCAACCTTCCTCAAAGTCCTCTTAGGAAAAGTATTCGCCATTATGGCTGTATACAAAAGCAGAATATTAGTAGTGATAATGTATCATAATAGCTATAATAAAGAATTATCGCACTAAAATATATGGTTTTGCTATTCTCAAGTGAATAATCACCATATTTCTAGAGAATCCTTTACTATTTCTACTAGACTCCTACAGGTTTCTTCCCTATACTAGGTTTTTCCAACCTAAGGTCGCAACATTTGCTCGATACCACTGCGGTGACCCAGCATACCACTGCATGTTGTAGTATACAAGTCGTTGATATGATCTTTGCGAAGGGACTTCTTCACAATTTGCCATATCCCTCAGAGTGGTACAACAGAAACATTGCAGGTCATAACACTCCATACTTTATTACAAACATTGTCTTAACAAGTTGGTATTCTCACAGGTCCTATGAGAACACCCTAAGATACTACTTAAGTACAATTACAACTCATAACCAATATAAAGAGCTCAACAACTTATTTAGGTAAGTTCTACGTTGCTCGGCTCTATGATGCTAGGGTATGTCACTACTCCTCCACCTCCATGTCATCTGATCCGTAGACTATCCCATAGTCTACGCCTTCCACTCCGCCGGTAAGATCGGGTTCTTCGTAGACCAGCTCGTAACTTCCTTCTGGTGCTCCATCGTTGATAGCCTCCACTTCCGGATCACAGTCTAGCAAGGGTGTCGAAAGAAAGTGAGTACAGAGGTACTCAGCAAGTTCTAAAAGAATAAAAAGGTGTTTGATGCACTAGCTACGACCATTGATCAGGAAATCTCAGGTCAATGCATGTTTTGAAATCATTTCTTCAAAAGGTTGCTTTTATTATGAAAACTATGCCCGTCAGTCTTCACAGGTTGATTAGAACTTCGTGGAGTTCCTTTCCTGCCGCGTTCGCAGTTCCCTTCCCGGAACAGGGAGTGACAGCCACAATTTGATACACTCTGCAGAGGTGCGTTACTTTTCCCACAAGAGATCTCACCCTTTTTGCCATCCGCAGGGACTTGCCCCCGTTCACACTTCCTTTGGTGTGAGGCCAGGTATAAAGATCCAAGCCCACACCGCCTTCTCCGCGACTGCAAACCCACCCTTTTGTCCAACCGTACACCTCCAGTAGACTTCCCCCGATAATACGGCTTTACTCATGGTGTACTCCGGACAATCCTTCATAGATCGTAGAGCCATCATCACTAATGGATGGGGATTTAAAAGGCCATCCCAACCTACGGCAGTGCCTCCAACACCCCGCCGGCTCTACCAATCCGTTGGCGTGTAGAAGGGAAAAGATACGACTGGCTTCCCCAGAGCCATTATAGATCTCATGGTCAACGCGATTTGTACGGCGCTAGAATCACTGGACGGCATTGGTAATTTAATCCTAGGGTGATATAACCCATTGCAATGGAACCTCCACCATATCAACACATACCATGGTTCCATTGCCAGCCACATAGTCATATTCATAGTTGGAAAGTAACATTTTATTTGCGATGCAGGAATGATAAGTATATAGCTTTGCATTAAAGTAGTAGAAAATAATCAAGTTGACATGAGCAAGGGTGAACTTGCCTGTGGACTGCGAGATAGTGCAGTTCAATGCAGTTGATGGAACCTGGACCTCGGGTTCTGTAAGAAGCATCATTGTCCGGTAAGGACAATGTTATAAAATCCAAATAATGCAATCATGGATGGATTATTTTATGTTGAATCCCTTTACCCCGTAGAGTTATAGCAATTTAGGGTTGCGTTTAAGATTTATGTCTTTGACAGTAATTTACAATTGATTTAAAAGTATAAACCATTTTTAGTTCACACAAAGTACAACAATTCAAAGTAAAACTATTTACTTGGTGATTTCTTTAATCATTCCAAAAATAATTGAAAATTATAGAGTTACCTCTATAGTTTTTGGAAATAAAAGGAGTATAGTATTTTTCTGGGAAAAATACCCTTTTTCAAAAGAAATGACTTGGAATATTAGAATTTCAGTTTGAAATGTTTGAAAATAAGTATTTGAACTTATTTGAGATTTTTCCTTGAATTTTAAATACAAGGAAATAATAATTTTAAATTCCAAGTTATTATTTAAATTCTTAAAATTCATAATTTTGAATTTGTTTCATAAATTCCATTTCATATTTTATTCTTGTTAAGATTTATTTTTCATTCATGAATCCAATTTTTAATGGATTTTTAGAGTTGTTTTTGATTTATAAAAATTTGATGAAGTTTTGGTCTTTTATTAAATGTAAAAAGACCAAAATACCCCCTGGACCCATATTGGGCCCAGCCCATTTACCTAAACCCAGGGATGGCCCAATAAGGCTAATCCCCTTTTGGGTTCGGTGGTGCCGAAGCGGCCCACCTCACTCTCACTCATTCGGCCCTCTCACTCACTTGACCTAACCCTAATCTCTCTCGCGACGCGCTGGCGATGGCGTCGCCGCCATGGCCGCCGCCTTGCTCCGGCCATCGCCGTGCTTCCCTGACCTAGCCACCTACCTGATCTGGACCGCCGCGAGATGATCTATCGATATGTCCGCGTGGTTTCTCCGATTGCTTCCTCTCCTGGCGAATCGCCTCCCCTCTGGATCTCGTGGAGAATCGCCTTGGGCGACTGGGTGATCTCCGACGAGCTCTCGCCCTCGCCGTCGACGTGTGCGCCTCCGAGACCGACCTGGCGCGGGTGCTGCTTGCAGTACCTATGCCGTCGTCTCCGTGCCGTGCTGCTGTGGTGGTGTTCGTCGGCGTAACGCCGGCGCCTTCCCTGGTTTTGCAGCTGCTATGGCCGGGCGAGCACTGCCTCGCCATGCCATAGCCTCTGCCACCAGGCGTGTGTAAGTTGCTATGCTCCTTCTCCTTCTCCTCTCCATACCTGTGCGCCTCTCTAAGCTACTGTGCTTCTTCTTCCTTATGCTCTGTTGCTCTCTGGTGATCCTGTGATCACACAGAACTCTGCCATGGTTGCTTAATCCTCCTATGCTTCCCTTTGCTGCAAGCTTATGGCCAAATCACCAATTTCTGGTACTGGCCAATGTTGCCTTGCTTGCTGTAAATGCTCTGTTTGCTTAACTGTTGTTCCTAGCCTGCTCTAGCTTGGCTATGCTCTGTGGTGCTTGCTTATGAACTTGCTATGTCATGCTATTCTTGCTTATGGGCTTGCTTGTGCTTACTAGCATGTTACACTTGCTTGTCTAGGTGTGCTGTGGTTCATCAGTGACACTTGTGAGTGCCAGTGGTGCTTGGTAAATGCTTATGTGCTTCCTATGCAAGCCAATGATCCATTGGATCATTCCTTGCTTGTTGGCTAACCTCTCTGTGTAACTTGGCTTGCTATAATTGATCCATTTGATCAATTCAATTATCAGTGATAGCTTACTGGTTAATACTGTGACTGAATGATTCACTTATCTTGTGATGCTGATGCTCAAGCATCACTATGATGTTGCTTACTTGTGCTGTTGCCCATCTTAGCTATCTAGACTTGCTCTAGTGGCTATGGATTAAACTGTGTTGCTTAACAGTATGCTATTGTCAATGCTTAGCATGGATCTGTGATAAATTCGTGCTTGTATTACTTAAATTATGATGAACTGCTTATGCAGTGATGATTGAATTACTTGCTTGTGTCTGAATTTGCTATTCATGATTCTTTTACAAGCAATTAAAGTCTGAATCCATTTCTGGGTAGTGATGCTTTGTATTTGGCTTGGCATTGGGATGGTTTTAAGTGTGCTGTGACCTCAGTAGCCTTGCTACTGACTGGTTGCTCACATGGTTGGTTGGATCTTGTTGGCTACTCATCTTTGCTTGCATATTTGGGGATCATAATAAATATGAATGCCAATATGCTTGCCTGTGAAGAAATCTAGGGTTTCCTGATGGTTGCATGCTTAGGATTTTCTGTGTAGTCTTAGCTGCTAATCCTTGCCATCTACTGGTGCTATCTGTTCATCTAATCTGGCTAGTGTGTGCATCTGTGCATATGTGCTAGTTTCTGTGTACAAGATCTGTACCTAGATGCTTTTTTATTTTAGTGGCTTTTGACTGGCAGTAATCCTTGGTGAAAACCAAGTGATGATCTACCCATATGAGCATCTGCTCATCCCATGCTTATTTCATGTATATGTGATGGATCAGATCCATTGGATCTGTCCAGGTATTTGGTATACCTTGTTCCAGCTCCTAGAAAGAAATGTTTTGTTGATGCAGACTTGGGTTTGTGTCACAGCCCTTCACCTCCAGGTCTTGGATGATCTTCTCAGGTCACCATGATTTCTGGTGGTTGGGTGGTTGTGTGTGTTGGTTCTGTTCTTGAGTAAGAACTGGATGAACTGTGCTTGTTCTTGCTTCACCCTTACCTGGTGAATCCTTATCTGGTCGACTGGTTACTATTTCTAGGGTTTGTGCCCCTTTTATATGAAATCTACTTCTGTTCTTGCAATGACACACAAGCCTGGCTTGCTTTGGTGACTAAGCTTGTGCATTGCCTTGTTGTTGCCTGCCCAGCACACATGAGCTGTGTGCTCTCATATGCTGAAACTTGAGCCCCTGGTGGTGCTCAGGTTTGGTCTGCTGCTGCCCTTATCTTGTGCTGTCCTTGGTTTTGGACAAGCACAAGTGTACTGTGACAGTTTCACTGTCCAAACTGAACTTTGTGTTATTTCTACTAACTGTCCAAACTGAATCTGGTTAACACTTGTATTCTGGTTAGTATTTGTTCTTTGTTTTGCAGGTTTTGAAGATGAATATGACCATGAAGAGATACTTCAAGTCATTTAGTCTAGGTTTTAGTTTAGGAGCAATATTGTAATCTTCATTTCTATTTCTGTTTATTATTCATCAATTCTTGTATCTGGAATATTGTAAAGACTTTGTAATCTGTGTTGTGATATCAATAAAGCCCAAGTTTTTGTTTATGAGCTTTTGCTTTATGTAATATTTATATTCTGAATTAAATTTATATTCATTATTCACTTTGTAATTCAAAGTTATTTGATTTCATAAGTTGTGTTTAAATTATGAATTCCATATTTATATTGTTCAATGCTTATTGTTAAATGTATTAACACTTGTCAAATGAAATCAATTCCCCAAATCAACAAGATACAAAAGAGATCATGTCGAAATTTCCCTAACTCAAATTGCCTAACCCTAAGTGCAAAATGAGAGAGAACCTCGATCCCTCTTAGGTTTAGTTGCAATAAGGCGCGAAAATTTCCCCCGTTTTGCGATGAAATGCACATCCCATTTCTAAATCTACCCTTCGTTGTTCCTATGTTCTGGGTTATTACACCTTATTCCCTAGCTCAATCTATGTCTTCTCTTTCTCCCTCCTCCATTGTTGCTGAGTTCAATTTCTTGAGGATCTCCCTCCCCATCCAATCAATCATGCTCAAACTTTGAGGGTTGATGGAGGAGACCCCGATCTATAGTTCTACCAAGAGAGATTTCACCAATACCACATAGTCCTTAGTGGATCATGTTGTTAGGGTTCCTCTTGTGGTACTCCTTGGAGATGTGCTCCTATGGAGGCTAGCTTGGAGTTGTGCTAGCCCCATAGGATGTTGGGAGCCTCCGTCGTTGTGGAGCTCGCCCCAACCTTGTGAAGGAACCGCCGCCTCAACCGGTACTTAGTGGAGAAGGGAAAGCTCCTTCGTGGGGTTTTCTCGAGGAATAAGGTGAGGCATGTGTGGCCGTTGGATCTTCGTGGTCCACACCTCCTCAACGCAGACGTACTCCATCTTGTGGGAGGAACCGCGGAAAACACATTACATCTCCTCTTCGTTCCCCGGTTGTCCCACTCCTCTCTCGTACTTCTTTGTGGTTCCTTTACTTGTTGCAATGCATAGCATCATCCTAGATTCACCGTAGTCACGAAAGCTTTCACCTTTACTTCCGCATCGCCTATAAAACTGAAGAAGACAAAAAATCGGTTAGCTCCTATTCACCCCCCTCTAGTCGCGCCTACGATCATTCATGTTCGATTCCCAGAGTTTTCATGATATCCTCGAACTACGATCACCACCTTACACTTTCTCCTAAGACATACGATTAGAGAAAAAAGGTCCAAACTTTTTAAAATGAGGTCACATTTACAGATGATAATTTTCACAAACGCACACGAGGGTAAAATGTGGAATTCAGTCCAAAAATATAAGATCATCTATACGTCGACTTGCAATTTATGAGTGTAAAATTAATTATCAATAGAGATTTATTGCTGCCCGCATATTCAAACAAAACCCAGTATCAAAATGTTGCAAAATTGTTTTTAGCAACTTCAAAACTTTGTACAATGATAATCTAAACTTAGAGAGGTCGTGCTCACCAGGGACGGAAATGCTTCATGGGCGCCAGGGTAGCTAACCCCAATGGAAAACAGAAAAGGCTTCACTATATAGCACTACCTAATGATTATTTATAGAAGATGGCCCTAGTAAATCAGAGGGAACATGTGCATGACCCTATTGACATTGTTTCCTAGATTCGTCCCTTGTACTCAAGGGAGCCCGGAGCCCAGCTGCCACCACATAAGGGCCAACCCTTGTGGATCCAATCACCACACTGTCACCAGAGGTGACCATCCTGTTTCGGTGTCATGTTCCTCTTCAACACAATCCTCCTCATCTAACAAGCCATGATCTAGTTGTCCCTCATGAATCATGTTGCCGTCCACCTGCGCTCATCTGCCAGCGTACAAGGGGAGGGGTAGGGGATACACGAAATGTCACACGGGTGCTTCGCCTCGTGGCAAGGCACCACCGATCTTAAACCCTCCAAATATGCGACCTCGGGCGTGACACCACCGTCGCCAAATGGATGATGGCTAGGGAAGGTGTATGGCGACCACCACCCGCACACCACCCTATTTTGTCATGGGCACCATCGAGTATGTCGACTGCGACAAACTTCCCTGCCACGATCACCATGGTTCTCACAGAGGCATGAAATGTTAAGGTGGTATGTTCAAAGAAATCAACAAGGCTTCTAAGGAGAAAGCACTAGCGAGTTCGAGAACACTAGGTGCTGACTGAGGCGAACAATGTCGACCTGTCCAGTGAGTTCAAGAACACTGAGTGCATACTAAAACATGTTCGCCAACGTGCTATGCAACATCTCGTTCTCCTCATCAGTTTGTGTGGCGTTGTCCAAGTCAGAACCGTGGTCGTGATAGCTGTGAGCTGGACAATTGTTACATTGCATCAATGTTCTCAACAAGTGGGGGCGATAACAGAAGATGACTTTGGTATTGGTGGTGCTCTTCGAGAAGTTTCGATCTCGAGGGTGAGAACCGTAGGTCTAACCTTCATTTTTTATACCTGGCAATGGTGGGCTTTCAGCCATTTCCTTGTAAAAGGTATTGTTTGGAGATTGATTGAACTTTCTCTAGGTGAAATTCCATGGTCTGATTTTCATTGGTCGCGTGGCAGCGACATGCAATCTTCCTATCCCGGAGGCGTTGTTGTTCGAGGATCTTCTTCAAAGTTCCTTGTACTTGTTTCTGTTGTTGCGAGTGCTTAATATCTTTGGTGGATAAAGTTTTTTTTTTCTTAGTTGTGTGCATCTGGATGACTGAATCTCTCTCTATAAAAAATAACCCGAGCCACACAAAAAATTTAGACGCGCGGGGCTTGTATAGTAGGCACACTTTCCTAAGGCTGCACTACACAAACAGTGACCGCATCTCTCGTCGTGTCCGGATCGTGTGCAAATTTCCAAGTTTGGAGCATAGAGGCACGCAGGCACACAATTGATGCAGCCTTGTTTCTGCCGATGCGATGCAAAGAGGACGGGGGCAAACATAGGGACTGAGATCCGGTGCCTCGCTGAAAGCAAGGCACGCAGCGCCTTGAGGCATTCAATCCGCCGCTCGTTTACATCCAACGGCTAACAGGGCACAACGACCAGAACTCACGTGATGCAGCAGCAGTTAACGCCAAAAAAACATCTTCTGCTCACGAGCCCAAGGCAAACAATCGACCTGGCCCTGCAGCTTGCGTCGCCGCGGGGAAGGAAGAGAACTCGCATCAGGGCGCCGCAGGAAAAGGAGAGAGGATCCGGTCCGACTGCTCCTTCATGGTGAGCTCCGGCGACGTGACCGACGTCCTCACATGAGGAGACAGCCTCGACCGGCCGACAGCCGCCTACCACCGGCTGCTCCATCCGTCTCCTATCTGGCACCTGCTGCAATCATACGACGAGGTTGATGGCTCTGAGAAACCCGACAAAGGACGGCCGTCGGAGCTTCGGAGGGAGCAGAACAGGGCGTCAGATGGGTTCTTGATGGGCTGACGGCGGCCGTCGGGTGGGAGCGCAGGGGCAGCAGGAGAGGCGGAGCAAGAAGACGAAGGTACGCGAAGGCGGAGCAAGGAGGGCGGAAGCGGAGGTAGACGACGCCGGCGGGCGGCGGCAGAGCTCTGCCCGGGAAGAGCCGTCCGCGTCGTTCGTTTGCCTTGCCCGCGCGTGAGGACAGACATGTTGACTCGTTTCTCACTGCGCCTTGCGTGCTGTCCGTTGGATGTAAATGAGCGGCGGATTGAATGCCTCAAGGCGCTGCGTGCCTTGCTTTCAGCGAGGCACCGGATCTCAGTCCGTCAACTGTCCTCACCCGCCAGCCACGCGACGATATCACGTCCGTCAGCAACTCTCGCTACGTACACCTACGTACGCTATGCGTACAACACTGTTCTTGCCTGCTGTTCCTGACAAGAATTGTCCCTGCCGCACACATCCAAACGATCTGGACGGTCCACAAAACGAGTTCAGTTGAGCTCAGGACCAGAAACACCTCTCCCCGCTGGGTAGTTACTAAAAACCAGAAATACATTTGAAGTACAGTATAGGTACATGATATTCAACAATGCGTTGATCTTCAGACGCACCATGTCCCTCATCCTGAGAGGTTGACAAAGTTCATACAGTAATCCTGGCCTGCAGTAACATACTATAACAAGAAAACCAACAAGAAATTGTTACTCTGTTCAAAAACTGAAGTAAGCTTTATTAAAACTGAAGCAAAGACCATCAAAATCAAACTGCTCCATATATGTTCGTGCTAATAAACAGTAACAAGCAGGATCACTAAACAAATCCGTCAGCTCTAAAGCAAGATGATATGTTGTGGTTTTATCAATAGTCATGGCAATAGGACGACACACGAAGAACAAACACAACAAAACAGCGTGAGCAACTTGGAGGTTGCCAAAATAATTCAACCATCAAAGATACATAAAGTAGTAGACAGAAATGCATCATTACCGAATTCTTATCAGCGCAGAAACATCCTCCTTGCATGACTACACCATCATGTATCCATCGATACCCAAACACAAAATACTGTCCAGATGACAGAACACTACAATCAAACAAGTGCTGACAGTAAAAACAGCTAACACTACATATCATACGAAAAGCCAGGACCATAAAAAGAGCATACAGATTCAGAATAATCGTAGGTTTCCCTAGTAATGGTTGATGAAATTATTGGAAAGGTACAAGGGTAGGTTTGTCTAAATATTAACTCCAAATAGGAAAACTATCAACTCCAAATAGACCAAACTGCTGATATAAGTTGCAATACTTGAATTTCAGAAGAGAACGATTAGTTGAGTGACTATATGTGCAGTTTAGAACTCAACTTTTACTACTTCTACAATTCACCGACTCGTGTCAAGATTGTTACTCCCTCCATCCCTAAATACCTATCACACATGTCTAGATTCTTATGTATTCAGACGTGTTTTAATGTTAGATACATGCAAATCTAGACTAACTAGCGGCAAGTATATAGAGCTGGAGGGAGCAGTTCTTATTTGGGTTGTAGTGTCTCACTATGGACTCGCTATTTGGTTGACAAATGGCACTGGCCATTTCTGCTGTAGCACTAGTAGCTCTCTCATATATACCTCTTGTAATGTGTGTATAAACACAACTCAGGTAATCAATAAAATTAAGGAGAGTTCTGACATCTTTCTATGATCACATAATGTTCAGAACTTTTGACTGTCATAAATATCCTTCAGATTTCTCATCTATGTTGTTCAGAGGGAAGTGTGCTATGACAATGTAAGGACAAGATGCTATAGGCCTAGTGCCGAAAGGAGAACTTACTACATCCACCAACCACTCCAGCATCATGGTTCTAGGCAGAGTCGATGTGATGATTGACAAATTGTTTAATACATGTTGTGTCTTTAGATCCACTTTTAGAGTCGTAACCTTGTACATATACATATATGTTAACATTATTATGATCATTGTATTAAGGGCCTAGTTTCTAGTTTCGCCCTGGGCCCTGAAAACTCAGGACCGGAGCTGCCTCTAAGCAGAATCATTTGTTCGGTAATATCCGCATTCACAACACTATGACCAAGCGTTCATTTTACCGCCGCATGAGTTTACCATGTGATTTCCTTGATCAGAACCTGATTGTTAGACGCTGGACTTCTTTTCATACAAGCTGTAAAATTAAATTGTGTGTTGGGTACGTGCATCATCTTGGTGTAAGGATCGGATATCAGTAATGTTCCTTTTTTTTAAGAAAAGGCCAACGAAATCTATCATTTGCTTACAGAATTAGTAAAGCTCTTGTAGCCTTGTCCTACCCAAGGACCAAGCGCACCAAATGGTTTGATCTACCAAAGGACCAAGGACTACATGTCATAGCATACCACCTAAGTTTTCTTATAAAAGCAAGGCTTCCCTATACAAACGATGAACTGCTCGCTCCTCATTTTACTTCTTTGTATTCGAATTATGTACTCACATTTTGCCTATTGCTCATCATGTTGCCATACACTAGGATTTGGATTTGATAGGTATATATGTAGGCATAGAAGGCAGCAGGAATTACAAGGAAAACGCTGAAATTATAACACGCACTACCAGGAACTCTCCCTCTAGCTCTGCTTTGGTTGGACTGCTGCTGTGCCCTGCTTCTTGTCTCCCTCCTTTGACCGGCGTGCCCACAAGCCCAAGGAACAAAGAATGTGCTCTTTCCTTTCTTGGCTTATTGAGGGAATGGCGACTATCTTTCGTTTCTTGGCTGGGATGGAATGTCAACGACTGAAAATTTGCCTGCATTAGCAAAAATGTGGCAGCATAATGTGGAGGCACTGTTGTAGCAGTGAGTCTCCAAGAGACCCAGAGGTAGGCCTACGAGGCAAATTGACAACGGATATGGTAGGTCTGAATCACTCGTCAGCTCGTGATAGTGGGATTGAATCAACGAGTCGACGGAAAAGGAGCAAAGCTCTCTGATCCTCCTGATGCCCCCCTCCCCTCTGGCTTATGCAAGTGTAAGGACCCCTTCACAAAAAGAAAACATGGCCCAATGCATGTGTGAATGTAAAAGGTGGGAAAACAACACTCAGTTAATCAGAAACCGACATGTGTGAATGTAAAAGGCGGAGAAAACAGGTATTCGTCCCCAAACTGACTTTGTAAACAAATTCAGTGAACGTCTTCAACCCCAGACAAGCGGTTTGATCATATAATCCTATAATAATCTGAAGTAGCATCACCGCAGATTGGTGATTGCCACATAGCAACCTTACCACTTGTGCTGGCGTCTATTGTGAGCTTAAAACTGAAGTACACGAGCTCAACAATCACATCTGATGCTTTCAACACAATATAGTTTGTCCCGTCAGAGCCCTTGAACTCACCGCCTGCATACTTTGAGTACAGCACTATGCTACCCGTTAACACCAACAATGGTTGCCTCATGCCTTCATCGTTTCGAGACTACCCGGACCAACAGCTAAGACCTGCAATTACGGGCGAATTTGCTTAAACACCTGCTAGTTCAGCCCACACTTTCTGCCTAATGGCAATAAACTTACTGTTCCAATGGATGGCTTCTCCAACAGTTTGAAAATGACATGCTCGAGACACAATACGAAGTACTAATCGGACCCGCAAACAATATGAGCAAATGCACTAAGAATAGAAACTGAGAAAATGAAAGGCAATGGATATAAGTGACTTCTATATGTATATATGCAGAAGTACAACCACTTGCTATAATAAGCTTCATAACTACACTGATTAGATGGTTCGTGAACGTAAGCAATCAAAGTTCAAGGTGGTGGAGCAGGACCATAATAAGAACATATAGAATAATCGTATCCATAAGCTGGCAAGCCATTTAATGATAAAATTCAGTAGCCCTAAAAAATTTCAGAAATTTTTACACATGTCAGCACAGAATATCACGAAGCACAAGTAAACATGAACACATCAAAGAGCAAGATTTAACACAACCATAAACTTTTGATACCAATTTCTTTCAGTAAGCTCTGAGATAGGATACAGAATACACAGATAGTAACATAACGAAAACTACAGGTGCCAGTACCCTAAGAGAGCTATAAAAGGAACTTCCCCACTTGATCCAGGACAACGACATGAGACTAGAGCTACCATGTGCCGACTGATGGCCAGGACCAGGAGAGCACACACCAAACACACACATAAACACACTGGTACCAGTGCAGGATCGCATGACCATCCTAGCAGAGGGGAAACTAGAGCTACCATGTTCAATGCAGTGTAAGTAATACTAGCTCACCGCTGATGGCATGATGTTAGGTAGAGTGGAGATCGGAGAGCTTACCAATCCGATCCAGACGAGTCCAGCCTGCAGCAACTTCTTGGAAGCAGGCAGGCGTCGCCGGCAACAACTTCTTGGTCCCCGCCGCAGCGGAAACGAACCAGCACTGATGCCTAACCCTTCCGGAGTGACACAGTGCTTGCGGTGGCGTAGAGACCAGGAGACAGCAGAGGCCTCCGCTCGGGCAAGTGCAGCAGCACTGCGGCTCTAAGAGGGTCTGCTCTGAGAATGGGGATCGATTCGATCGAGACGGACATGTTGTCTCCGTGGGCTCCGTGGGCTAGGTGGGCTTGTCCACTTAGCCTGTACGGGATTAGTGGGATTTGTTAGAGGCTTAAGTGGGATTAGTGAGATGGGATGGGACACGGGGATTGGTGGAAAATCCCGTCCCACTTAAAATTTTATTAACGCCCATACTCTGAATCTGAAGATTCAGTTAGACAGGGCTAGGGCAAGAGCTGATGCCCGGGCCTCAGGTGTCGCTGAGCATAACAACAAAGGTTTGAAATGCTGAGACAATCCAATTTGTTTGTTGGTCTGTAGCAAACTAGCAACTCAGGGTTATCTAGCTAGTATATGAAAGTAAAATAAAGACAACAAAGGATGCACCCATGATAACAACCATCTTCTGCCTGCTGCAGCTCCTTTGCCTCCTTGCAACTTGGTAGAGTCCGTTAGACCCGACAGATGTCTAGAACCAGACGGCTCAAATGTTAGCTCATCAGCAGATATACTAACTCATCAACCAAACAAATTGCAAGTTGCAACTGCCAACTTATGCAGCATACAAAATAAATGCATAAGCTGCATCATGAATAAAAGAATGTTGCTGACTCGAGATTGTTTAGGTAATGTCCGGCTTTCACTTGGTATGACGCTGGCTAATCAAGAACAGGATAGTAGTCTTTCAAAAGGGTTAATACACCCATAAGAAAATGGAGGAACAACACCACAAAACCATAAAATCAAGCTACTTAAATCCAGAAACTGGTTCGAGGTTTATGAAATGCAGATACTACTCTGATCACGCTGCTTCTCGCTTGGACTACTAATAATGGGTATGAGTATCTAGACTACTGACGCGAAGTACTACCTCAGTTCCTATATATAATATGTTTTGGCAGTTCAAATTAAACTGCCAAAATGTCTTATATTTAGGAACGGAGTGAGTACAATGTGTAATAACAGGAATCTGATACACATTATGTTTTGCATGGGAGTTCAATCTTGAGTTGGAATCCATGCCAATGTCAAGAACATATAAATAAAACAGTAATGTAGGAAGAACCTGTCTAATCCTACACCAAGAAAGAAAATATTGTTGCTTGAAGGTAGCTGTTTGGGTTTACATATATTGTCATGGAATAACTAAGCTAATCAAAGTGCGGTAAACACGTAAGTTGAACATTTATGCAGATATTACTAGTATGACCACACATAAAAATAGAACATCAATGCTTAGGTGCACAAACAGGAGCTAAGCTGCAAGACCAACGCAAGATACAGGAATACCAGTGACTTGCGAACAGGCACAGTAGCCAACAAAGGTGGCTAACATACTAGCATACAGCAAATTGGTTCTGCATGAGCTTATGCAAATCTTAATGAACCAGGCAAAATGAAGATACAAATATAGCCATCAGTGCATACAGAATTAAGTCCTTAACAAAAAGGTATGTGTTATAAGATACCAGCAGCAGTGAGATCTCTGATGAAAGCCATGCTATTCTGTCAATAAAATTTTGAACATCAGAGACATCACCCACAATTCTAATTTAATTAGACCTACAATCATAAGCTTTACACAAACCTTTCTTTATAAGCATTTCAAAGATAGTACCTTTACGATGCAGTGCGGCAGCATCTACAATAACACACAAGTATTCATTCAAGAGAACATCTCATAACATGGGAAGAAGCATTGTGCACTTTGATGCTATAAAGATCTTAGAAGACTGAACAGGAGAAGCTATGGTGGGCACCTGAACCCTGGTGTAATATCAAGTATAGCTCCATCAAGTAACATCATGCACACACATCTCCAACAATATGTAATCATATCCATAAACATAGGCAAGTCTGGAAAATAAATAGTGCAAATTACAGTGCTGAATTTATAAAAAGCACAATACAAGAATCCACAAGGCAGGAACCAACAAAAAGGATCTCCATGATGGCCACTGAAGCTTGGTTGTAAGTGTTGCCCTATGAGTAAATTGGGGAAAGAAAAGCTCATTTTTTCCTCCCACCAAGCTCCCTCAGAGCTAGATTGATCACCACCCCAGGGCCAACATTGTAATAAGCAAGAGAAAGATTGTCTTTGAGGAAACTAGTCCTCACACTCAGCTTCTGCTTATTAGCAGGAAGCTGCAGCTCTCCAGCAATCTGCTCCTTGAGACTGCCGACGGTGTCTGAGAGAGTTTGGACAGGGATCTCCAAAACTTGGCCTTGCAAGTTTCCTTCATCAAGGCTGGGTACAGAAACCGAGATGCGAGCAGGGCCCTGCAGGAAACACATATGTTAGCATTACCATGCCAGATAATAAGAAGGAGAAGTAGGTAATTAGTGTAGAAATAGATGAGAAGAGACATTACCAGATGCTGAGCAAGGAACTGCTCTGCTGGAATCAGAGAAGCATCATCTGTTCTTGGCCTCTTAGGTTCCGGTTCATCAGGTAGAGGTGGCTGCTCCTCAGCAGGTGGTTGAGGAGGCAAAGGTGGTGGAGGCTGGGGGATTCCGATGGGGTTGACCATTGTTGGCATGGTCTGCATGTGTGGCGGCTGGGGCATAGGGAACCGTGGTGGACCAGGCATGAACTGGGTAGTATGGCCTGGAGGTGGAGGGATACTGTTTGGCATATGAACCATAGGACCAGTCATTCTAATCATCTGTTGTTGAACTGGTGGTGGAGGTTGGTGCATGTTGGGCATCATATGTGGAACTCCTTGCATATGATGAGGCGGGGGGTGGATATGATAAGGCATCGGATTTGGTGTAAATCGGGGAACATTAATCAGAGGAAGTGGTTGAGGAGGCCGGGGCAACGACATGCCAGGCTGAGGAAGTGGAGCTGGACCTAGCACATTGGAAGCATCAAATTGTTGTTCCTCACCACCCATAGACATTGCCTGAGTGGCAGTCCAACCAATGCTACCAGAATGACCATCCCAAATAACCTGCTTGGGCTGCTCGTCCTTCTTCTTCTCAATTTCTGCCTTGACAGCATTAGAAACCTCTTCCTCGGTCGTTCCAAATATATCAGGCCTTGTACGCACAAGACCAATGATGTTACGAAAGATCTCATCGTCAGGAGCAAGTGTGGTCTCCTTAATCTTGGCCATCATTCTTTCTTTCTGTTCCTTGTACTTGGGGTCAATGAGCGAGATGCGCATGTGTTCTTCCATCTCGCTGATCGGAATGAGCTCCCCGGTTATCGGTGAGACAACAACCTTGGTGGGATCCCTCTCAGCAGGCATTCTCTCCTCAGGCCTCTTATAGTTCTTGACAATCCTCATAGGTGGCTCATCATCACCAGTGACCATAACTTGCGCTCCTCCTTCATTCTCCTGGAGCCTTGCAGCCTTCATTCCCTCCTCAACAAGTTGCATCTCATCATCATCCATCTCCATCGCATCATCCTTAGCTGGTTCAGCTAATTCCGCGGGTTCATCGTCCTCTTTCAAGGTCTCCATCCTCTTGCGCCGCTTCAATTCCTCTAGGGTAAGCGGGACAGGAAGCCCCTCGTACTCATCGTCTGCAAACTCAATTGTCTCGACGACGACAAAATCGTGCCAATCGATCATGGACATCTGCATCCTCTCCAGCTCAACCTCATCATCTGCCTGTTGCCTAGCCTGCTCCTGCGACCGATCCCACTCCAGCCGGTTCAGGCAGCGCTCGAGCACGGTGGTGAGGTCCTTGGACCCCTCCCGCAGGTCCCTGATGAGCGCAGGCACGCCCTCATCTGGCCTCATGACCCTTGAGTAGGCATCCGAGAGCATGGTGAAGAAGGTGAACAGGCTGTGGGTGGGGCGGATGAAGTTGAACTGCGGGTTGGTGGCCTCGCGCTGCGCCAGAGCAGTCATGAAGTTCTTACCGTTCCGAGCCACAAACTGCGCGGTGAGCTTGATGATATCCAGCTCCTCCCCGGTGATACCCTCAGGCAGGTGCACGGTGTAGAGCTCGGCCTTGGGCGGCACGAGCACCTTGGTTGGCGGCGCCACGCGGAAGGGCGTGGAGTGGTCGGGCTTGTCATCCGAGCCATCGGCAGGGTCGGACGGGAGCTGCTGGGCGTCGTCGGGCACGGCCGCCATGCCCGCGTCGGTGGCGGGAGGCTGGGCGGCGATCTCGGCGATGCGGTGCTGGTAGTAGGCGTGGTAGGGGTCGGAGGGCTGCAGGAAGTTGAACTTGGCGTTGCCCTGGTTGAGTTGGACGATGCGGCGCTCGAAGTCGGGGCCGTTCTTGGCGACGAAGGTGGCCGTCTTCTCGATGATGACGCGGATGTCGGGCGGAGGGTGGATGATGCCGATAGTGCGCGTGTGCGTGGCCACCGTCGGCGCGGGCTCGGGCTTGGAGGGCGCGGGCGCGACGGCGGCGGACGAGAGAACAATCTGAAGCTGCTCCTGGCGGTCGACGTCGACGTCGCCGTCGCCGTCCGGCGCGGGAAGGAGGGGTATGGGGGCCACCGTGGGGGCTCCCATGTGGGCGGCGGCGGCCTCTAGGGTTTCGGCGACCGGACGGGATTTTAGATCGGAAACGAGAACGATGAGGCAAGACCTCTACGCGAGGGGACTGTAGTGGTGGGATCCGGTTCGAGTCTTTGAGGTTTGATGAAAGGGTTCAGCAGGGTCGGTTTGATCGGGATAAGGTTAAGTGGGTCGGCCGACCAACTCAAATCTGATAACAACCCCTCTCATTCTAATTCTCCTTTTTCGTGTTTATTGTTTGACAAAAAATGATCTATGTGGATAAAAAATGATATAAAAATAATATTATTTTCAATAAAATTCTAACAATGTTAATTATGTACTATAATCAATATATTGTTGTCCAATTTGTTAGGTCAAAGTTCATCTTGAAATGCATGTGCGCCTTATTCATAATAACGGAGAACTACATGCTTAATACTCACTCCTTCCCAAATTGCCAGATTCTTTTCGGGACGGAAGAAGTACAACTTACGAGAGTTTAATTGGATTAATTCAACATTTAGCATAGATGTGTTTTTCTTTGAGATGATTATAACTCAGTTTTTGGACAAGTTGTTGTATCCATGGTTAAATTTGTATGTAGAAGCAACTTAATAAACCACTCGCAAAAAATACATAATAAGCAATCCATTATTAGAAAAAAAACCTAGCCATTGAAATACTGAATGTTTGTTCTTTGGTCTTCGAAACCAAACATTTCACTACAGAGGAGAAAGAATGTGGAACAAAGAGTAACAAGGCACAATGAATGTAAAGAATATAGAAACGTGATCAAAACAACGATGAGTGATTGTCATTATCGTTAAACAATGATACAACCACTACTAGAGGTTTAACGGGTAACACTACGTTCTAAAGTGCGCTTAAAGGGAACTTGAAGCTGGCCCTAGACTAGAGTGCCCCGCCTCACAACAAAAGTGGATTACGTCTGGAGAGCAATGCACGAGGTGGGCCTGATGCGGTTGTTCACAACAAGAGTATGAGCAACATGAGAGACAATGCCGATTCATCGATACACATGGAATGAAACTAGGGTAGAGGTAAGCTCCGAACAAAAGGTACTAAATGATGTTTAAACTAAGAAAAGCAAGACACTCAGTCCTTCATGCCTGCATAGGATTTTCCTTTTTGCTTTGCGAATCAGCAAAGCCATCTCCCCAGTAAAATCCTTACTGTAACGACATAAATTAGGCATGATACATAGTTAAAATAGCTATTTGTGGGGCACTCGCAAGATATTTTTTCTAACCTTTCTAAATAAGAGAGATAAAAAAAAGCTTTGCCAGAAGAGACAAAAAAGTATTCCGTTGTTTCGTAACAACGATAATAAAACATTTTGTGTTGGATTGGGTTGGGTAGTACCTTTTCAAAATAAATAATTAAAGCTTCAAAAAGCAGGGTCGGATCTCGAACGAGAATCATCCCGTGTGCTCCATGAGATCATCGTGTTGTTCACTCATATAATTTACACGCGACAGTAAAATAGCATGTGAAGCCGGCGACCCGGACGTTTGGAACCTGGGTGCCCGCGCACCCGTTTATGAAAAGTTCAAAAAATGTTATTTAAAAATTTTCAAAAAAATGTGAAGTAAATTTTTGCATGTACATATTATGTTGATACTTACTCGTGTAAGTTTTCACGAAAAAATACCATTGTGTGTGGCCTGCATAAAAATGACAAAATGTCCAAATGAGAATAGTGAACAGGAATTTGTACTATTCACAGGAATAGGAATTTGCATTTTGTCATTTTTGTGTAGGTCACATACAATGGTATTTTTCCGTGAAAACACACACGAGTAAGTATCAACATAGTATATACATGCAAAATTTTACTTCACATTTTTTTGAAACTTTTAAATAGCATTATTTTAAACTTTACGTAAACGGGTGCGCGCGTACCCAGGTTCCATTCACCATTTCCGGTGAAGCCGGGTGTTAAAATGATTTATGTTTTTCAATGGTCAATACTTGTTGATACTGTTGCCACACACGTTTCTTGGCAATTTTATCTTGTTGACCATCGAGAGACATATGTATCTATTTTGGACCACTTTTTCTTTACCTCTATCAAAAGAAAGGTACCAATTAAAATTATGGGGGTACTCGTTTTATCTAAATGTTGGAATAACACAACCTAGCTAGAATATTTTACTGGCCACGTAAATAACCTCACCCCTACCAGTGATTTTTTCTGGTTATCATTGCAAGCAATTTATTTTATTTACATCGTAATAACCAAGATAATGATAATAATCCATTCATTGCAGAAAGTTGTCTAGTTACTTACTCCCTCTGTTCTCCGTCATCAAACAAGTGGACGTTTAGTCTCAAACTTTCTTCATAAAAGTGTGTACTTCTATATTACCAATGCACTTTAAAGTAGTAAAAGTTGCTTCTCTCCCATCACACGAACATCAAACTTAATAATATTCAGCACATGTTATTTTAATTTCTACATGCGTTTAGTTCATTGGTAGGAGCTGGCATACAACAACTGGGTTTAGGTGAACCCAATAAGATTAGTCAAAACTTCATTATACTAGTATGTGTTACTGCCAATTAGTGGAAGATTATATAGCAACATCAAGAGCTGAAACAATTAATTTTACTTCTAGCTTCACCCTTCTTATTGAAGGTGAAAGAAATTACAGAGGAGAGATGTTGATTTGCATTTTCTCAATAGAATTTTCCTCTATTTAATAATATGTCTTGAAAAATTTACATGTACGTGAACGGAGCTCAGGTTAAAAGAATTGCACAAGTTGGCGCAGGAAAAGATTTGCACAAGTTCGCCCACGCGACCTCAAGTGCCGCATCGAAACGGTGGGTCGGCCCAGCCAGATGGTGCCGCTATGGCTACGCGCCTGCCACCGCCTCCTCCGCCTGCGCTCCTCGCTTCCTCTCCCCATCACCATCACCATCACTGTCGTGGATGTGACCACGGCAGATGCTACAGGGGGTAGCACTTCGTTGATGCGAGGGGAAGGGAACATCGCCATCTACGGGTCGAGGTGCAAGAGACGCAAGGGTTTTACCCAGGTTCAGCCCCTCCGGAGAGTAAAAGGCCTACGTCCTGCTAGATCTTTATTGCTCAGTGGAGAATTACAATGGGGGGGCTCAGTCGGCGGCTACGCCAAGAGCTTACAAGGGGAGATTAGATCTCGAATAAGGTGTCCTCTAGGGTTTAAGCTCGGGGGTTTATATAGGCACCCCCGATCTAGGGTTACATGGAGATAACTCCGAATCGTATCAGTTGCTACTAATCCGGGATCCGCTAACCCTCTTGCAAGTAATCTTCTTATCCAGTCGCGTAGATCACCTCCTTGGGATCACGGCCCAGTCGCCTTAGGGCCCAGTCGCTTGGGCGACTGGCGGTCCGCCTGGGCCTCCGTCTTCACGGCGAGTGGGACTGGCGACCCACCCCCTATGGGCATATCCCCATCAGTAGTCCCCGAGCGCGGTGGTGATGAAGCGCGGATCTAGAGCGAGTCTTGGAGAGGCACAGCGATGGATCAAGGTGAATCGCCACCGGGCTCCCGAAGATAAAGTTGCGGGTTCGGTGTCAGTCTCCAATCGCCAGAACTTGGTCAGTCAGTCGGTGTATGACAGTCGGCGTTAGCCAGTCGTCGTCTGACAGTCGGCGTTAGCCAATCGTCGTTGGCCAGTCGGCGCGCATTCACCACAGAGACACGTGGAGGAGCCAACGGCTAGATTTCACGTTGACCGAGGCATGAACCGTTTGCATGTTGTTGACCGTTGGGCCTGACGTGACCGCTAACGGCTAGTTTAACGGCTATTCAGCCGGAGCCGGCGCAGATCTTGACCGTTGATTGCGGGGCGGCGATTCCGGGACGAATTAACGAACGGATTTCATCCTTAATCTGGGCGAGTGCGGGCGGTATAAAGGGTTGCCCCTGGGATTAGGGTTCACCACTCCTCCGCACTCTTCTCTCATCTTCTCCTCATCTCATCCTCATTCCAAGCTCCACACGCATCCATGGCGGCGAAAGGCTGGGGCAAGTCGAAGGTCACGCGGGAGTCTCTCCTCCCGTACGTCGCCTCCGGGGTCATCCCGGAGTTCAAGCAAGAGCGGTGGCGAGTTCCGCCGGCGAACGAGGTGGAACCCCTCCCGCGGCCCGGGGAGTTCGTGATCTTCCTGAGCTTCCTTGACCGCGGGTTCGCTCTCCCCACCTCCGATTTCCTCCGGCAGTTGTTAGCCTTTTACAACATCAAGGTCTCCGACCTCGGGCCGCACAGCGTCCAACAGATTTCGCTGTTCGTGGCGCTGTGCGAGTGCTACTTGGGCTGTCCGCCCTATTTCCCACTGTGGGTATCAATCTTCCATGGGCGGGCGACTCGGGCCAGCAAGAGCAGCGAGGCGCTCATCCCGAACGGCGGAATCACCTTCCAGGTGAAGTCCGGGGAAAGCTTCATCGACATGGCGCTCCCCAAGAAGGCGCAATCGCAGTGGCGCCGCTTCTGGTTCTACGCCAAGGAGTACACTCCCCCCGGCGAGGTCTGCATTCCTCAGTTCAGCCCCGAGCCCAGCATCCCGCGACGCCTCAACGTCCGGTCGCTGCCGCGCGAGCAGGAGGAAGTGGTGAAGGAGATGCGCCAGGCGATCCAGGCGCTGAAGGATAGCGGCCTGACGGCGGTCAATATGTATAACTGCTGGCTTGGCCGGCGGCTGATCCCCCTGCGGTGCCGAGCTCACCCCATGTGGGAATACCGGGGGCAAAATGACTGCACCCGGTCGACGGCGACTGAGTGGGACGAGAGCGAGTACCGGAAGGCGCTCGCCAAGATCACCACGGCCACCTTTACCTCCTTCGAGGACGGCATGCAGCCCTACTCCGAAGATACCCCGGCGCCTCAGGTAATGCTTTGTATGGTGACTCCGCACGGCTTGGCCGTGTTTCTTCTCTTCTGACTTGTTTCCTTGATTCGAATGTAGCGCTGGCAGAAGATCGCTGACCACCTTCCCCCCCTCGCCGGGAAGGAGCCTCCGGAAATGACCGAGGGCGAAGAAGAAGAGGTCGACGACGAGGAGGAGCGCACCGAGTCGGACTCCGAGGCGCGGGACTTCATCCGACTCCCGCGCGGGTCGAAGAGGGGTGCCGGGTCTTCGTCCCAGGGCGCGGTAGAAGAGGAGGCGACCTCTCGCCCGGAGGGCGAGGCGGACCCTTCCAAGGAAGGGGCCGAGCCGCTGTCGAAGCGACTGCGCCCCACTCTCCTGGAAGGTTCCATGAGGCTTCAGCGCCCCTTGAAGGACGCGATCGATGCGGGAGCTCGGGCCGGTCCAGGCGTAAAGGCGATCCCCACGGTGAAGTAAGTGCTCCTCATCAAACTTATTCTCTTTGTGGCGGGATTGGGTGTCGACTCACCTTGCTCCCCTGTAGGTCCAAGAAGAAGACCTTGGCGAAACCAGCCACAACTGGGGCGGCGGCCACAAGGGCGGCTGAGGCGAAGAAGAAAGCCGCAGAGAAGAAAGCGGCGCCCTCCGACCTCGGGGGCGCGGGGGCGGCTCCGGAAGAGCCCGCTACCGCGAGCCGGGCTGAGAAGGTGGGCGCCAGCCACGCCGAGCCCACCGCCGAAGTCTTCCCCCTGCCCAGCATGGTTCGCGGGGGCACGGCGAGCGCAGCGACGGGACCGGACGCCGTTCCACCCGTGGTGGAGGAGGAGTCGGCAGGCGTCGGGTCGACCGAGGGCCGGAAGGTGCCCGAGGTCGAAGAAAACATTGTCGAGGAGGGCGGCCTCTCGGAGCCGCTGAAGGAGCGCCGGACCAAGGCTGCTAGGGACCGAGCCCCACCAAGCGACGCCGACACGCGGACGGGCGAGGTGCCGTTGACTGAGGCGGTGATGCAGGCGGGGGAAGCGGCCGAGTCGCGACATCCACCGCCCTCTACCTTGACCTTCACTGAGCTCCACACGGCGCTTGGTGAAGCACACGTGGTGAGTATCTCTGTATTCGCAGTCCAGTCACCCCCAGTCCCCGAGGGTCGACTTGGTCTGAAAGGGCGAGTCGAGTCTCCTTTTGTCTGTCTGGACTTCTTTTATCGCCCTTGACATTGTTTTTGGATTTTTGCAGGTGGAGGTTAAGCGATTGACCGCGCTCGTGGAGGAGGCGGCGCAAAAGAATCGGAAGCTCATTGCTCTAGGCAGTAAGTCATGCCCACTCGCCTTCCTCTCTCGGTAGAGCTGGCTTTGATGATACTTCTCTTCTCACCGCCCTCTTTTTTTTGTAGCAGAGGCGCAGGCAAAGGCTCTTGCCGAGGCTCGGGAAGGATTTGTCAAGGAATCCTTCTACCGCGAAGCCGAGTTCCGGGCGCAGCAAGCCGAAGAGTCCCGGAAAAGGGCGAAGGCGGAGGTGGCGGAATTGACGAAGGTCTTGGAGCAGAAGGGTCGGGAACTGGAGGATGTCATCGCTGAGTACAAGGCGAAGCTGGAAGCCGCGACTGATGCGCGGGATTCCGCGCGTGGGGCTGCCGCGTCTCTGCAGGAGGAGGTTGCGGCCTTGAAGCAGCAGTACGCCAAGGAGTTGGCTGCGGAAAAGGAGGCGTCCGAAGGCATCGTCCTGGCGGTGCAGGCCGAGAAGACCAACTTCGAGGCTTTCGTCCGAGAGATGTCACGGCAGATTCTTGGTAAGTTCCTGTCTTTGCGCTTGTTGTTTACTTGCCGGGGCTTCGAGTCCCCGAGCGTGGCGACTCGGCTTCGGGGGCCAGTCCCTGGGCACGGCGAGTCGGCTTCGGGGGCCAGTCCCCGAGCATGGCGAGTCGGCTTCGGGGGCCAGTCCCCGAGCATGGCGAGTCGGCTTCGGGGGCCAGTCCCCGAGCATGGCGAGTCGGCTTCGGGGGCCAGTCCCCGAGCATGGCGAGTCGGCTTCGGGGGCCAGTCCCCGGGCATGGCGAGTCGGCTTCGGGGGCCAGTCCCCGAGCATGGCGAGTCGATGTCGAAGGCGAGTTCTTATTTTTCTCTTCCTTGTGTTGTTTGGTTGTAGGTACGTGCGACTTCGTGGAGACGGCGACTCCGCGGGAATGCCTGTCGACTGCCACCGCGCGTATCATTGCCTGTGCGGGGGAGATACTGGCTGCGCTCCAGTACCTGAGTCCGCGGGAGGTGATTCCGCGGGACACGCCGTCCGTCTTCAGGGCCGTGTCCAATATTCCGGCCGTCGTTGACTGGCTTCGCCGCTCCTCCTGCCGTATTGGCATTACCATGGCTCTGAGCATGGTGCTGGCGCACTACTCCGAGGGGTTCGACGTGGAGGAGGTCACCGCTGGCTTCCCCTCGGAGACTGGCGAGTTCGACGTTGCCGAAGTGCTGCGCTTGATGGATGCGGTGCGTCCCTTTGCCGACCGGGTACTGGCGACTGCGGACTTGGAGACTCACATCTCCAGCCAAGCGGCGCCTGGGGACGCGGAGAAGGAGCCAGGCCCGGTGGACTACCCCGCGGAGCGCCTCTTCCATGCCGCGGCCACCGGCTCCTTGTCTACGTACACGGTCGTTCTGTACACGCCGAAGTTTCGTCACGGCGATGATGGCGCCGAACCTGTCGTAGAAGGGGCTCCGGGGCCGTCCTCGTAGGTTTCTAAGTCCCTGTGTAAGAAGTAACTTGAATTCCCGCGAGCGGGTGTCAGTTGTAAATAAAGTGGTAATTTTTGCTTAACTATAATTCGGTGGTTGCTTTTGAATTTATGTTATTGTGGCGGCGATGCTTTGGAGTTGGTTCCGACTATCCATGGCCTTCAGGCCAGTCGCCTTGCGACCCCGATGAAGGCTATCGACTTGACTGTTTTCCTTTTCGAGCTGGGCGTCCCCAGTCGCAGTACGTAGTCGTTATAGTACGAATAGCAGCCTCATGGGTGGAGTAGCGGTAAGTTGTAGTTTGCGCTGTTAATATGTAGCGCGCCACTCGTCGTGGCTCGGTGAGCCAGTCGCTAGGCGACTCCAAAGGGGGTCATTGCGGGCGTATTTTCCTTGGCGAGCCGCGGGTCCGTTTTGCGGGGTCCCTAGTCGAAGTACTTAGCCGCGCAATTCGCCAGCCTAAGGTAGAGGAGGGCATTGGTGTGCTGTATAGCGTAGCACAAGACGGTCGCCGTGGCCCGTGGGGCTGGCCGAGCGTGCGGCCCTGCTGTGGGTTCCAGTCGCCGTTTTCACCTGACGGCGTGAGGGGTGGTGGGTGATCGGACCTGGTGTTGCGTCCAGTCACACCGCCATGCCCTTGTTAGCCCGGCTACTTGGCCGATCGTGGACTTCACTCTTCCAGCAGCGGCGACCGAAGGTCTCTCAGTACCGAGTCGCTTGTCGCGGCGACTGGGCCGGTATGTACCGGGATGAGAGATGGAGTTATTTAGCGGGTGAAGGAGAGGCAGTCGGAGTTGGAGATCAATGCGGTCGGCGAATTTTATTAACTTCTGAATTTGCGGGCTACATTTTGTCTTTAGGTGTAAAACCGCCGGAGGAGGTTCACGTTCCAGGGGCGCTCCACCTCTCTGGTGAGCGGTTCGCTTTTGTCGTCCTTGCGGACGTCTGTGAGGTAGTAGGAGTCGTTGCCGAGTACGCGGCTGACGGCGAATGGTCCTTCCCAGGGCGGGGACAGCTTGTGCATGCCTTTCTTGTCTTGGATTAGCCGGAGTACGAGGTCTTCGACTTGGAAGGAGCGACTCCGAACGCGATGACTGTGGTAGCGTCGGAGATCCTGCTGGTAGATGGCGGTCCTGGAGAGTGCAAGGTCTCTGGCCTCGTCAAGGAGGTCGACGTCGTCCTGGCGAGCTCGCTCGTTGTCTTCTTCGGCGTAGTTGGCGACCCGAGGCGAATCGTAGGCGATGTCCGTGGGCATAACGGCCTCGGCGCCATACACCAGGAAAAAAGGCGTGAAGCCAGTCGACCTGTTTGGTGTTGTGCGGATGCCCCACAGTACCGAAGAGAGCTCTTCTGCCCAGCAACCGGCTGCGCGTTCCAGGGGCACGACCAGGCGCGGTTTGAGTCCGTGAAGGATGCTCTGATTTGCTCTTTCTGCTTGGCCGTTCGACTCGGGGTGGGCGACTGAGGCGAGGTCGAGTCGGATGCCCTTCTCTTCACAGAAGTCAGCCATCTCCCCTTTGGCGAAGTTGGTGCCATTGTCGGTTATGATGCTGTGAGGGTAGCCATATCGATAGATAAGCTCGCGTAGGAACTTTGTGGCTATCTTCCCGTCGCACTTCTTTATGGGCTTTGCTTCTACCCATTTGGTGAACTTGTCCACCGCAACCAGGAGGTGAGTATATCCGCCGGGGGCCGTTTTGAATTTCCCCACCATGTCCATGCCCCAGACGGTGAAGGGCCAGGTGAGGGGAATGGTCTTCAATGCCGACCCTGGCATGTGCGACTGGCTTGCATACTTTTGGCACCCGGCGCACGAACGGACGAGCGCGACTGCATCTTCGTGGGCTGTTGGCCAGTAGAAGCCGTGACGGAAGGCCTTGGTGACGATTGAACGCGCTCCTGCGTGGTGGCCGCAGTCCCCTGCGTGGATGTCGCGCAGAATGTTGCGCCCTTCTGCGGTAGCGACGCATCGTTGGAACACTCCCGAGACACTGCGCTTGTATAGTTCATTGTTGATGATGGTGAAGGACTTGCACCTGCGCACGATGGCCCGTGCTTTGGCTTCGTCCATTGGCAGTGTCTGGCGCTCGAGGTAGCTTATGTATGGCTCGGTCCAATCGATGCTGTCGGCGGAGAGTGCGACTAAGGTGGAGTCGGGAGCAGGTGGCTCGGCAATGTCCAGCTCGCGGGGTGCGCGCACCGAGGGGTGGCTGAGGATATCTAGGACGACGCCCGGAGGGGGTTGGAGTCGCTTGGACCCGATTCTGGCTAGCGCATCGGCTTCTTCATTCTTGCGCCTGTCGACCCATTCGACGATGTGACCGGCGAAGCTAGCGCCGGCTTGGTCGACGGCGCGCTTGTATGCGATCATGTTGGTGTCGGTGGCGTCGCAGGTGCCGGAAGTCTGGCTGGCGACCAGGTTGGAATCGCCGAGGCAGCGCAGCCGTGTTGCGCCCATCTCTTTTGCAACTCGCATACCGTGTAGAAGCGCCTCGTACTCGGCCATGTTGTTGGTGCAAGGCTCGAATCTGAGTTGCAGGACGTACTTCACTGTGTCGCCCTTTGGTGATGTGAGGACGATTCCCGCGCCTGCCCCTTCGAGGTTTTTAGAACCGTCGTAGTGCAGTGTCCAGTGTTTAAGGTCCGCGGGGGAGCTTGGCTGCTGGGCCTCTTCCCAGTCGGCGAGGAAGTCGGCGAGTGCCTGAGATTTGATGGCATGGCGCGACTCGTAGGTGATGTTGTGGACGCCGAGCTCGACTGCCCACTTGGCAATCCGGCCAGTTGCGTCGCGGTTGCAGATGATGTTGGCGAGTGGCGTTGAGGCGACTACCTTGATGGGGTGCTCGTGGAAGTAAGGGGCCAGTCGCCTCTGGGCCCTGAGGACTGCGTACACCAGCTTTTGGTAGTGCGGGTACCGCTGCTTGGATTCGATTAGAGCTTCGCTGATGTAGTAGACCGGGCGTTGTACCAGTTGCTCCCTTCCCTCTTCCTTCCGTTCGACAACCATGACCGCGCTTATAGCGCGGTTCGACGCGGCGACGTATAGGAGCATAGTCTCTTTTGGCAGCGGGGCCGCGAGGATAGGGGCATTCGAAAGAGCGTGCTGGAGTTCTTCCAGGGCCTGCTACGCCTCATCTGTCCACCTGAATGATTCCGACTTCTTGAGCAAGCGGTAGAGTGGCATGGCCTTGTCGCCGAGCCGGGGTATGAAGCGACTGAGGGCGGTGACTCGGCCGGCGAGTTTCTGCGCGTCGACTAGGCAGGTCGGCTGCTTGGTGCGCATGACCGCCAGTGTCTTCTCCGGGTTGGGCTCGATGCCTCGTTTGGAGACGACGTAGCCTAACAGTTGTCCGGACGGAACCCCGAAGGTGCACTTTAGAGGGTTGAGCTTGATCTTGTACCGCCGTAAGTTGGCGAATGTTTCGGCGAGGTCATTGATGAGGTCGGCCTGGTGAGTCGATTTGACCACCACGTCGTCGATGTAGACATGCACATTGCGGCCGATCTGGCTTTCCAGGCAGCTGTTCATGCACCGCTGGTACGTTGCTCCGGCGTTCTTGAGGCCGAAGGTCATGGACGTGTAGCAGTAGGCGCCCAGGGGCGTGATGAATGCTGTCTTCTCTTGGTCTTCCTTGGCCATCTTTATTTGATTGTACCCGGAGTACGCATCAAGGAAGCATAGCGACTCGGACCCGGCGACCGCATCGATAATTTGGTCGATTCGCGGTAGGACGAATGGGTCCTCGGGGCATGCGCTGTTGAGGCTTGTGTAGTCGATACACATTCGCCACGTCTTGTTTTTCTTTAGCACCAGGACTGGGTTTGCCAGCCATTTTGGGTGTTTGATTTCGATGATGAAGCCGGCGGCGAGTAGCCGGTTTACTTCTTCGGCGATTGCGCGTCGCCGTTCTTCTCCTACAGGGCGCATTGCCTGCCTAACGGGTCGCGCGGAGGGATCGACGTGTAATTTGTGCTCAGCAAGTTCTCTCGGGACACCTGGCATGTCAGACGGTTTCCATGCAAAGATATCTCGATTCTCACGGAGGAACTTGATGAGCGCGCTTTCCTATTGGGCGGACAGGCCCGTCCCAATGGTAACTTGCTTACTTGGATCGTTTTCTACAAGATCTACTTGGCGAGTGCCGGTTGCAGGCTTGAAGGTTGCTGCGGACGAGTCGAGCTCGGTTGGCTTCTCCAGGATGGCGGGGTCGTTGCGATCTACTGGGTACTTGGCGAGCTCGGCGGAGTTGTCTTGTTCGTCGGCGATGACGGCGTCGGCGAGCTTGGCGCTGACGTCCTCGCATTCCAGTGCCATCTCCGGATCGCCGTGGACGGTGATGACGCCTCGAGGCCCTGGCATCTTCATCATGTTGTATGCGTAGTGGGGGGTCGCCATGAAGCGGGCGAACGCCTGTCGGCCGAGTACGCAGTGGTAGGAGCTACGGAAGTTCACCACCTCGAACGTTATCCGCTCGGTGCGGTAGTTCACGGGCGTGCCGAAGGTGACTGGCAACGTCACCTTGCCGATCGGGAAGGCCTTCCGCCCAGGGACGATGCCGTGGAACGTAACCTTGGTGTTCTCGAGGCGTGAGTCTGGTAAACCAAGCCGCTGGAAGGTTTCGTAGTACATAATGTTGATGGAGCTCCCCCCGTCCATCAGGGTTTTTGGCAGCCAGTAGTCGGCGACCTTGGGCCTGACGACTAGTGCCACTCGGCCGGGGTACTCGATGCGGGGAGCGTGATCTTCGCGGCTCCAGGTAATGCTTTGCTCGGACCAGTTAAGCCACCGGGGCACGTCGGACAGAATGACTGCATGTACCGCCACTGCCCTTGCGAGGACCTTCCTGTCCCGCCGGTCGCCGACCCCAGTGAAGGTGTGGAGCGAGCCGGCGCTGCGACCGAAGCCTTCTCCCTTGTGCTGGTCTTGGTCTTTGGCGCGGTCTTTGTGCTGGTTACCGCCGTCATTTTCCTTGGCGCGGCGGGCCCTTTCTATCTGCTTCAGGGAGTAGCAATTTCCCGTCGTGTGATTGGCGGGTTTGCCCTCCTTGCTGTGATAGATGCATGGTGCATCTAGGAGGCTGCGGGCGTCGAAGCGCTTGGGCTGAGGCCGATCCTCCCGTGGTGCGCGAGTGTCGCGCCGGAACGATTTTGGCTCGCGCTGCTCGTAATCGGTGGTGGCGACCAGCTCGTTGTGTCCTCCCTCTCCGCGGCGCTTGCCATTGTTAGACCGGCCGGCGAATCGGTAGTCGCCACGCCGGGGCTCCGTGTGCGCAGGGCGGCGATTGCGTCGCTGACCGTACTCGTCGTCCGAGTCGACTGTAGGGTCTTCGTCGGCGTAGCGGGTGGCGATGTCGAAGAGCTCGGAGATTGAGATATTATCCCTGCTGACGCGACGGAGCTTGGCGCTTAGTGGTTCGTACCGGCAGCAGCGTCGGAAGCAATAGATTGCCGTGTCCGTGCTGATGCCACTGGAGGTCGTCCACATGTCCTGCCAGCGCTGCACCCACCGGCGGGTCGACTCGCGCGGGCCTTGGACGCAGCGATCCAGGTCTTCTATGGTTGTGGCACGGGTGTATGCGCTGGCGAAGTGCTGGATGAATGCGGCGCGGGCTTCTTCCCAAGAGTCAATGCTGTTGACGGTGAGGGTGTTGAACCAGTGGCGATTGACGCCGTCCTGACGCCGTCCATCATGAGAGGTAGGTAGCGTGCTGCGAGTAGCTCGGAGTGGCCCTGGATCCCCATTGCCATGGCGTACGAGTCGATCCAGACCGTAGGGTCGATATGTGTGTCGTACTTCTCGATGTCGCGGGGTCCTTTGAACCCCACAGGGTACGGCTCGCCTCTGATCATTGGCCCGAAGCAAGCGGGGCCGATTCGAGTGAACGCGCTCCGGCGCGGGGCTTCATCGGCGTGGCGGTCGTTCAACCGATTACGCGCCCGCCATTCTTGGTCGTTGACGATGTGGGTTCGGGCGTCGACTGGCTGTCCATTGGCGGCGACCATCACCCGCGCGGGGCGCGGCTCGATTCGGTTGTTAGACGAGTGGGCCGCGCGCGGTGCTGGCGGCGGGCCGTTGTTGGCGTTGACAACTGCGCGGTTTGCCGCGTCCGACGACGCCGCGCGACTGGCGGATGTGCGCGAATAGAGTCGCCCTTGCGAATCGGCTGTGGCGTGCTGTTGCTCCAATGCCTTGGCGACCAAGGCCTTGGCATGCTGGACAAGGATTGCTCCATCTCCCGTTTCGGGGATTCTTGCGAGGACGGCCTGAGCAGCCGCAACATTGTCGGCTGGAGACGAGTGCAACGGTAGGCCGTTGGCGTCAACTTCTGCCCGAGGAACTTCGGGTGGTGGCGGTGGGGGTGGCGGAGGTGCTCCGCGCGCCGCTCTATCGGCGACAGCCCGACTTCCTTCCGGGATGTCAGGGTTCTGGATTCGGGCGACCCGGATTTCTCCGTCTGGGTCGTCGAAGTTAAGGCGCGCGCTGGGGAAGTCGTTTGCGCGGGCACGCTCCATGCGCCGGCGGTTTCGCTGCTGACGATAGTGGGATACGGCTCTCACTTCATCTTGCTCGAGACGAAATTTCTGCCTTTCGGCGAGCTCCTTTTTCCTCTGCTCTTCGAGGGCCGCCCGGTGGGCCTCGATCTCTGTTGCGGTGGCGGTTGCAGGGAGGGGGGTGGTGAAGGCGTCGACTGGAAGCTCCTCCTCGCCCCCTGCCATGAAGACTGCGGTCGGGTAGCGGTAGCGTGGGGCCTCGACGGAGTCCGAGTCGGAGTCGCTGCCGAAGAGGGAGAGGATGGAGTCGTCCTCGAAGCCACCTTCGAAGTCGCTTGGGTGGGAGACCAAGGAGATAGAGTCCTTGGCCGATGCCGTGGCAACAGAGCGGGCAGTCGGGGACGAGGACCCGGCACCCGATGTTATAGCGATGATGTCGGTGAAGTCGGCGTCGATCGCGGCGATGACGGAGTCGATGGCTGGGACGGTGTCGGCGGAGTCGGCGGCTGGGACGGTGTCGGCGGAGTCGGCGGCTGTCGAGGCAACAGTGGAGTTGGCGGTCGGTGCCACGACCGCCGACTCGGCATCGTCTTCCAGGGCCATCTCAGCCTCTGCGTATACCTCGCCGGTGACCGGGCGAGTAGCAGTGAGGAGCTGTCCCGGCGCGAAGGGGTCGTGCGACCGACCGGGGCGAGGCTCAGCGGGGTCGCTGACGCCGGCGAGCCCAACGAAGAGGTTGATGGAGCCGATCGGCACCATCCAGGCGTGCTTGAGAGGCGACAAGGCGGGCCGGTAGGTGCTTGGCTGGATGTGGAAGAAATTGCCGGTGGCGATCATCCTGCCGGAAGCAACCGGCCGCCGCACTGGCGAGTAGGGCCTCGCCGTAGCTCGGAGGCTTGATGTCCCATGCCCCACGGTGGGCGCCACTGTCGTGGATGTGACCACGGCAGATGCTACAGGGGTAGCACTTCGTTGATGCGAGGGGAAGGGAACATCGCCATCTACGGGTCGAGGTGCAAGAGACGCAAGGGTTTTACCCAGGTTCAGCCCCTCCGGAGAGTAAAAGGCCTACGTCCTGCTAGATCTTTATTGCTCAGTGGAGAATTACAATGGGGGGGCTCAGTCGGCGGCTACGCCAAGAGCTTACAAGGGGAGATTAGATCTCGAATAAGGTGTCCTCTAGGGTTTAAGCTCGGGGGTTTATATAGGCACCCCCGATCTAGGGTTACATGGAGATAACTCCGAATCGTATCAGTTGCTACTAATCCGGGATCCGCTAACCCTCTTGCAAGTAATCTTCTTATCCAGTCGCGTAGATCACCTCCTTGGGATCACGGCCCAGTCGCCTTAGGGCCCAGTCGCTTGGGCGACTGGCGGTCCGCCTGGGCCTCCGTCTTCACGGCGAGTGGGACTGGCGACCCACCCCCTATGGGCATATCCCCATCAATCACCATCACCATGGCGGCGCCCCATACGACAACCCCGATAGATAATTTGAATTGAAAACTCAAACAAAAGCTTAGAAATTCAAATAAGTTTTCAAATTTAAAGTTTGAGCCAACACACGGCCACCAAATTTGAATAGGTTTTCGAATATGAAGTTTGGGCCAACATACGGCCACTGAATCGCTGTCTCCGGCTGCAAAAAACAACTTCGGCTTCCAAGCCAACTGATCAGATGAACGGGGTCAAGGGCGGCTCAACCTCGATGGCTTCCTCATCGGCGACGAGCCTTGGCCGCAGCTCCATCGCTGCAACAGGATCCACGGTTGCCGGGGAGACACGAACGTCAACAGTGCCGGCGGAGACATGAACGTGGAGGGTGCCGCTGGAGACATGAACGTGGAGGCTGCCAGCGGAGACATGAACGTGGAAGGGATGGGGTTTTGGTGGAAAAGATGTATAATTTTGAGATGTGTGGCTGACAGGTGGCTCCCACGCTCAAAAAATTCGCCTCGCGAGGCGCTGGCGTGCCCGATTCGCGCTCTTCACCAAGGGGCCGACACGGGGTTGTCGGTGCTTCATTGGGCTCGAAAAAGCGCCGGCGCTATTTGGGGCGCGCCGGTGTGAGCCCATTTTCGCTCCCGGTTCCCAAAACGCTATCGAGATCGCTATGGGGCGTGCCGGTGGAGATGCTCTTATAGCACATATATAAAATATATATCATTATTTTTTGCGGGAAAAGAAACTTTTTATTAAGCATGAAAGGTTACAAGACGATCATGGTCTAGCACCTGAAGGACATCTTCAGGCCTATAACCTAACCACGTAATTGTACGGCATTCTGCCCCTTGCAAAATTTGAGGCTAACTATAACCTGCGGATCGCTCCATTTTTATAAACTCACACAATCTATTACGATTTTCTAATAACGTAACTTTTGTGTTGTACAATTATTATTATGTTAACCAAATTGACTACCTAGAAATACACACAAGTTTTATGAACTAGGACGGAGGTACTATTCTAACAACAAGGTGGATCAATCCAGATTGTGGTCCGCGGGTGGGACGACTCCACTACACTATGGTTTTGCGACAACGATATGAACATCCCCACGTTCACTAATAAAAATAACCACCTTTTCACAGTAAGGGGCTACGGCTCACTGATTACCAAACCCTTTCGGTCTCCTCCTCCGGATTTACATCACCAGTTACATCATTTGTTTGGTTGGAGTGGGAAGATGATGGATACACAGCTTGCCATGGGCCTTTACGGTCAGAAAACACCATATGGCAGGAAACATACTGTACACAAATTTGGCTATCTCCAATGTCTCACAATATAATATAAGTTGGTATGGGAACATTATTAAGATATCTAACACGAGATCCTTTTATATATGTTGGGAACTAGGTCATGCCTTGTTGCTATGCACTTGTAATGGTTTCTCATATCTCATTCATGAATCATGAGTTGCTGTACGATTCCTGCTTTTGCACTAAGCACATACAGCCTGTGTGATTCCGTCCTTGCATAAATACTACCTCTGTCCATAAATAGATGCCAAAAGTTTGTCTAAATATGAATGTATCTAGTCATGATTTAGTGTATAGATACATCCGAATTTGGACAAATCTTTGGCATCTATTTATGGACGGAGGGAGTATGTGGTTCTTGTTTACATTTCTGAAATCACATGTACAATTCTTTACTTTTCTGGAATATATGTTTCCTTTTTTATGTCAATAGATTATCCAGAGTTCCGAATCACCTTTTTGTGCACATATCAGGACTCCTTTAATCTTCAAAGGGATTTTATTTTTCCAAATAAATCAATGGGGAACTAGATGAATGTAGAGTTTATACTCTTTTCAATTCTTTATTATTAAGCACAACTCAGTCTAGCACACTTTTTTATAGAAAAAATACGTTCTGATACTGGATAGAAGGGCACTGGTTTGACTCATAAAGTCTCCACGAACATAGGCCAGGAACCCAAACGGCAACAACTCCCATTACATTTGCCGTCGAAACAGGCAATTTCAGGGCAGAAGCACCAAAGATTCAGCTCATAATTCAATGTCAAAACGTACAATTACACCCAGAAAAGTCAGCGTCCATTTGCAATGAACAAATAAGATGGGCATTCTGTTCCTCTTGCCACATAACACTAACAATCCACCACACAACACTACATGTGTTTAAGCTGTTTCTCTACCAGGTGTTCACCAGCACATGCCACCATGTACAGTCAACGGATGGGATTTGTCAAGGTACCTGGATTTGTATCCGGAACTCACAGTTGCAGGTCAAGTAAGCACGGTGGCTAATGGAGCCTCTAGCAGACATCTCATGGAACCAGGGTCATCACAGCTTCTTCCTTCCTACATCTGTGTCTAGAAACATCTCAACCTGTCAACAGCAGAAATGAAATTCTGCGTCATGACACCTAAATTAACTGGAAAACAAATTGAATGATACTGCAATTTTCTCAAAAAACAAAATAGAGATCGGTACCTCAAATCCCTTCTGATGTTTGCAGATTAGTTCCATTGCTGTCATCCACTAGCATTCCCCTGTGAAAGAGTTTGTCAGGGCTCGTAAAGAGAGGGAGAGAGGGGGAGCGAGAGCAGGGGAGGGAGATCGTACTGTTCTTTAGCTTCAAGTTTAAGCTGATCAATCTGATTCTGCAGATCAACACAGGCAGCTTGAATAGCTATATTTTTCTGGCACAGTTCCTGCCATTCTACTGTCAATGCATGGAGTTGCCCACCAGTGTTTTGCTGATCCAAAATAATAATAATCAGTTAACTGCAAAGTACACGCATATTGGTACAAATTTAGGACAAGAGATCAACAATTTGCTACCTGATGAAATTTCCTCTCACGGTTGACGGTTTCTATTTTTTCGTTGTATTCCAAAGCCATCTTTTGCATCCTGCAGAGTATCAGATTACCACAGTGAGTCATAGCTGGTGATCAACTTTTTGAAAAGCTGGCATGCATGCCCAATAATAAAGCATGTACAAGCAAGTGCTTGCACTAACACTGATGCATCACACAGGTGAGACCGGCCTACAGAAATATTGGTTTCTAGTCACCTTCGACATAGAACAGTACTGATAAGTGATAACGCAGACACTAAACTGAACCATGTCAAACGAAATTCAAGGAAAATAGGACGATATGCACAGCACTGAAATCAAAGTGATACAACACTGTCAAGGACAATGGTGAGAACAAATTACCTAGACAAAACCGATTCCATTTTCCTGTTCTGGAGCTTCCAAACCTCAACACCGTGCTTCAGCATAAGCTCCAGATTCTCAATCCTGTAATACTAACTTCATTTCAAAAAAGGATAAAAGAAGTATGTTTGAAAGCAATAGCACATGATAACTTGATAAGAACCATATGCATATGGTGAAACAAAGAGACAGCAATTCCTAAATAAAATGCATAGCACAACTGAAGCTAAATCATTCAAAGACTTCTATATAACACTCAAAACCACTAAACTAAAACTGGAGCATGAATTGTTAACAATATTGTTATTATAGTATGTCTATTACTCTATACAACTACGAGCACTGTGCTACCTTCCATTCTATAAATAGTACATATATGAAAGAAATAGCTCTTACATCGCAACAATATTTTGCTTGTCATTTCAACAAACTGGAGAACACTCTGTTAATAGTTCTGCCTTTTGAATCAAATTCTTATTTGAACATATTATAACCTGTATTTTTTACAGCATAGATAGCTTACAAGATATTATAGTAATGGAAAACTTTGGTGATAACTAATTACTAAAAAAATGGTCAGCAGGGCATGATACAACAAGATGTTGATCAACGTAATAATGTAATATTCTAATGCAGCTAAGTGCAATATACTGCTTGAACTTCACAGTACAATTCTAATTCAATGCCCAGTGTGTTTAGCTTATTATTAGTAAATGACATTTTGTATGGGGAAAGGTTCCATGAATATCCTGACCACAGCACTAAAAAAATCACTACAGGAGCTCATTTGCTTTATGACTTCACAACTACACAACATTCATATTCATAAACTGAAACTGTTATAAACAAGCTGCCTTAGAAGGCCACTTAGAGTTGCCAATCAGCTAATTGTCTATCTTCTCTAAAGAAATGTTGATTCACAACACGTGATTATTCAAAATGCACCACCTTACCTTATAATTTGATGCTGCAGTTGGCTCTGAGCATTCCGTAGAGCCTGCCTCCAAGCAGCAACATCATTCCTCTTGTTTGCTGGGGGTGGCTCCAAACCATAGCGGGACATCTCTATGGTAGCAGGTGGCTTGCCTGCTCTAACACGTTCATACTCTTTCGCAAGCATAGGATGATCCTAAAACAAAAACAATTGCTAAATGAGAACCTGACAGATTTTACATCGACAAATAAAAAATCCAAATAATTAAAACATGTGAGTCTTAAGTCTCCAGTTATACATTATTGACATAATCTTTCACAAGAAAAGTACTGATCATTTAATAGATCCGCATATGTACATAGAAAATGTGCAACAGATTTACAGTTTATAAACACATGTAGGTGTTAAGTGCCATCATATATGCAACTTATGCACGGGATGTGGCTTTATTGACACATATGAAACACTTAACAAGTTAGCATTCAACTGCTACCAGAGATCCAAGTGCTGCAAATTATGAATAAATTGTTGTGTCAACGCCTAACAGCCTAGCTACCTAAACTAATCGTTAGTTGTGTTCATCAAAGGAAAATCAGAACTGGTCCAAAATATATGTAGTTCAGAGCTGGTTTTGGTTTGCAAATACTGCCTGCTGTTTTTAGGCAACATGTCCAACAAACTGTGTTTTAATTGCTTGCTGGCAGTGGCATTACAGAGTCACACACACAATTAACAGAGGACAAGCTAGGCTTGAACACTTTTAGTTTGGGTCCTTTAGTAATGGCACCATGGCAGTTACCCTTTGCAGGCGATCAGCTGAACCTGATTTTTTTTGCTCTGTTATCTTAACTTGATGATAGTGAAATCGCTCATTTTGAGGGATATGGCAAAAAGTAAATTAAAAAAAAATGGTATGAAGTATGTACATGTTATGTTGTATGTGAATGAAACTAAAAAACATCTATTTTCGACAGTAAATAAAACTGTTCATTTCAAGGTGAGAATGTCCTTCCAATCTAACTGCAGTTCAACTAGTACGTATAAGTTTTTCTGAAATAAATCCATCAGAGTATGCCCCATGTTATTGATATTAGCATATTTCTCTAAGCTAGTGTGGTCAACATCGGTGCGGATTACCTAAGTATAGCTTCACACATACAGAACAAGGACTAAGCTAATGTATCAGCTTTTGGTATGGTTTTCACAATATACGCATTTCTGTAACAGCATGTTCCATTAAGCAAATCAATATTGGCCTTCAGAGAAACATTACAACCTAAGAAGGCATCAATATTTTACTGGATGACATAGTGCTTGCATTGCATTTGTGGTAAAAAAATACATCGTTTGCTTCAGCGGAATTAAAGGCACAGGATATCCAATGGCTGCTTTCGATACCAGCTTAGTAGTGAAAGTATACCACAATAATTTTAAGCAGTTAGCCTTTCCCTCCAGACATTACTATCCATCGTCTGTGGTAAGATTACTCCTGTTGCTTCAGCAAGGTTAAAGGCACGAGATATTCAATGGCTTCTTTCTATACAAGTTTACTAGTGAAAGTATGCAACAGCAGAAACTAATAATATCAACAGTAGCCAACAAAGGTGGCTAACATACTAGCATACAGCAAATTGGTTCTGCATGAGCTTATGCAAATCTTAATGAACCAGGCAAAATGAAGATAAAAATATAGCCATCAGTGCATACAGAATTAAGTCCTTAACAAAAAGGTATGTGTTATAAGATACCAGCAGCAGTGAGATCTCTGATGAAAGCCATGCTATTCTGTCAACAAAATTTTGAACATCAGAGACATCACCCACAATTCTAATTTAATTAGACCTACAATCATAAGCTTTACACAGACCTTTCTTTATAAGCATTTCGAAGATAGTACCTTTACGATGCAGTGCAGCAGCATCTACAGTAACACACAAGTATTCATTCAAGAGAACATCTCATAGCATGGGAAGAAGCTTTGTGCACTTTGATGCTATAAAGATCTTAGAAGACTGAACAGGAGAAGCTATGGTGGGCACCTGAACCCTGGTGTAATATCAAGTATAGCTCCATCAAGTAACATCATGCACACACACCTCCAACAATATGTAATCATATCCATAAAACATAGGCAGGTCTGCGAAATAAATAGTGCAAATTACAGTGCTGAATTTATAAAAAGCACAATACAAGAATCCACAAGGCAGGAACCAACAAAAAGGATCTCCATGATGGCCACTGAAGCTTGGTTGTAAGTGTTGCCCTATGAGTAAATTGGGGAAAGAAAAGCTCATTTTTTCCTCCCACCACGCTCCCTCAGAGCTAGATTGATCACAACCCCAGGGCCAACATTGTAATAAGCAAGAGAAAGATTGTCTTTGAGGAAACTAGTCCTAACACTCAGCTTCTGCTTATTAGCAGGAAGCTGCAGCTCTCCAGCAATCTGCTCCTTGAGACTGCCGACGGTGTCTGAGAGAGATTGGACAGGGATCTCCAAAACTTGGCCTGGCAAGTTTCTTTCATCAAGGCTGGGTACAGAAACCGAGATGCGAGCAGGGCCCTGCAGGAAACAGATATGTTAGCATTACCATGCCAGATAATAAGAAAGAGAAGTAGGTAATTAGTGCAGAAATAGATGAGAAGAGACATTACCGGATGCTGAGCAAGGAACTGCTCTGCTGGAATGAGAGAAGCATCATCTGTTCTTGGCCTCTTAGGTTCTGGTTCATCAGGTAGAGGTGGCTGCTCCTCAGCAGGTGGTTGAGGAGGCAAAGGTGGTGGAGGCTGGGGGATTCCGATGGGGTTGACCATTGTTGGCATGGTCTGCATGTGTGGCGGCGGGGGCATAGGGAACCGTGGTGGACCAGGCATGAACTGGGTAGTATGGCCTGGAGGAGGAGGGATACTGTTTGGCATATGACCCATGGGACCAGTCATTCTAATCATCTGCTGTTGACCTGGTGGTGGAGGTTGGTGCATGTTGGGCATCATATGTGGAACTCCTTGCATATGATGAGGCGGGGGGTGGATATGATAAGGCATCGGATTTGGTGTAAATCGGGGAACATTAATCAGAGGAAGTGGTTGAGGAGGCCGGGGCAACGACATGCCAGGCTGAGGAAGTGGAGCTGGACCTCGCACATTGGAAGCATCAAATTGCTGTTCCTCACCACCCATAGACATTGCCTGAGTGGCAGTCCAACCAATGCTACCAGAATGACCATCCCAAATAACCTGCTTTGGCTGCTCGTCCTTCTTCTTTTCAATTTCTGCCTTGACGGCATTAGAAACCTCTTCCTCGGTCGTTCCAAATATATCAGGCCTTGTGCGCGCAAGACCAATGATGTTACGAGAGATCTCATCGTCAGGAGCAAGTGTGGTCTCCTTAATCTTGGCCATCATTCTTTCTTTCTGTTCCTTGTACTTGGGGTCAATGAGCGAGATGCGCATGTGTTCTTCCATCTCGCTGATCGGAATGAGCTCCCCGGTTATCGGTGAGACAACAACCTTGGTGGGATCCCTCTCCGCAGGCATCCTCTCCTCAGGCCTCTTATAGTTCTTGACAATCCTCATAGGTGGCTCATCATCACCAGTGACCATAACTTGTGCTCCTCCTTCATTCTCCTGGAGCCTTGCAGCCTTCATTCCCTCCTCAACAAGTTGCATCTCATCATCATCCATCTCCATCGCATCATCCTTAGCTGGTTCAGCTAACTCCGCGGGTTCATCGTCCTCTCTCAAGGTCTCCATCCTCTTGCGGCGCTTCAATTCGTCTAGGGTAAGCGGGACAGGAAGCCCCTCGTACTCATCATCTGCAAACTCAATCGTCTCGACGACGACAAAGTCATGCCAATCAATCATGGACATCTGCATCCTCTCCAGCTCAACCTCATTATCTGCCTGCTGCCTAGCCTGCTCCTGCGACCGATCCCACTCCAGCCGGTTGAGGCAGCGCTCGAGCACGGTGGTGAGGTCCTTGGACCCCTCCCGCAGGTCCCTGATGAGCGCAGGCACGCCCTCATCTGGCCTCATCACCCTCGAGTAGGCATCCGAGAGCATGGTGAAGAAGGTGAACAAGCTGTGGGTGGGGCGGATGAAGTTGAACTGCGGGTTGGTGGCCTCGCGCTGGGCCAGAGCAGTCATGAAGTTCTTACCGTTCCGAGCCACAAACTGCGCGGTGAGCTTGATGATGTCCAGCTCCTCCTCCCCGGTGATACCCTCGGGCAGGTGCACGGTGTAGAGCTCCGCCTTGGGCGGCACGAGCACCTTGGTTGGCGGCGCCACGCGGAAGGGCGCGGAGTGGTCGGGCTTGTCATCCGAGCCATCGGCGGGGTCGGACGGGAGCTGCTGGGCGTCGGTGGCGGGAGGCTGGGCGGCGATCTCGGCGATGCGGTGCTGGTAGTAGGCGTGGTAGGGGTCGGAGGGCTGCAGGAAGTTGAACTTGGCGTTGCCCTGGTTGAGTTGGACGATGCGGCGCTCGAAGTCGGGGCCGTTCTTGGCGACGAAGGTGGCCGTCTTCTCGATGATGACGCGGATGTCGGGCGGAGGGTGGATGATGCCGATGGTGCGCGTGTGCGTGGCCACCGTCGGCGCGGGCTCGGGCTCGGGCTTCGAGGGCGCGGCGGCGACGGCGGCGGACGAGAGAACAATCTGAAGCTGCTCCTGGCGGTCGACGTCGCCGTCCGGCGCGGGAAGGAGGGGCATGGGGGCCACCGTGGGGGCTCCCATGTGGGCGGCGGCGGCGGCGGCGGCGGCGGCGGCGGCCTCTAGGGTTTCGGCGACCGGACGGGATTTTAGATCGGCAAGCCCGCTACTACGCGAACGAGGGGACTGTAATGTGGTGGGATCCGGTTGGAGCCTTTGAGGGTCGGTTTGTTTGATCGGGATAAGGTTAAGTCGGTCGGCCGACCAACTCAAGTGTGAGTCCTCTCATTTTCATTCTCGTTTTTCGTGGTTATTGTTTGACAAAAAATGATTTATGTGTATAATTTTTTTATATATAAAACTAATATTATTTTCAATAAAATTCTAACAATATTAATTATGTCCAATTTATTAGGTCAAAGTTCATCTTGAAATGCATGTGAGCCTTATTCATAAGAGAAGAGGTACTACTACCTACCTCGGGTCTGTTTTAATTGACGCGGACGTAAACTAGTTAGATATACATGTTCTGAACTAAAGCCGTGTCACGTCCAGAGGGAGTACATGTTTAATACCCAGTTCGTCCCAAATGGCCAAATTCTATTTAGGACGGAGGATTCGAGAGTTTAGTTGGACTAAGCATTTAGCATAAACATGTTTTTCTTTGTGATGATTATAACTCAATTTTTTGGACAAGTTGTTGTATCTATGGTTAAATTTGTAGGTAGACTCAACTTAATAAATCACTCGCATAAAATACTTAATAAGCAACCCATTATTAAAAAAAAAAACCTAGCCATCGAAATATTGAATGTTCTTCGGAACCAAACATTCCACTGCAATCTAGCTTGCACAGAGGAGAAAGAAAGTGGAACAAAGAGTAAGGAAGATAGAATACGTGATCGAAACAACGATAAGTGATTGTCACCATAGTTAAATAGTGATAAAACCACTACTAGAGGTTTAACGGGTAATACTACGTTCCCAAGTGCGTTTAAAGGGGAGCTTGAACCCGGCGCTAGAGTACCCCGCCTTTATTTGGAGAGCAACGTGCGAGGTGGGATTGATGCGGTTGTTCACGACGAGAGTATGAGCAACATGAGAGACAATGCCGATTCATCGATACACATGGAATGAAACTAGGGTAGAGGTAAGCTTCTGAAAAAAAGGAACTAAATAATGTTTTAAACTAAGAAAAGCAAGACACTTAGTTCTTCATGCCCACACTTGCTTTCCTTTTAGCTTTGCGGATCAGCAAAGCCATCTTCCCTTTAAAATCCTTACTGTAACAACATACATTAGGCATGATACAAAATTAAAATAGCTATTCGTGGCACTCTCGCAAGATATTTTTCTAACCTTTTTGAATAAGATCGAGAGATAAAAAAGCTTTGCCATAATAGACAAAACAAAGTATTACGTTGTTTCCTAACAGAGATAATAAAGTTTTGTTTCGGATTGGGTTGCACCTTTTCAAAATAAATAATGAAAGCTTCAAAAAGCAGGGGCGGACCTCGAACGAGAATCATCTCGTGTGCTCCATGAGATCATTGTGTTGTTCACTCATATAATTTACATGCGACAGTAAAGTAGCATGTAAAGCCAAGTATTAAAGGGTTGACAACACTTTTCATAGCTTGCCTGGCGTGTAACATGTTAAGTTAGGATCCTTGTCCATTTTTTAAAACATGATTTAAGTTTTTCAATGGTCAATGCTTGTTGATTTTGTTGCCACACGCATTTCTTGGCATTTCATCTTGTTCATCATCGAGAGACATTACCTCTATGAGAAGAGATATTCCAATTAAAATTAAAGAGGTGCTCCTTTTATCTAAATAAATGTTGGAATAAGTCAACCTAGCTAGAACATTTGACTATCCACGTAAATAACCTTCATAGTATTCAAATACCAACAAGCCCCTAGTAATGATTTTTTTTCTGGTTATCATTGCAAGCAACTTATTTTATTATCGTCCTAATAACCAAGATAATGATAATAAATCCATTCATTGCAGAAAGTTGCCCAGTTACTTAGTCTTTAATTTTATGTTTTCATGGGATGGTAGTAAAAGAATTGCACAAGTTGGCGCACGAAAAGATTTGCACAAGTTGGCCCACGCGACCTCAAAAAAAAAGTGCCGCACCGAAACGGTGGGTCGGCCCAGCCAGATGGTGCCGCTACGGCTACGCGCCTGCCACCGCCTCCTCCGCCTGCGCTCCTCGCTTCCTCTCCCCATCACCATCACCATCACCATGGCGGCGCCCCAACCCCAACCCGGCTGCAAAACCATTTCTTCGCGTAAACTCCTCCCCTCCCGCCCTCCTCCTCCTCCCCCATACCCGCACGCCGCACTTCCTCACTGTCTGCTGCTCTGTCCCCAGCGTCTACCGCCGGCCCGCCGCCCAAGAGGTTCAGGACAATGGCCACCGACGCGGCGCCTCCTCCGGCCTCGGCTATGAAGGCCGAGTTCGCCAGGCACACCGACTACCTCAACGCGCTCGTAAGTACTACGCGCCCACCCGCTTCAGGTGGCTTGCTGCTACCTGAGCTGTTAGGAAACAACACCGGATTCTAGGCAACCTGGATGTATTCCACAGGCGGTGCTCAGTCTCTACCCAATTGATTCATGTGTTAGAGATATTCTCTTTCCTCTCCCCTCCCCTGTCTTAAGTTAGATTCTTACCATCTCTGTTTTCAGATAAACAAGGAACATCGGTTTTCATGTGAATGTCTGTAATATTATAGTAAGAAAGTTGCAACCCGTTTGTCACATTCCATTTTATTTTGTGTGAATTAACTCCACTAGTCTGCTTAAGTTGGATCTACTATTCCCTCCGGTTCAAAATAAATAGTTTTATCTAGACATGTTTTAGTGTGTAATACATCCATTTTTAAGAAATTATTTTGAACCGGAGGGAGTACTTAATGTTATGCCGCTTGACCTCTTCAGGGCTCCCTGAACTATATGCTGCAAGTCTTTCCAAACCTTCCTTTCCACTAGTTTTTCCATTACAAAATTTGCCTTCCTTCTATAAACTGAAAGCAAGGCCTTGTGTTGTGATATGATGCGTTTATCCATACTCTATTATGCATTAAGTGCTTTATATTATATTTATCAACGCTCTTATGTATAATTGTAGAATGATAAAAGGGAAAGGCTAGTGAAAGCAAGTCGGGATGTGACAATGAACAGCAAGAAGGTCATCTTTCAAGTCCACAGGTAATCATACAGCGCCTTGGTGGCCTATTTGATTTGAGCCTCAACACTTGTGCTAGCTGTGCCATGGTTTATTTATTTATTTGTTGGGAAAACTGAGAAAATCGAGTCTGATTCTCAGAAGCCAGAACCATTTAGATTGCTCTTACTTTCTAATTTTGATCTAATGTGAATTGGTATATGTCCTGTGACATTAAAAGGTGGAATACAGAATCTCTCTCTTTTTTTTTCCAATTAATTTGTGCTTGTATTGGTATAAACACATCATGCCGGATTTTACAAAACACATCCCAAGTCAGTAATTAACTGCCCGGAGGATCAGGAAGTTTTCACGAGTTCAGTCATTCAAAGTATTTGCTTCCTTCAAATCAAATGTGACAATAAGGTACACCATTTTAGTTTAAAATTCTTGTCCATCGTGTAGCTCGTTGCTAAGAACAAATTATAGATAGCTCCAGGAATTCATCATACTTGTGGTTCCTTCAATTGCCAACGTATGAGTAATCAGATTACTCATTTGCTAATTATCATTTAGTTTCACCACTATCCATCTTACTTAACAACACTGGAGAATAATACGTACTCACCTCAAAGTGTTCTTTCATCATGACTACATTTTATAATTATACAAATACGGAATACGCCTGCTTAATTATGTGTACCTAAATCTTCTCTGCCAGTGTATTTGCCGGTAAACTTCACATGTATCCCTATACTATTGTTCTTTTCCAGGATCAGCAGAAATAATAAGGAGGAAGTTCTTTCAAAGGCAGAAAATGATCTTGCTGCTGTGGTTAACCAACACATTGGAAAGTTAGTAAAAGAATTGCAAGGAACCGACTTCTGGAAGCTAAGAAGAGCGTATACCTTTGGTGTGAGTATCCAATATTGTCTTTTTGCATTTATTTTGCCGGAGATCTGATATGTCATAAATGCTGCAGGTACAAGAATATATCGAAGCTGCGACCTTTTGTAGATTTTGCAAGACTGGCACTTTATTGAGTCTAGATGAGATCAATGATTCTTTGCTAGCGCTAAGTGATAAATCTGTTGAGCCCTTGCAGATAAACGTGCTTGACTATATTTTAGGGGTAAATACTAATACTACTCTAGTTCATTCAGTATCATTCCCTTTTCTGTGCTTGCTTGAAGCTAATGCTATTTCTGTGCTGCCAATGACTAGGTTGCTGATTTGTCAGGGGAGCTAATGAGGCTTGCAATTGGCCGTATATCTGATGGGGAAGTCGAATATGCTAAAGATATATGTTCATCTGTACGTGACATTTATAGGGAGCTGACCCTTCTGGTGCCACTGATGGATGATAATAATGAGATGAAGAAGAAAATGGAGGTTATGCTTCAAAGTGTTGTGAAAATTGAAAATGGTATCACTTCTGTCATTCCCAGTACTATTAAACTTACCTACGATTCTTCGTTTGTGTAATGTATGCTAAGTAAATGCGGGTGTAAACCTCTGAGGGAAGATCACAACAAGAACTGCCTATTGTTTGGTTTGAAGAATCATTTCATACTAGTATGGCTGATCATTGGACAAGCCCATTAGTATTGGTGGAACGATTCCATCTGTCATTTTAGACTAGTCTTGGGCTTATAAGGGATGAAGTGGTGGCAGACAAACCAACTCTGTTCCACGGATCATACAAATCGTTAGGCCCAGAGCTAGGATTGAACGATACAGTCTGTCATTCAAACAAAAGAAAATACGTCTTCTTCGTTATTTTCCTTTTCTTTACTGTAATTAATCTGGTGCGTGCTTTACATAGTGCCAGTGATAACATCTTGACTAGCCAAATAACTGCAGATGACAAGAAAAAAGATAAGATATTGACACAAAGATTGGACGTGCTGACTTACAATAGCTAATTTATCTTTCTGCACAACTTCCATCTGCTCAAATGTAAGGAGATATGCACTTTAATGATGAATTTAATCGGCAAAAGCAGTGAGTAACACTTGCAGAACATATGAACAAGGCATGATATCACACCAACATGATGAATATCGTATATGTCATATGTATGTCCTACCATAGTGGCAATATGTAGATATCAACTTCCATAGGTGTTCCCATGGAAGTGCAATAATTTGTCGACTAAGTGGTGTATATGTTATGCAAATGTTAACCACTTTTTATTGATTAAATTAGTTAGTGAATTGCATAAATTACCAAGGCATAATTGGCTAAGCATGATACTTAATAATCTTGTTTTCTGGATAATTAAATATGAGTCACGATGGAATATACTATCTTCACCTTTACATACATGATATATTGTCTAGGGTCTTTGACACATCCATCACATCTTAGTTCCTAGACCATCAGACTGATCTTAAATGATGATTCGTACCTACCACCGATAGATGCTAAGAAAAGAGGAATTTGTGTATAGTTGCTAGAATAGCCAGTCTGAGAAGGTTCTTCTCGACTGAAAATGTGATGTCCTGTAACTGCTAAGTTATATTGTTGTGAAACTGACCGTCCTCTGTTGGTCTTATCTGCGAGGATTAATGATGCTGACATTGCATTAAACATTGTATTCCAGTTCTGTAAGCATGATTTTCATTCTTAAATCACAAGTTTTTTGTTTGGTGATGCATTCCGTTATGGAAGATTCGTACATCTATCTGTGTTTGACACTGGATATTCATCTTTAAATCGATTTGTTCTTTTCGACAAGAACCATCATGATCATGTTAAAGTTTGTCAATGATCAAACTGGCATTATTGTTCTACTATAGTATATTTGTTAGATGTGACCTTAATTGTGTTAGTGCTAATCAACTAGAATCATTTGGTGTGACCGTAATTGTGTATGACGTGAGCTCATGATTTATTGCAATACATCTAGATAAGTCTTATGTAAAATGTTGTTTGAACTTAGTTTCACATTTTTAAACAAAAGAATGGAGAGTAGATATTGTATGTAGAAGGGTGGCGTGCTTGAGCTTAGGCTTTAACTACCTGTGCATCTTTAAAGAAGTTCAAAAAAGGCAAAGATGTGCACCATGTTATAACTTGAGTACCTACTTCATGCAGAGATATGAGTTAATGGAATTAACCATCTTTTTTGCATGAATTTTTTCATCATATTTTCTTTGCCTCTGCGCAGTTTTAAGATGATGCAAAGTCTCTGGATTATTCTTGAATTTTCGAATATGCAGAAGTTGCTAAGCCTTGAACTCAAGCATCCACCCTTGCTTGTCCATTTGCTTTTTCCCAAACAAGCATCTTGCACTCACACTGTTAAAATGAAGAAAAATACAAGCACGCGATTTTTCCGCTTTAAATAATAATTGGGACTCACCTAATTTAATTACCTGATTCTCTGACAAGAGGAACTTACTTGGTACAAAAGCTTCTATAGTTTTTTTCTCTTCTGAACTTTCTCGCAGCAGAATAGACATAAGTTGAAATCAGTCTACTGATAGTTTTTAAAGCTTTGTTTGTGCTTTTGTGGAATTATGTTTCGAACGCATCAGGTTCAGACTTAGGTGTGCTTTGAAATCACCTCATCAGTTATCTTTATGCATTTGTTTCGATATTATTAATGCTATTGTTATTGGGCCTATCTTTCTGCCACTTGTATTTGTCTCTGTTAATCACTGTGTATATATATTTTTAAAGCATGTTGCACTCCCTATTTGTTAATATTCTTCTTGTCAATTTCTTTATGTAATCTGGCGTGTGTTGAATTAGTTCAAAACCATCTCATCTGCTTAGATCTGCATTTGTGGTATCATCTTCATGTTCCAGTTCGTTAATATTTGATTCATATGTGGGACAGATGCAGTTATCTTTTAGCTGGTTTGCATTGTTTGAGATAAATCCATTTCTACTTGTTTTCCAATCTCTAACATTGTGTGTGTATATGTTTCAGCTTGCTTCGGTGTTCATGTGAGAGGATCGGAGTACATTCCTATGCTGGGGTCATCTGCCGAACCAGATTACGCGTTTTTTGGTGGCGCCGACTACGACTAGTGAAGCCAGACAAATCACAAGCTTCTGAAAAAAAAAAGACCTGACGGACATGCTGCAGGAACTTGTTTCAAAAAAGACAATATGAACTAGACATAACATGTATTCTTGTCTAAGGTTTGTGTGGTGTAGCAAGACTGGCCTTCTAGCACTAAAATGATCCATACTTACATGCAATTGTTTCTATCTCCTGGTTCTCTTTTCCGCACTTAGTAGTCTCCTTAGTGTTTTATTTTATGTTCGCAAAAAAGAGTGCGAGGCCTGAACGTGCGTCAGGTGGCTACGGCTAATTGTTCACGAACTTTCCAAGCATGGTTTCAGCCCCCGTGCGTTATCTACTATCTTGTACATACATGGTTGGATTACAAAGCACTGCATCCTTCTCACAGTTTGATTTGTGATGATATAGTGAATAATCCTTATTGAGAAACATTTTAGTACTAAACATCACAGAAACAACTTAGCTATCATGTACTGATGTAGGGCTATGTGCAATGAAATTTTTGAAAGAAAAGCTAAAAGACCAGTTTGAAAGTGAAGCTTCGTCAGATCGTAAGCAATTAGGGTTTACAATAGCAGGCACATATTCGTAGCAAAATGAAGACCTGGCGCTAGTAATAGTCAGAAATGTTATGGCCTGAAAGGCATGAAACATTTTTCTTAAAAAGGACCTATTTGTAAGGCACGTAAAATAGAAGGGCTCAAGTAGAAACCGCTAGAGCACGCCTGTGAGCATAGACGGACTGGAGCGCTAATACAGAAAAAACCAAGGTCGCGAAAGAAAGAATCTAGGGGCATATCTGAGAGTGGGAAGGACCGGCGTTTGAAATCTCAAAAAAATTTGGACCATTTCTCGATTTGTGCGTGTCATCCTTGCGCAGGGGCCATGCTAATCTTCTCTGTATCGTTCCAATTTTATCGGATGTCCCCGAAGGGACAATCACAGTTGCAACAAGCGAGCTTATAAACCGGTCACAACTCCGGTCGATTGTCGATGTGGGACTAAACATCGAGTCTGTTTCCCTCCGCGGTGCCCGTGCGCCAGCCTCGCGACCCCGCGTGGGCTACATCTTCTTTCATGGCCCAACTCGGTAGACAGCCCACCAAGCTTCTTCCGGCCCCTCTCCTCCAATTTCACGCCACTCCCTCTGATCGTCTTCATCTAAAAAAAATCCCTTCCCCTCAAAAAAAAAAAAATCTAAAAAAAATCCCTCTGATCACCTTGTCCATCGATCCAGGCGAGAAAGAGCTTGCTATAGAAAAAACACGATTGCCTTCTCATGATTCTCTGATGAGGCGTGTGCGCCATGTCCGACACGAGGCTGAGTTTGGAAAATTGGAAATATGATACAGCACTCATAAGAAAACCAACCATGATGAGCTCTATCATTCTGGTTATTTCTCAGTCATAGGCTTCAATGAAAGTAGTGATTCATGGACATGCACACCGTGTGCTAAAAAAAAGACGTATTCGAAGCTGAAGACACGTAAGACGTGGGGGCTCATAGTTGTTCAAGACCTTGTTAGTTCCTCAGTCCTCACATGGCGCAAGTTATAGTTTTGTTTTCTTCATAAAAGTTGGCGAGGCAACATTTTGTTGGGGGAAGTTGGCGGATCAGCGAAGTCTTTTCGAAAAAATAAGGATTAACTATGTATTTTACCCTTAAATGTTGGTGATTGGAGCAAAATCCCCCTAAACTCAAATGTTTGTTACGAGCAAAATCCTGCTAAATTCTTGGTGTGTGATTTTAACACTTACTTATTCAATACTAGGTAAATCTCCCCCTCGGTCAGTTTTTGGGCGGAGTTGGGTGGTTTTGGGTAGATTTTGGATGGTTTGGGGTATTTGGCCGTTGCAGACTCGTAGCACTGACGTGGCGTGGTTCTATTAGATCATAACGGGTGCCATTTTGACAAGGCTCTGCTAGGTCACTCTTTCCGACGGAATTCGCTGAGATGCAAACTGCCGATGCGGGCGTGTGATAGTTGATACATGTATCGATATGTTTACCGTGAACCAGTGCCTCATGGCGCTTTTTAGCCAGGATAAGATTCATCTACAAATCTTCATCAGGTTGGGAAAAACAAAAGTGTTCAACCGAAAAGAACTAATTCAAGTTGGAAACCACCGGATCAAGGTACTATAACATAAATGTTAACGATGGATTTATGGATTTAATATTGAGAGTAATGAGGGCACATATGGGTGTGTTATACGTGATCGTACATGTAAATTTCTAAAGGCACAAGCCCTTTGGTATAACCAGGGATCGCCTACCCTAGTGATGGAAGCTCAAGCTTTAAGAGATGGAGTTCGGCTGATGAGGGCATCCCTGCACCTCCTATTGTTCCTATGAAGAGGAGGTGAAGCCCAACTTCAGATGATACGGGCATGAAGCCCGAGGTGAAGCCCAATTTCAGGACTCCACCTAGTTAGTTATCTTATCTATCGTATTTTATATCTATGGTCATATGTGGGCCAATTAGGTGTTGCCCAATCTTTCACAGCGAGAACCCGGGTAGATAGATACCTCCAATTACGCGCGGAACGCAACCTGAAGTAGAGGATAAATCGAGGAGACACCTTGACCTCCACGCGTGCACTGGTCAAGCCCTAAAAACTGCCCGCGCAGAGCTAGGGTAGGCCCGTCAGGTCAAGTCCTGTCAATCAGCCCACAGCTGCTACACGTCAACAGTGACGTCATAAAAAAAACCTAGAAGCATTCGAAGGAAAAATGGAAAGTTATCGGATGAAGGACTTGAGTCTACGCACGAATTGCAAGCATCCGTACCTAGACTCAGGGGCTACTCCCATCGGGAGTGCTGACGCGCACCCGATAAAATGAAGACTCGAAGGAAAAATGTTTTGGAGGAAGAGATAATTACTTGACCTAAGTCTGCACTCGGCTGCAAACACCCGCGCCCAGACTCGGGGGCTACTCCCATCGGGAGTGCGAGATGCGCACCCGACATAATGAGCAGTTGAAGGAAAAAGGAATAGAAGAAATATTGTTTGAATAGCTCGAGTCTGCACTCGGTTACAGGCACTCGCACCCAGACTCGAGGACAACTCCCATCGGGAGCGCGCGACGCGCACCCGATAGAAGTTTTTTGCACTCCAGGATCATGCCCGGGGACTTGATTCTGTGTAGGGTAACGTTGTTTTGTCATCGGCAGTTAACCAACAAAAGTTGGGCACGTTACTCATTATCCCTTACATAAAGAAAATATATCGACTGACCCATGAAGACCTGCGGAGAACTTCGGCAGAGGAGAATATTCGAGTGGTACAACTTGAATCTACGCACGGATTGCAAGCATCCGTACCTAGACTCGGGGGCTACTCCCATCGGGAGCGCTGACGCGCACCCGATAGAAGAAGATGAAGCAGATTCAAGATGAACAAAAGCAATGAAGGAGAAGAACATCAGGAGAAGACATGTTTTAGTCTCTACCCGAACTATCTTCGGCTAGACACTCGGGGGCTACTGACGTGGGCACTACCCTTCGGGTAACCGACATTGTCCTATCTTGTATTGACTAATTGGCGGCCCATGAAGACACTCGAAGGCGAGATGGGCCACCTGGACGGCGCACCAGAGGAATCCTTGGCGAGCAAGACAAGGAAGCAGCCGAACAAGGAAAGATTAGATCTGAAACTACTGTAAACCTAGTCGTACTCGGTTAAGACTCTTGAGACCTGGCCTCCTATATAAAGGCCAGGAGAGGGGCTGCCGAGGGACACGATCAATCTTAGCAATCTTAGCCAGCAAAAGCTTAGAGCTAGGTCACCTTAGCAATAGCCATCTCGACGAGATCTCAGCCGAACTATTCGGCACCCCATTGTAACCCATTATCATCATAATCAAGAACAGACAGGCATGACGTAAGGGTTTTACCTCATCGAGGGCCCCGAACCTGGGTAAATCGCTCTCCCCGCTTGTCTGTGAACCGATGTCTCGTGTCAGCTTGCAGGATTCCATCAACCCTAAGCCCCTATCGGAGGGCATTGGCGAGGAGTACCCTCGACCGATAGTGAAATACAAGTAATATGGATGATTATAAGTAGTAATTACATTCTGAAATAAAAATGGCAGCAAGCGAACATGTAGCAGAACTTGTTGGAAATGGTGTTTCAATGCTTAGAAACAAGGCCTAGGGATCATACTTTCACTAGTGGACACTCTCAACAATGATCACATAACTGACTAAATAAATGCTACTCTCAAACACTCTGTTATTGGATAACAAACACCATTCATTGTGTAGGGCTGCAAAAGCACACCTCAAGCCGGAGTAAACAAGCTCCACAACATCATAAAGGAATCACACACGATACGCACACTGTCACCATCACACCGTGGAGAGTGACTCCGGAGTTCATATTAAAGTAACCTCTAGAGTGCATAATATACAAGAGCAACATCTACATATTCAACTAGATTACAAAGCTCATGATCACATAAAGATCACACCATGGGAGAGAGAGATGAACCACATAGCTACCGGTAGAGCCCTCAGCCTCGGAGGAGAACTACTCCCTCCTCATCATGGGAGACAACAACGGCGATGAAGATGGCGATGGAGTCGATAGAGATGGCTCCGGGGGCAATTCCCCGTCCCGGCGGTGTGCCGGAACAGAGATTCTGTCCCCCGAAACTTGTCGTCGATGGCGGGGGCGCTGCGGAACCCTTGGTGGAATATGATTGATATCCTTAGGGTTTTCGCATCTGGAAGAATATATAGGCGGAAGGGCGGCCTCAAAGGGTCCCCAGGGTTCCCTCCCCACCTGGTGGCGCGGCCAAGGTGGGCCCACGCCATGGTATGGTGTGGGGGCCCCTTGGCCCCCTCTGGCCCTTCTCTGGCTCTCTGGGCCCGTCTCGGCAAAATATTGACTTCTGTTTTCATGGGGTCCAATTCCGAGAATATTTCCTATGTAGAATTTCTAAAACCAAAAATAGCAGAAAAAAGGAACTGGCACTTCGGCATCTTGTTAATAGGTTAGTCCCGGAAAATGCATAAAAATGATATAAAGTGTACATAAAACATGTAGCAATTATTATAATATAAGCATGGAACATCAGAAATTATAGATACGTTGGAGACGTATCAACGAGCACGTGTAATTCCATCCCACCAACGCAATGCATAGCCATCAAATTCTGAGGAAGCAAGGTTAATCTTCCTATCTTCAGTATAGTCATGTAGGCGCCACAACTTCTCAATTTTCATCTCCCAAGTGAGGTATTCTTCAACATCACGACCTCCTTCAAATTTGGGTATTGAGAACTTTGGCTTACCTGGACCATCGTCTTGCGGTTGTGGATGGACACAGCGGGCTCCAAGTTCGACAAAGCCACAACCACGGTTACCACGTCCAACACCACGACCAGCAGCAGCAGGTTGTTCTTCATCTCTATGAACATTGTCCCCTTCTTCATGTTGTTGTTGTTGTTGTTGTTGTTGTTGTTGGGTCAGGTTCTCAACAGCCAACTGCAACGCTTGAATAGAGAGTTGAATATCCGTCACTTGTACTTGCATTGTAATGACGGTTTTAGTAGTGGTATCAAGCTGTAACATCCTAAATTTCAATAAAAAGAAAGTTAGAGAATTCCAGAGAGCAAAATTTCAAACCAACAAAAACTTTTTAAATTGCATATAGTGCCATGCATAGGACTTGTGCATTTGATTGATATGCCATGATGATTGTTATTATGTGTATAAGCTAAACCCTAAAACCCTAATGTGATCATGAGAAGATCACCAACCAAATAAATCAAAAAGAGAAAGAAATCAAATAAATGAAAAACCCTAAAACCCTCACATATGCCCTATGGCATTTTTATAAATTATGACCCTAGGCTAATTTGGTCTTCACCATTAGTTGAATAATGTTACTAAACACTTATTACAACTTTTGTAATCAAAAGAGCACAATTCAAATGGATTTCAAATCCAAAACTTGCTCACATATGATAATGGCCAAATCTGCCAATTATAGTCTGATCACTACTTTGAGCCCTTGCAATTCAAATTTCTCAAACTAAACCTTGCTAACTCTTTGCACCTCATCCAAGACAACATCAAGGTGAACACTTTTTGTAAAGATCACCATGCCAAATTCTTTCTTGATCATTTGCTATGCTCATCCAAAGTTGCAACATTTTAATAGATGCAACAATCTCACACTTGTCAATTTTTGCAAAACTTTGAATTTAACAATTCAACCACCACACTTCATCACCTCTGGTCATTTCTAACTCAATGAAATACTCACAATTCAAAACTTGTAACCATTTGAATTGAACCAAATTTGGACAAAATTCACAAATAATCATTATGTAACTATTTGACACTATTTGAAATAGTGCTCTACACAAACCTAATCTACACCACACTACTCTAAATGGTTCCCCTGCCCCCTCTCACCCTTAATGACAAATAGAAACCCTAAGGAGGAGCTATGCATGGCATGGACATGGCCATGCCGGCCATGGACACCATGTCCACCCAACCCCTCTCTCCTTCCTTCCCCAACCCTGGCCACCGTGCCAATGCTTGCCACCACACCCTACTGGATCTCCTAGAGCAAGCCCTGGTCGAGGAGGAGCTCAACAGCCGCCGGAACACACGCGCCCAATGGTGGCCACGCCATGCCGACGACGTCGCGCGTGGACACTCGCAGACGCGCCCTGGACACGCGCCGTCTGGCCACCTCGAGCACGCCCTGGACCACCTCGCCATGAGTTGAGCACCGCCGCACACGTGCGCAGCCGCCAGACATGCTCTCGACCACGACCCGTGCCCGCCGCCGCCGGAGATGAAGAGGAAACCCCGACGCGGACACCGCCAGACACGGAAACATTGCGACCGCGTTAGGCACCGCCTACCCTAGCTGTCACCGCCCAGAGGACCGTAGCGACGCCACGAACACACCTGCGCCCTCGCCTAGCTTGATAGCTCGCCGGAGAAGCCGCGCCATGGTCGACCGCATCACTGCCCCGCCACCTTCTCTCAATCCTATAAATAGCGAGTTCCCTGGAAGCAACGGAGCACACCACCGCACTCGCCACCCTTCACTGCCTCTCCACCACTCCACCACTCACTCAATCATCGCTGTCGCTGCCCCAATTTGAAGATCGACGCCGCCAGTACCCGGAGGTCGCCGCCGTCGATTGGAGCCGTTCCAGGAGGAGCCGCCGGTACCAGGAGCTCCGCCGTCGTCCACAACGTCATCACGCACACTGCCCACCCTAGCTGGAGCCACGGTGAGTTCTCCGACCCCCTACCCTCGCCGCCAGCACGTCGGGTTCTCGTCGGAGAAGACGATGAACCTCGACCGTCCGATTCACTTCTAATCCAACGCGCCAGTTTAAAACATACCGATTCGGTCGTTATGAGCCGCTGACGCGTGGACCCCACGCTGTCAGCAAGCCCACGCGTCTGTGGACCGTGGTGGGCTGGACTGGGCCGTTTTAATTCGAACTGGCCCAGTTTCGTTTTCCCGCCGGCCCTGTTAATTCAAATTTCATTTAATCAAATCCAAATAAATTTCAATACTGCCCAAACTTTGAAATTGAATAGATTCAAATTGGCTTAACCAAATTCAATGAATTTTATATGGTTGGAAAGCTAGTAAAAAGATCTACAAAATGCCACTGGTCCCATCTCAAAATTTGTTGTAGAATTAATCTGATAAAAAGAAGAAGGCAGGGACTTTTCCCTATTTAGATAATTATTAAAAATCAACTAAAAGAGATATTAAGTTAATTCCAACTCTAATAGCTCACATTTGACTTACACTAATTGTTTATGCAAGAAAATGGTGTGGTCACTTTGCATGATCATGCCCTAGTTTAATTAATGGATAATATGGCTAGTTTATGTAGTTGATATTGTCCAAAACTATTAAGTAAATCATATGAAGTACTATACTTCATTTAAACCTTGTCTAAAATGAATTCATGTGATGTTTGGACCCCTGGCCAAACTCACTTATATGAATTGCTTGGAGATTTAAATCATATGTAGCATTATTAAATGGTATGAGGTGGTCTACCTCATTTAAATCATGTTCTCAAATGATGATGATGAATGTTTGACTTAAGTCAATATAAGTTCATGTATGATTGTTTGAGAAATTAAATCTTAAGAAGATTTCAATGAGAGGAAATTATTTCTCAAGAACCCTATGGAAACTATCATTTACATATTAAATAAAAGGAAATTAAATCCCCTCAAGCAACACAACCCATGCACCCTAATTAGATTAATTGTGTGCATAGAATAGTTTGTGTGATTATATGTGATGTATGGAATAGCCATTGAATTAGTTGAGTGATTATACTCGTATTTAAATTTAGACGCTAGCACCGGAGAGTACACGGAAGAAGAAGGTTGCTACCAAGAGGAGGAGGAGGAGAATTTTGAGAACTACCAAGGCAAGCTAATATTCTTGCAAAGTGCAAAGCCCCTTGGGGCAAGGCACCATGAATCTTACCTTTTCTTACATAAGCCTATACCAAGTTTATACATTACAAGTCTTTACTTGTTTTCTCAAGAAGTTACTTTTATAGTTAACTTTGGTCAATGAAAAGAGGTTTACTAGAGTAGTAAAGTTAGTCTTACTCAAGCAAGGCAAGATAGCACCCCTCATGATTTAGAGCTAGTGCTAATGAATAAAACCTGACTACTCTAGATGGGAACAATGTGACTTGAATTGAGTTTTGAAACCTTGGAATGATGAAGCATTCCATTGAATGATTTTTGAAGGTGAATATGACCAAAGAGAAGATGGTGATTTTTGATAAACATGATATTGGTTTGAATGTGATACCTTTCCAATATTGAGTACCCCACAATACCTGATTATGGGTAGGGCTTAACTGGAAGTTTATGCATCTTAGTATGGGTTCCCTCTGAACACACGTCATAGGGGTTACGCTTGAGGCTGCCTCCGTTGTTGAGAAATGATGTGAAATTGAGGTGAATTGTACGGCCAAGCCTGTGCGGTTCCCGGGTTGACGATTGGTCTTCACTGGGAGGCCAAGCTCATGGGGAGAGGTGCTCATACTAGGATTTGTAAGTGAAAGGTTATGGTTGATGATCCGCGTACTGTGTTACGATGATTCGGGGTAATCCCGGCGGATGAAATCAAATGTTGTGGCACAAGTGTGCAACCTCTGCAGAGTGTCAATCTATTCGAATAGCCGCGTCCACGGTTATGGACGGTTGGAAAGGCCATACAGTTTTCGATGTCAAATTCTTGAAAATGATGTTGAAATGAGATGGTGAAATGACTTGTGGTGAATTGAATTGAAATCACCACCTGAATGGTGGGAATGACACTAATGTTCCCACTTGAGTTAGTTAGCACATGAATAAGGTTTTACTCAAATATTGGTGAACTAGAATTGGCTTTCTGCAAATAAACTAGAGCTTAGCAAACCTTACTAGAAATGTCTAGCACTTACATTAGTATTAGTTTGCGATTACATGAAGTACTCACGGCTTTGTCCATGGCTATTCAACTGGCCAGAGTATGAAGATGAACAAGGAGATGATCAGCAGGATGCCTACGACAACTAGGAGTCTTCCGACGTCAAGCGTTGGCCTGTGGACTTAAGAGTCCTTGTATCTTACGCTTCCGCTATGAACTTGTGTTTGTTCGTTGATCGATAGATCAACTATTCGTGTAATATGGATCATGTGATTCCAATTTGTAAGACATTATGGTTTATAATGAATGATGACTGTGATACTTAACTATTATGCCTCGCAACAACAATATTCCTGGGATTGCGATGTATGACATAATAGGCATCCGGACTTAAAAATCCGGGTGTTGAAAAGTTGGTATCAGAGCCATTGTTTGACCTTAGAAGACCTTAGTTAGAATGGGCGTTCTGAAAAACTTAACTTTGAAAATCAAATGAAGAGAATATTTGTGAAAATTTACTTACACTCTTGCCTTTGAGACTTTGCCAAAATTTGATGAATCATGCTCTATCTTGTTTGAATCTACTTAAAATTTTGCCACACTTTGCACTCTCTAACTTACTCATCCAATTCTCTTTTAGATGGAGCCGAATGAACCCATCAACACCAAGTTTTACCAGCTTGGGAACGGAGGGAGCTTGATCTTCGAGCACGACCTCAACGCCGTCTCTGACTTCCTTGGGCGCCCACACCCCGAGTTCCACGGGATTCAGTTGGACGACACGCCCGGAGGAGAGTTGCAGTGGGTGATCACTGCCGACTTGAGGGGCAAGATGGAGCCTCCCACCTCAGAGAGGATCCTCTTCTCCTTCCGCGAGAGCAACTGGCTCGATGGACTCGCACGTGGCCTTCAGGAGGCACTTGCACGCCTCTGTGGACAGAACGTGGTGCGCATCCTCGCTTCGCGCTTCGCGCATCTCGTGAGGCGTGATGCCATGGGAGTGCCCATGGAGCTGCAGCCGCACCCGGAGTTGAGGCACCATGCTGAGCACCTGGACTTCATGCTCTATCAGACTCAGAAGGACCTCGACGCCACTCGCGCTTACGCGAACCAGACCCATGCTCACATCATCGAGCAGGGTGAGGCGATCAAGCTACTCAACAACGACCGCAAGAGCCTTTGCCAGCAGCGTGCCAAGAAGGACGCTACGATTGTGCGCCTTCGCGCCAAGATCGCGTCACTTGAGGCCACTGTCAAGGCCCAGGAGGATCAGCTCAGAGAGATGGAGGATGACGACGGAGGTATCGACCTTCAGGGAGGAGGAGCCTTCCTGAGCGATGACGACGACTTTGAGGAGGACGAGTTCACTGAGGAGGAGGACTACGAGTTCCTGGAGGCAGGACCCGACGACTACGTCCCGATCGACGTCGAGGATGAGGAGTAGTTGCACTAGTTTCACTTATGTAGGTGTGAGTTGTACCCCGTCCTTTGTATCGTAGCATGAGAATGGTTCTTAAAACCATTGGAGTATGAGTGTGCTAGTTTGTACTATGTGTTGAATGAATGAATTAATGTTATGTCTGTCATGAAAAGATTACAAGTTTCAAATGTTTTCAAACTTACCCAAAATAAACCATAGAAATGTTCCCTCTTATCTCATGATCTTCTCTATCTTCAGATGGCCCCTCCCAATCGCACCAACGATGCGATGATGCAACTACTGCAAACCCTGCTTGCCGACAGGGAAACGGAAAGAGCTGAACGCCAAGCCAACATCGCAGCCTTGCAGAACATTGCCAATCAAGGCCCTGGAAATCATGACCACCCCGGATCCAAGCTCAAGAACTTCCAGAACACCAACCCTCCGGTGTTTAGCAAGACTGAGGAACCCCTCGATGCCTGGCTCCAGACTATGGAGAACAACCTGGAAGTAGCCGGAGTGGAAGCCAACGAGAAGGTCTTGTTTGCAACCCACTATCTCGCTGGACCACCCCGCGCTTGGTGGACAAGCACCCGTGCCATGAACGGAGGCCAGTTCATGACTTGGGAGGATTTCAAGCTAAAGTTCAGAAAGTACCATGTACCCCCGGGTCTTATCAAAAAGATGAGGGATGAGTTCCGTGAACTGAAACAAGGTAGAATACCGCGACAAGTTTCTTACACTGTCGAGGTACGCCCCTGATGAGACCGACACAGTTGAGAAGAGGAAGGAGAGGTTCCTGAACGGACTGCATGATGAGATGCTGAAAGGATCGTATGCCGCACCTAGAGGGGGGGGTGAATAGGTGCTAACCAATTTTTAGTTCTTTTTCAATTTAGGCTTGACACAAAAGGTAAATTCTCTAGATATGCAACTAAGTGAATTTACCTATATGACAAGGACAACAACTAAGCAAGATATAGAGATAGAATAGGATAGAGGTAACCGAGAGTGGAGCACGCGATGACACGGAGATGATTCCCGTAGTTCCCTTCCTTTGCAAGAAGGTACGTCTACGTTTGGAGGAGTGTGGTTGCTACGAAAGCCAAACCAACAGCCACGAAGGCTTCACTCAGATCTCCGGTGAGCAACGCCACGAAGGCCTAGCCCACTTCCACTAAGGGATTTCCTCGAGGCGGAAACCGGGCCTTTACAAGGTTCTTGGGGCACACATTCACAACCAAATTGGAGGCTCCCAAATCTGTTACAACACAACAATCAACAACAATACATCAACACAAATCAACTAGGGAACCAAATAGGAACACTAGCATGAGATCCCTCAAACAAGAGAGGGGGAAATGAAGAACGCTTCGGTGAGGATGTAGATCGGTGTCTTCTCCTTCGAATCTCCAAAGATCAAGAGATTTGGTTGGGGGAGGAAGGAGATCTTGTAAATCTTGACTTTCTTGAGGTGGCTCTAATGGAGGTGGCTTGGCAGAATTCTTGTGCAATGATTGAGCAAGCAACCAAGGAGGAAGAAGGGGGGTATTTATACCCCCTCTTAAAAAGGAGCCGTTGCTGTTTCCGAGAGGCCGGATAATCCGGCCTAAGTAAGGGCCGGATAATCCGCCCCCCCCCCCGGATAATCCGGTCTTCGGGGCAAAAGTGTGACATTGTCCGGCCAAAAGTCCGGCCCATAGCCAGATTAGATTTTCTTCCAGTCCTTAGCGAAAAACGGGGGGGCCGGATATTTCCAAAATATCCGGCCCGGATAATCCGGCCCTGGTACAATACCGGGACATTATCCGGGCAAATGTCCGGCCCCCATACAGAACCAAATTTCCTCGAAGACTTAGCCAAAACCAGGGGGCCGGATATTTCAACAATATCCGGCCCGGATTATCCGGCCTGGCCAACCTTTTTCTGAATCCTTTTGACACACGATCAAATCCAACACACATGAATAAATATCTATGTAATCCCTGTACCACTTAAACAAACATTAGTGTATCATATATATTGACATCAAACACACAAAACATAATGTGAGAGATGTTCTTTCAATCTCCCCCTTTTTGGTGTTTGATGACAATATACGGATTTGCAATAGAATCATTATAGAGACAAGCATGATGGCAAAACATAGAGGCACTCCCCCTACATGTGTGCATATAAGTAATTTGCATTTGAATACAAATACACAACACATAGGAGTATGGTGCCTCAACACAAGAGATATCCAACATGAGCTCTAACAAAAGACATTGACACATATGAAGTTGAGATAGGATGTAAGAAGTCATACCCATGTGTAGATATATAATACAGAGATATAGCATCACACATAATGAAATATCCTTGATCTCAACAAATAGAAATCCGAAATCCATAACAATGTCTCACACCACATACCACATAGTTTTGAACGGCACACAAACAAACCAAATAGTTCAAATAAGCGGGAACACAAGCAATATAAGAATGGTAAACGCATATGCTTGTGCCCAAACCATGCAAATCCCCGAGAATCCTAATAGAACACTTCTCCCCCTTTGGCATCGAGACGCCAAAAAGGGGACAAGCGCGATGCTACACGTCCCATGGGAATCACTCGGAGGCATAATCATCATCGGACTCTTGCACCTCTTCTTCTTCTTCTTCCTCTTCATCAGTGTCAGGAGCATCCGGAGAGCGACGAGAGGTGTTGGACCTTTGAAGGCAATCATCAAGATCACTCCATGGAACCTGTGCAGAGTGCCAACCACTGTAACCCTGGTGAGCTGGAGGCTGAGGCGGGGGACCTTGATCACCACTGAGCTTGTGTAGAATAACCGCCTGAGTATGCTTAATCTCAGAACGCTCACGGCTAGCTGCATAGTTCTCCTTGTGAATCTCAATGTTCATGCAAAGGATGTGACGCTGAAACCAACTAAGCCGAGTCACTTCCTTCCTCATAGCCGGGACATCAGGATGACGAGCAGGAGCAACACCACTAGAACGAGCATCACCCATGAAAGAGCCAGTGTGCACGGTGAAGAGACTGGCTTAAGCTTGTAGGCCTTCTTGACATGGTGCTTCACCAACGGATACCCACTCAAATCTTCACTCACAGACACAGAGTTGTTGATGAGAAGCTGGATGTAGGGTGCATAAGGAATGGTGGTCCGGGAGACCATGGCATCACGGATCTCATGGAAGATAAAGTCCATGATATCAAGAGTGTAGTCCCGCACCTCATTACCATCACGAGCACACTTAAAGCTGAGGTGCATAAGATCCACCAGGACTCCCCGGATAGCATCATTGTTACCACCACTTGGGCAAATGGTTGCCCGAAAGAACCGGAGCAACTGACTGTATATGAGGAGCAGCCCCTTAGTATAACCAATCCTTCCTGCTGAGGTATAGAGATTCATAAGAACATTCTTGTCAGCCTGTTGTGGTCCATGTAGACGACGACCCTCATCAATAGGAACTCCAAGAATACCAGCAAAGCGGCGCAGAGTAGCAGTGCAGTGAGTAGAGCCAGACATCCATTCCATAGTGCGTTCCTCATCGGTCTTGATTGCCAAAGTGGCAAAGAATTGCTTCACCAACTCTGGGCTATAGTCACATTGAATCTTCATGATATCTTTCAAGCCCATTCTTCCAGCAACCCAGATAGCATCTTCAAAATGATCGTTTTCAGCCAGAATGTCCACATTGATAGCTTGCATGGGTCTCAGATTCTTCATGGGCTCATAGATGTCCTTGTAGATGAAAACTTGCTCCATGCACCAGAATCTCCTGCCTTCTATCTCTTCATCCCTTGGAACATCTTCATACCAGTTCTTCAGACGAATAGCAGAATAAGACACTGGATCCATGGTCTTGTAGTTCTCCCTCACTTCCTTGTTCTTCCTCCTTGAGGTGACGGACTTGCGAGGTGCATTGGGTGCAAACTCGTCACTAGATCGATCATGCCTTTGACGTCTCCGTCCACCCCGAGAAGCACCACCTGTGAGAAGCAAAGGCGGGAAGCAAAGAGAAGGTAATGCTCATAAGTCATGTAAGATATAGTAATATACTCGAGAAACATGCTATAAGTCGGTACACATCTAGACATGATAGATTGAAGCAAAACTGCAGCGGCGATGAAGCTCCAGGCCGGATAATCCGGGGTCCCCTGGGGGCGGATAATCCGGCCGGCTCGGGGGGCGGATAATCCGGCCCTGCGAGATGTGCAGATTTCCAATCAAAAACTTGTCTAAGACTAGATCGGCCTCATAGCATGCAAGAGGAGTACACTACTCGTGATTTGGAACAACTAGACACCACTTCCACCAAGAAAATAGCACATATAAAACACAACATCTAGGGTTAGAGATTGTGAATCATACCCACATCCATTGTGGAAACCGCTTGGAGGAGAAGGTAGCTAGGGAGGAGATGCACCCGATCCACCCAAGAACTCCGAGAGAGGGCGGACGGAGCGTCTCCGGCGAGGAGGAGGAGATCCGGCGGCCTTGAGAGGAGAAAGAGGAGAGAGGCGCGTGGGGGGAAGGTCTGAACCGTTTTGCCCCCTGCGCCCTCGACTCAACCCTTTTAAGATCTGCCCAGGCCGGATAATCCGGCCCTAGCTTAGGGTGGATAATCCGGCCGGGCCGGATATTCCGGGGTCGCCTGGGGCCGGATTATCCGGGGTTCTGAAAAATTCCAGAATCACCGGGAATCCGGCCCATCTTTCGTTGGTTATTTGCAACACCCATATATGATGTAATAAAGTATCACGTCACATATAAGGTGCAAATTTACCAATAAGATGGAACACCCTAGATCATCCGACCGAAAAACCTCAAACTCCAAGTTTTTTACCAAACATGACAAATGAGCAAGATGGAAATGGCTTATAGGAGAGGGTAGGCTTAGGTTTTAGAAGATACAAACTGTTAATGGTACATGGTCACTCAAGTTTGCAAGATATGAGCAAATAAGGCCAAACTAGAGTGATTTCCCATAAGAACATGGAGATGTCAATAAAATCCAATGAAAAACCAAACAACTCCAACTCTTCACGAAGAAGAGTGTGGTGGCCTAGGCCACCATATATGAGTGTTATGGTATGGCACCGCGAAGATATATCTTGGGTCCAAACCAATACTCATCATTTAAGCTCACATATCAACATATGATATAACGAGAATGAAATCTTTAATGTTGGCATTATGGGGGGAGGGATAGCTCAATAATTTAAACCGCACTCCCCCTATGTCCATGCCCACATCTAAACCAAATAAAGTTTTGAGACGAAGGTGTGTTTGCAAGATGGTCAAGCTATACTCCTTGAATCGATGATATTTAGCTCATTCCTCAAATAAGAGAACCTTGCTTCATCAAGAGGCTTCGTGAATATATCGGCAAGTTGATCTTTGGTAGGAACATAGATAAGCTCAATATCACCACGGGCAACATGATCCCTAATGAAATGATTCCGGATCTCAATATGCTTCGTTCTTGAATGTTGCACCGGATTATAGGCAATCTTGATGGCACTTTCATTGTCACATAATAGAGGCACTTTGTCACAAATGACACCATATTCCTTTAAAGTTTGCCTCATCCATAACAATTGAGTGCATCCACTTGCGGCGGCAACATATTCGACTTCGGCGGTGGAGAGAGATATGCAATTTTGCTTCTTAGAAGACCAACACACCAAGGACCTACCAAGGAATTGGCAAGCCCCGGAAGTTGATTTCCTATCATCCTTGTCACCCGCCCAATCCGCATCGGTATATCCATTGAGAATAAAACTTGAGCCTTTGGGGTACCAAATACCATATCTTGGGGTATCAACCAAATATCGAAAGATTCTTTTGAGAGCCATCATGTGGCTCTCCTTAGGAGAAGCTTGATACCTTGCACACACACCAACACTCAACACTATGTCTGGTCTAGATGCGCAAAGGTAAAGCAAGGATCCAATCATGGAGCGATATACCTTTTGATCCACCTCTTTACCATTGGGATCTAGTGCAAGATGACATTTGGTAACCATAGGAGTGGCAACACCCTTCAACTCGGTCATCTTGAACCTCTTGAGCATGTCTTGGAGATATTTTGCTTGATTGATGAAGGTTCCTTCTCTCAATTGCTTGATCTCAAAACCAAGGAAAAACTTCATCTCTCCCATCATAGACATCTCAAACCTATCGGTCATAAGCTTTGAGAATTCATCATTGAAAGCTTTGTTAGTAGAGCCAAATATAATATCATCAACATATAATTGGCAAACGAAAAGCTCCCCATTTACCCTCTTAGTAAAAAGAGTGGGATCGATTAGCCCAACATCAAACCCACGGTCTACCAACAATTCCTTAAGGTGCTCATACCAAGCTCTAGGAGCTTGTTTGAGACCATAAAGTGCTTTATCAAGCTTGTAGACATGGTTAGGAAAGTTGAGATCCTCGAACCCCGGGGGTTGCTTAACATAAACCTCTTCATGCAAAGGACCATTAAGAAAAGCACTTTTCACATCCATTTGTTGTAACTTAAAGTTATGATGCGATGCATAAGCAAGAAGGATACGGATGGACTCAAGACGAGCCACGGGAGCATAGGTCTCTCCAAAGTCAATCCCTTCAACTTGAGAGAAACCTTGAGCCACCAATCTTGCCTTGTTCCTCACAATATTTCCAAACTCATCTTGCTTGTTCTTGAATATCCATTTAGTGCCTATAACATTGCGGCACTCCTTTGGCTTCTCTACTAAGGTCCACACTTTGTTGCGCTTGAAGTTGTTGAGTTCCTCATGCATAGCTTCCACCCAATCCGAATCTTCAAGGGCTTCAAACACTTTCTTGGGTTCCACTACGGAGATATAGGCATGATGATTGCTAAAGTTAGCCAATTGCCTTCTTGTGGAGACTTTTGCTCGAACATCACCAAGGACCTTATCATGAGTGTGTCCACGAATTTCAAGGGTCCTATCTCTTCTTGCCAAACGACGGGCCTCGATCTCCTCCTTGGTTCTTCTTGGCCTTGGAGGTGTCACTTGATCAACTTGATCATTTGGGTCCCCGTCTTGACCTTCAATTTGAGCTTCCTCAATTACTTGAGGTTGCTCATCCTCATGTGCTTGATCTTGGACATTATCCGGTGAGAGTAGAATGTTGAAAGGATATTCATCGGATCCATCATGAATCCGTGGTTGATCTTGTCCTTGATCTTGTCCTTGATCTTGCACACAAGGGGGAGGGTTTTGTTCTTGTTCTTGGGTTGGTGCATCATTTGCTTCACTTGATGGGGTTTGTTGATGTTGAGAAGATGAGGGCTCCACCGTGGTAGAGCATAGTCCTTCCCGAGACGCCACACCGTGTCCCTCAATGGGGCGGAAAAATGCCACACCCATTCTTACTATGGCATCTTGAGGTATTTCATCACCTGCACAAACATCAACTTGCCCCACTTGGGAGCCATCATTTTCTTCGAACTTCACACTACAAGATTCAATGATAATCCCGGAGGATACATCAAAGATTCTATAAGTGTGAGATTCGGCACCGTAACCAACAAATATACCCTCCAAAGCTTTAGGAGCAAATTTAGACAAACGAACCCCTTTGATTTTGTAGAAACACTTACACCCGAACACCTTGAAGTATGAGATATTAGGCTTGTTCCCGGTGAGTATTTCATATGGAGTCTTGTTCAAGCCCTTGCGGAGATAGAGCCGGTTGGAGGAGTGACAAGCGGTGGAGATGGCTTCGGCCCAAAAGTTATAGCGGGATTTGTACTCCGCCATCATAGACCTTGCCATATCCATAAGAGTCCGGTTCTTCCTCTCCGCAACACCATTTTGTTGAGGGGTGTAAGCAGCGGAATATTGATGACGAATCCCCTCATCACTAAGAAAATCATTGAGTGTGTAGTTCTTGAACTCGGAGCCGTTGTCACTTCTTATTGCCATAATGAGGAGGTTGTGTTGGCGTTGCACCTCGGTAGCAAAATCAATGAATACTTGTTGAGTCTCATCTTTCGTCTTGAGAAAGTAAACCCAAGTGTATCTTGAGTAGTCATCGACAATCACCAAGCAATGTTTCTTCGCACCAAGACTTGCATGAGTAACGGGACCAAAGAGATCCACATGAAGGAGCTGCAAGATCCTCTTGGAAGAGATGATGGTCTTGCTTGGATGCGGAGAGTCATGCATTTTGCCTTCAACACAAGCCCTACAAACACGATCTTTGGCAAAAGACACATTTTCCATTAGTCCCACAATATGGTTCCCCTTGTGAAGACTTTGCAAAGTTCTCATGTTGACATGGGCTAGGCGGCGATGCCACAACCAACCCACATCCGCCTTTCCGAATAGGCACATCGCACTTGACGTGGTGGTCCCCGAAAAGTCCACCACATACAAGTTGTGTTCGCGATACCCAACGAATGCGACTTTTAGAGTCTTGCTCCACAAGAGGACCACAATATCATTATCAATAAAGACGGCGAAACCCATCTTGCCAAGGGCGGAAATGGAAAGCAAATTGTAACCAAGGGTTTTGACAAGCATGACATCCACAAGAGTAATGTTGTGTGCAACCACAACCTTGCCAAAACCCAATACCTCGGATGTAGAATTATCGCCAAAGGAGACGGTGATATCATTTATGTTAGGCCTCAACTCCTTGACGAGGTTCTTGCCGCCGGTCATATGACTTGTACATCCACTATCAAGTACCCATTTTGAACCTCGTGGCATAGTCCTACATGAGATCAATTCTTGGATTTAGGTACCCATTTTTCAATGGGTCCTCTTTTGCTAGCAACAAGGGTCTTTGGGACCCAAATAGACCAAGCAACATAACCATCATATGGACCAACATACTTAGCATAAACATCACCATAATAATCTTTAAAGAGAACATAGTGAGGATTATCTATTCCCGCACCATCATCATTAATGGTGTTGCCCTTTCGGGGTTCACCATTAGCTTTCTCATGTGCGGGCTTGGTCTTTTTCTTGTTTGCCTTTTTAGCCTTGGCATTGAAACCAAGTCCCTCCTTCCCATTGTTTGACCTTTGCTTACTCAAAAGATCATCCAAGGAAAGTTTACTTTGGGGAGAGGAGGTCCTAGCAAGTTCATCTTTCAACCTAGCATTTTCCTCGATAACATTTGCATGATCACATGAAGGAGTAGAGGAGCTAGGCACATCATATGAGGCAAGCCTAATTTGAAGTTGCTCATAAGACTTGGATAAGAGAGTGTATTCACTCTTCAAAGCTTTGTGAGCTTTGTCTAGTTCATCTAGACCTTTCACAAGTTTCTCATGATCAACCTCAAATTGGGCCTTTTCCTTTTTAAGCACTTTAGACTTAGCCCTAGCAAGATCTCTAGCTTTTGTGAGCTTGTTAATTTTATCTTGAGGCTCTTCAAGAGTTTCTAGCCTCTCCTCAAGAGAGGCTATAGTTTCTTGACTTTCCTCAAGAGCATTTTTAAGAGCATGGATTTCAAGAGAGTCTTCTCTCTCTATTTGACCCTTTTTCTCAAGCATATCACCTTGTTGAGCGATACGAACCATGAGGCTAGAAACATGCTTCTTAGTGTTACCTTGTAGGTTAAGAATGAAATCATCAAACTCTAGCATTTCTTGTTTCACTTTTAGACTATCATCATCAACCCCTAGGTCACTAGATAAGTTAGGCATAGAGGGGTTAGGGGATGATACCTCGGAGGATTTAGCCATAAGGCAACTTTCTTCCTCCACATGAATGACCTCATTGGGGGATTCACTTGGTGATGAAGATTTGGTGGAGAGGGAGGCAAGAGCGACCAATCCATTAGAGGTTGCATCTTCTTCATCATCAACATCATCATCTCCGGAGGTATACTCTTCTTGAGTTGATAGCACAATAGGTGTGTCCAAGGAGGACCTTGCCATGAAGCAATGTGCATTCTTGATATGAGGGTTCTCATTGGGAGATTCAAAGAGAGATGAAGAGGGTGTGTTGGTGGTGACGATGGCGGCTAATTCCTTTGAGCTTTCTTCATCTTCATCACCACTAGAACTTTCAACTTCATCCGTAGAATATTCTTCCCTTGTTACTAGCACAACTCTTGAGGGTCTCTTGCCCTTCTTGGTCTTGTTGTTGTAGAACTTCTTGTTGGGGGGCTTTGAATATTTGCCCTTTGAGTCTTTGCTCTTGTCCTTGGGAATGAGCCTCCCATTATGAAGCTCTCTATTCTCATAGGGGCATTCGGCAATGAAGTGGCGCTTGTCATCACAATTGTAGCATGATCTTGTCTTTGGACCAAAGCTAGTGAACCCATTTTTGTTGTTCCTCTTGATGTTGTCTTCCTTGGCCTTGGAGGGATCAACCCAAAAGGATTTTGCATGGAAGGCCATGTGATCATGGTAGTGGCATTGCAAATCTTCCGGATAGGTCATACTCCAAGATGCCCTATACGATTCTTGAGGAACCACTTCTTCAACGGAGTTGACCACCAAGGCAAGGTTGGAACCTTTTGCCATCCCAATAGCACGATTGCGAGAATCATGAGATGTTTCCTCAAGCACCTTGAGAGCTTGCAACTCGTGCACGACTTGTTGAGAGGTGAGAGAGGAATAGCATTCCCTTCCCACAAGAGTCTTGACATCAATGGGTACAAATGGCATCATGCATTCAATGTACTTCTCCTTGATCCAAGAATCATTGATGTGGGTGGCACCAACAAGCCGGAAGGCATCGGCAACGGTGAGAAGTCTTCCATACATGTCTTCATGATCTTCATCCCAGGTAGCCTCATGAACCCTTCGGCTTTATTCTTGAGAGCATTATACTTGTTCCTCCTTGTGCTCTCACTTCCAATGCAACTCGAGGTCAAACCATCCCAAGCTTCCTTGGCGGTGGTATAGTTCCGGACACGATGCAATTCCTTTGTCCCCACACTAGTTTGAATCATGTACAAGGCGGTGACGTTGAGTTGACTATCAACCGCTTCTCTTCTAGTCAACTTGTCGGGGTTGTATGGCTTGAAGCCCTCCATGATGATTCTCCATAATTCATTGGAGGCACTACAAACATGAGAGCGGAACTCAAATCGCCAAGTATCGAAATTTTCAATAGAAAACTTAGGTGGGTCGCCCGAATGTTCAAATGGGGATGGGGAACTCAGCATATCGGGTGATTGGAAAGGTGGAGGTACTCGATTGTAGCTCTCACTTTCACTAGTTCCCTTGGGAGATGCAATGGGGGATTTGATAGTGTTTAAGTTATCACCTTCCACGGGTTTGGTAGATGAGGGTAAGTCCGAAGCCTCTCCCTCATGTAACACACCCGTGTCTTTTACCTCTACACTAGGAGCCTTGGGAAGGGCCGGAGCCAAAAGCTCGGCAATCATCTTTTTCATGCTTTCCATTTGGGCTTCCACGGAGGACTTCAACGAATTGAAGTCTTCCACGGAGACCATCTTGGCGGCCCCTTCCGAGGACTCCTCGTCCGGCATACTCTTAGGCGGTTAAGCCCGAAATAAGAGCCGAGGCTCTGATACCAATTGAAAGGATCGTATGCCGCACCTAGAGGGGGGGGGGTGAATAGGTGCTAACCAATTTTTAGTTCTTTTTCAATTTAGGCTTGACACAAAAGGTAAATTCTCTAGATATGCAACTAAGTGAATTTACCTATATGACAAGGACAACAACTAAGCAAGATATAGAGATAGAATAGGATAGAGGTAACCGAGAGTGGAGCACGCGATGACACGGAGATGATTCCCGTAGTTCCCTTCCTTTGCAAGAAGGTACGTCTACGTTTGGAGGAGTGTGGTTGCTACGAAAGCCAAACCAACAGCCACGAAGGCTTCACTCAGATCTCCGGTGAGCAACGCCACGAAGGCCTAGCCCACTTCCACTAAGGGATTTCCTCGAGGCGGAAACCGGGCCTTTACAAGGTTCTTGGGGCACACATCCACAACCAAATTGGAGGCTCCCAAATCTGTTACAACACAACAATCAACAACAATACATCAACACAAATCAACTAGGGAACCAAATAGGAACACTAGCATGAGATCCCTCAAACAAGAGAGGGGGAAATGAAGAACGCTTCGGTGAGGATGTAGATCGGTGTCTTCTCCTTCGAATCTCCAAAGATCAAGAGATTTGGTTGGGGGAGGAAGGAGATCTTGTAAATCTTGACTTTCTTGAGGTGGCTCTAATGGAGGTGGCTTGGCAGAATTCTTGTGCAATGATTGAGCAAGCAACCAAGGAGGAAGAAGGGGGGTATTTATACCCCCTCTTAAAAAGGAGCCGTTGCTGTTTCCGGGGGGCCGGATAATCCGGCCTAAGTAAGGGCCGGATAATCCGCCCCCCCCGGATAATCCGGTCTTCGGGGCAAAAGTGTGACATTGTCCGGCCAAAAGTCCGGCCCATAGCCAGATTAGATTTTCTTCCAGTCCTTAGCGAAAAACGGGGGGGCCGGATATTTCCAAAATATCCGGCCCGGATAATCCGGCCCTGGTACAATACCGGGACATTATCCGGGCAAATGTCCGGCCCCCATACAGAACCAAATTTCCTCGAAGACTTAGCCAAAACCAGGGGGCCGGATATTTCAACAATATCCGGCCCGGATTATCCGGCCTGGCCAACCTTTTTCTGAATCCTTTTGACACACGATCAAATCCAACACACATGAATAAATATCTATGTAATCCCTGTACCACTTAAACAAACATTAGTGTATCATATATATTGACATCAAACACACAAAACATAATGTGAGAGATGTTCTTTCAGATGCAGACTGTCCTCGTCAACATCCCCTTCGCCGACCTTGAAGCCCTTGTTGACTCCGCCATCCAGATGGAGGGCAAGCTAAACCAAGACAATGAGAACCGCAAGTGCCGCATGATGAACCAGAGTGGATCTAGCCACACCCAGAAGTATCGCCCTAGCTCAAGCGTAGGTTTCACTCCGAGAGGCAATAACAACAGACCCCAGACGCAGAACTCGCGCCCCGGTTATCAGAACCGGAGTGGAGGAAACTCCAAGCCAGGAGGCTACAACAACAACAACTACAACAACAACAACTACTACAACCGCGCTCCGCCCAGAGCCCCCAACAACAACAACAACACCAACACCAACACCGCCCCCAGAACCGGAAGCAACGCCATTCCCGTTTGATACGTCCAATTTGCATCACTATTTTATATCATAATTTGCTGTTATTCATTGATATATTTCATATTGGGACACAATACTTATGTTATTTCATCTATTTTGCATGTTTCATCATTATTGGAGGATCGAACACCGGAGCCAGGATTCTGCTGGAAAAAGCACCGTCAGAACGCAATATTTCGGAAGATCAACTCTGGAAGGAAATTATACCAAAAATCCTATTTTTCAAGATGACGAAGGAAGCCAGAAGGAGGAGCCAGGAGCAGCCAGGGTGGGCCCACACCCTAGGGCGGCGCGGCCCAGGCCCTGGCCGCGCCGGCCTGTGGTCTGGGGGGCCCACGGCCCCTTTCGCCTCCTTTTCTTCGCCAAACCCTTCGTCCCGAAGACCTAAGCCAGAAGGGGTACCTCGCGAAGAGTTACAGCCGCCTCTGCGGGGCGGAGAACACCAGAGAGAAAAGAGCTCTCCGGCGGGCAGGAATCCGCCGGGGAAATTCCCTCCGGGAGGGGGAAATCGACGCCATCATCACCGTCATCGAGCTGGACATCATCGCCATCACCATCATCATCATCTCCACCATCATCACCGCCGTCATCACCGCTGGACACCGTCACCGCCGTAGCAATTTGGGTTTGATCTTGATTGTTTGATAGGGGAAACTCTCCCGGTATCGATTTCTACTTGTTGTTGATGCTATTGAGTGAAACCATTGAACCAAGTTTATGTTCAGATTGTTATTCATCATCATATCACCTCTGATCATGTTCCATATGATGTCTCGTGAGTAGTTCGTTTAGTTCTTGAGGACATGGGTGAAGTCTAAATGTTAGTAGTGAACTATGGATGAGTAATATTCAATGGTGTGATATTTAAGTTGTGGTGTTATTCTTCTAGTGGTGTCATGTGAACGTCGACTACATGACACTTCACCATTTATGGGCCTAGGGGAATGCATCTTGTATTCGTTTGCTAATTGCGGGGTTGCCGGAGTGACAGAAACCTAAACCCCCGTTGGTATATCGATGCAGGAGGGATCGCAGGATCTCAGAGTTTAAGGCTGTGGTTAGATTTATTTCTTAATTACTTTCTTGTAGTTGCGGATGCTTGCAAGGGGTATAATCACAAGTATGTATTAGTCCTAGGAAGGGCGGTACATTAGCATAGGTTCACCCACACAACACTTATCACAACAATGAAGATTATTTAGCCGTATGTAGCGAAAGCACTAGACTAAAATCCCGTGTGTCCTCGAGAACGTTTGGTCATTATAAGTAAACAAACCGGCTTGTCCTTTGTGCTAAAAAGGATTGGGCCACTGGCTGCAATTATTACTCTCGCACTTTACATACTCGTACTTTATTCAACTGCTACATCAAAACCCCCTGAATATTTGTCTGTGAGCATTTACAGTGAATCCTTCATCGAAACTGCTTGTCAACACCTTTTGCTCCTCGTTGGGATCGACATTCTTACTTATCGAAGATACTACGATACACCCCCTATACTTGTGGGTCATCAAGACTATTTTCTGGCGCTGTTGCCGGGGAGCGATAAAGCGCTATTGGTAAGTGGAATTGGTAAGGAAAACCTTTACTGTTGTGCTGATTTTATTTCTGCCTGCTGCTATAAGTCATTATGGAGAGATCTTCTCTTCATTTTCTATTTGGGAAATCTACTACTACTGCAACGGTAGTGGATGAGGCGCCAGGTGAGGAAGTGATACCATATAAAATACCTATGAAAATTATTGAACGTGTTATGGATAACCGCTATGAAGGGGATGGAACTGTCCACCCCGGTGATCATTTACTGTTTTTGCATGAATTATGCGGGTTATTCAAATGTGCAGGTATTGCTATGGATGAAGTGAGGAAGAAATTATTCTCTTTATCGCTGTCCGGTAAGGCGGCGCATTGGTATAAATTATTGGATAATGGGGATTCTCTTGAATGGAATGATATTGTGCCCCGGTTTTATTCTAAGTTCTATCCTCCAAGTGAAATTCATAAGGATCGGAATCGCATATATAATTTTTGGCCTCATGATGGAGAGAGTATTGCCCAAGCTTGGGGGAGATTGAAGTCTTTAATGCTCAAATGCCCCATTCATGAGCTTCCTGGTAATGTTATTATTGATAATTTCTATGCAAGACTTTCTTTTCAAGACAAGACCTTGCTGGATACTTCTTGCTCTGGATCATTTACACGCAACAAAGAAGAGTTTAAAAGGGACCTTCTTGATCGGATCCAAGAAAATACTGAAGGTTGGGAGAACGACAAGGATAGAGAATCAGGTATAATTTATGATTATAAATGCATTGAAGCTTTTATGGATACTGATTTATTTCGTAATATGAGTGCTACATATGGTCTTGATTCTCAAGTTGCTGTAAATCTTTATAAAGCTTTTGCCTCTCATTATGAATTGCCGAAGAAGAATTTTGATAAGTATCATGAACCGTATAAAGATAAAATTGATTCATCTATTAATAAATGTGCTGTAGTTGAAACTGCTGATCATGTTATTCCTGAAGTTTATATTGAAAAAACTCCTTTCCCTGCTAAAATGAAAGAGTATTCTGTTATAAATAGTGCGGTTCATAAAAGTGAAAAGAAACCTGTAGAACCTGAAGAACAAATAAAAATTGAACCTGCTGTTGCAATTGTTAAAGATCTTGTGACTGAAAATGTGGAGGATGGTCATATTATTTTCTGTGAAGATGCTTCTAATATTGTTTCACATCCTAATAAACCCAAACAAGCTAGTGTTCCTATGATATCTGTTAGAATTGGTGATCATTGCTATTATGGATTATGTGATATTGGTGCAAGTGTTAGTGCTATTCCGTATGAGCTTTACACGGAGATTATGCACGAAATTGATTCTTGTGAACTTGAAGATATTGATGTGGTTATTCAGCTGGCTAATAGAGAAACTATTTCTCCAATTGGTATTGTTCGAGATGTGGAAGTTTTATGCGGTAAGATTAAATATCCTGCTGACTTTTTGGTACTTGGTTCTGCTACTAGTGATTATTGTCCTATTATCTTTGGTAGACCTTTTCTAAATACTTGTGGAGCTATTATAGATTGCAAGAAAGAAATTTTTTTGACTAAATTTGCTGGTGAATCTTATGAGTTTAACTTCTCTAAATTTACTAAAACTCCTTATAAAGCTGATTTGCCTAGTAATGATTTTAAAATGGAGCAATGTGCATCTATTGTTCTTGTTCCTAATAATCCTTTGCAGCAACATTTGGAGGATAGCGAGAGCGAAATTTTTAGGAAAGAAAGAGATGAGCTTGAGGAAATCTTTCTTCGCCAACCTATTCTCAAGCATGATTTACCGGTGGAAGATTTGGGTACAACACCGCCACCAAAGGAAGATCCTGTTTTTGATTTAAAGCCTTTACCTGATAATCTTAAATATGCTCATATTGATGATAAGAAAATATATCCTGTTATTATTAGTTCTAAGCTTTCAGAGATTGAGGAAGAAAGGTTATTGGAAATATTGAAGAAGCACCGAGGCGCTATTGGCTACACTCTTGATGATTTGAAGGGGATTTCTCCGTCTATTTGCCAACATGCTATTAATATGGAAGATGATGCAAAGCCTGTTGTTGAACCTCAGCGTCGTCTAATTCCCAAGATGAAGGAAGTGGTAAGGAATGAGGTACTACGACTCCTTGAAGCTGGTATTATATATCCTATTGCTGATAGTAGATGGGTTAGTCCTGTGCACTGTGTTCCCAAGAAAGGAGGTATGACTGTTGTGCCTAATGATAATGATGAGCTCATTCCTCAAAGAGTAGTTGTAGGGTATAGAATGTGCATTGATTTTTGAAAAGTTAATAAAGTTACTAAAAAAGATCATTACCCTTTACCCTTTATTGATCAAATGCTAGAAAGATTATCTAAAAATACTCATTTTTGCTTTCTTGATGGTTATTCTGGGTTTTCACAAATTGCTGTTAAAGCTAAAGATCAAGAGAAAACCACTTTTACCTGTCCCTATGGAACTTATGCTTATAGACGCATGCCTTTTGGTTTATGTAATGCTCCTGCTACTTTTCAAAGATGCATGTCTGCTATTTTTCATGGTTTTTGTGAAAGTATTGTAGAGGTATTCATGGATGATTTTTCCGTCTATGGGAATTCTTTTGATAGCTGCTTGCGAAACCTTGATAAAGTTTTGCAGAGATGTGAAGAAACTAACCTTGTTCTTAATTGGGAGAAATGCCACTTTATGGTTAATGAAGGAATTGTATTGGGACATAAAATTTCTGAGAGAGGTATTGAAGTTGATAGAGCTAAAGTTGAAGCAATCGAGAAGATGCCTTATCCGAGGGATGTTAAAGGTATTCGTAGTGTTCTTGGTCATGCTGGGTTTTATAGGAGATTTATTAAAGATTTCTCCAAGATTTCGAAACCTCTTACTAATCTTCTTCAAAAAGATGTACCATTTGTTTTTGATGATGATTGTAAGGAAGCTTTTGAAACTCTTAAGAAAGCCTTAACAACTGCTCCTATAGTTGAACCTCCTGATTGGAATTTACCCTTTGAAATTATGTGTGATGCTAGTGATTTTGCTGTAGGCGCTGTTCTTGGACAGCGAGTAGATAAAAAGCTGAATGTTATTCATTATGCTAGTAAAACTCTTGATGCTGCTCAAAGAAATTATGCTACAACTGAAAAGGAATTATTAGCTGTAGTCTTTGCTTGTGATAAATTTAGATCTTATATTGTTGATTCAAAAGTTACTATTCATACTGATCATGCTGCAATTAGATACCTAATGACAAAGAAAGATGCTAAGCCTAGGCTTATTAGATGGGTACTTCTTTTGCAAGAATTTGACTTACATATTGTAGATAGGAAAGGTGCTGATAATCCTGTTGCTGATAATTTGTCTAGATTGGAAAATATTGCTTATGATCCCGTTCCTGTTAATGATAGTTTTCCAAATGAACAATTGGCTGTAATAAAGGTGAGCTTGTGAGACAGTCCTTGGTATGCTGATTATGCTAACTTTATTGTTTCCAAGTACTTGCCTCCAACCTTTTCAGCTCAGCAAAGGAGGAAATTCTTTTATGACTTGAGGCATTATTTCTGGGATGACCCACACTTATATAAAGAAGGAGTGGATGGTATTATGCGAAGATGTGTCCCCGAATATGAACAACAGGAGATATTGAGTAAATGTCATGGTAGTGCTTATGGGGGACATCACGCCGGAGAAAGAACCGCGCAAAAGGTTCTACAATCAGGTTTTTATTGGCCAACTCTCTTCAAGGATGCGAGAAAGTTTATTTTATCTTGTGATGAATGCCAAAGGGTTGGTAATATCTCCAGACGCAATGAAATGCCTATGAATTATACTCTTGTTATTGAACCGTTTGATTGTTGGGGATTCGACTTCATGGGACCTTTTCCGTCTTCGTAAGGTAACACTCATATACTCGTTCTTTGTTGATTATGTTACTAAATGGGTGGAAGCTATACCTACAAAAAGTGCTGATGGTGAGACCTCTTTAAGAATGCTCTTAGAAATTATTTTTCCTAGATTTGGAGTACCTAGATATATTATGACCGATGGAGGTTCTCATTTTATTCATGGAGGTTTTAGAAAAACTCTTGCTAGGTATGGTATTAATCATAGAATTGCTTCTGCTTATCATCCTCAAACTAGTGGTCAAGTAGAATTATCAAATAGAGAGATTAAATCTATTTTGCAAAAGACCGTTAATAAAACCAGAAAGAATTGGGCTAGTAAATTGAAGGATGCACTTTGGGCTTATAGAACTGCTTATAAAAATCCCATGGGAATGTCACCTTATAAAATGGTTTATGGGAAAGCTTGTCATTTACCTTTAGAACTAGAGCACAAAGCTTATTGGGCTGTTAGAGAATTAAATAAAGATCCTAAACTTGCCGGTGATAAGAGGTTGTTGCAATTGAGTTCTCTAGATGAATGGAGAAGTGAAGCTTATGAAAATGCTAAACTCTTTAAAGAGAAAGTTAAAAAATGGCATGATAGGAGGATTATCAAAAGAGAATTTAATATTGGGGATAAAGTCCTATTGTATCGGTCTCGTCTCAGATTCTTTGCAGGGAAATTACTCTCGAAATGGGAAGGACCATATGTTGTCGAGGAGGTGTATCGTTCAGGAGCAATCAAAATTAGCTCTCTCCAAGGCAATGCTACGCAAGTGGTGAATGGACAAAGACTCAAGCATTATATCTCAGGTGACTCCTATAATGTTGATGTTGATATTATTCAAATGGAAACACCGGAAGCTTTCATCAAAGGGCAAATTGACAGTCCGCCAGAACTCGACTTTGAATAGGTAACAGTACTGGTAATGAAAAGTACGCAATTTACTTTCCGAACTATATTTTTGCAGTTTTTGGAAAATATGAGAAATTACGAGTTCGAAACGGAGTGGAAAGGACGCACGAGGGGGTGCCACCATAGGGCGGCGCGGCCTGACCTGGGCCCGCGCCGACCTATGGTTTGGCCGCCCCGTCGCCCCTTTCCGACTCTGGTTCGATCTGGTGCTTTCCTTTTGTCGAGAAAATTTTTGCTATATAATCCCCCGGACCCCTGGAGGTCCGTATATCGTGTTTTCGACGTGTTTTGTTTCGAGCTGTTTCTGCCAGGATCTGTTTTCAGTCTAGAAGCACCATGGTTTCCAAGAACAAGGGCAAGGGGCTTTCGGAGGAAGAAGTGAAGGAGGTGCCATCAAGACAAGATCAGCAAGCCGGAGGGAGCAAGCAAATCTTGGTGGGATCTGTTGACACTCGACGTTCTTTTTCTCATAACTTGCAGGGACCTCTACCACCCGCTCTCAGCCTCGACTCCTTCCCCATGATGGAAGAAGTTCTACGGGTTACCGATGAGTTTTGTGATCAATATCGGGCTCTGAGAAGAGAAGTGGAGATACTCCAGGAGGAGAACTGCCGTCTCCGAAGATTGATTGAATACCACTCGATTCGCGTCACAAGGTCGTCATCGCCAACTTCGGATAACAATGAATCTCTTCGAATCTTAGTGCAGAATTATCAAGCTGAGAAGCTGAAGACGAAGGAGCTTATTAAGAAGCTCGGGAAGAATTCATCACCACCATCTCCGCAGGAGTAATTCATCATCGGTATTGGCATCCCCTTGGTTTGTTCCAAGCTTGGGGGAGTGCCGCGGTATCACATTATCACTACCTTTTACTTTTATTGTCAAGTAGTGTCATATCATGAGTAGGGAAGTTATCATATAAGATGGGTTGCGTTTGGAAGTATCTCTCCTTTAGTTGGTTATCTATGTATCCCTAGGTGTGAGTTATCGTTATGGAATATTAATGAGAAGTCTTATCATTTACATATTGCACATTTTATTTTAGTTTGCAATCTCTATGATTCATCTTGTTGTTAGTATTAGTATCACTTTGGGAGCATTGAATAAATCTATTTGGTTTTGGCAAACTTAGCATTGGTCAATAGCAACAACACTTTGAGGTTTAAATAGAAAAGAGAAATACATGCAGATGTTTCATTGTCTTTCTTGTTAGCTCATAGCTTATTATTCTGAAGTTAAAATTGTTTGTGCTTACAAGGAAGATGCATGATTGTTTCTATCATATGTATATTTGTTTGTTTCCCTCGACTCTTATGCTTGCTAATTAACCTTGCTAGCCAAAGACCTGTACTGAGAGGGAATACTTCTCGTGCATCCAAACCTTAGCCCAAACCTATGTCATTTGTGTCCACCATACCTACCTACTACATGGTATTTTCTGCCATTCCAAGTAAATACTTCATGTGCTACCTTTAAACAATTCAAAACTTAGTATCTCTTATTTGTGTCAATGTTTCATAGCTCATGAGGAAGTATGTGGTGTTTTATCTTTCAATCTTGTTGGGCAACTTCCACCAATGGACTAGTGGCTTCATCCGCTTATCCAACAATTTTGCAAAAAGAGCTGGCAATGGGATTCCCAGTCCCAAATTAATTAAACTAAATAGACACTCCTCCATGGTATGTGATTGATGGACGGCACCCGAAGGATTCGGTTAGCCATGGCTTGTGTAAGCAAAGGTTGGGGGGAGTGTCATCATCATAATAAAACTTAAATAAAAAGGCACTCCTTCATGGTATGAGATTGTTGGCAGGCACCCGAGGATTCGGTTAGCCATGGTTTGTGAAAGAAAGGTTGGAAGGAGTGCCACACAAAATGAAAATAATATGGGAGCCGCTCTTAGGAGGTTGTCTGGCAAGGGGGTTAGAGTACCCGCTACCAGTCGTTGACAACAACAAACACCTCTCAAAATGTTACTTTTATTCTCCTTATATGATTGCAAAACTAAAAAGCTCTAGCACATGATTTAATCCCTGCTTCCCTCTGCGAAGGGCCTGTCTTTTACTTTATGTTGAGTCAAGAACCTATTTCCCTCCATCTCAAGCAAGCATTTGAGTAGTTGTGATCAAACCATTATATTGTGATTTGCTACATCATGTCTTTTATTCTTCCTTGTTTAGTACAAGTTTTATCTGAATGAATATAGCTTTGCAAGTTATCAATGATCGTGAGAAGACCATTATGATTGAGTATGCAAGTTGTGCCTTATAAACTTTAACATGAGAGCACTGCTCAATGAGATAAATATAATCTGTTAATTGTTCTCTGATCAAGAACGAAGTTTGCCATCACCAATCATGATTTCTCATGCACCTTTACTTGTGATTACCTTATACTTGTTTCAATATGAGTTATAAGAGATTGTTTGCTATAATGACCTGTGTGAATGAATATGATGCTTCTTGTCCGTATTTTATTTATCGACTCTTCACTCCATAAACATGTGGTCATGTCTATCGAGCTCAGTTTCGCTTGGGGACAAGCGAAGTCTAAGCTTGGGGGGAGTTGATACGTCCAATTTGCATCACTATTTTATATCATAATTTGCTGTTATTCATTGATATATTTCATATTGGGACACAATACTTATGTTATTTCATCTATTTTGCATGTTTCATCATTATTGGAGGATCGAACACCGGAGCCAGGATTCTGCTGGAAAAAGCACCGTCAGAACGCAATATTTCGGAAGATCAACTCTGGAAGGAAATTATACCAAAAATCCTATTTTTCAAGATGACGAAGGAAGCCAGAAGGAGGAGCCAGGAGCAGCCAGGGTGGGCCCACACCCTAGGGCGGCGCGGCCACAGCCTGGCCGCGCCGGCCTGTGGTCCGGGGGCCCACGGCCCCTTTCGCCTCCTTTTCTTCGCCAAACCCTTCGTCCGAAGACCTAAGCCGTAAGGGGTACCTCGCGAAGAGTTCCCGCCGCCTCTGCGGGGCGGAGAACACCAGAGAGAAAAGAGCTCTCCGGCGGGCAGGAATCCGCCGGGGAAATTCCCTCCGGGAGGGGGAAATCGACGCCATCGTCACCGTCATCGAGCTGGACATCATCGCCATCACCATCATCATCATCTCCACCATCATCACCGCCGTCATCACCGCTGGACACCGTCACCGCCGTAGCAATTTGGGTTTGATCTTGATTGTTTGATAGGGGAAACTCTCCCGGTATCGATTTCTACTTGTTGTTGATGCTATTGAGTGAAACCATTGAACCAAGTTTATGTTCAGATTGTTATTCATCATCATATCACCTCTGATCATGTTCCATATGATGTCTCGTGAGTAGTTCGTTTAGTTCTTGAGGACATGGGTGAAGTCTAAATGTTAGTAGTGAACTATGGATGAGTAATATTCAATGGTGTGATATTTAAGTTGTGGTGTTATTCTTCTAGTGGTGTCATGTGAACGTCGACTACATGACACTTCACCATTTATGGGCCTAGGGGAATGCATCTTGTATTCGTTTGCTAATTGCGGGGTTGCCGGAGTGACAGAAACCTAAACCCCCGTTGGTATATCGATGCAGGAGGGATCGCAGGATCTCAGAGTTTAAGGCTGTGGTTAGATTTATTTCTTAATTACTTTCTTGTAGTTGCGGATGCTTGCAAGGGGTATAATCACAAGTATGTATTAGTCCTAGGAAGGGCGGTACATTAGCATAGGTTCACCCACACAACACTTATCACAACAATGAAGATTATTTAGCCGTATGTAGCGAAAGCACTAGACTAAAATCCCGTGTGTCCTCGAGAACGTTTGGTCATTATAAGTAAACAAACCGGCTTGTCCTTTGTGCTAAAAAGGATTGGGCCACTCGCTGCAATTATTACTCTCGCACTTTACATACTCGTACTTTATTCAACTGCTACATCAAAACCCCCTGAATATTTGTCTGTGAGCATTTACAGTGAATCCTTCATCGAAACTGCTTGTCAACACCTTTTGCTCCTCGTTGGGATCGACATTCTTACTTATCGAAGATACTACGATACACCCCCTATACTTGTGGGTCATCACCGTTGCGAACAAGGACAAGACCACCATCACTTGTTATGAGTGTGGTGTAGTGGGGCACTACTCCAACGAGTGTCCCAAGCGTCTCGCCAAGCTCGCCGGCAACACCGCAGCACCTGCTCAGCAGCAACGCCGTGTCTCCACCGGCAAGATGTTCGCCCCCAACAACCCCAATAACCGCAATGGCCGCCTCTACCACATGAACGCTGAAGAAGCCCAGGAAGCACCAGATGTTGTACTGGGTATGTTTTCTGTCAACCACATCCCTGCCAGAGTGTTGTTTGATTCCGGAGCATCTCATTCTTTTGTCACCAAAGACTTTGCATCAACAAGTAAAATTCAACCCCTCAGTTTGAAGCATGTTATGATAGTTCAAATCCCCGGATCAACCACCAAAGCCAGAAAATTTTGCAAAAATGTACCAATCAAAATCCATGATGTAGATTTCTATGCCAATCTAATCATTTTGGGAACCAAAGGTTTGGAAGTTGTCCTAGGAATGGACTGGATGTCAAAACACAATGGATTGATAGACCGTGCCAAGAAAGCCATAACCATGACTAGCAGCACCGGTATCGTAGTGGAACATGTCTCTGAAAGACTACCCAGAAAATTTACCTGCAACCAAAGTGTATCCAAGCCAACTCTGGATCAAATCAGGGTCGTTTGTCGCTACCCTGATGTATTTCCGGATGATCTACCTGGTATGCCCCCGGATAGGGATATCGAGTTTATCATCGAGTTAATCCCCGGAACTGGACCCATAGCCCAGAGAGCCTACATCATGAACGCAACCGAGCTTGTGGAGCTGAAGAAACAGATATATGACATGTTAGCCAAAGGTCTGATTAGACCAAGTGCATCCCCCTGGAGATCCCCAGTTTTGTTTGTGGACAAAAAGGATGGTGCAAATCGTTTATGTACGGACTATCGTAAGCTTAACGATGTCACCATCAAAAACAAATACCCCTACCCAAGATAGAAGACTTGTTTGATCAACTCACCGGAGCCAAAGTTTTCTCCAAGATAGATCTTAGAACTGGATACCATCAGCTGAAAATCCGAGCCACCGACATTCCAAAAACTGCCTTTACCACCAGATATGGGTTGTACGAGTACAACGTCATGTCGTTTGGACTAACCAATTGATGCATGTGGTTGACACGTCCGTTGGGAACCCCAAGAGGAAGGTGTGATGCGCACAGCGGCAAGTTTCCCTCAGTAAGAAACCAAGGTTTAATCGAACCAGTAGGAGTCAAGAAGCACGTTGAAGGTTGATGGCGGCGGGATGTAGTGCGGCGCAACACCAGAGATTCCGGCGCCAACGTGGAACCTGCACAACACAACCAAAGTACTTTGCCCCAACGAAACAGTGAGGTTGTCAATCTCACCGGCTTGCTGTAACAAAGGGTTAACCGTATTGTGTGGAAGATGATTGTTTGCAGAAAACAGTAGAACAAATATTGCAGTAGATTGTATTTCAGTATAGAGAATTGGACCGGGATCCACAGTTCACTAGAGGTGTCTCTCCCATAAGACAAACAGCATGTTGGGTGAACAAATTACAGTTGGGCAATTGACAAATAAAGAGGGCATGACCATGCACATACATATTATGATGAGTATAGTGAGATTTAATTGGGCATTACGACAAAGTACATAGACCGCCATCCAGCATGCATCTATGCCTAAAAAGTCCACCTTCAGGTTATCATCCGAACCCCCTCCAGTATTAAGTTGCTAACAACAGACAATTGCATTAAGTATTGCGCGTAATGTAACTAGTAACTACATCCTTGAACATAGCACTAATGTTTTATCCCTAGTGGCAACACATCCATAATCTTAGAGATTTGTCACTTCCCAGTTCACGGAGACATGAACCCACTATCGAGCATAAATACTCCCTCTTGGAGTTACAAGCATCTACTTGGCCAGAGCATCTACTAGTAACGGAGAGCATGCAAGATCATAAACAACACATAGACATAACTTTGATAATCAACATAACAAGTATTCTCTATTCATCGGATCCCAACAAACACAACATATAGAATTACAGATAGATGATCTTGATCATGTTAGGCAGCTCACAAGATCCGACAATGAAGCACAATGGGGAGAAGACAACCATCTAGCTACTGCTATGGACCCATAGTCCAGGGGTAGACTACTCACACATCACTCCGGAGGCGACCATGGCGGCGTAGAGTCCTCCGGGAGATGATTCCCCTCTCCGGCAGGGTGCCGGAGGCGATCTCCTGGATCCCCCGAGATGGGATCGGCGGCGGCGGCGTTTACGGAAGGTTTTCCGTATCGTGGCTCTCGATGCGGGGTTTCGCAACGGAGGCTTTAAGTAGGCGGAAGGGCAGGTCAGGAGGCGGCACGAGGGCCCCACACCACAGGGCCGCGCGACCAAGGGGGGGGCCGCGCCGCCCTAGGGTGTGGCCACCTCGTGGCCCCACTTCGTCTCCTCTTCGGACTTCTGGAAGCTTCGTGGCAAAATAGGACCCTGGGCGTTGATTTCGTCCAATTCCGAGAATATTTCGTTACTAGGATTTCTGAAACCAAAAACAGCAGAAAACAAAGAATCGGCACTTCGGCATCTTGTTAATAGGTTAGTTCCAGAAAATGCACGAATATGACATAAAGTGTGCATAAAACATGTAGATAACATCAATAATGTGGCATGGAACATAAGAAATTATCGATACGTCGGAGACGTATCAGCATCCCCAAGCTTAGTTACGCTCGTCCCGAGCAGGTAAAACGATAACACGAGATAGTTTTACGGAGTGACATGCCATCATAACCTTGATCATACTATTTGTAAAGCATATGTAGTGAATGCAGCGATCAAAACAATGTATATGACATGAGTAAACAAGTGAATCATAAAGCAAAGACTTTTCATGAATAGCACTTCAGGACAAGCATCAATAAGTCTTGCATAAGAGTTAACTCATAAAGCAATAATTCAAAGTAAAGGCATTGAAGCAACACAAAGGAAGATTAAGTTTCAGCGGTTGCTTTCAACTTGTAACATGTATATCTCATGGATATTGTCAATATAGAGTAATATAATAAGTGCAATAAGCAAATATGTAGGAATCAATGCACAGTTCACACAAGTGTTTGCTTCTTGAGGTGGAGAGAAATAGGTGAACTGACTCAACATTGAAAGTAAAAGAATGGTCCTCCATAGAGGAAAAGCATCGATTGCTATATTTGTGCTAGAGCTTTGATTTTGAAAACATGAAATAATTTTGTCAACGGTAGTAATAAAACATATGTATCATGTAAATTATATCTTACAAGTTGCAAGCCTCATGCATAGTATACTAATAGTGCCCGCACCTTGTCCTAATTAGCTTGGACTACCGGATCATCACAATGCACATGTTTTAACCAAGTGTCACAAAGGGGTACCTCTATGCCGCCTGTACAAAGGTCTAAGGAGAAAGCTCGCATTGGATTTCTCGCTATTGATTATTCTCAACTTAGACATCCATACCGGGACAACATAGACAACAGATAATGGACTCCTCTTTTATGCATAAGCATGTAACAACAATTAATAATTCTTCTCATATGAGATTGAGGATATTTGTCCAAAACTGAAACTTCCACCATGGATCATGGCTTTAGTTAGCGGCCCAATGTTCTTCTCTAACAATATGCATGCTTAACCATAAGGTGGTAGATCGCTCTTACTTCAGACAAGACGAACATGCATAGCAACTCACATGAAATTCAACAATGAATAGTTGATGGCGTCCCCAGTGAACATGGTTATCGCACAACAAGCAACTTAATAAGAGATAAAGTGCATAATTACATATTCAATACCACAATAGTTTTTAAGCTATTTGTCCCATGAGCTATATATTGCAAAGGTGATGATGGAATTTTAAATGTAGCACTCAAGCAATTTACTTTGGAATGGCGGAAAATACCATGTAGTAGGTAGGTATGGTGGACACAAATGGCATAGTGGTTGGCTCAAGTATTTTGGATGCATGAGAAGTATTCCCTCTCGATACAAGGTTTAGGCTAGCAAGGCTTATTTGAAATAAACACAAGGATGAACCGGTGCAGCAAAACTCACATAAAAGACATATTGAAAACATTATAAGACTCTACACCGTCTTCCTTGTTGTTCAAACTCAATACTAGAAATTATCTAGACCTTAGAGAGACCAAATATGCAAACCAAATTTTAGCATGCTCTATGTATTTCTTCATTAATGGGTGCAAAGCATATGATGCAAGAGCTTAAACATGAGCACAACAATTGCCAAGTATCACATTACCCAAGACATTAATAGCAATTACTACATGTATCATTTTCCAATTCCAACCATATAACAATTTAACGAAGAAGAAACTTCGCCATGAATACTATGAGTAGAAACTAAGGACATACTTGTCCATATGCTACAGCGGAGCGTGTCTCTCTCCCATAAAGTGAATTCTAGGATCCATTTTATTCAAAACAAAAACAAAAACAAACCGACGCTCCAAGCAAAGCACATAAGATGTGATGGAATAAAAATATAGTTTCAGGGGAGGAACCTGATAATGTTGTCGATGAAGAAGGGGATGCCTTGGGCATCCCCAAGCTTAGACGCTTGAGTCTTCTTAGAATATGCAGGGGTGAACCACCGGGGCATCCCCAAGCTTAGAGCTTCCACTCTCTTTGATCATGTTGCATCATACTCCTCTCTTGATCCTTGAAAACTTCCTCCACACCAAACTTAGAACAACTCATTAGAGGGTTAGCGACAATAAAAATTAACATGTTCAGAGGTGACACAATCATTCTTAACACTTCTGGACATTGCATAAAGCTACTGGACATTAATGGATCAAAGAAATTCATCCAACATAGCAAAAGAGGCAATGCGAAATAAAAGGCAGAATCTGTCAAAACAGAACAGTTCGTATTGACGAATTTTATCGAGGCACCAGACTTGCTCAAATGAAAATGCTCAAATTGAATGAAAGTTGCGCACATATCTGAGGATCACTCACGTAAATTGTCATAATTTTCGGAGTTACCTACAGGGAAAACAACCCAGATTCGTGACAGCAAAGAAATCTGTTTCTGCGCAGTAATCCAAATCTAGTATGAACTTTTCTATCAACGACTTTACTTGGCACAACAAAACACTAAACTAAGATAAGGAGAGGTTGCTACAGTAGTAAACAACTTCCAAGACACAAAATAAAAACAAAGTACTGTAGGTAAAAACATGGGTTGTCTCCCATAAGCGCTTTTTTTTAACGCCTTTCAGCTAGGCGCAGAAAGTGTGTATCAAGTATTATCAAGAGACGAAGTGTCAACATCATAATTTGTTCTAATAATAGAATCAAAAGGTAACTTCATTCTCTTTCTAGGGAAGTGTTCCATACCTTTCTTGAGAGGAAATTGATATTTTATATTACCTTCCTTCATATCAATGATAGCACCAACAGTTCGAAGAAAAGGTCTTCCCAATATAATGGGACAAGATGCATTGCATTCAATATCCAAGACAACAAAATCAACGGGGACAAGGTTATTGTTAACGGTACTGACATGGTTGAAAAATTCCTCTATATTATTTCTCCCAACTATAGACCCACGTCCTACCGGTATGTCTTTCGTGGTAAAATTAAAAGGAAACATGATGAATCAAGTAAAGTAAATGCAAGTAACTAATTTTTTTGTGTTTTTGATATAGCAAACAAGATAGCAAATAAAGTAAAACTAGCGACTAATTTTTTTTGTATTTTGATTTAGTGCAGCAAACAAAGTAGTAAATAAACTAAGCAAGACAAAAACAAAGTAAAGAGATTGAGAAGTGGAGACTCCCCTTGCAGCGTGTCTTGATCTCCCCGGCAACGGCGCCAAAAATTTGCTTGATGCGTGTGGTTGACACGTCCGTTGGGAACCCCAAGAGGAAGGTGTGATGCGCACAGCGGCAAGTTTCCTCGAAGAAACCAAGGTTTAATCGAACCAGTAGGAGTCAAGAAGCACGTTGAAAGTTGATGGCGGCGGGATGTAGTGCGGCGCAACACCAGAGATTCCGGCGCCAACGTGGAACCTGCACAACACAACCAAAGTACTTTGCCCCAATGAAACAGTGAGGTTGTCAATCTCACCGGCTTGCTGTAACAAAGGGTTAACCGTATTGTGTGGAAGATGATTGTTTGCAGAAAACAGTAGAACAAGTATTGCAGTAGATTGTATTTCAGTATAGAGAATTGGACCGGGGTCCACAGTTCACTAGAGGTGTCTCTCCCATAAGACAAACAGCATGTTGGGTGAACAAATTACAGTTGGGCAATTGACAAATAAAGAAGGCATGACCATGCACATACATATTATGATGAGTATAGTGAGATTTAATTGGGCATTACGACAAAGTACATAGACCGCCATCCAGCATGCATCTATGCCTAAAAAGTCCACCTTCAGGTTATCATCCGAACCCCCTCCAGTATTAAGTTGCTAACAACAGACAATTGCATTAAGTATTGCGCGTAATGTAACTAGTAACTACATCCTTGAACATAGCACTAATGTTTTATCCCTAGTGGCAACAGCACATCCATAATCTTAGAGATTTCTGTCACTTCCCCAGATTCACGGAGACATGAACCCACTATCGAGCATAAATACTCCCTCTTGGAGTTACAAGCATCTACTTGGCCAGAGCATCTACTAGTAACGGAGAGCATGCAAGATCATAAACAACACATAGACATAACTTTGATAATCAACATAACAAGTATTCTCTATTCATCGGATCCCAACAAACGCAACATATAGAATTACAGATAGATGATCTTGATCATGTTAGGCAGCTCACAAGATCCGACAATGAAGCACAATGGGGAGAAGACAACCATCTAGCTACTGCTATGGACCCATAGTCCAGGGGTAGACTACTCACACATCACTCCGGAGGCGACCATGGCGGCGTAGAGTCCTCCGGGAGATGATTCCCCTCTCCGGCAGGGTGCCGGAGGCGATCTCCTGGATCCCCCGAGATGGGATCGGCGGCGGCGGCGTTTCTGGAAGGTTTTCCGTATCGTGGCTCTCGGTACTGGGGTTTCGCAACGGAGGCTTTAAGTAGGTGGAAGGGCAGGTCAGGAGGCGGCACGAGGGCCCCACACCACAGGGCCGCGCGGCCAAGGGGGGGCCGCGCCGCCCTAGGGTGTGGCCACCTCGTGGCCCCACTTCGTCTCCTCTTCGGACTTCTGGAAGCTTCGTGGCAAAATAGGACCACAGGCGTTGATTTCGTCCAATTCCGAGAATATTTCGTTACTAGGATTTCTGAAACCAAAAACAGAAAACAAGAATCGGCACTTCGGCATCTTGTTAATAGGTTAGTTCCAGAAAATGCACGAATATGACATAAAGTGTGCATAAAACATGTAGATAACATCAATAATGTGGCATGGAACATAAGAAATTATCGATACGTCGGAGACGTATCACCAATGCCCCCGCTTATTTCATGAATCTCATGAATAAGATCTTCATGAACTTTTTGGACAAGTTTGTCGTGGTCTTCATCGATGACATTCTCGTATACTCCAAGTCCAAAGAGGAACATGAACAGCATTTGGAGACTGTCCTAGAAACCCTTAGACAACACAAGTTGTATGCTAAGTTCAGCAAGTGTGAGTTTTGGTTGGAGGAATTGCCATAGATCCCGCCAAGATCAAGACAGTGATGGAATGGCAAGCCCCAACCACCCAGACCGAGGTCCGCGCTTTTCTTGGATTAGCCGGATATTACCGCAGATTTGTAGAAGGTTTTTCGAGCATCGCTCGACCCATGACCCAACTGCTGAAGAAGGACAAGAAGTTTGAGTGGACCGACAAATGTGAAGAGAGCTTTCAACAGCTCAAGAGTAGACTAACAACAGCCCCAATCCTGATCATGCCCGATATCGCAAAGCCCTTTGACGTATATTGCGACGCCTCCAAGACCGGCCTTGGATGTGTGCTTATGCAAGAAGACAAGGTTGTATCCTACCTTTCAAGACAGCTAAAGCAGCATGAATAGAACTACCCAACCCATGACCTCGAGCTTGCAGCCGTGGTTTTAGCCTTGAAAGTTTGGCGTCATTACCTCATGGGTAATAGATGCGAGATCTACTCCGACCACAAAAGCCTGAAATATATCTTCACCCAGAAGGAGCTAAACATGAGACAACGCCGATGGATCGAATTGATCAAGGATTACGACATGGAGATTCACTACCACCCCGGCAAGGCCAATGTGGTAGCAGATGCTTTGAGTAGACTGCCGTGTCAGTTGAACTCCATGCTCGCAACCGAACAACCCAGCTTGCATCAAGAGTTTGAACAGTTCAGACTTGAACTTGTTAGTGAAGGATTCCTAGCCAGCATAGAACTGCAACCCACCTTGGTTAGCCAGATCAAGGAAGCCCAGAAGGACAACGCTAGCATCGACAGAATCAAGAAACAGATAGCCGCAGGAAAAGCCCCCGGATTCACCATAGATGAAGCCGGAGTTCTTTGGTACAAAGAACGCCTCTGCGTACCATCGGACTCAGACTTGAAGCAAGTCATCCTGCAAGAAGCCCATGACACCCTTTAGTCAATCCACCCCGGAGGTACCAAGATGTACCAAGACCTGAAGGAGCAATTCTGGTGGCATGGAATGAAGAGAGAAATCGGCAGCTACATCGCCAAGTGTGACATCTGTCAAAGAGTCAAGGCAGAACATCAACGACCAGTCGGACTGTTGCAACCACTGCAGATTCCAGAATGGAAATGGGACTCCGTAGGAATGGACTTTATCACCGGACTGCCCAAATCCAGCAAAGGCAATGATTCAATATGGGTAGTTGTCGATAGACTGACCAAAGTCGCCCATTTCATCGCCGTCAAGACCACCTACCAAGGCCCAAAGTTAGCCGAACTATACATCTCTAGAATAGTCGCCCTCCACGGAACCCCGAAATCGATAGTGTCAGATAGAGGATCACAGTTCACCTCAAGATTCTGGCAGAAAGTGCATGAAGGCCTAGGAACCCGTCTAAATTTCAGCACCGCCTATCACCCTCAGACCGACGGACAGACTGAGAGAGTCAACCAGATACTGGAGGACATGCTGAGAGCATGTGTACTGGAATATGGATCCAAGTGGGAAGACTGCTTACCTTACGCAGAATTCTCTTACAACAACAGCTATCAAGCTAGCCTGCAGATGCCCCCCTTTGAAGCCTTGTACGGAAGGAAATGCCGTACCCCCCTGAACTGGTCGAAAGTCGGAGAAAGCCAAGTTTTTGGCCCGGATGTTCTTCGTGAATCCGAAGAGAAAGTGCACAAGATTCGCGAGTACCTCAAGACGGCGCAATCAAGACAGAAGAGCTACGCCAACAAGAGACGTAGGGAGATGACCTTCGAGATCGGAGACTTCGTCTATCTCAAGGTATCCCCCTTGAAAGGAATGCAAAGGTTTCAACTGAAAGGAAAGCTCGCACCCCGATATTTCGAACCTTTCAAAGTCCTCAGCCGCCGAGGTGAAGTATCTTATCAACTGGAGTTGCCTGAAGAAATGTCTGCTGTGCACGACGTGTTTCATATCTCACTCCTCCGGAAGTGCCTTGAAGTCCCTGAGAAGACCGAAGTGTTCAAGAACATCGATCACCGATCGGTGGATATCAACAAGGACTTGACATACCGCGAAGTACCGATTCGCATCCTGGAGGAAGCTTACCGAACAACCCGCACCCGAAGCATCAAGTTTCTGAAGATACAATGGAGCAATCATACTGAGGATGAAGCCACATGGGAACGCGAAGACTTCATGAAAAAGGAGTACCCAGATCTCTTTAGTACCTAACTTTCTTTTCGTTCTCGGGACGAGATCTTTTGTAAGGGGGAAGGGTTTGTAACATCCCAAATTTCAATAAAAAGAAAGTTAGAGAATTCCAGAGAGCAAAATTTCAAACCAACAAAAACTTTTTAAATTGCATATAGTGCCATGCATAGGACTTGTGCATTTGATTGATATGCCATGATGATTGTTATTATGTGTATAAGCTAAACCCTAAAACCCTAATGTGATCATGAGAAGATCACCAACCAAATAAATCAAAAAGAGAAAGAAATCAAATAAATGAAAAACCCTAAAACCCTCACATATGCCCTATGGCATTTTTATAAATTATGACCCTAGGCTAATTTGGTCTTCACCATTAGTTTAATAAGGTTACTAAACACTTATTATAACTTTTGTAATCAAAAGAGCACAATTAAAATGGATTTCAAATCCAAAACTTGCTCACATATGATAATGGCCAAATCTGCCAATTATAGTCTGATCACTACTTTGAGCCCTTGCAATTCAAATTTCTCAAAATAAACCTTGCTAACTCTTTGCACCTCATCCAAGACAACATCAAGGTGAACACTTTTTGTAAAGATCACCATGCCAAATTCTTTCTTGATCATTTGCTATGCTCATCCAAAGTTGCAACATTTTAATAGATGCAACAATCTCACACTTGTCAATTTTTGCAAAACTTTGAATTTAACAATTCCACCACCACACTTCATCACCTCTGGTCATTTCTAACTCAATGAAATGCTCACAATTCAAAACTTGCAACCATTTGAATTGAATCAAATTTGGACAAAATTCACAAATAATCATTATGTAACTATTTGAAATAGTGCTCTACACAAACCTAATCTACACCACACTACTCTAAATGGTTCCCCTGCCCCCTCTCACCCTTAATGACAAATAGAAACCCTAAGGAGGAGCTATGCATGGCATGGGCATGGCCATGCCGGCCATGGACACCATGTCCACCCAACCCCTCTCTCCTTCCTTCCCCAACCCTGGCCACCGTGCCAATGCTTGCCACCACACCCTACTGGATCTCCTAGAGCAAGCCCTGGTCGAGGAGGAGCTTGACAGCCGCCGGAACACACGTGCCCAGTGGTGGCCACGCCATGCCGATGACGTTGCGCGTGGACACTCGCAGACGCGCCCTGGACACGCGTCGTCTGGCCACCTCGAGCACGCCCTGGACCACCTCGCCACGAGTTGAGCACCGCCGCACACGTACGCAGCCGCCAGACATGCTCTCGACCACGACCCGTGCCCGCCGCCGCCGGAGACGAAGAGGAAACCCCGACACGGACACCGCCAGACACGGAAACATTGCGACCGCGTTAGGCACCACCTACCCTAGCTGTCGCCGCCCAGAGGACCGTGGCGACGCCACGAACACACCTGCGCCCTCGCCTAGCTCGATAGCTCGCCGGAGAAGCCGCGCCATGGTCGACCGCATCACTGCCCCGCCACCTTCTCTCAATCCTATAAATAGCGAGTTCCCTGGAAGCAACGGAGCACACCACCGCGCTCGCCACCCTTCACTGCCTCTCCACCACTCCACCACTCACTCAATCATTGCCGGAGCTGCCCCAATTTGAAGATCGACGCTGCCAGTACCCGGAGGTCGCCGCCGTCGATTGGAGCCGTTCCAGGAGGAGCCGCCGGTACCAGGAGCTCCGCCGTCGTCCACAACGTCATCACGCACACTGCCCATCCTAGCTGGAGCCACAGTGAGCTCTCCGACCCCCTACCCTCGCCGCCAGCACGTCGGGTTCTCGTCGGAGAAGACGATGAACCTCGACCGTCCGATTCACTTCTAATCCAACGCGCCAGTTTAAAACATACCGATTCGGTCGTTATGAGCCGCTGACGCGTGGACCCCATGCTGTCAGCAAGACCACGCGTCTGTGGACCGTGGTGGGCTGGACTGGGCCGTTTTAATTCGAACTGGCCCAGTTTCGTTTTCCCGCCGGCCCTGTTAATTCAAATTTCATTTAATCAAATCCAAATAAATTTCAATACTGCCCAAACTTTGAAATTGAATAGATTCAAATTGGCTTAACCAAATTCAATGAATTTTATATGGTTGGAAAGCTAGTAAAAAGATCTACAAAATGCCACTGGTCCCATCTCAAAATTTGTTGTAGAATTAATCTGATAAAAAGAAGAAGGCAGGGACTTTTCCCTATTCAGATAATTATTAAAAATCAACTAAAAGAGATATTAAGTTAATTCCAACTCTAATAGCTCACATTTGACTTACACTAATTGTTTATGCAAGAAAATGGTGTGGTCACTTTGCATGATCATTCCCTAGTTTAATTAATGGATAATATGGCTAGTTTATGTAGTTGATATTGTCCAAAACTATTAAGTAGATCATATGAAGTACTATACTTCATTTAAACCTTGTCTAAAATGAATTCATGTGATGTTTGGACCCCTGGCCAAACTCACTTATATGAATTGCTTGGAGATTTAAATCATATGTAGCATTATTAAATGGTATATGAGGTGGTCTACCTCATTTAAATCATGTTCTCAAATGATGATGATGAATGTTTGACTTAAGTCAATATAAGTTCATGTATGATTGTTTGAGAAATTAAATCTTAAGAAGATTTCAATGAGAGGAAATTATTTCTCAAGAACCCTATGGAAACTATCATTTACATATTAAATAAAAGGAAATTAAATCCCCTCAAGCAACACAACCCATGCACCCTAATTAGATTAATTGTGTGCATAGAATAGTTTGTGTGATTATATGTGATGTATGGAATAGCCATTGAATTAGTTGAGTGATTATACTCGTATTTAAATTTAGACGCTAGCACCGGAGAGTACACGGAAGAAGAAGGTTGCTACCAAGAGGAGGAGGAGGAGAGTTTTGAGAACTACCAAGGCAAGCTAATATTCTTGCAAAGTGCAAAGCCCCTTGGGGCAAGGCACCATGAATCTTACCTTTTCTTACATAAGCCTATACCAAGTTTATACATTACAAGTCTTTACTTGTTTTCTCAAGAAGTTACTTTTATAGTTAACTTTGGTCAATGAAAAGAGGTTTACTAGAGTAGTAAAGTTAGTCTTACTCAAGCAAGGCAAGATAGCACCCCTCATGATTTAGAGCTAGTGCTAATGAATAAAACCTGACTACTCTAGATGGGAACAATGTGACTTGAATTGAGTTTTGAAACCTTGGAATGATGAAGCATTCCATTGAATGATTTTTGAAGGTGAATATGACCAAAGAGAAGATGGTGATTTTTGATAAACATGATATTGGTTTGAATGCGATACCTTTCCAATATTGAGTACCCCCACAATACCTGATTATGGGTAGGGCTTAACTGGAAGTTATGCATCTTAGTATGGGTTCCCTCTGAACACACGTCATAGGGGTTACGCTTGAGGCTGCCTCCGTTGTTGAGAAATGATGTGAAATTGAGGTGAATTGTACGGCCAAGCCCTGTGCAGTTCCCAGGTTGACAGTTGGTCTTCACTGGGAGGCCAAGCTCATGGGGAGAGGTGCTCATACTAGGATTTGTAAGTGAAAGGTTATGGTTGATGATCCGCGTACTGTGTTACGATGATTCGGGGTAATCCCGACGGATGAAATCAAATGTTGTGGCACAAGTGTGCAACCTCTGCAGAGTGTCAATCTATTCGATTAGCCGCGTCCACGGTTACGGGCGGTTGGAAAAGGCCATACAGTTTCCGATGTCAAATTCTTGAAAATGATGTTGAAATGAGATGGTGAAATGACTTGTGGTGAATTGAATTGAAATCACCACCTGAATGGTGGGAATGACACTAATGTTCCCACTTGAGTTAGTTAGCACATGAATAAGGTTTTACTCAAATATTGGTGAACTAGAATTGGCTTTCTGCAAATAAACTAGAGCTTAGCAAACCTTACTAGAAATGTCTAGCACTTACATTAGTATTAGTTTGCGAGTACATGAAGTACTCACGGCTTTGTCCCTGGCTATTCAACTGGCCAGAGTATGAAGATGAACAAGGAGATGATTAGCAGGACGCCTACGACAACTAGGAGTCTTCCGACGTCAAGCGTTGGCCTGTGGACTTAAGAGTCCTTGTATCTTACGCTTCCGCTATGAACTTGTGTTTGTTCGTTGATCGATAGATCAACTAGTCGTGTAATATGGATCATGTGATTCCAATTTGTAAGACATTATGGTTTGTAATGAATGATGACTGTGATACTTAACTATTATGCCTCGCAACAACAATATTCCTGGGATTGCGATGTATGACATAATAGGCATCCGGACTTAAAATCCGGGTGTTGACACAAGCTTCGTAGGGACCTTTTGAATCTCAGCAGTAAGTCCTTCGTCCTGTTCGTGAAATTCACGTCGCATCTCATTACGAAGGGCTTCATACTCCCTCCAAGTCATAACATCAGCTCCATCCTTCTGTTTCTGGTTAACAAGTTTAGCATCACTAGAAGACATGGGTAGTAGGTTAGTGCACTAAAACAAAAATCTGTGGTGGTACTCTTACAACTCACTCAAAACTGATAAGAAAAAGTAAATCTTACCTCTCCTAAGTGAATTAGTATTGCTTACCACTTGGATTGACAAACTAGTGCACGGGTTTAGTGAAGCGAATACCAAGGGTATAAGAACAATCACACGACAAAGCAGGATATATGTGGGGCTGTAGGTGGGCTACCTATTTGCACCAATAACATGCTCTAGCGCTGACCGTAGACAACCAAAGATACTCACACAAGGTGATAAATGTGGCAATGCAACTATATGGATGAAATAGGTTGCAAAGCACTTGAGAGACGCTAGCAAAGCTCAACGGGACAGGCACAAGATTGCTCAACTACAGGTGCAGGAAAGTAAACTTACGCCTTCACTTGATTCTACTAGCACTTCACTTTTCTTTTTGGATTTTCTTTTTATGACACGCAACACATGTAGCTCTTTTTGCTTCTTTTTTAATTTATTTTATTACTCAACTCCTTGTAACATGGCCAACAGATAATGCAAAACACCAAAACCCTAATGAGCAGCCTATCGAGCGGTAAAACTAGTCTCTTCTGGGGAAGTTCCTAGTCACTTATATCGAAAGGCTGTGTCTATGGTTGGGAACAAGCAAACTGTATGATATGTGTACTCGGAGGAACAAAAACCGAAAACTAGATGATATGTAAACACAAACCCTAGACAATGTACTAAAAGGAAGAAAAAGATATGCAAAAACAACTACGAAAAGCAACTAAAACTCAAAATTGATGCAATCTAAGGCTATGGCAAACCCTAAACCTAACTTTTTATGTATTTTTCTGGATAGGAAACACTCACAACTCAACTATGGGGTGGATTGTAGATGGCTTACCGAGGAAACGCTGAAATCTGATACCATGATGATAAGGGGTTGCCCGATCTTCTCAGTAAGGGACGGGGGTGGTGATGAACACACAATGAACACATCAGAGATACACGATGATGAAGTGGATGATAACTTGTATGACGCTGACGAATCTCTCGATCGATTCCTGTCACCAATGCAACATCTCTCAACCCTGCAAGATATTCGCAACTCCACACACTTGCGGACGTAGCCTCCGACCACGGAGCGGTAAGTTGCAACCGTCTAATTCCCAATGGAACAACATATCACACAAGACTTTCAGTAACAAAACACCAAATCGATGCGAATTGGTGTAGAGATTCAATAGAGTTGCAAAGCAATCAACTATGAACTAGGGTTTATCTTAAACGTGGTCTAAACCTAATTTGGGGGCATCCTAGGCACTTATATAGGGGTTCAGGATGACCAGAAGTCGAGAAAATACATTAAAAACCGACCCAGATCGGGATCTAGTCGAGACTGACTCGGACACGGCCGTCCTGGAGGCCGATCGACCGGGCCAGGGACCGGCCGGTCCAGTTTGGACCGGGCCTGGGACCGGACCATGATCAGGCCAAGGCGGTGTCACACAGTATACCTCCCCGGTTGGCACCAGCGCAGGATCCGGCGGGTGCCGGGCTCACCCGGCGTGGGGGCCGGTTGGACCGGACATGGGACCTGGCCGTCCGGCGTGACGGCCGACCGGGCGTGGCACCGGTCTGGACATCGTCTTACTCCCTCGCACATGCCTCCCTCTCCTCCCTCGCACGTCCATTGGATGTCTTCTTGTCCAGCTTCATGACCAGATCCATGTCCAGCTTCACATCTAGCTACTCCTCTTCTCCTCGTGCGATGCTTGCTCCATCTTCGTATCTGATCATACATAAGTAACAAGACTTAGGCAGTATAAAGTTCTCATCAATCAAAGTTCCATTTAGGAACAAATTCACCTGTTGTTTTAGTAGCTTCTCACGAACCCTTGTAATGGGTCCAATCTTGACTTCATTGGACTTGAGCTTTGCAGCAGCATCGTCTTCATCTTGTAATGACGGAGGTAGTGGATTGGTAGGGATGTCCTTATCACCATATGTGGGTCACCCGGGCTTGCCAGAATTTAGACCTTGATGTGGTATACCTAGTTAGCATATCCACAACACATATCCACAATAGTAGCCCCGGAGTTCTCCGAGATTCACCATTCTTCTGTCCAATTCATCTTACGCATATGTCTTTGTCTTTACTCGGAACGTTCAACAAAGAATCTTGAAGGACTCCAAACTTCATATCGCCGACCAAACTTAGTCGGAAACTTCATCGTCCTGACTTCAACGGTCAGATTCTACCAACAGTCATCTCGTGGATTTTGCATGTCTTCCATGGAAAGGTTATACTGAGAATCTCCTAAAATCCAGGGCATAAATTCCAGCATGGATAACTTTCCTGGATGTAGGTGATTTCAACAGTAAAAGCACCTTGGCGGTGATTTTGCCGCTTAAGACCTAGGACACGTGGCGGTAATCCAACGATGCGACCCTTGCGTACCTACCGTAGGATCCAACACTCGCCTTCTCTGGTAAGCCACTATAAATAACGTGAGGGGACGGGAAAAAACCCCATTCTCACCGTGCCACATCCCTTCTTGTTCTTCCTCTAGCTCCAGAGAATACTTCCTCCAATATCTCAGGATCCTTTATTTGTTGAGCCCATATCTGTTCTCCACCTAACATTCCAAAACTTATTTTGGCTTCCTATTATCTTGGATCTTCCAGCAACCCATTTGGATAAACTGCTCCAATTGAGGCGAAAATCTTAGAGGAGAAAGAAGGAACGGCTAGAGTGATGAAAAAGGTTGTTGAGACTGAGCAAAAGAGAGAAGCTAGAGCCTCCAAAGCCAATGGACGAGAAGGTGAAAGGGGTTGATGCATGTAAAATGCATACATGAACTTTGTAGTTTATTGCCACATATTCCCACATATTTGCATATTTTATATTGTTACATCCATTTTTTATATTTTTTGGGGGGATTTGATGATCCCCAAATTTTGGTTATAACTCGACAGAATAGGGATTCTCTGTTTTGCGTATTTTCTACTTTCACTGACCTATACGGAGTCAAATGGACTTGGGATTTTTTGAGGATTGATATTTCGCGAAGATGAACATTCTGGGGTCCTGGAATTTCACTAAGAGAGGCCTGAAGGATGAAAGAGCCTAAGTGGCGTGGCCACCACCCCTGGCCGTGCCACACCACCTCTTTCCCTCCTCGAGCGTCCGCAACCGTTCTTCCAAAGCCATACCTAATGGTCTTGACCTAAACACACATATATAAAGGTCCCCCGATGCAATCTTAGAACATACGGATGCATAGATCAAAAACACATAAGCAGAGAGTCAGTAGGCCGCCGTCGCTGAGATCAGAGGGGGAAACGCTCCCGGAATCTCCTCTGGTGGACTCCACACTCCTCTGGCAAGGTCATCATCAACATATTCATCAACACCTACCGCAACATCCTCCATCTAACCCTTTGTAACATCTTGGCAAAATGATGTGTGATGCAATCAACCATTTTCCCATGATCTATTGTACATCTATGTCTTTGTTTGAGTAGCGACTTGTTTATGGCAATTGCGACATAGTTTGTTGATGGTTGAATATAAGTATATGTTATCTTCTATGATGATCTTATGTACTGATATATGAGTGCACACATATGTTGGGGAATGAATAAGGTTTTCCCCGTTGCATGATGATAGGAGGAGGGATAGCCGGAGTTTGACAGAAATCGTGTCCCAAGTCTTAGATATGCATGTTATATTAATTAATGGTTAATTAACGAGGGATATTATTGTGGGGACCTTGAAACTTACAGTGGTGGTTGGACTTTATGTCTTAATAATTCCTTTGTTTGCTCGTATTAACGGCCTTAGATCAATCACTAGGGGTGAATTTACACATGCTTATGGATGCACCTATTTATGGCTCCTCTCTAGACGAAACACAAAAAAGACCATCACAGAGCTTCACTAATTGTGAAAACCAAGCAAATGAAATAACAATTTTCCAAAACAGTTGCTCCCTTGAGTTACTTCACCTTACTTAATTTTACTTGTTTTACTTTCTGCAATTATTTTCAACACTTTACACTTTTCTAGTTAATAGTAAAAAGTACCTTGCACACTCTGGTTCATTGCTTTTCACGAAGGGCCATATAAGTGGGTTATAGGGCTTTAGAGAATAGATAGTTTACCTTCAGCTCCTCGTGAGTTCGACATTAAAATACTTATTGAATTGTACTATGGTGATTCCCTGCACTTGGGGATTATCAAGATACTTTTTTGACGACACTACAAAAAAATTCGCCATGAGCGATGAAGTTGAGGTCTTAACGTGGTTGTTGATTCACCATCCCCGGCAATTTTGCTCTTTCTGTGGTGCATCTCAATTTTTTTTTCTTGCTTTTGACGCCATCTAGCACCACAGAATCGGGAAAAATGGCGCGCATGGTGGCCCATGACGTGGTGCATGATGAATTCGAGGGTGCTCCGGCTAAGTCAACGCAAATCCGCACCCCTACAGAGGGTAGGGCCCAGATGGCAGTGTCGCTAGCGCATCTTTTTCCAATCGCGCCCTCTCGTCCACGTTCTCCGATCGAGTCGTTTATGTTGTTGGCTCATGGGTCATGCATGTTATCCTCTTTGAACGACAAATATTTCCTTTTCTTTGATTTTTTTACCCCTAAATTCTGGCTACTTACCTTTTATTTCGATCCCCTGCCGACTTTGAAACATTTAGGATGCTACTGGCTCAGGGGTCCCATATGTCATCCTCCATGTACAATAAACGTTTCCTTTCTTGGATTTATTTTTGACCCATAATTTCTAGCTATTTGCCTTTTTTCTTTCGATCTCCTGCCGCCTGGTTAACGTTAAGGACGATGCTGCCTCATGGGTCCCATATGTTAGCCTCTCTGAACGATAAATGATTCCTTTTTTAGATTTTTTACCCCTAATTTCTGCCTACTTGCTTTTTTTATTTCGATATCCTGCCGTCTGGTTAACGTTGAGGACGCTGCTGGCTCATGGGTCCCAGATGTCAGCCTCTTTGAACGATAAATATTTTCTTTCTTGGATTTTTTTGACCCCTTTGAAACATTGAGGACGCTGGTGCAAAATGGGCTCATATGTCATCCTCTCTATACAATAAATGTTTTCTTTCTTGGATTTTTTTGATCCATAATTTCTGGCTACTTACTTTTTTCTTTTGATCTCCTGCCGCATGGTTAACGCTGAGGAAGTTGCTGGCTCATAGGTCCCACATGGCAGCCTCTCTGAACGATAAACGTTTCCTTTCTTTCATTTTTTGACCCCTAATTTCTGGCTACTTTACCTTTTCTTTCGATACCCTGCCGCCTTGTTAACGTGGTAGGATGATGGGTCCCTAATGTCAGCTTATATGTACAAGAAACGCGTGATATCTCGGTTGAAAATTTTCTTCTCAAATTATGTGGGATGTAAGTGATTATGCAGTTGGCGTTGTGTTAGGCCAACGAGTTGATAAGAGGTTTAAATGTTATTTACTATGCTAGTAAACACTTGATGGTGCTCAAGGAAATTATAATACTATTGAAAAAAATTAGTTGTGATATTTGCATGTGATAAATTTAGACCTTATATTGTTTATTCTAATGTCATTGTGCACTTTGATCATTCATCTATTAAATATCTTATGAATAAGAAAGCTGTTAAGCCTAGACTAATAAGATTGGTTCTTTTACTTTAAGAATTTGACTTACACATTGTTGATAGGAAAGGTGAAGACAATCATGTAGCTGATCACTTATCTAGGATGGAAAATATTCCTTCGGATTCTATTTCTATCAATGATAGTTTTGCGAATAAACGAATTGATAATATAAATGTGTCTAGTGCTAGATTTGCATCTCATTGGTTTGCTGATTATGCAAACTTCTTTGTTGGTAAAGTATTTCCACCATATTTTTACTCTCAACAAGAGGGAGCGATGCGAAGATCCGCAATTTGTTGCCATCATGAGACATGCCTTTAGTTCCAAGGTGAAGTCAGTCGCGGAGAATGACATGGAAGCCGAGATCTTAGGACTGGTAATGGTGGTTCGATTCCTGGTTGCGATAAGGTTTTTGGTTGGTGATTCGTGGCTTGAAGCATCGGCATCGGCAAGTGGGAACAACGGCACATGAGAAAATCAGTCTAAACTTGCGGGGTGAAAACCCAAGATCTTGCCTTAATGGCTTGTGCCTGGCAATAATCTTGTTGAAGGTATTGTTTTGTGAGCATATACTTTACTTTCTCCTCGGTAAAACTTGTGATCTATGATCAAGACAATAATGACGTTTGTGCATTGTTCGTTTTTTGAAGATGTTACTTTTGGAGAAGATGGGTTTGCATTGTCTTGATAGTGTTTGGTCGGTTGGTACAAGAAATAGATAATTGTAGCGGGATATTTTCTGTAGTTTTTCTTTCTCTTTTTTTAACTTTTTGTATGTGCGCGTCCGTATCCCATTAGGGCACTATCTTGATGTAGAGGATAGGTGTAATTAGTATCTTCACGATATTAATATATTTTCTTTATCAAGAAAATATCAAGTTAAATCCGAGGTTTCTATATGATGTTGCACCATCTTGTGACTATTTTTTATATTGTACCTACATTAGGAACCATCGTCCGCCTCCCACCAACTTAATCATCCACTTATCCCACTTTCACCAACTCTATTATCCCAGCAAACAAAAAATTAAGTAGGCTTTTGTGTAATGTTCCACTTGTCCCACAAAAATCTCACATAAACTTTTCATTTTGCTTGTTTCGGGTTTATGTTGTGCAATGAGATCGAGCCATCAACTCGTTGTTACAACAACGACCACAATGGGGCATCAATAATGTTAAAGCAATATTAAAGCCTTTTTCTACCTAAGTTGGGATACCCGAGATATGAAACTCAACGTAAACATAAGGAACCAAAACAAGAAGATGAATCGCTGATTTCCATGTTGTCCTATCAAAAGCTAAATCTTTAGGAACAATCCAATCCCTCAAGTCTCTTGTTACCACCTCTGCCCTGTCAACCTTAGTTATCCTCTACCCCTACTTGTATTTTCCATACTTCTTAGTATTCCGCTATTAACTTCTTCTAGAGGCTAGTACGAAACAAGCTAATGCCACGAAGATCTCAAGCATGAAACTTGTGCTGAACACATGCATACGCCGTGCGTTAAAATCCTAGTATAATAAATCAGTGGCTCCTTTCAGCATTAAACATGATCAAAGCTATAACTCGAGATATACTGAGAAAGAACTGATTGACCATCATGGTTGGATAAAATGGCTGTATACCAAGAGAAACATAATGCCAGGTAGCTAAGTGAAGCTACAAGAATACCAGTAAGTGTAGTCAATGTCCTTGTTTGAAGGACTAATTAAGTACGCTGGGTAGCGGAAAACCGTTTCTGATCTCGGGTCCAGATACTCTTTTTTTTTGGACCAATCAAGTTCAGCGTGCTCCAACAATGACAAGGTATTCAACTACATATTCACCATGTAGCTCTGTTCCAAACAGTGACTGAATAGTGACTATGTCCACTTAGGTAGATATAATTAAAGCCAGTACCTACTTCTTAGCCCAATAGTCCACGACGGAGGTAAATTTCCCGTACGGCTGTACCATTAGAACGCAACCCGCCTCACCGCCGCTGGCGTCTTCGGCCAGCGCTCCGGCCATGGAGGCTTCTCCCGACCTTGCCCGAGCCCCCTTGAATCCCGCTCTCCTCCCGGCGTGGTCCGGCCGAAGCCAAGGCCGTTGTGCCTAGGCTTGGAGCCCCGCCGCGTGTCAACACCCGGATTTTTAAGTCCAGATGCCTGTTATGCCATACATCGCAATCCCAGGAATATTGTTGTTGCGAGACATAACAGTTGAATATCATAAGTCATCATTCATTACATATCATAGTCGTCTTACAAATAGATCACATGATCCAATATTACAATAATAGTTGAACTATTGTTTCAACACACATCACAAATACATAGCGGGAACGTAGATAGAAGGGGACTCTATAGTCCACAGGCCAACGCTTGACGTCAGGAGTAGTCCTAGTTGTCGTAGACGTCCTGCTGTCCATCCTCTTCATACTGCTGCTCCTCTTCATAGTCTGGCCATTTGAATAGCCAGGGACACAGCCGTGAGTACTTTAAAGTACTCGCAAACTAATACTAATATAAGTACGAACATTTCGGGTAAGGGGGTGCTAAGCTCTAGTTTCTTTTGCATAAAGCCAATTTTAGTTCACAAGTATTTGAAATCAAGACCTTTCATATGCTAACTAACTCAAGTGGGAACATTAGTGTCATTCCCACAACATTCGTTGTAATACAAGTCAAATTCACCATCCACCTTTCAAAAGTAAAATCACAAGTCATATGTCACCTTTTTGAAAAAAGTTTGATGACGGAACAGTATGGCCTTTCCAACCGTCCTTAACCGTGGACGCGGCTATTCGAATAGGTTTACACTCTGCAGAGGTTGTACGCTTGTGCCACAACTTTTGATTACATCCGTCAGGGGTAACCCTGAATAATCGTAACTCAGTACGCGGATCATCAACCATAACCTTTCACTTACATATCCTAGTATAGGCATCTCTCCCCATGAGCTTGGCCTCCCAGTGAAGACCAACCAGCACAACTGGGAACTGCACAGGGCTTGGGCCGGACATTCACCTCATCTTTAACGTCGTTTCTTTTGTTGTGGAGGCAGCTTTCGGCATAACCCCGATGACGCTTGTTTAGAGGGAACCCATACTAAGACACATAAACTTCCAGTTAAGCCCTACCCATAATCAGGTATTGTGGGGGTACTTGTAAATTGGAATGGTATCGCATCCGAACCCAACCATCAGTTTTCGTAAAATTCACCAAGTCATTCACAAGTCATATTCACCTTCAAAATCTTTCAATAGAATGACTAATCATTCCAAGGTTTTCAAAGTCATTTCATTTCACAAGTTCCCATCTAGAGTAGTCAATTTTATTTGTTAGCGCTAGCACTAGTCATGAGGGGTGCTAACTTAGCTTATAGCTTTCTAGGCTAAGTTTGATGCTCTTGTAGTATTCTATCTCTAGACCAAAGTTAACTATAAAAGCAAGCTATAATCATCAAAATAAAATCTGGTAAGAATAAAACTTGGGAGGGGATCATGAAGCATAAAGTAAATTGTGGTAGTGCCTTGCTCTTGTAGAGCTTTGCACTTAGCAAGAATATTATCTTGCAAGAATATTAGCTTGCCTTGGTTGGTGTATTGATCAAAATGTTCCTCCTTCTTCTCCGTAGATGTTCTCGTCGTCTCCTTCGTAGCCTTCGGCACTAGCGTCTATAAATACGAATACGGGGTATACAATCACCACACAAGTTCAAGAGCTATAAAAAGCACACACAGAAATCACACCAACTATTCTAGCATTATCACATTGTCATCATGTGGGTTGATATGGTTTTATTTTTAAGAAAATAATTTCCTCTCGTTATATATGTAAATGATAGTTTCCTTTTAAATTCTTGAGGAATAATTTCCTCTCATTGAATCTTCTTAAGATTTAATTTCTCAAACAATCGCACATGAATTTATGTTGACCTAAGTCAACCATTCATCATCATCATTTGAGAAAATGACTTAAATGAGGTAGAGATACCTCATACCCTTTAATAATGCCTATTATGATTTAAAATCTCCAAGTATTTCATGTGAGAGTATTTGACCAGAGGTTCAAACTTCATATGAAAATACTTGGGACAAGATTTAAATGAAGTGAAACACCTCATATAATTTACACAAGTTAAATTAGCATCACACATTACTGTTAAGTGGGTAAATGTGTTGTTTTCTTATTTAGGAAAAAATAATTTCCTCTCATACTAAATAAGGTGTTTCTTTTAATTACTTAGAGAAATAATTTCCTCTCATTGTCTTATTAAGATTTAAACTCTCTTATGAACAATATATGACCTAGGTTGACCAAAGTCAACCTCTTCATACTTATTATTTGAGAAAATGATTTAAATGAGGTTCCATACCTCATGCAATTTAATACTAACAGGGTAGTGATTTAATGTCACTAAATAACTCAACATGAGATTATATAGAATAGTTATTATCTCATGTTAAATTACTTGAGAACAAGGTTTAAATGAGAGGATTACCTCTCATGTGATTTAACACATAGTTGTAACTAATTTAATAGAAACTACTATTGAGTTGATTTAATATTCTCAATTAACAGGAATGATACCATGTTGACCAAGGTCAACACTTCACATTTATTATTTGAGCAAAGTGATTTAATTGAGATTCATCATCTCATGTGATTTAAATAACTAATGCAATTTAAAAACTATGTTGATTTAAAATCTACAAGTGAGCAAGCATGAACCTAAGCATTTAAGGGTCAACACATTACTTCATATCACTTGTGAGAAAGATTTAAATGGGGTGCTACACCTCATAGATTTAAATCCTAATTTTGAACATAATTTAAATGAGGTGGTGCACCTCATGCATTTTACTAACACATAGTAATGATTTAATATCATCAACTAATTCAATATGAGATTTAACTAACCATGGTATCTACCTCATGTTGAATTAGTTGAGACAAGATTTAAATGAGAGGGAGGCTCTCATACATTTTCATAAATTATCTTGTCTAATTTAAATGATCTAGAACTAGCCATAGGACCAATCTTTAAACTAGGCCATGATCATACACAGAACCTATATCATATTTTTACATAAACAATTAGAGTTTGTGAAATGTGAATTATGAGAGGTGGAATCACCTCAAAATTCAAAAGGGTTGATTTTTAATAATTTTTATAAGGCAGAAAAGTCCCTGCCTTGTTTATTTTGTCACATTTATTCTACAACAGATCTAGGTTTGAATCCAGTGGCATTTGATAGAGAAAACTCTAAGCTTTTCAAAAATATAAAGTTTGTCGAATTTGGCTCAGTAGATTTGGATTTATTAAATTTTAAAACTAGCATCAGATTGCAAATTAAATGAAAAAGAAATAAACACTTTTTGAATTCAAAACGGGGGCGGGAAACGAGATTGGGCCAGGGAGAGGTTAAATGGGCCGGCCCAGCTGAGCTGCCACGCGGGCGTGAGTGGCCTGACAGCGGGACCCGCCCATCAGTATCTATTTAACCACACCGAAGGGGTACGCGATATAAGCCGTTGGATCAAAAGGAGATCGGACGGTGGTGGTGTCGTCCTCGTCGGAGACGAGCTCCGGCGAGCTCAAACCCTAGCCGGTGGCCAGAGGGGTTGCTAGGGGATACACAGGGCTCCGGCGAGGCTCGGCGAGGCGGGCGTTCGGCGTGGAAGACGACGGCGAGGCGAACGAGTGTCGTGGGAGGTGCTGAGGGGGTCGGAGTCGTCGCCACCGTCTGGTTGCTGTCGCGGCGGACTCCGGGGAAATTTCGGCGGCCTAGGGCTTAATTGGAGAGGGGAAGGAGTCGAGGAGGTTCAAGAGGGAGAGGGGAACTTGTTGGTGTGCGGAAAGCGTCCAGGGGATGCCCCTTTTTATAGGGTTGGGAGTGGCCGAGGCGGAGCGGGGCAGGTCGTGGTCGACGACGGTGGTACAGTGGCGGAGAGGTCCTGGTGATGACGCGGGTGAGTAGGCGACGTCGTTGCGGGTACGGGAGACGCGATGGCGCAGAAAATGAGGGTGTGTGGAGGTCGTCAGCGTCCTCGCGACCCTGCAGTACTGCGGCGGAGGACAGTGGCGAGGGCGTCGTCTACAGGGCGAGCACGGTCCAATGGCGATGTCTAGGCGCTTGCTGACGTCGAGGAGAGGCTGTAGGTGAGAGGAGAGGGCAGGAGATGGTCGGGGTGACGAGGGCGAGCGGGCGCAGCCGGCGTGCCCGTGGCCATCTTTGGTGCACGCGCCGGCGAGGCCGAGGCGGTGACCACGTGCATGTCCAGGGTGCCGTCGTGTCCTCTCGACTCACGGTGATGTACGGCTTGCTCGACAACGTCGGGGTGATCTGCAGGACATGGTGGAGTGGCTTGGATGGGAGAGGAGAGGAGGTGAGCATGTGGATGTCATGCCATGCCTCGGCATGGTCGGGTTTTGGTCAAGGTGAGCAAGGTTCGGGGCTGGCGGTGGCTTGGACTGGTGTCCAGAGAGGTGGTGGTGTTACGGAGCAGCGGGGAGGGTCGTGGTTGGACCAAGTCCAACCAAAAACTCAGCATGGGCATCAAATTGGGTTACTTTGCAAAGTGTTTGTAGAAATGGCCGCAAGAAAATTATTTTCAAAATTTGGAAATTCCTTTGGTGGATCTCATTCATATATTCATAGAGATGGAATGGTGGTGGTGGTGGTCAATTTGGTGTTGTTTTGCAAGTTTTCAAAAAGTGGATCATCTTCTCTTTGTTTCAAGGTCCCCTCTTGTCAACACTATACTGGTCAACCTGGTCAACATTAGGTATGGTGGTCAACATGAAAGTTGTTCACCTTGACATAGTCTTGGATGACATGGAGAGAGTTGGCCAAGTTTGGTTGCAGAAACAAAAGATAGGGGGGTGCAAAGTGGGGAAGAAATTATAAATGTGACATATGACCATATTGCATGTAACTTGGGATTTGAATTGTATTTTCATTTGATTTGAGTTTCTTTGAGTTCAAAGTTGTTTAAAAGTGTTTAGTAACCATTTACAACTAATGGTGCAAGCCAAATGGGTCTAGGTTAAAGATTTGCAAAATTGGCCATAGCCACATATGTGTATTTGGAAAATCTTCTTATTTCCAATTTGATTTGGTTTTTCTTGATCTCATTGATGTAGTTGAGGTTTAATATGATATAAGAAAACAATCCAAGCAATGGAAACAAGTTTGGTGGTCTTTTACTCAAATTTGTATTTTTGGCCATATGCACATATGTGCATTTCATACTTTTATTCCTTTTCTTTATTTAGGATCAAAGGTCATGGTTTAGGGTTTATTTGATGTTATATTGGGTGTGGTAAAGTTTTCAAACCCCTTGGGCAAGGTAGAGGTGTTTAGGTCAAGTTTGGTAAAGTGGCTAAGTGTCACATATGCCTCTATGCATATGTGGCATTTGATTTTTGATTTGAGTGTTCTTGGCCCATTTGATGTTGTTGAGTGTTGAAATGGCATATGGAAGTGATCCAACCATTCACAACAAGTCCTAGGGTCAATCCTCTCAAATTCACAAATTTGCTATTTTACTCTCATATGCCTCTATGGCACTTTTAGTTTCTTTTTATTTTCTTTGGAAACCACTTGGATTTGGTTTGATAAGTACTAGGTAAAGTGTATGAAGGTTTTCCAAACCTCTATGCAAAGTAGAAAGGCTTAGGGTAAAGTTTTATAAATATAGCCATAGGCACATATGCCTCTTTCTTATTTAATTTCCTTTTATTTTAAATTAACTAGGGTGGTGAGAAAAGGGGAGAGGTTTAGGGTTTAGTGGGGTTCACAATGGTTCACCCCCATTTAGCATAAATAATAAAGGTAGGGTTCAAGATTTACCTATTAGGGCTATATGCCCCCATATGTCTTTTGTTTTATTTTGGGTTTCTCAAAATAGACCCAAAATGATTTCTGGAGAAGATTAGGGTTTAAGGTTTTTCTTATTTGATTTCTTTCTCTTTTATTTTATTGGGTTGGTGACCTTTACTTGATCACTTTAGGGTTTTAGGGTTTAGCACATAAGCATAATAGCACTCATCATGGCAAAACACAAGATTTAAACAAGATCTTTATGTATCAATCTTATTTTAATAAAAGTTTTTGTTGGTTCCAAAATTTGGAACTAGGGAAATTCATTTTGTTTGTTTTGAAATTTTTGGGTTGTTACAAACCCTTCCCCCTTAAACAAATCTCGTCCCGAGATTTTAAGAGAAGTTAGGTTCCTAAGAAAGATTGAGCAGTGAGATTAACAGGGGAACATACTTGGCATGGCCTGGGGTGCTTCATGTGCTTCGGTGGTATTCAAGCGGTAGTAACGACCGTTGCGGTTGTTTGGGTAGTTTGGGGCCAACTTTCTTCCAGTTGCGACACAGCGCTGCTGCTGGGCAGGTGCAGCGGTATTGGCGGCAATCCTGGCAAGCTTTTTGGGGCACTCATTGGAGAAGTGACCCACAACTCCACATTCATAGCAGGTTACCGTTGACTTGTCCGTTTGGGTAATGGGTACAGCATTGCTTCCAGTCCTTGGGGCATTGTTGGCGGCTTTCATCGGGCACTTTTTAGAGTAATGACCAGTAACACCACATGCATAGCAAGTCACAGTGGACCTGTCTCTGGGGGCATGGTTGGGTAATGGGATGAGCTGCTCCAGGGTTGCTATCCTCACGCGGAGACGAGCAATGAGGTAGTCCTTCTTGGCGTGCTGATGACGAAGTGCCTTGCGCTCCATTGCAAGGATGTTGATGGTGTCAGTCATCTTGGCGTGCTTAATGTGCATCTGGTTGGCTTGGGCACGGGGGTTGTTGCGGGTAGGAGGGGCCATCTGAGCAATGGGGTAGATCATAAGATAAAGGGGGAATTTCTATGGTTTGGTTGAGATAAAATTTGAAAAGTTCCAAACTTGAGTAGTGTTGAGGGGGTACAACCAACAACACTTTTTCATTCATACCAAGCATCACACATTACAAATCTAACACCCCGTTGGTTTGAAGAACCATTCATCGCTCTACGATACAAGGGGGGATCCTGATACAACTCACACCTACTTAAGTGCTGGGGTGATACTACTCTTCAGGGTGGATTCTTCTTCTTCATGGGTGAGGTGCTTGGCGAGAGGTGAGGGCGTTGTCCAAATCCCTGCGGGTTTTGTACAGCCTGAAGTCCTGATGTGCTACATAGGGGTTCATCTCCGGGGGTGGGGGTATGATCATCGGTCTTCCCATGGAGTCATGTCTTGGGTAGTAGATGAAGCGAGTGTTCTTGATCTTGTCCTCATTTTGTCCACACAGACGGGAAATTGCTTCTTGCATAGCTTTGTCTAGTCCTTCTTTCCAAGTGTTTCCCGTTACAGAAAACCATATGGTTTCCCATACCGGGGCATCAAGCTTCCTTCGTAGATCAGTAGAAACGTCCCACTGAGGTGGTTCTCCTAACTGAGCTTTGAGGGGTATTCCGAAGAACTCGGGATACGGGTGTCCTAGATAGTCCACTAGTTGCTTCAACTCCTTTTCGAACCTTAGGTCGCCTCCGGAACCAAGCTGATAGGACTTCCATTGGTACGTCATCTGTGAACCAAGAGGAGGAGTAAATTAGAGAAGTAGTCCGGTGTGCAAAATTTTATGTAGGCTTGCAAAGAAAGTAGTGTATAGATTTCTCATCTTTTTGAAAAAGGATCTCTAGGATAAGGGTAAGAACAAGTTTTCACAAATATGCACTTCATTGGTTTTTGAAACTAAGTTTTTCAGACGTCCATTCTAACTAGGGTCTCCTAAGGTCAAACAATGGCTCTGATACCAACTTGTCAACACCCGGATTTTTAAGTCCAGATGCCTGTTATGCCATACATCGCAATCCCAGGAATATTGTTGTTGCGAGACATAACAGTTGAATATCATAAGTCATCATTCATTACATATCATAGTCGTCTTACAAATAGATCACATGATCCAATATTACAATAATAGTTGAACTATTGTTTCAACACACATCACAAATACATAGCGGGAACGTAGATAGAAGGGGACTCTATAGTCCACAGGCCAACGCTTGACGTCAGGAGTAGTCCTAGTTGTCGTAGACGTCCTGCTGTCCATCCTCTTCATACTGCTGCTCCTCTTCATAGTCTGGCCATTTGAATAGCCAGGGACACAGCCGTGAGTACTTTAAAGTACTCGCAAACTAATACTAATATAAGTACGAACATTTCGGGTAAGGGGGTGCTAAGCTCTAGTTTCTTTTGCATAAAGCCAATTTTAGTTCACAAGTATTTGAAATCAAGACCTTTCATATGCTAACTAACTCAAGTGGGAACATTAGTGTCATTCCCACAACATTCGTTGTAATACAAGTCAAATTCACCATCCACCTTTCAAAAGTAAAATCACAAGTCATATGTCACCTTTTTGAAAAAAGTCTGATGACGGAACAGTATGGCCTTTCCAACCGTCCTTAACCGTGGACGCGGCTATTCGAATAGGTTTACACTCTGCAGAGGTTGTACGCTTGTGCCACAACTTTTGATTACATCCGTCAGGGGTAACCCTGAATAATCGTAACTCAGTACGCGGATCATCAACCATAACCTTTCACTTACATATCCTAGTATAGGCATCTCTCCCCATGAGCTTGGCCTCCCAGTGAAGACCAACTGTCAACCTGGGAACTGCACAGGGCTTGGGCCGGACATTCACCTCATCTTTAACGTCGTTTCTTTTGTTGTGGAGGCAGCTTTCGGCATAACCCCGATGACGCTTGTTTAGAGGGAACCCATACTAAGACACATAAACTTCCAGTTAAGCCCTACCCATAATCAGGTATTGTGGGGGTACTTGTAAATTGGAATGGTATCGCATCCGAACCCAACCATCAGTTTTCGTAAAATTCACCAAGTCATTCACAAGTCATATTCACCTTCAAAATCTTTCAATAGAATGACTAATCATTCCAAGGTTTTCAAAGTCATTTCATTTCACAAGTTCCCATCTAGAGTAGTCAATTTTATTTGTTAGCGCTAGCACTAGTCATGAGGGGTGCTAACTTAGCTTATAGCTTTCTAGGCTAAGTTTGATGCTCTTGTAGTATTCTATCTCTAGACCAAAGTTAACTATAAAAGCAAGCTATAATCATCAAAATAAAATCTGGTAAGAATAAAACTTGGGAGGGGATCATGAAGCATAAAGTAAATTGTGGTAGTGCCTTGCTCTTGTAGAGCTTTGCACTTAGCAAGAATATTATCTTGCAAGAATATTAGCTTGCCTTGGTTGGTGTATTGATCAAAATGTTCCTCCTTCTTCTCCGTAGATGTTCTCGCTGTCTCCTTCAGTAGCCTTCGGCACTAGCGTCTATAAATACGAATACGGGGTATACAATCACCACACAAGTTCAAGAGCTATAAAAAGCACACACAGAAATCACACCAACTATTCTAGCATTATCACATTGTCATCATGTGGGTTGATATGGTTTTATTTTTAAGAAAATAATTTCCTCTCGTTATATATGTAAATGATAGTTTCCTTTTAAATTCTTGAGGAATAATTTCCTCTCATTGAATCTTCTTAAGATTTAATTTCTCAAACAATCGCACATGAATTTATGTTGACCTAAGTCAACCATTCATCATCATCATTTGAGAAAATGACTTAAATGAGGTAGAGATACCTCATACCCTTTAATAATGCCTATTATGATTTAAAATCTCCAAGTATTTCATGTGAGAGTATTTGACCAGAGGTTCAAACTTCATATGAAAATACTTGGGACAAGATTTAAATGAAGTGAAACACCTCATATAATTTACACAAGTTAAATTAGCATCACACATTACTGTTAAGTGGGTAAATGTGTTGTTTTCTTATTTAGGAAAAAATAATTTCCTCTCATACTAAATAAGGTGTTTCTTTTAATTACTTAGAGAAATAATTTCCTCTCATTGTCTTATTAAGATTTAAACTCTCTTATGAACAATATATGACCTAGGTTGACCAAAGTCAACCTCTTCATACTTATTATTTGAGAAAATGATTTAAATGAGGTTCCATACCTCATGCAATTTAATACTAACAGGGTAGTGATTTAATGTCACTAAATAACTCAACATGAGATTATATAGAATAGTTATTATCTCATGTTAAATTACTTGAGAACAAGGTTTAAATGAGAGGATTACCTCTCATGTGATTTAACACATAGTTGTAACTAATTTAATAGAAACTACTATTGAGTTGATTTAATATTCTCAATTAACAGGAATGATACCATGTTGACCAAGGTCAACACTTCACATTTATTATTTGAGCAAAGTGATTTAATTGAGATTCATCATCTCATGTGATTTAAATAACTAATGCAATTTAAAAACTATGTTGATTTAAAATCTACAAGTGAGCAAGCATGAACCTAAGCATTTAAGGGTCAACACATTACTTCATATCACTTGTGAGAAAGATTTAAATGGGGTGCTACACCTCATAGATTTAAATCCTAATTTTGAACATAATTTAAATGAGGTGGTGCACCTCATGCATTTTACTAACACATAGTAATGATTTAATATCATCAACTAATTCAATATGAGATTTAACTAACCATGGTATCTACCTCATGTTGAATTAGTTGAGACAAGATTTAAATGAGAGGGAGGCTCTCATACATTTTCATAAATTATCTTGTCTAATTTAAATGATCTAGAACTAGCCATAGGACCAATCTTTAAACTAGGCCATGATCATACACAGAACCTATATCATATTTTTACATAAACAATTAGAGTTTGTGAAATGTGAATTATGAGAGGTGGAATCACCTCAAAATTCAAAAGGGTTGATTTTTAATAATTTTTATAAGGCAGAAAAGTCCCTGCCTTGTTTATTTTGTCACATTTATTCTACAACAGATCTAGGTTTGAATCCAGTGGCATTTGATAGAGAAAACTCTAAGCTTTTCAAAAATATAAAGTTTGTCGAATTTGGCTCAGTAGATTTGGATTTATTAAATTTTAAAACTAGCATCAGATTGCAAATTAAATGAAAAAGAAATAAACACTTTTTGAATTCAAAACGGGGGCGGGAAACGAGATTGGGCCAGGGAGAGGTTAAATGGGCCGGCCCAGCTGAGCTGCCACGCGGGCGTGAGTGGCCTGACAGCGGGACCCGCCCATCAGTATCTATTTAACCACACCGAAGGGGTACGCGATATAAGCCGTTGGATCAAAAGGAGATCGGACGGTGGTGGTGTCGTCCTCGTCGGAGACGAGCTCCGGCGAGCTCAAACCCTAGCCGGTGGCCAGAGGGGTTGCTAGGGGATACCTGGGGCTCCGGCGAGGCTCGGCGAGGCGGGCGTTCGGCGTGGAAGACGACGGCGAGGCGAACGAGTGTCGTGGGAGGTGCTGAGGGGGTCGGAGTCGTCGCCACCGTCTGGTTGCTGTCGCGGCGGACTCCGGGGAAATTCCGGCGGCCTAGGGCTTAATTGGAGAGGGGAAGGAGTCGAGGAGGTTCAGGAGGGAGAGGGGAACTTGTTGGTGTGCGGAAAGCGTCCAGGGGATGCCCCTTTTTATAGGGTTGGGAGTGGCCGAGGCGGAGCGGGGCAGGTCGTGGTCGACGACGGTGGTACAGTGGCGGAGAGGTCCTGGTGATGACGCGGGTGAGTAGGCGACGTCGTTGCGGGTACGGGAGACGCGATGGCGCAGAAAATGAGGGTGTGTGGAGGTCGTCAGCGTCCTCGCGACCCTGCAGTACTGCGGCGGAGGACAGTGGCGAGGGCGTCGTCTACAGGGCGAGCGCGGTCCAATGGCGATGTCTAGGCGCTTGCTGACGTCGAGGAGAGGCTGTAGGTGAGAGGAGAGGGCAGGAGATGGTCGGGGTGACGAGGGCGAGTGGGCGCACTGGCGTGCCCGTGGCCATGCTGGTGCACGCGCTGGCGAGGCCGAGGGCGGTGACCACGTGCTGTCCAGGGTGCTGTCGTGTCCTCTCTGACTCACGGTGATGTCTGGCTTGCTCAGCAACGTCAGGGTGATCTGCAGGACATGGTGGAGTGGCTTGGATGGGAGAGGAGAGGAGGTGAGCATGTGGATGTCATGCCATGCCTCGGCATGGTCAGGTTTTGGTCAAGGTGAGCAAGGTTCAGGGCTGGCAGTGGCTTGGACTGGTGTCCAGAGAGGTGGTGGTGTTACGAGCGACGAGGAGGGTCGTGGTTGGACCAAGTCCAACCAAAAACTCAGCATGGGCATCAAATTGGGTTCTGCCTGCAAAGTGTTTGTAGAAATGGCCGCAAGAAAATTATTTTCAAAATTTGGAAATTCCTTTGGTGGATCTCATTCATATATTCATAGAGATGGAATGGTGGTGGTGGTGGTCAATTTGGTGTTGTTTTGCAAGTTTTCAAAAAGTGGATCATCTTCTCTTTGTTTCAAGGTCCCCTCTTGTCAACACTATACTGGTCAACCTGGTCAACATTAGGTATGGTGGTCAACATGAAAGTTGTTCACCTTGACATAGTCTTGGATGACATGGAGAGAGTTGGCCAAGTTTGGTTGCAGAAACAAAAGATAGGGGGGTGCAAAGTGGGGAAGAAATTATAAATGTGACATATGACCATATTGCATGTAACTTGGGATTTGAATTGTATTTTCATTTGATTTGAGTTTCTTTGAGTTCAAAGTTGTTTAAAAGTGTTTAGTAACCATTTACAACTAATGGTGCAAGCCAAATGGGTCTAGGTTAAAGATTTGCAAAATTGGCCATAGCCACATATGTGTATTTGGAAAATCTTCTTATTTCCAATTTGATTTGGTTTTTCTTGATCTCATTGATGTAGTTGAGGTTTAATATGATATAAGAAAACAATCCAAGCAATGGAAACAAGTTTGGTGGTCTTTTACTCAAATTTGTATTTTTGGCCATATGCACATATGTGCATTTCATACTTTTATTCCTTTTCTTTATTTAGGATCAAAGGTCATGGTTTAGGGTTTATTTGATGTTATATTGGGTGTGGTAAAGTTTTCAAACCCCTTGGGCAAGGTAGAGGTGTTTAGGTCAAGTTTGGTAAAGTGGCTAAGTGTCACATATGCCTCTATGCATATGTGGCATTTGATTTTTGATTTGAGTGTTCTTGGCCCATTTGATGTTGTTGAGTGTTGAAATGGCATATGGAAGTGATCCAACCATTCACAACAAGTCCTAGGGTCAATCCTCTCAAATTCACAAATTTGCTATTTTACTCTCATATGCCTCTATGGCACTTTTAGTTTCTTTTTATTTTCTTTGGAAACCACTTGGATTTGGTTTGATAAGTACTAGGTAAAGTGTATGAAGGTTTTCCAAACCTCTATGCAAAGTAGAAAGGCTTAGGGTAAAGTTTTATAAATATAGCCATAGGCACATATGCCTCTTTCTTATTTAATTTCCTTTTATTTTAAATTAACTAGGGGGGTGAGAAAAGGGGAGAGGTTTAGGGTTTAGTGGGGTTCACAATGGTTCACCCCCATTTAGCATAAATAATAAAGGTAGGGTTCAAGATTTACCTATTAGGGCTATATGCCCCCATATGTCTTTTGTTTTATTTTGGGTTTCTCAAAATAGACCCAAAATGATTTCTGGAGAAGATTAGGGTTTAAGGTTTTTCTTATTTGATTTCTTTCTCTTTTATTTTATTGGGTTGGTGACCTTTACTTGATCACTTTAGGGTTTTAGGGTTTAGCACATAAGCATAATAGCACTCATCATGGCAAAACACAAGATTTAAACAAGATCTTTATGTATCAATCTTATTTTAATAAAAGTTTTTGTTGGTTCCAAAATTTGGAACTAGGGAAATTCATTTTGTTTGTTTTGAAATTTTTGGGTTGTTACACCGCGCGCCTCGTCGGCCCGGCCAGCCATGGCTCCTGCCGCTTACAACTTTCCCGCCGTACCCTGCGCACAGCCCATCGCGCACCTCGTCGGCCCGGCTGGCCGTGGCTTCTGCCGCTGAAAACTACTCCATCGTCCTCAGCGCACAACCGCCGCGCGCCTCGTCAGCCCGGTCGGCCTTGGCTCCTGCCGCTGAAAAATCCACCACCGTCCCCCGCGCACAGCCCATCGCGCGCCTCGTCGACCCGGCCGGCCATGGCTCCTGCCGCTGAAAACTTCCCCGTCATCCCCCGCGCACAGCCGCCACGCGCGTCGTCGGCCCAGTCGGCTGTGATTCTTGCCGCTGAAAAGTGAAAACTCCCCTGTCGCATCCGCGTTCAACCTGCCGTGAAGACGAAGGGCGCGACCCCTCATCGGCGGCACTGTGGAAGCGGGTGGCGAAGAAGAAGGCCTCCCCGCACTTGCACCTCCATCCGTGGAGCCATCCCGGCACCGGTGGCCGACGTGGTGCCTCCAGCCGCAACGAAGACGCCGGTGAACTCTCCAACCGCATGTGCCACCTCATGATGGCAACAAATTGCGGATCTTCGCATCGCTCCCTCTTGTTGAGAGTAAAAATATGGTGGAAATACTTTACCAACAAAGAAGTTTGCATAATCAGCAAACCAATGAGATGCAAATCTAGCACTAGACACATTTATATTATCAATTCGTTTATTCGCAAAACTATCATTGATAGAAATAGAATCCGAAGGAATATTTTCCATCCTAGATAAGTGATCAGCTACAGGATTGTCTTCACCTTTCCTATCAACAATGTGTAAGTCAAATTCTTAAAGTAAAAGAACCAATCTTATTAGTCTAGGCTTAACATCTTTCTTATTCATAAGATATTTAATAGATGAATGATCAAAGTGCACAATGACATTAGAATAAACAATATAAGGTCTAAATTTATCACATGCAAATATCACAACTAATTTTTTTCAATAGTACTATAATTTCCTTGAGCACCATCAAGTGTTTACTAGCATAGTAAATAACATTTAAACCTCTTATCAACTCGTTGGCCTAACACAACGCCAACTGCATAATCACTTACATCCCACATAATTTGAGAAGAAAATTTTCAACCGAGATATCACACGTTTCTTGTACATATAAGCTGACATTAGGGACCCATCATCCTACCACGTTAACAAGGCGGCAGGGTATCGAAAGAAAAGGTAAAGTAGCCAGAAATTAGGGGTCAAAAAATGAAAGAAAGGAAAAGTTTATCGTTCAGAGAGGCTGCCATGCGGGACCTATGAGCCAACAACTTCCCCAGCGTTAAGCATGCGGCAGGAGATCAAAAGAAAAAGGTAAGTAGCCAGAAATTATGGATCAAAAAAATCCAAGAAAGAAAACATTTATTGTATAGAGAGGATGACATATGGGCCCATTTTGCACCAGCGTCCTCAATGTTTCAAAGGGGTCAAAAAAATCCAAGAAAGAAAATATTTATCGTTCAAAGAGGCTGACATCTGGGACCCATGAGCCAGCAGCGTCCTCAACGTTAACCAGACGGCAGGATATCAAAATAAAAAAAGAAAGTAGCCAGAAATTAGGGGTAAAAAAATCTAAAAAAGGAATCATTTATCGTTCAGAGAGGCTAACATATGGGACCCATGAGGCAGCATCGTCCTTAACGTTAACCAGGCGGCAGGAGATCGAAAGAAAAAGGCAAATAGCTAGAAATTATGGGTCAAAAATAAATCCAAGAAAGGAAACGTTTATTGTACATGGAGGATGACATATGGGACCCCTGAGCCAGTAGCATCCTAAATATTTCAAAGTCGGCAGGGGATCGAAATAAAAGGTAAGTAGCCAGAATTTAGGGGTAAAAAAATCAAAGAAAAGGAAATATTTGTCATTCAAAGAGGATAACATGCGTGACCCATGAGCCAACAACATAAACGACTCGATCGGACAACGTGGACGAGAGGGCGCGATCGGAAAAAGATGCGCTAGCGACACTGCCATCTGGGCCCTACCCTCTGTAGGGGTGCGGATTTGCATTGACTTAGCCGGAGCACCCTCGAATTCATCATGCACCACGTCATGGGCCACCATGCGCGCCGTTTTTCCCGATTCTGTGGTGCTAGATGGCGTCAAAAGCAAGAAAAAAAAGTTTTGAGATGCACCACAGAAAGAGCAAAATTGCCGGGGATGGTGAATCAACAACCACGTTAAGACCTCAACTTCATCGCTCATGGCGAATTTTTTTGTAGTGTCGTCAAAAAAGTATCTTGATAATCCCCAAGTGCAGGGAATCACCATAGTACAATTCAATAAGTATTTTAATGTCAAACTCACGAGGAGCTGAAGGTAAACTATCTATTCTCTAAAGCCCTATAACCCACTTATATGGCCCTTCGTGAAAAGCAATGAACCAGAGTGTGCAAGGTACTTTTTACTATTAACTAGAAAAGTGTAAAGTGTTGAAAATAATTGCAGAAAGTAAAACAAGTAAAATTAAGTAAGGTGAAGTAACTCAAGGGAGCAGCTGTTTTGGAAAATTGTTATTTCATTTGCTTGGTTTTCACAATTAGTGAAGCTCTGTGATGGTCTTTTTTGTGTTTCGTCTAGAGAGGAGCCATAAATAGGTGCATCCATAAGCATGTGTAAATTCACCCGTAGTGATTGATCTAAGGCCGTTAATACGAGCAAACAAAGGAATTATTAAGACATAAAGTCCAACCACCACTGTAAGTTTCAAGGTCCCCACAATAATATCCCTCGTTAATTAACCATTAATTAATATAACATGCATATCTAAGACTTGGGACACAATTTCTGTCAAACTCCGGCTATCCCTCCTCCTATCATCATGCAACGGGGAAAACCTTATTCATTCCCCAACATATGTGTGCACTCATATATCAGTACATAAGATCATCATAGAAGATAACATATACTTATATTCAACCATCAACAAACTATGTTGCAATTGCCATAAACAAGTCGCTACTCAAACAAAGACATAGATGTACAATAGATCATGGGAAAACGGTTGATTGCATCACACATCATTTTGCCAAGATGTTACAAAGGGTTAGATGGAGGATGTTGCGGTAGGTGTTGATGAATATGTTGATGATGACCTTGCCAGAGGAGTGTGGAGTCCACCAGAGGAGATTTCGGGAGCGTTTCCCCCTCTGATCTCAGCGACGGCGGCCTACTGACTCTCTGCTTATGTGTTTTTGATCTATGCATCCGTATGTTCTAAGATTGCATCGGGGGACCTTTATATATGTGTGTTTAGGTCAAGACCATTAGGTATGGCTTTGGAAGAACGGTTGCGGACGCTCGAGGAGGGAAAGAGGTGGTGTGGCACGGCCAGGGGTGGTGGCCACGCCACTTAGGCTCTTTCATCCTTCAGGCCTCTCTTAGTGAAATTCCAGGACCCCAGAATGTTCATCTTCACGAAATATCAATCCTCAAAAAATCCCAAGTCCATTTGACTCCGTATAGGTCAGTGAAAGTAGAAAATACGCAAAACAGAGAATCCCTATTCTGTCGAGTTATAACCAAAATTTGGGGATCATCAAATCCCCCCAAAAAATATAAAAAATGGATGTAACAATATAAAATATGCAAATATGTGGGAATATGTGGCAATAAACTACAAAGTTCATGTATGCATTTTACATGCATCAACCCCTTTCACCTTCTCGTCCATTGGCTTTGGAGGCTCTAGCTTCTCTCTTTTGCTCAGTCTCAACAACCTTTTTCATCATTCTAGCAGTTCCTTCTTTCTCCTCTAAGATTTTCGCCTCAATTGGAGCAGTTTATCCAAATGGGTTGCTGGAAGATCCAAGATAATAGGAAGCCAAAATAAGTTTTGGAATGTTAGGTGGAGAATAGATATGGGCTCAACAAATAAAGGATCCTGAGATATTGGAGGAAGTATTCTCTGGAGCTAGAGGAAGAACAAGAAGGGATGTGGCACGGTGAGAATGGGGTTTTTTCCCGTCCCCTCACGTTATTTATAGTGGCTTACCAGAGAAGGCGAGTGTTGGATCCTACGGTAGGTACGCAAGGGTCGCATCGTTGGATTACCGCCACGTGTCCTAGGTCTTAAGCGGCAAAATCACCGCCAAGGTGCTTTTACTGTTGAAATCACCTACATCCAGGAAAGTTATCTGTGCTGGAATTTATGCCCTGGATTTTAGGAGATTCTCAGTATAACCTTTCCATGGAAGACATGCAAAATCCACGAGATGACTGTTGGTAGAATCTGACCGTTGAAGTTAGGACGATGAAGTTTCCGACTAAGTTTGGTCGGCGATATGAAGTTGGGAGTCCTTCAAGATTCTTTGTTGAACGTTCCGAGTAAAGACAAAGACATATGCGTAAGATGAATTGGATAGAAGAATGGTGAATCTCGGAGTACTCCGGGGCTACTATTGTGGATATGTGTTGTGGATATGCTAACTAGGTATACCACATCAAGGTCTAAATTCTGGCAAGCCCGGGTGACCCACATATGGTGATAAGGACATCCCTACCAATCCACTACCTCCGTCATTACAAGATGAAGACGATGCTGCTGCAAAGCTCAAGTCCAATGAAGTCAAGATTGGACCCATTACAAGGGTTCATGAGAAGCTACTAAAACAACAGGTGAATTTGTTCCTAAATGGAACTTTGATTGACGAGAACTTTATACTGCCTAAGTCTTGTTACTTATGTATGATCAGATACGAAGATGGAGCAAGCATCGCACGAGGAGAAGAGGAGCAGCTAGACGTGAAGCTGGACATGGATCTGGTCATGAAGCTGGACAAGAAGACATCCAATGGACGTGCGAGGGAGGAGAGGGAGGCATGTGCGAGGGAGTAAGACGATGTCCAGACCGGTGCCACGCCCGGTCGGCCGTCACGCCGGACGGCCAGGTCCCATGTCCGGTCCAACCGGCCCCCACGCCGGGTGAGCCCGGCACCCGCCGGATCCTGCGCTGGTGCCAACCGGGGAGGTATACTGTGTGACACCGCCTTGGCCTGATCATGGTCCGGTCCCAGGCCCGGTCCAAACCGGACCGGCCGGTCCCTGGCCCGGTCGATCGGCCTCCAGGACGGCCGTGTCCAAGTCAGTCTCGACTAGATCCCGATCTGGGTCGGTTTTTAATGTATTTTCTCGACTTCTGGTCATCCTGAACCCCTATATAAGTGCCTAGGATGCCCCCAAATTAGGTTTAGACCACGTTTAAGATAAACCCTAGTTCATAGTTGATTGCTTTGCAACTCTATTGAATCTCTACACCAATTCGCATCGATTTGGTGTTTTATTACTGAAAGTCTTGTGTGATATGCTGTTCCATTGGGAATTAGACGGTTGCAACTTACCGCTCCGTGGTCGGAGGCTACGTCCGCAAGTGTGTGGAGTTGCGAATATCTTGCAGGGTTGAGAGATGTTGCATTTGTGACAGGAATCGATCGAGAGATTCGTCAGCGTCATACAAGTTATCATCCACTTCATCATCGTGTATCTCCGATGTGTTCATTGTGTGTTCATCACCACCCCCGTCGCTTACTGAGAAGATCGGGCAACCCCTTATCATCATGGTATCAGATTTCAGCGTTTCCTCGGTAAGCCATCTACAATCCACCCCATAGTTGAGTTGTGAGTGTTTCCTATCCAGAAAAATACATAAAAAGTTAGGTTTAGGGTTTGCCATAGCCTTAGATTGCATCAATTTTGAGTTTTAGTTGCTTTTCGTAGTTGTTTTTGCATATCTTTTTCTTCCTTTTAGTACATTGTCTAGGGTTTGTGTTTACATATCATCTAGTTTTCGGTTTTTGTTCCTCCGAGTACACATATCATACAGTTTGCTTGTTCCCAACCATAGACACAGCCTTTCGATATAAGTGACTAGGAACTTCCCCAGAAGAGACTAGTTTTACCGCTCGATAGGCTGCTCATTAGGGTTTTGGTGTTTTGCATTATCTGTTGGCCATGTTACAAGGAGTTGAGTAATAAAATAAATTAAAAAAGAAGCAAAAAGAGCTACATGTGTTGCGTGTCATAAAAAGAAAATCCAAAAAGAAAAGTGAAGTGCTAGTAGAATCAAGTGAAGGCGTAAGTTTACTTTCCTGCACCTGTAGTTGAGCAATCTTGTGCCTGTCCCGTTGAGCTTTGCTAGCGTCTCTCAAGTGCTTTGCAACCTATTTCATCCATATAGTTGCATTGCCACATTTATCACCTTGTGTGAGTATCTTTGGTTGTCTACGGTCAGCGCTAGAGCATGTTATTGGTGCAAATAGGTAGCCCACCTACAGCCCCACATATATCCTGCTTTGTCGTGTGATTGTTCTTATACCCTTGGTATTCACTTCACTAAACCCGTGCACTAGTTTGTCAATCCAAGTGGTAAGCAATACTAATTCACTTAGGAGAGGTAAGATTTACTTTTTCTTATCAGTTTTGAGTGAGTTGTAAGAGTACCACCACAGATTTTTATTTTAGTGCACTAACCTACTACCCATGTCTTCTAGTGATGCTAAACTTGTTAACCAGAAACAGAAGGATGGAGCTGATGTTATGACTTGGAGGGAGTATGAAGCCCTTCGTAATGAGATGCGACGTGAATTTCGCGAACAGGACGAAGGACTTACTGCTGAGATTCAAAAGGTCCCTACGAAGCTTGTGTCAACACCCGGATTTTTAAGTCCAGATGCCTATTATGTCATACATCGCAATCCCAGGAATATTGTTGTTGCGAGGCATAATAGTTAAGTATCACAGTCATCATTCATTACAAACCATAATGTCTTACAAATTGGAATCACATGATCCATATTACACGACTAGTTGATCTATCGATCAACGAACAAACACAAGTTCATAGCGGAAGCGTAAGATACAAGGACTCTTAAGTCCACAGGCCAACGCTTGACGTCGGAAGACTCCTAGTTGTCGTAGGCGTCCTGCTGATCATCTCCTTGTTCATCTTCATACTCTGGCCAGTTGAATAGCCAGGGACAAAGCCGTGAGTACTTCATGTACTCGCAAACTAATACTAATGTAAGTGCTAGACATTTCTAGTAAGGTTTGCTAAGCTCTAGTTTATTTGCAGAAAGCCAATTCTAGTTCACCAATATTTGAGTAAAACCTTATTCATGTGCTAACTAACTCAAGTGGGAACATTAGTGTCATTCCCACCATTCAGGTGGTGATTTCAATTCAATTCACCACAAGTCATTTCACCATCTCATTTCAACATCATTTTCAAGAATTTGACATCGGAAACTGTATGGCCTTTTCCAACCGCCCGTAACCGTGGACGCGGCTAATCGAATAGATTGACACTCTGCAGAGGTTGCACACTTGTGCCACAACATTTGATTTCATCCGTCGGGATTACCCCGAATCATCGTAACACAGTACGCCGATCATCAACCATAACCTTTCACTTACAAATCCTAGTATGAGCACCTCTCCCCATGAGCTTGGCCTCCCAGTGAAGACCAATCGTCAACCTGGAACTGCACAGGCTTGGCCGTACAATTCACCTCAATTTCACATCATTTCTCAACAACGGAGGCAGCCTCAAGCGTAACCCCTATGACGTGTGTTCAGAGGGAACCCATACTAAGATGCATAAACTTCCAGTTAAGCCCTACCCATAATCAGGTATTGTGGGGGTACTCAATATTGGAAAGGTATCGCATTCAAACCAATATCATGTTTATCAAAAATCACCATCTTCTCTTTGGTCATATTCACCTTCAAAAATCATTCAATGGAATGCTTCATCATTCCAAGGTTTCAAAACTCAATTCAAGTCACATTGTTCCCATCTAGAGTAGTCAGGTTTTATTCATTAGCACTAGCTCTAAATCATGAGGGGTGCTATCTTGCCTTGCTTGAGTAAGACTAACTTTACTACTCTAGTAAACCTCTTTTCATTGACCAAAGTTAACTATAAAAGTAACTTCTTGAGAAAACAAGTAAAGACTTGTAATGTATAAACTTGGTATAGGCTTATGTAAGAAAAGGTAAGATTCATGGTGCCTTGCCCCAAGGGGCTTTGCACTTTGCAAGAATATTAGCTTGCCTTGGTAGTTCTCAAAATTCTCCTCCTCCTCCTCTTGGTAGCAACCTTCTTCTTCCGTGTACTCTCCGGTGCTAGCGTCTAAATTTAAATACGAGTATAATCACTCAACTAATTCAATGGCTATTCCATACATCACATATAATCACACAAACTATTCTATGCACACAATTAATCTAATTAGGGTGCATGGGTTGTGTTGCTTGAGGGGATTTAATTTCCTTTTATTTAATATGTAAATGATAGTTTCCATAGGGTTCTTGAGAAATAATTTCCTCTCATTGAAATCTTCTTAAGATTTAATTTCTCAAACAATCATACATGAACTTATATTGAATTAAGTCAAGCATTCATCATCATCATCATTTGAGAACATGATTTAAATGAGGTAGACCACCTCATACCATTTAATAATGCTACATATGATTTAAATCTCCAAGCAATTCATATAAGTGAATTTGGCCAGGGGTCCAAACATCACATGAATTCATTTAAGACAAGGTTTAAATGAAGTATAGTACTTCATATGATCTACTTAATAGTTTTGGACAATATCAACTACATAAACTAGCCATATTATCCATTAATTAAACTAGGGCATGATCATGCAAAGTGACCACACCATTTTCTTGCATAAACAATTAGTGTAAGTCAAATGTGAGCTATTAGAGTTGGAATTAACTTAATATCTCTTTTAGTTGATTTTTAATAATTATCTGAATAGGGAGAAGTCCCTACCTTCTTCTTTTTATCAGATTAATTCTACAACAAATTTTGAGATGGGACCAGTGGCATTTTGTAGATCTTTTTACTAGCTTTCCAACCATATAAAATTCATTGAATTTGGTTAAGCCAATTTGAATCTATTCAATTTCAAAGTTTGGGCAGTATTGAAATTTATTTGGATTTGATTAAATGAAATTTGAATTAACAGGGCCGGCGGGAAAACGAAACTGGGCTAGTTCGAATTAAAACGGCCCAGTCCAGCCCACCACGGTCCACAGACGCATGGGCTTGCTGACAGCATGGGGTCCACGCGTCAGCGGCTCATAACGACCGAATCGGTATGTTTTAAACTGGCGCGTTGGATTAGAAGTGAATCGGACGGTCGAGGTTCATCGTCTTCTCCGACGAGAACCCGACGTGCTGGCGGCGAGGGTAGGGGGTCGGAGAGCTCACCGTGGCTCCAGCTAGGGTGGGCAGTGTGCGTGATGACGTTGTGGACGACGGCGGAGCTCCTGGTACCGGCGGCTCCTCCTGGAACGGCTCCAATCGACGGCGGCGACCTCCGGGTACTGGCGGCGTCGATCTTCAAATTGGGGCAGCTCCGGCGATGATTGAGTGAGTGGTGGAGTGGTGGAGAGGCAGTGAAGGGTGGCGAGTGCGATGGTGTGCTCCGTTGCTTCCAGGGAACTCGCTATTTATAGGATTGAGAGAAGGTGGCGGGTGATACGTCTCCGACGTATCGATAATTTCTTGTGTTCCATGCCACATTATTGATGATATCTACATGTTTTATGCACACTTTATGTCATATTCGTGCATTTTCTGGAACTAACCTATTAACAAGATGCCGAAGTGCCGATTCTTTGTTCTGCTGTTTTTGGTTTCAGAAATCCTAGTAACGAAATATTCTCGGAATTGGACGAAATCAACGCCCAGGGTCCTATTTTGCCACGAAGCTTCCAGAAGACCGAAGAGGAGACGAAGTGGGGCCACGAGGCGGCCAAACCCTAGGGCGGCGCGGCCTGGCCCTTGGCCGCGCCGACCTGTGGTGTGGGGCCCTCGTGTGGCCCCCTGACCTGCCCTTCCGCCTACTTAAAGCCTCCGTCGCGAAACCCCCAGTACCGAGAGCCACGATACGGAAAACCTTCCAGAGACGCCACCAACGCCGATCCCATCTCGGGGGATCCAGGAGATCGCCTCCGGCACCCTGCCGGAGAGGGGAATCATCTCCCGGAGGACTCTACGCCGCCATGGTCGCCTCCGGTGTGATGTGTGAGTAGTCTACCCCTGGACTATGGGTCCATAGCAGTAGCTAGATGGTTGTCTTCTCCCCATTGTGCTATCATTATCGGATCTTGTGAGCTGCCTAACATGATCAAGATCATCTATCTGTAATTCTATATGTTGCGTTTGTTGGGATCCGATGAATAGAGAATACTTGTTATGTTGATTATCAAAGTTATATCTACGTGTTGTTTATGATCTTGCATGCTTTCCGTTACTAGTAGATGCTCTGGCCAAGTAGATGCTTGTAACTCCAAGAGGGAGTACTTATGCTCGATAGTGGGTTCATGCCTGCATTGACACAGGACGACGTGAGAAAGTTCTAAGGTTGTGTTGTGCTGTTGCCACTAGGGATAAAACATTGATGCTATGTCTAAGGATGTAGTTGTTGATTACATTACGCACCATACTTAATGCAATTGTCTGTTGCTTTGCAACTTAATACTGGAGGGGGTTCGGATGATAACCTGAAGGTGGACTTTTTAGGCATAGATGCAGTTGGATGGCGGTCTATGTACTTTGTCGTAATGCCCAATTAAATCTCACTATAATCATCATGATATGTATGTGCATTGTCATGCTCTCTTTATTTGTCAATTGCCCAACTGTAATTTTTTCACCCAACATGCTGTTTGTCTTATGGGAGAGACACCTCTAGTGAACTGTGGACCCCGGTCCAATTCTCTTTACTGAAATACAATCTACTGCAATACTTGTTCTACTGTTTTCTGCAAACAATCATCTTCCACACAATACGGTTAATCCTTTGTTACAGCAAGCCGGTGAGATTGACAACCTCACTGTTTCGTTGGGGCAAAGTACTTTGGTTGTGTTGTGCAGGTTCCACGTTGGCGCCGGAATCCCTGGTGTTGCGCCGCACTACATCTCGCCGCCATCAACCTTCAACGTGCTTCTTGACTCCTACTGGTTCGATAAACCTTGGTTTCTTACTGAGGGAAACTTGCTGCTGTACGCATCACACCTTCCACTTGGGGTTCCCAACGAGCGTGTGCTTTACGCGTCATCAAGCTAAATTTCTGGCGCCGTTGCCGGGGAACTGAAGAAAAGTTACACCACAAAGATTTCTAACTCCCACGTCAACTACACGCCAGCAGCTAAATTTCTGGCGCCGTTGCCGGGGAGATCAAGACACGCTGCAAGGGGAGTCTCCACTTCCCAATCTCTTTACTTTGTTTTTGTCTTGCTTAGTTTTATTTACTACTTTGTTTGCTGCACTAAACCAAAATACAAAAAAATTAGTTGCTAGTTTTACTTTATTTGCTACCTTGTTTGCTATATCAAAAACACAAAAAAAAAATTAGTTACTTGCATTTACTTTATCTAGTTTGCTTTATTTACTGTCCTGCACTCTATATTAAAAATACAAAAAAAATTAGTTACTTTTGTTACCATGTCTAGCTCTGAACCTGTTACTTCTTCGCCTGAAGAATTAGTCTTCACTTTTAAACAAGGGGATGAGGAGAGTTTTAAGGATGCTTGGTCTAGAATTTTTACTTCTTATCGTAAAACTGAACCTCAAATGACTCTAAGTTTGCTCCTTAGTAATTTTTATTTTGGTCTTATGATTCGCTATAGATATGCTTTGGATGCTTTAGTGGGAGGAGATTTCCTTCATTGCAATGGGGATCAAGCTTTTAATGCCATAAAGAAGTTGGTTGCATCACATGATTCAGCTAATAACTTTGATTCAGCCCTTACTAGCATTTAGAATAGATTAAACAATCTCGAGATAAGTACATCTCGCTTGGATGACAACTATCACCATGTTCGTAATCGTCTTGAACAAGTTTTAGTGAACTCTAAACTTTCATTATGGGATCCTACTGTTAAAATTGTTATCGGTGATCAAACTCTTCGTGCCAACTGTGATATTATGTCTGAATTTTGCCTTATACCTGAGAGCATTTATAAATCTTTGAAACTTTGGGGAGTCGATGAAGGAGGAGAAGAAATAACTCTCATTGATAACTCTGTTATAATTCCTAAGGGAATAGCCGCAGGTGTGCATACAACCATTCTTGGAAGAACAATATCCATTGATTATCTTGTTATTGAATGTGTAGGGACAGGAAAAATCACACTCGGAAGATCCCTGCTGAAACTATTGGGAGCAGTCATTGATGTGGGAGAAGGCACCCTGGAATTCACCTCTACACCGGGGGGAAATCATATATTTCCTAAATCAAAGGGAAAGAAAAACAACAAGAAAGGTAAGGGTAAAGCCCAAGGTAAGGTTGACACACCATCTCTTGATAATACTTGATATACACTTTCTGCGCCTAGCTGAAAGGCGTTAAAGAAAAGCGCTTATGGGAGACAACCCATGGTTTTTACTACAGTACTTGGTTTTTATTTTGTGTCTTGGAAGTTGTTTACTACTGTAGCAACCTCTCCTTATCTTAGTTTAGTGTTTTATTGTGCCAAGTAAAGTCGTTGATAGAAAAGTTCATACTAGATTTGGATTACTGCGCAGAAACAGATTTCTTTGCTGTCACGAATCTGGGCTATTTTCTCTGTAGGTAGCTCAGAAAATTAAGCCAATTTACGTGCATGATCCTCAGATATGTACGCAACTTTCATTCAATTTGAGCATTTTCATTTGAGCAAGTCTGGTGCCATTTTAAAATTCGTCAATACGAACTGTTCTGTTTTGACAGATTCTGCCTTTTATTTCGCATTGCCTCTTTTGCTATGTTGGATGAATTTATTTGATCCACTAATGTCCAGTAGCATTATGAAATGTCCAGAAGTGTTAAGAATGATTGTGTCACCTCTGAATATGATAATTTATATTGTGCACTAACCCTCTAATGAGTTGTTTCGAGTTTGGTGTGGAGGAAGTTTTCAAGGATCAAGAGAGGAGTATGATGCAACATGATCAAGGAGAGTGAAAGCTCTAAGCTTGGGGATGCCCCGGTGGTTCACCCCTGCATATATCAAGAAGACTCAAGCGTCTAAGCTTGGGGATGCCCAAGGCATCCCCTTCTTCATCGACAACATTATCAGGTTCCTCCCCTGAAACTATATTTTTATTCCATCACATCTTATGTGCTTTTTCTTGGAGCGTCGGTTTGTTTTTGTTTTTGTTTTGTTTGAATAAAATGGATCCTAGCATTCACTGTATGGGAGAGAGACACGCTCCGCTGTTGCATATGGACAAGTATGTCCTTAGGCTTTACTCATAGTATTCATGGCGAAGTTTCTTCTTCGTTAAATTGTTATATGGTTGGAATTGGAAAATGCTACATGTAGTAATTCTAAAATGTCTTGAATAATTTGATACTTGGCAATTGTTGTGCTCATGTTTAAGCTCTTGCATCATATGCTTTGCACCCATTAATGAAGAAATACATAGAGCATGCTAAAATTTGGTTTGCATATTTGGTCTCTCTAAAGTCTAGATAATTTCTAGTATTGAGTTTGAACAACAAGGAAGACGGTGTAGAGTCTTATAATGTTTACAATATGTCTTTTATGTGAGTTTTGCTGCACCGTTCATCCTTGTGTTTGTTTCAAATAGCCTTGCTAGCCTAAACCTTGTATCGAGAGGGAATACTTCTCATGCATCCAAAATCCTTGAGCCAACCACTATGCCATTTGTGTCCACCATACCTACCTACTACATGGTATTTCTCCGCCATTCCAAAGTAAATTGCTTGAGTGCTACCTTTAAAATTCCATCATTCACCTTTACAATATATAGCTCATGGGACAAATAGCTTAAAAACTATTGTGGTATTGAATATGTACTTATGCACTTTATCTCTTATTAAGTTGCTTGTTGTGCGATAACCATGTTTCTGGGGACGCCATCAACTATTCTTTGTTGAATATCATGTGAGTTGCTATGCATGTCCGTCTTGTCTGAAGTAAGAGAGATCTACCACCTTAATGGTTGGAGCATACATATTGTTAGAGAAGAACATTGGGCCGCTAACTAAAGCCATGATTCATGGTGGAAGTTTCAGTTTTGGACATATATCCTCAATCTCATATGAGAATAATAATTGTTGCCACATGCTTATGCATTAAAGAGGAGTCCATTATCTGTTGTCCATGTTGTCCCAGTATGGATGTCTAAGTTGAGAATAATCAAAAGCGAGAAATCCAAAATGCGAGCTTTCTCCTTAGACCTTTGTACAGGCGGCATGGAGGTACCCCATTGTGACACTTGGTTAAAACATGTGTATTGCGATGATCCGGTAGTCCAAGCTAATTAGGACAAGGTGCGGGCACTATTAGTATACTATGCATGAGGCTTGCAACTTGTAAGATATAATTTACATGATACATATGCTTTATTACTACCGTTGACAAAATTGTTTCTTGTTTTCAAAATCAAAGCTCTAGCACAAATATAGCAATCGATGCTTTTCCTCTTTGGAGGACCTTTCTTTTACTTTTATTATTGAGTCAGTTCACCTATTTCTCTCCACCTCAAGAAGCAAACACTTGTGTGAACTGTGCATTGATTCCTACATACTTGCATATTGCACTTATTATATTATTCTATGTTGACAATTATCCATGAGATATACATGTTATAAGTTGAAAGCAACCGCTGAAACTTAATCTTCCTTTGTGTTGCTTCAATACCTTTACTTTGATTTATTGCTTTATGAGTTAACTCTTATGCAAGACTTATTGATGCTTGTCTTGAAGTACTATTCATGAAAGGTCTTTGCTATATGATTCACTTGCTTACTCATGTCATATACATTGTTTTGATCGCTGCATTCATTACATATGCTTTACAAATAGTATGATCAAGGTTATGATGGCATGTCACTCCAGAAATTATCCTTGTTATCATTTTACCTGCTCGGGACGAGCAGAACTAAGCTTGGGGATGCTGATACGTCTCCGACGTATCGATAATTTCTTGTGTTCCATGCCACATTATTGATGATATCTACATGTTTTATGCACACTTTATGTCATATTCGTGCATTTTCTGGAACTAACCTATTAACAAGATGCCGAAGTGCCAGTTGTTGTTTTCTGTTGTTTTTGGTTTCAGAAATCCTAGTAACGAAATATTCTCGGAATTGGACGAAATCAACGCCCAGGGTCCTATTTTGCCACGAAGCTTCCAGAAGACCGAAGAGGAGACGAAGTGGGGCCACGAGGCGGCCAAACCCTAGGGCGGCGCGGCCTGGCCCTTGGTCGCGCCGACCTGTGGTGTGGGGCCCTCGTGTGGCCCCCTGACCTGCCCTTCCGCCTACTTAAAGCCTCCGTCGCGAAACCCCCAGTACCGAGAGCCACGATACGGAAAACCTTCCAGAGACGCCGCCAACGCCGATCCCATCTCGGGGGATCCAGGAGATCGCCTCTGGCACCCTGCCGGAGAGGGGAATCATCTCCCGGAGGACTCTACGCCGCCATGGTCGCCTCCGGTGTGATGTGTGAGTAGTCTACCCCTGGACTATGGGTCCATAGCAGTAGCTAGATAGTTGTCTTCTCCCCATTGTGCTATCATTGTCGGATCTTGTGAGCTGCCTAACATGATCAAGATCATCTATCTGTAATTCTATATGTTGCGTTTGTTGGGATCCGATGAATAGAGAATACTTGTTATGTTGATTATCAAAGTTATATCTACGTGTTGTTTATGATCTTGCATGCTTTCCGTTACTAGTAGATGCTCTGGCCAAGTAGATGCTTGTAACTCCAAGAGGGAGTACTTATGCTCGATAGTGGGTTCATGCCTGCATTGACACCTGGGACAGTGACAGAAAGTTCTAAGGTTGTGTTGTGCTGTTGCCACTAGGGATAAAACATTGATGCTATGTCTAAGGATGTAGTTGTTGATTACATTACGCACCATACTTAATGCAATTGTCTGTTGCTTTGCAACTTAATACTGGAGGGGGTTCGGATGATAACCTGAAGGTGGACTTTTTAGGCATAGATGCAGTTGGATGGCGGTCTATGTACTTTGTCGTAATGCCCAATTAAATCTCACTATAATCATCATGATATGTATGTGCATTGTCATGCTCTCTTTATTTGTCAATTGCCCAACTGTAATTTGTTCACCCAACATGCTGTTTGTCTTATGGGAGAGACACCTCTAGTGAACTGTGGACCCCGGTCCAATTCTCTTTACTGAAATACAATCTACTGCAATACTTGTTCTACTGTTTTCTGCAAACAATCATCTTCCACACAATACGGTTAATCCTTTGTTACAGCAAGCCGGTGAGATTGACAACCTCACTGTTTCGTTGGGGCAAAGTACTTTGGTTGTGTTGTGCAGGTTCCACGTTGGCGCCGGAATCCCTGGTGTTGCGCCGCACTACATCTCGCCGCCATCAACCTTCAACGTGCTTCTTGACTCCTACTGGTTCGATAAACCTTGGTTTCTTACTGAGGGAAACTTGCTGCTGTACGCATCACACCTTCCACTTGGGGTTCCCAACGAGCGTGTGCTTTACGCGTCATCAGCGGGGCAGTGATGCGGTCGACCATGGCGTGGCTTCTCCGGCGAGCTATCGAGCTAGGCGAGGGCGCAGGTGTGTTCGTGGCGTCGCCACGGTCCTCTGGGCGGCGACAGCTAGGGTAGGCAGTGCCTAACGCGGTCGCAATGTTTCCGTGTCTAGCGGTGTCCGCGTCGGGGTTTCCTCTTCGTCTCCGGCGGCGGCGGGCACGGGTCGTGGCCGAGAGCATGTCTGGCGGCTGCGTACGTGTGCGGCGGTGCTCAACTCGTGGCGAGGTGGTCCAGGGCGTGCTCGAGGTAGCCAGACGGCGCGTGTCCAGGGCGCGTCTGCGAGTGTCCACGTGCGACGTTGTCGGCATGGCGTGGCCACCACTGGGCGCGTGTGTTCCGGCGGCTGTCGAGCTCCTCCTCGACCAGGGCTTGCTCTAGGAGATCCAGTAGGGTGTGGTGGCAAGCATTGGCACGGTGGCCAGGGTTGGGGAAGGAAGGAGAGAGGGGTTGGGTGGACATGGTGTCCATGGCCGGCATGGCCATGTCCATGCCATGCATAGCTCCTCCTTAGGGTTTCTATTTGTCATTAAGGGTGAGAGGGGGCAGGGGAACCATTTAGAGTAGTGTGGTGTAGATTAGGTTTGTGTAGAGCACTATTTCAAATAGTGTCAAATAGTTACATAATGATTATTTGTGAATTTTGTCCAAATTTGATTCAATTCAAATGGTTGCAAGTTTTGAATTGTGAGTATTTCATTGAGTTAGAAATGACCAGAGGTGATGAAGTGTGGTGGTGGAATTGTTAAATTCAAAGTTTTGCAAAAATTGACAAGTGTGAGATTGTTGCATCTATTAAAATGTTGCAACTTTGGATGAGCATAGCAAATGATCAAGTAAGAATTTGGCATGGTGATCTTTACAAAAAGTGTTCACCTTGATGTTGTCGTGGATGAGGTGCAAAGAGTTAGCAAGGTTTATTTTGAGAAATTTGAATTGCAAGGGCTCAAAGTAGTGATCAGACTATAATTGGCAGATTTGGCCATTATCATATGTGAGCAAGTTTTGGATTTGAAATCCATTTGAATTGTGCTCTTTTGATTACAAAAGTTGTAATAAGTGTTTAGTAACATTATTCAACTAATGGTGAAGACCAAATTGGCCTAGGGTCATAATTTATAAAAATGCCATAGGGCATATATGAGGGTTTTAGGGTTTTTCATTTATTTAATTTCTTTCTCTTTTTGATTTATTTGGTTGGTGATCTTCTCATGATCACATTAGGGTTTTAGGGTTTAGCTTATACATATAATAACAATCATCATGGCATATCAATCAAATGCACAAGTCCTATGCATGGCACTATATGCAATTTAAAAAGTTTTTGTTGGTTTGAAATTTTGCTCTCTGGAATTCTCTAACTTTCTTTTTATTGAAATTTGGGATGTTACAAACCCTTCCCCCTTACAAAAGATCTCGTCCCGAGATCGAAAAGAAAGTTAGGTACTAAAGAGATCTGGGTACTCCTTTTTCATGAAGTCTTCGCGTTCCCATGTGGCTTCATCCTCAGTATGATTGCTCCATTGTATCTTCAGAAACTTGATGCTTCGGGTGCGGGTGGTTCGGTAAGCTTCCTCCAGGATGCGAATCGGCACTTCGCGGTATGTCAAGTCCTTGTTGATATCCACCGATCGGTGATCGATGTTCTTGAACACTTCGGTCTTCTCAGGGAATTCAAGGCACTTCCGGAGGAGTGAGATATGAAACACGTCGTGCACAGCAGACATTTCTTCAGGCAACTCCAGTTGATAAGATACTTCACCTCGGCGGCTGAGGACTTTGAAAGGTCCGAAATATCGGGGTGCGAGCTTTCCTTTCAGTTGAAACCTTTGCATTCCTTTCAAGGGGGATACCTTGAGATAGACGAAGTCTCCGATCTCGAAGGTCATCTCCCTACGTCTCTTGTCGGCGTAGCTCTTCTGTCTTGATTGCGCCGTCTTGAGGTACTCGCGAATCTTGTGCACTTTCTCTTCGGCTTCACGAAGAACATCCGGGCCAAAAACTTGGCTTTCTCCGATTTCCGACCAGTTCAGGGGGGCACGGCATTTCCTTCCGTACAAGGCTTCAAAGGGGGCCATCTGCAGGCTAGCTTGATAGCTGTTGTTGTAAGAGAATTCTGCGTAAGTTAAGCAGTCTTCCCACTTGGATCCATATTCCAGTACACATGCTCTCAGCATGTCCTCTAGTATCTGGTTGACTCTCTCAGTCTGTCCGTCGGTCTGAGGGTGATAGGCGGTGCTGAAATTTAGACGGGTTCCTAGGCCTTCATGCACTTTCTGCCAGAATCTTGAGGTGAACTGTGATCCTCTATCTGACACTATCGATTTTGGGGTTCCGTGGAGGGCGACTATTCTGGAGATGTATAGTTCGGCTAACTTTGGGCCTTGGTAGGTGGTCTTGACAGCTATGAAATGGGCGACTTTGGTCAATCTATCGACAACTACCCATATTGAATCATTGCCTTTGCTGGATTTGGGCAGTCCGGTGATAAAGTCCATTCCTACGGAGTCCCATTTCCATTCTGGAATCTGCAGTGGTTGCAACAGTCCGGCTGGTCGTTGATGTTCTGCCTTGACTCTTTGACAGATGTCACACTTGGCGATGTAGCTGCCGATTTCTCTCTTCATTCCATGCCACCAGAATTGCTCCTTCAGGTCTTGGTACATCTTGGTACCTCCGGGGTGGATTGAGTAAAGGGTGTCATGGGCTTCTTGCAGGATGACTTGCTTCAAGTCTGAGTCCGATGGTACGCAGAGGCGTTCTTTGTACCAAAGAACTCCGGCTTCATCTATGGTGAATCCGGGGGCTTTTCCTGCGGCTATCTGTTTCTTGATTCCGTCGATGCTAGCATTGTCCTTCTGGGCTTCCTTGATCTGGCTAACCAAGGTGGGTTGCAGTTCTATGCTGGCTAGGAATCCTTCACTAACAAGTTCAAGTCTGAACTGTTCAAACTCTTGATGCAAGCTGGGCTGTTCGGTTGCGAGCATGGAGTTCAACTGACACGGCAGTCTACTCAAAGCATCTGCTACCACATTGGCCTTGCCGGGGTGGTAGTGAATCTCCATGTCGTAATCCTTGATCAATTCGATCCATCGGCGTTGTCTCATGTTTAGCTCCTTCTGGGTGAAGATATATTTCAGGCTTTTGTGGTCGGAGTAGATCTCGCATCTATTACCCATGAGGTAATGACGCCAAACTTTCAAGGCTAAAACCACGGCTGCAAGCTCGAGGTCATGGGTTGGGTAGTTCTATTCATGCTGCTTTAGCTGTCTTGAAAGGTAGGATACAACCTTGTCTTCTTGCACAAGCACACATCCAAGGCCAGTCTTGGAGGCGTCGCAATATACGTCAAAGGGCTTTGCGATATCGGGCATGATCAGGATTGGGGCTGTTGTCAGTCTACTCTTGAGCTGTTGAAAGCTCTCTTCACATTTGTCGGTCCACTCAAACTTCTTGTCCTTCTTCAGCAGTTGGGTCATGGGTCGAGCGATGCTCGAAAAACCATCTACAAATCTGCGGTAATATCTGGCTAATCCAAGAAAAGTGCGGACCTCGGTCTGGGTGGTTGGGGCTTGCCATTCCATCACTATCTTGATCTTGGCGGGATCTACGGCAATTCCTCCAACCAAAACTCACACTTGCTGAACTTAGCATACAACTTGTGCTGTCTAAGGGTTTCTAGGACAGTCTCCAAATGCTGTTCATGTTCCTCTTCGGACTTGGAGTATACGAGAATGTCATCGATGAAGACCACGACAAACTTGTCCAAAAAGTTCATGAAGATCTTATTCATGAGATTCATGAAATAAGCGGGGGCATTGGTTAGTCCAAACGACATGACGTTGTACTCGTACAACCCATATCTGGTGGTAAAGGCAGTTTTTGGAATGTCGGTGGCTCGGATTTTCAGCTGATGGTATCCAGTTCTAAGATCTATCTTGGAGAAAACTTTGGCTCCGGTGAGTTGATCAAACAAGTCTTCTATCTTGGGTAGGGGGTATTTGTTTTTGATGGTGACATCGTTAAGCTTACGATAGTCCGTACATAAACGATTTGCACCATCCTTTTGGTCCACAAACAAAACTGGGGATCTCCAGGGGGATGCACTTGGTCTAATCAGACCTTTGGCTAACATGTCATCTATCTGTTTCTTCAGCTCCACAAGTTCGGTTGCGTTCATGCTATAGGCTCTCTGGGCTATGGGTCCAGTTCCGGGGATTAACTCGATGATAAACTCGATATCCCTATCCGGGGGCATACCAGGTAGATCATTCGGAAATACATCAGGGTAGCGACAAACGACCCTGATTTGATCCAGAGTTGGCTTGGATACACTTTGGTTGCAGGTAAATTTTCTGGGTAGTCTTTCAGAGACATGTTCCACTACGATACCGGTGCTGCTAGTCATGGTTATGGCTTTCTTGGCACAGTCTATCAATCCATTGTGTTTTTACATCCAGTCCATTCCTAGGACAACTTCCAAACCTTTGGTTCCCAAAATGATTAGATTGGCATAGAAATCTACATCATGGATTTTGATTGGTACATTTTTGCAAAATTTTCTGGCTTTGATGGTTGATCCGGGGATTTGAACTATCATAACATGCTTCAAACTGAGGGGTTGAATTTTACTTGTTGATGCAAAGTCTTTGGTGACAAAAGAATGAGATGCTCCGGAATCAAACAACACTCTGGCAGGGATGTGGTTGACAGAAAACATACCCAGTACAACATCTGGTGCTTCCTGGGCTTCTTCAGCGTTCATGTGGTAGAGGCGGCCGTTGCGGTTATTGGGGTTGTTGGGGGCGAACATCTTGCCGGTGGAGACACGGCGTTGCTGCTGAGCAGGTGCTGCGGTGTTGCCGGCGAGCTTGGCGAGACACTTGGGACACTCGTTGGAGTAGTGCCCCACTACACCACACTCATAACAAGTGATGGTGGTCTTGTCCTTGTTCGCAACGGGAATGGCGTTGCTTCCAGTTCTGGGGGCGTTGTTGTTGTTGTTGTTGTTGTTGGGGGCTCTGGGCGGAGCGCGGTTGTAGTAGTTGTTGTTGTTGTAGTTGTTGTTGTTGTAGCCTCCTGGCTTGGAGTTTCCTCCACTCCGGTTCTGATAACCGGGGCGCGAGTTCTGCGTCTGGGGTTTGTTGTTATTGCCTCTCGGAGTGAAACCTCCACTTGAGCTAGGGCGATACTTCTGAGTGTGGCTAGATCCACTCTGGTTCATCATGCGGCGCTTGCGGTTCTCATTGTCTTGGTTTAGCTTGCCCTCCATCTGGATGGCGGAGTCGACAAGGGCTTCAAGGTCGGCGAAGGGGATGTTGACGAGGACAGTCTGCATCTCATCATGCAGTCCGTTCAGGAACCTCTCCTTCCTCTTCTCAACTGTGTCGGTCTCATCAGGGGCGTACCTCGACAGTGTAAGAAACTTGTCGCGGTATTCTACCACCGTCATGCGACCTTGTTTCAGTTCACGGAACTCATCCCTCATCTTTTTGATAAGACCCGGGGGTACATGGTACTTGCTGAACTTTAGCTTGAAATCCTCCCAAGTCATGAACTGACCTCCGTTCATGGCACGGGTGCTTGTCCACCAAGCGCGGGCTGGTCCAGCGAGATAGTGGGTTGCAAACAAGACCTTCTCGTTGGCTTCCACTCCGGCTACTTCCAGGTTGTTCTCCATAGTCTGGAGCCAGTCGTCGGCATCGAGGGGTTCCTCAGTCTTGCTAAACACCGGAGGGTTGGTGTTCTGGAAGTTCTTGAGCTTGGATCCGGGGTGGTCATGATTTCCAGGGCCTTGATTGGCAATGTTCTGCAAGGCTGCGATGTTGGCTTGGCGTTCAGCTCTTTCGGTTTCCATGTCGGCAAGCAGAGTTTGCAGCAGTTGCATCATCACATCGTTGGTGCGATTGGGAGGGGCCATCTGAAGATAGAGAAGATCATGAGATAAGAGGGAACATTTCTATGGTTTATTTTGGGTAAGTTTGAAAACATTTGAAACTTGTAATCTTTTCATGACAGACATAACATTCATTCATTCATTCAACACATAGTACAAACTAGCACACTCATACTCCAATGGTTTTAAGAACCATTCTCATGCTACGATACAAAGGACGGGGTACAACTCACACCTACATAAGTGAAACTAGTGCAACTACTCCTCATCCTCGACGTCGATCGGGACGTACTCGTCGGGTCCTGCCTCCAGGAACTCGTAGTCCTCCTCCTCAGTGAACTCGTCCTCCTCAAAGTCGTCGTCATCGCTCAGGAAGGCTCCTCCTCCCTGAAGGTCGATACCTCCGTCGTCATCCTCCATCTCTCTGAGCTGATCCTCCTGGGCCTTGACAGTGGCCTCAAGTGACGCGATCTTGGCGCGAAGGCGCACAATCGTAGCGTCCTTCTTGGCACGCTACTGGCGAAGGCTCTTGCGGTCGTTGTTGAGTAGCTTGATCGCCTCACCCTGCTCGATGATGTGAGCATGGGTCTGGTTCGCGTAAGCGCGAGTGGCATCGAGGTCCTTCTGAGTCTGATAGAGCATGAAGTCCAGGTGCTCAGCATGGTGCCTCAACTCCGGGTGCGGCTGCAGCTCCATGGGCACTCCCATGGCATCACGCCTCACGAGATGCACGAAGCGCGAAGCGAGGATGCGCACCACGTTCTGTCCACAGAGGCATGCAAGTGCCTCCTGAAGGCCACGTGCGAGTCCATCGAGCCAGTTGCTCTCGCGGAAGGAGAAGAGGATCCTCTCTGAGGTGGGAGGCTCCATCTTGCCCCTCAAGTCGGCAGTGATCACCCACTGCAACTCTCCTCCGGGCGTGTCGTCCAACTGAATCCCGTGGAACTCAGGGTGTGGGCGCCCAAGAAAGTCAGAGACGGCGTTGAGGTCGTGCTCGAAGATCAAGCTCCCTCCGTTCCCAAGCTGGTAAAACTTGGTGTTGATGGGTTCATTCGGCTCCATCTAAAAGAGAATTGGATGAGTAAGTTAGAGAGTGCAAAGTGTGGCAAAATTTTAAGTAGATTCAAACAAGATAGAGCATGATTCATCAAATTTTGGCAAAGTCTCAAAGGCAAGAGTGTAAGTAAATTTTCACAAATATTCTCTTCATTTGATTTTCAAAGTTAAGTTTTTCAGAACGCCCATTCTAACTAAGGTCTTCTAAGGTCAAACAATGGCTCTGATACCAACTTGTCAACACCCGGATTTTTAAGTCTGGATGCCTATTATGTCATACATCGCAATCCCAGGAATATTGTTGTTGCGAGGCATAATAGTTAAGTATCACAGTCATCATTCATTACAAACCATAATGTCTTACAAATTGGAATCACATGATCCATATTACACGAATAGTTGATCTATCGATCAACGAACAAACACAAGTTCATAGCGGAAGCGTAAGATACAAGGAATCTTAAGTCCACAGGCCAACGCTTGACGTCGGAAGACTCCTAGTTGTCGTAGGCGTCCTGCTGATCATCTCCTTGTTCATCTTCATACTCTGGCCAGTTGAATAGCCAGGGACAAAGCCGTGAGTACTTCATGTACTCACAAACTAATACTAATGTAAGTGCTAGACATTTCTAGTAAGGTTTGCTAAGCTCTAGTTTATTTGCAGAAAGCCAATTCTAGTTCACCAATATTTGAGTAAAACCTTATTCATGTGCTAACTAACTCAAGTGGGAACATTAGTGTCATTCCCACCATTCAGGTGGTGATTTCAATTCAATTCACCACAAGTCATTTCACCATCTCATTTCAACATCATTTTCAAGAATTTGACATCGGAAACTGTATGGCCTTTCCAACCGTCCATAACCGTGGACGCGGCTATTCGAATAGATTGACACTCTGCAGAGGTTGCACACTTGTGCCACAACATTTGGTTTCATCCGTCGGGATTACCCCGAATCATCGTAACACAGTACGCAGATCATCAACCATAACCTTTCACTTACAAATCCTAGTATGAGCACCTCTCCCCATGAGCTTGGCCTCCCAGTGAAGACCAACTGTCAACCTGGGAACTGCACAGGGCTTGGCCGTACAATTCACCTCAATTTCACATCATTTCTCAACAACGGAGGCAGCCTCAAGCGTAACCCCTATGACGTGTGTTCAGAGGGAACCCATACTAAGATGCATAAACTTCCAGTTAAGCCCTACCCATAATCAGGTATTGTGGGGGTACTCAATATTGGAAAGGTATCGCATTCAAACCAATATCATGTTTATCAAAAATCACCATCTTCTCTTTGGTCATATTCACCTTCAAAAATCATTCAATGGAATGCTTCATCATTCCAAGGTTTCAAAACTCAATTCAAGTCACATTGTTCCCATCTAGAGTAGTCAGGTTTTATTCATTAGCACTAGCTCTAAATCATGAGGGGTGCTATCTTGCCTTGCTTGAGTAAGACTAACTTTACTACTCTAGTAAACCTCTTTTCATTGACCAAAGTTAACTATAAAAGTAACTTCTTGAGAAAACAAGTAAAGACTTGTAATGTATAAACTTGGTATAGGCTTATGTAAGAAAAGGTAAGATTCATGGTGCCTTGCCCCAAGGGGCTTTGCACTTTGCAAGAATATTAGCTTGCCTTGGTAGTTCTCAAAATTCTCCTCCTCCTCCTCTTGGTAGCAACCTTCTTCTTCCGTGTACTCTCCGGTGCTAGCGTCTAAATTTAAATACGAGTATAATCACTCAACTAATTCAATGGCTATTCCATACATCACATATAATCACACAAACTATTCTATGCACACAATTAATCTAATTAGGGTGCATGGGTTGTGTTGCTTGAGGGGATTTAATTTCCTTTTATTTAATATGTAAATGATAGTTTCCATAGGGTTCTTGAGAAATAATTTCCTCTCATTGAAATCTTCTTAAGATTTAATTTCTCAAACAATCATACATGAACTTATATTGACTTAAGTCAAACATTCATCATCATCATTTGAGAACATGATTTAAATGAGGTAGACCACCTCATACCATTTAATAATGCTACATATGATTTAAATCTCCAAGCAATTCATATAAGTGAGTTTGGCCAGGGGTCCAAACATCACATGAATTCATTTGAGACAAGGTTTAAATGAAGTATAGTACTTCATATGATTTACTTAATATTTTTGGACAATATCAACTACATAAACTAGCCATATTATCCATTAATTAAACTAGGGCATGATCATGCAAAGTGACCACACCATTTTCTTGCATAAACAATTAGTGTAAGTCAAATGTGAGCTATTAGAGTTGGAATTAACTTAATATCTCTTTTAGTTGATTTTTAATAATTATCTGAATAGGGAAAAGTCCCTGCCTTCTTCTTTTTATCAGATTAATTCTACAACAAATTTTGAGATGGGACCAGTGGCATTTTGTAGATCTTTTTACTAGCTTTCCAACCATATAAAATTCATTGAATTTGGTTAAGCCAATTTGAATCTATTCAATTTCAAAGTTTGGGCAGTATTGAAATTTATTTGGATTTGATTAAATGAAATTTGAATTAACATGGCCGGCGGGAAAACGAAACTGGGCCAGTTCGAATTAAAACGGCCCAGTCCAGCCCACCACGGTCCACAGACACGTGGGCTTGCTGACAGCGTGGGGTCCACGCGTCAGCGGCTCATAACGACCGAATCGGTATGTTTTAAACTGGCGCGTTGGATTAGAAGTGAATCGGACGGTCGAGGTTCATCGCCTTCTCCGATGAGAACCCGACGTGCTGGCGGCGAGGGTAGGGGGTCGGAGAGCTCACCGTGGCTCCAGCTAGGGTGGGCAGTGTGCGTGATGACGTTGTGGACGACGGCGGAGCACCTGGTACCGGCGGCTCCTCTTGGAATGGCTCCAATCGACGGCGGCGACCTCCGGGTACTGGCGGCGTCGATCTTCAAATTGGGGCAGCTCTGGCGATGATTGAGTGAGTGGTGGAGTGGTGGAGAGGCAGTGAAGGGTGGCGAGTGCGGTGGTGTGCTCCGTTGCTTCCAGGGAACTCGCTATTTATAGGATTGAGAGAAGGTGGCGGGGCAGTGATGCGGTCGACCATGGCACGGCTTCTCCGGCGAGCTATCAAGCTAGGCGAGGGCACAGGTGTGTTCGTGGCGTCGCCACGGTCCTCTGGGCGGTGACAGCTAGGGTAGGCGGTGCCTAACGCGGTCGCAATGTTTCCGTGTCTGGCGGTGTCCGCGTCGGGGTTTCCTCTTCATCTCCGGCGGCGGCGGGCACGGGTCGTGGTCGAGAGCATGTCTGGCGGCTGCGTACGTGTGCGGCGGTGCTCAACTCGTGGCGAGGTGGTCCAGGGCGTGCTCGAGGTGGCCAGACGGCGCGTGTCCAGGGCGCGTCTGCGAGTGTCCACGCGCGACGTTGTCGGCATGGCATGGCCACCACTGGGCGTGTGTGTTCCGGCGGCTGTCGAGCTCCTCCTCGACCAGGGCTTGCTCTAGGAGATCCAGTAGGGTGTGGTGGCAAGCATTGGCACGGTGGCCAGGGTTGGGGAAGGAAGGAGAGAGGGGTTGGGTGGACATGGTGTCCATGGCCGGCATGGCCATGTCCATGCCATGCATAGCTCCTCCTTAGGGTTTCTATTTGTCATTAAGGGTGAGAGGGGGCAGGGGAACCATTTAGAGTAGTGTGGTGTAGATTAGGTTTGTGTAGAGCACTATTTCAAATAGTGTCAAATAGTTACATAATGATTATTTGTGAATTTTGTCCAAATTTGATTCAATTCAAATGGTTGCAAGTTTTGAATTGTGAGTATTTCATTGAGTTAGAAATGACCAGAGGTGATGAAGTGTGGTGGTGGAATTGTTAAATTCAAAGTTTTGCAAAAATTGACAAGTGTGAGATTGTTGCATCTATTAAAATGTTGCAACTTTGGATGAGCATAGCAAATGATCAAGAAAGAATTTGGCATGGTGATCTTTACAAAAAGTGTTCACCTTGATGTTGTCTTGGATGAGGTGCAAAGAGTTAGCAAGGTTTAGTTTGAGAAATTTGAATTGCAAAGGCTCAAAGTAGTGATCAGACTATAATTGGCAGATTTGGCCATTATCATATGTGAGCAAGTTTTGGATTTGAAATCCATTTGAATTGTGCTCTTTTGATTACAAAAGTTGTAATAAGTGTTTAGTAACATTATTCAACTAATGGTGAAGACCAAATTGGCCTAGGGTCATAATTTATAAAAATGCCATAGGGCATATGTGAGGGTTTTAGGGTTTTTCATTTATTTGATTTCTTTCTCTTTTTGATTTATTTGGTTGGTGATCTTCTCATGATCACATTAGGGTTTTAGGGTTTAGCTTATACAAATAATAACAATCATCATGGCATATCAATCAAATGCACAAGTCCTATGCATGGCACTATATGCAATTTAAAAAGTTTTTGTTGGTTTGAAATTTTGCTCTCTGGAATTCTCTAACTTTCTTTTTATTGAAATTTGGGATGTTACAGCTTGATACCACTACTAAAACCGTCATTACAATGCAAGTACAAGTGACGGATATTCAACGCTCTATTCAAGCGTTGCAGTTGGCTGTTGAGAACCTGACCCAACAACAACAACAACAACAACAACAACAACAACAACAACAACAACAACAACAACAACAACAACAACAACAACAACAACAACAACAACAACAACAACAACAACAACAACAACATGAAGAAGGGGACAATGTTCATAGAGATGAAGAACAACCTGCTGCTGCTGGTCGTGGTGTTGGACGTGGTAACCGTGGTTGTGGCTTTGTCGAACTTGGAGCCCGATGTGTCCATCCACAACCGCAAGACGATGGTCCAGGTAAGCCAAAGTTCTCAATACCCAAATTTGAAGGAGGTCGTGATGTTGAAGAATACCTCACTTGGGAGATGAAAATTGAGAAGTTGTGGCACCTACATGACTATACCGAAGATAGGAAGATTAACCTTGCTTCCTCAGAGTTTGATGGCTATGCATTGCGTTGGTGGGATGGAATTACACGTGCTCGTTGATACGTATCCAACGTATCTATAATTTCTGATGTTCCATGCTTATATTATAATAATTGCTACATGTTTTATGTACACTTTATATCATTTTTATGCATTTTCCGGGACTAACCTATTAACAAGATGCCGAAGTGCCAGTTCCTTTTTTCTGCTATTTTTGGTTTCAGAAATTCTACATAGGAAATATTCTCGGAATTGGACCCCATGAAGATAGAAGTCAATATTTTGCCGAGACGGGCCCAGAGAGCCAGAGAAGGGCCAGAGGGGGCCAAGGGGCCCCCACACCATACCATGGCGCGGGCCCACCTTGGCCGCGCCACCAGGTGGGGAGGGAACCCTGGGGACCGTTTGAGGCCGCCCTTCCGCCTATATATTCTTCCAGATGCGAAAACCCTAAGGATATCAATCATATTCCACCAAGGGTTCCGCAGCGCCCCCGCCATCGACGACAAGTTTCGGGGGACAGAATCTCTGTTCCGGCACGCCGCCGGGACGGGGAATTGCCCCCGGAGCCATCTCCATCGACTCCATCGCCATCTTCATCGCCGTTGTTGTCTCCCATGATGAGGAGGGAGTAGTTCTCCTCCGAGGCTGAGGGCTCTACCGGTAGCTATGTGGTTCATCTCTCTCTCCCATGGTGTGATCTTTATGTGATCATGAGCTTTGTAATCTAGTTGAATATGTAGATGTTGCTCTTGTATATTATGCACTCTAGAGGTTACTTTAATATGAACTCCGGAGTCACTCTCCACGGTGTGATGGTGACAGTGTGCGTATCGTGTGTGATTCCTTTATGACGTTGTGGAGCTTGTTTACTCCGGCTTGAGGTGTGCTTTTGCAGCCCTACACAATGAATGGTGTTTGTTATCCAATAAGAGAGTGTTTGAGAGTAGCATTTATTTAGTCAGTTATGTGATCATTGTTGAGAGTGTCCACTAGTGAAAGTATGATCCCTAGGCCTTGTTTCTAAGCATTGAAACACCGTTTCCAACAAGTTCTGCTACATGTTCGCTTGCTGCCATTTTTATTTCAGAATGCAATTACTACTTATAATCATCCATATTACTTGTATTTCACTATCTGTCGAGGGTACTCCTCGCCAATGCCCTCCGATAGGGGCTTAGGGTTGATGGAATCCTGCAAGCTGACACGAGACATCGGTTCACAGACAAGCGGGGAGAGCGATTTACCCAGGTTCGGGGCCCTCGATGAGGTAAAACCCTTACGTCATGCCTGTCTGTTCTTGATTATGATGATAATGGGTTACAATGGGGTGCCGAATAGTTCGGCTGAGATCTCGTCGAGATGGCTATTGCTAAGGTGACCTAGCTCTAAGCTTTTGCTGGCTAAGATTGCTAAGATTGATCGTGTCCCTCGGCAGCCCCTCTCCTGGCCTTTATATAGGAGGCCAGGTCTCAAGAGTCTTAACCGAGTACGACTAGGTTTACAGTAGTTTCAGATCTAATCTTTCCTTGTTCGGCTGCTTCCTTGTCTTGCTCGCCAAGGATTCCTCTGGTGCACCGTCCAGGTGGCCCATCTCGCCTTCAGGTGTCTTCATGGGCCGCCAATTAGTCAATACAAGATAGGGCAATGTCGGTTACCCGAAGGGTAGTGCCCACGTCAGTAGCCCCCGAGTGTCTAGCCGAAGATAGTTCGGGTAGAGACTAAAACATGTCTTCTCCTGATGTTCTTCTCCTTCATTGCTTTTGTTCATCTTGAATCTGCTTCATCTTCTTCTATCGGGTGCGCGTCAGCGCTCCCGATGGGAGTAGCCCCCGAGTCTAGGTACGGATGCTTGCAATCCGTGCGTAGATTCAAGTTGTACCACTCGAATATTCTCCTCTGCCGAAGTTCTCCACAGGTCTTCATGGGTCAGTCGATATATTTTCTTTATGTAAGGGATAATGAGTAACGTGCCCAACTTTTGTTGGTTAACTGCCGATGACAAAACAACGTTACCCTACACAGAATCAAGTCCCCGAGCATGATCCTGGAGTGCAAAAAACTTCTATCGGGTGCGCGTCGCGCGCTCCCGATGGGAGTTGTCCTCGAGTCTGGGTGCGAGTGCCTGTAACCGAGTGCAGACTCGAGCTATTCAAACAATATTTCTTCTATTCCTTTTTCCTTCAACTGCTCATTATGTCGGGTGCGCATCTCGCACTCCCGATGGGAGTAGCCCCCGAGTCTGGGCGCGGGTGTTTGCAGCCGAGTGCAGACTTAGGTCAAGTAATTATCTCTTCCTCCAAAACATTTTTCCTTCGAGTCTTCATTTTATCGGGTGCGCGTCAGCGCTCCCGATGGGAGTAGCCCCTGAGTCTAGGTACGGATGCTTGCAATTCGTGCGTAGACTCAAGTCCTTCATCCGATAACTTTCCATTTTTCCTTCGAATGCTTCTAGGTTTTTTTTTATGACGTCACTGTTGACGTGTAGCAGCTGTGGGCTGATTGACAGGACTTGACCTGACGGGCCTACCCTAGCTCTGCGCGGGCAGTTTTTAGGGCTTGACCAGTGCACGCATGGCGATCAAGGTGTCTCCTCGATTTATCCTCTACTTCAGGTTGCGTCCCGCGGGGGTATCTATCTACCCGGGTTCTCGCTGTGAAAGATTGGGCAACACCTAATTGGCCCACATATGACCATAGATATAAAATACGATAGATAAGATAACTAACTAGGTGGAGTCCTGAAATTGGGCTTCACCTCGGGCTTCATGCCCGTATCATCTGAAGTTGGGCTTCACCTCCTCTTCATAGGAACAATAGGAGGTGCAGGGATGCCCTCATCAGCCGAACTCCATCTCTTAAAGCTTGAGCTTCCATCACTAGGGTAGGCGATCCCTGGTTATACCAAAGGGCTTGTGCCTTTAGAAGTTTACATGTACGGTCACGTATAACACACCCATATGTGCCCTCGTTACTCTCAATATTAAATCCATAAATCCATCGTTAACATTTATGTTATAGTACCTTGATCCGGTGGTTTCCAACTTGAATTAGTTCTTTTCGGTTGAACACTTTTGTTTTTCCCAACCTGATGAAGATTTGTAGATGAATCTTATCCTGGCTAAAAAGCGCCATGAGGCACTGGTTCACGGTAAACATATCGATACATGTATCAACTATCACACGCCCGCATCGGCAGTTTGCATCTCAGCGAATTCCGTCGGAAAGAGTGACCTAGCAGAGCCTTGTCAAAATGGCACCCGTTATGATCTAATAGAACCACGCCACGTCAGTGCTACGAGTCTGCAACGGCCAAATACCCCAAACCATCCAAAATCTACCCAAAACCACCCAACTCCGCCCAAAAACCGACCGAGGGGGAGATTTACCTAGTATTGAATAAGTAAGTGTTAAAATCACACACCAAGAATTTAGCAGGATTTTGCTCGTAACAAACATTTGAGTTTAGGGGGATTTTGCTCCAATCACCAACATTTAAGGGTAAAATACATAGTTAATCCTTATTTTTTCGAAAAGACTTCGCTGATCCGCCAACTTCCCCCAACAAAATGTTGTCTCGCCAACTTTTATGAAGAAAACAAAACTATAACTTGCGCCATGTGAGGACTGAGGAACTAACAAGGTCTTGAACAACTATGAGCCCCCACGTCTTACGTGTCTTCAGCTTCGAATACGTCTTTTTTTTAGCACACGGTGTGCATGTCCATGAATCACTACTTTCATTGAAGCCTATGACTGAGAAATAACCAGAATGATAGAGCTCATCATGGTTGGTTTTCTTATGAGTGCTGTATCATATTTCCAATTTTCCAAACTCAGCCTCGTGTCGGACATGGCGCACACGCCTCATCAGAGAATCATGAGAAGGCAATCGTGTTTTTTCTATAGCAAGCTCTTTCTCGCCTGGATCGATGGACAAGGCGATCAGAGGGATTTTTTTTAGATTTTTTTTTTGAGGGGAAGGGATTTTTTTTAGATGAAGACGATCATAGGGAGTGGCGTGAAATTGGAGGAGAGGGGCCGGAAGAAGCTTGGTGGGCTGTCTACCGAGTTGGGCCATGAAAGAAGATGTAGCCCACGCGGGGTCGCGAGGCTGGCGCACGGGCACCGCGGAGGGAAACAGACTCGATGTTTAGTCCCACATCGACAATCGACCGGAGTTGTGACCGGTTTATAAGCTCGCTTGTTGCAACTGTGATTGTCCCTTCGGGGACATCCGATAAAATTGGAACGATACAGAGAAGATTAGCATGGCCCCTGCGCAAGGATGACACGCACAAATCGAGAAATGGTCTAAATTTTTTTGAGATTTCAAACGCCGGTCCTTCCCACTCTCAAATATGCCCCTAGATTCTTTCTTTCGTGACCTTGGTTTTTTCTGTATTAGCGCTCCAGTCCGTCTATGCTCACAGGCGTGCTCTAGCGGTTTCTACTTGAGCCCTTCTATTTTACGTGCCTTACAAATAGGTCCTTTTTAAGAAAAATGTTTCATGCCTTTCAGGCCATAACATTTCTGACTATTACTAGCGCCAGGTCTTCATTTTGCTACGAATATGTGCCTGCTATTGTAAACCCTAATTGCTTACGATCTGACGAAGCTTCACTTTCAAACTGGTCTTTTAGCTTTTCTTTCAAAAATTTCATTGCACATAGCCCTACATCACTACATGATAGCTAAGTTGTTTCTGTGATGTTTAGTACTAAAATGTTTCTCAATAAGGATTATTCACTATATCATCACAAATCAAACTGTGAGAAGGATGCAGTGCTTTGTAATCCAACCATGTATGTACAAGATAGTAGATAACGCACGGGGGCTGAAACCATGCTTGGAAAGTTCGTGAACAATTAGCCGTAGCCACCTGACGCACGTTCAGGCCTCGCACTCTTTTTTGCGAACATAAAATAAAACACTAAGGAGACTACTAAGTGCGGAAAAGAGAACCAGGAGATAGAAACAATTGCATGTAAGTATGGATCATTTTAGTGCTAGAAGGCCAGTCTTGCTACACCACACAAACCTTAGACAAGAATACATGTTATGTCTAGTTCATATTGTCTTTTTTGAAACAAGTTCCTGCAGCATGTCCGTCAGGTCTTTTTTTTTTCAGAAGCTTGTGATTTGTCTGGCTTCACTAGTCGTAGTCGGCGCCACCAAAAAACGCGTAATCTGGTTCGGCAGATGACCCCAGCATAGGAATGTACTCCGATCCTCTCACATGAACACCGAAGCAAGCTGAAACATATACACACACAATGTTAGAGATTGGAAAACAAGTAGAAATGGATTTATCTCAAACAATGCAAACCAGCTAAAAGATAACTGCATCTGTCCCACATATGAATCAAATATTAACGAACTGGAACATGAAGATGATACCACAAATGCAGATCTAAGCAGATGAGATGGTTTTGAACTAATTCAACACACGCCAGATTACATAAAGAAATTGACAAGAAGAATATTAACAAATAGGGAGTGCAACATGCTTTAAAAATATATATACACAGTGATTAACAGAGACAAATACAAGTGGCAGAAAGATAGGCCCAATAACAATAGCATTAATAATATCGAAACAAATGCATAAAGATAACTGATGAGGTGATTTCAAAGCACACCTAAGTCTGAACCTGATGCGTTCGAAACATAATTCCACAAAAGCACAAACAAAGCTTTAAAAACTATCAGTAGACTGATTTCAACTTATGTCTATTCTGCTGCGAGAAAGTTCAGAAGAGAAAAAAACTATAGAAGCTTTTGTACCAAGTAAGTTCCTCTTGTCAGAGAATCAGGTAATTAAACTAGGTGAGTCCCAATTATTATTTAAAGCGGAAAAATCGCGTGCTTGTATTTTTCTTCATTTTAACAGTGTGAGTGCAAGATGCTTGTTTGGGAAAAAGCAAATGGACAAGCAAGGGTGGATGCTTGAGTTCAAGGCTTAGCAACTTCTGCATATTAGAAAATTCAAGAATAATCCAGAGACTTTGCATCATCTTAAAACTGCGCAGAGGCAAAGAAAATATGATGAAAAAATTCATGCAAAAAAGATGGTTAATTCCATTAACTCATATCTCTGCATGAAGTAGGTGCTCAAGTTATAACATGGTGCACATCTTTGCCTTTTTTGAACTTCTTTAAAGATGCACAGGTAGTTAAAGCCTAAGCTCAAGCACGCCACCCTTCTACATACAATATCTACTCTCCATTCTTTTGTTTAAAAATGTGAAACTAAGTTCAAACAACATTTTACATAAGACTTATCTAGATGTATTGCAATAAATCATGAGCTCACGTCATACACAATTACGGTCACACCAAATGATTCTAGTTGATTAGCACTAACACAATTAAGGTCACATCTAACAAATATACTATAGTAGAACAATAATGCCAGTTTGATCATTGACAAACTTTAACATGATCATGATGGTTCTTGTCGAAAAGAACAAATCGATTTAAAGATGAATATCCAGTGTCAAACACAGATAGATGTACGAATCTTCCATAACGGAATGCATCACCAAACAAAAAACTTGTAATTTAAGAATGAAAATCATGCTTACAGAACTGGAATACAATGTTTAATGCAATGTCAGCATCATTAATCCTCGCAGATAAGACCAACAGAGGACGGTCAGTTTCACAACAATATAACTTAGCAGTTACAGGACATCACATTTTCAGTCGAGAAGAACCTTCTCAGACTGGCTATTCTAGCAACTATACACAAATTCCTCTTTTCTTAGCATCTATCGGTGGTAGGTACGAATCATCATTTAAGATCAGTCTGATGGTCTAGGAACTAAGATGTGATGGATGTGTCAAAGACCCTAGACAATATATCATGTATGTAAAGGTGAAGATAGTATATTCCATCGTGACTCATATTTAATTATCCAGAAAACAAGATTATTAAGTATCATGCTTAGCCAATTATGCCTTGGTAATTTATGCAATTCACTAACTAATTTAATCAATAAAAAAGTGGTTAACATTTGCATAACATATACACCACTTAGTCGACAAATTATTGCACTTCCATGGGAACACCTATGGAAGTTGATATCTACATATTGCCACTATGGTAGGACATACATATGACATATACGATATTCATCATGTTGGTGTGATATCATGCCTTGTTCATATGTTCTGCAAGTGTTACTCACTGCTTTTGCCGATTAAATTCATCATTAAAGTGCATATCTCCTTACATTTGAGCAGATGGAAGTTGTGCAGAAAGATAAATTAGCTATTGTAAGTCAGCACGTCCAATCTTTGTGTCAATATCTTATCTTTTTTCTTGTCATCTGCAGTTATTTGGCTAGTCAAGATGTTATCACTGGCACTATGTAAAGCACGCACCAGATTAATTACAGTAAAGAAAAGGAAAATAACGAAGAAGACGTATTTTCTTTTGTTTGAATGACAGACTGTATCGTTCAATCCTAGCTCTGGGCCTAACCATTTGTATGATCCGTGGAACAGAGTTGGTTTGTCTGCCACCACTTCATCCCTTATAAGCCCAAGACTAGTCTAAAATGACAGATGGAATCGTTCCACCAATATAATGGGCTTGTCCAATGATCAGCCATACTAGTATGAAATGATTCTTCAAACCAAACAATAGGCAGTTCTTGTTGTGATCTTCCCTCAGAGGTTTACACCCGCATTTACTTAGCATACATTACACAAACGAAGAATCGTAGGTAAGTTTAATAGTACTGGGAATGACAGAAGTGATACCATTTTCAATTTTCACAACACTTTGAAGCATAACCTCCATTTTCTTCTTCATCTCATTATTATCATCCATCAGTGGCACCAGAAGGGTCAGCTCCCTATAAATGTCACGTACAGATGAACATATATCTTTAGCATATTCGACTTCCCCATCAGATATACGGCCAATTGCAAGCCTCATTAGCTCCCCTGACAAATCAGCAACCTAGTCATTGGCAGCACAGAAATAGCATTAGCTTCAAGCAAGCACAGAAAAGGGAATGATACTGAATGAACTAGAGTAGTATTAGTATTTACCCCTAAAATATAGTCAAGCACGTTTATCTGCAAGGGCTCAACAGATTTATCACTTAGCGCTAGCAAAGAATCATTGATCTCATCTAGACTCAATAAAGTGCCAGTCTTGCAAAATCTACAAAAGGTCGCAGCTTCGATATATTCTTGTACCTGCAGCATTTATGACATATCAGATCTCCGGCAAAATAAATGCAAAAAGACAATATTGGATACTCACACCAAAGGTATACGCTCTTCTTAGCTTCCAGAAGTCGGTTCCTTGCAATTCTTTTACTAACTTTCCAATGTGTTGGTTAACCACAGCAGCAAGATCATTTTCTGCCTTTGAAAGAACTTCCTCCTTATTATTTCTGCTGATCCTGGAAAAGAACAATAGTATAGGGATACATGTGAAGTTTACCGGCAAATACACTGGCAGAGAAGATTTAGGTACACATAATTAAGCAGGCGTATTCCGTATTTGTATAATTATAAAATGTAGTCATGATGAAAGAAACTTTGAGGTGAGTACGTATTATTCTCCAGTGTTGTTAAGTAAGATGGATAGTGGTGAAACTAAATGATAATTAGCAAATGAGTAATCTGATTACTCATACGTTGGCAATTGAAGGAACCACAAGTATGATGAATTCCTGGAGCTATCTATAATTTGTTCTTAGCAACGAGCTACACGATGGACAAGAATTTTAAACTAAAATGGTGTACCTTATTGTCACATTTGATTTGAAGGAAGCAAATACTTTGAATGACTGAACTCGTGAAAACTTCCTGATCCTCCGGGCAGTTAATTACTGACTTGGGATGTGTTTTGTAAAATCCGGCATGATGTGTTTATACCAATACAAGCACAAATTAATTGGAAAAAAAAAGAGAGAGATTCTGTATTCCACCTTTTAATGTCACAGGACATATACCAATTCACATTAGATCAAAATTAGAAAGTAAGAGCAATCTAAATGGTTCTGGCTTCTGAGAATCAGAGTCGATTTTCTCAGTTTTCCCAACAAATAAATAAATAAACCATGGCACAGCTAGCACAAGTGTTGAGGCTCAAATCAAATAGGCCACCAAGGCGCTGTATGATTACCTGTGGACTTGAAAGATGACCTTCTTGCTGTTCATTGTCACATCCCGACTTGCTTTCACTAGCCTTTCCCTTTTATCATTCTACAATTATACATAAGAGCGTTGATAAATATAATATAAAGCACTTAATGCATAATAGAGTATGGATAAACGCATCATATCACAACACAAGGCCTTGCTTTCAGTTTATAGAAGGAAGGCAAATTTTGTAATGGAAAAACTAGTGGAAAGGAAGGTTTGGAAAGACTTGCAGCATATAGTTCAGGGAGCCCTGAAGAGGTCAAGCGGCATAACATTAAGTACTCCCTCCGGTTCAAAATAATTTCTTAAAAATGGATGTATTACACACTAAAACATGTCTAGATAAAACTATTTATTTTGAACCGGAGGGAATAGTAGATCCAACTTAAGCAGACTAGTGGAGTTAATTCACACAAAATAAAATGGAATGTGACAAACGGGTTGCAACTTTCTTACTATAATATTACAGACATTCACATGAAAACCGATGTTCCTTGTTTATCTGAAAACAGAGATGGTAAGAATCTAACTTAAGACAGGGGAGGGGAGAGGAAAGAGAATATCTCTAACACATGAATCAATTGGGTAGAGACTGAGCACCGCCTGTGGAATACATCCAGGTTGCCTAGAATCCGGTGTTGTTTCCTAACAGCTCAGGTAGCAGCAAGCCACCTGAAGCGGGTGGGCGCGTAGTACTTACGAGCGCGTTGAGGTAGTCGGTGTGCCTGGCGAACTTGGCCTTCATAGCCGAGGCCGGAGGAGGCGCCGCGTCGGTGGCCATTGTCCTGAACCTCTTGGGCGGCGGGCCGGCGGTAGACGCTGGGGACAGAGCAGCAGACAGTGAGGAAGTGCGGCGTGCGGGTACGGGGGAGGAGGAGGAGGGCGGGAGGGGAGGAGTTTACGCGAAGAAATGGTTTTGCAGCCGGGTTGGGGTTGGGGCGCCGCCATGGTGATGGTGATGGTGATGGGGAGAGGAAGCGAGGAGCGCAGGCGGAGGAGGCGGTGGCAGGCGCGTAGCCGTAGCGGCACCATCTGGCTGGGCCGACCCACCGTTTCGGTGCGGCACTTTTTTTTTGAGGTCGCGTGGGCCAACTTGTGCAAATCTTTTCGTGCGCCAACTTGTGCAATTCTTTTACTACCATCCCATGAAAACATAAAATTAAAGACTAAGTAACTGGGCAACTTTCTGCAATGAATGGATTTATTATCATTATCTTGGTTATTAGGACGATAATAAAATAAGTTGCTTGCAATGATAACCAGAAAAAAAATCATTACTAGGGGCTTGTTGGTATTTGAATACTATGAAGGTTATTTACGTGGATAGTCAAATGTTCTAGCTAGGTTGACTTATTCCAACATTTATTTAGATAAAAGGAGCACCTCTTTAATTTTAATTGGAATATCTCTTCTCATAGAGGTAATGTCTCTCGATGATGAACAAGATGAAATGCCAAGAAATGCGTGTGGCAACAAAATCAACAAGCATTGACCATTGAAAAACTTAAATCATGTTTTAAAAAATGGACAAGGATCCTAACTTAACATGTTACACGCCAGGCAAGCTATGAAAAGTGTTGTCAACCCTTTAATACTTGGCTTTACATGCTATTTTACTGTCGCATGTAAATTATATGAGTGAACAACACAATGATCTCATGGAGCACACGAGATGATTCTCGTTCGAGGTCCGCCCCTGCTTTTTGAAGCTTTCATTATTTATTTTGAAAAGGTGCAACCCAATCCGAAACAAAACTTTATTATCTCTGTTAGGAAACAACGTAATACTTTGTTTTGTCTATTATGGCAAAGCTTTTTTATCTCTCGATCTTATTCAAAAAGGTTAGAAAAATATCTTGCGAGAGTGCCACGAATAGCTATTTTAATTTTGTATCATGCCTAATGTATGTTGTTACAGTAAGGATTTTAAAGGGAAGATGGCTTTGCTGATCCGCAAAGCTAAAAGGAAAGCAAGTGTGGGCATGAAGAACTAAGTGTCTTGCTTTTCTTAGTTTAAAACATTATTTAGTTCCTTTTTTTCAGAAGCTTACCTCTACCCTAGTTTCATTCCATGTGTATCGATGAATCGGCATTGTCTCTCATGTTGCTCATACTCTCGTCGTGAACAACCGCATCAATCCCACCTCGCACGTTGCTCTCCAAATAAAGGCGGGGTACTCTAGCGCCGGGTTCAAGCTCCCCTTTAAACGCACTTGGGAACGTAGTATTACCCGTTAAACCTCTAGTAGTGGTTTTATCACTGTTTAAACAATCACTTACATTCGTTCTGCCTTGTTACTCTTTGTTCCACTTTTTTCTCCTCTGAAGCCAGATTGCAGTGGAATGTTTGGTTTCGAAGAACATTTAGTATTTCGATGGCTAGATTTTTTTTTCCTAATAATGGGTTGTTTATTAAATATTTTATGCGAGTGATTTATTAAGTTGATTCTACATACAAATTTAACCATGGATACAACAACTTGTCCAAAAATTGAGTTATAATCATCACAAAGAAAAACACATCAATGCTAAATGCTCAATCCAACTGAACTCTCCGAAGTTGTACTTCTTTCTCCCTGAAAAGAATTTGGCCATTTGGGACAAACTAAGTATTAAGCATGTACTCCCTCTGGACACATTTAATTGACGCAACTTTTGTTCAGAACATGCATCTAACTAGTTCACGTCCGCGACAATTAAAACAAACCCGAGGTAGTAGTACCTCCGTTCTTATGAATAAGGCGCACATGCATTTCAAGATAAAATTTGACCTAATAAATTGGACAATAATATATTGATTATACATAACTAATATTTTTAGAATTTTATTGAAAATAATATTAGTTTTATAAGTATCATTTTTTATACACATGGATATTTTTTATTAAACAATAAACATGAAAAATGAGAATTAACTGATACCTGATCCGTCAGATGAACAAACCTCTATCAGTATCCTGTACAATATAGATATCAAGTATAAATTATGTGTGACTCGAAAGTATTATCAAAGAAAGATGAAAGATGGAGATTTTGCCCGACCCTATGACTCGAGTAAAATCTCGGGGGCTACTGACATGGGTATACCTAAGGGGCATGTCACATATATACCCCTGGTCCGTGATTGAAGTCGAAGGCTCATGAACTCGAAGCTTTGGAAGCCCAAGAAGATGAAGATGTGGGGATTAAGGAAGTAGAGTTAGTATAGAAAAGTTGTAACAATATAAGAAAAGGCCTAGTGCGCCCCGATAATTCTGTTCTTGTACAACACGGAAAAGCTTCGGCTCCACCTCCTATATAAAGGTGAAGCTGAGGTCGAAATAAAGATCGAATCGTTGCAAACTCTAACTACCGTGTTTTGTTTAGTTGGACGTCTTTGTTCGTCTGACAAACTTCAAGTTCTACTTGTTCTCTATTTTTCACGAAACCCTAAATCTACAATTCGTAGGTATTGACGAGTCCTCGTCACTTTGACCTAACAAATTGGACAATAGTACTATATCGATCATATTATGCTACATAATTGATATTGTTAGAATTTTATTTAAAAAAACTTTCTGATGATATTAATTTTATATCAATTTTTGTATATGCATATCTTTTGTCAAACAAGAAACAGGAAAAACGAGAATTAAAATGAGAGGGGTTATGAGACTTGAGTTGGTCGGCCGACCCACTTAACCTTATCCCGATCAAACCGACCCTGCTGAACCCTCAAAGGCTCCAACCGGATCCCACCACTACAGTCCCCTCGCGTAGTAGCGGGCTTGCCCCATCGTTCTCGTTTCCGATCTAAAATCCCGTCCGGTCGCCGAAACCCTAGAGCAAGGCCGCCGCGGCCGCCGCCCACATGGGAGCCCCCACGGTGGCCCCCATGCCCCTCCTTCCCGCGCCGGATGGCGACGGCGACGTCGACGTCGACCGCCAGGAGCAGCTTCAGATTGTTCTCTCGTCCGCCGCCGTCGCGCCCGCGCCCTCGAAGCCCGAGCCCGCGCCGACGGTAGCCACGCACACGCGCACCATCGGCATCATCCACCCTCCGCCCGACATCCGCGTCATCATCGAGAAGACGGCCACCTTCGTCGCCAAGAACGGCCCCGACTTCGAGCGCCGCATCGTCCAGCTCAACCAGGGCAACGCCAAGTTCAACTTCCTGCAGCCCTCCGACCCCTACCACGCCTACTACCAGCACCGCATCGCCGAGATCGCCGCCCAGCCTCCCGCCACCGACGCGGGCGCGGCCGTGCCCGACGACGCCCAGCAGCTCCCGTCCGACCCTGCCGATGGCTCGGATGACAAGCCCGACCACTCCGCGCCCTTCCGCGTGGCGCCACCAACCAAGGTGCTCGTGCCGCCCAAGGCGGAGCTCTACACCGTGCACCTGCCCGAGGGTATCACCGGGGAGGAGCTGGACATCATCAAGCTCACTGCGCAGTTTGTGGCTCGGAACGGTAAGAACTTCATGACTGCTCTGGCGCAGCGCGAGGCCACCAACCCGCATTTCAACTTCATCCGCCCCACCCACAGCTTGTTCACCTTCTTCACCATGCTCTCGGATGCCTACTCAAGGGTCATGAGGCCAGATGAGGGCGTGCCTGCGCTCATCAGGGACTTGCGGGGGGGGGGGGGGGTCAAGGACCTCACCACCGTGCTCGAGCGCTGCCTGAACCGGCTGGAGTGGGACCGGTCGCAGGAGCAGGCTAGGCAACAGGCAGATGATGAGGTTGAGCTGGAGAGGATGCAGATGTCCATGATTGATTGGCACGATTTTGTCGTCGTTGAGACGATTGAGTTTGCAGACAATGAGTACGAGGGGCTTCCTGTCCCGCTTACCCTAGAGGAATTGAAGCGCCGCAAGAGGATGGAGACCTTGAGAGAGGATGATGAACCCGCGGAATTAGCTGAACCAGCTAAGGATGATGCGATGGAGATGGATGATGACGAGATGCAACTTGTTGAGGAGGGAATGAAGGCTGCAAGGCTCCAGGAGAACGAAGGCGGAGCACAAGTTATGGTCACTGGTGATGATGAGCCACCCATGAGAATTGTCAAGAACTATAAGAGGCCTGAGGAGAGGATGCCTGCGGAGAGGGATCCCACCAAGGTTGTTGTCTCACCGATAACCGGGGAGCTCATTCCGATCAGCGAGATGGAAGAACACATGCACATCTCGCTCATCGACCCCAAGTACAAGGAACAGAAAGAAAGAATGATGGCCAAGATTAAGGAGACCACGCTTGCTCCTGACGATGAGATCTCTCGTAACATCATCGGTCTTGCGCGCACAAGGCCTGATATATTTGGAACGACTGAGGAAGAGGTTTCAAATGCTGTCAAGGCAGAAATTGAGAAGAAGAAGGACGAGCAGCCAAAGCAGGTTATTTGGGATGGTCATTCTGGTAGCATTGGTTGGACTGCCACTCAGGCAATGTCTATGGGTGGTGAGGAACAACAATTTGATGCTTCGAATGTGCGAGGTCCAGCTCCACTTCCTCAGCCTGGCATGCCGTTGCCCCGGCCTCCTCAACCACTTCCTCTGATTAATGTTCCCCGATTTACACCAAATCCGATGCCTTATCATATCCACCCCCGCCTCATCATATGCAAGGAGTTCCACATATGATGCCCAACATGCACCAACCTCCACCACCAGGTCAACAGCAGATGATTAGAATGACTGGTCCCATGGGTCATATGCCAAACAGTATCCCTCCTCCTCCAGGCCATACTACCCAGTTCATGCCTGGTCCACCACGGTTCCCTATGCCCCCGCCGCCACACATGCAGACCATGCCAACAATGGTCAACCCCATCAGAATCCCCCAGCCTCCACCACCTTTGCCACCTCAACCACCTGCTGAGGAGCAGCCACCTCTACCTGATGAACCAGAACCTAAGAGGCCAAGAACAGATGATGCTTCTCTGATCCCAGAAGAGCAGTTCCTTGCTCAGCATCCGGTAATGTCTCTTCTCATCTATTTCTGCACTAATTATCTACTTCTCTTTCTTATTATCTGGCATGGTAATGCTAACATATCTGTTTCCTGCAGGGCCCTGCTCGCATCTCGGTTTCTGTACCCAACCTTGATGAAGGAAACTTGCAAGGCCAAGTTTTGGAGATCCCTGTCCAATCTCTCTCAGACACCGTCGGCAGTCTCAAGGAGCAGATTGCTGGAGAGCTGCAGCTTCCTGCTAATAAGCAGAAGCTGAGTGTGAGGACTAGTTTCCTCAAAGACAATCTTTCTCTTGCTTATTACAATGTTGGCCCTGGGGTGGTGATCAATCTAGCTCTGAGGGAGCGTGGTGGGAGGAAAAAATGAGCTTTTCTTTCCCCAATTTACTCACAGGGCAACACTTACAACCAAGCTTCAGTGGTCATCATGGAGATCCTTTTTGTTGGTTCCTGCCTTGTGGATTCTTGTATTGTGCTTTTTATAAATTCAGCACTGTAATTTACACTATTTATTTTCCAGACCTGCCTATGTTTTATGGATATGATTACATATTGTTGGAGGTGTGTGTGCATGATGTTACTTGATGGAGCTATACTTGATATTACACCAGGGTTCAGGTGCCCACAATAGCTTCTCCTGTTCAGTCTTCTAAGATCTTTTATAGCATCAAAGTGCACAATGCTTCTTCCCATGTTATGAGATGTTCTCTTAAATGAATATTTATGTGTTATTGTAGATGCTGCTGCACTGCATTGTAAAGTTACTGTCTTTGAAATGCTTATATAAAGAAAGGTCTGTGTAAAGCTTATGATTGTAGGTCTAATTAAATTAGAATTGTGGGTGATGTCTCTGATGTTCTAAATTTTGTTGACAGAATAGCATGGCTTTCACCAGAGGTCTCACTGCTGCTGGTATCTTATAACACATACCTTTTTGTTAAGGACTTAATTCTGTATGCACTGATGGCTATATTTTTATCTTCATTTTGCCTGGTTCATTAAGATTTGCATAAGCTCATGCAGAACCAATTTGCTGTATGCTAGTATGTTAGCCATCTTTGTTGGCTACTGTGCCTGTTCGCAAGTCACTGGTATTCCTGTATCTTGCGTTGGTCTTGCAGCTTAGCTCCTGTTTGTGCACCTAAGCATTGATGTTCTATTTTTCTGTGTGGTCATACTAGTAATATCTGCATAAATGTTCAACTTACGTGTTTACCGCACTTTGATTAGCTTAGTTATTCCATGACGATATATGTAAACCCAAACAGCTACCTTCAACCAACAATATTTTCTTTCTTGGTGTAGGATTAGATAGGTTCTTCCTACATTACTGTTTTATTTATATGTTCTTGACATTGGCATGGATTCCAACTCAAGATTGAACTCCCGTGCAAAACATAATGTGTATCAAATTCCTGTTATTACACATTGTACTCCCTCTGTTCCTAAATATAAGACATTTTGGCGATTTAATTTGAACTGCCAAAACATCTTACATATAGGAACTGAGGTAGTACTTCGCATTAGTAGTCTAGATACTCTTACCCATTATTAGTAGTCCAAGCGAGAAGCAGCGTGCTCAGAGTAGTATCTGCATTTCATAAACCTTGAACCAGTTTCTGGTTTTAAGTAGCTTGATTTTATGGTTTTGTGGTGTTGTTCCTCCATTTTCTTATGGGTGTATTAACCCTTTTGAAAGACTACTATCATGTTCTTGATTAGCCAGCATCATACCAAGTGAAAGCCGGACATTACCTAAACAAACTCAAGTCAGCAACATTCTTTTATTTATGATGCAGCTTATGCATTTATTTTGTATGCTGCATAAGTTGGCAGTTGCAACTTGCCAATTTTTGTTTGGTTGATGAGTTAGTATATCTGCTGATGAGCTAACATTTGAGCCGTCTGGTTCTAGACATCTGTCGGGTCTAACGGACTCTACCAAGTTGCAAGGAGGCAAAGGAGCTGCAGCAGGCAGAAGATGGTTGTTATCATGGGTGCATCCTTTGTTGTCTTTATTTTACTTCCATATACTAGCTAGATAACCCTGAGTTGCTAGTTTGCTACAGACCAACAAACAAATTAGATTGTCTCAGCATTTCAAACCTTTGTTGTTATAATAACTTGTGCTCAGCGACACCTGAGGCCCGGGCATCAGCTCTTGCCTTAGCCCTGTCTAACTGAATCTTTAGATTCAGATTAGATTCAGAGTACGGGCGCTCTTAATAAAATTTTAAGTGGGACGGGATTTTCCACCAATCCCCATGTCCCATCCCATCTCACTAATCTTAACCCTCTAACAAATCCCACTAATCCCGTACAGGCTAAGTGGACAAGCCCACCTAGCCCACGGACAGCCAACATGTCCGTCTCGATCGAAACAATCCCCTTCTCAGAGCAGACACTCTTAGAGCCGCAGTGCTGCTGTACTTGCCCGACCGGAGGCCTCTGCTGCCGCCGCCGTCTCCGCGCCACCGCAAGAACTCGCCCCCTTGTCCCTCTTCTTGCTGACGGGAGAAGGAGCACTGTGTCACCCTGGAAGGGATAGGCATCAGTGCTGGTTCGTTTCCGCTGCGGTGGGGACCAAGAAGTTGCCGGCGACACCTGTCTACTTCCAAGAAGTTGCTGCAGGTTGGACTCGAGTCTGGATCGGATCGGTAAGCTCTCCGATCTCCACTCTACCTAACATCATGCCATCAGCGGTGAGCTAGTATTACTTCCACTGTGCATTGAACATGGTAGCTCTAGTTTCCCCTCTTCTAGGATGGTCATGCGATCCTGTGGTACCAGTGTGTTTATGTGTGTGTTTGGTGTGTACTCTCCTGGTCCTGGCCATCAGTCGGCATATGGTAGCTCTAGTCTCATGTCGTTGTCCTGGATCAAGTGGGGAAGTTCCTTTTATAGCTCTCTTAGGGTACTGGCACCTGTAGTTTTCGTTATGTTACTGTCTGTGTATTCTGTATCCTATCTCAGAGCTTACTGAATGAAATTGGTATCAGAAGTTTATGGTTGTGTTAAATCTTGCTCCTTGATGTGTTCATATTTACTTGTGCTTCGTGATATTCTATGCTGACATGTGTAAAAATTTCTGAATTTTTTTAGGGCTACTGAATTTTATCATTAAATGGCTTGCCAGCTTATGGATACGATTATTGTATATGTTCTTATTATGGTCCTGCTCCACCACCTTGAACTTTGATTGCTTACGTTCACAAACCATCTAATCAGTGCAGTTATGAAGCTTATTATAGCGAGTGGTTGTACTTCTGCAGATATACATATAGAAGTCACTTATATCCATTGCCTTTCATTTTCTCAGTTTCTATTCTTACTGCATTTGCTCATATTGTTTACGGGTCCGATTAGTACTTCGTATTGTGTCTCGAGCATGTCATTTTCAGACTGTTGGAGAAGCCATCCATTGGAACAGTAAGTTTATTGCCATTAGGCAGAAAGTATGGGCTGAACTAGCAGGTGTTTAAGCAAATTCGCCTGTAATTGCAGGTCGTAGCTGTTGGTCCGGGTAGTCTCGAAACGATGAAGGCACGAGGCAGTCATTGTTGGTGTCAACGGGTAGCATAGTGTTGTACTCCAAGTATGCAGGCGGTGAGTTCAGGGGCTGTGACGGGACAAACTACATTGTGTTGAAAGCATCAGATGTGATTGTTGAGCTCATGTACTTCAGTTTTGAGCTCGCAATAGACGCCAGCACGAGTGGTAAGGTTGCTATGTGGCAATCACCAATCTGCGGTGATGCTACTTCAGATTATTATAGGATTATATGAGCAAATCGCTTGTCTGGGGTTGAAGACGTTCACTGAATTTGTTTACAAAGTCAGTTTGGGGACGAATACCTGTTTTCTCCGCCTTTTACATTCACACATGTCGGTTTCTGATTAACTGAGTGTTGTTTTCCCACCTTTTACATTCAGTCATTCACACATGCATTGGGCCATGTTTTCTTTTTGTGAAGGGGTCCTTACACTTGCATAAGCCAGAGGGGAGGGGGGGGCATCAGGAGGATCAGAGAGCTTTGCTCCTTTTCCGTCGACTCGTTGATTCAATCCCACTATCACGAGCTGACAGTGATTCAGACCTACCATATTCGTTGTCAATTTGCCTCGTAGGCCTGGGTCTCTTGGAGATGCACTGCTACAACAGTGCCTCCACATTATGCTGCCACGTTTTTGCTAATGCAGACAAAATTTCAGTCGTTGACATTCCGTCCCAGCCAAGAAACGAAAGATAGTCGCCATTCCCTCTATAAGCCAAGAAAGGAAAGAGCACATTCTTTGTTCCTAGGGCTTGTGGGCACGACGGTCAAAGGAGGGAGACAAGAAGCAGGGCACAGCAGCAGTCCAACCAAAGCAGAGCTAGAGGGAGAGTTCCTGGTAGTGCGTGTTATAATTTCAGCGTTTTCCTTGTAATTCCTGCTGCCTTCTATGCCTACATATATACCTATCAAATCCAAATCCTAGTGTATGGCAACATGATGAGCAATACGCAAAATGTGAGTACATAATTCGAATACAAAGAAGTAAAATGAGGAGCGAGCAGTTCATCGTTTGTATAGGGAAGCCTTGCTTTTATAAGAAAACTTAGGTGGTATGCTATGACATGTAGTCCTTGGTCCTTTGGTAGATCAAACCATTTGGTGCGCTTGGTCCTTGGGTAGGACAAAGCTACAAGAGCTTTACTGATTCTGTAAGCAAATGATAGATTTCGTTGGCCTTTTCTTAAAAAAAAGGAACATTACTGATATCCGATCCTTACACCAAGATGATGCACGTACCCAACACACAATTTAATTTTACAGCTTGTATGAAAAGAAGTCCAGCGTCTAACAATCAGGTTCTGATCAAGGAAATCACATGGTAAACTCATGCGGCGGTAAAATGAACGCTTGGTCATAGTGCTGTGAATGCGGATATTACCGAACAAATGATTCTGCTTAGAGGCAGCTCCGGTCCTGAGTTTTCAGGGCCCAGGGCGAAACTAGAAACTAGGCCCTTAATACAATGATCATAATAATGTTAACATATATGTATATGTACAAGGTTACGACTCTAAAAGTGGATCTAAAGACACAACATGTATTAAACAATTTGTCAATCATCACATCGACTCTGCCTAGAACCATGATGCTGGAGTGGTTGGTGGATGTAATAAGTTCTCCTTTCGGCACTAGGCCTATAGCATCTTGTCCTTACATTTTCATAGCACACTTCCCTCTGAACAACATAGATGAGAAATCTGAAGGATATTTATGACAGTCAAAAGTTCTGAACATTATGTGATCATAGAAAGATGTCAGAACTCTCCTTAATTTTATTGATTACCTGAGTTATGTTTATACACACATTACAAGAGGTATATATGAGAGAGCTACTAGTGCTACAGCAGAATTGGCCAGTGCCATTTGTCAACCAAATAGCGAGTCCATAGTGAGACACTACAACCCAAATAAGAACTGCTCCCTCCAGCTCTATATACTTGCCGCTAGTTAGTCTAGATTTGCATGTATCTAACATTAAAACACGTCTGAATACATAAGAATCTAGACATGTGTGATAGGTATTTAGGGATGGAGGGAGTAACAATCTTGACACGAGTCGGTGAATTGTAGAAGTAGTAAAAGTTGAGTTCTAAACTGCACATATAGTCACTCAACTAATCGTTCTCTTCTGAAATTCAAGTATTGCAACTTATATCAGCAGTTTGGTCTATTTGGAGTTGATAGTTTTCCTATTTGGAGTTAATATTTAGACAAACCTACCCTTGTACCTTTCCAATAATTTCATCAACCATTACTAGGGAAACCTACGATTATTCTGAATCTGTATGCTCTTTTTATGGTCCTGGCTTTTCGTATGATATGTAGTGTTAGATGTTTTTACTGTCAGCACTTGTTTGATTGTAGTGTTCTGTCATCTGGACAGTATTTTGTGTTTGGGTATCGATGGATACATGATGGTGTAGTCATGCAAGGAGGATGTTTCTGCGCTGATAAGAATTCGGTAATGATGCATTTCTGTCTACTACTTTATGTATCTTTGATGGTTGAATTATTTTGGCAACCTCCAAGTTGCTCACGCTGTTTTGTTGTGTTTGTTCTTCGTGTGTCGTCCTATTGCCATGACTATTGATAAAACCACAACATATCATCTTGCTTTAGAGCTGACGGATTTGTTTAGTGATCATGCTTGTTACTGTTTATTAGCACGAACATATATGGAGCAGTTTGATTTTGATGGTCTTTGCTTCAGTTTTAATAAAGCTTACTTCAGTTTTTGAACAGAGTAACAATTTCTTGTTGGTTTTCTTGTTATAGTATGTTACTGCAGGCCAGGATTACTGTATGAACTTTGTCAACCTCTCAGGATGAGGGACATGGTGCGTCTGAAGATCAACGCATTGTTGAATATCATGTACCTATACTGTACTTCAAATGTATTTCTGGTTTTTAGTAACTACCCAGCGGGGAGAGGTGTTTCTGGTCCCGATCTCAACTGAACTCGTTTTGTGGACCGTCCAGATCGTTTGGATGTGTGCGGCAGGGACAATTCTTGTCAGGAACAGCAGGCAAGAACAGTGTTGTACGCATAGCGTACGTAGGTGTACGTAGCGAGAGTTGCTGACGGACGTGATATCGTCGCGTGGCTGGCGGGTGAGGACAGTTGACGGACTGAGATCCGGTGCCTCGCTGAAAGCAAGGCACGCAGCGCCTTGAGGCATTCAATCCGCCGCTCATTTACATCCAACGGACAGCACGCAAGGCGCAGTGAGAAACGAGTCAACATGTCTGTCCTCACGCGCGGGCAAGGCAAACGAACGACGCGGACGGCTCTTCCCGGGCAGAGCTCTGCCGCCGCCCGCCGGCGTCGTCTACCTCCGCTTCCGCCCTCCTTGCTCCGCCTTCGCGTACCTTCGTCTTCTTGCTCCGCCTCTCCTGCTGCCCCTGCGCTCCCACCCGACGGCCGCCGTCAGCCCATCAAGAACCCATCTGACGCCCTGTTCTGCTCCCTCCGAAGCTCCGACGGCCGTCCTTTGTCGGGTTTCTCAGAGCCATAAACCTCATCGTATGATTGCAGCAGGTGCCAGATAGGAGACGGATGGAGCAGCCGGTGGTAGGCGGCTGTCGGCCGGTCGAGGCTGTCTCCTCATGTGAGGACGTCGGTAACGTCGCCGGAGCTCACCATGAAGGAGCAGTCGGACCGGATCCTCTCTCCTTTTCCTGCGGCGCCCTGATGCGAGTTCTCTTCCTTCCCCGCGGCGACGAAAGCTGCAGGGCCAGGTCGATTGTTTGCCTTGGGCTCGTGAGCAGAAGATGTTTTTTTGGCGTTAACTGCTGCTGCATCACGTGAGTTCTGGTCGTTGTGCCCTGTTAGCCGTTGGATGTAAACGAGCGGCAGATTGAATGCCTCAAGGCCTGCGTGCCTTGCTTTCAGCGAGGCACCGGATCTCAGTCCCAAACATAGTAGCTTCACTGTGGCATTGAAGTCCGGTGCTTCTTTGGGCAAGAGACGGTGAGAAGATCACATGGATCTACATCGTTTATGGGCATGGTGGCAGGGAACTGCTGCCGCGGCCGAGGCCCTGGCAGGAGCGGTACATGGGACGTGCAGGCTTTGTTGGGGACGCGGGCCCTCGTAGATATTTGTACATGTTGTGGCTGACATGGAGGACCCACATTGGGTAGATCGTAATATAGCTGAGTGTGTTCCGAAAAGTTCTTCTGGCACGTGAGCTCCACTGATGGTTTCAAAATAATGAAAATAATGCTGAACTTTGTCAATAATGTATCTCACAAGTATGCAAAATCACGATGCGAAATTCTTTTTTATTATGGGCTACATAAAAACGACAATATCTGATATATTTGTGAGATTTGCAAACGTGATACTTAAATCCACACTTTGTGCATTTTGTGCAGCCTAAACTACACATCATTTTTATTGATAGTTTGCACGTTTGTGGGATATATCATTGACTAGATCATAATTTTTTTTAAAAAATGAAACATAGAAATATAATTTTTTTAATTAGAAAAGGGAATCATTCTTGCCAATGTGCACCAAATCTCTTGCATTGAGTGAGACCCAGAAGCTACAATTCTACGGTAGCTAGAAGTCATGGTAGGATGTTTTGTTCCAACAGATTTGGCAAAACAAAAACAAAAAAATACATGAGGGTCACATGGTGCACCAACTAACCTAGACACAACTCACTGCTGCCACATGACACTGTCTGTTCTACCCCAGGAGCGCGCATGTTTCCTGGATCTAAATTTAAGCAGCAGCATGTGTGCTTTGCTTAAGATTAGTACAGGATGTGCCCCAACATTCAAGTTAATCAAGGATGCCTTGATGAAGCAAACCGTACGGTGCAAGGAACGCCTACATGATTGAGAGTGAGTGACTGATCTAGCAGCTAGTACTCCCGTCAGCCCAAGGTCAGCATGTAATCAATCCCTAGATACCACACCGATCCTTGAGGAGAAGAGTAAGATGGAAGAAGGGCTCCGATCATATTGTCCATCTTGCGTTTTACTCTATTATCATGCTTCATTGTTGCATATCTTTCGTCAAAGCTCTATGGAAGGTGTGTGTGTAAGATGGAAACAACAGGTGAAGGTTGAGCTACATGTAGTGTTTTATTTTTAAAAAAATGAAAATTATATTTGAACGTTTCACAAAAATCTAGAGAAGAAATCCTGATGTTGCAAATGATAGATGCTACTAACTACAAAATCTCAATGTGTAACTATTGGTGAAGGTTGAGCTAACTCTACCCCTTATTTTTAAAAACTTAAAATTATATTTTGAAGTTACACAAATCTGAAAAGAAAAGCCCTGATGTTGCCAATGATAGATGCTAGCAACTGCAAAATCTTAATGTGAAATTCTTCGTATTCTAGGCTACACAAAAAATGAAAAATGTGTGGATCTAAAAAAAAGTGAATACTGCACATTTCAAAACCTTAAAATTTGTTAGATTTTTTTATTTTTATACAGCCTTAAATATGAAGAATTCACATTAAGATTTTGCACGCTTGTAGAATATATTATTGGCTACATCCATTTTTTTTTTCAGAATATTTGGAACACCGAAGTATGATTGTTGAATTTTTTAAAATAAAGGGGAACATGTAGCTTGGCCTCCATTTGTCCAAATATATTTTGTTGCTAGATAGGCGGGGCTGACATGGTCGGCTCCACTGGCCATAAAACCGTTGCAGTATTCGCTCTCCATGAAACTGACTCCCAAGATTCGAACATGGCCACATCACAGCCCTAGAAAGTTTGGGGAACAGATGCGCATGTTAAGGGCTGATGCATGCACACACACGCTACCTGCATAACTAGAGAGGTACATACGAAGAACTGCAATTGCCGAGACATCATTACCAGCACAAACGCTCAACTGAGTGAGCTAATACAGAATCAGCACCATCACTGACCAAGTAAGCATGCAACACGGCTGCAAGCAGAAGCTACAAGCGTCCTCAGCTTCTGGCAGAAGAAAATTCAGAACATTCTGATCACTGAGTGGGGCAGTCAATCAATCATGCACGCAAGCAAAATTAGGCTGTTCTGGGGACTCTCTTCTGCTCCCCTTTGAATTCTGTGACCCAAAGAGGGAAGGCAAGTGTTCTTGTCACTGAAGCAAGCGTGCGCACATGATGACATGATTGCTGTTTCACCGCCGACATGGCAGCAGGGACCTTTTGTTTGCATCCAAGTATGCTTGCTTCCAACTGAGGAAACGAATCTTCTGACGACCAGGACAAGAACTTCACAAGTTTCAAGCCTTGGGAGTAGCTGACTAGCTGTCCACTTGTGTTCTACATAGAGTGGCTCGAGGTTGCCTCGGAGCTGGAAAGCTTTTGGTACAAGCAGACAGGAATCAGGGTTGAAATTTTGAGATATGCGTTCAACATTATGTGGGATGGAACACTTGTAGTACACACAAAAAGCTTTAAATTCCTTTTCTTTTCACTTCTGAAACTTCACAAGGCCTATGTTCAAAGAATGGTAGCTAGAAGAGTGTATGATGTTCTTACATTCACAAAATGTACAGGGGAAACTTTGTGTTTTCGTATCACTTGATCAGCTCCTATGCCGCCTCCAATTGCTCAGACTCCAGTCCAGTGGTGACAGCACGGAGAGTTTCAAGATTAGTCACATCTGGGCTTTCTTCCAACATATCAAGATCACTTTCCTGTCTTAGCAGCTCTGGTGATGCATGTCCACAAAGGAAATCCTTTGTGATTGCGTCATCGTGATCCTCTTGATTAGCATCGGCAACGGAAGAAAGGATATCAGATTCAGCAGCTACGCTCAGTTTAGACACGCTCTTGTCACTGAACTGCCTCTGGAAATACCAAAGGAAGTCCTTATTGAAGTCACTGTGTTCCTCTTGATCAGCGACCAAAGAAAGGGTACCAGATTCAGAAACAACACTACGTTTCGACACACTCTTGTCACTGAACTGCCTCTGGAAATACCAAAGGAATTCCTTATTGATGTGGCCACTAGGTTCCTCCTGGTCAGCGACCAAAGAATGGGTATCAGACTCAGAAGCGATGCTCAGTTTTGACATGCTCTTGTCACTGAACCATCTCTGGATATCCTTTATGACGACATCATCGTGTTCTTCTTGGTCGGCGACTAAAGAAAGGGTATCAGACTCGGAAACAATACTAAGTTTGGACATGCTCTTGTCACTTAACCACCTCTGGAAATCCTTTTTGACTAGATCATTGAGTTCCTCTTGATCGGCGACCGTAGAAAGGGTGTCAGACTCAGAAACAACGCTCAGTTTTGACACGCTGTTGTTACTGAACTGCCTCTGGAAACTGCTCGCGCTTTCTTCCTTGATGTCCATTGCCTCGAGCTTGAAACATGGCTTGAATCTAGAACGTTGTCTCTCTTGGCTGCCAAAGTTGAAAGTATCACGCCTCCTGAAGACCATGTCCCGGTGGGAAGTTGTCGCAAACTCTTTAGAGTCCACATCATGATGTGCAGATACACCACTATCATTTGATTGTTCAAAAGGGAGTTCAAACAGGTTCTTCTGCCGATGCATAACGGAAGGAGCCGAGCCAGGAATGGCGGCCTCATCAGGATCAGAAGCAAGGTCAAAAGGGCTCCTCCTTGGCACTGAAATAGGCTGAACTTGCATACGAAAACGTGAAAATCTATCTGAACTCTGACAAACATTATTTCCATCGATATCTAACATGTTCCTGTCAAGATCAAAGATTATGTTCTTCCTCGATCTTCTCTTAGCCATCAAGAACTCCAACCTACGACTCCTTTCCACCTCGGAGTACCCAAGATCCATGGCATTCTTATCTTCATCGGCTGTCCAAGCAAAACCAGGCTTATTCCCACCATCATCCTTCCTCTCCTGTCCATCCTTAGCATCATTTTCAACTTTGCTAGTATCCACCTTGTTATTATTATCACTGTCAATCTGAGAATCCTGAGGGAAGAGGCTGGAGTCACATCCCAAATCACCATTGGCAATGGGAATGGGACTAGATAATTCGTCGCCTAAAAGAGGACCAATCTCATCTAGCACCGGAGCAACATCAGTCGCAGTGATGTCAGAAGAGGAACTCTCTGGCTTACCAGAATCAAAACCTGATGAACCATCATGACTGCCAACTCTTGCACATGGTGAACCTGGAGAAGTGTTTAACTGGCTGCCAACATCAATATTGATAGCCTCGATCACTAGACCATCAAGCTTCTTTCTCTGACGCACAGAAAAAGCACGGCCCCACTTACAAGCACCTGCCGGCTTTTCAGCTGGTTTATCTTCTGAAGCCTCTCTGTCACATTGTGAATCTTGATTTTCCTTTGCCAACATTACACCATTTTCCCTTTCATTCTCACTGGAGGAGCATAAGCCAAATGTTGCGTCCTTCTCATCAACTCGACTCTGATCAACATCCTCAAGCGAGTTAGCACACCCGGTACTCTTATTACTGCTAAAAAATGGATCTTTGGACTCTCTGTCATGATTAGCTTTCATGAATTCCTCCATACCAACCTCTTGCTGCAGTGTCACCACGGAAGGATTAGAAGCGAGTACTTGAGCAAGACTATCATCTGCATCGACTCTCTCATCTCCTCGATCAACTGATCCCTTCAGAGGAGGAACAACCTCATCCAGCTCAACAAGCTTGTCATCCCTCTCATTGCCAAAACTTTGGTCTCTGATTTCCCAACAATTGAAACTAACTGTGTTCTCCTTAAATGCAGGCACTGAAAATCCCCGACGTGCTTCAAAATAAACATCTCTTGAACAACATCCAAACCTGGGAGCTGAAAAATCTGTGGCAGTCTTCCGGTCGTCATCGGTCTCAGGAAGATGCGTGCTCCCATAACTCAGCAGCATTCCAAGAAGAAGGGTGGCGCATATAATTACAGGAGAAGTGGAGAGAAGGAAAGCGAAGAGGCCTGGTGAAGATCTGTACAGCAGGTAAAGCAGTAGAGCTAGACTGAAGAGAGCCCAGTGTTCAGAGGCACATCTATAGCTTATCCTGATAGAACATCTCAAAATTTTCTTGATGCATAATGTGTCATGCTTTGCCTCAATAGCCATGGCCCTCTCTCACTCTCACACTTGCCAGCAGCCCAGCACAAACCTAGCAGAAAAAAAACACAGTGGCAACATAAGCTCGCTGAATGAATGAAACATACAGTATCCATCAAAAAGGAAAAGGTAAAATTAACCTTCAGGTTGTAATAAAGGTTAGTTCAGATAATACTGAAAAGCGAGGCAGTTGCTCGAGTATCCCCAATCACTGACACATGAATGTGAAAACGGATTCAAGAAAGCGATTCGCACGATTCCTGTGTGTTAGCAGAATGCTAAATCTCGGAGAGGCTTCATCGATCCCAGCAGCATAACTATGGCGTCCTACGATATATTAATTAGAAGCGCGATCAGATGGTCAGTACCTTCAATCAGGCGGCGATCGGAGCCAGATCGAGATCCGACAGTTGACAGCACAGTACAGAGGGACCGTAGTCGCCACGGGCGCCGTCGCCGCCGGTGGCAAGAAGCAGCAGCAGCAGATTCAGGAGTGGCAATGGCGGCCGGCAACAAGAAAGAATCCAAGAAAGGGGAGGAGAACATGACACGAGGTCAGGAAAGTGAAGCAGGTGAGCCACGGAAAATAGCAGCGGCGATGGTAGTGGGGGAAGGTGGCAAGGGAGGGGGCGGGCCCGGTCGGCCTCGCAGCTTCTGCTGGTACTTCCGGCACGTCGCCGCGGCCACCGGTGTGTCCACGCCGGCGGTGGGGCCGGCGAGCCGGTGGCGTGGGGTGGTGGGTGTTGCGTTTTCCCGCGTGTTTGGTCCTGGGGGAGGGACGGTGGGTGGTTGCCAATTGCCGTCGTGCGGGATCTGCATCTGCTGCTTCTTTCATCTAGTCTTTTTCTTGCCTGGATGGACCCATGGACGGTGCCGAAAAGCTTCTTTCCGGATTCTTTTCTTTGGTCCCTGTGGTGTTCATGATGGGAACAGGTCAGTTCTTGAATTGGTGCACCGATCAGAGCTCTGCCTTTTTTACAAGATATTCTTTCTTTTTTCCAGTGTGTTTATAAATTGTTCACATAAAAACATCGTGATTCTTTATAAAGAATTAAAAAGCTTATGCTTAAATCAGTCGTGAAGGTAGATGGCTGCAATGATGTTCCATTTTAGAATGCTGGAGTTGTGATAACCATGCCCAAAAAGTCAAATCGGCAAAGAGTTTGGTAGAGCGAGCCTATTTTGAATGCAGAAATGAGTATGGGAACCATTCAGAACAAACATGGTTTTGTAAATTTCTTGCGTTCCAAACAGGTGAAGTAGTTTTGAGTTGCAGAGTCCACTGTGACTGTGAGAGCAGCATAATGGACAGAGAGGTGGAAAAATGCAATTTTGATATTAACTCATAATGTTTTGTACAATAGCCTCAGAGGTAGTACCCAGAAACCTCAATCAAATACATTGAGAGGCTTATACTCGTGTAAAACCCTATATGTAATGCCCCTCTTTCCTGTGCATACAAAAACTCGGCACAGCGAAAGTAGGCAAGAATCACTCACAAAAGAATAGAAATAACACCTACTTGAATCTGTATATACTACCATACCTACAACATAAGTGATCCAAACCCACAATGATCGCGGAATCGAGCATCTATCATATGTACAAATACTCGTCTGACTGTATAATCCTAATAAGCTCCCCCAGATTACCAAATGCATTCCTTCCAGACTCTCCGCTCCAATGTAGTTCAAAAGCTGCTCCGTGTCCTAACCACCCATCATGGAAATGTGAATAGCAGTCTTAGTTTGCTTGGGAAACCAGATTTAACCAGCACTGCAAATCTGCAATGACAACAAAGATATAGAATACAAGAGAAAACACACCTTGTGCAACAAGTAAATGGCATAGGACGCCCTAGTTGAGTCATCTTGGGATTCCAAGAAAAAGGGATAATCTGTTAGTTCTGAGTCAACTCTGCCGACGCTTGGATGTACTGCTGAAGCAACAGATGATGTTTCGGCCGAAGGCAAACGATCACTGATATAAGATCGTGATCCTCCAAAACGTAAAGGATATCGAAGGGGAACATCAAGATATGAGGCTATGAGCAAGGCTGCCTACAAGAAATTGACAAAGTAAGCAGGTAGTGATTCTGACTCTTGTGACTGCCTACAATACAATAAATTAACAAAGCAAATGGTGCTCTTTCTCCTGCAACTGCACCAAGTATGAATAAGTAGGTAAATCACAATTTATGCTTGATGTTGTGACAACCATGCTTGATGTTGTGACAACCATGCTTGATGTTGTGACAACCACTAAATTTAAAAGGGCCAAAGTGTATATTGTATTCCAAGTAATACACATCAAACTCGAATGTGCTTCTGGTGTATCTGAAGCGACATCACGATGTCAGCCACACAAAGTTTTATTTATGGTGCATTCTGCTTTGAGCATGAACATGAGCCTAGCTAGGTCGGGATATGCTCCATGTGCCACATCAAATGTATCGCCTAAATAATTTGCGGTGAAAGAACAATGGGTGACAGACTTACATGTGCTGCATATCCCAGCACAGCTGCTGATCTCTGGAGCTCCTTGTGGGTGTAACTCTGCTGCTTTGGTTTATGATTCACAATGTGACAGCCGAAAAACGTCAACTGACAAACTTGTGGAGATTTCATAACACCGACCAAGTGTGTCCCATTTCCATTCTCGTGTGGAAGCACTACTCCATTCTCTTCCGAGCGTGTTCCAGGAAGTGTTATGTCATTTGGTCAGTTAGTTATGGTACTCCTAAAAAAGATACCCCTGTAATCCATAATAAGTGTTGTTGGCTTTAATTCAGTTCTGAACAATTTTGAACTAGCAACGACACTTATTATGGATTGGAGGCATTCTACTAAACATTGTTCCTCGGGACTCGGGAGGGTAGTGAATCCTCACCATTAGCACCGGAACGATGGTTTTCTGCGACGGGCGGCTCACGGAAGACACTGACAGGGTACAAGGCGGCGACCTGGTTGACCATACGCCGCTGCTTCGTCCTGAGCAGCCTCTGCAGATCCCCTAGCCATGCCTTCTCTCCTTGGCCTCCTGCAATCAATCGACAGGTTCTATCATGGGTAAAGCAGATGCAGGCAATCACAATCCAATCTAGCGGCATTTTGCGTCGGGGGAAATGGTAGCAGCTCTGAACGGTTGGTTTACCTGCGCGCGGCGTCGAGAGGCGGTGCGCCCATCTTGTAAGCCTTGTAAAAATAAAATCTTTCAACAATTTTCCAAAAGTTGCCACCCCCCCCCCCCCCCAACCCCACTTGCGAATAGCTACGCCACTGCTTGTGATAACCATGCTCAAAACACCAAATCAGCGAAGAGTTTGGTAGAACAAGCCTATTTGGAATGCTGAAATGTATATGTGAACCATTCAGAACAATCATGGTTTTGGAAACTTCTTGCGTTTGAACAGGTGAAGTAGATTTTGAGTTTCGAAGTCCACTGTGACAGTGAGAGAAGCATAATGGACAGAGAAAAAATGCAATTTTGATATTAACTCATAATGTTTTGTGTACAATAGCCTCTGAGGTAGTACCCAGAAACCTCAATCATATACATGGAGAGGCTTATGCTAATGTAAAACCCCATATGTAATGCCCCTCTTTGCTATGCATACAAAAAACTCGGCACAGCGAAAGTAGGCAAGAATCACACAAAAGAACACCCTACTTGAATCTGCATATACTACCATATCTACAGCATAAGTGACCCAAACCCGCAATTGTCGCGGATTCGATGGTCATATGTACAAATACTCATCTGACTGTATAATCCTAATAAGCTCCCGCAGATTACCAAATACATTCCTTCCAGAACTCTCGGCTCCAACGTAGTTCAGAAGCTGCTCCGTGTCCTAACCACCCATCATTGAAATGTCAATAGCAGCCTTAGTTTGCTTGAGGAACTGGGTTAAACAAACATTGCAACAGCAAACAAGGATATAGAATACACACCTTCTGCAACAAGTAAATGGCGTAGGACGCTCTAGTAGAGTCATCTTGGAATTCCAAGAAAAGGGGATAATCTGTTAGTTTTGAGTCGGCGCTGCTGATGCTCGGATGTTCTTCTGAAGGCAAACGATCACTGACATAAGATCGTGATCCTCCAAAGCGCAAAGGATACCGGAGAGGAACATAAAGATATGAGGCTATGAGCAATACTGCCTACAAGAAATTGACAAAGTAAGCACCTAGTACATGAGGAATCATGTAAGTAAATGCTGGCAGACGAGCTTGACTCTGATCATAATTTATGCTTGATATTATGACAACCACTAGATTAAAAAGGGACAAACGTGTATATTGTATTCCAAAGTAATACACGCAAAACGGCAAAACTCAATGCTCTTATCTTGATCTATCCTATTGGATGTATCTGAAGCCATATCACAGTTTTTCACAATGCCGGCCGCACAAAATTTTGAATTGTGTATTCTCTCCTTTGAGAATGCCAATGATCCTAGCTATAGGTTAGGACATATGTGGTACGAACAAAAAGTATTGACTTAATATGTTGCGGTACATGAGTTTCGAGCAGACAAACTTACATGTGCTGCATATCCCAGGACAGCCGCTGACCTCTGAAGCTCCGTGTAATCGTAACTCTGCTGCTTCGTTTTATGCCTTGCAATTTGCCAACCAAAAAAAGTCAAGTGACGAACTTGTGGAGATTTGGCAACACCGAGAAAGTCCGCCCCGTTCCCATTCTCGTGTGGAAGCACACCATTCTGTTCTGAAAGTGTTCCATGCCCTCCTGAAAGTTTTGTGCCATTTCGTCATAAACAGTTCCAGTTAATTCTCGTACATTTAAAAAACCAGACGAAAAATCATGGACAATTTATTTGCTTATATGAAATGTAAAATCTTGCTCATACTATCATTAAACATGGTTTCCCAGGAGAGACGCACGCACACATGAGCACAGAATCCTCACCATTAGCATCGGGACGATGGTTTTCTGCAACCGGCGGCTCACGGAAGACTCTGACAGGGTACAAGGCGGCGACCTGGTTCACCATACACCGCTGCTTCGTCCTGAGCAGCCTCTGCAGATCCCCGAGCCGCGCCTTCTCCCCAGACAGGCCCTCTCTTGCCTCCTACAGCCAGGAGGGAATCCACGCTGACGACCAATGACACGTAGGCAGTACCCAATCCAAATCTCGCGACGTTCTGAATGAATGAATGATTTACCTGCACCTGCCGGTGCGCGGCGGCGAGGGCCCTGGAGAGCGGCAGCACCCGGCCGATCTGCGCCTGCAGCTGCTCCTTGCGGCGCTCGACGCCCTCGGCGGCCCTGCGCTTCCGCACGACGAGCTCGTCCGCGCGCGCCCGCAGCAGGTCCAGCCGCCGCCTCGCCTCGTCCAGCGCCGCGCCCTGCCGCACCGACTCCTTCCTCGCCTGCAGCATTAGCGGCGGCGGCAGGATCAGAGAAGTGGGGGCGATGAGGAGAGGAGAGGAGAGCGAGCGAGGGGCGGTCGTACGTACCTCGAGCGCGGCCTCGAGGCGGCGCGCCAGGGCCGCCCGCGCCTCCTGCGCGGCGTCGAGGTCCTGCGCGAGGCGGGCCCGGAGGTCCGGCGACGCGGCTGGCGCCGGGTGGGCGGCCGGATCCGCGCCCGCCCTCGGGCTCATCGCGGCGCGCGCGACGGATGGCGGCGGCGGCGGGCCGCGGCGGCGCCCATGGGTCCTGCCCGCCGTGACGGGACCGGGGCGTGCGTAGTAACGGCCGTAGGAAGCAAGCAAGGGCGAGAGGGAACCCACGCAACGCAACGCAACGCAACGCAACGCAAGGCCGTCGTGTTGCGTCCGAGGTCGTGCGTAAAGGCTCTTTCTTTTTTGGATTTCAGATTCGGAGTTTGTCACGGCGACGCGAGGTCGACGGCGGACGGCGAGAGGAGGGAGGATGCCGACAAGCGTGCGTGCGTGCGGCGTGCGTGGCGCTGCGTCCGTCGGCGGAAAGGACGCCGGGCGACCGGAATTAACTGCGGCGCGCACCGGCGACCACCACGTGCAGCGCAGGCGTGGACTTGTTCGTCGCCGACTGGTGCCGCGCTGGCGGTCACCGACGTGGTGTCACGGCGAGTCGGCGACGGTGCCCAGCACGCGACAACACGATGGTGCTGTGGTTTTGTCCGTGAAGCGATGGGCGACGCTTGCGTAGGCAGCTGTCGGCGTCGGGAGCGACGACGCCTCGAGCGCATGAACGAGTGTCTTCCTATCACGGTATATGTGTGGTACACGGAGCCAACGCGGGGAACCCATCGCCATCCTCACGATCCACCGTCTCGAACCAGCTCATGCCAAAACGTCATTTTCCAAGATTAGAGGTGATTGTCTTGTGAGTTGTGTCTAAGAGCCGTATTTTTTCGCCCCTTAAAACGCGAGTAGAGGATCATGTATTCACTTTTCGCGGCCGAAAACTCGTCCGAGCTAGCAGACCCCGTATCGATACGGGGTCTGCTAGCTCGGACGAGTTTTCGGCCCCTCAAAACAGGGTTTTTTTTTGACAAGATGGATATTAGAACCAACATAGCATTCACATAAAATAAATATTTTACATCACATAATAATCGTCATAATTATTACAATAATGTTTTTCGAAAATGTCAACAAATGTTCTAATGGAAGAATTAAACAAATAACAAATGTTTCACACATACAACAATAGGAAATGAATGTTTCACACATACAACAATGGGAAATGAATGTAATAACTCGTTGGCCATGCAACTGCCAATGGTGATCAATCGGATCTTGGGTGAGCTGGTGATGAGTCTCGGCATTTTCAATACCTCGATGAGCTGCAAGAAAAGCTTCAATCCGATCAGGGTTCCTCTCGGGCTGCACTCGGGTGCCAACATTGTCATAGAAACATGGCAAGTTCAAACCTCTTTCATCTTCAACGATCATGTTGTGAAGTATCACCGAACATGTCATATCAACAAGAGTTTCCTTGTCCCAAAACCTTGCAGGACCCCGGACAATTGCAAACTTTGCTTGCAAGACACCAAAAGCTCTCTCAATATCCTTGCGGCATGCCTCTTGATTTTTGGTGAAGCAAGTTTTCTTTCTTGTCAAAGCCTTGTCCTTTTTCTCTTTTATGGACTTGACAAGGGTTGCATAGTTAGAGTAAATACCATCTGTGAGATAGTACCCCATGGTGTACTCATTGTTCATAACTTTGTAGTTACAAGTTGGAGCTTCACCCTTAACTAGTCTTGCAAACAAAGGGGATCTATTCAAGATGTTGATGTCATTGAGTGTCCCCGGCAGTCCAAAAAAAGCATGCCAAATCCATAAGTCTTGAGTGGCCACAGCTTCAAGAATAATGGTAGCATCACGGCTTTTTCCACAATACATTCCATGCCATGATTTTGGACAATTTTTCCATGTCCAATGCATGCAATCCAAACTACCAAGCATCCCCGGCCACCCCCTCTTTTCATTGATCTCCATGAGCCTTTTTGTATCTTCCTCATTTGGAGCTCAGAGATACGTCTCTCCATACAACTTGATCACCATCTTGGCAAACATACGCACGCAATCCGTGGTTGTTTGCACACTAATGCGAAGGTACTCATCGGTATAATCTGCTGGTATACCGTATGCAATAACCCTCATGGCGGCAGATATTTTTTGATATGGGCTAAATCCCTTGACTTGGGCAGCGTTTCTTCTTTGCTTGAAATAATCGCAATTTGCCTCGCAATCTTTGACGATTCTCTCGAACAAAGTCCTACGCATTCGGTACCGTCTACGGAAGAGGCGGGGAGGATAGGTCGGTACCTCGGCAAAATAATCTTGCATCAGCTGTTCGTGGCCGAGTGCACGGTTCCGCGAAATGCACATACGCCCCATCACGGATCCTTTCCGCTGATCCAGCAGCTTGGCGCGGTCCTCCATGTGCTTCATGCCGAACATGAGCAGCATCATCTCCGTCTCGTCGTCGTTGAGCAACTCGTCGATGTCCGAATCGTCGGAATCCGACGAGGACCAATCGGTCGACGTCGCGTCCAAATCCGCCATGTGCACATCCTCCGAAGCCATCTACCACAGTGTAGCATACATCAGCCCCAAACACGTCCATTTTACCGGCGAGAATGAAGAAGAACGCGGCGGAATACTCACCGGCGAAAACGACGGAGAAGACCGCGGCGGGAGGGCGGCAGCGCGCGCGGAGGTACGCGGATCTTCGGCGGGGGTGCGGCGGAGGTGTGGCGGGCGTCGACGCATCTCGGTGCGGCTCGGCGGGCGGCGGAGGGGCGCGGATCTGACGGATCCGACGGCAGCGCGCGGGGGAAAATGGGTGGGGGGAACTGAAATGTCCGCGCGCGGTTTCGGAAATGGGATACTGGTTTGGCCCTCTATCCCCGCTCCCACCCTGCACAAGTAGGGGGCGAAGACCGCCCCGTAATCGAAAACAGGAAAAATCGGAGCGGGAGCCATTTTTTACGGGGTCTGCTAGACGTCGGGTAGAGCCGAAACCCGTATTCCGGCGGTTATTATACGGGTTTGGCCCTTTTAAGGGGTCTGTTAGACATGCTCTAAGAGGCTGTCGACTCCCCTAAAGCATCCTCCAAAGATTTTTGAGGCTCGCTGTACATTTTCTCATTCCTAATTGCGCACGCTAAAGGCCCTTTCCGTCCGGCGAGGTCCAATACGGTGTCCGGCGCCCTGAGCCCGGTCCACAGGGGACACTTCAGACGCGCCGGACACAGCAAGAAGCGAGGCGGAGAGTGGCCGGGCCGACGCGCAGCGACACACGAACGACGGTCAATCGTCGCCTACCTAGCGATGGTGCAGTTGCCGTGAAGGGGAACCCTCGCAGTGCCAACCGCATCAATCGACCGCGAATGCCGGAATGGAGAGCGAACTCCGCGGAAGAGCAACCGCAGCCCTCTTTGATATCTGCGCCGCCATTCATCCCCGCTAAATAAGACACGTACGTATGCACATTTCGATCTACAACCGGCCGGCACCATTCATCTCTCATCTCCTCTCTGACCATGAGCAACCTCTCTTTTCCATCGAACACCGATAGCGCGGGGAAGCCGTCGGGATGGTGCCATTGGTGGGATAGAGTTGCAACGGCTAGCAACTCTAGTTCCCCACCGACGGACAACCAGGAGAAGTATTGGGAAACCGACATGTTGGAGATATGCCCAAGAGGCAATAATAAAAGTGGTTATTATATAACTTTATGTTTATGATAAATGTTTATATACCATGCTATAATTGTATTAACCGAAACATTGATACATGTGTGATATGTAAACAACAAAGAGTCCCTAGTATGCCTCTTAACTAGCTTGTTGATTAATGGATGATTAGTTTCATAATCATGAACATTGGATGTTATTAATAACAAGGTTATATCATTGTATGAATGATGTAATGGACACACCCAATTAAGCGTAGCATAAGATCACGTCATTAAGTTATTTGCTATAAGCTTTCGATACATAGTTACCTAGTCCTTATGACCATGAGATCATGTAAATCACTTATATCGGAAAGGTACTTTGATTACATCAAACGCCACTGCGTAAATGGGTGGTTATAAAAGTGGGATTAAGTATCCGGAAAGTATGAGTTGAGGCATATGGATCAACAGTGGGATTTGTCCATCCCAATGACGGATAGATATACTCTGGGCCCTCTCGGTGGAATGTCATCTAATGTCTTGCAAGCAAATTAATAAGTTCATAAGAGACCACATACCACGGTACGAGTAAAGAGTACTTGTCAGGAGACGAGGTTGAACAAGGTATAGAGTGATACCGATGATCAAACTTCGGACAAGTAAAATATCGCGTGACAAAGGGAATTGGTATCGTATGTGAATGGTTCATTCGATCACTAAAGTCATCGTTGAATATGTGGGAGCCATTATGGATCTCCAGATCCCGCTATTGGTTACTGGTCGGAGAGAGTACTCAACCATGTTCGCATAGTTCGCGAACCGTAGGGTGGCACACTTAAGGTTTGATATTGAAATGGTAGAACTTGAATATGGAATGGAGTTCGAAGTTTTGTTCAAAGTCCCGGATGGGATCCCGGACATCACGAGGAGTTCCGGAATGGTCCGGAGAATAAGATTCATATATAGGAAGTCATTTTATAAGATTTAAAATGATCCGGAAGGTTCTACGGAAGGTTCTAGAAGGTTCTAGAAAAGTCCGGAAGAAATCACTAAGGAAGGCGGAGTCCCGGAGGGACTCCACCTCCCATGGCCGGCCAACCCTAGGAGGGTGGATTCCACCTTGGTCTCCACCAAGGGGGCCGGCCACCCCCCCCCCCCCCCCCCCACATGGAAGGGGGGAATCCCACCCCAAGTGGGATTCCCACCTTGGGTAGGTTTCCCTATCACATGGAAGGTTTTGGGTTCGGGTCTTATTCGAAGACTTGTAGTCCAACACTTGGGGCTTCCACCTATATAACGAGGGGCCAAGGGGAGGGGGCCGGCCACCCCAACACCACAAGGTGGCCGCACCCCTCAAGTGGCCGGCGCCCCCCTCTCCCCAAACCCTAGCCGCCCCACTCCTCCTTCTCTCCCGCACGCTTAGCGAAGCTCCGCCGGAGAATTCCACCACCACCGTCACCACGCCGTCATGCTTGAATGTTCGAGGACGTCGCCTAGAGGGGGGGTGAATAGGCGGTGTGGCAAGTTTTAGCCTTTTCCAATTTTAGCGCAACGAAAGGTAAATGTGATAGCTTTGGCAAAGGTGATGTTCCTACAATGAAGCTAGGGCATGTGCAACAAGTAAAGGAATCAACAAGATAGTAAGAGTAAAGTGCGAGATAACCAGAGGGCGCGGAGGCGAGTCGAGGTTTGTTTACCGCAGTTCCTTCCACAACAGGAAGTACGTCTGCGTTGAGGAGGTGCTAGCCTCACACAAGAGACTAGACGGCCACACCACGAAGGAAGGCCTCACCTTCTTCCTCGAGAGAGCTCCACGAAGGTGCTCTCCCTCTTCCACTAAGGCACCGGTCGAGGGGGTGATTCCTTCACAAGGTTGGGGTGAGCTCCACACACACAAGGATGCTCCCAACACCCTATGGAGCTAGTACATCACCAAGCTAGCCTCCATAGTTGCACATCTCCAATGCTCCACCATAGGAACCCATCCAATGCTCCACCAAAGGAACGCTACCAATGCCCCACGTAGGAACCCATCCAATGCCCCACGAAGGAACCCTTCCAATGCTCCACAAGAGGAACTCTTCCAAAGCTCCACTAAGGAACCCTATCACCAAGATCCACTAAGGAAGAACACACACACCCTACGAGATCGGAACCCCGGAGAGAGCACAACCCATGCACCTTATGCAATGGCTAAGAACACCACTAGGATGTCCAAGTTCTTCTCTCCCAAATTCCAACAAAGCTAGAAGAAGCAATTGGGGGAATAAGGGAGGAAGAACAAAGGAGGAGAAACACCAAGAAACTCCAAGATCTAGATCTAGCAAGATCCTCTCACTTAGAGAAGGATTCAATTGGTGAAGCTCTAGATCTAGATCTCCTCTCTCCTTTCCCCCAAAAATATGCAACAAATAGTGGGGGGGTCAAGAGGAGGAAGAAAGAACCCAAGGTCAACAATGGAGGAGAGAGAGTGGAGGTGCAGGGTTAGTTTGGGCGGAGGTGGAAGAGAGGTATAAATAGGGGCTGCAAAATATAGCTGTTGGGGCTGAGAAAACGGTCAGATTCGGGCAAAAGTGGTACTACCGCTGTGCAGAGCGGTACTACCGTTTTGCCCAAAAAACCAGATCTGGAAAACTGCCCAAAACCGGTAGTACCGCTCTGCGGAGCGGTACTACCGCTTGTGTATAAATCTGAGCAAAAACAGAATCGAGAGAAGCAGAGCAGCAGAGCAGCGAGCATGCATGCGGCGCGGCAGCAGCAGAGCCTGGGCGCGCGTGATCGCATGCAGCATGTGGGGCCAGGGGGAGACAGCGCGCAGCGAGAGCAGGAGCAGGCAGGCGCGCGAGCGGGAGCATGCAGCGATCGAGCCCGCTCTCCTGTGCGGGTCAACGCCTCGAGCGGGCGAGCGAAGCAGCGAGCGGGCAGGCGGCCTGGGCGAGCGGGCGTGGTGCGGGCGAGCGGCGCAGCCTGGGCGAGGTCAACGCGCGAGCGCGAGCGTGGCGAGGTCAACGCGCGAGCGCGAGCGTGGCGCGGTGGTGGGCTTGGCGGCGGCCCAATGCGGGCGAGGCTGGTGGCAAGGAGGAGAAGAAGATTGGGAAAAAGAAAAAGAGGCCGGCCGGTACTACCGGGCCCGGTACCGCTGGTGGTACCGGCCCAGTTACTGTACTACCGGCATGATGCGGTACTGGGCCCGGTACCACCAGCGGTAGTACCGGGATGGCCCAAAACACCAGTTTTGTTGGAAAGATGGCGACAAGAGCTATCTTCTCACATGATAAAATCATGGAAAAGAGTGAGTGATGATTTTCCCATGGTCATAGAGGTGTAACCTCTCAATACGGTATATCGGGAAAATCATCACTCTCCCCTATGCAATATGTGATGCAACCGAAAGCCGTTTCATGCATAAGAACCAAGAAGAACCAAGAACGCGATGCAATGCATGCAAGGTTTGAGCTCTCTCCGATGATACGACCCACTATCCTATCGAGCACAAACCTAGTCCTTGCGCGTTCTTCTCGAGTCGGCAAGCTCCGTCTTCACCCTCTTCATCATTGTCCATGCCACCGTCTTCCTTCAACATACGCCACCGTCTTCTTCCATCTTGTACGCACACCACGGTCTTCTTCATCTTCAACGCCGTCTTCTCTCTTCATCTTCAACACGTCTTTGTCTCTCTTCGACACCACCTTCATCATTGTACTCCATCTTCTTCATCTTACAACCTTGAGTCCAACACATAGCTATGGACTTGACCTAAGATCGATTCTCAATGCAACCGTTAGTCCATAGGGATTGTCATCAATTACCAAAACCACACATGGGGTAAAGGACTTGTTCTTACAATCTCTCCCATTTTGGTAATTGATGACAATCTCTTTGAGAGGGTTTAGATATGGAATTTAGTGAACAACCCAAGTTGAATATTTAGAACAAACTCCCCCATAATATATGCATGTGTGAATGAACTTGAATTTCATTGCATATACCGGCAATTAAAGCCTAGCGGAGTATCCTCTAAATATTCAACAATGCAAAGCAATACATGCAAGGCATGAAAGGCAAATGCTTAAGAAGAACAAAAGCAATTCCCTTAAACCCTCCAAACTTCTCCCCCATTGGCGTTAATTTCCAAAATGGACGAAAGGTTTGGAAGGCCAATATAGTGAGCGTTCCTCCATAAGTTGTGCATTTCTCATAATTGTGAGTGAAATCAAATGCACATATTCAATGACGAATATTCGGAGGAAATCAAACTATATTGAGGATCAAAGATTGCAAGAGGATGTGAAGGTGAGAAATGAAGCAAGCAATCAATGAACCAACACTATGCTCTAAGTAATATGTGGAAGCTCGCCAAAGTTTGTGCACAAGATAACAATTTGCATTGAAGAATAAGGTGCACAAGCATGGCATCATTACTCCCACAAGACCACTCAAAGCATGTGCCAAAATCAACTATGAGTGCTTGAAGATGCAAATGGTATAAAATGAGCACTCATAGCCAAGTTCTTTGTGAAGTCATCAAAGAGTGAAATAAGAATGAAGGCATAGACTCCAACAAAGAGGGATATCAAAAGATATGCACCATCTCTTATGTGTATAAGTTTGTCTAAGTGGACAACATCAAGGAGACATTTACTCACAAGAAACATGCACACACAAGATAGGTACAAGAGAGATAGAGCAAGATATCCAAAACAAGTATGCTCAAGGACTTATCTCATGTTAAGAATTTAAACCAAATATATGTAATGAGATAACCCACTCCCAAAGAAAGCAAGGTTTGAATAAACCAAACCCTCAACACTTTTCATGATGGCACAAAAGTACCGAAAAGGAAAGGTTTGTCTTCCAAGGTCAAAAACTTGAAACAAGGAAGTGTTCTAGCAAACATGGGAGAGATCCCCCAAAATTAGTGCACCATTTAGAATTTTGCATTTGAATACAAAATGCACAAATGTGGGATTTGCTCAATCATGTTTGTCAAAACACCAACAAGGTTCAAGTGAAACAAGGAGATCCAAAAGAAGCAAGGAAGACAAATGGGAGTCTAACCCACAAGGACAAATTCTTGGCAAGAAATGAAGCAATTGAGCACAAGAGCCAAGTGTGAGGATGATCCGGAACAATACTACACAATTTATTACCAATTGTCAAAGGACAAGAGGTGTATAGGAAATATTCATATGTAGTTTGTGAGTATGTCCAAGATTATCTTCACAACAAGAAAGCAAGTGGTAAAGTGGGATTTGTTTGAGCACACATGTCACATAGGAACAAGATAATCTCTAATACCAACTCTATGTGACACAACCTCAAATGTTCACATTTTCTAGGATTGTAAAATGCACATGGCACAATACTCCCTCATAATGTGATAAAGACATTTTCCGTGCAAGAGGCAAATAAGAACCAAGTGAGATAATTAATGGACATTATAGGATTTTAATTCATCATGTCACACATTTTAGGATTGTGAAATGCACGGAGCATATCACTCCCCCAAAATGGGATAGTCCATTAATTTCTCACATGAGCCAACAACTAAGATATGAATAAGATGCAATAGGCTCAACAAAGAACAATTGTACATGGTGTGCTACCCAACATAAAAAGAAACAAGATAAGCAAGTAGGAAGCACAACATACACAATCACATGCAAGGCACAAAACCAACACATGTAAAAGGGGAGCGAGTAACTTTCAATGTAAAGGAGTTGAGGACTCGTTACCGCAAGGAGGAGCATGGGTAAAGAATGAACAGAATAGTACTTGACTTGAGGAAGTGAAAATGATGAAGATCCCCTAAGTCTTCATGAGCTAGTCAAGCCTCCATGCCCTCCACTTGTACCTATTGATCAAATTTTGGCTTGTTGGTCCCCAACAAAGTTGGGTCCTAAGAAGTTAGTCACAATAGGCTTGGCAACCCAAATGGTTCTTCTTGCGAAACCACTTTGAGTGCCAACATATTTGGCAAACACATTGCCAACCTTATCCTTATGTAGAGAGTAAGCACCATCGATCAAGATAGGGTTGGATGAGTTACCACTTGTGCAAAAGGAGGAGATGTGGCCCTTCTCACGGCATATGTAACATCTTCTTCTCCTCCCCTTCTTCTCACTTGATTTCTCCGCAACGGGAGCCTTGGCTTGATCCTTCTCGGGTAGCGGCCCTTCTTCATGTTGATGTAGACCTTGAGCTTGGCCTTGAGGTAGATCATGAGCTCCATCTTGAGGCCGCTTCCCTTGATTCTTCACACCAAGTGGCTTCTTCTTCAAGGGGCACAATCTAACATGATGCCCTTCAATCTTGCACTTGAAGCACACAATCTTGGCGGGGTCCTTCACATGCCCTTGGCCCTTCTTCCGCTTGTGCGAGGTGGACTTGTTCTTGTTGTTGGAGTTGAATCCAAGTCCACTCCTGTCATTGGGGAATTGCTTCCCCTCATGACCCTTTACCAAGTCCTTCTTAAAAGAAGAGACTTGAGCCTCGAGCTCTTCGATTTCCCCTACATGGTTAGTAACAACACAAGTACTAGAGGAAGTGGAAGCTTTATTGTTAGAGCAACAAGGCAAGGTATGTAATTCACCACAAGATATAGCAATTGCATGGGTGGGTGATTTACTAGCACTAGTACAAGGAATTGTAGAACAAGGCATAGAAGGTAGTTCACCACAAGATAAGTCAATAGCATGAATGGGTGAACTAAAAGCACTAGCACATGACAAAATAGCATTTTGAGAGGTAGTGCTAGTACTCACATGAGGCACATAAGATTTTACCTTTGTCATGATAGCCTCATGAGCTAACCTTAGCAAATCATGAGAGACTAGAAGATCATCATGGGAGCTAGAAAGCTTTCCATGACTTTCTTCCAATTTCTCATAATTGCTTGTTAGCAAAGCAAGTTGAGCCCTTAGCTCAACATTCTCCTTCAAGATGAAAGCTTCACAAGAGGTAGAGTTAGTAGCACAAGCATTATCAGTTATAGCACAAGGAGAAGGCAACTTAGCAAGCTCTATTTGGTTGAGAGCCTCAAATCGCTCAAGTGACTCGGTGAGAAGCTCACAATCCTCAAGGAGTTTACTATGAACAATTACTAGCTCATCATATTTAATTTGTAAATCATGTGCCACCTCTAAAGCTCTATCACAAGATTCCTTCAACCCTACGTATCTTTAGAGCAAAGTTCTCTTCAAGAGTTTCATTGGTGGTTTCTTGTTCTTTAAGAGCTTTACCAAGTTTTATAATCTCGTGTCCATACTCGCGCTCATGCTCTTCCTTTTCCTCAATGAGTTTTGTGCTCTTAATGGCAAAATTGAAGATTTTCATGAAGTTAGAGCGAGCAAGTTTTTTCTTAGGAAGAGCATGATAAACCGACTTTCCCAACTTGTTTAAGGAAGCAACATTAAGTCCTTCCATATCATCATCCTCATCATCACTAGATAGATAGGGTTCCAAGGAAGGAGATACCTTAGAAGCCTTAGCCATAAGGCAAGTGTAGGAACCGTGCAATGATGAAGAAGATGAATTCCTTGAAGCTCCATCCAATATCTTATCTTGGCCCATAGTATCTTTGGTTTCCTCTACATTGTTAGCACAAATACTAGAGGAGAGCAAAGTATCTTCATTATGGCAACAAGACAAGAGAAGCATATCATCATGGGATGAAGATATGCAAGGACTATCAACACTAGCATGTAAATCATTTATAGTGCTACAAGTGTTAAAGTCCAAAGATGAGACATTGCAATGGGATAGAGATGAAGAATCATCAAGGGAGCGCTCACCATCAACAATGCAATGTTCATCACCACTCACCATACCATTACCTTGTGTCTTACCACACGTTGGTGAAGTGGAAGGAGCGTGATCATCCTCAATGGTCTTGGATCCACCATATGTATCTTGAAGCTTTGTCCAAACCTCATGAGCACTCCGGAAAGGCGCAATGGAGGAAATCACTACATGACTCACAACACGGCAAAGGACTTTAGTAGCTTGAGCATCTAGATAAGAGTTTTTCTTCTCCTCAAAAGTTGGATTTTGTGGATCCTTGGGAGGAGAAAAACCTATATCAAGAATTCGCTCCACATGTGGGTGCATGTCCCTAAAATAATCAAGCATGTAGAATTTCCAAGCATCATAATTAGTGCCATCAAATGTAAAGGAAGAAATGTGCACTAATCCTCTAGCCGACGTCATACTCTCTAGACGGTGAAGCCCAACAAGATAAGAGAGCCCTAACTCTGATACCAATTGAATGTTCGAGGACGTCGCCTAGAGGGGGGGGTGAATAGGCGGTGTGGCAAGTTTTAGCCTTTTCCAATTTTAGCGCAACGGAAGGTAAATGTGATAGCTTTGGCAAAGGTGATGTTCCTACAATGAAGCTAGGGCATGTGCAACAAGTAAAGGAATCATAAAGATAGTAAGAGTAAGGTGCGAGATAACCGGAGGGCGCGGAGGCGAGTCGAGGTTTGTTTACCGCAGTTCCTTCCACAACAGGAAGTACGTCTGCGTTGAGGAGGTGCTAGCCTCACACAAGAGACTAGACGGCCACACCACGAAGGAAGGCCTCACCTTCTTCCTCGAGAGAGCTCCACGAAGGTGCTCTCCCTCTTCCACTAAGGCACCGGTCGAGGCGGTGATTCATTCACAAGGTTGGGGTGAGCTCCACACGCATAAGGATGCTCCCAACACCCTATGGAGCTAGTACATCACCAATCTAGCCTCCATAGCTGCACATCTCCAATGCTCCACCATAGGAACCCATCCAATGCTCCACACAAGGAACCCTTCCAATGCTCCACCAAAGGAACGCTACCAATGCCCCACGTAGGAACCCATCCAATGCCCCACGAAGGAACCCTTCCAATGCTCCACAAGAGGAACTCTTCCAAAGCTCCACTAAGGAACCCTATCACCAAGATCCACTAAGGAAGAACACACACACCCTACGAGATCGGAACCCCGGAGAGAGCACAACCCATGCACCTTATGCAATGGCTAAGAACACCACCAGGATGTCCAAGTTCTTCTCTCCCAAATTCCAACAAAGCTAGATGAAGCAATTGGGGGAATAAGGGAGGAAGAACAAAGGAGGAGAAACACCAAGAAACTCCAAGATCGAGATCTAGCAAGATCTTCTCACTTAGAGGAGGATTCAATTGGTGAAGCTCTAGATCTAGATCTCCTATCCCCTTTCCCCCAAAAATATGCAACAAATAGTGGGGGGATCAAGAGGAGGAAGAAAGAACCCAAGGTCAACAATGGAGGAGAGAGAGTGGAGGTGCAGGGTTAGTTTGGGCGGAGGTGGAAGAGAGGTATAAATAGGGGTTGCAAAATATAGTTGTTGGGGCTGAGAAAACGGTCAGATTTGGGCAAAAGTGGTACTACCGCTGTGCAGAGTGGTACTACCGTTTTGCCCAAAAAACCAGATCTGGAAAACTGCCCAAAACCAGTAGTACCGCTCTGCGGAGCGGTACTACCGCTTGTGTATAAATCTGAGCAAAAACAGAATCGAGAGAAGCAGAGCAGCAGAGCAGCGAGCAGGCATGCGGCGCGGCAGCAGCAGAGCCTGGGCGCGCGTGATCGCATGCAGCATGTGGGGCCAGGGGGAGACAGCGCGCAGCGAGAGCAGGAGCAGGCAGGCGCGCGAGCGGGAGCATGCAGCGATCGAGCCCGCTCTCCTGTGCGGGTCAACGCCTCGAGCGGGCGAGCGAAGCAGCGAGCGGGCAGGCGGCCTGGGCGAGCGGGCGTGGTGCGGGCGAGCGGCACAGCCTGGGCGCGGTCAACGCGCGAGCGCGGGAGCGGCGAGCGAGCAGCGCGAGCGTGGCGCGGTGGTGGGCTTGGCGGCGGCCCAATGCGGGCAAGGCTGGTGGCAAGGAGGAGAAGAAGATTGGGAAAAAGAAAAAGAGGCCGGCCGGTACTACCGGGCCCGGTACCGCTGGTGGTACCGGCCCAGTTACGGTACTACCGGCCCAGTACCGCTTTGATACCGGACTGGGTCCAGTAAGCTTTGGAGGCTGATGCGGTACTGGGCCCGGTACCACCAGCGGTAGTACCGGGATGGCCCAAAACGTTTTTCTTTTTCTTTTTCCAAATATGATGCAATGTAAAATCCATAACTTGAGCTAGACAACTCTGAATGACATAAAACCAGTTTTGTTGGAAAGATGGCGACAAGAGCTATCTTCTCACATGATAAAATCATGGAAAAGAGTGAGTGATGATTTTCCCATGGTCATAGAGGTGTAACCTCTCAATACGGTATATCGGAAAAATCATCACTCTCGCCTATGCAATATGTGATGCAACCGAAAGCCGTTTCATGCATAAGAACCAAGAAGAACCAAGAACGCGATGCAATGCATGCAAGGTTTGAGCTCTCTCCGATGATACGACCCACTATCCTATCGAGCACAAACCTAGTCCTTGCGCGTTCTTCTCGAGTCGGCAAGCTCCATCTTCACCCTCTTCATCATTGTCCATGCCACCGTCTTCCTTCAACATACGCCACCGTCTTCTTCCATCTTGTACGCACACCACGGTCTTCTTCATCTTCAACGCCGTCTTCTCTCTCATCTTCAACACGTCTTTGTCTCTCTTTGACACCACCTTCATCATTGTACTCCGTCTTCTTCATCTTACAACCTTGAGTCCAACACATAGCTATGGACTTGACCTAAGATCGATTCTCAATGCAACCGTTAGTCCATAGGGATTGTCATCAATTACCAAAACCACACATGGGGTAAAGGACTTGTTCTTACAGTGCTGCCGGATTCAAGAGGAGCTACTACTTCCGCTGCCCGCTGGAACGGGGAGGTGGACGTCGACTTCATCAACACCGAACGTGTGACCGAGTACGGAGGTGCTGCCCGATTGTGGCACCGTGATCAAGATCTTCTACGCGCTTTTGCAAGCGGCAAGTGAACGTCTACCGCAGCAACAAGAGCCTCATCTTGTAGGCTTTGGAACTCTTCAAGGGTGAGTCTCGATCATCCCCTCGTTGCTACCGTCTTCTAGATTGCCTCTTGGTTTGGATTGCATGTTCGCGGTAGGAAATTTTTTGTTTTCTATGCAACGAATCCCTACAGTGGTATCAGAGTCGTGTCTATGCATAGATGGTTGCACGAGTAGAACACAATGGTTTTGTGGGCGTTGATGCTCTTGTTGTCTTTAGTTTGAGTACTTTGCATCTTTGTGGCATAGTGAGATGAAGCGGCTCGGACTAACTTTACATGACCGCGTTCATGAGACTTGTTCCTCGTTCGACATGCAACTTGTATTGCATAAGAGGCTTTGCGGGTGTCTGTCTCTCCTACTATAGTGAAGATTCAATTTACTCTTCTATTGACAACACTAGTATCAACGTTGTGGTTCATGTTCGTAGGTAGATTAGATCTCTATCGAAAACCCTAAACCACGTAAAATATGCAAACCAAATTAGAGACGTCTAACTTGTTTTTGCAGGGTTTGGTGATGTGATATGGCCATAATGTGATGATGAATATGTATGAGATGATCATTATTGTATTGTGGCAACCGGCAGGAGCCTTATGGTTGTCTTTAAATTTCATGTTGAGTAGTATTTCAAAGTAGTTGTAATAGTTGCTACATGGAGGACAATCATGAAGACGGCGCCATTGACCTTGACGCTACGCCGACGATGATGGAGATCATGCCCGAAGATGATGGAGATCATGTCCGTGCTTTGGAGATGAAGATCAAAGGCGCAAAGACAAAAGGGCCATATCATATCACATATGAACTGCATGTGATGTTAATCCTTTTATGCATCTTATTTTGCTTAGATCGCGACGGTAGCATTATAAGATGATCCCTCACTAAAATCTCAAGATAATAAAGTGTTCATCCTTAGTAGCACCGTTGCCAAGACTTGTCGTTTCGAAGCATCTCGTGATGATCGGGTGTGATAGAATCAACAAGTGCATACAACGGGTGCAAGCAAGTTTTGCACATGCGGATACTAAGGTGGCCTTGACGAGCCTAGCATGTACAGACATGGTCCCGGAACACGTGATACCGAAAGGTAGAGCATGAATTATATGGTTGATATGATGAATACTTTGAGTGTTCGCCATTGAAATTACACCTTGTCTCGTGATGATTGGACTTAGGTGTGGTGGATTTGGTTCGTGTGATCACTAAGACAATGCGAGGGATATTGTTTTGAGTGGGAGTTCACCTAGATTTTTAATTATGTTGAATTAAAATTTGAACTCAATTTGTCATAAACTTAGTCTAAACTTTTGCAAATATATGTTGTAGAGATGGCGTCCCCAATCAATTTTAACCAGTTCCTAGAGAAAGAAAAACTTAAGAGCAACGGTAGCAACTTCACCGACTGGTTTCGTCATGTGAGGATCTTCCTCGCTGGCGGAAATCTGCAATTTGTGCTTGATGCACCGCTAGGTGACCCTCCTGCAGAAACTGAAACCGATGAAGTAAAGAATGTTTGCGTGACTCAGAAAACACGGTACTCTCAAGTTCAGTGTGCCCTCTTGTGCAGTCTGGAAGCCGATCTTCAAAAACGTTTTGAGCACCACGATCCTCATGAGTTGGTCAATGAGCTGAAAGCTATATTTGAGACTCATGCGGCCGTGGAATGCTATGAAGCATCGAAACACTTCTTCAGCTGCATGATGGAAGAAGGCAACTCCATTAGTGAGCACATGCTCGTTATGACCGGGCATGCGAAGAAACTCAGTGACTTGGGAATAGTGATTCCTAACAGACTGGGGATTAATCGTGTCCTTCAATCACTGCCACCAAGTTACAAGAACTTTGTGATGAACTACAATATGCAGAACATGAACAAGGAGTTACCTGAACTCTTTGGCATGCTAAAAGCTGCTGAGATTGAGATCAAGAAAGAGCACCAAGTGTTGATGGTCAACAAGACCACCAGTTTCAAGAAACAGGGCAAGTCTAAGGGAAAATTCAAGAAGGGTGGCAAGAAAGCTGCCACGCCTCCTATGAAACCTAAGAACGGCCCTAAGCCTGATCTTTGAGTGCTATTCTTGCAAGGAGAAGGGACAACTGGAAGCGTAATTGCTCCAAGTATCTGGCTGATCTGAAGAGCGGCCTTGTCAAGAAGAAGAAAGAAGGTATATCGATATACATGTTATAGATGTTTATCTCACTGGTTCTCGTTCTAGTACACGGGTATTTGATCTTGGTTCGGTTGCTCATATTTGTAACTCGAAACAGGAACTAAAGAATAAACGAAGACTACTGAAAGATGAAGTGACGATGCGCGTTGGAAATGGATCCAAAGTCGATGTGATCGCTGTCGGCACACTTCCTCTACATCTACCTTCGGGATTAGTTTTAAGCCTAAATAATTGTTATTTTGTACCCGCGTTGAGCATGAACATTATATCTGGATCTTGTTTAATGCAAGACGGTTATTCATTCAAGTCCGAGAATAATGGTTGTTCTATTTTTATGAATAATATCTTTTATGGTCGAGCACCTGAAAAGAATGGCTTATTTCTGTTAGATCTCGATAGTAGTGATACACATATACATAACATTGATGCTAAGCGAATTAAATTGAATGATAATTCTACTTATATGTGGCACTATCGTCTTGGTCATATTGGAGTGAAACGCATGAAGAAACTCCATACCGATGGATTACTTGAATCACTTGACTTTGAGTCACTTGATAGATGCGAAGCATGTCTAATGGGAAAAATGACTAAGACTCCATTTTCTGGTATGATGAGCGAGCTACTGCCTTATTGGAAATCATACATACCGATGTGTGCGGACCAATGAGCGTAGCATCGCGCGGTGGTTATCGTTATGTTCTAACCTTCACAGATGATCTGAGTAGATATGGGTATATCTATTTCATGAAACATAAATCCGAAACTTTCGAGAAGTTTAAGGAATTCCAAAGTGAAGTAGAAAATCAACGTAACAAGAAGATTAAATTTCTACGATCTGATCGTGGAGGTGAATATCTGAGTTATGAGTTTGGCATGCATTTAAAGAAATGCGGAATACTTTCACAATTGACACCGCCGGGAACACCACAACGAAACGGTGTGTCCGAACGTCGTAATCGAACTCTCTTAGATATGGTTCGTTCTATGATGTCTCTTACTGATTTGCCATTATCATTTTGGAGTTATGCATTAGAGACAGCCGCATTCACTTTAAATAGAGCACCATCAAAATCCGTAGAAACGACACCGTATGAATTATGGTTTAATAAGAAACCTAAGCTGGTGTTCCTTAAAGTTTGGGGTTGTGAAGCCTATGTAAAGAAGTTACAACCGGACAAGCTAGAACCCAAAGCGGAGAAATGCGTCTTCATAGGATACCCTAAGGAAACTATAGGGTACATTTTCTATCACAGATCCGAAGGCAAAATCTTTGTTGCTAAGAACGGAACCTTTCTTGAGAAAGAATTTCTCACTAAAGAAGTGACTGGAAGAAAAGTAGAACTCGATGAGATTGATGAATCTATACTCGTTGATCGAGTAGCGCGATCTAAAGCTGTTCCTATACCGCCTACACCGGCAACAGAGGAAGCTAATGATAATGATCATGAAACTTCGAACGAGGAAACTACTGAACCTCGCAGATCGATAAAGGAACGTGTCACTCCTGATTGGTATGATCCTTGTCTAAATGTCATGATTGTGGACAACAATGATGAGGACCCTGCGACATATGAAGAAGCGATGATGAGCCCAGATTCCAACAAATGGCAAGAAGCCATGAAATCCGAAATGGGATCCATGTATGATAACAAAGTATGGACTTTGGTAGACTTACCTGATAGCCGCAAGGCTGTCAAGAATAAATGGATCTTCAAGAGAAAAACAGATGCTGATGGTAATATTACTGTCTATAAAGCTCGACTTGTCGCAAAGGGTTTCCGACAAATTCAAGGAGTTGACTACGATGAGACTTTCTCACCTGTAGCGAAGCTAAAATCTGTGAGGATTTTGTTAGCAATAGCTGCATTTTTCGATTATGAGATTTGACAGATGGATGTCAAAACGGCGTTCCTTAATGGAGACATTGAGGAAGAGTTGTATATGGTACAACCCAAAGGTTTTGTCGATTCTAAAAATGCTGACAAAGTATGCAAACTTCAGCGTTCAATCTATGGACTGAAGCAAGCATCAAGAAGTTGGAACCGACGCTTTGATAAGGTGATCAAAGACTTCGGGTTTATACAGTGTCATGGAGAGGCCTGTATTTTCAAGAAAGTGAGTGGGAGCTCTGTAGCATTCTTGATATTATATGTAGATGACATATTATTGATCGGGAATGATATAGAACAATTAAGCAGTGTAAAAGGTTATTTGAATAATAGTTTTTCAATGAAAGACCTTGGTGAAGCATCGTATATATTAGGAATCAAGATTTATAGAGATAGATCAAGACGCCTAATAGGGCTATCACAGAGTACATACCTGGACAAGATTCTAAAGAAGTTTAGAATGGACGAAAGTAAGAAAGGGTTCTTACCTATGTTACCAGGCAAGGTCTTGAGTAAGACTCAAGGACCGGCTACGAGAAGAAAGAGAAAGGATGAGTAATATCCCCTATGCCTCGCGATAGGATCTATCATGTATGCCATGCTATGTACTAGACCGGATATAGCACATGCTTGTTAGTTTGACTAGCAGATATCAAAGTGATCCAGGAATGGAACCTTTGGACAGCGATCAAGAATATCCTGAAGTACTTGAAAAGAACTAAGGATATGTTTCTTTGTTATGGAGGTGACCAAGAGCTCGTTGTAGCGGTTACACCGATGCAAGTTGGAACACTGATCCCGATGACTCAAAGTCACGATGCGGAGTACGTGTTTATATTGAATGGTGCTGCGATAAGCTGGGCAAGCTCGAAGCGATTGCACGGTGGCGAAGTCTTCAACGGAATCGAGTACATAAGCGGCTTCGGAGGCTTCATCGAAGCGGTATGGATGACCAGGTTCATTGTAGCGCTCGGTGTGGTTCCTAGTGCATTGGACCCACTAGTCATCTACTGTGACAACATGGGTGCCATCGCCAATGCACAAGAACCAAGGTCACACAAGAGGCTGAAGCATATCAAGCTGCGTTACCACTCGATTTGCGAGTACATCGAAGATGGAGAAGTAAAGATTTGCAAAGTACACACTGATCTGAATGTAGCAGATCCGTTGACTAAAGCTCTCCCTAGGGCAAAGCATGACCAACACCAGAATACCATGGGTGTTAGGTACATTACAATGTAATCTAGATTATTGACTCTAGTGCAAGTGGGAGACTGTTGGAGATATGCCCAAGAGGCAATAATAAAAGTGGTTATTATATATCTTTATGTTTATGATAAATGTTTATATACCATGCTATAATTGTATTAACCGAAACATTGATACATGTCTGATATGTAAACAACAAAGAGTCCCTAGTATGCCTCTTAACTAGCTTGTTGATTAATGGATGATTAGTTTCATAATCATGAACATTGGATGTTATTAATAACAAGGTTATATCATTGTATGAATGATGTAATGGACACACCCAATTAAGCGTAGCATAAGATCACGTCATTAAGTTATTTGCTATAAGCTTTCGATACATAGTTACCTAGTCCTTATGACCATGAGATCATGTAAATCACTTATATCGGAAAGGTACTTTGATTACATCAAACGCCACTGCGTAAATGGGTGGTTATAAAGGTGGGATTAAGTATCAGGAAATTATGAGTTGAGGCATATGGATCAACGGTGGGATTTGTCCATCCCAATGACGGATAGATATACTCAGGCCCTCTCGGTGGAATGTCGTCTAATGTCTTGCAAGCATATGAATAAGTTCATAAGAGACCACATACCACGGTACGAGTAAAGAGTACTTGTCAGGAGACGAGGTTGAACAAGGTATAGAGTGATACCGATGATCAAACTTCGGACAAGTAAAATATCGCGTGACAAAGGGAATTAGTATCGTATGTGAATGGTTCATTCGATCACTAAAGTCATCGTTGAATATGTGGGAGCCATTATGGATCTCCAGATCCCGCTATTGGTTATTGGTCGGAGAGAGTACTCAACCATGTCCGCATAGTTCGCGAACCGTAGGGTGACACACTTAAGGTTTGATGTTGAAATGGTAGAACTTGAATATGGAATGGAGTTCGAAGTTTTGTTCGAAGTCCCGGATGGGATCCCGGACATCACGAGGAGTTCCGGAATGGTCCGGAGAATAAGATTCATATATAGGAAGTCATTTTATAAGATTTAAAATGATCCGGAAGGTTCTACGGAAAGTTCTAGAAGGTTCTAGAAAAGTCCGGAAGAAATCACTAAGGAAGGCGGAGTCCCGGAGGGACTCCACCTCCCATGGCCGGCCAACCCTAGGAGGGTGGAGTCCACCTTGGTCTCCACCAAGGGGGCCGGCCACCCCCCCACATGGAAGGGGGGAATCCCACCCCAAGTGGGATTCCCACCTTGGGTAGGTTTCCCTATCACATGGAAGGTTTTGGGTTCGGGTCTTATTCGAAGACTTGTAGTCCAACACTTGGGGCTTCCACCTATATAATGAGGGGCCAAGGGGAGGGGGCCGGCCACCCCAACACCACAAGGTGGCCGCACCCCTCAAGTGGCCGGCGCCCCCTCTCCCCAAACCCTAGCCGCCCCACTCCTCCTTCTCTCCCGCACGCTTAGCGAAGCTCCGCCGGAGAATTCCACCACCACCGTCACCACGCCGTCGTGCTGCCGGATTCAAGAGGAGCTACTACTTCCGCTGCCCGCTGGAACGGGGAGGTGGACGTCGACTTCATCAACACCGAACGTGTGACCGAGTACGGAGGTGCTGCCCGATTGTGGCACCGTGATCAAGATCTTCTACGCGCTTTTGCAAGCGGCAAGTGAACGTCTACCGCAGCAATAAGAGCCTCATCTTGTAGGCTTTGGAACTCTTCAAGGGTGAGTCTCGATCATCCCCTCGTTGCTACCGTCTTCTAGATTGCCTCTTGGTTTGGATTGCGTGTTCGCGGTAGGAAATTTTTTGTTTTCTATGCAACGAATCCCTACACGACAATGGCCATGAGGAGGAGGGGAAGGACATAGCCGACGACGGCCATGAGAAGGATGAGGAGGCGGCGATGGCAAAGAAGGAGGCAAGGGCCCGGGCGAAGGTGAAGGCGGAGGCACAACCGATGAGCACCGACGACGACGAATACAACAAGGACTACTCGTCGGAGGGGGACACAAGTTCCTCCGACGCGTCGAACGACATCGGCTCTTCGGAATAGGTGACGAGCAGGAAGCGCTCCGTGAGAACGACGAGGCGGGGCCATCAAAGTAGTTTAAAAAATTTCTTCATATTTTTTAAAGTTTTTATGTGTAATTTGTTACAATATGTTGCACTACTATGAAAATCTTGATTGTACCTACAAATTTCTTCTCTCTATTAAAATAAAAATGCAAAAAAAAGTTATTTTAATGTTGAAGATCGCGGATGAGGAGCGACGTCCCGCAAAGACTCAATCCAGCGTCGTTTGGGGACACTTAGAAGGATGCAGGTGGAGATGCTCTAAGACAGCTCCTACTACCGAAATTTTGGCTCGCTAATAGGTTGGTTGAGCTACTTCTTGCCTACAAGTTAGCTAACAAATGAACTAGAGTTGGTAGTAGAGTATTGGCAAACCAAAACATCAGCAACTATCAAAGCAAGAACCAATCTTTTGGATATGACCAAAAAATTGGTAGGGTATGCTTTGGCAGCAATCCAAACACACCCTAGAAGCAATGGGGGCCAGTTTGCGTGCACAACTACCACAATTTTAGAGCATCTCCAGTCGCGTCCCCCAAACCGTCCCCCAAAGGGATTTGGGGCGCGCCGGACAGAAAATGCGTTCCAGCCGCGTCCCCCAAAGCCCTTTTTTGTCCGGCGCGCCCCTATACGGTGTCCGGCGCCCCGAGCCCGTCCCCGTCCACGAGGGACGCTCCGGGGACGCCGGACACAACGAAAGCGAGGCGGGGAGTGGCGGGGCCGACCCGTCGGCGGCACAATTAATTTAAACCTAACCGTCGCCTACCTCGCGACGGAAGTTGTGGCGCGCAGCGCGGTGCAGATTCCCGCGAGAGGCGCGGCCGACGCGTCCCGTCGCGCCTAGCTCTGCGTGCCGGCGTTAATGAGCGCCACCGCTCCTCCGCCTCCCTCTGGCCTATAAAAAGGGGCGCCTCTCATCGTCCCTCTCACACACAAACCCTAGCGCCTCTCTCCCAAACCCTAGCCGCCACCATCTCTCAACAAGACTCGACGCTATGTCTGGTAGAGGCGGAGGCCGACCTCGCGGCCGCGGCCGTGGTCGTGGTCGTGGTCGTGGCCGCGGCATAGCTGAACGCTCGCCGTCGCCTCCCACGCCGTCGTCTTCATCGTCGGAGATGGACGTGGAGTCGGACGTCCTGTTCGAGTTCGTCCACGTCCTCAAGGGCGACCCGCGCGGCATCCAGAGGCTGCCGGACTCCTTCGCCGAGTACGTCGGCGGCGTACGCCCGCGCACGATGCATCTGCGGGAGCATTCGTGCGGCTACTGCCGGTGGATCGTCAAGGCGATCTACGACGCGCGCGGCAAGATGTACCTCAACATCGGCTGGGAGAAGTTCGCGCGCCACCACAGCCTCGAAGCCGGCTTCATCCTCGTGTTCTCCTACTTCGGCAACAGGGACATGAGCGTCAAGGTCTTCGACGAGAGGCGCTGCCTCCGGGACTACCACGTCGACAGGGGACTCCCACGGCGACGGCAGACGAGGAGGACGACTGAATGAGTGTTGTTTCTTCGCAACGAATACGTGCACGGAGGTTTCTGCCTGTTCGCCTCATCGGTAGAACCAACAAGGGCACCATCCTCCCGCTGGATTTTCCAGTTTAGGTGACTGGGTGTGCCCTCGAGTGTTCTTTCTTAGCAGCGAACACAGGAAACCTTCGATGCACGGCCTAGTTAGGTTTAGTTTCTTTGCAACATTTTATATTTGTGTCCACGACGGTTCAAACTATGTATTAGTTTGTGGAAAACCACGTTCCCAATTATGTTTTCGTGTAAACCACGTTCCCAATTATGTATTAGTTTGTGGAAATTGAAATAAAAATGCCAGAAAAATTATTTTAAATGTTTGGGGGCGGCGTTTGGGGGACGCGGCTGGGGAGCGACGTCCCCCAAACGCGGCACGAACGAAACACGTCCCCCAAACGCTCGATCCGGCGCGGTTTGGGGGACGCGACTGGAGATGCTCTTAGGGTTCCAAATGCGCGGAATCTCCGGCCCTGCTACTCTTCCATGTGCAACGAACGCCACATAATTAGAGCATAAACAACCCCCACAGACCCCCAACGGCAGCACAAATAAAACCCACTAGCCTCTGAATCCGACAGTAAAACGTCAAGAAAACATTGGAACATATATTGTCTGCCACCGTGTGGCAATGTACGTGGAAGAAAATAAGGAAACCTCAAGCGACACACCAAGTTCCAGACCGCTGACGGAGGGTGGCAACCTCTTCCGGGTAAAAATCCACCCGCGGTCGCTCGACATGCTCGTACGCTCACTTTGGTCATCCGGCGTTGAGAATGCTCATCCAGCCATACAACTTGGCACCGAGGATCAATATGGTCTAAAACACAAGCCGCGTGGATCTCTCTCTCTTCCAAAAATGGATGCTAGGCGGGCAGAAACGTGCGCATCTTGGACTGCATTGAACCTTCTTTTACATAGTTCCATTGGATAGACATAGCATTCTTTGTAGCTAGATGACCAGAGCGAGTGTATCAAGTTGAGCGGCCAGGATCGAATTTCACTCAGAAGGATGAAACAAAGATAAAACTGATTCGCCTAGTTGTCTCTGTGAGCTTTATTGTAGGCCAGTTGGAGATTTCGCTTGAAGCCTGACATTCTGGAGGCATGCCGCTCAAGGTTTCCTGGACCAGGAAGAACAATGTGTCAGATGAAAGTCCAACACTCAGGTAAGATGGTGGATCAACCATCATAGCTCACAGGTGACTCAGTACCTGCATCATTTTTTGTGTCACTGAAAAACGGCGGGCATCGTGTACCATGGGGAGAATGCATCGGTCCTGGAATCTTCAGGGTGGGGTGAGAAATACCCTTGCTCGTACTGGGGAACAGTTGGTTCAGTGAAACCAAACGCAGGGTTCGGTGCTGCAAATGAGAAACAGTATCAACAAGTGAAACCGGTGAACTTGACATACTATCATGGAAGATGAAGAAAATAAATGTACTGACCAGATAGAATTATGGCGGGCTGAAATTCATCTGGCGATGCCGGGCAAAGAGGTGGGGCAGAAAGACAGCTGTCGATAAGAGCGTACAGGTTGGTATCTCGTTCAAAGAGATCAAGCCCTGTAGGTTCCACCATAGCATCACAGGGTGTACCAACAGAAGGGGGACTCAAACTCCCCACAGACAGCTGTTGGTTCTCCACAGAGCTTAGTGCCTGCGCTTCTGGAAGCAGCTCTTCCAACTGACCACTGTCCCTCGGTGCCATGCATATGGACTCAAACTTTGCTGATGCTGCTACCGCTGATGACTGCATGCAGAGATCAGCATAGCTGGAACGCTGCATGGCAGAAGTACTTAAGTATGTGCACCAGTTGTTTGGATCAGATGCCACACATTGGAATGAAGGGAGCTCCATCTTCGAAGGACCAGTTATGGGCCTAGAAGTAGAGAAGTTGCCATTTGAAAAGGCATGGCTGCCATCGAAGGTACCTGCAGAAAGGCGACCCGGTCTTAGATCGATGAAGATAGTCGCATAATGACAAGCAAAACCTAATGCGAGCTTCACGCTAAGGGATTGATCAATTGAGGAAAACATACCATTGATGGTTGGATTCAACACAGGAAACAAAATCTCAGATTCCTTGAGAACATTTTCTTGGTTTGCTTGACCTATGAAGTCATAATTTTTTGACGTGAAGTTCAGAGCAAGTAAATTGCTGAAAGAAATATCTGGAAGCTGGGGTGCATTAGATAAAGATTCTTGGACACCAATGGAACTGCCCCACGTGAAGTCGGGAACATGTAGGAGATCACTGGCCAACTTCTCGCTGAAATTGGAGTCAGCAGACTCATGCTGATCTTCATTTGAAGCCTCCATGCAAATATTAGGAGGATGTGCTGGTGTATTCATGCGCAGGCATTTCTTTACTCGAGTGTTCCAGTAGTTTTTTATTTCATTATCAGTGCGCCCTGGCAACTGAGAACATGTTCTCAAGGTTAGCAATCACAATTAGAGAGAATGAATGCATGAACAATTGAGAAGTTACTTTATAGATAAACTACCGAAATTAGTATGTACATGCAACCAGATAATTACCTATTCGCACTTTGTCCTTAAAACTTGACCAATCTCTAGCTCGGCATGTTTTAATTCAACTTCTACGTTTGTACATACTTTTGCAGTCAAACGAAAAGGCTGCTTGTTGTCTTACAGTTCTAGTTGCAGTTGAAATGCCCACTTCACCATTATTCTACTGAAGATTATGTCGAAAAGATATGATGCAACAAATAAGTGGGATGTAAGGAATTGCAGAGATTCACATAAGAATGTGAATGGTCGAGTATGGAAATGCTGATAAAAGTGCAGAATAAATTACAAAGAGCATAGCATTAAAACAGAAAAAGGATTCAAGGAAATTTTATATGATGAATTATTGGTGCAATATAGTACAGTATTGTTGTCTAACTTGTTCCCATAACAAGGTCACTAAATGAAAAAAGTCAAATAGCTTTGGCATAAGACAGTACCACAATCTCGCAAAAATATATAATTTTGAACATAACTGAAGTCACCGACCTGACAAGTGATCACATAAAGTACAGAGACGAATAATACTAGGTGGAATGTCAGTCAATAAGCCTGACATACTTGACCAGCATAAATTCAAGCAAATGAAAATACTTGATCATTTGGCAGAGATTTGGGGGCAAAAGGATCTAAGCAAGGGATCGGCAGCAAATAAGCATTATCTGTGTTATCAACAAAATAACTTGATATAAATCGGAAGTCCAATACTTTATTAGGTTGAACCAAGAGAATGACTACGTTTTATATAATAGGCATACCTTTAGGAGTAACATGGCAACCATAATGAAAAATAAATTATGGTGTCTCAAACTAGCTCATATGTTTTGTTCTTAATAAGAACTATCACATATCAAAAAAGAAATTCCTAACAACATAAACTAGATAGTAAGATACTTGCAACATCAATTTTATGCATGAGAAGATCAAAGAAGTACATAATCAATTAAAAATATCACGACCTTAACCCTAAGGATACTCTGATATCCGAATCAGATGCAAGATTAGATAGCATATGGATAAAAGTACGGATACAACTGACTAATGAAAGAATAACTTAACTCTCATGAGAGAAACATGTATTTTATTAGCGAAGAGTATGAACTGGAAGAAAGTGAACTTACATAAGCAGCGATTTGAGCCCACTTATTACCCATACGGTAATGGAGCTTAATGATCAAGTTCTTCTCCTCTTTGGTGAAGGTCCCCTTCTTTAAGTCGGGCCTCAGGTGGTTTGACCAGCGGAGACGGCAGCTCTTGCCGCACCTTAGGAGACCGGTCTCCTTCTGCACCACATTCCAGTTACGCACACCATGTTTCTTAACATACGCCTCCAAGACGGCATCCTCCGACGGTGTCCAGGGGCCTTTCTTCAGTTGCGTGTCAGCTTTCCTGCGCGGAGGTGCCTTCACGCTATCATCGTCGTGAGATGGCAAGTCAGTCTGGTCCACATCGGGCATCTCCCAGCTGCTCTCGCTCTTGACCCGATTCATCGCTCGGAGACACGGTGCTGAATCAAGCAAAAACATTGCAAATTTTAAACAGATGGCCGCAGAAGCTTGACTGCTAAGGAGAGGTTTAAGTTTTCATGACAGTAGAATCTAACCCAGACATGAAAGAGGGATACCACTTTTTTATATAAAAATATCACATATAACGCTTGTAAAAAGTAAAACAGATATGTGCTTTACTAGTGCTTATGACAGGTTTGAATTTGAACACGTATTAATAGCTGAAGCATACGTAAGCCTACAACTGATAAGGAGCCAACTAATAAATACAGTAGATCAGAGTTACTTTTATTATCCCCCCAAATCGACCACGGCCAAACCAACCATAACCTAACTAAGATCAAACTCAACAACGGAACCTCTAGAGTTCTAATTCTTTCCGAAAACTAACAAAGAAAAAGCATGAATTTTTAGGCACGCCAGAGGAAGTAAACTATAAAGTCAATCTATATTCGGAATTAAACGGAACAAGTATCGCAGTTCACGAGATCAAACCACGTAATTAAAACCCTACTACTCCACGAGCACCGATCCACCCCCGGAAATGGAATTCCCGCTCCCAAGTCCCCATAAACCCAACTCTGGCAATCCCCGCAGCCCCCGATCCCTTCACGCCTCGGATCGCCCGCCCAGTAGCCCTAGGATACCTGGGATTCCGCAGGTTACCTGACGAAAAGCAACCCGAGCTGGAGCAGGGGCGGGTAACCGGAGCAGGACTCCGGGCGGGCCTTGATCGGATCGCGCCGCTGCAGTCTCCCCCTGCTCTCCTGGAATTGGGCTGCTGACACAGTGGAGTGCGGAGGAGTGAATTGAGGAGTGGGGAGGGGATTTAGCGGAGAGATCTCCAGCTCTTGCGGAGCCAGAACGAGACTAGCAACACTGGATGACTAAGCAAGTAAGCAACGATTGGTCAGTCAATACTCAGTGGGCCCACTTTCAAGTCTCTCTAGCCAGCGGTGGCCCTATTTTTAGGCTTACTTCTCGGTTTCGGCGGAGATTAAAGAAAAATGTGTGTGCTTCTAGACAGTTTCTCGCGAGTGTAGCGTCTTGGACTCTTGGCCATAAGCAACACAAAGTCACGCTTTTGAGCAATTTTTTCGATAAAGGGTGCTTTATTACTCGATGTATCAAGTATTACATCCAGTCTCTTCATAGCTAACATGCATATAACCGTTTATGAATCCAGTATCCAAGCAAAAACTAATACATAAATGATAAAGGAAAAAAGCCAACTAATCGATAGCTCCATTGGCTTCTATCTTACGGCTATGCTGCCACCCATGTTGGGTCATAAAATCATTGGCCATATTCTTCAATCGTGTAGACACCTCCATAAATAGATCTCGATCCTCGAAGCGTTGAAGCGGTGACCATGAACGGAACATAGTTGTACATCTGTAGATAACCTGCATAGAAGAATTTTTGTCATCAAAAACCTTATCGTTTCTACACAGCCAAAGCGACCATATAACTGCAATCGCTCCCACTCGAATAATCGTTTTATATCTTGAGTCCACCCCATTTAATCAATTACCAAATATATTGGTTATACTACGGGGTGGATACAGGGTAGAACCTATCTGAATGATTGACCATATAGATTTAGCAACCCAAGAATTGAAGAAAATGTGTTTTATTGTCTCATCTTCGTGACATAATACACATTTCTTGCAACCCTGCCAGTTGCGTTTTACAAGGTTATCTTTAGTAAGAATCACACCTCGACGAAGATACCATGTGAAGACCTTCGTTTTCAATGGTAACTACATCTTCCAGATGGATTTATTATTTAAAATCGGTTGGGTAGGAATGCAAAGGGCTTTATACATTGAGGCTACCGAGAATACACCATTCTTGGTAAGACTCCAACGAAATTCATCAGACCCCGTAGATAATTGTATTTGAATCTAACCGCTGAAGCAGTTCGTTCCAAGAGTCAAGGCGGGGACCAATAAGATCACGTCTGAACGTTACCGAGGGTGGAGAAGATTCCATCACCTTCTGCAAGGTATCCCCTTTATAACGAATAATATTGTATAATGCAGGATACTGTTCGCAAAGAGTGGTTATTCCCAACCATTGATCCTCCCAAAAAGGTATCTCCGCCCCATTCCAAATGGAGAAGGAGCCAAGCGGAAAAAAGTATTTCCTTGTTGCCATGATGCCAGCCCAAAAGTGTGAATCCCCCGGTTTCCAAATAACCTAGGATATCGCCTTTGAGCCTACATACTTTTTTCGCAGTAGCTGTTGTCATACACCGTCCTCCGTTAATAACCGGGCTAGCCATTTTCCTAGCAAGGCCCTGTTCTTAACTTCTAGATCATGGACCCCAAGTCCACCTTGATCTTTTGGACGGCATACAACACTCTGTTTTGTCAACCGATATTTTTTCTTTTCACTATCCCCTTGCCAAAAGAATCTTGATCGAAAGTAATCCAATCTATGCAGACTCCTTTAGGTAACTGGAAGAAAGAGATCATATACAGTACCATATTTGTAAGCACTGAATTTATGAGGACTAATCTTCCCCCAAGGGATAGTAGCTTTCCTTTCCAACTAGTAAGACGTTTCTGAAGTCGTTCTTCGACGATTTTCCATTCGGCCAGGGTTAGTCTCCGATGGTGAATCGAAATACCAAGATAGCTAATTGGAAAACAACCAAGCCCACAACCGAATAGCTCGGCATAAAGATTGGCATCGTCTATGGCCTCGCCAAAACAAAACAACTCACTTTTATGAAAGTTGATCCTAAGACCTGACAATTGCTCGAATGCCGAAAGAATTAACTTCAGATTACTTGCCTTTGCCAAATCATGATCCATAAATAGGATTGTATCGTCGGCATACTGAAGAATTGATAAGCCCCCATCAACTAAATGGGGACCACACCTTCAATTTGGCCATCAAAATTAGCGAGTTCAATTATTATTGCAAGCATATCCGCCACAATGTTAAAGAGCATCGGGGATAATGGATCGCCTTGCAGAGTCCTTTTTTTGTCTCGAAGTAATTGCCAATGTCATCATTGACCTTTATGGCAACACTTCCACCAAAAATGGCATTATTAATTAGAGCGCGTCAGTCATCAGAAAATCCTTTCATCCGAAGTGTTTGTTGAAGAAAGGACCATTTAACTTTATCATAGTTAAAAGAGACATTTTAAAGTTTGAAAAAATCCGAGAAACATTCTTTTTTTCGCTGGTAGAAAATAATGTACTGTCCCAAGTTGAAAAAACTCTCAACCCGAAACACCATGGGTGCAGAAAAAATCACAGAATCATACAACTAAAGTAAATTTGAACTAAAGCCACGACTAGAATTATGGGGCGAAGGAAGTGGTGAGTGTACCGTGCAAAATTTCAACCCTCCAAAGTCCAAACTGTATCAAATTTTGTCATTTTTGTTAAGTCCAAAAGGTAAGCTATCTTGGATTTAGATTAAGTAACTTGGTAGAGTACATTATTTTCTACATATTTTTTTGCAAAATTAAAATGTTTCTTTCTTATTTAAAAATAATAATCAGGCCCCACGTAGCTCGAGCTTTAAAGCGAATTTTTGACTCCTCCAAACCGTTTAGGGCTTACGGTGCTAATTCGGCGAACAGGAGAAGCAATCAGAGTGCAACTTCTAGAGTCCCTGGTCGAATAACCCAAAGCTCAAACTAGGGCTGACCCGAATTCCCTTGCGCATAGAAGAAAAGAGTTTAAAAACATATAGTAGTATAATATATATGAATAAATGACAAAATTCATCATGAGAGAAAACTTTAACACAAAACGATGCCCTCTCCCTCCACTCAAACTCCTCCATATTGGAGGCATTTGTTCCTGGAAACCTTTTCCATCCATTGAGGTAATCTCTCTCAGCTCTCACAACTTGGTTGGTTTAAATTGTGTTATTTGGTGGGATGGTTCACTTTTGGCCAACCTGTAATTTTGGGTTTTTCTCCAAAAATCATTGTTCAAATGGTGGAATGTGGGTTAGTATGATGTTTGTGATGCGTGCTAAGCACTGATATACACGTTAGTTGCACTTAGCATTAGGGTTAGGGTTTGTGCTAGTGGTCAAAATACATGGCATGGTCTATTTTATATGCTTGTGATGTGTTTTGGGTATTATGTGATAGAGTTACCATTGATGTATTAAGTTGTGTCACTGTGCTAAGATGACGAAAATGGGAATTGTCCATTATTTAACATGGAGGCATTTTAAGTAACAATGCCGAGAACGTTGACACCAAGAAAAAAGTGATGGTCTTTGTCAAAAGTACTAGCTATGTCTTGTGTAAAGGTTAGGAGATTGTAGTGGCGTCACGAGAAAGTTATTTGGCACCAAGGTCATTGGTGACCGGTTGCATATTGACTTGAACCAGTGTGTCTCCCCATATGATGAATAAATTAGCAGCGAGAGTAGGCCTTAGGTGTGAGTCTGTGTAAACTGAAACTTTTGTTCGCAATTGGCTTCAGTATCTTGTAAATTGTCTTGCTATCCTTCTACTATATAAAAACTTTGGTATGCCTTTGGCATACCCTCGAAGAAATTCACAGGCCAAACCTATCAGGCAGATATAAGCAGGTGCTCAAATCCCTATTATGTTTTCAAAACTCCCATAGATTCACTACAGGTTTGATCCATATCCACACGTCAGCGTGACGAGTGGTGTACAATAGGTAAGGGATGGCACAGATCATTTGACTGCAGCGACATCCAACGACACACAAAGGTAACTAACAATTCTGATCCCATTGCAAGATGAGACTAAGCCACATGTTTTTACAGCTCCGAGTCCGACAAGTCCCAGCTAACAACCACAGGTCCAGTTAAAACTTGACGCTAAGACTAGACATGATGTTGCGAATGGATGGCAAAAAGATCTGCAGCAAATACATCAATACACACATCGAAAAGTACTATCGGAAGAAATGGTGGGCACAAAGCCACCATTCAACAGAAGCCAAGTACAGCATTAACACGACAGGGAATTCTACAGCTTGAACATAATTTAAGGCCTTCACCGTCAGACTGATGATAATTAACCATCTTCGCAGTTCACATAGATAGAAGCCAATGTAGAAATCTAGGTAGCAGCAGAAACATCTGCAAGATGAGACAACAAGTCGTGTGTAAAGCAGATGCTCAAGAGACGGTATATACATATGCACCAGCAAGTAGCCAAGAGTACAAGTGACGAAGATTCAAGATGCTAACATCAAACTATTAACTACTTTGAAACGCAGAAAGCAATGCCTTTCTTCTACTGTATGAGGACACAACTGCAGTTTTGGCTATGGGTAAATAGCATGTGTTGTGCAGCATTTCACGATTAAAGGAACAATGGAACATATGTAGTCGCAAGTGATGATCACAGTTTGTTATATAAGGAATGTTGGCGCTAGGGGGAAGACAAAATGTCAAATTCTACGATATAAATAAACAGAAGAAATGTGAACCACATAACAATTCACTCAAAAAATATAGCAAGTTGGCAACACATGAAATAGATGATAGTTGAGTAATACAGATAACAGATTAATATGTCGTTAATACAGAAACCAATCTGGCAAAGAACCTTACCTAGGCTTACATGTTGATCCACTGCAATGTATGTGCTCCCAAATGGATCAAAATACCCTGCGACAGGCTGATGATCCACACAGGCAGATCCTGGTCCTATGGCTGGGCTCATCTCCAACCACACCATAGTCGTAAGTTAGTTCTGTCATGGGAGGGATGTGATTAAGTGCAAAGAACATGATATGTGGGTGCTTGTCATCGCCATGGTTGTACTGCACTGGCTGCCAGAAGACATTTGGGGAGCAACTGTGGTTCATGAAACGTGAGACATTTCCCCTAGTTTTTGCACTTATCTTGATGGGCAGTGGCTCAAATTCATCAGCTGATACATATGTGCTTTCCTCGCCTAACAATTCAGGCCCAAAATTCCATTTTAGAGTCTTCTCACCAGGACAGACAGTCTGAAAAATGTAGTCATCTTCACTATCATCCAAATTAACTTTGAGCTCATCAATGACCTCCCCAACATACTCACAAATAAATGCACCAGCACGAATAGGGTCCCAGCAGCGAAGACCCCAGCCTCGATTTGTGGTCCTGAAGACCTCAAAGTGGTATCTGTTCCCTTTTTGCGTCACTCTGTTGCGACAGTTCAGGGTACAATGGCAAGCTTCCCCACATTCATATATTACTGGCCTGCGGCACACCAACACTCCTGATGAATTGTAGGGTAGATCACCTCCATTATGCTGCCCACAATCGCAGTTGGAATCACCAGGTAGGCAAACACTCTGGCAATGGCAACCCTGCAACGGTCTCATAGAACTGAGGGGTCTCAAGTATTTGACCTCATTAGTATAGGTGAAGTGTCCAGGTCCTTTCTCATGGTCTACCTCATTGACGAGACAAACTTGCATTGTTTCAGCCCCAGATGATAGGTCAGGTAGTAGAACCCTGCCTCGTGTTGATGCATTTTGTATCCATTGTTGAGTCATCTTCCATATTGCAGCTCCATCACGCTGTCCAGGTTCACGCTGCAACCGGTACTTGAAGCAATTGATGCCAAACTTTGTTCTCTCCTTCCAGGACTCTTGGATCTTATACAGGCCATCATATATGTAGATTTTGCCAGCCACGCAAGCTGGGTCTTTGAATCCCCGCACGACCCTTATCTCATTCTTCCTGTGCAAACTCCTCTCAAGAGCAAGGTTGCCCCTCTCAAGCTTCTGGTCATGCCTCTCCTCAGTATTTCTACTATTACCACCTGAACCACTGTACACCAGTGTATCTGTGTCATCATCCTCATTCTCATACCCACCTGCTGCGACAATACATATTGCTACAGAATCCTCGTCATTTCCAAACTTAGCACTCATGTAATCAATGCCACCCATGCTAGGAGCGTGCAAACCAATGATGCATAGCTCCATCCTGAAATAGAAAATATCCCCTATTTCAACTCCAGGAGCAGTCCCGACCTTCTTGCCCACATTGGCCCTGATATTACTAGCCATCATGATGGCGCCAGCTTTCAGGTCTGCACGTCTGCTAGCGTCCTGTGTTTCATCCATCTGCAGATGTCTACGTCTGAGCGCCTCGAAGATCATATGAACTACTTCAACAGTCTCCCTAGGATTACTATTTGAAGGTGGCAAAAAAGCAAGCTCTTTGCCAGCGACAAGATTCTTGTACACAGGCTTAGGACGCTTGATCTTTGTGCCGTCAGCAGCCAAAGTGGCAGACCTCTTAGCCTTGCGTTCAGATGATCTCGTCTGATTACCCGAATGAGGTTCATCATCACCATTATATGTAACCCCAGATGATCTCGTCTTGTATGCTGAGATAGGGGTAGCATCAATGGGCCCATTAGCACTGGTGCCTCCATGCGAGAAACCATTTGCAGTAGCACTGAAGGTGGCAAATGATCCAAAGGCAGGAAGGTTCCCTGCACCAAATCCTGTAGGAAACTGGCCAACCGGTGTCACGCAGACCAATGGTGGGGTGCTTGACTGATTAATGTTGACTCCCATGGGCGCAGGGAACATCGGAGCTAAAGATCTTAAAGGCTTGATATCCAAGAGCTCCTGATTAGGGCCAGGTATGAAATGTGTAGCCCTGTCCATCTCAAATCAACCAATAACTCCTGCACAAAGAAGGAAAACCTTAGTAGACGATACGGTAACAAAAATATCAAAGGGAGTAAGCAAAGCTTAGTGAATCCTTAAGCATGGTTGCACCCCAGAAAAATTATTGCATGCAACTACAACCAGCATGAACATAGTCTCACCTGCTTTTACTAGTCTTTAATATTTTCCAAACCAAATCAGAAATCAACTACACCCCGTTTGGATGTTTGTATTCAGGCTTGGCATTGGGTATTGGGGCATTCGGGCCCCGAATACCTCAAATTGGAGAGGTTGGATGTATTAGACATTCGGCCGAGGTATTCGGGCTGAATATTCACATGGCCCGTTTCACCTACCAAGACCTCCTCCCGAATCTCCACCTCCTGGGCTCGACATCTGCTTGGTATTGACGGGGAGTGCAAACCAGTTCTTCCCCACGTGAGCAGAAACCTAGCCCAAGCAGTTGACACAGGCAAATCGACTGGCGGCCAGGGTAAGATCGACTCCTCTCCTCCCGATCCGCCGATGTCCGCCGGCGCGGTCGCCCTCCACCTCACCCCATCCGTCCTCCGTCCATTCCCGCGCCTCACATCTCTGGCGCTTGTGGACTGCAGGTCGGGCTAACTCCACCGCTGAGCTAGACCGGGGAGAGCTCCAGCCTACCCTCCATCGCAGGCATGCTCCCTTCCCGCCCCTCCGGCTGCAAAGGGTCGCCGACGTCCACCCTCCCTCTCCCCTGCTGCCCCATATCTCTGTCTTAATTTTTCTTTGTAATTTTTGCAGAACGTTAGGAAGAAGAAGATATCTTCACTCTCCCTCAAATCCCTCAAAAAAAGAAGAAGACATCTTCACTCCCATGTGATAATTTTGACCATACAAATGCAATACATCACTTTGACCATCCAAACACGATTTGGCATTGAACTAAGGTATCAATTCTAGGCACCAAATATGTAACCATCCAAACATGAATATTGGTATTGACACCAATGCGAATATCACAGGATATTGATATTGCACTGAATGCAATACCAAGCCTCCCAATACAAACATCCAAACGGAGCCAGAGTAAATCTACAAGAACTGATTGGGCCATCATTGCAACCATGCTTAAGGATGAGGATCATTGCAGTACACTTATCAACTAGATGAAACATTTCCTTCTCATGTACTAAAAGGAAGTAGCCTTTGACCATTGGTACGAGAGTATCAGTACCACCTTACTAACTAGCATTAATAATGGAACAATTATAAGGAGGCACACACACAATAACTAATATATGTCACTTTTTTCGTTTTTTCCATATTAGTCTGCGCCACATCCTCTACCAGCAATTGTTTCCGAAGATACCATCTAGTTCTGCATGCGGGAGCTGTGCATGCATGCTCTGCTGGTTTAGCTTAGGGACAAAATTGCCCAGGAACCGTGAAAAGAGACCTGTTATTACTCTCCTTGGTATCTACATTTTGGCTTAGACGCAGGGTAAAAGGGAAAGAGGGAGTATTATTGTTATTAAGTACCATGGTAGAGTAGACACCAAAGGCAATAACCATATGAGGTGTACTATAAGTTGGTTACGTCCATGAGAAACTATATAGAGTACAATATTAGTTTTCCAGCATCAATAGGACACAGGTATACCAAAACCCAGATACATACAAGCAAATCTCAAACTTTGCTGATTAATCATGCTACCGTCCAAACTGAATAGTAAGTCATCATACTCTCCGTCAACTGCCAGTGGCGGAGGGAGAGGAACCACTAGGAGCCCGAGTTGCCCCAAGATGAAAATGAATTGAATATTTCGTATGCATATGTAGGCTGGCACACTGTTTATTCGAACGTTCAACATTTCCTTGTTTTTGCAGCTATTGGAGATGTGCAGGATAAGAAAATGAGAAGGAAAACATGAGTTGATGGGTTTCAAACACAAGATCTCAGAGCACCCACTTGAAGCTTTACATCTAGGACAATATAACTGTTATGTTCACATTTAAGATATTTTTCTTGTTTATCTTTTCTCTGCCACCAGCACTCTGATTGCACTTACGACGCTGAGAATGAACCGGGATTTTTTTTTTGCAAGATAGGATTACTTGGGAATCGAATGGCTATGGACTGTGCTCTGCCGCCAGTATTAGAGTGGCAGAAACGGTGTTTTAGTTTGGATGGAGATCAGCCAAGAAGTAGCCAGAGGCATTATGAAAAGAATAAGTAGAGATTAGAAGTCGACAATGGCCCCGGCAATCATCATCACCTGCAACGCGACCTCCTGGCCATCCCTAACCCTAAACCCTACACCCATTCCCTACCATGCAAGCAGTAACATGCTCACATTCGGTACTAACGCCGTAGGAATCGGCAAAAAATATAACACGGATATAATGCAAGGATCTGAAAGTAACAAGGCAAGAATCAGATGTGATGAAAAACAATTCTTCCCAATAAAACTCATTTGCATAAAAAAAATAGATCTGGAGGGTGGAATCGAGTGCCAGAAAAGCAGAAACATGGCGCCGCTCCCCATCGAGCAGGAGGCGCACACCCACACCTTCATGGGACGGCAGTGGCCACCTACTTCTCCAAGCGATGGCAGCAGCCACCTCTCCCGAAACGGCCTCAGAGAAGCACATCGCTTGACGTAATTGTCTACGCCGAAAGGCAGCGAATACTAGAGTGGTGGAGAGGGGATGGGAGCAGCAAGCGGTGGCAAGGCAGAGCAGGGCATCAGCTATGGCAACTGAGGAGGTGGTCAGCTGGGAGATGCAGAAGAATGCAAAGTTTTCCGATTTAATACTAGCAGATATGGAGAAGTTAAATGCAAACGCTAACGTGAGTAAGCTGCGAATATTTCGATGGTATTAATTTGCACAAAATTATTTTGATGGTATATATATTTGCTAAAATGGTGTTCCTTTGTTTCAGAACCAAATCTTGCTAGAAATAATTGATAAAAAAGATCTTCATTTCGTCTGTCAAATTCCTAGAAAGATATTTCAGTTCAAATCAGCAAAAGTATAATAAGGATACAACGCTTAGATCTGAAAATAAAAGTCAGGAATTAGGGCGTTAGGACATCAAGTATGAACACGGATGAGGCGACCGGAGAAGTGTGGAGGATGCAGGAGATTGCGAAGTAGTCCGATTTAACAGTGTTAAGTCGGAGAAGAATGCAAAGTTATCCGATTTAACAGGGGATATGGAGAAGTTAAATGTAAATGGTAACGGGAGTTAAATGCTAACCTTTTGATGCTATTTTGAACTAAACGAAATTATCTTGATGGTATATTGCTAAAAATAGGTGGTGTTTTAATGGTACAGACCCAAACCTTCCTGTCCCTTTCTTTCTTTCTTTCTTTCTGTCTACTGCTTGCTTGTAAAAAGACATGTTATTTCCGTTATGCATGTAATGGAAAGGGGCTAGGCCAGTTGGAAAAGACCCAAACTTTCCTCAAATGAACTTATAAAGAAAAAAGAATCTCGATTCGGCCTGTCGAGTTCGTTCTGATGATGTCCGACCAGCCAGGAATTGGTATTGAGTAGTAGTAATAGAGGTCCCCTGTTAGACCTGTATTAGAGGCATATTGGCGCAGATCCGCTAAGCGCTAACACAGCCGACCCCTAAAGTGATGGTCAGGAACACAAGGGTTCTAGCATGCACCCAGCACGGCACAATCTGACAGCAAACAACCCGCCGCCGCTACGTTCTTAATCAGCAGCCACCAGCGGGGCTCCGAATGTTTGCCTCGTTCCGCTGATGGAGGTCGACGAGAAATGGGGGAGAAACGCCCCGACATAGCAACAGCAAATCGAGGCAGCGGGAAGGGGGGCGAGGATCTCCCCATCCGTAAAGAACCACGATTCCAAACGAATCTAAACCAGAACAGCAGAGTCCATCGATTTGGAAGCGGGGGAAAGAACTGTTGCAGAAACCCTAGGAGGCCAGGCAAGCGGAGGAAGGGAGCCCTACCTGAGCAAGAAGCCTGTCGCGCGGGGGCGCGGTCCGGGGACGAGCGGAGAGGGGGTCGTCGGGGCAGGCTAGAACGCCATCACGCCTCCGTCCGCCGCCGCGCTCTCCTCTCCGACAGGCAGCGAGCGAGCGATCCCTGCGGTCGAAATGAACTGAAACTGAAGCGGAGCAACAGGAAGAGGGGAAGAGTCTCCGTGGACCGGACCAGGTGGTGGGTCCCGGCTTTACTGGGGGTTTGGTGGGCCGTGTCGTCGGCTGCATCTGGACCGTCGGCCGTTGATCCGACGGCTGTGGATGGCCGCGTGATGCTGGGCTACTGGACCCACCGCCACCACCTCGGGCCGGAAGCCCAGCACCGCAAAAGTCCAGAAGTTGCACGGAACCTGATGAATGTAAAGGCGCATTTTTTTCGGCGTTTTATGTATGCATGCATGGGCTTCTTTTGTGGCCGCGAGGTAGCGACGATGATAACGAGGAATGGAGATCAGCACGAACCTTGCTCAAAAAAAAAAAGATCAGCACGATTTCTTTTTTTTTTTGTAAAGTGAGGCTTTATTCATTACCATGCACAGCAAAGTAGAGATTGTAGCCTCCATTAAGGGCCACACAGGTGACACGGCGCAAACCTTCAATCATCATCGACAAAGGGCAAGAAAGTAGAGGTTCGTTCTATAGAGAAAAGAATTGCATAGTGTACTGGTCTCTCTTTCATAACAGATTTCTGTGTATTTCCAAATGTGATGTGCAGCGTCTCTCAAACGACCACAAGTCTATAATCATGCACGGCAACAAATGTTTTAAGTCGCAGCAATGGTAAATGGATATGGTAGGATAGTACTACTCGTTGGATTTCAAGGTCATTCAGAGTTCAATAGATTCAGATCAATGTGTGACCGAACCGCAAGCAGAATACTTTTTTTTAGGAAAAAAAACAGCAAGCAGAATACGCTCCGCTAGAACACCAAACAGCACGAGCCCTGCTTGCTACCTCTCGACTGGGCAAAGGCAACAACATCCTGAGCCCTGAGGTGGTAGTTTTTAGCGCCGAAACGAAATTCATGAACCAGTCATGTATCTGTTACACCACGCGTGGAAGGAAATGTAAAACCTTCAGAGAATAATTGGCCGACTCTTCTTAGTCAGCGTCCATCTCCTCAAGCGCTGCCTTGCCCTGCTTCACAAGATCGCCTGGAACCTGTATGGTATTGCAAAATAGCAAGGAATTCAGGAAAGGGGAACTGGGTGACTCAGGTGGCCGTGGAATTCCAAGGGAAGGAGTATATTTTCGTTGAATGGTCATTTATTACCTTCTCGTGCTGGTGGCTAGATTCATGGCATACCCAGCTCAGTTCCAGCTCAATAGATTTGTCTTCGCTTCATGGTGCACACCGTAAATTCTCCATATAGAGAAAAAAAAAAGTGTTGTGAGAACCAGCGTGACTGACAACCAAGCTAGTTAGTTGTCAACAAAAAAAGAACCAGACTAGTTAATTAGTTTCCATTGTCTAAACCAGTCAGTTCACCGCGCACGCAGAAAAAGGTATTACTTGACAGGACACCTGCCCAACTCACAAATCACAAGAATCCGTGATAAGAAAACATGTAAGCACTATGCAAGCCTATCGCCACACCAACTTGTAATAGAGTACTGCAACCACTACTGCTTGTAAAAGTAAAATAATGATGCTGAGGATTGTAAACATCAAAAGGGGTATGCACAGGAATGACTAATAGACTAACTACAGCATGGTTCCGTCATAAGGAAAATTCCATAGTCATTAAATATTACAACATAGCTAACATTGTCATGCTTCAGCACATACTAGCACATAATAACTAACAAGCTTTTAGGATAATCGTAGGAGAAGTATTTAGGTGACAGATCTGAAGTGGGAACTTGCAATACTAATGTACCATGGGAAAAAAATTGGACATACATCATGGCAACCTCAACGATGCCTTCCCTGCAGGTCAGCTCAGCTCAGAAAGCTTCAACTTCTCAATCTCCCTGTAGGCCAAAATTAAAAAGATAGATGAATCAGAATGCAGAACCGTTGTTTACAGCCAACAGAAATACATAGTAAACCCCATCATAGATATTTTGTGCAGATGCATTATACAAAAGCTGCGAAGGATTAAAAGAGGCATTCTTTGACATTTTGAGAAATGCAAGATTTTTGTAAAACAAAGCTCTATATATGATATCACATCAGAAATCATACACTGATGCAGTTATAAGAGGAGAAAGCACATGGATCAGTTTTCCTAATTAACAACTATTTCCCTGAAAACCAAATCCCTGAAAAGACCAATACTAGGACAAAAATATTATGGTCGATGCATTTACACTATGTAAACTATGCTCGTCTATAATCATTAACAGCCAGTATGGTATTGTGGTTCTTCACTGCAGAAGATAGTCAACTGAAATAATAAAATATTTACCAGTACTGGTAAAATATTTCTGTTATGGCTGCAAAGAAGTGGTTATTATCAAAGTGCTAAAGTGAGGGCCTGTTAGTTGCGATGTTTTACTAAACTTTGTGCCAGGTGTGTGGAAAGCCACAATTTGTGTGGCTAGCAAATTCTTCAGCACTTGTGTTGGAAAGATTTCTCAAGAAATGTAGATGCTGTGTGGGGTACATTTTTGTCAAATTGTGGCATGCCAAAATTTTGCAAATAAATGGATAAAATCTTGACAAAGTCAAACTGGCCTAAGTATGTAGCAAAGTGTGGCACAAAAAAGCATCACCTTAGCTATTGAATACAGAACAACGTTATGCATATATGCTAATTGTAAAGAGTTCATTTGATGTATAAAAATCATTGAGAGCATGAACAGCACCGTTAATCCCATCATTCCTTAATAAGGTCTACTTAGAACAATTAGGATGGTATTTATAGGAGCATCAAACTAATGCTTGGTGAATGTGCCTTGCCATAGGCTAAAATCCTAGTAGTAGTTTGCAACGAAACAGAAACTGTGCACTTCAGAAATCATAAAATAAACGAAGTAATGAAAACTTGATTGGTTTACGTTTTTGCAGCTTGTCTTCCTTTACCCAGAGCAGAACCAAAATATTTCTGCCGAAACTCAATTGGTAAGTCAAAAGTTCCATATGCATCTACTATGTTTGAAAGCAACATTGCACATCTTAATACATGTAAAGCTGTAAATAATATTATCAAACTATCAAGTAATGTGTTGAAGAAGGCAACTGCCTTCTTGAACAAGAAAGTGTTAACTACCTTATGTGAGACACCAGTAGAGTGTAGACAGATGAACATAGCTAGCTACACGAATACATGATCAGCTAATTCTTTCACAGGCATGGGTTCTCTGTAAATCCTGGTGGAAACAGCTTTAACTTCCAGTTCTGAAGATATACATCGTATGGAATCAAAAGTCTCAGTAATTCCCACTTCTCATAATTAGGTGCCTCTGACTTTGCTCTTGAGACTATCTGCCTACCATCTGCTGCTAGCACAGCCACAGCCTGAAAATGAGACAGTAATTAATTATCTTAGGTACCAATGAAATTCATTACCAAATCAAAAATAGTAATTTGAAAAATAACATTAACAAGAACAGCTGCAGAATACAAGACCGAATCACATATCTACCTTAAGGATAAATGCAATGCAATATATATAGTTGAAATTACTGCTGGTCAATTTTTGTGCCTGAACATCCTATATTTATGTAAAAAAAAAGGAAGACAAATTACCGAGTTGAGCTTCACGGAATTTGCATCACACGATGCTGAGTTGAGCTTAATGTAAGTAAAAAAGCAAACTCTTGGATCACACGATCCCGAGTTGAACTTAATGTAAGTAAAAAGTGGAAGAGAAATTTGCATCACATGATGCCAAGTTGAGCTTAACGTAAGTAAATAAAGCAAACTAGTGTTATCCAGACAGCAAGAGGTTGTAAAAGTCAATCAGGACACCCGTAGACATTGGAGAATTCCAATATATAGTTGCTCGCAAGACTGCAGATCATATAGACAACAGAGTGACCATATGAACAGCTGATGAGTCTGGCATTATCACATTAAGTTACATACTTACAGTACATCGTTTCTCTCGAACATAGTTCACTAAACAACCTACTGCAAATGATATTAAGTAGATGCTGAAAACGAAGACCAAAAAGCACGCCGTGGTTCACTAACGCATGCTCTGTGCGATCCAATGGTTCAAATTCGTCTACGGTTATCGACCCTTGGTTTCTTGGATGTAGCAGCAGCATCAGAAGTATCACTGCCGGACTGTATCTGGTATTTTGAAAATGGAAACTTTAGCTTACTTATGTGGCTGCTACATGGAAAATGGTAGATAACAAAATAACTCTTACCTTATCAAGCTTCTGCCTCACTAGATTTACAGTTGCATTCATTGACTCAGATGGAAAATATTCCTACAGTTAAAAAGCATAGTGTCCACAACTTGATCAACACAGATTTCATTAATGGACAGAAACACATATAAGGTTTTTAATGGATAAAGGGATTTAAGGGAAACTCCTGAAGAATGATGTGAATATCGGCACTGACGATAACAAGTTACATATTTTTCCCTTGCCGGTTACTGCACATGAGCAAGTGCACTAATGTTGGCTTTCTCGTACTAATGCATCTTAACTGATCTAAGTTTCTTCCAAGATTTTCTACAAAGAAAGTTGCCTCATAGCACAATCTGATCTGATTTACTTACTAAATGCCTAAATTTTTTCCAATGAAGAACTTCAGTTTTCAGTCTAAATGTCGTTTTACTACTACTACATATAGTTACAAAAGTTTGAGCACCACATTGCTTTGCTACTACTCCCCCCGTCCCATAATATAAGATATAGTTTGATAACGTTATTTACAACTACATAGTAATAACTTCTTATATTATGGTACAGCGGGAGTACTATATAAGTACACACCTTATTAGAGGACACATGACTGAAACGAGCATCTTCTGTACGAGAAGCGTGAATTGTCTTCGTGTAGTCCCTGAAGATAATAGGATTAAACATTAGAGGAGAAATCACAATGGTGTTAACCTTTTTCTTAGAAACAGTCAGGTTGCACTGTTTGAATTTTTTTAGGTTAGTGTAGTTATGCATACAAAAATCATCCAAAAGAATAATAGAATATGATTGTATCATGATCATAGATATTCCGAATAGAACAACACAAATCTTGGAATGGCACTGCCAAGTCAGAATATCCACAGTGACACACAGAAGCTCAGGGTATGTCCAAAGACAAACATCGACCTATCCCATTAGATGCAAAATAGCCAGCAAGCAAACGCCTTACAAAGTCCAAACACAAGAACTTGATATAAGAAGTAAATGCCTAAATAATCGTAACCTCATCTGGTCATCCCAATGTAACTACATGAACCATAACACGACCATCGTAATAAATGGCTGGAATCAATCATGATAACAATATCAGCTCTGAAGTGGCAATAATTTCCTATGATGAATAAATTATGACCAAGTTTTAATTATCAGTATTACACCACAAAATTGAATAAAGGTTGTATTTACTAACCTCTTATTGGAGCTCATTTGACGGTGTGAGTTCCCACTAGACGATCCCTGACCCAGTGGATACTGAGATAGCCCTTCAGGTCTGCTTCCAGCAGGTGCTGAAAAATGCAAGGAAATGCCTAAAACCAATTAGTCAAGTACAAAAGAATATAAATATACTAGAAGCTGATAATCACAGTTATATTTCTTGGTTACTCTGCAACCGCAAAAAAATATTCTAAGATGTAGACATATTTGCAAAACGAATATAACCGTACATCGTATCCGGCCAAGGACTTCATTTCTCCTGACTTCCAGTTTCTCTTTAGTATCCTCAACACTCTCAAACTGAGGTGCATATGACACCTGCAGCCGGTTGCCAAGAAATGCAGTCTCATCCAACTTTCTCTTCGCAAACCTGCAACATGACAGAGCCAATACCACACTTAAATAAAAAAGTAAAGGGGCAAAAAAAGTAGTTGGGGCAATTGTTGGCTCCAGATTTGCTTCCCAGGTGCCAAAATCTGGACTGCATGGCCTAAACTAGCTAATGCCCTCAAAGAAAATCCTATCCTTTATTTAAGTTTATTATCCACATGCCGAGATCAATTATGTATTATATTACTGAATTTTGCTTCCGGAAAGCCTACCCAATTCACCCTTCCTCGGTCAGTTATGCTAAATTGTGCAGAAAAATAAGCCTCAAGTTTTTTTTTCACTCAATTACATAAGTATGAAGCACTGATTGTGCAATGGATAGACATGGTACACGCATCCTCCAATCACATATTCAGAAATGCAACCAAACGAATCAGATAACTAGTAGCAGGAAACACAAGAAAGATATCCACCTAATCATGTAAACCGCGTATGACAAACCCAAAGACTAGCACAGCAAACCATCACCACCAATTGGTCACCAGAGGGGCCAAAATCCTACAGTTGAATGAGGTAGATATGCGATAAACATTAGTCACCTCGCGTTGCTGACCTGCGAGAACTTGATGAAGAAGACGTCGGTGTACTCCTCGCAGTCCTCGGCATCCATGGGCTTGCACCTGAACCCAAAACGAAGATGGTGAGCACGCACGAGACATTAGCAGGAAGAAGAAGTGGATTCAGGGTCGCTGCCGGCTCACTCTTCCAGTGGACCGTACGTCGAGAACAGGGTGCCGAGCTCGTCGCCGCATCCGAGGGCCGGCACGTTCCGGACGACGAGGTACCTGCGGCCGAATCGATTGGATTAGCGGCGGTGACGGAGGGGGAGATGCTAGGTTTGGGGGGATTGCGGGAATGGTGGTTACTTGGACTCGTCGCAGACGGTGTAGACGCGCACAGCCGCCGGCTCGTCACGGTCGCGCGGCATCTCGCCGGACGACCGCCGAGGAGGAAGCGAACCGGACGTCCGCCGCCGTGTTCTCCTCTCCGCCAGGTGTGGACGGCCGCGTGGCTGCTAGGCTCCTGGACCCACCACCGCCACCACCACGGGCCGGAGCGCACAGCACCGCAAAAGTCCACGAGAAACGGCGAGGCGCCGGCGGCTCGAGATCCTGTCACCGGAGGCCAACGGAGACAAGATTGACCCGCGAGCACCCGGCTGAATCGGTGACAGAGAGAGTAGTAGGAGGCAGGGAACAGCGCGAAGGAGTAGACCGCGGACCGGGGAACGGAGGCTCACAGAGCTCCTATCACCGGCGGCCGACGGGGACAAGCTCAACCCGTGGGCGCGCGGTCGATTCGGGGACGGTGGGAGTTGTACCAGGCCGAGAACGGAGCAGGGGAGGGGAGCTCGCACTGCGGCGGCGGGGAATGGCGACGGCGACGGCGGCGGCGACGGCGGCGGCGGGGAACCCTAGCTCTGTCACGGCACGAACGTGAGAGAATGGGGCTTTTTTTGAGCTGATGAAACAGACGCTGTTTGGGGTTGCCTCGTTTGCACGGGGCGTTTTGCATATACGGAGTATTAAATGGCAATTGCTTTGTAGATAATCTGAAGTAGAGATGGTATTTCCGGGCGATTTGCACAAAAATAACCCAAAAGTGGAAGAAAAGCACAGACTGACCCTCCGGCGAAACTATTTCACTCATCTAACCTTTTTGTGTGGCGCCCCTCTCATGGACGCCACACATGCCCATGTGGCGCCCCTTCTGCCGGCGCCGCAAACCCATCCGACGTGGCTCGTCGACGCTGAGCTGGCTAGCCGATCCGACGTGGCAGACCGTGTGGCGCCGCTCCTGCCGGCGCCACACATTGAAAGTGTGGCGCCCGTGGCAAGGGCGCCACACATCCACTTAAGTTTGGGCCGCGCGCGCGTGCCCCCAGCCCGACCCTTTCTTCTTTCTTTCTCTTCTTCGCTCTTCAAGAACAGGAGGCGGCCGGCTCTCTCTCTCCTCCCCTCTCCCCCCCACCAAATCCACCACCAAATCTTCAGATCTGTCCGTGGAGATCGTTCCCAACTCGTTCCTTGAGGTAATCCCCTCCGTTCCCCTTCTTTTCATCCATTGATTTTGTGTATTTGGTTGAATGTACATGTGAAATCCTAGATGTGGATTTGGTTGATTTGAGGGTGGAGATGGATTTGGTTGGATGTTAGGGTTGTTGAAGTAGGAGAAATGGTAGTGTGCTAGTTTGTATGGGTAGATTATGTTGATTATGGTAACTAATGAACACATGTGTGTATGTGTTGTTCCCATTATGCTAGGGGGATGGAAAGAATTGTTCATATTCATCATGTGGACAAGGATGCTTACTTGAAGGGAAACATAGAGCCGGACCCGGAAGAGGTTGACTTGGTGTTTGACCTTAGCCCTAGCTTTGCGGAGGTGGTAGCACAAGTTAGGGTTGAGTTGAATTGGAATGAGGCAAATGATGGTGTTGAGCTAGAGGGAAGGCATAATGTGGGGTTTGGAATGCACACCCGTTGGAAGACAATGCGTATCAACTCCGAGCAACGTTGGTCCGTTTACAAGGAGACGGTGGCCGGGTCACAAGATAAGGCTTTGGAGTTGTTTGCAACCAAGACGGTTGATGCTCGTATGGAGCTTGACCTTAACCGGCCCTCCTCCCCCGTTCGAGAGAGGAGTCCACCACCCATGAGCCAAGAAGAAGCCACCCAATCTCCCATTGTCCAATCTCCCATTGCCCAACAACCTCCGTTGGATAATGAGTATGACGAGCATGACGATGGTGATGATTGTTTCGAGATGAATGGCAACAATGTCGGTGATTTGGATAAATATTGGACGCAAGAGGAGATGGACCACTTCATTCCTTATTCCCGATGCTATGCGTCGGACTCGGATGATGATGGACCCGAAGAGGAGGTTGACGAGGATGGCTTGACGGCTAAGGAAGCCGAAAGAGCCGAGATCTTCAAGAAGGTAACCGGACGGGATATCCGGGTACCATTGTTCCGTGATGTTAGTCTTGCGGATGAAGCCGTGGTTGATGGTGGCAAAAGTTTACTTCTTGGAGCTAGGCCAATATCCAAGAGAGATGTGGAAGCTAGGACGTCTATGATCTCTAAAGGGCTCACGTTTGATACCTTCTTGGAATTGAAGATATGGTTGAAGGAGTTCTCCATTAAGCATCATCGCCCTTACATTGTTGTTCACTCGGACTTGAAGACGCGGTACACGCTAAAATGTGTGGATAAAAGGTGCCCATGGGTTGTTCGTGCAAGACCTTTCAAAAAAGGGCCCTCTTGGCACATAACAAGCTGTGTAGCCACTCACATGTGCCGGGGGCCGAAGCTTGATGGCAAGGATGCGCAGCCGGACCACCGTCAACTCACATCCGAGTTCATTGCATACAAGCTCTCGGCGGAGATATCATCACTTCCTATCATGAGCATTAGGTCCGTGCAAGATACGGTCAAATCCCGGTTTGCCTACGACGTCAAGTACGGGAAGGCATGGAAGGCCAAACAAGCCGCATTCAAGATGTTGTACGGTGATTGGGAGGAAGCATACAACCGAGTCCCTAGGTTGTTGTTAGCGATGGCCGCAACTAACCCGGGCATGGTGCATGTGGTCGAGCCTTCCGCAACCAAAATGACATTGCATGATGGTAAAAGAGTGAGGGTATTTCACCGTGCATTTTGGTCATTCCAGCAATGCACGAGGGCATTCGAACATTGTAGGCCCGTCATAGCCGTGGATGGTACCTTCTTGACCGGGCAGTACAAGGGCACACTATTGGTGGCAATAGCAAATGATGCGAGCAACCGTTTAGTACCACTGGCTTTTGCATTGGTAGAGATTGAGAACAATGATAACTGGGAATGGTTTTTCCACATATTGAGGACGATGGTCATACCACCCTCAAAGGAAGTGTGTGTCATCTCCGATCGTCATCAAGGAATTCTCAATGCGGTGGAGCTTGCAATCCCCGGGCATGCTCCCTTGCATCACCGATGGTGCATGAGGCATTTTTGTGCAAACTTCTACCGGGCATGCAAGAGCAAAGAGTTGTCTGACCTTCTTCAAGATTGTTGCCTCGCTTATTCGGAGCGCCGCTTCGCAAACCTATACAACGGCTTGCTGAAGCACAAAGACCTCAACGCGGGTGGTCAAGAGTTTCTTCATAGACACCTCGTATTTAACTAAAAGTGGGCGAGAGCTTATGATGAGGATGGGAGGAGATATGGCCAAATGACAAGCAACATGGCCGAGTGCTTCAACAATGTGTTGAAGGGTGTCCGTGCATTGCCCGTGACGGCAATCATTCAATACACATTCGAGAAGTTGAATGTCTATTTCCAGAACTACACCGATGAAACGGAGAAGGAAATTGCTTTGAATTGCGAGTTCCCGAAGAAGGTTCAAGAGTTCATGGATTTTCAGGCGAGGAAGGCCGACTCCCAAACGACTACATGTTATGACAATGTTGACTGGGTTTACCAAGTGAATGAGCCGGGAGGCACCACACAAGGTGGTGTCCAACACGGAGGTCGGGCTTTCCGTGTGTCCCTAAAGACATGTGAATGCACATGTAGGAGGCCCTCTTTGCTTCATTTGGCTTGCTCCCACTTGCTAACAGCGGCACGCACTAGACGTGTCGACTACAATAACCCGCTCACCGTTCGGGAGTCCGAGTTCTCAATTGAAGCCACAAAGAGCACATGGGCTCCAAGGTTTTGAACTTACTTGGATCAATCACAATGGCCGGAGTATCATGGTGTGCAAGTTTGGCCAGATCCGGAATGGAAGGTTGTGAAACGTGGAAGAAGAAAGACAAAGAGGTATCACGGAGATATGGATAGATGGGGTCATTCGGGAAACAGGTTATTCCAAGAAGCTCGCGAGCCAACTAATTGTGGATCGTGCAATAGTAAGGGCCACAATAAAAGGAAGTGCACATCCGGCAAAAAATCAAAGGGCAATGATGCTAGCACAAGTCAAGCATCAAGTAGCCAACAAGCTTCAAATCAACCTCGAAGCCAACAAACCCCAAGCCAAAAGCTCCAAGCCAACCGTCGCCGCGTCAACCTCCTCCAAGCCAACAAGCTCCAAGCACACAAGCTCCACGGCAACAAGCCCCACGGCAACAAGCTCCAAGCACACAAGCCCCACGGCAACAAGCTCGTACGCAACAAGCTCCAAGTCAACAAGCTCCAAGGCAAGAAGCCCCACGGCAACAAGCCCCTACGCAACAAGCTCCAAGCCAACAAGCCGCAAGGCATCAAACACAATGGCGACAAGGTCCAAGGCAACCAAGGATTCACGTTGGTGAAAGGACACGGATGTCGCCTAGAGGGGGGGTGAATAGGCGATTTAAAACTTTTACGAGATGGGCTTAACAAATGCGGAATAAAACTAGCGTTACTTTGTCAAGCCCAAAGCCTATATACTATTGTTCACCTATGTGCACCAACAACTTATTCTAAGCAATGGTTCACCTATGTGCACCAACAACTTATGCTAAGCAATACAAGCAAGTATGTGATAGCAAGATATATATATAACTTCAAGCACGATGGCTATCACAAGGCAAAGTGCATAAGTAAAGAGCTCGGGTATAGAGATAACCGAGGCACGCGGGAGACGATGATTTATCCCGGAGTTCACACTCTTGCGAGTGCTAATCTCCGGTGGAGAGGTGCGGTTGCTTAGTGCTCCCGAACGCCACAAGAGGCTCACCTTGAGGTGTGGTTGCTCGATGCACACCAACGCCACAAAGGCCTCACCCCAAGATGCGGTACTCACACCACACACCGAACGCCACGAAGGCGCCTCACCTAAATCTCCGGTGACCCTCGCCACAAAGGCCTAGATCACGGTTCCACTAAGGGATTTCCTTCGAGGCGGAAACCGGGCCTTACACAAAGATTGGGGCACACATCCACAACTTAATTGGAGGCTCCCAACTTTCATCTATATTGCACATGTGAGAGCCTTGAGGAATTGATATGCAACAAAATTGCTAGATAGGCATAGTTGGGATGGATGAATCATGAGCATGATTTAAAATACTTCCCAACAAATGCACTCATCTCAAATTACTCACATTCACAATAAAGAGGTTTCATTAAGACTTTTGCAAGAAGCACAACATTTGCAAATCAAGAGATTCATGCCAAGATGCAACCATAAGGTTGGATACAAGAAAAGTATGCATGAGAAGATACTTGTTACCAAGATAGCATTGTTGTGGATGTAGTACATATGTGTTCGTTGATCATCCTAGCTTGCCTCACGTTACCATTGAGTCACCACTTCTTTCCAAGAGTGAGACAAGCATTCAATGCATATCCATTGTACCTAACACAAAGGTAAGTACAAAATGGTCCCCAAACTAATTGAGTCCGAAGTAGTTAGACACACTACAACATATAGGACAAACTCCGCAATTCTATGTGCATATAGATATGAAATTGAATTTCATGCACATCTTAGCCAAATTAGGATTTGATGGAGTTTACCCTATATATTGGATCAAAGAAAGTGACACATGCCATAAGATATACATATATTAAATATGCATGCACAATACTTTCAAGAACCAAAGGAAGATACAATTTGGACAAAACACCAAATAAATCAAGAGACAATGGTTGACGTGGGCATTACCCTTCGGGTAACCAGTATTGCCCTATCTGGTATTGACAAATTGGAGGCCCATGAAGATACCTGAAGGCGAGATGGGCCACTAGGTCGGCGCATCAGAAGATTCCTTGACAGGCAAGACAAGGAAGCGAACAAACAAGGAAAGATTGGATCTAAAACTACTGTAAACTTAGTCGTCCTCGGTTAGGACCCTTGAGACCTGGCCTCCTATATAAAGGCCAGGAGAGGGGCTGCCGAGGGACATGAACAATCTTAGCAACCTTAGCCAGGAAAAGCTTAGAGCTAGGTAACCCTAGCAACACCAATCTCGACTAGATCTCAGCCGAAGTATTCGGCACCCCATTGTAACCTGTTTTCATCATAATCAAAGAACAGACAGGCAGGACGTAAGGGTTTTACCTCATCGAGGGCCCCGAACCTGGGTAAATCGCTCTCCCCGCTTGTCTGTGTACCGATGTCTCGTGTCAGCTTGCAGGATTCCATCAACCCCAAGCCCTTATCGGAGGGCATTGCCGAGGAGCACCCTCGACAATTGGCGCCGTCTGTGGGAAACCTGTCGGCACAAGGCAGGGCATCGGCAGTACCAGTCACATCTGCAGCGTTCGTGCTTGAGTCGCCAACGCCTCCAAATCCAAAGGATTCGATCCGCTGCGGATCTTTCGAGTTCGTACCTCACCCCAAAACGTCGCACTCAATTCCTGCGGAATCGTGTGACAACATGACCACTACCTTTGGAGGCGTCCACTTTATCGTCGACTCCGGAGGCTTTCTCCGCCTCCCAAGGACGGATGCGTCTGATTTCAGGCCCTCAGTTTCGGCAGAGGATACCTTGGCAGCAACTTTGGGGATTCCACCCAGGAGCACGCATGGAAGCAGCCAAGGAAGTTTTGACTCCGCGACAGGGCGGAAGAAAAGGCGAAGGGACTTATGCTATGAAGAAGAAGAACGTGCAGCGCCTCACCCTCGCCAGTCCGAACGGGAACAGGAGGGCATGCAATCGATCCATGGCCGCGCTCGTTCACCACACCTGTCGGCCACGGACCAACTCGATGCACCGTGCTACCTCCACTCCTATATCGACCCAAAGGACGGTCGAGAGAAATCCAGTCACCTATTGAGGAACTGCCGACACTTCTTGGAGATTCGACGATTCGTGATGACCTCGGGAGTGAAGCTATATCAAGAGTCCACATGATGGAGAAGAGGGCGAGATCCTATAGCTATCGGGCGAGCCGTACGTACCGAGCCATACGTGCGAAGCCATACGAACCAATGGAGAAGGACGAATATGTACCGGCCGAGGTATTCCCGAACCGCGGGCAGGTCAGCATGATTCATAAAACCAGCTTTTCAAAAAGGGAAATTAAGAAATTCTCGCGAGAAGTGAAGTACGCGGAAGTCGCTATGATCGACACACCCGAATTCATCGATTGGTCAGAGCAAAGTATCTCCTTCGACAGGACAGATCACCCGAAAGCCGTCCCTAGACCCGGCCATGCAGCTCTAGTCCTTGAGGCACAGATTGGAGGGTACAACATGAGCAAAGTATTCATGGACGGAGGAAGCGGCCTAAACCTACTATTCGCCAACACAATGAAAGCAATGGGTTTAACAGTCGATATGCTGAGGGAATCCGACACAGGATTCCATGGCATTATACCGACTCGACCCGCTTACTCTCTTGGGAAAACGTCGTTGGATGTAGTCTTCGGCACGCCCACCAATTTCAGGAAAGAGAAGATCGAGTTCGAAGTCGTCGACTGGGAGTCCCAGTACCACGCCATCCTCGGCAGGCCAGCGTTTGCCAAGTTTATGGCCGTGCCTCATTATGCGTACCTAAAACTAAAGATGCCAGACAACAACGGGACCCCAATAACCGTTCACGGGAGTTTTGCTCGATCAGACAACTGTGACAGGGAGTTTCAGAAGATCGCTTCGAAATTCGGCGCTAAGGAGGAACTCAACGCGATCGACGCAGCTGTGGATCATACGCAACCACCAGCCGACAACCGAAACGTAAGATCCGACGAGTTCGATGCTACAAAGGAAGCCAAGAAGCTACAGGTGCATCCCACTGACCCGAAGAAAACGATCAATATATCGGCTGACCTCACGGTCGCACAGGAAGGCGCGCTCATCGAGTTCCTCCGTGAGCGCTGGGAGATATTTGCATGGGAACCATCCGACATGCCAGGTATCCCCAGGGAACTCGCTGAGCACGCCCTTAATGTTGACCCGACAGCCAAACCAGTCTGACGATCGATGCGTCGATTCTCGAACCCAAGAGGAGAGCAATTGGTGAGGAAATCAATCGACTTCGCAGCGTGATTCATCCGAGAGCTCAAGGAATCAGAATGGGTGGCTAACCCTGTCATGGTACCCAAGAAGGACACCACCGCTCTGCGTATGTGTATCGACTACACTGGCCTCAACAAGCACTGTCCGAAAGATCACTTCCCGCTGCCTCGGATTGATCAGATAGTCGATTCCACAGCCGGATGCGATCGCCTCTCCTTTCTCGATGCCTACTCTGGGTATAACCAGATCAAATTAAAGAAGGAAGATCAGGAGCTAACCGCGTTCATCACCCCACACGGCGTTTTCTGTTACAACGTCATGACCTTCGGGCTGAAAAATGAGGGAGCAACTTACCAACGTTGCATGCAAGCTTGCCTTGGAGAGCAGATCGGGCGAAACATCGAAGTCTACATCGACGATATCGTGGTAAAAACGAAGCACACTGCCACCCTCGTCGACGATTTGCGGGAGACTTTCGATAACCTGGACAGGTACAAGATCAAGCTAAATCCCAAAAAATGCTTCTTCGGAGTACCAGGGGGGCAAGTACTAGGGTACTTCATCTCGGCCAGGGGAATCGAAGCTAATCCTTTGAAAATCAAAGCTATTCTCGATATGGAGCCGCCAAAGAATCGGCATCAAGTGCAGCAGTTGGCAGGACGTTTGGCAGCACTCAGCAGGTTCATCGCCAAGTTAGGAGAAAAAGCTCTGCCTTTCTACAATTTGATGAAAAAATCGGAAAAGTTCGAGTGGACAAAGGAGGCACAGGAATCCTTCGACAATCTGAAGAAGATCTTGTCGACGTCTCTAGTCCTTGTAACCCCCCGCGAGAAGGAAACGCTGCTCGTGTACATAGCTGCGACAGCCCAAGTCTTCAGCAGCGTCTTGGTCGTCGAACGAGAAGAGACAGGAAGAGTTCATGGCGTACAAAGGCCCGTTTACTATCTCAGCGAAGTACTCACACCCGCAAGACAGAGGTACCCTCATCATCAGAAGCTGGCATATGCAGTATGGAGGTCAGCCCGCAAGCTACGGCACTACTTCACAGAGCATCCGATCGTCGTCGTGAGTGAAGCGCCGTTGAAAAATATAATGACCAATCCAGAGGCCACAAGTCGAGTGTCTCAATGGGCTATCGAGATAGCACCTCACGACATAACTTACGTTAACCGGACGGCCATAAAATCCCAAATCCTCCCAGACTTTGTGGCAGACTGGATCCAATCCCAGACATCGGCGGCACCCGACATGTCGGGATCATGGATAATGTATTTCGACGGGTCAAAGCGAAGCATAGGCGCTGCAGCAGGAGTAGTACTGATATCACCACAAGGAGATAAGATGAAATACATACTACGTATGAACTTCTCTCTGCCGACAAATAATGAAGCAGAATCTGAAGCAACTGCCACGGAATGAAGATGGCAAAGGCGTGTGGAGCGACTCGCCTGGAAATCTACGGGGACTCAAACTTGGTAGTACAACAGTCGATGTATCTGTGCGACGCAGTTAGCGACAACATGATCGCCTATCGGCAACTGTATCAAAATATGGAAGCCAAGTTCGAGGGGTGTGAGCTCAAACATATCGGCAGAGCCAGCAACGAGGAAGCCGACACCTTAGCAAACATCGGCTCCATGTGCTCCCCCATCCCAGACGGGGTATTTTACGAAGTAATTACTCAGCGATCAATAAAAGAGAAGACGCCGGCGCCCTTGAAACCATCGACTGAGGATGCAGAGGCAAACCTGCAGCAAGTTATCAACGAAGCTCCAGCTCTCTCAGCCGAACAAGTCCTCCTCCTTGAACCGTTATGGACTAAACCGTTCCTGGCGTATCTTACAAGGCAGGAACTGCCGGCGGATCCAGTAGAAGCAAAACGAATCGTCAGGCGATCGAAAGCTTTCACCATAGTAAACGGTGAACACTACAAGCGTAGCATATCCGGTATCTTCCAAAGGTGCATCGCCATCGACGACGGAAGGGCACTGCTGCGCGAGATACACGAGGGAACCTGTGGGCATCATGCAGGAAGTAGGGCTCTTGTCGCAAAAGCCTTCAGGGCAGGATTTTACTGGCCAACGGCGGCAGCGGACGCTCGAGATCTGGTCATGAGGTGCGACCCTTGCCAACGGTTTTCCCCAAAACCACACGCTCCTGCAACAGATCTAATGACGATACCCTTGGCGTGGCCGTTCGCCCAATGGGGACTCGATCAAGTTGGGCCACTGCCGAGATCATCGCCTGGGGGACACACGTACTTATTAGTCGCAGTCGATAAATTCACAAAGTGGATCGAGGCAGTGCCGATCTGAAACCAGAAGGCAAAAACAGCAGTCCAATTCTTCAAGGAAATAACATGTCGATTCGGCGTACCTCACAGTATCGTCACAGATAATGGGACTAACTTCGATTTCAAAGAGTTCCGAGAATTTTGTGACGACAGAGGAATAAAATTGAAATTTGCATCAGTGGCTCACCCGCAAACAAACGGTCAGGTGGAAAGGATCAACGGTCTAATAGGGGACGGCCTCAAGAAACGCCTTACAGGCACAGAAGGAGCTTGGGTCGAAGAGTTACCATCAGTACTTTGGAGTTTGCGTACCACGCCGAACAGGTCGACTCAGTACACCCCATTCTTTCTGGTACATGGGGCCGAGGCAGTCCTGCCAGCTGACGTTCAATTCGAAGCACCTCGAGTGACGGCATACACAGAACCCTCTTCCAACATCGCACTGCAAGATGCTGTAGACCTACTAGATGAAGCCCGAGACATTGCTTTAGCCGTAACCACGGTATAGCAAAAGCGCCGAGGAACTACCACAGTCGACGAATACGCAACCGATGCTTTAGCGTTGGAGATATGGTACTTCGGCTAAAGCAAAAAAGACCCTCGAAACTCGAGTCTCCATGGGAGGGACCCTACATCATCACCGAAGTGATACCAGGAGGAGCGTACAGGCTCAAAAATCCAACTTCAGGAAAAGATGTCGGAAATCCATGGAATGTCGCACACCTGCGACGGTTCTATACATAGGGCGCGATTGTTTTTACTTTTTACAGCCCTTAAGGTTGCTTTTCCTTATAAATAAAGTTTTAATCAGGTTTTCTGCCTCCTTTCTTCAATTTAGGCCCCACCACTTGAACAGTCGATCGAGGCCCCTACCTTCGGCTCTTACTCCCATCGGGAGCGTTGGCCCAGGAAACACGCAGTGTCATTAATTAAATACTCTCAACGAGAGCTAAGATTAGTGACACACAAAAAGAAAACAACCAATCCAAGCCTCGAGAAAATACGCGAGTGCTGCAGTCGATGGTTACATTATCACAAAACAAGGCTCAAACCGGTGCACCGCGTGACGATGCCAAGCGTCTAATTCCCTCGACTAAGTTGATGGGTCTTGCTCTTACAAAACTTACACAGAGGCTTCGCAATAACATTGCATAATCCAACGAAGTCGTCGGGAGAGCAGGTTGAACTGATCACTCAGCCGCCCCCGACAAATAAAATATCAATTGAATTAACATAGCATACAACGTATGCAATAAATTTACACAAAGTAATCTTATGCAGGAAATAAGGCTATTACATTCATAGTCGAGCTCCCCGGTCCCAATGCGACTTCAGATCCTTCTCAAGGCACGACTCCATCCGAGAAACAATGGTGTAAGCAGGACCTCTAGCAGCATCATAATACTGGCCTAAGCTCCTCTCAGTGTTCGCCACGGCTCCCAAATCTAGAGATGGATGACATGCCAATATTGAAGCAAAAGCAAGCTCCGCACAAGCCAGGAGTTCCTTCCGCACCAACAGCCGAATCCTTTCGGGAGACTTGAATCGGGTGAACACGGCAGATAAGGTTTCGGGTGCCTGGTCCAGAGGAAACAAGGTGTTCCAAACCATCGTAAGATGAGCATGGAACTTATCAAAATAATAATGCGCCTTTCCCACCCGATACTTAAACTTCGCCATGACGACAGCCTTCGGACGATGCAACCACAAACCATGATTCGGGTGCGCAACGTCAGTCATTGCCTCAACCTCTTCATGAATCTTTTTGTTCTCCTCAGCTGCATCCGAAGCCACGACTGGAAAAGGAACGAATGTTAGAACATTCAAGCTATACCTAGAATCAGAAGGCGGGCTAACACTCACAGTTCAAACTTTCGGTAGCAATATGAAGACCATCAAGAGCGTATTGTTCAATGGCAGTCGCTATTTCTCCCTTCTTCTTCACCAAGGCAGCCATCGCACGAAGGGATGTAATGTCTTTATTTAGACTAGACACCTGGTCACGTAACTGACGAACGAGGCCTGATTCATCATTACCCGAAGGATTCGGAAAGAGCTCGGCACGGGAAGAAGATGAGGGAATCTGCAGCACGTCCTCACTTCAGACCAAGCATTAATATAAAAAAGAAACTCCCATCGGGAGCATTGAGTGCACATCATATAGGCAAAAGGATGTTTGGCAACAGAGCCGAATTTAAAAAGTGTTACGAAAATATTATGTACAACAAATCAAATAACAGTTCAAGGATTAGCCGACGTTGAACCAGGGGCTGACTCAGGAGCAGGCTCGGCTTGTGCTTCATCCACCAACTTCAGAAGCCGGTTGGCGCAAGTGATTGCCGATCTTTTGAAAGGCTCAAGGTTGACCAGATGATTTTCATCATTAACAGGCAACGCCTTAGAGAACTCTTCCAATTCCGACCCCATCCCGTGGCCCATAAGCAACTGGAAAGTAAGAACCGCACCAATCAAGCGGCTGCGACGTTTCAGTACCTCTACAGGATCGGAGGGATCGACAAGGAAGGCTTCAGCCATCTCGTCGAGAGTCTTGTCCAGCTTCGCCTTAGGGAAGATCATCGAATATAACTTCGACAGTGCTCCCTTGGACTTCTGCAGCAACCTGAGGATCTGGACATTTGACTCGGCGACAAGTGACAAGGCGTCGTGTAGAATCCTCCCGAAGCCGATGACGTCGGCGACAGTTAAATTGGCGGCCTCTGAAAAAGAGATGTATCAGTAATCAATGGAGAAAGCATCAAGAAAGGAGCAGAACACCATAAGGATTTTCTACCCAGTAAATCCTTGACGGATTCGCGGAGGACACCTTCCTTCTTATCAATTGCAGCCGCCGCTGCACGCCTGGCATCTTGATCATCTTTTATCTGACGCTTCAGCCTCGTTACCTCCTCCTTCAACAAGGCGTTCTCACTCTTGGCATCGGCAGCGATCCTGCTGGCTTCGATCGCTTGAACAGCTGAAGACTTGACAGCCTTCCGAAGTTGGGCATTTTCGGCCTCTAGGCGAGTAAATTGTCCAGCAAAATCCGCCACAAAGATCGATCAGTAGCGTAAATCGGCTGACCAGGAAAAAACAAGAGGAGTCAGGTGATGGAGATTCAGCAAAGCCAGACAGTTTAAGTACTTACATGATCGCGGCCAGTCGGCGGGGTGGGAGCATCATCAGAAGGAATAACTCTCGATAATGGGACCTTCCCTACACCCGTTCGGGATGGAGGTGTCGACTTGGCAGGAGAAGGGTTCGATTCCTTAGCCGATGCTACTCTTTCAGAGGCCAGTTTAGCCCTCTTTGCGAGAGGAACATCGTCATCGTCATCGGCAGAGCTGTTCAAGTACGGCGAGCAGTTAGCATGTAAGGTGACAAGAAATAAAAGTAACAAAGAGTATAAATGCTCACAGGTCCAGATCATCTTCGTCCACGAAGAAACTTGTTGAACCCTTCTTAGCAGGAGGAGGCGAAGCAGCTTCGTCGGCATCATTATCTCCTCCTGTAGAACTTGATTCAGCCGAAGCGATAAGATCATCATGTACCTGCTTGCGACGTCTGCTCTTGAGGAAGGCGTCATCTTCAGCAGTTTCCTCTTCTTGGACATCGCTGTCCTCAAGGGCGTGCTGAGCATCTTCGGTTCCCTCAGAATCGTCATCGTCGTCCTCTAATACCACTCCGCTCTCGGGTGAGGGAGGATAACATTGGGCGACAGCGGGGACCTGCGGAAGGATGGAAAACACGTAAGGCACAAACAAGAAAAAAGAAGTAATGACAGTAAACGAAGAACGATAAGGTTACCTCAGACGGAAGATGCTTGAAATCATAAGGAGGGCGCGCCGATGTCAAGATAATGGTGTCCTTGCTGCTGAGGCATGTCAGGCGACGAACTTCGTTCTGGAGTTCTTCTGCCGACAGGTCGGCAGAGTTGACCCTCGACTTGTCATTTTTGCCAGTGAAAAGCCACAGCTGGTGAGGGCAAGACATCAGCGGCTGCACTCGACGTTGTAGGAAAACTGAAACTACTTCAGTACCACGCATCGTCATGCCTCCTGAATTCTTCAAAGTGACAATTTGCTTGAAAAGCTCGTCGGCTATCGCCTTTTCTTCGGGAGAAAGGGCGTTGTTCCAAGACTTCTTCTTGTGAGCCACCAAGACATCGTCAAAAGGAGGGAGATTTGAACGCCGCCCAGAAACAGCGGGATCTCGCAGGTAGAACCACTTGTTGCGCCAGCCTTGGACGGATTCCTTCATCGGATAGTCGAAGTAGTCGACCTCCTTCCTGACGACAAAGCCGACGCCACCGACGACAGGGGGGCCATTGCTGTCATTGTGACGCTTCACATAAAAGATCTTCCTCCAAAGGCCCCAGTGAGGCTCAATGCCGAGGAAGGCCTCGCAGACGGTGATAAATATGGAAAGGTGAAGGATAGAATTTGGGGTCACCGCGCAGCTGAATCCCATAGAAGAAAAGGAGGGAGCGAAGAAACTCGTGAGCCGGAAGAGAAAGACCACGAAACAGGAAAGCAGCAAACATGACGGTGAAACCCTTCGGGGGCTTTGGGCGAGTAACCGAACCTGGGAGACAAATGTCTTCCTCAGATGCGGAGATGAAGGCGAGGGCGCGAAGCTTGTTGATATCGCGATTGGAAATGGCGGAGGCGCTCCAATCACGGCTAACTTTGACCGCCTCCGAGGTGTTGCCACTCTTCTTCTTGCCCATGGTGAGCGGAGCTTCTGCTGAAGAGGTGGAGGAACAAGGAGGCTTGAGGAAGAAGATGAGCAGTAAGTGGGGTAAAAGATAAAAAAGAGAGGAGGCTCCCTATTTATCCCGTAAGAATTTGTGCCCAATCGTGGCCATAACTCCACAAAGCGTCGTGGGGGGTGAGGCAGATCTGACTGTACACGTGGCGCTTGAAGAAGGAGTGGAACCGGCGGCCCATTATTCCCACGTCGTGCGAAAATCGAGGAGGCGCCTCGATCGCCACGCGAGCATTGGTCAAGCCCTAAAAACTGCCCGCACAGAGCTAGGGTGGGCCCGTCAGGTCAAGTCTTGTCAATCAGGCCACATAAGTTACACGTCAACAGTGACATCATAAAAAAAAAGAAAAAAACTTGAAGCATTCGAAGGAAAAAAGAAGAGTTATCGGATGAGGGATTTGAGTCTACGCCCGGCTGCAGACATCCGTACCTAGACTCGGGGGCTACTCCCATCGGGAGCGCTGACGCGCACCCGATAAAATAAAGACTCGACAGAATGAACAGTCGAAGGAAGAAGGTTTGAGTCAGCACTCGGTTGCAAAGCGCTCGCACCCAGACACTCGGGGGCTACACTCCCATCGGGAGCTCGTGATGCATACCTGATAGAAGTTTTTTGCACTCCAGGATCATGCCCGGGGACTTGATTTTGTGTAGGGTAACGGTGTTTTGCCATCGGCAGTTAACCAAACAGCAGTTGGGCACGTTACTCATTATCCTTTGCATAAAGAAAATATATCGGATGATTTATGAAGATCTCGGCAGAGGAAAGTATTCGAGTAGTACAACTTGAGTCTATGCACGGATTGCAAGCATCCGTACCTAGACTCGGGGGCTACTCCCATCGGGAGCGCTGACGCGCACCCGATAAAAAGAAGATGAAGCATAATCAAGATGAACAAAAGCAATGAAGGAGAAGAATGTCAGGAGAAAACATGCATTAGTCTCTACCCGAATTATCTTCGGCTAGACACTCGGGGGCTACTGACGTGGGCATTACCCTTCGGGTAACCAGTATTGCCCTATCTGGTATTGACAAATTGGAGGCCCATGAAGATACTTGAAGGCGAGATGGGCCACTAGGTCGGCGCATCAGAAGATTCCTTGACAGGCAAGACAAGGAAGCGAACAAACAAGGAAAGATTGGATCTAAAACTACTGTAAACTTAGTCGTCCTCGGTTAGGACCCTTGAGACCTGGCCTCCTATATAAAGGCCAGGAGAGGGGCTGCCGAGGGACACGAACAATCTTAGCAACCTTAGCCAGGGAAAGCTTAGAGCTAGGTAACCCTAGCAACACCAATCTCGACTAGATCTCAGCCGAAGTATTCGGCACCCCATTGTAACCTATTTTCATCATAATCAAAGAACAGACAGGCAGGACGTAAGGGTTTTACCTCATCGAGGGCCCCGAACCTGGGTAAATCGCTCTCCCCGCTTGTCTGTGTACCGATGTCTCGTGTCAGCTTGCAGGATTCCATCAACCCCAAGCCCCTATCGGAGGGCATTGCCGAGGAGCACCCTCGACAATGGTTGTCCAACTTATATCAAAGAATCAAATCAACACAAGATTGACTCCAAAGACTTATCTCATTATAAGAAGCTAATTAAACCTAAACACAAAGGAATGAGATAACCAACTCCCAAGAGAGCAAGGTTCCAACAAATAAACCAAACCCTCGAAACTTTTTACGATGGCATAAAGTACCAAAAAAAGAAAATTTATGTCTCCCAAAACCAATTTTTTTGATAATGATCAAGAGATGTTAAGCAATCTAACAAATATAGGAGAGCTCCCCCAAGATTAGTGCATTATCTAGGATTTTTCATATGAATACAAAATGCACAAAACTAGGATCATCACGCTACCTATATCTACTAAAATGCTAAGAAAGTTTGAATAGTCAAATTAGATCCATAAGATGCAAGGAAGACACATGGGAGTCAAAGCAAAACAAATTCATGGCAATAAATAGGGCAATTTGAACACAAGAGCCAATGTTGATATGATCAATAAATATCTACCTCATAATTTATTACCACTTGTCCTAGGACAAGAGATATTAGGAAATATTTCCCGGTGGTAGTTTGTAAGTATACATAAGATCATATTTACAATGAATAAAGCATATGGTAAAAGATAAGAGTTAACCATCATGCAAAGATAGTTTCTTGATAGCTTCATTTAGTCATACCAACATGCAAAGCAATTAATAGTATTCATACCAACATGCAAAGCAATTAATAGTATTCATACCAACATGCAAAGCAATTAATCGTATTCATACCAACATGCAAAGCAATTAATAGTATTCATACCAACATGCAAAGAAATTAATAGTATGACTTGAAGCATATGGTTTTCCAAAAATGTATTGAGGGACACATTGTGAAAAACCATGCCAAGAAAAACTTTCACAAATAAGATCCACAAAGATATTAGCAATGAAGCCATTTAAGCAAATTGGAACTTGTTTGAGAAAACATGTCACATATGAGAGTACAATATCAATTCTATGTGACACAACCTCAACTGTTCACATTTCCTAGGCTTGTAATATGCACAAATCTTATTACTCCCCCATAATGTGATAAGGAATTTATTTTCACAAGAGGCAAATAAGATCCAACTAGAGATATTAATGGACATTAGAATTTGAATTTCTCATGAAGGTGACATACCACATAGAGACTAGATAATCTTGCAATATCAATTCTAAGTGATATTCCTCATGTACACACATTGTTAGGATTGTGAAATTTCTAAAGGCATATCACTCCTCCAAAATGTTATAGTCCATTAATCTCTCATAAGAGCCATATAAGATACAACAAGATGCAAAGTGGCTCCAACACAAACACAAATACATGGTGTGCAACCCAACATGCATAGACTTGATTTCTCAAGAAAAGCAAATAGGAATCACAACATATACAAACACATGTTAGGAACAAAAACTAACACATGCAAAGGGGCGAGTAACTTTCAATATAAAAGAGTTGAGCACATGTTACCGCAAGGAGGAACATTGAATACATGATAGAAGCAAGATAACCAAAAGACTTGGCTTAAGATAATATAAATGATGAAGATCCCTTAATTCTTCATGATGTAGCCAAGTCTTCAATGTCCTCCAACAAGCACCTATCGATCAAATTTTGGATTGTTGGTCCCCAACTAAGTTGGGTCCTAAGAGGTTAGTCACAATAGGCTTGGCAACCCAAATGGTTCTTTTCTTGACACCACTTTGAGCACCAACGTATTTGACAAACACATTGCCACCCTCATCCTTACGAAGAGAATAAACATCATTAATGGTGATAGAGTTGGATGAGGTACCAATAGTGCACAAGGAGGAGATGTGGCCCTTCTCACGGCATATGTAGCAAGTTCTTTTCTTCTCCTTCTTATCACTAGATTTCTCCACAATGGGAGCATTGACTTGTTTCTTCTTGGGAAGTGGCATTTCTTCAACTTGAAGTTGAATGTGAGTTTGAGCTTGAGGCCGCTTCCCTTTTTGCTTATTCTTCAAAGGGTAAGATCTAACATGATGCCCTTCAATTTTGCACTTGAAGCAAACAATCTTGGCCGGGTCTTTGACTTGTACTTGGCCCTTCTTCTTATTGTTGTTCTTGGACTTGTTCTTGTTATTGGAGTTGAATCCAAGTCCACTCTTGTCATTGGGGGATTGTTGCACACTCAACATCTTGTCAAGTTTGCATTTCCCTTCATGACTCTTTACCAAGTCGGTCTTCAAAGAAGTGACTTGAGCCTTGAGCTCTTTGATTTCCTCTACATGGTTAGTAATAACACAAGTATTAGAGGAAGTAGAACCTTCATTGTTAGAGCAACAAGGCAAGGAAGATAATTCATCACAAGATTTAGCAATACTATGAGTGGATGAATTACTAGGACTAGCACATGGCAATATAGCATTTTGGGTAGTAGTGCTAGTATCCACATGAGGCTCACAAGGTGTTGCCTTTGATATGATAGCCTCATGAGCTAACTTTAGCCTATCATGAGAAGCTAGAAGATCCTCATGGGAGCTAGAAAGCTTTCCATGATTTTCTTCCAATTTCCCATAATTTCTAGTTAGCAACTCAAGTTGAGCCCTTAGCTCAACATTCTCCTTCAAGATAGATGCTTCACAAGAAGTAGAGTTAGTAGCACAAGCATCATCACAAGACATATTAAGAAGAGAGGGTAACATAGCATGCTCTTTTAAATATGAAGCTTGTAGTTGCTCATATGACTTGGTGAGGATAGAATGTTCGCTCTCCAAGGCCTTGTGGGCCTTGTCTAGATCATCTAGATCCTTAACAAGTTTATCATGACCAACACCAACTTTGGACTTTTCATTTTTAAGCAATTTTAATTTAGCTTTAGCATGGTCTCTTTCTTTAGTGAGTTTAGCAAATATTTCATTTTGAGACACTTCAAGGGTTTCAAGTTGCTCTTCAAGAGAGGCTACGGTCTCTTGTTCTTCTTCAAGATCATTCTTTAGTGATGCTACATCATTGGCATACTCTCGTTCAAGAGCACCCTTTTTATCAGTGGTGTTCTCATGCATCCAAATAAGTTTTTGGCTCTCAATAGCGGTAGTCAAGATTTCAAAGAAGTGAGTGCTAGCAATTTTATCTTTGCAAATAACCTTGAATACGCTCTTACCCTTATCGCGTAGAGAGACAACCCAATCTTCTTCTTCATATTCATCCTCATCCTTATCACCACGAGACATATTAGGTTCCATGGTAGGAGGTACCGTGGAACCCTTGGCCATAAGGCATATATGAGGACCGTGAGATAAAGATGAGGAGTTACTTGAGGCTCCTTTCAAGATCTTGTCTTGACCAATAGAATTGTTGGTTTCCTCTACATTGTTAGTCACATAACAACTAGAGGAAATAGAAGCATTTTTATCATGGTCACAAGACAAAGAAAGCATATCATCTTGAGATTTATTCAACAAACTTACACATGATATGCAAGGACTATTAACACAAGCATGTAGATGATTTATAGTGCTATATGTGTTTATGTCCATAGATGAAGCATTGCAATGAGATAGAGATGAAGAATCATCAATATTAAGCTCAATATCAACATCGCAATTTTCATCACCACTCACCATATCATTACCTTGTGTCTTGGCACACATTGGTGAAGTGGAAGAAGATGAGACCTCATCACGGCCGGAAGTGGAAGCAATACAACCATCCTTAATAATATTGGACACATCATATTTATCTTGAATCTTTGTCCATAATTCATGAGCGCTCCAAAAAGGCAAGTATGGGAAAAGACCTACATCTCTCAAAGCATTCATAAGAACATAATAAGCTTGAGAATTGAGATATAAATTTTTCTCATCCTCTAACGATAGATTTTGTGAATCCATAGGAGGAGAAAAACCTATATCTACAATTTTCTCCATATGAGGGTCAATGTCCCGAAAATGACTAAGCATGCAAATTTTCCAAACATCATAATTTGTGCCATCTAATATAAGAGTGTTATCGTGCACTAATCCTCTAGCCGACATCTTTACTCTCAAGGCGGTGAAGCCTAAGAATGAGAGACCTTGCTCTGATACCAATTGAAAGGACACGGATGTCGCCTAGAGGGGGGGGGGGTGAATAGGCGATTTAAAACTTTTACGAGATGGGCTTAACAAATGCGGAATAAAACTAGCGTTACTTTGTCAAGCCCAAAGCCTATATACTATTGTTCACCTATGTGCACCAACAACTTATTCTAAGCAATGGTTCACCTATGTGCACCAACAACTTATGCTAAGCAATACAAGCAAGTATGTGATAGCAAGATATATATATAACTTCAAGCACGATGGCTATCACAAGGTAAAGTGCATAAGTAAAGAGCTCGGGTATAGAGATAACCGAGGCACGCGGGAGACGATGATTTATCCCGGAGTTCACACTCTTGCGAGTGCTAATCTCCGGTGGAGAGGTGCGGTTGCTTAGTGCTCCCGAACGCCACAAGAGGCTCACCTTGAGGTGTGGTTGCTCGATGCACACCAACGCCACAAAGGCCTCACCCCAAGATGCGGTACTCACACCACACACCGAACGCCACGAAGGCGCCTCACCTAAATCTCCGGTGACCCTCGCCACAAAGGCCTAGGTCACGGTTCCACTAAGGGATTTCCTTCGAGGCGGAAACCGGGCCTTACACAAAGATTGGGGCACACATCCACAACTTAATTGGAGGCTCCCAACAAATCACCACAAAGGCCTAGAATCCGTCTAGGGTTCCAAGAACCCAAGAGTAACAACCTTCTTGCTTTCACCACCACGAATCACCGTGGAGAACTCAAATCGATGCACCAAATGCAATGGCAAGAACACCACAAAGATGCTCAAGTCCTTCTCTCTCAAATTCCAACAAAGCTACAAAAGCTATTGGGGGAATAAGAGAGGAAGAACAAATAAGAGGAGGAACACCAAATTTCTCCAAGATCTAGATCTAGTGGATTACCCTCACAAAGAGAGGGATTTGATTGGTAGAAATGTAGATCTAGATCTCCTCTTCCTTTTCCCTCAAAAAGATTCAAGAAGTATAGGAGGAGTAGAGGGATATGGCAAGCTCTCAAGGTCAACAATGGTGGAGAGCACAAAGGGGAAGAGGTAGCTGCCCAAGGAGGAAGAGGGGGGGCTTAAATACCCCCTCCCATCGAAATATGACCGTTTGGGTCAGCTCAGGCCGGATTTTCCGGGCCGGATATTTGCAAAATATCCGGGCCCCGAAAAACGGCTAAGGACATGAGAAAACTGCTCTCAGGATGGGGGCCGGACATTTGGCCGGATATTTGCCCGGATTTGTCCAAAAACCGGATTTTTCCGGGGGGCCGGATTATCCGCCCCAAACTTGGGCCGGAATATCCGCCCCCCTGAAAACTGGCAGAAACATCAAACTGAAACGGGCATAACTTTAGCATCCGGACTCCGATTTTGATGATCTTGGGCTTGTTTTAAAGCTAGGAACAAGGTCTACAAGATCATGCAGGAAACCATCATAGTCCAACAAGGGAGGATAGAAACAAATGATGAAAGGTTTGACCTATCTAAAAAAGACATACCGGTAAAACCTCCAATCTTGAAAATGCAACAAGTTGCCCGTGCAAAAACCATTCTTGATGAACTAGAGCTTGTCATGAGAATAAGCACAAGCTCTAAATCATCACATGGATAAGATCCAAATAATAACCAAGAAAGATGATGAACCAAACTCAAAAACGCAACAAGTGATCTATGCAAAATCCGTTTTCGATGAACTAGAGCTTGTCATGATAATAAGCACAAGCTCTAAAATATCACATGGATAAGGTCAAATAACAACGAAGAAAGATGATGCAAGGATGCAAAGGTTTGAGCTCTCTCCGAACGATACGATCGAGTTACTCACTCGAGAGCCCTCTTGATAGTACGGCAACTAAACTATAAACCGGTCTCCAACTACACTATGAGACCGGTGAGAAAGAAACCCTATCAAGAGCAAACCTTATACTTGCGCATTCCACTTGAGCTTGATGACGACGATCTTGACCTCAACAAGATGGAACGCCTTTCTTGCTTGTGCTTGCTTGACGAAGTCTTGTAGATTGCTCCCCCATAAACCACCATGGGAGAGCTTCTTCTTCGGCGCATCTTCACATAAACATGATCACCATATGGATGGCAAGACTCAAGCAAAGGATCTCTTCGAGATGGCTCATCTTGAACTTGCACATCATTTCTTCATTCTTCATCATGTTGATGTCTTGAAGTAACTTGAGGGCTCACTTCATCTTCATCTTCAAGACATACTTGACACTTGATATCCTTCATCAATTTCTTCTTATTGCAACCTTGAAGCCAACATATGGTTCAAGAATTGCCTATGGACAACTCCTACAAATATAACTCAATGCAAACATTAGTCCATAGGGATTGTCATTAATTACCAAAACCACACATGGGGGCTCCATGCACTTTCAGTTGGGCTTAGTAGAGGTCGGCATGGTGGCCGTCGGGGTACTAGTTGATGTCTATGGGTGCTTCTATTCTTGTAGACAATGTTGGGCCTCCAAGAGCAGAGGTTTGTAGAACAGCAGCAAGTTTCCCTTAAGTGGATCACCCAAGGTTTATCGAACTCAGGGAGGAAGAGGTCAAAGATATCCCTCTCATGCAACCCTGCAACCACAAAGCAAGAAGTCTCTTGTGTCCCCAACACACCTAATAGGTGCACTAGTTCGGCGAAGAGATAGTGAAATACAGGTGGTATGAATATATATGAGCAGTAGTAACGGCGCCAGAAAAGTGCTTGCTGGCGTGTGGTTGATGGTGGTAATATTGCAGGAAGTACAGATGCAGTAAAACAGTAAACAAGCAGCGATAGCAGTATTTAGGAACAAGGCCTAGGGATCATACTTTCACTAGTGGACACTCTCAACTTTGATCACATAACAGAATAAATAGATAGATGCTAGACTCTATACTCTCTTGTTGGATGATGAACACCACTAATCATAGGATTACACGAACCCTCAATGCCGGAGTTAACAAGCTCCACAATATTCGATGTTCATGTTTAAATAACCTTAGAGTGCATGACAGATCAACATAACCAAACCAAGTACTAACATAGCATGCACACTGTCACCTTCACACTACGAAAGGAGGCATAGATCACATCAATACCATCATAGCAATAGTTAACTTCATAATCTACAAGAGATCACAATCATAGCCTACGCCAAGTACTACACGATGCACACACTGTCACCATTACACCGTGCAGGAGGAATAAACTATTTTAATAACATCACTAGAGTAGCACACAGATAAATTGTGATACAAAACACATTGCAATCATAAAGGGATATAAATAAGCACTTCACTATGCCATTCATAACAATGAATAAGTATTCTGTGAAATATAGCCTAAGAGACCCACACGGTGCACACACTGTCACCTTTACACACGTGGGACAAGGAGTCTCCGGAGATCACATAAGTAAAATCCACTTGACTAGCATAATGACATCTAGATTACAAGCATCATCATATGAATCTCAATCATGTAAGGCAGCTCATGAGATTATTGTATTGAAGTACATAGGAGAGAGATGAACCACATAGCTACCGGTACAGCCCCGAGCCTCGATGGAGAACTACTCCCTCCTCATGGGAGACAGCAGCGGTGATGAAGATGGCGGTGGTGTCGATGGAGGAGCCTTCCGGGGGCACTTCCCCGTCCCGGCGGCGTGCCGGAACAGAGACTCCTGTCCCCAAGATCTTGGCTTCGCGATGGCGGCGGCTCTGGAAGGTTTTCTCTGGTTTCGTCGAACGTGGTAGGGTTTTCACGACAGAGACCTTAAGTAGGCGGAAGGGCATCCTCGGAGGGGTCCTGGTGGGGCCACACACTAGGCCGGCGCGGCCAGGGCTTGGGCCGCGCCACCCTACTGTGTCCCCACCTCGTGGCCCCACTTTGTTTCCCCTTCGGACTTCTGGAAGCTTCGTGGAAAAATAGGACCCTGGGCGTTGATTTCGTCCAATTCCGAGAATATTTCCTTACTAGGATTTCTGAAACCAAAAACAGCAGAAAACAGGAACTGGCACTTCAGCATCTCGTCAATAGGTTAGTTCCGGAAAACGCATAAATATGACATAAAGTATGCATAAAACATGTAGATATCATCAATAATGTGGCATGGAACATAAGAAATTATCGATACGTCGGAGACGTATCAGCATCCCCAAGCTTAGTTTCTGCTCGTCCCGAGCAGGTAAACGATAACAAAGATAATTTCTGGAGTGACATGCCATCATAACCTTGATCATACTATTGTAAACACATGTAATGAATGCAACGATCAAAACAATGGTAATGACCTGAGTAAGCAACTGAATCATAAAGCAAAGACTTTTCATGAATAGTACTTTCAAGACAAGCATCAATAAGTCTTGCATAAGAGTTAACTCATAAAGCAATAAATTCATAGTAAAGGTATTGAAGCAACACAAAGGAAGATTAAGTTTCAGCGGTTGCTTTCAACTTATAACATGTATATCTCATGGATATTGTCAATGTAAAGTAATATAACAAGTGCAATATGCAAGTATGTAGGAATCAATGCACAGTTCACACAAGTGTTTGCTTCTTGAGGTGGAGAGAGATAGGTGAACTGACTCAACATAAAAGGTAAAAGAATGGCCCTTCGCAGAGGGAAGCATTGATTGCTATATTTGTGCTAGAGCTTTGGTTTTGAAAACATAAAGAGAGCATAAAAGTAAAATTTTGAGAGGTGTTTGTTGTTGTCAACGAATGGTAGCGGGTACTCTAACCCCCTTGCCAGACAAACCTTCAAAGAGCGGCTCCCATTTTATTTTATTTTTGGGTGGCACTCCTTCCAACCTTTCTTTCACAAACCATGGCTAACCGAATCCTCGGGTGCCTGCCAACAATCTCATACCATGAAGGAGTGCCTTTTTATTTTAGTTTTATTATGATGACACTCCTCCCCACCTTTGCTTTCTCAAGCCATGGCTAACCGAATCCTTCGGGTGCCGTCCAACAATCACATACCATGGAGGAGTGTCTATTTAGGTTAATTAATTTGGGACTGGGAATCCCATTGCCAGCTCTTTTTGCAAAATTATTGGATAAGCGGATGAAGCCACTAGTCCATTGGTGAAAGTTGCCCAACAAGAATGAAAGATAAACACCACATACTTCCTCATGAGCTATAAAACATTGACACAAATCAGAGGTGATAAATTTTGAATTATTTAAAGGTAGCACTCAAGCAATTTACTTTGGAATGGCGGAGAAATACCATGTAGTAGGTAGGTATGGTGGACACAAATGGCATAGTGGTTGGCTCAAGGATTTTGGATGCATGAGAAGTATTCCCTCTCGATACAAGGCTTAGGCTAGCAAGGTTATTTGAAACAAACACAAGGATGAACCGGTGCAGCAAAACTCACATAAAAGACATATTGTAAACATTATAAGACTCTACACCGTCTTCCTTGTTGTTCAAACTCTTTACTAGAAATTATCTAGACCTTAGAGAGACCAATTATGCAAACCAAATTTTAGCAAGCTCTATGTATTTCTTCATTAATGGGTGCAAAGTATATGATGCAAGAGCTTAAACATGAGCACAACAATTGCCAAGTATCAAATTATCCAAGACATTTTACCAATTACTACATGTAGCATTTCCCGTTTCCAACCATATAACAATTAACGAAGCAGTTTCAACCTTCGCCATGAAAATTAAAAGCTAAGAACATATATGTTCATATGAACCAGCGGAGCGTGTCTCTCTCCCACACAAGCATTTATTCAAACAAAAAAAAAACAAAAGCACACAGATGCTCCAAGTAAAGTACATAAGATGTGACCGAATAAAAATATAGTTTCAAGAGAAGGAACCTGATAATTTGTCGATGAAGAAGGGGATGCCTTGGGCATCCCCAAGCTTAGACGCTTGAGTATTCTTGAAATATGCAGGGATGAACCACCGGGGCATCCCCAAGCTTAGAGCTTTCACTCTCCTTGATCATATTGTATCATCCTCCTCTCTTGATCCTTGAAAACTTCCTCCACACCAAACTCGAAACAACTCATTAGAGGGTTAGTGTACAATAAAAAATTAACATGTTCAGAGGTGACACAATCATTCTTAACACTTCTGGACATTGCATAAAGCTACTGGACATTAATGGAACAAAGAAATTCATCCACCATAGCAAAAGAGACAATGCGAAATAAAAGGCAGAATCTGTCAAAACAGAACAGTCCGTAAAGATGGATTTTATTGAGGCACCAGACTTGCTCAAATGAAAATGCTCAAATTGAATGAAAGTTGCGTACATATCTAAGGATCACTCACGTAAATTGGCATAATTTTCTGAGTTACCTACAGAGAATTAGGCCCAGATTCGTGACAGCAAGAAATCTATTTCTGCGCAGTAATCCAAATCTAGTATGAACCTTACTATCAAAGACTTTACTTGGTACAACAATGCAATAAAACTAAGATAAGGAGAGGTTGGTACAGTAGTAACAACTTCCAAGACTCAAAATAAAAACAAAATTACTGTAGTAAAATAAACACATGGGTTATCTCCCAAGAAGTTCTTTCTTTATAGCCATTAAGATGGGCTCAGCAGTTTTAATGATGCACTCGCAAGAGATAGTATTTGAAGCAAAAGAGAGCATCAAGAGGCAAATTCAAAACACATTTAAGCCTAACATGCTTCCTATGAAAAGGAATCTTGTAAATAAACAAGTTCATGAAGAGCAAAGTAACAAGCATAGGAAGATAGAACAAGTGTAGCTTCAAAAATTTCAGCATATAGAGAGGTGTTTTAGTAACATGAAAATTTCTACAACCATATTTTCCTCTCTCATAATAATATCCAGTAGCATCATGAACAAATTCAACAATATAACTATCACATAAAGCATTCTTATCATGAGTCTCATGCATAAAATTATTACTCTCCACATAAGCATAATCAATTTTATTAGTAATAGTGGGAGCAAATTCAACAAAGTAGCTATCATTATTATTCTCATCATCAAATATGGGAGGCATATTGTAATCATAATCAAATTTATCCTCCATAACAGGCGGTACTAAAAGACTACTATCATTATAATCATCATAAATAGGAGGCAAAGTATCATCAAAGTAAATTTTCTCCTCAATGCTTGGGGGACTAAAAATATCATGCTCATCAAAGCCAGCTTCCCCAAGCTTAGAACTTTCTATATCATTAGCAACAATGGTATTCAAAGTGTTCATACTAATATGTTCCATGGGTTTTTTAATTTTCGCATCAAACCATCCATGTCTTAAATCAGAAAATAGAATAAGAAGCTCATTGTTGTCCATTATGCCAAACTAGTGTAAACAAGAAACAAAAAGATGCAATTGCAGGATCTAAAGGAAATAGCTTCGAGCACACACACAACGGCGCCAGAAATGTACTTAACCTGGGACCGGAGTATGAGTGTCTTTTACCTTTCCTCCCCGGCAACGGCGCCAGAAAAGTGCTCGTTGCCGGGAGCCGGTGTGTGAGTGTCGTTTACCTTTCCTCCCCGACAACGGCGCCAGAAAAGTGCTTGATGTCTACGGGTGCTTCTATTCTTGTAGACAGTGTTGGGCCTCCAAGAGCAGAGGTTTGTAGAACAGCAGCAAGTTTCCCTTAAGTGGATCACCCAAGGTTTATCGAACTCAGGGAGGAAGAGGTCAAAGATATCCCTCTCATGCAACCCTGCAACCACAAAGCAAGAAGTCTCTTGTGTCCCCAACACACCTAATAGGTGCACTAGTTCGGCGAAGAGATAGTGAAATACAGGTGGTATGAATATATATGAGCAGTAGTAACGGCGCCAGAAAAGTGCTTGCTGGCGTGTGGTTGATGGTGGTAATATTGCAGGAAGTACAGATGCAGTAAAACAGTAAACAAGCAGCGATAGCAGTATTTAGGAACAAGGCCTAGGGATCATACTTTCACTAGTGGACACTCTCAACTTTGATCACATAACAGAATAAATAGATAGATGCTAGACTCTACACTCTCTTGTTGGATGATGAACACCACTAACTGTGTAGGATTACACGAACCCTCAATGCCGGAGTTAACAAGCTCCACAATATTCGATGTTCATGTTTAAATAACCTTAGAGTGCATGACAGATCAACATAACCAAACCAAGTACTAACATAGCATGCACACTGTCACCTTCACACTACGAAAGGAGGCATAGATCACATCAATACCATCATAGCAATAGTTAACTTCATAATCTACAAGAGATCACAATCATAGCCTACGCCAAGTACTACACGATGCACACACTGTCACCATTACACCGTGCAGGAGGAATAAACTACTTTAATAACATCACTAGAGTAGCACACAGATAAATTGTGATACAAAACACATTGCAATCATAAAGGGATATAAATAAGCACTTCACTATGCCATTCATAACAGTGAATAAGTATTCTGTGAAATATAGCCTAAGAGACCCACACGGTGCACACACTGTCACCTTTACACACGTGGGACAAGGAGTCTCCGGAGATCACATAAGTAAAATCCACTTGACTAGCATAATGACATCTAGATTACAAGCATCATCATATGAATCTCAATCATGTAAGGCAGCTCATGAGATTATTGTATTGAAGTACATAGGAGGGAGATGAACCACATAGCTACCGGTACAGCCCCGAGCCTCGATGGAGAACTACTCCCTCCTCATGGGAGACAGCAGCGGTGATGAAGATGGCGGTGGTGTCGATGGAGGAGCCTTCCGGGGGAACTTCCCCGTCCCGGCGGCGTGCCGGAACAGAGACTCCTGTCCCCCAGATCTTGGCTTCGCGATGGCGGCGGCTCTGGAAGGTTTTCTCTGGTTTCATCGAACGTGGTAGGGTTTTCACGATGGAGACCTTACGTAGGCGGAAGGGCATCCTCGGAGGGGTCCTGGTGGGCCACACACTAGGCCGGCGCGGCCAGGGCTTGGGCCGCGCCGCCCTACTGTGTCCCCACCTCGTGGCCCCACTTTGTTTCCCCTTCGGACTTCTGGAAGCTTCGTGGAAAAATAGGACCCTGGGCGTTGATTTCGTCCAATTCCGAGAATATTTCCTTACTAGGATTTCTGAAACCAAAAACAGCAGAAAACAGGAACTGGCACTTCGGCATCTCGTCAATAGGTTAGTTCCGGAAAACGCATAAATATGACATAAAGTATGCATAAAACATGTAGATATCATCAATAATGTGGCATGGAACATAAGAAATTATCGATACGTCGGAGACATATCACTAGTATGCTAGGATACCTAGCGGGGCCTTATCCGTATGTGTCTCCATGTTACTAATTGCATTGTACTTTCTATTTTCCTATTGCAATACTAACTTTGGTTATTAAATTTGGTTTTCAGGTATGGCAACTCAACCCACCAAGGGGAAGGGGGCATGGGAGGGCAATGAGAAGGAGGAGTCCGTTTGGAAGGAGGCGGTAAGGACGGTGCGGAAGAGGGAGAATGAAGAACTTGAGAGGAAGAGGCGGGAGGAGATAGCTAAGAAGAAGGAGGAAGATGATCGTATGCAAAGGGGGTATGAGGAATACCTATTGCGCAACAAGAGGAGGAACTCGAAGCAACGTTCCTCATGCGAAGAAGAGGAGGATGCAGGTGACGGTGAGCGTGGAGCCGTTGCTGCTCCACCGCGGCGGCCCCTTCCCCGGCCCCGGGGGCGTCCAGGGCCGCGGCCTCGACCGCCTCGCCGGCCACCGGGACCGGCCATCCTACATGTTTACATGTTTGAACCATATTATGACCCATTCCACTAACAAATATGAGTTACTCCATCACAAATACTAGGCATATGTAACACATTTGAATGCATACATACATAGGGTTCATACACATACATGTGAAATTTCATATCTAGGTTTCAACAAATCTATGGTTCAAACACATGCATACATGAGACTACCATCTCCAACACAAGCACTACAATATAGAGTGCACAAAAAAATTCCATGTCTAGGGTTCATGTCCAAATCTAGCAAGATCTATGAAATTAGTGGATGAATGGAGAAGATTCGAAGGGGATTACCTTGATAAATGGATGGGGAACGATCTCCACGGACAGATCTGAAGATTTGGTGGTGGATTTGGTGGGGGGGGAGAGTGGGGGAGAGAGAGGGTCGGGCGCCTGTGGAGAGAGAGGAAGAACAGAGGGAGGAGGAAGAAGAAAGGGTCGGGCTGGGGGCGCGCGCGCGGCCCAAACTTAAGTGGATGTGTGGCGCCCTTGCCACGGGCGCCACACTTTCAATGTGTGGCGCCGGCAGGAGCGGCGCCACATGGTCTGCCACGTCGGATCGGCTAGCCAGCTCAGCGTCGACGAGCCACGTCGGATGGGTTTGCGGCGCCGGCAGAAGGGGCGCCACATGGGCATGTGTGGCGCCCATGAGAGGGGCGCCACACAAAAGGGTTAGATGAGTGAAATAGTTTCGCCGGAGGGTCAGTATGTGCTTTTCTTCCACTTTTGGGTTATTTTTGTGCAAATCGCCAGTATTTCCGTCATGTGCAAGGCAAAAGCGGCAGAAGCACCTCTGGACTAGCTTTTCGTCGCGGCCGGTTAGGTAGTTCATTTTCCTTCCGCGCTTTTCCCAGCGCTTTTCAGTTTTGGGAATTTGGGGTGTTTGTTTGGGCTTTCGTTTTTTAACTCAAAAGCAGAAGCCCAAACAAACGGAGCCTTCAAAGGGGACAACAGAATCTCAGAATCTCAGAATCTCAGAATCCACAGCTGATTAGTCTTAGTCCTTAGCAAGTTAGCATCCACAACAGAGTACAGTTGTTTACCTCTGGGAAAAAACAAAGGACAGATTGTAGCCTAGTTATGATACTCCCTCCGGTTAATATTAAATGACTCAACTTTATCTAGATACATATGCATCTAGTCCAAAAACTTAATTAGATTTATACAAATCTAGACAAAGTAGAGTTCATTAATATGAACCGAAGGGAGTAGTAATCATCGAATTTCAATGTTATTCAGAGTTCAGTAGATTCAGAATCAATGTGCGACCAAATAGCAAGGAGAGTACGATTGGCTAGAACCCCGAACAACACGAGAACATGCTTGCTGCTACCCCAACTGGACAAAAGCAACAGCATCCTGAGGTAGTTTTAGCACTGAAATGAAAAATCATGAGCTGGTCCTGTATCTATTACACCACACCCGCATGCTCCAGAAGATCGCTTGAACCTGTATGGTATGGTAAGATAGCAAGGAATTCAGGAAAAGGGGACTGTGTGACTCAGGTGGCTGTGGAATTCCGTGGGGAAGTATATATATTTTCGGTGAAGGATTAAGTATACTTTTCCCCCTCAAATCTTAGGGATTGGATAGAAATCCTCCTAACCTCTTTTTGTTCTGATTTTAACCGTGATCTCTGCAAACCCAGTTAAATACTCTCATAAGATGGTTGATTTGTGATTTTCAGTGGTTTTGGACAAATTTGAGTGGTTTCGAGCGAGCTTACGTGGTGTTGACATGGCACACTGTTACAGGCGTTATGGTTTGGTTCGACCAGACCTTTTTTGACCCTGCCTCCCGAGAGTGGCACGTCCTCGCCGCTCCATCCTCGCCGTGTCGTCATCGCCTCTCCGTCCTCGCCGCGCTCGCCATGGACCAGCCTTCCCCATTGCCGTGGACACGATGATCGGGCCACCAAGCTTCCCCGTCGTCTCCTTCTTCCCCATGGTCTTCTTCTCCTCCCCGCGGAAAGCGCATGTCTAAGCAGAGCCCACTATCGCCGTCGACACCGTCCTTGTCATCGATTCTGACGAGATGTCATCGGAGCCGAGGTGTCGCGCCTTGTTCGAAGCCCAAGGAGTAATAAGGTAACTCTTTTCCCTATCCAGTTCCACCCCTCGTTGATTCCGGAAGACTGTGGCTTTATTTTCGCTCGTATGATGAATTGGGGGGAAAGTTAGCATTTTCCGTATAGATTCACTAATATGCACAAATATAGCAATACTGTAGTTTCGAAAATAAGTTTTCGACACAATTGGAACCAATTTGTGTCGTATTTCTCTGTATTTTCGACTGTGCAAGTGCAAGTTAACTGTTACTAGTGTAGTTTCAGTTAAATGTTAGATAATTTAGATTTGTGCGCTGTTTGTGCTAGAGATTGACTATAATGGACTATTTTGTGGACTGGCAGAATATCTGTGTTACATGTGGGGGTCAGTGGACTTCTTTGGGTCAGTGGACTTCTTTGATGATTGCAACTGTGATACTATTTCCATTATGTGGATTCGCTCGGCTAGGACATTCTATGGATGAGAAGCTCCATGTGTACTGGTCAAATCCTAGGATTGATATTTTGGATGGAGGATTGCAGTGCATTGAATCAGACAGTGTCATTGTTGACATGATTCAAGCTGCTAGGGTGGAGTCTGTGTGTCCATAATGGTTGATCACTCAAACTTTCTGAAGACATTGAGGCAGGATGTGGTAGCCTAGAGATTAAGCAAAAAACCAGAACCAACTATTGATTTTTGTGTGAGGTATCACATTCTGGGTGAGTTCATTAGGGATAATGATGGGCTATCTTATGTTGGTGGGACAGAGTATGAAGTGAAGATCGACATGAAGAGCCTATGCTACAAAGAGTTGTATGAGTTTGCTAGGGATCTGTAATACATGGAAAGGGACAAAATCAATGCCAGTTTGGAACTGAAGCTACATTGGGGTAGGTGCAGCTCCCCGTCACGTTCGGCGTCCTAGGGAGCTACCGCACCGAGCACATCGACTTCGACGTCGCCCGCATCAACCTGCCGTACAACACCATCCTCGGCTACCCCGCGTTGTCACGGTTCATGGCAGCAACTCACCACACCTACAACGTCCTCAAATTGCCGAGGCTGGCGGTGACATCATCACCATCCATTGTTATGAGAAGGACGCTGCACGCACTCTGGAGTGCGTGTTCAAGACCGCCGCCTCCGTGCATCCTGACGGCGACAAAGACATGCAAATGCTCGGGGGCTCGCAAGGCGAGGAAGAGTTGGCTCCGGACTCGACCCTCCGCGAGGTCAACCCCCTGGCTTTTGTGGCCGCCATCGCCGAGGAGTTGCTGGTCTCGCCCCCGGGGAAAGAAAGGCTGAGTTCACCGCCGAAAGGACGGCCACCAAGAAGGTGACCCTGGGCTCTGACGCCGGAAGTTCTTGATCTTTGGAGAATCGAAGGAGAAGACCACGATCTACATCTTCACCAAAGCATTTTACATTTCCCCCTCATTTACTTGAGGGCACCATTGCTAGTGTTTCCTTTGTAAACCCTAGTTGTTGTTACTTGATTTGATCTTGTTGTTTGTTGTGTTGTAACAACTTTTGGGAGCCTCCAATTCAGTTGTGGATGTGTGCCCCAAGAATCTTGTAAAGGACCGGTTTCCACCTCGAGGAAATCCCTTAGTGGACAAGTGAGCTAGGCCTTTGTGGCGTTGCTCATCGGAGAATAGGGTGAGGCCTTTGTGGCGTTGGTTAGGCCTTCATGGCAACCACACCCCTCCAACGTAGACGTACTTCCCTTCAAAAGGAAGGAACTGCGGGAATCATCCCTTGTGTGTCCACGTGCTGCACTCTCGGTTACCTCTATCTTTTATTGCATTACGATATCTTGCTTAGTGATATCTTGCTTAGTTGTGTGTCTTGTCATCTAGGTAAATTTACATAGTTGCATATCTAGAGAATTTACCTTTGTGTCAAGTCTTAATAGGAAAAGAACTAAAAATTGGTAGCACCTGATCACCCCCCCCCCCTCTAGGTGCGGCATACGATCCTTTCAGCCCCTAATGGGGACGCCCGTGGAGATGCCCTTAGCATTGATTTTGGTCTGGTCATCGGCTCCAACTGTGGTGCACGCCAGTAGAAGAGAGGGTAGAGGCTAGTTGAGTCAGCATTGCAATGGGACGACGATCTTGTCAGGATTCACAAAGGTTTCCAATAGCAACCAAGTCAAGAAGACCATCTCTAGGACACATGGCTTGTACTAGCTCCAAAACTTATGATCTATCATGGCCATCAGATCTATGACTCAACGATCATAAGAAAAAATTCACATGTCAAAACTATTAGGAGTAATCTTGTTAATGTAGTTGGCTAGTAGAAGGAGCTAGCTTAGTCATGAAGTATCTAGTGTACGTAGGAGAACTCTAGAATTAGGAATGTTCTAGAGTGAGATGTTTAGTAGTATGAAATATCTAGAATTTGTAGAGTGTTCTAGAAGTATGGTGTAGGATTTGGATTGTGTCACATGGAAACAATCTAAAGGGTCATGTACAAGTATAAATAGGGAACTACCCCTCCAATGTAACGAAAGTTGGTACCATCTAAAAAAACAAAGCACGATGCACTTCATATCTAACAAAGCTTCCTACAGAAGCCCTATGTGTACGTGTGTGTGAAGCACAAGCTTCCTAGTAGTATAAGCCATGCGTGTGTACGTTTGTGTGAAGCACATCAAAACAGTGTATACGTGTGTGTGAAGCACATCAAAATAATGTATGTGTGTATGAAGCACATCAAAACAGAGTTGTGTGTGAAGCACATATCTTTAGGAAGAGAGGGAGTCATGGGTGAGAGCTAGTAGCATACCTCCTATAATTGGTATTAGAGCCTCAAGATCCGAGGAGGTGGCGACGGACTCCATGCGAGGTGGAGGTCGCGAGGCGGAGGTTGCTGGCGGTGTGATGTCGCGAGCAGCTGGTTGCGGTGTGATGCCGCTAGGAGGAGACGGTGGCGTGATGCCGTCACAAGAAGATTGTGATGCAATGTCGTTGCGTAGTGACGGCAGTGTGATATCGTCATCTCAAAGAGAGCTAACTATACCTTATGAAAAGTAAGCACTAGCTATAGACAGAACTATATAGCCCGAGTAAGTAAATAGGTCAAGGCGCGGTCTACATATATTTAAGTTGAATCTATGCTCCTTGCAAGGCAAAAAGTTGGTGTGAAGCCAACAAAAGTTGCAGCGTGAAGCTGCAACAAGCTAGATGGGGGGCATAACTCCTATGAGAGGCATGGTGAAAGTGCACGCCCACCGGTGCAATACTGTTGGGGAGTGTGCACAGGCAGTGGTGTGATACCATCGTCGTAGAGGACGTCGGTGTGAGGCCGACCCATGTGGTGTCATGTTGTCACTAGAAAGCTAGGTTGGTGTGAAGCCAATGACGGTGGTGTGATGCCGCTGACACATGGAAGGTCAGTGTGAAACCAAACCAATGGTATGATGCCATCTTATATGGAGTTAGTGTGAGCCTGACAAGCAGGGTGTGACGTCGTTGCTCGACGTGAGGCGGTGCGAGGCCGTCACATGATGAAATGCATGGTCCATGCGATCTAGATTAGGGGATATAGTTGATATGACAAGATTATGTGGGAAATTGTTAGGAGTAATCTTGTCGATGTAGTTGGCTAGTAGAAGGAGCTAGCTTAGTCATGAGGTATCGAATGTATGTAGAGAGAACTCTAGAATTAGAAATATTCTAGAATAAGATATTTAGTAGTATGAAAACTCTAGAGTTTGTAGAGTATTCTAAAAGGTATGGTGTAGGATTTAGATTGTGCCACATGGAAACAATGGTGTAGGTTTTGGATTGTGCCATGTGGCAACAACCTAAAGGATCATGTACAAGTATAAATAGGGTACCACCCCATGTAACCATGTAGGAAAGCTTGATACACGTGATATCTACGGGTGTGTGTGATGCACAAGCTTTCTAGTAGTATAAGCCATGTGTGTACGGGAGTGGTGTTTTGCTCCTGGTTTATAAACTTCATTTTAAATACACTTTCAAATATCGAAAAATTCAAACACAAAATTTAGTAGGTACACCTCAAAATTCTACAGGTTCACAAAGAAAACCGACATTTAGAGTATCATTCGTAAAAAAGACAAATTTTGCTGTAAAAAAAGTTTGTGTATCAGACGTTTTGTTTATCTTTTCACAAGTCATAAAAAAATGTCGGTTTTTCAAAAAACTTGATGTGCGCATGTAAAATGTCGATACGTAAGCGAGAAAAATTTTGTTCGATTTTTTTTAACATTTCAAAATGTTCCTTCTGATGGCAGGAGCACATGCTCCCATGTGCGGAATTGAATTTCGCTCCCACGTGCTGAATTGAATTTCGGATATGTGTACATCTTTTGGATATGTGTACATCTGTCCGAAGCACATTAAAATATCCGAAGCACATTAAAAGAGAGTTGTGTGTGAAGCACATCTCTTTAGGAAGAAAGAGGGACTCATGAGTGATAGCTAGTATTAGTAACACAGCTTCTAGAAAACAACCTCGGGATATAAGAAGTTCCTATGATATTTGCCAAATTCCCCATAGATTCACTACAAGTTGGGTTCATTCCACACGTCAGTGGGACGAGTGCTGTGCAATAGACAAAGTATGCCACAGACATTTGCCTGCACGATGGTCGACATCCAACGACAGAGCAAATGTAACTAACAAGACTGATCCCATTGCAAGACGAGACTAAGCCGCATGTTTTACATCTCCGAGTCTAACAAGTCACAACTAACAGCCAGGGACCAGTTAAAACTGACGCTAACCCTACACAGGATGTTGCAAATGGATGGCAAAAAATAGACAGATAGGCAGCAATACATCAACAAAGGCATCATATCTGAAGAAATGGAGGGCACAAAGCCACCATCCAATAGAACCCGAGTGCAGCGACATGGTATTCTAAGGCCCAGACATAATTTACTGTCTTCATAGTTCAAACTGGTGATAATTAACCATCTTCGCAGTTAACATAGATAGAAGCCTCCCACAAAAAAAAAATAGATAGAAGCCAATGCGACAGTATAACAGCAGCACATCTGCAAGGTGAGCAAACAAGTAATGTGTAAAGGACACACTCAAAAACCGGTATTATTTATCAGCAAGTAATCCAGAAGTAATAAAGATTCAAGATGCTAACATCTAACGCTAAGTAATCTGCGTGAAGTATGTACACAAATGCAGTTTGCCTGTGGGTAAACAACATGTGTTGTGCTGCATTTCAAGATTAAAAGAACTGTGCTTAACCTGCTACCATAATGAAACATATGTAGTTGGAAGCAATTATCAAAGTTTGTTACAAAAGGAATATTGGCGCTAGGGGGAAGACAAAATGCCAACTTCTATGATATAAACATACAAGAGAAATGTGAATAGCATAACAAGGCACTCAAAACCATATAGCAATTTGGCACCACGGCGTCCAATGAAACAGATGAATACTCGAGTAATAATAAGAACAGATTAATATGTCTTTAATACAGAAACCAATCTTGCAAAGAACCTTACCTTTACATGTTGATCCACCACTATGTACATGCTCCCAAATGGATCAAAATACCCCACGACAGCTTGATGATCCACACAGGCAGTTCCTGGTCCTACGAGTGGGCTCAGCTCCAACCACACCATAGTCATAAGTTAGTTCTGTCATGGGTGGGATGTGATTAAGTGCAAAGAACATGATATGTGGGTGCTTGTCATCGCCATGGCCATATTGCACTGGTTGCCAGAAGACATTCGGGGAGCAACTGTGGTTCATGAAACGTGAGACATTTCCCCTACGTTTTGCACTTATCTTGATGGGCAGTGGCTCAAATTCATCAGCTGATACATATGTGCTTTCCTCACCTAACAATTCACTCCCACAATTCCATTTTAGCGTCTTGTCACCAGGACACGCAGTCTGAAAAATGTAATCATCCAGATTATTGAGCCCATCAACGACCTCCCCAGTGTACTCACAGATAAATGCACCAGCACGGATAGGGTCCCAGCAGCGAAGACCCCAGCCTCGATTTGTGGTCCTAAAGACCTCAAAGTGGTATCTGTTCTCCTTTTGGGTCACTCTGTTGCGACAATTCAGGGTACAATGGCAAGCTTCACCACATTCATATATTACTGGCTTGCGGAACACCAACACTCCTGATGAATTGTAGGGTAGATCCCCTCCATTATGTTGCCCACAAGCACAGCTGGTATCACCAGGTAGGCAAACACTCTCGCACTGACAACCCAGCAATGGCCTCACAGAAGTGAGGGATCTCAAGTATTTGACCTCATTAGTATAGGTGAAATGTCCAAGTCCTTTCTCATGATCTACCTCATTGACAAGACAAACTGGGATTATTTCAGCCCCAGATGATAGGTCAGGTAGTATAACAGTGCCTCTTGTTGATGGATCTTGTATCCATCGTTGAGTCATCTTCCATATTGCAGCTCCATCAGGCTGTCCAGGTTCACGCTGCAACCGGTACTTGAAGCAATTGATGCCAAACTTTGTTCTCTCCTTCCAGGACTCTTGGATCTTATAGAGGCCATCATATATGTATATTTTTCCAGAAACACAAGCTGGATCTTTGAATCCCCGCACAACTCTTATCTCATTCTTCCTGTGCACACTCCTCTCAAGAGCAAGGTTGCCCCTCTCAAGCTTCTGGTCATGCCTCTCCTCAGTATTCCTACTATTACCCCCTGAACCACTGTACACCAGCGTCTCTGTGTCATCATCCTGATTCTCATAACCACCTGCTGCAACAATACAAATTGCTACAGAATCCTCGACATTTCCAATGTAATCAATGCCACACATGCTTTGAGCATGCAAACCAATGATGCATAGCTCCATCCTGAAATAGAAAATATCCCCTATTTCAACTCCAGGAACAGGCCCAACCTTCTTTCCTGCATTGGCCCTGATATTATTGGCGATCATGATGGTGCCAGCTTTCATGTTTGCACATTTTCTACCATCCTGTGTTTCATCCATCTGCACATGTCTACGTCTGAGTGCCTCGAAGATCATATGAACTGCTTCCACAGTATCCCTAGGATTACTATTTGAAGCTGGCAAAAAAGCAATCTCCTTGCCAGCGACAAGATTCTTGTAGTTGGGCCTAAGACGCTTGGCCTTAACTCCATTTGAGCCATCTGCAGCCAAACCGGAAGACCTCTTAGCCTTGTGCTCAGATGTACCCCCAGATGATCTCGTTTTGTAGGCTGAGATAGGGGTAGCATCAGTGGGCCCATTAGCACTGGTGCCTGCATGCGAGAAACCATTTGCAGTAGCACTGAAGGTGGCAAATGATCCAAAGGCAGGAAGGTTCCCTGCACCAAATCCTGTAGGAAACTGGCCAACAGGAGTCACGCAGACCAACGGCGGTGTGCTTGACTGAATAATGTTGACTCCCATTGGTGCAGGGAACATTGGAGCTAAAGACCTTAATGGCTTGATATCCAGGAGCTCCTCATTAGGGTCAGGTATGAAATTCCTAGCCCTGTCCATCTCAAATCAACCAAAAATTCCTGCACAAGTAAAACCTTTATGTACTATAAATTAGCCAAAATATCAAATGGAGTAAGCATAACTTAGTGAATCCATAAACATGGTTTGCACCCAACAAACATTACTGCATGCAACTACAATCAGCATGAACGTAAAACATCAAGTTACAGTCTCACCTACTTTCGAGTTTCGACGCTTTGATTTTTTTCAAAACTAAATCAGAAATCACCTTGAGTAAATCTACTAACTAGCATCAATAATGGAACAATTACTAGGAAACCCAAACAACAATAACTAATATATGTAACAGAACCATAATCACACTATTATTATTATTATTATTAGTTTTCTGAAGTCAATATCAAAACACAGGTAAACCAAGATACATACAAACAAATCTCAATACTTGCTGATTAATAACGCTACCATCAAAACTGAATATGACGTCATCATAGTCTCCACCAATTGCCAGTGGCGGAGGTAGGGGGGCAGGAGGAGCTGAGTCTTCCCAAGATAGAAATGTATTGGACATATGTATGCATATGTAGATTAGTGCACTGTTCATTTTGTCTGTTAAGCATTTCCTTGTTTTGCAGCTATTGAAGATGTACATGAAGAAAATGAGAAATAAACCATGACTTGATGGTTTTCGAACACAGACCTCAATTCAGCCACTTTGAGTTTTACCGCTTCGACAATATAACTGTTATATTCACATTTACAGTAATTTTCTTATTTTCAATAAAAATATGTTTTCCTTATATAACATAATTTTCTTGCCCACCTATATCTTTTCTCTGCCACCGCCCACCGGCACTACTGATTACACTTACCGACTGAGGCGAGACATGGAGGATGAACCACGAAAAGTTTGGAAGACGGGATTACACAGGAATTAAATGGCTATGGATTGTGCTCTGCCATTAGTAGTAGACTGGCACAAATGCTGTGGAAGTTTGGATGAAGCTCTGCCAACTAGGGACTATGGAGAGGCATTATGAAAAAGAATATAAAGTGGACATGTAGTATTGGCAAAGTACATTTCAAGAAGGACCAAAATTTCATTGAGATCATTCCATCTAAAGCAAAAATTTCAGTTTGTTACAAATAAATAGCGCGAAACTTCCCACTTTCTATCTACAGTACAAACAGAGCCCAGAGTTTCAATCCATAAAACTTTAAGTCACATTGGCAATATTCATTTTGTTTCATTTTTTCAATAAAGTGGGAATGTATGACTGACTCAGTACACAACACACTTCTAGTCGACTAAAGCAAGTCATTCTCCACTCACTTGCTCTCTGTATCACAAGTTACACAATTGCTAGAGCCCTACAATTTTAATGATCAGTACATGCTATGGTGGTCAACACGCATGCATGTTTTGATTGATCTGAGTGCAGGCGCTTTTATTGGTTAAAGGTTCAAAAAAAAATCATGAAAAGTGGGAATGTATGACTAACTCAGTACACCAGACCCTTCTAGTTGACTAAGCAAGCAATGTATCTACTCACTTGCCCTCTGTATCACAAGTTACGCAATTGCTAGAGCCCTACATGCTTATGGTAGTCAACAAGCATGCACGATTTGTTTGATCACTTGAGATTGATTTGTATGCACGCGCTCTTATTGGTTAAATAAGCGTGCATATGCGCATTCTGATATGTATCAATGTATCATGTATGCATCGACAAGAGCTTGGTTTTGACTTGCACAGTAGCAGGTCAGGGTGGGCATTCGGTTTTAACCGAAATTTCGGTTCGGTTTTTGCGGTTTTTGAACAAATTCGGTTTTAAAAAATGGTAACCGAAATTGGCATGAAAATTTAGAAAACCGAAGATTCGGTTAACCGACAAATTCGGTTCGGTTTTCGGTTAAAACCGAATGAACCTACTCACTTGAATTGTATAACTATTGTTTTTTCACTAATGACTACTATCCCAGATACATCATGGTATGGAATTCTTTGGACGACAAGATCAAACCAAATAGTAGAACAGGGTCTCATAAATAATGTTCAACAAATTGGGATTCATTTAATAGTAGGCATCACGGAAGAAAGCAAATAGTGATTGACATATCAACACAAAAAGCATCAACTGCGCAAGAAATTGACAAATGAGCACCAATCGTGGAGGGATGCTATTTGGTAGGCTGCGGCACTCGTCGTACAGGTGCATCACTCGTGAGAGATTAAAAGGGGTACCTAAGACTTCGAGCAACGTTTTCTATTATGCAGGTATATTCAGAAAAAGCTAGTACATCAAAGACCAAAGTCATACATTGAATGAACAATTTTTGGAACATCCAACGCAGTTGAGCTTCTATGGAATGATCGGTTTATGCACAAATTGATGGTAGGTTACTCAATTCGGTCTATTCGGTCTTGTTCGGTTGGTGGGGCTAAAAACCGAGTTCTACCAAATTTAATTCGGTTAGTATAAATGGAAACCGAAAAAATAGCGGTTAATGGAAAAAACCGAGATTTCGGTTAGTTCGGTTTCGGCTTCGGTTCGGTTTTCGGTTTCACGGTTTTTATGCCCACCCTGAGTAGCAGGTGATTGCATGTGGTCCAGAACAAGAAGTTGCAGCAGCAAAGAATTGAGCTGTGGCAGATACAGCTAATCACAAGAGTGAGCGCTACCAATTGGCAGCAAAAGATAATTAGAAGAGAGAGCAATTCGGTCCAGAAATAGCACTGTTAGAAAGAAAGAAAGTTTGGATCTATATCATTAGAAGATCAGTATTTATCAAAACGCAGTCAAAAGATTCCGTTTAGTAATGCCGCTAAAAAAGCGCACTGTTACTGTTAAATGCTGCGGTGGCAAAGCAGCATCAACTATGGCAATTGATGAGGTGGCCAGCTGGGATATGGAGAAGAATGCAAAGTTGTCCGATTCAACAGAAAATACGGAGAAGTTAAATGTAAACAACAACATGAGTAACCTGCTAACCTTTTGATGGTATTCAAACTAAACGAAATTATTTTGATGGTGCATTACTAAAATGGTGTTCTTTTAATGGTACAAACCCAAATGTTCCTAGAAATAAAAATTGATAAAAAAAATCTTCATTTGGTCTGTCAAATTCCTAGAAGACATTGCAGTTTAAATCAGCAAAAATATAACAAGAATACTATGCTAACTCGCTGAGATCTGAAAGTAACAAGGCAGGAATTAGGGCGTTAGGGCATCAACTATGGCCATTGAGGTGGGTGCCGCAGTGGGACGGGAGATGGAGAAGAATGTGAAGTTGTCCGATTCATCAGCGGGTATGGAGAAATTAACCATAAACCATAACGGTAACGATACGGGAGTAAGATGCTAACCTTTTAATGCTATTAAACTAAATGAAATTCTTTTAATGGTAATGTTGCTAAAAGGGTATTATTTTAATGGTACAGACCCAAATCTTTCTAGAAATGATAATTCATGAAAAATCTTCATTCTGTCTGCCAAATTACTAGAAAGACATTGCAGTTTAGATCAACAAAAATATAACAAGGATACTACGCTGAGATCTGAAAGTAGCAAGGCAGGAATTAGAGCGTTAGGGCATCAACTATGGCCATTGAGGTGGGTGCCGCAGTGGCACGGGAGATGGAGAAGAAGGTGAAGTTGTCCGATTCAACAACGGATACAGAGAAAGTTAACCATGACGGTCACGCTAACAACCACAGGAGTAAGATGCTAACCTTTTGTTGCTATTTAAACTAAACGAATATTTTTTGATGATATATTGCTAAAATGGTGTTCACGAAAATAGAAATTGTTTAAAAAAAACTTCATTCCATCAAATTCCTAGAAAGAAATTGCAGTTTAAATCAACAAAAATATAACAAGGATACTAAGCTGAGATCTGAAAGTAACAAGGCAGATATTAGGGCGTTAGGGCATCAACTATGGCCACTGAGGTAGGTGCCCCAGTGGCACGGGAGATGGAGAAGAAGGCGAAGTTGTCCGATTCAACATCGGATTCGGAGAAGTTAACAATAACGGTAACGGTAACGACAACAGGAGAAAGATGCTAACCTTTTGTTGCTATTTAAACTAAACGAAATTCTTTTGATGGTATACTGCTAAAATGGTATTCTTTAAATGGTACAGACCCAAATCTTGCTGAAAATAAAAATTGTTTATAAAAACTTCATTCCTTCCATCAAATTCCTAGAAAGATATTGCAGTTTAAATCAACAAAAATATAACAAGGATACTATGGTAAGATCTGAAAGTAACAAGGCAGGAATTAGGGCATTTTAGGACATCAATTGTGGCTGCAGGAGATTGAGAAGAATGCGAAGTTGTCCGATTCAACAGCGGATACGGAGAAGTCAACCATAAACCATAACAGACAACAGTTGGTGTATTGCTTTGTGTTTTTTAAATGGCACATACCCAAATCTTGCTGAGAATAATTTCATTCGGTCCGTCAAATTCATAGAATGATATTGCAGTTTCAATAAAAAAATATATAATAAGGATACTACGCTGAGATCTGAAAGTGACAAGGCAGGAACTACGACGTTTTAGGACACCAACTTTGGCGCGGGAGATTGAGAAGACCGCAAAGTTGTCCGATTCAACCGCAGATACGTACAAGTTAACGGTAACGGCAAGGGGGTAAGATGGTAAGCTTTTGACGCTATTTAAACTAAACGAAATTATTTCCATGGTACATTGCGTAAACAGGTAGCGGTGCAGACCTAAAACCTATGTCAAACGTATCGATAGAGAAAAGAATGTTGATTTGGCATGTCGAATTCCTGCTGGTCATGCCCAGCCTGCCAGGAATCGGTCAGGTACTAGCTACTGAGTGGTCAGAACCATAGTTCCCTGCTAGGCCTTGTTCGGCAGTAGAGGATTAGTGGGGATAAATCGCAGCAAACTCTAAATCCCCACTAGTTCTAAATGCATGTTTGGTGCTAGAGTATTGAGCGAGTTTAATCCCCACTTTTTCTTCCCAAATCTTAGTGTGTTGGTTTTTTTCAATCCCCAATGCTCGACCCTTACCTAGTGGATTGGGGATGGGGTTTTGCGGGGGATTGGGTGACGATAGGGGTTCGCCCGAGTATTATCCCCACTAATCTGCAGTAAAACAGTCTAGTACTCCCAAACAAGGCCTAATGCGCTAACACTGCCCACCCTGAAAGGGCGAATTAAAGCCTCCATATCCTGGCCGTAACAAAACACAATTCCGAAGAACAAATCTAAGCCAAAACAGCAGGATCCGGCTGGTCCAAGGCCATCGAAACGGTAGCGAGGAAAACAAATCTAATCCAAAACCGCACTATCCGGCTGGTCCAAGTCCACGGTAGCGAGAAAGGACTGGTACCTCACACACACAGAAAAAAAAAAACCCTAGGAGGAGGCCAACCAAACCGAGGGAGGGGAGGGAACCCTACCTGAGGAGGAAGCCTGTCGCCCGGAGATGCGGTCTGGGAACAACGCCTCCGTCGCCGCCGCCGCCGCGACGACAAGACAGCGAGCGATCCCTTGGGTGGAAACAAAATGAAACTGAAGCGACCACGCGGAGAAGGAGGCAGTGATGTGGAGGTGGAGCGGACTAGGCGAGGTATGGCTGACTTTATTGGGGTTGGTGGGGCATGTAGTCGGCTGCATCAAGACCGTCGGCTGCTGATCCGACGGGCTTGGACAGCCGCGGGGATGCTAGGCTCCTGGACCCACCGCCACCGCAAAAGGCCAGAGTAGGTCCTAGGACGGCGAAAAGTGTTTTTAGCTTAAAATTTAAAAATATTTTTACAAGTTATAAAAATCATGAAAATAATTCTGAAGACTGTCATTGATACATTCCACAATCATGCTAAATCCCAATCCGAAATTCTTTTTATTTTGAGCTAGATAAAAATGAAAAAATTTGATATGTTTTGAAGATTTGAAAATGACTACTCAGATCTACAATTTTGTTAATTTTGTGTAGCTCAAAATATTAAGTATTTGAAATTGATTTTTTACACGTTTGTGGGATACATCATTGACTATGTGCGGATCTTTTTCCAGAATTTTTTGAAACTCAAAAATATAATTTTTTATTTTCTTTTTAAACGAGATCGCTGGTGCTCATGTGCACCAAATCTCTTTCCCTACGACGGGAAAAGGTGCACTAGTCGGGAAAAGGTGCACTAGTCTCATTAAGAGTTTCTTCAAAGGCTTCTTTTGTGCCCACGAGTCAACGATGTTAACCAGGATGGAAGATCAGGGAGACAGCTTTTGGATTAACATTTGGTGTATTTACATACGTTTGTCAGTCTCGTCACCTACCAAAGTCTCCAGACTCCAAACCATCAACGGCAAGAAACGTTTTAATCGCAGCAATGGGCAATGGCGATGGATATGTTTTCAATCGCAGTAATGGGCAAATGGCAATGGATATTGTCGATACTACTCATTGGATTTCAAGGTCATTCAGAGTTCAATAGATTCAGAATCAATGTGCAACCAAACTGCAAGCACAGTACAATCCGCTAGAACCTCAAACAACAAGAGCCCTGCTTGCTACCTCGACCAAGATGGAACCCAAAGAGACAATATCCTGAGGAGATTCTGGTTTTAGCTCTGAAACAGAAATTCATGAACTGGTCCTGTATCTATTACACCACGCGTGAAAGGAAATGGGAAGCCTTCAGAGCATGATTGATTAGTTGTCTCGTCTTTAGTCAGCATCCATCTCCTCAAGCGCTGCCTGAGCAGCTGCCTTGGCCTGCTCCAGAAGATCGCTTGGAACCTGTATGTATGGTGTGGCAAGTTAGTACTTCAGGAAAAGGGGACTCGGTGACCCAGGCGGCTGTGTAATTCCAAGGGGACACGATATTGTCCAAAAATGATCTTTTATTACCTTCTCGTGCTGACGGTTAGATTCATCGCATACCCAGCTCAATTCCAGCTCAAAAGATTTGTCTTTCGCTTCATCATGTACACCATAAATTCTGGATATAGAGAAAAAAAAGATATGTCAGGCTATTTTAGGAGGTTTGTGAGAACCAGGATAGTTGATTAGCTTTCAGTGTCAAACTCCCAGTCACACAGACAAAAAGGGGTGTATGAACCTATCGCAAAAACATTATGTAAGCCTATCGCAAAACCAATTGTAACCACAACTAGTGCTTGTATAAGTAAAATAATTATGCCAAGGGTAGTAAAAATTAGAAGGGGTGTACGAACAGGAATGCCTCCTAGACTAACTAGAGTACTTTTCTGTCTATGAGAGAAAAATCCTTAGTCGTTGACTAGTACTCACTATCATCGCCATGCTTCAGCACATATTAGTACATAACTAACAAGCTTTTACGACAAGCATGGCAGAAAATTTTAGGCGCTGGATCTTAAGCGGAAGCTTGAAACAATAATGTACTATGGGAAAAGATTTAGAGCATACATCTTGGCAACCTCAACGATGCCTTCCCTGCAGGTCAGCTCAGAAAGCTTCAATTTCTCAATCTCCCTGCAGGACAACATTAAAAAGATAGATGAATCAGAATGCAAAACCGTTGATTACGACCAACAGAAATACGTAGTGGACATCATCATAAATATTTTATGCAGATGCATTTGACAACAACAGCTGCTAACCATTAAAAGGGACATTCTTGGGACATTTTGAGTCATTTAAGTTTTTCGTAAAGCAAAGCTCTAGACCGGCTACAGTTATAAGGGGAGAAAGTAAGTGGATCAAGTTTTGCTAATTAACTATTCTGAAACCAAATCCCCAAAAAGACAAATACCAGAAGAAAGATAGTATTAATGTTGGTGCATTTGCACTATGTAAATGTAAACTATGCTCATCTATAATCATTAACAGACAGTTTTTGTGTTGTGATTCTGCACTGCAGAAGCTAGTCAATTCAGAATCAACTACTTGCCAATTCTGGTAAAATATTTCTGTTATAGCTGTAAAGAAGCTATTATTACCAAACTGCTAAAGTGAGGGCCTGTTAATTGTGATATTTTACTAAACTTAGTACACGTGTGTGGAAAGCCACAACTTGTGTGGCTAGCAAATCGTTGATCACATGTGTTGGAAAATTTTCTCAAAAAATGTATACAGCGTGTGGAGAAAAGTTTTGAGAAAATGTGGAACCAAAATTTTGCAAAAAAATAAAAGAAAACCTTGGCAAATTATTCATCACATGTGTTGGAAAATTTTCTTAAAAACATATATGGCGTGTGGAGTACAGTTTTGAGAAAAATGTGGAACCAAAATTTTGCAAAAAAAATAAAAGAAAATCTTGGCAAAGTGAAACTTGCCTAAGTATGCAGCAAAGTGTGGCACAAAAATAAACAACACCTAAGCTGTGTTATTGTAGTGGCAATCTGAATATAGGCAATAAGAGCATATTTTGCCCATTAAATACAGAACAGCATTAAAACTACTACCTGCATATATGCTAATTGTAGACAGTTCATTTGATGTATCAAAATCATTGAGAACAAGAACAGTAGCCTTAATCCCACTATTCCTCAAGGTCTACTTCAAACAATTAAGATGGTATTGTATAGGAACATTATACTAATGCTTGGTGAATGTCCCGTGCTGTAGGCTAGAAGTCCTAGTAGTTTACAACGATACAGAAATTTGGCACTGCAGAAATCATACAAATAAACGAAGTATTGAAGTTGGCTTACGTTTTTGCAGCTTGTCTTCCTTTACCGAGAGCAGCACCAAAATATTTCTGTCATAATTCAATTGGTAAGTCAAAATTTCATAAGCATATCTTAATACATGTAAAGTTATAAATAAAACTGTATACTCTGTAATATTAAACTTGCCCGCTGTTATGAAATATAAATGTGTTACCTACCCAACTTATCCCTTGCTCAGCCCTAACAAGAATGGCAAAAACGAAGAACTACCAAGTGTTGGAGTGAGAACTTACATAGGAGAGACCTGAAGGTTCGATCATGTAGAGCTGTGGCCCATCCCTATCATAACCTCCAAGAATAACTCCACAGCCAAAAGGCCTGAAACAGAAGGAATTTAAATTGTATCAAACTATAAAGTAACACGTTGAACAAGGCAACTGCCTTCTCGAACAAGAAAGTGTTAATTATCTCACCTGAGCCACCAGTAGAGTGTACACAGATGAACATAGCTAGCTACACGATCAGCTAATTCCTTCACAGGCATGGGTTCTCCGTATACCCTGGTGGAAACAGCTTTAGGTTGCAATTCTAGAAAACTACATCATATCATATCGAATCAAAAGTCGCAGTAATTCTTACTTCTCATAATTAGCTGCCTCTGACTTTGCTCTTGAGACTATCTGCCTACCATCTGCTGCTAGCCCAGCCACAGCCTGAAAATGAGAACAGTAATTAGCTTATATACAAATGAAAATTCATTACCAGATAAAAAAACGGTGATCTAAAAATAACATCAAAGATAACAGCTGCAGAATACAAGACCTAATCACATATCTACCAAGGATAATGCAATGCAATATATATTTTAAATTATTGCTGGTCAATTTTAGAGTCTTGCCACCCTGTATGCCAAAAAAATGGAAGACAAATTACCAAGCCAGAGTTGTGGTGCACGGAGTGAAGTCTCCGATTCGAGCCAGCAAGTATCATCTTAGATGTTATCAGCTTCTCCACACCCTACAGGCCAACATCATAAGAAGTTATCACACAAAACATGCAGAAAAGAACACCAAATCTGGGCAAAGTAAACCGAGTAACCACTTACAAGGACGATTCCATCTTTGCATTTGATGCCAACGATCGTCCTACACAAAAAACATCCAAATTGCAGCATTAAGTCGCATAGACAGAAAAGGGTACAACAAAATGGTAAGGGAGCCAAGTCCTACCCGCTGTTGTCGACAGCCTTGCCAGCATACTCGACCTGGAAGACACGGCCGTCCGGAGAGAAAGTGGTAACGGACAGATCATACCCAGTTCCGATGCTGCTCATTGTTAAGTTGCTTCAACCTCTAAACCAATGTAGAGTTGTCTCCTGGAAAGAGAAATAGAAGCAACCGCATTGAGAATAAGCATGACCAAGCTTCATGTAACAGGCAACTGCAAGGACTATTCAGACATGTGTACTAGGCATATGGCAGGGCAGTAAGTATCCTAGTGAAACTTCTACCGTAGTACTTGGAACATGGCGTGGGAAGGTATGCATGTATTTGCGAACGAAGCTACCTGCCCACATGGAAAACCTGGAATTTCCTTGGTTTGTTACACTTGGTAATTGCACCAAGATGCAATACAATTATCACTGACCACAAAGGGGGGGGCCATGAGAGGTTCAGTTGGACACCAAAAGTTTCTGGAAAATACACTTCTACTAGTACTCCACCGGGAGAATTGGTTATTTACCCAAAACTTCACCAGCCTTTGATCATCTACCCAAAGTTCATTGTACATTGGCAAAATACCCAGTTGGGACTTGAGAGTAAAAAAAAGAACTACAGTAGGACTCCAATTAGAGCTAGTCATTAAACGTATTCCTGGATTGGATGAAAACCACTTGAGTAAAAAAAATCGCTCTTGCTCTCCTCCATCCTCCAAAAATATAATCTACAAGGACAATCTGCCTAGCTATCTAGCTAAAGAAATTGTTCAGTTGGATGCTCCTTAGAGAGGTGCATATAGCTCAGATCGATTGGACCTTGATTAACTAGCATGGATTTTGGTGGGCACGGTGCTTGTCCAAACTGAATGTTCTCATGAATTTAATAGCTAATGGATGGCATGCCTGTCCGTTCTGATGAAGATAAGATGGAATCAGACATATAAGTGCACGGCGGCGGGACGCTACGGTCAGGGCATACGATGGCGGGACGTACAGGCGGATAGCGACAACAGCGGTGATCACGAGCGGACGATGTTGATGAAGGTCGACGGCGTCGAGACGGCTGCGAGACGTCGGCGGCCAAGGTGATTGATCCGCCGCCGCGAACGGCGCCAACTCGAGGCGTATGCGGTATGCTGAACTGGTGGGTTTCGATCTGATCGATCCTATTCTTACGCAGTTACGTGAATCATGAGCAGCACTAGTTAGGGTCCTTCTGTAATTGTTATTTTCCTTTCAAGTCTTTGCTGGGTTATTTACCAATGTACAATGAACTTTGGGTAGATGATCCAAGGCTGGTGAAGTTTTGGGTAAATAACCAATTCTCCCTACTCCACCGCACAGCAAACAATTCCGCGACCAGTGAAAACAATTGTTAGGTTAGATTGCTCACGGCATAGAAAATAACAGAACAACCCAGCCAAGTTAGGGTTGGAAACGAACAACGGAAAACCGACCCAGGCCATGAGGGATCTCTACTCAGCACCGGTCCAGTCGAGCAGAGTAGTAGGACGACGACGACGACGACTACGAAAAGAAGAATTCCTTCCAAGTACAAGGTGACCTTGCTACGGTAGATGATGGCCAGGGGCGATTCCCACTATCCGGCGACGCCGCTGCAGCGGAAGGGTTCGATCGGATTTGGGATCTCGTCTAAATCAGGCAGCGTAGGTTTAGCAGCGCGGCAGCGGTGGCGGCGACGCGTCCGGCCTACTTTCTGGGGCGCGGGGAGGCGGGGAGACGGGGCGCTTACCGATCCCGGCGGTCGACGGCGGCGCGGGCGGGCGGCGCGGATCGTCGGCTCCGGCTTGTGGCGCAAGAAGGTGGGGAGTGAGGGTCTGTGGAGGGCGGAGGCAGCCTGGGGGACGAGTTGTATTTGCAGGCAGGGGCTCGCGTGTCTGACCCAAACCAGGACGGGCGACTCGCTCGGGTCGGACTGCTGGGCTCCCGGGCCGGGTTGGGCCCGTTGGCACAGGCAACTAAGGCCCGAATCTATCAAGTTTTTCTCTTTTTTTGTTTTGTGTTACCAATTATGATGTTCTTTTTCAAATTATCTTTGGAAACTTATAATATTTTTTTACAAATTGAGTTTTTGTTGACACAAATGTCGCATCAAACTAATATAATCAATTGACGCTCGATAAAAGAAAACGGTTATTTATGGTCGAACTACAAGGTCTAGCTTGCCAAATACAACACGAGGTCTCGGTGCCACAATGTTGTTTGTTTGTTTGTTTGTTTGTTTTAGAGATCAAAATGTGATTTACATAATTATGATGGGACCTTTTTCAAATACATTATGTTGATTTCCCTTCTAAAAGGTCATGAAGATGGTCTTTAAATAATGACAAATCAACAAAGTTCATTATTATGACTTTTGTCTATGTTGTGTCCTGAGAAAGGATACATTATACCAAATTTCCATATGATTATTCTCAACTTTTCTGTGCCTAAACTATGTTGATAGCATAGTACTACCTCTGTCCGCCTTTAATTGACGCAGATGAACGGAGGGAGTAGCATCTAAGGTAGTGGATCTCGACAATTGTCGTGTGATGGATGCGATATCCATGCTATTAGAGTAAAATCCCAAAGTTGTGGGAGTGTGAATAATTCATGGAGGCAGAGTTACATAACCGTCACAGGGAACTAAAGGAAAGTATGCACTTCCTCCGCCATTCAAATGTGGAGTTCAGATGTTGCTCAAGCCGGAGACAACCATTGGGATTGCTCTTTCAAAGTGTCATTAAATTGTACTATCATCTGCTATTGTTCGGCACTTCTATTGGTATCTTCTCTGATGCGGGATATGCAACCTTCAGAGCAGAGTGTTGGGTTTTTCATTCCCCAGTCTTCATGCTTGAGTCCTAATTTTGTTTTGAGGCAAGCGTCCTAAAATTGTTCAGCTTTGAGCTCATGAACTATCAACTATGCACAAGGCGGTCTGATAATAGTTGGCTTCCAAGGCCAATGATACTGGTACACATCATTAATTCAATCGTAAACTCAGAGATGAACAATATGTTTCACCATCAATGTCAGCTTGCCCATAGATACCTCCTTAAATTCAAGGATATGTTTACCAATGCTATCATCAATCAACTGTCATGCTTAATCACTAACTAGTACTGTCTCCATTCCTCTAAAGAGTATCTTAATTAACAGACATATTGGCACGTCTGGAGAGTGTCCGATCTGCCATCAGGGGCCAGAGGACATTATGCATCTTCTTTTCAAATGTCATACGGCCAAAGAATTGTGGCAAAGTCTCGGTTTGGAGAACATCATTAATGAAGCAACTTCCATGGACAGAGCGGGATCAGCGGTGCTGGAGTACTTACTTCGACAGAATGGTAACACTCTCCCTGGGTTCGAATTTGTTAAACTAAAAGAAACTATCTGTGTATTAGCCTGGTATCTTTGGTGGATCCGACGCCGTCGAACGCACAATGAGGAAGTTCCACCATTACTCAAGTGCAAAATGTCCATTCTGGCGATAACTGCAAACGCGATGAAGGCTGAAAAGAAAGCCCCTGCAGGGACGGGCAAGTGGATCAGACCTCCACCCCGTACACTGAAACTTAACGTCGATGCATCGTTTGTTATGGAGGAGAAATTAGGGGCAACGGGAGCTGTCCTTCATGATTTCATGGGAACCTTTGTGCATGCAAAATGTGAGCTATTGCCGCATGTCCAGACTGCGGCGATGGCTGAAGCAATGGCGCTCCGTGAAGGACTGAAGATGGTTGAAGAGATGGGCTGTCATCACATCATGGTTGAATCTGACTCGGCTGAAACAATCCAAGCGCTTACAGGTGAAAATAGATGGTGGAATGAATCTTCTGCTATCTTTGCTGACTGCATCGATATAGCATCCAATATTGGGGAGGTTCAATTCATATTTTGTCCTAGGGATGCAAATCAAGTAGCACATGAAATAGCCAAGTATAGCTTTCAGCATAAAATTGCTTGTAACTGGGACGATGAGCCCCCTAGTTTCCTATTAGACAAGCTCCTAAACGATGTAACTATGATTTGATCTGTGAGCAGCAAGTTTTTTACGCACTCTTTTCCTTACCAGGGTACCGAAGGGGACTGGAAGGTTTTTAATGAGGCGGCTTGCTTGCTAATATATTTATAGTTTCAAAAAAAAAAACTAGTACTGTCTCCATTCCAAAGAAGGCTGCTCAAGACTGTACGAAACCAGAAAAGCAAAAGGCAAGCCAAGGAGACACTTGCACACAGAACACAAGTGATCAGCTGGCGATATGCAACCTTCAGAACACAAGCTACTCAAGATGTATGTTGATGCATGTTTCCCACGCAATAATAAGCTAGTATATATTTATCTTACATTTGTATCGTTGTCATTGTAATTTCTTTGACTTACATTCCTGTAGCAACATGTGAGATATCATCCAGTTACACTACCGAGCCTCCAGAGTACCCAAATCCACGTCCAAGTGCTAAGAATTCGTAGAGACAGGGAAACTGATGGAACCCATGCATTTCCTCCTCCATCCAAAAGCAGAGTTCCAGATCTTGCTCAGGTCAAAAGGCAACGCATTGAAATCAAGACGCCGCCTAGCTATTTCAAGTTTCAGAAGGACAGTAATACAAGTTACTGGTATCATCTGCACTTCGTTCACCTGATCTCCTCTACAACGCAGGAAAACCGTCTTCTCGATCAGCAGTTTACCGCAGCACAATTACAAAAAAGAATATGGCATATGTTCAGAGTTCAGTAGTACTATGTTCATTGCTCTGCCGCGGAAACCGAATCAGAGGAAGCCGTCTCTGCGGTCTTGCTCCTCGGCGTCCTTGTTCGCCGTCTGCACGGCCTTGTACCACAGATACCCCTGGAATCCAGAGGAGAACTCGATCAGAAACTGTGAACTTACAATCTTGCAGATGGACAATAGCAGGCGCACGTACGGATGTCGGGATGCCGGTGACGGCGAAGAAGCCCAGGATCGGCGCGTAGAGGGGGCTGTCGGTGCCCAGGACGCCGAACACCGGCCGCCCGTTGGTGTACTCGAAGATCGACCCGATCTGCAGAGGAAAAGAAGGTTCGTATCCGGGATCTGCTCAGCGGAACGTAGGAGGAGGAGGAGGAGAAGGGTGAGGGGAACGTACGGCGGCGATGGCGGTCACGGCGGACGCGAGCAGGTACGCGTAGAACGGGACCTCGACGGCGCCGCCGGCGTCCTGCCCGGAGGCGCCTCCTTCGTTGCGCGCCCACGGAGGGGCCTCGTCGGAGCCCTTCCGGGCCCAGGAGGGGACCTTCTCGTCCGTCTTCTCGCCCGACGACTCCGTCGCGGCCACGACCACCAGCCTTCGGTGCGAAGAAGACGGCCGCGAGTGCAGCGGGGCGGCTGCTCGAGAGGTGAGACGAGGTTCGGGTTTCGAGCTCGTGCTGAGGCAGCGCGAGCCGCAGAGGGAGATGGTTGCAGCGGCCATGGGTAGTACAGTAGAGGAGCTCGAGGTCTGGCGGTGGTGGAGCTTCGAGCTCGGTGTGTGTGTGAAGTCAGCTGGGGAGTGTGGATAGGACGTGGGCGGCGTGCACGGTTCCTGGTCTCCACCCTACATTTGTCATGTGGGCTGGGCTTGGCTGGACTAAAAAGCCCACTTGTGTGATAAGGCACGTTGGGCGTTTTTCTGGGCTGGAGAAGCCAGCAACATTCTTCTTCTTAAAAAAGTTCAACAACATTCTTAAAAAGTTGGAAGAGAGGAAGCATAAAGCATGTGTTTTTTTTAAATGAAATTTCACCGACCTGTCAATAATCATCAACAATAGTACAAAAATCGCCCTCCAACATCAGGAAAAGCTTGACGTACTAGAGATTTTTATAGTAGGTAGATAGGAAGCATCATGCTCTGATTCAAAGGACCATCGCAAGAAAGCTGCAATCGTCACCAATGATGACAACTGTTGATGGGAAGGGACTGATCTGAAACTACACCAAAGAACACGACAACTGACTAATTCGTCGGACACACCACTCCGCGCTCCCTTGGCTTGCGCTAGACGCACCACCGGAGGGAGGATATGACGGAGATGATCTTATTATGGCTTCTGGATGTAGCCGCCGCTTCTACCATCCAGACGAAGACATTGAGAAACAACATAAACAAAGAACGAAAATCCTCCCGCCGACGAGGGCCGTGATCCACCACACCTCTAAGGCTGGCCACCGGAGGCGGGGTGGATCGATGGTGGCGCTGACGAAGGGAACAAAACAGTAGATGAGTTTTACAGGGACCTCCACAATGGACTCTCTCTCCTATCTTGGTCGGAACATTTTTAGTATCAAGCATGTGTCTTGGTCAGGGTGATAAAAGAACATTTGAAGGTGCTATTATATACTGATAGGTGACATTGATGCCATACCATCGAAGAAACTTCATTATGAAACATGACAGTCGCCTCCGATCTGGCCGCCTCTGTGGCCTTCGGGCCATGAAGGTGCGGCGGATAGTAGTTCTCGTCAGCGGAGGGCTCTATTTCCCAGTTTTAGGGGCTTGGTTCCCCGTGTTTAGGGTTTTTGTTTGTAGCGGCGGCGTTCAGGTGATGGTGACAGCGCCTCGTGCAATAATGTTTTCTCTGCTTTAAACCCATCTCGACAACGAAGTCGAGAAGCTTGTGGGTGTGGTATAGTCTTCGAGGATTTCGTCTAGCTGTGGGGACCTTCGGATCGTTAAGAAGTTTCATCGGCAGTTCATCCTATTTCTTATCTCTCGGACGGATGTGATCTTTTCGATCCGTTCGGCGACTTCCCGTCCGCAACCAACACGTCAGGCAGACTCAGGGTGGATCGGCAGCGGCGGTGCGCCGTCGACACGGTCTAGATGCTGAAGATGAAGGGCTTCTCAAGGATCTCGTTGTAATTTTCGTTTTTTTAAATGTTTTGTATTGCTCGATGTTTCTTTTGATGCTAGTATACCATTCGAAAAAAAAAAACACGGCAGCAAATTTAGCCAATTACATTGTATTCCTAAAGTGTTCAGGATCACTTAGAATCTCATGTATACAACAGAAGTTACATGTATTGCAGCTAGGTACAAGGCATCCACAACTCAATACTACATCACAAAATTCAGAAAACAAGGAATTATTTCCTCATCGGCCTCCACATTCATTGCCAAAAAGAAGAGCTCAAGGCTTGACGAACACGAGCTCGCTCAAGGTTTGTTCATGAGCACCTTGACGAACTCCTTGCACTGGACGCGGCCCTCGCCGCGGGGGTCCGCCTTGCGGACCAGCTCGTCGGCCTCCTCCTCCGTCAGCCGGTCGCCGTGGGAGACCATCACCTGCCGCAGCTGCTCCGCGGGGATCACCCCGCTGCCGTCGTCGTCGAACGCGCCCAGGCAGTCGGCCAGGCCCTTCGCCGACACGCCCGCGTTCGCCTTGCGCGCCGCCACGGCCAGGAACGTGGCCAGGTCGATGCTGGTGGCGCCTTCGCTGGCGCCCGCGTCCTCGAGGAATTGTCGCGCCTCCGCCTCGTCGATGTTCTGGCCCAGGGAGCGGAGCGCGGTGACCAGCTCGCCGGCGGCGATGCGGCCGTCCTCGTCGCCGTCGAACAGGTCGAAGATCTCCTTGCACTCGTCCGCCTGCTCCTGGGTCAGCTTGGCCGCCATGGCAGAGAGCAGAGGGAGCTAAAGAAGGGAAAGGGAATTTGTAGAGAATGCTTAATGGGTCTTGGTTGCTTCTTTATGAAACGAAGAATTCGCTTTCGAGTTTTGACATGTCCAAATTTTTTTTATATCACAGAGAAATCTTTTATCGATTCTTGCTGTCACATCAAGCACCATGATCAAAACAACAGACAGGCTAAGCAATGGAAAAAAAGGAAACGAATAACCCAACGGGGGTACCACCACCCAACCCAGTCGATCAAATCATACCACATTGCGACGTCCATAATTGCATGCCATGATAACTGATGATAAAGCGACGTTCCATCCACCTTTGATTTTGTTCTTGCCTAAGCACTACAAGTTGCAAATACATAAATGATAAATCGCCAGAGAGTGCGAGATCCAACAGCTAGCCGTAAAATAATTGAACTCCAATCAGCAATTGAAAGGAAAAACAGCGGGGAATCGCTGCCCAAGGAGCAGGATCGAGTCAGCACAGATGCAACTAGGCCTGATCCTGCTTATGGTTCAGCAACCTGGCACCATACCTGTTGGCTTACACCTTTTTCACCAGGGCAAAGACTCGAACGATGCAGTTAACCAGCACTTCTTTGCATGGCGAAAAGCACAGTCCATACCAAAGTTGCCGAAACTTCTACCAAATATCCATCCAGTTGCAGCAAACACTTCCGAGAGCAAAACACACCAACCATGCTACTCCCACGTGCACACCACAGTTGCCAAGCTCATAGATGAAAGACAAGATTTGCAGTTTTGCACAAAGCTCTAAAATCCATGATGAGACCAACCAAACAGGTGCAAGATAAGTTCCACAATCAAAAGATAATAACCAGGTGTCCAGAATGTTGCTCCACACGACTACACCGCCTAACCCAAGATCACTACCGAACATTACAGCCTTGCGAGACTCGACAGTACTTTAAAGCGCGCATAGCAAAATACAACTTGCAACATCTGGTGTTCCAAACTTCCAATCCACTTGAGAGCAAAAGCTTATTTCAGGGGACCCGCTCCTCACTTGGCCATCATGACCTTGACGAACTCCTCGTAGTTGATCTGGCCATCACCATCCACATCAGCCTCACGGATCATCTCGTCGACCTCCTCATCGGTCAGCTTCTCCCCGAGGTTGGTCATGACATGGCGCAGCTCGGCGGCCGAGATGAAGCCGTTCTGGTCCTTGTCGAAGACGCGGAAGGCCTCCTTGAGCTCCTCCTCCGAGTCGGTGTCCTTCATCTTCCTCGCCATCAGGTTCAGAAACTCTGGGAAGTCGATGGTGCCGTTGCCATCAGCGTCCACCTCGTTGATCATGTCCTGCAGCTCCGCCTCAGTGGGGTTCTGCCCAAGGGACCGCATCACGGTTCCGAGCTCCTTGGTGGTGATGCAACCTGTAGAAGATTCAAAGCTCGTTATAAGATAATACTTCCCTGTAAGCATTCTTTATCCAGCGCTATAAAACAAAATAAGAGTAAGCTCACTATTAGGTTTAAGATTGGTTGGTTCTCGCTCATAAAATATCCAATTTGGGACTACGTCATCATTATTGCCCTAAAAACTCAAGATACATAATAATACCACCAACTAACATGTTGAGTTGCTGATAGTTTCACGAACCTAAGTAGACAACTATGGGTTAAGATTGGCTGGTTCTCGCTCATAAAATATCCAATTTGGGACTACGCCATTATTATTGACCTAACAACACAGGATACACAATAATGCCATCAATTAACATGTTGAATTGTAGTTTCATGCACCTATAGTTGTCAGCAAGCTGTAACAGCAGGAATCATAAACAAACATTGGCTTGAAGCACAGTATTTCAGCATAAACAGTATAGATAAATATTATATATATAGGCCAACTAGGTAGCGTGAAGAGAACAATGAGATTGGTCAAGTGGCAGACGCTTTCCTGAAATGTCAATGATGTTCAACCCAACACACTGAATACTAAAAACCAATTTTCAATCTATTTCACAGAATAATTCTGATTAACGTGACGAAATGGTCAACTTCCTACAGGCAGAAGCCTTAAGACAATGCTTTTGGGTTCAGCATCAATTGGGCGGTTTCCCAACTGAAGAAAATGCAATCCTTGTTCTCTATATACATATGAAATCCAAAGTCCACTTAAAATTCAATGAAACTATTGCATACTAGATATGACACTAGATCACAAGACTAGACCAAAACGTCTATAGACGTGCTGAAACATGCTCATATAATGTATCACTGTGTTTCATAATATAAGCCGTTTTAGCAAATTGTGGAACGGAGGTAGTAGTACCAAAGAAGGAAATGACAATTGGAGAACACGGCAGGAGACTTTCAGAAATGAACTATTATACACTAAAAAGGAACAATCTTTATATTAACTATATTGGTCTAACACTACACAAACACACAGTTAACACTTATCTAAAAGTGGCTGTCAGAAGTTCGATCTTACCAATATAGTGATATGCTGTCATCAAAAAGTTCGTTCCTTTAGTGAACACGTTGTAAATAATGAGGCTATCTACAGCATGCTACGATGTCACAACCAGGATCAACACCTAAAACTCTATACATCTCGCCCAACCGTTTGACCTAGCTCCAGCAAGTGAGAATATGTAGAAGTTAGGCGTGCTACATCACTCAACCATTTGTTCACAGGGCATGAAAACAGCCTGATTCGGATTTCTTGTCAGTTACCATTAGCTTACAGCTGTATAATAAACCCTAATCCACAAATACAACCATTTGCTGCCCCCAAATTGTTCTTCTACAGGGCCATGAACCAAAACACCTTGCCAAGACAAACACCCCGTACCCGGCCACAGAACAAACAAGCAGTGTGCAAGCAAACGTTCCAACCAGATGTAAGCATCCCGCACAAGCCGAAAACACTACGAATTTCCTAAAAATCCGCGCAACTAAGCCATCACCTACGCAGGGTAGACCGGATCTAGAGCCGTAATCGCAGCTGTCCCGACCAGACCCCAATTCGGCCGGATCGGGCGCCGCGCAAGCTCGATCCGGCGGGGAGGGGGGCGGGGAAGAGGGGTTACCGTCGCCATCCTTGTCGAAGAGGCTGAAGGCCTCCTTGAACTCGGCGATCTGCTCGTCGGTGAGCTGGTCCGCCATGGGTGGGTGCTTCGAGAAGGCGAGAACACGAGGGCGGCTGCACGGAGGGGAATAATAAACGGGTAGCAGACGGCGAGGCTGGCCTTCTGTTCTGGGATTTTTATAGGCGGCGACGATGATTAGGGGTTGGTTGCTTTGCTCCGACCGCGGGTTATGTATCCGGTTCTTTTTTCTTTTGTTCACCTTCTTCTTTTACTCTTGCCTTTCCATTTTTATGTTTGTGCTTTCCTTTGGTCTTTGGCAATCCAAGGTTCGGTATATTGAAGAAAGGAAAAGGATATCTAGGGTTTCATACTTTCTTTTTTGTGACTTTGGTTGAGGTTGTTCTTGTATGGTATATAGAGGTTTATTTTACTTTGTGCAACATTTAAAAACGAGGGAGTAGATGTTTCTTATGGCATGTCATGTCAATGTATGTTTAATCTGATAGCTTGAGCCGCGGTGAGGGAGTTTGGTTGTGATGAGTGCAACGGTCAATATTTCAAAAAGTATCCACCATGTTCCAGTAAGAAGCGCTACGTTGCATGGCGCGGCTGAAAAGGAGGGAAGACGAGAATGACAATAGGGCAAATCCGACAAAAATAGGTCAGTACCTATGTGATACGAGTTACGGGAAAGTGGCGGGAAGAGAGGGTGCACCTTCACGATTTTGAAACTAGTTAACTACATATTGTATTAGTGACAATTATAGAAAAATATACTAGTATGCTAATTTTCTTTTCTTTATGTCGTTGTCATTCATTATTGAAAACCAACTACTCTCTTCGGATCAAAACAAATGCGAAAAAATGGATGTATCTGCCGGACGGAGTACTATTATTCCTAAGAAACAAAACACCACTAGAATAATAATATTATGATTTCTTCTCTTTAAACAAAATATTGCATAAAATGGATCCCCCGTCTTATATGACCCCCCCCCCCCCCCCCACCTAATTGGTTTAGTAGTAAAATGTCCGTGCGTTGCCACAGGTAACAAAACATGTAAAAGACAAAAAATATTAAAATATAAACATCAATCATCACTGAATACCCAAGAAGATGACACATAACTTGATCTCAGGAGCAACACAAAAACATATTTAGAGTAATAGACGCCACACATGAACATAAACTACTGCAACCTACGAAGTCTACACCACAATCTTAAATACCGTACACAATTTACACACTTGTCAAACAATTATTTCAGTAAAACTATATAGGCTTGCCTTGCATATGCTCCACGTCGATCTGATTGGATTGTAGGGAGTATATCACAAGGTTCTCTACGCAGTTTCTAGACATGATAACTAAGAAGTAAAATTGTACAAATCTGATTTATATATGGCGTTCAGAGTCTTGAAGGTCCGTTTCTTATAGTACAGCAGGAATATATATTTCCCACAAAAGAAAAATAAAGTTATTTGGAATATATATATTGCATTCCCTCTTCTCCTACTCTGAAAATATTCATAATCATGCGAATGGATGAAAATCACTGTCTAGTTTCTTTGCTTAAATATGTGCCTAGTATGACCTAAAGAACAATATGCAAAAAAAATAAAATAGTAGACACAACAAACTAAACTGTTAATTTATACCGAAAGTTCTCATTACATGATATGATATTTCAAGCGATACCAAGTAGTGAAGAGAAAAAGTATGTCAATGCTCAATAAAACCACCAAACTCACATGCTCTAATTCAGCACATAAGTAATAATCAACCTTCTAGTTGTTTTTCTGTAGTTTTCTATGCAAATACAACTGATCTAGACTATTGTAAAGTTTAGTGTAGAGCTAGATGATTAAATAATGAGAAATCAGCCATTCATCTTTTTTGGTTTGTCACAGTTGCTTAGATCAAAGCATTTGTTTTGAACCGGAGGGAGTACTATTATTCCTAAGAAACAAAACACCACTAGAATAATAATATTATGATTTCTTCCCTTTAAAAAAAATATTGCATAAAATGGATCCCCCGGTCTTATATGACCCCCCACCCCCACCCATTTTCATCTGATTAAACCTTAATTGGTATATATAAAGTGGTCACTTACTTTTGTCTTAGGTTATTCTTTCTAATTTACCTAGGTTTACAAAAAAAAACATATGTACTTATAATATCCAATGAATATATTATGCAAAAACATTTCATGGTGGATTTAGATACATTGATTGAAAAATGTTTGACTTAAAAAAGGGGTAAATGATCTTGTACATATAGAGATGGAGTACTACAAGAAAACGGTACCGTGCTGACGGTATTTGCCGTCGGCATAGGGTACAAAACCGACGGTCACCGTCGACAGAGCGTGTTGGCGGCACAACAGAAGAACCGTCGGCACAAATGCGTCCCTCGAGGGAGTACTTTGATGTAGGGTCTTGGTGATTTCTTTCATGTTGGTGAATATGTTTGGTTCAATTTGATTTTGGGGCGTTAAGTGTGTCGTGAAAAAGATGATATCGTGTCATGTCATGGCTTAATTTTGTTCTGAATAACTGTGTTCCTGTCAAACAGTTGGTGGAGAACACGAAGTTGTAAAACTGAAACCTACACAACATGCTACTCTTTTCTCCACTATGTCACTATAGAAAATGGCTGTGATGGGGGCATGAGAAAGAAACTAAATTCACGCGCAAATGTAGTTGCACATCGTCCACCGATGATGTGACACCTACCGATCTGATGTCTCCAGCCTTGCGATTATTAAGGAGAAATCTGACGAGTCAAAGCGATGGAGCAGGAACGGGACCAGGTCCAGGTCACCGTCATACCAGGCACGAGTCAGACAAGAGGTCCCGGTCAAGGACCTCCAGAAGTCGTCCACTAGTCCGCTCTTTTTCCTTCACGACGTGGCAATTAATGCATTGTTTGCCTTGTTGGGCTCCCAGCTGAAAGCGATGCATCGCTGGGCCGGGCCTCGTCCTTGCACTTGTTCATTCTTGGGCCAGTATATGGGCTTCAGCGTCTGCTGAAGCAAAGGCTCATGGGCAGTGGAAGGTTCTGCATTAATGTGAGAATCAGAAAAACAAAATTGCTAGTGAACCAGAGCTTTTATTAAGCAGCTGGTTTCTTGTTAGAACAGAAAAGCATCTTCTCAAGCTGTTCTGGTATTTTTTTTTTCCTTTCCTTCTCCCTGTCTGAGAAAAATGTCGTTTTTTTTTTCACAGTTTAGGGCGTTACAAACCACCTTGATGTTATGGTGAATCATGCATGTAGTCAAAAAAATAAAAAAAATCTCCACATTCAATTTCGGAAAAGAGACATAAATTTTCTCTTTCGACCAAACCGTTCCCATCCTCACAACAAGTATATAAGCAAACTACAGGGTACAGCAAACCGGTGGTTGATTTCATTTGATTGGGTGCATCACGCAAACTTACATCTCTGTCTAGGCATGCCAGTGGCTAGGTCTCAGAAGATCATCTAGAATTAAAGTTCCATCATAGTCGCTGTTAGCCTTTTGACAAATGAGGCTAAGGTTGTGTTTGCCTTCCACGGCGGTCTCTTTTTGTATGGTCAACATCCACATCACGTGTACGAATGGATTCTTTTCTTCCAATGTCTTAGTTACCTACGTCTCACATGTATTAGCGTCTCAATCTTATCCATCCTACTTGCATCTACCAGTGCATTCAGAAGTTAGAGATGAAAAGGGAAAACAAGCGGTGTATCCCAACACATGCGACAATTACATTCTGGCAATTGCCGGTTCCGTTTACTCAGATCACAGCAAGACAAGACATTTTCCAAACCCTCTCTTGTTTCATTTTTTTCAGAGTTCAGTCTGTTCAAACCTCATCCTACAAGAACATTTTATTGAAGAAAGAAAGAAATAAAATAAGAGTCACAACCTAGATAGAGGTGCAGGAGCAGCATCAAAGAACAAGGGCTCCTGCATTCCCCTTATGTACACTGCCAGCTAACACTCCCTTATTCACTCCCATCAGTCCTACTCAGCCGCCACTGCTTTCTTCATGTTCCACCGGCCGCATTATCACCTCCTCGGCAGCGGCTTGTAGAGCACGAAGTTCACGTACTTTGATTGGAACCGGTGGGTGACCCCAAGGGCGAGCAGGGACTGCGACCCCCATCCTTTCTCGATGAACAGGTGGTTGAGGACCACGTGCTGAGGCTTCAGCTTCAGGGCGTGTTCGTCAGAGCTGTCGGTGCCGCCAAGGACTGACATGAGAAGCTGAGGCGGGAGCGTCGGTGGCTCCTTGGCAAACTCCTCGTCAGCTGGGAACTGCAGGTCGTAGCTATGTTCAGGCGATGGAGGCGCGTCGAACTCCGCCACACTGTCAAGACTCTCTGGAACATACTCCTATTGAAAATACAAATTTTGCAGATAATATCAGGATCCTGAATTCCGGAATTTCGTTTAGAGAAGGTCAGAGCAAAATGACACATTATCTTATTTTTCTTCCTTTGTCATTAAGGTGGTCACGGGTTTTATTGCTGAAGTAGACATATGTAATCCTTACTGACATGGACATCGAGGAGGTTGGCCACCTGCCCTCTCTCGTCAGTCACATGAGGTTGTTCAGAGACATATCTTGGCTCCCCGTCGACAATGATCCTGTAATGATATATTCCAGATGGCAGAACCAACAATACAGCGTGATCTTTCCCAGACCTCTCTAACACCCTCCTGAAAGTGGTCATATGGATTTTGGTATTTTAGCATATCATTTACAGATAAGACATTGGAAAAATAGATTGGGTCAAAATTAAACCTTGAAGTCCAGTTATCCCATGATCCTTCCACAAACACCTCATTTCCTCCTTGACTCCATGTAATCAAAGTTGGAATTCCCTTCTCTGGGGGGTTGCTGTTGGTGGATTGATCCGAGCCATTAACCCATGAATGGCTAAAAACAGGAGAAAATTCAGTTGGTATCTGAAGTGGAGCTACTGGGACCTGCAAGGTGCACTTAACTTTCAGTGCAAGCAGGAATTCATGACTAACAATAATGTTTACACATGTTTCTTGAACCAGCACACCGACTATAGAGTAACCTGAAGCACAAGTCCCATGCAGATATCTTGCAGTATTACAGATTTACAGGAACTAAAAGGTCAACAACACACATGGTTTTTCATAGGTCAAAATGAATTCAGCAAGAATAAACTTAATCATGTCGAGATCGGATGCTTTAGTATGTGCATTCTAAAAGGAAAAGGAACAACACTGGCTGCCACTTATATACACATTAACTTGAGGCTTTTTTCCTTCAAACTGGGGACTTTGTGTTTCAATTACTTGAATGAAAATAACATTGTATTACAGAGAGAAAGGGAGCTGAAAGCAGAAAACCAAGTTTAACACACCAGTAGGAAAACCGTTGCTCACCATCAATCTGGGCAACGAACTACAGGTTAAACAATATTTTACCTCTACTTAATATCATATACAGATAAAAGTCTGATCAAGCCAAAAGCAAGGCCATCATAAGCAAAAGGATACAGTACTATACAACAGCTTGCTATAGCCAGATGCTAAGTTTTTCAGGAGTAATTGCTAGATCAAAAAAACATTTACTAGATCTTGAAGTGAATGAAAAACAGAAGTATCACTGTAAATCATCATAACACAACAATGACATACAAGCCATGTGATTTATGTGCCCCTAGCACATGCTGCAGATTTCAGTTCAAAATACTCTGTACTACTGCACGACTCATTACATTTAAATGCTACTCACTCCGTTCCAAAATGATTGAAGTTCTAGGATTGTCCTAATTCAAACTAATTTAAGCTTAAACTAGTTTATAAAAAAATATCAACATCTAAAACATCAATTTAGTTCCATTAGATTTACCATAAAATATACTATAACCTAGAACTTCAATTATTTTGGAACGGAGGGAAGTAATGAATAAAGTTGCAATTGTGCACCACATTTGATCATGATGCCCCACGTACTTATCTTGGATGGGGACTACCCTAGTAGTGAGAGTAAAGAATTTGTTCTAGGGTGTTGTGCCAACCGCTTAGCACATGGTATATTTTACACAGCAAGACCAACTGCCCACAAAATAAGATCAGGTACTCACGTTTTGTCAAGATGCCGCGTAATCACCGAGGGGAAAATAAAGATATTTATCCAGAAATTGAAGTTTATGCGCCATTTGATAAAGCAGCAGCAATTTGCCCACAGAACCGAACCAGATCCCAGACACAGAACTGCTAAACCCGTTGGCAGAAACCAGCTGGTCAACCAAATCTACCAACTCGTCTTTACCAAAGCTGTTTTCTTTCATAATCATAGGCAAGTTGTAGCTATGTCCTAAACAAGAACCCATACTTTGATCATATTAGAAATATCTAAAAGCTGTAGCTGTAGTTCAGCTGCAGATCGAGTTATCGGCTATGGCCTAACTCCTAAAGTTTAAGGCAAAAGAAATTGCTATTTCAAGTTTTTAACACCGGATGGAACTAATCTATAACGACTGATGCAACAGATGATACTTCACAGGAAAATTTGCAAGAACTCACATCGCAACCAACAATTGCTAAACTAATCAAGAAGAGAACCCAACATAAACAAGCAACTCCGTTGCGAGCAACACCTTTTGATCACCAAGGCGAAAGGAACAATCAAGCAAAAACTGTTAACAAGAACTGCACGCCTAGGCGAATCACACTAACCAAAGACAGAAGAGCAATTTCTTCTTTTTGTCAACAAAAAGGAAGTACATCAAGAACACGAGATGAGGGTTTCCTTTTTTGCAATTTCAGCCAGGAAATCGTCACCTGAGGCGCGAAGACGTAGGGAACCGGAGGAGGAAGCTCCCGCATCACGGCGTCCGGCGGGGCGGCGGCTTCCACCGAGCTCCCGCGGCTGGGGGTCACCTGCTCCAGCGACGACGCCGCATAGCCGTTCCCCACTTCCCTGGCGCTCGCGTTCCCCATTCCCAGATCGCCGCCGCCCGCAGCTAGCCGCCACTACCAACTAGAAAAGCACCACCGCCGTCGCCGCCCCTTAAACGCCGCCCTGAGCTAAGCAAGAGCGAAATCCAGCTGTCGAAGCAGGAAAAGCGGCGGAAGGGTAGGGCCTCTATGACTACGAGAATGCCACGGCGGCTCGGGCTTATCTACGCCGGCGTGCCAAGAAGTTGCTGCTAGAAAATCGCGCGCGCGCGTTCATCTCAGGCAGCCACCGGCCGCTTCGCCGGCGGCACGGGAGAAGGACATATAGGATGGGGGAGAGGCACATGACCGCACGCCGTCTCGCCCGCTTGTCCTGACAATTATTCCTCGATTTATCTCCGCCGTTGGATGGCGCAGGGCAGACAACGACCGTAAGATGGTGCCTGGATAACTACGACTCTGACGGCGCATTTGCTATGGGTTTGATAAAGGGCGGTCTGAGAAGTCAATGTCTTTGGCTTTGGTAATGCTTTGTCTTCAAGGTTCTGTGTTTGGATAGCGACGACAATTAGGAGTGTGCTAAATGGATAAGGGCATAGATAATGGTTGATAAAATCGTCTTATCTTAAATTAACCATGTGATCAATATAGCGTACACTGGATATCTTTTAGCTTATCTCTATAAAATGATATTTCTAGATATGTGGTCAGAGAAATAGTTGCTAAAAGATTATCTTTTCGTCCTAAAATGAAAAAGAAAGTAAACCTTTTTTTTTAGTTTTTTCTTTCTTCCACCTTAGCTTTTGTCTTACGACTTAAAGCATCAACATTATACATATCCTGAGAGTTAAAGAAGTTTTAGATGTAATCGTGTGCTTAGCTTTTAGTGGGCACTGATAAAACGAGTCATGTAAGAGTGCGACAACTGAAAGAGAATGGACATGTGGAAGTTATCCCTACTTATGCATAAAATTAAGTTTCTTGGTATATTTAATTGATTTTGGTGTACGTTATGTCGTTTTTGAACCATTGTGTTGTTCTTAACTTTACATCTAATATAAGCTTGTCACAATCCTCTAAATCAGATCGAAACACCTTAGTAAGATCACCACCCATAATCCTGCAACCGTACGTTAACTCAGAGATCTATCAATAGAAGTAGAATTAAAGGATTGCACTATAGTATCTAGAATTTGAAAACCTTTCTTACATTGCTTATGTACAAACAAACAATATTGCAATATTTTTTCGAAATGGGGAACATAGCCCTAGCCTCCTAGCTTCTGCATCCAAAGGATGCATACGGCTTATTTCTATTAAATTATTCACGAGAGCCTTACAAAGAGAATAGAAAGATAACCTTAAAACCACCATCCTCCCGACAACTCGCCATACCTACAAGACTGATGCATAAAGGGGGTGCTCGTGGTCTCCCCAAGAAAATAATTGCACATAGTCCATTGCTCAACTTAAAAACTAGAACGTCCCCAACTTATGTAACTATTAATAAAACGAATTGTCAGGTAAGCGCCTAACAAATGTGCCGAAGTATACACAAACAAATCCAACACCAAGGCTTGAAATACTTGCTCCATCAACCACGCTTCCATTGATTCGCCGCCTCTTTATATAAAGGAGCCCACAACCAAGCATACCTAAAGATAACCTTAGTTGGATAGAATAATTTTTCTTACAACAAATAACAATACTGTAACAAACCAAGTAATTCAACAAACTGCTATACATAGTTTAATTTAGTGTCAGGTCGACCTAGAAACTTGTTGAAGCATAGGAAAATGTTGGGGATGCCCGCCACATTCAAGCGAAATGACCCAAACAAAATCATCGTGGCCCTATTATTGTTGCGGTCAGAAACCCACCGGCGAGCAGCGACGGGCAACACAGGAGAGCCGGGAACGACTTAGGGCTGCGGCTGGCCCTGGTCCCTCCGAGCGACGGCCCGCAAAGACTCCGGCACGCACGTCCGATGCTGGTGTAAGGGCGTGCCACCTGACCTATACCTGGTCAGGAAGGTGATGGAGATGCCTCGCTTAGTTTCCTGCATGGCATACACGTAAACATTAAATACGAGCCTCGATCGGCTCTCAGGTTGTCCTGTGAATCGGCTCAAAGAGCCGATCCACCCATGATTCGCACGAGGTGTACGAATATATGGTGGTCCTGCTTGATCAAGATAAAGCTAAAACGATCTACGACGATTTAGGGTTTTCACCGCATAATCGGAACATCCTACTCGTGATTGAGCCTCGCGGCCGCGCACGGTAATCGTAAGCCGATCCTAGACAAGGCCTAAAAACCAACACGAAGTTGATCCCCGGAACATCCTGTCTAGGGCTAGCAAACTACACCCTGCGCGCCGCTGGATCCATCAACCCTTTGTAAGGCCTAACTATGCAGATATTAAACTAATCCTTGAAGAACAAGGAGCAACCATAACGGATCGGATCTATTAAATAATGATCAAGCGGGGTGCCGCCCCTACGCCTAAGATAAGCGTAAGGGCGGCTAGATGTCTAAGGGTTGCACGACGATAGCATATGATACGAAGAACAATGCTAACCCTAACACATCTAAGATAACTACGTTGCTCGCCATCAAAAAGGCTTTAGTACGAGCAACGCATGAACAACGAATAAACTTGTACTGCCTAGATCGCAAGATGCGATCTAGGCAGCATGATGCTTACCCGGAAGAAACCCTCGAGACAAGGGAGTTGGCGATGCGCCTAGATTGGTTTGTGGTGAACGTGATTGTTGTTTATTTCATAAACCCTAGATACATATTTATAGTCCGTAGACTTTCTAACGTGGAAATAATCCCAACCGTGCACGAGCCAAACTCTAACTAACCGACACGTATCCTACTATATTACAGATACACGGGCAAACTAGCCCAAACTTTGCATATAAAGGCCGATTCATGAATTTCTTCCATGTATATCCTTCAAGCCCATCTTGATCGTGGCCCACCTCTGACTCGGTCAAATTCTGGTGATAACACATGCCCCCCTGGTTTTGGAATTGATAATTTCAAAATCACTCTGCTTTTTCTTCGTCGGGTCATGTCATGGCAGAACAGAACCGTCGCAGTATTCTTCATCCTGATGCCTTGCCTTCTCAACTTCTCTGCAAAATTTGATAGCTTTAGCATCACTACCTCGGAAACTGCAATGGCATTAACTCTCCACTAGGCTTCCCCTTTATTTAACTGTGCCGATTGATTAGCCTTTTCATCCCCTTCCTCTGTTCTAGCTATCGGCACCGAAAAGCCCTCTTTCCCTGTAGCAATGTCTTCCTCTTCCTCCGTCTCCTCCGGCCTCTCCCTCCAGTCTTCCTCCTCGAGCGAGCAGGAGTGGAACTTTGATCATGTGCCAGACGGCCCACCCGAAGCACTCGTCGGGTCAGATGGTGACCTACCTCTGACCGATGGGGAAGACGACCTCAAGTTCCTCATCGAAGGGGAGCTGAAGAGCGAAAGCGAAGACGACCTCCACCCCTGGGTGAAACCCACCTCCTCCGACGGGAAGGAGGAAGAAGAAGAAGCAGAGGAAGAAGAGGAAAAGGAGGAGGATGGTTCCTCCTCCTCCGCTGGGTATCCGCCGGTGAAGCGATTCCGTGCTTGGGCGGACAGCGAGGACGATGATGATGACGAGGAGGAAGAGGAAAAGGAGGAGGATGAATCCTCCTCCTCCGCCGGATATCCGCCGGCAAAGCGCTTCCGCGCTTGGGCGGACAGCGAGGATGATGATGATGACGAGGAAGAAGAAGCTCCGGCCGAGGGCTGGGGCAGCAGCGACGAGGAACTCCCTGGAAGCAGCGCCGACGGCAGCTACAATGGCGACGATGAGGATAGCGACGACCCCTAGAACAGGGGCAAATTAGTGTAGGACTAGTAGTAGCAGTGCACTAGGCATCAGATCCCCCTTTTGAGAGCCATCGGCTCTTTCCTGTAAAGCCGCTCCTTTGAATCAATAAGAATTGTTCTTCCAATTTGACTCTCAATTAATCCAATTTCAAGCCTTCCGTTCGCCGCACCAAGACCGATAGCAACGTATCGGATCTTTTTTTTTTCAGACGCCCATGAAGCCAGACTCAGATACCGATTAGACCGTCAGTCAAGCACTTCTCAAATTCAGACTGTGATTTGATATCTGACCATAATATTTCGCAATCCTATAGCCGATGGCTGTTCATCGGCTGTTTTGAGAATCCAGTCTCCTTCATTTTCTTGCAGCAACAGGACGGTCCAAACCCTGTAGATGACAACGGCTTCCCTTTCGTGCTCCTCTCCGCAGCTCTAGTAGTCTTCTTCGCAACAACTCACCGCTTTGAGAAGGTTATGATGCAGGGTCACCGATGCAACTCCAATCGGCTCCCAAAAACAGAGTGTCTACCAAATCAGCTGCCCCGAGCCTCGGTTAAGGTGAGAACAGTGGCGAGGATACACAGTTCAGTCCAAGGGCCCTGAACTCAGGCAAATTGAGACAGCCACCATGCAGAGGTCCTAATCATGCCTACGAGCGTAGCTGGGAAAGTGGCCAACTTAGCCAGGCCGACGGTAGATGCACCAGAGCCGATCACCCTTCTTCCTTTGAAAGCCGATATTGTAGATGAAGTACCAACGGCTTAATGAGCAAAGGGCTGCCTTGTGCCAAAACTGACGTTTCTGCCAGTACTGCTGAACTGGCGCCAAGGGTTGGAAGTCCTCGAAGAGAAGGTCCAGGTACCAAAATTGGCTCATTGTTTACTCCCTCGAGGAAGCAGAAGGCATCACAGCTGAACCGAAAACCGACCTGGTCGAAATCCGTGTCTTGAACACGCAGCTGGTAGATCTTGTGTAATTGTACTAGAGTCGATGGCTGTGCATCACCTTTGTTTCTTTAGCTCTAAAGTCGATGTCCTTGCATCGGCTGTATACCGACCATGAAAAATAGTAAATTTTTTACTGGCCGATTTTCTATCGGCCCCCAATATTTTACTGCACATGTATCGCACATGTTCATCCGATTAGGTGCCCCCCGAGCCGAATCTGTCAGGTAACTGCAGATATCGGCTCTGTAGTTAGCCAAGGCACTGTATTTGCACGTCGGCTCCGGTAGGACCAATATTGACTCTCCTCAGCCGACGTAAAACCGCTGCCTATTAGATCGATGTTGAACACGGGCGGAATGCGTGGTGAGGATAATTTTGGCCGATTGCTAGAATCGGCCTCCACGTTGATCGAATCGCTCAATGAAGGTTTTGCAATGTTCCTCCATAGATCTTTGGGGCCGATCCCAAGGATCGGCCTCGCCACGTTTGCCCATCGGTTCGTTCTTGCTACACGGTCAGGCCGGCGGATAAGACCAGCCTAACCCCATCTTTTGTCACGTCGATGCGCTCGCAGTCGTCCAAATTGATGCCTGAGAGTGGCTCTTGGCCTGCTGTTTCCCAAGCGTTCATGCCAGCCGTTGAAATCTCGGCTGAGCCATCTGCATGGACGACCTCTACCTCATCTCCATCCCACTGTATTACGCATTGGTGCATCGTGGATGGAATGCAACAGTTGGCGTGGATCCAATCTCTTCCTAGCAGGACAGCATAGGTGCTCTTGCTGTCGATGATAAAGAACGTCGTAGGGATGGTTTTCCTTCCTACGGTCAGATCCACGTTCAGAACACCTTGTGCGTCAGACGCTTGGCCGTTGAAATCGCTCAGTGTCACGTTGGTCTTGATCAGATCCGAGCTAGAGCGTCCCAATCGACGTAGCATGGAGTATGGCATAATGTTGACTGGCGCTCCGGTGTCCACCAGCATCTTGTTGACAGGCTGCCCATTGATATAACCTCGCAAGTACAGGGCCTTCAGATGTCTGTAGCTTCTTTCTCGTGGCTTCTCAGAGATAACTGGCTGTGGGCCGCAGTCAAGTTGTGCCACGGGTGCCTCGTCCAATCCTGGAGCACTAAACTCCGTCGGAAGGATGAATACCATGTTTGTGCCAGCCGATGTTTCATCATCGGCTTTCCTTTGCTTGGGGCGCCACTCCATTTTTTGTGGTCGACCCTCTTCATCCAGGGTTCGCTGAATTTTCGCGGCCAGATCAGGCCGCGCCTTCCTTAGCGTGTGCAGGTATAACCTTTCGGCTTCCTCCAAGCCACGCAGTCGCTGAACCCTACGCTTTTGGGAACGGCTGAGTCCATCAGGGCACCACCTTGGCCGGTGGTACCTGTCTTCTTCTTCATCATCGTCTTCCAAATCCTCGAGATCTTCCACCCGAGGGGACTCAGCGTGCTTGTTCCGCGGTGGGAGAGGCCCTAGACGTTTGAACACGGACACGTTAGCTGCATCCTTCCTCTTCTGTCTACATTCGCGCTGCCGATTGTAGGCAATCGGCTCATTCCTGAATCCCAGCAGTGTCTGGAGAAGGGGCAGTCCCAGTGCCTATCCTCGTCGTCTTGCTCCCTTGACTTTTCCTTGGCGTGGCGCTCATATCTCTCCTCATCGCGATCATGCCGACGATGTCTCCTGGCGTCCCTAGCCAGACGATCTCTTTCATCATCGTCGTTGGGTCATCGGCGTTGGTCATATTGACTCACATACTTGTTGAGGAGGTGATCAGAGAGAGGTCGCTGATATCTTACGTTCCTCACTTCCCCCTCTGTGATGTAGCGCTTGCCATCGTGCCGGAGCCGATCGCGTGGAACGGCTTCCTCTGTGTCCTTGCTACGAGAGCAGCTGCCCTCGTCTCCGTCCTTACCAGAGTGGTGTCCAAGTCCTACCATGTTGATGTTGAACGAGAAACTTGGCTGGCACCCTCCAGGGTAAGTGCACTCCACCATGTTCACGGCGGGGAAGGGATGGGTATCGACCTTCATGGCGTACTGGTTGAAAATTAGACGTCCTTGTTCTATCGCCATTTGGATCTGCTGACGCCACACCCTGCAGTCGTTGGTGGTATGGGAGAACGAGTTATGCCATTTGCAGTATGGCTTTCCGTTCAGCTCCTGTACCGTGGGGATTTTGAGGCCTTCGGGTAACTTCAACTGCTTCTCCTTAAGTAAGAGGTTAAAAATTTGCTCAGTTTTAGTTACGTCAAAATCAAATCCTCTGGGCGGACCTGGTGGCTTAACCCATTTGCAGGACACGGGGGTTGCCCCCCGAGTCCATTCAGCCACTGCTACTTCTTGATCTCCTGCAGAGCCTTCGTCTTCATCTGCCTCAACCAGGACTACCGCACGCTTGAATTTGTCCTGGTATAAGTCCGGGTGGCGCTGTTCATATAACGACAGTTTCTGAACCATGTGCGCCAGTGAAGGGTAGTCTGCTTGGGAGGCCATATCCTTGATTGGTGATTGATGACCCACAAGTATAGGGGGTGTATCGTAGTATCTTCGATAAGTAAGAATGTCGATCCCAACGAGGAGCAGAAGGTGTTGACAAGCAGTTTCGATGAAGGATTCACTGTAAATGCTCACAGACAAGTATTCAGGGGGTTTTGATGTAACAGTTGAATAAAGTACGAGTATGTAAAGTGCGAGAGTAACAATTGCAGCGAGTGGCCCAATCCTTTTTAGCACAAAGGACAAGCCGGTTTGTTTACTTATAATTACCAAACGTTCTCGAGGACACACGGGATTTTAGTCTAGTGCTTTCGCTACATACGGCTAAATAATCTTCATTGTTATGATAAGTGTTGTGTGGGTGAACCTATGCTAATGCACCGCCCTTCCTAGGACTAATACATACTTGTGATTATACACCTTGCAAGCATCCGCAACTACAAGAAAGTAATTAAGAATAAATCTAACCACAGCCTTAAACTCTGAGATCCTGCGATCCCTCCTGCATCGATATACCAACGGGGGTTTAGGTTTCTGTCACTCCGGCAACCCCGCAATTGGCAAACGAATACAAGATGCATTCCCCTAGGCCCATAATTGGTGAAGTGTCATGTAGTCGACGTTCACATGACACCACTAGAAGAATAACACCACAACTTAAATATCACACCATTGAATATTACTCAACCATATTTCACTACTAACATTTAGACTTCACCCATGTCCTCAAGAACTAAACGAACTACTCACGAGACATCATATGGAACATGATCAGAGGTGATATGATGATGAATAACAATCTGAACATAAACTTGGTTCAATGGTTTCACTCAATAGCATCAACAACAAGTAGAGATCGATACCGGGAGAGTTTCCCCTATCAAACAATCAAGATCAAACCCAAATTGCTACGGCGGTGATGGTGTCCAGCGGTGGAGACGGCGGTGATGATGGTGGAGATGATGATGATGGTGATGGCGATGATGTCCAGCTCGATGACGGTGACGATGGCGTCGATTTCCCCCTCCCGGAGGGAATTTCCGGCGGATTCCTCGCCCGCCGGAGAGCTCTTTTCTCTCTGGTGTTCTCCGCCCACGCAGGCGGTCAGAACTCTTCGCGAGGTACCCTCTCGTGGCTTAGGTTTTCGGGACGAAGGATTTCGCGAAGAAAAGGAGGCGAAAGGGGTCGTGGGCCCCCCAAACCACATGGCGGCGCGGCCAGGGCATGGGCCGCGCCGCCCTAGGGTGTGGGCCCACCCTGGGTCCTCCTGGCCCCTCCTTCTGGCTTCCTTCGTCATCTTGAAAAATAGGATTTTTGGTATAATTTCCTCCCACAGTTGATCTTCCGAAATATTGCGTTCTGACGGTGCTTTTTCCAAAGCAGAATCCCGGCTCCGTGCTTGATCCTCCAATAATGATGAAACATGCAAAATAGATGAAATAACATAAGTATTGTGTCCCAATATGAAATATATCAATGAATAACAGCAAATTATGATATAAAATAGTGATGCAAATTGGACGTATCAACTCCCCCCAAGCTTAGACTTCGCTTGTCCCCAAGCGAAATCGAACTCGATAGACAGACCACATGTTTATGGAGTGAAGAGTCGATAAATAAAATACGGACAAGAAGCATCATATTCATTCACACAGGACATTATAGTAAACAACCTCTTATAACTCATCTTGAAACAAGTATAAGGTAATCACAAGTAAAGGTGCATAAGAAATCATAATTGGTGATGGCAAACTTTGTTCTTGGTCAGAGAACAATTAACAGATTATAATTATCTCCTTGAGCAGCGCTCTTATGTTAAAGTTTATAAGGCACAACTTGCATACTCAATCATAATGGTCTTTTCATGATCATTGATAACTTGCAAAGGTATATTCATTCAGATAAAACTTGTACTAAACAAGGAAGAATAAAAGACATGATGTAGCAAATCACAATATAATGGTTTGATCACAACTACTCAAATGCTTGCTTGAGATGGAGGGAAATAGGTTTACTGACTCAACATAAAGTAAAAGACAGGCCCTTCGCAGAGGGAAGCAGTGGATTAAATCATGTGCTAGAGCTTTTTCAGTTTTGCAATCATATAAAGAGAATAAAAGTAACATTTTGAGAGGTGTTTGTTGTTGTCAACGACTGGTAGCGGGTACTCTAACCCCCTTGCCAGACAACCTCCTAAGAGCGGCTCCCATATTATTTTCATTTTGTGTGGCACTCCTTCCAACCTTTCTTTCACAAACCATGGCTAACCGAATCCTCGGGTGCCTGCCAACAATCTCATACCGTGAAGGAGTGCCTTTTTATTTTAGTTTTATTATGATGATGACACTCCCCCCAACCTTTGCTTACACAAGCCATGGCTAACCGAATCCTTCGGGTGCCGTCCATCAATCACATACCATGGAGGAGTGTCTATTTAGTTTGATTAATTTGGGACTGGGAATCCCATTGCCAGCTCTTTTTGCAAAATTATTGGATAAGCGGATGAAGCCACTAGTCCATTGGTAGAAGTTGCCCAACAAGATTGAAAGATAAAACACCACATACTTCCTCATGAGCTATGAAACATTGACACAAATAAGAGATACTAAGTTTTGAATTGTTTAAAGGTAGCACACGAAGTATTTACTTGGAATGGCAGAAAATACCATGTAGTAGGTAGGTATGGTGGACACAAATGACATAGGTTTGGGTTAAGGTTTGGATGCACGAGAAGTATTCCCTCTCGCATGTGTCTTTGGCTAGCAAGGTTAATTAGCAAGCATAAGAGTCGAGGGAAACAAACAAATATACATATGATATAAACAATCATGCATCTTCCTTGTAAGCACAAACAATCTTAACTTCAGAATAATAAGCTATGAGCTAACAAGAAAGACAATGAAACAACTACATGTATTTCTCTTTTCTATTTAAACCTCAAAGTGTTGTTGCTATTGACCAATGCTAAGTTTGCCAAAACCAAACAGATTTATTCAATGCTCCCAAAGTGATACCAATACTAACAACAAGGTAAATCATATAATAGAGATTGCAAACTAAAATAAGATGTGCAATATGTAAATGATAAGACCTCTCATTAATATTCCATAACGATAACTCACACCAAGGGATACATAGACAACCAACTAAAGGAGAGATACTTCCAAACGCAACCCATCTTATATGATAACTTCCCTACTCATGATATGACACTACTTGACAATAAAGATAAAAGGTAGTGATAATGTGATACCGCGGCACTCCCCCAAGCTTGGAACAAACCAAGGGGATGCCAATACCGATGATGAATTACTCCTGCGGCGATGGTGGAGATGAACTCCTCCCGCGCTTCTTAATAAGCTCCTTCATCTTCAGTTTCTCAGCTTGAAAATTCTGCACTAAGATTCGGAGAGATTCATTGTTATCTGAAGTTGGCGATGACGACCTTGTGATGCGAATCGAGTGGTATTCAATCATTCTTCGGAGACGGCAATTCTCCTCCTGGAGTATCTCCACTTCTCTTCTTAGAGCCCGATATTGATCACAAAACTCATCGGTAATCCGTAGCACTTCTTCCATCATGGGGAAGGAGTCGAGGCTAAGAGCGGGTGGTATAGGTCCCTGCAGGTTATGAGAAAAAGAACGTCGAGTGTCAACAGATCCCACCAAGATTTGCTTGCTCCCTCCGGCTTGCTGCTCTTGTCTTGATGGCACCTCCTTCACTTCTTCCTCCGAAAGCCCCTTGCCCTTGTTGTTGGAGGCCATGGTGCTTCTAGACCGAAAACAGATCCTGGCAGAAACAACTCGAAACAAAACACGTCGAGAAAACGATATACGGACCTCCAGGGGTCCGGGGGATTATATAGCAAAAATTTTCACAACAAACGGAAAGTACCAGATCGAACCAGAGTCGGAAAGGGGCGACGAGGCGGCCAAACCATAGGGCGGCGCGGGCCCAGGCTTGGCCGCGCCGGCCTATGGTGGCGCCCCCTCGTGCGTCCTTTCCACTCCGTTTCGAACTCGTAATTTTTCATATTTTCCAAAAACAGCGAAAATATTGTTCGGAAAGTAAATTGCGTACTTTTCATTACCAGTACTGTTACCTATTCAAAGTCGAGTTCTGGCGGACTGTCAATTTGCCCTTTGATGAAAGCTTCCGGTGTTTCCACTTGAATAATATCAACATCAACATTATAGGAATCACCTGAGATATAATGCTTGAGTCTTTGTCCATTCACCACTTGCGTAGCATTGCCTTGGAGAGAGCTAATCTTGATTGCTCCTGAACGATACACCTCCTCGACAACATATGGTCCTTCCCATTTTGAGAGTAATTTCCCTGCAAAGAATCTGAGACGAGACCGATACAATAGGACTTTATCCCCAATATTAAATTCTCTTTTGATAATCCTCCTATCATGTCATTTTTTAACTTTCTCTTTAAAGAGTTTAGCATTTTCATAAGCTTCATTTCTCCATTCATCTAGAGAACTTAATTGCAACAACCTCTTATCACCGGCAAGTTTTGGATCTTTATTTAATTCTCTAACAGCCCAATAAGCTTTGTGCTCTAGTTCTAAAGGTAAATGACAAGCTTTCCCATAAACCATTTTATAAGGTGACATTCCCATGGGATTTTTATAAGCAGTTCTATAAGCCCATAGTGCATCCTTCAATTTACTAGCCCAATTCTTTCTAGTTTTATTAACGGTCTTTCCCAAAATAGATTTAATCTCTCTATTTGATAGTTCTACTTGACCACTAGTTTGAGGATGATAAGCGGAAGCAATTCTATGATTAATACCATACTTAGCAAGAGTTTTTCTAAAACCTCCATGAATAAAATGAGAACCTCCATCAGTCATAATATATCTAGGCACTCCAAATCTAGGAAAAATAATATCTAAAAGCATTCTTAAAGAGGTCTCACCATCAGCACTTTTTGTAGGTATAGCTTCCACCCATTTAGTAACATAATCAACAGCAACAAGTATGTGAGTGTTACCTTCCGAAGACGGAAAAGGTCCCATGAAGTCAAATCCCCAACAATCAAATGGTTCAATAACAAGAGTATAATTCATTGGCATTTCATTGCGTCTGGAGATATTACCAACCCTTTGGCATTCATCACAAGATAAAATAAACTTTCTCGCATCCTTGAAGAGAGTTGGCCAATAAAAACCTGATTGTAGAACCTTTTGCGCGGTTCTTTCTCCGGCGTGATGTCCTCCATAAGCACTACCATGACATTTACTCAATATCTCTTGTTATTCATATTCGGGAACACATCTTCGCATAATACCATCCACTCCTTCTTTATATAAGTGTGGGTCATCCCAGAAATAATGCCTCAAATCATAAAAGAATTTCCTCCTTTGCTGAGCTGAAAAGGTTGGAGGCAAGTACTTGGAAACAATAAAGTTAGCATAATCAGCATACCAAGGACCTGTCTCGCGAGCTCACCTTTATTACAGCCAATTGTTCATTTGGAAAACTATCATTAACAGGAACAGGATCATGAGCAATATTTTCCAATCTAGACAAATTATCAGCAACAGGATTATCAACACCTTTCCTATCTACAATATGTAAATCAAATTCTTGCAAAAGAAGTACCCATCTAATAAGCCTCGGCTTAGCATCTTTCTTTGTCATTAGGTATCTAATTGCAGCATGATCAGTATGAATAGTAACTTTTGAATCAACAATATAAGATCTAAATTTATCGCAAGCAAAGACTACAGCTAATAATTCTTTTTCAGTTGTAGCATAATTTCTTTGAGCAGCATCAAGAGTTTTACTAGCATAATGAATAACATTCAGTTTTTTATCTACTCGTCGTCCAAGAACAGCGCCTACAAGAAAATCACTAGCATCACACATAATTTCAAATGGTAAGTTCCAATCGGAGGTTCAACTATAGGAGCGAGTTGTTAAGGCTTTCTTAAGAGTTTCAAAAGCTTCCTTACAATCATCATCAAAAACAAATGGTACATCTTTTTGAAGAAGATTAGTAAGAGGCTTTGAAATCTTGGAGAAATCTTTAATAAATCTCCTATAAAACCCAAAGATGACCAAGAACACTACGAATACCTTTAACGTCCCTCGGATAGGGCATCTTCTCAATTGCTTCAACTTTAGCTCTATCAACTTCAATACCTCTCTCAGAAATTTTATGTCCCAATACAATTCCTTCATTAACCATAAAGTGGCATTTCTCCCAATTAAGAACGAGGTTAGTTTCTTCACATCTCTGCAAAACTTTATCAAGGTTTCGCAAGCAGCTATCAAAAGAATTCCCATAGACGGAAAAATCATCCATGAATACCTCTACAATACTTTCACAAAAACCATGAAAAATAGCAGACATGCATCTTTGAAAAGTAGCAGGAGCGTTACATAAACCAAAAGGCATGCGTCTATAAGCATAAGTTCCATAAGGACAAGTAAAAGTGGTTTTCTCTTGATCTTTAGCTTTAACAGCAATTTGTGAAAACCCAGAATAACCATCAAGAAAGCAAAAATGAGTATTTTTAGACAATCTTTCTAGCATTTGATCAATAAATGGTAAAGGGTAATGATCTTTCTTAGTAACTTTGTTAACTTTTCGAAAATCAATGCACATTCTATACCCTACAACTACTCTTTGAGGGATGAGCTCATCATTATCATTAGGCACAAATCATTCCTCCCTTCTTGGGAACGCAATGCACAGGACTAACCCATCTACTATCAGCAATAGGATATATGATACCAGCTTCAAGAAGTCGTAATACCTCATTCCTTACCACTTCCTTCATCTTCGGAATTAGACGACGCTGATGTTCAACAACAGGCTTTGCATCATCTTCCATATTAATAGCATGTTGGCAAATAGAAGGAGAAATCCCTTTCAAATCATCAAGAGTATAGCCAATAGCTCCTCGGTGCTTCTTCAATATTTCCAATAACCTTTCTTCCTCAATCTCTGAAAGCTTAGAACTAATAATAACAGGATATATTTTCTTATCATCAATATGAGCATATTTAAGATTATCAGGCAACGGCTTTAAATCAAAAACAGGATCTTCCTTAGGTGGCGGTGTTGTACCCAAATCTTCCACCGGTAAATCATGCTTGAGAATAGGTTGGCGAAGAAAAATTTCCTCAAGCTCATCTCTTTCTTTCCTAAAAACTTCACTCTCGCTATCCTCCAAATGTTGCTGCAAAGGATTATTAGGAACAAGAACAATAGATGCACATTGCTCCATTTTAAAATCATTACTAGGCAAATCAGCTTTATAAGGAGTTTTAGTAAATTTAGAGAAGTTAAACTCATAAGATTCACCAGAAAATTTAGTCAAAATTTTCTCTTTCTTGCAATCTATAATAGCTCCACAAGTATTTAGAAAAGGTCTACCAAAAATAATAGGACAATAATCACTAGCAATGAGAACCAAGTACCAAAAAGTCAGCAGGATATTTAATCTTACCGCATAAAACTTCCACATCTCGAACAATACCAATTGGAGAAATAGTTTCTCTATTAGCCAGCTGAATAACCACATCAATATCTTCAAGTTCACAAGAATCAATTTCGTGCATAATCTCCGTGTAAAGCTCATATGGAATAGCACTAACACTTGCACCAATATCACATAATCCATAATAGCAATGATCACCAATTCTAACAGATAGCATAGGAACACTAGCTTGTTTGGGTTTATTAGGATGTGAAACAATATTAGAAGCATCTTCACAGAAAATAATATGACCATCCTCCACATTTTCAGTCACAAGATCTTTAATTATTGCAACAAATAGGTTCAACTTTTATTTGTTCTTCGGGTTCTACAGGTTTCTTTTCACTTTTATGAACCGCACTATTTATAACAGAGTACTCCTTCATTTTTGCTGCGAAAGTAGTTTTTTCAATATAAGATTCCGGATTAACCTGATCAGCAGTTTCAACTACAACACATTTATTAATAGATGAATCAATTTTATCTTTATACGGTTCATGATACTTATCAAAATTCTTCTTTGGCAATTCATAATGAGAGGCAAAAGCTTTATAAAGATTTGCAGCAACTTGAGAATCAAGACCATATGTAGCACTCATATTACGAAATTTATCAGTATCCATAAAAGCTTCAATGCATTTATAATCATAAATTATACCTGATTCTCTATCCTTGTCGTTCTCCCATCCTTCAGTATTTTCTTGGATCCGATCAAGAAGGTCCCTTTTAAACTCTTCTTTGTTGCGTGTAAATGATCCAGAACAAGAAGTATCCAAAGAAAGTCTTGTCTTGAAAAGAAAGTCTTGCATAGAAATTATCAATAATAACATTACCAGGAAGCTCATGAATGGGGCATTTGAGCATTAAAGACTTCAATCTCCCCCAAGCTTGGGCAATACTCTCTCCATCATGAGGCGAAAAATTATATATGCGATTCCGATCCTTATGAATTTCACTTGGAGGATAGAACTTGGAATAAAACCGGGGCACAATATCATTCCATTCAAGAGAATCCCCATTATCCAGTAATTTATACCAATGCGCTGCTTTACCAGACAGCGATAAAGAGAATAGTTTCTTCCTCACTTCATCCATAGCAATACCTGCACACTTGAATAGACCGCATAATTCATGCAAAAACAGTAAATGATCACCAGGATGGACAGTTCCATCCCCTTCATAGCGGTTATCCATAACACGTTCAATAATTTTCATAGGTATTTTATATGGTATTACTTCCTCACCTGGCGCCTCATCCACTACCGTTGCAGTAGTAGTAGATTTCCCAAATAAAAATTGAAGAGAAGATCTCTCCATAATGACTTATAGCAGCAGAAATAAAATCAGCACAACAAGAAGGTTTTCATTACCAATTCCACTTACCAATAGCGCTTCACTCCCGGCAACGGCGCCAGAAAATAGTCTTGATGACCCACAAGTATAGGGGGTGTATCGTAGTATCTTCGATAAGTAAGAATGTCGATCCCAACGAGGAGCAGAAGGTGTTGACAAGCAGTTTCGATGAAGGATTCACTGTAAATGCTCACAGACAAGTATTCAGTGGGTTTTGATGTAACAGTTGAATAAAGTACGAGTATGTAAAGTGCGAGAGTAACAATTGCAGCGAGTGGCCCAATCCTTTTTAGCACAAAGGACAAGCCGGTTTGTTTACTTATAATTACCAAACGTTCTCGAGGACACACGGGATTTTAGTCTAGTGCTTTCGCTACATACGGCTAAATAATCTTCATTGTTATGATAAGTGTTGTGTGGGTGAACCTATGCTAATGCACCGCCCTTCCTAGGACTAATACATACTTGTGATTATACCCCTTGCAAGCATCCGCAACTACAAGAAAGTAATTAAGAATAAATCTAACCACAGCCTTAAACTCGAGATCCTGCGATCCCTCCGCATCGATATACCAACGGGGTTTAGGTTTCGTCACTCCGGCAACCCCGCAATTGGCAAACGAATACAAGATGCATTCCCCTAGGCCCATAATTGGTGAAGTGTCATGTAGTCGACGTTCACATGACACCACTAGAAGAATAACACCACAACTTAAATATCACACCATTGAATATTACTCAACCATAGTTCACTACTAACATTTAGACTTCACCCATGTCCTCAAGAACTAAACGAACTACTCACGAGACATCATATGGAACATGATCAGAGGTGATATGATGATGAATAACAATCTGAACATAAACTTGGTTCAATGGTTTCACTCAATAGCATCAACAACAAGTAGAGATCGATACCGGGAGAGTTTCCCCTATCAAACAATCAAGATCAAACCCAAATTGCTACGGCGGTGACGGTGTCCAGCGGTGGAGACGGCGGTGATGATGGTGGAGATGATGATGATGGTGATGGCGATGATGTCCAGCTCGATGACGGTGACGATGGCGTCGATTTCCTCCCGGAGGAATTTCCCCGGCGGATTCCCCGCCCGCCGGAGAGCTCTTTCTCTCTGGTGTTCTCCGCCCCGCGAGGCGGTCAGTAACAATTCGCGAGGTACCCTCTCTGGCTTAGGTTTACGGGACGAAGGATTTCGCGAAGAAAAGGACGCGAAAGGCGTCGTGGGCCCCCCAATCGACATGGCGGCGCGGCCCGGGCATGGGCCGCGCCGCCCTAGGGTGTGGCCCCACCCCGGGTCCTCCTCTGGCCCCTCCTTCGGCTTCCTTCGTCATCTTGAAAAATAGGATTTTTGGTATAATTTCCTCCCACAGTTGATCTTCCGAAATATTGCGTTCGACGGTGCTTTTTCCAGCGAATCCTGCTCCGTGCTTGATCCTCCAATAATGATGAAACATGCAAAATAGATGAAATAACATAAGTATTGTGTCCCAATATGAAATATATCAATGAATAACAGCAAATTATGATATAAAATAGTGATGCAAATTGGACGTATCAGTGATGCAAGGCCCACCACTGCCAACTCGACTGCTTCCTTTTCAGTCACACGAGCCGAATAACATCGGTTCCTAAGATTTCTGAAGCGCTGGACGTATTCTGCCACAGTTTCTCCACGCTTCTGACGTACTTGTGCTAGATCGGCAAGGCCAGACTCGGAAGCCTCTGAGTGATACTGCATGTGGAACTGTTCTTCCATCTGCTTCCAAAGTCCGGATCGAGTCTGGTGGCAACGAAGTGTACCACCCGAAAGCCGATCCTGTGAGGGACTGTGCGAAGAACCTCACGCGTAGTGGATCCGATGCTGAGACCGTTCCTAGCTGTGCCAAATATCGGCTCACATGCTCGATGGAGCTGGAACCATCTGATCCATTAAATTTGGAGAAGTCAGGGAGCCGATACTTGGGTGGTAGCGGGATCAATTCGTACTCGTTGGGGTACGGCTTGGAATAGCCGATTGTCCTCCTTTTCGGCACCATGCCGAACTGGTCTCTCAGGATGGTACTGATCTGATCCACGGTGCTGGCCGCGGGAGTCGAACTCTGAAGATTCACCGGGGTGGCATACTTAGCCAGCCATGCTTGCTTTTCCAGCTCTGAGCCAACTGCAGGAGCTGAGCTCTGGAGGTTTGTCGGAGTGGCATACTTAGCTAGCCACGTCTGCTTCTCAAGATCCGTTCCCGAAGTTCCTCCTGTTGTTCCAGAAGTCCCTGCTGTTGCGGCCTGGTTTGTGAGCGCCCAGTTACCGCAGTCTGGCACGTATGTGCACGTGTACCCGTGAGGGATCTCCTTAGGCGCCTCGTGCAAGAACTGGTAGTTACTAGGGTCACCACCGATCTTGTAGACGACGTATGCCAGTGAATTCGGCACTTCTGGTGCTGCCAACGCGAATGGCAGCGGTGGACAGGACTGGAGCGGCATCTCTCCTTGGTATGTCCCGAGAGTTGGTCCTGACGGAGAGTACTGGTGCCTCATGATTTCCTGGATCACCCGAAGAGCAACACGCTCCAAAGTGTTCACCAGGTTCTCAGAGTGGCGGTGTAGCGAATGAGCTACCATGAAGTTAATCTCCTGACGCAGGGACCTGGTGCGTTCTTCTGACGGGGCGGACAGGTCCACTCCATCGAGCGCGCCTTCAGGTGAGAACCCTTTCCACCTGATGCCATGTGAGCGGGTTCTGTGAAAGGAGCCGATGAGGTCGGCTTCGAGGATCGCTTTGACCTCGTCATACTTCTTCTTGAGCTCCTCGGTCAGATCCTCGTACGTGACTGGGGTGCCGTCCGCCATCTCAGATGTAGATGGCGATGTGGTTGATGTCGAAGATTGTCCCACCGGGCGTGCCAGAATGTGTTGCGGTCAGAAACCCACCGGCGAGCAGCGACGGGCAACACAGGAGAGCCAGGAACGACTTAGGGCTGCGGCTGGCCCTGGTCCCTCCGAGCGACGGCCCGCAAAGACTCCGGCACGCACGTCCGATGCTGGTGTAAGGGCGTGCCACCTGACCTATACCGGTCGTAGAAGGTGATGGAGATGCCTCGCTTAGTTTCCTGCATGGCATACACGTAAACATTAAATACGAGCCTCGATCGGCTCTCAGGTTGTCCTGTGAATCGGCTCAAAGAGCCGATCCACCCATGATTCGCACGAGGTGTACGAATATATGGTGGTCCTGCTTGATCAAGATAAAGCTAAAACGATCTACGACAATTTAGGGTTTTCACCGCATAATCGGAACATCCTACTCGTGATTGAGCCTCGCGGCCGCGCACGGTAATCGTAAGCCGATCCTAGACAAGGCCTAAAAACCAACACGAAGTTGATCCCCGGAACATCCTGTCTAGGGCTAGCAAACTACACCCTGCGCGCCGCTGGATCCTTCAACCCTTTGTAAGGCCTAACTATGCAGATATTAAACTAATCCTTGAAGAACAAGGAGCAACCATAACGGATCGGATCTATTAAATAATGATCAAGCGGGGTGCCGCCCCTACGCCTAAGATAGGCGTAAGGGCGGCTAGATGTCTAAGGGTTGCACGACGATAGCATATGATACGAAGAACAATGCTAACCCTAACACATCTAAGATAACTACGTTGCTCGCCATCAAAAAGGCTTCAGTACGAGCAACGCATGAACAACGAATAAACTTGTACTGCCTAGATCGCAAGATGTGATCTAGGCAGCATGATGCTTACCCGGAAGAAACCCTCGAGACAAGGGAGTTGGCGATGCGCCTAGATTGGTTTGTGGTGAACGTGATTGTTGTTTATTTCATAAACCCTAGATACATATTTATAGTCCGTAGACTTTCTAACGTGGGAATAATCCCAACCGTGCACGAGCCAAACTCTAACTAACCGACACGTATCCTACTATATTACAGATACACGGGCAAACTAGCCCAAACTTTGCATATAAAGGCCGATTCATGAATTTCTTCCATGTATATCCTTCAAGCCCATCTTGATCGCGGCCCACCTCTGACTCGGTCAAATTCTGGTGATAACAATTATACACTACAAGAAAAGTTCTGATAGACAACGTCCCAAAATCGTCCGCTAAGGGGTATTTTTCGTCGCCTATGGGCCTAACCCGACGATATGGGTTCTGTTGTCGAAACTGCGTCAGGCAAAGTCCTACCACGTTTTTTTCGGTCCGTCGCGCTTGGGCGCCCTTTCGCCACGGAAAATCGGACCGTTGCAGAAGTGTTTCCGGGAGCCCGTTGACTGCTGACGTCATGCAAGCGCCACGTGGCGTACGCCGTTAATCGGCAATAACGGCGTTAACCGGCTGAAACCCCGTGGTAGATGGTAGGCCCACACGAGACCTGCCAAATCTTAAGCGGGCCGGCCTATTAAGTTTGCGGGCCGGGCCAGCTGACTTATTTGACCGGTCAACTATACATCTGGGCTGGACCATTAGTTACGTGGGCCGGGCCTAACCTCTAAGGTTGACTGGTCAAAACATTAATGGGCCGGCCCACTAAGCATGTGGGCCGGGCCGAATGCACTCGTTTGACCGGTCAACAGGAAAAATGGCCGGCCCACAAGACATGTGGGACCCACTTTCCTGTTATCGGGCTGGCCCATTTTACAAGTGGGGTCCACCTTAAAGCAAGTGGGCTGGCCCAATTAGCCGGTGGGTCCCACTTTCCTGCTACCGGGCCGGCCCATTTAGTACGTGGGGTCCACAATAGATCAAATGGGCTGGCCCAACAAAAAAGTGGGCCAGGCCAAAAACACGGGTGGGTCCCACTTTCCTGTTAAAGGGCCGGCCCATTTAGTATGTGGGATCCACCATATAGCAAGTGGGCCGGCCCAGCAAGATAGTGGGCCGGGCCAAAAAAACAGGGGTGGGTCCCACTTTCCTGTTAAAGGGCCGGCCCATTTAGTATGTGGGGTCCACCACATAGCCAGTGGGCCGGCCCAGCAAGATAGTATGCCGGGCCAAAAACATAGGTGGGTCCCACTTTCCTGTTAAAGGGCCGGCCCATTTAGTATGTGGGGTCCACCATATAGCCAGTGGGCTGGCCCAACAAGAAAGTGGGCCGGGCCAAAAACACAGGTGGGTCCCACTTGCCTGTTAAAGGGCCGGCCCATTTAGTATGTGGGGTCCACCATATAGCCAGTGGGCTGGCCCAACAAGAAAGTGGGCCGGGCCAAAAACACAGGTGGGTCCCACTTGCCTGTTAAAGGGCCGGCCCATTTAGTATGTGGGGTCCACCATATAGCAAGTGGGCTGGCCCAACAAGATAGTGGACCGGCCCAATAAGCAGGTGGGCCCACTATCGTGTTAACGGGGCGGCCCAATAAGTAAGTGAGCCGGCCCAAAATGAAAGTGGGTCCCCCACTACTGTAAATAGGCCGGCCCAATCTGTTGTAGGGCCCTGGTTGTTTGACTAGTCAAATTGCATTAAATTTCATGAGCCTACAATCTGATATCAATGATACACACAATTACATACACAAATAAAATTACAGGAAAATTACAAGGCAATTAATGTGCCCAAATAAAAAAAATACATAGAATCATTGAAGACTTCTATTAGCATCATCAATAACACGTTGACATTTGGCAATCGCCTTGATTGAATCTTGTGTACTCTTGGTCAACATATCAGCTACAGATCTTAAAGCAGCAATACCATGTCTTTTATAAAGTACAGCCTTGAGATATTTACTGTTTGATGAAAAGAATGGTCTAGGTTGACGACTATGAGAGGATGCATCAGAAGAAAGATCAGAACTTTTTGTGGGCCTCTCTTCTGATGAAGATTGCTTCATCACAACTGCATTCTGATAATAATGCAAAAGAGTTAAACGATGAACTATGCAAACATGTATTAAGCATTGTCGATATGAGATAGTCACAAGTACTAAGCACAGACTTACATTATATTGTTGCATAGGCTCACCCCGGAACCTTTTTTGTGCTCTATCTTCTACTAAGGACTTCTTCATTACAACAACATTCTAGTAATATTGCAAACATAGTTACAACAGTGAACTATTCAAACATTTATTATGCAATGTAGATATAAGATAATAACAAGTTGCATAAATAAGACAATGCATGGAACTTGTACTAAGCAGACTTACATCATAATGTTGCACAGGGTCGCTTTGGCGAGTATCTTCTAATGATGACTGCTTCACTAAAACTGCATTCTGGTAATATTGCAAACATAGTTACAACAATTAACTATTCAAAAATGTATTACGCAATGTAGAGATCAGATAACAGCATGTAGCGTAAATAAGCACAAGATAAGATAAGATGCATGTACTAAGCACATCTTGCTCATTAGGTCCTTCTCTTGCGTGCACTAGTCGTGGTCGACATGCCTGTCATTTTAGGTTCAGCCATCAAGTGAAATGCTAATCCTCCTGCTCCATTGTCCTTAATCTGTGTTTAGATATCACATTTAAGACCAAATCAGCTGGTTTCAAATAACAAAAAACTTGAGCTGCCAAATGAATAAGCCAATATTTACCAGATATCAGATTAAAACCAACTAGATGTTGCTTTGCATGAGATACGAATTTCAGACATTCAGATTTAGAGTAGGGTAATGCCAAGGTTTTCCACATAAAGTAAACTGGCATTAAGAATGAGCAAATGTCAGGTTCAAATCACCTTCGCAGTTGCTCCAAGACAAGCATATCAAATAGGCAGAAACATAGTAAAGCATGGATGACATTGCTATGGCAGGGTTCCAAGTGTTAATCTCTTGCATAAGGAACAATGCATATAGGTTATAGATAATAACTGAAGTAAACCGCGTAGTTACCAACCAAGAACTCAGATTCCAACCTTCCCTAGCGTCCCCGCTGTTAATGTTGGATATTCTAATAAGTGGTTCGCATGATCAATCCCTAGGAAAAATAACATTGACAAGTTAGTGAACGATAATACAAAGACAAGACATGCACGCAGCAATAACTATACAAGCTGTGCGACAGGAGTATTCATGGGAAAAAATAGCTATAAGCTAAAGACGAGGTATAAGAGCAAGCAGATTGGAAATGCACATAGCATGATTATAAAAGCAGTGTGAGAAATAGCAGGCACGGGAAAACAGCTAGCGGCTAGCGGTGAGCTAATGACGTGGTATAAGAACAACCAGATTGGAAATGCCCATAGCATGGCTATAAAAGGAATAGCATGCAGTACAAAAAAAGGTGGCAGCAAATGAATAGGTATAAGGCTATAAATATGTGGATGCACACACGTGTCAGTAGAATGAACAGGATGGTAGCGACCGGATAATGCTTTTGTACTGTACAATATTTAAACGAACTTCATGCGAAGTAACACATCAAGAAAGTTAATGGCATATGAGATCTGCAAATAACTACACAAAACATGGCTAAAGAAACACCGCGATCTAACGGGCCAGCGTACTAACCAAGCTGCGGCGGGGTGGACGGGGCGGAAACTTGCATTCCAGTGGCGGCGAACGCGGGAGACGATGAGTCGACCCTGTTTCAGTAGAAGTACGCGTTAGTGAAGCAGATCTGGTTGGCTGGCAAGGGATTCGGTGAAGTTGATACAGCCGCTGCGCCGAGGTAGTCGGTGGAATAGATCGACTTCTGTGGAGGGGGGGCCGCGGTGAAGTAGACCCGGTTCCGTTGGAGAGGATCCGGTGCGTCGACAGGAAAGGCGTTGATTGCTACGCTGTGGATGAGGTCGGCGGTGAAGCAGATCCGTCGGTGGCGAGGTCGGCGGTGAAGCAGATCCGTCAGTGGCGAGGTCGGCGGTGAAGCAGATCCGTCGGTGGCGTGGTCGGCGGTGAAGCAGATCCTTCGGTGGCGAGGGCGGCGGGGGAGCGGATCAGGTGGGTGGACAGCCAACACGATCAAGACTACGCTATGGAGGAATATGCCGGCGGCGAAGCAGATCTAGTACTGTAGAGAGTCAGAGCTTTGGCGTGTGAGAGTATTTTTGAGCTAATGGGGCGAATGGTTGGTGGGTGGGTGTGGGCCTATGGGGAGGGTTCGGGATCTAGGCAAGATATTTCATTGTTACCGAAAGAGCCCTCCATGGTCGGTGGGTTGTAGCTTCCGGACCAGGGTTAAAAGGGTAAAACTGGTCACGGGATTTTCGAATGGATGCGGCGGGATGATTTGGCGCGCGGCCAAATTTATTAGTTTCAAGCTACGAGCAGAACGACAAAATAATGTTCTTCCCCACGGAGCTCTCATTTCTTTCTCTTCTCTTTCTCTCTCGAGTCTCTCCCACTCCCCCGGCTCCTCTCCCCCTTCTCTCCGGCGGCCTCGCCGGCCGGAGACGAGGCCGACTTCTCTCTGTATATCGTACACCCTCCGAACTAAATTAATTGATTCAACTATCCTTAGACGTGTATGTATCTAGAGTAAAAACATGTGTGGATACACCCATATTTAGATAAGCAAAGTTGAGTCAGCTAATTTGGATCCGAAGGAGTTAGTGTTGTTGTAAGCTTAGATCCAGTGTTTTCCATGAGCAGAATGGCGCAATGGAGTCGGGGATCTCGTCATCGGCTTCAGATCTGGACTATGGTGAATCTGGCGGATCAGATCTGGCAGATCTTGCCGGCCAAACCCCGATCTGGTGCCATCAAGGTGATGGCGCTAACGGTGAGGCTTGCTTTCGTCAGTGCTTCAGATCTGGCCAATGGGGAAGTCAAGCTGCTAACGTTCACAAGCTCGAGGCATACAACGGCGTCATCCGTCTTTCCCGTGAACATCTTGGCCTTTCAGCGGCCCTTCTCAGAGCCAATATGCCGTTGCTGAGGCCCTTCTTCTCCTTCGTCCTGGCGACTACCGGCGACACCATCCCAAGTGGTGCGTCCCCGGCGACGGAGTTGCTGGAAAGGATGCCGAGCAGAGATCTGATGTGCGGTCCAGAAGGACTCGATTGATTTTCTTCTATATGTTTTGGGGTCCTTTTTGTAAAGTTGCAGGTCCTATTAGTTGTTGTCTAGTTCTTTTGGACCTCTATGTAATTTTTTGGACTAGTTTCCATTTGCACCGATAAACTTGAATTTTGACAAGTTCACGGGGAAAAAAATTCCTTTGCACATATGGACTATCATGTATGAACATTCTTGAGATTTAAACTATATGTAATGGCCAGCACTTGCGCAAGAGGCTCGTCTAGTGCGCACTAGTTTCCATTAGCACCGATAAATTTGAATCTTGACAAGTTATTGGAAGAAAAAATTGATTCACATATAGCCTATCATGTATGAACATTATTGGGATTCAAACTATACATAGATGGCCAACACGTGTGCAAGGGGATCCCCCTAATGTGCACTAGTTTCCATTAGCACTGATAAACTAGAGGATACCCCGCGCGGTGCTGCTGAAATTTATGCTACGTTTTTTAGTAGCACGCAATAATAGATGAACTCCAATTTTGCGGGACATCAGCATGTCAAACAACTTAATATAGATTTCAGTAAGAGAAGAAATGGATAAAGCTAAAGCAAAGAGGAAATTAAGGAAGATTGGCACAATTCGGTTTTATTAAACATGACTTGATATTATCAGTAAGATAATCGATGTACACATCTGATATGACCATTTGTTCAAGGAACTCCAATGGCTATTGTATAATTAAGCTAATTTTCTTGATCACAGAAAAGCGTTAAATAGTGGATACATTGAAAAGTTGCTGATTTTCCTTTGAATTAACTTTTCATCTGAGATTAAAAATATCTATACAATTATATTTAAAATGTATAGCTTACACAGGATAAGCTCTACCACATGTTTACTCCTCCAACTACAATGAATATCAATCGCCCAAATTACACAGATTTATGTATTTTACTAATTTTTACGTATTATTTGATCTGCCACTAACTCCATGAGGAAACCTGACATATGTCATGTCAACTGGATAAACTGCACATGAAACAAAAATGAGATTATTTTTACAACCATCTCTTACAAAAGTAGTTCAACATTAGATAAGAGGAACTATTTTCTTGGAAGGCAGGCAGCTGAGAAAAAACAGTGGTACAACTCTGAAATTTTTGAAATATAGGTACTTGAGTTGTCGAAGATACCTTGGCCAATTTATTTCTCTAATTTCTCTAATGATAAACTGGCTGATGCCAATTACAACACTTTCCCCTTTTGCTTGCACGTGACCTTGAAATGATAGCAACATGATATCTACATATAGATAACAACTACAGTCTGTACAACCACTTACATATTGAACTGTATCTACACAGTTTGTCCAAATTTCTAGCACATATGTAACAGGTTGTGGGGAAAGACATACCTGATCAGATAACTGACCAAAGATGCATGCCTTCTCGTATGTGACCAGCTTGTAATCCACAGGGATGATCGGAAAAAAAAACTCTGGTCATACAAATAGAAGACATAGGAGGAAGCACACCTTGCTTACTTGCTGCAGTTGAATCTATCAATTTGAGGGAAATAACTTTCTTGTTGGTGCTAGCTCGGTTAATGAAAACAGAGGATACAATTATGTGCAACTAAACTGAATCTTAATAAATTAGTACAGAGGTACATGATGTATCATACACACGGAAGACACTGCCGAAAAAAAAACATTAGAGTAGCTCCAGGGTGTTGTGTGGTTAAAGAAGGAAAACAACACATCTAGATTGGGATTGTGGAGATCTGGAGTTCTGGGCTCACCTGGTACGGTGTGGGGATTCTAATGGGGTTGGACGATGGTGGATTCTGATAGATTCCGAGATCCATCCAGTTGAATTGATGTGCACAGAGGATCGAGGAGGAGCTCGGCCACCCAGCTTCGATGGAGATCGCGAGATCCGTCCAGTTCAATGGATGTGCCCACAGGATCGAGGAGTTCAGCCACCCAGCTTCGATGGAGGGGAAGCTCCACTATTTAAGGGTTACTCTTGTGTGGAGTGGAGAAGACGAAGAGGAATTTTTTTTTTGAAACGGAGGCAAAAGCTTTGCCTCATCTATTAATTAAGAAGAAGTTGCTCAGTTTTTAGGAGAAAACCGAGCGAAAACCTACAACAATATGGCCAAGCCCATACCAACAGCCACACCCACAAGAGAAAAAACAACAAAAGAATGCAACCTCTAAACCAACTAGAACCGACACCCAAGAGCACAACGTCCGGTCATGACAACCAAAAAAAAATCCAACAACTAATCAACCGACCCTCTTCCTTCTTATGCGCCTGATAGATACTTTTCTGAGAGACTTCTCCACCCTCCTGATCAAATCCTCCGAGGCCTTTCCCGCCAAGACACAGTCAATGTCCTTGCCATATCCAGGGCTAGCCGCCTCCAAACTAGCGAGCAAGCCGCAAAGCTCTTTTGCAAAAAGAGCCTCAGAACTAGGCGTCAACATTGCTCCACATTCCAAAGAGGCGAGGGACTAGCAAGGATCCAACTGTGGTGGCGGGGGTGTCATGGCCACCTCCAAGGTCTCAAAAGAGCATAACGCCAACGGAAGCACCGCAGGAGAATCACCACGCAACTCATGTCGCTCTAGCGTGATCTGCAGCACTGGGACCAAGGTCTCGTCTATGCCCTCGCTCTCCGAGGCAGTCGACCCAACAGGTTGCAGCGACCAGCCGGGGCTGCCACGAGGAGAGAAACAACTGTAGAGATATTCTTCCTCAACCACAGATGACTTCTCCTCAACGGAGCCAGGTGCAAGTGAAACTTGCACGGTGGCGAGCTCATGTCCACCTGAAGAACATGCCTCCGTCGGCTCCAAAGAATCACCAACATGTGACAACAACAACTTGATGCTTGCCACCTCCTCACGAAGGGGGCGAATTGCCTCCTCGACGCGCGTAGCAACCAACTGGGTGAGCTCCATGCGTAGCAAGGAAAGCTGGCACTGAAAGCGGGAGTGCAAACTGGCGTTGACATTGAACTCCTCACAACACCTTGGTGAGGGCCTTGGCGGCGATGTTGCAGGAGACGACGAGTGGCACACGACCTCGACCCAACTCCGGGACACCGATGGACGACGTGGCTGTGCGGGCGGAGAGCGGCGCCGCGAACAAGGAGCACTTGCGTCCGGAGAACGTGCACGACCGTCCGGAGAGCAAGAACGATCGGCGGGAAAGCGTGCACGGCAGAAACGCTCCCGGTGACCAGGACGACGACATCGGATGCATCTGAAGGGCTCACGACATGTGCTGACCTGGTGGCCACGCTCAAGGCACCGAAAGCATCTCCCACGAGCCCAACGCTTGAAAGCGAGACTACGCTCGAGGCCTTCCTTCCGAGGCGAAGTCGATGGCTCGCGGCTAGGGCGACCGCCTCGACCCACCTTCACCCAGTCATCCTCGTCCCCAAGAGCGCCAACAGCAACAGAGATGTTGCCGCAGGGCTCCGCTGGCTCCTCATCATCATGGCGCACATCAGCGGTGTCGCGAACCGAGCCGGAAACAACCCCTTCAGAGGAGGCCAACGGCAACTGCGGAGCCAACTCTTCATCGTCGTCGTCCTCATCAGAGTCCAAAGACAAGCCCAAGGCCGGCATCGCACCACCTGCAGGAAGGGGCACTTCGGCAGGACCACCCGAGGCAACTGACAGCAACGACAATGACCCGAGGCCCTCGACCAGCACGGCAGGGTCGCAGAGTAGCCCATCCAAAGGGTGAGAGCCAGTTGGAGCGGCCGCCATCCCAGACCGATGGCGAGGACAAGGCGACCTAGACACAGCACCTCCGGAGACGGCCGGCGCTGCAGCACAAGGGGCCTGCATGGACGCCCGCAGCGCTTGGAGGACTGAATCCACCGTTGAGGTGGCCGAGGGGCTGGCCAGACCAGAACCTGCAGGGGCAGCTGTAATCACGGCAGCTGCAGGCGCGACTGCAGGGCTCGGGTGCGGGGTCGCCGCAGCAGGCCTGAGGCGAGGGCGGGCGCGAGCTCGAGGCCGAGCCATCCTTCCCTGAACAACCGGGTCAGACCTGCGGCGAGCGAGGGCAGCCGCGGCCAGCTCGTCGGTGAGAAAGCAAGCGGCAAGAGGCGGAGCCGGCGAGGCCGCCGGGGCAGGCTTAGACGCACGGGCGGAACGGCAACTTGCAGGAGTCCGAGGTAGCCCGACCTTCATCTCTTCAAGGGCTCAGCCCGCCGACGCCATGGAGCTGACGGGAGGAGGGTGGAGGAGGGAGAGAACGCGACGGAGAGCTCGGATCTGGTCGGAGAAGAAGCAGAGGAGGCCGAACGGAGGAGATCTGGGCGGCGGCGGCGCTCACCCGCCGCGGGCGTGTTCGCGAGAGCGCGTCCTCATCGCATATCAGGAGACTGATTCCGATTTTGGTTTATGTTTAAGACGAAGAGGAAATCATCAATGCCTATTGCCTCCTAATCTGTTTGTGAATCAAAGGAGATGAAACAGATGAATAATGGCTACTGAGTGGAGGAGACGAAGTGGGGGCTGACTCTTAATCTTTCCAGCTCGTGTCAGATGAAACATAGTGACGCCTAGACCCAGATCACGCAGAGAAATTGCGGGACTACAGGGGAAAACGTGACGGGGGACATCGCTCGGAAATAGCAATGACGTGGACGCACCAGAGAACAGGAAAATCTTGTAGTGGGGGATTCCTATTAAGAGATAAAAGATTTGAATCTTTACAAGTTCTCGAAAAAAATTTGCTTCACACATATGCCCTATCATGTATGAACATTATTGGGATTCATATTATATATAGATGGCCAACACTTGTGCAAGGGGTCCTCTAATTCTTGGGGATTTCAATCTCTCTCTCTCTCTCTCGATCTATCGTTGGTGGCCAGAACAACACACATATGCATGCACTTTATGCGCAAAGGCGCGGGTGCGTCTAATAATTCATGTGTGTGCGTATATTTGAACATATTCTTGGGGATTTCAATCTCTATCTCTCGATCTATATATCGTTGGTGGCCAAGAAACACACTTATATATATATGCATGCACTTTATGCGCAAATTAAGGCGGGTGCCTCTAATAATGTGTGTGCGCACTCGATCGATGATCCCTAAACCTTAAACCATAAAACCCTAAAACCCTAATCCCTAATCACCCTAAACACTAAACCCTAAACCCAAAAACCGTAAACACTAAACCCTAAACCCTAAAAGCTAAACACTAAACCCTAAACACTAAACCCTAAACCCTAGACCCTATACCCTAATTAACACTAACCCTAACCCTAGCCCTAATTAAACCCTACATATATAGGCCAACGACACTTAATTGCCCATCAAGCAGCGACCAACTAATTAGCGCTGATAAATTAATTAACTTGAATTTTGACAAGTTCTCGATCTCGAATGAAAACACATTTGATTAAGTAGTCTCATAATATATATATATATATATAATTAGTGTGCATGCGCGCATGGCATACCTTGCATATCATTCGTGCATATATTTCAATATATATTTGAACATATTCTTGGGGATATGTATATATATCAATCTCTCTCTCTCTCGATCTATATATCGTTGGTGGCCAAGAAGCACACTTATATATATATACGCATGCACTTTATGCGCAAAGGCGCGGGTGCGTCTAATAATTCATGTGTGTGCGTATATTTGAACATATTCTTGGGGATTTCAATCTCTATCTCTCGATCTATATATCGTTGGTGGCCAAGAAACACACTTATATATATACGCATGCACTTTATGCGCAAATTAAGGCGGGTGCCTCTCATAATGTGTGTGCGCACTCGATCGATGATCCCTAAACCTTAAACCATAAAACCCTAAAACCCTAATCCCTAATCCCTAAACACCCTAAACCCTAAACACTAAACCCTAAACCCAAAAACCCTAAACACTAAACCCTAAACCCTAAACCCTAAACACTAAACCCTAAACCCTAGACCCTATACCCTAATTAACACTAACCCTAACCCTAGCCCTAATTAAACCCTACATATATAGGCCAACGACACTTAATTGCGCATCAAGCAGGCGACCAACTAATTAGCGCTGGTAAATTAATTAACTTGAATTTTGAAAAGTTCTCGATCTCGAATGAAAACACATTTGATTAAGTAGTCTCATAATATACATATATATACAATTAGTGTGCATGCGCGCATGGCATACGTACCTTGCATATCATTCGTGCATATATTTCAATATATATTTGAACATATTCTTGGGGATATGTATATGTATCAATCTCTCTCTCTCGATCTATATATCGTTGGTGGCCAAGAAACACACTTATATATACGCATGCACTTTATGCGCAAAGGCGCGGGTGCCTCTAATAATGTGTGTGTGCACTCGATCGATGATCCCTAAACCTTCAACCCTAAAACTCTAATCCCTAATCCCTAATTATACCCTAAACATACACCCTAAACACCCTAAACACTAAACCCTAAACCCTAGACCCTAAACCCTAAACACTACACCCTAAACCGTAAACCATAAACACTAAACCCTAAACCTAGACCACAAACCCTAAACCCTAAACCATAAACCCTAAATATATTTCAATCTCTCTCTAGATCTATATATCATTGGTGGCCAAGAAACACACTTATATATACGCATGCACTTTATGCGCAAAGGCGCGGGTGCCTCTAATAATGTGTGTGTGCACTCGATCGATGATCCCTAAACCTTAAACCCTAAAACCCTAGCTAATCCCTAATACCTAATCCCTAATTATACCCTAAACGTACACCCTAAACACCCTAAACACTAAACCCTAAACCCTAGACCTAGACCCTAAACCCTAAACACTACACCCTAAACCCTAAACACTAAACCCTAATCCCTAACCCTAGCTAGACCCTAAACCCTAAACACTAAACCCCAAACCCTAAACCCTATATAGACCCTAAACCCTAATTAACCCTAACCCTAACCCTAAAACCCTAGCTAGCTAACCCTAAACACTAAACACTAATTAAACCCTACATATATATATAGGCCAACGACACTTAATTGCGCATCAAGCAGGCGACCAACTAATTAGCGCTGATAAATTAATTAACTTGAATTTTGACAAGTTCTCGATCTCGAATGAAAACACATTTGATTAAGTAGTCTCATAATATATATATATAATTAGTGTGCATGCGCGCATGGCATACCTTGCATATCATTCGTGCATATATTTCAATATATATTTGAACATATTCTTGGGGATATGTATATATATCAACCTCTCTCTCTCGATCTATATATCGCTGGTGGCCAAGAAACACACTTATATATATACGCATGCACTTTATGCGCAAAGGCGCGGGTGCCTTTAATAATGTGTGTGTGCACTCGATCGATGATCCCTAAACCTTAAACCCTAAAACCCTAATCCCTAATCCCTAATTATACCCTAAACGTACACCCTAAACACCCTAAACACTAAACCCTAAACCCTAGACAATAAACCCTAAACACTACACCCTAAACCCTAAACCCTAAACACTAAACCCTAAACCCTAAAGCCTAACCCTAGACCACAAACCCTAAACTATAAACCATAAACCCTAAATATATTTCAATCTCTCTCTAGATCTATATATCGTTGGTGGCCAAGAAACACACTTATATATACGCATGCACTTTATGCGCAAAGGCGCGGGTGCCTCTAATAATGTGTGTGTGCACTCGATCGATGATCCCTAAACCTTAAACCCTAAAACCCTAGCTAATCCCTAATCCCTAATTATACCCTAAACGTACACCCTAAACACTAAACCCTAAACCCTAGTCCCTAAACCCTAAACACTACACCCTAAACCCTAAACCCTTAGCACTAAACCCTAAACCCTAAAGCCTAACCCTAGACCACAAACCCTAAACCCTAAATCATAAACCCTAAATATATTTCAATCTCTCTCTAGATCTATATATCGTTGGTGGCCAAGAAACACACTTATATATACGCATGCACTTTATGCGCAAAGGCGCGGGTGCCTCTAATAATGTGTGTGTGCACTCGATCGATGATCCCTAAACCTTAAACCCTAAAACCCTAATCCCTAATCCCTAATTATACCCTAAACGTACACCCTAAACACCCTAAACACTACACCATAAACCCTAAACCCTAATCCCTAGCTAGACCCTAAACCCTAAACACTAAACCCCAAACCCTAAACCCTATATATACCCTAAACCCTAATTAACCCTAACCCTAACCCTAAAACCCTAGCTAGCTAACCCTAAACCGTAAACCCTAATTAAACCCTACATATATATAGGCCAACGACACTTAATTGCGCATCAAGCAGGCGACCAACTAATTAGCGCTGATAAATTAATTAACTTGAATTTTGACAAGTTCTTGATCTCGAATGAAAACACATTTGATTAAGTAGTCTCATAATATATATATATATAATTAGTGTGCATGCCCGCATGGCATACCTTGCATATCATTCGTGCATATATTTCAATATATATTTGAACATATTCTTGGGGATATATATATATATCAATCTCTCTCTCGATCTATATATCGTTGGTGGCCAAGAAGCACACTTATATATATACGCATGCACTTTATGCGCAAAGGCGCGGGTGCGTCTAATAATTGATGATTTCAATCTATATCTCTCGATCTATATATCGTTGGTGGCCAAGAAACACACTTATATATATACGCATGCACTTTATGCGCAAATTAAGGCGGGTGCCTCTAATAATGTGTGTGCGCACTCGATCGATGATCCCTAAACCTTAAACCATAAAACCCTAATCCCTAATCCCTAAACACCCTAAACCCTAAACGCTAAACTCTAAACACTAAACCCTAAACCCAAAAACCCTAAACACTAAACCCTAAACCCTAAACCCTAAACACTAAACCCTAAACCCTAGACCCTATACCCTAATTAACACTAACCCTAACCCTAGCCCTAATTAAACCCTACATATATAGGCCAACGACACTTAATTGCGCATCAAGCAGGCGACCAACTAATTAGCGCTGACAAATTAATTAACTTGAATTTTGACAAGTTCTCGATCTCGAATGAAAACACATTTGATTAAGTAGTCTCATAATATATATATATATAATTAGTGTGCATGCGCGCATGGCATACGTACCTTGCATATCATTCGTGCATATATTTCAATATATATTTGAACATATTCTTGGGGATATGTATATATGTATCAATCTCTCTCTCGATCTATATATCGTTGGTGGCCAAGAAACACACTTATATATATACGAATGCACTTTATGCGCAAAGGCGCGGGTGCCTCTAATAATGTGTGTGTGCACTCGATCGATGATCCCTAAACCTTCAACCCTAAAACCCTAATCCCTAATTATACCCTAAACATACACCCTAAACACCCTAAACACTAAACCCTAAACCCTAGACCCTAAACCCTAAACACTACACCCTAAACACTAAACCATAAACACTAAACCCTAAACCCTAAAGCCTAACCCTAGACCACAAACCCTAAACCATAAACCCTAAATATATTTCAATCTCTCTCTAGATCTATATATCGTTGGTGGCCAAGAAACACACTTATATATACGCATGCACTTTATGCGCAAAGGCGCGGGTGCCTCTAATAATGTGTGTGTGCACTCGATCGATGATCCCTAAACCTTAAACCCTAAAACCCTAGCTAATCCCTAATTATACCCTAAACATACACCCTAAACCCTAGACCTAGACCCTAAACCCTAAACACTACACCCTCAACCCTAAACCCTAAACACTAAACCATAATCCCTAACCCTAGCTAGACCCTAAACCCTAAACACTAAACCCCAAACCCTAAACCCTATATAGACCCTAAACCCTAATTAACCCTAAGCCTAACCCTAAAACCCTAGCTAGCTAACCCTAAACCCTAAACCCTAATTTAAACCCTACATATATATATATATATATATAGGCCAACGACACTTAATTGCGCATCAAGCAGGCGACCAACTAATTAGCGTTGATAAATTAATTAACTTGAATTTTGACAAGTTCTCGATCTCGAATGAAAACACATTTGATTAAGTAGTCTCATAATATATATATATATAATTAGTGTGCATGCGCGCATGGCATACCTTGCATATCATTCGTGCATATATTTCAATATATATTTGAACATATTCTTGGGGATATGTATATATATCAATCTTTCTCTCTCGATCTATATATCGTTGGTGGCCAAGAAGCACACTTATATGTATACGCATGCACTTTATGCGCAAAGGCGCGGGTGCGTCTAATAATTCATGTGTGTGCGTATATTTGAACATATTCTTGGGGATTTCAATCTCTATCTCTCGATCTATATATCGTTGGTGGCCAAGAAACACACTTATATATATACGCATGCACTTTATGCGCAAATTAAGGCGGGTGCCTCTAATAATGTGTGTGCGCACTCGATCGATGATCCCTAAACCTTAAACCATAAAACCCTAAAACCCTAATCCCTAAACACCCTAAACCCTAAACCCGAAACACTAAACCCAAAACCCAAAAACCCTAAACACTAAACCCTAAACCCTAAACCCTAAACCCTAAACACTAAACCCTAAACCCTAGACCATATACCCTAATTAACACTAACCCTAACCCTAGCCCTAATTAAACCCTACATATATAGGCCAACGACACTTAATTGCGCATCAAGCAGGCGACCAACTAATTAGCGCTGATAAATTAATTAACTTGAATTTTGACAAGTTCTCGGTCTCGAATGAAAACACATTTGATTAAGTAGTCTCATAATATATATATAATTAGTGTGCATGCGCGCATGGAATACGTACCTTGCATATCATTCGTGCATATATTTCAATATATATTTGAACATATTCTTGGGGATATGTATATGTATCAATCTCTCTCTCTCTCGATCTATATATCGTTGGTGGCCAAGAAACACACTTATATATATACGCATGCACTTTATGCGCAAAGGCGCGGGTGCCTCTAATAATGTGTGTGTGCACTCGATCGATGATCCCTAAACCTTAAACCCTAAAACCCTAATCCCTAATCCCTAATTATACCCTAAACATACACCCTAAACACCCTAAACACTAAACCCTAAACCCTAGACCCTAAACCCTAAACACTACACCCTAAACCCTAAACCATAAATACTAAACCCTAAACCCTAAAGCCTAACCCTAGACCACAAACCCTAAACCATAAACCCTAAATATATTTCAATCTCTCTCTAGATCTATATATCGTTGGTGGCCAAGAAACACACTTATATATACGCATGCACTTTATGCGCAAAGGCGCGGGTGCCTCTAATAATGTGTGTGTGTGCACTCGATCGATGATCCCTAAACCTTAAACCCTAAAACCCTAGCTAATCCCTAATCCCTAATTATACCCTAAACGTACACCCTAAACACCCTAAACACTAAACCCTAAACCCTAGACCTAGACCCTAAACCCTAAACCCTAAACACTAAACCCTAATCCCTAACCCTAGCTAGACCCTAAACCCTAAACACTAAACCCCAAACCCTAAACCCTATATAGACCCTAAACCCTAATTAACCCTAACCCTAACCCTAAAACCCTAGCTAGCTAACCATAAACCCTAAACCCTATTTAAACCCTACATATATATATAGGCCAACGACACTTAATTGCGCATCAAGCAGGCGACCAACTAATTAGCGTTGATAAATTAATTAACTTGAATTTTGACAAGTTCTCGATCTCGAATGAAAACACATTTGATTAAGTAGTCTCATAATATATATATATAATTAGTGTGCATGCGCGCATGGCATACCTTGCATATCATTCGTGCATATATTTCAATATATATTTGAACATATTCTTGGGGATATGTATATATATCAATCTTTCTCTCTCGATCTATATATCGTTGGTGGCCAAGAAGCACACTTATATATATACGCATGCACTTTATGCGCAAAGGCGCGGGTGCGTCTAATAATTCATGTGTGTGCGTATATTTGAACATATTCTTGGGGATTTCAATCTCTATCTCTCGATCTATATATCGTTGGTGGCCAAGAAACACACATATATATATACGCATGCACTTTATGCGCAAATTAAGGCGGGTGCCTCTAATAATGTGTGTGCGCACTCGATCGATGATCCCTAAACCTTAAACCATAAAACCCTAAAACCCTAATCCCTAAACACCCTAAACCCTAAACCCTAAACACTAAACCCTAAACCCAAAAACCCTAAACACTAAACCCTAAACCCTAAACACTAAACCCTAAACCCTAGACCATATACCCTAATTAACACTAACCCTAACCCTAGCCCTAATTAAACCCTACATATATAGGCCAATGACACTTAATTGCGCATCAAGCAGGCGACCAACTAATTAGCGCTGATAAATTAATTAACTTGAATTTTGACAAGTTCTCGATCTCGAATGAAAACACATTTGATTAAGTAGTCTCATAATATATATATATAATTAGTGTGCATGCGTGCATGGCATGCGTACCTTGCATATCATTCGTGCATATATTTCAATATATATTTGAACATATTCTTGGGGATATGTATATGTATCAATCTCTCTCTCTCGATCTATATATCGTTGGTGGCCAAGAAACACACTTATATATATACGCATGCACTTTATGTGCAAAGGCGCGGGTGCCTCTAATAATGTGTGTGTGCACTCGATCGATGATCCATAAACCTTCAACCCTAAAACCCTAATCCCTAATTCCTAATTATACCCTAAACATACACCCTAAACACCCTAAACACTAAACCCTAAACACTACACCCTAAACCCTAAACCATAAACACTAAACCCTAAACCCTAAAGCCTAATGATACGTCTCAAACGTATCTATAATTTCTTATGTTCCATGCTACTTTTATGATGATAATCACATGTTTTATACACTTTATATGTCATTATTATGCATTTTCCGGCACTAACCTATTAACGAGATGCCGAAGAGCCAGTTGCTGTTTTCTGCTGTTTTTGGTTTCACAAATCCTAGTAAGGAAATATTCTCGGAATTGGACGAAATCAACGCCCAGGGTCCTATTTTTGCACGAAGCTTCCAGAAGACCGAGGGGGAAAGGAAGTGGGGCCACGAGGCGCCACCACAACAGGGCGGCGTGGCCCAGCCCCTGGCCGCGCGGCCCTGGCGTGTGGGGCCCTCGTGTGCCCCCCCCGCGTTGCCCTTCCGCCTACTTAAAGCCTCCGTCGCGAAACCCCCAGTACCGAGAGCCACGATACGGAAAACCTTACTGAGACGCCGCCGCCGCCAATCCCATCTCGGGGGATTCTGGAGATCGCCTCCGGCACCCTGCCGGAGAGGGGATTCATCTCCCGGAGGACTCTACACCGCCATGGTCGCCTCCGGATTGATGAGTGAGTAGTTCACCCCTGGACTATGGGTCCATAGCAGTAGCTAGATGGTTGTCTTCTCCTCATGTGCTTCATTGTCGGATCTTGTGAGCTGCCTAACATGATCAAGATCATCTATCTGTAATGCTATATGTTGTGTTTGTTGGGATCCGATGGATAGAGAATACTATGTTATGTTGATTATCAATCTATTACCTATGTGTTGTTTATGATCTTGCATGCTCTCCGTTGTTAGTAGAGGCTCTGGCCAAGTTTTTGCTAGTAACTCCAAGAGGGAGTATTTATGCTCGATAGTGGGTTCATGCCTCCATTAAATGGGACAGTGACGAAAGTTCTAAGGTTGTGGATGTGCTGTTGCCACTAGGGATAAAACATTGATGCTATGTTCGAGGATATAGTTATTGATTACATTACGCACCATACTTAATGCAATTGTCTGTTGCTTGCAACTTAATACCGGAAGGGGTTCGGATGATAACCTGAAAGTGGACTTTTTAGGCATATATAGATGCATGCTGGATAGCGGTCTATGTACTTTGTCGTAATGCCCAATTGAATCTCACAATATTCATCATATCATGTATGTGCATTGTCATGCCCTCTCTATTTGTCAATTGCCCAACTGTAATTTGTTCACCCAACATGCTATTTATCTTATGGGAGAGACACCTCTAGTGAACTGTGGACCCCGGTCCATTCTTTTACATCGAATACAATCTACTGCAATACTTGTTCTACTATTTTCTGCAAACAATCATCATCCACACTATACATCTAATCCTTTGTTACAGCAAGCCGGTGAGATTGACAACCTCACTGTTTCGTTGGGGCAAAGTACTTTGGTTGTGTTGTGCAGGTTCCACGTTGGCGCCGGAATCCCTGGTGTTGCGCCGCACTACATCTCGCCGCCATCAACCTTCAACGTGCTTCTTGACTCCTACTGGTTTGATAAACCTTGGTTTCTTACTGAGGGAAACTTGCTGCTGTACGCATCACACCTTCCACTTGGGGTTCCCAACGGACGCGTGCTGTACGCGTATCAAGCTAAATTTCTGGCGCCGTTGCCGGGGAGATCAAGACACGCTGCAAGGGGAGTCTCCACAATCCAATCTCTTTACTTTGTTTTTGTCTTGCTTTATTTTATTTACTATTTTGTTTGCTGCACTAAAACAAAACACAAAAAAATTAGTTGCTAGTTTACTTTACTTGCTATCTTGTTTGCTATATCAAAAACACAAAAAAATTAGTTACTTGCATTTACTTTATCTAGTTTGCTTTATTTACTGTTGCTAAAATGAATACTCATGAAAATACTAAGTTGTGTGACTTCACAACCACAAATAATAATGATTTCTTATGCACACCTATTGCTCCACCCGCTACTACAGCGGAATTCTTTGAAATTAAACCTGCTTTACTGAATCTTGTTATGCGAGAGCAATTTTCTGGTGTTAGTTCTGATGATGCTGCTGCCCATCTCAATAATTTTGTTGAACTTTGTGAAATGCAAAAGTATAAAGATGTAGATGGTGACATAAAATTAAAATTGTTTCCTTTCTCACTAAGAGGAAGAGCTAAAGATTGGTTGCTATCTCTGCCTAAGAATAGTATTGATTCATGGACTAAATGCAAGGATGCTTTTATTGGTAGATATTATCCCCCTGCTAAAATTATATCTTTGAGGAGTAGAATAATGAATTTTAAACAATTAGATATTGAGCATGTTGCACAAGCATGGGAAAGAATGAAATCTTTGGTTAAAAATTGCCCAACCCATGGACTGACTACTTGGATGATCATCCAAACCTTTTATGCAGGACTGAATTTTTCTTCACGGAACCTATTGGATTCAGCTACTGGAGGTACCTTTATGTCATCACTCTTGGTGAAGTGATACGTCTCCAACGTATCGATAATTTCTTATGTTCCATGCCACATTATTGATGTTATCTACATGTTTTATGCACACTTTATGTCATATTCGTGCATTTTCTGGAACTAACCTATTAACAAGATGCCGAAGTGCCGATTCTTTGTTTCTGCTGTTTTTGGTTTCAGAAATCCTAGTAACGAAATATTCTCGGAATTGGACGAAATCAACGCCCAGGGTCCTATTTTGCCACGAAGCTTCCAGAAGTCCGAAGACGAAACGAAGTGGGGCCACGGGGTGCCCAAACCCTAGGGCGGCGCGCCCCCCCTTGGCCGCGCCGGCCTGTGGTGTGGGGCCCTCGTGCCCCCTCCTGACTTGCCCTTCCGCCTACTTAAAGCCTCCGTGACGAAACCCCCAGTACCGAGAGCCACGATACGGAAAACCTTCCAGAGACGCCGCCAACGCCGATCCCATCTCGGGGGATCCAGGAGATCGCCTCCGGCACCCTGCTGGAGAGGGGAATCATCTCCCGGAGGAATCTACGCCGCCATGGTCGCCTCCGGTGTGATGTGTGAGTAGTCTACCCCTGGACTATGGGTCCATAGCAGTAGCTAGATGGTTGTCTTCTCCCCATTGTGCTATCATTGTCGGATCTTGTGAGCTGCCTAACATGATCAAGATCATCTATCTGTAATTCTATATGTTGCATTTGTTGGGATCCGATGAATAGAGAATACTTGTTATGTTGATTATCAAAGCTATGTCTATGTGTTGTTTATGATCTTGCATGCTCTCCGTTATTAGTAGATGCTCTGGCCAAGTTGATGCTAGTAACTCCAAGAGGGAGTATTTATGCTCGATAGTGGGTTCATGTCTCCGTGAATCTGGAGGGGTGACAAGAACCTCTAAGGTTATGGATGTGCTGTTGCCACTAGGGATAAAACATTGGTGCTATGTTCAAGGATGTAGTCACTAGTTACATTACGCGCAATACTTAATGCAATTGTCTGTTGTTAGCAACTTAATACCGGAGGGTTCGGATGATAACCTGTAGGTGGACTTTTTAGGCATAGATGCATGCTGGATGGCGGTCTATGTACTTTGTCGTAATGCCCAATTAAATCTCACTATACTCATCATGATATGTATGTGCATGGTCATGCCCTCTTTATTTGTCAATTGCCCAACTGTAATTTGTTCACCCAACATGCTGTTTGTCTTATGGGAGAGACACCTCTAGTGAACTGTGGACCCCGGTCCAATTCTATTTACTGAAATACAATCTACTGCAATACTTGTTCTACTGTTTTCTGCAAACAATCATCTTCCACACAATACGGTTAATCCTTTGTTACAGCAAGCCGGTGAGATTGACAACCTCACTGTTTCGTTGGGGCAAAGTACTTTGGTTGTGTTGTGCAGGTTCCACGTTGGCGCCGGAATCCCTGGTGTTGCGCCGCACTACATCCCGCCGCCATCAACCTTCAACGTGCTTCTTGGCTCCTCCTGGTTCGATAAACCTTGGTTTCTTTCTGAGGGAAAACTTGCTGCTGTGCGCATCATACCTTCCTCTTGGGGTTCCCAACGAACGTGTGAGTTACACGCCATCAAGCTCTTTTTCTGGCGCCGTTGCCGGGGAGATCAAGACACGCTGCAAGGGGAGTCTCCACTTCTCAATCTCTTTACTTTGTTTTTGTCTTGCTTAGTTTTATTTACTACTTTGTTTGCTGCACTAAATCAAAATACAAAAAAAATTAGTTGCTAGTTTTACTTTATTTTGCTATCTTGTTTGCTATATCAAAAACACAAAAAAAATTAGTTACTTATATTTGCTTTACTTATTTCATCATGTTTCCTTTTAATTTTACCACGAAAGACATACCGGTAGGACGTGGGTCTATAGTTGGGAGAAATAATATAGAAGAATTTTTCAATCATGTTAGTACCATTGAAAATTTTGAAGATAGACACTTGGTAGACCTTGCGCCTACTTATGAAATTGCTGCCTCGCATTTAGTTCGCCTGTTGGAAACTAAATTTGTTAATCTTAATCCTATAATCCAACACATGTTTCTCACACTTGGTGATATGGAAGAAGGGGAAAAGAAAGATTTTGTTTTAGAAACCCTTCTTAGAGAATTTGGTGGTCTAGCAAGAGAAGCTAGAAAGGTCTTTGCTAAATTTAATATGCTTGGTTCTCATACTAATTTTGTTAGTCTCCTTGAAAGGATGGACATGGATAGAATAAGATACACTAATAATATTGATGATGGTGGGGAGATCAAAGCACCAATACCATGTAAACTCTTAGCTATGAATGATGCACTAGAAAATAACTATGCTTGGCTTGTTCCTGAAAATTTGTTTGATGAGAGTAGCACGCCTAAGACTAATGAAAAGGGAGATGCTAAAACTTATGTATCAAATATATTATGCCTGGTTGAGAAAACTCCACACCCCGCTGAGAATGCATCATCCTTTGATAATACCTGATACACACTTTCTGCGCCTAGCTGAAAGGCGTTAAAGAAAAGCGCTTATGGGAGACAACCCATGTTTTTACCTACAGTACTTTGTTTTTATTTTGTGTCTTGGAAGTTGTTTACTACTGTAGCAACTTCTCCTTATCTTAGTTTTGTGTTTTGTTGTGCCAAGTAAAGCCGTTGATAGAAAAGTAAGTACTAGATTTGGATTACTGCGCAGTTCCAGATTTCTTTGCTGTCACGAATCTGGGTCCACCTCCCTGTAGGTAGCTCAGAAAATTAAGCCAATTTACGTGCATGATCCTCAGATATGTACGCAACTTTCATTCAATTTGAGCATTTTCATTTGAGCAAGTCTGGTGCCATTTTAAAATTCGTCAATACGAACTGTTCTGTTTTGACAGATTCTGCCTTTTATTTCGCATTGCCTCTTTTGCTATGTTGGATGAATTTCTTTGATCCACTAATGTCCAGTAGCATTATGCAATGTCCAGAAGTGTTAAGAATGATTGTGTCACCTCTGAACATGTTAATTTTTATTGTCGCTAACCCTCTAATGAGTTGTTCTAAGTTTGGTGTGGAGGAAGTTTTCAAGGATCAAGAGAGGAGTATGATGCAACATGATCAAGGAGAGTGAAAGCTCTAAGCTTGGGGATGCCCCGGTGGTTCACCCCTGCATATATCAAGAAGACTCAAGCGTCTAAGCTTGGGGATGCCCAAGGCATCCCCTTCTTCATCGACAACATTATCAGGTTCCTCCCCTGAAACTATATTTTTATTCCATCACATCTTATGTGCTTTGCTTGGAGCGTCGGTTTGTTTTTGTTTTTGTTTTGTTTGCATAAAATGGATCCTAGCATTCACTTTATGGGAGAGAGACACGCTCCGCTGTAGCATATGGACAAGTATGTCCTTGGTTTCTACTCATAGTATTCATGGCGAAGTTTCTCCTTCGTTAAATTGTTATATGGTTGGAATTGGAAAATGATACATGTAGTAATTGCTATAAATGTCTTGGGTAATGTGATACTTGGCAATTGTTGTGCTCATGTTTAAGCTCTTGCATCATATGCTTTGCACCCATTAATGAAGAAATACATAGAGCATGCTAAAATTTGGTTTGCATATTTGGTCTCTCTAAGGTCTAGATAATTTCTAGTATTGAGTTTGAACAACAAGGAAGACGGTGTAGAGTCTTATAATGTTTTCAATATGTATTTTATGTGAGTTTTGCTGCACCGGTTCATCCTTGTGTTTGTTTCAAATAAGCCTTGCTAGCCTAAACCTTGTATCGAGAGGGAATACTTCTCATGCATCCAAAATACTTGAGCCAACCACTATGCCATTTGTGTCCACCATACCTACCTACTACATGGTATTTTCCGCCATTCCAAAGTAAATTGCTTGAGTGCTACCTTTAAAATTCCATCATTCACCTTTGCAATATATAGCTCATGGGACAAATAGCTTAAAAACTATTGTGGTATTGAATATGTAATTATGCACTTTATCTCTTATTAAGTTGCTTGTTGTGCGATAACCATGTTCACTGGGGACGCCATCTACTACTCTTTGTTGAATTTCATGTGAGTTGCTATGCATGTCCGTCTTGTCTGAAGTAAGGGAGATCTACCACCTTATGGTTAAGCATGCATATTGTTAGAGAAGAACATTGGGCCGCTAACTAAAGCCATGATCCATGGTGGAAGTTTCAGTTTTGGACATATATCCTCAATCTCAAATGAGAAAATTATTAATTGTTGTTACATGCTTATGCATAAAAGAGGAGTCCATTATCTGTTTTCTATGTTGTCCCGGTATGGATGTCTAAGTTGAAGAATAATCAATAGCGAGAAATCCAATGCGAGCTTTCTCCTTAGACCTTTGTACAGGCGGCATAGAGGTACCCCTTTGTGACACTTGGTAAAAACATGTGCATTGTGATGATCCGGTAGTCCAAGCTAATTAGGACAAGGTGCGGGCACTATTAGTATACTATGCATGAGGCTTGCAACTTGTAAGATATAATTTACATGATACATATGCTTTATTACTACCGTTGACAAAATTGTTTCATGTTTTCAAAATCAAAGCTCTAGCACAAATATAGCAATCGATGCTTTTCCTCTATGGAGGACCATTCTTTTACTTTCAATGTTGAGTCAGTTCACCTATTTCTCTCCACCTCAAGAAGCAAACACTTGTGTGAACTGTGCATTGATTCCTACATATTTGCTTATTGCACTTATTATATTACTCTATGTTGACAATATCCATGAGATATACATGTTATAAGTTGAAAGCAACCGCTGAAACTTAATCTTCCTTTGTATTGCTTCAATGCTTTTACTTTGAATTATTGCTTTATGAGTTAACTCTTATGCAAGACTTAATTGATGCTTGTCTTGAAGTGCTATTCATGAAAAGTCTTTGCTATATGATTCACTTGTTTACTCATGTCATATACATTGTTTTGATCGCTGCATTCACTACATATGCTTTACAAATAGTATGATCAAGGTTATGATGGCATGTCACTCCAGAAATTATCTGTGTTATCGTTTTACCTGCTCGGGACGAGCAGAACTAAGCTTGGGGATGCTGATACGTCTCCAACGTATCGATAATTTCTTATGTTCCATGCCACATTATTGATGTTATCTACATGTTTTATGCACACTTTATGTCATATTCGTGCATTTTCTGGAACTAACCTATTAACAAGATACCGAAGTGCCGATTCTTTGTTTTTACGCTGTTTTTGGTTTCAGAAATCCTAGTAACGAAATATTCTCGGAATTGGACGAAATCAACGCCCAGGGTCCTATTTTGCCACGAAGCTTCCAGAAGTCCGAAGACGAAACGAAGTGGGGCCACGGGGTGCCCAAACCCTAGGGCGGCGCGGCCCCCCCCCTTGGCCGCGCCGGCCTGTGGTGTGGGGCCCTCGTGCCCCCTCCTGACTTGCCCTTCCGCCTACTTAAAGCCTCCGTGACGAAACCCCCAGTACCGAGAGCCACGATACGGAAAACCTTCCAGAGACGCCGCCAACGCCGATCCCATCTCGGGGATCCAGAGAGCGCCTCCGGCACCCTGCCGGAGAGGGGAATCATCTCCCGGAGGACTCTACGCCGCATGGTCGCCTCCGGTGTGATGTGTGAGTAGTCTACCCCTGGACTATGGGTCCATAGCAGTAGCTAGATGGTTGTCTTCTCCCCATTGTGCTATCATTGTCGGATCTTGTGAGCTGCCTAACATGATCAAGATCATCTATCTGTAATTCTATATGTTGCGTTTGTTGGGATCCGATGAATAGAGAATACTTGTTATGTTGATTATCAAAGCTATGTCTATGTGTTGTTTATGATCTTGCATGCTCTCCGTTATTAGTAGATGCTCTGGCCAAGTTGATGCTAGTAACTCCAAGAGGGAGTATTTATGCTCGATAGTGGGTTCATGTCTCCGTGAATCTGGAGGGGTGACAAGAACCTCTAAGGTTATGGATGTGCTATTGCCACTAGGGATAAAACATTGGTGCTATGTTCAAGGATGTAGTCACTAGTTACATTACGCGCAATACTTAATGCAATTGTCTGTTGTTAGCAACTTAATACTGGAGGGGGTTCGGATGATAACCTGAAGGTGGACTTTTTAGGCATAGATGCATGCTGGATGGCGGTCTATGTACTTTGTCGTAATGCCCAATTAAATCTCACTATACTCATCATGATATGTATGTGCATGGTCATGCCCTCTTTATTTGTCAATTGCCCAACTGTAATTTGTTCACCCAACATGCTGTTTGTCTTATGGGAGAGACACCTCTAGTGAACTGTGGACCCCGGTCCAATTCTATTTACTGAAATACAATCTACTGCAATACTTGTTCTACTGTTTTCTGCAAACAATCATCTTCCACACAATACGGTTAATCCTTTGTTACAGCAAGCCGGTGAGATTGACAACCTCACTGTTTCGTTGGGGCAAAGTACTTTGGTTGTGTTGTGCAGGTTCCACGTTGGCGCCGGAATCCCTGGTGTTGCGCCGCACTACGTCCCGCCGCCATCAACCTTCAACGTGCTTCTTGGCTCCTCCTGGTTCGATAAACCTTGGTTTCTTTCTGAGGGAAAACTTGCTGCTGTGCGCATCATACCTTCCTCTTGGGGTTCCCAACGAACGTGTGAGTTACACGCCATCATGAAGCAACAAAGCTTCTTGATAATATGATGATTAATTACTCTGAATGGCACACGGAAAGAGCTCCACAAGGTAAGAAGGTAAATTCTGTCGAAGAAACCTCTTCCTTGAGTGATAAGATTGATGCTATTATGTCTATGCTTGTGAATGATAGGACAAATGTTGATCCTAATAATGTTCCATTAGCTTCATTGGTTGCTCAAGAAGAACATGTTGATGTAAACTACATTAAAAATAATAATTTCAACAACAATGCTTACCGGAACAATTCTAGTAACAACTATAGGCCATATCCTTATAATAATGGCAACGGCTATGGTAATTCTTATGGGAATTCTTACAACAATAATAGGAATACACCCCCTGGACTTGAAGCCATGCTTAAAGAATTTATTAGTACACAAACTGCTTTTAACAAATCTGTTGAAGAAAAGCTTGGGAAAATTGATATACTTGCTTCTAAAGTTGATAGTCTTGCTGCTGATGTTGATCTTTTGAAATTGAAAGTTATGCCTAATAGGGATAATGAAAATAAAATTGTTACTACAGCAAATGCCATCCAAGTTAGAATTAATGAGAATATAAGATTAATGGCTGAACTGCATGCTAGGTGGGAAAGAGAAGAAAATGAAAAACTAGCTAAAGAGAATAATGTAGCTAAAGTTTGGACTATTACTACCACTAGCAATGCTAATGCTACACATGTTGCTGCACCTCCTACTAATAATGGTAAAAGAATTGGTGTTAGCAATGTTTCCACTTCTAATGCAAAGCGCGAAAAACTGCCTGAAACTGCTAAAACTACTGAAACTGCCTGTGATAAAACTGCTGAAATTTTTTCCAACATTGGGAACAATGATCCCATTGCTTTAGATTATAATGGTTTGGATTTTGATGATTGTCATATCTCTGAAGTTATAATGTTCTTACAAAAACTTGCTAAAAGTCCTAATGCTAGTGCTATAAATTTGGCTTTCACGAAACATATTACAAATGCTCTCATAAAAGCTAGAGAAGAGAAACTAAATCGCGAAGCTTCTATTCCTAGGAAGCTAGAGGATGGTTGGGAGCCCATCATTAAGATGAAGGTCAATGACTTTGGTTGTAATGCTTTATGTGATCTTGGTGCAAGTATTTCCGTTATGCCGAAGAGAATCTATAATATGCTTGACTTGCCACCATTGAAAAATTGTTATTTGGATGTTAATCTTGCTGATAACTCTACAAAGAAATCTTTGGGGAGAGTTGATAATGTTCGCATTACCGTTAACAATAACCTTGTCCCCGTTGATTTTGTTGTCTTGGATATTGAATGCAATGCATCTTGTCCCATTATATTGGGAAGACCTTTTCTTCGAACTATTGGTGCTATCATGGATATGAAGGAAGGTAATATTAAATATCAATTTCCTCTCAAGAAAGGTATGGAACACTTCCCTAGAAAGAGAATGAAGTTACCTTTTGATTCTATTATTAGAACAAATTATGATGTTGATGCTTCATCTCTTGATAATACTTGATATACACTTTCTGCGCCTAGCTGAAAGGCGTTAAAGAAAAGCGCTTATGGGAGACAACCCATGTTTTTACTACAATATTTTTGTTTTATATTTGAGTCTTGGAAGTTGTTTACTACTGTAGCAACCTCTCCTTATCTTAGTTTTATTGCATTGTTGTGCCAAGTAAAGTCTCTAATAGAAGTAAGATACTAGATTTGGATTACTGCGCAGAAACAGTTTTCTTTGCTGTCACGAATCTGAGTAAAATTCTCTGTAGGTAACTCAGAAAATTATGCCAATTTACGTGAGTGATCCTCAGATATGTACGCAACTTTCATTAGTTTTAAGTTTTCTCATCTGAGCAAGTCTGGTGCCTGTTAAAAATTCGTCTTTACGAACTGTTCTGTTTTGACAGATTCTGCCTTTTATTTTGCATTGCCTGTTTTGCTATGTTAGATGGATTTCTTTGTTCCATTGACTTTCAGTAGCTTTGTGCAATGTCCAGAAGTATAAAGAATGATTGTGTCACCTCTGAATATGTGAATTTTGATTATGCACTAATCCTCTAATGAGTTTGTTTCGAGTTTGGTGTGGAGGAAGTTTTCAAGGATCAAGAGAGGAGGATGATATACACTATGATCAAGGAGAGTGAAAGCTCTAAGCTTGGGGATGCCCCGGTGGTTCACCCCTGCATACATCAAGAAGACTCAAGCGTCTAAGCTTGGGGATGCCCAAGGCATCCCCTTCTTCATCGACAACATTATCAGGTTCCTCCCCCTGAAACTATATTTTTATTCCATCACATCTTATGTAATTTGCTTGGAGCGTCTGTTTGTTTTTGTTTTTGTTTTGTTTGAATAAAGTTGGATCCTAGCATTCATTGTGTGGGAGAGAGACACGCTCCGCTGTTGCATATGGACAAATATGTCCTTAGGCTTTACTCATAGTATTCATGGCGAAAGTTTCTTCTTCGTTAAATTGTTATATGGTTGGAATCGGAAAATGATATATGTGGTAATTGGTATAATATCTTGAATAATGTGATACTTGGCAATTGTTGTGCTCATGTTTAAGCTCTTGCATCATATACTTTGCACTTATTAATGAAGAAATACATAGAGCATGCTAAAATCTGATTTGCATGTTTGGTTTCTCTAAGGTCTAGATAATTTCTAGTATTGAGTTTGAACAACAAGGAAGACGGTATAGAGTCTTATAATGTTTACAATATGTCTTTATGTGAGTTTTGCTGCACCGCTTCATCCTTGTGTTTGTTTCAAATAACCTTGCTAGCCTAAACCTTGTATCGAGAGGGAATACTTCTCATGCATCCAAAATCCTTGAGCCAACCACTATGCCATTTGTGTCCACCATACCTACCTACCACATGGTATTTCTCCGCCATTCCAAAGTAAATTGCTTGAGTGCTACCTTTAAAATTTCCATTCTTTACCTTTACAATATATAGCTCATGGGGCAAATAGCTTAAAAACTACTGTGGTATTGAATATGTACTTATGCACTTTATCTCTTATTAAGTTGCTTGTTGTGCGATAACCATGTTCCTGGGGACACCATCAACTATTTCTTTGTTGAATATCATGTGAGTTGCTATGCATGTTCGTCTTGTCTGAAGTAAGGGCGATTTACCACTCATTTAATGGTTAGAGCATGCATATTGTTAGAGAAGAACATTGGGCCGCTAACTAAAGCCATGAATCATGGTGGAAGTTTCAGTTTTGGACATATATCCTCAATCTCATATGAGAACATTAATTGTTGCTACATGCTTATGCATAAAAGAGGAGTCCATTATCTGTTGTCTATGTTGTCCCGGTATGGATGTCTAAGTTGAGAATAACCAAAAGCGAGAAATCCAATGCGAGCTTTCTCCTTAGACCTTTGTACAGGCGGCATAGAGGTACCCCTTTGTGACACTTGGTTAAAACATGTGTATTGCGATGATAATCCCGGTAATCCAAGCTAATTAGGACAAGGTGCGGGCACTATTAGTATACTATGCATGAGGCTTGCAACTTGTAAGATATAATTTACATGATACATATGCTTTATTACTACTGTTGACAAAATTGTTTCTTGTTTTCAAAACCAAAGCTCTAGCACAAATATAGCAATCAATGCTTCCCTCTGCGAAGGGCCCTTCTTTTACTTTTATTGTTGAGTCAGTTCACCTATTTCTCTCCACCTCAAGAAGCAAACACTTGTGTGAACTGTGCATTGATTCCTACATACTTGCATATTGCACTTGTTATATTACTTTACATTGACAATATCCATGAGATATACATGTTACAAGTTGAAAGCAACCGCTAAAACTTTATCTTCCTTTGTGTTGCTTCAATACCTTTACTTTGAATTATTGCTTTATGAGTTAACTCTTATGCAAGACTTATTGATGCTTGTCTTTAAGTACTATTCATGAAAAGTCTTTGCTTTATTATTCAATTGTTTACTCATGTCATTTACCATTGTTTCAAATCGCTGCATTCATTACATGTGCTTACAATAGTATTGATCAAGATTATGTTGGTAGCATTGTCACTAAGAAATTATCTTTGTTATCGTTTACCTACTCGGGACGAGTAGGAACTAAGCTTGGGGATGCTTGATACGTCTCAAACGTATCTATAATTTCTTATGTTCCATGCTACTTTTATGATGATACTCACATGTTTTATACACTTTATATGTCATTGATACGCGTTCAACACGCGTCCGTTGGGAACCCCAAGAGGAAGGTGTGATGCGTACAGCGGCAAGTTTCCCTCAGTATGAAACCAAGGTTATCGAACCAGTAGGAGCCAAGAAGCACGTTGAAGGTTGATGGCGGCAGGATGTAGTGCGGCGCAACACCAGGGATTCCGGCGCCAACGTGGAACCTGCACAACACAACCAAAGTACTTTGCCCCAACGAAACAGTGAGGTTGTCAATCTCACCGGCTTGTCAGAACAAAGGATTAACCGTATTGTGTGGAAGATGATTGTTTGCAGAAAACAGTAGAACAAGTATTGCAGTAGATTGTATTTCAGTAAAGAGAATTGGACCGGGGTCCACGGTTCACTAGAGGTGTCTCTCCCATAAGATAAACAACATGTTGGGTGAACAAATTACAGTTGGGCAATTGACAAATAAAGAGGGCATGACCATGCACATACATATCATGATGAGTATAGTGAGATTTAATTGGGCATTACGACAAAGTACATAGACCGCCATCCAACTGCATCTATGCCTAAAAAGTCCACTTTCAGGTTATCATCCGAACCCTCCGGATTAAGTTGCAAAGCAACAGACAATTGCATTAAGTATGGTGCGTAATGTAATCAACAACTACATCCTTAGACATAGCATCAATGTTTTATCCCTAGTGGCAACAAGACAACACAACCTTAGAACTTTCTCATCTGTCCCTGTGTCAATGCGAGCATGAACCCACTATCGAGCATTAATACTCCCTCTTGGAGTTACAAGCATCTACTTGGCCAGAGCATCTACTAGTAACGGAGAGCATGCAAGATCATAAACAACACATAGATATAACTTTGATAATCAACATAACAAGTATTCTCTATTCATCGGATCCCAACAAACGCAACATATAGAATTACAGATAGATGATCTTGATCATGTTAGGCAGCTCACAAGATCCGACAATGAAGCACAATGGGGAGAAGACAACCATCTAGCTACCGCTATGGACCCATAGTCCAGGGGTAGACTACTCACACATCACACCGGAGGCGACCATGGCGGCGTAGAGTCCTCCGGAGATGAATCCCCTCTCGGCAGGTGTCGGAGGCGATCTCCCCCGGATCCCCCGAGATGGGATCGGCGGCGGCGGCGTCTCTCCGGAAGGTTTTCCGTATCGTGGCTCTCGATGCGGGGGTTTCGCAACGGAGGCTATTTGTAGGCGGAAGGGTAGGTCAAGAGGCGGCACGGGGCCCCACACCACAGGGCCGCGCGGCCAAGGGGGGGCCGCGCCGCCTAGGGTGTGGCCCCCTCGTGGCCCCTCTTCGTCTCCTCTTCGGACTTGGAAGCTTCGTGGCAAAATAGGACCCCGGGCGTTGATTTCGTCCAATTCCGAGAATATTTCGTTACTAGGATTTCTGAAACCAAAACAGAGAAAACAAAGAATCGGCACTTCGGCATCTTGTTAATAGGTTAGTTCCAGAAAATGCACGAATATGACATAAAGTGTGCATAAAACATGTAGATAACATCAATAATGTGGCATGGAACATAAGAAATTATCGATACGTCGGAGACGTATCAGCATCCCCAAGCTTAGTTCTGCTCGTCCCGAGCAGGTAAAACGATAACACGTATAATTTCTCGGAGTGACATGCCATCATAACCTTGATCATACTATTTGTAAAGCATATGTAGTGAATGCAGCGATCAAAACAATGTATATGACATGAGTAAACAAGTGAATCATAAAGCAAAGACTTTTCATGAATAGCACTTCAAGACAAGCATCAATAAGTCTTGCATAAGAGTTAACTCATAAAGCAATAATTCAAAGTAAAGGCATTGAAGCAACACAAAAGAAGATTAAGTTTCAGCGGTTGCTTTCAACTCATAACATGTATATCTCATGGATATTGTCAACATAGAGTAATATAATAAGTGCAATAAGCAAGTATGTAGGAATCAATGCACAGTTCACACAAGTGTTTGCTTCTTGAGGTGGAGAGAAATAGGTGAACTGACTCAACATTGAAAGTAAAAGAATGGTCCTCCATAGAGGAAAAGCATCGATTGCTATATTTGTGCTAGAGCTTTGATTTTGAAAACATGAAACAATTTTGTCAACGGTAGTAATAAAGCATATGTATCATGTAAATTATATCTTATAAGTTGCAAGCCTCATGCATAGTGTACTAATAGTGCCCGCACCTTGTCCTAATTAGCTTGGACTACCGGATCATCACAATGCACATGTTTTTACCAAGTGTCACAAAGGGGTACCTCTATGCCGCCTGTACAAAGGTCTAAGGAGAAAGCTCGCATTGGATTTCTCGCTATTGATTATTCTTCAACTTAGACATCCATACCGGGACAACATAGACAACAGATAATGGACTCCTCTTTTATGCATAAGCATGTAACAACAATTAATAATTTTCTCATTTGAGATTGAGGATATATGTCCAAAACTGAAACTTCCACCATGGATCATGGCTTTAGTTAGCGGCCCAATGTTCTTCTCTAACAATATGCATGCTTAACCATAAGGTGGTAGATCTCTCTTACTTCAGACAAGACGGACATGCATAGCAACTCACATGAAATTCAACAAAGAGTAGTTGATGGCGTCCCAGTGAACATGGTTATCGCACAACAAGCAACTTAATAAGAGATAAAGTGCATAATTACATATTCAATACCACAATAGTTTTTAAGCTATTTGTCCCATGAGCTATATATTGCAAAGGTGATGATGGAATTTTAAAGGTAGCACTCAAGCAATTTACTTTGGAATGGCGGAGAAATACCATGTAGTAGGTAGGTATGGTGGACACAAATGGCATAGTGGTTGGCTCAAGTATTTTGGATGCATGAGAAGTATTCCCTCTCGATACAAGGTTTAGGCTAGCAAGGCTTATTTGAAACAAACACAAGGATGAACTGGTGCAGCAAAACTCACATAAAAGACATATTGAAAACATTATAAGACTCTACACCGTCTTCCTTGTTGTTCAAACTCAATACTAGAAATTATCTAGACCTTAGAGAAACCAAATATGCAAACCAAATTTTAGCATGCTCTATGTATTTCTTCATTAATGGGTGCAAAGTATATGATGCAAGAGCTTAATCATGAGCACAACAATTGCCAAGTATCACATTACCCAAGACATTTATAGCAATTACTACATGTATCATTTTCCAATTCCAACCATATAACAATTTAACGAAGGAGAAACTTCGCCATGAATACTATGAGTAGAAACCAAGGACATACTTGTCCATATGCTACAGCGGAGCGTGTCTCTCTCCCATAAAGTGAATGCTAGGATCCATTTTATTCAAACAAAACAAAAACAAAAACAAACCGACGCTCCAAGTAAAGCACATAAGATGTGATGGAATAAAAATATAGTTTCAGGGGAGGAACCTGATAATGTTGTCGATGAAGAAGGGGATGCCTTGGGCATCCCCAAGCTTAGACGCTTGAGTCTTCTTGATATATGCAGGGGTGAACCACCGGGGCATCCCCAAGCTTAGAGCTTTCACTCTCCTTGATCATGTTGCATCATACTCCTCTCTTGATCCTTGAAAACTTCATCCACACCAAACTCGAAACAACTCATTAGAGGGTTAGTGCACAATAAAAATTAACATATTCAGAGGTGACACAATCATTCTTAACACTTCTGGACATTGCATAAAGCTACTGGACATTAATGGATCAAAGAAATTCATCCAACATAGCAAAAGAGGGAATGCGAAATAAAAGGCAGAATCTGTCAAAACAGAACAGTTCGTATTGATGAATTTTAAAATGGCACCAGACTTGCTTAAATGAAAATGCCCAAATTGAATGAAAGTTGCGTACATATCTGAGGATCATGCACGTAAATTGGCTTAATTTTCTGAGCTACCTACAGGGAGGTGGACCCAGATTCGTGACAGCAAAGAAATCTGGAACTGCGCAGTAATCCAAATCTAGTACTTACTTTTCTATCAAAGACTTTACTTGGCACAATAAAACACTAAACTAAGATAAGGAGAGGTTGCTACAGTAGTAAACAACTTCCAAGACACAAAATAAAAACAAAGTACTGTAGGTAAAAATATGGGTTGTCTCCCATAAGCGCTTTTCTTTAACGCCTTTCAGCTAGGCGCAGAAAGTGTGTATCAAGTATTATCAAGAGACGAAGTGTCAACATCATAATTTGTTCTAATAATAGAATCAAAAGGTAACTTCATTCTCTTTGTAGGGAAGTGTTCCATACCTTTCTTGAGAGGAAATTGATATTTAATATTACCTTCCTTCATATCAATGATAGCACCAACGGTTCGAAGAAAAGATCTTCCCAATATAATGGGACAAGATGCATTGCATTCAATATCCAAGACAACAAAATCAACGGGGACAAGGTTATTGTTAACGGTAATGCGAACATTATCAACTTTCCCCAAAGGTTTCTTTGTAGAATGATCAACAAGATTAACATCCAAATAACAATTTTTCAGCGGTGACAAGTCAAGCATATTATAAATTTTCTTAGGCATAACAGAAATACTTGCACCAAGATCACATAAAGCATTACAATCAAAATCTTTAACCTTCATCTTAATGATGGGCTCCCAACCATCCTCTAGCTTTTTAGGAATAGAGGCTTCGCGCTCTAATTTCTCTTCTCTAGCTTTTATGAGAGCATTTGTAATATGTTGCGTGAAAGCCAAATTTATAGCACTAGCATTAGGACTTTTAGCAAGTTTTTGCAAGAACTTTATAACTTCAGAGATGTGGCAATCATCAAAATTCAAACCATTATAATCTAAAGCAATGGGATCATCATCCCCAATGTTGGAAAAAATTTCAGCAGCTTTATCACGAGCGTCAAAGTAGCTTTAGCAGCTTTGTGTGCGCTTTCTCGCGCTTTGCATTAGAAGTGGAAACATTGCTAACACCAATTCTTTTATTATTATTAGTAGGAGGTGCAGCAACATATGTAGCATTAGCATTACTAGTGGTGGTAATGGTCCAAACTTTAGCTACATTCTTCTCTTTAGCTAGTTTTTCATTTTCTTCTCTATCCCACCTAGCACGCAGTTCAGCCATTAATCTTATATTCTCATTAATTCTAACTTGGATGGCATTTGCTGTAGTAACAATTTTATTATGATGATTTTCATTAGGCAAAACTTTCGATTTCAAAAGATCAACATCAGCAGCAAGACTATCGACTTTAGAAGCAAGTATATCAATTTTCCCAAGCTTTTCTTCAACAGATTTGTTAAAAGCAGTTTGTGTACTAATAAATTCTTTAAGCATGGCTTCAAGTCCAGGGGGTGAACTCCTATTATTGTTGTAAGAATTCCCATAAGAATTACCATAGCCGTTGCCATTATTATAAGGCTATGGCCTATAGTTGTTACTAGAATTGTTCCGGTAAGCATTGTTGTTGAAATTATTATTTTTAATGAAGTTTACATCAACATGTTCTTCTTGTGCAACCAATGAAGCTAACGGAACATTATTAGGATCAATATTAGTCCTATCATTCACAAGCATAGACATAATAGCATCAATCTTATCACTCAAGGAAGAGGTTTCTTCGACAGAATTTACCTTCTTACCTTGTGGAGCTCTTTCCGTGTGCCATTCAGAGTAGTTGATCATCATATTATCAAGAAGCTTTGTTGCTTCACCAAGAGTGATGGACATAAAGGTACCTCCAGCAGCTGAATCCAATAAATTCCGTGAAGAAAAATTTAGTCCTGCATAGAAGGTTTGGATGATCATCCAAGTAGTCAGTCCATGGGTTGGGCAATTTTTAACCAGAGATTTCATTCTTTCCCAAGCTTGAGCAACATGTTCAGTATCTAATTGTTTAAAATTCATTATGCTACTCCTCAAAGATATAATTTTAGCAGGGGGATAATATCTACCAATAAAAGCATCCTTACATTTAGTCCATGAATCAATACTATTCTTAGGCAGAGATAGCAACCAATCTTTAGCTCTTCCTCTTAATGAGAAAGGGAACAATTTTAATTTTATAATGTCACCATCTACATCTTTATATTTTTTTATTTCACATAATTCGACAAAATTATTGAGATGGGCAGCAGCATCATCAGAACTAACACCAGAAAATTGCTCTCGCATAACAAGATTCAGTAAAGCAGGTTTAATTTCAAAGAATTCTGCTGTAGTAGCAGGTGGAGCAATAGGTGTGCATAAGAAATCATTATTTTTTGTGGTTGTGAAGTCACACAACTTAGTATTTTCAGGGTTGGCCATTTTAGCAACAGTAAATAAAGCAAACTAGATAAAGTAAATGCAAGTAACTAATTTTTTTGTGTTTTTGATTTAGCAAACAAGATAGCAAATAAAGTAAAACTAGCAACTAATTTTTTTGTATTTTGATTTAGTGCAGCAAACAAAGTAGTAAATAAAACTAAGCAAGACAAAAACAAAGTAAAGAGATTGAGAAGCGGAGACTCCCCTTGCAGCGTGTCTTGATCTCCCCGGCAACGGCGCCAGAAAAAGCTGCCTGATACGCGTTCAACACGCGTCCGTTAGGAACCCCAAGAGGAAGGTGTGATGCGTACAGCGGCAAGTTTCCCTCAGTATGAAACCGAGGTTATCGAACCAGTAGGAGCCAAGAAGCACATTGAAGGTTGATGGCGGCAGGATGTAGTGCGGCGCAACACCAGGGATTCCGGCGCCAACGTGGAACCTGCACAACACAACCAAAGTACTTTGCCCCAACGAAACAGTGAGGTTGTCAATCTCACCGGCTTGCTGTAACAAAGGATTAACCGTATTGTGTGGAAGATGATTGTTTGCAGAAAACAGTAGAACAAGTATTGCGATGATTGTATTTCGCATAAGAGAATTGGACCGGGGTCCACAGTTCACTAGAGGTGTCTCTCCCATAAGATAAACAGCATGTTGGGTGAACAAATTACAGTTGGGCAATTGACAAATAAAGAGGGCATGACCATGCACATACATATCATGATGAGTATAGTGAGATTTAATTGGGCATTACGACAAAGTACATAGACCGCCATCCAACTGCATCTATGCCTAAAAAGTCCACTTTCAGGTTATCATCCAAACCCCCTCCAGTATTAAGTTGCAAAGCAACAGACAATTGCATTAAGTATGGTGCGTAATGTAATCAACAACTACATCCTTAGACATAGCATCAATGTTTTATCCCTAGTGGCAACAGCACAACACAACCTTAGAACTTTCATCCTTTGTCCCGGTGTCAATGTGCATGAACCCACTATCGAGCATAAATACTCCCTCTTGGAGTTACAAGCATCTACTTGGCCAGAGCATCTACTAGTAATGGAGAGCATGCAAGATCATAAACAACACATAGATATAACTTTGATAATCAACATAACAAGTATTCTCTATTCATCGGATCCCAACAAACGCAACATATAGAATTACAGATAGATGATCTTGATCATGTTAGGCAGCTCACAAGATCCGACAATGAAGCACAATGGGGAGAAGACAACCATCTAGCTACTGCTATGGACCCATAGTCTAGGGGTAGACTACTCACACATCACACCGGAGGCGACCATGGCGGCGTAGAGTCCTCCGGGAGATGAATCCCCTCTCCGGCAGGGTGTCGGAGGCGATCTCCTGGATCCCCCGAGATGGGATCGGCGGCGGCGGCGTCTCTGGAAGGTTTTCCGTATCGTGGCTCTCGCATCGGGGGTTTCGCAACGGAGGCTATTTGTAGGCGGAAGGGCAGGTCAAGAGGCGGCACGGGGGGCCCACACCACAGGGCCGCGCGGCCAAGGGGGGGGCCGCGCCGCCCTAGGGTGTGGCCCCCTCGTGGCCCCTCTTCGTCTCCTCTTCGGACTTCTGGAAGCTTCGTGGCAAAATAGGACCCTGGGCGTTGATTTCGTCCAATTACGAGAATATTTCGTTACTAGGATTTCTGAAACCAAAAACAACAGAAAACGGCAACTGGCACTTCGGCATCTTGTTAATAGGTTAGTTCCAGAAAATGCACGAATATGACATAAAGTGTGCATAAAACATGTAGATAACATCAATAATGTGGCATGGAACATAAGAAATTATCGATACGTCGGAGACGTATCAGTCATTATTATGCATTTTCCAGCACTAACCTATTAACGAGATGCCGAAGAGCCAGTTGCTGTTTTCTGCTGTTTTTTGTTTCAGAAATCCTAGTAAGGAAATATTCTCGGAATTGGATGAAATCAACGCCCAGGGTCCTATTTTTGCACGAAGCTTCCAGAAGACCGAGGGGGAAAGGAAGTGGGGCCACGAGGCGCCGCCACAACAGGGCGGCGCGGCCCAGCCCCTGGCCGCGCGGCCCTGGCGTGTGGGGCCCTCGTGTGGCCCCCCGCGTTGCCCTTCCGCCTACTTAAAGCCTCCGTCGCGAAACCCCCGCATGCGAGAGCCACGATACGGAAAACCTTCATCGAGACGCCGCCGCCGCCAATCCCATCTCGGGGATTCTGAGATCGCCTCCGCACCCTGCCGAGAGGGGATTCATCTCCCGAGGACTCTACACCGCCATGGTCGCCTCCGGATTGATGAGTGAGTAGTTCACCCCTGGACTATGGGTCCATAGCAGTAGCTAGATGGTTGTCTTCTCCTCATGTGCTTCATTGTCGGATCTTGTGAGCTGCCTAACATGATCAAGATCATCTATCTGTAATGCTATATGTTGTGTTTGTTGGGATCCGATGGATAGAGAATACTATGTTATGTTGATTATCAATCTATTACCTATGTGTTGTTTATGATCTTGCATGCTCTCCGTTGTTAGTAGAGGCTCTGGCCAAGTTTTTGCTAGTAACTCCAAGAGGGAGTATTTATGCTCGATAGTGGGTTCATGCCTCCATTAAACTGGGACGGTGATGTAAAGTTCTAAGGTTGTGGATGTGCTGTTGCCACTAGGGATAAAACATTGATGCTATGTTCGAGGATATAGTTATTGATTACATTACGCACCATACTTAATGCAGTTGTCTGTTGCTTGCAACTTAATACCGGAAGGGGTTCGGATGATAACCTGAAAGTGGACTTTTTAGGCATAGATGCATGCTGGATAGCGGTCTATGTACTTTGTCGTAATGCCCAATTGAATCTCACAATATTCATCATATCATGTATGTGCATTGTCATGCCCTCTCTATTTGTCAATTGCCCAACTGTAATTTGTTCACCCAACATGCTATTTATCTTATGGGAGAGACACCTCTAGTGAACTGTGGACCCTGGTCCATTCTTTTACATCGAATACAATCTACTGCAATACTTGTTCTACTATTTTCTGCAAACAATCATCATCCACACTATACATCTAATCCTTTGTTACAGCAAGCCGGTGAGATTGACAACCTGACTGTTTCGTTGGGGCAAAGTACTTTGGTTGTGTTGTGCAGGTTCCACGTTGGCGCCGGAATCCCTGGTGTTGCGCCGCACTACATCTCGCCGCCATCAACCTTCAACGTGCTTCTTGACTCCTACTGGTTCGATAAACCTTGGTTTCTTACTGAGGGAAACTTGCTGCTGTACGCATCACACCTTCCACTTGGGGTTCCCAACGGACGCGTGCTGTACGCGTATCACCTAACCCTAGACCACAAACCCTAAACCCTAAACCATAAACCCTAAATATATTTCAATCTCTCTCTAGATCTATATATCGTTGGTGGCCAAGAAACACACTTATATATACGCATGCACTTTATGCGCAAAGGCGCGGGTGCCTCTAATAATGTGTGTGTGCACTCGATCGATGATCCCTAAACCTTAAACCCTAAAACCCTAGCTAATCCCTAATCCCTAATTATACCCTAAACGTACACCCTAAACACCCTAAACACTAAACCCTAAACCCTAGACCTAGACCCTAAACCCTAAACACTACACCCTAAACCCTAAACCCTAAACACTAAACCCTAATCCCTAACCCTAGCTAGACCCTAAACACTAAACCCCAAACCCTAAACCCTATATAGACCCTAAACCCTAATTAACCCTAACCCTAACCCTAAAACCCTAGCTAGCTAACCCTAAACCCTAAACCCTAATTAAACCCTACATATATATATAGGCCAACGACACTTAATTGCGCATCAAGCAGGCGACCAACTAATTAGCTAGCGCTGATAAATTAATTAACTTGAATTTTGACAAGTTCTCGATCTCGAATGAAAACACATTTGATTAAGTAGTCTCATAATATATATATATATATTTAGTGTGCATGCGCGCATGGCATACCTTGCATATCATTCGTGCATATATTTCAATATGTATTTGAACATATTCTTGGGGATATGTATATATATCAACCTCTCTCTCTCGGTCTATATATCGTTGGTGGCCAAGAAACACACTTATATATATACGCATGCACTTTATGCGCAAAGGCGCGGGTGCCTCTAATAATGTGTGTGTGCACTCGATCGATGATTCCTAAACCTTAAACCCTAAAACCCTAATCCCTAATCCCTAATTATACCCTAAACGTACACCCTAAACACTAAACCCTAAACCCTAGACCCTAAACCCTAAACACTACACCCTAAACCCTAAACCCTAAACACTAAACCCTAAAGCCTAACCCTAGACCACAAACCCTAAACTATAAACCATAAACCCTAAATATATTTCAATCTCTCTCTAGATCTATATATCGTTGGTGGCCAAGAAACACACTTATATATACGCATGCACTTTGTGCGCAAAGGCGCGGGTGCCTCTAATAATGTGTGTGTGCACTCGATCGATGATCCCTAAACCTTAAACCCTAAAACCCTAATCCCTAATTATACCCTAAACATACACCCTAAACACCCTAAACACTAAACCCTAAACCCTAGACCCTAAACCCTAAACACTACACCCTAAACCCAAAACCCTAAACACTAAACCCTAAACCCTAAAGCCTAACCCTAGACCACAAACCCTAAACCCTAAACCATAAACCCTAAATATATTTCAATCTCTCTCTAGATCTATATATCGTTGGTGGCCAAGAAACACACTTATATATACGCATGCACTTTATGCGCAAAGGTGCGGGTGCCTCTAATAATGTGTGTGTGCACTCGATCGATGATCCCTAAACCTTAAACCCTAAAACCCTAATCCCTAATCCCTAATTATACCCTAAACGTACACCCTAAACACCATAAACACTACACCCTAAACCCTAAACCCTAAACACTAAACCCTAATCCCTAGCTAGACCCTAAACCCTAAACACTAAACCCCAAACCCTAAACCCTGTATATACCCTAAACCCTAATTAACCCTAACCCTAACCCTAAAACCCTAGCTAGCTAACCCTAAACCGTAAACCCTAATTAAACCCTACATATATATAGGCCAACGACACTTAATTGCGCATCAAGCAGGCGACCAACTAATTAGCGCTGATAAATTAATTAACTTGAATTTTGACAAGTTCTCGATCTCGAATGAAAACACATTTGATTAAGTAGTCTCATAATATATATATATATAATTAGTGTGCATGCGCGCATGGCATACGTACCTTGCATATCATTCGTGCATATATTTCAATATATATTTGAACATATTCTTGGGGATATGTATATATGTATCAATCTCTCTCTCTCTCGATCTATATCTCGTTGGTGGCCAAGAAACACACTTATATATATACGCATGCACTTTATGCGCAAAGGCGCGGGTGCCTCTAATAATGTGTGTGTGCACTCTCGATCGATGATCCCTAAACCTTCAACCCTAAAACCCTAATCCCTAATCCCTAATTATACCCTAAACATACACCCTAAACACCCTAAACCCTAAACCCTAAACCCTAAACCCTAAACACTACACCCTAAACCCTAAACCATAAACACTAAACCCTAAACCCTAAAGCCTAACCCTAGACCACAAACCCTAAACCCTAAACCATAAACCCTAAATATATTTCAATCTCTCTCTAGATCTATATATCGTTGGTGGCCAAGAAACACACTTATATATACGCATGCACTTTATGCGCAAAGGCGCGGGTGCCTCTAATAATGTGTGTGTGCACTCGATCGATGATCCCTAAACCTTAAACCCTATAAAACCCTAATCCCTAATCCCTAATTATACCCTAAACGTACACCCTAAACACCCTAAACCCTAAACCCTAAACCCTAGACCTAGACCCTAAACCCTAAACACTACACCCTAAACCCTAAACCCTAAACACTAAACCCTAACCCTAGCTAGACCCTAAACCCTAAACACTAAACCCCAAACCCTAAACCCTATATAGACCCTAAACCCTAATTAACCCTAACCCTAACCCTAAAACCCTAGCTAGCTAACCCTAAACTCTAAACCCTAATTAAACCCTACATATATATAGGCCAACGACACTTAATTGCGCATCAAGCAGGCGACCAACTAATTAGCGCTGATAAATTAATTAACTTGAATTTTGACAAGTTCTCGATCTCGAATGAAAACACATTTGATTAAGTAGTCTCATAATATATATATAATTATTGTGCATGCGCGCATGGCATACCTTGCATATATTTCAATATATATTTGAACATATTCTTGGGGATATGTATATATATCAACCTCTCTCTCTCGATCTATATATCGTTGGTGGCCAAGAAACACACTTATATATATACGCATGCACTTTATGCGCAAAGGCGCGGGTGGCTCTAATAATGTTGTGTGCACTCGATCGATGATCCCTAAACCTTAAACCCTAAAACCCTAATCCCTAATCCCTAATTATACCCTAAACGTACACCCTAAACACCCTAAACACTAAACCCTAAACCCTAGACCCTAAACCCTAAACACTACACCCTAAACCCTAAACCCTAAACACTAAACCCTAAACCCTAAAGCCTAACCCTAGACCACAAACCCTAAACTATAAACCATAAACCCTAAATATATTTCAATCTCTCTCTAGATCTGTATATCGTTGGTGGCCAAGAAACACACTTATATATACGCATGCACTTTATGCGCAAAGGCGCGGGTGCCTCTAATAATGTGTGTGTGCACTCGATCGATGATCCCTAAACCTTAAACCCTAAAACCCTAGCTAATCCCTAATCCCTAATTATACCCTAAACGTACACCCTAAACACCCTAAACACTAAACCCTAAACCCTAGACCTAGACCCTAAACCCAAAACACTACACCCTAAACCCTAAACCCTAAACAATAAACCCTAATCCCTAACCCTAGCTAGACCCTAAACCCTAAACACTAAACCCCAAACCCTAAACCCTCTATAGACCCTAAACCCTAATTAACCCTAACCCTAACCCTAAAACCCTAGCTAGCTAGCTAACCCTAAACCGCAAACCCTACATTTATATAGGCCAACGACACTTAATTGCGCATCAAGCAGGCGACCAACTAATTAGCGTTGATAAATTAATTAACTTGAATTTTGACAAGTTCTCGATCTCGAATGAAAACACATTTGATTAAGTAGTCTCATAATATATATATAATTATTGTGCATGCGCGCATGGCATACCTTGCATATCATTCGTGCATATATTTCAATATATATTTGAACATATTCTTGGATATATATATATATATATCAATCTCTCTCTCTCGATCTATATATCGTTGGTGGCCAAGAAGCACACTTATATATATATATACGCATGCACTTTATGCGCAAAGGCGCGGGTGCGTCTAATAATTCATGTGTGCGTATATTTGAACATATTCTTGGGGATTCAATCTCTCTCTCTCGATCTATATATCGTTGGTGGCCAAGAAACACACTTATATATACGCATGCACTTTATGCGCAAATTAAGGCGGGTGCCTCTAATAATGTGTGTGCGCACTCGATCGATGATCCCTAAACCTTAAACCATAAAACCCTAAAACCCTAATCCCTAATCCCTAATCCCTAAACACCCTAAACACTAAACCCTAAACCCTAAACACTAAACCCTAAACCCAAAAACCCTAAACCCTAAACCCTAGACCCTATACCCTAATTAACACTAACCCTAACCCTAGCCCTAATTAAACCCTACATATATAGGCAACGACACTTAATTGCGCATCAAGGAGGCGACCAACTAATTAGCGCTGATTAATTAATTAACTTGAATTTTGACAAGTTCTCGATCTCGAATGAAAACACATTTGATTAAGTAGTCTCATAATATATATAATTAGTGTGCATGCGCGCGCATGGCATACCTTGCATATCATTCGTGCATATATTTCAATATATATTTGAACATATTCTTGGGGATATGTATATATATCAATCTCTCTCTCTCGATCTATATATCGTTGGTGGCCAAGAAGCACACTTATATATATACGCATGCACTTTATGCGCAAAGGCGCGGGTGCGTCTAATAATTCATGTGTGTGCGTATATTTGAACATATTCTTGGGGATTTCAATCTCTATCTCTCGATCTATATATAGTTGGTGGCCAAGAAACACACTTATATATTCGCATGCACTTTATGCGCAAATTAAGGCGGGTGCCTCTAATAATGTGTGTGCGCACTCGATCGATGATCCCTAAACCTTAAACCATAAAACCTTAAAACCCTAATCCCTAATCCCTAAACACCCTAAACCCTAAACACTAAACCCTAAACCCCCAAACCCTAAACACTAAACCCTAAACCCTAAACCCTAAACCCTAAACACTAAACCCTAAACTCTAAACCCTAGACCCTATACTCTAATTAACACTAACCCTAACCCTAGGTAGACCCTAATATAAACCCCAAACACTAAACACTAAACCCTAAACCCTATATAGACCCTAAACCCTAATTAACCCTAACCCTAACCCTAAAACCCTAGCTAGCTAACCCTAAACCCTAAACCCTAATTAAACCCTATATAGGCCAACGACACTTAATTGCGCATCAAGCAAGCGACCAACTAATTGGCGCTAATAAATTAATTAACTTGAATTTTGACAAGTTCTCTCGAATGAAAACACATTTGATTAAGTTGCCTCATAATATATATATATACAATTAGTGTGAATGCGCGCATGGCATACCTTGCACATATCATTCGTGCATATATATATTTCAATATATATCTGAACATATTCTAGGGGATATATATATATATATTTCAATCTCTCTCTCTCGATCTATATATCGTTGGTGGCCAAGAAATTAACACACTTATATATATACGCGCATGCACTTTAATTATGCGCAAAGGCGCGGGTGCCTCTAATAATGTGTGTGCACTCGATCGATGATCCCTAAACCTTAAACCCTAAAACCCTAGCTAATCCCTAATCCCTAATTATACCCTAAACGTACACCCTAAACACCCTAAACACTAAACCCTAAACCCTAGACCTAGACCCTAAACCCTAAACACTACACCCTAAACCCTAAACCCTAAACACTAAACCCTAATCCCTAACCCTAGCTAGACCCTAAACCCTAAACACTAAACCCCAAACCCTAAACCCTAATTAACCCTAACCCTAACCCTAAAACCCTAGCTAGCTAACCCTAAACCCTAAACCCTACATATATATAGGCCAATGACACTTAATTGCGCATCAAGCAAGCGACCAACTAATTAGCGCTGATAAATTAATTAACTTGAATTTTGACAAGTTCTCGATCTCGAATGAAAACACATTTGATTAAGTAGTCTCATAATATATATATAATTAGTGTGCATGCGCGCATGGCATACGTACCTTGCATATCATTCGTGCATATATTTCAATATATATTTGAACATATTCTTGGGGATATGTATATATGTATCAATCTCTCTCTCGATCTATATATCGTTGGTGGCCAAGAAACACACTTATATATATACGCATGCACTTTATGCGCAAAGGCGCGGGTGCGTCTAATAATTCATGTGTGTGCGTATATTTGAACATATTCTTGGGGATTTCAATCTCTCTCTCTCGATCTATATATCGTTGGTGGCCAAGAAACACACTTATATATACGCATGCACTTTATGCGCAAATTAAGGCGGGTGCCTCTAATAATGTGTGTGCGCACTCGATCGATGATCCCTAAACCTTAAACCATAAAACCCTAAAACCCTAATCCCTAATCCGTAATCCCTAAACACCCTAAACACTAAACCCTAAACCCTAAACACTAAACCCTAAACCCAAAAACCCTAAACCCTAAACCCTAAACCCTAGACCCTATACCCTAATTAACACTAACCCTAACCCTAGCCCTAATTAAACCCTACATATCTAGGCCAACGACACTTAATTGCGCATCAAGCAGGCGACCAACTAATTAGCGCTGATTAATTAATTAACTTGAATTTTGACAAGTTCTCGATCTCGATTGAAAACACATTTGGTTAAGTAGTCTCATAATATATATATATAATTAGTGTGCATGCGCGCGCATGGCATACCTTGCATATCATTCGTGCATATATATTTCAATATATATTTGAACATATTCTTGGGGATATATATATATATCAATCTCTCTCTCGATCTATATATCGTTGGTGGCCAAGAAGCACACTTATATATATATATATATATATATACGCATGCACTTTATGCGCAAAGGCGTGGGTGCGTCTAATAATTCATGTGTGTGCGTATATTTGAACATATTCTTGGGGATTTCAATCTCTATCTCTCGATCTATATATAGTTGGTGGCCAAGAAACACACTTATATATACGCATGCACTTTATGCGCAAATTAAGGCGGGTGCCTCTAATAATGTGTGTGCGCACTCGATCGATGATCCCTAAACCTTAAACCATAAAACCTTAAAACCCTAATCCCTAATCCCTAAACACCCTAAACCCTAAACACTAAACCCTAAACCCCCAAACCCTAAACACTAAACCCTAAACCCTAAACCCTAAACACTAAACCCTAAACCCTAAACCCTAGACCCTATACTCTAATTAACACTAACCCTAACCCTAGCTAGACCATAATATAAACCCCAAACACTAAACCCCAAACCCTAAACCCTAAACCCTATATAGACCCTAAACCCTAATTAACCCTAACCCTAACCCTAAAACCCTAGCTAGCTAACCCTAAACCCTAAACCCTAATTAAACCCTATATATATATAGGCCAACGACACTTAATTGCGCATCAAGCAAGCGACCAACTAATTAGCGCTGATAAATTAATTAATTTGAATTTTGACAAGTTCTCTCGAATGAAAACACATTTGATTAAGTTGCCTCATAATATATATATACAATTAGTGTGAATGCGCGCATGGCATACCTTGCACATATCATTCGTGCATATATATATTTCAATATATATCTGAACATATTCTTGGGGATATATATATATATTTCAATCTCTCTCTCTCTCGATCTATATATCGTTGGTGGCCAAGAAATTAACACACTTATATATATACGCGCATGCACTTTAATTATGCGCAAAGGCGCGGGTGCCTCTAATAATGTGTGTGCACTCGATCGATGATCCCTAAACCTTAAACCCTAAAACCCTAATCCCTAATTATACCCTAAATGTACAACTTAAACAATGTAACACTAAACCCTAAACCCTAGACCCTAACCCTAAACACTACACCCTAAACACTAAACGCTAAACCCTATAATTAAACCCTACATATATAGGCCAACAACACTTAATTGCGCATCAAGCATGCGACCAACTAATTAGCGCTAATAATTAAATTAATTAACTTGATTTTTGACAAGTTCTCTCGAATGAAAACACATTTGATTAAGTTGCCTCATAATATATATATATACAATTAGTGTGAATGCGCGCATGGCATACCTTGCACATATCATTCGTGCATATATATATTTCAATATATATCTGAACATATTCTTGGGGATATATATATATATATTTCAATCTCTCTCTCTCGATCTATATATCGTTGGTGGCCAAGAAACACACTTATATATATGCGCGCATGCACTTTAATTATGCGCAAAGGCACGGGTGCCTCTAATAATGTGTGTGTGCACTCGATCGATGATCCCTAAACTTTAAACCCTAAAACCCTAATCCCTAATTATACCCTAAACGTACAACCTAAACAATGTAAACACTAAACCCTAAACCCTAGACCCTAAACCCTAAACACTACACCCTAAACCCTAAACACTAAACCCTAAATTAAATCCTACATATATAGGCCAACGACACTTAATTGCGCATCAAGCAGGCGACCAACTAATTAGAGCTAATAAATTAATTAACTTGATTTTTGACAAGTTCTCTCGAATGAAAACACATTTGATTAAGTTGCCTCATAATATATATATAATTAGTGTGCATGCACGCATGGCATACCTAGCTTGCATATCATTCGTGCATATATTTCAATATATATATTTGAATATATTCTTGGGGATATATATATAGTTCATTCTCTCTCTCGATCTATATATCGTTGGTGGCCAAAAAACACACTTATATACGCATGCACTTTATGCGCAAAGGCGCGTGTGCCTCTAATAATAATGTGTGTGTGCACTCGATTGATGATCCCTAAACCTTAAACCATACAACCCTAAAACCCTAATCCCTAATCCCTAAACACCCTAAACACCCTAAACCGGCCCTAAACCCTATACCCTAAACCCTAAACGTACACCCTAAACACCATAAACACTAAACACTAAACCCTAATTAAACCCTACATATATATATATAGGCCAGCGACACTTAATTGTGCATCAAGCAGGCGACCAACTAATTAGCGCTGATAAATCAATTAACTTGAATTTTGACAAGTTTTCGAATGAAAAACACGTACATTTGATTAAGTTTTGCCTCACAATATATATATATATATAATTAGTGTGCATGCATGCATGGCCTACCATGCATGCATATATATATATATATATATTTGAACATTCTTGGCGATTTCAATAATCTCTCATCTCTATCTCTCTCTTTATCGATTGGTGTGGCCAGCGCAACGACACACATTATGCTTGCACTTTACGCGCAAAGGCGGGTGCCTCTAATAGTGCATGTCTGTGCACACTCGATCGATCTAGCTAGAGTTTTGATTAATTGTGTAGCACACTAATAAAAAGGTTGTAATTTAATTCACAATAAGTTATAATTAACCCTAACACATAAACCCTCTAAATAAACCATAAAACCCTATATAGCTAGCTATAGGCCAACGACGACCCTTAATTGCACATCAAGCAGGCCAGGGGTCCTCGCGGTCCTCTAATTAAATATATGTGCCATTAACCCTAAACCCTAAATCGTATATATATAGAAAACTAACCTTAATTAGATAATCAAACCCTCGTTAAAACACATAACCCCAAGCTAATTAATAACCCAATCTAATAAAACCTTGCTATATATAGCTAGTAAACCCTAGATTATATAACCCGAATTAATATATATGGCCTATATCGATCATATATATATATAGACATTATTGGGATTCATTAATTATATAATAAGTACTGATAATTCAATTAATTACATATATAAGTACTGATAACAAAAATAAAGAAGTTGTATTTGAATCGACACAACCCTAATCTAAAACACATAGCCCCTAACATGGCCCAATTAATTGACCCCTTCTCTCTAGCTAATTAGTGGAAATTGCACAAAATCAAAAGGGGTCCCTCACTAATTATACATATATATCTAGATTGTGATAAACTTTTGCCCCATATTTGGTGGATGGGTGCATCTTGGCATGTAAAACAATTAATGTTTGCAAATGGCGTTGTCAAAATTTATGTACAAATGATTTCTTTCCATCCAAAGTGCATAAAATGGGAATTTTAATGAAGAAAGTACAAATAAAACAGCTCAACATGCCTCCACACCCCGATTTTCACACGAAGTAGAGCATATTTAAAGGATAATTCCAGAGTTTTACTATTTTTCAAGCAACTTTGCTAATTTCCACCCACTCACATGACTTTATGTCGATTTAACGAAAATAGGGCGAATTTAAACTACATGGGCGGGATAGTTTGAATTGTGCGCGCGGCAAAGGGAACCGCCTATTCCTCAACCTTGTGCACGACAAATTACACACGCAACTCCATTAAACACCACCTACCGGGCGGCCCGGCCGCATGACCCCCCACCCACCGCTACACAACTTATCCCCGTCCGTGCGAAGAGCTTCCCCTCCCCGTCCCGTCCGTGCGAAGAAGAAGCTTCCCCTCCCCGTCGTTCTTCTCGAGACGCACCGGCGGTCAAGTTGATCCACGGTAGGGCTGCTATCTCTAGCTCAATCATGCATCGGGCAAGACGGCCTAACGATTTATATTTTCTTGATGCTGCTTAAAAAAATCGTCAGTATGCTCGAACTAATTGGCACTTTATAGTTTTCCGCTCGATTTGTTCTCGATCAATTTGTTCATTTGCGTGGGCATATAGAGTCAGTTCTGCACTCGATCCGTTAATTTGCTGAAATGCCATGGCAGAGTTTTGTACACGATCTGTTTGCTAAAATGTCGATGGGCAATTTTTGTTTTGTACTCGACATGATTGCTGAAGTGCATAATCATGTACTAGCATAGTTTTGTACATGATGGATATACATTTCCTACTTCGCCTTAAATTAATCACCAACCATTGTATCTCATAATTAAACAGATGGATTTAACTTGATATCGCATGGACACTTATGTTCCCCTTCATATATAAATGGTGTTCAACCCTTTATGGGCTTTATTAGAGCTCATGAAGGTCACAACCTGGACTTGTATTGCCCACGCTGCACATGTATGAATGGTGAGAAGAGGCCTCACCATGTAGTGGAAGATCATTTACACATTTTTGGGATGAACTGCACATATGTTAGGTGGGTTTATCATGGTGAACCATATAATGATCCTTCAGCGGGAGAAGCAGATCTTGCTCACACTGTATGTGTGCTGGCATATGTAGTTAATTATTTATATTGATGCTGCCGTTGTTTCGATCAATAGTTTGCATTGCTGTGCAAGGTTCTGTACTCAAATTTAACTTGTTGCAGATGGATGAACGGGAAGGAGAGAAAAAGTGCTTGCTTCAGGAAACGGGTTTCAGCTCTGGGACATGTGCTGTGCCAGATGAGAAGGTAAATATGTAAAACGACATTTGTTCAGGTTGCATCCCTTAGATGTTTGTCTAATCTGTTGATGTACTAATTGCAGAAGCATAGAGTTGAAGAGGTCTCTCAGTTTGATGGGAGATTTGAAGATGAATCTCAGTTTGATGCACCTGTGGATGGTACTGATGACAAGCCTTTCATAGATGAAGGTCCTGCACCTGAGATTATCCAGCCTACAGAAGGAGGCCGTGGACCGAGTACACAACTTTGCGTTGAAGTGGATGCATGCCCAGAGATCATCAGGGGCGTCCTGGTAGTCTCAAGACCACCCAGCCCTGATGCACCTGTGGATGGTACTGATGACGAGCCTTTCATAGACGAAGGTCCTGCACCTGAGATTATCCAGCCTACAGAAGGAGGCCGTGGACCGAGTACACAGCTTTGTGTTGAAGTGGATGCACGCCCGGAGATCATCAGGAGCGTCCCGGTAGTCTCAGGACCACCCAGCCCTGATGCAAAATGTTGACCTACTTTATGATTCGTACTCTTATGTTCTGGTGCTGTAGTATGTACTATCTTTGTTATGATTTGTACCCGTTTGGCGCTAGAACTATAATTAAGCATTCAGTGGATGATCGCGTTGCAAAATTTGACACCCACACAATCAGTTCATCGTATGAGTAGTAGCACAATTACTTCTACAGCTAGTCCTGCCAGTGCATTAATTGGTAGCATGAAACACTTTCAGGCACTCCCCTCCGATTCATATTAATTGACTCAATTTTGTCTAGATATGGATGTATCTAGATGCATTTGTTAACTAGACTAACAAACTTGAGTCAGTTAACATGAATCGGTGTAAACCGCCCAAGTCCTCGAGCAGCTTGTTTATTGACTCTGGACTCCAAGCCTCTCGCGGCAAGCCATCGACGAAGCTTTGACCAGATCTTGGCCCGCTTTTTTTTTGCGAATAGCAAAGCATTGACCAGTTTCTCTCGGGATACAGCACGCCGGTGAGCTTGCATGGTTGCCATGAGAACTTTCCGGTGGAACTTCCTCTGCAGCGCCCTCAAGCCACCGCTGCGAGACAGCACGCAGTGCCTCGAGGTGGACGGAACGGACGAACTCGGGATCTCAGGGTGGGGGGTCCGCCTCGTCCGGGAACGATCTCCAGCGGGTTAACGAGGACATGCATGGCGGCCAGGGGATTTGTTTTTTTTTGTTGTTGTTTGAGCTTGGGATTTGGGGTTTTTCGGATAGGGGAGGAGGAATCGAGGAAGAGGAAGGAACAACCCGCGTGCTTGGCGCGTGGCAGTGTGCTTGAATTTCGAATATTTGTGAAATGTTTCATTTCCCCGCTACAATTCGGGGGTTTTCTTGACGCGCCAATGCGTCCCGCGGGCAGGTTCAAGTGAATTTGGGGTGCCACACTATGGGCCCCAGTTTCAGTGAGACATGTAATGACTAGTCACATCAGTAAGTTCAGTGTGTAATAAAATATGTTACCCCTCCCCTTTATGTAGCCCCCCTTGTCTCTCCCGATCGAGTGCCGACAGCCGACGGATGCAAGCCGCTAGCTCGATCCCCTCCTTTCGCCTCCACCGTCCAGGCATCCAGCTTGGAGGGGCAAGCTGCATCTAGACCAAGCGGATTAGGTAGTACTAGTAATGTTCTTTCCTTTCTCGAGATCGGTTCTTTTTTCCTCACCTCGATATGTTGCGCATCTATTTCCTATTCTGGGCGAAGGGGTGTCTTTCTGGTCACCCTCGCGCTGGGAGTGATTGATGGGGATGGGGGGCGGGGCTACCTTTGCTTGGATTGGGGTGTTCTTCCTTTATTTGTCGACATTTGCAACCTTTGTAGTTTTTGCTGATCCTCACTGTATCTTTTGTCAGCTTGTACAGGAAAGGGAAGACCTCGGTGGTGGTGGTGGGGGGGCAATGGAGCGTAAGGCCACCACGCATGTGGGCAGTTGGCTGAGCCTGAGCTGCGTCCCCAGCTCGGAAACGGTACTCCGTTTGCTTATCCACTCGTCTGTCTCGCATCCTCAATCTGCTCCTGTTCGGAAAATGCTTAAAGTAGCACATGTCTTCACTGTTTGTGCGTAAAGCCTCTGTGACACCATGCTCTATATTCTCTCGTATCAGGTTGGTACCTCCAGGTTCCGTGGCCGAGGCTATGGGGAACGATAGCGCCCCACCCGCGGCAGAGCATGGCCGTATCTGCAAAGACAAGAAGCGAAATGCCACTGCCGAGCTGGGCAGGGACCGCCCAGGGGTAATTTTTTTAAACCAACTTACCATGATGTAGTCTGAATCTGTTATCACCAGAATTTGACCGAGTCAGAGGTGGGCCGCGATCAAGATGGGCTTGAAGAATATACGTCGAAGAATATACGTGAATCGGCCTTGAATAACGAGTTTGGGCTAATTTGCCCGTGTATCTGTAAATATAGTAGGATACGTGTCGTTTAGATAGAACTTGACTCGTGCACGGTTGGGATTATTCCCACGTTAGAAAGTCTACGGACTATAAATATGTATCTAGGGTTATCGAGATAAACAACAATCACGTTCATCACAAACCAATCTTGGCGCATCGCCGACCCCTTGTTTCGAGGGTTTATTCCGGGTAAGCATCATGCTGCCTAGATCGCATCTTGCGATCTAGGCAGTATACGTTTATTCGTTGTTCATGCGTTGCTCGTGCTGAAGCCTTTTTGATGGCGAGCAACGTAGTTACCATAGATGTGTTAGGGTTAGCATCGTTTTACCTTGCTACATGCTTTTGTTCATGCAACCCTTAGACGGCTAGCCGTCCTTACACCTTTCTTAGGTGTAAGGGCGGCACCTTGCTTGATCATTATTTAGTAGATCCGATCTGTTATGATTGTTCCTTGTTCTTCAAGGATTAGTTTAATATCTGCATAGTTAGGCCTTGCAAACGGGTTGAAGGATCCGGTGGCACGTAGGGTGCAGTTTGCTAACCCTAGATAAGATGTTCCGGGGATCAACTTCATGTTGGTTTTTAGGCCTTATCTAGGGTTGGTTTATTGACACCGTGCGTGGCTGCTAGGCTCAATCACGAGTAGGATGTTCCAATTATGCGGTGAAAACCCTAAATCGTTGTAGATCGTTTTAGCTTTATGTTGATCAAGCAGGACCACCATGCTATCGTAAACCCTTTACGAATCATGGGTGGATCGGCTCCTTGAGCCGATTCACGGGAAAACCTAAGAGCCGATCGAGGCTCGTATTTAATGTTTACGTGTATGCCATGCAGGAAACCTAAGCGAAGCAAATCCATCACCTTCCTGACCAGGTATAGGTCAGGTGGCACGCCCTTGCACCAGCATCGGACGTGTGTGCAGAGTCTTTGCGGGCCGTCGTGCGAGGGACCAGGGCCAGCCGCAACTCTGAGTTGTTCCCGGCTCTTCGTGTTGCCAGCCGTTGCTCGCCGGTGGGTTTTGGATGCCAACACATTCTGGCACGCCCGGTGGGACAGTCTTCGACATCAACTGCATCGCCATCTACATCTGAGATGGCGGAAGGTACTCCGATCCACGTACGAGGATCTCGCTGTGAGGAGCTCAAGAAGAAGTATGACGATGTCAAAGCTCTCCTCGAGGCCGACCTCATCGGCTCTTTCCACAGGACCCGCTCACACGGCATCAGGTGGAGAGGGTTCTCACCTGAAGGCGCGCTCGATGGAGTGGACCTGTCCACCCCTTCAGAAGAACGCACCATGTCCTTGCGTCAGGAGATCAATTTCATGGTAGCTCATTCGCTACACCGCCACTCTGAGAGCCTGGTGAACACTTTGGAGCGGGTCGCTCTTCGAGTGCTCCATGAAATCTTGAATCATCGGTACTCTCCGTCAGGACCTGCTCTAGGAACTCATCAAGGGGAGCTACCACTCCAGAGCCGACCACCGCTGCCGTTCGCGCTGGCAGCACCAGAGGTGCCGAATACACCGGCATTCGTTGTCTACAAGATCGGGGGCGATCCTAGTGATTACCAGTTCTTTTACGAGGCGCCCAAGGAGATCCCTCACGGATACACGTGCACATACGTGCCGTACAGCGAATCGGCACTCATGAACCAGACTGCAACAGCAGGGACTTCTGGAACAGCAGGAGGAGTTTCTGGATCAGATCTTGAGAAGCAGACATGGCTGGCTAAGTATGCCACTCCGACGAACCTCCAGAGCTCAACTCCTGTGGCTAGCTCAGATCTCGAGAAGCAAGCGTGGCTAGCTAAGTACGCCACCCCAGCAAATCTTCAGAGTTCAACTCCTGCAGCTAGCACGGCGGATCAGATCAGCACGATCTTAAGAGACCAGTTCGGCATGGTGCCGAAAAGGAGGGCAATCGGCTATTCCAAGCCGTACCCCAACGACTACGATTTGATCCCACTACCACCCAAATATCGGCTCCCTAAATTCTCCAAGTTTAGTGGGGCAGATGGCTCCAGCTCAATCGAGCATGTAAGCCGATATTTGGCGCAGCTGGGCGCGATCTCAGCTGCAGATCCACTACGCGTGAGGTTCTTCGCACAGTCCCTCACAGGATCGGCTTTCGGGTGGTACACCTCATTGCGGCTGATCAGGCTGCCAGTATGTTGATGCCGCCCCCATCTTCTAAATGCCTCTACAAGCACAAGGCCACGCGTCCGCTGGGTGGTGATCTTTTAATGAATATGGTATATTTTCTTAATCCACAAAACATGCCTTGATTTTTGTCTGTTTATTGTCGGTTTTTTCTAATGCTTGCCAAAAGTTTACAACAACAACAACAACAACCAAGCCTTTCAGTCCCAAACAAGCTGGGGTAGGCTAGAGTTGAAGCCCATAAGATCTCGAAGCCAAAAGTTTAGAAACACCAAATTTGTTTGCTTACAATCATCATACAGTAATGTTCATCTACTCTCCAGTTCCCCTAACCCAACAAAAAATGATGTTAATTACAATTTTTAGATTAAAAGAGCACAATTAGGCGCTGTTAATTACGACTTTGAGATTAAAATGTCATTTGCAATTGCTAATTACAGTTTTGAGACAAATGATTAGTTTAACCTCGATCTGTTCTGCTCTCCATTTTTCCCAACCGAAAAAAATGTAACCATTCCATTCCTCTGAAATGGAACCATTCCATTCCATTACACGCTGTTTCAGAACCGAACACACCCTTGCATTGTTGTGAACTGTTGTCCATACACAGCCATACCCTTCCACTTACATCCAGCACTATATGCATCAGTTTGTCTCAGAGTCATTCAATATCACTGCTGAGATCTGTTCCCATTCTTATGCAGGCTGAAACTGCTGCACCTTTACTCAAGTGGATGCAAAATGAGGCTGATGAGGCTGCTGTGAGGACGATGGTGCCGGCACCATCATCCAAAAACCTCTACAAGCACGAGGCCATGGGCCAGCTGGGTGGTGACCTTTTAATGAATCTGGTATATTTTCTTAATCCACATACATGATTTTATTATTATTTGTTTAATTACTGTTGGCTTTGCCTAATGCTTAGCAAAGGTTCAGAAACACTGTGTTTTCTTACAATCATCATACACTAATTTTTCACTTTTCAGTCTGTCTCATCCAGTATATAAACTGTTGAGTTACGTTGGCTTCTTTTGTAATCATTTGCATTGTTGTCAACTGTTGTCTATGCACAACCCTATTCTTCCACTTACATCCCGCACTACTTGCATCAGTCTATCTCATAGATTTATTAAATATCAATGATGAGTTCTGTTGCTATTCATATGCAGGATGAAGCTTATGTGCCTCTACTCAAATGGAAAAAAAGATCCTGATGAGGCTGCTGTGAAGACGATGGTGCCGCCACCATCTTCTGAAAACCTCCTCAAGCACAAGGCCACGGGCCAGCTGGGTGGTATCCTTTTCAGTAAGCAGGTATATTTTCTTAATCCTCATACATGATTTGATTTGTCTGTTTATTGCCGGCTTTGTCTAATGCTTACCAATAGTTCAGACACACACACAACCCTTTTCTTCCACTTACATCCAAAGCACTATATGCATCGTTGTATCATAGATTCATTTTATATATCATCGCTGATGTCTCTGTTGCTCTTCAATTTTCATATGCGGTCGAAACCGCTAAGCCTTCATTGGTCAAAAGGATTGCAACCGCTGGTCGATGAGGCATCTGCAGAGGCTGCCACCAAGTTACTGTCAGCCCCACCTTCTGGATGCTTATATAAGCTCAAGTCCAAGGACCAGCCGGGCCGTAACCATCCAAGGGTTCGGGTATATTTTCTTAAGCCACATATACATGCCATGATTTATGTCTGATATTATCACCGGCTCTGTCTAATGCTTTTTGGAATTCGGAAGCGCCAAATTAGCATGCTTATATTCATCATACACTAAATTTTGACTGTTCAGTTTGTAACATAGTGTTATGCACTCGCTTGTCAACATTTGCATTGCTCTGAACTATGCACTTTACACAACCTAATTCTTCCACTTACATTCAGCGCTACGCACCAGTAGTACCTCCCATGTTTCCTTCACCATCCCGATGCCGAGCTTGCGGGAATATGGCGGGCCCATGTACATACCCCGCATATAACACCTCCTATGGCTCTATCTACCTTTCTAATAACTCCTTCACAGAGTTACATGTATGTATTCTCAGTGGTTTAGCATGAATTGGCATATAGTAAAGTCTTGTTTTTAGTCTTCCTGCTTCTTACATTAGTATCAATTTTCACCTGCAGACTGTACCTTGTGAACTTCGTCCAATGATTAACCAGATGTGTCCGCATGAAGGGTCTTTCACTATGCATGGCAATGGCAATTGATGAACACCTACACGGTCTATGAGGTGTACGTCTACAAGACGCAGGCCATCACATATTTGTATGGACATGATTGGAGAAAGTTTGCTTTTGACTACGGTCTGAAGAAGGGCGACGAGCTGAGGATCAGAAACTCAAACGGGCAGATATACTTAATCGCTACGTAGTTGGAGACACTTCCAAATATATAATATGTAACTTTTTTGTACTCATATCCTTTGATTACCGCATTCTCGAGCAGCTTGTTCTAAACCATTCCCTCTGTTCTAGCTTGCTGGGTTTAACATGATCAAAGCTGCAGATCCCCCGATGGAACAGAGAGGATGTCACAAAGGGCACCCACACCAGCACCGGCACCGGCTTCCCACTCTCCCGCATCAGCACCGGTTCCCGTACCAGCCCGTTTATCGCATCTACCCGAGGCTCCAACATCAAGCATTGGTTCCCGTAGAGGCCCCATATACTACACCTGCCCAGGCTCTCGCATCGCATCGGTTCCTCTAGCCGCACCGTTTACCGCACCTCGCCCAACAGCCTCTCGCATCGCATCAGTTCCTCTAGAGGCACCGTTTATTGCACCTGCCCAGCAGTCTCCTGCATCAGCACCAGCTCGTGTACCAGCCCTTGCTCCCGCACCTGCCCCACCGTATCACCGAGGTCTCAGCTCATTGCTGTGGCCACCCGTGTGGTGACCAGGACGCATCTGAAGGCTATGTTCATGAGTATATGACAGCATAACTGCTCTTATCTTGATGTCTTCTCTGCTCAAAGTCTCACATGGTCCAGTCTTTAGTGCATTGGTGCCATTGACTAATTTTTGGTGGTATCTCTTGCTTTGAATCAGAAATTGCCTAAAAGTATCTCCAAGGATCTCAATGTTGGCCGAAGGGGCAAGATTTCCCTCGTCATGGAGAGTGAAGGTCTCACCGTGGAGGGACGGTACTCCGTCAGTCCCACGTATGGCCGCTTGGCTGTTACTTCCAGTGGAAAGTTCATTGGCGGTGCCAAACTTCACATTGGATCAAAGTTGAAGGTCAAGATCTTTCGATGCCACTGTGACATGCTGGTCATAAAGTTTGCGGTTGTCTAGTTCTGTTGTCCCATGAGCCCTTAGCAAATGCATTTGTAGTTATACTTATATAAGGTTATCTTATCTGAACTGCTAATTAATTGTATGGGTGGTAAAACTCTGGCAAGCTTTTGCTCTTAGCAAGTATGTATGTATGATCAGCTATTATGATAACTAATGTTTGTGTTCATCTTAATTTGCATTTCCGTTTTAGAAAAAAACTTAATTTCTATTTTGGCTGACCTGTTAGAGAACTATCAGATTGAATCCACAACATGATTCAAATAGATTCATTACACCGAGCCACATGTCTTGACCTTGCTATACACTAGTTCCATTAATCGGTGCAAGAAGGCTTACCCGAGCTGCTCGAACCACGGCAGATTCGAATCCACCTTAGCTATCTAGCTAGAAATACAACCTTTGCGTACAGAGGATTTGCAAGACGGGGAGGCTGACATTGGGGACCCATGAGTCGACGTCGTCAACGTTTTAAAGGCGGCAGGAGATCGAAACAAAAAAATAAGCCAAAAATCAGTTGGTAAACAAAATCCAAGAAATGAAACATTTACCTTTCTGAGAGGATGACATGCGGGACCCATGAGGCAGCAGCATCCTCAACTATTCCAAGGCGGCAGGGGATCAAAATAAAAAAAGGAAATAGCCATAAATTAATTAGGGTAAAAATAAATCTATCAAAGGAAACCTTTATTGTTCATAGAGGATGACATGTGGGACCGACCTGCCAGCTGCGTCGTCATCGTTTCAAAGGGGCAGGGATCAAAAGAAAAAGGCAAATAGCCGTAAAATTAGGGGTAAAAAATAAATCCAACAAAGGAAACTTTTATTGTTCATAGAGGATGACATGCGGGACCCATGAGCCAAGAAGTTCCTCAACGTTTTCAAACTCGGCATGAGATTGAAAGAAAAAGGCAAGTGACCAAATATCAGAGCAAAAAATAATCCAAGAAAAGAAATTTTATTGTACATAGAGGATGACATGCGGGTCCCATTTTGCAGCCAGCCGGTCTCAACGTTTCCAAGGCGGCACAGACCAAAAGAAAAATGAAGTAGCCGTAAATCGTGGGTGAAAAAATCCAAGAAAAGAAAGATTTCAATTGGGCTGCATCTGGACATCTGGGCCTTCGAACTATACTGCTGGGCCTTTTGACTCGTACAATTTCAGCCCACTCCAAAACAGGAAAGTTCGGATTTATCTAAAAAAAACAGGAAAGTCCTATGCTTCGCAAAAACCCACAAAACAAGGAGATTCAACATATAAGTTTGTTTATGTAAAAATAAATATTTAATTTATCCGTTTGCAATAGCTCAGAGCGAAATACAATGTTTATTGTCTACAAAATAATCAAGATATCACATGTTTCTTGTACGGGGAGGCTGACATCGGGGACCCATGAGCCAGCAGCGTCGTCAACGTTTTAAAGGCGGCATGGGATGAAAAAAAACCAAAAATCAGTTGGTAAAAAAATCGAAGAAAAGAAAACATTTATCGTTCTGAGAGGATGGCATGCGGGACCCATGAGGCAGCATCCTCAACGTTTATTGTTTATAGAGGCTAACATGTGGGACCCGTGAGCCAGCAGCCTCTCGACAACGTTTTAAAGGCGGCAGGAGATCGAAAGGAAAAATAAGACAAAAATCAGTTGGTAAACAAAATCCAAGTAAACAAATATTTACCGTTCTGAGAGGATGACATGCGGGACCCATGAGGCAACAGCATCCTCAACGATTCCAAGGCGGCAGGGGATCAAAAGAAAAAAAAAGGAAATAGCCAGAAATTAATTAGGGGTCAAAAATAAATCCACCAAAGGAAACTTTTATTGTTCATAGAGGATGACATGTGGGACCGACCCGCCAACAGCGTCCTCATCGTTTCAAAGGGGCAGGGGATCAAAAGAAAAAGGCAAATAGCCGTAAATTAGGGGTCAAAAAATAACTCCAATAAAGGAAACTTTATTGTTCGTAGAGGATGACATGCGGGACCCATGAGCCAAAGAACTTAGTCAACGTTTCAAAGGCGGCATGCGATCGAAAGAAAAAGGCACGTGACAAAATATCGTGAGCCAAAGATAATCCAAGAAAAGAAACTTTATTGTACATAGAGAATGACATGCGGGTCCCATTTTGCGGCCGGTCCCAACGTTTCAAATGCGGCTTGAGATCAAAAGAAAAAAGAAAGTAGCCAGAAATTAGGGGGTAAAAAAAACTCCAAGAAAGGAAAGTTTTATCGTTCATACAGGCTGACATGTGGGACCTATGAGCCAGCAGAGTCCTCAACGTTTCAAAGGCGGCAGGGGATCAAAAGAAAAAGGAAATAGCCAAAAAACAGAGGGTGAAAAAAAACCAAGAAAATGAACTTTTATAGTACATAGAGGATGACATGCGGGTCCCATGAGCCTGCAGGTTCCTAAACGATTCAAACGTGGCATGAGATCGAAAGAAAAAGGCAAGTGACCAAATATCAGGATCCAAAAATAATTCAAGAAAAGAAACTTGATTGTACATAGAGGATGACATGCGGGTCCCATTTAGCAGCAGCGGTATCACCGTTTGAGAGGCTGCACGGGATCGAAAGAAAAAGGCAAGTGACCAAATATCAGGATCCAAAAACAATTCAAGAAAAGAAAGTTTTATAGTACAAAGAGGATGACATGCGGGTCCCATTTAGCAGCAGCGGTCTCACCATTTGAGAGGCGGCATGGGATCGAAAGAAAAAGGTAAGTGACCAAATATGAGGTGCCAAAAAAAATCAAAGAAAAGAAAGTTTTATAGTACATAGAGGATGACATGCGAGTCCCATTTAGCAGCAGCGGTATCACCGTTTGAGAGGCGACAGGGGATCGAAATAAAAAGGTAAGTGACCAAATATGAGGTGCCAAAAAAAATCCAAGAAAAGAAAGTTTTATAGTACATAGAGAATGACATGCGGGTCCCATTTAGCAGCAGCGGTATCACCGTTTGAGAGGCGGCAGGGGATCGAAAGAAAAAGGCAAGTGACCAAATTTGAGGTGCCAAAAAAAACTCCAAGAAAAGAAAGTTTTATAGTACATAGAGGATGACATGCGGGTCCCATTTAGCAGCAGCGGTATCACCGTTTGAGAGGCGGCAGGGGATCAAAAGAAAAAGGCAAGTGACCAAATTTGAGGTGCCAAAAAAAACTCCAAGAAAAGAAAGTTGATTGCTCATAGATGATGACATGCGGGTCCCAATTAGCAGCAGCGGTCTCAACGTTTGCAAGGCGGCAAGGGATCAAAAGAAAAAGGAAGTAGCCAGAAATCAGGGGTCAAAAAAAAATCCAAGAATAGAAAGAATTTTGGTTCATAGAGGATGACATGCGGGACCCATGATCCTGCATCGTAAACGGCTCGATCGGAGAGCGTTGAACGAGATGGCGCGATCGAGAAAAAAACAATGCCAGAGAGGCTGCCATCTGGGCCCTACATCCCTCGGCGGTGCGGATTTGCGTTGACTCGGCCGGCGAACCCGAGAATTCGAGATGCACCACGTCCCGGGACACCATACGCAACGTTTTGGCCGTTTTCGTCGGGCTAGGTGGCCTCAAAAACGAGAAAAAAAACGTTTTGACATGCACAACGGACAGACCCAAAATCGTCGGCCATGGTACACCAGCAACCACGGCGCGACTTCAACTTCGTCGGCCATGGCAACTTTTCTTGTAGTGATATAGAATCATGTATATTCAAATAGAATTAGAGTCACACACATCAGTTCTGACGAATGTAGTTAACATGGAAGAGCCATCAACCATATTTTAGGTGGTAAATTATTACATGTGCAATATATACTGAAGGTTCACAATCAGAAACAGTGTATCTTCAATGTGTACAAAACAAATAATCATATGGAAAGTTTTGTAGGAATTCGTAGCATAGAAAACAAAAATTTTCCTACCGCGAGAACGCAATCCAAGCCAAGATGCAATCTAGAAGACAGGAGCAACGAGTGGATGAAGGAGACTAACCCTTGAAGATTTCCAAAGCCTACAAGAGGAGGCTCTCGTTGCTACGGTAGACGATCACTTGCCGCTTTCAAAAGCGCGTAGAAGATTTTGACGGTGCCACAATCGGGCAGCACCTCCGTACTCGGTCACACGTACGGTGTTGATGAAGACGTCCTTCTCCCCGTTCCAGCGGGCAGCGGAAGTAGTAGATCCTCCTCGGAATCCCGGCAGCACGACGGCGTGGTGGCGGTGGTGGTGGAGAACTCCGACAGGGCTTCGCCTATGCGCTGCGGGAGTTGTATGTGGAGGAGGGGCGCTAGGGTTTGGGGAGAGAGGGGGTGTAGGGCGCCGGCCACTTGGGGGCTGCGGCCTAGATGGCTTTTGTGTGGCCGGCCCCTCCCCTTGGCTCCTCATTATATAGGTGGAAGTCCCCAAGAGTTGTAGTCCAAGTCTTCGAATAAGACCCCAACCACAAAACCTCCCAAAAGTGGGAAACGTACTCAAGGAGGGAGTCCTACCCAAGGTGGGACTCCCACCTTTCCCTTAGGTGGGGTGGCCGGCCACCTATGGTGGAGTCCACCTGGGACTCCACCCCCTTAGGGTTGGCCGGCCATGCTAGGTGGAGTCCTTCCGGGACTCCGCCTTCCATAGTGATTTCTTCCGAACTTTTCTAGAACCTTCTAGAACCTACCATAAATGCACCGGATCATTTCCAAACTTGGAATATGACTTCCTATATATGAATCTTATTCTTCGGACCATTCCGGAACTCCTTGTGATGTCTTGGATCCCATCCGAGACTCCGAACAAAACTTCGAACTCCATTCCATATTCCATATCTACTTAAACGACATCAAACCTTAAGTGTGTCACCCTACGGTTCGCGAACTATGTAGACATGGTTGAGACTTCTCTCCGACCAATAACCAATAGCCAGATCTGGAGATCCATAATGGCTCCCACATATTCAACGATGACTTAGTGATCGAATGAACCATTCACATACGATACCGATTCCTTTTGTCACGCGATATTTTACTTGTCTGAGGTTTGATCATCGGTATCTCTATACCTCGTTCAACCTCGTATCCTGACAAGTACTCTTTACTCGTACCGTGGTATGTAGTCTCTTATGAACCATTCATATGCTTGCAAGCTAATAAGATGACATTCCACCGAGAGGGCCCAGAGAATATCTATCCGTCATCGCGATGGACAAATCCCACTGTTGATCCATATGCCTCAACTCGTACTTTCCGGATACTTAATCCCACCTTTATAACCACCCATTTACGCAGTGGCGTTTGATGTAATCAAAGATGATTTACATGATCTCATGGTCGAAGGACTAGATAGCTATGTATCAAAAGCTAATAGCAAATAACTTAATGACGTGATCTTATGCTACGCTTAATTTGGTGTGTCCATTACATCATTCATATAATGACATAACCTTGTTTATTAATAACATCCAATGTTCATGATCATGAAACTATGATCATCTATTAATCAACAAGCTAGTTATATACAGGAGGCTTACTACGGACTCCTTGTTGTTTACATAACACACATGTATCAATGTTTCGGTTAATACAATTATAGCATGATATGTAAACATTATCATAAACACAAAGATATATAATAACCATTCATTATTGCCTCTTGGGCATATCTCCAACAGTCTCCCACTTGCACTAGAGTCAATAATCTAGTTTACATTTGTAAAGATATAACACCTTGGCCTTCCGGTGTTTTATCATGTTTCGCTCACGGGAGAAGTTTTAGCCAACGGATCTGACATGCTCAGAAACGTATGTATTTTACAATTCATTTGCGTCTCAACGCATCACTCATTTTTCAAATGAGTCGGCATTAAATATGTTTGGTCTTCTGGTGGAACCTTAATTCCGCGGTCTGAAATATATCACTAATATTGTCATACACAATATAGCTTCAAAGTTCTGACACTATCGGAACTACACCAAGTTCTCAAAGAACCTCTTGACTTAACATCCTCAGTCATTTTCAAAACAATGACATACTCTGCCTTCATTTGTAGAATCTGTCACAATATTTAGAATTCTTCTAAATCTAGCATAGACAACTTCTAGCTCATTGTGCTACCTTTTAAACAACACTTAGTCTAATTTGAGATTGAAATTTTATTTTCATATGTGACAAAACAAATATCGGTGCAACACCTTACAGCGATTTGTTTGTCATTTCTCCATACAAAACTATATATATATCCTTGGTTCTTCTTAAGTACTCAAGAATATTCTTACTGTTTTTCAATGATCATCACGTGAATCATTCTGGTACATGCTCATAACACTTTTAAGAGCACAGGACATCTGATTATGTACATATTATTCGTGATCTATAATCACTCATGTGTTTTTACTCATTGAGTGTAAGATACACTCAAGTCTTGTTAAAACTTCACATGATAAGAACATTTTCTTAATATTTCTATATTAAACTACTTTAATATCCATTCTATGTACTTTGACTTAAACTTATAATGTATTTCAATCTATCTTCATAGATCTTGACACTAAATTTGTTTAAGTCCATATCCTTTTATTGAAATTAATTCTCAATGAAACCTTTTTAATCAACTATATAATTACATCATTTATAACCAACTATATGTCATATACATAAGTATTATAAATATGTCTCAGTGCTCCCACTTAATTTCTTGCAAATGCAAGCCTCTTCATCGTCTCTGATGAAATCAAAAAATCTTTGACTATTTCATCCGGTGAAGATTCCAACTCCGCGATACTCACTTCATCCAATTGAAGTTCGTATACCTATCTAGTATTCCACGAACTAGCAAAACTCTTGGTTGTATCTTGTATACACCTTTACTACACACTTCTGTTAAGTAATGTATTTTGCCATCCTACTAGCATATCTCATAAAAGAAATATGTAGCGATTACTAGAATAATTCTCATAGACTATAAGCATTGCTACGAAAGATCTAATCTTATCGTATACAACTCTTCAAGGATATTCCATCCAAGTCCATCAATTTTATAGATTCATTTACTTTCAAAAAGTATTCATCTATCATGGATTTCATGGCGCATGGCCATTTTAATGGAGTCGGGGCCCATCATAACTTCTTTGTTTGTAGTTGGTTTATTATTGTTCAAAATCAATCCTTTGTCCACAAATCATTTATTTGATCACAAAGTAAACCATACCTACAAGGTTCAATAAGTACTTCGATCTCCATGGCTAAAACACTTTTTAGTCATGGAAGCCATGATCATCGTGGCCGCTTCCGGAACCAATTTCCGATGCTGTGCTACTCTGATCATTATGCTCAGGTTCATAAACCTTATCAAGTTGTATTGTCCTCCCACTCAAATACTTCGCTAGAAAACAATTTCTTGAAATAAATAAGAAACATCGACAAACACTTTTGTCTTTGTATCCATAGTGGAAAGAATTCCCAATCAATACTTTGGGATAACCAACAAAGACATTCATCCGATTTTGGTTGTAAACTCTTAGACCAAAATATAAAGAAAGGACTATTAGGGTTTATACCCATGCCATAACTTGTATGGTGTCATTTCAACGGATCATGATGATGCTCTATTTAGTGTAAAAGCGGTAGTCACTAAAGCATAATCCACAAAAATATAATGGCATCAATATTTTATCTCATCATTGACCCAACAAGGTTTGGATACATCTCTCGGATACTCCATCATCACAATGATACTCCAAGAAACATGAGTTGTAGAACAATTTCATAACTCTCTTAGATGTTCGCTAAAACTAGTAATTCAAATATTTCCACTATGATCCAATCATAGATATTTGAATTTTCTATTATGATGATTTCCACTTCATGCTGAAATTTAATTGAATCCATTCAAATGTTTCAAACTTCTTCCTTATCGAATATATCCACATATATATACTCAATTCATTGTTTGAAGTTTTCATGAAGTAGAAGAATCTCCCGCACACAACTATGCCCAGTGAATCATATACATCATCATGTATGTTTCCACTAAGTTAGTTGCCCGTTCAAATCTTGGCCTATGAACGGTACTTCAGTCATTCTTTTTAGAAGAGATTTGCAAGCGCCAAATGATTCAAAAATCAAATGACTTCAATAATCCATTTGCATGGAGTTTCTTCATGCGTTCATTTCCAACATGACCTAAATGACGGTTCCACAAATAAGTGGAATTCAAATCATTTCCCTTATGGCATTTTAGCGTCAGTATTATGTGTGTGTGTTTCACCATTAAGATTTATAATAACTTATCCATCGTACATGGAGTAATGTCATAATTTGAACAACTCATTGTTTTCATTTGACCAGAGCAAAATAACAATTATTAAGTTCTTTATTATAAATTCTAAGGGCTAGATAGAATGCCAATGATGAACATAATAACACTTTATTTTTGTTCCAGACGTGCATTCCTATCTTATTCCTTGTCAGTCACTTAGGCCATTGTATTCTTGTATTGCGTTGTTTTGTATGACACTTCATACCAACCAATATGGTACAAATACCCAAGAATTTCATTGTGTGACCAAACGAGGAATACATCCATAACATGTATATCATTTATATACACCTGAGCTAGACTTTCTAGTCTTTTCTTTTTATCTGCCAAAATATCTTTTGTAGTTTCTCTTTTAGCTTTCCTCATTCTCAGAAAACACTTCACCTTCAATAACTTCTAGGTTTGTTGGTCAATTACCAATATCCTTGAGGTTCTTATTTTGAAGTTGATCATCATATGACAAGTGTTCCAGATTTCATTATTAGTAACTTTGTAATATGATGAACAATCTCACTCATAATTTTATCCATCATGACGACTTTCCGACACTATGTCTGTACATGATAGGCTCGTAAAGTTTAACCTTAGTATTCGCATGTGCAAAACTGGCTTGCACCCGTTGTATGCACACGTAGAATCAATAACACCCGATCATTACGTGATGCTATGAAACTACGAGTCTTAGCAACGGTGCATACTAAGGATGATCACTTCATGGATATGCGAATATCGTTAGTGCCCTGATGACCCACAAGTATAGGGGATCGCAACAGTCTTCGAGGGAAGTAAAACCCAATTTATTGATTCGACACAAGGGGAGACAAAGAATACTTGAAAGCCTTAACAGCGGAGTTGTCAATTCAGCTGCACTGAAACAGAGACTAGCTCGCAAGAGTTTATCGTAGTAACAGATTTATAGCAGTAGCAGTAGTGAAATAACAGCAGCAGAGTAACAAAGACAGCAGCAGTGATTTTAGTAAACAGCAGGATTAAAATACTGTAGGCACGGGGACGGATGAACGGGCATTGCATGGATGAGAGAAACTCATGTAACAATCATAGCAGGGCATTTGCAGATAATAATAAAATGGTGTCCAAGTACAAAGCAATCAATAGGCATGTGTTCCAATTATAGTCGTACGTGCTCGCAATGAGAAACTTGCACAACATCTTTTGTCCTACCAGCCGGTGGCAGCCGGGCCTCAAGGGAAACTACTGGATATTAAGGTACTCCTTTTAATAGAGTACCGGAGCAAAGCATTAACACTCCGTGAACACATGTGATCCTCACATCACTACCATCCCCTCCGGTTGTCCCGATTCTTGTCACTTCGGGGCCATTGGTTCCGGACAGCGACATGTGTATACAACTTGCAGGTAAGATCATAAAACAATGAATATTATGATGAAACAATAACATGTTCAGATCTGAGATCATGGCACTCGGGCCCTAGTGACAAGCATTAAGCATAGCAAGTTGCAACAATATTATCAAAGTACCAATTACGGACACTAGGCACTATGCCCTGATACGTCCAAAACGTATCTACTTTCCCGAACACTTTTGCTATTGTTTTGCCTCTAATTTGTGTATTTTGGATGCAACTAACACGGACTAACGCTGTTTTCAGCAGAACTGTTCTGGTGTCTCGTTTTTGTGCAGAAATCCAACTTTCGGGAAAATCCTCGGAATTTATGCAGAAGGCCCTATTTTCCCAGAATAATGACGGAGCCAGAAGGACAGAAAAGGTGGAGGCCCGAGGGCCCCACACCATAGGGCGGCGCGGCCCAGGGGGGCCCGCGCGGCCCTGTGGTGTGGCCCCCTCGGCCGGCCTCCGACGCCCTCCTTCGGACTATTTATCGGCCTCGACCTAAAAACGCACGGGGAGAAGTCGAAGTCGCCAGAAACCCTCCAGAACGCCGCCACATCGCGAAACTCCGTCGCGGGAGCCAGAAGTCTCCGTTCTGGCACTCCGCCGGGACGGGGAATTGGAGGAGATCATCGCCATCATCACCGCCATCGCCTCTACATCAACCAGCCATGTTTCCCCCATCCATGTGTGAGTAATTCCCCCGCTGTAGGCCGAAGGGGATGGTAGGGATTGGATGAGATTGGTCATGTAATAGCATAAGATTGTTAGGGCATAGTGCCTAGTGTCCGTAATTGGTACTTTGATGATATTGTTGCAACTTGTTATGCTTAATGCTTGTCACTAGGGCCCGAGTGCCATGATCTCAGATCTGAACATGTTATTGTTTCATCATGATATTCATTGTTTATGGTCTTACCTATAAGTTGTATACACATGTCGCTGTCCGGAACCGATGGCCCCGAAGTGACAGAAATCGGGACAACCGGAGGGGATGGTAGCGATGTGAGGATCACATGTGTTCACGGAGTGTTACTGCTTTGCTCCGTACTCTATTAAAAGGAGTACCTTAATATCCAAGAGTTTCCCTTGAGGCCCGGCTGCCACCGGCTGGTAGGACAAAAGATGTTGTGCAAGTTTCTCATTGCGAGCACGCACGACTATATATGGAACACATGCCTATTGATTGCTTTGTACTTGGACACCGTTTTATTATTATCTGCGAATGCCCTGCTATGATTGTTACATGAGTTTCTCTCATCCATGCAACGCCCGTTCATCCGTCCCCGTGCCTATAGTATTTTAATCCTGCTGTTTACTAAAATCACTACTGCTGTCTCTGTTACTCTGCTGCTGTTATTTCTCTACTGCTACTTCTATAAAATCAGCATTATCGATAAACTCTTGCGAGCAAGTCTGTTTCCAGGTGCAGCTGAATTGACAACTCCACTGTTAAGGCTTCCAAGTGTTCTTTGTCTCCCCTTGTGTCGAATCAATAAATTGGGTTTTACTTCCCTCGAAGACTATTGCGATCCCCTATACTTGTGGGTTATCAAGACTATTTTCTGGCGCCGTTGCCGGGGAGCATAGCTTTATTTGGAAGTTCACTTGGATTAATATTGTTCACTGCAAATTCTCCATCATGGGTAAACCTCGCGATACTAAGATCGCCATATTACCATCCACTACAAGAGAAGGTACAATTCTGAATACCTCTGCTGCTCTTGATTCACCATCTGTGATTGATAAACTTGTTTCACCGCCACATGCTTCGCATGCGGGTACTTCTGCTGAATCTGAAAACTCTCATAATATTGATAATGTTTCTGCTGTGCTTGATGATAGTGGTTCATTGGGATCTTTTCTAGATGCTACAATTGCTAGGTCTAGACAAATTGAAAATACTGAAACTCCTAATGCTACTACACCTGTTAGTTCACCTGAACTTGATTATTTTAGTGATGATCCTGATGAAGATTATGTGGAGCTTAATGATGATTTTATTGAAAAATGCAATGCTACTACTGATGCAAGAAAAATTAAAAAGTTGCTTGCGTAACATGCCGTTAGATATAAACTGTCTCCGATCCTAAGTTTGCCACATCTCCTATAAACATTAGGGATAAAGATTATGATTTTTCTCTTGATCTATCTCATATAGCTATTGTTGAGAAAACACCCTTTTGTGGTACTGAAAAAGAAAGTGCTGTTGAACACATGACTGAGTTATCTACTCTAAGTAGCTTGTTTTCTGATGATGTCAAGATGCGTACTCACTTTGTTGCTAAAAATTTTCCATTCTCATTAAAGGATGACGCTAAAACTTGGTATAATAATTTGCCACCTAATTCTATTAAAAGTCCGAAAGAATTGCTTGATGTTTTCTTCCGCAGATACTTTCCTGCTAGTGCTCAACATATTGCCTTGCAGAGAATTTATAATTTTGACCAGGGAGATGAAGAGAAATTGCCTGAGGCTTGGGCGAGATTTTGCTCTCTTATTAGAGCTCGGCCTGAGCATGATCTGGAAAAGCATGATTTACTTGATATATTTTATAGTGGACTAACCATTGAGTCTAGGGCATACCTGGATAGTTGTGCTGGTTGTGTTTTCAGGAAAAGAACTCCAGATGACGCTGAAGAATTATTGGCTAAAATAAGCCGGAATCATGATGATTGGACTACGCCTGAACCAACTCCAACTCCAATATTGAAGAAGAGGGGTTTAATTGAATTGAATGATGAAGATATGAGGGAAGCCAAGAAATCTCTCAAGGAGAAAGGTATTAAATCTGAAGATGTGAAGAATCTACCTCCTATAGAAGATATATGTGAGATAATTCCCCCTTCATCCATGATTGAGGTAAACTCCCTTCAACGCTTTACTAGGGAAGATATTCCGTATTCGAAACCTCCTGCACAATGCTTAGATGAGTTTGATAATTATATTGTTAAGCAAGAAAATTTTAATATGAGAGTAGAGAATCATTTAATGGAAAATTCTCGAGCTATTAGTGAATTGCATGATATTGTGGAGAGAACCTCCAATGATGTTAAGATGCTTGTTAAACATTTTCATATGATTCAAACTCAAATTGATCAACTCACTAAAGTGCAAAATGACTTGTTAGGGAATAATTCTAAAGAGAAACATGCTTATGAAGTAACAACTAGAGGTGGTGTCTCTACCCAGGATCCTCTATATCCTGAAGGGCATCCCAAAAGAATTGAACAAGATTCTCAACGCATTGAACCTAGTGCTCATTCTAGGAAGAAAAAGAAGAAGAAACATAAAAATGTTGTAGAATCCTCTGAACCTGCTAATGATCCTAATAGTATTTCTATTTCTGATGCTGAAACTGAAAGTGGTAATGAACATGATAATGATAAAGATAATGATAAGAATGATACTCCTGATAAAGAAGAGGTTGAAGAAGAACCTGAAAAGCATGCTAAAAATAAAAAGTACACTAAAGAAGATTTTATTGCTGAGAAACATGGTAATGAAAGAGAACCTTGGGTGCAAAAGCAAATGCCTTTTCCTGCTAAGAAACTAAAATCAAAGGAAGAAGAACACTATAATAAATTTTGCGATTGGATGAAACCTTTATTCTTGCAAATCCCTTTGACTGATGCTATTAAATTGCCTCCTTATTCAAAGTATATGAAAGATATTGTTACTAACAAAAGGAAAATCCCCAATGAGGAAATTTCCACTATGCTTGCTAATTACTCTTTCAATGGCAAAATTCCAAAGAAGTTGGGCGACCCAGGTATACCTACTGTTCCTTGTTCTATCAAGAATAATTATGTTAAAACTGCTCTATGTGACTTGGGAGCCGGTGTTAGTGTTATGCCTTTTTCTCTTTATAAGAGACTTTACTTAGATAAGTTGATACCTACTGATATATCTTTGAGAATGGCTGATAAATCTACTGCTATTCCTGTTGGTATATGTGAGAATGTTCCTGTTCAAGTTACTACTAATTGCTTGATATTAACTGATTTTGTTGTGTTGGAAATGCCTGAAGATGATAATATGTCTATTATTCTTGGGAGACCTTTTCTTAACACCGCAGGGGCTGTTATTGATTGCAATAAAGGAAAGGTTACTTTCAATGTTGATGATAGGGAGCATACCGTTTATTTTCCCAAGAGGATTGAGAAAGCGTGTGGAGTTAATACTATTTCTAATGTGAGAACTATCAAAGTGGGAACTATTGATTGTCCTATATATGAGCCTAAGGAAGAATATCAAACTCTTGTGATTGGATCCATATCAATACAATTCAAGGTAACATGATTGATTTGAGGTTTATTTCTTCTTATGCTATGTAAAATTTATTTGGTGGCAAGACTTGATCAACCTTGTTAACGAATACCTTTTACATGCATAAAGAGGGTAAACAACATCTTTTTTTTTCCTCTACTTGCTCTAGTTGCTGTAGCATTTTTAATTTGCAAAGTTCCTTAGTTGTTTGAAGATTTCAAAATTTTTCCTGGCCAGTAATAATAAACTAAATACCCAGAAATGTGCGTTTTTCAAAGTTTTCAAAAATTCGCAAAAATTATACCGTTGGTCCTATTTTTCGACGAGGCACCTGGGAGCACCAGAGGATGACCTGTGGGGCACCAGAGGGCGCCAAACCACAGGCCGGCGCGGCCAAGGAGGTGGCCGCGCCACCATGTGGTGTGGGCCCCCCTTTGCCCCACTTTGTCATCTCTTTCTCCCAGCACCTTCTCTCTCCCGAAAAAACTCGTACCAAGTTCCTCTCTCTCGCGTTTTTGCTCCAGAGCTCCAGATTTCTCGATCTCTTTGCTCAGCCCAGATTTCCTGCTGAAATTTGGCACATTTGCTCCTTGGTATGTGACTCCTCCGCCCATCCAAGTAGAATTTTGTTTGGTTGAGTATATCTTGAATATTTTGCTGCTGTAGGTAACATGTTTAGTGAGCTTGCATGCTTGTTCTAAGTGGTAGAAACTAGCTTTGATGCATGATTAGTACTCTAGCAAGTTCCTATGGTAGTTTCCCTCAATTATATGTCACCAAATCAAATTTTTATATCATTTGTTGAAAATTTCAGAGAAGCTATGAAGAAGTTCAACTTTGGAGAGTTGTTCAAGAAAGGGACAACCAGCACCGGGAGGCCTTCTAGGGCCGCCACCCGGATTAGGCGATCATACAATGAAGACATCATCGCGCCTAGCTTCGCGCCCGAAGAGGACAACGGGCCTCCTAATGCTTCTACTTTTCCATGCTATGATTTTCTAAGGAATGCAGGGATATTGGAGGATTTCTTAACCCTTGTCAACAGGGCAGGGTTAACCACCTATATGGGAGATGAAAGGGAGCAATACTATATGCTCACCAAAATCTTCGTCGAGAGTTTCCAGTTCAACAACAAACAATATGAGCCGACGGTTGCATTCTGGATCTATGGTAATCCTGTTACTATGCAATTGAAGGATTTTTGTCGTGCATTGGATATTGCCCCTGTAGGTACAGCAAGTAGGATTGATGACAACCCCCGGGACTTGTTGGAGCTTTATCGAGGGATCACCGATGATGATTGTCGCACCATTCAGCGTGGCAAGATAAGGAACATTCAACTCCCTGCCATTAAGTATTTTGCATACTACATTGCTACTAGCATTCTTGGTAGGGAGAACACTAGCAACATTTCTAGTTACCATCTTGCTTTCTTGAATATTGCACTTACTGGTCAAACATCTTATCACCTTGGTGCTCTTATTGCTCGCCGCCTGACTACCAGGGGGCCTATTTTTGGAGGAACTATCGCACTGCGTGTTTTAACATATCTTAATCTTCCCATTGATCCTAATGATGTGCCATTGGCCCCTAGGAAACTTGATATTGTTGCTATGAAGAGTCATCATTTTGTTACCACTGATTCTACTTTAGATAATATGGTGTATAGAATGTTGTTTTCTGACGGGGATGAGAAAGAAATTCCTCTTCCCCAACCAGGTTTGTTAAGTATTGACAGGCAATCATGGTCGTGCACTAAGGAGGAAGTGGATGAGCATTTGAAGATAAAAGACTTCCACTAGCAACATGACTTCGAGGACGCCGGGGCCTCCTACGACCACACCGTCACATATCCGGGTGCTTCTTCTAGCACATACCCGGAATACGATCCATCTTCATCATACTACGGAGACACTACTTCATGGGATCGATGGGATTGAACTCCACTTAGGCCAAAAGCCTAAGCTTGGGGGGAGGTATACCGGCATCACTCATTCTTTGCATATTATGGTTGCTGGATACTTGTACATACTTGTTTTGCTCGTTTGAGTGGTTTTCTAATGAGAGGAAGATGATATTTGGGGAAATGCTGCCTGAAAACAGATTCTGGAACGTTACCGTAAAAATTCTCAAAAATAGCCAGAGCGTCATTTTGAGCTGCCAATTTTTGTGCAGGTTCCCCAGGTTGTTATCTAACTTTCATTAGTTGAACACTTTTCGATCTGAGCAACGTAAGATTTTTGTAAAAATTGATTTCTGTACTGCTGTCAGGTTTTGGCAGATTTCTGCCATCTCGCTTTTCTGTGTTTCTTTTAGTTTGCTATTTCTTGTTTTCGCTTTGTTTCTTTCCCAAAACACAAAAAGACCAAAAATATTTCTGTTGTTTCTCTTCACCATTTGTTTGCTTTGGTTTCTTGCATTTGTTTCACTTTATTTGCTATTGCTAGTTTGCTATAAGAAAACCCAAAAAGATTTTGCTTTGTTTGTTTGTTCCCTCTTATTCTTGTTTCTAATTCGAAAACACCAAAAATATTTGCTGTTCTTCTTTGGTTTGTAAAGTTCTTTATGAGTTCAATGGTCTTCGGTGGCTGGAGCGTGGTTTTCATTTCATATTATCCAAGTTACACAAGTGAAAAGGCAATAATGACGATCTACGACAATCTGATTGTGGTGAGAGGCTGGTATGAACTCTATTTGTTTTCATTTTTGTACATATACTCATCCATGTGGGCATGCTTAGTTGGTTCATGTGAGGTATATGTTATTTGAGAAAGTCTAGTAGTTTATGATCTCTCATGATTAGCTCCAATTTATTAATATGAGTAGCATGTCATGGATGTTTGCTTGCATTGTTTTATTCATAAGTAAGTATGGCATTGTGGTATCCTCCTCTGAATAATTCATTTATATCGACTTGGCACATGCTCACGCATGCATATGACTGAACAAAAAGTCAATTAAGCCTCGATGATCTATATTGCTTCAGAGTTCTTGTATCACTTTTATGCCTCCGTTAATTTATTTTGCCGCAAGCATGATTATGACAGTTACTGCTTTCTTAATTTGTCGCTCCCTAGTCTATTTCTAGCCTTCATTTGTACTGAGCGGGAACGCTGCTCGTGCTTCCAAACACCTGAAAACCAAGTTGTTCCAAAAGTGTCCACCATAAATACCTATGCATGGCATTTCAAACCATTCCAAGTAAATTCTCGTGCGCTACCTTTAAAACCTTCAAAATGCTTCTCAATTTGTGTTTATGTTTCATAGCTCATGAGGAAGTATGTGGTGTTTAGCTTTCAACCTTGTCATTTACTTTTGACGGACTCTCATATGGACTAGTGGCACATCCGCTTATCCAATAATTTTGCAAAAAGAGCTGGCAATGGGATTCCCAGTCCCAAATTAATTAAACTTAAATAGACACTCCTCCATGGTTTGTGATTGTTGGACGGCACCCGAAGGATTCGGTTAGCCATGGCTTGTGTAAGCAAAGGTTGGGGGGAGTGTCATCATCATAATAAAACTAAAATAAAAAGGCACTCCTTCATGGTATGAGATTGTTGGCAGGCACCCGAGGATTCGGTTAGCCATGGTTTGTGAAAGAAAGGTTGGAAGGAGTGCCAAATAAATATGCAATAATTCATGGGAGCCGCTCTTGAAAGTCCGGTTGGCGAGGTAGTTGGTGTACCCATTACCATTCGTTGACAACAACAAACACCTCTCAAAATAATTTTACTCCTGTCTTTATAAAAATGAAAAGCTCTAGCGCATGTTAATCCCTGCTTCCCTCTGCGAAGGGTCAATCTTTTACTTTTATGTTGTGTCTCCATTATTTCTTTGAGCACTATCTTGAGAGCACAACTGTCATTCTTAGTATAATATGCTTGTCTCAAAATATGATTGATTGTGGTATAACTTTGATGCATTTATCTTTGACAATCACTACTTCTAGTCTTTCTATGAACTCCAAAGGTGCCCGGGCATTTATGTTTTGCCAACCAAATACAGGCAAGCGAGATACCACTTTATCATACTCTCTTATGAACATTGCAATCTTGCTTATATACATGATTCATGATGCTTATTATTAATTGTTGGTACCTCTCCATGATTGACATAGCTGTTAGATGATCTTATTTGCATGTATCTCATTATGAACTGCTTAAGTATTAGCCATTGCATGAGAATATATACATCATATGAGCAAATGTGTTCGTGAAAGTTCTTTTATCGCTCAGTTGTTAACTGAATTGCTTGAGGACAAGCAATAAGCTAAGCTTGGGGGGAGTTGATACGTCCAAAACGTATCTACTTTCCCGAACACTTTTGCTATTGTTTTGCCTCTAATTTGTGTATTTTGGATGCAACTAACACGGACTAACGCTGTTTTCAGCGAAGCTGATACAGTGTCTCGTTTTTGTGCAGAAATCCAACTTTCGGGAAAATCCTCGGAATTTATGCAGAAGGCCCTATTTTCCCAGAATAATGACGGAGCCAGAAGGACAGAAAAGGTGGAGGCCCGAGGGCCCCACACCATAGGGCGGCGCGGCCCAGGGGGCCCGCGCGGCCCTGTGGTGTGGCCCCCTCGGCCGGCCTCCGACGCCCTCCTTCGGACTATTTATCGGCCTCGACCTAAAAACGCACGGGGAGAAGTCGAAGTCGCCAGAAACCCTCCAGAATGCCGCCACATCGCGAAACTCCGTCGCGGGAGCCAGAAGTCTCCGTTCTGGCACTCCGCCGGGACGGGGAATTGGAGGAGATCATCGCCATCATCACCGCCATCGCCTCTACATCAACCAGCCATGTTTCCCCCATCCATGTGTGAGTAATTCCCCCGCTGTAGGCCGAAGGGGATGGTAGGGATTGGATGAGATTGGTCATGTAATAGCATAAGATTGTTAGGGCATAGTGCCTAGTGTCCGTAATTGGTACTTTGATGATATTGTTGCAACTTGTTATGCTTAATGCTTGTCACTAGGGCCCGAGTGCCATGATCTCAGATCTGAACATGTTATTGTTTCATCATGATATTCATTGTTTATGGTCTTACCTATAAGTTGTATACACATGTCGCTGTCCGGAACCGATGGCCCCGAAGTGACAGAAATCGGGACAACCGGAGGGGATGGTAGCGATGTGAGGATCACATGTGTTCACGGAGTGTTAATGCTTTGCTCCGGTACTCTATTAAAAGGAGTACCTTAATATCCAGTAGTTTCCCTTGAGGCCCGGCTGCCACCGGCTGGTAGGACAAAAGATGTTATGCAAGTTTCTCATTGCGAGCACGCACGACTATATATGGAACACATGCCTATTGATTGCTTTGTACTTGGACACCGTTTTATTATTATCTGCGAATGCCCTGCTATGATTGTTACATGAGTTTCTCTCATCCATGCAACGCCCGTTCATCCGTCCCCGTGCCTACAGTATTTTAATCCTGCTGTTTACTAAAATCACTACTGCTGTCTCTGTTACTCTGCTGCTGTTATTTCTCTACTGCTACTTCTATAAAACTATTACTACTGATAAACTCTTGCGAGCAAGTCTGTTTCCAGGTGCAGCTGAATTGACAACTCCGCTGTTAAGGCTTCCAAGTGTTCTTTGTCTCCCCTTGTGTCGAATCAATAAATTGGGTTTTACTTCCCTCGAAGACTGTTGCGATCCCCTATACTTGTGGGTTATCATGCCCTAACAATCTTATGCTATTACATGACCAATCTCATCCAATCCCTACCATCCCCTTCGGCCTACAGCGGGGGAATTACTCACACATGGATGGGGGAAACATGGCTGGTTGATGGAGAGGCATTGGCGGTGATGATGGCGATGATCTCCTCCAATTCCCCGTCCCGGCGGAGTGCCAGAACGGAGACTTCTGGCTCCCGAGACGGAGTTTCGCGATGTGGCGGCGTTCTGGAGGCTTTCTGGCGACTTCGACTTCTCCCCGTGCGTTTTTAGGTCGAAGGCAATTTATAGTCCGAAGGAGGGCGTCAGAGGCCGGCCGAGGGGGCCACACCATAGGGCCGCACGGGCCCCCCTAGGCCGCGCCGCCTTATAGTGTGGGGCCCTCGGGCCTCCACCTTACTTGTCCTTCTGGCTCCGTCAGTATTCCGGGAAAATAGGGCCTTCTGCATAAATTCCGAGGATTTTCCCGAAAGTTGGATTTCTGCACAAAAACGAGACACCAGAACAGTTCTGCTGAAAACAACGTTAGTCCGTGTTAGTTGCATCCAAAATACACAAATTAGAGGCAAAACAATAGCAAAAGTGTTCGGGAAAGTAGATACGTTTTGAACGTATCAACTCCCCCCAAGCTTAGCTTATTGCTTGTCCTCAAGCAATTCAGTTAACAACTGAGCGATAAAAGAACTTTCACGAACACATTTGCTCATATGATGTATATATTCTCATGCTATGGCTAATACTTAAGCGGTTCATAATGAGATACATGCAAATAAGATCATCTAACAGCTATGTCAATCATGGAGAGGTACCAACAATTAATAATAAGCATCATGAATCATGTATATAAGCAGGATTGCAATGTTCATAAGAGAGTATGATAAAGTGGTATCTCGCTTGCCCGTATTTGATCGGCAAAACATAAATTTCCAGGCACCTCTGGAGTTCATAGAAAGACTAGAAGTAGTGATTGTCAAAGATAAAAGCATCAAAGTTATACCACAATCAATCATATTTTGAGACAAGCATATTATACTAAGAATGACAGTTGTGCTCTCAAGATAGTGCTCAAAGAAATAATGGAGACACAACATAGAAGTAAAAGATTGACCCTTCGCAGAGGGAAGCAGGGATTAACATGCGCTAGAGCTTTTCATTTTTGAAATCAGGAGTAAAATATTTTTGAGAGGTGTTTGTCGTTGTCAACGAATGGTAATGGGTACACCAACTACCTCGCCAACCGGACTTCCAAGAGCGGCTCCCATGAATTATTTGCATGTTTATGTGGCACTCCTTCCAACCTTTCTGACACAAACCATGGCTAACCGAATCCTCGGGTGCCTGCCAACAATCTCATACCATGAAGGAATGCCTTTTTATTTTAGTTTTATTATGATGATGACACTCCCCCCAACCTTTGCTTACACAAGCCATGGCTAACCGAATCCTTCGGGTGCCATCCAACAATCACATACCATGGAGGAGTGTCTATTTAAGTTAATTAATTCGGGACTGGGAATCCCATTGCCAGCTCTTTTTGCAAAATTATTGGATAAGCGGATGTGCCACTAGTCCATATGAGAGTCCGTCAAAAGTAAATGACAAGGTTGAAAGCTAAACACCACATACTTCCTCATGAGCTATGAAACATAAACACAAATTGAGAAGCATTTTGAAGGTTTTAAAGGTAGCGCATGGGAATTTACTTGGAATGGTTTGAAATGCCATGCATAGGTATTTATGGTGGACACTCTGGAATAACTTGGTTTTCATGTGTTTGGAAGCACGAGCAGCGTTCCCGCTCAGTACAAGTGAAGGCTAGCAAAAGACTAGGGAGCGACAAATCAAGAGAGCAGTAACTGTCATAATCATGCTTGCGGCAAAAATAAATTAACGGAGGCATAAAAGTGATACAAGAACTCTGAAGCAATATAAATCATCGAGGCTTAATTGACTTTTGTTCAGTCATATGCATGCGTGAGCATGTGCCAAGTCGATATAAATGAATTATTCAGAGGAGGATACCACAATGCCATACTTACTTATGAATAAAACAATGCAAGCAAACATCCATGACATGCTACTCATATTAATAAATTGGAGCTAAACATGAGAGATCATAAACTACTAGACTTTCTCAAATAACATATACCTCACATGAACCAACTAAGCATGCTCACATGGATGAGTATATGTACAAAAATGAAAACAAATAGAGTTCATACCAGCCTCTCACCACAATCCAATTGTCGTAGATCGTCATTATTGCCTTTTACTTGTGTAGCTTGGATAATATGAAATGAAAACCACGCTCCAGCCACCGAAGACCATTGAACTCATAATGAACTTTACAAACCAAAGAAGAACAGCAAATATTTTTGGTGTTTTCGAATTAGAAACAAGAACAAAAGGAAACAAGCAAACAAAGCAAAATCTTTTTGGGTTTTCTTATAGCAAACTAGCAATAGCAAATAAAGTGAAACAAATGCAAGAAACCAAGGCAAACAAATGGTGAAGAGAAACAACAGAAATATTTTTGGTCTTTTTGTGTTTTGGGAAAGAAACAAAACAAAAACAAGAAATGGCAAACTAAAAGAAACACAGAAAAGCGAGATGGCAGAAATCTGCCAAAACCTGACATCAGTACAGAAATCGATTTTTTCAAAAATATTACGTTGCTCAGCTCGAAAAGTGTTCAACTAATGAAAGTTAGATAACAACCTGGGGAACATGCACAAAAATTGGCTTCGCAAAATAACGTTCTGGCTGTGCGCACAAATTTTTCTAGTAACAGTCCAGAATCTGTTTTCAGGCAGCACTTCCCCAAATATCATCTCCCTCTCATTAGAAAACCACTCAAACAAACTAAACAAGTATATACAAGTATCCAGCAATCATAATATGCAAAGAATGAGTGATGCCGGTATACCTCCCCCCAAGCTTAGGCTTTTAGCCTAAGTGGAGTTCAATCCCATCGAGCCCATGAGGTAGTATCTCCGTAGTACGACGAAGATGGATCATATTCCGGGCATGTGCTAGAAGAAGCACCCGGATACGTGACGGTGTAGTCGTAGGAGGGCTCGGCGTCCTCGGAGTCATGCTGCTGGTGGAAATCTTGTATCTTCATATGTTCATCCACCTCCTCCTTAGTGCGCGACCATGGTTGCCCGTCAATACAGAACAAACCTGGCTGGGGAAGAGGGATTTCTTTCTCATCCCCGTCAGCAAACAACATTCTATAGACCATATTATCTAAAGTGGAATCAGTGGTAACAAAATGATGGCTTTTCATAGCAGCGATATCAAGCCTCCTAGGGGTTAATGGCACATCATTAGGATCAATAGGAAGTCTTAGATGTGTTAAAACGCGCAATGCAATAGTTCCTCCAAAAATAGGCCCCCGTTAGACAAAGTGGCGAGCAATAAGAGAACCAAGATGATAAGATGTCCGTCCAGTAAGTGCAATATTCAAGAAAGCAAGATGGTAACTAGAAATATTGCTAGTGTTCTCCCTACCAAGAATGCTAGTAGCAATGTAATATGCAAAATATTTAATGGCGGGGAGTTGAATGTTCCTTATCTTGCCACGCTGAATGGTGCGACAATCATCATTGGTGATCCCTCGATAAAGCTCCAACAAGTCCCGGGGGTTGTCATCAATCCTCCTTGCTGTACCTACAGGGGCAATATCCAATGCACGACAAAATTCTTTCAATTCCATAGTAACAGGATTACCATAGATCTTGAATGCAACTGTCGGCTCATATTGCGTGTTTTGGAACTTGAAGCTCTCGACGAAGATTTTGGTGAGCATGTAGTATTGCTCCCTTTCATCTCCCACGTAGGTGGCTAAGCCCGCCTTGTTGACAAGGGTGAAGAAATCATCCAGTATCCCTGCATTTGTCAGAAAATCATAACATGGGAAGGATGAAGCATTAGGAGCCCCATTGTCCTCTTCGGGTGCGAAGCTAGGCACGATGATATCCTCATTGTACGATCGCCTAAGTTGGGTGGCAGTCCTAGAAGGTCTCCCGGTGCTGGTTGTTCCTTTCTTGAACAACTCTCCAAAGTTGAATTTCTTCATCTCTTTTCTGAAATTTTCAACAAGTGATATAAAATTTGATTTGGTGACATATAATTGAGGGAAACTACCATAGGAACTTGCTAGAGTACTAATCATGCATCAAAACTAGTTTCTACCACTTAGAACAAGCATGCAAGCTCACTAAACATGTTACCTACAGCAGCAAAATATTCAAGATATACTCCACCAAACAAAATTCTACTTGGATAATCGGAGGAGTCACATACCGAAGAGCAAATGTGCCAAATCTCAGACAGAAATCTGGGCTGAGCAAAGAGATCGAGAAATCTGGAGTTCTTGAGCAAAAACGCGAGTGAGAGGAAGCTGGTTCGAGTTTTTTCGGGAGAGAGAAGACTCTGGGAGAAAGAGATGAAGTAGTGGGGCAAGGAGGGGCCCACACCACAGGGTGGCGCGCCCACCTCCTTGGCCGCGCCGGCCTGTGGTATGGCACCCTGGGGTGCCCCACAGGTCATCCTCTGGTGCTCCCAGGTGCCTCTTCGAAAAATAGGACCAACGGTATAATTTTTGTGAATTTTTGAAAACTTTGAAAAATGCACATTTCTGGGTATTAAGTTTATTATTACTGGCCAGGAAATTTTTTGAAATCTCCAATTAACTAAGGAACTTTGCAAATTAAAAGTGCTACAGCAACTAGAGCAAGTGGAGGAAGAAAGAGATGTTGTTTACCTCCTCTATGCATATAAAAAGTATTTGTTAACAAGGTTGATCAAGTCTTGCCACCAAATAAATTTGACATAGCATAAGAAGAAATAAACCTCAAATCAATCATGTTACCTTGAATTGTATTGATATGGATCCAATCACGAGAGTTTGATATTCTTCTTTAGGCTCATATATAGGACAATCAATAGTTCCCACTTTCATAGTTCTCACATTAGAAATAGTATTAACTCCACACGCTTTCTCAATCCTCTTGGGAAAATAAACGGTATGCTCCCTATCATCAACATTGAAAGTAACCTTTCCTTTATTGCAATCAATAACAGCCCCTGCGGTGTTAAGAAAAGGTCTCCCAAGAATAATAGACATATTATCATCTTCAGGCATTTCCAACACAACAAAATCAGTTAATATCAAGCAGTTATTAGTAACTTGAACAGGAACATCCTCACATATACCAACAGGAATAGCAGTAGATTTATCAGCCATTTGCAAAGATATATCAGTAGGTATCAACTTATCTAAGTAAAGTCTCTTATAAAGAGAAAAAGGCATAACACTAACACCGGCTCCCAAGTCACATAGAGCAGTTTTAACATAATTATTCTTAATAGAACAAGGAATAGTAGGTATACCTGGATCGCCCAACTTCTTTGGAACTTTTCCATTGAAAGAGTAATTAGCAAGCATAGTGGAAATTTCCTCATTGGGGATTTTCCTTTTGTTAGTAACAATATCTTTCATATACTTTGAATAAGGAGGCAATTTAATAGCATCAGTCAAAGGGATTTTCAAGAATAAAGGTTTCATCCAATCACAAAATTTATTATAGTGTTCTTCTTCCTTTGATTTTAGTTTCTTAGCAGGAAAAGGCATTTGCTTTTGAACCCAAGGTTCTCTTTCATTACCATGTTTCTCAGCAATAAAATCTTCTTTAGTGTACTTTTTATTTTTAGCATGCTTTTCAGGTTCTTCTTCAACATCTTCTTTATCAGAAGCATCATTCTTATCATTATCTTTATCATGTTCATTACCACTTTCAGTTTCAAAGCATCGTAAATAGAAATACTATTAGGATCATTAACAGGTTCAGAGGATTCTACAACATTCTTATGTTTCTTTTTCTTTTTCTTAGATGGAGCACTAGTTTTAGTTCGTTGAGAATCTTGTTCAACTCTTTTGGGATGCCCCTCAGGATATAGAGGATTCTGGGTAGAAACACCACCTCTAGTTGTTACTTCATAAGCATGTTTTTCTTTAGAATTATTTCCCAACAAGTCATTTTGCACTTTAGTGAGTTGATCAATTTGAGTTTGAACCATATGAAAATGTTTAACAAGCATCTTAACATCATTGGAGGTTCTCTCTACAATATCATGCAATTCACTAATAGCTCGAGAATTTTCCATTAAATGATTCTCTACTCTCATATTAAAATTTTCTTGCTTAACAATATAATTATCAAACTCATCTAAGCATTGTGCAGGAGGTTTCGAATACGGAATATCTTCCCTAGTAAAGCGTTGAAGGGAGTTTACCTCAATCATGGATGAAGGGGGAATTATCTCACATATATCTTCTATGGGAGGAAGATTCTTCACATCTTCAGATTTAATACCTTTCTCCTTGAGAGACTTCTTGGCTTCCCTCATATCTTCATCATTTAATTTAATCATACCCCTCTTCTTCAGTATCGGTGTCAGGGTTGGTTCAGGTGTAGACCAATCATCATGATTCCGGCCTATTTTAGCCAATAATTCTTCAGTCGTAAATGCAGGTTCTTTTCCTAAAACACAACCAGCACAACTATCCAGGTATGCCCTAGACTCAATGGTTAGTCCACTATAAAATATATCAAGTAAATCATGCTTTTCCAAATCATGATCGGCCGAGCTCTAATAAGAGAGCAAAATCTCGCCCAAGCCTCGTGCAATTTCTCTCCATCTCCCAGGTCAAAATTCTAGATTCTCTACCACGCAATATGTTGAGCACTAGCAGGAAAGTATTTACGGAAGAAAACATCAAGCAATTCTTTTGGACTTTTAATAGAATTAGGTGGCAAACTATTATACCAAGTTTTAGCGTCATCCTTTAATGAGAATGGAAAGATTTTAGCAACAAAGTAAGTACGCTTCTTAACATCATCGTAAAACAAGCTACTCGGAGTAGATAGCTCAATCATGTGTTCAACAGACTTTCTTTTTCAGTACCACAAAAGGGTGTTTTCTCAACAATAGCTATATGAGATAAATCAAGAGAAAAATCATAATCTTTATCCTTAATGTTTATAGGAGATGTGGCAAACTTAGGATCAGGAGACGATTTATATCTAACGGCATGTTCTCGCAAGCAATTTTTTAATTTTTCTTGTATCGGTAGTAGCATTGCATTTTTCAATAAAATCATCATTAAGCTCCACATAATCTTCATCAGATCATCACTAGAATAATCAAGTTCGTGTGAATTAACAGTGTAGTAGCATTAGGAGTTTCAGTATTTTCAATTTGTCTAGACCTAGCAATCGTAGCATCTAGAAAGGATCCCAATGAACCACTATCATCAAGCACAATGAAGCATCATCAATATTATAAGAATTTTCAGATTCAGCAGAAGTACCCGCATGTGAAGCATATGGCGCTGAAACAAGTTTATCAATCACGCGTATGGTGAATCAAGAGCAAGCGAGAGGTACTCGAGTTGTACCTTTTCTTGTAGTGGATGGTAATATGGCGACCTTAGTATCGCGAGGTTTACCCATGATGGAGAATTTGCAGTGAACAATATCAATCCAAGTGAACTTCCAAATAAAGCTATGCTCCCCGGCAACGGCGCCAGAAAATAGTCTTGATGACCCACAAGTATAGGGGATCGCAACAGTCTTCGAGGGAAGTAAAACCCAATTTATTGATTCGACACAAGGGGAGACAAAGAATACTTGAAAGTCTTAACAATGAGTTGTCAATTCAGCTGCACTGAAACAGACTAGCTCGCAAGAGTTTATCAAGAGTAACGTTTTATAGCAAGAGTAGTAGTGAAATAACAAAGAAGCAGAGTAACAAAGACAGCAGTGGTGATTTTAGTAAACAGCAGGATTAAAATACTGTAGGCACGGGGACGGATGAACGGGCGTTGCATGGATGAGAGAAACTCATGTAACAATCATAGCAGGGCATTTGCAGATAATAATAAAATGGTGTCCAAGTACAAAGCAATCAATAGGCATGTGTTCCAATTATAGTCGTACGTGCTCGCAATGAGAAACTTGCACAACATCTTTTGTCCTACCAGCCGGTGGCAGCCGGGCCTCAAGGGAAACTACTGGATATTAAGGTACTCCTTTTAATAGAGTACCGGAGCAAAGCATTAACACTCCGTGAACACATGTGATCCTCACATCACTACCATCCCCTCCGGTTGTCCCGATTCTTGTCACTTCGGGGCCATTGGTTCCGGACAGCGACATGTGTATACAACTTGCAGGTAAGATCATAAAACAATGAATATTATGATGAAACAATAACATGTTCAGATCTGAGATCATGGCACTCGGGCCCTAGTGACAAGCATTAAGCATAGCAAGTTGCAACAATATTATCAAAGTACCAATTACGGATACTAGGCACTATGCCCTAACAATCTTATGCTATTACATGACCAATCTCATCCAATCCCTACCATCCCCTTCGGCCTACAGCGGGGGAATTACTCACACATGGATGGGGGAAACATGGCTGGTTGATGGAGAGGCGTTGGCGGTGATGATGGCGATGATCTCCTCCAATTCCCCATCCCGGCGGAGTGCCAGAACGGAGACTTCTGGCTCCCGAGACGGAGTTTCGCGATGTGGCGGCGTTCTGGAGGCTTTCTGGCGACTTCGACTTCTCCCCGTGCGTTTTTAGGTCGAAGGCAATTTATAGTCCGAAGGAGGACGTCAGAGGCCGGCCGAGGGGGCCACACCATAGGGCCGCGCGGGCCCCCCCTAGGCCGCGCCGCCTTATGGTGTGGGGCCCTCGGGCCTCCACCTTACTTGTCCTTCTGGCTCCGTCAGTATTCCGGGAAAATAGGGCCTTCTGCATAAATTCTGAGGATTTTCCCGAAAGTTGGATTTCTGCACAAAAACGAGACACCAGAACAGTTCTGCTGAAAACAGCGTTAGTCCGTGTTAGTTGCATCCAAAATACACAAATTAGAGGCAAAACAATAGCAAAAGTGTTCGGGAAAGTAGATACGTTTTGGACGTATCATGCCCCAATAGTTGGAGGATTGGGACGCCTTGCGTCTTCAACCTTCGTACATTCCCATAAAACTTATGAGTTTATGTAGTCTCACCAAATTATATTCTATCATCTTGCAATAAGGTCTTAGATATCACATATATCTCATACCTTGATTATTTCTGAAAACTAAATTTTCAGCTCCTTATTTTTCAAACAGATTTGAACTTCAAGTTTTACGGAGACAAGATAACTTTAGGTACTAGTTGAAACCATACTTCTTTGAATCAACAATGTGAGGTTTACTAAAAGTTTGCAATAGGACTTAATCATTTCTTGATTCTTTAACAATACGGTACCAGACCGTAAAGTTTATTGTCAGATTTTAACAGTATTTCTATCTCAGTTACAAGACTAGCGCATGGTAGAAAAACGGATGCCAATACTACAAAATTAATTCAAAATACTACTCAGACTATGTTTATGATAATTAGTCCATGTTTTAATCTAATTACTAATGAACTCCCACTTAATACAACATCCCTCATAGTTGTTAAGTAGTACACAATCCAAATCCACTACACCAAAACCGATCATCACGTGAGATGATGTAGCTTCAATGGTGAACATCAACATGTTGATCATATCATCCATATGACTCGTGTTCAACCTTTCGGTTTCCGTTGTCCCGAGGCCATGTCTGTACATGCTAGGCTCGTCAAGCAAACCCAAGTATTCCGCGTGTGCAAACATGGCTTACACCCGTTGTTTATGAACGTAGAGTCTATCACATCCGATCATCACGAGATGCTTCGAAACAACGAAGTGTTGCAACGGTGCATACGAGGGGAGAACACTTTATTATCTTGATATTAATGTGAGGGATCATCTTATAATGCTACCGTCGCGATCTAAGCAAAATAAGATGCATAAAGGATTAACATCGCATGCAATTCATATGTGATATGATATGGCCCTTTAGTCTTTGCGCCTTCGATCTTCATCTCCAAAGCACGGACATGATCTCCATCATCAACGGGCATGATCTCCATCATCGTCGGCGTAGCGTCAAGGTCCATGGCGCCGTCTTCATGGTTGTTCACCTCATGTAGCAACTATTACAACTACTTTGAAATAGTACTCAACATGAAATTTAAAGACAACCATAAGGCTCCTGCCGGTTGCCACAATACAATAATGATCATCTCATACATATTCATCATCACATTATGGCCATATCACATCACCAAACCCTGCAAAAACAAGTTAGACGTCTCTAATTTGGTTTGCATATTTTACGTGGTTTAGGGTTTTCGAGTAAGATCCAATCTACTTACGAACATGAACCACAACGATGATACTAGTGTTGTCAATAGAAAGAGTAAATTGAATCTTCACTATGGTGGGAGAGACAGACACCCGCAAAGCCACTTATGCAATACAAGTTGCATGTCGAACGTGGAGCAAGTCTCATGAACGCGGTCATGTAAAGTTAGCCCAAGCCGCTTCATCCCACCATGCCGCAAGATGCAAAGTGCACGAACTAAAGACAACAAAGCATCAACGCCCACAAAACAATTGTGTTCTACTCGTGCAACCAATCTATGCATAGACACGGCTCTAATACCACTGTAGGGATTCGTAGCATAGAAAACAAAAAATTTCCTACCGCGAGAACGCAATCCAAGCCAAGATGCAATCTAGAAGACGGGAGCAACGAGTGGATGAACGAGACTAACCCTTGAAGATTTCCAAAGCCTACAAGAGGAGGCTCTCGTTGCTGTGGTAGACGATCACTTGCCGCTTTCAAAAGCGCGTAGAAGATTTTGACGGTGCCACAGTCGGGCAGCACCTCCGTACTCGGTCACACGTACGGTGTTGATGAAGACGTCCTTCTCCCCGTTCCAGCGGGCAGCGGAAGTAGTAGATCCTCCTCGGAATCCCGGCAGCACGACGGCGTGGTGGCGGTGGTGGTGGAGAACTCCGACAGGGCTTCGCCTATGCGCTGCGGGAGTTGTATGTGGAGGAGGGGCGCTAGGGTTTGGGGAGAGAGGGGGTGTAGGTCGCCGGCCACTTGGGGGCTGCGGCCTAGATGGATTTTGTGTGGCCGGCCCCTCCCCTTGGCTCCTCATTATATAGGTGGAAGTCCCCAAGAGTTGTAGTCCAAGTCTTCGAATAAGACCCCAACAACAAAACCTCCCAAAAGTGGGAAACCTACTCAAGGAGGGAGTCCTACCCAAGGTGGGACTCCCACCTTTCCCTTAGGTGGGGTGGCCGGCCACCTATGGTGGAGTCCACCTGGGACTCCACCCCCTTAGGGTTGGCCGGCCATGCTAGGTGGAGTCCTTCCGGGACTCCGCCTTCCATAGTGATTTCTTCCGGACTTTTCTAGAACCTTCTAGAACCTGCCATAAATGCACCGGATCATTTCCAAACTTGGAATATGACTTCCTATATATGAAGCTTATTCTCCGGACCATTCCGGAACTCCTCGTGATGTCCTGGATCCCATCCGAGACTCCGAACAAAACTTCGAACTCCATTCCATATTCCATATCTACTTAAACGACATCAGACCTTAAGTGTGTCACCCTACGGTTCGCGAACTATGTAGACATGGTTGAGACTTCTCTCCGACCAATAACCAATAGCGGGATCTGGAGATCCATAATGGCTCCCACATATTCAACGATGACTTAGTGATCGAATGAACCATTCGATACCGATTCCTTTTGTCACGCGATATTTTACTTGTCTGAGGTTTGATCATCGGCATCTCTATACCTTGTTCAACCTCGTATCCTGACAAGTACTCTTTACTCGTACCGTGGTATGTAGTCTCTTATGAACCATTCATATGCTTGCAAGCTAATAAGATGACATTCCACCGAGAGGGCCCAGAGAATATCTATCCGTCATCGGGATGGACAAATCCCACTGTTGATCCATATGCCTCAACTCATACTTTCCGGATACTTAATCCCACCTTTATAACCACCCATTTATGCAGTGGCGTTTGATGTAATCAAAGTACCTTTCCGGTATAAGTGATTTACATGATCTCATGGTCGAAGGACTAGGTAGCTATGTATCGAAAGCTAATAGCAAATAACTTAATGACGTGATCTTATGCTACGCTTAATTTGGTGTGTCCATTGCATCATCTTCTCTTTCTTAATAGATGGCCCCATTTTCCTGATCTCACAGCGAGCCACGTCACCTCATAAAAAATTTCCACTTCCACTTATTGTTTCGAGGCGTACCCAACGTTTTTGCACCCAGACCGACACGGCACGACTGAGGAGCCGAACCGGAGCAGCTTCCTCGCCAGACCCAGGGCACGAGCGGAACCACGGGACATTCGTCGCCAGCACCACGTCCGTCCACCAGATGGGCCGACGGAAGGCAGCCCATGAATCGTTGGACCGACGTTCGCTTGCCAAAAAAAAGAAACCGGCTCGACAACTGTCTTCGTCTTCCTCGCGTGGTCGCCACGGGATCCCGGTCTCAGCAACTTCGCATTGCTTTGAACCGACATGGGCTGCACATCCGTAGGTCAGCTTGCAAATGGGCTTCAGATCCCTTCCCCCCGTGTACTCGCTAGATGCCCGACTCCATTGACCTGGCAGCTAGACGTTCGTCAGCTCCAAAAAAAAAGGTCAGATTGGTCGTCTTCCTCCGCCGCAGCCAAAATCCGCCCTCCTTCCCAGACTCTGTTCGCCTTCCTCCGTCCGCCACGAGTTAATACTCATCAAAACACCTCTTAAATCCGAGCATTCAACCACTGAAAACTGCTCAATGGAGCTCATCAGCCGCCTCAGTTGCATGCACCTTAAAAGGAGGCCCCGCTGCCATCCGCATCCACACTTCTTTTGGCCTATGTGTGTTCTTCGTGTGTACATAAATTTGATCCTCAACGCCTCAGTAGTTCACGACACCAACTCACCGCTCACCTCGCACCTGCGTTCCTCCTCCTCCTTATCCAATTTTCTTTGTTCACAGAGAATTAGAGGTGTTGCTACCTCAGTACCTAGGTGGCCTCCTCCCTCGAGCTTGCAGTCCTCCAGGCCGGTCCCTTCATTCTCCAGCTCTGCATCCGTTGGCTTCACCATACCTACAGCTTCTTATGTGTCTCTTTGCTCTATCTGTTGAAGTAGTAATCTATTTATATGGACCGTTTAGGAAAATCTTTGTTTAGCGGTTTCTGGGATATGAGGGTGCGATTGGTATTTGGTATCAGCTAGCACCATATTGGGGATTTATCAGCTAGCAGCCGAGCTAGGATTTATTAGAACTGGATCGAAGGTGGGTGCCGTATCCTTTTGTGCCTATCCTTTATTTTGTCATGGTTGTCTTAAGGCTTCCTTGCCGACTTCTGTTAGCAATTTGGGCAAGAATTACTCATTCGCGTTCTTTTTCAATTGCAGGTCTCCTTCAAAGACTATTTTAAATTTGATAGGAATTTACTAATTCACTTTTATTCTACCATTGCAGATTGGCAGAATTTTCTCTAGATATACTACTGGCAGAATTTTGGATCTCACCTTGCAAGATTTCCAGTTTGATTGCAGCGTTTACACATATTTTTTGTTAATTAGTGAAAATACCTCCTTAATTCAGTTCAGTCAAAGGTGGCAGCATCTGAACTTACATTATTATACTGTAAGTAACAATATTCGGTGGCCTCAACTTCATAAAGGTTCTACTGAAATTAGCATGCCTCTTATTCTGAACTATTTAATTGACTGATCTTCATTGTGGGTCATTGGAATTTGGAAAGGCCCATTGTCAAGACACCATTGACAGGGAAAATTCTGTAACAGAGGATGCATTGGAAATATTCTTCATGTTATGTTATACACGTGTTAAACATCGCTTGATCGAATTATCTGCAAAACAAATTAGGGCAGGTATTTCACAATTTCCATTAAGTTGTATGCGCTCCTTCTATTTCTGCTCTTCATCATTTCATTGGCAATTTTTTTTTTCAAATTCAGTGTTGTTGGCCTAACACTAGATGGCTAGTGGAAACCCAATTACTTATTCTAGACAGAAAATAAGGTTTCTTGGCTTTGGGGTAGCATGCTGCTAAATAAAATATGAACTTTTTTCCTTGAAACCTGTAGATGGAGCAAAGTTTTCTATATTCTTGAACTTTGTCTGTTTGTTTGCAGTCAGTGTTCTCAAAGGTTATTATGATGACAGATGCCAAGTGAAGCAACACATGAGGTGTATATCATTTCTAGAGCCTCAAACTTCCACTTCGTGTCTACTGCAAGTTGTGGAGAACGAAACCCTTTTGCGAAACCGGCTTCATTTCTCTAGATGCACAGAAAATAGCAATAGCTATGTATTTTTGAAAAATATGTCTCAATTTGTAACTATATACGTACATACTTATAAAAAGGCTGCTATTTCTCCCCAAGATTTGTATTTCCCTCAACCTCGAAAAAAAAGATTTGTATTTCCGTTGAATCATCTATTCCTAAATATCTAGCCCCCACTACTAGATTTCTCTGCAATTCTATGCAGCCACGTCACCCTAAATAGATAATACAGAACTTGGCACCCATGCGATCCCTTCATCTCCCGTAGTTATTGCGTTTAATCACTATTTATCCCCCTCCCAATTCTTTTCCGCTCTCTCACAAAGTTCTATCTCCATGAGGTGAGGTCGCAGGACTCCTTGAGTGGAAGGAGCACTGAAGAATCCCATTAATGGAGGTCACCCCTGCGGCTGGGTGGCTGCGGGTTTAGAAGCTAAACAATACTCCAATACTCCAATACTGCGTATCTTTGTTAGTTCTCCAAAATCAGACCTCCAGTGGCCGGGTGAGTATCATGCCCTCTTTCAATACTGCGTATCTTTTGGTAATTCTCCAAAAGATCAACATATTCAGCCGCTAGCAATGAAGTTTCTGCTGAGGCTGCCGGTCAGCTCTCTTTCCCCACTTATTTTTTTCTGTGTGTACAGCTAAACTGGATGCATGCAGAAGCAAAGTGGATCCACTAGGCACTATGGACACCAAGTTACCAGCAGTTTCCTTTTTATGCTAAATTTGTGTATATTTACTCTTGCTATACTACATATTTTTCTATGTATTTTTTGTAAAAAACTTTGCACATTTTCCATGCTGAAAATTTTAGAGCAATACACTACTGTTTTGTAGTAAGTTACATGAATGCCTCATAGTTGGTCGAAGGAATGGCTCCGATTCAGAGGGCTTTCTTCTTGGTGAGAAACTTTGTTCTATCACATGAACGTTGCATATGGCATGGTTAATTGTCTGTTTTTAACACATTGTATTGTCTTGGTTGTGTGCAGGTCTAACCAAAGCCTCATCCTACGTTTTCTTCTCTATTTTCTATAAACTGATAGAAATCAGTTTCACCTTGGGCATTTACAACCTTATATCGTTGGTTTGTTTGAACTGCTTATCAGGCTTGCCATGCAATGACAGTATAATTACGGATTTACTTTTTAACCTTGACCAGTTATACCTTTCTGTAGTATACTCCTGGAGATATATGTTAGCTCTATGGAAGTTTGTTATATTTACCACATTTAGGCCAATTTTGTTATGGAATCTAAAATTATTCGCTACAGATGAATGAAAAAATTAGATACAATATGTACTCTAACTGAACTCAGACTAGCACAAATAGGATATCCATAATTAGGTACGGTAATACTCCTCTTCCCTGTCCTGATGTATCTGAATGAGCTATGTCTATACTTGCACTTAACCATTCATATTGCTCCTCTTCCCTTTCCTACTGTATCTAAATGACCTTTTTCTATACTTGGTACTACCAAGTCTAGATTACGTATTCATTGACTAATTTCTTCAGTATCTGTAAATCATTTGCCTTTGTATTATCTACTGCTCTTGGGCACCAATAGAACTGAAAAGATATCGTGCCGATGCACAAAATTCAAGTCCGATTTACTAATTAATTGTTATATAACATGGTGTTGTGCCTGCCCTGCAACGTTCTGAGTCTGTTTTTCTCATACAAAACAAGGTTTGCTAATTCATTATATAAAGCAGATTACCATATTATCGATATAATTTGCCGCTGCAACGCGCGGGGTGTCATCTAGTTCATATAATGACATAACCTTGTTTATTAATAACATCCAATGTTCATGATCATGAAACTATGATCATCTATTAATCAACAAGCTAGTTATACAAGAGGCTTACTAGGGACTCCTTGTTGTTTACATAACACATATATCAATGTTTCGGTTAATACAATTATAGCATGATTATCGGAAATTCAATTCGGCTCCCGGGTGCGTATGCTCCCTATACCAAAAAATTATATTTTGATTGTCGAAATTTTTTGACAAAAAATTCTACATGTACATGTCCATAATATATGTGCATTCGTCAAGTTTCATGAAAAAACAATATTTTTTGTGGTCTATGTAAAAAAGAGAAAATTTATCTTATAATAAGCATTATATTTAGCACTGAGTTTTGTCTTTTTTACACACGTCACATAACAAGTCCATTTTTTATGAAACAACTTTGTGAGCGCGTAGCACGTAAAGATGTACGTGCGAATTTTTCGTTTTTGTTTTTTTGAAATTCAAAATATTTATAAGATGAATTTTAAAATAGAGGGAGCATATGCTCCCATGTTCCAAAACACCACTCCCATCATTATCCCATAAACACAAAGATATATAATAACCATTTATTATTGCCTCTTGGGCATATCTCCAATAAGTTTCATTTCATCCCCCGAGACAACAAATGTTAGTTCCCGAATCAAATTTCACGAGAAGTAACCCTAGAACTAAATACCACAATCGTTTTATGATTTTGAGTAGTAACTTAAGTTTTCACAACTGCGCCAAAAAATGACACGTGTGAGTTGGTGAGGGGAGTTTGTAGATCATGAATCGTCTACTCGAATAAAACGTTCAAACCATAAGGGTCGTCCATTTAATTAACTCTCCTAAACTAACAAGCCACTTCTACGGTTAACTTGGAAAGACCATCTAACAAAGACACCTACGACGACTTGTTTTACGCTAAATGTTTTTTCTTGGGCAACCGTAGAGAGATGATTAGGAAGTTACACTTGGTCGCCGAAGCCAATGGTTCTCCTGCCCTCTGTTGAGCACTATGGCAACATGACTACATGTGTAGGGGAACCTTGGATCGGGTGTACAACCTTGTAGGCTATTTGAGTTAGATGTATTACACCCTATCTCCAGGGGTTGGGATCCCTTTTGATGGGTTAGTGGAATCTTTATGCCCAAAACTTTGATTCGAGTAATTATTTATTTGGTATCGTTCAAGGAGCGGGAATTTCCATTCTAACTCTTCTTGGAGGATTCCATCCACAAAGACAAAGTTTGTGGTTGACCGATATTGCTCATCATCATTTAGCGATTGCATTTATTTTTCTAATTGTTGGTCACATGTATCGAACTAACTTCGAAATAGGGCACAATATCAAAGATCTTTTAGAAGCGCATACTCCTCCGAGGGGGGTGATTAGGGTGTGGGCATACATACACAATCAATAATTCAATTCATTTCAATTAGGTAAAACACCTACTAACCAATCACATCAATACCACAATTGCAGTATGTATAAGCCAGAGAAGAATTCTTCCCGTGGGCATGCTAGAGACAAAATTAGGCATGTATAGTTATAAGCACGGGTTTCTTCCAAATGGGATAATAGAATTCTTATTACTCCCTTCGTATAAAAATAGGTGCCTCACTTTTATCTAGATACAGATACATTTTAGTTAGAGATACATCTATATCTAAAAAAAGTAGAGACACTTATTTTTAGATGGAGGGAGTACTACCTTTCTTTCTCTCAATTGAAGAGGTAATTAGAAGATAAAACAACATGTACAAAAATAAGTAATAAACCCAGTATAGACCGGTACACACCAGTACGATTCCACTCAACATTTGATCATTCGGGTTTTGATTGTGCCATAGTTCTACGGTTAGAATTTTATTTACCGATGGATGAACTGCATTGCTGATATTGAAGACGCATTGACGACGATGAGAATAAAAGCCCTTCAGCCCGTCCTAAAAGATCGATGCTCTTCCCCATAGAGTCGTCGACGGGCTGGAGTTTGTAGTCGATCGGCGGGCATTAGGCCAAGTGTGGCAAGTGTATGTGTACGCCGGTGACGTCCTATGGAGGGCGATGATGTCGCGGCGTACTCGTGTCCTCAAGTTCCACCTCCGCCCGATGACGCTCAGGCAAGTCATGGCTTCGACAGGGAACTTGCGAGTTCGGTGTCCCCCATCTCTCTCTAGCCCAAGCTGGGTTTATCTCGCGACCCATCTGTGTACTAGCCAATTTAGGACCTAGGATCGTGGCCACCGACATCTTCTGGTCTACGGCGATGATTTTTCGGCTGCTGCCCCTACACACCCTTAGGGTTTTAAAGCTTTCTTTGACACGAGCTTCACTACGTTGGAGACCGAGAGGCGACATCGAGATTTGCTCGCGGTGCGCCGTGGAGAGACGCGAGAGGAGGCTAATGCAGAAATTTTCAAAAGCTTGTGTTTTAGTTATTTTTCTTGTAAGGATGTATTTTCAAAGGTTGGTTTCAGATATACATGGCATTATGCCTTTTTGGCAGAAGAAAAAGGACACCCACGGTGGAGACTAGCGTGAAGGGCAAGGGAGGTGACACAGAAGCAAGCCAAAATCGTTTTTTACAGTGGACCCCACGTGCCCTGAGGCTATGAGCACAGAGCAAAGATAGGTTATCTACCTACGGAGTACTAAGATAGAATGACCGAAGAGGCCAACAACGTGGTGGCCGTAATGAGAGCCATAATTAGAACATGGATGGATGGATGGATGGAGGTGAGAAGAGCATTGATTCTGTGCCTCCCAAACGATAAGGTTACTGTTTGAGAGGGGCGACTCGCAGGCGGCGCCGTTCTTGGTCCTTGGCGGCGATTCCGTCGCTCCCCTTCGCCTCCGGTTGCCGTTCTGGCACCGCGAGGTGGAGGGGAGCCCTGGGATCTCGTCGGGGCTGTATATAGGTAGGTCTAGGAGGTGGGGCTTCGCCGTTTGGAGGGAGGCGGCGGTGTTGTCTCCAGTTTGGTGTCCGGTGCTCCAGCCCCTTCTCGACGGCGTCTCTCGGGGTGGCGTCGAGGAGCTCTCGGAAGGTGTGTCTTGGTCGGATCCGTCGATCCAGGTGAGTGTTGGTGCTCGGTGTGGCCGTCTGTGCGAAGGAGACGGCCAGCTGTGGGAGCTTTTGTCCCCTGCCTTCTGCTTCGTCTTCGTAGAGCTGCTCCTGCATCTGCGATGGAAGTGCTGGGGGTGCGGCGGTGTGGGCTCGGCGCTGGTCGACGGGCGTTGCTGCTGCTTGTACAGGAGCTTGTTCTGGGTGAAGCTACAGCTGTTCCTCCTTCTCTGGCGTGTGCTGTTGCAGGCCGGGGTGTTGGTCTTGGCCACTGACCCTGCCCTGACCGCCGGAGTGGACCGGGGCGTGTCCCCCGCCGACGTGCCTTCAGCCTCCTTCAGATCCCGGCGTCCGCGTCGGGTGGCTACTGCGGCGCCTTCTACGAGGCGTGGTCCTCTAAAGGTCCGCTCCGGCGACCTAGCTGCGGCCACTGGAGGGTTCGTCTCTCCGTCCGGCGAGGTGGAGCTCTCGAAGATGGCGGCGGCCGATCGTGTTCGTCTCAGTGGAGCCCGAGGACTTGATTGCGTTTTTCATGTCTTTTCAGGGTTCTATCTGTATGTTGGGGACAGCTGTCCCAGTTTCTGGTTGTTTTCTGTAATATCTTGTTTCCTTACTAAATGAAATCAGATTTCTGGGTTCAAAAAAAAAAAAAAAGATCGACGGGCGGGTGGGTGGATAGGTAGGGCCGTGCTTATCCAATCCAAAGCAGTCTGGGCGATGCGATGATCTTCTGCGGCGCGTGCCCGTGTGGTGCCCCACCCGTGCTGAGTGCTGATCTATGCGCGCGCGCAGGTTGGCGGTTGGCGGCAGCGTTCTGGAGAATGGAGATCGATGCAGAGCAGGGCGTGTGTCAGGCTGTCAGCGTGTGTGTTGGTGGGTGGTAGCACCGTCTAGTAATCCTTATCCAGCTGCGGATCGCACGTACGGACGCACCCAACAATCCCGTGTTTAAAACTGTTGGCGGTGCCTGTCAACAGCGAGTCAGTGCAGTGACACGACACATCTCAGGATTTGCAGCAGGACGTGTCGTGTGCCTCTCGGCCTTTTAACGGCCTGCACGACGTGCGTCCAGCTACGTCAGTCAAGCACGGACTCTATCTCTCTCTTGGTGGATGAACGGGCCGGCGTCTGATCTGTCCGGCCCAAACTCATGCAACAAAAATAGGGAAAAAAAAACAGGACGACCCATCCATTTCATTTTCTCCATGCGGAGGTTGCTCTCTTGTAAGGATTTCTCCTAGGAGGCCAGAAACCCGTCTTCTAAATTTGTTTAAAATTGTAAATTAATTAATATTGTGTATATATATATACTAATTTGTTTAAAATTGTAAATTAATATTGTGTACATATATATACTAATTTGTTTAAATTAATATTGTGTATATATACTAATTTCCAAGTCTAAGCAAGTTTAGGCTGAGAGAAGCTGAGAGAGAGGGTAGCATCTCCTAAAAGCTGAAAGGAAGTCACCCTTACGGTCTCAAACATAGTACCACTTGGCGATTAACCTGGATGCCGACCGATGCACGCTAACTACCCGCTTGCAGTCATCTCCATCTAGCAGCCGCCGTCAAGCAGGCGCGCGGGTAGTTGGCGAAGCTGCACGCGGCAAACAAAACATGACGGAAAATGCATTTATCATCCACTCTGAAGCTATTTAGACTATTGAGAAATAAGTTACTCCCTTTGTTCTGTGGCTCAGTGTGACAATGATAGGTAGTGGTCGATGCAGCGGGAACGATAAGCGGCATGCATACCGGCCAAGCGAAGCGGCGAGGTGGAGCCGTTTGGACAGTGCAATATATTTCTCGCCCTTTTAAGGTTCTCCCAGTTCTTTTCGCTGCTATGCTTTCAGCTAACAATAGCTGTGTTCGTCTCAAAAAAAAAAAAACAATAGCTGTGTTTGCCAAAATATAATAATGTTACTTGTTTTGTAGGTTGAGTTAAGCAAGGTGTATCATGGAAGCTAGGATATTTTTGATCCAGAGGATTATGTTGTGTAACAAAAAAAAATTAAAGGTGTTGCCATATTCTTTCTGTGTTGATCTTATTTGTCATAGTTGTATCCAGTCAATTGCTAATGTGGTACCTTTTGTAGAGGTCATCTTATTTCTCTTTGTAAGGGAGTGAACATTTTCAATTTTGACAATATGAATTTTAAACGAGCATCATTCTGTTGTTATGTTTTTTGGAGAAAAGAAAATCCTGTTTTAGATGCATTGAAGTGCCATTTGGCTACATTTGCTTATGTTGTGTTGATGCCCGTTTACCATCTTTGAATGATATAGTACAGGTTTATTTTTTTCCTCTGGGTGTTTTCTTTTCTTCAGTTTAAACGGGACCTCCTGATACATTTCTCATTTGTGCAAATTATTTGTATTATTTTTTTCATACAAATACTAAAGCAAATATTATACTCCGTAACATCCTTATCTGTCCGAGAAACAGGGGAATTTATCAATCATCGTTTTTTTTATCTCTAACTGGATCTTAATGTATAGCCGTTTTACTCTCTGAGGTTACACAATGGGTGTGGATAACTGGATATGAGCAGTCAAATTCTAAGTTCCTTCCCAGGAGTACACAAACTCACAAAGGCAATAAAATTCAGGAGTGTCTTTGTATGTCTCCCCATTTTGTAGCCTCATGGATATCTGGCACTAAACCAACAAAGACACTGGTATGCCTCTTCGTAAACAAGCATATTATATTCTATTAGTATCTATTCCCATTTAGTACTAACATCTTTATGTTTTGTTTGTGAAACTTTCATTACACTTTTCTACCGTTTATCCCTTCCCAGGTGATGCCATCAGTTTTTCCTGATACGGTTAGCGGCCAATGCATGATTACTGAGTAAGCTAGAAATTTGGTAATATTTTTTTTTGAAAAGTTATGTCATGTATTCATATTCCCATTGCATAAAAGTAATACCACTAGCTATAAAGAAGCTGCTACTTATGGGACAATATATTATCTTTTTGTCATGAGGTATGCTTCAGCTAAGTTATTATTGATTTTCCCAGCTTAAGATTGTTAATCTTGCAGGTCCACACCCCACAAAGTTAAGATGCACATGTAACCGAGTAGCTACAAGTTAACGATTTTCTCAACAATGCTGGAAGTAAACATTCAATACTTTTGTAGTCAGCTTTGTGGTGCTTTCATTCTTGGATGTTGCTGGCAAGGATTGGAAATCTCTGTTCCCTTTTTTGAGGATTTGACAGGCGGCAAAAGAAGGGAACCTACTCTTTAGTACTCTTGGGCAAGCCACTCTGTAAGATTAGCCTTATTGCCATCGTCTTGGCTTCCAAAAGGCGACAAAATATTGTCTGGCATTTCTCTTTGTTTTGTGGTTTTGTGAAAAAATGTCTTTTGTGCCATCTGTGACTTGTTTGATAATTCTTGGTCTCATGTAGTATTCGAACTCACTCACATTGTACAAGATTATTTGTCTTGGCTCTGTCTCTACTTAGTTGCATGATATGACTTTTGTGTTGATCACTCCACGTGTAAGGTCTTTTTGAAGTAGTTATTGTTGATTACCATTTGTCTATGACCTTTCAAGAACTCTTTTAAATGGACATGGCACTGGAAATCAGTGAACCTAAAGGAGATCAAAACGGGTTGCGTTGGCCTAAATCTGAAGTGCACATATGCCTCTATCTGTACATACAGCTACATATGAAGATTGCTACCTCACAGTACGTCTGCTTTGTTATTTGGCGTTAGCATTGGATCGCACAATGCCGGCGAGAAGACACCCCAATTGATGAATCTGGGAAGTCACAAAAGCCTTCCTAAAATTTTGTGAGAAACTACTTCGCAACCGTAAGAATGTAAATTGATTAGAGCATCTCCACTCGTCCCCCCGAGGAGGCCCCCGGCGAGCGTTTTTTCCATCCGGACGGCGAAATTCGGCCCAGTCGCGCCCCCGGTTCCTCGTTTTCGTCCGGATTTGGGCCTAAATTCATCCGGCGATCCCACGCCCCCCCCCGGCCCCCCGGGGAGCTCTCGGGGACTCCGGACGAGTGAAAAGCGGGGAAGGGCCCGATCTGTCGGTGACTCGACGCACGAACCCCACCGCCACGTCGCTCAAAATCTCCCCCACCCCTCGTATCTCTCTCGCCGCCGGCACCACCCCGCCGGCTTGTTGCCCAGATTGCGCCGCCACTCCTTCCCCACCTGCCTATATTCCGCCGTGTTTGGACGACGGCCTATCTGGCTGCTCTTCCGCCGGCCTGTTTTCCGGCCTGCTTGCTCGTCGTCGCTCGCGGCTCGGGTTGCCTCGACCACGCCCGTCAGGTGTTCGTCCATTTGCCTCGCCGGCCATGGACTCGGACGAAGAGGAGGAGCAGATGTTCGTCGAGCTTATGCAAGAAGAGATGGCAGCAGCCGCCCAAGACGACGAGCACATGATGATCCTTGGTTGCTTGGCAAGCATGTACGCCGGACTGGCAACTCGTCGGCGTGGTGGGTCGGCACGAGGTCGCCGGAAGTGCAAGCCGAGACAGCGACTGGAGGGCTACTGCATGTTGTACGCCGACTACTTCGCCGACAATCCGTTGCATGGTGAGAGTGTTTTCCGGCGTCGTTTCAGGATGAGCAGAAAGCTATTTCTGCAAATTGTGTATGCCATCCGCCACTTTGATCCCTACTTCAGATGCAAGGCGGATTGCACTGGTTTGGTTGGATTTTCGTCACTGCAGAAGTGCACAGTGGCTATGAGGATGTCGGCGTATGGAGCTCCCGGTGATACCGCAGATGACTATCTTCGGATGGCGGAGTCCACCGCCCTTGATTGTTTCTACCGGTTACAGTGGCCGTCATAGCGTTGTTCGGGGACTATTACTTGAGATCACCCACTGTCGAAGACACTCGAGGAGGATCCTTGCAACAAATGAAGCTAGAGGTTTTCCAGTGGATGCTTGGAAGCATTGACCGCATGCATTGGCAATGGAAGAACTGTCCGTTTGCGTGGCAGGGAATGTACAAGGGTCACAAAAAAGGCTGCACTGTGATACTTGAAGCAGTGGCTACCCATGATCTTTGGATTTGGCACTCTTTCTTTGGTATGCCTGGATCCAACAATGACATCAACGTCCTAAACTGCTCCCCGATCTTTTCCAAGCTTGTTGAGGGTCATGCTCCCCCGGTGGACTATGTGATCAATGGTCGGCACTACAACAAAGGATACTACCTTGCAGACGGTATCTATCCAAAGTGGGCAACATTTGTGAAGACGATCTCCAACCCTAGCACCCCCAAACTTTGCGAGTTTGTCAAGAAACAAGAAGCTTGCCGAAAAGACGTCGAGCGAGCATTTGGTGTCCTACAAAGCAGAGATTTGTCAGTCGTCCGGTTCCCGCTATGACTTGGTCCAAAGATCGATGTGGGAGGTGATGAACTGCTGTGTGTGCCTACACAACATGATTATTGAAGATGAGCGAAAGCATCCGGTTCCTCTGGCTGAGCAACAAGCACCATATGAGAGAGAGGGTCCTCTTGCACAGCCTAATCACCAGGTGCCTCCATCATGGGCCGCCTTCATTGCTATGCGCCAGGAGATTCGAGACTCTACAATGCACCAGCTGCTGCAAGATGATCTGGTGGAGCACATATGGAGGCTCCGAGGCAACGCCAACGCCGACGCCAACTAGTCTGTCTTAATTTGTTTGAAAAATTGTGAAATTTGTGTGCTTCATTTGTTTCACCACTTGTTAAACATTGTACTGTTATCGCCGAATTTGTTTCAGCAATTTTCGTCCTCTTGTTTGCCCAACTTGTTAAATTTTATGTTGAATTTGTTTGAAATATGTCAAATGGTCGAGGTTGGGGGTTTCCTGCCGGGGGGACGGCTGGAACTTCGGCGCTCCCCACGCCAAATCTTCATCCAATCCGGACGAAAATTTCGCCGGATTTGGGCGTGGGGAGCGCCAACGAGTGGGGATGCTCTTAGTTCCAGGATGGTTTTTGAAAACTTGGATGATGTAGGTGGAGAGTTTGGCATGATACACTGGCCCTGAGCAGTCGCAGCCCACACCATTCTTTTACCACTGTTCGTACTTCAGAGTTTACACTGCCACGTCAAATGTTTCTCTCCATGTAGAAGTACATTCTCCTTTCTCTAGGATGCACGATATTGGGCACCCAAGATAGGGTTCTAAGAATTGATTCGATAGCGAGAACCTAACAACAAAAATAGTGGTTGTACAATCAATAAATTAATCATCAAGTTGTACAGAATCCAGGGTACTGCGAAGTAGACTAATCATCGAACAATGATAGTTCCCATAGCGAGTCCATCACATCACAAAATTTGAATTTGAGGCCTGAATATGGTGCTTTGGAACACCGGTCAGACTACTAACTATAATTTGTTTCAGCAAAATACTATATGTAAAGATACCTAACAAACGTGATGTAGCATGAACAAACTTAAACTGAAAAAATAGCACGGTTCAAAGACAAAAGATGAATGTAATACTTGGAAACCTAGTGTTGCAGTGGATGAAAGAAAGTTCAGTTGAAGTTGATTCATCTACCTTGAAGAACTAATCCAGCATGAAGTTTTGCCATTCAATTTCCCCCCTTCTCGACTCATGGTTTTTAGTCTCTACATCTCTGTTGCCTTGGCATGCTCTTGGGGCTGAGATATTATTTCTACGTGGGCGGCGATTTACGGTTGTTAAAAGACTACGGTTTAATGCATGCATCCATGGTATACATACACTTCCGTCAATTCAATTGTCATCAGAGTATGCAATGCTAGCTGGCTCATTGAGTTATTTTGTGCATCATAGTTAGGAGCAGGACTAGGTGTGCTTATGACCCACAGTCTTGCTCCTGTATTTGGAACACCAGTAGCAGAACAATTTTTGTATTGCATAAAGTTCCCATCTCCTCATTCTGAATGTAACAGCAACAGGTCACATCTGTTTTCTAGCATTGTATAGGTAGGTAAGTGGGTGGACTGCAGATCTCGAGCATGAACGGGTCGACTAGAAACAAACAACCAAGACGAGGAAATTCAAGCCTGGCAATTTGGGCGGGATTGGGCGGCCACTTCACGGCGAGGAGGCACCCCAACCACTAGTAAGCATTGTTCGTGATCCAGAAAGATACATGCGGGCGACTCAAAAACAACATTATTTTGGATATTCCTTGGCAGGGTCATTTTGGAAACCTAGAACACAAAAAAAACTTGTGAAGCGAAGGCCGATGCTTAGTTTTTTTATGTCCATGCTTCACACCTCATTAATATTAGATACCATTTCTTTTTGAACACCACCTAATTTAGTTTAGGGCCTATAAAAATGTAAGGAATTGTACCTATGAAATTGTTGTGCTGAAACAGTGAAATCTGCTCAAAGCGAACAGTGTGTTTCTAACGGCACTAACTTGAAACTTTGGCAACACATCTGGTGCCACATATCATCGACAATATATCGTTGTACACCATAGTAATTTGGGCATACTGATTCGTTTGACGTAACTACAGGTATTTGAGTTCTAAATTGGATCTACATTTTTCTTACGTTGCCTTGCTTGATCAGTGACGTGCAAAGCACCTGCAGTTTACTAGTCCACATAATTACTTAATTAGCACAAACTGTGCGACATAATAGAGATATCTGAAAGCATGCCACAGTGTGCTGGAGAAATCCCATGAAATGCAAGTCATTAGCTGCTGCAAGTCCGATAAAAGTCTAGGTGCAAGTAGTCTTGTACAAGCTAGGCATGGTACCACTAGTTAAACTTCAGCACTTACAGAGATTCTTGATAGTAGACGAGGTCAAAAGGATCAGGAAACGAAAGGTCAGATGCTCGTTGCTGGCAGAAAATCGGAGGTCCCCCGTGAGTGCGTGGGCTCTTGAAGAGCTGAAGTTTACAAGCTTGACTAATCCAGTTTGCACTTATCAGGGGCTTCAGTTTGACATTCACATTAGCCCCCGAAGAGAAACATTCACTTGCCACCACAACCACCATCTTCTCGAGCACCCGGGCTCTCTCTGCGATGAACTTGAGGAAAGCAACCTCATTCTTCGACCCTTGGAACTCATAGAAGAACACCTTCTTCAGCATCTGCACGACACATTTGATGGGACCACCCTCCTGCAAGAACTTGAGATTGACCTTGCCAGTGGGCTCTTCAGCTTTCTTGGACTGCAAATGAAATGGGTGCATAAATATATAACTGAGGATATATCATGCAGCAGCAATTACTATAATCCTATTCAGGGTTTTTGTCCATGTTAGATATACAAGCACTGGTAATGCAAAATGCCCAATGCAGCAAATCTGCAAGTGGAGTTAAGTTAAACCAAATTTACCTTTTATCTAGTGTAAAGAGAAACCAGATTTTACCTGGACATGGAGCGTCTGGAGATTTGGGAAACTTCTGAGGTAGCCAGGCACCTTCTTCAGAGCGCTGCGGACTCCAAATTGCACCTCTATGGCCAAGATGTTGACACTGGGGACAATTTTCTCCTTGGTGCCAGCCTGCAATGCACCCAAAATAGAAACTAATTGAGATCATCATGAGTTTATGACATGTGTAGCAAGTGTGCTGCCTAATTAAGTACATACCACAGTGACAGTTTTGGTAATCTCGATGTCACTATCTCCTGGCTCATGGTATCCCAGCATACGCAGTTTGGGTGCATGGCCAATCTTGACCATGGAGGGGCGCAGCATACCCTTACTGCTGCTGTGCTCGCCAAAATTTGTCCACTGAATGAGCCTCTCCAGGCGAGGGGCATCCACCACATCGATGTCCTCCAAGTAGGTAAGGCCGAGCAGTAGGCACCGCAAGCTGCGACTGACCAGGCGGAGGCGCACTCCAGTCTGGCTTCCCGTGATGACGAGAGTCTCGAGAACAGGGCTTCTTTCGAGGATGAAGGCGAGGTCCCGGTCCTCCATGACAGTGAAGCAGAGGCCGAGCTCCAGGAGGTTGGGGAAGGTGGCGCGGCGCGGCACGGCGGCGGTGTCCGGGAGCCTCCAGACTCCGAGGTAGAGGCGGGTGAGGGAGGCGCAGCTGAAAAGCGTGGCGGGGAGGCGCAGGTCGACCGGCCAGGGGCGGTTGACAAAGATGAGTTCTTTGACGCCCTTGGCGGCGAGGACGTCGAGCCAGCGCGCCATCTCGCCGCGGTGCTCGTTCATGGTGGTGCGGGTGAGGTGGACGCAGTGGAAGGGCCCCGGGTGCGCCGCGAGGACCCGGGACACCGCCGCGGTGACGGCGCGCGGGGAGGGGGCGCCCATGGCGTACGGCCCTCCCGCGCCGCAGTCCGGAAGCAGGTGGCTGTCGACAAGGGTGAGGGGCGCCGACAGCCAGACGGGGCGCCAGCGCGAGGAGAGCGCAGCGGTGCGCGCGGCGTCCTTGACGGGGAGGCGCGAGACGATGTTGCGGAGGACATTCTCCGGCAGGCGGCTGATGCGGTCGACGCCTTGGTGGAACCGCAAGGCGGCGGAGGGCGAGGAAGTGGCGGAGGGGGAGACCGGCGGGCGAGGGAGGTAGTGGTATACCAAGTAGAGCATGAGGTTGGTTCCCAAGTCCAGCGTCCGGGGATCCAGGCCGTCGCGCTCTATGCCGGCCTGCATATCGCTCAGGTTGTGGCCGATGATAGGTTGCGGTTCCATTTCCATGGCCGCCGGCGCCGGTGGAGGGGAGTACAGGGCAGCTGGGCGAAGGCGAGGATTTTGGATTGGCAACTAGGGAATGAGGACTAGGGAAGTGAGTGAGCAGGGCCGTAGGGTTTCGCACGTTTGTTGCAAGCGAGTAGTTATTGGGCAAAGTATCTGTACCGGGCTTGCAGGCCCATGAAACAGTTCTATCTCTCGACGCATTTCTGCCCGCGCTAAAATGTGGTCAGCTGTGCTTTTGACATGAAACTAGATTTAGATGTGCGCCTTGGCGCACGACCCCGTAGATCTCATGTGAAAATTTATTTTGTATTTAATACCCTCTTAAAATCGTTAATTTAATGGATATAATAAATTATATCATTAGAAAGCATAGCATACTCGCCTCAAATGTACTTTCCAATTGTAGTATACTCAGTTCTGCTCTCCCCGTAGAATACGTTGTACAACTAATAAGACAAAACAGAAGACCAAATACATAGAGATGATGACTGTGTACTAAATGGACTGATTATAAAGATCAAATGTGGTACAAAAATAGATGAAATAGACGTATAAGTGTGATAAAAAAAGCTGCCAATATGATAATCCATTTCAATACAAAGTCTTTTTCTCCAAACCAAGTATGGCAGCTAGTAGAAAGTACAAAGCAGTAAAAAATAAGAGTGGAGATAGCAACATGAAGCAAACACAATTGTACAGAAAGAAGGACACGGAAGGGTCAAGCCACCAGCTAGAAGAGATGCAGAAGACATCTATTGCATCGTACGGTTGATTCATATGTCCAATACATAGCAAAAGAGAAGAGTGGAACGGTAAAAATTCTACAGCACCTAGATAGCTGGAAGAGAACTATCGGCGGCCCGTGTCACCTATTAGACAACTTTCCTGAAAAGTAATTCACGTAATAATTAACGTTAGGTCCGATTTGACGGTAAGCAATATAGAGTTGGCATCATTTTAACATGAACGGTTCATACTCACCTAACGGGGAATCAACTGATGTTTTTCTTGCCATCGGCATCAGGCACGTCTTCGACAGGGTTTGTTCCATATCTGCAAGTATATCTTTTTTCAAGTCATATTGAACAAATGCAAAACTGATCGGTGAAGAATAATCGTGCTGCCCATACGGTGTCACCCACAAGGCCACAACCCCTTGCTAATGCTTAAAAATCGGACGGTCCACATGCTTTAATCTCTGTGAATGCACATTTACATTAATAGGTAAGCACATATTCTACTTCAACACTTCCAAGAAATTGCTCTGTGCCTACCATGTTATGATGAAAACCACTTGCAAAACTCCTAATTTATGATGAAAAACACTTTACAAAACTCCTTATTTATTAGTCAGCTTTGTAAGTAAGTGAACTGGGCCTTGAGAACTCATCAATTATCAACCATGCATCTCTGGAAGTAACTGAACTGGAAGCCTTCCCTATTCTGCCTATAGTGCAGAAAAGTAAAAAAAAAAGTGCTAGTTATAGAGCAGAATGAAAACATGGAAGTACTATAAGTAAAGTTCTTATTCCAGATTACATGGACGGGTTGCAATTTCTTATTGGAATTTGCAAAGAACCAAAGATAACAAATGTGTACGTCCTGTATCGAGTAGTGCTGCCATCCAGTTGGGATGTGCACTGATAGTTCCTCCCTATGTCCTGGGATGTAAACATTTTTCTATCTTTTCAATGAAATGAAACGAAAAGGAAGCGCTTTCTCGAAAAACAAATGTGTATGTACTAACGAACTCTCAGAAAATAAATAAACCATTTTTCATATGTAAACGGGCAGTATCTACCCAGCAAAACGAAATGAGAAGCGAATTCAGACTTGAGATTTCGCCTCATTGCCGTGAAAAGTTTTTTTTTTGGGGAAATAGCATATTTAGTATAAATATTAATAAACCGGCATTTTTTCTTGATCTACAAATACCAATGATATTTTAAGACCAGGATAGGTACAAGTAATTAAGCTTAGGTATAATCCAGTAAAACAGTGCACTTAATTTGCATACCGAAGAAACATATTCAGTACACATATATAAAGTATGTTCTGCATAATTTATATGAAGAACACTGTACTTTTTAAATTTCTAAGTCTTGACATATGAAACTGGGGAGTTTATCCACTCAAAAAAGAACAAACCTTCATTGGCTTGGAAATAGTTAGAGTAGAGCTCCTTTCGTCCTTCAATATGTCGACACAAATGCTCCCATTGTTGTTGATGTCCTTCAGGCCAACTGAATGGCTGCTTCAGTTGTTAGGGACCAATCTCCTCGAACTAATGGGCCTTTTGTAAGAAAGGAAACCTCATTAGATAGCTTATCAAAAATAATTGCACCTCATTTCTATGTTCAGCATAGTTGTCGCAAGTTCTATAGGGAATATGTACAGATGTAGACTGTAGAGTAGAATTAGTGGCAAAGTTAAGTAGTGTTTTTTAATTCGAAGTTCTCATAAGCACCATTTCAAATTAGGAAACAGTGCCATAATTTGTTGAACTGAATTTGTTCGCCTTCAAAAATAGGTAAAGAGCATCAATACTTGATAGATGGGGAAAGAACAGGAGAAAGTACCTGTAGGCTGTATCTCGCTGCCGCTGATCTCTCGACAGTCCATTGTGGCGCAACATACGGTCTAGAGATAGTAGGCAAAAACCTAGATGACGATCCCGATGCTGGTACTATGGAGGCCGCTAATGCTTTAATAGCAAAGAACATAAGGAACCAATGAGCTAAATAGAAAAAAATCATGAAGGGGCAAAATCAAATCTAGTAAACTCCATGGTCAAATCTTTCGCAAGGCACGCTCCATGCTTAATTTTATAATCCAGAAAACCGCACGAAAAGGATTTATGATGAGTAGCTGAACTGAATATTACTATGCACATGTAACTCAGTACATACTGGCCACCAATACAGGTCAGCTTAACATCTTCCACTGATGAGCTGAACTGAATAAGCTCTAGACAAAATAATTGGTACCAAACATATATCGATTCATGTACCTCACGTTAGACGGGCCAAGAGGGCTGTAGCGCTAGATGGCTGATGATGGCGGGGTGACAGCATGCATGATTTCCAACACTCTATGTAACCTCTGTTGTGGAGATGGCATGTACAATTGGAAGAGAGTAGCAGAGAAAGACAAATTAAATAGTCAATGATGTGTAAATAAAGTCTACATCTTAAAGATAAACACTGTAATCTTTGAAGCAAATAAATAAGGAGAACGTTGTAGGTATAATCATCATACATCATAAATTTGTATCAAAGCAATTTTGTTTGTTGTTTTAGACCAAAAGCTGAACTATTACCATTACTTTGTGGTGTGCTTTCTTTCTAATTTTCAGTGCCAGGTCTAGGTATTGTCGTGTTGTGTGTTTGGATTTAGCTATGAGCTATATCGATGCTCTGTTTGTTCTGAATAAAAGAAAGATGGGCAGATACACGCAGCCAAGGTGTGTGAAGGACTTCAGATTATTTTATTATTTATGATACGTTAGGTCTTAGGTGCCATCAGAAAGAGAATGCATAAACTGGATTCCATGATGATGAATGTTTCACGCCCTGATAAGGAAAAACAAAAATGATGAGAAAGGCTGAGCAAAGGCAAACATTTGGCACCAAACTTGAAATATTCATAGAAAGATCCCGAATATGAGATTACTCACTTAGAGAAGGAACATGAGCAAAGGCAACATACCAAATAGGGACACACTTCTCAAATATGCATTGAAGGATCCATAGTTTGAAATTACTCATGTTCTTAACAGAAAGGCATACCAAAAGAACCTACATAGAGAAGGATTATAAGCAAAGGAAATACACTACTTTGCTAATGTCCACCAAATTTTAACGGGCAATATTTAACTTCCTAGCATCGCACAATACATGCCCGCGAGCAAATAAAAAGTACCACTTTTCATTTTTGAAGGACAAAGAAATGGTTATGAATATTTTTTAATCTTCGATCAGAAAGCCTACTGGAGCAGTTCCTTTAGTAAATATACATAATTATCAGCCACCAAGATTGATGTGGGAATAACTTAATTAAGTAAATGCAAAAAATATGCAGTGCCTGTTTTCCACCAAAAATTATGGAGCACGAGAAATGGGGCAACAAAATTTGGGAGGAGATAAAATGCATGCCCTCCGCAACTACAACGGTCCCCATCAGCAGCCGCCGCAAGCTAGTTGTAAATTGAGAGGACATGTACTCGCAAAACACATGTTCTATTTGTTTATAGTTGACAAACCTCACCTACAACATGGACCTGGGCACAACATGCTGCTTCGGCAATTTGGCCTCAGTGACAACCAGCAGCACTTGAAACAGAGCATTTCTGGACATCCGTGAAGCTGCTGGTAAACAAAAGCAAATCCAAAAGGTTTATAAAAGTTGATGATAAACAACAAATAAGCAAATCCTGAGCACATGAAGAATAGTTACAGGAGTAGATTACCTATATGATCTCAGGTCCATTAGCTGACTGATAAATTGAAGATCAAAAAAATATAAAACGTTTGATGTACCTAAATTAGCAACAATAGGCTATACAATACAGAAGAAACTGAGTATGATACATATAACAGTGGAATGGTTCTGCTATTTATAGATGCAGTGACAATGGGTGCTTTGTATATAAGAATGGAAAGTGACTTGATAATCGGCAGGTAGTTCCATACAACAGGGACTGGCTAAAAAACATCGGGGCCACATTAATGTTGAGTGGCGTAATAAAACACGAGTGATGAAGTACTTATTTAAATATGTCTCCATCGGTCCTCATTTTTCAATGGATGTTTCAGAAAGAGTTGAAGGAAAGGGTGTCACATCTGAATCTACCGGTGATCTCGCCTGGAGCTTAGTCCCACTTCTTGGCATGTATAAAGATAAGGATGGCATGACGCCGTGCAGTACTTTTAGCAGAAGCTAATTCTTTGTAAGTATGACTAACCAAGTTTAGCACAGCATATGAATTACTTAGTGTCCATCCTCCAGTCATGTATATATAACATATTCAATCAATAAATGGCTCGAACAAAAGATTTCACGAACAAGATCGAGTTTATCAACAATGCAAAAAACTGTAATACGACACGAGATCACTGGCCAAGTCATACTTTGAGGTAAATAAATTATGTTATCCACTGATTGTCCACTAATAATTTGGAATAAAAAATAATATATGTCTGCCACAAGAATAGAGAATAACTAACCAAACCAAATCTCTAGAGCAATGCAAGAAATAGCACGTACATGAATGTCAGTCTTCACATTCAATGGACAAACACAATTTACAAAACAATAGTAAATGAATGCAAAATCAAAGATGAGGATCTGTGTGTGATGAGAGAGAGAGAGAGAGAGAGAGAGAGAGAGAGAGAGAGAGAGATAACCTTGCTCCTTGTACTTGTTCATCTCTATGGCTGCAGCCTTCAGAGTCGCCCTCTAGCAAATATGGTTCTGATGCCAACAAAATTCAGAACTTGGAATAAGATTTCAGTTGTAGAAAATACATACATTGGTATTGCTATTGAATATTTGTGTACGATGACAAATTCCAGCATAAAAAGTATAAATCATTAAATAGTCGAATTTCAGATACAATGGATCTGAAAAGGAAAAAAATCGCACATACATGAATGCCAATCTGTATATTCATTGCACAAACACAATTTTAAAAATCACATTACATTGATTAATCTTCCGCTATAACCTGATAGGATTTTTCATCGAACACCTTGTAAAAGTTAAAACAAAATATAAATATACAAAGATGAAAAGGAGAGGAGTGAGATAGATGGTTACCTGCAAGAGACTACTGGAAATGCAACAAAACAGACGCCTCAAAACTACATGTCAAAGTAATTGCTGATCCATGCTTTTATTTAGATTAATAATACAAGGTAGAGAAAACATTGAATATCGTTGCATATAAGAAGCATGCGCATCGATTAGATTACCATGAATTATAAATAGTTTGTCTTAGACTAAACTGTACTCAAATGCAACAAAGTTGTATAGGAACAAATCATCAAATACCTGCAAGTCCATCCAGCCGGTCACGCCATATACCTTTATCGGAGAGACGGCTTAATCCTTATCAGCGAGGCGGCAAAGTAAGATAGAATCATAGCAGCACGTAAAAACCCGGCGATAAATCTATTGTGGCCTGTAAATCATGGACTGAATATTAACAGGAAGATTTTCTTTGTTCTGTCAATTTCGAGGACACGGGAAAGACATTTACAAAACTGGAACAAGATAATATAAAAAGAGCTCAATTACTTGAATTCTCGTAGAGGCAAGATTAATCAATATCCAAATAATTTGAGTCCATAAAATCATTGCAATTATCCAATTGATTGCTTGGAATATATGAGATCTATGGATGGCATATAAATGAAAAATCCATTTACTGAAGCCATAATATTACCTTCACTAAATTTCTGGAAAAACGAAATTCTTGAGTAAACAACAGAGCAATATCAGATTTGGTTCATCTCTCCCTTACAGGATTTTTGTCAAACACCTTGTAGGCATAGATAAACTAAAACCTGCAGAAACAAAGATGAGGATATGTGGGAGATTGGAGAGAGAAAACCATGCAAAACAAAGATGATAAGATGTGGGGATTGTAGAAAGAGGAGCTAGGGACGGACCTGTAGGTGGACTAATTCTTAGCCAAGCCCCTCTCCACCTAGCGCCGCCCCCATGGTCGCCCCTTTCTGCTCCACTTCCGCCCCAGAGCTGCCCCGTGCTGCTCCTCCACCTCTGTCCCAGCACCGCCCCTAGAGCACCCATCTGCTCCACCTCCAGAACGGCGCGAGGAGGTCCAGAACGGGGGCGTAGCGTGACCATGCCGGCGCCGCTCCTCTTGGCCGCCCCGTGCTCCGCCTCTCCGCCGCCGGCCCGGAGCTCTGCGGCGCCGTCGACACCCTCGTGCGCCACGTCGACGCACGGTTCAAGGGCAAGCCCGCCGTCGCGCCGCCCCCGCGGTGGCCCGTCACTCGCGCCTTGCTCGCCGCCGCGGAGGAGGTCGCCGAGATGGTGCACCTGCTCCTCTCTCTCCTGCATCAACCGCCGGCGCTGCTCAAGGCGGCGAATGGGGAGCGGGGATTGGGGAGAGGAGAAGAGGCGGCTCAAGGCAGGGGAGGCGGGGATTGGGGAGAGGAGGAGAGGCGGGGATTGGGGAGGAGCACACGATGCGCCAACGCCGGGCCGGGAGGGCTTTTAGCGACCCATGGATAAAACGTGGGTTCGCGCGAGGGCCTCGCGCCTTGGATCGAACGGACGGCCGAGATCGCGCCACGTCAGCTCGATCGGACGGCCGAAAATCCAAAGCGCTGTGAGAGCTCCATGGGGGTGCAGCAATCATACCGTGGGATGCAATTTACCAATATCTCTCGTTCCCGTTGTCCATACATCTCCACTAATCACTATCTCTATCTCCATTAATATAAAAATATGAAGAGAGGCAGATTCAACACATCTCAGCCGATTCAACCACGTGGATTTGATGGTTAAGATCACTCCAATATTGAGCAGCAAACGCGTTGAGCACTGAACGCCTAATTAATTCATTCTACGCAAACTGAGCCCCGTAACCTCCCCTTTCCCCCATCGCATCATGTATGTCATGTCTCCTCCATTCGTCGTCCTTCATCCAGGTCATCACCCACAGTTAGGTTGCCGCCCTCCGCTCTCGCCTATCCACGACTGTGACTTCAGCCCGACCCCACTTCATTCCTCCACACTGGCACGACCACAGGGGATAGACCAGTCGCCGATGCCAATGTGGCATGCACATGCACTCCACCGCCGCCATTGACGATTGCCGAAGCCAGCGATTGTCCGCGCAGGGGATAGAAAACTCGGCCGCCACGGTTGCACCACGACGACGATGCAAGCAGATCTGCTACCGCCTTTGCTACCCTCACGCCGGCGAGAAAAATCAAGGGTGTGGAACTCGGCTTTGTGTTGTGCAAGTACGTTTTCTATGTATCATAACTTCTTTTTCTACATGTATTGCAGAGAATGGATTTGTTAATAATGTTTCAATCAAATATAAGTTCCAAATATGAACTTTTTTCTTGTACTTGTTTCATTATTTTTTAACTAAGACGATTTTGTTGATCTTTCCTATGTCACCATTACTTGATCTTAACAGTTCATCAGGGCGTACGTGCGCTTCAACTTGGTGGCGGTCGCGTGGATGGGACGGGACCACACGCGGATCGATCAGGAGAACTGCGAGCTGGAGGAAGCCATCATAGCGAGGGACGAGGCGGTGAAGGCATCGGCGAGGGACAGACCCCGCTACCACAACGACCTGGCGGTGGCGGAGGAGGAGGAGGATGCGCGCGCGGACGAGGGGCTGGCGCGCTTGGCGTGCATGAAGGCGACGAAGGTGGCAGCTAGGGAGGCGAGCGCGGCAGCGCTGAGAGTCCAATGGGACTCCACTCTGGGTGAGGCCATCGATAATCGCCAACGCGCACCCCGCAAGGCGCTCTTCGCCCGGAAGCGTTCCGACGATGGTGTCGGCCCTCATGTCACGCCGGTGGCTAACAGTAGGCCGCATGACTTCGAGGAACCCCGGCCATAGTAGGCTGCACGACGGCGAGTAGGTACGAACGTCGTAGTTTTAGATTAACTCGACTAACCATCTTCGTAAAGATTGTCCTTTTGCCCAATCAATAGTAATGAGATTTTTCTACTTATCTCTGTCACTGCCCGGCGGGCCTAGATACAACCAACGCGGATGTACGGCACGACTGCGCATTGTTCGCGCAAACGCAAACGCGACACATATTTGGGCACCGTTTGCGTCTCCGTGAACAACCCGATCACTACACGTCGGGCCCTTGGGCCTGGGTGCAGGTGTATTTTTTAACCGCCCGGTGGAAAGCGGTCGCTCCGCCGTCAGGCCATATCATATCCCACAATCCAAATCCAAACACATTGCATCAGCTTTTAAGTTCAACGTTTTGCGAAGAAGAGAAGGTGCTTGCAAATGCTTTTGCTGTTAACAACTTTTGTTTATTCAGAGCATGTCTAACAGGCCCCTTATAACCCGTCCACCCCGTAAAATTCCGGCGAGATACGGAGCAGGCGCGGTTTGGGCCGTCTAGCAGGCCCCGTATTCGGGCCGCCCCATTTCGGCGGAATACGGGGCCCAGGAAATCGGCCCCTCCGCCCCCTACTTATACCGGGCGCAGGTGCGAGTGAGGGGTTAACCCCTCACTCGCAACCCTAGCTCCGCCGTGCGCCGCCGCCTCCTCCTCCTGCTCCGGCGAGCAATTAGTCGCTCCCCCGCGCCGCATTCCACCCGCCGCCACCTGCATGGACTCCCGCCGCCGTAGTAGCGCCTCTCCGGCGAGCGGATCGAAGCGATCCCGCTCGCCGGACACCGTGGAGGAAGCCTGGCGGCTCAAGTGCAAGCGCTCCGCCGCAGGGAGCCGCCGTGCGGCGTGCCGGTACGCCGGCGCGCTGTACGTGCCGGATCCGCTCCGGGAGTACGCCGCGGGTGGGCGGTGGTACCGGCAAGACCCGCCGCTCAAGCCGATGAGCGGCGAAGCCTTTGAGAAGTGGCTCGCCGAGTGGCAGCGCGACCGCGCGGCGAAGGCGGCATGGAGGGCGACCATCGGCAGCACCAGCGGCGGAGGAAGCGGAGGCGGCGAGGAGGAAGAGGAGGCGGCGGAGGAGGACGCGGCCTTCCGGCGTGCGGTGGCCGAATCCGAGGCGGATGCCACCGAGAAAGCTCGGGCGGAGGCAGAGGAGGAGGCGGCGGCCATCGCCGCTGTGGCGGAATTCCAGGCGAAGGAGGCTGCCGCCAGGGCGGAGGAGGAGGCTGCCGCCAGGGCAGAGGAGGAGGCTGCCGCCAGGGGGCCTTTGGTGCCATTCATCATCCTCGAGTAGCTAGGATCGCAGTAGATCGCTATGTATATGTATGATCCAGTGTATGATCAATGAATGAACTATGGTTTAATTTTCCCGGGGTTTTAATTTTTAAAAATACATGGCGAAATACGGGGTCTGCTAGACGAAATGGTTCAGCAAGACGCACTTTTGGGATACGGGGCGAAAAACTCGCGTTATACGGGGCATAGAAATAAGGGGCCTGTTAGACCTGCTCTCAGAAGTGCACAACTAGCTGTACATTGCTATCAGCTGCTAACGGTTAATTTGATCACGAGTATGTGTTCATGCATGCTGTCTCGTGCTTCAGATATCTGACTTGATCAGAGAATCATATTTCCAGTAGTACCGTGCGACAGAAACACAAAATGATATACGATCCGGCAGGCAAAAAGGAAGGCAACGCATGGATTTCATATTTTCATTATGGAGGCTGGTATTTACCTCTTGATCGTACGTACAAGAGATAGACACCCACCCTGCTGTAGCACATACACACAGACATAGTAGCTAATTAAACCTCGCACACTGAATCCAGCTAGCTAGCTAGCTACATCGACCCTCCCAGCTAGCTCTGGTAGTAACCTTGGGCGCCGATTGACGGCTCACGTACGCTGGCCGCCGCCATGTCGATCTAGTCTAGCAGCCGTCGTCGTCCTGCTGCTGGCCGGGGCCGCGCAGGCGCGGGTTGTTGGCGAAGCTGCACGGCAAACAAAATGGAGTGAGTATCGCTACAAACACCCGTGGCATTTGTCAGAAGAGAAAGCAGATTTGTACAGTAACAAACAAGTAAGCACCTGCTGGGAGGAAGGTTCTGAAACGCTCCAGATGTCGGGATGGTGCCGCAGAGGTCGTTGTTCGAGAGGTCCCTGCATGCAGGAGGAAATGGAGGCCGGGGCAATTTAGTGACGGCAGAACACCAGGGCGTCGTGCAATCAATGTGTTAGCACGGTGTAGTAGAGAAATTCAGAGTCAAAAAACGAAACTAATAAATCATAATCATATGTACCGATCATATAATTCAGATGTAATATATATGAACACTTGAGGAAATCATGAGCTTACAGGAATCTCAGCGCGGACAGCTTCCCGAGCGACGCGGGTATCGGCCCCGAGATGCTGTTGTTGGACAGGTCCAGGCTGATGAGGTTACCCAGGTTGCCGAACTCTTCCGGGATGGTTCCCTGAATATTGCTCGCCCGAACCATCCTGGGACGCCAAAAAGATCGAGTCGGTCCTAGTGGCAGGAGTAATAGACAAGGCACGAAAAGCTGGAAGCATACGAAGCAAAGAAGAGGTACATGTGGGTCAGACAGAAGTGCTCACATGTCCCGTAGCTGGTCTAGCTTGGCGAGCTCCGGCGATAGTGGACCGGACAGGTTCGAATAGCCAAGCATTCTGAGGAAACAAGCAAATCAGAATTTGCAGTGAAAATTAGACGAATGTCGACGAGGCTTCCGAGTTCCGAAAAACATAAAAACCACTAAGTTCATTCATACGCCGCCTTAAGCAGATACGATCAGTGCATGCAGACGGAAGCAAAATGCATGCAGATGATCCGAGCGGAAAAAGGGAAGCAGATGGATCAGTGCGAACAATACTTACATGTGGGTGACTCGATTGTTGGCGTCGCAGATGATGTGGAACCAGGTGCAGGGGTCCGCCAGCGTCGGGTCCCAGCTCTGCAGCACGCCGTCGGGGTCCTGCAGCCCGATCCGAAAGGCCTGGAGCGCCACGGCGTCGGGTGACAGGCCCGCCACCGCCAGGGTCGAAGCGACCGCCGCGAGCAGGACGATCGCGATAACTCCGGCCACCGCGGGCGCCATGGGTGCAGTGCAGGGCAGGGCAGGTGTTGCAAAACTTTTGCCGCGATGTGTGTTCCCTGAACTGGTGTCATGGCGGTGGTTTGGCTGGGGTTTTTAAAGGGGGCGGGCGCGGGGGAGGGTACCGCCTTGTCAGTTGTTGCTACTGCTCTACGCCGAGCTTGGGAAGCAAAATTCCACATACGCTCATCTCGTTTTGTTTTTGTTTGGCCCACTAATAGTATGGCCGTCTTCTGTAACAGTCGGTCCGCAATAGCATGGTTGTTCCAAAAAATCCACATATGTGCATCGTGCTTTCTTCGCCCACATGGTGTGTTCTAGCTAGAGGCTTCTTGCGGGAGTCTCGAGAAATGAAAATTCGAAGAAAAAAAGATGTTGTGCATGACAGTAGACGGTAGAAGATTTTTATTTTTGCCAAAACAAATATGCGGAAAAGGTGAGTTTTGGAGCATTTTGAATAAATGAGAAGTGTTAATTATGAATATGATTATTTGCATAGGTAACTCTCTGAAGTCTACTCCCTCCTCTTTTAAAATCTCGCACTAGTAGCATCTGCCATCATATTTGTTTTTTCGTGAAAATGCAAGTATTTTCAGCTCATATGCATAATAACACATTTTTCAATTTGGAATTCGAATTTTATTTTTGAACAGGGTAGATCCTAGAGGGACCTGGAAGCATTCATTTCAGAGGTGGATCAGCAATTACACATAGGACTACAAGAAATAAAGAAATTACAAACAAGTCAAAACATTTGACATTGAAGACCCTAGAAGATGAACTGAAAGTGAGATCGGGTCTAGCTCCGTCTCCACCGCTTCTACGCACCGCAGCACAGACAAGCCCCTCACCGTCAGGGACGAGACCACTTGTGGTGAGGCACCGGGAGCCTTCTGAGTTGTAGCGGAGGGGCCTCTGCATTGGCATCATAGCCTGGAGGTTAATCTTGATCTGAAATCGCCGGTCGGAGTGAACCGTCATCGATGACGAGGGTGGGAGTGGTTGCCCTTCGGCCATCTAGGACAACAACTGAAGAAGAGCCACCATGGATGCATTCTCGGGAGCAGCTTCGTCACTCCCCTGCCGTAGATCTGGCCTCCATCAGCTCAACAAAGCAAGACCTCTCCCAATCTCGCCACCATGACGAGCAGAAAGGAGAGATCTCTTACCTTGAACTCCAGCTCAGATCCGTCGGAATAACCAGCCTTATTGATGGAGCCGCCCACTGCTTCTCTTCCCACTGCATCTAGCTCCATCCTCTGGAGCATCGTGACAACAAGAAGAAGCGGAAGCCGACATCAGACCCCGCTGGAGGGATTCCATGCAGTGCTCCCAGAAACACACTGAAGACTAGCACGAAGCCGAAACAAGCTAACATTTAACTTACTGAGACTAATAATTACATTCCTAAGACCGGGGCCCATCTCCGGCCGGCTACTCCGGCTCGGAGGGTGTCGGATTGGCCCGGCACACTAGACGCGACTCTCAAACGGTGGGGAAGATAGGAGAGGTTTCGAGATGCGGTGGTCGTGGTCTTGTTTAATGAGGACGGTATTTGGAATTCAAATTAAGAATATGGCTATAAAAGGAAACCTCACAACGATGGAGAACACCTATTCCACTCCACAAAGAATATGTCCATAGCATGATATCAAGCCTTTTTCAGGCAGTAGGAACTACTCGCAATCATTTCCCTCCATTTCTTATTGTCGGTTTCGATATAGCCGCAATGAGTGGGGGTAGGACCTAGTCACCATTTTAGTCCATTTCTTAATGTCGGTTTCGATATAGCCGGATTGAGAGGTGGTAGAATCTGGCCATCATTTTAATCCATTTCTTACCACCAGTTTTGATATAGCTAGGTTGTGAGAAGTAGGAACTGGCGATCATTTCTATCCATTTCTTGGCATCGATTTCAATATAGTCCAGTTAATAGCGAGTTGTCAAATTATTCTATCTAAAAAGGGCGTATCCAGTGCTAAAAACTCTCACGCATTATTGGGTGTAGGAAAAGGTATTTCTAGGCAATCTTTTCCCTTGCTTGACACAAGTGGTGACTTTTTACTGTCAAATTATTCTATCTATTGTACTGAAATCCCAAGGCAACTTTTACGGACCGTCGGTTATCTCGTCATGTATGCCGATTGGTACCAACCGACCAGATGAATCATATCATTTTTTGTCTAGGTCACATACAGGTGGCCACCATTTGTCTAGATGATTTAGAGTCACCGGTTCGGCCATGTCTTAGTTGTCATTGTTATATGTGTGGCCATCTAAAAAGTTTATCTATTATATCTTTTTAATCACAATAATTGTGTATCTCCTATATCAAGCACCCATGTTTTTTTATGGATATTGTGGATGTAAAATTGGGCGTTGTGCCATCATGTGTTACGATATATAGAGTGTGCATTATCTGAAAATTAGTTGGCAATCTAGATCAGTCAAGAAGTGTACTTCTTTTATTAGAGTTATATGTGAGGGCAAGTTTTAGGGGGTGACTGAGAAAAAAAGATGTACAGTATTATATGTACACGTAGCGACTCTTTGACGCCTCACTTTCTCTCGTCTTAAAATTTCATTTAATGCATGGACATCTGTGTTTTATTGCTAAATGTGTACGCATAATCTGCGCATATGGATACCTAGCGGCTTTTCACGTTAGAAAAAAGAAGTCCAGTATGTACATTTTTTGTTTGATTCATTGATAGTTAGCCACCCACCTTTACCTGCCAGTCCAGTATAGCATGATTACTGGTGAGTTGTCTGTCCAGTTACATATACATTCAAGCCTAAGTAGAGTGATGTTTTTCTTGGAGCCGACATGATACTATATAGATGTAGACCAAGAATGTGTGTTGTTTGGAATAGAATTGACGATCCAGACGAGTCTTTCCTCACAAATGAGATGATAAAGATAGGTAAGCATTAACCCTTTTTACTCTTTCAACCTGATCTCACATGAGTACTATGTGTCTATGTGCTTCTCTTATGCAGCTAATCTATCGATGCACGGCTATGCTCCATTCGTGGTCACCTCTACAGCGTGTGGAGGATCGCGATCTCTTTACGGAATGTGTCTACATAATTGGACGATATGGCGAGGGATATTTTTTCAACATGGATAGCAACGTGATCTGCGGATTGGCCCTTTTACGCCTTAGGCTATTTTACTTTCGGTTTTGTGTACTCGACTAGAACTTTAGTCTGTTTTTTGTTTGCAACTTGTGGTTTGGTATGGTTGTGTGCATCTTGGATATGCAGATGCCAAGTGTAATGCTTAAATTTTAAGTAACAAAACATTCATTATCGAAAAACTGAAAACTGGCTGTTTACCTACCTCGATGTTCTCACCACCGATTTTGATGTAGCCTGGTTTTCGGTGAGTGCGTTGTACTGTTATACATGCATGGTACCAAAAATTGGGGCTAATTTGTCCCAAACCGTGGACTAAAATTATGTTGTCATGCATGGGCTATCTAGGAAGCGGAGACGGCGGTTTTCCAGCCTATCGGTATCAGATATTGCCTGAATACGGTCCAATACGTCTGGGATACATATTGACTAGTTTTTAGTTAAAAATAAAAAGTTGCATACATGTGGGATACTTCGACATCTTTGAAATGAAGTTGCAGCAGTGATGCGGTTGTGTGGTCGTCTCATTTTGACGGAGCGGTGTTGCGGTTGTGTGGGCTTGGCCCCGTAGCGAGTATGGGCGTGGCCCCGTGTGGTGTTGGCTCTGTTGTATGGTTTTAGCCCGGTTTCCCGTTAATTAACTAGGCATTTCCTCTTCTTAATTATTAGAAAAAGGCAAAGCTTTTGCCTTTGTTTCAAAAAAAAGAAAAGCTGCAGCAGTTTAAGAATAATAGGATCAACTTTAGGGTGCATTCCATGTTTTTATCACTTATGAAGAATAACATTATCTGTTTTCATTCGTCAACGGTATTTTATCCCGTGTAAATCATTACTTTTTTGTATATATACCAATGTATTCTTGTATCTATGTTTTTGAAAAATCGATGTATCGTGGTATGCATGTATCGCTTATCAGAAACGTATCCAAGTATATGTGCTTCCTAGTGGGCTTTCATGCATGACGATTGATATTGTTGGCCCATAACATGCATACTATTTGAATAAGACATGCAATTTCTACGTTAACCAATAATAATGAGCTAATTCTTCAGTGCAAATGATATGTTCTAAAAGAACAAAAAATGTTGAGCATTTCGAATAATTGAGATGTGCACACGCATATTTAGCCTTTTGAAACAACTATATTGCTACTTGATAGAGTTGATGTCCTTTGAGATTAATCCATCCATGTACATATATTTTTGTAATACATATTAACAACTTATATATTGACCTAATAGTTTGAGCAATGCAATCTGCATAATTCACCAATATAACATGGTCTTGTCAGGTGGTGTCTGGATTTTTAGAGTATTCTATTGAAATGGTAGGTTCAAAACTGTAGCTAATTTCTGAATAGATGTGCTAGGCATTTTTTGGTTTGATGAACTAGGCATATCCTTCATGGGAAAGATATTCTCGAAGAAAGTTGCATCACTCGACTCCATGATTGTACGCACATGTATGTCGGATATCTCAGATTTTACTATCAAGAATTTATAGCCGATGTTATGAAACGCATAGCCCCAAAAAACATAGTCCACTGTTTTTGGCCCAAGTTTGCGCTTCTTGGAAATTGGCACATTGACTTTCGCCAAACAACTCCAAGACCATAGATAAGAGAGTTTTAACCTTTTCTTGTTCCATTCTTCAAATAGAGTTATTTATTTGTTCTTTGTGGGAACTCGGTTTAGAACATAACACGCAGTCAATATCGCCTCTCCCACCATTTCTTGGAGAGATCCGATGTTTCTAACATGGCGTTAACCAAATCAATTAAAGTATGGTTCTTTCTTTCGGTCAACCCATTTGACTGAGGTGACTGATACGTCTCCGACGTATCGATAATTTCTTATGTTCCATGCCACATTATTGATGTTATCTACATGTTTTATGCACACTTTATGTCATATTCGTGCATTTTCTGGAACTAACCTATTAACAAGATGCCGAAGTGCCAGTTGCTGTTTTCTGCTGTTTTTGGTTTCAGAAATCCTAGTAAGGAAATATTCTCGGAATTGGACGAAATCAACGCCCAGGGGCCTATTTTGCCACGAAGCTTCCAGAAGTCCGAAGACGAAACGAAGTGGGGCCACAGGGTGCCCAAACCCTAGGGCGGCGCGGCCCCCTTGGCCGCGCCGGCCTATGGTGTGGGGCCCCTGCCCCCTCTGACTTGCCCTTCCGCCTACTTAAAGCCTCCGTGACGAAACCCCCGGTGCGAGAGCCACGATACGGAAAACCTTCCAGAGACGCCGCCAACGCCGATCCCATCTCGGGGGATCCAGGAGATCGCCTCCGGCACCCTGCCGGAGAGGGGAATCATCTCCCGGAGGACTCTACGCCGCCATGGTCGCCTCCGGTGTGATGTGTGAGTAGTCTACCCCTGGACTATGGGTCCATAGCAGTAGCTAGATGGTTGTCTTCTCCCCATTGTGCTATCATTGTCGGATCTTGTGAGCTGCCTAACATGATCAAGATCATCTATCCATAATTCTATATGTTGCGTTTGTTGGGATCCGATGAATAGAGAATACTTGTTATGTTGATTATCAAAGTTATATCTATGTGTTGTTTATGATCTTGCATGCTCTCCGTTACTAGTAGATGCTCTGGCCAAGTAGATGCTTGTAACTCCAAGAGGGAGTATTTATGCTCGATAGTGGGTTCATGCCTCGCATTGACACCTGGGACGATGTGAGAAAGTTCTAAGGTTGTGTTGTGCTGTTGCCACTAGGGATAAAACATTGATGCTATGTCTAAGGATGTAGTTGTTGATTACATTACGCACCATACTTAATGCAATTGTCTGTTGCTTTGCAACTTAATACTGGAGGGGGTTCGGATGATAACCTGAAGGTGGACTTTTTAGGCATAGATGCAGTTGGATGGCGGTCTATGTACTTTGTCGTAATGCCCAATTAAATCTCACTATACTCATCATGATATGTATGTGCATGGTCATGCCCTCTTTATTTGTCAATTGCCCAACTGTAATTTGTTCACCCAACATGTTGTTTGTCTTATGGGAGAGACACCTCTAGTGAACTGTGGACCCCGGTCCAATTCTCTTTCTTGAAATACAATCTCTTGCAATCGTTTCTACTGTTTTCTGCAAACAATCATCTTCCACACAATACGGTTAATCCTTTGTTACAGCAAGCCGGTGAGATTGACAACCTCACTGTTTCGTTGGGGCAAAGTACTTTGGTTATGTTGTGCAGGTTCCACGTTGGCACCGGAATCCCTGGTGTTGCGCCGCACTACATCCCGCCGCCATCAACCTTCAACGTGCTTCTTGGCTCCTCCTGGTTCGATAAACCTTGGTTTCTTTCTGAGGGAAAACTTGCTGCTGTGCGCATCATACCTTCCTCTTGGGGTTCCCAACGAACGTATGAGTTACACGCCATCAAGCTAGATTTCTGGCGCCGTTGCCGGGGAGATCAAGACACGCTGCAAGGTGAGTCTCCACTTCTCAATCTCTTTACTTTGTTTTTGTCTTGCTTAGTTTTATTTACTACCTTGTTTGCTGCACTAAATCAAAATACAAAAAAATTAGTTGCTAGTTTTACTTTATTTGCTATCTTGTTTACTATATCAAAAACACAAAAAAATTAGTTTACTTGCATTTACTTTATCTAGTTTGCTTTATTTACTGTTGCTAAAATGGCCAACCCTGAAAATACTAAGTTGTGTGACTTCACAACCACAAATAATAATGATTTCTTATGCACACCTATTGCTCCACCTGCTACTACAGCAGAATTCTTTGAAATTAAACCTGCTTTACTAAATCTTGTTATGCGAGAGCAATTTTCTGGTGTTAGTTCTGATGATGCTGCTGCCCATCTCAATAATTTTGTTGAACTATGTGAAATGCGAAAGTATAAAGATGTAGATGGTGATATTATTAAACTAAAATTGTTCCCTTTCTCATTAAGAGGAAGAGCTAAAGATTGGTTGCTATCTCTGCCTAAGAATAGTATTGATTCATGGACTAAATGTAAGGATGCTTTTATTGGTAGATATTATCCCCCTGCTAAAATTATATCTTTGAGGAGTAGCATAATGAATTTTAAACAATTAGATACTGAACATGTTGCTCAAGCTTGGGAAAGAATGAAATCTTTGGTTAAAAATTGCCCAACCCATGGACTGACTACTTGGATGATCATCCAAACCTTCTATGCAGGACTAAATTTTTCTTCACGGAATTTATTGGATTCAGCTGCTGGAGGTACCTTTATGTCCATCACTCTTGGTGAAGCAACAAAGCTTCTTGATAATATGATGATCAACTACTCTGAATGGCACACGGAAAGAGCTCCACAAGGTAAGAAGGTAAATTCTGTCGAAGAAACCTCTTCCTTGAGTGATAAGATTGATGCTATTATGTCTATGCTTGTGAATGATAGGACTAGTATTGATCCTAATAATGTTCCATTAGCTTCATTGGTTGCACAAGAAGAACATGTTGATGTAAACTTTATTAAAAATAGTAATTTCAACAACAATGCTTACCGGAACAATTCTAGTAACAACTATAGGCCATATCCTTATAATAATGGCAACGGCTATGGTAATTCTTATGGGAATTCTTACAACAATAATAGGAGTTCACCCCCTGGACTTGAAGCCATGCTTAAAGAATTTATTAGTACACAAACTGCTTTTAACAAATCTGTTGAAGAAAAGCTTGGGAAAATTGATATACTTGCTTCTAAAGTCGATAGTCTTGCTGCTGATGTTGATCTTTTGAAATCGAAAGTTATGCCTAATGAAAATTATCATAATAAATTTTTTACTACAGCAAATGCCATCCAAGTTAGAATTAATGAGAATATAAGATTAATGGCTGAACTGCGTGCTAGGTGGGATAGAGAAGAAAATGAAAAACTAGCTAAAGAGAAGAATGTAGCTAAAGTTTGGACTATTACCACCACTAGTAATGCTAATGCTACACATGTTGCTGCACCTCCTACAATTAATAATAAAAGAATTGGTGTTAGCAATGTTTCCACTTCTAATGCAAAGCGCGAGAAACTGCCTGAAACTGCTAAAAAAGCTACAAACCTGCTTGTGATAAAGCTGCTGAAATTTTTTCCAACATTGGGGATGATGATCCCATTGCTTTAGATTATAATGGTTTGAATTTTGATGATTGCCACATCTCTGAAGTTATAAAGTTCTTGCAAAAACTTGCTAAAAGTCCTAATGCTAGTGCTATAAATTTGGCTTTCACGCATCATATTACAAATGCTCTCATAAAAGCTAGAGAAGAGAAACTAGAGCGCGAAGCCTCTATTCCTAGAAAGCTAGAGGATGGTTGGGAGCCCATCATTAAGATGAAGGTTAAAGATTTTAATTGTAATGCTTTATGTGATCTTCGTGCAAGTATTTCTGTTATGCCTAAGAAAATTTATGATATGCTTGACTTGCCACCGCTGAAAAATTGTTATTTGGATGTTAATCTTGCTGATCATTCTACAAAGAAACCTTTGGGGAAAGTTGATAATGTTCACATTACCGTTAACAATAACCTTGTTCCCGTTGATTTTGTTGTCTTGGATATTGAATGCAATGCATCTTGTCCCATTATATTGGGAAGACCTTTTCTTCGAACTGTTGGTGCTATCATTGATATGAAGGAAGGTAATATAAAATATCAATTTCCTCTCAAGAAAGGTATGGAACACTTCCCTAGAAAGAGGATGAAGTTACCTTTTGATTCTATTATTAGAACAAATTATGATGTTGACACATCGTCTCTTGATAATACTTGATACACACTTTCTGCGCCTAGCTGAAAGGCGTTAAAGAAAAGCGCTTATGGGAGACAACCCATGTTTTTACCTACAGTACTTTGTTTTTATTTTGTGTCTTGAAAGTTGTTTACTACTGTAGAAACCTCTCCTTATCTTAGTTTTGTGTTTTGTTGTGCCAAGTTAAGCCGTTGATAGAAAAGTAAGTACTAGATTTGGATTACTGCGCAGTCCAGATTTCTTTGCTGTCACGAATCTGGGTCCACCTCCCTGTAGGTAGCTCAGAAAATTAAGCCAATTTACGTGCATGATCCTCAGATATGTACGCAACTTTAATTCAATTTGAGCATTTTCATTTGAGCAAGTATGGTGCCATTTTAAAATTCGTCAATACGAGCTGTTCTGTTTTGACAGATTCTGCCTTTTATTTCGCATTGCCTCTTTTGCTATGTTGGATGAATTTCTTTGATCCACTAATGTCCAGTAGCATTATGCAATGTCCAGAAGTGTTAAGAATGATTGTGTCACCTCTGAATATGTTAATTTTTATTGTGCACTAACCCTCTAATAAGTTGTTTCGAGTTTGGTGTGGAGGAAGTTTTCAAGGATCAAGAGAGGAGTATGATGCAACATGATCAAGGAGAGTGAAAGCTCTAAGCTTGGGGATGCCCCGGTGGTTCACCCCTGCATATTCTAAGAAGACTCAAGCGTCTAAGCTTGGGGATGCCCAAGGCATCCCCTTCTTCATCGACAACATTATCAGGTTCCTCCCCTGAAACTATATTTTTATTCCATCACATCTTATGTGCTTTTCTTGGAGCGTCGGTTTGTTTTTGTTTTTTGTTTTGTTTGAATAAAATGGATCCTAGCATTCACTTTATGGGAGAGAGACACGCTCCGCTGTAGCATATGGACAAGTATGTCCTTGGTTTCTACTCATAGTATTCATGGCGAAGTTTCTCCTTCGTTAAATTGTTATATGGTTGGAATTAGAAAATGATACATGTAGTAATTGCTATAAATGTCTTGGGTAATGTGATACTTGGCAATTGTTGTGCTCATGATTAAGCTCTTGCATCATATGCTTTGCACCTATTAATGAAGAAATACATAGAGCATGCTAAAATTTGGTTTGCATATTTGGTTTCTCTAAGGTCTAGATAATTTCTAGTATTGAGTTTGAACAACAAGGAAGACGGTGTAGAGTCTTATAATGTTTTCAATATGTTTTTTATGTGAGTTTTGCTGCACCGGTTCATCCTTGTGTTTGTTTCAAATAAGCCTTGCTAGCCTAAACCTTGTATCGAGAGGGATTACTTCTCATGCATCCAAAATACTTGAGCCAACCACTATGCCATTTGTGTCCACCATACCTACCTACTACATGGTATTTTCCGCCATTCCAAAGTAAATTGCTTGAGTGCTACCTTTAAAATTCCATCATTCACCTTTGTAATATATAGCTCATGGGACAAATAGCTTAAAAACTATTGTGGTATTGAATATGTAATTATGCACTTTATCTCTTATTAAGTTGCTTGTTGTGCGATAACCATGTTCACTGGGGACGCCATCAACTACTCTTTGTTGAATTTCATGTGAGTTGCTATGCATGTCCGTCTTGTCTGAAGTAAGAGAGATCTACCACCTTATGGTTAAGCATGCATAATGTTAGAGAAGAACATTGGGCCGCTAACTAAAGCCACGATCCATGGTGGAAGTTTCAGTTTTGGACATATATCCTCAATCTCAAATGAGAAAATTATTAATTGTTGTTACATGCTTATGCATAAAAGAGGAGTCCATTATCTGTTGTCTATGTTGTCCCGGTATGGATGTCTAAGTTGAAGAATAATCAATAGCGAGAAATCCAATGCGAGCTTTCTCCTTAGACCTTTGTACAAAGGCATAGAGGTACCCCTTTGTGACACTTGGTCAAAACATGTGCATTGTGATGATCCGGTAGTCCAAGCTAATTAGGACAAGGTGCGGGCACTATTAGTACACTATGCATGAGGCTTTCAACTTGTAAGATATAATTTACATGATACATATGCTTTATTACTACCGTTGACAAAATTGTTTCACGTTTTCAAAATCAAAGCTCTAGCACAAATATAGCAATCGATGCTTTTCCTCTATGAGGACCATTCTTTTACTTTCAATGTTGAGTCAGTTCACCTATTTCTCTCCACCTCAAGAAGCAAACACTTGTGTGAACTGTGTATTGATTCCTACATACTTGCTTATTGCACTTATTATATTACTCTATGTTGACAATATCCATGAGATATACATGTTGCAAGTTGAAAGCAACCGCTGAAACTTAATCTTCTTTTGTGTTGCTTCAATGCCTTTACTTTGAATTATTGCTTTATGAGTTAACTCTTATGCAAGACTTATTGATGCTTGTCTTGAAGTGCTATTCATGAAAAGTCTTTGCTATATGATTCACTTGTTTACTCATGTCATATACGTTGTTTTGATCGCTGCATTCACTACATATGCTTTACAAATAGTATGATCAAGATTATGATGGCATGTCACTCCGTAAATTATACGTGTTATCGTTTTACCTGCTCGGGACGAGCAGAACTAAGCTTGGGGATGCTGATACATCTCCGATGTATCGATAATTTCTTATGTTCCATGCCACATTATTGATGTTATCTACATGTTTTATGCACACTTTATGTCATATTCGTGCATTTTCTGGAACTAACCTATTAACAAGATGTCGAAGTGCCGATTCTTTGTTTCTGCTGTTTTTGGTTTCAGAAATCCTAGTAAGGAAATATTCTCGGAATTGGACGAAATCAACGCCCAGGGGCCTATTTTGCCACGAAGCTTCCAAGTCCGAAGACGAACGAAGTGGGGCCACGGGGTGCCCAAACCCTAGGCGGCGCGGCCCCTTGGCCGCGCCGGCCTATGGTGTGGGGCCCCCTGTGCCCCCTCCTGACTTGCCCTTCCGCCTACTTAAAGCCTCCGTGACGAAACCCCCGATGCACGAGAGCCACGATACGGAAAACCTTCCAGAGACGCCGCCAACGCCGATCCCATCTCGGGGGATCCAGGAGATCGCCTCCGGCACCCTGCCGGAGAGGGGAATCATCTCCCGGAGGACTCTACGCCGCCATGGTCGCCTCCGGTGTGATGTGTGAGTAGTCTACCCCTGGACTATGGGTCCATAGCAGTAGCTAGATGGTTGTCTTCTCCCCATTGTGCTATCATTGTCGGATCTTGTGAGCTGCCTAACATGATCAAGATCATCTATCTGTAATTCTATATGTTGCGTTTGTTGGGATCCGATGAATAGAGAATACTTGTTATGTTGATTATCAAAGTTATATCTATGTGTTGTTTATGATCTTGCATGCTCTCCGTTACTAGTAGATGCTCTGGCCAAGTAGATGCTTGTAACTCCAAGAGGGAGTATTTATGCTCGATAGTGGGTTCATGCCTGCATTGACACCGGGGACAAGGATGAGAAAGTTCTAAGGTTGTGTTGTGCTGTTGCCACTAGGGATAAAACATTGATGCTATGTCTAAGGATGTAGTTGTTGATTACATTACGCACCATACTTAATGCAATTGTCTGTTGCTTTGCAACTTAATACTGGAGGGGGTTCGGATGATAACCTGAAGGTGGACTTTTTAGGCATAGATGCAGTTGGATGGCGGTCTATGTACTTTGTCGTAATGCCCAATTAAATCTCACTATACTCATCATGATATGTATGTGCATGGTCATGCCCTCTTTATTTGTCAATTGCCCAACTGTAATTTGTTCACCCAACATGCTGTTTGTCTTATGGGAGAGACACCTCTAGTGAACTGTGGACCCCGGTCCAATTCTCTTTACTGAAATACAATCTCTTTGCAATCTTTCTACTTGTTTTCGCAAACAATCATCTTCCACACAATACGGTTAATCCTTTGTTACAGCAAGCCGGTGAGATTGACAACCTCACTGTTTCGTTGGGGCAAAGTACTTTGGTTGTGTTGTGCAGGTTCCACGTTGGCGCCGGAATCCCTGGTGTTGCGCCGCACTACATCCCGCCGCCATCAACCTTCAACGTGCTTCTTGGCTCCTCCTGGTTCGATAAACCTTGGTTTCTTTCTGAGGGAAAACTTGCTGCTGTGCGCATCATACCTTCCTCTTGGGGTTCCCAACGAACGTGTGAGTTACACGCCATCAGTGACTAGGTAGGCGTCCTCTCATGGATTATACCATGTTCCGCACAAAATGAATCGAATTCATTAGAAAAATACTCCCCCCCATGGTTAGGCCTAAGCCGCTTGATCTTTCGATCTAGTTGGTTTTCTGTGTTAGCTTTATAGACTTTGAAGAAATGTAGAGCCTCATCTTTTGATTTTAGGATATACACATAACAATATCTGGTAGAGTCATCAATAATCATCCTTAAATATTTCTTTCCACATTTTTTCAACACACCATTCATCTCACAAAGATCTGAATGTATGAGTTTCAGAGGTGCTAAATTTCTTACCTCCGCAGTCGTATGAAACTCGCGAGGTTGCTTAGCTTGAAACCTTGAACACACACTTGACACTTAGAACCCTTGACAATAGTGAAACTCAGGATTCAATTCATTTTAGCTAGCCACATCACACGACAACCAAAATTAACATGACAAAGACGTGAATGCCAAACATTTGTCTCAATATCACTGCAAATATGATTGACAACTTTATTATAAATGCTTGACAAAGATAAGCAGAACACGTCTCTGCACTCACAACCTTTACCAACAAAAGTTCCAAACTTGGACACAACAAATTTATTTGAATCAAAAACTATCTTGTAGCCATATGGACACAGCAGAGATCCGCTAACAAGATTTTTGTTTTGATGGAGGGAACATGATGCACGTTATTCAAGTACACGATCTTTTTACCAAAGTGAACTTCAAATGCGAGCCATTTCCCATCAACACGAAGGAATTCCTTGCGACCTGATAAGAACAAAACATAGAGATATGAGAGCAAACATGTACATTGGCACGTGTGTCATTTCACCATTCAGGAGAATGACATAATAAAAAGACAGCATGAAATATATCGTGCTTAGCATCGTTCATCTCAATATCTCCAATGATAACATTGGTGGTCTTGCCGCCCTTCCCTTGCTGACGCTTGTTAAAGTGGTTTGGGCAATTGGGAGGACAATGATTAGGATCACCAAGATGTGGAATACTCCATTGTTTTTATCAATCTTCTTGCTGAAGTTGGTAGACTATGAGGCCTTGTTTTTTCCATCAAATTTTCCTTTGCCATCATACTTCTTCTTGTTCTTGTATTGTAGGATTGAAAGTTCTTCTTTTGTACCATGTTCGCACTAGAACCTCCCTCAACACCTCGAGCATGCATGTCTTTTGCTCTCACCTTTTATTTCACGTCACGAGACCCAATGAGATTCGTAGTGGAGAACTCTTGTCTCTTGTGTTTCAGAGAAGTTAGAAATATTTCTCCATGAAGGAGGAAGCTTGGCAATGATGCCTCCAGCAATAGACTTGTCCAGTAACACACAGTTAAAGTATTCAAGTTCCTTAGTGATGTCTACGCACGCTTCTATTCCTGTAGACAGTGTTGGGCCTCCAAGAGCAGAGGTTTGTAGAACAGCAACAAGTTTCCCTTAAGTGAATCACCCAAGGTTTATCGAACTCAGGGAGGTAGAGGTCAGAGATATCCCTCTCAAGCAACCCTGCAATTAAGATACAAGAAGTCTCTTGTGTCCCCAACACACCTAATACACTTGTCAGATGTATAGGTGCACTAGTTCGACGAAGAGATAGTAAAACACAGGTGGTATAGATGGTGGTAATATTGCAGGAAGTAAAGATGCAGTAAAACAGTAAACAAGCGATGTTTGCAGTATTTGGAAACAAGGCCTAGGGATCATACTTTTACTAGTGGACACTCTCAACATTGATCACATAACAAATAAATAATTTCTCGATCCTCACTTGTGCTACATACACTCTCTTGTTTGATAACAAACACCATTCACTGTGTAGGGCTACAAGAGCACACCTCAAGCCGGAGTTAACAAGCTCCACAACGTCATAAAGGAAACACACACGATGCACACACTGTCACCATTACACCGTGGAGAGTGAATCCGGAGTTCATATTAAAGTAACCTCTAGAGTGCATAGTAATAGTTAACTTCATAATCTACAAGAGATCACAATCATAACCTACGCCAAGTACTAGATGATGCACACACTGTCCACATTACATCATGAAGGAGGAATAGACTACTTTAATAACATCACTAGAGTAGCACATAGATTAATAGTGATACAAAGCTCATCATATGGATCTCAATCATGTAAAGCAGCTCATGAGATCATTGTATTGAGGTACATGAGAGAGAGATTAACCACATAGCTACCGGTAGAGCCCTTAGCCTCGAGGGAGAACTACTCCCTCCTTATCATGGGAGACAGCAACAGCGATGAAGATGGCGGTGGTGTCGATGGAGATGCCTTCCGGGGGTAATTCCCCGTCCCGGTGGCGTGCCAGAACAGAGACTTCTGCCCCCCGAACTTGGCTTCGCGATGGTGGCGGCTGCGTAACTTTTCTCGTCCCGTGGCTTATCTTTTTAGGGTTTTCACATCTGGGAGCATATATAGGCGAAGGGGCGATGTCGGTGGAGTCTCGAGGTGGGCTCCCCACCAGGTGGCGCGGCCAGGGGGTGGCCCGCTTCCCCTATGGTGTGGGCTCCTCGTGGCCCTCCTTCGTCTCTCCTTCGGACTCCGTGAAGCCCCTAGAAAAATAGGAACCTGGCCTTTTGTTTCGTCCAATTCCGAGAATATTTCCTGTGTAAGATTTCTGGAACCAAAAACAGCAGAAAACAGGAACTGGCACCTCGGCATCTTGTTAATAGGTTAGTTCCGGAAAATGCATCAAAACGATATAAAGTATGAATAAAACATGTAGGTATTGCCATAAAACTAGCATGGAACATAAGAAATTATAGATACGTTGGAGACGTATCAAGCATCCCCAAGCTTAGTTCCTACTCGCCCTCGAGTAGGTAAACGATAACAAGGATAATTTCTTAAGTGACATGCTACCAACATGATCTTGATCAATACTATTGTAAAGCATATGAGATGAATGAAGTGATTCAAAGCAATGGTAAAGATGATGATTAAACAACTGAATCATATAGCAAAGACTTTTCATGAATAGTACTTTCAATACAAGCATCAATAAGTCTTGCATAAGAGTTAACTCATAAAGCAATAAATTCTTAGTAGAAAGGCATTGAAGCAACACAAAGGACGATTAAGTTTCATCAAATGCTTTCAACTTGTAACATGTATATCTCATGGATAGTTGTCAACATAAAGCAATATAACAAGTGCAATAAGTAAACATGTAAGAATCAATGCACACAGTTGACACAAGTGTTTGCTTCTAAGATAGAAAGAAGTGGGTAAACTGACTCAACATAAAGTAAAAGAAAGGCCCTTCGCAGAGGGAAGCATGGATTACTATTTTTGTGCTAGAGCTTTTATTTTGAAAACATAGAAACAATTTTGTCAACGGTAGTAATAATTCATATGTGTTATGCATAAGACATCTTATAAGTTGCAATCCTCATGCATAGAATACCAATAGTGCTCGCACCTTGTCCTAATTAGCTTGGATTTCCATGGATTATCATTGCATTACATATGTTTCAACCAAGTGTCACAAAGGGGTACCTCTATGCCGCCTGTACAAAGGTCCAAGGAGATAGATCGCATTTGATTTCTCGTTTTTGATAGATCTCAACTAAGGAATCCATACCGGGACAACATAGAAAATAGATAATGGACTCCTCTTTAATGCATAAGCATTCAACAACATATAATATTCTCATAAGAGATTGAGGATTGGTGTCCAAACTGAAACTTCCACCATGATTCATGACTTTAGTTAGCGGCCCAATGTTCTTCTCTAACAATATGCATACTCAAACCATTTGATCATGATAAATCACCCTTACTTCAGACAAGATGAACATGCATAGCAACTCACATGATATTCAACAAAAGTGTAATAGTTGATGGTGTCCCCAGAAACATGGTTACCGCTCAACAAGCAACTTATAAGAAATAAGATACATAAGCGACATATTCAATACCACAATAGTTTTTAAGCTATTTTCCCATGAGCTATGTATTGCAAAGACAAGGAATGAAATTTTAAAGGTAGCACTCAAGCAATTTACTTTGGAATGGAAGAGAAATACCACATACTAGGTAGGTATGGTGGACACAAATGGCATAGGTTTTGGATGCACGAGAAGAATTCCCTCTCAGTACAAGGCTTTGGCTAGCAAGGTTGTTTGAAGCAAACACAAGTATGAACCGGTACAGCAAAACTTACATAAGAACATATTGCAAGCATTATAAGACTCTACACCGTCTTCCTTGTTGTTCAAACACTTCACCAGAAAATATCTAGACTTAAGAGAGACCAATCATGCAAACCAAATTTCAACAAGCTCTATGGTAGTTCTTCATTAATAGGTGCAAAGTACATGATGCAAGAGCGTAAACATGATCTATTGAGCAAAACAATTGCCAAGTATCGAATTATTCAAGACCATATACCAATTACCACATGAAGCATTTTCTGTTTCCAACCAAATAGCAATTAACGAAGCGGTTTTCAACTCCGCCATGAACATTAAAGATAGAACTAAGAACACCAGTGTTCATATGAAAAAGCAGAGCGTGTCTCTCTCCCACACAAGCATGAATTTATTCAGAGAATGAAAATAACAAAACAAAAATAAAAGCACACAGACGCTCCAAGTAAAGTACATAAGATGTGACGGAATAAAAATATAGTTTCACTAGAGGTGACCTGATAAGTTGTCGATGAAGAAGGGGATGCCTTGAGCATCCCCAAGCTTAGATGCTTGAGTCTTCTTGAAATATGCAGGGATGAACCATGGGGGAATCCCCAAGCTTAGACTTTTCACTCTTCTTGATCATATTGTATCATCCTCCTCTCTTGATCCTTAAAAACTTCCTCCACACCAAACTCGAAACAAACTCATTAGAGGGTTAGTGCATAATCAAAAATTCACATGTTCAGAGGTGACATAATCATTCTTAACACTTCTGGACATTGCACAAAGCTACTGAAAGTTAATGGAACAAAGAAATCCATCAAACATAGCAAAAGAGGCAATGCGAAATAAAAGGCAGAATCTGTCAAAACAGAACAGTCCGTAAATACGAATTTTTCTGGGGCACTTAACTTGCTCAGATGAAAAAGCTCAAATTGAATGAAATTTGCGTACATATCTGAGGATGACGCACGTAAATTGGCAGATTTTTCTGAGTTACCTACAGACGGGGCTGCTCAATTTCGTGACAGTAAGAAATCTGTTTCTGCGCAGTAATCCAAATCTAATATCAACCCTACTATCAAAGACTTTACTTGGAACAACAATGCAATAAAATAAAGATAAGGAGAGGTTGCTACAGTAGTAACAACTTCCAAGACACAACAAAACATTAATAAAAACATACATGGGTTATCTCCCAAGAAGTGCTTTCTTTATAGCCATTAAGATGGGTTCAGTGATTTTAATGATGCTCGCGCAAGAAATAAGAGTTGAAGCAAATGAGAGCATCAAGAAGCAAATTCAAAACACATTTAAGCCTAACCCACTTCCTATAAAAAGGAATCTTGTAAATAAACAAGTCATGTAAGCATAATGCGACAAGCATAGAAAAGCAACACAAGCGCAACTTCAAGATTCTCAACATAAAGAGGGGAAACTTAATATTATTAAGATGCATATAACCATGTTTCCCTCTCTCATAATAACTTTCAGTAGCATCATGAACAAACTCAACAATATAACTATCACATGAAACATTCTTATCATGAGCTACATGCATAAAATTATTACTCTCCACATAAGCATAGTCATTACTATTAATTGTAGTGGGAGCAAATTCAATAAGATAGCTATCATTATTATTCTCATCACCATAATCATCATATATAGGAGGCATATTGTAATCATAATTAATTTTCTCCTCAATAGTAGGTGGACTGAAAATATGATAGTCATCATTGTAATCATCATATATAGGAGGTAAAGTATCATCAAAGTAAATTTTCTCCTCCATGCTTGGGGGACTAAAAATATCATGCTCATCAAAACCAGCTTCCCCAAGCTTAGAATTTTCCATGGCATTAGCAACAATGGTGTTCAAAGCATTCATACTAATAACATTGCCATTAGCATGCATATAAAGTTCCATAGGTTTTTTAATTTTCTCTTCAAACACCTCATGTCCTAACTCAAGATAAAGTTCATAAAGATCTCTCATTTTTTGGTTGTTTTCCATTAAGCCTAACTAGTGAAAATAAAAAAAAGAAACAAAAAGATATAATTGTAGAATCTAAAGGAGATAGCTTCGAGCACTCACACACCGGCAACAGTGCTAGGAAATAGCTTAGTAGTCGGAGGATGTGAATACCTTTTACCTTACCTCCCCGGCAACGGCGCCAGAAAATAGCTTGTTGCCGTGGGAGGCAATTCTCTGTGGTGTAACTTTTCTTCAGATCCCCGGCAACGGCGCCAGAAAATAGCTTGCTGGCGTGCAGTTGACGTGGGAGATAGAAATCTTTGTGGTGTAGCTTTTCTTCAGGTCCCCGGCAACGGCGCCAGAAAATAGCTTGATGCCTACGCACGCTTCTATTTCTGTAGACAGTGTTGGGCCTCCAAGAGCATAGGTTTGTAGAACAGCAACAAGTTTCCCTTAAGTGAATCACCCAAGGTTTATCGAACTCAGGGAGGTAGAGGTCAGAGATATCCCTCTCAAGCAACCCTGCAATTAAGATACAAGAAGTCTCTTGTGTCCCCAACACACCTAATACACTTGTCAGATGTATAGGTGCACTAGTTCGGCGAAGAGATAGTAAAATACAGGTGGTATAGATGGTGGTAATATTGCAGGAAGTAAAGATGCAGTAAAATAGTAAACAAGCGATGTTTGCAGTATTTGGAAATAAGGCCTAGGGATCATACTTTCACTAGTGGACACTCTCAACATTGATCACATAACAAATAAATAACTTCTCCTCACTTGTGCTACATACACTCTAGGGATTTCTATTTTCGTGCCCCTGGTTCGTTAGTTGTACTCAGTTTTCCCCAGTCCCTTAGTTTTTCCTCAGTTTTCCCCTCCTCTAGTTTGAAACACGCACAAGTGCTGGAACGGCCGGTAGCCATCAGGTCAGAGGCCTTGACCGTTAGTCTGACCGGGTGGGGCCGCACAGGGGCAGCTCCTCCCTGACCGTCTCGTCCTGACGGGTAGGGTCAGGAGACACGTCGGAGCAGCCATCCATCTATCGCTGACGTGTGGGCCGTTTTATTTCATGATTTTATACGCGGTGCTGCCAATGACAAATGGGGCCTCTCTATAGGGCTGCCACAGCCAATGACCAGTGGGGTCGTATATTTTTCAGGAAAAGACATATATTGCCGCTCTGTGGGGCTGCCGCAGCCAATGACCAGTGGGGTCGTCTATTTATTTAGAGAAACTCATATATTGCCGCTCTGTGGGGCCTCCGCAGCCAATGACCAGTGGGGTCGTCTATTTTTCAGGAAAAGACATATATTGCCGCTCTGTGGGGCTGCCGCAGCCAATGACCAGTGGGGTCGTCTATTTATTTAGAGAAAATCATATATTGCCGCTCTGTGGGGCCTCCGCAGCCAATGACCAGTGGGGTCGTCTATTTTTCAGGAAAAGACACATATTGTCGCTCAGTGGCTGCCGCAGCCAATGACCGGTGGGATCGTCTACTTATTTAGAGAGAAAAAATCATATATTGCCGCTCTGTGGGCTGCGCAGCCAATGACCAAGTGGGTCGTCTATTTTTCAGGAAAACTCACATATTGCCGCTCTGATATATGTCTTTAGAGAATATCATAGAGAGAAGCAACAAGTTCGCTAATTAATTATTCTTAAGCTAGACCGGAGAACCGCTGGCAGCTCGTTCCCCACCGTCGGACGGAGCAGCCATCGCCGGCGCCTCGTCGCGCCGCCGGCTCTGTCCCCCGGCGGCGTCGGACGAACTGCGGCGCTGCACGTCAACCACGGCTCCAGCACTTGTTTCGTCCGCACGCATTGTACCCACCGCAGGAAAGTCCGCCGCAAGCAGATCCGCCGCCCACGACGACCGGGATTTGTTCCGCGCACCAATTGGTATAGCTTGGTAAGACCTCCGCTTCTGCCTCCCCCGCCCCCTAATCGATTCGGTTCCCGTAATTTATTGGAGTTTGCAGGTACGAAATAGTCCTCAATGTCTGGTTGTAGCGGGTACACCGGCGAGGGTGGGGATTCGATCATGTCGTGGCCACGTTCTACTTCTCCTACCTCGTCGGAAGTGCAGGTATCTAGCTTCAGCTCTCTGTACTACCATTGAATTTGAAGTTCCGCCATGGCCTGTTGGGGTGATTTCAGTTGTTCTTTTTTCCATTATTGTTACAGTTAGCCAGGCAAGCCGATGATCCATGGTACATTGCATACCAAGATGAATCAACCCAGTGGTGTAGCCAGAGGATGGATTTGGAGGAGAAGGTGGCCAATTTAGGTGATGAATTGGCCCGTAAAAACCTGATGATATTCGAGGTGAAGCGTATTGTGGAGGAAGAAAAGAAGAATTCAGAGCTTATTCGCAAGGAGAAGTTGAGAGTTGAGACAGATCTTGCGTATTTGATCAAGTGGTAGAAAATCTAGAACATGAACTTAAAGTGACGGGAGAGGAGAAAAGTAGATTCATCTGTGCAGTTTTATTAGGTGTCATCCCTGTCCTAGCAGTTATGTGGTTCTGGTAGACGATTTAGTATAGAATTGTTATTCAGTAGATGGCTCTAACCACTGTATTTTGTTGTGGCTCTAAGCACTGTATTTTGGTGTACAATTTCCTACTTGTGCTAAGTAATGCGCACGATAATTTTAGCATGCATGAACATTTTATAAAAGTGAAGGGATCCCAAAAGTGAAAGCATGTACCAGCCTCCGGATCAAATACATATCAATATCTTCCCAATCAAGTTGGGATAGAATTCAAATCATACATACGGATGTACGTGGACACATCAAGAACGTGGAGAAGCTTTTTTTGAGACGGAGGTAGTAGTTCGAACAATTTTATCCCATTTGGAAATTGAAAAATACAAATTTATCATAATTTATCCCTTGCAATGGAACCTCCACCATATCAACACATTGTTGGAGATATGCCCAAGAGGCAATAATAAAATGGTTATTATATATTTTTGTGTTTATGATAATGTTTACATACCATGCTATAATTGTATTAACCGAAACATTGATACATGTGTGTTATTGTTATCACCAGAATTTGACCGAATCAGAGGTGGGCCGCGATCAAGATGGACTTGAAGAATATACATGGAAGATATACGTGAATCGGCCTTATATGCAAAGTTTGGGATAGTTTGCCCGTGTATCTGTAATATAGTAGGATACGTGTCGATTAGTTAGAGTTTGACTCGTGCACGGTTGGGATTATTCCCACGTTAGAAAGTCTACGGACTATAAATATGTATCTAGGGTTTATGAAATAAACAAAAATCACGTTCACCACAAACCAATCTAGGCGCATCGCCAACTCCCTTGTCTCGAGGGTTTCTTCCGGGTAAGCATCATGCTGCCTAGATCGCATCTTGCGATCTAGGCAGTACAAGTTTATTCGCTGTTCATGCGTTGCTCGTACTGAAGCCTTTTTGATGGCGAGCAACGTAGTTATCTTAGATGTGTTAGGGTTAGCATTGTTCTTCGTATCATATGCTGTCGTCGTGCAACCCTTAGACATCTAGCCGCCCTTACACCTATCTTAGGTGTAGGGGCGGCACCCCGCTTGATCATTATTTAGTAGATCCGATCCGTTATGGTTGCTCCTTGTTCTTCAAGGATTAGTTTAATATCTGCATAGTTAGGCCTTACAAAGGGTTGAAGGATCCAGCGGCACGTAGGGTGTAGTTTGCTAGCCCTAGACAGGATGTTCCGGGGATCAACCTCGTGTTGGTTTTTAGGCCTTGTCTAGGATCGGCTTACAATCACCGTGCATGGCCGCGAGGCTCAATCACGAGTAGGATGTTCCGATTATGCGGTGAAAACCCTAAATCGTCATAGATCGTTTTAGCTTTATTCTGATCAAGCAGGACCACCATATATTCGTACACCTCGTGCGAATCATGGGTGGATCGGCTCTTTGAGCCGATTCACAGGATAACCTGAGAGCCGATCGAGGCTCGTATTTAATGTTTACGTGTATGCCATGCAGGAAACTAAGCGAGGCACATCCATCACCTTCCTGACCAGGTATAGGTCAGGTGGCACGCCCTTGCACCAGCATCGGACGTGCGTGCCGAATCTTTGCGGGCCGTCGCTCGGAGGGACCAGGGCCAGCCGCAGCCCTAAGTTGTTCCCGGCTCTACTGTGTTGCCCGTCGCTGCTCGCCGGTGGGTTTCTGACCGCAACACATTCTGGCACGCCCGGTGGGACAATCTTCGACATCAACCACCTCGCCATCTACATCTGAGATGGCGGACGGCACTCCAGTCACGTACGAGGATTTGACCGAGGAGCTCAAGAAGAAGTATGACGAGGTCAAAGCGATCCTCGAAGCCGACCTCATCGGCTCTTTTCACAGAACCCGCTCACATGGCGTCCGGTGGAAAGGGTTCTCACCTGAAGGCGCGCTCGATGTAGTGGACCTGTCCGCCCCGTCAGAAGAACGCACCAGGTCTCTGCGTCAGGAGATTAACTACATGGTACCTCACTCGCTGCACCGCCATTCTGAGAGCCTGGTGAACACTTTGGAGCGTGTCGCTCTTCGGGTGATCCAGAGATCATGAGGCATCGCATTCTCCGTCAGGACCAGCTCTCGGGACTTACCAAGGAGAGATGCCACTCCAGTCCCGTCCACCGCTGCCATTCGCGTTGGCAGCACCAGAAGTGCCGAGTTCACCGGCATACGTCGTCTACAAGATCGGTGGTGACCCTAGCGACTACCAGTTCTTGCATGAGGCGCCTAAGGAGATCCCTCACGGATACACGTGCACATACGTGCCGACCGCAGAATCGGGCACTCACAAACCGCATCGCAACAAACAGGACTTCTGGAACAACAGAGGAGCTTCGGGAATAGATCTTGAGAAGCGAGACGTGGCTAGCTAAGTATGCCACTCCGACAAACCTCCGTAGCTCAGCTCCTGCAGCTTGGCTCAGAGGCTGGAAAAGCAAGCATGGCTGGCCAAGTATGCCACTCCGGCGAATCTTCGAGTTCGACTCCCGGCCAAGCACCGCGGATCAGATCGCACAATCCTGAGAGACCAGTTCGGCATGGTGCCGAAAAGGAGGACAATCGGCTATTCCAAGCCGTACCCCAACGAGTACGAGTTGATCCCGCTGCCACCCAAATATCGGCTCCCTGATTTCTCCAAGTTTAATGGATCAGATGGTTCCAGCTCCATTGAGCATGTGAGCCGATATTTGGCACAGCTGGGCACGATCTCAAGATCAGATCCGCTACGCGTGAGGTTCTTCGCACATCCCTCACAGGATCGGCTTTCGGGTGGTACACTTCGTTGCCGCCGGACTCGATCCGGACTTGGAAGCGATTGGAGGAACAGTTCCACATGCGGTATCACTCGTAGGCTTCCGAGTCCGGCATTGCCGATCTAGCACAAGTACGTCGAAGCGCGGAGAAACGGTGTCGAATACATCCAGCGCTTCAGGACCATGAGGAACCGATGTTATTCGGCCCGTTTGACCGAAAAGGAAGCGATCGAGTTGGCGGTGGTGGGTCTCGCATCACCGATCAAGGATATGGCTTCCCTGCGGACTACCCTTCACTAGCGCACATGGTTCAGAAACTGTCATTATATGAACAGCGCCACCCAGACTTGTACCAGGACAAATTCAAGCGTGCGGTAGTCCTGGTTGAAACAGAGGAAGATGAAGGGTCTGCGGGAGATCAAGAGGTAGCAGTGGCTGAATGGACTCGGGGGGCAACCCCCATACCCTGCAAATGGGTTAAGCCACCAGGTCCGCCCAGAGGGTTTGATTTCGACGTAACTAAAACTGAGCAAATTTTTGACCTCTTACTGAAGGAGAAGCAGTTGAAGTTACCCGAAGGCCTCAAAATCCCCACGGTACAGGAGCTGAACGGAAAGCCATACTGCAAATGGCATAACTCGTACTCCCATACCACCAACGACTGCAGGGTGTGGCGTCAGCAGATCCAAATGGCGATAGAACAAGGCTGTCTAATTTTCAACCAGTACGCCATGAAAGTCGACACTCACCCCTTCCCCGCTGTTAACATGGTGGAGTGCACTTACCCTGGAGGGTGCCAGCCAGGATTCTCGTTCAACATCAACATGGTAGGACCTGGACACCACTCTGGTAAGGATGGAGACAAAGGCAGCTGCTCTCATAGCAAGGACACAGAGGAAGCCGCTCCACGCGATCGGCTCCATCACGATGGCAAGCGCTACATCACAGAGGGAGAAGTAAGGAACGTAAGATATCAGCGACCTCTCTCTGATCACCTCCTCAACAAGTATGTGAGTCAGTATGACCAACGCCGATGACCCAACGATGATGATGAAAGAGATCGTCTAGCTAGGGACGCCAGGAGACATCGTCGGCATGATCGCGATGAGGAGGAGTACGAGCGCCGTGCCAAGGAAAAGTCAAGGGAGAAAGACGACGAGGATAGGCACTGGGACTGTCCCTTCTTCAGACACTGCTGGGATTCAGGAATGAGCCGATTGCCTACAATCGGCAATTGCCCAGAATGTAAACAGAAGAAGAAGGAGGCAGCTAACGTGTCCGTGTTCCAACGCTTAGGGCCTCTCCCGCCTCGGAACAAGCACGCTGAGTCCCCTCGAGTGGAAGATCTCGAGGATTTGGAAGACGATGAAGAAGAAGAAGACAGGTACCACCGTCCAAGGTGGTGCCCTGATGGACTCAGCCGTTCCCAAAAGCGTAGGGTTCAGCGACTGCGTGGCTTGGAGGAAGCAGAAAGGCTATACCTGCACACGCTAAGGAAGGCTCGGCCTGATCTGGCCGCGAAAATTCAACGAACCCTAGATGAAGAGGGTCGACCACAAAAAATGGAGTGGCACCCCAAGCAAAGGAAAGCCGATGATGAAACATCGACTGGCACAAATATGGTGTTCATCCTTCCGATGGAGTTTAGTGCTCCAGGATTAGACGAAGCACCTGTGGCACAACTCGACTGCGGCCCACGGCCAGTTATCTTTGAGAAGCCACGAGAAAGGAGCTACAGACATCTGAAGGCCCTGTACTTGCGAGGTTATATCGATGGGAGGCCTGTCAACAAGATGCTGGTGGACACCGGAGCGGCAGTCAACATTATGCCATACTCCATGCTACGTCGGTTGGGACGCTCTAGCTCGGATCTGATCAAGACCAACGTGACATTGAGCGATTTCAACGGCCAAGCGTCTGACGCACAAGGTGTTCTGAACGTGGATCTGACCGTAGGAAGGAAAACCATCCCTACGACGTTCTTTGTTGTCGATAGCAAGAGCACTTATGCTGTCCTGCTGGGAAGAGATTGGATCCACGCCAACTGTTGCATTCCCTCCACGATGCACCAATGCGTAATACAGTGGGATGGAGATGAGGTAGAGGTTGTCCAGGTAGATGACTCAGCCGAGATTTCAACGGCTGGCATGAACGCTTGGGAAACAGCAGGCCAGGAGCCACTCTCAGGCATCAATTTGGACGATCACAGCGCATCGACGTGACAAAGGATGGGGTTAGGCTGGTCTTATCCACCGGCCTGACCGTGTAGCAAGAACAAACCTATGGACAAACGTGGCGAGGCCGATCCTTGGGATCGGCCCCAAAGATCTATGGAGGGACATTGCGAAACCTTCATTGAGCGATTCGATCAACATGGAGGCCGATTCCAGCAATCGGCCAAAATTATCCTCACCATACGTTCTGCCTGTGTTCAACATCGATTTGATGGGCAGCGGTTTTGCATCGGCTGATGAGAGTCAACATTATTCCTAACGGAGCCGACGTACAAATACAGTGCTTTGGCTAACTACAGAGCCGATATCTACAGTTACCTGACAGATTCGGCTCGGGGGGCACCTAATCAGATGAACATGTGCGATACATGTGCAGTGAAATGCTGGGGGCCGATAGAAAATCGGCCAGTAAAAAAAAATTTATCATACAGCCGATGCACGGACATCGACTTTAGAGCTAAGAAACAAAGCCGATGCACAGCCATCGACTCTAGTACAAATTACACAAGATTTACATGCTGCGTGTTCGAGACGCGGATTTTTCACCAAAGTCCAGTTCAGCTGTGAGGCCTTCTCTTCGAGGACTTCCAACCCTTTGCGCCAGTTCAGCAGTGCTGTCAGAAGCATCAGTTTTGGCATGCAAGGCAGCCTCTTTCTCATTAAGCTGTTGGTGTTTCGTCTACAACATCGGCTTTCAGCGGAAGAAAGGTGATCAATGGGGGCAAGTTGGCTGACTCTGCATGGTGGCTGTCTCAGAATTACCTGAGTTCAAAGCTCTTTGTCTGATCTGTGCATCCTCACCGTTATTCTCGCCTTGACTAAGGCTCGGGGGGCAGCTGGCCTGGTAGATGCTCTGTTTTGAAAGCCGATTGGGGTGTCATCGGCTGATCCTTCGTCGCAACCTTCTTCAAAAAATGGTGAATTCTGGCAGAAGAAGATCACTGGACCTGGTGGGAGGAATTTAGGGGCTTTCTTGAAGACTCCACATTATCCACCAGATCTCAAAGTCATCAGTTGAGAAATTGAAGGATGGTTTGTGAAGGACCGATGCGTTGCTATCGGCTCATTAAGCATTGGCTAAGGGGACAAATCGGCAAAATCAGTATGAGGGGAGATCGGCTAAATTAGCTCGAAGGAAATCGGCAAAATCAAATTGGGGGAAATTCTTCATTAATAAGCAGAATTTCTTACATGAAGAGCTGATTACTCTTAAAAGGAAGTACTAGGGGATACATTGCCCCATCTACTACTACTGATCCTATGCTAAAAGGTCCTATCTACGGGCCGTCGCTGCCCTCGTCGTCGCCGTCATCGCCGCTGTCGGTGCTACTCCCGGCGGGCTCGTCGTCGCTGCTCCAGCGGCCGCCGGCCGGGCCCTCGTTGTCCTCATCCTCCTCGTCAGCATCGTCGTCGTCGCTGTCGAAGTCGCTGAGGTTCCCCGGCCAGGGACAGAAGCGCTTGGCCGGTGGCTCGTCGGAGGAGGTGTCGTCCTCCTCCTCCTCCTTCTCCTCCTCCTCCTCCTCGGGGGAGGTGAAGTCGTCACAGGAGAAGCGATCGTCATCGCTCTCCTCCTCCGTTTCCCCGTCGGCGAGGAAGCGGAGGTCGCTTTCCCCGTCGGTCGAGGACTTGTCATCCTCAGACCAGACGGAGAAATCGTGACTGGGTTCCTCCCCGGCTTCGATGGCGCGGCGGATGTTGGCCGCATGGGCCTCCTCCGGGTTCCACTCCGGCGTCGGCTCGCGGGAGGAGGAGGATTGGGTGGAAAGATCCGATGAGGCAGAGGAGGAAGAAGACATGGTGGCGCAGGAGGGCTTTTGGGAGTGCTAATGCGAAGGGGATGAAGAAGCAAACTGTTTGGAGCGGTTAAATAAAAGGGGATATAGTGGAAATTCAATGCCATAGCAGTTTCCGAGGAAGTGGTGCCCAACAAAAAAAAAATTTGCCAGGACACGTGGAAGTGGAAGAGGCAAAGCATCATGATGAAGGATACTGCGACGGTTCTGCCACGACATGACCCGACGAAGAAAAACAGAGTGATTTTGGAATTATAAATTCCAAAACCAGGGGGGCATGTGTTATCACCAGAATTTGACCGAATCAGAGGTGGGCCGCGATCAAGATGGACTTGAAGAATATACATGGAAGATATACGTGAATCGGCCTTATATGCAAAGTTTGGGCTAGTTTGCCCGTGTATCTGTAATATAGTAGGATACGTGTCGATTAGTTAGAGTTTGACTCGTGCACGGTTGGGATTATTCCCACGTTAGAAAGTCTACAGACTATAAATATGTATCTAGGGTTTATGAAATAAACAAAAATCACGTTCACCACAAACCAATCTAGGCGCATCGCCAACTCCCTTGTCTCGAGGGTTTCTTCCGGGTAAGCATCATGCTGCCTAGATCGCATCTTGCGATCTAGGCAGTACAAGTTTATTCGCTGTTCATGCGTTGCTCGTACTGAAGCCTTTTTGATGGCGAGCAACGTAGTTATCTTAGATGTGTTAGGGTTAGCATTGTTCTTCGTATCATATGCTGTCGTCGTGCAACCCTTAGACATCTAGCCGCCCTTACACCTATCTTAGGTGTAGGGGCGACACCCCGCTTGATCATTATTTAGTAGATCCGATCCGTTATGGTTGCTCCTTGTTCTTCAAGGATTAGTTTAATATCTGCATAGTTAGGCCTTACAAAGGGTTGAAGGATCCAGCGGCACGTAGGGTGTAGTTTGCTAGCCCTAGACAGGATGTTCCGGGGATCAACCTCGTGTTGGTTTTTAGGCCTTGTCTAGGATCGGCTTACAATCACCGTGCGTGGCCGCGAGGCTCAATCACGAGTAGGATGTTCCGATTATGCGGTGAAAACCCTAAATCGTCGTAGATCGTTTTAGCTTTATTCTGATCAAGCAGGACCACCATATATTCGTACACCTCGTGCGAATCATGGGTGGATCGGCTCTTTGAGCCGATTCACAGGATAACCTGAGAGCCGATCGAGGCTCGTATTTAATGTTTACGTGTATGCCATGCAGGAAACTAAGCGAGGCACATCCATCACCTTCCTTACCAGGTATAGGTCAGGTGGCACGCCCTTGCACCAGCATCGGACGTGCGTGCCGAATCTTTGCGGGCCGTCGCTCGGAGGGACCAGGGCCAGCCGCAGCCCTAAGTTGTTCCCGGCTCTACTGTGTTGCCCGTCGCTGCTCGCCGGTAGGTTTCTGACCGCAACAGTTATGTGAACAACAAGGAGTCCCTAGTAAGCCTCTTGTATAACTAGCTTGTTGATTAATAGATGATCATGGTTTCGTGATCATGAACATTGGATGTTATTAGTAACAAGATTATGTCATTATATGAATGATGTAATGGACACACCCAATTAAGCGTAGCATAAGATCACGTCATTAAGTTATTTGCTATAAGCTTTTCGATACATAGTTACCTAGTCCTTTCGACCATGAGATCATGTAAATCACTTATACCGGAAAGGTACTTTGATTACATCAAACGCCACTGCGTAAATGGGTGGTTATAAAGGTGGGATTAAGTATCCGGAAAGTATGAGTTGAGGCATATGGATCAACAGTGGGATTTGTCCATCCCGATGACGGATAGATATACTCTGGGCCCTCTCGGTGGAATGTCGTCTAATGTCTTGCAAGCATATGAATAAGTTCATAAGAGACCACATACCACGGTACGAGTAAAGAGTACTTGTCAGGAGACGAGGTTGAACAAGGTATAGAGATACCGATGATCAAACCTCGGACAAGTAAAATATCGCGTGATAAAGGGAATTGGTATCGTATGTGAATGGTTCATTCGATCACTAAGTCATCGTTGAATATGTGGGAGCCATTATGGATCTCCAGATCCCGCTATTGGTTATTGGTCGGAGAGAGGTCTCAACCATGTCTACATAGTTCACGAACCGTAGGGTGACACACTTAAGGTTTGATGTTGTAATAGTAGAACTTGAATATGGAATGGAGTTCGAAGTATTGTTCGAAGTCTCGGATGGGATCCCGGACATCACGAGGAGTTCCGGAATGGTCCGGAGAATAAGATTCATATATATAGGAAGTCATATTCCAAGTTTGGAAATGATCCGGTGTATTTATGGAAGGTTCTAGAAAAGTCCGGAAGAAATCACTAAGGAAGGAAGAGTCCCGGAGGGACTCCACCTCCCCATGGCCGGCCAACCCTAGAAGGGGGAGTCCAAGGTGGACTCCACCAAGGGGGCCGGCCACCCCCCTTCATGGAAGGGTGGGAATCCCACTTGGGTGGGAGTCCCACCTTGGGTAGGTTTCCCTACTACATGGAAGGTTTTGGGTTGGGGTCTTATTCGAAGACTTGTAGTCCAACACTTGGGGTTCCACCTATATAATGAGGGGCATAGGGGAGGGGGCCGGCCACCACAAAGCCACAAGCTGGCCGCACCCCTTGAGGTCGGCCACCCCCTCTCCCAAACCCTAGCCGCCCCCTCTCTCCTCCACCTCTCCCGCACGCTTAGCGAAGCTCCGCTGGAGTTCTCCATCGCCACCGCCACCACGCCGTCGTGCTGCCGGAGTCAAGGAGGAGCTACTACTTCCGCTGCCCGCTGGAACGGGGAGAAGGACGTCGTCTTCATCAACACCGAACGTGTGACCGAGTAGGAGGTGCTGCCCGATCGTGGCACCGTGATCAAGATCTTCTACGCGCTTTTGCAAGCGGCAAGTGATCGTCTACCGCAGCAACAAGAGCCTCATCTTGTAGGCTTTGGAAATCTTCAAGGGTGAGTCTCGATCATCTCTTCGTTTCTCCCGTCTTCTAGATTGCATCTTGGCTTGGATTGCGTTCTCGCGGTAGGAAATTTTTTGTTTTCTATGCAACGAATCCCTACACACAGACCATGGTTCCATTGCCCACCACATAGTCATATTCATAGTTATGAAAATAATACTTTTATTTTTCGTGCAAGAGTGATAAGTAGAGTACTTTGCAAGTAATTTGGTAAAAATACTCAAATGACATGAGCAAGCGATGAACTTGCTTGGCAACTGCGATGTAATGCAGTTGGATGCTTTGGATTGACCCTGATCCTCTGTTTCTGAAAGAAGCATCATTGTCCGATAAGGGCAATGGTTAAAGAAGCAATTATGCATGCTTTTGGATTTTAGGGTTTGGTTCCCCCTTCCCGATGCTTTATTATTTCATGTCGGAAGTAATTACTAAGAATAATTTAGGGATACTTTGTTGAAGGCAAAATACTACCTTGGAATGTTGCCAAGGTGTTTTTAAAGTCCAAAATAATTTTATGGACTTATTTTATCATTAAAAATAAGGTGTGTTATTTTTAATGATTTTTTTTAATATTTATTCTTTGCCTTAAATTATGGTCCAATTTTTATTTGTCTAAAAATTCTATTTCATATTTTATTATGATAGAGAATTTTACTCTGAGTGTTTTTCATATTTTTAATTATTTTTCTAGAGCTTTCATCTATTTTCTAATTTTACTTAAAGTTTGTGTTTTTAACAAAATTGTGAAAAGACAATTTTGCCCCTGGGCCCACCTGTCAGGAGAGCCCAAATGGGTTGGGTTAAACCCGCACGGTCCAACCGACCGGGGCAGTCGCTCCCCACTCCTCTCCCCCTGTGCCATTTCACCGAACCCTAATCCTCCCCGAGCTCTGGCGACTCGCATCGCCGTCGCCGTCGCCGAATTAATCCGGCCGTCTCCGGCCAGCTCCGGCGGCGTGGTTGGTCGCAAAAGGTCCGCCTCTCGACGGCGCACCAGATCCTCCGCGTCGATCCGGCCTACGTCGCTTACCCCACTCGCCCCCAACACATCTGCACGCGCGGCCTCACGGATCCGTGGTGCTCCGTCGCACGCCGGCGTTCCTGGCGTGATGGTGACGCCGTGATGCTGCTGGCGTTGCGGAGAGGCTGTGGCCTGGCTTGGCTTGGCCTGGCGCCGCCGTTCGCCCGATGTGTGCCGCCATGGCTGTGCTCCTTTCTGCTTCGCCTGTAAGTGTTTCCCTCCTCTCTCTCTCTCACCTGATCTTCCTCCTCCTCCACTGGATGCCTTGGCGTCCAGGTGGTGGTGTTGCTGCTACGCATGCGTCTATGTGCTCTGTGCCATGCTACTGCTTGTGCTGCCGTGGTGTGCTAGCTGTTGCTGCTCTATGTGCCCTGGTTACTAGCTGATACTGCTCTACTAGCCCTATTCTATGCTTTGCTGATGCGTATTCATGTTCTTGCTTACTGTCTCTGTTCAATCCTGTGGTTGTGCATGCTACTATCTATCTAGATGCTCATCTGAGCATCTCTAGCCCTTGCTTTTGCTTGCTTACTTGTGCTATGCTAATGTCCTGGCACCCCTGGCTCACTACTGTGAGTAGTTCTTGCTTATAGCAAGTGGCAGTGCCCCTGGTGGTTTGTTCATTGTATTCTATTTTATGGTAATGCTCAACTGAGCATGATGGTTGGCTAAACAGCTCCCTCTCTTGATGATGTGTTACTGGATACAATTTCACATGCATATATTTATTTATCTGTGAGATATGAGTTAATTAATTGTGGCTCTGGATGATCATTTGATCACCAGGACCTCCTGTTGGTTCTGGCTTATGCATGGGTTCAATTCTCCTGCTACTGTTACTGCTAGGATTAGCTCTAGCATGCTCTGTTAAGCCCTGATGATCATATGATCATCAGTTGCTTGTGAAGGCTGTTGTTTCATGTTTATGTCTCACTGCTGCCCTCTCTTGTGTCTGTGTGGCTCACAGACATGTGGTGGTGTGTGTTGGTGCTTGCTCAAGCATCTGCTGATGCTTGCAATGATCCTTTAGCTCATATGCAAGTGTTCTAGTTACTAGTTGCTTGTGTAATTCATTTATCTGTATAGCTTGTCATGATTTATTGGATAAATGAGATGAACTGTTTCTACAGTTATGATTCTTTTAGTTAAATGACTTGAGCTAGAGGGATGCCAACAATGGTTGGGGACCCTAGCTCACTCTGAACCCATCTGGGTGATGATGAAATTGCTTGGCTGGATTATTTTGGTGGTTGAGGTGACCCTAGCAGTAGCTATCTGCTATTCTAGGGTAGCTCCCCTCTCTATGGCTTGTTGTGGCTTGGTGAATGCTGTCTGGTTAATCCTCTTTTGGATTTTCAGTGGTCTTTGATGTTGACAAACATTAATAGACACTATATTGTCTATCTGTCTGATGTTGTACTAGTTATAGGTGCTAGGTGACTTTGGCTGGCTAGATAGGATTATTTCCTTGCTGGATTTCCTTGGTTATGCCACTGATTTGGCATAACCAGTGTTCCCTTGGGTAATTTCCTATTGGCTTCTCCCATATTTGCTTGCACCAATTGACTTGGTAGCCAGATAATGACATAAACAGGGTAATCACACCCCATGGCTTGTGTGTGTGTGATGCACATTCTTATTTATGAGCAAAACATGATTTTACTCAGGATGTTTTGTGTATACCTCACTCCAGCTCCTAGAAAGGTTGTTGGTGTAGAGGTTTTGCTTCTGGATGGATTTATGTGCTTGCCCTGCTCCTCCTGGCTTGATGGTGATGGTTTACTCCATCAATCCTTGCTCAACAGCCTCTAGTTCTTGGTGGAACTGAAACTGGATGGTTTCTGGTGGTTCTGTGTTCTTCTGGTTCTTGATGTTCTTACCCTTGTGAGCTACTGCGGATGAGCTGCTTAGGGTTTGGCGGTGGAAAAGCTTTTATATGACCTCTTCTGTGCCTCCCTGGTCGACAGCACTGCTGTGTGCATTTGATGACTCCTCCCTGGTCTTGTGTGTTGTGAAGCATGCACGCATGCAGTGTGAGCTTCCTGTGTGTGTGTGCTTGGAACTTGGGCTTGTGAATGGATCAGCTCGGCTGATCCCTGGTCATATCCTCTCCATTTCCATTGTTTGCTAACCTGCCAAGTGGTTTTACCACTTGGCGTAATCTCTGTTTCCCTTTTGTTGTTTTTGTTTTGCAGGGATAAAGAAGATGATGAAGATGATAAGGAATTCATGAAGAAACTAGCTTGTAGTTTAGTCATGTAACCATATTTGTAATTTTTCATTTTACTTTCCATTTCTTGTCATTTCTGTAAAGTGTTGTAATATTTATAATTCAATTTGGAATGTTGTAATTGACAATGTAATTTGTGTGATAATCAATAAAGCTCAAAGTTTCTCTAATGAGCTTTAATATGTGTTTTATTCCTTTATATTGTGGATTATCTATTTGTTTATTGAATTATCTCTATTTGAATTATATTATATTCAATTAATGTTTGAATTTGAAATTCAAACATAACTTATTTAAATTTCAACCCTGCATCTTAAGTTGAGAGGTAGGTTATCCCCCTCTCTTCTCGAAAACCCTAATTGAGCTAATTGAGGTGCAAGTTTATCGCACTCTCGAAACCCTAACCCTGTAAGGTGTCAAGAGAGAAACTTGTTCCCCTTCGATGCAGTTTTCTTTTAAAAGCGCGAAATTTCCCCAGATTTTACGATGCAATGCACATCCCTTTCTAAATTCTACCCCTCGATCGTCTCTAAACCTGGGACATTACACGCTCCTCCTCCTCCTCCTCCGTCGTTTGCTTGCCTCGCCTCACCTTGTCACTACGGGCGCACTGCGGTTTGCGCGAATGCCTTGAGCCGAGAGCTTCTTTTCTTTTTATCACCATGAATGGAATTTGAACGGTTCCGCACAAATCGGGAACATTTTTTGTTAGTGGATATAACGAATATGACTTCCTATTCGGTTAGTCTCCTATCCCTTCGTTTCATCTCCCACTGCAGCATGTTCGCCTCCTTCTTCCTATGCCTATAAAAAAGAGGTTGCTCCACTCTAGAGACACACATAACACCACATGCGCCTACAACTCGGTTCCAAAGCATTGCGTCGCCGCTCAAGTCTTCTTCATCCCGTCTGCAGCGTGCACAGCTAGATGGGACAACATGCCTCCTGAACCCCATCTCTTGTCATCCTGCACGGGAGAGAGGCGATAAGATTTTTGGGGAGCGCGCTAGCGCTACTACTGGTTTTTTCTTCAACACGGACACTGACGATTACTTCCCCAATGGTGACTTCTTCCCTGACATCAACAACCTATTCAGCGGCACGGCTCTCAACGGTGACACTGTCAATGCCAACGCCGATGGTTCCTCTTATGGATAGTATGTGTTCTTACCTTCTGTTTATGATTTTATACTTCAATTCCTTCTCCTGGCAAATTTTTAGGCTCTTTGTTAGGAAATATGTTGCTCTTACCAATCAGTTTAGACTTGTTACTTTTCTAATGTATGGTGATTTGCATGACTAGTTCAATCTCAACCTTTTTAGTATTGTTTTATCTATTGTTTTCTTTGATTAAATTATAGAGAAAATTGCTAATATTTCTAACAATTCAAAAACCTTATAGGATTATTCCCTAGTTAGCTTTGATACATCTCTTAAGCCTCCTCCACCCGAGGTGTGGATTACAAAAGGTGGCGTGCGAGAGCTATTCGCTGGCTTACAACCATGAAATGATTTTACACCACTAAGGGCAAGCCTACGGGAGAGCTTACTCCCATCCATGAGAAAACTTTTAAGGATACCGACACCCTTCTGAGGGGTTCTATCATCAGCATTCTTGGCGAGAACATTGTTCACTCATATTTGTCCATTTCTACGGGTTGTGAAACGCAATCGAGGCCAAGTGTGGGGTCTTGGATGCGGGCAATGAACTCTATGTCATGGTGCAATTTTATGACTTCAAGATGACCGATGAGCGCTCCATCATTGAGTAGGCTCATGAGATACAGTCAATTGCTAAGTGATACGTCTCCAACATATCTATAATTTCTTATGTTCCATGCTAGTTTTATGACAATACCTACATGTTTTATTCATACTTTATATCGTTTTGATGCATTTTCCGTAACTAACCTATTAACAAGATGCCGAGGTGCCAGTTCCTGTTTTCTGCTGTTTTTGGTTCCAGAAATCTTACACAGGAAATATTCTCGGAATTGGACGAAACAAAAGGCCACGTTCCTATTTTTCCAGGGGCTTCACGGAGTCCGAAGGAGAGACGAAGGAGGGCCACGAGGAGCCCACACCATAGGGGGCGTGGGCCACCCCCTAGCCGCGCCACCTGGTGGGGAGCCCACCTCGGGACTCCACCGACATCGCCCCTTCGCCTATATATGCTCCCAGATGTGAAAACCCTAAAAAGATAAGCCACGGGACGAGAAAAGTTACGCAGCCGCCGCCATCGCGAAGCCAAGTTCGGGGGACAGAAGTCTCTGTTCCGGCACGCCGCCGGGACGGGGAATTGCCCCGGAAGGCATCTCCATCGACACCTGAAAGTGCATGGACCCCCATGTGTGGTTTTGGTAATTAATGACAATCCCTATGGACTAATGTTTGCATTGAGTTATATTTGTAGGTGTTGTCCATAGGCAATGCTTGAACCATATGTTGGCTTCAAGGTTGCATTAAGAAGAAATTAATGAAGGATATCAAGTATCAAGTATGTCTTGAAGATGAAGATGAAGTGATCCCTCAAAGTTAACTTCAAGACATCAACATGATGAAGAATGAAGAAATGAAGTGCAAGTTCAAGATGAGCCATCTCTAAGAGATCATTTGCTTGAAGCTTGCCATCCATATGGTGATCATGGATATGTGAAGATGTGCCGAAGAAAATGCTCTCCCATGGTGGATTATGGGGGAGCAATCCACAAGACTTCATCAAGCAAGCACACTCAAGAAAGGCGTTCCATCTTGTTGTGATCAAGATCGTCTTCATCGAGCTCAAGAGGAACGCGCAAGGTTAAGGTTTGCTCTTGATAGGGTTTCTTTCTTACAGGTCTCATGGTGTAGTTGGAGACCGTTTTATAGTTTAGTTGCCGTACTATCAAGAGGGCTCTCGAGTGAGTAACTCGATCGTATCGTTCGGAGAGAGCTCAAACCTTTGCATCCTTGCATCATATTTCTTGGTTGTTATTTGGATCTTATCCATGTGGTGATTTAGAGCTTGTGGTTATTTCCATAGCAAGCTCTAGTTCATCGAAAACGGATTCCGCATGAATCACTTGTTGCGTTTTCGATATTGGAGTTTTTCTCGGTTTCTCGTATTGAGAGGTTTCACTCTAAAATACATAGAAAAACCTACCCCACTTGTTCTTAAGCCTTTCACTCTTTGTGGGGTAGCTCTTGTCATCTTCTTTACAACAAAATTGGTTTCACCTAAATCCGAGTTTCCTAACTCAAGTTGTTGCATTTTCCATATTGGAGGTTTTACCGGTTTGCTATTTATAGATAGGTAAAACCTTTATCCATTTGTTTCTATCCTACCTTACTGGACTATGATGGTTCCATGCATGATCTTGTAGAGCTTTTTACTAGCTTCGAAACGAGCCCAAGATCATCAAAATCGGAGTCCGGATGCAAAAGTTATTGAAGTTTTTGTGAAGCAGTTTTTTGGCCGGAAGTTGGCCGGAAGTTCCGGTGACCGGAACTTCCGCCCTACTTCCGGTGAACTTCCGGAAATGACGAATCTGCACGCAGAAACTATACTGTAAGCATTCCGGGGACGCCCGACTTCACCCGGAAGTTGGCCGGTACTTCCGGGGGGCGGAAGTTCCGCCCCAAATGACCGGAAGTTCCGGTTTTGACGAGTTTTGTGCATAACGGGCAGATTTCTCTTGCCCTATTTAAGGGGGTCTTCTTCCCCAAAGTTCCTAATCCGTTTGAGCTCATTTTTGCCCCCATTGTTGACCTTCTTTGAGCTTGCTATCTCCCTCTCCCTCCCATGAATCTTGCATCTATTTGAGAGATAGATAGAGGAGATCTAGATCTACATCTTCACCAATCAAATCCCTCTCTTTGTGAGGGGAATCCACTAGATCTAGATCTTGGAGAAATTTGGTGTTCCTCCTCCTATTTGTTCTTCCTCTCTTATTCCCCCAATAGCTTTTGTAGCTTTGTTGGAATTTGAGAGAGAAGGACTTGAGCATCTTTGTGGTGTTCTTGCCATTGCATTTGGTGCATCGGTTTGAGTTCTCCACGGTGATTCGTGGAAGTGAAAGCAAGAAAGTTGTTACTCTTGGGTTCTTGGAACCCTAGACGAATTTGAGGCCTTTGTGGCGATTTCTTGGGAGCCTCCAATTAAGTTGTGGATGCATGCCCCAAGCTTTGTGTAAGGCCCGGTTTCCGCCTCGAAGGAAATCCCTTAGTGGAACCGTGACCTAGGCCTTTGTGGCGAGGGTCACCGGAGATTTAGGTGAGGCGCCTTCGTGGCGTTCGGTGTGTGGTGTGAGTACCGCATCTTGGGGTGAGGCCTTTGTGGCATTGGTGTGCATCGAGCTACCACACCTCAAGGTGAGCCTCTTGTGGCGTTCGGGAGCACTAAGCCACCGCACCTCTCCACCGGAGATTAGCACTCGCAAGAGTGTGAACTCCGGGATAAATCATCGTCTCCCGTGTGCCTCGGTTATCTCTATACCCGAGCTCTTTACTTATGCACTTTACCTTGTGATAGCCATCGTGCTTGAAGTTATATATATCTTGCTATCACATAAGTTGCTTGTCTTGCTTAGCATAAGTTGTTGGTGCACATAGGTGAACCATTGCTTAGAATAAGTTGTTGGTGCACATAGGTGAACCATAGTATATAGGCTTTGGGCTTGACAAACTAAACGCTAGTTTTATTCCGCATTTGTTAAGCCCATCTCGTAAAAGTTTTAAATCGCCTATTCACCCCCCCTCTAGGCGACATCCGTGTCTTTTCAACACCACCGCCATCTTCATCGCTGTTGCTGTCTCCCATGATGAGGAGGGAGTAGTTCTCCCTCGAGGCTAAGGGCTCTACCGGTAGCTATGTGGTTAATCTCTCTCTCATGTACCTCAATACAATGATCTCATGAGCTGCTTTACATGATTGAGATCCATATGATGAGCTTTGTATCACTATTAATCTATGTGCTACTCTAGTGATGTTATTAAAGTAGTATATTCGTCCTTCATGATGTAATGTGGACAGTGTGTGCATCATGTAGTACTTGGCGTAGGTTATGATTGTGATCTCTTGTAGATTACGAAGTTAACTATTACTATGCACTCTAGAGGTTACTTTAATATGAACTCCGGATTCACTCTCCACGGTGTAATGGTGACAGTGTGTGCATCGTGTGTGTTTCCTTTATGACGTTGTGGAGCTTGTTAACTCTGGCTTGAGGTGTGATCTTGTAGCCCTACACAATGAATGGTGTTTGTTATCAAACAATAGAGTGTAGGGATTTCTATTTTCGTGCCCCTGGTTCGTTAGTTGTACTCAGTTTTCCCCAGTCCCTTAGTTTTTCCTCAGTTTTCCCCTCCCTCTAGTTTGAAACCCGTCGCAGACGCTCAGACGGGAGGGTTGCCGTCTGGTCAGAGGCCTTCACCGTTACCGGTGACGGCTAGGGAGCCGCGTTGGTGTTGAATTGACCGTTTCTTTCGAACTGTGTTGACTGTTGACTGGAGGAGCTCACCCAAAGCTTTCCACTCCGCCCGATACTGGAGGAGCTCACACACCGCCCCTCCGCCGCCACGCCGTCCTGCCCTCCTACCTTATGGCGTCGTCCGCCGCCGAGCCGCCCCCGCCCCCACCACCACCACCGGGAGGCGGAGAGGGCTCCGCCTCCACCAGATCTAGATCTACCCCTTTCGCGGAGTTTGTATGTCCATCTGGTGTGCCAAATGTTCGCGTCAGCCGCGGAGAAGATTGGGAATCGGAGGGATCTAACGCATGGATTCCATCTGGGTAAGCATCGTCTGCCTATGTGAATTAACAGTAGGCAGTTTTTGAGCGCCAATCGTTGTTGCTCAACTAACTGCGTTGCTTTTCGAATAGGATTGATCCAGCGCTGGCTTTTCGGCTGGTGGTTAGGCTGGATTCTAGCTTTACGCGTGATTCTAAACGCTATAAGAATGGGTTTTTCTTCCCTGCGGTGGTTGCAACCACCATCTCGTTGAGGAATTTGAAAGCTAACATCTGCGCTCAGTACAGCTGGAGCTCTGACGACGCAGTTCATTTCGAATATTTGCACAACAAGGAGGGAAGATTTGTTCCACTAATTTCCGACGACGATCTGGGAATTCTTTTTTGCTTTGAATGCTTCTTGCCGGTTCGGTAAAATTCGTATCCATGTGGACAGGGGCCGGGCATCATCTCTCTCTGGTGCTGGGGCATCATCAGGTGGTCGGGCATCATGTCTCTCTACTGCTGCTGCCTCTTCTAACGAGCAGCGCCGCGGCCTCCTTGTAGGTCCACGCAGCACCATCTGTCCCAGTGCTAGTGGTAGCCGGATCGTTCGTACGGTCGATGTGGAGGACGATGCGGACATTGAGGATCGATCTCCTCAAGATGATGAGGATGAGTTGATGTTTCCTGAATTGGTAGATCGATGCAGTAAGCAGGCAATGGAGGATCAATACATGGAAGATATTGCTTTTGGTGCCAGATTTGATGACACTGATGATGAAGAGAAGAATGAGAATAATGACAGCCTCGTTTTAGCCGATTACGAAGGTGAAGACTTGCCAACAATTGAGTGGAACAGGGAGGATCCCCAGCTTGTAGAAGGCACCGTGTTTCAAACGATGATGGACTGCCGTAATGCAATTACTACATATCACATTCTCACTAAGAATAATTTTGAGGTTGTTAAAAGTGAGCCAGGTAGGTTCACAATTAAATGCCCATACCTAAGGTGTAGGTTTAGGCTGCATGCATCCACAATGCGCAGAAGCAGCTTGGTCTGTGTACTACGCCAACCAGCTTGTGTATTTAGATCACGGTGTAAAATTTGTTATCTATTACCGACATCCCTTATCATTATGTTTCAGATAAAGAAGAATAAGGAGATCCATAGGTGTCCACCTCTAGGGGAGAGCCGAGCTGAAAACAAAGCTAGCGAAGACTAGGTGGTTGGCGAGATATAATCCTAGATTGGCTGAGAGAAGATCCTTCACTTGGTCCAACAAAGCACTCGTAAAAAGGTGGTTGAGAAGTATAAAATGGAAGTACCTTACATGAGAATGTTCTATGCAAAGGAAATGGCTCTTGACAAGATCAATGGTCCATGGAATGAAAGCTTTCAGTTGCTTTACACTTTCAAAGCTGAAGTGGAGATGGCTAGTCCGAGCGAGTGTTGTAGCGATAGACAAGCATACAGTTCCCTACAAATTCAAAAGCGGGAAGGTAATGCACAAGGAATGTTTCAGAAGGGCTTTTGTTTGTTTCAAAGCTTGCTGGAAAGGCTTTTTGGACGGTTGCAGGCCTTATTTGGCCGTGGATGCATCAGCTCTTCATGGCAGGTTTAAAGGACAGCTAGTTGCTGCCATCTGCAGCTTGATGGACATAATTGGATGTTCCCTGTTGCTTATGGGGTTTTGGAGGTTGAGTCACGGGAAAGTTGGACTTGGTTTCTGCAGAATTTGCGCGATCTTATAGGTCATCCACCAGGACTTGTTATCCACACGAGACGCTTGCAAAGGTTTGGAGACTGCGGTAGAAGCAAGATTCCACAGAGTGGAGCATAGGGAATGTATGCGACACTTGGTACAGAATTTTACAAATAAATTCAAGGGTAAAGTTTTTACTGACAACCTATGGCCAGCTTCATACACATGCAGCTCTAGGAAGCATCTGTTTCATTTGGATGTGTTGTATAAACAAAAACCTGGGGTGAAGGAGTACTTGGATGAACATCATGGTAGGGTGTGGTCAAGAAGCCAATTCAATGAAATTTGCAAGGTAGACTATGTAACAAGTAACCTTGCGGAGAGTTTCAATTCAAAGGTCAAGTCATTGAAAGGGCTTATGCTGTGGCAAATATTTGATAAGATTAGGCAGATGATCATGATAAAGATCGATCTGCGTCAAAGAATTGCATCCACAAATTATGTTGGCCATCTCATGCTCCCATCTTTGATTAAGTCTTTGCATGAGAGGGCAAAACAATTGAGGATGCAATGCGTCAGAAAAGGAATGGAGGCTGAGGTAACCTACACTGACAGTAAAAATAGGCAGTGGAGGTATCCAGTGAGTTTGGTTGAAAGGACATGCCATTGTAGGGGATGGCAGATCCGTGGGATACCCTGCATACACGCATTGTTTTTCATGAGTGTTATAGGGGGTGAAGATGGTGAAGTTGATCAGTATGTGTCAGAGTATTTCTCATTGCCAAATTTAGGGCTGCATATGCTATGAATGTTCCTACCTTGTTGGGAAAAGACCAATGGATGAAAGTCGATCCAGGCTTCAAACCGTACTCTCCAAGTATTGACTAGACCGGCGGGTAGGCCGAGGAAGAATAGGATCGAGCTAGTGCGAGAGGGTGGTGCACCGATTCGAAAACGTAAGTGCAAACGTTGTGGAATCCCTGGACACATTGCTAGGCTTTGTAAAAATGGAGTTGACCCAGCTTTTGGAATGGAAGATCAGGCGGGAGCAGAAAATGCAGAGGAGAATGAAGCAGCAATTCAAGTTGAGATTGAAGCATCAGTTCAACATGAGGAGATTGAAGCAGCAAATGCAGAGGAGATTGAAGCAGCAGTTCAACATGAGGAGATTGAAGCAGCAAATGCAGAGGAGATTGAAGCAGCAATTGAACATGAGGAGATTGAACCGATGGATCGAGAGCAGAGGGAACAGATGGATGTAGAGCTGCTTGAACCGATGGATTGAGAGCAGAGGGAACAGATGGATGTAGAATGGCTTCAACCGATGAGTCTAGAGGAGAGGGAACAGTATAGTCGAGAATGCTTCGAAAGTTGTAAGGCCATGATAGATGCTAACTTCGAAGAGTACATGGCAGAAGAAAAAGCACAAGCTTTGCAGAAGAAGAAGAACAAGAAAGAGGGCAAAAGGAAGGTAGACACCGGTAATATCCCTGGTAGGGTTACCCGGAGTAAGGTGGTGGCCCCGGCGAGTCACACCAGGAGCAAGAGAAAGATTTTATTATGAACAACTAATTTGAATTTGTATGAACAATTTGTATTGTGGTTCCCTTTGTATTGGGGATCCCTTTGTCTTGAACAATTTGTATTGGGGTTCCCTTTGTATTGGGGATGCCTTTGTGTTGAACAATTTGAATTTGTATGAACAATTTGTATTGTGGTTCCCTTTGTATTGGGGATCCCTTTGTGTTGAACGATTTGTATTGGGGTTCCCTTTGTATTGGGGATGCCTTTGTGTTGAACAATTTGAATTTGTATGAACAATTTGTATTGTGGTTCCCTTTGTATTGGGGATCCCTTTGTGTTGAACAATTTGAATTTGTATGAACAATTTGTATGCCACATTTAAGCCACATTTATCATTTTAGGGTTTTAGGGTTTTAGGGTTCAATTCAAAATAATTCAAAACATGGTGGAACCTTCCCATGGAGCCTTGTTATGTTACCTACAACCTAGAGAAATAATAATGGAAAAGGAAATGTAGAGATATGAAGTTTTTATGCCAAAAGCTTCAAAACCACTTCCTAGTCCATGAGCTACTAGATATGAAGATGCAGGGCTTTCTGCTCAATACACCTCCCAAATACCCACTATGCTTACAAACTTTGTCCAAATGAGTCCAAATTCGTCACACTTGTGTATCTTTGAGTTGCAAACAATATCTAGTCGGCCAAAATGTAATATATTGTTCAAATAACACAATTTTACAATTTTTATGCCAAAAGCTTCAATTTCCCTTAGTCCGTTTATTATTTGGGTGCCCCTATTTTACTTAGTGTTACTCAGTTTTCCCCCTCCGGGCCCACTTGTTTTACTCAGTCATACTCAGTTTTGCCCTTTCGATAAACATTTCCTCACTTTTCCCCCTCTTAGTTCTACTCAGTTTTCCTAACTTGTACTCACTGGCTGATCTCTGATTGGTCGAGATGTATGTCACACGGATCTTGGTTAGTTGAAAGCTCAACGAACGCTTGCACCGTTCGATCATTTATGATCGGACGGCCTGTATCTCTCTCTCTACCACGATGGACGCATACAGAGACAAGAGCAGAGCACATACCTACCAACCCTGGCAGTCGCATATTCCAGTCGCATCCTCCTCTCTCGTATTTCCTCTCTTACTACGGCGGTCGCGGCGGCGCGGATCTAACCATGCTTGCGGTGGCGCGGATCTAACCGTGCGTGCGGCGGCGTGCGCGGCGCGGATCTAACCGTGCGTGCGTGCGGCGGCGGCGTGCGCGCGCTGGATCTAACCGTGCGTGCGGCGGCGTGCGGCGGTGCGGATCTAACCGTGCGTGCGGCGGCGTGCGGCGGCGCGGATCTAACCGTGCGTGCGGCGGCGTGCGGCGGCGCGGATCTAACCGTGCGTGCGCCGTGGATCTAAGAGTGCCGGTGAGGATCTAACCGTCAGAAATAGTTGAAATGTCTCTCTCTGTCTCACTTTCGATTCTATTCTCAGATCTGTTGAATGATGAAGAACACCAAGACGGCGGCCGTGCCGACAGTGGTCATCGATGCCACGAACATTGAAGCCATCGCCTACAACATCGCTTCGACGGCGCAGACCCAGCCTTCAATGTCGGAGCCTGTTGATGTCTCACTTCCGGTGCCGAGAGTGCGAATTGATGCCAAACGATTGAAGCCATCGTCTACAACCGCGCTGCAAAGCCGCCGATGTTGCGGTCAAAACCCACCGGCGGGCAGCGACGGGCAACACAGTAGAGCCGGGAACAACTTAGGGCTGCGGCTGGCCCTGGTCCCTCCGAGCGACGGCCCGCAAAGCCTTCTGGTCACACGTCCGATGCTGGTGCAAGGGCATTCCACCTGACCTATACCTGGTCAGGAAGGTGATGGAGATGCCTCGCTTAGTTTCCTGCATGGCATACACGTAAACATTAAATACGAGCCTCGATCGGCTCTCAGGTTATCCTGTGAATCGGCTCAGGGAGCCGATCCACCCATGATTCGTACGGGGTGCACGAATATATGGTGGTCCTGCTTGATCAAGATAAAGCTAATGCGATCTACGACGATTTAGGGTTTTCACCGCATAATCGGATCATCCTACTCACGATTGGGCCTCGCGGCCACGCACGGTGATCGTAAGCCGATCCTAGATAGGGCCTAAAAACCAACACGAGGTTGATCCCCGGAACATCCTGCCTAGGACTAGCAAACGACACCCTACGTGCCGCTGGATCCTCCAACCCTTTGTAAGGCCTAACTATTGCAGATATTAAACTAATCCTTGTAGAACAAGGAGCAATCGTAACGGATCAGATCTACTAAACAATGATCAAGCGGGGTGCCGCCCCTACACCTAGGATAGGTGTAGAGGCGGCTTGATATGCAAGGGTTGCACTATGATAGCATGTTATACGAAGAACTATGCTAACCCTAACACATCTATGATAACTACGTTGCTCGCCATCAAAAAGGCTTCAGTACGAGCAACGCATGAACAACGAGCATAAGCTTGTGCTGCCTAGATCGCAAGATGCGATCTAGGCAGCATGATGCTTACTGGTAGAAACCCTCGAGACGAAGGAGTTGGCGATGCGCCGAGATTGATTGATTGGTTGAACGTTGGTTGTTGTTTATTCCATAAACCCTAGATACATATTTATAGTCCAGGGGACTTTCTAATTTAGGCGTGCACCTAACCGTGCACGGGGCAAACTCTAACTAACCGACACGTATCCTAATATGTTACAGATACAAGGGCAAACTAGCCCAAACTTTGCATATAAAGGCCGATCCACGTATTTCTCCCATGTATAATCTTCAAATCCATCTTGATCGCGGCCCACCTCTGACTCGGTCAAATCCTGGTGATAACACATGCCCCCCTGGTTTTGGTAATGATAATTTCAAAACCACTCTGTTTTCCGTTCAAAGGGTCATGTCGTGGCAGAGCAGAACCGTTGCAGTATCCTTCATCATGATGCCTTGTCATCTCAGCTTCTCTGCAAAATTTGATAGCTTTAGCATCACCTCCTTGGAAACTGCAATGGCATTAAATCTCCACTACGCTCCTTATTATTTAACTGTGCCGATTGGTTAGCCCACTTCATCTCCTTCCTCCGTTCTGGCCATCAGCACCAAAAAATCCTCTCCCCCTGTAGCAATGTCTTCCTCTTCCTCCGTCTCCTCCGGCCTCTCCCTCCAATCCTTCTCCTCGAGCGAGCCGGAGTGGAACTCCGATCATGTGCCAGAGGGCAACCTGCCTCTGACCGATGGGGAAGACGACCTCAAGTTCCTCATCGAAGGGGAGCTGATAGGCGAAAGCGAGGACGACCTCCATCCCTGGGTGAAACCCACCTCCTCCGACGGGAAGGGGGAAGAAGTAGAGGAAGAAGAAGAACAAAAGGAGGGCGGCCCTTCCTCCCCCGCTAAGCTTCTGCCGGCAAAGCGATTCCGCGCTTGGGCGGACAGCGAAGACGATGATGATGACGAGGAGGAAGAGGAGGAGGATGAATCTTCCTCCTCCATTGGGTATCCGCCGACAAAGCGCTTCCGCTCTTGGGCAGACAGCGAGGATGATGATGATGACGAGGAGGACGAAGCTCTGGCCGAGGGCTGGGGCAGCAGCGACGAGGAACTTCCTGGGAGCAGCGCCGACGACCTCGACGACGGCGATGATGAGGACAGTGACGACTAGTAGGATAGGACTAGTAGTAGCAGTGCACTAGGCACCAGATCCTTCTTTTGAGAGCCATCGGCTCTTTCCTGTAAAGCCGCTCCTTTGAATTAATGAAAATTGTTCTTCCAATTCATCTTTCAATTAATCCAATTTTAATCCTTCCGCTTGCCACACCAAGACCGATAGCAACATATCGGATTTTTCTTCCTTAGCCGCCCACGAAGCCGGACTCGGATATCGATTAGACCGTCAGTCAAGCACTTCTCAAATTCAGACTGTGATTTGATACCTGACCATGATATTTCGCAATCCTACAGCCGATGACTGTTCATTGGCTATTTTGAGAATCCAGTCTCCTCCCTTTTCTTGCCGCAACAGGACGGTCCAAACTCTGTAAAAGCCGACGGCTTCCCTTCCTGGCTCCTCTCCGTAGTTTTAGCAGTCTTCTTCTTCTGCAAACAGCTCACCGCTTTCCGGAGAAGGTTATGATGCAGGGTCAGCCGATGCAACTCCAATCGGCTCCTAGAGATAGAGCATCTACCAAGTTAGTTGCCCCCCGAGCCTTAATCAAGGCGAGAATATCAGCGGGGATGCATAGATCAAACAAAAAGGCCTTGACCTCAGGTAACCTGGTAATCCGAGACAGTCACCAGGAAAAATCAGCCACACTTGCCCCCGTTGATCAGCTTTCTTCCGCTGAACGCCGATGTCTCGCATGCCAAATTGATGCTACCGCTGAACTGGCGCTAAGGGTTGTCAGCTCATTGCAACCGAGGCTGCTCTCATTGCACATTCCCTCCAAGGAAACAGGAGCTCTTGAAGCTAGGCTGAAAACCATCTTGGCGCAAATCTGAGCCTTGAGCGCATACCAGGTGGGTCTCGTGTAATTCGGTCTAGAGTCGATGGCTGTGCATCGGCTGTATATTGTGAAATTTTTTTTTTTACTGGGCGATTTTTCCCTATCGGCCCCCAATGTTTCACTGCACACATGTTCCATCTGCATATGTTCATCTGATTAGATGCCCCCCAAGCCGAATCTGCCAGGTGACTGCAGATATCGGCTTTGTGGTTAGCCTAGGCACTACATTTGCACGTCGGCTTTGGTAATGTTGATTTTCCCTGACTCAATCAGCCGACGTAAACCGCTGCCCAGTAGATCGACATTGCATGCAACCAGAACATGTGGTGAAGATAATTTTGGCCGATTACTGGAATCGGCCTCCATATTGATTGAGGCGTTCGACGAAGGCATTGTGCTGTCCCTTCATAGACCTTTGGGGCCGATCACAAGGATCAGCCTCGCCATACTTGCTCATTGGATTGCTGCAGCTACATGGTTAAACCAGTGGATAAGACCAGCCCAACCTCTGATTTTATCCTGTTGATGCGCCTGCTGTCGTCCATCTCGAGTGCATCATGTAGTCGTGGAACACTAAGCTCCGTCGGAAGGACGAGCACCATGTTCGTGCCAGCCGATGTCTCATCATCGGCTTTCCTTTGCTTGGGGCGCCACTCCATTTTCCGTGGTCGACCCTCTTCGTCCAGGGTTCGCTGAACTTTCGCGGCCAGATCGGGTCGCGCCTTCCTTAGCGTATGTAAGTATACCCTTTCAGCTTCTTCCAGGCCGCGCAATCGCTGAACCCTGCGCTTTTGGGAACGGCTGAGTCCATCGGGGCACCACCTTGGCCGGTGGTACCTGTCTTCTCCTTCTTCTCCCTCGTCTTCTGAATCCTCGAGATCTTCCAGACGAGGGGACTCAGCTCGTTTGCTTCGAGGCGGGAGAGGTCCTAAGCGTTGGAACATGGACACGTTGGCTGCCTCCTTCTTCTTCTGGTTGCATTCTGGGCAGTTGCCGATTGTAGGCAATCGGCTCATTCCTGAATCCCAGCAGTGTCTGAAGAAGGGACAGTCCCAGTGCCTGTCCTCGTCGTCTCGCTCCCTTGCCTTTTCTTTGGCACGGCGCTCGTGCTCCTCCTCATCGCGATCATGCCGACGATGTCTTCTGGCTTCTCCAGCCAGACGGTCTCTTTCATCATCATCGCTGGATCGTCGGCGTTGGTCATACTGACTCACATACTTGTTGAGGAGGTGATCAGAGAGGGGTCGCTGATATCTGATATTCTTCACTTCTCCCTCTGTGACGTAGCGCTTGCCATCATGCCGGAGCCGATCGCGTGGAGCGGCCTCCTCTGTGTCCTTGCTACGAGAGCAGCTGCCCTCGTCTCCATCCTTGCCAGCGTGGTGTCCAGATCCTACCATGTTGATCCTGAATGAAGACCCTGGCTGGCAACCTTCAGGGTAAGTGTACTCCACCATGTTTACGGCGGGGAAGGGGTGGGTGTCGACCTTCATGGCGTACTGGTTGAAAATCAGACGTCCTTGTTCTATCGCCATTTGGATCTGCTGAAGCCACACCCTGCAGTCGTTGGTGGCATGTGAGAGCGAGTTATGCCATTTGCAGTATGGCTTTCCGTTCAGCTCTTGTGCCGTGGGGAAATTGAGACCTTCAGGTATCTTCAACTGCTTTTCCTTGAGCAGGAGGTCGAAGATTTGTTCAGTTTTGGTCACGTCAAAATCAAACCCCCTAGGCGGGCCTGGTGGCTTTACCCATTTGCAGGACACGGGGGTTGCCCCCCGAGTCCATTCAGCCACTGCTACCTCTTGGTCTCCCGCAGGAGCTTCGTCTTCCTCTGCCTCGACCAGGACTACTGCGCGTTTGAATTTGTCCTGGTACAAGTCCGGGTGGCGCTGTTCATATGCCGACAGTTTCTGAACCATGTGTGCCAGTGAGGGGTAGTCTGCTTGGGAGGCCATGTCCTTGAGCGGTGTTGCAAGGCCTGCTACTGCCAACTCGACTGCTTCCTTTTCAGTCACACGAACCGAATAACATCGGTTCCTAAGATTCCTGAAGCGCTGGATGTATTCTGTCACAGTTTCTCCACGCTTCTGACGTATTTGTGCTAGATCGGCAAGGCCAGACTCGGAAGCCTCTGAGTGATACTGCATATGGAACTGTTCTTCCAACTGCTTCCAAGTCCGGATCGAGTCCGGTGGCAACGAAGTGTACCACCCGAAAGCCGATCCCATGAGGGACTGTGAGAAGAACCTCACGCGTAGTTGATCCGACACTGAGGCCGGTCCTAGCTGTGCCAAATATCGGCCTACGTGCTCGATGGAGCTGGAACCATCTGATCCACTGAATTTGGAGAAATCAGGGAGCCGATATTTGGGTGGTAGCGGGATCAATTCGTAGTCGTCGGGGTACGGCTTGGAATAGCCGATTGCCCTCCTTTTCGGCACCATGCCGAACTGGTCTCTCAGTATGGTGCTGATCTGATCCGCTGTGCTGGCTGCAGGAGTTGAACTCTGAAGATTCGCCGGGGTGGCGTACTTAGCCAGCCATGTTTGCTTTTCCAGCTCTGAGCCAACTGCAGGAGCTGAGCTCTGGAGGTTCGTCGGGGTGGCGTACTTAGTTAGCCACGTCTGCTTCTCAAGATCTGTCGCTGACGTTCCTCCTGTTTTCCCCGGAGTCCCTGATGTTGTGGCCTGGTTTGTGAGCGCCCAGTCACCGCAATCTGGCACATACGTGCACGTGTACCCATGAGGGATCTCCTTAGGCGCCTCATGCAAGAACTGGCAGTCACTAGGGTCACCACCGATCTTGTAGACGACGAATGCCGGTGAATTCGGCACTTCTGGTGCTGCCCACGCAAATGGCAGCGGTGGACGGGACTGGAGTGGCAACTCTCCTTGATGCGTCCCGAGAGCTGGTCCTGACGGCGAGTATTGGTGCCTCATGATCTCCTGGATCACGCGAAGAGCGACACGCTCCAACGTGTTTACCAGGTTCTCAGAGTGGCGGTGTAGCGAGTGAGCCACCAAGTAGTTGATCTCCTGCCGCAGGGACCTGGTGCGTTCTTCCGACGGGGCAGAGAGGTCTATCCCATCGAGTGCACCATTAGGCGAGAACCCCTTCCACCTGATGCCATGTGAACGGGTTCTGTGGAAAGAGCCGATGAGGTCGGCTTCGAGGATGACTTTGATCTCGTCATACTTCTTCTTGAGCTCGTCGGTCAGATCCTCGTACGTGACTGGCGTGCCGTCCGCCATCTCAGATGTAGATGGCGATGTGGTTGATGATGAAGCTTGTCCCACCGGGCGTGCCAGAATGTGTTGCGGTCAAAACCCACCGGCGGGCAGCGACGGGCAACACAGTAGAGCCGGGAACAACTTAGGGCTGCGGCTGGCCCTGGTCCCTCCGAGCGACGGCCCGCAAAGCCTTCTGGTCACACGTCCGATGCTGGTGCAAGGGCGTGCCACCTGACCTATACCTGGTCAGGAAGGTGATGGAGATGCCTCGCTTAGTTTCCTGCATGGCATACACGTAAACATTAAATACGAGCCTCGATCGGCTCTCAGGTTATCCTGTGAATCGGCTCAGGGAGCCGATCCACCCATGATTCGTACGGGGTGCACGAATATATGGTGGTCCTGCTTGATCAAGATAAAGCTAATGCGATCTACGACGATTTAGGGTTTTCACCGCATAATCGGATCATCCTACTCACGATTGGGCCTCGCGGCCACGCACGGTGATCGTAAGCCGATCCTAGATAGGGCCTAAAAACCAACACGAGGTTGATCCCCGGAACATCCTGCCTAGGACTAGCAAACGACACCCTACGTGCCGCTGGATCCTCCAACCCTTTGTATGGCCTAACTATTGCAGATATTAAACTAATCCTTGTAGAACAAGGAGCAATCGTAACGGATCAGATCTACTAAACAATGATCAAGCGGGGTGCCGCCCCTACACCTAGGATAGGTGTAGAGGCGGCTTGATATGCAAGGGTTGCACTACGATAGCATGTTATACGAAGAACTATGCTAACCCTAACACATATATGATAACTACGTTGCTCGCCATCAAAAAGGCTTCAGTACGAGCAACGCATGAACAACGAGCATAAGCTTGTGCTGCCTAGATCGCAAGATGCGATCTAGGCAGCATGATGCTTACCGGTAGAAACCCTCGAGACGAAGGAGTTGGCGATGCGCCGAGATTGATTGATTGGTTGAACGTTGGTTGTTGTTTATTCCATAAACCCTAGATACATATTTATAGTCTAGGGGACTTTCTAATTTAGGCGTGCACCTAACCGTGCACGGGGCAAACTCTAACTAACCGACACGTATCCTAATATGTTACAGATACAAGGGCAAACTAGCCCAAACTTTGCATATAAAGGCCGATCCACGTATTTCTCCCATGTATAATCTTCAAATCCATCTTGATCGCGGCCCACCTCTGACTCGGTCAAATCCTGGTGATAACAGCCGATCCAGCCCTCCGCAGATCCGTCGCTGATGAAGTACACCAAGACAGCGGCGGTTCCGACACTGGTCATCGATGCCACGAACATTGAAGCCATCGCCGATAACATCGCTTCAACGTTTGATGGCGCAGATGACCACCCCTCAGCCGCCCGTCGTCCCGGCCTTTCTTGCCCATCGCTGCGCGGCCGTGTTCGACGCCGCAAATTGGGATAAATTATGATAAATTTGTATTTTTCAATTTCCAAATGGGATAAAATTGTTCGAACTACTACCTCCGTCTCAAAAAAAGCTTCTCCACGTTCTTGATGTGTCCATGTACATCCGTATGTATGATTTGAATTCTATCCCAACTTGATTGGGAAGATATTGATATGTATTTGATCCGGAGGCTGGTACATGCTTTCACTTTTGGGATCCCTTCACTTTTATAAAATGTTCATGCATGCTAAAATTATCGTGCGCATTACTTAGCACAAGTAGGAAATTGTACACCAAAATACAGTGCTTAGAGCCACAACAAAATACAGTGGTTAGAGCCATCTACTGAATAACAATTCTATACTAAATCGTCTACCAGAACCACATAACTGCTAGGACAGGGATGACACCTAATAAAACTGCACAGATGAATCTACTTTTCTCCTCTCCCATCACTTTAAGTTCATGTTCTAGATTTTCTACCACTTGATCAAATACGGCAAGATCTGTCTCAACTCTCAACTTCTCCTTGCGAATAAGCTCTGAATTCTTCTTTTCTTCCTCCACAATACGCTTCAGCTCGAATATCATCAGGTTTTTACGGGCCAATTCATCACCTAAATTGGCCACCTTCTTCTCCAAATCCATCCTCTGGCTACACCACTGGGTTGATTCATCTTGGTATGCAATGTACCATGGATCATCGGCTTGCACGGCTAATCTGTAACAATAATGGAAAAAGAACAACCGAAATCACCCCAACGAGGCCATGGCGGAACTTCAAATTCAACAGAGTACAGAGAGCTGAAGCTAGATACCTGCACTTCCGACGAGGTAGGAGAAGTAGAACGTGGCCACGACATGATCGAATCCCCACCCTCGCCGGTGTACCCGCTACGACCAGACATTGAGGACTATTTCGTACCTGCAAACTCCAATAAATTACGGGAACCGAATCGATTAGGGGGCGGGGGAGGCAGAAGCGGAGGTCTTACCAAGCTATACCAATTGGTGCGCGGAACAAATCCCGGTCGTCGTGGGCGGCGGATCTGCTTGCGGCGGACTTTCCTGCGGTGGGTACAATGCGTGCGGACGAAACAAGTGCTGGAGCCGTGGTTGACGTGCAGCGCCGCGATTCGTCCGACGCCGCCGGGGACAGAGCCGGCGGCGCGACGAGGCGCCGGCGATGGCTGCTCCGTCCGACGGTGGGGAACGAGCTGCCGGTGGTTCTCCGGTCTAGCTTAAGAATAATTAATTAGCGAACTTGTTGCTTCTCACTCTGATTTTCTCTAAACACATATATCAGAGCGGCAATATGTGAGTTTTCCTCAAAAATAGACGACCCACTGGTCATTGGCTGCGCAGGCCCCACAGAGCGGCAATATATGATTTTTTCTCTCTAAATAAGTAGACGATCCCACTGGTCATTGGCTGCGGCATCCACACAGAGCGACAATATGTGTCTTTTCCTGAAAAATAGACGACCCCACTGGTCATTGGCTGCGGAGGCCCCACAGAGCGGCAATATATGATTTTCTCTAAATAAATAGATGACCCCACTGGTCATTGGCTGCGGCAGCCCCACAGAGCGGCAATATATGTCTTTTCCTGAAAAATAGACGACCCCACTGGTCATTGGCTGCGGAGGCCCCACAGAGCGGCAATATATGAGTTTCTCTAAATAAATAGACGACCCCACTGGTCATTGGCTGCGGCAGCCCCACAGAGCGGCAATATATGTCTTTTCCTGAAAAATATACGACCCCACTGGTCATTGGCTGCGGCAGCCCTATAGAGCGGCCCCATTTGTCATTGGCAGCACCGCGTATAAAATCATGAAATAAAACGGCCCACACGTCAGCGATAGATGGATGACTGCTCCGACGTGTCTCCTGACCCTACCCGTCAGCACGAGACGGTCAGGGAGGAGCTGCCCCTATGCGGCCCCACCCGGTCAGACTAACGGTCAAGGCCTCTGACCTGACGGCTACCGGCCGTTCCAGCACTTGTGCGTGTTTCAAACTAGAGGAGGGGAAAACTGAGGAAAAACTAAGGGACTGGGGAAAACTGAGTACAACTAACGAACCAGGGGCACGAAAATAGAAATCCCAAATATATAATAACCATTTTATTATTGCCTCTTGGGCATATCTCCAACAGTCTCCCACTTGCACTAGAGTCAATAATCTAGTTTACATATGTAAAGATATAACACCTTGACCTTCCGGTGCTTTATCATGTTTTTCTCACGGGAGAAGTTTTAGTCAACGGATCTGACATGCTCAGAAACTTATGTATTTTGCAATTCATTTGCGTCTTCACGCATCACTCATTTCCCAAATGAGTCGGCATTAAATATGTTTGGTCTTCTGGTGGAACCTTAATTCTGCGGTCTGAAATATGTCACTAATATTGTCATACACAATATAGCTTCAAAGTTCTGACACTATCGGAACTACACCAAGTTCTCAAAGAACCTCTTGACTTTAACATCCTCAGTCATTGTCAAAACAATGACATATTCTGCCTTCGTTTGTAGAATCCGTCACAACATTTAGAACTCTTCTAAATCTAGCATTGTGCTACCTTTTAAACAACACTTAGCCTAATTTTGAGATTGAAATTTATTTTTATATGTGACAAAACCAATATCGGTGCAACACCTTACAGCGATTTGTTTGTCATTTCTCCATACAAAACTATTTATATATCCTTGGTTCTTCTAAAGTACATAGGGATATTCTTACTGTTTGTCCAATGATCATCACATGAATCATTCTGGTATATGCTCCTAACATTTTAGAGCACAGGACATCTGATTGTGTACATATTAATTGTGATCTAAATCACTCATGTGTTTTTACTCATTGAGTGTCAGATACACTCAAGTTTTGTTAAAACTTCACATGACAAGAACATTTTCTTAATATTTCTATATTGAACTACTTCAGTATCCTTTCTATGTACTTTGACTTAAACTTATTATGTGTTTCAATCTATCTTCATAGATCTTGACACTAAATATGTTTCAGTCCATATCCTTTCATTGAAGTTAATTCTCAATGAAACCTTTTATAATCAAGTATATAATTACATCATTTATAACCAACTATATGTATCTGCATAAAGTATTATAAATATGTCTCAGCGCTCCCACTTAATTTCTTGCAAATCCAAGCCTCTTCATCGTTTCTGATGAAATCAAAAACTCTTTGACTATTTCATCCGGTGAAGATTCCAACTCCGTGATACTCACTTCATCCAATTGAAGTTCGTTTACCTATCTAGTATTCCACGGACTAGCAAAACAATTGGTTGTATCTTGTATACACCTTTAATACACACTTCTATTAAGTAATGTATTTTGCCATCCTACTATCATATCTCATGAAAGAAATATGTAGCGATTACTAGAATAATCCACATAGACTATAAGCATTGCTACGGAAGATCTAATCTTATCGTAGTCAACTCTTTGAACTTTGTCGTAAACAACTTTTCGACAAGTCGAGCTTATTCAAGGATATTCCATCCAAGTCCATCAATTTTATAGATCCGTTTACTTTCAAAAAGTATTCATCTATCTTGGATTTCATGGCGTATAGCCATTTTAACGGAGTCAGTGCCCATCATAACTTCTTTGTATGTAGTTGGTTTATCATTGTTAAAAAATAATCCTTTGTTCACAAATCATTTATTTGATCACAAAGTAAACCATACCTACAAGGTTCAATAAGTACTTCGATCTCCATGACTATAACATTTTGTAGACATGGGAGCCATGATCGTTGTGGCCGCTTCCGGAACCAATTCCGATGCTGCGCTACTCTGATCATTATGCTCAGGTTCATAAACCTTATCAAGTTTTATTGTCCTCCCACTCAAATACTTCGCTAAAAACAATTTCTTGGAAATAAGTAAGAAACATCGACAAAACACTTTTGTCTTTGTCTCCATAGTGGAAAGAATTCCCAATCAATTCTGTGGGATAACCAACAAAGACATTCATCCGATTTTGGTTGTAAACTTATTTACTTTATGCTATGCATTCCAAAATTTTAAGAAAGGACTATTAGGGTTCATACCCATGCCATAACTCGTATGTTGTCATTTCAACGGATCATGATGATGCTCTATTTAGTGTAAAAGCGGTAGTCACTAAAGCATAATCCACAAAAATATAATAGCATCAATATTTTATTTCATCATTGACCCAACAAGGTTTGGATACATCTCTCGGATACTCCATCATCACTATGATACTCCAAGAAACGTGAGTTGTAGAACAATTTCATAACTCTCTTAGATGTTCGCTAAAACTCGTAATTCAAATATTTCCACTATGATCCAATCATAGATATTTGACTTTTCTATTACGATGATTTCCATCTCATGCTGAAATTTATTTGAATCCATTCAAATGTTTCAAACTTCTTCCTTATCGAATATATCCACATATATATACTCAATTCATTGTTGGAAGTTTTCATGAAGTAGAAGAATCTCCCGCACAACCTATGCCCAGTGAACCACATACATCATCATGTATTTTTCCACTAAGTTAGTTGCCCGTTCAACTCTTGGCCTATGAACGGTATTTCAGTCAGTTCTTTTTAGAAAAGATTTGCAAGCGCCAAACGATTCAAAAATCGGATGACTCCAAAAATCCATTTGCATGGAGTTCTTTCATGCGTTCCTTTCTAATATGACCTAAATTACGGTTCCACAAATAAGTGGAATTCAAATCATTTGCCTTATGGCATTTTAGCGTCAGTATTATGTATGTGTGTTTCACCATTAAGATTTATAATAACTTATCCATCGTACATGGAGTAATGTCATAATTTGAACAACTCATTGTTTTCATTTGACCAGAGCAAAATAACAATTATTAAGTTCTTTATTATAAATTCTAAGGGCTAGATAGGATGCCAACGACGAACATAATAACAATTTATTTTTGTTCCAGAAGTGCATTCCTATCATATTCCTTGTCAGTCACTTAGGCCATTGTATTCTTGTATTGCGTTGTTTTGTATGACATTTCATACCAACCAATATGGTACTAATACCCAAGAATTTCATTGTGTGACCAAACTAGGAATACAACCATAACATGTATATCATGTATATACACCTGAGCTAGACTTTCTAGTCTTCTCTTTTCTTTCTGCCAAAATATCTTTTGTAGTTTCTCTTTTAGCTTTCCTCATTATTCAAAAAATACTTCACCTTCAATAACTTCTAGGTTTGTTGGTCAAATACCAATAACCTTGAGGTTCTTACTTTGAAGTTGATCATCATATGACAAGTGTTTTAGATTTCACTATTAGTAACTTTGTAATATGATGAACAATTTCACTCATAATTTTATCATATCATGACGACTTTTCCGAGACCATGTCTGTACATGCTAGGCTCGTAAAGTTTAACCTCAGTATTCGCATGTGCAAATCTGGCTTGCACCCGTTGTATGCACACGTAGAATCTATAACACCCGATCATCACGAGATGCTTCGAAACGACGAGTCTTAGCAACGGTGCATACTAAGGACGATCACTTCATGGATATGCGAATATCGTTAGTGCCCCAAAAGTTGGAGAATTGGGACGCCTGGCGTCTTCAACCTTCATACATTCCCATAAAACTTATGAGTTTATGTAGTCTCACCAAATTATATTCTATCATCTTGCAATAAGGTCTTAGATATCACATATATCTCATACCTTGATTATTTCTGAAAATTAAAGTTTCAGCTCCTTACTTTTCAAACAGATTTGAACTTCAAGTTTTACGGAGACAAGATAACTTTAGGTACTAATTGAAACCATAGTTCTTTGAATCAACAATGTGAGGTTTACTAAAAGTTTGCAATAGGACTTAATCATTTCTTGATTCTTTAACAATACGGTACCAGTCAGAAGTTTCTTGTCGATTTTAACAAGATTTCTATCTCAATTACAAGACTAGCGCTTGGTAGAAAACGGATGCCAATACTACAAATTAATTCAAAATACTACTCAGACTATGTTTATGATAATTAGTTCATGTTTTAATCTAATTACTAATGAACTCCCACTTAATACAACATCCCTCATAGTTGTTAAGTGGTACACGATCCAGATCCACTACACCAAAACCGATCATCACGTGAGATGATGTAGCTTCAATGGTGAACATCAACATGTTGATCATATCATCCATATGACTCGTGTTTAACCTTTCGGTTTCCGTTGTCCCGAGGCCATGTCTGTATATGCTAGGCTCGTCAAGCAAACCCAAGTATTCCGCGTGTGCAACATGGCTTACACCCGTTGTATGTGAACGTTGAGTCTATCACATCCGATCATCACGAGATGCTTCGAAACGACGAACTGTGCAACGGTGCATACGAGGGGAGAACACTTTATTATCTTGATATTAATGTGAGGGATCATCTTATAATGCTACCGTCGCGTTCTAAGCAAAATAAGATGCATAAAGGATTAACATCACATGCAATTCATATGTGATATGATATGGCCCTTTAGTCCTTGTGCCTTCGATCTTCATCTCCAAAGCACGGACATGATCTCCATCATCAACGGGCATGATCTCCATCATTGTCGGCGTAGCGTCAAGGTCCATGGCGCCGTCTTCATGATTGTTCACCTCATGTAGCAACTATTACAACTACTTTGAAATACTACTCAACATGAAATTTAAAGACAACCATAAGGCTCCTGCCGATTGCCACAATACAATAATGATCATCTCATACATATTCATCATCACATCATGGCCATATCACATCACCAAACCCTGCAAAAACAAGTTAGACGTCTCTAATTTGGTTTGCATATTTTACGTGGTTTAGGGTTTTCGAGTAAGATCTAATCTACCTACGAACATGAACCACAACGGTGATACTAGTGTTGTCAATAGAAAGAGTAAATTGAATCTTCACTATGGTGGGAGAGACAGACACCCGCAAAGCCACTTATGCAATACAAGTTGCATGTCGAACGTGGAGCAAGTCTCATGAACGCGGTCATGTAAAGTTAGCCCGAGCCGCTTCTCCCACCATGCCACAAAGATGCAAAGTACTCGAACTAAAGACAACAAAGCATCAACGCCCACAAAACAATTGTGTTCTACTCGTGCAACCATCTATGCATAGACACGGCTCTGATACCACTGTAGGGATTCGCTGCATAGAAAACAAAAAAATTCCTACCGCGAGAACACAATCCAAGCCAAGATGCAATCTAGAAGACGGGAGCAACGAAGGGATGATCGAGACTCACCCTTGAAGATTTCCAAAGCCTACAAGATGAGGCTCTTGTTGCTGCGGTAGACGATCACTTGCCGCTTGCAAAAGCGTGTAGAAAATCTTGATCACGGTGCCACGATCGGGCAGCACCTCCGTACTCGGTCACACGTTCGGTGTTGATGAAGACGACGTCCTTCTCCCCGTTCCAGCGGGCAGCGGAAGTAGTATCTCCTCCTTGACTCCGGCAGCACGACGGCGTGGTGGCGGTGGCGATGGAGAACTCCGGCGGAGCTTCGCTAAGCGTGCGGGAGAGGTGGAGGAGAGAGGGGGCGGCTAGGGTTTGGGAGAGGGGTTGGCCGACCTCAAGGGGTGCGGCCAGCTTGTGGCTTTGTGGTGGCCGGCCCCCTCCCCTATGCCCCTCATTATATAGGTGGAACCCCAAGTGTTGGACTACAAGTCTTCGAATAAGACCCCAACCCAAAACCTTCCATGTAGTAGGGAAACCTACCCAAGGTGGGACTCCCACCCAAGTGGGATTCCCACCCTTCCATGAAGGGGGGTGGCCGGCCCCCTTGGTGGAGTCCACCTTGGACTCCCCCTTCTAGGGTTGGCCGGCCATGGGGAGGTGGAGTCCCTCCGGGACTCTTCCTTCCTTAGTGATTTCTTCCGGACTTTTCTAGAACCTTCCATAAATACACCGGATCATTTCCAAACTTGGAATATGACTTCCTATATATATGAATCTTATTCTCCGGACCATTCCGGAACTCCTCGTGATGTCCGGGATCCCATCCGAGACTTCGAACAATACTTCGAACTCCATTCCATATTCAAGTACTATTACAACATCAAACCTTAAGTGTGTCACCCTACGGTTCGTGAACTATGTAGACATGGTTGAGACCTCTCTCCGACCAATAACCAATAGCGGGATCTGGAGATCCATAATGGCTCCCACATATTCAACGATGACTTAGTGATCGAATGAACCATTCACATACGATACCAATTCCCTTTGTCACGCAATATTTTACTTGTCCGAGGTTTGATCATCGGTATCTCTATACCTTGTTCAACCTCGTCTCCTGACAAGTACTCTTTACTCGTACCGTGGTATGTGGTCTCTTATGAACTTATTCATATGCTTGCAAGACATTAGACGATATTCCACCGAGAGGGCCCAGAGTATATCTATCCGTCATCGGGATGGACAAATCCCACTGTTGATCCATATGCCTCAACTCATACTTTCCGGATACTTAATCCCACCTTTATAACCACCCATTTACGCAGTGGCGTTTGATGTAATCAAAGTACCTTTCCGGTATAAGTGATTTACATGATCTCATGGTCGAAAGGACTAGGTAACTATGTATCGAAAAGCTTATAGAAAATAACTTAATGACGTGATCTTATGCTATGCTTAATTGGGTGTGTCCATTACATCATTCATATAATGACATAATCTTGTTACTAATAACATCCAATGTTCATGATCACAAAACCATGATCATCTATTAATCAACAAGCTAGTTATACAAGAGGCTTACTAGGGACTCCTTGTTGTTCACATAACACACATGTATCAATGTTTCGGTTAATACAATTATAGCATGGTATGTAAACATTATCATAAACACAAAAATATATAATAACCATTTTATTATTGCCTCTTGGGCATATCTCCAACAATGTGTTGATATGGTGGAGGTTCCATTGCAAGGGTTTATATCCATTTAGGATTAATAACAAATATCGTCCAGTGATTCTTGTGCCGTAATACTCGTGTTAACCATAAGATTTGGAATGGGACGGGGTAGTCAATTGTATTTCCACCTCTCGTACATCAACGTATGCGCTTACCGTAGCAATTGTGTCTTGCGAGAACAACCAGAGGGTGGGGATCCCACTCTAATTCCCCACGGTAATGCGGTCTATGATGGGTTGCAACGACCGGCGAAGGTATCGGGTCGAGTAACCTGATAATAGTCGAGGTCGGATGGTATTCTATGAATACGCTGACCAGCGAGGACCCGAGGTCGGAATTGCAACAAAGGGTGGGTGTGCGAGGTAGCGGAGGAATATGATTGGCTAGGACGTTATACCGGGCCTCACACCATTGGAAGTGTGGACGGGAAAGCTGCCCGGTTGGCACCAAGGTTAAGATCTCTTATGGATAAAGCAACACACCTCTGCAGAGTGTAACGAACTGTGACCAGTCACTCCCTATTCCGGGATATGGAACTGCGAACGCTGCCGGGAAGGAACTCCATGAAGTTCTAGTAAACCGGTGAAGGCTGGCGGACATAGTTCTTATTAATAAAAGCAACCTTTTGAAGAAATGGTTATCAAAACCTGCATGGGTATCAGACTTTCTGGTCTGGTATCGTAGATAGTGCATTAAACACCTTTTTCCTAATATGAACTTGTTGAGTACGCTCGTACTCATACCACTCTTAAATCCCCTGCTTAGATTGCCTGAACCGTCTTGAGGAGGACAACAACGACCCAGAAGGAGCAGATGGGATCTGCTACGAAGAACCAGACCTCTCCGGAGGTGTAGAAGGAGTAGACTACCTCATAGTCTACGGAGGCGGATACAACACCGAGGGGGAACAAACCTAGAATAGAGTAGTAGTAGTGAGAAGCGAGCAGTACGAACACTCTAGTACTTAACTGCTCGTTGAGAATAAATGTATAAGCTGCTGTTAGACTTTTATATTGTAAGCTAAGTTGGGTTCACCTGGAACCCAGGAGTATTCCTCTCCAGACCCAGGAGGAACTCCGTGATGATGTATATATATGGTTTGTAATAATAAATGAATGAGTTATGGACCAGCTATGTTCTGTTGTACTACTCTGAGGGATGTAATATTTGTGGATTGGTACTTCGTGAGTGTTATATCAATGACTAGCATACTACAACATGCAGTGGTATGCAGGGTCACCACAGAGCGTGCGTGTGAAAGTCCTCTTCTCATGCTTATACAAAAAGTGGAGCAACCCCTTATTAGAAGGTGTCTAAATCTCTTAAACTTACAAGGTGGGACTAAACTTTTGTCCCACCCCTTGCCATGCATGAATATGGCAATTAGATCTTTGAGATTTTCAGAAATTGTGGACTAAATTAAATGGACTGAGCCTATATTAGGCAAAATTTCTACAAGATTTTTCATTCAAAACCTAATCCCTTTCCTGGTATTTACGTGTTACTTGGATCATGAATAACAGCCTATTGGATCAAATGCCTTTCTTTAGAAATTAATCTATGTACTGATGGGTGATTTGGTCAATTTTTCACCATTGTCATTCATAAACTCATCTCATTTCCCCACCCCACAGAACAAGCTTGGCTTTGAGTTGATTCCAACCGTTCCAGATATCCCATTCCGAAGGCTCGTATCCCACAATCCAAACCCAAACACACTGCCTCACTTTTTTTTTTTATTTGAAACTCATTGCCTCAGTTTTTAAGTTCAACGTCTTGCGAATGAGAGAAGGTGCTTGCAAATGTTTTGCAGCTAACAGTTTTTGTTCATTCAGAAGTTCACAGATGTACGTTACTGCCAGCTGCTAACGGTTTATTTGATCAGGACTATATGTTCATGCATGCTGTCTCGCGCTTCAGATATCGCATTTGACATGTGAATCATACTATCATAGTTCCAGTAGCACCGCGCGACAGAAACACAAAATGATCTACAATCCGGCAGGCAAAAGGGCAAGGCGCTTGATTGCATATTTTCATTATGGAGGCTGATCACCTCTTGATCAGGACGGCATGTACAAGAGATAGACACCCACCCTGATGTGCCACATCCACACACACAGCTAATTACGTGCATCATCGCAATGACACTCCCAGCTCTTGGCAATTAACCTGGACGCCCGCTTACGCTTATTCACGCTGGCCGCTGCCATGTCGATCTAGCAGTCGGCTCCCTGCTGCTGGCCGGGGATTCGCAGGCGCGGGTTGCCGGCGAAGCTGCACGCGGCAACAAAACGGTGAGCGAGTATTGCTTAGGTATGGCCATTTTTGAGCCGAGCATCGTCCAGGGTGTACAAACACCCGTGACATTTCTCAGAACAGGAAGCAGACTTGTAACAAAGAAGTGTACCAGTACCTGTTCGGAGGAAAGTTCTGAAACGGTCCGGAAGTCGGGATCGCGCCGCATAGATCGTTGTTCCAGAGTTCCCTGCAGGAGCAAATGGAGGGGAGAATTTAATGACGGTTCATCGATCAGAGATCTCGACTCTGCGACACAATATCACCACACCAGGGCCTCGGCTAGCTCAACTTACAGAACTTCCAGCTTGGACAGTCCAGTCAGCTCCATCGGGATCGGCCCGGTCAAACGGTTTTGATACAGCCTCCTGCGTCGTGCAAGCAATATGTCAGCACGGTGTAGAGAAGTTCAGAATCAAGATTTTTTTTTTAAATATTACTGTATAATAAAACGAAATTAAGTCATAACTCATAAGCCTATGTTCTGATCAGATGTAACACACGAACACTTGAAAAAAGTCATCAGCTTACATGAATTTCAGGGCGGAGAGTTTCCCAAGCGACGCGGGTATCGGCCCTGAGATGTTGTTGTTGTACACGTCCAGGCTGACCAGGTTACCCACGTCGCTGAACTCTTCTGGGATCGTTCCCTGAATATTGTTGTCCCCAACCCTCCTGAGACGCCAAAAAAGAGTCAGTCCTACTGCAGAAGTAATTCACACAGCACCAAAAGTTGCAAGCAAAGAGATGGATGTGGGCTAGAAGAGAAGTGCTCACATGTACTGTAGCTGGTCTAGCTTGGCGAGCTCCGGCGACAGTGGACCGGACAGGTTCGAATAGCCAAGCTCTCTGTTTAAGAAAAAGGAGGGATGGACAACGTTCGAACAAGGACGGTGTATTCGAAGGGAAGCAATACATGCAGTGCAGATGATCCAAGTTCCAAGCGGAAGAAGGGAAGCAGATCGATCAGGGCGAGCAATACTTACATGTGAGTGACTCGATTGTTGGCGTCGCAGATGATGTGTGACCAGCTGCAGAGGTCAACCAGCTCCGGGTCCCAGCTCTGCAGCTCGCCGTCGGGGTCCTCCAGCCCGCTTCGAAAGGCCTGGAGCGCCACGGCGTCGGGGGATGGGTCCGCCACCGCCAGGGTCGACGCGGCCGCCGCGAGGAGGACGATCGCGAGAACTCTGGCCACCGCGGGCGCCATGGTTGCAGTGCAGTGCAGGTCAGGTGGCGCGGTGGTCTGAATCTGCAGCCTGGGTATTGGGTGCCTTCTCTGAACTGGTGTCATGGCTGGGGTTTTTAAAGCGGGAGGGCGCGGGGGTGGGTACCGCCTTGTCAGCTACCAGTGCTCTACGCGGAGCTAGGGAAAAAAGTTTGCCCAGAAAACAACAAGCAAAATTCCACATATGTGCATCGCGTTTTGTCTTTGTTTGGCTCACTAATAGTAGTTTGGCCATTTTTCCACATATATGCATATTCTGTAACGGTCGATCCGGAATAGCATGGTTCTTCGCGGTCACCCCTAGATGGCGGTCGACCGCGAGCGAGCCAACGAGCGGTCAATTCCCGACCAGATCAGTTTCCTTTTCTGTAGAGTCGGCAATTCCATTTTGGTCTCCGTTCCCTTCTTCCGTCGTTCCCCACGTGTTCGCAAAAATAAATCGACGCACCGGTGATTCGAACCCTGGCCACATATATGCATCTAAAGGTATAATAGCTGCCCTCCCATGGGGGGCCTCACAGCGATTAACGCTTGTGGGCAGTCGGATCTTGTCTGATGTGCATCTTGGCCATTCGTTTTCTTACCGTAGGGTATAAAAAGGGACATCCCAGGGACATAAACCCTAGCCCATCTCCCCCAATCCCCACGCGAGCTTGGTCCTGGCCAATGGCGCCTCACACGCTTCGTCCTCCCCAATCCCCCTCCTTCCGCTCCACCAATCGCTCATGCTCTCCTCCCTCTTCGCGTCGGCAGCTCAGTGCTCTCTCCTACCACTCCATGGCACCGCGTCCCCGTCCTTGTTCGTTGGTATGCGGGAGGCGGAGAGATGGAGGAGGCAGGCAATGCTCATCCCTTGGCAACCAGAGCTGGTTGCGGATGGAGGTGCAGCGGTGGGGCGGAGACCAGGAGCAGATCTCAAGAACAGCGCAGCCCACGACCATGCGCCGTGCCCTCGCCAATAGGAGTGGTTGTTGGCCGGCGGGAGAGCACAGCACGCTGCTCACCCCACTCTGCTTCTTCCTCATCTCCTTGCTCAACGGGAGGAAAACAAGCAGCCGCCAAACCCTACCAGAGTGAGACGAGGTGAGCCAGGTTTCTCTGCCTCTCCCTTTCTCTGCCTCTCTTGCCTTTTGTCCTTGTGAATTTAGTTGTCTGGGTTCTTTGTTGTTGCTAGTGAGGGAGATGGAAAAGGGAAAAACAAAGGGTCAGGGAGATGGAAGAGGATGCAAGAAAGAACTCAGATCTACTCCAACAAGAGAAGCATGGCCACTGCACCTTGTGAGGTATTTACTTTCCCGAATAATTTTTTGGGACATTTTTGCCTAGATTTTGAGGCAAATTTCTCTTACCTTTTTAGCTTGTGCATCCAGTTCTTGTTCGGGTGATTGGCTGCTGATAGTGAGGGAGATTGGAAGGGGAAGAAGAATTGAGTATGTAAGTTAATTATATTTGAAATGATCGTATTTGTCAAGGGTGAAATAACCTGTGGTGAACCCTCACTTGAACAGAATTCAATTGCCCAAGTCTTGTGATTGAATGGAACAACAAGCTACAACTAAATGATGATATTCATTTGCACTGTAACTGCTTGCTAATAATGTGATCTTCACAATCCAGGTTACAAGGCCTTCTAATTTCCAGAAATTCTATCCGTTTGCATTCCGTTATTTACCCACAGGTAGGATCACTTGATATTCTATCGACATACATCATTTGTTCTTACTTCTGTCGACATACAAGATTTTTAGAGAGTGTGAGAGAGATTAAGATCATATAATGCATATGACAACAATACAAAAAAATACCTTAATGGAGGTAAAGCAGAGTAACCACAAATCTCTCCTAATTATGTAGTGTCTGCTCCTATCATATATGTAAGGGTTTCTTAGTAATTGGTTCGGGGATCATGTATTTTTCAAACAGAAGAAGTTTTCTTTTGGATTTACTCCCACTACTAGGAAAAGGCCTAGCCGTAAGACTGCTAGCAGTGGCGCACCATGACTGCCGTGCGCCACTACTACTTAGCAGTGGCGCACCAAAAAATGGTGGGCCACTGTTACAAAAGTAGTAGTGGCGCACCATGATTGTGGTGCGCCATAAGTAAGTGGTGACAGTAGTCCAGCTCCTCCCCCAAACTAGTAGTGGCGCACGTCCCTGTGGTGCGCCACTGCTACATTCCTTACCTATGGCGCACGTTGGTGAGGTGCACCACTGCTAGGACGTGTCCAGAGCCCGTTTAGAGATGGTAGGCTTAGCAATGGCGCACTTAGGTGGTGCGCCACTGCTACATGGGTTACCTATGGCGCATGTCGTTATGTGCGCCACTGCTAGGGGGTGGCCAGAGCCCATTTAGAGATGAGAGGCTTAGCAGTGGCGCACCACCTAGCAGTGCGCCATTGCTATGTCAACCTAGCAGTGGCGCACGGATCGGTGGTGCGCCACTGCTAACCTAGGACCATTTTCCTGCTTTTACCCCTCCACTCACATGTGCCACCCACTTTCCCCAAACACTCTTCCACCACCACCTCCCACCAAATCTGGATCTGGTCGTGTTGCCCCTCCTTCCCACCTCATTTTCACCTCTTCATTCACAAAAATTAAGTTGGTAAACTTAATTTTCTTCATAGGTAAGTAATGGTGAAGTTTTCTTAGCTCAATACCCTACTCAATCTCAACTTTTTACCACATCCAACACTCTAGGTCTCGCCGTATCGGTAACTTTGTTGGTTTTATGCTTTGTGTGTGACCGGTTCTGATATGATCATCTTGCACACACGTCACGTACACGTGTGTGTGCACATATGTTATGTGCGAAGCTCGATGATCATGTGTGTTGTGCGCATGCGCGAAAAGCGTCACGTGCATGTGTGTTATGCGAAGCCTCCGGATCCACATGTGTTGTATATGCGAAGCCTCCACACATGTGTTGCATGTGTTTTTGTTTGCAGGGATTTGAAATGCGATGGAGTTGCCAATATGTTGCCGAAACGTTGATTCATTTCCGTTTCGGCGAATGTTGGGCATACTACGCATATACATATGTCCTATTTTTAGGGAAGGTCATGCCAAAATTTTCTTTTGGTATGCTAAGATATCCATTTTCTCTATACCCGCAGGCGACCATGGTCCGCATGATGAGCGAAGGCGTTGTGGCTAGGTTTTTGAAAGCCGCGACAGCCGAGATGATTAGAAATAACCAAAAGGAGATAAGATGTCCGTGTCAAAGATGCAAGCTGACGAGCCTTATGGACCCTAAAGCCGATATGGTGCGGGACCACCTTCTCATGCGTGGTTTCATGGATGGCTATCGGTGGGAAGGCGACGATGATGATTATGAATTTGTCCATGGGATTTCAACAACAAATAAGGAAGGAGGTGATCAGGATGTAGAAGATCTCAGACATGATCAGGATGTAGAAGATCCCGGAGATGATCATGATCATAATGTAGGAGATCCTGGACCTGATGATGAGGAAGATCAAGATGGAGGTCATCATGACGATCATGAAGATGAAGACGATGGACCATCGTCGATGGACTGGGTGCAGGACCCTTATCTTCAAGAGCTGCTTCTCAAGCCACGAGTAACGCAAGAGCTGCCGCCCGAGAGAAAGCCAAGATGGATCAACTGGAGGTAGACGCGGTTACTCCATTGTATGAAGGATGCAGCCGGAGGATACGCGCTCGAAAGTAACGCTCATGGCTCGAGATGAAGGTAAAGCACGTAATGACGGACACATCCTTCAACGACAACATGTTATTCTGGCAGGAACGTCTTCCCAAAGGTAACACGTGTCCGACTAGTATCGAGGAGGCCAAGAAAATCGTGTGTCCTCTGGATTTACCGCATGTGAAATACCATGTGTGCTTGAACGATTGCATCATTTATCGGAACGAGCACGCGGAGTGTACCATATGTCCGGTGTGCGGCGTCAGTCGGTACAAGAAGGGGAAGAAAGCTCCTCGGAAGGTGGTGTGGTACTTTCCGATCACTCCTCGTCTGCAGCGGTATTTCGCGGATCCTAAGCAAGCAAAGCTAATGCGCTGGCACGCGGAGATGAGGAAGGGAGAAGATGACGCAGATGATCCGAAGAAAAAGAAAAAGGACAGGATGTTGAGACACCCTTCGGATACTAGCCAGTGGAATGCGTTGAACCTCGAGTACCCAGAATTTGGGGACGATCCTAGGAACATAAGTCTGGGCGCGAGCACCGATGGAGTCAATCCGTTTGGCAGTCAGAGCAGCACGCATAGCACCTGGCCCGTGTTTGTGTGGATGTACAACCTCCCCCCCTGGTTGTGCATGAAGAGGAAGTACATTCAAATGAGTATGCTAATTGAAGGGCCGAAACAACCAGGGAACAACATCAATCTGTATATGGGGCTTCTGAAAGAGGAGCTAGCCATGCTATGGGACGCGCCTGCCAACACGTGGGACGCCGCCGCAGAAGAATATTTCCCTATGAGAGCCGCGTTGCTCACGACGGTGCACGACTTTCTCGGTTACGGATATGTCGCGGGGCAGGTGGTCCACGGATTCAATGCATGCGTCAGGTGCATGGACGACACAACGTACCGCCAGCTAGATAGAGATCCTGGGTCCTCGAAAACGGTGTTCATGGGACATCGAAGGTGGCTTCGCGAGGACGACCCATGGAGGAAACGCAAGGATCTGTTCGATGGTCAAGACGAACCACGAAGACGGCCACGTACGAGAAGCGGCGAGCAAATAGACGAGCTATTGAAAAATTGGAAAGAGTGCCCACCGTCGGGAAAGAAGCGAAAGGCGCCGGAGCCGCTGCTTAAGGTATGGAAGACGAGGTCTGTTTTCTGGGACTTGCCGTACTGGAAGATCCTCCGTGTGCCTCACAGCCTTGATGTCATGCACATCACGAAAAACATGTGCGAGAGTCTGCTTGGTACCCTCCTCAACATGCCAGAGAAGACCAAAGATGGGCCGAAAGCAAGGTACGACTTGCAATCAATTGGGATCAGGGAGGAGCTTCACGCGGGACGCCCTAATGATGATGATGATGATGATGATGACGATGACGATGATGAGGCGGAGGACACGCAAAGTAGTCGCAAGGGCAAAAAGGCCAAAAAGATCGAATATTACTGCCCCCGCGTGCTTCACTCTAAGTCAGAAGGAGATCGAGCAGTTTTTCGACTGTCTCCTAGGAGTAAAACTTCCTTACGGTTACGCGGGGAAGATAAGCAGGTACCTAGACAAAGCGAAGCAGAGGTTCAGCGGGATGAAGTCTCACGACTGTCACGTGCTGATGACGCAGATACTTCCGGTTGCAATCCGTGGGATCATGGACGCGCACGTTCGTGAAACGCTTTTTGGCCTATGCAACTTTTTCGACGTCATCTCTCGGAAGTCTGTTGGCGTGAGGCAACTTAGAAGGCTACAGGAAGAGATCGTGGTGATACTGTGCGAGCTTGAGATGTACTTCCCGCCCGCATTCTTCGACGTTATGGTGCATCTGCTGGTACATATCGTGGAGGATATCATCCAACCGGGCCGACGTTCTCGCACAAGCATGATGCCGTTCGAAAGGATGAATGGTGTCATCAAAGGGTACGTTCGCAACAGGGCACGTCCGTACGGAAGCATAGCCAAGGGCTTTCGACCGAAGAGTGCATCTCCTTCGCACGAGTTATCTAGAAATCGAGAATCCCGTCGGTCTGCCCGTAACAGGCACCTCGGAAGCTCGCTGGATGGGGTCACCGCGAGGGTAGCCGCGAAATGCATGTCGACTTCAAGGGTCGAATCGCCGACTTTGAAAGAGCAAACCTAGTCGCGCTACAACACATAGACGTGGTCGATCCTTGGGTGGTAGAGCACAAAACCTTCATCGCCACGACGTACAATGATCAGGGCCAACAGAGGACGGAGAGAGATATAATCAAAGAGCACAACTCAACCTTCACGCGGTGGTTCAAGGACAAGATGCTGACGTACCCTATAGACGAGGATTCTTCTGCGGAAGAAAAACTCATCTTTGCCTTGTCACAGGGCGCCGAACACAACCTGATGACATTTCAGGCGTACGATATCAACGGCTACACATTCTACACCGAGGAAAAGGACATGAAGAGCGATTATCAGAACTCCGGGGTAACGATGGAGTCCTACACCGGTGACATCAAGCAGAGATACTACGGAAAGATCGAGGAGATCTGGGAGCTGAGCTACGCCGGAGAGAATGTGCCGATGTTCCGTGTCAGGTGGGCCAAGAACGTCGTAAAAGAAGACCGACATTTCACCACCATGGTTATACCCGAAGCCAAATCCAAGACAGCGGGCGCAAAGGTCACCGCGAAATATGAGCCATGGGTACTAGCTTCCCAAGTGGACCAATGCTTCTTCATTACCGACCCGCAAAAGCCCAGCCGTGTTGTCGTGAGGAGAGGCAAAAGGAGCATCATCGGAATGGATGGAGCCGCCAACGAGCTAGACTTTGACCAGTACGGCGATCCGAAGATGGAAGATGACGACGGCGATGATGAAGAACCATACACAACAAGAAGAAGCAGGACCACCCTACCTAAAGGCCGTCCATTCAAGAGAAGAAGTCTAGGAGTTCCGGGGCTAAATTATTCAACCGCGAGAAAGAAGGGCAAGAAGATTGTGAAAAGATAATTATGTATCATTTTCTTGTATGAATAATGGATGTCATATTGTTAATCTACACATTGTACCGATCAAAATAGACATATAATTCATATTTTTGGATATTTTCTAGATTCTATATTATTTTAAATACTCTACATAATATTATTATTTATGCCTTTTATTTTGGTGTATTATGATATTTATCACATGGTTAAATCAATTTTTTTTAAAAAGGAAAAAAATTGGGGCCGCCAGGGTTCGAACCTGGCCGGCCAGGGTAAACCTAACAGAGGGGGAGCTAGCCACTGTGGTACAATTCGGTTCTTGTCAATAGTACGTGCCGACCATGTTTTGACCTAAACCTAAATAGGCAGTAGCGCACCACAAGAGGTGCGCCATTGCTAGGCATCACTGTGGCGCACCCCTAGAGGTGCGCTATTGCTAAGGGGAGTCGGGGACTTAGCCAAATCCCCACCCCATCCCGATCGAGGCATCACTGTGAGATCTCGATTCCCCTCTCGATTCCCCGCCGGCAACCACCTCTCCCACCGCCGGCGACCACCTCTCCCTGCCTCCTCCCCAACCACCGCACGCCGTGGAGAAGGACGTCGTCTGCGACCCCATTCACCGACGCCTCTCTCCACCGGTGCCCCCTCTCCGTCGACGCCTCTCTCCATCGGTGCCCCATCTCCGCCGACACCTCTCTCCACCGGTGCCCCTCTCTCCACCGACTCCTCTCTCCACCGGCGCCCCGTCTCCATCGACGCCTCCCTCGACCGCTGACGCCGCCACGCCCTCGACCGCTGACGCCTTCCAAGGTAGCCACCGCGCCCCTCCTCCTCCTCCTCGATGTTAACTGCTAGGAGCTGCTAGTTTGCTTGCTACTGCTGCTGCTCGGTGCTCCCCCTCGAGCCGGCGCTGCCATGTCCCTGCTGGTGCTGCTAGAAAGGTTGTTGCTTGCTAGGTGTTGTTGCTCCTAGCTTTCTGCTGCTAGGTTGCTGCTAGGTGTTGCTGTTAGGTGCTGCTGCTATTAGGTGCTGCTGCTAGAAATGAGATAACCTTGGGTAGCACATTGTTCAGTAGACCTGTGGGTACCATGTTTAGAGTTCAATAAGAGAACAAAACTCTCTTAGGCAGATTAATTCAACATTATAAATGTTATAGCTGGCGATCAAAAAGGCAGTACTCCAATAATAGAACAACTATTTATCATGTTGCTTAAGGATTAGTTTTTGCTTGCTTGATGATGTTGTTCAACCATGTTGTTGCTTGCTTGCTGATGTTGTTCTGGTTCCTAGATGTTGCTTCTGCTGCTACACTAGCTATTGCATGCTACTGGTATCTTGCTGCTACTTCTAGTTGTTGTTGTTGGTAGCTTGCTGCTATGTGCTTGCTAGCTTGCTACTTCTAGTTGATCCATTTTGCTTGCTTTCTGCTCATGATGTGATGATGCTGTTGCTCAGTTGCTCGATCTCTGTTGATTCCTTTGATTTGTTGAGTATACCAGTTTCATTAGCTTTGCTATGTGCCTATGTGAGCTATGAATTTCTTATGATCATGTTGCTCTCCTCTGAATTTTTCTCTGTTTCGGCATGACCTATGCTATGTGCCTATGTGAGCTATGAATTCCTTATGATCTCTGTTTGATTTTCGATGCTCTGTATGCACTATGCAATGATGCTCTGTATGCATCACTAGGTGCTGCTGCTAGCTTGCTACTGCTAGTTGCTATGTGCTTGCTACTTGCTAGTTGCTAGGTTGTTAGTTGCTAGGTACTTGATGTTAGCTAGGTTGCTTCTAGTTGCTAGGTTGCTTAGTAGCTAATAGTTACTAATTTCCTTTTATAAGATGTTGCCTTGGATGATAGCTTGAGCCAAATGTTGGAGCCAAGTGCCAATACTGTTAATTAAATCAAAATAGATGAAAAATCACACCAAATGCCAGTGCTGCTGCTTGAAAGGCTGCTTGTTGGTGCCTACTAGTGCTTCCTGGTGCTTGCTAGGTGTTGCTGCTGCAAACATTGCTAGGTGCTGCTGCTACTAGGTGCTTGCTAGTTGCTAGACCCTAACAGATCAGGGTAAACCCTTGACTGAAGAAAAAAAGGCTAAGTGTTAACTGAAACTAACACCTATAACTGAAATGGCTTAGTTGATATTCTGTACAAGAAATGAGAATTAGCTTAGTTGATGTTTGTTTAAAGCAACTGATTTCACTAATGTTTTGAGTGGTGTTTCTTACACTGCAGCTACCGTATCAGCATTTTATTTTCTGTTATAGTGATCATACAACCTCACTTTACTACCATATGGTCATTCTTTCACAGCCCTGGAACAATAGCACCTGACCATCGCTGCCGCATCTTCCTCGACCCGCTGCCGCATCTTCCTCGACCCGAGCAACAGCTCACCTCTCGCGACTCCACGCGACGCACGGTGAGCTTGTTGTCGGTGCTTCTTCTTCTGCTTGCTCTTGCTTGCCTCTTGCTAGCTGCTAACTGATGTTGCTTGCTAGCTGATGTTGCTTGCTAGCTGCTAGGTCCTTAAAGTTTACTGACTTTTTATTTTGAACGTTTGCAAGGCTGAGACTTGGAGCAGGAGTAGGACAAGCACGCCGCCGTCGCCCTCGACTGCTAACGCCGCTGCAGAAGACCGCCGCCGCATCCTCCAAGGTTGCTTGCTGTTGATGCATGCTGCTAGCTGCTGCTGCTTGCTTGCTTGTTGTTGAATGCTGCTAGCTGCTGCTAGCTTCTGCTTGCTTGCTGTTGATGCATGCTTGCTTGCTGTTGATGCATGCTGCTAGCTTCTGCTAGTTTGTTGCTGGTGTGAATGTGGTGGTATCAACATTTCTGTCGTGCACCTATATATTGTCATATTCTTGTGCAGGGATCGACAGAGTTGCCCATTATCGCCGAAATGTTGATTCATTTCCGTTTCGGCGAAAATGGGGCACTCATATGTACATAAATTAGCATAGGTCATGCCCAATTTTGTTAGTGGAATGGATCGTAATATGGTTCAAAAATGTAAACATGTAGGATGGCCGGTCCCGGTGGCCGGCGAGGCGGTTGAGGCCGCGGTCCTGGGCGCCCCCGGGGCCGGGGAAGGGGCCGCCGCGGTGGAGCAGCAAGGGCCCCACGGTCATCGTCACCTGCATCCTCCTCGTCTTCGCATGAGGAACGCTGCTTCGAGTTCCTCCTCCGCATCGACGATGACCCACTCGGCATCAAGAGGCTACCGGACAAGTTCGCCGAGTTCGTCGACGGCGTCGAGCCGGCGCACTTGCAGCTACGGGAGGCTAGCTGCAACTTCTGCCGCTGGTCCGTGGAGGTCCTGTTCGACGGGCAGGGCAAGATGTACCTGCACACGGGGTGGGACAAGTTCGCCCGTGACCTCCACCTCGAGCCCGGCTGCCAGCTCACCTTCCTGTACGAGGGGTACGGCGAGATGATCGTCAAGGTGTTCGACGACACCGCCTGCCGTGTGCACTACCCCCACACCGGCGAATCCGGCTCGGACACCGATAGTTAGAACTTAGAGTGTTGTCAACTCTATCTTCGTTGCTTCGTGTTGTTTGAATTCTATCTTAAATTGTATGAAGCTACGATGTTAGGTATGATGATGTTATGTCCATGATGTGTGTACGAATTGGCTATTTTCCATGATGTGTGTACGAAATGTTTGGTCAACAGAGGACCCCGGGGTGACGCAAGTGAGCCTGGTGCGATGGCACAAGTATCAATCTCTTGTGCATCCTACCTGGCCTCACTTACGCCATCCCGGGATGTTCATATTTGTTTGGACCAACAATGTATGAGGCCATCGTCATTCCATTTGCTTTGGTTTTTCAGAATGCCGATGATTAGAATGTTTGGTCACCTATACACTTGGAGGAGGGGCCAGTGAACCTGGTGCGATGACACAAATATCAATCTCTTGTGCATCCTACTTGGTTTCGCTTACCCCTTCTCTAAATGTTAATATTTGTTCCGACCAACAAAATATGAGGCATTCCATTTAGTTCATAATAGCTACTTGTCTCTTATTTGAGTTGGCACTTCTTAATTGCATTGGCCTTTCTTCCATTTTAGTGCCAATGATTAGAATGTTTGGTCAACTGTACACTCCGGGGTGATGCCAGCGAGCCTGGTGCGATGACACAAATATCAATCTCTTGTGCATCCTACCTGGCCTCGCTGACACCATCCCAGGATGTTCATATTTGTTTGGACCAACAATGTATGAGGCATTCCATTTAGTTCATACTAGCTACTTGTCTCTTATTTGAGTTTGCACTTCTTAATTGCATTGGCCGATGATTAAATTTTGTGGTCACTACACTCCGGGGTGACGCTAGTGAGCCTGGTGTGATGGCACAAATATCAATCTCTTGTGCATCCTACCTGGCCTCACTAATGCCATCCCGGGATGTTCATATTTGTTTCGACCAACAATGTATGAGGCATTCCATTTAGTTCATACTAGCTACTTGTCTCTTATTTGAGTTTGCACTTCTTAATTGAATTGGCCGATGATTAAATTTTGTGGTCACTACACTCCGGGGTGACGCTAGTGAGCCTGGTGTGATGGCACAAATATCAATCTCTTGTGCATCCTACCTGGCCTCACTAACGCCATCCCGGGATGTTCATATTTGTTTCGACCAACAATGTATATATGAGGCATTCCATTTAGTTCATACTACTTGGATCGTTTTTGAGTTTGCTCTTATTCGTTGCAAACATCTATGAGCGTGCACTAATGTTTCTTTGGCTTGTTCATATATGTGCAGATATGACGTGGTATGTCGTGTACAAGGGCAAGGTTCCCGGAGTCTACAACGACTGGGAGGAGTGTCGGAGACAGGTTCACCGTTTTAGCGGTAACAGCTACAAAGGGTACACCACTAGAGCGGAGGACGAAGACAGATACGCACGCTATCTGGCGGGAGAGAGGACGAAGCGGAGGAGGAACCGGATGAAGACCACTTTCATCGGGACGGTGCTAGTAGTGACTCTAGCTCTCTTCTATGTGATGCTAGTTTAGATGATCGACCTTGTGTAACCACTAGCTCATTTGTGACTTGTAACACCGTAACACTTATCTAATATTTGAAATCTTGTGAATCATGGAGGCTAATGTGAAGGACTATGTATTGGTATACTGTGCTAGCTGCTTATATGTGTTATATATACTGTATTTGTGTTGTTATAGTGTGATATACAACCTGTACAAATACCTGCTAGGAATACAAAAAATAAAAACGAAATACTAGCAGTGGCGCACTAGAGAACCATCAGTGGCGCACGACCAGTAAGTAGCAGTGGCGCACTAGTTTGGACCTTGTGGCGCACTACTCTCTGATCCCCTTTCGAAAGTAGCAGTGGCGCACCGCAGCTGCCAGCAATGGCGCACGTCTGAGAGACTGCAGTGGCGCACTTGAACAGGCAGCAATGGCGCACCAGAACGCAATAACAGTGGCGCACCCCAGGAGGTAGCAGTAGCGCACCGACACCATAGAGTAGTGGCGCACTACTGCAGAACAACAGTGGCGCACCCCTTTGGGGTAATAGTGGCGCATCACTGGACTTGTCAATGGCGCACCACGTAGTGCGCCACTGTTACTTAGGGTAGTTGTGGCGCACCACTAGTGCGCCACTACTAAAACTTAGCAGTGGCGTGATGTGGTGACCCTGCATACCACTGCATGTTGTAGTATGCCAGTCGTTGATATAACATTCGCGAAGTACCATTCCGCAAATATTACATCCCTCAGAGTAGTACAACAGAACATAGCAGGGTCCATAACTCATTCACATATTATTACAAGTAGCATACACAAGTCGTCTCGGAGCTCCTCTTGGGTCCTAAGAGGATAACTCCTGGGTTCGAGGCGAACCCAACTTAACTTACAATATCATAGTCTCGTTAAACTAAACATTTATTTTATCGAGCAGCTAAATAGTAAGAGTTCGTGCTGCTCGGCTATTACTACTCCTCCTGATATCTCTAGGCTTGTTCTCCTCCGGAAGCCTCCCCGGATCCGTAGACTATGATGTAGTCTACGCCTTCAACACCTCCTGAGAGGTCTGGTTCCTCGTAGCCGATGATCTCGGCTCCTTCATTGCTGTCGTAGTCCTCCTCCAGATGGTTCAGACAATCTAAGCATGGGGTTTAAGAGTGGTATGAGTACGAGCGTACTCAACAAGTTCATTATCGATAAGAGGTGTTTTATGCACTAGCTACGATATTAGACCAGAAAGTCTAATACCAATGCAAGTTTTGATAAACATTTCTTCAAGAGATTGCTTTTATTTCAAAGAGCTATGTCCGTCAGCCTTCACCGGTTTACTAGAACTTCATGGAGCTCCTTTCCCATTGCGTTCAGCTCCTCAATCCCGGAACAGGAGTGACAGGTCACAGTTCTTTACACTCTGCAGAGGTGTGTTGCTTTACCCATAAGAGATCTTAACCTTGGTGCCAACCGGGCAGCTTTCCCGTCCACACTTCCTTTGGTGTGAGGCCCGGTATAAGGTCTAGCCAATCATGTTCCTCCGCTACCTCGAACACCCACCCTTTGTTGCATGCCCCGACCCTGGGTCCTCGCCGGTCCCATTATTCCCGTAATTTCAGGGTGGACCCCGACCACGACGATACCGGGATCGAACCAAACTCCTTCGCCGGTAGCTGCAACCCATCATAGACCGCAATACCGTGGGGACTTAGAATGGGTTCCCCACCCACAAGTTGTTCCGCAAGCCGCAACCGCTATGGTATGCACAGCATAACCGTGGGGACTTAGAATGGGTTCCCCACCCACAAGTTGCTCCGCAAGATACAACCGCTACGGTAAGCGCATCCGTTGATGAACGAGAGGTGGAAACACTTTTGACTACTCCGTCCCACTCCGGATCTTATGGTTAACACGGATATTACTAAGCACAAGAATCATCAAGCATGCTTGTTGTTTAATCCTAGATGGATATAAACCCGTGCAATGGAACCTCCACCATATCAACACAATCCATGGTTCCATTGCCCACCACATAGTCATATTCATAGTTATGAAAGTAGTGGTTTTGATTTTTATGCAATAGTGATAACCATAATACTTTGCAAGTAATTTGATAGAAATAATCAAATGACATGAGCAAGTGATGAACTTGCCTGAACACTGCAAAGTTCTGCAGTTGGAAGGTATGGACTGACCCTTGTCCTCTTGTTCTGAAAAATAGCATCATTGTCCGATAAGGGCAATGGTTAAAGAAGCAATTATGCATGATTCCATTTTTAGGGTTTGTTCCCCCCTTCCGATATCGTTATTATTTCATGTAAGAGGTTAATACTAAGAATGATTTGGGGATACTTGTTTAAGAGTAAAATACTACCTTGAAATGTTGTCAAGGTGTTTTTGAAGTCCAGATGCATTAATGGACTTATTTTCATTATTGAAAATAATATGTGTGATTTAAATCATTATTTAAATCATCAAATTAAGATTCATTCTTATTTGTCTTCAAAAATTCTCTTTGATATTTTATTTAGTTAGAGAATTTTATGTTGATCTATTTTCATATTTTTTTATTATTTTTTTAGAGCTATTTAACATTTCTTACATAATTTCAAAGTTTCTGTATTTCTTGGAATTAGGAAATGACCTAAATGCCCTTGGGCCCCACCTGTCAGGGTGGCCCAACGGGTTAGGTCACACCCGAGCTACCCTTTGGGCTCGGTCGGCCCATTCGTTCTCTCCCCTTTCCTCGCGCAGAAACCCTAATCTCTCTCTTGCTCTCGCGACACCGTGGTCGCCTCGCCGTCGCCGAATTATTCCGACCGCCACCGGCCGTCCCCGCCGGCGAGATCGGACGCAATCGAACGGCCGCACGACGGCGCGTCGATTGGTCCGTGCCGATCTGTGTTTCCTCGCCACCACCGCTCTTCCCCAACATCTCTGCGACATGGCCGAGGTTTTCCGCGGCCACCTCGTCGCAGCCGTTGATCCTGACGCCGTGGCGTGGACGTGTGCCCCGCCGTGGTTGCGCTGGAGCCCCGCGCCTCGGCGACCGCCTGGCTTGGCCGCGGCTTGGTGCCGCCGTGGCCGGTCCGTGCCGCCGTGCCGCCATGGCACGCCGTAGTGCCGCCGCTCCAGTAAGTGTTCCGCCACCCTCTTTCTCCTGTGCCTCTCTTCTTCCTCCTCCAGTATCCCTGGCCATGGCTTCCCTCCTTGTGGAGGTGCTGGCCGTGCTCGGCCATCGCACCGTTGCTGTTGTTATTACCATGCTTCGTGCTACCTAGCTATTTCTGTTTATTGTAATTTCGCGTGGGCCCTCCGTGATTGCTCATGAGCATCCAAAGTGATGCTCATGGCCTACCGGCATGCTCCTATTCTTTTTACTGTCACTTGGGCATACCGTGTGTGCTTAATCTTGTCCCCTGGCTTGATTGTGGTGGTTAATCCTTGCATATTTGCAAGTGCCGCGTGCCGCTGGGCTAGTTCATTGAGTTCAGATTCATGATTATGCTCATTTGAGCATTACTGTTGGCTTAGCAATGTGATTCTGTGATGAATTGATATGTGCTTTTCTTGTGTATTATGATCCTTGGGTTCATCAAGCCTTTGATGTGCTTCTGGATACAATTATAAAGCCTGATGCCCTTATCTGTGATGCAATTGTTCAGTTATTTAATTATCTGTTCATGTGTTAATTGCTTAGAATGAGTTCTAGTATGCAGTAGCATGCTTTAACAAGCTTCTGGTGCTCATATGATCACCAGTTGCTTGTATCAGCTGCTCTTTGGTGTCTGTGCCTCACTGTTACTCACATGTGTATCACATGTGCCTGGCCTCGATGTGTGTCAGTAGCTTGCTTAAGCATCAATTGATGCCTGTCATGATCCATTTGATCATTTGCAAGACCCTGGTGCCTCAATTGCTTTTCTGTTTCATTTATTTGTTTATCCTTGCTTGATTAGATGGATAAATGATGTGAACTGTGATTCAGTGATGATCATCTCAATGAATTTGTTAGGGCTAGCAGGATGCCAACCACTGGTTGTGTACCCTAGCCCTCCTTCTGAACCCTACTGGGTGATGATATCTGTGCATGGTTTCTTTGTTGGAATTGGTTAAGTGGTTGAGGTGATCCTGGCAGTATTCATGTGCTGCCCTGGGATGGCTCCCCTGTTTGGTGGCTTTCTGTGATGGATAAATGCTCACTGGCTAGTCACTTAGTGAATTTCCAGTAGCTTTGATGTTGATAATTAGGATAGGCACATGTTGCCTGTCAATCTGATGGTTTAGCTAGGTCAATAGGTGCTTTGTGATTCTGATTGGCTGCAAGGAATAAATCCATGCTGGATTTCTCTGGCTTTGACACTGTGTTGTCATAACGAGTGTTCCCTGTTTATTTTCCTTTTAGCCTTGGTTGTACTTGTCGCACCAATTGGTTTAGTAACCAAATGATGATACACCCAGGGTTTTCTACCCTTCTTTGCTCTGTGATGCAAGCATGCTTAATTATGAGCAAGATATGATCTTGCTCGTGCTCTTGTGTGGTATACCTCACTCCAGCTCCTAGAATTAAGTGTTGTTGTAGAGGATTGCTTCTGTGATGCTTGGTTTGCTTGCCCTTCTCCTCCTTACAAGCTTGTGGTGCTTTACTCCATCTGGTACTTGCTCACAACTGACAGTTCTTGGTGAAACTGTCCCTGGATGATTTCTGGTGGCTTGTTGTTCTTCCTGTTCTAAGTGTTCTTGGTGTTCTTGGTGAACTTACCACTGCTGCTTGCCGATGACTGAACAAATGGCTAGGGTTTGGGCTCTGAAAAGGTTATATATGATGCTTCTATGCTCTCCCTGGTCGACAGCTTGGCCTGGTCACTTTGGTGACTCACTGATGATATGTGAGTGTGTTGTGCCACATGCACATCCAGTGACTTGGTGTTGAGCATGCACACATGCTGTGTGTGCTGCTAGTGTGTATGTGTGTACCAAATCCTGTGAACTTGGCTTGGAGAGGATCAGCTCGGCACCGATCATATCCCCTCCATTTGCTTTATTTTTAACCTGCCAAGTGGCTTTGCCACTTGGCTTACTGCTTTTTGCTTTGTTTTGTGCAGGGATCATCAATTGAGCAAAATGGACATGGAATTCATCAAATACAAGATCAAGTGAAGATGATCTTGTAGTAATTAGACTAGGATCATTAACTTGTAATTTTTCTTTATTTTTCTTTCTTCTATTCTGCCCATTTATGTAATGTGTTGTATTATTCAGTTATTTCACTTATGAATATTGTAATGACAATGTATCTTGTGTGTTATTCAATAAAGCTCAAAGTTTTCCCTAATGAGCTTTACTTTATTATAATTGTTCATCTTGTTTATTATTGATTATTTACTTAATGAATTTCCTCAATTGAATTATTTAAGGTAATTATTTAATGTTTGAATTTTGAAATTCAAATTCAACCTTGGTTTGAATTCAACCATGTCATATCATTTATAATTCAATCAAGCAAACTCTCCCCTCTCTTCTCAAAACCCTAAACTAGTGAAGTGAGATGCAAGTTTGTCGCACTCTCGAAACCCTAACCCCGTAAGGTGTCGAGAGAGAAACTTGTCCCCCTTCGATGCGCTTTTGTTTAAAAGCGCGAAATTTCCTTAATTTACTATGCAATGCACATCCCTTTCTAAAATCTACCCCTCGATCGTCTCTAAACCTGGGACATTACAGCCTTTCCCCCTTAAAGAAAACTTCGTCCCGAAGTTGTGGTTGTAATACCTGAACAGCTCGGGGTATGTTTTCCTCAGGTCTTCCTCTTTTTCCTGTGTGGCTTCCCTCTCGTGGTGATGCTTCCATTGTATCTTGCAATACTTGATCGCCTTGTTTCTGAGTTGTTTCCAGCTCTCCTCGAGAATCTTGGCTGGCTTCTCGATATATGTCAAGTCTGGTTGTAACTCGAGCTCCTCATGTGATATTGGTTCATCTGGGGTCTTCAAACATTTCCGAAGTTGTGACACATGGAATACATTGTGAACTTGATCTAACCTTCCTGGTAAATCCAATTCAAAGGCTAAACCTCGATTCTGACTCAGTATCTTGAAAGGTCCTATATACCTAGGACTGAGTTTCCCTTTAACTCCAAATCTCTGGAGTCCTTTCATCGGGCTTACCTTAAGATAAACCATATCTCCAACTTGTGGCTCCCATGTCCTTCTCTTCTGATCGGCATAACTCTTTTGCCGACTCTGGGCTATCTTGAGCCTGTCTCTGATAATGTCAATGATTTGTTGTTTTTCCTTGACATAATCAGGGTTGAACTCTTTGCTTGCTCCGGCTTCATACCAACATATCGGTGATCTACACTTCCTTCCATACAGAGCTTCAAATGGTGCCATCTTGATGCTGCTTTGATAACTATTGTTGTATGAAAACTCTGCTAAAGGTAGATGCTCCTCCCATGATCCTCCGAAGTCTAGGGCACAAGCCCTAAGCATATCTTCTAAGATCTGGTTGGTTCTCTCGGTTTGTCCCCCGGTCTGAGGATGATAGGCGGTACTATAATCCAACTTAGATCCTAAAGCTTCGTGAAGTTGCTTCCAGAATGCTGATGTGAACACGGATCCTCGATCCGACACTATCTTCTTAGGCACTCCATGCTTACTCACGATCTCTTTGATGTAAAGATCGATAAGTTTCTCTCCTTTATCCTGCTGGTTTACCGCTAAGAAGTGTGCACTTTTTGTCAACCGGTCCACGATTACCCATATCATGTCCTTCTTTTTGTTAGTCATGGGTAGTCCGGTGATGAAATCCATCCCTATCTCCTCCCATTTCCACTCCGAATAGGTAAAGGTTGTAACTTCGCCGGACTCGGTGTTCGCTTTCACTCTTTGGCAGGTATGGCATTCTGCCACATATTGTGCTATCTCCCTCTTCATGTTATTCCACCAGAATAGTTCCTTTAGGTCCATGTACATCTTTGTACTTCCCGGATGTATGGAATAAGGGGTTTGATGAGCTTCCCGGAGTATTACTTCCTTAATTTCAGCAATATCCGGAACGCAAATTCTTTTCTGGAACCACAAAGATCCAGATTCTCCTCGGTGAAATTCTGATGGTCTTCCCTCATCTATTCTTCTCATCTCTTCTACAATGAATGGATCGTCCATCTGACCCATCATTATCTCATTCTTCAAGTTGACATTAAGCTCATCGGCTACTTGCAACGCCGATAATCCTTCATGGGCTTCCTTCTCCCAAAGTTGTATTTGGGCTTGGCTTATTTCCTTCCTCAACTCCGGTGATATTTCTTGTTCTGCTCCTCCGGTGCTTTTCCTACTCGTATGCCTCGCTACAACATTAGCCTTCCTCGGTGTATAGTTGATCGTCGATCATAATCCTTGATCAATTCTAGCCATCTTTTCTGCCTCATGTTGAGTTCCTTCTGTGTGAAGAAATATTTGAGGCTTTTATGATCTCAGATAGAGCTCACACTTAGCTCCATAGAGAAAATGTCTCCAAGTTTTGAGTGCAAATACGACCGCTGCTAATTCCAAGTCATGTGTTGGATAGTTCACTTCATGAGGTCTGAGTTGCCTCGATCCATAAGATATCACTTTCCTATCTTGCATGAGTACGCAACCCAATCCATGTTTGGACGCGTCACAGTACACGGTGTAATCCTTGCCAACTTCCGGAACTGCTAACACCGGTGCCGTGGTGAGTTTCTCCTTCAGAGTTTGAAAACTCTTCTCACATTCCTCGGACCACACGAATGGTGTGTTCTTCCTTAACAACTTTGTCATAGGTCCTGCTATCTTAGAGAATCCTTCAATGAATCTCCGATAGTATCCTGCCATTCCTAGGAATCCTCGGATTTCCTTGACAGTCTTGGGTGCTTCCCATTCTAGAACTGCTGCTACCTTGCTCGGGTTGACAGCGATTCCATCTTTACTTATGACATGACCAAGAAATTCCACTTGATCCAGCCAAAATTCACACTTGCTGAATTTGGCGTAAAGTTGGTGTTCCCTTAGTGTTTGCAACACTACCCTCAAATGTTCGGCATGTTCTGCCTTGTTCTTGGAGTATATCAGAATATCATCGATAAATACGATGACAAACTTGTCTAGATATGGCATGAAAATCTTATTCATGAGATTCATGAATATTGCTCAGCATTGGTCAATCCAAAAGGTACTACAAGGTATTCATGGTGTCCATACCTTGAGACAAAGGCGCTTTTCTAACGTCCTCCTTCTTGATCTTTATCTCGTGATAACCCGATCTTAGATCAATCTTGGAAAAGACTCCCGCGCCTCTCACTTGATCAAATAGATCTTGTATTCTTGGAAGTGGATACTTGTTCTTGATTGTGACGTTGTTCAGATTCCTGTAGTCTCCGCACATCCTTCTTCCTCCATCTCTTTTATCCACGAAGATCACAGGTGATCCCCATGGTGAAACACTCTCCTGAATGAATCCCTTTTGTTCCAAGTCATCCAATTGCTCCTTCAGTTCTTTCAATTCCTTAGGCCCCATCTTATATGGTGCTTTGGCAATCGGAGCTATTCCTGGAATTAGGTCGATAGTGAATTCTATCTCCCTATCTGGTGGCATACCAGGTAATTCCGCAGGAAACACATCCTGGAATTCATTTACTACAGGTATATCTTCTAACTTCACCTCCTTCATGCTGTTCAGCTATAGCTCAACTTCAATTTGAGTGTGTTTGTCGCCTTGGTAGATCATTCTACTTCCATCGGGGCTCTTCAAAGACACCGTCTTATTAACACAGTCGATCAATGCTCCATTAGCTTCCAACCAGTTCATACCAAGAATGACATCAATGTCCTTCATCGGTAAAATGAACAGGTCCGCGTCAAACGCGCACTTATTGATCATAATGACTTGTTTTTGTTTGACATGGGTTACTACTATCGTTCCCCCCGCAGAAAGTATGGTTATGGGTGTATCTAACTTAGTGCAACTAATCCCATGTTTGATGATGAATTGTTGAGAAATGAATGATGTAGTTGCACCAAAGATCAAAAAGTACTTTGCCAGGATGAGTGAGTATCCTGAGCGTACCTATCACCGCCTGGTCAGAGTTGACCACCTCCTCCAGACTGGTACAGTTCAGCTTGCCGAAGGGCTTCTTATTCTTCCAGTTGCCTCCGGTGTTTCCTCCTCGGTTTCCTCCTCCTCCTAACTGACCTCCTCCACTATTCTTCTTGGGGCAATCCTTCAGCATGTGCCCCTCCTGACGACACCCAAAACATATGATCTTGGGTTTCCGGCAATCTTGTGAAAGATGCCCCTTAAACCCACAAATGCGGCAAACAATCTGGTTTGCAGCTTGGTTCCCTTGGTTCCTCCTGTTGTTGTAGCTGTTGTTGTTGTTGTTGTTGTTGTACCTTGGTTTGAAACTCAAACCAGTATTAGGCTTGTTACTGATATATCTCTTAGGCTCAAACTTGGCCTTCTTCCTCTTCTCTTCTTGCAGTTGTTTGAAGTCATCTTCAAGAGTGATGGCTGCATCCACCAACTCTTGGAATTCCGTTGCTCTCATCATCCGCAGCTGTACCTTGAACTGGGGACTTAACCCCCTCAGAAATCTCTTCTTCTTCTTGTCCTCGGTGTTGACTTCCTCAACCGCGTACCGAGACAGCTTTGAAAACTCCCTGACATAGGTCAGGATTGCCTTGTCCTTCTGCTCGAGACTCTCAAACTCTCGACGCTTCAGTTCCACTATACTTTCAGGGACATTGGATTCCCTGAACTTCCTTGCGAACTCCTCCCAGGTAAATACCTTTCCAGCCGGGTAAACGGCTACAATATTGTCCCACCATGATGCTGCAGGTCCACATAACAGATGGGTAGCATATCTAACCTTCTCTTGGTCGTTGCATCCAATGTTGTTGAGCTTGCGCTCGCATCCATCAGCCAATCTTCCGCGTCCATAGGCTCGCGCGTATGCGAAAGATATCGGCTTGGTGTTTTGGAAGTCTGCTAATGTGACTCCCTGGTTCTCAGGTCTCTCCACCCTATTCTGCTGCATCAGATCCTGAAGGAATTTGTTCTGCAGCTCCAGTGTTACACGCTGCCTCTCTTCCGCCAACTGCATGTACTGGATAAAGTTCTGCTGGGTCATGGGTGGTGGTGGTGGTGGAAACTGATCTCTGGCTGCACCCTCAGCCTCTTCCTTTTCTTTTGCTTCGCGCTCCATGCGCTGTGCTTCAGTCTCGTTTCCTAACGTTCCCGACATAATCCCCCTAGTTCTCGCAACACAAGATGATACTCATAATTACTCCATGCGCAAGTTTTCTGAGCTCAACTTTGTGCACAGAACTAGTCACGCAATGGAAATCAAGAAGCAAATCCAAATCATACAAAACATATACCCTGTATATACATACATAAGTGGTCTTATTACAATACTCAAATCGATGTGAGTATGCAAACTCACTTATTAAAGTATATGTACAAATTTATACAAATATTACAAACTATAATACACGTGGTACTTGTGTATTATAGCCACGCCTCCCTTGGTGGACTCTAGTCGATCTTCACTCCCGGTACATTCCGTGCTTCCATCCGGTCGAACGTGTCGTCCTCCCGATAGACCCCGGAACATAAGGTCTCCCCGTTGGCTTGTAATCCGAATCGGATGATGATCCTAAGGAGAAATCAGTGTTCACAAACTGATCGTTGAGTGCATCATAGTCCACCCATCGAGTGTACTCTCCTGTAGCCCCACCATAAGGGTTACCAAAACCCATACCCCAATCAACCTCGTGTCGGATATCCTCCATCCACTCCTTCATTACTAGGATAGCTCTGGTTCCGGGTTGTTGCGTCATCGTTCATCTCTCCATCATAATACTCAGAGTACTATGGGTTCCAGATCATTTCCCCAACGCCAACCCCTGGAATTCTCAATTGGAGTCTCGAACGCTGGTTGTTTTCGGATTCCTCTCCGCCTTCGTATCCCCCATAGGAACTACCCGTAAAGTTCCTGTGTGTAACAGTGTAGGTTCACGTGCAAGTGGATCAAAACTGATGTAGTCACCAGCTGAATAAACTGGTGTGTGCACTACATTCTCCATAGGTTCTTTCCCCTACTCTCCTCCTTGGGTTCAGTAAATTCCTCTAGCATCGTATCAATAGCTCCTATCAGATGATGATTTAGCTGAAAGAGTAATGATATGAAGTTACGGCTATTATCCATATATTTTGCCGCTGCTATGGGTTTGCGTTTGGCGTATTTGTAGTGGTTGAGCATGGGATCTTCCTCCTCCTGATTATGAGGAATATGGGAGAACTCGAATCCATAAGCTCTGTTGTCTTATGTTCCCGTGATGTCGGTTATGGCTCTCATAACAGCTATATGGTAGGCTGTGTTGGTTGTCCTAGCTTCTCCAAATGGGCATGACTATGCTCATTCCCAATGATTCGGGAAGTCGCAGTCCTACTCGCACTTGGCCAATACCGGTCCATCATAGAACATGTACTTCTTTACTGGAATCTGGGGATCGCACCCAAATTCCAATAACATGGCTCGTAGGATATCAGCAAGTCCTCCTTGGTATTCGTTCAGTGTGGAATCCATAACTTTCACGTTTCTTCCCGGTCGTGAACTTGCCATGTTGGCTGTAGAAATAGAAAGATTATAAGATTAGTGATAATGCATCATAACAGAGATAATAAAGAATTATCGCACTAAAAGATATGATTGTTGTATTCTCAATTGAATATACACCATATTTTTAGAGAATTCTTTACTAATCCTATTTGACTCCTAACGTTTGGTCCCATTTACTAGGTTCCAACCTAAGGTCAAAGCTTTTGCTCTGATACCAACTGTGGTGACCCCGCATACCACCGCATGTTGTAGTATGCCACCGTTGATATAACATTCGCGAAGTACCATTCCGCAAATATTACATCCCTCGTAGTAGTACAACAGAACATAGCAGGTCCATAACTCATTCACATATTATTACAAGTAGCATACACAAGTCGTCTCGGAGCTCCTCTTGGGTCCTAAGAGGATAACTCCTGGGTTCGAGGCGAACCCAACTTAACTTACAATATCATAGTCTCGTTAAACTAAACATTTATTTTATCGAGCAGCTAAATAGTAAGAGTTCGTGCTGCTCGGCTATTACTACTCCTCCTGATATCTCTAGGCTTGTTCTCCTCCGGAAGCCTCCCCGGATCCGTAGACTATGATGTAGTCTACGCCTTCAACACCTCCTGAGAGGTCTGGTTCCTCGTAGCCGATGATCTCGGCTCCTTCATTGCTGTCGTAGTCCTCCTCCAGATGGTTCAGACAATCTAAGCATGGGGTTTAAGAGTGGTATGAGTACGAGCGTACTCAACAAGTTCATTATCGATAAGAGGTGTTTTATGCACTAGCTACGATATTAGACCAGAAAGTCTAATACCAATGCAAGTTTTGATAAACATTTCTTCAAGAGATTGCTTTTATTTCAAAGAGCTATGTCCGTCAGCCTTCACCGGTTTACTAGAACTTCATGGAGCTCCTTTCCGGCTGTCGCAGCTTCCTCAATCCCGAACAGGAGTGACAGTCACAGCTTCTTTACACTCTGCAGAGGTGTGTTGCTTTACCCATAAGAGATCTTAACCTTGGTGCCAACCGGGCAGCTTTCCCGTCCACACTTCCTTTGGTGTGAGGCCCGGTATAAGGTCTAGCCAATCATGTTCCTCCGCTACCTCGAACACCCACCCTTTGTTGCATGCCCCGACCCTGGGTCCTCGCCGGTCCCATTATTCCCGTAATTTCAGGGTGGACCCCGACCACGACGACAGTCTGGGATCGAACCAAACTCCTTCGCCGGTAGCTGCAACCCATCATAGACCGCAATACCGTGGGGACTTAGAATGGGTTCCCCACCCACAAGTTGTTCCGCAAGCCGCAACCGCTACGGTATGCACAGCATAACCGTGGGGACTTAGAATGGGTTCCCCACCCACAAGTTGCTCCGCAAGATACAACCGCTACGGTAAGCGCATCCGTTGATGAACGAGAGGTGGAAACACTTTTGACTACTCCGTCCCACTCCGGATCTTATGGTTAACACGGATATTACGGCACAAGAATCATCAAGCATAGCTTGTTGTTTAATCCTAGATGGATATAAACCCGTGCAATGGAACCTCCACCATATCAACACAATCCATGGTTCCATTGCCCACCACATAGTCATATTCATAGTTATGAAAGTAGTGGTTTTGATTTTTATGCAATAGTGATAACCATAATACTTTGCAAGTAATTTGATAGAAATAATCAAATGACATGAGCAAGTGATGAACTTGCCTGAACACTGCAAAGTTCTGCAGTTGGAAGGTATGGACTGACCCTTGTCCTCTTGTTCTGAAAAATAGCATCATTGTCCGATAAGGGCAATGGTTAAAGAAGCAATTATGCATGATTCCATTTTTAGGGTTTGTTCCCCCCTTCCGATATCGTTATTATTTCATGTAAGAGGTTAATACTAAGAATGATTTGGGGATACTTGTTTAAGAGTAAAATACTACCTTGAAATGTTGTCAAGGTGTTTTTGAAGTCCAGATGCATTAATGGACTTATTTTCATTATTGAAAATAATATGTGTGATTTAAATCATTATTTAAATCATCAAATTAAGATTCATTCTTATTTGTCTTCAAAAATTCTCTTTGATATTTTATTTAGTTAGAGAATTTTATGTTGATCTATTTTCATATTTTTTTATTATTTTTTTAGAGCTATTTAACATTTCTTACATAATTTCAAAGTTTCTGTATTTCTTGGAATTAGGAAATGACCTAAATGCCCTTGGGCCCCACCTGTCAGGGTGGCCCAACGGGTTAGGTCGCACCCGAGCCACCCTTTGGGCTCGGTCGGCCCATTCGTTCTCTCCCCTTTCCTCGCGCAGAAACCCTAATCTCTCTCTTGCTCTCGCGACACCGTGGTCGCCTCGCCGTCGCCGAATTATTCCGACCGCCACCGGCCGTCCCCGCCGGCGAGATCGGACGCAATCGAACGGCCGCACGACGGCGCGTCGATTGGTTCGCGCCGATCTGTGTTTCCTCGCCGCCACCGCTCTTCCCCAACATCTCTGCGACATGGCCGAGGTTTTCCGCGGCCACCTCGTCGCAGCCGTTGATCCTGACGCCGTGGCGTGGACGTGTGCCCCGCCGTGGTTGCGCTGGAGCCCCGCGCCTCGGCGACCGCCTGGCTTGGCCGCGGCTTGGTGCTGCCGTGGCCGGTCCGTGCCGCCGTGCCGCCATGGCACGCTGTAGTGCTGCTGCTCCAGGTAAGTGTTCCGCCACCCTCTTTCTCCTGTGCCTCTCTTCTTCCTCCTCCAGTATCCCTGGCCATGGCTTCCCTCCTTGTGGAGGTGCTGGCCGTGCTCGCCATCGCGCTGTTGCTGTTATTACCATGCTTCGTGCTACCTAGCTATTTCTCGTTTATTGTAATTTCTGTGGCCCTCCCGTGATTGCTCATGAGCATCCAAAGGATGCTCATGGCCTACTGGCATGCTCCTATTCTTTTTACTGTCACTTGGGCATACTGTGTGTGCTTAATCTTGTCCCTGGCTTGATTGTGGTGGTTAATCCTTGCATATTTGCAAGTGCCAGTGCCTCTGGGCTAGTTCATTGAGTTCAGATTCATGATTATGCTCATTTGAGCATTACTGTTGGCTTAGCAATGTGATTCTGTGATGAATTGATATGTGCTTTTCTTGTGTATTATGATCCTTGGGTTCATCAAGCCTTTGATGTGCTTCTGGATACAATTATAAAGCCTGATGCCCTTATCTGTGATGCAATTGTTCAGTTATTTAATTATCTGTTCATGTGTTAATTGCTTAGAATGAGTTCTAGTATGCAGTAGCATGCTTTAACAAGCTTCTGGTGCTCATATGATCACCAGTTGCTTGTATCAGCTGCTCTTTGGTGTCTGTGCCTCACTGTTACTCACATGTGTATCACACAGGCCTGGCCTGATGTGTGCTGTAGCTTGCTTAAGCATCAATTGATGCCTGTCATGATCCATTTGATCATTTGCAAGACCCTGGTGCCTCAATTGCTTTTCTGTTTCATTTATTTGTTTATCCTTGCTTGATTAGATGGATAAATGATGTGAACTGTGATTCAGTGATGATCATCTCAATGAATTTGTTAGGGCTAGCAGGATGCCAACCACCGGTTGTGTACCCTAGCCCTCCTTCTCAACCCTACCGGGTGATGATATCTCAGGCATGGTTTCTTTGTTTGAATTGGTTAAGTGGTTGAGGTGATCCCGGCAGTATTCATGTGTCGCCTGGGATGGCTCCCTGTTTGGTGGCTTTCTGTGATGGATAAATGCTCACTGGCTAGTCACTTAGTGAATTTCCAGTAGCTTTGATGTTGATAATTAGGATAGGCACATGTTGCCTGTCAATCTGATGGTTTAGCTAGGTCAATAGGTGCTTTGTGATTCTGATTGGCTGCAAGGAATAAATCCATGCTGGATTTCTCTGGCTTTGACACTGTGTTGTCATAACCAGTGTTCCCTGGTTTATTTTCCTTTTAGCCTTGGTTGTACTTGCTGGCACCAATTGGTTTAGTAACCAAATGATGATACACCTAGGGTTTTCTACCCTTCTGTGCTCCTGTGATGCAAGCATGCTTAATTATGAGCAAGATATGATCTTGCTCAGGCTCTTGTGTGGTATACCTCACTCCAGCTCCTAGAATTAAGTGTTGTTGTAGAGGATTGCTTCTGTGATGCTTGGTTTGCTTGCCCTTCTCCTCCTTACAAGCTTGTGGTGCTTTACTCCATCTGGTACTTGCTCACAGCTGACAGTTCTTGGTGAAACTGTCCCTGGATGATTTCTGGTGGCTTGTTGTTCTTCCTGTTCTAAGTGTTCTTGGTGTTCTTGGTGAACTTACCACTGCTGCTTGTCGATGACTGAACAAATGGCTAGGGTTTGGGCTCTGAAAAGGTTATATATGATGCTTCTATGCTCTCCCTGGTCGACAGCTTGGCCTGGTCACTTTGGTGACTCACTGATGATGTGTGAGTGTGTTGTGCCACATGCACATCCAAAGGACTTGGTGTTGAGCATGCACACATGCTGTGTGTGCTGCTAGTGTGTATGTGTGTACCAAATCCTGTGAACTTGGCTTGGAGAGGATCAGCTCGGCAGCCTGATCATATCCCCTCCATTTGCTTTATTTTTTAACCTGCCAAGTGGCTTTGCCACTTGGCTTACTTCTGTTTTTGCTTTGTTTTGTGCAGGGATCATCAATTGAGCAAAATGGACATGGAATTCATCAAATACAAGATCAAGTGAAGATGATCTTGTAGTAATTAGACTAGGATCATTAACTTGTAATTTTTCTTTATTTTTCTTTCTTCTATTCTGCCCATTTATGTAATGTGTTGTATTATTCAGTTATTTCACTTATGAATATTGTAATGACAATGTATCTTGTGTGTTATTCAATAAAGCTCAAAGTTTTCCCTAATGAGCTTTACTTTATTATAATTGTTCATCTTGTTTATTATTGATTATTTACTTAATGAATTTCCTCAATTGAATTATTTAAGGTAATTATTTAATGTTTGAATTTTGAAATTCAAATTCAACCTTGGTTTGAATTCAACCATGTCATATCATTTATAATTCAATCAAGCAAACTCTCCCCTCTCTTCTCAAAACCCTAAACTAGTGAAGTGAGATGCAAGTTTGTCGCACTCTCGAAACCCTAACCCTGTAAGGTGTCGAGAGAGAAACTTGTCCCCCTTCGATGCAGTTTTTGTTTAAAAGCGCGAAATTTCCCCAGAATTTACTATGCAATGCACATCCCTTTCTAAAATCTACCCCTCGATCGTCTCTAAACCTGGGACATTACACGTGATAACAGTGGCGCACCACTAGTGCGCCACTGATGGGTAAAAGTGGTGCGCCACTGATTGCCCTTTTCCTAGTAGTGTCCCTAGGCCTGTTAAACAGGGAAGATGAAAATTATTTCACGATTCTTGGTTTTCTTGACCTGTCATAGTTTGTTGGCGTGCGTTCTTGTCTTTCGAATAGATTCCAAGTAGATATGGTTTAAAAAATACTATCTACTTAAATCAATTATTGTTCTCTAATTTTATTTAGGTGAATGTTTGACGCTGGTAGTGCCTTCTTTGTAGGTTTGGTCTATTTTATTTGTCTCACTAATCTGGATTTAGTGCAGTGTTCTAGGTACAAGAAACGATTAAGAAAGATGTAGAAGAGGATGCAGAGCAAGGGAGTGTAAGGCACACATTTTTTGTACCTAATGACACTGTCGATTTCTTCTACCTGATGACAATGATGCTTTTGATATTTGTATTGAGCAGAGGTGAAGAGGTCCTTGCATTTAATAAAGATTCAGGTTTCTTCTTGCCTACATTTTTTTACACTTGAGTATCTTAATTGGTTATTTGACTGATTTGTGATGAATTCTAATTGTTTAATCTAGAAGTTAATTGAGCACAAAAGCTCCTAGTGGTGTCACACAACAGTTCCATACATAAATTAATTTGTGCATGTCAGATTCTTTTGTTTATACCTCATGATTGGGTTTGATGGTTTGCTCTTTGCGGTGACTCCAAGTACACAAAAGCTCTTGGCGGTGACTCCAAGCACACAATTGGAAAATTGCATGACTGGACTGGCTCAAATATTTTGGACACTGAATGTTTTCCACTACAAAAATTCAGACAGTTAAGGTTAGTTTATAAATGTCTCTCACATGTGCTTCCTCTATCCATGTATCCACTTCATCTAAATTGCTTTTTGTGAGATCGCAACCAAATCTAATATGTGTTGGTGTTTGAGTAGGACCTTTTATCTCAACTCAGATATATGAATAAACGGCTATTATCTGGAGATTGTACATGCTATCTTAAATGTTATATTCCAATTTGTCTATTCTGAAGATTAGAATTTTTTACATCTGAATGTGTTTATTGTCTTGGCCCACTTATGTTTTGCTTATATACCATGTCAGTCAAGGCCCATGGCTGAAACATCTGGATATTTATGTTAACGTGTTGCTTGATTTCAAATTTCAGATGCTCACATTATAGCTACAAGAGATGTAAAACACATTGGCCTTGACCTAGAGCTTCTAGAGGGTTCCTGGTAAATTGAACGACACATCCATGATTTACTGGGAACCCTCTAGAAGCCGTGGATGTGTCGTTTAGGATGCCTTCGTTGCTCGTGGGAGTGTAATACGCTTCAGAGTCTTGATGAGGTAATAACACGACTCTAAACTTGTGTATGGATGCAGCATCATGAGCTTACTGCTCGAGCACAGCCATGGATTGCGCCTTCATCTACAGCTCTGCGTTTGTGGCATGGCTCAATGCCCACTCCTCCACTAAAGAAGCAGGTAAGCAATGGTTACCTGTTATTTTTTGCAGCTTTGTTTTGAGCTTTTATTATCTTTTATTGAACAGTTAGGTGTATCAACATAGCCTCTCATTGGATAATAAGGCATGTCAGCCTATTTGAGTTGACTAAGGATGGCACACCTAAGCATGTTTATTCTGTACCTGTCTTTTTTCGTTCATTCACATGTTATAACATCTCACTCAATGCAGTTTTGACATCTGTTAATATTTTATCTGCTAATTCTTTTACGTAAACTCACTGGTTCGCCCAGGTGTTATGGCTGAATGTACTTCTTGTATTGAAGCTGATAAATCTCTATATATCATGTAAGGTTATCGAATACTAATCTTATAAAACAAGGTTATTTTGAGAGACACTGTTATTTAATGCAAACAACAAAGCTAACAAGGTGGTAACCCATAAATTATGTGCTTAAAACAAGATAAACGTAACTTAGAGTATGGAGAGCATTATGCATTGTCTAGGACGTATAAAGGGAAGTGAATGGTGTGTATTTTAGTTTTTTTACACGGAATAAAGATTGGTACCCTAGGTTAAGTTATGGGGACTGGGGCTGGATCCTGGATATATGGAAGGATCTGAGCCTGGGCAAATTGCGCTGATTATTAGGCAGGCATGTGAATTTTCTTTAACTTGAAAGCTTCAATCCTACTGGGCAGCCATATGTGACAGTTTTGTTAGTAGTTTCTTACCCTTTCCATGGCATACATTTTTTACTTCTTTCCTCTAAAAACAGTTGCTTCTTTAAGTCTTTGGTGTTCTTTGGTTAACTGATATTTTCCTTCAAAAAATAGTTATACTGATGTTCTTTCCACGTTGGTTTATCTACATCTCTATGCTGTTCTTACATATGCATTATTCATAAAATAAAATGGACAATGGGAAAGCCTAGAATTGAAGGATTCCTCTATTGATAGTTCTGATGAATGTCTTAGTTTGTCTTAGAGGAAGTCAGACAATAATCTGAGAGGATCACCAATTGTTGTCCATCTTGGAAAGTGTAATCCTGTAAATTTTGCATTATGGAAAATGCTTATGCTTTAACTCCGCCTATGTTGTCTCAACATAGCCGGTCCCAAGCCCGGGTAAAGGAGGAGGGTTGTGATAGGCGAGGCGAGCCAACGTAAAAAACCCAGCCACTCTTATGGAGATAATTTTAAATATATAACGAGCATAATTCTTATCCTTCTCGATCGTTTGTTCAGCCGGTGAAGCAGAGCAGCTATTACTCTATACTGTAAATTGGGCTAACCGCCTCATTGCCTGTGAACTTTGGCATAATTTTAAATATATAACGAGCATAATTATTAACCTTTCCAATCGTTTGTTCAGCCGGTGAAACAGAGCAGCTATTACTCTATACTGTAAATGGGGCTAGCAGCCTCAGTTGTAAGGGCATCTCTGCAATCCCTATTTTACAACGCTGGATCTAGGCTAGAAGCAATCCATACAATTCATTTGGACTGGTTTCACAATCAGGCCAATAGAAAGTCTACTTGGATACTTGCAAAGGAGAAAAACAAAGACCTTTCAAAGGATGCCGTTGCTACGGCACAAACTGGCTTTGCCGTGCGACCATTTTGCACGGCAAAGGACTAATTTGCACGGCAAAGGCCATTTTGCACGGCAAAGATTGGACGGCAACGTTTGTCACGGCAAAGGATCTTTGCCGTGCGTTTTGGCAAGTATGCATGGCAAAGAATCTTGCCGTGCGGGCGTTCTTCGCCGTGCGCCCGTCGCCAATGCCGTGAGGCACTTCGTTGCCGTGCGCCGGACGATCTTTGCCGAGTTACCTAGACGCGGACGCACGGCAAAGAGGTTTAGCAAAATTAAAAAAAAAATGACGCCCCGCTGCCAGGCGTGCTCGCCCACGCCAGGTCGCCGCTGCCGCGCACCCACCCATGCCCGCTGGCCGCCATTAGAGGATGGCCGAGACAGGGAGGAGGCGGCGACGCTCGAGGATGGCAGCCACGTAGCTCCGGCGCCGCCGTACTTAGCTGCCGCACCATCTCAGGGACGAGCGCCGCCGCGGGAACCGGGGACGGACGCCGCCGCGGGAACCGGGGACGGACGCTGCCGCGGGAACCGAGGACGGACGCCGACGCAGGCCGGGGACGGTCACCGACGGCAGGCCGGGGACGGGCGCCGCCGCGGGAACCGGAGACGGGCGCGATGTAGGCCGGGGACGGGCGGAGGCGGACGCCCTGATCTCCCTGCCCAGGGACGTCCTCGACGAAATCCTCACCCGCCTCGGCATCCTCGACGCCGCCCGCACGTCGGCGCTCTCGCGGGCCTGGCGCCGTCGATGGGAGGCCCTCCCGTCCCTCGACTTCTCCTTTCCCCGCCTCGAGGACGACAAGGGCGCGCCCAAGGGGCTGGGAGCCGTCGACAGCATCCTCCTCCACTGCCCCGGCCGCGTCCGACCGCCCGTGCTGTGTGGCCATGGCGCTCGGCCTCCCGCGATGCTGTGAAAGTGTGTGAAGTCTGGACCTGGAGTCTCCCGCGTGCAGTATAATAGAGTTTGCTGTGGGTTTGTGGGGCCAAGTTGAGACGTGAGGTAGGCCACGTCAGCTATCCACGTGCGTTCGGCTGTTCAGCTATACAATTGTTCTTTGCCGTGCGCCAAATCGTAGCTTTACCGTGATTAGCTTCTTTGCCGTGCGCTAATTAGATCTTTGCCGTGACACGTTTCTTTGCCGTGCGCCGCTGGCTGTTTTACCGTGCAATGGTTCTTTGCCGTGCGCCGTTAGTCGTTTTACCGTGCGGGCGTTCTTTGCCGTGCGCCGTTAGTCGTTTTACCGTGTGGGCGTTCTTTGCCGTGCGCCCTCTCTGCTGATACACGGCAAAGAAATCTTTGCCGTGCAAAGCCGCATGGCAAAGGCGAGGCGCACGGCAACGCCCTTTTTTCCCGTAGTACAAAGAGAATTAACATATAACTGTACAAAGAGAATTATTTCCTAACCATTGCCATGGTGGTGACTTTTCAGCTCTATTATTTTCCTTCATGTATTATTTTAATTTATTTTGTTTTGCTTTGACCAGTGGGAAGTACAACAATGCAATATTGTGTACACGGAGAAAGAGCATCCGTCCTTGATGGCAAAGCACTCCTGGTATGTGCTTTATTTTTACTATTGTTCTGTTAATAATAGAACTCTAGATTTATGTCAATTTAAAATTATCCAGCCAAGCTAGGGCCTTAAGTAACAACCTTTAGATATAGGATTTTCACTTTTTTTTGTTTGTTAGGATTAACAGGTCTATGTTTTATAGCAATAGGAACATGATTAGTTAAGGATAAAGAATCCTAGGAATTGTACATGCTGAATTTGTATTGGAGGTTGGATCTGAATAAATAGTTCCTTTAAGAGGGTCATAATGGTTTCTGCATCCTTATTATGCTTCATGTCCTTCGTATGAAAAATATATGGTGTCTGCCTTGCATCATCATTTTTCTCAGAGGTACAACTACTTAGCATTTAGGTAGATAAGCAGGGTTGTACAATCGTTTGTTTAGCTTTAACTGAACCCGGATATTCTCGCTTTTGCAGTTTACATATTCGCTATCCTTCATTAAGGTGTTTTGAATCAATAGAAATGGTGGACCCTATGTCCTTTGTCCTCCTTAATGCCAACCCCAGTGGTGTATTTTTTATGTCTAAGATTTCTATATGGTTATTTTCATGTTCATAGGTAGGCTCACATGTCCCCTTCTTATTTCTACTTTACCCTTGGGATTATCTACTCACAGGTCCCCTCTTTATTTCTACTTTACCCTTGCGATTATCTACAAGGACTAAGAAGTGATGATTTCTTGCCATATGACTAATGATATCTATCTAGGGTGCAGTTCAAGTGTCGGAAAGCTGAGGTGAGGTCTAAATTATTCATAACCTCTGTATTTATAGCTACTTGTTTATTATTCATGATCATTAAATTAAATTGGCCAACTTTTCTTTTATTAAATGTTAAACAAGGTCCTAGAAATGCGATTTTGTAATCAGGCTGTGAAGAAACTGAAATGTGCTGCTTGATGGTTCTTTTTGTTCTTTGATGCAATACATATGCTACTGTTGTTATGTCAAGTTAGCCACATCTAAGTGATGTATATGTCAGTGTTTCTCTGAATCATATAATATGTAGGTAGTTTTCTTTAGTCTTATTTGTGCTTTGCACCTTTGTAAGTATATTGTACACTAAATGAATTTTTTCTGTATTCAGATTTCTTATTCTGCACTACAGTGAGACTAATTCTGCTTACGTATAAACTTTTTAGAAAACTGATTCTTCTACTTTGGACACTATACTGCCTAATCGTCTAATCTGCATTGCAGGTACAAGGTTGAGCCGAGAGAATTTGATTCAATTATATTTGCAGACGTTTGACTGTAGATATTTAGTTTTCTACCTCCTACAACATTCAATGAAGTGCAGAGATGCTTTTGCGAATTAGACTCAACTACTGCTATGTGTTAGGCTATGGAGAGTGGACATTTAGAGCAGGTGCTTGGTGAGCACCCGTATCCACACCATGTATACTGCATCAAGATCCGTGCTAATTTTTTTTTTGTTCCCCTTTCAAACAATTTCTCATTTTTGTATCTCTCACACTACATATTCTTTGAAGTCAAAAACTTGCAGATCACTTAAACATAACAATTGGAATGTGGGAAAAATATTTTTGATTTTTTATGTCATTATCTATATATGTATCTCAAGAATTTATTTTGAATTTTAAATAATTTAAAATTTAAATTTGCACAAAAAAATTCTGAACTATTTTTCCTCCATTCTATTTGTTGTTTTTGACTGATTTGCAAAAAAAATCTAATCGAAATATTGTATAATTTGAGAGATAGAAAAAAGAAAAAGACAAAAAAAGGAGAAGGTGCGTGGAGCGCACCTGCTCCACCACACTTTTCCCTAGGCTATGTGTTGTCAGTTTGTCACTCTGTATTGTTGCAATCAATGTCCTAAATGGCACCCTAAGTCTTGCGCACCTTTATGTTACATCAGAGGCAGCTGAGACTAACGATAACGAGGTCCAGGAATACGTGACTGAGATTTAGGAAAAAAAACTAGGCAACCATGATGCTATTTTTATCCTTTGTCCTTTGATAGTTAATTAAGTATTGGTGACATACCATTTTGTGTAGGATTGAACAATTCCCGATGGTTCAGTATTTCATATTTCTTGTCAGCATCGAATTTATTTCTAGCTTTCTTTGAATTTAGTCTCTGGTGTTTGCGTTTATTGTTGAGATTACAAAACTATAGGTTGTTGATGACTTCAAAAAAAGAAGACTGTGGGTACTATAAGAGGATCTGATCCTGTATGGGCAATTAGTTTGGAGCGGACACACAGTGAACTTGTCCTCACATTTGGAAAAACTATGAGGCCCCATCATTTACGGTTGTATTCTATCAGTCATACATGTTCTCTACCCATTGAAGGACACTTTAGTTTGATGCCAAGGTAAGTCTGGATCATCTATTGTTTTCATTGTGAAATGTAGTGTATTTGATGTCCTAATAAATTAACTGCCAATATCTCCAGATAAATTAAAGAAGATCGAATGTAGTGCTGGTTATACATGTGAGTAGGAGTTACACCTCCTGCCCTTTTTTTCTGAAACTGTACAATTTTGTTCTCTCTGATTTTCTTTATACATTGTAAATGCATCAGGTGAATCGCGCGGTAGGTTAGTGTTCTACCAAACCAGCAGATTTTCATATAAGATCTTGAAAGATGAAGCTTCAGGACTGAATGCACACACTGCAGCCTCTGTAATTTGCGTACATAAATTTCAGGTGTTTTATGACTTTTAATTAATTTTGCATAATCTTGACATGTCTGTTCATCTCTCATTTTAGCTTCATTCACTGTTTTACATCCCTTTTCTCAGAATATTGAGATAACGATTATATTTTGGCCCCCCGGTGACCAACATTCTTGTAAGACAATTGATCTTAGATTTCTTTGATCATTTCCTCTAGGTCTTCAGGTTTTCGTTGGCTAGCAATCTGTTAGGTCAAAACAAGTCATTTGAGTTTTTGTCTACCATATCGATCATGTATCCGCTCTTTAGTAGTATGAATTTTCAATTCATCATTTGTTGCGTTCCTTTTATATTTTTATTGGGAAGGAAAATATGGCATGCAAGGATATTTGTAGAAAAATCACAGATTATACATTCATTGATCAGCTAATTATGCTATTACACAAATATATATTTGAGTTATTCATCCTGTAAATTTTTGAGTTAAAAGGTAGGTCAGTAGCATCAAGAATTTGTTAGGCACATACTAAAACTGAAATATCCAGTTGGTTCTTTTTTTTTTTGTAAGGAACGGATATAGCAGGAGCTGCTATCAATGATAAGATCTATTATTGTGATTGAACTAAAGCAGAAGTAAAATCAAACTCATTTGCATTTGTTGTTTCAGTAGATGTTGTCTCATTAAAAAGAAGGAACCTATATCAACCATCTTATTCAGTAGCTACTATTGAAATAGACAATCAAATGAGATAGTGCTACTAATGTTGCCTCTATATTACTCATTTGGAGCAATTAGATTTAACGACACCTATTAGTTAAGATGTGTCATGTTTTTACAGGGTTCTCAGGCAGATCTTGAAGATTAAGGTAAGAATGATCCTAAGAATCGTAGGTTGCACTTTATAAACCTACTGACTCCACGGTGTTTAGTCTTCAGCTTCAGTTATCAATGGGACTAGCAATGGGTAATTTCACTGAAATGACTCAAATGAAAGCATGTTTTAGAGTGCAACTATTTTCTTCTTCTAGCCTTCGCTCTTGGATATCTTTGATGTGATAATTTTGGTCTTGATTTAGGCAGTAACTACAGTGGACAGAAACAAGGCTCCCATGGTGTCACACTGAAAGATATTGTCGGCTGAATTTCAACGAATGTTAGTGGCCGTTCAAAATTTAAAGTAACCTGAATTTTACGGGGTCGTGCGCCAAGGCACACATCTATATCTAGTATTATGTAACCATCGATCCGGAATAGCATGGTTGTTCGCACATATACATTTACATCTTGCTTGTAAAACGTAGTGCTTATCCAATTTTGTAGTATTCCCTGCAAAAAAAAAAACCAAACTATGTATCGAAAGCTGGGACTTTTTGCTGGAGACATGATGTTGTGCATGATACTATAGTAGTGGACGATAGAAAATTCTTATTTTCGTCAAGGTAAGTTTTGGAGCACTTTTGAGTAGATGAAAAGTGTTAATTATGCATGTATATTTGCATACTTAATTCTCTAAACTCTACCCTTTCCCTTTTAAAATCACACGGTACTAGCATATGTGATCTGTCATCATATTTATTTTTCTAGGAAATGCACACATTTCCAGCTCATATGCATAAGGGATTTCTATTTTCGTGCCCCTGGTTCGTTAGTTGTACTCAGTTTTCCCCAGCCTCTTAACTTTTCCTCAGTTTTCCCCTCCCTCTAGTTTGAAACCCCTCGCAGAGGCTCGGACGGGAGGGTTGCCGTCTGTTCAGAGGCCTTCCGTTACCGGTGACGGCTAGGGAGCCGCGGTGGTTTTGACTTGACCGTTGCTTTCGAAATGTGTTGACTATTGACTGGAAGAGCTGACTCAAAGCTTTCCCCTCCGCCCGAGACTGGAGGAGCTCACACACCGCCCCTCCGCCGCCACGCCATCCTGCCCACCTACCTTATGGCGTCGTCCGCCGCCGAGCCGGCCCCGCCCCCACCACCACCCCCGGGCTCCGCCTCCACCAGATTTTGATCTACCCCTGTCCTCTTTGTAATTCCGTCTGGTGTGCCGACTATTGCCGCCAGCCGTGGAGAAGATTGGGAATCGGAGGGATCTAACGCATGGATTCCATCTGGGTAAACGCATGGATTCCATCTGGGTAAGCATCATCTGCCTATGTGAATTAACAGTAGGCAGTTTTTGAGCGCCAATCGTTGTTGCTCAACTAACTGCGTTGCTTTTCGAATAGGATGGATCCAGCGCTGGCTTTTCGGCTGGTGGTTAGGCTGGATTCTAGCTTTACGCGTGATTCTGAACGCTGTAAGACTGGGTTTTACTTCCCTGCGGTGGTTGCAACCACCATCTCGTTAAGGGATTTCAAAGCTAACATCTACGATAAGTACACCTGGAGCTCTTTCGATGCAGTTCATTTCGAATATTTCAATAGCCCAGAGGGAAGATTTGTTCCACTAATTTCCGAAGACGATCTGGGAAATCTTTTTGCTTTGAATGCTTCTTGCCGGTTCGGTAAAATTCGTATCCATGTGGACAGGGGCCAGGCATCATCTCAGTGTGGGCATCATCAGTGGTCGGGCATCATGTCTCTCTCACTGCTGCCTCTGCTAATAGTGTGCGCCGTGGCGCTCCTTGTAGGTCCACAGCAGCACCATCTGTCCCCAATGCTAGTGGTAGCCAGATCGTTCGTACGGTCGATGTGGAGGACGATGCAGACATTGAGGATCAGTGTCCTCAAGATGATTGATACGTCTCCGACTTATCGATAATTTCTTATGTTCCATGCCACATTATTGATGATATCTACATGTTTTATGCACACTTTATGTCATATTCGTGCATTTTCTGGAACTAACCTATTAACAAGATGCCGAAGTGCCGATTCTGCTGTTTTCTGCTGTTTTTGTTTCAGAAATCCTAGTAAGGAAATATTCTCGGAATTGGACGAAATCAACGCCCAGGGTCCTATTTTGCCACGAAGCTTCCGTAGGCATTTAAGAGTCAACGAAGTGGGGCCACGAGGTGGCCAAACCATAGGGCGGCGTGGCCCAAGCCCTGGCCGCGCCGACCTAGGGTGTGGGCCCCTCGTGACGCCCCTTGACCTGCCCTTCCGCCTACAAATAGCCTTCGTCGCGAAACCCCCAGTACCGAGAGCCACGATACGGAAAACCTTCCAGAGACGCCGCCGCCGCCAATCCCATCTCTGGGGATTCAGGAGATCGCCTCCGGCACCCTGCCGGAGAGGGGAATCATCTCCCGGAGGACTCTACGCCGCCATGGTCGCCTCCGGAGTGATGTGTGAGTAGTCTACCCCTGGACTATGGGTCCATAGCAGTAGCTAGATGGTTGTCTTCTCCCCATTGTGCTTAATTGTCGGGTCTTGTGAGCTGCCGAACATGATCAAGATCATCTATCTGTAATTCTATATGTTGTGTTTGTTGGGATCCGATAAATAGAGAATACCATGTTATGTTGATTATCAATTTATATCTATGTGTTGTTTATGATCTTGCATGCTCTCCGTTACTAGTAGATGCTCTGGCCAAGTAGATGCTTGTAACTCCAAGAGGGAGTATTTATGCTCGATAGTGGGTTCATGTCTCCGTGAACTGGGAAGTGACAAATCTCTAAGATTATGGATGTGCTGTTGCCACTAGGGATAAAACATTGGTGCTATGTTCGAGGATGTAGTTACCGATTACATTACGCGCAATACTTAATGCAATTGTCTGTTGTTATCAACTTAATACCGGAGGGTTCGGATGATAACTCGAAGGTGGACTTTTTAGGCATAGATGCATGCTGGATAGCGGTCTATGTACTTTGTCGTAATGCCCAATTAAATCTCACAATACTCATCATAATATGTATGTGCATGGTCATGCCCTCTTTATTTGTCAATTGCCCAACTGTAATTTGTTCACCCAACATGCTGTTTATCTTATGGGAGAGACACCTCTAGTGAACTGTGGACCCCGGTCCAATTCTCTTTACTGAAATATAATCTACTGCAATACTGTTCTACTGTTTTCTGCAAACAATCATCATCCACACTATACATCTAATCCTTTGTTACAGCAAGCCGGTGAGATTGACAACCTCGCTGTTTCGTTGGGGCAAAGTACTTGGTTTGTGTTGTGCAGGTTCCACGTTGGCGCCGGAATCCCTGGTGTTGCGCCGCACTACATCTCGCCGCCATCAACCTTCAACGTGCTTCTTGGCTCCTACTGGTTCGATAAACCTTGGTTTCATACTGAGGGAAAACTTGCCGCTGTACGCATCCCACCTTCCTCTTGGGGTTCCCCACGGACGCCGTCTTTGTCTGCGTATGAAGCTCTTTTTCTGGCGCCGTTGCCGGGGAGATCAAGACACGCTGCAAGGGGAGTCTCCACATCCCAATCTCTTTACTTTGTTTTTGTCTTGCTTAGTTTTATTTATTACTTTGTTTGCTGCACTAAATCAAAATACAAAAAAATTAGTTGCTAGTTTTACTTTACTTGCTATCTTGTTTGCTATATCAAAAACACAAAAAAAATTAGTTACTTGCATTTACTTCACTTATTTCAACATGTTTCCTTTTAATTTTACCGTAAAAGACATGCCGGTAGGACGTGGGTCTATAATTGGAAGAAATAATATAGAAGAATTTTTCAATCATGTTAGTACCGTTGAAGATTTTGAAGATAGACACTTGGTAGATCTTGCTCCTACTTATGAAATTGTTGCTGCTGCTTTAGTTCGCATGTTGGAAACTAAATTTGTTAATCTCAATCCTATAATCCAATACATGTTTCTTACACTTGGTGATATGGAAGAAGGGGAAAAGAAAGATTTTGTTTTAGAAACCCTTCTCAGAGAATTTGGTGGTCTAGCAAGGGAGGCTAGAAAGGTCTTTGCTAAATATAATATGCTTGGTTCTTATACCAATTTTGTTAGTCTCCTTGAAAAGATGGACATGGAAAGAATAAAGTACACTAATAATATTAATGATGGTGGGGAGATCAAAGCACCAATACCATGCAAGCTCCTAGCGATGAATGATGCACTAGAAAATAACTATGCTTGGCTTGTTCCTGAAAACTTGTTTGATGAGAGTAGCAAGCCCAAGACTAATGAAAAGGGAGACGCTAAAACTTATGTATCCAATATACTATGCTTGGCTGAGAAAACTCCACGCCCCGCTGTAGATGCACCATCTCTCGATAATACTTGATACACAATTTCTGTGCCTAGCTGAAAGGCGTTAAAGAAAAGCGCTTATGGGAGACAACCCATGTTTTTACTACAGTACTTTGTTTTTATTTTGTGTCTTGAAAGTTGTTTACTACTGTAGCAACCTCTTATTATCTTAGTTTAGTGTTTTGTTGTGCCAAGTAAAGTCGTTGATAGTAAAGTTCATATTAGATTTGGATTACTGCGCAGAAACAGATTTCTTTGCTGTCACGAATCTGGGAAAAATTCTCTGTAGGTAACTCAGAAAATTATGCCAATTTACTTGAGTGATCCTCAGATATGTACGCAACTTTCATTCAATTTGAGCATTTTCATTTGAGCAAGTCTGGTGCCTCGATAAAATTCGTCAATACGAACTGTTCTATTTTGACAGATTCTGCCTTTTATTTCGCATTGCCAGTTTTGTTATGTTCGATGGATATTTCGATTTCATTGACTTTCAGTAGCTTTGTGCAATATCCAGAAGTGTTAAGAATGATTATGTCACCTCTGAACATGTATATTTTGATTGTGCACTAACCCTCTAATGAGTTGTTCTAAGTTTGGTGTGGAGGAAGTTTTCAAGGATCAAGAGAGGGAGATGATACAACATGATCAAGGAGAGTGAAAGCTCTAAGCTTGGGGATGCCCCGGTGGTTCATCCCTGCATATATCAAGAAGACTCAAGCGTCTAAGCTTGGGGATGCCCAAGGCATCCCCTTCTTCATCGACAACATTATCAGGTTCCTCCCCTGAAACTATATTTTTATTCCATCACAACTTATGTGCTTTGCTTGGAGCGTCGGTTTGTTTTTGTTTTTGTTTTGTTTGAATAAAATGGATCCTAGAATTCACTATGTGGGAGAGAGACACGCTCCGCTGTAGCATATGGACAAGTATGTCCTTAGGCTTTACTCATAATATTCATGGCAAAGTTTCTTCTTCGTTAAATTGTTGTATGGTTGGAAACGGGAAATGTTGCATGTGGTAGTGTATAATAAAATACTTGTAGAACATTGAGCTTTGATAACTTGATTCTTTGCAAATGTTTTGAGATATTTAGATGGTAAGGCTTGCTGGATAAATGAGTTAAAATTAGTAGTGGATTGTTGTCTTTAAGCTTGTGCCGTACTACAAACTCTATTTAAATAGTTGAAGGCGTAGTTGGACTTGATAGCTTTCCATGTCTGAGAGTTCATCGTAATAACTAAGTTGTGCTGAAGGTCGAGGGAGCTAGCGGGGTACTTGTGCCACCGTGAACGGCCCTCCTTGGAGTAAATTTTAATCATGCTCTTAATGATGAACCTGCTAGTTGTTTGCAATAAGCTTGTGAGTTCTTTTTGACTAATGTTAAGCTACGGTTTTTGGCACTTCCACCATCTAGATTTGCTAGCCTCTTCGGTACTGTGCATTGCCTTTTGCTCACATTAAGAATTGTGCATACTTCGCCGGTACATCCAAACCCGTGGGAGAACTTTCTCTTGTTCTCCTACACATAAGCCCATACATCTCCTCAAAACAGCCACCATACCTACCTACCACAGCATTTTCATAGCTGTTCCGAGATATATTGCCATGCAACATCCATTTTTACATTACATGCCATGTTGTCATTTATTATTTACATATTGCTTTGCATGATCATATACAACTGATGTGTGGTTTACCCATGTTACGCTAGATCATTGCACATCCTGCTACACTGGCAGAGGCATACAGTTTCATACATCATGTTTCATTCATTATGAGTTATTTGTACCAAAAAGTGTGTTGTCATATTAGGATGTTACCCCTAAAAATGAAAAGAGCCGTGGAGGCCATCAAAAAGAAAAAAATGAAAAGAAAGAAAAAAAATGAAAAAAAGAGAATAAAGAAAAAAGGGGGCAGCATTACTATCTTTTATCCACACTTGTGCTCATGTTTTAGCACCCGCATTATTCATAGTCATCATTTGTGCTCATGTTCAGCACCTACATTCATATGAGAGAGTTTTCATGTTTTACTAGTATAACTATGTGGGGAATTTACACTATAGAACTTGGGTTATATATTCCAATGATGAGCCTCCTCAAAAGTGCTCTAGGTCTTCGTGAGCAACCAAGTTGGATGCACCCCCACTAGTTCCATTGGAGAGCTTTCATACACATATAGCTCTATGTGCATCCGTTGCATGGCAATCACTACTCCTTGCATAGCTTCGATCATAAGGCTTCCTCTTGTCTAATGGTCATTTACAGCTTTGCAAGCCTTTCTTCCATTTGGCCTTCCAAACCCCCATTAACGTTCTTTATGCCATAACATCCTGGTGCTAATACCAAATGCTTACGCTCACCGGTTGAGTAGACTTCGAAACAGTTGATTCATGACGTTCATGTTTATGTTTACTTGACTGAATCCTTCTTATGTTGTGAAAATTTACTTGATGCTTGGAATGAAGGATAGAACTTCTATGCTGAATACTTAATACATCTTTAATGAACTTTGTACGGTTGCATGTCTTTAAAGCAATAGTTCATGAAAACTTCTAGCTTGTCTAACTCTTGCATTATCATCTCTTATGTCAATATAGATACTTGCTTTGAATGATTTGATCTCAGCTCATATGCTTTACAAATAGTATGATCAAGATTATGATGGCATGTCACTCCAGAAATTATCTTTGTTTATCGTTTACCTGCTTCGACGAGCAGGAACTAAGCTTGGGAATGCTGATACGTCTCCGACGTATCGATAATTTCTTATGTTCCATGCCACATTATTGATGATATTTACATGTTTTATGCACACTTTATGTCATATTCGTGCATTTTCTGGAACTAACCTATTAACAAGATGCTGAAGTGCCAGATTCTTTGTTTCTGCTGTTTTTGGTTTCAGAAATCCTAGTAAGGAAATATTCTCGGAATTGGACGAAATCAACGCCCAGGGTCCTATTTTGCCACGAAGCTTCCAGAAGACCGAAGAGTCAACGAAGTGGGGCCACGAGGTGGCCAAACCATAGGGCGGCGCGGCCCAAGCCCTGGCCGCGCCGACCTAGGGTGTGGGCCCCTCGTGACGCCCCTTGACCTGCCCTTCCGCCTACAAATAGCCTTCGTCGCGAAACCCCCAGTACCGAGAGCCACGATACGGAAAACCTTCCAGAGACGCCGCCGCCAATCCCATCTCGGGGGATTCAGGAGATCGCCTCCGGCACCCTGCCGGAGAGGGGAATCATCTCCCGGAGGACTCTACGCCGCCATGGTCACCTCCGGAGTGATGTGTGAGTAGTCTACCCCTGGACTATGGGTCCATAGCAGTAGCTAGATGGTTGTCTTCTCCCCATTGTGCTTAATTGTCGGGTCTTGTGAGCTGCCGAACATGATCAAGATCATCTATCTGTAATTCTATATGTTGTGTTTGTTGGGATCCGATGAATAGAGAATACCATGTTGTGTTGATTATCAATTTATATCTATGTGTTGTTTATGATCTTGCATGCTCTCCGTTACTAGTAGATGCTCTGGCCAAGTAGATGCTTGTAACTCCAAGAGGGAGTATTTATGCTTGATAGTGGGTTCATGTCTCCGTGAATCTGGGGAAGTGACAGAAATCTCTAAGATTATGGATGTGCTGTTGCCACTAGGGATAAAACATTGGTGCTATGTTCGAGGATGTAGTTACTGATTACATTACGCGCAATACTTAATGCAATTGTCTATTGTTATCAACTTAATACTGGAGGGGGTTCGGATGATAACCTGAAGGTGGACTTTTTAGGCATAGATGCATGCTAGATAGCGGTCTATGTACTTTGTCGTAATGCCCAATTAAATCTCACAATACTCATCATAATATGTATGTGCATGGTCATGCCCTCTTTATTTGTCAATTGCCCAACTGTAATTTGTTCACCCAACATGTTGTTTATCTTATGGGAGAGACACCTCTAGTGAACTGTGGACCCCGGTCCAATTCTCTTTACTGAAATATAATCTACTGCAATACTGTTCTACTGTTTTCTGCAAACAATCATCATCCACACTATACATCTAATCCTTTGTTACAGCAAGCCGGTGAGATTGACAACCTCGCTGTTTCGTTGGGGCAAAGTACTTGGTTTGTGTTGTGCAGGTTCCACTTTGGCGCCGGAATCCCTGGTGTTGCGCCGCACTACATCTCGCCGCCATCAACCTTCAACGTGCTTCTTGGCTCCTACTGGTTCGATAAACCTTGGTTTCATACTGAGGGAAAACTTGCCGCTGTACGCATCACACCTTCCTCTTGGGGTTCCCAACGGACGCGTGCTGTACGCGTATCAATGATGAGGATGAGTTGATGTTTCCTGAATTGGTAGATCGATGCAGTAAGCAGGCAATGGAGGGTCAATACATGGAAGATACTGCTTTTGGTGCCAGATTTGATGACACTGATGATGAAGAGAAGAATGAGAATGATGACAGCCTCGTTTTAGCCGATTACGAAGGTGAAGACTTGCCAACAATTGAGTGGAACAGGGAGAATCCCAAGCTTGCAGAAGGCACCGTGTTTCAAACGATGATGGACTGCCGTAATACAATTACTACATATCACATTCTCACTAAGAATAATTATGAGGTTATTAAAAGTGAGCCAGGTAGGTTCACAATTAAATGCCCATACCCAAGGTGTAGGTTTAGGCTGCATGCATCCACAATGCGCAGAAGCAGCTTGGTTCAGGTACTACGCCAACCAGTTGTGTATTTAGATCACGGTGTAAAATTTGTTATCTATTACTGACATCCCTTATCATTATGTTTCAGATAAAGAAGAATAAGGAGATCCATAGGTGTCCACCTCTAGGGGGAGAGCCAGAGCTGAAAACAAAGCTAGCGAAGACTAGGTGGTTGGCAGATATAATCCTAGATTGGCTGAGAGAAAATCCTTCACTTGGTCCAACAACACTCGTAAAAAAGGTGGTTGAGAAGTATAAAATGGAAGTACCTTACATGAGGATGTTCTATGCAAAGGAAATGGCTCTTGACAAGATCAATGGTCCATGGAATGAAAGCTTTCAGTTGCTTTACACTTTCAAAGCTGAAGTGGAGATGGCTAGTGAAGGAGATATGCCCTAGAGGCAATAATAAAGTGGTTATTATTTATATCTTTATGTTTATGATAAATGTTTATATATCATGCTATAATTGTATTAACTGAAACATTAGTATATGTGTGATATGTAAACAACAAAGAGTCCCTAGTATGCCTCTTAACTAGCTTGTTGATTAATGGATGATTAGTTTCATAATCATGAACATTGGATGTTATTAATAACAAGGTTATATCATTGTATGAATGATGTAATGGACACACCCAATTAAGCGTAGCATAAGATCACGTCATTAAGTTATTTGCTATAAGCTTTCGATACATAGTTACCTAGTCCTTATGACCATGAGATCATGTAAATCACTTATACCGGAAAGGTACTTTGATTACATCAAACGCCACTGCGTAAATGGGTAGGTTATAAAGGTGGGATTAAGTATCCGGAAAGTATGAGTTGAGGCATATGGATCAACAGTGGGATTTGTCCATCCCGATGACGGATAGATATACTCTGGGCCCTCTCGGTGGAATGTCGTCTAATGTCTTGCAAGCATATGAATAAGTTCATAAGAGACCACATACCACGGTACGAGTAAAGAGTACTTGTCAGGAGACGAGGTTGAACAAGGTATAGAGTGATACCGATGATCAAACCTCGGACAAGTAAAATATCGCGTGACAAAGGGAATTGGTATCGTATGTGAATGGTTCATTCGATCACTAAAGTCATCGTTGAATATGTGGGAGCCATTATGGATCTCCAGATCCCGCTATTCGTTATTGGTCGGAGAGAGTACTCAACCATGTCCGCATAGTTCGCGAACCGTAGGGTGACACACTTAAGGTTTGATGTTGAAATGGTAGAACTTGAATATGGAATAGAGTTCGAAGTTTTGTTCGAAGTCCCGGATGGGATCCCGGACATCACGAGGAGTTCCGGAATGGTCCGGAGAATAAGATTCATATATAGGAAGTCATATTCCAAGTTTGGAAATGATCCGGTGCATTTATGGCAGGTTCTAGAAGGTTCTAGAAAAGTCCGGAAGAAATCACCATGGAAAGTAGAGTCCCGGAGGGACTCCACCTTGCATGGCCAGCCAACCCTAAAGGGGAGGAGTCCAAGGTGGACTCCCCAAGGGTGGCCGGCCAACCCCCCTCATGGAAGGGGGGAATCCCACCCCAAGTGGGATTCCCACCTTGGGTAGGTTTCCCTACACATGGAAGTTTTTTTTGGTTCGGGTCTTATTCGAAGACTTGTAGTCCAACACTTGGGGCTTCCACCTATATAATGAGGGCATAGGAGAGGGGGCTGACCACCTCAAGCCCATATCTTGGCCGCACCCCTAGGTGGCCGGCCACCCCCTCTCCCAAACCCTAGCCGCCCCCTCTCTCCTCCTCTTCTCCCGCACGCTTAGCGAAGCTCCGCCGGAGATCTCCACCGCCACCGCCACCAAGCCGTCGTGCTGCCGGATTCAAGGAGGAGCTACTACTTCCGCTGCCCGCTGGAACGGGGAGAAGGACGTCGTCTTCATCAACACCGAACGTGTGACCGAGTACGGAGGTGCTGCCCAATTGTGGCACCGTGATCAAGATCTTCTACGCGCTTTTGCAAGCGGCAAGTGATCGTCTACCGCAGCAATAAGAGCCTACTCTTATAGGCTTTGGAAATCTTCAAGGGTTAGTCTTGATCATCCCCTCGTTGCTCCCGTCTTCTAGATTGCATCTTGGCTTGGATTGCGTTCTCGCGGTAGGAAAATTTTTGTTTTCTATGCAACGAATCCCAACAGTGGTATCAGAGCCGTGTCTATGCATAGATGGTTGCACGAGTAGAACACAATGGTTTTGTGGGCGTTGATGCTCTTGTTATCTTTAGTTTGAGTACTTTGCATCTTTGTGGCATAGTGGGATGAAGCGGCTCGGACTAACTTTACATGACCGCGTTCATGAGATTTGTTCCTCGTTCGACATGCAACTTGTATTGCATAAGAGGCTTTGCGGGTGTCTGTCTCTCCTACTATAGTGAAGATTCAATTTACTCTTCTATTGAAAACACTAGTATCAACGTTGTGGTTCATGTTCGTAGGTAGATTAGATCTTACTCGAAAACCCTAAACCACGTAAAATATGCAAACCAAATTAGAGACGTCTAACTTGTTTTTGCAGGGTTTGGTGATGTGATATGGCCATAATATGATGATGAATATGTATGAGATGATCATTATTGTATTGTGGCAACCGGCAGGAGCCTTATGGTTGTCTTTAAATTTCATGTTGAGTAGTATTTCAAAGTAGTTGTAATAGTTGCTACATGAGGTGAGCAACCATGAAGAAGGCGCCATGAACCTTGACGCTACGCCGACGATGATGGAGATCATTCCCGTTGATGATGGAGATCATGTCCGTGCTTTGGAGATGAAGATCAAAGGCGCAAAGACTAAAGGGCCGTATCATATCACATATGAATTGCATGTGATGTTAATCCTTTATGCATCTTATTATGCTTAGAACGCGACGGTAGCATTATAAGATGATCCCTCACTTTAATATCAAGATAATAAAGTGTTCTCCCCTCGTATGCACCGTTGATATAGTTTGACGTTTTGAAGCATCTCGTGATGATCGGATGTGATAAACTCAACATACAACGGGTGTAAGCCATGTTGCACACGCGGAATACTTGGGTTTGCTTGACGAGCCTAGCATGTACAAACATGGCCTCGGGACAACGGAAACCTAAAGGTTGAACACGAGTCATATGGATGATATGATCAACATGTTGATGTTCACCGTTGAAGCTACATCATCTCACGTGATGATCGGTTTTGGTGTAGTGGATTTGGATCGTGTACCACTTAACAACTATGAGGGATGTTGTATTAAGTGGGAGTTCATTAGTAATTAGATTAAAACATGAACTAATTATCATAAACATAGTCTGAGTAGTATTTTGAATTAATTTTGTAGTATTGGCATCCGTTTTCTACCATGCGCTAGTCTTGTTATTGAGATAGAAATACTGTTAAAATCTGACAAGAAACTTTACGGATTGGTACCATATTGTTAAAGAATCAAGAATTGATTAAGTCCTATTGCAAACTTTTAGCAAACCTCACATTGTTGATTCAAAGAGCTATGGTTTCAATTAGTACCTAAAGTTATCTTGTCTCCGTGAAACTTGAAGTTCAAATCTGTTTGAAAAGTAAGGAGCTGAAAATTTAGTTTTCAGAAATAATCAAGGTATGAGATATATGTGATATCTAAGACCTTATTGCAAGATGATAGAATATAAATTTGGTGAGACTACATAAACTCATAAGTTTTATGGGAATGTATGAAGGTTGAAGACGCCAGGCGTCACAATCCTCCAACTATTGGGGCACTAATAATATTCGCATATCCATGAAGTTATCATCCTTAGTATGCACCGTTGCTAAGACTCGTCGTTTCGAAGCATCACGTGATGATCGGGTGTGATAGATTCTACGTGTGCATAGAACGGGTGCAAGCCAGATTTGCACATGCGAATACCAAGGTTAAAACTTTACGAGCCTAGCATGTACAGACATGGTCTCGCAAAGTCGTCATGATATGATGGATAAAATTATGAGTGAAATTGTTCATCATATTACAAAGTTACTAATAGTGAAATCTGAAACACTTGTCATATGATGATCAAACTTAAAATAAGAACCTCAAGGTTATTGGTATTTGACCAACAAATCTAGAAGTTAATAATGTTAAAGTGTTTCTCTGAATAATGAGGAAAGCTAAAAGAGAAACTGCAAAAGATATTTTGGCAAAAAGAAAAGAAAAGACTAGAAAGTCTAGCTCAGGTGTATATAAATGATATACATGTTATGGTTGTATTTCTAGTTAAAGTCACACTATGAAATTCTTGGGTATTAGTACTATATTGGTTGGTATGAAGTGTCATACAAAACAACGCAATACAAGAATACAATGGCCTAAGTGACTGACAAGGAATATGATAGGAATGCACGACTGGAACAAAATAAAGTGTTATTATGTTCGTCATTAGCATTCTATCTAGCCCTTAGAATTTATAATAAAGAACTTAATAATTGTTATTTTGCTCTTGTCAAATAAAAACAATGAGTTGTTCAAATTATGACATTACTCCATGTACGATGGATAAGTTATTATAAATTTTAAAGGTGAAACACACATACATAACACTGACGCTAAAATGCCGTAAGGCAAATGATTTGAATTCCACTTATTTGTGGAACCGCTATTTAGGTCATATTGGAAAGGAACGCATGAAGAAACTCCATGCAAATGGATTATTGGAGTCATTTGATTTATGAATCATTTGGCGCTTGCAAATCTTTTCTAAAAAGAATAACTTAAATACCGTTCATAGGCCAAGAGTTGAACGGGCAACTAACTTAGTGAAAACATACATGATGATGTATGTGGTTCACTGGACATAGTTGTGTGCGGGAGATTCTTTTACTTCATGAAAACTTCAATCAATGAATTGAGTATATATATGTGGATATATTCGATAAGGAAGAAGTTTGAAACATTTGAATAGGTTCAAATAAATTTCAGCATGAAGTGGAAATCATCGTAATAGAAAAGTCAAATATCTATGATTGGATCATAGTGGAAATATTTGAATTACTAGTTTTAACGAACATCTAAGAGAGTTATGAAATTGTTCTACATCTCACGTTTCTTGGAGTATCATAGTGATGATGAAGTATCCGAGAGAAGTATCCAAAACTTGTTGGATTAATGATGAGATAAAATATTAATGCCATTATATTTTTATGGATTATACTTTAGTGACTACCGCTTTTACACTAAATAGAGCATCATCATGATCCGTAGAAATGACACCATACGAGTTATGGCATGGGTATAAACCCTAATAGTCCTTTCTTTAAATTTTGGTCTAAAAGTTTATAACCAAAATCGGATGAATGTCTTTGTTGGTTATCCCAAAGAATTGATTGGGAATTCTTTCCACTATGAAGTAAACGACAAAAGTGTTTGTTAATGTTACTTGCTTATTTCCAAGAAATTGTTTTCTAGTGAAGTATTTGAGTGGGAAGACAATATAATTTGATAAGGTTTATGAACCTGAGCATAATGATCAGAGTAGCGCAGCATCGGAATTGGTTTCGGAAGCGGCCACGATGATCATGGCTCCCATGACTACAAAGTGTTTTAGCCATGGAGATCGAAGTACATATTGAACCTTGTAGGTATGGTTTACTTTGTGATCAAATAAATGATTTGTGGACAAAGGATTGATTTTGAACAATGATAAACCAACTACAAACAAAGAAGTTATGATGGGCCCTGACTCCGTTAAAATGGCTATACGCCATGAAATCCAAGATAGATGAATACTTTTTGAAAGTAAATGGATCTATGAAATTAATGGACTTGGATGAAATATCCTTGAAGAAGCTCAACTTGTCGAAAAGTTGTTTACGATAAAGTTCAAAGAGTTGACTACGATAAGATTAGATCTTCCGTAGCAATGCTTATAGTCTATGTGGATTATTCTAGTAATCACTACATATTTCTTTTATGAGATATGCTAGTAGGATGGCAAAATACACTACTTAACAGAAGTGTGTATTAAAGGTGTATACAAGATACAACCAAGAGTTTTGCTGGTCCGTGGAATACTAGATAGGTATACAAACTTCAATTGGATGAAGTGAGTATCACGGAGTTGGAATCTTCACCAGATGAAATAGTCAAAGAGTTTTTGATTTCATCAGAGACGATGAAGAGGCTTGCATTTGCAAGAAATTAAGTGGGAGCGCTGAGACATATTTATAATACTTTATGTAGATGACATATAGTTAGTTATAAATGATGTAATTATATACTTGATTAAAAGATTTCATTGAGAAATTATCTTCAATGAAAGGATATGGACTGAAACATATTTTAGTGTCAAGATCTATGAAGATAGATTGAAACACATAATAAGTTTAAGTCAAAGTACATAGAATGGATATTGAAGTAGTTCAATATAGAAATATTAAGAAAATGTTCTTGTCATGTGAAGGTTTAAACAAGACTTGAGTGTATCTGACACTCAATGAGTAAAAACACATGAGTGATTTTAGATCACGAATAATATGTACAAAATCAGATATCTTGTGCTCTAAAAGGTTAGGAGCATATACCAGAAAGATTCATGTGATGAGTATTGGACAACAGTAAGAATATCCTTGAGTACTTTAGAAGAACCAAGGATATATATATATATATATATAATTTTGTATGGAGAAATGACAAACAAATCGCTGTAAGGTGTTACACCGATATTGGTTTTGTCACATATAAAATATAATTTCAATCTCAAATTTGACTAAGTGTTGTTTAAAAGGTAGCACAATGAGTTAGAAGTTGTCTATGATAGATTTAGAAGAGTTCTAAATATTGTGACGGATTCTACAAACGAAAGGCAGAGTATGTTATTGTTTTGACAATGACTGAGGATGTTAAGTCAAGAAGTTCTTTGAGAACTTGGTGTAGTTCCGATAGTGTCAGAACTTTGAAGCTATATTGTGTGTGACAATATTAGTGACATATTTCAGATCATGAATTAAGGTTCCACCAGAAGACCAAACATATTTAATGCCGACTCATTTGGAAATGAGTGATGCGTTCAGACGCAAATGAATTACAAAATACATACGGTTCTGAGCATGTCAGATCCGTTGACTAAAGCTCTCCCTAGGGCAAAGCATGACCAACACCAGAATGTCATGGGTGTTAGGTATATTACAATGTAATCTAGATTATTGACTCTAGTGCAAGTGGGAGACTGAAGGAGATATGCCCTAGAGGCAATAATAAAGTGGTTATTATTTATATCTTTATGTTTATGATAAATGTTTATATATCATGCTATAATTGTATTAACTGAAACATTAGTACATGTGTGATATGTAAACAACAAAGAGTCCCTAGTATGCCTCTTAACTAGCTTGTTGATTAATGGATGATTAGTTTCATAATCATGAACATTGGATGTTATTAATAACAAGGTTATATCATTGTATGAATGATGTAATGGACACACCCAATTAAGCGTAGCATAAGATCACGTCATTAAGTTATTTGCTATAAGCTTTCGATACATAGTTACCTAGTCCTTATGACCATGAGATCATGTAAATCACTTATACCGGAAAGGTACTTTGATTACATCAAACGCCACTGCGTAAATGGGTAGGTTATAAAGGTTGGATTAAGTATCCGGAAAGTATGAGTTGAGGCATATGGATCAACAGTGGGATTTGTCCATCCCGATGACGGATAGATATACTCTGGGCCCTCTCGGTGGAATGTCGTCTAATGTCTTGCAAGCATATGAATAAGTTCATAAGAGACCACATACCACGGTACGAGTAAAGAGTACTTGTCAGGAGACGAGGTTGAACAAGGTATAGAGTGATACCGATGATCAAACCTCGGACAAGTAAAATATCGCGTGACAAAGGGAATTGGTATCGTATGTGAATCATTCATTCGATCACTAAAGTCATCGTTGAATATGTGGGAGCCATTATGGATCTCCAGATCCCGCTATTGGTTATTGGTCGGAGAGAGTACTCAACCATGTCCGCATAGTTCGCGAACCGTAGGGTGACACACTTAAGGTTTGATGTTGAAATGGTAGAACTTGAATATGGAATGGAGTTCGAAGTTTTGTTCGAAGTCCCGGATGGGATCCCGGACATCACGAGGAGTTCCGGAATGGTCCAGAGAATAAGATTCATATATAGGAAGTCATATTCCAAGTTTGAAAATGATCTGGTGCATTTATGGCAGGTTCTAGAAGGTTCTAGAAAAGTCCAGAAGAAATCACCATGGAAAGTAGAGTCCCGGAGGGACTCCACCTTGCATGGCCAGCCAACCCTAAAGGGGAGGAGTCCAAGGTGGACTCCCCAAGGGTGGCCGGCCAACCCCCCTCATGGAAGGGGGGAATCCCACCCCAAGTGGGATTCCCACCTTGGGTAGGTTTCCCTACACATGGAAGTTTTTTTTGGTTCGGGTCTTATTCGAAGACTTGTAGTCCAACACTTGGGGCTTCCACCTATATAATGAGGGGCATAGGAGAGGGGGCTGACCACCTCAAGCCCATAGCTTGGCCGCACCCCTAGGTGGCCGGCCACCCCCTCTCCCAAACCCTAGCCGCCCCCTCTCTCCTCCTCTTCTCCCGCACGCTTAGCGAAGCTCCGCCGGAGATCTCCACCGCCACCGCCACCACGCCGTCGTGCTGCCGGATTCAAGGAGGAGCTACTACTTCCGCTGCCCGCTGGAACGGGGAGAAGGACGTCGTCTTCATCAACACCGAACGTGTGACCGAGTACGGAGGTGCTGCCCAATTGTGGCACCGTGATCAAGATCTTCTACACGCTTTTGCAAGCGGCAAGTGATTGTCTACCGCAGCAATAAGAGCCTACTCTTATAGGCTTTGGAAATCTTCAAGGGTTAGTCTTGATCATCCCCTCGTTGCTCCCGTCTTCTAGATTGCATCTTGGCTTGGATTGCGTTCTCGCGGTAGGAATTTTTTTGTTTTCTATGCAACGAATCCCTACAGCTTGTCCAGGCAGTGTTGTAGCGATAGACAAGCATACAGTTCCCTACAAATTGAAAAGCGGGAAGGTAATGCACAAGGAATGTTTTAGAATGGCTTTTGTGTGTTTCAAAGCTTGCTGGAAAGGCTTTTTGGACGGTTGCAGGCCTTATTTGGCCGTGGATGCATCATCTCTTCATGGCAGGTTTAAAGGACAGCTAGTTGCTGCTACTGCAGTTGATGGACATAATTGGATGTTCCCTGTTGCTTATGGGGTTTTGGAGGTTGAGTCACACGAAAGTTGGACTTGGTTTCTGCAGAATTTGTGCGACCTTATAGGTCATCCACCAGGACTTGTTATCCACACAGACGCTTGCAAAGGTTTGGAGACTGCGGTAGAAGCAGTATTCCCTGGAGTGGAGCATAGGGAATGTATGCGACACTTGGTACAGAATTTTACAAAGAAATTCAAGGGTAAAGTTTTTACTGACAACCTATGGCCAGCTTCATACACATGCAGCTCTAGGAAGCATCTGTTTCATTTGGATGTGTTGTATAAACAAAAACCTGGGGTGAAGGAGTACTTGGATGAACATCATGGTAGGGTGTGGTCAAGAAGCCAATTCAATGAAATTTGCAAGGTAGACTATGTAACAAGTAACCTTGCGGAGAGTTTCAATTCAAAGGTCAAGTCATTGAAAGGGCTTATGCTGTGGCAAATATTTGATAAGATTAGGCAGATGATCATGATAAAGATCGATCTGCGTCAAAGAATTGCATCCACAAATTATGTTGGCCATCTCATGCTCCCATCTTTGATTAAGTATTTGCATGCCAGGGCAAAACAATTGAGGATGCAATGCGTCAGAAAAGGAATGGAGGCTGAGGTAACCTACACTGACAAAGAAACAGGCAGTGGAGGTATCCAGTGAGTTTGGTTGATAGGACATGCCATTGTAGGGGATGGCAGATCCGTGGGATACCCTGCATACACGCATTGTTTTTCATGAGTGTTATAGGGGGTGAAGAAGGTGAAGTTGATCAGTATGTGTCAGAGTATTTCTCTGTTGCCAAATTTAGGGTTGCATATGCTATGAATGTTCCTACCTTGTTGGGAAAAGACCAATGGATGAAAGTCGATCCAGGCTTCAAACTGTACTCTCCAGTATTGACTAGACCGGCAGGTAGGCCGAGGAAGAATAGGATCGTAGCTAGTGCAGAGGGTGGTGCACCGATTCGAAAACGTAAGTGCAAACGTTGTGGAATCCCTGGACACATTGCTAGGCTTTGTAAAAATGCGGTTGACCCAGCTTTTGGAATGGAAGATCAAAGTGGAGCAGCAAATGCAGAGGAGAATGAAGCAGCAATTCAACTTGAGATTGAAGCAGCAGTTCAACATGAGGTGATTGAAGCAGCAAATGCAGAGGAGATTGAAGCAGCAAATGCAGAGGAGATTGAAGCAGCAATTGAACATGAGGAGATTGAACCGATGGATCAAGAGCAGAGGGAACAGATGGATGTAGAATGGCTTCAACCGATGAGTCCAGAGGAGAGGGAACAGTATAATCGAGAGTGCCTTGAAAGTACTAAGGCCATGGTAGAAGCTAACTTCGCAGAGTACATGGCAGAAGAAAAAGCACAAGCTTCGCAGAAGAAGAAGAACAAGAAAGAGGGCAAAAGGAAGGTAGACACCGGTAATATCCCTGGTAGGGTTACCCGGAGTAAGGTGGTGGCCTATGTAGTCACACCAGGAGCAAGAGAAAGATTTTATTCTGAACAACTAATTTGAATTTGTATGAACAATTTGTATTGGGGTTCCCTTTGTATTGGGGATCCCTTTGTGTTGAACAATTTGTATTGGGGTTTCCTTTGTATTGGGGATGCCTTTGTGTTGAACAATTTGAATTTCTATGAACAATTTGAATTTGTATGAACAATTTGTATTGGGGATGCCTTTGTGTTCAACAATTTGAATTTGTATGAACAATTTGTATGCCACATTTAAGCCACATTTATCATTTTCTCTAGGGTTTAGGGTTTTAGGGTTCAATTCAAAATAATTCAAAACATGGTGGAACCTTCCCATGGAGCCTTGTTATGTTACCTACAACCTAGAGAAATAATAATGGAAAAGGAAATATAGAGATATGAAGTTTTTATGCCAAAAGCTTCAAAACCACTTCCTAGTCCATGAGCTACTAGATATGAAGATGCAGGGCTTTCTGCTCAATACACCTCCCAAATACCCACTATGCTTACAAACTTTGTCCAAATGAGTCCAAATTCGTCACACTTGTGTATCTTTGAATTGCAAACAATATCTAGTCGGCCAAAATGTAATATATTGTTCAAATAACACAATTTTACAATTTTTATGCCAAAAGCTTCAATTTCCCTTAGTCCCTTTATTATTTGGGTGCCCCTGTTTTACTTAGTGTTACTCAGTTTTCCCCCTCCGGGCCCACTTGTTGTACTCAGTCCTACTCAGTTTTGCCCTTCCGATAAACATTTCCTCACTTTTGCCCCTCATAGTTCTACTCAGTTTTCCTAACTTGTACTCACTGGCTGATCTCTGATTGGTCGAGATGTATGTCACACGGATCTTGGTTGGTTGAAAGCTCAACGAACGCTTGCACCGTACGATCATTTATGATCGGACGGCCTGTATATCTCTCTCTACCACGATGGACGCATATGGAGACAAGAGCAGAGCACATACCTAGCAACCCTGGCAGTCGCATATTCCAGTCGCATCTTCCTCTCTCCTCTTTCCTCTCTTACTCCGGCGGTCGCGGCGGCGCGGATCTAACCGTGCGTGCAGCGGCGCGGATCTAACCGTGCGTGCGGTGGCGTGCGGCGGCGCGGATCTAAGAGTGACGGTGAGGATCTAACCATCAGAAATAGTTGAAATGTCTCTCTCTGTCTCACTTTCGTTTCTCTTCTCAGATCTGTTGAATGATGAAGAACCCCAAGACGGCGGCCGTGCCGACAGTGGTCATCGATGCCATGAACATTGAAGCCATCGCCTACAACATCGCTTCGACGGTGCAGATCCAGCATTCAATGTCGGAGGCTATTGATGTCTCACTTCCGTTGCCCTCCTCAGATCCGTTGCTGATGAAGGACAACAAGACGGCGGCCGTGCTGACAGTGGTCATCGATGCCACGAACATTGAAGCCATCGCCTGCAACCGCACTGCAAAGCCGCCGATACAGCCCTCCGCATATCCGTCGTTGATGAAGTACACCAAGACAGCGGCGGTTCCGACAGTGGTCATCGATGCCACGAACATTGAAGCCATCACCTGCAACCGCGCTGCAAAGCCGCCAATCCAGCCCTCCGCAGATCCGTCGCTGATGAAGTACACCAAGACAGCGGCGGTTCCGACAGTGGTCATCGATGCCACGAACATTGAAGCCATCGCCGATAACATCGCTTCAACGGCGGATGGCGCAGATGACCACCCTCAGCCGCCCGTCGACCCGGCCTTTCTTGCCCATCGCTGCGCGGCCGTGTTCGACGCCGCAAATTGAGATAAATTATGATAAATTTGTATTTTTCAATTTCCAATTGGGATAAAATTGTTTGAACTACTACCACCGTCTCAAAAAAAGCTTCTCCACGTTCTTGATGTGTCCATGTACATCCGTATGTATGATTTGAATTCTATCCCAACTTGATTGGGAAGATATTGTCCCATATTGATATGTATTTGATCCGGAGGCTGGTACATGCTTTCACTTTTGGGATCCCTTCACTTTTATAAAATGTTCATGCATGCTAAAATTATGGCGCGCATTACATAGCACAACTAGGAAATTGTACGCCAAAATACAGTGCTTAGAGCCACAACAAAATACAGTGGTTAGAGCCATCTACTGAATAACAATTCTATACAAAATCGTCTACCAGAACCACATAACTGCTAGGACAGGGATGACACCTAATAAAACTGCCCAGATGAATCTACTTTTCACCTCTCCCATCACTTTAAGTTCATGTTCTAGATTTTCTACCACTTGATCAAATACGGCAAGATCTGTCTCAACTCTCAACTTCTCCTTGCGAATAAGCTCTGAATTCTTCTTTTTTTCCTCCACAATACGCTTCAGCTCGAATATCATCAGGTTTTTACGGGCCAATTCATCACCTAAATTGGCCACCTTCTCCTCCAAATCCATCCTCTGGCTACACCACTGGGTTGATTCATCTTGGTATGCAATGTACCATGGATCATCGGCTTGCACAGCTAATCGTAACAATAATGGAAAAAAGAACAACTCAAATCACTCCAACAGGCCATGGCGGAACTTTCAACGGTAGTACAGAGAGCTAAAGCTAGATACCTGCACTTCCGACGAGGTAGGAGAAGTAGAACGTGGCCACGACATGATCGAATCCCCACCCTCGCTGGTGTACCCGCTACGACCAGACATTGAGGACTATTTCGTACCTGCAAACTCCAATAAATTACGGGAACCGAATTGATTAGGGGGCGGGGGAGGCGGAAGCGGAGGTCTTACCAAGCTATACTACCATTTGGTGCGCGGAACAAATCCCGGTCGTCGTGGGCGGTGGATCTGCTTGTGGCGGACTTTCCTGCGGTGGGTACAATGTGTGCGGACGAAACAAGTGCTGGAGCCGTGGCTGATGTGCAGCGCCGCAGTCCGTCTGACGCCGCCGGGGGACAGAGCCGGCGGCGCGACGAGGCGCCGGCGATGGCTGCTCCGTCCGGCGGTGGGGAACGAGCTACCAGCGGTTCTCCGGTCTAGCTTAAGAATAATTAATTAGCGAACTTGTTGCTTCTCTCTATGATATTCTCTAAAGAAATATATCAGAGTGGCAATATGTGTCTTTTCCTGAAAAATAGACGACCCCACTCGTCATTGGCTGCGGAGGCCCCACAGAGCGGCAATATATGATTTTCTCTAAATAAATAGACGACCCCACTGGTCATTGGCTGCGGCAGCCCCACAGAGCGGCAATATGTCTTTTCCTGAAAAATATACGACCCCACTGGTCATTGGCTGCGGCGGCCCCACAGAGCGGCAATATATGATTTTCTCTAAATAAATAGACGACCCCACTGGTCATTGGCTGCGGCAGCCCCACAGAGCGGCAATATATGTCTTTTCCTGAAAAATAGACGACCCCACTGGTCATTGGCTGCGGAGGCCCCATAGAGCGGCAATATATGATTTTCTCTAAATAAATAGATGACCCCACTGGTCATTGGCTGCGGCAGCCCCACAGAGTGGCAATATATGTCTTTTCCTGAAAAATATACGACCCCACTGGTCATTGACTGCGGCAACCCTATAGAGCGGCCCCATTTGTCATTGGCAGCAACGCGTATAAAATCATGACATAAAACGGCCCACACGTCAGCGATAGATGGATGGCTGCTCCGACGTGTCTCCTGACCCTACCCGTCAGCACGAGACGGTCAGGGAGGAGCTGCCCCTGTGCGGCCCCACCCGGTCAGACTAACGGTCAAGGCCTCTGACCTGACGGCTACCGACCGTTCCAGCACTTGTGGGTGTTTCAAACTAGAGGAGGGGAAAACTGAGGAAAAACTAAGGGACTGGGGAAAACTGAGTACAACTAACGAACCAGGGGCACGAAAATAGAAATCCCTATGCATAATATCACAGTTATTTTCTACTTGGAATTCAAATTTAGAACATTGCTGCAAAGGGACATATTCCTTGCGGGATGGAATAGATGTTCTCCTCGTCACTGCGGCCGCATCGATCCAGGCGGTGGCGGAGCCGTCCCACAAGGAATATGTCCATAGCATGATAAGAAGCCTTTTTGAGGCAGTAGGAACAATTGCCCATCATTTTCCTCCATTTCTTATTGTCGGTTTCGATATATCTGCATGTGGAGGTGTAAGGGTATTTTACCCTTATCCATTATTTTGGTAACAATGACACCATGCTAGAGTATTTGACCTAATACGTTTATAAGGATTATCTTAGGTATTAGGCAATGAGGCATAAATGGTGTATCAAAGGAACAAGAAGGCTAAAGGAGACCCCCCACTTCAACAACAATCGAAAAGGGGTCTACAGAAGAAATCCGGTTGGTCACCCGGTTGGACCGGGCCACAGACCGGATGGTCCGGCGCACGGTCCGGTCGACCGGGCGCCAACCGGGCGTCAACCGGGCTGCAAATCGACGCTGGAAGAATCTGTAGGATAACGTTGCATAGAAAACAAAAATTTTCCTACCGCGAACACGCAATCCAAGCCAAGATGCAATCTAGAAGACGGTAGCAACGAGGGTTTATCGAGTCTCACCCTTGAAGAGATTCCAAAGCCTACAAGAGGAGGCTCTTGTTGCTGCGGTAGACGTTCACTTGCCGCTTGCAAAAGCGCGTAGAAGATCTTGATCACGATCCCTCCGGCGCCACGAACGGGCAGCACCTCCGTACTCGGTCACACGTTCGGTTGTTGATGAAGACGACGTCCACCTCCCATTCCAGCGGGCAGCGGAAGTAGTAGCTCCTCTTGAATCCGACAGCACGACGGCGTGGTGTCGGTGGCGGTGGAGAACTCCGGCGGAGCTTCGCTAAAGCACGCGGGAGCTATGGAGGAGAGGGGGGCGGCTAGGGTTTGGGAGGGGGTGGCCGGCCACTTGGGGGGTGCGGCCAGCTTGTGGTCTTGAGGGTGGCCGGCCCCCTCCCCTTGTCCCTCATTATATAGGTGGAAGCCCCAAGGGTTGGACTACAAGTCTCCGAATAAGACCCGAAACCAAAACCTTCCATAAGATAGGGAAACCTACCCAAGCTAGGACTCCCACTAGAGGTGGGAGTTCCACCTTCCATGGAGGGGGTGGCCGGCCCCCCTTGGGGGAGTCCACTTGGGACTCCTCCCCCACTAGGGTTGGCCGGCTATGGAGGTGGAGTCCCTCTGGGACTCCACCTTCCTTGGTGGTTTCTTCCGGACTTTTCTAGAACCTTCTAGAACCTTCCATAGAACCTTCCGCATCATTTTAATTCACATAAAATGACATCCTATATATGAATCTTATTCTCCGGACCATTCCGGAACTCCTCGTGATGTCCGGGATCTCATCCGGGACTCCGAACAAATATTCGAACTCCATTCCATATTCAAGTTCTACCATTTCAACATCCAACTTTAAGTGTGTCACCCTACGGTTCGTGAACTATGCGAACATGGTTGAGTACTCACTCCGACCAATAACCAATAGCGGGATCTGGAGATCCATAATGGCTCCCACATATTCAACGATGACTTTAGTGATCGAATGAACCATTCACATATGATACCAATTCCTTTTGTCACGCGATATTTTTACTTGTCCGAGGTTTGATCTTCGGTATCACTCTATACCTTGTTCAACCTCGTCTCCTGACAAGTACTCTTTACTCGTACCGTGGTATGTGGTCTCTTATGAACTTATTCATATGCTTGCAAGACATTAGACGACATTCCACCGAGAGGGCCCAGAGTATATCTATCCGTCATCGGGATGGACAAATCCCACTGTTGATCCATATGCCTCAACTCATACTTTCCGGATACTTAATCCCACCTTTATAACCACCCATTTACGCAGTGGCATTTGGTGTAATCAAAGTACCTTTCCGGTATAAGTGATTTACATGATCTCATGGTCATAAGGACTAGGTAACTATGTATCGAAAGCTAATAGCAAATAACTTAATGACGAGATCTTATGCTACGCTTAATTGGGTGTGTCCATTACATCATTCATACAATGACATAACCTTGTTATTAATAACATCCAATGTTCATGATTATGAAACTAATCATCTATTAATCAACAAGCTAGTTAAGAGGCATACTAGGGACTCTTTGTTTGTCTACATATCACACATGTACTAATGTTTCGGTTAATACAATTACAGCATGATATATAAACATTTATCATAAACATAAAGATATAAATAATAACCACTTTATTATTGCCTCTAGGGCATATCTCCTTCAGTCTCCCACTTGCACTAGAGTCAATAATCTAGATTACATTGTAATATACCTAACACCCATGGCATTCTGGTGTTGGTCATGCTTTGCCCTAGGGAGAGCTTTAGTCAACGGATCTGCTACATTCAGATTAGTGTGTACTTTGCAAATCTTTACTTCTCCATCTTCGATGTACTCGCGAATCGAGTGGTAACGCAGCTTGATATGCTTCAGCCTCTTGTGTGACCTTGGCTCTTGTGCATTGGCGATGGCACCCATGTTATCACAGTAAATGATTAATGTGTCCAATGCACTAGGAACCACACCGAGCTCTACAATGAACCTCTTCATCCATACCGCTTCTGATGAAGCCTCTGAAGCCGCTATGTACTCTGATTCTGTTGAAGACTTCGCCACCGTGCACTGCTTCGAGCTTGCCCACCATCTGCAGCACCATTCAATATAAACACGTACCCGTGACTGCGTGACTTAGAGTCATCAGGATCAGTGTTCCAACTTGCATCGGTGTAACCACTTACAACGAGCTCTTGGTCACCTCCATAACAAAGAAACATATCCTTAGTTCTTTTCAAGTACTTCAGGATATTCTTGACCGCTGTCCAGTGTTCCATTCCTGGATCACTTTGATATCTGCTAGTCAAACTAACATCATGTGCTATATCCGGTCTAGTACATAGCATGGCATACATGATAGATCCTACTGCCGAGGCATAGGGGATATTACTCATCCTTTCTCTTTCTTCTGCCGTAGCCGGTCCTTGAGTCTTACTCAAGACCTTGCCTGGTAACATAGGTATGAACCCTTTCTTACTTTCGTCCATTCTAAACTTCTTTAGAATCTTGTCCAGATATGTACTCTGTGATAGCCCTATTAGGCATCTTGATCTATCTCTATAAATCTTGATGCCTAATATATACGATGCTTCACCAAGGTCTTTCATTGAAAAAATTTATTCAAATAACCTTTTACACTGCTTAATAGTTCTATATCATTCCCGATCAATAATATGTCATCTACATATAATATCAGGAATGCTACAGAGCTCCCACTCACTTTCTTGTAAATACAGGCCTCTCCATGACACTGTATAAACCCGAAGTCTTTGATCACCTTATCAAAGCGTCGGTTCCAACTTCTTGATGCTTGCTTCAGTCCATAGATTGAACGCTGAAGTTTGCATACTTTGTCAGCATTTTTAGGATCGACAAAACCTTTGGGTTGTACCATATACAACTCTTCCTCAATGTCTCCATTAAGGAACGCCGTTTTGACATCCATCTGCCGAATCTCATAATCGAAAAATGCAGCTATTGCTAACAAAATCCTCACAGATTTTAGCTTCGCTACAGGTGAGAAAGTCTCATCGTAGTCAACTCCTTGAATTTGTCGGAAACCCTTTGCGACAAGTCGAGATTTATAGACAGTAATATTACCATCAGCATCTGTTTTTCTCTTGAAGATCCATTTATTTTCGACAGCCTTTTGGCTATCAGGTAAGTCTACCAAAGTCCATACTTTGTTATCATACATGGATCCCATTTCGGATTTCATGGCTTCTTGCCATTTTTTGGAATCTGGGTTCATCATCGCTTCTTCATACGTCGCAGGGTCCTCATCATTGTTATCCACAATCATGACATTTAGACAAGGATCATACCAATCAGGAGTGGCACGTTCCCTTGTCGATCTGCGAGGTTCAGTAGTTTCCTCGTTCGAAGTTTCATGATCATTATCATTAGCTTCCTCTGTTGCTGGTGTAGGCGGTACAGGTACAACTTCCGGTACTGCGATACTCTGATCAACGAGTATAGATTCATCAATCTCATCGAGTTCTACTTTTCTTCCAGTCACTTCTTGTCGTTGCCTAATCGACGGTACCTCGGAGGAGGGATCCTCACGAGGGGGAGAAGAAGTAGGGGCCATAGGGCGGAGTGCTCTCGGGACGGTGGTACGCGATTTACCCAGCTTCGGAACACCTGCACGATGACAGGGCCTACTGCTGCTTGTCTGGAATTATCTGGGTGCTTTCGCGTTGTTACAATGAGTTGTGGTTGTGCCTCTAGGGCTCCCGGGATCCGGCTTATATAGGCGCATGGATCTAGGGTTTACATGGAGAGTCCTAGCCGGAATACAAGTTGCCTAACTACGGTACAATGTCTTGCCGTGTACGTCAAGGATCCGCCTTCCTCCAAATACGTGCTGGATCCGGATACTTTATGGGCCTCCACGGATCCGGCCTCCTTCGTAGGTCGGTTAGGATCCGGCTCCTCGTTCCTGGGCTGGACTTCATCCTTCATGATCTATAGCAACTGGGCCGCCCGATGGGCCACATGCCTCACCACCAACTATGGGCCACCCGGTCTTGCCGGATCTAGGCCATGCCATTGATATACCCATAAAGTATACCCACAACAGTAGCCCCCGAAGTTCTCCGAGATTCATCATTCCTCCGACTTCATTCAGCTCGGATCCGAAGAGAATATTGAAGAGCTTCAAAACTTTCTCTTGTTTCCGGTATCATCTATTCGGAAAGTCCTTCATCTTCAGATCACGTATAGCAACGGAGACTCCGCTTTTCCCGCGCACAACCTCCTTATTTCCCGCGCTAAATTTTCGCAGATGCAAATCTTTAGCCGGAATTTTCGGGAGTGCATGGTTAAGTTACCTCCACGTCGTTTTACCGCACTTGACCTAAGACACGTGTCATCCATCCAACGGTGTGACCGTTCCGTTTCCACCGTCAGATCCGAATCCCGAATCTCCGCGTGTGGCCTATTAATACCCCGGGGCTCGGTAATTCTTCATTCTTTCACCTCTCCTCACCACTTCATCTTCCTCCTCGCGCCGCGCCGCCCGACGGATCTGAACTCCGGCGAACCTTGCCACAGTGAGCTTCGCGCGCTGCCATCCCAAACCTCTCCTCGAACCAAGATCGCCACGGTTGATCAGGAAATCAACTCCGCCGCCGATTCGTGGTCATCGGAGGTCCGAAACCGCTAGCTCGTCGACCTCTACTTCGCCGGAGCTTCGCCGGACCGTCGCGCCATTGCCGGTACGTGCACCGGTCTTGTAGAAGAAGAAGTAGCTGTAGTGTAGATTTTCCGGTTACTCAACTTAGCTCGCATGGGTGCAGCCGGAAGCATGCCTCCTGGTTCTCCTCACTGCACTGGTAGTTCTCCGAGTAGCCCGGATCCCAGTGCCGTGGAACCAACTTGCCCGGATCCCATAGCGTATCTACCACCATATGTTTCCGACGTTAGACTTGCTCAACCGTTCTCCGCCTCTTCCAGTACTTTACTAGGCCGGATCCCAACAGCCCAAGAGCTTGAAGAGGAACTACAAGGCCAAGCTAGAATGGCAGCCAAGGTACAAGAGGTGGAAAACAAGAAGGCTTCCAAGGCCCGGAGCCGTGAGGGGGTGCGGGGTCAATGGTGGCCCTGCGAGACAACTGACGCGGAGCTCCGAGAGCTTCAGAACGAAGGCATGATCTCCGAGCACTGGAGTTTCACGCGCGACTCCGACATTCCCAATCCCGACGCGGACGAACGCATCATGACAAAGGCGTGGGTCGAGCGCGGATTATCTCTCCCTTGCTCGGAGTTCTACCTCTCCGTCCTCAACACGTACGGGCTCCAGCCCCACAACATCTGCCCCAACTCCTACCTCCTGCTCTCGAACTTCGCAACTCTTTGCGAGGGGCATCTCGGAATCCGACCCGACATCAAGCTATGGCAATTCTTTTTCCGAGTGAAGAAGGAGACGAAGGACAAGGCCATGCTCAACTGCGGGAGCATGACTTTCATGCTCCGACCTGGCCGTATGTATCCTCCTCATGACTCCCACGAATCCGTCCGGTACTGGAACGCCGGATGGTTTTATGTGAAGAACGCGTCAGTTCCGAACGTCCACGATGGACTCCCACCCTTCAGCAACATGCCTCCGGAAGAATTGGCGAGCTAGAGTTTCATCCCCACACTTGCCCAAACACCCATACTGGAGAAGGCCGCGCGGAGGATTTCCTGGTTAGTTCATGATGGACTGACCGGAGCCCAGCTCACTCTTAGCTGGTTTTCCCGGAGAATCCAGCCTCTGCGCTACAACGCACACCTGATGTGCGCTTATACTGGGGCGGACGATCTCCTCCGAGTCACTCGCCACGATCTTCCGGCCGACTCCCTCAAGAGAAGGTTCAAGACGCTGGTGAAGATTCCTAGGGGCCAACATGTCCAGGAACTGATCAAGGATATCAGCACACACGACAAATGTCCTCCGGTAAGCACTTAATCCTTCGCATTCCTTTGTCCTTTCACAATCTTCTAAGTTTTTAACTTGTTCTGCTCACCCTTTTCGCAGCTTGACTCTTTGGCGGAAGAAAACTTTCGCACCATACTCTGAGTTCCTGTCAGCGGTGAATCGGTGGAAGAGGATCCGGAGGACGCTGAAGAGGAAGAAGAACGTGTGCCCCGAAAGGCTGCTCCCCGACCTTCAAAGCGTCCCCGCGCCCAAGTCTCTGGCTCCAACGCCGGAGGCAGCGGCGAGGCTTCCGCCAAGAAACCCCGAGCAACCAAACCACCTCCGCTTGACTCCAGGAAGGCGGAGCGCCAGCGCCTGAAGATGCTTTCGACAGCGGGGAGACCTTCACGTCCCATCATTCCGGGCGCAGCGTAAGCTTCTGAGTAACATGCGCTGTTTATCTTTGGTAAGCTGTGTTATGTATATTTTCCTTTCACTTGCTCACAGGAATCCGAACCCTACCACCGCGCGGACCAACGTTCAGGAGCATATCACTAAGTATATGCAGAAGAAGTCTCCCGCCGTTGGTCCTTCGACGCCAGTTCCGCCGAGCGCTCCTCAAGCCCCCCTGCAACCTTCTCCTCCTCCCGCGGACCAGTCTCCGACTCCTGCCGCACCCACTCCACCGGAAGTAATTCCGGTTAGCAGCGACAGAGTGAGCGGAGATGGCTCCGGCGGCAAGGGTCCCATCAATGACGAAACTGAAGGACAAAAACAAGGGGAGGCAGAAGTCAATTCCTCCGGCAAAGCTGAAGCCTCCACAGGTGATATGGTCATTTTCCCCAAAAACTTTGGAGATCCGGCTGATCTTACTTCCACCCCAAAAGCCTATGCCACGAAGTTTTTTAACAAACTAACGGAGGTGGAGAAATGGGAGCTGGAGCAAGACTTGCTCAATGCTATGCTGAACAATGCCTGGGGAAAACCAGACGTTGAGACGTCGGAGATCCAGGACGCCAAGAAAAACATTGGTGAATTCTTCGACAAGCTTGTTTGCAAGCAAAAGGTAACTCCCCAGTAGCCCCCAAGTATTTAGGCGGAAACTTTATCAGTTAGCGTCTGAATACTTTTAGAGAACTTAATCTGAAAGGAAAATTTTAAATGTCGTGGTAGCCCCCAAGCATGATGGCGGAAAAAATTTCCAGCGACAAAACATGATGGCGGAACTCACTCCATTTCCGACTGTGTTTGCAGGAACAAAAAGCCCTGCATTACGAATTGCACAAGAACATTGCGCTACAGCATCGTGTGACCCTCAGCCAGGCGGAGAAAATCCAGCACTTTCAGGCGGAGAATGCGGCTCTGAAGAAACAACTTTCAGAAGCTCAAGGTTGGTCTCCGATCATCTGACGATTGTTGGTTATGTTCCGCACTTTCCGACTTTGACGCTTTGTAAAACTATGAGCAGGTGCCTCCTCTTCTCTCGCTGCAGCTTCCTCAGAGTTGGAGACTCTACGTGCTGCACACAAGAATCTTGAAGCCAAACTCGCAGTAACAGAACAGAAACTCTCTGAGAAGAACTCGGAGCTCATTCAGAAAACTAGTGAGTTTGAGCTGAAAAGACAGACTGACAGGGACATCATCCAGAAGCAGCAAAAAGAGATTGGAGGTCTCCGCAAATATATGAAAACAGCAGAGAGCTGCTGGGACCTGCTCAACTCCAACGTCATGGGTATGTCCTCAAAACTTGTACGACAGCATGTGTGTAACTTGTTGTTTTTTAACAAAATTTGCATCTTCCAGATCCACTCGGATATGACGAGGAACGTCGGAGCCAGTTCCCGCGCGATGACCTGCTCCAGCTTGCCGGAGAAGACTGCAAGGATCTCATCTCCGCCTCCAGGAAAATTTGCCACAACCTCAACATTAAGAAGAGCCGAGTCTGCGACGTGCGCAAACTCATCAAGAGGATGGATTTGCTTCCGGAGCTGGTCGTGGATCTGCAATCTTCTTCAGCACGGGGTGCAGCTGCCATGTCCTTGGCTATGTGCTTAACGCACAATCCTAGTTTAAACCTGGACCTGGTGACTTCTGGCGTTCCTCCGGAATGCAATGTCAGTGCGCTGCTTGACGCGGTTAGCGGCTATGATACACGCATTTCTCGGAGGATCCGCCATGATGAATTCTATGAGAAGGTGGTTCTTCCTGCTGACAAACCTCTCGAAGCTGAGCAGCTGGAGGATCGCGAAGCGGAAAACAGACCCGCCCAATCCGGAAGCCAGTATACATGGACAAGCTCGAAGGACCAAGGTGCAGCTGCTTCTCCGACTGCAGCTGGAGCGGAAGAGGATGAAGATGTCTCGTCGCCTGCCAAGGACGCGGAGAAAGGAACTCCGGCTGACGCAGAGGAAACTGATGCCAACGTGGAAACTTCTCCGGCTAAGGAGAAGTAGAAACTTAGTCCTGCGGAAAAAACAATGCATCATTTTGGCCCCAGCGAGGGTTTGTAATATAACTTTAATTCTTAAGTATCTAGGGACGAAACAATTATGCGTGGGCGGAAAACTTATCCTGCTATCCGTTAAAATTATTTGCATGTTTCGTTTGTTAAAAGCAAGTGCTGGTTTGTTAATTTTCTGGCTTACTCATTTGACCTTCCACGAGCCGGAAAACCTTTGCCCGGAAACGCTCGCCTGCGGCGACGAAGCCCAATGACGTCCGTCCATAACCGCGGAAACAAGCCCCCAGCCTAGGTGCCAGAAGTCGCTACCAGGAATCCACGAGTTCGCAACGAAAAAAAATTTCCACCAGAAAACTTAAGCTTACGTCCTAAAGGACGATTTTGAAAATCACAACTTTCATACACGCCTAGGCGGAAACATCCAGCTCTGCGGTTTTAGTCGGAAAACATACACGATCGAAAATGAACAAGTAAAGGAGGTAAAAGACTCAAAGAGTGAACCATAAGCTTTATTTCATTGATCATGTATAACTATTACAGAGTTTGTAACTCGGAAAAAATATGCTAAGTGTAGAAAGGACGTAGCTGTGCGATGTTCCAAGGGCGGTCTGTCTCGTCGTAGATGTCATCTGGATCCTCACGCTTGCGTTTCCGGTGCCAATTAGCAGGTCTATCCTTCAGCTCGCGGAAATCAATAAGGTAGTACGATCCGTTATGAAGCACTTTGCTAACGACGAAGGGTCCTTCCCATGGAGATTGCAACTTATGGTCTTTCACCTGTCGAAGGCGGAGGAACAGGTCTCCTGCCATGAAGGAGCGATTCCGAACTCGACGACTATGATAGCGTCGGAGCTTCTGCTGATAGATGGCGGAGCGCTGGTCAGCTAAGTTCCGAGCTTCCTCGATCAGGTCCACAGATAGCTGTCTGACCTCGTCAGCTGTTTCTTCATTGTAGGCGGAAACTCGCGGTGAATCGTGGATGATGTCGGAGGGAAGCACGGCTTCGGATCCGTATACCAGAAAAAACGGGGTGAACCCTGTTGATCTGTTAGGGGTAGTTCGTAAACTCCACAACACAGCTTCCAACTCGTCAGCCCAAGCTCCAGCTGCTCGTCGCAGCGGTTCTTCAAGGCGCGGTTTAATTCCTGATAATATTAGGCCGTTAGCCCTTTCAACCTGACCATTTGACTGTAGATGAGCCATAGATGCAAGATCCAGTCGAATCCCTACTGTCTCACAGTAATCCTTCAATTCTCCCTGTGCGAAGTTTGTGCCATTGTCTGTAATTATGCTGTGTGGGATGCCGAATCGCATCACGAGGCTGCAGACAAATTTTAGTGCCGTAGCACCATCGGCTTTCCTCACTGGCTTTGCCTCGATCCACTTGCTGAATTTGTCAACAGCGACCAGAAGGTATTCAAAACCGCCAGGAGATGATCTTTTTAACTTACCAACCATATCAAGCCCCCAGACCGCAAACGGCCAGGTGATAGGTATGGTCTTCAGCTCTTGGGCTGGAGCGTTTGGTTGAGTAGCGTAGTACTGACAACCTCGGCAGGTCTTGACTATTTTGTCAGCATCTTCTTTAGCTGTGAGCCAAGAAAACCTAGCCGAAAAGCTTTTGCAACGAGTGACCTGGAGGCGGCATGATGCCCGCAATCCCCTGCATGGATCTCTCTGAGGATTTCAATGCCATCTTGATTGGAGACGCATTTGAGAAATACCCCTGTTGCACTTCGTTTGTAGAGCTGTCCATCAACAATTGTGTAGGATCTTGCTCGTCTGATGATCTGTCGCGCGAGGACCTCGTCCTCTGGCAACTTTTGATCGATGAGGTAGTCCAGGAAAGGCTGTGTCCAAGCCGGAATGATAGCCATCACTTCCCTAGCCGGAGACACTGCCACTTCTGGGTTTTCCGGGTTAACGCCCTTCACCGAGGGTATCCGGAGATGCTCCAGGAAAATGCCAGGCGGAATTTGCTTCCTGCCGGATCCGAGCTTGGATAGCATGTCTGCCGCTGTGTTATCGTCTCTCCTGACGTACTTGACTTCGTATCCGAGGAAGCACTTGGCGATCTCGTCAACTTCGTCTCTGTAGGCCGCCATGACGGAATTTTTGGCGTTCCAGGTTCCGGCTACTTGTTGTGCCACCAGGTCGGAATCTCCACAGCATATAATGTGCTTGATCCCGATTTCCTTAGCGATGCGCAGACCGTGTAGTAGAGCCTCGTATTCCGCCATGTTGTTTGTAGCTTCGAAGTGGATCTGCAGAACATACTGCAGTTCTTCTCCGGTAGGGGACTTGAGGGTGACTCCGGCTCCTGAGCCTTGATGCTGCTTGGATCCATCGAAGTGCATGACCCATGTTTCTGGTTCCGGCTCCAGACTTGCATCCGGAGCTTCTGTCCAATCTGCGACGAAATCTGCCAAGACTTGGGATTTAACCGCAGTCCTAGGCTTGTAAGCGATGTCGAAGGCGGATAGTTCGATGCCCCATTTAGACGTACGTCCTGTTGCGTCAGCGTTGTTGAGAATTGTTGACAGCGGAGCCTTGCTCACAACTGTTACTGGATGCTCTTGGAAGTAATGTCTCAGCTTCCGGCTGCCTAGGAACACTCCATAAGCTAGCTTCTGGAAGTGAGGGTATCTTTGCTTTGACTCCGTCAGTACCTCACTAATGTAATAGACAGGTCTTTGGACGTCATATTCATGACCTTCTTCCTTTCGCTCCACCACGATGACGAGGCTGATGACTTTGTTAGTGGCTGCCAGATAAAGGAGCATTGGCTCTGACTCTGCTGGGGCTGCCAAGATAGGTGGGGAGGTGAGTATTTCCTTCAACCCCCGAAGAGCTGCGTCGGCTGCGTCGTCCTGCATTTAATTTGTCTGCTTTCTTCAGCAGCTTGTACAAAGGTAGCGCCTTCTCGCCAAGACGGCTAACAAACCTCATCGATTGCTGCGACGCAACCAGTTAGTCGTTGCACATCTTTGAGACAAGTTGGCCGTTTGATACACAGGATTGCCTTGATCTTTTCCGGGTTAACCTCAATGCCTCTGTGAGAGACTATGAAGCCAAGGAGTTTTCCGGCTGGCACGCCAAAGACGCACTTCAGCGGATTCAACATCATCTTGTACCTGCGGAGGTTGTCGAAGGTTTCTGTGAGGTCGCTGATCAGGTCGGATCCTTTCCGGGTCATGACCGCGATGTCGTCGACGTAAGCGTGCACATTCCGGCCGATTTGGTCCTTCAGGCACCGCTGCATCGTACGTTGGTAGGTGGCACCTGCGTTTTTCAAACCAAAAGGCATGGTGACATAGCAGAAAGTACCAAACGGGGTAATGAATGAAGTCGCCTTTTGGTCGGACTCCTTCATCCGGATCTGATGATACCCGGAATACGCATCAAGAAAACACAGAAGTTCCGCCCCCGCCGTCGAATCAATGACTTGGTCAATGCGCGGCAAGGGGAACGGATCCTTCGAGCAATGCTTGTTCAAGCCGGAGTAATCGATGCACATTCTTAGTATTTCAGTGTTCTTTTTGGGTACAAGGACGGGATTTGCGACCCAATCGGTGTGGATAACTTCTATTACAAAACCTGCCTCTAGTAACTTAGCTAGTTCCATTCCTATGGCGCGGCGCTTCTTATCTCCAAAGCGTCGCATAGCTTGCTTCACCGGTTTAGCCCCCGGATTTATGTTGAGGTAGTGCTCGGCGAGTTCCCTAGGTACTCCGGACATGTCAGAAGGTTGCCATGCGAAGATATCCATGTTAGCGTGGAGGAACTCGACGAGCGCGTCTTCCTATTTGGGGTCCATGTTGGCTCCGACTGAAACCTCCTTGGAAGGGTCGCCTTTGATGAGGTCGTGCTTCTTGGTTTCTATCGCGGCCTTGAAGGAGGTCTTCTGTTTGGAGATCTGCTTCTTCGTGGTCTGCATCTCAGTCGGATCCACCGCGGCTCTGTAGCCTTGCAGCTCCTCTCCAGATATCACAGACTCTGCGAAGGCGGCTTCGCCTAACTCGCACTCATGAGCCTTTTTGTAGTCTCCGGATACGGTAATCATACCCTTAGGACCCGGAATCTTGAGCTTGTTGTAGATGTAGCACGCTCTTGCGTGGAACTTGTGGTAGGTGGGCCTGCCGAAGATGACGTGGTAGGAGCTCTTGAAGGGCACAACTTCAAACGTGATTTTCTCTTCGCGGAAATTGTGAACATCGCCAAAAGCCACGGGAAGTGTGATGCTGCCGAGGGAATTCGCCTTCTTACCCGGAACCACGCCATGAAACTCAGTGTTGCTGTGTTTGAGCTGTTCCTTGGTGAGGTTCATCCGCTCTAGAGTCTCCAGGTACATGATGTTTAAGCTGGCTCCACCATCCATGAGGCACTTGGAGAAGTCATACCCGTCTATGCGGGGACTTACAACCAAGGCGTAGCATTCTTTTGGCACAATGACAGGGTGATCCTTCCTATCAAATGTGCACGGGATTTCCGACCACCTGACATACTGCGGCACAGCCGGAACTATGGCGTTCAGGATCCGGGTAGCTGACTTGGCAGCGCGGACTGTTGGGGTTCCGAGGAAAGTGTGGTAAGCCCCCATGCTCTTTTTATCGAATGGGTTGGATTTACCTACGGATCCTGCCTTGGGATCCGGCGAGTTATCATCCTCATCCATCGCCTCGGAACTATCTTCCTCTTTGTCCTAATTCTTGCCCTTGCCTCCTTTGCCGCGTGGGCGGTGCTTCCGGGCTCGCTTATATCCTGCCTCCGGGTCGTTCTTTAGATCATTGACCCACTTGCAGTTGCGGTTGGTGTGAGTGCACTTCCCTGTAACCGGATCCAGGTGGGCCAGGCAGGGCATGTCTCTGTACTCCTCGTAGGTTTGTGGGGCGCGGGATCCGCCAGCTGTGACCTCAGTGGCATGCTGCTGACCCCTGCCGGCTCCGCCTCCACGGCCGCGTCCTCTTCCGCCTCCTGAACCTCCGCGTTGAAACGCCATGGCGACCATCTCGGATCCGCCACTCTTCTGGTCATCAGGGTTCTTGCGCTTATGGCTGCTGCTGTTGCCGTTATCATGGTTCTTCTTTTGTTGGTGTAAGGGGATTGCTGTGGCTGCGAGATCACCGCCTGCGTCATCATCGGCGGCAGTATGATCACTGGCAATGGAGATCATCTCATCCAAAGTCAGCTTGTTTGAGTTAGCCAAACGAGTGAGCGTATGCCTCAGCAATCCTCCCCTCTGCAGTCCACCAATGAAAGCGTACATGGCGGTGGTGTGGTCGATGTTTTCGCACTCGTTCCTGCATGCCAACCATCGTGTGAGGTAGTTTCTTGAGGTTTCTCCCTTCTTCTGGATGCAGGCTTGCAGGTCGCTTGCCGTGGCAGGTCTTTTGTAGGTGCCTCTGAAGTGTTTCTCGAAAGCGGTCTTCAGGTCGAACCAGCAAAAGATGGAGTTCTTCGCGAGGTCGCTGAGCCAGATCCGGGCTGGACCTACAAGGTACAACTGGAGCATGCGGCAGGCGATGTTAGGGGTTCCTCCGGCAAAGGTTACTGCATTATAGTAATCCTCAATCCAGGTATCCGGCCTTTCGGTGCCATCATAATGCTTCAGGTTTCCGGGTAGCTTGAGGTTCATCATTGGCTTTGGTTCCTCTCGAATCATCCTGCCAAAGCACTTCGGACCAAGGTAGTCGGTTCTGTATTCGTTAAGGCGGTCCCGTGCGTCGCGTGAGCCGTGGCGAGGAGATTGTGAGCGAGAGCGAGATCTCCGGCCGTCGCCTCCGCCTCCACCTCCGCCGCCACCGCTAGGTGGGGGTGAGGGAGACCTGCGAGGTGGTCGGTCCGATTTCTTGCTTCCGCCTTCCGATTCTCCTCGGCCTTCCCGGTGCTGGCTCCGGCTTCTGTGGCTACCTTCGCCATGGCGCTGGCTGCCCTGGTCGTTCCGGCTCCGGCGAGGATCCGGGTCGCGACTCCGGCGAGGTTCTGGGTCGCGCTCCTCATTCCGACTCCTCCTGGGCTCGGGCTCACGAACGTTGTTCTGGTTCCGGCGAGGTTCCGGCGAGCGCTCCCTGCTTCTGTTTCTTGGCAGCACGTTGTCGCGGATAACAATCCCACCATGCCCTGGGGGCCTGGTGTTTCCGGCTGGACTACGGCGGCGAGGGGGTCGCGGGTAACCATTAGGCGGAGGAGAGGGGTTGCGATATTTGTCTCGTCCAGAGTATATTGCATCTTTTCCCTTTCTTGGATCTGACGAAGGCATCTTTGACGGAACGGGGATCGGATTTGGGTGTTCCCTCGTTCTTCTTCTGCGCTCCGAGGATCCGGTGTGTGATTCATCATCGGGATGCCGATTGGCGCGAGCGTCCTTCTGCGCGGTAGATACACAGTTATCCGGATTGGATTCTAACCTGCGCAAAGTATCCGCCTTGCTTTGCTGCTGCATTGCTGAAGCGACAAGTTTGCGGAGGTAGTTGATATCAACCTCTTCGTCCTTCTTTTTCAACAGCTCCGCAGCTTTTAGCATGTTGTCCTTTGGGGTTTCCAGCGGCTGCTGTTCTGCGGGCGTGGCGAAGTTGATTCTGCGAGGCGGAATTGCTTCTCTAACAATTCGATCGGCCTCCGCCTGCGCATAGGTCATCTTTACTTCCCACTCTTGTGCCATGCTCTTGACATGCTCGAGTGTGGCAGCAATTTCACGATCCTGTCTGTCGAACTGGTCCACCAAACCTGCAGCTTCTGCCCTTTCATCCCTTAATGCGGCTGCGGCATCGGCGAGCTTCTTGGCTGTGGCCAGCATTTCCTTTCTAGTGGCCTCTAGAGCCTCCGGATCTGCGGCGTCGCCCGGGGTTATAGGTTTGTTAAGAACTGCTCGTGCAACCATCTCTTCAGCTGACAGGAGTTCCTCCGAGGAAGAATCCCTGCGGGGTCGCTCCCGTAACATTGGAGATCCTTGGCGGGATGGCTGAGGGTCAGATTGGTCGGTTGCCTCTTCTGATCCGGGTTGCCCCAGCGCTGCTACGGTTGCGAGAACCTGCTTAGGCTGGGCGGATTCAACTTCAGGCTGATCACCGTATCCGTATTCCCTTATCTTGCGAACAAAGTCATCAGACTCCATGGAGGGGGTATCTCCCGAAATTGGGCTCAGATTGCCCAAAATCGACTCTTCAACCGGTGTTTCGCTTTCTCCGACAGGCTCAGCCTGATCCGGATCCGCGTCGTTTTCCGGTGCCTCTACCTGCTCAGGACCAGCTCCGTCTTCTTGAGGGGCGGTTCTGGCGGTATGGGCCAAGAAGTGTACAAAGTGGCACCTCTGCTTTTCTAACACCTGGGAGACCCAGGCGGATCTGCATTGGTCTTCCACCGTTGTTTCCTGCTCAGGGGCGGATTGGGTGGGCTTTGAAAATTCCAGATCCGAGGCGGAATCTTCCTTGGGAAGCTCCTGCATCTCAGATTGGATCTTCGCGACAGCGTCCAGCTCTGCGGCGGTCGCGTCTGCGTTACTTACCAGTGGGTTTCCGTCGGAATCGACGGTTTCCCCGATGAAGATGTGTATGCCGCCAATTGGGACGATGGAGAGCTTGACGGGGTTTGTCCTAGCCGGAATCCAACACTCATCCGGAGGGACGATCGGCAGATTTCCGGCGTAGAGGACGCGCCCCACAGCGATGGTGTCGTCGTAGCTTCCCATGGCGAAACCCTCCCGGTTCCGGCCTCCAGACGCCATAGGCCCCACGGTGGGCGCCAACTGTCATTGCCTAATCGACGGTACCTCGGAGGAGGGATCCTCACGAGGGGGAGAAGAAGTAGGGGCCATAGGGCGGAGTGCTCTCGGGACGGTGGTACGCGATTTACCCAGCTTCGGAACACCTGCACGATGACAGGGCCTACTGCTGCTTGTCTGGAATTATCTGGGCGCTTTCGCGTTGTTACAATGAGTTGTGGTTGTGCCTCTAGGGCTCCCGGGATCCGGCTTATATAGGCGCACGGATCTAGGGTTTACATGGAGAGTCCTAGCCGGAATACAAGTTGCCTAACTACGGTACAATGTCTTGCCGTGTACGTCAAGGATCCGCCTTCCTCCAAATACGTGCTGGATCCGGATACTTTATGGGCCTCCACGGATCCGGCCTCCTTCGTAGGTCGGTTAGGATCCGGCTCCTCGTTCCTGGGCTGGACTTCATCCTTCATGATCTACAGCAACTGGGCCACCCGATGGGCCACATGCCTCACCACCAACTATGGGCCACCCGGGCTTGCCGGATCTAGGCCATGCCGTTGATATACCCATAAAGTATACCCACAACACTTCTTTAGTGAGAAATTCTTTCTCAAGAAAGGTTCCGTTCTTAGCAACAAAGATTTTGCCTTCGGATCTGTGATAGAAGGTGTACCCTATAGTTTCCTTAGCATATCCTATGAAGACGCATTTCTCCGCTTTGGGTTCTAACTTGTCCGGTTGTAACTTCTTTACATAGGCTTCGCAATCCCAAACTTTAAGGAACGACAGCTTAGGTTTCTTATTAAACCATAATTCATACGGTGTCGTTTCTACGGATTTTGATGGTGCTCTATTTAAAGTGAATGCGGCTGTCTCTAATGCATAACTCCAAAATGATAACGGCAAATCAGTAAGAGACATCATAGAACGAATCATATCTAAGAGAGTTTGATTACGACGTTCGGACACACCGTTTCTTTGTGGTGTTCCCGGCGGTGTCAATTGTGAAAGTATTCCGCATTTCTTTAAATGCATGCCAAACTCATAACTCAGATATTCACCTCCACGATCAGATCGTAGAAATTTAATCTTCTTGTTACGTTGATTTTCTACTTCACTTTGGAATTCCTTAAACTTCTCGAAAGTTTCGGATTTATGTTTCATGGAATAGATATATCCATATCTACTCAGATCATCTGTGAAGGTTAGAACATAACGATAACCACCGCGTGATGCTACGCTCATTGGTCCGCACACATCGGTATGTATGATTTCCAATAAGTCAGTAGCTCGCTCCATCATACCAGAAAATGGAGTCTTAGTCATTTTACCCATTAGACATGCTTCGCATCTATCAAGTGACTCAAAGTCAAGTGATTCAAGTAATCCATCAGTATGGAGTTTCTTCATGCGTTTTACTCCAATATGACCAAGACGACAGTGCCACATATAAGTAGAATTATCATTCAATTTAATTCGCTTAGCATCAACGTTATGTATATGCGTATCACTACTATCGAGATCTAACAGAAATAAGCCATTCTTTTGTGGTGCTCGACCATAAAAGATATTATTCATAAAAATAGAACAACCATTATTCTCAGACTTGAATGAATAACCATCTTGCATTAAACAAGATCCAGATATAATGTTCATGCTCAACGCAGTTACATAATAACAATTATTTAGGCTTAAAACTAATCCCGAAGGTAGATGTAGAGGAAGTGTGCCGACAACGATCACATTGACCTTGGATCCGTTTCCAACGCGCATCTTCACTTCATCTTTCAGTAGTTGTCGTTTATTCTTTAGTTCCCGTTTCGAGTTACAAATATGAGCAACCGAACCAGTATCAAATACCCAGGTACTAGAACGAGAACCAGTGAGATAAACATCTATAACATGTATATCAGATATACCTTCTTTCTTCTTCTTGACAAGGCCGCTCTTCAGATCAGCCAGATACTTGGAGCAATTACGCTTCCAGTGTCCCTTCTCCTTGCGTAATAGCACTCAAGATCGTGCTTAGGGCCGTTCTTAGGTTTCATAGGAGGCGTGGCAGCTTTCTTGCCACCCTTCTTGAATTTTCCCTTAGACTTGCCCTGTTTCTTGAAACTGGTGGTCTTGTTGACCATCAACACTTGGTGCTCTTTCTTGATCTCAATCTCAGCAGCTTTTAGCATGCCAAAGAGTTCAGGTAACTCCTTGTTCATGTCCTGCATATTGTAGTTCATCACAAAGTTCTTGTAACTTGATGGTAGTGATTGAAGGACACGATTAATCCCCAGTCTGTTAGGAATCACTATTCCCAAGTCACTGAGTTTCTTTGCATGCCCGGTCATGGCGAGCATGTGCTCACTAACGAAGCTGCCTTCTTCCATCATGCAGCTGAAGAATTGTTTCGATGCTTCATAGCATTCCACGGCCGCATGAGTCTCAAAAATAGCTTTCAGCTCTTTCATCAACTCATGAGGATCGTGGTGCTCAAAACGTTTTTGAAGATCGGATTCCAGATCGCACAGATGGCACACTGAACTTGAGAGTACCGAATTTTCCGAGTCTCGTAAACAGCTTTTACTTCATCGGTTTCAGTTTCTGCAGGAGGGTCACCTAGCGGTGCATCAAGCACATATTGCAGATTTCCGCCAGAGAGGAAGATCCTCACATGACGGAACCAGTCGGTGAAGTTGCTACCGTTGCTCTTAAGTTTTTCTTTCTCTAGGAACTGGTTAAAATTGATTGGGGACGCCATCTCTACAACATATATTTGCAAAAGTTTAGACTAAGTTTATGACAAATTGAGTTCAAATTTTAATTTAACATAATTAAAAATCTAGGTGAACTCCCACTCAAAACAATATCCCTCGCATTGTCTTAGTGATCACATGAACCAAATCCACCGCACCTAAGTCCGATCATCACGAGATAAGGTGTGATTTCAATGGCGAATACTCAAAGTGTTCATCATATCAACCATATGATTCATGCTCTACCTTTCGGTATCACGTGTTCCGAGACCATGTCTGTACATGCTAGGCTCGTCAAGGCCACCTTAGTATCCGCATGTGCAAAACTGTCTTGCACCCGTTGTATGTACTTGTTGATTCTATCACACCCGATCATCACGAGATGCTTCGAACCGACAAGACTTGGTAACGGTGCTACTAAGGATGAACACTTTATTATCTTGAGATTTTAGTGAGGGATCATCTTATAATGCTACCGTCGCGATCTAAGCAAAATAAGATGCATAAAAGGATTAACATCACATGCAGTTCATATGTGATATGATATGGACCTTTTGTCTTTGCGCCTTTGATCTTCATCTCCAAAGCACGGACATGATCTCCATCATCTTCGGGCATGATCTCCATCATCGTCGGCGTAGCGTCAAGGTCAATGGCACCGTCTTCATGATTGTCCTCCATGTAGCAACTATTACAACTACTTTGAAATACTACTCAACATGAAATTTAAAGACAACCATAAGGCTCCTGTCGGTTGCCACAATACAATAATGATCATCTCATACATATTCATCATCACATTATGGCCATATCACATCACCAAACCCTGCAAAAACAAGTTAGACGTCTCTAATTTGGTTTGCATATTTTACGTGGTTTAGGGTTTTCGAGAAAGATCTAATCTACCTACGAACATGAACCACAACGTTGATACTAATGTTTTTCAATAGAAGAGTAAATTGAATCTTCACTATAGTAGGAGAGACAGACACCCGCAAAGCCTCTTATGCAATACAAGTTGCATGTCGAACGAGGAACAAGTCTCATGAACGCGGTCATGTAAAGTTAGTCCGAGCCGCTTCATCCCACTATGCCACAAAGATGCAAAGTACTCAAACTAAAGATAACAAGAGCATCAACGCCCACAAAACCATTGTGTTCTACTCGTGCAACCATCTATGCATAGACACGGCTCTGATACCACTGTAGGAAAACGTTGCATAGAAAACAAAAAATTTCCTACCGCGAACACGCAATCCAAGCCAAGATGCAATCTAGAAGACGGTAGCAACGAGGGGTTTATCGAGTCTCACCCTTGAAGAGATTCCAAAGCCTACAAGAGGAGGCTCTTGTTGCTATGGTAGACGTTCACTTGCCGCTTGCAAAAGCGCGTAGAAGATCTTGATCACGATCCATCCGGCGCCACGAACGGGCAGCACCTCCGTACTCGGTCACACGTTCGGTTGTTGATGAAGACGACGTCCACCTCCCGTTCCAGCGGGCAGCAGAAGTAGTAGCTCCTCTTGAATCCGACAGCACGACGGCGTGGTGTCGGTGGCGATGGAGAACTCCGGCGGAGCTTCGCTAAAGCACGCGGGAGCTATGTAGGAGAGGGGGGCGGCTAGGGTTTGGAAGGGGGTGGCCGGCCACTTGGGGGGTGCGGCCAGCTTGTGGTCTTGAGGGTGGCCGGCCCCCTCCCCTTGTCCCTCATTATATAGGTGGAAGCCCCAAGGGTTGAACTACAAGTCTCCGAATAAGACCCGAACCCAAAACCTTCCATAAGATAGGGAAACCTACCCAAGCTAGGACTCCCACTAGAGGTGGGAGTTCCACCTTCCATGGAGGGGGTGGCCGGCCCCCCTTGGGGGAGTCCACTTGGGACTCCTCCCCCACTAGGGTTGGCCGGCCATGGAGGTGGAGTCCCTCCGGGACTCCACCTTCCTTGGTGGTTTCTTCCGGACTTTTCTAGATCCTTCTAGAACCTTCCATAGAACCTTCCGCATCATTTTAATTCACATAAAATGACATCCTATATATGAATCTTATTCTCCGGACCATTCCGGAACTCCTTGTGATGTCCGGGATCTCATCCGGGACTCCGAACAAATATTCGAACTCCATTCCATATTCAAGTTCTACCATTTCAACATCCAACTTTAAGTGTGTCACCCTACGGTTCATGAACTATGCGAACATGGTTGAGTACTCACTCCGACCAATAACCAATAGCGGGATCTGGAGATCCATAATGGCTCCCACATATTCAACGATGACTTTAGTGATCGAATGAACCATTCACATATGATACCAATTCCTTTTGTCACGCGATATTTTTACTTGTCCGAGGTTTGATCTTCGGTATCACTCTATACCTTGTTCAACCTCGTCTCCTGACAAGTACTCTTTACTCGTACCGTGGTATGTGGTCTCTTATGAACTTATTCATATGCTTGCAAGACATTAGACGACATTCCACCGAGAGGGCCCAGAGTATATCTATCCGTCATCGGGATGGACAAATCCCACTGTTGATCCATATGCCTCAACTCATACTTTCCGGATACTTAATCCCACCTTTATAACCACCCATTTACGCAGTGGCATTTGGTGTAATCAAAGTACCTTTCCGGTATAAGTGATTTACATGATCTCATGGTCATAAGGACTAGGTAACTATGTATCGAAAGCTAATAGCAAATAACTTAAGACGAGATCTTATGCTACGCTTAATTGGGTGTGTCCATTACATCATTCATACAATGACATAACCTTGTTATTAATAACATCCAATGTTCATGATTATGAAACTAATCATCTATTAATCAACAAGCTAGTTGAGAGGCATACTAGGGACTCTTTGTTTGTCTACATATCACACATGTACTAATGTTTCGGTTAATACAATTATAGCATGATATATAAACATTTATCATAAACATAAAGATATAAATAATAACCACTTTATTATTGCCTCTAGGGCATATCTCCTTCAGAATCCGGTTGCCGCCCGGTCAGCCGGGCCCCAGACCGGCGAGTCCGGCGCACGGTCCGGTCGACCGGGCGCCAACCGGAGGAGCCCCTGGACGAAGAAAAAGAGGATCCGGCCCAGCATCCGGTCACAACCGGCTGGTCCGGTCACTGGTCCGGTCGGACCGGATTCCAGACCGGACAGTCCGGTCACTGGTCCGGTTGACCGGGTTTGACGAGAAGAAAGCTGAGGTGGCAAGTGACCAACGGCCATATTTCGAAGTACACTATAAATAGGCCTTCTCCTACCTCAGAACACTTAGGCAACATACTACAAGCTGTTCTTGAGCTCTCTCTCTCTTACTCCATTATTAGAAACACCAAAAGCCTCCGATCTCCCTCCTCCTCCACTCAAACTCAAATCCCTCCGGGGAATCACTAGAGGAGGACCCGATCTACTGTTCTACCAAGCCAAATCTCATTCCCCCTTGTATTCATCAAGAAGCTTGCTTCCTAGGGTTCCTTGGAAACCCTAGGTGGGCAAGAGGAGTCCGGAAGCATCCGGGTTGTGGATTTGCTCCGGGCAAGATTGTGAAGGTTTGGAGGCTACCTCAAAGTCTACCACAAGTGAGTGAGCTATTCCTTCGTGGGATAGGCTCCGGAGAATAGGGTGAGCCTTCGTGGCGTGGGGAATCCTTCATGGGACCTCCACCCCTCCAAACGTGACGTACCTTGTTGCAAAGCAAGGGAACACGGGAATACATCCTCGTCTCCGCGTGCTATCGGTTATCTCTAACCGAACTCCTTACTTGTGATTTAACTGCCTGAGAGAGCCTTCGTGCTCGAGATAGTTGTCTCTTCATATTGGTTGCTTCACCTAGTTTGCATTAGGCTCACCTTTATTTCCGCAGAGCCTAATATTGCAAAGAAATAATTAAAATCTGTAGAAACCTATTCACCCCCCTCTAGGTTTACCATCTCTATACTTTCAATTGGTATCAGAGCCTGGACTCTTATTAAGGGCTTCACCGCCTTAAGAGTGAGATGGATAAACTATTCGAGGGTCTAGATGAAGACTCTAACCTTTCGGTTAAAGAGATGAAATCTAGATTCTTGGCATATGATGCCGAGAAGAAGAAAAAGGAGGATGAGCTACAAAGCCAAATGGCAGAGATGTCTGTCATGCTTAAGAACTTGACTAATGGGTCTCCTAGTACGGCTTCGGCCTCCCTAGGGGCCTATCGCGAAGTCAACCATGAATATCCCAAAAACACTTCACCCATGCCTCATATAAACCATAGTGGGAATGTTCCCCATTTTGATGGAACTCACTTTCCTTTTTGGAAATCTTCTATGGAATCTCATATTCGCAGCTGCAGCGTGGAGTTGTGGGAGATCATTGTTCATGGATACCGGGAGCCACAAGATCCCATTCGGTTGACCTCCACCGAATTCTACAACCCTCAACTCAACGCCTCCGCACGTGATAAGATTAGGAGTGGCATCAACCGCAAGCTCCTTGATCAAGTCAATGACATAGACTCCGCTAAAGAGTTGTGGGATCGAATCATAGTACTTCAAGAGGGAACCGATTTGATCCAATCCGCTCTTTATGAGACCGCAAAGCAAGAGGCCCATCAATTCATGATTCGAGAAGGAGAGTCCGTGGCCGATGCTTATGCAAGACTTGGTGCTCTTAGAGTAAGGGTCAAGGGACTTGGTGTTGAGAAGTACAATGACGGCTTCGAGATGAATGAAGCATTCATAAAGTCCAAGGTCATTGCTATGATTGCCGTCAAACAAGAAGACACAAATCTTGCACTCAACTTGCAAATCATGACCAAGAGTGCCGACCTCAACTCCGATGATCTAGTCTCCTATGTGGCCGCCAATGAAAACATGGCCAAAGCGGGAAAGAGGCTGATGGCAATGAACCGTGTTGATGAAGCCTCACACAACCATGAAGCGCCACACAACCTTGCTCTCAAAGCTAGGGCTGATCATGGAAGCAAAGAAGACTATGAAATTGAAGAAGATGAAGAGATGACTTCAACTAGTGACATGGCTACCGACATTGCTTTCTTTGCCAAGAAGTACAAGGCAAAGTTCCCTATGCTCCTCAATGACAAGAAGAAGAAGAGAACTTGCTACAATTGTGATGAAGATAGCCACTTTGCAAATGAGTGCCCTTATGAGAAAAGGGTGGACAAGCCAAGATTCTTCAAAGGGGTCAAGCCAAGATTGAAGCCAAACCCAATCAATGATCGATACAAGAAGAACAAGGGAAGAGCCTTTGTTGGGGCCGAGTATTTGTCCGATGATGAAGAGGAAGATGAGGAGAAGGAGGCCGGGGTGGCCGGTCTGGCTTTCTCTAAGCCCGGGTCACTCTTCACATATGACTACTCCAAGGACTACTCCACGGAGAATGATGTTGGATCCTCCTTCATGGCAAGGATAACTCAAGATGATGACTCCGATGACTCTACCTCATCTACAATCATTGGCTCTTGTCTTATGGCAAGGGAAACCAACGTAATGGAACCTCCACCCTCCCTATCTAGTGTTCTTGATGATGAAAACGAAAATCAAGATGAATTAATTGTGCTTAAGGAACTCTATGATGTTAGATGCACCCTTCGTGGTGAAGCTCTTGTCAAGTTTGATTTCTTGATGGACTCACTCAAACAAAAGGATGAGTCCATTGAGGAATTAGAATATCATTTGAATGAGAAGGAACGAAGATTCAATCTCCTAAGACAAGAGCTAAAAAACCGAAAGGTGCATATCTCAAGGCCTTAAGCAACAAATTGAAACCTATGAACTTGATAAAGTTAAGGGCCTAGAAACTATTGATAGGGCTCAATTATTGACCCAAGAGCTCAATACCTCAAAGGAGGAGCTTGAAGTTGCTCATGCTTCTCTCAATAGGGATCTTGACCACCTTGAAAAGGCTAACAAGCTTGTCAAGGATGAGCTCAAGAAACTTGGAGAGAACCATGATCTACTCCAAGAATCCTACAAAAAGGCTCTTGGATCAATGAAGGATCCCATTGATGTTGAAAAGCTTGCTTGTTCCTCCACTTCCTTTACTAGTGAGCATGCTAAACTTGTTGAGGAACATGTTCGTTTACAAGAGGAACTTTCTTTGCATGTTGAGACCAATGCATATCTTGAATCCTTGGTGACCAAATATGGTCTCGACTATCATCCTAATGAATCTTCTTGTGAGCAAGCATCTATTCTTGAGGAAAATGTTAGGTTAACAAAGGAACTTGCAAAGTTCACCACCGCCAAGAACAAGATGGGATTGGATGAACTCTTGAGTAAGCAAAGGTCAAACAATCAAAAGTATGGACTTGGATATGTTCCCAAGTCCCACAAGAAGAACAACTACAAGAAGGAGAAACCCGCTCAAGATAAGAACAAGAAGGTCACTAATAATGGCAAAGCCTCAAAGGGCAAAGCCACTAGTGGTGACCGCACGGGGCCAAACGATCACTATGTATTATTTGTTGATTATTATGGTGATGTCTATGCTAACTATGTTGGCCCTCCTAATGGCTATGCTTATAGAGAGTACTCAATTTGGGTACCAAAAGATATTGTTGCCATTGCAAAGGAACCCATTAATCGATGGGTTCCTAAATCCTCTACTTGATTTTGTAGGGGTATTCCTCCGGTGGTCCAAAATGGGTGTTTGATAGTGGATGCACCAATCATATGACCGGAGGAAGAGGTGTGCTTGATCAATTCATTGAAGATATCAACAAGAAGTCAAGCATCACTTTTGGTGACAACTCAAAGGGAAAGGTACTTGGTTATGGCAAGGTAGCAATCTCTAAGGACTTGTGCCTTGAGATGGTTATGCTTGTTGAACACCTTGGCTATAACTTACTTTCTATATATCATCTTGCCGGTGCCGGTTACAATTCATATTTCACTAAATATTATGTGCAAGTCTTTAGGAGTGACAATCTCAAATTGGTCCTTGTTGGATATGTGGAGAACAACCTTTATGTGGTTGACCTCTCGAAAGAGAGCCCCTCTTTCTCCACATGTCTAATGGCGGCCAAGCATGACGAAGGTTGGTTGTGGCATCGCCGCCTTGGTCATGTTAACATGAGGAATCTTAAACAACTCCTAAAGGGTGAGCACATTGTGGGACTAACCGGCATTTCTTTTGAGAAAGATCGTGTTTGTAGTGCATGTGTAGCCGGAAAGCAACTCAAGAAGAAGCATCCTATCAAGAGTATTGTTACCACATCTAGGCCTTTGGAGCTCCTTCATTTGGATCTCTTTGGGCCATCACATTATGATACTCTTGGTGGGAGCAAGTATGGACTTGTCATTGTTGATGATTACTCAAGATACTCTTGGGTCTTTCTCCTTAAGTCTAAGGACGAGACCCATAGAGAGTTCATCATCTTCGCCAAGAAAGCTCAACGTATGTATGAATCCAAGATCAAGGCAATTAGGACCGACAATGGCATCGAGTTCAAGAACTACACTATGCAAGAGTTTGTTGATGATGAGGGCATCAAGCATGAGTTTTCAGCTCCATACACTCCTCAACAAAATGGTGTTGTTGAAAGGAAGAACCGGACTATCATTGAGATGGCAAGAACCATGTTGAGTGAATTCAACTCACCCCACAACTTTTGGGGAGAAGCCATCTCTACGGCCGTCCACTACTCCAACCGGCTCTTCCTCCGCCCCCTCCACAACAAAACTCCATACGAGCTCCTTACCGGTAACAAGCCTAATGTCATGTACATTCGTGTTTTTGGATGCAAATGTCTTGTTAAGAACAACAAAGGAAAGCTCGGTAAATTTGAAACTAGAACCATAGAGGGTATATTCGTTGGATATGCGGAGAACTCTCACGCCTATAGATACTACAACCGGTCCACCGGGACTATTGAAGTATCTTGTGATGTGGTGTTCTTGGAGGATAATGGCTCCCAAGTGGAGCAAGTTGTTCCATGTGTTGCAGGTAATGATGATGATCCATCTAGTGCCATCAAGCATATGGGCATTGGACACATCCGGCCCATGGAAGTTCATAATGATGATCAAGATGATGGAGTAGATGTATCAAGCACGGCTCAAGTGGAGCCTAGCTCAACTCAAGCCGAACCATCAAGTGCAACTCAAGAACCATCCTCTACTCAAGATGAGTCGCGTTCCGAAGAACAATATGAAGATCCTCATTCCACGGAGCAAGACCATGATGATGATCAAGAAACATCCTCAACTCATGATCAAGCTCAAGTGATCCCTCATGATCAAGCACTAGCAAGAGATGAATTCATTGATCATGAAGGAACCGTTCGGAAGATCAAGGCCGCTACAAGGGAAAGTGACATGAAAGTGGATCAAGTCCTTGGTAGCATCTCAAGAGGAGTGGTAACTCGTAGACACCATGCATTACTTATCACTTATTGTCAACATCATGCTTTTGTGTCTAGTTTTGAACCACTTAAGGTACATGAAGCCTTGGTCGATCCGGATTGGGTAATTGCTATGCAAGAAGAATTGGAGTGTTTCACTCGTAATGAAGTATGGTCTCTAGTTGAGAGACCCAAGGATCATCGCATCAATGTCATTGGGACCAAATGGGTATTCAAGAACAAGCAAGATGAGAATGACATTGTCATACGAAACAAAGCAAGGTTAGTGGCGCAAGGGTTTGCCCAAATAGAAGGTATGGATTTTGAGGACACCTTTGCGCCGGTAGCCCGTCTTGAAGCTATTCATCTTTTGCTTGCATTTGCATCTTTCCACAATTTCAAATTATATCAAATGGATGTGAAAAGTGCATTTTTGAATGGTCCCCTAAAAGAAACCGCATATGTGGCTCAACCCCCGGGTTTCGAAGACCCATGCCGACCCAACCACGTGTATTTACTCCATAAGGCACTCTACGGTCTCAAGCAAGCTCCACGTGCTTGGTATGAGTTCCTTAGGGATTTCTTACTACATGATGGGTTTTGCATGGGTACGGTCGATTCCACCCTTTTCACCAAGCGGGTTAAAGGGGGTGACCTCTTTATATGTCAAATATATGTTGATGATATTATCTTTGGTGGAACTAACCCCAATCATAACAAAGCTTTTGAGCTATTGATGACTAGGAAATTTAAGATGTCCATGATGGGAGAGTTGAAGTTCTTCCTAGGCTTCCAAGTGAGGCAACTTGCAAAAGGCACCTTCATCTCTCAAGAAAAGTATGTGAGGGACATGCTCAAGAAATTCAACATGACCAATGCGAGTCCAATGAAGACACCCATGCCCGTAAAGGGGCAACTTGGCTCATGTGACGGTGAGAAGGATGCGTACATAAAGGTATACCGCTCCATGATAGGATCCTTGCTCTACCTTTGTGCCTCTAGGCCGGATATCATGCTAAGTGTAGGGATGTGTGCTCGTTTTCAATCCGCTCCCAAGGAGAGCCATTTAGTGGCGGTCAAACGGATTCTAAGATACCTTGTTCTCACTCCTACTCTCGGGCTATGGTATCCAAAGGGGTCAACCTTTGAACTCATTGGCTATTCGGATTCCGATTGGGCCGGTGATAAGGTTGACCGGAAGTCTACCTCCGGGGCTTGCCAATTTATTGGCCGGTCATTGGTGAGTTGGTCATCCAAGAAACAAAACTCCACCGCCCTATCCACCGCCGAAGCCGAATACATATCTGCGGCATCTTGTTGCACTCAATTGTTATGGATGAAGCAAACCTTGAAAGACTATGGTGTGTCTCTTGGTACGGTGCCTCTTCTTTGTGACAATGAAAGTGCAATAAAGATCGCCAACAACCCGGTTCAACATTGTCGCACCAAACATATTGACATTCGCCATCACTTCCTACGTGATCATGTTGCCAATAAGGATATTGATCTCACTCATGTGGGAACAACCTACCAATTGGCGGATATTTTCACTAAGCCTTTGGATGAAGCCCGCTTTGTTAACTTGAGAGGAGAACTTGGTATTCTTGATCCTAAAAACTTGGATTGATTAACTTCTTGCACTATATTCTTGCATTTATCTTGCTATCTAGCTTAGAGGCATAGCACATATGGGGATAGTCATCCTACCATGTCTTGGTACGATGCATACCTATGTGTGCAACATAAATAGACCCAATGTCATTATATGGACCCAAGCATGTCTCTTCGCGGTCTCATGACATTTGCGCTTTCACATAGGGGGAGTAATTCCCCGCCCCTCATTGAGCCTTCATTACAACTTGATTTGACTATATAAGGCCAAATGATCTTATTGCAAACATCATTTCCAAATGACTTATGATTCTTGATATATACTTCGAATCATGCCCATTGTTGCTATTCACATCTTGTTTGGATTTTCTCTCCAATGGGTATGCCTAGAGAACTTTGTGTTTCCAACCCCATGTCTATGCTCATCTCATCATCATCTATCTATCTATATGTACATGTCATCATCTGAGCACTCACACACATTTACACAAAGCATAGGGGCAAAACGAGGCAAAACTAGACAATTCTGGGCTGGCCGGTCCCTGGCCCGGTTGGACCGGGTTCCTGCGGATGGTCTGGTTGACCGGGCGCCAACCGGGCTCTGGGCCGGATCAGCCGGCGCCAGGTCCGGTCGACCGGGCGCCCGACCGGCCGCGCAGCCTACTATAAATTGGGGAAGGGATACCCCTTGGGGTCATCTTCCCCATTATTCCCCAACCTCCACACCTCCATGGCCGGCGCCCTGCTCACCTCCACCAAAATCTAGGCCGTTCCCACCACAAGAACCCCCCAAACTCCACCAAACCATAGATCGGGCTCTTTGGGACATCTCCACCGAAGGATTTGAGCCCTCTCAAGCTAGTTTGGGAATTTTTGGTGTTCTTGGTTTTCAAGCCTTACCTTGTGTTCTTCTTGTTCTCTTGATCAAGGAGAACAATGTCTTCGGGTAATGTACTCTCCCTTCCTCCCTAATTTCTAGTCCTCTTCACACATTGCTAGTTCTTGACAAGATTTGAGGAAATCTTAGGGTTAGGGTTAGAGTTTGCAAGTCCTCATGCCTTTAGAGTGTCTCACAACACAAAGCACATACTCCACTCTATTGCTATAGTCTATGTTCAAGTTTTTGAGTTTTTGCATGAATTTGTGGTAGAAAATCTGGGCAACCGGCCCGTCCGGTCTGCCGCCCGGTTGGACCGGCCTGTGCGCCGGATCGCCCAGTTTTTCGCACAATCTCATCAATACACTTGAATATATGCTATGCTTTTTGGTTCCCCTCTTATTGATGACATGTACACTTACCCCACTGCTATCCTTGCTCTATTCTCTCATTCACAGGAAGTTGGAGTGGTGAACCTGAACGACGGGGCACTGTTGCCAAGAGAGGCCGGACTGCTGAGAATCCACCTCGCCGGTCTAGTGCTCGCGCACCTCCTGCAGCTCATCAGACTACTGACACTGGCAGCTTGGAGAGGAGAAGAACCAAGTCCGTGGGTGGTAAGAAGAAGGATAAGCATGCCGCCCAAGAAGATGATGAAGAAGTGCCAACTTTCAATCTTGCGGATGCACACCGCGGTGAGTGGAGGGAAGTGAGATTGGTTAATCCATATCGCCATGAACGCCGGACTTACATGGGTGGTGACAAGTTCTTCTGGACCAAGACACAAGCAACCCTATGGTATGGTTTCTATGATGATCATGACAGTATGAAGAATGGGTCTGTTGTGATGCCCAAGACCATCAATCCTCAGGAGCTTGCCTTGCATGAAGCCACAAAGTACCGCTTTGTGGTTGAAACCTTGAAGGGGCTGGGCCTATATGACCTTGTGATCCTCAAGCCTGATGATACACAAGAAGATCCCACCTACTATCTTATGCTAGTCCGTCAGTTCCATTGCACTATCTACTTTCATGAAGATGAAGACCGCACCATGACTTGGATGACTGGCAAGGAGAAGTACTCTTGCACCTACACACAGTTCTGTGCGGCCTTGGGTTGTGGTGGTGACCGTTCTCTAGGGTACAAGATTCACTCTCGGTCCAAGATGACTAGGGGTGACATCTCCTTTTGCTACCCCACTAACCCAACAGCTGGGCCTCCCACCATCTCCGGGATGTACTATTCCTACCTTGTCCTTGCCAAGCTATTCCGTGAGAACCTCATCAGCAAGTCTGGAGATTCTAGTGAAGTCAGGAACTATCACCTGAACCTGATGTACTATTGCAACCCTGACAAGAGAAGGAAGATTGATGGGTGTGATCTTATTTACTATGAGATCAAGCGTGCAGTGATGGACCGCATGACTCCAAACTATGCTCAGTACATTCAACGGCTCATCAACACCATTGTTCCTGCTCCTCTCAACGTGTTTGGTGAAAAGGTCCTCATGGAACCATTCAGATTCCCTACCTAGGATGGTCGCATAGAAGTCCATTCCATGATGCCCACCGCTGAGCGCCGTTCCAAGGAACAGCATGATCCTGCAGCAGGACCCAGTTACACTCGGCGCCCTCAGCGTGGTGCCGCTCGCTTCTTCACTAGCATGTGGCAGATGTGCAAGAACACCAATGATGTTGCACATCAGAGTCTTGCCATTAACCAGGAGACAGAGTGAGTTCATGGCTGCACGGAATGCTCCTGTTCCTCCTTCTGGCCCTGAGATGGAGCCTGTGGTTGCACCAGCTTGGGAGATGCCTCCCATTACCAATGAGATGCTCCAGAACTTTGACTTCTCCATGTATGCTCATGGTGGCCCTCCTCCTCAGACTGCTCGTGCTCCCTCCCCTCCTGCTGATGATGATGATGAGGATGATCATGCTGCGGCTACTCCGTTGAGCTACTACTCCGTCGGGCATCAGTTCTATTGATGGGTGCGGTAGCTTCTCTCCTCTTTTCTTCGCCTTTTTGGTGTCCCGATGCCATAGGGGGAGAAGAGAGTAGAAGAGAGTAGAGTCTAGGACTACGGGGTTCCTTGATTGTCACAAGCCATGGGAGTTGCTTTATTTGGATCTTATATGGCTTGTGCTTATTTGTTTTCGATTTCTCGAGAATCATTTGCTACTTTGAATAATTTGTGTATGGACGTGTATGGACGACTATGTGTGTGCTTATTCACTCTATTAGGATAATCATGTTTTATGCTTATATATCTTGATATACTTGTCCATACCATGCTTGTTTCCTAAAGATATTGGGGGAGCTTCTCATGTTACACATATGGTGCACTTTGCATTCAAACGCAAATTTTCCAAGTGCACACATTATGGGGGAGCTGTCGTAATATCTTATATGGAATCAAGGTTTAGAGCTTATCATAATATCTATATGTGACTCTAGCTCGGTTTGTCATCGTATACCAAAAAGGGGGAGATTGTAAGGGTATTTTACCCTTATCCATTATTTTGGTAACAATGACACCGTGCTAGAGTATTTGACCTAATACGTTTATAAGGATTATCTCAGGTATTAGGCAATGAGGCATAAATGGTGTATCAAAGGAACAAGAAGGCTAAAGGAGACCCCCCACTTCAACAACAATCGAAAAGGGGTCTACAGAAGAAATCCGGTTGGTCACCCGGTTGGACCGGGCCATAGACCGGATGGTCCGGCGCACGGTCCGGTCGACCGGGCGCCAACCGGGCGCCAACCGGGCGTCAACCGGGCTGCAAATCGACGCTGGAAGAATCCGGTTGCCGCCCGGTCAGCCGGGCCCCAGACCGGCGAGTCCGGCGCACGGTCCGGTCGACCGGGCGCCAACCGGGCGCCAACCGGAGGAGCCCCTGGACGAAGAAAAAGAGGATCCGGCCCAGCATCCGGTCACAACCGGCTGGTCCGGTCACTGGTCCGGTCGGACCGGATTCCAGACCGGACAGTCCGGTCACTGGTCCGGTTGACCGGGTTTGACGAGAAGAAAGCTGAGGTGGCAAGTGACCAACGGCCATATTTCGAAGTACACTATAAATAGGCCTTCTCCTACCTCAGAACACTTAGGCAACATACTACAAGCTGTTCTTGAGCTCTCTCTCTCTCTTACTCCATTATTAGAAACACCAAAAGCCTCCGATCTCCCTCCTCCTCCACTCAAACTCAAATCCCTCCGGGGAATCACTAGAGGAGGACCCGATCTACTGTTCTACCAAGCCAAATCTCATTCCCACTTGTATTCATCAAGAGCTTGCTTCCTAGGGTTCCTTGGAAACCCTAGGTGGGCAAGAGGAGTCCGGAAGCATCCGGGCTGTGGATTTGCTCCGGGCAAGATTGTGAAGGTTTGGAGGCTACCTCAAAGTCTACCACAAGTGAGTGGGCTATTCCTTCGTGGGATAGGCTCCGGAGAATAGGGTGAGCCTTCGTGGCGTGGGGAATCCTTCGTGGGGCCTCCACCCCTCCAAACGTGACGTACCTTGTTGTAAAGCAAGGGAACACGGGAATACATCCTCGTCTCCGCGTGCTATCGGTTATCTCTAACCGAACTCCTTACTTGTGATTTAACTGCCTGAGAGAGCCTTCGTGCTCGAGATAGTTGTATCTTCATATAGGTTGCTTCACCTAGTTTGCATTAGGCTCACCTTTATATTCCGCAAAATCTAATATTGCAAAGAAAGAATTAAAATCTGTAAAAACCTATTCACCCCCCCTCTAGGTTTACCATCTCTATACTTTCAGGAGGGGGTAGGAACCTTGCATCATTTCAGTATATTTCTTACCAACATTTTTGGTATAGCTGGGTTGTGATGAAGTAGGACCTAGTCAGCATTTCCGTCTATTTCTTCGAGTTGGTTTTATATAGCCAGGTTAACCGTGAGTTTTCACATATTCTATCTATTGTGTACAGAAAGTTACGGGCGACTTTTACGAGAACCATCCGTTTTGTCCTAATGTTCACCGATTGGTATCAATCAACCATACTCATCGTGCCTTTGTTTTTTTTACCTTTTGTCTCAGTGATCTAGAACTACTAGTTCTCAGGCATGTCTTAGTTGTCGGTGTCTTATATGTGTGGCCATCTATGAAAGTTATGTATTATAATTTTATAAGAATAATATTTTCCCCATCTCGTATATCGAGCACCCATGATTTCTTATGGATATTATGGGTTTAAAATTTGGATGTCTTGCTATCATGTGTTAAATTTGGAGTACCATATATAGAGTGTGCATTAATTGGCAATAGTTGGCAATCATGGCGTTTTTTCACCCGGAGCATATGCTCATGGTTTTTGAAATGAATTTTAAAAGTATTATAAAATGTTAAAAAATCAGACAAAAAAATGTCGCGCATACATCTTGATGTACTATGTATTCGCGAAGTCGTTTCACGAAAAACCGAATTTTTTTATGTCATGTATAAAAAAGAGAAAGTTTTGTGCTAAAAATAAGCTCTCCACAAGACATTTCCTTGTCTTTTTTACAAAGCACACAAAAAATATCAATTTTCCACGAAACTTGGCATGCGCAAGTAGAATGTTGACATATACGCTTGGCAGGAGCACATGCACCCTAGACCTCCACGAAATTTTTGTTTGAATTCTTTTAATATATTAAAAAAAATCGATTGCGGGAGCATAGGCACCCAAGATCTTTTATTAGAGTTAGTGAAGGTAATGTTTTAGGGGGCGATTGAGAAAAAACAGTATGTACACTGTACACCCATATCCTCACGTAGCAACTCTTTCGAGCCGCTCCTCAGTCCTCACGTAGCAACTCTTTCGAGCCGCATCTCCTCTTGTCCTAAAATTTTGAATAATGCATGAATATCTCTGATTTATTGCTAAAACTGCACGCATGCTCTTTCACGGTAGAAAAGACACTCCAGTTTGTAGATTTTTTTTGTTCCACTCATTGGTAGTTGACCACCCACCTTTGCCTTTTTGTTTTGTTTTTGAGAACCGACAACTCTTTATTGATTGTTTGAAACACTAAAGGGAATCCATAAACCTTCTAGAGGTCGAAGAAGCCAGAGCCTACGACCACAATCTGAAGACAGGGAGCTAGTCAGTGAGCCTCCCCGTTGGAGCTCCTGGATTCATGCCTAAAAAGCGATGAAGTGAACGAGATAGATGTTTCCTTGTCCTCACGGAATACTGCACGATAGCAACCGATATACGGATTATGCAGGTTCTTATAACTTCCATGCAGTCGCTCGCCACACAGATATTTTGGAGGTTGAGGTTCTGAGCCAGTGCAAGAGCCTCACAGATATTTTGGAGGTTGAGCTTCGAGCGTGGCTGGACTGAAGGATCCATATAGAGTAAGAGCTGAAGCTCCCAAGAATTCTTCTTCCCTAGTACGGCAGACTATCGCAAGCGATCCTTGCTCCCCAGACCGCGCTACCACGGCATCTGTATTGACTTTGGCATAACCAGCCGGTAGTGCCCTCCACTTAGGAGCAGCTCGTCTCGGGGATCCTCGTCCCGGCCCCTTCGCCAAGGCCGGAGCCTAAGCTAGGTCTTGCAGAAATTTTTGATGAATAGAAAGGTGGACAAGGGGCTTTGTTGGTCACCATCATTTATGAGTCGTCGCCGAGCGAACCATATAGCCCAGAGGGTTACCACCATTTCAACGAATGCAACGTGGTCAAGAGTGTTTACTAGATCCGAGACACATTTTGAATGCCTCCATGAGTCTTCTGCCCCACAAATTGAGCAAGAATTGAGTCTGCCATATTACGGTGATGATGAACATCACCAGTTGGTAGCGATTGTTGAGCAAGCTGCCATAGGAACAATTTCAATTTAGAGGGTACTTGAACCTTTCACATGTCGTACCACAATTTCTCTTCCGGTGCAATATTTGATACACCTGGCCTTTCCTCTAGCCAGTATTCACGTCTTCTCTTTGTGCCAACAAACAAACGGTATATTGATCTGAAAGAGAGGATGGCTGAGCGCTCATCTGATATCTCCTTGTGCTAAAAGGGGTTTTGCATATGTGTTCAATATCCACTAGCAAGAACCATTCCTCTTGAATTGTAAGATTTCACGTTATAGAGTCAGTGGAGATGAAATCAGTATTACCTATTTGTCCCGATTACTAGTCCAGTACTACAACATAGAGCATCTCCAGCCCCCCCCACCAATAGTCCCAAAAACGTGAAAATGGTGGCACCGGTGCGAAATAAATCTCCCAGCCGCCGACCCCAATTTTGTTTTGGAGCCATCGCGGCCCAGCACTACCGCCCCCAGGCCAAACCCAATCAACCGTGTGCCCAATGGCCTATCTCCTTTGGCCCAGCAAGGGGCCCGTGAGAATCATTTCAGCCCAAAGTGGACCAGTACATTGGTTACGGATTCTTGATGGACAAGGCAAGGAAGCGTCGAATAAGGAAAGGATGGCCTAGATATTATTGTAACATAGTTGAATCCTTGTAGGACTCTCGGGAACTAGCCTCCGATATAAAGGCCAGGAGAGGACCTGCCAGAGGACTCTCGAAAAAAACCTACACAATCCCGCATACATCAACCCTAGAAACCTTGCGTTCCGGTGAGTTCACCACAACGCAGTCTATCGGCTGCCCCATTGTAACCTTTTTCATCGATAAATCAAGATCAGGCAAGCAGGAGTAAGGGTTTTACCTCATCGAGGGCCTCGAACCTGGGTAAATCTCGCTTTCTGTTCGTTTGGTATTCGATGTCTCGTGCTAACTTGCAGGATTCCGTCAATCCTAAGCCCCTCATGGTGGGCATTGCCGAGGAGCCCCCTCGTCACCTCCCTTGAGCCAGATCGGCAGTGCAACCACCCCTCGCAACCAAGATCGCCACCACACTCATTTGGAGGCTGTGGTGATCGATTTGGGGTGTTCTGGTGCTTGTCGTGCGCCAAGTGCAGATATCTACATGTTTTCTTTCCGAAGTTATGTGATATTCAAAAGTTGGTAATTGAAGTTCTTCAAATATTCAAAAGTGACACAAAATTCAGAGAAAGTATTGAGGGCGAAGATGAAATATTTTGGATGCTGGCTTTCAGTATGTTTTAGGGCTTTCAAAAGTGCACCTACAAATCATACTTGGCCATCGAGGAAAAATATTTTAAAATGTAACGGTTTTGAGAATTTAAATCAACGTAAAAGGTTATGGTGAGGTTTTTGAGAAGTGGTTGATCCAAGCTTTTGGCATATGGTCAGTGTGCTATAGTGACACCGAGTTTGGGAATTGGTTCATCAAAGAAAAATATTTTGTAAACTATTTTGAAAAGGAATTAAAAAAAGGGGGCAAAAACAAAATACTGAAAGTTTTTGGTGTTGGTCCAAAGAGACGATGGGTTTTTTTTTGTAGAAATAGTGTTTATAAGTCAAAGGGATTAGTCCCTAATTTTGGAGAATTTTGGGGTGCTACATCTGCGTTTTTCTTTTGTTTCTTGGGTGAACTATTTTGTACTACAAATCACGGTTGGTTTTGCTCCATTCATGATTTATAGAAGAAAAAAAAAACAAGGAGAGGAAGATTGAAGCCTTGATCAGATGGTTGAAATAAGCTTGATCGGATTTGATTCGCGGGGATGCTCTCAGCGCGTCCATACGAAAATTCTAACTGATAACTGAAACTAATTAATGCCGCTCAATCCGACTACAGTACTGCTAAGCTTCGAAGAAAGGGTAGGAAACTTGATCATTCCTAATCCAAACACGAGCCGGACTCCGTCGGCCCTCTGGTCATAAATGGCCATCTTTTGCCTTTCCGCCCCACAATCTTGAGCAGCCACCAGCCACGATGAGCGAGACGCAGCCCATCTCCCTGGCTACCCCGACGCCGGCCGACCTGGAGAGCACCTCGCGGCTGGAACTGTTCCTTCACGATGCCGGTTCGTTCGAGAGCTCAGACGAGTTGGCTGCCCGCGAGGACGTGCTGCGCGAGCTCCAAGGCGTTCTAGATCGCTGGGTGAAGCGGCTCACCGCCCAGCGAGGGTACCCCGACGGTATGGTCGAGCAGGCCACGGCCCTGCTCCTCCCGTTCGGCTCGTACCGTCTCGGCGTCCACGGCCGCGGCTCCGACATCGATGCCCTAGTCATCGGCCCTTCCTACATCGACCGCGACCACGACTTCTTCGACGTTCTTGGCAGCGCGCTCGCCGAGACGGAGGCGGTGACGGAGCTGCAGGCCGTGCCCCGCGCGTACGTGCCGGTGATCAAGATGAAGTTCCACGGCGTCCCGGTGGACCTCCTCTACGCCAGCGTCTGCCTCCCCGTGGTGCCCAAGGACATCGACCTGCGCGACCGGTCCGTGCTCCGCGGCATGGACCTGGCCACCGTCCGCAGCCTCAACGGCGTGCGCGTGGCCGACGAGATCATGCGGCTGGTTCCGGACGACGCCGCGTTCCGCACGACGCTGCGCTGCGTCAAGCACTGGGCCAAGGCGCGAGGCGTCTACTCCAACGTGATGGGATTCGTGGGCGGCGTCGGATGGGCGATCCTGGTGGCGCGCGTGTGCCAGTTATACCCTAACGCCGCGCCCAGCATGCTGGTGCCCCGGTTCTTCAAGATCTTCTCGCAGTGGAAGTGGCCCAACCCGGTGCTGCTGGGTGGCATCGAGCACGACGACGATGGCCAGCTCGCGCTCCGGCTGCCAGTCTGGGATCCGAGGAGGAACCCCCGCGACAGGACCCACCTCATGCCCGTCATCACCCCGGCGTACCCGTGCATGAACTCCTGCTACAACGTCTCCCACGCCACTCTACGGATCATCACGGAGCAGCTCGAGATCGGCCGTGCGATCAGCCAGGAGATCGCCGAGTCCGGCGGCGCCCGCGGGTGGGAGGCGCTGTTCCAGCCGTTCCACTTCTTCAAGGCGTACAAGAGCTACCTGCAGGTGGACGTGAAGGTCGCCGGAGGAGAGGCAGATCTCCGGGAGTGGAAGGGGTGGGTGGAGTCGCGGCTGAGGCAGCTGGTGATCAGGGTTGAGATGGCCACGGCCGGCATGCTGCTCTGCCATCCCAACCCGCAAGCCTACGCCGACGATCGGCAGTGCACCGCAACCTTCTTCGTGGGTCTGTCCAAGCAACAACAGAAGCAGCTCCAGGTGCAGTTCGACCTCCGTGCGACGACAGAGGAGTTCAAGCAGGAGGTGTACATGTACGAGTTCTGGAGGCCCGGGATGGAGCTGGAGGTCAAGCACGCCCGAAGGAAGGACCTGCCGTCCTACGTCAGGGATCACATCCTCCCGGCTGGTCACCTCAAGAGGAAGCGCGACCAAGATGATCCTTCACCTTCTTCATCTGCGTCCGGCGACTCCGAGTCGAGCTCCAGCAGCAGCAGGGACGTCAAGAGGGCGGCAACAGCAGATAGCGTCACCTGAGAGCAAGAGGCAAAGCTGTCCCAGAAATATCCTTACCAGCGCTTCAGGACAGGGAGATGTCTGACAACAGATGAACATCCAGAGCAATCACATTCAAGCCAAGGCAAGAGCGAAATCTTCAAACGAATTCTAGTCACGCAGATCACAAGATTCAGCGCAAGACCATCGTCCCGGAAGATCATCGTGTACACAGATAGATTTACATTGCATAACTTTGTCAATGGGACAGTTTTGTATGATTAATGATGAGCAAACATACTTTACAAGTCGAATCCTATATCAACTATGTAGGCAAGGCAAACGGTTAGCAGAACCACCGGATAAAAAGCTTGTAATTGTCGATTGTTGATGTTATGTGCTTGCTTAGTCCCTTCAGTGCAATCCTTCGATCCGAGGCAGAGCTCCCACGATGGTTTCCCAAGGAGGTGGAAGTCTCTGATGTAAAAGTTTATCAGAATTGTGCTACTACTGGAAGCAACTTATTAATAAAGTCATTTGATGTTATCTTTCATTTTCTTATGGTCGATACATGATGTAATCCTTTGTAATATTGTTTCATGTTCAAATAAAGGAATAAAAGGCCGCATGCATCAATCGATGTAGAGGCGGGGACGACATGCCTCCGTTTCGAAAAAAATCTTGGCTTTCTGATATGATCAACTAAACGTTACCAGGTCCAGAAAAACAACCAACATGTTTCATAGTGAGACTTCCTACCAGAATTATTGAACTGACACACACTACGGGAAAAACGCTCGTTGCCGTGCAACAACATTTTGCCGTGTGCTCGCGCACGGCAAAGAATACTTTGCCGTGCGACGTAAACAGAAAATGCACGGCAACGACCAACGCACGGCAAAGAGGACCTACGGCGCACGGCAAAGATAAAGCGCACGGCAAAGCCTCAGCAAAGCGCACGGCAATGAAAGAAGGCACGGCAAAGAGAGGAAGGCGTTGCCGTGAGATGTCCTTTGCCGTGCGCCAGACCCATCCGCACGGCACAGGCTTCTTTGCCGTGCGCTGTGCACAGACTCGCACGGCAAAGGCTGCTTTGCCGTACACATTTTCCTTTGCCGTGTGCCTTATGGTATTTTCTTCTTTTTCTTTCTATATTGTACTTATTTTAATGCTTATATTTTATTCTTGAAATATGACAAGTACCACATCTTGATTAATGAATGTTTATACTATATTTTTGCAATACGACAAGTACTCTAAGTCCTTACTCCCCCTCCAACATATCAGGGTTTCGGCGTAAACAAACCGCGTTCGGGGAATCTTCCAAGTGCTATCGCCTGAAAGAGAGGAATGCCACACAGCCTTGCACCATTTGGTGAATCACACCTTCCAACACACTTTGACACATATCCTAGGTCCGCTTGCAAGTGTTGGTGGCATTCCGGTGCTCCGGCGGTCGTTCTCTCCCGAAAACGGCGGTCTGCGTGCCTCGGGGGGGTCTCCCCCCCTAGATTTCACCGCGCGAGGTTCCACCAACATACTTTTTGGTAGGTTTGGTTTTGGTTAGTCCATATACACATGGAAAGCCAGGTTTGGCACACTTTGGCACATTGTAGCCACCGGTATACCCGCAGCGGGACACTTTAGCCTACAAGTCGAGGAATCTGCCAAGTGTTATCGCCCGAAAGAGAGGAATGTCACACATGGGAGCTATGCCTTGCACCATTTGGTGAATCACACCTTCCAACACACTTTGACACATATCCTAGGTCCACTTGCAAGTTTTGGTGGCATTCCGGTGCTCCGGCGGTCGTTCTCTCCCGAAAACGGCGGTCTTCGTGCCTCGCGGGGGTGCTACCCCCTAGATTTCTTCGCGCGAGGTTCCACCAACATACTTTTTGATAGGTTTAGTTTTGTTTAGGCCATATACACATGGAAAGCTAGGTTTGACACAATTTGGCACACTATAGCCACCGGTATACCCGCAGCGGGACACTTCAGCCTACAAGTCGAGGAATCTTCCAAGTGCTGTCGCCCGAAAGAGAGGAATCTCACACATGGGAGAAATGCCTTGCACCATTTGGTGAATCACACCTTCCAACACACTTTCACACATATCCTAGGTCCACATGCAAGTGTTGGTGGCATTCCGGTGCTCCGGCGGTCGTTCCCCCCTCCCCCCCCCCGAAAACGGCGGTCTACGTGCCTCGGGGGGTCTACCCCCCTAGATTTCACCGCGCGAGGTTCCACCAACATACTTTTTGATAGGTTTAGTTTTGTTTAGGCCATATACACATGTAAAGGTAGGTTTGGCACACTTTGGCACATTGTAGCCACCGGTATACCCGCAGCGGGACACTTCAGCCTACAAGTCGAGGAATCTTCCAAGTGCTGTCGCCCGAAAGAGAGGAATCTCACACATGGGAGCAATGCCTTGCACCATTTGGTGAATCACACCTTCCAACACACTTTCACACATATCCTAGGTCCACATGCAAGTGTTGGTGGCATTCCGGTGCTCCGGCGGTCGTTCCCCCCCGAAAACGGCGGTCTGCGTGCCTCGGGGGGTCTACCCCCCTAGATTTCACCGCGCGAGGTTCCACCAACATACTTTTTGATAGGTTTAGTTTTGTTTAGGCCATATACACATGTAAAGGTAGGTTTGGCACACTTTGGCACATTGTAGCCACCGGTATACCCGCAGCGGGACACTTCAGCCTACAAGTCGAGGAATCTTCCAAGTGCTGTCGCCCGAAAGAGAGGAATCTCACACATGGGAGCAATGCCTTGCACCATTTGGTGAATCACACCTTCCAACACACTTTCACACATATCCTAGGTCCACATGCAAGTGTTGGTGGCATTCCGGTGCTCCGGCGGTCGTTCCCCGAAACGGCGGTTCATGCGTGCCTCGGGGGGTCTACCCCCCTAGATTTCACCGCGCGAGGTTCCACCAACATACTTTTTGATAGGTTTAGTTTTGTTTAGGCCATATACACATGTAAAGGTAGGTTTGGCACACTTTGGCACATTGTAGCCACCGGTATACCCGCAGCGGGACACTTCAGCCTACAAGTCGAGGAATCTTCCAAGTGCTGTCGCCCGAAAGAGAGGAATCTCACACATGGGAGCAATGCCTTGCACCATTTGGTGAATCACACCTTCCAACACACTTTCACACATATCCTAGGTCCACATGCAAGTGTTGGTGGCATTCCGGTGCTCCGGCGGTCGTTCCCCCCCGAAAACGGCGGTCTGCGTGCCTCGGGGGGTCTACCCCCCTAGATTTCACCGCGCGAGGTTCCACCAACATACTTTTTGATAGGTTTAGTTTTGTTTAGGCCATATACACATGTAAAGGTAGGTTTGGCACACTTTGGCACATTGTAGCCACCGGTATACCCGCAGCGGGACAGTACTTCAGCCTAGATTTCACCGCGCGAGGTTCCATTCTATGTATGAACTTTGTTGGACTATTGTATGGACTATTATTGTATAAACTTTGTTGTTGATGATGTGCAAATGCTCTATATATTGTGCTATATATGAATTTGGATGTATATATGTATTTGCGATAATTTTCAGCATCTTTGCCGTGCGTGTGCACACGGCAAAGACTATTGCGCACGGCAAAGGCTGTCTTTGCCGTGCGGGTAGCCACTGGCGCACGGCAAAGGGCCAGTGTCGCACGGCAAAGCTCACAGGGCGCACGGCAAAGATTCCCGCTCGGCAAAGACGCCGAAGGGTTATCCGGTCGCGTCGGCCCGACCTAGCCACCAGGTCGACCACACACGCGCACCACACGCTCCTCCACCCCGCGCTCCTCCACCCCGCGCCGCCGCCTCGCCCTGCCCCCGTCCCGCCGCGCCACCGCCTCGCCGCCGCGCGCTCCGGCCCCTCCCGCCTCGCCCCCGCCCCTCCCACCGCGCAGCACCGCCCCCGTCGACGCGCCTCCCGGCTTCTCCCGCCTCGCCCCCGCCTCCCGCCTCGCCCCCGTTGGACGCGCCTCCCGGCCGCGCGCCTCGCCGCCCCGCGCCCTCTCCTCCCCGCAGCCAGCGCCACCGCAACATCTCCCGGCCGCCACCTCGTCGCCCTGCCCCGCGCGCCAGGCTCCTCCTCCGGCTCACCGGCCGGCACCAAGGTATGTGTGCGCCCCGGACGATCTCCTCCTATTTCATCCCTGCAGTAGTGTAGGATATTAGTTAGTGTAGTATAGGATATAGGTTGTATGCTAATTAGCATGTTAGTTAGGTGTAATATAGGATTTAGTGTGTAGTATAGGATTTTTTGTCAATTTGCATGCTAATTAGCATGTTAATTAGGTTGTTTAGGGTAGCTAAAGAATTTAGGATTTTGTTTAGGCATGTTAATTTAATAGTTTATCTAGGTAGCTAAAATAAATATGGTAATGTGATGCAAAGAAATTCTAATTCAAAGTTGTCAAATAAATTGTGTTCACTTGCATAGTAATTTATTTTCTCGCTATGCAGGCGATGCTTCGAGGTGGACACGGGGGTCGGCGCCGCGAGGGTCTCTGAGGGGGCGTCTCGGATCTTCTTCGAGGTGGACACGGGGGGCGGCGTCGCCGGGGTCTTTGAGGGGGCGTCCCGGATCTTCTTCGCCGATTCGCTCACGCGTCAAGGGTAAAAATCTCGCCCCTGTGTACCTAGGTTTTTTTGTGGGTCTAGATCACCAAGTCTGTCGCGATACCTAGGCGTCTTTTCCCGACCGTAAGGGTTACGCGGATAAATATGCATTAGTGGTCTCGCATATTATGAAGCGTAACTCTTACGGCATTTATTGGGACAGTCGGCGGATGCGTAGTTGGGTACGTTCTCCCTGCTCTACCCCGATCCGAGTCAGGATTTCGGCAGCGCCTCCCCGTTGTTCTCCGGATGCACACCCCTCTTGGCTTTTTGGCGAGACGTGTATCGGGAGAGCAGCGGGGAGGTGCTGCCGAAATTCTGTCTCGGATCAGGGTAGAGCAGGGAGAACGTACTCAATCTACGGATCCGGCGGCTGCTAGGAGCCCACCTAGTAGAGATTCAGGTTGATGCATGCGTAAAAAGGAAAAATTAAAATGCGGATCATGTTTGATATAAATTCTAAGTTCGTCTGTTTTGGTGCTGGTTAGAGGATGGATAACCGTGACTGGATGTACGATGGCAGAATCGGTCCGTGGAAATATACTGAGGAATGGGGAGGAAAGACCAAGCAGTTCGTGGACAGCGCGTTTGACATCCCTAGCAGACCCAGGACAGTTTTTTGCCCTTGTAGTAAGTGCGCTAACCAAAAAACACAGGACAAGGAAACTATGAGTCTTCACCTGATCAAGTCTGGGTTCAAACCGTCCTACAAGATTTGGACTTTTCATGGAGAAAAGGCGAAGAAACGTGCTAGGAAGGAGGTGCGGCAGATTCAGCCTACGAGAGAATATGATACTGGGTTTGATAGGTGCCTAGAGAACTTGGCTAATGGTAATGTGCCAGAAAGCCCTCATGTAGAGGCGGAGACATCTAGGGATGCGGAGACAAGTGAGGAGCCGGAGGAAAACACAAAGAAGTATTACGAGGCTTTGTTTGCTTCGCAGAAACCCCTACACGTAAATACAGATGTCACCCAACTAGATGCCATCGCTCGCCTTTTGGCCTTTAAGTGCCACAGGAATCTGTGCAGAGATGGGTTCGATGAACTTCTGGTCCTCGTTGGCAGCATTCTGCCGAAAGGGCACCTCTTGCCGCAAAACTTCTACTATTCGAAAAAATTGCTCAGTGACCTCAAGATGTCATCTCAGCAGATACACGCTTGTCCAAAGGGATGCATGCTATTCAGAGAGGAGCATGCTAACACAAACTATTGCATCCATTGCAATAGCTCTAGGTACTTTGAGGTTGACACCAATGGTGATGGTCAGAAGAGGCAGACCACGGTTGCCAAGAATATCCTCCGCTATCTTCCAGTCCTACCGAGGATCCAGCGGCTCTTCATGACCGAGGATACTGCCCAGCAGATGAGGTGGGCTGTAGAAGGGATCAGACCAGACAGTGGCAAGATGATACATCCGTCGGATGGTACTGCATGGAAGAACTTTGTCAAGAAATATCCCCTGAAAGCCGGTGACCCGAGGAGCGTAGCAATTGCGATATCAACCGATGGGTTCAATCCATATGGTATGTCGGCTGCGGTATACGATTGTTGGCCGTTGTTTGTTATTCCCCCTGAACCTACCCCCGGCGTACGCACGAGATCGTAGTACATGTTTGTGTCGATGATAATCCCAGGACCGAAATACCCGGTAAGAACATGAACGTGTATCCTGGAACCACCGATTGATGACTTGCTTCTTGGCTGGGAAGATCGCGGGATCCGAACTTATGACGCGGCAAAGAAGGAACACTTCGATATGTATGTCCGGTACCACACGTCTCGCATGACTTGCCGGCCACGTGCTTTGTTCTGCGGGTGGTGTACACATGGGAAGTGGCCTTGTCCGGAGTGCGAGCAAGCCGTGACTTTCTTCTGGCTAAACAAGGGTGGCAAGTATTCCTGCTTTGATGAAGCTCGACAGTTCCTTGAGCAGAATCATGAATACAGGAGTGATGTAAAGAGCTTCAAAAAAGGCCGTGTTGTCCATGCACCGAAGCCAATTCCGAAGACCGGACAGAAACCAAGGCCGAGTTAGACGCACTCCACCCCCACCCCGATGGGAAGGGTATCTTGGGATATGGGGAGACACACCAATGGACCCACAAGCCGTGCTTCTGGAAGCTTCCTTACTTTGAGTTTCTCGAGCTCCCGCATAACATTGATGTAATGCACACCGAGAAGAATATCAGTGAAGCCATTTGGAGCACCATAGTGGACACTGAGAAGACGAAGGATAACATAAAGGCTCGAATTGACCAAGAAAAGTTGTGCGATAGGCCAGAGTTGAACATGAAGCCACCTCATGGTGCCAAAAAAACTTGGACTAAGCCACACGCTCCGTTCTGCCTCACAAAGGCCCAAAAAAGGGAGGTCTTCCAATGGATGAAGGACTCCTTGTTTTTCCCTGATGGGTTCGCAGCCAACTGGATGAGGGGTCTTAACATTGAAACGTTGCGAGTACAAGGACTGAAGAGTCATGACTACCACGTATCGATTGAGCGGATAATGCCGGTGATGATTCGAGGCTATGTCCCTGAGAAGACTTGGCGAGTGCTAGCGAGGTTGAGTTATTTCTTCCGCCAGATTTGTGCTAGGGAGTTAGACACTAAAGTGATTGAGAAGCTGGATGAACAGGCACCCATGTTGCTTTGCGATCTAGAGAAGATCTTTCCTCCAGCGTTCTTTAATCCGATGCAACATATGATCCTCCACCTCGCGAAGGAATGCTTAAAGGGGGGGCCGAATTGGGGCCGTTGGCAGTTTGGTCCCGAGAGAGAAACACAAAAGCTTCGTCAGATGACTGGCAATAAATGCAAGATCGAAGCATCCATAGTCGAGGCAGTCCTGAACGTGGAGGTGGCAAACTTCACCACTAAGCACTATGATCCCAACATTCCCACAAAGCACAACCCGGTCCTTCGTTACAATGCCGCCAACAATGAAGATGTACCCAAGCTTAGCATCTTCATAGGGCTTGGCGGCAAGTCAAGTGGCTCGAAGCCGTACACAACGAATTTACATGAGCGGGAGTTGATCCACTCATATGTCTTGAACACCATGGTGGAAGTGAAGCCGTACATCAAGTAAGTGCTAACCATTTAGTTATTCGCAAACATTCATCGTATGTTCGTGGCTAACTCTTCCTCCGTTCATTGTTATAGACAATTCATGGCTAAATATTGGAGGTATACCCACAGGGATCCTACCTCGGAAGAATCCAAGGATATTTTCGATAAGGGCGGCGGTCACGGTTTCAGTAGCTGGTTCTGTGGTTTGGTACTATCCTATCCAAATTTTCTTGTACACTGTCGACATTTCGGTCGACATTTCTTGTTCTAAACTTGTCGTCCTAATCTTGTAGGCAAGAACTGACAAAGACATGAATCCCTTGCTACAAAAAATTGCTAGGGGCTTCAACCATTCCGTCGACTCGTTCAATTCTTATGACGTGAACGGGTATCGCTTCCAGACCCATCAATACACAACAAGCCGTCCAAACAAGAAGACAATAAATAGCGGGGTGGTATGTCAAGGTGATGATGGACTCCATTACTATGGAAGAGTCGAGGGTATATACGAGCTGAATTACGGGTTTGACAAAGGGCTAAATCCCGTCGTATTCAAATGCCATTGGTTCGACCCACGCCGCGTGAGACGGGATCCTGAAATTGGATTGGTCGAAGTTGAAAGAAGCTCTGTTTATAAGGGAGAGGACGTGTACATTTTGGCCACCCAAGCCTTCCAAGTATTCTATCTCCCGTACGCGTGCCGAAACCCGACCAAACGTCTACATGGATGGGATGTTGTGATGACGGTTCCTTCACGCATTAGGCCACCCCCGCCAAACAAGGACGATTACCGCCGCGTAGACCCCTCAACAAGGACTGTTGATTTTTATCAAGAAGAAGGGCTCCCCGGTCATTTCACTATCGACTTGTCGGCCGTTGTTGATAACATGGTCGTAGACGATGAGCAAGAAGAAGATGCGGTTATGGAGGAAGACAATGAAGAATATGAAGCTGAGGATGTGTGTGCCGTAGAAGACCTAAGTTTGCTCGAGGCGTTCAAAGCAGGCATTGACCTAGATCCAAATGGACCACCTCCAGGTTTCATCGATGATTATTGGTTCGCTGAGCCTGATGATGATTGAACATGTGGTCCGATTACGGATGTCGACATAGGCTACTGATCTATGTAGTTGTAATTGTGAGGCTATCCTATATATGTACTGAACTATGTGTTATTTGTAATAAACTATGATCTATGTAGTTGTAATTGTGAGGATATCCTATGTACTGAACTATGTGCTATTTGTAATAAACTATGATCTATGTACTGAACTATGTGCTATTTATTGTTGATTTCACTAATATTCATCTGTTTACATTGCATACTAATAAACCACTCTTTTCATTGTGTTTGCAGGTGATTGAAACATGCCGCCAAGAAAAAGAAAGGGAGGTTTCAAAAAGAAGATCAAGGCCGTGGCTGAGCTTGTGGGACTTTCGAGTGGTTCGTCGTCGCAGACACGTCCTCCTAGCGCTCCTCCTAGCCCTCCACCACGGAGGAAGAATGCCCAGCCACGGCGATTTCGTACCCCTTCTCCTAGTCCTCCCCCAGCCGAGGATGATGACGAGGAGCAGTGGGGTGGGGAGGACGAGGAGGACGGTGAGGAGCACGGTGGGCAGGACGAGGAGGCCGGTGGGGAGGCCGGTGGGGAGGACGGTGGGGAGGACGGTGGGGAGGACCTCGAGGAGGATGAGGGGTTGGGGGGTTTGCCGCAGGAGCTAGACCCAGACCTAGCTTGGTATCCGCCCGAGGAGGAGGTGTACGTTGCAGCCGAGGAGAGGCTGGAACCACGGGACAAGAAGCCGTATAAGCGCGGGATTACGAAACTCCCCAAGCTAAAAACTTGGGCCTTCCGCGATGTTGTTCTCGTGCCCGCTGGAAAGAGGTACATGCTGATTTTGGCATTCCATTATTGAAATTTTTATCATTATACAAATTTTTATCACATGCATACTGATTTTGGCAATTCGTTGTGCAGCATGTTCAAGTATGGTGACCCGAGGAGGCTCCCGACACGTGAGTACTCGAACATCCTTGGAGGCCTAATTAGGAAGCATTTCCCTGGGATTGTCAATCTCCCTAGTGGTGGCCGCGATGTGGCTTGGACTTGGAAGCACTACAGCTACGCGGAAGATCCTAGCGGCAAGTGCGCCAACATGCAAGAGCGGGTTGTCCGCCACTTCTGGGTACGTGACTTTTGGCTTCTTAGCATTCAAACACTTCTTGACTACCAATAGTTGCTCTAATTCCTCTTGTTTTACCTATGTGCATGGTTGCAGAAATACTTCACGAGGGCTGAGGGCGAGGAAATTGCGTGCGACATTATCTTACACGAGTTGTGCAGGGTGAGGGTGACTGGCATGCACTACGAGGCACGTGTCCAGCAAGGCCCGCGATCGGGCACGCCGAGCGCAAAGTTTGGATGAGTAAGGCTGATTGTCGGGATACGCTCATGGCACCGTGGCAGTACCTGCAGGTATTAGCATCGATGTGTTATTTATTTCCGCATTTTCATTGTAGTTTATGTTCTAATAATGGGTCTATCTTGTGTATGTAGAACCCTCCTCAGTACGTCGGGGAAGACAAGGCGTGCTTTCTTGCGATGGTCATATGGTGGACATCCCCCGAGTACGCCCGGAAGCACGAGGAGGGCAAGCAGAAGCGTTTAGAGATGGGAGGTGGATCACATGTCCTGGGCAGCAAGAACTTGGCCCTTACCTTGCAGCAAGAGGTGAGCAAATGGTTTCTTCATTCTTTCGTTTCATGTTATTGTTAGCCCCGCAAGGGTGTCCCTCTTCACTTACTTGCATGTACTCTTTTGCAGGAAGTGAAGACAGGCGTGACACCAAACTTGTTTGGCCTTTTCCAAAAGTCCAAGACCAGGAGGGAGCCGCATCCTGAAACGGGGTTCGTGTGGGTCAACGGGCTAGCGGAGGCCCAGTGTGGCGTGTACCGCTCGACGTTCAAGGCCAAGCACGGCGAAGACGCCGACCCAACCACCGAAGACTTTGATGTTGAGGTTGCGGTGCTTGCGGGACAAGGCAAGAAGGGTGGCCGCCTATGGATTGCTGACGGGTTAGTCGACCCAAAGACCATTCCATCTCTACGCCAGATCCGTCGTGGGCGTACGAGCGAGCAGCCTCGGGTAGAGACCCGCCCACGGGCTTCGGACCTAGCTGTGGAGAAGTTACGGGTAAGTTCTTCGTCGATCCTCTACGCTTCATTACATGTTTTCCATTGCAATGTTACTGACATCGCGGCAACACAACGTAGGCGGAGATGGAAGAAAGGGAACGGAGGCACCAAGAGGAGCAGATGCAGATGCAGCAGCAGCTTAGGGAGAACATGCAGATACAGCAGCAGATGTTGCAGCAGATGCAACAACAGCAGCAGATGTTCCAGCAGATGTTCATGAACCAGGCCGTGCTGACTTCCCCACCGGGGAGTAGTGCTCCTAGCACGTCGTGTCCTCCTATGTTCCCCAACTGAGTAAGTGGTTAACTTAATATCTCCGTCTCAATCTTGTTTGTTGTCTAACCGAACTTTGGATATTGCAGATCCCCGCGCCTGATCCGGCTGTGATGGCGCTCCTCCAGCAAGCGCCAAGTCAGAGCCCGCTGACACCTGGCTTTGATCACAACAATACGGGCATCATCCGAGCTGCAAAGCAGCCTTCTAGGTGAGTTCTCCTACACTTCTAATTCTTCCATACCATGTCACTTGTGAATTTTAGCCATTCAACCATGTCAATTTTAGCCATTATGTTCAATTCTAGCTATTCCATGTTAATTTTAGCCATTCCATGTCATCCTTAGCTATTATGTTGGATTTTAGCCATTTCATGTCAATTCTAGCGATTATGTTCAATTTTAGCCATTCCATGTCAATTCTAGTTCTTTCATGTCAATTCTAGTTCTTACATGTCAATTTTAGCCATTTCATGTCTATTCTAGCGATTATGTTCAATTTTAGCCATTCCATATCAATTCTAGTTCTTCCATGTCAATTCTAGTTCTTACATGTCAATTTTAGCCATTCCATGTCATTCTTAGCCATTATGTTGAATTTTAGCCATTTCATGTCTATTCTAGCGATTATGTTCAATTTTAGCCATTCAATGTCAATTCTAGTTCTTCCATGTCAATTCTAGTTCTTACATGTCAATTTTAGCCATTGCATGCCACTTATGCATCTATATATGAACTTGTAGGAGGACAAGGAGATGGAGGACAAGGAGGTGGAGAAGGACAAGGAAGTGGAGGACAAGGAAGTGGCGAAGGTTGACGTTGCTTGTATGAACTTTGTTGTGTGACTTGGAGCATTCTATGTATGAATTTGTTGGTGGACTACTTTGTTGTTGGTGGACTTTGTTGTTGTTGGACTATTGTATGGAACATTCTATGTATGGACTTTGTTGGACTATTAGTGGTTGAACTTTGTTGTTGATGATGTGCAAATGTCTATATATTGTGCTATATATGTATCTGGAAATATATATCTATTTTGTGAATTATATGTGCAGGGATTAAATGGAAACAGCAAAAAGCTGGAATTTTTTCAGCACCTTTGCCGTGCATATGCACACGGCAAAGAGAAAGCCGCACGGCAAAGGCTTTCTTTGCCGTGCACATGCACACGGCAAAGGCTGCCCAGCTGTGCACTGCGCTGCCACCTGCCGTGCTGTAGGGTGCTTTGCCGTGCGGTGTTGAGGGGAAGCGCACGGCAAAGAACAGCTCTTTGCCGTGCGTGCTGGAGGGGAAGCGCACGGCAAAGAGGGACGCACGGCAAAGAATTTTGGCACACGGCAAAGAAGAATGCACGGCAAAGACTGCGCAGCGCACGGCAAAGCTAGGGCGCTCGGCAAAGGCTTTGCCATGCGATTTTTGCACGACGCACGGCAAAAATGGCTTTGCCGGCCGGATCTTTGCCGAGCAAACTTTGCCGTGCACGGCCGCACGGCAAAGGCTTTGCCGAGCGGATTTTCGCCTTTGCCGTGCGATTTGGGCGCACGGCAATGTCCAGTTCTCCCGTAGTGACACTAGCAAATTTGAATGTTCGAACTGATAGAAAGAGTTCACTTTTCCACACGTCTACTGCAGCTGTTTCATCAGAAGCTACGGATCATGCATATTTTACTAATGTATTTCAATGTACCTTCAGTGCATGGATTTTATACCACAGTTGTATTTGTATTATAATTTTTGTGGCATTGCCTTGCGGTATTTTGAATTAGCCTCAAATTTAGCCGCTAAACCTCTTGTATTTTGAATTTCTCTTCTCTTCTCTTTTTTTATTTCTTGTTTTTTGAAATTTGCGTTCAATATGATTAGATAAAACATGTGAGTTGAATAATTGAATACTTGTTTGCCTTGTATAGTTGAATAAATTGGATCACGAATCATGTTTGATTCATAGTTTTTCTCTTTTTTTTTGGTAAGATATGACTAACATATTCCAAATTTTTGAAAAATCCATAAATGGAGTAGCCCGCTATAGCCTTTCATAGCCTTCATAAATGTCGCGGCTATCCAGCTATTTTAAACTATGACGAAAAACGCTAAGCCATCTTTTGTTCAGACAAACTTTAATGTGTTTTTTGGAGAGAGTTTTTATGGTACCCGATACTGCAGGTAGCAGTATACACCATCTGACTTTTTGACCTAACGGGAGTTGCTGATGGGCCAACATTTCAGCCCATGTGCAACCCAGCCCTTGCCTGCCACTAACGCGATCGCTGTGTGCATCTTGTTGCAGCCACCGACATAGCCGGCGGCCCTCGCGGACCTGGCCGCCACATCCCTGTACGGATGTACCTTTTCCCGGCTCGCTCCCGCCATCATCCGCTTGCAGTGCCGCCGTCGCGTTTGACGAGGCCATCTACTGCTTACCTTGTCCAGCGTTCCCGCCGAAGATGATATGGAGATGCAAATCCATGTCAATGACGTTTGGCCTGTATTAGTTTTGAGATGCATATTTGCTCGATCTGAACATGTGGCCGTGCTAGAGATATCTGTGTAACGAATCATTGTTCTAAATTAGCAAGTGATGTCTATGCTTGGATACAATGTAACTGTACTTTTTAAAGAATATTTTCTTTGAGCAACTTATATTTATATTGCAAGAAGAGATGCACAATATGTAGTTTTTTTGGAGCAACGGACATGAGCACTGCCTATTCATTAAAAAGAGAGAAATTTGACCAGTTTATAAGGAAAACTGGCAAAAAACCGATACAAACGCAACACAAGAAAAACCATAACGGCACAAATTTTCAGGGAGAAACCGACGAAAACCACACACCTGACCACACGACCTAAAGCAACTAGGTCTGGAGCACCACCGAATGAGTCCATGTCCCTGGAAAGGAAGTCAGAGCCGAAAGAGACAACTAGGCCTTTCAAGTTTCGAGGGGTGAGGTAGGCCGCAAAGCAAACCAGCGGCACTCGCGCACCGACGGATACCTGAAAATGTCAACCCAAGTAGTAGCCAAGGTATTGCCGTGATGGCTCCCAAGCATTCCAAAAAATGACACCTCCAAGGAGGACACGACATCCAAAGACGCCGCCGTCATCCAATCCGGCATAGCTAGATTTGGGATTTCACCCTGGAATGTTGGGCGGAGGGGTGTCGGGACTCCACAGCAACGCCTCCAAGGAGGGAAAACGACGCCCTCGAGCACCGCCGTTGCCGGCACCGACCAAGTCAGCCAGGACTTTCGTCCGAAGACCCGCACCACCTCCACTGTCCCAAGGACAGCCCAAAACACCGGACGAGCATAGACTACCGACAAGAGGGACGCCGTCCACGCCGCGGAAGCATGCCCTGGCGCCCACGCAGCCAAAGGCATACCATCAACACGACCACGATTCCGGAGCCACCGATCCGGCCTCCATGCACAGCAGGCCAACACCTCATGCCAACCTTGCGGCCATCCCCAAGGCGCTGTTGCAGCGCTTGGCCAACCAAAAGCCGTGCCGCCGCACTGCCATCCTTGTACCATGGCACACCTCCACCACGGCATGCAGATGCCAGCCGGGCCGTGCCCCGGCCGATCTGCCACACACGGTGGTACACCATAGCCACCAAGCTCCAGCAGATCAGGGCGCGGGGACCCCGATCCACGGCCTCCACATGACCTCCGTGCAGAGGAGAAGCTAGGCCGCCAGAACCTCTGCCACCACCGCGTCCCCGGGGCCGCCGCCCCGGCACGCCTCCAAGCCCGAGCAGGTCCAGATCGGACCCCTCCGTGCCTAGAGCGGGCCCTGGCTCCAGTACCAGTACCAAGCATCCTTGCACAGAAACTATCATCTAGCAGTCTACAAATACTTTTTCAAGTCCTAGGAGATCCCCACCCTGGAGTTTCTCATCATCGACCCTGTTGCAACATTATTTTAAGACAAAAGTCTTGAGCAGCGACTCACTTCTTTGAAGTGTCAAAGCCTTGCTTTTGGAGGCACATATAAGATTTCAGATTGGACCCTGAACTACAATACCATAAAAAACAGAGGTAGACGACGCAACTGCAGAGAAGAAAGAGATCCTACTCAAGGCAACGATGACCGATAAAAACATCTCCCTGACCATCAGCTTAGCAGAACACCACAAAATCATATAGCAATAGATTGAGATGTTAGTACAACTGTGATACATACAGAAAGCTGAACTTCTTTAGAAGGCATGTAATGTCGAGTTACAAAAATATAAGACATATGAGTTTTGCTTAAAAAGCAACATTTCACACAAGCACAAGAGCATGCAGAATGGTTTCTACAACCCTCAAAGTTTGATGTATGATTGTCGCATCACAGCAAGGAGCAAACGATGGCAATCTTTCCAGAGCATGGTAAACAGTTCAATGGATACAAAACATGATAGGAAGGAATATTAAAGGTAACTCTATGAGTATTTCTCTGCGGAGAACCACTACCGATCTAATGGGTGAGTACATACAAGCAGCTAACTGTATGCTAATGCTACGAGATGAACATATCAAATACAAAATGAGAGCAACATCTATATAGATTTGGATACGGAGCAACAAAAAAGAATTGACAGTTGAGGGATAGGGACATTGAGTAATAATGTGTTGCTACACTGTTGGCAATTTCAGAGATTTATATCAAGCTGGAATCACATTTCACATATGGTGAATAATCTGTTGCTAGCAAGGAAAAAAATAGCGCGCTATAACAAAATAGCGTGGGTCTAAAAATACGGTTGCTAGTAGAGCTGAGACTCTCCTCTACCTACAACCCCTCGTGTTGAGGTAGGAGGAGGCAGCTGCTGGGCAAAGGCGCATACCACAAAGTCTACATCTCTCCAAGATTCTGGGCGCCTCTATGGCTGCCCGCTCTAAGAGCATCTCCACTCGTGCCCCCGTCGAGGCCCCCGGCGAGCGTTTTTTCCATCCGGACGGCGTAATTCGGCCCAGTCGCGCCCCCGGTTCCTCGTTTTCGTCCGGATTTGGCCCTTCATCCATCCGGCGAGTCCACGCCACCCCCGGCCCCCCGGGGAGCGCTCGGGGACTCCGGACGAGTGAAAAGCGGGGAAGGGCCCGATCTGTCGGTGACTCGACGCACGAACCCCACCGCCACGTCGCTCAAAATCTTCCCCACCCCTCGTATCTCTCTCGCCGCCGGCACCACCCCGCCGGCTTGTTGCCCAGATTCCGCCGCCCCTCCTTCCCCACCTGCCTATATTCCGCCGTCTTTGGACGACGGCCTATCTGGCTGCTCTTCCGTCGGCCTGTTTTCTGGCCTGCTTGCTCCTCGTCGCTCGCGGCTCGGGTTGCCTCGACCACGCCCGTCAGGTGTTCGTCCATTTGCCTCGCTGGCCATGGACTCGGACGAAGAGGAGGAGCAGATGTTCGTCGAGCTTATGCAAGAAGAGATGGCAGCAGCCGCCCAAGACGACGAGTACATGATGATCCTTGGTTGCTTGGCAAGCATGTACGCCGGACTGGCAACTGGTCGACGTGGTGGGTCGGCACGAGGTCGCCGGAAGTGCAAGCCGAGACAGCGAATGGAGGGCTACTGCATGTTGTACGCCGACTACTTCGCCGATAATCCATTGCACGGTGAGAGTGTTTTCCGGCGTCGTTTCAGGATGAGCAGAAAGCTATTTCTGCAAATTGTGTATGACATCCGCCACTTTGATCCCTACTTCAGATGCAAGGCGGATTGCACTGATTTGGTTGGATTTTCGTCACTGCAGAAGTGCACAGTGGCTATGAGGATGCTGGCGTATGGAGCTCCCGGTGATACTGCAGATGACTATCTTCGGATGGCGGAGTCCATCGCCCTTGATTGTTTCTACCGGTTCTGCAGGGCCGTCATAGCAGTGTTCGGGGACTATTTCTTGAGATCACCCACTGTCGAAGACACTCAGAGGATCCTTGCAACAAATGAAGCTAGGGGTTTCGAAGACACTCATGGGCCGCCTTCTTTGCTATGCGCCAGGAGATTCGAGACTCTACAATGCATCAGCTGCTGCAAGATGATCTGGTGGAGCACATATGGAGGCTCCGAGGCAACGCCAACGCCGACGCCAACTAGTCTGTCTTAATTTGTTTGAAAAATTGTGAAATTGTGTGCTTCATTTGTTTCAGCACTTGTTAAACATTATACTGATTATCGCCGAATTTGTTTCAGCAATTTTCGTACTCTTGTTTGCCGAACTTGTTAAATTTTATGTTGAATTTGTTTGAAATATATCAAATGGTCGAGGTTGGGGGTTTCCTGCCGGGGGGACGGCTGGAACTTCGGCGCTCCCCACGCCAAATCTTCATCCAATCCGGACGAAAATTTCGTCGGATTTGGGCGTGGGGAGCGCCAACGAGTGGGGATGCTCTAACGCCGCCGCCACCACTGGGCAGCCGTGTCGGTCGGGACGCCGTCTGAGAGGCGCTCTGCCTCCGACACGTCGCGCCGGCGTCTGCTCCCGCGGCGGGGATGCCCACCGGCATCTTCGTCGCTGCGCTCGGCGGCTACTGCCACTTCCACCGCCTCTACCTTGCCCCGTTGCTCGACCGACTGGGCCGCGTGCTGGCGGCGGCCAGAACCCTAGCTTGGAAGGGATGCCGTCGCTGCCCAAGTCGGACGAAGAGGTCGGCCTACGAGCGCGCGCGTCGGCGGCGGGCGCAACCTTGGCTCAGAGGGGACGCCGTCGCTGCTCAAGCCGGACGAAGTGGAGGGCCTACGCGGGCACGCGTCGGTGGCGGCCGGAACCCGCTCGGAGGGGATCTTTTTCTGGGTGGGGAAAAGAGAATGGGAGGGTGTCGAGTTGAACGAGTCTGGCTGACTATAATTTTTGATCTACCTAAAATGCCCTCTTGACGGTATACTTGTGGCTCCAAGTCAGCAGTATACCCCTATACTGCTCACGAATCAGCCAGCCCAACGCGAGAAGTATAGGTTGACGTTCACGGTTAGATCTACCGATTGGAGGGCTTATATTCACCGCAGGGTAATCCTTAGTATTTTGCTGAGTGAGTTGTTTGATTTCTAGGATTGCAAACATACAAAATTTCGTTAAAATTAATTTAGTGTAAACTAATATTAACCAGGTTTGTTCCTATTTTGGTGATGGGTGTTATTCATTTAACAAAATAGATCAAGAGTTTACCCATGTAAGCTATGTGTGCTGGTGTAAAACATATTGAACCATTTAAAATGACATGTTCCTGTGAATGCTATACAGCTACTTGATAGAGTTCGCATCCTTCCATACCATATTCCATCTCTAATACTATTTCTAATTGGTGCTAACCGCTTATTTATCGACCGAATAGTTAGAGCAATGGAAATCCACGTGTTTCATTCATATAACATGATCCTACCAAGTAGTGTTTGGACCATGTGACATGTAAGATGGGTCCGTGAAAATGTCCGGTATTTACGTGTTGAGGTGGCTTAGGTGATAGGACGTGTGATTTTCATCCTCAACCTAATCCCGTGCCAGGTACCTATTTTATCAAATGTCCTTAGTTAGAAATTAATCTTTCTACTGATGGGTGATTTTGGCAAAGTTTCACCATTGTCATTCATAAACTCGTCTCATTTCCCCGTCCCACATAACAAGCATGGCTTCGAGTTGAATTCAACATTTCCAGATGTCCCATTCCCAGGAGTCATATGCCACAATTCAAATCCAAATCCAAACACATTGTCTTATGACCTGCCGTAAAATGCCATAAGGGTAAGAACTTGGTTTGCAGCTATAGCACTTTTACTTGTCATGGTTAATTCTTTTTCAACCAAGCTCTGACTTTGAACAGCACTAGCATTAAAAGTGTGCTATGCCTAACTTGAGAACCTTCTCAAAGTATAAAAAAGACGGTGTATTCTTTCTCATTGAATGGAACATTGTTCAGTGCTCTATCCATATTACATGAATATTCCACAATATGGCAAATAATACAACAAACCTTGTTAGCGTAGAATTGTCCAGTGATCAAACTGATTGCTTGATAAGCATGTTGCTGCAACCATACTAAATAAACGGCACATGGGTCAATGTAAGCTAAGCAGATTCCAGGACAGAGCTGAACAGAAATGTACTTCTATCAGATAGCTACATGTAGCTTCAGGGCCTTGGTATTGCGTGTAAGAGCCTGTTCTGTTTCCCGCTACAAGTTTTAAACTCAGGGTTGCTCATTCCTTCGAAAGAAGGAAATGCTAACTGGAGACTTCAGAACATCCTCATAATTACAAAGAGCTGTATGACGAAATACTACAATGAAAACAACACTTAGTCGTGCCTGACGGGGCCAGGGCAGATCCAGAGGTCCATGCAGCACTCATTCTGTTGTTAAGACAATATATATTCACATGCGATCGGTCACTCGTGGAGGTTAATAAGAATTTCCTTGTTAAGGAAGGATTTTTTGCTTTATGACTTGTCCAAACCAGGGTTTACTTTGAACTCATCCACTTGGAATGCAGGATCACATATGTTCTTCGCAGAGACTTCTTGATCCCACGGACCGATCAAATGGGATTCAAACCCTGGCTGTGCAATACCCCGGACCGAATCTATTGAAAGATCATCCATCCTTGGTTTCTTGGGAGAAGGCTGCATGTTGTCAGGGTAGTCATCCAAGTTTGGTGGTGAATGTGAAAGCTTCCTCTCATCGGGACCTTCAAGTGACCCACCAAGCTTTTGCTGCTCCTCTATGATCATCTGCAAATACTTCCCCTGGGCTTCGATTCTCAGCTGCAATTGCTTTTGAACCTGAAAAGGTAACGTGTAATGAATCAAACTAATCCAAAAGAGTTTGGAACAAAAAAATTAGGTTGATTGTGACGAAAAAATTTAATAAATGGCAAATTACCAATAAATAGTGTGAACAAAATTAATAACCATTAATTAGAGGTAATGGAGGACAAGGTCCATTTACAAGGAACCCACCCAAGTATAAGTCTGGCAAATAATGGTTCAATAAGAAAGGGGTACAATATCAGGCTGTTGGCAATTCTCCAGCTAACAGCTACACCAAAGTACCAGATTGGTGTGGCAAATTAAGTTCTAGAAAAGATAAATATTATGAGTCAAAAAAGTTCATGTTCTCATGACAAACCTCAAGTTGTTCGTGAAGCCGCTTCTGAACCTCCATTTGCATCTTTAATGCTTCATTGATTTGTGAACCCCTATAAGAAAAGTGAATATTTCTGTAACTATGTGATTCTTTATGAACATGATACCAACCAGCATAAAAAGCCAAGTCTATGCCACCACAAGATACAGACATGTGCAGACAATTGGGTAACTATCACTTACGGCGCAGAATCTGTGTTAGAGAGGGAATCACCGGAATCTTTCTTTTCGTCCTTGGAACCTACACAAGTTACCAATTGTAGCAACCAAAGCTTGTTAAATTTCTCAGTACGATGGAACACAAGAAGTGTGCTAGAAAGTCAATGAAGCATACAAGGGTATTTTACCTTCAGCAGGAGATTCTGGTATGTACTTTGCAAGGCGATACTTCTGCACAAGCAACAAGGGAAATAGAGCATTAGTTACCAGGCAAAGATTTATTATCCGTCTCTCTCCTCAAAGAGAAATCTTAACCTGCAAATGACTCTTCACATGATAAATTGTAATCCCCGGTACGCCCATTACAGTGAGCACTCCTTTAGGTGTTGCTCCTGAAGAATTGATGATAGCAATACTTTAACAAATGTTTGATGCACCGTACTTAGTGTACTTCAGAATAAATAAACAAACATTATAGAAGAATGTTTACTGTTTTCGATACTTGAACAGTTTCCAATGTGATTGGGTTAGATAACATGGCAGACACGGTTCCAAAGGGTCATATTAACAACTGCTAGCATCCTAGCATGAATCATTGAAACATGAGCAAACTTGTGTAATACCCTAGCACGCAGTTTAGTTTGATTGGAAAAACTTATGTCTAATTGCCCATGACCTGAAATGTACAGTAAACTCTCATACGGGTGAAAAATTCATAAAAAGTTGGAATATCGCAATCGATATTAACTTCAGTTTGCTAATATGCATTATACACAATGGAATCAACATAAAACACCACACTGCAGGTTCTAGCTTATGCAATGTTCCATACATCTGAAATTAATGTCAATCAGAATTTGTGCTCCAGGCAAGGTTAATGAGATGCCAAATAGAATGAACAAAATAAAATGTCATTTAGTACATCATATTGAGTAAAACCCCCAAAACTAATACTTAAGAGAGAATACCCACTATCTGGTCCACCAAGTTGCGCAATTGCATCCACAAAGCGATTATGGAGATCTGAGGTCCATCTTAGACGTTGTTTCCCATTGCCTACAGGATTAGCAGGGTTGCTTATGCTGGGTCCACCAAATGCTCCTATATTGCTTAGATGCTCATTATTCTGAGCCATTTGCGGTGCAAAGGGCACGGAGAACTTTTTAGCATGGTACATCATGAGAGTACTGCAACAATTGTAAGAAATGGTCATAAACATTAGTAAGCCCAAGAAAATTTATAATTTAGGATGAGAAAGCCTACACTCTCATGTTATCCTGTATATCTAACAGCATATATCAAGTTGGGGGTGAAATGTAAATACATCATACTACACATATTTTGGTATGCCAAAGATTTCATTGTCTCTTATACTATTAATGAAATTGCGATAAGCATATTTATCCCAAGATCTCAAAGTTTGGTAAGTTTACTATTCATTTAAGAAAATAAAGAGGAAGAAACTGAACACTTTAGAAAATATTAAGACAACAGACAACAGAGCACCACAACGCAATATACAAATATTTATACCGATTGGTAGCATCGAAATGTCCGCATAGCCAACACCAAATTATTTTTAACGTGGTCCTAGAAAGCAATTTTAACCTATCCAAATCACAGGAAGAAGACGATTTTTCCCCTAGGCTGCTAACTGAATTCCTCGTGGTGCAGACAGAAATTTCCAAGCAACAGAGGAAGACCGATGCAGCTAGCTTCGTTGAACGCAGCAACTTAGACAATTGAACTAATAACAGCAGACATTAAGACAAGAAAAACTACGGCACTAAGTAAACACTGATCGAAGCTGGAAGTCAAACTTGACGATTATCACCGAGATCGTTGTATGACAAGCACACCAAAAGAATCAGGGTAACAAGTAGGCTAGAAGCACAGCAAATGAATCAGGATAATAAAAAGGATAAAAATGGGAGAAATCGTGTTCATGGGCCATAACGAAATGCCAGGAACAGCACAGAAATCTTGTTAAACCTTTCAGAACAGATACCAAATCACCAGGACAGGTGTTATTTCCTCGTCCCCAAAACGGCATCAGCACCACCCAAACGTGATCTGTCTGTTGGTTACCACGCTTCGCGGATCGACAGCCAATGCCGAACGGAAACCCATGGGAGGCGCCGGATAATCCAGGCAGAGCTCGGTAGAATCGCCTACAGAGTACAGAGAACGCACACCAGTGCACCGCAAGCATGAGAAGGCTCGAAGAGCGCCAATCGCCGGCCTCTGCCTGTAATTATTTTTTGTACCGCTCTTCTCCCCAACCAATGAAAACTTACGAGCAAAAGCGCTGGGAAAATCAATTGAGGGCAGTAAAATTCACGCTCACCGCTAGCGAGAGAACCCTGGAAGAGGGAGGTTCCCCGGCTTCTTACACTGAATTCCACCGCGACACGGCTCCGGGAGCCTCGATCTCGACCTCACGGGTAGGGGACGGAGCCCGTCGGCGGAAACATCCGCCCACTTTACCGACGGGAGTAGCACTCACGCCCAGACGGAAATTGGGCGAGGGACGGGAGGGGTGCAAGAGCTGGGAACAGGGGCTCACTTACCGGCACGGGATAGCGCAGCCGCCGCCGCGGCCGGTGGTCGCAGGCGACTGAGCGAGCGCGCGCCGCGCTCGCGGGGGGCAGTGGAGAGTGAGGGAGAGGGGAGGAATCGAATGCCGGCGCGGCAGTGGTTCCGAGGGCAATCAGCAGGTGGGGGACGCGGACAGGCAATCGGGGCCTGGGGTCCGGACGGTGTGGAGACTCGAGAGGTGGTGGTGGAGATGGAATGGAATGAGAATGGGAGGCTTGGGGTGGGGAAAGCGGCAGGCCGGGCGGTGGTGTCCGGCGAAAGCGACGCGGGCGGGCGGGCGGGCGGAGGAGACGGCCTGGGAATCGATACAGATCTTTTCTCTTTCTTTTACCCACTTCACTCCGGTGGTGTGGTGCTTGGTAGGGTTTCGCGCGAGCGGGACGGGACGGGCGCACCATGGACCGCGTCCATCGACCACCTATCTATCCGCCCTGGCCGCCGGGGCCAGCGACCGAGCGCGCACGGTCCTGTCAGCGACCGGAGAAGTGACCGGCGAGGTGACGCGGCACTGTAGCAGCCAGCGAGCACTGCTATTAACCGCGGGGTCGTCGGCGTTGCTAGTAGTTGTTCCGGGGGAATCTTCCGTGCTCCGTCGCATTGATGACAGATTCCCACTGCCATTCCGTCCCATCCATGGCCCTCCCTCACGTGGACTACGGCGACGTTTTCTTTCCCCGGCCTTCTTTCCCTCGGCGACCGGACCGGCGCACGTGCACCTCGCAGGGACCTTAACGGAAGAACAGAAAACGCAAGCAGTCGTTGTTGTTTGCTTCGGGCCGGGAAAGGGAGGGAGAGAGCATCCGGCCGGGTTTTAAACAACGCGGCTAGCCGCGGCGGTGGCGATCTTCGAGAAGTGCGGCCGACGCAAGCGATCTCGCCACAATCATGGCCTAGGAGAGAAGATGGGAACGCCATGGCGTGATGATCACGATGCCCACATCTAACGGCAAAGGTAAAGGGCGGAGGGAGGAGACGTGGATGGGGCTGGAATCATCATCATTTGCGCGCGCACTCGGAAGCGCCTCAAAAGCAACAACCAGTTGAGTTGGATCTTGGATGGAACTCAACGGAAGAGTCGATAGAACAGAAAACGGCATGCATGCAGGTGCAGAGCGGATCGCCGCCTGCCGAACCGAGCCCACCACTCCGGCGAGACCACCGACCCAACCCGAACGTATCGCGTTGTCCGATTTGGGTCAACCTATCATAATTCATCGTAGCGGCCGATCCAAACCAATTGGCGGCGCACACCACACGTTCTTCGCTTTAGGCTGATGAAAAATGGACGCGCAGCGGATCGCTCGGTTGTCCGCACCAGGTCCACAAGTCAGCGTCACAAAAAAACAAACGTAAGTGGATTTGTATTTCATTGAACTTAATATATAGTTCATCGCATGGAATTTAAAACTAAATAGCGACTCACGCATAGGCGGATCCAACCGTACCTAAACCCGGGCACACGCCCAAGCTTCCGACCGGCGGAGTAGCCTATATCTTGATAATAATTTGGGCAGCTTGATTAGAATCTTGGATCAGTCACTGGACCACGTATCTACTCACCGTCATGCTTCCACCCCACGAATGCCGGTCCCAAGGTGGCACGTCAAGTCATCGACACTCAATCATGCGTGTCATGCGGGCTTTGTCCCTCTCATCCTCTTTTCTTTCGGTGATGCAATATCAACACTATTTTGGTGTCCTAGCGGGCTCTATCCCTCAATACCACTGCCATGAGGCGTCGAAGCTGGCTCCGCTCCCACTGAAGTCTTCGCCTACGCTGCCTCTGCCTCCTCCATATACTGGTTCTAAGTGTCGACCTCCTCCTATTGGCTCTGTCTCGCCTCCACCACCACCTCACGTGCCTAGTGTGGTGATCGCCGCCGCATTGACGTCCTACCGGAAGAGCTCACATGCTATCTGGCTAGTGCTAGCCCACATGGTGACTTTGCGATGAGGCATGGCTACTAGCTAGGGTTTGCCCGTCCCCCCTGCAGTGTCGTTCTTCTTGTAGCCACTGCCAGGGCGGGAAACGAGCTGGTATAGGTGGGAAATGAAGGCGGGAAAAGATGAGATGAGAGGGTGAAACCTAGTTGGTGCACCAGCTAGTTACCGACGGGACGTGCCAGCATTAGTCACCTCGCCGTCCCTAGAGGCAGGGGTGGGGATATGAAAATGTGTCCCTAGAGGCGGGGTGGGGATATGATGGGATTTGGGTGGTGGGGTGGGGGGTTGGGGGATGGATGGCTCCATGAACGTTTCCACATTTTTATGGTTTCTATTCTGCTGCCATTTTGCTCCGTAAAAATGCGATGCGGTCACAGTATCCGTGTTTGCAGTTTCGTATTATACTATAATCTGGTAGAGATGCTCTTATACATGGATATGCATTGTGCGGCGCACAATTTTTTAACGAAAATCGGGACTTCTTTTGGGTTTTTTTCTTTTGGGTTTTTTCTCATGTAAGGACATCTCGAGCGGGTCGACAAAAAAGGATAACAAAAGTGACCGTGCACGCCCGCTTGCGTCGAGTCGCGGACGCGGAAATGGTCGCCAGGCCAACGTTATTCGTTTGTGTCGGGGGCAACCCAGCGGCCCAACGGATTTTGTCTGACGAGGCCAGACATGTGCTCTACCCAAAATCACCAACAAAATACAGAAGAAAGTAGTGCAATATTTGAAACAAATTGGACATACGAACTGCAAAAATAGATGTTCAAACTAAGTTATAAACAAATTACATAAACAAGCTACTTCTTTTTAAAGGATCACGTGTCGTCATCCTCACGGGAGCGCTTCTTGCTCATCACCTCTTTAGAAGAGCTCGTCTCCCCCTTTAACGAGTTGTCCTTAGTGTCTTCCTCGTCATTGGTATGCGTCTGCTGCCCTCCGCTTTCGCCTCCGCCATCGCTCGGGCCCTCCGCCTCTAGTCGTGCCCACATGGCCTCTTCTGGCTAATACTTATGGTAGTCGTCGGTGACGGTGTCCCCCTCCTCCTGGCTGTCGTCGATGACAGCGTCCCCCACCTCCTCCTGGTCGTCATCGGCGATGGTGTCTCCATCCTCCTCCTGGTTGCCGCTTGATACGCGTACAACACGCGTCCGTTGGGAACCCCAAGAGGAAGGTGTGATGCGTACAGCGGCAAGTTTTCCCTCAGTAAGAAACCAAGGTTTATCGAACCAGTAGGAGCCAAGAAGCACGTTGAAAGTTGATGGCGGCGGGATGTAGTGCGGCGCAACACCAGGGATTCCGGCGCCAACGTGGAACCTGCACAACACAACCAAAGTACTTTGCCCCAACGAAACAGTGAGGTTGTCAATCTCACCGGCTTGCTGTAACAAAGGATTAGATGTATAGTGTGGATGATGATTGTTTGCAGAAAACAGTAGAACAAGTATTGCAGTAGATTGTATTCAAGGTAAAAGAATGGACCGGGGTCCACAGTTCACTAGAGGTGTCTCTCCCATAAGATAAATAGCATGTTGGGTGAACAAATTACAGTCGGGCAATTGACAAATAGAGAGGGCATGACCATGCACATACATGATATGATGAGTATTGTGAGATTTAGTTGGGCATTACGACAAAGTACATAGACCGCTATCCAGCATGCATCTATGCCTAAAAAGTCCACCTTCAGGTTATCATCCGAACCCCTTCCAGTATTAAGTTGCAAACAACAGACAATTGCATTAAGTATGGTGCGTAATGTAATCAATAACTACATCCTCGGACATAGCATCAATGTTTTATCCCTAGTGGCAACAGCACATCCACAGCCTTAGAACTTTCTCATCCTTTGTCCCTGCATTTAATGGAGGCATGAACCCACTATCGAGCATAAATACTCCCTCTTGGAGTTAAGAGTAAAAACTTGGCCAGAGCCTCTACTAATAACGGAGAGCATGCAAGATCATAAACAACACATAGGTAATAGATTGATAATCAACATAACATAGTATTCTCTATCCATCGGATCCCGACAAACACAACATATAGCATTACAGATAGATGATCTTGATCATTTTAGGCAGCTCACAAGATGCGACAATGAAGCACATAAGGAGAAGACGACCATCTAGCTACTGCTATGGACCCATAGTCCAGGGGTGAACTACTCACTCATCACTCCGGAGGTGACCATGGCGGTGAAGAGTCCTCCGGGAGATGATTCCCCTCTCCGGCAGGGTGCCGGAGGCGATCTCCTGAATCCCCCGAGATGGGATTGGCGGCGGCGGCGTCTCTGGAAGGTTTTCCGTATCGTGGCTCTCGGTACTGGGGGTTTCGCGACGAAGACTATATGTAGGCGGAAGGGCAGGTCAAGAGGCGACGCAAGGGGCCCACACAATAGGGCCACGCGGCCAGGAGGTGGGCCGCGCCGCCCTGGCGTGTCGCCGCCTCGTCGCCTCACTTCGTTTCCCTTTCGGTCTTCTGGAAGCTTCGTGGCAAAATAGGCCCCTGGGCGTTGATTTCGTCCAATTCCGAGAATATTTCCTTACTAGGATTTCTGAAACCAAAAACAGCAGAAAACAAAGAATCGGCTCTTCGGCATCTTGTTAATAGGTTAGTGCCGGAAAATGCATAAATACGACATAAAGTATGCATAAAACATGTAGATATCATCAATAATGTGGCATGGAACATAAGAAATTATCGATACGTCGGAGACATATCAGCATCCCCAAGCTTAGTTCCTGCTCGTCCCGAGCAGGTAAACGATAACAAAGATAATTTCTGGAGTGACATGCCATCATAACCTTGATCATACTATTGTAAGCATATGTAATGAATGCAGCGATCAAAACAATGGTAATGACATGAGTAAACAACTGAATCATAAAGCAAAGACTTTTCATGAATAGTACTTTCAAGACAAGCATCAATAAGTCTTGCATAAGAGTTAACTCATAAAGCAATAAATCAAAGTAAAGGTATTGAAGCAACACAAAGGAAGATTAAGTTTCAGCGGTTGCTTTCAACTTATAACATGTATATCTCATGGATATTGTCAATGTAAAGTAATATAACAAGTGCAATATGCAAGTATGTAGGAATCAATGCATAGTTCACACAAGTGTTTGCTTCTTGAGGTGGAGAGAAATAGGTGAACTGATTCAACATAAAAGTAAAAGAAAGGCCCTTCGCAGAGGGAGGCATTGATTGCTATATTTGTGCTAGAGCTTTGGTTTTGAAAACAAGAAACAATTTTGTCAACGGTAGTAATAAAGCATATGTATCATGTAAATTATATCTTACAAGTTGCAAGCCTCATGCATAGTATACTAATAGTGCCCGCACCTTGTCCTAATTAGCTCGGATTACCAGGATTATCATCGCAATACACATGTTTTAACCAAGTGTCACAAAGGAGTACCTCTATGCCGCCTGTACAAAGGTCTAAGGAGAAAGCTCGCATTTGGATTTCTCGCTTTTGATTATTCTCAACTTAGACATCCATACCGGGACAACATAGACAACAGATAATGGACTCCTCTTTAATGCATAAGCATGTAGCATCAATTAATGTTCTCATATGAGATTGAGGATATTTGTCCAAAACTGAAACTTCCACCATGATTCATGGCTTTAGTTAGCGGCCCAATGTTCTTCTCTAACATTATGCATGCTCTAACCATTAAACAAGTGGTAAATCTCCCTTACTTCAGATAAGACGGACATGCATAGCAACTCACATGATATTCAACAAAGAGTAGTTGATGGCGTCCCCAGGAACATGGTTATCGCACAACAAGCAACTTAATAAGAGATAAAGTGCATAAGTACATATCCAATACCACAATAGTTTTTAAGCTATTTGTCCCATGAGCTATATATTGCAAAGGTAAAGAATGGAAATTTTAAAGGTAGCACTCAAGCAATTTACTTTGGAATGGCGGAGAAATACCATGTAGTAGGTAGGTATGGTGGACACCAATGGCATAGTGGTTGGCTCAAGGATTTTGGATGCATGAGAAGTATTCCCTCTCGATACAAGGTTTAGGCTAGCAAGGTTATTTGAAACAAACACAAGGATGAACCGGTGCAGCAAAACTCACATAAAAGACATATTGTAAACATTATAAGACTCTACACCGTCTTCCTTGTTGTTCAAAACTCAATACTAGAAATTATCTAGACTTTAGAGAGACCAAATATGCAAACCAAATTTTAGCAAGCTCTTTGTATTTCTTCATTAATAGGTGCAAAGTATATGATGCAAGAGCTTAAACATGAGCACAACAATTGCCAAGTATCAAATTATTCAAGACATTTTAGAATTACTACATGTAGCATTTCCCGATTCCAACCATATAACAATTTAACGAAGAAGATTCAACCTTCGCCATGAATACTATGAGTAAAGCCTAAGGACATATTTGTCCATATGCAACAGCGGAGCGTGTCTCTCTCCCACAAAATGAATGCTAGGATCCATTTTATTCAAACAAAAACAAAAACAAACCGACGCTCCAAGCAAAGCACATAAGATGTGACGGAATAAAAATATAGTTTCAGGGGAGGAACCTGATAATGTTGTCGATGAAGAAGGGGATGCCTTGGGCATCCCCAAGCTTAGACGCTTGAGTCTTCTTAAAATATGCAGGGGTGAACCACCGGGGCATCCCCAAGCTTAGAGCTTTCACTCTCCTTGATCATATTGTATCGTCTCCCTCTCTTGATCCTTGAAAACTTCCTCCACACCAAACTCGAAACAACTCATTAGAGTGTTAGTGCATAATAAAAATTCACATGTTCAGAGGTGACATAATCATTCTTAACACTTCTGGACATTGCACAAAGCTACTGGACATTAATGGAACAAAGAAATTCATCCATCATAGCAAAAGAGGCAATGCGAAATAAAAGGCAGAATCTGTCAAAACAGAACAGTTCGTAAAGACGAAATTTAAAGTGGCACCAGACTTGCTCAAATGAAAATGCCCAAATTGAATGAAAGTTGCGTACATATCTGAGGATCACGCACGTAAATTGGCATATTTTTCTGAGCTACCTACAGAGAGGCAGGTCGAAATTCGTGACAGCAAAGAAATCTGTTTCTGCGCAGTAATCCAAATCTAGTATGAACCTTACTATCAAAGACTTTACTTGGCACAACAATGCATAAAACTAAGATAAGGAGAGGTTGCTTCAGTAGTAAATAACTTCCAAGACTCAAATATAAAATAAAAGTACTGTAGTAAAAACATGGGTTGTCTCCCATAAGCGCTTTTCTTTAACGCCTTTCAGCTAGGCGCAGAAAGTGTGTATCAAGTGTTATCAAGAGATGATGCATCGACAGCGGGGTTTGGAGTTTTCCCAACTTTAGGCCTATAATAATTCTTTGGTTTAGGCACCTTAGAGATGTACATGAATTTTTGCTCTTTACCCACATAAGCTTTCTCCTTATATTTAAGAGAAGAAAAAGTTGAACCCAAAGTTCCCATAGCTTTTTCAAGTTCGCCAATCCTATTGATTTGATTATCATGGACAACACAAGTTCCTAGGACACTAATGTTTCATCAATTCCTCCTAAGGATTTATCAAGTTCATCAGTTTTATCAAGTAACATTTCCAATTTAGTTTCAACACTTGGAAAAAATTTCTCTATGGTTTCCAATTTTTTCATAACATCCTCAAGAGAGATTTCAATTTTAGTTTCATTAACAGGTGGTATTCCAACTAGACTCTCAATGGTGCAACTAGCTTCTAAAGCAGGAGTACCTAGGAAATTACCCCCCGAAACAGTATCAAGAACATACCTATTCCAGCTAGAGATACCAACATAAAAATTCCTGAGTAGGATAGTGGTGGAGTGTTTCTTAGTGCACCTATTATGGGCATCACTAATTCTATACCAAGCATCTTTTAAACATTCCCCCCCTTGTTGCTTAAACGAACGAACTTCAACTTCAGGATTACTCATTTTAGCAGTAGTAAATAAAGCAAACTAGATAAAGTAAATGCAAGTAACTAATTTTTTTGTGTTTTTGATATAGAGTGCAAGACAGTAAATAAAGTAAAGCTAGCAACTAATTTTTGTGTGTTTTGATATAATGCAGCAAACAAAGTAGTAATAAAATAAAGCAAGACAAAAACAAAGTAAAGAGATTGGATTGTGGAGACTCCCCTTGCAGCGTGTCTTGATCTCCCCGGCAACGGCGCCAGAAAAAGAGCTTGATACGCGTACAACACGCGTCCGTTGGGAACCCCAAGAGGAAGGTGTGATGCGTACAGCGGCAAGTTTTCCCTCAGTAAGAAACCAAGGTTTATCGAACCAGTAGGAGCCAAGAAGCACGTTGAAGGTTGATGGCGGCGGGATGTAGTGCGGCGCAACACCAAGGATTCCGGCGCCAACGTGGAACCTGCACAACACAACCAAAGTACTTTGCCCCAACGAAACAGTGAGGTTGTCAATCTCACCGGCTTGCTGTAACAAAGGATTAGATGTATAGTGTGGATGATGATTGTTTGCAGAAAGCAGTAGAACAAGTATTGCAGTAGATTGTATTCAAGGTAAAAGAATGGACCGGGGTCCACAGTTCACTAGAGGTGTCTCTCCCATAAGATAAATAGCATGTTGGGTGAACAAATTACAGTCGGGCAATTGACAAATAGAGAGGGCATGACCATGCACATACATGATATGATGAGTATTGTGAGATTTAGTTGGGCATTACGACAAAGTACATAGACCGCTATCCAAAGATGCATCTATGCCTAAAAAGTCCACCTTCGAGTTATCATCCGAACCCCTTCCGGTATTAAGTTGCAAACAACGGACAATTGCATTAAGTATGGTGCGTAATGTAATCAATAACTACATCCTCGGACATAGCATCAATGTTTTATCCCTAGTGGCAACAAGACATCCACAGCCTTAGAACTTTCTCGTCACTGTCCCAGATTTAATGGAGGCATGAACCCACTATCGAGCATAAATACTCCCTCTTGGAGTTAAGAGTAAAAACTTGGCCAGAGCCTCTACTAATAACGGAGAGCATGCAAGATCATAAACAATACATAGGTAATAGATTGATAATCAACATAACATAGTATTCTCTATCCATCGGATCCCGACAAACACAACATATAGCATTACAGATAGATGATCTTGATCATGTTAGGCAGCTCACAAGATCCGACAATGAAGCACATAAGGAGAAGACGACCATCTAGCTACTGCTATGGACCCATAGTCCAGGGGTGAACTACTCACTCATCACTCCGGAGGCGACCATGGCGGTGAAGAGTCCTCCGGGAGATGATTCCCCTCTCCGGCAGGGTGCCGGAGGCGATCTCCTGAATCCCCCGAGATGGGATTTGCGGCGGCGGCGTCTCTGGAAGGTTTTCTGTATCGTGGCTCTCGGTACTGGGGGTTTCGCGACGAAGACTATATGTAGGCGGAAGGGCAGGTCAAGAGGCGACGCAAGGGGCCCACACAACAGGGCCGCACGGCCAGGAGGTGGGCCGCGCCGCCCTGGCGTGTCGCCGCCTCGTCGCCTCACTTCGTTTCCCTTTCGGTCTTCTGGAAGCTTCGTGGCAAAATAGGCCCCTGGGCGTTGATTTCGTCCAATTCCGAGAATATTTCCTTACTAGAATTTCTGAAACCAAAAACAGCAGAAAACAGCAACTGGCTCTTCGGCATCTTGTTAATAGGTTAGTGCCGGAAAATGCATAAATACGACATAAAGTATGCATAAAACATGTAGATATCATCAATAATGTGGCATGGAACATAAGAAATTATCGATACGTCGGAGACGTATCACCGCTCAGTGGGAGCTAGAGCTGCTCGACGTGGCAGTTCTTTTCTACCAATGTCTCCATCCCGATGGCTTGCCCTAGCTTTCGGAGTCCGGTGACAAAGAGAGGTTACTCATGGCGCTTCAGTCGCAGAGATGAATGGCTGCGGCCGGTTGAAGATCCGAACGCGTAGGCGTACGGCTTTTATTGAGCCGAGATGAATGGCGTATGAGTCCGCGCGTCATTCCATCGGTTCCCACGTCTATCGACGTGGTTGCCATTCCGATGGTTGCCCTTCCCCGCTAGTTGTTGTGCTTGGGTTTGACCTTGTGTCGCGCCGGTTGAGAAGATGCATCGAGCCAGGTCACTGATGGTCCTGTGGGAGAAGTGAGAGGTCACGCGATCTCGCAGCTTCCATCTAGACGCATCCGAGACCGAGACGTAAACCGCGTTTACATCTCGACGGAAAGACCAATCACTATGTGGCAAGTCGCTAGCAATGGGGGCGATTTGCACAAAAATAACCCAAAAGTGAAAGAAAAGCACAGACTGACCCTCCGCCGAAACTATTTCACCCATCTAACCCTTTTGTGTGGCGCCCCTCCCATCGGCGCCACACATGCCAGTGTGGCGCCGCTCCTGCCGGCGCCACTCTCCCAGCCGACGTGGCGCCGTCGACGCTGAGCTGGTCCGCCGATCCGACGTGGCAGCATGTAATTGCCCAAAACATACTGTGAGACAATTCGTCTGGGACTTAGCCGTTTTGGCGAGGCTCTATGTGTGGCGCTGATGCCACAGGCGCCGCACTAGCATGTGTGGCGCCGATGCCACGGGCGCCACACATAGAGCCTCGCCAAAACGGCTAAGGACTTATCGTCCGGAGCCCCTGGATGTTTTCGAACCAGAAGTTGATATATGTTGGCATGTGTGGCGCCGATGCCACGGGCGCCACACAGTGCAGTGTGGCGCCAGTGTGAAGGGCGCCACACATTGACTTGTGTTAAAAACATGAAAAATCCTACCAAACTCTAACAGTTTTTAGTACAACATTGGACACAACAAGTAGCAATTTCAGAACGTACACATATAACACTTCATAGCTCACATCGTAGCACGTAGATTCAAACAACAAGTACCATTACAGACATGGTTCGAAATGACATATAGTTCACCACACGATACTTATGAAGATAGAGTTCACAACAACACGTAGCAAATCCTAGTATCGTCCTCGACGTGCCGTCCTCACGGGCTGCTTCCGGACGGCCATCCTTTTCGTCCGCTGCCGTGGCTCTTGTTGCTGCTGCTCCTGCTGCTCCTCCTGCTCCTCCTCCTCTGAAGATAACGGCTCGTTGTTCCTCATCCTCGACAAAGATGATCTCCGCGGCGACCCCTCATCCTCCTCAATGACAACCTTCTTTCCTCGGTTGACATAATCTTCCGGAGTGTACCGGTTTGGAGCGTTACCCCTTGGCTTCAATTGGTAAGCTGACCGTGAGGCTTGCTTGGAGGTATGCTTTGGAGGTATGCTTTGACTCAGAATTTCCTCGTCGTCAGGAATCTTCAAAAACATGAACACATGATATTACAAAAGTTGAAATTAGTAAGAACATGTTTGACAGCAACAAAATAGTCCATACCTCTCGCTCTTCAGAAGAGGAGGATGTAGGAATTTTGCCTTCGCGGCAACCTAGCAAGTTGGCTAACCGCCGCATCTTTCGTGGAGTGTTCTGCGTCATGGAACTCATGGTTACAAAGCCACCAGAACATAATAGCGTACATTCAAAGTTGGTGATCATACCTTAATGAAATGCCGCAACGGTCCGACAGGCTTTTCATCTCTCCCGCTCTGGTCCCACATAACCTCGCACTCGTCAGCTGTTTTTTGGATCTCCGACCGCTGTGACAAACATAGCATACACAATTTAAGCGAGCACATGGCAATCTAGATGATGTACTAGTTAGTGAGAGAATCCATTACCACGAAGTTCAGCTCGGAAGCCATAGAAGTCAATCTCCCTCTGCGAGCATAGGTGTCGTGTTGGCTTTGCGCAACCTCATCGAACTCGATGGGGTCGTCCAAGATGTCCTCAGCATACGCGTGCTTCACTAACTCGATACGCGTGTTTTCATGGAACCACTGGAGGTAGTTGTTGAAAGCGGCCAAGTCGTGAGGCACAATCTCCACAGGGCCAACAGTCCGTGTCGCTTCCAAACAGTGTAGGAACGCTGCGACGTGGCCGCTATGATGAATTGGCCAATTTGTAATCTTCCTCTGCCGCTGCCTATCAAGCCTGCAAGAATCAAGAAGTTAGATTCTACCTCTTCTATCAAGAATCTTCCATCACATGATTCCAGAAGTTTACCTATGAAGCGCCTTGTCCGTGTCTTGCCACTGAGGTGGGCACTCCTGATACAGCCCAAACTGTCTCATCACTCTGTGCGGCTGGTGGTGTTCAACAAGCCACATGCATATGAGTGGGCAGCGCATACGCCAGAACCGCGCCTCCTCCGTGCACTTATGGTTGAGGTCAGTCATCCCCGCGCCAATACGGTAGTAGGTACCATATGGCTCCCATTTGTGGTGACCCGGCATACCACTGCATGGTGTAGTATGCAAGTCTGATATAACACCAATGAAACACCGTTCCATTAGTATTATATCGCTCAGAGTGGTACAACAGAAACATATGCGGGTCCAAGGCATGTCTATAGAATTACAACATTGACTCTGTTACATAAGATCATCACAGCCTCCTACTTTACAATGAGGTAAAACTGCAAATAAACTCCAGAAGAACGACTCGTTGTCTAATCTTATCACGGACTCTATTTGTAGAGTATTTAACCAACTATAGAGGCTATGAATAGATTCTAGCTAAGTAGGAGCTAGGTTCACGGAGCTAGTCCCCTTCTACTGCTAATCTAGGTTTTCTCCTTGTCGGATGTGGTATCTGACTCCTCTGACATGGTCCTGTTTCTTGAAGTAGTTGTTGACTCCTCGGCCTTTGAGTTGCACTGTAGATCCTACTTCGATGCCTTCATATCTAAGCAGGGGATTTAAGAGTGGGATGAGTACGAGCGTACTCAACAAGTTCATTATAGGAAAGAGGTGTTTAATGCACTAGCTACGACATTAGACCAGAAAGTCTAATGCCAATGCAAGTTTTCATAACCATTTCTTCAAGAGATTGCTTTTATTCAGAAGAACTATGTCCGTCAGCCTTCACTGGTTTACTAGAACTTCATGGAGCTCCTTTCCGGCCGCGTTCGCAGTTCCTCATCCCGGAACAGGGAGTGACAGGTCACGGTTCTTTACACTCTGCAGAGGTGTGTTGCTTTACCCATAAGAGATCTTAACCTTGGTGCCAACCGGGCGCGCAACCCGTCCACACTTCCTATGGTGTGAGGCCCGGTATAAGGTCATAGTCAATCATATTCCTCCGCTACCTCGCACACCCACCCTTTGTTGCAAACCCCGACCCTGGGTCCTCGTCGGTCCCATTATTCCCGTAATTTCAGGGTGGACCCCGACCACGACGACAGTCTGGGATCGAACCAAACTCCTTCGCCGGTAGCTGCAACCCATCATAGACCACATTACCGTGGGGAATTAGAAGGGGATCCCCACCCACCAATTGTTCCGCAAGCAGCAACCGCTACGGTAAGCAACAGCTATACCGTGGGGAATTAGAAGGGGCTCCCCACCCACCAATTGCTCCGCAAGATACAACTGTCTACGGTAAGCGCATCCGTTGATGTACAAGAGGTGGAAATACAATTGACTATTCCGTCCCACCTGCATCTTATGGTTAACACGGGTATTACGGCACAAGAATCACTGGCGACATTTGTTGTTTAATCCTAGATGGATATAAACCCTTGCAATGGAACCTCCACCATATCAACACAATCCATGGTTCCATTGCCCACCACATAGTCATATTCATAGTTATGAAAGTAGTGGTTTTGGTTTTTTATGCAATAGTGATAACCATAGTACTTTGCAAGTAATTTGATAGAAATACTCAAATGGCATGAGCAAGTGATGAACTTGCCTTTCTTGCCTGTAAGATTATGCAGACAAGGTCTTCGATACGCAATAACTCCAAATTCTGAAATAGCATCATCGTCCGGTAAGGACGATGTTTAAAAGATTGGCAAGGATGCAATAATGCATAAGAATGAGATGCAATTGCTCTAAGCGTGACCTAACCCTGATGATTTAGGATCGGTGAGTTGTAATGATTATTTCAGTGTGTATTGCACTTTTAGAGTGATTCTCAAGCAAGGTTCTTATTCAGGGTTGTGTTGTTTTAGAATTATAAGCAGGTGGCAAAAGGAACAGTAACAATCATACACAACCAGGAATAGTAGCTGTATAATAAGTAAAGAGCAGTTGTCAATTTTAAGTCCTATAGTGCATGGTTGATGATTACTTATTATATATTTCAAAAGAATAACTTTTGAAGAACATATTCTTTAATAAAGAACAAGTATGATAATTAGGTTTGTGGGTTGCTATAATTTATTCTGGTTCCAAGTAGTTTCTGGAGTAAGTATAAGATGGATCACAACATAGTTGGATTCATCAGCAACTAGGACTTGTAAGGTTGAGATAAGCCTAGGCATCTTAAGCAATTCATTATGCATGGTTGTTGTCAGAGTTGGTTTATCTTGCTAGTGATAGCTGGCTAGGGTTTATAGGTCCTTATGGGCAGGGTTGATGATGATTCCTTATTTTCTTCAAAAGAATAACTTTTGAAGAACATACTTCTTAAATAATAAGAAGTATATCAATTAGGGTTGGAGTGGTCTAGGTTTTACTGTTGGTTCTATTAAGTAAGGAGTAATTGGCTCCTGAATAGGATGTTTGATAAATATCCAATACTATTAGGGTTTAGTGGAATATGGTTAGGTAATGCTCAGGGTTTGGCATAGTTGCTCCTGAGGTTCATCACATTGGTGTGATGCTAAGTAGGAAGGAATATGTATGATGGCTTTGGTAATAGGATCTAGGGTTTACACTTGGTGGACCTTACTTTGATTATCTAGGTCTGATGAAGATGAACACATGGAATACTAAATTGCTAGTGATAGGTTTCTACATTTTATGTGAACATATGTATGTCTTTTAGTTGCTAATGATGGCTCTATGATTTGAAATAAAGTACCATGATCATCTGTTCTAACCTTGGGTTTAGGTTAGAAGCAAATTAGGGTTCACATGTAATAATGGAACTAGGGTTCCTAGTGGAGTTAGGGTTTTAGGATTACACATGAAATGATGAGTTCCTGGTTCTATTACTTTTGAAAATAGGGTTTTCTAAATACCCTAAAGTTCTTGAATTAATAACTTCAATTTAAGGTTGAAGTTATTAATAACTTTGAATTAAAATTATTATTGGATTTGGCATTTTTTTATATTTTCAATGAATTAATAATTAAGTTATTTATTACTCAGGGTTTTAAATCCTCATAATAAGGATTTAATGAGTTAATGATAAAGGAAAATTAATTTTAATGTTTTCCTTATTTAATTATTGGTTTTGACTTATTTTATGAAGTTTTCCTAATTATTGAATTTTAATTGAATTTAGAATTAAAATTAAAGGCTTAAATAACAAGTATTAAATAATTAAATTTTTTTAAAAAATAAAAATTCCATTTTATATTTTTATTCGATAGGATTTAGCTTTATATGAATTTTGATATCTTATATTTATTTTTCTGAGCTATATTGAATTTTCTACAATTTATCAAAGTTTCAGCAATTATTGGATTTGAAATAAAACAAGAAAAATAACTAAGTGTACCCGGCTATTCTACCCACCTGACACTGACCAGTGGGCCAGTGTCCATGTCAGCTGCCACGCAGCTTTGACTGAGTCAAAATAGCTGGCGTGGCAAGGGAAGCACCTGGCCGGCGGCCAGTGGTGGTCGACGGCGAGGATCCAGGGCTCCCGCGTCTCGGTGGATAGGCTGAGAGGATGCGCGGTGTGGTACTGGACATAAAGGTGGCGGCGCCCCCTCCGGATGGTCACCGGGGTAACTCCGGCGAGCACAAACAGCGGCGGCGCTTGCAGGTGATCGACGCGGTGTCGCTACGGAGCATGATCAAGCGAACCAAGTACTCCACGAGGTTCAGTAGCTCACCAGGAGCACGTAGCGCTTGATGGCGTGGTCGGAGATGGTCCCAATCGACGGCGAATGTTGATTGACTGGTGGTGACCGGCGGGGAAATGATGACTCGATTCGTCGGGCTCAGAGCTTCCCGGCAAGCGCGCGTCTGCGAGGAGATAGCTGGAGGCGAGGCGAAGCTCTAGGGCTTCACGGCGGTGCTTGCGGTGACCCCAAACGGCGGTGAGAGAAATCGGCCGGCGAGCTAGGGTTTGAGAATTTAGGGGAAAAAGAAGAACATGATCCAGGGAGGCTTCGGCCAGGTATTTATAGGGTTGAGGGCAGACGTCGATGGACGCGCGGTCCACAATGGCGGCCGGGACGTGGAGCTCGTCGTCGCCGTGGCGTTCTTCTGTGCGTTCGGTGGCGAAGACGAAGACGGCGCCCTCCTCGCTCTTATCCGCACGAAGCGGTACATGGGCTGGCATGGGCCGTGGTGCTGGGTTGCCCAGGTGGGCTGCTGCTGGGCTCCTCCTGGGCTACACTGATCTGCCAGGTAAGCTAGGTAAGCCCTTTTTCTCTTTCTGTTTTTATATTTTCTGTTTTCAATTTCTCTTTTGAATTCAGTTTTGAATTTCAATTCTGTTTGCAGATATTTGTATATATTTTTTAAACTTGACAATTACCTCTTAAATAATAATTCTGCTTGAGACATAATAATTTGGTTGTTAACATAAAGATATTTTCAAAATATATAATGTTTCAAATATGTGTGTGAATAATTAGGATTTCCATTCTCTTTCTATTGAAATTCCAAATATTTTTTATGATTTAAGGATGTGACCAAATGGCATGGCTTTATGTACCTAGATATTTCTAGGGTCTTGCTTTAGTCACTTACATATGATTTTATGTGAACACTTAGTTGTTAAAGTCTTGTGAATTTTATTATACCCCTATTTTAGAGTTGGCACAAGTATTATATTTCTAACAATACCTTGAAATACCTAAAATAGGTATTACTCTCATCATGGCTTGGTATTAGTTATAAAGATAGGTGGTTGATCACCACACATGAGTTTCCCTTATAGGATTTAGCACTAGGTTCATCTTATGAAACATAAGATATAGCTAGTGAGCAATTCTAGGGCTCTAATTCTATTCACCAAGTGACACAAGGTGTGGAACTCAATTATGACTTAGGTTTTAATTGTGCTCACCCAAGTGATACTCAAACTAGGGTTGAGATTTAATTCTAGGTTATAAAGATGGAATGACACCATATTGCATGTGCTAGGGTTTAATCTCCCCTAACTATGATAAGGTGGTTACTTGCTTAATATTTCAGGTGCTTCCATAATTACTAAGGATTTGAGAATTGGTTTTATCTTCTACCAATTAACTTCTATTATTACCCCCAACTTATCATTAAAGTAACTACATTGATTATAGTTCTTTTTATAGTTAACTTTGGTCATATGGATGTATGGTTTCTCACTATAAAAAGTATAGAGATTACTCTATGGGTTCCTTATGTTTCTTAATTTCTGAAGTATGGATATGGTAGGATTGTACTTATGATCACCAAGTGGTTCACAAGTAAAGGTTGGGATATAAGTCTAGGGTTGCTTACTAGTTACCTCCCTATGATTTCATGTGGTGAATGATACCTACTTATCCTATTGGGGTTTAGATTATCCTCACATACCTCAAGAGCATGATCCTGGATTAGGCATGATCAACTTGTTCTTAATATTTCTACCTCAAGTTCTTAGGGTTTATGATCATCACTCAATTTATAATGATCAAGGTTTGGCTTCCTAAGGATCTCTTATTAAATGGGGTTCTCACTTCCATGATCAAGCATTGTCTAGATCAATCAAGGTATAGCACTTCTAATTAACCTTCTTGTATGGGTCTACTATGATTGTCTCTTTAGTTTATATCCCAGGAGAATGCCTGAGATATTATGTTAGGGTTCTACTTAATCAATGATGATATTATCATCTAGGTATATGGGTAGTTCTCTCCCTCAAACTCAAGTGTTGCCTCAACTAACTTGAGTGTAACACCATAATTGATCCCTCAAGAATGGATTATTCTAGGTTATGGTGTACTCCTAATACTCTAGTTCAATGGTTGTCTTTTATTCTTAAATAGATAAAGCTATGTTTTGTATGACTGGTCTCTCTCATTTTGGAAAGGACTTTAGTACTAACTTAAGGTTAGGCTCCATAGGGATTGATGTGATCATCAATATCTATGTTTAACATAAATGGTTTCTCTCTCTAGGCATGTCTTGAATAATATCCTAGGGTTCCTCTTAAAGATGATGATTTGAATACTTGGATGTATATCCAGGGTTTGGCTCAAGGTTTGTTATTGCTTCTCTAATAAATAATATAGATCTCTCATCTCTCTGGTTTTGATGTATAATAATTTGGAATAGAGAGGAATATATACTTTTAAGGTTGATCTTCTTGTCTTGTTTCCAAGATTGAAGTAAAATGAATACCATGAGGTTCATGGTAGGATCATGGATTAGTTTAAGACATGGAAAAGATAAGTGAAGAATAGTTTCTCCAATTATTGTCACTTGATTTCCAATTAATGGATGTTCATCTGTTATGACAAGAATTACCATATTATAATCTCTTATAAGATCAAGCAATTGATCATTGAGTAAAGTGTTGTTGTGTTGATTATTAGTTCCATTTGATCTAACCCCTTAGATCAATCATCTCTACCCAAAACAAAGTTTTAGCAAAGTCACATTGAGGTTTATAGCGCTTGACTTGATGAGCTACTTCAATTCCACCAAGGTCAAGTGAAACTTCAGTTACTGTGACGGTTTTACTTTAAAGCGCGAAAATTCCCCGGATTTTCTATGCATGAATGCAATGCACACATCTGCTTCCTCTATTTTTGTAACCCCAATACCTGGGATATTACAGTCTCTACCCCTTAAACTAAACTTCGTCCTCGAAGTTTGATCTCTCTCACGTTTCGGAGTGTGGATCTGACTTGTGCAGACTAAATCTTTTCTCGAACTCCGTAGTGATCTCACTAGATATAATTGAATATATCCCTCATCCAGATTCTTCCTGGAATCCATTAGGGTTTGTCTCTGAACCATGGTTCTTACTTTGATTCATTGATTTCTTCCAACTCTATAAGCTTGTTTCATATCCCATTGAAAATTCAATAATTGGGACTTCTTCTGGTGCTGCTCGTCTTGACTGAAGACTAATTGGATAACATTCTCCTATATTGATAAAATAGGTCTTTGTTTTTCCCTTACTACCAAAACTGCAATAATGGTACTTAGTAAGGTACTTAGCATGGAATGGTCGTGATGGTTTATTTTCCTAAGAATGGATTAGACTCATTTAGTCCATCCAATCATGGTTTATAATTGGTACCTATAACTACTTTGGGTTATTTAGGTTCCATGAAAGGAATCATTCTATTAGTCTTTGATATTGGTATGTTTAATTTTCTTCGGTCTTTGGCCTTTTTGAACTGTATTTGGTCTATGGTCTTTCCTTCATCCAACTTCTTCATGCTTGACTTACTTGAGCTTTCGTACTTCTGAGTAATTATTTCTCACTTTCTCAAGTTATTGTCCACTTCTTACTTCCTTGAGGTATGAACCTCGGCTTCTGGTCTGACATCCCTCTGAAAGTGGTGTTCAATAATCTTATAAAAATAAGATTGAACTTCCTCTCAGTTCAGACCTTCTGCTTCTATCAAGCTCAAAATATTGAGTTATTTTACATCCATCTCAATCTTTACTCTACCCCTTTGAGTTTTCTTATGGTCTTCAACTCCTTTTATTCCAACCATTGGATTGATGGTTAGAATATTGGTCTAAGTATAGCTTATGGTTTGTACTTTTCTAAAAGTCTCACGAAGAATGCTTGTGGTGTATCCACTCAATTGTGGACATCCAATGTGAATCCTTCGACTAAATGATTATAGGTCATTGTTATTTGGTTAATAAAATTTTATTTGTTCACAACTTCTTGATACAAATAATCCAATTACGGACTACTTGATACCAATTGTGGCTATTCAGTATCTAAAAATGGTTTCTAGCATAGGTTCTAATCAGCTGAACGAGACATCTTCTACTTTATCTCGCAGAATTGATCCTATACCACAACTGTGGTCTTCTGATACCAAATATGGTCTTCTTATATCTTCTATGGGTTCAGAGGTCATCTTTCTTTCTTCGAGGGTTTATTGTTGCAAGAAAACCACTAGCTGATACTATGATTATAGTATTCGAAGTGATTTCCCATGCATTCCCTCTTCTATATTGACTATGGATCTGCTTGAGCTTCACCATAATCACCAGATTTCTCATCTTCATGCTTCTTACGTACTAAAGTACTCCTCTGTTGAGGCAAAGCATGAGTTTTTTATTGGCACTTCCTTCAGAGTATTGTGGTTGCTTCCCGCAACTTTGTTTCCTTTATCTGGTGAACCTTCATCCTGTCTTTAGAATCTCAAGAATGCGTCACTTCCTCACACGAATACTATTACCCTCTAGATCTATAGCATCAAGTAAGATCTTGATATTGCAACATGCATTTGCATATCATAGTCAAACTTCATGTATGGATCTAGTCAAACAATGAAAATCCAATAAAATCCAAGAAAATTCAGCTTTGTGTTTATAGTACACACCATCATAAGCCTGAATATAATAGTTGAGTAAGACATCTCTAAACATCAGGCTCTGATGTGTAGTATATAACACCACATAAGATAGGTTTATATCGTGATACTTAGCACGAGTATATGGGATTCTACTATTTGTCTCAACATTTACCTTAATTGCACAATTGCAATGAGATAAACTTGACACAAAGTGGTTTGGGATGGTTACGGTTAACCTAATTTTCTTTGGAAGTACTACTTAACTTTCATTTTATTGAGGACTATCTCACATGATATGACTAGGTTCTAACATTGCTATTCTAAACACATACTATGGAAATATAGCTCCTATACTTCCAAGTGTTTATATCATAAGCATATGGTCATGATGTGCTTGGCACACTTCCCATATTTTTGGAACACAGTTCTTGCACTATTGTCTGGCTTCTTATTGTACTTCTTCTAAGTATTTATGATGTTCTAGTCAATCACATAACGATTCTCAGGTGAATCATACATAATTACTACCTCTAATCTGTAAGTAGACATGTTTTATTTCTATCTCTCTGTTATCACCAGAATTTGACCAAGTCAGAGGTGGGCCACGATCAAGATGGGCTTGAAGATTATATACGGAGGAAATATATGGATCGGCCTTTATATGCAAAATATGGGCTAGTTAGCCCGTGTATCTGTAACATAGTAGATTACGTGTCGTTTTAGTTAGAGTTGGCCTCGTGCACGGTTGGGATTATTCCCACGTTAGAAAGTCCCCTGGACTATAAATATGTATCTAGGGTTTATGAAATAAACAACAACCAACGTTCAGCCAACCAAATCAATCTCGGCGCATCGCCAACTCCTTCGTCTCGAGGGTTTCTACCGGTAAGCAACATGCTGCCTAGATCGCATCTTGCGATCTAGGCAGCACAAGCTCCACGTTGTTCATGCGTTGCTCGTACTGAAGCCTTGTTGATGGCGAGCAACGTAGTTATCATAGATGTGTTAGGGTTAGCATAGTTCTTCGCGTAACATGCTATCGTAGTGCAACCCTTGCATGTCTAGCCGCCCTCACACCTATCTTAGGTGTGGGGGCGGCACCCCGCTTGATCATTATTTAGTAGATCTGATCCGTTACGGTTGCTCCTTGTTCATCAAGGATTAGTTTAATATCTGCAATAGTTAGGCCTTACAAGGGGCTGGAGGATCCAGCGGCACGTAGGGTGTCGTTTGCTAGTCCTAGACAGGATGTTCCGGGGATCAACCTCGTGTTGGTTTTTAGGCCTTGTCTAAGATCGGCTTACGATCACCGTGCGTGGCCGCGAGGTCCAATCCTGAGTAGGATGATCCGATTATGCGGTGAAAACCCTAAATCGTCGTAGATCTCATTAGCTTTATCTTGATCAAGCAGGACCACCATATATTCGTGCACCCCGTACGAATCATGGGTGGATCGGCTCCTTGAGCCGATTCACAGGATAACCTGAGAGCCGATCGAGGCTCGTATTTAATGTTTACATGTATGCCATGCAGGAAACTAAGCGAGGCATCTCCATCACCTTCCTGACCAGGTATAGGTCAGGTGGCACGCCCTTGCAATCAGCATCGGACGTGTGACCAGAAGGCTTTGCGGGCCGTCGCTCGGAGGGACCTCGGCCAGCCGCAGCCCTAGGTTGTTCCCGGCTCTACGGTGTTGCCCGTCGCTGCCCGCCGGTGGGTTTCGGACGTCAACACATTCTGGCACGCCCGGTGGGACCAGCTTCTACATCAACCACATCGCCATCTACATCTGAGATAGCGGACGGCACGCCAGTCACGCACGAGGGTCGACCATAAAAGGGGAGTATGGCGCCCCGAACGAAGGAAAGCCGGTGATGAGACATCGGCTGACACGACAAGATGTAAGCCTCTTTTGAGCCATACAACCAAGATAGGGGCTAATTCAGCAGATGCCCCGTACTATCTTTGCCATACGCTTCGCCTGCATTCAGCGTCGATCTAGCGGGTGACGGAAGACTGGAGTATGGGGGATACATCGGCTGGCAAGTTCAGGGAAATCAGCATTGGTCCTGACTGCAGAGCCGATGTTCAGGAATAATCTTACCGATAACCGCAAAACCGATATCTGCAGTGACCTGACAGATTCGGCTCGGGGGGCACATGATCAGGCAGACAGACGCATAGGCAATGAAATATTAGGAGCCAATGGAAAATCGGCTAGTAAAAAAAATGTAGCAAGTACAGTCGAAGATTCATCGGTACTTCTCAAGTTCAACGAAACAGTTGTCTCTGGGGGCCCTACCGAAGAAACGCGTCGAGGGCGTGAAGGGCGTCAACTCGGATGCGATCTACCTCAACGAGCTCAGCCTCGTCATCCTCGTCTTTACCCGTCACCAGCTGGCTGCTCAGGGTACAAATTTCAGCCAGATCGGTCTTCAGATCGGCTGTGAGGCCTTTTGCTTCATCTTGAGAACGGGCAATAAGAGCTTCCTTTTCTTGGATGAGCTGCTTGGTCACCCTGACCCTCTCTTCAAGGCTCTCCAGCTCCTTGTGCAGGGCCTCGAGTTCGGCACGATTGGCAGAAGTGTCCGTCTTGGCGTCCAGAGCAGCCTTCTTCTCGTTGAGCTGTCGACACTTTTCGGCAATATCGGCTCTCAGTGGAAGCTGGGTGTGGCGAAGAGTGATCCTTTGTCGAGCCGATTGCACCCTTGACTTAAAAACCGACAGGGTAACAGCGGGCCAGAGCTTCACTTGCAGTGTCATAGGGAGATGGGGCTGGATATCCTCGAGGATGCCTTTGACTTCCTCGGAATTTTCAATCAGGGTCTCAGTTGAGGAAGAAAGCAAGTCTTTGAGACGCTGGAGTGGACCATGGACCGTACTAGGACTCGGCTCTTCACTTGCCTTGGAAGAAGTTGGTTCGATGGATTCTGGATCGAACGTCAGCAAGCTCGAGAGATCACAACCCTGATAGGGCAAACAAAGTGAGTTTAGCATGCGATGAAGAAGTTGATGAAGCCAAGGAGGAGGGGCATACCTCTCCCAGGGTAGGAGGAACTGCCGATGTAGTTACGATCGGCTTTTCTGTGGACTTGGATGGGGCAGCCACTTGGGCAGCCGCGATCGTCGAGGTGGCTAGGTCCAGGGTGGCGGACGGCATCGGTACCTCCTCAACATCTCCGCTAGAAGTTTTTTCGGTCTGCAGGAGGAATTGATTATCCGATCCAAATAACAACGGATTAGCATGAAGTATGACCAGGGAGATAATTACATTTGAGACCTCCTGGCTTGATGAAGAGGCTCGTGGGTTCTTACGAGCCCTTTTGACGCAGCGGCGCTTCGTGCGCGACCCCGATCTGGTCGGGGCTGGGGGAGCAGGAGGTTTAGGGATCGACCTTTTCTTGGAAGCCGGCGCTGGTGAAGCCGTCTGGCTTTGGGTGGTAGACCTCTCGGAATTGCCCGAGCTCGAGTCCCCCTGACTGGATTCTTCGGCCCCGCTGGAGGTTTCTTCGATGGAAGGCTGTAGGAAAGAATACGAGCGTATGGTAAAGGATTTGGAAAGTGGATAAACGCGGACAGGGCCTGAACCAACTTACACGCAAGCTTTCTTGTGCAGGAGCTTTACGCTTCAGGGTTTTCCTGGCAGCCACCTTCCTCACTGCTGTCCTCGCCTGAGTCGAGGCTCGGGGGGCAACTGGCCCCGGAGATGCTTTACTTTCGGGAGCCGATTTCGGTGAAATCGGCTGACTCTGCATTATGACTTTCTTCAGGGGTGGCGAGCTCTGGCAGAAGAGTACCACGGGTGCCGGAGGAAGGAATACGAAAGGGGAACCGTCGGCTTGTGTGGGAGCCGGACCATCTTGTCACTGCCAGGAGAAAGAGTCAGGTCACAAACGATCACCATAATGCGGTTGCAAGAAATATTTAAGTAATGATACCTGGTCTGCAGGGATGTCATACTCTGCATCAAGCTCTCTCAGCAACGGCCCTAGAGCCCTCCTGAAGACGTGGGTCTTCCACATGGACCACCAAGTTTCAAAACCATCGGTGGTAAAGGAGAAACGGAGGTCGCGAGGAATTGGAATGGCCAAAGCGTCAAAGAAGGTATAACACCTTTGAGCAGTAAGGATGTCAGGCAGTTCAGCTCTACTTGCTGTCAGGTGATGTAAGAAGAAGTGTGGAGGCACCTGTCCGAGACCAAGCTGTCGGGCTGCCACTACCGGTTGATAACACTCATGACCGGGCTTGATGATCCGGTTCGAGGTACTCATGCCAACAGGGAGGAAGCAAGGACGAATCATGAGGGAGTACAAATGCTGGGTGCTGGCGTCATCGGCAAAGTCATCCAATCGGAAAGAGACTGGGTTTTCAAAATTTGCCGATTCAGTATAAGGGTGGAACAAGGGGTTGTCCAAGCCTTGGAAGAAAATCTTAAACCACCCTGCTGCTTCCTTAGGGATCAGCCTGCTGCCTGGGAGACCATACAGGGCTTGACCATAGCTGGTGCATCGAATTTCCTTTCCATTTACATCCGGAAAGGTGCAGGTGGTCAGCGGTGGGAAGTCTGGGATTTGGTTTTGGAAGTAGAGTTGGGCCCACAACTGAATAAACCACCAGGGGCCGCCAGTTTTAACTGTCTTTTGAGAAAACAGTTTGACAGACATCAGTTGAAGGGATCGGTAGACCTCTCCAAGAAACAGTTTACCTAGGCCGAGTTGGGTGCCTTTAGCAAGTTCATAGGCCAGGGAGAGGTAATTCTTGGTAGGAGCAAGTGATGGGCCACAGAATATGAAGTGTTCCAGCCAGAAATTCAGGAAGGCTGTGTGTTCCCTCTCTGTCACGGGGCCCTTGTTTTTCATATAACGATTGAGATAGGCGCCCCAGCTGGTACACTCTTTTTTAGAGGAAAGAGTGAAAGGGACTTTTGGCAGTTTGAATGCAGAAGGGCTTGGGGATGCAATGTCTAGGCCTGTGATCATGGCCACATCCAGCAGAGTCGGTGTCATAGGGCCATGGCCAAACATGAAGCAGTTCAGTGCATCAGACCAGAAGTAGCCGATGGTTTTCAGGATGTTCTCATTCTTCTCAAGAGGAGATAATGATAATGACAAGGCATCGGCTATTCCTATGGTTTCCCAAGTGGCATAATGGGTTTTTGATACTCTATTGTACCATGCTACCCAACCCTCAGGAGGATTAGGCCAGGCTCGCAAGCAGTCGGCCCAGGAAGTCAGATCTAGGTTCTGGCTCACGAAGGGGATTCTGTTAGCTTCGCATGAAATTAACAGGGCGGGACTCTCGGAAGAACGAGGACCGAGGCACATCGAATTTGCGAGAGAAGGATGTGGCAGAAGAATGTCTGAAACCTAAATTAGTAGCGGAGCGAAACATTAATCCAGGTGTTTGCCATTAATCCCATGTCAAGTCGAACGACGAGAGGAGGTTGAGGATTACCTTCAGACCAGAAGCCGTGGTGTCGGTGTTGGATGATTCCGCCATGGGATGCGTTGAAGGAATTGGGGGCGGCGCGGTCGAGATCGGTGTAGGTGGTTTTGAGTTGGAACTGCTCAGGCGGCGATTTGGGGATCTGAGTTTGCCTTTTCAGAATGAGGTCGCAGGTTACCGTTTGGAAGGGCGGCTAGGTCGACTTTACTCGTGTTTTTATGATAGAGGCCGGTGCGATGCCATCGGCTCTTTTTGGAGATTTGGTGACTTTGACTATCGGCAAAACAGTTGACTGAAAATACTTCTTCATTAACAAAGGAGGGTTTTTTACAATGAAGAGCCGATTACTCAAAGAAAGATGAACAAGAGAAGAGCCGATTGCTCGCGTACTACTAGTCCTATGTCACTGATCCTCGCTGCCCTCGTCGTCGGCGTCGTAGCTGTCACCGGCGCTACTTCCGGAGAACTCCTCGTCACTGCTGCCCCAGCCTTCGACCGGAGCTTCTTCCTCTTCGTCATCATCGTCATCTTCACTATCTACCCAAGCGCGGAGGCGCTTCGCCAGCGGGTACCCAGCGGAGGAGGAGGAATCATCTTCCTCCTCTTCTTCCTCCACATCCTCGTCTTCCTCTTCCTTATCAGAGGAAGTGGGGTTCCTCCATGAGGGGAGGTCATCCTCGTTTTCGCTCTCCAGTTCCCCTTCAACGAGGAGGTGGAGGTCGCCTTCCTCATCGGTCAGGGGCATGTCGCCATCTGATATGAGATCGAAGTCCCACTCAGGCTCCGACATTGGCTCGCTTGGGGAAGAAGATTGGAAAGAGAGGCCGGAGGAGACGGAGGAAGAAGAAGACATTGCTACAGGGAAAGAGGGTTTTGGTGCCGATAGCTAAAACAGAGGAAGGGGATGAAGGAGGCTAGTCAATCGGCACAGTTTAATAAGAAGGAGCCTAATGGGGATTTAAAGCCATTGCAGTTTCCAAGGAAGTGGTGCTAAAGTTATCAAATTTTGCAAGAAGTCGAGGAGGCAAGGCATCAGGATGGAGGATACTGCAACGGTTCTGCCACGACATGACCTGACGAATAAAAAGCAGAGTGATTTTGGAATTACCGATTCCAAAACCAGGGGGGCATGTGTTATCACCAGAATTTGACCAAGTCAGAGGTGGGCCACGATCAAGATGGGCTTGAAGATTATATACGGAGGAAATATATGGATCGGCCTTTATATGCAAAATATGGGCTAGTTAGCCCGTGTATCTGTAACATCGTAGATTACGTGTCGTTTTAGTTAGAGTTGGCCTCGTGCACGGTTGGGATTATTCCCACGTTAGAAAGTCCCCTGGACTATAAATATGTATCTAGGGTTTATGAAATAAACAACAACCAACGTTCAACCAACCAAATCAATCTCGGCGCATCGCCAACTCCTTCGTCTCGAGGGTTTCTACCGGTAAGCAACATGCTGCCTAGATCGCATCTTGCGATCTAGGCAGCACAAGCTCCACGTTGTTCATGTGTTGCTCGTACTGAAGCCTTGTTGATGGCGAGCAACGTAGTTATCATAGATGTGTTAGGGTTAGCATAGTTCTTCGCGTAACATGCTATCGTAGTGCAACCCTTGCATGTCTAGCCGCCCTCACACCTATCTTAGGTGTGGGGGCGGCACCCCGCTTGATCATTATTTAGTAGATCTGATCCGTTACGGTTGCTCCTTGTTCATCAAGGATTAGTTTAATATCTGCAATAGTTAGGCCTTACAAGGGGCTGGAGGATCCAGCGGCACGTAGGGTGTCGTTTGCTAGTCCTAGACAGGATGTTCCGGGGATCAACCTCGTGTTGGTTTTTAGGCCTTGTCTAAGATCGGCTTACGATCACCGTGCGTGGCCGCGAGGCCCAATCCTGAGTAGGATGATCCGATTATGCGGTGAAAACCCTAAATCGTCGTAGATCTCATTAGCTTTATCTTGATCAAGCAGGACCACCATATATTCGTGCACCCCGTACGAATCATGGGTGGATCGGCTCCTTGAGCCGATTCACAGGATAACCTGAGAGCCGATCGAGGCTCGTATTTAATGTTTACATGTATGCCATGCAGGAAACTAAGCGAGGCATCTCCATCACCTTCCTGACCAGGTATAGGTCAGGTGGCACGCCCTTGCAATCAGCATCGGACGTGTGACCAGAAGGCTTTGCGGGCCGTCGCTCGGAGGGACCTCGGCCAGCCGCAGCCCTAGGTTGTTCCCGGCTCTACGGTGTTGCCCGTCGCTGCCCGCCGGTGGGTTTCGGACGTCAACACATTCTTCCTTACTTCCCATGATTGACTCATCATGGTCTATACTACCTTATATCACTTATTTTTATCACTTACTATCAGTTGTTTCACAAGTTTGGATACTTTTACTTACTCATTACTTATCTTGGTCTACATCTTCTATTATGATATCTTAATTATCTTTATCACTTGATATTACTCCTATTGCAGGTCTGAATATTTTTATTTAATCATAACATGTGTTGGTATACATCTTCCAATAGGATATCTTCCTTATGGTTGTATCCTCTCTTTGGACTACCATGTATTGTATACCAACTGTGATCTACTCATCTATTGTGTTAAGGACTTATTGATGTTCTACATACTTGGAATTGGCTATCTAACTTTACTTAGGAAAGATAGGTAAAAAGGTTGACTCAAGTGTGTCAGGATTATTCTCAAGTGAATATCCATCTCAAGTCATAAGAAGTATTGGGTTTAACTAAGACAACTTCCTATAGACACTACCAATCCTATAGGTCTCCTTTAAAGGGTTTTAATCATAAGGTCAAAGCATTTGCTCTGATACCAACTGTGGTGACCCGGCATACCACTGCATGGTGTAGTATGCAAGTCTGATATAACACCAATGAAACACCATTCCACTAGTATTATATCGCTCAGAGTGGTACAACAGAAACATATGCGGGTCCAAGGCATGTCTATAGAATTACAACATTGACTCTGTTACATAAGATCATCACAGCCTCCTACTTTACAATGAGGTAAAACTGCAAATAAACTCCAGAAGAACGACTCGTAGTCTAATCTTATCACGGACTCTATTTGTAGAGTATTTAACCAACTATAGAGGCTATGAATAGATTCTAGCTAAGTAGGAGCTAGGTTCACGGAGCTAGTCCCCTTCTACTGCTAATCTAGGTTTTCTCCTTGTCGGATGTGGTATCTGACTCCTCTGACATGGTCCTGTTTCTTGAAGTAGTTGTTGACTCCTCGGCCTTTGAGTTGCACTGTAGATCCTACTTCGATGCCTTCATATCTAAGCAGGGGATTTAAGAGTGGGATGAGTACGAGCGTACTCAACAAGTTCATTATAGGAAAGAGGTGTTTAATGCACTAGCTACGACATTAGACCAGAAAGTCTAATGCCAATGCAAGTTTTCATAACCATTTCTTCAAGAGATTGCTTTTATTCAGAAGAACTATGTCCGTCAGCCTTCACTGGTTTACTAGAACTTCATGGAGCTCCTTTCCGGCCGCGTTCGCAGTTCCTCATCCCGGAACAGGGAGTGACAGGTCACGGTTCTTTACACTCTGCAGAGGTGTGTTGCTTTACCCATAAGAGATCTTAACCTTGGTGCCAACCGGGCGCGCAACCCGTCCACACTTCCTATGGTGTGAGGCCCGGTATAAGGTCATAGTCAATCATATTCCTCCGCTACCTCGCACACCCACCCTTTGTTGCAAACCCCGACCCTGGGTCCTCGTCGGTCCCATTATTCCCGTAATTTCAGGGTGGACCCCGACCACGACGACGATGCAGGATCGAACCAAACTCCTTCGCCGGTAGCCGCAACCCATCATAGACCACATTACCGTGGGGAATTAGAAGGGGATCCCCCCCCACCAATTGTTCTGCAAGCAGCAACCGCTACGGTAAGCAACAGCTATACCGTGGGGAATTAGAAGGGGCTCCCCACCCACCAATTGCTCCGCAAGATACAACTGTCTACGGTAAGCGCATCCGTTGATGTACAAGAGGTGGAAATACAATTGACTATTCCGTCCCACTCCAGATCTTATGGTTAACACGGGTATTACGGCACAAGAATCACTGGCGACATTTGTTGTTTAATCCTAGATGGATATAAACCCTTGCAATGGAACCTCCACCATATCAACACAATCCATGGTTCCATTGCCCACCACATAGTCATATTCATAGTTATGAAAGTAGTGGTTTTGGTTTTTTATGCAATAGTGATAACCATAGTACTTTGCAAGTAATTTGATAGAAATACTCAAATGGCATGAGCAAGTGATGAACTTGCCTTTCTTGCCTGTAAGATTATGCAGACAAGGTCTTCGATACGCAATAACTCCAAATTCTGAAATAGCATCATCGTCCGGTAAGGACGATGTTTAAAAGATTGGCAAGGATGCAATAATGCATAAGAATGAGATGCAATTGCTCTAAGCGTGACCTAACCCTGATGATTTAGGATCGGTGAGTTGTAATGATTATTTCAGTGTGTATTGCACTTTTAGAGTGATTCTCAAGCAAGGTTCTTATTCAGGGTTGTGTTGTTTTAGAATTATAAGCAGGTGGCAAAAGGAACAGTAACAATCATACACAACCAGGAATAGTAGCTGTATAATAAGTAAAGAGCAGTTGTCAATTTTAAGTCCTATAGTGCATGGTTGATGATTACTTATTATATATTTCAAAAGAATAACTTTTGAAGAACATATTCTTTAATAAAGAACAAGTATGATAATTAGGTTTGTGGGTTGCTATAATTTATTCTGGTTCCAAGTAGTTTCTGGAGTAAGTATAAGATGGATCACAACATAGTTGGATTCATCAGCAACTAGGACTTGTAAGGTTGAGATAAGCCTAGGCATCTTAAGCAATTCATTATGCATGGTTGTTGTCAGAGTTGGTTTATCTTGCTAGTGATAGCTGGCTAGGGTTTATAGGTCCTTATGGGCAGGGTTGATGATGATTCCTTATTTTCTTCAAAAGAATAACTTTTGAAGAACATACTTCTTAAATAATAAGAAGTATATCAATTAGGGTTGGAGTGGTCTAGGTTTTACTGTTGGTTCTATTAAGTAAGGAGTAATTGGCTCCTGAATAGGATGTTTGATAAATATCCAATACTATTAGGGTTTAGTGGAATATGGTTAGGTAATGCTCAGGGTTTGGCATAGTTGCTCCTGAGGTTCATCACATTGGTGTGATGCTAAGTAGGAAGGAATATGTATGATGGCTTTGGTAATAGGATCTAGGGTTTACACTTGGTGGACCTTACTTTGATTATCTAGGTCTGATGAAGATGAACACATGGAATACTAAATTGCTAGTGATAGGTTTCTACATTTTATGTGAACATATGTATGTCTTTTAGTTGCTAATGATGGCTCTATGATTTGAAATAAAGTACCATGATCATCTGTTCTAACCTTGGGTTTAGGTTAGAAGCAAATTAGGGTTCACATGTAATAATGGAACTAGGGTTCCTAGTGGAGTTAGGGTTTTAGGATTACACATGAAATGATGAGTTCCTGGTTCTATTACTTTTGAAAATAGGGTTTTCTAAATACCCTAAAGTTCTTGAATTAATAACTTCAATTTAAGGTTGAAGTTATTAATAACTTTGAATTAAAATTATTATTGGATTTGGCATTTTTTTATATTTTCAATGAATTAATAATTAAGTTATTTATTACTCAGGGTTTTAAATCCTCATAATAAGGATTTAATGAGTTAATGATAAAGGAAAATTAATTTTAATGTTTTCCTTATTTAATTATTGGTTTTGACTTATTTTATGAAGTTTTCCTAATTATTGAATTTTAATTGAATTTAGAATTAAAATTAAAGGCTTAAATAACAAGTATTAAATAATTAAATTTTTTTAAAAAATAAAAATTCCATTTTATATTTTTATTCGATAGGATTTAGCTTTATATGAATTTTGATATCTTATATTTATTTTTCTGAGCTATATTGAATTTTCTACAATTTATCAAAGTTTCAGCAATTATTGGATTTGAAATAAAACAAGAAAAATAACTAAGTGTACCCGGCTATTCTACCCACCTGACACTGACCAGTGGGCCAGTGTCCATGTCAGCTGCCACGCAGCTTTGACTGAGTCAAAATAGCTGGCGTGGCAAGGGAAGCACCTGGCCGGCGGCCAGTGGTGGTCGACGGCGAGGATCCAGGGCTCCCGCGTCTCGGTGGATAGGCTGAGAGGATGCGCGGTGTGGTACTGGACATAAAGGTGGCGGCGCCCCCTCCGGATGGTCACCGGGGTAACTCCGGCGAGCACAAACAGCGGCGGCGCTTGCAGGTGATCGACGCGGTGTCGCTACGGAGCATGATCAAGCGAACCAAGTACTCCACGAGGTTCAGTAGCTCACCAGGAGCACGTAGCGCTTGATGGCGTGGTCGGAGATGGTCCCAATCGACGGCGAATGTTGATTGACTGGTGGTGACCGGCGGGGAAATGATGACTCGATTCGTCGGGCTCAGAGCTTCCCGGCAAGCGCGCGTCTGCGAGGAGATAGCTGGAGGCGAGGCGAAGCTCTAGGGCTTCACGGCGGTGCTTGCGGTGACCCCAAACGGCGGTGAGAGAAATCGGCCGGCGAGCTAGGGTTTGAGAATTTAGGGGAAAAAGAAGAACATGATCCAGGGAGGCTTCGGCCAGGTATTTATAGGGTTGAGGGCAGACGTCGATGGACGCGCGGTCCACAATGGCGGCCGGGACGTGGAGCTCGTCGTCGCCGTGGCGTTCTTCTGTGCGTTCGGTGGCGAAGACGAAGACGGCGCCCTCCTCGCTCTTATCCGCACGAAGCGGTACATGGGCTGGCATGGGCCGTGGTGCTGGGTTGCCCAGGTGGGCTGCTGCTGGGCTCCTCCTGGGCTACACTGATCTGCCAGGTAAGCTAGGTAAGCCCTTTTTCTCTTTCTGTTTTTATATTTTCTGTTTTCAATTTCTCTTTTGAATTCAGTTTTGAATTTCAATTCTGTTTGCAGATATTTGTATATATTTTTTAAACTTGACAATTACCTCTTAAATAATAATTCTGCTTGAGACATAATAATTTGGTTGTTAACATAAAGATATTTTCAAAATATATAATGTTTCAAATATGTGTGTGAATAATTAGGATTTCCATTCTCTTTCTATTGAAATTCCAAATATTTTTTATGATTTAAGGATGTGACCAAATGGCATGGCTTTATGTACCTAGATATTTCTAGGGTCTTGCTTTAGTCACTTACATATGATTTTATGTGAACACTTAGTTGTTAAAGTCTTGTGAATTTTATTATACCCCTATTTTAGAGTTGGCACAAGTATTATATTTCTAACAATACCTTGAAATACCTAAAATAGGTATTACTCTCATCATGGCTTGGTATTAGTTATAAAGATAGGTGGTTGATCACCACACATGAGTTTCCCTTATAGGATTTAGCACTAGGTTCATCTTATGAAACATAAGATATAGCTAGTGAGCAATTCTAGGGCTCTAATTCTATTCACCAAGTGACACAAGGTGTGGAACTCAATTATGACTTAGGTTTTAATTGTGCTCACCCAAGTGATACTCAAACTAGGGTTGAGATTTAATTCTAGGTTATAAAGATGGAATGACACCATATTGCATGTGCTAGGGTTTAATCTCCCCTAACTATGATAAGGTGGTTACTTGCTTAATATTTCAGGTGCTTCCATAATTACTAAGGATTTGAGAATTGGTTTTATCTTCTACCAATTAACTTCTATTATTACCCCCAACTTATCATTAAAGTAACTACATTGATTATAGTTCTTTTTATAGTTAACTTTGGTCATATGGATGTATGGTTTCTCACTATAAAAAGTATAGATATTACTCTATGGGTTCCTTATGTTTCTTAATTTCTGAAGTATGGATATGGTAGGATTGTACTTATGATCACCAAGTGGTTCACAAGTAAAGGTTGGGATATAAGTCTAGGGTTGCTTACTAGTTACCTCCCTATGATTTCATGTGGTGAATGATTCCTACTTATCCTATTGGGGTTTAGATTATCCTCACATACCTCAAGAGCATGATCCTGGATTAGGCATGATCAACTTGTTCTTAATATTTCTACCTCAAGTTCTTAGGGTTTATGATCATCACTCAATTTATAATGATCAAGGTTTGGCTTCCTAAGGATCTCTTATTAAATGGGGTTCTCACTTCCATGATCAAGCATTGTCTAGATCAATCAAGGTATAGCACTTCTAATTAACCTTCTTGTATGGGTCTACTATGATTGTCTCTTTAGTTTATATCCCAGGAGAATGCCTGAGATATTATGTTAGGGTTCTACTTAATCAATGATGATATTATCATCTAGGTATATGGGTAGTTCTCTCCCTCAAACTCAAGTGTTGCCTCAACTAACTTGAGTGTAACACCATAATTGATCCCTCAAGAATGGATTATTCTAGGTTATGGTGTACTCCTAATACTCTAGTTCAATGGTTGTCTTTTATTCTTAAATAGATAAAGCTATGTTTTGTATGACTGGTCTCTCTCATTTTGGAAAGGACTTTAGTACTAACTTAAGGTTAGGCTCCATAGGGATTGATGTGATCATCAATATCTATGTTTAACATAAATGGTTTCTCTCTCTAGGCATGTCTTGAATAATATCCTAGGGTTCCTCTTAAAGATGATGATTTGAATACTTGGATGTATATCCAGGGTTTGGCTCAAGGTTTGTTATTGCTTCTCTAATAAATAATATAGATCTCTCATCTCTCTAGTTTTGATGTATAATAATTTGGAATAGAGAGGAATATATACTTTTAAGGTTGATCTTCTTGTCTTGTTTCCAAGATTGAAGTAAAATGAATACCATGAGGTTCATGGTAGGATCATGGATTAGTTTAAGACATGGAAAAGATAAGTGAAGAATAGTTTCTCCAATTATTGTCACTTGATTTCCAATTAATGGATGTTCATCTGTTATGACAAGAATTACCATATTATAATCTCTTATAAGATCAAGCAATTGATCATTGAGTAAAGTGTTGTTGTGTTGATTATTAGTTCCATTTGATCTATCCCCTTAGATCAATCATCTCTACCCAAAACAAAGTTTTAGCAAAGTCACATTGAGGTTTATAGCGCTTGACTTGATGAGCTACTTCAATTCCACCAAGGTCAAGTGAAACTTCAGTTACTGTGACGGTTTTACTTTAAAGCGCGAAAATTCCCCGGATTTTCTATGCATGAATGCAATGCACACATCTGCTTCCTCTATTTTTGTAACCCCAATACATGGGATATTACACCATTCCACCTGCAGCATACAAATATTTCAGAATTTACAACATGCCAGTAGAATAAATGAAAACTAGGATTGCAAAAGAGTGATCGGTTACCTGCTCAGCGGTAAGAGTGTCCAACTCCGCAGTGTACTGCTTGTACATGATCTTTGGATCGCTCGTCATCTCCGAGACATTGTCCCAAAGGTATGCCCAAGTCGGCTGATGCGTGTAGTTGACACGTCCGTTGGGAACCCCAAGAGGAAGGTGTGATGCGCACAACAGCAAGTTTCCCTCAGTAAGAAACCAAGGTTTAATCGAACCAGTAGGACTCAAGAAGCACGTTGAAGGTTGATGGCAGCGGGATGTAGTGCGGCGCAACACCAGGGATTCCGGCGCCAACGTGGAACCTGCACAACACAACCAAAGTACTTTGCCCCAACGAAACAGTGAGATTGTCAATCTCACCGGCTTGCTTTAACAAAGGATTAGATGTATAGTGTGGATGATGATTGTTTGCAGAAAACAGTAAAACAAGTATTGCAGCAGATTGTATTCGATGTAAAAGAATGGACCGGGGTCCACAGTTCACTAGAGGTGTCTCTCCCATAAGATAAATAGCATGTTGGGTGAACAAATTAGAGTCGGGCAATTGACAAATAGAGAGGGCATGACCATGCACATACATGATATGATGAGTATTGTGAGATTTAATTGGGCATTACGACAAAGTACATAGACCGCTATCCAGCATGCATCTATGCCTAAAAAGTCCACCTTCAGGTTATCATCCGAACCCCTTCCAGTATTAAGTTGCAAACAACAGACAATTGCATTAAGTATGGTGCGTAATATAATCAATAACTACATCCTTAGACATAGCATCAATGTTTTATCCCTAGTGGCAACAACACATCCACAACCTTAGAACTTTCTGTCACTGTCCCAGATTTAATGGAGGCATGAACCCACTATCGAGCATAAATATTCCCTCTTGGAGTTAAGAGCAAAAACTTGGCCAGAGCCTCTACTAATAACGGAGAGCATGAAAGATCATAAGCAACACATAGGTAATAGATTGATAATCAACATAACATAGTATTCTCTATCCATCGGATCCCGACAAACACAACATATAGCATTACAGATAGATGATCTTGATCATGTTAGGCAGCTCACAAGATCCGACAATGAAGTACATGAGGAGAAGACAACCATCTAGCTACTGCTATGGACCCATAGTCCAGGGGTGAACTACTCACTCATCACTCCGGAGGCGACCATGGCGGTGAAGAGTCCTCCGGGAGATGATTCCCCTCTCCGGCAGGGTGCCGGAGGCGATCTCCTGAATCCCCCGAGATGGGATTGGCGGCGGCGGCGTCTCAGTAAGGTTTTCCGTATCGTGGCTCTCGGTACTGGGGGTTTCGCGACGGAGGCTTTAAGTAGGCGGAAGGGCAACGCGGGGGGCCACACGAGGGCCCCACACACCAGGGCCGCGCGGCCAAGGGCCAGGTCGCGCCGCCCTGTCGTGTCGGCGCCTCGTGGCCCCACTTCCTTTCCCCCTCGGTCTTCTGGAAGCTTCGTGCAAAAATAGGCCCCTGGGCGTTGATTTCGTTCAATTCCGAGAATATTTCCTTACTAGGATTTCTGAAACCAAAAACAGCAGAAAATAGCAACTGGCTCTTCGGCATCTCGTTAATAGGTTAGTGCCGGAAAATGCATAAATATGACATAAAGTATGTATAAAACATCTAGATATCATCAATAATGTGGCATGGAACATAAGAAATTATCGATACGTCGGAGACGTATCAGCATCCCCAAGCTTAGTTCCTGCTCGTCCCGAGCAGGTAAACGATAACAAAGATAATTTCTGGAGTGACATGCCATCATAACCTTGATCATACTATTGTAAGCATATGTAATGAATGCAGCGATCAAAACAATGGTAATGACATGAGTAAACAACTGAATCATAAAGCAAAGACTTTTCATGAATAGTACTTCAAGACAAGCATCAATAAGTCTTGCATAAGAGTTAACTCATAAAGCAATAAATCAAAGTAAAGGTATTGAAGCAACACAAAAGAAGATTAAGTTTCAGCGGTTGCTTTCAACTTATAACATGTATATCTCATGGATATTGTCAATGTAAAGTAATATAACAAGTGCAATAAGCAAGTATGTAGGAATCAATGCACAGTTCACACAAGTGTTTGCTTCTTGAGGTGGAGAGAAATAGGTGAACTGACTCAACATAAAAGTAAAAGAATGGTCCTTCAAAGAGGAAAGCATCGATTGCTATATTTGTGCTAGAGCTTTGGTTTTGAAAACATGAAACAATTTTGTCAACGGTAGTAATAAAGCATATGCATCATGTAAATTATATCCTACAAGTTGCAAGCCTCATGCATAGTATACTAATAGTGCCCGCACCTTGTCCTAATTAGCTTGAATCACCAGGATTATCATCGCAATACACATGTTTTAACCAAGTGTCACAAAGGGGTACCTCTATGCCGCCTGTACAAAGGTCTAAGGAGAAAGCTCGCATTTGGATTTCTCGCTTTTGATTATTCTCAACTTAGACATCCATACCGGGACAACATAGACAACAGATAATGGACTCCTCTTTAATGCATAAGCATGTAGCAACAATTAATGTTCTCATATGAGATTGAGGATATATGTCCAAAACTGAAACTTCCACCATGATTCATGGCTTTAGTTGGCGGCCCAATGTTCTTCTCTAACAATATGCATGCTCTAACCATTAGATGAGTGGTAAATCTCCCTTACTTCAGACAAGACGGACATGCATAGCAACTCACATGATATTCAACAAAGAGTTGATGGCGTCCCCAGGAACATGGTTATCGCACAACAAGCAACTTAATAAGAGATAAAGTGCATAAGTACATATTCAATACCACAATAGTTTTTAAGGCTATTTTGTCCCATGAGCTATATATTGCAAAGGCGAATGATGGAAATTTTAAAGGTAGCACTCAAGCAATTTACTTTGGAATGGCGGAGAAATACCATGTAGTAGGTAGATATGGTGGACACAAATGGCATAGTGGTTGGCTCAAGGATTTTGGATGCATGAGAAGTATTCCCTCTCGATACAAGGTTTAGGCTAGCAAAGTTATTTGAAACAAACACAAGGATGAACCGGTGCAGCAAAACTCACATAAAAGACATATTGTAAACATTATAACACTCTACACCGTCTTCCTTGTTGTTCAAAACTCAATACTAGAAATTATCTAGACTTTAGAGAGACCAAATATGCAAACCAAATTTTAGCAAGCTCTTCGTATTTCTTCATTAATGGGTGCAAAGTATATGATGCAAGAGCTTAAACATGAGCACAACAATTGCCAAGTATCAAATTATTCAAGACATTTTAGAATTACTACATGTAGCATTTCCCAATTCAAACCATATAACAATTTAACGAAGAAGATTCAACCTTCGCCATGAATACTATGAGTAAAGCCTAAGGACATATTTGTCCAAATGCAACAGTGGAGCGTGTCTCTCTCCCACACAATGAATGCTAGGATCCATTTTATTCAAACAAAAACAAAAACAAAAATAAAAACAAAAACAAAAACAAACCGACGCTCCAAGCAAAGCACATAAGATGTGATGGAATAAAAATATAGTTTCAGGGGAGGAACCTGATAATGTTTGTCGATGAAGAAGGGGATGCTTTGGGCATCCCCAAGCTTAGACGCTTGAGTCTTCTTAAAATATGCAGGGGTGAACCACCGGGGCATCCCCAAGCTTAGAGCTTTCACTCTTCTTGATCATATTGCATCATTTCCCTCTCTTGATCCTTGAAAACTTCCTCCACACCAAACTCGAAACAACTCATTAGAGGGTTAGTGCACAATAAAAATTTATATGTTCAGAGGTGACATAATCATTCTTAACACTTCTGGACATTGCATAAAGCTACTGGACATTAATGGATCAAAGAAATTCATCCAACATAGCAAAAGAGGCAATGCGAAATAAAAGGCAGAATCTGTCAAAACAGAACAGTTCGTAAAGACGAATTTTAAAGTGGCACCAGACTTGCTCAAATGAAAATGCCCAAATTGAATGAAAGTTGCGTACATATCTGTGGATCACGCACGTAAATTGGCATATTTTTCTGAGCTACCTACAGAGAGGCAGGTCAAAATTCGTGACAGCAAAGAAATCTGTTTCTGTGCAGTAATCCAAATCTAGTATGAACCTTACTATCAAAGACTTTACTTGGCACAACAATGCATAAAACTAAGATAAGGAGAGGTTTAGTAAACAACTTCCAAGACTCAAATATAAAATAAAGGTACTGTAGTAAAAACATGGGTTGTCTCCCATAAGCGCTTTTCTTTAACGCCTTTCAACTAGGCGCAGAAAGTGTGTATCAAGTGTTGTCAAGAGATGAAGCATCAACATCATAACCAGGGGTGTTGGGAGTTTTCTCAACTATGCATTGTATCTTATCTTTGTAAGTTTCAGAGGCTCCCTTTTCATTAGTCTTAGGCTTGCTATTCTCATCAAACAAATTTTCGGGAACAAGCCAAGCATAATTATTTTCTAGTGCCTCGCACATTCCTAAGAGTTTGCACGGTATTGAGGTTTTAATATCCCCCTCATAATTAACTTGATTAGTATACTTTTGTCTATCTTTTTCCATTTTTTCAAGGGTACTGGCAAAATTGGTATAAGAGCCTAGCATATTATATTTAGTGAAGACTTTTCTAGCTTCTCTTGCTACTCCCCCAAATTCTTTAAGAAGGGTTTCTAATACAAAATCTTTCTTTTCCCCTTCTTCCATATCACCCAGTGTGAGAAACATGTGTTGGATTATAGGATTAAGATTAACAAATTTAGTTTCCAACATGTGAACTAAAGAAGCAACAGCAATTTCATAAGTAGGAACAAGTTCTACCAAGTGTCTATCTTCAAAATCTTCAGTGGTAATAACATGAGTGAAAAAATCTTCTATATTATCTTTCCCAATTATAGACCCACGTCCTACCGGTATATCTTTCAGAGTAAACTTAGGAGGAAACATGATGAAATAAACTAAAATAAAGTAAATGCAAGTAACTAATTTTTTTGTGTTTTTGATATAGAGTACAAGACAGTAAATAAAGTAAAGCTAGCAACTAATTTTTTTGTGTTTTGATATAAAGTGCAGGACAGTAGATAAAGTAAAGCTAGCAACTAATTTTTTTGTGTTTTGATATAATGCAGCAAACAAAGTAGTAAATAAAATAAAGCAAAACAAAAACAAAGTAAAGAGATTGGATTGTGGAGACTCCCCTTGCAGCGTGTCTTGATCTCCCCGGCAATGGCGCTAGAAATTTGCTTGATGCGTGTAGTTGACACGTCCGTTGGGAACCCCAAGAGGAAGGTGTGATGCGCACAGCAGCAAGTTTCCCTCAGTAAGAAACCAAGGTTTAATCGAACCAGTAGGAGTCAAGAAGCACGTTGAAGGTTGATGGCAGCGGGATGTAGTGCGGCGCAACACCAGGGATTTCGGCGCCAACGTGGAACCTGCACAACACAACCAAAGTACTTTGCCCCAACGAAACAGTGAGGTTGTCAATCTCACCGGCTTGCTGTAACAAAGGATTATATGTATAGTGTGGATGATGATTGTTTGCAAAAAACAGTAAAACAAGTATTGCAGCAGATTGTATTCGATGTAAAAGAATGGACCGGGGTCCACAGTTCACTAGAGGTGTCTCTCCCATAAGATAAATAGCATGTTGGGTGAACAAATTACAGTCGGGTAATTGACAAATAGAGAGGGCATGACCATGCACATACATGATATGATGAGTATTCTGAGATTTAATTGGGCATTACGACAAAGTACATAGACCGCTATCCAGCATGCATCTATGCCTAAAAAGTCCACCTTCAGGTTATCATCCGAACCCCTTCCAGTATTAAGTTGCAAACAACAGACAATTGCATTAAGTATGGTGCGTAATGTAATCAATAACTACATCCTTAGACATAGCATCAATGTTTTATCCCTAGTGGCAACAGCACATCCACAACCTTAGAACTTTCTCACACCGTCCTGCATTTAATGGAGGCATGAACCCACTATCGAGCATAAATACTCCCTCTTGGAGTTAAGAGTAAAAACTTGGCCAGAGCCTCTACTAATAACGGAGAGCATGCAAGATCATAAACAACACATAGGTAATAGATTGATAATCAACATAGCATAGTATTCTCTATCCATCGGATCCCAACAAACACAACATATAGCATTACAGATAGATGATCTTGATCATGTTAGGCAGCTCACAAGACCCGACAATGAAGCACAATTAGGAGAAGACGACCATCTAGCTACTGCTATGGACCCATAGTCCAGGGGTGAACTACTCACTCATCACTCCGGAGGCGACCATGGCGGTGAAGAGTCCTCCGGGAGATGATTCCTGATACGTCCAAAACGTATCTACTTTCCCGAACACTTTTGCTATTGTTTTGCCTCTAATTTGTGTATTTTGGATACAACTAACACGGACTAACGCTGTTTTCAGCAGAACTGTTCTGGTGTCTCGTTTTTGTGCAGAAATCCAACTTTCGGGAAAATCCTCGGAATTTATGCAGAAGGCCCTATTTTCCCAGAATACTGACGGAGCCAGAAGGACAAGTAAGGTGGAGGCCCGAGGGCCCCACACCATAAGGCGGCGCGGCCTAGGGGGGGCCCGCGCGGCCCTATGGTGTGGCCCCCTCGGCCGGCCTCCGACGCCCTCCTTCGGACTATAAATTGCCTTCGACCTAAAAACGCACGGGGAGAAGTCGAAGTCGCCAGAAAGCCTCCAGAACGCCGCCACATCGCGAAACTCCGTCGCGGGAGCCAGAAGTCTCCGTTCTGGCACTCCGCCGGGACGGGGAATTGGAGGAGATCATCGCCATCATCACCGCCAACGCCTCTACATCAACCAGCCATGTTTTCCCCATCCATGTGTGAGTAATTTCCCCGCTGTAGGCCGAAGGGGATGGTAGGGATTGGATGAGATTGGTCATGTAATAGCATAAGATTGTTAGGGCATAGTGCCTAGTGTCCGTAATTGGTACTTTGATGATATTGTTGCAACTTGCTATGCTTAATGCTTGTCACTAGGGCCCGAGTGCCATGATCTCAGATCTGAACATGTTATTGTTTCATCATGATATTCATTGTTTTATGATCTTACCTGCAAGTTGTATACATATGTCGATGTCCGGAACCAATGGCCCCGAAGTGACAAGAATCGGGACAACCGGAGGGGATGGTAGTGATGTGAGGATCACATGTGTTCACGGAGTGTTAATGCTTTGCTCCGGTACTCTATTAAAAGGAGTACCTTAATATCCAGTAGATTCCCTAGAGGCCCGGCTGCCACCGGCTGGTAGGACAAAAGATGTTGTGCAAGTTTCTCATTGCGAGCACGCATTTAATGACTATAATTGGAACACATGCCTATTGATTGCTTTGTACTTGGACACCGTTTTATTATTATCTGCAAATGCCCTGCTATGATTGTTACATGAGTTTCTCTCATCCATGCAACGCCCGTTCATCCGTCCCCGTGCCTACAGTATTTTAATCCTGCTGTTTACTAAAATCACTACTGCTGTCTTTGTTACTCTGCTGTTGTTATTTCACTACTGCTACTGCTATAAAACTGTTACTACTGATAAACTCTTGCGAGCTAGTCTGTTTCTAGGTGCAGCTGAATTGACAACTCATTCGTTAAGGCTTTCAAGTATTCTTTGTCTCCCCTTGTGTCGAATCAATAAATTGGGTTTTACTTCCCTCGAAGACTGTTGCGATCCCCTATACTTGTGGGTCATCAAGACTATTTTCTGGCGCCGTTGCCGGGGAGCATAGCTTTATTTGGAAGTTCACTTGGATTGATATTGTTCGCTGCAAATTCTCCATCATGGGTAAACCTCGCGATACTAAGGTCGCCATATTACCATCCACTACAAGAAAAGGTACAACTCTGAGTACCTCTGCTGCTCTTGATTCACCATCTGTGATTGATAAACTTGTTTCACCGCCACATGCTTCACATGCGGGTACTTCTGCTGAATCTGAAAACTCTCATAATATTGATAATATTTCTGCTGTGCTTGATGATAGTGGTTCATTGGGATCCTTTCTAGATGCTACGATTGCTAGGTCTAGACAAATTGAAAATACTGAAACTCCTAATGCTACTACACCTGTTAATTCACCTGAACTTGATTATTCTTGTGATGATCCTGATGAAGATTATGTGGAGCTTAATGATGATTTTATTGAAAAATGCAATGCTACTACTGATGCAAGAAAAATTAAAAAGTTGCTTGCAGAACATCTTTATTAGATATAAACTGTCTCCTGATCCTAAATTTGCCACATCTCCTATAAACATTAAGGATAAAGATTATGATTTTTCTCTTGATTTATCTCATATAGCTATTGTTGAGAAAACACCCTTTTGTGGTACAGAAAAAGAAAGTGCTGTTGAACACATGATTGAGCTATCTACTCTGAGTAGCTTGTTTTCTGATGATGTTAAGAAGCGTACTTACTTTGTTGCTAAAATCTTTCCATTCTCATTAAAGGATGACGCTAAAACTTGGTATAATAGTTTGCCACCTAATTCTATTAAAAGTCCAAAAGAATTGCTTGATGTTTTCTTCCGTAAATACTTTCCTGCTAGTGCTCAACATATTGCTTTGCAGAGAATCTATAATTTTGACCAGGGAGATGGAGAGAAATTGCCTGAGGCTTGGGCGAGATTTTGCTCTCTTATTAGAGCTCGGCCTGATCATGATTTGGAAAAGCATGATTTACTTGATATATTTTATAGTGGACTAACCATTGAGTCTAGGGCATACCTGGATAGTTGTGCTGGTTGTGTTTTCAGGAAAAGAACTCCAGACGACGCTGAAGAATTATTGGCTAAAATAGGCCGGAATCATGATGATTGGACTACGCCTGAACCAACTCCAATGCCAATATTAAAGAAGAGGGGTTTAATTAAATTGAATGATGAAGATATGAGGGAAGCCAAGAAGTCTCTCAAGGAGAAAGGTATTAAATCTGAAGATGTGAAGAATCTTCCTCCCATAGAAGATATATGTGAGATAATTCCCCCTTCATCCATGATTGAGGTAAACTCCCTTCAACGCTTTACTAGGGAAGATATTCCGTATTCGAAACCTCCTGCACAATGCTTAGATGAGTTTGATAATTATATTGTTAAGCAAAAAAATTTTAATATGAGAGTAGAGAATCATTTAATGGAAAATTCTCGAGCTATTAGTGAATTGCATGATATTGTAGAGAGAACCTCCAATGATGTTAAGATGCTTGTTAAACATTTTCATATGGTTCAAACTCAAATTGATCAACTCACTAAAGTGCAAAATGACTTGTTGGGGAATAATTCTAAAGAAAAACATGCTTATGAAGTAACAACTAGAGGCGGTGTTTCTACTCAGGATCCTTTATAGACTGAGGGATATCCCAAAAGAGTTGAACAAGATTCTCAACGAACTAAAACTAGTGCTCCATCGAAGAAAAAGAAAAAGAAACATAAGAATGTTGTAGAATCCTCTGAACCTGTTAATGATCCTAATAGCATTTCTATTTACGATGCTGAAACCGAAAGTGGTAATGAACATGATAAAGATAATGATAAGAATGATACTCCTGATAAAGAAGAGGTTGAAGAAGAACCTGAAAAGCATGCTAAAAATAAAAAGTACACTAAAGAAGATTTTATTGCTGAGAAACATGGTAATGAAAGAGAACCTTGGGTTCAGAAGCAAATGCCTTTTCCTGCTAAGAAACTAAAATCAAAGGAAGAAGAACACTATAATAAATTTTGTGATTGGATGAAACCTTTATTCTTGCAAATCCCTTTGACCGATGCTATTAAATTGCCTCCTTATTCAAAGTATATGAAAGATATTGTTACTAACAAAAGGAAAATCCCCAATGAGGAAATTTCCACTATGCTTGCTAATTACTCTTTCAATGGCAAAGTTCCAAAGAAGTTGGGCGATCCAGGTATACCTACTATTCCTTGTTCTATTAAGAATAATTATGTTAAAACTGCTCTATGTGACTTGGGAGCCGGTGTTAGTGTTATGCCTTTTTCTCTTTATAAGAGACTTTACTTAGATAAGTTGATACCTACCGATATATCTTTGCAAATGGCTGATAAATCTACTGCTATTCCTGTTGGTATATGTGAGGATGTTCCTGTTCAAGTTACTAATAACTCGCTTGATATTAACTCGATTTTGTTGTGTTGGAAATGCCTGAAGATGATAATATGTCTATTATTCTTGGGAGACCTTTTCTTAACACCGCAGGGGCTGTTATTGATTGCAATAAAGGAAAGGTTACTTTCAATGTTGATGATAGGGAGCATACCATTTATTTTCCCAAGAGGATTGAGAAAGCGTGTGGAGTTAATACTATTTCTAATGTGAGAACTATCAAAGTGGGAACTATTGATTGTCCTATATATGAGCCTAAAGAAGAATATCAAACTCTCGTGATTGGATCCATATCAATACAATTCAAGGTAACATGATTGATTTGAGGTTTATTTCTTCTTATGCTATGTAAAATTTATTTGGTGGCAAGACTTGATCAACCTTGTTAACAAATACTTTTTATATGCATAGAGGAGGTAAACAACATCTCTTTCTTCCTCCACTTGCTCTAGTTGCTGTAGCACTTTTAATTTGCAAAGTTCCTTAGTTAATTGGAGATTTCAAAAAATTTCCTGGCCAGTAATAATAAACTTAATACCCAGAAATGTGCATTTTTCAAAGTTTTCAAAAATTCACAAAAATTATACCGTTGGTCCTATTTTTCGACGAGGCACCTGGGAGCACCAGAGGATGACCTGGGGGGCACCACAGGGTGCCACACCACCAGCCGGCGCGGCCAAGGAGGTGGGCGCGCCACCCTGTGGTGTGGGCCCCTCTTTGCCCCACTATTTCATCTCTTTCTCCCAGCATCTTCTCTCTCCCGAAAAAACTCGCACCAGGTTCCTCTCACTCGCGTTTTTGCTCAAGAACTCAGGATTTTTCGATCTCTTTGCTCAGCCTAGATTTCTGTCTGAAATTTGGCACATTTGCTCTCCGGTATGTGACTCCTCCGCCTATCCAAATAGAATTTTGTTTGGTTGAGTATATCTTGAATATTTTGCTGCTGTAGGTAACATGTTTAGTGAGCTTGCATGCTTGTTCTAAGTTGTATAAACTAGTTTTGATGCATGATTAGTACTCTAGCAAGTTCCTATAGTAGTTCCCCTTGATTATATGTCACCAAATCAAATTTTATATTGTTTATTGAAAATTTCAGAAAATGGAGTGGAATAGATATCAACTTAACCAACAAGAATTGGAGGTCCAACAAGTCATGAGAGTGAACCGTGAAGAGGGGGTATACCCCTCTTACTACCCGTGCGCGGATTTCATGAGAAGCGCGGGAATATTGGAAGATGTTCGGAGTCTAATTTCTCGTGCAGGGCTGAGTGATTTTGTTGAAGGAGAGCCAAGTCAATATGCAAAACTAACTATGTCTGTTGTGCAGGACTTTAAGTTCAATTGGTCGCGATCTAACCCCACGGTTCAGTACAAAATTTATAATAAAGCTGTCAACTTGCCATTCAGAGATTTTTGTGCAGCAATTAGAGTACCGCAATGGGGATCATGCGAGAAGATAAGGGGATTGCCGCAAGAACTCTTAAGCCTCTTCAAGATGATTTGCTATGGAAGGAGTTTCTCAGAGGATAGTGGCAAAATCACTAGCATTCAGCTACCGGCTATCCGCTACTTTGCTTATTACATTACTAAATGCGTTCTTGCTAAAAGGATTGGTGGTAAACTATCTATCCCGGATTTAGCTTTTCTAGCTGCGGCATTGCAAAGTAGTAGGACTTATAATTTGGGGGCATTGATAGCTTATAGACTTGCTACTAACCGTGAGAAAGGTGGAATTTGTGGAGGTCTCATCGCTTCTTGTTTACTAGCTTTTCATAATGTAGAACCTCATCATCTTGATATTTCACTTTCCATAGAAAAACTTGACATAGCCTCTATGGTTAAACATGAATTTGTTTCTGATTCCTCCAACTTGGGTAACCTGTTTTACAAGATGACATTTTATAAGAAAGTCTGGAGAATAACTAAGAAAACTGAGAAACTAGTAAGATTGCCTGCGCCTGTTCTGTCTAACCTTGATTCCAGGGAGGATTGGTCGGTCACAGAAGGTGCACTGGATGCACACATAGAGGGAGGAGGCCATCATGCAAGAGACAACACGGAGGAGGCTGAGGAACACCTCGACTCATCGTCCGATGCAGCAAGTTCCTCGCATCAACATGTTGGGCATGTGGAGCCTTCACGCTTTTCTTCTGCACAAGAACTTTACTATGACTACGCCGTGAATTATCCACCGGCGAGGAACAGCGACCCTCGATGGGATTGAACTCCACTTAGGCCAAAAGCCTAAGCTTGGGGGGAGGTATACCGGCATCACTCATTCCTTGCATATTATGGTTGCTGGATACTTGTACATACTTGTTTAGTCTCTTTGAGTGGTTTTCTAATAAGAGGGAGATGATATTTGGGGAAGTGCTGCCTGAAAACAGATTCTGGACTGTTACTAGAAAAATTCGTGCGCACAGCCAGAACGTTATTTTGAGCTGCCAATTTTTGTGCAGGTTCCCCAGGTTGTTATCTAACTTTCATTAGTTGAACACTTTTCGAGTTGAGCAACGTAAGATTTTTGTAAAAATCGATTTCTGTACTGCTGTCAGGTTTTGGCAGATTTCTGCCATCTCGCTTTTCTGTGTTTCTTTTAGTTTTCATTTTCTTGTTCTTGCTTTGTTTCTTTCCTAAAACACAAAAAGACCAAAAATATTTCTGCTGTTTCTCTTCACCATTTGTTTATCTTGGTTTCTTGCATTTGTTTCGCTTTATTTGCTATTGCCAGTTTGCTATAAGAAAACCCAAAAAGATTTTGCTTTGTTTGCTTGTTTCCTTTTGTTCTTGTTCTCAAATTCGAAAACACCAAAAATATTTGCTGTTCTTCTTTGGTTTGTAAAGTTCATTATGAGTTCAATGGTCTTCGGTGGCTGGAGCGTGGTTTTCATTTCATATTATCCAAGCTATACAAGTGAAAAGGCAATAATGACGATCTACGACAATCTGATTGTGGTGAGAGGCTGGTATGAACTCTATTTGTTTTCATTTTTGTACATATACTCATCCATGTGAGCATGCTTGGTTGGTTCATGTGAGGTATATGTCATTTAAGAAGTCTAGTAGTTCATGATCTCTCATGTTAAGCTCCAATTTATTAATATGAGTAGCATGTCATGGATGTTTGTTTGCATTGTTTTATTCATAAGTAAGTATGGCATTGTGGTATCCTCCTCTGAATAATTCATTTATATCGACTTGGCACATGCTCACGCATGCATATGACTGAACCAAAGTCAATTAAGCCTCGATGATTTATATTGCTTCAGAGTTCTTGTATCACTTTTATGCCTCCGTTAATTTATTTTGCCGCAAGCATGATTATGACAAGCATCGCTCTCTTGATTTGTCGCTCCCTAGTCTTTTGCTAGCCTTCACTTGTACTGAGCAGGAACGCTGCTCGTGCTTCCAAACACATGAAAACCAAGTTATTCCAGAGTGTCCACCATAAATACCTATGCATGGCATTTCAAACCATTCCAAGTAAATTCTCATGCGCTACCTTTAAAACCTTCAAAATGCTTCCCAATTTGTGTTTATGTTTCATAGCTCATGAGGAAGTATGTGGTGTTTAGCTTTCAACCTTGTCATTTACTTTTGACGGACTCTCATATGGACTAGTGGCACATCCGCTTATCCAATAATTTTGCAAAAAGAGCTGGCAATGGGATTCCCAGTCCCGAATTAATTAACTTAAATAGACACTCCTCCATGGTATGTGATTGTTGGATGGCACCCGAAGGATTCGGTTAGCCATGGCTTGTGTAAGCAAAGGTTGGGGGGAGTGTCATCATCATAATAAAACTAAAATAAAAAGGCACTCCTTCATGGTATGAGATTGTTGGCAGGCACCCGAGGATTCGGTTAGCCATGGTTTGTGTAAGAAAGGTTGGAAGGAGTGCCACATAAACATGCAAATAATTCATGGGAGCCGCTCTTGAAAGTCCGGTTGGCAAGGTAGTTAGTGTACCCATTACCATTCGTTGACAACGACAAACACCTCTCAAAATGATTTTACTCCTGATTTCAAAAATGAAAAGCTCTAGCGCATGTTAATCCCTGCTTCCCTCTGCGAAGGGTCAATCTTTTACTTCTATGTTGTGTCTCCATTATTTCTTTGAGCACTATCTTGAGAGCACAACTGTCATTCTTAGTATAATATGCTTGTCTCAAAATATGATTGATTGTGATATAACTTTGATGCTTTTATCTTTGACAATCACTACTTCTAGTCTTTCTATGAACTCCAGAGGTGTCTGGGCATTTATGTTTTGCCGATCAAATACGGGCAAGCGAGATACCACTTTATCATACTCTCTTATGAACATTGCAATCCTGCTTATATACATGATTCATGATGCTTATTATTAATTGTTGGTACCTCTCCATGATTGACATAGCTGTTAGATGATCCTATTTGCATATATCTCATTATGAACTGCTTAAGTATTAGCCATAGCATGAGAATATATACATCATATGAGCAAATGTGTTCGTGAAAGTTCTTTTATCGCTCAGTTGTTAACTGAATTGCTTGAGGACAAGCAATAAGCTAAGCTTGGGGGAGTTGATACGTCCAAAACGTATCTACTTTCCCGAACACTTTTGCTATTGTTTTGCCTCTAATTTGTGTATTTTGGATACAACTAACACGGACTAACGCTGTTTTCAGCAGAACTGTTCCGGTGTCTCGTTTTTGTGCAGAAATCCAACTTTCGGGAAAATCCTCGGAATTTATGCAGAATGCCCTATTTTCCCAGAATACTGACGGAGCCAGAAGGACAAGTAAGGTGGAGGCCCGAGGGCCCCACACCATAAGGCGGCGCGGCCTAGGGGGGGCCCGCGCGGCCCTATGGTGTGGCCCCCTCGGCCGGCCTCCGACGCCCTCCTTCGGACTATAAATTGCCTTCGACCTAAAAACGCACGGGGAGAAGTCGAAGTCGCCAGAAAGCCTCCAGAACGCCGCCACATCGCGAAACTCCGTCGCGGGAGCCAGAAGTCTCCGTTCTGGCACTCCGCCGGGACGGGGAATTGGAGGAGATCATCGCCATCATCACCGCCAACGCCTCTACATCAACCAGCCATGTTTTCCCCATCCATGTGTGAGTAATTTCCCCGCTGTAGGCCGAAGGGGATGGTAGGGATTGGATGAGATTGGTCATGTAATAGCATAAGATTGTTAGGGCATAGTGCCTAGTGTCCGTAATTGGTACTTTGATGATATTGTTGCAACTTGCTATGCTTAATGCTTGTCACTAGGGCCCGAGTGCCATGATCTCAGATCTGAACATGTTATTGTTTCATCATGATATTCATTGTTTTATGATCTTACCTGCAAGTTGTATACACATGTCGCTGTCCGGAACCAATGGCCCCGAAGTGACAAGAATCGGGACAACCGGAGGGGATGGTAGTGATGTGAGGATCACATGTGTTCACGGAGTGTTAATGCTTTGCTCCGGTACTCTATTAAAAGGAGTACCTTAATATCCAGTAGATTCCCTAGAGGCCCGGCTGCCACCGGCTGGTAGGACAAAAGATGTTGTGCAAGTTTCTCATTGCGAGCACGTACGACTATAATTGGAACACATGCCTATTGATTGCTTTGTACTTGGACACCGTTTTATTATTATCTGCAAATGCCCTGCTATGATTGTTACATGAGTTTCTCTCATCCATGCAACGCCCGTTCATCCGTCCCCGTGCCTACAGTATTTTAATCCTGCTGTTTACTAAAATCACTACTGCTGTCTTTGTTACTCTGCTGTTATTTCACCATCAAGCATCGCTATAAAAGCTGTTACTCGATAAACTCTTGCGAGCTAGTCTGTTTCCAGGTGCAGCTGAATTGACAACTCCGCTGTTAAGGCTTTCAAGTATTCTTTGTCTCCCCTTGTGTCGAATCAATAAATTGGGTTTTACTTCCCTCGAAGACTGTTGCGATCCCCTATACTTGTGGGTCATCAATTCCCCTCTCCGGCAGGGTGCCGGAGGCGATCTCCTGAATCCCCCGAGATGGGATTGGCGGCGGCGGCGTCTCAGTAAGGTTTTCCGTATCGTGGCTCTCGGTACTGGGGGTTTCGCGACGGAGGCTTTAAGTAGGCGGAAGGGCAACGCGGGGGGCCACACGAGGGCCCCACACACCAGGGCCGCGCGGCCAAGGGCCAGGCCGCGCCGCCCTGTCGTGTCGGCGCCTCGTGGCCCCACTTCCTTTCCCCCTCGGTCTTCTGGAAGCTTCGTGCAAAAATAGGCCCCTGGGTGTTGATTTCGTCCAATTCCGAGAATATTTCCTTACTAGGATTTCTGAAACCAAAAACAGCAGAAAACAGCAACTGGCTCTTCGGCATCTCGTTAATAGGTTAGTGCCGGAAAATGCATAAATATGACATAAAGTATGCATAAAACAACTAGATATCATCAATAATGTGGCATGGAACATAAGAAATTATCGATACGTCGGAGACGTATCATCGGCTCCCGATCAGGGTTGTTCGCGTGATGAGGCCATGGCCTCTCGGGGAGTGTCCTAGGCCGCCCAACTGATATGCGGTCCCAGCTCCATACGGAAAGTAGGAGCATGCATCCACCAATACCGCCGCTCCCAGTCCTGCTCCCAGTCCTGCGACAAGCTTCGTCCAACTGCGTACATAAGACATTTGGTTACTACTTTGTCTAGCACACTACTATAGGAAAATAGTACATAGAACAAATCATCACCTGCCGGTAGAGGTAGGCAAGTGCCGCTGTTCCCCAACTCCACCGGTGCTCCAACACCGTAAGCGCCTTCAGCCAACACCAATGGGCCAGCTTCCCCCCACTGTCAGGAAAGAGAGTCCTCAAAATCATGTACCATAAGTACACGCGGGTGTACGTCCTCCGAGTGTCCTCGTTGGCCCCGATTGGGCATTGTCGAAAGTTAGTCCTGATCCAAGAGAAAGACGCGCCGGCGGGAACTCTCTCCTTTGGATTTGCTGGCGCCGGAGGAGCCATGCCAATAAGCGCCTCCATCTGCTGGCGCCACCCATCAGAAGATGTGTTCATACACAGTGGCTCGCCCTGAATAGGTAGTCCAAGGATCATGGAAACATCCTGGAGAGTAGGGGCCATCTCGCCGGCCCTCAAGTGGAAGGTGTGCGTCTCCGGCCTCCACCGATCGACAAGAGCGGTGAGTGTCGCGGCGTTCATGTTCGGCCCCCCACGGCTTACAAGGGATATGAACGGGAGAAGACCGGTAGGCTCGATGAACTCCGTGTACCTCTCGTCATACGGCATATCCACTGTGCCATGGTAACGAATCTTCAAAGGGTGAAGATACGTTGTCCTCTCCGTCATATGAACAGCCCGGTGTTCCCTGTCATACTCTTGATCTAGGAGCCACACCATCCTACATGTTTACACAAATACACCATATTATGAGCAATACATACATGAGAATATATCCAATAAGCCATCATAAATACATCAAATACATACATATACATTCATATCTAGGGATAGAACACCATATGAGTTATTCCTTCACATACACATTCATGAAATTTGATGCCTAGGGTTCCTCCACAAATCTAGGATACATACATATCTAGGGTTCCTACACATACATATTCAACACTTACATACCCATTTCAACACATACATAGCCATTTCAAATCTAGTTTCCATGTCTAGGGTTCATGTAGAAATCTAGCCAAATTTAACATCTATGGTTCCAACAAATCTATGGTTCAAACACAAGCATACAATGAGGCTATCAATTTCAATACATACACACCAATATAGATTCCAACAACAAACATTTCCAATCTAGGTTCCATGTCTAAATCGAATTAAATCGGAGCAAATCTTGGATGAATCGAAGGGGGACGAAGGGGAATACCTTGAGGATTGTATGGGGATGGATTTGGCCGGCCAGATCTGTCCAATCCGTGGAGGATTTGGTGGGGGGCGGAGGAGAGGCGGCCGGCGACGGCAGTTGGAGGAGAGAAAGAAAGAAGAGAAAGAGAGGGTCGGGCTGGGGGCGGGCGCGGGCGCCACACTTAAGTGGATGTGTGGCGCCCGTGGCATCGGCGCCAGACATGCTAGTGTGGCGCCCGTGGCATCGGCGCCACACGTAGAGACTCGCCAAAACGGCTAAGTCCCAGACGTCCGGAGCCCCTAGATATTTTCGACCCAATAGGTGATATATGTTCGCATGTGTGGCGCCGATGTGAGGGCCGCCACACATGTTGCCACGTCGGATCGGCGGACCAGCTCAGCGTCGACGGCGCCACGTCGGCTGGGAGAGTGGCGCCGGCAGGAGGGGCGCCACACTGGCATCGCCGATGGGAGGGGCGCCACACAAAAGGGTTAGATGGGTGAAATAGTTTCGACGGAGGGTCAGTCTGTGCTTTTCTTTCACTTTTGGGTTATTTTTGTGCAGATCGCCACCAATGGGTACGGACCGCATACTTGGACGGCGTGATTGGAGATACCCTGAGATTTCGTCATGTTCAACGAAGCTCCCTGGGGTCTAGTCAGCCGCGCGCGTCCATGCCTGCCCGATTCCTTTCAGATAGTCCCAAAAGAAATTCCTTCGACTGTGGAAGCTACAACTACTACAGAGATGTAGGGGGCGGGGTCCGGGAGCGACAGGGAGGAGGAGAACCAGGAGAGAAGGCTGCGTCGAGCTGGCTGGCAGCTGGCCGAGGGACCCGACCGGCCGAGGGTCGATTCGACCGGATGGCGACGCTACCCGTCACAAGAAAAGGCCGTGAAAGGGGGAGAAAAGAGCCTATGCCGTTGGAAGTGGATTCGGTGCCATGGCAGCGGATTCTGCCGCCTCCTCGCTCAAAAGTTGGAAGTAGAAAGCGATACCCTCCATTTGAAATGAAATTGTAAGTGACTATAGATTGTCTTTCGGTACCTAACCGTATCTAGTTCTCGGTGGAAGTACATGTCCGCTCGTATTAAACGAGCAGTCAAGTTGATTTTCTTTTGCAAAAAGGCCAAATGCCATATTATTAAATACTCTCTTCGGTCGGATCTAATCGGCGTAGGAGGTGTACATACGACGCGAGAGTTTAACGGGAGGGTGCGTCGATTAAATCCGATCCGAGGTAGTACACCAGAACTTTTAGAAAAACATCCTTACAGAAATTGAAAAATAAACATTTAACATCATGCAGGTATCGATGCCTTCTTCCTCCATCATCCACGGGCGGCGTGCCGTGAGCCAACCACATATTGTCACCTCTAGACACATAATAACGTTGTGTATGGTGAAGTCATCGGTGCAAACTAGAATACTAGATGGCAGCAAGCTGCGAAGCACCTTGATGCCTTGAAAAAGACGTTTGTCACCCCAAGTCTGGCCAACCTTAGTTAGTTAGAACCAGAGCCGGAGGACCAAGACGCGGAGCCACGCGAATCCACATTGTAGATGATTCTACCTCCCCGTCGATGCCGATGAGAGCGCATCCGAGGTGGGTGAGGAGACGGGAAAAATCTTATTCTTGTGTTGTGTAGTGTCGTCGCCGCCACCATAGCGCTGATGTAGGTTGTGAAAACCCAAAGTTTAGGGGCCTGACTACATCGCAGAGGACAGGTCTAAAGTCCCCACCTCCTGCTACTAGAGCGACGAGAAGAGGAGGTAGGGACTAGTTGATTGCCGAGAAGAACGGATGAGACATGCAATTACAAGAGGTAGGACACACTTTACTATAACTAGACTTAGAGTTCAAAATTTTAAGATATGAAAATAAAACCTACATAGTGAGAAAATACATGGCATTAAAAACGACTAACAAGGTCGGTTGATAGGCCGGGTAAAATGGGATGGAACACGAGAGCGTACTTGTTAACCTCACAGTATTACCGTCACGTATAAGGGACCATTGACAATTTAGAAAAGAAATTCTGAAAGTATACTTCAACTTACATAAAAATGCACACGGAAGGACTAATACCACATAAGAACAAACTGCTTTTGTGCGGTCCTAGGTTTAGTTGGCCCGTCTTCATGTGTGGGTGAATTAGATGTTGTATTAAAAGTTATGTTAGATATATTTCCATGCTTAACTTCATGCATAACTTCTTATTGAAAACTGATGGACCACCTGTTTTTTTCATATGATACAGATGGCATTGTAGTGACAATATAAAATAATTAAATTCTTTGTGAGTAAAAGTACTAGAACCCATAATTGTTGTATTTTTTGGGTGATTACTTTATGCGGCCTGTTTCAATAGCAATTATAGACCATTAACATATTTAAACTTATTATTGAACCATTGTAACTTCTAAGACATTATTTGACCACGAAAGAAGATCAAATGAATCGTTTAATCTATGCTCTAGAATTTTCTATAAATTATCTTATCTAATCATACACACACTCTTATTGATATATTTGTTATGCCATATGCTTTGGAATCTCTACCAATGTCTATTCTAATATATATTACATAGAGAGGACTATTCACAAAATAATATGGTTGCATTTTAGTACTATTTCACATTTAAGTTATGATTCTATATTTTAATATCTCGTTAAGGGTAATACCTCTTAAACGAAAAATTGCATCAACTCAAATATATTTTCAACTATATAACAGAAGAAAAAATAATAAACATATAGAAACTTGATTGCACACTTAACAATACTAACTAAGTAATATACAACATATATTTGTTAAAACCATATTACGACACAAGAAGTATAAAAGTTTGGTATAATCATATTTACCTTAAATCTTACTAGGTCGAACACTTTATATGTTTTATTGCCATCCTAGAGTAAATTTTTTTTGTTAACTTGAAAGTGAATGTTAGAAGAGAAGACTGTAAAAACGGGCTTAGATCAGGGTTCAAAGGGCAGATCGAGTGGGTTCCATACATAGTAGGGAACCACATCGATATGTCAGCAGGAATATGCAATTCATATAGATGGTTTCATAGGCATCAAATAATTGTTTGTAAGCCGGCATCACAACACAAAGATGAATCGACGATAGCTCGTGAGGTAGAATGGAAGGAACGAACATCTTAGAAAAGTAATTACCTACGGTGTTGAAGGTTGTAGGTCACTATTGCATGTTTAAGAGATGCCATACATAGCAAAAAAAAAAGACATCGATTCCAAATCCTGAACTTTTTTTCTTTGAACCTATTCAACATAGTGGATGGTCTTACAAGACGAAGACAAGCCTTTAAAAACAAAAAAAATCAACGAATCAAAATCAATGTTTACAACGCCGCTGCATAAATTCATCTCGAATAATACATTAAAAAATTGACACAAATATATCATGAAGGTATAAATGCAGGAATACCGTGTTGAGATAACTCACAAAGAAAGTATTTACAAGATTGAGAGTATCACTTCTTGATGATAACCTTTGGTGACTTGTATAACATCATGAAGAACATTGCTGGAGTGTTAGTTCTATCATCATCTATGTGTTCCTTAGAGATGAGATATATAAACACTTTTTATTATTAATCATCAATACTTGCTTAAAGAAAAGTTCTTGTCAAATTCTCTTATCGCTTATGCGCTCCCACTTGAATTGCCTGATGATAAGCAACGAACTAAGCTTGGGGGAGCTGATACAACCAAATTGTATCTACTTTTAAAATTAATTTGCTGATTGCTTTCTCTAGAACGTCACCGTACTTGGAATAAAACTATCCAGATTGATGATGGTTAGCAAAAAAAATCTATTTTTTGTGCAGGAAACTAGGAAAATAAATTCCTAAAATATTACAGGGAGGGTTTTATCCTAGAGAAGTCCGCAAGGAAGAAGAATTGGGTCAGAAGACCAACAATGCGCCGGAGAGGCCATGTGGCGCGACCACATGGGCCAGTCGTGGGATTGTGGGCCCCATCCACCTCGTGGCTCGCCTTGCCTCCTTCTTCAGCCCAGACCTACATATATGAAAAAAAATGACTCCCCAGGGCGACGGAGTGTTTCGCAAAACACAATACAGTGCTTCCACGATCACGATCATGATCTTCGTCAGGGGAGTCATAGTGTTCTCAATCTCCAGGCCGGAGAGGAGGATTTCTACGCCATCATCACCACCATCATCACCAAGACAATCTCCATCACCATCTATTCATCTCTCATCGCCATGTGTGATTAGTTCTCTGTAGGAATATGGGGTGGAGAAAATTTGGATGAGATTGATCATGTAATAAGTTATAGCGGCTATATTTAGTGGTGTTTGTCTTTTCATCTTGTGTGATATTCTTAGAACTGCCGCCTCATTTGCATCTTTTCCTAAAAGTACTCATACATACAATCTAAGAACGATGAATAATGAAAAAGAAAATGACAAAGTTACCCAATTAGAGAAAATTGAAATCCTTAGTGATGTCGATACTTAACCCCTACTTAATTGTGATGAATGTAGTATGAAGTAATGTCTATTTTGTAAAAAAAATTGTAGCCATTTCTCTATTAATATGCATCAAACAGGTTTTGGATACTACATAGTCGATCATTTCTTCAAAAAACAATTGATAGGTGCAATAGAGAATCGATGATCTCACCTAAGGTTGGGGATCTTTGGAAACCCAAAATACAAATTGCTATTGGGAAGTTATATGACATGCTATTCTTGATTTAGAATGTAGTGCTTATATTATTTCTAGAAAATTATATGAATCGCTTGATTTTTTTTTGCTTCTAAATTGCTTGATATTTGTTCTATGGAAAATGCTAACTTAATCTTTTACAGCAAGGTGAGACTAAACTAAGCAGTCAGAGAGACCACCATCAGTTTTGGGTCGGCCCATCAAAGAGTATTACCATTACTCTAGGGTTCCATCTGTTAGTTCAATAATGATCAAAGGGGTTGACTGGACGGAAACAGTATGTGTGGACAATTTCCGAGGGTAAAAGCGAGAAAAGTTACCACCCATAGGAGTAGTGTAAGCGATAGCAGGGCACTAAAATAAATAACCAAGAAAACACAAATTATGTTCATATGGAGGTAGAGCGGAGTGCGGGCACATTGACGGATAGATGGATGTGACATCAAATTATGTTCAAAGCGATCTCCCCAAAGCTAAGCCAAATCAAGCATATTGCCCAATCACCTCGCCTCTTTGGATACAAGGTCGTTTGTCGGCAGCGATGAAGAGTAGACAAAAAAAATATGAGAAAGCCCATGACCTCTTGTACCATTATTTCTTAGTTTTTTTTTCTCTTTTTTAATTGTGTGCATCCGTACTATCATTAGAATATTTCGTTGTTGCAGAACCTAGATGTATTTCTTGTCTTCATAATATTAATATACTCTTTTATCCAAAAAAAAATCAACTCTTGTTTTGAACTTTATCGATGGCTCCCATATTTCCCTTTCAAACGAGTTGAGCAAAGAATACAAAACCTCGCGAAGCGCAGCGTCCTTGGAGCTTCGAAGCCAGCTAGGAATCGACGAGAGCGATCGAGGCATCGAGCTTGCGACAAGCAGATCCACCGAGCCCCTTGCATGGAGTGGAAATGTGGAATCCTAAACCAAACCAGACAACTACCCATTGCATGGAGATTGGAGAAGAGAATAAAGGCCCACCCCCTTGTTATTTCTTTGCGATGTGTGGAAGGCGAAACTTTTGTTCTTCACGAAAACGTTGCCCTTTTCTTGTCCCTTTTTTCTATTATAAAATAAAAGAGGATTCGGCTTGCACTGCTTTGCTTTCTGTTGTTTGTCCCAGCCGTGGCAGCCGTGCATGATGCAGCCGTGACGAAGGCGCAAAGGACGATGGGTCGTCCAGTCGGCAGCATCGCTACGACCGGAGGACGTCGGACTTCGGCGTCGCCCATGCCGCTCGCGTCACTACGAATAGACGCGGAACCGTCAGATGTGTGGTACGGTACTCCTACACTACGCCGCGTACGTCCAAAAACGAAGCTGTCGCAGTGATCTCACGTGCGGTCATGGCCTCACGGATGGATCTTGGTACGATGTATGATCGAGTTTTATTGACAAAATTATTTATATACATAAGTGCATCTCCAGCGGCCCGACGCATATTTATATCCGTTTGCGTCGGGTACGGACGCAAAAATCGTCCGCATATCCGTATGCGTCAGACCTTTCTCCAGCGGCAGAGACGCATTTATTTGACCGCATGCGTGATTAGAGAGGAGAGAGAGGGAGGAATTCTATTTGCGTGGCTAGGAATAACCGCATGCATGATTAAAAGAGGAGAGAGAGGGCTGCATGCAGCCAAACCGGACACAAACGGACGCGCGGACGCGTCCGCACAGACGGACGCATTCCTGGCGCATATTTGATCCATGTTTGCGTCAGGACGGACACTGCGGACGTTTTGCGTCGCGCCGCTGGAGCGCGTTTTTTGTCCGTGCAGACGCAAACGGACGCGTCGCTCCGCTGGAGATGCCCTAATACCAAATGTATACCATATGAAAATATATATCATGATGATGCATCTAACTATATTAGGAGTCCCCCACCCCTCCTGGGTTGCTCGCGCGAATGCAACCCCGGAGGGTCTTCAGGGCATCTCCAGCGACAAGACGCATTTCGGACGCCGAAATTGTCCGCTCGCGTTCGTTTGCGTCGCCTGGCGGACACCAAAATGACCGCGAGGGGTGAAATGTCTGTTTGCGTCGGGGGCTACCTCCAGCGGTCCGACGCATTTTGGACATGCAACTGTCTTTTTTTTGTGCTACTTCTTTTCAATTTTGTTGAATGATCAAGTTTTAAACGCGAAAAAGTTGTACTCGTGGTGTCATGTTGGTCCAATCGAATAGATTATAGCCTAAACAATTAACCGGATACTTCAATCGACTAGATTCAAACATATTTAACATACAAAGAAGAAGAAATTTTAAAACATATAAACTAAAACTATTTTTTGGCCTTCTTGTTAGAAGGCCCTGCCTCGTCGTCGTGGAAACTCCTGCACCTCTTGCTTGTCACCTCCTCGTCGAAACTGGAGGACGACGCGCCCGTCGAGAAGTTGAAACTGGAAGAAATAGCGTCTTCGTCGTCGTCGTCGGTGAACGGACGACGACGCGCCGCCCGCGCCAGCGTCCTGGACTTCTTCCTTGCCGCCGCCTTGTCGTCTGCCGCCTCCTGCACCTCCAACCGGGCGAACTTGCTGTCGGAGTCCTCCTCCTCCTCCTGGCCGTCCTCCTCGTCGTCGGCGTCGCTTGCAGCGCCGCCTCCATCCTCCTCCTGGCATTCGCTGCCATTGCCGCCTCCGTCCTCCTCGTACTCACTCGGTGTGGAGGCAGGGTAGTTGGGCGTGGAGCCCGGATCGCTTGGCGTCACCGGGGATTCCCACCAATGCAGGAATCCGGGCGACTTGCCCTCGCTCTCCGAGTCGGACGGCAGCGTGTAGTCGCTCATGGCGTGCCGGTGTTGGAGAAGAAGAAGAAGAAGAAGAAGAGGAAGAAGAAGGAGGTGGTTGAACTTGAATTACCGTAGACGTGGGGGTTATAATGTGCGCGGATTAACGGCGGCGCGTATAACGAAGAGGCCGGCGGTTGCTCTTCCGCGGCGGTTCGGCGCTCCATTGCGGCGGTTGGTCGCCGCGGTTGCCACACCGGCGTGCTTTGTGAATTCGAGGCCGATCCAACCTAGGTCGCTGCCATGAGGGCCCGTGGGGACGCGAGCGGACGCTCCGCGCGACCGCCGAGCGTCCGCGGAGACGCAAACCTGGCGCATATTTGGGCCAGATTTGCGTCTCCGTGGACGGCCCGGTCACTTTGCGTCGCCCCGCTGGAGGTGGTGCCAGACGCATTTTTGGTCCGTGCGGACGCAAATTTTCGTGTTTTATTTGATTTGTTTGATTCGTTTCGAACGATATACGATCAAACTAGCCGTTCGTGTGGCCGCGCGCGCTGTATTTTGGCGCATCCGGTGGAGGACCAATTTTACCGCCCGCGCACGCGCTGCATTTTGGCGCGTCCGGCAGGGCAAATTGCGGCCAACCGCGCGCCAACCGTTTACAGCGCGACGGAAGAGAGGTTTAGCGCACCGATTTTTTGTGCGCCTGTTGGAGATGCTCTTAGTCTCATGGTGAAGTCAGTTGTGGAGAATGGCATGGAATCCATGATCTAGGCACTAGTAATGTAGTTCGAGTAATGGTGACGATGAGGTTTTGGCTACGTGTTCCATGACTTGGAGCAGCGGCATCGGAAAGTGGGGGTGGCAACACAGAAGAAATTCATAGTCTAAACTTGCTGGGAGAAAACTCAAGGCCTGACTTTAATTGGTTATGTCTGGCAATCACCTTGTTGAAGGCATTGTTTTGTGAGTGCGGACTTTCTCTTGGGTGAAACTTATGATCTATGATCAGGGCGGTGATGATGCTTGTGCACTGTTCCCTTCTTAGAGACGCCGCTTTTGAAGAAGATAAATTTCTGGTGTTGTCTTGATGGTGTTTGGTCCGCTGTTATAAGGAATAGATCACTATAGCGGGATTTTTCTTTTATGTAATGTTCTTTCATTTTATTATGTATCCGTATTGCCATTAGGGCTGGGTGTAATGGTATTTTCGTGATATTAATATATTTTTTATCGAAAAAATCTAACTATATTAATTTGATATTCCAGATGTCGATTTTTTTTTCTACATCCTTAGTCAAACATTACGTGAAGGTTTGGTCTTTGAAAAATCTTATATACACTGTATTTTAACAATGAGGAAGTAGGCCGATCCATCTTTTTCCAGAAATAATACATCCACGCTCTTCTCTCCAGTTCAAGGTGAAAGGTTTCTTTTCTCTCCGTTCCGAGAAATTATTTTCATGTCGTCTCACCTAGTGTGATAAGTGTAAACGATGTGGCCATGATATTTATTTCCTTAATCAAGTGATATTTATTTCTATCTACTTAATAAATATTCTAGTATGTAATAATTTAATAAAGAAAAATGTGAGATGTTTCCAAATCAATATGGACCTGTTTATAACATGTAATTCAATGAGAAATGCAGAGTGGCTCTCGGGTGCCACACACCTCCATATTTGAAAAAATAATTTAAAAAAGTTTAAAAAAATCATACTTTTTTTAAATTAAAGATGATCAGGTATTGTACTTGTATAAAAAAGATATTTTCCTAGGAAATTACTTTCATTGTATCCTGGGTAAAAAACAAACTCGAAACACCCCATGACCGGGTACTATTTAGTTTATATTCGTCATAATTTTGTTTCTTTTTGCCCTGAAAATCATGGGAATCATTTCGTTTCCAAACATTTTTTTTACAAGTACAAACTTGATCATCTTTGTTTCTAGGAAGATTCGAAAAAAATTGACTTTTTAAAATTACTATAATTATTTTGGTCTATGGGGGTGTGTGGCAACCGAGAGCCAAAAGTCCGTTTCCGTAATTCAATGGCTTATATGTAATATGTTAATCTTAACTTTGATGGTGTCGACAAAGCATGGATTTAAACAAGAAAATATATCATAGAATCAATTGGGCTAATATTTTACTAATGCCCACATGACACACACCCTGGGCGACAATTGGATTCTCTTTCCAGCCCAGCTAGAGTACTACTTCAAAAGCTTGATAGGTAATATAGACCGGGCGTGCCACCACTTCCGACCCCAGTGGCAGCCGTTGGAAGAGGATCCGGCGATGGCTCACTAGGGTTCAGACGGGGGCCTCCGGAGTCGCCACATGGAAGGCGGCCGAGAGGAGAGTTACCTGGTGGCAAGTGATGGACCTAGCGGCGTGGGAGAGGGCTTGCCAGTTGATGGCAGCGGCGGTGGTGGGGCAGACCGCAGATGGTAGGGCCCAACAACACGACCCCCTATTCCATAATGCACCGAACATAAAAATGGCACCGGCATCCTCGGCGTACCCGATGATGTACATCCTCCCCACCTCCATCGAAGCCAGGAAGCCAAGGATCTTGTGTATCTCGATGATCTTCCACGTCACCTAAGTGACAACACAATGAGGCAAACTTTGCCTTCCTCTGTCTGGATGACCCGGCTGCAGCTGATGTTGATGTCGGCGACGGGAGACCTGCTGATCATGGCTAGCTGTTAGCTAACCAAATCAAAGTGGATTATCGAGACTGGGCTCGGCTAGACACTAGTAGAGGCCATTGTCGACGAGCGTGCATGAGAGATAGCCAACATGACATGGTTCCGGGCCTTCTGATGCTGACACAAGGTCGCCCCACACAACGGTCTCAGAGGAGTAGACACGAGCGGTGATGTCTCCCTCGTCACCATTGCCCCAGATGCTCACCAACACCACTAAATTTTGCTTGAATGTCCTATCCCTTCACCGTCACAGACCATGGCTCCGTTGGTGGTGTACATATGATAGAAAAATCGAGTCGGAAGTCGACGACTCAAGGTTACTTGAATAGTGCTTCCACACCAATATTGCGGTACTTCAGCAACCCAAATACCAAGGACGCGTCGTATCGCCGCGCCAACCTTCCTAGTAAAGGAGCAAGAACGACAAGGGCGCTGAAGAGGGAGAAGGCGAGGTGGTGCGTAGTCCAAGGTAGGGAAAGAAAGGGGAAGAGGTTTTCTCACACAACAATCCACATCCAAGTCAAGTCAGGTTCTAATCACTAGTTCATCCCACTAAATATTTCTCTATACAAGTAGCTTATCCATCTAATAACCTGCCACATCAGCAATTTATGTCCTGATTTTTCTTTTCTTTTTGTTTATTTTTTCTCCCAGAACTTGATGCACGCCAAAATAGTTTGTCTTCTCAATCCACCTCTCCCTAGGCAAATCTCTCTCACAAACCATCTCCACATTCAAACTTTCAAATTTTGACTCCTATGTTTATCCTTGCAAAAGACAACTTATAATAGCCAATTCAACATTTCTAATTGGGAAAAACGAGGATGAAGAAATCAGTGGACACAAATCAGAAAACAGGTACTCCCTCTCTCCTAAAAAGGATGTCTCAACTTTGTCTACATGTTGACATGTTTTCATATTTAGATACATGCGAAATTAGACAATGTTGAGACACATCCTTTTGTGCACGAAGGGAGTAGAAACCTATGTACCCAACAATTTGGACCCATGGATTGATTGTAAACCCTGACTCAGGCAGTTCAGGTTCCATCTTTAGAATGCTCAAGATGTTCAACATGTTGAGGCAGGTCCCAAATCAAAGTTAAGTGCATTTTTTTTTTTTTTTTGCTGCTGTTTTAGTGACAAAATGACAATGCCATTCTAACAAGTCTGAACCATGCAGAGCATCATCTACCATTGCAAGAACTAAAAGCTGGTCCACTGTTACAGATAAGCACACAAACATGTTCAGTATACAGATTACCTTACAATTTGTCTTGCAAGTAAGACGTGTATTACAAATTCTACATTTGTATCGGATAGTTTGCTATTACTTGGTTCAAATTTTTGATGTATTTCATCTAAAGCAAGACTTTAGCTTCTCATTCATCATCACTCCAAGAGGAATTACACTTACGCCTAGGCAAAAGCAGGCAACATTTCCTTTGGACGCCCATAGTCACTGATCCTTTTGTGGACCCTCGCCATCATGTCCACTTTAATCATCAGTGCATTTACCAGAGCCTGCAGTGAGACGCATCTTCAACCCTGTCAAAAAAGGATAGCTTCAACTCTTTTTGGAATCTTGAGGAGAGCCATTTAGCTTGCCTCTCTGGCTTCAGAGTTTTCGGTTCACAAAGGTTAAATTAACTGAACAACAAAGACAAAAAGATGCACTATAATCTTTAATGTACTTATCAGTTCAGGACATAGGCACACCAAGAATTGACAAGAAGTAACAGCAAGCCATGACCAGCCTGCACCAGCAGCATGAGGGATTAGAAAGTAGAGTAACTTTATCCATTTATATATTCATCAAGAAATTCCGGAACAGCTGATTAGAGGGTTTGACATAAGACAAACTCGTGCCTTGTTTTGCCAACGGACACTCACCTTCATAGACCCACAAGATCTCAGATGGGTCAGTTACAGATTCCGGCTTCTTGCCATGCCAAGCAACCAAGGATTCAACAACAATGCAAGTCCAAAGAAGAGTTTGAATAAAATCACAAACACCGACTTGATTATATCCCAAAAAACGACATGAAAAAAGGATATCAGAAAAACCTAGAGACATTCCTTGCTTCTGCCAAAAGATAATTAGAAAAATGGCAATTTAAGTAAAAGAAAATAATAGAGGTCGCACTTCTTCACCAAAGCAGATAGTTTGATCAGCAGGGCAGTTAGTCAAATATAAAGATAATTCAAACATTGCTTTTCAAAAATCTGATTTGGAGGATAAAGCAACAAACAATGGTGAAATAGTGAATTTAGCTTACTAAACCGAACAGGAAACAATCCTTTGGATCCTTAGAGCAAGTTGGCTGGAATTCTGGAAACATTCTAGAGATTAAACCATTAGAAATATTTGCAATGAAACTTAGCTTACTCAACTGAATCTTCAAAAACCATATTAGAGGGCTTGGACACTAGCGAGTGCATTCTTATTTGTGCTTTTCTAGATAGTTCCCTCAGGAGACTAATAATAGTGCTGAAACAAACCAGCCTTAGAGTGAGGGGATAAATTTTCTTAGCCCAGGGATTCAGTCTACAATGGCTATTCACCTAAACTAAAGATATGCTTGTGACTGCACAGTTCTAAACGGAATAAAGTAACATAAGCAAATAGTAATGCGGTGTGAACAAAGCAAAAGGTCAAGGTAATGCACCCAAGTGATCGGGTATTTACCTTGCCAACATCATGTGCAAACTGAAAATGCAAAAGATGGGAGGAAGGCACCAAAAATGGGATAGAATCATACAAAACGAAAGGGGAAAGAATAAAAACTAGTACACTGGATATATCATTTAAGCTTAAAATGTAGTAACAGTTACTACCTCCGTTCCAAAATAAATGTCGCGACTTTGTCTAGATATGGATGTATCTAGATGCATTTTAGTGTGTAGTTACATCGGTATCTAGAAAAAGTTGTGGCACGAGTATATAACAATAATAAAGGGACTAACATGATGCTTCGTTATTGCAATTTTATCAAACATGATGCCATGTAAACGGGATACCACAAACAACCAAGTCTACACAAACAAATGTTTGCCTCGAATGCATGGATAAATAAATGTTGACCTATACTATTGTTGTGAGCAGAAAAACTGATTGATCAAGCGCAACGTATTAATGCACACCACAAATCTACTGAATCAAGGAAACTACAAAAATTGAAAGCAGCAATTCCAGAAAATGTGTAATTAAGCTACCTGTAGCAAAAGGACGAACTAGTTGGTCGGTGAAACCACAGCGTAAGACTTCACGTCATAAGAATATCTAATTCAAGGAGCACATAAATATTTTGTACTCCCTCCATCCCATAATATAAGATATTATTACAACCAATTTGCTCGTATATTGGTTGTAATAACATCTTATATTATGGAACAGGGAATTCCAACAAAATTACAAAACTATCCATCTGCCCAAAATCCGAAGTTATGGTAAAAAAAAAAACACAAAATATCTGACAAGGAAAACTTTGATGTATAGACAATGTATTGCTTTAGTTTTTATTGATATTCTTTGACGCGTCTACAGCTGGCTCATAACCATTCTTTTGTTTTTACTGGTATGTAATTATGTATCCTAAAAGGCTAAAACTAGGGAACACAAAATGAACTTTTTTGTTGAAAGCAAGGTGCCACTTCACAGTTTCCATTCATGTCGCCTACATTCCTTTTTTTTCTTGATTTGTCAAATAACCATTACAAAGCACTCATTTCTAGGAAGTTGCAACAAGGTCATAATAAGTGTGAGGACTGATGTAGTGCTTACCTGACCCCTGTTCTCTGTTCAACTTATACCACCAAGTGCTGATAAGAAAACCAGATGAAACTGAAAATGACAGATGGAAGTTTAGTAGCCTTGAGATAGCCATTGCACAAAATTTGGAGCTGCCGTCCATGAAAATCAAAACAATCTGGGGGCGTTTTACTTACATTCAATTATTGATTTTAAATTTTCTCTGGTCTTCATACATGAGACAAATTCAAAAGGTGGTATCCTATGAAATTCAACACATGATTCTCCCATCAACTATTGGTGAAGCTTCATATGATGCATGGTTATACAAAGCATGACAGGCAAAAACATACAAAGGAAGCAATTCCAAAAATGTATACCTGGCGGCTGGTGCCGAAAAAATCTACTGATCAACTGAACTATTCGACCACCTGCATCAAGCATAAAACAAACAATGATATGTAGTGAATCCAGCTATTCTCATGCCACAACAGAAATATGTATCCAATTCTTATTCCTGCCGCTAGCTGACAAACAACAGGGGCCTTAGGGTGTGTTTGGATTGCTACCAAGGCATACCCTACCAATTTTTTGGTCATGGCCAAAAGATTGGTTCTTGTTTGGACAGTTGCAACTTTTTGGCTTGCCGATGCTCCACTATCAACTCTAGCTCATTTTTTTAGCCAATATTGGCCAACTTGTGGGCAACGAATAGGTCAACCAAAATATTGGCTAGCCAAAATTTTGGTAGGGCAATCTTGGGCACAAACCAAACACACCCTTAGAATTTCCAACTAAGTGAGTCAAACATCTTTCGTAAATTGGATAGGAAAGAACCTCTGGTAGAGCACAATACATTGAAATAAACAATTTTACCAGGGGTGGTAACGGACTTTCTAACGACGCCGTGGGTCCCTACGTGCCACCATAATGATCACAGAACATTGTCGGACGCCATATTAAGATATTTCCCTAAAATGTGGCGGTAACTGAAGTAGCAAGTCTGCTTCGGTATAAACTGATAGCCAAACTATAGATAGGTGACTTTTATGAACAAAATATTGATGGACAAAACAGGAAAAATATTTGGATGGATTAATGGGCATGGTGTTTCAACATCGCCCATCGTTGTGGATGTGGATGCTGTTGCTTCGAGCCACTCGTAAGAGGCTCATAACGATAGTTACACGCTGTCGGCCAATACGGACGCAGTAGCTCGACAGCATGCAGATGGCACAACAGGAAAGGAAAGGAGGGAGCGCAGAGTTGGGAGGAGAGGGGCTGCATTATTAGTCACCATGAGGTGTGGGCTTTGACCACTCGCTAATCTAATAGCCAAACTATAGATAGGTGAAGTTTATGAACAAAATATTGATGGAAAAAAAAGGAAAAAAAATATTTGGACGGATTAAAGCTCGGTGTTTCAACACCGCCCATCGTTGTGGATGTGGACGCTGTTGCCTCGAGCCACTCGTAAGAGGCTCATACCGATGGTTACACGCTGTTGGCCATTACGGACGCAGTAGCTCGACAGCATGCCAGATGGCACGACAAGAAAGGAAAGGAGGAAGCGCAGAGTTGGGAGGAGAAGGGGCTGCATTATTATTCACCATGAGGTGTCGGCTTTGACCACCCGCTTGATAGGTTCTTACTGTGGGAAGGAGAACCCCAGATGCCATGCAGGCCCAACAGTAGATATGGCCTAGTGTCAGGCACTAGGCAGCTTAGCTAGAGAAGAATATGGTGGGGAGTGAAAACTACCATAGCGGCTCTTCACCAACCCGAAGCATGCAGACACATGGCAAACAAGGAGAGGGTTGTGCGTTAAAGAGAAGGCAAATAAGCTAACCAAAAAAAATATACACACCACTTGGACACTGCAGATATGATCTATCGGATAGTGTGTGCACGAAGGGCATACCTACAAAACCCAACTTTGTGCCTACCTACAAAACCCAACTTTGTGCCTCGTGGCTAATTCAGGAGCAATGGACGAAAAGCATCTGGGAAAAGGAGACGCGGAGAAACTGAAGTCGGGTGCCAGAACACACAAAGCAACAAACAAACGGCCATTGCCAACAGGACCAAGGAGAAAGGAGACCCCATTGGCGACTAAATAACCAAAGTACATGAGCTTCAATAAAAACAAGTGTACAGCAGCGGGAAAGAATGAAACGACTACCAGAACAAACGACCCACAGTCGCCAACCACTGGTCTCCCAGCCCGAGTAGTCTAGCGCCATTTAAAGAAAGTAATACACTCAAGTTGCACTACATCTGGTGGGATTGCATTAGCATGCACACTTCAGTTAAAGGGATAAGTTTACTTTTGTTTCCTTGATAACTGCCTGTTTCACCCAAACTCAAAACTGTCCAAATTTTACACCCTTGGCCTTCAACCATCAAAACTAGGGTGGAAAATCTAGAGGAAAAAGTTCAGAGTAAAAGACATGGCTTAAGAATTTCATTCTAGAACTCCAACACCCAGGGGTAGACTTCATCATTATGGATACCACAGGAAATGAGGTTCCATCTCCTACAAGCGGCACCCAGTAACACACATAAGCATGATGTTTCCACACAAAAAAGAAAACATAACCCAGGTCCCACAGCATCAGGATTGCTGTGACATTAGTCATAACTCATAAGGTATAATACGGACAGAACAACTGACACAGTTAACTGGTAAAATACAGACAACTGACAAAGTGACAAGGATCTCTCACAGCTAATCGCAGGGTACTTATGAGTCAACCATCCAACTGTATCAACAAGGTTATAAGAAATACGCAGATCATGCGGAATTAATGGCAGAACCTTTGAAGTCAGGTCAGTGGCTCAAGAGATGTATGCCGATATAGGGATAGATCCTGCTGCTGCGGTGACTCAATGGCTGGAGCAGAACTTCACACTCCATCAGTACCTGCGCCGCAACAAATCTAATTAGTGACGATTGCACAAGCCATAGCTCAAAAAGATCAAGGAAAATTAACTTCACCGTTACAGAACTAATGACTGAACCTTTGAAGTTAGGTCAGTCCAGCAAGGTTACGAAAATTAGCTTGACAACCTGGAATTCAGGTTCTCGACCCTAACATCGCTGAAGTATGGATCGGTCCAAATTGATTCCACATTATTTTCAAACAACATAGTATTTGCTGGTGTTTCTCAAATCGCCAGATTCCCAAGTATGATCATAAATATTAATTAGTAGTTACTATTTGAACCTTCAGAAGCTGCTAACAATAGTTTAAAACATTAAAACACTGCAAGTAGCAGAAATATTATTCTTGCAGTGTTGTTGTTTTTTATCCTTAAAAAGTGGCCTTCACATCCACACAAAATTCTAAGACCAATGCATTATGAACTGTCAACAGCTTGCCAGTTAATTTTCTTTTGAGCTATTGTTGCAAAGGAATGATCATATTCTTCTGAGAAATTTGCTAGCCAACCTTACTCCAGAGCAAAAAGGAGAGGAGAGCGGATAAGAACACATGGGAAATTCAGTCTTTTCACGCAGCCAAATGACTAACGAAACAATATTTAGATAACAAATTTCAACCTGGCAGAATAGCAATTGAAACCTGCAATGTCACACTCTCGTGATCAGCGGCGAAGCCACGTATGAGCTGTATAGTCAATTGACTACACAGTTTTTTGCACAATCCTTCAACGATCATGCAAAAAAATTATTAAAAATTTGTAAAATAGGTGTATTTGACTACACAACTTTAGTTTGACTACACAGGGTTGTAGCCCTGGCTCCGCCACTGCTCATGATGTCACACCTCACACTATTTACATGATAAATGCCACTGCAAGTCAACCCTGCCACCAAATAGGTCTATCTCCTGAAATTAAGCACATCCAAGATAATTTCAGGCTTATGAACCAAAAAGTTTGTTTCTCAGTTATGTACTATTATTCTCATCCTCTGGCGTGATCGCAGCTCCAAGAGGTGGGCCTAATTAATCGCAGCGATTATAGCCGAAAGCCTGTCGGTAGCAACGATGCAATCTACCCATCGCGCCCCAACCCTTGGATCGGATCTTGCCTGCGTCAGACTATCTCGATCCCGGATGATTGCGCTAGCCTACCGGAGCCCCACTGCCAGGAGCAGCCGCCGCCGCTCTCCTCCACCTCGTGTGTCGTTCGCGGCATTCCACTTCATAGCCCCAGCCACTCACCCCTGCAACCGCGACCGCAGCATCCCTCCAACCTCTCCAATCTCCCTATGCACACTTCTTCTGGCCTTGCCCACCTTGCACATTTCGAGGAGAAAACGTGTAGTCCACTGATCTGGATGATGAGCGAGGCTTGGCGCCGCTGTCCTCACCTGCCTAGCACTACAGGCTGCAGCTGAATTTGTGCGGAGGTGCATCTGAAGGTCACTCCCCACAATCGTCGCGGCTTAGCTCTTCAGGCTCCTAGACGACCCGGATCAAGCCCGCCCACGGTCAGAACCGCAATGATGGTCAGCTGAAGAAAAACACCCTCCTCGGCTCCCAGGTTGCCCCTTCCTTCTTCCCATTGTTTTATTTTAATCAGTGCATTTTACCCAAGTTAAGTATTTGACAAAAAGCTTCAGATGGATGGATACTTGAGTAGTTAAGTACAAAAAGCTTCACAGGGATGGGTACTTGAGTAGTACTTCAGTTTCTTAAATTGGTTCATGTTGTCTTCCACAATGGATAAACATTTGGTACGAATGGAAGCTGAACTTGGTGGGACCGGATTGCAGTGGTCAGCCTCCATCCACTGCAATGCTACATTTCAAGATTTGTCTTCATCGACTTACTGGAGCTGATTTGATTTTTTTAATTTTCAGAACCTTTCCCACTGGCAGAGTTTATCCTTTTTAAAGAAAAGGTTTTTGTCATCACTAATTCTTGACGGAATTTGAAATTTTGTATTAGTTTGTGTGCAAGTGAAGTGGCAGGGCAGGTAACTACCTCCTGATTAATCATTTGTAATCTGAATTGTTGATTATCTATAATATGCTTTGAAATATATCAAACTGTAGCTCAATTACTGATATCTGCAGAACCTTGCATGGGTACTACTACATCAGCACGCATTAGTTGTTTTCCATATCCATGGACCTTACAGTGGTACGATTTTGGTAATCTATAATCCTCCTCGCTGGTGTTGTGATTCATCACCAAGTTTCCTCGCTGGATTGCATTGGCTTTCTATAGATTACATTGGCACACCTTGATACGATGCTGAAATTAGAAGACTATTAGGACTTTTATACCCAAGATATTGATCACCCTGATCAGCTCACCTTTCCATGCAGCGTCATGTGATTGATTTTATATGAACAATGGTTTGTCACTCACGCGAGCCTCAGATTCTACTTCTACAAACGACAGAGGTCTCGATTGAGCAAAGTAGTTTGCTCCTTCACGGTATGCATTTTCCTGCTTTGTTTTAGTTATGCAAAACTGTGTTGTACATGGTCTTTTGGTCCTACAGGGATCTGGGCTAGGGGCACCATTATACAAGTATACAACGTTATCTACCGATACGACTTTACTATTAAAAATATTTATTTTGTTTTGGCAGAGATGCCATATATGCTCTGAATATTATGTGAACCGAAGACATTATATTGTACTTAAGTGACAATTTGGCCTTATGTATTATATAGGTCGCAACTGATATCTTTGTTCATACATCTCTACGCCCACAAATTGTTCCCTATGAATTCTGTTGATTTGGGGTGGTTCTCTTCCAATTTGATCCGAGATAGGCAAACAAACATCGGAAACTATAATCTTGCTTTGTACTGAATTACAATATCAGGTACTTTCTCAAATTTAATTGTCTTTGTCTGTCTTAGTTTTTATCTCACAGCAACATGTCTGTCAAATGTGCAGTCATATGGGGTACGTTGTTATTTCTTCTCTCATCCTAGAGATTAAGGACAATTTTCGCAGCTAAAATCACTATGGGGGAAGCCAGTAATGCATTTGCTCACCTGCATTAAATCCTAACGTACAAATTTAATAACGTACAAATCACTACGGGGGACAATCTTGCATTTGCTCACTTGCATATAATTTGCATTTGCTCACCTGCATTAAATCCTAACGTACAAATTTAATAACGTACAAATCACTATGGGGGGCAATCTTACATTTGCTCACCTGCATATAATTTTTAGAGATTGTTTCCAGGTGGGCTTGCATTCATTTAGTTTGACTAGAAAATAACATATAGTGTGGTTCTACTGCATCTAGGCTAAAGAATAGTGCAGTTTTGCAGGTCAGAGTTTCTAAACGTCTACTACCAAAGAATGACAGTGATCCTACTGGCCGTGACGACAGGGTTACAGGCAAAAATGTAAACACGCAGCACTAAATTTTATATGGGGTATTAGTAGAAATAGGACTGAGTAGAAATTGGCTTATAATAACCCCATGTGTGCGACTAAGGTGTTTTGACATATAGAAGCTAATTCCGACTTAGGGGCCAGGAAGAACAATAAAAATGATATACTATCAAGTAAGTGAATGTTTATGTTGAAGAAACAATTATGGGACCAGTAAGTGATGGAGATGTAGTGACGTAGGATCATTATTTCTAGGGCATTTTGTTGTTAAATGCACGGATAAAAACAAGGTTTGGTTAAGTCTCTCCTATACCTTTTCTTTGTCTCTCCTATACCTTTTCTTGGACCAATTTGGTGATGCAAAGCCGCTCAGTCCTGCATTAGCCTGGCCACGCCGAGATCATAGTTTTCTTTATTGGCTTATACCAATGGGTTCTTGCATATCAGGTTAATTTAGTACCTCAAATATTTTGTATGGTTGTCTCCTTTGCAGGACAATGTGGTGCTTCTGTATGGTAATGCTTTGACGCATCCTTAATGAAGATGAGGCTCATTGCTACAATTTTGCTGTATTGTTATAGACTTGTAGTACTTTCAAGTGTAATGCGTTATTTCTCAAGTAAATAAGTAGTATCTGGTCTGCTTTTAGCGCTGCAAGTATTCAAGGAAATACCTTTCATAGCATCCTTGTCTAGGATATAATCGAAAGTACATGGCATAGGTCATAAGAGGAAATGACATTAGTTGTTTTCTTTGTAGTACGGTCAAGTTTTACTGACCAAGTTAGTCTATGTTGTTTTAATGTTATACACATGGGTCTCACACTTTATCTCATGAAAAAGGTGAAATTTCGCAGCAAGATTTTTTTTTTATGTTTATTCATGTCCTTCTCTTACTTCTTGGTGGTCCTTCCATGCTTGAGAAAACAAAGCCTAAGGATAATGTGCCACACTGTATGCCAGACCGTTTTGTAGAGTCATTTGATTTAAAACATTACTATATTTTTCATTACTTAGTGCTTTTCAATACAGGTTTTCTAAGAGTATGTCTACCATAGAACCTTCAATATTGGGAGTTATGTCCAGTTATTTTGGTGGCTTGAAAAATTGGGTGAATGACTACATGTATTACCTCTGTAAGAATTCTATGGTTGAAAAGAAATATTTCTTGTTGGAGGTAAAATCATGTTCTCTTGCGAACACCAGTGGATACTAAATCTGGACAACATGAATGCTCGATGCAAACAGTTTTTTACACTTAGCATGAAGTTTATGTGACTTTCATCAGGATTTTTTCTGGATGACCAAGGAAGATATGTCCCATGTTTAATCGATTATGCTCTCGCAGGTATGTCTTCGGTTTGACCTGGACCTGACTTTGCTGGTAGCCCTCAAAGTCACACTACTATATTTCAGGGAAGTTTGTGCTATGAGTAGTGAATGATGTGCACATGAGGCTCGATCAATACAGCTTTAACCGATCTGATCACAAAGATGATGAGCAGATAGGGAGGGATTAAGATGACTCATTGTTGTGTGGTGGTAGTGAGGTGGATAGAAAGTGTGAGAAAACATTTTGTTTAATTATATTGTACACTTCATTTTGATACAGAACCTCCCTATATGTATCTGTTGTCTTGTTACCTTATTATTTTGTGACAACATGCTTTTGTATACCTGTGAACTTTTGAGCAGTTATTTTATCTATGCTTAGAGTAAAGAAACAAGAGGAAAATATATCCTCTATGGGGATTTTAATCTTGCAAAATTAGGCTTTGGAATATTGCAAAATTATTATGGAAAGTTGCACATATTTTAAAAACTTCAAGGCGAAGACTGGAAATCCCACCGCATAATTACTGTTCGCTGTGTTTGGACGCACTAGATTGAGTCTGGAGTTGAATTGGATAGAAAATTCCAAATCCAAGATGGAAAGGAAATGGCTTCTAATTCAAATTCTATTGTTTGGATGTACATGGTATTTGATGTTGAAATCAAAAGATGGTTTTTGTGAATAGGGGAATAGGGGGGGGGGGGGGGGGGGGGAGATGAGGCTTGGAGGTGGGGAATGACGAACTATTTTTGGGAACGAAACAGTTCGCACGATTCGTCCCGAGCTCTGTGCTCCCTAGCGTGGGCGGACACGCGCGGCGGGGTGGACTTAGAATTGAGGTTGTTTCCCGGTATAAATTCTATGACTAACCAAACAGCAGAATTTAGTATCCGGATTCTAAATTGTCAATTCCAAGTCTAATTCAGTGCAACCAAACAGTGTCATGTAAAGTGAGATGGTGATTGCTGCAATCTCTCCAAAGTGATGTGCTATGTAATGGACTAAGATGATTTGCTAGAGGTGGAGAGAATACCGGCGTGTAGGAGTTGGTCACACCATTAGGATTCTATGTTTTATGACAGACAGGAGAGAGCAGCGTGAAATAGAAGTGTCCTTCTACGGTGCTTAAGAGCCTAACTATGGTTTGAACTTAGGTAACTCGAATTGCAGTATCTTGAGGATGCCATTGACATTGAAAATATTTATTAAAAACACAAAAAACATCATAACTATTAATTCTATGGATCAAGCGAAGACGAAATAGGATAACTAAGATGCTAGCAAACAGTTAAAAGCATAGTAAAGGCTGCAACCATGTACGAAAAAACTAGAATTAGGCTACTCCTGTGATGTAAAGATAAATAAACAATTACCTCCGGTATAGAAATTCGCGAACGGATGATATGAATTCTCCAAAAGATTCTGATTGAGCTTCCTGGACTTCATCGACTCTAGTTGTACAACAAAGGTATAGTGTTCTGAATTGCTGGACACCGAAATGAAGACCACATCAGCATCCTCAGAATACCCCACTATAACTTCATTGCTTGTCTCCAACCCAGACGGCAGACCAATGATATCATGCATGTTGACGGTCTTCTGCAGCATCCAAGTGGCAACACCCTCATTGCTGACCGTGCGGCCCCACATTTGGAAGCTGGGGTACGACAGTACAGCCATGCCTACACCACCACCCTCGGCCCTGATGATCCGGATGCAGCTGCTGGGAATGCCTGTAAAATTAGGCCTCTTGACCACAGTTAATCTCCGCTTACCCATATCGAACTTGAGTATTTCATCTTCAGACTCATCTAGCCACCAGTACAGAGCATTGCCGATGAGGGTGGAGGGGAGACGGCTAACTGTACCAGCACATGGTCCCGGCGTCCAGACAGCTTTTCTCCATATGCCAGTCTTTGAGGAGTAGAGACGGGCGACTGCTGGATGCTGGCCTCCGCTGAAGGTGCCTACCACAGCCAGCTTGAACGGGCTCATGTGGCAATCTCCGTGCACGTGGCCCTGGCCGCTGCCCGCATCGCACAGCACAGCTGCGCTGATGGTGCACGCACAAATTGTGTAATCAGGCGGAAACTCCACGCGGGGCCCGAAACCCGGCGGAATGGCCAGGGCGCGGACATCGACGGATATAGGATCAAACATAAGGATCAGAGACAGCCGCTGGAAGAGGATAAGCACGAAGCCGTGGCGGCACCCGGGCAGAGTCCATGAATCAAACGCTAATCCGCCTGGATCTGGCAGGTCAAAGCGCGCGGGGGGGATGCGGTCGGGAGGGTCGAGAACGGAGGTGAATACCAGTGTTCGGCCGCGCTGCTCGAAGACGCCGAGGATGGGGGGCTTCCGGTGGTGGGCGAGGAACCGGCGGCGGAAATCTGGATCGGTGGCGAGGAGTTCCCAGCGCTTGGAGACGACGGAGGCGCGGGGGAGCGAGGTGGGGAGCGGGGAAAGCCGGAGCAAGATCTCGCCGAGGAGGTCGTCGTTGTCCAGGGCCGCCGCCGTCACGCCGCCCTCGTCGCTCATCTGGACTGGGGATTTTTTTTTTTTCTTTCCTTTTGGAAATGGGAATGGGAATGGAGATACGGAGAAGTAGTGAGGCAAATCTTATTATTCCGACCGACCGGCACCTACCAACCACCGCGCACCCTGTTTTTTCTTTGGGCCGGCCCGTTAACTCTGCCCAACATGACTACTCCCTCCATTCCCGTAGTTAGCCCCATCTCCAGCGGGCCGACGCAAAATGAACAACTAAATTAACCGACTACGTCTATTTGCTTCGGTGTCGTCCTCGGCCGCGTACTCATCATCACCCTCGTCGTTGTCGTCCTCCCCCTCGTCGTCGTCCTCACCATCCTCGTACTCGTCCTCGTCGTCGTATTTGTCTTCATCGTCCTCGAGCTCGCGGTTGAAGAAGTCGAGATCGTCGAAGTATCCGGCTCGGCGGGGCGCGTCGAACTCGCGCTCCCCGAATGACATCCAGTTTACGAGGTTAGGCTGAACGCTTTGATCGTCGCGCAGATCCAGCGGCGCTGGACCTCGTGGGGCCCTCTCGTCCCCCTGATGATGTTTGACGGGCTTGATGATTCCCCAGCAACTACGTCAAAAAGATATTGGTGCGTTTGGGACTCCAAGTGCGGAGTGTTGTATCAACGAAGTATCTTCCCCACAAGGGTGACTCGAGGTTTTATATCGAACTCTCGGGGAACTGGATGGAAGAGTGTTCTCTTCTCTCATTTTCAAGCAATCCTGCAAGTAAAATAAATGCCTTGTGTCCCCAACTCCACCGTGTGATTTTCGAGCATAAGGTTTCACGTAAGTAAATAACACAAGTAGTAATAAAACAAGTAAAAACTAAACTAGATGAAATAACTAAGTAAAAAACTATAAAAAAGACTGATTATTTTTGGTGTTTTGGATGCAAATAAGAAAAATGAATATTTTTTGTATTTTCGAAATAAAATAGTGAAGCAAATAGAAAACAATGTAAAAGCAATATAAAGGTGTTTCTTATGATAAAAAGTGGACCGAGATTTATGGGTTCACTTGACTATTCTCTCGTAAAGTTGTGGTGGACAAAAAGCAATTCATCAATGAGATATGAAGGTACAAACAATATTATATGTAAGATCAGATTAATATGGGCATCACGTCCTAACATAGAAATGATTCAACACACCTCTCTTATGCTTCACAAGAATGAAACTTCATCAATTTTGTATTAAGAATTAACAGAGCATAGCAGTAAGTACTTTGACATGAAGTTTGAATATCAAATATGTTCGGATCGCGGCGACGGGGGCGATTCGCCGCCCCCTAATATCAAATATGTTACCTTGAACAAACAAGATCATCATTACTATCACATGATAAACATAGCACATGCAATGGTAAATCCCCATAAATCAATGTAAAACATGGTCTTATCATCATATATGTTGCAAATATGTGTAAATTTAATATGATAAAGGATAAAATTCATGTATGTATTTTACATGCATCAACATCCCTAAGCTTAACCTATGATCATCCTGAGCATGAAGGTGATAAAACTAACATGAACTTTGGAGTTTATGATATATATAGCTTCTAAATAATCATGCAAAGTATCACAAGGTTCAATCAATAGAGAATAACAACAAGTAACATGAACTCATAAAGTGATAACTCTTACATTCTATATAACATGTATAAAAGTAAATATTATTGTAAATAACATGAATGACAAGTACTTATGAATCGTAAAGCATGCTTGAGAAAATTCTATGAAATTGTTGGAAGTCTTTGTGTCTTCTCTTTTCAGAAATATTTCTTTTGACTCTTGAACTCAAGAAAATAAGCAGGAAATACATGTGCGCTAAACCTCCAACAAAATAAAAAGTAGAGAGCATAAAAAATGGTTTTGGGCTATGCAATTCATGTCAACAATAATAATAAGGATGGGGTACCAACTATCTTATGCATAAAGATATCTATGTGTCATGCGTTTGACCTCTTATGAGTAAGTGTTGCCTCATTTACTTGAGTGCTAAGGACTGCACCTCTTGCTAGTCAATCCTAGGTTACCAAGACCTTTCGACATACATGTTTTAACCAAGTGTCGTAATGGGGTACCTTCATATCACCTATACAAAGGACCAAAGGAGATGTGCATCTCAACTATAGGCCATCCATACCGGGACAACATGAACAACAGACGTTGAGCATCCTCTCTAAATCTCTCACTTTTTTGTCAGTTTATTTTTCATACTCTTTTTTCACAACTCTTTTTTTCACAACTCTTTTTTCACTCTTCTTGTTGAGGATGCTTGTTGCTAAAACTTGCACCATGATTAAGCATGGCTTCGGTTAGCTGCCCATTACTCTTCTCTAACAATGCATGCTTACTTTGTGTAAGGGTATATTACCCCTATGTGTGGTTTTGGTAATTAATGACAACCCCTATGGATTAAAGTTTTCATTGAGTTTATATGAAGGAATTTTCCATAGGTACTACTTGTAGTCCATGTGTTGGATTCAAGTATGGATGCCATGAAGATAAATATATACCTTGAGTATTGACATCAAGATCATCGATTTGAAGACATATATGTGATATGATCAAGAAGAAGAAATGAAGATGGAGTTCTTATGTGGAACTCAATATTAGCCATGCTCTAGCTTATGTGATAAGCAATGAATGATCAAGATCTTGAGTGCTTGATTCCAAGTGAAGAATTCATGCTATGGCTCTAAGTCTGTGTCATGATAGTCTCATAAGTTGAGCTATGGTTGACTAAGATTTAGAGCATGCAAGTAAATGAAGAATTCTTTATACACCTCAAGATAGTATGATAGAGCATGAGAAGATACAAGGTTACTCAGGAGAGGATGAAGTTAGCGCTCCCAATTGGCGCCGTCTGTGGGAACCCTGTCGGCACAAGATCGGTCATCGGCAGATCTAATCATGACACCGGCGACTTCACCGGCAACTTCATCAGCAACTTCATCGACACCGTCATCGCCAAACCTGGGAAGCCCAATTCGGTTCGGCTCCTATGAGTTCACCCCGCACAGCGATTCCTCTCGCTCAAACTTCTCAGATCTACAAGGAAACACGGAGATGACCTTCGGCAGCGTCCACTACAACGTCAACGCGGAAGGAATCCTTCGACTGCTGGAATCGCCCACCTCCAGATCGTCAAGTCCAGACGCGTCATCATCACTCGACCTTTCGGCTGGTCTTACAGGCTCGACGAGTTCACCCGCGCCCTCGACTCCCCGTTCTGTGTCCTCCATGTCAGTAGGATCCGACGATCCCACATCTTCGGAGTTAACTTCGTACTACTGCTTGAACTGCGACACCAGGCACGGGCTGGGATCGAGCGACACGCCGTTCATCTGCAATGCCCAGCATTCATCGGGAGAGGACAGTATCGACAGCATCGTCCAAGGGTCCACCCGAAGAACGGCACACCATCAAGTTTATGCCGCCAATAACACGGGAAACACAAGGTAGAGAGGAGACAAAGACCATACTCCTCGTTCCAGTAGGCGGGCGAGTTTTGAAAACAGCGCCAGCAACCACGATAGCGACTACACCATCACGGACGAAGAGTGGGCAGCCGCCAGGGCAGCAGTACTCAACAACACACCGCTCCCCGCAGGAACCTCGGTTGGAACCCTCAATGCTTATCGCTCTATACTAGAGAAAAATCGGGAGCACCTATCGAAAGAGCAAGCCACCCTCGAGAGACGCCTATCTGCGGCAGATCGATCAAGCGAACGACGAAGGGGCTCGCAAGGGAGCGCCTCTCGAAATACTCAGGGGGCAGGCAAACACCGGTCGAGGCTATCCAGGCTTTCGGAGGATGACGCTAGAGAAATCACGTCAAACCTGACCAAGTCCTTTATAACTACGGACACCGCAGGCATGCCACGGCCAAAAACCGTTGCAGGAGCAACAGCCAACCTCGCTGCGTACCTCATCAACCAGCCCCCTGAAGGATCCATGGCTCAAGCTCATCGAGGAGCCCTGGAAAGTCTCGCGATATTGGGAAATAATCTAGTTCCGCAAAAGGAAAAGACCACGGCGCAGGCTAGTGGCTCAAAACATCATGCGAGAGATGCTCGGGATGAAATCACCCAGAGCAGGATCGACAAAGCAAGGCGACGACGCGCCACTAGGAAGGACAACGATAGTGATTCTTCGGATGAGGATCAGGAGTACGACGGCGAACTCAGGGGAGCCGACTGCTTAAGTTACAAAATCCGCGAGACAATGCCGCCCAAAAAGTTCAAGCCCACTCCTACCGACGCTGCCAAGTACGATGGGCAGCAGGAACCAAGATCTTGGATAGACAACTACCTGCAAACTGTGATTCTGTTGCCTGCCAAAACTCACCGGCGAGCAGTGGTTAAGCAACACGAAGAGCCGGGAGACTCCCACGACCGCTTAGTGGGCCCTGGCGCCTCGCGTCGTCCCGCAAAGTCCCAGCACACGTCCTGGCGGTTGCAAGGGCGTGCCACCTGACCTATACCTGATCAGGAAGGTGTTGGATTGCTTCGACTAGTCTCCTGCATGGTAGACACGTAAACATTAAATACGAGCCCGATCGGCTCTCAGGTTGCCCTGTGGATCGGCTCAAAGAGCCGATCGCCCCATGGTTCACGTTGGATTTACGATGACATGGGGCTCCTGCTTGATCAAAACAAAGCTAAACCAATCTACGACAGTTTAGGGTTTTCACCGCATAATCGGAACATCCTACGCGTAGTTGGGCCTAGCAGATACGAAAGATGATGGAAACTATCCCTAAAAGAGGCCTAAAAACCAACGTTAAGTCAATTCCCGGAACATCCCTTATAGGAACGGTAAAACAACACATCACGCACTACCGGATCATCCAACCCCAGCATAAGGCCTAATCATGCAGATATTAAACTAATCCTTGAAACAAGGAACAACTATAACAGACTGGATCTACTAAGTAACGAATAAGCGACGTGCTGCCCTTACACCTATTCAGGTGTAAGGACAGCTAGATATCGAGGGACGGCATTGCTAAGCAAATATGCATAAGAAAAGCATCAATGCAAGCCCAAAGACATCTACGATAAATAGTGCTACTCGCCATCAACAACGCTTCAGCACGAGTAACACAAGGTAATCGAATAAACATGTACTGCCTAGATCATGCGATCTAGGCAGCATGATGCTTACCCGGAAGAATCCCTCGAAATAAGGGGTGGCGATGCGCCTGGTTTGTGTTTGTTGTGAACGTGATTGTCCTTCTTTCTCAATAACCCTAGATACATATTTATAGTCCAAGGGACTTTCTAATTCGGAAGTACACCTGACCGTGTACGAGCCAAACTCTATCTTTTACTTCTAACCGACACGATCTAATAATATACATATACACGGGCAATCTAGCCCAAACTCGTTCGTGCAAGGCTGCTTCAGAGACGCTCCACGTGTACATCCTTCAAGCCCATCTCAATTACGGCCCACCTCCTGATTTGGCCAAGATCTGGTGATAACACATGCCCCCCTGGTTTTGGCAATGATAATTTCAAAACCACTCTGTTTTTCCTTCGAAGGGTCATGTCGTGGCAGAGCAGAACCATCACATTATCCTTCGTCATGATACCCTGCCTTCCCAACTTCTGCACGATTGACAGTTTTGGCACCGTATCCTCGAAAACTGCTCAAGCATTAAATTTCCACTATATCCCCTTTATTTAACCGCATCGAGCAGTTCGCTTCTTCATCCTCTTGCTCCACGCTAGTCATCGAAAAGCCCTCCTCCACCATGGACTCATCCTCCTCCTCCGCTGCATCGGCTCTCTCCTTCCAATCTTCCTCTTCAGACGAGCCGATGCCAGGACCCGGCCAATGGGATGAGCCGGAGTGGGACTTCGACTATGTGCCAGATGGCCCACCCGAGGCCCTCGTCGGGTCAGATGGCGACTTGCCCCTGACCGATGGGGAGGACGACCTCCGGTTCCTCATCGACGGGGAACTGGTGGCGGAGAGCGAGGATGACCTCCTCTCCTGGGGTAGCTTCACCCCCTCCGACGAAGAGGAAGAAGAGGAGGATGAGGAGGACGACGTCTCCTCCAATGAGGAAGAAGAGGAAGGCAACACCTCCTCCGACGAGCCGCCGGCGAAGCGTTTCCCCGGCTGGGCCTGGTCGGATGACGACGAAGACGACGATGAGGACGAAGCCCCCATTAAGGGCTACGGCAGTAGCGACGAGGAGCTTGCCAGCAGCAGCACCGGCGGCGGCTACAGCGGCGATGACGAGGACAGCGACGGTCCTTCGAATAGGGACCATTTAGCATAGGACTAGTGGTAGCAATCTGTCCTCCTTTTGTTCTTCCTCCCCTGAGCAATCGGCTCTTTCTCTGTAAGAAATCCTATTATTAATGAAGAAAATATTCCCCTATTAACTTTGCTTTCTTGTCAATTTTGCCGATTGTCAAGCGAAGTCGCTGCACAAAGAGCCGATGGCAAGGCATCGGCCTACACTATAAATACGATTTGAGGTCAAACAGTTGCCTATTCATACGGTCAAACAGATCCAGTCCATGTCCAAACCATCCTCCCACCTCAAACGCGCAGATTCAAACTCCTCAGCAAATCCACTGGGAGATTCGTCCCAGATTTCATGATCCCTGGCCTGAAACCGATCTGTTAACTTGCTCAATTAAGCTTGTTCCTCTAGAGTCGATGGCAATGCATCGGCTTTTTATTCTTAAGTCAATGACTGTGCATCGGCTGTACTTAGCATCCTGTTGCTTCTTACATATATTTCTTTTTACCGGCCGATTTCATACATCGGCCCCCAAATTTTTTTTTTCTTTTTACTGGCCGATTTCGTGCATCGGCCTCCATATTTACTGCCCATCATCCCACATACTTGGGAAATACTTTTTGAGATGCTGGCCATTAACAGCCACTGGGAACTTCACGCCATCCAACTGCTCAAGCATGTATGCATTACCCTTCAAAACTTGGTCAACTTTGTACGGGCCATGCCAATTTGGAGACCATTTACCATACGCCTTGTCCTTAGTCCCCAAGGGCAATACAGCTTCCCATACCAGATCACCAACTTGGAACTCTTTTGGCTTCACCTTCTTATTATATGCACGAGCCACCTTGGCTTTATTCTCCTTGATTTTCTCAAGTGACCATAGTCTGAGTTCCGTTGCGTCCTCAATGCTGTCGCTCATCAGGGCTGCATATTCTTCAGCAGTTAAATCATTCTGAAATGTTATCCATCTCGACCCAGCCTTGATTTCCCAGGGTAACACAGCTTCTTGTCCATAGACCAGCTGGTATGGCGAGGTTTTTATTGCTCCATGACACGACATGCGATAAGCCCACAAAGCTTCTGACAATACCTCATGCCATCGTTTAGGGTGCTCGTCGATTTTCCTCTTGATCAGCTTGATCAGGCTTTTGTTGGACGCTTCGGCCTGCCCATTTGCTTGAGCGTAGTATGGAGACGATCGCATCAGCTTGATTCCCATGTCATCGCAGAACTTTTTCATCTCCTTCGAAACGAAAACCGAACCTCCATCGGTCGTGATAGTCTGGGGAATCCCGAATCTATGAATGACATGTTCCAACACGAAATTGATAACATCTTTCGATGCTACTGACTTCATAGGGACGGCCTCCACCCATTTAGTGAAGTAATCTGTAATGGCCAGAACCCATTCATGGCCTTTGCTCGATGCAGGATGAATTTTGCCGATCATATCCATGCCCCAACCTCGGAATGGCCAAGGTTTGATGATAGGATTCATTGCTGATGCGGGTACCATCTGAATGCTCCCAAACTTATGACATGCTTGACACCCTTTATAATACTGGAAACAATCTTCAAGCATGGTGGGCCAATAAAATCCCGAGCGCCTGATCAGCCACTTCATCTTATGAGCCGATTGGTGAGTTCCACAGGCACCTTCATGCACCTCGTGCAAGAGCCGATTGGACTCGGCTGGTCCCAAACATTTGAGAAGTAATCCTTCCAATGTCCTGTAGAACATGTCATCGCCAATCAGTACGTACTTCATGGCCCTATATCTTATCCGTTTAGGTGCCCCCCGAGCCGAATCTTTCAAGTAATTGAAGATATCGGCTCTCCAATCATCTGGTTCCATGAACTGCACCTGAAAATCGGCTCCATCGGCTACGTCCTTGTATCCTGACGCCGTTTGTGCGAGATCGTTCGCCTCGGTATTTTGCGACCTTGGGATCCAATGGAAGTTAATATATCTGAACCGTGTCATCAGCTCACGGCATTGCATCCATAATGGAAAGAGCGACTCGCTCTCACACTTGTACTCTTCCGTGAGTTGAGAAATCACCAATTTGGAGTCTCCAAAGATCTCAACCACTTCCGCCCCAGCATCCAATAGTAACTCCATTCCCTTGCACATCGCTTCATACTCAGCAACATTGTTGGTGCAAGGGGTAGCTATCCTGATGGAGAAGGAAAATGTTGCCCCCCGAGGCGAAACGAGTAGCACGCCGATGCCGCAACCATCCTCACAGACCGATCCATCGAAGAACATGGCTCATGCACGCACAGATAGTGCGGCGACGTCCATGTTTATTCGTTCAGCTATAAGATCGGCCAACGCTTGTCCATTGATTGCTTTCGTAGGTTGATACCGGATATCAAATTCCGATAACGCAAACATCCATTTGCCGAGTCGGCCTTTCAGTACAGGGGCCGATAGCATGTGCTTGATGACATCCGATTTGCATATGACGATGATTTCTGCTGACAGCAAGATGTGCTGGATCTTGGTGCAGGTGAAAAATAGACAGAGGCACAGCTTCTCAATTTCAGGGTACTTCGTTTCTACATCCAACATCCTTCTGCTGAGGTAGAAAACCACTTTTTCCAGACCATCATAAACCTGCACCACCACTGATGCGATGGAGGTGTCAGCCACTGATAGGTAAATGTAGAACGGCCTGTCTTGCTGTGGTGGAACTAACACAGGTGGCTTCGTTAGGTACTCCTTAATATCGTCAAATGCCTGTTGTTGCTCTGCCCCCCAGCGAAACTCCTCATCAGACTTGATTTTAACCAAGCCCATGAACGGCTCGATTCGTCCTGACAAGTTGGAGATAAACCTTCTGACGAAATTAATTTTGCCGATGAGACATTGGAGCTCCTTCTTCGTGGTGGGTGACTTCATCGTTCGGACTGCCTCTTGGCTTTTCAGGCCGATCTCAATTCCGCGTTCATGAACCAAGAAACCCAGGAACTGACCGGCCGTCACACCAAAGGCACACTTCTTTGGATTCATTCTTAGTCCGAACTTCCTAGTTCGGTCCAGGACATGTCGCAAATCTTCCAAGTGTCCATCCATTGAAACAGACTTGACCACCACGTCATCGATGTAAATTTCCACCAATTTGCCGATTAAATCATGAAAGATGTAATTCATGGCTCTTTGGTATGTTGCGCCAGCATTCTTCAGTCCAAAAGTCATGACTACATATTCAAACAAGCCCACCGAGCCTGGCACTCGAATGCGATCTTGTGTATATCTTCTGGAGCCATAAAAATTTGGTTGTAGCCGGCATTGCCATCCATGAAACTTAAAATTTTATGACCAGCAGCTGCATTGATCAATGTCTCCGCTACTGGCATTGGATATTCATCCTTTGGAGTGGCACTGTTGAGGTTCCAAAAATCTATGGCGACGCGCCATCGGCCATCCTTTTTCTCCACAGGTACGACATTGGAAATCCATTCAGCGTACCTGCATGTCCTGATGAACCCGGCGTCCAACATCTTCTGGATCTCCTTCTTGACTTCCACCAAGATTTCGGCCTTCATCTATCGTGCTCGCTACTGGAACGGCCGAAATCCTTTCTTCAGGGGGAGCCGATGGTCAATGATGCTCCTGTCTAACCCAGGCATCTCCGTATAATCCCATGCAAAACAATCTGGGTACTCTTTTAACAAGGCTATCATCCGGCCCCTGAGATGCGGATCTAACTTTTTGCTGATAAATGTTGGTCGTGGCTTATCCCCAGGACCAATGTCAATCTCTTCCAGCTCATCAGCTGATGTAAACCCATACCCCAGCTTTCCATCGCCTGCTAGATCAATGCTGAACACAGTCAAAGTGTATGTTGAGGATAATTTTGGCCGATTGCCAGAATCGGCCCCCTTTTTCATTGCAATGCTTGACGAGGGTCTACAGCTTCTTGGTTTTCTACTAGAGCTACGTGACATGCTCGAGATGAGATTCGTGCTTGATACGTCTCCAACGTATCGATAATTTCTTATGTTCCATGCCATATTATTGATGTTATCTACATGTTTTATGCACACTTTATGTCATATTCGTGCATTTTCTGGAACTAACCTATTAACAAGATGCCGAAGTGCCGATTCTTTGTTCTGCTGTTTTTGGTTTCAGAAATCCTAGTAACGAAATATTCTCGGAATTGGACGAAATCAACGCCCAGGGTCCTATTTTGCCACGAAGCTTCCAGAAGTCCGAAGGAGAGACGAAGAGGGGCCACGAGGGGGCCACACCCTAGGGCGGCGCGGCCCCCCCCTTGGCCGCGCGGCCCTGTGGTGTGGGGCCCTCGTGCCGCCTCTTGACCTGCCCTTCCGCCTACAAATAGCCTCCGTTGCGAAAACCCCAGTACCGAGAGCCACGATACGGAAAACCTTCCAGAGACGCCGCCACCGCCGATCCCATCTCGGGGATCCAGAGATCGCCTCCGGCACCCTGCCGAGAGGGAAATCATCTCCCCGGAGGACTCTACGCCGCCATGGTCGCCTCCGGTGTGATGTGTGAGTAGTCTACCCCTGGACTATGGGTCCATAGCAGTAGCTAGATGGTTGTCTTCTCCCCATTGTGCTATCATTGTCGGATCTTGTGAGCTGCCTAACATGATCAAGATCATCTATCTGTAATTCTATATGTTGCGTTTGTTGGGATCCGATGAATAGAGAATACTTGTTATGTTGATTATCAAAGTTATATCTATGTGTTGTTTATGATCTTGCATGCTCTCCGTTACTAGTAGATGCTCTGGCCAAGTAGATGCTTGTAACTCCAAGAGGGAGTATTTATGCTCGATAGTGGGTTCATGCCTCGCATTGACACAGGACGATGTGACGAGAAAGTTCTAAGGTTGTGTTGTCTTGTTGCCACTAGGGATAAAACATTGATGCTATGTCTAAGGATGTAGTTGTTGATTACATTACGCACCATACTTAATGCAATTGTCTGTTGCTTTGCAACTTAATCTTGGAGGGGTTCGGATGATAACTTTGAAGGTGGACTTTTTAGGCATAGATGCAGTTGGATGGCGGTCTATGTACTTTGTCGTAATGCCCAATTAAATCTCACTATACTCATCATAATATGTATGTGCATGGTCATGCCCTCTTTATTTGTCAATTGCCCAACTGTAATTTGTTCACCCAACATGTTGTTTATCTTATGGGAGAGACACCTCTAGTGAATCTGTGGACCCCGGTCCAATTCTCTTTCTTGAAATACAATCTACTGCAATACTTGTTCTACTGTTTTCTGCAAAAAATCATCTTCCACACAATAAAGTTAAACCTTTGTTACAGAAGGCCGGTGAGATTGACAACCTCACTGTTTCGTTGGGGCAGAGTACTTTGGTGGTGTTGTGGAGTTTCCACGTTGGCGCCGGAATCCCTGGTGTTGCGCCGCACTACATCCCGCCGCCATCAACCTTCAACGTGCTTCTTGGCTCCTACTGGTTCGATAACCTTGGTTTCATACCGAGGAAACTTGCACGTCACGCATCACACCTTCCTCTTGGGGTTCCCAACGGGCGCGTGTTGAACGCGTATCAAGCGACTTTTTTTCGCGCCGTTGCCGGGGAGATCAAGACACGCTGCAAGGGGAGTCTCCACTTCTCAATCTCTTTACTTTGTTTTTGTCTTGCTTAGTTTTATTTACTACTTTGTTTGCTGCACTAAATCAAAATACAAAAAAAAATTAGTTGCTAGTTTTACTTTATTTGCTATCTTGTTTGCTATATCAAAAACACAAAAAAAATTAGTTACTTGCATTTACTTTACTTATTTCATCATGTTTCCTCCTAAGTTTGTTCTTAAAGATGTACCGGTAGGCCGAGGGTCTATCCTTGGGAAAGACAATATAGAAGATTTTTTCACCCATATTAGTACGGTCGAAGATTTTCAAGATAGACACTTGGTAGAACTTGCCCCCACTTATGAAATTGCTGTTGCTTCTTTAGTACACGCGTTAGAAGCTAGATTTGTTAATCTTAATCCTGTGATTCAACATATGTTTCTTACACTCAGTGATATGGAAGAAGGAGAAAAGAAAGATTTTGTATTAGAAACCCTTCTTAAAGAATTTGGGGGAATAGCGAGAGAAGCTAGAAAAGTCTTCACTAAATATAATATGCTAGGCTCTTATACCAACTTTGCCAGTACCCTTGAGAAGATGGAAAAGGATAGACAAAAATACACTAATGAAGTTAATTATGAGGGGGATATTAAAACATCAATACCTTGCAAGCTCTTGGGAATGTGTGAGGCACTAGAAAAGAATTTTGATTGGATTGTTCCTGAAGATTTGTTTGATGAGAGTAGCAAGCCCAAGACTAATGAAAAGGGAGCCTCTGAAACGCACATAGAAAAGATAGTGTGCATAGTTGAGAATACTCCGCACCCCGCTGAGAATGCACCACCCTTTGATAATACTTGATATACACTTTCTGCGCCTAGCTGAAAGGCGTTAAAGAAAAGCGCTTATGGGAGACAACCCATGTTTTTACCTACAGTACTTTGTTTTTATTTTGTGTCTTGGAAGTTGTTTACTACTGTAGCAACCTCTCCTTATCTTAGTTTAGTGTTTTGTTGTGCCAAGTAAAGTCTTTGATAGTAAAGTAAGTACTAGATTTGGATTACTGCGCAGTTCCAGATTTCTTTGCTGTCACGAATCTGGGTCTACCTCCCTGTAGGTAGCTCAGAAAATTAAGCCAATTTACGTGCATGATCCTCAGATATGTACGCAATTTTCATTCAATTTGAGCATTTTCATTTGAGCAAGTCTGGTGCCATTTTAAAATTTGTCAATACGAACTGTTCTGTTTTGACAGATTCTGCCTTTTATTTCGCATTGCCTCTTTTGCTATGTTGGATGAATTTCTTTGATCCATTAATGTCCAGTAGCTTTATGCAATGTCCAGAAGTGTTAAGAATGATTGTGTCACCTCTGAATATATTAATTTTTATTGTGCACTAACCCTCTAATGAGTTGTTTCGAGTTTGGTGTGGAGGAAGTTTTCAAGGATCAAGAGAGGAGTATGATGCAACATGATCAAGGAGAGTGAAAGCTCTAAGCTTGGGGATTGTAATAACCCAGAACATAGGAACAACGAAGGGTAGATTTAGAAATGGGATGTGCATTTCATCGCAAAACGGGGGAAATTTTCGCGCCTTATTGCAACTAAACCTAAGAGGGATCGAGGTTCTCTCTCATTTTGCACTTAGGGTTAGGCAATGTGAGTTAGGGAAATTTCGACATGATCTCTTTTGTATCTTGTTGATTTGGGGAATTGATTTCATTTGACAAGTGTTAATATATTTAATAATAAGCATTGAACAATATAAAATGGAATTCATAATTTAAACACAACTTATGAATTTAAACAACTTTGAATTTCAAAGTGAATCATAAATACAATGTTTATTCCAGAATATAAATATTACATAAATCAAAAGCTCATAAACAAAAACTTGGGCTTTATTGATATCACAACACAGATTACATTGTCTTTACAATATTCTTGATACAAGAATTGATGAATAATAAACAGAAATGAAAATAAAGATTACAATATTGCTCCTAAACTAAAACCTAGACTATATGACTTGAAGTATTTCTTCATGGCCATGTCCATCTTCAAAAACCTGCAAAGTAAAACACCAACACTAGCCAGAATGTTAGTGTTAGTCAAATAAATCAGTTTGGACAGAACCAAGTGTCATGCACACTTGTGCTTGTCCAAAACCATGGACAAGACAAGATAAGGGCAAGAAGAGACCAAACCCGAGCACCACCAGGGCTCAAGTTTCAAAGATATGAGAGCACACAGCTCAAGTGTCTTTGGCAGCAACAAGAAGGCCATGCATCAGCTTAGTCACCAAGGCAAGCCAGGATTGTGTGTCAATGCAAGGATAGAAGCAGGGTTCATATAAAAGGAACACAAACCCTAGAAATAGACACCAGTCGACCAGATAAGGATTCACCAGGTAAGGGTGAAGCAAGAACAAGCTCAGTTCATCCAGTTCTTGAGCAAGAACAGAACCAACACACACACCCACTCAACCACCAGAAATCATGGTGACCTGAGAAGATCATCCAAGACCTGGAGGTGAAGGGCTGTGACACAAACCCAAGTCTGCATCAACAAAACATTTCTTTCTAGGAGCTGGAACAAGGTATACCAAATACCTGGAAAAGATCCAATGGATCTAATCCATCATATGCATGAAATAAGCATGGGATGAGCAGATGCTCATATGGGTAGATCATCACTTGGTTTTTACCAAGGATTACCGCTACCAAAAGCCACTAAAATAGAAAGCATCTAGGTACAGATCTTATACACGTAAACTAGCACATATGCACAGATGCATACACTAGCCAGATTTGATGCATAGATAGCACCAGTAGATGGCAAGGATTAGCAGCTAAGACTACACAGTAAATCCTAAGCATACAACCATCAGAAACCCTAGATTTCTTCACAGGCAAGCATATTGGCATTCATATTTATTATGATCCCCAAATATGCAAGCAAAGATGAGTAGCCAACAAGATCCAACCAACCATGTGAGCAACCAGTCAGTAGCAAGGCTACTGAGGTCACATCACACTTAGCACCAATTAAGAGAAAGCCAAATAGATCACATCACTATCCAGAAATGGATTCAGACTCTAATTGCTTGTAAAAGAATCATGAACATCAAATTCATATTCAAGCAAGTCATTTAAATCATCACTGCATAAGCAGTTCATCATAATTTAAGTAATACAAGCATGAATTTATCACAGATCCATGCTAAGCATGATAGTAGCATACTGTTAAGCAACACAATTTAATTCATAGCCACTAGAGCAAGTCTAGATAGCTAAAAATAAGCAACAGCACAGTGATGCTTGAGCATCAGCTTCACCAGATAAGTGAATCATTCAGTCACCTTATTAACCAGTCAGCTATCACTGATAATTGAATTGATCAAATGGATCAATCATAGCAAGCCAAGTTACACGGAGAGGTTAGCCAACAAGCAAGGAATGATCCAATGGATCATTGGCTTGCAAAGGTAGCACTGAAGCATATCACAGGCACCACTGGCATACACACAAGTGTCACAGATGCATCACAAGTACACCTAGACAAGCAAGCATGATAGACCAGTAAGCATAAGCAAGTCATAACCAAGCATAGCATGGCATAGTTAGCTCTTGAGCAAGTACAACAGAGCATGGCAAGTGTAGAGCATGCTAGGAGCAGCAGACAAGCAAGCACAGCATGAACAGCAAGCAAAGCAGCATGTGCCAGTACCAGTAAATGGTAATTGGGCCATGAACTTGCAATTAACAGAAGCACAGGCAAATTGCGTAGGAATAGCATGGCTCTGTGTGATCACAGGATCACCAGAGAGCAGCAGAGCATGAGGAGGAAGAAGAACGATGCGAGGAGGCGCACGAAGAGAAGAGGAGATGCAACACTTACTTGCGCACAGAAGCGAGAGGCTAGGGCATGGCGAGGCAAAGCTCGCGCGGCCCTAACTGTTGCAAATCGGTAGGCGCCGACGTTACGCCGGTGAACCAGACACGAACCAGCACCACCGTAGCGGCACACGAGGCGACGGCACGAGTACCGCAAGCAGCACCCGCGCCGGAGTCAACCCTGTGCGCGTACCATCGTCGGCGAGGACGAGATCTCGCCGGAGTTCGTCGAGGCGATCCTCCACGAGATCCAGATCGGAGGCGATTCGCCAGGAGAGAACGAGAAGGGAAAAACTGCGCGGACAGATCGATAGATCTGCACGCGGCGGTTCAGGATCGGTAGGTGGCTACGGCGGAGGAGCACGACGATGGCCGGAGCGAGGCGGCGGCCATGGCGGCGACGCCATCGCCACGGGAGTCGCCAGAGGTTAGGGTTAGGCGAGCGAGTGAGAGGGCCGAGTGAGAAGAGTGAGGTGGGCCGCTTCGGCGCCACCGAACCCAAAACGGGGACCAGCCTTATTGGGCCGTCCCTGGGTTAAGTTATTGGGCTGGGCCCAATATGGGTCCAGGGGGGTATTTTGGTCTTTTTACATTTAATAAAAGACCAAAACTTTACCAAATTTTAATAAATCAAAAACAACTCTAAAAAATCCAATAAAAATTGGATTTATGAATGAAAAATAAATCTTAACAAGAATAAAATATGAAATGGAATTTATGAAACAAATTCAAAATTATGAATTTTCAGAATTTAAATAATAACTTGGAATTTAAAATTATTATTTCCTTGTATTTAAAATTCAAGGAAAAATCTCAAATAAGTTCAAATACTTATTTTCAAACATTTCAAAATGAGATTCTACTATTCCAAGTCATTTCTTCTGAAAAATGGTATTTTTCTCAGAAAAATACTATATTCCTTTTATTCCAAAAACTATAGAGGTAACTCTATAATTTTCAATTATTTTTGGAATGATTAAAGGAATCACCAAGTAAATAGTTTTACTTTGAATTGTTGTACTTTGTGTGAATTACAATGATTAATACTTTTAAATCAATTGTAAATTACCATCAAAGACATAAATCTTAAATACAACCCTAAATTGTAATAACTCATTGGGGTAAAGGGATTCAACATAAAATAATCCATCCATGATTGCATTATTTGGATTTTATAACATTGTCCTTACCGGACAATGATGCTTCTTCTGAGAACCCGAGGTCCAGGTTCCATCAACTGCATTGAACTGCACTATCTCGCAGTCCACAGGCAAGTTCACCCTTGCTCATGTCAACTTGAGTATTTTATACTACTTTAATGCAAATCTATATACTTATCATTCCTGCATCGCAAATGAAATGTTACTTTACAACTATGAATATGACTATGTGGCTGGCAATGGAACCATGGTATGTGTTGATATGGTGGAGGTTCCATTGCAATGGGTTATATCACCCTAGGATTAAATTACCAATGCCGTCCAGTGATTCTAGCGCCGTACAAATCGCGTTGACCATGAGATCTATAATGGCTGGGGAAGCCGGTCGTATCTTTTCCCTTCGCACGCCAACGGATTGGTAGAGCCGGCGGTGTCTTTGGAGGCACCGCCGTAGGTTGGGATAGCCTTTTAAATCCCCATCCATTAGTGATGATGGCTCTACGATCTATGAAGGATTGTCCAAAGTACACCATGAGTAAAGCCGTATTATCGGGGGAAGTCTACTGGAGGTGTGCGGGTGGACAAAAGGGTGGGTTTGCAGTCGCGGAGAAGGCGGTGTGGGCTTGGATCTTTATACCTGGCCTCACACCAAAGGAAGTGTGAACGGGGGCAAGTCCTTGCGGATGGCAAAAAGGGTGAGATCTCTTGTGGGAAAAGTAACGCACCTCTGCAGAGTGTATCAAATTGTGGCTGTCACTCCTTGTTCCGGGAAGGGAATCGCTGACGCGAGGAAAGGAACTCCATGAAGTTCTAGTCAACCTTGTGAAGACTGACGGGCATAGTTTTCATAATAAAAGCAACCTTTTGAAGAAATGATTTCAAAAACATGCATTGACCTGCGATTTCCTGATCAATGGTCGTAGCTAGTGCATCAAACACCTTTTTACTCTTTTAGAACTTGTTGAGTACCTCTGTACTCACTTTCTTTCGACACCCTTGCTAGACTGTGATCCGGAAGTGGAGGCCATCAACGATGGAGCACCAGAAGGAGGCTACGAGCTGGTCTACGAAGAACCTGATCTTACCGGCGGAGTGGAAGGCGTAGATTATGGAATAGTCTACGGATCCGATGACACGGAGGTGGAGGAGTAGTGACATACCTTAGCATCATAGAGCCGAGCAACGTAGAACTTACCTAAATAAGTTGTTGAGCTCTTTATATTTGTTATGAGTTGTAATCGTACTTAAGTAGTATCTTAGGGTGTTCTCATAGGACCTGTGAGGATACCAACTTGTTAAGACAATGTTTGTAATAAAGTATGGAGTGTTATGACCTGCAATGTTTCTGGTGTACCACTCGAGGATATGGCAAATTGTGAAGAAGTCCCTTCGCAAAGATCATATCAACGACATGTATACTACAACATGCGGTGGTATGCCGGGTCACCGCAGTGGTATCGTGAGCAAATGTTGCGACCTTAGGTTGGAAAAACCTAGTATAGGGAAGAAACCTGTAGGAGTCTAGTAGAAATAGTAAAGGATTCTCTAGAAGTATGGTGATTATTCACTTGAGAATAGCAAAACCATATATTTTAGTGCGATAATTCTTTATTATAGCTATTATGATGCATTATCACTACTAATCTTCTGCTTTTGTATACAGCCATAATGGCGAACACTTTTCCTAAGAGGACTTTGAGGAAGGTTGAGGGTTGGCTCGGTGATTATGATGGACCAATAACAGCTCTCCTGTGTGGGATGCTGAAGGAACTTCATTGTGATCCACGGATACCTGTTATCAAGTATACCTACTATGATGGGGAAAACCCTAGCCAAGTGCAGAGTATCGGTCCAACTAGGAAAAAAGCTGCTGATGAGTTGTATAATGCCATACGGAGAAGCCAAAACTATCACCACAAATTTCTACCATATGGGCCTATTCAAGGCAATCCTTGAGATAAGGCAGCACAAGTCGATAGAACTGCTATGTTCGTAGTTTTCTCATATACCTCATGCCGAGGAAGATGAGGATCCCACTCAATCATTTGGTATTAGCACACGAAGTCCTGAAGCTGCAGACAAGACATGGATAGTCAGTAAGTCTTTATTGACCACGATGTACCTTTTACACATGAAGATGAGAGGTGAGATTGACCACATGCTAGCTGAGTTCACGGACCCTGATAAAGTCCAAACTCGGATGCGAGATTTGAGGGCACAACCACAACATACTACACCTTTCTTTAACCCAGACAGCGATGTAGATTTGAGTGACCAGTGGTCCAAGAGAAATCCACTTACAAGAGATCCACTTACACCTAATTTTGTCCCGCACTATCCACACGTGTCAGCATCGTATGATACTGGATATGGGGGAGACCATTCATGGAACATAAACTGCTCGGAGTCACCGATCGAGAACTCGACGGGTTGGCGTTTCGGGGAACCTTTCGGAGATGAGGAGGAGCCAATTCCATGTGATACCGGAGATGAGAGTGATGCGGTTAACCAGAATGTTAACCAAAGCTTTGGGCAGAAAGAGAAAGACACCAACTCCATTTCTTTAGATTTGGAGATGGGATTACCCAAAACATCCCAAAGACGTCGTAGGTGAGAGTTCTGGAACAAAGAAAAAGAAGAAGAAGAAGATGCGGGGTCAAGTGAATAGGAATCCTCCATGGATGACTGGAGAAGAGGAGCTGTATTCCACTGGGGATATGTATGAGTCTTTATCTAGTTACTTTGGCATGACAGATCTCTGTCTCGGCACTTCGTCCGATTCAGACTACATACCTACGGGAAGAACCTTCATTCCGGACGGTCTTCGGAGGACAGACCGCTGTACCGGATGGACCCCAGGGATGTACGCGGAGGCGAGCTATGATGATGAGGAGTAGAGCTCCAATGAAGAATAAAGTAATCTAGGTGGTATTGTATTAGAACGTATTTTAAATTTCCGTTGGCTTGGGCTTTGAGCCAAATAAGTGGTTTATATATACCACATGTAATATAAGTTTGTGAGTGTGTTATGTATTATACGGTGTATATACATAATAAATGTTTGTGTTGGATTTGCTTCTTGATTTTATTGTGTGACTAGTTCGGGCAATGAGTTGAGCTCGTAAAACATTCGCATGGTGTAATTATGAGTAATCGCTCTTTGTTACAGGACTAGGGGGAAATGGCGTTAGTAGAAACCGAAGAGGCTCGCAGAGAGCGGGAAGCCAGAGAGAAAGAGGAGGCAGATGCAGCAGCTAGAGCAGAGAACGCACCACCACCACCACACCCAATGTTGCACCCAGACTTCCAACAGTATATGAGGTCAATGGAGGAAGATAGGAGGCGTTACCAAGAAAGCCAGAGCAAGAACATGCAGGATTTCTTTACCCATGTCATTAATGATAGGGGTAATGAAGGCAAGGGAGTAACTCTATCGGACTTCCAAAATGCAAGACCACTACCATTTACATCAGCTCCAGAACCAATGGACGCTGAAGATTGGCTTATGGATACGGAAAGGAAGCTGAAGACCGTTGGTTGCAACGATGAGGAGAAGATTCGATACACTACTTATCTGTTGTCAGGACCAGCAGCGTCATGGTGGGAGAACCTTGTAGCAGTACACCCTCCGGATAAGGTATTCACCTGGGAGGAGTTCAAGAAGAAGTTTCGGGATGCTCATGTTCCGGACAGCGTGGTTGAGCTGAAGAAGAGGGAGTTTGAAGAACTAAGACAGAATACTGCACCCATTATGCAGTATGTTCGGGATTTCAATAGGTTATCCAGGTATGCACCTGAGGATGTAGATACAGAGGAGAAGCGGAAGAAGCGGTTCCTGAAAGGCATGAATCCATACATGAAGATGCAACTGAGGTTGGCACGGACTGCCGAATTCCAGGAACTGATTGACTCGGCAATCACTTTCGAGGATGACTACAGGCAAGTCCAAGAGGACAGAAGGAAGAGGGCTCGTATAGAGCCAAGGAAGTACCCAATCAGTAGACCAACACCTGATCGGAGTTTCAAACCCCGATACCGACCTACTACTGGTAATCAATACAACCGGGGAGGTTAGAGTCAGAACCCAATCAACCAGATCATCTGCAACAATTGTGGCTTAAAGGGTCATTTGCAGAAGGATTGTCAGAAACCCAGAATCATCTGCTATGGTTGTGGGAAGGAAGGACACATCAAGCCGGAGTGTCCAAACAAGTCGTCGTGGAGCGGACAGAGCTCTGGAGGACGAGGTGGAAACAACAACAACAACAACAACAATCGCAACAACAACAACAACAACAACAACAACCGCAACTACAACAACAACAACAACAATAAGAGGGGAAAGCCTTATGGAAAGCTGAATTGCACATCTTTGGAACAAGCGGAAGAGTCGGATCAAACAGTCTTAGGTACGCTAAGCATTCTTACTCATCCTGGCAAAGTATTATTTGATACTGGAGCAACCACATCATTTCTTGCATTGGAATTTGTGGAAAAATTCGGGCTTAGATGTTCTAAGTTAGAAACCCCTATAACTGTTCTATCCGCGGGGGGAACGATCTTAGTAACCCACGTGAAAGAAGCACAAGTCCTAACCATATGTGACTGTGTGTATTTCGCGGACCTATTCATCATACCCATGAAGGACATATCAGTCATCTTAGGGATGGATTGGTTAACAGAAAATGGAGCGGTGATTAACTGTGGAGACAAAACAGTATCACTTCGCAACTCTATCGGAGGTCGAATAGTGTTCCAAGGAGATAAGTACAGTGAGTTGGAGATCGGATTGGAACTAAATAGCCTGAAGGAAGTGAGAATTGAAGATATTCCTGTAGTGAATGAGTTTAAGGATGTATTTCCTAAGGAACTACCAGGAATGCCACCCGATAGAGAGATAGAATTCACAATCGATCTGATTCCAGGCACAGCACCAATAGCACAACCACCATATAAGATGGGACCAAAGGAGTTAGTGGAACTGAAAGCTTAGATAGATGAACTGGAACAGAAGGGATTTATTCAAGAAAGTGTGTCACCATGGGGTACACCAGTTATTTTTGTGGATAAAAGAGATGGAGGAAAGAGGATGTGTGGAGATTACAGAAATTTGAACAATGTTACTATCAAGAACAAGTATCCTTTACCTAGAATTCAAGACCTTTTTGATCAAGTTCAAGGAGCAGGAGTCTTCTCAAAGATAGATTTAAGGTCAGGATACCATCAAATCAAGATCAAGAAGGAGGATGTACCAAAAACAGCGTTTGTATCAAGGTATGGACACCATGAATACTTGGTTGTACCATTTGGACTAACAAATGCACCAGCAATTTTCATGAATTTGATGAACAAGATATTCATGAAGTACTTGGACAAGTTTGTGATAGTGTTCATAGATGATATTCTAATCTATTCCAAAGATAAAGAAGAACATGCCAAGCATTTGAAGATAGTTCTGCAAACTTTGAGGGAACATCAGCTATATGCGAAGTTCAGCAAGTGCAAATTTTGGTTAGATAGTGTTGAATTTCTTGGACATGTCATAACCAAAGAAGGCATAGCGGTGAATCCAAGCAAGGTTCAGTCCGTATTGGAATGGAAATCACCTAAAAATGCTAAGGAGATACGAGGATTTCTTGGTATGGCAGGCTACTATCGGAGATTCATAGAGGGATTTTCGAAGATTGCAGGACCAATGACCAAGTTACTCAAGAAAAATACTCCATTTGTGTGGACCGATGAGTGTGTAGCCAGCTTCCAAACGCTCAAGGATAAGTTAACCACAGCACCGGTATTAGCAGCTCCTGAACCTGGAAAGGATTACACGGTGTATTGTGATGCTTCCAAGAATGGACTTGGATGTGTTCTTATGCAAGATCGGAAGGTAATAGCTTATGGATCAAGACAGCTGAAACCACATGAACACAACTACCCAGTACATGATCTCGAGTTAGCGGCAGTTGTGTATGCTTTGAAGAGTTGGAGACAATTTCTATATGGATCCAAGTGTGAGTTATACACCGATCACAAAAGTTTGAAATATTTCTTCACCCAGAAAGAATTAAACATGAGACAGAAGAGATGGTTGGAGTTGATTAAGGATTACGATCTTAAGATCAACTATACACCAGGCAAAGCTAATGTAGTAGCAGATGCCCTAAGTAGGAAGAGTACGGAGAATCAACCTACGGAATGGGAGATTCCAAAGGAACTTCGGAAAGAGTTAGAAGATGCTCAGATTTTGTTTATTCAAGGTGACGTCAAAGGAAGTATAGCAACCATGAGGATTATGGATGAGATGTACTCAGACTTGAAATATGAGATTATCCGAAAGCAAGCGGATGATTTGTTCATCCAAGAGGAAATCAAGAGGATTGGCGAAGGAAGACCATCGGAATTCCATCTAGGGGATTTTGATTCATTATATTTCCAGAAAAGGATCTGTATACCAGATGATCCAGAAGTAAAGTCAATCATATTAAAGGAAGCACATGAAACCCCTTATTCCATACATCCGGGAAGTACTAAGATGTATATGGATTTGAAGGAGAGAGAGTGGATTTGGTGACCGGGTGTATACGTGAGCACGCGGTCATCACCGTTGGATTCGCTTTAAGATGCTGGCCTCACAAACGGAGCCCAAACGGCGTGAAACATCCATTTTCAACCTGATTTTGTCTTGATGCACGACACGACCTGGACTGTGTGTGGGTCACGGTTAGACAACAAACAACTACTCTGCTCGACCGTGTCCAAGCTTCTGGCATGCCTCCATCGATTCGACGCGGTCCACCGCTGCACGTCGTCCGCTGGCCGGAGAGCACAAGATATCTCGTCCGCTGATGTGATCTTGTTCGATTCCGCTTGGTGAACTACTGAAGGCGCTCAACGCGCGTTGACTCGAATCGGGCTAGCGCTGACTGGAATTGGAGAGGAATGCCTCCCAATCGAGCTCGATGACTGGAATTCGAGAACCATGGCCTCCCATCATGGCCACGCCCAACGCGGGGATTGATGAGGCGACCTGCACAAGACCCCGTCGCGCCCACCCCAATCTCTGCAACCCACCGAAACAGGAGGATCTCGGGAGTTTGGGGGCGAATCGGAAGGCGCGACCGGAGCTTCTCTCTCCCAGGACCGTCCTGCGACCCCTATGGCCATGTCCCGGCCCGAGGGGAGGCGCGGCGCAGTGAGGGCTCCTCCAGGCCGCCGGCGACCACGAGGAGGCGCGACGCCGTGAATGCTGCCGCCGATGACCACAAATCGGCGAGGCCTCGCTGCATCTTGGCAGGCGGCCAACGCAGAGCGCGTATCTGGGGAGGCCATCGATGCTTGCCGCAGGAGCTGGCGCACCTCCGGCGACCCGCAACTCCGGCAGGCACTCCTTCGTGATGTCCACGGCGCAGCTGGTGGATCGGCACGGAGCGCCGTCTAGGGGGTGGAACCTCATCGGCACGTTGAACCCGTCGACGAGGGACAGGTCAAAGAAGTCCGGGGCCCCGCCCTTCCCAGCGTGTACTCTGCAATTGTTGTCGGCTGCTCGTCGTAGATGGTGCAGGCCAGCTTGCCGGCGCAGTCGCCGGTGATGCAGCAGCCAACGCCGCTGCCGTTGATGGTGCACCCTGTGCGCGGCCACACCCTGGAGGCCTCGGTGCCGGCCGGCATGGTGAGAGGCCATGTATGGCCCCGGTCGAGCCGCACGCCGCCGCCCGGAAGATGGTGGCCGCGTCGGTGGCGGCGGAAGCTACTAGGAGAAGAAGAGCGATCTGTTGTAGGCGGTGGAGATGCTGGCCGCGCTCCTAGTCAGCCCCGATGTGAGCACGTGGAGGAGGTTGGGCACCAACGGCGCAGCGCTGAAGAGGGTAGCCGGCGCAGAGGAAGGCGGGCGCCGTCTGCGTCACGGGAGGAATCCTGTTCCTGGGCCTCTGCCGCCGTGGACTGCCTCCTCCGCCACGGCCCTCGCAGTCGAGACACGGTCGCCGGTGGCGGCCAACCTACTCCATGCTCCTCGGCAACAGCCTTCTCCTCGCAAGCCTCTCCGGCGCGGCGCTCGTCGACATCCCTGCCGGCACGCGAGACGGTGCGAGAGAGAGCGGCGATTGTGTGGCCAGGAGGTGTCGTTGGGGGATAAAGTTTGCCGGTGAATTTTTTTTTGAGGGAGGGCAGGCGGTGGTTGGCTGGTTGTTAGAGCGGTAGATTTTCCTAACAATTTTTTTTGTAGCACATCAGCTCACGGAAAAATGGATGCCGTTTGACACATGTCACTTTCTGGGTGCGTGCTCACGTATACACCCGGTCACCAGGCTTCTTTTGTTGAAGGAGATGTTCTGGTGGAACAACATGAAAAGAGAAATAGCACAATATGTCTCGGAATGTCATACATGTCAACGAGTGAAGGCAGAGCATCAGAGTCCTGCGGGATTACTTAAACCACTAGAGATACCGGAATGGAAATGGGATGAGATCGGAATGGATTTTGTTACTGGTTTACCAATGACTAGTAAGAAGAAGGATATGATATGGGTAATAGTGGATAGACTTACCAAGAGTGCTCATTTCATAGCCGTAAACACAAAAGATACTGCAGAAAAGCTTGTGGATACATATGTGAAGGAGATTGTTAGCAAGCATGGAGTACCAAAGAAGATAGTCTCAGATAGAGGTTCAATTTTCACATCAGCATTCTGGAAACAATTACAAGAATCTTTGGGATCCAAGTTGGATTTCAGTACAGCATACCATCCACAAACCGGAGGACAAACCGAAAGAACCAATCAGATACTTGAGGACATGCTTAGAGCTTGTGCTCTGAACTTTGGAGGCTCATGGGAGGACCATTTACCTCTAGCAGAGTTCTCATATAACAATAGTTATCAGAGTAGCATCCAGATGGCACCGTACAAAGCATTGTACGGAAGGAAGTGTAGATCACCAATTTGTTGGTTTGAAACCGGAGAAAACAAGGAGTTTACACCGGACTACATCAAGGAGAGACAAGACGTCATCGAGGTGATCCGGGATAGACTCAAAATAGCTCAGAGTCGTCAGAAGAGTTACGCTGACTTAAAGAGAAGAGATTGGGAACCGAAAGTGGGAGACATGGTTTATCTGAAGGTTAGCCCAATGAAAGGACTTAAGAGGTTCGGAGTAAAAGGAAAGTTAAGCCCTCGATATATTGGACCATTTAAGATAATCAGTCAGAATCGAGGAACGGCTGTTGAGTTGGAGTTACCGGCACAACTAAGTCAAGTTCATAATGTATTTCATGTATCACAACTCAGAAAGTGTTTGAAGGCACCGGATGATCCCATCACATATGAAGAAATAGAATTACAATCAGACCTAACTTATGTGGAAAGACCGGAAAAGATTTTAGAAGTACAGTGGAAGAAGTTAAGGAACAGGGCAATCAAATATTGTAAAGTGCAATGGCAACATCATCCTGAGCGAGAAGCAACTTGGGAGACGGAAGAAGAATTAAGGAAGTCTTACCCCGAGATGTTCAGGTACCAATCTTAACTTCGGGACGAAGTTTCTGTTAAGGGGGAGAGGCTGTAATAACCCAGAACATAGGAACAACGAAGGGTAGATTTAGAAATGGGATGTGCATTTCATCGCAAAACGGGGGAAATTTTCGCGCCTTATTGCAACTAAACCTAAGAGGGATCGAGGTTCTCTCTCATTTTCCACTTAGGGTTAGGCAATGTGAGTTAGGGAAATTTCGACATGATCTCTTTTGTATCTTGTTGATTTGGGGAATTGATTTCATTTGACAAGTGTTAATATATTTAATAATAAGCATTGAACAATATAAAATGGAATTCATAATTTAAACACAACTTATGAATTTAAACAACTTTGAATTTCAAAGTGAATCATAAATACAATGTTTATTCCAGAATATAAATATTACATAAATCAAAAGCTCATAAACAAAAACTTGGGCTTTATTGATATCACAACACAGATTACATTGTCTTTACAATATTCTTGATACAAGAATTGATGAATAATAAACAGAAATGAAAATAAAGATTACAATATTGCTCCTAAACTAAAACCTAGACTATATGACTTGAAGTATTTCTTCATGGCCATGTCCATCTTCAAAAACCTGCAAAGTAAAACACCAACACTAGCCAGAATGTTAGTGTTAGTCAAATAAATCAGTTTGGACAGAACCAAGTGTCATGCACACTTGTGCTTGTCCAAAACCATGGACAGCACAAGATAAGGGCAGCAGCAGACCAAACCTGAGCACCACCAGCGGCTCAAGTTTCAAGATATGAGAGCACACAACTCAAGTGTCTTTGGGCAGCAACAAGCAAGGCCATGCATCAGCTTAGTCACCAAGGCAAGCCAGATTGTGTGTCAATGCAAGGATAGAAGCAGTGGTTCATATAAAAGGAACACAAACCCTAGAAATAGACACCGATCGACTGTGATAAGGATTCACCAGGTAAGGGTGAAGCAAGAACAAGCTCAGTTCATCCAGTTCTTGAGCAAGAACAGAACCAACACACACACCCACTCAACCACCGAAATCATGGTGACTCGAGAAGATCATCCAAGACCTGGAGGTGAAGGGCTGTGACACAAACCCAAGTCTCGCATCAACAAAACATTTCTTTCTAGGAGCTGGAACAAGGTATACCAAATACCTGGAAAAGATCCAATGGATCTAATCCATCATATGCATGAAATAAGCATGGGATGAGCAGATGCTCATATGGGTAGATCATCACTTGGTTTTACCAAGGATTACTTGCCGATCAAAAGCCACTAAAATAGAAAGCATCTAGGTACAGATCTTATACACGTAAACTAGCACATATGCACGAGATGCATACACTAGCCAGATTTGATGCATAGATAGCACCAGTAGATGGCAAGGATTAGCAGCTAAGACTACACAAGAAATCCTAAGCATACAACCATCGAAACCCTAGATTTCTTCACGGGCAAGCATATTGGCATTCATATTTATTATGATCCCCAAATATGCAAGCAAAGATGAGTAGCCAACAAGATCCAACCAACCATGTGAGCAACCGATCGGTAGCAAGGCTCTGAGGTCACATCACACTTAGCACCAATTAAGAGAAAGCCAAATAGATCACATCACTATCCAGAAATGGATTCAGACTCTAATTGCTTGTAAAAGAATCATGAACATCAAATTCATATTCAAGCAAGTCATTTAAATCATCACTGCATAAGCAGTTCATCATAATTTAAGTAATACAAGCATGAATTTATCACAGATCCATGCTAAGCATGATAGTAGCATACTGTTAAGCAACACAATTTAATTCATAGCCACTAGAGCAAGTCTAGATAGCTAAAAATAAGCAACAGCACAGTGATGCTTGAGCATCAGCTTCACCAGATAAGTGAATCATTCAGTCACCTTATTAACCAGTCAGCTATCACTGATAATTGAATTGATCAAATGGATCAATCATAGCAAGCCAAGTTACACGGAGAGGTTAGCCAACAAGCAAGGAATGATCCAATGGATCATTGGCTTGCAAAGGTAGCACTGAAGCATATCACAGGCACCACTGGCATACACACAAGTGTCACAGATGCATCACAAGTACACCTAGACAAGCAAGCATGATAGACCAGTAAGCATAAGCAAGTCATAACCAAGCATAGCATGGCATAGTTAGCTCTTGAGCAAGTACAACAGAGCATGGCAAGTGTAGAGCATGCTAGGAGCAGCAGACAAGCAAGCACAGCATGAACAGCAAGCAAAGCAGCATGTGCCAGTACCAGTAAATGGTAATTGGGCCATGAACTTGCAATTAACAGAAGCACAGGCAAATTGCGTAGGAATAGCATGGCTCTGTGTGATCACAGGATCACCAGAGAGCAGAGCATGAGGAGGAAGAAGAACAAGATGCGAGGGAGGCGCACAGAAGAGAAGAGGAGATGCAACACTTACTTGCGCCTGGAAGCAGAGGCTAGGGCATGGCGAGGCAGTGCTCGCGCGGCCCTAACAGCTGCAAATCCAGGGTAGGCGCCGACGTTACGCCGGTGAACCCAGACACGAACCAGCACCACCGTAGCAGCACCTGAGGCGACGGCACGAGTATCGCAGCAGCACCCGCGCCAGTCAACCCCAGGCGCTGTACTCATCGTCGGCGAGGACGAGATCTCGCCGGAGTTCGTCGAGGCGATCCTCCACGAGATCCAGATCGGAGGCGATTCGCCAGGAGAGAACGAGAAGGGAAAAACTGCGCGGACAGATCGATAGATCTGCACGCGGCGGTTCAGGATCGGTAGGTGGCTACGGCGGAGGAGCACGACGATGGCCGGAGCGAGGCGGCGGCCATGGCGGCGACGCCATCGCCACGGGAGTCGCCAGAGGTTAGGGTTAGGCGAGCGAGTGAGAGGGCCGAGTGAGAAGAGTGAGGTGGGCCGCTTCGGCGCCACCGAACCCAAAAGGGGACCAGCCTTATTGGGCCGTCCCTGGGTTAAGTTATTGGGCTGGGCCCAATATGGGTCCAGGGGGGTATTTTGGTCTTTTTACATTTAATAAAAGACCAAAACTTTACCAAATTTTAATAAATCAAAAACAACTCTAAAAAATCCAATAAAAATTGGATTTATGAATGAAAAATAAATCTTAACAAGAATAAAATATGAAATGGAATTTATGAAACAAATTCAAAATTATGAATTTTCAGAATTTAAATAATAACTTGGAATTTAAAATTATTATTTCCTTGTATTTAAAATTCAAGGAAAAATCTCAAATAAGTTCAAATACTTATTTTCAAACATTTCAAAATGAGATTCTACTATTCCAAGTCATTTCTTCTGAAAAATGGTATTTTTCTCAGAAAAATACTATATTCCTTTTATTCCAAAAACTATAGAGGTAACTCTATAATTTTCAATTATTTTTGGAATGATTAAAGGAATCACCAAGTAAATAGTTTTACTTTGAATTGTTGTACTTTGTGTGAATTACAATGATTAATACTTTTAAATCAATTGTAAATTACCGTCAAAGACATAAATCTTAAATACAACCCTAAATTGTAATAACTCATTGGGGTAAAGGGATTCAACATAAAATAATCCATCCATGATTGCATTATTTGGATTTTATAACATTGTCCTTACCGGACAATGATGCTTCTTACAGAACCCGAGGTCCAGGTTCCATCAACTGCATTGAACTGCACTATCTCGCAGTCCACAGGCAAGTTCACCCTTGCTCATGTCAACTTGAGTATTTTATACTACTTTAATGCAAATCTATATACTTATCATTCCTGCATCGCAAATGAAATGTTACTTTACAACTATGAATATGACTATGTGTGGCAATGGAACCATGGTATGTGTTGATATGGTGGAGGTTCCATTGCAATGGGTTATATCACCCTAGGATTAAATTACCAATGCCGTCCAGTGATTCTAGCGCCGTACAAATCGCGTTGACCATGAGATCTATAATGGCTCTGGGGAAGCCAGTCGTATCTTTTCCCTTCTGCACGCCAACGGATTGGTAGAGCCGGCGGGGTGCTGGAGGCACTACCGTAGGTTGGGATAGCCTTTTAAATCCCCATCCATTAGTGATGATGGCTCTACGATCTATGAAGGATTGTCCAAAGTACACCATGAGTAAAGCCGTATTATCGGGGGAAGTCTACTGGAGGTGTGCGGGTGGACAAAAGGGTGGGTTTGCAGTCGCGGAGAAGGCGGTGTGGGCTTGGATCTTTATACCTGGCCTCACACCAAAGGAAGTGTGAACGGGGGCAAGTCCCTGCGGATGGCAAAAAGGGTGAGATCTCTTGTGGGAAAAGTAACGCACCTCTGCAGAGTGTATCAAATTGTGGCCGTCACTCCTTGTTCCGGGAAGGGAACTGCGAACGCGGCAGGAAAGGAACTCCATGAAGTTCTAGTCAACCTGTGAAGACTGACGGGCATAGTTTTCATAATAAAAGCAACCTTTTGAAGAAATGATTTCAAAAACATGCATTGACCTGCGATTTCCTGATCAATGGTCGTAGCTAGTGCATCAAACACCTTTTTACTCTTTTAGAACTTGCTGAGTACCTCTGTACTCACTTTCTTTCGACACCCTTGCTAGACTGTGATCCGGAAGTGGAGGCCATCAACGATGGAGCACCAGAAGGAGGCTACGAGCTGGTCTACGAAGAACCTGATCTTACCGGCGGAGTGGAAGGCGTAGATTATGGAATAGTCTACGGATCCGATGACACGGAGGTGGAGGAGTAGTCACATACCTTAGCATCATAGAGCCGAGCAACGTAGAACTTACCTAAATAAGTTGTTGAGCTCTTTATATTTGTTATGAGTTGTAATCGTACTTAAGTAGTATCTTAGGGTGTTCTCATAGGACCTGTGAGGATACCAACTTGTTAAGACAATGTTTGTAATAAAGTATGGAGTGTTATGACCTGAATGTTTCTGTTGTACCACTCTGAGGGATATGGCAAATTGTGAAGAAGTCCCTTCGCAAAGATCATATCAACGACTTGTATACTACAACATACAGTGGTATGCTGGGTCACCGCAGGGATGCCCCGGTGGTTCACCCCTGCATATTCTAATAAGACTCAAGCGTCTAAGCTTGGGGATGCCCAAGGCATCCCCTTCTTCATCGACAACATTATCAGGTTCCTCCCCTGAAACTATATTTTTATTCCATCACATCTTATGTGCTTTTCTTGGAGCGTCTAGATAATTTCTAGTATTGAGTTTGAACAACAAGGAAGACGGTGTAGAGTCTTATAATGTTTTCAATATGTCTTTTATGTGAGTTTTGCTGCACCGGTTCATCCTTGTGTTTGTTTCAAATAAGCCACCTTTAGCCTAAACCTTGTATCGAGAGGGAATACTTCTCATGCATCCAAAATACTTGAGCCAACCACTATGCCATTTGTGTCCACCATACCTACCTACTACATGGTATTTTCCGCCATTCCAAAGTAAATTGCTTGAGTGCTACCTTTAAAATTCCATCATTCACCTTTGCAATATATAGCTCATGGGACAAATAGCTTAAAAACTATTGTGGTATTGAATATGTAATTATGCACTTTATCTCTTATTAAGTTGATTGTTGTGCGATAACCATGTTTACTGGGGACGCCATCAACTACTCTTTGTTGAATTTCATGTGAGTTGCTATGCATGTCCGTCTTGTCTGAAGTAAGAGCGGTCTACCACCCTATGGTTAAGCATGCATATTGTTAGAGAAGAACATTGGGCCGCTAACTAAAGCCATGATCCATGGTGGAAGTTTCAGTTTTGGACATATATCCTCAATCTCAAATGAGAAAATTATTAATTGTTGTTACATGCTTATGCATAAAAGAGGAGTCCATTATCTGTTGTCTATGTTGTCCCGGTATGGATGTCTAAGTTGAAGAATAATCAATAGCGAGAAATCCAATGCGAGCTTTCTCCTTGGACCTTTGTACAGGCGGCATAGAGGTACCCCTTTGTGACACTTGGTTAAAACATGTGCATTGTGATGATCCGGTAGTCCAAGCTAATTAGGACAAGGTGCGGGCACTATTAGTATACTATGCATGAGGCTTGCAACTTGTAAGATATAATTTACATGATACATATGCTTTATTACTACCGTTGACAAAATTGTTTCATGTTTTCAAAATCAAAGCTCTAGCACAAATATAGCAATCGATGCTTTTCCTCTATGGAGGACCATTCTTTTACTTTCAATGTTGAGTCAGTTCACCTATTTCTCTCCACCTCAAGAAGCAAACACTTGTGTGAACTGTGCATTGATTCCTACATACTTGCTTATTGCACTTATTATATTACTCTATGTTGACAATATCCATGAGATATACATGTTACAAGTTGAAAGCAACCGCTGAAACTTAATCTTCTTTTGTGTTGCTTCAATGCCTTTACTATGAATTATTGCTTTATGAGTTAACTCTTATGCAAGACTTATTGATGCTTGTCTTGAAGTGCTATTCATGAAAAGTCTTTGCTATATGATTCACTTGTTTACTCATGTCATATACATTGTTTTGATCGCTGCATTCACTACATATGCTTTACAAATAGTATGATCAAGGTTATGATGGCATGTCACTCCGTAAATTATCTGTGTTATCGTTTTACCTCGCTGGACGAGCAGTAACTAAGCTTGGGGATGCTGATACGTCTCCAACGTATCGATAATTTCTTATGTTCCATGCCACAGTATTGATGTTATCTACATGTTTTATGCACACTTTATGTCATATTCGTGCATTTTCTGGAACTAACCTCGTAACAAGATGCCGAAGTGCCGATTCTTTGTTTTGCTGTTTTTGGTTTCAGAAATCCTAGTAACGAAATATTCTCGGAATTGGACGAAATCAACGCCCGGGGTCCTATTTTGCCACGAAGCTTCCAGAAGTCCGAAGGAGAGACGAAGAGGGGCCACGAGGGGCCACACCCTAGGGCGGCGCGGCCCCCCTTGGCCGCGCGGCCCTGTGGTGTGGGGCCCTCGTGCCGCCTCTTGACCTGCCCTTCCGCCTACAAATAGCCTCCGTTGCGAAAACCCCGATGCGAGAGCCACGATACGGAAAACCTTCCAGAGACGCCGCCACCGCCGATCCCATCTCGGGGATCCAGAGATCGCCTCCGGCACCCTGCCGGAGAGGGGAATCATCTCCGGAGGACTCTACGCCGCCATGGTCGCCTCCGGTGTGATGTGTGAGTAGTCTACCCACTGGACTATGGGTCCATAGCGGTAGCTAGATGGTTGTCTTCTCCCCATTGTGCTATCATTGTCGGATCTTGTGAGCTGCCTAACATGATCAAGATCATCTATCTGTAATTCTATATGTTGCGTTTGTTGGGATCCGATGAATAGAGAATACTTGTTATGTTGATTATCAAAGTTATATCTATGTGTTGTTTATGATCTTGCATGCTCTCCGTTACTAGTAGATGCTCTGGCCAAGTAGATGCTTGTAACTCCAAGAGGGAGTATTTATGCTCGATAGTGGGTTCATGCCCTGCATTGACACAGGACAGTGACAAAAAGTTCTAAGGTTATGTTGTGCTGTTGCCACTAGGGATAAAACATTGATGCTATGTCTAAGGATGTAGTTGTTGATTACATTACGCACCATACTTAATGCAATTGTCTGTTGCTTTGCAACTTAATACCGGAGGGTTCGGATGATAACCTGAAGGTGGACTTTTTAGGCATAGATTCAGTTGGATGGCGGTCTATGTACTTTGTCGTAATGCCCAATTAAATCTCACTATACTCATCATGATATGTATGTGCATGGTCATGCCCTCTTTATTTGTCAATTGCCCAACTATAATTTGTTCACCCAACATGCTGTTTATCTTATGGGAGAGACACCTCTAGTGAACTGTGGACCCCGGTCCAATTCTCTTTACTGAAATACAATCTACTGCAATACTTGTTCTACTGTTTTCTGCAAATAATCATCTTCCACACAATACGGTTAATCCTTTGTTACAGCAAGCCGGTGAGATTGACAACCTCACTGTTTCGTTGGGGCAAAGTACTTTGGTTGTGTTGTGCAGGTTCCACGTTGGCGCCGGAATCCCTGGTGTTGCGCCGCACTACATCCCGCCGCCATCAACATTCAACGTGCTTCTTGGCTCCTACTGGTTCGATAACCTTGGTTTCATACTGAGGGAAACTTGCCGCTGTACGCATCACACCTTCCTCTTGGGGTTCCCAACGGGCGCGTGTTGAACGTGTATCAGTGCTTTTTATTTTTTGGGGCCGATCGCAGGGATCGGCCTTGCCACGTACATCTACTGATTTAGATCTTGCTACTCTGTCAGGCCGGTGGATAAGACCAGCCTCACCCCATTTTTTGAAGCTTCGATGCGCTCACAGCCGTCCAAACTGATTCCAGAGAGCGGCTCTTGGTCGTCTGCATCCCAAATATTCATGGCAGCTAGTGAGATCTCGATTGAGTCATCTGCCTGAACAACCTCCCCTTCATCTCCATCCCATTGTATGATGCATTGGTGCATTGTGGATGGGATGCAACAGTTGGCGTGGATCCAATCCCTTCCTAGCAGGACAGCGTAATTGCTTTTGCTGTCGACGATGAAGAATGAGGTAGGTATGGTTTTTCGGCCTACGGTCAGATCTACATTCAAAACACCTTTTGCTTCTGATGCTTGGCCGTTGAAATCGCTTAACGTGACGTTGGTCTTGATCAGATCATCATTGGAGTGTCCCAAACGTCGTAGCATGGAATACGGCATTATGTTGACTGCCGCTCCCGTGTCAACCAACATCTTGCTGACAGGCTGCCCATCGATGTAACATTTTAGGTATAGAGCTTTCAAGTGCCTGTAGCTCCTCTCTCGTGGCTTCTCAAAGATCACTGGCCGTGGACCGCAGTCGAATTGAGCCACCGATACTTCCTCGTCTTTTGGAGCACAAAACTCTGACGGGAGTATAAACACCATGTTTGTATCAGCCGATTGAAGGAGATATGCCCTAGAGGCAATAATAAAATGGTTATTATTTATATCTTTATGTTTATGATAAATGTTTATATATCATGCTATAATTGTATTAACCGAAACATTAGTACATGTGTGATATGTAGACAACAATGAAGTCCCTAGTATGCCTCTTAAACTAGCTTGTTGATTAATGGATGATTAGTTTCACAATCATGAACATTGAATGTTATTAATAACAAGGTTATATCATTATATGAATGATGTAATGGACACACCCAATTAAGCGTAGCATAAGATCTCGTCATTAAGTTATTTGCTATAAGCTTTCGATACATAGTTACCTAGTCCTTATGACCATGAGATCATATAAATCACTTATACCGGAAAGGTACTTTGATTACATCAAACGCCACTGCGTAAATGGGTGGTTATAAAGGTGGGATTAAGTATCCGGAAAGTATGAGTTGAGGCATATGGATCAACAGTGGGATTTGTCCATCCCGATGACGGATAGATATACTCTGGGCCCTCTCGGTGAAATGTCGTCTAATGTCTTGCAAGCATATGAATAAGTTCATAAGAGACCACATACCACGGTACGAGTAAAGAGTACTTGTCAGGAGTCGAGGTTGAACAAGGTATAGAGTGATACCGAAGATCGAACCTCGGACAAGTAAAATATCGCGTGACAAAGGGAATTGGTATTGTATGTGAATGGTTCATTCGATCACTAAAGTCATCGTTGAATATGTGGGAGCCATTATGGATCTCCAGATCCCACTATTGGTTATTGGTCGGAGTGAGTACTCAACCATGTCCGCATAGTTCACGAACCGTAGGGTGACACACTTAAAGTTGGATGTTGAAATGGTAGAACTTGAATATGGAATGGAGTTCGAATATTTGTTCGGAGTCCCGGATGAGATCCCGGACATCACGAGGAGTTCCGGAATGGTCCGGAGAATAAGATTCATATATAGGATGTCATTTTATGTGAATTAAAATGTCACGGAAGGTTCTATGGAAGGTTCTAGAAGGTTCTAGAAAAGTCCAGAAGAAACCACCAAGGAAGGTGGAGTCCACATGGGACTCCATCTCCATGGCCGGCCAACCCTAGTGGGGGTGGAGTCCCAAGTGGACTCCCCCTTAGGGGGCCGGCCACCCCCCCATATGGGAGGTGGAACTCCCACCTCTAGTGGGAGTCCTAACTTGGCTAGGTTTCCCCTCCATATGGAAGGTTTTTGGTTCGGGTCTTATTCGAAGACTTGGAGACCAACTCTTGGGGTTCCACCTATATAATGAGGGCCAAGGGGGAGGGGGCCGGCCACCTCAAACACCACCAAGGTGGCCGCACCCCATAGTGGCCGGCGCCCCCCTCTCCCCAAACCCTAGCTGCCCCGCTCCTCCACTTCCCGCACGCTTAGCGAAGCTCTGCCGGACTTCTCCACCACCACCGACACCATGCCGTCGTGCTGTCGGATTCAAGAGGAGCTACTAGTTCCGCTGCCCGCTGGAACGGGGAGGTGGACGTCGTCTTCATCAACAACCGAACGTGTGACCGAGTACGGAGGTGCTGCCCGTTCGTGGCGCCGGAACCGATCGTGATCAAGATCTTCTACGCGCTTTTGCAAGCGGCAAGTGAACGTCTACCGCAGCAACAAGAGCCTCCTCTTGTAGGCTTTGGAATCTCTTCAAGGGTGAGACTCGATACCCCCTCGTTGCTACCGTCTTCTAGATTGCATCTTGGCTTGGATTGCGTGTTCGCGATAGGAAATTTTTTTGTTTTCTATGCAACGTTATCCTACAGTGGTATCAGAGCCGTGTCTATGCATAGATTGTTGCACGAGTAGAACACAATGGTTTGTGGGCATTGATGCTTTTGTTATCTTTAGTTGAGTACTTTGCATCTTTGTGGCATAGTGGGATGAAGCGGCTCGGGCTAACTTTACATGACCGCGTTCATGAGATTTGCTCCACGCTCGACATGCAACTTGTATTGCATAAGTGGCTTTGCGGGTGTCTGTCTCTCCTACTATAGTGAAGATTCAATTTACTCTTCTATTGACAACACTAGTATCACCGTTGTGGTTCATGTTCGTAGGTAGATTGGATCTTACTCGAAAACCCTAAACCACGTAAAATATGCAAACCAAATTAGAGAATGTCTAACTTGTTTTTGCAGGGTTTGGTGATGTGATATGGCCATAATGTGATGATGACTATGTATGAGATGATCATTATTGTATTGTGGCAACCGGCAGGAGCCTTATGGTTGTCTTTAAATTTCATGTTGAGTAGTATTTCAAAGTAGTTGTAATAGTTGCTACATGGAGGACAATCATGAAGACGGCGCCATTGACCTTGGTGCTTCGCCGACGATGATGGAGATCATGCCCGTTGATGATGGAGATCATGTCCGTGCTTTGGAGATGAAGATCAAAGGCGCAAAGACAAAAGGGCCATATCATATCACATATGAACTGCATGTGATGTTAATCCTTTTATGCATCTTATTTTGCTTAGATCGCGACGGTAGCATTATAAGATGATCCCTCTCACTAAAATCTCAAGATAATAAAGTGTTCATCCTTAGTAGCACCGTTGCCAAGACTTGTCGTTTCGAAGCATCTCGTGATGATCGGGTGTGATAGAATCAACAAGTGCATACAACGGGTGCAAGACAGTTTTGCACATGCGGATACTAAGGTGGCCTTGACGAGCCTAGCATGTACAGACATGGTCTCGGAACACGAGATACCGAAAGGTAGAGCATGAATCATATGGTTGATATGATGAACACTTTGAATGTTCGCCATTGAAATCACACCTTCTCTCGTGATGATCGGACTTTGGTGTGGTGGATTTGGTTCGTGTGATCACTAAGACAATGCGAGGGATATTGTTTTGAGTGGGAGTTCACCTAGTTTTTAATTATAATTGAATTAAAATTTGAACTCAATTTGTCATAAACATTAGTCTAAACTATTGCAAATATGTTGTAGATATGGCGTCCTCAATCAATTTTAACCAGTTCCTAGAGAAAGAAAAGCTTAAGAGCAACGGTAGCAACTTCACCGACTGGTTCCGTCATGTGAGGATTTTCCTCAATGGCGGAAATCTACAATATGTGCTTGATGCACCGCTAGGTGACCCTCCTGCAGAAACTGAAACCGATGAAGTAAAAGCTGTTTACGCAACTCGGAAAACTCGGTACTCTCAAGTTCAGTGTGCCATCTTATGCAGTCTGGAAGCCGATCTTCAAAAACGTTTTGAGCACCACGATCCACATGAGTTAATCAATGAGTTGAAGACTATATTTGAGACTCATGCGCCCGTGGAATGCTATGAAGCATCGAAACACTTCTTCAGTTGCATGATGGAAGAAGGTAGCTCCGTTAGTGAGCACATGCTTGTTATGACCGGGCATGCGAAGAAACTCAGTGACTTGGAAATAGTTATTCCTAATAGACTGGGGATTAATCGTATCCTTCAATCACTGCCACCTAGTTACAAGAACTTTGTGATGAACTACAATATGCAGAACATGAACAAAGAGTTACCTGAACTCTTCTCCATGCTTAAAGCTGCTGAGATTGAGATCAAGAAAGAGCACCAAGTGTTGATGGTCAACAAGACCACCAGTTTCAAGAAACAGGGCAAGTCTAAGGGAAAATTCAAGAAGGGTGGCAAGAAAGCTGCCACGCCTCCTGTGAAACCTAAGACTGGCCCTAAGCCTGATGCTGAGTGCTATTACTGCAAGGAAAAGGGACACTGGAAGCGTAATTGCTCCAAGTATTTGGCGGATCTGAAGAGCGGCCTTGTCAAGAAGAAGAAAGAAGGTATATCTGATATACATGTTATAGATGTTTATCTTACTGGTTCTCGTACTAGTACCTAGGTATTTGATACTGGTTCGGTTGCTCATATTTGTAACTCGAAACAGGAACTAAAGAATAAACGAAGACTACTAAAAGATGAAGTGACCATGCGCGTTGGAAATGGATCCAAAGTCGATGTGATCGCTGTCGGCACACTTCCTCTACATCTACCTTCGGGATTAGTTTTAAGCCTCAATAATTGTTATTTTGTACCCGCGTTGAGCATGAACATTATATCTGGATCTTGTTTAATGCAAGACGGTTATTCATTCAAGTCTGAGAATAATGGTTGTTCTATTTTTATGAATAATATCTTTTATGGTCGAGCACCTGAAAAGAATGGCTTATTTCTGTTAGATCTCGATAGTAGTGATACACATATACATAACATTGATGCTAAGCGAATTAAATTGAATGATAATTCTACTTATATGTGGCACTGTCATCTTGGTCATATTGGAGTGAAATGCATGAAGAAACTCCATACCGATGGATTACTTGAATCACTTGACTTTGAGTCACTTGATAGATGCGAAGCATGTCTAATGGGAAAATGACTAAGACTCCATTCTCTGGTATTATGGAGCGAGCTACTGACTTATTGGAAATCATACATACCGATGTGTGCGGACCAATGAGTGTAGCATCGCGCGGTGGTTATCGTTATGTTCTAACCTTCACAGATGATCTGAGTAGATATGGGTATATCTATTTCATGAAACATAAATCTGAGACTTTTGAGAAGTTTAAGGAATTCCAAAGTGAAGTAGAAAATCAACGTAACAAGAAGATTAAATTTCTACGATCTGATCGCGGAGGTGAATATCTGAGTTATGAGTTTGGCATGCATTTAAAGAAATGCGGAATACTTTCACAATTGACACCGCCGGGAACACCACAACGAAACGGTGTGTCCGAACGTCGTAATCGAACTCTCTTAGATATGGTTCATTCTATGATGTCTCTTACTGACTTGCCGTTATCTTTTTGGAGTTATGCATTAGAGACAGCCGCATTCACTTTAAATAGAGCACCATCAAAATCCGTTGAAACGACACCGTATGAATTATGGTTTAATAAGAAACCTAAGCTGTCGTTCCTTAAAGTTTGGGGTTGCGAAGCCTATGTAAAGAAGTTACAACCGGATAGGCTAGAACCCAAAGCGGAGAAATGCGTCTTCATAGGATATCCTAAGGAAACTATAGGGTACACTTTCTATCACAGATCCGAAGGCAAAATCTTTGTTGCTAAGAACGGAACCTTTCTTGAGAAAGAATTTCTCACTAAAGAAGTGACTGGAAGAAAAGTAGAACTCGATGAGATTGATGAATCTTCACTAGTTGATCGTAGTAGCGCGATGCGGAAGATGTTCCTATGCCGCCTACACCAACAACAAGAGGAAGCTAATGATAATGATCATGAAACTTCAAACGAGATAGCTCGAACCTCGCAGATCGACAAGGGAACGTGCCACTCCTGATTGGTATGATCCTTGTCTAAATGTCATGATTGTGGACAACAATGATGAAGACCCTGCGACGTATGAAGAAGCGATGATGAGCCCAGATTCCAACAAATGGCAAGAAGCCATGAAATCCGAAATGGGATCCATGTATGATAACAAAGTATGGACTTTGGTAGACTTACCTGATAGCCGAAAGGCTGTCGAGAATAAATGGATCTTCAAGAGAAAAACAGATGCTGATGGTAATATTACTGTCTATAAAGCTCGACTTGTCGCAAAGGGTTTCCGACAAATTCAAGGTGTTGACTACGATGAGACTTTCTCACCTGTAGCGAAGCTAAAATCTGTGAGGATTTTGTTAGCAATAGCTGCATTTTTCGATTATGAGATTTGGCAGATGGATGTCAAAACGGCGTTCCTTAATGGAGACATTGAGGAAGAGTTGTATATGGTACAACCCAAAGGTTTTGTCGATCCTAAAAATGCTGACAAAGTATGCAAACTTCAGCGTTCAATTTATGGACTGAAGCAAGCATCGAGAAGTTGGAACCGACGCTTTGATAAAGTGATCAAAGACTTCGGGTTTATACAAAGGTCATGGAGAGGCTGTATTTACAAGAAAGTGAGTGGGAGCTCTGTAGCATTCCTGATATTATATGTAGATGACATATTATTGATTGGGAATGATATAGAACTATTAAGCAAAGGTAAAAGGTTATTTGAATAATAGTTTTTCAATGAAAGACCTTGGTGAAGCATCGTATATATTAGGCATCAAGATTTATAGAGATAGATCAAGACGCCTAATAGGGCTATCACAAAGTACATACCTGGACAAGATTCTAAAGAAGTTTAGAATGGACGAAAGTACGAAAGGATTTGTACCTATGTTACCAGGCAAAGTCTTGAGTAAGACTCAAGGTCCGGCTACGGCAGAAGAAAGAGAAAGGATGAGTTAGATCCCCTATGCCTCGGCAGTAGGCTCTATCATGTATGCCATGCTATGTACAAGACCGGATATAGCACATGCTGTTAGTTTGACTAGCAGATATCAAAGTGATCCAGAATGGAACACTGGACAGCGGTCAAGAATATCCTGAAGTACTTGAAAAGAACTAAGGATATGTTTCTTTGTTATGGAGGTGACCAAGAGCTCGTTGTAACAAGTTACACCGATGCAAGTTGGAACACTGATCCTGATGACTCTAAGTCACAATCTGGGTACGTGTTTATATTGAATGGTGCTGCAGCTGGGCAAGCTCGAAGCGATTGCACGGTGGCGAAATCCTCAACAGAATCGGAGTACATAGCGGCTTCAGAGGCTTCATCAGAAGCGGTATGGATGAAGAGGTTCATTGTAGAGCTCGGTGTGGTTCCTAGTGCATTGGACCCACTAGTCATCTATTGTGACAACATGGGTGCCATCGCCAATGCACAAGAACCAAGGTCACACAAGAGGCTGAAGCATATCAAGCTGCGTTACCACTCGATTCGCGAGTACATCGAAGATGGAGAAGTAAAGATTTGCAAAGTACACACTGATCTAAATGTAGCAGATCCGTTGACTAAAGCTCTCCCTAGGGCAAAGCATGACCAACACCAGAATGCCATGGGTGTTAGGTATATTACAATGTAATCTAGATTATTGACTCTAGTGCAAGTGGGAGACTGAAGGAGATATGCCCTAGAGGCAATAATAAAATGGTTATTATTTATATCTTTATGTTTATGATAAATGTTTATATATCATGCTATAATTGTATTAACCGAAACATTAGTACATGTGTGATATGTAGACAACAATGAAGTCCCTAGTATGCCTCTTAAACTAGCTTGTTGATTAATGGATGATTAGTTTCATAATCATGAACATTGGATGTTATTAATAACAAGGTTATATCATTATATGAATGATGTAATGGACACACCCAATTAAGCGTAGCATAAGATCTCGTCATTAAGTTATTTGCTATAAGCTTTCGATACATAGTTACCTAGTCCTTATGACCATGAGATCATATAAATCACTTATACCAGAATGGTACTTTGATTACATCAAACGCCACTGCGTAAATGGGTGGTTATAAAGGTGGGATTAAGTATCCGGAAAGTATGAGTTGAGGCATATGGATCAACAGTGGGATTTGTCCATCCCGATGACGGATAGATATACTCTGGGCCCTCTCGGTGGAATGTCGTCTAATGTCTTGCAAGCATATGAATAAGTTCATAAGAGACCACATACCACGGTACGAGTAAAGAGTACTTGTCAGGAGATGAGGTTGAACAAGGTATAGAGTGATACCGAAGATCAAACCTCGGACAAGTAAAATATCGCGTGACAAAGGGAATTGGTATTGTATGTGAATGGTTCATTCGATCACTAAAGTCATCGTTGAATATGTGGGAGCCATTATGGATCTCCAGATCCCACTATTGGTTATTGGTCGGAGTGAGTACTCAACCATGTCCGCATAGTTCACGAACCGTAGGGTGACACACTTAAAGTTGGATGTTGAAATGGTAGAACTTGAATATGGAATGGAGTTCGAATATTTGTTCGGAGTCCCGGATGAGATCCCGGACATCACGAGGAGTTCCGGAATGGTCCGGAGAATAAGATTCATATATAGGATGTCATTTTATGTGAATTAAAATGTCACGGAAGGTTCTATGGAAGGTTCTAGAAGGTTCTAGAAAAGTCCAGAAGAAACCACCAAGAAAGGTGGAGTCCACATGGGACTCCACCTCCATGGCCGGCCAACCCTAGTGGGGGTGGAGTCCCAAGTGGACTCCCCCTTAGGGGGCCGGCCACCCCCCCATATGGGAGGTGGAACTCCCACCTCTAGTGGGAGTCCTAGCTTGGCTAGGTTTCCCCTCCATATGGAAGGTTTTTGGTTCGGGTCTTATTCGAAGACTTGGAGACCAACTCTTGGGGTTCCACCTATATAATGAGGGCCAAGGGGGAGGGGGCCGGCCACCTCAAACACCACCAAGGTGGCCGCACCCCATAGTGGCCGGCGCCCCCCTCTCCCCAAACCCTAGCTGCCCCGCTCCTCCACTTCCCGCACGCTTAGCGAAGCTCTACCGGACTTCTCCACCACCACCGACACCACGCCGTCGTGCTGTCGGATTCAAGAGGAGCTACTAGTTCCGCTGCCCGCTGGAGCGGGGAGGTGGACGTCGTCTTCATCAACAACCGAACGTGTGACCGAGTACGGAGGTGCTGCCCGTTCGTGGCGCCGGAACCGATCGTGATCAAGATCTTCTACGCGCTTTTGCAAGCGGCAAGTGAACGTCTACCGCAGCAACAAGAGCCTCCTCTTGTAGGCTTTGGAATCTCTTCAAGGGTGAGACTCGATACCCCCTCGTTGCTACCGTCTTCTAGATTGCATCTTGGCTTGGATTGCGTGTTCGCGATAGGAATTTTTTTTGTTTTCTATGCAACGTTATCCTACACCGATGCCTCTACATCGGCTTTTGTCTGTTTAGGGCGCCACACTTTCTTTAGTGGGCGCATCTCTGTCTCCAGCGTTTGCTGAATTTTCACGGCCAGATCGGGCCGTGCCTTTCTCAACGTGTACAGGTACTGTGCTTCGGCTTCCTCCATGTTTCGTAGCCGCTGCACCCTACGCTTCTGAGAATGGCTGAGTCCATCAGGGCACCACCTTGGCCGGTGGTATCTATCTTCTTCTTCATCTGACTCCTCAAAGTCTTCATCTTGAGACGACTCAGTCCGCTTGTCCTGAGGTGGGAGAGGCCCTAGACGCTTGAACACTGAAACTTCATTTGTTCCCTTCCTCTGCGGTCTACATTCTGGGCAGTTCTCGATTGTAGGCAATCGGCTCATTCCTGAGTCCCAACAGTGTTTAAAGAAGGGACAGTTCCAATGCCTATCCAAGTCTTCTTGCTCTCTTGACTTCCCTCTAGCGTGACGCTCGTACCCTTCATCGTCTCTATCATATCGACGATACCTTCTGTCATCTGCATCAGACCGACGATATCTTTCGTCATCCATGTCGTAGCGCTGACGTCGGTCATACTGCTGCTCATATTTGTTAAGGAGATGTGCGGAGAGTGGTCGTTGATACCGCACGCTTCTCACTTCTTCTTCTGTTAGGTACCGTCTGTTATCATGTTGGGGCCGGTCGCGTGGATCGGCCTCCTCTTTCTCCTTGCCACGGGAGTGACTGCTTTCTGCTTTATCTTTGCCATGGCGGGTCCCAAGCCCTGCCATGTTGACACCAAAAGAGAAATCTGGCTCGCGTCTTAGGGAGTGACTGAGATCCACCATGTTGACGCCAGGAAACGGATGTGTGTCTACTTTCATGGCAAATTGTCCGAAGATTAATCGGCCTGACTCTATCGCCATTTGAATCTGTGCGCGCAACACTTTGCAGTCGTTGGTGGCGTGGGTGAACATGTGATGCCATTTGCAGTATGGCCTACCGTTCATCTCTTGTGACGTAGGAATTTTGTGGCCTTCGGGTAACTTCAGCTGTTTCTCCTTCAGCAGCAAATCAAAAATTTGCTCAGTTTTGCTTAAATCGAAGTCAAACCCTTTTGGAGGCCCTGGTTGTCTCACCCATTTGCAGGACACGGGAACTGCCGTCTGAGTCCATTCAGCCACAGCGACTTCTTGATCTTCCGCAGGGTCTTCATCCTCCTCAGCGTCGACCAGGCCTATCGTGCGCTTGAACTTGTCTTGGTACAATTCTGGGTGGCGCTGTTCATACGAAGTTAGTCTCTGGACCATGTGCGCTAACGAATTGTACTCCACTTGGAACGTCAGATCCTTGAGTGGCGCTGCGAGGCCTGCCACGGCCAGCTCGACTGCTTCTTTCTCAGATAAATGAACCGAATAATATCGGTTCTTGACAGTTCTGAAACGTTGAATGTATTCAGACACCGTCTCTCCTCGCCTTTGCCGAACCTGCGTCAGATCGGCAATGCCCGCTTCGGTAGCTTCTGAATGATATTGTATGTGAAACTGCTCTTCCAGCTGCTTCCATGTCCGAACTGAATTTGGGGGTAGTGAGGTGTACCACCCAAAGGCTAGACCCGTGAGAGATTGGGCAAAGAACCTCACACGCAGCGGTTCTGATGCTGAAACCATGCCCAACTGTGCCAAGTATCGGCTCACGTGCTCGATGGAGCTAGATCCTTCTGATCCACTGAATTTTGTGAAGTCAGGGAGCTGATACTTAGGTGGCAGCGGGATCAGGTCATACTCATTGGGATACGGCTTGGAATAGCCGATTGTTTTCTTCTTCGGCAGGATACCGAACTGATCTCTCAAGATTGCGCTGATCTGATCCACAGTAGGAGCTGTAGAGGTTGAGCTGTCTGGACTCGTTGTAGTGGCATATTTAGTTAGCCACGCCTGTTTCTCAGCATCTGCTCCAGAACTCCCTGCTACTCCAGCAATCCCTCCTGCCGTAACCATCGCTCCTGCTCCGGCAATTCCTCCTGCCGAAGTTTGGATCGCGCGCCTCCAGTTGTTGCAGTCCGGCACGTATGTGCACACGTATCCATATGGGATCTCCTTGGGCGGCTCATACAAGAATTGGTAGTCGCCAGGATCACCTCCAACCTTGTAGACAACGTATGCCGGTGAACCTTGTTGCTGTGGAGCTGCCATCGCGAATGGCAGTGGTGGCCTGGTGTGGAATGGTATCTCTCCCTGATAAGTCCCTAAAGCAGGTCCTGACGGAGAATACTGATGTTTCATGATTTCTTGCACCACATGAAGCGCAACTCGCTCAAGCGTATTCACCAGGCTCTCAGAATGCCGATGTAGAGAATGAGCCACAGCATAGTTAATTTCTTGGCGCAGGCTCTGGTACGTTCCTCCGAAGGGAGAGACAGATCTAATCCTCGAATGCGCCTTCGGGTGTGAATCCTTTGAACACGATGCCGTGCGAACGGGTCTTCTCAAAAGAGCCGATGAGATCGGCTTCAAAGATGGCCTTCAGCTCATCGTATTTCTTCTTATGCTCTGCAGGTAGATCCTCGTACTTGATCGGTTCGTCCGACATCTTGGCTGCCGATGTTGACGTGGTTGTTGTAGAAAGTGTCCCACCGGGCGTGCCAGAATGTGTTGCCTGCCAAAACTCACCGGCGAGCAGTGGTTAAGCAACACGAAGAGCCGGGAGACTCCCACGACCGCTTAGTGGGCCCTGGCGCCTCGCGTCGTCCCGCAAAGTCCCAGCACATGTCCTGGCGGTTGCAAGGGCGTGCCACCTGACCTATACCTGATCAGGAAGGTGTTGGATTGCTTCGACTAGTCTCCTGCATGGTAGACACGTAAACATTAAATACGAGCCCGATCGGCTCTCAGGTTGCCCTGTGGATCGGCTCAAAGAGCCGATCGCCCCATGGTTCACGTTGGATTTACGATGACATGGGGCTCCTGCTTGATCAAAACAAAGCTAAACCAATCTACGACAGTTTAGGGTTTTCACCGCATAATCGGAACATCCTACGCGTAGTTGGGCCTAGCAGATACGAAAGATGATGGAAACTATCCCTAAAAGAGGCCTAAAAACCAACGTTAAGTCGATTCCCGGAACATCCCTTATAGGAACGGTAAAACAACACATCACGCACTACCGGATCATCCAACCCCAGCATAAGGCCTAATCATGCAGATATTAAATTAATCCTTGAAACAAGGAACAACTATAACAGACTGGATCTACTAAGTAACGAATAAGCGAGGTGCTGCCCTTACACCTATTCAGGTGTAAGGACAGCTAGATATCGAGGGACGGCATTGCTAAGCAAATATGCATAAGAAAAGCATCAATGCAAGCCCAAAGACATCTACAATAAATAGTGCTACTCGCCATCAACAACGCTTCAGCACGAGTAACACAAGGTAATCGAATAAACGTGTACTGCCTAGATCTTGCGATCTAGGCAGCATGATGCTTACCCGGAAGAATCCCTCGAAATAAGGGGTGGCGATGCGCCTGGTTTGTGTTTGTTGTGAACGTGATTTGTCCTTCTTTCTCAATAACCCTAGATACATATTTATAGTCCAAGGGACTTTCTAATTCGGAAGTACACCTGACCGTGTACGAGCCAAACTCTATCTTTTACTTCTAACCGACACGATCTAATAATATACAGATACACGGGCAATCTAGCCCAAACTCGTTCGTGCAAGGCCGCTTCAGAGACGCTCCACGTGTACATCCTTCAAGCCCATCTCAATTACGGCCCACCTCCTGATTTGGCCAAGATCTGGTGATAACAGATTCTGCATAAGGGGAACCAGATAGCAGCAATGCAGTGCTTGCAGCTCTACCTAAAGGATTCAGCGCGAGCCTGGCTAAGGGGGTTGCCGAAGGGTTCCATTAAATCATGGGACGACCTAGTAGACGCTTTCGTTGCCAACTTCCAAGCAACATACAAGAGAACTGATACGTCTCCGACGTATCGATAATTTCTTATGTTCCATGCCACATTATTGATGCTATCTACATGTTTTATGCATACTTTATGTCATATTTATGCATTTTCCGGCACTAACCTATTAACAAGATGCCGAAGAGCCAGTTGCTGTTTTCTGCTGTTTTTGGTTTCGGAAATCCTACAAAGGAAATATTCTCGGAATTGGACAAAATCAACGCCCAGGGGCCTATTTTTACACGAAGCTTCCAGAAGACCGGAGGGGAGACGAAGTGGGGCCACGGGGCGCCGCCACACTAGGGCGGCGCGGCCAGCAAGGGGCCCGCGCGGCCCTGTTGTGTGGGGCCCCCGTGACGCCTCTTGACCTGCCCTTCCGCCTACTTAAAGCCTCCATCGCGAAACCCCCAGTACCGAGAGCCACGATACGGAAAACCTTACTGAGACGCCGCCGCCGCCAATCCCATCTCGGGGGATTCAGGAGATCGCCTCCGGCACCCTGTCGGAGAGGGGAATCATCTCCCGGAGGACTCTTCACCGCCATGTTCACCTCCGGGGTGATGAGTGAGTAGTTCACCCCTGGACTATGGGTCCATAGCAGTAGCTAGATGGTCGTCTTCTCCTTATGTGCTTCATTGTTGGATCTTGTGAGCTGCCTAACATGATCAAGATCATCTATCTGTAATGCTATATGTTGTGTTTGTCGGGATCCGATGGATAGAGAATACTATGTTATGTTGATTATCAATCTATTACCTATGTGTTGTTTATGATCTTGCATGCTCTCCGTTATTAGTAGAGGCTCTGGCCAAGTTTTTGCTCTTAACTCCAAGAGGGAGTATTTATGCTCGATAGTGGGTTCATGCCTCCATTAAATCTGGGACAGTGACAGAAAGTTCTAAGGTTGTGGATGTGCTGTTGCCACTAGGGATAAAACATTGATGCTATGTACGAGGATGTAGTTATTGATTACATTACGCACCATACTTAATGCAATTGTTTGTTGCTTGCAACTTAATACTGGAAGGGGTTCGGATGATAACCTGAAGGTGGACTTTTTAGGCATAGATGCATGCTGGATAGCGGTCTATGTACTTTGTCGTAATGCCCAATTAAATTTCACTATACTTATCATATCATGTATGTGCATCGTCATGCCCTCTCTATTTGTCAATTGCCCGACTGTAATTTGTTCACCCAACATGCTATTTATCTTATGGGAGAGACACCTCTAGTGAACTGTGGACCCCGGTCCTATTCTTTACATCGAATACAATCTACTGCAATACTTGTTCTTTACTATTTTCTGCAAACAATCATCATCCACACTATACATCTAATCCTTTGTTACAGCAAGCCGGTGAGATTGACAACCTCACTGTTTCGTTGGGGCAAAGTACTTTGGTTGTGTTGTGCAGGTTCCACGTTGGCGCCGGAATCCCTGGTGTTGCGCCGCACTATACTTCGCCGCCATCAACCTTCAACGTGCTTCTTCGCTCCTCCTGGTTCGATAAACCTTGGTTTCTTTCTGAGGGAAAACTTGCTACTGTCTGCATCACACCTTCTCTTGGGGTTCCCAATGGACGTGTCGATTGCACGCATCAAGCACATTTTCTGGCGCCGTTGCCGGGGAGATCAAGACACGCTGCAAGGGGAGTCTCCACAATCCAATCTCTTTACTTTGTTTTTGTCTTGCTTTACTTTATTTACTACTTTGTTTGCTGCATTATATCAAAACACAAAAAAAATTAGTTGCTAGTTTTACTTTATTTACTGTCTTGTTCTCCATATCAAAAACACAAAAAAATTAGTTACTTGCATTTACTTTATCTAGTTTGCTTTATTTACCACTGCTAAAATGGGTACTCCTGAAAATACTAAGTTGTGTGACTTCACAACCACAAATAATAATGATTTCTTATGCACACCTATTGCTCCACCTGCTACTACAGCAGAATTCTTTGAAATTAAACCTGCTTTACTGAATCTTGTTATGAGAGAGCAATTTTCTGGTGTTAGTTCTGATGATGCTGTTGCCCATCTTAATAATTTTGTTGAATTATGTGAAATGCAAAAGTATAAGGATGTAGATGGTGACATTATAAAATTAAAATTGTTTCCTTTCTCATTAAGAGGAAGAGCTAAAGATTGGTTGCTATCTCTGCCTAGAAATAGTATTGATTCATGGACTAAATGTAAGGATGCTTTTATTGGTAGATATTATCCTCCCGCTAAAATTATATCTTTGAGGAGTAGCATAATGAATTTTAAACAATTAGATAATGAACATGTTGCTCAAGCATGGGAGAGAATGAAATCTTTGGTAAAGAATTGCCCAACCCATGGACTGACTACTTGGATGATCATCCAAACCTTTTATGCAGGACTGGACTTTTCTTCGCGGAACCTATTGGATTCAGCTGCTGGAGGTACATTTATATCCATCATTCTTGGTGAAGCAACAAAGCTTCTTGATAATATGATGATTAATTACTCTGAATGGCACACGGAAAGAGCTCCACAAGGTAAGAAGGTAAATTCTGTCGAAGAAACCTCTTCCTTGAGTGATAAGATTGATGCTATTATGTCTATGCTTGTGAATGATAGGACTAATGTTGATCCTAATAATGTTCCATTAGCTTCATTGGTTGCTCAAGAAGAACATGTTGATGTAAACTTCATTAAAAATAATAATTTCAACAACAATGCTTATCGGAACAATTCTAGTAATAACTATAGGCCATATCCTTATAATAATGGTAACGGTTATGGTAATTCTTATGGGAATTCTTACAACAATAATAGGAACACATCCCCTGGACTTGAAGCTATGCTTAAAGAATTTATTAGTACACAAATTGCTTTTAACAAATCTGTTGAGGAAAAGCTCAATAAAATTGATATTCTTGCTTCTAAGGTTGATAGTCTTGCCTCTGATGTTGATCTTTTGAAATTGAAAGTTATGCCTAATAAGGATATTGAAAATAAAATTGCTACTACAGCAAATGCCATCCAAGTTAGAATTAATGAGAATATAAGATTAATGGCTGAATTGCATGCTAGGTGGGAAAGAGAAGAAAATGAAAAACTTGCTAAAGAGAATAATGTAGCTAAAGTTTGGACTATTACCACCACTAGTAATGTTAATGCTCCACATGTTGCTGCACCTCCTACTAATAATGGTGAAAGAATTGGTGTTGGCAATGTTTCTACTTCTAATGCAAAGCCTGCAAAACTGTCGGAAACTGCTAAAACTGCTGAAACTGCCTGTGATAAAACTGCTGAAATTTTTTCCAACATTGGGGATGATGATCCCATTGCTATAGATCATAATGGTTTAGACTTTGATGATTGCCACATCTCTGAAGTTATAAAGTGCTTACAAAAGCTTGCTAAAAGTCCCAATGCTAGTGCTATAAATTTGGCCTTTACAAAACATATTACAAATGCTCTCATCAAGGCTAGAGAGGAGAAACTAAAACTCGAAACCTCTATTCCTAGAAAGTTAGAATATGGTTGGGAGCCCATCATTAAGATGAAGGTCAATGACTTTGATTGTAATGCTTTATGTGATCTTGGTGCAAGTATTTCTGTTATACCTAAGAAAATTTATGATATGCTTGACTTGCCACCATTGAAAAATTGTTATTTGGATGTTAATCTCACTGATAATGCTAAAAAGAAACCTTTGGGGAGAGTTGATAATGTTCGCATTACCGTTAACAATAACCTTGTCCCCGTTGATTTTGTTGTCTTGGATATTGAATGCAATGCATCTTGTCCCATTATATTGGGAAGACCTTTTCTTCGAACTGTTGGAGCTATCATTGATATGAAGGAAGGTAATATTAAATATCAATTTCCTCTCAAGAAAGGTATGGAACATTTCCCTAGAAAAAGAATGAAGTTACCTTTTGATTCTATTATTAGAACAAATTATGATGTCGATGCTGCATCTCTTGATAACACTTGATACACACTTTCTGCGCCTAGTTGAAAGGCGTTAAAGAAAAGCGCTTATGGGAGACAACCCATATTTTTACTACAGTACTTTTATTTTATATTTGAGTCTTGGAAGTTGTTTACTACTGTAGCAACCTCTCCTTATCTTAGTTTTGTGCATTGTTGTGCCAAGTAAAGTCTTTGATAGTAAGGTTCATACTAGATTTGGATTACTGCACAGAAACAGATTTCTTTGCTGTCACGAATCTGGGCCTAATTCTCAGTAGGTAACTCAGAAAATTATTCCAGTTTACGTGAATGATCCTCAGATATGTACGCAACTTTCATTCAATTTGGGCATTTTCATTTGAGCAAGTCTGGTGCCACTTTAAAATTCGTCTTTACGAACTGTTCTGTTTTGACAGATTCTGCCTTTTATTTCGCATTGCCTCTTTTGCTATGTTGGATGAATTTCTTTGATCCATTAATGTCCAGTAGCTTTGTGCAATGTCCAGAAGTGTTAAGAATGATTATGTCACCTCTGAACATGTAAATTTTTATTGTGCACTAACCCTCTAATGAGTTGTTTTGAGTTTGGTGTGGAGGAAGTTTTCAAGGATCAAGAGAGGAAAATGATGCAATATGATCAAGGAGAGTGAAAGCTCTAAGCTTGGGGATGCCCCGGTGGTTCACCCCTGCATATTTTAAGAAGACTCAAACGTCTAAGCTTGGGATGCCCAAGGCATCCCCTTCTTCATCGACAACATTATCAGGTTCCTCCCCTGAAACTATATTTTTATTCCATCACATCTTATGTGCTTTGCTTGGAGCGTCGGTTTGTTTTTGTTTTTGTTTTTGTTTGAATAAAATGGATCCTAGCATTCATTGTGTGGGAGAGAGATACGCTCCGCTGTTGCATATGGACAAATATGTCCTTAGGCTTTACTCATAGTATTCATGGCGAAGGTTGAATCTTCTTCGTTAAATTGTTATATGGTTGGAATCGGGAAATGCTACATGTAGTAATTCTAAAATGTCTTGAATAATTTGATACTTGGCAATTGTTGTGCTCATGTTTAAGCTCTTGCATCATATACTTTGCACCCATTAATGAAGAAATACATAGAGCTTGCTAAAATTTGGTTTGCATATTTGGTCTCTCTAAAGTCTAGATAATTTCTAGTATTGAGTTTTGAACAACGAGGAAGACGGTGTAGAGTCTTATAATGTTTAAAATATGTCTTTTATGTGAGTTTTGCTGCACCGGTTCATCCTTGTGTTTGTTTCAAATAACCTTGCTAGCCTAAACCTTGTATCGAGAGGGAATACTTCTCATGCATCCAAAATCCTTGAGCCAACCACTATGCCATTTGTGTCCACCATACCTACCTACTACATGGTATTTCTCCGCCATTCCAAAGTAAATTGCTTGAGTGCTACCTTTAAATTTCCATCATTCGCCTTTGCAATATATAGCTCATGGGACAAAATAGCCTTAAAAACTATTGTGGTATTGAATATGTACTTATGTGTCTTATTTCTTAATAAGTTGCTTGTTGAGCGGTAACCATGTTTTCTGGGGACGCCATCAACTTTTTACCTTTGTTGAATATCATGTGAGTTGCTATGCATGTTCTTCTTGTCTGAAGTAAGGGCGGTTTTCACCATCAAATGGTTTGAGTATGCATACTGTTAGAGAAGAACATTGGGCCGCTAACTAAAGCCATGAATCATGGTGGAAGTTTCAGTTTGGACATAAAACCTCAATCTCTTATGAGAATATTATCTGTTGTTGAATGCTTAAGCATTAAAAGAGGAGTCCATTATCTGTTGTCTATGTTGTCCCGGTATGGGTGTCTAAGTTGAAGAATGATCAAAAGCGAGAAATCCAATGCGAACTTTCTCCTTAGACCCTTGTACAGGCGGCATAGAGGTACCCCTTTGTGACACTTGGTTGAAACATATGTTATGCAATGATAATCTGTGTTAATCCGAGCTAATTAGGACAAGGTGCGGGCACTACTAGTATACTATGCATGAGGCTTGCAACTTGTAAGATATAATTTACATGATACATATGCTTTATTACTACCGTTGACAAAATTGTTTCATGTTTTCAAAATAAAAGCTCTAGCACAAATATAGCAATCGATGCTTTCCTCTTTGAAGGACCTTTCTTTTACTTTTATGTTGAGTCAGTTCACCTATTTCTCTCCACCTCAAGAAGCAAACACTTGTGTGAACTGTGCATTGATTCCTACATACTTGCATATTGCACTTGTTATATTACTTTACATTGACACTATCCATGAGATATACATGTTATAAGTTGAAAGCAACCGCTGAAACTTAATCTTCCTTTGTGTTGCTTCAATACCTTTACTTTGATTTATTACTTTATGAGTTAACTCTTATGCAAGACTTATTGATGCTTGTCTTGAAGTACTATTCATGAAAAGTCTTTGCTTTATGATTCATTTGTTTACTCATGTCATTACCATTGTTTTGATCGATGCATTCATTACATATGCTTACAATAGTATGATCAAGGTTATGATGGCATGTCACTCAAGAAATTATCTTTGTTATCGTTTACCTGCTCGGGACGAGCAGGAACTAAGCTTGGGGATGCTGATACGTCTCCGACGTATCGATAATTTCTTATGCTCCATGCCACATTATTGATGCTATCTACATGTTTTATGCATACTTTATGTCATATTTATGCATTTTCCGGCACTAACCTATTAACAAGATGCCGAAGAGCCGATTCTTTGTCTGCTTTTGGTTTCAGAAATCCTACAAAGGAAATATTCTCGGAATTGGACGAAATCAACGCCCAGGGGCCTATTTTTACACGAAGCTTCCAGAAGACCGGAGGGGAGACGAAGTGGGGCCACGGGGCGCCGCCACACTAGGGCGGCGCGGCCAGCAAGGGGCCCGCGCGGCCCTATTGTGTGGGGCCCCCGTGACGCCTCTTGACCTGCCCTTCCGCCTACTTAAAGCCTCCATCGCGAAACCCCCAGTACCGAGAGCCACGATACGGAAAACCTTACTGAGACGCCGCCGCCGCCAATCCCATCTCGGGGGATTCAGGAGATCGCCTCCGGCACCCTGTCGGAGAGGGGAATCATCTCCCGGAGGACTCTTCACCGCCATGTTCACCTCCGGGGTGATGAGTGAGTAGTTCACCCCTGGACTATGGGTCCATAGCAGTAGCTAGATGGTCGTCTTCTCCTTATGTGCTTCATTGTTGGATCTTGTGAGCTGCCTAACATGATCAAGATCATCTATCTGTAATGCTATATGTTGTGTTTGTCGGGATCCGATGGATAGAGAATACTATGTTATGTTGATTATCAATCTATTACCTATGTGTTGTTTATGATCTTGCATGCTCTCCGTTATTAGTAGAGGCTCTGGCCAAGTTTTTGCTCTTAACTCCAAGAGGGAGTATTTATGCTCGATAGTGGGTTCATGCCTCCATTAAATCTGGGACAGTGACAGAAAGTTCTAAGGTTGTGGATGTGCTGTTGCCACTAGGGATAAAACATTGATGCTATGTACGAGGATGTAGTTATTGATTACATTACGCACCATACTTAATGCAATTGTTTGTTGCTTGCAACTTAATACTGGAAGGGGTTTGGATGATAACCTGAAGGTGGACTTTTTAGGCATAGATGCATGCTGGATAGCGGTCTATGTACTTTGTCGTAATGCCCAATTAAATTTCACTATACTTATCATATCATGTATGTGCATCGTCATGCCCTCTCTATTTGTCAATTGCCCGACTGTAATTTGTTCACCCAACATGCTATTTATCTTATGGGAGAGACACCTCTAGTGAACTGTGGACCCCGGTCCTATTCTTTACATCGAATACAATCTACTGCAATACTTGTTCTTTACTATTTTCTGCAAACAATCATCATCCACACTATACATCTAATCCTTTGTTACAGCAAGCCGGTGAGATTGACAACCTCACTGTTTCGTTGGGGCAAAGTACTTTGGTTGTGTTGTGCAGGTTCCACGTTGGCGCCGGAATCCCTGGTGTTGCGCCGCACTATACTTCGCCGCCATCAACCTTCAACGTGCTTCTTGGCTCCTCCTGGTTCGATAAACCTTGGTTTCTTTCTGAGGGAAAACTTGCTACTATCTGCATCACACCTTCCTCTTGGGGTTCCCAACGGACGTGTCGATTGCACGCATCAAGACCCGTCGGGATCGAAGAGTTACGGAATTGCCAGCAAAAGCAGAAGGAGTCGATGCGCTCATACATCGGGAGATTCACCAAACTCCTAAACACTGCCGAAGATGTATCTATCGACAGAGCAATCGACGCTTTCAGCGATGGCGTCCGGCGCGAGAGCTACATAGAAGAACTTGGACGCAAAAAGCCAAAAACCATAACCAAGTTAATGGAAATCGCCAACAGCTGGGCTGATGGCGAGGACAACGTACGAAGGCCATGACAGCGCAGTGACGACGAAGACGATGACCAACCGAAGCACGACTCGGGTGGCCGAAGGGATCGTCACAAGAGAAGGAAGAACCGCAACTATGACGACAACAACCTGGTAGCCGCAGGTTACTCTGATCGGCAGGACGATCGATACGACGAAAGAAGAGACGATCGACAGGACGGTAATCGGAACAACTCTGGGAACCGTGGCAACTATAAACCACGGCAGCAGAGGACTCCCGAACTGCCCTACGCTGAGCAGATCAATGCCCCCTGTTACCTGCACTCGTATGTCGATTCCAAGGATGGCAAAACGAAGTCAAGTCACCTGCTCCGGGACTGTCGGCAGTTCCTTGACATGCACAAACTCATCCAGCAGTCAGGCCAGCAACCACTACCACCACCACCCCCACCTCCACCGCAGCATCAAGTCCAGCAGGCCCAGCCTCATCAACCCAACGAGGCGTTTCCACCAGCATGTGGGCAGATGAGCCTGATCCATAGGACGGGTGTCTCGAGAAGAGAGATGAAGAAGCTCACCCGAGAGATCAACCTGGCAGAAAGCATCATGGCAAACATTCCCGAGTACATCGAGTGGTCCTCTCAGAACATTACGTTCAGTTGAGCAGATCACCCGATGACCATACCAAAACCAGGACACGCTGCCTTGGTAGTCGAGGCACAAATCGGGGGGTTCAAGATGAGCAAAGTCTTCATGGATGGTGGAAGCGGGCTAAATCTGATATTCGTTGACACAATCAAAAGTATGGGGATCACCATGAGGATGCTAGAAGAAACAGACACTTGCTTCCATGAGATCCTTCGAACCGCACCGGGCTACTCTCTTGGCAAAGTTTATCTGAACGTCGTCTTTGGCAAAACCGACAATTTCAGGAAGGAAAAGATCGAGTTTGAAGTAGAACTGGGAGTCACAGTATCACGCTATACTCGGGAGACCAGCTTATGCCAAGTTCATGGCTGTGCCGCACTATGCTTACCTCAAGCTGAAAATGCCTGGGAATAACGGGACAAACATCACAGTCTATGGAAGTTTTTCACGCTCGGACAATTGTGATCGCGATTTTCAGAGGATTGCTGCGAAGTTCGGGTCACAGCAAGAAATCGTCGACCCTCTGCCCAAGCTGTCATTGCGTGAAATCAAGGAAGAAAAAGACGTCAGGGAAACCAAGAAGAAGCCAGCTGACCTTGCTCTTAAAGCTTCGGCAGCAGAAGCTTCGGCAGCAGAGGCTTCGGTAGCAAAAGGTTCGGCAGATGATGGCACATAAGACATAGGAGACAGCAAGACGCTGGCAACCATTGCCCAGACCCCTGGCGAAATCAACAACGCTGCAGCAACCACTAACGTGGTGAAAAAGCTAGAAGATGAGAAGAACCCCTTCCTTGTTTAAGCAATTTATCAGCACTTCATTGTTTTCCTTTCATTTTAAACAGGGCCTTCCTTTTTATGCCCTCTAGTCTCGTGTTTACCTTATTATTGAGAACTTAAAGCTTCAATCCTTTGTTCAGCATTGCAGTAATTCAAAACGTCTAAAGCCGCATCACTATGCAACATAGTACGGGGCAGAAGATCGTGCTCCAAAAAGAAAGGCCTCTACGAGTGCTAAAAGATACAAAGCAAACAAGGGTATTAATCCTTCCCTCTGCTATAGATGCCTCTACGAGTGCCGAAAATAGCAAGAGTTTTGGAAATACACACAACCAACGTTCGATATTTTACTTATGGAAATATCAATGAACTACGGGCTCATCGGCAGAATCATTGCACCCGAAAAATTCGGGAATGACTGTCGAAACATACATCGGTTGAAAGAAAAGTTGCACATACAACGGGTTTAGCAAGACCTGCAACACGAGCTGATCACTCAAACATTTGCTGACCAACGAATACGAAAAAAACGCTTAAACGGACAATTAAGATTTGTTCCCTCAAAAATTGCCAACGGCAACAACACGGTAAAAGTACATACACATGTATCTACCGAACAAAAAGTTTCGGCTTAACACTTGGATCAAGTAGCCAAAATAACCTATTTACAAAATAACCCTAATCCTTGAAGTTACCCTTGCGGAGTTTCTCTTTCTTCAGGAACCTTCGAATACTCCTCGAGCTTGTCGACAATTATATTGGCAGGCAGCAACACCTTCGGATATAGAGTATCAAAGTCACCAACTGCGTTGGCAATGGCTAGCAGATTTGCCGAAGGATAACGTACAAGCACTAGGGCAAGTGAAAACCTGACCCCTGCGAAAACTTGAGCTCGCACCAAGTCTCGAATTTTCTTGGCATTTCCAAACTCAGACATCAAAGTCAGCAGCGTAGGGGGAATTGCGTTTAAAGGAAACATCGTCTTCCAAACCACCCTCATCGCTTTGTAGCACTTGTCGAAGAAATGATGGACTTGCTGAACCCGATCCTGAAATAGTGCGACAGCCGAAGCCTTCGAGTGTTCCCGCCAGAAAATCTCTTCGGCTGAGGACAACTGGGTTAAAGCATGCACACGCTCGTGAATCCGTTTGTTCTCTTCCGCACGATTCAGAGCTATGACTGGCAAAGGAAGAAATAGAGGATCAGACAAGGCGTCGTTGACAAAAGGGCGCAGGGATCAAGAAACTTACAGTTCAAACTCTCGGTAGCTTTATGCAGCTTAGTAAGAGCGTACCGCTCCACTTCGGCTGCAATTTCGCTCTTCTTATTGATAATAGCAGCTAAGGCATAAGTGCTGCGCATGTCCTTTTCCATCTGAGTAATCCGATCCTTCATACGCTGGATCCGATCACCCTCGGGAAGAGCATCCGAAGAGTCATCGACAAATGACGGTACTGGGAAAACCTGCAAGAAAAAGACGTCAAAGGCATGACGGATCGACTCACTCAACAATAGAAGGAACTCCCATCGGGAGAATACAAGCGGAAATATCATAAGAGTGTGCCAACAACATTGCCAGCATAAAGTTTATTACAAACAGAAGTTATCCGACAAAACGTTGTTTCACAACAGTTCAAAGGAAAGTTTGCTACAGAAATCAAATGGCTTGGGTTTGAGTCGATAAACTAGGGCCGACCGATGTCTTCTTAGATGACACCAGCTCAAGAAGCTGGCGGGCACACTTAAGAGCCGATATCTTGAAGGTGCTTAAATCAACGAACTGCCCATCTTGCTCCTTCGGCAGCTCTTTAGACATTTCTTCAATGTCAGCCTTAAAGCCGTGACCCATCATAAGCTGGAAGGCAAGGAGGGCACCATAGGTATGCGAGGTGCATTTGAATACCTCGATGACTTCCTTGGTGTCAACCACGAAGGCGTCAATCAACTGCCCCAAAGTTTTGTCTTGATTGATCTTGGGGAAGATCATTGAGTGCATCCGCGCCATGGCACCTTTTCCCTTCTCAAGAAGCTCCCGTGTAAGCTGGTGGGAGGCGAGAGCCATCGACACACCATTTGACGGAGAGTTGTTTGGAACTTTGTCCAAGGTAGTGGCAGGGATGTCGGCGGCTTCTACAAGAAAACGAATTGGAAAAGGTCGTTCACAAAAGAACGAATTCATAAGTGCAATAATCGACAGAGGTGTATAAAAGAGATTACCAAGAAGAGCCAAAGAAGACTGACGAAGGAGCTCATCCTTTTCGGCTGCCCGAGCTTCCTCCTCTTTCATCCTCTCCTTCAGTTTGCCCAGTTCCTCCTTTAGGGAGTCGACTTCCTGGCGAGCTGTGGCAGCCTTTTTAATGGCGTCGTCCAACTTCGAAGAAGAAGATTTAACCTCCTCCTGCAGTCGAACTTTGTCTGCCTCCAGGGAAGTAAATTGAGAGACAAAAGCTTCCAACGAAGATATGACACCTCGTAGGTCCTTAAGGAAGAAAGACGTGTAAACAAAGAGTCATTAAGCAAAGAACGCACCAGGAAAATTTAAGTCGAAATCAAAAAGGGACTCACAGATGGAGGAGTCACGGCGGTGGCGGCCGAAGGAACATCTTTCCCCTTAGAAAGGGAGGAAGCTGTTGATGCCTGGGCTGCGGGGGTTGCCTTAGGAGCCGAAGCTTCGGAAGCAGCGACGACCGGTGAAGCAGCACCAGACTTGGCCTTCTTAGACGGAGGCTCAATGACACCTTCGTCACTACAAAAAGGGAAATGATCGACAGGAGTTATGAAAAGAACGCAAGAAATAAGAGGACAAATTGTGGTATCAGGGAAGAGGGTGCTTACATGTCGAAGAGATCATCTTCGTCGGCAAAACCACCGGCCGATCTCTTCACAGGCGAAGCCCTGGTCGCCTCCACAGCTGCATTAACAAAGGCATCACGATTAGCGTCATCATCACGCACTGATCCCTCTGTGTCGCAAGCATCATCGGCTGAGGGAGGAAGATCGGTGTGAACAGTTTCGGATTCTATTGGATCATCATGATCGCACTCTGGGCCAGTATGCTCGACAGTGTGAAAATCAACGGGCACTAAAGAGCCTCTTCCCTCAGAAGTATCGTTTGGCAAATCGTGCAAATCTCCAGGGACTATGGGGATCTGTCGAAGAGAAAAACGAATAAGAATAGTGGTAATTATGTTGACTAAGTAACAATAACGCGATAAGAATTTGAAAGGGAAAGTTACCTCTGGTGGTGGATGATTGGCATCTAGAGGAGTGTAAGAAGATATCAATGGGATCGAGTCTTCTTGGCTAAAGAAAGTAAGGCGACGGACTTCATCGAGCAGTTCCTTTTCCGACAGTTCAGCAGCATTAATCCTGGTCTCATCCTTTGGACCTGAATACAACCACATTGGACGAACTCTGGCCATGACTGGTTGGACTCGACGTTTCAGAAACACTGCTGCCACCTCTGTGCCGACCATGGTTTGGCCATCGGCCTCTTTGATTCGAAGAAATTTGGCAAATAATTCATCGGCTGCTACTCTTTCTTCGGGTGAGAGAATGTTCTTCCAGGAATTCTTAGGCTTGGCTTCAAGGACGTCGGCAAAGCAAGGAAGCTGGGATTCGGGTGACAAGGAATCCTTGACGTAAAACCATTTCAATCTCCACTCTTGCACAGATTCTCTCATTGGGAAATTGAAGTAATTAACATCCGAACGAGCTACAAACCCCACCCCTCCGGTGACAAAGGATCCATTACTACTGCTGTATCTCTTCACATAGAAGATCTTTTTCCACAGCCCAAAATGGGGTTTGATGCCCATAAATGCCTCGCAAAGGGTGATGAACACAGCAACGTGGAGGATTGAGTTGGGAGTGAGTTGCCATAATTGGATCTCGTAAGTTTGCAAGAGATGGAGGAGGAATTCGTGAGCGGGGAGCGAAAGACCCCGATATAGGAATGACAAGAACATCACGGTAAAGCCAGCAGGGGGATTAGGCCGAGAAATCGCACCTGGAAAGATCGCGTTCCCCTCGTCAGAGGAGATTAATCCCAGGCTTCGGGATCTCTTCTCGTCACGCTTGGTGACGGTTGATGCTATCCAATCTCCGGGCTTGGCCACCGAACTTGGCGAGCGGCGCGCCGGAGCCGGGAGGAGCTGCCTGAGCGCTCCCCTTCGGAAGAGAAGAGGAGGACTTGGCGGCGGCACCTCCGCTAGTAGAACTGGCGGCGGTGGTAAGATTCTTCCTCTTCACCATTGCGAGATCTGGGAAGAATCGAGAAAGCAGTGGTGGCGGCGCAGCAGTTGTGAAAGGGAGAAGAAGAAGAACGAACAAGAAGATGCTACGGAAAATGTGGGAAAAGATTAGGGATTCTCGCCCTTTGAAGATTTTAAGGAAAACTTGGAAGCTGCGTAGGCACGTGTCGCTGCAACCGGTTCTTTCAGTGGATCTTTAATAGAAAAGATTGCAGGAATCGAGGAGACGCCTTGGTGACTGTGCGAAAAGGGCCAGACAAAGAAAGAATGGGCCCAGCAGGTTACGTCCTGTCAGTCAAAATCAAGATATTAGTAAAACGTCATCAATGACGTCATGAGAAATGCTCAAAGCATTCGAAGGAATGAAAAGGTATCGGATGGTAAAATCGAGTCTATGCATAGATTTCGAAGCATCTGCACTTAGACTCGGGGGCTACTCCCATCGGGAGCGCTGATGCGCATCCGACAGAATGAAGACTCGAAGAAATTGAAAAGAAGGCCTTGCAAGAAGAGATAATTGTTCGACTCGAGTCTGCACCCGGTTGCGAGCACCCGTGCCCAGACTCGGGGGCTACTCCCATCGGAAGCGCTGGACGCGCACCCGACAGAACTTTTTTTTGAGTCCAGGATCATGCCCGGGGACTTGATTCTGTGTAGGGTAATGTTGTTTTGCCATCGGCAGTTAACCAGCAAAAGTTGGGCACGTTACTCATTATCCCTTGCATGAGGAAAATATATCGGATGACCTACGAAGACTTGCAGAAAAACTTCGACAGAGAAAAATGTTCGAGTGATACAACTTGAGTCTACGCACGGATTGCAAGCATCCGTACCTAGACTCGGGGGCTACTCCCATCGGGAGCGCTGACGCGCACCCGACAGAAGAAGATGATGCAGATTCAAGAAGAACAAAAACAATCAAGGAGAAGAGCATTGGGTGGAGGCATGCTTTAGTCCCTACCCGAACTACCTTCGGCTAGACACTTGGGGGCTACTGACGTGGGCATTACCCTTCGGCTAACCAATGTTGCCCTATCCTATATTTCCTAGTTGGAGGCCCATGAAGGCACTCAATGGCGAGGTGGGCCACTAGGATGGTGCGGCGGAAGATTCCTTGAAGTACAAGACACGGAAGGAGCCGAACAAGGAAAGTCTAGAGATAGATCTACAGTAAACCTAGTCGTACTCGATTAGGCCTCTTGAGACCTGGCCTCCTATATAAAGGCCAGGAGAGGGGCTGTCGGGGGACACAATCAATCTTAGCGATCTTAGCCAACAGAAGTTTAGAGCTAGGTTACCCTAGTACTTAGCCATCTCGACGAGATCACAGCCGAACTATTCGGCACCCCATTGTAACCCATTATCATCATAATCAAGAACAGACAGGCATGACGTAAGGGTTTTACCTCATCGAGGGCCCCGAACCTGGGTAAATCGCTCTCCCCGCTTGTCTGTGAACCGATGTCTCGTGTCAGCTTGCAGGATTCCATCAACCCTAAGCCCCTATCGGAGGGCATTGCCGAGGAGCACCCTCGACAACCAATACAAAGAGTGAAGAATAGATTCAAGTTTGGTCAACACATGAAGCATGAAGAATGTGTGTAATAACCCAGAACATAGGAACAACGAAGGGTAGATTTAGAAATGGGATGTGCATTTCATCGCAAAACGGGGGAAATTTTCGCGCTTTGTTGCAACTAAACCTAAGAGGGATCGAGGTTCTCTCTCATTTTGCACTTAGGGTTAGGCAATGCGAGTTAGGGAAATTTCGACATGATCTCTTTTGTATCTTGTTGATTTGGGGAATTGATTTCATTTGACAAGTGTTAATATATTTAATAATAAGCATTGAACAATATAAAATGGAATTCATAATTTAAACACAACTTATGAATTTAAACAACTTTGAATTTCAAAGTGAATCATAAATACAATGTTTATTCCAGAATATAAATATTACATAAATCAAAAGCTCATAAACAAAAACTTGGGCTTTATTGATATCACAACACAGATTACATTGTCTTTACAATATTCTTGATACAAGAATTGATGAATAATAAACAGAAATGAAAATAAAGATTACAATATTGCTCCTAAACTAAAACCTAGACTATATGACTTGAAGTATTTCTTCATGGCCATGTCCATCTTCAAAAACCTGCAAAGTAAAACACCAACACTAGCCAGAATGTTAGTGTTAGTCAAATAAATCAGTTTGGACAGAACCAAGTGTCATGCACACTTGTGCTTGTCCAAAACCATGGACAGCACAAGATAAGGGCAGCAGCAGACCAAACCTGAGCACCACCAGGGGCTCAAGTTTCAGCATATGAGAGCACACAGCTCAAGTGTGCTGGGCAGCAACAGCAAGGCCATGCATCAGCTTAGTCACCAAGGCAAGCCAGGATTGTGTGTCAATGCAAGGATAGAAGCAGGGTTCATATAAAAGGAACACAAACCCTAGAAATAGACACCAGTCGACCAGATAAGGATTCACCAGGTAAGGGTGAAGCAAGAACAAGCTCAGTTCATCCAGTTCTTGAGCAAGAACAGAACCAACACACACACCCACTCAACCACCAGAAATCATGGTGACCTGAGAAGATCATCCAAGACCTGGAGGTGAAGGGCTGTGACACAAACCCAAGTCTGCATCAACAAAACATTTCTTTCTAGGAGCTGGAACAAGGTATACCAAATACCTGGAAAAGATCCAATGGATCTAATCCATCATATGCATGAAATAAGCATGGGATGAGCAGATGCTCATATGGGTAGATCATCACTTGGTTTTTACCAAGGATTACTGCCAGTCAAAAGCCACTAAAATAGAAAGCATCTAGGTACAGATCTTATACACAGAAACTAGCACATATGCACAGATGCATACACTAGCCAGATTTGATGCATAGATAGCACCAAAGAGATGGCAAGGATTAGCAGCTAAGACTACACAGTAAATCCTAAGCATACAACCATCAGAAACCCTAGATTTCTTCACAGGCAAGCATATTGGCATTCATATTTATTATGATCCCCAAATATGCAAGCAAAGATGAGTAGCCAACAAGATCCAACCAACCATGTGAGCAACCAGTCAGTAGCAAGGCTACTGAGGTCACATCACACTTAGCACCAATTAAGAGAAAGCCAAATAGATCACATCACTATCCAGAAATGGATTCAGACTCTAATTGCTTGTAAAAGAATCATGAACAGCAAATTCATATTCAAGCAAGTCATTTAAATCATCACTGCATAAGCAGTTCATCATAATTTAAGTAATACAAGCATGAATTTATCACAGATCCATGCTAAGCATGATAGTAGCATACTGTTAAGCAACACAATTTAATTCATAGCCACTAGAGCAAGTCTAGATAGCTAAAAATAAGCAACAGCACAGTGATGCTTGAGCATCAGCATCACCAGATAAGTGAATCATTCAGTCACCTTATTAACCAGTAAGCTATCACTGATAATTGAATTGATCAAATGGATCAATCATAGCAAGCCAAGTTACACGGAGAGGTTAGCCAACAAGCAAGGAATGATCCAATGGATCATTGGCTTGCAAAGGTAGCACTGAAGCATATCACAGGCACCACTGGCATACACACAAGTGTCACAGATGCATCACAAGTACACCTAGACAAGCAAGCATGATAGACCAGTAAGCATAAGCAAGTCATAACCAAGCATAGCATGGCATAGTTAGCTCTTGAGCAAGTACAACAGAGCATGGCAAGTGTAGAGCATGCTAGGAGCAGCAGACAAGCAAGCACAGCATGAACAGCAAGCAAAGCGGCATGTGCCGATCAAAAATGGTAATTGGGCCATGAACTTGCAATTAACGAAGCACGGGCAAATTGCGTAGGAATAGCATGGCTCGTGTGATCACATGATCACCGAGAGCGAGAGCATGAGGAGGAAGAAGAACGAACGAGGGAGGCGCACGAAGAGAAGAGGAGATGCAACACTTACTTGCGCCTGAAGCGTAGGCTAGGGCATGGCGAGGCAGTGCTCGCGCGGCCCTAACAGCTGCAAATCCAGGGTAGGCGCCGACGTTACGCCGGCGAACCCAGACACGAACCAGCACCACCGTAGCAGCACCTGAGGCGACGGCACGAGTACTGCTGTTATCACCGGAATTTGACCGAGCCAGAGGTGGGCCGCGATCAAGATGGACTTGAAGAATATACATGGAAGAATTACGTGAATCGGCCTGTTATGCTGAGTTTGGGCTAGTTTGCCTTTGTATCTGTAACATATTAGGATACGTGTCGGTTAGTTAGAATTTTACCCGTGCACGGTTAGGTGCACGTCTAAGTTAGAAAGTCCCCTGGACTATAAATATGTATCTAGGGTTTATGGAATAAACAACAACCAACGTTCAACCAACCAAATCAATCTCGGCGCATCGCCAACTCCTTCGTCTCGAGGGTTTCTACCGGTAAGCAACATGCTGCCTAGATCGCATCTTGCGATCTAGGCAGCACAAGCTCCACGTTGTTCATGCATTGCTCGTACTGAAGCCTTGTTGATGGCGAGCAACGTAGTTATAATAGATGTGTTAGGGTTAGCATAGTTCTTCGCGTAACATGCTATCGTAGTGCAACCCTTGCATGTCTAGCCGCCCTCACACCTATCTTAGGTGTGGGGGCGGCACCCCGCTTGATCATTATTTAGTAGATCTGATCCGTTACGGTTGCTCCTTGTTCATCAAGGATTAGTTTAATATCTGCAATAGTTAGGCCTTACAAGGGGCTGGAGGATCCAGCGGCACGTAGGGTGTCGTTTGCTAGTCCTAGACAGGATGTTCCGGGGATCAACCTCGTGTTGGTTTTTAGGCCTTGTCTAAGATCGGCTTACGATCACCGTGCGTGGCCGCGAGGCCCAATCCTGAGTAGGATGATCCGATTATGCGGTGAAAGCCCTAAATCGTCGTAGATCTCATTAGCTTTATCTTGATCAAGCAGGACCACCATATATTCGTGCACCCCGTACGAATCATGGGTGGATCGGCTCCTTGAGCCGATTCACAGGATAACCTGAGAGCCGATCGAGGCTCGTATTTAATGTTTACGTGTATGCCATGCAGGAAACTAAGCGAGGCATCTCCATCACCTTCCTGACCAGGTATAGGTCAGGTGGCACGCCCTTGCAATCAGCATCGGACGTGTGACCAGAAGGCTTTGCGGGCCGTCGCTCGGAGGGACCTCGGCTAGCCGCAGCCCTAGGTTGTTCCCGGCTCTACGGTGTTGCCCGTCGCTGCCCGCCGGTGGGTTTCGGACGTCAACACATTCTGGCACGCCCGGTGGGACAAGCTTCTGCATCAACCACATCGCCATCTACATCTGAGATGGCGGACGGCACGCCAGTCACGTACGAGGATCTGACCGACGAGCTCAAGAAGAAGTATGACGAGATCAAAGTCATCCTCGAGGCCGACCTCATCGGCTCTTTCCACAGAACCCGTTCACATGGCATCAGGTGGAAGGGGTTCTCGCCTAATGGTGCACTAGATGGGATAGACCTCTCTGTCCCGTCGGAAGAACGCACCAGGTCCCTGCGGCAGGAGATCAACTACTTGGTGGCTCACTCGCTACACCGCCACTCTGAGAACCTGGTCAACACGTTGGAGCGTGTCGCTCTTCGCGTGATCCAGGAGATCATGAGGCACCAGTACTCGCCGTCAGGACCAGCTCTCGGGACACATCAAGGAGAGTTGCCACTCCAGTCCCGTCCACCGCTGCCATTTGCGTTGGCAGCACCAGAGGTGCCGGCTTCACCGGCATTCGTCGTCTACAAGATCGGTGGTGACCCTAGTGACTACCAGTTCTTGCCGGAGGCGCCTAAGGAGATCCCTCACGGGTACACGTGCACGTATGTGCCAGATTGCGGTAACTGGGCGCTCACAAACCAGGCCACAACATCAGGGACTTCTGGGAAAACAGGAGGAACGTCAGCAACAGATCTTGAGAAGCAGACGTGGCTAACCAAGTACGCCACCCCGACGAACCTCCAGAGCTCAGCTCCTGCAGTTGGCTCAGAGCTGGAAAAGCAAACATGGCTGGCTAAGTACGCCACCCCGGCGAATCTTCAGAGTTCAACTCCTGCAGCCAAGACGGCCGGATCAGAATCGCAGTACCATGCGAGAGATCAGTTCGGCATGGTGCCGAAAAGGAGGGCAATCGGCTGTTCCAAGCCGTACCCCGACGACTACGAGATGATCCCGCTACCACCTAAATATCGGCTCCCTGATTTCTCCAAATTCAGTGGATCAGATGGTTCCAGCTCCATCGAGCACGTAGGCCGATATTTGGCGCAACTGGGACCGGCCTCAGTGTCGGATCAACTACGCGTGAGGCTCTTCTCACAGTCCCTCACGGGATCGGCTTTCGGGTGGTACACTTCGTTGCCACCAGACTCGATCCAGACGTGGAAGCAGTTGGAAGAACAGTTCCATATGCAGTACCATTCAGAAGCTTCCGAGTCCGGCATTGCCGATCTAGCACAATTACGTCAAAAGCGTGGAGAAACTGTGACAGAATACATCCAGCGCTTCAGGAATCTTAGGAACCGATGTTATTCGGTTCGTATAACTGAAAAGGAAGCAGTCGAGTTGGCAGTAGCGGGCCTCGCAACACCGCTCAAGGACATGGCCTCCCAAGCAGACTATCCCTCACTGGCGCACATGGTTCAGAAACTGTTGGCATATGAACAGCGCCACCCGGACCTGTGCAGGACAAATTCAAGCGTGCAGTAGTCCTGGTCGATGCGAGAGGAAGACGAAGTTTCTGCGGGAGATCAAGAGGTAGCGATGGCTGAATGGGCTCGGGGAGGAACCCCGTGTCCTGCAAATGGGTAAAGCCACCAGGCCCGCCCCGGGGGTTTGATTTTGACGTGACCAAAACTGAGCAAATCTTCGACCTCCTGCTCAAGGAGAAGCAGTTGACGATTCCTGAAGGTCTCAAATTCCCCACGGTGCAAGAGCTGAACGGAAAGCCATACTGCAAATGGCATAACTCGCTCTCCCATGCCACCAACGACTGCAGGGTATGGCGTCAGCACATCCAAGCGGCGATAGAAAAAGGGCGTCTGATTTTCAACCAGTACGCCATGAAGGTCGACACCCAGCCATTCCCCGCCGTTAACATGGTGGAATGCACTTACCCTGAAGGTTGCCAGCCAGGATCCTCGTTCAGCATCAACATGGTAGGACCTGGGAAACACTCTGGCAAAGATGGAGACGAGGGCAGCTGCTCTCGTAGCAAGGACACAGAGGAGGCCGCTCCACGCGATCGGCTCCGTCATGATGGCAAGCGCTACGTCACAGAGGGAGAAGTAAAGAACATGAGATATCAGCAGCGACCCCTCTCTGATCACCTCCTCAACAAATATGTGAGTCAGTACGACCAACGCCAACGATCCAGCGATGATGATGAGAGAGATCGTCTGGCTAGAGAAGCCAGAAGATATCGTCGGCATGATCGCAATGAGGAGGAGCATGAGCGCCGTGCCACAGAAAAATCAAGGGAGCAAGATGACAACGACAGATCGGGACCGCCTTCTTCGTATTAATCGCCGGGATTCAGGAATGAGCCGATTGCCCACAATCGGCAATTGCCCAGAATGCAACCAGAAGAAGAAGGAGGCAGCCAACGTATCTGTGTTCAGGCGCTTAGGGCCTCTCCCACCACAAAGCAAACGTGCTGAGTCCCCTCGGTGGGCAGATCTCGAAGATTCAGAAGACGAGGGACAAGAAGAAGAAGACAGGTACCACCGGCCAAGGTGGTGCCCTGATGGACTCAGCCGTTCACAAAAGCGCAGGGTTCAGCGTTTGCGTGGTCTGGAGGAAGCCGAAAGTTTATACTTGCATACTCTAAGGAAGGCACGACCTGATCTGGCTGCGAAAGTTCAGCGAACCCTGGACGAAGAGGGTCGTCCACGGAAAATGGAGTGGCGCCCCAAGCAAAGGAAAGCCAATGATGAAACATCGGCTGGTACAAACATGGTGCTCGTCCTTCCGACGGAGCTTAGTGCTCCACGATTATACAATGCACTCAAGGTGGACGACAGCAAGCGCATCAACATGATAAAGTCAGAGGTTGGGTTGGTTCTGTCCAGCCTGCCCGAGTAGCAAGAACAAACCAATGAGCAAACGTGGCGAGGCTGATCCTTGTGATCGGCCCCGAAAATCTATGAAGGGACGTTACAGAACCTTCAGTCAGCGCTTCAATCAATATGGAGGCCGATCCCAGCAATCGGCCAAAATTATCCTCACCACATGTTCTGCTTGTGTTCGTCTTTGATCCTACCGGAGCCGACGTACGAATTACAGAGCCGATATCTGCCATTCCCTGACAGATTCGGCTCGGGGGGCACCTAAACACGATGAACATGGAACAGGTGCAGGAGAACATGTGTGCAGTGAAATATTCGGGCCGATAGGAGAAAATAGGCCAGTGAAAAAAAAAATTTTACAGCCGATGCAAGGGCATCGACTTTAGAACTAAGAAACAAAGCCGATGCGCAGCCATCGACTCTAGTGCAATTACACGAGGTTTACCGGATCTCCACCAAATCCAGTTCAGCTGTGGGGCCCTCTGCTTCTTCGCGGGGGAAAAACAATGAGAACTTCTTCAGCTGCTTTGAGCCGATCCGGGTTCCTGTACCTTCTTGTCGAGGATTCTCAACCTTTGGTACTAGTTCAGCTGTGTTTACAGAGGGGTATATCGGCTTTCTAAGGAGGAAAGGTGATCGGCTTGGGTGCGTCCTCTCTGACATTCTTGCCTCGAGTAAGGCTCGGGGGGCAGCAGGCCTGGTGGATGCTCTGTTTAAGAGCCGATTGGGGTACCATCGGCTGGTCTTTCGTCGCAACCTTCTTCACAAATGATGAGTGTTAAAGAAAGACCATTAGGTTTGGTTGGAAGAATTCAAAGGCTTCCCTGAAGATTCTACATTATCCACCAGATTTCAAAATCATCAGTTGAAGAATGGAAGGGTGAATTTTAAAGGACCGATGTGTTGCTATCGGCTCGTTACGCATTGGCAAAGGGGACGAATCGGCAAGATCAGTATGAGAAGAAATCGGCTAAATTAAACTCAAAGGAAATCGGCAAGATCAAATTGGGGAAAGTTCTTCATTGATAGATTTCTTACATAAAAGAGCTGATTGCTCTCAAAAGGAAGTACTAGGGGATACATTGCCCCATCTACTACTACTGGTCCTATACTAGAGGTCCTATCTACGGGCCGTCACTGCCCTCGTCGTCGCCGTCGTCGCCGCTGTCGGCGCTGCTCCCGGCGGGCTCGTCGTCGCTCCAATGGCCGCCGACCGGGCCCTCATTGTCCTCGTCCTCTTCGTCAGCGTCGTCGTCGCTGTCGAAGTCGCTGAGGTTCCCCGGCCAGGGGCAGAACCGCTTGGCCGGCGGCTCGTCGGAGGAGGTGTCGTCCTCCTCCTCCTCCTCTCCTTCCTCCTCCACCTCCTCGGGAGAGGTGAAGTCGCAGGAGAAGCGATCGTCGTCGCTCTCCTCCTCCGTTTCCCCGCTGGCGAGGAAGCGGAGGTCGCTTTCCCCGTCGGTCAGGGACTTGTCGTCCTCCGACCAGATGGAGAAGTCATGGCTAGACTCCTCCCCGGCCTCAATGGCGCGGCGGGTGTTGGCTGCGTGGACCTCCGCCGGGTTCGGTTCCGGCGTCGGCTCGCGGGAGGAAGAGGACTGGGTGGAAAGATCCGATGAGGCAGAGGAGGAAGAAGACATGGTGGCACAGGAGGGCTTTTGGAGTGCTAATGCGAAGAAGATGCGGAAATAAACTGTGCGGAGCGGTTAAATAAAAGGGGATATAGTGGAAATTCAATGCCACAGCAGTTTCCGAGGAAGTGGTGCCTAAAAAAAAAAACTGCCAGGTCACGCGGAGATGTTGAGAAGGCAAGGCATCATGATGACGGATACTGCAACGGTTCTGCCACGACATGACCCGACGAAGGAAAAGCATAGTGATTTTGGAATTACCAATTCCAAAACCAGGGGGGCATGTGTTATCACCGGAATTTGACCGAGCCAGAGGTGGGCCGCGATCAAGATGGACTTGAAGAATATACATGGAAGAATTACGTGAATCGGCCTGTTATGCTGAGTTTGGGCTAGTTTGCCTTTGTATCTGTAACATATTAGGATACGTGTCGGTTAGTTAGAATTTTACCCGTGCACGGTTAGGTGCACGTCTAAGTTAGAAAGTCCCCTGGACTATAAATATGTATCTAGGGTTTATGGAATAAACAACAACCAACGTTCAACCAACCAAATCAATCTCGGCGCATCGCCAACTCCTTCATCTCGAGGGTTTCTACCGGTAAGCAACATGCTGCCTAGATCGCATCTTGCGATCTAGGGCAAAGACAAGCTCCACGTTGTTCATGCGTTGCTCGTACTGAAGCCTTGTTGATGGCGAGCAACGTAGTTATCATAGATGTGTTAGGGTTAGCATAGTTCTTCGCGTAACATGCTATCGTAGTGCAACCCTTGCATGTCTAGCCGCCCTCACACCTATCTTAGGTGTGGGGGCGGCACCCCGCTTGATCATTATTTAGTAGATCTGATCCATTACGGTTGCTCCTTGTTCATCAAGGATTAGTTTAATATCTGCAATAGTTAGGCCTTACAAGGGGCTGGAGGATCCAGCGGCACGTAGGGTGTCGTTTGCTAGTCCTAGACAGGATGTTCCGGGGATCAACCTCGTGTTGGTTTTTAGGCCTTGTCTAAGATCGGCTTACGATCACCGTGCGTGGCCGCGAGGCCCAATCCTGAGTAGGATGATCCGATTATGCGGTGAAAGCCCTAAATTGTCGTAGATCTCATTAGCTTTATCTTGATCAAGCAGGACCACCATATATTCGTGCACCCCGTACGAATCATGGGTGGATCGGCTCCTTGAGCCGATTCACAGGATAACCTGAGAGCCGATCGAGGCTCGTATTTAATGTTTACGTGTATGCCATGCAGGAAACTAAGCGAGGCATCTCCATCACCTTCCTGACCAGGTATAGGTCAGGTGGCACGCCCTTGCAATCAGCATCGGACGTGTGACCAGAAGGCTTTGCGGGCCGTCGCTCGGAGGGACCTCGGCCAGCCGCAGCCCTAGGTTGTTCCCGGCTCTACGGTGTTGCCCGTCGCTGCCCGCCGGTGGGTTTCGGACGTCAACAACTGCAAGCAGCACCCGCGCCAGGTCAACCCCAGGCGCGTACCATCGTCGTCGAGGACGAGATCTCGCCGGAGTTCGTCGAGGCGATCCTCCACGAGATCCAGATCGGAGGCGATTCGCCAGGAGAGAACGAGAAGGGAAAAACTGCGCGGACAGATCGATAGATCTGCACGCGGCGGTTCAGGATCGGTAGGTGGCTACGGCGGAGGAGCACGGCGATGGCCGGAGCGAGGCGGCGGCCATGGCGGCGACGCCATCGCCACGGGAGTCGCCAGAGGTTAGGGTTAGGCGAGCGAGTGAGAGGGCCGAGTGAGAAGAGTGAGGTGGGCCGCTTTGGCGCCACCGAACCCAAAAGGGGACCAGCCTTATTGGGCTGTCCCTGGGTTAAGTTATTGGGCTGGGCCCAATATGGGTCCAGGGGGGTATTTTGGTCTTTTTACATTTAATAAAAGACCAAAACTTTACCAAATTTTAATAAATCAAAAACAACTCTAAAAAATCCAATAAAAATTGGATTTATGAATGAAAAATAAATCTTAACAAGAATAAAATATGAAATGGAATTTATGAAACAAATTCAAAATTATGAATTTTCAGAATTTAAATAATAACTTGGAATTTAAAATTATTATTTCCTTGTATTTAAAATTCAAGGAAAAATCTCAAATAAGTTCAAATACTTATTTTCAAACATTTCAAAATGAGATTCTACTATTCCAAGTCATTTCTTCTGAAAAATGGTATTTTTCTCAGAAAAATACTATATTCCTTTTATTCCAAAAACTATAGAGGTAACTCTATAATTTTCAATTATTTTTGGAATGATTAAAGGAATCACCAAGTAAATAGTTTTACTTTGAATTGTTGTACTTTGTGTGAATTACAATGATTAATACTTTTAAATCAATTGTAAATTACCGTCAAAGACATAAATCTTAAATACAACCCTAAATTGTAATAACTCATTGGGGTAAAGGGATTCAACATAAAATAATCCATCCATGATTGCATTATTTGGATTTTATAATATTGTCCTTACCGGACAATGATGCTTCTTACAGAACCCGAGGTCCAGGTTCCATCAACTACATTGAACTGCACTATCTCGCAGTCCACAAGCAAGTTCACCCTTGCTCATGTCAACTTGAGTATTTTATACTACTTTAATGCAAATCTATATACTTATCATTCCTGCATCGCAAATGAAATGTTACTTTACAACTATGAATATGACTATGTGGCTGGCAATGGAACCATGGTATGTGTTGATATGGTGGAGGTTCCATTGCAATGGGTTATATCACCCTAGGATTAAATTACCAATGCCGTCCAGTGATTCTAGCGCCGTACAAATCGCGTTGACCATGAGATCTATAATGGCTCTGGGAAGCCGGTCGTATCTTTTCCTTCGCACGCCAACGGATTGGTAGAGCCGGCGAGTGCCGGAGGCACTGCCGTAGGTTGGGATAGCCTTTTAAATCCCCATCCATTAGTGATGATGGCTCTACGATCTATGAAGGATTGTCCAAAGTACACCATGAGTAAAGCCGTATTATCGGGGGAAGTCTACTGGAGGTGTGCGGGTGGACAAAAGGGTGGGTTTGCAACATCGGAGAAGGCGGTGTGGGCTTGGATCTTTATACCTGGCCTCACACCAAAGGAAGTGTGAACGGGGCAAGTCCTCGCGGATGGCAAAAAGGGTGAGATCTCTTGTGGGAAAAGTAACGCACCTCTGCAGAGTGTATCAAATTGTGGCTGTCACTCCTTGTTCCAGGAAGGGAACTGCGAACGCGGCAGGAAAGGAACTCCATGAAGTTCTAGTCAACCTGTGAAGACTGACGGGCATAGTTTTCATAATAAAAGCAACCTTTTGAAGAAATGATTTCAAAAACATGCATTGACCTGCGATTTCCTGATCAATGGTCGTAGCTAGTGCATCAAACACCTTTTTACTCTTTTAGAACTTGCTGAGTACCTCTGTACTCACTTTCTTTCGACACCCTTGCTAGACTGTGATCCGGAAGTGGAGGCCATCAACGATGGAGCACCAGAAGGAGGCTACGAGCTGGTCTACGAAGAACCTGATCTTACCGGCGGAGTGGAAGGCGTAGATTATGGAATAGTCTACGGATCCGATGACACGGAGGTGGAGGAGTAGTGACATACCTTAGCATCATAGAGCCGAGCAACGTAGAACTTACCTAAATAAGTTGTTGAGCTCTTTATATTTGTTATGAGTTGTAATCGTACTTAAGTAGTATCTTAGGGTGTTCTCATAGGACCTGTGAGGATACCAACTTGTTAAGACAATGTTTGTAATAAAGTATGGAGTGTTATGACCTGCAATGTTTCTGTTGTACCACTCTGAGGGATATGGCAAATTGTGAAGAAGTCCCTTCGCAAAGATCATATCAACGACTTGTATACTACAACATGCAGTGGTATGCTGGGTCACCGCAGCTGGTATCAGAGCAAATGTTGCGACCTTAGGTTGGAAAAACCTAGTATAGGGAAGAAGCCTGTAGGAGTCTAGTAGAAATAGTAAAGGATTCTCTAGAAGTATGGTGATTATTCACTTGAGAATAGCAAAACCATATATTTTAGTGCGATAATTCTTTATTATAGCTATTATGATGCATTATCACTACTAATCTTCTGCTTTTGTATACAGCCATAATGGCGAACACTTTTCCTAAGAGGACTTTGAGGAAGGTTGAGGGTTGGCTCGGTGATTATGATGGACCAATAACAGCTCTCCTGTGTGGGATGCTGAAGGAACTTCATTGTGATCCACGGATACCTGTTATCAAGTATACCTACTATGATGGGGAAATCCTAGCCAAGTGCAGAGTATCGGTCCAACTACCGGAAAAACTGCTGATGAGTCGTATAATGCCATACGGAGATGCCAAAACTATCACCACAGCCTACCATATGGGCCTATTCAAGGCAATCCTTGAGATAAGGCAGCACAAGTCAGTAGAACTGCTATGTTCAGAGTTTTCTCATATACCTCATGCCGAGGAAGATGAGGATCCCACTCTGAATCATTTGGTATTAGCACACAGAAGTCCTGAAGCTGCAGCACAACACATGGATAGCTGTAAGTCTTTATTGACCACGATGTACCTTTTACACATGAAGATGAGAGGTGAGATTGACCACATGCTAGCTGAGTTCACGGACCCTGATAAAGTCCAAACTCGGATGCGAGATTTGAGGGCACAACCACAACATACTACACCTTTCTTTAACCCAGACAGCGATGTAGATTTGAGTGACCAGTGGTCCAAGAGAAATCCACTTACAAGAGATCCACTTACACCTAATTTTGTCCCGCACTATCCACACGTGTCAGCATCGTATGATACTGGATATGGGGGAGACCATTCATGGAACATAAACTGCTCGGAGTCACCGATCGAGAACTCGACGGGTTGGCGTTTCGGGGAACCTTTCGGAGATGAGGAGGAGCCAATTCCATGTGATACCGGAGATGAGAGTGATGCGGTTAACCAGAATGTTAACCAAAGCTTTGGGCAGAAAGAGAAAGACACCAACTCCATTTCTTTAGATTTGGAGATGGGATTACCCAAAACATCCCAGTACGTCGTAGGTGAGAGTTCTGGAACAAAGAAAAAGAAGAAGAAGAAGAAGATGAGGGGTCAAGTGAATAGGAATCCTCCATGGATGACTGAAGAAGAGGAGCTGTATTCCACTGGGGATATGTATGAGTCTTTATCTAGTTACTTTGGCATGACAGATCTCTGTCTCGGCACTTCGTCCGATTCAGACTACATACCTACGGGAAGAACCTTCATTCCGGACGGTCTTCGGAGGACAGACCGCTGTACCGGATGGACCCCAGGGATGTACGCGGAGGCGAGCTATGATGATGAGGAGTAGAGCTCCAATGAAGAATAAAGTAATCTAGGTGGTATTGTATTAGAACGTATTTTAAATTTCCGTTGGCTTGGGCTTTGAGCCAAATAAGTGGTTTATATATACCACATGTAATATAAGTTTGTGAGTGTGTTATGTATTATACGGTGTATATACATAATAAATGTTTGTGTTGGATTTGCTTCTTTATTTTATTGTGTGACTAGTTCTGGGCAATGAGTTGAGCTCAGAAAACATTCGCATGGTGTAATTATGAGTAATCGCTCTTTGTTACAGGACTAGGGGGAAATGGCGTTAGTAGAAACCGAAGAGGCTCGCAGAGAGCGGGAAGCAAGAGAGAAAGAGGAGGCAGATGCAGCAGCTAGAGCAGAGAACGCACCACCACCACCACACCCAATGTTGCACCCAGACTTCCAACAGTATATGAGGTCAATGGAGGAAGATAGGAGGCGTTACCAGGAAAGCCAGAGCAAGAACATGCAGGATTTCTTTACCCATGTCATTAATGATAGGGGTAATGAAGGCAAGGGAGTAACTCTATCGGACTTCCAAAATGCAAGACCACTACCATTTACATCAGCTCCAGAACCAATGGATGCTGAAGACTGGCTCATGGATACAGAACGGAAGCTGAAGACCGTTGGTTGCAACGATGAGGAGAAGATTAGATACACCACTTATCTGTTGTCAGGACCAGCATCGTCATGGTGGGAGAACCTTGTAGCAGTACACCCTCCGGATAAGGTATTCACCTGGGAGGAGTTCAAGAAGAAGTTTCGGGATGCTCATGTTCCGGACAGCGTGGTTGAGCTGAAGAAGAGGGAGTTTGAAGAACTAAGACAGAATACTGCACCCATTATGCAGTATGTTCGGGATTTCAATAGGTTATCCAGGTATGCACCTGAGGATGTAGATACAGAGGAGAAGCGGAAGAAGCGGTTCATGAAAGGCATGAATCCATACATGAAGATGCAACTGAGGTTGGCACGGACTGCCGAATTCCAGGAACTGATTGACTCGGCAATCACTTTCGAGGATGACTACAGGCAAGTCCAAGAGGACAGAAGGAAGAGGGCTCGTATAGAGCCAAGGAAGTACCCAATCAGTAGACCAACACCTGATCGGAGTTTCAAACCCCGATACCGACCTACTACTGGTAATCAATACAACCGGGGAGGTCAGAGTCAGAACCCAATCAACCAGATCATCTGCAACAATTGTGGCTTAAAGGGTCATTTGCAGAAGGATTGTCAGAAACCCAGAATCATCTGCTATGGTTGTGGGAAGGAAGGACACATCAAGCCGGAGTGTCCAAACAAGTCGTCGTGGAGCGGACAGAGCTCTGGAGGACGAGGTGGAAACAACAACAACAACAACAACAATCGCAACAACAACAACAACAACAACCGCAACTACAACAACAACAACAACAATAAGAGGGGAAAGCCTTATGGAAAGCTGAATTGCACATCTTTGGAACAAGCAGAAGAGTCGGATCAAACAGTCTTAGGTACGCTAAGCATTCTTACTCATCCTGGCAAAGTATTATTTGATACTGGAGCAACCACATCATTTCTTGCATTGGAATTTGTGGAAAAATTCGGGCTTAGATGTTCTAAGTTAGAAACCCCTATAACTGTTCTATCCGCGGGGGGAACGATCTTAGTAACCCACGTGAAAGAAGCACAAGTCCTAACCATATGTGACTGTGTGTATTTCGCGGACCTATTCATCATACCCATGAAGGACATATCAGTCATCTTAGGGATGGATTGGTTAACAGAAAATGGAGCGGTGATTAACTGTGGAGACAAAACAGTATCACTTCGCAACTCTATCGGAGGTCGAATAGTGTTCCAAGGAGATAAGTATAGTGAGTTGGAGATCGGATTGGAACTAAATAGCCTGAAGGAAGTGAGAATTGAAGATATTCCTGTAGTGAATGAGTTTAAGGATGTATTTCCTAAGGAACTACCGGGAATGCCACCCGATAGAGAGATAGAATTCACAATCGATCTCGATTCCGAGCACAAGACCAATAGCACAACCACCATATAAGATGGGACCAAAGGAGTTAGCGGAACTGAAAGCTCAGATAGATGAACTGGAACAGAAGGGATTTATTCAAGAAAGTGTGTCACCATGGGGTACACCAGTTATTTTTGTGGATAAAAGAGATGGAGGAAAGAGGATGTGTGGAGATTACAGAAATTTGAACAATGTTACTATCAAGAACAAGTATCCTTTACCTAGAATTCAAGACCTTTTTGATCAAGTTCAAGGAGCAGGAGTCTTCTCAAAGATAGATTTAAGGTCAGGATACCATCAAATCAAGATCAAGAAGGAGGATGTACCAAAAACAGCGTTTGTATCAAGGTATGGACACCATGAATACTTGGTTGTACCATTTGGACTAACAAATGCACCAGCAATTTTCATGAATTTGATGAACAAGATATTCATGAAGTACTTGGACAAGTTTGTGATAGTGTTCATAGATGATATTCTAATCTATTCCAAAGATAAAGAAGAACATGCCAAGCATTTGAAGATAGTTCTGCAAACTTTGAGGGAACATCAGCTATATGCGAAGTTCAGCAAGTGCAAATTTTGGTTAGATAGTGTTGAATTTCTTGGACATGTCATAACCAAAGAAGGCATAGCGGTGAATCCAAGCAAGGTTCAGTCCGTATTGGAATGGAAATCACCTAAAAATGCTAAGGAGATACGAGGATTTCTTGGTATGGCAGGCTACTATCGGAGATTCATAGAGGGATTTTCGAAAATTGCAGGACCAATGACCAAGTTACTCAAGAAAAATACTCCATTTGTGTGGACCGATGAGTGTGAAGCCAGCTTCCAAACACTCAAGGATAAGTTAACCACAGCACCGGTATTAGCAGTTCCTGAACCTGGAAAGGATTACACGGTGTATTGTGATGCTTCCAAGAATGGACTTGGATGTGTTCTTATGCAAGATTGGAAGGTAATAGCTTATGGATCAAGACAGCTGAAACCACATGAACACAACTACCCAGTACATGATCTCGAGTTAGCGGCAGTTGTGTATGCTTTGAAGAGTTGGAGACAATTTCTATATGGATCCAAGTGTGAGTTATATACCGATCACAAAAGTTTGAAATATTTCTTCACCCAGAAAGAATTAAACATGAGACAGAAGAGATGGTTGGAGTTGATTAAGGATTATGATCTTAAGATCAACTATACACCAGGCAAAGCTAATGTAGTAGCAGATGCCCTAAGTAGGAAGAGTACGGAGAATCAACCTACGGAATGGGAGATTCCAAAGGAACTTCGGAAAGAGTTAGAAGATGCTCAGATTTTGTTTATTCAAGGTGACGTCAAAGGAAGTATAGCAACCATGAGGATTATGGATGAGATGTACTCAGACTTGAAATATGAGATTATCCGAAAGCAAGCGGATGATTTGTTCATCCAAGAGGAAATCAAGAGGATTGGCGAAGGAAGACCATCGGAATTCCATCTAGGGGATTTTGATTCCTTATATTTCCAGAAAAGGATCTGTGTACCAGATGATCCAGAAGTAAAGTCAATCATATTAAAGGAAGCACATGAAACCCCTTATTCCATACATCCGGGAAGTACTAAGATGTATATGGATTTGAAGGAGATGTTCTGGTGGAACAACATGAAAAGAGAAATAGCACAATATGTCTCGGAATGTCATACATGTCAACGAGTGAAGGCAGAGCATCAGAGTCCTGCGGGATTACTTAAACCACTAGAGATACCGGAATGGAAATGGGATGAGATCGGAATGGATTTTGTTACTGGTTTACCAATGACTAGTAAGAAGAAGGATATGATATGGGTAATAGTGGATAGACTTACCAAGAGTGCTCATTTCATAGCCGTAAACACAAAAGATACTGCAGAAAAGCTTGTGGATACATATGTGAAGGAGATTGTTAGCAAGCATGGAGTACCAAAGAAGATAGTCTCAGATAGAGGTTCAATTTTCACATCAGCATTCTGGAAACAATTACAAGAATCTTTGGGATCCAAGTTGGATTTCAGTACAGCATACCATCCACAAACCGGAGGACAAACCGAAAGAACCAATCAGATACTTGAGGACATGCTTAGAGCTTGTGCTCTGAACTTTGGAGGCTCATGGGAGGACCATTTACCTCTAGCAGAGTTCTCATATAACAATAGTTATCAGAGTAGCATCCAGATGGCACCGTACGAAGCATTGTACGGAAGGAAGTGTAGATCACCAATTTGTTGGTTTGAAACCGGAGAAAACAAGGAGTTTACACCGGACTACATCAAGGAGAGACAAGACGTCATCGAGGTGATCCGGGATAGACTCAAAATAGCTCAGAGTCGTCAGAAGAGTTACGCTGACTTAAAGAGAAGAGATTGGGAACCGAAAGTGGGAGACATGTTTTATCTGAAGGTTAGCCCAATGAAAGGACTTAAGAGGTTCGGAGTAAAAGGAAAGTTAAGCCCTCGATATATTGGACCGTTTAAGATAATCAGTCAGAATCGAGGAACAGATTTTGAGTTGGAGTTACCGGCACAACTAAGTCAAGTTCATAATGTATTTCATGTATCACAACTCAGGAAGTGTTTGTAGGCACCGGATGATCCCATCACATATGAAGAAATAGAATTACAATCTGACCTAACTTATGTGGAAAGACCTAAAAAGATCTTAGAAGTACAGTGGAAGAAGTTAAGAAACGGGGCAATCAAATACTGTAAAGTGCAATGGCAACATCATCCTGAGCGAGAAGCAACTTGGGAGACGGAAGAAGAATTAAGGAAGTCTTACCCCGAGATATTCAGGTACCAATCTTAACTTCGGGACGAAGTTTCTGTTAAGGGGGAGAGGCTGTAATAACCCAGAACATAGGAACAACGAAGGGTAGATTTAGAAATGGGATGTGCATTTCATCGCAAAACGGGGGAAATTTTCGCGCTTTGTTGCAACTAAACCTAAGAGGGATCGAGGTTCTCTCTCATTTTGCACTTAGGGTTAGGCAATGTGAGTTAGGGAAATTTCGACATGATCTCTTTTGTATCTTGTTGATTTGGGGAATTGATTTCATTTGACAAGTGTTAATATATTTAATAATAAGCATTGAACAATATAAAATGGAATTCATAATTTAAACACAACTTATGAATTTAAACAACTTTGAATTTCAAAGTGAATCATAAATACAATGTTTATTCCAGAATATAAATATTACATAAATCAAAAGCTCATAAACAAAAACTTGGGCTTTATTGATATCACAACACAGATTACATTGTCTTTACAATATTCTTGATATAAGAATTGATGAATAATAAACAGAAATGAAAATAAAGATTACAATATTGCTCCTAAACTAAAACCTAGACTATATGACTTGAAGTATTTCTTCATGGCCATGTCCATCTTCAAAAACCTGCAAAGTAAAACACCAACACTAGCCAGAATGTTAGTGTTAGTCAAATAAATCAGTTTGGACAGAACCAAGTGTCATGCACACTTGTGCTTGTCCAAAACCATGGACAGCACAAGATAAGGGCAGCAGACCAAACCTGAGCACCACCCAGGGCTCAAGTTTCAGCATATGAGAGCACACAGCTCAAGTGTGTCAAGCAGCAACAACAAGAAGGCCATGCATCAGCTTAGTCACCAAGGCAAGCCAGGATTGTGTGTCAATGCAAGGATAGAAGCAGGGTTCATATAAAAGGAACACAAACCCTAGAAATAGACACCAGTCGACCAGATAAGGATTCACCAGGTAAGGGTGAAGCAAGAACAAGCTCAGTTCATCCAGTTCTTGAGCAAGAACAGAACCAACACACACACCCACTCAACCACCAGAAATCATGGTGACCTGAGAAGATCATCCAAGACCTGGAGGTGAAGGGCTGTGACACAAACCCAAGTCTGCATCAACAAAACATTTCTTTCTAGGAGCTGGAACAAGGTATACCAAATACCTGGAAAAGATCCAATGGATCTAATCCATCATATGCATGAAATAAGCATGGGATGAGCAGATGCTCATATGGGTAGATCATCACTTGGTTTTTACCAAGGATTACTGCCAGTCAAAAGCCACTAAAATAGAAAGCATCTAGGTACAGATCTTATACACAGAAACTAGCACATATGCACAGATGCATACACTAGCCAGATTTGATGCATAGATAGCACCAGTAGATGGCAAGGATTAGCAGCTAAGACTACACAGTAAATCCTAAGCATACAACCATCAGAAACCCTAGATTTCTTCACAGGCAAGCATATTGGCATTCATATTTATTATGATCCCCAAATATGCAAGCAAAGATGAGTAGCCAACAAGATTCAACCAACCATGTGAGCAACTTGATCAAGAGCAAGGCTCACCGAGGTCACATCACACTTAGCACCAATTAAGAGAAAGCCAAATAGATCACATCACTATCCAGAAATGGATTCAGACTCTAATTGCTTGTAAAAGAATCATGAACAGCAAATTCATATTCAAGCAAGTCATTTAAATCATCACTGCATAAGCAGTTCATCATAATTTAAGTAATACAAGCATGAATTTATCACAGATCCATGCTAAGCATGACAGTAGCATACTGTTAAGCAACACAATTTAATTCATAGCCACTAGAGCAAGTCTAGATAGCTAAAAATAAGCAACAGCACAGTGATGCTTGAGCATCAGCATCACCAGATAAGTGAATCATTCAGTCACCTTATTAACCAGTAAGCTATCACTGATAATTGAATTGATCAAATGGATCAATCATAGCAAGCCAAGTTACACGGAGAGGTTAGCCAACAAGCAAGGAATGATCCAATGGATCATTGGCTTGCAAAGGTAGCACTGAAGCATATCACAGGCACCACTGGCATACACACAAGTGTCACAGATGCATCACAAGTACACCTAGACAAGCAAGCATGATAGACCAGTAAGCATAAGCAAGTCATAACCAAGCATAGCATGGCATAGTTAGCTCTTGAGCAAGTACAACAGAGCATGGCAAGTGTAGAGCATGCTAGGAGCAGCAGACAAGCAAGCACAACATGAACAGCAAGCAAAGCAGCATGTGCCAGTACCAGTAAATGGTAATTGGGCCATGAACTTGCAATTAACAGAAGCACAGGCAAATTGCGTAGGAATAGCATGGCTCTGTGTGATCACAGGATCACCAGAGAGCAGCAGAGCATGAGGAGGAAGAAGAACAGTAACGAGGGGAGGCGCACAGAAGAGAAGAGGAGATGCAACACTTACTTGCGCCTGGAAGCAGAGGCTAGGGCATGGCGAGGCAGTGCTCGCGCGGCCCTAACAGCTGCAAATCCAGGGTAGGCGCCGACGTTACGCCGGCGAACCCAGACACGAACCAGCACCACCGTAGCAGCACCTGAGGCGACGGCACGAGTACTGCAAGCAGCACCCGCGCCAGGTCAACCCCAGGCGCGTACCATCGTCGGCGAGGACGAGATCTCGCCGGAGTTCGTCGAGGCGATCCTCCACGAGATCCAGATCGGAGGCGATTCGCCAGGAGAGAACGAGAAGGGAAAAACTGCGCGGACAGATCGATAGATCTGCACGCGGTGGTTCAGGATTGGTAGGTGGCTACGGCGATGGCCGGAGCGAGGCGGCGGCCATGGCGGCGACGCCATCGCCACGGGAGTCGCCAGAGGTTAGGGTTAGGCGAGCGAGTGAGAGGGCCGAGTGAGAAGAGTGAGGTGGGCCGCTTCGGCGCCACCGAACCCAAAAGGGGACCAGCCTTATTGGGCCGTCCCTGGGTTAAGTTATTGGGCTGGGCCCAATATGGGTCCAGGGGGGTATTTTGGTCTTTTTACATTTAATAAAAGACCAAAACTTTACCAAATTTTAATAAATAAAAAACAACTCTAAAAAATCCAATAAAAATTGGATTTATGAATGAAAAATAAATCTTAACAAGAATAAAATATGAAATGGAATTTATGAAACAAATTCAAAATTATGAATTTTCAGAATTTAAATAATAACTTGGAATTTAAAATTATTATTTCCTTGTATTTAAAATTCAAGGAAAAATCTCAAATAAGTTCAAATACTTATTTTCAAACATTTCAAAATGAGATTCTACTATTCCAAGTCATTTCTTCTGAAAAATGGTATTTTCCTCAGAAAAATACTATATTCCTTTTATTCCAAAAACTATAGAGGTAACTCTATAATTTTCAATTATTTTTGGAATGATTAAAGGAATCACCAAGTAAATAGTTTTACTTTGAATTGTTGTACTTTGTGTGAATTACAATGATTAATACTTTTAAATCAATTGTAAATTACCGTCAAAGACATAAATCTTAAATACAACCCTAAATTGTAATAATTCATTGGGGTAAAGGGATTCAACATAAAATAATCCATCCATGATTGCATTATTTGGATTTTATAACATTGTCCTTACCGGACAATGATGCTTCTTACAGAACCCGAGGTCCAGGTTCCATCAACTGCATTGAACTGCACTATCTCGCAGTCCATAGGCAAGTTCACCCTTGCTCATGTCAACTTGAGTATTTTATACTACTTTAATGCAAATCTATATACTTATCATTCCTGCATCGCAAATGAAATGTTACTTTACAACTATGAATATGACTATGTGGCTGGCAATGGAACCATGGTATGTGTTGATATGGTGGAGGTTCCATTGCAATGGGTTATATCATCCTAGGATTAAATTACCAATGCCGTCCAGTGATTCTAGCGCCGTACAAATCGCGTTGACCATGAAATCTATAATGGCTCTGGGGAAGCCAGTCGTATCTTTTCCCTTCTGCACGCCAACGGATTGGTAGAGCCGGCGGGGTGCTGGAGGCACTGCCGTAGGTTGGGATAGCCTTTTAAATCCCCATCCATTAGTGATGATGGCTCTACGATCTATGAAGGATTGTCCAAAGTACACCATGAGTAAAGCCGTATTATCGGGGGAAGTCTACTGGAGGTGTGCGGGTGGACAAAAGGGTGGGTTTGCAGTCGCGGAGAAGGCGGTGTGGGCTTGGATCTTTATACCTGGCCTCACACCAAAGGAAGTGTGAACGGGGGCAAGTCCCTGCGGATGGCAAAAAGGGTGAGATCTCTTGTGGGAAAAGTAACGCACCTCTGCAGAGTGTATCAAATTGTGGCTGTCACTCCTTGTTCCAGGAAGGGAACTGCGAACGCGGCAGGAAAGGAACTCCATGAAGTTCTAGTCAACCTGTGAAGACTGACGGGCATAGTTTTCATAATAAAAGCAACCTTTTGAAGAAATGATTTCAAAAACATGCATTGACCTGCGATTTCCTGATCAATGGTCGTAGCTAGTGCATCAAACACCTTTTTACTCTTTTAGAACTTGCTGAGTACCTCTGTACTCACTTTCTTTCGACACCCTTGCTAGACTGTGATCCGGAAGTGGAGGCCATCAACGATGGAGCACCAGAAGGAGGCTACGAGCTGGTCTACGAAGAACCTGATCTTACCGGCGGAGTGGAAGGCGTAGATTATGGAATAGTCTACGGATCCGATGACACGGAGGTGGAGGAGTAGTGACATACCTTAGCATCATAGAGCCGAGCAACGTAGAACTTACCTAAATAAGTTGTTGAGCTCTTTATATTTGTTATGAGTTGTAATCGTACTTAAGTAGTATCTTAGGGTGTTCTCATAGGACCTGTGAGGATACCAACTTGTTAAGACAATGTTTGTAATAAAGTATGGAGTGTTATGACCTGCAATGTTTCTGTTGTACCACTCTGAGGGATATGGCAAATTGTGAAGAAGTCCCTTTGCAAAGATCATATCAACGACTTGTATACTACAACATGCAGTGGTATGCTGGGTCACCGCAATGTGCCACGTGAAGACACGTGGTATGGTAAGCCTTGTCAATTATGCTTCATGAACTAACCCATCATATATGTGCCCTTGTGGTGTCTATGCGGGTTAGGTATCTTTCCATGGGCATGCATCAAAAGTGAGATCTCATATAGCCCATGAGAGGATGACGTCAAGTGGTGATCGTCATCAAGGTTGAGTTGGGCAAGTTCAAGTTGAGCATCTCGAGAGGATCATATGCTTGAAGCTTGCCGTCCATTTGGTGATAATGGACATGTGAAGATGTGGATCAATGGAGCTTTCCCATCATAGTGTATGGGGGAGCATTTGTGAGTCTTCACGAAGCAACAACGATCAAGTGAGGCATTCCGGCTTGAGTGGAGCTTGAAGAGCTATCATCAAGATCAAGCGGGATGCACAAGGCAAAGGTATGGCCTTGCTAGGTTTTCCTTTTACCGGTCTCAAGGTGGTTGTAAGGTTTCCAGCTTCGCCCGGTGCTGGTCCAGCCTGTGGTCCGGTTTGGACCGGCCGGGTCCGGCCCCTCATCCGGTCTGACCGGGCGGTGGACCGGCCTCCCGGACGCAGGTTCTGTAAGTCCTAAAACTCGCCCCAGCGCACGATCCGGTTCCGACCGGATGGTCCGTCCTGTGGCCCGGTCTGACCGGCCCCTGGACCGGATGGCCCGGTTGACCGGCCTCCTCGACTGTGCTGAGCTAAAACTCGTCCCCAACGGTTATATTTCGGCTCGGGCTATAAATAGCCCTTCTTCCACCTTGGTCCAGACAAGTTCTTCCACTCTCTCTCCTCCATTGTTGACTTTGAAGAACTTACCCTATCTCTTGATTCCCCCCATGATTCTTTCTCATTCTTGAGGGATCTAAGAGAGGAGATCTGGATCTACAATCCCCACCAATCCATCTCTCCTCTAAGTGAGGGGAACTCTTTAGATCTAGATCTTGGAATCATTTGTTGATTTCCTCTTTGTTCTTCCTCTCTAATCTCATCCTAGCATTTGTTGCTTTGGTGGGATTTGAGTGTGAAGGATTTGAACACCTCTAGTGTTCTTGCTTTGCATTATTGCATAGTGTTGAGCTCTCCACCACGATTAGTTCGAGTGAGAGACCATGAGCTTGTTACTCTTGGAGGGAGACCTCCTAGTTGGCTTGGCAGTTGGTGCTCTGGTGATCTCTTCAAGGAAGATTGTGAAGAGGCCCGGGTTTCTCATTCGTGGAGCTTGTGAAGTGGTCGTGGAGCTTGCCATCTCCGGAGTGGAGGAAAAGCTAACCATAAGGAAAGGGCCATTATCCTTCGTGGGTGTGTGATACGTCTCCAACGTATCTATAATTTCTTATGTTCCATGCTAGTTTTATGACAATACCTACATGTTTTATTCACACTTTATAATGTTTTTATGCATTTTCTGGGACTAACCTATTAACAAGATGCCACAGTGCCAGTTCCTCTTTTCTGCTGTTTTTGATTTCAGAAAAGTTGTTTTACAAATATTCTCGGAATTGGACGAAACAAAATCCCACGACCCTGTTTTCCACGGAGTGTTCCAGAAGACCGAAGAGGAGTCGAGGAAGGCCAGCAGGGGGCCCTCCCCATATGGCGGCGCGGGGGGCCCACTGCCACGCCAAGACGTGGGGAGGGAGCCCCCTGGCTCCCCCGACGCTGCCCCTTCACCTATTTATTCCTTCGTCCCCGAAAACCCTAGTACCGAGAGCCAAAATACCAGAACAGTTCCAGAGACGCCGCCGCCGTCAACCCTAACTCGGGGGGTTCAGAAGATCTCCTCCGGCACCCTGCCGGAGAGGGGAATCATCACTGGAGGGCTCTACATCACCATGCCCGCCTCCGGACTGATGCGTGAGTAGTTCATCCTTGGACTACGGGTCCATAGCAGTAGCTAGATGGTTGTCTTCTCCTATTGTGCCATCATGTTTAGATCTTGTGAGCTGCCTATCATGATCAAGATCATCTACTTGTAATGCTACATGTTGTGTTTGTTGGGATCCGATGAATATGGAATACTATGTCAAGTTGATTATTGATCTATCATATATGTGTTGTTTATGATCTTGCATGCTCTCCGTTGCTAGTAGAGGCTCTGGCCAAGTTGATACTTGTGACTCCAAGAGGGGGTATTTATGCTAGATAGTGGGTTCATGTCTCCGTTGAATCTGGGGGAGTGACAGCAACCCCTAAGGTTGTGGATGTGTTGTTGCCACTAGGGATAAAACATCAATGCTTTGTCTAAGGATATTGGTATTGTTTACATTACGCATAGTACTTAATGCAATTGTCTGTTGCTTGCAACTTAATACTGGAAGGGGTGCGGATGCTAACCCAAAGGTGGACTTTTTAGGCATAGATGCATGCTGGATGGCGGTCTATGTTCTTTGTCGTAATGCCCTGAGTAAATCTCATAGTAGTCATCATGATATGTATGTGCATTGTTATGCCCTCTCTATTTGTCAATTACCCAACTGTAATTTGTTTACCCAACATGTTATTTATCTTATTGGAGAGACACCATTAGTGAACTGTGGACCCCGGTCCATTCTTTTACATCTGAAATACAACCTACTGCAATCATTGTTCTCTTTTGTTTTCTGCAAGCAAACATCATTTTCCACACCATACGTTTAATCCTTTGTTTTCAGCAAGCCGGTGAGATTGACAACCTCATTGTTAAGTTGGGGCAAAGTAGTTTGATTGTGTTGTGCAGGTTCCACGTTGGCACTGGAATCCCTGGTGTTGCGCCGCACTACACTCCTTCACCAACAACCTTCACGTGATCTTCATCTCCTACTGGTTCGATAACCTTGGTTTCTTACTGAGGGAAAACTCGCTGCTGTACTCATCATACCTTCCTCTTGGGGTTCCCAACGGACGTGTGCTTTACCGTCACAAGCAGTGTGGCTCGGAGAATAGGGTGAGCCTTCGTGGCAGTTGGGAATCCTTCGTGGGACCTCCACTCCTCCAAATGTGACATACCTTCTTGCAAAGGAAGGGAACACGGGAATACATCCTCGTCTCTGCGTGCCTCGGTTATTTCTATACCCGAGCTTTCTTACCTTGTGATAGCCATCGTGCTTGAAGTACATATATCTTGCTATCACTTGTGCTACATATATCTTGTGCCTACCTTGCTTAGCTCTAGTTGTTATTGTTACACTTAGTTGAGCTTAGCATATTTAGGGTTTGTGCTTGTAAACTAAACGTTAGTTTAATTCCGCATTCTTACAAGACAAATCCGTAAGAGTTTTTTAAACGCCTATTCACCCCCCCCTCTAGGCGACATCTCGTCCTTTCACTTTCTTAAATAACCTCTACTTATTTCACAAGAGATATCCATCAACAGAACAAAATAAATGATGATCAATGAATGGTGCAATACCCCAAAAGTGCAATGTTGAAAAACTTCATGATGAGTGATGTCTACGGGTGCTTCTATTCTTGTAGTCAGTGTTGGGCCTCCAAGAGCAGAGGTTTGTAGAACAGCAACAAGTTTCCCTTAAGTGGATCACCCAAGGTTTATCGAACTCAGGGAGGAAGAGGTCAAAGATATCCCTCTCAAGCAACCCTGCAATCACGATACAAGAAGTCTCTTATGTCCCCAACACACCTAATACACTTGTCAGATGTATAGGTGCACTAGTTCGGCGAAGAGATAGTGAAATACAAGTGGTATGAATGAATATGAGCAGTAGTAACGGCGCCAGAAAAGTGCTTGCTGGCGTGCAGTTGATGGTAGTAATATTGCAGGAAGTAAAGATGCAGTAAAACAGTAAACAAGCGATGATTGCAGTATTTGAAGGAGGAATAGACTACTTTAATAACATCACAAGAGTAGCACATAGACTAATAGTGATACAAAGCTCATATGAATCTCAATCATGTAAGGCAGCTCATGAGATCATTGTATTGAAGTACATAGGAGAGAGATTAACCACATAGCTACCGGTACAGCCCTTAGCCTCGAGGGAGAACTACTCCCTCCTCATCATGGGAGATAGCAGCGGTGATGAAGATGGCGGTGGTGTCGATGGACAAGCCTTCCGGGGGCACTTCCCTGTCCCGGCGGCGTGCCGGAACAGAGACTCCTGTCCCCCAGATCTTGGCTTCGCGATGGCGGCGGCTCTGGAAGGTTTCTCGTACCGTGGCTTTTCCGTATCGAAGATTTAGGTCAGGGACCTTTATACAGGCGAAGAGGCGGAGTCGGAGGGGGTACGGAGCCACCACACAATAGGGCGGCGCGGCCAGGGCCTGGGCCGCGCCGGCCACATGTGTGGGCCCCCCAGGGCTCCCCTCTGGCGGCTCTCGGGTGTTCTGGAAGCTTCGTGGAATTCTAAGATGCTGGGAGTTGATTTCGTCCAATTCCGAGAATATTTCCTTACTAGGATTTCTGAAACCAAAAACAGCAGAAAACAGGAACTGGCACTTCGGCATCTCGTCAATAGGTTAGTTCTGGAAAATGCATAAAAACGATGTAAAGTGTGTATAAAACATATATGTATCATCATAAAAGTAGCATGGAACATACAAAATTATAGATACGTTTGAGACGTATCAAGCATCCCCAAGCTTAGTTCCTGCTCGCCCTCGAGTAGGTAAATGATAACAATGATAATTTCTTAAGTGACATGCTACCAACATGATCTTGATCAACATTATTGTAAAGCATGTGAGATGAATGCAGCGATTCGAAGCAATGGTAAAGACAATGATTAAACAACTGAATCATGTAGCAAAGACTTTTCATGAATAGTACTTTCAAGACAAGCATCAATAAGTCTTGCATAACAGTTAACTGATAAAGCAATAAATTCTTAGTAGAAAGCTTTGAAACAACACAAAGGATGATTAAGTTTCAGCAATTGCTTTCAACTTGTAACATGTATATCTCATGGATAGTTGTCAACATAAAGCAATATAACAAGTGCAATAGGTAAACATGTAAGAATCAATGCACAGTTGACACAAGTGTTTGCTTCTAAGATAGAAGGAATAGGTAAACTGACTCAACAATAAAGTAGAAGAATGGCCCTTCGCAGAGGGAAGCAGGGATTAAATCATGTGCTAGAGCTTTTTAAGTTTTGAAATCATATAGAGAGTATAAAAGTAAAGTTTTGAGAGGTGTTTGTTGTTGTCAACGAATGGTAATGGGTACTCTAACTACCTTATCAACCAGACTTTCAAGAGTGGCTCCCATGAAGGACGTTATCTCTACCAGCAAGGTAGATCATCCCTCTTCTCTTTTGTTTACACATGTATTTTAGTTTCATTATTGATGACACTCCTCCCAACCTTTTGCTTACACAAGCCATGGCTAACCGAATCCTCGGGTGCCTTCCAACATTCACATACCATGAAGGAGTGTCTATTTGCAAAATTAAATTGCTTACTGATAGATCAGGGCAAAGCATGTGAAGAGAATTATTAATGCAAGTTAATTAATTGGGGCTGGGAACCCCATTGCCAGCTCTTTTTGCAAAATTATTGGATAAGCGGATATGCCACTAGTCCATTGGTGAAAGTCTGTCCGAAGTAAATGACAAGATCGAAAGATAAACACCACATACTTCCTCATGAGCTATAAAACATTAACACAAATAAGAGATAATAGCTTTTGAATTGTTTAAAGGTAGCACATGAAGTATTTGCTTGGAATGGCAGAGAAATACCATGTAGTGGGTAGGTATGGTGGACACAAATGGCATGGATTTTGGCTCAAGGATTTGGATGCACGAGAAGAATTCCTCTCAGTACAAGGCTAGGCTAGCAAGGTTGTTTGAAGCAAACTCAAGTATAAAACGGTGCAGCAAGACTCACATATGAACATATTGTAAGCATTATAAGACTTTACGTCGTCTTCCTTGTTGTTCAAACACCTTAACCAGAAAATATCTAGACTCTAGAGACCAATCATGCAAACCAAATTTTAACAAGCTCTATGTAGTTCTTCATTAATGGGTACAAAGTACATGATGCAAGAGCTTAAACATGATCTATATGAGCACAACAATTGCCAAGTATCAAATTATTCAAGACATTATACCAATTACCACATGAAGCATTTTCTGTTTCCAACCAAATAACAATGAACGAAGCAGTTTCAACCTTCGCCATGAACATTAAGAGTAAAGCTAAGAACACATGTGTTCATACACAACAGCGGAGCGTGTCTCTCTCCCACACAAGCATGAATTTATTCAAACAAAACAAAAACAAACAGACGCTCCAAGTAAAGTACATAAGATGTGACCGAATAAAAATATAGTTTCAAGAGAAGAAACCTGATAAGTTGTCGATGAAGAAGGGGATGCCTTGGGCATCCCCAAGCTTAGATGCTCGAGTCTTCTTGAAATATGCAGGGATGAACCACGGGGGCATCCCCAAGCTTAGACTTTTCACTCTTCTTGATCATAGTATATCATCCTCCTCTCTTGACCCTTGAAAACTTCCTCCACACCAAACTTAAAACAAACTCATTAGAGGGTTAGTGCATAATCAAAAAATTCACATGTTCAGAGGTAACACAATCATTCTTAACACTTCTGGACATTGCCCAAAGCTACTGGAAGTCAATGGAACAAAGAAATGCATCCAACACAGCAAAAGAGGCAATGCGAAATAAAAGGCAGAATCTGTCAAAACAGAACAGTCCGTAAAGACAAAAATTTTAGAGGCACTAGACTTGCTCAGATGAAAATGCTCAAATTGAATGAAATTTGCGTACATATCTGAGGATCACGCACGTAAATTGGCAGATTTTTCTGAGTTACCTACAGAGAACCCTGCCCAAATTCGTGACAGGCAGAAATCTGTTTCTGCGCAGAAATCCAAATCTAGTATGAACCTTGCTATCAAAGACTTTACTTGGCACAACAATGCAATAAAATAAGATAAGGAGAGGTTGCTACAGTAGTAAACAACTTCCAAGACTCAAATATAAAACAAAAGTACTGTAGTAAAATAAACACATGGGTTATCTCCCAAGAAGTGCTTTCTTTATAGCCATTAAGATGGGCTCAGCAGTTTTAATGATGCACTCCCAAGAAATAAGAGTTGAAGCAAAAGAGAGCATCAAGAAGCAAATTCAAAACACATTTAAGTCTAACCCACTTCCTATGCATAGGAATCTTGTACACAAACAAATTCATGAAGCATAATGCAACAAGCATAGGAAGATAAAACAAGTGTAACTTCAAGATTTTCAGCAAAAAGAGAGGTGTTTTAGTAACATGAAAATTTCTACAACCATATTTTCCTCTCTCATAATAACTTTCAGAGGCATCATGAACAAACTCAACAATATAAGTATCACATAAAGCATTCTTATTCACATGCATAAAAGTATCATTACTCTCCACATAAGCATAATCAATTTTATTAGTTGTAGTGGGAGCAAATTCAACAAAGTAGCTATCATTATTATTCTCATCAAGTGTAGGAGGCATAGTATAATCATAATAAAATTTACTCTCCATAGTAGGCGGCACCAAAAGACCACTATCATTATAATCATCATATATGGGAGGCATATCATAATCAACATAAACTTTCTCCTCAATACCCGGAGGGCTAAAGAGATCATTTTCATCAAAACCGACCTCCCCAAGCTTAGAATTTTCTATATCATTAGCAACAATGGTGTTCAAAGCGTTCATACTAATATCATTGCTACTAGCATGCAAATAAGATTCCATAGGTTTTTTAATTTTTGCATTAAACCATTCATGTCTTGACTCAGGAAATAGTTTGAAAAGCTCACAGATGTTTTCCATTATGCTTTACTAGTGTTTAACAAGAAACAAAAAGATGCAATTGCAGGATCTAAAGGAAATAGCTTCGAGCAAACACACAACGGCAACAGAAAAGTACTTAGTTACCTGGGACCGGAGTATGAGTGCCTTTTACCTTTCCTCCCCGGCAACGGCGCCAGAAAAGTGCTTGATGTCTACGGGTGCTTCTATTCTTGTAGACAGTGTTGGGCCTCCAAGAGCAGAGGTTTGTAGAACAGCAGCAAGTTTCCCTTAAGTGGATCACCCAAGGTTTATCAAACTCAGGGAGGAAGAGGTCAAAGATATCCCTCTCAAGCAACCCTGCAATCACGATACAAGAAGTCTCTTGTGTCCCCAACACACCTAATACACCTGTCAGATGTATAGGTGCACTAGTTCGGCGAAGAGATAGTGAAATACAAGTGGTATGAATGAATATGAGCAGTAGTAACGGCGCCAGAAAAGTGCTTGCTGGCGTGCAGTTGATGGTAGTAATATTGCAGGAAGTAAAGATGCAGTAAAACAGTAAACAAGCGATGATTGCAGTATTTGGAAACAAGGCCTAGGGATCATACTTTCACTAGTGGACACTCTCAACGTTGATCACATAATAAATAAGTTCTCTTCCTTTGTGCTACATATACTCTTGTTTGATAATGAACATCATTCATTGTGTAGGGCTACAAGAGCACCTCAATGCCGGAGTTAACAAGCTCCACAACATTCGGCATTCATATTTAAGTAACCTTTAGAGCATAATAGATCTTTGCAATTTAAACCGAGTACTAACATAGCATACACACTGTCACCTTTACACTATGAAGGGGGAATAGATCACATCAATACTATCATAGTAATAATTAACTCCATAACCTACAAAAGATTATGATCATAACCTACGCCAAGAACTACACGATGCACACACTGTCACCATTACACCGTGAAGGAGGAATAGACTACTTTAATAACATCACAAGAGTAGCACATAGACTAATAGTGATACAAAGCTCATATGAATCTCAATCATGTAAGGCAGCTCATGAGATCATTGTATTGAAGTACATAGGAGAGAGATTAACCACATAGCTACCGGTACAACACTTAGCCTCGAGGGAGAACTACTCCCTCCTCATCATGGGAGACAGCAGCGGTGATGAAGATGGCGGTGGTGTCGATGGAGAAGCCTTCCGGGGGCACTTCCCTGTCCCGGCGGCGTGCCGGAACAGAGACTCCTGTCCCCCAGATCTTGGCTTCGCGATGGCGGTGGCTCTGGAAGGTTTCTCGTACCGTGGCTTTTCCGTATCGAAGATTTAGGTTAGGGACCTTTATATAGACGAAGAGGCGGAGTCGGAGGGGCTACGGAGCCACCACACAATAGGGCGGCGCGGCCAGGGCCTGGGCCGCGCTGGACACATGTGTGGGCCCCCCAGGGCTCCCCTCTGGCGGCTCTCGGGTGTTCTGGAAGCTTCGTGGAATTCTAAGATGCTGGGAGTTGATTTCGTCCAATTCCGAGAATATTTCCTTACTAGGATTTCTGAAACCAAAAACAGCAGAAAACAGGAACTGGCACTTCGGCATCTCGTCAATAGGTTAGTTCCGGAAAATGCATAAAAACGATGTAAAGTGTGTATAAAACATATGTGTATCATCATAAAAGTAGCATGGAACATCAGAAATTATAGATACGTTTGAGACGTATCAATGAGTGGAGAGCAAACCGTTGGGGAACCCCAAGAGGAAGGTATGATGAGCACAGTAGCAAGTTTCCCCCAGTAAGAAACCAAGGTTTAATCGACCAATAGGAGAAAGAAATCACTTCCGAAGATGTTGCTAGCTGACTTTTGGCACGACGCACTACCGACGTCAACAACAATGTGGAACCTGCACACAACAGAACCAAAATACTTTGCCCCAACTTACAGTGAGATTGTCAATCTCACCGGTTTTGCTGAAAACTAAGGATTAACCGTATAGTGTGGAAAGAGATGTTTGTTTGCAGTAAAATAAAGATAGCCGTTTTTGTAGTAAGTAAACAGAACATGTGTTTGCAGTAGATGTTTTATCAGTGTAAAAGAAAGAACCGGGGTCCACAGTTCACTAGAGGTGTCTCTCCATAAACATAAATAACATGTTGGGTGAACAAATTACAGCTGGGCAATTGACAGAATAAATACCATAAATGACAAGATGATTACTATGAGATTCATTTGGGTATTACAACATAATACATAGACCGTAATCCAACTGCATCTATAACTAATAATCCACCTTTCGGTTAGTATCCACACTCCTTTCAGTATTAAGTTGCAAGCAAAAGATTATTGCATTAAACAATGTGTGTAAAGTAAACAATAGAAATATCCTTAGACAAAGTATTGTTGTTTTCTCCCTAGTAGCAACAACACATCTACAACCTTAGAAGTTATTGTCACTCTTCCAGATTACTAGAGGCATGAACCCACTATCGAGCATAAATACTCCCTCTTGGAGTCACAAGCACATACTTGGCCAGGGCATCTAATAGCAACGGAGAGCATGCAAGATCACAAATAACATATGACAGGTATATAATCGATCTCAACCATAGTATTCAATATTCATCGGATCCCAGCAAACACAATATTCACGCTGGGCGTTTGGGTTTACCCGAAATTTCTGGTCGGATAGTTCGGGTTTTTCAAATTTCGGGTTTTGGAATTGACACCCGAAAATCTCACAAGAAAATAGAAGCCCGAAAATTTGGGTACCCGAAATTTCGGGTTCGGGTATCGGGTAATCCCGAATTGCCCGAATTGTGATGGTCACCGTCAATGTTGGTGTCACAGCGAGGCTGAAAGAGGCGACCTTGGATTGGAGGTCCTCGACTCGCGAGACCGGCAGTCTAGTAGGAGGCGCAAGGCAACCTCGAGCTCCTCGACTCGCGAGACAGGAGAGACGTTGAGCTCCCAGACCACCTAGGAGCAACGCAGGCAAGCAGAAAGTGGGTGGCAATGAGCTTGACGGCTACCTAGCAGCGAATTCAGCGCGCATATCCGGGGCACCATGCTGGAGGGAAGCTCTGTGCGGTTTTAGATATGGCGGACTGGGACGGCGGCGAGCCGTGCTTGATGTGAGATGCGAGTAGGTGGCGGCGTTGGGCTTGCGGGAGGATAGAGACATTGTGGGAGCTAGGGTCGTGGACTCGTGGTGTCGTGCAGATGAGATCACGTGTGAGTGCCCTGCTAGGTTACTTTTCTTTGTTGGGCTTAGGCTGAAATTGGGAATACGTGTGCTGGGCTGCTAGAAATACACGGACTACAATTTCCGTTTGGGTTGATCGGGTAATGGACATTGACACTCGAATTTTCTCAACTAAATTCGGGTTTCCAGATTTAAAACCCGAAAAAACACCCGATTTTTCGGGTTCGGGTTTTTCGGGTTCCGACTTCGGGTCTCGGATTTTATGCTCACCGTGACACAACATGTAGCATTACATAAAGATGATCTTGATCATGATAGGCAGTGATGTCTACGCACGCTTCTATTCCTGTAGACAGTGTTGGGCCTCCAAGAGCAGAGGTTTGTAGAACAACAGCTAATTTCCCTTAAGTGAATCACCCAAGGTTTATCGAACTCAGGGAGGTAGAGGTCAAGGATATCCCTCTCAAGCAATCCTGCAATTAAGATACAAGAAGTCTCTTGTGTCCCCAACACACCTAATACACTTGTCAGATGTATAGGTGCACTAGTTCGGCGAAGAGATAGTGAAATACAAGTAATATGGATGATTATAAGTAGTAACTGCAATCTGAAATAAAAATGGCAGCAAGCAAACATGTAGCAGAATTTGTTGGAAACGGTGTTTCAATGCTTAGAAACAAGGCCTAGGGATCATACTTTCACTAGTGGACGTACACTCTCAACAATGATCACATAATTGAATAAATAAATGCTACTCTCAAACACTCTCTTGTTGGATAATAAACACCATTCATTATGTAGGGCTATAAAAGCACACCTCAAGCCGGAGTAAACAAGCTCCACAACGTCATAAAGGAATCACACACGATGCACACACTGTCACCATCACACCGTGGAGAGTGACTCTGGAGTTCATATTAAAGTAACCTCTAGAGTGCATAATAGACAAGAGTAACATCTACATATTCAACTAGATTACAAAGCTCATGATCACATAAAGATCACACCATGGGAGAGAGAGATGAACCACATAGCTACCGGTAGAGCCCTCAGCCTCGGGGGAGAACTACTCCCTCCTCATCATGGGAGACAGCAACGTCGATGAAGATGGCGGTGGTGTCGATGGAGATGACTCCGGGGGCAATTCCCCGTCCCGGCAGCGTGCCGGAACAGAGATTCTGTCACCCGAAACTTGTCGTCGATGGCGGCGGCGCTGCGGAACTCTTCGTGGAATATGACTCGATTGCTTTAGGGTTTTCGCATCTGGGAGAATATATAGGCGGAAGGGCGGCCTCGGAGGAGTCCCGAGGGACCCACCCCATATGGCGGCGCGGCAGAGAGGTGGGCCTCCGGCTGCACATTCGGTTAATATGGTTAATTCGGTTCGATTTATTCGGTTATACGGTAATACGGTTTCAATACTTCGGTTAATACGGTTACGTATAAAAATACGATTCGGTTTCGGTAATAACCATTAAACTTCGTTCGGTTTCGGTAATAACCAAACTAACTAAAGTTGACGCGAATTTTGGATTGAGAAGTAACTTTTATGGCCGTATATTTCATTTTCTGTATTTTGTATGATCATTCTAAAGATTTTGCAAGAGAGTGAAATAAAAAAGAAAGAAAATTTGAACAAACTAAAATATGGATGTATTTTGTATGGCCGTACGAAAGGTTTGCTAAAGAGAGAAAGAAAAAATAAATAAAACTAGACCATCTAACATATGCGACCATGTGAAGTATCGAACTAGCAACCTGTGGTTACCACTTACCAGGCGGACAAACAAAAGGACCAGACCACCAAACCACCTTACGTGTAGACTTTTCAGTTTAGGTGCTATATTAAGGCTACGTTTGAAGTTGGGCCGGCCGAGATTTTATGTTGCTCTGTACGTTCGGTTTCTTTCGGTTTAACCGCGGTTTTTCGGTTAAAAACCGAATTAACTGAAGTTCTTTCGGTTTGATGTTTTACTAACTGAAACCTAACCATAAAACCATAAAAACTGAAATTTGATTTCGGTTAGGTTTTTTTCGGTTTGGTTTTCGGTTTCAGTTCGGTTATGCACAGCCGGAGGTGGGCCGCGCCCCCCTATGGTGTGGGGGCCCCTTGGCCCCCCTCTGGCCCTTCTCTGGCTCTCTGGGTCCGCCTCGGCAAAATATTGACTTCTGTCTTCGTGGGGTCCAATTCCGAGAACTGTGTAGAATTTCTGAAACCAAAAACAGCAGAAAACATGAACTGGCGCTTCGGCATCTTGTTAATAGGTTAGTCCCGAAAAATGCTTAAAAATGATATTAAGTGTGAGTAAAACATGTAGGTATTGTCATAAAACTAGCATGGAACATAAGAAATTATAGATACGTTGGAGACATATCAAGCATCCCCAAGCTTAGTTCCTACTCGCCCTCGAGTAGGTAAACGATAAAAAGAATAATTTCTGAAGTGACATGCTACCAACATAATCTTGATTAATACTATTGTAAAGCATATGAGATGAATGAAGTGACTCAAAGCAATGGTCTATAGTTTGCTAACAATAAGATAATGACTAAACAACTGAATCATATAGCAAAAACTTTTCATGAATAGTACTTTCAAAACAAGCATCAAAAAGTCTTGCATAAGAATTAACTCATAAATCAATAGATTCTTAATAAGAGGTTTTGAAGCAACACAAAGGAAGATTTAAGTTTCAACAATTGCTTTCAACTTTCAACATGTATATCTCATGGATAATTGTCAACACAAAGTAATATGATGAGTGCAATAAGCAAGCATGTAAGAATCAATGCACACAGTTGACACAAGTGTTTGCTTCTAAGATAGAAAGAAGTAGGTAAACTAACTCAACATAAAGTAAAAGAAAGGCCCTTCGCAGAGGGAAGCAGGGATTAAATCATGTGCTAGAGCTTTTCAAGTTTTGAAATCATAAAGAGAGCATAAAAAATAAACTTTTGAGAGGTGTTTGTTGTTGTCAACAAATGATAGTGGGCACTCTAACCCCCTTGTCAAACAGACTTTCAAAGAGCGGCTCCCATGAAGGACGTTATCTCTACCAGCAAGGTAGATCATCCCTCTTCTCTTTTGTTTACACATCTACTTTAGTTTTATTTATGGATGACACTCCTCCCAACCTTTTTCTTTCACAAGCCATGGCTAACCGAATCCTTGGGTGCCTTCCAACATGTCACATACCGTGGAGGAGTGTCTATTTGCAAAATTAAGTTGCTTACTGATGAATCAGGGCAAAACATGTGAAGAGAATTATTAATGAAGGTTAATTAATTGGGGCTGGCAACCCCGTTGCCAGCTCTTTTTGCAAAATTATTGGATAAGCGGATGTGCCACTAGTCCATTGGTGAAAGTCTGCCCAACAAGATTGAAAGATAAAACACCACATACTTCCTCATGAGCTATAAAACATTGACAGATAATAACTTTTAAATTGTTTAGGTAGCACATGAAGTATTTACTTGGAATGGCAGAAAAATACCACATAGTAGGTAGTTATGGTGGACACAAATGGCATAGGTTTTGGCTCAAGGTTTTGGATGCACGAGAAGCATTCCCTCTCAGTACAAGGCTTTGGATAGCAAGGTTGTTTGAAGCAACACAAGTATAAACCGGTACAGCAAAACTTACATAAGAACATATTGCAAGCATTATAAGACTCTACACTGTCTTCCTTGTTGCTCAAACACTTTTACCAGAAAATACCTAGACCTTAGAGAGACCAATCATGCAAACCAAATTTCAACAAGCTCTACGGTAGTTCTCCACTAATAGGTTTAAACTACATGATGCAAGAGCTTAAACATGATCTACTTGAGAGCTCAAAACAATTGCCAAGTATCAAATTATTCAAGACAATATACCAATTACCACATGAAGCATTTTCTGTTTCCAACCAAATAACAATCAATGCTGAGGCTTTTAGCTTTCGCCATGAATATTAAAGTAAAACGAAGAACACAAGTGTTCAAATGAAAAAGCGGAGCGTGTCTCTCTCCCACACAAGCATGCTAGGATACAATTTATTCAGAGAATGAAAATAACAAAACGAAAATAAAAGCACACGGACGCTCCAAGTAAAGTACATAAGATGTGACAGAATTAAATATAGTTTCACTAGAGGTGACCTGATAAGTTATTGATGAAGAAGGGGATGCCTTGGGCATCCCCAAGCTTAGACACTTGAGTCTTCTCGAAATATGCAGGGATGAACCACGGCGGCATCCCCAAGCTTAGACTTTTCACTCTTCTTGATCATATTATATCATCCTCCTCTCTTGATCCTTGAAAACTTCCTTCACACCAAACTCAAAGCAATCTCATTAGCGGGTTAGTGCATAATCAAAAATTCACATGTTCAGCAAGGACACAATCATTCCCAACACTTCTGGACATTACCCAAGGCTACTGAAATTTAATGGAGCAAATAAATCCACTCAAACACAGTAAAAGAGGCAATGCAAAATAAAAGGCAGAATCTGTCAAAACAGAACAGTCCGTGAAGACGAATTTTTTCGAGGCACTTAACATGCTCAGATGGAAAAGCTCCAGTTGATCGAAAGTTGCGTACATATCTGAGGATTACGCATGAATTTTTTCAGGATTTTACGAGTTTCCTATAGAGAGATCAACTAAAATTCGTGACAGCTAAAAATCTGTTCCTACGCAGAAATCCAAACCTAGTATCAACTTTCTATCAAAGACTTTACTTGGCACAAAAATGAAATAAACATGATAAGGAGAGGTTGCTACAATAGTAACAACTTCCAAGACACAACAAAACAGAAGCAAAATAAAAACATGGGTTATCTCCCAATAAGTGCTTTCTTTATAGCCATTAAGATGGGCTCAGTAATTTTAATGATGCTCTCGCAAGAAATAAGAGTTGAAGCAAAAGAGAGCATCAAAAGCAAATAAGAAACACTTTTAAGTCTAACCCACTTCCTATGAAAAGGAATCTTGTAAGGGAACAAGTACTGAAAGCACAAAGCAACAAGCATGGAAAGGCAACACAAGCGCAACTTCAAGATTCTCAACATAAAGAGGGGAAACTTAATATTATTAAGATGCATATAACCATATTTCCCTCTCTCATAATAACTTTCCGTAGCATCATTGATGAAATCCACAATATAACCATCACTTAAACATTCTTATCATGGTTCATATGCATAAAAGTATCATTATTTTTGGCATAAGAAAAACTCTTCTCATTAATAGTAATTGGAGCAGGATCATTATCAAGAATTTGAACATGGTAAACAAGTTGCATACTAAGGGAATGGTTTTTGGCAATCCCATCATAACTATGACAAGTTTCATAAGGATAATTATAACCTGTGTCATAGCCATCTCTATAACGATTATCTAAACCCGGAGATATAATATCATCATTTTCACTAAAAGTAAAGGTCTCAAATATAGGATCTTCAAGCACAACATCCCCAAGCTTAGAGCTTTCAATATCATCGTTTGAGGGAATATGGATAGTGCTAACATCATTACTTTCATAATCAATACCAAAGAGATTTTCAGTATCAAAAGTAGTGTGCTCTTCCAAATCATGATCACTAATATAGGTAAAGGGCATAGGAAGATCATTGTACTCAGATTCATTATCATAATAATCATTAGGAGCAACATACTTACGGTTACCTATCGTTATCTCATACACGCGGGGATATGCCGTTACCTCTTTCTTTTTATTCCCCCTCTTCTTCTTCTTCTTCGTTCCCTTCCTCTTCTTCTTTTCCTCTTTAGGAGGGAGAGGCTTGAAAGGAAGCTTCTCCACATAACCTGGTTTATTTCCAGAAACAATAGAAGAAACTTGGGAGGATTCCTACTTTTCATTAATAAATTCAAAACACACAGCGGTCCTATCATATTTTGGCAAAGTGTCATCTTCTATAATATTTTGTATGTAAGTATTTGTGTGGCAATTATCATTGCAATAAGAAAGACACCCATGCAGGACACTATTAATATCAAGAGCACTCATATCCACCAAAGAAGTTTTTCTCAATAACTCTTCACACTCCAAAAATAATGTAAGTTCCTCATGCTGATTAGGAGTGATTTCATCATCACAATACAAATTTGCAGCACTCATGAGGTTCGAATTATCATTGGAGGAGCATTGAAAATTAAAATGACCCACTCTATGGCAAAGTTCACAAATAAAAGGATAGAGGGCACAAACTTTTTCACCAAGATCATCTAGAGCCCTAGACCACTTTCTAGTTTCTTCATTCCTGTGATGGATACAATATTCTTCTTCAATTTTATTCTTTTCACAAGGTATATGAACTCCACATAAATTAACATGCTTATAGGAAATAGCATTTTCAGAAGTTTGAGCATGTTCATTGCAATCATTAATAACAGTTTCATCCTTCATGCTAGTGTCTTTGAAAGGTTCATGATACATGTACCAATTTTCTTTAGGAACATTAATATGAGAAGCAAAGGCTCTATAGCAATCGACCATAATTTGAGGATCAAGACCATATTTAGCACTAAGCTCTTGAAAATCAGCAGTTTGAGCGAAAGACTTAATGCAATCATACTCGTAGTTTATACCTGATTCTTTACCTTTGTCATTATCCCAATTTTCAGTATTCCTTTGAATTTCTTCGAGAAGATTCCACTTAGCTTCAACCTCCTTTCTTGTGAAAGATCCCTCCAAACAAGCATCTAGATAGTCCTTGTGGTGTCCTGAAAGCCTTGCATAAAAAATATTAATAATAACATTACGGGGGAGCTCATGAATGGGACATTTGAGCATTAGTGACTTCAATATCCCCCATGCTTGGGAAATACTCTCTCCATCACGAGGATAAAAGTTATTAATGTAATTCCTATCAACATGCACTTCATGAGGAGGATAAAATTTAGAATAAAAGAGAGGTACAATTTCCTCCCAACCAATAGGTCGACCATTCTTCAGCATCCTATACCATTCCGCAGCTCTGCCCTTCAGAGATATAGAGAATAGCTTCCTCTTAACTTGGTCCTTTGATATACATGCACTCTCGAACAACTCGCATAATTCATGTATAAAGAGTAAATGATCACTAGGATGGACAGTCCCATCTCCAAAATAGCAATTGTTCATAGCAAATTTAACAATTTTCGTAGGTATCTTGAAAGGAATACTTTCAGTAGGTGGATTTAAAATATCACAAGCATCATTAGAGTTATCCCATATGGGAGATAAAGTATTATCAGAGCAAATTTTCTCCCCTAAAGCTGAGAAGCTAAAAAGATCATAAAAACTAGCTTCCCCAAGCTTAGACTTTTCCATAGCATTAGCAGTAATTGCGTTCATACTAATAACATTGCTACTAGCATGCAAATAAGGTTCCATAGGTTTTTTAATTTCCGCATCAAACAATTCATGTCTTAACTCAGGAAAAAGATTAAAAAGCTCACTAAATTTGTTGTTGTTTTCCATTATGCCTAACTAGTGAAAAATAAAAACAAGAAACAAAAAGATGCAATTGCAGAATCTAAAGGAAATAACTTCGAGCACTCACACACCGGCAACAGTGCTAGGAAATAGCTTAGTAGTCGGAGGATGTGAATACCTTTTACCTTACCTCCCCGGCAACGGCACCAGAAAATAGCTTGATGTCTACGCACGCTTATATTCCTGTAGACAGTGTTGGGCCTCCAAGAGTAGAGATTTGTAGAACAGCAGCAAGTTTCCCTTAAGTGAATCACCCAAGGTTTATCGAACTCAGGGAGGTAGTGGTCAAGGATATCCCTCTCAAGCAACCCTGCAATTAAGATACAAGAAGTCTCTTGTGTCCCCAACACACCTAATACACTTGTCAGATGTATAGGTGCACTAGTTCGGCGAAGAGATAGTGAAATACAAGTAATATGGATGATTATAAGTAGTAATTGCAATCTGAAATAAAAATGGCAGCAAGCAAACATGTAGCAGAACTTGTTGGAAACGGTGTTTCAATGCTTAGAAACAAGGCCTAGGGATCATACTTTCACTAGTGGACACTCTCAACAATGATCACATAATTGAATAAATAAATGCTACTCTCAAACACTCTCTTGTTGGATAACAAACACCATTCATTGTGTAGGGCTATAAAAGCACACCTCAAGCCGGAGTAAACAAGCTCCACAACGTCATAAAGGAATCACACACGATGCGCACACTGTCACCACACACCGTGGAGAGTGACTCCGGAGTTCATATTAAAGTAACCTCTAGAGTGCATAATAGACAAGAGTAACATCTACATATTCAACTAGATTACAAAGCTCATGATCACATAAAGATCACACCATGGGAGAGAGAGATGAACCACATAGCTACCGGTAGAGCCCTCAGCCTCGGGAGAGAACTACTCCCTCCTCACAATGGGAGACAGCAACGTCGATGAAGATGGCGGTGGTGTCGATGGAGATTACTCCGGGGGCAATTCCCCGTCCCGGCGGCGTGCCGGAACAGAGATTCTGTCCCCCGAAACTTGTCGTCGATGGCGGCGGCGCTGCGGAACTCTTCGTGGAATATGACTCGATTGCTTTAGGGTTTTCGCATCTGGGAGAATATATAGGCGGAAGGGCGGCCTCGGAGGAGTCCCGAGGGACCCACCCCATATGGCGCCGCGGCAGAGAGGTGGGCCGCGCCCCCCTATGGTGTGGGGGCCCCTTGGCCCCCCTCTGGCCCTTCTCTAGCTCTCTGGGTCCGCCTCGGCAAAATATTGACTTCTGTCTTCGTGGGGTCCAATTCCGAGAATATTTCCTGTGTAGAATTTCTGAAACCAAAAACAGCAAAAAACAGGAACTGGCGCTTCGGCATCTTGTTAATAGGTTAGTCCCGGAAAATGCATAAAAATGATATAAAGTGTGAGCAAAACATGTAGGTATTGTCATAAAACTAGCATGGAACATAAGAAATTATAGATACGTTGGAGACGTATCAGGCAACTCACAAGATCTAAACATGAAGCATAAATTGGAGAAGACAATCATCTAGATAATGCTATGGACCCATAGTCCAGAGATGAACTACTCACACATCACTTCGCAGGCGGGCATGGCGATGTGGAGGCCTCCGGTGATGATCTCCCTCTCCTGCAGGGTGCCGGGAAGAGCTTCATAACCCTCCCGAGTTAGGGTCGGCGATGGCGGCCGTGACGGAACTTTTCGTGGATGGAGGCTCGAGTATTTGGGTTTTTCTCGAACAAGTGAATAAATAGGCGGAAGGGTGAGGTCGGTTGGTGCCTGAGGGGTCCACACCACCCCTAGGCGCGACCAGGGCGTTGGCCACTCCTAGGCCAGGTGTGGCCGCCTCGTGGCGCCTCTTCGTCTCTCCTCCGGACTCCAGCTTCATTACAGTAAAATAGAAACTTCGGCTTTTGTTTCGTCCAAATCCGAGAATATTTCATGTACAACTTTTCTGAATAACAAAACAGCTGAAAATAGGGAACTGGCACTGTGGCATCTTGTCAATAGGTTAGTTCCGGAAAATGCATAAAAATGAAGTGTAAACAAAACATATAGAAATTGGTGTTAAACAAGCATGGAGCATCAAAAATTATAGATACGTTTGCAATTTATCACTTCCACAGTAAGCATGATTACGGTCTAGCTCATTACTCATAATCAGTCAAACCAACAATATGCATAGTGGTATTTTCTACCAAACATTACTTTCTTATGAGCTTTAAATTACACAAAAATGAAATTTTAAAAAGGTTGGAGGCAAATACACACATTATACTTCAAATATAAAGTGCCATGTAGGTAGGTATGATAGACATTGGATTTGAGTAGAGCTTGGAAACAAGTCTATGATTGTGTAAGAATTCAAATCTTTTTGCTAGCAAGAGGTCTAAAAGCATGCAATAGTATCCGTAGACTAATCATTCATAATCAAACAATGATACTTAAAGTTAAACATCTATGTATACTAGAAAGAAGTAGCAATGAATAAGACACATAACACATTATCACTCAATAGAGCATGTTAAACTAGAGATACAATACAAAGAATAAATTTCAGCCTTCAGGCATTCCTTCTTTTCTTTTAAGAACATGCAACTTATTTTACTTTGAATATTCAGAGATAAAGAATTTGGTCCAGTAGCTCATGCATATGAATTATAAACACTAAATACGATGGTTCTCTCATAAAACAAAACAAAACTAGACACAAAGAAAATAAGGATGCTTCAAGTTTTTGCGAAAATTTTATGTTGCTCAAAAAATAGAGTTTAGAGCTGCTCAAACAAGGGATTTAAAATGAATCCAGTAGGGTTGCATGGGAAACCCCAAGCTTATGATATTAATCATGATTGAATCATCTTAGTGTGATATTCTTCCATTTCCCGTGAAAAAACTTCAACACAAACTTTTATGTTCATTCTTTTCTATGGATGACATTAGAGGTAAAAAGAAATCATGCTTGCTACTATTTTACTCAAGAATAAAATTATATATTCATGAAAAAGAGAGCACATAATGTTATACTTATTCTATAATATCAAAATATCCAAGTAAAAAATCATCTTGATACTCAAAAGAATGGATCTAACAAAGTATGGCAAAATCTATATAGATTTTTTTCTACAGTAAAACTGATTTTTTCGTACGACTTAGACACATCAAAAAATTAAGCCAATTTATGTAAACATATAGGATTAAAAGTTGAAGCTACAATATTAAGGAAAAAATTCTTAGAGCTACCGGTAAGGAGAAAAAATTCGTGCACAAAAAAGTGTAGCGCGAAAATCAGCAACTCCAAATCATGTTTGCAACTTCAAACATCCAAATGGGAAAAAACTTGATACTTTATTTAAAAACCGGAGAGTAAAGTAAAAGAAAACTAAATGCTACATCAAGCATGCAAAAACAAAAAACACAAATAGAAACATCTCGGGTTGCCTCCCGTAAAGCGCTTTCTTTATAGCCATAAATCTAGACTTACTTACTTGATTCAAGTGACATGGAAATTATGGGGTAGCATAAATTCTACCTCCTTCTTCCTTGAAAAGTGTTACATACATTTATTATTAGGGAAATGAAACTTAACATTCCCTTCCTTCGAATCAATGATAGCCCCTGTTGTTCACAGAAAAGGTCTTCCAAGGATTATAGGACTAGAGGAATTTTTCCCCATGTCCATAACAATGAAATCAACATGTGCATATGTCATATGTAATTTAATCATAACATGTTTTAATTTTCCTATTTCCTTTCTATTTTAATCATCAACAAGTAATAAATCAATAGAGCATTTTTCGATATTTTTAAGGTTGAGTAATTCATATAGCTCTTTAGAAATAACAGAAACACTAGATCCTAGATCAAGAATAGGATGGTGTGTTTCTTTGTCAATAGATATTAAAATCTTGGGAATCTGCATATTCCCAAGCTTAGGTGGTATCATGGCCTCATTATTCTACCTCTGAATCTTTTATTTAATAACATAGTTGGCAATATAAGAACCAAAACCAGCTTGATTAACATCCATAGTGGAATTTGTAGAAAAAAATTCTAGTATAGCAATTAATTCATTCAAGCTACATTTATCAAATCCAAGAGTGGTTCCCTAGCTTCACTAACCATTTTAACTTCTTCAACATGTTTATCATTGGTAAGCATAAGAGTTTTTTTTCATCCATAGCATTCAAAGTTTCCCAAGATCTATCTATAATTTCTTGCACATATTTAATTGTTTCTTCATGGTTCTTTTGTTGCAAGATATTTTAAAAATAGATAACTTCTTGTGTTGAGAGCTCAAATTTATCAATCAAAGCATCATGCTTTTCAAATTTTTCTATGAATTATTTATTCAAATCTTTTTGTAAAGCAATAAAAGATCTAATGGTATTTTGTAATTCATTAGGATTATTACCACTAGAATATTTGTTGGGCACATAAGGGGTCGACCATAGCTATTGTTTTAATTATTACTCACATTTTCATTGTTGTTCCCAACTAAATCTTGTAATGGAACATTATCATAATTATTTTTAGCTATGTATGCAAGGATGGCATCAATTTCATTAGATAAAGGATTTTCTTCTTCAATTGAATGCACTTTCTTTGTGGTATTAGTTGCTCTTTCAGTATTCCATTGACTTTGATTATGTGACATGCTTTCTAATATGGCTTTAGCTTCAGGTACAATTTTTCATAAAAGCACCTCCCGTAGCAGAATCTATCATGCTTCTAGACATTATATTCAACCCATTATAGAAAGAGTGTAGGATAGTCCATTCAGTAAGTCCATGAGATGGGCAAGTTCTAAGCATTTTTTAATTATTTCTCACGCTGTTGCTACATGTTCATTATCATTTTATCTAAAAGACAATATGATGTTTCTATTCTGTAGAATTTTAACAAGTGGTTAGTACTTTTTAATGAAATCCTCTTTAAGATCATCCCAAGAATTAATACTAGCAGTAGGTAAAGATAATAACCACTCTTTAATTAGCTTTTCCGCTAAGAGAAAATGGGAATAATTTCATCTTACAATATTGTTTTCCACATTTTTAAATTTTTGCATATCACAAATTTCGCAGAAATCATGTAAATGCATAGAGGCATCTTCACTAGAACTACCGTCAAATTGTTCCCTAGTTATAAGATTTAATAACATCGAACTTGCTTCAAAGCTTTTAGCAGTTATCTTAGGTGCAGTAATAGGCTTAGCAATAAAGTTATCATTATGAGTGTTTGTGTAGTCACATAATTTAGTTTTTTCCCCCACGATTTTTCGAAGATAGTTGCTACTACTTTTTATGTGTTTTTCAACTTTTAAGAAAGAGAACTAAAAATCAGAAACTAAAAACAAGAAAACAAAGAATAAAAACAAGACAAATAAAATACGATGCAAAATCTAAAAGAGATAGGAGAGGTCACAGTGATTTACCTCCCCAAGCTTTGGTTAGACCCGGTGCTAGAAATGTCTTCAGGCGCCAGAAAATTCTGTGTGGTGGAACTCTTCTCAGTTCCCCGGCAACGGCGCTAGAAAATACTTTGATAACATTTGATGGGCTTGATGATTCCCCTAAAACTACGCCAAATTAAAAGACCTTGATATGTTGGATCTCCAAGTGCAGAGTGTTGTATCAAGGGAGTATCTTCCACACAAGGGTGACTCGAGGGTTTATATCGAACTCTCGGGGAACTGGATGGAAGAGTGTTCTATTCTCTCTTCTTCAAGGAATCCTACAAGTAAAATAAATGCCTTGTGTCCCCAACTCTATCGTGTGGTTTTCAAGTTCAAGGTTTCGCGTAAATAAATAACACAAGTAGTAATAAAACAAGTATAAACTAAACTAGATGAATAACTAAGTAAAAATGGTAAAGAGATTGATTGCTTTTGGTTTTTTGGGCACAAATAAGAAAGATAAATATTTTGTATTTTCAGAATAAAATAGTGCAGCAAATAGAAAACAATGTAAAAGCAATATAAAGGTGTTTCTTATGATAAAAGTGGACCGGGGTTCATGGGTTCAATTGACTATTCTCTCGTAAAGTTGTGGTGGACAAAAAGCAATTCATCAATGAGATATGAAGGTCCAAATAATATTATATGTAAGATCAGAATTAATATGGGCGCATCCTAACATAGAGATGATGCAACACACCTCTCTTATGCTCCACAAGAATGAAACTTCGTCAATCTTGTATTAAGAATTAACAGAGTATAGCAATAAGTACTTTGACATGAAGTTTGAATATCAAATATGCTACCTTGAACAAACAAGATCATCATTACTATCACATGATGAATATATCACATGCATTCACTTTATCCCTGGTGAGGTAGAAAAAGAAAGTCAAAACCATAATAGCTCTTGAACATATTGTCAATATCCAATCACTAAAACCTTGCTACTCCATCTAACACACACATCACCCCACACACGCTCTTGCATAGATGTTGGATAAGAACGTAAACTTAAGAACGGGGTAGATAATATGCATCTATCAATACATCTCACAATATAATAAGATCAGATCTCATAAAACAAGGATTCACCACATAGGTATTACAAATATGGCCATAATAATGATAGGCAGCTCATATGTCACTAAGTACTATGAAGAACATGAGAGAAATAGATCAAGCTATTGCCACACCCGTAGTCCATAGGTGGACGTACTACTCCCTCTTGATCATGGTGATGGTGATGAAAACGTTGGAGAAGGTGGAGATCCCTCCGGCGGTGATCCCGACCGAGTCCCCCCTCCAATCTTCTCTGCAGTAGCCTCTGTTTTGGTGTTTCTGTCTTTCTACGGTGCTCTCCTCCTGAGAACTCTTCAGGGCCATGTATAGGGTTTTTAGGTAAAACAAGTCGGTTCACGAAAGAATTAGGGCAAACAGACGCTCGAGGGCTGAACGGAGGTGGGTGGTGCGGCCTAGAAGTCTGGTCGCGCCAGCTGGCCTAGTTTAGCCCTCGGGCCTCTCCAGGTGTGATTTAAAAGTCCATTGTGTTCCTCCCAGTGAAAAATGATGCTCCAAAAATCCTAGGTCAATTTGATTTCGTATAGGTCCCTGAAAGTGAAAAATACGCGAAACAGGGTTTCCCTGTTCTGCGGGGTTATAAACCAAATAAAGGGGATCATTGGTAGATCCCCATAAATCAATGTAAAACATGGTCTTATCATCATATATGTTACAAATATGTGGGAATTCAATATGATAAAGGACAAAATTCATGTATGCATTTTACATGCATCAACATCCCCAAGCTTAACCTATGCTCGTCCCGAGCATGAAGGTGATAAAACTAACATGAACTTTGAAATTTATAATATGTAGCTTCTAAATAATCATGCAAAGTATCACGAGATTCAACCAATAGAGAATAACAACAAGTAACATGAACTCATAAAGTGATAACTCTTACATTCTACATAGCATGTATAAAAGTAAATAGATTGTAAATAACATGAATGACAACTACTTATGAATCGTAAAGCATGCTTGAGAAAATCCTATGAAATTGTTGGAAGACTTTGTGTCTTCTCTTTTCAGAAATATTTATTTTGACTCTTGAACTCAAGAAAGTATGCAGGGAATACATATGCGCTAAACCTCCAACAAAATAAAAAGTAGAGAGCATGAAAAATGGTTTTGAGCTATGCAATTCATGTCAACAATAATAATAAGGATGGGGTACCAAGTATCGTCTGCATAAAGATATCTATGTGTCATGAGTTTGACCTCTTATGAGTAAGTATTGCCTCATTTTCTTGAGTGCTAAGGACTACACCTCTTGCTAGTCAACTCTGGGTTACCAAGACCTTTCGACATACATGTTTTAACCAAGTGTCATAATGGGTATCTTTATATCACCTATACAAAGGACCAAAGGAGATGTGCATCTCAACTATAGACCATCCATACCGAGACAACATGAACAACAGACATTGAGCATTCGATCCTCTCTAACTCTCTCTCACTTTTTTCTCATACTTTTTTGTTTATTTTCTCATACTCTTTTTTCACAACTCTTTTTTTTCACAACTCTTTTTTTCACACAACTCTTTTTTCGCTCTTCCTATTGAGGATGCTTGTTGCTGAAACTTCCACCATGATTAAGCATGGCTTAGGTTAGCTGCTCATTATTCTTATCTAGCAATGCATGCTTACTTGTTTGAATAACCTCTACTTATTTCACAAGAGATAGCCATCAACAAAACATAATAAATGATGATCAACGAAGGGTGAAATACCCCAAAAGTGCAATGTTGAAAGACTTTCCCGGTAACATGGTTACAGTCTAGCTCATTACTCACAATCAGTCAAACCAACAACATGCATACTGGTATTTCCTACCAAAATTAACTTACTTTCTTATGAGTTTTAAATTATACAAAAAGGAAATTTTGAAAAGGTTGGAGGAAAACACACACATTATACTTGGAATAGGAAGTGCCATGTAGGTAGGTACTAGTAAAAGTGCACGTGCAATGCACGTCTTTAAAATGGAGTATTTATATTTTAATGAAATGTTTTTTACCTACTCTTTATTCGATGAGGCAGTAGATAGGTCCTAGCGCTGTATGTGTCATATGTTAAAGTCTGAGGGATAGATTTTGCTTTGTTTTTGAAGTTCCGACTTATCATCATTCGTTTTCGAGTCCACTAAAATAATAACTTTTGCTCTAAACTATGACAGGCTTTTTTGGCGGTGCGTTGTAAGGAATAGAACACGTACGCGAACTGGAGATGAGGCGATCAAGAAGACGATTAGGGTTTCCGGTCGCCTCCCGTTCGTGCCGCCGACCTGCCACATTTCTGTGGCCTTCGAGCCATTGATGCTAGGTGGATCTCGGTCCCTATCGCCGAGGTGACACTCAGGTGGTGGCGGCGGAGTCTTTTCCAATAAAGCCTCCCCGGCTTCACCCCATCTCAACGGCAACATTTAAAAGGTTGTGGGAGTGATGTGGTTCTCCGGGGCTTCTTCTGGCTGGGGGATCTTCAGATCTCCATGGAGCTTCGTCAATGTTTATTCCTTCTTCTTTGTCTCCGATACAGATGTTGTCTTCTTGACCTGTTCAGTGGCTTTCTGCCCGTAACCAACAATTGTAGGCCGGCTCAGGGAGGAGCGGCAGTGGCGACTCGCCGTTGACATGGCCTGGAGGGTGAAGACAATGTCCATTTCAAGAATTTTTATTGTAATTTTCGTTTTTGTTGGATGCTTGGTATTGTTGAATATTTCTCTTAATTCGATGGTTCTACCCGCAAAAGAAAAAGTTGTTTTTTAAATAATAATGTAACATATAATAAATGTCATGATAGCGAGTGAGACACATGTTCACATGAAGACACATCACTCACTCGGCCTGTCTCTTAGAGCATCCCCACTCGTCTCTTTTTATCCCTTTTTCAAATTGTAAATAGGTTGTTTCCTACACAGTAAATAAATGGTCCCAGCTGATGCCGTGATTTTTGATTGTGGAGAACTCCCTAAAGGTGTTGCTGAAGGACTTGTGAACTTTTCAATGATAACATGCATCCTAACTGGCCAAGTGACCTGGATGAGAAGCTGATTTCATGGTGGTTGGAAGCCGTAGAGTCTGCTCAGGCTTTTGGGAATAATAACCTTACAGTTTAAAATAGGTGTATGTATTGCTGAATTCATGAAATCTAGCAGCACTGAAATCCAAGGGTGTCAACATGACTCCATGTTGTTCTAAATTTACTGCAGGAACTGAGGAGCGCTGCCGCGTCCGCCCGGCCTGCAGGCTGATTATGCCACCGGACATTCAGTTGCTCAAGAGTTAAACAGGTTGGTTTTCAAATATATGTATATTGTCCTATATCATAAAAATATATATTGTGATCTTTTGTCATGTTTTTTACCGAGCCATTTATGCCTAAAAGGTGTGAGCGTGCCTAAAACACACAATCCACACTTACATAAAATTTACAATCACATATATGTATTTATAATTAGTTGTAAAAATACTTAAGATAAAACTAAGCAACAATATGTATTATGTTTCTTCTTGAAGGTCCATCTATGTATCTTGATACATGGCGAAATATGAGTGACGGATAAAATATCTCCCCTGAAACACTCCATCAAATTTAACATCCATATACCAATATGACAAAAACAAATTAACATTCAAAAATCGAAAACATGACCTGGATGATTACAAGTTTTCGATGATACAAAATTTGATTTATATATTCGATGAAAGCAACTACAATTCATATGCAAGTAGATTTTATTTGAAAGTAACACGTTTATTCAATTACAAGGCAGCGCTGACTAAATCGCAGTTTGAGTGTGGGCTACATCATTATCTCGTTACTATCCAAGGAGTGCACACCCAAACTGGATATACCCCAGCTCACAAAAGAAAAAGAGAATCGACAAGCCCAGACTCTGTACCACTCTTCTTTCTGCTTCCTCAAGCTGCCCACTCAACTACCTCCCCACCGCCCCAAGGTCTGGCAACCCCTCTCCAGCTCCCTCTCTCGTCAGGCCTCCCCTCCCCCTTCATCTCCACTGTTGGCGAGAGGAACCGCATGCCCCTTCTCTTCTCCGCCCTTTCTCGTCGAATCCGGCTGCTGAAGTGCCCAAGGAGGTGCTCGAGCTCGGCATGCTCGTGGGCAACCTAGCGCACGGCGGCGACGATGGGAGCGTAGGAGGCGGGATCCGCAGGAGGCAAGGCGCTGCTGGAGCTAACGCCGTACAGGACTTCGCGCAGCAGGAGGGGTCACCAGCCGGGCCGCCATTCGCGTTCGAGTCTGTCTCCCACCACATCCATCTCGGGATCCTCCTCTTCTCCGGTATTGTGCAGTGCAACATCAGCTGCTTGTGTTCACCAACTGTTTTAATTTAGAATTATTAAGTTCGTACTTTAGTATGTCTTCTTCTTTAGTTGCACAAACTTGTATGATCCTCCCAACATAGCATCAGGCATCATTCTAAAGGGTAATCAACTAATCATGAATGGTGTGACATTTGAAAATATCTGCTATCTTTACTTGGTCTTTTAGGAAAACCAGTAGCAGCACAATGAAATACAAGGTCTATCTCCGATTATTTGTTTTATGTGTGTTCCAAAATATAACAGAATTTGGTCAAGCCTGAATTTGACTTGTAGGCTGTGGCTGTGATCTTGCATACCCATATACAGAGCTCTGAAACATAGTGACATGTTGTTTAATCTTCAGTTTGTCTCTCTCTTCTGTATGTTGATAACTTTCTGTTTGTAGTAGGGCGAGTGTTCTTAAGCACAGAGGATTGGTAGAAAACATGACTGATCAGTGGTCTGACGAATACCTCTTATGAAATAGGTAAAAGAGAAGCATAAATCTGAACTATATAAAACTATCATCACCAAATCCCTAAATGGTGTAGCGTAAACATACAAATACGTTTCAGTGGTACATCAAAATGATCCAATCTGAGCTCTGATTATGTACAATGTGTCTACTGGTACCTCAAGAGAAGATGAAGTAAAGCTGATAGTCATGTGTCTTCTTAGGCTTGTTATGTCGTTGCATATGTTTCTCTATCTGCATGGGTAGTGCCAACTCGTTCTCCATAGTTCCTGGCCCTTCCGTGCCGGATGTTGTTGCTAAGTGCTTGTCCTGAGCTAACAACAGTTGTTGACTTGTTTTGTTTTCGGATAATTCCTGGGAACAACAAAAATAAAACTAAAACCAGGAAAAGGGTGTTGGATAATTACTGTGGAGAAGTGCAAGCATTGGGGAGTTTTTAGGACCAATAAACTCACATTTGTCAATTCGGAGTAAGTAGCCTCTTTGCCGGTTATATTTTCTAGCTCATTGGTCTCAGATTTGGTCAGCCCCTCTTCAATCTGCATATTATCTGTGTCCTCACCCTTTGATCCCCTGTCGATGTTTTCCTGAAAACCAAGCATATATCACTTTTAATTACGAAGCCTTGCAAATTATTTAATTACCAAACCTTGCAAACTATAAAGTTACACAGATTAATATCATTACCGCGTTGATAGCATGGACAATAGCACCGAATCTAGGTGGAGATTGATCCGCAGAGGGCATCGGGGATGGCGGCCCAGACATTGAGAATGATGCAACACAGCCAGATTCGTTGGGCGAGTGGACAAAGTTGAGGTGGAGGAGGCCAGCGAGGTGGAGGAGAGTTTGGATGGGGCGATTGTGCAGGAAACTGCGATTTAAAGAGGTCCAATATGAAATCATGGGGGGGGGGAACAATATATTAATTCAGTAATGAACATATAAAAGGGCTGCTGGACAGTAGAAATGCCGATATCTGAAATTATTTCTGAATCAAGGACAGTACAATTGCTTTGTTGATTCATCTTACAGTAAACATACAAATAGTTTAACCATGAGTTTGTTGCATCCATTCTCATAGTTTCAGATTTTAGAAGCAGCAAACCACATATATTAACCTCGGATCATGTACACACATTTATTTATTTCAGGGCTTCATTGCCAGCGACCAAATGGTTGAGAACACAAGTGATTTAAAGCGAAAGAAATGATACTTGTAACCTTAAATTTGAAAGGAGATATTTAAGTGGACATGAAAACAACTTCTGTATTATGTTATATAGTAATCTGGTTGCATCTCATCCCATTTGTCAGTACCAGATAAATTGATTGTTCCAGTTATAGATCAATTATTTCTTCTGGATTAGTAGGTAGATGCAGCAACCATGGAGACATGTAAATAGATGCATGAACCATGAAACTGACCTCAAGTAAATCAAAGTGTATTTTTTTGTACCCACATTTTCAGGTGACCAATGTGGTTGAGGCACTTGGTTGTTGGACGGCCTCTGGGCAATCTGGGGCACTTGGGTCTTCAACGGCAGACGGCGGCTGGGGCACTTGGTTTGTGGATGACGGCGGCTGCGGCAGTTGGTTCGTTGATGGCGGCTGGCCACTTGCGTCCTCGACGCCGGCGTTACCAGTGGGCGGCGGCTCAACGGCAGCTGGGCACTTGCCTCCCCGACGCCGGCTGTGGCAGTTGGTTCGTGGATGGCGGCTGGGCACTTGTCCTCGGTGCCGGCTGTAGCAGTTGGTTCATCGACGGCGGTTCAACGGTGACTGGGCACTTGCGTTGTCGACGCCGGCTAGGCACTTGCATCGTCGACGCCGGCTTTGGCGTTGGTTCGTCGACGGCGGCTCAACGGCGACTGGAAACTTGTGCGGAAGGCGTGGATGATGGGTCCTGGAGACTCCGGCGCTGCTGGGTATGGTGAAAGTCAGCGGTTGTTGTTTTAACGAAAGGGTATGTGTATTGTAAGTGGACGTGGGATTGAGGATGTGCTCAACGTGTTGAGCTCAACATTGGGATGATTTTGACCGTAGGATGACTGTGTGTGAAGGGCCCAGATTGATTGGATCTGCCTCTCTCTCTCTTTTTATATTAGTGGAGATGATAGACATTGGATTTGAGCAGAGCTTGGAAACAAATCTATGCTTGTGTAAGAATTCAAATCTTTTGGCTAGCAAGAGGTCTAAAAGCATGCAATAGTATCCGTAGATTAATCATCCATGATAAAACAATGATACTTAAAGTTAAACATCTGTGTATACTATCAATAAGTATAGCACTGAATAAGGCACATAACAAATCATCACTCAATAGAGCATGTGAAATTTGAGATACAATACAAATAATAAATTTCAGCTTTTAGGCATTCTTTCTTTTTCTTTTAAGAGCATGCAACTTATTTTACTTTGAACATTCATAGATAAATTTTTTGGTCCAGTAGCTCACTCATATGCATTATAAACACTTAATATGACGGTCCTCGTATAAAACAAAACAAAACTAGACACAAATAAAACAAATACGCTTCAAGTTTTTGCGAAAATTCTATGTTGCTCAAGAAATAGAGTTTAGAGGTGCTCAAACCAGGGATTTCAAATGAGTCCAGTGGGGTTGCATGGGCATCCCCAATTTTATGATATTCATCATACTTGAATCATCTTAGTGTGATATTCCTCAATTCCCTGTGAAAAAACTTCAACACAAACTTTTATGTCCATTCTTTTATATGAGTGACATTAGAGGTAAAAATAAATCATGCTTGCTGCTATTTTACTATGGAATAAAATTATATCTTCATGAATCAGAGAGCACATAATGTTATAATCATTCTAGCATATCAAAATATCCAAATAAAAATCATCTTGATACTCAAAAGAATGGATCTAACAAAGTAAGACAGAATCTACATAATTTTTGCTACAATACACTGATTTTTTTTAGTATGACTTATACACCTCAGAAAATTTAGACAAATTACATAAAAATATAGGATAAAAATTGGAAGCTAACAAATGTTTCGGATCTACCAGTAAGGAGAAACAATTCGTGCACTAAAAAGTGCAGCGCGGAAATTAGCAACTCCATATCATTTTTGCAACTTCAAACATCCAAATGGGTAAAAACTTGATACTTTATTTAAAACCCGAAGAGTAAACTAAAATTAAATTAACATACTACATCAAGCATGCAAAAAACAAAAAACACAAATAAAAACATCTGGGGTTACCTCCCGTAAAGCATTTTTTTCATAGCCATATAGTTAGGCTTACTTACTTGATTCAAGTGACATGGAAATTATGGAGTAACATAAATTCTACCTCCTTATTCCTTGAAAAGTGTTCCATACACTTCTTATGAGGGAAACGAAACTTAACATACCCTTCCTTCGAATCAATGATAGCCCCTATTGTTCAGAGAAAAGGTCTTCCAAGGATTATAGGACTAGAGGAATTTCTCCCCATGTCCATAACATTGAAATCAACGGGTACATATGTCATATGTAATTCAACCATAACATATGTTGCTTTTCCTATTGCCTTTTTATTTTAATCATCAGCAAGTAATAAATCGATAGAGCATTTTTCCATATTTTTAAGGTTGAGTAATTCATATAGCTCTTTAGAAATAACATAAACACTAGATTCTAGATCAAGAATAGCATGGTGTGTTTCTTTGTCAATAGATATTAAAATCTTGGGAATCCACACATCCCCAAGCGTAGGTGCTACCATGGCCTAATTATTATACCTCTAAATCTTTTATTTAATAACATAGTTGGCAATATAAGAACTAAAACCAGCTTGAGTAACATTGATAGTGGGATCTGTAGCAAAATTTTCTAGTATAGCAATTAATTCATTCAAGCTAAATTTATCAAGATCCAATAGTTGTTCCATAGCTTCACTAACCATTTTAAATTCTTCAACATGTTTATCATTGGTAAGCATAATAGTTTATTTGTCAACCATAGCATTCAAAGTTTCCCAAGATCTATCTACAACTTCTTGCACATATTTAATTGTTTCTTCATGGTTCTTTTGTTGCAAGATATTTTTAAAAGAGATAACTTCTTGTGTTAAGAGCTCAATGATACGTCTCCAACGTATCTATAATTTCTTATGTTCCATGCTAGTTTTATGAAAATACCTACATGTTTTATTCACACTTTATATCATTTTTATGCATTTTCCCGGACTAACCTATTAACAAGATGCCGAAGCGCCAGTTCCTGTTTTCTGCTGTTTTTGATTTCAGAAAAGTTAGTTTACGGATATTCTCGGAATTGGACGAAACAAAAGCCCACGGCCTTATTTTCCACGGAATGTTCCAGAAGTCCAAAGGAGAGACGAAGAGGAGCCACGAGGCGGCCACACCATAGGGGGGCGTGGCCCCACCCCTGGCCGCGCCGCCATATGGGGTGGGCCCCTCGAGCGTCCCCCGACTCTGCCCCTTCGCCTATATAATTCTTCCGTCGCGAAAACCCTAGCACAATCGGTCTTCCTCCACGAAAAGTTACGTAGCCGCCGCCATCACGAAGCCAAGTTCGGGGGACAGAAGTCTCTGTTCCGGCACGCCGCCGGGACAGGGAAGTGCCCCCGGAATCCATCTCCATCGACTCCACCGCCATGTTCATCGTCGATGCTGACTCCCATGATGAGGAGGGAGTAGTTCTCCCCCGAGGCTGAGGGCTCTACCGGTAGCTATGTGGTTCATCTCTCTCTCCCATGGTGTGATCTTTATGTGATCATGAGCTTTGTAATCTAGTTGAATATGTAGATGTTACTCTTGTCTATTATGCACTCTATAGGTTACTTTAATATGAACTCCGGAGTCACTCTCCACGGTGTGATGGTGACAGTGTGCGCATCGTGTGTGATTCCTTTATGACGTTGTGAAGCTTGTTTACTCCGGCTTGAGGTGTGCTTTTGTAGCCCTACACAATGAATGGTGTTTGTTATCCAACAAGAGAGTGTTTGAGAGTAGCATTTATTTATTCAATTATGCGATCATTGTTGAGAGTGTCCACTAGTGAAAGTATGATCCCTAGGCCTTGTTTCTAAGCATTGAAACACCGTTTCCAACAAGTTCTGCTACATGTTCGCTTGCTGCCATTTTTATTTCAGATTGCAATTACTACTTATAATCATCCATATTACTTGTATTTCACTATCTCTTCGCCGAACTAGTGCGCCTACACATCTGACAAGTGTATTAGGTGTGTTGGGGACACAAGAGACTTCTTGTATCTTAATTGCAGGGTTGCTTGAGAGGGATATCTTTGACCTCTACCTCCCTGAGTTCGATAAACCTTGGGTGATTCACTTAAGGAAAACTTGCTGCTATTCTACAAACCTCTGCTCTTGGAGGCCCAACACTGTCTACAAGAATAGAAGCACACGTAGACATCAAGCTATTTTCTGGCGCCGTTGCCGGGGAGGTAAGGTAAAAGGTATTCACATCCTCCGACTACTAAGCTATTTCCTAGCACTGTTGCCGGTGTGTGAGTGCTCGAAGCTATTTCCTTTAGATTCTGCAATTATATCTTTTTGTTTCTTGTTTTTATTTCACTAGTTAGGCTTAATGGAAAACAACAAAAATATTAGAGATCTTTATAGTATTTATCTTGTGTTAGGACATGAGGTGTTTGAAGAGAAAATTAAAAAACCTATGGAACTTTATATGCATGCTAATGGCAATGTTATTAGTATGAATGCTTTTAACACCATTGTAGCTAATGCTATGGAAAATTCTAAGCTTGGGGAAGCTGGTTTTGAGGAGCATGATATTTTTAGTCCCCCAAGCATGGAGGAGAAAATTTACTTTGATGATACTTTACCTCCTATATATGATGATTACAATGATGACTATCATATTTTCAGTCCACCTACTATTGAGGAGAAAATTAATTATGATTACAATATGCCTCCTATATATGATGATTATGGTGATGAGAATAATAATGATAGCTATCTTATTGAATTTGCTCCCACTACAATTAATAGTAATGATTATGCTTATGTGGAGAGTAATAATTTTATGCATGTAGCTAATGATAAGAATGTTTCATGTGATAGTTATATTGTTGAGGTTGTTCATGATGCTACTGAAAATCTTTATGAGAGAGGACAATATGGTTGTAGGGATTTTCATGTTACTAAAACACCTCTCTTTTTGCTTAAAATCTTGAAGTTGCGCTTGTCTTGTTTTCCTATGCTTATTGCATTATGCTTACATGACTTGTTTATTTACAAGATTCCTTTTCATAGGAAGTGGGTTAGACTTAAAAGTGTTTCTTATTTGCTTTTGATGCTCTCTTTTGCTTCAACTCTTATTTCTTGCGAGAGCATCATTAAAATTACTGAGCTCATCTTAATGGCTATAAAGAAAGCACTTCTTGGGAGATAACCCATGTTTTTATTTTGCTACTATTTTGTTGTGTCTTGGAAGTTGTTACTACTGTAGCAACCTCTCCTTATCATGTTTATTTCATTTTTGTGCCAAATAAAGTCTTTGATAGAAAGTTGATACTAGATTTGGATTTCTGCCCAGGAACAGATTTTTAGTTGTCACGAATTTGCGTTTTTCTCTCTGTAGAAAACTCGTAAAATGCTGAAAAAATTCATGAGTAATCCTCAGATATGTACGCAACTTTCATTAAACAGGAGCTTTTCCATCTGAGCATGTTAAGTGCCTCGAAAAATTAGTCTTTACGGACTGTTCTGTTTTGACAGATTCTGTCTTTTATTTCGCATTGCCTCTTTTACTGTGTTTGAGTGGATTTCTTTGCTCCATTAAATTTCAGTAGCCTTGGGTAATGTCCAGAAGTGTTGGGAATAATTGTGTCCTTGCTGAACATGTGAATTTTTAATTATGCACTAACCCGCTAATGAGATTGCTTTGAGTTTGGTGTGAAGGAAGTTTTCAAGGATCAAGAGAGGAGGATGATATAATTGTAGGGATTCGTTGCATAGAAAACAAAAAATTTCCTACCGCGAGAACGCAATCCAAGCCAAGATGCAATCTAGAAGATGGGAGCAACGAGGGGATGAACGAGACTAACCCTTGAAGATTTCCAAAGCCTACGAGAGGAGGCTCTCGTTGCTGCGGTAGACGATCACTTGCCGCTTTCAAAAGCGCGTAGAAGATCTTGACGGTGCCACAATCGGGCAGCACCTCCGTACTCGGTCACACGTACGGTGTTGATGATGACGTCCTTCTCCCCGTTCCAGCGGGCAGCGGAAGTAGTAGATCCTCCTCGGAATCCCGGCAGCACGATGGCGTGGTGACGGTGGTGGTGGAGAACTCCGGCAGGGCTTCGCCTAAGCGTATGCGGGAGTTGTATGTGGAGGAGAGGTAGCTAGGGTTTGGGGAGAGGGGGCTTGGGCGCCGGCCACTTGGGGGCTGCGGCCAAGAGTGGCTTGGTGTGGCCGGCCCCTCCCCTATGCCCCTCATTATATAGGTGGAAGCCCCAAGAGTTGTATCCCAAGTCTTCGAATAAGACCCCAACACCAAAACTTACCTTTGGTGGGAAACCTACTCAAGATGGGAGTCCCACTCTAGGTGGGATTCCCACCTTTCCTTGAGGGAGGGTGGCCGGCCACCTCAGGTGGAGCCCACCTGGGACTCCTCCCTTAGGGTTTGGCCGGCCAAGCTTGTGGAGTCCCTCCGGGACTCCACCTTCCATAGTGCCTTTCTTCCGGACTTTTCTAGAACCTTCTAGAACCTGCCATAAATGCACCGGATCATTTCCAAACTTGGAATATGACTTCCTATATATGAATCTTATTCTCCGGACCATTCCGGAACTCCTCGTGATGTCCTGGATCCCATCCGAGACTCCGAACAAAACTTCGAACTCCATTCCATATTCCATATCTACTTAAACGACATCAAACCTTAAGTGTGTCACCCTACGGTTCGTGAACTATGCAGACATGGTTGAGACTTCTCTCCGACCAATAACCAATAGCGGGATCTGGAGATCCATAATGGCTCCCACATATTCAACGATGACTTAGTGATCGAATGAACCATTCACATACGATACCGATTCCCTTTGTCACGCGATATTTTACTTGTCCGAGGTTTGATCATCGGTATCTCTATACCTTGTTCAACCTCGTCTCCTGACAAGTACTCTTTACTCGTACCGTGGTATGTGGTCTCTTATGAACCATTCATATGCTTGCAAGCTATTTAGACGACATTCCACCGAGAGGGCCCAGAGTATATCTATCCGTCATCGGGATGGACAAATCCCACTGTTGATCCATATGCCTCAACTCATACTTTCCGGATACTTAATCCCACCTTTATAACCACCCATTTACGCAGTGACGTTTGATTACATATGAGTGACTAGGTAACAATGTGGAAAAAGAAATGTGGCATCCAAGTACATATGAGTGGAGCCTTCGTTTGATGTAATCAAAGTACCTTTCCAGCATAAGTGATTTACATGATCTCATGGTCATAAGGACTAGGTAACTATGTATCGAAAGCTTATAGCAAATAACTTAATGATGTGATCTTATGCTACGCTTAATTGGGTGTGTCCATTACATCATTCACATAATGATATAACCTTGTTATTAATAACATCCAATGTTCATGATTATGAAACTAATCATCTATTAATCAACAAGCTAGTTAAGAGGCTTTACTAGGGACTCATTGTTGTTTACATAACACACATGTATCAATGTTTCGGTTAATACAATTATAGCATGGTATATAAACATTTATCATAAACATAAAGATATATAATAACCACTTTTATTATTGCCTCTTGGGCATATCTCCAACAGTCTCCCACTTGCACTAGAGTCAATAATCTAGATTACATTGTAATGTACCTAACACCCATGGCATTCTGGTGTTGGTCATACTTTGCCCTAGGGAGAGCTTTAGTCAATGGTTCTGACACACTCAGAAACGTATGTATTTTGCAATTCATTTGCGTCTTCACGCATCACTCATTTTCCAAATGAGTCGGCATTAAATATGTTTGGTCTTCTGGTGGAACCTTAATTCCGCGGTCTGAAATATGTCACTAATATTGTCATACACAATATAGCTTCAAAGTTCTGACACTATCGGAACTACACCAAGTTCTCAAAGAACCTCTTCACTTAACATCCTCAGTCATTGTCAAAACAACGACATATTCTGCCTTCGTTTGTAGAATCCATCACAACATTTAGAACTCTTCTAAATCTAGCATTGTGCTACCTTTTAAACAACACTTAGCCTAATTTTGAGATTGAAATTTTATTTTTATATGTGACAAAACCAATATCGGTGCAACACCTTACAGCGATTTGTTTGTCATTTCTCCATACAAAACTATTTATATATCCTTGGTTCTTCTAAAGTACACAGGGATATTCTTACTGTTTGTCCAATGATTATCACATGAATCATTCTGGTATATGCTCCTAACATTTTAGAGCACAGGACATCTGATTGTGTACATATTAATTGTGATCTAAATCACTCATGTGTTTTTACTCATTGAGTGTCAGATACACTCAAGTCTGTTAAACCTTCACATGACAAGAACATCTTCTTAATATTTCTATATTGAACTACTTCAATATCCATTCTATGTACTTTGACTTAAACTTATTATGTGTTCCAATCTATCTTCATAGATCTTGACACTAAATATGTTTCAGTCCATATCTTTTCATTAAAGTTAATTCTCAATGAAACCTTTTAATCAAGTATATAATTACATCATTTATAACCAACTATATGTCATCTACATAAAGTATTATAAATATGTCTCAGCGCTCCCACTTAATTTCTTGCAAATGCAAGCCTCTTCATCGTCTCTGATGAAATCATAACTCTTTGATCATTTCATCCGGTGAAGATTCCAACTCCGCGATACTCACTTTATCCAATTGAAGTTCATTTACCTATCTAGTATTCCACGGACTAGCAAAACAATTGGTTTTATCTTGTATACACCTTTAATACACACTTCTGTTAAGTAATGTATTTTGCCATCCTACTATCATATCTCATGAAAGAAATATGTAGCGATTACTAGAATAATCCACATAGACTATAAGCATTGCTACGAAAGATCTAATCTTATCGTAGTCAACTCTTTGAACTTTGTCGTAAACAACTTTTCGACAAGTCGAGCTTATTCAAGGATATTCCATCCAAGTCCATCAATTTTATAGATCCGTTTACTTTCAAAAATTATTCATCTATCTTGGATTTCATGGCGTATAGCCATTTTAACGGAGTCAGGGCCCATCATAACTTCTTTGTATGTAGTTGGTTTATCATTGTTCAAAAACAATCCTTTGTTCACAAATCATTTATTTGATCACAAAGTAAACCATACCTACAAGGTTCAATAAGTACTTCAATCTCCATGACTATAACATTTTGTAGATATGGGAGCCATGATCGTCGTGGCCGCTTCCGGAACCAATTCCGATGCTGCGCTACTCTGATCATTATGCTCAGGTTCATAAACCTTATCAAGTTTTATTGTCCTCCCACTCAAATACTTCGCTAAAAACAATTTCTTGGAAATTAGTAAGAAACATCGACAAACACTTTTGTCTTTGTCTCCATAGTGGAAAGAATTCCCAATCAATTCTGTGGGATAACCAACAAAGACATTCATCCGATTTTGGTTGTAAACTTATTTACTTTATGCTATGCATTCCAAAATTTAAGAAAGGACTATTAGGGTTCATACCCATGCCATAACTCGTATGGTGTCATTTCAACGGATCATGATGATGCTCTATTTAGTGTAAAAGCGGTAGTCACTAAAGCATAATCCACAAAAATATAATAGCATCAATATTTTATCTCATCATTGACCCAACAAGGTTTGGATACATCTCTCGGATACTCCATCATCACTATGATACTCCAAGAAACGTGAGTTGTAGAACAATTTCATAACTCTCTTAGATGTTCGCTAGAACTCGTAATTCAAATATTTCCACTATGATCCAATCATAGATATTTGACTTTTCTATTACGATGATTTCCACCTCATGCTGAAATTTATTTGAATCCATTCAAATGTTTCAAACTTCTTCCTTATCGAATATATCCACATATATATACTCAATTCATTGTTGGAAGTTTTCATGAAGTAGAAGAATCTCCCGCACAACCTATGCCTAGTGAACCACATACATCATCATGTATTTTTCCACTAAGTTAGTTGCCCGTTCAACTCTTGGCCTATGAACGGTATTTCAGTCATTCTCTTTAGAAAAGATTTGCAAGCGCCAAATGATTCAAAAATCGAATGACTCCAAAAATCCATTTGCATGGAGTTCCCTCATGCGTTCCTTTCTAATATGACCTAAATTGCGGTTCCACAAATAAGTGGAATTCAAATCATTTGCCTTATGGCATTTTAGCGTCAGTATTATGTATGTGTGTTTCACCATTAAGATTTATAATAACTTATCCATCGTACATGGAGTAATGTCATAATTTGAACAACTCATTGTTTTCATTTGACCAGAGCAAAATAACAATTATTAAGTTCTTTATTATAAATTCTAAGGGCTAGATAGGATGCCAACGACGAACATAATAACACTTTATTTTTGTTCCAGAAGTGCATTCCTATCATATTCCTTGTCAGTCACTTAGGCCATTGTATTCTTGTATTGCGTTGTTTTGTATGACATTTCATACCAACCAATATGGTATTAATACCCAAGAATTTCATTGTGTGACCAAACTAGGAATACAACCATAACATGTATATCATGTATATACACCTGAGCTAGACTTTCTAGTCTTCTCTTTTCTTTCTGCCAAAATATCTTTTGTAGTTTCTCTTTTAGCTTTCCTCATTATTCAGAAAATACTTCACCTTCAATAACTTCTAGGTTTGTTGGTCAAATACCAATAACCTTGAGGTTCTTACTTTGAAGTTGATCATCATATGACAAGTGTTTCAGATTTCACTATTAGTAACTTTGTAATATGATGAACAATTTCACTCATAATTTTATCCATCATATCATGACGACTTTTCCGAGACCATGTCTGTACATGCTAGGCTCATAAAGTTTAACCTCAGTATTCGCATGTGCAAATCTGGCTTGCACCCGTTGTATGCAAACGTAGAATCTATAACACCCGATCATCACGTGATGCTACGAAACGACGAGTCATAGCAACGGTGCATACTAAGGATGATCACTTCATGGATATGCGAATATCGTTAGTGCCCCAATAGTTGGAGGATTGGGACGCCTTGCGTCTTCAACCTTCCAACATTCCCATAAAACTTATGAGTTTATGTAGTCTCACCAAATTATATTCTATCATCTTGCAATAAGGTCTTAGATATCACATATATCTCATACCTTGATTATTTCTGAAAACAAAATTTTCAGCTCCTTACTTTTCAAACAGATTTGAACTTCAAGTTTCACGGAGACAAGATAACTTTAGGTACTAATTGAAACCATAGCTCTTTGAATCAACAATGTGAGGTTTACTAAAAGTTTGCAATAGGACTTAATCAATTCTTGATTCTTTAACAATACGGTACCAATCCGTAAAGTTTCTTGTCAGATTTTAACAGTATTTCTATCTCAATAACAAGACTAGCGCATGGTAGAAAACGGATGCCAATACTACAAAATTAATTCAAAATACTACTCAGACTATGTTTATGATAATTAGTTCATGTTTTAATCTAATTACTAATGAACTCCCACTTAATACAACATCCCTCATAGTTGTTAAGTGGTACACGATCCAAATCCACTATATCAAAACCGATCATCACGTGAGATGATGTAGCTTCAATGGTGAACATCAACATGTTGATCATATCATCCATATGACTCGTGTTCAACCTTTCGGTTTCCGTTGTCCCGAGGCCATGTCTGTACATGCTAGGCTCGTCAAGCAAACCCAAGTATTCCGCGTGTGCAACATGGCTTACACCCGTTGTATGTGAACGTTGAGTCTATCACATCCGATCATCACGAGATGCTTCGAAATGACGAACTGTGCAACGGTGCATACGAGGGGAGAACACTTTATTATCTTGATATTAATGTGAGGGATCATCTTATAATGCTACCGTCGCGTTCTAAGCAAAATAAGATGCATAAAGGATTAACATCACATGCAATTCATATGTGATATGATATGGCCCTTTAGTCTTTGCGCCTTCGATCTTCATCTCCAAAGCACGGACATGATCTCCATCATCAACGGGCATGATCTCCATCATCGTCGGCGTAGCGTCAAGGTCCATGGCACCGTCATCATGGTTGTTCACCTCATGTAGCAACTATTACAATTACTTTGAAATACTACTCAACATGAAATTTAAAGACAACCATAAGGCTCCTGCCGGTTGCCACAATACAATAATGATCATCTCATACATATTCATCATCATATCATGGCCATATCACATCACCAAACCCTGCAAAAACAAGTTAGACGTCTCTAATTTGGTTTGCATATTTTACGTGGTTTAGGGTTTTCGAGTAAGATCTAATCTACCTACGAACATGAACCACAACGGTGATACTAGTGTTGTCAATAGAAGAGTAAATTGAATCTTCACTATAGTAGGAGAGACAGACACCCGCAAAGCCACTTATGCAATACAAGTTGCATATCGAGCATGGAGCAAATCTCATGAACGCGGTCATGTAAAGTTAGCCCGAGCCGCTTCATCCCACTATGCCACAAAGATGCAAAGTACTCAAACTAAAGACAACATAAGCATCAACGCCCACAAAACCATTGTGTTCTACTCGTGCAACCATCTATGCATAGACCTGGCTCTGATACCACTGTAGGGATTCGTTGTATAGAAAACAAAAAATTTCCTACCGCGAGAACGCAATCCAAGCCAAGATGCAATCTAGAAGATGGGAGCAACGAGGGGATGAACGAGACTAACCCTTGAAGATTTCCAAAGCCTACGAGAGGAGGCTCTCGTTGCTGCGGTAGACGATCACTTGCCGCTTTCAAAAGCGCGTAGAAGATCTTGACGGTGCCACAATCGGGTAGCACCTCCGTATTCGGTCACACGTACGGTGTTGATGACGATGTCCTTCTCCCCGTTCCAGCGGGCAGCGGAAGTAGTAGATCCTCCTCGGAATCCCGGTAGCACGACGGCGTGGTGATGGTGGTGGTGGAGAACTCCGGCAGGGCTTCGCCTAAGCGTATGCGGGAGTTGTATGTGGAGGAGAGGTAGCTAGGGTTTGGGGAGAGGGGGCTTGGGCGCCGGCCACTTGGGGGCTGCGGCCAAGAGTGGCTTGGTGTGGCCGGCCCCTCCCCTATGCCCCTCATTATATAGGTGGAAGCCCCAAGAGTTGTATCCCAAGTCTTCGAATAAGACCCCAACACCAAAACTTACCTTTGGTGGGAAACCTACTCAAGATGGGAGTCCCACTCTAGGTGGGATTCCCACCTTTCCTTGAGGGAGGGTGGCCGGCCACCTCAGGTGGAGCCCACCTGGGACTCCTCCCTTAGGGTTTGGCCGGCCAAGCTTGTGGAGTCCCTCCGGGACTCCACCTTCCATAGTGCCTTTCTTCCGGACTTTTCTAGAACCTTCTAGAACCTGCCATAAATGCACCGGATCATTTCCAAACTTGGAATATGACTTCCTATATATGAATCTTATTCTCCGGACCATTCCAGAACTCCTCGTGATGTCCTGGATCCCATCCGAGACTCCGAACAAAACTTCGAACTCCATTCCATATTCCATATCTACTTAAACGACATCAAACCTTAAGTGTGTCACCCTACGGTTCGTGAACTATGCAGAAATGGTTGAGACTTCTCTCCGACCAATAACCAATAGCGGGATCTGGAGATCCATAATGGCTCCCACATATTCAACGATAACTTAGTGATCGAATGAACCATTCACATACGATACCGATTCCCTTTGTCACGCGATATTTTACTTGTCCGAGGTTTGATCATCGGTATCTCTATACCTTGTTCAACCTCGTCTCCTGACAAGTACTCTTTACTCGTACCGTGGTATGTGGTCTCTTATGAACCATTCATATGCTTGCAAGCTATTTAGACGATATTCCACCGAGAGGGCCCAGAGTATATCTATCCGTCATCGGGATGGACAAATCCCACTGTTGATCCATATGCCTCAACTCATACTTTCCAGATACTTAATCCCACCTTTATAACCACCCATTTACGCAGTGGCGTTTGATGTAATCAAAGTACCTTTCCAGCATAAGTGATTTACATGATCTCATGGTCATAAGGACTAGGTAACTATGCATCGAAAGCTTATACCAAATAACTTAATGACGTGATCTTATGCTACGCTTAATTGGGTGTGTCCATTACATCATTCACATAATGATATAACCTTGTTATTAATAACATCCAATGTTCATGATTATGAAACTAATCATCTATTAATCAACAAGCTAGTTAAGAGGCTTTACTAGGGACTCATTGTTGTTTACATAACACACATGTATCAATGTTTCGGTTAATACAATTATAGCATGGTATATAAACATTTATCATAAACATAAAGATATATAATAACCACTTTTATTATTGCCTCTTGGGCATATCTCCAACAATAATATGATCAAGAAGAGTGAAAATTCTAAGCTTGGGGATGCCCCCGTGGTTCATCCCTGCATATTTCAAGAAGACTCAAGCGTCTAAGCTTGGGGATGCCCAAGGCATCTCCTTCTTCATCAACAACTTATCAGGTCACCTCTAGTGAAACTATATTTTAATTCCGCCACATCTTATGTACTTTACTTGGAGCGTCTGTGTGCTTTTATTTTCGTTTTGTTATTTTCATTCTCTGAATAAATCGGATCCTAGCATGCTTGTGTGGGAGAGAGACACGCTCCGCTTTTTCATTTGAACACTTGTGTTCTTCGTTTTACTTTAATATTCATGGCGAAAGCTGAAAGCCTCAGCATTGATTGTTATTTGGTTGGAAACAGAAAATACTTCATGTGGTAATTGGTATATTGTCTTGAATAATTTGATACTTGGCAATTGTTTTGAGCTCTCAAGTAGATCATGTTTAAGCTCTTGCATCATGTAGTTTAAACCTATTAGTGGAGAACTACCGTAGAGCTTGTTGAAATTTGCATGATTGGTCTCTCTAAGGTCTAGATATTTTCTGGTAAAAGTGTTTGAGCAACAAGGAAGACAGTGTAGAGTCTTATAATGCTTGCAATATGTTCTTATGTAAGTTTTCTTTGTCTTAGGTTTATACTTGTGTTTGCTTCAAACAACCTTGCTAGCCAAAGCCTTGTACTGAGAGGGAATGCTTCTCGTGCATCCAAAACCTTGAGCCAAAACCTATGCCATTTGTGTCCACCATAACTACCTACTATGTGGTATTTTTCTACCATTCCAAGTAAATACTTCATGTGCTACCTTTAAACAATTCAAAACTTTATTACTCCTTATTTGTGTCAATGTTTTATAGCTCATGAGGAAGTATGTGGTGTTTTATCTTTCAATCTTGTTGGGCAGACTTTCACCAATGGACTAGTGGCATATACATCCGCTTATCCAATAATTTTGCAAAAAGAGCTGGCAACGGGGTGCCCAGCCCCAATTAATTAACCTTCATTAATAATTCTCTTCACATGTTTTGCCCTGATTCATCACTAAGCAACTTAATTTTGCAAATAGACACTCCTCCATGGTATGTGACATGTTGGAAGGCACCCGAGGATTCGGTTAGCCATGGCTTGTGAAAGAAAAAGGTTGGGAGGAGTGTCATCCATAAATAAAACTAAAGTACATGTGTAAACAAAAGAGAAGAGGGATGATCTACCTTGCTGGTAGAGATAACGTCCTTCATGGGAGCCGCTCTTTGAAAGTCTGTTTGACAAGGGGGTTAGAGTGCCCACTACCATTCGTTGACAACAACAAACACCTCTCAAAACTTTACTTTAATGCTCTCTATATGATTTCAAAACTTGAAAAGCTCTAGCACATGATTTTATCCCTGCTTCCCTCTGCGAAGGGACTTTCTTTTACTTTATGTTGAATCAGTTTACCTACTTCTTTCTATCTTAGAAGCAAACACTTGTGTCAACTGTGTGCATTGATTCTTACATGCTTGCTTATTGCACTCATCATATTACTTTGTGTTAACAATTATCCATGAGATATACATGTTGAAAGTTGAAAGCAATTGCTGAAACTTAAATCTTCCTCTGTGTTGCTTCAAAATATTTTATTAAGAATCTATTGCTTTATGAGTTAACTCCTATGCAAGACTTTTTGATGCTTGTCTTGAAAGTACTATTCATGAAAAGTTTTTGCTATATGATTCAGTTGTTTAGTCATTATCTTGTTGTTAGCAAACTATAGACCATTGCTTTGAGTCACTTCATTCATCTCATATGCTTTACAATAGTATTGATCAAGATTATGTTGGTAGCATGTCACTTCAGAAATTATTCTTTTTATCGTTTACCTACTCGAGGGCGAGTAGGAACTAAGCTTGGGGATGCTTGATACGTCTCCAAAGTATCTATAATTTCTTATGTTCCATGCTAGTTTTATGACAATACCTACATGTTTAATTCACACTTTATATCATTTTTATGCATTTTCCCGGACTAACCTATTAATAAGATGCCGAAGCGCCAGTTCCTGTTTTCTGCTGTTTTTGATTTCAGAAAAGTTAGTTTACGGATATTCTCGGAATTGGACGAAACAAAAGCCCACGGCCTTATTTTCCACGGAATGTTCCAGAAGTCCGAAGGAGAGACGAAGAGGAGCCACGAGGCAGCCACACCATAGGGGGGCGCGGCCCCACCCCTGGCCGCGCCGCCATATGGGGTGGGCCCCTCGAGCGTCCCCCGACTCTACCCCTTCGCCTATATAATCCTTCCGTCGCGAAAACCCTAGCACAATCGGTCTTCCTCCACAAAAAGTTACGTAGCCGCCGCCGTCGTGAAGCCAAGTTCGGGGGACAGAAGTCTCTGTTCCGGCACGCCGCCGGGACGGGGAAGTGCCCCCGGAATCCATCTCCATCGACTCCACCACCATCTTCATCGCCGCTGCTGACTCCCATGATGAGGAGGGAGTAGTTCTCCACCGAGGCTGAGGGCTCTACCGGTAGCTATGTGGTTCATCTCTCTCTCCCATGGTGTGATCTTTATGTGATCATGAGCTTTGTAATCTAGTTGAATATGTAGATGTTACTCTTGTCTATTATGCACTCTATAGGTTACTTTAATATGAACTCCAGAGTCACTCTCCACGGTGTGATGGTGAAAGTGCGCGCATCGTGTGTGATTCCTTTATGACGTTGTGGAGCTTGTTTACTCTGGCTTGAGGTGTGCTTTTGTAGCCCTACACAATGAATGGTGTTTTTTATCCAACAAGAGAGTGTTTGAGAGTAGCATTTGTTTATTCAATTATGTGATCATTGTTGAGAGTGTCCACTAGTGAAAGTATGATCCCTAGGCCTTGTTTCTAAGCATTGAAACATCATTTCCAACAAGTTCTGCTACATGTTCGCTTGCTGCCATTTTTATTTCAGATTGCAATTACTACTTATAATCATCCATATTACTTGTATTTCACTATCTCTTCGCCGAACTAGTGCACCTATACATCTGACAAGTGTATTAGGTGTGTTGGGGACACAAGAGACTTCTTGTATCTTAATTGCAGGGTTGCTTGAGAGGGATATCTTTGACCTCTACCTCACTGAGTTCGATAAAGCTTGGGTGATTCGCTTAAGGGAAACTTGCTGCTGTTCTACAAACCTCTGCTCTTCGAGGCCCAACACTGTCTACAAGAATAGAAGCACACGTAGACATCACTCAACTTTATCAATCAAAGCATATTTCTTTTCAAATTTTACTATGAATTCTTTATTCATCTCTTTTTGTGAAGCAATAAAAGATCTAATGGTATTTTCTAATTCATTAGAATTATTACCACTAGCATATTTGTTTGGAACATAAGGGGTCCGGCCATAGATATTGTTGTAATTATTATTCCCATACCCATTATTGCCAAAGTTCCTTATAAAATTAACATCCTCATTTTCATTGTTGTTGCCAACTAAATCTTGTAATAGGACATTATCATTATTTTGTTTAGCTATGTATGCAAAAATGGCATCAGTTTTATTAGATAAATGATTTTCTTGTTCAATTGAATGCACTTTCTTTGTGGGTTTAGGTGCTCTTTCAGTATGCCATTGAATTTGATTATGCAACATGCTTTCTAATATGGCTTTAGCTTTAGGTACATTTTTCCCATAAAAGCACCTCACGTAGCAGAATCTATCACGCCTTTAGACATTATGTTCAACCCATTATAGAAAGAGTGTAGGATAGTCCATTCATTAACTCCATGTGATGGGCAAGTTCTAAGCATGCTTTTAATTCTTTCCCACCCTGTTGCTACATGTTCATTATCATTTTGTCTAAAAGACAATATGCTATTTCTATCCTGTAGAATTTTAGCAGGTCGATAATACTTTTTAATGAAAGCATCTTTAAGATCATCCCAAGAATTAATACTAGCAGTAGGTTGTAATACCCTCGATTTATAACATGAATTTTAGAAACAATCGGAAGCATAGTCACCATTTTTTTTTTCCTTGTGGTACATTGATTGGGAAGTCTCGTTTAGACTACAAATATTTTCAAATTCTGAGTTCCGATGGACCGTGTAGATTTCTGTAAATCTAGACCTTTTAGATTTTACATACCGTGTAAACTACAGACTTCTCCGATTGAAAAAAAGAAATAATAAATAGCAGCTCCAACCTAATTGGCTTCTCAATCCCCCTCACACCTTTGCCCTAGATTTACCGCCGCCAAGGGTGCCTCCACACCAACCTGCTGGTGCCGCTGCCTGCCGCCGGCCGGACACTTGCCGGAGCAACGCCGCTGGCTGGAGCCTCGCCGGAGCGCGACGCTGCGCTAGCCCGACGTCCACCCCGTGCTAGAGGTGCTTCCCCTAAATCGATTGATTTGACTCCGTTTGGCTGGTACTGTTTTTCTTTCCAGCGAGCAATTGAATATGGATTGCCGTGGTTAGCACCTAGAACCAGTACTTGGTGTTTGGGTTTAATCTTAGCATTACCTAGTATGGCTCGATCTGGTCGAGTCAGGGATATCTGCTGCATGTCAAGGACGTGCACTTCAATCCTTGGAGTAGCATAGCTGCTAGTAGTATTGGCTCTTGTCCAGGGAAAAAAGAATAGTACTAGTTCGTTGGTGTGCACTGAAACTTGTCGAACTAGTCTGTAGGAATCAGAGTATACGCCTGTGTCCTGAATCCTGATGTTTAATTTACAGTAGAACAGCAAGCGTGTACAGCTTAGAAGTGTTGTTGCTACCTTAATGTAGTAGTATTCTGAGCGCATTTTCATCTGCAGGTCCGAGGTTTTTTGGTGTCGATAGTAATTCTACCGCTGAACGCCGTGTTTAAGGCAAGTGCATGACGAACCTCGTCTCTTCATGTTTGATTGTGTTGTTGGGTGTTCTTCCAAATTGATTGGTTCTTCTTACTTGGTGTTCCTCTGATTCGGTATTTCCTTCTATAATTCAAGGGTCGCAGGTTGGTAATTTCGAGCCAACACTGCCGCAGGTTGGTAATTTCGAGCCAACACGTGTGGTTATTTCGCGCCAACACTGCCATCGCATGATGATTAATTCCCGTCACATGTGCCAAAACCAACAATTCCTTTTCAATCAGATTTCTATTTCGGAGTGAAATTATAATGTTGTTCATCTCTGGTTAATGTTCTGGTGGTTTCATATTGTACTTGCTGAGTATTTCTGTACTCATCCTTGCGTTTTATTTGGTTTTCAGGTACTAACTAAGCGACATGCATGGGAAGCGGGCGTAGACAACACATCACTCGATCGCATCACATCACATTTCCATATACTGCCTAGAAATACATATATATAAAGTAGTCATAAATCAATAGTTGTGTATTTGATACTCCCTGTTTGAGTTTCCTAAGACCATCTGTTGTGAACCTTTGGTTGTCTTGATCTAGTACTACTTATAACTATTTCTTGAATTGTGAGCTATAGACATGTCGATGGTCAAATATTTCTAGATTGTTTGTTGTGGATCTTCTTATAAATAAAGGAGGTGCTGCCCAATTTTAGCATTCTTCCCATACATCAGTTAATTAGATAGGGTGGTTGCATCGCCATGTATGGTAAAAACATGGGATGTTACAGTTGGTATCAGAGCCTAGGCTTTAGATCTCTGGATGGAATAGACTCAAAAAAAAAAAAACTTTATATCAAAATTTTAAATTTCTCTTGGTTGCCTAAGCCATTAAAACTTGATTTAGTTAACTATTTAAAATTTGACACACAACACAGTAGGATCGGGTACATGGGACATGCATCTCATTTATGTTTCCGCTGATTTGATTTTCTCATCTGATATTTTCTTATCCTTCTGAGTAAGGATGCGTATGCTTGATGTGATTTTGTTGTTGTTGTTGTTGTTCAATATTGATATTGTGTTGTATAGTATGCCGCCGAGAGCTGCTAGAGGTCGGGCTCGTGGTCGTACTCGTGCTAGGCGCGGACGTAGTGGCCGTGGGGAGCAATCGGATGTAGAAGTTGAGCAAAGCCATGATGGGGAATCACATCATAGTCAATCTACCAATGGCGATGGAGATAATGATCAGGGGATGAAGCTAAAGGATTGGTTATCCCTGAATGCTGGCGACTTCCACGGGAATGGGACACCAATGGAGGCAGCATCTTGGATGAATACCATGGAGAAGTATATGGAGGCTTTAGAGTTATCATCCCGCAAGAGAGTTCTTTTCGTGGCCTTCCAACTTAAAGGCCTGGCTGATGCATGGTGGAGAGGAGTCCGTGCAGCTCATGTTCCCCTTCACGGGCAGCCTACCTGGGAGTTCTTTGTGGAGCAGTTCACCAGTAGGTATTACCCAGAATCATTCAAGGAGGAAATGTTCATTGCACTAACCAAGATCGAACAAGGAGATAAGAGTGTGGATGAGTATGAGGCCGATTTTAGTAAGATGGTGCTCTTTGTGGATAGAGTGAATGGGAATGAGGTACACAAGGCTCAAGCATTCTTTAGAGGCCTCCAATCAAGATATAGGGAAGTGATGGGAGCAAAGCCGCAAACTAGCTACTCTGAGGTGATTGAGCAAGCAAGAAGGATGGAGTTGGAGTTTCGAGTCACCGCATCCCGTAAGGGTGGCGATGGCGATCACAAGAGGAGTCACCAAGGTGGCAGTGGGCCAACGCAGCAATCTGATTCCAAGAAGTCAAAGCAAGATCAACAACTCCATTCAACATCTAAGCACACGTCTCAATTTTCTGCAACGCCGCGTCACACAAGGAGCCAATTCATGAGCCCCGTTCCAGGGCAGGGGCTAATATGCTACAAGTGTGGGCAAAACCACCGTGCCTCAGAGTGTGAATTTTCTGGTTCTTGTAGCCAGTGTGGCAAGTTTGGTCACATGAGCAATGTTTGCAAGGAAAACCCAAATTCTATCATTAAGTGGCAGCTTGCCGTCACTTCTTCTGAAGGATCCAAAACAAGTGGTTCCTCTCATCCTGCAAATTCGGGAGTTGTCTATTCTCATGGGTCAGTCAACATGATGTCAGTTCCGCCTCACATCCCACCTCCGCCAACAGGTTATTATTGGCAGGCAACTCCACTTCCAGCTCCATATGCTCCACTTTCACTACCCGCTCCAACCATCATACCTCCACAGCAACATGTTGGGGATTCTTCTACTTTGATAAGGGCAGGGATCCACACCATGCCGCCAACTTCTTCTCATGGGATTTCAGATGGGGTCACAGGTACATGCCATTCCCCAATGTCCTTTTGGTTCTAACACAATCGTTCTTGGTTACTTTCCCATGGTTAGCCAACCTATCCATTTTTTTATTTCTTTTCGGAGACTGGTAGGTCTGGTGAATGTTCTGGACCTTGCTTACAATACCAGTCAGGATGTCCGGGTGCGAGGTGGCGAGGCTTACCTATCCACATACGGAGTTAATAGTCTGAGTGTGGGATGGACTGGCCCCCATACCAACTACTCTTACTATTGGTTCCTGTTATGTTGGCGTGGCAAAGCTCTCATCTGCCTTTACCCTTAGTATTTTTTCTATTTTTAGTAATGATACGAATTGCGTAGACCAAACTTTAGATCATAGTAGTTTTTCTTCTAAAATTAAAACATCAAAGGATGAAGAATTCGAGGGCGAATTCTGTTGAAGGCGGGGAGAATGTAATACCCTCGATTTATAACATGAATTTTAGAAACAATCGGAAGCATAGTCACCATTTTTTTTTTCCTTGTGGTACATTGATTGGGAAGTCTCGTTTAGACTACAAATATTTTCAAATTCTGAGTTCCGATGGACCGTGTAGATTTCTGTAAATCTAGACCTTTTAGATTTTACATACCGTGTAAACTACAGACTTCTCCGATTGAAAAAAAGAAATAATAAATAGCAGCTCCAACCTAATTGGCTTCTCAATCCCCCTCACACCTTTGCCCTAGATTTACCGCCGCCAAGGGTGCCTCCACACCAACCTGCTGGTGCCGCTGCCTGCCGCCGGCCGGACACTTGCCGGAGCAACGCCGCTGGCTGGAGCCTCGCCGGAGCGCGACGCTGCGCTAGCCCGACGTCCACCCCGTGCTAGAGGTGCTTCCCCTAAATCGATTGATTTGACTCCGTTTGGCTGGTACTGTTTTTCTTTCCAGCGAGCAATTGAATATGGATTGCCGTGGTTAGCACCTAGAACCAGTACTTGGTGTTTGGGTTTAATCTTAGCATTACCTAGTATGGCTCGATCTGGTCGAGTCAGGGATATCTGCTGCATGTCAAGGACGTGCACTTCAATCCTTGGAGTAGCATAGCTGCTAGTAGTATTGGCTCTTGTCCAGGGAAAAAAGAATAGTACTAGTTCGTTGGTGTGCACTGAAACTTGTCGAACTAGTCTGTAGGAATCAGAGTATACGCCTGTGTCCTGAATCCTGATGTTTAATTTACAGTAGAACAGCAAGCGTGTACAGCTTAGAAGTGTTGTTGCTACCTTAATGTAGTAGTATTCTGAGCGCATTTTCATCTGCAGGTCCGAGGTTTTTTGGTGTCGATAGTAATTCTACCGCTGAACGCCGTGTTTAAGGCAAGTGCATGACGAACCTCGTCTCTTCATGTTTGATTGTGTTGTTGGGTGTTCTTCCAAATTGATTGGTTCTTCTTACTTGGTGTTCCTCTGATTCGGTATTTCCTTCTATAATTCAAGGGTCGCAGGTTGGTAATTTCGAGCCAACACTGCCGCAGGTTGGTAATTTCGAGCCAACACGTGTGGTTATTTCGCGCCAACACTGCCATCGCATGATGATTAATTCCCGTCACATGTGCCAAAACCAACAATTCCTTTTCAATCAGATTTCTATTTCGGAGTGAAATTATAATGTTGTTCATCTCTGGTTAATGTTCTGGTGGTTTCATATTGTACTTGCTGAGTATTTCTGTACTCATCCTTGCGTTTTATTTGGTTTTCAGGTACTAACTAAGCGACATGCATGGGAAGCGGGCGTAGACAACACATCACTCGATCGCATCACATCACATTTCCATATACTGCCTAGAAATACATATATATAAAGTAGTCATAAATCAATAGTTGTGTATTTGATACTCCCTGTTTGAGTTTCCTAAGACCATCTGTTGTGAACCTTTGGTTGTCTTGATCTAGTACTACTTATAACTATTTCTTGAATTGTGAGCTATAGACATGTCGATGGTCAAATATTTCTAGATTGTTTGTTGTGGATCTTCTTATAAATAAAGGAGGTGCATAGGTAAAGATAATAACCACTCTTTGGCTTTTCCTCTAAGAGAAAATGGGAATAATTTCAGCTTAACAATATGTTTTTCCACGTTTTTAAACTTTTGCATATCACAAATTTCACAAAAATCATGTAAATGCATATAGGTATTTTTACTAGAACTACCGCCAAATTATTTCCTAGTTATAAGATTTAATAACACAAGACTTACATCAAAGCTTTCAATGGTTACCTCAAGTGTAGTAATAGGCTTAGCAATAAAATGAGCATTAGGAGTGTTTGTGTAGTCACACAATTTAGTATTTCTTTCCCCCATGATTTTTAGAAGATAGTTGCTACTATTTTTTACGTGTTTTTAAATTTTTAAGAAAGAGAACTAAAAAGCCAAAACTAAAAACAAGAAATCAAAGACAAATAAAAGACAAATAAATACGATGCAAAATCTAAAAGAGATAGGAGAGCTCACAGTGATGTTACCCCCCAATCTTTGTTGAGACCCGGTGCCAGAAATATCTTCATTCACTAGAAAATGCTCTGTGGTGTAAATCTTCTCAGTTCCTCAACAACGGCGCCAGAAAATACTTTGATAACTGATACGTCTCAAACGTATCTATAATTTCTTATGTTCCATGCTAGTTATATGACAATACTCACATGTTTTATATAAATTTTATATCATTTTGATGCATTTTCCGGCACTAACCTATTAACAAGATGCCAAAGCGCCAGTTCCTGTTTTCTGCTGTTTTTGGTTTCAGAAATCCTACACAGGAAATATTCTCGGAATTGGATGAAACAAAAGCCGAACTTCCTATTTTCCTCGGAGGGTTCCAGAACACCGAAGGAGAGATGGAGAGGGCCCACGAGGTGGCCACACCACGTGGCGGCGCGGCCAAGAGGGGGGGCGCGCCGCCCTATGGGGTGGGCCCCTCGGGCGCCTCCTGACTCTGCCCCTTCGCCTATATAAACTCTCCTTCGCGAAAACCCTATCACTGAGAGCCACGATACGAGAAAAGTTCCAGAGACGCCGCCGCCGCCAATCCCATCTCGGGGGATTCAAGAGATCGCCTCCGGCACCCTGCCGGAGAGGGGAATGATACGTCTCCGACGTATCGATAATTTCTTATGTTCCATGCCACATTATTGATGTTATCTACATGTTTTATGCACACTTTATGTCATATTCGTGCATTTTCTGGAACTAACCTATTAACAAGATGCCGAAGTGCCGATTCTTTGTTTTCTGCTATTTTTGGTTTCAGAAATCCTAGTAACGAAATATTCTCGGAATTGGACAAAATCAACGCCCAGGGTCCTATTTTGCCACGAAGCTTCCAGAAGTCCGAAGAGGAGACAAAGTGGGGCCACGAGGTGGCCACACCCTAGGGCGGCGCGGCCCCCCTTGGCCGCGCGGCCCTGTGGTGTGGGGCCCTCGTGCCGCCTCCTGACCTGCCCTTCCGCCTACTTAAAGCCTCCGTTGCGAAACCCCCAGTACCGAGAGCCACGATACGGAAAACCTTCCAGAGATGCCGCCGCCGCCGATCCCATCTCGGGGGATCCAGGAGATCGCCTCCGGCACCCTGCCGGAGAGGGGAATCATCTCCCGGAGGACTCTACGCCGCCATGGTCGCCTCCGGAGTGATGTGTGAGTAGTCTACCCCTGGACTATGGGTCCATAGCAGTAGCTAGATGGTTGTCTTCTCCCCATTGTGCTATCATTGTCGGATCTTGTGAGCTGCCTAACATGATCAAGATCATCTATCTGTAATTCTATATGTTGCGTTTGTTGGGATCCGATGAATAGAGAATACTTGTTATGTTGATTATCAAAGTTATGTCTATGTGTTGTTTATGATCTTGCATGCTCTCCGTTACTAGTAGATGCTCTGGCCAAGTAGATGCTTGTAACTCCAAGAGGGAGTATTTATGCTCGATAGTGGGTTCATGCCTCCATTGATATCTGGGACAAAGTGATGAAAAGTTCTAAGGTTGTGGATGTGCTGTTGCCACTAGGGATAAAACATTAGCGCTATGTTCAAGGATGTAGTTACTAGTTACATTACGCGCAATACTTAATGCAATTGTCTGTTGTTAGCAACTTAATACTGGAGGGGGCAACTTAATACTGGAGGGGGTTCGGATGATAACCTGAAGGTGGACTTTTTAGGCATAGATGCATGCTGGATGGCGGTCTATGTACTTTGTCGTAATGCCCAATTAAATCTCACTATACTCATCATAATATGTATGTGCATGGTCATGCCCTCTTTATTTGTCAATTGCCCAACTGTAATTTGTTCACCCAACATGCTGTTTATCTTATGGGAGAGACACCTCTAGTGAACTGTGGACCCCGGTCCAATTCTCTTTCTTGAAATACAATCTCTTGCCAATACTTGTTCTCTTGTTTCTGCAAACAATCATCTTCCACACAATACGGTTAATCCTTTGTTACATGCAAGCCGGTGAGATTGACAACCTCACTGTTTCGTTGGGGCAAAGTACTTTGGTTGTGTTGTGCAGTTCCACGTTGGCGCCGGAATCTACGGTGTTGCGCCGCACTACATCCCGCCGCCATCAACCTTCAACGTGCTTCTTGACTCCCTACCGGTTCGATTAAACCTTGGTTTCTTACTGAGGAAACTTGCCGTGTGCGCATCACCCCTTCCTCTTGGGGTTCCCAACGGACGTGTCAACCACACGCATCAAGCAAATTTCTCGGCGCCGTTGCAGGGAGATCAAGACACGCTGCAAGGGAGTCTCCACTTCTCAATCTCTTTACTTTGTTTTTGTCTTGCTTAGTTTTATTTACTACTTTGTTTGCTGCACTAAATCAAAATACAAAAAAATTAGTTGCTAGTTTTACTTTATTTGCTATCTTGTTTGCTATATCAAAAACACAAAAAAATTAGTTACTTGCATTTACTTTACTTATTTCATCATGTTTCCTTTTAATTTTACCACGACAGACATACCGGTAGGACGTGGGTCTATAGTTGGGAGAAATAATATAGAGGAATTTTTCAACCATGTGAGTACCGTTGACGATTTTGAGTATAGACACTTGGTAGACCTTGCCCCTACCTATGAAATTGCTGCTGCTGCTTTAGTTCGCATGTTGGAAACTAAATTTGTTAATCTCAATCCTATAATCCAACACATGTTTCTCACACTTGGTGATATGGAAGAAGGGGAAAAGAAAGATTTTGTTTTAGAAACCCTTCTTAGAGAATTTGGTGGTATAGCAAGAGAGGCTAGAAAGGTCTTTGCTAAATTTAATATGCTTGGTTCTTATACCAATTTTGTTAGCCTCCTTGAAAAGATGGATATGGATAGAATAAAGTACACTAATAATATTAATGATGGAGGGGAGATCAAAGCACCAATACCATGTAAACTCTTAGCTATGAATGATGCACTAGAAAATAACTATGCTTGGCTTGTTCCTGAAAATTTGTTTGATGAGAGTAGCAAGCCCAAGACTAATGAAAAGGGAGCCTCTGAAACTCACATAGAAAAGATAAGATGCATAGTTGAGAAAAATCCACACCCCGCTGTAGAAGTACCACTCTCCGATAATACTTGATACACACTTTCTGCGCCTAGCTGAAAGGCGTTAAAGAAAAGCGCTTATGGGAGACAACCCATGTTTTTACCTACAGTACTTTGTTTTTATTTTGTGTCTTGGAAGTTTTTTACTACTGTAGCAACCTCTCCTTATCTTAGTTTAGTGTTTTGTTGTGCCAAGTAAAGTCGTTGATAGAAAAGTTCATACTAGATTTGGATTACTGCGCAGAAACAGATTTCTTTGCTATCACGAATCTGGGCTGTTTTCCCTGTAGGTAACTCAGAAAATTATACCAATTTACGTGAGTGATCCTCAGATATGTACGCAACTTTCATTCAATTTCAGCATTTTCATTTGAGCAAGTCTGGTGCCTCGATAAAATTCGTCAATACGAACTGTTCTGTTTTGACAGATTCTGCCTTTTATTTCGCATTGCCTCTTTTGCTATGTTGGATGAATTTCTTTGATCCATTAATGTCCAGTAGCTTTATGCAATGTACAGAAGTGTTAAGAATGATTGTGTCACCTCTGAACATGTTAATTTTTATTGTCGCTAACCCTCTAATGAGTTGTTCTAAGTTTGGTGTGGAGGAAGTTTTCAAGGATCAAGAGAGGAGTATGATGCAACATGATCAAGGAGAGTGAAAGCTCTAAGCTTGGGGATGCCCCGGTGGTTCACCCCTGCATATATCAAGAAGACTCAAGCGTCTAAGCTTGGGGATGCCCAAGGCATCCCCTTCTTCATCGACAACATTATCAGGTTCCTCCCCTGAAACTATATTTTTATTCCATCACATCTTATGTGCTTTGCTTGGAGCGTCGGTTTGTTTTTGTTTTTTGTTTTGTTTGAATAAAATGGATCTTAGCATTCACTTTATGGGAGAGAGACACGCTCCGCTGTAGCATATGGACAAGTATGTCCTTAGTTTCTACTCATAGTATTCATGGCGAAGTTTCTTCTTCGTTAATTGTTATATGGTTGGAATTGGAAAATGATACATGTAGTAATTGCTATAAATGTCTTGGGTAATGTGATACTTGGCAATTGTTGTGCTCATGTTTAAGCTCTTGCATCATATGCTTTGCACCCATTAATGAAGAAATACATAGAGCATGCTAAAATTTGGTTTGCGTATTCGGTTTCTCTAAGGTCTAGATAATTTCTAGTATTGAGTTTGAACAACAAGGAAGACGGTGTAGAGTCTTATAATGTTTTCAATATGTCTTTTATGTGAGTTTTGCTGCACCGGTTCATCCTTGTGTTTGTTTCAAATAAGCCTTGCTAGCCTAAACCTTGTATCGAGAGGGAATACTTCTCATGCATCCAAAATACTTGAGCCAACCACTACGCCATTTGTGTCCACCATACCTACCTACTACATGGTATTTTCCGCCATTCCAAAGTAAATTGCTTGAGTGCTACCTTTAAAATTCCATCATTCACCTTTGCAATATATAGCTCATGGGACAAATAGCTTAAAAACTATTGTGGTATTGAATATGTAATTATGCACTTTATCTCTTATTAAGTTGCTTGTTGTGCGATAACCATGTTTCGGGGACGCCATCAACTACTCTTTGTTGAATTTCATGTGAGTTGCTATGCATGTTCGTCTTGTCTGAAGTAAGAGCGATCTACCACCTTATGGTTAAGCATGCATATTGTTAGAGAAGAACATTGGGCCGCTAACTAAAGCCATGATCCATGGTGGAAGTTTCAGTTTTGGACAAATATCCTCAATCTCATATGAGAAAATTATTAATTGTTGTTACATGCTTATGCATAAAAGAGGAGTCCATTATCTGTTGTCTATGTTGTCCCGGTATGGATGTCTAAGTTGAGAATAATCAATAGCGAGAAATCCAATGCGAGCTTTCTCCTTAGACCTTTGTACAGCGGCATAGAGGTACCCCTTTGTGACACTTGGTTAAAACATGTGCATTGTGATGATCCGGTAGTCCAAGCTAATTAGGACAAGGTGCGGGCACTATTAGTATACTATGCATGAGGCTTGCAACTTGTAAGATATAATTTACATGATACATATGCTTTATTACTACCGTTGACAAAATTGTTTCATGTTTTCAAAATCAAAGCTCTAGCACAAATATAGCAATCGATGCTTTTCCTCTATGGAGGACAATTCTTTTACTTTCAATGTTGAGTTAGTTCACCTATTTCTCTCCACCTCAAGAAGCAAACACTTGTGTGAACTGTGCATTGATTCCTACATATTTGCTTATTGCACTTATTATATTACTCTATGTTGACAATATCCATGAGATATACATGTTATGAGTTGAAAGCAACCGCTGAAACTTAATCTTCCTTTGTGTTGCTTCAATGCCTTTACTTTGAATTATTGCTTTATGAGTTAACTCTTATGCAAGACTTATTGATGCTTGTCTTGAAGTGCTATTCATGAAAAGTCTTTGCTTTATGATTCACTTGTTTACTCATGTCATATACAATGTTTTGATCGCTGCATTCACTACATATGCTTTACAAATAGTATGATCAAGGTTATGATGGCATGTCACTCCAGAAATTATCTGTGTTATCGTTTTACCTGCTCGGGACGAGCAGAACTAAGCTTGGGGATGCTGATACGTCTCCGACGTATCGATAATTTCTTATGTTCCATGCCACATTATTGATGTTATCTACATGTTTTATGCACACTTTATGTCATATTCGTGCATTTTCTGGAACTAACCTATTAACAAGATGCCGAAGTGCCAGTTGCTGTTTTCTGCTGTTTTTGGTTTCAGAAATCCTAGTAACGAAATATTCTCGGAATTGGACGAAATCAACGCTCAGGGTCCTATTTTGCCACGAAGCTTCCAGAAGTCCGAAGAGGAGACGAAGTGGGGCCACGAGGTGGCCACACCCTAGGGCGGCGCCCCCCCCCCCCCCTTGGCCGCGCGGCCCTGTGGTGTGGGGCCCTCGTGCCGCCTCCTGACCTGCCCTTCCGCCTACTTAAAGCCTCCGTTGCGAAACCCCCGGTGCAGAGAGCCACGATACGGAAAACCTTCCCGGAGACGCCGTCGCCGCCGATCCCATCTCGGGGATCCAGAGATCGCCTCCGGCACCTCGCCGGAGAGGGGAATCATCTCCCGGAGGACTCTACGCCGCCATGGTCGCCTCCGGAGTGATGTGTGAGTAGTCTACCCCTGGACTATGGGTCCATAGCAGTAGCTAGATGGTTGTCTTCTCCCCATTGTGCTATCATTGTCGGATCTTGTGAGCTGCCTAACATGATCAAGATCATCTATCTGTAATTCTATATGTTGCGTTTGTTGGGATCCGATGAATAGAGAATACTTGTTATGTTGATTATCAAAGTTATGTCTATGTGTTGTTTATGATCTTGCATGCTCTCCGTTACTAGTAGATGCTCTGGCCAAGTAGATGCTTGTAACTCCAAGAGGGAGTATTTATGCTCGATAGTGGGTTCATGCCTCCATTGATATCTGGGACGATGTGAAAGTTCTAAGGTTGTGGATGTGCTGTTGCCACTAGGGATAAAACATTAGTGCTATGTTCAAGGATGTAGTTACTAGTTACATTACGCGCAATACTTAATGCAATTGTCTGTTGTTAGCAACTTAATACAGGAGGGGGTTCGGATGATAACCTGAAGGTGGACTTTTTAGGCATAGATGCATGCTGGATGGCGGTCTATGTACTTTGTCGTAATGCCCAATTAAATCTCACTATACTCATCATAATATGTATGTGCATGGTCATGCCCTCTTTATTTGTCAATTGCCCAACTGTAATTTGTTCACCCAACATGCTGTTTATCTTATGGGAGAGACACCTCTAGTGAACTGTGGACCCGGTCCAATTCTCTTTCTTGAAATACAATCTACTGCAATACTTGTTCTACTGTTTTCTGCAAACAATCATCTTCCACACAATACGGTTAATCCTTTGTTACAGCAAGCCGGTGAGATTGACAACCTCACTGTTTCGTTGGGGCAAAGTACTTTGGTTGTGTTGTGCAGGTTCCACGTTGGCGCCGGAATCTCTGGTGTTGCGCCGCACTACATCCCGCCGCCATCAACCTTCAACGTGCTTCTTGACTCCTACTGGTTCGATTAAACCTTGGTTTCTTACTGAGGGAAACTTGCCGCTGTGCGCATCACACCTTCCTCTTGGGGTTCCCAACGGACGTGTCAACCACACGCATCAGGGAATCATCACCGGAGGGCTCTACATCACCATGCCCGCTGATACGTCTCCGACGTATCGATAATTTCTTGTGTTCCATGCCACATTATTGATGTTATCTACATGTTTTATGCACACTTTATGTCATATTCGTGCATTTTCTGGAACTAACCTATTAACAAGATGCCGAAGTGCCAGTTCCTGTTTTCTGCTGTTTTTGGTTTCAGAAATCCTAGTAACGAAATATTCTCGGAATCGGACGAAATCAACGCCAAAGATCTTAGAATCCCGGAAGCATCCGTAACACACGAGAGGGACCAGAGGGGGGGCACAGGCCCACCACACCATACCCTGGCGCGGCCTAGGGGGGGCCCGCGCCCCCCTATGGTTTGGCCAGCCCTTCGACCCTCCTGCGCCGCCTCTTCGCCTATATAAAGCCCCTGGATCGGAAACCCTGATACCAATTGACGAAACTCCAGAAAGACTCCAGGGGCGCCGCCACCGTCGCGAAACTCCAATTCGGGGGACAGAACTCTCTGTTCCGGCACCCTGCCGGACGGGGACTTGCCCCCGGAGCCATCTCCACCGCCGTCTTCACCGCCATCTTCACCGCCATCGCTGCTTCCATGATGAGGAGGGAGTAATCCACCTCCGAGGCTGAGGGCTCCGCTGTAGCTATGTGGTTCATCTCTCTCCCATGTACCTCAATACAATAATCTCATGAGCTGCTTTACATGATTGAGATTCATATGAGTTTGTATCACAATTTATCTATGTGCTACTCTAGCAAAGTTATTAAAGTAGTTCTATTCCTCCTGCACGTGTGTAAAGGTGACAGTGTGTGCACCGTGTTAGTACTTGGTTTATGCTATGATCATGATCTCTTGTAGATTGCGAAGTTAACTATTGCTATGATAATATTGATATGATCTATTCCTCCTACATATGCATGAAGGTGACAGTGTGCATGCTATGTTAGTACTTGGTTTAGTCTTTTGATCTATCTTACACTATAAGGTTACTTAAATATGAACAAATTGTGGAGCTTGTTAACTCCGGCATTGAGGGTTCGTGTAATCCTACGCAATGCGTTCATCATCCAACAAGAGTGTAGAGTATGCATTTATCTGTTCTGTTATGTGATCAATGTTGAGAGTGTCCACTAGTGAAAGTGTAATCCCTAGGCCTTGTTCCTAAATACTGCTGCGTTACTACTGCTTGTTTACTGTTTTACTGTGTTACTACTGCTGCAATACTACCACCATCAACTACACGCCAGCAAGCTATTTTCTGGCACCGTTGCTACTGCTCATATATATTCATACCACCTGTATTTCACTATCTCTTCGCCGAACTAGTGCACCTATTAGGTGTGTTGGGGACACAAGAGACTTCTTGCTTTGTGGTTGCAGGGTTGCATGAGAGGGATATCTTTGACCTCTTCCTCCCTGAGTTCGATAAACCTTGGGTGATCCACTTAAGGGAAAACTTGCTGCTGTTCTACAAACCTCTGCTCTTGGAGGCCCAACACTGTCTACAGGAAAGGAGGGGGAACGTAGACATCACCCGCCTCCGGACTGATGCGTGAGTAGTTCATCCTTGGACTATGGGTCCATAGCAGTAGCTAGATGGTTGTCTTCTCCTCTTGTGCTATCATGTTTAGATCTTGTGAGCTGCCTATCATGATCAAGATCATCTATTTGTAATGCTACATGTTGCGTTTGTTGGGATCCGATGAATATTGAATACTATGTCAAGTTGATTACCAATCTATCATATATGTGTTGTTTATGTTCTTGCATGCTCTCCGTTGCTAGTAGAGGCTCTGGCCAAGTTGATACTTGTGACTCCAAGAGGGAGTATTTATGCTCGATAGTGGGTTCATGCCTCCATTGAATCTGGGACAGTGACAGAAAGTTCTAAGGTTGTGGATGTGCTGTTGCCACTAGGGATAAAACATCAATGCTTTGTCTAAGGATATTTGTGTTCATTACATTACGCACCATACTTAATGCAATTGTCTATTGTTTGCAACTTAATACTGGAAGGGGTGTGGATGCTAACCCGAAGGTGGACTTTTTAGGCATAGATGCATGCTGGATAGCGGTCTATGTTCTTTGTCGTAATGCCCTGATTAAATCTCATAGTAGTCATCATGATATATGTATGTGCATCTCTATTGTCAATTGCCCAAATGTAATTTGTTCACCCAACATGCTAGTTATCTTATTGGAGAGACACCACTAGTGAACTGTGGACCCCGGTCCATTCTTTTACATCTGAAATACAATCTACTGCAATCTCTGTTCTCTGTTGTTTTCTACAAGCAAACATCATTCTCCACACCATACGTTTAATCCTTTGTTTTCAGCAAGCCGGTGAGATTGACAACCTCACTGTTAAGTTGGGGCAAAGTATTTTGATTGTGTTGTGCAGGTTCCACGTTGGCGCCGGAATCCCTGGTGTTGCGCTGCACTACACTCCTCCACCAACAACCTTCACGTGGCCTTCATCTCCTACTGGTTCGATAACCTTGGTTTCTTACTGAGGGAAAACTTGCTGCTGTACGCATCATACCTTCCTCTTGGGGTTCCCAACGGACGTGTGCTTTACCGTCACAAGCAGCTCTTTTTCTGGCGCCGTTGCCGGGGAACTGAAGAAAAGCTACACCACGGAAATTGGCAACTCCCACGGCAACAGCTCTTTTTCTGGCGCCGTTGCCGGGGAGATCAAGACACGCTGCAAGGGGAGTCTCTCACATCCAATCTCTTTACTTTTTTTTGTCTTGCTTTACTTTATTTTACTGTCTATTTTGTTTGCTTTCTTTATATTAAAAACACAAAAAAATTAGTTACTTGCTTTATTTTATTTTCTGTCTTGTTTGTTTCTTATATCAAAAACACAAAAAAATTAGTTACTTGTTTTACTTTACTTTATTTAGTTTGCTTTACTTGTCTTTATTACTGTTAAAATGAATACTCCTGAAAACACTAAGTTGTGTGACTTCACTAGCACCAATAATAATGATTTTATATGCACTCCTATTGCTCCACCTGCTACTATAGCAGAGTTTTACGAAATTAAACCTGCTTTACTAAATCTTGTTATGAGAGAGCAATTTTCTGGTGTTAGTACTGATGATGCTGCTGCCCATCTTAATAATTTTGTTGAACTTTGTGAAATGCAAAAGTATAAGGATGTAGATGGGGATATTATAAAACTGAAATTGTTTCCTTTCTCCTTAAGAGAAAGAGCTAAAGATTGGTTGCTATCTTTGCCTAAGAATAGTATTGATTCATGGACTAAATGTAAAGATGCTTTCATTGGTAGATATTATCCTCCTGCTAAAATTATATCTTTGAGAAGTAGCATTATGAATTTTAAGCAATTGGATAATGAACATGTTGTCCAAGCATGGGAAAGAATGAAATCATTGGTAAAGAATTGCCCAACCCATGGACTAACTACTTGGATGATCATCTAAACCTTCTATACAGGATTAAAATTTTCTTCGAGGAACCTATTGGATTCAGCTGCTGGAGGTACTTTTATGTCCATCACTTTGGGTGCCGCAACAAAACTTCTTGATGATATGATGATCAATTGCTCTGAATGGCACACCGAAAGGACTCCGCAAGGTAAGAAGGTAAATTCTGTTGAAGAAACCTCCTCCTTGAGTGATAAGATTGATGTTATTATGTCTATGCTTGTTAATGGTAGATCTAATGTTGATCCTAATAATGTTCCTTTAGCTTCATTGGTTGCTCAAGAAGAGCATGTTGATGTGAACTTCATTAAAAATAGTAATTTCAACAACAATGCTTATAGGAATAATTTTGGTAACAACTATAGGCCATATCCTTCTAATAATGGTAATGGTAATGGTAATTCTTATGGTAATTCTTACAACAATAGTAGGAGTGCACCCTCTGGTCTTGAAGCCATGGTTAAAGAATTTATTAGTACACAAACTGCTTTCAATAAATCTGTTGAAGAAAAGCTTGGTAAAATCGATATTCTTGCTTCTAAGGTTGATAGTCTTGCTGCTGATGTTGATCTTTTAAAATTGAAAGTTATGCCTAATGAAGATAAAGATATTAAGTCATTTGCTATAGCAAACGCTATACAACTTCGAATTAATGATAATATTAGATTGATGGCTGAATTGCATGCTAGGTGGGAAAGAGAAGAAAAAGAAAAACTTGCTAAAGAGAATAATGTAGCTAAAGTTTGGACTATTACCACCACTAGTAATGTTGATGCTTCACATGTTGCTAAACCTCCTACTATCAATGGTAAAATAATTGGTGTTGGCAATGTTTCTACTCCTAGTACAAAGCGTGCAAAATTGCCTGAAACTGCTGAAACTGTTTGTGATAAAAGTGCTGAAATTTTTCAGAATGTTGTAGATCATAATGGTTTAGATTTTGATAATTGTCATATCTCTGAAGTTATTAAGTTCTTGCAAAAACTTGCTAGAAGTTCTAATGCTAGTGCTCTCATTAAAACTAGAGAAGAGAAATTAAAACTTGAAGCTTCTATTCCTAGGAAGTTGGAAGATGGTTGGGAGCCCATCATTAAGATGAAAGTCAATGATTTTGATTGTAATTCTTTATGTGATCTTGGTGCAAGTATTTCTGTTATGCCTAAGAAACTCTATGATATGCTTGACTTGCCACCATTGAAAAATTGTTATTTGGATGTTAATCTTGCTGATAATTCTATAAAGAAACCTTTGGGGAGGATTGATAATGTTCACATTACGGTTAACAATAACCTTGTCCCCGTTGATTTTGTTGTCTTGGATATCGAATGCAATGCATCTTGTCCTATTATTTTGGGAAGACCCTTTCTTCGAACTGTTGGTGCTATTATTGATATGAAGGAAGGAAATATTAAGTATCAATTCCCTCTCAAGAAAGGTATGGAACACTTCCCTAGAAAGAGAATGAAGTTGCCTTTTGATTCTATCATTAGAACAAATTATGATGTCGATGCTTCTTCTCTTGATGTTACTTGATTTGCACTTTCTGCGCCTAGCTGAAAGGCGTTAAAGAAAAGCACTTCTTGGGAGATAACCATGTATGTTTTTACTACTGTTTTGTTGTGTCTTGGAAGTTGTTACTACTGTAGCAACCTCTCCTTATCATATTGTTGTGCCAAGTAAAGTCTCTAATAGTAAAGTTGATACTAGATTTGGATTGCTGCGCAGAAACAGATTTCTACCTGTCACGAATTTGAGTAGATCTCTCTGTAGAAGAATCAAAAAAATCTGCCAATTTACATGCGTGATCCTCAGATATGTACACAACTTTCATTAGTTTTGAGCTTTTTCATCTGAGCCTGTTAAGTGCCTCTAAAAAATTCGTCTTTACGGACTGTTCTGTTTTGACAGATTTTGCCTTTTATTTCGCATTGCCTCTTTTACTGTGTTGAGTGGATTTCTTTGTTCCATTAACTTTCAGTAGCTTTGGGTAATGTCCAGAAGTGTTAAGAATGATTATGTCCCCTCTGAACATGTGAATTTTTGATTATGCACTGACCCTCTAATGAGTTTGTTTCGAGTTTGGTGTGGAGGAAGTTTTCAAGGGTTAAGAGAGGAGGATGATATACTATGATCAAGAAGAGTGAAAAGTCTAAGCTTGGGGATGCCCCTGTGGTTCATCCCTGCATATTTCAAGAAGACTCAAGCATCTAAGCTTGGGGATGCCCAAGGCATCCCCTTCTTCATCGACAACTTATCAGGTCACCTCTAGCGAAACTATATTTTTATTCCGTCACATCTTATGTGCTTTACTTGGAGCGTCTGTTTGTTTTTGTTTTTGTTTTTGTTTGAATAAAATTTGATCCTAGCATTCATTTTATTGGAGAAAGACACGCTCCGCTTTTTCATATGAACACTGGTGTTCTTAGCTCTATCTTTAATGTTCATGGCGGAGTTGAAAACCGCTTCGTTGATTGCTATTTGGTTGGAAACAGAAAATGCTTCATGTGGGAAATGGTATATATCTTGAATAATTTGATACTTGGCAATTGTTTTGAGTTCTCAAGTAGATCATGTTTAAGCTTTTGCATCATGTAGTTTAAACCTATTAGTGGAGAACTACTGTAGAGCTTGTTGAAATTTGGATTGCATGATTGGTCTCTCTAAGGTCTAGATATTTTCTGGTAAAAGTGTTTGAGCAACAAGGAGACAGTGTAGAGTCTTATAATGCTTGCAATATGTTCTTATGTAAGTTTTGCTATACCGGTTCATACTTGTCTTTGCTTCAAACAACCTTGCTAGCCAAAGCCTTGTACTGAGAGAAAATGCTTCTCGTGCATCCAAAAACCTTGAGCCAAAACTCATGCCATTTGTGTCCACCATAACTACCCACTATGTGGTATTTCTCTGCCATTCCAAAGTAAATTGCTTGTGTGCTACCTTTAAAATTTCATTCCTTGCCTTTGCAATACATAGCTCATGGGAAAATAGCTTAAAAACTATTGTGGTATTGAATATGTCGCTTATGTATCTTATTTCTTATAAGTTGCTTGTTGAGCGGTAACCATGTTTCTGGGGACGCCATCAACTTTTTACACCTTTGTTGAATATCATGTGAGTTGCTATGCATATTCATCTTGTCTGAAGTAAGGGTGATTTATCATGATTAAATGGTTTGAGTATGCATATTGTTAGAGAAGAACATTGGGCCGCTAACCAAAGCCATGTATCATGGTGGAAGTTTCAGTTTGGACATTAAATCTCAATCTCTTATGAGAATATTATCTGTTGTTGAATGCTTAAGCATTAAAGAGGAGTCCATTATCTGTTTTCTATGTTGTTCCGGTATGGATGTCCTTAAGTTGAGATCTATCAAAACTGAGAAATCAAATGCGATCTATCTCCTTGGACCTTTGTACAGGCGGCATAGAGGTACCCCTTTGTGACACTGGTAGAAACATATGTAATGCAATGATAATCCATGGAAATCCGAGCTAATTAGGACAAGGTGCGAGCACTATTGGTATTCGATGCATGAGGCTTGCAACTTATAAGAGGTTTTATGCATAACACATATGAATTATTACTACCATTGACAAAATTGTTTCCATGTTTTCAAAATAAAAAGCTCTAGCACATGAGTAATCCATGCTTCCCTCTGCGAAGGGCCTTTCTTTTACTTTATGTTGAGTCAGTTTACCTACTTCTTTCTATCTTAGAAGCAAACACTTGTGTCAACTGTGTGCATTGATTCTTACATGTTTACTTATTGCACTTGTTATATTGCTTTATGTTGACAACTATCCATGAGATATACATGTTAGAAGTTGAAAGCAATTGCTGAAACTTAATCATCCTTTGTGTTGCTTCAAAACCTTCTATTAAGAATCTATTGCTTTATGAGTTAATTCTTATGCAAGACTTATTGATACTTGTCTTGAAAGTACTATTCATGAAAAGTCTTTGCTATATGATTCAGTTGTTTAGTCATTATCTTTAATATTGCTTCGAAACACTTCATTCATATCATATGCTTTACAATAGTATTGATCAAGATTATGATAGTAGCATGTCACTTCAGAAATTATCCTTGTTATCGTTTACCTACTCGAGGGCGAGTAGGAACTAAGCTTGGGGATGCTTGATACGTCTCAAACGTATCTATAATTTCTTATGTTCCATGCTAGTTATATGACAATACTCATATGTTTTATATACATTTTATATCATTTTGATGCATTTTCCGGCACTAACCTATTAACAAGATGCCGAAGCGCCAGTTCCTGTTTTATGCTGTTTTTGGTTTCAGAAATCCTACACAGGAAATATTCTCGGAATTGGACGAAACAAAAGCCGAACTTCCTATTTTCCTCGGAGGGTTTCAGAACACCGAAGGAGAGACGGAGAGGGCCCACGAGGTGGCCACACCACGTGGCGGCGCGGCCAAGAGGGGGGGCGCGCCGCCTTATGGGGTGGGCCCCTCGGGCGCCCCCCGACTCTACCCCTTCGCCTATATAAACTCTCCGTCGCGAAAACCCTATCACCGAGAGCCACGATACGAGAAAAGTTCCAGAGACGCCGCCGCCGCCAATCCCATCTCGGGGGATTCAGGAGATCGCCTCCGGCACCCTGCCGGAGAGGGGAATCATCACCGGAGGGCTCTACATCACCATGCCCGCCTCCGGACTGATGCGTGAGTAGTTCATCCTTGGACTATGGGTCCATAGCAGTAGCTAGATGGTTGTCTTCTCCTCTTGTGCTATCATGTTTAGATCTTGTGAGCTGCCTATCATGATCAAGATCATCTATTTGTAATGCTACATGTTGCGTTTGTTGGGATCCGATGAATATTGAATACTATGTCAAGTTGATTACCAATCTATCATATATGTGTTGTTTATGTTCTTGCATGCTCCCCGTTGCTAGTAGAGGCTCTGGCCAAGTTGATACTTGTGACTCCAAGAGGGAGTATTTATGCTCGATAGTGGGTTCATGCCTCCATTGAATCTGGGACAGTGACAGAAAGTTCTAAGGTTGTGGATATGCTGTTGCCACTAGGGATAAAACATCAATGCTTTGTCTAAGGATATTTGTGTTGATTACATTACGCACCATACTTAATGCAATTGTCTGTTGTTTGCAACTTAATACTTGAAGGGGTGCGGATGCTAACCCGAAGGTGGACTTTTTAGGCATAGATGCATGCTGGATAGCGGTCTATGTTCTTTGTCGTAATGCCCTGATTAAATCTCATAGTAGTCATCATGATATATGTATGTGCATCTCTATTTGTCAATTGACCAACTGTAATTTGTTCACCCAACATGCTAGTTATTTTATTGGAGAGACACCACTAGTGAACTGTGGACCCCGATCCATTCTTTTACATCTGAAATACAATCTACTGCAATCTCTGTTCTCTGTTGTTTTCTACAAGCAAACATCATTCTCCACACCATACGTTTAATCCTTTGTTTTCAACAAGCCGGTGAGATTTACAACCTCACTGTTAAGTTGGGGCAAAGTATTTTGATTGTGTTGTGCAGGTTCCACGTTGGCGCCGGAATCCCTGGTGTTGCACCTCACTACACTCCTCCACCAACAACCTTCACGTGGCCTTCATCTCCTACTGGTTCGATAACCTTGGTTTCTTACTGAGGGAAAACTTGCTGCTGTACGCATCATACCTTTCTCTTGGGGTTCCCAACGGACGTGTGCTTTACCGTCACAAGCAATAACATTTGACGGGCTTGATGGTTCCCCAACAACTACGCCAAAAAGATCTTCATACGTTGGGACTTCAAGTGCAGAGTGTTGTATCAAGGAAGTATCTTCCCCACAAGGGTGACTCGAGGGTTTATATCGAACTCTCGGGGAACTGGATGGAAGAGTGTTCTCTTCTCTCTTCTTCAAGCAATCCTATAAGTTTTTTGATGTTTTGAGCGCAAATAAGAAAGATAAATATTTTTGTATTTTCGAAATAAAATAGTGCATCAAATAGAAAACAATGTAAAAGCAATATAAATGTGTTTCTTATGATAAAAAGTGGACCGGGGTTCATGGGTTCAATTGACTATTCTCTCGTAAAGTTGTGGTGGACAAAAAGCAATTCATCAATAAGATATGAAGGTACAAATAATATTATATGTAAGATCAGAATTAATATGGGCATCGCGTTCTAACATAGAGATGATGCAACACACCTCTCTTATGCTCCACATGAATGAAACTTCATCAATCTTGTATTAAGAATTAACAAAGCATATCAATAAGTACTTTGACGTGAAGTTTGAATATCAAACATGCTATCTTGAATAAACAAGATCATCGTTACTGTCACATGATGAATATAGCACATGCATTCACTTTATCCCTAGTGAGGTAGCAAAAGAAAGGCAAAACCATAATAGCTCTTGAACATATTTTCACTATCCAATCACTAAAACCCTGCTACTCCATCTAACACATCATCCCACACACGCTCTTGCATAGATGTTGGATCATAACATAAACTTAAGAACGGGGTAGATAATACGCATCTATCAATACATCTCACTATATAATAAGATCATATGTCATATAACAATATCATAGAACAAGGATCCACCACATAGGTATTACAAATATGGCCATAATCATGATAGACAACTCATATGGCACTAAGTACTATGAAGAACATGAGAGAAATAGATCAAGCTACTGCCACAAACCCGTAGTCCAGAGGTGGAGTACTCCCTCTTGATCATGGTGATGATGATGAAGACGTTGGAGAAGGTGAATATCCCTCCGGCGGTGATCCCGACCGAGTTTCCCCTCCAATCTTCTCTGCGACAACCTCTGTTTTGATGTTTCTGTCTTGCTGCGGTGCTCTCCTCCCGAGAACTCTTCGAGGACATATATATATATAGGGGTTTTAGGGGAAAACAAGTCGGTTCGCGTAAGAATTAGGGCAAACGGACGCTCGAGGACTGAACGGAGGTGGGTGGCGCGGCCCAGAATTCTGGCTACACCACTTGGCCTCATTTGGACCTCGGGTCTCTCCAGGTGTGCTTCAAAAGTCCATTGTGTTCCTCCTGTTAAAAAAATGATGCTCCAAAATCACATGTCAATTTGACTCCGTATAGGTCCATGAATGTGAAAAATACGCGAAACCGGGTTTTCCTGTTCTGCAGGTTTATAAACCAAATAAAGGGGATCATTGGTAAATCCCCACAAATCAATGTAAAACATGGTATTATCATCATATATGTTGCAAATATGTGGGAATTCAATATGATAAAGGACAAAGTTCATGTATGCATTTTACATGCATCGCCCTCACGTGGCATGGGAGGGACCGGTACGCGACTGGAGTTCAGGTACCAGCCTCCTCCCGGCGGCCCTGCATTGGGCCATGGCACCGGCCATTTCTCCTCCCAGAGCAGGCGCGCGAAGTCCACGGGGACATACCGCTTGTGCCGGGGCTTCTTGCCGAAACCCGAGCCACTGGCCTCGTGGTCGTTCTTCCCCTTGTGGTACGACCAACCTTTCCCATGGCGTCGGTCGGGTGTGTGTGTGGCGAGGTTGAGGTTTTTGGCAAAGGCGTGGTCGATCAAATGGGAGCCGCCAAAGGCCCTTAAAAAGGCTCGGATTCCACCTCGCATTCGATGCGCTGCAACTGAAGCCGCTGCGACGCCACCCACCAGCACAGCCGCACGAAAGGCGAGGCGCGCCATTAACCCGGCGTAGAAAGCTACGACGCCCCACCTGTTAGTTCTGCCGCACTGAAGGCGAAGCATAAGGGGTCGTTGCTAGGCGGGCCCGTGCGAGAAGCGTGCGAACACAAACACAGAGCATACTTGGGTCGCGTTTGCGTCTAGGTGGATAGGTCGTCGGGCCGCTGGACTTGGATACCATTTTTCGACCGCCCGATCCTAAACAGATATTTCACGTTCGTTTACGTTGAGAGATGCCTTTAAGGATCAATTCCTTTAGTGCGCTTATTAAGAAGAGTTGCCGTGTTCAAGTTTTTCCCACGCTGCCCCGATTTTAAACATAAGGCCGTAGCCTAAATTAATAACGCCTTAACAGTAAGGTACACAGTGCTGAAAGACAGCTTACACGCAACAAAAACAACAAAAATATGGAAAAAAGAAGCACAACTTGTTCATCATGGCCTTCGTCCAGCTCCGTAATTGGACCGGAGCAGAGGCAGAGTCGGTGAAGAAGCACGCCGAATAAGAATTCATGCCATCGTCAACCATAAGGAGGCCAGCCATGTCACATTGCCATCTTTCACCTCCGAAGAAAGCACCCTGCTTTCTTGCCCTGAATCGAAGGGCGCCGCACCCGTCCAGAGATGGAACAACTCCCATGAGCATGCAAGGACGATGACAAACATGTGTCCAGGGCAAGGACTCCGGGCACTACCGCCTCAATGTCGCCACCCATAGACTTCACCGCCGCCAGCAGCACCAACCACCGCGTCGAGACATCAACTGCGATGCGAAGTCGCCAAAGAAGACACGGTGAGGAAGAAGGGCTAGTGCCAGCGGGCATGGCCAAGAGTCGCCGAACAGCTCGCCCAAAGCAGAGCCTTGCAAGCACTTGACCAACCACCACATCGCCTCACGAAGAGCAACCGCTACCAGCTACCACCAACCCCCACCAAGCTCATCCACTAGATCCACCATCTCAAGGGCAGCGCCTTCAAGATGGGTACAACGCAAGAGCGCCGCCGCTGCGCAAGCTGAAGTTTTGGGTTTTCACCTGAGACAGGAAGGTAAGGGAGGAGGGAAAACACTTCGAAGTAGCCTTCATGAAGGAGACGACGCGTAGCGTCGTCGACATTGTGGCCGCCGCCGTCGGCCAAGGTTTTCCCCAGCCAACCCCACCTCCAGTCCACCCACCGACCGCCGGAGATCCATGGACGAGGAGGACGAACGAGCAGCGAGGGGAGGAGTAGCCATCTTCAGATCTTGTTTCGTAGGACAAGCGGGGCAGCCTTCGAACCACGACCACGCCGCCCGCGCAGCCAAGGAGCCGGTAAGCAGTAACCGATGGCCACCACCAGGTCGGCGCCGTCTCCTCCGCCCGGGGCCGCCGCCCCGGCATACCGATGCCCTCGAAAGCAGGGGATTCCCTCCATTCACCCGCGCGAGAGCCAAGAAAGCCAATTCCCGCCGCCCCTTCATCGGATTCGGGCGCCTTTGGGCGGCGGCCCTCCGGGAGCGACGAGGAGGGGAGGAAGAGGAGGGAGGGGCGCTGGCGGAAGCCTAGGGTTTGCCCCCCTCAGTCGCCTAGAGGATGCGACGCGAGGGGGGCGAGGCGTTTTTCCCACCCGATATTAAGTAGCTAGTGAGGTTAATCCAAGGTTTAAAATAGCGTGCTAAATGAAATATCGGCAGCCTCCTTCAAACACAATGGACGTTGTATCGTGCTAATAGCGTGGTATATTTCAAATAACATTTTCAAAATAATACTAAATATAGCCTAAAAATAAATAAGTTTACTAGAACGAATGGATATATAGTCCAAAAGTGACTGAATCATACATACATAACCGCATATAAAAATAGATCTCAAATATTTTAGAAAGCTAACATCAGCATTTCACAAGGCAACAACATAGTATAAATTATTTATTAAAACAATATTAGCATTAGCAATATTATCTCTGATTTAGAAGTAGAACGAACATATTGCAATTCATCACCACGAAAAAGTGAAAGCAATTTGACTGAAAAAAATAGTGCGCTAACGCTATGTAATTTTAGCGTGATATAGCATAATATTTCGCAAATAGCGCCACAACAAGCAAAATTATTAAAATTTAATGTAAACCCTCTAGATATGCTATAGCGCGGTATTAACGGAGAAATAACGTAATATTTTAAACCTTGTATTAATCTCTTCTTGTTGCATGCACTCCTAGTTTTAAGGACAGCCACGCATAGCCAATCGATGGATCATTCCAGCCACACGCGTCTCCATAATTCCACTGCATGCAGGGGCAGATTTGGCAAGTTGACGAGTCCATCTCACCCGCGCTTTGGTGAAAAACCAATAAAATTATTTGCGCCTTCAGCAATGAACAGGAGGGAGTATGTGAGTTTGGCCAGGGTTTTTTATGGACACTACTGGACGTTTACGGGGGTTTTGATTTCTCAGCTCCTGACACGTGTCTTTTTTGCTTTATGTAGCAAAACATCATCTACTTTTTTTATTTATCTAAATAGAAAGACCAAGACCCGTCGGACATAGAATTTCTCATTGCCGGAGACTTTGATGGAGACCTCGCTGGAGACCTCGTCGGAGAAATCAACAGAGACCTCACCGGAATGCTTGCAGGAAGACAATTATGCTTTTGTAGCAAAATTACAGAACAGTTGTAGCGAAACCAATTTCAATGCAAAGCGGATGCGTGCGGTGCAAAATAGCAGTAAGATTTTAGCAATTTGGAGACATCAATATAGCAAAAACTAAAGTAGTACACAGCAAACCCCATGGTAGCATCCGCGCCCATCCATAGTAGCATCCCCGCCTGCCCATGGTAGCATCGCTCGGCCATGCTGGAAACCACACGAAGGAGGAGAACGCCTTGGACCTACATCAGCAGCCAACAATGGGTCACAACGCGTAGCGGTGAAGCAGACGACCTTGGTGAGCGTGGCCTCGTTGGGCTCCACGCCCGTAGCATGCATCCTTCTGAAGATGTCGAAGCCACGCTCTCCATGGGCCTCGAGGTCGTCCCCGATGACGCCTCCAAGCGGCCGTAACGCTGGGGCGACTCTGAGCCACCATGCGCAAAATCGGAGTGCGCCCACATCGGAGTTGTTGGGCTGACGGGGGAGCAGCACGTCCATGGGCGGCATAGGAGCAGCGACCCAATGTCGGGAGAGTCATGCCTTGGGCATGGGGCACGTCGGTGGCGGAGGCGCGGCGCAAGACTGGGCGGTGCCAACACCGACACGCGGCTGGGAGAAGCAGTGTCTCGTGCTGTGCAGGGATTTTGGTCTCGACCGGAAAAAGGAGTGGATGGGAGAGAAGTGGGCCTGGGAAGGGATAAGGTGGCGGCGTCATGTGTGGGTCTCGCGAAAGCGTGTCTTTACTAGGAGGTGGAAGCTGCCAGGGACGTGATCCCAATTCTTATAACTAGAAGAACAAGCGCGCTTCGCCGTGCCGCCTTCATGATGATTTGTCATAGCCACGATGAACATGTAGCCAATGGACCGGCCAATGGGTGGCCAAGTGGGTATCATATGTTTGCTCAATTTAATCTCATATTCGTTGAATTTTGCCCAAGAATCTAGGTCATGCTCAGATAAGAACATAACTAATGGTTGCTCTACCATGTGATTTCTACTTAAAATCTAACCGCAACGGAGGGGGTATCTTTCAGTACTTAAGTGGCAGGAAGCAAAACAAAAAGATGGGTAAAGTTTTAAGCAAGTCAATACTTTTATAATGTAAATATTTTAAGTAATGACATGCAAAACAAAGATTCGGTAGAATCATTATCAACTTTATAAACTTGCATTATCAACTTTATAAACTTGAACGCATGATTTACTTGCAATTATACACCGTAAGGAAATTATTATACACCATAGGGGATTCCCCTACAGTGAAGTGGTAAAAGAAAAAGGATCTATGCAATTCATGATGCACACTAGATGCACAAGTGCTAACATAAGACTTAGGAAGCTACAAACTTCAACTATAAGGGAAAACAAAGCACTCGGTTTATGATGTGGTGATAGTCCTATATGAAGCTAGATTGCAAGCTAAAGAGAGTTCACGACTTCACGTGACAGTTCTATGATTATTCTGCTGCATAGCATAAACTAACACGTACCTTTGACAATGATCTCAACCAAGTATAGTAAGTAGAGGAAAACATGATTGTCCAAGATATATCAGCACCTTTCCGCAAAAAATAAATAAATCAGCACCTATATGTTTACAATTATAAGTTACTTTAAACATGATTGGTATTATGTATATGTTTATAGCAGGCTTTATCTACCGTCGATAATAGGGCCAAGTGAAATAAGATCTAATACATTGTTGCTTTGTACACTGACACTACCAACTTCGTATTTCTAATAACTGCATAGTGAGTTCAAGACATAACACAAGTTAGGTTTCTCACATCAAGAGGTATCAAACATTCGCTTGGACATGACAATACAAAACTTGTACAAAGGTAAAGTAGCTTCGGTCCCGCAATTCCTTTTATAATGAGCATGGAAGTATGGGACAAAATAACAAAGGCAAAGCATGGCCGAGGATGCAAAGGCACTTAGCATATGTAAATTGGACGGAGGCTCAAGCAAGGAAACAAACCGACCCTTGCAATAAGCATAGGTTGCATATCAACAACAAAAGCATAAATGGAACCCAGATGACTTTCCTGGGATCAAGACACGGTAACATCTATACCAAGATAAAAAAAAATGAAGGAAATAATTATGGCATGCATCCTTCCAACCTCGTACAGAACAATGAGAAACGAAAATAATGTGTTAATTTTCACCATCAAAGATCAATAAGAAACCGAGAGTTGCAATCCATCACCACCATTCTTACTATCAAAATTACTCATGGAAATCTGACTGAGACACCACCAAAATGCACGAATAGCACGGAGCACTAAAATATATAGGATCCCCGACGCTGCCTAGCTAGCTGCGGGGATCACCAGGATCCGAGTTGTCACTGAACATCTTGTTTTTGTTATTGTTGAGTAGATATGAAATTTTTAATTTGCATGCCTCGTAGCCCTACAATATCTCACTACTTCTGCAGATAACTCTCTTGCACCTCCCCAACGTTCTTCATGTTCCAAGTACCACAAAGAACCTCATATCTATTCATAAATTGACCGAAGCATAATGATTTGTTTGTTGAATTTCATCCTTACTTTTTGGGGAGTCATAGTAGGAGTATTATGCATGCCACGTAGGAAAAATGCTAACATGAAACAATAGTTGAAGAGAGAGAAGGTGTATCATAGCATCCGGAACTAAATATTTTTAATGGCAAATACATCTTATACATAAATTTGCTTTGAGATTTTACAAATAATTAAATATAATAAAACTATTATACTAGTAGATGATACTATGCATTATAGGGTAGTAGCATACAATGGTATCATATGCATGATACTAGCGTATGACACTTTTCACTATAAGTAGTCAAAAATAGATTAGTATCATTTGGAGCAATGCTATAGTACGACTGAATTTATCGTGTAGTATATGGTACGATCAGACTCAAATTAGCGTCAGTCCACTTCTAGGCCAGATTATGGGAGGTTCCTGGTGAGTGTAGTCGTGTACACAGATCGTACAAAGTTTATCGTATGCAAGGAATTTCCGTATCATTTGCATAATACTAGTCTATGCTACTCAGTTCCTCACCACTACGAATTTTCCTTAGATATAGATAAATTAGTATAATAGAGATGTAATAAATGACTAGCTTAATTAATTAGTTAGCATATAAGTTTATCATGGACTTTAAGTTTTCCTAATCCTGCAAAATACGCCACTTAGAACATTTGATACATGGAAGCTTTTGTCGTTAAATTTAAAAAAGTGTCTCAATTTGTTCCAAAAGAGCTAACCTACACATTAAAACGAGTCTAGATACATGCATGTCTAGACCAAATATGATCAAAGTTCCGTCAATTTGGAACGAAGGCAGTATCAAATGATTTGAACACATATACCTCTATGTACTAAAGTTATACGACACCCTCTGACTGAGCATCATTACTTGTATATATCTGAGTGTTTTTTGGATGGTAGAGCATGAGCTATATCCCAATTGCTATTAACATATATAACTGCAAGGACCGAGCTAGAGCCTATAGAATATGCTTAATACGTACCGAGCTAGAGCTTGAACTTTTTTTTTGAGGCAAATCAGTGGGTTTCCCCACTGTGTATAAATACAATTTTCAAAAGTGTTTATGTACAAGAGCTTGAACATTTGCTAGCCAATTAATCTCAAACGAAGTTAATAGATAAATTATAATAGATAAATTATAATAGTACTGCATTTTGCAATCTATTGTATGATAAAAATTGGTGATGCTAGGTTAGAAACACAACCGATCAAAGAGAAATATGCCACAAGTTTCAACAGTGCAATTTGCCTACTAATTTAGTGGGTCCTCATTACCACTAATCAGCAGCATCCATTAGATCATGCCGCTCCACTGCGTGGCCTAAATGGCCCATTCAAGCGTAAATATGTATTAAGTATGTATCTGTTTATGAAAATTAAGAATTTAAATATTTTACTTGGAGGTTTGAGCTAAAAAGATGGTACGACTATTTTCTAATCAGTTCGAAAAGAAGACATCATCTATACTGCTAAATCCCAGTTATGTTAAATCATCTTTGCAGCATATGCTTAATTTATGTACTCAAGTTTGTACATCACGTAATAATGTATATACAGCTTTCGTGGGTCGAGCGTCTAATCAGGGCGAAGAAACATGCTAGCTAGATAGACAGCCAATAGGAGTAGATGCCAAGGCCAATGTCAAGATGACAGTATGGCACACACTGACATATCACTGCTATCTATGCATGAGAAAAGTGAGATTTGCATCAAGGCGATCTTTGTAGCCGATCCTCTCGTGTACATGTGTCGCTCCACCGCGCATAAAATCTCAAACCCGTACCCAAACAAAAATGGAATCCGATCCTCCCGATTTCAAATACTTATTATAACTTCCGTCAACATTGCAAATCATCACAAGTTAGTTAAGTACCCAACCAATCAATTTAAAGATCAGCTGGCACATCCACGAAATACAGTACACGAGAAGAAAAGTTCACTTTGGCCACATAAGAGTACTATAAACATATTTGAAGCAGTAGTACAGAATATAATTTTAATTTGGAGTAGCAATACAGAAGTTGAGAGAGAGGATCTAATAAAGTTACCTAGCTAGGAGTACGGATGAACACACACATGCACATATGATACAAGTAGACCTCGTGCAATTAAGCGCAATACGTACATGTTTCTGCTGGATCACAGATCGATCGATCGATCACAACTCGTGCGAGCCGTAGAGGAACGTCGGCGGCGAGAAGACGGAGTACCTGTTGTCGATCAGCTGAGCCGGGAAGCTGTCCTCCTCCTCGTCGCCGTAGGCATACCCGACCACCGTGGCCGGCCGGACGACGTCCTGGCTGCACGCGGCGGTGCCTTCCGACGATTCCGCCGTGCTCCCAGGGCTCGGTGCTGGGCCCATCTGCGGCCCGGCTGGGCTTCCCGCGCTGCTCTCGTCGACGTCGACGGCGCCGCCTCCGCCGGTGTACTTGGAAGGGTCAGCGTGGCGGCCGGTGAGCTCCTGCACGAGCGCGCGGAAGCCCGCCTCGCTGGTCGATACCCGCATCGGGTTGTCGATGTACACCAGCTTGATCGCCTTCCCGCCGCCGGCCTTCCGCTTGTTCTTGTTGGAACCGCTCCCGCCGGCCGTCGCGCTCCGGTGAGCATTGCTCTTGGGGCCGCACTGTATCTTCTCCATGGCCAGGCGATCGATCTAGCAATTATGAGCAACAAGGGAGGGGAGTTGTTCCTGTGGTTCACACAGGAGATGAGAGGGAAAGGAGTGCTGTTTACTGATATAGTGGAGCTACAGCTAGCTTAGCTAGCGAGCTCTCGCGTAGTATGTGTAAATGTGTAACGGAGGTTGGAGAGTGCACAACGGCGGATGGTTTCTACTTTTAGAAGCCATCAAAGGACCAATGGATGGAAGTGGTATCAAACCGGTGGATTTTGTGAACGGTGTTTTTGGATAGAGGTAACTCGAACTCCTCAGTCCTCACATATGCAACGAGAAAGGGACGGTGTGCAATTTGGGTGGAGATCAGGTGCCTTGTAGTACAACGATATAAGTGGGTGCAATTTGCTACGTCTACTCAAGACAATGCGGCACAAATATTTGTCCACACTTTTTTTCGAAAAGGAAATCACGCTCTAACCTCTGCATCGATCGATGAATGCTGCCTTCTTAATTAATTTATTGACATATGCTCTCTCCATTCATTTCGTAAATAGGTTGAATAGTATAAGTTTTGATCTCAGTCTTTATTATGAACTTTGATGATCAATTTCAATGCAAAGATCTCCTTAGCACATTGTAACTTTGTGATGTATATTACATAAATATTTTCATGGCCAATATAATGTTATCATTGTTACCTAACAAATGTTCCATGCATAGTATTGTACAATTCAAAGTTATACAACCTGAGCAATATGTTTTTGTCTAGCCATCTACTTAGGATCAAATTTATCTTGTACATATGTGTCGATTATGTTACACCTTATACTTCCAATCTTTGATATGTAACTATTCTGTTGGGGAATGCTTGTTTCGAGGATATTACTTATGTTCTCATTCAACCGAATACTTATTGTTCTTATTTGGAGGCATACATAATGTTGGACATTGGCATAAAACAGACTCAACAATCATACGGATCGGTTTCTTTTGTTGCATGATGTGTGATTTCTAGAGCTTTTGTTGCTTGTCAGTCGTGTTGGTAGCATAGCATTGTGTCACATGTATTTTTTTGGCATGTGATCTAGTTATGGATCAACTTCATTCTACCCCCTAACTTGCATCCTCGTCTTCATTAGTTTGTTGTAGCTGATACAATCTTGTTGACTTTTATTTACATAACTGTTGTGATGGTGGGGTAATCCTTTTCTCCAAATACTACCTACGGAGTACTAAGCAACTACTTTTTGTTTATATACGAGACGTTCTAGCGTTAGCATGCATGTTTGGATTTTTTTTGGTTGGCTTATCGATCAAAAGAAATTTACTGCATTCTCGAAAAAAGCAGTTTGGTTGAAAAAATAAAGACACTCATACATTGTGGTTTCTTTGGTAAGAACAGTACTTTGAGATTCTCATATAAATATCCTCATAAATACAACCATGTTTTCATGAAGCACTCCCTCCGTCCTATGGAGGGTTTTCTAGGATTTGTCAAAATTTGAATGCATCTAGCGTCTAGATGCATTCAAAATTTGATAAATTTCAGACAACCTTAAGGGAATGGAGGGAGTACTTAAAATTCGTATGTTGAGAAATGCATGTGAACCACTCTCATTAACCTAGATGGAGCAAGGATATGAAAAGTTGAAGTACAAAAAGAAGCATACTACAAATTCAAAATGGTGTGCAATGGTTGGAGTGAGGCTAGCATGGCGAGAAGGGCTGGCGAATCAGATACGATGGCGGGACAGGTAAATGCGGGAGCAAGGAAATCAATGCGACGATGGAACAAAAGCACACTACTCCACACACCGGCAGAGCAGAGGCAGAGGAGATCAATGCTGAAATAATAAGCGCCTCGTGACGTGCCGCGCTTGCATGGGGCGGATTCCCGTCAGCGGCGGGCCCCACGCTGACGCCAAAAGGAAGAGCCAATTGGCACCCGTGAGCCCCGCACTTTTCTCACCGCCCGCCGCGCCTTACCCGCCGGTCCGTACGACCGAAACCCCCCACTGACGTGATGGGCCCGCCCAGCGGGACAGGCGCCAGGCGCGTGCTCGGCCGCAAAAGGGAAGGCGCTAGGATCTCTTTCGTGATTATAAAATTCTGGACCACACTGTCTTACCTGGCAATTGTTGCGTGGGCCCCGTCTATGCGAGTTGGACCACTACCCACGCGTGCCAATCGTGCCGCTGCGCGAGGCTGTGCCGTGAGACAGGATCTGAAAAGGCTAGCTCTATGTTTGGATTACACTTCATCACAGTCGTCGACATAGTTTTTTGCCGCCCTCCTTTATTTATTTATGGACTTTTTTTTACCATTAATCCGACAAATAATACAGGAGAATTATGCCATGAAATTTATTTATTTTGAAAAGGGGATCTCAGACGATGTGCACGGCCTTATTTATTTCAAAGTCGTAGTATCAAAGTGTTGGAGCTCACGGATCGCGCAAAGTTGCAATAAGAATCAATCATCGGAAGAGGAAACAAAGATGGAAACTAAACATCTTGAATTATAATAGATTGGTGCTATCCAGCCACGTTAAATATAACCAACCTAGTGCATCCAGAATCCATACGATTCCACTGCTTTGCGGGAAGAAGGAAAGGCCACATGTGGATCCAGTACATAACCCTATAGATTACCTGCATAAAGTTTGGGAACACTTATCTTGTTAAAAATAATATCGTTTCGACAATTCATATTACCCAAACTAACGCACGAACTCCCACTCCAATTCTAGCCGTAACTAACGGTTCAATCTCATTAAGCCAATTTCCAAACATATTGTTTACATTGGTGGGGGTGCTATAAATGCCTCCTCGCCAAGTGGTCTTCCATGCCTCTAGGGATTCCACCCATGCCCAAAAGACCACCCTGATGAAGTTCACTGGACCTTCCTCGTCATGGAAGTGGCCAACATTGGCCGGCCTTCCTCAAAGCCTCTTACTTGATCACCGATACGCGTACAGCACGCGACCGTTGGGAACCCCAAAAGGAAGGTGTGATGCGTACAGCGGCAAGTTTTCCCTCAGTATGAAACCAAGGTTTATCGAACCAGTAGGAGCCAAGAAGCACGTTGAAGGTTGATGGCGGCGAGATGTAGTGCGGCGCAACACCAGGGATTCCGGCGCCAACATGGAACCTGCACAACACAACCAAAGTACTTTGCCCCAACGAAACAGTGAGGTTGTCAATCTCACCGGCTTGATGTAACAAAGTATTAGATGTATAGTGTGGATGATGATTGTTTGCAGAGAACAGTAGAACAATTGCAGTAGATTGTATTTCAGATGTAAAGAATGGACCGGGGTCCACAGTTCACTAGTGGTGTCTCTCCCATAAGATAAATAGCATGTTGGGTGAACAAATTACAGTTGGGCAATTGATAAATAGAGAGGGCATGACCATGCACATACATGATATGATGAGTATAGTGAGATTTTGGGCATTACGACAAAGTACATAGACCGCTATCCAGCATGCATCTATGCCTAAAAAGTCCACCTTCAGATATCATCCGAACCCCTTCCAGTATTAAGTTGAAAACAACAGACAATTGCATTAAGTATGGTGCATAATGTAATCAATAACTACATCCTCGGACATAGCATCAATGTTTTATCCCTAGTGGCAACAGCACATCCATAACCTTAGGGGTTTCTGTCACTCCCCCAGATTCACGGAGACATGAACCCACTATCGAGCATAAATACTCCCTCTTGGAGTTACTAGCAAAAACTTGGCCAGAGCCCCTACTAATAACGGAGAGCATGCAAGATCATAAACAACACATAGATATAAATTGATAATCAACATAACATAGTATTCTCTATTCATCGGATCCCAACAAACACAACATATAGCATTACAGATAGATGATCTTGATCATGTTCGGCAGCTCACAAGATCCGACAATGAAGCACATAAGGAGAAGACAACCATCTAGCTACTGCTATGGACCCATAGTCCAGGGGTAGACTACTCACTCATCACTCCGGAGGCGACCATGGCGGTGTAGAGTCCTCCGGGAGATGAATCCCCTCTCCGGCAGGGTGCCGAAGGCGATCTCCTGAATCCCCCGAGATGGGATTGGCGGCGGTGACGTCTCTGGAAGGTTTTCCGTATCGTGGCTCTCGGTACTGGGGGTTTCGCGACGAAGGCTATTTGTAGGCGGAAGGGCAGGTCAAGGGGCGTCACGAGGGGCCCACACGATAGTTCAGCGCGGCCAAGGGCTGGGCCGCGCCGCCCTATGGTGTCGCCACCTCGTGGCCCCACTTCGTCAGCTCTCCGGTCTTCTGGAAGCTTCGTGTGAAAATAGGCTCCTGGGCGTTGATTTCATTCAATTCCGAGAATATTTCCTTACTAGGATTTCTGAAACCAAAAACAGCAGAAAACAGCAACTGGCTCTTCGGCATCTCGTTAATAGGTTAGTGCCGGAAAATGCATAAATATGACATAAAGTATGCATAAAACATGTAGATATCATCAATAATGTGGCATGGAACATGAGAAATTATCGATACGTCGGAGACGTATCAGCATCCCCAAGCTTAGTTTCTGCTAGTCCCGAGCAGGTAAACGATAACAAAGATAATTTCTGGAGTGACATGCCATCATAACCTTGATCATACTATTGTAAGCATATGTAATGAATGCAGCGATCCAAACAATGTAAATGACATGAGTAAACAAATGAATCATATAGCAAAGACTTTTCATGAATAGTACTTCAAGACAAGCATCAATAAGTCTTGCATAAGAGTTAACTCATAAAGCAATAATTCAAAGTAGAGGTATTGAAGCAACACAAAGGAAGATGAAGTTTCAGCGGTTGCTTTCAACTTATAACATGTATATCTCATGGATATTGTCAATGCAAAGTAATATAACAAGTGCAATATGCAAGTATGTAGGAATCTATGCACAGTTCACACAAGTGTTTGCTTCTTGAGGTGGAGAGAAATAGGTGAACTGACTCAACAATAAAAGTAAAAGAAAGGTCCTTCAAAGAGGAAAGCATCGATTGCTATATTTGTGCTAGAGCTTTGGTTTTGAAAACAAGAAACAATTTTGTCAACGGTAGTAATAAAGCATATGTGTTATGTAAATTATATCTTACAAGTTGCAAGCCTCATGCATAGTATACTAATAGTGTCCGCACCTTGTCCTAATTAGCTTGGGTTACCGGGATTATCGCAATGCACATGTTTTAACCAAGTGTCACAAAGGGGTACCTCTATGCCGTCTGTACAAAGGTCTAAGGAGAAAGCTCGCATTGGATTTCTCGCTATTGATTATTCTCAACTTAGACATCCATACCGGGACAACATAGACAACAGATAATGGACTCCTCTTTAATGCATAAGCATGTAGCAACAATTAATTTTCTCATATGTGATTGAGGATATATGTCCAAAACTGAAACTTCCACCATGATTCATGGCTTTAGTTAGCGGCCCAATGTTCTTCTCTAACAATATGCATGCTCTAACCATTAAATGAGTGGTAAATCGCCCTTACTTCAGACAAGACGGACATGCATAGCAACTCACATGATATTCAACAAAGAGTAGTTGATGGCGTCCCCAGGAAGATGGTTATCGCACAACAAGCAACTTAATAAGAGATAAAGTGCATAAGTACATATTCAATACCACAATAGTTTTTAGGCAATTTGTCCCATGAGCTATATATTGCAAAGGTAGAGGATTAGAAATTTAAAGGTAGCACTCAAGCAATTTACTTTGGAATGGCGGAGAAATACCATGTAGTAGGTAGGTATGGTGGACACAAATGGCATAGTGGTTGGCTCAAGGATTTTGGATGCATGAGAAGTATTCCCTCTCGATACAAGGTTTAGGCTAGCAAGGTTATTTGAAACAAACACAAGGATGAAGCGGTGCAGCAAAACTCACATAAAAGACATATTGTAAACATTATAAGACTCTACACCGTCTTCCTTGTTGTTCAAACTCAATACTAGAAATTATCTAGACTTTAGAGAGACCAATTATGCAAACCAAATTTTAGCATGCTCTATGTATTTCTTCATTAATAGGTGCAAAGTATATGATGCAAGAGCTTAAACATGAGCACAACAATTGCCAAGTATCACATTATCCAAGACATTATAGCAATTATTACATGTATCATTTTCCAATTCCAACCATATAACAATTTAACGAAGAAGAAACTTCGCCATGAATACTATGAGTAAAGCCTAAGGACATATTTGTCCATATGCAACAGCGGAGCATGTCTCTCTCCCACACAAAGAATGCTAGGATCCAGTTTATTCAAACAAAACAAAAACAAAAACAAATCGACGCTCCAAGCAAAGCACATAAGATGTGACGGAATAAAAATATAGTTTCAGGGGAGGAACCTGATAATGTTGTCGATGAAGAAGGGGATGCCTTGGGCATCCCCAAGCTTAGATGCTTGAGTCTTCTTGATATATGCAGGGGTGAACCACCGGGGCATCCCCAAGCTTAGAGCTTTCACTCTCCTTGATCATGTTGTATCATCTCCCTCTCTTGATCCTTCAAAACTTCCTCCACACCAAACTCAAAACAACTCATTAGAGGGTTAGTGCACAATCAAAATATACATGTTCAGAGGTGACATAATCATTCTTAACACTTCTGGACATTGCACAAAGCTACTGAAAGTCAATGGAATCGAAATATCCATCGAGTATATCAAAACATGCAATGCGAAATGAAAGGCAGAATCTGTCAAAACAGAACAGTTCGTAAAGACGAATTTTATTGAGGCACCAGACTTGCTCAAATGAAAATTCTCAAATTGAAAAGTTGCGTACATATCTGAGGATCACTCACGTAAATTGGCATAATTTTCTAAGTTACCTACAGAGAATTAGGCCCAGATTCGTGACAGCAAAGAAATCTATTTCTGCGCAGTAATCCAAATCTAGTATGAACCTTACTATCAACGACTTTACTTGGCACAACAATGCTCAAAACTAAGATAAGGAGAGGTTGCTACAGTAGTAAACAACTTCCAAGGCTCAAATATAAAATAAAATTACTGTAGTAAAAACATGGGTTGTCTCCCATAAGCGCTTTTCTTTAACGCCTTTCAGCTAGGCGCAGAAAGTGTGTATCAAGTATTATCGAAAGATGGTGCATCTACAGCGGGGTGTGGAGTTTTCTCAACTATGCATTTTATCTTATCTATGTGAGTTTCAGAGGCTCCCTTTTCATTATTCTTAGGTTTGCTATCCTCGTCAAACAAATTTTCAGGTACAAGCCAACCATAGTTACTTTCTAGAGCGTCACTCATTCCTAGGAGCTTACAAGGTATTGTTGTCTTAATCTCCCCACCATCATTAATATTATTAGTGTACCTTACTCTCTCCATGTCCATCTTTTCAAGGATACTAACAAAATTTGTATAAGAGCCAAGCATCTTATATTTAATAAAGACCTTTCTAGCCTCTCTTGCTACACCACCAAATTCTTTAAGAAGGGTTTCTAAAACAAAATCTTTCTTTTCCCCTTCTTCCATATCACCGAGTGTAAGAAACATGTGTTGGATTATAGGATTGAGATTAACAAATTTAGTTTCCAACATGCGAACTAAAGAAGCAGCAGCAATTTCATAAGTAGGAGCAAGTTCTGCCAAGTGTCTATCTTCAAAATCTTCAACGGTACTAACATGATTGAAAAATTCTTCTATATTATTTCTCCCAATTATAGACCCACGTCCTACCGGTATGTCTTTTAGGGTGAACTTAGGAGGAAACATGATGAAATAAACTAAAGGTAAATAAAGTAAATGCAAGTAACTAATTTTTTTGTGTTTTTGATATAGAGTGCAAACAAGATAGTAAATAAAGTAAAGCTAGCAACTAATTTTTTTGTGTTTTGATTTAGTGCAGCAAACAAAGTAGTAAATAAAAGAAAGCAAGACAAAAACAAAGTAAAGAGATTGGATTGTGGAGACTCCCCTTGCAGCGTGTCTTGATCTCCCCGGCAACGGCGCCAGAAAACAGTCTTGATACGCGTACAACACGCGACCGTTGGGAACCCCAAGAGGAAGGTGTGATGCGTACAGCGGCAAGTTTTCCCTCAGTATGAAACCAAGGTTTATCGAACCAGTAGGAGCCAAGAAGCACGTTGAAGGTTGATGGCGGCGAGATGTAGTGCGGTGCAACACCAGGGATTCCGGCGCCAACGTGGAACCTGCACAACACAACCAAAGTACTTTTCCCCAATGAAACAGTGAGGTTGTCAATCTCACCGACTTGCTGTAACAAAGGATTAGATGTATAGTGTGGATGATGATTGTTTGCAGAGAACAGTAGAACAATTGCAGTAGATTGTATTTCAGATGTAAAGAATGGACCGGGGTCCACAGTTCACTAGTGGTGTCTCTCCCATAAGATAAATAGCATGTTGGGTGAACAAATTACAGTTGGGCAATTGACAAATAGAGAGGGCATGACCATGCACATACATGATATGATGAGTATAGTGAGATTTAATTGGGCATTATGACAAAGTACATAGACCGCTATCCAGCATGCATCTATGCCTAAAAAGTCCACCTTCAGGTTATCATCCGAACCCCTTCCAGTATTAAGTTGAAAATAACAGACAATTGCATTAAGTATGGTGCGTAATGTAATCAATAACTACATCCTCGGACATAGCATCAATGTTTTATCCCTAGTGGCAACAGCACATCCATAACCTTAGGGGTTTCTGTCACTCCCCCAGATTCACGGAGACATGAACCCACTATCGAGCATAAATACTCCCTCTTGGAGTTACTAGTAAAAACTTGGCCAGAGCCCCTACTAATAACGGAGAGCATGCAAGATCATAAACAACACATAGATATAAATTGATAATCAACATAACATAGTATTCTCTATTCATCGGATCCCAACAAACACAACATATAGCATTACAGATAGATGATCTTGATCATGTTCGGCAGCTCACAAGATCCGACAATGAAGCACATAAGGAGAAGACAACCATCTAGCTACTGCTATGGACCCATAGTCCAGGGGTAGACTACTCACTCATCACTCCGGAGGCGACCATGGCGGTGTAGAGTCCTCCGGAAGATGAATCCCCTCTCCGGCAGGGTGCCGGAGGCGATCTCCTGAATCCCCCGAGATGGGATTGGCGGCGGCGGCGTCTCTGGAAGGTTTTCCGTATCGTGGCTCTCGGTACTGGGGGTTTCGCGACGAAGGCTATTTGTAGGCGGAAGGGCAGGTCAAGGGGCGTCATGAGGGGCCCACACGATAGGTCGGCGCGTCCAAGGGCTGGGCCGCGCCGCCCTATGGTGTCGCCACCTCGTGGCCCCACTTCATCAGCTCTCCGGTCTTCTGGAAGCTTCGTGTGAAAATAGGCCCCTGGGCGTTGATTTCGTCCAATTCCGAGAATATTTCCTTACTAGGATTTCTGAAACCAAAAACGGCAGAAAACAGCAACTGGCACTTCGGCATCTCGTTAATAGGTTAGTGCCGGAAAATGCATAAATATGACATAAAGTATGCATAAAACATGTAGATATCATCAATAATGTGGTATGGAACATAAGAAATTATCGATACGTCGGAGACGTATCAATCACTCATCGGGAACCTCTGCAGGAGTGCCAAAGTCCATAGCCTTCCCCCCAAAAAAAAAACAAGAGCAAAATTTCCCATAACTTCATGGTGATACACTAAGCCATATTATCATGTATTCACACAGATCATTGATGTATGAGTTTCCTGCACCACGACAAGGTTATTGCAGTACTTAACAACAACAAATATTTTATTAAAAGATCAATCACATAGTAGTTTTGTATAATCGGAACTAAAAGCCCTGCAACCTCGTTGTCAGTGCAGCCACGTTCACATTCAAACCGTGGTTTAGAAATAGGATATTCTGTAGATTGCTACAGAACTATTCTAATCAACGAGAGAGTTTAAGGTAGTTGTAACTGAGAAAAAAAGATAAAAATATTGTTGAAAGTAAACTAAAAGGGTTGTAGTTGTAAGATTGAATGAAATGAAATAATGTTTCAAGGCTTCCGGTCTCACTAGTGCTAGAGGGCGAATATAGGTGATCCACAATTATACAATGTATTCATTAGACAAATAAATGTCCCTCTTTTGATTATCGGGTTGTCACTCATGTGTGAAATATGCATAATTCTTGCGTTGACACTCGCAAGGAAAAAAGTACAGTTCAAGATCAAAGGATCTCGTGAACCCGTCTTCGTGAAACATGTACATGAATACTAGATTCTAACTTGGCACACTAGATCATATCTTAACCTAGAACCGGATAAATTACTCACGCATGGATGACTTATAAAATATATAATTAATATCACAACCATGTTCGATCTTACAAATACACAAACTATGGCGAGAGCTGGGGCGTTGATGAGATCTCGATGATAGCTAGCGCACACGGCCATGGGCCTGGTGGTGATGGCGACGTACCCCTTCTCCTCCTATTCCTAGGATTTCTTGATGGTGCTAGTGTTGATGAATTATCAATGGAAGTGGCACGACGGCATGGCTCCGACTTGTGGATATGTGATGGAATTTTTTTATGGTGGCTAGGTTTCCCCCTCCTTATATATGCTCCTGAATGTCATTTGTACGTTAGGGATAACCCCTGATACGTCTCCGACGTATCGATAATTTCTTATGTTCCATGCCACATTATTGATGATACCTACATGTTTTATGCATACTTTATGTCATATTTATGCATTTTCCGGCACTAACCTATTAACGAGATGCCGAAGAGCCAGTTGCTGTTTTCTGCTGTTTTTTGTTTCAGAAATCCTAGTAAGGAAATATTCTCGGAATTGGACGAAATCAACGCCCAGGGGCCTATTTTGCCACGAAGCTTCCAGAAGTCCGAGGGAGAGACGAAGTGGGGCCATGGGGCGCCGCCACACTAGGGCGGCGCGGCCCAGGGGGGCCCACGCGGCCCTAGCGTGTGGGGCCCCCGTGACGCCTCCTGACCTGCCCTTCCGCCTACTTAAGTCTTCGTCGACAATAGCCCCAGTACCGAGAGCCACGATACGGAAAACCTTCCAGAGACGCCGCCGCCGCCAATCCCATCTCGGGGGATTCAGGAGATCGCCTCCGGCACCCTGCCGAAGAGGGGAATTATCTCCCGGAGGACTCTTCACCGCCATGGTCGCCTCCGGAGTGATGAGTGAGTAGTTCACCCCTGGACTATGGGTCCATAGCAGTAGCTAGATGGTCGTCTTCTCCTAATTGTGCTTCATTGTCGGGTCTTGTGAGCTGCCTAACATGATCAACATCATCTATCTGTAATGCTACATGTTGTGTTTGTTGGGATCCGATGGATAGAGAATACTATGTTATGTTGATTATCAATCTATTATCTATGTGTTGTTTATGATCTTGCATGCTCTCCGTTGTTAGTAGAGGCTCTGGCCAAGTTTTTGCTAGTAACTCCAAGAGGGAGTATTTATGCTCGATAGTGGGTTCATGCCTCCATTAAATCTGGGACAGTGACAGAAAGTTCTAAGGTTGTGGATGTGTTGTTGCCACTAGGGATAAAACATCGATGCTATGTCCAAGGATGTAGTTGTTGATTACATTACGCACCATACTTAATGCAATTGTCTGTTGTTTGCAACTTAATACTGGAAGGGGTTCGGATGATAACCTGAAGGTGGACTTTTTAGGCATAGATGCATGCTGGATAGCGGTCTATGTACTTTGTCGTAATGCCCAATTAAATCTCACTATACTCGTCATATCATGTATGTGCATGGTCATGCCCTCTTTATTTGTCAATTGCCCAACTGTAATTTGTTCACCCAACATGCTTATTCTTATCGGAGAGACGCCTCTAGTGAACTGTGGACCCCGGTCCATTCTTTTTAATCGAATACAATCTACTGCAATACTTGTTCTACTGTTTTCTGCAAACAATCATCATCCACACTATACATCTAATCCTTTGTTACAGCAAGACCGGTGAGATTGACAACCTCACTGTTACGTTGGGACAAAGTACTTTGGTTGTGTTGTGCAGGTTCCACGTTGGCGCAGGAATCCCTGGTGTTGCGCCGCACTACACTTCGCCGCCATCAACCTTCGACGTGCTTCTTGGCTCATACTGGTTCGATAAACCTTGGTTTCTTACTGAGGGAAACTTACTGCTGTACGCATCACACCTTCCTCTTGGGGTTCCCAACGGACGCGTGTTGAACGGAAAGACATACGTCAACTACGCGCAGCAAGTAAATTTCTGGTGCCGTTGCCGGGGAGATCAAGACACGCTGCAAGGGGAGTCTCCACTTCCAATCTCTTTACTTTGTTTTTGTCTTGCTTTTATTTTATTTACTTTCTTGTTTGCTGCATTATATCAAAACACAAAAAAATTAGTTGCTAGCTTTACTTTATTTACTGTCTTGTTTGCACTCTATATCAAAAACACAAAAAAATTAGTTACTTGCATTACTTATTTCAGCATGTTTCCTTTTAATTTTACTGTAAAATATATACATGTGGGACAAGGATCTATAATTGGAAGAGATAATATAGAAGAATTTTTCACCCATGTTAGTATGCATGAAGATCTTAAAGATATACCACTGGCAAAAGCTGTCCCTACCTATGAAGATGCCTCTGTTTGTTTGGTACGCATGATGGAAGCTAGATTTATTAGTCTCAACCCCATGATACAATACATGTTTCTTACACTTTCTGATATGGAGAGGGGAGAGAAGAGAGATTTTGTTTTAAAAGTCCTAGTGCGAGAATTTGAGGATATAGCCAAAGAAGCTAGAAAAGTTTTTAGTAAGCATGAGAGGCTTGGTATGATCACCGATTTTAAAAGAACACTTGAAAATATGGATATGGATAGAATTAAGTACACTAATAATGTTAATGATGGTGGGGAGATTAAAGCACCAATACCTTGCAAGCTCCTAGCAATGCATGAAGCTCTAGATGATAATTATGCTTGGCTTGTCCCTCAAAATTTGTTTGATGAAAGTAGCAAGCCCAAGGCTAATGAAAAGGGAGCCTCTGAAACTTATGTATCCAAAATACAATGCATGGTTGAGAAAACTCCAAACCCCGCTGTAGATGCATCATCTCTTGATAACACTTGATACACACTTTCTGCGCCTAGCTGAAAGGCGTTAAAGAAAAGCGCTTATGGGAGACAACCCATGATTTTACTACTGTACCTTTTATTTTATATTTGAGTCTTGGAAGTTGTTTCTACTGTAGCAACCTCTCCTTATCTTATTTTTTGCATTGTTGTGCCAAGTAAAGTCGGTGATAGTAAGGTTCATACTAGATTTGGATTACTGCGCAGAAATAGATTTCTTTGCTGTCACGAATCTGGGCCTAATTCTCTGTAGGTAACTCAGAAAATTATGCCAATTTACGTGAGTGATCCTCAGATATGTACGCAACTTTCATTCAATTTGAGCATTTTCATTTGAGCAAGTCTGGTGCCTCTTAGAAATTCATCTTTACGAACTGTTCTGTTTTGACAGATTCTGCCTTTTATTTCGCATTGCCTGTTTTGCTATGCTTGATGGATTTTTCGATTCCATTAACTTTCAGTAGCTTTGTGCAATATCCAGAAGTGTTAAGAATGATTATGTCACCTCTGAACATGTGAATTTTGATTATGCACTAACCCTCTAATGAGTTGTTTTGAGTTTGGTGTGGAGGAAGTTTTCAATGATCAGGAGCGGAGGATGATACAATATGATCAAGGAGAGTGAAAGCTCTAAGCTTGGGGATGTGTCGTCGTGGTGAACGAGCAGATGCCATAGGATGGCTTAGATTGGGGCTGAATGGACACTAGAGGATTCGGGGGAGGGTTTGTGATCAGGTAGGATGAACTTCCGGATGGTTTCCTCAAGAACTTGGCCAAGGCCAGAGGTTGAAGAAGAAAGACACAAGGAAGAACTCGCTCTAGATCACCATGTTCATTGATTCTCACAAGTTACAGGTTTGTGATTCTCATGTTCCACGCCCGTAAGGAGGGCTGCCCCCTCTCCTTATATAGGGGAGAGGGTGGCTTACAGTGCAAGAAACCCTAATGGCATCTTTGACTAGACAAACTACTTTACAAAGCTACTTTACAAAGCTACTTTAATCATAGATGACACCGGGGTCTTCTTTAATCAGGGAGGCTGACGTCCTCCGGCTTCTTTCTTCGTCATCTTCTTCTTTATCGTCAGCCCTTCGTTTAAAGCTACTTTGCTTAGCTCACCTTTGTCTTCTAGCTCTGGAGAGGATCTTTGACCAGCCTTGCCGACAAGCTCTTCCTTCCGGTGGCCCGGTACCTTTTCTATCCGGTTCCGGTATCCCTCCTCTGAGGATACCGGCTTAGCCCGTTCAGCCAAACGCCTATCTTAGACTCCGGCATGAACATCTAACCGGTATCCTGATGGCTCAAACCATCCGGTTTGGCATGCCTTTGGCATACCGGGGGTCATCCCCCCAACATTAGTCCCCGAAGCTGGTATAGTCTGGCGGATTCTATCCAACAGACCATGCCAGGTTCTCATGTCTCTGGATACCGGTTAAATCCATCCGGCCTTGGGCTTGGATCCGGCATCTTTGCCCAGATTTTCATTATCTTTCATTTCAAGTCATTCTCCGGTGTCTTTTCTTCCGGTATCTTAATCATTTAACGCATCCTCGGCGAAGTCGAGAATATCTCGGGCCCCGCGCGTGACAGAGACATGCGCACTGTGACTGACGCGCCAGTGTCAGTTGTCACTTCGCTTTGACTCCCGCGCGCCCATTTAATGCACCACTGCGGATCCCACTAGCCGTTTTGGATCCCGTGTGTGCCTCCGTGTGGCCTCCTATTTTCTCGCGTGTACCTCTCCGCCACGTGGCGGCCCATGGTGCGAACCGCCGCGGCCCGCGAGGCGAACCGCCGCGGCCCAGCGGTTTTCAGCCCACCTCCTTTCTTCTTTATAAGCGCAACCGCCGCTCCTTCTTCCACTTCTCGCATTCTCCACTTCCCCGCGCATAGTGCTCATCGCCTCTGCGCCTTCGCCGTTCTCCGTCCGCCGTTGCCTGCTTGAGCTCCGTCGTCCGGCGAACTCACGCCGCACTTCCGCCGGACTTCGTCGCGCGGGAACCTTCTCCAGCGCCCTCACCGCATCCGCTGCATTCGCGCTTCCTCAAGTTCTTCCTCACCTCGCCGTCGGCGGACTTCCTCGCCGGCCGCAGGCTCACCGTATCTCCGGCGAACCTCTTCTTTTGCGACTCCGCCGCCTCAGGTTAGGCCCGATGCACCTCTATCTCTTCTCTTCTTGCATTTTAGATCTTGGGGGCGGTAGAGTATTTATCCCTTCTTTATTTTGCTTTTCCTCTTACTCGTAGATCTTCGTGCGAGGGTCTCTTTGGGGAAAACTGTTTTTGGTAGATCCCGGCGTCGCCTAGATCCATATGTCTAGCGAAGGGTCTCTCCCTGCCACCACCTCTAGTAATCAAGGCAGTAGCACTTCTGACGGGTTAACCGAAGATCTCGCCCGGATGGATCTGGCATCTAGCCGAGACCAAGAGGCCGGCACATCTAGCCGGGCCTCCGGAAAGGATAAGACACGCGGAGCCTGGAGGGGTTCCGACGTGACTCAGTTTGAGATCGACTGGCTCTACCGGTCTAGGAGGATTCCGGAAGGAGTCATCTGCCGGCTTCCAGGTGACGAGATTGAACCGGTGCTCGAACCCGGTGAGGTCGTTGTTTTCCTTGCTCATTTTGAGCGTGGCTTCGGCCTTCCTGCCTCCGATTTCTTTCGCCAACTCCTTGACTTCTATCGACTCCAACCTCACCACCTTCCCGGCAATGCCGTTTTTTATCTTTCTTGTTTTGTGGCCTTCATGGAGGGCTACATTGGCATCCGTCCCGCTCGCGAGACGTTTGCCCGCTTTTTCTCTCTCCGGATCAACTCGGTCCCGGGCAAGTGACATAGGCATGCCAAATGGGCCTGCCGAAGATAGTACCCGGGGTTTACTGGAGGCCCAATATTCGAAGAATAAGAAGATTCGGGAGCCCAAGATTTACTAAGGAAAGATAGAGTTGTAATAGGAAGTGTTATTTGTAATCTGGCGGGATGAGTTAGGAATCGTCCCGGACTCTGTAAACTTGTATAGCACGAATCCCTCGGCTCCACCTCCTATATAAAGGGGAGTCGAGGGACAAAGAATCAATCGAATCATTGTCTGCAAACTCTAGTTTTCATAGTCGTCGAGTACTTTTCGGCTGAAACCTTCGAGATCTACTTACCCTCTACTTCTAACTAAACCCTAGCCTACAATCCATAGGCATTGACAAGTCAATACCTTGTCAATTGGCGCCGTCTGTGGGAATTAGAGGCGTAAGGAGCTGATCTCGATGGCACGCTCAAGATCTTCGACATCATCAACCGCAAGCAACACAATGGATCGAGGTAAACAGATCGCTACTGGTCTTGTCGATTTTGTTCCTCACCCACCCTCCCGTTTGGATGCATATGCGTATCTGGCGGAACCCATGGAGATGACGTTCGGAAGGTTCCACTTTCGCGTCGAGAAGGAAGGATCGTATCGTGTCGAGATTCCGATTTCATCGGGATCGTCGGTGGTCGATTCCGATTTTTCAAACTATGCATCGTCAATCGAGTCAGGAGAAGAAGAAACCTCGGCGACACGCTACGTCAGCACCAGAGCAAGAGAGAAACTCGCCAAGATCTTCAACGACATGTCGTTTGAGTCATCTGCGGACTCATATATAAGCGATGGCTCAAGCAATGTCGACAGTTACGACTTCATCGACAAATCTCTCGATGGGCAAGGTCTTCATCAATCTCAACGACGATGTCACCAAACCCAACGTAGATCTGAGTACAAAGTATCATCAGATTTACGCCATTGAAGATCAAGAAGAGACATCTGAGGCTTTCGACAGTTTGGGAAATCCATACGTCGATCCCTCCAATCTGCGACAAGGCTTGGGCAACAAATACGTCGGGCCAGAGCCGCGAGATAGAGTTCAACTTTCACAAGCAGCGTGGGACAGAGCTGCGAGAGCTATGAACGGCACAGAACCAATGGCTACCACAGCCACACCAGAAGAATTGCAAGCATATCAATATAGGCTCGCACGAGCTGCCAGGGAATTGGAAAAGCAGGGCAGTGAGTTGAACGGGAGAAAGGAGGCAGCTTCTGCATCCAGCAGGAGAAGGGCAGATCTAAGTCGACAATCTAGAACTACGGGTGATAGCCATCGGGAGGCGCGGAACAGAGCAAGGTCAAGACTGCAACACATACCCGAAGCGGAAAGAGAACACTTGGTTCAAAACCTCGACATGTCCTTTATGTCGATAGATACAAGAGGAAACATCATCCCTAAGACACCAGAGGCTGGGTATATGGCGACACATGCTTTTATCCTTGCATCTAAACCACCTCCGGGTGATCCAAGGGAAACAACTGTACAATATGGCGGTAGCAGGAGTTGGAGCTATGGGGACAGCGTTTATATCAACGCCTCCGAAGGAGTGGCAAGGCAAAATAGTCCACGACCCGCAGCAGCAACAGCGGCAGCACTCGAAGGGCCAAGTGGAGCAAGAGACACAGAAGCACAAGCAAGAGTCGACGAGAGCGCGGCAAAGCGAAGGGATCATCGGCAATCCCCGAACTTAACGACGAAGATATGTGCGGCTTACCATGCTTCACGAGGAGAGTCCGAAAAACGCGAGTCCCCTCGGGGTTCAAGTTACCCGATAATTTCAAGAAATTCGACGGCCTTCAAGATCCGGAGGATTGGCTAGTCGACTATCCGGAGACGGTGAAGGCGACAGGAGGAACTAGGGCAACAGCCATGCAAAGCATCCAGGTGCACCTGAGTGGTGCCGCACGATCATGGATAAAGAAACTCGCTCCGGGATCCATCGACAGTGGGAAAGTTTCGAGGACGTGTTCGTCAAGAACTTCAGATCCACGTGCAAAAAACCCGCGTCGTTAGAGGAGTTGAGAGCGTGTCGACAAAAGCCGATGAGCCAATGAGAAAGTACATCCAGAGGTGGAATATCATCAAAAACTCGGCAGAAAACATATCTGACGAGAGAGCAATAGATGCATTTGTCGCAGGAGTCAGGCGTGGAGACTTTGTCGAGGATTTGGGAAGGACCAATCCAAGGACAGTATCCGCGTTAATGGAGATAGCAAATAAATGGGCAGATGGAGAAGACGCTGTCCACAACAAACGACACAAAGTTGCCGAGAGGAGGACCGTGGTCGAAACTATCAACCGAGGCAAAGATTTCCTCGGACGTACCAAAACTACGACGCTCCAGACAAATTTCGGCAGGTTTTCGGACAAATACAGGAGGCAACGAGAGATGATTACCGAGAGAAGCGGTGAACAGCGAGGTGATAATAGGGATGATTCACGCAACGAGGCAAAATAGTGGGCCGAGGTTTCCAAGACCTTTCGTGTCCCCGAGGAAATGCTGAACGGACCGTGCCGTATGCACTTCTTCCTCGACAAAGAACGGGAAAAGACAGTCGGGGCACTGCGAGAAGACCGTCGAAATTTTCGAGCAATGTTCAGATACGCGAGAAAATGCTCACGCTCGAGCAGCACAGAGAAACCCTCGGGAGCCTAGGAGCGAAATTCATCTACCGCCACCTCCCGCGATTACGAGAGGACAATCGACACCAGCTAAGAATAGCGGCAGCACCTGCACCACCACCCTATGTTGATCCTAACTCCAACGGAGCGTTGTCGATGATTCGTAAGGGAAGGCCGTCCAATAGAGCTCAAAAAGTAATCTCACGACAGTGTTTATGGCAGAGAAAATGCCTCCACCAACAGTTGAGTACCTTAATTGGTCGGGACAAGATATCGGCTTCACAATAGCAGATCATCCGCAGCAAGTTCCTCGACCAGGGCGATCAGCACTTATCCCGCCAAAGCGATTATCGCAGGATTTGATGTCTCTCGAGTGTTCATAGACGGCGGCAGCAGCTTGAACCTCATGTATGCAGATACATTGAGGAAGATGAACATATCCTTAGCAAACTTGAAACCAACAGACACAAGGTTCCACGGCATCACACCGGAGAAACCAAGTTATCCATTGGGAAAGATCAATCTTGACGTTCAGTTTGGGACCCGAGAAAATTATAGAATCGAAAGGCTCGAGTTCGAAGTTGTCGATTTTCCATCACAATATCATGCTGTTGGGACGACCAGCATATGCTCGATTTATGGCAGTGCCACACTATACATACCTGTTGTGGAGGTTGCCCGGACCAAAAGGACCAATCACGATCGGGGAAGCTTTGCCTTAGCCGATAAGTGCGACAAGGATTTTCACAAAGTTGGCGTAAACTTTCGGGATGCAAGCTGAGTACTTGGCGTCAAAAAGCATGACTGATTACGACGTACTGCCAGACGTTGGAAGACCAAATAAAGAATCAACTTTCAACACAGAGAAAAATTCTAAGGAGGTGCAGATTCACCCGACAGATCCAAAAAAGACGACATCCATAGCAAACGACATGGATATCGCATAGGAAAGCGCGCTCGTCAAGTTCCTCCGTGAGAACTGGAAAATCTTTGCATGGTGTCCAGCTGACATGCCAGGAGTACCCAGGGAACTTGCCGAGCACCACCTAAATTTGGATCCAACGGCGAAACCAATCAGACAACCTCTGCGGCGTTTTTCGGAACCAAACCGCAAAGCCATGCTTTCAGAAATAAATCGACTCGAAGAGGCTGGTTTTATCAGAGAAATATCTACAGAAGCCACATGGGTAGCTAACCCAGTGATGGTGCCGAAGAAAAATACGACAGTCCTTCGCATGTGCGTCGACTTTACGTGTCTCAATAAACATTGTCCCAAGGATCACTTTCCCCTCCCAAGGATCGATCAAATTATCGACTCCACGGCAGGTTGTGAACGTCTTTCCTTCTTGGATGCATACTACGGTTATAACCAGATCAGATTAAAAGAAGATGATGAAGCCAAGACAGCGTTTATTACACCTTACGGCGTGTTTTGCTACAAGACAATGCCCTTTGGTCTAAAAAATGCGGGAGCAACATATCAAAGGATGATGCAGAAGTGTTTAGCAACACAGATCGGGAAAAACGTGCAAGTATACATCGATGATGTCGTCATAACATCAAAAAAGGGGACAACGCTGATCGAGGATCTCAAAGAAACTTTTGACAACCTCGACAAATTCTGCCTCAAACTGAACCCGACGAAGTGTTCTTTTGGCGTCCCAAATAGGAGAACTTCTGGGGTTTCTAGTTTCGGCAAGAGGGATTGAAGCAAATCCCGACAAAATACAAGCCATAGTAACAATGAGAAAGCCAACAAAGTTGAAAGAAATACAGCAGCCTAATCGGGCGAGTCGCAGCTTTGAGCAGGTTCGTCGCCAAAGTTAGGAGAAAAAGCGTTACCATTTTATGCGCTCGATAAAACAAGGAGATAAATTCCAATGGAACGAAGAGGCCGACGTGAGCTTTCGAGGATCTGAAGCGAAAAATCTCGACACCACCAATCCTGGTGGCTCCAAAGGAAAAGGAACCTCTCCTGCTATATATTGCAGCCACGCCCCAAGTGGTTAGCACGGTATTAGTTGTCGAAAGAGAAGAAGAAGGGAAAATCCATGGAGTGCAGCGGCAAGATACTTCGTGAGCGAAGTCTTGTCACCTTCAAAACAAAGGTACCCTCGGTACCAAAAGCTAGCATATGGAGTGTTCACGACAGCACGAAAATTGCGCCACTATTTTTCGGCACACCCGATCATAGTGGTCAATGAAGCTCCCTTGTCAAATATCTTGAATAACCCGAAGCTACGGGTCGTGTCTCCCTTTGGGGAATAGAACTTTCCCCTCGGGACATCACGTATGAAAAAGAAAAGCAATAAAGTCGCAAATCGCCGGACTTCATCGCAGAATGGATGGAGTTGCAAAATACAGGACCTCCAGATTTATCGAGAACTTGGACCATGAACTTTGATGGGTCCAAGAGACTAGAAGGAGCTGGCGCAGGAGTAGTACTCATATCACCTGAAGGCGACAAATTGAAGTACATCCTCCGGATGACGTTCCTTAACGCATCTAACAATGAAGCAGAATATGAGGCTCTCATACACGGGATGAAGATGGCGAAAGCCTGCGGAGCAACTCGATTAAAAATCTTTGGCGACTCACAGTTGGTGGCTCAGCAAGTTATGAACCAATGTGATGCAGTCAATGATAGCATGATGGCATACAAGGAGGTGTACAACGAGCTTGAGAAGTTATTCGATGGATGCGAAGTAAATCGTATTAGCAGGTTGAGCAACGACGAAGCCGACGTTCTTGCAAACATCGGGTCACAGTGCCTTCCAGTCCCGCCAGGTGTATTCTGGGAAGAGATAACAGAGAGATCCACCAAACCAACAAAGTCAAAAAAGAAGGAGAAGAAACCCTCGGGGGCCGCCAAGGAAAAGCAAGAGGACGAAGAAGATCAGGACTTGGTCATGATGATACAGATACCGTGGATGCAGCCGTACATATCATATATCCTTAGGAAAGAAATACCTGACGATCCAGTTGAAGCAAGGCGAGTAATTCGACGCTCCAAAGCTTTCACGGTGGTCAAGGGAGAATTGTATAAGCGAAGTATTTCGGGCGTCTTACAAAGGTGTGTCACACCCGAAGAAGGAAGAATAATTCTGAAGGATGTACACGAAGGAATATGTGGCCACCACGCAAGTAGTCGAGCTATCGCAGCCAAAGTTTTTCGGGCAGGATTCTACTGGTTGACAGCAATCGAGGACGCCAAGGACATAGTAAGAACTTGTGACGCCTGTCAAAGGTTTGCCGCAAAACCTCACTCTCCTGCAGCAGAGCTAGCACCAATACCATTGTCATGGCCCTTTGCTCAATGGGGACTTGATATGGTGGGCAAATTACACAAATCCTGGCCAGGAGGAAAGGAGTACATGCTAGTAGCTGTCGATAAGTTTACAAAGTGGATAGAAGCGAAGCCGATAAATTCACCAGACGGAGCATCTGCAGTAAAATTCGTAAAAGGCCTCGTCTTCAGATTTGGAGTGCCCCACAGCATCGTCACAGACAACGGCAGTAACTTCACATCTCATGAATTCAAAGATTATTGCGAAGAGGTGGGCATCAAGCTGAACTTTGCATCAGTCGCACATCCTCAAACCAATGGGCAAGTCGAGAAAGCCAATGGTATCATCTGCAATGGCATCAAGAAGCGCTTGTTAGGACCACTGGAAAAAGCTCGACATACCTGGCCAGAGGAACTACCAAGCGTGTTGTGGAGCATCCGAACAACACCAAACACAGCAACGCAGGAAACTCCGTTTTTCCTGGTTCATGGAGCAGAGGCAGTACTACCAATCGAGATAGAGCACAACTCTCCACGTGTCGCCAAATATGATGAAGAAACGTCAAGAAGAGCGCTAGAAGATGACGTCGACGCACTTGATGAAGCTCGAGATGAAGTATTATCTCGGGTAACCAAATATCAGCAGGACTTGAAAAATTACCATAGTAGACGATTGCGGCCAAGATCTTTTCAGGTGGGAGACCTAGTCCTTCGGCTCACGCAAAAAAGTCATGAAAAACTCGAGTCACCATGGCTTGGCCCTTATATCGTCACGGAAGTAATCGGAGGAGGAGCATACAGGATAAAGGACAAGAAGACAGGGGTGGAGGAGCCAAACCCCTGGAACGTGGCGCAACTTAGGCGGTTCTACGCCTAGAGTTGAAATATAGTCCTTGTAAAACTTCAATGTACTGAAACGCCCGCGAGTTTTCAGACGCACTCTTTTCCTTTTTCGGGGCACCGAGTGGGGCCGGAGAAGGTTTTTAATGAGGCGGGCTCGCGGTGCTGCAATATAATAAAGATAGTGACAATATAACTTTTCTTCTTTATCGACATGACCAAAGTCTTTGCTCCGACGAATTTCAATATAGTTCATCGACAAAAGAAAAACCTTGCCTTGGTATTCAGATACCTCGTGAGTCAATAAAAATAGTACTCAATAAAAAGCTCGGGGGCTCACATTTGCCTTAAATATATACATGCCTTGGTTCAAAACCTCGCAAATATACAAATACAGTAAAGAGTCACCGAAACACTCGGGGGCTAAACAAACAGAGAAATATAATGATTGCTTTACAGTATAATCATAGTCATGGGTTACAAAGAAGAAATATCTACAAGAGGAAAATAACTAGTCTTGATTCAATATATCATCAAGAGTAATTCTGTTTTCTTCAGGAGCAGCACCAAGGAAATCGGCATAATGGCCATCGGCAAAAAAGTCGGCATCCATCCGAAGCAGGTCCTCAATCATTTCTTCGGCTATAGGCGTAACCTTCGTGTTAATCCTGTCAACACCAACTCTCCGACGTTTTACCTTTTGGTGAACCTTCTCGACAACCTGGGTAAGGTCAAGCTTCGAGTGGCAGATTTGGAGCATGATAAGAGCAAATCTGGCGCCAGCTACTAGTTGAGCTTTGACAAAATCATGGATACTGCGAGCATCCTTGAACCTTTCCATCAATTCAGGAAGAGTTTTTGGTTGGACGTTCCGAGGAAACATGGAGTTGTAAACCATGGACAAGGTCTTGGTACAGAAGTCGAGGAAATCGCGAGTTTGAGAGGCGCGATCTTGAAATCTGACAATTTGGCGGGTCCTTTCCGGGGTAGCCCAAAACAAAGAACCATGGTCCAGGGAGAGATTAACAAGGAGGGTTGTCCTAGCATTCACCCTCTCTTCCTCGGCAGCAGCATCAGTAAAGGCACCTATCAAAACAAAGAAGCGGAAACCTTCAAGAAACAATAGTATGCAGATAAAGGATATCAGCGGATGAAACAGCATACCCGACATATCTGCAGCTTCATTCATTAATTCGAGCATGAAATTTTCTCGAATAGTCGCCTTTTCAGCCTCGGAAGCAGCAATTTCCTTAGCAGCTACGGCCTCGCGAGCTTGTTGAAGAGCAATTTTTTCGGCTTCAGATGACTTACGAGATTGCTCCATCATCACAAGTGTTTGCTTCTTCGCATACTGAAGTTGTTGCCGAAGTTCATCCAGTTCTTGCGACAAGGTATCGTCGACAGGAGCGGTATCACCAAAAGCTCTCCTCGCGCGGGAAGAAGAAGGCGAAACATTGGAAGGAGCAGAAGATGGAGTATAGTTATCAAATATCAACTGAAAAATAAACAAGACAACATCAAACAACAAGCAAAGATAGAAGTTTTCATTAATCTCTTAGAATAATTACAAGGGCATTACAGTGGAGCTAAGGAAGTACGTGTCGCCAAATGACTACTTTGGCGACAGAAGCAAAAGAAACAGAAAGAAAAACAGAGGCATGCAACTAGACCTCCGGCCTCGAGGAGCTAGGAGTTGAAGCTGGCTTGATCCCCGATACGCCAAGATCTTCTTCGTGCTGGGCTTGGCCGCCTTGATCAGCGACCTCCATCTCGATCGCTCTATCTCGACTGGTGTCGCCAACCTTCATCCAATCAAGCGTACGTTGGCTGTCGGCAACTGTGGCAACAAGATTTCGACAAAGAACCTTCATATTCTCCTGACGCATCTTCAATCCCAGGTCTTCCGAAGTATTAAACATCTTGGCGAGGTTAAGGAAAGTTGCGGGTTCTTCTTTCTTCAGGAAGAAGTAAGGGAACAACGCTGACAATCCTGCATTAGCATTTGCCACGCCTTCACGAATTTCGCGCCCGTGAAACTCCAGAAGAGAAAGTGCGTCAAGGAGAGGATCGTTGACAGGATTATCCAGATCAAAATCCTGGTTTGTTTGGGCTGCCACACGAGACAAGACATCACCAACAACCAAGAAACAGAAGTGCAATAAAATAAAAGGGATTGATAATATTACTCGTAGTACGTCGACTTTGCGACTTCGGACGCTTGAGGATTCCTTCGTCACGAGAAGCTTGTGCAGCTTTGTGCTCATCCAAGGCAGCTGTCGCATCCTCAAGTTTCTTCTGCAGTTCCTCGACACCAGCAGCTTTCGCCTTAGCTTCATCAGCTTCGACCTTGGCTTTGCTAGCAGCGAGTTCGGCTTTCTTGCGAGCCGCCTCACTTTGCTCAAGTTTTTGAGCCAGTGCGTCGGCGCGTTCGTTAGCCTCTGCAAGTTTCTCTGTCGAGATATGGAAAAAAGAGAGAAGAAAGATCAAAAAATCGCGGCAAGCAACAGGAGTGACAAATTAAGGAAAAACGACAAGTATGAAAGTCGTTACCTTCGGCTCTATTAGCATATTCACGGTACCCAATAAATTGGGAACCGATGCGGAGAAGATCCTTGATCATAGGCTGTTCAACGTGAACACAGTAAGAGAAACATCGGCATGAAAAAAAAAAAAAAAAAAAAAGAAAAGGTGTGAAAAAACAAAATAAGGAAAATATAGATGTCGACAAACTTACATCATCTAGGAGCAGGGTCGACGAACTGCCCAACTGAGGGGCAGGATCAACAATCTTTTCAACCCGTGCCCTTTTTGGTGTAGGGGCACGGGGGCTCGACGGAGTAGATGTATCAACATTTTGTTGAGGAGGCGACGATTCCTCCCCTTCAACTGGTTTTTCTGAAATAACTAAAGTATGTGACGTGCTCGTTCGAGCAGCCACATCTAAAGTTGGTGTTTCTTCATCATCACTGTGACAAAATAGTGGCAGCATAAAAAGCAAGGCAAAATAAAATTCTTCAAATAAAAAAGGAAAAGAGCAAGGAACCTACGAGCTGATGATACTCTCGATGTATGGATCATAAGCTGCTTTTCGAGGTGCAGGAGCAGTTTCTTCGGGTTTCGAGGTCCCGGAATCTTCGGCATTGCTCCTTTTCCTTTTGCTCTTCGGAGAAACAGCAGGAGGAGGAGATTGTGCTGATGTTGTATCTTCAGAGGCAGCATCCTTCTCAGTAGATCCCGTAGATTTTCGAGAATCTGCGGGTTCATTCACAAAAGAGGGGGTCTCCTGGTTGTCATCATCGACAACGGCTCTTTCTTCGACCTCTCCATCCTCCGGAAGAGGAGGAAGGGAAGCCATAGTAGGATGATTCTACAAGGAAATAGTGACAAAAGAGAATAAGTGAGATACCACTGCAATAAGATACAAGGAACAGTTCAGAACAAAATAGAAATTCGAGAAGACAAAATACCTCGGGAAGAGGATTGGAAGCACTGTATGGTTCCACTCGACAGGAGGAGGGAATAGGATCCTTCTTGCCTAATCGAGAAATTCTTCGAACCAATTTTTCCAAGTCCTTGGTGGAAAGATCACCGGAGATTCTGTTGGCGTCATTTTTACCAGAATACGTCCAAAGGGGATTTTTGCGAGCCTGAAGAGGCTGCACTCTAATCCTAAGGAAATAGGCAGTGATTTGAACACCAGAAAGCTCTTTGCCTCGAGTATTTTGAAGTTGGCGAATGCGAGACATCAGTGCCTCTGTCGCCTTTTTCTCTTCCTCGGAAGCTTCGGCATCCCAGGAGCGGCGGCGCTGAATTCTGGCACTTCCGTCGAAAGGCATTATGTTGTGCTCAACGGAGTTGGCACTTTCTTCGTGGATGTAGAGCCATTTCTTGCGCCATCCTTGGACAGAATCAGGAAACTTGACGTCGAAGTAGTCGACATCAGTACGAACACAGATAACAACGCCACCTATGTTATAGGTGACGTTGTGGGAGCCATTGCGGCGGAGGCAGAAAATGCGCTTCCACAGAGCCCAATTGGGAGGGATTCCGAGGAAGCATTCGCAAAGCGTGATGAAAATAGAAATATGAAGGATGGAGTTGGGGGTCAACTGGTGCAGTTGAATCCCATAAACGAAAAGAAGGCCGCGGAGGAAATCGTGGATTGGGGTCGAAAGGCCGTGGATCAAGTGATCAACAAAACTAACCCGATACTCCATTGGAGGCTTGGGGTAGCTTTCTTCGCTAGGAAAGCGGATGGCGTCCTCCTTCGTCATGAGGCCGAGCCTCTTTAGCGTGTTGGTGTCTTGGTTGGAGATTTTGGATCTCTCCCACTCAAGATCCTCGGCGGCCATCTTGGATTCCGGCGTGCTGTGGCGAGTCAGACGCGTGCGCGGTGGCATCAATGGCAGCGGGCAGAGCAATGTATATGCGTACGGAAGATAGGAGAGAGTTGGGCGCAGGGGAAGTTTTGTGAAGAGGAACAGGTGAGCGGCGCAAGCGAGGGGATGAACGGAGGTTGAAGAAGGGTTTATATAAGAATCGGGTGAAGCAGTGTGCCGTTGGATGAAGAAATCGTGTGGTGAGGATGGATCTTCTAGACACAAGGGCAAAAGAGTATTTTTACTGAAATAGGCGTTACCGTACGAGCGCCAGGAAAAGCGGAGGACGTGTGTCCACTACTTGCACGACGTGTCAACGTGGTCGAAGCAATGGACCCACAGGGCAGAAAAATCACGACTATTCGAGAAGGATGAAGTAAATTTGATTAAGGGAAGTATGTCGACAAGAAAAATAAAAGAAAAGTGGCGACAGAAAGAATTATTCAATACTTCGGGAGCCTTTGATCAAATACAAGTTTTTGCCCAAATGCTCGGGGGCTACTTCAGAAAAAAGTAAATTTTCGAGTATGACAAATATAGAAATTGCGGGAGCCTACAACCAAGCACAAAGTCCTTGGCTGTAGCCTCGGGGGCTACTCCCATCGGGAGCGCTGTTCGCGCACCCGAGAGATAAAAAAAAGAGAGAAGAAGAAAGAGATCATATTGGGAAGTAATGAAAATATAGCGACAAGGTGGACTAAAATGTTGAGCCTACAACCAAGCACAAGTTCTTGGTTGTAGCCTCGGGGGCTACTCCCATCGGGAACGCTGTTCGCGTGCCCGATGAAATTAACAAAAATAGAAAAACAAGAGAGTATATTTCGAGTTATAATTAACTCTACATATACTCCCATCGGGAGAACAATATAAGTCATATGTGACTCGATAAAATGTGCCATTCCAACAGCCGGAAAAGCACTCGACAATATATTCTCAGAACGCCGAAGTTGCGATCAATTTCTGAATGCCGCAAATTTGCGAAGGTAAGACCCCAGATCCGTTCTGCTGGGCGTGGCATCGCCAAAGACTGCGCTCTGCTACTTTTATCCGTATCAACAGATACGAAGAAAAATCCTAACGGACGCGTTAGGTACCCGATAAATTCGACTGGGACTCGACAGAATGGTAAGACCTTAAGCGGCACCTGTCGAAGTTTACACCAGTATCCCGAGATCATGTCCAGGGACGTGATTTTGAAGTAGGTTTTTGCGGATTGCCACTAGAGCAGTTAACTAGTACCTGATCCGTCAGATGAACTAGCCCCAACTACCATTATCCCTGCACAATATAGAATTTTATGTGAAGAAGTATAAAAAAGTTAAAGCTTCCGAATAAAAATAAACAGTGGAGATTTTCCCTGACTCTACAATTCAAGCAAAATCTCGGGGGCTACTGACATAGGCATGCCAAATGGGCCTGCCGAAGATAGTACCCGGGGTTTACTGGAGGCCCAATATTCGAAGAATAAGAAGATTCGGGAGCCCAAGATTTACTAAGGAAAGATAGAGTTGTAATAGGAAGTGTTATTTGTAATCTGGCGGGATGAGTTAGGAATCGTCCCGGACTCTGTAAACTTGTATAGCACGAATCCCTCGGCTCCACCTCCTATATAAAGGGGAGTCGAGGGACAAAGAATCAATCGAATCATTGTCTGCAAACTCTAGTTTTCATAGTCGTCGAGTACTTTTCGGCTGAAACCTTCGAGATCTACTTACCCTCTACTTCTAACTAAACCCTAGCCTACAATCCATAGGCATTGACAAGTCAATACCTTGTCAGCAAGGACATTCCCAGGCCCAAACCCCCCGTTCAATGCGGGTCTTGTATCATCGGCTCCCGCCAAGGGAGCCCCTTTTTTAAGTTTAACGGCCTCGAGTATTGCCGCTTGTGGCAGACTACATTCTTCTATGTGAAGAACAAGAGCGCCACCGACCTCATCAACTTGCCGGCGTTCAACCCGGCGCCGCCCGCTAAGACCAACTGGCAGTACAACCCTGGTACGGATCACAGCGAGACGAACCGGGTGGTACGCTTCATGCTGAAGTTGATGAAGGACACCAAAATCTGCTCCGACGATATCATCCGTGCCTTCATCTGCCGCCGGGTGCTTCCCCTTCAGCAGCGCGCTCACAAGATTAGTGAGATGTACGGCCCCGGTGATCCCACCAAGATCACCGGCCTGCCCTTGAGCAAGGAAGATGTAGTCCTAAAGGCTAGCCAAATCTGCCAAACGGACATGCCGGATGACTGGGAGTGGGGCCTTTGTCCCCTCAGCTCCAGAAATCCTCCATCCCAAGAAGTAAGAAATTGTGCGGCTCGGGTCGTGATACCGGTAACTTTTATTCTCGCAACTAATCCTCGTTTTTTCCTTTGTTTTCAGGCTAAGGCCCGCTTCCCCCGGATTGATTCAGACCGGCGAGGCCCTTGCCGGAAGAGGCCTCTGGACAAGTACGATCCGGATCCTGTCATTCATTGGCTGGATCTGAGGATGGGCCGGACTCCAGCTTCGCCTCGGCAAGTCTCCGCCGGAGCCAGCTGGTTCGTCCGATGACTTGACCTTGCTTGAGGTAGCTTTTCTATTCGTTTTCTTATATTCTTTTTGTTATCGCCATTCTCAGAGACATTCCCTCAGCCAGCGTCAACCCACAGGTCCATGAGCATGTGCCCCCCCTGCAGGCCGAGGTTGGGGATGAGTTTCTGGACAAACTCATGGCCGAAGGCCAGAAGAGTGATCCTCCGGCTGCTGGCGCCGGCCCTAGCCATGCTCCCCCTGCCAAGCGCCCTCGGACAGAAGTCATTGGAGGGAAGCAGGTCAGCACCAAGCGCTACAAGCAGAAACGGATGCCGGTTTCTTCCGGGTAAGTTCCTCTTTTCTTTTTTGTGTTTTCCCCATCTTCACCAAGTCCCTTTCCGGTTGCTTTTTTCCAATCCGCTCTCTTTTTCTCTCTTTCAGTCCTGCGCTTGAGCTTGGCTCCAAGCCGGAGGGCTCTGCCGGCTCCGCAAGGACCTCAACTCCTCCTCCTCACTCAAGTCCGGTACCATCTGGTGCCGGCAACAGCTCTGCCTCCCCTTCGGGAGGCACTACAAGTTCGGGGTGCGCGGCCCCAACACCTCCTGATCACCGCGCGGAGGAGGACTTCACCTCCTCCGTAAACCCAAGACACCGGCGCCAGCAACATCGGCGCCGGCCAGACAGATGCCGGGCAGGCGGAACCTCTGGTTCCTCCTCCCCCGAAGAAAAAGAAGAAGCAGTCAAGCTCTTCCCCCACCGCGCCGGATACTTCCGCGCCGGTATCTTCTCCTCCTCCTGGGGCCACGCCGACACCGCCGCCAAGCCAAGGACCTTCCGTGGCCAAGCGAATGGCGCCGGCAGAGACCCCCAAGATCACCAAGTTCCTCAAGCCCGGGGCTTCCCGTGGCAAGGCTGTGGAGGGCGACGCCTCAGGCGGCTCGCGGGACGTGGTGCTGCACGTCGGGCCTGCTGCTGCTGTCCAGGACAAGCCTACCGGCCTCCTAGGCCGGATCGTTGAGCTAAAACGCGCGGGCAAAGATCTGGGGCACCTTCTCCCCTACGCCCAGAAGTGGAATGAGGCGGATATCTCCGCATCTACCCACGGCCTGGGAAAGGACAGCCTTCCGGCACCAGACCCTGCTGGGCCTCGGTCCACTGAAGAACACTTCACGCGGCTTAAACGCGCCGTGAAAGAGTTTGACAGTGCATGGTACGATGCTACCAACAACGTGGTGGTAAGTTTTGCTAAACCTCTTGTATTTTTGTTGATGCCGGTTTCTTTTCTTTCCGGATCTTGTCTATCCTCCCAGTCCCCGAGTTTCGTGTTGAGAGCGTAGCTCTTAGCGCGAAACTTCAACTAGAAACGCGCGAAACCGGCATAGCCAGTCCCCGAGTTTCGGGTTAAGAGCGTAGCTCTTAGCGCGAAACTTCAACTAGAAACGCGCGAAACCGGCATAGCCAGTCCCCGAGTTTCGGGTTAAGATCTCTTGTTTCTTTCTTTCTCACAACCATCTTCCTTTGAACAGAGCACTGCTGACGCCCGGAAGCAACTCTTTGAGGAGCTTCTGTGGGAGCATCGGGACCTTGCCGAGGCCCACAGCCACTGCCAAGGTTTGCTTTGTTTCTTTTCCCTCCGGCATCTTTTCACCGGAATGTTTCCTTCTTTGATATTTACGCATCCTTTTGTTTAACAGTTGTTCCGGAAGCTACCATCGAGGCCCTGAAGGCCCAGGTTACCAAGCTTCAAGGTACCATCCTTTCTTTTTCGGCTAACCCGTTCCTTTTTTCATTTCATCTATTGTCGCTTGCTAAAACCTTTCTTTCCGGTACTTAGGCGAGAAAGAGCAGCTTCTCAAGGAGCACAATGAGGCACTGGATGCCCAGAAGACCGCCTTGAGGGAGCTGAAGGAACAGGCTATGCAAGCCGCGCTCCAGCACGATCAGGCTCTGAAGGACGCCCGGGTTGCAGCCGAGGCCAGGTTGGCGGAGGTCGTGGAGGATTCCACGAACTCCAACACCGTACTGACGGCAGAGCTGGAGGAGGAGAGGAAATCGCGGAAAGCAGCGGAGCGCCTCATTGATACCATGACCACTGATCACCGGGAATACGATCGGTTGGTTATGAAGATTGACGCGCTGGCTCTCCGTAAGTTCCTGCCTTGCCCCCTCTTTCGCTTATAAGCTTTCTCCTTCTGAAAATGTACCTTCGTTCCTTGTTCTTCCGACATGCTTTTTGCCGGTGTCTTGTGTTTATGCTTTTTCCTTCTTCCTGTAGAGCATTTCCCGGAATCCCAGGTCTACGCCGTGAAGAAGGTGAGGGAGGATCGGGTGGCGCGGGAATTTCCCAATCTGGACGCGCACTGGGATGGGTACGACTATCTTGTCGCCCTCTCCGCGCGAGTTCAACACATGCGCTCCGTCGACCGGCTCCTTGCCGACCTACCAGACGCCGCCATCCAAATCTTCAAGGTGCTGTGGCCTGAGGAGGAGCTGCCGGAGAACATCACGCTTACTACCAACTGGCTCAAGGATGCCGGGCACCGGATTCGCGAGTGGCAATGCTCCGCGGCTCGTGCCGGAGCTGACACGGCGCTGCGCTCCGCATGCTCCTGGTACCCTGATCTGAATCTGGATGCCCTTCAAGGCGTACGCGAAGATGCTTCCATGGACACGGATCTGGCACTCACCGCGAAGCAGCAGGACCGGGCCTACCGGCTTGCTGAATATGCCGAGGTCCGCACCTTCATCCCTCCCCCTCCTGGTGTCAAGGACTACCTCAACGATGAGGAAGAAGAAGACAAGGGAGATGAAGATGAGGCTGCTGAGGACGTGCCGCCGGAAGCTCCCGAGGCCGGCGCTGCTCCCCCTGAAGACGCTGAGGCCGGTGCCGCTCCACCTGATGCCCCCGTGGCCTGAACAAGTTATCTGCTCCTGTTTGCTTTACAACAGACTTTGTTAAATTTGACCCCGGTATGCCGGGGTGTATGATGTAAAACCTTAAGTCCGCTTTTGCTTATCCTACAACATTTTATGCCGGTAAGTTATACCGGTAGCTAATTATCTTAAGTTTGCTTTAGCATATTTGCTTTTGGTTCTGCTTTTATCCTGCACTGCAAAGATTTCCCAATCGTTTCCGCATCCAATCCGATGCACACTTGGTTCTTTTGCCTTGGCTCTGCCTGCCTTCTCTGGACGTTCTTTGGCGTATGAGCACAAGGTTCTTTCACCAAACAAGCATTTTCTTGAACTTAGAAATAACTTCGAAATTTTGCAAAAAACCGGTTAAACCGGGGTTAGTTAAATTTTCCGGATTGTTCTTTCCTGCTCTCCCTCTTCGCAGTTCATGTGCTTATCTCCTACCGGTTTATCTTGCTTGCCATGAAGCCGGTTTGCGGATAGCAGCAGAGTCGAAGACTCCGGTAGGATTTGGCACACTACTAAACCGGAAAGAAAAAACATTCAATAAGCAACCGGTAAACTGAAAAAAAAATAAACAAGTTACATGCAATCTTATTGGGGTAGTCCCCGAGATTCATTCAAGGTTCCGGCATCTTTTATTCATAGCATGTAAGGTACAAAAAAGGAACTTCTTACACCACAACTTCAAGAGTAGAAAGGACGCAACAGAGCTATGTTCCATGGACGCTTGCTCTCTTCTCCGGACCTGTCCGCCTTTCCTTTTTTCCACTCCTGTGCATCGATCAGGTAATATGCATCATTGTGAAGCACTTTGCTTACAATGAAGGGACCTTCCCATGGTGGCAAAAGCTTATGCCGGCCTTCAGTGCGCTGCACTAGGCGTAGTACGAGATCTCCTTCCTGGAAAACTCTCGGGTTAACCTTCCGGTTATGATAGCGTCTGAGGTTTTGCTGGTAAATGGCTGTTCTTGCCAAAGCTAGCTCTCCTGCTTCTTCTAGCAAGTCAACATCATTTTCTCTGGCCTCTTTGACCTCTTGCTCAGTATAGAGCTGTACCCTTGGTGAATCATGAATGATGTCGGTTGGTATGACCGGTTCTGCTCCGTAAACCATGAAGAATGGAGTGTATCCGGTAGACCGGTTTGGAGTTGTTCTTATACTCCACAGTACTGATGGTAGCTCATCGAGCCAACATCCTGGTGACTTTTCCACTGCATCAATGAGTCTAGGTTTGATACCGGAAAGTACCAAAGCATTCATTCTTTCCACTTGGCCATTGCCTTGTGGGTGTGCCACTGAGCACAAATCCAACCGGATGTTGTTGTCCTCACAGAACCTTTTGAACTCACCTTGAGCAAAGTTGGTTCCATTGTCGTTGATGATGTGTGGGGGTATCCATCCCGCAAAATGACATCTATTAAGAATTTCACCGCTGTGTGCCCATCACATTTTGCGATAGGTTTCACTTCTAGCCACTTGGTGTATTTATCCACCATTACCAAGATGTGAGTCATGCCGGCTTCTTGCGCTTTGAATGGGCCAACCATATCAAGGCACCAAACGGCAAACGGCCATGTTAATGGTATTGTCTTTAAACCGGATGCTGGGGTATGATTTTGCTTGGCGTACCTCTGGCACCCGTTGCATTTTCTTACCAAATCCTCGGCGTTCTCCAAAGCAGTGGGCCAATAAAACCCATGCCGGAATACTTTTGCCACTAGCGCCCTTGATGAGGCATGATGCCCACATTCTCCTTGGTGAATTTCCTCAAGCATTTCTTTCCCTTCCTCCGGTTCCACACATCTTTGAAGGACACTGGTAACGCTTCTCTTGTACACCTCACCATTGATGAATGTGTAAGCTTTGGACCTTCTTTGTATCCTCCTTGACTCATTTTCGTCAGCCGGCAAGGTGCCGTTGATCAGGAATTCCTTAATAGGTTTAACCCATGATGGTATCTCTCAAACCAAAAACACCGGTGCATCTATCTCCATGCTATCTACCAGCATCATTTCTTCCGGTATGGGTGCAGCAGTCCCCGAGCTTGCCGGAGCAGTCCCCGGGTTTACCGGTGCAGTCCCCGAGTTTCCTTCATCAATATCCATGGGTACTACGTGTGACTCCGGTACGAAAATTGATTCCGATTCTGGGCTAGGTTTGATTGATGGTGCTCTTAAGTGAGCTAGAGCTATTCCGGGAGGAATTTCTTGCCTGGACGAGCCCAGCTTGGACAAAGCATCCGCGGCTTCATTTTCTGCGCGCGGCACATGGTGAAATTCACACCCTTCGAAGAATCCGGCAATCTTTTGCACGTGAAACCGGTACGAGGCCATGTTGGCATCTTTTGCATCCCAATCCCCGGAACACTGCTGTACCACAAGATCTGAATCTCCATAGCAAATGATCCGGTGTGCACCGATTTCTTTTGCGACCTTAAGCCCATGTATCAAAGCTTCATATTCAGCAACATTATTCGATGCCCTGAAATGTACTTGCAAAACATACCGGAGGTGATCTCCTTTTGGTGAGGTGAGTACCACACCGGCACCTAGACCTTCTTTGAGCTTGGATCCATCAAAATGCATTTTCCAGTATTCTATCCTTTGATCTGGCGGTTTGTATTGCATCTCCGCCCAATCAACCAGGAAGTCAGCCAAAGCCTGTGACTTTATGGCATCTCTTCTTTCATATACCGGCACGTACGGTGATATTTGGATTGCCCACTTCGCAATCCTGCCGCTGGCGTCCTTGTTGCACATGATATCGGAGATTGGTGCTTCACTCACCACCTTCATAGGATGCTCTTCAAAATAGTGCTTGAGTTTTGTGGCGGCCATGTACACGCCATAAGTCATTTTTTGGAAGTGAGGGTAGTTTTGTTTTGAGAGGGAGAGCACCTCGCTCAGGTAGTATACCGGCCTCTGGACGGTTTTTTCTTCCTCTTCTCTTTCAACTACAACCACTACGCTCACAACCCGGTTTGTTGCCGCTATGTATAATAGCATAGGCTCTCTCTCTAGAGGTGAAGCCAGTATAGGTGCTGTGGCTAGCATTGTTTTCAGTTCCTTAAACGCTGCGTCTGCCTGAGGGGTCCAGACGAACTTGTCGGATTTTTTCATCAGAGCATAGAGTGGCAGAGCTTTTTCTCCCAACCTGCTCACGAACCGGCTTAGCGATGCCAAGCTTCCGGTAAACTTCTGCACATCTTTCAACTCTCGAGGGACAGCCATTCTTTCTATTGCCCGGATTTTTACCGGATTGACTTCTATGCCCCGGCTTGATACCAGGAAACCGAGCAGCTTGCCGGCAGGGACACCAAAGGTGCATTTCGCCGGATTAAGTTTCATCCGGAACCGTCTTAGGTTATCGAATGTTTGCCGGATGTCATCGATTAAGGTGTTCTTTACCTTAGTTTTTATCACAATGTCGTCTACATAGACTTGCACATTCTTTCCAATCTGATCAAACAAGCATTTTTGCATACAGCGCTGGTACGTTGCACCAGCGTTGCGCAAACCAAAGGGCATAGTGACATAGCAATAAGCCCCGTGCGGGGTAATGAACGCAGTTTTTATTTGATCTTCCTTTTTCAAGGGAATTTGGTGGAAACCGGAATAGGCATCCAGGAAGGACAACAACTCACACCCAGCGGTTGAATCAATCACTTGATCGATCCGTGGCAAAGGAAAAGGGTCTCTTGGGCAAGCCTTGTTTAGGTTGGTGTAGTCGATGCACATGCGCCACACCTTTGGAGCTTTTGCTTCCAGGTTCTCATCTTTTTTCTTTTCAACCATTACCGGATTGGCCAGCCACTCTGTGTGCGTGACCTCCACAATGAATCCGGCAACAAGCAGTTTGGTGACCTCTTCCCCTATGATTTTCCTTCTATCTTCAGCGAACCGGCGCAAGGGTTGTCGCACCGGCTTGGCATCCTTCCGGACGTTTAAAGAGTGCTCAGCCAGCTCCCTCGGAACACCTACCAAATCATCAGTTGACCAGGCAAAGATATTCCGATTCTCACGGAGGAAGCTGACGAGCGCGCTTTCCTATGCTTGATCGAGGCCGGTACCAATGCGAACGGTGCGCTCTGGGTAAGCCGGATCCAGCACAATGTCCTTTGTTTCATTTGTCGGCTTGAATGCCGGTGAGCCCAAGTTTCCACTCATTGCCGCTAAGCTCGACTGTGAGGACTGAGCCAGCGCAACCGCTGTTTGCATCCTTTTCTTTTCCTCCGCGATCACCAGCGATTCCGCTAGGTTTGATCCGGCAGATGCAGTTTCCAGTGAGACTTTATAGTTTCCCACCACCGTCAAGGGTCCACGAGGTGCCGGCATCTTCATCTTGAGGTAAGCCATATGAGTGGTAGCCATGAAAGCTGCCAGTGCTGGTCTTCCCAACAACGCATGGTAAGGACTGTCTAGATCCACCACCTCAAACTCAACATTCTCAACCCGGCAATTGTCACGTCCTCCAAATGCCACGTCCACCCGAACTTTTCCTATCGGGGCGCAGGACAAGCCCGGAACGATTCTGTGAAACGTTGTGCGCGTTGGCTGAAGCATGTTTTCTGTTATGCCCAACGTACGCATGGTGTGCTTGTACATGATGTTTATGCTGCTGCCGTTATCTATCAGCACCTTGCTGAACTTTACCCGAGTTTGTGGCCCTTTCATGATTGGGTCCACAACAAGAGCATATCCACCCGGATTCGGCATGATCTTAGGGTGATCCTTAAATGACCAGGTAATTTCCTGATCTGACCATAACATGTACTTGGGGACTGCCGGCATCACGGCATTGACCTCCATGGAGCGGCGGTGTACACTTTGCCTGTCTGTTGGCTCAGTGACAAAGACCACACAGCACATATCCGGACCCTCGTAAACATTCCGGCCTAAAGGTGCCGGTGGAGGTGGTTGATCATTATTTTGTTCCACCCGGTTAACCTGCTGATACTGCTGCCGGTTTGGCTGCACCGGTAAGGCGTTTGCCCCGGTAAGCGGTGGTGGTGGCGGTAGCTGTTGCTGCCGCGGCATGTCTTGTGGTGGTTGTGCATCTTTTACTGTTCCCTTTTGCATCAAGTACTTGGTCCAGGTACAATCCTTCGTCAGATGGTTTGACGGGTGTGCCGGATTCGGTGTGTGCCACCGGCAAGGTTGGTCCATGGCAGCTTCCATGGTGTACTTTGCGGGTTCTTGCCAGTTTCTTTTCTGGACCCAGGGTTTCTTTTCCACCCATTGTTTCTTAGGACCCGCCCATGGCTGCGATCTGGTTCTTTGCCTCTGACTGCCGCTGGCCTCAGAGTTTTCCTGCACAGCAGCAACTTGCTGCGGACCGTACCTTCGATCCGGAAAATCTTCCCTTCTATTGTTACTCCGGTTATCCCGGTGTTGCTCGTGGCGCAGCTGCTCCGGCTCAGGTTGCACTGCCGGCTGCGTTGGGTCTCCCAACGCATAGCTATCCGCCACACGTATCATCTCTGCCAACGTTGTCGGCATGTTTCGCTGCAGCTTTTGCCACAACGGTGAACCTCTCCTGCATCCACTGCTAAACCAAGCAATGGCCTGTGCCTCGATTACCCCTTCACAGGAGTTCCTTGTAGTGTTCCACCGGGCCAGATAATCCCGGTCTGTTTCGTTCGGGCACTGTACGCACAGAGCGAGTTGCTGCGGCCTATTTGGCCTTTGATAAGTGCTGCTGAAATTGCTCACAAAAGCCTCCTCAAAATCCAGCCAGCCATTTATGCTTCCTGCCGGCAAGTTGTTTAGCCAGATTCTTGCCGGTCCAACCAAAAACGATGGTATGATCCTCACGGCCCAACGCCGGTTTCCTCCTCCTGCTACGGTTCCTCCACCGCCTGCGACGTATACCGCGGTCACGTAATCCACGAGCCAGTCTTCCGGCTTCATGGTGCCATCGTATGTTTTTGTGTCACGTGGCAACATAAAGTTGCGAACTGGTGGTTTTTCTTTCATGATCCTTGGACCAAAGCACTTTGGGCCTGGAGGACCTTCCTCCTCGATTATTTCTGACAAGTACACTCTATCCAGACGGTGCCTCGCATCCCGTTCCGGTAGGTATCGCTCTCCCAGGCGCTCTCCCAATGCATTCCGGAAAGCTGCCGGTCTTGCAGAATCAGCTTCATCATAACATTCCGGTACCGCGGCCCTTGCCTGCCGGTACCTCGGGGGATCTATTTCCTCCTCATCGTACGCTGCCCTTGCAGGTCGATAATTTTGCCCGGTCTCATATCTACCGGCATGATTGTTTCCGGCATATCCGCCTCTGGCGTAGCCTCGTTCTGCCCCTTGGCTCTTTCTACCGGCATCATGTTGCCCGGCTTGTTGCTTTCCGGCAAGAACCGGATCATACACAGTCATCTGCTGTGCGTTCATGTCTTTTTCTCTTCTTCTGTCCGGATGGGGGGACGATGCCTGCCCATGGGACTTGCTTCCGGCATTCTTTGTTGAACGCGCGGACTTTGAGGCCGCGGCCTTGTTCAGCTTAGCCAGCTGCTCAGCATTTTGCTGCTCAATAGTTTCCAGCAGCTCTCTAACACGTTCTTGCTGTTTTGCCAAAGCGTCTCCGGAAAGCGACTCGCATAGCTCTACCGCAGCTTTAGCAGCTTTTATAGTTTTATCCGGGCTGCTATACTTAGGCTTTTCCACGATGCTAACAGATGCAGAGGTACTTTTGCCGGCATGAATCTCCTTGCGCAAATCCTGATCTAGGTTGCGAGCTTTTAGCCGGTTTTCCAGCATCCTAGCAGCATGCGCGCTAACAGAAGCAAAGCCATGGGTAGCATTGTACTCACGTAGGGTAAGGTTCAGCTCGCGCTGCGCCCGGATGATGTCCTTGCCGCTCTCGAGCACCTTTTGGCGCTGCGCCTCCAGCTCCGCCTGAGCTGCTGCCGGATCGACGTTCTGCGCGATGGGGGTGGCGAGGACGTTCATCGCCGCTTGAAGCGGTGTTTCCGGTGGCGCGGATGACGCTCCCGCTGCGCCAGCGTCGCGCTCCAGCGGCGGCTTGGCCGCACGGGTCGAAACCGCGCGACCAACACCTTCACCCACAGCTTCTTTTCCTGCACCAACCACACCGGTCATCATTACCTCGACGCTGCCGGCGGCGCGGCCAGCACAGAGCCATCTTGGCGGGTCTGGTGCCACTAGCACCGGCGAGAGGCGCTGGCGCACAGGGACGGTGCCGAGGTAGACGCGGTGGCTGCCAAACTCGATGATGCGGCCGTTCTTGGGGAAGATGCCGCCGTTGGCGAAGCAGCCCGCGTTGTCGTTGATGAAGTCCATGGCGTAGATGCGCTGCACCAACGCGGACACCGTACGCTCGCCGGAGATCTCGAGGACGCCCGCCCGAATGTGAAGTCCATCAAGCGCCACTTCATGCCCCACGGTGGGCGCCAACTGTCGTCGTGGTGAACGAGCAGATGCCATAGGATGGCTTAGATTGGGGCCGAATGGACACTAGAGGATTCGGGGGAGGGTTTGTGATCAGGTAGGATGAACTTCCGGATGGTTTCCTCAAGAACTTGGCCAAGGCCAGAGGTTGAAGAAGAAAGACACAAGGAAGAACTCGCTCTAGATCACCATGTTCATTGATTCTCACAAGTTACAGGTTTGTGATTCTCATGTTCCGCGCCCGTAAGGAGGGCTGCCCCCTCTCCTTATATAGGGGAGAGGGTGGCTTACAGTGCAAGAAACCCTAATGGCATCTTTGACTAGACAAACTACTTTACAAAGCTACTTTACAAAGCTACTTTAATCATAGATGACACCGGGGTCTTCTTTAATCAGGGAGGCTGACGTCCTCCGGCTTCTTTCTTCGTCATCTTCTTCTTTATCGTCAGCCCTTCGTTTAAAGCTACTTTGCTTAGCTCACCTTTGTCTTCTAGCTCTGGAGAGGATCTTTGACCAGCCTTGCCGACAAGCTCTTCCTTCCGGTGGCCCGGTACCTTTTCTATCCGGTTCCGGTATCCCTCCTCTGAGGATACCGGCTTAGCCCGTTCAGCCAAACGCCTATCTTAGACTCCGGCATGAACATCTAACCGGTATCCTGATGGCTCAAACCATCCGGTTTGGCATGCCTTTGGCATACCGGGGGTCATCCCCCCAACAGGATGCCCCGGTGGTTCACCCCTGCATATTTCAAGAAGACTCAAGCGTCTAAGCTTGGGGATGCCCAAGGCATCCCCTTCTTCATCGACAACATTATCAGGTTCCTCTAGTGAAACTATATTTTTATTCCATCACATCTTATGTACTTTGCTTGGAGCGTCTGTTTGTTTTTGTTTTTGTTTTGTTTGAATAAAATGGATCCTAGCATTCATTGTGTGGGAGAGAGACACGCTCCGCTGTTGCATATGGACAAATATGTCCTTAGGCTTCACTCATAGTATTCATGGCGAAGGTTGAATCTTCTTCGTTAAATTGTTATATGGTTGGAAACGGGAAATGCTACATGTAGTAATTGGTAAAATGTCTTGGATAATTTGATACTTGGCAATTGTTGTGCTCATGTTTAAGCTCTTGCATCATATACTTTGCACCTATTAATGAAGAAATACATAGAGCTTGCTAAAATTTGGTTTGCATAATTGGTCTCTCTAAGGTCTAGATAATTTCTAGTAAGGATTGAACAACAAGGAAGACGGTGTATAGTCTTATAATGTTTACAATATGTCTTTTATGTGAGTTTTGCTGCACCGGTTCATCCTTGTGTTTGTTTCAAATAACCTTGCTAGCATAAACCTTGTATCGAGAGGGAATACTTCTCATGCATCCAAAATCCTTGAGCCAACCACTATGCCATTTGTGTCCACCATACCTACCTACTACATGGTATTTCTCTGCCGTTCCAAAGTAAATTGCTTGAGTGCTACCTTTAAATTTCTATCCTCTACCTTTACAATATATAGCTCATGGGACAAATAGCCTAAAAACTACTGTGGTATTGAATATGTACTTATGCACTTTATCTCTTATTAAGTTGCTTGTTGAGCGATAACCATGTTCCTGGGGACGCCATCAACTACTCTTTGTTGAATATCATGTGAGTTGCTATGCATGTCCGTCTTGTCTGAAGTAAGGGCGATTTACCACTAGTTGAATGGTTAGAGCATGCATACTGTTAGAGAAGAACATTGGACCGCTAACTAAAGCCATGAATCATGGTGGAAGTTTCAGTATTGGACAAATATCCTCAATCTCATATGAGAACATTAATTGTTGCTCCATGCTTATGCATTAAAGAGGAGTCCATTATCTGTTGTCTATGTTGTCCCGGTATGGATGTCTAAGTTGAGAATAATCAAAAGCGAGAAATCCAATGCGAGCTTTCTCCTTAGACCTTTGTACAGCCGGCATAGAGGTACCCCTTTGTGACACTTGGTTAAAACATATGTATTGCGATGATAATCCAGGTAATCCGAGCTAATTAGGACAAGGTGCGGGCACTATTAGTATACTATGCATGAGGCTTGCAACTTGTAGGATATAATTTACATAACACATATGCTTTATTACTACCGTTGACAAAAATGTTTCTTGTTTTCAAAACCAAAGCTCTAGCACAAATATAGCAATCAATGCTTCCCTCTGCGAAGGGCCTTTCTTTTACTTTTATGTTGAGTCAGTTCACCTATTTCTCTCCACCTCAAGAAGCAAACACTTGTGTGAACTGTGCATTGATTCCTACATACTTGCATATTGCACTTGTTATATTACTTTGGATTGACAACTATCCATGAGATATACATGTTATAAGTTGAAAGCAACCGCTGAAACTTAATCTTCCTTTGTGTTGCTTCAATGCCTCTACTTTAAATTATTGCTTTATGAGTTAACTCTTATGCAAGACTTATTGATGCTTGTCTTGAAAGTGCTATTCATGAAAAGTCTTTGCTATATGATTCATTTGTTTACTCATGTTATTTACCATTGCTTTGATCGATGCTTTCATTACATGTGCTTACAATAGTATGATCAAGATTATGATGGCATGTCACTCCAGAAATTATCTTTGTTATCGTTTACCTACTCGGGACGAGCAGGAACTAAGCTTGGTGATGCTGATACGTCTCCGACGTATCGATAATTTCTTATGTTCCATGCCACATTATTGATGATACCTACATGTTTTATGCATACTTTATGTCATATTTATGCATTTTCCGGCACTAACCTATTAACGAGATGCCGAAGAGCCAGTTGTTGTTTTCTGCTGTTTTTGGTTTCAGAAATCCTAGTAAGGAAATATTCTCGGAATTGGACGAAATCAACGCCCAGGGGCCTATTTTGCCACGAAGTTCCAGAAGTCCGAGGGAGAGACGAAGTGGGGCCACGGGGCGCCGCCACACTAGGGCGGCGCGGCCCAGGAGGGCCCGTGTGGCCCTAGCGTGTGGGGCCCCCGTGACGCCTCTGATACGTCTCCGACGTATCGATAATTTCTTATGTTCCATGCCACATTATTGATGATATCTACATGTTTTATGCACACTTTATGTCATATTCGTGCATTTTCTGGAACTAACCTATTAACAAGATGCCGAAGTGCCGATTCTTTGTTTCTGCTGTTTTTGGTTTCAGAAATCCTAGTAAGGAAATATTCTCGGAATTGGACGAAATCAACGCCCAGGGTCCTATTTTGCCACGAAGCTTCCAGAAGACCGAAGAGGAGACGAAGTGGGGCCACGAGGTGGCCACACCCTAGGGCGGCGCGGCCCAAGCCCTGGCCACGCCGACCTATAGTGTGGGCCCCTCGTGACGCCCCTTGACCTGCCCTTCCGCCTACAAATAGCCTCCATCGCGAAACCCCCAGTACCGAGAGCCACGATACGGAAAACCTTCCAGAGACGCCGCCGCTGCCAATCCCATCTCGGGGGATTCAGGAGATCGCCTCCGGCACCCTGCCGGAGAGGGGAATCATCTCCCGGAGGACTCTACGCTGCCATGGTCGCCTCCGGAGTGATGTGTGAGTAGTCTACCCCTGGACTATGGGTCCATAGCAGTAGCTAGATGGTTGTCTTCTCCTCATTGTGCTTAATTGTCGGGTCTTGTGAGCTGCCGAACATGATCAAGATCATCTATCTGTAATTCTATATGTTGCGTTTGTTGGGATCCGATGAATAGAGAATACTTGTTATGTTGATTATCAATTTATGTCTATGTGTTGTTTATGATCTTGCATGCTCTCCGTTACTAGTAGATGCTCTGGCCAAGTAGATGCTTGTAACTCCAAGAGGGAGTATTTATGCTCGATAGTGGGTTCATGTCTCCGTGAATCTGGGGGAGTGACAGAAACCTCTAAGATTATGGATGTGCTGTTGCCACTAGGGATAAAACATTGGTGCTATGTTCGAGGATGCAGTTACTGATTACATTACGCGCAATACTTAATGCAATTGTCTGTTGTTAGCAACTTAATACTGGAAGGGGTTCGGATGATAACCTGAAGGTGGACTTTTTAGGCATAGATGCATGCTGGATAGCGGTCTATGTACTTTGTCGTAATGCCCAATTAAATCTCACAATACTCATCATAATATGTATGTGCATGGTCATGCCCTCTCTATTTGTCAATTGCCCAACTGTAATTTGTTCACCCAACATGCTGTTTATCTTATGGGAGAGACACCTCTAGTGAACTGTGGACCCCGGTCCAATTCTCTATACTGAAATACAATCTACTGCAATACTTGTTCTACTGTTTTCTGCAAACAATCATCATCCACACTATACATCTAATCCTTTGTTACAGCAAGCCGGTGAGATTGACAACCTCGTTGTTTCGTTGGGGCAAAGTACTTGGTTTGTGTTATGCAGGTTCCACGTTGGCGCCGGAATCCCTGGTGTTGCGCCGCACTACATCTCGCCGCCATCAACCTTCAACGTGCTTCTTGCCTCCTACTGGTTCGATAAACCTTGGTTTCTAACTGAGGGAAACTTACTGCTGTACGCATCACACCTTCCACTTGGGGTTCCCAACGGTCGCGTCTTTGTACGCGTGTCAAGCTAAATTTCTGGCGCCGTTGCCGGGGAGATCAAGACACGCTGCAAGGGGAGTCTCCACATCCCAATCTCATTTACTTTGTTTTTGTCTTGCTTAGTTTTATTTACTACTTTGTTTGCTGCACTAAATCAAAATACAAAAAAATTAGTTGCTAGTTTTACTTTATTTGCTATCTTGTTTACTATATCAAAAACACAAAAAAATTAGTTACTTGCATTTACTTTATCTAGTTTGCTTTATTTACTGTTGCTAAAATGGGTACTCCTGAAAATACTAAGTTGTGTGACTTCACAACCACAAATAATAATGATTTCTTATGCACACCTATTGCTCCACCTGCTACTACAGCAGAATTCTTTGAAATTAAACCTCGCTTTCTTGAATCTTGTTATGCGAGAGCAATTTTCTGGTGTTAGTTCTGATGATGCTGCTGCCCATCTTAATAATTTTGTTGAACTATGTGAAATGCAAAAATATAAAGATGTAGATGGTGACATTATAAAATTAAAATTGTTCCCTTTCTCATTAAGAGGAAGAGCTAAAGATTGGTTGCTATCTCTGCCTAAGAATAGTATTGATTCATGGACTAAATGCAAGGATGCTTTTATTGGTAGATATTATCCCCCTGCTAAAATTATATCTTTGAGGAGTAGCATAATGAATTTTAAACAATTAGATACTGAACATGTTGCACAAGCATGGGAAAGAATGAAATCTCTGGTTAAAAATTGCCCAACCCATGGACTGACTACTTGGATGATCATCCAAACCTTTTATGCAGGACTGAATTTTTCTTCGCGGAACCTATTGGATTTAGCTGCTGGAGGTACCTTTATGTCCATCACTCTTGGTGAAGCAACAAAGCTTCTCGATAATATGATGATCAATTACTCTGAATGGCACACGGAAAGAGCTCCACAAGGTAAGAAGGTAAATTCTGTCGAAGAAACCTCTTCCTTGAGTGATAAGATTGATGCTATTATGTCTATGCTTGTGAATGGTAGGCCTAATGTTAATCCTAATAATGTTCCGTTAGCATCATTGGTTGCTCAAAAAGAATATGTTGATGTGAATTTCATTAAAAATAACAATTACAATGATTCTAGGCCATATCCTGTTAAGGGTAACTCTTATGGTAGATACGCTTCACCTAATGAGGAAAAGATGCTAGAAATTGAAAGATCCACCAAGAGCTTTATGCAATCACAATATGAGCAAAATAAATTGTTTACTAAAACTATGAATGAGCAATCTACCTTGTTGAAGAATATAGGAAATCAACTTGAAAATCTGAATAAGGAGATCTCGGGGTTGCAAACTAAACTTGCTAATGCTGAAAACCGAATCTCATACATGTCTGCGTCACAATCTTCTTTAATTAATAAAATGGCTGCTAAACCTGAGGATATAGATAATAAAATTACTACTACAGCAAATGCCATCCAAGTTAGAATTAATGAGAATATAAGATTGATGGCCGAATTGCGTGCTAGATGGGAAAGAGAAGAAAATGAAAAAGAAGATAATATAGCTAAAGTTTGGACTATAACCACCACTAGTAATGCTAATGCTACACAAGTTGCTGCACCTCCTACTAATAATAATAAAATAATTGGTGTTAGCAATGTTTCCACTTCTAATGCAAAGCGCGAGAAACTGCCTGAAACTGCTAAAAGCTTTAAACCGCTGTGATAAAACTGCTGAAATTTTTTCCAACATTGGGGATGATGGTCCCATTGCTTTAGATTATAATGGTTTAAATTTTGATGATTGCAACATCTCTGAAGTTATAAAGTTCTTACAAAAACTTGCTAAAAGTCCTAATGCTAGTGCTATAAATTTGGCTTTCACAAAACATATTACAAATGCTCTCATAAAAGCTAGAGAAGAGAAATTAGAACGCGAAGCTTCTATTCCTAGAAAGCTAGAAGATGGTTGGGATCCCATCATTAAGATGAAGGTCAATGATTTTGATTGTAATGCTTTATGTGATCTTGGTGCAAGTATTTCTGTTATGCCTAAGAAAATTTATAATATGCTTGACTTGCCACCGCTGAAAAATTGCTATTTGGATGTTAATCTTGCTGATCATTCTACAAAGAAACCTTTGGGGAAAGTTGATAATGTTCGCATTACCGTTAACAATAATCTTGTCCCCGTTGATTTTGTTGTCTTGTATATTGAATGCAATGCATCTTGTCCCATTATATTGGGAAGACCTTTTCTTCGAACTGTTGGTGCTATCATTGATATGAAGGAAGGTAGTATAAAATATCAATTTCCTCTCAAGAAAGGTATGGAACACTTCCCTAGAAAGAGAATGAAGTTACCTTTTGATTCTATTATTAGAATAAATTATGATGTTGATACTTCGTCTATTGATAATACTTGATACACACTTTCTGCGCCTAGCTGAAAGGCGTTAAAGAAAAGCGCTTATGGGAGACAACCCATGTTTTTACTATAGTACTTTGTTTTTATTTTGTGTCTTGGAAGTTGTTTACTACTGTAGCAACCTCTCCTTATCTTAGTTTAGTGTTTTATTGTGCCAAGTAAAGTCGTTGACAGAAAAGTTCATACTAGATTTGGATTACTGCGCAGAAACAGATTTCTTTGCTGTCACGAATCTGGGCAAAATTCTCTGCAGGTAACTCAGAAAATTATGCCAATTTACGTGAGTGATCCTCAGATATGTACGCAACTTTCATTCAATTTGAGTATTTTCATTTGAGCAAGTCAGGTGCCCCAATAAAATTCGTCAATACGAACTGTTCTGTTTTTGACAGATTCTGTCTTTTATTTCGCATTGCCAGTTTTGTTATGTTCGATGGATATTTCGATTCCATTGACTTTCAGTAGCTTTGTGCAATGTCCAGAAGTGTTAAGAATGATTATTTCACCTCTGAACATGTATATTTTGATTGTGCACTAACCCTCTAATGAGTTGTTCTAAGTTTGGTGTGGAGGAAGTTTTCAAGGATCAAGAGAGGGAGATGATACAACATGATCAAGGAGAGTGAAAGCTCTAAGCTTGGGGATGCCCCGGTGGTTTACCCCTGCATATATCAAGAAGACTCAAGCGTCTAAGCTTGGGGATGCCCAAGGCATCCCCTTCTTCATCGACAACATTATCAGGTTCCTCCCCTGAAACTATATTTTTATTCCATCACAGCTTATGTGCTTCGCTTGGAGCGTCGGTTTGTTTTAGTTTTTGTTTTGTTTGAATAAAATGGATCCTAGCATTCTTTGTGTGGGAGAGAGACACGCTCCGCTGTAGCATATGGACAAGTATGTCCTTAGTCTTTACTCATAGTATTCATGGCGAAGTTTCTTCTTCGTTAATTTGTTGTATGGTTGGAATTGGAAAATGATACATGTAGTAATTGCTAAAATGTCTTGGATAATGTGATACTTGGCAATTGTTGTGCTCATGTTTAAGCTCTTGCATCATATACTTTGCACCCATTAATGAAGAAATACATAGAGCATGCTAAAATTTGGTTTGCATATTTGGTCTCTCTAAAGTCTAGATAATTTCTAGTATTGAGTTTGAACAACAAGGAAGACGGTGTAGATTCTTATAATGTTTTCAATATGTCTTTTATGTGAGTTTTGCTGCACCGCTTCATCCTTGTGTTTGTTTCAAATAGCCATGCTAGCCTAAACCTTGTATCGAGAGGGAATACTTCTCATGCATCCAAATACTTGAGCCAACCACTATGCCATTTGTGTCCACCATACCTACCTACTACATGGTATTTCTCCGCCATTCCAAAGTAAATTGCTTGAGTGCTACCTTTAAATTTCCATTCTTCACCTTTACAATATATAGCTCATGGGACAAATAGCTTAAAAACTATTGTGGTATTGAATATGTACTTATGCACTTTATCTCTTATTAAGTTGCTTGTTGTGCGATAACCATGTTCACTGGGGACGCCATCAACTACTCTTTGTTGAATTTCATGTGAGTTGCTATGCATGTTCGTCTTGTCTGAAGTAAGAGCGATCTACCACCTTATGGTTAGAGCATGCATATTGTTAGAGAAGAACATTGGGCCGCTAACTAAAGCCATGATCCATGGTGGAAGTTTCAGTTTTGGACATATATCCTCAATCTCATATGAGAAAAATAATTGTTGCTACATGCTTATGCATAAAAGAGGAGTCCATTATCTGTTGTCTATGTTGTCCCGGTATGGATGTCTAAGTTGAGAATAATCAATAGCGAGAAATCCGATGCGAGCTTTCTCCTTAGACCTTTGTACAGGCGGCATAGAGGTACCCCTTTGTGACACTTGGTTAAAACATGTGCATTGCGATGATCCCGGTAGTCCAAGCTAATTAGGACAAGGTGCGGGCACTATTAGTATACTATGCATGAGGCTTGCAACTTGTAAGATATAATTTACATGATACATATGCTTTATTACTACCGTTGACAAAATTGTTTCTTGTTTTTAAAATCAAAGCTCTAGCACAAATATAGCAATCGATGCTTTCCTCTTTGAAGGACCATTCTTTTACTTTTATTGTTGAGTCAGTTCACCTATTTCTCTCCATCTCAAGAAGCAAACACTTGTGTGAACTGTGCATTGATTCCTACATACTTGCATATTGCACTTGTTATATTACTCTATGTTGACAATATCCATGAGATATACATGATACAAGTTGAAAGCAACCGCTGAAACTTAATGTTCCTTTGTGTTGCTTCAATGCTTCTACTTTGAATTATTGCTTTATGAGTTAACTCTTATGCAAGACTTATTGATGCTTGTCTTTAAGTACTATTCATGAAAAGTCTTTGCTATATGATTCACTTGTTTACTCATGTCATATACATTGTTTTGATCGCTGCATTCACTACATATGCTTTACAAATAGTATGATCAAGGTTATGATGGCATGTCACTCCGGAAATTATCTTTGTTTATCGTTTACCTACTCGGGATGAGCAGGAACTAAGCTTGGGGATGCTGATACGTCTCCGACGTATCGATAATTTCTTATGTTCCATGCCACATTATTGATGATATCTACATGTTTTATGCACACTTTATGTCATATTCGTGCATTTTCTGGAACTAACCTATTAACAAGATGCCGAAGTGCCGATTCTTTGTCTTCTGCTGTTTTTGGTTTCAGAAATCCTAGTAAGGAAATATTCTCGGAATTGGACGAAATCAACGCCCAGGGTCCTATTTTGCCACGAAGCTTCCAGAAGACCGAAGAGGAGACGAAGTGGGGCCACGAGGTGGCCACACCCTAGGGCGGTGCGGCCCAAGCCCTGGCCGCGCCGACCTATAGTGTGGGCCCCTCGTGACGCCCCTTGACCTGCCCTTCCGCCTACAAATAGCCTCCGTCGCGAAACCCCCAGTACCGAGAGCCACGATACGGAAAACCTTCCAGAGACGCCGCCGCCGCCAATCCCATCTCGGAGGATTCAGGAGATCGCCTCCTGCACCCTGCCGGAGAGGGGAATCATCTCCCGGAGGACTCTACGCCGCCATGGTCGCCTCCGGAGTGATGTGTGAGTAGTCTACCCCTGGACTATGGGTCCATAGCAGTAGCTAGATGGTTGTCTTCTCCTCATTGTGCTTAATTGTCGGGTCTTGTGAGCTGCCGAACATGATCAAGATCATCTATCTGTAATTCTATATGTTGCGTTTGTTGGGATCCGATGAATAGAGAATACTTGTTATGTTGATTATCAATTTATGTCTATGTGTTGTTTATGATCTTGCATGCTCTCCGTTACTAGTAGATGCTCTGGCCAAGTAGATGCTTGTAACTCCAAGAGGGAGTATTTATGCTCGATAGTGGGTTCATGTCTCCGTGAATCTGGGGGAGTGACAGAAACCTCTAAGATTATGGATGTGCTGTTGCCACTAGGGATAAAAGATTGGTGCTATGTTCGAGGATGTAGTTACTGATTACATTACGCGCAATACTTAATGCAATTGTCTGTTGTTAGCAACTTAATACTGGAAGGGGTTCGGATGATAACCTGAAGGTGGACTTTTTAGGCATAGATGCATGCTGGATAGCGGTCTATGTACTTTGTCGTAATGCCCAATTAAATCTCACAATACTCATCATAATATGTATGTGCATGGTCATGCCCTCTCTATTTGTCAATTGCCCAACTGTAATTTGTTCACCCAACATGCTGTTTATCTTATGGGAGAGACACCTCTAGTGAACTGTGGACCCCGGTCCAATTCTCTATACTGAAATACAATCTACTGCAATACTTGTTCTACTGTTTTCTGCAAACAATCATCATCCACACTATACATCTAATCCTTTGTTACAGCAAGACCGGTGAGATTGACAACCTCCCTGTTACGTTGGGACAAAGTACTTTGGTTGTGTTGTGCAGGTTCCACGTTGGCGCCGGAATCCCTGGTGTTGCGCCGCACTACACTCCGCCGCCATCAACCTTCGACGTGCTTCTTGGCTCCTACTGGTTCGATAAACCTTGGTTTCTTACTGAGGGAAACTTTCTGCTGTACGCATCACACCTTCCTCTTGGGGTTCCCAACGGACGCGTGTTGAACGGAAAGACATACGTCAACTACGCGCAGCAACCCCCACACCAGATATGGCCTGCAGGACTTCACAAATGTTCTTCGGTTTGATAAAACATCCCCGATGGAGGCCCTTACGTTCATACGATACGGTCATCATGACTGTACCAGTGATTATTAAATGTCCCGAACCCCTTGAGTCATTTGGACGTTATTTATTCATACAAACTCTGATTGGGGTATTTGGGCCGCTGGAGACTCATGTGGATGAGGGCTATAACACCATATCTTTAATATACTTTGATGTAAAAAATGAATCCTTATCACCTTTGGAATGGCAAAGTCCTGGTGCCTGTAATTCCTTCATATTGGCTTCCTTTCACTCCTTTCCTCATGTTTTGTCAAAAATGTTCGGAACACCTACATACACACCAAAGACAAGGATAAGTGACAAAAACCTACTAAAACTACTAGCTGCACAAATCTCTCATGGAAATGAATTATACATTTAGGACATAGTTAGAGCTAGATAGAGAATGCAATGAGGAAAAAAAGGATATGTTAATATAATGAAAAACATGTCCCCTTTTGGACTCATCAACATCCCCCAGCTAAACTCTTGCTCGTCCCGAGCAAGGTGGTTTATAAATTCATGCTTTCATCTAGCTTACCAATGAAGATTGATGCCCCGTATCCTTATTTTTCCTACAAGCTCAAAACAATATAGCTCATATTTATATAAGCCATCACAAGCTCAGTTATATGCATAAAGATTCATCAAGGCTTCTATGCTCCATGCCAAAGTCAAATCTATATATATTGTAAGAAAACTTGTGATCCTCCTATTGCATTTTATATATCTCCTCTTTTTTTTAACATTCAGGACTTCAAACAATTAAGAGTGAGAGGACATGTCGAAATAAGCATAACACTAGAGTGTCATTTTCAACACCACTTATCAAATCATGTCAATTTAACATTTATTTCTATTCATTATCTTTCAAGAACTTCAGCTCATTAGTAACGAGATCATCCCGAAAGATGTAAAGTTTAAACTAGACTGAATAGACTTAGAAGGAACACTCCTGAAAAACCTAGGCTCTTTGTTTGAGACATTTTGGGGTTCAATGAGTTCTCATAGTGGTCAGAGGAGTGCCTCAACTTTGTTTGCAACGCTGCCCATGGAGGAGATGAAATTTTACCCATCATAACATTGTTGTTAAAAATGTTTAATAAACTCATAGGTAAAATCTGAGATATCTCTCTTGGTAGACTGTTTAAAGGCCAACAAAGTTGTCAACAATATCCATGCTATAGTTAGTGTGGTGCAAGACATGCAAAAAGAAATATCTCACTTGGGTTTAAACAAAACGGTGTTTGGCATGAATCTCAACTATAACTAAACATGGTTCCGTCTAACAACTCACTTCGACAGTTTCTTCAAGTTGATCATTAATTTCTATGGGCTTGAGTATCTCTAAGGTTAAACTTTTAAGACAATTACTACAACACCCAAGTCAGCATTGAGAGATTCTTTCGCATGTTCTATTTTTTTTTGAAATGTAGAGATCATGTCAATGCTTATAAGAGGATCACAAATGATATCTCAAGCTAGATAGAAGTTAAACAAGGTGCATCAAAGTTCTAAAACTTCCCTCTTACGGGGTCTAACATGATCAAGTGTATCCCTTACATAAGTAGGAACAAAACTTATCTAAGAAAGCATATCAAAACAACAGGTTACATGATTTCATTAAAACTTAATGAGCTAGTGAAGATTGGACAAGACTCTACACATGCAAAAAACAATCTCCCCTAGCTTAGAACTTTGCAAGAACCAAACCGAAAAGATTACTAAAAGAAAAGATAAATATACAGTTATCAAACTAGAGTATAAGAAGTGGTTACCTCCCACAACTTGATTAAAGGGAACGTGATACACTTTTACCGTTGAGGCCCAAATGGCATTTCCTTCAATGGACATGAACCTTTGCTTCAGTTGCATACCTCTCAAAATATATATTTTCAACAATCCTACTGCTTTCAAAATAAAAATCTCTAGCACATGACTAATCTTGCTTCCCCATAGGGACTTTCTTTTACTTTTATGTTGAGTCTTTATCTTCTTGCTTTATGCACCACTAAGAGAGCATAGTTGTCATTCTGAGTATAATGTGCATAGTCCCAAAATTTATTATTGATTAATTTATGATTATGACTATTGCTTGTTCTCAAATTATTTGTATCTAGTCACCTTCTAAACTTTAAAGGTGTCCTGGCATTTATGTTTTGGTACTTCATAAAGAACAAGTTGAATACCACTTTGCTATGTTTTCTCTATGCCCATAAACAAACAGTTGCTTTCAGCGCATTATTATTCATGATCTTTTGTTTGAGTTACTCCTCATGTTATAACATAGTTGCTAAGTTCTATTGAATTATATCTATCATGCCTATGTTTAGAGTACTCTCATCCCAGCTCACAATGCTTTTACAATAACTTGATTAAGATTGTGCTGGCTTCATGTCACCTCAAAAATTATTTTTGTTATCACTTACCTACTCGAGGACGAGCAGGAGTTAAGCTTCGGGATGCTGTTATGTTGCAAACGTATCTATAATTTTAGATTCCCATGCTTGTTTTACACCAATTCCAATATGTTTTGTTTACACTTTGTTGCACTTTTGTACATTTTCAGGCACTAACCTATTGACAAGATGCCACAGTACCAGTTCCATGTTTTCTGTTGTTTTGTATTTCAGAAAAGTTGTACAGGAAATATTCTTGGAATTGGACGAAACAAAAGCCAAAATTGCTATTTTACAGAAACGAACACAGAGTCTATAGGAGAGACGGAGGGGGGCCAGGGGCCAGCCAGACCACACCTAGGCACGGCCTGGCCTTGGCCCGCACCTAGGGGAGGTGTAGGGCCACCTGGAGCCACCGACCTCACCCTTCCGCCTATAAATTGCCTCCGACGCGATAACCCTGAGAGAACAAGCCTCCATCCCCAAAAAGTTCCATCACCACCATCATCGTCCAGTCAAGTTTAGGGGATCAGAAGTTCCTATTCTGGAACCCTGCCGGGACGGGGATTGACCCCCGGAGCCATCTCCATCGACAAATCGTCTCCACTTCGACTCCATGATGGTTCGTGAGTTGTTCTCCCTTGGACTAAAGGTTCTCGGCTGTAGCTACTTTATACTCTCTCTCCCATGTACTTCAATACAAATCTCATGAGCTGCCTTATATGATTGAGATCCATATGATGTAATTAGTGTGATGTTTGTTGGGATCCGATAAATTGTGGAATTGTGATCAGATTGTTCATCATATTATCATACTATTGTTATTTAAGATCTTGCATGCTCTCCAGTACTTGTAGTTACCCTGATCAAGTAGTTCGATGTATCTCCAAGAGGGAGTATTTTTGCTCGATAGTGGGTTCATGCCTCTAGTAAACTGGAAGAGTGACAATAACTTCTAAGATTGTAGATGTGTTGTTGCTACTAGGAAGAAAACAACAATGTTTTGTCTAAGGATAATTCTATTATTTACTTTATACGCATTGCATAATGCGATAATCTGTTGCTTGCAACTTAATACTGGAAGGGGTTCAGATGATTACCTGAAGGTGTATTATTAGTCATAGACGCAGTTGGACTACGGTCTATGTATTATGTTGTAATACCCAATTAAATATTACAATAAACTTTATCTTATCATAACATGCATTGTCATGCCCTCACAATTATCAATTGCCCAACTGTAATTTGTTTACCCAACACATGTTATTTGGAGAGTTACTACTAGTGTAGATAGCTGGGAACCCCGGTCCTTCTGTCATCATCATTTCTCTAGTCAACTACGCACTGGAATATTTTCCGGTGCCATCTCCTTTGTGCTACTGCTACTACTGTTGTGTTACTATTGTTGTTGCTATCATATTACTGCTGCTTTCACATCACTAGTGTTACTAGCGCTTTTCCAGGTGCAGCTGAATTGATAACTCTGATGTTAAGACTTATAAGTATTCTTTACCTCCTCTCGTTTCGAATCAATAAATTTAGGTTTTACTTCCCTCGAAGACTGTTGCAATCCCCTATACTTGTGGGTCATCACCCCTTCTTATTTGCGTCATTGTGGAGTTTTGATCTTGATTGACACGGCGAGTTGGGGGTGGGGGTCCTAATATATCCGGATGAAAATCTAAGCTCCATTGGGAGAGGGTGGCAATGATAGATTTGTCGCCGCCTTATTGGAGGCGTTACCTTGGAGTTTTCCTTGCCAACGTGGTGCGACTGGTTCATGGAGGATGCGCAGTGTGACTCTATGGTCAGCGAAGGCGGATGCTTAATCAACGACCCCGGATGGTGGTTGCTTGTCGAGGCGGCGGCCTCGAACCACTATGCAGTGATGGTAGACCCAACTGGTTCAACTTCGGGCAATGTAGTGGTTGATTTTGTTGCTACGTCGTGTGACGACCCTAGATTTTGTGTGACGTCTGAGGTATGCAAGTGGTCACCCGAGTATCATAGGCTACGAGACGGTTGCGTCGTGTGGTTTGCTGCTCGTGTGCAGCATTGGTGCCGAGTGATGTAAGTCGAGGCGGCAGTCGCAGAACCGTAGGTGTGTATTTGTCGCGTTGGTGAACTAGTGTCGTGTGGACGGCGTGGATCCGTCGGTTTGTGCGGTTCTTTGGCCCATTTTACCTTATAAATTGTGCCAACTCTCTTATTTGAATTGTACACTCTTCGAGAGATTACTCGAAAAGAAAAGTTATACGCTTGATATGATTTAAAGAATTTTTTTCAATATTTACAACATCTAATATGTATAGTATGAAAATATATTGTATTATGAATCTAATTAGATTAAATTAGTCTTCAAAATATTGATGTAATTTCTATAAAGTTCATCAAGTGTAAAGTACAATCTTAATTACTCCATCCAACTCTAAATACTTATCGCAATTCTAATGAATTTAGATATAGTTTACTCTAAAAAATGAAGGAGGTATGGGCTTCAGGGATTTTCATTCATTCAATTTAGCTATGCTAGCCAAGCAAAGTTGGAGATTAATAACTGAACCAACATCTCTCTGTGCTCGAGTTCCTCGCGCCAAATATTACCCGGATGGTGATCTTCTCAAAGCGGGGCCTAAACAAGGATGTTCTTTTACCTGGCAAAGTATTCTAGCGGGTATTCCTGTTCTGAAACGGGGTATCATATCGAGAGTTGGTAACGGCGACTCCATTAATATTTGGACTGTTCAATGGATACCTTCTAGCCGTAATAGAATGGTAATCACTCCTCGCCAGAATTCTTTGCTTACACGGGTTAGTCAACTCATCAGCCCTATTACTGGAAGTTGGGACGAGGATTTACTGGCTGATATGTTTAATCCTGTGGATGTGACACGAATCCTTCAAATTCCTATAAATTCTCAGGGTTTTGATGATTTTGTTGCGTGGAGTTACACTAAGCATGGGAGATATACAGTACGGTCTGGGTACCACATCCAGTGGCGACATCAATTCGGTCCTAGGTCTAACCAGTTAACACTGCCAGGGAGCTCGGCTACTAATCCAGTTTGGAAAATTGTTTGGAAACTGAAGATACCAAGCAAAGTAAAAAAAAAAAATTGTTTGGCGGTCGTTGCATGGTATACTCCCCCTTAAATGCATTTTGGCAAATAGACATATTGGACATGAGGCGGTTCGTCCGATCTGCAACTTAGAAGCTGAAGACATTCTCCACCTGTTTTTTCGCTGCCCAGTAGCTGTTGATATGTGGACAAGAATTGGAATTTTTAACATCATACAAGACTCCATACAAGAAGATAGATCTGGTTCGGTTGTGCTTGAAAATTTGTTACGCAAAGAGGAGACTATGGTCCCAGGATATACTAATATCAATCTCCAGGAACTTATAACTGTTACATGTTGGTATTTGTGGTGGATCCGAAGACGACGAACTCATGGGGAAGAAGTACCACCGCCTGATAAGTGTATGTTGTCTATTTTATCTATTACTGCAAATTCGGATGCAACCTATAGGAAGAAGAGACAAAGCCAGGAGGTCAAGTGGAGCAAACCAAACCCGCGACAAGTCAAGCTCAACGTCGATGCATCTTTCCATGGCGACTGTAATGCAGGTGCGGTGAAGGCTGTGATACGAGACTTCCAGGGAGGTTTTTTGGCGGCTAGATATGCCTTTGTACCGCATGTGGCTTCAGCTAGCCTAGCAGAAGCAATGGCAATGACAATGAGAGAGGGACTATCTCTTGCTAATGATATGGGTTGCAATGATCTTATAGCTGAATCTGACTCAGCGGAAACGATTGAAGCATGCACAGGGGAGCAAAACTGGTGGAGTGACTCTTCTGCAATTTTTGCGGATATTGTCGACCTTTCAAGTACAATTGATAAAGTTAGTTTCACCTACTGTCCGAGGGAATCAAATAAGGTGGCTCATGAGTTAGCGAAGTTTAGTTATCTGAATAATCAATCCTGTAATCGGGTCGATGAACCCCCTAGTTTCCTTTTAGATTTTCTCATCAATGATGTAACTATACTTTGATTTTGGGGGCAGCAAGTTTCAGACGCACTCTTTTCCTTACCAGGGTACCGAAGGGAACTGGAAGATTTTTAATGAGGCGGCTTGCTAGCTTAATATATTATGGTTTCAAAAAAGGATATAGTTTAGCCTATATTTTTCTTAAATCTAGGCCAAGTACTCAAGGCTAGGAGTATTATATATTAGAACGGAGTGATTAGTAAAATTCGTGGTATTATCACCGGTAAAAACGTTATACGTCTGCGGCATGAGTATTGTAGAATATACTTTATCCGTCTCACCAAAAATATCTTAACTTTATTAAAATTTGGATACATCTAAATTTTAATAGAGTTGATATATTTTTGGTGGAACGATTTGGCGTATTGTAGTACGGGTGTGCACGCGAACGTGTGTTATTAATTGTGGCTCCGTGGGACCAACGGAAAGTGGTGGGCAATCGACGTCTGCCCAAAACCGCGGGTCTGCAACGGAGGCCAGCCCATCCCATACGCTCGCACACGCGTCGATCGCGCACATGCCCCGCTAGGTACCTGCAACGAACGTGTACCGGGCACATACACGCTGCTTTCTTCAGAGTTTTGTCTGGATCCCCTCCTGCATCTGCTCGCGGTAGCCATCCCGTGCCGCATGCAGCGCTCCAGGTCTTGGCGTCTGCGCTCTCAACTCGAGTCGTGTGCGTCACATCCACGGGTTTATCACGCATGCCAAAAAAGCGTTTTTTGTTTGTTTTAAATGTCTCCTTTTTATACTTTATTAGATCACTGTGGCTCCTTCTAAATCTTTATAACCTGTATGGTCCTTCTTGGTCACCTCACGGTTGGATGGCTTAACTGAAATAAACGGCATGCTACTTTAGTCGGCGAGTTTATTTAAAATTTGTGCTAAAAATAGCTAAATCATTTAAATTTAGCCATACCAAAAGGCGTGATTTACCTGTTTTCTTACCTAGAAAGGTTCAAAAGTATTTTTCAAAAGTTTTGCAAACTAACCAACCTAATCACGTGACCTAGCTATTTTGGGACCAAAATAGCCAAGTCATTTTAGTCTGGACACAGCCCATGGAGGTGTCTTATATTTTCGTCAAGTCATCTAGTCTAGCATGATCAAGAAGGGCCATAAAAGTTTTAAGTTTCCGAGGACGACAAAAATAGTGTAAAGTTTGAAAAAGAACGGAAAACCAAAACTGATTCCAGGTGCATATGCACTCGGTATGTACAAAACATATTTGAAAAACCGAAAAAGTTTAGGAAATTTTTTTTGCATGTAGAAGGACATGTTCTATATGTGCCTGTAAAGTTTCACATAAAACCAACAATTTTTGTACCATTGTAAAAAAAATATAATGCCTCGAGAAATAGACTATTTTAGCACCAAAAGTTTGTCTTTTTAACACAACGCACAAAACATATCGATTTTTGCTGAAAGAACTTTGTGAGCACTTAACATGTCAAGATATACACGAGATATTTTTATTTATATATTTTTTAACATTTATAAATATGTTTAAAAGGCATTTCAAATAAAGGGTGCGTATGAAACACCCTTTTTTTGCGGGTACACCCTATTAAAAAATCATTTAGGTAAAAGAACTAGCGCAACCACCCAAGACTTTGTCCCTGACTGGGTGTATTTTTCCTTCAAAATTTCGCAGATTTTTTACTAGTCGCCTTTCGCCGTATTTTTTTTCAAAAAATTAAACCTGGAGCAAAAAATAGTAAAAGTGTCCCCTTTGTTCTTCGGGCAAAACTATTTCAAAATGCGACCCTTTAAATTTAGCACCAACGAGGATGGAGCCCAAGTTTGACCCCCCTGACAAACATTTGACACATATTGGCCCGACTCGCATTCATGATTCATGTTCGTGAGAACTACATCGCGGCTCTACTGCTCCAGCGCCGAAAACGACAATTTGCTATGTTGTTTTTTTCAAACTTGCGTATTTATCCTGTCACTATCACGTGTATATTCTTGTGGTTGTCGACGTGCTACACTGAGGCATGCGTGCCCTAGCCTGCCTACCAGTCTACCACAGACATGAATAAACGTGGTCCAGCCGCAAACTGTCCTTGTTTTTGCAGGACGACAGGATGATGCAAACGCGCGACCACGACGAGTCGAGACCCCATCGTGTTCCTCTCCTTGGCTGCTACCTCGACTGCCCGATCTGGCTGTAGATGAATCACAAGTCATTTTCAATTCGTAAACCTTCATTTCGTAAAAGAAGACACATAAATTTGGCTAAAAGTTAAACCATGCAAATTGGGATCAAAAGTACTCCCTCCGTTCGCTTATATAAGACATTTAAGCCTTTTTTTTTAATTCACACACTTTTGTTTGTGTCTAGTCTATTTTTGTGTATAGGTTCATTTCTCATGTGGTGAACTATGAGATCAATGACAATGCATATGACAAGTCATACTATCTTGTTGATGATGCTATACTTGTGAAGACAGTCCGCAAACCTAATACAGAGAAAATTAAGAGGTTTCCTAGAGACAAGAGGCTTACAGAAATGATGTGGAGCGGGCATTTGGTGCCCTCCAAACTCGGTGGACTATTGTTCGACACCTAGCTAGAACATGGTCTTTGAAGACCATGCGTGCGGTGATGACATGTTGTGTGATTATGTACAACATGATCATTGAGACAGTGCGTCATGATGGCCTCAATGACCACGAATAAGAATTTTTGAGTGACATGGTACAACCACAATCTGTGGCAGGAACATGGGAGGAGTTTCTGCATATAAGGTGGCGCATTATTTTTGTTGTGTTTCGTGCACACATTGATGGCAGAATAGTTAATCACAACTAGACCATACCCCGCGCGTTGCTGCGGGAATTTTTAGATAAACTTAAAGTTACAACATTTGGAAATTAGTTAAATAAAGGTCATACATTATATATAGATGGAAAATGATTTCAAGATTGAGGTAGGGAGATAACACCGATAAAAAGACACCACATGTCATGGTAGCACAATCAACAAATTTACAACATAAGAAATTTTCCAAACAATCGAAAAGAAAATCAACCAAAACATTTTGTTATTTGGTTGCCACAATATACAATGCCTATTTCAAAACAAAATGAGTATTGAATATTTTAGAATAAAACTTTGCATACAAATATAATGCGTACATCACTCTCGGATGGTGCATTTTCTGACTGAAACCAAATATATATCAGTCTTGTTTATTCTATAATCACACGACCCTTTGAGATGGTAATGCATATCAAAAAGCTGTGTTGGCACAATACAAAATTTGAGTATAAAACTTGTATGCTCACAAATCACAATTTACGCCGTCAAACAAAGAGACTATACTATACGAAATTAGGTTCAATAGCTGCAGTCCTATTCAACGTAATGGTCTGCCATTTGAATATGGTGCTGCTGTATAGGTTTATTTTTACCAGAAAATAATAATCAAATGATGGATGTCACCCAAAGTAGACTCAATTCACGTCAGAACCAGCCAGCCGACCACCTCCCACTTGCAACATCTCTGCTAGTAGTAACAACACTGAGATCAGGCTTGGCCGCTCTTGAAAACCAGACAAAAATAAATACAGTTAACCTTGCATAATGAACTTTACTGGAAGTGCAGAACCCAAATGTTGCTACCTGAGTACCTGGGGCAGCATATCACATGAATACATGTATATTGTGCTCTCGCAGGATAATTATTCTAGGAGGAAGCGGACATGCAGTCTTGTGGAAGGCAATGGCGGTCAGTGAGGAGGCGAAGAAAATGACATCTATAGAGAATGAGGAAGAATTTAGGCACAATATACACAGATGAAAAAGAGGGAATTCGTCGGTTCTTTTCACAAATAGTGGGGTAGATGGAGAGGGAAGCGGAAAAGTCAATTAAATGGAAAAGACATAGTGGGGAGGCGAGAAGATGTGGTGGTTATCATTGATAAATATAGCTTGAACAAAAAGATTTGCTGACTATCCTTAAATGATTAAATGAAAAAAACATACTATTTGCTGATGTGGCAGGCTGCTTAGGTGGCATACTTGCATGTTGAGAGAAATCAATTAGTGGGTTGCTCCTATTTAGTTATTATAGATTAGGGATTAGAAATATTATTCCGTTATAGTTAACAAATGGAGAATTCAGTTCATGAAGATTGATTGTTTCCATTCAATTACATCAAATTACACTGAAACCAGTTACCCAATTCAATCGAGTCGGTGTAGATTCCACTAATAAAGTTGAGCAAAAAGTTAATATCTTGAGCCCCACTCTGTTCAACAGATCTATAACTAAGAAAACTAACTAAAAATCAAACTAAAAATTAGATCTGGATCTATTTAGCGCCTCTCTATTCTGCACAAGTTTTGTGTCACGTTTGATCTACATCATACCATCCAAACGCTAGATTTTTCGATAAAGGATGCTTTATTACTTTAAAAAGCAATTACATCCAGCCTCTGCATAACCAGGATGCACACAGCCGTTTTATTGTCTCAAGTCAAAAAAGATAAAAAAAAAAGATAAAAAGAACTTGGCGAGATACATATCGGAACGATGAATCATATGACGCCTAAGGTGTAGGTGGGGCTTCTATCCGTAGACTATGCTGCCACCCATGTGGGGAAAAAGTATCCCTCGCCGTAGCCTCCAACCGTGTACATACCTCCATAAATAGGTCTCGGTTCTCCATTCGCTGAAGAGGTAACCACGAACGGAGAATACTTGTACATCTGTAGATGACCTGCAACAAAGAGCAATTTTTATCATTAAACTCTTGTCATTTCTACATAGCCAAAGCGCCCAGATAACTGCTAGCGCCCCCACCCTAAGAAGCAACTTAAACCTTGAATCGATACCATGAAGCCAATTGCCAAAGACATTGACGACACTAGTCAGAGGATACAGGGTAGACGCTACTTGGATGACTGACCATATAGATCTCGCAAACTGGCACTGGAAGAATATGTGTTTAATGTTTTCAACCTGATGGCAAAAAACACACCGTGTACTTCCGTGCCAATTCTGCTAGATGACGACATCATCACCACCGCGCGTATGTGCGCCATCTTGCGCACGCCTAGGATGACGGCCTAGCTGTGGATCCAAGAGAGAAACATCAATAACTAATAAACATACACAAGAACAAGCATACATATCCGAAAGAATAAGATGAAACATGATGTGTAGATTGGATGGAGAGCAAACCTGCAGATAAGGAGACACAAGAACAATCATACGGATCCAGATCTCTTGAGGATCTGGTGCTGCTTCGAGAGCGGCGCAAGATCCAGCGCGGCTTCGAGAGCGGCGCAAGATCCAGCGCAGCTTCGAGAGCGGCACAAGATCCGAGACGTGGAGTTCACCTAATAATTATCATGGAAGATGAGTGTTAAGAACTTGGATTGCTTGAGAGCTGGAGTGTGGCTAGACGGGGATAGGTTGTGGAAATTGAAAGTGGGCCCATGGTTCCCTCTATATTAGATAGAGAGTACGACTAGATGGTGGTAAGCTCATATATAGATGTGTCATTTAGGCCCTTTGAGCAAGTGTGGTCTAGCTATATGGGTTGTATTCCGTATTTGCTAAAAGGGCCCATAATAGGTAGTCTGCCACAGATGGGCCTAAAATAGGAGTGCATGGCTGCTATAATTGGTGCCTTCATTTGAATATGAAACTGTAAAATATAAATTATGCTTGTGACATTCAATATTTTTCGATACAACTAAGACTATTAGTTATATCTAGCTATCAACATGCGTGAAACAAACAACAATATTGCAAATATCTCGAACCTACCGTCTCGAAGTTGTGGGTCACACCAGTCGCTGAGACGAGGTTGACTTAGTTTGGATTGGGCCTAGACCTAGATTGGCAAGCTACAATAACCGTAAAACGGTTTTTTTAGGTAAAAGCATAATATATTAAGCTAGCAAGCCGTCTCATTAAAAATCTTCCAGTCCCCTTAGGTACCCTGGTAAGAAAAAGAGTGCGTTTGAAACTTGCTGCTCCAAAATCAAACAATAATTACATCGTTCAGGAGAGTTTGCAAAATGAAACTAGGGGGTTCAGCAACCCAACTATAACTAGTGGAAATCGAGAGGCAGTTCCTAGCTATTTCATGAGCTACTTTATTTGCATCTCTCCTACAATGCATGAAATCTAGTCAAAAACAGAAATTCCCTTTCCGCTTCTTTTCCATCGGAAAAGACCTTTTTTTATTTCCATTGCATTTTTATTCCGCGAAATTCCTTTTCCATTATCTATATTCATTTTCTTTCTGTTTTTCCATGAAAAAGCCGAAATCTTTCCGCTCCATTTTCAATCACTACGCCCCACCCAGGTTTCGTGTCTGAAAAAAAATCCTGCCCCGTGTTGCTCCCAAATCCCAATGCAATAGTTGTTCTGATCAAACTCAGTATCATAGTCGAATTCTACCATGTTTCTAACTACTAGTAGTTCGTGGCTGCGCGCTGTTTCTAACTTATTATCACGACGATCACCGACAAACCGTATGAACAGTTCTAATAATTATACAGCTGACCAGTAAATACAGTATCAATCCACACCCATCAATTGATCATTCGATCGCTCCCTTCCTCTTCCAAACCCAACCCAACCTCTATATTATCGTACAAAATGTACACGCGAACACGGCCTTGACGTACGCGCTTCCGGTGATCACTTCGTCGCCCTGACGAGTCGAAATCCTTCCCCGTTCAAGGCCGTGCTCCCCTGATCGACCCTCCGATCGGCTGATGATACTCTCCAATGCGCGCACGCCGGTGGAGGTTGCTCGATCTCTACCTAGAGCACGACGTCGCGCCGCTTCTTGGGGTTCGCCGCCTCCGGGTTCCCTTTCCTCATCATCGCCGCGAACTCCGTGTAGTTGATCCTCCCGTCCTGCACCCAAGAATAGGTAGATCGATTGATCTCAGCCATTTCGAGTGCCCCAACAATGTCACACGATTAGCAGAGAAGTGTGCGAATTAGCTTACGTTGTCGGCGTCGACCTCTTGTATGATGTCCTTCATCTCCCGGCCGTCGAGCAGGCCTTTCTCCTTCAGGGCCTGCTCCAGCTCCTCCGTCGTGATGTACCTGCACGCATAGGGATCAGTGGATTTTCAGGTCAAGGTATGATTTGAAACACTCGAGCCCTGAATTCTGAACATCCTCCTAGGATTGTACGTAGTGCTGTCTGCAAAACTGCAACCGCATTCCGTCAGAAAAATGGCAAATCAGCATACCCGCTGTTGTCCTTGTCGAAGTACTGGAAGGCGGTGTAGAGGTGCTCCTCCCTGTCCATCCTGTTCATGTGCATCGTCGCCGTGATGAACTCGTCGTAGTCGATCGTCCCGTTGCCGTCGGCGTCGGCCTGCGAGCAAGCAATGCGCGCGTTGGGTAATCGAGAGCGAATTGGTTAAACCACCGGTCGCGACTGAAAAAAAATCATTTTGCTTACGGCATCCATGAGCTGCTGGACTTCGGTTTCGGTGAGCTTTGTGCCCTTCTTGGCCAGCCCTTTCCGCAGCTCGTCCACGGTGATCGTGCCGCTGTTGTCGGAGTCCATGCCCTTGAACATCTCCTTGAGTCCCCTGATCTCCTCCTCCGACAAGCACCCGGCGATCACCTGCCATGAATTCGTTCAGGAGACGAAAATTATAGTAAGTGATTCTACTGTCCCGGTTTCAGAATTCAGACTAAGACTTTTTTTTGACTGAAACAGAAGAAAATACCCTTAGCGCCGCCTTCTTGAACTGGTTCATTGCTCTGAACTGCTTGAGCCTGCCAAGCACAGCGTTATCGAGCAGCGTGTCAGGAGCCTCACCGTCCTCTTTGATCCACGGATGGTCTGAACATCACAGGAAAAAGCCATTTTGTTCACGATAAATTACATGTATCGATGCAACTGCAGAGCAAGCTGAAATTCAGAAGTGACACGCTCTTACTGAGGACGTCGTACGCAGAGATCCTCCTCTTGGGGTCGGAGGTGAGCATCTTCCTGACGAGGTCCTTGGCGCCGCTGGAGATGCGCGGCCACGGGTCACTGGTGAAGTCTACCTGCCCTCTCAGGATGGAGTTGAAGATGCCGTGCTCCGACTCTGTCTCCAGCAAATCAGACATTTTTATTCAGTTCAGGCAATACAAAAATGGAGCGAGAGAAGAGATCAGTAGCAAGGGAAGGAAGCTTGCCTGCCCAGAATGGCGGGACACCGCAGAGCAGGATGTAGAACATGACGCCGACGCTCCATATGTCGGCCTCGGGCCCGTAGTTCCGCTTGAGCACCTCCGGCGCGATGTAGTATGCGCTGCCGACGATGTCCCTGAACACCTCCCCTTCCTTGAAGAAGACGGAGAGGCCGAAGTCGGTGGCCTTGAGCGGCGCGTTCTCGTCCTTGCTGAGCAGCAGAAAGTTCTCGGGCTTGAGGTCCCGGTGGATGACGCCCATGGAGTGGCAGGTGTGGATGATCTCCACGATGGTGCGCAGCAGCGACGCGGCGGCGCGCTCCGTGTAGTGGCCCTTGGCGATGATCCGGTCGAAGAGCTCGCCGCCGGCGCAGAGCTCCATGACGAGGTGCACGTTGTGCTTGTCCTCGTAGGCGCCCTTGAGCTCCACCACGCCGGGCTGCCCCGCGAGGTGGTACATGATCTGCACCTCCCGCCGCACGTCCTCCACGTCCTCCTTGGTGGACAGCTTCCGCTTGCTGATGGTCTTGCACGCGAACTTGTGGCCCGTCGCCTTGTGGGTGCAGAGGGAGGTGACGCCGAACTGGCCGCGCCCGAGCTCCTTGCCCACGCTGTAGATGCTCTTGACGTCCTCCATGGGGCGGCCGAGCACGGGGCCGATCGGGGCCGGCGGCTTGTTGTGCTGCGGCGCGGAGGAGGGCGACACCGAGGCAGGCCCCGCGCTGCTGCCGCCGCCGGGGCGGGACGAGCCTCCGGAGTCCGCCGCGGGGTCTCTCGACTTCCGGGACCCCGGGCAGCAGTTGCCCATTGCCGGCGCCGATGGGGGTGGTCGCCGGCGAGCGGGACGTGCGCTTGTATGGGGCGAGCTTGATTGGGGATGATTTCCAGCTGGGAGGCATTGGGGGGTGGCCGCTAAAAGGAAGGCCGGGAGGGAATGGCGGGAATGTAACGGCTTCGTGGTTTGGCTTCGGTTTCCGACTTTTTGCTCAGGAGGGTAAAATAACAGACGCTGCCGTGGGTGCCTATATAGAGCTGGCCATCCAGCGATGGCAGCTTGCAGCAGATGGTAGGTTCTCTGCCAACTTTCGTTTCCTTCGATCTTTCTAGGGCAAAACTTTGCATACAAAAATTAGAGTATCATTTTCCTTGCTTTCTTCACCATTTTCTGAAATCACATTTTTCATCACATTTAGGTTACACTTGGTATTTGTTTTAGACAAAACGTAAAAGGACTGTTTGTTTCCTTTCATTCTAAATCTATACCTATACCTAATATAAGAAAATCACGCGAAGCCCGCCATGGTGGGATTGATTTCCATTATGAAGCATAACGGAAAATACAACAAAAAAGCATCCCGGTGCAAGGAAGAGAGAAAAGGCCTACTACTAGCGTTGGGGATCCATACTAGGACAAGTTCTGGAGCCAAAGTAAGAGCTATGAGTTTCAAAAACAAAAGCACTTAAACAGTCCCCGAACTAAACACACCGGAAAGTAGTACAAGGCATCTCTAGGAGCATATCAACATAGTGCCACGAAAAACTATACACTTTAGCGTTCTCCGCAACTCAAGCTCCAAGCATCGTTAGTATTTCGATCATCATCCGCAAGATCCGAGATGGAGGCTCTCCGGTACTCAGAAGACCCAGACTGAACAAGGAGAGGGACTTGCTTCACGTGCCTCCATGGCCAAAACAACCAAATTGTTAGCGCCCCTTCTTAGAGCATGTTGATCTGCAGAGTTAGTTAAACCTACCCAATATTTCATCAACAAATCAGAATATCGAATTAGATGAATAGGAGACTTGATTAGCTTTACATCAAAATAGACTTTGTTGCGCAGTTTCCAAATTGGTCAGCAGATGTCAGCTATCCCAGCAATCTGGTCATCTGGATGTTGGGGCTGACATGGAGAAACTAGGGAGCCACTAGAAAATTGGGAGAAGGAAGCAATCCTATTTGTTGGACCAATAGTTCTGGAAACACGGCTCGAGATGTATTTAAGAGCAGAACATGTAAAGAAAATATGGTGAATCATCTCCTCTTCATTGCAGAATTGGCACTTTGTGTTTCCCACCCATTTCTGTTTTATCATATTGTCTTTTGCAGCTATAGCATTGTGCCATATCAACCAGAGGTGGACCTTGATTTTTAGGGGAATTTTTGATTTCCGAAAATGTTTAAAATACATATCTATTCCATTGCCACACAACTGTTTGTAGACAGATTTAACACTAAACATGCCATCTTTGAACCATTTCCACACAAGACTATCTGGTTGGGAAGAGGACAATGGAGCACATAATTCTATGTAGCTCTCTCATCTTATTTAGCAACTCAATTGGTATAACCACCTTCTGAAAGTAAACCTCGAACTATTCCTTGCAGCAGTAGCAACGGTTAGATCTTGCTCATTACAGATCTCAAAGAGATTTCTGAATTTTCTTTCAAGGGAGTGAAACCACACGAGGTATCACCCTAGAAATGTGTTCAAGTTCCATCACCAATTAGCATTTTCCTCCCAGTGGGGTAGATGTCCTTGACATGCAACATGTCAGACCACAAAGCAGAGAGTCTTGTTTTTGTCTATGACGCCCAGAGAAGGAGCATGAATTGCACATAAAACTAATTTTTAACTTGGTTAGGTTTTCTATCCCTAACCCACCTTTATTTCTAGGTCTGCAAACCTGTCTCCAGCCGACTAAGTGATATCTCTTTTTCACTCTCTTGTCAGCCCACATAAAACCCCTAATTGGTTTTTCCAGCCCTTCAATATTTGTTTTGTGTGACAACCTGTGGTGACCCTGCATACCACTGCATGTTGTAGTATGCTAGTCGTTGATATAACATTCACGAAGTACCATTCCGCAAATATTACATCCCTCAGAGTAGTACAACAGAACATAGCAGGTCCATAACTCATTCATTTATTATTACAAGCATAATGTACATATCATCTCGGAGCTCCTCTTGGGTCCTAAGAGGGATACTCCTGGGTTCGAGGTGAACCCATCTTAACTTACAATATAGAAGTCTTACTAGGTGGTACATTTATTCCCTCGAGCAGTTAAGTACTAAGAGTTCGTACTGCTCGGATACTACTACTTCTCGGTTAGTCTAAACTTAATCTCCTCCGGAACCCTCCCCGGTTCCATAGACTATAAGGTAGTCTACGCCTTCAACACCTCCAGAGAGGTCTGGTTCTTCATAGTCGATAATCTCGGCTCCTTCAGGGTTGTCGTTGTCCTCCTCCAGATGGTTCAGAAAATCTAAGCAGAGGATTTAAGAGTGGTATGAGTACGAGCGTACTCAACAAGTTCATTATAGAAAAGAGGTGTTTAATGCACTAGCTACGATATTAGACTAGAAAGTCTAATACCAATGCAAGTTTTGATAATCATTTCTTCAAGAGGTTGCTTTTATTTCAAAGAACTATGTCCGTCAGCCTTCACCGGTTTACTAGAACTTCATGGAGCTCCTTTCCGGCCGCGTTCGTAGTTCCATATCCCGGAACAGGGAGTGACAGGTCACGGTTCTTTACACTCTGCAGAGGTGTGTTGCTTTACCCATAAGAGATCTTAACCTTGGTGCCAACCGGGCAGCTTTCCCGTTCACACTTCCTTCGGTGTGAGGCCCGGTATAAGGTCATAGCCAATCATATTCCTCCGCTACCTCGCACACCCACCCTTTGTTGCAAACCCCGACCCTGGGTCCTCGCCGGTCCTCTTACACCAATTAAGGATGGACCCCGACCGCGACAACAGTTCTGGGCTCTACCATAAACTCCTTCGCCGGTAGCTGCAACCCATCATAGACCGCATTACCGTGGGGAATTAGAATGTGATCCCCACCCTCCGGTTGTTCTCGCAAGATACAACTGCTACGGTAAGCGCATCCGTTGATGTACAAGAGGTGGAAATACGATTGACTATTCCGTCCCACTCAAGATCTTATGGTTAACACGGTTATTACGGCACAAGAATCACTGGACGACATTTGTTGTTTAATCCTAGATGGATATAAACCCGTGCAATGGAACCTCCACCATATCAACACAATCCATGGTTCCATTGCCCACCACATAGTCATATTCATAGTTATGAAAATAGTGGTTTTGGTTTTTATGCAATAGTGATAAACATAGTACTTTGCAAGTAATTTGGTAAAAATACTCAAATGACATGAGCAAGCGATGAACTTGCCTGAACACTGCAAAGTGTTGCAGTTGGATGGTGTGGACTGACCCTTGTCCTCTGTTGCTGAAAAATAGCATCATTGTCCGATAAGGGCAATGGTTAAAGAAGCATTGATGCATGATTCCAGTTTTAGGGTTTGTTCCCCCCTTCCGGTGTCGTTAATATTTTATGTGAGAGGTTAATACTAAGAATAACTTGGCGATACTCTATTTAGGGCAAAATACAACCTTGAAATGTTGTCAAGGTGTTTTTAGAGTCCAAAATAATTTATGGCCTTATTTTCATTATTGAAAATAAACTGTGTGATTTAAGTGATTATTTAATTCACCAAATTTAAACTTATTCTTGTTTAACTTCAAAAATTCTATTTCATATTTTATTATGATAGAGTTTTTTATACTGAGTGGTTTTCATATTTTTTTATTATTTTTTTAGAGCTATTAAACATTTATTGTGTATTTTCAAAGTGTCTGCATTTTTAAAGATTTGTGAAATGGCAGTTTTGCCCCTGGGCCCACCTGTCGGTGTAACCCAGTGGGGTTAGGTCGATCGACCCACCTGGTCCAGTTCGACCAGCCTTACTCCTCTCTTTCTCTCTCGCGCGCGACCGATCCCTAACCCTAATCCCCCTCTCTGGCGACCCGCGTCGCCTCCCCCGTCGCCGCTCGATTCCGGCGAGCTCCGCCGGACTTGGCCCTCGCCGTGGGGCACAATCGACTCGCCTCATGACGGCGCGTCGATCTGTCCGCGTCGATGTGGAGCAGATGCTGCTCCCGCTCGTCCTCGACCTCCTCCGCGACGGCTAGGGTTACGGGATCTGGGCGATCCCGCCGCTCCTGGCGCTCCTGGTGCTGTGGCGCCGCCGTGGCTTCGCCGCCGTGGTGCGCGTGGTGCTGTGGTGCTGCCATGGCCTGGCTTGGCCTGGCGCCGCCGCACTCTGGCGTGTGCCGCCGTGGCCGCCATGGCTACGTCGTTCTGCTCGACTCCGGGTAAATGCGCCTCCTTTTCTTCTCCCTCCTGTGCCTGCCCTTCTTTCTCCTATAGCTCTGGCCATGGCTTGTATCTCTGTGTAGAGATGCTCGCCATGCCGATGCTCTACTGTGGCGCCATGCTTGCCCGCTCGTGAGCTGCTGTGCTCTACTGCTGTGCCATGCGTGTGCTACTGCTATGCGCAGCCATGCCATGCTTCTGTGCAATAATTTCTAGTCTAATTGTATCTCTATGCCTCTGTTCTTGTTAATAAGCTTGCCAGATGCTCAGGTGTATTCATGTTTATTGCCATGATTTGATTACAGTGTGTAGTTCTTGCAAATTTGCAAGTGCCTGAGCCATTGTGGCTAATTCTTGTGCTCAATTTATGATTATGCTCAATTGAGCATTTCTGTGGCCTTATCAGGGTTATTCAGTGATGAATTGATATATGCGTGGCTGGTGTATTATGATCCAGTGATTCATCAAGCATTTGATGTGCTTCTGGATACAATCATAAATTATTTATGTGATTAGCTGTGAAGCAACTGTTGATGAATTGGTGTTGTGTTAGTCATATGATTCATGATTTGTTGCTAGGTTGGCTCTAGCATGTACTCGCATGCTCTAGCAAGCTTCTGATGATCACATGATCATCAGTTGCTTGTAAATGATGATGTTTCATAACTGTGCCTCACTATTGCTCACTCTGTGTTGTGTGTGCATCACACAGGCTTGGCCTGGTGTGTGCTGGTGCTTGATTAAGCATCAGTTGATGCTTGCAATGATCCATTGGATCATCTGCAAGGCTCTGGTGCATCTATTGCTTGTGTATTTCATTTATCTGTGTTGACTTGCTTGACTGAATGGATAAATGATGTGAACTGCTTGCAGTTATGATCACCTTTTTAATTGTGATAGGCTAGATGGATGCCAACCCTTGGTTGTGTACCCTAGTCCATTATTTGAACCCTTCTGGTGATGATAACTATGCAAGGCTTGTGATTTGGGACTGTTGCAGTGGTTGAGGTGGCCTCAACAGCAGTTCTTGCTGTTCAGGAAGCTCCCACCCCTGTGGGCTGGCTGTGGCTTGATGAATGCATCACTGGACAATCCCTTGTTGGATTTCCAGTGAGCTTTACTGTTGACAAACAAAAATAGGCACATGTTGCCTATCTGTCTGATGGTATTACTAGCTGTAGGTGCTAGGTGATTTGGGCTAGGCTAGCTGTGAATCCATCCTTTGCTGGATTTCCTTAGTTGTGCCACTGATTTGACATAACTAGTGTTCCCTTGGATGATTTCCTATTGGCCTCTCCCCTCTTTGCTTGCACCAAATGGCTGGTAGCCAAATGATGATACAATTAGGGTTTCTACCCTCTTTTGCTTCTGTGACATATGCACATGCTTAGTTATGAGCAAAACCATGGTTTGCTCATGTTTGTCTGGTATACCTTACTCCAGCTCCTAGAAATTTGGTGTTGGTGTAGAGGTTTGCTTCTGATTGATGACTTAAGCTGCCCTGCTCCTCCTGGCTAGCTTGTGTTTGCTCTACTCCATCTTGTGTTTGTTCACAGATGACAGTTCTTGGTGAAACTGTCCCTGGATGATTTCTGGTGGTTTGCTGTTCTTCCTGTTCTAAGTGTTCTTGCTATCTGGTGACTTACCCTGCTGCTTGTCGATGAATGAAGCTAGGGTTTACTGTGGAAAAGGTTTTATACCTCCCTGGCTTTGCTCTCCTGGTCGACAACAAGGCCTGGCCACACTTGGTGACACACTGACCTGTGTGTGTTGTGCTGCATGCACACTGCCTTGTGAGCAGTCTGGCTGTGTGTGTGTGTGCTAGATGCTTGGCATCTGGGCTATGAGCAGATCAGCTCGGCAGAGCTGATCATATCCTCTCCATTCACCATTCTTTTCTAACCTGCCAAGTGGCTTTGCCACTTGGCATAATACTTGCTTTGTTGTTTTTGTGTGCAAGTTTCAAGTTGATGATCAAATGGAGATGAAGATCATCAAGCTCAAGCCTAAATGAAGATTAGCTTGTAGTTTTAGGATAGATCAATATATTGTACTTTCCTTTTCTTTTCTTTTTCTATTTTTCCAATTCTTGTAATGTGTTGTATTATTCCTTTATTTCAATTTTGAATATTGTAAAGACAATGTATATTGTGTGATAATCAATAAAGCTCAAGGTTTTCTCTAATGAGCTTTACTTATTGTTTGTATTGTTCATAATGTGTATTATTTATTATTTACATAATGAATTTCCTCACAACTGAAATATAGGGTATTTATTAAATGTTTGAATTTGAAATTCAAATTCAACTTAGGGTTGAATTCAATCATGCAACTTAAATTTGAATTCAATTATGCAACTTAAGTTTGTGATGTAATATCCCTTCTCTCTTCTCCAAAACCCTAGTTTAGTTGAATAAGAGCAAGTTTGTCGCACTCTCGAAACCCTAACCCTGTAAGGTGTCGAGAGAGAAACTTGTCCCCCTTCGATGCAGTTTTAAAAGTGCGAAATTTCCCCAGAATTTACGATGCAATGCACATCCCTTTCTAAAATCTACCCCTCGATCGTCTCTAAACCTGGGACATTATAGCCTTTCCCCCTTAAAGAAAACTTCGTCCCGAAGTTGTGGTTGTAATACCTGAAGAGTTCGGGGTATGTTTTCCTCAGGTTTTCTTCCTTTTCCCAGGTAGCTTCCCTCTCAGGGTGATGTTTCCATTGTATCTTGCAGTACTTAATAGCTCGATTCCTGAGTTGTTTCCAGTTCTCCTCGAGAATCTTTGCTGGCTTCTCGATGTAAGTCAAATCTGGTTGTAACTCGAGCTCATCATGTGATACTGGCTCATCTGGGGTCTTAAGCATTTCCTGAGTTGCGACACATGGAATACATTGTGAACTTGTGCTAACCTTCCCGGTAGTTCCAATTCAAAGGCTAACCCTCGGTTTTGACTCAGAATCTTGAAAGGTCCGATGTATCTAGGGCTTAACTTCCCCTTTACTCCAAATCTCTGAAGTCCTTTCATCGGGCTCACCTTGAGATATACCATGTCTCCAACTTGTGGCTCCCATGTCCTTCTCTTCTGATCGGCATAACTCTTCTGTCGACTTTGGGCTATTTTCAGCCTATCTCTTATGATGTCAATGATTTGTTGCTTTTCCTTGACATAATCAGGATTAAACTCTTTGCTTGCTCCAACTTCATACCAGCATATGGGTGATCTACACTTCCTTCCGTACAGAGCTTCATACCAACATATCGGTGATCTACACTTCCTTCCATACAATGCTTCGAACGGTGCCATCTTGATGCTGCTTTGATAGCTATTATTGTATGAAAACTCTGCTAGTGGCAAGTGCTCCTCCCATGATCCTCCAAAGTCTAGGGCACAAGCCCTAAGCATATCCTCTAGGATCTGGTTAGTTCTCTCGGTTTGTCCACCTGTCTGACGATGATAGGCGGTACTATAGTCCAACTTAGATCCTAAAGCTTCATGTAATTGCTTCCAAAATGCTGACGTGAACACGGACCCTTGATCTGACACGATCTTCTTGGGCACTCCATGTTTACTCACGATCTCTTTGATGTAAAGATCGATGAGTTTTTCTCCTTTATCCTGCTGATTTACTGCTAAGAAGTGTGCACTTTTCGTCAACCGGTCCACGATTACCCATATCATATCCTTCTTTTTATTTGTCATGGGTAGTCCGGTGATGAAATCCATTCCTATCTCCTCCCATTTCCATTCTGGGATGGGTAAAGGTTGTAACTTTCCTGCCGGACTCTGATGTTTAGCCTTCACTCTTTGGCAGGTATGGCATTCCGCCACGTATTGTGCTATCTCTCTTTTCATGTTATTCCACCAGAATAACTCCTTAAGATCCATGTACATCTTTGTACTTCCCGGATGTATGGAGTATGGTGTTTGATGGGCTTCCCGGAGTATTACTTCCTTGATCTCAGCAATATCCGGAACGCAAATCCTCTTCTGAAACCATAGTGATCCTGATTCTCCTCAGTGGAATTCTGATGGTCTTCCTTCATCAATCCTTCTCATCTCCTCCACGATAAATGGATCATCCAATTGACCCATCATTATCTCATTCTTTAAGTTAACATTTAGCTCATCGGCTACTTGTAAAGCCGATAGCCCTTCATGAGCTTCTTTCTCCCAAAGTTGTATTTGGGCTTGGCTTATTTCCTTCCTCAACTCCGGTGATAACTCTTGTTCCACTCCTCCAGTGCTCTTCCTACTCAAGGCATCTGCTACAACATTAGCCTTTCCTGGAGTATAATTGATGGTCAAATCATAATCCTTGATTAGTTCAAGCCATCTTTTCTGCCTCATATTGAGTTACTTCTGAGTAAATAAGTACTTGAGACTCTTATGATCCGTATAGAGCTCACACTTGGCTCCATAGAGAAAATATCTCCAAGTTTTAAGTGCAAAAACGATTGCTGCTAATTCTAAATCATGTGTTGGATAGTTCACTTCATGAGGTCTGAGTTGCCTCGATCCATAAGATATTACCTTCCGATCTTGCATGAGTACGCAACCCAATCCATGTTTGGATGCGTCACAGTACACGGTGTAGTCCTTGCCAACTTCTGGAACTGCTAACACCGGTGCTGTGGTGAGTTTCTCCTTCAGAGTTTGAAAACTCTTCTCACACTCCTCCGACCACACAAATGGTGTGTTCTTTCTTAACAGCTTTGTCATTGGTCCTGCTATTTTGGAGAATCCTTCAATGAATCTCCGATAGTATCCTGCCATTCCTAGGAATCCTCGGATTTCCTTGACAGTCTTGGGTGCTTCCCAATCTAAAACTGCTGCTACCTTGCTCGGGTTAACAGCTATTCCATCTTTGCTAATGACATGACCAAGAAATTCCACTTGGTCCAGCCAAAATTCACACTTGCTGAACTTGGCATATAGTTGATGTTCTCTTAGTGTTTGCAGCACTAACCTCGGATGTTCAGCATGTTCAGCATGTTCAGTTTTGTCTTTGGAGTATATCAAGATATCATCGATGAATACGATGACAAACTTGTCTAGATATGGCATGAAGATCTTATTCATAAGATTCATGAAGATTGCTGGGGCATTGGTTAATCCAAAAGGTACTACAAGGTATTCATGATGTCCATACCTTGAGACAAAGGCGGTTTTCGGAACGTCTTCCTTTTGATCTTTATCTGATGGTACCCGGACCTTAGATCAATTTTTGAAAATACTCCCGCGCCTCTAACTTGATCAAATAGATCTTGTATTCTAGGAAGTGGATACTTGTTCTTGATAGTAACATTATTCAAATTCATGTAGTCTCCGCACATCCTTCTACCTCCATCTCTTTTATCCACGAAGATCACAGATGATCCCCATGGTGAGATACTCTCCTGTATGAATCCTTTCTGCTCCAAGTCATCCAATTGCTCCTTAAGTTCTTTCAACTCCTTAGGCCCCATCTTATATGGTGCTTTAGCAATCGGAGCTGTTCCTGGAATTAGGTCGATAGTAAACTCTATCTCCCTATCTGGGGGCATTCCAGGTAATTCCTTAGGAAACACATCCTGGAATTCATTTACTACAGGTATATCCTCCAACTTCACTTCCTTCATGCTATTCAGCTGTAGCTCGACTTCGATCTGTGTATGCTTGTCTCCTTGGTAGATCATTCTACTTCCATCGGAGCTTTTCAAAGACACAGTCTTGTTCACACAGTCGATCAATGCTCCGTTAGCTTCTAACCAGTTCATACCAAGAATGACATCAATGTCCTTCATCGGTAAAATGAACAGGTCTGCGTCAAACGTGCATTTATTGATCATAATGACTTGTTTTTGTTTGGTATGGGTTACTACTATCGTTCCCCCCGCGGAAAGTATAGTTATGGGTGTATCTAACTTAGTGCAACTAATCCCATGTTTGATGATGAATTGCTGGGAAATGAATGATGTAGTTGCACCAGTATCAAAAAGTACTTTGCCAGGATGAGTAAGTATCTGGAGCGTACCTATCACTGCCTGATCGGAGTTAACCACCTCCTCCAAGCTGGTGCAGTTCAACTTGCCGAAGGGTTTCTTGTTCTTCCAATTCCCTCCGTTGTTTCCTCCTCGGCTTCCACCTCCTCCAGATTGACCTCCTCCACTCTTCTTCTTAGGGCAATCCCTTAGCATGTGTCCTTCCTCGCGACAACCAAAGCATATCACTCTTGGCTTCTTGCAATCCTTCGAGTAATGCCCTGTGTATCCACAGCTTCGACAGACTATTTGAGCCATGTTAGGATTGCTTGGAGCCTTCCTGTTGTTGTTGTTGTTGTTGTTGTTGTTGTTATTGTTGTTGTTGTTGTTGTTGTTGTTGTAGTAGTAGTAGTTGTTGTTGTACCTTGGTTTGAAACACAAGCCAGTATTAGGCTTGTTACTGACAAACCTCTTAGGCTCAAATTTAGCCTTCTTCCTCTTCTCATCCTGCAGTTGTTTGAAGTCATCTTCAAGAGTGATGGCTGCATCCACCAACTCTTGGAACTCTGTTGCTCTCATCATTTTGAGCTGTACTTTGAACTGGGGATTTAATCCCCGCATGAACCTCTTTTTCTTCTTGTCCTCGATGTTGACCTCCTCAACAGCATACCGAGACAGCTTTGAAAACTCCCTGACATAAGTCAGGATGGCCTTATCCTTCTGCTCGAGACTTTCAAACTCTCGACGCTTCAACTCCACAATGCTTTCAGGGACATTGGATTCCCTGAACTTCCTCTTAAACTCCTCCCAGGTGAATACCTTCTCAGCCAGATAAATGGCTACTATATTGTCCCACCATGATGCGGCAGGTCCACACAACAAGTGTGTTGCATATCTGACCTTCTCCAGGTCATTGCATCCAACGGTGTTGAGCTTTCGCTCCGTGTCCATCAGCCAATCCTCCGCGTCCATAGGCTCGGGCGCGTATGCGAAGGATATAGGTTTAGTATTCTGGAAGTCTGACAGAGTGACTCCCTGATTGTCAGGTCTCTCCACCTTGTTCTGTTGCAGCAGCTCCTGGAAGAACTTGTTCTGCTGCTCCAACATTATACGTTGCCTTTCCTCCAACATTTGCATGTATTGGAGGAAGTTCTGCTGCGTCATGGGTGGTGGTGGTGGTGGAAACTGATTTACGGCTGCTTCATCAGCCTCTTCCTTCTGCTTAGCCTCGCGCTCCATGCGCTGCGCTTCACTCTCCTCACCTACCGGTCCCGACATATCCCCCTAGTTCTGCAACACAAAATGGTACTCATAATTACTCCATGCGCAAGTTTTCTGAGCTCAACTTTGTGCACAGAACTAGTCACGCAATGGAAATCAAGAAGCAAATCCAAATCATTCAAAAACATATACCATGTATATACATACTTAAGTGGTTTTATTACAATACTCAGTGACGATGTGAGTATGCAAACTCACTTATTGAAGTATATGTACAAATTTCTACAAATATTACACACTACAATACATGTGGTACTTATGTATTGTAGTCTCGCCTCCCTTGGTGGTCTCTAGTCGTGCTTCACTCCCGGTACATCCCAGGCTTCCATCCGGTCGAATGTGTTGTCCTCCTGACAGAATCTGGAACGTAGGGTCTTCCCGTTGGCTGGTAGTCGGAATCAGAGGATGATCCGAGGGAGAAATCTGTGTTCATGAATTGATTATTCAAAACATCATAATCCACACATCGGGTATACTCCCCTGTGACTCCGCCATAGGTATTACCTCCATCAGTATCTGACTCAATCAGTATAGGGTACTCCTCATAGTCACCCCTATTATATTGATTGCCCTGGAACTGGGTTGTGGCGTCCTCATTCATCTCCGCATTATTTCTGACTGAATTGCCAGAGTTTCCTGTGTCTGACCCCCAATGCCAACCCGTTGAGTTCTCTATAGGAGTCTCGGAACACTGATTGTTTCCGGATTCCTCTCCACCCTCATATCTTCTATAGGAACTACTAGGATAGTACCTAGGTGTAATGGGTGTAGTTTCTAGTTCGGGATGGTCAATACTAATGTAGTCACCAGCTGAGTAAACTGGTGTGTGTACTTCATTCTCCATGGTTTCCTTCCCCTTAATCTCCTTCTTGGGCTCAGTGAACTCCTCTAGCATTGTATCAATTGCCCCCGACAAATGTCGATTCAACTGAAAGAACAATGACAGTAAGTTGCGGCTATTGTCCATGTACTTAGCGGCTTCTGCTGGTTTGCGTTTTGCGAATTTGAAGTGGTTAAGCATAGGATCATCTTCCTCTTCCATATGAGGAATGTGTGAGAATTCGGAACCCATAAGCTCTTTCGTCTTATGCTCCCGAATATCAGTGATGGCTCTCATAATGGCTATATGGTAGGCTGTTTGGGTAGTTCTAGCCTCACCTGCTGGCATCACTATGCTCATTCCTAGGGATTCTGGAAGTCTTAGTCCTACCCTACACTTCGCCAATACAGTACCGTCGTAGTACATGTATTTCTTTACTTGGATCTGGGGATCACACCCAAATTCAAGTAACATGGCACGTAAAATATCTGCGAGTCCTCCTTCATATTCACTCAGTGTTGAATCCATCACTTTCACGTTTCGTCCCGGACGTGAACTTGCCATAGTTGGCTGTAGAATAGAAAGAATATAAGATTAGTAATAATGCATCATAATAGAGATAATAAAGAATTATCGCACTAAAAGATATGATTGTTTTATTCTCAAGTGAATATACACCATATTTTTAGAGAATTCTTTACTAATCCTATTTGACTCCTAACGTTCGGTCCCATTTACTAGGTTCCAACCTAAGGTCAAAGCTTTTGCTTTGATACCAACTGTGGTGACCCTGCATACCACTGCATGTTGTAGTATGCTAGTCGTTGATATAACATTCACGAAGTACCATTCCGCAAATATTACATCCCTCAGAGTAGTACAACAGAACATAGCAGGTCCATAACTCATTCATTTATTATTACAAGCATAATGTACATATCATCTCGGAGCTCCTCTTGGGTCCTAAGAGGGATACTCCTGGGTTCGAGGTGAACCCATCTTAACTTACAATATAGAAGTCTTACTAGGTGGTACATTTATTCCCTCGAGCAGTTAAGTACTAAGAGTTCGTACTGCTCGGATACTACTACTTCTCGGTTAGTCTAAACTTAATCTTCCTCCTACCCTCCCGGTTCCATAGACTATAAGGTAGTCTACGCCTTCAACACCTCCAGTAGAGGTCTGGTTCTTCATAGCCGATAATCTCGGCTCCTTCAGGGTTGTCGTTGTCCTCCTCCAGATGGTTCAGACAATCTAAGCAGGGGATTTAAGAGTGGTATGAGTACGAGCGTACTCAACAAGTTCATTATAGAAAAGAAGTGTTTAATGCACTAGCTACGATATTAGACCAGAAAGTCTAATACCAATGCAAGTTTTGATAATCATTTCTTCAAGAGGTTGCTTTTATTTCAAAGAACTATGTCCGTCAGCCTTCACCGGTTTACTAGAACTTCATGGAGCTCCTTTCCGGCCGCGTTCGTAGTTCCATATCCCGGAACAGGGAGTGACAGGTCACGGTTCTTCACACTCTGCAGAGGTGTGTTGCTTTACCCATAAGAGATCTTAACCTTGGTGCCAACCGGGCAGCTTTCCCGTTCACACTTCCTTCGGTGTGAGGCCCGGTATAAGGTCATAGCCAATCATATTCCTCCGCTACCTCACACACCCACCCTTTGTTGCAAACCCCGACCCTGGGTCCTCGCCGGTCCTCTTACACCAATTAAGGATGGACCCCGACCGCGACAACAGTTCTGGGCTCTACCATAAACTCCTTCGCCGGTAGCTGCAACCCATCATAGACCGCATTACCGTGGGGAATTAGAATGGGATCCCCACCCTCTGGTTGTTCTCGCAAGATACAACTGCTACGGTAAGCGCATCCATTGATGTACAAGAGGTGGAAATACGATTGACTATTCCGTCCCACTCAAGATCTTATGGTTAACACGGTTATTACGGCACAAGAATCACTGGACGACATTTGTTGTTTAATCCTAGATGGATATAAACCCGTGCAATGGAACCTCCACCATATCAACACAATCCATGGTTCCATTGCCCACCACATAGTCATATTCATAGTTATGAAAATAGTGGTTTTGGTTTTTATGCAATAGTGATAAACATAGTACTTTGCAAGTAATTTGGTAAAAATACTCAAATGACATGAGCAAGCGATGAACTTGCCTGAACACTGCAAAGTGTTGCAGTTGGATGGTGTGGACTGACCCTTGTCCTCTGTTGCTGAAAAATAGCATCATTGTCCGATAAGGGCAATGGTTAAAGAAGCATTGATGCATGATTCCAGTTTTAGGGTTTGTTCCCCCCTTCCGGTGTCGTTAATATTTTATGTGAGAGGTTAATACTAAGAATAACTTGGCGATACTCTATTTAGGGCAAAATACAACCTTGAAATGTTGTCAAGGTGTTTTTAGAGTCCAAAATAATTTATGGACTTATTTTCATTATTGAAAATAAACTGTGTGATTTAAGTGATTATTTAAATCACCAAATTTAAACTTATTCTTGTTTAACTTCAAAAATTCTATTTCATATTTTATTATGATAGAGTTTTTTATACTGAGTGGTTTTCATATTTTTAATTATTTTTTAGAGCTATTAAACATTTATTGTGTATTTTCAAAGTGTCTGCATTTTTAAAGATTTGTGAAATGGCAGTTTTGCCCCTGGGCCCACCTATCGGTGTAACCCAGTGGGGTTAGGTCGACCGACCCACCTGGTCCGGTTCGACCAGCCTCACTCCTGTCTTTCTCTCTCGCGCGCGACCGAACCCTAACCCTAATCCCCCTCTCTGGCGACCCGCGTCGCCTCCGTCGTCGCCGCTCGATTCCGGCGAGCTCCGCCGGACTTGGCCCTCGCCGTGGGGCACAATCGACTCGCCTCATGATGGCGCGTCGATCTGTCCGTGTCGATCTAGAGCAGATGCTGCTCCCGCTCGTCCTCGACCTCCTCCGCGGCGGCTAGGGTTACGGGATCTGGGCGATCCCGCCGCTCCTGGCGCTCCTGGTGCTGTGGCGCCGCCGTGGCTTCGCCGCCGTGGTGCGCGTGGTGCTGTGGTGCTGCCATGGCGTGGCTTGGCCTGGCGCCACCGCGCTCCGGCGTGTGCCGCCGTGGCCACCATGGCTGCGCCGTTCTGCTCGACTCCGGGTAAGTGCGCCTCCTTTTCTTCTCCCTCCTGTGCCTGCCCTTCTTTCTCCTCTAGCTCTGGCCATGGCTTGTATCTCTGTGTAGAGATGCTCGCCATGCCAATGCTCTACTGTGGCGCCATGCTTGCCCGCTCGTGAGCTGCTGTGCTCTGCTGCTGTGCCATGCGTGTGCTACTGCTATGCGCAGCCATGCCATGCTTCTATGCAATAATTTCTAGTCTAATTGTATCTCAGTGCCTCTGTTCTTGTTAATAAGCTTGCTAGATGCTCAAGTGTATTCATGTTTATTGCCATGATTTGATTACAGTGTGTAGTTCTTGCAAATTTGCAAGTGCCTGAGCCATTGTGGCTAATTCTTGTGCTCAATTTATGATTATGCTCAATTGAGCATTTCTGTGGCCTTATCAGGGTTATCAAGTGATGAATTGATATATGCTTGGCTGGTGTATTATGATCCAGTGATTCATCAAGCATTTGATGTGCTTCTGGATACAATCATAAATTATTTATGTGATTAGCTGTGAAGCAACTGTTGATGAATTGGTGTTGTGCTAGTCATATGATTCATGATTTGTTGCTAGGTTGGCTCTAGCATGTACTGGCATGCTCTAGCAAGCTTCTGATGATCACATGATCATCAGTTGCTTGTAAATGATGTTGTTTCATAACTGTGACTCACTATTGCTCACTCTGTGTTGTGTGTGCATCACACAGGCTTGGCCTGGTGTGTGCTGGTGCTTGATTAAGCATCAGTTGATGCTTGCGATGATCCATTGGATCATCTGCAAGGCTCTGGTGCATCTATTGCTTGTGTATTTCATTTATCTGTGTTGACTTGCTTGACTGAATGGATAAATGATGTGAACTGCTTGCATTTATGATCATCTTTTTAATTGTGACAGGCTAGATGGATGCCAACCCTTGGTTGTGTACCCTAGTCCATTATTTGAACCCTTCTGGTGATGATAACTGTGCAAGGCTTGTGATTTGGGACTGTTGCAGTGGTTGAGGTGGCCTCAACAGCAGTTCTTGCTGTCAGGAAGCTCCCACCCCTGTGGGCTGGCTGTGGCTTGATGAATGCATCACTGGACAATCCCTTGTTGGATTTCTAGTGAGCTTTACTGTTGACAAACAAAAATAGGCACAGGTTGCCTATCTGTCTGATGGTATTACTAGCTGTAGGTGCTAGGTGATTTGGGCTAGGCTAGCTGTGAATCCATCCTTTGCTGGATTTCCTTAGTTGTGCCTCTGATTTGACATAACTAGTGTTCCCTTGGATGATTTCCTATTGGCCTCTCCCCTCTTTGCTTGCACCAAATGGCTGGTAGCCAAATGATGATACAATTAGGGTTTCTACCCTCTTTTGCTTCTGTGACATATGCACATGCTTAGTTATGAGCAAAACCATGGTTTGCTCATGTTTGTCTGGTATACCTTACTCCAGCTCCTAGAAATTTGGTGTTGGTGTAGAGGTTTGCTTCTGATTGATGACTTAAGCTGCCCTGCTCCTCCTGGCTAGCTTGTGTTTGCTCTACCCCATCTTGTGTTTGTTCACAGATGACAGTTCTTGGTGAAACTGTCCCTGGATGATTTCTGGTGGTTTGCTGTTCTTCCTGTTCTAAGTGTTCTTGCTATTTGGTGACTTACCCTGCTGCTTGTCGATGAATGAAGCTAGGGTTTACTATGGAAAAGGTTTTATACCTCCCTGGCTTTGCTCTCCTGGTCGACAACAAGGCCTGGCCACACTTGGTGACACACTGACCTGTGTGTGTGTGTGTTGTGCTGCATGCACACTACCTTGTGAGCAGTCTGGCTGTGTGTGTGTGCTAGATGCTTGGCATCTGGGCTATGAGCAGATCAGCTCTCCGAGCTGATCATATCCTCTCCATTCACCATTCTTTTCTAACCTGCCAAGTGGCTTTGCCACTTGGCATAATACTTGCTTTGTTGTTTTTGTGTGCAGGTTTCAAGTTGATGATCAAATGGAGATGAAGATCATCAAGCTCAAGCCTAAATGAAGATTAGCTTGTAGTTTTAGGATAGATCAATATATTGTACTTTCCTTTTCTTTTCTTTTTCTATTTTTCCAATTCTTGTAATGTGTTGTATTATTCCTTTATTTCAATTTTGAATATTGTAAAGACAATGTATATTGTGTGATAATCAATAAAGCTCAAGGTTTTCTCTAATGAGCTTTACTTATTGTTTGTATTGTTCATAATGTGTATTATTTATTATTTACATAATGAATTTCCTCACAACTGAAATATAGGGTATTTATTAAATGTTTGAATTTGAAATTCAAATTCAACTTAGGGTTGAATTCAATCATGCAACTTAAATTTGAATTCAATTATGCAACTTAAGTTTGTGATGTAATATCCCTTCTCTCTTCTCCAAAACCCTAGTTTAGTTGAATAAGAGCAAGTTTGTCGCACTCTCGAAACCCTAACCCTGTAAGGTGTCGAGAGAGAAACTTGTCCCCCTTCGATGCAGTTTTGTTTTAAAAGCGCGAAATTTTCCCAGAATTTACGATGCAATGCACATCCCTTTCTAAAATCTACCCCTCGATCGTCTCTAAACCTGGGACATTACACAACCTCAGGGACAAGTGATAAACAACACTATTGATAGACATGCATCAATTTTTGTCACCCTGCTACCAATAGATATCGTGTTGCCCATCCATCCTTCCATTCCATTCTTCATTTTTTTTCTTTTAGAAACTTTATCTCACCTACAATTGTTCGTCTGGCACACACTGGAGTCCCTAGGTATATGATAGGCCAGTTGCCAATTTGACAATTAAACATATCATCATACACCAATAATTTGTTACTAGGTTGAATCAAAAGCACCTCACTCTTCTCAAAATAAATGTTTAGGCTTGATATGGATTCAAACACATATAGGAGTAATTTCAAGTTTATAGCACTATCCAGATCATCTTGGATAAAATGATTATATCATATGCATACTGTAGAATGGAAATTCCTGCATCTACCAAGTCTTCTGCCAAGCCTTTGATCAAGCCACTGTTTTGTGCATTCTAGACCATTTTAGACAAACAATTAACTGCCAAATTGAATAAGGAAGGGGCAAAGGGTTACTGTGCATCACCCGTTTGAAGCTGCCAAAATGAAGACCCACACCATCATTGATTTTAACACTCAATGCGCCATCAAAGATATCATTTCTTATCCATGCAAGCCAGCTATCACTAAAGCCTTTATGTCTGCAACAGTCAAATAAAAAATCCCATTTAACTTTTTCATTGCCTTTCTAAAGTCAAATTTCAACACCACACCTTGTTGTTTCTTGTGTTTGTTTTTCTTGAGGATTTCGTGCAGCAACATCACTCCAACAACTATGAATATCCCTTTAATGAATGCATTTTGACAGTAGTCAATGAGCTTGTGCATTACTGGATTAGTCTTAACAACCAGAGCTTTTGTAAGAATTTTGAACAACACTTGAAGAAAGCAAATAGGTATGAACTTCTAAATCACAGAGGCATCCTCAACTTTTTGGAATTAGGGTATAATTCCATAATTAATCCTACTCAGAGTAATTTTATGTTGATGAAAATCAGAAAACATCCCCATCATATCTCCTTTGTTAATATCCTAACAACTTTGAAAGAATTCAAGTGGGAACCCATCAAGCACAACAACTTTGTTTTTTTCCATATGAAAAATCACATCTTTGATATCCTCTTCAGTGAAATCTCTGTCAAGCTCCAATCTATCCAAATTTTCCAGTTGTTCCATCTCTGACTACCCATCATATCTTGATCTCGTAGCACAAGAAGTTTAAGGGCCACATAAATGCTTATAGAAGGGGGTATCATGAGCTACTAGCTCAAGTGTCCCTTGAATCAAGGTGGGCCATCCTTCCATGGAAAAAATAGTCATTTCCTCCTCTTGCCATTGGCAATTCTATGACAGTACTCAGTTTTATTGTCATCCTTCAAAAGCCAAGTATCCATGGACCTTTGGTGCGATAAATCCTCCCGATTCTCATAGATTTGCAATAATTCATCTTGGATATTTTTCCTTAGAATTTGGACATGAGAGAACATGGAATTTTCTCTCAAATCTTCCATCTCAGACAACTCTTCTGATAGATCTTTCATCCTTTTCTTGTCCTGCCCTCTTAGGTTAGCACCCAAACTTTTCAAATCTTTCTGAATTGTTTCAATGTGAGCTACAGTACTTCCATACTATATTTTTCCACCATAGGTTGAGCCCAAATTTTTGAAACTCTAAAGAAATGTTTCTTCCTTCAATCATCTCTTATCAAATCTAAATTTCGTGGGAACAAGCATTGTATCTTCCATGGTATCCAGAATAATTGGATTGTGGTCCAAACTCTCTCTTGTTAGTTTAAGAATTGTAGCCAAAGAGAACACTAATTCCCATTCCTTATTGACTAATAACCTATGTAGCTTCTCCATAGTGGAGATAGCTTTATTATTGGACCAACTGAACTGACCACCAGCCATCTCCAGCTCTCTCAACTCATAAGTATTGATAATATAATTAAACAAGTCATTCCATCTGCTGGGTCTTAAGGCTTTGTTCTTATCAGCATGCCTTTTAGCAAGTTGAAATCACTTCCCACGATTAAAGAAAAATCTTGTCCACTGCACACTTTTCCCAGGTCAAGAAGGAATTGCTCTTTATCATCCTCTTGAGCTACCCCATAAAAAAATAACAATACACCAGTTCTTGTGAATCTTGAGATAAAAAACGATCACCTTTATATAGAATCTACTAACAGTGGTATCACAAATGTTGAATCTAGAAACCTTGAAACCACCCAGGATACCACCAGATCTACTAGCAGAAAAGGATCACTTTCAGCAAAATTGATTAAAACTATCTCTTCTTTTGAAGAAAGCTAGAGAGTAATATTTTTTTATTTTTTCTTACAAAGCCACAAAGTCAAGCATCTGGTTCTTTATCAAATCTTGCAAAAACACACGCATACCTTTGTTACCCACACCTCCACTACAAGAAAAGTTCTGATAGACAACGTCTCAAAATCGTCCGCTAAGGGGTATTTTTCGTCGCCTATGGGCCTAACCCGACGATATGGGTTCTGTTGTGGAAACTGCGTCAGGCAAAGTCCTACGACGATTTTTTCGGTCCGTCGCGCTTGGGCGCCCTTCCGCCACGGAAAATCGGACCGTTGCCCAAGTGTTTCCGGGAGCCCGTTGATCGCCGACGTCATGCAACCGACACGTGGCGTACGCCGTTAATCGGCGATTAACGGCGTTAACCTGAAACCCCGTGGTAGATGGTAGGCCCACACGAGGCTCGGCCACGTCTTAAGCGGGCCGGCCCATTAAGTTTGCGGGCGGGCCAGTGACTTAGTTTGACCGGTCAACTATATAGCCGGGCTGGTCCATTAGTTACGTGGGCCGGCCTAACCTCTAAGGTTGACTGGTCAAAACTTTAATGGGCCGGCCCACTAAGCATGTGGGCCGGGCCGAATGCACTCGTTTGACCGGTCAACAGGCAAAAGGGCCGGCCCACAAGACATGTGGGACCCACTTTCCTGGTATCGGGCCGGCCCATTTACAAAGTAGGGTCCACATTAAAGCAACTGGGCCGGCCCAATTAGCATGTGGGTCCCACTTTCCTGCTATCGGGCCAGCCCATTTAGTACGTGGGGTCCACATTAGATCAAATGGGCTGGCCCAACAAGCCAGTGGGCCGGGCCAAAAGCACCGGTGGGACCCCCTTACCTGTTAAAGGCACCGCCCATTTAGAATGTGGGGTCCACCATATAGCAAGTGGGCCGGCCCAACAAGATAGTGGGCCGGGCCAAAAACACAGGTGGGTCCCACTTTCCAGTTAAAGGGCTGTCCCATTTAGTATGTGGGGTCCACCATATAGCAAGTGGGCCGGCCCAACAAGATAGTGGGCCGAGCCAAAACACTGGTGGGTCCCACTTTCCTGTTAAAGGGCCGGCCCATTTAGTATGTGGGGTCCACCATATAGCAAGTGGGCCGGCCCAACATGCTAGTGGGCCGGGCCAAAAACACAGGTGGGTCCCACTTTCCTGTTAAAGGGCCGGCCCATTTAGTATGTGGGGTCCACCATATAGCAAGTGGGCCGGCCCAACACGCTAGTGGGCCGGGCCAAAACACAGGTGGGTCCCACTTTCGTCTTAAAGGGCTGGCCCATTTAGTATGTGGGGTCCACCACAAAAGCAATTGGGCTGGGCCAACTAGTTAGTGGGCCGGCCCGGTGTGGTGGGGTCCACCATATAGCAAGTGGGCCGGCCCAATAAAAGTGTGGGGTCCACAAGAATCAAGTGGGCTGGCCCAATAAGTAAGTGGGCCAGCCCGTTTAGTTGCCGTTTATATGCCGCCGTAATAGGCGCTTTAGGATTTTGCGGCCAAAGACATATGTGATTTCGCTAAATTTGGCTGTTTAATGGATGGGAATTCGAGATTTAGATAATGAGAATATTTACGAATCATTGATTTCTCGTCGGATAGCCTCACTTACCACAAGCACCAAAGAAAAAATGCGCGAAAGAACTATAAAAACTAACTAAATATTACATCACCGCAAGGCATTGAAAAAATATTACGTAACCCAGAGAAATTGAATGGTAATTAAACCTAGCAATACAATGAAGGGATCCGGCAATCTTTTAAGTTGTCCATGCAGCACCTATATCCGAAACAAAGACATTACAAGTTAAGACAAAGAACAATGGAAAGGCAAAGACACTACAATATTGTTTGCCAAAGAATTTGGAACTCATCATTTCGTCGTTATAACAAGATCATTGTAATGCGCACAATAAGCAAACAAAGAGTGCATGCCGCATACCAACACCAATATAACGAGCATGTTAGAATGAAACAAATAGACTTACTACCGTCGAGTCCCATGCAAACCAACATGTTCGGGAGTACAAAATTGGCATGAACAACATAGTAGCAAAGCTATAAATTTTGTAACAACGATCGAGCAAGATGAAGTTATGATGGCTACATCTACGAAGCAGGAATGTAAACCAAAAATAGAAGTTACGATGGCAAAAGCTAAAGAGGAGGGAATGTGAACCAACATGTGCCAAGTGCAATTACTTCATTTTGGCCGTGAACTAAATAATACTCCTGAACTTATAGTGAAGGGGATGCAAATCAAGATGTTTCGGGATATAAACTTGTAATGAGCAACACATAGAGGATAGCTAATGCTGGAGCTTAGGATGGACCAGATACGTAATATAGTGGGATCACCTGTGAACTTGTATAAGAGGGAATGCAAACCAATATGTTCAGCTTTCCATATGTGAGCGTCATGCCAAGTCGAGAAACAAGTCAATAATGCAGCTTTTGAAGAACAAGATGGCACGCAAAATTATTATCTAGTAGTATGACAAGTTTATTTGTACTACAAAGTGCTAGATAGCGAGTGATAGCATGCCAAACTAAGTCCTTACTTTGTTAGCTTACAATGAACTAGATACAAAACAATGGCATCACCTGTAGTACAGGGAATGCAAGCCAACATGTTCATGGAGTAAAAAATTGGCACAAACAACATAGTAGCAGGCCATAATTTTTGTAACAACTACTGAGCAAGATAAAGTTATGATGGCTAGATCTACAGAGCAGGGAATGTAAACCAAATATAGAAGTTACGATGCCAAAAGCTATAGAGCAGGGAATGCGAACCAACATGTGCAATTACTTAAAATTGGCCATGAACTAAATAATAGCAGGATGTTACTATAATACCTATAATTTTTGTAACAACGACTGAGCAAGATAGAAGTTATGATGGCTACATCTACAGAGCAGGGAATGCAAACCAAAATGTTCAATCGCTTAAAGTTAGCAATGAAGTAGAAAATAGCAAGGTGTTACGGTCATAGCTAGGAATGAACTAAAAGAGCTTCAGACAAACAAGCATCTGAACCCAGAACATGGCGCTAAAACAAGGGACTTACATTAGGAGAAGCACTCTGTGGGAGTCACAGCAGATCTTCCTAGGGTTGATAGATCCGGCGATGAAGTACGCTACATGTGCTACTTGGGGTTGGAGAGACGGCCATTACACTTCATGGTTACTCATCTCATCTGCAAAAACGTAACGGCGCGTCGTTAGCACAAACAGTTCCCCAAGATTAAACAAGAACTTGCAGGCAAGCAATAGAAAAGCGACAGTAGAAGAGTTTAGATCATGCACGGCGCCGGTGAAGCAGATCCGGTTAATGCACAGTGGTGTCGGTGAGCTAGATCCGATGCGGTGGATGACGGATCCGGCGAAGCGGCTCCGGTGGGGTGGACGATACCGCAGCTGAAACGACTGCGGTAGACTGCTGGATGAGTATATGGTTTCGAGGTTCGGCGGGGATGATCCGGTCTGGTTGATGACGGCGTCGATGAAGCGGCTCCGGCAGACAGCCGGATGACGAGGATCGCGAGGCCTCGGGTAGGCCAGGGAAGTCCGGCGGGGATGTTCCGGTGCGGTGGCCGTGGAGGTGGGAGAGAGAGGGACTTGGGAAGTTCCGGTGGGTGGTCTCAGAGGAGAGAGTGAGGGAAATGCCTTTTATTCGGGGGGTTTCCGGAGCTAGGGAGGTGGTGATCGAAAAAAAATGACGGGTAGACCCCCCACCAACCGACTTATACATGGACATTGTTGTCATCTTTACGAGGGTAGAATGGGAAGTTAGAAGCGTGTGAAATATTTGTATTTTTCGGGCGGGAAGTTTTGCCGCTGGAATGAGATTTCGAATTTGGCCATAGTCCAAGTACTAAGTAATACAAAAATATGAGACCGTACTAGTACGGCCAAATGTCACATCAATTCATCATCACGTTGAAAATCGGTTACCACGATCATAATTATTCTCCGTTGGCACATCAGTTCTCCAACGCTTGATCCAACGGTCAAAGTTCCTTTTTTTTAAGAGAACGGTCAAAATTCATTGGATTCGCTCGGGAACTGCGCGCGCCAAAACGAGTCTGACGAAGATGTTTCTAGAGTTCTCACGGACGCGCCTTGGCGATACATTGAATGCAAATCTTGCAAGGTCAAAAAAAAATGCAAATCTTGCAGGATCGTATGTGGCTGCTATGAGCTGAAGTACTCCATGAAACCATGAACATACATGTAGATGGGAATCCCATGTAGACGATCTGAAGAACGACCCGCTGCATCTTTCACAAATCCATCTACATGACATGATAAACTTTAATTAAGAAGCAGCCACGTAACAATTATTGCCCAAAATCTAACGGGTTCGACAATAAGCTGGTAATTCTCTATTATATATAAACACCAAAAAAATATAGCAAGTAAGAAAGGAGTGTCAATGCCACCAGGACTTACAAAAAAAAAGGGAATTAGCACTTCGTAATCTCTTTGTTTTTACACATACCTTCTGCTCAGGAATCCAGGGCCTAGGGTCACATCAAGTCATAATCAGAAACCAAAGTCGGTTCCCATGTTCTCCAATTCAAAACGCGTACAAAATATTTTAGTGTGTGAAATAATTGTATTCGATAGGCAGGAGGTATATGCTACAGTGTTGAGATTTTGAATTAGATGGTTGTTAAGCTATTGATTATATGGAGTCGAAATTTGGTAGCATACATAAGTATCTTTGTTCACAACTCGCCTGTACAGAAGCAGGAACAGCTGTTGTGTTGCAGCACAACACAAAGGAGAAGCACTGCTCCGTTCATTGCACTCAATACAGCGATGAATGAACCAGACCAGTTGACAAGCTTCTAGACCTGGGCTATATGTAGAAAGCTGGAAATCAATGGATCACAGAAAATCATCAGTGTCAAGCTTTAATGCACTAGCCAACGCGACCAAAAGTCCGAACTTGAGACTATGGGCTCTGATACCATGTCAAGCTTCATCCACGAGCCAACGGAACCACAAGTCAGAACTGATGGAAAGGGCTAGGCAATCCACTTATAATATTAACAATCAGCAGGGTTCCGATTCAAAAAAAAATCCACATCACAACAAGGAAACGACCACCAAGATCATAGCAATTGCGTATAAATGCACCTACGAAATATGCTCGAGACTAAGGAACCATTTTACAAGACGAAGGTAATGACTGTCACCTTGTCCCCGTTCATCTCCAATTATCTAGCAGATACTCTTCTTACTACTTACTAGCATTCCTAACCTGCTCCGGTAGGGCCTCCTTCGTGCTGCTATCGTTCTAAAATTGTCGACTTCTAGTCTTAGCGCGGTGATGCAGCTCGTTCTACTTGGAGTTGCTCCTCTAGAACTTGAGCATGCAAATACTTTGACTTGGACATGGACTTGCACTTGACGATCCAAAGCATTCCGTAAGAAAGTGTTTTTGGCAATGCCTTTCTTTTTATTGCCATAGAAAATGCCTTCACACATTCTTCATCGGTTTTTCCAGACCGTTTTACCGGGTTTTGCCATCTCTAATTTCATATCTTCCTGCAAAAAATTCAGTTCGTACACATGTGTAAACATGATAGTTACTACGAGAGAAACTTGGGATAGTAGATTTATCATGTGTATGACCTGCTTTATTCCTACAGTTTGGCATGTCCGATTCACATCACATGAATTTTAATAAACATATATAATATCATATTGACATGTACTTTACTACTCCTACAAGTTGGGATGTGAGTCGTCACAAAATTTCAATCTTTTAGAAGACTTACAAGAACACTGTGCGACTTCTCCAATCACTTCAAGTTTGTTCTTCTCGCATGCTTCAAAAATCTCTCGCGTAGTCATCTCTTTGTTTGGTTCCCTTTTACTTGCATTATGTAACATCTGCATTTTAGTACTACCATTTATAAATCGAATAACGTGGTTGAAATGGAGGATCATAATATAAGCTGCACACTGGTGTATATACTCTGCATGATCTTTTACTAAAATATTTCTAAATAGCAGTATAAAACAACATGTCCTTACTTTTTGCCGAATGTGCACTATAAGGTTACGAGATCCCGTACGGCTAGGTAAAAGTAGTTTACCGCGGTTTTTCTGATTCTGTTTAGCCAAATTCTGCAAAAGGAGACTAGTGAGACACTTGCTATAAATAAGAATCCAATATGTGATCTGGTCTCGCCTTACAAATCATACCGTATTCTTTGGATCAGACCGGTGCTTCACAAGATCTCCCCACCGTTTGTCAGTCATTTGCTTAAAAGGAGATATAGTTGGAACACTCCCAAGAATCTTTCCAGTGAAGTATTTCTTCTTTAGCTCCTCGCGATCTTGGCGCAGATCTGAGAATAGACTGTTGAGAACATGCTTTACTTCCTCTTGGTCCTCATCGAACTCGAACCTTAACTGTTCACAACAATATAAACCGTTGGTGCGATATACATAGAGCCAACAACAAGCTAGAAGGAACAGGATGTGCCAATGTGGTATACTAGTATGAGTAACATTACCAAGAGAAAGATGACTTACGTGTAACCTGTGCACTAATTTTTCAAAATGCGCAGAGGTGTCTACGTGCTCTTTCCATGTTGGGAAGATAGGAATTTCATTCCTGACGAAAATTCCTACATCCGATGCTAATTTACAAGATTCTTCTGGGTCCAGTGGCCTTCCTCGCCACCTACGATAGATGAAAGGCGAAATCTTGAGGCCATCCCAGCAAGCTTAGCTACGAACATTTTCCCTACTGTTGGGCCCCTCGTTTTTCTTGATCGTGGTGCAACTACAAAGTTAAGCATTACATCAAGCTATCAAGGTAGATATATATATTTATATTTATTTATTTATTTATTTATTTATTTATCTATAAAGTATAACTTTATAACGGAGAATGAAACTATAAGCATTGGAAAATGTACCTTCTTCGGTGTGGGGCTCATCCTCAGGGGAGTTGTCTATGGCAGGACTAATATGGGTCAGTGGGAGATCATCAACAGTTTGTTGATGTTGTGCTAGCAAGATGTTTGGCCGCTTGTGGTTGTGTCACCGGGACTGGTACAGTGTGTCCTTGGGCAGTATTTCCTACCACAGCTACTGCTGATCCCAATTGTGGCTGAGAAGTTGCCGTGGAAACTGGTTCTGCTGCCAATTGTTGTTGAGAAGTTGCTGTGGAAACTGGTTCTGCTGCCAATTGTGGCTGAGAAGTTGCTGTGGAAACTGGTTCTGCTGCCAATTGTGGCTGAGAAGTTGCTATGGAAACTGGTTCTGCTGCCGATTGTCGCTGGTTGACTGGATTGGTAACAGGTGGCTGATTCAACCGCTTGGGGTGTTCACCACGTTTTTTTATTTCAGTACTCTTAGCATTTTCGTTATTTTCTTCAACTAGTGCCATGAATCGCTGAGACTGTCTAGTAGCAGAAGCAGGTTTCTTTTTTGGTTGCAGCTGTTCTATCACCGATTCAGGTGCATATTGAATGGTCTTCCTCTCATTGGTGGTTCCTGCGAAATTCTTACTTGAAGCTGCAGATTCCTAGCACACATAAACGATATTTCAGTCTACAGAAGTCCCATATATGATGATATGCAAATGGGATAGAATGAAGAACAGTAAAGGATGATGTGCATGCTGAAACATATATATGATGCATTAAGGAGACCTAGAGGTGGCATGTGAACATGTTTGGTGGGATTCAGGATACAAGTATACAACGCATGGAAGTTGCAACACAGAAATCACCTGGTGGGGTTGAGGAGAATGGTCAGGCAAGGCATCTTCCTGAGTCAGCTCTCCAAGAGGCTCAGCAGGATCAAATTGTGAATCATAACATTGTTCTTTATCTTTGGGGAGGGGAAAGGGTTCTTCTCCGATTTTGTTCAGGTTTGCACTAGAGGCAATAGCGTTACAAATGCTTGTGCCCACACGGCTTGCGTATCTTCTACATATATTCCGTATCCGTTTCTCTTTTAATTCATTCTTCTGTATTGCAATAATATCTAGCATGCATTACAAAAAAAAATGCTAATGAGATGGCGGTGCAAGTAAGCAAAAAAATACTTTTCGAAATCACATGCATAACGAATGCGGCCATATCAACCTTCTTGGAAGTGGGCGCGTGTACGCTTTGGTTTCCTGCCGTGGACCATGGAGGCCCCCATCTCTCCAGTCCGGTGGACGGAAGGAGTAGGGGATTAAGATACGAGAACCCGGCGATGGTGACTGTCACTGACAAGGCGGCGGTGGAAGTCGGCTACGGAGGAGCTCGTATGGTACAGTGGTCGTCGGTGGGGGTGGGGGAGGTGGAAGCTACTCCGGCTTGCTAAAAAGCAAGGGAGACGGCGGAACGTCGTCGGTCACTACGGTGGCCGATGAGAAGGCATGCAGTAGTGCTGGTGTGGGAGTGGGACAGTGGGCCGGCGCCGGCGTGTGAGATGATCCGGTGGGTCATGCAGGGTGGAAGCGTGAGAGAGAGATGCGGGGTTCGGCGCCGCCGGTGATAGGTCTGAATTGAGCGGTCCGGGGGATAAGATCGACACTGTACTTATTTCACATCGCTTTGACAGTTGGAAGCGGGAGGGGGGGATTTCGGCGGGAATTTTGGGGCAGAGTTGAAATTATTACTGGTTGGTGGAAAACTGTGGAACCCTAGCCTACGAAATCCCAGGTCTGAAGCTGAGGGTCCTTTTGGTGTGGCTTTTTGGCTTTTGGATTTTGGAAGCCAAAAGAATATAATATTTGTTTTTGGCTTCCAAAATCCAAAAGCCAAAAAGGCAAAAAAAAAGCCACAACAAAAGGGCCCCCGAGTATGTTCGGGGTCAAGGGGATATGCTTGTTGGTTCTTGGGTGCATATGATCTCTTTATTTCGAAATTCATCTTCTATACATTTTGAAATGTCAAAAAAGAATAAAACGAAAAATGCATGTGTACTTCTTCGCTTGCTTTATACACATAAAATATTTCAATGGAAAATCGAATAGTAATTTGGGCTATGTAAAAAAGAGTTACTCCGTAAAAAAAAAGTGCTAACCATAAGGCTTTTTATGAGACATGTTTTCTCTCTTTTTTTACATCGACCATGAAAAAAACTTGTTTTTTTTACATCAACCATGAAAAATACTTTTTTTTACATCGACCATGAAAAATACTAGGAATTTGCTAAGAGCATTCACAACGTGTAGCCAAAAGTGGTTCCATATTTGATTTTTGGCTTTTGGAACTAGTTCCATACATTGTAGAGGTAGTTCCAAAACCAGAAAAACAAGGAACCGGAGCAAGTAGGTGCTCCGATGCCAAATTTCACTTTTGGCATTTGGAACTAGTTCCCTACATTGTGAGAGTAGTTCCATATTGGCTTTATGTGTTGTTTTAGCTTGATGGCGGGACCCACGTTATAAATATTTGGAACCACTACATTGTGGAGCTATTGCTATATTTCACACCAAAGCCAAATTCACCATCGTATCAGATTTGGCAATAGCAACATTGTGGATGCCCTAAAGTTATATTTTCCATCTTGTACACAATTAAAAATATCTTTAAAACAAACAAATCTCTAATGTCTAGGTGTACCATCTCTACTAGTATTAGTATATACTAGTAAATTACACGTGCCTTGCACGTGAGAGCTCTTTTTTTTAGTGAAACAACTTCGACGCAGGATTTTGTGAAGCTTTTTAACTTAATTGGTCAAACATGCGAAGCATGTGCCATTTACTTGTACAACTTTATCGGAAAAAAATTACTTGTACAAGCTAGTTCCCCTAAGTACTACCAAGACATAAGTAAACAAAAGAACCAGGGACATCATCAACCGAAAACAACAATCTATTCATATAGCGGCTCTTGCATCACCCTTTGAAAATCATCTACCTGCAAAGATGAGTGCAGAAGTTTCTGCTCGTGCTTTCGCTGTTCCAAGATCGTCCAGTTGATCTCATGGACATCTGCATCAGCCAAAGCGGTAACCAAGTTGCCAGCCACTAGCTTCGCAGATCAGCAACAAAGATGTAGGCCATCTTGAATTGTAGAATTCCATCCTCGGTTCATTTCTTTGTTCCGCCAAGTGGCCACATCCAAGTCCTTTTGAAGACGCCTAATCTTAGCTTCCCCATTGCCACATCCTTCTGTTTTGTTCCTACAAACGTTTGCATCACTGGAACTCTGGACATCTGTGCTACAATGCTGCTTGGCGAGGACATGAGCAATCACTTGCTTCGCGATTTGCCATGCATAAAATCAATCAGCAGATTAAAAGGAAATATGTTGGTTGATTCATGTCACCACTTTGAGCAACCCATGAGTTTCTAAACCTTAAATGGAGTCTAAAACATTGCAATAAAAGGGTGGGTGCATCATTTGGATGCAGAGGCCGGGGCGACCCTATTTTCAAGAAAAAATTAGGAAATCTGAAATCTATATCTATATCTCTACCATCTATACCACTCCACTCCAGTTGACAGTTTGATCTCTTTCAGTACATTAGATAATGTCATGTTTAAAACACTATTATAAAATTACCTCCTTAATGTTGAGCTCAGGAGGATCCAGATGTGCTGATCCTAGGCGGCCCCTCAAATGATTGCTTGCTAGAACAATAGGACCAAATCCCGCCACCTTTCTACCAATGTCTGCATCACTGGCACGCTCACTGTCTTTGTTAGGAACATGAGCAGTGGCTAGCTGCTGCAAATCAAAGTTCATCAAATCAATCAGCAAACAACACATATGAAATTTGAGCAGTGCGGCTAAATACCTTCTTCAGCAGCTGCCCCACGGAATCGTCCTTTTGGCGGCACATCACACGGGTGATGACCCACAAGTATAGGGGATCGCGATAGTCTTCGAGGGAAGTAAAACCCAAATTTATTGATTCGACACAAGGGGAGGTAAAGAATACTTATAAGCCTTAACAACTGAGTTGTCAATTCAGCTGCACCTGGAAAAGCACTAGCAACAGGGGTGATGTGAAAGTAGCAGTAATATGAGAGCAGTAGTAACAGTAACACAGTAGCGGTAATAGCAATATGAGAGCAATGGCACCAGAAAATAGTTGATACTACTTCCAATGACATGTAGAACGAGTATATAATGATGAGAGATGGACCGGGGTTCCCAGCGATCTACACTAGTGGCAACTCTCCAATAAGTGACAGGTGTTGGGTGAACAAATTACAGTTGGGCAATTGATAGGAATCAAAGCATTAAGACAGAACATCAAGATTATTAATTATGTAGGCATGTTTTCCAATTATAGTCGTACGTGCTCGCAATGAGAAACTTGCACAACATCTTTTGTCCTACCAGCCGGTGGCAGCCGGGCCTCAAGGGAAACTACTGGATATTAAGGTACTCCTTTTAATAGAGTACCGGAGCAAAGCATTAACACTCCGTGAAAACATGTGTCCCTCACATAACCGCCATCCCCTCCGGTTGTCCCGATTTCTGTCACTTCGGGGCCTTTGGTTCCGGACAGTGACATGTGCATACAACTTGTAGATACAATCTAAGCAATAATATAGAGCTTAAATCTAAGATCATGCCACTCGGGCCCTAGTGACAAGCATTAAGCATAACAAGATTGCAGCAAGAATAACTTCACAAACTTTATAGATAGACTAATCATAATGTATCATCCATCGGATCCCAACAAACACAACACCGATTACATCAGATGAATCTCAATCATGTAAGGCAGCTCATGAGATCATTGTATTGAAGTACATAGAGGAGAGAATACCAACTAGCTACTGCTGGAACCCGTAGTCCATGGGGGAACTACTCACGGAGCATGATGGAGGCGGTGGCGTCGATGGAGATGGCTTCCGGGGGCACTTCCCCATCCCGGCAGGGTGCCGGAACAGAGACTTCTGTCCCCCGAATTGGAGTTTCGCGATGGCGGCGGCGCCCCTGGAGTCTTTCTGGAGTTTCGTCAATTGGTACGGTGTGTTTTTAGGTCGAAAGGGATTTTATAGGCGAAGAGGCAGCGCAGGGGGGCACCTGGGGGCGCCTCACCCTAGGCTGGCGCGGGCCCAGGCTTGGCCGCGCCGCCATAGGGTGTGGTGGCCCTCTGGCCCCTCTCCGACTCTTCTTCGGTGTTCTGGAGCCTTCCGGGAAAAATAGGAGGTTTGGCGTTGATTTCGTCCAATTCCGAGAATATTGCCCGAACAGCCTTTCTGGAACCAAAAACAGCAGAAAACAGGAACTGGCACTGTGGCATCTTGTTAATAGGTTAGTTCCAGAAAATGCATGAAATCATCATAAAGTGCAAGCAAAACATGTAAGTATTGTCATAAAACAAGCATGGAACGACAGAAATTATGGATACGTCGGGGACGTATCAGCATCCCCAAGCTTAGTTCCTGCTCGTCCCGGGCAGGTAAACGATAAAAAGAATAATTTCTGTAGTGACATGCTACTTACATAACCTTGATCATACTATTACAAAGCATATGAAATGAATGAAGTGACTCAAGGCAATGATCTATAGTTGCTAACAAGTAGATAACATATAGCAAAACTTTTCATGAATAGTACTTTCAAGACAAGCATCAAAAGTCTTGCACAAGAGTTAACTCATAAAGCAATAAATTCAAAGTAAAGGCATCGAAGCAACACAAAGGAAGATATAAGTTTCAGCAGTTGCTTTCAACTTTCAACATGCATATCTCATGGATAATTGTCAACATAAAGTAATATGATGAATGCAAATAAGCAAGTATGTAAGAATCAATGCACAGTTAACACAAGTGTTTGCTTCTAAGGTGGAAGGAAGTAGGTAAACTGACTCAACATAAAAGTAAAAGAATGGCCCCTCTACGAGGGAAGCATCGATTGCTATATTTGTGCTAGAGCTTTTATTTTGAAAACATAGAGAGAGCATAAAAGTAAAGTTTTGAGAGGTGTTTGTTGTTGTCAACGAATGGTAGTGGGCACTCTAACCCCCTCGTCAGACAAACCTTCAAAGAGCGGCTCCCATGAATTATTTTATTTTTGGGTGGCACTCCTTCCAACCTTTCTTTCACAAACCATGGCTAACCGAATCCTCGGGTGCCTGCCAACAATCTCATACCATGAAGGAGTGCCTTTTTATTTTAGTTTTATTATGATGACACTCCTCCCCACCTTTGCTTTCTCAAGCCATGGCTAACCGAATCCTTCGGGTGCTGTCCATCAATCACATACCATGGAGGAGTGTCTATTTAGTTTAATTAATTTGGGACTGGGAATCCCATTGCCAGCTCTTTTTGCAAAATTATTGGATAAGCGGATGAAGCCACTAGTCCATTGGTGAAAGTTGCCCAACAAGATTGAAAGATAAACACCACATACTTCCTCATGAGCTATAAAACATTGACACAAATTGAGAAGCATTTTGAATTATTTAAAGGTAGCACTCAAGCAATTTACTTTGGAATGGCAGGAAATACCACATAGTAGGTAGGTATGGTGGACACAAATGGCATAGTGGTTGGCTCAAGGATTTTGGATGCATGAGAAGCATTCCCTCTCAATACAAGGCTTAGGCTAGCAAGGTTGTTTGAAGCAAACACAAGTATAAACCGGTACAGCAAAACTTACATAAGAACATATTGCAAGCATTATAATACTCTACACTGTCTTCCTTGTTGCTCAAACACTTTTATCAGAAAATATCTAGACCTTAAGAGAGACCAATTATGCAAACCAATTTCAACAAGCTTTACGGTAGTTCTCCACTAATAGGTTTAAACTACATGAAAAAAAACTTAATCACGATCTACTTGAGAGCTCAAAACAATTGCCAAGTGTCAAATTATTCAAGACATATGAGGCATTTTCTGTTTCCAACCAAATAATCATAAGTATTGTAGCTTCCAACTTTTATCATTGAACTTTAAAAGTAAAACGAAGAACAAGTGTTCATATGAAAAAGCGAAGCGTGTTTCTCTCCCAAACAAGGATTGCTAGGATCCGATCTTATTCAAACAAAAACAAAAATAAAAGCACATAGACGCTCCAAGTAAAGCACATAAGATGTGACCGAATAAAAATATAGTTTCAGGGGAGGAACCTGATAAGTTGATGAATAAGGGGATGCCTTGGGCATCCCCAAGCTTAGACTTTTCACTCTTCTTGATCATATATCATCCTCCTCTCTTGACCCTTGAAAACTTCCTTCACACCAAACTTCTCATAAACTTCATTAGAGGGGTTAGTACTCAAAAAATTTGAATCCACCTTGGTCCTGTAGTGGCATATTGCAAGAACTCAATAAAACATTAGCTACAGCCCTCTACGTCTAGAAAGCCTTGCTTAAAGTCCACAAGAGACAATGCAAAAAAACAGAGACAGAATCTGCCAAAACAGAACAGCCAGTAAAGACGAATTTTAAATAAATACTTCCGTTGCTCAAATCAGAAAACTCAAAACTAATGAAAGTTGCGTACATATCTGAGGAACACGCACATAAATTGGCATATTTTTCTGAGTTACCTACCGAGAAAACAGCCCAGATTCGTGACAGATAGAAATCTGTTTCTGCGCAGAAATCCAAATCTAGTATCAACCTTCGATTAGAGGCTTCACTTGGCACAACAAAACACAAAACTAAGATAAGGACAGGTTGCTACAGTAGTAAACAACTTCCAAGACACAAATATAAAACAAAATACTGTAGCAAAATAACACATGGGTTATCTCCCAAGAAGTTCTTTCTTTACAGCCATTAAGATGGGCTCAGCAGTTTTGATGATGCACTCGCAAGAAATAGTATTTGAAACAAAAGAGAGCATCAAGAGGCAAATCCAAAACAGATTTAAGCCTAACATGCTTCCTATGCAAAGGAATCTTGTAAATAAACAAGTTCATGAAAAGCAAAGTAACAAGCATAGGAAGATAGAACAAGCGTAACTTCAAAATTTTAAGCATATAGAGAGGTGTTTTAGTACCATGCAAATTTTTACAACCATATTTTCCTCTCTCATAATAATTTTCAGTAGCTTCATGAACAAACTCAACAATATAACTATCACATGCAGCATACTTTTCATGATTTCCAAACACATAATTTTTATCAAGTTCAAGAATAGTGGAATTAAAACTTTCAAACTTACTTTTATTAATAATATAACAAGGTAGTTGATCAATCTCAAGAGATATGGGACTCATAGAATAAGTCAAGAACTCTCCAATCCCGTTTTCATTAGTAACACAATTAATATTGTCAAGTAACATAGGACAATCATCTAGAGCTTTATCATAAACATTTGCCAAGCAAAATTCTTTAGTACCATGCATTTCGACATCAGGCACAAACAAAGCATTATCATAAGATTTATCAAAGTAGCATGGATTATCATAAATAATAGTAGCATAATTATTTTCACAAGTTTTACTCATAGGTAGTATTTCAAGAGAATCCACAGGAACATAACATTCAACCTCTTTCGGTAAGCATGGAGGACAATCAAATAGTGTAAGAGAGGAAGAGTTACTCTCATTAGAAGGTTGGCATGGGTAGCTAATCCATTCTTCCTCCTTTTGTTCGTCGCTCTCCTCTTCTTTTTCATCCAATGAGCTTTCAGGTTCATCAATTTCCTCCTCTTTTTCATCCAATGAGCTTTCAGGTTCATCAATTTCTTCTTCCACTGGTTCCTGCAAATTGTGAGTGCATTCTTGTGCATTAATGAGTCTCTCTTTATAATCAATGATATAAGGATTATCACTGAAGCATTCTATGCAACAATTAAGGATAGAAGAGACATAATCTTTAAGGTCCTTACAAACAACACAAGTTTCATAATTCTCAACCATGAAGGATTCGATCTCAGAAGCTCCCATAAATACGACAAATTGTTCTACCTCTTCGAACCCATAATGAATATAGCAATTCCGATTATAGTTCTTAATTAAAAATTCCTCACTAAAGCCACATTGAAATTTAAGATGTTTAGTATCCTGTTGAGAGCAACAGTTTATATCATGGCGTTTAAGCAAGATTTTAGCAATTGTATTCACTTTTTCTATCATAGCACTCATTACTTCACCAGCTCTTGATTTTCTATAATTATTATAACATTCTATAAGCTCCAAGTAGGTTGTTGGTTCTCCCATAACAGCAGTTTATAATTTTTAGATTTTTCAAATTTTTATGGATTTTTGGGCATATGAGGAAAATAAAACAAGACAAAAACAAACTAAGCAAAAGTAAACTAAGCAAAATAATACTAGACATAAATAAACTAAGCACAAATAAACTAGACAAAAGTAAACTAAGCAAAACAAAATAAAACAAAATAAAAACAGAGAGAGAGGTAGAGTGTACTCCCCAGGTGAACTTATGAGTAGAGCTATGCCTCCTCGGCAACGGCGCCAGAAAACAGTCTTGATGACCCACAAGTATAGGGGATCGCGATAGTCTTCGAGGGAAGTAAAACCCAAATTTATTGATTCGACACAAGGGGAGGTAAAGAATACTTATAAGCCTTAACAACTGAGTTGTCAATTCAGCTGCACCTGGAAAAGCACTAGCAACAGGGGTGATGTGAAAGTAGCAAGAATATGAGAGCAGTAGTAACAAAGAATAACAAAGAAAGAATAGCAATATGAGAGCAATGGCACCAGAAAATAGTTGATACTACTTCCAATGACATGTAGAACGAGTATATAATGATGAGAGATGGACCGGGGTTCCCAGCGATCTACACTAGTGGCAACTCTCCAATAAGTGACAGGTGTTGGGTGAACAAATTACAGTTGGGCAATTGATAGGAATCAAAGCATTAAGACAGAACATCAAGATTATTAATTATGTAGGCATGTTTTCCAATTATAGTCGTACGTGCTCGCAATGAGAAACTTGCACAACATCTTTTGTCCTACCAGCCGGTGGCAGCCGGGCCTCAAGGGAAACTACTAGATATTAAGGTACTCCTTTTAATAGAGTACCGGAGCAAAGCATTAACACTCCGTGAAAACATGTGTCCCTCACATCACCGCCATCCCCTCCGGTTGTCCCGATTTCTGTCACTTCGGGGCCTTTGGTTCCGGACAGTGACATGTGCATACAACTTGTAGATACAATCTAAGCAATAATATAGAGCTTAAATCTAAGATCATGCCACTCGGGCCCTAGTGACAAGCATTAAGCATAACAAGATTGCAGCAAGAATAACTTCACAAACTTTATAGATAGACTAATCATAATGTATCATCCATCGGATCCCAACAAACACAACACCGATTACATCAGATGAATCTCAATCATGTAAGGCAGCTCATGAGATCATTGTATTGAAGTACATAGAGGAGAGAATACCAACTAGCTACTGCTGGAACCCGTAGTCCATGGGGGAACTACTCACGGAGCATGATGGAGGCGGTGGCGTCGATGGAGATGGCTTCCGGGGGCACTTCCCCGTCCCGGCAGGGTGCCGGAACAGAGACTTCTGTCCCCCGAATTGGAGTTTCGCGATGGCGGCGGCGCCCCTGGAGTCTTTCTGGAGTTTCGTCAATTGGTACGGTGTTTTTAGGTCGAAAGGGATTTTATAGGCGAAGATGCGGCGCAGGGGGGCACCTGGGGGCGCCTCACCCTAGGCTGGCGCGGGCCCAGGCTTGGCCGCGCCGCCATAGGGTGTGGTGGCCCTCTGGCCCCTCTCCGACTCTTCTTCGGTGTTCTGGAGCCTTCCGGGAAAAATAGGAGGTTTGGCGTTGATTTCGTCCAATTCCGAGAATATTGCCCGAACAGCCTTTCTGGAACCAAAAACAGCAGAAAACAGGAACTGGCACTGTGGCATCTCGTTAATAGGTTAGTTCCGGAAAATGCATGAAATCATCATAAAGTGCAAGCAAAACATGTAAGTATTGTCATAAAACAAGCATGGAGCGACAGAAATTATGGATACGTCGGGGACGTATCAACGGGTGAAAAATCTCGGCAACGACTTGGGGTGCGGTGATTTTGTCCCATTCCACAGTATGCCGAGCTTGGCTGCAATTATCTTATTCTGCAAGATATTTTGCCTCCGAGATTCTTCGTAGGCATTCTCGAGGGGAATATCTAGCAGGCATTACAAAAAAAAACAGATGCTAATAACAAGCAGTGGAAGCAAGCAATAAACTAGTCTCGGAAATCAAATACATAACAAAAGCTGCCAGACAAAGTGTTCAAACTTGGTCGACTGGGGAGGTGGCGCGTTGGCCGTTCATTTTGGTTCGGTGGATCATGGTGGCGCTTTGTGTACCGATCTCGCCAGCCGGTAAGATGAACCAGTGAGTCGGGGAAGCAGATCCGACGAAGCGGACGGAGTGTGGTTGACGGCGTCGCTGAGCTGGCTCCGGCGCGGTGGATGTCGGCTACGGATGGAGGACTGAGAGGGAGCGAGACGGACTAGGTGCGAGGTAGGGAGAGAGGCCCTTGCTTGTCCGTGGGTGGGGCTGGATATAGGGGAAATGAAAGCCCTAGAAGATAGCATCCTGCTAATATCCTAGTACAAAACAATTGAACTAGAAAATCCCGCCAATATATGGTGCTGAATTGTGGGCGGCTCATAGCTTGTGCACAAATAAAATGGGAAAATCCAAAAAATGTACTAGTTCAACAAAAAAAACTCTAGTGGCAAAGTCGCTAGCTCGCCATGAGAAGATGCACTCCGCCAAAAAAATGTCATGAGAAGCTAGTTTGCTATGGATCTTGCATTAACCCTGCTCGATAAAATGGTGGGCACAAAAGACAAGCTAAATCAAAAATAATGGTGGTAGAAAGATGTAACTCTCAAATGTAAACTCTACTAAACAGGGCCAGCTCAAAAACATGCCTCATATTATTAGTACTTCCTCCGGTCCATATTAACTGCCACTAAAATGGATGTATCTACAAATACATCCATTTGAGTGGCATGTATATGGATAGGAGTAGTAGATCAAGGAGTTGCGAGACAGTGGAGGAAATGAGGTGGGGAGGAGGAGGGTGACGACCAGACCCCCACCTCCACGGCACCGCATAAATAGAAGCTAAAATATGTGAAACGAGTGGAGGAAATGAGGTGGAAAGGTCTTCTTTTTTAGCCCCAGCGTCAGAGATCAGGTGACATGCACCTATTGCATGTCACCGTGTGACATGCGGTTTAAATTCAAATTTGAACACTGCGAACAAATCTGAAAAAAATCATGCATGTTCATAGATATTAAGATAACCCCTAAAAAATTCAAGTCAAAATTCGAAACATACATCGCGAAACAAAAAAGAGAAATCTGTCATGAATAGTTCCCGAATTCAAATCTGAGTTTCTCTGTAGACTATTCACATCTGAGTTTCTCTTTTTTGTTTCTCGATGTATGTTTCGAATTTTGATCTGAAATTTTTAGGGGTTATCTTAATATGAGTTGTGAACGTGCATGATTTTTTTCAGATTTTTTCGCAATGTTTAAATTTGGATTTAGGCTGCATGTCACACGGTGACATGGTGCATGTCACCATGTCACCTCGCTACCGCTCGAGAAATGGAGCCCCTCTCCGCTGGGCTCCATAAAAGCTTCCTTTGCTCGTGTCGACTGTTGAAGACAACGGCAAGTGCATGTCGAGGGGACAGAGAATAAATTTCGTCCACGCGTCGTGGCGTGCCTGTCTACCCCAAACCCTAAACTCTGTCTTATGAAGTCAAAGCATGCATGAAGAGAAGTGGTTTTTGGTTTCAAACATGGAAATTTCAAAAACCCTCTCAAGAGCTACATTTTGGAGTGACTAATTTTTCATATTCATGATTTAAACTTGTTTAAATGGGCATAAAAATGGGCATAAAATTCAAAATAAATCAAAATAAATGAAACACCAAGGCACATAGTCTTCTTATGTCATATAGTAAGCATTCAATTAAGTTGATAAATAAGGTCTAGACATACTCAAACCAGAAAAATCATGTATCTACCCCCTAACCCTAAACTCTGTCTTATGAAGTCAAGCATGAAGAGATGTGGTTTTTGGTTTCAAACATGGAAATTTCGAAAACCCTCCCAAGAGCTTCATTTTGGAGTGACTAAGAAGCATACATGCTTACTTTTTTATATTCATGTTTTAAACTTGTTCAAATCTTGGTCAAACCTAGGATTTGACCAAGATTCAAATGGGCATAAAAATTCAATTTTTTTTTGAAAAACCAAGGTCTTCTTATGTCATATAGTAAGCATTCAATTAAGTTGATAAACAAGGTCTAGACGTATTAAACCAGAAAAATCATGTATCTACCCCCTAACCCTAAACTCTGTCTTATGAAGTCAAGCATGCATGGTGAAGAGAAGTGGTTTTTCGTTTCAAACATGGAAATTTTAAAAACCCTCCCAAGAGCTTCATTTTGGGGTGACTAAGAAGGATACATGATTACTTTGTCATATTCATGTCTTAAACTTGTTTACGTCATGGTCAAACCTAGGATTTGACGAAGATTCAAATGGGCATAAGAATTCAAAAAAAATCAAAAACCAAAGCACATAGTCTGTGTATGTCATATAGTAAGCATTCAAGTTGATAAACAAGGTCTAGACATATTCAAACCAGAAAAATCATGGAAATTTCAAAAACCTCCCACGAGCTTCATTTTGGAGTGGCTAAGAAGGATCGATGCAGGTTACTTTTCATATTATTCATGTTTTAAACTTGTTTAAATCTTGGTCAAACCTAGGATTTGACCAAGATTCAACAAATGGGGATAAAAAAATGAAAACCCAATGCACATAGTCTTCTTATGTCATATAATAAGCATACAATTAAGTTGATAAACAAGGTCTAGACATATTCAAACCAGAAAAATCATGTATGTGGCTACCCCTAACCCTAAACTCTGTCTTATGAAGTCAAGCATGAAGAGATGTGGTTTTTGGTTTCAAACATGGAAATTTCAAAAACCCTTCCAAGAGCTTCATTTTGGAGTGACTGAGAAGCATACATGCATGCTTACCTTTTCATATTCATGTTTTAAACTTGTTCAAATCTTGGTCAAACCTAGGATTTGACCAAGATTCAAATGGGCATAAAAATTCAAATAAAATGAATACCAAGGTCTTCTTATGTCATATAGTATGCGCGCATTCAATTAAGTTGATAAACAAGGTCTAGACATATTAAACCTGAAAAATCATGTATCTACCCCTAACCCTAAACTCTGTCTTATAAAGTCAAGCATGCATGTGAAGATAAGTGGTTTTTGGTTTCAAACATGGAAATTTCAAAAACCCTCTTAATTAAGAGCTTCATTTTGGAGTGACTAAGAAGGATACATGCTTACTTTTACATATTCATGTTTTAAACTTGTTTAAATCATGGTCAAACCTAGGATTTGACCAAGATTTAAATGGGCATAAAAATTCAAAATTAAACAAAATCAAAAACCAAAGCAAGTCTTTGCATGTCATATAGTAAGCATTCAAGTTGATAAACAAAGTCTAGACATATTCAAACCAGAAAATCATGTATATATCTACCCCTAACCCTAAACTCTATCTTTATGAAGTCAAGCATGCATGAAGAGAAGTGGTTTTTTGTTTCAAACATGGAAATTTCAAAAACCCTCCCAAGAGCTACATTTTGGAGTGACTAAGAAGGATAGATGGTTAATTTTTCATATTCATGATTTAAACTTGTTCAAATCTTGGTCAAACCTATGATTTGACCAAGATTCAAATGGGCATCAAAAATCAAAAAATTCAAAAAAATTGAAAAATCAAGGTCTTCTTATGTCATATAGTAAGCATTCAATTAATTAAGTTGATAAACAAGGTCTAGACATATTCAAACAAGGAAAATCATGTATCTACCCCTAACCCTAAACTCTGTCTTATTAAGTCAATCATGAAGAGAAGTGGTTTTGGGTTTCAAACATGGAAATTTCAAGAACCTCCCAAAAGCTTCATTTTAGAGTGTGACTAAGAAGGATCCAGGCTTACTTATTCGTTTTCACGTGTTAAACTTGTCTAAATCTTGGTCAAACCTAGGATTTGACAGAGATTCAAATGGGCGGAAAATTCAAAAAAAACAGAAAAATGAAAAACCAAAGCACATAGTCTTCTTATGTCATATAGTAAGCATTAAAGTTGATAAACAAGGTCTAGACATATTCAAACCAGACAAATCATGTATCTATACCCCCTAACCCCTAAACTATGTCTTATGAAGTCAAGCATGAAGAGAAGTGGTTTTGGGTTTCAAACATGGAAATTTCAAAAACCTCCCAGAAGCTTCATTTTAGAGTGACTAAGAAGGATACACGCTTCGCTTTTCATTTTCATGTTTTAAACTTGTTTAAATCTTGGTCATACCTAGGATTTGACCAAAAGATTCAAACATGGAAATTTCAAAAACCTCCCAAAAGTTTCATTTTAGAGTGAGTAAGAAGGATCCATGCTTACCTTTTCATTTTCATGATTTAAACTTGTTTAAATCTTGGTCAAACCTAGGATTTGACCAAGATACAAATGGGTGGGCACAAAATTCAAAAAAATCAGAAAAAATGAAAAACCAAATCACATAGTCTTCTTATGTCATATCGTAAGCATTCAAGTTGATAAACAAGGTCTAGATATATCCAAACCAGACAAATCATGTATCTACCCCCTAACCCTAAACTCTGTCTTATGAAGTCAAGCATGAAGAGAAGTGGTTTTCGGTTTGAAACATGGAAATTTCAAAAACCTCCCAAAAGCTTCATTTTAGAGTGACTAAGAAGGATCCATGCTTACCTTTTCATTTTCATATTTTAAACTTGTTTAAATCTTAATTTGTCAAACCTAGGATCTGACAAAGAGATTCAAATCGGCATTAAATTTAAAAAAAAACTCAGAAAAAGGAAAAACAAAAGCATATAGTCTTCTTATGTCATATAGTAAGCATTCAAGTTGATAAACAAGGTTTGGACATATTCAAACCAGACAAATAATGTATCTCTACCCCCTAACCCTAAACTTGGTCGATCTTCTGAAGTCTAGCATGCATGAAGAGAAGTCGTTTTGGGTTTCAAACATGGAAATTTCAAGAACATCTCAAAAGCTTCTTATGTCATATAGTACTAAGCATTAAAGTTGAGAAACAAGGTCTAGACATATTCAACCTATGCAAATCATGTATCTACTCCCTAATTAACCCCTAAACTTTGTCTTATGTAGTCAAGCATGAAGAGAGGTGGTTTTGGGTTTCAAACATGGAAATTTCAAAAACCTCCCAAAAGCTTCATTTTAGAGTGACTAATTAATAAGAAGGATGATACAGGCTTCCCTTCTCATTTTCATGTTTTAAACTTGTTTAAATCTTGGTCAAACCTAGGATTTGACCAAGATTCTTCAGAAAAAATCAAAAGAATGAAAAACCAAAGCACATAGCATTCTTATGCCATATAGTAAGCTAGCATTCAAGATGATAAACAAGGTCTAGACATATTCAAACCAGAAAAATCATGTATATATATCTACCCCTAACCCTAAACTCTGTCTTATGAAGTCAAGCATGAAAGAGAAGTGGCGGTTTTGGGTTTGAAACATGGAAATTTCAAAAAAAAAGCTTCATTTTAGGGAGACTAAGAAGGATCCATGCTTACCATTTTATTTTCATGTTTTAAACTTGTTTAAATCTTGTTCAAACCTAGGATTTGACCAAGATTCAAATGGGTAGAAAATTAAAAAAGTGAAAAAAATGAAAAACCAAAGTACATAGTCTTCTTATGTCATATAGTAAGCATTCAAGTTGTTAAACAAGGTCGATCTAGACATATTCAAACCAGACAAATCATGTATCTATACACCTAACCCCTAATTAAACTCTATCTTATGAAGTCAAGCATGAAGAGAAGTGGTTTCGGGTTTCAAACATGGACTAAGAAGGATCATTTTTAAAAACCCCAAAAGCTTCATTTTAGAGTGCATAAGAAGGATCCAGGCTTACCCTTTCATTTTGATGTTTTAATCTTGTTTAAATCTTGGTCAAACCTAGGATTTGACCAATATTCAAATGAGCATAAAATAAGAAATAAAAAATAAAAAAACGAAAGCACATAATCTTCTTATGTCATATAGTAAGCATTCAAAAGTTCATGAAGAAGGTCTAGACACATTCAAATCAAACAAGTCATCTACCCCTAACCCTACACTGTGTCTTATAAATGAAGTCAAGCATGAAAAGAAGTGTGGTTTTGGGTTTCAAGCATGGAAATTTGAAAAACCTCCCAAAAGCTTCATTTTAATTAGACTGACTGATTAATTAAGAAGGATCCATGATTAATTACCTTTTCATTGTCATGTTTTAAACTTGTTTAAATCTTGGTCAAACCTAGGATATATTTGACCAAGATTCAAATGGGCATAAAAATTCAAAAAAAAATCAAAAGAATGAAAAACCAAAGCATGAAAAGAAGTGTCGTTTTGGGTTTCAAACATGGAAATTTCAAAAACACATCCCAAAAGCTTCATTTTAGAGTGACTAAGAAGGATCCATGCTTACCTTTTCATTTCATGTTATAGACTTGTTTAAATCATGGTCAACCCTAGGATTAATTTGACCAAGATTCAAGTGGGCAGAAAATTTAAAAAAATAGAAAACTGAAAAACCAAAGTACATAGTCTTCTTATGTACGTCATATAGTTAGCATATTCAAGTTGATAAACAAGGTTTGGACATATTCAAACCATACAAATCATGTATCTACCCCCTAACCCTAAACTCTTTCTTATGAAGTCAAGCATGAAGAGAAGTGGTTTTGGGTTTCAAACATGGAAATTTCAAAAACCTCCCAAAAACTTCATATTAGAGTGACTAATTAAGAAGGATAGAGGCTTCCCTTTTCATTTTCATGTTTTAAACTTGTTTAAATCTTTGTCAAACCTAGGATTTGGCCAAGATTCAAATATATGGGCATAAAATTAAAAAAAATAGAAAAATGAAAAACCCAAGCACATAGTCTTCTTGTGTCATATAGTTAGCATTAAAGTTGATAAACAAGGTTTAGACATATTCAAACCAGACAGATCATGTATCTACCCCCTAACCCTAAACTCGGTCTTATGAAGTCTAGCATGAAGAGAAGTCATTTTGGGTTTCAAACGTTTAAGCCAAAAGCCCCTTTTCAAATATTTCAAACTTATTCAAATTTGGTTCAAATTTGAAAGACATACAAGTTATAGCACACATAGTGCATACATTTTCACACATACTGCACTAGATAGATGCTAACCCTATAGTTTGAGGCCATTTGGATGAGGTAGAAAAAATTCTTGGATTAGAATCATGTTGTTCGAACCCCGTAGTTGGATTTTTTTGAACCTTGATCTGTAGTACTGGGCAAAACCCTAGTTTAACCTATTTAATTATAGATTCGTATATCGATTTTTCTACCTTTTTATTATTACTATGCAGCACATGTGTGTTTGCCCGTCTAGCTAGTGAAACTCGGAGGAAGAGGGATCACTCATTCACTCGGAAGGTCAGAAGAAGGGAGAGCATTATGGTGTCTCCCCTTTTTCGGGTGACGATGTTGACTATTGTGCAGGGTTTGTCAGTGAGCAGGGAGGTGCGAGCGAGCGAGTCGAGCGAGGCCGAGAATGAGAGAGATTTGTTTTTTTTTGTGTGTGTGAGAGGGACAACCGAAGGATCCTGAAGGACCCAGAGACTTCCAATACGCATCCTGATGCGTCTTCTCTTGACAAAGAAGATGGCTGGGAGTTTGCGTACCTATTGCACGTGACTTGTGCTCACTGAAGTGTGGGACCTCACGCGTGGGCACCACACGTAAGTGACAGACCTGTTGGTGTAAAAACTCGGTTGATTATTATAGTGCATTAGAACAAAGTTTCCTATGGATTCAAGCGTAGGAAATCCAAGTTAACTCATTTAATTACATGACATTATTTTTTCCATGAAGCAAAGTTAACACATCTATCAATTGGTACATTTTGGAGTGACTAAGAAGGATCCAGGCTTACTTATTCATTTTCACGTGTTAAACTTGTCTAAATCTTGGTCAAACCTAGGATTTGACCAACAAGATTCAAATGGGCAGAAAAATAAAATAAAAACAAAAAATGAAAAACTAAATCACATAGTCTTCTTATGTCATATAGTAAGCATTAAAGTTGATAAACAAGGTCTAGACATATTCAAACCAGACAAATCATGTATCTACCCCCTAACCCTCAATTAAACTCTGTCTTATGAAGTCAAGCATGAAGAGAAGTGGTTTTGGGTTTCAAACATGGAAATTTCAAAAACCTCCCAAAAACTTCATTTTAGAGTGACTAAGAAGGATACATGCTTCCCTTTTCATTTTCATGTTTTAAACTTGTTTAAATTATTATCAAACCTAGGATTTGACCAAGATACAAATGGGTGGGCACAAAATTCAAAAAAATCAGAAAAAATGAAAAACCAAATCACATAGTCTTCTTATGTCATATCGTAAGCATTCAAGTTGATAAACAAGGTCTAGATATATCCAAACCAGACAAATCATGTATCTACCCCCTAACCCTAAACTTTGTCTTATGAAGTCAAGCATGAAGAGAAGTGGTTTTCGGTTTGAAACATGGAAATTTCAAAAACCTCCCAAAAGCTTCATTTTAGAGTGACTAAGAAGGATCCATGCTTACCTTTTCATTTTCATATTTTAAACTTGTTTAAATCTTAATTTGTCAAACCTAGGATCTGACAATTAAAGAGATTCAAATCGGCATTAAATTAAAAAAAACTCAGAAAAAGGAAAAACAAAAGCATATAGTCTTCTTATGTCATATAGTAAGCATTCAAGTTGATAAACAAGGTTTGGACATATTCAAACCAGACAAATAATGTATCTCTACCCCCTAACCCTAAACTTGGTCGATCTTATGAAGTCTAGCATGCATGAAGAGAAGTCGTTTTGGGTTTCAAACATGGAAATTTCAAGAACATCTCAAAAGCTTCTTATGTCATATAGTACTAAGCATTAAAGTTGAGAAACAAGGTCTAGACATATTCAACCTATGCAAATCATGTATCTACCCCCTAATTAACCCCTAAACTTTGTCTTATGTAGTCAAGCATGAAGAGAGGTGGTTTTGGGTTTCAAACATGGAAATTTCAAAAACCTCCCAAAAGCTTCATTTTAGAGTGACTAATTAATAAGAAGGATGATAGAGGCTTCCCTTCTCATTTTCATGTTTTAAACTTGTTTAAATCTTGGTCAAACCTAGGATTTGACCAAGATTCTTCAGAAAAAATCAAAAGAATGAAAAACCAAAGCACATAGCATTCTTATGCCATATAGTAAGCTAGCATTCAAGATGATAAACAAGGTCTAGACATATTCAAACCAGAAAAATCATGTATATATCTACCCCTAACCCTAAACTCTGTCTTATGAAGTCAAGCATGAAAGAGAAGTGGCGGTTTTGGGTTTAAAACATGGAAATTTCAAAAAAAAAGCTTCATTTTAGGGAGACTAAGAAGGATCCATGCTTACCATTTTATTTTCATGTTTTAAACTTGTTTAAATCTTGTTCAAACCTAGGATTTGACCAAGATTCAAATGGGTAGAAAATTAAAAAAGTGAAAAAATGAAAAACCAAAGTACATAGTCTTCTTATGTCATATAGTAAGCATTCAAGTTGTTAAACAAGGTCGATCTAGACATATTCAAACCAGACAAATCATGTATCTATACCCCTAACCCCTAATTAAACTCTGTCTTATGAAGTCAAGCATGAAGAGAAGTGGTTTCGGGTTTCAAACATGGACTAAGAAGGATCATTTTTAAAAACCCCAAAAGCTTCACATTTTAGAGTGCATAAGAAGGATCCAGGCTTACCCTTTCATTTTGATGTTTTAATCTTGTTTAAATCTTGGTCAAACCTAGGATTTGACCAATATTCAAATGAGCATAAAATAAGAAATAAAAAAATAAAAAAACGAAAGCACATAATCTTCTTATGTCATATAGTAAGCATTCAAAAGTTCATGAAGAAGGTCTAGACACATTCAAATCAAACAAGTCATCTACCCCTAACCGTAGACCGTGTCTTATCTATGAAGTCAAGCATGAAAAGAAGTGTGGTTTTGGGTTTCAAACATGGAAATTTGAAAAACCTCCCAAAAGCTTCATTTTAATTAGACTGACTGATTAATTAAGAAGGATCCATGATTAATTACCTTTTCATTGTCATGTTTTAAACTTGTTTAAATCTTGGTCAAACCTAGGATATATTTGACCAAGATTCAAATGGGCATAAAAATTCAGAAAAAAATCAAAAGAATGAAAAACCAAAGCATGAAAAGAAGTGTCGTTTTGGGTTTCAAACATGGAAATTTCAAGAACACATCCCAAAAGCTTCATTTTAGAGTGACTAAGAAGGATCCATGCTTACCTTTTCATTTCATGTTATAGACTTGTTTAAATCATGGTCAACCCTAGGATTAATTTGACCAAGATTCAAGTGGGCAGAAAATTTAAAAAAATAGAAAACTGAAAAACCAAAGTACATAGTCTTCTTATGTACGTCATATAGTAAGCATATTCAAGTTGATAAACAAGGTTTGGGCATATTCAAACCATACAAATCATGTATCTACCCCCTAACCCTAAACTCTTTCTTATGAAGTCAAGCATGAAGAGAAGTGGTTTTGGGTTTCAAACATGGAAATTTCAAAAACCTCCCAAAAACTTCATATTAGAGTGACTAATTAAGAAGGATAGAGGCTTCCCTTTTCATTTTCATGTTTTAAACTTGTTTAAATCTTTGTCAAACCTAGGATTTGGCCAAGATTCAAATATATGGGCATAAAATTAAAAAAAAACAGAAAAATGAAAAACCCAAGCACATAGTCTTATTGTGTCACATAGTTAGCATTAAAGTTGATAAACAAGGTTTAGACATATTCAAACCAGACAGATCATGTATCTACCCCCTAACCCTAAACTCGGTCTTATGAAGTCTAGCATGAAGAGAAGTCGTTTTGGGTTTCAAACGTTTAAGCCAAAAGCCCCTTTTCAAATATTTCAAACTTATTCAAGTTTGGTTCAAATTTGAAAGACATACAAGTTATAGCACACATAGTGCATACATTTTCACACATACTGCACTAGATAAATGCTAACCCTATAGTTTGAGGCCATTTGGATGAGGTAGAAAAAATTCTTGGATTACAATCGTGTTGTTCGAACCCCGTAGTTGGATTTTTTTGAACCTTGATCTGTAGTACTGGGCAAAACCCTAGTTTAACCTATTTAATTATAGATTCGTATATCGATTTTTCTACCTTTTTATTATTACTATGCAGCACATGTGTGTTTGCCCGTCTAGCTAGTGAAACTCGGAGGAAGAGGGATCACTCATTCACTCGGAAGGTCAGAAGAAGGGAGAGCATTATGGTGTCTCCCCTTTTTCGGGTGACGATGTTGACTATTGTGCAGGGTTTGTCAGTGAGCAGGGAGGTGCGAGCGAGCGAGTCGAGCAAGGCCGAGAATGAGAGAGATTTGTTTTTTTTTTGTGTGTGAGAGGGACAACCGAAGGATCCTGAAGGACCCAGAGACTTCCAATACACATCCTGATGCGTCTTCTCTTGACAAAGAAGATGGCTGGGAGTTTGCGTACCTATTGCACGTGACTTGTGCTCACTGAAGTGTGGGACCTCACGCGTGGGCACCACACATAAGTGACAGACCTGTTGGTGTAAAAACTCGGTTGATTATTATAGTGCATTAGAACAAAGTTTCCTATGGATTCAAGCGTAGGAAATCCAAGTTAACTCATTTAATTACATGACATTATTTTTTCCATGAAGCAAAGTTAACACATCTATCAATTGGTACATTTTGGAGTGACTAAGAAGGATCCAGGCTTACTTATTCGTTTTCACGTGTTAAACTTGTCTAAATCTTGGTCAAACCTAGGATTTGACCAACAAGATTCAAATGGGCAGAAAAATAAAATAAAAACAAAAAATGAAAAACTAAATCACATAGTCTTCTTATGTCATATAGTAAGCATTAAAGTTGATAAACAAGGTCTAGACATATTCAAACCAGACAAATCATGTATGTACCCCCTAACCCGGCCTTAAACTCTGTCTTATGAAGTCAAGCATGAAGAGAAGTGGTTTTGGGTTTCAAACATGGAAATTTCAAAAACCTCCCAAAAACTTCATTTTAGAGTGACTAAGAAGGATACATGCTTCCCTTTTCATTTTCATGTTTTAAACTTGTTTAAATTATTATCAAACCTAGGATTTGACCAAGATACAAATGGGTGGGCACAAAATTCAAAAAAATCAGAAAAAATGAAAAACCAAATCACATAGTCTTCTTATGTCATATCGTAAGCATTCAAGTTGATAAACAAGGTCTAGATATATCCAAACCAGACAAATCATGTATCTACCCCCTAACCCTAAACTTTGTCTTATGAAGTCAAGCATGAAGAGAAGTGGTTTTCGGTTTGAAACATGGAAATTTCAAAAACCTCCCAAAAGCTTCATTTTAGAGTGACTAAGAAGGATCCATGCTTACCTTTTCATTTTCATATTTTAAACTTTTTTAAATCTTAATTTGTCAAACCTAGGATCTGACAATTAAAGAGATTCAAATCGGCATTAAATTAAAAAAAAAACTCAGAAAAAGGAAAAACAAAAGCATATAGTCTTCTTATGTCATATAGTAAGCATTCAAGTTGATAAACAAGGTTTGGACATATTCAAACCAGACAAATAATGTATCTCTACCCCCTAACCCTAAACTTGGTCGATCTTATGAAGTCTAGCATGCATGAAGAGAAGTCGTTTTGGGTTTCAAACATGGAAATTTCAAGAACATCTCAAAAGCTTCTTATGTCATTTAGTACTAAGCATTAAAGTTGAGAAACAAGGTCTAGACATATTCAACCTATGCAAATCATGTATCTACCCCCTAATTAACCCCTAAACTTTGTCTTATGTAGTCAAGGATGAAGAGAGGTGGTTTTGGGTTTCAAACATGGAAATTTCAAAAACCTCCCAAAAGCTTCATTTCAGAGTGACTTATTAATAAGAAGGATGATACAGGCTTCCTTCTCATTTTCATGTTTTAAACTTGTTTAAATCTTGGTCAAACCTAGGATTTGACCAAGATTCTTCAGAAAAAATCAAAAGAATGAAAAACCAAAGCACATAGCATTCTTATGCCATATAGTAAGCTAGCATTCAAGATGATAAACAAGTTCTAGACATATTCAAACCAGAAAAATCATGTATATATATCTACCCCTAACCCTAAACTCTGTCTTATGAAGTCAAGCATGAAAGAGAAGTGGCGGTTTTGGGTTTGAAACATGGAAATTTCAAAAAAAGCTTCATTTTAGGGAGACTAAGAAGGATCCATGCTTACCATTTTATTTTCATGTTTTAAACTTGTTTAAATCTTGTTCAAACCTAGGATTTGACCAAGATTCAAATGGGTAGAAAATTAAAAAAGTGAAAAAAATGAAAAACCAAAGTACATAGTCTTCTTATGTCATATAGTAAGCATTCAAGTTGTTAAACAAGGTCGATCTAGACATATTCAAACCAGACAAATCATGTATCTATACACCTAACCCCTAATTAAACTCTATCTTATGAAGTCAAGCATGAAGAGAAGTGGTTTCTGGTTTCAAACATGGACTAAGAAGGATCATTTTTAAAAACCCCAAAAGCTTCATTTTAGAGTGCATAAGAAGGATCCAGGCTTACCCTTTCATTTTGATGTTTTAATCTTGTTTAAATCTTGGTCAAACCTAGGATTTGACCAATATTCAAATGAGCATAAAATAAGAAATAAAAAAATAAAAAAACGAAAGCACATAATCTTCTTATGTCATATAGTAAGCATTCAAAAGTTCATGAAGAAGGTCTAGACACATTCAAATCAAACAAGTCATCTACCCCTAACCCTACACTGTGTCTTATAAATGAAGTCAAGCATGAAAAGAAGTGTGGTTTTGGGTTTCAAACATGGAAATTTGAAAAACCTCCCAAAAGCTTCATTTTAATTAGACTGACTGATTAATTAAGAAGGATCCATGATTAATTACCTTTTCATTGTCATGTTTTAAACTTGTTTAAATCTTGGTCAAACCTAGGATATATTTGACCAAGATTCAAATGGGCATAAAAATTCAGAAAAAAATCAAAAGAATGAAAAACCAAAGCATGAAAAGAAGTGTCGTTTTGGGTTTCAAACATGGAAATTTCAAGAACACATCCCAAAAGCTTCATTTTAGAGTGACTAAGAAGGATCCATGCTTACCTTTTCATTTCATGTTATAGACTTGTTTAAATCATGGTCAACCCTAGGATTAATTTGACCAAGATTCAAGTGGGCAGAAAATTTAAAAAAATAGAAAATTGAAAAACCAAAGTACATAGTCTTCTTATGTACGTCATATAGTAAGCATATTCAAGTTGATAAACAAGGTTTTGACATATTCAAACCATACAAATCATGTATCTACCCCCTAACCCTAAACTCTTTCTTATGAAGTCAAGCATGAAGAGAAGTGGTTTTGGGTTTCAAACATGGAAATTTCAAAAACCTCCCAAAAACTTCATATTAGAGTGACTAATTAAGAAGGATAGAGGCTTCCCTTTTCATTTTCATGTTTTAAACTTGTTTAAATCTTTGTCAAACCTAGGATTTGGCCAAGATTCAAATATATGGGCATAAAATTAAAAAAAATAGAAAAATGAAAAACCCAAGCACATAGTCTTCTTGTGTCATATAGTTAGCATTAAAGTTGATAAACAAGGTTTAGACATATTCAAACCAGACAGATCATGTATCTACCCCCTAACCCTAAACTCGGTCTTATGAAGTCTAGCATGAAGAGAAGTCGTTTTGGGTTTCAAACGTTTAAGCCAAAAGCCCCTTTTCAAATATTTCAAACTTATTCAAATTTGGTTCAAATTTGAAAGACATACAAGTTATAGCACACATAGTGCATATATTTTCACACATACTGCACTAGATAGATGCTAACCCTATAGTTTGAGGCCATTTGGATGAGGTAGAAAAAATTCTTGGATTAGAATCGTGTTGTTCGAACCCCGTAGTTGGATTTTTTTGAACCTTGATCTGTAGTATCTTGGGCAAAACCCTAGTTTAACCTATTTAATTATAGATTCGTATATCGATTTTTCTACCTTTTTATTATTACTATGCAGCACATGTGTGTTTGCCCGTCTAGCTAGTGAAACTCGGAGGAAGAGGGATCACTCATTCACTCGGAAGGTCAGAAGAAGGGAGAGCATTATGGTGTCTCCCCTTTTTCGGGTGACGATGTTGACTATTGTGCAGGGTTTGTCAGTGAGCAGGGAGGTGCGAGCGAGCGAGTCGAGCGAGGCCGAGAATGAGAGAGATTTTTTTTTTGTGTGTGAGAGGGACAACCGAAGGATCCTGAAGGACCCAGAGACTTCCAATACGCATCCTGATGCGTCTTCTCTTGACAAAGAAGATGGCTGGGAGTTTGCGTACCTATTGCACGTGACTTGTGCTCACTAAAGTGTGGGACCTCACGCGTGGGCACCACACGTAAGTGACAGACCTGTTGGTGTAAAAACTCGGTTGATTATTATAGTGCATTAGAACAAAGTTTCCTATGGATTCAAGCGTAGGAAATCCAAGTTAACTCATTTAATTACATGACATTATTTTTTCCATGAAGCAAAGTTAACACATCTATCAATTGGTACATTTTGGAGTGACTAAGAAGGATCCAGGCTTACTTATTCGTTTTCACGTGTTAAACTTGTCTAAATCTTGGTCAAACCTAGGATTTGACCAACAAGATTCAAATGGGCAGAAAAATAAAATAAAAACAAAAAATGAAAAACTAAATCACATAGTCTTCTTATGTCATATAGTAAGCATTAAAGTTGATAAACAAGGTCTAGACATATTCAAACCAGACAAATCATGTATCTACCCCCTAACCCGGCCTTAAACTCTGTCTTATGAAGTCAAGCATGAAGAGAAGTGGTTTTGGGTTTCAAACATGGAAATTTCAAAAACCTCCCAAAAACTTCATTTTAGAGTGACTAAGAAGGATACATGCTTCCCTTTTCATTTTCATGTTTTAAACTTGTTTAAATTATTATCAAACCTAGGATTTGACCAAGATACAAATGGGTGGGCACAAAATTCAAAAAAATCAGAAAAAATGAAAAACCAAATCACATAGTCTTCTTATGTCATATCGTAAGCATTCAAGTTGATAAACAAGGTCTAGATATATCCAAACCAGACAAATCATGTATCTACCCCCTAACCCTAAACTTTGTCTTATGAAGTCAAGCATGAAGAGAAGTGGTTTTCGGTTTGAAACATGGAAATTTCAAAAACCTCCCAAAAGCTTCATTTTAGAGTGACTAAGAAGGATCCATGCTTACCTTTTCATTTTCATATTTTAAACTTTTTAAATCTTAATTTGTCAAACCTAGGATCGACAATTAAAAGAGATTCAAATCGGCATTAAATTCAAAAAAAAACTCAGAAAAAGGAAAAACAAAAGCATATAGTCTTCTTATGTCATATAGTAAGCATTCAAGTTGATAAACAAGGTTTGGACATATTCAAACCAGACAAATAATGTATCTCTACCCCCTAACCCTAAACATGGTCGATCTTATGAAGTCTAGCATGCATGAAGAGAAGTCGTTTTGGGTTTCAAACATGGAAATTTCAAGAACATCTCAAAAGCTTCTTTTGTCATATAGTACTAAGCATTAAAGTTGAGAAACAAGGTCTAGACATATTCAACCTATGCAAATCATGTATCTACCCCCTAATTAACCCCTAAACTTTGTCTTATGTAGTCAAGCATGAAGAGAGGTGGTTTTGGGTTTCAAACATGGAAATTTCAAAAACCTCCCAAAAGCTTCATTTTAGAGTGACTAATTAATAAGAAGGATGATACAGGCTTCCCTTCTCATTTTCATGTTTTAAACTTGTTTAAATCTTGGTCAAACCTAGGATTTGACCAAGATTCTTCAGAAAAAATCAAAAGAATGAAAAACCAAAGCACATAGCATTCTTATGCCATATAGTAAGCTAGCATTCAAGATGATAAACAAGGTCTAGACATATTCAAACCAGAAAAATCATGTATATATCTACCCCTAACCCTAAACTCTGTCTTATGAAGTCAAGCATGAAAGAGAAGTGGCGGTTTTGGGTTTGAAACATGGAAATTTCAAAAAAAAAGCTTCATTTTAGGGAGACTAAGAAGGATCCATGCTTACCATTTTATTTTCATGTTTTAAACTTGTTTAAATCTTGTTCAAACCTAGGATTTGACCAAGATTCAAATGGGTAGAAAATTAAAAAAGTGAAAAAATGAAAAACCAAAGTACATAGTCTTCTTATGTCATATAGTAAGCATTCAAGTTGTTAAACAAGGTCGATCTAGACATATTCAAACCAGACAAATCATGTATCTATACCCCTAACCCCTAATTAAACTCTGTCTTATGAAGTCAAGCATGAAGAGAAGTGGTTTCGGGTTTCAAACATGGACTAAGAAGGATCATTTTTAAAAACCCCAAAAGCTTCACATTTTAGAGTGCATAAGAAGGATCCAGGCTTACCCTTTCATTTTGATGTTTTAATCTTGTTTAAATCTTGGTCAAACCTAGGATTTGACCAATATTCAAATGAGCATAAAATAAGAAATAAAAAAATAAAAAAACGAAAGCACATAATCTTCTTATGTCATATAGTAAGCATTCAAAAGTTCATGAAGAAGGTCTAGACACATTCAAATCAAACAAGTCATCTACCCCTAACCCTACACTGTGTCTTATAAATGAAGTCAAGCATGAAAAGAAGTGTGGTTTTGGGTTTCAAACATGGAAATTTGAAAAACCTCCCAAAAGCTTCATTTTAATTAGACTGACTGATTAATTAAGAAGGATCCATGATTAATTACCTTTTCATTGTCATGTTTTAAACTTGTTTAAATCTTGGTCAAACCTAGGATATATTTGACCAAGATTCAAATGGGCATAAAAATTCAGAAAAAATCAAAAGAATGAAAAACCAAAGCATGAAAAGAAGTGTCATTTTGGGTTTCAAACATGGAAATTTCAAGAACACATCCCAAAAGCTTCATTTTAGAGTGACTAAGAAGGATCCATGCTTACCTTTTCATTTCATGTTATAGACTTGTTTAAATCATGGTCAACCCTAGGATTAATTTGACCAAGATTCAAGTGGGCAGAAAATTTTAAAAAATAGAAAACTGAAAAACCAAGGTACATAGTCTTCTTATGTACGTCATATAGTAAGCATATTCAAGTTGATAAACAAGGTTTGGGCATATTCAAACCATACAAATCATGTATCTACCCCCTAACCCTAAACTCTTTCTTATGAAGTCAAGCATGAAGAGAAGTGGTTTTGGGTTTCAAACATGGAAATTTCAAAAACCTCCCAAAAACTTCATATTAGAGTGACTAATTAAGAAGGATAGAGGCTTCCCTTTTCATTTTCATGTTTTAAACTTGTTTAAATCTTTGTCAAACCTAGGATTTGGCCAAGATTCAAATATATGGGCATAAAATAAAAAAAAACAGAAAAATGAAAAACCCAAGCACATAGTCTTATTGTGTCATATAGTTAGCATTAAAGTTGATAAACAAGGTTTAGACATATTCAAACCAGACAGATCATGTATCTACCCCCTAACCCTAAACTCGGTCTTATGAAGTCTAGCATGAAGAGAAGTCGTTTTGGGTTTCAAACGTTTAAGCCAAAAGCCCCTTTTCAAATATTTCAAACTTATTCAAGTTTGGTTCAAATTTGAAAGACATACAAGTTATAGCACACATAGTGCATACATTTTCACACATACTGCACTAGATAGATGCTAACCCTATAGTTTGAGGCCATTTGGATGAGGTAGAAAAAATTCTTGGATTAGAATCGTGTTGTTCGAACCCCGTAGTTGGATTTTTTGAACCTTGATCTGTAGTACTGGGCAAAACCCTAGTTTAACCTATTTAATTATAGATTCGTATATCGATTTTTCTACCTTTTTATTATTACTATGCAGCACATGTGTGTTTGCCCGTCTAGCTAGTGAAACTCGGAGGAAGAGGGATCACTCATTCACTCGGAAGGTCAGAAGAAGGGAGAGCATTATGGTGTCTCCCCTTTTTCGGGTGACGATGTTGACTATTGTGCAGGGTTTGTCAGTGAGCAGGGAGGTGCGAGCGAGCGAGTCGAGCGAGGCCGAGAATGAGAGAGATTTTTTTTTTGTGTGTGAGAGGGACACCCGAAGGATCCTGAAGGACCCAGAGACTTCCAATACGCATCCTGATGCGTCTTCTCTTGACAAAGAAGATGGCTGGGAGTTTGCGTACCTATTGCACGTGACTTGTGCTCACTGAAGTGTGGGACTTCACGCGTGGGCACCACACGTAAGTGACAGACCTGTTGGTGTAAAAACTCGGTTGATTATTATAGTGCATTAGAACAAAGTTTCCTATGGATTCAAGCGTAGGAAATCCAAGTTAACTCATTTAATTACATGACATTATTTTTTCCATGAAGCAAAGTTAACACATCTATCAATTGGTACATTTTGGAGTGACTAAGAAGGATCCAGGCTTACTTATTCGTTTTCACGTGTTAAACTTGTCTAAATCTTGGTCAAACCTAGGATTTGACCAACAAGATTCAAATGGGCAGAAAAATAAAATAAAAACAAAAAATGAAAAACTAAATCACATAGTCTTCTTATGTCATATAGTAAGCATTAAAGTTGATAAACAAGGTCTAGACATATTCAAACCAGACAAATCATGTATCTACCCCCTAACCCGGCCTTAAACTCTGTCTTATGAAGTCAAGCATGAAGAGAAGTGGTTTTGGGTTTCAAACATGGAAATTTCAAAAACCTCCCAAAAACTTCATTTTAGAGTGACTAAGAAGGATACATGCTTCCCTTTTCATTTTCATGTTTTAAACTTGTTTAAATTATTATCAAACCTAGGATTTGACCAAGATACAAATGGGTGGGCACAAAATTCAAAAAAATCAGAAAAAATGAAAAACCAAATCACATAGTCTTCTTATGTCATATCGTAAGCATTCAAGTTGATAAACAAGGTCTAGATATATCCAAACCAGACAAATCATGTATCTACCCCCTAACCCTAAACTTTGTCTTATGAAGTCAAGCATGAAGAGAAGTGGTTTTCGGTTTGAAACATGGAAATTTCAAAAACCTCCCAAAAGCTTCATTTTAGAGTGACTAAGAAGGATCCATGCTTACCTTTTCATTTTCATATTTTAAACTTGTTTAAATCTTAATTTGTCAAACCTAGGATCTGACAATTAAAGAGATTCAAATCGGCATTAAATTCAAAAAAAAAAACTCAGAAAAAGGAAAAACAAAAGCATATAGTCTTCTTATGTCATATAGTAAGCATTCAAGTTGATAAACAAGGTTTGGACATATTCAAACCAGACAAATAATGTATCTCTACCCCCTAACCCTAAACTTGGTCGATCTTATGAAGTCTAGCATGCATGAAGAGAAGTCGTTTTGGGTTTCAAACATGGAAATTTCAAGAACATCTCAAAAGCTTCTTATGTCATATAGTACTAAGCATTAAAGTTGAGAAACAAGGTCTAGACATATTCAACCTATGCAAATCATGTATCTACCCCCTACCCCCTAACCCCTAAACTTTGTCTTATGCAGTCAAGCATGAAGAGAGGTGGTTTTGGGTTTCAAACATGGAAGTTTCAAAAACCTCCCAAAAGCTTCATTTTAGAGTGACTAATTAATAAGAAGGATGATACAGGCTTCCCTTCTCATTTTCATGTTTTAAACTTGTTTAAATCTTGGTCAAACCTAGGATTTGACCAAGATTCTTCAGAAAAAATCAAAAGAATGAAAAACCAAAGCACGTAGCATTCTTATGCCATATAGTAAGCTAGCATTCAAGATGATAAACAAGGTCTAGACATATTCAAACCAGAAAAATCATGTATATATCTACCCCTAACCCTAAACTCTGTCTTATGAAGTCAAGCATGAAAGAGAAGTGGCGGTTTTGGGTTTGAAACATGGAAATTTCAAAAAACCCCAAAAGCTTCATTTTAGGGAGAATAAGAAGGATCCATGCTTACCATTTTATTTTCATGTTTTAAACTTGTTTAAATCTTGTTCAAACCTAGGATTTGACCAAGATTCAAATGGGTAGAAAATTAAAAAAATGAAAAAAATGACACCAAAGTACATAGTCTTATTATGTCATATAATAAGCATTCAAGTTGTTAAACAAGGTCGATCTAGACATATTCAAACCAGACAAATCATGTATCTATACCCCTAACCCCTAATTAAACTCTGTCTTATGAAGTCAAGCATGAAGAGAAGTGGTTTCGGGTTTCAAACATGGACTAAGAAGGATCATTTTAAAAACCCCAAAAGCTTCATTTTAGAGTGCATAAGAAGGATCCAGGCTTACCCTTTCATTTTCATGTTTTAATCTTGTTTAAATCTTGGTCAAACCTAGGATTTGACCAATATTCAAATGAGCATAAAATAAAAAATAAAAAAATAAAAAACGAAAGCACATAATCTTCTTATGTCATATAGTAAGCATTCAAAAGTTGATAAACAAGGTTTGGACATATTCAAACCAGACAAATAATGTATCTACCCCCTAACCCTAAACTCGGTCGATCTTATGAAGTCTAGCATGAAGAGAAGTCGTTTTGGGTTTCAAACATGGAAATTTCAAGAACATCCCAAAAGCTTCTTATGTCATATAGTAAGCATTAAAGTTGAGAAACAAGGTCTAGACATATTCAAACTATGCAAATCATGTATCTACCCCGTAACCCCTAAACTTTGTCTTATGTAGTCAAGCATGAAGAGAGGTGGTTTTGGGTTTCAAACATGGAAATTTCAAAAACCTCCCAAAAGCTTCATTTTAGAGTGACTAAGAAGGATGATACAGGCTTCTCTTCCCATTTTCATGTTTTAAACTTGTTTAAATCTTGGTCAAACCTAGGATTTGACCAAGATTCTTCAGAAAAAATCAAAATAATGAAAAACTAAAGCACATAGCATTCTTATGTCATATAGTAAGCATTCAAGATGATAAACAAGGTCTAGACATATTCAAACCAGAAAAATCATGTATATATCTACCCCTAACCCTAAACTCTGTCTTATGAAGTCAAGCATGAAAGAGAAGTGGCGGTTTTGGGTTTGAAACATGGAAATTTCAAAAAATCCCAAAAGCTTCATTTTAGGGAGAATAAGAAGGATCCATGCTTACCATTTTATTTTCATGTTTTAAACTTGTTTAAATCTTGTTCAAACCTAGGATTTGACCAAGATTCAAATGGGCAGAAAATTACAAAAAATCAAAAAATGAAAAACCAAAGTTCATAGTCTTCTTATGTCATATAGTAAGCATTCAAGTTGTTAAACAAGGTCTAGACATATTCAAACCAGACAAATCATGTATCTATACCCCTAACCCCTAATTAAACTCTGTCTTATGAAGTCAAGCATGAAGAGAAGTGGTTTCGGGTTTCAAACATGGACTAAGAAGGATCATTTTAAAAAAAAACCCAAAAGCTTCATTTTAGAGTGCATAAGAAGAATCCAGGCTTACCCTTTCATTTTGATGTTTTAATCTTGTTTAAATCTTGGTCAAACCTAGGATTTGACCAATATTCAAATGAGCATAAAATAAAAAATAAATGAATCAATGAGATATGACCTCATGTTTATTTTCTATAGGATTATTTCCTATAGGATATGTTCCCATGAATCAAACAACTAGCTGGTGTAGGAAAAAATCCCGTAGAATCAAACAACTAGCAATCAAAAATAATTTATCTCTCATTCCTCTGTCGTGCATGTGGGTACACCAATAGCATATACATGTTGGTCCCATCTTAATGCTAAGGTTCAGTTCATCATACATAGTGGGAAACTTCACAAGATAAATGGGACCCAAGTTATGGCGAAAGTTAATATTATTACTATATATATACACACATAGTTTCATTCGATTTGAATTATAGGTTTGTGAGCAAATATATATTTAGTTTGAACTAGTGCTCGAGTACGTAAGAAGCTATTTAATCACAAGCTTCATAGATTTTAAAACAAGGCATCTACATATTACTGGATTTTTTCAAAATTTTCAGAATAGTTTTTTTAGCTTCGAAATAAGAAATAGTTTGGAACGTTGGATCTCAAATGGATGGTAGATGGTGGCACATAGTCACAATGTATCTTGGAAGCATCAAGTCGCTGAAGCTCTGTCCGGTTTCCAAACCAAGCTAAGAAAGGCATTGAAAATGAAGTTCTGCTCTAAAACATCTCTCATTCCATTTTGGTGCTCGCGCAGTTGCATGCCGCCCACGTGTTAAGGTACGTGTCTCTGGCATGTAGAGAACTACGATTATTGGCGAAAAATATATCGAAATGGAAACTGTAAAAAAAAACCTCTCTGGTCAACCTGATGTGACGAGACATCACTGCACCAAACGTCGTCGCAAATTTATAGATGGGTGGCGTGCTAGTATACCAACAGTCAAATCGGCGCCCAGTCGCAGCAGCAGCCTAGAGTACTACCTAGTTTTTGCCCCTTGCATGTCTATCATATTCTTCTTCACCCTCCCAGAATCACGCGCACGCGCAGTATCTCGATCCCCACCACGCCGCATCGTTCCGCTCGCCCTCTCCTCCGAAATCCCCAAGCGCGGTTGCATCCGCCATCCACCTAAATCCATCTTCACGTGATGAATTATTCTAGGCTTTGCCGGGGCGGCGGGGAAGGCCACTGGGAGGCTCTCACCGGCGACAACACCGACCTCATCGCTGCGCATCTGGACGTTACCTACACCGTCCGACTTGCCGCATGTTCCAGGGAGCTCTACGACCGGATCAGCAAGGATGAAGGTAAGATGCATCATTGGGGTGAACCCTGCCTGCTGATGCCTCCGCCTGCTTATTGGTTCGATAAACACTGGGATTGGGTGACAGCATCTCGTCTGCATGATACCGTGTACGACCTGGTGCCCCTCGACCATCCTCGCCGTTCTGTCGCCCTGCCGTTCATGCACGACAGAAAATGGCTTGGCGCGAACGGCGACTGGATCGCCGCCGCCGATCATCATGGGTACCAGTGGTGCCTCGTGAACGTCTACACCGAGCGACATATCCCCCTTCCATCCCTACCTGCTTCGAAGATCGATCATAGTAGTTTTTCATATCAACCTGCATACTCTTTTAACTGGGGTCCAGCAATTGATTTGTTGAAGATTGTAATCTGCCAAGTGCCCACAAAAGGTGGGAGGTACGCAGATTACAAGCTCATCGCCTTGTTCGACAAAACGATTTTCTACCTTGAAGGGGGTGGCGACTGGAGAATGCCCATGCTGGAGGCCCTTACACCTGCACCTGATTATCCAAATTACTGTGATGCCATTGAACTCGGTGGCCACGTTTTTGCGGTGGACGAAACTGACAGCTCCACGTACTTCTGGGACACCGCAAATGGTATTTTTTCAGTCCTTTTGCATTGCATGATACACTGCCTTAACCAATGAAGTTATTAATGAACTACCTTGTTTATATTTTACCTTTCTTAAATGACTTAATGATCACACCCCCTTTTGCTGAATATGAATGAACCGTTGCTTGCAATGAATTAGTAGTACTAATTAGCCACCAACAAACATAGTATGCTCAGTATGTGATTGCATTCCTGAATTAGTAACTCTACGCCAATGCAGAATATGGATGTAATTAACCAGTATCTCAAAAGATAACGTAGCACTATGAAGGCACCCTTTTTGATAACCTTTTACACCCATTGTTTCATATATAACTAATTGATTTTGCCTCCAAAAGGAGGATGAGAGACCCCCGCCATCTGCATCAGAGAGATGCATAAGGACTTTCATAAGTATATGACTTAACGATCACATCCTTTATCTGAATATGAATGAACCGTTGCTTGCAATGAATTAGTACTAGTCAGTCATCAAGAACATAGTATACTCCGTATGTGAATGCATTCCTGAATTAGTAACTCTATGCAACTGCAGAATATGGATGTAATTAACAAGTATCTCAAATGTTAACGTAGAAACAGAAAAAATAGAAGAAAATCGTTTGTAATTACATGTGTAGCTTATATTTTCTAGAGATCAGGGAAAAAGCGTTGATTGGATGTACCTACATGCAGATCAAACAGTTCTTTGTTTATATCGGTGAACAATCTGCAAAATGGTATAATTAATTTTGTGTTTGATACATTATTTCTCCCATTTTCTTGAATAGATTTCAGTTTCCCACAATTATCTTTGATTAGTGATTGTGACGTCCCCTCATTCAAAATAACTCAGGTTATCTTTTTTCTAATCAAGTGTTATTTAAGTTTGAGTAAGTTTACGACTAATATCTACAACCTCATATATATATAAGATTTAGCACCTGCAGGCCTAGCAAAGTTAGCTGCCTGTAGTCCCCTGTATAGTTCTTTCTTTTTGCTTTCTCAGTTTTTCGTAGCCTTGCTACAACCCTGTATGCTCTAATATATAATGATGCACGACTAGGCATGTGTTCGAGAAAAGAAAATCTAAATATCTTTTGTAATATATGAGCCTATATTGATGTTTTAGATGTTGGTAGTATAACTTTCGATAAACTTGAACAGACTTAAATCAGTTTAACTTAGCACAACCATATGGCGTACCTTTTTTAGAACGCGAAAATGAGGTAAAGAAATACCCTGTGTACCCTTAACTATCAATAGTAGAGAAGAGATTATGAACCTTCAACTCTAAAATGCAAATTCTTCTACTGAATGGATAGCTGCATCTGATACCTATTTTGCAAATGTTACCAGACTTGGGGTTAGCTATAAAAAGGCATTTCTTTCTTGTCAAGCTTAATGCACTACCAACACAACCAAAAGTCCAAACTGATCGCAAGGGCGGCAATTTTAGGATAAATTGCGAAAGCCCGGACTCGAACTCGAGACCCTGGCTCTGACACCATGTCAAGCTTCATCGACTAGCCAACGCAACCAAAAGTCCGAACTGATGGAAAGGTCTAGGCAATCCACTTATACAGTTAAACATTTCTTACCCTTCGGGTGGTCACAGGGAAGCTCTCTAATAGATCACTTAAGACAAAGGGAATTAACTACAGCACAGGACTTAAACTTAAGATGATATATATTTGTCAAAATTTGAATCTATCTATATGCTTTCACTGTCTAGATACATCTGAATTTGGACAAATCTCAGACACTTTCGGTGGGACAGAGGTAGTATATAACTGTGTATACACTAACTAGTGTCTAGTTTTGGCATCAATAATAACCTAGATGACACAAATGCTAAACTGCAAGAATGCTCGATGTCAGTCACAGAAACATTATTGCAGTACCACTTTAGTATGTAAACATCAGTCGAAGTAACAGAAAGACTCAAATAGAGTTAGCTACTGAATTCATTCTTATCCTGATGTAGAGTTATTTTCTATATATTATTGAGACGTTTCGATGCTTAGTTTCTGTTGGGCTTTTCATCCTGGACAAATCATTAGCTGAAATGGGCAGCTACTATTTTTAGATTATATCAACTAAGGCAGTTGTTACTTTTCTCTGTTCTTACTAATTACTGTTCATGAAACTATAGTTCATATTACATGTGTCAAGGTGAGACGATTGCTAAAGTAGAATTATCTGCATTTACTTTGCCGTGCTTTCCCTGAAAATAGTCTGTTGTTTTTGGCTACTAATTCATACGCTCACATCTTCACATGTTAAACATGGATGTACACTAGACCAGCTTAGATGAGGCAATTGTCCACTTTTGTCGGTGTAGCAATTTTAGTATTTCATCTTACACTCAATTACTTGGGGTAGCCATCTTTTGTTTTCGGATGTCTTTTAATAGATCAAATTCGAGAAGGATGCAATTACCTTCCCACGGTCAGTTTCCTACATGGGGTAGCTAGTGAGCATTTGGCTAAGTATATGAACTCTTACTTTCACAATCGGAGACATGAACCATCGTATTAGTAGATGGCCTAGAAATTTAACCGATCTTGCACAAGATACACACCAAGAAGTGATAACAAATGGCATCACAAAATTGTGTTACGTAAAAAATAATCCTGAAGTTGTGTTGTGATCTATTTATGAGTTGCAGCAATATGTGCAACGGATTCGTTCTCTACACATCGGGATTAGACTGTTTTGTTAAATTAAATGTTGATCTCTTCACGGTTGAGATTGTTTCAGACTTAGGATAGCATGATGTTTGATTGCGTTGTCTCGGGGCTTAGGGAAATTGGGTATGTGCCTAATATCAGCTCCCTTAACGTTGTAAGGGCAGTTTGAGAATCGGTGAGTTTGAGCATCATTTATTCAAAAAAATCATGCTACAACTGCTAAACTTCACTTCATGTTGTGCCATCATCATTGCTGATGAAAATCCCATAAATATTTACAACTGCTAAACATTTACTCCATCTCACAGCTTAAGGTGTAAATAAATTGGCGCTAGGATTAAGTAGGGTTGGCGTGGAAATTAGCTTCCATACTTGCCCCTCATAAATCTCTAATAACTCACTCCTTTTACTCCGTATTTCTCTCTCTTCCCTAAAGTAGCTGCATCGAGACTCCTCGTTAACTACCATCTCATGCATGCACCGTATACAACCAATGAGGCACCGGTTTTAGAGGAGATTGACTGGAGGAGCGATTAATTCAGCGTGAATACCGTGTGCATGCCATAGCTGGGTCAATCGTCTCCCTGTTTTTAGCAAACGAGAAACGGCTGAGAGGGGCATCTTCGGTAGAAATAGGATAGAGTTCACCCTACGCCTTATGCTTTGATCAAAAATCGAATTTATTTTTACGCCTTAAGCTCTGAGATAGAGGGAGTATATTAGTTAGACACGCCGCGCCGATCATTGCTAGTGCCTTACTATATGACATAAGAAGACCATGTGAAGGAGACATGCATCACCTTTTTTGGTGATGTAACTAGTCGTCCTGTAGCCCTTGTCAAATTCCTCTGATACTGATGGGAGGGCCTGCTCACCCTATACGCTAGTACAGTAGTAGTAGTTGCATTTTTTGGGCTCACACCGGCGAAGGGCGCGAATCGGGCGCGTCGGCGCCTCGCGGCACGACGGTTTTCGCGTGTGGGGCCGCCTTGTCAGCGGGAGGACGCGACTGTTCGCATCAAAGGCGACGCGGGAAGGTTGGTAGTCCCCGGCGTTTAATGGTCTCCCGCGCCTAAACCTAGGCGGCCACGAGGGCAGCGGCCGGACACGCGGCGTCCAGTCGCCTACCCCGCCGTAAATGAGGGTAGTTGCCTACCACCAGCATAAAGTACCTACTACGCCGTCCACCCCCGCGGTGCTATCCTCTCATTTCCACCACCGCTTACGCTCCATTCTCTCCTCTCCACCTCAAAAATGCCGCGCCATCGGAAAACGAGGTTCTGTAGGCTTGGCCTCAAAGTCTGCGCGCAGCCTCCACCACCATCGCAGCCGGAGCCGGATCCGGAGCCGCAGTCCGACGCGGAGTACAGCTCCGATAACGACGAGGACCCACGGTTGAAGGAGGAGTACAGCGAGCACGACCTCCGGATCTTGGAGGCTTCCCAACAGAAGTTCTGCGAGGACAGGGCTCATCGCCATTATGAGGCGTTCGCCCGCCAGCAAGCGATACTCTTCTTCCGGAAGGAGATTTCTCGGCTAAGGACTGAACCGCTGGGACAGCGCCGCCGGCAAGGTCTTTTGACGGCGTCCGCCATGCTCGACCGCCTGGAGCGCGAACAGTGGCTGCGCCAGTGTTGAAGTGCTGGGTATTCATTTTCAACCTGTGTATTCATTTTGCCAAAATCCTCATGTATTTGCCAAATTTTTCCCTGATTTATGAGGAAATTCTAAGGTTTTGTCAAAATCTTGGGTATTCAGTTGCATACGCAAGAATACCCCTGGGGCCGCCCCTATCGCGAAGCATGGGACCAGAAGCGGGCATGGACGTAGGCGGCATAGGCGAAGAACGAGGACGAGGCAGACCCGTCGCGCGCCCCAACCGATGTCCATTAGATTAGGATTAAGTTTAAGTTTTATTTAGGCCTCCCCAACCGCCGGCATCACTTGTGTTCATGTAGTATTATTATGGTGGTGTACTTGTGTTCATGTACTTGCTTCAGACATGTACTGCTGTGTTTGTTGAAGGAGACATGCATCACCCTTTCTTGGTGATGTCTTCCTGTAGCCCTTGTCAAATTAAATTCCTCTGATACTGATGGGAGGGCTTGCTCACCACACACGTCAGGATGAAGTGGAGAGAAACTACTCGTCCCTTGTTGGACACGGACCATTGGAAACTTATTTTCATTATCAATCCTACGTATTATTTTTGTGGCATATATCTTATATTACACCTTGTCAGTGCCCATGATGATGGACTTGGGTGTCTAGGAATAGGAAGGAGGACACTAGCGAATAAACAAATCGGTCAGCCAAACTGGGCAGCCGATGAAAAGTATGATCAAGTGCGAATCGTCGAAATTGCAATACAATAATTTCTGGGGAAAATATATGTTGATATGAACTTGCAAGTGTGGGCTACCCACAAACTATTTGCAAACACGGGCTATGCATCCACCATGCCATGCTATCTATAGTTCTATTCCTGTTGCTTAGTTTTTTCCCAGTTTATGAGTTGAAGCTGATATACCGTTCCTACGAAATAGCCAAACTAGATCCAGAGGCATAATGTTCAGATTGTGGGCTTCATAAGTATACCATTTGGGTCCATTTTTGTTGTTGCATTGTTCGTGCAACAAGATCAAGCTTGTAGAGAGCTCATCTTCGAAAAAAGGGAGCTGCCACGATGATCAGGCCACCAAACGCCAGTGAGCAGACCCGCCCTGGCAGCTTCTGCAAGTTACTGGATGGGCTCATCCCCAGTGCTTTTAAGCCCTGGTTTGAAGGTTTGTGGCCAGAGACCATCAAGCTGAAGATCTCCACCGATTGCATCTGGGAGGTCGGCCTGAAGGAGGAAGATGGCAAGATTGTTATGGATGCACGCTGGTCAGCGTTTGTCAAAGCACATGACTTGAAGATAGGATACTTCACAGTATTCAAGAGGATTGACACCAGATCCTTGAAGGTGCTCGTATTTGATCACGAAAACTGCGAGAAGGTCATCAAGTGTAAAGGCAATCATGCACCACTGGAGGAACAATATGGATCACAGCTCAAATAAGGTGGTGCATGTTTGGTTCTAATTACCACTTTTTTGTAGAGAGGTGGTCAATAAGTATATTTACCACTCTCTTCGATGATGCATTTGTGGTCAACATGATGGTACTCTTATATACTATGTGCGTGGCTCCTCCACACACAATGTTATGTTAAACATGAAGGCTCAATCTGTACTCAATGTCTCTAGTTACATTAGTTAATGCTTGTGTTGGTTTGTATTGTGAAGAACACATGCTGTTCAGTTGTCTGGTGAAGTCAAAATGCTGCATTTGGTTCCTCGCAAACGTATGCATGCACCAACAAACTCCCCTTCCATAGTTTTCCAACAAATAGCAAACCTCCTGCTGACAAGCATATTAGGCGCAAATGTGCAACCTTCAGTAACGATCAGGCTTCCAGCACTGCCCCATGTAACCAGACATTTTTTGTGTGTGAGGCTAACCTTACCAATAGAAAAAAAGTACAACTTCCCCCGCTTGGGCCAAAATTTCCCCTTTTGGGTTGCCGTCTACATGGTAATTGATGTGGGCCTACTTACTAGGACTATAATGCCCAATAACTACAAACGGGCAACTCAAACACTTTCGGCCCCTTTTCTAATACAACACGGATACTATGATTCACCACAAAAAAACAGGGACATTCTACGTACAAGTTGTTTTTAAAGTGATCAAATATCAGGAGCCAAAAATAATTCAAGAAAAGAAACTTGAGTGTACATAGAGGATGACATGCGGGTCCCATTTAGCAGCAGCGGTATCACCGTTTGAGAGGCTGCACGGGATCGAAAGAAAAAGGCAAGTGACCAAATACGAGGTGCCAAAAAAATCCAAGAAAAGAAAGTTTTATAGTACATAGAGGATGACATGCGGGTCCCATGAGCCAGCAGGTTCCTCAACGTTTCAAAGGTGGCATGAGATCGAAAGAAAAAGGCAAGTGACCAAAAATCAGGGGGTAAAAAAAAATCCAAGAAAAGAAACTTTATTGTACATAGAGGATGAAATGCGGGTCCCATGAGGCAGCTACTTACTCAACGTTTCAGAGGCGGCATGAGATCGAAAGAAAAAGGAAAGTGACCAAATATCAGGAGCAAAAAATAATCCAAGAAAAGAAACTTTTATTGTACATAGAGGATGACATGTGAGTCCCATTTTGCGTAAGCGGTCTCAACGTTTCAAAGGCGGCATGAGATCGAAAGAAAAATGCAAGTGCCAAAACATCGTAGCAAAAAATAATCCAAGAAAAGAAACTTTATTGTACATAGAGTATGACATGCGGGTCCCATTTTTCAAAGAAGTGGTCTTAACGTTTCCAAGGGGCACGGGATCGAAATAAAAAGGAAGTGACCAAATATCAGGAGCCAAAAATAATCCAAGAAAAGAAACTTTATTGTACATAGAGGATGACATGCGGGTCCCATTTTGCAGCAGCGGTCTCAACGTTTCCAAGGCGGCACGGGATCAAAAGAAAAAATAAGTAGCCAGAAATCAGGGGTAAAAATAATTCCAAGAAAGGAAACTTTTATTCTACATAGAGGATGACTTGCGGAACCCACGAGCCAGCAGCTTCCTCAACGTTTCAGAAGCGGCATGATACCGAAAGAAAAAGGCAAGTGACAAATAGCAGGTCCCAAAAATAATCCAAGAAAAAACGTTTATTGTACATAGATGATGACATGCGGGTCCCATTTTGCAGCAGCGTTCTCAACGTTTCAAAGTTGGCATGAGATCGAAAGAAAAAGGCAAGTGACAAATATCAGGATCCAAAAATAATCCACGAAAGAAACTTTTATTGTGCATAGAGGATGACATGCGGGTCCCATCATGCAGCGGCGGTCTCGACGTTGCCAAGGCGGCATAGGACCAAAAGAAAAAGGAAGTAGGCAGAAATTAGGGGGTCAAAAATAAACTCCAAAAAAAGAAAGTTGATTGTACATAGAGGATGACATGCGGGTCCCATGAGTCGCAGCTTACTCAACGTTTCCAAGGCAGCAGGGGATCAAAAGAAAATCAGAGGGTGAAAAAAATCCAAGAAAAGAAAGTTTTATAGTACATAGAGGATGACATGCGGGTCCCATGAGCCAGCAGGTTCCTCAACATTTCAAAGGTGGCATGAGATCGAAAGAAAAAGGCAAGTGACCAAATATCAGGAGCCAAAAATAATAATCCAAGAAAAGTAATTTTTATTGTACATAGAGGATGACATGTGGGTCCCATTTTGCCACAGCGGTCTCAGTGTTTCGAAGTCGGCATAAGATGGAAAGAAAAAGGCAAGTGACAAATATCAGGAGCCAAAAATAATCCAAGAAAAGAAATTATTGTACATAGAGGATGACATGCGGGTCCCATTTAGCGAGAGTTCTCAACGTTTCCAATGCGGCACAGGACCAAAAAAAAAGGAAGTAGCCAGAAATCAGGGGGTCAAAAAAATCCAAGAAAAGAAAGGTTTCAATTGGGCTGCATCTGGCCGTCTGGGCCTTCGAACTATCATGCTGACGCCTTTGGACTCGTACAGTTTCAGCCCACTCCAAAACAGGAAAGTCCTATGCTTCGCAAAAACAAAAAACAAGGAGATTCAACATATAAGTTTGTTTATTTAAAAATAAAGATTTTTTTTCCGTTTGCAATAGCTCAGAGCGAAATACACTGTTTATTGTCTGCAAAATAATCAAGATATCACATGTTTTTGTACGGGGAGGCTGACATCGGGGACCCATGAGCCGACGGCGTCGTCAACGTTTTAAAGACGGCGAGAGGATCGAAAGAAAAAATAAACCAAAAATCAGCTTGGTAAAAAAATAAAAAAATAAACATTTATCGTTCGAGAGGATGACATGCGGGACCCATGAGGCGACGGCATCCTCAACGATTCCAAGGCGACGAGGGGATCAAAAGAAAAAAAGGAAATATCCGAGAAATTAATTAGGGGTTCAAAATAAATGCATCAAAGGAAAGTTTTATTGTTCATAGAGGATGACATGTGGGACCAACCTGCCAACAAATGACGTTCTCATCGTTTCAAAGGGGCGAGGAGATCAAAAGAAAAAGGCAAGTAGCCAGAAATTAGGGGTAAAAAATAACTCCAAGAAAGGAAACTTTTATTGTTCGTAGATAATGACATGCGGGACCCATGAGCCGCAGCCTTACTTAAAGTTTCAAAGGCGGCATGAGATCGAAAAAAAGGCAAGTGACAAAATATCGGGGAGCCAAAGATAACCCAAGAAAAGAAACTTTATTTACATAGAGGATGACATGCGGGTCCCATTTTGCAGCAAATGTCCCAACGTTTCAAATGCGGCTTGAGATCAAAAGAAAAAGAAAGTAGCCAGAAATTAGGGGGTAAAAAAAATCCAAGAAAATAAAGTTGATGGACATAGAGGATGACATGCGGGTCCCATGAGCTAGCAGGTTTCTCAACGTTTCAAACGTGGCATGAGATCGAAAGAAAAAGGCAAGTGACCAAATATGAGGAGCCAAAAATAATTCAAGAAAAGAAAGATTTATAGTACATAGAGGATGACATGCGGGTCCCATGAGCCAGCAGGTTCCTCAACGTTTCAAACGTGGCATGAGATCGAAAGAAAAAGGCAAGTGCCCAAATATCAGGAGCCAAAAATAATTCAAGAAAAGAAACTTGATTGTACATAGAGGATGACATGCGGGTCCCATTTAGCAGCAGCGGTCTCACCGTTTGAGAGGCTGCGCGGGATCGAAAGAAAAAGGCAAGTGACCAAATATCAGGAGCCAAAAATAATCCAAGAAAAGAAATTTTATTGTACATAGAGGATGACATGTGGGTCCCATTTTGCAGCAGCGGTCTCAACATTTCCAAGGCGGCACAGGACCAAAAGAAAAATGAAGTAGCCAGAAATCAGGGGGTGAAAAAATCCAAGAAAAGAAAGATTTCAATTGGGCTGCATCTGGACATCTGGGCCTTCGAACTATCCTGCTGGGCCTTTTGACTCGTACAATTTCAACCCACTCCAAAACAGGAAAGTTCGGATTTTTCTAAAAAAAACAGGAAAGTCCTATGCTTCGCAAAAACACAAAACAAGGAGATTCAACATATAAGTTTGTTTATGTAAAAATAAAGATTTAATTTATCCGTTTGCAATAGCTCAGAGCGAAATACACTGTTTATTGTCTGCAAAATAATCAAGATATCACATGTTTCTTGTACGGGGAGGCTGACATCGGGGACCCATGAGCCAGCAGCGTCGTCAACGCTTTAAAGGCGGCAGGGGATGGAAAGAAAAAATAAACCAAAAATCTGTTGGTACAAAATCCAAGAAAAGAAACATTTTCGTTCTAAGAGGATGACATGCGGGACCCATGAGGCAGCAGCATCATCAGCGTTTATTGTTCATAGAGGCTGACATGTGAGACCCGTGAGCCAGCAGCGTCCTCAACGTTTTAAAGGCGGCAGGAGATCGAAAGAAAAAATAAGCCAAAAATCATTTGGTAAACAAAATCCAAGAAAAAACATTTACCGTTACGAGAGAATGACATGCGGGACCCATGAGGCAGCAGCACCCTCAACGATTCCAAGGCGGCAGGGGATCAAAGGAAAAAAAAGGAAATATCCCGAAATTAATTAGGGGTTCAAAATAAATCCATCAAAGGAAACTTTTATTGTTCACAGAGGATGACATGTGGGACCGACCTGCCAACAGCGTCCTCATCGTTTCAAAGGGGGCAGGAGATCAAAGGAAAAAGGCAAATAGCCAGAAATTAGGGGTCAAAAATAACTCCAAGAAAGCAAACTTTTATTGTTCGTAGAGGATGACATGCGGGACCCATGAGCCAGCAGCTTACTCAACATTTCAAAGGCGGCATGAGATCGAAAGAAAAAGGCAAGTGACAAAATATCAGGAGCCAAAGATAATCCAAGAAAAGAAACTTTATTGTACATAGAGGATGACATGCGGGTCCCATTTAGCAGCAGCGGTCTCAACGTTTCAAATGCGGCTTGAGATCAAAAAAAAAAAAGTTGATGGTACATAGAGGATGACATGCGGGTCCCATGAGTCAGCAGCTTACCCAACGTTTCCAAGGCGGCAGGGGATCGAAAGAAAAAGGAAATAGCCAAAAATCTGTGGGGGAAAAAAAATTAAAGAAAATAAACTTTTATAGAACATAGAGGATGACATGAGGGTCCCATGAGCCAGCAGGTTCCTCAACGTTTCAAACGTGGCATGAGATCGAAAGAAAAAGGCAAGTGACCAAATATGAGGAGCCAAAAATAATTCAAGAAAAGAAAGTTTTATAGTACATAGAGGATGACATGCGGGTCCCATTTAGCAGCAGCGGTATCACCGTTTGAGAGGCGGCGAGGATCAAAAGAAAAAAGAAACTGCAAAAAATCCGCGGGTGAAAAAAAACCAAGAAAATGAACTTTTATAGTACATAGAGGATGACATGCGGGTCCCATGAGCCTGCGGGTTCCTCAACGTTTCAAACGTGGCATGAGATCGAAAGAAAAAGGCAAGTGAAAAAATATCGTGAGCCAAAAATAATTCAAGAAAAGAAAGTTTTATAGTACATAGAGGATGACATGCGGGTCCCATTTAGCGACAGCGGTATCACCGTTTGAGAGGCGGCGGGGATCGAAAGAAAAAGGCAAGTGACCAAATATGAGGAGCCAAAAATAATTCAAGAAAAGAAAGTTTTATAGTACATAGAGGATGACATGCGGGTCCCATTTAGCAGCAGCGGTATCACCGTTTGAGAGGCGGCAGGGGATCGAAAGAAAAAGGTAAGTGACCAAATATGAGGTGCCAAAATAATTCAAGAAAAGAAAGTTTTATAGTACATAGAGGATGACATGCGGGTCCCATTTAGCGACAGCGGTATCACCGTTTGAGAGGCGGCAGGATCAAAAGAAAAAAGAAATTGCCAAAAATCAGTGGGTGAAAAAAAACCAAGAAAATGAACTTTTATAGTACATAGAGGATGACATGCGGGTCCCATGAGCCTGCAGGTTCCTCAACGTTTCAAACGTGGCATGAGATCAAAAGAAAAAGGCAAGTGAAAAAATATCAGGAGCCAAAAATAATTCAAGAAAAGAAAGTTTTATAGTACATAGAGGATGACATGCGGGTCCCATTTAGCAGCAGCGGTATCACCGTTTGAGAGGCGGCAGGGGATCGAAAGAAAAAGGCTAGTGAAAAAATATGAGGAGCCAAAAATAATTCAAGAAAAGAAAGTTTTATAGTACATAGAGGATGACATGCGGGTCCCATTTAGCAAGCGCGGTATCACCGTTTGAGAGGCGGCAGGGATCGAAAGAAAAAGGTAAGTGACCAAATATGAGGTGCCAAAAATAATTCAAGAAAAGAAAGTTTTATAGTACATAGAGGATGACATGCGGGTCCCGATTAGCATCAGCGGTATCACCGTTTGAGAGGCGGCAGGGATCGAAAGAAAAAGGCAAGTGACCAAATTTGAGGTGCCAAAAAAAACTCCAAGAAAAGAAAGTTGATTGCACATAGAGGATGACATGCGGGTCCCATTTAGCAGCAGCGGTCTCAACGTTTCCAAGGCGGCAAGGGATCAAAAGAAAAAGGAAGTAGCCAGAAATCAGGGGGTCAAAAAAAAAATCCAAGAATAGAAAGAATTTTGGTTCATAGAGGATGACATGCGGGACCCATGATCCTGCATCGTAAACGGCTCGATCGGAGAACGTTGAACAAGATGGCGCGATCGAGAAAAAAAACAATGCCAGAGAGGCTGCCATCTAGGCCCTACATCCCTCGGCGGTGCGGATTTGCGTTGACTCGGCCGGCGAACCCGAGATTTCGAGATGCACCACGTCCCGGGCCACCATACGCGACGTTTTGGCCGTTTTCGTCGGGCTAGGTGGCCTCAAAAACGAGAAAAAAAAACGTTTTGACATGCACAACGGACAGACCCAAAATCGTCGGCCATGGTACACCAGCAACCACGGCGCGACTTCAACTTCGTCGGCCATGGCAACTTTTCTTGTAGTGCTCTACAATTTAAGCTGACTCCTATCATAAATATTTAGAATTTTATTTCCTCCCTTTGGATCTAGACACAATCCCACAGAAAGGGTGGTTATTGTGAACTTTCACCAAGGCAACACACTTGATTTTGACTGTGCGCCTCCAACAAAAATGTTGGTACCATAGTGGGACTCAACCAAATTTATTTTGACAATAGAGTTATTCTTTTCCTAATTATTTTAGATACAACAGGCGTAAAACCTTCTTCATCCACATCATCCTCCCCAAAACCAAGCAACAACATATTATTAATACATTCTTTCTCGGGTGGCAATGAATATTTTTGTTTCAAACCCATGTTGTGTCTAGAAATTTCAGATCTTTCATGCAGTCAATATTTTCAAAGGAAAAGGAGCTAGGATCCCACTCCCATTTCAAGAGATCTAGAATATATAGTATCATTATCTAGAAAAACAAAAGAATTACGAGAGTCAATATTGGTACCTTCAAGTTTTCTGAGGCAACATGGAGTTGAGCTCTTTCTTCTACAACCATGTTAATGTTGGGCTGCATAGCCAATCTTTAGCTATCTCTAACAACCTGGACAGAGGGGTCTCACCAGCTCCAACATCACCATCTTCAACTTGTGATCCAGACTCCATGAGTGCAGTCCACCTCTGGTTGAGAGCCATCAACATGTATGACCACCTCTATGTGTTCATGGTCAATACGAGGAGAAGCAAGAGCAAGAATGACCTGTCTGGGGGTTGGGGACACCACTCTCATCACTCTGGCTGATATACATGCATAAAAAATAAGGGAACCTTCAAGACATGTGACAGAGCATACCGTGTTGGCGCAGTGTTAAATCATGGCTTGGAACTCTCTTGAGCACGCGTGAGAGAGGCGGGTGATGCGCATGCCGAGTCTCCTGCCGTTGCAGGTTGAAAGAAATGGCGAGCGAGACGTTGTAGAGAAGTGGTTGTTGTCGTTGCAGACAATTCAAAGGCTGTGGGGTGGTGCGTGGCACTGTCGTGTGCATACCAGATTTGCTGTTTGAATCCACCTGGGCTGGTTGGTGCGTCGCAGCTCAAGGGACGGGCAAGCGTTATGGAGAGTTCCATACACCGCCATGTAGGGACGACCAAGCGCCACATCACGATCACCGAGAGGAGCTCAAAACCCTAGGTTCTTAGAGCTCTTTTAGGATAGGTCAATGTTGATGTTAGCACGGAGTTGATTGGCACCGGTCTTCCTTGTCTCGACATCATCTTCCCCTCCCATGACTTCACTTGCTGGCAATGCGGCCGATCAGCCTTGCATATTTTTCTGGTAGGCTTGTGGATGCCCAAAGTAAGCCCCATGTATTGAAAAGGGAGAGCGCTAGCCTTGCCAATGAAAACAAACAAAAGATCACCCAGATCTTAATTTTTGCACTAAATGTGGTAGGTGATCACTTTTGTGCAAATTTACCCCGTGGACCAAAAATGTGGCACTGAAGACTTCAAGAATTGCATCGAATAATTTAATCTCTTCTTTCACAGGTTTGACAAAACAAGGCGGCATCATCTGCACAAAGGCTGGTGAGAATGGATGCATATCTCTATCCAAGTTGCAAGAGAAAATGATGCTTTGTGAATTTTTCAAAAAACCTGATGCAGGGGTTCCATGGTTAGGATGAATAACATAGCCCTCTTTTGTGCCAGAATGGTCTTCGAGATTTCGCTGACTAATACTCTGGAGGATGCACTTGCAAGCACAATGAAGACAAGATCACACCATTTCTTGCCAAATCCATATCCCATCATAACATATAAAATAGAGCCCCACCTAACCGAGTCAAAAGCTTTGGTGATGTCCAACTTGAGGAACAACAAAGGGTATTTTTATTGGCTTCCATGATCACACTTTAGAATATTCAGCTTTGGAGCTAGCACATTTGCAAGTATTTTGCATGCAATCTTTGCCATCACATGCATCAGACTGATGTGTAAAAGCAATCCTGTTGCTTTCGAGAGATTCCATTTATTTGCATGCAGCTCGTGTAACTATCCCAATACAACACTCATATCATTCTTGATGCATTCCCAACAACGCTTGAAAAAAGGGTGAAACCGTTAGTCTAGGTGACTTCTCTCCGTGCATATCCATAAGTGTAGTCATAATTTCCTCATCCGAGAAAGGTACCTCAAGATGTGATAGATCAAGGGCTGGGATCCCCAAGGCATCCCAATTGGGGCCCACACTTCGTTGGCCCCGAGTGCCGATGAGGTTCTGGAAATGGTTGAAGAGAATTTGTGCTTTGTATTTGTGTTCATTAACCTATATTTGCCGCCCAATTAATTTCGGTATATGGTTTTCCCTACTCCCATGAGCTCTACAGAAATTTTCTTTGCAGTAGCTCATCTTGTGACAGCTCTCTATTTTCACGGTTTGCACCACCGGGCCGCATGGCTTGTTATACTAATTTAAAACATGTCAAATAATTACAATGCTTATATTAACATTAAGACTTGCTAAATTCATAACTTAAGTTCTACAAATCCAAATACAAGAAATAATATGTCTATTTGTATCAGAAAAATACAAGGAGCTAAGTCTAGTTGGAAGATCACTTCATGTGTAATATCCGCCTTTAGCCATGGTTTCCTTCATTCTTTCTTTGGCCCATTTCTGTAGAGCTCTTGCCATCCAATCCAAGCAGATTGAAATCCTTAATATTCGAATTCAATAAAGTGGATTGTTACAAGTAAAATAATAATTACAGAGAGAGATGATCAGCAGTGTGCCGTGTTCGTGCTGCGTTGGTCGAGCCAAGCCAGCCGACCACGACAAGTTCGCAACGCACTACCATGTCACAATTTTACTCTCACGAACGAAGCTGCTAGCGACTAGCCACAGCCAGCAACGGAGAGGAGGGAGACACATCCTAGCTGGATCTGATGGTGGCTCGCTCGCTCCTCGCCGTCGTCGCGCTGCCTCGCTTCGCTGGTGCCTGCCGGCGGGCGTGGCGGCGTCCGTGCACCGGCCGCGCGGGGGCAGCCGGGCAAGAAGAGGGAGCAATGCCACCGGCCGTTTCGTCGCCGCGCCGGCGCGCTGGAGCGGCAGGAGAGGCTCTTCCGGGGAAGGGAAGGGTGGTGCAGCGCAGCCGGCCCTGGCCGACGCCGCCGGAGAGACCCGCGCTCGTGAGGGTTTGGGCCTGGCGGGCCAGGCCGAGAAAACAGCCCACAAACCCACCTTGTGCCCAAAGCCCGGCACGGCGGTGGCGTGTCAGGCTGGCACCTTGAAATCCTTGGCGCCCGAAGGTAACCGCCTCAACTCTCAACAAACATCTCGCCTCTCCTCTCCTCTTCACCCCCTCGCCGGAGCGCCACCTCTCCCTCCACCTCGCACTCCCACGGCCTCTGCTCTTCGGCGGTCCAGCAGCGCCGGCGGCGGCAGATGGACCAGTTCCCCGACGGGTACCCGGTGCGGCTGCGGAGCGCCGTGCACGGCACCTACCTCCGCGCCGACAAGGACGGGGTTGGCGTCTCCCTCGGCCGCCGTCGGAGATCCATGAAGGTGGCGTGGTTCGTGCACCGCTACTACGGGGACTACCAGCACGTGCTCCTCCACAGCGCCGCCTACGGCCGCTACCTCTACGCCACCGACGCCCCGGCGCCGCTCGGCTGCCTCGGCTTCCGCGTCGCGCAGCGGAGCTACGACGGGCTCGAGGATGAGGCCATCAGGTGGCAGCCCGTCAGGGTCGGGTCCCGGGGCGAGATCCTGCTCCGCCGCCACGTCGCCCAGGGCGGCCCGGACAGCTACGGCTACCTCCGCGGCAACGGGAAGTACCTCATCTGGAACGACAGCGTCGCCAGCGTCCACGACGTCGACAAAATCAGCACCATGATGCGGTGGGTGGTGGAGCCCGTCCCCATCACCGACCGCATCCCCCGCCTTCCACGTCCGACTAGGGTGAGTTCGCCATGCCCGCCCGCTTCTGGATTCTTCTCGAGTTGCTTTCGGGGTTTAGGGGGGCGGTTCCATAATCTAGATTGTCGTTAACCTTCGTCGGAAATTTAACCGCGGGGATCGGAAATGGTGCTAAATTCATTCGCCTGGGAGCAATCCTTGTTCCGTTGGGGCTTGGGAGCAATTCTTGGTTGCCGCCTCTGTTTCTTGACTTCCTGCGCCTTCCTGAATATAACCATGCTTCTGTGCAACGCAGCTCCACCTCTCCGTTCTTCAGCACTCGCGGGTAGTGATGTTCACGGGGAACGGCGAAGGGTTGTACGCCAACGACATCTCGTTCACTTTCAGGGGAAGGTCCGTGCACCGCCTGAGGAACGAGCTGGTCAGCCGGCTGGGCATCCCAGGGAACGTCTCCAACGAACTCGTCATGTACGTCCGAGCGGGCAGATACGGTCGCAATACCCCACTCGTCGTCAACCTATCCCGCAGCAGAGAGACCCTCGTAATCACGCCGGAGCCAGGTGAGAGATCCTGATATATGTACTGGAACTGGCAGATACTATTTGCTGCATGGCCATGATCTTTTGGTGTTTGTATTACCGGAGTGTGCTAATCTGCATGTGCTTTTTATCTACAAAATCTACCCGTGCTTGGAAAGCTTATACTGAAACCGTTACAGTTCGGATCAGATTATTCTAAATGTTAGTGTCAAGAAACTATATATTGTAGTCATTAGAACTCGGGAATCCTAGTCTGAGAACAGTGTACTGAAACTGTCACTGAATTCATTCAGTTAGGACTTGGGAATGGTATGAACTGTTGTAGTCTTGTAGATACGAGTACTGAAGTTAGCTGAACCTAAACAATAGGTATTTACATTGTGCCTTTTGGATTTATCAGTCTGTGTATGCTAGAAAGTTGCCTAAAGCTAGTTGGTTGCTGGGGAAAATCATTTCACCAGTCACTTGAAATTAATGGGTCTGAAACAACTGTCCCAGGTTCATATGATTCAGTTCTTCAATTTAATGACATTTGCTGCTACTGAAAAACATTGGAACTTGAAAACCCAAATCAGCCCACTCACCTCAGTTCAGCTTCACAAAGAAGACACTGATTTATACTACTGTAATTGTTTTGGCCTACTGTAATTGTTTTCAATGAATGTGAGCAAAATTCAATGCAGCACTACATGAAAGCTAGTTTCTGCACATTAAATTATTTACAGGTTTTTATACATCAGCTGTTTTCTTGATCTTGCTGTTGACTTGTTTTAACAATATGGGATCATTGATCTGTTGCAACAGTTGCAGTTCATGTGGCATGCTGCCTAAATTTTTCTCTCATTTCTGCTAAATACTGCTTCACTATTTCTCCTAATTCAGTAAACGGCGGGCTGCGATACCCGGATTTCAATGCAGAGTAGAGAAAGAACAGAGTAGGTCTCCTTGCCTTAGAGTTCACCTCTTCAGAAGTGTCGCTGCCTCGGAAACTGCAACATGAGAAATCTTAATTTTTTTTGCATAGAGATATAGGTTGAGAAAAACTCTCTGGCTCTTGTGTTTCTGGCGAAACTTATCTGTTCTAGTGACATTGCTTTGACCTAACGGTTCTAAAAGTTCAGAACCTGTTTGAATAATAAAGCAGTGACATTGATCTGTAATGGCCGCGTTCTTATTCTGGCAAAAACTTCATTTCTGTTAGCTGCATTTATCTTGGATGTAGCATTTGAGTTTACCTGTGCTGTATGAAGTTTCACTCCAACCAAAGGCAGCACCCTTTCTTTCTATTCTTCTTTGTTCGTTATGTGTGACAACAGCAACCTAGACTTACCATTTTGTGTTGGCCCAGTTAATTCTCTGATGAGTACACTAGGGTGCAAAATTCTGAAGTCGAAAAGGTTATCTGAAATTCGAATAATAATTCTACCATGAAGGTTGTTCTCAGTTTATGCATCCTTCTCCATTCTAGTTTCAGTACACTGAACACTGCAGTTTTCTTTTGAATTCTGGACATGCAGTGAACTCTGCTAGTTATATTGTTGCAAATCTTTGTTATGAAAATCGTGGCGCAGAGGTGGGAGGCGACTCAAAAATTGTGCATATCAACTTAGTTCTCGCCACAACAACATGTATTGCACGATCTCGTGCAAGCCCAGGTTTGTGTGGATGTCACTAGCCCAATTATTCGACATGAGTTCATCCATAGTTATCAGAATCATGATTCAACTATGCGATTTTACAACTTTACAATTCAAATTGTGTGGATCAATTCTAAGATTATATTAAGTAGGATTTATATGGTTTTATGATTTTGATAGTTCCGATCCTACGGTTTACGATCCTATCATAGAGGTTCCGATATGATTAGGAATCACAATTCTGTCAACCAAGGTTAATCAGCAAAAGTTTGGAGCTTACACCGTTTTTTGGGTATGCATCAAGGTTTAAATAGCGTGCTAAATGAAATAGCGGCAGCCTACTTCAAACGCTATGGACGCTATATCATGGTAATAGCATGCTATATTTCAATTAGCGTTTTGAAAAAAAATACCAAATGTAGCCTAAAAATAAAGGATTTCGCTAAAAAGGTTGGATATATAGTCCAAAAATGACGGAATCATACATACATAACCACATACAAAAAATAGATCTACAATTTTTCAGAAGGCTAACATGAGCATTCCACAAGGCAACAACATAGTATAAACTAGATGAAAACCCCGCGCGTTGCTGCGGAAATTTCTAAAATAATATGCTGGAGTACGACAATTTAACTAATTATCGTTGACGTGCAACCCCTGAATTGATAGTGAATGTGATCCAGGAAACATATGATTTGTCTTGCACTCAAAATGTAAAACTTAAGAGAATGGAGACTTGTGTCACCTACGGACAAACGGAAGAGAGCATCGGTACTGACATACAAATAGAGATGTAATTCATTGTAAATTCCTAATAATGGTGAACTAATAATTTCCAATGCGTTGCATATAGGCAGTACTGAGTACATCATGTTGTCACTACGCGCAAAAATAGAAGCCTGCACAGGCGCCCCGTGTGGTGTTTACATGAATTCAATACAAATATATGGGAGCTCTGTCTCTTAAGCACTTGATTTTATCTAAACTCTCTCAAGTAAATAACATAAGCTGACCAAAAAGTAAATCAAATCTAATTAATCGATATATGGGTGGTTTGAGGAGGCATAGCGTGAGAATGATATAGATCACGGGTGGATAATAGAAAAATTCCAGTTACAAAAATTTGTCCTCGTGGATATACTGCGACAATTCGTATTTAGTCTGTCTCTGTTGGAAAAAAAAAAAGATGAGCCATACAGAAGGAAATATGGCATTCTTTTGGATATAGTGCGACAATTCGCAATCAGTCGCTCGCTGTTGGAAAGAGAAAAAAAGGATGAATCATATATACAGAAGGAAATATGACAGAACGTAGGATATGAATAAAAAGGTAAAATGGAGCGGTGATTAGTTGATGTTTGAAACCTGACGATGACGCTAATATGCATGCACACGATCAATTGAAGACAGCCGGCGGCCGCTCGGCTAAGTACCGATTCCGGTCCTATATGTGCTCGATGATGTAACACTGCAGAAGCTCACTCGTCCGCTCTACCATGAGACTACCAGCTGGCGGACGTGAATCCGTTGGAGGACACCAGCGCCCTGAAGATGGCATCATCCTCTTGTCCGTTGCAGCTGTAGCCTGCAAGCGTCAGCAACATGCAAGCCAGCTGCGGAAGTGGTGGTGGAATCACCGTCGTTCGGCAGTTCGGCTGCGCCCGGAGGAGCGACGTACCACTCGGCGCTCATCCGGTCGGAAAATGGAAGTGAGTATATGCATCGCCTGCTGCAGTTATAAATAGAGAGGAAAAACATGGCTTTAAATTGGAATGGGAAAGGGAGAAGATGCATGTTGAAGACTTGGATTTCATTGCGGTGAAGGGGAGACGAAGAGGGCCATCGGTGAAGCTTAATCAGAGTTATTGCATGGGAGTTGTGGTGACCTGAAAGTGTTGCATGAGCAATATGGATCAACTATTCTGTTTTGTCGTATGGTATAAGAATCCATTGCTAGAATTGATTCAAAGCCCAATCTAATAGCCAAGGCTAATCAGGTGACGTGGCCATCTTGCATGTGCAGCTTGCAAACATTAAATAAACATAGTGGGGATCAACTTTATAGATATTATAGATTATTACTAAGAATCATCAGCATTAGCGATATTATCTTTTGATTCAGAAGAAGAACCAACAGATTGTAGTTCATCACCACGAAAAAGTGAAAGAACTTAGCTTGAAAAATAGCGCGCTAACACTATAAAGTTTTTAGCGCAATATAGCATGCTATTTCGTAAATAGCGCGAGAGCGAGAAAAATTACTAAAATTTAACGTAGACCCTCCAAATATGTTATAGCGTGCTATTAACGCAGAAATATCGCGTTTTTTAAAACCTATGCATGCCAGGGTTATATATGATTACAAGTTTTTGTTTTGTTTTGCATAACTTATGTAGTACTTCCTATGATCTAATGTGAAGTATAAATTTGTTCTCTGCCATTTTCTACGTGTTAAAGATGATGGCTCGCGTGGGTTTGGTAATGGTCAATATTCTGAAACAAACACGTTTTTTTTTAGCTCAGCTAGGATGGGCCATCTGTTCGGGCCACAAAATTAGTTTAGTGGGCTGGGCTGGGATTTGTAATAAGCCCTTATCGGGCTCGCCGTATTCCTACGCTAGGTATTCCTCTTCCCAACGCCAGCCATCCCTCTGAACTCCGGCCGCCACCTGCCACATCTCCGAGACCAAGCAGCTGCAAGCGGCGTTCATGGGGTGCCCGAGATCCTTATCTGCTTGCCAGGTGAGGTCGCTTCTGCATGACATCACGGTACCCACAACCCGCCGCTCCTTGAACAGTGAGTGGAATTTTACAGTCGGATGTTTGGCATCATCCCTGGTGCGATGGCTTGTGGTTCCCATGAAAAATACTATCTGTCATTAGAAAATAATATGCGCTGTAGAAATTGCATCAAGTTTGATGCCTGGATGCATTTCTTCCAGATCAGTAAAATGATATGTCGCTGCGACATCGTATTGCTGCGAGTTTTACCTCTACAGGTGTGCCCGATGCTTCCCTGACGTTTGTGGAATAGACCTGAGTTAGTGCTATACTAGGAGGAAGTGGAGTTTGTTGATCTTGAAAACAATGTCCGCAGACTTTTCTCTTTGAAACGGCTCACGGTATTCCCCTCCAGAGTCAAGACACTTAGGAGCAAAGTGCTATACTGCTATACTAGGAGGAAGTGCTTTCATGTCGTAGGAGCAAAGTGATATCATGGCTTCCCTTTAGTCACAGACTCACAGGTCATGGTCTCCCGTTAGCTAGTGTTGAACTGTCGATCACTTCAACAGTGAACACACCACATACAACCGTTGATCACTTTAACTTGTAGTTTTGGGCACTATTTGGTAGCATCAATTGCATTATATATTGCATACATAATTTGCAGGTTCTAACATAATCGACCCAGCTCAGGTACTTGATTTGAAGAAAGAATTAAGCTTAATTAGGATGTCTTTCGCAAAAAATCTTAATTAGGATGCACTTGATCCATGCTTATTCTTCTAGACAAGTTTAAGGATTCCCTCAATTTGATTTCGTCTTGATCAAACCAATTCTTGTAGATAGAGCATTTTTTGTTCTAAAAAATACACTTCGTTTGGGTTCAAGTACTGTTCTTTTTCCTGGAGGTCCATCACTTCAGTACTTGAGTGGCTAATTGAGGGAAAATAAACTGAGACAAATTTGTCTAGAAGACTAAGTTTGAAGTGTCTTAAGTCCAGTCCTAGATTTATTTAAGATGGGATACCACCAAATTGATCTTACAGCTAAAAGTAAGAAAATTAAGCTCTTCAAGTGTTCCATACATTCCCTTCATTGTAGGCATCTATTATGACTAGGAAACACCAATGCGTGTTGGCCACCAATTAGTCAGTCTTCCACACATGCATGACAGCTACTAGTCTCCTAGTTCTGGTTTCCAAGCACCAACGAGACTAACACCATCAGAGCCTTGTCCCCACCGTGGCAACATTGATGCACACCCCTTCCAAGGTCCAGTTCTCCCAGAACATCCTGTTGATGCAGCATGGAACGCTCTTTGGTCTGCCAATGGTGCCAATAATGCAGAGCAATCAGCTGGCAATGTGCGACCGGTGGACAGGATTATGTCGGTTGTCACTTCTGCTGCTCCTACTCCCTCCCTAGGTGGTGGGCATACCTCTGTTGTTGTCTCTCCCCAAGATGATGATCATAATCAAGGATTTTTTCTCAAGACCCCTGAGGAATCAAGCTCTGAGCGGTCTGAACCAATTGACCTTGCAGAAGCTGCCAAGGATCTCAAATTGGCGGGGTACGCTGAAGTGGAAATTTTGGCTACTCTTGAAGAATTCAAGTGCTCAGGTAAACCTTATTATCCTGGATCTCGACCTTGGATGCCAAAGCTGCCCGTCAATATGTTTGAAGCTGCCAAGGACCTGAATAGTGCTGGATACAGTGATGACCAGATTGCCTCTTTTCTTCAGGATTTCAAAAAGTTTGGACTCCCATACGTGTCTGGCTCCCCCCTTTGTACCTCTAAGTGGACACCTTCCTGTCACTTCATGAATCTTCATGCAGGCTCTACTCCAGCAAATGCCCTTTTATCTTTATGCAAGACACTCACTCCGGCTGATGAAGGAAACCTCACTACTTTGCAAGATCTCTTGGTTAATCTTTCCGGAGGGCCTCTAAAAAGCATGCTTATCAGTACACAGAACAAAAGGGCTTTGGCAGATCAGTTTGTTAAGAAGCTCTCTGCCACTATAAATCTGGGGTGCCATATGTCTGAAGCCAAAAAAATCACCAAGAAACTTGCTTTCAGCCCGCTGTCTATCTCCGGACCAGCTTTCAGCAATCCCAACCCCCCTGCTTTCAATCGCTTCTGCAACAGGCAGGGTATCCTCATCACATACCATCGCCGCAAACGCCATGGCACTCCAATTTCAGTCCACACCGTGCGAAGGAGCCCCCGTCTCAACAACCGTGCAGACGGATACAGACTCACCTCTGATGTTGGTTCCCAGAAGTTCTGCAAAAGCATTCCAATGGAAGCACGTCAGAATACACTCTTCAAAAGGAGCTCTCCTAAACTAAAGATGATCAGTTCTGCTTCTTTACCTGAACACAAGAATAGCAATATGGCTGTTATCCCTAACGTCTCTCCACTTCATCGCAAGCCATCCCCACATCTGCCGGTAGAGACTATACACCCACTTGGGACTAGCTTCTGTGGCATCCCTCCTGAGGAGATTGCCGATGATAAGCTGCTCCATCTGATCATTCCCAATGAAGATGTGGACTGAAGAAGTAGAAGACCGCCGCAGCCTGCAGAAGCACTGCAGGGACATGACTTCGGCCAGCTTTACCTTTTGCTATGTTGTGGTCTCTTCCTTTTTATTTGCAACTTCAGCACTATATTAAGCTACTCGTGTGTACTGAACCTGTTGTGGGGATTGAGTTCCCTCTTAATATCTACCTTCTGGCCTGGTTTTGGCTGGCCCTTGGTTTATTTATGCCATGTTTGGCTCTGGAAGCCATCGAGGTTCATCCTGAATTGGAATATTAGAGGCATTGGTGCTGAAGTCAAACAAGATGCGATTAGGAAAAAATAGATGAGTCAAATTGCTCTATCTTATGTTTTCAAGAGACAAAAAGAGACTTTTTTGACCACTCATACATCCGTAAATTCGCACCAAAACGTTTTGATCACTTTGCATACTTCCCCTCGTGTGGAAGCTCGGGGGGCATTATCACTATTTGGAATGGATCTCTCTTCCATGGCCAGGTCATAGAATCTATGCAATTCGTTGTACACATCAAATTCACATCGCTGGTCTCTGGACAAAGCTGGCATCTTCTTAATATATATGGCCCATGTACCGGTGAAGCTCGGGACGTTTTTGTCGAATGGATGATGAACTTGGAAATTCCGGATAATGAACTCTGGCTTCTTGCTGGGGATTTTAACTTCTACCGCTCCGAAGAAAACAGGAATAGGGAAGGTGGGAACCTACAGGACATGTGCACTTTTAACAACTTCATCAACTCCCATGGGCTGGTTGAAATCCCTATCTTAGGCCGAGCCTTCACATGGAGCAACATGCAGCAGAGCCCCTTATTGGAACAAGTAGACTGGATTTTCTCCTCGGCACTCTGGACCTCGACCTTTCCAAATACTGAGATAAAACCCCTCACCCGCAACACATCAGACCATGTCCCCCTCCTGATATCAATTGGGACTGATATCCCTAAAGCAAAAAATTTCCGCTTTGAAAATTTCTGGTTAGATTGTCAAGGCTTCATGAATGTGGTGGAGAATGCTTGGGCAATCCCTTGCAGGGCTAGATACTGTGCGGGTATAATTTCTTCGAAACTCAAGAATACAAGAAAAGCGCTTAAAAATTGGAGCAAAAACACTTCCCGTCTCTCCATGTGGATGGACAGATGCAACTTGGTGCTGAATCTCCTCGATGGTTTGGAAGAGCAAAGACCGCTCTCGCTACCAGAGTTCAACTTCCGTAATATAATCAAAGAGCGCATTGCTAATCTTTTACATTGTAAGCGCATCTACTGGAAGAATAGATGCACCATTAGATGGGTAATATTGGGAGGGGAGAATATGAAATTCTTTCATGTTGCTGCCACAAAGTCCTATAGAAGGAATAAAATCCCATCTCTTACTTCAAATGACGGCATCTCATATAATGATCATGAAGCCAAAGCAGCTATAATCTGGAACACTTTCTCCAAGCGGCTAGGCCACACAGATAAACCAACCATGCACTTTCCTCTTGGAGACCTCATTGCTAGGATTGATGGGCTGGAATCACTTTCTCTTCCCTTCACGTCTGAGGAGATTGATAATATCATCAAATCGCTTCCGACTGATCGATCCCCTGGTCCGGATGGTTTCAATGGCCTCTTTCTTAAAAGGTGCTGGCATATTATTAAGGATGATTTTCATGCACTCTGTCATGCTTTCTACAATGGCAATGTGAACCTCCAAAGCATCAATAACTCTCTTATTACTCTTATACCAAAGGTTCTCAACCCTGAAAATCTTGGAGACTATAGACCTATCTCGCTTCTCAACTCCTGCCTTAAGCTTCTCACTAAACTTCTTGCTGATCGCCTTCAAAAGGTGATCCTCAAGATCGTTCATCAAAACCAATATGGTTTCATCAAAAGCAGGACTATTCAGGATTGCCTCGCTTGGAGCTTCGAATTTCTCCATCAATGCCATCAGTCTAAAAAAGAGATCATTGTCCTCAAACTTGATTTTACTAAAGCTTTTGACATGATCGAACATGACGCGATCATATCTATGCTGAAACAGTATGGCTTGGATGATAGGTTCATCGGTTGGATTAATTGTATTATCTCTTCTGGCACTTCTGCGTTCCTTCTCAATGGCGTTCCAGGGAAAACTTTCCATTGCAGACGAGGGCTAAGACAAGGCGACCCTCTATCTCCTCTTCTATATGTATCTACAGTTGATCTTCTTCAAACTGTCATCGACAAAGCTAGCCAAATCAATCTCCTTCAACACCCCATCCCATCGGTGAACGGAGAGTTTCCAATAATCCAATACGCGGATGACACTTGCTCTCGGCAACTTCTATGTCTTAAAAGCATCCTGGAAACCTTTGCCCAGTCAACGGGTTTAAGGGTTAATTTCGCCAAATCTTGCTTACTCCCGATTAATGTTTCTAATGTGAAAGCGACCCTCTTGGCTGGCCTCTTTGGATGCAAGCTAGAAACTTTCCCCTTCACGTATCTCGCCCTCCCGCTTGGCCTAAGCAGACCTCGCATTCGTGACCTCGGCCCGCTATATTCGAGGATTAATCATCGCCTTGCTGCCACTGCCTCCTTCCTTTCTTTTGATGGTAGAATAATGGTGACTAAGGCCATTCTCAGCTCTCTACCCACTTTCTACCTCTCCACTCTCAAAATTGCAGATGGAGCCATTGAAATTGTGGATAAAAGTAGAAGAATTGGAATATGGGGTAAAATGGATAACTCCAACAGAGCCCAAATCTTTGGCAGCATGGGACCTAGTATGTAGACCAAAATCGAGAGGGGGTCTGGGTATCAGTAACCTTGCTTCCCACAATGAGGCTCTTCTTATCAAATTTTTGCACAAATTTTTCAATAAGGCGAACATTCCCTGGGTCCATCTAATTTGGAAGAGCTATAATAATTCCACTCCACAAGCCTCTAACATTTCAAGCTCTTTTTGGTGGAGGGACATTGTCAAGCTTTGTTCAAAGTTCAAGAGGATTGCCTCATGCGCGATTGGTACTGGTGACACTGCACTCTTTTGGAGCGACAATTGGGCTTCGGATGTCCTCATGACAAGGTTCCCTAGGCTACACTCCATCGCTATTAATAAGCTAGCTTTTGTGAAAAATATTCTCAAATTGGACGACCCTATTGATGCTTTCCATCTCCCGTTGTCCGCCCAAGCCTTCGAGGAGTTTCATGAGTTCAATCACCTTATACACCAGACCAGATCCACTCGGAACGCTGATGGAAAAGACCTATGGTTTTATAGTTGGGGCACTCATTTCTCCGCCAACAAGGTTTATAAGCTAACCTTCAAACACATTCAAGCCCCAACCTTCTCTTCATGGATCTGGAAATCAAAGTGCACCCCCAAGATTAAATCTTTCTTCTGGCTTCTCGCTAACGACCGCCTAAACACCAAGGATATGCTTACAAGGAAAAGTTTTTCACTCAATGACAACGGAATATGCCGTCTCTGCGATGATGGGTTGTTAGAAACCAGGGACCATCTCTTCTGGAATTGTAACTTCAGTAAATGTTGTTGGCAATCCATTGGCATCACTCTTGAAGACAACATAGAACTCTCTGAGATGATTGCTACTGCACAAGGAATCTTCAGGAAGCCTTTTTTTCTTTGAAGTGTTTGCCACTGCCACCTGGAATCTATGGAAGCAAAGGAACGCTTTTATTTTTGACAATGTAACACGTTCTATTAGAGCTTGGTCCTTTTCTTTTAAGAGGGACATCTTCCTTCTCTGTTACAGAATAAAGGATGACCAAAAAACCCCTCTCTTAGCTTGGCTAGACGCTTTGTAGTTCTCTTTGGGTTATGCCCAGGGCTAGGACCTTTTGTACATTCCCTCCTTTCTTCTCCTCTTGTACATATTTTATCTCTTTTAATAAAATATTTACTGTCGGGGCCTCCCCTACAGTTTTCAGCTCAAAAAAAAACCTGTATAATCTTCTCCATTTTTTTTTGTAAGGGTGGAATCTTGGTAGATCGATCAATTAACGGATGAAAAAGATTTTACAGTCCAACCGGGCGACAACACTTGTAGATGATTTCCTGCTTTGCAAAGAACATTTTATTTCTTTCCTTCCAGATGCACAGTGGAAATTTTGAGAGGAGCTCAACTTTTTTCTCAGCTGAGATGCATGTATTTCAATAAGATGACTATGATGACGGAAAAATAGCATTGACGACAGCTTTACAATATGATTACAACATGTATGACTGCAGAAGATCTTTACAATTTGGTGAGGAGGAAAGAACCTATTTCTCCCGATGAAAGACAGATGAGAGTTAAGGCAATACCTTTCAAGATGGTTAGCACTTTACATGTTTAGACAATCTTTATAAAGTCAAGGTCAATCAATTGCTGGGATTTTTCATGACTCTTATTTGTTGGAGTGTACCTACCAGGCTACCATAGAAGAGCTCTATAAGTAAACCATTAAGAAGTAACACCATCTTATGTAGCAGGCTCTATAACTCACAGAATATCCAAGTTCTTAGTACTTTCCATGGCTCCCACGGCCTTTCCTCTCCTTCTCATAGTAGTTGCACTGCTCTTGCTGCAGCCAGCTACCTTGCTGGTTGCTCCTTCCCTCCTTCGCAATAATGGCACAGACCTTGGTGCGCTGCTAGCCTTCAAAGCCCAGCTCTCCGATCCTCTCGGCATCCTTGGCAGGAACTGGACCACTAATACATCCTTCTGCCACTGGACCGGTGTCTCTTGCAGCCGGCGCCGACAGCGCGTCACCGCTCTTGCACTGCCAGACATGCCCCTCCAAGGGGTGATCTCACCTTATCTCGGTAACCTCTCTTTCCTCCTTGTCCTAAACCTCACTGGCACAAATCTCTCGGGCTCCATCCCGTCTGATATTGGTAGATTGAGTCGTCTCGCCATTCTTGATCTTAGCTTTAACAGCTTGTCAGGCACCATCTGTCATACCATAGGAAACCTCACAAAGCTACAAGCCCTTGTTCTACGCGCAAATGAGCTCTCTGGGCAAATACCGGATGGTATTGGCTCCTTGCTCATGCTTCAGGTTCTTGACTTGAGGCGTAACCAGCTCACCGGTCCAGTACCTCCTAACATCTTCAACATGTCTAGGCTTGTGGATATGGTCCTAGGGTTCAACAATCTAACAGGGCCTATACCTAGCAACGAAAGCTTTAGCCTGCCTATGCTGCGAGTAATATCTCTTTCTAGAAACAAATTCACTGGTCGAATTCCATCAGCCCTTGCGGCATGCCAGCACCTTGAGACACTTGACGTCGGGGGAAATCTATTTGTGGATGTCATGCCGATTTGGCTGGCTAAACTGCCACAGCTCACCCAACTTTCTATAGCAAAAAATGGCATCGCCGGTCCAATCATACCTGTGCTCGGCAATCTCACTAAACTTAGTGTGCTTGAACTCTCATTCTCCAACCTAAGCGGACAGATTCCGGTGGAATTGGCAAAACTGAGACAGCTCACCTACCTCCACCTTTCGTACAATCAGCTTACGGGTCCTTTTCCCACCTTTATTGGGAACATGTCTCAACTGTATTTCTTGGCACTAGAATCAAACATGTTGACTGGATCAGTACCATCAACACTTGGAAACATCAAGAACCTTTCACGCCTTGATATTCGAATGAATCACCTCCATGGGGATCTTGAATTCTTGGCCGGCCTTTGCAATTGCAGGCAGCTCCAAATCCTTGCCATATCAACCAATTCCTTCACTGGGGTTCTGCCCAACTATGTTGGAAATCTCTCGAAAAATCTGTTAGAATTTACAGGAATCAACAACAAGTTAACAGGCGGGCTTCCAGCTACACTATCAAATCTAAGTGATCTCCGTGCAATAAGCTTCGCCAACAACCAACTAACAAAAGAAATCCCAGAGTCCATCATGATGTTGGAGAATCTCCAAGCACTTGATCTGTCTAGAAATAGCATGTCTGGCTCAATTCCGGCACGAATTGGCATGCTAAGGAAAATTGTTATGTTGCTACTCAACGATAATAAATTCTCTGGCTGCATACCAGATGGCCTAGCTAACCTCACCATGTTAGAGTACATTTACATATCTTGTAACCTTCTGTCTTCCACCATACCATCAAGCTTGTTTTACCTTAATAACCTTGTCGGACTAAACTTGTCACATAACTCCCTAACTGGTGAATTGCCTTCTGATCTTGTCCACATGAAAGCTATTGACAAAATAGATTTGTCTTCTAACCTCTTAATTGGTAGCCTTCCAAGTTCATTTGGACAGCTCGCGATGTTAACATACTTAAATCTGTCACACAATTCATTCGAAAATTCCATCCCAGCCTCTTTCCGTAGCTTAACCAGTTTAGCAACTTTGGACCTATCATCTAACAAACTTTCGGGTACTATACCCAATTACTTTCCAAACTTCACCTACCTTATTAATCTAAATCTCTCCTTCAATGAGTTACAAGGCCAAATACCAACTGGAGGTGTTTTCTCAAATCTCACATTGCAATGTTTGATGGGGAATGTTGGGCTATGTGGTGCTCCCCGTCTAGGATTCTCACCATGTCTCGACAAGTCTGACCCAACTCATGGTCGACACATCGTCAAGTTTGTAGTCCCAGCTGTCACCATTGTGGTTGGTGCCTTCGCAGCTTGCTTATACCTAATGTTCAGAAAGAAAAACAAGAAGCAACCAGATGCTATGGCTTCTTCTGACATGGCTGATGTGATTGGCCACAGGTTAGTATCCTACCACGAGATTGCTCGTGCCACTGAAAATTTCAGCGAAAGTAACTTAGTTGGAGTTGGGACTTTCGCCAAAGTTTTCAAGGGCCAACTGGACAATGGATCAGTAATTGCGATAAAAGTGCTCAATATGCAAGTCGAGCAGGCCGTGAGGAGCTTTGATGCTGAATGTCAAGTGTTGCGGATGGCTAGGCATCGTAACTTGATAAGGATATTAAATACTTGTTCCAACATGGATTTCAGAGCACTGCTGCTTCAGTACATGCCCAATGGTAGCTTGGCGGCACGCTTGCACACTGAATATAGGGAACCATTAGGGTTCATCAAGAGATTGGATATTATGATCGGCGTGTCAGAGGCAATGGAGTATCTGCACCATCATCATTATCAAGTTGTTCTACACTGCGACCTGAAGCCTAGCAATGTGTTGTTTGATGAGGAGATGACAGTACATGTTGCTGACTTTGGCATCGCAAAATTACTTCTAGGCAATGACAACTCTGTGGTTTCAGTGAGTATGCCGGGGACAATTGGCTATATGGCACCAGGTACTTGCACTAATCACTCTTAGTTGAGCACCTTGTCTGGTAAGATCGATAGGCAGTTTTCATTCATTATTTACAAATGTGTTTTTGTTCAATTACTTCATGAACAGAGTATGCTTTGGTGGGAAAAGCATCACGGAAAAGTGATGTTTTCAGCTTTGGAATAATGCTGCTCGAAGTCTTTTGTGGGAAAAAACCCAGTGACCCCATGTTCACGGGAGAATTGAGCCTGAGGCAATGGGTTTCCCAAGCATTTCCGGTAACTCTTATTGATGTTGTGGACGACAAGCTACTGCAAGATGAAGAGATTAATCTTTGCTTTGATCACCAGACCGACATTTCTTTGGGGACTTCTCCAACTAGCATGACTAACAACCTTCTTGTGTCAATATTTGAGCTGGGTCTGATGTGTTCGAGCGAATCACCTGAGCAAAGGCTGGCAATGAACGATGTGGCCACAAAGCTGAAGAACATGAAAAATGGATTACTGTCCCTCTGCATAGGCGATGCAAAGTCCACAACATAGCCAGTTTTTTTCTTTTCGAAAAGGAAGAGCCCACAACATAGCTAGGTGAATCTATATTAAGTTTGAGTTTCCACTGTACATCGTATATTGTAGCAATAGGCATGTATTTCCATTACGTCTGCAACCTTAATATTGTTCAGATTATGTTTGTATGTCAAACATGTCATGTTGACTGTTACTTGTTTATTCAGTTAATTTGTATTATCACATGATTTACGCTGTCTTTAGCAGAGTTGTAGCATGTATGTTCTTCTGTTACTTGTTTATTCAGTTAATTTGTATTATCGCATGATTTACTGTCTTTGGCAGAGTTGTAGCATGTATGATTCTCCGTGATGTACCAGGACGAACTTTTAAGATGTAACATAGGGGTCATTCATCTGCGACGTCACCCCGCAAAATTACATTAATGAGTTGGAGATTTGTCTAGAAAGCTCTAAATAGGGCTGGTAAAATTCCTATGCTAGATATTCCTTGACTCGTATATATGTGAAATTATATGCCGTTTGCAGGTGGGCCATAGTGGCCAATGTTTGTATGTGCTAGCCGATATTATTTTTGAGATCGTCGCTGAATTTTTGGTAGATTTGAATTTTTTCTTTTTGAAGATGTGGTAGGGTTGTTTTGGGCACCAACCAAACAGAACGATGAGGCCAAAGGATGAACACGAACCTCACTACAACATGCATGATACTCCTTTAGGGGCGATTACATAAGATGGCGCCATCCCAAATTACCACAGAAAAAGTGTAATACTACCCCAGATGATTTCACACTTGTGTCCTCCATCTCGAAAGCGCGCCACACACTCCTCTCATGGCGGAGAGAAACAGATCTAGATAAGCGAGGGGCCTGCCATGGGTGTCCCCTGTCCCCCCTCTCTCTCCCCACCCAAGGGGGCGGTGTTGCGAGAGCCCAACAATGCGACTACCAGCTAGTGGAGGACTCCTCTCCATCTCCATAGGTCTGGGCGATGCAGTGATAGATGTGAGACCATTTGTGGTGTCTTGCGAGCACCTGCACAAAAACGAAGCAGGAAGGAGACGAACATGCATTGCGTTTTGGGTAGACCGGGTCCACTCACGCATGATGTGGAAAGGAACGTCTGTGTCCCCCTCTCATTCCAGTGAACCAACCAGACAATTTCGGAGATGGAGGATCCGAGCACGGGATCCTGCAGAGGATGCTTATGATGTCTCGGAGAAGCTTTCCAAACAATTACGGTCTTCCTGGAGTCCAAAATATGTCGTAGTACATATTTTTGTGGCATACATGTGTCGTGGTAGCTAGGAAATAAGTTCCGAGGTTCTTAATCCTTTCATGCTCCTAATAGGAGCCCTTCAACAACTCCACCCACTATTGTTGTGCTCTAATCCCACTACCAAGTGATATATATAGAAAAGGAATCCTCGCCTCACTCAGAGAAGAGACTTATATTCACCGAGCTAGATGTCAAGTGCATCGGAAATAGTTTGAGCGGTGTTCACTGAGAGCCAAAGGAAAAGGCGCGTGGCCGATAATATTTCCACGACATTTTGGTTAGCACGGCGATTAGCTAGCTGCCACAAAAACATGTTTGCAACACGTAGGGTTTGCAACGTGATACATCAACGATTGTGCAAATAGGTGTCGTCGAAATTAATTCTACATAGTCACTCATCACTTTCGTGGTATGTAATAACCTTACAGTAATTAATGTCTCCTCTTGTATTACCCCAAGCTTGAGGGCGGTCACCGAACATGTACAAGCTTGGACCGATCTCCACAACTTAATTGAAATCTTCCAAGTACTCCATCACGAGATTTACACCACAATGATTGATCTTCATGGAACCACAAAGACACAAAGCCATATAGGGGTTTCAAGAACCAAGAGGAACAAACTCCAGGTATAAGAACCCACTAGTAATTATCTCAAAAACTTTCACAACCCGAATCTCTGTGGAGAACTCAAACCGATGCACCATATACAATGGCAAGAACACTAAAAGTGCTCAAGTCCTTCTCTTCCAAATCCCACCACAATAATTACTGCTATGGAGGAACATGAGATAAAAAAATAAAGAAGGAGAACAACAAATTTCTCCAAGATCTATATATAATAGATTTCCCCACTAAGGGAGGATTTTGATTGGTGAAAAAGTAGATCTAGATCTCCTCTTAGTTTTTCCTCAAAAATATTTAAGAAGCATAGGAGGAATGGAGATATAGGGTAAGCTATTCAAGGCTAACAATGGAGGAGGGAGAAATCGGAGAAGCTACCTCCAGTTGGGGAAGAAGGAGGATTTATATAGGCATGTTCAAAAACTAGCAGTTCTAGGAACTTAACTCCGGAGTCTCTGGCATGCACCAGTCTCTGACCTCGGGAGACCGGAGTCTCCAGCCTGGCCAAGCTAGGTTAGAGTCTCCAAAACGAAGTATCTAGCCATACTTCCGAGTGACAACATGACCTTGCGTGATTGGATGCAACACTTAGCAACAAGGCCAGAGTCTTTGGGTGCTTAGGACAACGTCACCGGTCTTGGCACACCTGAGTCTCCCGTCTAAGGACACAAGAGTCTCCGTATAGAAAACCTAAAACAACTAAACCAAAACTACACGATCTTTCACATTCAAACTACGAATAATATGAACCAATTTTGCTGAAAAGATAATGACAATTAGAACCAACTTTAGATTAAAAAAAGAACTAAAAAGATGAGAAAATACTAAGTATATATGTGATATGGGGTTGCCCGATCTTCTCAGTAAGCACGGTGGTGATGATGATCACGAGATGAACACAACAGAGATAACTTGATGATGAAGTGGATGATAACTTGTATGCCGCAACGAGATCTCTCGATTGGTCCCTGTCGCCAATGCAACAGCTCTCAACCCTGCAAGATATTCGCAACTCCACACACTTGCGCACGTAGCCGCCGACCACGAAGCGGTAAGTTGCAACCGTCTAATTCCCAATGGAACAGCAGATCACACAAGACTTTTCAGGATATACACCAAATCAATGCAATATGGTGTAGGGATTCAATAGAGTTGCAAAGCAATCAACTATGAACTAGGCTTTATCTTAAACGTGGTCTAAACCTAATTTGGGGGCGTCCTGGGCACTTATATAGGGGTTCAGGACGACCAGGGTTCGAGAAAATACATAGATAACCGACCCAGATCGGGATCTGGTCGAGACAGACTCGGTCTCGGCCGGCTCAGGAGCCGGTCGACCAGGCCTGGTGAAAGTGCATGGAGCCCCCATGTGTGGTTTTGGTAATTAATGACAATCCCTATGGACTAATGTTTAGATTGAGTTATATTTGTAGGAGTTGTCCATAGGCAATGCTTGAACCATATGTTGGCTTCAAGGTTGCAAGAAGAATAAATTAATGAAGGATATCAAGTGTCAAGTATGTCTTGAAGATGAAGATGGAGTGAGCCCTCAAGTTACTTCAAGACATCAACATGATGAAGAATGAAGAAATGAAGTGCAAGTTCAAGATGAGCCAACTTGAAGAGATCATATGCTTGAAGGCAATGCTTGAACCGTATACTGGCTTCAAGATTGCAATAAGAAGCAAATGAAGAAGATCAAGTGTCAAGTATGTCTTGAAGATGAAGATGAAGTGAGCTCTCAAGGTTAACTTCAAGACATCAACGGAATGAAGTGCAAGTTCAAGATGAGCCAACTCGAAGAGATCATAAGCTTGAAGCTTGCCATGAAGAAATGATGTGCAAGTTCAAGATGAGCCATCTCGAAGAGATTCTTTGCTTGACTCTTTCCATCCATATGGTGATCATGGATATGTGAATATGCACCGAATAAGAAGCTCTCCCATGGTGGATTATGGGGGAGCAATCCACAAGACTTCGTCAAGCAAGCACAATCAAGAAAGGCGTTCCATCTTGTTGAGGTCAAGATCGTCATCATCGAGCTCAAGTGGAATGCGCAAGTATAAGGTTTGCTCTTGATAGGGTTTCTTTCTCACCGGTCTCATAGTGTAGTTGGAGACCGGTTTATAGTTTAGTTGTCATACTATCAAGAGGGCTCTCGAGTGAGTAACTCGATCGTATCGTTCGGAGAGAGCTCAAACCTTTGCATCCTTGCATCATCTTTCTTGGTCGTTATTTGGATTTTATCCATGTGATGTTTTAGAGCTTGTGCTTATTCTCATCACAAGCTCTAGTTCATCGAAAACGGATTTCGCATAGATCACTTGTTGCATTTTCAAGGTTGGAGGTTTTTACCGGTATGTCTTTTTTAGATAGGTCAAACCTTTCATCATTTGTTTCTATCCTACATTGTTGGATTATGATGGTTCCCTGCATGATCTTGTAGAGCTTGTTCCTAGCTTTAAAACAAGCCCAAGATCATCAAAATCGGAGTCCGAATGCTAAAGTTATGCCCGTTTCAGTTTGATGTTTCTACCAGTTTTCACGGGGGCGGATATTCCGGCCCAAGTTTGGGGCGGATAATCCCCCCCCCCCCCCCCCCGAAAAATCCGGCCTCTGGGAAAATCCGGCCAAAAATCCGGCCCCCATCCAGGGGCATGTTTTTTCTGGTCGTTAGCCGTTTTTCGGGGCCCGGATATTTTGCAAATATCCGGCCCGGAAAATCCGGCCTGAGCATACCCAAACGGTCTATTTCGATGGGAGGGGTATTTAAGCACCCCTTCTTCCTCCTTGGGCTGGTTGGTTCACTCTCTCTCTCTCTCTCCCCTCGATTGTTGTCCTTCAAAGCTTGCCCTAGTTCTTGATTCCTCCCATGATTCTTGCATATTCTTGAGGGAAAAGGGAGAGGAGATCTGCATCTACATCTTCACCAATCAAATCCCTCTCTTTGTGAGGGGAACCCACTAGATCTTGATCTTGGAGGATTTTGTGTTCTCTTCTTTGTTCTTCCTCTCTTATTCCCCCAATAGCTTTTGTAGCTTTGTTGGAATTTGAGAGAAGGATTTGAGCATCTTTGTGGTGTTCTTTCCATTGCATTTGGTGCATAGGTTTGAGTTCTCCACGGTGATTCGTGGTGGTGAAAGCAAGAAGGTTGTTACTCTTGGGTTCTTGGAACCCTAGACGGATTCTAGGCCTTTGTGGCGGTTTGTTGGGAGCCTCCAATTAAGTTGTGGATGTGTGCCCCAATCTTTGTGTAAGGCCTGGTTTCCGCCTCGAAGGAAATCCCTTAGTGGAACCGTGACCTAGGCCTTTGTGGCGAGGGTCACCGGAGAATAGGGTGAGGCGCCTTCGTGGCGTTCGGTGTGTGGTGTGAGTACCGCATCTTGGGGTGAGGCCTTTGTGGCGTTGGTGTGCATCGAGCAACCACACCTCAAGGTGAGCCTATTGTGGCGTTCGGGAGCACTAAGCCACCGCACCTCTCCAACGGAGATTAGCACTCGCAAGAGTGTGAACTTCGGGATAAATCTTCGTCTCCCGCGTGCCTCGGTTATCTCTATACCCGAGCTCTTTACTTATGCACTTTACCTTGTGATAGCCATTGTGCTTGAAGTCATATATATCTTGCTATCACATAAGTTGCTTGTATTGCTTAGCATAAGTTGTTGGTGCACATAGGTGAAACATTGCTTAGAATAAGTTGTTGGTGCACATAAGTGAACCATAGTATATAGGCTTTGGGCTTGACAAAGTAAACGCTAGTTTTATTCCGCATTTGTTAAGCCCATCTCGTGAAAGTTTTAAGCCGCCTATTCACCCCCCTCTAGGCGACATCAGTGTCCTTTCAATTGGTATCAGAGCAAGGTCTCTCATTCTTAGGCTTCACCGCCTTGAGAGTAAAGATGTCGGTTAGGGGATTAGTGCACAATAACTTGTTTATATTTGATGGCACAAATTATGATCTATGGAAAATTTATGTGCTTAATATCTTGCGGGGAATTTCCCCGGACATGGAGCGATTTCTTGGCATGGGTTTTTCTTCTCCTAAGGATCCTCAAAATTTATCTCTTGAGGAGAAGAAAAACTCTTCCCTCGATGCTCTTGCTTCTCATGTGTTTTCCATTGTTGTGAGCAATGTAGTTACTTCATCAATCATGCCTTTTGGGAGCTCTCATGAATTATGGACAAAGCTTCAAGATAAATATGATGTGTCCAATATTATTGAGGATGATTGTATTGCTTCCACTTCTGGCCGTGATGAGTTCTCATCTTCATCCACTTCACCAATGTGTGGCAAGACACAAGGTAATGATATGGTGAGTGGTGATGGAAATTGCAATGTTGGTATTGGACTTACTATTGATGATCATTCATCTATATCTCATTGCAATGGTTCATCTTTTGACTTAAACACATCTAGCACTATAAATGAAATACATGCTTGTGTTGATAGTCCTTGCATATCATGTGTAAGTTGTTTGAATAAATCTAATGATGATATGCTTGCTTTGTCTTGTGGCCATGATAAAAATGCTTATATTTCCTCTAGTTTCTATGTGACTAACAATGTAGAGGAAACCAAATATTCTATTGGTCAAGACAAGATCTTAAAAGGAGCCTCAAGTAACTCCTCATCTTTATCTCACGGTCCTCATATATGCCTTATGGCCAAGGGTTCCACGGTACCTCCTACCATGGAACCTAATATGTCTCGTGATGATAAGGATGAGGATGAGGATGAATATGAAGAAGAGGATTGGGTTGTCTCTCTACGCGATAAGTGTAAGAGTTTATTCAAGGTTCTTTGCAAAGATAAAATTGCTAGCACTCACTTCTTTGAAATCTTGACTACCACTATTGAGAGCCAAAAATGTATTTGGTTGCATGAGAACACCATTGATAAAATGGGTGCTCTTGAACGTGAGTACGCCAATGATGTGGCATCTCTAAAGGATGAACTTGAAGAAGAACAAACCACCAAGGAAGCTCTTGAGGAGACCTTTGCTCTAGAATTGTCTAGAGAAAAGGAAAACCATGATAGAGCTCTTGAGGTGGCAAATGAACTAAAGCTAAAAAAATGATAAGCTTGTGTTTGTTAATGCTAAACTCCTTGAGGATTTTGAGCAACTCAAAAAGGGCTCAAGGGTCATTGAGAGTGCGCTCACCAAACTCACCGAGTCGCATGAGCAACTTAAAGCTTCTTATCTAAAAGAGCATGCTAACTTGCTATTAATAATGATGCTTGTGCTACTAACTCTACTTCTTGTGAAGCATCTATCTTGAAGGAGAATGTTGAGCTAAGGGCTCAACTTGAATTGCTAACTAGCAATTATGGGAAATTGGAAGAAAATCATGGAAAGCTTTCTAGCTCCCATGAGGATCTTCTAGCTTCTCATGATAGGCTAAAGTTAGCTCATGAGGCTATCATATCAAAGGCAACACCTTGTGAGCCTCATGTGGATACTAGCACTAGTAATCAAAATACTATATTGCCATGTGCTAGTCCTAGTAATTCATCCACTCATAGTATTGCTAAATCTTGTGATGAATTATCTTCCTTGCCTTGTTGCTCTAATAATGAAGGTTCTACTTCCTCTAGTACTTGTGTTGTTACTAACCATGTAGAGGAAATCAAAGAGCTCAAGGCCCAAGTCACTTCTTTGAAGAACGACTTGGTAAAGAGTCATGAAGGGAATTGCAAACTTGACAAGATGTTGAGTGTGCAACAATCCCCCAATGACAAGAGTGGACTTGGATTCAACTCCAACAACAAGAACAAGTCCAAGAACAACAAGATTAAGAAGGGCCAACTACAAGTCAAAGACCCGACCAAGATTGTTTGCTTCAAGTGCAAAATTGAAGGGCATCATGTTAGATCTTGCCCTTTGAAGAAGAAGCAAAAAAGGGAAGCGGCCTCAAGCTCAAACTCACATTCAACCTCAAGTTGAAGAAATGCCACTTCCCAAGAAGAATCAAGCCAATGCTCCCATTGTGGAGAAATCTAGTGAGAAGAAGGAGAAGAAAAGAACTTGCTACATATGCCGCGAGAAGGGCCACATATCCTCCTTTTGAACTATTGGTACCTCATCCAACTCTATCACCATTGATGATGTTTATTCTCTTCGTAAGGATGAGGGTGGCAATGTGTTTGCCAAATATGTTGGTGCTCAAAGTGGTGTCAAGAAAAGAACCATTTGGGTTGCCAAGCCTATTGTGACTAACCTCTTTGGACCCAACATAGTTGGGGACCAACAATCCAAACTTGATCAATAGGTAATTGTTGGAGGGCATTGGAGACTTGGCTACGTCATGAAGAATTAAGGGATCTTCATCATTTATATTATATCAAGCCAAGTCTTTTGGTTATCTTGCTTATATCATATATCCAATATTCCTCCTTGCGGTAACATGTGCTCAACTCATTTATATTGAAAGTTACTCGCCCCTTTGCATGTGTTAGTTTTTTTCCTAACATGTTTTTGTATATGTTGTGCTTCCTACTTGCTTTTCTTGAGAAATCAAGTCTATGCATGTTGGGTTGCACACCATGTATTTGTGTTTTTGTTGGAGCCTCTTTGCATCTTGTTGTATCTTATATGGCTCTTTGAGCGATTAATGGACTATTACATTTTGGGGGAGTGATATTCCTTTGGGAATTTCATAATCGTAACAATGTGTGTACATGAGGAATATCACTTAGAATTGATATTGCAAGATTATCTAGTCGCTATGTGGTATGTCATCTTCATGAGAAATTCAAATTCTAATGTCCATTAATATCTCTAGTTGTATCTTATTTACCTCTTGTGAAAATAAATTCCTTATCACATTATGGGGAGTAATAAGCTTTGTGCATATTACAAGTCTAGAAAATGTGAACATTTGAGGTTGTCTCACATAAAATTGATATTGTAAATTATCTCTCTCTTATGTGGCATGTTTGCTCAAACAAGTTCCAATTTGCTTAAATGGCTTGATTTCTAATATCTTTGTGGATCTTATTTGGAAAGTTTTTCTTGGCATGGTTTTTCACAACGTGTCCCTCAATACACTTTTGGGAAAACCATGTGCTTCAAGTCATTCTATTAATTGCTTTGCATGTTGGCATGAATGCTATTAATTACTTTGCATGTTGGTATGACTAATTGAAGCTATCAAGAAACTCTCTTTGCATGATGGTTAACTCTTATCTTTTACCATATGCTTTATTTGGTGTAAATATGATCTTATGTATACTTACAAACTACCACCGGAAAATATTTCCTAATACCTCTTGTCCTAGGACAATTGGCAATCTATTATGAGGTAGATTTTTATTGATCATATTTACATTTTCTCTTATGTTTCAATTTCCTTATTTATTGCCATGAATTTGTTGTGCTTTGACTCCCATGTGTCTTCCTTGCATCTTATGTATCTAATTTGTCTATTCAAACTTTCTTTGTATTTTTAGTAGATATAGGTAGCGTGATGATCCTAGTTTTGTGCATTTTGTGTCCATATGATAAATCCTAGATAATGCACTAATATTGGGGGAGCTCTCCTATATTTGTTATAATGCTTAACATCTCTTGATCATTATCAAAAATTTGGTTTTGGGAGACATAAATTTTCTTGTTGATACTTTGTGCCATCATAAAAAGTGTCGAGGGTTTGGTTTATTTGTTGAAACCTTGATATCTTGGGAGTTGGTTATCTCATTCCTTTGTGTTTAGGTCTAATTAGCTTCTTATAATGAGATAAGTCTTTGGAGTCAATCTTGTGTTGATTTGATTCTTTGATATAATTTGGACAACCATTGTCTCTTGATTTATTCGGTGTTTTGTCCAAATTGTATCTTCCTTTGGTTCTTGAAAGTATTGTGCATGCATATTTAATATATGTATATCTTATGGCATGTGTTACTTTCTTTGATCCAATATATAGGGTAAACTCCATCAAATCCTAATTTGGTTAAGATGTGCATGAAATTCAATTTCATATCTATATGCACATAGTATTGTGGAGTTTGTCCTATATGTTGTAGTGTGTCTAACTACTTCGGAACCAATTAGTTTGGGGACCATTTTGTACTTACCATTGTGTTAGGTACAATGGATATGCTTTGGATGCTTGTCTCACTCTTGGAAAGAAGTGGTGACTCAATGGTAACTTGAGGCAAGCTAGGATTATCAACGAACACATATCTACTACATCCACACCAATGCTATCTTGGTAACAAGTATCTTCTCATTCATACTTTTCTTGTATCCAACCTTATGGTTGCATCTTGGCATGAATCTCTTGATTTGCAAATATTGTTCTTCTTGCAAAAGTCTTAATGAAACCTCTTTATTGTGAATGTGAGTAATTTGAGATGAGTGCATTTGTTGGGAAGTATACTAAATCATGATCATGATTCATCCATCCCAACTATGCCTATCTAGCAATTTTATTGCATATCAATTCCTCAAGGCTCTCACGTGTGCACTATAGATGAAAGTGCAAATTTAGTTATTCTTTTGGTATCCTCGTTTGTGATACTTGTTGCCTCTCTCAATGCATCCCAACTATCTTCTATCCCTTGTTGATATTTGTGATGTATTTTAGATGTTTGTGGTTGAAGTTCATGAATGTACAATAAGATAAAATTGAGCCTTTGGCCATGCTATTAAGCAAAAATTCTTATTGGTATATTGCATGACTTCATTTTGGATATCATGCTATATTTTTTGCGTATCTATTTTGTGTGTACATGTTTCTTTGTGGATAAACATCTTAGTGATTTTGTCCACTTAGTGAAACTTATACACATATGAGATGATACATGTCCATTTGATATCTTATTTATTTGTTGCGTGTTGATTGGTCATGCTAAGCAATTTAATTCATTGAAGACTATGATGATGCTTTTTGCTCATCCTTGTAATAGTCTTATAATATGCTTTATCATGCCTTTCACATATCTTCTTGGTTGAGCCTTTTATTATGGTGCCTCTTACTTGTTGCTCAACCATTTGTTTGTTGCAAGTGTTAAGTTTAATTTTCTATCTATGATCTATTGCAAATGTTTGTGTTTTAAATGGTAATGGGGGATGATACGTCTCAAACGTATCTATAATTTCTTATGTTCCATGCTACTTTATTGATGATACTCACATGTTTTATACACACTTTATGTCATATTTATGCATTTTCCGGCACTAACATATTGACAAGATACCGAAGAGCCAGTTGATGTTTTCTGCTGTTTTTGGTTTCAGAAATCCTACAAAGGAAATATTCTCAGAATTGGACGAAATCAACGCCCAGGGTCTTATTTTTCCACGAAGCTTCCAGAAGACTGAGGGGGATACGAAGCGGGGCGACGAGGCGCCGCCACACTAGGGCCGCGCGGCCTAGGGGGGGCCGCGCCGCCCTAGCGTGTGGGGCCCCCGTCAGCCCCCCGACTCTGCCCTTCCGCCTATAAAAAGTCTTCGTCGAGAAAACCCCAGTACCGAGAGCCACGATATGGAAAACCTTCCAGAGATGCCACCGCCGCCAATCCCATCTCGGGGGATTCAGGAGATCGCCTCCGGCACCCTGCCGGAGAGGGGAATCATCTCCCGGGGGACTCTTCATCGCCATGATCACCTCCGGAGTGATGTGTGAGTAGTTCACCCCTGGACTATGGGTCCATAGGAGTAGCTAGATGGTTGTCTTCTCCTCATGTGCTATCATTGTTAGATCTTGTGAGCTGCCTATCATGATCAAGATCATCTATTTGTAATGCTACATGTTGCGTTTGTTGGGATCCGATGAATATGGAATACTATGTTATGTTGATTATCAGTCTATCATATATGTGTTGTTTATGATCTTGCATGCTCTCCGTTGCTAGTAGAGGCTCTGGCAAAGTTGATACTTGTAACTCCAAGAGGGAGTATTTATGCTCGATAGTGGGTTCATGCCTCCATTTAATCTGGGACAAAGGATGCAAAGTTCTAAGGTTGTGGATGTGCTGTTGCCACTAGGGATAAAACATCAATGCTATGTCTAAGGATATTTGTGTTGATTACATTACGCACCATACTTAATGCAATTGTCTATTGTTTGCAACTTAATACTGGAAGGGGTGCGGATGCTAACCCGAAGGTGGACTTTTTAGGCATAGATGCATGCTGGATAGCGGTCCATGTACTTTGTCGTAATGCCCAATTGAATTTCACACTACTCATCATAATATGTATGTGCATTGTCATGCCATCTTTATTTGTCAATTGCCCAACTGTAATTTGTTCACCCATGATACGTCTCCAACGTATCGATAATTTCTTATGTTCCATGCTACTTTATTGATGATACCTACATGTTTTATACATACTTTATGTCATATTTATGCATTTTCCGGCACTAACCTATTAACGAGATGCCGAAGAGCCAGTTGTTGTTTTCTGCTGTTTTTGGTTTCAGAAATCCTAGTAAGGAAATATTCTCGGAATTGGATGAAATCAACGCCCATGATCTTATTTTTCCATGAAGCTTCCAGAAGTCCGGAGAGGAAACGAAGTGGGGCGACGAGGCGATGCCACACTAGGGCGGCGCGGCCCAGGCCCTGGCCGCGCCGGCCTGTGGTGTGGGCCCCTCGTGGTGCCCCTGACCTACCCTTCCGCCTACATAAGCCTTCGTCGAGAATAACTCCAGTACCGAGAGCCACGATACGGAAAACCTTCCAGAGACACCGCCGCCGCCAATCCCATCTCGGGGGATTCAGGAGATCGCCTCCGGCACCCTGCCGGAGAGGGGAATCATCTCCCGGAGGACTCTTCACCGCCATGGTCGCCTCCGGAGTGATGTGTGAGTAGTTCACCCCTGGACTATGGGTCCATAGCAGTAGCTAGATGGTCGTCTTCTCCTAATTGTGCTATCATTGTTGGATCTTGTGAGCTACCTAACATGATCAAGATCATCTATCTGTAATGCTACATGTTGCGTTTGTTGGGATCCGATGAATAGTGAATGCTATGTTATGTTGATTATCAATCCATCATCTATGTGTTGTTTATGATCTTGCATGCTCTCCGTTGCTAGTAGAGGCTCTGGCCAAGTTTTTGCTTGTAACTCCAAGAGGGAGTATTTATGCTCGATAGTGGGTTCATGCCTCCATTAAATCTGGGACAGTGACAGAAAGTTCTAAGGTTGTGGATGTGTGATACGTCTCCGACGTATCGATAATTTCTTATGTTCCATGCCACATTATTGATGTTATCTACATGTTTTATGCACACTTTATGTCATATTCGTGCATTTTCTGGAACTAACCTATTAACAAGATGCCGAAGTGCCAGTTGCTGTTTTCTGCTGTTTTTGGTTTCAGAAATCCTAGTAAGGAAATATTCTCGGAATTGGACGAAATCAACGCCCAGGGTCCTATTTTGCCACGAAGCTTCCAGAAGTCCGAAGAGGAGACGAAGTGGGGCCACGAGGTGCCCAGACCCTAGGGCGGCGCGGCCCCCCCTTGGCCGCGCGGCCCTGTGGTGTGGGGCCCACGTGCCGCCAATTGACCTGCCCTTCCGACTACTTAAAGCCTCCGTTGCGAAACCCCCAGTACCGAGAGCCACGATACGGAAAACCTTCCAGAGACGCCGCCGCCGCCGATCCCATCTCGGGGGATCCAGGAGATCGCCTCCGGCACCCTGCCGGAGAGGGGAATCATCTCCCGGAGGACTCTACGCCGCCATGGTCGCCTCCGGAGTGATGTGTGAGTAGTCTACCCCTGGACTATGGGTCCATAGCAGTAGCTAGATGGTTGTCTTCTCCCCATTGTGCTTCATTGTCGGATCTTGTGAGCTGCCTAACATGATCAAGATCATCTATCTGTAATTCTATATGTTGCGTTTGTTGGGATCCGACGAATAGAGAATACTTGTTATGTTGATTATCAAAGTTATGTCTATGTGTTGTTTATGATCTTGCATGCTCTCCGTTACTAGTAGATGCTCTGGCCAAGTAGATGCTTGTAACTCCAAGAGGGAGTATTTATGCTCGATAGTGGGTTCATGCCGCATTGACACAGGACAAAGGATGTAAAGTTCTAAGGTTGTGTTGTGCTGTTGCCACTAGGGATAAAACATTGATGCTATGTCTAAGGATGTAGTTGTTGATTACATTACGCACCATACTTAATGCAATTGTCTATTGCTTTGCCACTTAATACTGGAGGGGGTTCGGATGATAACCTGAAGGTGGACTTTTTAGGCATAGATGCAGTTGGATGGCGGTCTATGTACTTTGTCGTAATGCCCAATTAAATCTCACTATACTCATCATAATATGTATGTGCATGGTCATGCCCTCTTTATTTGTCAATTGCCCAACTGTAATTTGTTCACCCAACATGCTGTTTATTTTATGGGAGAGACACCTCTAGTGAACTGTGGACCCCGGTCCAATTCTCTATACTGAAATACAATCTACTGCAATACTTGTTCTACTGTTTTCTGCAAACAATCATCTTCCACACAATACGGTTAATCCTTTGTTACAGCAAGCCGGTGAGATTGACAACCTCACTGTTTCGTTGGGGCAAAGTACTTTGGTTGTGTTGTGCATGTTCCACGTTGGCGCCGGAATCCCTGGTGTTGCGCCGCACTACATCCCGCCGCCATCAACCTTCAACGTGCTTCTTGGCTCCTCCTGGTTCGATAAACCTTGGTTTCTTTCTGAGGGAAAACTTGCTGCTGTGCGCATCATACCTTCCTCTTGGGGTTCCCAACGAACGTGTGAGTTACACGCCATCAATGTGCTGTTGCCACTAGGGATAAAACATCAATGCTATGTCTAAGGATATATTTGTTGATTACATTACGCACCATACTTAATGCAATTGTCTGTTGTTTGCAACTTAATACTGGAGGGGGTTCGGATGATAACCTGAAGGTGGACTTTTTAGGCATAGATGCATGCTGGATAGCGGTCTATGTACTTTGTCGTAATGCCAAATTAAATCTCACACTACTCATCATAACATGTATGTGCATGGTCATGCCCTCTTTATTTGTCAATTGCCCAACTGTAGTTTGTTCACCCAACATGCTTATTCTTATGGGAGAGACACCACTAGTGAACTGTGGACCCCGGTCCATTCTTTTACATCGAATACAATCTACTGCAATACTCGTTCTACTGTTCTCTGCAAACATCATCATCCACACTATACATCTAATCCTTTGTTACAGCAAGCCGGTGAGATTGACAACCTCACTATTACGTTGGGACAAAGTACTTTGGTTGTTTTGTGCAGGTTCCACGTTGGCGCCGGAATCCCTGGTGTTGTGCCGCACTACACTCCGCCGCCATCAACCTTCAACGTGCTTCTTGGCTCCTACTGGTTCGATAAACCTTGGTTTCTTACTGAGGGAAAACTTGCCGCTGTACGCATCACACCTTCCTCTTGGGGTTCCCAACGGGCACGTCGACTGCGTGCTAGCATCAAGACTTTTTCTGGCGCCGTTGCCGGGGAGATCAAGACACGCTGCAAGGGGAGTCTCTACTTCCAATCTCTTTACTTTGTTTTTGTCTTGCTTTACTTTTATTTACTTCTTTGTTTGTTGCACTAAAACAAAACACAAAAAAATTAGTTGCTAGTTCTACTTTATTTACTGTCTTGTTTGCAATCTCCATATTAAAAACACAAAAAAATTAGTTACTTGCATTTACTTTATCTAGTTTGCTTTATTTACTATTGCTAAAATGAGTAATCCTGAAGTTGAAGTTCGTTCGTTTAAGCAACAAGGGGGAGAATGTTTAAAAAATGCTTGGTATATAGAATTAGTGATGCTCATAATAGGTGCACTAAGAAACACTCCACCACTATCCTACTCAGGAATTTTTATGTTGTTATCTCTAGCTGGAATAGGTATGTTCTTGATTGTCTTGCGGGGGGTAATTTCCTAGGCACTCCCGCTTTAGAAGCTAGTTGCATAATTGAGAGTCTATTTGGAATACCACCTATTAATGAAGTTAAAATTGAAATCTCTCTTGAAGATGTCATGAAAAAGTTGGAGACAATAGAGCAAAATCTTCCGAGAATTGAGACTAATTTGGGAGCATTACTTGATAGCACTGACAAACTTGATAAATCTCTAGGTGGAATTAATGAGAGAATTGCCATCTTAGAAGCTTGTGCTATTCATGATAATCAAACCCAAATGATTAGTGAACTTGAAGAGGCTATGGGAACATTGGGTTCAACTTTTTCTTCTATTAAATTTAAGGAGAAAGCTTATGTGGGTAAGGAGCAAAAGTTCATGTATGTCTCTAAAGTGCCTAAACCAAAAAACTATTATAGGCCTAAAATTGACAAAGCCCTTAATACCATTATAGATAATATAGCATCTAAGATACCTAATGTGACAAGTTGTGAAAATTATGATGTTGATGCTTCGTCTCTTGATGTTACTTGATTCACACTTTCTGCGCCTAGCTGAAAGGCGTTAAAGGAAAGCGCTTATGGGAGACAACCCATGATTTTACTACAACACTTTTGTTTTATATTTGAGTCTTGGAAGTTGTTACTACTGTAGCAACCTCTCCTTATCTTAGTTTTGTTGCATTGTTGTGCCAAGTAAAGTCTTTGATAGTAAGATTCATGCTAGATTTGGATTACTGCGCAGAAACAGATTTCTTGCTGTCACGAATATGGGTATAATTCTCTGTAGGTAACTCATAAAATTCTGCCAATTTACGTGAGTGATCCTAAGATATGTACGCAACTTTCATTCAATTTGAGCAAGTCTGGTGCCTCTTAGAAATCCGTCTTTACGGACTGTTCTGTTTTGACAGATTCTGCCTTTTATTTCACATTGCCTGTTTTGCTATGCTTGATGGATTTTTCTATTCAATTAACTTTCAGTAGCTTTGTGCAATGTCCAGAAGTGTTAAGAATGATTATGTCACCTCTGAACATGTGAATTTTGATTATGCACTAACCCTCTAATGAGTTGTTTTGAGTTTGGGGTGGAGGAAGTTTTCAAGGATCAAGAGAGGAGGATGATACAATATGATCAAGGAGAGTGAAAGCTCTAAGCTTGGGGACGCCCCGGTGGTTCATCCCTGCATATTTCAAGAAGACTCAAGCATCTAAGCTTGGGGATGCCCAAGGCATCCCCTTCTTCATCGACAACATTATCAGGTTCCTCTAATGAAACTATATTTTTATTCCATCACATCTTATGCACTTTGCTTGGAGCGTCTGTTTGTTTTTATTTTTGTTTTGTTTGAATAAAGTTGGATCCTAGCATTCATTGTGTGGGAGAGAGACATGCTCCGCTGTTGCATATGGACAAATATGTCCTTAGGCTTTACTCATAATATTCATGACGAAGGTTGAAACTGCTTCGTTAAATTGTTATATGGTTGGAAACGAGAAATGCTACATGTGGTAATTGGTAGAATGTCTTGAATAATGTGATACTTGGCAATTGTTGTGCTCATGTTTAAGCTCTTGCATCATATACTTTGCACCTATTAATGAATAAATACATAGAGCTTGCTAAAATTTGGTTTGCATGATTGGTCTCTCTAAGGTCTAGATATTTTCTAGTAAGGGTCGAACAACAAGGAAGACGGTGTAGAGTCTTATAATACTTACAATATGTTTTTTATGTGAGTTTTGCTGTACCGGTTCATACTTGTGTTTGCTTTAAACAACCTTGCTAGCCTAAACCTTGTATCGAGAGGGAATACTTCTCATGCATCCAAAATCCTTGAGCCAAACACTATACCACTCGTGTCCACCATACCTACCTACTACATGGTATTTCTCCGCCATTCCAAAGTAAATTGCTTGAGTGCTACCTTTAAATTTCTATTCTTTATCTTTGCAATATATAGCTCATGGGACAAATAGCCTAAAAACTATTGTGGTATTGAATATGTACTTATGCATCTTATTTCTTATTAAGTTGCTTGTTGTGCGATAACCATGTTCCTGGGGACGCCATCAACTACCCTTTGTTGAATATCATGTGAGTTGCTATGCATGTTCGTCTTGTCTAAAGTAAGGGTGATTTACCATGAGTTGAATGGTTTGAGCATGCATATTGTTAGAGAAGAACATTGGGCCGCTAACTAAAGCCAAGATCCATGGTGGAAGTTTCAGTTTTAGACAACAATCCTCAATCTCTTATGAGAAAATTATTTGTTGTTGAATGCTTAAGCATTAAAAAGGAGTCCATTATCTGTTGTCTATGTTGTCCCGGTATGGATGTCTAAGTTGAGAATAATCAAAAGCGAGAAATCCAATGCGAGCTTTCTCCTTAGACCTTTGTACAGGCGGCATAGAGGTATTCTTTTGTGATACTTGGTTAAAACATATGTATTGCGGTGATAATCCAGGTAATCCGAGCTAATTAGGACAAGGTGCGGGCACTATTGGTATACTATGCATGAGGCTTGCAACTTGTAGGATATAATTTACATGATACATATGCTTTATTACTACCGTTGACAAAATTGTTTCTTGTTTTCAAAATAAAAGCTCTAGCACAAACATAGCAATCGATGCTTCCCTCGTCGAAGGGCCTTTCTTCAACTTTTATGTTGAGTCAGTTTACCTATTTCCTCCCATCTCAAGAAGCAAACACTTGTGTGAACTGAGCATTGATTCCTACATACTTGCATATTGCACTTGTTATATTACTTTATGTTGACAATATCCATGAGATATACATGTTACAAGTTGAAAGCAACCGCTGATACTTAATCTTCCTTTGTGTTGCTTCAATACCTTTACTATGAATTTATTGCTTTATGAGTTAACTCTTATGCAAGACTTATTGATGCTTGTCTTGAAAGTACTATTCATGAAAAGTCTTTGCTATATGATTCAGTTGTTTACTCATTATATTTACCATTGCTTCGAATCGCTGCATTCATTACATGTGCTTACAATAGTATGATCAAGATTATGATGGCATGTCACTTCAGAAATTATCTTTGTTATCGTTTACCTACTCGGGACGAGTAGGAACTAAGCTTGGGGATGCTGATACGTCTCCAACGTATCGATAATTTCTTATGTTCCATGCTACTTTATTGATGATACCTACATGTTTTATACATACTTTATGTCATATTTATGCATTTTCCGGCACTAACCTATTAACGAGATGCCGAAGAGCCAGTTGCTGTTTTCTGCTGTTTTTGGTTTCAGAAATCCTAGTAAGGAAATATTCTCGGAATTGGACGAAATCAACGCCCAGGATCTTATTTTTCCACGAAGCTTCCAGAACTCCGGAGAGGAAACGAAGTGGGGCGACGAGGCGACACCACACTAGGGCGGCGCGGCCCAGGCCCTGGCCGCACCGGCCTGTGGTGTGGGCCCCTCGTGGCGCCCCCTGACCTACCCTTCCGCCTACATAAGCCTTCGTCGAGAATAACTCCAGTACCGAGAGCCACGATACGGAAAACCTTCCAGAGACGCCGCCGCCGCCAATCCCATCTCGGGGGATTCAGGAGATCGCCTCCGGCACCCTGCCGGAGAGGGGAATCATCTCCCGGAGGACTCTTCACCGCCATGGTCGCCTCCGGAGTGATGTGTGAGTAGTTCACCCCTGGACTATGGGTCCATAGCAGTAGCTAGATGGTCGTCTTCTCCTAATTGTGCTATCATTGTTGGATCTTGTGAGCTGCCTAACATGATCAAGATCATCTATCTGTAATGCTACATGTTGCATTTGTTGGGATTCGATGAATAGTGAATGCTATGTTATGTTGATTATCAATCCATCATCTATGTGTTGTTTATGATCTTGCATGCTCTCCGTTGCTAGTAGAGGCTCTGGCCAAGTTTTTTGCTTGTAACTCCAAGAGGGAGTATTTATGCTCGATAGTGGGTTCATGCCTCCATTAAATCTGGGACAGTGACAGAAAGTTCTAAGGTTGTGGATGTGTTGTTGCCACTAGGGATAAAACATCAATGCTATGTCTAAGGATATATTTGTTGATTACATTACGCACCATACTTAATGCAATTGTCTGTTGTTTGCAACTTAATACTGGAGGGGGTTCGGATGATAACCTGAAGGTGGACTTTTTAGGCATAGATGCATGCTAGATAGCGGTCTATGTACTTTGTCGTAATGCCCAATTAAATCTCACACTACTCATCATAACATGTATGTGCATGGTCATGCCCTCTTTATTTGCCAATTGCCCAACTGTAATTTGTTCACCCAACATGCTTATTCTTATGGGAGAGACACCACTAGTGAACTGTGGACCCCGGTCCATTCTTTTACATCGAATACAATCTACTGCAATACTCGTTCTACTGTCCTCTGCAAACATCATCATCCACACTATACATCTAATCCTTTGTTACAGCAAGCCGGTGAGATTGACAACCTCACTGTTATGTTGGGACAAAGTACTTTGGTTGTTTTGTGCAGGTTCTATGTTGGCGTCGGAATCCCTGGTGTTGCGCCGCACTACACTCCGCCGCCATCAACCTTCAACGTGCTTCTTGGCTCCTACTGGTTCGATAAACCTTGGTTTCTTACTGAGGGAAAACTTGCCGCTGTACGCATCACACCTTCCTCTTGGGGTTCCCAACGGGCACGTCGACTGCGTGCTAGCATCAACCCAACATGCTATTTCTTATTGGAGAGACACCACTAGTGAACTGTGGACCCCGGTCCATTCTTTTACATCGAATACAATCTACTGCAATACTTGTTCTTACTGTTCTTCGCAAACATCATCTTCCACACTATACATCTAATCCTTTGTTACAGCAAGCCGGTGAGATTGACAACCTCACTGTTACGTTGGGGCAAAGTACTTTGATTGTGTTGTGCAGGTTCCACGTTGGCGCCGGAATCCCTGGTGTTGCGCCGCACTACACTCCGCCACCATCAACCTTCACGTGCTTCCTTGACTCCTACTGGTTCGATAAACCTTGGTTTCTTACTGAGGGAAACTTGCTGCTGTACGCATCACACCTTCCACTTGGGGTTCCCAACGGGCGTGTGCTTTACGCGTCATCAAGCTAAATTTCTGGCGCCGTTGCCGGGGAGATCAAGACACGCTGCAAGGGGAGTCTCTCACTTCCAATCTCTTTACTTTGTTTTTGTCTTTCTTTACTTTATTTTATTTACTGCTTTGTTTGTTCATTATATCAAAAATACAAAAAAATTAGTTACTTGTTTTACTTTACTTAATTCCATGCATGTTTTTATTTCACTAGTTAGGCTTAATGGAAAACAACAAAAATATTAGAGATCTTTATAGTATTTATCTTGAGTTAGGACATGAGGTGTTTGAAGAGAAAATTTAAAAACCTATGGAACTTTATATGCGTGCTAATGGCAATGTTATTAGTATGAATTCTTTGAACACCATTGTTGCTAATGCTATGGAAAATTCTAAGCTTGGGGAAGCTGGTTTTGATGAGCATGATATTTCTAGTCCCCCAAGCATGGAGGAGAAAATTTACTTTGATGATACTTTACCTCCTATATATGATGATTACGGTGATGAGAATAATAATGATAGCTATTTTATTGAATTTGCTCCCACTACAATTAATAGTAATGACTATGCTTATGTGGAGAGTAATAATTTTATGCATGTAGCTCATGATAAGAATGTTTCATGTGATAGTTATATTGTTGAGTTTGTTCATGATGCTACTGAAAATCTTTATGAGAGAGGACAATATGTTTGTAGGGATTTCCATGTTACTAAAACACCTCTCTTTTTGCTGAAAATCTTGAAGTTGCGCTTGTCTAGTTTTCCTATGCTTATTGCATTATGCTTACATGACTTGTTTATTTACAAGATTCCTTTTCATAGGAAGTGGGTTAGACTTAAAAGTGTTTGTTATTTTCTTTTGATGCTCTCTTTTGCTTCAACTCTTATTTCTTGCGAGAGCATCATTAAAATCACTGAGCCCATCTTAATGGCTATAAAGAAAGCACTTCTTGTGAGATAACCCATGTTTTATTTTACTTTTGCACTTTTGTTTTATATTTGAGTCTTGGAAGTTGTTACTACTGTAGCAACCTCTCCTTATCTTTATTTTATTGCATTGTTGTGCCAAGTAAAGTCTTTGATAGTAAAGATGATACTAGATTTGGATTACTGCGCAGAAACAGATTTCTTGCTGTCACAAATTTGAGTAGTATTCTCTGTAGGTAACTCAGAAAAATCTGCCAATTTACGTGAGTAATCCTCAGATATGTATGCAATTTTCATTAAATTTGAGCATTTTCATCTGAGCAAGTTAAGTGCCCCGGAAAAATTCGTCTTTACGGACTGTTCTGTTTTGACAGATTCTGCCTTTTATTTCGCATTGCCTGTTTTGCTATGTTTGATGGATTTCTTTATTCCATTAACTTTCAGTAGCTTTGTGCAATGTCCAGAAGTGTTAAGAATTATTATGTCACCTCTAAACATGTGAATTTTTAATTATGCACTAACCCTCTAATGAGTTTGTTTTGAGTTTGGTGTGGAGGAAGTTTTCAAGGATCAAGAGAGGAGGATGATACAATATGATCAAGGAGAGTGAAAGCTCTAAGCTTGGGGATGCCCCCGTGGTTCATCCCTGCATATTTCAAGAAGACTCAAGCATCTAAGCTTGGGGATGCCCAAGGCATCCCCTTCTTCATCGACAAATTATCAGGTCACCTCTAGTGAAACTATATTTTTATTCCGTCACATCTTATGTGCTTTACTTGGAGCGTCTTTATGTTCTTGTTTTTGTTTTGTTTGAATAAAATTGGATCCTAGCATTCATTGTGTGGGAAAGAGACATGCTCCGCTGTTGCATATGAACACATATGTTCTTAGCTTTATTCTTAATGTTCATGGCGAAGGTTGAAACTGCTTTGTTAATTGTTATATAGTTGGAAACAGAAAATGCTACAAGTGGTAATTGGTATAATGTCTTGAATAATTTGATACTTGGCAATTTTTGTGCTCATATAGATCATGTTTAAGCTCTTGCATCATGTACTTTGCACCTATTAGTGAAGAAATGCCGTAGAGCTTGTTGACATTTGGTTTGCATGATTGGTCTCTCTAAAGTCTAGATATTTTCTGGTAAGGGTTTGAACAACAAGGAAGACAGTGTAGAGTCTTATAATGCTTGCAATATGTTCTTATGTAAGTTTTTCTGTACCGGTTCATACTTGTGTTTGCTTCAAACAACCTTGCTAGCCAAAACCTTGTATTGAGAGGGATTACTTCTCGTGCATCCAAAATCCTTGAGCCAAAAACTATGCCATTTGTGTCCACCATACCTACCTACTACATGGTATTTCTCTGCCATTCCAAAGTAAATTGCTTGAGTGCTACCTTTAAAATTCCATTCTTTGTCTTTGCAATATATAGCTCATGGGAAAAATAGCTTAAAAACTATTGTGGTATTGAATATGTACTTACGTATCTTATTTCTTAATAAGTTGCTTGTTGAGCGGTAACCATGTTCCTGGGGACGCCATCAACTATTTCACCTTTGTTGAATATCATGTGAGTTGCTATGCATGCTCGTCTTGTCTGAAGTAAGGGTGATTTATCATGAGTTGAACGGTTTGAGTATGCATATTGCTAGAGAAGAACATTGGGCCGCTAACTAAAGCCATGATCCATGGTGGAAGTTTCAGTTTGGACAACAATCCTCAATCTCTTATGAGAATATTATCTATTGTTGAATGCTTATGCATTAAAGAGGAGTCCATTATCTGTTGTCTATGTTGTCCCGGTATGGATGTCTAAGTTGAGAATAATCAAAAGCGAGAAATCCAATGCGAGCTTTCTCCTTAGACCTTTGTACAGGCGGCATAGAGGTACCCCTTTGTGATACTTGGTTAAAACATATGTTATGCAATGATAATCCATGTAAATCCAAGCTAATTAGGACAAGGTGCGGGCACTATTGGTAATCTATGCATGAGGCTTGCAACTTATAGGATATCTTATACATAACACATATGCTTTATTACTACCGTTGACAAAATTGTTTCTTGTTTTCAAAATAAAAGCTCTAGCACAAATATAGCAATCCATGCTTCCCTTTGCGAAGGGCCATTCTTCTACTTTTATGTTGAGTCAGTTTACCTATTTCTTTCTATCTTAGAAGCAAACACTTGTGTTAACTGTGCATTGATTCCTACATATTTGCTTATTTGCATTCATCATATTATTTTGTGTTGACAATTATCCATGAGATAAACATGTTGAAGTTGAAAGCAACCGCAGAAACTTATATCTTCCTTTGTGTTGCTTCAAAACTTTCTACTAAGAATCTATTGCTTTATGAGTTAACTCCTATGCAAGTCTTATTGATGCTTGTCTTGAAAGTACTATTCATGAAAAGTCTTTGCTATATGATTTAGTTGTTTACTCATTGTCTTTACCATTGCTTCGAATCGCTGCATTCATTACATATGCTTACAATAGTATTGATCAAGATTATGATAGCATGTCACTTCAGAAATTATCTTTGTTATCGTTTACCTACTCGAGGACGAGTAGGAACTAAGCTTGGGGATGCTTGATACGTCTCAAACGTATCTATAATTTCTTATGTTCCATGCTACTTTATTGATGATACTCACATGTTTTATACACACTTTATGTCATATTTATGCATTTTCCGGCACTAACCTATTGACAAGATGCCGAAGAGCCAGTTGTTGTTTTCTGCTGTTTTTGGTTTCAGAAATCCTACAAAGGAAATATTCTCGGAATTGGACGAAATCAACGCCCAGGGTCTTATTTTTCCATGAAGCTTCCAGAAGACCGAGGGGGATACGAAGTGGGGCGACGAGGCGCCGCCACACTAGGGCCATGCGGCCTAGGGGGGCCCCGCACCGCCCTAGCGTGTGGGGCCCCCGTCAGCCCCCCGACTCTGCCCTTCCGCCTATAAAAAGTCTTCGTCGAGAAAACCCCAGTACCGAGAGCCACGATACGGAAAACCTTCCAGAGACGCCGCCGCCGCCAATCCCATCTCGGGGGATTCAGGAGATCGCCTCCGGAACCCTGCCGGAGAGGGGAATCATCTCCCGGAGGACTCTTCATCGCCATGATCGCCTCCGGAGTGACGTGTGAGTAGTTCACCCCTGTACTATGGGTCCATAGCAGTAGCTAGATGGTTGTATTCTCCTCATGTGCTATCATTGTTAGATCTTGTGAGCTGCCTACCATGATCAAGATCATCTATTTGTAATGCTACATGTTGCGTTTGTTGGGATCCGATGAATATGGAATACTATGTTATGTTGATTATCAATCTATCATATATGTGTTGTTTATGATCTTGCATGCTCTCCATTGCTAGTAGAGGCTCTGGCCAAGTTGATACTTGTAACTCCAAGAGGGAGTATTTATGCTCGATAGTGGGTTCATGCCTCCATTTAATCTGGGACAGTGACAAAAAGTTCTAAGGTTGTGGATGTGCTGTTGCCACTAGGGATAAAACATCAATGCTATGTCTAAGGATATTTGTGTTGATTACATTACGCACCATACTTAATGCAATTGTCTGTTGTTTGCAACTTAATACTAGAAGGGGTGCAGATGCTAACCCGAAGGTGGACTTTTTAGGCATAGATGCATGTTGGATAGCGGTCTATGTACTTTGTCGTAATGCCCAATTGAATTTCACACTACTCATCATAATATGTATGTGCATTGTCATGCCATCTTTATTTGTCAATTGCCCAACTGTAATTTGTTCACCCAACATGCTATTTCTTATTGGAGAGACACCACTAGTGAACTGTGGACCCCGGTCCATTCTTTTACATCGAATACAATCTACTGCAATACTTGTTCTTACTGTTCTTCGCAAACATCATCTTCCACACTATACATCTAATCCTTTGTTACAGAAAGCCGGTGAGATTGACAAGCTCACTGTTACGTTGGGGCAAAGTACTTTGATTGTGTTGTGCAGGTTCCACGTTGGCTCCAGAATCCCTGGTGTTGCGCCGCACTACACTCCGCCACCATCAACCTTCACGTGCTTCCTTGACTCCTACTGGTTCGATAAACCTTGGTTTCTTACTGAGGGAAACTTGCTGCTGTACGCATCACACCTTCCACTTGGGGTTCCCAACGGGCGTGTGCTTTACGCGTCATCAGGGGAGTGAGGATTCCATTTTAATTTATACATGTACCTTTGGGAGCTTCCTCATTTTATTTAAGGCACTATTTGTAGTGATCATTAGAGTTTGATTCACTTGGTATCTTTTGTTTTGAATGATATTATGGGAGTGATGATTCCATGTTTGTGCACTTTATACTCCAATGCAAGTTGTCTAGTTTTGTGCACAAACCTTGGGGAGCTTCCTCATATTTTTTAGAGCAGTCTTCTTGATCTTATCATAATATCTATCTTTCTTTTGGTATCTTCTTTGTGGTTCATTTGGTTGCTTGCTTCATTTGTTGAAGCTTCTTCACTTTGTTATCTTTTTGCAATCTTTGATCCTATCTATAGTTTGATTCCTTCTGAATATTCGTCATTGGATACGTGCATTTGAATCCACTCAAATTATGAGAAATGCACACGCTATGGAGGAACTCTCACTATATTGGCCTTCTTAATTTTTCACCCATTTCGGCAATTGGTGCCAATGGGGGAGAAGTTTGGAGGGTTTAAGGGAATTTGGTTATGTCTTTGCTTTGTGCTGAAGCATGTGCCTTTATTGCATTGCATCTTGTTATTTTGCATAGTTGAATATTTAGAGGAAACTCCACTAGGCCTTGAATGCCAATATATGCAATGAAAGTCAAGATCATTCACACATGCATATATTATGGGGGAGTCTGCTCTATATATTCAACTTTTTGTTACTTAAATTCCTTATATAAACCCTCTCAAAGAGATTGTCATCAATTACCAAAATGGGGGAGATTGAAAGTGCATGGAGCCCCCATGTGTGGTTTTGGTAATTAATGACAATCCCTATGGACTAATGTTTAGATTGAGTTATATTTGTAGGAGTTGTCCATAGGCAATGCTTGAACCATATGTTGGCTTCAAGGTTGCAAGAAGAATAAATTGATGAAGGATATCAAGTGTCAAGTATGTCTTGAAGATGAAGATGGAGTGAGCCCTAAAGTTACTTCAAGACATCAACATGATGAAGAATGAAGAAATGAAGTGCAAGTTCAAGATGAGCCAACTTGAAGAGATCATATGCTTGAAGGCAATGCTTGAACTGTATGTTGGCTTCAAGATTGCAATAAGAAGCAAATGAAGAAGATCAAGTGTCAAGTATGTCTTGAAGATGAAGATGAAGTGAGCTCTCAAGGTTAACTTCAAGACATCAACGAAATGAAGTGCAAGTTCAAGATGAGCCAACTCGAAGAGATCATAAGCTTGAAGCTTGCCATGAAGAAATGATGTGCAAGTTCAAGATGAGCCATCTCGAAGAGATTCTTTGCTGACTCTTGCCATCCATATGGTGATCATGGATATGTGAAGATGCACCGAAGAAGAAGCTCTCCCATGGTGGATTATGGGGGAGCAATCCACAAGACTTCGTCAAGCAAGCACAATCAAGAAAGGCGTTCCATCTTGTTGAGGTCAAGATCGTCATCATCGAGCTCAAGTGGAATGCGCAAGTATAAGGTTTGATCTTGATAGGGTTTCTTTCTCACCGGTCTCATAGTGTAGTTGGAGACCGGTTTATAGTTTAGTTGTCGTACTATCAAGAGGGCTCTCCAGTGAGTAACTCGATCGTATCGTTCGGAGAGAGCTCAAACCTTTGCATCCTTGCATCATCTTTCTTGGTTGTTATTTGGATTTTATCCATGTGATGTTTTAGAGCTTGTGCTTATTCTCATGACAAGCTCTAGTTCATCGAAAATGGATTTCGCATAGATCACTTGTTGCATTTTCAAGGTTGGAGGTTTTTACCGGTATGTCTTTTTAGATAGGTCAAACCTTTCATCATTTGTTTCTATCCTACATTGTTGGATTATGATGGTTCCCTGCATGATCTTGTAGAGCTTGTTCCTAGCTTTAAAACAAGCCCAAGATCATCAAAATCGGAGTCCGGATGCTAAAGTTATGCCCATTTCAGTTTGATGTTTCTACCAGTTTTCACGGGGGCGGATATTCCGGCCCAAGTTTGGGGCGGATAATCCGCCCCCCAGAAAAATCCGGCCTCTGGGAAAATCCGGCCAAAAATCAGGCCCCCATCCAGGGGCATGTTTTTTCTGGTCGTTAGCCGTTTTTCGGGGCCCGGATATTTTGCAAATATCCGGCCCGGAAAATCCGGCCTGAGCATACCCAAACGGTCTATTTCGATGGGAGGGGTATTTAAGCACCGCTTCTTCCTCCTTGGGCAGGTTGGTTCACTCTCTCTCTCTCCCCTCGATTGTTGTCCTTCCAAGCTTGCCCTAGTTCTTGATTCCTCCCATGATTCTTGCATATTCTTGAGGGAAAAGGGAGAGGAGATCTGCATCTACATCTTCACCAATCAAACCCCTCTCTTTGTGAGGGGAACCCACTAGATCTTGATCTTGGAGGATTTTGTGTTCTCTTCTTTGTTCTTCCTCTCTTATTCCCCCAATAGCTTTTGTAGCTTTGTTGAAGTTTGAGAGAGAAGGATTTGAGCATCTTTGTGGTGTTCTTTCCATTGCATTTGGTGCATAGGTTTGAGTTCTCCACGGTGATTCGTGGTGGTGAAAGCAAGAAGGTTGTTACTCTTGGGTTCTTGGAACCCTAGACGGATTCTAGGCCTTTGTGGCGGTTTGTTGGGAGCCTACAATTAAGTTGTGGTTGTGTGCCCCAATCTTTGTGTAAGGCTCGGTTTCCGCCTCGAAGGAAATCCCTTAGTGGAACCGTGACCTAGGCCTTTGTGGCGAGGGTCACCGGAGAATAAGGTGAGGCGCCTTCGTGGCGTTCGGTGTGTGGTGTGAGTACCGCATCTTGGGGTGATGCCTTTGTGGCGTTGGTGTGCATCGAGCAACCACACCTCAATGTGGGCCTCTTGTGGCGTTCGGGAGCACTAAGCCACCGCACCTCTCCAACGGAGATTAGCACTCGCAAGAGTGTGAACTTCGGGATAAATCTTCGTCTCCCGCGTGCCTCGGTTATCTCTATACCCGAGCTCTTTACTTATGCACTTTACCTTGTGATAGCCATCGTGCTTGAAGTCATATATATCTTGCTATCACATAAGTTGCTTGTATTGCTTAGCATAAGTTGTTGGTGCACATAGGTGAACCATTGCTTAGAATAACTTGTTGGTGCACATAGGTGAACCATAGTATATAGGCTTTGGGCTTGACAAAGTAAATGTTAGTTTTATTCCGCATTTGTTAAGCCCATCTCGTAAAAGTTTTAAGCCGCCTATTCACCCCCCCCCCTCTAGGCGACATCAATGTCCTTTCACCTGGGACCAGGTCAGGCTGGTTCAAACCGGGCCTGGCACCGGGTGGTGACCGGGTGCGCCGAGGTGACAAAAAAACACCCCCGGTTGGCATCAGTGCAGGATCCGGTTGAAACCGGGCTCACCCAGCGTGAGGGCCGGTTGGACCGGGCCTGGTGCCGGGTCGGCCGGCATGGTGGCCGATCAGTACGGGCCTAGCGCCGGGATGGACTGCTTCTTCTTCTTCCTTCGCGCATGCCTCCCGCTCGTCCCTCGCGCCTCCATGAGACGTCTTCATGTCCAGCTTCACGTCCAGCTGCTCCTCTTCTCCTCGTGTGATGCTTGCTCCCCCTTCATACATGATCATATATAAGTAATAGGACTTAGGCAGTATAAAGTTCCCATCGATCAAAGTATCACTTAGGAACAAGCTCACCTGTTGTTTGAGTAGCTTCGCACGAGCTCGTGTCATTGGTCCAATTCTGACTTCATTGGACTTGAGTTTCACAGCAGCATCGTCTTCATCTTGCAATGACGGAGGTAGTAGTGTAGTAGGGATGTCATCATCATCTCCCCCCTTCAAAAGGCGTCGACATCGACACTCCAAGGTCTTCTCCGTCATATGGTGTCAAATCAGCAACATTGAAAGATTTACTGACACCAAACTCATCAGTTGGAAGATCTATCGAGTATGCATTATCGTTGATCTTGGCAATCACTTTGTAAGGACCAGCACCACGAGGAAGCGACTTGGACTTCCGTAGCTTCGGGAACCTATCCTTGCGAAAATGTACCCAGACCATATCACCAGGCTTGAACAACATATCCTTGTGCTTCTTGTTCATCCTTGCAGCATTGCTCTTTCCTTTCTTCTCTATCAACTCTTTAGTCTTCTCATGAATCTTTCGCAAAAAATCCGCCCGCTTTGATGCCTCCATATTGACTCTCTCATGTATGGGTAAGGGGCAACAAATCAAGCGAAGTAATGGGTTTGAAACCATACACCACCTCAAAGGGACATAGCTCTGTGGTAGAATGTACCGCCCTGTTATAAGCAAACTCCACATGCGGCAAACAATCTTCCCACTCCTTCAGGTTCTTGTTGATCATGGATCTCAACAGTTGTGGCAATGTTCTATTCACCACTTCAGTTTGACCATCAGTTTGGGGATGACAAGTAGTACTGAAAAGTAGCTTTGTCCCCAGCTTTCTCCAAAGCGTCTTCCAGAAGTAGCTCATCAAATTCACGTCATGATCAGAGACAATAGTCTTCGGGGCTCCATGTAGACGTACAATCTCCCTGAAAAACAGGCTGGCAGTATGCGACACATCATCGCTCTTGTGGCAGAAAGTGTGACATCGTAGAGAATCTATCCACTACCACAAATATAGAATCATGGCCTCTCTTAGTACGCGGCAAACCCAACACAAAATCCATACTAATGTCTTCCCATGGTGTAGTAGGTGCCGGTAAAGGAGTATACAAACCGTGAGGCTTCAGCTTGGACTTGGACTTGTTGCAAGTAATGCATCTCTTCACATATCTGTCCACATCCCGCCTCATCGTTGGCCAATAATAATGGTCAGCCAGCATGATCTAGTAGCGTCTTCTCACGCCCAAAGTGACCCATCAAACCTCCAGCATGAGATTCCTGCAATAAAAGCAAACACAGACGATTCTGGAACACATAGTTTGTTAGCCCTAAACTGAAGGAGATATGCCCAAGAGGCAATAATAAAAGTGGTTATTATATATCTTTATGTTTATGATAAATGTTTATATACCATGCTATAATTGTATTAACCGAAACATTGATACATGTGTGATATGTAAACAACAAAGAGTCCCTAGTATGCCTCTTAACTAGCTTGTTGATTAATGGATGATTAGTTTCATAATCATGAACATTGGATGTTATTAATAACAAGGTTATATCATTGTATGAATGATGTAATGGACACACCCAATTAAGCGTAGCATAAGATCACGGCATTAAGTTATTTGCTATAAGCTTTCGATACATAGTTACCTAGTCCTTATGACCATGAGATCATGTAAATCACTTATACCGGAAAGGTACTTTGATTACATCAAACGCCACTGCGTAAATGGGTGGTTATAAAGGTGGGATTAAGTATCCGGAAAGTATGAGTTGAGGCATATGGATCAACAGTGGGATCTGTCCATCCCGATGACGGATAGATATACTCTGGGCCCTCTCGGTGGAATGTCGTCTAATGTCTTGCAAGCATATGAATGAGTTCATAAGAGACCACATACCACGGTACGAGTAAAGAGTACTTGTCAGGAGACGAGGTTGAACAAGGTATAGAGTGATACCGATGATCAAACCTCGGACAAGTAAAATATCGCGTGACAAAGGGAATTGGTATCGTATGTGAATGGTTCATTCGATCACTAAAGTCATCGTTGAATATGTGGGAGCCATTATGGATCTCCAGATCCCGCTATTGGTTATTGGTCGGAGTGAGTACTCAACCATGTCCACATAGTTCACGAACCGTAGGGTGACACACTTAAAGTTGGATGTTGAAATGGTAGAACTCGAATATGGAATGGAGTTCGAATATTTGTTCGGAGTCCTGGATGAGATCCTGGACATCACGAGGAGTTCCGGAATGGTCCGGAGAATAAGATTCATATATAGGAAGTCATTTTATAAGATTTAAAATGATCCGGAAGGTTCTATGGAAGGTTCTAGAAGGTTCTAGAAAAGTCCGGAAGAAAACACTATGGAAGGCGGAGTCCCAAAGGGACTCCACCACCATGGCCGGCCAACCCCGCACCACCTCAAGTGGCCGACGCCCCCCTCTCCCCAAACCCTAGCCGCCCCGCTCCTCCACTTCCCGCACGCTTAGCGAAGCGCCGCCGGGTTTCTCCACCACCACCGACACCACGCCGTCGTGCTGCCGGATTCAAGAGGAGCTACTACTTCCGCTTCCCGCTGGAACGGGGAGGTGGACGTCGTCTTCATCAACAACCGAACGTGTGACCGAGTACGGAGGTGCTGCCCGTTCGTGGCGCCGTGATCAAGATCTTCTACGCGCTTTTGCAAGCGGCAAGTGAACGTCTACCACAGCAACAAGAGCCTCATCTTGTAGGCTTTGGAATCTCTTCAAGGTTGAGACTCGATAATCTCCTCGTTGCTACCGTCTTCTAGATTGCATCTTGGCTTGGATTGCGTGTTCGCGGTAGGAAATTTTTTGTTTTCTATGCAACGAATCCCTACTGTGGTATCAGAGCCGTGTCTATGCATAGATGGTTGCACGAGTAGAACACAATGGTTTTGTGGGCGTTGATGCTCTTGTTATCTTTAGTTTGAGTACTTTGCATCTTTGTGGCATAGTGGGATGAAGCGGCTCGGACTAACTTTACATGACCGCGTTCATGAGACTTGTTCCTCGTTCGACATGCAACTTGTATTGCATAAGAGGCTTTGCGGGTGTCTGTCTCTCCTACTATAGTGAAGATTCAATTTACTCTTCTATTGACAACATTAGTATCAACGTTGTGGTTCATGTTCGTAGGTAGATTAGATCTCTATCGAAAACCCTAAACCACGTAAAATATGCAAACCAAATTAGAGACGTCTAACTTGTTTTTGCAGGGTTTGGTGATGTGATATGGCCATAATGTGATGATGAATATGTATGAGATGATCATTATTGTATTGTGACAACCGGCAGGAGCCTTATGGTTGTCTTTAAATTTCATGTTGAGTAGTATTTCAAAGTAGTTGTAATAGTTGCTACATGGAGGACAATCATGAAGACGGCGCCATTGACCTTGACGCTACGCCGACGATGATGGAGATCATGCCCGAAGATGATGGAGATCATGTCCGTGCTTTGGAGATGAAGATCAAAGGCGCAAAGACAAAAGGGCCATATCATATCACATATGAACTGCATGTGATGTTAATCCTTTTATGCATCTTGTTTTGCTTAGATCGCGACGGTAGCATTATAAGATGATCCCTCACTAAAATCTCAAGATAATAAAGTGTTCATCCTTAGTAGCACCGTTGCCAAGACTTGTCGTTTCGAAGCATCTCGTGATGATCGGGTGTGATAGAATCAACAAGTGCATACAACGGGTGCAAGACAGTTTTGCACATGCGGATACTAAGGTGGCCTTGACGAGCCTAGCATGTACAGACATGGTCTCGGAACACGTGATACCGAAAGGTAGAGCATGAATCATATGGTTGATATGATGAACACGTTGAGTGTTCGCCATTGAAATCACACCTTGTCTCGTGATGATCGGACTTAGGTGCGGTGGATTTGGTTCGTGTGATCACTAAGACAATGCGAGGGATATTGTTTTGAGTGGGAGTTCACCTAGATTTTTAATTATGTTGAATTAAAATTTGAACTCAATTTGTCATAAACTTAGTCTAAACTTTTGCAAATATATGTTGTAGAGATGGCGTCCCCAATCAATTTTAACCAGTTCCTAGAGAAAGAAAAGCTTAAGAGCAACGGTAGCAACTTCACCGACTAGTTCCGTCATGTGAGGATCTTCCTCTCTGGCGGAAATCTGCAATTTGTGCTTGATGCACCGCTAGGTGACCCTCCTGCAGAAACTGAAACCGATGAAGTAAAAGCTGTTTACGCGACTCGGAAAACTCGGTACTCTCAAGTTCAGTGTGCCATCCTATGCGATGCTGAATCCGATCTTCAAAAACGTTTTGAGCACCACGATCCTCATGAGTTGATGAATGAGCTGAAAGCTATATTTGAGACTCATGCGGCCGTGGAATGCTATGAAGCATCGAAACATTTCTTCAGTTGTATGATGGAAGAAGGCAGCTCCGTTAGTGAGCACATGCTCGCCATGACCGGGCATGCGAAGAAACTCAGTGACTTGGGAATAGTGATTCCTAATAGACTAGGGATTAATCGTGTCCTTCAATCACTACCACCAAGTTACAAGAACTTTGTGATGAACTACAATATGCAGAACATGAACAAGGAGTTACCTGAACTCTTTGGCATGCTAAAAGCTGCTGAGATTGAGATCAAGAAAGAGCACCAAGTGTTGATGGTCAACAAGACCACCAGTTTCAAGAAACATGGCAAGTCTAAGGGAAAATTCAAGAAGAGTGGCAAGAAAGCTGCCACGCCTCCTGTGAAACCTAAGAACGGCCCTAAGCCTGATGCTGAGTGCTATTACTGCAAGGAGAAGGGACACTGGAAGCGTAATTGCTCCAAGTATCTGGCTGATCTGAAGAGCGGCCTTGTCAAGAAGAAGAAAGAAGGTATATCTGATATACATGTTATAGATGTTTATCTCACTGGTTCTCGTTCTAGTACCTGGGTATTTGATACTGGTTCGGTTGCTCATATTTGTAACTTGAAACAGGAACTAAAGAATAAACGAAGACTACTGAAAGATGAAGTGACGATGCGCGTTGGAAACGGATCCAAAGTCGATGTGATCGTTGTCGGCACACTTCCTCTACATCTACCTTCGGGATTAGTTTTAAGCCTAAATAATTTTTATTTTGTACCCACGTTGAGCATGAACATTATATCTGGATCTTGTTTAATGCAAGACGGTTATTCATTCAAGTCTGAGAATAATGGTTGTTCTATTTTTATGAATAATATCTTTTATGGTCGAGCACCTGAAAAGAATGGCTTATTTCTGTTAGATCTCGATAGTAGTGATACGCATATACATAACATTGATGCTAAGCGAATTAAATTGAATGATAATTCTACTTATATGTGGCACTCGCTGCCTTAGTCATATTGGAGTGAAACGCATGAAGAAACTCCATACCGATGGATTACTTGAATCACTTGACTTTGAGTCACTTGATAGATGCGAAGCATGTCTAATGGGAAAAATGACTAAGACTCCATTTTCTGGTATGATGGAGCGAGCTACTGACTTATTGGAAATCATACATACCGATGTGTGCGGACCAATGAGTGTAGCATCGCGCAGTGGTTATCGTTATGTTCTAACCTTCACAGATGATGTGAGTAGATATGGGTATATCTATTTCATGAAACATAAATCCGAAACTTTCGAGAAGTTTAAGGAATTCCAAAGTGAAGTAGAAAATCAACGTAACAAGAAGATTAAATTTCTACGATCTGATCGTGGAGGTGAATATCTGAGTTATGAGTTTGGCATGCATTTAAAGAAATGCGGAATACTTTCACAATTGACACCGCCAGGAACACCACAACGAAACGGTGTGTCCGAACATCGTAATCGAACTCTCTTAGATATGGTTCGTTCTATGATGTCTCTTACTGATTTGCCGTTATCATTTTGGAGTTATGCATTAGAGACAGCCGCATTCACTTTAAATAGAGCACCATCAAAATCCGTAGAAACGACACCGTATGAATTATGGTTTAATAAGAAACCTAAGCTGTCGTTCCTTAAAGTTTGGGGTTGCGAAGCCTATGTAAAGAAGTTACAACCGGACAAGCTAGAACCCAAAGCGGAGAAATGCGTCTTCATAGGATACCCTAAGGAAACTATAGGGTACACTTTCTATCACAGATCCGAAGGCAAAATCTTTGTTGCTAAAAACGGAACCTTTCTTGAGAAAGAATTTCTCACTAAAGAAGTGACTGGAAGAAAAGTAGAACTCGCTGGGATTGATGAATCTTTACTCGTTGATCAGAGTAGCGCGATGGGAAGTTGTACTGTACCGCCTACACCGGCAACAGAGGAAGCTAATGATAATGATCATGAAACTTCGAACGAGGAAACTACTGAACCTCGCAGATCGACAAGGGAACATACCACTCCTGATTGGTATGATCCTTGTCTAAATGTCATGATTGTGGATAACAATGATGAGGACCCTGCGACGTATGAAGAAGCGATGATGAGCCCAGATTCCAACAAATGGCAAGAAGCCATGAAATCCGAAATGGGATCCATGTATGATAACAAAGTGTGGACTTTGGTAGACTTACCTGATAGCCGCAAGGCTGTCGAGAATAAATGGATCTTCAAGAGAAAAACAGATGCTGATGGTAATATTACTGTCTATAAAGCTCGACTTGTCGCAAAGGGTTTCCGACAAATTCAAGGAGTTGACTACGATGAGACTTTCTCACCTGTAGCGAAGCTAAAATCTGTGAGGATTTTGTTAGCAATAGCTGCATTTTTCGATTATGAGATTTGGCAGATGGATGTCAAAACGGCGTTCCTTAATGGAGACATTGAGGAAGAGTTGTATATGGTACAACCCAAAGGTTTTGTCGATCCTAAAAATGCGACAAAGTATGCAAACTTCAGCGTTCAATCTATGGACTGAAGCAAGCATCAAGAAGTTGGAACCGACGCTTGATAAGGTGATCAAAGACTTCAGGTTTATACAAAGGTCATGGAGAGGCCTGTATTTACAAGAAAGTGAGTGGGAGCTCTGTAGCATTCCTGATATTATATGTAGATGACATATTATTGATTGGGAATGATATAGAACTATTAAGCAGTGTAAAAGGTTATTTGAATAATAGTTTTTCAATGAAAGACCTTGGTGAAGCATCATATATATTAGGCATCAAGATTTATAGAGATAGATCAAGACGCCTAATAGGGCTATCACAGAGTACATACCTGGACAAGATTCTAAAGAAGTTTAGAATGGACGAAAGCAAGAAAGGGTTCTTACCTATGTTACAGGCAAGGTCTTGAGTAAGACTCAATTACCTGCTACCGCAGAAGAAAGAGAAAGGATGAGTAATATCCCCTATACCTCGGCGAGGGATCTATCATGTATGCCATGCTATGTACTAGACCGGATATAGCACATGCTGTTAGTTTGACTAGCAGATATCAAAGTGATCCAGAATGGAACATCGGACAGCGGTCAAGAATATCCTGAAGTACTTGAAAAGAACTAAGGATATGTTTCTTTGTTATGGAGGTGACCAAGAGCTCGTTGTAAGCGGTTACACCGATGCAAGTTGGAACACTGATCCTGATGACTCTAAGTCACAATCTGGGTACGTGTTTATATTGAATGGTGCTACAGTAAGCTGGGCAAGCTCGAAGCAGTGCACGGTGGCGAAGTCTTCAACAGAATCAGAGTACATAGCGGCTTCAGAGGCTTCATCAGAAGCGGTATGGATGAAGAGGTTCATTGTAGAGCTCGGTGTGGTTCCTAGTGCATTGGACCCATTAGTCATCTACTGTGACAACATGGGTGCCATCGCCAATGCACAAGAACCAAGGTCACACAAGAGGCTGAAGCATATCAAGCTGCGTTACCACTCGATTCGCGAGTACATCGAAGATGGAGAAGTAAAGATTTGCAAAGTACACACTGATCTGAATGTAGCAGATCCGTTGACTAAAGCTCTCCCTAGGGCAAAGCATGACCAACACCAGAATGCCATGGGTGTTAGGTACCTTACAATGTAATCTAGATTATTGACTCTAGTGCAAGTGGGAGACTGAAGGAGATATGCCCAAGAGGCAATAATAAAGTGGTTATTATATATCTTTATGTTTACGATAAATGTTTATATACCATGCTATAATTGTATTAACCGAAACATTGATACATGTGTGATATGTAAACAACAAAGAGTCCCTAGTATGCCTCTTAACTAGCTTGTTGATTAATGGATGATTAGTTTCATAATCATGAACATTGGATGTTATTAATAACAAGGTTATATCATTGTATGAATGATGTAATGGACACACCCAATTAAGCGTAGCATAAGATCACGTCATTAAGTTATTTGCTATAAGCTTTCGACCTAGTCCTTATGACCATGAGATCATGTAAATCACTTATACCGGAAAGGTACTTTGATTACATCAAATGCCACTGCGTAAATGGGTGGTTATAAAGGTGGGATTAAGTATCCGGAAAGTATGAGTTGAGGCATATGGATAAACAGTGGGATTTTTCCATCCCGATGACGGATAGATATACTCTGGGCCCTCTCGGTGGAATGTCGTCTAATGTCTTGCAAGCATATGAATGAGTTCATAAGAGACCACATACCACGGTACGAGTAAAGAGTACTTGTCAGGAGACGAGGTTGAACAAGGTATAGAGTGATACCGATGATCAAACCTCGGACAAGTAAAATATCGCGTGACAAAGGGAATTGGTATCATATGTGAATGGTTCATTCGATCACTAAAGTCATTGTTGAATATGTGGGAGCCATTATGGATCTCCAGATCCCGCTATTGGTTATTGGTCGGAGTGAGTACTCAACCATGTCCGCATAGTTCACGAACCGTAGGGTGACACACTTAAAGTTGGATGTTGAAATGGTAGAACTTGAATATGGAATGGAGTTCGAATATTTGTTCGGAGTCCCGGATGAGATCCCGGATATCACGAGGAGTCCCGGAATGGTCCGGAGAATAAGATTCATATATAGGAAGTCATTTTATAAGATTTAAAATGATCCAGAAGGTTCTATGGAAGGTTCTAGAAGGTTCTAGAAAAGTCCGGAAGAAAACACTATGGAAGGCGGAGTCCCAAAGGGACTCCACCACCATGGCCGGCCAACCCTAAAGGGGGAGGAGTCCCAAGTGGACTCCCCTAAGGGGCCGGCCACCCCCCCCCCCCACATGGAAGGGGGGAATCCCACCCCAAGTGGGATTCCCACCTTGGGTAGGTTTCCCTATCACATGGAAGGTTTTGGGTTCGGGTCTTATTCGGAGACTTGTTGTCCAACACTTGGGGCTTCCACCTATATAATGAGGGCCAAGGGGAGGGGGCCGGCCACCCCAACAAGCACAAGGTGGCCGCACCACCTCAAGTGGCCGGCGCCCCCCTCTCCCCAAACCCTAGCCGCCCCGCTCCTCCACTTCCCGCACGCTTAGCGAAGCTCCGCCGGGTTTCTCCACCACCACCGACACCACGCCGTCGTGCTGCCGGATTCAAGAGGAGCTACTACTTCCGCTGCCCGCTGGAACGGGGAGGTGGACGTCGTCTTCATCAACAACCGAACGTGTGACCGAGTACGGAGGTGCTGCCCGTTCGTGGCGCCGTGATCAAGATCTTCTACGCGCTTTTGCAAGCAGCAAGTGAACGTCTACCGCAGCAACAAGAGCCTCATCTTGTAGGCTTTGGAATCTCTTCAAGGGTGAGACTCGATAATCTCCTCGTTGCTACCGTCTTCTAGATTGCATCTTGGCTTGGATTGCGTATTCGCGGTAGGAAATTTTTTGTTTTCTATGCAACGAATCCCTACATAAACAAGAACCCATCATGTATGTGATATTTTTCCCATGCTTTACCAATAGCACACAAGCGATATGGTTCAGCAAAATCATGATCAGTAGCATACAAATCACATAGTATCTCTAATCCAGGAATTTTAACATCAAGTTGAGTTAATAGCATATTCTTCCTAGATAGAGCATCAGCAACAATATTATCTTTTCCCTTCTTATGCTTAATAATGTACGGAAAAGACTCAATGAACTCAACCCACTTAGCAAGACGCCTAGGCAAGTTAGATTGAGCTTTCAGATATTTTAAAGCTTCATGATCAGAATGTATGATAAATTCTTTTGGACACAAATAATGTTGTCAAACCTCAAGAACTCTAATTAAAGCATACAATTCTTTATCATATATTGGATAGTTCAACTTAGCACCAGAAAGTTTCTCAGAAAAATATGCAATTGGGCGATCCTCTTGCATCAACACACCACCAATTCCAATACCACTAGCATCACATTTAATCTCAAATTTCTTATTGAAATCAGGAAGTGCAAGCAACAGTGCAGAAGTTAACAATCTCTTAAGTTCATCAAAAGCATGATCTTGGGCTGCGCCCCACTCAAAACAACACCCTCTTTAGTCAATTCATTCAAAGGTGCAGCAATAGGACTGAAATTAGGCACAAATCTTCTACAAAATCCAGCAAGACCATGAAAACTTCGTACTTGACTCACATTCATGGGAGTAGGCCAATTTTGAATTGCTTCAATTTTAGACACATCTACTTCTACTCCATGCTTAGAGACAACATAACCCAGAAATATGACCTTATCTTTGCAAAATGTGCACTTCTCAAGATTACCATAGAGTTTATTATCACGCAACAATTGCAACACATGTCGATATGTATAGTATGATCAGATTCATTGCGGCTGTAGATTAATATGTCATCAAAGTACACAACCACAAACTTGCCAATAAAATCACACAAAACATGGTTCATCAGTCTCATGAAAGTGCTAGGTGCATTAGTTAAACCAAAAGGCATTACTAACCACTCATATAAACCAAATTTTGTTTTAAAGGCGGTTTTCCATTCATCCCCCTCTTTTATCCTAATTTGATGATAACCACTATGCAAATCAATTTTAGAGAAAACATCAGCACCACTCAATTCATCTAGCATATCCTCTAAACGGGGATTAGGATGACGATATCGAATAGTAATGTTGTTTATCGCTCTACAATCTACACACATGCGCCATGTACCATCTTTCTTAGAAACTAGAACAACAGGAACATCACAAGGACTAAGGCTTATGCGGATATAACCTTTATCGAGTAGCGCTTGTACTTGCTTCTGTATATCCTTCGTCTCTTCGGGGTTCATCCTATATGGCGCCTTATTGGGCAGCGAAGCTCCGGGGATCAAGTAAATTTGATGCTCAATACCACGCAATGGTGGCAATCCTGCGGGTACCTCCTCCGGAAAAACGTCGCTGAATTCCTGCAAAACACTAGAAACACCAAGAGAAATAGGGGTCATGTCATTAGAAACCAAAACCTCACCCTTGTACATGAGCACAAGAGGCATGGCTGTAGGATCCTCACTAAATTCTCTCATGTCCTCTTTGGTGGCTAATAACACTAAGGAATTCACTCTCTCACTTTTCGTTATATCACTCACGGTATTACAATTCTCTCGCCTATCTATAGGTGCATCCTCCAAGTTTACTTCAATTTTCTGACGAGATTCATTGACAATTTCCTGTGGTGACATAGGCTGCAAGTTGATTTTCTTGCCCTTGAACTCTAAGTGATATGTATTCGCGCGGCCATTGTGTTGCACAGAACGGTCATACAGCCATGGCCGACCCAATAGTAGGTGACACACTGATACGTCTCCGACATATCGATAATTTCTTATGTTCCATGCCACATTATTGATGATATCTACATGTTTTATGCATACTTTATGTCATATTTATGCATTTTCTGGAACTAACCTATTAACAACATGCCGAAGAGCCAGTTGCTGTTTTCTGCTGTTTTTGGTTTCAGAAATCCTAGTAAGGAAATATTCTCGGAATTGGACGAAATCAACGCCCAGGGGCCTATTTTCACACGAAGCCTCCGGAAGACCTGAGAGTCAACGAAGTGGGGCCACGAGGCGGCCAGGTGATAGGGCGGCGCGGCCCAAGCCCTGGCCGCGCCACCCTGTCATCTGGGCCCCTCGTGACGCCCCTGACCTGCCCTTCCGCCTACAAATAGCCTTCGTCGCGAAACCCCCAGTACCGAGAGCCACGATACGGAAAACCTTCCAGAGACGCCGCCGCCGCCAATCCCATCTCGGGGGATTCAGGAGATCGCCTCCGGCATCCTGCCGGAGAGGGGAATCATCTCCCGGAGGACTCTACACCGCCATGGTCGCCTCCGGAGTGATGAGTGAGTAGTTCACCCCTGGACTATGGGTCCATAGCAGTAGCTAGATGGTTGTCTTCTCCTCATTATGCTTCATTGTCGGATCTTGTGAGCTGCCGAACATGATCAAGATCATCTATCTGTAATGCTATATGTTGTGTTTGTTGGGATCCGATGGATAGAGAATACTATGTTATGTTGATTATCAATTTATATCTATGTGTTGTTTATGATCTTGCATGCTCTCCGTTATTAGTAGAGGCTCTGGCCAAGTTTTTACTCTTAACTCCAAGAGGGGGTATTTATGCTCGATAGTGGGTTCATGTCTCCGTGAACTGGGAGTGACAGAAACCTCTAAGGTTATGGATGTACTGTTGCCACTAGGGATAAAACATTGATGCTATGTCCGAGGATGTAGTTATTGATTACATTACGCACCATACTTAATGCAATTGTCTGTTGTTTTCAACTCAATACTGGAAGGGGTTCGGATGATAACCTGAAGGTGGACTTTTTAGGCATAGATGCATGCTGGATAGCGGTCTATGTACTTTGTCGTAATGCCCAATTAAATCTCACAATACTCATCATAATATGTATGTGCATGGTCATGCCCTCTCTATTTGTCAATTGTCCAACTGTAATTTGTTCACCGAACATGCTATTTATCTTATGGGAGAGACACCACTAGTGAACTGTGGACCCCGGTCCATTTTTTACATCTGAAATACAATCTACTGCAATTGTTCTACTGTTCTCTGCAAACAATCATCATCCACACTATACATCTAATCCTTTGTTACAGCAAGCCGGTGAGATTGACAACCTCACTATTTCGTTGGGGCAAAGTACTTGGTTTGTGCTGTGCAGGTTCCACGTTGGCGCTGGAATCCCTGGTGTTGCGCCGCACTACATCTCGCCGCCATCAACCTTCAACGTGCTTCTTGACTCCTACTGGTTCGATTAAAGCTTGATTTCATACTGAGGGAAAACTTGCCGCTGTACGCATCACACCTTCCTCTTGGGGTTCCCAACGGTCGCGTGCTGTACGCGTATCAAGACTGTTTTCTGGCGCCGTTGCCGGGGAGATCAAGACACGCTGCAAGGGGAGTCTCCACATCCCAATCTCTTTACTTTGTTTTTGTCTTGCTTTGCTTTATTTACTACTTTGTTTGCTGCACTAAATCAAAATACAAAAAAAATTAGTTGCTAGTTTTACTTTATTTGCTATCTTGTTTGCTATATCAAAAACACAAAAAAAATTAGTTACTTGCATTTACTTTATCTAGTTTGCTTTATTTACTATTGCTAAAATGGGTACTCCTGAAAATACTAAGTTGTGTGACTTCACAACCACAAATAATAATGATTTCTTATGCACACCAATTGCTCCACCTGCTACTACAGCGGAATTCTTTGAAATTAAACCTGCTTTACTAAATCTTGTTATGCGAGAGCAATTTTCTGGTGTTAGTTCTGATGATGCTGCTGCCCATCTCAATAATTTTGTTGAACTATGTGAAATGCAAAAGTATAAAGATGTGGATGGTGACATTATAAAATTAAAATTGTTCCCTTTCTCATTAAGAGGAAGAGCTAAAGATTGGTTGCTATCTCTGCCTAAGAATAGTATTGATTCATGGACTAAATGCAAGGATGCTTTTATTGGTAGATATTATCCCCCTGCTAAAATTATATCTTTGAGGAGTAGCATAATGAATTTTAAACAATTGGATAATGAGCATGTTGCACAAGCATGGGAAAGAATGAAATCTTTGGTTAAAAATTGCCCAACCCATGGACTGACTACTTGGATGATCATCCAAACCTTTTATGCAGGACTGAATTTTTCTTCGCGGAACCTATTGGATTCAGCTGCTGGAGGTACCTTTATGTCCATCACTCTTGGTGAAGCAACAAAGCTTCTTGATAATATGATGATTAATTACTCTGAATGGCACACGGAAAGAGCTCCACAAGGTAAGAAGGTAAATTCTGTCGAAGAAACCTCTTCCTTGAGTGATAAGATTGATGCTATTATGTCTATCCTTGTGAATGATAGGACAAATATTGATCCTAATAATGTTCCTTTAGCTTCATTGGTTGCCCAAGAAGAACATGTTGATGTAAACTACATTAAAAATAACAATTTCAACAACAATGCTTACCGGAACAATTCTAGTAACAACTATAGGCCATATCCTTATAATAATGGCAAATGCTATGGTAATTCTTATGGGAATTCTTACAACAATAATAGGAACACACCCCCTGGACTTGAAGCCATGCTTAAAGAATTTATTAGTACACAAACTGCTTTTAACAAATCTGTTGAAGAAAAGCTTGGAAAAATTGATATACTTGCTTCTAAAGTCGATAGTCTTGCTGCTGATGTTGATCTTTTGAAATCGAAAGTTATGCCTCATGAAAATCATAATAATAAAATTGTTACTACAGCAAATGCCATCCAAGTTAGAATTAATGAGAATATAAGATTGATGGCCGAATTGCGTGCTAGGTGGGAAAGAGAAGAAAATGAAAAAGAAGATAATATAGCTAATGTTTGGACTATTACCACCACTAGCAATGCTAATGCTACACATGTTTCTGCACCTCCTACTAATAATGGTAAAAGAATTGGTGTTAGCAATGTTTCCACTTCAAATGCAAAGCGCGAAAAACTGCCTGAAACTGCTAAAACTGAAACTCGCTCGTGATAAAACTGCTGAAATTTTTTCCAACATTGGGGATGATGATCCCATTGCTTTAGATTATAATGGTTTAGATTTTGATGATTGCCACATCTCTGAAGTTATAAAGTTCTTACAAAAACTTGCTAAGAGTCCTAATGCTAGTGCTATAAACTTGGCTTTCACAAAACATATTACAAATGCTCTCATAAAAGCTAGAGAAGAGAAACTAGAACGCGAAGCTTCTATTCCTAGGAAGCTAGAGGATGGTTGGGAGCCCATCATTAAGATGAAGGTCAATGACTTTGATTGTAATGCTTTATGTGATCTTGGTGCAAGTATTTCTGTTATGCCTAAGAAAATTTATAATATGCTTGACTTGCCACCATTGAAAAATTGTTATTTGGATGTTAATCTTGCTGATCATTCTACAAAGAAACCTTTGGGGAGAGTTGATAATGTTCGCATTACCATTAACAATAACCTTGTCCCCGTTGATTTTGTTGTCTTGGATATTGAATGCAATGCATCTTGTCCCATTATATTGGGAAGACCTTTTCTTCGAACTGTTGGTGCTATTATTGACATTAAGGAAGGTAATATTAAATACCAATTTCCTCTCAAGAAAGGTATGGAAAACTTCCCTAGAAAGAGAATGAAGTTACCTTTTGATTATATTATTAGAACAAATTATGATGTTGACACTTCGTCTCTTGATAATACTTGATATACACTTTCTGCGCCTAGCTGAAAGGCGTTAAAGAAAAGCGCTTATGGGAGACAACCCATGTTTTTACTACAGTACTTTCTTTTATATTTGTGTCTTGGAAGTTGTTTACTACTGTAGCAATCTCTCCTTATCTTAGTTTTGTGTTTTGTTATGCCAAGTAAAGTCGTTGATAGTAAGGTTCATACTAGATTTGGATTACTGCGCAGAAACAGATTTCTTTGCTGTCACGAATCTGGGAAAAATTCTCTGTAGGTAACTCATAAAATTATGCCAATTTACGTGAGTGATCCTAAGATATGTACGCAACTTTCATTCAATTTGAGAATTTTCATTTGAGCAAGTCTGGTGCCTCAATAAAATTCGTCTTTACGAACTGTTCTGTTTTGACAGATTCTGCCTTTTATTTCGCATTGCCTGTTTTGATATGTTCGATGGATATTTCGATTCCATTAACTTTCAGTAGCTTTGTGCAATGTCCAGAAGTGTTAAGAATGATTATGTCACCTCTGAACATGTATATTTTGATTGTGCACTAACCCTCTAATGAGTTGTTTTGAGTTTGGTGTGGAGGAAGTTTTCAAGGATCAAGAGAGGGAGATGATACAACATGATCAAGGAGAGTGAAAGCTCTAAGATTGGGGATGCCCCGGTGGTTCACCCCTGCATATATCAAGAAGACTCAAGCGTCTAAACTTGGGGATGCCTAAGGCATCCCCTTCTTCATCGACAACATTATCAGGTTCCTCCGCTGAAACTATATTTTTATTCCGTGACATCTTATGTACTTTGCTTGGAGCGTCGGTTTGTTTTTGTTTTTGTTTTGTTTGAATAAAATGGATCCTAGCATTCATTGTGTGGGAGAGAGACACTCTCCACTGTTGCATATGGACAAATATGTCCTTAGGCTTTACTCATAATATTCATGGCGAAGTTTCTTCTTCGTTAAATTGTTATATGGTTGGAATTGGAAAATGATACATGTAGTAATTTGCTAAAATGTCTTGGATAATGTGATACTTGGCAATTGTTGTGCTCATGTTTAAGCTCTTGCATCATATACTTTGCACCTATTAATGAAAAAATACATAGAGCATGCTAAAATTTGGTTTGCATATTTGGTCTCTCTAAGGTCTAGATAATTTCTAGTATTGAGTTTGAACAACAAGGAAGACGGTGTAGAGTCTTATAATGTTTACAATATGTCTTTTATGTGAGTTTTGCTGCACCGCTTCATCCTTGTGTTTGTTTCAAATAGCCTTGCTAGCCTAAGCCTTATATCGAGAGGGAATACTTCTCATGCATCCAAATACTTGAGCCAACCACTATGCCATTTGTGTCTACCGTACCTACCTACTACATGGTATTTCTCCGCCATTCCAAAGTAAATTGCTTGAGTGCTACCTTTAAACAATTCAAAATTCATTACCTCTGATTTGTGTCAATGTTTTATAGCTCATGAGGAAGTATGTGGTGTTTATCTTTCAATCTTGTTGGGCAACTTTCACCAATGGACTAGTGGCTTCATCCGCTTATCCAATAATTTTGCAAAAAGAGCTGGCAATGGGATTCCCAGTCCCAAATTAATTAACAAAAATAGACACTCCTCCATGGTATGTGATTGTTGGACGGCACCCGAAGGATTCGGTTAGCCATGGCTTGAGAAAGCAAAGGTGGGGAGGAGTGTCATCATAATAAAACTAAAATAAAAAAGGGGCCCTCCTTCATGGTATGAGATTGTTGGCAGGCACCCGAAGGATTGGGTTAGCCATGGTTTGTGAAAGAAAGGTTGGAAGGAGTGCCACACAAAAATAAAAATAAAATGAGAGCCGCTCTTTGAAGGTTTGTCTGGCGAGGGGGTTAGAGTGCCCACTACCATTCGTTGACAACAACATACACCTCTCAAAATTTTACTTTTATGATCTCTATATGTTTTCAAAATCAAAGCTCTAGCACAAATATAGCAATCGATGCTTTCCTCTTTGAAGGATCATTCTTTTACTTTTATGTTGAGTCAGTTCACCTATCTCTCTCCACCTCAAGAAGCAAACACTTGTGTGAACTGTGCATTGATTCCTACATACTTGCATATTGCACTTGTTATATTACTTTACATTGACAATATCCATGAGATATACATGTTATAAGTTGAAAGCAACCGCCGAAACTTCATCTTCCTTTGTGTTGCTTCAATGCCTTTACTTTGAATTATTGCTTTATGAGTCAACTCTTATGCAAGACTTATTGATGCTTGTCTTGAAGTACTATTCATGAAAAGTCTTTGCTATATGATTCATTTGTTTACTCATGTCATTTACATTGTTTTGATCACTGCATTCATTACATATGCTTACAATAGTATGATCAAGGTTATGATGGCATGTCACTCCAGAAATTATCTTTGTTATCGTTTACACCGTCGGGACGCAGAAACTAAGCTTGGGGATGCTGATACGTCTCCGACGTATCGATAATTTCTTATGTTCCATGCCACATTATTGATGATATCTACATGTTTTATGCATACTTTATGTCATATTTATGCATTTTCTGGAACTAACCTATTAACAAGATGCCGAAGAGCCGATTCTTTGTTTCTGCTGTTTTTGGTTTCAGAAATCCTAGTAAGGAAATATTCTCAGAATTGGACGAAATCAACGCCTAGGGGCCTATTTTCACACGAAGCTTCCGGAAGACCGGAGAGTCAACGAAGTGGGGCCACGAGGCGGCCAGGTGATAGGGCGGCGTGGCCCAAGCCCTGGCCGTGCCACCATGTCATCTGGGCCCCTCGTGACGCCCCTGACCTGCTCTTCCGCCTACAAATAGCCTTCGTCGCGAAACCCCCAGTACCGAGAGCCACGATACGGAAAACCTTCCAGAGACGCCGCCGCCGCCAATCCCATCTCGGGGGATTCAGGAGATCGCCTCCGGCACCCTGCCGGAGAGGGGAATCATCTCCCGGAGGACTCTACACCGCCATGGTCGCCTCCGGAGTGATGAGTGAGTAGTTCACCCCTGGACTATGGGTCCATAGCAGTAGCTAGATGGTTGTCTTCTCCTCATTATGCTTCATTGTCGGATCTTGTGAGCTGCCGAACATGATCAAGATCATCTATCTGTAATGCTATATGTTGTGTTTGTTGGGATCCGATGGATAGAGAATACTATGTTATGTTGATTATCAATTTATATCTATGTGTTGTTTATGATCTTGCATGCTCTCCGTTATTAGTAGAGGCTCTGGCCAAGTTTTTACTCTTAACTCCAAGAGGGGGTATTTATGCTCGATAGTGGGTTCATGTCTCCGTGAATGCAGGGGAGTGAGAAACCTCTAAGGTTATGGATGTACTGTTGCCACTAGGGATAAAACATTGATGCTATGTCCGAGGATGTAGTTATTGATTACATTACGCACCATACTTAATGCAATTGTCTGTTGTTTTCAACTCAATACTGGAAGGGGTTCGGATGATAACCTGAATGTGGACTTTTTAGGCATAGATGCATGCTGGATAGCGGTCTATGTACTTTGTCGTAATGCCCAATTAAATCTCACAATACTCATCATAATATGTATGTGCATGGTCATGCCCTCTCTATTTGTCAATTGCCCAACTGTAATTTGTTTACCCAACATGCTATTTATCTTATGGGAGAGACACCACTAGTGAACTGTGGACCCCGGTCCATTTTTTACATCTGAAATACAATCTACTGCAATTGTTCTACTGTTCTCTGCAAACAATCATCATCCACACTATACATCTAATCCTTTGTTACAGCAAGCCGGTGAGATTGACAACCTCACTGTTTCGTTGGGGAAAAGTACTTGGTTTCTGTTGTGCAGGTTCCACGTTGGCGCCGGAATCCCTGGTGTTGCGCCGCACTACATCTCGCCGCCATCAACCTTCAACGTGCTTCTTGACTCCTACTGGTTTGATTAAACCTTGGTTTCATACTGAGGGAAAACTTGCCGCTGTACGCATCACACCTTCCTCTTGGGGTTCCCAACGGTCGCGTGTTGTACGCGTATCACACACCGTCATAGGAACCACATCAAAATCAATTGAATCCTTATACGGTCCAATCTCAAACTCAACACGCACCATGTGGTTTACCTTTATCTCACCATTGTCGCTCAACCACTGAATATAGTATGGATGCGGGTGCGGTAGATACTTCAACTTTAGCTTGATACACAACTCCTTGCTTGCTAAATTGCGGCAACTCCTGCCATCAATAATGACCTTGCAAGCCTTGTCAGGACCAACTAAATCCTTTGTTTGGAACAAATTGCAGCGCTGAGTAGATGCACTAGGCAACACATTAAGAGCATGCTAAGACACAACAATAGTGCGAGCATCAGACGGATATGCATCTACACCATCACTGTCATAATCATCATCTTCTGGAGCATATGGATCAACATCATCTCCAGTCTCATACTCATTGTCCTCATTGATAATCATAACTTGAAGTGACCCTTGCCAGCCCATGTATGGCAATTCATATCGCGGTTGCGTGCAGTAGAGACGCTAGAACCACTCGTACTCGCAGCAGGTTCGGACTTCTTTGTGTTGGACACTTTGGAGACCGGCTTGCTAGACGGAGTAGAATAAGGTGCGGAGCGCGAAGATGACACTGGCACCGTAGATGGGGTCCCGAAGCACGACCTTTGATTTGCGCTTCTTCAGCTAATTGTGCTTCAGCTTCTCTTGCATGATGTAGCAACTCATTCATAGTAGTGTAACTGTGATGACGAACAATGCCTTTGATATCATACTTCAAACCATGTAGGAAACATTGCATTGTCATCTGAATTGATTCACGGACACGGCCACGCTGCATAAGCATCTCCATCTCCATGAAATATTCATCAACAGTCTTCACACCTTGTCTCAATAGGGTCAACTTATCATATATAGATCGCAAATAATTAGTGGGCACGAAATGAGCTTGTATTGCCGCCTTTATAGCACGCCATGTGATAATAGGCAGCTCACCATCTTCTTCTCGAGCACGAACAAATCCATCCCACCAACGCAATGCATAGCCATCAAATTCGGAAGAAGCAAGCTTGATCTTCCTATCTTCAGTATAATTATGTAAGCGCCATAACTTCTCAATCTTCAGCTCCCAAGTGAGGTATTTTTCAACATCAACTCCTCCTTCAAAGTTGGGTATGGAGAACTTGGGCTTACCCAATCCATCTTCTTCATCAAACCCACGACCATGGCGTCAAAGTTCAACAAAGCCACGACCACGGTTACCACGTCTAGCACCACGACCAATTCCAGGTGCTTCATCCCGAAGATCAGGGTCTTCTTCTTCTTGTTGCTGTTGTTGTGTGAGATTATCAACAACTAGTTGCAAAACTTGAAGACTGTGCTGGATATCCGTCATTTGATCTTTCATTGTAGTGACGGTCTCATTAGTACCATCCAGCTTCTGGGAGATCTCCTGAACAGTCCCCCTAACGTCATCGTCCTGAGTGCGGAATTCACGTCGCATCTCATTAGGAAGAGCTTCATACTCCCTCCATGTCATCACATCAGCTGAACTCTTGTTTTTCTGGTTAACAATTTTCTCATCACTAGAAGACATGGTTAGTAGGTTAGTGCACTAAATCAAAAATATATGGTGGTACTCTCACAACTCACTCAAAACTGATAAGAAAAGGAAATCTTACCACTCCAAAGTGAATTAGTATTGCTTACCACTTGTAATGACAACTAGTGCACGGATGTAGCGAAGCGAATGTCAAGGGTATAAGAACAAATCACACAACAAAGCAGGATATATGTGGGGCTGTAGGTAGGCTACCTATTTGCACAAATAACAAGCTCTAGCGCTGACTGTAGATAACCAATGATACTCACACAAGGCGATAAATGTGGCAATGCAACTATATGGATGAAAGGTTGCAATGCACCCGAGAGACACTAGCAAAGCTCAACGAAACATTCACAAGATTGCTCAACTACAGGTGCAGAAAAGTAAACTAGGCCTTCACTTGAATCTTACTAGCACTTCACTTTTTCTTTTTGGTTTTTCTTTTTGTAACACACGCAGCTATGTAGCTCTTTTGCTTCTTTTCGATTTTCTCTTTTTTTTTTGATTTTTATGACTCACTCCTTGATAACACGGCCAACAGAAATTGCAAAGCACCACAAACTCTAATGAGCAACCTGTCGAGCGGTAAAACTAGTCTCTTCTGGGGAAGTTCCTAGTCACTTATATCGAAAGGCTGTGTCTATGGTTGGGACAAGCACATTGTACGCTATGTACGTGGACTCGGAGTAACAAAAACTGACAACTAGATGATAGCGGAAACACAAACCCTAACAAAACTAGATGGAAGAAAAAGATACGCAAAAACAACTACGAAAAGCAACTAAAACTCGAAATTAGTGCAATCTAAAGCTATGGCAAACCCTAACCCTAATATTTTTGGCTTTTTCTGGATAGGAAAACACTCACAACTCAACTATGGGGTGGATTGTGGATGGCTTACCGAGGAAACACTGAAATCTGATACCAAGATGATATGGGGTTGCCCGATCTTCTCAGTAAGCACGGTGGTGATGATGATCACGGGATGAACACAGCGGAGATAACTTGATGATGAAGTGGATGATAACTTGTATGACGCAACGAGATCTCTCGATTGGTCCCTGTCGCCAATGCAACTGCTCTCAACCCTGCAAGATATTCGCAACTCCACACACTTGTGCACATAGCCGCCGACCACGAAGCGGTAAGTTGCAACCGTCTAATTCCCAATGGAACAACACATCACACAAGACTTTTGAGGGTATACACCAAATCAATGCAATATGGTGTAGGGATTCAATAGAGTTGCAAAGCAATCAACTATAAACTAGGGTTTATCTTAAACGTGGTCTAAACCTAATTTGGGGGCGTCCTGGGCACTTATATAGGGGTTCAGGACGACCAGGGTTCGAGAAAATACATAGATAACCGACCCAGATCGGGATCTGGTCGAGACAGACTCGGACTCGGCCGGCTCAGGAGTCGGTCGATCGGGCCTGGGACCGGGTCAGGCCGGTTCAAACCGGGCCTAGCACCGGGTGGTGACCGGGTGCGCCGAGGTGACAAACAGAACACCCCCGGCTGGCACCAGTGCAGGATCCGGTTGAAACCGGGCTCACCCGGCGTGGGGGCCGGTTGGACCGGGCCTGGTGCCGGGTCGGCCGGCGTGGCGGCCGGTCAGACCGGGCCTGGCGCCGGGCTGGACTGCTTCTTCTTCCTTTGCGCATGCCTCCCGCTCCTTCCTCGCGCGTCCATGGGATGTCTTCATGTCCAGCTTCACGTCCAGCTGCTCATCTTCTCCTCGTGCGATGCTTGCTCCCTCTTCATACCTGATCATACATAAGTAATAGGACTTAGGCAGTATAAAGTTCTCATCGATCAAAGTATCACTTAGGAACAAGTTCACCTATTGTTTGAGTAGCTTCGCACGAGCTCGTGTCATTGGTCCAATTCTGACTTCATTGGACTTGAGCTCACAGCAGCATCGTCTTCATCTTGCAATGACGAAGGTATTAGTGTAGTAGGGATGTCCTCATCGATATGGGTGTGGAACCTCTCTACAGAAAGAATCATAAAACCCAATATCGAAAACACAAGAAGTTTTTCATATGAAATCCATTTTTGATGAACTAGAAATTGTCACGAAAATAAGCACAAGCTATTAAACCTCACAAGGGTAAGAACCAAATAATAACCAATAGATATGATGCTAAGGATTCAAAGGTTGATATCACTATGAAAAATACAATTAAGTTACTAATTTGAGAGATTATCTTGATTGTACGCATATCTATCCTATAACCCGGTCTTCCAACTAACAAACATGAGACCGGTAATATAGAACAACTATCAAGATTCATACCTTTCCCCTTCCCATTTTCCACTTTAGCTTAATGATGGTGATCTTATTTGTCTCAAGATGGAAAATCTTTCTTGATTGTGCTTGCTCGGTGAAGTCTTGCGAGTTTCTTCCCCATACTCTACTATGGGAGAGCCTCTTCTTAGGCATATCTTCACATATCCATTATTACCAACTAGATGACAAGCTTAAAGCATATGCAATTTTCTATATGTTCATCTTGAATTTGCGCTTCAACTTGATCAACCTCAAATCAATTCTTATTTCTTCATAATGATGATGTCTTGAAGTTAACCGTGAATGTTCACAAAATCTTCTTCCTCAAGATATGTTTCCAATAGGCTCAAATATTACATGGTCATTCTTCGGATCATGCCTTGATCATCTTGGCTATCACTTGATCTTCACTTGATCTTATCAAATATGTATATTTGAACCAATGATCTTGATGCCAAATACTTAAACCATATGATTCTTTCCATGGCAACCAACCTTGAATCCAACATGTGGCTTTCAAGCATTGCCTATGGACAAACCCTTTATAAGTAACTCAGCGCAAACAATAGTCAATAGAAATTATCATTAGTTACCAAAACTACACATGGAGTTGCATGAAGAAAAAAAAATACATGCTTCCCCATCTCGACCAGGGACAGAGATGGAGTGGTGAGACTCTTATATTTATGATGCCGCATTCACCGAGAAAAGACAAACCAAACATGGTAGAAAAACTGAACTAGAATTCGGACGTAAATTGGGGGGGGTTCCCGCCTCCTAATGCCATATCAGCCACCAAAGGCGAGGGAAACCCGGAAACCCACTATGTCTCGTAGGTGTAGATGCACCCATTGCATAAAAAAGTATTTCAAACCGACTAGAATTTTTTTTAAAAAAATATAGGTGTACATCTAGGTATTCTATGTTCGTACACAAAATTTCATGAAAAAAAGGATATTTTGTGGCATGTATAAAAAAAAGATAATTTTCGGTGCTCCAAAATAGCTTTTGACGAGATATTTTTATATTTTTTACACGGACCACAAAAAATGTCTTTTTCTACAAACATTGTGTGCACACATAGAATATCATCATCTATACTTTGATTTTTGTTTCTGGATTTTTTGAACATTTCGAAATACATTTGAAATGCATTTTTCATAATGGATGCATCTAAACCTATGCAGCCTAATGCAAAGGCACATGAGCTGTGTCACGTCGCGTCGCTGTTGTACACACGACGAGGCGACACATTGGATGATGCTTGCACGCGGTAGTCCGATCGTGAAAAAGAAAGAGTACAACCTGTCTACTCCATATATATCTGCGATAAACCGCATCGATTCTGAATTACGTGTACTTGTGTCCGTGCTAGCTAGCACAGATTTCTGTATCTGCGCTACAGCGTCAGCAGCTAGATATGCACATCACGCCACCATCCTTGATTACAGGGAGATACCACAAGATACTTCATTTTAGAAAAAAAGAAGATGATGAAAGATACCGGAAGATATATGATGTAACCTATACAACAGATTTGTCGCCCAACTGTGTCCGTTCCTAACTGGAGCTATATATACATCGTCTGCCAGTTCTCTAAGGATTAGTGATCTGTTGGCCCTATGGTGCAACTCTTTCTACTACCTTCTTCTGCTGCTCTTCATCTGTTAGCGAGAGAGCTCCCAAGTATGTGTGAACTGTTCGGGTTTCATTCTGAGGTAATCATCATATCTTCGACCCATGATTGCTGCACCGATCTTGCATCTGCATTCTCTTTATTTTTGCTGAATAGTGGCTCGATTTGTCCCATGTTTTTCTTCAGAATACTGATGCGTGACTCTGCTCCGAAAACCTGCTCCAGCAGCTGTCTTCCCTGCTTCTTGCTGCACAACAAAATCTGGCTGTGCTAACTGCTAGCAGTAATTAACGACGGTCGTAATTGGTAGCTGGGAAGAGTCGGACATGGATTACGCGAGCCCTGGTGGGACTGATACATCCACAGATCTAGACGTCGAGAAGATGAGCCCGGCGGTAACTGTTTTATCCTTGGCATCGTGGAGTCTCCTTATTTTTTTTCGAGAATGGAGTCTCCCTATTCAATTTCAACGCATGTGCAAAAACTGTTGGAAGCATAGTGTTTGCCGCATATGATGTTCACTCAACTTATCTGTACTGATCAGTTCGAACATGGGCATGTTGGTGCGCTCACACCTTCAGAATCCAGTGGCAAGCCAAATGGTAAACAGGGTCAAAAGGTATCCATACAACTGATAGTGATCACTACACCTTCAGTAAATGGATCATGTGATGAAGCTGTTATAGATTTGAATTCACTTTTGTTTACTGGCAGACACTTCGTCGTCTTGCCCAAAACCGTGAAGCTGCAAGGAGAAGCCGGCTACGGAAAAAGGTACGATCCACGTGCTCCTTTGAACATCTTGGGGCAAGGATTTTCTGGCAACCTTATTTCATATCCCCACCATTTCATCCTCCTCCTCTTCCCCAGGCATATGTCCAACAGCTTGAGAGTAGCAACCTGAAACTGGCTCAACTGGAGCAGGAGCTCCAGCGTGCTCGCCGGCAGGCATGCTCTTCATTTTCCCGATTCTACATTATCCATTTGCGTAGTTGTCAACATATATGCTGGTAAGTGATAATTTGTTTGCTTACTTATTCAGGGCTTTTTGGTTTCTACTTCGGGAGATCAGCCCCATTCAGCCAATGGAAATGGTAACAGAAACCACTCTCACATTCTGTCTTCTGGCTTGTGAAAAACCACCACATCTTCCGATCTACAGGGGCTTTGGCATTCGGAGTGGAGTACGCACGGTGGCTGGAGGAGCACAGCAAGCAGTTAGATGAGCTCAGAGCCGCCGTCAACGCCCACGCCGGCGACAGCGACCTTCAGGCGATCATTGACGCCATCATGGCACGCTGCCACGAAATCTTCAGGCTGAAGGATGCCGCGACCAAGGCCGACGCCTTCCAGGTCCTGTCGGGAACATGGACGACCCCCGTCGAGAGGTGTTTCCTCTGGCTCGGCGGCTTCCGGCCATCGGAGCTTCTCAAGGTCCCAGTATCCAATCACCAATCGTCAAAGCTTGTTGATGAACTATACTCTTTTCTGTCACCTCCCTACATTGGGCTACCTCTTTCTGAAGTTGATGCATTTGCCGCAGTTACTCGCGAGTCGGCTGGAACCCCTGACAGAGAAGCAGCTCGATAGTATATCTGTGCTGCAACATTCCTCCCAGCAAGCCGAAGACGCTCTTTCTCGAGAGATGGAAGCGCTGCGGCAGTCGGTCGTGGAAACCGTCGCCTCGTCGGGATCGTCCTCGTCCCTGTGCCGCACAGCAGGCCCCTCTGGCGATTACACGGGCCAAATGGCGGTGGCAAAGCTTGGCGCTCTGGAAATCCTCCTGCGGCAGGTAGACTTCTCCTGCCCATGGTTGTACCGTAAAGTTATGTGTGTTACATACTCAGATGCTGCTGAACTGCTTTCTGGTGATTCTTCCGTTCTGCAGGCTGATGATCTGCGGCTTCGGATTCTTCAGGAAGTGCAGCGGATACTGACCACCCGCCAATGTGCACGAGCTCTGCTCGCGATCAGCGACTACTTCTCCCGGCTGCGCGCTCTGAGCTCCCTCTGGATTGCACGTCCGTCCACGTGAAATGAACTGAGTTTCGACAATTTTTTTTCGAAGCGGGAACTATGTTTCGACAGTCAGTTATATTATTACTGTAGAACAAACTGGAATCCGTTCAGAAAAAAAGAAGCGAATGTACTCATTTCCTGCCCATTATGAGAGGTCTGCTCATGGCCACCGTTCCACCTGTACTATCGTTTTGGTTGTGCCAAACTAGGTTGCAGCTTTTAGACAGAACTAATTAAGAGCCTTTTGGAAAATTTAACCTTAAGTGATCTTAGAATTTACTTTTGAAAGAAATGAAAACTTGCGTTAATTTCATTTAATAAGAAGAAGTTAGAGTGCAGAGCCTCGTGACTTGCACCATCGAGCTCAGGAAACTGTACGAGCGCTGTGAGCGGAAAATGATTCAGAAGCGGCAGTGTGGAAGGCCATCAATCTGCAGGCCGATCCACACCTTCCGCTAGACGGTGCCAATCGTGTAAAAGCAATATCTTCGATTTGACTTATATATAAATTTAAAGGCCCCCTTCTGTACTAGTAGGTGGTGAAAAGTCAACATTGATTCAGACACTTTTATGCGCCGTCCATCCGTGTATTGGACAAGTATTGGTAGATGGTATTGACATATGCACCATTAAACTGCATGGCCTACAAATAAGACTAAGCATCAACCCTGTGCATGAATTAATATAGTGACGAGCAAATTTGGCAGAATTGAATAGAGTTATTTCAAAAATTTATTATACCTTTCTTTTTGACATGAAACACTCGTATTTCACTAAGACATAGCATAATTGTTGGTCATCAGACGGGTTTTTTTTTTAGATAAAAGGGGTTTTACCCCCCTGGTTCCATTAAAGCAACCAAGAGTGTGTCAAGTTACAGTACCAGGAATGCATCACAGGGCAAAGGCCACCACTCGTTCAACATGAAAACAAAAAGGACCTAAACTAAGTAAGCAGGCTAAGCAAATTTTTTCCAGGACTTCATGAATTCAGGTCCAGCTTGACATCACCAGGCGATCCGTAGAAGCTCGCCTCTTGTTCTTTCCAGTATCATCAGGTTTCGGTCCAAGAGAGATGTATGAGCATCCTTGCAAAGAAGCCGCCACCTTCTGACGTTTGTGATTACCCTTGACCAAACATCTCCCAGCCCAGACCATGTTCTCCCCTGAAAACAAAATTCATCAGACGGGTTATAAAATTATGGAAGCTCGTCGTCTACATGATATGGTCCCATGAACTACCCTACACCCAAAGCCATATATATATACTCGCAGCAACGTTCAATAATAGATCATAACATATTACGCCATTATCATGCTCATTCAGAACCCATTTACAGTTCTGCACTCTGCCCCACTTCCTCAACCCGTGCGGGAATTGAAAAGCGGGAGTTGGCTTGAGCACATATAGAACTAGAATAACTAGACTCTTATATACGTTAGCCAAGAATCGTACATGCAGTCCTGTTACTTTGCATCTTCATCATGCATGCTGCATGTGCCGATTGATTGAGGATATGAGTTACTAACTTACTATATGTATGACTTTCGTAGCTGTATGATTGTCCTTCCGCATCGAAAATTTAATTTGACTCCCGAATGCGCATGATCCCTCTACCAAAAAAATCATATTTTGAAGTGTTGAATTTTTTTGATAAAAATTTCTACATGTACATCTCCATAATATATATGTGTTCGTCAAGTTTCACGAAAAAATAATTTTTTTTGTGATCTATGTAAAAAAGAGAAAATTTATCTTGTGAAAAGCATTATTTTTTGAGGATTTTTTACAGTACCCTGATACTCCAAAACTATATGGTGGAGTACCCGGCCGATCTGACCGTCGGTGATGTAGAGTAGTGTCAAATTAATTGTTTTGAGAGTGCTAAATAGGCAATTTGCACAAATTGTGTTGTTGGGGAAGCGCTAGATTTTAGTTTTCGTGAGTGATACCAAGATCTTGTTGAGTTAGACGTTGTTGTTTACAGTTAATCTTTAATTTGTTTCTGTTTAAACCATATTCGGATCTATTACTATGTATAATTTGTGCACCAAGATCAGATGTCTCATGCACATAACAAGGAAATCCATAGCAGACCCACAAGTGAAAAAATTGAAATATCTAGCACATAGAAATTTCTTCTATGGAATGTTGTATATCTTTGTCCAAGGCAGCACGGAACGTCCACACCGGTCGAGGTGACACGATGACATGTGTCTTGCTAGCTGCTTGCAGTCACGGGCAGATGCAGCGTCGTCCCTACCGCCCGAGCTTGCCCGAGTTTCGGTGGCGCTCGCTTCCTGCGCGAAGTCAAGTTTACCAAGAAAAACCAAGAACACGAGGAGCAAAAATCATCGAGCTATTGGGCCTTGCCCGGGCTATTGGGATTTGCCCGGGGCAGGAGGACACGCAGCTTGGTCATCCCACCTCACACGCGAAGGAAACATACCAGCAATAAACGATAGAGCGACTTAGTGAATACAACCTTTCAACGCTTCGATTGGAAGTAGAGCAACGATATCCAGAGTCTTCGGTTCCCCAACCAGATGCACCGGAAAGGCCAAAACCCTTGATCGGCTGCTCGTCTGGCAGCCGACCCCAATCCCACCTAGCCCTAGACGCCAAGGCCAATGTCAACAGAGAATGGAGGAAGGAGACCCGGGAGGTGGAACGGTTTTGGCGACGGCGGTCGACCCCAATCCCACCCAGCCCTAGACACCAAGGCCAATGTCGACAGAGAATGGAGGAAGGAGACCCGAGAGGTGGAGCGGTTTTGGCGCCGGTGCTCATCCCAGGTAGCATCGGCGGCCAGGCCCCGCCGCATCTGGCATCCGCAAGCGCCGACGAGCACTCCGGCAGGCTCGTTGGGCTCGACTTCAACGGGCAGAAGACAGACATATTTTGGTTTCCAATTTTATCACTATTTAGTTTTAGTTCAATTTTAGTGTAATTTTCGTTCTCAAATCCAACATCGACTAAGAATTATTCAACTTTACTGGTTTGAACCTTGAAGTATTTGATTCAAACATCAACTTCTTCCTAGCATTGTGCAAGATTAGCATTTAAATGGTTTGTTAACTTGCAAATATTGGAATGTGTAATGAACTTGTGAACATAGGAATATGTTGTGAAGGTGTAATGTATTTTATCGGTGTTTCCGTGTTAAAACTATTGAGAAAACACGATTAGCTCCAAATAATGTTTATATTTGACTAGGAAGAAGTTTAGTTGCTTTGTGACCTGCCCAGGCTTCGAAAAATTATTGGGTCCGCCTCTGCTTGCAATGGGTTTGACTCGGAACACCCGTTGGCGATGATGATTCTGGATCTAGTAATGGTGAAGGTCGGTGTCTCATCCAACGTAAGTCTAGGCGGCGTTGAAGTTTGGCGACGGTCGCTGGTTTCGGCGAAGTGTAGAAAACCCTAGGATAGTTTTGCATTTTTTATCCCTTAGGATTCTATCTGCAAAATTTTATGTACAACTATTTTCTCTTGATAGTTCTTTTAGTTTCCACGTTTATTTGTTCGTGTTACTTCACTTTTTATTAATAAAATATGTGGTTGATCTCAAAAGCTGGTTCCAGCACATATTGTTGCCCCCACAGTTGGTGGGGGACAGTTCTTTGCGCAGCTGTTGTACATCTCGTGTACATGTCTATGTATATCAATGTCGTACAATACATGTAAAAAATATGGATGTGCATATAAATTGTGAAAAACATTTGTTACTTTCATGTTTTCTTCCACTATGTACTTCACTGCCATTGGCTAATAAATACAATGTTACATACTTGCAAAAAAAATACCATGCTATTATTATTGAGAAGAAACACAACAACCGTGAACAAAATCGAACTCAGATCATAACCTTTCAAAATATTCCAACTTTGATTGTAAACTTTATGTGGTTCATTTCACACCTTTGTAACATAGTTGTGGAATAACAAGCTGAATTAACACCAGTATGGAGGCGGGTACCCTACATCTCTTTTTGAATTAACACCGCATTTGGCATCCGCAAGCGCCGACGAGCACTCCGGCAGGCTCGTTGGGCTCGACTTCAACGGGCAGAAGACAGACATATTTTGGTTTCCAATTTTATCACTATTTAGTTTTAGTTCAATTTTAGTGTAATTTTCGTTCTCAAATCCAACATCGACTAAGAATTATTTAACTTTACTGGTTTGAACCTTGAAGTATTGATTCAAACATCAACTTCTTCCTAGCATTGTGCAAGATTAGCATTTAAATGGTTTGTTAACTTGCAAATATTGGAATGTGTAATGAACTTGTGAACATAGGAATATGTTGTGAACGTGTAATGTATTTTATCGGTGTTTCCGCGTTAAAACTATTGAGAAAACACGATTAGCTCCAAATAATGCTTATATTTGACTAGGATGAAGTTTAGTTGCTTTGTGACCTGCCCAGGCTTCGAAAAATTATTGGGTCCACCTCTGCTTGCAATGGGTTTGACTCGGAACACCCGTTGGCGATGATGATTCTGGATCTAGTAATGGTGAAGGTCGGTGTCTCATCCAACGTAAGTCTAGGCGGCGTTGAAGTTTGGCGGCGGTCGCTGGTTTCGGCGAAGTGTAGAAAACCCTAGGATAGTTTTGCATTTTTTATCCCTTAGGATTCTATCTGCAAAATTTTATGTACAACTATTTTCTCTTGATAGTTCTTTTAGTTTCCACGTTTATTTGTTCGTGTTACTTGACTTTTTATTAATAAAATATGTGGTTGATCTTAAAAGTTGGTTCCAGCACACATTGTTGCCCCCACAGTTGGTGGGGGACAGTTCTTTGCGCAGCTGTTGTACATCTCGTGTACATGTATATTTCTATGTATAGCAATATCGTACAATACATGTAAAAAATATGGATGTGCATATAAATTGTGAAAAACATTTGTTACTTTCATGTTTTCTTCCACTATGTACTTCACTGCCATTGGCTAATAAATACAATGTTACATACTTGCAAAAAAATATACCATGCTATTATTATTGAGAAGAAACACAACAACCGTGAACAAAATCGAACTCAGATCATAACCTTTCAAAATATTCCAACTTTGATTGTAAACTTTATGTGGTTCATTTCACACCTTTGTAACATAGTTGTGGAATAACAAGCTGAATTAACACCAGTATGGAGGCGGGTACCCTACATCTCTTTTTGAATCCCCCCCCCCCCCCCCCCCTTCTCCCTTGGGGCCACAACTGATTCTCAAGTACTTAGCTTTTGGTGCGCGTGTTGCAGGAGGCTTTCGGCGGTGGTGAAGGCGGCGCTTGGTAGGCACGACGGTAGACGGTGCTAGGTATTGGTCGCTGGGAGGCGTGCATGGGGCGGATTACCCTTGGTTAATTTGGATCCAAGCTAAAGAACCTGATGGTTTTTTGGGTGAACCATCTGACCTAGGTTAGATTAACCTAACAATTGGTTAAAGGGGAACACATCCCAATTTCTGACCAACATCAGATCACCCCAAAGGAGCAGAGCAGAGGACATTACATTGTTGAATACTCGATCGTACAGAAGAATTGTCTAAATCCCAGTGAAGGAAAAAATAGGACATGTATGCATTAATTAATCGTCGCACTTACATAAGATGGATGCACATTACATACTGGTGCATAAACAGATGTATTTCTGACCACGACACTGGTTCGATCTTCAGCAGCAACACGAGTATCAGATCAACCTATATCCACCTCCCTCTTACGAGCCTGCTGATAAACCAGCAGCCAAAGCCCGTTCCAGCGAAACCTGCGATCTCCAGGACGAGCGCGACGACACCATGGGTACTCCTTTCAGAACAGGAGCCCAAGCGCAACAAGGTGAGGGTCAGGGAGGCTATGAATAGCAGGAAAGAAACAAGGGCCACCTGGCACATGAACACTTGCATGCCCCGCGTGTCTGCCTGCGGCGTCGCGACGCCATCGTGGAGGTGGCCGTGGTCGGGACCAGGAGGGTTCCCGACGGCGGCCATGGCGATCGGTCGGCGTGGAGGCGTGGAGCTAGATGGTGTGTTGGGTTTGGAAAGATACGTAGCCCTATACAATATAGATTTCGTGTTTAATCATGTTAGCTTGAGGCCTAGCTAGCCATAGCCAGGCGGCCGACGCGGACTGTTACCGTGTTACGGCCGGAAATCACGCTTGGGCTGTTGGGTAGGTAGCTTGCTTCCTAACGTCGGCTCGCCAGGCCGGATTTAATCGCTACTGTGAATACATCTCTATGGACCCTATCTCGGCACGTACGCACGATGCGATTTGGACCTGCCCCGGCCCACGAACACTGCATCTCGAACAAGGCATTGGCGCGAAGGAAATTTCAGCCAATTGCCACCATACGATCGCCATAGTCACCGAAAATCCGGCCAAATTTCGTTGGACTTGCCGTAATCAGAGCGGACTAGCATTAAACCATAAACCCTAAACAACGACGCTAGTCCAACGATGCGGAAGAGATCATAGAGATCAGTCAGGCACGAGCTAGCGGCAGGCACAAGGTAGCGTTAAACCCTAAACCCTAAACAACGACGGAGCCCATGCGTCAAAGGAAGAGGCAGCTCCTACTTTGACGATGAGCTTCACGAAAGAAAGTTATACCCCTTGCACCGACAGAATCCACACAATAGTTGTAGATCAATGCACTGGTACTGCCGATTTAACGAATGATCCGACAGGCTCTCAAGCCCCACAGCCGCGGAGGAGCCGCGCCGATTCCTCACGCTGTTCCCAAGCACACCGCCTAGAGCTCTCGCCGCGACGCTGCCTTGAAAATGCCACGTTGAGCCTGCCCTCTCCATTTGGAGATGAGCCGGCCAGCAGCGGCGAGATGGCCTCAAGCCCTCGAGAGGTAGATTGCTACCGGTGGCTACGTTTCGCTCCCGGTTCAATCGGCAGGAATGGGACGGCCGGACGGGAGCCTGGTTTTTCTTCCCTTTGATCAAACAGCAGCCCTCCAGGTAGGTGTCCTAACACATTAACTTTACGGCAATCACTCCACATGCGCTCTCATCGTGGCTGTAAGATCCCAATGGTGCAAAGCCTGATACATAGGTTGCAGGATCGATGACGACATACCTGCGGTTGCAACCCTAAAACGCGGCCGTGTCTTTAGTCGTAGATGCCGGCGCAATTTAATGACCGGCCGCACCGCACCCGATCTTCCGGAACAAGGTCCCTCTGTGTTGGCCGTGCGCGCGATGCGATCCATGTGTCCATGCGCCGCACCGGCGACGGCAAACATGCTTCCTCTTCTCTCGGCGGGTCGAGCAGCATATTTCTGAAGCGAATAGGTTAATCTTGGAATTGTTTTGTACCATACTGCTAAGCTACAACGGGATGACGCGGTTTAAAATCTAGTCTTCGGACCGTCGCCTTGCCCCCACAGTAGGTGGGGGTAACGGGCTTTAGGCCCGTTCTTTGTACAGCCGGTGTAGAACTCGTGTACATGTACACTAGTGATTTGTATAGCAGTGTTGTACAATACATGTAAAAAGTCATATATGTGCATATAAATTATAAAAAATATTTTTTCCATCTTCATGTTTTTTTACCATGCCACTATGTGCTTCATCACTCCCTTTGGCCAATATCAACGTTAAAAAAAGAGTACGCCTAGGCGCGTGGTCTTCCGCTTCGCTTCTGGCCTGAGCGTTCAAGTAAGCGAGCCTAGGGATCTGGTCGTGCTATTGCTGGAATATGGTAGAGGAAACGGAGTAGGGAAGGAGGGGTGATTGCACGGAAGGAGAGGGTGAGGGCAGATAGACGGGGGGAGGGAGTCAGGGAATCCATGGAAGAGGAGCTGCAGCAAGGCCATTGATGCATGCCTGAAGGGAGTAGGTGAGAGAAAAAAGATACTACATTCGACCCATATTTGTTGACTCTAGTATGAATGTATCTAGTAATTTCATAGATCCTCAAATTTCAAAACAGTGTAAACCATCGAAGAGGTATCTTCCTGAGTGAAACACAAGAACGGTTGAGATTAAACGATACCTGTTCAGGATTATGGATAGGATGGCTAAGATTAAGAGCATCTCAGGGTTGCGCTAAAAAAACCGTCAATATACAGCACCGAATGTGTTTTTACGCCCTCCAGCAGATGCTGCAAAGTAGGTCGCACTGTGAATATTTTAGTGATATTTTAGTACGCGCGGAGTTTGTGCTATCCAAAGCGATATATCTGGTGCGCCGGCTAGCGTGCGCTGTAAACCAGCACCGCGATCCATCCCACCGCGAAAGAAAAACGGCTATGAAATGTCTTGGCCTCGCCTGCCTCTCCGCGTTGCGATGACAAGGAGGTCCACCGGTCGCGCCCGGCCCTCCGCGCTGCGATGACGAGGAGGTCCAGCGGCCGCGCTTGGCCTCGCCTGGACCTCTGCCTGAACCTTCGTCGAGCTCCGCCAGCCCAGCCTGGCCCCTGAATCCCGGAGCTCCGCCCGTCGCGGCCCTCCTCGCGCGCCTGCCCTGGGCGTCCGCCGCGGCCAGCAGGTTGAGCTTCGCCTCCCGCTTGCTTGTTGTGGCCGCATCACTTGCTTGCTGGGCTGCTCAATCGTTTGCTTGCAGCGGCCTCGCGCATGGAATGGACTAGCGGTTTCTAAATTGATTGCTAGCTAGATGGATTTGCTAAAACAAAGAGACTAGCTTGCTCTCTCTCTGTTAAGCCGCCGTAGAGTTGTGAAATTTAGTTGATTTTTCCAGATTTATTTGTGGCATGTTTGATCTTTGTTGTATGTATGTTGAAGAAATTTGTTTGTGGAGCTCTACAGCTGGTGAAAGACTGTTTTTGGTTTTCTTGGTTGCGCAGTAAAATAGAGGCCTCCGGTGAAGCTCGCGTCAACGCTGTGCGTTGTATCCGGATCGAACGCGCTGCAGCGCTAAATTTTAGAGCCTGATGCTCTAAATTATACCAAAATACGGGGTTACACTGTTTTGAGATTAGGGGTCTATAGAAGCATAAGCACAATATATTTTAGTTTTAGATACATCCATATTAAATGTAAGTAATATGAATAATATGAATCCGAGGGGGTAGAAGAGAGTAGATGGACGTAAAGATTAAAGAATATAGATGGTTCAGATTGACCTGGGCACGCTAGGGTTTCATATGAGCCTCACCGGGCCAATATTGCCTTATTGGGCTACTATTGAAGGAATATTGGACCTTGAAGGAATATTGGACCTTATATGCGTTGAAAAATGCAACCGGCTGCCAGTCCGTTCATACAAACGCTCGTGCGCTTAAGTGGTGATTGCAATAGGCGTTGGCCTACCACTCACTTAGCGCTTTCCGCTTTTTTTACTTGCATGCAAATGCGTCATACTATGATTCTTTAGAAGACACAGAACAAACTACAGAACCGAACTCAGATCTTATACTTCCAACAGATTCGTGCACTGATTGTAAACTTGAGTATTCAATTAAAAAACAATAAGGCACGTACCTTTATCCATCACACTACACGTGTTACCAGACTGAACTGGCGCATGCGCACCAGATAACTCATAACCCAGTCTCAGCTTCCCCTAGAAACTGAATAACAAAGTTGAATCAGTCATCCTTGGTGACTATCTTCCAAATTTTCCATCCAACAACGGCCAAACATAGTAGACTAATGACAAGAAAACGACGTGCTACATAGTGGCACACACACAACAACCCAAGGTGTTCCCTTTTTCCCCTTCTGAACTCTGACTAACATGTTCCCATCATCAGCCTTTCCAGGAAATCGCCAGGCTCAGATTCACCATGTTTTTCATATAAGGAAGCAAAAAAATTATGTGTCACGTCTGCGAGGACTAGTAAACTTGGTCCCTCTGTCAGTTTAGCTACTCAGCTTGGCTGCATAAGAGATGAAATAAGTTGTCATGATTCAGTCAACAAAATCAAATTGAGAATTTAAACTCAAGTTACAAAAAGTTACACATCGAGTAGATAATTCTGATATAAAAATAAGTGGTGCCTAGACTCCATGATTCAACTGAGTATCGTGTTTGAGTGATAATTGTTTTGGAAACTGCAAGGCGGGGCCAAGTGCTTTAATGCAACAAGTCAGTGGAGAAAAAATAAGACCCCTGTTTCCTAGAAGTGTACTACCGTCAGCTTCAACTGAGACCAAGAAGACCGACTTTGGAGTCAATGGTTGAGAGATAACCAATTGTTCCCACAAACCTCCTCACCTGTGGTTCCACTCTTCTTCCAGTTTGCATCTCTGGGAGACCAAACAACCAAAACCATGCCGATCGGAGAAGCTGTTCTGTCTGCCTTCATGCAGGCACTCTTCGAAAAGGTGATTTCTACCGCTTTTGGTGAGCTGAAATTGCCCCAAGATGTAGCAGAGGAGCTGGAGAAACTATCCAGCACTCTGTCGACCATTCAAGCTCATGTTGAAGATGCCGAGGAGCGGCAATTCAAGGATAAGGCAGCACGAAGCTGGCTTGCCAAGCTCAAGGATGTCGCATATGAGATGGATGACTTGCTCGATGATTATGCAGCTGAGGCCCTTCGATCCAAACTGGAAGGCCCATCCAACTACAACCATTTGAGCAAGGTTAGGAGCTGTTTCTGCTGCTTTTGGTTGAACACTTGTTTATTTAACCACAAGATATTGCAAGAAATAAGGAAAGTTGAGGAGAAGCTCGATAGGCTTGTCAAAGAAAGACAGATTATTGGCCCAAACATGGTCAGTACGATGGATAGGAAAGAGATAAAAGAGAGGCCCGAGACCAGTTCAATAATTGATGACTCAAGTGTGTTCGGAAGAGAAGAAGATAAAGAGATCATTGTCAAGATGTTGCTCGATCAAAAAAACTCCAACTCCAACCATGCCAACCTTTCTATTCTTCCCATAGTGGGTATGGGTGGACTTGGGAAGACGACTCTAGCACAGCTCGTCTACAATGATACAAGAATAAAGAATCATTTCCAGTTAAGGGTTTGGCTGTGTGTTTCTGAAAATTTTGATCTAACGAAGCTTACCAAGGAAACCATTGAATCAGTTGCTAATGAGTTTGAATCAGTCGTCAGTTGGGTCTCATCGGTCACGACCAACATGAACTTGCTTCAAGAAGACCTCTCAAAAAAGCTAGAAGGTAAAAGGTTTCTTCTAGTACTTGATGATGTGTGGAATGAGGACCCGGAAAAGTGGGATACATATCGTCGTGCTCTAGTTACTGGGGGGAAGGGAAGCAGAATCGTAGTAACCACAAGGAACAAAAATGTGGGGAATCTAATGGGTGGCGTGACTCCATACTATCTAAATCAGTTATCCGACAATGATTGCTGGTATTTGTTCAGGACCTATGCATTTGTAGATGGTAACTCCATTGCACACCCAAATTTGGAAATAATAGGCAAGGAAATTGTGAAGAAACTGAAAGGCCTACCACTGGCTGCAAAAGCAATAGGCAGCTTACTATCTTCCCAGGGTACTGAGGAAGACTGGAAAAATGTATTAAGGAGTGAAATATGGGAATTGCCATCAGATAAGAACAATATATTACCAGCTCTGAGGTTGAGTTACAATCATTTGCCTGCCGTACTGAAGAGATGTTTTGCATTTTGCTCAGTCTTCCAAAAAGATTATGTGTTTGAGAAGAACAGGTTGGTCCAGATTTGGTTGGCCCTTGGCTTTATTCAGCCTCAGCGGAGGAGAAGAATGGAGGAGATCGGAAGTAGCTATTTTGATGAGTTACTAAACAGGTCCTTCTTCCAGCATCACAAAGGTGGATATGTGATGCATGATGCTATACATGATCTAGCACAGTCGGTCTCTATTCATGAATGTCTCAGACTGGATGAACTTCCAAACAGTAGCAGCTCTGGTAGAAGTGCCAGGCACCTCTCATTCTCTTGTGACAATAGAAGCCAGACTTCATTTCAAGCCTTTCTTGGATTTAAGAGAGCACGGACACTTTTACTGCTAAGTGGATATAAATCAAAGACGAGTTCTATCCCCAGTGATCTGTTCCTGAAGTTAAGGTACCTCCATGTGCTCGATTTGAACCGACAGGACATCACTGAGTTGCCCGATTCAATTGGAAGCTTAAAAATGCTCCGATATTTGAATCTCTCGGGCACTAGTATAGCAGTGTTGCCGTCGTCAATTGGTAGGCTCTTCAGCTTGCAAATACTTAAGTTGACAAACTGCCATGAGTTAGATTACCTCCCACAAAGCATAACCAATCTTGTAAATCTTCGATGCCTAGAAGCAAGAACAGAGTTGGTCACAGGCATAGCCAGAATAGGTAACTTAACTTGTCTTCAACAGTTGGATGAATTTGTGGTCCGCACAGACAAAGGATACAAGATCAGTGAATTGAAGGAAATGATGGAGATCAGAGGGCATATTTCTATCAAGAATATAGAGAGTGTGGCTAGCACAGAGGAGGCAAGTCAAGCTTTTCTAAGCGAGAAGGCATTCATCAACATTCTAGACCTTATATGGTCCGATAACAGGAACTTAGCACCAGAAGGACCAAATGAGGACAGAGAGATACTTGAAGTCCTTCGGCCACATCACGAACTCAAGGAACTAACTGTCAAGGCATTTGCAGGCTCCTCCTTTCCAAATTGGTTAAGTAGTCTTTCCCACTTGCAAACCATCCACCTGTCTGATTGCACGAAGTGTTCGATTCTACCAGCACTGGGAGAGCTGCCTCAACTCAAGTATTTAGATATTGGTGGTTTTCCAGCCATTATTCAAATCCACGAAGATTTTTCCGGTTCCAATGAGGTTAAGGGGTTTCCAGCACTGAAAGAACTCTTATTTGAAGATTTGACTAATCTCAAAAGGTGGGCTTCTGTAACAGATGGTGAATTTCTTCCGTCCCTCACAGAACTTGCAGTGATGGACTGCCCTCAAGTAACAGAATTTCCACCCCTCCCATCAACACTAGTGAAGCTCAAACTTTCGGAAACAGGGTTCGCTGTTCTTCCAGAATTCCATATTCAAAACTCTCAGATTTCATCATCGTTAGAATGCTTACAGATTCATCATTGCCCAAATTTCACATCCTTACAGAAAGGATTGCTTAGTCAGCAATTATTGGCTCTCCAGCAGTTAACCATCACTCACTGCTCAGACTTAGCTGACCTGCCGCTTGAAGGATTCAGATCCCTAACTGCGCTTAAGAGTCTTCACATCTATGATTGTCCAAGGCTAGCACCATCTGGACAGTGTAGTTTGCTGCCTTCCAAGCTTGAAGACTTGCGCATCAGCTCATGCTCCGATCTTATTAACCCTCTTCTTCGAGAACTTAATGAGCTTTCCTCACTGACACATCTCGCAGCTGCTGATTGTCCTAGCCTTAACTCTTTTCCAGTAAAGCTCCCTGTCACTCTGGAAAAATTGGAGATCCTCAATTGCAGTAACCTGAGCTACTTGCCTGCTGGCATAGAAGATGCACCATGTTTAACAGCTATAAGCATCTTGAAATGTCCTCTCATACCATGCTTGCCGGGACGCCTTACAAAGTCGTTGAAAGAACTCTACATTAAAGAATGCCCGTTTCTAACGGAGAGTTGCCAAGAAAGTAATGGAAGAGATTGGCGTAAAATCGCCCATGTACCAATCATTGAGATCGATGATGATACCAACATACCCAACAAGAGCATACGAAGAAGATTATCCTGAATACTTCACCGCAGTACAACACAAATGGTATGAGCTGGATGCCTTTTCTGCTGTTTCTTTTGCATAGACATGTTTTGTCTACTAAGCATAAACTGAATACTCAAGCCAATCCTCTAAAGGATATTTTTCTATTAATTATTTCAACTATTTCGCATATTAGCTCATTGAGATAGTAAGATTCAAATGATTTGTATGTCAAATAGCAAAAACAAAAAATCATACATTAGGAAACTATAGTAAACATCAGCAGCCACAACGTATAGCCAAGCCTTGCATTCAAAGAAGAATGAAGAAAAAATGATGGAATTTCCAATTCGGATAATAACAATGTGACCAAAAATAAACCAGCAAATACTAAAGTTCCATGCTCACTAAAAATTCGCAGGGATCAATCATGTAGTGTGATCAAGCCATATCTGTTCAGAGACTTTGGCTGTGACACGAGAAAGTTTCTCCATGCACCGTCCGCGCATGAATTGAGCAAATATTTCCAATCAACAATATTGTTGCATTAGTTTCCAAGTAGGAAAACCCAGAGTGGTAAATTTCACAAAATACATATGAAAATATCTCAATTCTTGATTATTAGAAGTTAGTGTACGTCCCCTGCCTGTACCCATGCAGTTTTTTTTTTGAATCAGTGTACCCATGCAGTTCATTCAAGTAAAACAATAATCTTATAAAAGATTCAGGTACTCACTTGTGCACTTTCTTTTCTTGATTTTCAGATTATCATCTGGATTCTTCTGCAACTGATGTTTGGACGATGGCGATATTTCAAGAGCACTTTACAGTTAACGTCCCACCTCTCATCAGAAGACTAATTTAATGCACAAAACTTGAAAGGCCAGAAAACTGAATCAATTTTAAATAAAAAAAATCTGGTAGTTTCCAGAGGAAGTGAAAAGGCCTTATATTTTTCTCAAACACTGAACAAGACATCACTGCTAGTCGCTAGATAGTTATATCTTCTGTATTATTCTTAGACAAAATAAACGCAGGTCTTTGTGTCTGCGTAATTGCATACTCTCAGTTCCCAAATACATGTCATTCTATGATTTTAGGACAGAAACTTTTTTTCCCTTTGTATGACCCCCTCATTCAATACCAAAGGCTATCTTCAAGAACATGTACTAATACGGAATATGGAATGCAGTAGCAGATAGAGTATCATCAAGAGTATAAGTGACCCACCAAAACAAGATAATATGGTTGTATACGTGCCTTGTTCAGTACAGCAACAATCTACCTCTGTATTGGGAACGGAGGGTGTATTGAATTGAACGTATCAAAATCTGGCATCTCCTGCGAGCATGGCCTGCAGATTACATCACCTTTTGATGTGCCATTGTACCCAGTTGCTCAAATCAAATGTGCCACTGCAACTTTCTAATAGTTTATTCCTCAAATTAATGGCAATGGTACGAAGCTAAGGCTATGGAAACAGCAGCAACCATCATTGGGGAAAACACCAAAATATGTGGGTATTAAAAGCATCGATCCGAAACAATTCCTCAGAATCCATGAACTTACGGTATTCGCTCTGTGCTCTCTTCTCTTCTCCTCCCGAGTAATCGGTTTGTAGCGCGGCGAGGAGGCGGTAGCGCTCGACGGTGCGGTGCGGTGGCGACGACGCCGTAGGCATGGGCTAGGGAGCCGGAGCGGAATCGCGGTGCGCCGCCGGTGAGTGCCGAGGTGCCACGGGATGGTTGCGTTCAGCCCAGCTTTTTTTTTTTTCTCAGAAACAGCGAGATGAGGCCCAGTTATTATTTTCTAGACAGATAAAGCCCAAGCCTCGATCCGTACATTAGATATCATTCTCGTGAAGAGCTGAGCTATCAGGCCCACTAATACTACGGCCGAGATTAGGCGGCACAAGTTGGGCCTGCAAGGAAACGGGTTGGTAAAACAAAAGGACAGCACTATGCTAAAATGACGAGGGGAATCAGATCTCACTTTAAACAAGTGAGATCTCTACTGTCAGATCGTTTCAGTATAATCCCCAATTTCCCATACGTGCAGTATTTATTTATACGTTTTTGCAAAAAAAAATTGCACCATTTCTGCTTGTGGTGCGCTAAAATAATGAAAAATGCAATAGCATTTCAAAAGAATCAATGCAAGAAAAAATTGTATGCAATAAATCCCCATTCGTCACAGTAATATCTTCCAAAAAAAAGCATCAAGCATTTGCGACATAAGGAACATGGATTGCAACAAACACAAAAGGAACATGCAGCAAATGTAAAAATCATTTGTGGCATAAAAGTTATATATGTAGAACACTTAGAGTCATTGCAACATATCACTTATGTGGCTATGTCAAACCCAAAAAAAAACAAGCTTGAAACATGTTGAACAAACGTATGTATAAGATTAGAAGGCAAAACCATTAGAAAGTGATCGAAAAATAGACATTTTCTCAAGTTATCAAGAGAGGACGGGCATGGATGAACATATGTTAAAATATATAGCTTTGTCTTTCTCCAACAGTTCAAACTTTTAGAAAACTTGTCTATTACATCAATTCAATATGTATCATATCCTTGAGGTCTCAAATTCAAGCCTCGGGTAACGAACTATTTTATAAAAATACTTGCAGTCTTTCCATCCCACGACTACCGTCTCCCCGTATGTTGATCTAATGTATAAGATCTTTCCATGCCTACGGTCTCCCATATGTCCAGCCTTAACGTGAAAGAGTGTGCTAAAATATACTGTGTTGCCTAACTTTTTTCAATTATTCGAACTTTTGAAAAACTTGACTAGTGCATCAATTCAATACACGGAAGTGTAGTCTAAGTTTTCTACATAATGGTTTTGTTTGTCCATAGTGGTGGCATTTCCATGGAGATGTCACACATCCAATCCATTCCCAACCCGATTGGTCTTAGTAAAGCCAAAGTCAAGAAGTACAAGAAAAAAGATAAGCAAGGTGGAACATCATCAACGTCACAACATCTTTTAAGTGCCAACAAAGTAAATATTGACGAACTTCCCTAAAGCATTCACATTTTCAGTTCTCACTTGAATTTGCAATTGTTGGATTTGCATCATGATTCCTACACCCGAGAGTTGCATATAGGTTTTCAAGAGCAATCGATTTTTCTTTCATTAGTTACACATTTGTTGCAACTAAAATTGAATGATGTCATTTAACTGAGAATTAAGTTAGTTCTCGGTCGACTAAGATTTTGTCACATCTGTACCAGCATGGTTTATCTTATTCACTTACCAAGTGATGATAAATCAGCATCCGATCAAGCGCACTACTCTGACGATCTATGTCTCTTCAAAAATGCATACAACACAACACGATAGACTTGCGTGCCGCTATGGTGGCAGACTCCTCGGCCTAAAGGCAATGACCGTGATATTGTTGAATGTACGGGGTGGTTTTACATTTAGACACAAAAATGTTCTCGAAATATCACTGTTATCTCAACTCCTAATTTTACTACGTAGAGATGCCCCAACTGACTCAAGTAACCCTAAACCTTAAACCCTGATCGGAAAACTAGGCACACTTTCAACTTATCAAGAGAGGGTGATGACCCACAAGTATAGGGGGTGTATCGTAGTACTTTCGATAAATAAGAGTGTCGAACCCAACGAGAGAAGCAGAAGGTGTTGACAAGCAGTTTCGATGAAGGATTCACTGTAAATGCTCACAGACAAGTATTCAGGGGATTTTGATATAGCAGATGAATAAAGTACGAGTAAGTAAAATGCGAGAGAAATAATTGCAGCGAGTGGCCCAATCCTTTTTAGCACAAAGGACAAGCCGGTTTGTTTACTTATAATGACCAAACGTTCTTGAGGACACACGGGAATTTAGTCTAGTGCTTTCGCTTCATACAGCTAATTAATCTTCATTGTTTTGATAAGTGTTGTGTGGGTGAACCTATGCTAATGCACCGCCCTTCCTAGGACTAATACATACTTGTGATTATACCCCTTGCAAGCATCCGCAAATACAAGAAAGTAATTAAGATAAATCTAACCACAGCCTTAAACTCTGAGATCCTGCTATCCCTCCTACATCGATATACCAACGGGGGTTTAGGTTTCTGTCACTCCGGCAACCCCGCAATTGGCAAACGAGTACAAGATGTATTCCCCTAGGCCCATAAAGGTGAAGTATCATGTAGTCGACGTTCACATGACACCACTAGAAGAATAACACCACAACTTAAATATCATAACATTGAATATTACTCAACCATAATTCACTACTAACATTTAGACTTCACCCATGTCCTTAAGAACTAAACGAACTACTCACGAGACATCATATGGAACATGATCAGAGGTGATATGATGATGAATAACAATCTGAACATAAACCTTGGTTCAATGGTTTCACTCAATAGCATCAATAACAAGTAGAAATCAACACCGGGAGAGTTTCCCCTATTAAACAATCAAGATCCAACCCAAATCGTTACAGCGGTGACGAGGTGCAGCGGTGGAGATGGCGGTGATGATGATGGAGATGATGACGATGGTGATGGAGATGATGTCCAGCTCGATGACGGTGACGGTGGCGTCGATTTCCCCCTCCGGGAGGGAATTTCCCCGGCGGATTCCTGCCCGCCGGAGAGCTCTTTTCTCTCTGGTGTTTTCCGCCCCGCAGAGGCGGCTGTGACTATTCGCGACTATCCCCTGGAGCTTAGGTTTTCGGGGTGAAGAAGTACGCGAAGGAGAGGAGGCCAGAGGGGGTCGTGGGCCCCCTCCTCACAAGGCGGCGCGGCCAGGGCAGGGCCCGCGCCAGCCTATGAGGTGGGCCCATGGCGTCCCTCCTCGGCTCCCCTTTCTGGCTCCCTTCGTCTTCTGGAAAAATAGGATTTTTCGTATAATTTTCGTCAATTGTTGATCTTCCGAAATACTGCATTCTGACGGCGCTTTTTCCAGCAGAATCCTGACTCTGGTGCGCGATCCTCCAATAATCATGAAACATGCAAAATAGATGAAATAACATAAGTATCATCTCCAAATATGAAATATATCAATGAATAACAGTAAATTATGATATAAAATAGTGATGCAAAATGGACGTATCAGAGGGGAAGGGAGGGGCGGGATTGAACATTGAACTGCACTCTAAGATTTCTTGATATAGGTTTTCTCTATCTATATATAGTCGATAGCAAAGGCGATGTTGTACGGGGTAAGTATCACAACTCCATCCTCGCGCCTTTTGTGCCATCGTGGCTGATGTGTTACACATCAGATAGCTTGTGTTGTTTTGCCCCTACGGGTCATTGGCACTGGATCGCAGTTGGTCGCCCGACGCTTTAACATGTCATGTCGGTGGTGGCGGCAACTATCATGGCACGTTTGCTTTGGTCATTGGTTCTCCCATTTTCACTTTTATGTGCTCCTCCCCGACGGTATGACAACGAAAGGGTGATTTGATAACCTACCATGCAAGTGGTGTGCCCTAGACTAACTAACATCCGATCTGCATCATCATTGGAGTAACACGTGTTACATTCATATTCAATAACATCCGCACTTGTTTTCTCAAAAAAAAAATTATAACATCCGCACTTGTATCTATATTTGTTTTCAAAGTATGAAAAAGGAGCTGAAAAGGTGGCACCCCTACTGATCTAAGCAAAGCTAGGGTTGATTTTTACGAGAAAAAGATGAATAAGGTGGCACCGCGTCAACGCCACAAGATGTTTTACGTGCCAACAAAGTGAAAGTTTGGAATACATGTGACATACTTCCCTAAAGCTTTTACATTTTACAATGGGCATGCATTACCCCGCGTCTTTTAGATGCCAACAAAGTAGCACTTAGTATGTTCTGGATTACTTTCGCATAATTATCTAGACACATTTGAATGTATAGATACATGCAAATATAGATGAATCCGCAATATGCTTTACATACCAACAAAGTAAAAGTTCGGGATACACGTGACATACTGCCTTGAAGAAGCGTTTACATCTTACAAGGTGCATGTGTTGCCCCGAGTCTTCTATGTGCCAACAAAGTAGTACTACTAGTACTTACTCCGTCCTGAATTACTTGTGGCAGAATTATCTAGACCCAATTTAGTATACAACTATACATATATATAAGTAGTAGATAAATCTGCGACATTTGATTCAGAACAGAAGGAGTCCGTCGCACCCACTCAATTAGTGGGATCTAAATCAACGTCCGATCGAACGCAGTGCTCCGATGATCTCCTTGTCTTCGAAACCGCGTGCAGCAACACCGCACGAGAGACTCTTTGACTCCTGTAGGCTGGCCGTGGCGGCGAACTCCTCGCCCGACGGCGACGACAGTGCCAGTGCTGAACGTACGCGGCGGTTTTGCGGTTCAAACGGTTCTGGAAACATGGAGGCGGTCATCTCGGTTCCTGATTTTAGAGTAGGTGCACCCAACTACCCAAGTCACCCAGGATTGAAGGAGACCGACGTTGAATCAGTGAATTTATTTACGAGCGCAGAAAACTGCATCTTGATGAGCGAGATTCAGGCATTCAGCCACACGGCTGCGCTACCGCATCAAGAGGAGATTCTTCTGGAATACGTCCGTCACATGACGGCATGAGGCTCCAAATGGCAGACATAGATGCATTTGCTGCAGGTACAGTTTCTCTCCCAAGAGAAAAGGGTGACAGCGACCCAAGCGAAAAGAATAATCAAGGCATTTTGCTCCCGGGAGCATATGCTCTTGTTTTTTAAAATTCACTTTAAGCATATTTTAAAGTGTTAAAAAAAATTGATAAAAAATATCGCGTGTATATCTCTATGTTACCTTTCATGAAGAACCGACATTTCTTGTGTCATATCTATAAAGACAAAATTTGGTGTATAAAAAAGCTCTTCACGAGCACACTTCTATATCTTCTTTACTCATGACACACACAAAAAAATCGATTTTCCGTGAAACTGGATGTGCGCACGTAGAATATCGATATGTACGTGCAAAATTTGTATTCGATTCTTAAGAATATTTTCAAATGTTTTTCCAATGACAAAAGCATATGCATATGGAATCAAAAGTGCATTTCCGAAAAAGATGCTGCAACTTTTTTTTTAACAAAAGATCCTGCTACTGAAGCAGTACCCGGGAAGCCACGTCTTCAAACCCTAGCCTTCTAGATCGACCGACCGCGCGCGTTGATCAGTCCTGACCTGAACTGACGAAGAAAAAGAGTTTCAGAAAGACCAGAAGAAAAGAGAGCCACGAGCAGCAGAGCAAGCACCACGGCTAGCGTCTTCTCTACATAAGCACCGGCAGCGCGCGCGTCGTTTTCCTGAGAGAGCAGCGTTCCCAGTTCTGACCGTCGCTGCCGCAGCACAACACGAGCAACTGAGCAAGGTACGCGTGATCGATGGAGGCACTCGCAGGTGGCCAGCCGATGTCGGCGCGGGCGCGGCGGATCGCCAGGAGCCGGGAGGAGATGCTGGGCCTCCTAGCCGACTTCTCCTGCGACGGCGACGACTCCGACCGCGAGCTCTCCTTCTCCGACCTCGTCGACGCCCTCGGCAGGCCGCCCAACGCCGGCCACGTCCCGAAGGCGCTTCCAGCGGCGGTGGCCGCAGAGGAGGACGCCGTGACGTCGAAGCAGCAGCAGCAGGCGGCAGCGGCGGCAGGGAAGCAAAGGAGGCTGCGGAGGCGGCGGAGCGACAACCGGGGGAGCTGCGGGGGCAGCTGCGACGGCGTGCTGCTCAACTTCTACGTGCCGGGGCTGCTCACCAGGAGCATGACGGCGCCGCGCCACGGCCGGGGGACGCTGCCGGCTTCCGCTGCAGGGGGGCCGCCGGCCAAGGCTGCTGCCGGAAAATCCAGGTGAGCTGCGGTCGATCTTCTTGTGCAAGTTGCAGAGCTTAAATTTTGCACATCAACTGTTGCTAGTCATCTTGATTCGCAGAACTGGTCGTGAAGTCCACTAGAGAGTAGAGACGACCCACGAAAGAGATGTTACTAATTGCTAGTGTCATGTCCTAATCTTTTCGGGTCATGCGTGAGCGTTAGCAGTTGTAGACTTTTAGCTACCTACTTGGCGCATCATGGGTCGTATGATTGCACCGAAAAATCTGCAACTGCATTAGAGTACTTTGCAGCTATCACAAGTGCTACTTAATCATGACATTTTCCTCAACGCAATTGTTTTGAAACAAGCTTTTCCTGAACACAATTAGTGCATGGCAACGAACATTCTTTTGTCCAGCAAATTGTTTTGGAAAGGACCAAACAATAATCAGCAGTACTGTGTACACAGTATACTACTATATGCATTTTCCTCGGGATGTCGGTTTCTTTGACAATTCCAAGTGCACCCCTGCTTTAGACCACATGGTTCAACCTTTTGACGTTGTTGGCTTTAGATTCAGGAACAATGAACAACCCACCCATGTGTCATGTGTGTGACCAGGAATGAAAAGGATCAGCGGCGATGACAATCTGACCAAAGTGCACATAAATAGGAAAATTTAGACATATATTCAGAACCTTTTCGCATGCTCAGTATCGATCGCTTTTAACTAATTATTATGTCATATCAATCTAAATTGCGTGCAAAATCTTTCTGCAGGATACAAGCTTCTCTGGCCATCGGTTGCTGGCCGACGCTGTGGGGCAGAAGCCGCGACCACGGCAACAAGCCAGTATGAGTCTTCACTCTTGAATGCGCATTGACTTACACAGTCGATGTTCTAATTCCTCAAAAACGGTCGATGTTCTAGTAGTAGTAGTCTAGCTAGCACTCGTGGCTTAGCGTTTTTGTGTATAGCTAATTTGAGGCTTTTCTCCTCACACCTGTAAATTATCCTTTTTGTTAGGGCATCTGTCGGTGTTGTTTTAATTTAACCTGTGATGGTGTTGCTGTGGCCTGGCATCTTTCTTGCAAGGCAAGCATGATATGTCAACTGTAAGTTTTGCTTTGTCAGACGTGACGGTGCTACTTTTGGACGTTGCTACACAGTGCCCAGGCACCATATAGTCTTCCACAGTGCCCCTCCCAAAAATAGAAAGAAACAGGTTTGTCTGCCCCACGTATTACTAAAAAAGGAAAGTTTGGTCCCCCACGTTTCTTCTTGCCCAAAATCTAATAACTGCCTGGGCACGCTCGTGTCTTACAGAGTGCTCCCTCGCTTCCTCCGTCCGATTAGGATCCTTCGGTCATATATTCCCACATGTAGCGGCGTGTCCGGATGATAGTCAACGACCAACCCGACCAAAATTCCCCATTTTCCCTACCTCACCTCCTTCCTGCAAGCTCCCTCCTCCATCTCACCTCCTTCGATTCTACCTCGTCGGCGGCAAATAGTCCGGTGGAAAGACAAATCGAGTGAGGTGGCGGTGGTTTGCGTTCGTCGTCCGACGCCTGGGCAGCCACAACGCCATCAGATGGACGAGCTCGGGGCAGCGGTCAGAGGATCTAGTTCTGGGAGATTCGATGGCCAAGAGGGGTTACCCGGCAGCGAGGAGGGCTAGCGTGGAAGGTCTTCGTCGGCGGGCAACTGGTGGCTGCGGAAGGACGCGCTGGCGCTGCTCAAGATCCAGCCCAAGGTGGACGCCGCGATCCGAGAGGCCGCGCTCGCCTTGTTGTCCGTGGCGTTTGCCGCCCTGAGCACCAGCTCCTCATCGGAGGAAGGGTAGTGTCGGTACACTACGGCCGCCGCGCAGCACGTCAATCGGTATGGAAACACGCCGTACGCGCTTGATACGGTACAGTCAGTTGTGCCACCACGGGACGAGCACTTCGCGGGTCCGGTGATGGGCTAGCGACGGCTCAGTCGGGGGGAAATCTCCAGGTAATTTAAAGCTCCTCAAAGTAGCCACCATGTAAATTCAGCTTGTACAGTTCTTCAGTCTACCACTCTAGACCGACGTCTCCATCAATACATGTCTCAGTTGCATGGAATTTCTCATGTTATAATAGTAACTTTGCCCCAAGTCTGGATGTACTTTCTATGCTTTTTTCACATCTAAATGATGGAAAGATTAAGGTGTACTTCTCTTGATTTTGAATGTAACTAATTAAATTATGAAGCTATAGTGGCCGATCAGGATGTAGTTTATCAATTCTAGGATGTATAAATTACCAGAATTAGTTGCAAAATTCTGTATATAGGGTGTATTTTTTTACACACGAAATTTTTGATCATTTTTATTCAGAGGCGGTACTGAATAACCGTGAGTTGTAAATTTAGGACAATAAATATATCCTTTTTCAAATGGTTACAGTGTTATTCTACACATTGGATGTACTTTTATTATCTTACCATAAGCTTTTACAATGGGTTTTTGCAATTGCTTCATGGATGTAACAAACCCATAAATCACTAGTATTAGATGTACCTTTTGCAAATAATTACTATGTACAACTTCTGCTACTGTATATGCATTTACATATTTACTCGTACAATAGGTAGTTTGTAGGTTCTCTTTCTCACAGGATGTAAAAATTGCATATAAATACATGAAATGTGTTAGACTTAGAGAATACTAGTTTTGTGGGTTGTATTTTTCTTATCACGGGATGTAAAAATTGCCCCTAAAATACATGCTACTCTCTTAGAGATTACTAGTTGGATTTTTCCACTGTATGTATTTATTGCACCTAAATCACATGCCTTTTTGTTATCAATACTATCTAGGACATATTTTTCTCCTATATGCAAAGTGCAACATCTCCCAATGGTATACATTTGAATCTGAATGCATGTATTTTCTGGAAACTAGGTAGCTCATGCAGCACTCCATTATCATTATTATTTTTGAAGCTTCCAATTCCATCCTCTGTGAAACGCTATCGTATTTTCTTGCCTTTCTCTGTTGTTTCTTCTAGCCGGTGAGAAATTCCGTGGGCTGTGCTGTGTTGCAGGGTCACCTTCTCGAGGATTGTCAAGACGAAATCGACGGAGGACTTCTCTGGCATACCATACAACATGACTGCTGCTCAGCTGCCTCTTACCAAAATGGTAACTAACCCGCTCCAGACACTTGATTCACGGTCTTGCACTCTATTACATCCTTGGTTTCCTTTATGCTTCAAGCTATCTTTTTTGTGGGCTACTGATGCAAGAACGACACTAGTTCTAAGTACCAGTGAGTTATTACTGCAGATTGCAAGCTTCTTTAGTGAGGAAGCCTGATGGTCATATGACTAGACAGTAACTAGCGTTGTATTTTTGTGAATTTTGTCCGCAATCATCGGCAGCTCAGCATGCTTGTTGCCTGATGCAGAGCACACATGCAGATGGGTCCGAAAATGTGGATTAAACCGGTAGCTGGGAACTATTTTGGATGGGTTTGGGTGGATTATTTTTGTAGTCTGGTTTGTCCTAGTATGCAACTTTTAGTTTGGTCTGGATTAGTTGGTACACATGTGTTCATACAATTTAGGTTGGATTTGGTCTGATTTTGAAAGCATTCCCAGCTGCACAGTAAGGGATCATCTGATTTTTTGCTTCAACAGTAAGTAAACATGTGCATATGGATGTATTATTATGTCCTAATAGGATGTACTTTTATATTCCTTGAAGTTTTGGTCAGATTAAACAGTAGGTTTCTTTCCTGAAGTTTTTATCCAACATGATGTATTTTCATGATTATATTGTGCAGGATGTATTATTATATCACAGAAAGTACTTTTGCATCGCTCGAAGTTTGCTTCACATTAGGCAGTATGGTTCTTTCCGGAACTTATTTTATTGAACATGATGTATTTTCTCATTAAAAATTGCATATGGGATGTATTATTCTAGTCAAAGAATGAACTATTTTTATTCCCACAAGTTTTGGGTCAGATTAGATAGTTTATTCTTGATTCAACCTGATGTATTTTTTTATTCTGATACATGTTATTCTTCCATCCCTTGATTAATTTTTTTAAAACCACATCACTGTTTTCTATGGTATATGTAGTTTGCAAATGATGAATTGTATATGTAGTTTTCGATCTAAACTGCATTGTCGCACAACTATAATCTGGAATGTATTTTTTCAACACAAGATTAACCCGCATATGTAATAACGCTGGCATATTTACATGTAGGTGACATCAGGGAGAGGCCTGGTTGAAGGGTACTTCTTGTCCATTACTTGGGGCCAAATTTTCATCTACGGGTTACAAAGCAAGCGATGTGTTTTGCTGCATTAAAAGGACGATGGTGCAGTTGTATATATGATGTTCTTTTTTGGGTTTTGCCAACCGAATGTGTGAATGCATTCTTTACAAGATTTATATGGTTCTTTCTGCCATGTACTGTTCTTTCTGCCAATGACTGTACTAGCAACGCGCGTCAGAGAAGGTCTGAGAAAGTACCGGGGTTAGGGATTTTAGTCCAAATCGTGGGAAAGCGTTGGGAGCCGCACGCTGGGTCAAGAAGAAGGACGTTGCTACACAGTGCCCAGGCACCATATAGTCTTCCACAGTGCCCCTCCCAAAAATAGAAAGAAACAGGTTTGTCTGCCCCACGTATTACTAAAACAGGTTTGTCTGCCGCTACATGTGGGAATATATGACCGAAGGATCCTAATCGGACGGAGGAAGCGAGGGAGCACTCTGTAAGACACGAGCGTGCCCAGGCAGTTATTAGATTTTGGGGCTACTTTTTCCCTTCGCCGAACTTCACGTCTCCCATGGCGTATGGCACAAGTGATGTGATCCAAAGTTCATAAAAAGCAGAATCTGACCAGACGTCCTGAAATCACTGCAGTACCTGACTTCACTTTCAGTACGAAATAGATAAATCGTAACTGGAGTGGTCAGTGAGGACGTGAAAACGATTGCTGTGAGTTGAGTCGATTATACTACGGCTGTTAAGGAATACGTTTGCCATCGTTGTAGCGTGGCCAGTTTACTTGGATACCAGACGGTAGAAGTCAAGAGACAGGAAACAAAACAGTGTAAAACGATGTTGACAACCCAGTATGCCACAGCTCCTCAGACGTAGCAGGTGAAAAAAACATTAGCAAGATTAACCAGGAAGCAACTAGTTGAATGGTACAGATCTTGTGTACCTAGGCGACCAATACGTCTGTCTACTGGTACATCACATTTCACACCAACAACCAAGTGAAAACAGCAAACGTTGCATTAGGATTCAGAACCATTTTACAGAAAGGCACTTCTGCTACGGTTCTAAAATCTAAATCTCAAGTTCACCATAAACTCATCACAAACTGCCTACGAATTAACCGAACAAACACAACTACACAAACTCACAAAGCATCAACCAAGTCCAGGAGTGCCCAAGCATGGGCAACCACACACACACAGTAGCACACACTGGCTTCAGACTAGCCACAAAGCCATCAGAGATGGCCCCTAACCGTCACACAGAACAGAACACACCTCACTCTTCATCGGCTTGCAGATCCTCCTCGTCCTCGTAGTCACCCTCCTCATCGGCGGTGGCGTCCTGGTACTGCTGGTACTCTGCGACGAGGTCGTTCATGTTGCTCTCGGCCTCAGTGAACTCCATCTCGTCCATGCCCTCGCCGGTGTACCAGTGAAGGAAAGCCTTCCTCCTGAACATGGCTGTGAACTGCTCGCTCACTCTCCTGAACATCTCCTGGATGGAAGTGGAGTTGCCAATGAAGGTCGATGCCATGGACAGGCCCCTCGGCGCGATATCGCAGACGCTGGATTTCACGTTGTTGGGGATCCACTCCACGAAGTAGGACGAGTTCTTGTTCTGGACATTGATCATCTGCTCGTCGACCTCCTTGGTGCTCATCTTACCACGGAACATGGCAGATGCGGTGAGGTAGCGGCCGTGGCGAGGATCAGCGGCGCACATCATGTTCTTGGAATCCCACATCTGCTGGGTAAGCTCGGGGACCGTGAGGGAACGGTACATCTGGGAGCCGCGGGAGGTCAAGGGGGCGAACCCGACCATGAAGAAGTGGAGACGTGGGAAGGGGATAAGGTTCACTGCCAACTTGCGGAGGTCAGAGTTCAGCTGCCCAGGGAACCTCAAGCAGCAAGTTACTCCACTCATGGTGGCAGAGATCAAATGGTTCAGATCTCCAACTGCAGAAATTGCATTAATAACAGAATGTTAGATAATAATACTGTAACAGCACAGCAAGCAACATAACAAGAACAAAACCCTCTTTAAAACTGCAATTATAAACGTGGTGGGTTTCATTAGTTCCAGCTGAAATAAAATTGTATCCCCAACCACTCTCGTCCCTAAACCAAACATCTCGCAAACAGCCCCCTAGAGTTCAAAACAATTTTTAAGATGCTGAAAACTTTTCTAACAATATAATTTGCAGAAACATATTCCAGAAAGAGAAGTAATGAAGAAACCAATGAACTACAGCATGTTTCGATTTCCAGTTAGCTGAAGTGAGCATAATGTGAACAACAGAACTTGCACAGTGCATATTTGTGCTAAGCATATTATGACATGCGGTAAAAAAATAGTCAAAGCTTGTAAGATGTACTTGATATCATGACCATAATCATCTGTAAAAAGTAATAATACAAGAGGGAAGCAAGTTTTGCTTACAGCTGGGGGTGGTCAGCTTGAGAGTCCTGAAACAGATGTCATAAAGAGCCTCATTGTCAAGAACCATGCACTCATCTGCATTCTCAACCAACTGATGGACAGAAAGAGTCGCGTTGTAAGGCTCAACCACAGTGTCGGATACTTTTGGTGAGGGGAAAACAGAGAACGTAAGCATCATGCGGTCTGGGTACTCCTCCCTGATCTTGGAAATCAAAAGTGTCCCCATGCCAGATCCAGTACCACCACCAAGAGAGTGGCATACTTGGAAACCTGAAAACACAAACTGTAAGTAATGATTCCAAGTGGATAGTAGTTCTACTGAATATCATATGAGAGGCATTCAGAGACCAAGAAAACTACACAGGCATGGAACATAATTTAGTCACCTATCCTAATGATTCTGAACAACCTACAATTTAACGCAAGTTGAGTTACCTTGAAGGCAGTCACAGTTCTCAGCCTCCTTCCTAACAACATCAAGGACGGAATCAATGAGCTCAGCACCCTCGGTGTAATGACCCTTGGCCCAGTTGTTACCAGCACCAGACTGCCCAAACACAAAGTTGTCAGGGCGGAAGATCTGCCCATACGGCCCAGTGCGGACGCTGTCCATGGTACCAGGCTCAAGATCCATGAGGACAGCCCTGGGCACGAAACGGCCGCAGGAAGCCTCGTTGTAGTACACATTGACGCGCTCCAGCTGCAGGTCAGAGGTGCCGACATACCGCCCCGTGGGGTCGATGCCGTGCTCGTCACACACCACCTCCCAGAACTTGGAGCCGATCTGGTTGCCACATTGCCCGCCCTGAATGTGCAGGATCTCCCTCATCTTCTCTGGAAATCGGAAAAATGCACAGGGTGAGGCGAGGTTCGCATAGTGCAGCAGTAAACTTCAGAAAACGAATGGTGCAGCTGGATTTACACAATACAGGCTAAGAACCGACTCGTTTTGGTTTCTGAATCAAATCATCAAGTACGTGTACACTGTACAGTGTGCAGCTTAGCTGGTGTTCTTATGAACGAACCAGTCTCTACAACACTGCTAGGGAACGCAGTACGAAGATTTACAAAGTAAACTCAGCTAGTATTTTCAAATGATAGGATGCGGCTGAAAAGTAACTTCAAAATTATATCCCTGCAGCCAAACGAATAGGACTCTACTGATAATGTTTCAAACCATAGCTAAGGAGGATTACTGTCCCAAATGACCAAACCCAGAGAACTGGAAGTAAATATATACAGAGAAATTTAGGCTTTCAGATTCTGTAGCGCGGGCAAATCATTGCATGAACTAGTACTGAATCTCTTCGAAACCTAGATGCGTCACCTCCGCCAGATCCCTAAACAGCGCACCTCAGATCTGCTGCTTTAAGCTCCAATCTACCCAACAGAAGCTCGGGCGCCTAACCAAACTACCAGATCCACGCACCCCAGACCCAAAATCGCCAGACAGAACCCCCCAGATCCACGCGCATTTCCCACTTCCTCACCCCAAAACTCCCTCGACATTTCAAATTAATTTGAAAAAATAATTACCAATTCACACGAAGCACCAGATCAGACGGATCCACAAGGATTCACCGCAATTAAATGCAAGGAACCGGCTGAAAAAACTTACGATTGGCAAACACACCCGACGAATCTCACTGGGAGTGGGGAGTGTGGCGGCGAGGGGAAGCGAACGGCAGGGTCGGGTGAGGGGCGTTTGGGGGCCAGGGCGAAGAATATATAGCCGTAGGAGGACCACCGCGGTGGGCAGGGGCCAGATCCGACGGCCAGCGCGCGTCGGTTCAAACGGGTCGACGGATCGGACGGTGGAGGTTTTCGCTTTTTTGAATTTCACCGTGGCGAGCGGACGGAACTGCCCCCGGCCGGGTGGGGATATTTCGCTGGGTGGCACAGCTCAGTGTCGGTGTGGTTCTGGACCTGCTTTGCGGTCGGTTTTGTAGACGTGGGGACGGACAGGTGGGGTATGGACGGCGATGGGCCCGCGTGTCGGCGGGCGTGGGTGGGGTGGGGTGGCACGGTGGGGGTGGTTGGATGAGCACGCTACCGCTGTGCTGGGCTCGTCGGCCGGGTTTCACACTGCGAGCTGGCTAGCTAGGTCGTCTATGTTTACCTCAACCAACAATAATAAAAAAAGGGTTTCGTGTAGAGAGAAATCCTTTTTGTTGGGACTTTAGGGCGAACCAATCTGAGGGTTGGTATTTGTTGCTACAAGGTTAGAATTTTCTCACAACATTTTGCTCCTGCAATGCGAGGGGCCCGGTGCAAGACAAAATAAAATCATGCCCCCATACACAAATAATGAGACGCCTTTTTTAAAAATAAAAAAAAAGCAACTTAAACAGCATAATTATTCTTAAATTCTAAGTGGACATAACAGAAACTACTCGTGAGGGTGACAACCACAAAGCAACGACATTTGTCCAGGAAAATATCATCTCAATCAAAATAGCATTGCAAGCAAGAGCCCCTATGGCGATTGATGGGCGAGGAGCGGGGAGAACGAATGGTATCTGCTCAACAAGAAAACACTAACCTAGGGAGATAGTACTAACTTGCGAACCGTGGAAGGATTTTTGCGGAAATCAACAAATAAAGATTTTCGCCTCCATTCTCAAAACAGCTAGAAATCTTAATTAAAGAATAGTGTCCCATCGTCGGTGATGATTGAGGAACAACAAAGGAAACTTTTTTTTAGGGGTAAGTAAAACAAAGGAGAATTGAGGGATGAGAGGACGAGTCGGGGCAATGAGGGAGCCGGCCTAGACGGGAGCCGATCCGTTCAGCCATTTTTCTTAACCATAGCAGCATGTTAGCTTAGCTTGACTATAGGTTGTTGCACCCAAAGGCCTCTTGCTATACCCGGTGTGGATTATGGAGGTGGACTAGCACAAGGATTCGACAAGCTGGACCCGCATATAGTATCGACTAAGGAAAGCTGAAAAGATGGAAACTCCAGTATGTAATAGCCTAGGACTCTTGTAAACCCTAGTCTGGTTGCATATAAAAAGCTAGGCAGGGGCACCCCTTGACGGCACGCAATACACATAGACACATAGATATCGCAACATAGAGATTAGACTAGACTAGACTAGATACAATGCGCCTACGGCGGCACCCTGTACACATATGTTCATATACTGGATTGCTAGCAGGACGTAGCGATCCTCCACCCCGGGGACGTGAACCTGGGTACGTATGTGCCATCTCGCTCCCGGAATCTTCGGGCGTCGCCTTTCCCAAAACCTAAGTCCATAACCTTGAGCATTGCCGAGGGTACAACCTCGTCAGCCTCAGCTTCTAGTGCTACCAATCACGTTGGCCATGTGCCACCGCACCGGTTGCACCTGCCCAGGGTTGGCAGTGCTCATTTTTTGACGCACGCGGCAACTGCAAGAGAATAGGAACGCTCTATGGTGGCTGACCGTGCTTGTCAAGCCGACCGGACCGAGCCACGTGTCAGAAACAGTGCAAAACCATGTGGGCCCTGGCTCTTATCTTCTCCTAGATCACCACGGCAGCATCACATCGAGAGGAGAGAGAGTGTGTGTATGTGTGTCATGGAGAAAGAGAGAGCTGCAACGACCGCCCACAAAGCTAGAGTCAGAGTCTACATTGTCAGCGGCAATGAGGCGGACTCTTGCAATGAAGATACTAAGAGTTTCAGGGTTGGGGGTCCTAGGGGTGGGGGTGGGGGTCGCTAGGCGGCCTAGAGAAAATAGGTGGTGGGGGTGACGAGGGTGCTCCCCGACAATGCCCACCTTTAGGGGCCTAGGGTTGACGAAATCTTGTAGGCTGACACGAGACATTGGATACCAAGCAGACAGGGAGAGAGATTTACCTAGGTTCGGGGCCCTCGATGAGGTAAAACCCTTACTTCCTGCTTTCTGATCTTGATTATCGAATATATTGGGTTACAATGGGGTACCCAAAGGCTTTGATTATGATCTCGTCGAGAGGCTAAGATTCTAAGGACCTAGCTCTAGACTTGCGATGAATCTATTTGTTGTGGTTGTGTCCCTCGGTAGACCCTCTCCTAGCCCTTATATTGCACGCCGGGTCTCGAGAGTTATGTGCGGGTACAACTAGGTTACAAATAGTTCTACTTCTAATCTTTCCTTGTTTAACATCTTCTTGCCTTGTTCGTCAAGAATCCTTCTTCAGACGAATCTCCTCCTTTAGAACTGACGTATTGGCCCACCTTGGTCGGTGGGTGATCTTCATGGGCCCCTGGATGAGACGTAGGATGTAGCATAATGCTGGTTACCCGAAGGGTAATGCCCACATCAGTAGCCCCCGAGTGACTTGCCGAAGTAAAGCTTCGGGCAGGGACTAGAATTGTCTTCTATCGAATGTCCACATTTGCCGAAAAAACTTGATCCTTTTTACCATTCTGAAATTGAAAGCACATTTTTATCGGGTGCGCGTCCAACGCTCTCGATGGGAGTAGCCCCCCGAGTCTAGGCACGGATGCCTACAACCGTGTGTAGACTCAAGTTGTACTACTCGAAGGTTCTGCTGCCGATGTTTTCTTCAAGTTGTCGTAATCATCCAATATCTTTTTCTATATCGGGTCCTTCAAAACTCCGAGTGAAGTCATGTAAGATGATAGTACGTAAGGGATTGGAGTAACATGCCCAGTTTCGCTCGATAAATCGATGTTGATTAACTGCCGATGGCAAAATAACGTTACCCTACTCAGAATCAAGTCCCCGGGCTTGATCCTGGATCTTCTAAAGTCTTCGGGTTCGTTTCCCTTTATCTTCAATAGTTTTTATCGGGTGCGGCCCCCGAGTCTAGGGACGCATGCTTGCAACTGTGCGTAGACTCAAGTCAATCAACTCGATATTACAGATTGCTTCGGATGCTACATCTGGAGTCGGTATTTTTGGTGACATCATCAGCGACGTGGCCTCTGCGGCGGCTCGATTGACAAGACTTGACTTAACGGGCCCACTCTACCTCTGCGGTTTGTTAGGAAATGACTGATCCTTGTGTGCTGACCGAGACGCCTCCTCGATTTCCGCGCGTAGTGGGGGTAAATGTCCTTTGGCATGACGGATTTGATGACACATGGTGACCTAATCGTCGGTCCTCCGGTTCAATCCCTTAGTAACTTCCCTTTTATAAAGGAAAATATAGATTTTACTTCCCCCGTTCTTCTCTTTCACCGTTTTCTTCCTCCTTTGCTCTTTCTTCCCACAACTATTGCGTCGCCGCTGCCGACATTCTTCAATCCACCGTTTAGCTCTCAGACACATCCCAAGATGGTGAAGAAGAAGGGCTCCGCCGCCACCGCCATTGTTGCTTCGAGCTGCGACGTTGCCAAGGCAACTGCTGACGCAATGAAGAGAGTTGGGGTTCCACCGCGGTGTCCAAGGATGCCCCCGGCGACTGGCCCGCTTTGACATTAAAGCGTGATGAGAAGAAGGCACGCAGCCTTGGCTTGATCTCTCTTGAAGAGGGGAATGTCATATTACTAGGTTTGGCCTCATGCCCTGTCGTTGCCTAATCGACGGTGCCTCGGAGGAGGGATCCTCACGAGGGGGAGAAGAAGTAGGGGCCATAGGGCGGAGTGCACACGGGACGGTGGTACGCGATTTACCCAGCTTCGAAACACCTGCACGATGACAGGGCCTACTGCTGCTTGTCTGGAATTATCTGGGCGCTTTCGCGATGTTACAATGAGTTGTTGTTGTGCCCCTAGGGCTCCCGGGATCCGGCTTATAAAGGCGCATGGATCTAGGGTTTACATGGAGAGTCCTAGCCGGATTACAGGTTGCCTAACTACGGTACAAAGTCTTGCCGTGCACGTTAAGGATCCGCCTTCTCCTATACGTCGTACCGGATCCGGGTTCCTAATGGGCCTTCATGGATCCGGGTTCCTCCAAAGGTCGGTCGGATCCGACTCCCTTCTCCTGGGCCGGACTTCATCCTTCAGGATCAACAGCAACTGGGCCGCCCGATGGGCCACATGCCACATCACCATCTATGGGCCACCCGGGCTTGCCGGATCTAGGCACTGTCGATGGTACACCCATGAAGTATACCCACAACAGTAGCCCCAGAGTTCTCCGAGTTTCACCTTCTGTTTCCGCCTTGCTAGCATCTTATGGTCTCCGGCAATATTGGTAACGTGGAGAAACTTGAAGAACTCCAACTTCACATTTTCTTCTTTCCCAACTTTTAGTCGGAAAATCCCCCCATCCTGCAGGACTTCATCCATCGACAGTACATGACATGTCTCCGGGTTACTCCCCTGCTCACGAATGAGAATTGCTTGTCTTCACGCTGTTACCCGGAATCTTAAAAGACTCAAACGGTTCCGCCAATTCTGGCGCCATTTTCGCGCGATCTAAGCGGTAAATCATCCTTAGCCATTTTTACCGTTTAGGGTTTTGACACGTGTCACGCATCCAACGGTGCGACGCTTGCGTTCCGACCACAGGATGCGGAGCACGAATCTCCTCCCGCGGCCTATAAATATCCACCGTCGACCCTAAACCTCCCATTCACCCCCTCTTTCACCTCTAAGCGAAGCGCCGCCCTCGAGATCCCTCTCCGCCGTGCCGGAGTCTGCCGGAATCTTGCCGGAGTTTCACCGGAGCTGCTTCGCCACCGCATCGAGTTCGTCGTGTTCTTAACCTCAGCGAGCCACCGCGCGAAAACCTCGTCGCCGGCGACTCCGACCACCGCGGAATCCATTACGGTAAGTCCTCGAGCTTCGTCCTCGCGCCGTAGTTGATAGGGATGATCTTTAGGATGACGACGTTGGATCCAACTAAACGATGTTTTCCGCCATTGCTTCTTCTTTAGATGTCTTCTGCGACGCCGCCTCCAACCTCCGAGCCGATCTCGGCAATCCCAATTTTCTCCGCCCCTCCACCCTTCGTCCCAGTCCAGCTGGATCCTTCAAAGGATTCCGGCAAGGACGTCGAGGGGACCTCCGCTAACCCAGAGAAAACCTCCGGGGCGGAACAGGCGGAACAAAAGGCGGAGGAAATAGCCGCCAAGAAGTCCAAGGCTCGTCAGCGAGACTCTGAAGCTAATGGGAAATGGTGGCCCTGCACCACCACTGAAATGGAGCTGAAGAATCTGGAGGCGGAAGGTTTCCTTCGTCCCGGAAGCTGGCGAACAGTTCCGGGTTCCCTTGCTCCAGCCCCTCAGGATGGTGAAATGGTGGTGACCAAAGCCTTGGTGGAGCGAGGCTTCTCCTTTCCGCCATCAGATTTCTTCTCGGAAATCATGAAGGTGTATGGGCTCCAGCCCCACAACATATCGCCAAACAGCGTCTTGGCAATCAGCAACCATGTCACTCTCTGCGAGGGCCATCTCCGGGTACCTCCCGAACTTTCTATTTTTCCAATATTATTTCTCCGTCAATAAGGAGAAGATCCGCCAGACCTCCGAGTTAGCCACTTGCGGGTCCATCACCTTCATGCTCCGCCCCGGCCGCGTCTACCCCCATACCGACCGCCACGAATCCGCGCGGTACTGGTCCGGAGGCTTCTTCTACCTGAAGGACGTCTCCGACCCGGCGGGCGAAAGGATGTTGCCGCCCTTCAAGAACAGTCCCGCCAGCGAAACTCCAGCGTGGACGCAGTGCCCCCACCTCTCCGAGTCACCTCAGCTGACCCGCGCTGTTAGGCGGATCTGCAAGCTCACGGAGGAGGGCCTGACGGGGAAGGAACTTACCATGTCCTGGTTCACCAAGCGGATCCAACCACTTCAACATCGGGACCGCTTGATGTTCCACTACACGGGGCGCGACGATCCAATGCGCGCCACAAAGGACAACCTCTCCGCCGACGCCATCGACAAGAGGATCCGGCTCCTCATCAAGATTCCGCGTGAACTTCACGTTCACGTGTGTAACAAAGACATCCACACCAACGGCTCCGGGACCGCGGTATGTTATCTTGACTTGACCATTGTTTCCTTTGCATTCAAAATTTTGTCTAAGTGTTGATTCTGTAACCTAGCTCGAGGCCCTCGAGGAAGGTGAACTCGGAACTCTTCTCCGGGTCCCCCAAATGGGCAACACGGATCCGGAAGCCGCATCGGAAGCGGAAGCTCCCGAGGTTCCACGTCCTTCCAAGAGGAAGAGGCCAGCTCCCTCCAGCCCTACTGCCAAACGCGCCCGTGAAGTGCCTAGCACCGCGGCCACTCGGAAGGCGGAGGCGGAAAAGAAGCGCCTCAAGCTCATCGATACCAGCAACAGAGCTCAACCCGACATCCATCAATTCTTCAAGCCTTCCGGGTAAGTGCGCGGTTTCCGAATTCAAATCCTTCTGTTACCACGAGCAAGCATTTACTTAGTCATTATGCTTTTGCCTTTACAGAAGTTCCGGAAGCCAGCCCCCCAAGGCCCCAAGAGCCCTCAAGAAGAAGGTCAAGCCATCTCCGGCTTCCATTCCCGTCACGCCGGAAGTCGAGGTTCCGCCCAAGGCCTCCTCTGCCACCAAACCGGATCCCAAGGACGTCATCAACATCGATGACCTTCCCGAAGACCCAGCTGTCCATGGCGATTTCGGCAAGGGCGCATCCTCCTCTGCCCCTCCGCCTGAACAACCAACTGCCACCTCTGCCGAACCCACGCCAGAGCAATACGAGCAAAAGGTGCAGCTTATCCGTGCGACTGGCACGCCGCAAAATCATCCTGAACTATTTCCGACGCTGCAAAAGGTCCCCCTCTCACAACGCCATGCAGAAGTTTCCGCCATGATGGACCAGGTGTGGGGGCCTGCGAATACGGAAATGCAAAAGGTGCATGATCTCAAGGTCTTCTTTGCTAAGCACAAGAACGTGCGCCAGGTAACACTAGCCCCCAAGCATTGGGTTAGACATTTTTTCCGCGTAACATGTGTTAGCCGATGCTTTCTTCAATATGTACCTTAGGCGGAGGATTCAAAAATTTATCAATCCAAGACTTTGAACTCCTCGCCAGCCCCCAGAATTTTGAATATCCGACTAACTCCTGTCCGCTTCTCAGAACACTCGGAAGCTGCACGAGGATCTGCGCATTCACGTGCTGGAGCAAATGACGGAGATAGAGGGGCTGCGCCAGAATGCAGAAAATAGCCAGAAGGCTATAAAGCACTTGGAAACCCGCCTTCAGGGTATGAACTCCGAATTGGATTTGTATTTTGCTATAATCTTTCATGATGCATAACATGTGTGTCTTTCTGCCTGCAGAAGAAGCTGCCAAGCACTCCGCTTTCGATGACCTGTCCGCCAAAGTCAAAGTGCTCGAGGCGGAGAACGAATCCCTCAAAGCCTTTATTAAAGAATCCTCCGACAAGGAGAATTTGGTGAGGAAGGAGCTGTCAACACCCGGATTTTTAAGTCCAGATGCCTATTATGCCGTACATCGCAATCCCAGGAATAATGTTTTTGCGAGACATAATAGTAAGTAGCATAGAGTCATCATTTGTTACAACACATATTGTCTTACAACCATAGATCACATGATCCAGTATTACACGAATATATTGTTCAACATCACAAATAGTAGCGGAAGCGAAGTAGTAGTGGACTATCTATTCCACAGGCAATGCTTGACGTTAGAAGATGATCCTAGTTATCGTAGACGTCCTACTGTCCGTCATCCTGATACTGGTGCTCTCCTTCATAGTCTGGCATTTGAATAGCCAGGGTAAAGCCATGAGTACTTTAAAGTACTCGCAAACTAACTCTAGAGTAATTACTTATTAAGTGTAGTAAGGGGTGCTAAGCTCTAGGTTTATTTGCGTAAAGCCAAGTTTTAGTTTGATAAACATTTAGTAAAGCCTTATCATGTGCTAAGCTAACTCAAGTGGGAACATTAGTGTCATTCCCACAACTCATATTGATTCACCTCAATATCACCTTCCAATTCATCATTCCTTTTTAAGATCAAAGTTATGATAATGGAGATAGTATGGCCTTTCCAATCGTCCGTAACCGTGGACACGGCTATTCGAATAGGTTTAACACTCTGCAGAGGTTGTACTCTTGTGCCACAACTTTTGATTACATCCGTCGAGGATAACCCCGAATCATCGTAACACAGTACGCGGATCATCAACCATAACCTTTCGCTTATATATGCTAGTATGAGCACCTCTCCCCATGAGCTTGGCCTCCCGGTGAAAACCGCAGTTAACCCGGGAACTGCACAGGGCTTGGGCCGTACATTCACCTCATTTTAACATCATTCCACACTTAACAGAGGCAGCCTCGGCGTAACCCCTATGATGCTTGTTTAGAGGGAACCCATACTAAAATACACAAGTTTCTAGTTAAGCCCTACCCATAATCAGGTATTGTGGGGGTACTTGTATAATTGGAAGGGTATCGCATTCAAACCCAATCATCAATTTTATCAAAAGTCACCATCTTCTCTTGTCCATATCCACCTTCACCTTACATTCTTTCAAAGTCATTTCACTTCACCATGTTCCCATCTAGAGTAGTTAATTTTAATTGATTAGCACTGATACGCGTACAGCACGCGTCCGTTGGGAACCCCAAGAGGAAGGTGTGATGCGTACAGCGGCAAGTTTTCCCTCAGTATGAAACCAAGATTTATCGAACCAGTAGGAGCCAAGAAGCACGTTGAAGGTTGATGACGGCGAGATGTAGTGCGGCGCAACACCAGGGATTCCGGCGCCAACGTGGAACCTGCACAACACAAACCAAGTACTTTGCCCCAATGAAACAGCGAGGTTGTCAATCTCACCGGCTTGCTGTAACAAAGGATTAGATGTATAGTGTGGATGATGATTGTTTGCGAAAACAAGAGAACAGTTGCAATGGGATTGTATTTCAGTAAAGAGAATTGGACCGGGGTCCACAGTTCACTAGAGGTGTCTCTCCCATAAGATAAACAGCATGTTGGGTGAACAAATTACAGTTGGGCAATTGACAAATAAAGAGGGCATGACCATGCACATACATATTATGATGAGTATAGTGAGATTTAATTGGGCATTACGACAAAGTACATAGACCGTTATCCAGCATGCATCTATGCCTAAAAAGTCCACCTTCAAAGTTATCATCCGAACCCCTCCAAATATTAAGTTGCTAACAATGGACAATTGCATTAAGTATTGCGCGTAATGTAATCAGTAACTACATCCTCGAACATAGCACCAATATTTTATCCCTAGTGGCAACAAAGACATCCATAATCTTAGAGGTTTCTCACTCCCCTGCATTCACGGAGACATGAACCCACTATCGAGCATAAATACTCCCTCTTGGAGTTACAAGCATCTACTTGGCTGCAGCATCTACTAGTAACGGAGAGCATGCAAGATCATAAACAACACATAGATATAAATTGATAATCAACATAACATGGTATTCTCTATTCATCGGATCCCAACAAACACAACATATAGAATTACGTATAGATGATCTTGATCATGTTCGGCAGCTCACAAGACCCGACAATTAAGCACAATGGGGAGAAGACAACCATCTAGCTACTGCTATGGACCCATAGTCCAGGGGTAGACTACTCACACATCACTCCGGAGGCGACCATGGCGGCGTAGAGTCCTCCGGGAGATGATTCCCCTCTCCGTCAGGGTGCCGGAGGCGATCTCCTGAATCCTCCGAGATGGGATTGGCGGCGGCGGCGTCTCGGAAGGTTTTCCGTATCGTGGCTCTCGGTACTGGGGGTTTCGCGACGAAGGCTATTTGTAGGCGGAAGGGCAGGTCAAGGGGCGTCACGAGGGGCCCACACCCTAGGTCGGCGCGGCCAGGGCTTGGGCCGCGCCGCCCTATGGTTTGGCCACCTCGTGGCCCCACTTCGTTGACTCTTCGGTCTTCTGGAAGCTTCGTGGAAAAATAGGACCCTGGGCGTTGATTTCGTCCAATTCCGAGAATATTTCCTTACTAGGATTTCTGAAACCAAAAAGCAGAAAACAAAGAATCGGCACTTCGGCATCTTGTTAATAGGTTAGTTCCGGAAAATGCACGAATATGACATAAAGTGTGCATAAAACATGTAGATATCATCAATAATGTGGCATGGAACATAAGAAATTATCGATACGTCGGAGACGTATCAGCATCCCCAAGCTTAGTTCTGCTCGTCCCGAGCGAGTGTAAACGATAAACAAAGATAATTTCTGGAGTGACATGCCATCATAACCTTGATCATACTATTGTAAAGCATATGAGCTGAGATCAAATCATTCAAAGCAAGTATCTATATTGATATAAGAGATGATAATGCAAGAGTTAGACAAGCTAGAAGTTTTCATGAACCATTGCTTTAAAGACATGCAACCGTACAAAGTTCATTAAAGATGTATTAAGTATTCAGCATAGAAGTTCTATCCTTCATTCCAAGCATCAAGTAAATCTTCACAACATAAGAAGGATTAGTCAAGTAAACATAAACATGAACGTCATGAATCAACTGTTTCGAAGTCTACTCAACCGGTGAGCGCAAGCATTTGGTATTAGCACCAGGATGTTATGGCATAAAGAACGTTAATGGGGGTTTGGAAGGCCAAATGGAAGAAAGGCTTGCAAAGCTGTAAATGACCATTAGACAAGAGGAAGCCTTATGATCTAAGCTATGCAAGGAGTAGTGATTGCCATGCAACGGATGCACATAGAGCTATATGTGTATGAAAGCTCTCCAATGGAACTAGTGGGGGTGCATCCAACTTGGTTGCTCACGAAGACCTAGAGCACTTTTGAGGAGGCTCATCATTGGAATATACAACCCAAGTTCTATAGTGTAAATTCCCCACATAGTTATACTAGTAAAACATGAAAACTCTCTCATATGAATGTAGGTGCTAAACATGAGCACAAATGATGACTATGAATAATGCGGGTGCTAAAACATGAGCACAAGTGTGGATAAATGATAGTAATGCTGCCCCCTTTTTCTTTATTCTCTTTTTTTCTTTTTCTTTTCCCTTTTTTTTTCTTTCTTTTCATTTTTTTTCTTTCTTCTCTTTTTTTTTCTTTTTGATGGCCTCCACGGCTCTTTTCATTTTTAGGGGCAACATCCTAATATGACAACACACTTTTTGGTACAAATAACTCATAATGAATGAAACATGATGTATGAAACTGTATGCCTCTGTGATTAGCAGCAGATGTGCAATGATCTAGCGTAACATGGGTAAACCACACATCAGCTGTATATGATCATGCAAAGCAATATATAAATAATAAATGACAACATGGCATGTAATGTAAAAATGGATGTTGCATGGCAATATATCTCGGAACAGCTATGGAAATGCTGTGGTAGGTAGGTATGGTGGCTGTTTTGAGGAGATGTATGGGCTTATGTGTAGGAGAACAAGAGAAAGTTCTCCCACGGGTTTGGATGTACCGGCGAAGTATGCACAATTCTCAATGTGAGCAAAAGGCAATGCACAAGATCAAGAGGCTAGCAAATTTGGATGGTGGAAGTGCCAAAAACCGTAGCTTAACATTAGTCAAAAAGAACTCACAAGCTTATTGCAAACAACTAGCAGGTTCATCATTAAGAGCATGATTAAAATTTTACTCCAAGGAGGGCCGTTCACGGTGGCACAAGTACCCCGCTTGCTCCCTCGACCTTCAGCACAACTTAGTTATTACGATGAACTCTCAGACATGGAAAGCTATCAAGTCCAACTACGCCTTCAACTATTTAAATAGAGTTTGTAGTACGGCACAAGCTTAAAGACAACAATCCACTACTAATTTTAACTTATTTATCCAGCAAGCCTTACCATCTAAATATCTCAAAACATTTGCAAAGAATCAAGTTATCAAAGCTCAATGTCCTACAAGTATTTTATTATATATTACCACATGCAACATTTCCCGTTTCCAACCATACAACAATTTAACGAAGAAGAAACTTTGCCATGAATATTATGAGTAAAGCCTAAGGACATACTTGTCCATATGCTACAGCGGAGCGTGTCTCTCTCCCATACAATGAATGCTAGGATCCATTTTATTCAAACAAAACAAAAACAAAAACAAACCGACGCTCCAAGCAAAGCACATAAGCTGTGATGGAATAAAAATATAGATTCAGGGGAGGAACCTGATAATGTTGTCGATGAAGAAGGGGATGCCTTGGGCATCCCCAAGCTTAGACGCTTGAGTCTTCTTAATATATGCAGGGGTGAACCACCGGGGCATCCCCAAACTTAGAGCTTTCACTCTCCTTGATCATGTTGTATCATCTCCCTCTCTTGATCCTTGAAAACTTCCTCCACACCAAACTTAGAACAACTCATTAGAGGGTTAGTGCACAATCAAAATATACATGTTCAGAGGTGACATAATCATTCTTAACACTTCTGGACATTGCACAAAGCTACTGAAAGTCAATGGAATCGAAATATCCATCGAACATAACAAAACAGGCAATGCGAAATAAAAGGCAGAATCTGTCAAAAACAGAACAGTTCGTATTGACGAATTTTATTGAGGCACCAGACTTGCTCAAATGAAAATTCTCAAATTGAATGAAAGTTGTGTAAATATCTGAGGATCACTCACGTAAATTGGCATAATTTTCTGAGTTACCTACAGAGAATTTTTCCCAGATTCGTGACAGCAAAGAAATCTGTTTCTGCGCAGTAATCCAAATCTAGTATGAACTTTACTATCAACGACTTTACTTGGCACAATAAAACACTAAACTAAGATAAGGAGAGGTTGCTACAGTAGTAAAAAACTTCCAAGACACAAATAAAAACAAAGTACTGTAGTAAAAACATGGGTTGTCTCCCATAAGCGCTTTTCTTTAACGCCTTTCAGCTAGGCGCAGAAAGTGTGTATCAAGTATTATCGAGAGATGGTGCATCTACAGCGGGGTTTGGAGTTTTCTCAGCCAAGCATAGTATATTGGATACATAAGTTTTAGCATCTCCCTTTTCATTAGTCTTAGGCTTGCTACTCTCATCAAACAAATTTTCAGGAACAAGCCAAGCATAGTTATTTTCTAGTGCATCATTCATCGCTAGGAGCTTACATGGTATTGGTGCTTTGATCTCCCCACCATCATTAATATTATTAGTGTACCTTATTCTATCCATGTCCATCTTTTCAAGGAGACTAACAAAATTGGTGCAAGAACCAAGCATATCATATTTAGCAAAGACCTTTCTAGCCTCCCTTGCTAGACCACCAAATTCTCTAAGAAGGGTTTCTAAGACAAAATCTTTCTTTTCCCCCTCTTCCATATCACCGAGTGTAAGAAACATGTGTTGGATTATAGGATTGAGATTAACAAATTTAGTTTCCAACATGCGAACTAGAGCAGCGGCAGCAATTTCATAAGTAGGAGCAAGATCTACCAAGTGTATATCTTCAAAATCGTCAACAGTACTAACATGGTTGAAGAATTCTTCTATATTATTTCTCCCAACTATAGACCCGCGTCCTACCGGCATGTTTTTTATGGTAAAATTAAAAGGAAACATGATGAAATAAGTAAAGTAAATACAAGTAACTAATTTTTTGTGTTTTTGATATAGCAAACAAGATAGCAAATAAAGTAAAACTAGCAACTAATTTTTTTGTATTTTGATTTAGTGCAGCAAACAAAATAGTAAATAAAACTAAGCAAGACAAAAACAAAGTAAAGAGATTGGGATGTGGAGACTCCCCTTGCAGCGTGTCTTGATCTCCCCGGCAACGGCGCCAGAAAAAGAGCTTGATACGCGTACAGCACGCGTCCGTTGGGAACCCCAAGAGGAAGGTGTGATGCGTACAGCGGCAAGTTTTCCCTCAGTATGAAACCAAGGTTTATCGAACCAGTAGGAACCAAGAAGCACGTTGAAGGTTGATGGTGGCGAGATGTATTGCGGCGCAACACCAGGGATTCCGGCGCCAACGTGGAACCTGCACAACACAAACCAAGTACTTTGCCCCAACGAAACAGCGAGGTTGTCAATCTCACCGGCTTGCTGTAACAAAGGATTAGATGTATAGTGTGGATGATGATTGTTTGCAGAAAACAGTAGAACAGTTACGAGATTGTATTTCAGTAAAGAGAATTGGACCGGGGTCCACAGTTCACTAGAGGTGTCTCTCCCATAAGATAAACAGCATGTTGGGTGAACAAATTACAGTTGGGCAATTGACAAATAAAGAGGGCATGACCATGCACATACATATTATGATGAGTATAGTGAGATTTAATTGGGCATTACGACAAAGTACATAGACCGCTATCCAGCATGCATCTATGCCTAAAAAGTCCACCTTCAGGTTATCATCCGAACCCCCTCCAGTATTAAGTTGCTAACAACAGACAATTGCATTAAGTATTGCGCGTAATGTAATCAGTAACTACATCCTCGAACATAGCACCAATGTTTTATCCCTAGTGGCAACAACACATCCATAATCTTAGAGGTTTCTGTCACTCCCCAAGATTCACGGAGACATGAACCCACTATCGAGCATAAATACTCCCTCTTGGAGTTACAAGCATCTACTTGGCCAGAGCATCTACTAGTAACGGAGAGCATGCAAGATCATAAACAACACATAGATATAAATTGATAATCAACATAACATGGTATTCTCTATTCATCGGATCCCAACAAACACAACATATAGAATTACAGATAGATGATCTTGATCATGTTCGGCAGCTCACAAGACCCGACAATTAAGCACAATGGGGAGAAGACAACCATCTAGCTACTGCTATGGACCCATAGTCCAGGGGTAGACTACTCACACATCACTCCGGAGGCGACCATGGCGGCGTAGAGTCCTCCGGGAGATGATTCCCCTCTCCGTCAGGGTGCCGGAGGCGATCTCCTGAATCCTCCGAGATGGGATTGGCGGCGGCGGCGTCTCTGGAAGGTTTTCCGTATCGTGGCTCTCGGTACTGGGGGTTTCGCGACGAAGGCTATTTGTAGGCGGAAGGGCAGGTCAAGGGGCGTCACGAGGGGCCCACACCCTAGGTCGGCACGGCCAGGGCTTGGGCAGCGCCGCCCTATGGTTTGGCCACCTCGTGGCCCCACTTCGTTGACTCTTCGGTCTTCTGGAAGCTTCGTGGCAAAATAGGACCCTGGGCGTTGATTTCGTCCAATTCCGAGAATATTTCCTTACTAGGATTTCTGAAACCAAAAACAGCAGAAAACAGCAACTGGCACTTCGGCATCTTGTTAATAGGTTAGTTCCAGAAAATGCACGAATATGACATAAAGTGTGTGATACGTCTCCGACGTATCGATAATTTCTTATGTTCCATGCCACATTATTGATGTTATCTACATGTTTTATGCACACTTTATGTCATATTCGTGCATTTTCTGGAACTAACCTATTAACAAGATGCCGAAGTGCCGCTGTTTTTTCTGCTGTTTTTGGTTTCAGAAATCCTAGTAACGAAATATTCTCGGAATTGGACGAAATCAACGCCCAGGGTCCTATTTTGCCACGAAGCTTCCAGAAGTCCGAAGGAGAGACGAAGAGGGGCCACGAGGGGGCCACACCCTAGGGCGGCGCGCCCCCCCCCCTTGGCCGCGCGGCCCTGTGGTGTGGGGCCCCCGTGCCGCCTCTTGACCTGCCCTTCCGCCTACAAATAGCCTCCGTTGCGAAACCCCCTGTACCGAGAGCCACGATACGGAAAACCTTCCAGAGACGCCGCCGCCACCGATCCCATCTCGGGGGATCCAGGAGATCGCCTCCGGCACCTGCCGAGAGGGGAATCATCTCCCCGGAGGACTCTACGCCGCCATGGTCGCCTCCGGTGTGATGTGTGAGTAGTCTACCCCTGGACTATGGGTCCATAGCAGTAGCTAGATGGTTGTCTTCTCCCCATTATGCTATCATTGTCGGATCTTGTGAGCTGCCTAACATGATCAAGATCATCTATCTGTAATTCTATATGTTGCGTTTGTTGGGATCCGATGAATAGAGAATACTTGTTATGTTGATTATCAAAGTTATATCTATGTGTTGTTTATGATCTTGCATGCTCTCCGTTACTAGTAGATGCTCTGGCCAAGTAGATGCTTGTAACTCCAAGAGGGAGTATTTATGCTCGATAGTGGGTTCATGCACATTGACACACAGGACGATGTGAGAAAGTTCTAAGGTTGTGTTGTGCTGTTGCCACTAGGGATAAAACATTGATGCTATGTCTAAGGATGTAGTTGTTGATTACATTACGCACCATACTTAATGCAATTGTCTGTTGCTTTGCAACTTAATACTGGAGGGGGTTCGGATGATAACCTGAAGGTGGACTTTTTAGGCATAGATGCAGTTGGATGGCGGTCTATGTACTTTGTCGTAATGCCCAATTAAATCTCACTATACTCATCATGATATGTATGTGCATGGTCATGCCCTCTTTATTTGTCAATTGCCCAACTGTAATTTGTTCACCCAACATGCTGTTTATCTTATGGGAGAGACACCTCTAGTGAACTGTGGACCCCGGTCCAATTCTCTTTCTTGAAATACAATCTCTTTGCAATATTGTTCTCTTTGTTTTCTCGCAAACAATCATCTTCCACACAATACGGTTAATCCTTTGTTACAGCAAGCCGGTGAGATTGACAACCTCACTGTTTCGTTGGGGCAAAGTACTTTGGTTGTGTTGTGCAGGTTCCACGTTGGCGCCGGAATCTCTGGTGTTGCGCCGCACTACATCCCGCCGCCATCAACCTTTAACGTGCTTCTTGACTCCTACTGGTTCGATTAAACCTTGGTTTCTTACTGAGGGAAACTTGCCGCTGTGCGCATCACACCTTCCTCTTGGGGTTCCCAACGGACGTGTCAACCACACGCATCAAGCAGCTTTTTCTGGCGCCGTTGCCGGGGAGATCAAGACACGCTGCAAGGGGAGTCTCCACTTCTCAATCTCTTTACTTTGTTTTTGTCTTGCTTAGTTTTATTTACTACTTTGTTTGCTGCACTAAATCAAAATACAAAAAAAATTAGTTGCTAGTTTTACTTTATTTGTTATCTTGTTTGCTATATCAAAAACACAAAAAAATTAGTTACTTGTTTTACTTTACTTAATATCATGCATGTTTTCATTTCACTAGTTTGGCATAATGGACAAGAATGAGCTTCTATTTCTATTTCCTGATTTAAAACATGGATTGTTTGATGCGAAAATTAAAAAACCTATGGAATCTTATTTGCATGCTGGTAGTAATATTAGTATGAACGCTTTGAACACCATTGTTGATAATAATATAGAAAGTTCTAAGCTTGGGGAAGCTGGTTTTCATGATCTTTTTATTCCCCCAAGCATTGAGGAGAAAATTTACTTTGATGATACTTTGCCTCCTATTTATGATAATGATATTGGTCTTTTAGTACCGTCTGTTATGGAGGATAAATTTGATTATGATTACAATATGCCTCCTATATTTGATGATGAGAATAATAATGATAGCTACTTTGTTGAATTTGCTCCCACTACCACTAATAAAATTGATTACGCTTATGTGGAGAGTAATAATTTTATGCATGAGACTCATGATAAGAATGCTTTATGTGATAGTTATATTGTTGAGTTTGCTCATGTTGCTACTGAAAGTTATTATGAGAGAGGAAAATATGGTTGTAGAAATTTTCATGTTACTAAAACACCTCTCTATGTGCTGAAATTTTTGAAACTACACTTGTTTTATCTTCCTGATCTTGTCACTTTGCTTTTCATGAATTTATTTGTGTACAAGATTCCTTTTCATAGGAAGCATGTTAGGCTTAAATTTGTTTTGAATTTGCCTCTTGATGCTCTCTTTTGCTTCAAATATTATTTCTTGCGAGTGCATCATTAAAACTGCTGAGCCCATCTTAATGGCTATAAAGAAAGAACTTCTTGGGAGACAACCCATGTTTTTACCTACAGTACTTTGTTTTTATTTTGTGTCTTGGAAGTTGTTTACTACTGTAGCAACCTCTCCTTATCTTAGTTTTGTGTTTTGTTGTGCCAAGTAAAGTCTTTGATAGAAAAGTAAGTACTAGATTTGGATTACTGCGCAGTTCCAGATTTCTTTGCTGTCACGAATCTGGGTCCACCTCCCTGTAGGAATCTCATAAAATTAAGCCAATTTACGTGCATGATCCTCAGATATGTACGCAACTTTCATTCAATTTGGGCATTTTCATTTGAGCAAGTCTGGTGCCATTTTAAAATTCGTCAATATGAACTGTTCTGTTTTGACAGATTCTGCCTTTTATTTCGCATTGCCTCTTTTGCTATGTTGGATGAATTTCTTTGATCCATTAATGTCCAGTAGCTTTATGCAATGTCAAGAAGTGTTAAGAATGATTGTGTCACCTCTGAATATGTTAATTTTTATTGTGCACTAACCCTCTAATGAGTTGTTTCGAGTTTGGTGTGGAGGAAGTTTTCAAGCATCAAGAGAGGAGTATGATGCAACATGATCAAGGAGAGTGAAAGCTCTAAGCTTGGGGATGCCCCGGTGGTTCACCCCTGCATATATCAAGAAGACTCAAGCGTCTAAGCTTGGGGATGCCCAAGGCATCCCCTTCTTCATCGACAACATTATCAGGTTCCTCCCCTGAAACTATATTTTTATTCCATCACGTCTTATGTGCTTTGCTTGGAGCATCGGTTTGTTTTTGTTTTTTGTTTTGTTTGAATAAAATGGATCCTAGCATTCACTTTATGGGAGAGAGACACGCTCCGCTGTAGCATATGGACAAGTATGTCCTTGGTTTCTACTCATAGTATTCATGGCGAAGTTTCTCCTTCGTTAAATTGTTATATGGTTGGAATTGGAAAATGATACATGTAGTAATTGCTATTAATGTCTTGGGTAATGTGATACTTGGCAATTGTTGTGCTCATGATTAAGCTCTTGCATCATATGCTTTGCACCCATTAATGAAGAAATACATAGAGCATGCTAAAATTTGGTTTGCATATTTGGTTTCTCTAAGGTCTAGATAATTTCTAGTATTGAGTTTGAACAACAAGGAAGACGGTGTAGAGTCTTATAATGTTTTCAATATGTCTTTTATGTGAGTTTAGCTGCACCGGTTCATCCTTGTGTTTGTTTCAAATAAGCCTTGCTAGCCTAAACCTTGTATCGAGAGGGAATACTTCTCATGCATCCAAAATACTTGAGCCAACCACTATGCCATTTGTGTCCACCATACCTACCTACTACATGGTATTTTCCGCCATTCCAAAGTAAATTGCTTGAGTGCTACCTTTAAAATTCCATCATTCACCTTTGCAATATATAGCTCATGGGACAAATAGCTTAAAAACTATTGTGGTATTGAATATGTAATTATGCACTTTATCTCTTATTAAGTTGCTTGTTGTGCGATAACCATGTTCACTGGGGACGCCATCAACTACTCTTTGTTGAATTTCATGTGAGTTGCTATGCATGTCCGTCTTGTCTGAAGTAAGAGAGATCTACCACCTTATGATTAAGCATGCATATTGTTAGAGAAGAACATTGGGCCGCTAACTAAAGCCATGATCCATGGTGGAAGTTTCAGTTTTGGACAAATATCCTCAATCTCAAATGAGAAAATTATTAATTGTTGTTACATGCTTATGCATAAAAGAGGAGTCCATTATCTGTTGTCTATGTTGTCCCGGTATGGATGTCTAAGTTGAAGAATAATCAATAGCGAGAAATCCAATGCGAGCTTTCTCCTTAGACCTTTGTACAGGCGGCATAGAGGTACCCCTTTGTGACACTTGGTAAAAACATGTGCATTGTGATGATCCGGTAGTCCAAGCTAATTAGGACAAGGTGCGGGAACTATTAGTACACTATGCATGAGGCTTGCAACTTATAAGATATAATTTACATGATACATATGCTTTATTACTACCGTTGACAAAATTGTTTCATGTTTTCAAAATCAAAGCTCTAGCACAAATATAGCAATCGATGCTTTTCCTCTATGAAGGACCATTCTTTTACTTTCAATGTTGAGTCAGTTCACCTATTTCTCTCCACCTCAAGAAGCAAACACTTGTGTGAACTGTGCATTGATTCCTACATACTTGCTTATTGCACTTATTATATTACTCTATGTTGACAATATCCATGAGATATACATGTTATGAGTTGAAAGCAACCGCTGAAACTTAATCTTCTTTTGTGTTGCTTCAATACCTTTACTTTGAATTATTGCTTTATGAGTTAACTCTTATGCGAGACTTATTGATGCTTGTCTTGAAGTGCTATTCATGAAAAGTCTTTGCTTTATGATTCACTTGTTTACTCATGTCATATACATTGTTTTGATCGCTGCATTCACTACATATGCTTTACAAATAGTATGATCAAGGTTATGATGGCATGTCACTCCAGAAATTATCTGTGTTATCGTTTTACCTGCTCGGGACGAGCAGAACTAAGCTTGGGGATGCTGATACGTCTCCGACGTATCGATAATTTCTTATGTTCCATGCCACATTATTGATGTTATCTACATGTTTTATGCACACTTTATGTCATATTCGTGCATTTTCTGGAACTAACCTATTAACAAGATGCCGAAGTGCCGCTTCTTTGTTTTCTGCTGTTTTTGGTTTCAGAAATCCTAGTAACGAAATATTCTCGGAATTGGACGAAATCAACGCCCAGGGTCCTATTTTGCCACGAAGCTTCCAGAAGTCCGAAGGAGAGACGAAGATGGGCCACGAGGGGGCCACACCCTAGGGCGGCGCGCCCCCCCCTTGGCCGCGCGGCCCTGTGGTGTGGGGCCCCCGTGCCGCCTCTTGACCTGCCCTTCCGCCTACAAATAGCCTCCGTTGCGAAACCCCCTGTACCGAGAGCCACGATACGGAAAACCTTCCAGAGACGCCGCCGCCGCCGATCCCATCTCGGGGGATCCAGGAGATCGCCTCCGGCACCCTGCCGGAGAGGGGAATCATCTCCCGGAGGACTCTACGCCGCCATGGTCGCCTCCGGTGTGATGTGTGAGTAGTCTACCCCTGGACTATGGGTCCATAGCAGTAGCTAGATGGTTGTCTTCTCCCCATTGTGCTATCATTGTCGGATCTTGTGAGCTGCCTAACATGATCAAGATCATCTATCTGTAATTCTATATGTTGCGTTTGTTGGGATCCGATGAATAGAGAATACTTGTTATGTTGATTATCAAAGTTATATCTATGTGTTGTTTATGATCTTGCATGCTCTCCGTTACTAGTAGATGCTCTGGCCAAGTAGATGCTTGTAACTCCAAGAGGGAGTATTTATGCTCGATAGTGGGTTCATGCCTGCATTGACACAGGACGATGTGACAGAAAGTTCTAAGGTTGTGTTGTGCTGTTGCCACTAGGGATAAAACATTGATGCTATGTCTAAGGATGTAGTTGTTGATTACATTACGCACCATACTTAATGCAATTGTCTGTTGCTTTGCAACTTAATACTGGAGGGGGTTCGGATGATAACCTGAAGGTGGACTTTTTAGGCATAGATGCAGTTGGATGGCGGTCTATGTACTTTGTCGTAATGCCCAATTAAATCTCACTATACTCATCATGATATGTATGTGCATGGTCATGCCCTCTTTATTTGTCAATTGCCCAACTGTAATTTGTTCATCCAACATGCTGTTTATCTTATGGGAGAGACACCTCTAGTGAACTGTGGACCCCGGTCCAATTCTCTTTACTGAAATACAATCTACTGCAATATTGTTCTACTGTTTTCTGCAAACAATCATCTTCCACACAATACGGTTAATCCTTTGTTACAGCAAGCCGGTGAGATTGACAACCTCACTGTTTCGTTGGTGCAAAGTACTTTGGTTGTGTTGTGCAGGTTCCACGTTGGCGCCGGAATCTCTGGTGTTGCGCCGCACTACATCCCGCCGCCATCAACCTTCAACGTGCTTCTTGACTCCTACTGGTTCGATTAAACCTTGGTTTCTTACTGAGGGAAACTTGCCGCTGTGCGCATCACACCTTCCTCTTGGGGTTCCCAACGGACGTGTCAACCACACGCATCAGTGTGCATAAAACATGTAGATATCATCAATAATGTGGCATGGAACATAAGAAATTATCGATACGTTGGAGACGTATCAAGCACTAGCAACTATATGAGGGGTGCTATCTAGCCTTGAGTTGCGCTAATCTAACTTCAAGTATTGTTCTACTCTAGACCAAGTGAATCATAATTCAGAAAGTACTTTGAAATAAATAAGCAAAAGTAAATGTAAGTAAAAACATGAGATAGGTAATACATAAAGTAAAGTGTGATGATGCCTTTGCTCTTGTAGAGCTAAGCACTTGTGTTTAGCAAGGGTTAGCTTGCCTTGAGCTGAGTAGTTATCGAAGTTCTCTTCTTCTTCCTGAGAGTAGGCCTCCTCCTCTTGGTATTCCTCGGTACTAGCGTCTATATACGAATACGAGGTATAAATACTAAACCAAGCTCACATACTAAACTAAAAACACTCAAAAGAATCCACCCACTAATCCTATCATCAATCAAACATGGCATGGTGGATTATTTGGTTAGTTCTTATTTAAGAGAAAAATAATTTCCTCTCATTATTCCTATTTCTTTAATTTGGTACTTAGATCCTTAGAGAAATTAATTTCTTCTCATTACATCTTATTAAGATTTAACCTCTTCATATAATAATCAGGTATGAAATATAGGTTGACCAAAGTCAACATTTCATATCTATTATATGTGAGTATAATTTAATTGAAGTGCTACACTTCACATGGTTTAATACTAACATTTAAATGAATTAAAATCTCTAAGTAATAATTATCAGAGGTTCATTAGCCTAAGTCATTCCCTCTGGTTGTATTACTTAGGATCAAGATTTAAATGAGAGAGTAGCTCTCATACTATTTGTTGAATTTGAATTTCAAGTTTAATTGCTCTAGAATTGACTACATAGCCATTTAATTTGACCTAGTCCATGATCATACAAACAACTTGTCTAGGTTATTGCATAATCAATTAGAGGACATCATTTGTGATTTATTAGAGTTGGAATCAATTCAAAATCTATTATGGTTAAATTTTAAATAAAGTTTGAATGTACAAAAGTCCCTGTCTTGTTATTTTTATCAGATTAATTCTACTTTGAATTTGGGGGTGGGACCAGTGGCATTGGTTAGATAATTTCATGGGCTTTCCAACAGTATAAAGTTTGCTAAATTTGGTTTGGCAGATTTCAAACTATTCATAATTTACTAAACCATCTGCAGAACAGTTTGAAATATGAATAAATCCATATTTGAATTAGTGGGCTTAGGCGGGAAGAGTTACTGGGCCGAAATGGTATTTAAATTCACTGCGCAGCCCAACAAGCCACGGGTGCGAGTGGGCTGCCCTGACGAGGTGGGGGCCACCTGTCAGCGACGCTTAACACAGTGAAGCGGTACGAGGGATCTAAGCCGTAGGATTAGAACGAGATCCGACGGCGTGTGAACGTCGTCATCTCCGACGAGCGCCGAGCTCCCTGGCGGCGAGCCTAGGGGGTCGGAGGGAGTACCAGGCCGTTGCAGGTGTCTGGCAGGGTGCTCGGGGAAGTGGTCGTCGACGAGGAAGCCCCTGGTGCAGCGGCGGCGCTCGGCGAGGCTCCAGGCGAAGCAGAGCTTCCGCGAGCTCCAGCGGACTTGAGCTTGCGATTCGAGCAACTCCGGCGGTGAGTGGTGAAATTGATTGGGGGAGCTTGCTCAGTGAGGAGAGGGGAGTGAGTTGTGTGAAGAGAGTGAGTGCCGATCGTCCCTATTTATAGAGGGAGGGAGGTGGCCGAGTGTGCTGTGGAGGGGCGGCCATGGCGTGGCTCGTGTGGTGATCCAAAGGGCAAGGCGAGGACGGCTAGGGCTAGCTGGTGTCCTGGCGATGCTCAACCTGTATCGAGACAGAGAAAAGGGCGATGGGAGGGCTCGGGCGCGTCCAATGTCTGTCACGGGGCGCGCGGCCGAAAGTCGACGAGGACGATGGTGACGGAGCAGGGGCAGGCCTGGGCGGTTGTCTAGCGTGTAGAGGGCGGGGAGTAGATGCTCAACGCCGTGGTAGGGATGCAGGGAGAGGACGACGTCGCTCGAGTGCGCGACGTACTGGCGCGGCCAGAGCGCTGTGAGCGCGCGTGCTGGCATGTCCTGGCCAGCTTTGGGCGCGCGCGTTCTGGCCAATGCCAAGGCTTGGCGTTGCTGGGTCGTGTACGGTGAGGTGCCTCGTGCTGCAGAGATGCTCTGGGACAAGGGGAAACGTTGAGAGGAGGGCCAGAGAGATGGATGCCAAAGGTGGCCGGGTGTGCTTTGGCATGGGCATTTCTCCTCACCTTTCTACTCTACCAAGCCCTAGCATGTACCAAGCTTGATGCAGGGGAGCCAGAGGGATCAAATGATCACAGGTTAAAGGTGGTTTAGGCCAAAATCCAGTGGACAATAGCATGTAACACAATTTGGAAAACATGCCTGCCAAGTGTTTGATTAAATGGCCGCATGAAACTTTTGTTGGAATTTTGGTTTTCTTTTTGGTGGATCTCATTTATATAATTAAGGTGTTGGATTGGTGGTGGTTTGGTTCAATTTGGAGTTGTTTTGCAAAATGGCAAAAGTGACATGATCTTCTCTTTAATTCAGCATCACTACTTGTCACATTGCTACTGGTCAACCTAGTCAACTCTAGCCATGGTGGTCAACATCAAAGTTACTCACCTTGACATGGTCTTGGATGACATGGCTTTGGTTGACCAAGTTTAGTTTAGGAATAGAGAAAAACAGAGGGGTAAAGTAGTGAAGAAAATATTTTTGTGACAAGTGACCATTATCATATGTGTGAAGGATTTGAGATTTCCTTGTGTTTGATTCTTGATTCATTGATGCAATTGTGTTAGTTTATCATATTTAAGTATTCTACAAGCAAGAGGGCAAGCAATTATGGCCTAGGGTGAAGATTTGCAATTTGGCATAATGTGTATGTAAGAGAGAAATGGGTTTTTCTCATTTTCTTCATTTCTTCTTAATTTAGGGTTTGGTGATCTTTGTTTAGGGTTCAATAGCAACTGACCAACACACTAACACTCATCATGGCAATTGCACAAAAGAATTTCACTCAAATGCATGAAACTATATGTGGCACTATATGCATAGAAAAGTTTTTGTTAATTGCAAATTTTGAGTTTGGGAAATTTTCTTTCTTAATTTATATTGTTGAAACTTGGGATGTTACAGGAGCTCTCCGAGAAGCACGCCCGTGACTTGGCGGAGCTCGCTGACAAGCTGAAGAAGAGCCAACTAAATGTAAAATCCTTAGTGGCCAAAAATAAGGTCCAAGAAGCGGAGGCGGAGGCTATTGACAAGATGATCTTCCGTAAGCATCCTTTCCTGTTGTAATTCCGGCTTCATCACACGTTGCTTTGTCCGCGAAGGAACTGATCCCCAATTTTTCACAGCAAGTCTTGGCTTTGAGTGGAACAAGGAATCATCCCTCAAGAGGACGGAGGCATATGATGAAGCACGGAGTTCCATCGATGAGCTGTTCACAGCGTGTCGCGGAATCGCCAAGACCCTGTCCTTGAAGAGGGCCAAGACCACAGTAATTGACACTATGTCAAAACTGATGAAGCAAGTGCCGGAATTCATCAAAGACTGGCAAGAGTCTTCCGCTCGCGGAGTCGCCTCCCTTGTCTTAGCCACCTGCAAGGCGCACTTCCCTTCCTTGAACTTCACAGATATTGTGCGCGACACTCCCAAGGGTGCCAACATGCGCTCCATTCTCGCGGAGACCAAAGGGTTTGATCAGCTGTTTGTTAGGCGAGTTAACCACTCGTTCTGGTACCACAAGTACGATCTGCCCAAGGGTTTCTCCGACGCGGAAGATGAGGAGGAAGGCGAGCCGGAATACTATGCGGAAGGCTCCGGGTCGAGCGCTGGGCAGTCCGAGGAAAGCTCTGATGAAGACTCCGACATGGGCTCCGGCGACGGCGACGGCGATGGCTCCGCCTATGTGGAATCTGAGGAGGAGGATCATTCCTCCGAGTAGAACTCCTGTGAAGCAAATAAACAACGTTGCATCATTTTGGCCCCAGAGTGGGTTTGTAATATAACTTAAATTCTTAAGTAGCTAGGGACGAAACAATTATGCATGGGCGGAAACACTTATCCTGCTATCCTTTAATATTATTTGCATGTTTCGTTTTTGTCGGAAAGCAAGTGCTGATTTCATTGTTTTCCGGCTTGCTCGTTTGACCTTCCGCGAGCCGGAAGACCTTTAGCCGGAAACACTCGCCAGTGGCGACGAAGCCCAATGGCAATCCGTCAATAACCGCGGAAACAAGCCCCCAGTTTAGGTGCCGGAAATCGCTACTAGGAATCCACGAGTTCGCAACATAAAACACTTCCATCAGAAAACTTAAGCTTACGTCCTAAAGGATGATTTTTGAAAATCAGAACTTTCATACACGCCTAGGCGGAAATATCCAGCTCTGCGGTTTTAGTCGAAAAACATACACGATCTAAAAATGAACAAGTAAAGGAGGTAAAAAACTCAGAGAGTGAACCAAAAGCTTTATTTCATTGATCATGTATAACTATTATAGAGTATGTAACTCGGAAAATTATGCTAAGTGTGGAAAGGACGTAGTTGTGCAATGTTCCAAGGGCGATCTGTCTCGTCGTAGATGTCATCCGGATCCTCACGCTTGCGTTTCCGGTACCAGTTAGCAGGTCTATCCTTTAGCTCCCGGAAATCGACAAGGTAGTACGATCCGTTGTGAAGCACTTTGTTAACGACAAAGGGTCCTTCCCATGGAGATTGCAGCTTATGGTCTTTCACCTGCCGAAGGCGGAGGACCAAGTCTCCGGCCATGAAAGAGCGGTTCTGAACTCAACGACTGTGATAACGTCGGAGTTTCTGTTGGTAAATGGTGGAGCGTCGGTCGGCTAGGTTCCGAGCTTCTTCGATCAGGTCCACAGATAGCTGTCTGGCCTCGTCAGCTGTTTCTTCATCATAGGCGGAAAATCGCGGTGAATCATGGATGATGTCGGAGGGGAGCACGGCTTCGGATCCGTATACCAGAAAGAAGGGAGTAAATCCTGTTGACCTGTTAGGGGTAGTTCGTAAACTCCACAAGACAGAGTCCAACTCATCAGCCCAAGCTCCAGCTGCGCGTCGCAGTGGTTCTTCAAGGCGTGGCTTAATTCCTAATAATATGAGGCCGTTAGCCCTTTCGACCTGACCATTGGATTGTGGGTGAGCCACAGAGGCAAGGTCCATTTGAATCCCTATTGTTTCGCAATAATCCTTCAATTCTCCCTGTGTGAAGTTTGTGTCATTATCTGTGATTATGCTGTGTGGGATGCCGAATCTCATCACAAGGCTGCAGACAAATTTTAGTGTCGTAGCACCGTCGGCTTTTCTCACTGGCTTTGCCCTGATCCACTTACTGAACTTGTCAACAGCGACCAGGAGGTATTCAAAACCGCCAGGAGATGATCTTTTTAACTTACCAACCATATCGAGCCCCTAGACCGCAAACGGCCAGGTGATAGGTATGGTCTTCAGCTCTTGGGCTGGAGCGTTTGGTTAAGTAGCGTAGTACTGACAACCTCGGCAGGTCTTGACTATCTTGTCAGCATCTTCTTTAGCTGTAAGCCAGTAGAACCCAAGCCGAAAGGCTTTTGCAACGAGTGACCTGGGGGTGGCATGATGCCCGCAGTCCCCTGCATGGATCTCTCTGAGGATTTCAATGCCATCTTGATTAGAGACGCATTTGAGAAACACCCCTGTTGCACTTCGTTTGTAGAGCTGTCCGTCAACGATTGTGTAGGATCTTGCTCGTCTGATGATCCGTCGTGCGAGGACCTCGTCCTCTGGCAACTTCTGATCGATGAGGTAGTCCAGGAAAGGCTGTGTCCAAGCCGGAATGATAGCCATCACTTCACTAGCCGGAGATACTGCCACCTCTGGGTTTTCCGGGTTAGCGCCCTTCACCGAGGGTATCCGGAGATGCTCTAGGAAAATGCCAGGCGGAATTGGCTTCCTGCCGGATCCGAGCTTGGATAGCATATCTGCCGCTGTGTTGTCGTCTCTCCTGACGTACTTGACTTCGTATCCGAGGAAGCATTTGGCGATCTCGTCAACTTCGTCTCTGTAAGCCGCCATGACGGAGTTTCTAGCGTTCCATGTTCCGGCTACTTGTTGTGCCACCAAGTCGGAATCTCCGCAACAGATGATGTGCTTGATCCCTATCTCCTTAGCGATGCGCAGTCCATGTAGCAGAGCCTCGTATTCCGCCATATTGTTTGTAGCTTCGAAGTGGATCTGCAGAACGTACTGCAGTTCTTCTCCGGTGGGGGACTTTAGGGTGACTTCGGCTCCTGAGCCTTGATGCTGCTTGGATCCATCGAAGTGCATAACCCATGTCTCTGGTTCCAGCTCCAAATTCATATCCGGAGCTTCTGTCCAATCTGCGACGAAATCTGCCAAGACCTGGGACTTGACCGCGGTCCTGGCTTTGTAGTTGATGTCGAAGGCGGATAATTCAATGCCCCATTTTGCTGTGCGTCCTGTTGCGTCAGCGTTATTGAGAATTGTTGACAGCGGAGTTTTGCTCACGACTATTACTGGATGCTCCTGGAAGTAGTGTCGCAGCTTCCTGCTGCCTAGGAAAACTCCATAGGCTAGCTTTTGAAAGTGAGGATAGCGTTGTTTGGACTCCGTAAGCACTTCGCTAATGTAGTAGACTGGCCTTTGGACTCCATACTCGTGACCTTCTTCCTATCGCTCCACCACGATGACGAGGCTGATGACTCTGTTGGTAGCCGCCAGGTAAAGGAGCATAGGCTCTGACTCTCCTGGAGCTGCCAGGATAGGTGGGGAGGTGAGTATTTCCTTCAACCCTTGAAGTGATGCATCTGCTGCTTCATCCCAGACAAATTTGTCTGTTTTCTTCAATAGCTTGTACAGGGGTAGCGCCTTCTCGCCAAGACGGCTAACAAACTTGCTGATTGCTGCGACGCAACCAGTTAGTCGTTGCGCATCTTTGAGACAAGTTAGCCTTTTGATGCACAGGATTGCCTTGATTTTTTCCGGGTTAACTTCAATGCCCCTATTAGAGACAATGAAGCCAAGGAGTTTTCCAGCTGGTACGCCCAAGACGCACTTCAGCGGATTTAACATCATCTGGTACCGTCGGAGGTTCTCAAAGGTTTCTGTGAGGTCGCTGATCAAGTCGGATCCTTTCCGGGTCATGACCGCGATGTCGTCGACGTAGGCATGCACGTTCCGACCAATTTGGTCCTTCCGGCACCGCTGCATCGTACGTTGGTAGGTGGCACCTGCGTTTTTTAAGCCAAAGGGCATAGTAACATAGCAGTAAGTGCCAAATGGGGTGATGAATGAGGTCGCCTTTTGGTCGGACTCCTTCATCCAGATCTGGTGATACCCGGAATACGCATTAAGAAAACACAGAAGTTCCGCCCCTGCCATCGAATCAATGACTTGGTCAATGCGCGGCAGGGGAAACGGATCTTTTAGGCAATGTTTGTTTAAGCCAGAGTAATCGATGCACATTCTTAGTATTTCAGAATTCTTTTTGGGTACAAGGACGGGATTTGCGACCCAATCAGTGTGGATAACTTCTATTACAAAACCTGCCTCTAGTAACTTTGCTAATTCCATTCCTATGGCGCGGCGCTTCTTATCTCCAAAGCGTCGCATAGCTTGCTTCACCGTTTTAGCCCCCGGGTTTATGTTGAGGTAGTGCTCGGCGAGTTCCCTTGGTACTCCGGACATGTCAGAAGGTTGCCATGCGAAGATATCCATGTTAGCGCGGAGGAACTCGACGAGCGCGTCTTCCTATTTGGGGTCCATGTTGGCTCCGACTGAGACCTGCTTGGTGGTGTCTCCTTCCTTGAAGTTGACTTTCTTGGTCTCTATCGCGGCCTTGAAGGAATTTTTCTGTTCGTAGATCTGTTTCTTGGTGGTCTGCATTTCAGTCGGATCCACCGCGGCTCTGTAGCCTTTCAGCTCCTCTCCAGATATCACAGACTCTGCGAAGGCGGCTTCGCCCAACTTGCACTCATGAGCCTTTTTGTAGTCTCCGGATACGGTAATCATACCATTGGGTCCCGGAATCTTGAGCTTGTTGTAGATGTAGCACGCTCTTGCGTGGAACTTGTGGTAGGTGGGCCTGCCGAAGATGACGTGGTAGGAGCTCTTGAAGGGCACAACTTCAAACGTGATCTTCTCTTCGCGGAAATTGTGAACATCGCCGAAGGCCACGGGAAGTGTGATGTTGCCGAGGGAATTCGCCTTTTTACCCGGAACCACGCCATGAAACTCAGTGTTGCTGTGTTTGAGCTGTTCCTTGGTAAGGTTCATCCGCTCCAGAGTCTCCAGGTACATGATGTTCAGGCTGGCTCCGCCATCCATGAGGCACTTGGAGAAGTCATACCCGTCTATGAGGGGACTTACAACCAAGGCGTAGCACTCTTTTGGCACAATGGTAGGATGATCCTTCCTATCAAATGTGCACGGGACTTCTGACCACCTGACATACTGTGGCACAGCCGGAACTGTGGCGTTCAGGATCCGGAAAGCTGATTTGGTGGCGCGGACTGTTGGAGTTCCGAGGAAGGTGTGGTACGCACCCACTCTCTTTTTCTCAAAAGGGTTGGATTTACCTGCGGACCCTGCTTTGGGATCCGGCGAGTTATCATCCTCGTCTATCGCCTCGGAACTATCCTCCTCTTTGTCCTTGTTCTTGCCCTTGCCTCCTTTGCCGCGTGGGCGGTGCTTCCGGGCTCGTTTGTATCCTGCTTCCGGGTCGTTTTTCAGATCATTGACCCACTTGCAGTTGCAGTTAGTGTGAGTGGACTTCCCTGTAACCGGATCCAGATGGGCCAGGCAGGGCATGTCTCTGTACTCCTCATAGGTTTGCGGGGCGCGGGATCCGGCAACTGTGACTTCAGTGCCATGCTGCTGGCCCCTGCCGGCTCCGCCTCCACGGCCGCGTCCTCTTCCGCCTCCTTGACCTCCGCGCTGGAACGCTATGGCGACCATCTCGGATCCACCACTCTTCTGGTCATCGGGGGGGGGGGGGGGTTCTTCCGCTTGTTGCAGTTGTTGTTATCGTTGTCACGGTTCTTCTTCTGTTGGTGCAGAGGGATTGCTGTGGCTGGGAGATCTCCGCCTGCGTCGTCGTCAGCGGCAGTATGATCACTGGCAATGGAGATCATGTCATCCAAAGTCAGTTTATTTGCGTTAGCTAAGCAGGTGAGCTTGTGCCGCAGTAATCCTCCTCTCTGTAGTCCACCAATAAAAGCGTGCATAGCAGTGGTGTGATCAACATTTTCGCACTCGTTCCTGCATGCCAACCATCGCGGATTTGGGTGTTCTCTGGTTTTCCTTCTGCGTTCTGAGGATCCGGTTCGCGATTCGTCATCTCGATGGCGATTGTCGTAGGCGTCCTTCTGTGCAGTAGAGACGCAATGCTCCGGGTTGGATTCCAACTTGCGCGAAGTGTCTGCCTTGCTCTGTTGCTTCATTGCTGAAGCGACAAGCGTACAGACGTAGTTAATGTCAATTTCCTCGTCCTTTTTCTTCAAGATCTCCGCAGCCTTCTGCATATTGTCCTTTGGAGTGGCGTACGGCTGCTGCTCGGTTGGAGTCGCGAAGGTGATCTTACGGGGAGCTATATTTTCTCGCCGGATTTTATCGACCTCCTGTTGAGCCTCAGCGATCTTGTCCTCCCAGTGCTTCCGGAGTTGCTTGACTTTTGCCAGTCCTTCGTCCACCTCCTGCTCCCGCTGGAGAAAACCTTCCACGAAAATCGCGGCTTCCATCCTCTCGTCAAGCATTGCGGTTGCAGTGTGGGCAAACTTCTTGGCTGTGGCCAGCATCTCCAGTCTCTTGGCTTCTAACGCTTCTGCGTCTTCGGGAGTAATGGGTTTGTTGAGAATATCCGAGTGATAGATTGCGTCCATGCCTGCTTGTTCCACCATCTCTTCAGGGGACAGGACTTCCTTATGCGGTCGTTCCCGCGACATTGGAGATCCTTGACGGGATGGCTGGGGGTCGGAGTGGGTGTTTTCATCTTCTGATTCGCGTTGATCCAGCGATGCCAAGGTTGCGAGGACCTGCTTAGGCTGGGCGGATTCAACTTCAGGCTGATCACCGTATCCGAATTCCCTTATCTTGCGATCGAACTCTTCAGTATCCATGGAGGGGGTATCCCCGGAAATTGGGCTTAGGTTACCCAGAATCGACTCTTCAACCGGAGTTCCGCTTTCTCCGACAGCCTCGTGCTGATCCGGAGCAGCGGTGTCTTCCGGTACCTCGACCTGCTCGGGACCAGCTCCGGCTTCTTGAGGGGCGGTTCCGGCGGTGTGGGCCAAGAAGTGTACGAAGTGACACCTTTGCTTCTCTAACACCTGGGAGACCCAGGCGGATCTGCATTGGTCTTCCACCTTTATTTCCTGCTCAGGGGCGGATGAAGGAGATATGCCCTAGAGGCAATAATAAAGTGGTTATTATTTATATCTTTATGTCTATGATAAATGTTTATATATCATGCTATAATTGTATTAACCGAAACATTAGTACATGTGTGATATGTAGACAACAAGAAGTCCCTAGTATGCCTCTTAAACTAGCTTGTTGATTAATGGATGATTAGTTTCATAATCATGAACATTGGATGTTATTAATAACAAGGTTATATCATTATATGAATGATGTAATGGACACACCCAATTAAGCGTAGCATAAGATCTCGTCATTAAGTTATTTGCTATAAGCTTTCGATACATAGTTACCTAGTCCTTGTGACCATGAGATCATGTAAATCACTTATACCGGAAAGGTACTTTGATTACACCAAACACCACTGCGTAAATGGGTGGCTATAAAGGTGGGATTAAGTATCCGGAAAGTATGAGTTGAGGCATATGGATCAACAGTGGGATTTGTCCATCCCGATGACGGATAGATATACTCTGGGCCCTCTCGGTGGAATGTCGTCTAATGTCTTGCAAGCATATGAATGAGTTCATAAGAGACCACATACCACGGTACGAGTAAAGAGTACTTGTCAGGAGACGAGGTTGAACAAGGTATAGAGTGATACCGAAGATCAAACCTTGGACAAGTAAAATATCGCGTGACAAAGGGAATTGGTATTGTATGTGAATGGTTCATTCGATCACTAAAAGTCATCGTTGAATATGTGGGAGCCATTATGGATCTCCAGATCCCGCTATTGGTTATTGGTCGGAGTGAGTACTCAACCATGTCCGCATAGTTCACGAACCGTAGGGTGACACACTTAAAGTTGGATGTTGAAATGGTAGAACTTGAATATGGAATGGAGTTCGAATATTTGTTCGGAGTCCCGGATAAGATCCCGGACATCACGAGGAGTTCCTAATGGTCCGAGAATAAGATTCATATATAGGATGTCATTTTATGTGAATTAAAATGTCGCGGAAGGTTCTATGGAAGGTTCTAGAAGGTTCTAGAAAAGTCCGGAAGAAACCACCAAGGAAGGTGGAGTCCACATGGGACTCCACCTCCATGGCCGGCCAACCCTAGTGGGGGAGGAGTCCCAAGTGGACTCCCCCTTAGGGGGCCGGCCACCCCCCCATATGGGAGGTGGAACTCCCACCTCTAGTGGGAGTCCTAGCTTGGCTAGGTTTCCCCTCCATATGGAAGGTTTTTGGTTCGGGTCTTATTCGAAGACTTGGAGACCAACTCTTGGGGATCCACCTATATAATGAGGGGCCAAGGGAGGGGGCCGGCCACCCCAAGACCACAAGCTGGCCGCCCCCCTTGAAGTGGCCGGCCACCCCCTCCCAAACCCTAGCCGCCCCCTCTCCTCCATATCTCCCGTGTAGCTTTAGCGAAGCTCCGCCGGAGTTCTCCACCGCCACAGACACCACGCCGTCGTGCTGTCGGATTCAAGAGGAGCTACTACTTCCGCTGCCCGCTGGAACGGGAGGTGGACGTCGTCTTCATCAAACAACCGAACGTGTGACCGAGTACAGAGGTGCTGCCCGTTCGTGGCGCCGGAACCGATCGTGATCAAGATCTTCTACGCGCTTTTGCAAGCGGCAAGTGAACGTCTACCGCAGCAACAAGAGCCTCCTCTTGTAGGCTTTGGAATCTCTTCAAGGGTGAGACTCGATAAACCCCTCGTTGCTACCGTCTTCTAGATTGCATCTTGGCTTGGATTGCGTGTTCGCGGTAGGAAAATTTTTGTTTTCTATGCAACGTTATCCTACAGCGGATTGGGTGGGTTTTGAAATTTCCAGATCCAAGGCAGAATTTTCCTTGGGAAGCTCCTGCATCTCAGATCGGATCTTCGCGACTGCGTCCTGCTCAGCGGCGGTCGCGTCAGCGTTACTTACCAGTGGGTTTCCGTCGGAATCGACGGTTTCCCCGATGAAGATGTGTATGCCGCCAACTGGGACGATGGAGAGCTTGACGGGGTTTGTCTTAGCCGGAATCCAGCACTCATCCGGAGGGACGATCGGCAGATTTCCGGCGTAAAGGACGCGCCCCACAGCGATGGTGTCGTCGTAGCTTCCCATGGCGGAACCCTCCCGGTTCCGGCCTCAAGACACCGCAGGCCCCACGGTGGGCGCCAACTGTCGTTGCCTAATCGACGGTGCCTCGGAGGAGGGATCCTCACGACGGGGAGAAGAAGTAGGGGCCATAGGGCGGAGTGCACACGGGACGGTGGTACGTGATTTACCCAGCTTTGGAACACCTGCACGATGACAGGGCCTACTGCTGCTTGTCTGGAATTATCTAGGTGCTTTCGCGATGTTACAATGAGTTGTTGTTGTGCCCCTAGGGCTCCCGGGATCCGGCTTATAAAGGCGCACGGATCTAGGGTTTACATGGAGAGTCCTAGCCGGATTACATGTTGCCTAACTACGGTACAAAGTCTTGCCGTGCACGTTAAGGATCCGCCTTCTCCTATACCTCATACCGGATTCGGGTTCCTAATGGGCCTTCATGGATCCGGGTTCCTCCAAAGGTTGGTCGGATCCGGCTCCCTTCTCCTGGGCCGGACTTCATCCTTCAGGATCAACAGCAACTGGGCCGCCCGATGGGCCACATGCCACATCACCATCTATGGGCCACCCGGGCTTACCGGATCTAGGCACTGTCGATGGTACACCCATGAAGTATACCCACAACACGCCCCAATCCTCCTGCCGGTTTTACCGTGATGTTTGTATCGTTCTTGTATCGAGGATTGTCTTTGCCTGCCGGTTTACCGCTCGACAAAGTAGACTCACTCATGCGAAGGTAGTCATTCTGTGTATCGGCAGGTGCTCCGTATGCAAGCATCCTCATGGGGGCGGTGCACTTCTGAATCGACGAGAACCCGACAACGCCTACAGCGTCGTGCTTGAGCTTGAAGTAGGGGTCAAACTCTCGAACGCCAGGAGGATATTCATAAACAGACCCTTGCTCATCCTATACCGGCGCCGAAAATTGTCGGCCTGTGTTGCGTCATATGTGAAGTAGTCGTTGTGCAGCATGGTATGCCCCTCCATCCTCTGCCGGGGCCTTGACTTCTTTCTCCCCGACCTTGATCCTCCACGGCGCGGCCTCTTCCTCTTCTCCGCCTCGGCGTCAAGCATGTTCTGGAGGGACGCGATGATCAGCAAATGCTCCCGGAGGTCGTCGTCGAAGGCTTGCTCATCCTCCAGTAGTAGGGCAAGCATCTCGTCATCGCTATCCATGTCTGAAGAAAAATCAATGGTTAAAATTGCGCCGCAGCAGACGAGGCAACGAACAACGGCCAATCGCGGCAGACGAACAACGAGGAAACCTGGCAAGTCGTCGAGCACCTCGTGTGCGTGGAGGTGGGGCGAATTTGACGCCTCGTTCTGGGACGCGCTGGTGAAGCGATGGCGGGAAAACGTCCGGCGAGAGTGCCAGCCGCGATGACGGTGCCGACTCCCAGAAGAGATAAGCCGTCGAAACAGCTGGCAAATCCAGCGGCAGTGGAGGGGGTGGGGTCGTGGGAGGGAAGGCGCGACGAGAAAAAATACGCGAACCAACGGTTTATGGAAATAGTCACCGACAGGTGGGAGCCTGCCTCGCTTTTCGTTGTGTCCGGCGTGCCTGGAGCGTCCCCTGTGGGGAGAGGACGGACTTGGGCCGCCGGACACCGTATCGGGCCGATTGTGTGGGTGTTCAGTGGAGAAATCCCTCGGATGACATTTGTTGAATGGTGATGCCTGGGCCGCGCCGGACAAAAAGAGGTTTTGGGGGACGCGGCTGAAAACGTTTTTTTCAGCGTCCCAAATCCTTTTGAGGGACGTTTTGGGAACGTGCTCTTACTCCTTAGCATTTAGGGATTTTAGAGCGAATCAATTGAGGTTTGGTGCATGTTTCTACGAGGTATTGTTAGAGAGTAAAGTCTGAAATAAACCCTGAAGTTGTAGACTGTGTTGGGATCGAACCCTAAACTCTTAATCCCAGAAATCGGCACCCTAAACTCATGAATCCCGGTCGATAGTTGCTTCACACGATTTTCTGGACAGTTTAGCTTAAGTGGCCCCGGTCAATGCTGGATCGTTGACAAATGTCTGACTGAAACGAATCCGGCGTACATGCTGATGAGGCCGCGTCGTTGTACAGAAAAACCAGCTTGATCTGAAGGGTATGGTTTCCATGAGCCGCGGGTCGGAGCGCCGCGCGCTACTGCGGTGGAGCCGTAGGACGGCGAGCTCACGCGCGTCTGCGGCCCGAGCGACATGACCACCGCAGAGTGAGACGGTACGATGGATATGTACGCGGGGGATTCAGACGAGCAGTTCTGGTCAGAGCTCAGCACGACGAACGCCGGACGGAGCACATGTGATGGCCGAGAGGAAACCGACAAGCTGAAACATCGACTGTATTCCGGCCATCTTCGTTGACTCTAGCAAAATCCCGGTTCTAGTGAGCAGCACACCAGTAAGGTAACAAAGCGCAAGCTCAACACAGCAGCAACCTCGGAGCAGCCCATGTCGTCGTCCATCCGCCGTAGAGCAAGGAGCGAGTGGCGTCAGGGCATCTCCAGCGGCGCGACGCAAACGGACGCTCAGCAATCGTTTTCGTCCGTCGTGACCGGAAATGCGTCTGGGGCCTGCTCCAGCGGGGCGACACAAAGTGATCGGGCCGTCCGCGGAGACGTAAACCTGGCCCAAATATGCGCCAGGTTTGCGACTCCGCGGACGCTCGACGGTCGCACGGAGCGTCTGCTCGCGTCCCCACGGGCCCTCATGGCACGACCTAGGTTCGATCGGCCTCGAATTCACAACGCGCGCCGGTGTGGCAACCGCGGCGACCAACCGCCGCAATGGAACGCCGAACCGCCGCGGAAGAGCAACCGCCGGCCTCTTCGTTTTACGCGCCGCCGTTAATCCGCGCACATTATAACCCCCGCGTCTACGGTAATTCAAGTTCAACCGCCTCATTCTTCTTCCTCTTCTTCTTCTTCTTCTTCTCCAACACCGGCACGTCATGAGCGACTACAGGCTGCCGTCCGACTCGAAGAGCGAGGGCAAGTCGCCCGGATTCCTGCATTGGTGGGAATCGCCGGCGACGCCAACCGATCCGGGCTCCACGCCCAGCTACCCTACCTCCACACCGAGTGAGGACGACGAGGAGGGAGGCGACAATGGCAGCGAAGGCCAGGAGGAGAACGGAGGCGGCGCTACCAGCGACGGCGACGACGAGGAGGAGGGCCAGGAGGAGGAGGACTCCGACAGCAAGTTCGCCCGATTGGAGGCGCAGGAGGCGGCGGACGACAAGGCGGCGGCAAGGAAGAAGTCCAGGGCGCTGGCGCGGGCGGCGCGTCGTCTTCCGTTCACCGACGACGACGATGAAGACGCCATTTCTTCCAGTTTCAAGTCCTCGACGGGCGCGTCGTCCTCCAGTTCCGACGACGAGGTGACAAGCAAGAGGCGGAGGAGTTTCCACGACGACGACGACGCAGGGCCTTCGAACAAGAAGGCCAAAAAAAGTTTTAGTTTATATGTTTTTAAATTTCTTCTTATTTGTATGTTAAATATGTTTGAATCTAGTCGATTGACGTATCCGGTTAATTGTTTAGGCTATAATCTATTCGATTGGACCAACATGACATCATGAGTACATCTTTTTCACGTTTAAAACTTGATCATTCAACTAAATTAAAAAGAAGTAGCACAAAAAATAAAAAACAGTTGCATGTCCAAAATCCGTCGGACCGCTGGAGGTAGCCCCCGACGCAAACGGACATTTCGCCCCTCGCGATCATTTTAGCGTCCGCGGGACGACGCAAACGGACACTCGCGACCACTTTTGAGCGTTCGAAATGCGTCGCGCCCGATGCCCTCAGAGATGTGATTACCCGCTAGCTAGCTAGTGTACGTGCAATGATGTGCTGGTAGTACGTGCTCAGAGTCTTCTCTTTGGTTGCCAGGGAAGAGCTCGATGGAAGCATGGGAGTGTGGTCGGTAAACATCCCCTCGCCAGCAATAATTTATAATTGGGATCCGAAAATGCCAGCAGCATAAATTAGATTGATTGAGCAAGTGAATAAGAGGTGAACACGTGCTCCACGCCCTCCGGAGTGAGTGAGCCACAGAGCCGCAAAGCTGGCCTCGTCGGCGGTCGCTTCCGACGCCTCCATCTCGGCGCAGCCAGTGACCTCCCTCCCTGTCCTATTTTTCCGACATTGGCGAGAGAAAGAAGCGGGAGAGAGAGATTAGGAACGCATCAATATGACATGCGGGCCATGATTGTTTTGCCTGGAAGGAGGTGAGATGGGTATTCCACGTAGGCAATCCTTGTTTGGGAATAATCAAAAAAAAAAAAAATATGACCGGGATTCATAAGTTTGGGGTGCTGATTTCCGGGATTGAGAGTTCAGGGTTTGATCTCCACACCATCTATAACTTTAAGGTTTATTTCAGACTTTACTCATTGTTAGAATTTCATTACATCATGATGCACTTTGATTCATGCGGCCACTCGCTACAAGCCGTGAGAAAACGCCCTACATGCACAAGGGGTGTTGTACTCCATGTTTCTAACCGTACAAGGTGGACATTATAGTTTTAAGTGAAATCTTTAGCATATTTAGATAAAATTTAAAAATTGGGGTATGAGGCCAGGCCTATGATTTTCGCAGTTACAATTATAAATTGATCCTCGCATGAGTTTTATTTTATCATGCGAACATCAATTCATAAATGTAATTGCAAAAAAATCAATGTAAATAAATCATTATTGTTTCTACAGGGTGCCGAGATACATGATCCAGATCCAAAGTTTTATTCTATACCCATCCAAAAGTTAAATAAAAATCAATGTAAATAACTCAGTATTGTTTCTAGATTTTAAGTTTCGTAGAGCAACTGCTTTGTGAGCTGTGGAAAACAACATTTTCTACAACCCGATGCTATTATACCTTCTTAGTTTTATTTTTACCCCTACTATAAATCAATATAAAAATCATTCGTGAAAGACTTGCTCAAATATCTATATGCGAGATTGCTTTTGAATCTTTTAAACTTGACTGAGAAATTTGCATGAAACACAGGATATCAGATGATCCCGGGAGCGAAAGGCTTGAGATCAACTTGACATAATTGAGTAGCTACAGAAAAATGTTAACTCAATTCAACAAATTTATCAAAAAGCCATTTTTGCCACAATTCTTTCGGCGGTGGCCTTAGCACATGTTGGTGAGCGTGGAGAAACAACGGAGAAGGAAGCACACATATGGAGTGGGGCGGAGCGAAGGCCTGGTATGGAGGCGGCAGCACGAGCCCACATCCATAGAGGTGGCAGCGCTAAGGAGGCTCGGCAAGGAAGGAGATAAAGGCGAGTAGTGGGCGGTCGACCACCTTCGCGTTGTGGGCGAGCGTGTGTGCCCTCTAGATGATGCCAACGTGGGAGTTGGAGGCAAAGGAGCAGGCCCAATCTGGGCCTACACGCGCCTGATCTGGGGCTTAGGGGTTTGGGTAGTTGTTGGTACTACCGGGGGACTGTAGCACCGCCCAAAATGACCGAAAGTACTGGTAATTACGTATTTTGTGCATAACAGACAGATTTCTCTTGCCATATTTGAGGGGACTTCTTCCCCGATGTTTTCCAACCATTTGAGCTCGTTTTTACCCCCATTGTTGACCTTCTTTGAGCTTGCTATCTCCATCCCTCTCCCATGAATCTTGCATCTATTCGAGAGAAAGATAGAGAACATCTACATCTTCACCAATAAAATCTTCTCTTTGTGAGGAGAATCTTTTAGATCTAGATCTTGGAGAAATTTGGTGTTCTCCTTCTTTGTTCTTCCTCTCTTATTCCCCCAATAGGTTTTGTAAGTGAAGTTCTTGCCATTGTATTTAGTGCATCCGTTTGAGCTTTCCACGATGATTCGTGGAAGTGAAAGTGAGAAGGTTGTTAATCTTGGGTTCTTGGATCTCTTGATGGCTTTGTGGCTTTGTGGTGTTCTTAGGGCCTCCAATTATTTTGTGGAGATTGCCTCAAATTTTTAGTTTTGTGGTTTACTTGGGCTCCAATTAAGTTGTGGAGATTCCTCAAGTGTGAGGTCTTTGTGGCAATTTCGTTGAAGGTTCCAATTAAGTTGTGGAGATTGCCCCAAACTTTGTGTGGGTTCGGTGACCATCCTTAAGGTTCCATATAGTGGATCGATGATTTTCCTTTTGGTGGGAAGGCTCGAGGAGAATACGGTGAGGCATTCGTGGCGTTTGGGGAGCCTTGTGCCTCCACACCGCTCCAACGGAGAGCGGCACTCGCAAAAGTGTGAACTTCAAGATACATCGTCGTCTTCGCGTATAACCGAGCTCTTTAGTTATGCCCTTAACTTTGTGATTGCATTCGTGCTTGAAATTATATATTTTGATATCAAGTAGTTTCTTGCCTTGCTTAGCGTAAGTTTTTGGTGCACATAGGTGAGTCCTAGTTATATAAGTTTTGGGTTTGACAAAGTAAATGCTAGTTTTATTTCGCATTTGTTCAAGCCATAATCATAAAAGTTTTAAACCACATATTCACCTCACCCCCCTCTTCTAGGCGGCATCGGTGTCCTTTCAGTTGTCCCCCTGGAGCATGTGACTACCGTCGCAAGCAGCCCTAGTCCATGCTAGAGGTGGTGGGAGACCACAATTTGTCATCTAGGTTTGAGGTGGAAGACATTCACGTTTGTCTCATCCGTGCGAAGTGTGGGCAGGCCACGACTTTGCAGCTACGACATCAAGGTTCTGCGGGGATGGCAGTTCGAGGCTACATGGAAGGTGATGTCCAATCCTCGGAGGTGTGGAGATGAGCAAGTACACGAATGAAAATCCTACCCGTCGTTTGTCGGGCCAGCGGCGATGACGGCCATGGGTGTTGTTCCCCTCCATGGGCCATGGCCGTCTCCCTCGCTCACTTGGAGCTGGTAGTTGTCTCCGGGCGTAATCCTATACTCGTAGCTAAGTCGACACGATGGCGGCGGCCCCGATGTCGTCCCTTTGTTGGGAGCATCGTGTCCTCTGGTGTGTTTGCTGTTGTCTACGATTGATCTTCAATGGCGCAATGTACATCGCCTAAGAAGAAAGGGGCTTGAAGATCTCGAAGATTTGCTTGTTTTTTGAGGCATTGTATTTCTATCGTGTACTACTTGTATTTGCTACGATAAATACACGAGTGTATGATATTGATTGTCAAAAAAATCATTTTAAGCAAAAACAAGTGCATTCCGTTTCAGAGTTTATTCTATACCCATCCAAAAGTTAAATAAAAATCAATGTAAATAACTCAGTATTGTTTCTATATTTTAAATTTCGTAGAAATCGCAACTGCTTTGTGAGCTGTGGAAAACAACATTTTCTACAACCAGATGCTATTATACCTTCTTAGTTTTATTTTACCCCTACTATAAATCAATATAAAATCATTCGTGAAATACTTGCTCAAATATCTATATGTGAGATTGCTTTTGAATCTTTTAAACTCAACTGAGAAACTTGCATGAAACACAGGATATCAGATGATCCCGGGAGCGAAAGGCTTGAGATCAACTTGACATAATTGAGTAGCTACAGAAAAATGTTAACTCAATTCAACAAAGTTATCAAAAAGCCATTTTTGCCACAATTCTTTCGACGGTGGCCTTAGCACACGTCAGCGAGCGTGGAGAAACAACGGAGAAGGAAGCACACATATGGAGTGGGGTGGAGCAAAGGCCTGGTATGGAGGCGGCAGCACGAGCCCACATCCATAGAGGTGGCAGCGCTAAGGAGGCTCAGCAAGGAAGGAGATAAAGGCGAGTAGTGGGCGGTCGACCACCTTCGCGTTGTGGGCGAGCGTGTGTGCCCTCTAGATGATGCCAACGTGGGAGTTGGAGGCAAAGGAGCAGGCCCGATCTGGGCCTACACGCGCCTGATCTGGGCCTTAGGGGTTTGGGTAGTTGTTGGTACTACCAGGTGACTGTACACCGCCCAAAATGACCGGAAGTACTGGTAATTACGTGTTTTGTGCATAACAGGCAGATTTCTCTTGCCATATTTAAGGGGTCTTCTTTCCCGATGTTTTCCAACCATTTGAGCTCGTTTTTACCCCCATTGTTGATCTTCTTTGAGCTTGCTATTTCCATCCCTCTCCCATGAATCTTGCATCTATTCGAGAGAAAGATAGAGAAGATCTACATCTACATCTTCACCAATAAAATCTTCTCTTTATGAGGGGAATCTTTTAGATCTAGATCTTGGAGAAATTTGGTGTTCTCCTTCTTTGTTCTTCCTCTCTTATTCCCCCAATAGGTTTTGTGAGTGAAGTTCTTGCCATTGTATTTGGTGCATCGGTTTGAGCTTTCCACGATGATTCGTGGAAGTGAAAAGTGAGAAGGTTGTTATTATTGGGTTCTTGGATCTCTTAATGGCTTTGTGGTGTTCTTAGGGCCTCCAATCATGTTGTGGAGATTGCCTCAAATTCGTAGTTTTGTGGTTTACTTGGGCTCCAATTAAGTTGTGGAGATTCCTCAAGTGTGAGGTCTTTGTGGCAATTTCGTTGAAGGTTCCAATTAAGTTGTGGAGATTGCCCCAAACTTTGTGTGGGTTCGGTGACCATCCTCAAGGTTCCATATAGTGGATCGAGGATTTTTCTTTTGGTGGGAAGGCTCGAGGAGAATACGGTGAGGCATTCGTGGCGTTTGGGGAGCCTTGTGCCTCCACACCGCTCCAACAGGGAGCGGCACTCGCAAAAGTGTGAACTTCAAGATACATCGTCGTCTTCGCGTATAACCGAGCTCTTTAGTTATGCCCTTACTTCGTGCTTGAAATTATATATTTTGATATCACATAGTTGTTTGCCTTTGCTTAGCGTAAGTTTTTGGTGCACATAGGTGAGTCCTAGTTATATAAGTTTTGGGTTTGACAAAGTAAATGCTAGTTTTATTTCGCATTTGTTCAAGCCATAATCGTAAAAGTTTTAAACCGCCTATTCACCTCATCCCTTCTTTTCTAGGCGGCATCGGTGTCCTTTCAATTGTCCCCTGGAGCATGCGACTACCGTCGCAAGCAGCCCTAGTCCATGCTAGAGGTGGTGGGAGACCACAATTTGTCATCTAGGTTGGAGGTGGAAGACATTCACGTTTGTCTCATCCGTGCGAAGTGTGGGCTGGCCACGACTTTGCAGCTACGACATCAAGGTGTTGCAGGGATGGAAGTTCGAGGATACATGGAAGGTGATGTCCAATCCTCGGAGGTGTGGAGATGAGCAAGTATACGAATGAAAATCTTGCCCGTCGTTTGTCGGGCCATCGGCGATGACGGCCATGGGTGTTGTTCCCCTCCATGGGCCGTGGCCGTCTCCCTCGCTCACTTGGAGCTGGTAGTTGTCTCCGGGCGTAATCCTAGACTCGTAGCTGAGTCGACACGATGGCGGCGGCCTCGATGTCGTCCCTTTGTTGGGAGCATCGTGTCCTCTGGTGTGCTCGCTGCTGTCTACGATTGATCTTCAATGGCGCAATGTACATCGCCTAAGAAGAAAGGGGCTTGAAGATCTCAAAGATTTGCTTGTTTTTTTGTGGCATTATATTTCTATCGTGCACTACTAGTATTTGCTACAATAAATACACGAGTATATGGTATTGATTGTCAAAAAAATCATTTTAAGCAAAAAAAAAAAAAAGTGCATTCCGTTTCAGAGCTTCGCCGACGTCAGGGGCGGAGGGAGGGGGGGGCGAGCAGGGGCTAGACCCCCCCCAATGTGTCGCCCCCCCTAAAGATTTTAGGTACGTATATATCGGTAATATGCCATATACATGGACAAATGGCCAGAATTAATCACTTGATTAGCCCATTGCTGATTAATTAGTCCATTGCGCGCTGAAATAGTCGGCCCAAATACCCATCAGCTAGCCCATGTACGCGCACAGCCGCACAGGTTTAGCCATTGTGGATTGTTCTGATCGATCCGAGATGCAGTTTCTCCTCACGGAGCTGCGTGCCTGCCGCCTCAGTTCGTCTCGCTGCTAGGGCCGTAGGGCATTTGCCGCTGCCGCATCTCGCCGTGCAATCCACCTCTGCAGCCCCTTGCTTTGCGATTCCACCGCTCGCTGACTTCGCCGGTGCGGCCCTATAGACTACCCTTCTGTGTTCTAGTTGGAGCGTTGATTCAGGTTCGACGATCTAGGGCACGGGCAGATGCATAGTCAGAATTGAATCAACGCTCGGACCCTCCAATGGTTCATCAAACGTAAGTGACCACCAAATAGCGATAGCTGCTGCACGCCTGCCGCCACCGACTAGCCGATCTTCTTCAACATCAGTTGCAGAGGGGATGAGTATGGTCTGGATTAAATTCTCTCTAGGTATGTTCTCTGCAATATTGATCACTACCATTGTTTTCATTAGTAATTGATCAGTACTAAGTAATTGATCCCATTTGATTGTGTATATCTGTACAGGCCCCTGTAGCTGTATATGCACATGCATTCGTAGCTATAAAGCCTAATGTGAGCCGGTGGTCTAATCAAGAATGACTTGACATCCAAACCTGTAGAAATGCTAGCTAAATCCGAAAACTTAATCAATACCGTTGTTTTCATTAGTATATCTTAAACTTTCATACTATATATTTGTTCAACATTGTTAGCTCTGATATACACCTCCGCAATCATTTTAGTCAAAATTAAACGCCAACAATACCTCGATATATATTTTTCCTTACGTAGTTTAGAGAGGAGATGTTTTGGGTTCATGCCTCGCCCCCCCTATACCTAAATCCTGGCTCCGCCCCTGGCCGACGTGCCAGGTAACCCAACTTCCGTTAACAAAAGTTCAAAACTCGTGCATTCCCTTTTTTTCTTGGAAAAAAATCGGAATGGATTTTCGCACCGTGTCCACACGGAGCACGGAGGAGAGGAAAGAACAACGGACGGGAAGGAGCAAGGCATACACATACACGGTAACTTTCCATATGCAAAAACTCTCAACTTTCCATCTACAGAACGTTGCCCCAACGGCTAGTCCGCCCGCCGCCTCTTCCGAGCCGTCGGATCTCGTCTGACCCCATCCCGACCGTTGGCTCCCCCGATCTGCCGACCGTTGGAGCCGCCCGTTCCGGGATAAAGCTCCCCCCGACACCAGCACCCCTCCCGTCCAATCCCCCACCGCCGAGACCACGAAGCACCAGTACCAGAGAGAGGAGTTCGAGCTCGCCGGAGCTTTGGGAGGAGGCGGTCCAGCAAGTCCCCGAGATCAACCAACCCCATGGCGACCAGGCATCACCAGCACGCGGCTGCCGCTCCGCAGCCGGCCAACCGAGGTGAGCACCACCCCCGGATCTCTCCTTCGTTCTTGGCCTTCCCGGCCTCCTCTTCTTGGTGGGGATCGCTCTTTCTTTCTGGATGCGTTCTTGATTTGGTCCCGCGCATGCCTCTTCTTGATGGGGATCGCTCGTTCTTTCTTGATGCGTTCTTGATTTGGTCCCCGCGCGTGCCTCTTCGTGGTGGGGAAAGATCTATGCTCATGAGCCCGGCGGGGAATTCGATTGTCTGGACTCGAGGCCTTCCCGATCTGTTCGCAGTTCTTCTCTCCTTCGATTCTTGGGGAAAGTTTCCCGTTTGGGGTCATCTTGCGTTCGAGTTCCTTATCCGTTCGTCGGGTGGGCTGTTCTTCGTATGAATCGCTGGCCAAGAACGAATCTTCAATGTTCCCCATGGGCCATGGCCGTCTGATGCTAGTTCCCGATCTTTTTCCCTGCCCTTCTTGCCCGATTCGTGAATCCAACAGTTCTTGTGATTTACAATCGTTCATCTGTTGCGATGGTCAGGTGCCGCCGTCCTGACAGGGAAGCAGAAGGCCGCCGCCGCCGGCGGCCGGCCTGAGGAAAGGAACGCTCGGAGGCGAGCGCTTGGTGATATCGGCAACCTTGTCCACGCCCAGGTCCAGCTGCCCGAGGGCATCAATCGCCCAATCACTAGGAGCTTCGGCGCCCAGCTCCTCAAGAAGGCCCAGGCCAACGGCGCTGGGGCGAGCAAGGTACAGACAGGGAGACATATGAGCCCTTTCTCCCCCTCCTCCTGCACTTCTTGTCTCTACCTTCTTCAGTAGCGTCTGAACTCTTGGTAATTGATTCCACAATTCGCTGTGATGGTTTGCAGAATGCCGAAGCTGCTCCTCCTGCACCAGCCCCGAAGCCGGTGGCGAGGAGGCCTGCCCTCAAGGCCGCCCCTCGCGCTGAGCAGGCCGCCAAGGCCGCCGAGAACAAGAAGCAGCCAGAGGCGGCTGCCCACAAGCTCCCCAGAAAGAAGGTGGTGAACACGCTCACCGCAGTCATGTCCCACCGCTCCAAGGTGAGCTCGATCGATCCAACACAACAACTCAGTTGTGCTGTACTGCTCCTTTTCACTGTATGAATGAATCCACTACTGTGACTGACTCAACCACCTGTGTGCCTGTCAATGGCAGGAAGCATGCGGCCTCAAGAGCAAGCCAAAGTCGCCCGTGGAAGACATCGACAAGCTCGACGGCGACAACGAGCTGGCCGTTGTCGACTACATCGAAGACATCTACTCTTACTACAAGAGTGCTCAGGTTACTACGATCTTCCTCCCCCTTCAGACAGCATGTAATGTTCAGTTGACACCTGCAACTGTTCTGAACATTTGTTGTTATTGCAGCACGAGTGCCGGCCGATCGACTACATTGGGAGACAGCCCGAGATCGACACCAACATGAGGGCCATCCTCGTGGACTGGCTCGTGGAAGTGGCACACAAGTTCGAACTGATGCCGGAGAGCTTCTACCTCGCCATCTACATCATCGACAGGTTCCTCTCCATGCAGGCGGTGCCTCGCCGGGAGCTGCAGCTCGTCGGGGTCGCTGCGATGCTCATCGCCTGCAAGTACGAGGAGATCTGGGCGCCCGAGGTACGGCCGCCAAAGCCTTCCTCATCTCCTTCCGTTTCGTTTCGTGTAGCTCATTTGCTCTGTCTGTCAACCAACTCTGAGAATCTGAAGTGTCTGTGGTCTGCTCGTGTAGGTCAATGACTTAATCTCAATCGCGGACAACGCCTACTCGCGGCAGCGGATTCTCGGCATGGAGAAGAGCATCCTGAACAGGATGTCCTGGAACCTCACCGTCCCCACGCCGTACGTCTTCCTGGTGCGGTTCGTCAAGGCTGCCGGGAGCGACAAGGAGCTGGAGCACATGGTGTTCTTCTTCGCCGAGATGGCGCTCATGGAGTACGGGCTGGTCTCGCTGTGCCCGTCCCTGCTGGCGGCCTCCGCCGTGTACGCTGCTCGGTGCACGCTGAAGAAGACTCCCCTCTGGACTGAAACACTCAAGCACCACACCGGCTTCAGTGAGCTACAGCTGATGTAAGTCCTCGATCTCTTCAGCTGGATGGATGTTCGAGTCTACCTGAATGAAAAATTTGTGAAACTCATATCTGTTGCTGGTTTCAGGGAGCCTACCAAGGTCCTCGTCGCCTCCCACGTCCGTGCTCCACAGAGCAAGCTGAGGGCCGTCTACAGGAAGTACGCCGGCGAGCAGTTTGCGCGTGTTTCCATGCAGCCTCCTGCAGTTGCTGCTCAGGGCCTCGCCTAGTTGGTTTAGTCATCTTAGGATTTGCTTGGCTTTCCAATCAAGAAGGCTTGGTTTACTTACACTTGCTGTGTTCACGTGAGTGGATGCTGGTCTGCTAATTGATACACCAGGGTGTAACAACTACTATTTATGTACCATTTCTTTTACATATGTTTGAATCGATTTCAAAGTGTGTTTGATACACCAAGGTGTAACAGATACTAATACTATACGTATGATTGAATAAAGTTCAAAGTATTCTTTTACATGTGCCAGTTCCACTTAGTAATGTATCTTAGTCGGTTTTGCACATTTCCTGTTCCAAGTGTTTGCAAGTATCTCTGTCTGTTCCGGTACTTTGATGAATGTTTCTTGATTCCAAAAAGCAACCTTACTTGCAACTGTTTGACAGTGAGTGCTGACAGCCTTCAGGAAAAAAAATAAAGAGGTCCTGATTGGTGAAGCAACATTCTTCCTTCCCCTTCCAACAGAAATTTTTCAGGTCATTTCAAATGCATCTCCAACATTCAGTTCCTGAATTGGTGAAACAACAATTGGTCACTGATCTGCTCGGTTACTGTTCCGCTCTACTCTTTCGGTACACCGGAGTAGTTCTCACTTGTAAAAATGATACCAAAGTATTCCCACATTTAGACAGGGACTGAAATTTCCACGGCCTTTCTTGGTGGTATTGGCCAATTCTCCGAATTTTTGTTGAACAAAATAATGATGCACACTTGCAACTGTTCTGAAACACAACAAGGGAGCTGCTGTAAAAGAAGCTCGCAGAGGAGAGAAGTTCGTTAAATACACCACAGAGTGCAAAAAACAAGGGAGCGGTATCACATCTTCTTGTAGAAAACTACACCAAAGAGATTACAGGATATAACCAATAAATGTAGATCTTCTATCACTAACAGAAAATTGAGTTCATTTGAAAATGTACCACTAGCTCTATACATCCAATAAGATTCAAATACATTGTGCAGGCTACTAAATTTATCTTAGAAATATATACTCTAACAACAATTCATTTCTTGACCTCTGAAATGTAATTAATGAAAGATGTGATACTGCTGCGCGAGGAACTACCCACTTCAGCTGCGTGGTGGGAAGCGGAAGCCTCTTTCAGCAGTGAGCCAGTTTGGGCTCTCATCCTCATGTCCTCGCCGTCATCACGATTCATGAGCCTCTTCACAGCTTCAACAATTTCATGTCTTTAATGACACGGTCATCCCAGATCTGCTCCTTGATGTTGACCCAATCTTCCACACATCGGTGATTAGCCGGCTATTGACTGGCTGATCAAAAGATATAGGCAGATTCAACATGACCACCACGGAGTACAGTGCCTCGCGCATCGAGTTCATGCCGCAGTGAGTGAAGAACCTAGCAGCAGTAGGATGGCACCAAGATGCATGTCCTGCTGATGTGTCTTCTGTATCAGATTTTTTTTTTTTTTTTTTTTTTTTTTTTTTTGAGAAAAGTATCAGAGATTCTTTGCGTTGTACTTGTATCAAAGTTGCTGAAAAAATTGAGCACATCAACAGTTTTCACCAAAGGGATGATACATAGTTTCATTAATTTGTCAAGTGTGCAAGAGTGCTAGCATTACAGTACATCTAGCGATACGAAACATTTCTTTGGATTCAGTCCAATACAAAAATTCCATGTTCAGAAACATCCACTGATATGGTCTGACCATACATGCTCCACAAATGAACTGCACCCACAAAGAGGAAGAAACAGCTTCAACATATATTGTTGCTGGTTCCATTGCCACACACAAAGGGGAAGGGCTGGTTGCAGGCTTGCAGCAATGGAGTTGCTCTAGCTCGGGGCTGATCAACGGAACACTGACATTGGACGAGTAACTTGCCAGCATTTGCCACGCCACGAGTCCTCATACAGATCAAGGGCAAGTGCAGGTGCCTGAGTACAGTTCATAAATCATCTCACAATTCAAGCGTGTGCATCTGAGAGGAAGCTTACGATGCGTCGGTGCTGTACGCAGACCGGACTGCACCAGCTTGTTCGCTGATGGCTCGAACTGAAACATTCTGGATGGCTCTACAAACTGCTTACCCCTTTTTTGCCGGCATACCTTGAAGATGCTAAATACTCGAATCTATTCCGCATTACCCCTTTTTTGCCGAACAAAGTGCTTCAATAACCTCCTAACAACAAGGGCTCAAGGGTCACTGGTTACACTGTCTTCACATCTTTTCTTGTCCTTCAAATGCCAGACCGGTTACCACAGCTCGGGTGCTTGAGCCTGGCACCCTGTCATCCCATCTCATGGAAGCAGTTGATTCAGGAGATCATAACACAGCTTTTACATGCTCAAGGGACCAGGTTCTGTTTTAGTTTCTGTTTTCGACAATCAATAAGCATTCTAGGATGAGTATGTCCTCTGATCAGTTGACACACAACTCTGATGAAGCCTGCTTTGGAAAAAAGCTGCTGCACTGCATGCCTTTTATGTGCGTGAACATCCACGGCGCAGCATTGGGGCTGCAAAGCATACAAATCAATGATAAGACAAAAGACCAGAAGGTATAAACAGCATCATATCACAGATTTAGAATTAGTGCTCCCATCTTTCTACTTATCATTTTGGAATGCATGGATCCAACCTTTTCAAAATGACCAGACGTACATAAAGAAATCAAAATTTTCGCGTGAAAATTACATGGGTTCTCATATGACTGCATATTCAATAACTTTTCACACATAATGCGAAAAGGTAATGATCAAGGGGTTGCACCTTAGATGACAAGCAAAAGGTACAGTTGTAGTAGTGTTGTACTAGTTATCAATGCTGTCCACTCTGGCATTACTTCAGAGTTTAAACTTTCTTTGGTAGGAAGGTGATACCTTAGATGGCCCTATGTGAATTATGTATAGAATCACACCTTGTCTATTCTTTTATTATTTGTTTCCTACTCCCAAGGCATTGAACTCTGGACCGGTATACACCCCCAAAATTTTCAAGTATTACCCAAATTGCCAGATGAACCGGGGGTAGCCAAAATGCTCTGTTGTGACAGGTTTCTTTCAGACAAGTCCTTACATCATACCTGGAAGCAGTTGCATGACCATGGCAGCAAGCTTCTCTATCACTGTCCAGCCCTAGATCAGCAAGACAAAGTTGGCTAGCACAGATAGCCCACCAAGTATAGAGGCCCGATGTTTGATTCCGTGAGAAAATCACACTTCCCCAACAGCTATCTACAAAACAAGATGAAGAGATCATGCAGCATTAAGTTATGGCTATAATAGATTAATAGCACATCCTCAGCAAAATATAAGGACAAAAATAGAAGTAGTACTGCTAGCTGGATAACATAGGATTTGATCAAGTTTTATCAACGGAAGCAAGATGTATGCATATTTGCTCCAAATGGTCTGCTTGTTTGTGTGTGCTGAATCCAAACCATTATATTTGGGACCACTATGAGTTGTACAATGAAAAACACAGCATCGTGAATGTACAACCTTATGCACATTGAAGAGCAACAGGTAAGAACGCAAATGAAGAACAAGAAAGTCATGGTTCAGACTACACGCGCAAGAACCTCAGCCTTTCTCTGGATTTCTTGTGGAAGAAAGCACTACCGGTTGAATAGATGATTTTGACATTACAATCGAATTATGATATTGTATATCTGTTTGTTATTAACTAGAGATGTCTCCTTATCTAAAAATTTACAGCTACATCACTTAAAAGTCACAAGTATAATGTTTGGCAAAAGGTTATCTGTTTTCAAATCAGCAAAAATATAAAGCTTTGTATTGCTGATGGATCAAACCTTAGCGGAATTGAACCATGCTGCGGGATTACATTCACGTTTCAGTGTTCCGAAAGAACCATTTATTGCAACCTCAGGATTCAACTCCTCTGGCAATTCAAGGTCACGGAGTTCAAGATGCGCATTTGCTTTCCCCTTAGATAAACACTTGCCATTAGTTAATCCAGAAACATTACATGCGCTGTTTTCCTTCTCTGCATAGTTACAAAGTTTTGAGCATTATTATAGGTGCAACTGTGCAAGAACAGAAGGAATAAATGCAGGATGCAGATTAAAAATGCATAGCATTTAAACGCAAAATATGGCTGAAGGAGTAGGATAAGACAACCAACCAGGTTTTGCAATTGTTGTTCCATCCAATCTTTTGGTTAGCAAGGATGACCCAGGAAACAACATCAAATTAACGTTACGAAGTTGTTTCTTCTCATCATCCTCAATAAGTTTGAAACCAAATCCTGAGATCCATGTATTAACCAACTCAGGGATGGCAGAAAGGACCAACATCTCCACATGGAACGATCTCAGCATCTGTAATAAAAGTAAATGAAATTCACATGGTCGAATCTGGACAACAGAAGTAATTTTAAGAACATATCATAAAATCTATAGTGCGGTTGAAATCCTAGTGAATAGAGTTATTGTACTACCTCTGTCCACAAAAGGACGTCTTAGATTTGTCTAAATTTGGATGTATGTAGACACTATTTAGTGTATAGATACATCCGAATTTAGACAAATCTAAGACATCCTTTTATGGACGGAGGGAATAGTACACGATCATGAGAATTACATAATTTGCAACAGAACTTGTATCTGATTCCGAAACTCCAGTATACCTACCTTTTCAATGATATCCAGCAATCTTCGGCACATCCCTTGACGGCGGTAATCCACACAAGTAGCGATGAAAGGCAGCTCGGCTGCTTTGGTCCCATGTAACCTGCAGAAAATAGTAAAGGGAAATTCCGTAAACATGGTAGCAAATGAGGGAAACAACCCTTACAATATATGATAGTCGATTGCCAATTAATTTTCCAACACACCACTTTCATCTACATAGAAATTCTGCTAAGTTCAGCCGAAAATTAGAAGAAAAAAATAGTTGTGTAGAAAATTAATCTATGCCCATGCATGCCCCGAACCAGTTGGAATTGCAAGAATTACACAGCATGGAGAGATTTTCCAAAATCCCTGAATTACCAGGTCAGGTTTGCATGCTAGAAATTCCATTATGAAAAGTTTGCACTACCAGACATACAAACTGCATAAGAACTGTGGATAACTGGTCAGCCTCTAGGCACCCATTGAAGGGTCCATATGTTAGCCATTGACTGGACAGTGTGTTGCTTACACATGCATAGTCGCTCTTAAATATAAGTTGTAAAGCAACTATGGCAGCAGCCAATGGCTAAGCACAAACATATTTCAGAAAGAAAAGAATGTGTTCTGCCTAGAGATTGCTTGATCAACCAAGTACTTACCTGATAGATGCTACGCATAGAATCTCATCACCTTTCTCCAGGATTACAGTGTAGAATCCCTGATAATCTAAGCGTGCGAAGTTTGATCTGATGAAATGTGCTCCATGTTAGTAAGTGTCAAAATGGTTTGGTAAAATGTTGTGGCAAGTACTCTAGCATACTCTGTGAGAAATAATTAGTCCTAATATATACAACTAGAAATTAGCTATTAGCATTGAACCAAATATCTTATCAATGGATCTAAGGTATCAGCGCCGATCCAAATTACCAGTACAATAAGAAACTTAAGTTATAATCATATAAGTTGATACAAAAATGTATATAATAGCTTGCTGTTAGAATTCACCAAAACTCCCAAGACCCAAAAAAAAATGCTGTTCCAATAGAGGGTCAGGGTATGGTACACAAATTTCCACAGTAATATGAAGAAGTCAACTGTACTTATACGTATTTCAAAGCACTGTCTGAACTGGTTATTAATAGAGGAAACATAGTCTTCAGAAGGAGATGTTTGGGATGCTTAGTCGTTAAGTGGAGATACATAAAAAAATCAATTTAGGAAATATGTGGTGGATAACTTCTTTTTTTTTTTTTTTGCCTTGGCAGACTTCACTTACCACAAAAGATCAATAGAGTACATTTACAATATACACCTTGCTCGTCCATATGGTGCAAAAAAGATAATGAAGTATAGCACAGATATTGTCTAAGACAAATCCATGGTGCAAAGGATAATGAGTAAAGTAAATAGGAAACTTGCCCCTTATTGTACAAGACATGTGGTATCATGTCTACACCAGTTCTAGGATCCACCATGCGAATGAAACATTCCTCCAATAAAGTAAGAGCCACCGCCAATTTTGTATTACATTCTGTCATATGGGCAATCTTCCGGGAAGAGTGTAGCCTCCGTCCATCATTACAGCACTTCAATATGCTCCATGAAAGCTCATTGTCAATAATATTCTCTATCCCAACATGACTATGTAGTCCAACAAATATCTGCTAGCAACAATTGCAGAGAAAGGCTTTCAGAAAAAGGAAATGAAGGGTAAGCCAAAATTTCCAGCTTGTTGGGTGCACCAATAAAAGTAACAACAGTTTGCATGGAGTAGCAATCAGTTTGATCCTCCTCGATCATATTAATGACATCTGACATATTACAAGCATGGAAAATAAGCAACCCAAGATTTCCTACTGTCAGTCAGTCCCCAAGATGTACTAGTGTCTGAAGAATGCAGAGCCAGAAAACAAACCATAATTTCCACAAGTGTGGTAAATAACAAGACTTGTACTACTCAGCATCTTGTGTAAAAAAATAAAATAAAATATTACCTCCTTACAGTATCTCCCACAAAACCATGTGTCAGATCCTTGACCATCACAGGGCAGCATCTCGTGCTTAATGCATGTGTCATGGTCTGCCAGTAATAGATGAGAATATCAAGTTAAAGTTTAGGGTAAACATTACACGATAAATTCACCCACTATGCATTATGATTTATGAATACTGGATAAGTTATATGAGATGAATGATGACTAAGAGACCTCAACTTCAGCTAAGGCTACGGAAAACTTAAGCCCTAAAAAACAAAGTGCAGTTAGAGGGGGTCTTATCGGAGGCCTAAGCCCCTTTTATACTGAGAAAATTAAAATATCAATCCTTAATAAAGTAGCTTCTGTGAGAGAATTAAACTCTGAGAATTTCTAGGGACTTACAGAATATCCAGCAAGCTAATTAGTGCGGAAGTACTTATCCAATTTAAAGATAAATACAGGATTTGAAGAAAAGTACTAATTAAGTATCGCATCCTAAATATTTATTTTAAATGATAGCAGAAAATAACGCAAATAACAAGGCAAACGAGGAGGGATTGTAATTGATACATGCATACTGAGAAAGTGAGAACATGGATCCAGTTTAAAGATAAATACAAGAGTATGAAGAACAGTACGACCCAATTAAGTACTACATCCCTAAATATTTACTTTAAATGATATGTGTCTAGATTCATCCAAATCAGCGACAACTAATATGGAACAGAGGAAGTAGCAGAAGTAGTGCAAATGACAAGGCAGGTGAGGAAGAGTCGTAATCATTACATGCATCTCCACACTGCAGACATTTTAAGATATCTGAGGACGAAACCTCCTTTTCACTAACTGGATTTCCACAATTCCGGCATGTGCATTTATGGCAGTACCAACTGCCTTCAGGAAGCTCCTACATATGTGAAAAAGAAAGAAAATAATTTATGAACCAAACTTCATCAATATAAGTAGTAGATTCAAAGTTCCAACACAAACATTTTATGGAACAAAACAGTGCAACAATGGATGGCAACATCTATATTGGAAATTAGAAACACATCTGCAATGGATAAACAGTCAATGTCAGTGCAGAGAAGCTTGGTACCTGGGTAGACAAGCAAGCTTCGTGATATGTTGATGGGCAATTGTCACAGCAAAGTAATTCACCGCCATCTCCACAGAAACCACATGTATCGTCATTTTCATCCATCGCCTCGACTTTCCTTCCACTTGCATCACTTCTCCTGATTATCAATTCAGAAGACCAGGCCTCTACCTGGCATAGAGTATATGACTTGCCAGACTGCAGAAAGAGGCCTAATGAGGACATAGGCATACAACAACCAGCATGAGCCTTGAAGTCTGATACAGATAAGGTTTTTGAGCAACATTTGCAAAGAATGCCTTCCCAGGTGACCTGGCCATCCTTAATAACTTCATTGCTCTCCAGATTCCGGCACTGAATAACATCTTTTACTGTCAGAAAGCCAGTTGCAATCAACCAGCAGAGCACAGTTTTCCGTGTCAAACTTATTCTCTTCCCACCCAGTAGGTTTGTCCCTCCTTTTCCAGATGTTCGAGCAAGCAGTTTAGTACTTCGCTTCTGGCTCTTAAGCTTTTTGTACTTTGCACCTTGAAAAAATGAGCTTGCGGCATATTTGTGGTAGGAGGCAACATCCCTGTTTTTTACAATAGCTGCGATCAGAAGGTCGTCGTCATTGATACGCAACTCACAGGGCCTCTTCTTGGCATATTTATCACAACCTTCATGTTTCCTTTTAGCAGTGGCCATCTTGCAGATTTGTGCCTCGCGAGATAAATCAGTTTTCAGGAAAGCAGCATTAGATTCACGGGATAACTCAGCAAGAACAGAATTGCAGTTTGAAACCTTATGTGAGTCCTTTGGGGGAATTCCAAGAGATGATTCCTTCAACGATGGCAACTCCTTGTGGACCATTTCTATAGGGACGATCTCATTGGCGCTCGAGTCCCTTGCAATTGAATCAGGTTTTAAGATTGTATGCTCCGTAGATTCTTCAACAGTACACTCACCTCTTAACATACTCATCTGCTTGCTCTCTGAAGGCAACTTCTTGTGGACCATTTCTATAGGGACCATCTCATTGGCACTCGACTCCCTTGCATTTGAATCAGATTTTGAGACTGTATGCTCCATAGGTTCTTTAACAGTACCCTCACCTCTTAAAATACTCTGCTTGCTCTCTGAAGGTGACTTCATGTGGACCATTTCTATAAGAACAGTTTCATTGGCACCTGACTCCCTTGCACTAGAATCAGGTCCTGAGATTATATGCTCCCTAGGTTCTTTAACAGTAGACTCACCTCTTAACATACTCATCTGCTTGGCCTCTGAAGGTAACTTCTTGTGGACCATTTCTATAGTGATGGTTTCATTGGCACCTGGCTCCTTTGCATTGGAATCAGGTTCTGAGATTGAATGCTCCTTAGGTTCTTTTACTGTACCCTCACCTCGTAACATACTCATTTGCTTGCTCTCTATAGGCCACAACATGCCAGGTTTGTTGCTTTGGCTGTTTCCATTTAGCTTTGCTGATCTGGGTTCAGCTTTCAAATACTTTTTCAATGTGCCAACAGATGAACAAATACCATGTTTTTCTGAGAGGTTAATGTTTTCTGGATTAGAAAAGTCAAGAATGGCTACATTGCTCTGTTGGTTAAATACATTCTCCATAGTATGCTGCACAAAGCTTTGATAATACAGCTCATCGAATCCATTTGCATCAATATCAGGTATCATTTTGGGCTTCTTCCTTGCTTTTTTCACTGAATCATTGATAAGTGCTGCTCCGGAGCAGAATTGCCGGGTTTCTGTGCTTACATAAATATGATTCTCCTTTCCGTCACTTGCCCCGCTATTCTGGCCCTGTGTGCAGCCATTTTGTAGGTTGATATCTCTGTTATGGCCACCTTCGAAGTCATGACAGCTGGGCACAGCCTGACTCCTACTGCAGCTCTCACTTGCTTGTTTTCTGCAATCAGCTTCTGTGATCGCAGGAGTACATTTCCGCGTACTTTTACTGGCTTTCTGCGTACTTTTACTGGCTTTCTGCGTACTTTTACTCTCTGAAGACATATTCCTGTTGTCATCGAGGACTAATGTTGAACTATCAACAGCTCTGACAGTTTTACATTTTTGCAGAGCAAAAATTTTCCTACCGATGAATACGACAGCAATGAAAGGATCCAAAAGCTCCCACCGTTGAAGAAGTGTAAGTGCGTTGTGTTGGTTCACAAGTATCTTCTGGATATAGTCCATTGTATCTGTGAGGTCCTTCCAGAACATATCAACATCTGACCACTCCATCGGATACTTCCCCCGTTCCGAGCCCACAGAGGATTCATATAATTTGTTACCGCAGAACTTCCAAGCCTGAGTTAGTGAGCTAAGGACCACTTCCCTGTGTGGTGCTGTGAAATAGGATGACATCTTAGCCCTGTCATTCCTTTTTCGCGGGCTGATGGTCCAGCCAGCATCCTTGAAAAGGCAATGTGCATGCGCCTCTAACAGATTGGGGAGATCCCTGCTTGATGTCTTCTTAGAACCAACAGCAGGTGGGACGGACTGTAGACTGCTACATTGAGGGACATCACCATCATCAAGTGAACTAATATTTGCATCCGGTGTGCCCTTTCCACAGAGGTTCTCAAGTTCAGCAAACTGCCCAGAGCCAATGTGGTCATGGGACAGGCGAGGTGCCACTGCCACTGCAGTATCATAGGTTGACTTGCTGAAGAGCGGGTACCCTTCTCCGGCTCCTCTCTCAGATAAAACTGTCCCGCTACATGTATACAGGGCTTGACTAGCATCGACCATCTGTCCTTTGTCATAACTCAAGCACGAGGCTGCGTCGCTCGGGAATGGCTGCTGATCGTGTAGCCACTGGTACAGAAACGGGTCGGAAAGAGAGGCGGTGCTCTGGAACTGCGAGAAATCTGCTAGCGCGTCGATGTAGGACGGCATGGGATCATCAACACCGCTGGTGCTGCTGCTACCACCGAACCCGATCGCGTCACAGGTCCTGGCTGCTCTGTCCTCAACTGTTGCTTGCATGTGGTTTTTCATGAGCGCTGCGCCATATACTTGCTGCCGGTTGCAGTTCTCGACCACGTCGGCTGCACATCCCAAGAAACCCTGCAGCACAGTATCCAGCTCGAGAGCCAGTTCATCGATTGCATTTGGCTGGCTGCGACAATGTGCATGCTCCTGGACACCAATGTCCGCTTTGTCTTCCATACGACCGTTTTGCCCAGATTGGAAATGTGCGTGCCCCTCGACACCAAGATCCACTCCGACATCCATGAACCCGTTTTGCTCGACGGGGGAATGTGATTGCGCATCCACATCAAGACCATGCGCCCAGCCAGCCCCAATGCGCTCGCCGCAGAACCGTGGGGGCGCATCGGCGAAAACTTGAGCCTGAGGCGCGGCAGCAGCAGCAGGTTGCTGGGGAGCAAAGTGGGCGCCGGGAAGCAGCGACGTCTCGGCCACCTTGAACCGCCCCCCTCCTGCAGGCTCCATGGGCGGCGGGCAGGGGTGGCCGGCGGCTCCCCTGGAGCTGGAGAAGACGTCCCTGAAGGCCTGGAGCTCCAGGAGCGAGCCGTCCAAGCCGCCGCCGCCGTCCTCCTCCATCCGGGCGGCGACGTCCTCCCCGAAGATGAACCGGACGGCGTCGTCCTCCCTGAACCCTAGCGCCTCCTCCCCGGGCATCTGGCAAGAAGCGTACAGTGAGGCGAATCTGAGGCGGGGGGAAACCCGGGCGAGGGGAATGCCGGGGAGCAGGCGAGCAGCGGTACCTCGAATGCCGGACTTTCCCGCGAATCGAGCGGGGACGGGAGGTGGCGGCGCCCCGGCTGTAGCGGAATGAGCAGGGGCGAATCGACCTTGGCTTGCTGCCGCGGCGGGAGGAGACGAGATCCGAGCCCGGCGGCTGCCTAGGAGTTCGGGCGGGCGGGCTGGCGGTCGGTCCGGCGGCGGGAGAGGGGAGGGAGGGCTCGCCGGGGTTTGGTCGTCAGTGGGGTATCACATTGGCCGAACACTGCGTCAAGGTGCTTAATTCAGTCTCTGTGAGACTGGCCAGTGAATTAAATAGTCTGTAGACGAATTTGCTGATTAGCAACAAAAGAATTGTCTTATTACATGATCAGATACGCACCTGAATCCATATGATCATTGTTTCCACACTTTGGCCTCTATTCGTCAGCGGTCAGTGTCTTATCTCAGTAAGAGTGAGTTGCGTGAGAAAATTTATATATAGCCACCACATGATCACATAGGCACTAGTGATCTCATTTTTATAAAAAATCAAAAATCATATTTTTGAGTCTCAAAAAAATCGTTAAATATCCGTATTTAGTTAATGATGTATCCCACAAACGTGTAAAAAGCAATTTCAAATACTTCATGCTTTGAGCTACATGTAGATCCGAGTAGTCATTTTTTTTTATTTCCAAAACATATCAGATTTTGTCATTTTTGTTTAGCACAAATAAAAGAGTCTTGGGTTGAGATTTTGCATAATTATGAGATGTAACATTGACAATCTTCAGAATTATTTTCATATTTTTTAACAACTTGTAAAAATATTTTTTATTTTTTAAAAAATAGCAAGATCACGAGAGCTCGAGAGCCAAAATCACTTTCCGCCACATGATGTTCCTTATGGTATAGTCTATCGTCTTCTTCGCTCCCTTTATGGCCTTAAGCAAGATTCCTACCGTGGTTTGTGCGCTTCACCTTTGTGGTGACCGTTACTGGTTTTTTGCCCAATGAGTATGATCTATCATTGTTTGTCCACGTTTTTACTCATGATGCCGAGTACATTGCCTTGTTAAGGTACGTCTAATTGAGAAGTTTTGTAATGTATGACCTTGTTTTTCATTGTTACTTTCTTGGGATTGAGATTTCTTCTATATCTGGCTTCTTATTTCGCAAAAAAAAAATCCATAATCTTCTTGCTCATGCCGCTCTTAGTTATGAGCACACTATTGAGACTCCTACGAGGCTCAATGTTCACCTCCCTGATGGTGATCGCGTGTCTGATTTAATGTGTTATCATCATTTTATAGAAGTCTTGTCTATCTAGCTATTACTCGTATATCTTCTATTCTAAACATATTTTGAGTTAGTTTTATTTGTGCTTCCACTTTGGTTCACTATTATCATCTTCCTTGTGTTCTACGATGTCTTCGTGGCATGCTACCTCATCATATTTTCTTTCCGGGTTCCAGCTCGTTACAATTCTAGGCGATGCTACGTGGACTAGTGATTCTTCAGATCGTCGTTCCCTTTGGTGACAGTTTCCTATTCGAGTGCAGAGGTTGAGTTGCAATAGGCCTCTCTTGACGGAACATGTGATTTGGTTATGATTGTTACTTGAGGAGTTTGGTGTTTCATGTCCCATCAATATTGTGAGTGACATTGGGAAGCATAAACTCACCAAGCATATTAATTTTCTTTTGTACACGTTGGTGTGCAAGATAAGTTTATTGTTTTAAATTGCAGATGGTGGATCTCTTCACGAAGATCCAAACTAGCGCGGAACATGAATTTTATCTCTCCAAACTTAGTGTTGTGTATCCAACAGGAGTGTGAGGGGTTTTAAAGTTATATCCATTTCGTCTTGAAAAGGATGCCACAGATTTGTCTTAGGTTAGGGTTAGGCTAGATACATGCATGTATTTAGACAAACATGCAACATTTTTTCCAGACGGAGGGACTAAGATATTTTGAAATGAACTCAGACTTTCTATTGAAAAGAGGAAAAGATTAAAAGAGCAATCCCATTGGTGGCAGATTTGTAATACGTCTAGAAAATTTGCAGCTACTGGCTACATGTACTCATGGTGTAATTTGTTTCAATTGGTCAGATTTTAAATGATCAAATCAGTTTTTCCCTGCATGGCCCGCTCTTTGTTTCTTCTGCAGTCTAAGGGTGTATAACAACTTCTTCTCATTGTCCAGAATAGTTGCATGTGCATTATTGTTTTGTTCAACAACTTCAGAGAATGACCAATACCACCCAAGAAAGTTCAGTCCCTGTATAACTGTGGGAGCATTTCAGTATCATTTTGACAAACAAATACAATGGCAGAAAATGAGTAGTGACAAGTACAAGAACAAACAGAATTGACCAAGAAAGGCCATGGAACCCAGCAGTCATGACGATATACATTTAATGACATGAACTGAGAAACACTTGTAAAAGAGTATCATTAATTCTTGTTGTTACACCCTGGTGTATCCAAAGAGTTGAGTAGAACAGTAACTGAGAAAGACATGTACAAGAATAGCAGTTGGTACACCATGGTGTATCAGTTAGCAGAGTAAGCAAACGGAGCTTTCTTGATTTGAAGCCAAGCTAGGCGATTGCGGGATTGTGCAGAGCCACACAACCAAAAGGCTCACTGCAGTACTTCTTGTAAACGGTCTTCAGCTTGCACTGAGGGGCGGCGGCGTGTGAGGCGATGAGGACCTTGGCGGGCTCCCTGGAACCAGCAGACATAAACATAATTTCCATGAATTCCAGCTCAACTAAGTGAAGAAGAAGAGCATTAGCTCTGATTGAGGAGTGAAGGACTTCTTACATCAGCTGTAGCTCACTGAAGCCGGTGTGGTGCTTGAGTGTTTCAGTCCAGAGGGGGCTCTTCTTCAGTGTGCACCGAGCAGCGTACACGGCAGAGGCCGACACCAGGGACGGGCACAGGGAGACCAGCCCGTACTCCATCAGCGCCATCTCGGCGAAGAAGAACACCATGTGCTCCAGCTCCTTGTCGCTCCCGGCGGCCTTGACGAACCGCACCAGGAAGACGTACAGCGTGGGGACGGTGAGGTTCCATGACATCCTGTTCAGGATGCACTTCTCCATACCAAGGATCTGCTGCCGCGAGTACGCGTTGTCTGAGATGAAAATGAAATCATTGACCTGCAAATCACACACAATCAGATGAGCTCTTGGGTTCAGAGTTTCAGAGTTCAAATCACACACAATCAGATGAGCTCTTGAGCCAGGAGCCATACCTGCGGCGCCCATATTTCCTCGTACTTGCAGGCGATGAGCATCGCTGAGACCCCGACGAGCTGCAGCTCCCGTCGAGACACTGCCTGCAGGGAGAGGAACCTGTCTATTATGTAGATTGTGAGGTAGAAGCTCTCTGGCATCAGCTCAAACTTATGGGCAACTTCCACGAGCCAGTCCACGAGGATCGCCCTCATCTTGGGGTTGATCTCGGGCTGGCTTCCCATGTAATCGACCGGCCGGCTCTCGTGCTGCAACACATCACAACACATATTAGCGAGCAGTCTCAGAACAGTTGCTGAGGTGAGTTGAACAGACATGTTGTCTGAAGAGGAAGGGAGATTCGTAGTAACCTGAGCAATCTTGTAGTAAGTGTAGATATCGTCGATGTAGTCCACAACAGCCAGCTCGTTGTCGCCATCGAGCTTGTCGATGTCTTGCACGAGCTCCTTTGGCCTGCGATTGAAGCCACATGCTTCCTGGCATTGACAAGAGGATGCAAGCAGAGGTCAGCCACAACACTGGATTCCTTCATACAGCGAAAAGGAGCAATACAGCAGAGAGGTGTTGGATCGATCAGGTCGCTAGCTCACCTTGGAGCGGTGGGAGAGTACCAAAGTAAGCGTGTTCACCACCTTCTTTCTGCGAAGCTTGTGGGTGGGGCTGGCGGCGGCGCCCTCTGACGGCTTCCTGTTTTCGTCGGAGCCAGCGTAGATTGCCTTGGTGGCCTCCTCAGGACGAGGGACAGGCTTGAGAACCTTCTTGGCCACCGGCTTCAGGGCGGCAGGAGGGGCAGGCACTATGGCATTCTGCAAATCATGACACCAATTTCGAATCAACCATCAAGAAATTGCAGTTGAAATTTAAATTTCTATTTTAATATTGCTAAATTTTCTGTTCATCTGCAAGATAGAGATCAATTCTACTTTTTGTACAACCTACTGGGAGAATCTATAACACACTAAATGCTCAATCTGTTATTTAACACACTGAATCTATAACACCGACAATATTCATCCTACAGACTTTATGATGAATTGCAGGATGGTTATCATCCCTTACAATTGACACAGAAGTATGGTAACCTAGAATTTACCTTACCTCAGCAATCTGAATATTTGTTAAAGAACTTGACACTTGATAGTATTAGTTATACAAAATGGAAAAAAAAAATCCACAAATTACCATCTAATTTGTAAGAACAAATTACATCAAAAGAAAACAATAGTGTTTAGCTTCTAAGAACAAGCTACATCAAAGGTAAACCAGAATTTCTATGTTGTATCCTTTTTTATGGAAAAGTTAAGCATGCTCATAGTTGTTTCAAATCGTAGTATAGGTCCCTGAAATTCACTTTGCTGCTTTGGAACAAATTCACACCATTTGGCAGTCACCTGGGACAAGCAGGAAGTACTAACTAGATTTTTTTTGCCAGTATAGCAAAATGAGGGGACTCAAGAATAAATCGCACCAACATATGTCTGTCAGAAGCTAAAGACATGTGTTCTTGTACCAAGCTAACTAGCAAGATTCTTTAACGGTAGGAAAGATGGATAAGCATCCAGACATTAATGAACTGCTTATGGTCTTGAAGAGTAAATTACGTGCACACTTGAGAATATTGTGAACAAGATACGCAAGAACTGCAGCCTGCAGGTGCGGCGGCGAAAAGGGCGCATGCCCGTACCTTGTTCGTCACAGCGCAATCGGTCTGCGCCTTCCTCAGGAGCTGGGCGCCGAAGCTCCGTGTGATCCGGCGGTTGATCCCCTCCGGCAGCTCTATCTTCCTGTTACAAACGAACAGCGAACAAGATTGGATTCAGGAATCAGACATGGAACTTGGGAGAAAGAAACAGGACGGGCGCTGATTTCTTGTCTTACACGTCCAGGACATGGGCGTGGACAAGGTTGCCGATATCTCCGAGCGCTCGCCGCCGAGGGTTTCCTGCCTCGGGTCGGCCGGCGGCGGCGGCGGCCTTCTGCTTTCCTGTCGGGACTGCGGCACCTGACGAATCGGGCAGGAAGGGGAGGGGAAAAGATCAGAAACTGGTATTGGACTGCCACGGGACCATCAGAAGTCCGTTCTTGGCGAAGGATTCGTGTGGGGAAGAGCCGACGAGCACACCAAGAACTCGAGCCGAACAAGACGGGCTGCCTCAAAAACCACAATCTTTCTCCAAGAATCACAAGAGAGAAGAAGGGCGAACGAATTCCCCACTACCAGGCTCCCAAGATCCTTCCCCGCCGCCGTGGGACGAAATCAAGAACACGCCCAGAACGAGCGATCACTCCAAGAAGCAGGGCCAAGTTAATCAAGAACGCGGCCAGAACGAGCGATCCCCACCAGGAAGACGCGGCCGGAAAAAAGGGGAAGAAACTCCAAGAAGCAGGACCAAGTTAATCAAGAACGCGCCCAGAACGAGCGATCGCTCCAAGAAGCAGGACCAAGTTAATCAAGAACGCGCCCGGAGACGAGCGATCCCCAGCCAGCACGAAGACGCGCGCAGCAGGAAAGGGGGGAGAAACTCCAAGAAGCAGGACCAAATCAAGAACTTGCCCAGAAAACGCAATCCACACAAAGGCGCGCGCGCGCGGCTAGAAACGCGCAAGAATCGGGCTCGCTCACCTTGGTTCGCCGGCTGCTGAGCGGCAGCCGCGTGCTGGTGACGCCTCGTCGCCATGGGCTTCTTCTTGTGCGGGGACTTGCTCCACCACCTCTTCGGAAAGGAAGGTTCGGGGAGGCGCTGCTCCGGCGAGCTGTTTAAGAAAGGCGAAGGAAGAAGCGAGCGGGGGGCTCCTCCTCCTCCGATTCCTCTCTGCTACTGCTACTTGTTGGTCTCGGTGGTGGGGGGATTGAGAATTGCGGGGGACTGGAATTGGATGAGAGGAGAGACGAGGTGGGGAGGGCGGAGTTTATGTCCGAGCCAGAGGCAATCGGACGGCAGAGATGGAGGCGGCGGGCGGGACTAGGGCACGGGAACTAGCCGTTTGGGTTAGACACCGAGATTTATTTTTTCTTTTTTTGCTAATCAGAGAACTTTATAGATTATAATCGATAATTCACTCCGAGGTGTATCAACAAGAAAACCTGGTTTATAATTCCTTATATCAGGAAGCAAATTTGGTGCACATGAGCACCAGTGCTCTCAGTTTTTAAAATATTTAAAAATTGAATTGATCTATTTAAAAAAATCATCACATTTATTCCATGAATACATACACATATTCTGAATATTCATGCAAAGTTTCGGTAGAAATTGCATTGTAATTTGAGCTACAGGAAAAAAACAAATTTGTGGCTACGTATAGAGGTATATATTTGTCAGAAATTTGTCTTTTTTGTATAGCCTAAAATATAACATATTTTTCTTCAAACTTTCTACCGTACCTTCAGAATGTTTATATGTATGTGGGTATTTAATTTCATATTTTTTCAAATCCAAAAAATATGATTTTTAAAAATCAGGAGCATTGGTGCTCATGTGCCAAATACACTTTTCGCTTATATCACCACAAGTTTGCTTTGCACACAAATGTACAGCATTGTTAGCATCGCGCCCAACAAATAAAATGAAATAGCTTTCCTAAAATCCCTAACCTCCTGGAATATTGGCATCAATTCCGATTGATTTTCACCTTCAGCATTGCACCGAGAGTTTTCGTTTGTGGAACGTTACCGTATATCTGACTTGCATCCACTCAACATCTTTCCCTTGTTTTTGGAGCCACACAGACACAAACCTCCTCCGTCTCGGTTCATACGACTTACGTGTGTTTCTAGATCGTAAATTTAACAATGATAATGCAAGATACATGTTACAAAACATATATCGATAGAAATGCTAGCTGTTTTACTTTCTAATGGTATAGTTTTGTGTTGTATAATTGATATTATGTTGGCCAAATTATAACCTAGGGGATACACGCAAGTCCTATGAACCAAACGGAAGGAGTACATAAACTTTTGCATGATGTGCAAATTCATACACAAACTTGTACGCCGTGGTAAACTTGTACGCTAACTTGTTATATCAGTGCAAGATTAGTCCAAATCACTGTAGTGAGCACAGGTGCATGTTTCTTTTGAGAAAACCCTCTGGTTTTAAGAAAATCCACGTAGTGCTAAGAGATCGATCTGAGATCCCCCTCGCTGCCGCGGTGGGCGCCGCGCGTGCATGTTTCTCGCCATCTAGCAGTGGTTGAGGCAGGCCAACGTCGACGCCGCCCGGTTGCCGTTTCCGCCTGATCGTCGTCCACTGCCATGCTAGTGGTTAACGACATCTTTAGTGGATTGCTATCTCCGCCTCATCGCCGTCCACCTCCAAACTCATCAAAACGAAAAGTGTATCATTGAAAGGTCGACGTGCAAGTACTGTCGTGTGACTTTCTCTACTCCTTCCTGAAATTTTGACATAAATGACCACCTACCCCAAGAAATTGTCAAAAAGGACCACCTATGAACGGAATTGTCAGAAAAGACCACATGCTTCGTGGTGGCACTACCCCCAGGTAACACATGGAGGGTGTCACTTTAGGCCGTAGCGGCAGGAGGTGCCGCCGCCATCATAGGCGGCATGTTTGCAGCCGTTTCCTGCAGTTGGGCATCGGCATGCTGCATGCACGGTGTACCATGCCACCGTCCCAAATAGGTTGCTGGGTGGCGTGCACTACTAGGAAAAGGCCTACCGCCGGTGAACCTAAAGGGCCCATTGCCGGCGCACCACGAGCCCGCCGGTGCGAACGCGCCGGTGATAAATGGCCACTGCGCACCGAGCGGTGCGCGGCGATATGTCGGCCTACGCCGGCGCACCACCCAAGCTTCGGCAAAGCCAAATTCCACCGGCGCACGTGCGATTGCGCCGACGATAGGTCTTCCTAAAGCGCATGCCACGTGCGCCGGTAGTAGGGCATTTAGGTGCGCCGGTAATTATATTCGAAAATTCATTTTACAGCTTTTTTTCTAGCATATTACAATACATATTTGACAGCAGTATATATTTACAACGCAGTTCATATTTAGACAGCATTACATGCAATATGAGAAGCACATAGAGAGCCAAGTTTCATTTCGGTATCAATACACAATTACGCAAGTCTCGTTCCGGAATGTGTTGATTCATACAACACATGTGCATATGCAACACCGAACGACGAAGTTTCACAAAGTTAGAAGTCTCGGTACATAGTCGTCACAAGTATCGTCATACACCTCACAATGTAGGTCCTAACCTAAACTACAATCACATAGAACATGACCAACATGGTCATGATGACCATCATCACGAAGGCCATGGTCTTCATCCGGTTCCTCCTCATGTCCCTCATCTCTCCCGCTAGATAACGGGCGTATCTTCCTTCCGCCTCCACCCTAGTGGGGTATCCCTTGTAGCTGTTGCCGCTGAAACGGTGCACCTGTCTCCGACAGTCCTCCCGATCGTCGTAGACTCCAGAACCCTCCCCTTGTACACGACATATGTCGTCGGCATCTCCATTCACAAGACAAGTAAAACGTTAGTACCAATGCAATGAACAAGTGCCAACTTAAATAAGAGACAAGTAGTATGAACTAAATAGCATGTGCCTCATACTTTGTTGGTCGAAATAAATAATAACATACATGGATGGGGTCAGTGAGGCTAGGTAGGATGCACAATAGATTGATATTTGTGGCCATCACACCAAGCCTCACTAGCCCCACCCCGGAGTGTACAAGTGACCGAACATTTTAATCATCGGCCAATGCAATTAAGAAGTGCGAACTCAAATAGAAGACAAGTAGTACGAATTAAATAGCGTGCCTCATACTTTGTCGGTCGAAACAAATATTAACATCCAGGGATGGAGTCAGTGAGGCTAGGTAGGATGCACAATAGATTGATACTTGTGGCCGTCGCACCAAGGCTCACTGCTCCACCCCATAGTGTTCGAGTGACCTAACATTATATTCTTCGGCGAACTCCAAATACGAGGCAAGTAGTGGTCGAGTAAATGCAAATAATTATTAAGCTATGTACGCCATAATCTTGAAATATATAGCAAAGTAAATGAAACTATAGACACATGTTCACATGCACATTCATACAACTAAATAAAAGCAACTAGTCGATTCTATGGGAATATATAGCAATTATTACAGTACGGAAGTTCAAGGACATATCGTTCAAGCTTTAGCAAGTGTTCCCGTCGTAGGATCAGGTTGTACGCCTAGGGGGGAATGGACGGCAGCCCTCAAGCGAGTTGAACGGCCTCTCATCACGCGACATCTCCAAGCGGAGTTCTATCTCGTCATTAGGTGGTAGACCGTAGCCGTAGAAGAACTCGCCAGACCTATTGTTGACATCCTGCAGGATTATCGTGCAAATGAACTGCTGGATGCGACCCCAGTTCTTTCTAATCTCTCTATCAGGGACATCCGCCATGTTTGCAAACCTGTTTCTGAGATTCTCTGGCAGCAACATGTCATCTGCGTACTTTATGTACTCCTGCATCTGAAGGATGGCGTACCACGCGTCCATCCCATTGTCGGGCGTCGATCGCTCGAGGCAGTGGAAGTTGATTGTGTGGGTTAAGACCAAGCCTCCTCGGGATTTCCTCTCTACTTTGAGGGGGCCTGCCTTGTTGGCGAAGCCGGTGAGAGCATCATTGAGAAGGGTCTTGATGTGGGTGTAGTCTTTCTTTGTGGTCCCTACCCGAGTCGAGATAGACTGCATGCGAGTGTTGCGGGTGCACGACGATGAGGGTGCAGAACTTGTCTCTGCGGAAAACACACGGATTAACCTTTGGAAATGCAAATGGAGATATAGGATAGAATGGTAATGGGGGACTAGCGAGTGATTACTTACTCGGGGAAGTAAGGGATGAGAATGGCGCCCTTTTTAATGTTCGCCAGCATGAAATCCTCGACCTGCTGGGTGGCAATCGCCCGATCCCCAACGTTGCAGATGATGCTCTCCCGCATATAGAAGGGGTCCATTATCGCGATGGTCGGCGTCTCCTCCTTAACAATCTGGGCAGACAAGCTAAGAGCAACTAGGCGAACCACACTAAAGTGGAGCGCTTGCATGCGATAGATGCTGAAGATGTCGTTGAACCGGATGAAGCACAAGTCCGCGGGGTACTTCTCGACGAAGTTCATGCCAGTTGGCACCTTCGCCACCAAGAGAGGGTAACCAGGATCTTTTGATTTGAGAAGAAGGTTCTCCACATGCAAGACAGTCTCATGCAAGCTCCTCATATCCGGGGTGAGTTTCTTCACGACATGCTCCGGCAGCATCGGTTGACCCAAGTGATGCAGAGGTCGCCAATTGTTTGGCAACTTGTCAAGGAGTGGGACCTTGTCCTTGGATTTGGCCGCCGCCTTGTCTTGGGCGTCCTTCTTATTTTGCCTCTTCCTCTTCTTGGGTTGTACTGATGGACCCTCCATCGCCGTAGTGGCCGTAGCACGGAGTGTGTTTGGGCTCAACATATTTTTGACGGCGGCGGTGGCGACCTCCTCAGATTTTCCTCCTCGGCCGTTTCTTGAGAATCGAACAGCTTCTTGGAGCACACATATTTCAAGCCCGGCGCATCCTCATGGACAACTTGTGAAGACGTAGGAATATCCCATTGGAAGTTGTCACGTTCGTATTCCTCGGCCTCTGGCGCAGCTGGCTGTTGTGGTGGGGCGCTGACCTCTGGCGCAGCTGGCTGTTCTGGTGGGGCGATGACCACGGGCGCCGCTGGCTGTCGTGGAGGGACGCTGACATGTGGCGCCGCAAGGTGCTTGTCTTTGCTTGCCGTCGACCCCGAGTAGGTGTTGATCCGAATTAGGGTCTTCGGCCATAGCAGTACCCAACCCTTCAGTGAGGCCAGATTCAACGGGCTATCGTCATCGGCACCATGCGGTTGATTAGGAGGAAACAAATCCTCATAGCCCGGTAACGCCCGATCCACTTCAACCCGGTAAACGTCATCCGCCATATCTCGTGTGTGCCACTTCTTATCCAGGGGCCGAAGGATGGACCCCCTCGCGACGTCTTTGAGTTCGTCGTTTACTCTCATCAAGAAGGTGCATGGCGTCGAGAGCGCCTGCGAGAACATGTGTATGGCGTTAGAGAGAGGGCAAGGATGACGAAACTAATATATTAACTTGATGTACACATTAGTTAATTACCGTGAGGGCGTTGAGCTCGGCTAATGTCGACGGGCCAGCACATGCGGCGGCGGGCGTGCAAGTGACGGAGGGGCTGCTACCCGGCATGGACGGTGAATCCCTAGCACCAGCGACATTGCCGGCGGCCGGAGGAGTCTCCATTATAACATTGTCATTGCTGGCGGACGGCGGCACCATCGAGTTGCTGCTGTTGAAGCTAACCACTTGCATTTTCGGGGGGGGGGGGGGGGGGCTTGTTTGCCACCCTCATACCACGCTTGTAGAGCGTTGAAATCTGCTTGGACTGAAGCGGCGACTTCAGCTTTGACTTCAGGTGTGTAGCTTTGAGTTGCGGTACCAGTTGCGGTACCAAACCAGCTTGGACTTGGGCTAGGATTGACTCCCTCATTTCCTCCGCCTCCCGCTGCTTCCTCTCATTACGCGCATTTTTATCGGCCGCAGACGACAAGCCATAGTGACCATGCTTGTAGCCTGTACCGGCGCCAGCCACACGGCCTCTATGCGGCCTTCTCGTCGGTGAATGCTCATTAACGATGTTTAGCGCCCGTACGAGAGGCTTGTCCCATGCTACCCTGCCCATCGACGCCTGGGACGAGGAGCCTTCGTCACCTTGAGAAAGTCTTTGTCTTTCTTCTTCCTGCGGAAGAAACGCGAACCATTTAGAAATGTTGCTACTATTATATGAACGATACTTGATCTAATTAAACCGGTAAATTGCTTACCAGTTTTTTCTCCAACGCCAGGACCTTCTGGTCGTTCGTGAACCAAATTATGTCGGTTACGACCTTCGGGTCCGTGACAAGTTCCCCGGTTAGTTTCTTCTTATGGTACCGGGACCTGATGAATCTTCTTTCAAGCGGGTCCTTGTACTTGAGCCAGGGGTTCTCAATGCCGGCATTTACATACGCCTCATCCTCCTTCGCCCAATAGGGCTCCTTTCCCTCGTACCCACGGCTCCCAAGGTTGTGGTTGCCGATGTTAAGCTCCCGCATTTCCTTCCCCCACAACTTGCGATTCTTGGTTGCTTGTAGCTCTTCATTGGCCACAAAAGCATCAAAGTCCGCCTGGGTGACATGCGGAAAGGCGGAGTGGACCTCTTCGAAACCTTTGCCCTCAGCAATCAGCTTCCGCACCATGTACTTATAGCTGCTGAGGTGTTTGGTGAACTTCAGGAGGGCTTGTGAGTTCACAATGTTGTTGGTTTGATGACTGGAGGCGTAGTCGCCTAGGAACTTGTATCGTGCGTGCAACCTCGCAATGAGCTGGGCTCGCAAAGGCGCTTTGCTCTCAGCTCGGAGGTCCGTCTCGTTGAGATTGACGACCTCTCGGAGGATACATGCCAGTTGGTTGCCGTACCCCTTGGCAACATCCTTAGGCTCCACCGGCAAACCACTGGCGGGGTCCACCTCTATGACTGTGTCTCTGCCGGTGCCGACCGTGTTTTGGCGCCTTGCCTTCCGCGGCCTCTTGGCTCCACTTGTCCCGGTGCCACTACTCCCGGCGGCGCCGCTAGGATCGTCGCCGCTTGTCTCGCCGCCACCCCCGGCGGCGCCGGTTGCCTCATCGCCGCTAGGCTCGTAGGTACTACCCCCGGCGGCGTCGCTTGCCTCGTTGCCGCTCGGCTCGTCGGCACTACCCCCAGCGGCATCCTCCATCTCATGGTCCTCGTCGCCGCCAACACCAGCGGCCTCGGCATCCTCCTCCATCCTAAAGAAGTGCCTATTGTAGTGCTCCTCTAACTCTTCTTGAGACGACATGGTGGCTTGCACTAATAGAAGATGAAAAAGAGTTAGAATTCACGGAAAAATTCGGCATGACCTTTGCTAAAAATTGGTCATGCCGAGTGCTAGAATTGCCGGAACGGAAATGAATCGACATTCCGGCACTCAATAGCAACTCAATCCCTGTGTAACAGAAATGCAATTCACATATATATAGCCATGAACACCATAACCATCACCATAAACGAGAGACAATATAACTTGACCATTACAGTAGGGGAGCAGCTTGATTTTCATTTTCATTTCACCATAACCATCATAATACATAACAATAACTACTATTGCAGTTTGTTAGTTTGTATGATCTTCAAGTGATTTATTTTGACATAATATAAGTGATTTAGTTTGTATTCTGTTTAACTTCTTCTAAAGTTATTAACCTCCTATTTGTCTGTCCCCTAAGCCCTACAGAAACAGGCGAAGCAACCTTACATCAATATGATTAATTGAAGAAAAAAAGGAAGCACTTGAATATAGGGAAAAAAGCAAAGAAAACAAATAAAGAACTGATACAGTGATACACATAACTACACAAGAGTGCAAGCAACAGCACCATTATTTCCCACACTGAAGTTATTGTACGCAAGACACAACCTATTTACTGATATCCAACGGGCAAAATCAATACAAATAAGAAAGAAATACATGCAAATTGATTTGTTCAGACATTTCAGATTTCTAACATCTTTAGCTGACCACTTGTGCGTTTTGCATCATTTCAGGCAGCAATTTACACATTTATAACACGTACTGGTCTTTCTCCATATTGCACAATACTTGCCAGCAAGACAAGGCATACTTCCAAATGGTACAGGGAGCAAAAAACAGTAGGGACCAACTTATGTCAAAATAAATCACTTGAAGATCATACAAAATAACTCTCAACCGAGTCAACTTAATCACTTATATTACAGTAGGGGAGCAGCTTGATTTTCATTTTCATTTCATCATAACCATCAATAACTTGCTAGCATTTTATTATGATGCCAAACCACAAGAAAATGATCCCAGAAATAGCACTTACAGCATTTAACCACTAGCTAGCTACTGGTAGCACATCATCAACATCAGCACTTAAAAGAATGAATTGAACCAGAATTTCAGCCAGCAAACATCTATAGAATTTATAGAATAGCATGAACATCTATAGAATTTAAATGTATACTAGTTCGCTGGTTTTTTAGCAATAGCCAGAGAACCTACTGCAAGCATTTACCAACAAGTTAAATGAACCAAGCATTTGTGAGATGGCTCTGTAGATGAACTAGGTGCATTAGAAATACATGTTATTCTCCAACAGGTTATTCATTTTCATTTAAATGAAATGAAAAACTAACATACTGCCTAGTGCCTAGTTCTTCTCCAACAAGCATTTCATTTTCTTTTTTCACCATGTATTCTAGTCTGTAAAAAAATGAGCATGCAAAAATGAACCAGAGCATGCAAAATCTCAACTTGAGATACCAAGCATTTTGATTAACCAACTAAATCAACCAGTAGGAGTAGCATGACCATTTTTCATCATTTTTTTAAATGAACCAGAGAATGAATCCTCCAACTTGGCCAGCATTTACAATTTTTTGCATTTTATTATTGTTATGAGCATCAGCATGCCCACAGCAGGACCAATAAGCAGTAGCAGTTTTATCTCATTGCTTAAACCAACCATGAATTAAAATAGCACAAAGGCCCACATGAGCTTCTTACTAAAGAAAAATGTGAAATTAAAATAGCACTTCTGTTTGATTGAATGCCAGAGCTCCTCCATAATCATGGACTTGATAATTGAAAGAATGCCAGAGCTCCTCCATAATCAATAGATGCACTGGTTTAATTACTGTAACACACTAAATATGTGTGGATGAATAAAATCATCCAAATAGGGGAACCAGAGAATGAATTAAACACTAAAGTGCTCATTTCATCATTTTTGAAATGAACCAGAGAATGAAACCTACACTAAACCAGTAGCTACAACATTTTTTTAAAAATTGCATTAGGTACATGCCCCATTTGCAAGCATCTAAGCATCAAATTCAATAGCAAAACCAATTTAGCAGTAGGTAAATGCCCCATTTTATTTTCATAATGCAAGCATTGGCAAGCATCTGAGCATCATTTCATTTGATTTTCATTTTAATGTTTCTTACTGCAAGCAATTCTATGTACAAATTTTCAGTGAGCTACTGCAAGAACTAATGCAAGAAGGGAGCTACTTGAAGAACTAGAATTAGGGCAGAGAGAGGGAAGGAAGAGGGGGATGGAGAGGGGAAGGAAGAGGCCGGGGAAGGGAGAGGGGTTCTTACGAACGGTGATGGTGGCGACGCCCTGCTGCTCCTCTCTGTGGCGTGGGACGACGGCGAAGGGGCGCGGATCGATGGCGGCTCCTCTCCTCCTTGCGCGGCGGCTCCTCTCCTCCTCCTTGCGCGGCGGCTCCTCTCCTCCTTGCGCGGTGGCTCCTCTCCGTGGCGTGGGACAACGGCGCAGGGGCGGATCGATGGTGGCGGAGCAGAGATCGACGATGGCGCGGTAGGGTTCGTCTCGATTGGGAATTGGGGAGGGAGAGAAGGGTCGTGTGGTGCGGTTAAGTCCCAGGTATAGCCGGATCGACCTTATTGTCGGCGCACCAGCTGTTTCGTTCGCCGGGGACAATCATACCCCCGGCGAACCAAACAGGTGGTGCGCCGGCAATAAGATCGATCCGGCTATACCTGGGACTTGTCCCCCAGCCCCTGGATGGCCATTTACTTTTCTATTTTTATTTTCTTTTTCTTCATTTCTTTATTTTTTTTTCACTTTCTTTTATGTTTCTTTTCTTTTCCCCCAAATCCTATACAAAAATGAGTTATGCATTACAAAAATATGAGTTATGCATTGCAAAAAATATGAGTTATACATGTTGACAAACACAACATTAACACAACATTAATATTAGTTATATATTGGCCATGACCATATGAGTAGTTATGAATTACACAAAATATGAGTTATAGATTGCAAATAAAGTTTTACATCATCGATTGAGAAGAGTGTTTCGCTTTCTTCTTGCTTTTCTTGCTCGTCGTTGAATAATTTAGCCCCGTGTCGTGACTTCTTCTTTTGAAGGGTCGACCTGACCTCGGTAGCGTGGTCCTGCTTCTTCTTGTGGTGTATGTTGTCTCTTCGTCCTCGGATTCTTCCATCATTGGGTCTCCGACTTGTCCTTCGAAGTCTTCCTCGTTGGCGACTCCATCCATTCCGACGATGGTCCTCTTGCCTCTCCTCACGATAACACGGCTAGGCCTGGATGGGTCGGTTATGAAGAAGCATTGGTGCACGTGTTCTGCCAGTACCCATGGCTCATTCTGCGCGGTGGCGTTCGTGGACTTTGATTTGTTGGCTTCGGGTAGAAACATGGTGGTGAAATGCCGGTCTTCTTTTCTGACGCTCTTATCCCATCTGATACGGAACATCGGCACTTTCTCCCCAGCGTAGCTAAGCTCCCAGATTTCCTCGATTCTTCCGTAGTATCTAGTCTTTACGTCACCCGTCCAGGAATCCATCGTTACCCCTGAGTTCTGGTAAACACTGTTCTTGTCTTTTTCTTCCGTGTAGAATGTGTACCCGTTGATATCGTACGCTTGGTAAGTCATGATGTTGGGCGCGGGGCCATGTGACAAGGCCAATACTAGTTTATCCTTGTCAGAATCCATTGGTGGGGGATTAGCATCAATGTGGTCTTTGAACCAACGCGCGAAAGAGGAGTTGTGCTCTCTGTATATTTCTGCTTCCGTCATCATCGGCTTGCCACTGTTCTCTATCATGGTTTTGTGCTCTTTCAACCAAGGATCGATCAAGTCAATGTGTTGTAGCGCTACTAAGTTGGCCCTGTCAAAGTCGGAAGTCCGACCAGACATGTGCACGTGCAGTTCCTTCCTTCCATTTTTGTGGCCTACTCCCTCGAACCTGCGGAGGTGCTTGTTTTGAGGCAAACCAACAGGGTCCTCGATGTCTAGATAATTCGTGCAGAAAGAGATGCACTCTTCGGTGAGCCAGCCCTGTACGATGCTTCCATCCGGATGTGACCTGTTACGAACGTATCCTTTAATGACCCCATTCATTCTTTCAAACGGCATCATGTTGTGTAAGAATGCCGGCCCTAGATCGACGATATCATCCATGATATGGACCAACAGATGGACCATCACGTCAAAGAATGCAGGCGGGAAGTACATCTCCATCTCACATAGGATCACCACGATCTCTTCCTGGAGCCTTGCGAAGTTTCTTCACGCTTATCGACTTCCGAGTTATGACGTCGAAGAAGTTACGAGCCCGATCGGCGTTGCACGGACATGGTCATCCATTATACCTCGGATTGCAACCGGAAGAATCTGCGTCATCATCACGTGACAGTCATGAGACTTCATGCCGCTGAAGTTTCGTTTCTTGGGGTCCATGTATCCGCTATTAGCCCGGAGTAACCGAAGGGCACTCGACTCCTACAAGGCAATTGAAAAATTGATCGACCTCGGCCGGACTAAAAGTGAAGCGGGAGGGGGACAGTAATAGTCTGGCTGCTTAATCCTTTTGCGCTTCGACCGCCGTCCGCCTCCTCCTCCGATCGTCCCTCTTGGGCCGGCGGGATCACAGCTCTTCCCCGATGCCCAAAACTTTCAGGTCGTGTCTTGCTTTCGGCCCATCTTTGGTCCGGTCCCGCATGTTGAGAAGAGTGCCAAGCAAGCTCTCGCACACGTTCTTTGTAATATGCATGACATCAAGGCAAGAGGTGTATCGAGAATTTTCCAAGACGGCAAGTCCCAAAACACGGACCTCCTTTTCCATACACCAATGAGCGGCGTCGTTTCCTTTTTCTTCTTCTTCTCTCCGTGCTTTTGACGAATCTTTCCGGCGCAGTGGCACTCCTTCCAACCTTTCGCAATGTATCGATCTCTTCGCCGCTCTTCTTACGTGGAGGTCCTCGGGGTTCATTTGTACCATCGACAGATCTCCACGCTTTCTCCACGGGTCAGTTTTACGTAGCCACCTTCGATGCCCCATGTAAACTGTTTTCGAAGAGCCGGGATCCTTACCAAGCTGCAAAAACATCGTCTCTTCCATGCACCTGACACATGCCTTGTGTCCATGGCACACCTGGCACGAAATATAACCATATCCGAGGTAGTCCTGCACCGTCGTGATCAACGCGGCTCTCAAAGGGAAATATTCTTCCGCGACGGCGTCCCATGTATCTACCCCTTCCTCCGCCCACAACGTTTCAAGCTCCTCCTTTAATAGTTCGAGATACATGTTGATATCGTTTCCTGGCTGTGTCGGCCCTTGAATTAGCATACTCATCTCGTATGTACTTCCTCTTCATGCACAGCCAGGCGGGAGGTTGTAGATTCATACAAACACGGGCCATGTGCTATGTGTGCTGCTCCGGTTTCCGAAAGGATTGAATCCGTCCGTGCTCGCACCCAACCTGATGTTTCGGGATCTGCCCCAAAACTTCCGAATTCATTGTCTAATGCTTTCCAGCGGCTTGCATCCGAAGGGAGCGACAGCACTGGGTGCTCAATCCGCTCTTTATCATTCAACACTGCCTCCTTTCTTTCTGCGTACCAGCGCATGAGCTTTGCTTCCTTGCGGTCCGCGTAGAACCGTTGAAGCCGGGGGGCGAGCGGGAAGTACCACACAACTTTCCGAGGAGCTTTCTTCTTCCCTTTCTTGTACCGTTCAGCTTCACACACAGGACATTTGGTCTTGTCCATGTGCTCCTTGCGATACATGATACATCGTTGATGCGAGCGTGATACTTTTCGTGGGGTAAGTCGAGAGGGCACGTGATTCTCTTGGCCTCGGCTAGACTACCAGACACGTGTTCCCGGCAGAAGGAGATCTTTCACGTATTCCAGGATGTCGTCGACGCTTGTGTCCGTCCATCCGTGTTTCGCCTTCATCTGCAGCACATCGAGAGCTACTCTCAAGCGAGACTCCCCCAACCCGCGACCTGAGTCGTACAACGGAGTATTCGAGTCTATCTCGAGTTGCTCAAGCTTTGATTTCCGCTTGGCGCCTTTCGTCTTTTCGAGAAGCAGATCTTGAAGATGAGGGTCCCGCACGACTGAAGCTAGCGGCACCTCTTCGTCGTCGTCAAGGTTATTGTCGTCGTCAAGGTTATCGTCCTGTGCGACAAGCTCTTCATCGTCATCAATATCATGATGCCCTCCTTCTTGCCGGCCATTATTACCACCTGCTGCCGTCGCCCCATTGACCTCCGCGCCATCATCACTCATCCATTGAGTGTGTCCATGCATGAAACCATTAGTGAGTAGGTGCCCCTGCAATTTGCCTGAATACGGGTCAAACCATTTCCCTCGTTTGCATCTCCGGCACGGACACAATACCTCCGTGCGGTTATTTTCATACATGTCGATAATCGCATGTTTCAGATATCTCATCACGATGCTTTCACTCATCTCGATAACCATTATCGCCTGCATGGTAAGATTACATAATTGATTAGAACCATGCATCCGTCGGTATAGTTTTCACGGAAAATTTCGGCATGACCTTCCTACACGGTAGGACATAGGAGCGCCAGAAATGTGCCGAAACGGAAACTTAAAGAATCAACATTTCGGCGCAACGTTGGCAACTCATTTTCAACGCCAACAACACACACAAGCACAAGCACAAACACAACATATATATATGCCACACACGAGCTTTGCTTCAAATTAATGTCCAATATACGTTGATTTCATTCCTCAATTTGTTCATTAATCACCTATTGGTTTGATATACTCGTCAACAAGATCGAGACGTCGCGCCGCTACCACGGCGTATGGAAGCCGACTTTCTAGATCTAGATCTAGATTGAGCGGTCAATGCGGGATAGTAGATCTAGATCTACATAGGGGGATGTGGGAGATGCATGTAGGAAGGGAAGATTTGGTAAAAAAATATGATTTTGTTTGGTCAAATTGGCTAAATTTGGGATAGAAATGGGCAAAAAATAGGTGGGTTGGGAGAAGGGTCGGGTTGTGTGGAGGAGTGGAGTGGTAGTAGTGGGGGGAGTGGTTGTTGAGCAGAAATAACTGCCCAGGTTACTGCCGGCGCACCATGGCACGGGTGCGCCGGCAGTATTAAGCCGATCCGGCTCTATCTGCCCCAGGCCAGGCCCAGGAAACACTGCCGGCGCACCAGCCCAGGAGCGCGCCGGCAATAGAAATTTACCGCCGGCGCACCAGCCCAGGAGCGCGCCGGCAATAGAAATTTACCGCCGGCGCGCTCCTGGGCTGGTGCGCCGGCAATGTTTCCTGGGCCTGGCCCGAACCGGCCGAGCCCCTGCCAAACTTTGTCCCCGGCGCGTCATTTCCGAAGGTGCGCCGGCAGTATGCCTCCATCGCCGGCGCGGCGGAAAAGGGGTGCGCCGGCAACACTTCCCACCGGCGCACGTGCAAGGTGGTGCGCCGGCACATATTGCCTCCACCTTCCTATAGGCTTTTTCCTAGTAGTGGTGGATCCTTGCCTCCACCAGCCGTCCGGCAGGGTTTCTCTGGCGGGAAAGGCCGGCTGGCTCCACTATACCAGACGGCGTTGATTGCGATGCGTGGCTCTGTTAGATCCTAGTTTCGCGTACATGAAATAGACCACCGCAAGCGCATATTCGTGTATGATTTATGTGCTGATACAACAAATAGACTAATTTTTCTGCAATTTTTTTTTTTGGTATTGTTCATACTATTTAAAGGCTATATAAGGTACACTTACATAGCTGCAAATTAAAACACCAGGGTCAAGTTTGCCTTCTCTGCTTCTCTCTTCCGTTCTTAAAAAAATAATTGACTATGAGTGTGCCTTGCTTGGACCAGGATTTCAAGCCGAAGAAGATGAAGGATGCAAGCTTGCCCCGGGGGTGAGAGCGGAGCGGTGTTGGTGCAGACATCTTTGGAAAGGTGAAGAAGGTGGAGGATTTTTGTGATAGGTTTGGCATGAAATTTTTCATGTGTGCCAACTATGAACATGATCCACCCGAAATGCAAGTCCATCGTCCAAGAGGCCTCTTATATGTTCTAACAGCATGATGAATAATCATAATTGTATATCATTATTTTTGTTTATTAATGTTCTTATTTATGTTGTAATCTCCCCTGCCTTGCGCAAATAGTACCATTGGATTGACACTGAGCAATTGGCTTGTGTGCGTTGTGAGATTGAGAAAAATGACGACTTCAAGTCTACAGATCAGTTGTAGCTAGTTTTAAAATAAGAGTATCGAACCACGAGGAGCTACTAGTAATGGTCTTGATATCCCTTGCTACTTTCTACTAAAGATTTCTTAATAATTGTTTTCTAATCTCAAAATGATAAAATGGGGTGTTGTAAATGGTTGCAGGAAAAGTAAATAAAGCAGTAAAAACGTTATATAAAAAGGGTTGGAACTTTATAAGAAAAAGTGTTCTCAGGGATTGTTGGATCCACCTCTAGCACTACGACTCATGTTAATCAAGATGTGCTTTCAAGCATGTTGTGTGTGGGAGAGCTCCGTGATAAGATGCCCCCAGAAAGCCATCGGTCATCGCATCTCTAAATAACCACAACATCTAGCCTTCTGCGGCAACATATGGACTAGTGCTATTAAGGGGTGTACCCCATGGTCATCGATATGAGCTTTATGAATCCCTCTTATCCCCCTTATTCTTGTGTCAAAGCACCGATACGGTAATATCACTTCTCGCTGTTTGCTTTACCACACTTCAAAGAGTTGTTCCCTCTCAAGACCAATAGGCAATATTACATGGTGCAGAACATGTAATAACAAGAGAGAAAACTAACACACATTAATACTAGAAACTATAAATCATCTTAGATTCATCTCATATTCATGCTAGGGTTTCTCCATCTCCCCAAGAACTAATAAGACTACTCACACATGGAGACAATCAAGAACATCATCATAATCTTGTGGAATGAATTAGAGGAATGGAATGAATTTGAATACAAATCCACAATACCAATCAAGATTACAACTATGGTTGGAGGATGCTGGTGATGAAGGTGCAGCGGTTGATGATGAAGGGGATGATGCCTTGTCCTCCGAGGATCCACGTAGCAGCCCGGATCTTGTCTTCTCCAAAGTTCCTTCTTGCGATCTGATCTGGGGCGGTGTTTCTCAATTTTGCAAAATTGTGTGTGTCTGATCTCTGATCTGTCTGCGGGGGTGAAAGTATTTTCTGAACAACAGTGTTATCAAGTTCAACAACATCATTTTCTTTCTCCTCCACATGCTCCACCTGCACGCCGATCCTCAGTTGCTCATCATCAGAATTATCAGAAAAAATCAACAGCATCAGTAACATCTGTAGATAAACTCTTATAAAACATGACAGCCTCATTAAAGACAACATTCCTGCTATGCAAAACTTTCTTAGTTTCAGGATTCCGCAACTTATATGCCTTAACTCCTGAACCATAACCAAGAAACACACACTTAACAGCCCTAGGCTCTAGCTTTCCATTATCAACATGAGCATAAGCAGTGCAACCGAAATTCTCAACTGTGAATAATCAGTAGGTGACCAGACCATACCTCAATAGGAGTTTTCTTATCAAGCGGAATGCAAGGTGACCTGTTTATCAAGTAACAAGCGGTGGAGGCTGCTTCATCCAAAAAACGTCTATTCATACCAGCATTGGACAACATGCAGCGAGCCTTGGAGATGATGGTTCTGTTCATCCTCTCCGCCACACCATTCTGCTGATGAGTATATGAGATGGTGTGGTGCCTAACAATGCCTTCTTCGCTGCAATAATCATTGAAAACAGTAGAACAAAACTCCATGCCATTGTCAGTACGAAGCCATTTAACTTTCTTTTCTGTTTGCTTCTCTACCATAACTTTCCAATTTCTAAAAGCATCAAACACATCAGATTTATGTTTCAGAAAGAAAGACCACACTTTTCTAGAGTAATCATCTATGATAGTAAGCATGTAATTTGCACCACCAAGAGAAGTCTTGCGGGGAGGTCCCCACACATCAGCATGCACATAATCTAGAATCCCTTTAGTGGTATGAACGGAAGCGTTGAATTTAACTCTTTTATGCTTACCAAAAATGCAGTGCTCACATAACTCAAACTTACTCAAATTGCAGTCATCTAGCAGGTCTCTCCTGTGCAATTCTGCCATGCCATGTTCACTCATATGTCCAAGACGCATGTGCCACAGATTAGTTTTACCAGGTTCATAATAACATCGACAACAATACCGGACAAAATGCTACCTCTAAGAACATATAATTTTGCAGAATTCATATCGCCAATCATGTGAACGAGATAACCTTTTGACACCTTCAAAACTCCGCGAGAACCGGAGTGTTTGTACCCCTCAAGATCAAGGGTACTGAGGGAGATCAGATTTCAAGCCATGCCAGGTATGTATCACAGATCTGTTAGAGTGTGTGTCATCATGCATCTTAATCTGAATGGAGCCAATGCCAACGATCTCACGTGGGTTGTTATCTCCCATACGAACAACATATCCACTCTGCACAAACTCATAAGAACTGAACCAGTCTTTGTTACAGCAAATATGAAACGAACATGCAAAATCAAGGATCCACTCATCATTACGAGAAACATAACTAGCAAACACAACTAAGAAATCGACATCAGAATTATCACTGGAACCAACAACATCCTTACCATCACCATCAGATTTGTTTTTCAGTTGGTAAGTACCGTTTCTTTTCTCTTTGTTCTGCAACTTCCAGCAATCATTAATATTGTGGTTAGTTGTCTTACAATACTTGCAGAACTTACCATCTCGTCCCTTGGACTTTGAGCAACCTCTGTCGGTCTTGCTCTTATCTTTGTTGTAGTTGTTGTAGTTGTTGTTTCTGTTCTCGGTCCTGCCTCGGACCTGCAGTGCTTCTGTCTTAGATGACGAACCCTCTGCCTTCACCATAGATTTCATATTTTTCCTCTGCTGGAGGGCCTCATAAACTTCGGAAAGGGTTAGTTCATCATGACTGTATAACAAGGTATCTCAAAAATTTGCAAAAGAATTAGGCAAAAAGACTAATAGTATAAGAGCGAGATCCTCATCCTCATAATTTACCTCCACGGACAGCAAATCAGAAACGATCTCTCTAAAGATCGATAGGTGATTCATCATTGACGCACCTTCTTGCAGCTTGTGTGAGAATAACTTCATCTTCACATGCATCTTACTGGTTAGATCTTTAGACATACAGATCGACTCCAGTTTCAACCACAGCGCCACTGCAGATTTCTTAGCCAGCACTTCCTGCAGGATATTGTTGGATAGATGAAGCTGAATTAATGAAAAAGCCTTACAGTCTTTCCTCTTTTCATCGTTGGTCCAGGTGTTGGCATCTTTCTTGCCAAATACATCAAGAGCTTCATCTAGATCAGAATATTGGGTAAGGATTTCCCTCATCTTCACTTGCCACAGAGAAAATCTCGTGGTATAATCCAGTTGCGGTAGATCGAACTTCAAGGAAAACATGTCGCAAAACCCTAGATTGAAACACGGGCTCTGATACCACTTGTTATAAACGCGACAAGCAAATAACGAAGAAAGATAAAGGAAAACGCAGCGGCGACACGAGATTTAACGTGGAAAACCCCTTCCAACAGAGAAGGGGAAAAAACCACGGGCGCCAGCCAACAAAACTTCACTATATCGGGGAGTGTTTACAAACGTTGTGGGTTATCTTATAATCTGATAAACCCTAGCCGGCGACTTACAAGATGTATATATAGGCGGTGGCAACGAGCCGTACCGCGGGGTCTGCCGCCCCCGCACACCCCTTCGCAGGCGTCCCTGCAGGGCACAACATATGGGCCCAAGCCTACCGGCGACGGGCCTTGCTCCGCTCGTCAGAAGTTAGCCTCCCTTTAGTATATGAATTTGGATCACAATATAAAAAAATCCACCTTGAGACAAATTTCATCTTGTAGCATGAACTTCAACAATCTCCCGAACATGAAAGAAAAGCACTTGTTGGCGCCAACAGCCACTTGGGCTATACAGTCATACCAACCAAGCTCGAGCAAAGCTCAAACTTGGAAACATGAACGCTTCAGCCCAAGCCTACCGGCGACGGGCCTCGCTCCGCTCGTCAGAAGTTAGCCTCCCTTTAGTATATGAATTTGGATCACAATATAACACACAGTAGCAAGTTTTCCCTCAGTAATAAACCAAGGTTTAATCGACCAGTAGGAGAAAGGCGTGACTTTTGAAGGTGTTGCTAGCTGACTAGTGGCAGGGCACACTACCGGCGTCAGCAACAACGTGGAACCTGCACACAACACAACCAAAATACTTTGCTCCAACTTGCAATGAGGTTGTCAATCTCACCGATTTTGCTGAACACAAAGGATTAAATATATCGAGTGGAAGGAGATGTTTGCAGTAATTAAAGAGAACAGAGCTTTGCAGTAAGTAACAGAACATGATTGCATGGTTGAATTTTTCAGTGTAAAGGAAAGGATGGGGGTCCACATTCACTAGAGGTGGCTCTCCATAAAGATAAATAACATGTTGAGTGAACAAATTACAGCTGGGCAATTGACAGAATATCGATCATACATGACAAGATGATTACTATGAGATTCGTTTGGGCATTACAACATAATACATAGACCGTAATCCAACTGCGTCTATGACTAATAATCCACCTTCCGGTTATCGTCCAAACCCCTTTCAGTATTAAGTTGCAAGCAACAGATTATCGCATTAAGCAATGTGTGTAAAGTAAACAATAGAATTACCCTTGGATAAAATATTGTTGTTTTTTTCTAGTACCAACAACACATCTACAATCTTAGAAGTTACTGTCACTCTCCCAGATTACTAGAGGCATGAACCTACTATCAAGCATAAATACCCACTCTCGGAGTCACAAACATCTACTTGGCCAGAGTATCTATTAGCAACAGAGAGCATGCAAGATAACAAATAACATATGACATGAATATATAATCGACCTCAACATAGTATACAATACTCATCGGATCCTAGCAAACACAACATGTAGGATTACATAAGGATGATCTTAATCATGTAGGGCAGCTCACAAGATCTAAACATGAGGCACAAATTGGAGAAGACAACCATCTAACTACTGCTATGGACCCATAGTCCATGGATGAACTACTCACGCATCACTTCGGAGGCGGGCATGGCGATGTAGATGCCTCCAGCGATAATTTCCCCCTCCGGCAGGGTGCCGGGAAGAGCTTCAGAACCCCCGAGATGGGTTCTGCAATGGCAGCCACGACGGAACTTTTCGTGGATGGGGGCTCGGGTATTCAGGGTTTTCCCGAGATCGTGAATAATAGGCGGAGGGGCGATGTCGGTGGAGGCCAGGGTGTCCTGATACGTCTCAAACGTATCTATAATTTCTTATGTTCCATGCTAGTTTTATGACAATACTCACATGTTTTATATACACTTTATATCATTTTGATGCATTTTCCAGTACTAACCTATTAACAAGATGCTGAAGCGGCAGTTCCTGTTTTCTGCTGTTTTTGGTTTCAGAAATCCTACACAGGAAATATTCTCGGAATTGGATGAAACAAAAGCCCACGATCTTATTTTCACCGGAGCCTTCCAAAAGTCCGAAGAGGAGACAAAGAGGGGCGACGAGGCGGCCACACCCTAGGGGGCGCGGCCCCACCCCTGGTCGCGCCACCCTATGGGGTGGGCCCTCGAGCGTCCCTCGACTCTGCCCCTTCGCCTATTTAATCTCTCCGTCGCGAAAACCCTAGTACCGAGAGCCACGAGCCACGATACGAGAAAAGTTACTGTGACGCCGCCGCCGCCAATCCCATCTCGGGGGATTCAGGAGATCGCCTCCGGCACCCTTCCGGAGAGGGGAATCATCACCGGAGGACTCTACATCACCGTGCCTGCCTCCGGACGGATGCGTCAGTAGTTCATCCTTGGACTATGGGTCCGTAGCAGTAGCTAGATGGTTGTCTTCTCCTCTTGTGCTATCATGTTTAGATCTTGTGAGCTGCCTATCATGATCAAGATCATCTATTTGTAATGCTACATGTTGTGTTTGTTGGGATCCGATGAATATGAAATACTATGTCAAGTTGATTATTGATCTATCATATATGTGTTGTTTATGATCTTGCATGCTCTCTGTTGCTAGTAGAGGCTCTGGCCAAGTTGATACTTGTGACTCCAAGAGGGGGTATTTATGCTCGATAGTGGGTTCATGCCTCCATTGAATCTGGGACAGTGACAGAAAGTTCTAAGGTTATGGATGTGTTGTTGCCACTAGGGATAAAACAACAATGCTTTGTCTAAGGATATTTGTACTGTTTACATTACGCACAGTAATTAATGCAATTGTCTGTTGTTTGCAACTTAATACTGGAAGGGGTGCGGATGCTAACCCGAAGGTGGACTTTTTAGGCATAGATGCATGCTGGATAGCGGTCTATGTTCTTTGTTGTAATGCCCTAAGTAAATCTCATATTAGTCATCATGACATGTATGTGCATTGTTATGCCCTCTCTATTTGTCAATTGCCCAACTGTAATTTGTTCACCCAACATGCTATTTCTTATTGGAGAGACACCACTAGTAAACTGTGGACCCCGGTCCATTCTTTTACATCTGAAATACAACAAACTACAATCATTGTTATCTGCTGTTTTTTGCAAACAAACATCATTCTCCACACCATACGTTTAATCCTTTGTTTACAGCAAGCCGGTGAGATTGACAACCTCACTGTTAAGTTGGGGAAAAGTTTTTTGATTGTGTTGTGCAGGTTCCACGTTGGCGCCGGAATCCCTGGTGTTGCGCCGCACTACACTCCTCCACCAACAACCTCCACGTGGCCTTCATCTCCTACTGGTTCGATAACCTTGGTTTCTTTCTTAGGGAAAACTTGTCGCTGTGTGCATCACACCTTCCTCTTGGGGTTCCCAACGGACGTGTGCATCACGCGCCATCAAGACTGTTTTCTGGCGCCGTTGCCGGGGAGATCAAGACACGCTGCAAGGGGAGTCTCTCACATCCAATCTCTTTACTTTGTTTATTGTCTTGCTTTACTTTATTTTATTTTCTATCTTGTTTGCTTTCTTTATATCAAAAACACAAAAAAATTAGTTACTTGTATTTACTTTATTTACCTTTTATTTATTTCATCATGCTTCCCCCTAAGTTCACTCTGAAAGATATATCAGTAGGGCGTGGGTCTATCATTGGAAGAGATAATATAAAAGAATTTTTCATTCATGTTAGTACAGTTAAAGATTTTGAAGATAGACACTTGGTAGGACTTGCTCCTACTTATGAAATTGCTACTGCCTCTTTAGTACACATGTTGGAAGCTATATTTGTTAATCTTAACCCTATAATGCAACATATGTTTCTTACACTCTCTGATATGGAAGAAGGAGAGAAAAAAGATTTTTTAGAAACCCTTCTTAAAGAATTTGGTGATGTAGCTAGAGAAGCTAGAAAAGTCTTTATTCAACATAAGATGCTTGGCTTTTATACCAATTTTGCAAATACCCTTGAAAAGATGGAAAAAGATAGACTAAAGTACACTAATAAAGTCAATTGTGAGGGGGAGATTAAAGTAACAATACCTTATAAGCTCATAGGAATGCATGAGGCACTAGAAAAGAATTTTGATTGGATTGTTCCTGAAAATTTATTTGAGGAGGATAGTAAGCCTAAAAGTAATGAAAGAGGAGCCTCTGAAACTTACATAGATAAGATACAATGCATTGTTGAGAAAACTCCCAACTCCTCTGTTGATGCTTCTTCTCTTGATGTTACTTGATTTACACTTTATGCGCTTAGCTGGAAGGCGTTAAAGAAAAGCGCTTATGGGAGACAACCCATTATTTTACTTCTGCAATTTTTGTTTTATATTTGAGTCAAGGTGCTTGTTACTACTGTAGCAATACCTTTGTATCTTTACTTTATTGCATTGTTGTGCCAAGTAAAGTCTTTGATAGTAAGGTTGATACTAGATTTGGATTTCTGCGCAGAAACAGATTTCTAGCTGTCACGAATTTGAGTAGATCTCTCTGTAGGAAACTCTAAAAAATCTGCGAAAATTCATGAGTAATCCTCAGATATGTATGCAACTTTCATTCAGTTTTAGCTTCTTTATCTGAGCATGTTAAGTGCCTCGTAAAAATTCATCTTTACGGACTGTTCTGTTTTGATGGATTCTGCCTTTTATTTCACATTGCCTCTTTTACTATGTTTGAATGGATTTCTTTGCTCCATTAAATTTCAGTAGCCTTGGATAATGTCCAGAAGTGTTAGGAATGATTGTGTCCTCTCTGAACATGTGAATTTTTGATTATGCACTAACCCTCTAATGAGATTGTTTTGAGTTTGGTGTGGAGAAAGTTTTCAAGGGTCAGGAGAGGAGGATGATATAATATGATCAAGAAGAGTGAAAAGTCTAAGCTTGGGGATGCCCCCGTGGTTCACCCCTGCATATTTGAAGAAGACTCAAGCATCTAAGCTTGGGGATGCCCAAGGCTTCCCCTTCTTCATCGACAACTTATCAGGTCACCTCTAGTGAAACTATATTTTTATTTCGTCACATCTTATGTGCTTTACTTGGAGCGTCTGTATGTTTTTATTTTTGTTTGTGTTTGAATAAATTCGGATCCTAGCATTCCTTGTGTGGGAGAAAGACACGCTCCGTTGTTTCATATGAACACTGGTGTTCTTAGCTTTACTTTTAATGTTCATGGCGAAGGTTGAAAGCCGCTTCATTCATTGCTATTTGGTTGGAAACAGAAAATGCTTCATGTGGTAATTGATATATGGTCTTGAATAATTTGATACTTGGCAATTGTTTTGAGCTCTCAAGAAGATCATGTTTAAGCTCTTGCATCATGTAGTTTAAACCTATTAGTGAAGAACTACCGTAGAGCTTGTTGAAATTTGGTTTGCATGATTGGTCTCTCTAAAGTCTAGATATTTTCTGGTAAAAGTGTTTGAACAACAAGGAAGATAGTGTAGAGTCTTATAATGCTTGCAATATGTTCTTATGTAAGTTTTGCTGTACCGGTTCATACTTGTGTTTGCTTCAAACAACCTTCCTAGCCAAAGCCTTGTACTGAGAGGGAATGCTTCTCATGCATCCAAAACCTTGAGCCAAAACTTATGCCATTTGTGTCCACCATAACTACCTACTATGTGGTATTTCTCTGCCATTCCAAAGTAAATTGCTTGCATGTTACCTTTAAAATTTCATTCCTTGTCTTTGCAATATATAGCTCATGGGAAAGTAGCTTAAAAACTATTGTGGTAAGGAATATGTCGCTTATGTATCTTATTTCTTATAAGTTGCTTGTTGAGTGGTAACCATGTTTCTGGGGACGCCATCAACTGTTACACTTTTGTTGAATATCATGTGAGTTGCTATGCATGTTCGTCTTGTCTGAAGTAAGGGTGATTTGCCATGAGTTGAAAGGTTTGAGTATGCATATTGTTAGAGAAGAACATTGGGCCGCTAACCAAAGCCATGTATCATGGTGTAAGTTTCAGCTTGGATATTAATCCTCAATCTCTTATGAGAATATTATCTATTGTTGAATGCTTAAGCTTTAAAGAGGAGTCCATTATCTGTTTTCTATGTTGTCACGGTATGGATGTCCTCAAGTTGAGATCTATCAAAAACGAGAAATCAAATGCGATTTATCTCCTTGGACCTTTGTACATGTGGCATAGAGGTACCCCTTTGTGACACTTGGTTGAAGCATATGTAATGCAATGATAATCCATGGAAATCCGAGCTAGTTAGAACAAGGTGCGAGCACTATTGGTATTCGATGCATGAGGCTTGCAACTTATAGGATGTTTTATGCATAACACATATGAATTATTACTACCGTTGACAAAATTGTTTCCATGTTTTCAAAATAAAAGCTCTAGCACATAAGTAATCCCTGCTTCCCTCTGCGAAGGGCCTTTCTTTTACTTTATGTTGAGTCAGTTTACCTACTTCTTTCTATCGTAGAAGCAAACACTTGTGTCAACTGTGTGCATTGATTCTTACATACTTGCTTATTTGCATTCATCATATTACTTTGTGTTGACAATTATCCATGAGATATACATGTTGAAGTTGAAAGCAACTGCTGAAACTTATATCTTCCTTTGTATTGCTTCAAAACCTTCTATTAAGAATCTATTGCTTTATGAGTTAACTCTTATGCAAGACTTGTTGATGCTTGTCTTGAAAGTACTATTCATGAAAAGTCTTTGCTATATGATTCAGTTGTTTAGTCATTATCTTTACCATTGCTTTGAATCACTTCATTCATCTCATATGATTTACAATAGTATTGATCAAGATTATGATAGTAGCATGTCACTTCAGAAATTATCCTTGTTATCGTTTACCTACTCGAGGGCGAGTAGGAACTAAGCTTGGGGATGCTTGATACGTCTCAAACGTATCTATAATTTCTTATGTTCCATGCTAGTTTTATGACAATACTCACATGTTTTATATACACTTTATATCATTTTGATGCATTTTTCGGCACTAACCTATTAACAAGATGCCGAAGCGCCATTTCCTGTTTTCTGCTGTTTTTGGTTTCAGAAATCCTACACAGGAAATATTCTCGGAATTGGACGAAACAAAAGCCCACGGTCTTATTTTTCACGGAGCCTTCCAGAAGTCCGAAGAGGAGACAAAGAGGGGCGACGAGGCGGCCACACCCTAGGGGGGCGCGGCCCCACCCGTGGTCGCGCCGCCCTATGGGGTGGGCCCCTCGAGCGTCCCCCGACTCTGCCCCTTCGCCTATTTAATCTCTCCGTCGCGAAAACCCTAGTACCGAGAGGCACGATACGAGAAAAGTTATTGTGACGCCGCCTCCACCAATCCCATCTCGGGGGATTCAGGAGATCGCCTCCAGCACCCTGCCGGAGAGGGGAATCATCACCGGAGGACTCTACATCACCATGCCCACCTCCGGACTGATGCGTGAGTAGTTCATCCTTGGACTATGGGTCCATAGCAGTAGCTAGATGGTTGTCTTCTCCTCTTGTGCTATCATGTTTAGATCTTATGAGCTGCCTATCATGATCAAGATCATCTATTTGTAATGCTACATGTTGTGTTTGTTGGGATCCGATGAATATGGAATACTATGTCAAGTTGATTATTGATCTATCATATATGTGTTGTTTATGATCTTGCATGCTCTCCGTTGCTAGTAGAGGCTCTGGCCAAGTTGGTACTTGTGACTCCAAGAGTGGGTATTTATGCTCGATAGTGGGTTCATGCCTCCATTGAATCTGGGACAGTGACAGAATGTTCTAAGGTTATGGATGTGCTGTTGCCACTAGGGATAAAACAACAATGATTTGTCTAAGGATATTTGTATTGTTTACATTACGCACAGTACTTAATGCAATTGTCTGTTGTTTGCAACTTAATACTGGAAGGGGTGCGGATGCTAACCCAAAGGTGGACTTTTTAGGCATAGATGCATGCTGGATAGCGGTCTATGTTCTTTGTCGTAATGCCCTAAGTAAATCTCATATTAGTCATCATGATATGTATGTGCATTGTTATGCCCTCTCTATTTGTCAATTGCCCAACTGTAATTTGTTCACCCAACATGCTATTTATTATTGGAGAGACACCACTAGTGAACTGTGGACCCCGGTCCATTCTTTTACATCTGAAATACAACCTACTGCAGTCATTGTTCTCTGCTGTTCTTTGCAAACAAACATCATTCTCCACACCATACGTTTAATCCTTTGTTTACAGCAAGCCGGTGAGATTGACAACCTCACTGTTAAGTTGGGGAAAAGTATTTTGATTGTGTTGTGCAGGTTCCACGTTGGCGCCGGAATCCCTGGTGTTGCGCTGCACTACACTCCTCCACCAACAACCTTCACGTGGCCTTCATCTCCTACTGGTTCGATAACCTTGGTTTCTTTCTGAGGGAAAACTTGATGCTGTGCGCATCACACCTTCCTCTTGGGGTTCCCAACGGACGTGTGCATCACGCGCCATCAAGACTGTTTTCTGGCGCGGTTGCTTGGGAGATCAAGACGCGCTGCAAGGGGAGTCTCTCACATCCAATCTCTTTACTTTGTTTATTGTCTTGCTTTACTTTATTTTATTTTCTGTCTTGTTTGCTTTCTTTATATAAAAACACACAAAAATTAGTTACTTGCATTTACTTTATTTACCTTTTATTTATTTCATCATGCTTCCCCCTAAGTTCACTCTGAAAGATATATCAGTAGGGCGTGGGTCTATCATTGGAAGAGATAATATAGAAGAATTTTTCATTCATGTTAGTACAGTTAAAGATTTTGAAGATAGACACTTGGTAGAACTTGCTCCTACTTATGAAATTGCTACTGCCTCTTTAGTACACATGTTGGAAGCTAGATTTGTTAATCTTAACCCTATAATGCAACATATGTTTCTTACACTCTCTGATATGGAAGAAGGAGAGAAGAAAGATTTTGTTTTAGAAACCCTTCTTAAATAATTAGGTGATGTAGCTAGAGAAGCTAGAAAAGTCTTTATTCAACATAAGATGCTTGGCTTTTATACCAATTTTGCAAATACCCTTGAAAAGATGGAAAAAGATAGACTAAAGTACACTAATAAAGTCAATTGTGAGGGGGAGATTAAAGTACCAATACCTTATAAGCTCATAGGAATGCATGAGGCACTAGAAAAGAATCTTGATTGGATTGTTCCTGAAAATTTATTTGAGGAGGATAGTAAGCCTAAAAGTAATGAAAGAGGAGCCTCTGAAACTTACATAGATAAGATACAATGCATTGTTGAGAAAACTCCCAACTCCTCTGTTGATGCTTCTTCTCTTGATGTTACTTGATTTACACTTTCTGCGCCTAGCTGGAAGGCGTTAAAGAAAAGCGCTTATGGGAGACAACCCATTATTTTACTTCTGCAATTTTTGTTTTATATTTGAGTCAAGGTGCTTGTTACTACTGTAGCAATACCTTTGTATCTTTACTTTATTGTATTTTTGTGCCAAGTAAAGTCTTTGATAGTAAGGTTGATACTAGATTTGGATTTCTGCGTGGAAACAGATTTCTAGCTGTCATGAATTTGAGTAGATATCTCTGTAGGAAACTCTAAAAAATCTGCGAAAATTCAAGAGTAATCCTCAGATATGTACGCAACTTTCATTCAATTTTAGCTTCTTCATCTGAGCATGTTAATTGCCTTGTAAAAAATCGTCTTTACGGACTGTTCTGTTTTGACAGATTCTGCCTTTTATTTCACATTGCCTCTTTTACTATGTTTGAATGGATTTTTTTGCTCCATTAAATTTCAGTAGGCTTGAGTAATGTCCAGAAGTGTTAGGAATGATTGTGTCCTCTCTGAACATGTGAATTTTTGATTATGCACTAACCCTCTAATGAGATTGTTTTGAGTTTGGTGTGGAGGAAGTTTTCAAGGGTCCAGAGAGGAGGATGATATAATATGATCAAGAAGAGTGAAAAGTATAAGCTTGGGGATGCCCCCGTGGTTCACCCCTGCATATTTGAAGAAGACTCAAGCATCTAAGCTTGGGGATGCCCAAGGCATCCCCTTCTTCATCGACAACTTATCAGGTCACCTCTAGTGAAACTATATTTTTATTCCGTCACATCTTATGTGCTTTACTTGGAGCGTCTGTATGTTTTTATTTTTGTTTGTGTTTGAATAAATTCGGATCCTAGAATTCCTTGTGTGGGAGAAAGACATGCTCCGCTATTTCATATGAACACTGGTGTTCTTAGCTTTACTTTTAATGTTCATGGTGAAGGTTAAAAGCCGCTTCATTCATTGCTATTTGGTTGGAAACAAAAAATGCTTCATGTGGTAATTGGTATATGGTCTTGAATAATTTGATACTTGGCAATTGTTTCGAGCTCTCAAGAAGATCATGTTTAAGCTCTTGCATCATGTAGTTTAAACCTATTAGTGAAGAACTACCGTAGAGCTTGTTGAAATTTGGTTTGCATGATTGGTCTCTCTAAAGTCTAGATATTTTCTGGTAAAAGTGTTTGAACAACAAGGAAGACAGTGTAGAGTCTTATAATGCTTGCAATATGTTCTTATGTAAGTTTTGCTGTACTGGTTCATACTTGTGTTTGCTTCAAACAACCTTCTGTCAACACCCGGATTTTTAAGTCCAGGTGCCTGTTATGCCATACATCGCAATCCCAGGAATATTGTTGTTGCGAGACATAACAGTTGAATATCATAAGTCATCATCCATTACATACCATAGTCGTCTTACAAATAGAGATCACATGATCCAATATTACACAAATAGTTGATCTATTGATCAACGGACACAAAGTTCATAGTTTCATAGCGGAAGCGCAAATAGAAGGGACTCTCTAGTCCACAGGCCAACGTCTGACGTCAGAAGATTCCCTAGTTGTCGTAGGCGTCCTGCTGGTCGTCATCTTGATAGTTCTGCTCCTCTTCATAGTCTGGCCATTTGAATAGCCAGGGACATAGCCATGAGTACTTTAAAGTACTCGCAAACTAATACTAAGGTAAGTGCTAACAATTCTAGTAAGGGGTGCTAAGCTCTAGTTTATTTTGCATAAAGCCAATTTTAGTTCACAACCATTTTTGTAAACAACTCTTCATGTGCTAACTAACTCAAGTGGGAACATTAGTGTCATTCCCACAACTCCGTTGTGATTCCAAAGTCAATGTCACCTTTCAAGTTCAAATTCACAAGTCACCATTCACCATTCATAGTTTTAGAAAAGTTCTGATGACGGAACAGTATGGCCTTTCCAACTGTCCATGACCGCGGACGCGGCAATTCGAATAGGTTTAACTCTGTAGAGGTTGTACACTTGTGCCACAACAATTGCAATAGCTCGTCAGGGGTAACTGGCCCTGATTTATCGTACGCAGTACGCGAACTACCAATCCTAACCTTTCATTTACATATTCTAGTATAGGCACCTCTCCCCATGAGCTTGGCCTCCCAGTGAAGACACACCGTCAGCCTGGGAACTGCACAGGGCTTGGGCCGGACATTCACCTCATTTCACGTCATTTTACTTTCAACGGAGGCAGCCTCGGCATAACCCCTATGACGCTTGTTCAGAGGGAACCCATACTAAGACACATAAATTTCTAGCTAAGCCTTACCCAGATTCAGGTATTGTGGGGGTACTTGTAAAATTGGAATGGTATCGCATCCGAACCCAACCATCAGTTTTTGTAAAGTTCACCAAGTCATTCACAGATCATATTCACCTTCAAAATCTTTCAATAGAATGACTCATCATTCCAAGGTTTTCAAAGTCATTTCATTTCACAAGTTCCCAACTAGAGTAGTCACTGTCAATTTAGCACTGGCATCTATGTATGAGGGGTGCTAAGTATTTTGCTTTGCTTCTAGGCTAACTTTGATACTCTTGTACTAATCCAATACTAACCAAGTGAATCATAAATCAAAAGTACTTTGATAAAACAAAAGTAAATAAAGCTTGTAAAGTAAAACTGGGAAATAGGATCATAAGCATAAAGTAAATGGGGTAATGCCTTGCTCATGGTGAGCTTTGCACTTTGCAAGAGTATTATCTTGTTTTGCTTGAGGGAGACTAACTTTACTACTCTAGTAAATTTCTCTACTTTGATCCAAGTTAACTATAAAAGTAACTTCTTGAGAACACAAGTAAAAACTTGTAAGATATAAACTTGGGATAGGCTTATGTAAGAAAAGATAAGATTCATGATGCCTTGCCCCAAGGGGCTTTGCACTTTGCAAGAATATTAGCTTGCAACATTATAACTTGCAATAGTCTAGCTTGCCTTGGTTGAGGTGGTGGTCAAAGTTCTCTTCTCCTTCCTCTTTGTAGAAGACCTCCTCCTCCTGATAGTCTCCGGTACTAGCGTCTAAAATACGAATACGGGGTACACAATCATCATACCAAACTTACATACTAAACTAACCACACACAAGATTTACACAACTTAAACTAGCATCACACACTACTATTAAGTGGGTGGATGTGTTCCTTTCTTATTTTAAGACAAATAATTTCCTCTCATACTAACTTAGGTGTTACTTTCACTTACTTAGAGGAATAATTTCCTCTCATTATCTTATTAAGATTTAATTTCTCTCATGAACAATATATGATCTAGGTTGACCAAAGTCAACCTCTTCATACTCATCATTTGAGAAAATGATTTAAATGAGGTTCCATACCTCATGCAATTTAATCCTAACATGATAGTGATTTAATGTCTCCAAATAACTCAATATGAGATTTTATAGACCATGGTCACTACCTCATGTTGGATTACTTGAGAACAAGATTTAAATGGGAGGAATACCTCTCATATGATTTAACACATAGTTGTAACTAAGTTAAAAACTATCATTAAGGTGATTTAATACCCTCAACAATTCATATGAGACATATATGACCAGAGTCTCTACCTCATTTTGAATTTTTCATGACAAGATTTAAGTGAGAGAAAAACTCCCTTATTGTTTTTCAATAGTTTTGGACAATATCTTTGACTAGAATTAGCCATATAGTCTTTAATTTAACTAGGCCATGATCATTCAAATTAAGCATGGCAAATTTTTGCATAAACAATTAGTGCAAGTAAAATGTGATTTATAGGAGTTGGAAACAACTCAAAAGCATTTCTGGTTGATTTTTAAGAATTATTCTAAGTCAGAAAAGTCCCTATATTGTTTATTTTTCTACTTTAATTCTACAACAGATATGGGTTTGAATCCAATGGCATTGTGTAGAGAAAACTCTAAGCTTTCCAAATATATAAAATTTGTAAAATTTGGCCAAGTAGATTTGGAGTTATTCAATTTTTAACACAGCATCAGTTTGCAATTTATCTAAAAAGAATTAAACGAAATTTGAATCTAAACAGGGGCGGGAAAGAAGTGGGCCGGCCCAGCTGCGGCCTGGGCCACGCATGCATGGCGCATGCACGTCGGGCGCGGGCGAAGCGCGCAGATCGTCGGATGACGATCCGACGGCGCTGGGCCGTCGTCTTCCTCCCGAACCAGGGATCTTGCGGGGGCCATAACTTTCACCTCGGAGCTCGGATTAAGGCGGGGTTGGTTGCGTTGGAAAGCTCTCTTCGAGGGCTACAAGATGGGGTAGGAGTTGGAGGCTATGGTGACAAAAATCTGGGCAGTTTTGAGGGTGGCCGCCGGGTGCATTCCGGCGATGTTTGGGCCTTGGAGAGGCAAGGAGGGAGGAGGAGAGGCTCAAGGAGGGAGAGGAGGATGCTGCTAGGTGAGGTGGTGTGTCCAAGAGCAGGGGGAAGTGCTCTATTTATAGGTTTAAGGATGGAGAGGAGAGGGGATATGGTGGCATGGGGTGGACATGATGTTGGGGGGGACAAGGTGTTGGAGGGGACAAGGTGTTGGAGGGGACAAGGTGTTGGAGGGGACAAGTTGTTGGAGGGGACCAGATGTTGGAGGGGACAAGGGAACATGGTAGAGTAGTTAGGGGCATTAGGGTTGAGGGTAGAGTCACTATTCCAAATAGTGGCAAATAGTTACATATTGGTAATTTACCATTTTGCCCAAATTTGGTTGAGTTCATATGGTTATAAAATTTGAAAGTGATGAATTGAGTTGAGTGGTAAATGATCAGAGACAACTAGGTGTGGTGGTGGAATTTTAAAATTCAAAGAATAGCAAAATTTGACAAGGTGAGATTGTTGTTCATATTAAAAATTCTCGACTTTGCATGAGCATAGTTTTTGATCCAAGATGAATTTGGCATGATGGTCTTTACCAAATTTGTTCACCTTGATGTGATCTTGGATGACATGCAAAGAATTGGGAAAGTTTAGTTTGAAAAACTTGAAATAGAGAGGCTCAAAGTAGTGACCAGAATATAAAGGGCAGATTTGACCATTATTGTATGTGAGCCAATTTTGAGTTTGGATTTGATTTGAATTGTGTTTCTTTGATTCCAAAAGTTGTAATAAGTGTTTAGTAACATTATTCAACTAATGGTGAAGATCAAAATGGTCTAGGGTCAAAATTTATAAAAATGGCATAAGCCATATGTGAGGGTTTTGTGATTTTCTAACTTTTATTCTTTTATTTCTCTTTGCTTCATTTTGACAAGAGTGAGGTTTATTTGGTGTTAGATTGAGTTAGGTGAAAGGTGCAACCCATTTTGAGGCAATGGAGGTGGCTAGGTCAAGATTTGATAAATTGGCCCTATGTGTATGTGAGTGAAAAATGGAATTATCTCACTATTTGATTTCTTTCCATTTGATTTGACTTTTCTTGACTCTAATGTGATTCTTATTAGTTTAGAAACATTTTCAAACCATTGAAACCATTTCAAATGGTCTTGCTCAAAGATTTGTAAAATTGGCCATAACACATGAGAGGTGACATGTCAATTTTTCTTATTCTTGTAATTAATGTGCTCCCCTTGCCTCACTTGGGCAAGGTTGAGGGTCAATTTAGAGTTAGATTAGGTTTAGATATGGTTTCACACCATTTGGTCAAAGTAGAAGTGCATAGGACAAGAATTGGTGAAAATGGCTATGTGTCACATATGCCTCTATGCATATGTGGCATTTGATTTTTAATTTGACTAGGCTTGACCCAATTGATGTTGTTGAGTGTTGAAATGGTATATAGGAGTGATCCAACCATTCACTACAAGTCTTAGGGTCAAGATCCTCAATTTCACAAATTTGATATTTTGCTCTCATATGCCTCTATGGCATTATTACTTTCTTTTTTTAAAATCTTTTGTTTCACTTTGGATTGGGTTTGAGAAGTACTAGATAAGGTTTATGAAGGTTTTCCAATCCTCTAAATAAAGTAGAAAGGCCTAGGGTAAAGTTTTACAAAAATAGCCATAGGCACATATGCCTCTATGCATATGTTTGATTTTATTTTGTTTCACACTTGAATTGGTTGGTAAGTGCTTTGTTGAATGTGTTGAGGTATTTCAATTCATCTACTCAAGGTAGACAAGGCAAAGCTCATCATTTTCAAAAAGTAGCCATAGGCTTGCATATGCCTTTTTCTTAAATAAGATCTTTTTTTTTTGATGACAATAGGGATGAGGTTTTAGGGTTTAGTAAGTTTTGCAATGGTTCACCACCATTTTAGCAAAGTAAGAAAATTAGAATTCAGAATTTACATATTAGGGCTATAGGCCCACATATGTCTTTTTCTTCTATGTTGGTTTCTAAAAATAGATCCAAATGATTTTTGAGAAGGTTAGAGTTTAGGGTTTTTCTTATTTGATTTCTTTCTCTTTTAATTTTATTTGGTTTGTGATCTTCACTTGATCACTTTAGGGTTTTAGGGTTTATCACATAAGTATAGTAACACTCATCATGGCAAAAACACAAGTAATAGGTAGGAGCACTAAGCATAGCACCCTATATAGAAAAAGTTTTTGTTGGTTCTCATTTTTTTGGAAAAAGGAAATTCATTTTCTCTTTGTTTTGAAATTTGGGGTGTTACAAACCCTTCCCCCTTAAACAAATCTCGTCCCGAGATTTTAAGAAAAGTTAGGTTCCTAAGATAGATTGGGTGATATGATTTAGCAGGGAACATACTTGGCATGTTCTGAGGTGCTTCTTGAGCTTCGGTGGCCGTCATGTTATAGTAGCGGCCGTTGTTGTTCCGGTTCTTTCTTGCGGCAAAGAGGCGTTGGTTCTGAGCAGGTGCAGCGGTGTTGCCGGCGAGCTTGGCAAGCCTCTTGGGACACACGTTGGAGTAGTGCCCCACTACACCACACTCATAACAAGTGATGGTGGCCTTGTCCTTGTTGGCGACGGGGATGGCGTTGCTTCCAGTCCTAGGGCCAGTGTTGTTGTTGTTGTTGTTGTTGTTGTTGTTGTTGTTGTTGTTGTTGTTGTTGTTGTTGTTGTTGTTCCCGTTGTTGTTGTGGTTGGGGTTGTTGTTGCTAGTGTGATTGGTGTTGTTGTTGTTGCCTCCGGGCTTCGGGGGTCCTCCGTGGTTGTTGGTGTAGTTTGGGCGGTAGTTATGAGCAGGGGGCTTGTTGTACTTTGGAGTATATCCTCCAGATGAGTTGTTGCGGTACTTCTGGGTATTGCTGGACCCATGCTGATTCATCATCCGGCGCTTGCGGTTCTCATTGGCTTGGTGAAGCTTCCCTTCCATCTGGATGGCGGAGTCCACCAGAGCTTCTAGGTCAGCAAAGGGAATGTTGACCAGTACGGTCTGCATCTCGTCATGGAGTCCGTTCAGAAATCTTTCTTTCCTCTTCTCATTGGTATCGGTCTCGTCCGGGGCGTACCTTGACAGAGTAAGAAATCTGTCGCGGTATTCTACCACGGACATCCTGCCTTGCTTGAGTTCGCGGAACTCGTCTCTCATCATTTTGATCAGTCCTTGGGGCACATGGTACTTGGTAAACTTGAGCTTGAAATCCTCCCAAGTCATGAACTGACCTCCGTTCATGGCACGGGTGCTTGTCCACCAAGCGCGGGCTGGTCTGGCAAGATAGTGGGTTGCAAACAAGACCTTCTCATTGGCTTCCACTCCAGCTACTTCCAAATTATTCTCCATCGTCTGGAGCCAGTCATCGGCATCGAGGGGCTCTTCGGTCTTGTTGAAGATAGGTGGGTTGGTGTTCTGAAAGTTCTTCAGTTTTGACCCAGGGTGGTCGTGGTTTCCATGGCCTTGGTTGGCAATGTTCTGCAAGGCGGTGATGTTGGCTTGGCGTTCAGCTCTTTCGGTTTCCCTGTTGGCAAGCAGGGTTTGCAGCAGTTGCATCATTGTGTCGTTGGTGCGACTGGGAGGGGCCATCTGAGTATCGGAGTAGATGATAAGATAAGAGGGAAATTTCTACGGTTTGTTTGAATTAAAGTTCACAAGTTCAAAACTTGAAAATTGAGTAGTGTTGAGGGGGTAAAAACCAACAACACTTTTTCATTCATACCAAACATCACACATTACAAATCTAACACACCGTTGGTTTGAAGAACCATTCATTCGCTCTACGATACAAGGGGATCCTGATACAACTCACACCTACTTAAGTGCTGGGGTGATACTACTCTTCCGGGTGGATTCTTTGTCTTCACGGGTGATGTGCTTGGCGAGAGGCGAGGGCGTTGTCCAAATCCCTGCGGGTTTTGTACAGCCTGAAGTCCTGGTGTGCTACATAGGGGTTCATCTCCCTGTGTGGGGGCATGGTCATCGATCGTCCCATGGAGTCATGTCTTGGGTAGTAGATGAAGCGAGTATTCTTGATCTTGTTCTCATTTTGTCCACACAGACGGGAAATTGCTTCTTGCATAGCTCTGACTAGTCCTTCCTTCCAAGTGTTTCCCGTTACAGAAATCCAGATGGTTTCCCATACCGGGGCTCCAAGCTTTCTTCGTAGATCAGTAGAAACTTCCCACCGAGGTGTTTCTCCGGAGTGGTTGTTGAGGGGTATTCCGAAGAACTCGGGATACGGGTGTCCTAGATATTCCACTAGTTGCTTGAAATCCTTCTCGAACCTTAGGTCGCCTCCGGGACCAAGCTGATAGAACTCCCATTGGTACTCCATCTATGAACAAAGAGGAGGAGTAAATTAGAGAAGTATTCCAGTGTGCAAAATTTTATGTAGGAATGTTAAGGAAAAGTAGGGCATGAATTTCTCCTTTTGAAAAAAGATCTCAAGGATAAGAGTGAGAATAAGTTTTTCGCAAATATTCACTTCTTTGGTTTTGAAACTAAGTTTTGCAGACGTCCATTCTAACTAGGGTCTCCTAAGGTCAAATAATGGCTCTGATACCAACTTGTCAACACCCGGATTTTTAAGTCCAGGTGCCTGTTATGCCATACATCGCAATCCCAGGAGAATTGTTGTTGCGAGACATAACAGTTGAATATCATAAGTCATCATCCATTACATACCATAGTTGTCTTACAAATAGAGATCACATGATCCAATATTACACAAATAGTTGATCTATTGATCAACGGACACAAAGTTCATAGTTTCATAGCGGAAGCGTAAATAGAAGGGACTCTCTAGTCCACAGGCCAACGTCTGACGTCAGAAGATTCCCTAGTTGTCGTAGGCGTCCTGCTGGTCGTCATCTTGATAGTTCTGCTCCTCTTCATAGTCTGGCCATTTGAATAGCCAGGGACACAGCCGTGAGTACTTTAAAGTACTCGCAAACTAATACTAAGGTAAGTGCTAACAATTCTAGTAAGGGGTGCTAAGCTCTAGTTTATTTTGCATAAAGCCAATTTTAGTTCACAACCATTTTTGTAAACAACTCTTCATGTGCTAACTAACTCAAGTGGGAACATTAGTGTCATTCCCACAACTCCGTTGTGATTCCAAAGTCAATGTCACCTTTCAAGTTCAAATTCACAAGTCACCATTCACCATTCATAGTTTTAGAAAAGTTCTGATGACGGAACAGTATGGCCTTTCCAACTGTCCATGACCGCGGATGCGGCTATTCGAATAGGTTTAACTCTGTAGAGGTTGTACACTTGTGCCACAACAATTGCAATAGCTCGTCAGGGGTAACTGGCCCTGATTTATCGTACGCAGTACGCGAACTACCAATCCTAACCTTTCATTTACATATTCTAGTATAGGCACCTCTCCCCATGAGCTTGGCCTCCCAGTGAAGACACACCGTCAGCCTGGGAACTGCACAGGGCTTGGGCCGGACATTCACCTCATTTCACGTCATTTCACTTTCAACGGAGGCAGCCTCGGCATAACCCTATGACGCTTGTTCAGAGGGAACCCATACTAAGACACATAAATTTCCAGCTAAGCCTTACCCAGATTCAGGTATTGTGGGGGTACTTGTAAAATTGGAATGGTATCGCATCCGAACCCAACCATCAGTTTTTGTAAAGTTCACCAAGTCATTCACAGATCATATTCACCTCCAAAATCTTTCAATAGAATGACTCATCATTCCAAGGTTTTCAAAGTCATTTCATTTCACAAGTTCCCAACTAGAGTAGTCACTGTCAATTTAGCACTGGCATCTATGTATGAGGGGTGCTAAGTATTTTGCTTTGCTTCTAGGCTAACTTTGATACTCTTGTACTAATCCAATACTAACCAAGTGAATCATAAATCAAAAGTACTTTGATAAAACAAAAGTAAATAAAGCTTGTAAAGTAAAACTGGGAAATAGGATCATAAGCATAAAGTAAATGGGGTAATGCCTTGCTCATGGTGAGCTTTGCACTTTGCAAGAGTATTATCTTGTTTTGCTTGAGGGAGACTAACTTTACTACTCTAGTAAATTTCTCTACTTTGATCCAAGTTAACTATAAAAGCAACTTCTTGAGAACACAAGTAAAAACTTGTAAGATATAAACTTGGGATAGGCTTATGTAAGAAAAGATAAGATTCATGATGCCTTGCCCCAAGGGGCTTTGCACTTTGCAAGAATATTAGCTTGCAACATTATAACTTGCAATAGTCTAGCTTGCCTTGGTTGAGGTGGTGGTCAAAGTTCTCTTCTCCTTCCTCTTTGTAGAAGACCTCCTCCTCCTGATAGTCTCCGGTACTAGCGTCTAAAATACGAATACGGGGTACACAATCATCATACCAAACTTACATACTAAACTAACCACACACAAGATTTACACAACTTAAACTAGCATCACACACTACTATTAAGTGGGTGGATGTGTTCCTTTCTTATTTTAAGACAAATAATTTCCTCTCATACTAACTTAGGTGTTACTTTCACTTACTTAGAGAAATAATTTCCTCTCATTATCTTATTAAGATTTAATTTCTCTCATGAACAATATATGATCTAGGTTGACCAAAGTCAACCTCTTCATACTCATCATTTGAGAAAATGATTTAAATGAGGTTCCATACCTCATGCAATTTAATCCTAACATGATAGTGATTTAATGTCTCCAAATAACTCAATATGAGATTTTATAGACCATGGTCACTACCTCATGTTGGATTACTTGAGAACAAGATTTAAATGGGAGGAATACCTCTCATATGATTTAACACATAGTTGTAACTAAGTTAAAAACTATCATTAAGGTGATTTAATACCCTCAACAATTCATATGAGACATATATGACCAGAGTCTCTACCTCATTTTGAATTTTTCATGACAAGATTTAAGTGAGAGAAAAACTCCCTTATTATTTTTCAATAGTTTTGGACAATATCTTTGACTAGAATTAGCCATATAGTATTTAATTTAACTAGGCCATGATCATTCAAATTAAGCATGGCATATTTTTGCATAAAAAATTAGTGCAAGTGAAATGTGATTTATAGGAGTTGGAAACAACTCAAAAGCATTTCTGGTTGATTTTTAAGAATTATTCTAAGTCAGAAAAGTCCCTGTCTTGTTTATTTTTCTACTTTAATTCTACAACAGATATGGGTTTGAATCCAATGACATTGTGTAGAGAAAACTCTAAGCTTTCCAAATATATAAAATTTGTAAAATTTGGCCAAGTAGATTTGGAGTTATTCAATTTTTAACACAACATCAGTTTGCAATTTATCTAAAAAGAATTAAACGAAATTTGAATCTAAACAGGGGGCGGGAAAGAAGTGGGCCGGCCCAGCTGCGGCCTGGGCCACGCATGCATGGCGCATGCACATCGGGCGCGGGCGAAGCGCGCAGATCGTCGGATGACGATCCGACGGCGCTGGGCCGTCGTCTTCCTCCCGAACCAGGGATCTTGCGGAGGCCATAACTTTCACCTCGGAGCTCGGATTAAGGCGGGGTTGGTTGCGTTGGAAAGCTCTCTTCGAGGGCTACAAGATGGGGTAGGAGTTGGAGGCTATGGTGACAAAAATCTGGGCAGTTTTGAGGGTGGCCGCCGGGTGCATTCCGGCGATGTTTGGGCCTTGGAGAGGCAAGGAGGGAGGAGGAGAGGCTCAAGGAGGGAGAGGAGGATGCTGCTAGGTGAGGTGGTGTGTCCAAGAGCAGGGGGAAGTGCTCTATTTATAGGTTTAAGGATGGAGAGGAGAGGGGATATGGTGGCATGGGGTGGACATGATGTTGGGGGGGGGGACAAGGTGTTGGAGGGGACAAGGTGTTGGAGGGGACAAGGTGTTGGAGGGGACCAGATGTTGGAGGGGACAAGGGAACATGGTAGAGTAGTTAGGGGCATTAGGGTTGAGGGTAGAGTCACTATTCCAAATAGTGGCAAATAGTTACATATTGGTAATTTACCATTTTGCCCAAATTTGGTTGAGTTCATATGGTTATAAAATTTGAAAGTGATGAATTGAGTTGAGTGGTAAATGATCAGAGACAACTAGGTGTGGTGGTGGAATTTTAAAATTCAAAGAATAGCAAAATTTGACAAGGTGAGATTGTTGTTCATATTAAAAAGTCTCGACTTTGAATGAGCATAGTTTTTGATCCAAGATGAATTTGGCATGATGGTCTTTACCAAATTTGTTCACCTTGATGTGCTCTTGGATGACATGCAAAGAATTGGGAAAGTTTAGTTTGAAAAACTTGAAATAGAGAGGCTCAAAGTAGTGACCAGAATATAAAGGGCAGATTTGACCATTATTGTATGTGAGCCAATTTTGAGTTTGGATTTGATTTGAATTGTGTTTCTTTGATTCCAAAAGTTGTAATAAGTGTTTAGTAACATTATTCAACTAATGGTGAAGATCAAAATGGTCTAGGGTCAAAATTTATAAAAATGGCATAAGCCATATGTGAGGGTTTTGTGATTTTCTAACTTTTATTCTTTTATTTATCTTTGCTTCATTTTGACAAGAGTGAGGTTTATTTGGTGTTAGATTGAGTTAGGTGAAAGGTGCAACCCATTTTGAGGCAATGGAGGTGGCTAGGTCAAGATTTGATAAATTGGCCCTATGTGTATGTGAGTGAAAAATGGAATTATCTCACTATTTGATTTCTTTCCATTTGATTTGACTTTTCTTGACTCTAATGTGATTCTTATTAGTTTAGAAACATTTTCAAACCATTGAAACCATTTCAAATGGTCTTGCTCAAAGATTTGTAAAATTGGCCATAACACATGAGAGGTGACATGTCAATTTTTCTTATTCTTGTAATTAATGTGCTCCCCTTGCCTCACTTGGGCAAGGTTGAGGGTCAATTTAGAGTTAGATTAGGTTTAGATATGGTTTCACACCATTTGGTCAAAGTAGAAGTGCATAGGACAAGAATTGGTGAAAATGGCTATGTGTCACATATGCCTCTATGCATATGTGGCATTTGATTTTTAATTTGACTAGGCTTGACCCAATTGATGTTGTTGAGTGTTGAAATGGTATATAGGAGTGATCCAACCATTCACTACAAGTCTTAGGGTCAAGATCCTCAATTTCACAAATTTGATATTTTGCTCTCATATGCCTCTATGGCATTATTACTTTCTTTTTTTAAAATCTTTTGTTTCACTTTGGATTGGGTTTGAGAAGTACTAGATAAGGTTTATGAAGGTTTTCCAATCCTCTAAATAAAGTAGAAAGGCCTAGGGTAAAGTTTTACAAAAATAGCCATAGGCACATATGCCTCTATGCATATGTTTGATTTTATTTTGTTTCACACTTGAATTGGTTGGTAAGTGCTTTGTTGAGTGTGTTGAGGTATTTCAATTCATCTACTCAAGGTAGACAAGGCAAAGCTCATCATTTTCAAAAAGTAGCCATAGGCTTGCATATGCCTTTTTCTTAAATAAGATCTTTTCTTTTTTTTTGATGACAATAGGGATGAGGTTTTAGGGTTTAGTAAGTTTTGCAATGGTTCACCACCATTTTAGCAAAGTAAGAAAATTAGAATTCAGAATTTACATATTAGGGCTATAGGCCCACATATGTCTTTTTCTTCTATGTTGGTTTCTAAAAATAGATCCAAATGATTTTTGAGAAGGTTAGAGTTTAGGGTTTTTCTTATTTGATTTCTTTCTCTTTTAATTTTATTTGGTTTGTGATCTTCACTTGATCACTTTAGGGTTTTAGGGTTTATCACATAAGTATAGTAACACTCATCATGGCAAAAACACAAGTAATAGGTAGGAGCACTAAGCATAGCACCCTATATAGAAAAAGTTTTTGTTGGTTCTCATTTTTTTGGAAAAAGGAAATTCATTTTCTCTTTGTTTTGAAATTTGGGGTGTTACACCTTCCTAGCCAAAGCCTTGTACTGAGAGGGAATGCTTCTCGTGCATCCAAAACCTTGAGCCAAAACTTATGCCATTTGTGTCCACCATAACTACCTACTATGTGGTATTTCTCTGCCATTCCAAAGTAAATTGCTTGCGTGTTACCTTTAAAATTTCATTCCTTGTCTTTGCAATATATAGATCATGGGAAAGTAGCTTAAAAAGTATTGTGGTAAGGAATATGTCGCTTATGTATCTTATTTCTTATAAGTTGCTTGTTGAGCGGTAACCATGTTTCTGGGGACGAAATCAACTGTTACACTTTTGTTGAATATCATGTGAGTTGCTATGCATGTTCGTCTTGTCTGAAGTAAGGGTGATTTGCCATGAGTTGAATGGTTTGAGTATGCATATTGTTAGAGAAGAACATTGGGCCGCTAACCAAAGCCATGTATCATGGTGGAAGTTTCAGCTTGGATATTAATCCTCAATCTCTTATGAGAATATTATCTATTGTTGAATGCTTAAGCATTAAAGAGGAGTCCATTATCTGTTTTCTATGTTGTCCCGGTATGGATGTCCTCAAGTTGAGATCTATCAAAAACGAGAAACCAAATGCGATTTATCTCCTTGGACCTTTGTACATTGGCATAGAGGTACCCCTTTGTGACACTTGGTTGAAACATATGTAATGCAATGATAATCCATGGAAATCCGAGCTAATTAGGATAAGGTGCGAGCACTATTGGTATTCGATGCATGAGGCTTGCAACTTATAGGATGTTTTCTGCATAACACATATGAATTATTACTACCGTTGACAAAATTGTTTCCATGTTTTCAAAATAAAAGCTCTAGCACATAAGTAATCCCTGCTTCCCTCTGCGAAGGGCCTTTCTTTTACTTTATGTTGAGTCAGTTTACCTACTTCTTTCTATCTTAGAAGCAAACACTTGTATCAACTGTGTGCATTGATTCTTACATACTTGCTTATTTGCATTCATCATATTACTTTGTGTTGACAATTATCCATGAGATATACATGTTGAAGTTGAAAGCAACTGCTGAAACTTGTATCTTCCTTTGTATTGCTTCAAAACCTTCTATTAAGAATCTATTGCTTTATGAGTTAACTCTTATGCAAGACTTGTTGATGCTTGTCTTGAAAGTACTATTCATGAAAAGTCTTTGCTATATGATTCAGTTGTTTAGTCATTATCTTTACCATTGCTTTGAATCACTTCATTCATCTCATATGATTTACAATAGCATTGATCAAGATTATGATAGTAGCATGTCACTTCAGAAATTATCCTTGTTATCGTTTACCTACTCGAGGGCGAGTAGGAACTAAGCTTGGGGATGCTTGATACGTCTCAAACGTATCTATAATTTCTTATGTTCCATGCTAGTTTTATGACAATACTCACATGTTTTATATACACTTTATATCATTTTGATGCATTTTCCGGCACTAACCTATTAACAAGATGCCGAAGCGCTAGTTCCTGTTTTCTGCTGTTTTTGGTTTCACAAATCCTACACAGGAAATATTCTCGGAATTGGACGAAACAAAAGCCCACGGTCTTATTTTTCCACGGAGCCTTCCAGAAGTCCGAAGAGGAGACAAAGAGGGGCGACGAGGCGGCCACACCCTAGGGGGGCGCGGCCCCACCCCTGGTCGCGCCGCCCTATGGGGTGGGCCCCTCGAACGTCCCCCGACTCCGCCCCTTCGCCTATTTAATCTCTCCGTCGCGAAAACCCTAGTACCGAGAGCCACGATACGAGAAAAGTTACTGTGATGCCACCACCGCCAATCCCATCTCGGGGGATTCAGGAGATCGCCTCCGGCACCCTGCCGGAGAGAGGAATCATCACCGGAGGACTCTACATCACCATGCCCGCCTCCGGACTGATGCGTGAGTAGTTCATCCTTGGACTATGGGTCCATAGCAGTAGCTAGATGGTTGTCTTCTCCACTTGTGCTATCATGTTTAGATCTTGTGAGCTGCCTATCATGATCAATATCATCTATTTGTAATGCTACATGTTGTGTTTATTGGGATCCGATGGATATGGAATACTATGTCAAGTTGATTATTGATCTATCATATATGTGTTGTTTATGATCTTGCATGCTCTCCGTTGCTAGTAGAGGCTCTGGCCAAGTTGATACTTGTGACTCCAAGAGGGGGTATTTATGCTCGATAGTGGGTTCATGCCTCCATTGAATGCAGGACGATGTGAGAAAGTTCTAAGGTTATGGATGTGCTGTTGCCACTAGGGATAAAACAACAATGCTTTGTCTAAGGATATTTGTCTTGTTTACATTACGCACAATACTTAATGCAATTGTCTGTTGTTTGCAACTTAATACTGGAAGGGGTGCAGATGCTAACCCGAAGGTGAACTTTTTAAGCATAGATGCATGCTGGATAGCGGTCTATGTTCTTTGTCGTAATGCCCTAAGTAAATATCATATTAGTCATCATGATATGTATGTGCATTGTTATGCCCTCTCTATTTGTCAATTGCCCAACTGTAATTTGTTCACCCAACATGCTATTTATTATTGGAGAGACACCACTAGTGAACTGTGGACCCCGGTCCATTCTTTTACATCTGAAATACAACCTACTGCAATCATTGTTCTCTGCTGTTCTTTACAAACAACATCATTTTCTACACCATACGATTAATCCTTTGTTTACAGCAAGCCGGTGAGATTGACAACCTCACTGTTAAGTTGGGGCAAAGTATTTTGATTGTGTTGTGCAGGTTCCACGTTGGCGCCGGAATCCCCGGTGTTGCGTCGCACTACACTCCTCCACCAACAACCTTCACGTGGCCTTCATCTCCTACTGGTTCGATAACCTTGGTTTTTTCTGAGGGAAAACTTGCTGCTGTGCGCATCACACCTTCCTCTTGGGGTTCCCAACGGACGTGTGCATCACGCGCCATCATGGCCTACACCACCCCTAGGCGCGGGCCAGGGCCAGGCCGCGCCTAGGGCAGGTGTGGCCGGCCTGCTGCCCCCTTCGACTCTCCTCTGGACTATGTCTTCGTTACGGCAAAATATTGAATTCGGCTTTTGTTTCGTCCAATTTCGAGAATATTTTCTGTACAACTTTTCTGAAATACAAAAACAGCAGAAAATAGGGAACTGACACTGTGGCATCTTGTTAATAGGTTAGTGCCAGAAAATGTATAAAAGTGCAACGAAGTATGAGCAAAACGTATATGAATTGATGTAATACAAGCATGGAGCATAAAAATTATAGATACGTTTGAGACGTATCACGGTGCCGAGGGAGATACTCCGCAACTCAGTCTGCGGGAGGTTGAATAATTGTTCGATACAAGACATCTAGCTAGTTGGTACTTTTGAGACCCAAAGCCCCAGTTCCTCGGGAGGGACCCAATCGGAGGTTCGCCTCCACCTCTCGCATGGCCGGCCCATAAGAGGGGCAACGGGGCGACCGCCCCAGGCCCTCGCGAGGCAGGGCCCCGGCCCGATAGTTCAGTACATGATACCTTGTATCAGAGTATTAGGTCCAAGAAAACAAGGAAAAGAATTAGAAAAAGAGAAATCAGGCCCAAGCCCATCACGTAAGGGACCAAAACATGGATGCCAATGATAAAAAAATCTAATCGATCACTACTCCTAGCACCGCACGGCAGCATGCCAGCACCCAATCCATCGTATCGCTCTCCACTTTCTCTTCTGTTACTCACGTCGATGACTCATCTCCTTTCCAGCTCCCCAAATTTCTCCAATCACTGCAGAGAACTGCGCCGCCTCCACCTCGACCCTTTCCAATTCCAATGTCACTCCTAGCACCGCACGGCAGCATGCCAGCACCCAATCCATCGTATCGCTCTCCACTTTCTCTTCTGTTACTCACGTCGATGACTCATCTCCTTTCCAGCTCCCCAAATTTCTCCAATCACTGCAGAGAACTGCGCCGCCTCCACCTCGACCCTTTCCAATTCCAATGTCACTACAACTATCAATGGAGACCAACGGTGCTATTTTGTTCCCCAATCATCTCCCTAGTGGGCAATCTCGCTTCGTAGTTAAGAGATGGTACATATCCCTCCCTCCCCTAATCCTACCTCATCACTGTTAAATAGCACGGATCCCTATCTCCAATTTGTGTTCTGAGTTTTATAGTTCAAAGACCTATAATATTATATATGGAATGTGTTGCTTTTGAAATATAATACATTCTAAACTTTTTTTTGTCAATAAGGGCCCTTTTCGTGTCTTTGCCCCGGGGCCCTGAATATGTATGGACCGGCCTTGACCTCTCGCATATGTATGGACTTTCCATACAACTTTGAGTCTTCTCTGCAAATTACAAAGTTGGTTTCTAACCGAAAATAAAATTAATCTAAGGTAGGTTCTCCTCCGGCTTCGTAATGGACTTGGACTTCGAGCACTAGTGCGCTTTTGTCAAAGCTGTCTTTGCCCTTCCATGTTGAAGTTGATCTTGCCGCATCTTTACTTACTAGATGACCCGGTGCGCCCCGGCGCACATGCAAATGCAAGACAATATCGTAACCATGTGTTTTATGATACTTATGTTTGTTTAGTTGTTCAAGAATTCAGTAGGTCTTTAAAAGCCCTTATGCCTATATGGGCAATCTTTTATAAAGAACATAAAAACATAAGTTTTAGTAGATTGATGTCAGTTTAGTTTTCCAAGAATTCAGTATGTCTTTTAAAGCCCTTAAGCTTGTATAAGCAATCCTTTTAAAACAAAATAAAAAACTTTCAAACACTAACACATGTACAACACAGGAGCACCATTTGTTGCATTCAACAATTTGTTCATAGCAAAGAAAAATAAATGTGTATAAATATCATATTTTTTTGGTACCATCAACACATACAATAAGTACAATTAAAGTAGTGACATTTCCTTGAATAAAAATACACCGGGATCCTCACTAAGAATCAAAGAACAAATGAACAAATGCGCATAGGCCACACCAAGTGGTCATCATACTTGCATACCAAGATCACTATACATAATTACCATCGGTTCCTCCGATATTAAGCCTATCAAAAAGAGATGACCAGTTGCGCCCCAGCACAAATGGCAAAATCAAGACAATACTCAAGCAATGTGATCACACAATGGCTATTGAGGTTTTTAGACTTAGTGAAATAACTGATTGTGCTAATTACGCAATATTGTCTCACGCTACTCTGTACATGTCCATCGATTACAATATGACCCACTACTCATACTCATGGTGACCATGGTAAATTTCATAAACACAAGCATATACTTGGATAAAATATGTAAATAACGTGGCATTTCACATATTCTAATTCTATAGGAAAGTTGTGTTCAATGTAAAGGACAAAAATCTGCATTGAATTTACTTCATAAATATAATATCAGTATCAGTCTCTCGACAGTTAGCAATATATAAGTTGGGTACTCTTGTATAGGCACTAAAACATATGCACAATATTTGTAGAGATATATGTATCATCCCTGGCGTTGGAAGACGGCAAGCGAGGGACAGCGGTGATGATGCTTCCTCCACACATTGATATTCCTCTTTGTTTTCTGTGTTAACAGCATCCTCGCCCTCTTGTCCCTGCACATATGAATATCACGCAATCAAGACATAACTAATAGTGATAAACCATGTTAATACTGGATACAATATTAGATGGCCCATACCATACCTCTGATTCACTACTTCTTTGGGCCCTTGACAGATACATCATAGCTGATCTGCAAGAGAATCGACAACATTACAAGAAAGGCTAGTAACAACAGGATCAACATATCTATCTAAATTGCTTACCAATTCTATGACAAAAGCATGCATATTTTTAAAAAAACATGTCCTTTGAAAAGATTCAGAAATCCAAGGCAAGGGGTGATGTTCTGAATGCTATATCCAACTGAAGCTATATAGTTCTAACAGACATGATATGAAGGCAAAAAAATACATATAAAAAATACGCATTACCAGAATTTGGATAAATGGAAGAAGAAGTGCATCTTACATTACCAGAAGAAAAAAGAATCCTATATGCCTGATTTATAGCCTCCGAATAATTCACAGTATATAGTAAATCCAAAAGTTGATTTGTCTAGTGCTGCACACTGTAGAGGTTCAAAAAATTCACCTTCCAGTGAAAATCTTGGTATTTTACTTGCCATGTGCAACATCTTGAATCCCATGCGAGAAATTCTAAAGCAGTAAATTTTAAACCCAACAGAGAATCTCATTACCAGATCAAGTACATGTGTATGCATCAATGGGAAAAGCGACAAAGGAAGTCGCTGAACCTATATTGCAACCTATTGCTATTTTCATCATAATAAGAGCTCTACCCATGAAAAATACGCATATACATGAAAGTTATTAGTCCAAGTTCACTTCTCAATTTGGCCAAACAATGTAAAGATTCAATGCTAGTAACCTGTTGAATGGGAGAAGCCATGAGAAAATGGAATTACACAAGCGGAGAAATCATGTGACTTATTTGTTCACACAAGATATTAGACCTGCAATCAGGCCACCACTAAGACTGTAACTTCCAATATATTTATACTGACCAAAAATAGGGTTACAGGTAAAAAACGCAAGGGGGAAGATGTGCATCTTACATTACCAGAAGAAAAAAGAATCATATATGCCTGATTTATAGCCTCCGAATAATTCACAGTACATAGTAAATCCAAAAGTTGATTTGTCTAGTGCTGCACACTGTAGAGGTTCAAAAAATTCACCTTCCAACGAAAATCTTGGTATTTTACTTGCCACGAGTGAACCTAAATCTTCTAGCAACCAAACAGACGGGAGTGGGCTTGAGAAGACGTCCCTTCACCCATCATAAATATGTAGAGAGATATGTAGGTAAAAGGCACACGCTGCGGGCTCCTGTCACAACAAATGACACTGGCAGAGGTGGAACCATAATCAAATGGAGACCCGAAAACCTGACATATCTTTGTGTGCATATGCATCAATGCACGGAGGAAACTGACTTTCTGATGTGAAACTAAATAATAACTGGAGGATGTTGCACTCGACAACTGACCATAATACTGGTCATGCTGCAAGACCTTCATTGGATGAGTAAACAAATAATGCTGCTCTCTCCAAGTGGCACTACTGCTGAAACTATGTTCAGAGGCACATTCTTCGGTAATATAATGAAATTCTGGATGAACTCTAAATCAGGTCAATTGTGGAGCCGAAAGGCAACATAAACAGAGTAAATGACTAATAATACCTACATCAGATCAGCACAAGAAGTCAATGTAAATTTCACAACCAGCTTACTTGATAATGTAGTGAATAATAACAAATAAATAAATGACTGCTCCCAAACAAACTTTTCTTAAAATTTGGAGACCATTCCCATTTGAAATTTCTGAAGGCCAAACCGTAAATATTAACCACATGGCAAGTGGTTTAGCTGGTGAAGTGTTTGTCTTTATGACACATTAATAATAGGCATGGTAATATTATCTAGCAGGTAATGCTGAATGCAAAACAATGCATGAGTGACGAAATAAAAGTGGCATCTTAATATCCAAAGCAACCATTTGTGGGAGTGAAAGTAGGCTCAAGATGCTCATGTCCATGCCAACTGAATTATTACAGATACCTTGCTTTCACCCATGCTCAGTCTGTCCCAAAGAAATCCCAGCCTTGGCATCGAAGATGCTGGACCTGTGATTGGGAGAGTGAAAATTATATCATTATTAGCCAGAGATTGGAGAATTCCTGTCTCATATGCAATAAAGAGATTAAAGTCGTCGAAAAGAAAGCCATCTCTGGTCGAGGACATCCGTAAACATGCATTGTTGGGATCTTGGTGACCACCGTGAGCACGCTCGTAGGCATGGGTCACTACCGCCGCTCTTCGCCTTTTATTATATGGCATGGGGATTAAGAAATTTTACAATGAACACTACTATCTATAACTTTACATATATTGCTCTGGGTATAAATTGCTGCTCTTCCTCTGACACGAAAAGAATTGCAGATATAAATAGAGGAGAGGATGTGGAGGGAGATTTGTGGTTGATACTTTGCAGGACCTGGGAACAACAATGATCAGACCCCAAAAAAACACTGTTTTGCTCCCCACAAAATGACAAAATAATTGATACACACGCCATATAGACCAATCAGCGCAACAAGCTGGACCAAAATAATAATATAAAATGCATAAGACCAAAGAAAGGACTAACAAGGCAAGTATTGGATCATTCATTACCTTTCAATATTTGCCCACAACTTGATTCCTTCACAATTTATAGCAACCAGTAAACTGGCAGGTGTCAAAGTATGGCAACAATTTTCAATCTTGAAGGGATCGCCACTCTCAACAGATTCGACGCGAACACGTACAACCCGAGATCGCTCTACTTGATCACTCGTTGATCAATCCTTGATTTGACTACTTATTCTACAAGAATAAAGATGATTAGTGTCGTTATGGCACTCGACATTTGCCGCCAGTTCAGATAATGTCAGTAGTTCTGATGAATTCTATGTACCTTCAAATTAAGAATGAACTGAGGGGCAATGCTCTCATCGTTCTTCTGTTGTTTCCCCATTGCTACCTACAGTACCTAAATAAAAAAAAATCATAAATTAAGCATTCAAGTCGGGTAATGGGCTTATAAATTACCACTGCATCCCAATTCTCAACGAAAAAAATAGAATTTAGAAGCATATACCTACCTGGGCGCTGGCATCTTACAACTGACTGGTGGCATGCATGCAAGCAAGAAGTGGGGCGCTGGGTGGAGCACCAACAGCCCACGGTGTTGGATACCGGCCACCTCGGCATCTTGCATCCCGATGAGCTCGACAGTCTTGTCAGTAACCAGATCATTCTCACAGAAGATGCAGTCATTGTTGGTAATAACTGCAAACGGAAGAACAAATATTAGCCCAAGTTGCACAACAAAGCTCAACCTAAAAGGCAAACTGTATCCACCTCATATCCAATTCTTTATTAGACACTCAAGTTGTTATGAACAAATATGAAACTTCCTCGGTGTTAGACTGAATAAACAAGAATATTAACACTCAGAAATCAAACTAATCCTGTTCTGGTAAAAAAAAAAGTGAAATTATTACTCACCTCACACATGAAGAAGGAAGGAGAATCAACATGAGCCATGGAGATAGAAGAGAGATCAAGAGGATTATTTTTCAATAAAAATCCTTTAAGCACTCCAGCTCCACTGTATGAAGGGGCAATATTATTATTGTCCAATGTTGGGCAATGATCGAGATAATCCATCTGCATCAGAAAAGAAACAATAGCAAGGTCAAGTTTTGAATTACTGGTCCCAATATTTTCCAAATGTTTCAGTAAGAAGATTAATATTTTAAACAGAGAACATGAGCTCTTCTTTTTAGTTAGAAAAGGCATCATCCGTCCCAAACTTTCGCATGTCCTTTTGTTCAAAGCTCTTCTTTTTAGTAAGCAATGCACCACTGATCCTGAATCTGCACCTATCCTTTTGCATCTACGCCGACCACCAAGAAACAATATGAACAATAAACATTGAGAAAACAACATAACCTAAGAATATATCACGAATTCCATTTGTCGCCCAACTAAGAAGAGACAAGAGGGAGATGGTATACCTAGTGACAAGTTCGAGATGACAAGGTGTTGCTGGCAAGGTCGCCTAACTCTGGCCGAGGAAACCGAATTGCAAGAACGCCAAAAGGCCCCACCATCTTGCCATCGTGCACCGGTGGCGCGAGACATCTCGCTGATCTCCTCGCCACCCACATAAGTGACATGAGGAGATAATGGAGCACCAAGTCCTCATAATTAACCTATAGCAATCATGTAGAGTATTTTTTATTAGCAATATAACAACTATATCCAAAACTTCCTAATCCCCAAAACTGCACTTCTCATTTAGTATTTGCATCAGGCACCAAACAAGGATCTGAAGTGTAACATCAAAACACACTGACAGACCAACCAGGTATAACCAAATCTGTGATTGCACACAAAACCAAAGAGGAGACAAGAGGGATCTGGTATACCTGTAGATGGGTTCGAAATGTCAAGGTCGCCGTCAAGGATAACTTAGCCCAGGTCGAGGTAGGAGGACGAAGGATTGTGTGCCATGTACGTCCAGCCGCCGGCATCGCTGTCGGGGTGATAAAAATAGAAATCACAAACATTTAAGAAAAACTACAAATTTGAAAATAAACGATCCTATGTTCGGCTGCCACTGGCGGGGCCTCACACTCCTCTAAGCTAATGTATTTCTCCAAAGCACTTGCATGCTCAAGAGCATATCTGAAATTTCTACACTACTGGATGCATTCCTCTTATTTAGCAGCCACTTATAGTAAATAAGATAATACTTTACCTACCACGCAGCAGGGGCGAACAACTATCCCAAGCCCAATAAAAAACAAATCAAGCAAATTTGCACAAGTTGAACCGATCACATCAAGAAAGATTTGGATCTATGGAAGAAAAAGTAAATAAGAAAACCTAAATGGCAGATAGTAAACAGGGCCTGCTCAACATGATAATAGCTCAACTAAGATTAGTGCAATAGATAAGCTCCTTGCTGGGTTATTACCATTCACACATAAATGTAAACTTTGCACTTAAAAAAACAACGCTATGATATTCGCATCATAAAATGCAATTTCACTTCAACCTAAGCGATAATTTGCCCAATTGAATATACTACATTGAGTATTTAGGAGATAATAAGAAAATAAGAAAATAAATGTATCACATTTCTTCCTAGTTGTCTTGAGAATTATAATGTAGTGCAGGTTGTTGGGAGACAATATGACTGCTAATGAAAAAATAAACAATATCATATGGCATGATTGTTTTCTCCAACAGATGACTCCATCAATGTTTGATACATCATAAAACCATCATTCAGCAGAAACTAAAACCAAATTATCCTTTGCCACTTTATTGTTTGTCTGCAAAAGAAAGGGGGCAGGACACTTGAAGTAACTATCTGCCATCATCCAACAAAAAGCTGCACTATGTAACAAAATGATAAAAGCCGGGTAACTCTACGGATAGAAATAGAGGTTAATTAAAAACCTTGATGAAAGCTTCAATATAATTTTAGCATTGCTTTCTGCCACTTTTGTAGGTACAACCGCTGCAATCCCAAGCCTACACCGATGCATTAGTCCTAGACATAAAACGGCCAACAAATATTATGACTCTGAAATTTAAGAAGGGGACAAATAAAAAAAACATAATAAAAGCTTCATATCCACTTCATAGAGCTTCAACTCCTATAGCCACACACCCACACATTTGTTCCTATACAATCTGGAATTAACGTGACCAAAAGGTTGGCATTTGTTATACTTGACAGTGTTGCAGATAGCATAAACCTAAGAAATTTGTTACTTGTATGATGGACTACTACCAACTGAGAAGAGCATAATACACCAGAAAACACACATGAACACATGCTATCCATTTTATTTAGAGAAACCTTTTCTGTTGTGCTAACTACAACAGGGTTCAACATAAATAGATTTACCAAACTTCCTGCAAGCAATTCAAACAAGCACTCCACGAGTATATACCTCAGTCACTCCATAGGAACAGGCAAACACGAAAATCCTAATCATAAAAACCCGCCACCATTGACATGCTCGCTCAGGAAACTCTACACCACATTGCTTGTCAAACTGGAGAACACAATAAAATACAGGGTCAAAAAAATATCTCAATAGTCAAAGATTATGGAGTCACGATTACACCTGTAGAAAGCAAGGTTTAACAAAAGATTTTAGACTTGCATTACGTCATATACATCTTTCAATAACTATATGTTGACCATCAATGCTCTCTCAAGGGAGGACGGAAGACACTTCTGGTTATTTTCCTCTTACGTGAGTTGTCTCAACGTGTATTGCATTTGACTGGAATAAACATTGGCAGGCATGTTTATTAGTCAAAGAATCAAAACAACAAACTTAAGTAACTGGTCATTACCGCATTTATTCGTGTAAGCTGCACTCCTACAGCTTTAGGGCTTTAGTATCTCCTGCAGAGAATTTCAAGAGGATGATTTACACCATATTGTGCAGGAACAGATGTAAAAAAGAGAATCAACTGACTATGCATTTGGATTGCAGCAGACTAAAAATAGCAGTACAACAATCATTGAAATGACAAAAGAAATTGTGTAATTGTAGTGATTTATACATGATGAACTGTATCCACGGATGAAACGATGACTTCCTGTGAGCACTGAATATTGAGCTAACAATTATATATCACTTCACAAATAGTAGAAAACATAGCCTATCAGTAAACATATATTCTATCCATCTATAAGCACTGAAACCTCTCTAACCAATTGTAATTATAAACAACTCTCTTGAGCAATAGAAAGTACACATAGGAAAATCAAAGCAAGTAGTAACCAGTGCTTTAAAATATTGTTATTATCTTCTAGCTTCACATATCAAGTTACCTGAAATCAGATTGGCCCTCCTGGTCATCATTAGGAGTCACTTCTTTTGCGCCATCAGCAACAAATACAAACTGCTCACTGGCAGACTTCTCCATAGAGCACATCACCCAAAAAAAACTATTGATGAATATACCACTGCAAGTGAAAATTTTAGCTCAGTGCGCTTTCTTTCATTAAAATAGTTTTTATACATGTACACATATGATGCTAATGGACATATACTAAGTAAGCAGGAAAATCCACCCAACTTATAGGGGCAAATTTTCAAAGAGAAGGGAATTCCTTTTTAGATATAGCATGAGAAAACTTTCCCTGGTTTTGTTTGTTCAACATATGAAGATATTATGACAAAAAGAATAAAGAAGAAGTGAGCGGATCACATCAAGCAAACCTGGATAGATAGGGGGATTGGGAAAGCCTCACATCGGCAACTTGGCATCAGCCGTCCTCGTCGTCGCTGCAAGTACTATCAACAGTCAAGTGAGAAAGAAGGCATCACGAACCTTGTATAATTTTTGAACAATGGATGTAGACAAATGTTGAGGACCTAATATGCAGGTTATTTCTTCAAGCCTCATATCCTCACAATTAATCTGGCACAATCATATAGAGCTGTTCTTTTTACTAAGCTAACAACAAGCAGAAAATTAAACAACTAATCCATGTATCATTGGCCCCCATATTTTTACATCTCCGTTTGCTTCTTAACCTGCCAAACAATGATCCAAAACCTGTATACCCAAGGTAGCACATTGCACACCAAACCTAGCTAGCAATGTCACATAAAAATCAAAAAGGCAAGAAAGAGCTTGTATACCTAGGTAGTGCTGCAGATTGTGAGGTCATCCACAAGGAAGCTGGGACACAAGTCCACAAGCATTGTTGGGGATCTGGGTAACCACCACAAGCATGTTCGTCAGTGTGGCATCCTGCCCACCGATTACAACTCTTTGCTGCCCCAAGCCCTCGTCGTACTGTAAACAAATAGTGTGCGGTCGAGGTGAAGAGTTGCTGCAGCAACCATCTTGGAAGAGGAGGGAGGAGGAGGATGACTTCTCCTGGCGTGGAAGATGATCCATCCCTTTCTAGTCCCAACTGTGTGGGCACGAATCCACAGTTCATCTCTGCTCGCAGCAACGAGGATGGATGAAGAAGCAAACCTCAGGTTGGAGGAGGAGAAGGAGCAATCGCGCAGGAGAACTTATGATGGGGGGCTGAGGCGTTGAGGGTGCTGGAGGCCGTACCTTCCCCCGTCGTGGCCTTGTCTTCGGTCTTCCTCGGCTGGGAACACTCCCGGCTAGGGTTTCGTCGGAGGCCGCCGCCGAGCATACGTCGGCCATGGTGTGGAGGAGCCGCGACGGCGGCGTCGACCCGAGGCGGCGCCCGCCCACCTCCTCATCGCACGACGACGGACGCGACCGGCTGTCACCTGGAGGAGCCGCGGCGGCGACGACTGACGCGGCATCCACGCGGCGACACCCACGACCGGCCGTGACCGTCGCCTGCCGGTGCTCCAGCGTCCCGCGGCTGCTCCCGGGCCTGCGCTGCCGGCCGCCTCCGCGACGTGCTCTTGCAGAAGACTGGAGGAACGGGCGCGCCGCCACGGTTGGGGAGGAGAGACGAGGATTGGGGAGGAGAGGATGGACGGGGATTGGGGAGTGAATCGGGACTCGCGATCTAGGTTTTCACCATCCCGCGCGGCTCGAGACGGAAGGCGACGCCAACGAGCACCTGTGGATGTCTCTGACCGTCGGTCCTCGCAAGTAGCTGGCCCCATGCGTCATGGACTCTATGGAAAGCTGAATGAGTGAGAAAAAAATTTACCGATCGAACGGCTGTAGTGAAAAGTGGGATGTGGCTGGGTAAAACCAACGACCTAGATCAATGTGCCCCTCTCAGATGGCCTGGTTGGCCGAGTAGTCTTTGAACATTTATAGGAGAAACTAGATGACCGGTTGCGCTATCGCGCAAATGGCGGAGGCTAACCATAAGGTTTGGCTTATTTTAGTACCGGAGGTTCTAGCGGAGCTCTTCCGCCGAGTAAAGGGGGTATTAGGGTTAAATGGGCATCCAGTTTGAGCTATAGTAGTATCCGACGGGGTGTGTTGGAGCTCTTCTCTGGTTACTGCGTTTACTCACCATAAGTCTTGGTTTATTTCAATACCGGAGGCTCGGGAGCGCGAAGTGTAGCTCTTTCGACCGCCATCATCATCGCAGTAGCAAAGGGGGAGTATTAGGTGAAATGGCCATCCATGGTGAGCTATAGTAATATTCGGCGTGTTTCGTTGGAGGAAATGCCCTCAACGGCCCTTTTACTCTTGTTTGGCTACTCCGTTTGCTTCGGTTGAGTTATAATCGATGGGGTAGGCTGGAGAAAATGCCCTCGATCTCCCTTCCACTCTCCTTTGGATACTCCACTTGCTACCACTCGAGCGGTAACTGGGGAATATTATGGTTAATTGGCTGTGATTTCTTCTTCGGTCACTTGTACATTTGCCTCTTCCTCTTTCAACATGTTAGACACACTCGGGAAGCAGAGCATTGGAGCTACTCGTAGTTGAATTTGGTGTATTGCATAACAACTTCATTTTTTGGTCAATTGATTGCATAACAACTGAAGACTTTTATCAACTGATGGCAATGGAATATTAGAATCTCGTAGCTCTGTCTAAGTTTACCTATACAGGGCGTTTTAATAACTTTCAAATAAATTTTTGTTGGGAGTGGGCTTACCAGGACTAATACACGAAGGGTCGCGCAAATAAACGAGAATTAAATCGGAAATTAAAGCATAAGTTGTAGCTTATTATAGTATTAAAAATTAGCACGTAATTTAACTGCTTAAGTATCGGACGCTTGGAGCGGAGCTCTAACCCTCCCTCCGCCTAGTTGTGGATCCAGAACAAAAACATACCGGTGTCACTCCCTCAATCACTCATATTTTTTTGGAAAAATTTGCCACATGACACCATTATTTTTGGCGTTTTCTAAAACACACCGCTCGATTGTGTATTTGTCAGGTACCATTACAATTCGGTGGCATATTTGCTAAAAGGGAAAGCTTTGCACTTTGTCTTTAAAACCAGTCATCACAAGCTAAAGTGCAAAACTTTCCGTTTTCAGGCTGGTGGTGTGTTCTGGCAAATGTGACACAAAATTGTAATGATACCTGACAAAAACATAATCGGACGGTGTGTTTTAGCAAATGCCAGAAAATAACGTTGTTCTGTACCTATATTTAAAGGTGTCACACACTATAAATGGTTAAAATTTACCAAGGAATGGAAGTTCTACCCGGTGTCCTGTGGTAGCATAACGTAGGTCAAAGGGAGGGCAGCCGAGTTGGCTAGCTATCCAGGCTAAGCTCCATCGGCATCCAACAACGTGCATTGGAGAAAATGTCGGACAGCTCCTCCGCCCTCCTTTGGCTACTCCCTCTGCCTCCCATTCGACGTCTCCTTCCACCTCTTCTACGTCCTCCTCTTCTTCTTCCGACCCCTTAGACTCGCTTAGCATCATTGCCGCTGCTACAGGATCCTCAATCATATTTTGGTTAGTAGTTCAATTCGGATAACAATTGCGGTTAACCCGAGCAGGACAACAAACAAATGCAGAACAAATTGAAGCCCCCATGTTTCGGTAGGTCCCGTTGTGCCCCAAAGACAAGGATAAAAGTGAGACAGTATATGATTGAGATTTATTGGCTTTAAACTGTGAGGCTCATCAAGGTCTCCCTGAGGTACGCATAGCATAGATTCCAATATCTATAGATAGAAACACGTATTTTTTCATCTAAGTCTAATATTATCACAAGTATAGTAGGAAACATAGCTGGCAGAATTCATGCGTACATTACACATAATATATATTCCAACATCGATAGATAGAAACAAGTATTGTTTCATCTAAGTCTAATATTGAAATAGTTATATTACAGAACATAGCCGGTGGAATTCATGTGTACATTCTACAAAAATTTAACTATGTCCAATAACACCTGAAGCCAACAACACTGCATAAGACAGCATGGAATGGTTGAAGATCTCAGATAATTTCACAAATTTGCTAATCATGTGCTTCCAGATCACCACCTGTGCTATAGCATTTCATCAATGTAATAGCACAATTTCTCCTTGCTCTGGATCCATTTTGGTTTCACAAAACAATGGTGCTGCATACACGATAATAATCGCTACATCGCCGGTGTGTTCCCGAACAGCGATATATGTGAGCTGACTCCTAATATGTCCGTTCTCTTCTTGTATTTGCATTAACCAGCGGTAGTTCAAATCCTTGACCACCAAATTAGCTGCATTCTCCATGTATCTGCTATAGCAACGGTGTGTCCCGCAACGGTGATATCCATAGACTTGACTCCAGAAATAGTCATAGGAACAAGGGAACCTTGGCCGGTTGTTTCACGCAGCAGTATAGTACACACTTACAATGCAAACGGATGTAAAATTAGTAGCCTGTATAAGACACACTGCAAGCTCTGTTTGAATAAAATGTAACCACTATATAGTATTGATGGAAATGGTACACTTAGAAGTATGGTCTACCGATTCGAAACTTTTGCAATAATGAGTCGTATTTTATTCATCGGTTTCAGCAGCGTACCCAGGTAGGCAGCTAAAGTATCTGAACTGAACAGTTACTTTCATGCGGGAACACATGCACGCGATAACACAATCTTGAAATACTATTTTTTAAACAATTTGTGAAAGCCTCCACTTCTCATAATCACTGTATTTTATTTTGGAAACGAAAGCAACAAACATTTTAGCTTCAAAATGAACTCGTAAAAACCAAAGAAGGAACTGAAAACATAATAAGGTATCCACACTTTTGAAGGCAAAGCACATAAAAGAGAAACAATTACGAATCTCAAACCAAAGAAATTTAATCGATAATAGCGAGTTCACAAGCCCTGCTATTTTTCCAAACCTGTAGATGCTTTCAAAATACCTACATTTGAAATGGGGTAAGCCATGCTCTGCTACATGGCCCATGAACTAACAGTAACACTGTTGTTTTGTAAAGCTTACTCCCTTCATGAATGCTTTTTATTTGTATTCCGGAAAAAAGAGGAGTAATATTTGTCTGACCAAGATAAGCATAACCAAACTATCTGAATTTTTGAAGGAAAAATCCAAAGATGGGAAACAATTATGAATTTATTCACTAAAGTAAAATATAATAATGAGTTCACCATCTTCGCAATTTGTTGGAAACAGAGTAACGTAGCGCAATAAGTGACTTAAAATATTTATCTTCGAGAGCAGAATTAGGTATACTACATTTCAGGTCCCACCAACTACGTTAATAATGTATTGGTTTACAAATCCTGGTCAATTTTATAAAGAACAAAGTTTTTAACTTGTTGTTGCAAAAGAAACGATTAAAATAGCTTCCTGCCAAAACAGAAGAAACAGAAAGCATAAACAAACATCTGAACTTTTGAAGATAGAGCATAGTTTTGAAATAATAGCTTTCGAGCATCAAGAGTGTGAGCCGATATGGCGAAGCAAAGCAATATTGAGGACATCTGAGAACTAAAATAGAAACCAAGGAAGAAAGTATGCCACTTAATAACTGGTCTACCACAGTCTATGAAAACATGTCACGGACTTCCAGGCTGACCATTAGCATATTAAAAAAAAATCCCAGGCCCCGACATCAAAGATGCGACTTCTAACAAGAGAATACTAACCATCAACCAGATCAAGAAAAGTGATACAACCTGCCTTATGCATTGATTCACGATGTCCGTGCTTCTGTCATAATTGCCCATTCTCTTTTCTCTTTCATTTTTTCCTGTTTAACATAACCAGAGACATATCATGTGAAACATGTTACTATACCTTGATTGGCTTTTCAAGATACTGCAGCATAAGAAGATCAGAAATTATAGTAATATTCAGTTTCCCTTGGCAATTGTACGAGGTTATTTTATACACACGCAAAGCTGGCCATGTGTGACAAACATCTATATCCCGCAAACCAAAAATGAACTGGACCTTGGCTCCGACAGAACCAGTTTCATGATAAAACAATTAGTAAATGCTATCATTCAAATGGAGGAGATTGTAATTAACCACATGTACCATCCTCATTTTCAATCAATAAGTGAAGAAATTTTTTAGAGGTCAAATGCATCGCCACGCAAAGCTGGACATGTGTAAACAATTGAGTTTTTCATTTCTACCAGAATTAATTGTAGAGTGTTTGTGGTAAAAAAAAAAGCTGAGTGTTCCAGAAACTAACCACTCGTCTTCTTCCAGTGTCTACATAAACCTTGTTCCCGGCTAAAATGAAGGGGAGTTGCTTGGGATCTGATGAGCCAGCCTGAAAACAAAAATTAAAATTAGAACCAACCCGACTTTCTTGCCTCTAAATATGAAATATTGTATATCAGTGAGCACCAAACATGCGAAATATCAAATGCATAATATTTAATAACTAAGAGGGTTTGTCGCCCACTATAGAACTAAATTAGTCCTGTGACCAATCAGGTATTGTAAAATTGGCTGAGTTGCTGTTAGAACAATGTTAAGCACTTCTTTTTCCTGGATTATTTTTCTCGCGCATGTTCTGCAGCTGGAAAACCAAATGTACCATCAGTCTAGTCACAAAGCTATATCTATGGTACTAATTTGTTCAGCCTTGCAATGCGTACATTGAACCTGGAAGGGTCAAACACGGTTGGATGTTGTAGATGGTCAGATCATAGTGTATTGAGCTCGCGTCGACATTCACGTTCCAATCCTTATTCACATGTGGAATCCTGTTGTTACTTGTGTCCCTGTTAAATAGTAGCTTCCTACAAGGAGGAAGAATGAATCAGTAAAGTTTAGCTACCTGCAACCTGGCAGTCCATGAGCGCCACTCCTGGAAACAAATAATAATTTCTGGGGTGTTACGCTTCCTCCATGTGTGATAAAATAAAAACAGAGCGACAATGCTCGGAATTGATTCATATAATTAAAGCTGGCTGATCTTATCATATTTATTTTCTTTCTAAATAAAAACAGCAACTCAAGCTCTATAGTCCCCTTTTGTTCGCAGAAAAGCTAGTCAGGCAAAAGAAAAGTTAGTGATATATTCCCAAAACAGTAACCCAAGTAGTGCACAAAGTATATAATTGGGTATATAAATTGGTATGGTTAAATCTGGAAATGAACAAAGAATATAGTTGAGTTTCAGAGGGGTGCACGTGCTCTCACTTCACATGCCACAATAGATAAACATTTTTTTCTAGAAGGTATTAGAAGCCAAATATTCTATGAATAAAAAAATAAAGGTTAATCCAAATTTATGAGTATCCCGAAGGAGACAAGATGAACATTGTTAATATTTGGCTTAATTACTTGCAAATGCTTCCAAAATGAAAGTTGGAGAAGGGACCATAGCACATGCACCAGCAACGAATGCATTCCCTGGCCGAGTCCTCCTCAACCCAGGGGTCCTTGAATTCTCAAGATAGAGCTCTTCTATTCAGCAGCCGAAACGACACAGGGGTCAAGGCAATCTCAAGATCAATCACAGTCTGCCTTCTGTCACCGCCGTTGCAGGCCTACACCGACGCCTTGCTGCTAGACATAACATGAGCAATGGATATTATAACTATGAAATTTAAGAAGGGGGAGAAGAAAGATGCAAAACCACAAGAAAATGGCACTGGCCTAAATGATTAAGCACAAAGCTACAGATGTAGTAACCACCTTTTCTATAACAGGAGGATCACATGTAGGCCTTCTACTTAACAGTAGTTATTAAGAGTAGCCGTATAGTCTAAGCATACTAAGTACTTAAGGTGATCTGGGATCTGTTAATATTTTCTTTTATGCATTTGTAAGCAATTCATCAAGCACATGACGAGAAAAAAATTCAAATTTCTCACTCTGTCAAGAAAGTGAACAAATAGGTTACTCTTAACCATAAAAAGGACAAAAATTGTTGTCACTGCGAAATTTTAAAATAACCATACCTATTCAATGGAGCTGAAGAAATACTGCCAAAATATCCTTTTTTTTCTGTAACAATTGGATCTACCAAAATACCTATTCAAAGTGAGAGAGTTCATAACTCAGAATTGGAAATCATAAGCTTCCTGATGTTCTGAATAGCAGCTCTGTACTGTGTGAAAAAACTTACTACGCATGTCTCATATAGATAATCACAAGAGGTGAACCCACAAAAAGAATTGCCTCCAAAGTAGCAAAGACATCCATGGTATTCTGTTCGTCCACTAACATAATATACTTCACCAAGCTTAATGGAAAATCCAAGCTGCAAAATGACAAGATAAAGTTCAGTCATTAGTTGAGACAATCTTGACATGGCCAAAATTACATATTGCAGGGTCACTTACAACTCCTTTAGTTTAGACATACCCAACCGAACAAGCCACTTCCTATCCTCACTTCTTGTACCTACAGAAACAAGAATACACAGTGAAAAATACACAAAAAATGATCTAATGTAAAGAAAGAAAATCCAAAAGTAAATAATTGATATATTCTATCGTGTTCAGAGTCAACCAGCTGGACTAAGCACTGAATATAAGTAACGTCCAATAATCCTGATGGCGAAAAGAGACTGAAAAAAAGCTTCTACCATGTACTATTTAAAAGCTTCTACCATGTACTATTTTAGCTCATGGCTGGAAGTTTGTACACAAAATAATCTACAAGATTGACAAGCACCCAATCGCTAACAATATCAACATCTCCCTAATGAGTCCAACATCATAATGCATTTACAGCTCGGACACTTGCACAAATCGACAGCCGAACCTACTGCTCCCTGATACGTCTCCAACGTATCTATAATTTCCGATGTTCCATGCTTGTTTTATGACAATACCAACATATTTTGTTCACACTTTATATCATTTTTATGCGTTTTCCGGAACTAACCTATTAACGAGATGCCACAGTGCCAGTTGCTGTTTTCTGCTGTTTTTGGTTCCAGAAAGGCTGTTCGGGCAATATTCTCGGAATTGGACCAAATCAACGCCAAACCTCCTATTTTTCCCGGAAGGCTCCAGAACACCGAAGAAGAGTCGGAGAGGGGCCAGGGGGCCACCACACCACATGGCGGCGCGGGCCAGGCCTTGGCCGCGCCGGCCTAGGGTGTGGCGCCCCCAGGTGCCCCCCTGCGCCGCCTCTTCGCCTATAAAAGCCCTTTCGACCTAAAAACGCAGTACCAATTGACGAAACTCCAGAAAGACTCCAGGGGCGCCGCCGCCATCGCGAAACTCCAATTCGGGGGACAGAACTCTCTGTTCCGGCACCCTGCCGGACGGGGAATTGCCCCCGGAGCCATCTCCACCGCCGTCTTCACCGCCATCTTCACCGCCATCGCTGCCTCCATGATGAGGAGGGAGTAATTCACCCCCGAGGCTGAGGGCTCCGCTGTAGCTATGTGGTTCATCTCTCTCCCATGTACCTCAATACAATAATCTCATGAGCTGCTTTACATGATTGAGATTCATATGAGTTTGTATCACAATTTATCTATGTGCTACTCTAGCAAAGTTATTAAAGTAGTTCTATTCCTCCTGCACGTGTGTAAAGGTGACAGTGTGTGCACCGTGTTAGTACTTGGTTTATGCTATGATCATGATCTCTTGTAGATTGCGAAGTTAACTATTGCTATGATAATATTGATGTGATCTATTCCTCCTACATATGCATGAAGGTGACAGTGTGCATGCTATGCTAGTACTTGGTTTAGTCTATTGATCTATCTTACACTATAAGGTTACTTAAATATGAGCATTATTGTGGAGCTTGTTAACTCCGGCATTGAGGGTTCGTGTAATCCTACGCAATGTGTTCATCATCCAACAAAAGTGTAGAGTATGCATTTATCTATTCTGTTATGTGATCAATGTTGAGAGTGTCCACTAGTGAAAGTGTAATCCCTAGGCCTTGTTCCTAAATACTGCTGCGTTACTACTGCTTGTTTCTTGTTTCTTTGCGTTACTACTGCTGCAATACTACCACCATCAACTACACGCCAGCAAGCTATTTTCTGGCACCGTTGCTACTGCTCATATATATTCATACCACCTGTATTTCACTATCTCTTCGCCGAACTAGTGCACCTATTAGGTGTGTTGGGGACACAAGAGACTTCTTGCTTTGTGGTTGCAGGGTTGCATGAGAGGGATTTCTTTGACCTCTTCCTCCCTGAGTTCGATAAACCTTGGGTGATCCACTTAAGGGAAAACTTGCTGCTGTTCTACAAACCTCTGCTCTTGGAGGCCCAACACTGTCTACAGGAAAGGAGGGGGAACGTAGACATCAAGCACTTTTCTGGCGCCGTTGCCGGGGAGGAAAGGTAAAAGGTACTCACACTCCGGACCTCGGCTACTAAGCTATTTTCCGCCGTCGTAAGTACTCGAAGCTATTTCCTTTAGATCCTGCAATTGCATCTTTTTGTTTCTTGTTTACACTAGTTAGGCATAATGGAAAACAACAAAAAAATTGGTGAGCTTTTTAGTCTTTTTCCTGATTTAGAATTGTTTGATGCGAAAATTAAAAAACCTATGGAACCTTATTTGCATGCTAGTAGCGATGTTATTAGTATGAATGCAATTACTGCTAATGCTATGGAGAAGTCTAAGCTTGGGGAAGCTAGTTTATATAAAAATAATATTTTTTGCTCCTCGGCTTTGGAAGAAATATTTTGCTCTGATAATGCTTTATCTCCCATATGCGATAACTCTAATAATGCTTCTGATATTTTAAATCCACCTACTGAAAGTATTCCGTATAAAATACCCATGAAAATTATTGAACGTGTTATGGACAACCACTATAAAGGGGATGGAACTGTCCATCCTAGAGATCATTTACTGTTTTTGCACGAATTATGCGGGTTATTCAAGTGTGCAGGTATCTCTATGGATGAAGTGAGGAAGAAGCTATTCTCTGTTTCGCTGTCTGGTAAAGCGGCGCATTGGTATAAATTGTTGGAGAATAGACATTCTCTTGGTTGGGAGGAAATTGCATCTCTCTTTTATTCTAAATTTTATCCTCCTCATGAAGTGCATATTGATAGGAATTATATTTATAACTTTTATCCTCGTGATGGAGAGAGTATTTCTCAAGCGTGGGGGAGATTGAAATCACTAATGCTCAAATGTCCCATTCATGAGCTCCCCCGTAATGTTATTGTTAATAATTTTTATGCGAGGCTTTCAGGACAACACAAGGACTATCTGGACGCGTGTTCGGAGGGATCTTTCACAAGCAAGGAGGTTGAAGCTAGGTGGGACCTTCTTGATCGGATTGAGGACAACGCTGAAGGATGGGAGAACGACAAAGGTAAAGAGTCAGGTATAAATTATGATTATGAATGCATTGAAGCTTTTATGGATACCGATAAATTTCGAAATATGAGTGCTACTTATGGTCTTGACTCTCAAGTTGCTGCAAATCTTTATAAAGCCTTTGCTTCTCATTTTGAATTGCCTAAAAAGAATTTTGATAAGTATCATGAACCTTTTAAAGAGGCTTGCATGAAGAATCAAATTGTTGTTAATTATTGCAATAAGCATGCTCAAACTCCTAAGAATGCTATTTCTTATAAGCATGTTAATTTTTGTGGAATGCATAGACCTTGTGGAATTAATCAAGTCAAAGATGAATATTGCATCCATCATATTAATGAAAAAACTAGAAAGTGGTTTAGGGCTCTAGATGATCTTGGTAAAAAAGTTTGTGCCCTCTATCCTTTTATTTGTGAAGTTTGCCATGAAGTGGGTCATTTTAATTTTCAATGCTCCTCCAATGATAATTTGAACCCAATGAGTGCTGCAAATTTGTATTGTGATGATGAAATTACTCCTAATCAGCATGATGAACTTACTTTATTTTTGGGGTGTGAAGAACTGTCGAGAAAAATCTCTTTGTTACATATGAGTGATCTTGATATTGATGATGTCCTGCATGGGTGTTTTTCTTATTGCATTGATAATAGCCATACAAATACTTACATACAAAATATTTTAGAAGATGACACCTTTCCAAAATATGATAGGACCGCTGTGTCTTTTCAACTAATTAATGAAGAGGAGGGGTCCTCCCAAGTTTCTTCTATTGTTTCTGAAAATAAATCAGGTTATGCGGACAATCTACCCTTCAAGCCTCTTCCTCCTAAAGAAGGGAACGAGGAGAAGGAAGAGAAGAAGAAGAAGAAGGGAACGAAGAAGAAGAAGAAGAAGAAGGAGAATAAAAAGAAAGAGGTAACGGCGTATCCCCGCGTGAATGAGATAACGCTAAGTAACCGTAAGTATGTTGCTCCTAATGATTATTGTGATAATGAATCTGAATACGATGATCTTCCTATGCCCTTTACATATATTAGCAATCATGATTTGAATGAGCGCACTACTTTTGATATTGCAAATCTCTGGGAAACTAATTCTGAAAATGATGATGATAATAATTGCCATAGTGTCAGTGCTATCCATGCTTCCTCCCATAATAATATAGAAAGCTGTAAGCTTGGGGAAGAGGTGTTTGAAAATCCTTTTGCTACTGATCATTATGTGTTTGATACATCTCCTTCTAATAACAATGATGGCATGGTTATAGATAAACCGACTGTGAAAGATAACTATTCTATTTCTTATGATGACACTGTGCCTCCGATCTTTGATGATTATTATAAAGAATGCTATGATATAGGTTATAATTATCCTTATGAAACTTGTCATAGTCATGATTGGATTACCAAAAACAATTCTTTTAATATGCAACTTGTTTACCATGTTCAAATTCTTGATAATAATCTTGCTCCAATTACTAATAATGAGAATAACTCTTCTTATGCCAAAATTAATGATACTTCTATGCATATGAACCGTGATAAGAATGTTTTAAGTGATGGGTATATTGTGGATTTCATCAATGATGCTACTGAAAGTTATTATGAGAGAGGGAAATATGGTTATATGCATCTTAATAATATTAAGTTTCCCCTCTTTATGTTGAGAATCTTGAAGTTACTCGTGTTTTATCCTCTTATGCTTGTCACTTTGTTCTTCATGAATTCATTTGTGTACAAGATTCCTCTTCATAGGAAGCATGTTAGACTTAAATTTGTTTTGAATTTGCCTCTTGAAGCTCTCTTTTGCTTCAAATACTATTTCCCGCGAATGGATTATTAAAACTACTGAGCCCACATCTTAATGGCTATAAAGAAAGAACTTCTTGGGAGATAACCCATGTGTTATTTTGCTACAGTACTTTGTTTTATATTTGTGTCTTGGAAGTTGTTTACTACTGTAGCAACCTCTCCTTATCTTAGTTTTGTGTTTTGTTGTGCCAAGTAAAGCCGTTGATAGAAAAGTAAGTACTAGATTTGGATTACTGCGCAGTTCCAGATTTCTTTGCTGTCACGAATCTGGGTCCACCTCCCTGTAGGTAGCTCAGAAAATTAAGCCAATTTACGTGCATGATCCTCAGATATATATGCAACTTTCATTCAATTTGAGCATTTTCATTTGAGCAAGTCTGGTGCCATTTTAAAATTCGTCAATACGAACTGTTCTGTTTTGACAGATTCTGCCTTTTATTTCGCATTGCCTCTTTTGCTATGTTGGATGAATTTCTTTGATCCACTAATGTCCAGTAGCATTATGCAATGTCCAGAAGTGTTAAGAATGATTGTGTCACCTCTGAATATGTTAATTTTTATTGTGCACTAACCCTCTAATGAGTTGTTTCGAGTTTGGTGTGGAGGAAGTTTTCAAGGGTCAAGAAAGGAGGATGATATACTATGATCAAGAAGAGTGAAAGCTCTAAGCTTGGGGATGCCCCGGTGGTTCATCCCTGCATATTTCAAGAAGACTCAAGCGTCTAAGCTTGGGGATGCCCAAGGCATCCCCTTCTTCATCGACAAATTATCAGGTTTCTTCTCTTGAAACTATATTTTTATTCGGTCACATCTTATGTGCTTTACTTGGAGCGTCTGTGTGCTTTTGTTTTTGTTTGTGTTTGAATAAATTGGATTACATCATGCTTGTGTGGGAGAGAGACACGCTCCGCTGTTGCATATGAACACATGTGTTCTTAGCTTTTAATATTCATGGCGAAGTTTCTTCTTCGTTAAATTGTTATATGGTTGGAATTGGAAAATGATACATGTAGTAATTGCTATAAATGTCTTGGGTAATGTGATACTTGGCAATTGTTGTGCTCATGATTAAGCTCTTGCATCATATACTTTGCACCCATTAATGAAGAAATACATAGAGCATGCTAAAATTTGGTTTGCATATTTGGTTTCTCTAAGGTCTAGATAATTTCTAGTATTGAGTTTGAACAACAAGGAAGACGGTGTAGAGTCTTATAATGTTTTCAATATGTCTTTTATGTGAGTTTTGCTGCACTGGTTCATCCTTGTGTTTGTTTCAAATAAGCCTTGCTAGCCTAAACCTTGTATCGAGAGGGAATACTTCTCATGCATCCAAATCCTTGAGCCAAACAACACTATGCCATTTGTGTCCACCATACCTACCTACTACATGGTATTTTCCGCCATTCCAAAGTAAATTGCTTGAGTGCTACCTTTAAAATTCCATCATTCACCTTTGCAATATATAGCTCATGGGACAAATAGCTTAAAAACTATTGTGGTATTGAATATGTAATTATGCACTTTATCTCTTATTAAGTTGCATGTTGTGCGATAACCATGTTCACTGGGGACGCCATCAACTATTCATTGTTGAATTTCATGTGAGTTGCTATGCATGTCCATCTTGTCTGAAGTAAGAGAGATCTACCACCTTATGGTTAAGCATGCATATGTTAGAGAAGAACATTGGGCCGCTAACTAAAGCCATGATCCATGGTGGAAGTTTCAGTTTTGGACAACAATCCTCAAATCTCAAATGAGAAAATTATTAATTGTTGTTATATGCTTATGCATAAAAGAGGAGTCCATTATCTGTTGTCTATGTTGTCCCGGTATGGATGTCTAAGTTGAGAATAATCAATAGCGAGAAATCCAATGCGAGCTTTCTCCTTAGACCTTTGTACAGGCGGCATAGAGGTACCCCTTTGTGACACTTGGTTAAAACATGTGCATTGTGATGATCCGGTAGTCCAAGCTAATTAGGACAAGGTGCGGGCACTATTAGTACACTATGCATGAGGCTTGCAACTTATAAGATATAATTTACATGATGCATATGCTTTATTACTACCGTTGACAAAATTGTTTCATGTTTTCAAAATCAAAGCTCTAGCACAAATATAGCAATCGATGCTTTCCTCTTTGAAGGACCATTCTTTTACTTTTATTGTTGAGTCAGTTCACCTATCTCTCTCTACCTCAAGAAGCAAACGCTTGTGTTAACTGTGCATTGATTCTTACATACTTGCTTATTGCATTTGTTATATTGCTTTGCATTGACAACTATCCATGAGATATACATGTTACAAGTTGAAAGCAACCGCTGAAACTTAATCTTCCATAGTGTTGCTTCAATGTCTCTACTATGAATTTATTGCTTTATGAGTAACTCTTATGCAAGACTTATTGATGCTTGTCTCGAAAGTACTATTCATGCAAAGTCTTTGCTATATGATTCAATTGTTTACTCATTGCATTTACATTGTTTCGAATCGCTGCATTCATCTCATATGCTTTACAATGGTATGATTAAGATTATGTTGGTAGCATGTCACCTCAGAAATTATCTTTTATCGTTTACCTACTCGAGGACGAGTAGGAACTAAGCTTGGGGATGCTGATACGTCTCCAACGTATCTATAATTTCCGATGTTCCATGCTTGTTTTATGACAATACCAACATGTTTTGTTCACACTTTATATCATTTTTATGCGTTTTCCGGAACTAACCTATTAACGAGATGCCACAGTGCCGATTCTTTGTTTTCTGCTGTTTTTGGATCTAGAAAGGCTGATCGGGCAAGATTCTCTGAATTGCACCAAATCAACGCCAAACCACCTAATTATCCCGGAACGATCAAGAAAACCGAAGACGAGTCGGAGAGGGGCCAGGGGGCCACCCCACCACATGCCGGCGCGGGCCAGGCCTTGGCCGCGCCGGCCTAGGGTGTGGCGCCCCCAGTGCCCCCTGCGCCGCCTCTTCACCTATAAAAGCCCTTTTCGACCTAAAAACGCAGTACCAATTGACGAAACTCCGTAAAGACTCCGGGCGCCGCCGCCATCGCGAAACTCCAATTCGGGGGACAGAACTCTCTGTTCCGGCACCCTGCCGGACGGGAAATTGCCCCCGGAGCCATCTCCACCGCCGTCTTCACCGCCATCTTCACCGCCATCGCTGCCTCCATGATGAGGAGGGAGTAATTCACCCCCGAGGCTGAGGGCTCCGCTGTAGCTATGTGGTTCATCTCTCTCCCATGTACCTCAATACAATAATCTCATGAGCTGCTTTACATGATTGAGATTCATATGAGTTTGTATCACAATTTATCTATGTGCTACTCTAGCAAAGTTATTAAAGTAGTTCTATTCCTCCTGCACGTGTGTAAAGGTGACAGTGTGTGCACCGTGTTAGTACTTGGTTTATGCTATGATCATGATCTCTTGTAGATTGCGAAGTTAACTATTGCTATGATAATATTGATGTGATCTATTCCTCCTACATATGCATGAAGGTGACAGTGTGCATGCTATGCTAGTACTTGGTTTAGTCTATTGATCTATCTTACACTATAAGGTTACTTAAATATGAGCATTATTGTGGAGCTTGTTAACTCCGGCATTGAGGGTTCGTGTAATCCTACGCAATGTGTTCATCATCCAACAAAAGTGTAGAGTATGCATTTATCTATTCTGTTATGTGATCAATGTTGAGAGTGTCCACTAGTGAAAGTGTAATCCCTAGGCCTTGTTCCTAAATACTGCTGCGTTACTCTTTGCTTGTTTCTTGTTTCTTGCGTTACTCTTGCTGCAATACTACCACCATCAACTACACGCCAGCAAGCTATTTTCTCGGCACCGTTGCTCTTGCTCATATATATTCATACCACCTGTATTTCACTATCTCTTCGCCGAACTAGTGCACCTATTAGGTGTGTTGGGGACACAAGAGACTTCTTGCTTTGTGGTTGCAGGGTTGCATGAGAGGGATATCTTTGACCTCTTCCTCCCTGAGTTCGATAAACCTTGGGTGATCCACTTAAGGGAAAACTTGCTGCTGTTCTACAAACCTCTGCTCTTGGAGGCCCAACACTGTCTACAGGAAAGGAGGGGGAACGTAGACATCACTCCCTTCCCACCCTTCAGTAGGATCTTACCGTTAGATGTGAGAACTTGGATTAGAAAAGAAATACCATTTGTATGGCTAACTAATAATACATAGAAGACCATTGGATTTGTTTCCATGTGAAGAGCATGGTAATCCATACCTGAGGTCACCCTCCCCCTCACGCTGCTAGTTTTGAGTCAGAATGTTGTACGTATTCTTTGGAAAATTAAAAACCGAGAATTCAAAGGGAGATGTGATAAAACACATGCATACATAGCGGGTGCACAACAAAACACTAAAAACCCTACACCGTAGCCAATTAGATAACTGAAGCATCATGCAACTTTCATACATTAGAAAAAAAGGCTTTCAATTAGAAACATACATGAAAGCAGACAATCCTAATCAAGAAAGTGATTCCACCTATACCTACAATGTGAACTCAGCGACCAAACCAATTTGCGCTAATTCACCATCTGGTGATCCAAACCACCGGTACCAAAATTTTAATCCCCTTAATAATGCAGGCCCAGAAAACTTTGTCCGTTGAAAGAAAAATTGATTCAACTATGCCACTTGTATTAATGAAGCACCATTATTATGACTAAAATGAGGAGGCAATTAGGAGACCTCTAGTCCAATTACACCAAAAGAACAAGGGCTACTGAGAACATATAATTTTCTGCGGTCCTACTTTAATGCAATTTCAAAATCAACAGGAACAAAAATAAGGTACACAAAGGCATATCAGCCATGGTACTACGGTAAAAGAAATGAGGGAATGAACCCAAAACAAAGATATGGTAGCTTGTATGCGCACGGGAACCTTTAGTGGCACGCATCGTCGATAAAGTACCTGTGCAAGAAGATCATGCAGGCCAAAAGTCCTACATGAGTCAGCACAGCGGAAGGAGGTTATCGGGGAATTTTTCCAGCCTAGTTGGACACCAAACATAATAAAAATGAAGACCAAATGAGTGTAAAAAAGGGATATGAGATTGTACCAATTACAAAAATTACAACGCGAAGGGATATCTACAAAGTTATAATTTTTCCTAGAATAAATGGAGCTAGTTTCCTAGGACATTTCTGCAGAGCATTCAACATAACTGTAATCATAAACTCATTCATGAAGGACCCAACTCGAGAAAATGAATCTCAATTTATTAATGAGATGGTAACACTAAAAATCCACGAGGTGGCTAACTACCTTAATTTCATCAGCAAGCTCCTTTGGAGCAACCTATTTGTTAAAGTAATCGGTGCATTTGTAGGGTCTTCTTTTGGTCCTGTGAGTGGCACATATAGGTAGTTCGTCGGAAAAACATCTTGATAAGGAGGAAAAGGTTGCCATTCATATCTCTAAAGCCCACTGAGAAGAGAAGAAGGAAATAAGCACCTCGGCATAAAAGAGCTTGTTTACCACCAGCTGGACAATGGCGAAGTATCCTAATTTTTGGCTTAACCAAATCTTAGTTTCAGGTGTAAATCTCAGAGATGCATAATTTAGCCGGTACCACAGTTTCTAAATCTTCTTAGGTAAACTATTGTTTGCTAGCCTACCATCAATGCATCAATTCAATAGATAACTGAACCAAAATACTTTAACCCCGACAAAATACACTGGTAGAAGATAATCATGGTAGTCTGCTCAACGGAATGGAATATAAGTTGTCAACCTTTTTTTCAGCATGAGCAAAGCTGTCAATGTAGCAATAAGATGTATACAGTTATTTCAAAATGTACAGATGCGAAAAAAGCAAAACTGAGTAAAGTTTATACGGAGTACATTGCAATAACAAAATATTATTGTAAAAGCAATTGGAATGATGCATGAGTGCGGTCACATAAGGTATCTAAAAATAGCTTTCCTATATATGGATAGGAAGAAAGCCATAATATACTCTACATATTGGGATTGGGATTTGGGAGCAGCTCACCTCTACATGAGGAAGTGCCAAAAAAATCTACAGATCGAACGGTCAGGGTGAAAAGCGGGAGACAGATTTTACTGTACGTGGTGAAATGGACGAATCAGATTAAAGTGCCCCTTCAGACCATCTGGTTGGCCGGGTTGGCTTGCAGCCTTTATAAGAAGAAATATTTGGCTATAGACCAATTGGGTATTACATATCACCGGTAATCAAACTTGATAGCTAGAACAGATTGGACAACACACAAAGCAAACCGATCACCGCACATGTCAAGGAACAGAAGAAGAAATGAAGCAGCCACTATGTGGTCAACAGAGCACACACAATAAGCAGAAAACAGAGGCCGATGCGGTTCCCACGGCAACCCCTCGGCGTAAAAGAGCAAAAGTTTAACATGGGCAATGCACAACAATGATAACAGTAACACATGAAGTATCTCACCAAACCTGTGAAGCAACACCAACACCGCAATTTGGCCCTGGAAATAGCGCCCCGTGATGAACTGTTCCCCTCAAGAATCCTACATGGACAAGACGATTAGAATCCAAAGGAAACAGGGGGAATGAAGAGGCCAGTGATTGATGCACCTAGTACTATCAAATGAGATAAAATTCATCACCAAACTTGTAGAATTTTTAAACAGATGACACTAAGTTGGGGATGTAGACAAAAGTTTCAGACTTAATTTGACGGTTATTTCTTGAAGCCTCATATCCTCACAATTATCCTGTCATAATCATATAGAGCTTTTCTTTTTAGTAGGGAACAACACCAAGCAGAAAAATTAACAGCTACTATATATCATTGTCGAATCCGCACCTTTCCACATCTTCATTTGTTTCTATATCCAACCAAGCAACAATCCTAAAAAGATAAAAATCACAATGCACACCGAATCAAGCATAAACCAAAGCGATGTCACTGAAAATCAAAGAGACAAGAAAGAGTTTGTATACCTGCACAGATGCTGTAGATCGCAAGTCATCGACAAGGAAGCCTAGCTCTGGCTGAGGACATCCGTAACCATGCATTGCTGGGATCTAGGTACCACCATGAGCATGCTCGTAGGCGTGGTTCCCTACCGCCGCTCTTCACCTTTTATTATATGGCCGGGGATAAGAAATTTTACAATCAACACTATTATCTATGACTTTAAATATATTGCTACGGCTAAAATTGCTGCAAAAATCTGTAGATATAAATAGAGGAGATGATGTGGAGGAGGCATAGATGTGGTCGATACTTTGCAGGAGGGAGCAACCCTATTGTTGTGGTAATCAAGCAGAACAACAACGATCAGACCCTCCAAAAAAATCACCCTTTTGCTCCATTCCTGTTCCACCAAACAGAGAGATGCATTATTAGATCGATCTAAGATGGGAAAGCATTAAGGCAGTATAAAAATTGTAACAAACACCTCCACCGGAGAAAAAGTGACAAGCAACAAAGCGAGAAAGATTGAATGATGCCGTGGAAGAGAGAGAGAGAGAAATATATCTTAGTAGGATAAGCATACCTACAATAGCCATGGAGTCCATAAAAAACAATGATGGCTGGTGCTGCTGTCGGTGAATCTCCTGGACACCCAAACCCTAGATACAAAATAAAAATTAAATTAGAGGAATCAGATGAGGAAGCTCGCGTGGGGAGGGCCAGAAATATGATAAAGGGAGAAGAATGCAGAAATGCTCAGGTGGAGCACGAACAACAACCATACCAATCTGAACAAATTCTACAACTGCACACTCTCGAAACAGACTATTTTCTGAATCAAATCTTGGCATGGAATTAGGAACGGAGGCACGGACTTAAGGAATGGAGGCTAAACTAATACACATGGATAAGGAAGGAGATGACATTGTGCTTACCTAATCTTTCTTGGCCTGGTGAAGACGGACGTGCCAGCCGGTTCCCGTGCGAGCGCCAGGGGGCGCTGCTGGTGGAGACCAGGCTTGGGGAAGATGTCCTTGATGGCACTGCCCACAGCAACGAGGAGGCGCTGGCGGCGGCTACACAGAGCCTGTGCAAGCTTCGATAGGGATCTCCGATGGAGGTGTCGCCCAACCCTAGCTGCGAAATCCAAATTAAATTAGAGGCGGAAATCCAGAGAGGGGTGGAAGAAGGGAGAAGAGGAGGTGTTGGTCACCGGCGTCGCTGTAGATGTTGGCCGTCGGCGTTGCTGGGCGGCGGGGTCGAGCGCCCTCACCCCTTCTCGTCCTCCTCCCGCGTCCTCTCCTCCCAACCCAGGGCCTCTCGCTGGAACGCCGCCACCCTCCTCCAGGACGCGCTCCTCCAGCGAAAGCCCGCCGCCAATGTTGCGTCCCCCACAGTTTCGACCCCTCTACACGTCGAGGCGGGCGATTGGGGAGGAACGGCAGGACCCAAGACGAAGGCTGATGCGGCCCCACCTGCTCTTCGCACGGCGACGCCCGCGACCGGCGGTGACCATCGCCTCCCGCCCGATGCGGTTGCATCCTGCTTGGCATGGAGGAGAGGCGGCGGCACGGGTTGGGGGACGGGAGAGGAGGTGAGGATTGGGGGAGGAGAGACTGGCCCCGTCTAGGTTTTCACTGCCCCAGACGAGAAGGGTGACATGAACGAGCCTGTGTGGCTGCCTATGACCGATGGCCCCCGCACGTATAAGGTCCCGTCTGTCATGGACTCGATAGGACAAGCAAAAGGTGATAAAAAACTTACCACATCCGACGGCTGAGGTGAAAAGCGGGATTGGAATTTACTGTAGCTAGCGAAACGGACGGTTCAGATTGTTTTGCCCCTCTTAGGTGGTCTGGATGGCTGGGTAGTCTAGCATCATTTATAGGAGAAATTCTAGCCGTTTCATGGGCTTATTGACGTAAGTCAGCCCACATCAAGCTTTTCTTAGCGTAGCTTTTGGAATCTTCTCTTTTGATGCCTTGTTCTTTAATGCCTAAGCTAAGCCAGCCCACCGTCTGACTCCTTCCTGATTCCGGCCCAAAGCCAAACACGTCCACCTAGACCTTAGTCGTCTACTGGTCCTCCTTGCCTTAGTCGCTACCTGCTAAAATAAGTGTTAATTAACATATACTCTCTAGTTTTCTACCAGAGCTTGCAGTATGCATTCAACGTTGTATGATTGCTAGCAAAGATTAGATCTTAGAGATTATGGAAACTTGAGATACCGTTCAAGATGAAAGTAATTATGTGATTTTACGTTATTGATTTATTCGTTACAAATATAATTTAACTAAGTTTTCTTTTGTGAAGAAAGTATGGCTGCCGAAAGCTCTAGGGGAGGTTCGTTCCTCCTACATCGAACACTTCTTTTCTTTTTATATGCGCAATGTAGCTTATGCTTTCAATTGGGAGACCATGCAATTTTTATCCTACTACTTATCATGCTTTGTTTGTCAACTCTCTCGTGCTGGTATTTTCACATATATTTGGGTCATGGTTATCAGGTGTTGATGGGTCCATTTGTTCTATAATTTGTTTGGGGAATAACAATGGTGCTTTGGTATATTTGTCGGTGTGTAAATGATCAGGAGGTTTCTGACAAAAAAAAAGGTAATATATATTGTTTTACACAAGTGTTGTTCTCATGTACCAATTGGCTGTGGCCGTGGGCAGTCCTACAGACATTCACAATGACAAAAGCAGATGAAGCTTGGCACCAAGAAATTGGACCCAGGAAATTGATGTCCTAGCTGGTTTGGGTCGTATGCGTCTCATACACTTAGTGCTTGATGTTGAATTTTTAGGTATCCCATGTCGCACTTTTTTATTAGGCCATGTCCTTTGTTGGACACACACTTTGTGAAAAGATTTAGGCTCCATGTAACTACGATGCAGAGTTGGGATAACGAAACTCACATTTTCTGAAATCAATGAATAGCACCAAAGAAAAGGAAAAACTTCTAGCCGTGAACAATTACCTCCAAGCGTCTCCTAACTGACACGTGTATTGCTGAAGTGTTACTATAAAAAAGAAAAGAGAAAAACGAAAGCTGAGCAGGAAATGATGGACATGGTGCCTGCTGGTCTAACGAAACGATCAGAACACCATTCTGACATGACCGAGAGGTACATCTGATGGTTAATTGTAATGGAATCATGCACTGGCCCCAGTTCTTTCCAGCTCTCTTGGCTTAGAATCCAAGGAAAAAATTAGTTTATTAACATTACACTCTTTGAATCACCAGCTAGACTTGTTATGGAAGCCTTAGAGCATCTCCAGTCGCGTCCCCCAAATGAGGTTTGGGGGACCGCGGACAAGAAATGGGGAAAAAAGCTGTCCAGTCGCGTCCCCCAAAGCTAATTAGCGTTCCATTTTGTATCCGGCGTCCCCGGTAGAGACTCTATACAAAGAGCCTCTACCGGGGACGTCGGACACAAAAATAGCGTCCGGACGCATGCATGCAGCCCCTAGTCCCCACATGCTAGTCTCTTTCCCCACACTTTCTCTCACCTACTTTTCCCACATGGGGTGGTACCTTCTATTAAAATGCATGCATCCGGACGCTGTTTGAGGGACGCGGCTGGGAAGGGCCTCTTTTTTGTACAGATTGTTGGTCTCTTTTTGTCCGGCGCGGTCCCAAACGTGCCCTAAATCATTTGCGTCGGACGCTTTTTGAGGGACGCGACTGGAGATGCTCTTACTATCGAGTAGTTTCACACATTGGTGCAGACATATTGCATTTCAGCATGCTTTAAATTTTCAGGCCACTATATTTACTGTTTCTCAGAGGTAGTACAACAAAAAGATTGTCCGCTGTTTTCTTCAATGTGAAGTATCAGATACAAAAAGAGAGAAAAATATTTTGCACAACAATAAGATTTTATTGCAGATAACTAAATAACAACTTTCCCGACATCTGCACCTGAGCGTACATAGCATCGATACGCAAGGCTTTTGAATTTTCGCGATAAAATAGCATCTGCAAATCACAAGCTAGACTTGCTGTGGCCTTACTATTGAGTAGTTTCACGTGTAGGTGTAACCCCGTACATTGGTGCGGACAAAATGCATTTGAGCATGCTTTAATTTTTCAGGCCACAATATTTTTTTTCCAGAGGTAGTAAAACAGAAAGGTTGTCTGATGTTTTCGTCAATGTAGTATCAGGTATAAAAAAGAGAAAATTATTTTTCACAGCAGTAAAGATTTTCTTGCAGATAACTGAAGAACAACTTTCCCGGCATCTGCACCTGATCGGAAATACTGCCAAACTATCATAAATTTCATTCTAAGAATAAGTGTTACAATGAAAGCATTGCACTTGGAAAAATCCAATTCCTCTCACGGGTGCATATGAATTCATTGTATGAAACACATTTCATTTTTTTTAAACAAAATAACACTTTTTGCACTTGTTGCTTAGTGATATGGGGTGGCCCGATCTTCTCAGTAAGCAACAGCGGTGATGATGATCACGGGGTGATAGCAGCGGAGGAATACGATGATGAAGTGGATGATAACTTGTATGACGCAACGAGATCTCTCGATTGGTCCTTGTCGCCAATGCAATAGCTCTCAACCCTGCAAGATATTCGCAACTCCACACACTTGCGCACGTAGCCGCCAACCACGAAGCGGTAAGTTGCAACCGTCTAATTCCCAATGGAACAGCAGATCACACAAGACTTTTTCAGGATCTACACAGTATCAAGCAATATGGTGTAGGGATTCAATAGTTTTGCTAGAGCAAACAACTAAGAACTAGGGTTTATTTTAAACGTGGTCTAAAGCAGCTAGGGGGCGTCCTGGGCACTTATATAGGCGTCCGGGACGACTTCTGGTCGAAAAGATACAAGAATAACCGACCCAGAATAGATCTGGTCCAGACAGACTCGGACGAATCCGGTCTGGAATCCGGTCAACCGGGCCAGGGACCGGATCGGCCGGTCTGGCGTCCGGTCAACCGGGCGGCAATCGGAAACTTCGCAACTTTCCGGTTTTTGCCCGGTACGATGCATCCCATCCGGTTGGCGACCGGTCAACCGGGCCAGGGACCGGGCGGGCCGGTCTGGAGGCCGGTCTAACCGGGTGCTGGACCGGCCTGGACGTCATCTTCTCCTCTCGCGCATGCCTCCCGCTCCTCCCTCGCGCGACCATGAGATATCTTCATGTCCAGCTCCATGTCCAGCTTCACGTCGATCTTGACGTCCGTCTTCATGTCCAGCTGTTCTTCTACTCCTCGTGCGACGCTCGTCTCCTCTTGATACCTGATGATACATAAGTAATAGGACTTAGGCAGTATAAAGTTCTCATCAATCAAAATATCGTTTAGAAACAAGTTCACCTGTTGTTTAAGTAGCTTCACACGAGCTCTTGTAATTGGTCCAATCCGAACTTCATTGGACTTGAGCTTCACAGCAGGTTCATCTTCATTTATCAATGACGGAGGTAGTGGTGTAGTAGGGATGTCCTCATCATCTCCCCCTTCAAAAGGCGTCGACCTCGACGCTCCAAGGTCTTCTCCGTCATATGGTGTCAAATCAGCAACATTGAAAGAATTACTGACACCAAACTCATCAACTGGAAGATCTATCGAGTATGCATTATCATTGATCTTGGCAAGCACTTTGTAAGGACCAGCACCACGAGGCTTCAACTTAGACTTCCGCAGCTTCGGGAACCTATCCTTGCGAAAATGTACCCAGACCATATCACCAGGCTTGAACAACATCTCTTTGCGCTTCTTGTTCATCCTTGCAGCATTGCTCTTGCCTTTCTTCTCTATCAACTCTTTAGTCTTCACATGGATTTTTCGCACAAAATCTGCCCTCTTGGATGCCTCCATATTAACTCTCTCATGTATGGGCAAAGGCAACAAGTCAAGTGGAGTAATGGGTTTGAAACCATACACCACCTCAAAAGGACACAGCTCGGTGGTAGAGTGTACCGCCCTGTTGTAAGCAAACTCCACATGCGGCAAACACTCTTCCCACTCCTTCAGGTTCTTCTTGATCATGGATCTCAACAGTTGTGAGAAGGTTCGATTCACCACCTAAGTTTGACCATCAATTTGGGGATGACAAGTAGTACTGAATAGTAGCTTTGTCCCCAGCTTTCCCCAAAGTGTCTTCCAGAAGTAGCTCATGAACTTCACATCACGATCAGAAACAATAGTCTTCGGGACTCCATGTAGTCGAACAATCTCCCTGAAAAACAGGTTAGCAATATGCAACGCATCGTCGCTTTTGTGGCAGGCAATAAAGTGTGACATTTTAGAAAATCTGTCTACTACCACAAATATAGAATCATGGCCTCTTTTAGTACGCGGCAAACCCAACACAAAATCCATACTAATATCTTCCCAAGGTGTAGTAGGTGCCGGTAACGGAGTATACAAACCGTGAGGCTTCAGCTTGGACTTGGACTTGTTGCAAGTAATGCACCTCTTCACATACATGTCCACATCTCGCCTCATCTTTGGCCAATAAAAGTGATCAGCGAGCATGAGTAGCGTCTTCTCACGCCCAAAATGACCCATCAAACCTCCAGCATGTGATTCCTGCAATAAGAGCAAACGCACAGCTGGAACACATAGTTTGTTAGCTCGAAACAAGAACCCATCATGTATGTGATATTTATCCCATGCTTTACCAAGAGCACATAAGCGATAGGGTTCAGCAAAATCATGATCCGTAGCATACAAATCACATAGCACCTCTAATCCAGAAATTTTAACATCAAGTTGAGTTAATAGCATATTCTTCCTAGATAGAGCATCAGCAACAATATTATCTTTTCCTTTCTTATGCTTAATAATGTATGGAAAAGACTCAATGAACTCAACCCACTTAGCAAGACGCCTATGCAAAGTAGATTGGGCTTTCAGATATTTCAAAGCTTCATGATCAGAATGTATGATAAATTCTTTTGGCCACAAATAATGTTGCCAAACCTCAAGAACTCTAATTAAAGCATACAATTCTTTATCATAGATTGGATAGTTCAACTTAGCACCAGAAAGTTTCTCAGAAAAATATGCAATTGGGCGACCCTCTTGCATCAACACACCACCAATTTCAATACCACTAGCATCACATTCAATCTCAAATTGCTTATTGAAATCAGGAAGTGCAAGCAACGGTGCAGAAGTTAACAATCGTTTCAGTTCATCAAAAGCATGATCTTGGGCAACGCCCCACTCAAATGCAACACCCTTTTTAGTCAATTCATTCAAAGGTGCAGCAATAGTAGAAAAATTGGGCACAAAACGGCGATAAAACCCAGCTAGATCATGAAAACTTCTTACTTGACTCACATTCATGGGAGTAGGCCAATTTTGAATAGCTTCAATTTTAGACACATCTACTTCTACTCCATGCTTAGAGACAACATAACCCAGAAAGATGACCTTATCTTTGCAAAATGTGCACTTCTCAAGATTACCATAGAGTTTACTATCACGCAACACTTGCAAAACATGTCGAATATGTATAATATGATCAGATTCATTGCGGCTGTAGATTAATATGTCATCAAAATACACAACCACAAACTTGCCAATAAAATCACGCAAAACATGGTTCATCAGTCTCATGAAAGTGCTAGGTGCATTAGTTAAATCAAAAGACATTACTAACCACTCATATAAACCAAATTTTGTTTTAAAGGCGGTTTTCCACTCATCCCCTTCTTTCATCCTAATTTGATGATAACCACTACGCAAATCAATTTTAGTGAAAACAGCAGCACCACTCAATTCATCTAGCATATCCTCTAAACGGGGAATAGGGTGACGCTATCGAATAGTAATGTTATTTATCGCTCTACAATCTACGCACATACGCCATGTACCATCTTTCTTAGGAACAAGAATAATAGGAACAGCACAAGGACTAAGGCTTATGCAGATATAACCTTTGTCGAGTAGCGCTTGTACTTGCTTCTGTATCTCTTTCGTCTCTTCGGGGTTCGTTCTATATGGTGCCCGATTGGATAGCGAAGCTCCGGGAATCAAGTCGATTTGATGCTCAATACCTCGCAATGGTGGAAGTCCTGCGGGTACCTCGTCCGGAAACACGTCGCCAAATTCATGCAAAACATTAGAAACACCAAGAGGAAGAGGGGTCATGTCGTTAGAAACCAAAACCGTACCCCTGTACAAGAGCACAAGAGGCATGGCTGTAGGATCCTCACTAAATTCTCTCATGTCTTCTTTGGTGGCTAATGAGACTAAGGAATTCACTCTCTCACTTTTCGTTATATCACTCACAACATTACAATTCTCTCGCCTATCTAAAGAAGCATCCTCCAAGTTGACTTCAACTTTCTGTCGAGACTCATTGACAATTTGTTGTGGTGTCATAGGCTGTAAATTGATTTTCTTGCCCTTGAACTCCAAGTGATATGTATTAGCACGACCATTGTGTTGCACAGAACGGTCATAGAGCCAAGGCCATCCCAATAGTAGGTGACACACAGTCATAGGAACGTCATCAAAATCAATGCAATCCTTATACGGTCCAATAGCAAACTCAACACGCACCATGTGGTTTACCTTCATCTCACCATTGTCGCTCAACCACTGAATATAGTATGGATGCGGGTGCGGTAGATACTTCAACTTCAGCTTGGTACATAACTCCTTGCTTGCTAAATTGCGGCAACTCCCGCCATCAATAATGACCTTGCAAGCCTTGTCAGGACCAACTAAAGCCTTTGTTTGGAACAAATTGCAGCGCTGAGTAGATGCACTAGGCAACACATTAAGAGCACGATGCGACACAACAATGGTGCGAGCATCAGACGGATATGCATCTTCACCATCCGTGTCATAGTCATCATCTTCTGGAGCATTAGGATCAACATCATCTCCAGTCTCGTATTCATTGTCCTCATTGATAATCATGACTTTGCGGTTAGGACAATCTCTCTTGAAGTGACCCTTGCCACCACATGTATGACAAATCATATCACGGTTACGCGCAGTAGACATATTAGAGCCACTCGTACTTGCAGCAGATTCGGACTTCTTTGTGTTAGACACATTGGAGACCGACTTACTAGGCGGAGTAGAGAAAGGTGCGGAGCGCGTCGAAGGCGCCGGCGCCGAAGATGGTGTCACGCGGGGTGTGAAGCGCCCAGCTCCTGTAGTTCGACCTTTGATCTTTGCTTCGTCAGCCAATTGTGATTCAGCTTCTCTTGCATGATGTAACAATTGATTCATATTGGTGTAGCTGTAGTGACGAACAATGCCTTTGATATCATACTTCAAACCGTTGAGAAAACACTGCATTGTCATCTCGATAGACTCACGGACACGGCCACGCTGCATAAGCATCTCCATCTCCATGTAGTATTCATCCACAGTCTTCACACCTTGTCTCAATAGAGTCAGCTTATCATATATATTCCGCAAGTAATTTGTAGGCACAAAGCGAGAAGTCATCGCCTCATTCATGGCACGCCATGTGCGTATAGGTTGCTCACCATCCTCGTCTCGGTTACGAACAAAAGCATCCCACCAACGCAAAGCGTAGCCATCAAATTCGGAAGAAGCAAGTTTAATCTTCCGATCTTCTGTATAATGTGGATGTAAGCTCCACAACTTCTCAATCTTGAGCTCCCAAGTGAGGTATTCTTCAACATCAGCTCCTCCTTCAAAGTTGGGTATAGAAAACTTGGGCTTACCCAACCCATCTTCCTCATCTTGTCCACGACCATTGCGGCCAAGTGGAGCCCAACCGCGAGGACGATTACCACGTGGCGCACCACGAGCATTGTGTGCGTCATCTTGAAGCTCAGGATCTTCGTCATCTTCTTGTTGTTGTTGTGCGGTCAAATTCTCAACAGCCAAACGCAAATCAGCAAGACTGCGTTGAACATCCGTCATTTGATCTTGCATTGTAGTGACGGTCACATGAGTAGCATCCAGCTTTTGGGAGATCTCTTCAACCTTCCCATTAAGCACATCGTCCTGAGCGCGGAATTCACGTCGCATCTCATTACGAAGAGCCTCATACTCCCTCCATGTGATGATATCAGCAGCACTCTTGTTTTCCTGGTTAACAAGTTTATGATCACTAGCAGACATCGTTAGTAGATTAGTGCACTAAATCAAAAATATATGGTGGTACTCTCACAACTCACTCAAAACTGATAAGAAAAGGAAATCTTACCGTTCCAAAGTAAATTAGTGTTGCTTACCACTTGTAGTAACAACTAGTGCACGGATGTAGCGAAGCGAATATCAAGGGTATAAGAACAAATCACACGACAAAGCAGGGTATATGTGGGGCTGTAGGTAGGCTACCTATTTGCACCAATAACAAGCTCTAGCGCTGACCGTAGACAACCAATGATACTCACACAAGGCGATATAATGGGGCAATGCAACTATATGTAGGAAAAATTGCAATGCACTAGAGAGACGCTAGCAAAGCTCAACGAAACAGGCACAAGATTGCTCAACTACGGGTGCAGTAAAGTAAACTTAGGACTTCACTTGATTCAACTAGCACTTCACTTTTCTTTTTGGATTTTTCTTTTGTATAACACACGCAGCTATGTAGCTCTTTTTGCTTCTTTTCAATTTTCTTTTTTTTTGATATATGACACAACTCCTTGATAACACGGCCAACAGAAATATGCAAAGCACCGATAACCAGCCTGTCGAGCGGTAAAACTAGTCTCTTCTGGGGAAGTTCCTAGTCACTTTATATCGATAGGCTGTGTCTATGGTTGGGAACAAGCACACTGTAAGCTATGTGGACTCGGAGTAACAAAAACTGACACACTATGATAAACTAGATGATAGAGAAAACACAAACCCTAACAATTCTACTAGATGAAAGATAAAGATACGCAAAAACAACTACGAAAAGCAACTAAAACTCGAAATGAGTGCAATCTAAGGCTATGGCAAACCCTAACCCTAACTTTTTATGGCTTTTTCTGGATAGAAAACACTCACAACTCAACTATGGGGTGGATTGTGGATGGCTTACCGAGGAAAACTGGAAATCTGATACCAAGATGATATGGGGTGGCCCGATCTTCTCAGTAAGCAACAGCGGTGATGATGATCACGGGGTGATAGCAGCGGAGGAATACGATGATGAAGTGGATGATAACTTGTATGACGCAACGAGATCTCTCGATTGGTCCCTGTCGCCAATGCAACAACTCTCAACCCTGCAAGATATTCGCAACTCCACACACTTGCGCACGTAGCCGCCGACCACGAAGCGGTAAGTTGCAACCGTCTAATTCCCAATGGAACAGCAGATCACACAAGACTTTTTCAGGATCTGCACAATATCAAGCAATATGGTGTAGGGATTCAATAGTTTTGCTAGAGCAAACAACTAAGAACTAGGGTTTATTTTAAACGTGGTCTAAAGCAGCTAGGGGGGCGTCCTGGGCACTTATATAGGCGTCCGGGACGACTTCTGGTCGAAAAGATACAAGAATAACCGACCCAGAATAGATCTGGTCGAGACAGACTCGGACGAATCCGGTCTGGAATCCGGTCAACCGGGCCAGGGACCGGATCGGCCGGTCTGGCGTTCGGTCAACCGAGCGGCAACCGGAAACTTCGCAACTTTCCGGTTTTTGCCCGGTACGATGCATCCCATCCGGTTGGCGACCGGTTAACCGGGCCAGGGATCGGGCGGGCCGGTCTGGAGGCCGGTCTAACCGGGTGCTGGACCGGCCTGGACGTCATCTTCTCCTCTCGCGCATGCCTCCCGCTCCTCCCTCGCGCGACCATGAGATATCTTCATGTCCAGCTCCATGTCCAGCTTCACGTCGATCTTGACGTCCGTCTTCATGTCCAGCTGCTCCTCTACTCCTCGTGCGACGCTCGTCTCCTCTTGATACCTGATGATACATAAGTAATAGGACTTAGGCAGTATAAAGTTCTCATCAATCAAAATATCGTTTAGAAACAAGTTCACCTGTTATTTAAGTAGCTTCGCACGAGCTCTTGTAATTGGTCCAATCCGAACTTCATTGGACTTGAGCTTCACAGCAGGTTCATCTTCATTTATCAATGACGGAGGTAGTGGTGTAGTAGGGATGTCCTCATCACTTAGTTTGCTTTTTAACCGACAAACTATCTTATAGTTGGTATATGTAGAATGTAGACACAGGGTACATGTATGAAGGAAGGTAGAGTACATAGATAGGTGCAGCTCAGCAGGATCATCGATGAAACAGGCCAACACGCCTGATTTGGTGCGGTATGGTTGGTGCATACTCCCTCCGTTCTAAAATATAAGACGTTTTGGGAGTTTTCCGACCAGGTGAAAACGCTGTGAAAAGACATTCCTACCCCCGCCTAATTTTGGATCTTATCGTTCTCGATCCATCGTCGTCTTCCTCGATCCGGATCTCGGCGGCGGCAGCCTCCGCCCCCAACGCCCTAGCCAGCACCTCCTCCCCCTGCTGGATCCAGCCACGAACCGAATCCATCCAGCGTGCGCCTCAAGCCTACAGAACCGAATCCATACCCGCGCGCGTCAAGCCAATCCATCTGCGCCCGCCGCCGAAATCCATCCGGCTGCGTGCGCGTTGCCGGCAGCTGCACATCGCGAAGCTGCACCTCTCGGAGGCTGGCCATGGGCCCCAAGCAGCAGCACCAGGATGGACCCCGGCCAGTAACTCGTCGGCGTCCATGCACACCGAGCACCCACCTAGCAGAGTGCCATACCGCCGGCAACGCTCAGCACCATAGCCAGCACCTCCATGCTCGGGGAACCTCCAGGCTTCTGCCCGGCAGCATCGTTTCATCTCCTTGGAGATGTCGGCGGCTCCGTCTCAGCTCGCTGCCAGCTCCGCCCGCTCCCAAGGTCGTCAAGGCACCGAAACCTGTCTTTCCTTCCTCAAGAACAATAGTGTTAGCAAAACCAGCATGTCAAGTGCTTTGGCCTTCTTGAAGTCATATCCAAGGAGGGCATGATTACCAACTTGCTCCAGCCCAAGCAAAACTAGTGTCATTTGTTCTGTGACATATTCTCATCAGTGCCAGTATTTTGTGCAATCAATACAAGTGCTGGAGTATTTTTGTGCAAACAATACAAGTGCTACTGGAGCAATCAACATATTAATTGACCTTTTTGACAATAACAAGACCACAATTTCGCTATACATCACAGGAATCTACAGACCCACAAGTCCAAGAACCAGAAACATACTATAAATTTCCTAAGATGTGAGATGTATTTTGGACAGACAATGAGTAAACCGGGCAGGGTACGATCATTGGAATACCGCTAAATGAACATCATACTAAAGAGAACATAAAGTAATCTTCACCCTCACATTCTGGTTATTACCTGGCCCACATTTTTCCAGAGTATCTGTCTCGACAACAGCCACCTCTTCATCAATTACTTCAGCTCGAGAACTCCCTGCAAATTCTTTAACAATCACCAAGTTGATGACGGAGAGGTCCTGGCTGACAATGCAACCATGGAGAGATTTCCTTCTGCGCTCACCATCACACCTTCCGTATTCAGGAAAGCAGGGAGTGCCTGCAATCGATATTAATATGGAATATAAGAAATTGTCTACTTATCATTTACATGCAGTCAAACTCTACTTATCATTTCTAAATTTACTACTGCTACAGCGTTATTCAGAAACAAAAAAACGAATGGGCACCATACCTTATAAGCTGTTCCATGTGCCATTGTCGTTTGTCCAGATGACGATGCTGACCATCTTGTCATTGCCGTTTGCTTCACCATTTCCTTCAACAATAACTGCATGGTAGTGAAAATTACTCCCAAGGAAAATTTAAGAAACTTGCAGCCTAAAACATCGGCTAAAGCTAACTGAACTAACTGAAGAAAATATAGTTGACACCTAACTGAATATAACAAGAGAGTAGGAGAACAAAAGTAGTTGCAGTACTTAGAGATACTTCATGGTAGTATTTTAGAGGAGACGGAGCAAAATCAAGTAAACTTGGTGGACATTCATGGTTGCATTTCCAGGAACTCTGTACATGAGTATACCATCACGCTACCAACATCTTCACAACCCATAAATCCTAAACAACTTGTGTGTAATTACACAGATACTCCAAGTTAGCAATTGACAGTACCTCTCATCCTCCCCAAAGGCCAATTATCCACATTACCGTCCACATTACTAAGCCATAATAGCAAAGGAAGAAAATACTCTGATGTTGTATGTACTAAATTCTCTGATGATCGAGATTCGGACATCTAAAATAATTGTAGCAAAAAGGAGTACTAAGTGAACTCACATATGTGATGATCAAACAATCAGACATCTCCCGCTAGGTGCTATATCAAAGATAACAAATATTCTAGTACATGTGAGCATAAGTTAAGCTAGGCTACAATTTCTGATGAATTTTTCCCTAACCTATTCCTACTGAAGAGTCCATGTTGCACACACAGATATGGGCATATACAGCAATACAAAAGAACAGGGGCTGAAGGAGCGAGGTTACCTCCACGCTGAAGGGGGCTGCACCACCACCACAAACGAGTTGAGCCCTCCTTCCTCCCCACCACCACCATCAAAGAAAGATTGGAGCAACTCGCCAGCATCTTTGTCACAACACCTAGCCAGCCCAGCACCAGCAAATGTGCAACATCATGTCAATTGGACCAGCAGCAGCCAATATGCAACATCGGCAAGAATGTCACCAGCAAATCTAGACCTCAATTGCACCCCTTCTGACAAAGAAGAAAATGACGTGAGCATGAAATTTGTAATACAAATCCATACCGAAATTGAAACTTGGAGTTACTTGATCCATACAGAAACTGAAATTTCGGATTACTTGATCCATACAGAAACTAAGAACATGCCAGACATACTATCTCAATTTTATTTACACAAGGTTCCCCTAAAATATTCTAGACCTCTTGTTTCCAGTAGCAGCGGCAGGTGCAGCAGCCCTCCTCTGATCACTGCTTCCCAATCCTTCTGAAAAAGAATTAACACAGCCAGTCGTTAATCCTTCAAACACAACTAATCGTTGATGGAACTTGCAGTAAGGACCATTGAACAATAAATCTTGCAAAGAAACAGACAAGCATATGCACCTTGAGAAGCAGCCAAGCAGGCGCACCTCGCTGAGAAACTCCCGCACCACTGCCGCGCCTCCAGGACAGTAGCTTCACCGTGATCTCCTGCCGGCCCTCCAGCACAGTCTGAAGCAAAGCGAGAAGGGCAAAGGAGGTGCGGTAGGCTGCGAGGTGCTTGCTTGCCCTGTAGACAGGGCGGAAGCCACCACGGCCAAGCAGATTGTGGTCCGAGAAGCTAGCCTGCAGTGGCGGCCTCCAGCATGGATAGGTCTACGGCTTCACTGGCCCGCCCGCCGCGACTCGCCTGTGCATCGTTGGCGTTCCCCGCAGATCGAGCGCATAAAAGTTTCACCTTTGACATTGAAAGGAAGATGGGGATTCCTGGAGGAGAAAGGGGGCGGTGGGAAGGGAGAGGAAGATGCCGGCCGAGATCGGGAAAATAGGGGCGGTGGCGAGGCGGGCCATGGAGGGCGGCGCGGGCGACGGAGAGGAAGCGGGCGATGGGGGAGAAGGGAGCGGGGGCGAAGCGAAGGAGTGAGCGGTGCCACGCGACCATGGAGCGAATCCTGCGGGCTGCGGGAGGGTAGAATGGGAAACGCGGAAAAAATTTGTTCGTGACAAAATTTCAACGTGAATTCGCCAACGTCTTACATTTCAGAACGGAGGGAGTATATGTCAGTACACATGTCTTCTTGATAACCAGTTACTAGAGATTGGTGCCGAACCTGCCAATAGCCAAAGACTATTGAGAATATAGACATTCAGTTTCCCTTTGTACTCATGCCGACAGCGATTGTCTGATTGTTTAATCAGTCGAACATGTGCTAAAGAATTCAGAAATCAACACAACAACTCCTGATCCGCCCCCGGCTCCTGCAACTACCCTCGCAAACAGTTTCTTGATAGCGTCTTTCTTCTCACCAGCCCCCGAGGCACTTTGGGACAGCGACCGCACAACCTAACGCCCATGGTGGCAACTGACGCTGCAGCCTGTATAATATCACCCACTAGAAACTTTTGGTTTGCTGCCAACCATCATCACACTCAAACCTGCAACTTTGCTAGCAAAGAGAGATAGCATTGATCAGGGTATCATCATACCTGGGATCGATGACGAAGGCAGCTGTTCAGTCCTCATCGGCGCCCGCCATCGCCGCCTTCTTGTTGGTCGCCAAGAAGGCGCGCTTCTCCCCGTTCGTCTTGCTGTCGCTGCTCTTCATGCTCCTCTTCTCCTTCCTGTACGGAGAAGAGCTCGCGGCACTCATCGGCCAGCGGGACCGACCACATTCTTCAGACCTCGACGTCAACCTCAGCGCCGGTGGGCATCAGCAACCGGCCGGTAAGTATCAAGATCGCAGAATTCATTCGGTTGCCAGCTGCGTGGAGTGTGGATTGATCGTTCAGTGTGTTGTGTGACATATCGATTATCAGAGACGGAGGCGGGGTGGACGACGAAGAAGAAGCGATGGCAGGGGAGGTTGCCGTTCGCGGTGAACGAGGAGGACGAAGACGAGGAGTGCGACGTGTTCTCGGGCAGTTGGGTAAAGGACGAGGCGGCGCACCCGCTGTACCGGGAGGAGGAGTGCCCCTACATCCCGCCGCAGCTCACCTGCCAGGCGCAGGGACGGCCCGACAGGGGGTATCAGTCGTGGCGATGGCAGCCGCACGACTGCACCCTCCCCGCGTACGTCTCCCTGTCATTCCAGTTACTGGCCTCTGCTAAATTAATCTCTCAAGGCGTCGTCAGAGATGGTCCAGAAATTCAGTTCGCTCGGCTAAACAATCCTAGAATTTGCTATTTTCGGCTACCAAACACCGACTAGACACGGCAGCAGCAAGCTACTCTTCAGGCTGAAGCATCCGTTGCGTTCGTTTACAACTACAAGTAATTTGCAAATCTGAAGTGTTTGGTTTGGGCGCGATCATGGTGCGCAGGTTCAACGCGACGCAGATGCTGGAGACGCTGCGTGACAAGCGGATGATGTTCGTGGGGGACTCGCTGAACCGCGGGCAGTTCACGTCGATGGTGTGCCTCCTCCAGTCCGCCATCCCGTCGCCGGAGGCCAGGTCGTTCGAGGCGTCCCCGGACCAGCAGCACACCGTGTTCACCGCCAGGGACTACAACGCCACGGTGGAGTTCTACTGGGCGCCCTTCCTACTGCAGTCCAACGCCGATGACGCCGTGCTGCACAAGATCTCCGACCGCACCGTGCGCAACGGCTCCATCGCCCACCACGGCCGCCACTGGGAGGGCGCCGACGTCCTCGTCTTCAACACCTACCTCTGGTGGTGCAGCGGCCTACGCTTCAGGATCATGTATGTACATATGCTATACATTGACTGTTCCCTGCTAATTAATCCGAGTGCAACCTCATTGACACCTGGTAACATAGGAACGGGCCGATCGAGGAGGCGAAGGAGGAGGAGATGGTGTGGGTGTCGACGGAGGAGGCGTACGGCATGGCGTTCCGGGACATGCTGCAGTGGGTCAGGGACAACATGGACTTCAACAGCACCAGGGTCTTCTTCACCAGCATGTCGCCCACCCACGGCAAGTAAGGAACCGACATCACACATGTACATCAAAGTCCTGGATCGCCGTAGTCCGGCACTTGTTTTCCAAGCATAAACTTGTGCGCGGTGCAGGAGCCAGGACTGGGGGGACGCGCCGGGGGGCAACTGCTACAACGAGACGGCGATGATCGAGGACGCCGAGTACTGGGGCACGGACAGCCGGCGGAGCGTCATGCGGGTGATCAGAGAGATCCTCGACGGCGATGGCGCTGACGTGCCCGTGACGTTCCTCAACATCACGCAGCTGTCCATGTACCGCAAGGACGCGCACACCTCCATCTACAAGAAGCAATGGAACCCGCTGACGCCGGAGCAGATCGCCGACCCCAGGACCTACGCCGACTGCGTGCACTGGTGCCTCCCAGGCCTCCAGGACACATGGAACGAGCTCCTCTACACCAAGCTCTTCTATCCTTAACTGCAGTGGCGGGGCCAAGATTTGGAGAGTGTGTATTCAAAATATGAAATGGTACTCTATTCTTTTTTTAGTTTGGTTTTTTTTGGCATGTATAATTGAGTATAGCATAATATATAGTTCTAAGTAGATGTAAAAATATAGAAGATCTGACACAATCTGAGCATAATATCAGAGATTCACAGAGCATATCACAACTTGAAATTGTTCGACATAGATAAGTACCAATCGTTCATCCGGTCAAATAAGCAGCATCTGAAATACCGTATAGGAAACGAAGCAAAATGATACTAGTAAATCTTACAAATTTAAGGATAACTTTCTGATGCTTGAAGACTTGAAACTAGTGATGACCTCTGGCGGTCCGGGGCTTGCGCAGTGCAGAGGAAGAGGGAGGAGGCACAGCGGAGCCTCCGACCAAGCCCTTTGGCGATGAGACGAGGGAGGAGTGGCGGACTAGAGCATCTCTAGCCTAAACATCCCAAACCGCAAACCCTAAACATGTTTTGCAGGCGCAGCCCGGGAACTGGGCTTGCGACGGTTTTCCAGCCCGCAAACAAAAACCGGAAACACAATGTTTATAAAAATCATTCCATAATTTTCAAATGTAGGAACATAATCATGCAAATAGATTGTTTAAAGTACTTAATCACACATGAAACACGGCACAAAAAGAGGATCAAACATCACATCATCAAGGAGGAGACTGATCAAGCATCACCGTTAGTTGCCGGCGCATCGACATGGCCGCCACGACTCGCCGTAGCATCATCACCTCGGGCATTCATGGCAGCAATGGCAGCGCGTGCAGCTTCCCTCATTCGCGCCAAGATCTCTGTCTTTGTAAGATTCCACCACTCAATACGGGCCTCATCCATCTTAGTCGGGTTCATCATCACAGGCGCATTCTCTGCCGTGATGAGCTCGTCCATGGCCCAGTTCTCCTCGGCGTGTGCTCTCCTCTCATCGATGTCTTCTTCTTCCCCAAACTCATCGCCCTCGAGTCGCTCCTCCAAGTCGTGGTTGTAGTCGCCGTAATCCACGAGTGGCGGCGAATCGATTTCGACGGACGCCTCGTTGAGCATGTCAATGTACGACTACGCCGCAACATCAACGACAGGACTTTCGTCGACCACCTTGTGCGCAGCAGCCGATACCAACGGCGCCTTCGCCATCGCCGCCGTCAAAGCTGTCAACGATGCCATCTTGGTTGCGGCTAGCTTCATTGCAGCGGGTTGTTGGCCGGCCGCTTCACCCGCTTGGTCGGAGCGGGAGGGGCAGCGGGTGCGGGAGGGACAACAATAGCGGGAGGGGCGGTGACGACGTGCTGCCCCAGCTGCTTCCGCTTGATGTTGGGGATAACATCTTGATTCGGGGCGTCGACCACGAGCCCCTCGGTGCGCTAGATCCGGCTACGGTGGGTTGAATTGATCTGCGTGGTGCGTTCTGGCCCACGAGCATCGGCGGGTTGACGGCTTCCATCTCGGTGTGAGCGCGCCGCTACGGAGGCCGGAGAGGGGCGGAGGCGACGGAATCGGGGGGCGATTGGTGAGGCGGAAGAGGGAAAGGGAGGAGCTGAATGTTCCTTCGCTCCAATGCGGGGGAGAATATGGGGTTCACGCTTGCACAACCTCGCTAGCCCGGGAACTTGGGGTTTCCGCGGCGCAAAACTGGATGGCACGAATTTTTCTTTTTTGGTATGGAGTCTGATGCGGTGTCTGGACTGGCCTTTTTTCCGCCCAAAGTCGGAAAACGGCGGTTATTATGCGGTTGTAGTCTGTTAGAGATGTATTTAGCATACCAGCCTGCACCGCTGAGAGAAAGTGCGAAAGGATCGAACTCCATCGTCGTCCGTTGACCGGAGTTAGGTTTCAGTCTCGCGGGCGCGTCAGCAACGAAATTGGGGACTGGGCGGAAGGTCGGCGGAACAGAGCACTCCATCCCTTTTTTTCGAAATCATAAATATATATATATATATAAGCAAGCAAGCCGCCTCATTAAAAACCTTCCAGTCCCCTTCGGTACCCTGGTAAGGAAAAGAGTGTGTAAAAAACTTGCTGCTCCAGATCAGAGTATGGCTACATCATTAGCTATTACAGAAACCATAAAACCAGGGGGATCCTCATGCCAAACTACTGACATAGGCCCCTCAGCATGTCTAGCTAAAGATCAGCCGCAACATTGGCTTCTCTAGGACAATGAGCAAATTTGGCAACAGCAAAATTCCTACCAAGGAAGTTGCATTCCTCATATATGGCCGCAGCAGGTCCTAGAGAATTTCCTCCGTCATTCATTGTTTCAATCACCTCAATACAATCAGAATTAATCTCGATTCTATTACATCCAACTTGTCCAGCAAGAAGAAGACCATCATGAAGTCCCATAGCCTCTGCCGACGGCGCATCAGACACAAAAGGGATAGTGCGGTTGCATGCTCCAATAAACATACCCCTATGATCCCTAATGATCGCGCCACAACTCCCTGTACCAGAATTCACGTCATAGCACGCATCAACATTCAGCTTCACATAATCTTCCATAGGTTTGGTCCATCCTTTCCTGACTAGCGAAGACTTTCAAATCTTTGATCGAGAGTAATTCAAAGCCAACGTAGAAATCGCCTGAGCAGTACGGGCAGGCGTTTGGATCATCTCCCCATGGGTAGCTTGGCGGCGTTCCCACCAGATATACCACACAACTATTGCAGCCAAATCATTTCGATCCACATCTGGTAATAGAGGGGCCTTGGCTTGTCTATCACGGAAAAAACCCTCAAGGACTGATGATCCTTGGTCTTCCCTTTCACAAATATGCATCACTACAGACTCCAAACCAAGAAAACCCCAAACCTCTCGGACTCTAGGGCACAAGAAGAAAGCGTGGCGGATACTTTCGCAGTCACCACGACAGAGGGGACATTGGGAGCTATGCTGCATAAAGACCTCCATAAATGAATTTTAATCTTGGCCGGAACATTGAGCGCCCAGTTTGTTTTCCAAAGCGGCAAGGTATAAGAGGAACCATAGTTACTAGTGCGCCGTAGTTTAGCACCATGTTGGAATTCCCACTCTCTGTGGTATGCCGATTTAACTGAAAAAATACCGTTCCTTGAGAGATGCCATGAAACAAAATCCTGCATCATATTAGTTGCCAGCGGAATCTGCAATATCCTTTGGACATCAACGGGCCAGAAAATGTCCCTCAAAATTTCTTCATCCCATGAGCCAGTATCATGATTGATCAATTCGGACACCTTCGTGTAAACCACGTTACCTCTTCGTGTTGAAATTTTCCTCGATGGGCTGCTAGGAACCCAGGGTTCATTCCAAATATTTATCTGTTCACCATCTCCCACTCGCCAAATATATCCTCGCTTAAAAGATTGAAGACCCGCCCAAATACTCTGCCACGTATAAGAACTGGCCTTCTTCAGCTCACAATTTAGCAAATTACATGCGGGATAATACTTAGCCTTTAGAATTCTTGAACACAAGGAATCAGGGTCCGAGATCAACCTCCAACTTTGTTTTGCAAGCAGGGCCAGATTGAAACAATGGAGATCCCTAAAACCCATACCCCCTTCATTCTTAGGAACACACATTTTCCACCACGCAAACCAGTGCATATTCCTTTGTTGGTCATCATCTCCCCACCAGAACTGAGATATTGCTTTGATTATCTCTTTGATGATCTGTTTGGGTAGGTTGAAAACTGACATAGCAAATGCAGGAATGGCCTGAATGACAGCTTTGATCAACACTTCCTTACCTCCAAAAGATAAGTTCTTCATCTTCCAACCACTAAGCAGCTTGTAAACACGATCAATGAGATGTTGGAAACAATCCGATCTATCTACACCAATAAGAGGCGGCAGTCCCAGATACTTATCAGTTATAGCCTCGGTCATAATATTTAGGACAACACAAATATCTGCCTTCACTTCTACTATAGTACACGACTAAAAAATATGCTTGACTTGGCAGCGCTCACCAACTGCCCTGACGTCGAGCAATAATCATCCAGAATCTGCTTTAGTTTTGTAGCATTATCAATATCCGCTCTCAACAAAATAAGGGAATCGTCTGCAAATAACAAATGGGATACCGCCGGCGCAGCTCTGCATACTTTGACGCCTAGGATATTCCCCCTTCCTCTTCATGCAATAACAAGCTCGATAAACCCTCTGTGCATAGCAAGAACAAGTATGGAGAGAGGGGATCCCCTTGCCGGAGCCCCCTCGTGGGATAAATATACTCAGATAAAGAATTATTCAGCCTTACTTGATACCTTACCGAGGAGACACAGGCCATTATAAGATCGACCCGGGCATGATCAAAACCAAGGCATTGCAGAATTTTCTCGAGGAAACGCCATTCGACCCTATCATAGGCTTTTTGCATATCTAGTTTGACTGCACATTGCTGGCGTGCAGTTGGCTTGGGAGTTAGAGATCTCTGTGGTGTAACTTTTCTTCAGGTCCCCGGCAACGGCGCCAGAAAACAGTCGTGATGACGCGTCAAGCACACGCCCGTTGGGAACCCCAAGAGGAAGGTGTGATGCGTACAGCAGCAAGTTTTCCCTCAGTAAGAAACCAAGGTTATCGAACCAGTAGGAGTCAAGGAGCACGTGAAGGTTGTTGGTGGCGGAGTGTAGTGCGGCGCAACACCAGGGATTCCGGCGCCAACGTGGAACCTGCACAACACAATCCAAATACTTTGCCCCAACTTAACTGTGAGGTTGTCAATCTCACCGGCTTGCTGTAAACAAAGGATTAAATGTATAGTGTGGAAGATGATGTTTGTATGCGAAGAACAATAAAGAACAATGTTTGCAGTAGATTGTATTCAATGTAAAAGAATGGACCGGGGTCCACAGTTCACTAGTGGTGTCTCTCCAATAAGAAATAGCATGTTGGGTGAACAAATTACAGTTGGGCAATTGACAAATAAAGAGGGCATAACAATGCACATACATATCATGATGAGTAGTGTGAAATTTAATTGGGCATTACGACAAACTACATAGACCGCTATCCAGCATGCATCTATGCCTAAAAAGTCCACCTTCAGGTTAGCATCCGCACCCCTTCCAGTATTAAGTTGCAAACAACAGACAATTGCATTAAGTATGGTGTGTAATGTAATCAACACAAATATCCTTAGACAAAGCATTGATGTTTTATCCCTAGTGGCCACAGCACATCCACAACCTTAGAACTTTCTGTCACTGTCCCAGATTAAATGGAGGCATGAACCCACTATCGAGCATAAATACTCCCTCTTGGAGTTACAAGTATCAACTTGGCCAGAGCCTCTACTAGCAACGGAGAGCATGCAAGATCTTAAACAACACATATATGATAGATTGATAATCAACATAACATAGTATTCCATATTCATCGGATCCCAACAAACACAACATGTAGCATTACAAATAGATGATCTTGATCATGTTAGGCAACTCACAAGATCGAACAATGATAGCACAATGAGGAGAAGATGACCATCTAGCTACTGCTATGGACCCATAGTCCAGGGGTGAACTACTCACACATCAATCCGGATGCGATCATGGTGATGAAGAGTCCTCCGGGAGATGATTCCCCTCTCCGGCAGGGTGCCGGAGGCAATCTCCTGAATGCCCCGAGATGGGATTGGCGGCGGCGGCGTCTCTGGAAGGTTTTCCGTATCGTGGCTCTCGGTACTGGGGTATTCACGACAAAGGCTTTAAGTAGGCGGAAGGGTAGGTTTAGAGGCGACGCGAGGGTCCCACACGCCAGGGCAGCGCGGGCCCACCCTTGGTCGCGCGGCCCTGTTGTGGCGGCGCCTCGTCGCCCCACTTCATAATCCTTTCGGTCTTCTGGAAGTTTCGTGGAAAAATAAGACCCTGGGCGTTGATTTCGTCCAATTCTGAGAATATTTCCTTTGTAGGATTTCTGAAACCAAAAACAGCAGAAAACATCAACTGGCTCTTCGGCATCTTGTCAATAGGTTAGTGCCGGAAAATGCATAAATATGACATAAAGTGTGTATAAAACATGTGAGTATCATCATAAAAGTAGCATGGAACATAAGAAATTGTAGATACGTTTGAGACGTATCACACATGTACCAAATTTCCCCACCTTCTTATTCTTTATAGCATGGTAGTACTCATACGCCACCAAGATATTGTCCATAATTAGGCGCCCAGGTACAAAAGCACTTTGTGTTGGTGCAATAATATCTGGCAATAGATTTTTCAGCCTCTGAGCAAGCAATTTAGAGATCACCTTATACACCACATTACACAAAGAGATCGGTCTAAACTGAGTGATAAACTTTGGGTTCTCAATTTTTGGGATCAAAACCAGAGTGGTATCATTCCAGCCCTCTGGTATTTTATGTGAATTCACATCCGATAAAACCTCATCCGTAAGATCTTCCCCCATAATATGCCAAAAACTCTTATAGAAAACTGCATGAAGGCCATATGGACCCGGTGCCTTCAGATCTCCTATATTAAACATAGCTTCTTTTGACTTCCTCTCTAGTATAAGGTGCCATAAGAATGTCGTTCATTACTTGAGAGACACATGGTTTCACAGTATCCAAAACATGTTGTAACGGAAACTGTACCTCCGACGTGAAAAGATTATCAAAATATTCGGACGCCATCAGAAGTAGTTGATCCTGGTCATCAATAGTATCTCCGTTTGCATTTTTAAATTCTTTGATAAAATTCCGCTTCCTCCTGGCCGTAGCTGATCTATGAAAGAAAGCAGTGTTTTGATCGCCGTGGCACAACCAATTTACTCTGCCTCTCTGTACACAATAAAGCTCTTCTTGTTCCAGGAGGTTCTCCATCTTAAGCTGAATCTCCTTCTGTTTAGCTATTGATTCGTCCATAAGCGCTCCAGTCATAACAACATTCAGTTCCTTTTGCAATTCACGTAATCTCATCCTAGGTCCCTTCAAATTTTCCTTGTCTCACAAGTGGAGGGCCTCATGGACCTCTTGTGTATGAGCACTCAGCGATGCCTCAGCGTGCATGACCTTTGCCTTCTCCCATGCAGTTTCGATAATACTCTCCACAGATTCTTCACACAACCATCTCGCCTCAAATTTCATCGGGGCCTTCTAGTAATAAGAATTTAAACCCGAGTTGAATTTTGTATTGATCAACACCGGTCTGTGATCGGACTTACCGAAATCCTCATTAACCACCCCCGCCAGAGGAAACATTAGAGACCAGCTTGAGTTACACACAGCCCGATCCAATCTTTCCCTAATCTTTCCTCGTCTCCACGTGAATATGTCTCCGTTAAACCCATATCTTCCAGATTACAGTCCTCCAACGTAGATCGGAAAGCTTGCATGCACCTTTGGGGGTGGGCGTTTCCCCCCTCTTTCTCTGCTCCATATAAAATTTCGTTGAAATCGCCTAGCATAACCCAAGGCAGATCAACAGCAGTGATACGTCTCCAATGTATCTATAATTTCTGATGTTCCATGCTTGTTTTATGACAATACCTACATGTTTTGTTCACACTTTATATCGTTTTTATGCGTTTTCCGGAACTAACCTATTGACGAGATGCCGAAGTGCCAGTTCCTGTTTTCTGCTGTTTTTGGTTTCAGAAATCCTAGTAAGGAAATATTATCGGAATTGGACGAAATCAACGCCCAGTATCTTATATTTCAAGGAAGCTTCCAGAGCACCGAAGAGGGGCCAGAGGATAGGCCCAGGGCCAACACACGTGGTGGCGGCGCGGCCAAGGGGGGGGGGGCGCCCCCCTGGTGTGTGGCTGCCCCGTGGCCCTTCCGACTCCGACTCTTCGCCTATTTAAGCCTCCCTGACCTAAATCTTCGAGACGAATAAGCCACGGTACGAGAAACCTTCCAGAGCCGCCGCCATCGCGAAGCCAAGATCTGGGGGACAAGAGTCTCTGTTCCGGCACGCCGCCGGGATGGGGAAGTGCCCCCGGAAGGCATCTCCATCGACACCACCGCCATCTTCATCACCGCTGCTGTCTCCCATGAGGAGGAAGTAGTTCTCCATCGAGGCTAAGGGTTGTACCGGTAGCTATGTGGTTAATCTCTCTCTCCCATGTACTTCAATACAATGATCTCATGAGCTGCCTTAGATGATTGAGATTCATATGATGAGCTTTGTATCACTATTAATCTATGTGCTACTCTAGTGATGTTATTAAAGTACTCTATTCCTCCTCCATGATGTAATGGTGACAGTGTATGCATCATGTAGTACTTGGCGTAGTTTATGATTGTAATCTCTTGTAGATTATGAAGTTAACTATTACTATGATAGTATTGATGTGATCTATTCCTCCTTTCATAGTCTGACGGTGACAGTGTGCATGCTATGTTAGTACTCGGTATAATTGCGTTGGTCTATCATGCACTCTAAGGTTACTTAAATATGAACATCGAATGTTGTGGAGCTTGTTAACTCCGGCATTGAGGTTCTCCTGTAGCCCTACACAATTAATGGTGTTTGTCATCCAACAAGAGAGTGTAGAGTGGTTTTATTATGTGATCAATGTTGAGAGTGTCCACTAGTGAAAGTATGATCCCTAGGCCTTGTTTCCAAATACTGCAATCATCGCTTATTTATTGTTCTACTGCATCTTTACTTCCTGCAATATTACCGCCATCAACTGCACGCCAGCAAGCTATTTTCTGGTGCCGTTACTACTGCTCATATTCATTCATATTACTTGTATTTCACTATCTCTTCGCCGAACTAGTGCACCTATACATCTGACAAGTGTATTAGGTGTGTTGGGGACACAAGAGACTTCTTGTATCGTGATTGCAGGGTTGCTTGAGAGGGATATCTTTGACCTGTTCCTCCCTGAGTTCGATAAACCTTGGGTGATCCACTTAAGGGAAAACTTGCTGCTGTTCTACAAACCTCTGCTCTTGGAGGCCCAACACTGTCTACAGGAAAAGAAGTGTGAGTAGACATCAAGCTATTTTCTGGCGCCGTTGCCGGGGAGGAAAGGTAAAAGGCACTCACACTCCGGTCCCAGGTAACTAAGTTATTTTCTGGCGCCGTTGTAAGTGCTCGAAGCTATTTCCTTTAGATCCTGCAATTGCATCTTTTTGTTTCTTGTTTTTCACTAGTTAGGCATAATGGAAAGCAACTATGAGCTTTTTAATCTATTTCTTGAGTTAAGACATGGATTGTTTGATGCGAAAATTAAAAAACCTATGGAACCTTATTTGCATGCTAGTAGCAATGATATTAGTATGAACGCTTTGAACACCATTGTTGCTAATTAATGCTATGGAAAATTCTAAGCTTGGGGAAGCTGGCTTTGATGAGTATGATATTTTTAGTCCCCCAAGCATTGAGGAGAAAATTTTCTTTGATGATACTTTGCCTCCTATTTATGATGATTATAATGATAGTGGTCTTTTAGTGCCGCCTACTATGGAGATTAAATTTTATTATGATTATACTATGCCTCCTACACTTGATGAGAATAATAATGATAGCTACTTTATTGAATTTGCTCCCACTATTACTAATAAAATTGATTATGCTTATGTGGAGAGTAGTAATAATTTTATGCATGTAACTCATGATAAAAATGCTTTATGTGATAGTTATATTGTTGAGTTTGTTCATGATGCTACTAAAAATCTTTATGAGAGAGGAAAATATGGTTGTAGAAATTTTCATGTAACTAAAACACCTCTCTATATGCTGAAATTTTTGAAGCTACACTTGTTTTATCTTCCTATGTTTGTCACTTTGTTTTTCATGAATTCATATGTGTACAAGATTCCTTTTCATAGAAAGTGGGTTAGGCTTAAATTTGTTTTGAATTTGCCTTTTGATGCTCTCTTTTGCTTCAACTCTTATTTCTTGCGAGTGCATCATTAAAATTGCTGAGCCCATCTTAATGGCTATAAAGAAAGCACTTCTTGGGTGATACGCGTACAGCACGCGTCCGTTGGGAACCCCAAGAGGAAGGTGTGATGCGTACAGCGGCAAGTTTTCCCTCAGTAAGAAACCAAGGTTTATCGAACCAGTAGGAGCCAAGAAGCACGTTGAAGGTTGATGGCGGCGAGATGTAGTGTGGCGCAACACCAGGAATTCCGGCGCCAACGTGGAACCTGCACAACACAACCAAAGTACTTTGCCCCAACGAAACAGTGAGGTTGTCAATCTCACCGGCTTGCTGTAACAAAGGATTAGATGTATAGTGTGGATGATGATTGTTTGCAGAGAACAGTAGAACAATTGCAGTAGATTGTATTTTAGATGTAAAGAATGGACCGGGGTCCACAGTTCACTAGTGGTGTCTCTCCCATAAGATAAATAGCATGTTGGGTGAACAAATTACAGTTGGGCAATTGACAAATAAAGAGGGCATGACCATGCACATACATGATATGATGAGTATAGTGAGATTTAATTGGGCATTACGACAAAGTACATAGACCGCTATCCAGCATGCATCTATGCCTAAAAAGTCCACCTTCAGGTTATCATCCGAACCCCTTCCAGTATTAAGTTGAAAACAACAGACAATTGCATTAAGTATGGTGCGTAATGTAATCAATAACTACATCCTCGGACATAGCATCAATGTTTTATCCTAGTGGCAACAGTACATCCATAACCTTAGAGGTTTCTGTCACTCCCCCAGATTTACGGAGACATGTACCCACTATCGAGCATAAATACCCCCTCTTGGAGTTAAGAGTAAAAACTTGGCCAGAGCCTCTACTAATAACAGAGAGCATGCAAGATCATAAACAACACATAGATAATAGATTGATAATCAACATAACATAGTATTCTCTATTCATCGGATCCCAACAAACACAACATATAGCATTACAGATAGATGATCTTGATCATGTTCGGCAGCTCACAAGATCCGACAATGAAGCACATAAGGAGAAGACAACCATCTAGCTACTGCTATGGACCCATAGTCCAGGGGTAGACTACTCACTCATCACTCCGGAGGCGACCATGGCGGTGTAGAGTCCTCCGGGAGATGAATCCCCTCTCCGGCAGGGTGCCGGAGGCGATCTCCTGAATCCCCCGAGATGGGATTGGCGGCGGCGTCTCTGGAAGGTTTTCCGTATCGTGGCTCTCGGTACTGGGGGTTTCGCGACGAAGGCTATTTGTAGGCGGAAGGGCAGGTCAAGGGGCGTCACGAGGGGCCCACACCATAGGGTGGCGCGGCCAGGGCTTGGGCCGCGCCGCCCTATCATCTGGCCGCCTCGTGGCCCCACTTCGTTAGCTCTCCGGTCTTCTGGAAGCTTCGTGTGAAAATAGGCCCCTGGGCGTTGATTTCGTCCAATTCCGAGAATATTTCCTTACTAGGATTTCTGAAACCAAAAACAGCAGAAAACAGCAACTGGCTCTTCGGCATCTCGTTAATAGGTTAGTTCCAGAAAATGCATAAATATGACATAAAGTATGCATAAAACATGTAGATATCATCAATAATGTGGCATGGAACATAAGAAATTATCGATACGTCGGAGACGTATCAGCATCCCCAAGCTTAGTTTCTGCTCGTCCCGAGCAGGTAAACGATAACAAAGATAATTTCTGGAGTGACATGCCATCATAACCTTGATCATACTATTGTAAGCATATGTAATGAATGCAGCGATCCAAACAATGTAAATGACATGAGTAAACAAATGAATCATATAGCAAAGACTTTTCATGAATAGTACTTCAAGACAAGCATCAATAAGTCTTGCATAAGAGTTAACTCATAAAGCAATAATTCATAGTAGAGATATTGAATCAATGCACAGTTCACACAAAGTAAGATTAAGTTTCAGCGGTTGCTTTCAACTTATAACATGTATATCTCATGGATAGTTGTCAATGTAAAGTAATATAACAAGTGCAATATGCAAGTATGTAGGAATCAATGCACAGTTCACACAAGTGTTTGCTTCTTGAGGTGGAGAGAAATAGGTGAACTGACTCAACATAAAAGTAAAAGAAAGGTCCTTCAAAGATGAAAGCATCGATTGCTATATTTGTGCTAGAGCTTTAGTTTTGAAAACAAGAAACAATTTTGTCAACGGTAGTAATAAAGCATATGTGTTATGTAAATTATATCTTACAAGTTGCAAGCCTCATGCATAGTATACTAACAGTGCCCGCACCTTGTCCTAATTAGCTTGGATTACCGGGATTATCGCAATGCACATGTTTTAACCAAGTGTCACAAAGGGGTACCTCTATGCCGCCTGTACAAAGGTCTAAGGACAAAGCTCGCATCGGATTTCTCGCTATTGATTATTCTCAACTTAGACATCCATACCGGGACAACATAGACAACAGATAATGGACTCCTCTTTAATGCATAATCATTCAGCAATTATTAATTTTCTCATATGAGATTGAGGATATTTGTCCAAAACTGAAACTTCCACCATGGATCATGGCTTTAGTTAGCGGCCCAATGTTCTTCTCTAACAATATGCAATGCTCTAACCATTCTGGTGGTAAATCTCCCTTACTTCAGACAAGACGATCATGCATAGCAACTCACATGATATTCAACAAAGAGTAGTTGATGGCGTCCCCAGGAACATGGTTATCGCACAACAAGCAACTTAATAAGAGATAAAATGCATAAGTACATATTCAATACCACAATAGTTTTTAGGCTATTTGTCCCATGAGCTATGTATTGTAAAGATGAAGAATAGAAATTTAAAGGTAGCACTCAAGCAATTTACTTTGGAATGGCGGAGAAATACCATGCAGTAGGTAGGTATGGTGGACACAAATGGCATAGTGGTTGGCTCAAGGATTTTGGATGCATGAGAAGTATTCCCTCTCAATACAAGGTTTAGGCTAGCAAGGTTATTTGAAACAAACACAAGGATGAAGCGGTGCAGCAAAACTCACATAAAAGACATATTGTAAGCATTATAAGACTCTACACCGTCTTCCTTGTTGTTCAAACTCAATACTAGAAATTATCTAGACTTTTAGAGAGACCAATTATGCAAACCAAATTTTAGCATGCTCTATGTATTTCTTCATTAATAGGTGCAAAGTGTATGATGCAAGAGCTTAAACACGAGCACAACAATTGCCAAGTATCACATTATCCAAGACATTTTAGCAATTACTACATGTAACATTTTCCAATTCCAACCATATAACATTTTAACGAAGAAGAAACTTCGCCATGAATATTATGAGTAAAGCCTAAGGACATATTTGTCCATATGCAACAGCGGAGCGTGTCTCTCTCCCACACAATGAATGCTAGGATCCATTTTATTCAAACAAAACAAAAACAAAAACAAACCGACGCTCCAAGCAAAGCACATAAGATTTGATGGAATAAAAATATAGTTTCAGGGGAGGAACCTGATAATGTTGTCGATGAAGAAGGGGATGCCTTGGGCATCCCCAAGCTTAGACGCTTGAGTCTTCTTGATATATGCAGGGGTGAACCACCGGGGCATCCCCAAGCTTAGAGCTTTCAATCTCCTTGATCATGTTGTATCATCTCCCTCTCTTGATCCTTGAAAACTTCCTCCACACTAAACTCAAAACAACTCATTAGAGGGTTAGTGCACAATCAAAATATACATGTTCAGAGTTGACATAATCATTCTTAACACTTCTGGACATTGCACAAAGCTACTGAAAGTCAATGGAATTGAAAAATCCATCAAGCACAGCAAAACAGGCAATGCGAAATAAAAGGCAGAATCTGTCAAAACAGAACAGTTCGTAAAGACGAATTTTATTGAGGCACCAGACTTGCTCAAATGAAAATTCTCAAATTGAATGAAAGTTGCGTACATATCTGAGGATCACTCACGTAAATTGGCATAATTTTCTGAGTTACCTACAGAGAATTTGGCCCAGATTCGTGACAGCAAAGAAATATGATTCTGCGCAGTAATCCAAATCTAGTATGAACCTTACTATCAACGACTTTACTTGGCACTGAAACAGATTGAATAGCGGGAGGCTTGATGGCTCTCCTCGTCTCAACATACACGTATATATATCGATGGATCAACTTGAGTTACAAGTTAACTTGAGAGATAAGACTAAACCCTAACCACCACAATCTGGCCTGATGGGCCTAGTATGTCGGTTGCCTAACACGCCCCCGCAGTCTGAACTAGGAGGGTAGTCGACGTGAAGACTGGATCTGAATTCCTGGAACAATGCTGTAGGTAGCCCCTTGGTGAATATATCGGCATACTGAGAGCTGGAGGGTACATGAAGAACACAGACAGCTCCAATGGCCACCTTCTCCCGTACAAAGTGTATGTCCAGCTCAATGTGCTTTGTCCTGCGATGTTGAACCGGGTTGGCGGAAAGATATACTGCGCTGACATTGTCGCAATAAACAATAGTAGCAGTGTGCACTGGACGACGAAGCTCCTGGAGAAGATGGCGCAGCCAACAGGTTTCAGCAACGACAGAGGCGACGCCACGGTATTCTGCCTCAGCACTCGAGCGTGAAACCGTGGGTTGCCGGCGAGAGGACCAAGACACCAAGTTATCACCCAGATATACACAGAACCCTGAAGTGGACCGTCTTGTATCCGGGCATCCAGCCCAATCGGCATCCGAGTAGGCAACCATTTGGTGGGAGGAAGTGGAGTGAAGGACAAGACCAAGATCGATGGTGCCCTTTAGGTATCGAAGAATGCGTTTAATTAGTTGGAAGTGAGAATCACGGGGATCATGCATATGGAGGCAAATTTTTTGGACAGCATAGGAAATTTCGGGTCGGGTGAGAGTAATATATTGAAGAGCCCCGGTAAGGCTGCGATAGAGAAAAGGATCGGAAAAGGGTTGGCCGCAAGAGGCAGCGAGTTTAGGTTTAGTGTCTATGGGAGTAGAGGAGGGTTGGCAATCACGCATTCCGGCGCGAGATAAGATGTCTAGTATGTATTGACGTTGGGAGAGATGTAGGGTGGTGGGAGTGCGAGTGACGTAAATGCCTAGGAAGTGATGTAGGGGTCCGAGGTCTTTCATGGCAAAGGCAGAGGCAAGAGTGGTGATGATATGACGAAGGAGAGGGGTGGAAGAAGCTGTGAGAATGATGTCGTCGACATATAGAAGTAGATAGGCTGTGCCGTGTGTGTGATGATAGGTAAAGAGAGAGGCATCGGATTTTGAGTCAACAAAACCGATTGTGCGCGCATGGGAGGCGAAACGCTGGAACCAGGAGCGCGGAGCCTGCTTTAGGCCATATAGTGATTTTTGAAGACGACAGACATGGTTTGGAAAATTTGGATTGAGAAACCCAGAGGGTTGTTGGCTGTAGACTTCTTCGGTAAGATCGCCATGAAGAAAGGCATTTTTGACATCGAGTTGATGTACTAGCCATTGTTGGGAGATAGCTAGAGAAAGAACGACACGAATGGTGGCGGGTTTCACTACGGGGCTAAAAGTCTCGTCAAAATCGACGCCGGGCTGTTGGGTGAAACCTCGGACTACCCAGCGAGCTTTATGGCGAGCAAGAGAGCCATCCGCATTATGCTTGTGGTGAAAGATCCATTTGCCGGAGACGATGTTGGCGCCTGGAGGAGGGGGTACTAGGGACCATGTGTTGTTGTGCATGAGGGCATCATATTCTTCCTGCATAGCCTGACGCCAGGCAGGATCACGTAGTGCAATGAGATAGTTATGCGGAATGGGAGAGGAGTGAATGGCAGAGAGGTTTAGTTTGTCTATGGGTGGAGGAAGGCTGCCGGTGGAGCTGCGTGTGCGGTGATAGACTGGAGGGTTGGTAGGCGGAGCAGTGGGTCGGGGCTGGCTGGGACGTCGGGTGTAAACGAGGAGGGGTTTTGGATGGGTGTCCGCAACACGGTATGTGTTGTCCCGGGCAGGAGAAGGAGCGGTCGGAGAAGGAGCAGCCGGAGACGAGTCGGCGGCGTCAACAGAAGGGCTTGGCGAAACATTGGTGGCTGCGGTTATTGGTGGAGATGTTGTATCAATGGTGGGCTGACGATATGCTAGGTGATGGTGAAGAAAGTCGGTATTATTTGGAGGGGTGGAGTCGGTGGGTTCGGTAGAGTAGGGAAATGTGTGTTCATCAAAGGTGACGTGTCTAGATATGATTATTTTGCGAGTAGTGAGATCGAGACAGCGATAGCCACGATGCTGAGAGGGGTATCCAAGGAAAATACATTTGGTGGCTCTAGGAGAAAGTTTGTTTTTGGCGGTTGAGAAGGTGTTGACATAACAGAGGCAGCCGAAAACGCGGAGATCTTGGTATCGCGGTGTGCGGCCGTATAAGGAGAAATATGGTGTAGTTTGCGGTTGGGAGGAGGTGGGACGAATGTTGATGAGATAGGTGGCGGTATGGAGTGCCTCAGCCCAGAAGGATGGTGGCAGCGATGCTTGGAAGAGGAGGGTACGAATGACGTCGTTAGTGGTGCGAATGGCGCGCTCGGCCTTGCCATTTTGTTGGGATGTATACGGACATGAGAATCGATAGATGATGCCGTGGGTAGTGCAGAAGGTGTGTAGGTTGGAGTTATCAAATTCTTTTCCGTTGTCACATTGGATGGATAAAATAGACAGTTGAAATTAGGTGGTGATGAGAGCATGAAAGGCGACAAAGGTAGCATACACTTCAGATTTTTTGCGTAAGGGAAAACTCCAGAAATATTGGGTGAAATCATCGACTATAATGAGATAGTAGCAATATCCAGAAGTGCTAGGGATAGGTGAAGTCCACAAATCACAATGCAAACGTTCGAAAGGTCTAAAGGTTCTAGATGCCGAAGAATAAAAGGGTTTCCTAACATTTTTCCCTAGTTGGCAAGCATGACACAGGGTGGTGCTTGGCTTATTATGGCAAGTATGTGGAGCAAGGCGCGACATGGTGGAGCTTCCGGGATGGCCGAGGCGACGGTGCCAAAGATCGGGGTGTTGGTGTAGGACGAAGGCGACATGATGGAGAGCTTGGCACATGGAGTAGAGTGGACCGGAGCTATTGCATCGAAGCATCACGGTCCCGGTGAGAAGATCCTTCACAGAGAAACCATAAGGGTCAAATTGAATGGAACAATGGTTATCGATAGTGAATTGCCGAACAGAAATCAGATTTTTAATAATGTTAGGAACAACAAGAATATTATTTAGATAGAGAGGTTTGGAGGGTGAATGGATGGTTGTGGAGCCGGTATGTGTGGTGGGGATAGAGGAGCCATTGCCAACAGTGACAGTTTGGGAGGAGCAAGGTTTGAGGGAGGATAGGTTACCGGGGTCGGATGCCATGTGGGAGGATGCTCCAGAATCCATGTACCAGTCGCCTCCTGAGAGTTGCATATTGTTCAGGGCGTTGACGAGGGCAGGGTCCAAGGCCGGTTGGTTGTAGCTCGGTGGCGGTGTCGGCTGAGGACCGTAGCTGGTGGAGGGCTGCCCGTATGCAGCATAGGCCTGCGGCGCAGGGAAGCTGGGGCGCGGACCAAGTACTCCAGGGGCAGGAGCAGACCATGGCCGAGGGGACCAGGGTGGCTGCTGCCATGGTGCCTGGGGCTGCTGCTGAAGGTTGGCACGAGTGGGAGCGCCCGTCCACGGATTGTACTGCCAGGGGGAGTCGGTGCGACCGCGTCCACGCCCGCCGCGGCCACCTCCGCGACCGCGGCCGCCACGGTAGTTGTTGTTGGCGTAGAGTTGGCCGGTGCCACGGCCGACGCCTCCTGCGCCCCCGGGCGCTGATGGTGGTGGTGGTGGTGGAGGCCGAGGCCCGCCAGGCGGCGGCTGCACGCTCTGGCCGCAAGCCCAGAGTGCCGTGGCTGCGGCGTTTTTGACGTCGGTCTTCTTCTGCGTCTCTTCGAGGAGGAGGGCGGACCGGGTCTGCAGGAACGTGGGGAAGGGCACCTGAAACGGCAGAAACGAACGAAGATGCGCATAATTCTCGTTAAGACCTCGGAGGAGGGTGAGCACGAGATTCTCGTCGGAGATGGGCTGCCCGACGTCGCCAAGAGAGTCGGCGAGGGCCTTGAGCTTGGCGCAGTAGTCGCTGATGGAGAGGTCCCCCTGCGGTGTGTTGCGGAAGTCAGCCTCCAACTGAATGGCACGGTGCTTTTTGTTGTCGTGGAAGAGGTCCTCGATGGCGCCCCAGATGGTGCGGGCGGTGGCGCCGGGACGCATGACGATGTTGAGGAGGTCGACGGAGACGGAGCCGTAGATCCAGGAGAGGACGGTGTAGTCGTCGCGGCCCCAGGGGGAGTCGGGGCCGGTGTCGGATGGAGTGGACTTGCCCGTGACGTGGGCGGTGAGACCGTAGCGACCGAGGGCGACGAGGAAGAGCTCGCGCCAGCTCGTGTAGTTGCCGTCATCGAAGCTCAGGGTGATGGGCACATGCAGTTTGATGGTGGTGGCGTAAGTGTTGGGGTTGGAGGTCTGGGCGGTGGTAGGGTTTTGGATGGGAGAGGTGAGTGCAGCAGTGGGGTTGGGTGGGTTGGCGGTGTTGAGTTGGTTGGCAGCGGTGAGCTGCTGATTGAGGGCGGCTTCGCGGGCGTCGAGGGCAGCGGTGCGATCCGCGAGCTCGCGCTCCTTGGCGGCGATTTCATCAGGTGTCATGGTGGGGAGGCGAGAGGAGGGAGAAGAGGTGTAGGTTTAGGGTTTTGGGGAGAGCCAGCGGCGGCGGCTAGGAGAGGGGAAGGGTGACCCGCTCTGATACCATGAAACAGATTGAATAGCGGGAGGCTTGATGGCTCTCCTCGTCTCAACATACACGTATATATATCGATGGATCAACTTGAGTTACAAGTTAACTTGAGAGATAAGACTAAACCCTAACCGCCACAATCTGGCCTGATGGGCCTAGTATGTCGGTTGCCTAACAGGCACAACAATGCACAAAACTAAGATAAGGAGAGGTTGCTACAGTAGTAAACAACTTCCAAGACTCAAATATAAAATAAAAATACTGTAGTAAAAACATGGGTTGTCTCCCATAAGCGCTTTTCTTTAACGCCTTTCAGCTAGGCGCAGAAAGTGTGTATCAAGTATTATCAAAATATGGAGCATCTACAGCGGGGTGTGGAGTTTTCTCAACCATGCATAGTATATTGGATACATAAGTTTCAGCGGCTCCCTTTTCATTAGTCTTGGGCTTGCTACTCTCATCAAACAAATTTTCAGGTACAAGCCAACCATAATTATTTTCTAGAGCGTCACTCATTCCTAGGAGCTTACAAGGTATTGTTGTCTTAATCTCCCCACCATCATTAATATTATTAGTGTATCTTACTCTCTCCATGTCCATCTTTTCAAGGATACTAACAAAATTGGTATAAGAACCAAGCATCTTATATTTAATAAAGACCTTTCTAGCCTCTCTTGCTACACCACCAAATTCTTTAAGAAGGGTTTCTAAAACAAAATCTTTCTTTTCCCCTTCTTCCATATCACCGAGTGTAAGAAACATGTGTTGGATTATAGGATTGAGATTAACAAATTTAGTTTCCAACATGCGAACTAAAGAAGCAGCAGCAATTTCATAAGTAGGAGCAAGTTCTACCAAGTGTCTATCTTCAAAATCTTCAACGGTACTAACATGATTGAAAAATTCTTCTATATTATTTCTCCCGATTATAGACCCACGTCCTACCGGTATGTCTTTTAGGGTGAACTTAGGAGGAAACATGATGAAATAAACTAAAGGTAAATAAAGTAAATGCAAGTAACTAATTTTTTTTGTGTTTTTGATATAGAGTGCAAGACAGTAAATAAAGTAAAACTAGCAACTAATTTTTTTGTATTTTGATTTAGTGCAGCAAACAAAGTAGTAAATAAAATAAAGCAAGACAAAAACAAAGTAAAGAGATTGCGATGTGGAGACTCCCCTTGCAGCGTGTCTTGATCTCCCCGGCAACGGCGCCAGAAAATCTGCTTGATACGCATACAGCACGCGTCCGTTGGGAACCCCAAGAGGAAGGTGTGATGCGTACAGCGGCAAGTTTTCCCTCAGTAAGAAACCAAGGTTTATCGAACCAGTAGGAGCCAAGAAGCACGTTGAAGGTTGATGGCGGCGAGATGTAGTGCGGCGCAACACCAGGGATTCCGGCGCCAACGTGGAACCTGCACAACACAACCAAAGTACTTTGCCCCAACGAAACAGTGAGGTTGTCAATCTCACCGGCTTGCTGTAACAAAGGATTAGATGTATAGTGTGGATGATGATTGTTTGCAGAGAACAGTAGAACAATTGCAGTAGATTGTATTTCAGATGTAAAGAATGGACCGGGGTCCATAGTTCACTAGTGGTGTCTCTCCCATAAGATAAATAGCATGTTGGGTGAACAAATTACAGTTGGGCAATTGACAAATAAAGAGGGCATGACCATGCACATACATGATATGATGAGTATAGTGAGATTTAATTGGGCATTACGACAAAGTACATAGACCGCTATCCAGCATGCATCTATGCCTAAAAAGTCCACCTTCAGGTTATCATCCGAACCCCTTCCAGTATTAAGTTGAAAACAACAGACAATTGCATTAAGTATGGTGCGTAATGTAATCAATAACTACATCCTCGGACATAGCATCAATGTTTTATCCCTAGTGGCAACAGTACATCCATAACCTTAGAGGTTTCTGTCACTCCTCCAGATTCACGGAGACATGAACCCACTATCGAGCATAAATACCCCCTCTTGGAGTTAAGAGTAAAAACTTGGCCAGAGCCTCTACTAATAACGGAGAGCATGCAAGATCATAAACAACACATAGATAATAGATTGATAATCAACATAACATAGTATTCTCTATTCATCGGATCCCAACAAACACAACATATAGCATTACAGATAGATGATCTTGATCATGTTCGGCAGCTCACAAGATCCGACAATGAAGCACATAAGGAGAAGACAACCATCTAGCTACTGCTATGGACCCATAGTCCAGGGGTAGACTACTCACTCATCACTCCGGAGGCGACCATGGCGGTGTAGAGTCCTCCGGGAGATGAATCCCCTCTCCGGCAGGGTGCCGGAGGCGATCTCCTGAATTCCCCGAGATGGGATTGGCGGCGGCGGCGTCTCTGGAAGGTTTTCCGTATCGTGGCTCTCGGTACTGGGGGTTTCGCGACGAAGGCTATTTGTAGGCGGAAGGGCAGGTCAAGGGGCGTCATGAGGGGCCCACACCATAGGGTGGCGCGGCCAGGGCTTGGGCCGCGCCGCCCTATCATCTGGCCGCCTCGTGGCCCCACTTCGTTAGCTCTCCAGTCTTCTGGAAGCTTCGTGTGAAAATAGGCCCCTGGGCGTTGATTTCGTCCAATTCCGAGAATATTTCCTTACTAGGATTTCTGAAACCAAAAACAGCAGAAAACAGCAACTGGCTCTTCGGCATCTCGTTAATAGGTTAGTTCCAGAAAATGCATAAATATGACATAAAGTATGCATAAAACATGTAGATATCATCAATAATGTGGCATGGAACATAAGAAATTATCGATACGTCGGAGACGTATCATTGGGAGATAACCCATGTGTTTATTTTGCTACTGTTTTGTTGTGTCTTGGAAGTTGTTACTACTATAGCAACCTCTCCTTATCTTTATTTTATTGCATTGTTGTGCCAAGTGAAGTCTCTAATAGAAGGTTGATACTAGATTTGGATTTCTGCGCAGAAACAGATTTCTTGCTGTCATGAATTTGGGAAGGGTTCTCTGTAGGTAACTCAGAAACATCTGCCAATTTACGTGAGTGATCCTCAGATATGTACGCAACTTTCATTAGTTTTGAGTTTTCTCATCTGAGCAAGTTTAGTGCCCCAGAAAAATTCGTCTTTACGGACTGTTCTGTTTTGATAGATTCTGCCTTTTATTTCGCATTGCCTCTTTTGCTGTGTTGGATGGATTTCTTTGTTTCATTAACTTTCAGTAGCCTTGGGCAATGTCCAGAAGTGTTAAGAATGATTGTGTCACCTCTGAACATGTGAATTTTTGATTATGCACTAACCCTCTAATGAGTTTGTTTTGAGTTTGGTGTGGAGGAAGTTTTCAAGGGTCAAGAGAAGAGGATGCTATATGATTAAGAAGAGTGGAAGGTCTAAGCTTGGGGATGCCCCCGTGGTTCATCCCTGCATATTTCAAGAAGACTCAAGCGTCTAAGCTTGGGGATGCCCAAGGCATCCCCTTCTTCATCAACAATTTATCAGGTTTCTTCTATTGAAACTATATTTTTATTCCGTCACATCTTATGTACTTTACTTGGAGCGTCTGTGTGCTTTTATTTTCGTTTTTGTTATTTTCATTCTCTGAATAAATTCATGCTTGTGTGGGAGAGAGACATGCTCCGCTTGTTCATATGAACACTGGTGTTCTTAGCTTTTAATGTTCATGGCGAAGGTTGAAACTGCTTCGTTCATTGTTATATGGTTGGAACAGAGAATGCTGCATGTGGTAATTGGTATAATGTCTTGAATAATTTAATACTTGGCAATTGTTGTGCTCATGTTTAAGCTCTTGCATCATATACTTTGCACCTATTAATGAAGAACTACATAGAGCTTGCTAAAATTTGGTTTGCATGATTAGTCTCTCTAGAGTCTAGATATTTTCTGGTGAGGTGTTTGAACAACAAGGAAACAATGTAGAGTCTTATAATGCTTGCAATATGTTCTTATGTAAGCTTTGCTGTACCAGTTCATACTTGTGTTTGCTTCAAACAACCTTGCTAGCATAAGCCTTGTATTGAGAGGGATTACTTCTCATGCATCCAAAATCCTTGAGCCAAAAACTATGCCATTTGTGTCCACCATACCTACCTACTACATGGTATTTCTTTGCCATTCCAAAGTAAATTGCTTGAGTGCTACCTTTAAAATTCCATTCTTTGTCTTTGCAATATATAGCTCATGGGAAAAATAGCTTAAAAACTATTGTGGTATTGAATATGTACTTATGTATCTTATGTCTTAATAAGTTGCTTGTTGAGCGATAACCATGTTCCTGGGGACGCCATCAACTATTACACTTTGTTGAATATCATGTGAGTTGCTATGCATGTTCGTCTTGTCTGAATTAAGGGTGATTTATCATGAGTTGAATGGTTTGAGTATGCATATTGTTAGAGAAGAACATTGGGCCGCTAACTAAAGCCATGATCCATGGTGGAAGTTTCAGTTTTGGACAACAATCCTCAATCTCCTATGAGAATATTATCTGTTGTTGAATGCTTATGCATTAAAGAGGAGTCCATTATCTGTTGTCTATGTTGTCCCGGTATGGATGTCTAAGTTGAGAATAATCAAAAGCGAGAAATCCAATGCGAGCTTTATCCTTAGACCTTTGTACAGGCGGCATTGAGGTACCCCTTTGTGATACTTGGTTAAAACATATGTATTGCGATGATAATCCATGTAAATCCAAGCTAATTAGGACAAGGTGCGGGCACTATTGGTAATCTATGCATGAGGCTTGCAACTTGTAGGATATCTTATACATAACACATATGCTTTATTACTACCGTTGACAAAATTGTTTCTTGTTTTCAAAATAAAAGCTCTAGCACAAATATAGCAATCCATGCTTCCCTCTTCGAAGGGCCATTCTTCTACTTTTATGTTGAGTCAGTTTACCCACTTCTTTCTATCTTAGAAGCAAACACTTGTGTTAACTGTGCATTGATTCTTACATGCTTGCATATTTGCATTCATCATATTACTTTGCATTGACAACTATCCATGAGATATGCATGTTGAAGTTGAAAGCAACCGCTGAAACTTATATCTTCCTTTGTGTTGCTCCAATGCCTGTACTTTGAATCTATTGCTTTATGAGTTAACTCTTATGCAAGACTTATTGATGCTTGTCTTGAAAGTACTATTCATGAAAAGTCTTTGCTATATGATTCAGTTGTTTACTCATTGTCTTTACCATTGCTTTGAATCACTTCATTCATCTCATATGCTTTGCAATAGTATGATCAAGATTATGTTGGTAGCATGTCACTTCAGAAATTATCTTTGTTATCGTTTACCTACTCGAGGACGAGTTGGAACTAAGCTTGGGGATGCTGATACGTCTCCAACGTATCTATAATTTCTGATGTTCCATGCTTGTTTTATGACAATACCTACATGTTTTGTTCACACTTTATATCGTTTTTATGCGTTTTCCGGAACTAACCTATTGACGAGATGCCGAAGTGCCAGTTCCTGTTTTCTGTTGTTTTTGGTTTCAGAAATCCTAGTAAGGAAATATTCTCAGAATTGGACGAAATCAACGCCCAGTGTCTTATATTTCAAGGAAGCTTCCAGAGCACCGAAGAGGGGCCAGAGGAGAGGCCCAGGGCCACCACACGTGGTGGCGGCGCGGCCAAGGGGGGAGGCGCGCCCCCCTGGTGTGTGGCTGCCCCGTGGCCCTTCCGACTCCGACTCTTCGCCTATTTAAGCCTCCTGACCTAAATCTTCGAGACGAATAAGCCACGGTACGAGAAACCTTCCAGAGCCGCCGCCATCGTGAAGCCAAGATCTGGGGGACAGGAGTCTCTGTTCCGGCACACCGCCGGGACGGGGAAGTGCCCCCGGAAGGCATCTCCATCGACACCACCGCCATCTTCATCACCGCTGCTGTCTCCCATGAGGAGGAAGTAGTTCTCCATCGAGGCTAAGGGCTGTACCGGTAGCTATGTGGTTAATCTCTCTCTCCCATGTACTTCAATACAATGATCTCATGAGCTGCCTTACATGATTGAGATTCATATGATGAGCTTTGTATCACTATTAATCTATGTGCTACTCTAGTGATGTTATTAAAGTACTCTATTCCTCCTCCATAATGTAATGGTGACAGTGTGTGCATCATGTAGTACTTGGCGTAGTTTATGATTGTAATCTCTTGTAGATTATGAAGTTAACTATTACTATGATAGTATTGATGTGATCTATTCCTCCTTTCATAGTCTGACGGTGACAGTGTGCATGCTATGTTAGTACTCGGTATAATTGCGTTGGTCTATCATGCACTCTAAGGTTACTTAAATATGAACATCGAATGTTGTGGAGCTTGTTAACTCCGGCATTGAGGTGCTCTTGTAGCCCTGCACAATTAATGGTGTTTGTCATCCAACAAGAGAGTGTAGAGTGGTTTTATTATGTGATCAATGTTGAGAGTGTCCACTAGTGAAAGTATGATCCTGATACGTCTCCGACTTATCGATAATTTCTTACGTTCCATGCCACATTATTGATGATATCTACATGTTTTTTGCATACTTTATGTCATATTTATGCGTTTTCCGGAACTAACCTATTGACGAGATGCCGAAGGGCCAGTTGCTGTTTTCTGCTGTTTTTGGTTTCAGAAATCCTAGTAAGGAAATATTCTCGGAATCGGACGAAATCAACGCCCAGCATCTTAGAAATACACGAAGCTTCCAGAACACCCGGGAAGGACCAGAGGTGGGCCACAGGGGCCCTAGGAGGGTGGCTGGCGCGGCCCAAGCCCTGGCCGCGCCGCCATACCCCCTCACCGCCTCGTCGCCCCTCTGACGCCGCCTCTTCGCCTATATAAAGGTCCTCGACCTAAAACCTCGATACGAAAAAAGCCACGGTACGAGAAACCATCCAGAGCCGGCGCCATCGCGAAGCCAAGATCTGGGGGACAGGAGTCTCTGTTCCGGCACGCCGCCGGGATGGGGAAGTGCCCCCGGAAGGCTTCTCCATCGACACCACCGCCATCTTCATCACCGCTGCTGTCTCCCATGAGGAGGGAGTAGTTCTCCATCGAGGCTCGGGGCTGTACCGGTAGCTATGTGGTTAATCTCTCTCCTATGTGCTTCAATACAATGATCTCATGAGCTGCCTACATGATTGAGATTCATATGAGTTTGGTATCACTACTATTCTATGTGCTACTCTAGTGATGTTATTAAAGTATTCTATTCCTCCTGCATGGTGTAAAGGGGCAGTGTGTGCATCATGTAGTACTTGGCGTAGTTTATGATCGTGATCTCTTGTAGATTGTGAAGTTAACTATTACTATGATGGTATTGATGTGATCTATTTGGTTATGTTGATCTATCTTGCACTCTAAGGTTATTTAAATATGAACATTGAATATTGTGGAGCTTGTTAACTCCGGCATTGAGGGTTCGTGTAATCCTACGCAATGGTGTTCATCATCCAACAAGAGAGTGTAGAGTCTAGCATTTATCTATTCTGTTATGTGATCAATGTTGAGAGTGTCCACTAGTGAAAGTATAATCCATAGGCCTTGTTCCTAAATACTGCTATCGCTGCTTGTTTACTGTTTTACTGCGTTTCTACTGCCTGCAATATTACCACCATCAACTACACGCCAGCAAGCACTTTTCTGGTGCCGTTGCTACTACTCATATTTATTCATACCACCTGTATTTCACTATCTCTTCGCCGAACTAGTGTACCTATTAGGTGTGTTGGGGACACAAGAGACTTCTTGCTTTGTGGTTGCAGGGTTGCATGAGAGAGATATCTTTGACCTCTTCCTCCCTGAGATCGATAAACCTTGGGTGATCCACTTAAGGGAAACTTGCTGCTGTTCTACAAACCTCTGCTCTTGGAGGCCCAACACTGTCTACAAGAATAGAAGCTCCCGTAGACATCAAGCACTTTTCTGGCGCCGTTGCCGGGGACGAAAGGTAAAAGGCACTCATACTCCGGTTCCAGTGTGAGTACTTTTCTGGCGCCATTGTGTTTGTGCTCGAAGCTATTTCCTTTAGATCCTGCAATTGCATCTTTTTGTTTCTTGTTTACACTAGTTAGGCATAATGGAAAACAACAAAAATATGAGAGATCTTTATGAACTTTATCTTGAATTAGGACATGATGTGTTTGAAGAGAGAATTAAAAAACCCATGGAACTTTATATGCATGTTAATGGGAATGTTATTAATATGAATGCTTTGAACACTATTGTTGCTAATGCTATGGAAAATTCTAAGCTTGGGGAAGCTGGTTTTGATGAGCATGATCTTTTTAGTCCCCCAAGCATTGAGGAGGAAATTTACTTTGATGATACTTTGCCTCCTATTTATGATGATTATAATGATAGTAGTCTTTTGGTACCACCTACTATGGAGAGTAAATTTGATTATGAATACAATATGCCTCCTATATTTGATGATGAGAATAATAATGATAGCTACTTTGTTGAATTTGCTCCCACTACAACTAATAAAATTGACTATGCTTATGTTGGGAGTAGTAATAATTTTATGCATGAGACTCATGATAAGAATGCTTTATGTGATGGTTATATTGTTGAGTTTGCTCATGACACTACTGAAAGTTATTATGAGAGAGGAAAATATGGGTGTAGAAATTTTCATGTTGCTAAAACACCTCTCTATGTGCTGAAATTTTTGAAGCTACACTTGTTCCATCTTCCTATGCTTGTTACTTTGCTCTTCATGAACTTGTTTATTTACAAGATTCCTTTTCATAGGAAGCATGTTAGACTTAAGTGTGTTTTCAATTTGCCTCTTGATGCTCTCTTTTGCTTCAAATACTATTTCTTGCGAGTGCATCATTAAAACTGCTGAGCCCATCTTAATGGCTATAAAGAAAGAACTTCTTGGGAGATAACCCATGCGTTTATTTTGCTACAGTAATTTTGTTTTATATTTGTGTCTTGGAAGTTGTTACTACTGAAGCAACCTCTCCTTATCTTATTTTATTGCATTGTTGTGCCAAGTAAAGTCTTTGATAGTAAGGTTCATACTAGATTTGGATTACTACGCAGAAACAGATTTCTTTGCTGTCACGAATCTGGGCAAAATTCTCTGTAGGTAACTCAGAAAATTATGCCAATTTACGTGAGTGATCCTCAGATATGTACGCAACTTTCATTCAATTTGAGCATTTTCATTTGAGCAAGTCTGGTGCCCCTTTAAAATTCGTCTTTACGGACTGTTCTGTTTTGATAGATTCTGCCTTTTATTTCGCATTGCTTCTTTTGCTATGTGGGATGGATTTCTTTGTTCCATTGACTTCCAGTAGCTTTGAGCAATGTCCAGAAGTGTTAAGAATGATTGTGTCACCTCTGAACATGTGAGTTTTTGATTATGCACTAACCCTCTAATGAGTTTGTTTCGAGTTTGGTGTGGAGGAAGTTTTCAAGGGTCAAGAGAGGAGGGTGATATACTATGATCAAGAAGAGTGAAAAGCCTAAGCTTGGGGATGCCCCGGTGGTTCATCCCTGCATATTTCAAGAATACTCAAGCATCTTGAATAAATGCTTGTGAGGGAGAGAGACACGCTCCGCTGGTTCATATGAACACATGTGTTCTTAGCTTTTAATTTTCACGGCGAAGGTTGAAACTGCTTCGTTAATTGTTGTATGGTTGGAATCGGGAAATGCTACATGTAGTAATTGGTAAAATGTCTTGGATAATGTGATACTTGGCGATTGTTGTGCTCATGTTTAAGCTCTTGCATCATATACTTTGCACCTATTAATGAAGAAATACATAGAGCTTGCTAAAATTTGGTTTGCATAATTGGTCTCTCTAAAGGTCTAGATAATTTCCAGTATTGAGTTTGAACAACAAGGAAGACGGTGTAGAGTCTTATAATGTTTACAATATGTCTTTTATGTGAGTTTTGCTGCACCGGTTCATCCTTGTGTTTGTTTCAAATAGCCTTGCTAGCCTAAACCTTGTATCGAGAGGGAATACTTCTCATGCATCCAAAATCCTTGAGCCAACCACTATGCCATTTGTGTCCACCATACCTACCTACTACATGGTATTTCTCCGCCATTCCAAAGTAAATTGCTTGAGTGCTACCTTTAAATTTTCTATCCTTCACCTTTGCAATATATAGCTCATGGGACAAATAGCCTAAAAACTATTGTGGTATTGAATATGTACTTATGCACTTTATCTCTTATTAAGTTGCTTGTTGAGCGATAACCATGTTCCTGGGGACGCCATCAACTACTCTTTGTTGAATATCATGTGAGTTGTGATACGTCCCCGACGTATCCATAATTTCTGTTGTTCCATGCTTGTTTTATGATAATACTTACATGTTTTGCTTGCACTTTACGATGATTTCATGCATTTTCCGGAACTAACCTATTAACGAGATGCCACAGTGCCATTTCCTATTTTCTGCTGTTTTTGGTTCCAGAAAGGCTGTTCGGGCAATATTCTCGGAATTGGACGAAATCAACGCCAAACCTCCTATTTTTCCCGGAAGGCTCCAGAACACCGAAGAAGAGTCGGAGAGGGGCCAGGGGGCCACCACACCACATGGCGGCGCGGGCCAGACCCTGGCCGCGCCGGCCTAGGGTGTGGCGCCCCCAGGTGCCCCCCTGCGCCGCCTCTTTGCCTATAAAATCCCTTTCGACCTAAAAACGCAGTACCAATTGACGAAACTCCAGAAAGACTCCAGGGGCGCCGCCGCCATCGCGAAACTCCAATTCGGGGGACAGAACTCTGTTCCGGCACCCTGCCGGGACGTGGAAGTGCCCCCGGAAGCCATCTCCATCAACGCCACCGCCTCCGCCATGCTCCGTGAGTAGTTCCCCCATGGACTACGGGTTCTAGCAGTAGCTAGTCGGTATTCTCTCCCCCATGTACTTCAATACAATGGTCTCATGAGCTGCCTTACATGATTGAGATTCATCTGATGTAATCGGTGTTGTGTTTGTTGGGATCCGATGGATGATACATTATGATTAGTCTATCTATAAAGTTTGTGAAGTTATTGTTGCTGCAATCTTGTTATTCTTAATGCTTGTCACTAGGGCCCGAGTGGCATGATCTTAGATTTGAGCTTTATAATTATTGCTTAGATTGTATCTACAAGTTGTATGCACATGTCACTGTCCGGAACCAAAGGCCCCGAAGTGGCAAGAATCGGGACAACCGGAGGGGATGGCGGTGATGTGAGGGACACATGTTTTCACGGAGTGTTAATGCTTTGCTCCGGTACTCTATTAAAAGGAGTACCTTAATATCCAGTAGTTTCCCTTGAGGCCCGGCTGCCACCGGCTGGTAGGACAAAAGATGTTGTGCAAGTTTCTCATTGCGAGCACGTACGACTATATACGGAAAACATGCCTACATAATTAATAAGCCTGATGTTCTGTCTTAATGCTTTGATTCCTATCAATTGCCCAACTGTAATTTGTTCACCCAACACTTGTCACTTATTGGAGAGTTACCACTAGTGTAGATCGCTGGGAACCCCGGTCCATCTCTCATCATAATATACTTGTTCTACATGTCATTGGAAGTAGTATCAACTATCTTCTGGTGCCATCGCTCTCATATTGCTATTCTTTGCTGTTTGTATTCTTTGTTACTATTGCTCTCATATTACTTGCTACTTTCACATCACCCCTGTTGCTAGTGTTTTTCAGTGCGGCTGAATTGACAACTCGGTTGTTAAGGCTTATAAGTATTCTTTACCTCCCCTTGTGTCGAATCAATAAATTTGGGTTATACTACCCTCGAAGACTATCGCGATCCCCTATACTTGTGGGTCATCAAGACTGTTTTTACGGCGCCGTTGCAGGGGAGGCATAGCTCTACTCATAAGTTCACACTGGGAGTACACTCTACCTCTCTCTCTGTTTTTAATTTGTTTTATTTTGCTTTGCTTAGTTTACTTTTGCCTAGTTTATTTGTGCTTAGTTTATTTTTGTCTAGTATTAGTTCGCGTAGTTTACTTTTGCTTAGTTTATTTTTGTCTTGTTTTATTTGTCTCATATACCCAAAAATCCATAAAAATTTGAAAAACCGAAAAATTAAAAACTGCTATTATGGGAGAACCTACAACCTACTTGGAGCTTATGGAATGTTATAATTGTTATAGAGAATCAAGAACTGGTAGAATAATGAGTGCTATGATAGAAAAATTAAATACAATTGCTAGAATCTTGCTTAGACGCCATGATATAAACTGTTGCTCTCAACAGGATAAACATCTTAAATTTCAATGTGGCTTTAGTGAGGAATATTTTATTAAGAGCTATAATCGGAATTGCTATATTCATTATGGGTTCGAAGAGGTAGAACAATTTGTCTTATTTATGGGAGCCTCAGAGATAGAATCCTTCATGGTAGAGAATTATGAAACTTGTGCTATTTGTAAGGACCTTAAAGATTATGTCTCTACTATCCTTAATTCTTGCATAGAATGCTACAATAGGAATCCTTATATCCTTGATTATAAAGAGAGACACATTAATGCACAAGAATGCACTCACAATTTGCAGGAACCTGTGGAAGAAGAAATTGATGAACTTGAAAGCTCATTGGATGAAAAAGAAGAGGAGAGTGACGAACAAAAGGAGGAAGAATGGATTAGCTACCCATGCCAACCTTCTAATGAGAGTAACTCTTTATCTCTTACACTATTTGATTGTCCTCCATGCTTACCGGAAGAGGTTGAATGTTATGTTCCTGTGGATTCTCTTGAAATAGTCCCCATGAGTAATACTTGTGAAAATAATTATGCTACTGTTATTTATGATAATCCATGCTACTTTGATAAATCTTATGATAATGCTTTGTTTGTGCCTGATGTCGAAATGCATGGTACTAAAGAATTTTGCTTGGCAAATGTTTATGATAAATCTCTAGATGATGGTCCTATGTTACTTGATAATATTAATTGTACTACTAATGAAAATGGGATTGGAGAGTTTTTGACTTTATCTATGTGTCCCATATCTCTTGAGACTGATCAACTACCTTGTTATTTTATTAATAAAAGTAAGTTTGAAAGTTTTAATTCCACTATTCTTGAACTTGATAAAAATTATGTGTTTGGAAATCATGAAAAGTATGCTGCATGTGATAGTTATATTGTTGAGTTTATTCATGAAGCTACTGAAAATTATTATGAGAGAGGAAAATATGGTTGTAGAAATTTGCATGGTACTAAAACACCTCTCTATGTGCTTAAAATTTTGAAGTTACTCTTGTTTTATCTTCTTATGCTTGTCACTTTGTTCTTCATGAATTTATTTGTGCACAAGATTCCTATGCATAGGAAGTGGGTGAGACTTAAATGTGTTTTGAATTTGCCTCTTGATGCTCTCTTTTGCTTCAAACACTATTTCTTGCGAGTGCATCATTAAAACTGCTGAGCCCATCTTAATGGCTATAAAGAAAGCAACTTCTTGGGAGATAACCCATGTGTTATTTTGCTACAGTACTTTGTTTTATATTTGTGTCTTGGAAGTTGTTTACTACTGTAGCAACCTCTCCTTATCTTAGTTTTGTGTTTTGTTGTGCCAAGTGAAGCCTCTAATCGAAGGTTGATACTAGATTTGGATTTCTGCGCAGAAACAGATTTCTATCTGTCACGAATCTGGGCTGTTTTCTCTGTAGAAAAATCAGAAAAATATGAAAATTTACGTGCGTGTTCCTCAGATATGTACGCAACTTTCATTAGTTTTGAGTTTTCTGATTTGAGCAACGGAAGTATTTTATTAAAATTCGTCTTTACTGGCTGTTCTGTTTTGGCAGATTCTGTCTCTGTTTTTTTGCATTGTCTCTTGTGGACTTTAAGCGAGCTTTTCTAGACATAGAGAGCTGTAGCTAATGTTTTATTGAGTTCTTGCAATGTGCCACTACAGGACCAAGGTGGATTCAAATTTTTTTGAGTACTAACCCCTCTAATGAAGTTTATGAGAAGTTTGTTGTGAAGGAAGTTTTCAAGGGTCAAGAGAGGAGGATGATATATGATCAAGAAGAGTGAAAAGTCTAAGCTTGGGGATGCCCCGATGGTTCATCCCTGCATATTTCAAGAAGACTCAAGCGTCTAAGCTTGGGGATGCCCAAGGCATCCCCTTCTTCATCAACTTATCGAGTTCCTCCCCTGAAACTATATTTTTATTCGGTCACATCATATGTGCTTTACTTGGAGCGTCTGTATGTTTTATTTTTGTTTGTGTTTGAATAAATTCGGATCCTAGCAATCCTTGTTTGGGAGAGACACACGCTCCGCTTTTTCATATGAACACTTGTTCTTCGTTTTACTTTTAATGTTCAATGATAAAAGTTGGAAGCTACAATACTTATTGGTTATTTGGTTGGGAAAAGAAAATGCCTCATATGTTGTGGATAATTTGACACTTGGCAATTGTTTTGAGCTCTCAAGTAGATCATAAGTTTTTGCATGTAGTTTAAACCTATTAGTGGAGAACTACCGTAAAGCTTGTTGAAATTGGTTTGCATAATTGATCTCTCTTAAGGTCTAGATATTTTCTGGTAAAAGTGTTTGAGCAACAAGGAAGACAGTGTAGAGTATTATAATGCTTGCGATATGTTCTTATGTAAGTTTTGCTGTACCGGTTCATACTTGTGTTTGCTTCAAATAACCTTGCTAGCCCAAAACCTTGTACTGAGAGGGAATGCTTCTCGTGCATCCAAAACCTTGAGCCAAAAACTATGCCATTTGTGTCCACCATACCTACCTACTATGTGGTATTTCCTGCCATTCCAAAGTAAATTGCTTGAGTGCTACCTTTAAACAATTCAAAATGCTTCTCAATTTGTGTTTATGTTTCATAGCTCATGAGGAAGTATGTGGTGTTTAGCTTTCAACCTTGTCATTTACTTTTGACGGACTCTCACATGGACTAGTGGCACATCCGCTTATCCAATAATTTTGCAAAAAGAGCTGGCAATGGGATTCCCAGTCCCAAATTAATTAACTTAAATAGACACTCCTCCATGGTTTGTGATTGATGGACGACACCCGAAGGATTCGGTTAGCCATGGCTTGTGTAAGCAAAGGTTGGGAGGAGTGTCATCATAATAAAACTAAAATAAAAAGGCACTCCTTCATGGTATGAGATTGTTGGCAGGCACCCGAGGATTCGGTTAGCCATGGTTTGTGTAAGAAAGGTTGGAAGGAGTGCCACATAAATATGCAAATAATTCATGGGAGCCGCTCTTGAAAGTCCGGTTGGCGAGGTAGTTGGTGTACCCACTACCATTCGTTGACAACAACAAACACCTCTCAAAACTTTACTTTTATGCTCTCTTTATGTTTTCAAAATCAAAGCTCTAGCACAAATATAGCAATCGATGCTTTCCTCTTTGAAGGACCATTCTTTTACTTTATGTTGAGTCAGTTTACCTACTTCTTTCCACCTTAGAAGCAAACACTTGTGTTAACTGTGCATTGATTCTTACATACTTGCTTATTTGCATTCATCATATTACTTTATGTTGACAATTATCCATGATATATGCATGTTGAAAGTTGAAAGCAACTGCTGAAACTTATATCCCCCTTTGTGTTGCTTCGATGCCTTTACTTTGAATTTATTGCTTTATGAGTTAACTCTTGTGCAAGACTTTTGATGCTTGTCTTGAAAGTACTATTCATGAAAAGTTTTGCTATATGTTATCTACTTGTTAGCAACTATAGATCATTGCCTTGAGTCACTTCATTCATTTCATATGCTTTGTAATAGTATGATCAAGGTTATGTAAGTAGCATGTCACTACAAAAATTATTCTTTTTATCGTTTACCTGCTCGGGACGAGCAGGAACTAAGCTTGGGGATGCTGATACGTCCCCGACGTATCCATAATTTCTGTTGTTCCATGCTTGTTTTATGACAATACTTACATGTTTTGCTTGCACTTTATGATGATTTCATGCATTTTCCGGAACTAACCTATTAACGAGATGCCACAGTGCCAGTTCCTGTTTTCTGCTGTTTTTGGTTCCAGAAAGGCTGTTCGGGCAATATTCTCGGAATTGGACGAAATCAACGCCAAACCTCCTATTTTTCCCGGAAGGCTCCAGAACACCGAAGAAGAGTCGGAGAGGGGCCAGGGGGCCACCACACCACATGGCGGCGCGGGCCAGACCCTGGCCGCGCCGGCCTAGGTGTGGCGCCCCCAGTGCCCCCTGCGCCGCCTCTTCGCCTATAAAATCCCTTTCGACCTAAAACGCAGTACCAATTGACGAAACTCCGGAAAGACTCCGGGGCGCCGCCGCCATCGCGAAACTCCAATTCGGGGACGAACTCTGTTCCGGCACCTGCCGGGACGTGGAAGTGCCCCGGAAGCCATCTCCATCAACGCCACCGCCTCCGCCATGCTCCGTGAGTAGTTCCCCCATGGACTACGGGTTCTAGCGATAGCTAGTCGGTATTCTCTCCCCATGTACTTCAATACAATGGTCTCATGAGCTGCCTTACATGATTGAGATTCATCGATGTAATCGGTGTTGTGTTTGTTGGGATCCGATGGATGATACATTATGATTAGTCTATCTATAAAGTTTGTGAAGTTATTGTTGCTGCAATCTTGTTATTCTTAATGCTTGTCACTAGGGCCCGAATGGCATGATCTTAGATTTGAGCTTTATAATTATTGCTTAGATTGTATCTACAAGTTGTATGCACATGTCACTGTCCGGAACCAAAGGCCCCGAAGTGGCAAGAATCGGGACAACCGGAGGGGATGGCGGTGATGTGAGGGACACATGTTTTCACGGAGTGTTAATGCTTTGCTCCGGTACTCTATTAAAAGGAGTACCTTAATATCCAGTAGTTTCCCTTGAGGCCCGGCTGCCACCGGCTGGTAGGACAAAAGATGTTGTGCAAGTTTCTCATTGCGAGCACGTACGACTATATACGGAAAACATGCCTACATAATTAATAAGCCTGATGTTCTGTCTTAATGCTTTGATTCCTATCAATTGCCCAACTGTAATTTGTTCACCCAACACTTGTCACTTATTGGAGAGTTACCACTAGTGTAGATCGCTGGGAACCCCGGTCCATCTCTCATCATAATATACTTGTTCTACATGTCATTGGAAGTAGTATCAACTATCTTCTGGTGCCATCGCTCTCATATTGCTATTCTTTGCTGCTGTATTCTTGTTACTATTGCTCTCATATTCTTGCTACTTTCACATCACCCCTGTTGCTAGTGTTTTTCAGTGCGGCTGAATTGACAACTCAGTTGTTAAGGCTTATAAGTATTCTTTACCTCCCCTTGTGTCGAATCAATAAATTTGGGTTATACTACCCTCGAAGACTATCGCGATCCCCTATACTTGTGGGTCATCAAGACTGTTTTCTGGCGCCGTTGCCGGGGAGGCATAGCTCTACTCATAAGTTCACCTGGGGAGTACACTCTACCTCTCTCTCTGTTTTTAATTTGTTTTATTTTGCTTTGCTTAGTTTACTTTTGCCTAGTTTATTTGTGCTTAGTTTATTTTTGTCTAGTATTAGTTCGCGTAGTTTACTTTTGCTTAGTTTATTTTTGTCTTGTTTTATTTGTCTCATATACCCAAAAATCCATAAAAATTTGAAAAACCGAAAAATTAAAAACTGCTATTATGGGAGAACCTACAACCTACTTGGAGCTTATGGAATGTTATAATTGTTATAGAGAATCAAGAACTGGTAGAATAATGAGTGCTATGATAGAAAAATTAAATACAATTGCTAGAATCTTGCTTAGACGCCATGATATAAACTGTTGCTCTCAACAGGATAAACATCTTAAATTTCAATGTGGCTTTAGTGAGGAATATTTTATTAAGAGCTATAATCGGAATTGCTATATTCATTATGGGTTCGAAGAGGTAGAACAATTTGTCTTATTTATGGGAGCCTCCGAGATAGAATCCTTCATGGTAGAGAATTATGAAACTTGTGCTATTTGTAAGGACCTTAAAGATTATGTCTCTACTATCCTTAATTCTTGCATAGAATGCTACAATAGGAATCCTTATATCCTTGATTATAAAGAGAGACACATTAATGCACAAGAATGCACTCACAATTTGCAGGAACCTGTGGAAGAAGAAATTGATGAACTTGAAAGCTCATTGGATGAAAAAGAAGAGGAGAGTGACGAACAAAAGGAGGAAGAATGGATTAGCTACCCATGCCAACCTTCTAATGAGAGTAACTCTTTATCTCTTACACTATTTGATTGTCCTCCATGCTTACCGGAAGAGGTTGAATGTTATGTTCCTGTGGATTCTCTTGAAATAGTCCCCATGAGTAATACTTGTGAAAATAATTATGCTACTGTTATTTATGATAATCCATGCTACTTTGATAAATCTTATGATAATGCTTTGTTTGTGCCTGATGTCGAAATGCATGGTACTAAAGAATTTTGCTTGGCAAATGTTTATGATAAATCTCTAGATGATGGTCCTATGTTACTTGATAATATTAATTGTACTACTAATGAAAATGGGATTGGAGAGTTTTTGACTTTATCTATGTGTCCCATATCTCTTGAGACTGATCAACTACCTTGTTATTTTATTAATAAAAGTAAGTTTGAAAGTTTTAATTCCACTATTCTTGAACTTGATAAAAATTATGTGTTTGGAAATCATGAAAAGTATGCTGCATGTGATAGTTATATTGTTGAGTTTATTCATGAAGCTACTGAAAATTATTATGAGAGAGGAAAATATGGTTGTAGAAATTTGCATGGTACTAAAACACCTCTCTATGTGCTTAAAATTTTGAAGTTACTCTTGTTTTATCTTCTTATGCTTGTCACTTTGTTCTTCATGAATTTATTTGTGCACAAGATTCCTATGCATAGGAAGTGGGTGAGACTTAAATGTGTTTTGAATTTGCCTCTTGATGCTCTCTTTTGCTTCAAACACTATTTCTTGCGAGTGCATCATTAAAACTGCTGAGCCCATCTTAATGGCTATAAAGAAAGCAACTTCTTGGGAGATAACCCATGTGTTATTTTGCTACAGTACTTTGTTTTATATTTGTGTCTTGGAAGTTGTTTACTACTGTAGCAACCTCTCCTTATCTTAGTTTTGTGTTTTGTTGTGCCAAGTGAAGCCTCTAATCGAAGGTTGATACTAGATTTGGATTTCTGCGCAGAAACAGATTTCTATCTGTCACGAATCTGGGCTGTTTTCTCTGTAGAAAAATCAGAAAAATATGAAAATTTACGTGCGTGTTCCTCAGATATGTACGCAACTTTCATTAGTTTTGAGTTTTCTGATTTGAGCAACGGAAGTATTTTATTAAAATTCGTCTTTACTGGCTGTTCTGTTTTGGCAGATTCTGTCTCTGTTTTTTTTTGCATTGTCTCTTGTGGACTTTAAGCGAGCTTTTCTAGACATAGAGAGCTGTAGCTAATGTTTTATTGAGTTCTTGCAATGTGCCACTACAGGACCAAGGTGGATTCAAATTTTTTTTGAGTACTAACCCCTCTAATGAAGTTTATGAGAAGTTTGTTGTGAAGGAAGTTTTCAAGGGTCAAGAGAGGAGGATGATATATGATCAAGAAGAGTGAAAAGTCTAAGCTTGGGGATGCCCCGATGGTTCATCCCTGCATATTTCAAGAAGACTCAAGCGTCTAAGCTTGGGGATGCCCAAGGCATCCCCTTCTTCATCAACTTATCAGGTTCCTCCCCTGAAACTATATTTTTATTCGGTCACATCATATGTGCTTTACTTGGAGCGTCTGTATGTTTTATTTTTGTTTGTGTTTGAATAAATTCGGATCCTAGCAATCCTTGTTTGGGAGAGACACACGCTCCGCTTTTTCATATGAACACTTGTTCTTCGTTTTACTTTTAATGTTCAATGATAAAAGTTGGAAGCTACAATACTTATTGGTTATTTGGTTGGGAAAAGAAAATGCCTCATATGTTGTGGATAATTTGACACTTGGCAATTGTTTTGAGCTCTCAAGTAGATCATAAGTTTTTGCATGTAGTTTAAACCTATTAGTGGAGAACTACCGTAAAGCTTGTTGAAATTGGTTTGCATAATTGATCTCTCTTAAGGTCTAGATATTTTCTGGTAAAAGTGTTTGAGCAACAAGGAAGACAGTGTAGAGTATTATAATGCTTGCGATATGTTCTTATGTAAGTTTTGCTGTACCGGTTCATACTTGTGTTTGCTTCAAATAACCTTGCTAGCCCAAAACCTTGTACTGAGAGGGAATGCTTCTCGTGCATCCAAAACCTTGAGCCAAAAACTATGCCATTTGTGTCCACCATACCTACCTACTATGTGGTATTTCCTGCCATTCCAAAGTAAATTGCTTGAGTGCTACCTTTAAACAATTCAAAATGCTTCTCAATTTGTGTTTATGTTTCATAGCTCATGAGGAAGTATGTGGTGTTTAGCTTTCAACCTTGTCATTTACTTTTGACGGACTCTCACATGGACTAGTGGCACATCCGCTTATCCAATAATTTTGCAAAAAGAGCTGGCAATGGGATTCCCAGTCCCAAATTAATTAACTTAAATAGACACTCCTCCATGGTTTGTGATTGATGGACGACACCCGAAGGATTCGGTTAGCCATGGCTTGTGTAAGCAAAGGTTGGGAGGAGTGTCATCATAATAAAACTAAAATAAAAAGGCACTCCTTCATGGTATGAGATTGTTGGCAGGCACCCGAGGATTCGGTTAGCAACTTGTGGGTCATCAAGTTGCTATGCATGTTCGTCTTGTCTGAAGTAAGGGAGATTTACCGCTAGAATGGTTAGAGCATTGCATAATGTTAGAGAAGAACATTGGGCCGCTAACTAAAGCCATGATCCATGGTGGAAGTTTCAGTTTTGGACAAATATCCTCAATCTCATATGAGAAAATTAATTGTTGCTACATGCTTATGCATATAAGAGGAGTCCATTATCTGTTGTCTATGTTGTCCCGGTATGGATGTCTAAGTTGAGAATAATCAATAGCGAGAAATCCGATGCGAGCTTTCTCCTTAGACCTTTGTACAGGCGGCATAGAGGTACCCCTTTGTGACACTTGGTTAAAACATGTGCATTGCGATAATCCCGGTAATCCGAGCTAATTAGGACAAGGTGCGGGCACTATTAGTATACTATGCATGAGGCTTGCAACTTGTAAGATATAATTTACATAACACATATGCTTTATTACTACCGTTGACAAAGTTGTTTCTTGTTTTCAAAATCAAAGCTCTAGCACAAATATAGCAATCGATGCTTTCCTCTTTGAAGGACCTTTCTTCTACTTTTATGTTGAGTCAGTTCACCTATTTCTCTCTACCTCAAGAAGCAAACACTTGTGTGAACTGTGCATTGATTCCTACATACTTGCATATTGCACTTGTTATATTGCTTTGCATTGACAATTATCCATGAGATATACATGTTACAAGTTGAAAGCAACCGCTGAAACTTAATCTTCCTTTGTGTTGCTTCAATACCTTTACTTTGATTTATTGCTTTATGAGTTAACTCTTATGCAAGACTTATTGATGCTTGTCTTGAAGTACTATTCATGAAAAGTCTTTGCTATATGATTCATTTGTTTACTCATGTCATTTACATTGCTTTGATCGCTGCATTCATTACATATGCTTACAATAGTATGATCAAGTTTATGATGGCATGTCACTCCGGAAATTATCTTTGTTATCGTTTACCTGCTCGGGACGAGCAGAAACTAAGCTTGGGGATGCTGATACGTCTCCGACGTATCGATAATTTCTTATGTTCCATGCCACATTATTGATGATATCTACATGTTTTATGCATACTTTATGTCATATTTATGCGTTTTCCGGAACTAACCTATTGACGAGATGCCGAAGGGCTAGTTGCTGTTTTCTGCTGTTTTTGGTTTCAGAAATCGTAGTAAGGAAATATTCTCGGAATCGGACGAAATCAACGCCCAGCATCTTAGAAATACACGAAGCTTCCAGAACACCCGGGAAGGACCAGAGGTGGGCCACAGGGGCCCCAGGAGGGTGGCTGGCGCGGCCCAAGCACTGGCCGCGCCGCCATACCCCCTCACCGCCTCGTCGCCCCTCTGACGCCGCCTCTTCGCCTATATAAAGGTCCTCGACCTAAAACCTCGATACGAAAAAAGCCACGGTACGAGAAACCATCCAGAGCCGCCGCCATCGCGATGCCAAGATCTGGGGGACAGGAGTCTCTGTTCCGGCACGCCGCCGGGATGGGGAAGTGCCCCCGGAAGGCTTCTCCATCGACACCACCGCCATCTTCATCACTGCTGCTGTCTCCCATGAGGAGGGAGTAGTTGTAATATCCCAGGTTTAGAGACGATCGAGGGTAGATTTTAGAAAGGGATGTGCATTGCATTGTAAATTACGGGGAAATTTCGCGTTTTTAAAACAAAACTGCATCGAAGGGGGACAGGTTTCTCTCTCGACACCTTACAGGGTTAGGGTTCCGAGAGTGCGATGAACTTGTTCCTACTTATCTAAATTAGGGTTTTGAGAAGAGAGAAGTGATATTACATTGAAATCTTAAGTTGCATGATTGAATTATAAGTTAAGTTGTTTGAATGAATTCAAACCAAATTTGAATTTGAATTTCAAATTCAAACATCAAATGATTATCAAATAATTCAAATTTGAGATAATTTAACACACAATTATCGTTAAGCAAGAATATAAGTAATACAACAATTGCATTAAGCTCATTAAGGAAAACTTGAGCTTTATTGATAATCACACACATGATACATTGTCTTTACAATATTTAGAATAGAATTATGAATTACAACATATTACAAGAATGGACAAAATTAGAAAAAGAAAAGAAAAGGAAATTACGATTCAATGATCTATCCTAACACTACAAGCTAATCTTCATTTAGCCTTGTACTTGATGATCTCCATGATCCTTGGAGCATCAGGTTGATCCCTGCAAACAAACACAACATAGAGCACATTATGCCAAGTGGCATTGCCACTTGGCAGGTTAGCAAACAATTGAAATGAAGAGGATATGATCAAGTCTCTGCCGAGCAGATCCATGCCACAGACAGGACCAAGTCCAAGTGCACAGCACTTGCACACACACACAACCAGGCAGCACACAAGGCAGTGTGCATGTGTAACACACACATAGTGAGTCACCATGGTAAGTTGTGGTGCTGTCGACCAAAGAAGCCATGGCTGGCCATATAAAAGCTTTTCACAGCCAAACCCTAGCCACTTGATTCATCCATCGACAGGATTGCTCTGGTAAGCCACCAAGAACACCAAGAACAGCTAGAACAGATAGAACAGCTTCACTGTTCAATCTGCTCCATCACACCACTGAATTAAATCAAGCTTCATCAAGCTCACCAGGAGGAGCAGGGCAAGCAAATCAACCATAAGATCAACACAGAGGCAAACCTCTACACCAACATCAAATTCTAGGAGCTGGAGTGAGGTATACCAAGCATCATGGACAAACCAGATGGTTTTGTTCATATATAAGCATATGCATCAATCACACATAATCAAAAGCGTGTGATACCCAAGTTGTGTCATCATCTGGCTACTAAGCCATATGGTGCAAGCAAGAGCAGTAAGGCCACTGGTAAATCATCAAAAGGGAATAGCAATTATGACAATCAATGCATAACTGAAGAAATCCAGCAAGAGATGAGAGCACAAGTTAGCCTAGTTACACACACTTAGCACCTACAGCTAGTTTGACCATCAGACCTAGACAAAACATTGTCTATTTGATTTCAACATCAAGAGCTACTGGCAGTCCAATAAATGGATCACCCAGAAAGCATTTGGTGAGCAACAGCAAGCCAACAAAGAGGGGAGCTACCCTAGGGCAGCATATGACTACTGCCAGGGTCACCTCAAACCCTAGAACAGCCAAACCACCAAGCCAAGTACAAATATCATCACCCTGATTGGGTTCAAAGAAGAGCTAGGGTTCCCAACCACTGTTGGCATCCATCTAGCCCAAGCCAATCAATTGTGATGATCATTACTGTATCACAGTTCACATCAATTATCCACTCCATCAATAAAGGCAACACAGATAATTGATATTAACAAGCAAATCATGAAACAAACATTTGCTAATGATCCAGAGGATCACCGCAAGCATCAGCTGATGCTTGAGCAAGCACCAGCACTGATCTGTGCCACACACATACACAGAGATAAGTAACAGCAAGGCACAGGCAACAGGTAGCAATCCAATGACCAGCTGTTGATGATCACATGATCATCAGAGCTTGCTATAGCATGCTAGAGCATGCTAGAGCATCACTAAGCAACAGAGCATGGACCAGATAATTAATTGGCCTCAGATAATCAACAGTTGCTTCACAGATAACCTAATGGATAATCAAATGATTGTATCCAGAAGCACATCCAAGGCTGGATGAACCACTGGATCAAGATAAATAAGTAAAGCACTTGGTGCTCATCACTGAAACATGCAGTTAAACCAACAGTAATGCTCAATTGAGCATACACATGAAATTGAGCACAAGGGACAGCATACCATTGCCCTGGTACTTGCCAAATTGCAAGTAATACACACAGAACCCAAGCTAGAGCAGCATACATGAAAACACTTGACATCTAGCAAGCTTAGTAACAAGAACAGGGCCACAGAGAGAGAATTAAGCAAGAAAGGAGAGCATGGCAACCAATTAAATTAGGAATTCCTGCACAGATATATGGCAAGGCATCACATGCCTTGGACAGGCAAGCACAGCAGCACAAGCAACAGAGCAGCAGCATAGCAGCATACGCACACACAGCAAGCTAGGCGCAGCAGTAGCACAACTAGAATCATGGCAAGCATCGCACAACAGTAAGAGCAGCTGCAGTGGCAGCAAGGCATGGCGGCATCTCCATCAGGAGGAGGGCCATGGCCAGAGCTACTGGAAGAAGAAGGGGAGCAGGTAAGAATGAGAGAGAGGAGAGGACTGGAGGAGGCGTGTACCTGGAGCAAGCAGGCGACTGGGCAACCATGGCGGCCACGGCGGCACGCACCGAAGCACGGCGGCGCCAGGCCAAGCCAGGCCATGGCGGTGCCGTGGCAGCTCGCACACACGATGGCGAAGCCACGGCGGCGCCACGGCTTCAGGAACGTCGGCGGCGACGGAATCGCCGTGGATCCCCACGGCCAGACGAGCAGCAGGGTTGGGGGCAACGCGAAGAGGCGACGAAGGGCAAATCGGCGCGGTGGATCTGAAGCGCCGTAGAACGGCGGTTCAGACGCACCCCATCTCGCCGGCGGAGATGACCGGAGTCGGCCGGAACAATTCGGCGAAGGGGCGACGACGCGCGCGTCGCCAGAGCTCTAGGGTTAGGGTTCGGACACGAGCGCGAGAGAGAGAGAGAGAGTGAGCGGGTTGGGCCAGACCAGGTGGGTCGGCCACACCTAACCCATTGGGCCACCTGACAGGTGGGGCCCAAGGGTAATATAGTCTTTTCACAATTCAATAAAAACCTGAAACTTTGAAATTCAATAAGAAATTGATAAGAGCTCTAAAAAATAATTAAAAATATGTAAATAGATCAGCATAAAATTCTCTATTTAAATAAAATACCAAACAGAATTTTTGAAGACAATTATGAATAAGTCTTATTTTGATGATTTAAATAATAATTTAAATCACACATATTATTTTCAATAAAGAAAATAAGTCCATTAATGTAATTGGACTATAAAAAACACCTTGACAATACTTCAAGGTTGTATTTACCCTAAATTGAGAACCTCCAAATTATTCTTAGTATTAACCTCTCACATGAAATAACAACAACATCGGAAGGGGGGAACAAACCCTAAAAAAATGGAATCATGCATAATTGCTTCTTTAACCATTGCCCTTATCGGACAATGATGCTATTTTTCAGAGACAGAGGACAAGGGTCAGTTGATGGCGTGTAACTCACACGTTCGTTGGGAACCCCAAGAGGAAGGTATGATGCGCACAGCAGCAAGTTTTCCCTCAGAAAGAAACCAAGGTTTATCGAACCAGGAGGAGCCAAGAAGCACGTTGAAGGTTGATGGCGGCGGGATGTAGCGTGGCGCAACACCAGGGATTCCGGCGCCAACGTGGAACCTGCACAACACAACCAAAGTACTTTGCCCCAACGAAACAGTGAGGTTGTCAATCTCACCGGCTTGCTGTAACAAAGGATTAACCGTATTGTGTGGAAGATGATTGTTTGCGAAAACGATAGAACAAGTATTGCAGTAGATTGTATTTCAGTAAAGAGAATTGGACCGGGGTCCACAGTTCACTAGAGGTGTCTCTCCCATAAGACAAACAGCATGTTGGGTGAACAAATTACAGTTGGGCAATTGACAAATAAAGAGAGCATGACCATGCACATACATATCATGATGAGTATAGTGAGATTTAATTGGGCATTACGACAAAGTACATAGACCGCCATCCAACTGCATCTATGCCTAAAAAGTCCACCTTCAGGTTATCATCCGAACCCCCTCCAGTATTAAGTTGCAAAGCAACAGACAATTGCATTAAGTATGGTGCGTAATGTAATCAACAACTACATCCTTAGACATAGCATCAATGTTTTATCCCTAGTGGCAACGACAACACAACCTTAGAACTTTCATCCTTTGTCCCAGTGTCAATGCAGGCATGAACCCACGATCGAGCATAAGTACTCCCTCTTGGAGTTACAAGCATCTACTTGGCCAGAGCATCTACTAGTAACGGAAAGCATGCAAGATCATAAACAACACGTAGATATAACTTTGATAATCAACATAACAAGTATTCTCTATTCATCGGATCCCAACAAACGCAACATATAGAATTACAGATAGATGATCTTGATCATGTTAGGCAGCTCACAAGATACGACAATGCTAGCACAATGGGGAGAAGACTACCATCTAGCTACTGCTATGGACCCATAGTCCAGGGGTAGACTACTCACTCATCACACCGGAGGCGACCATGGCGGCGTAGAGTCCTCAGGAGATGATTCCCCTCTCCGGCGAGGGTGCCGGAGGCGATCTCTGGATCCCCCGAGATGGGATCGGCGTTGGCGGCGTCTCCGGGAAGGTTTTCCGTATCGTGGCTCTCGATGCGGGGGTTTCGTCACGGAGGCTATTTGTAGGCGGAAGGGCAGGTCAAGAGGCGGCACGGGGGCCCCACACCATAGGGCCGCGCGGCCAAGGGGGGCCGCGCCGCCCTAGGGTGTGGCCCCCTCGTGGCCCCTCTTCGTCTCTCCTTCGGACTTCTGGAAGCTTCGTGGAAAAATAGGCCCCTGGGCTTTGATTTCGTCGAATTCCGAGAATATTTCCTTACTAGGATTTCTGAAACCAAAAACAGCTAAAAAGCAAGCGGCACTTCGGCATCTTGTTAATAGGTTAGTTCCAGAAAATGCACGAATATGACATAAAGTGTGCATAAAACATGTAGATAACATCAATAATGTGGCATGGAACATAAGAAATTATCGATACGTCGGAGACGTATCAGCATCCCCAAGCTTAGTTCTGCTCGTCCCGAGCAGGTAAAACAATAACACGAGATAATTTACGGAGTGACATGCCATCATAATCTTGATCATACTATTTGTAAAGCATATGTAGTGAATGCAGCGATCAAAACAATGTATATGACATGAGTAAACAAGTGAATCATAAAGCAAAGACTTTTCATGAATAGCACTTCAAGACAAGCATTAATAAGTCTTGCATAAGAGTTAACTCATAAAGCAATAATTCAAAGTAAAGGCATTGAAGCAACACAAAAGAAGATTAAGTTTCAGCGGTTGCTTTCAACTTGTAACATGTATATCTCATGGATATTGTCAACATAGAGTAGTATAATAAGTGCAATAGGCAAATATGTAGGAATCAATGCACAGTTCACACAAGTGTTTGCTTCTTGAGGTGGAGAGAAATAGGTGAACTGACTCAACATTGAAAGTAAAAGAATGGTCCTCCATAGAGGAAAAGCATCGATTGCTATATTTGTGCTAGAGCTTTGATTTTGAAAACATGAAACAATTTTGTCAACGGTAGTAATAAAGCATATGCATCATGTAAATTATATCTTATAAGTTGCAAGCCTCATGCATAGTGTACTAATAGTGCCCGCACCTTGTCCTAATTAGCTTGGACTACCGGATCATCACAATGCACTATTTTAACCAAGTGTCACAAAGGGGTACCTCTATGCCGCCTGTACAAAGGTCTAAGGAGAAAGCTCGCATTGGATTTCTCGCTATTGATTATTCTTCAACTTAGACATCCATACCGGGACAACATAGACAACAGATAATGGACTCCTCTTTTATGCATAAGCATGTAACAACAATTAATAATTTTCTCATTTGAGATTGAGGATATATGTCCAAAACTGAAACTTCCACCATGGATCATGGCTTTAGTTAGCGGCCCAATGTTCTTCTCTAACATATGCATGCTTAACCATAAGGTGGTAGATCTCTCTTACTTCAGACAAGATGGACATGCATAGCAACTCACATGAAATTCAACAATGAATAGTTGATGGCGTCCCCAGTGAACATGGTTATCGCACAACAAGCAACTTAATAAGAGATAAAGTGCATAATTACATATTCTATACCACAATAGTTTTTAAGCTATTTGTCCCATGAGCTATATATTGCAAAGGTGAATGATGAAATTTTAAAGGTAGCACTCAAGCAATTTACTTTGGAATGGCGGAAAATACCATGTAGTAGGTAGGTATGGTGGACACAAATGGCATAGTGGTTGGCTCAAGTATTTTGGATGCATGAGAAGTATTCCCTCTCGATACAAGGTTTAGGCTAGCAAGACTTATTTGAAACAAACACAAGGATGAACCGGTGCAGCAAAACTCACATAAAAGACATATTGAAAACATTATAAGACTCTACACCGTCTTCCTTGTTGTTCAAACTCAATACTAGAAATTATCTAGACCTTAGAGAAACCAAATATGCAAACCAAATTTTAGCATGCTCTATGTATTTCTTCATTAATGGGTGCAAAGCATATGATGCAAGAGCTTAAACATGAGCACAACAATTGCCAAGTATCACATTACCCAAGACATTAATAGCAATTACTACATGTATCATTTTCCAATTCCAACCATATAACAATTTAACGAAGGAGAAACTTCGCCATGAATACTATGAGTAGAAACCAAGGACATACTTGTCCATATGCTACAGCGGAGCGTGTCTCTCTCCCATAAAGTGAATGCTAGGATCCATTTTATTCAAACAAAACAAAAACAAAAACAAACCGACGCTCCAAGAAAAGCACATAAGATGTGATGGAATAAAAATATAGTTTCAGGGGAGGAACCTGATAATGTTGTCGATGAAGAAGGGGATGCCTTGGGCATCCCCAAGCTTAGACGCTTGAGTCTTCTTGATATATGCAGGGGTGAACCACCGGGGCATCCCCAAGCTTAGAGCTTTCACTCTCCTTGATCATGTTGCATCATACTCCTCTCTTGATCCTTGAAAACTTCCTCCACACCAAACTCGAAACAACTTATTAGAGGGTTAGTGCACAATAAAAATTAACATATTCAGAGGTGACACAATCATTCTTAACACTTCTGGACATTGCATAATGCTACTGGACATTAGTGGATCAAAGAAATTCATCCAACATAGCAAAAGAGGCAATGCGAAATAAAAGGCAGAATCTGTCAAAACAGAACAGTTCGTATTGACGAATTTTAAAATGGCACCAGACTTGCTCAAATGAAAATACTCAAATTGAATGAAAGTTGCGTACATATCTGAGGATCATGCACGTAAATTGGCTTAATTTGCTGAGCTACCTACAGGGAGGTAGACCCAGATTCGTGACAGCAAAGAAATCTGGAACTATGCAGTAATCCAAATCTAGTACTTACTTTTCTATCAACGGCTTTACTTGGCACAACAAAACACAAAACTAAGATAAGGAGAGGTTGCTACAGTAGTAAACAACTTCCAAGACACAAAATAAAAACAAAATACTGTAGGTAAAACATGGGTTGTCTCCCATAAGCGCTTTTCTTTAACGCCTTTCAGCTAGGCGCAGAAAGTGTGTATCAAGTATTATCGGAGAGTGATGTATCGTTATTATGAGCTCCCCCATCCGCAGTGGTACTAAGGGCTTTGTCAATTTTGGGCCTATAATAATACTTCTTTGGTTTAGGCACTTTAGAGACATACATAAACTTTTGCTCCTTACCCACATAAGCTTTCTCCTTATATTTAAGAGAAGAAAATGTTGAACCCAAGGTTCCCATAGCTTTTTCAAGTTCATCAATCCTATTGATTTGATCATCATGGACAACAAAAGTTCCTAGGACACTAATTCTTTCATCAATTCCTACTAAGGATTTATCAAGTTCATCAGTTTTATCGAGTAACACTTCCAATTTAGCTTCAATACTTGGAAAAATTTTCTCTATGGTTTCCAATTTTTTCATAACATCTTCAAGAGAGATTACAGTTTTAACTTTATCAACAGGGGGTATTCCAAATAGACTCTCAATAATGCAGCTAGCTTCTAATGCAGGGGTACTTAAGAAGTTACCTCCTGCGAGACAATCAAGAACATGCCTATTCCAGCTAGAGATACCAACATAAAAATTCCTGAGTAAAATAGTGGTGGAGTGTTTCTTAGTGCACCTATTATGGGCATTACTAATTCTATACCAAGCATCTCTTAAACATTCTCCCCCTTGTTGCTTAAACGAACGAACTTCAACTTCAGGATTACTCATTTTAGCAGTAGTAAATAAAGCAAACTAGATAAAGTAAATGCGAGTAACTAATTTTTTTGTGTTTTTGATATAGCAAACAAGATAGCAAGTAAAGTAAAACTAGCAACTAATTTTTTTGTATTTTGATTTAGTGCAGCAAACAAAGTAGTAAATAAAACTAAGCAAGACAAAAACAAAGTAAAGAGATTGAGAAGTGGAGACTCCCCTTGCAGCGTGTCTTGATCTCCCCGGCAACGGCGCCAGAAAAATATGCTTGATGGCGTGTAACTCACACGTTCGTTGGGAACCCCAAGAGGAAGGTATGATGCGCACAGCAGCAAGTTTTCCCTCAGAAAGAAACCAAGGTTTATCGAACCAGGAGGAGCCAAGAAGCACGTTGAAGGTTGATGGCGGCGGGATGTAGCGCGGCGCAACACCAGGGATTCCGGCGCCAACGTGGAACCTGCACAACACAACCAAAGTACTTTGCCCCAACGAAACAGTGAGGTTGTCAATCTCACCGGCTTGCTGTAACAAAGGATTAACCGTATTGTGTGGAAGATGATTGTTTGCAGAAAACAGTAGAACAAGTATTGCAGTAGATTGTATTTCAGTAAAGAGAATTGGACCGGGGTCCACAGTTCACTAGAGGTGTCTCTCCCATAAGACAAACAGCATGTTGGGTGAACAAATTACAGTTGGGCAATTGACAAATAAAGAGAGCATGACCATGCACATACATATCATGATGAGTATAGTGAGATTTAATTGGGCATTACGACAAAGTACATAGACCGCCATCCAACTGCATCTATGCCTAAAAAGTCCACCTTCAGGTTATCATCCGAACCCCCTCCAGTATTAAGTTGCAAAGCAACAGACAATTGCATTAAGTATGGTGCGTAATGTAATCAACAACTACATCCTTAGACATAGCATCAATGTTTTATCCCTAGTGGCAACAGCACAACACAACCTTAGAACTTTCTCACATCCCCGGTGTCAATGCGAGGCATGAACCCAATATCGAGCATAAGTACTCCCTCTTGGAGTTACAATCATCTACTTGGCCAGAGCATCTACTAGTAACGGAAAGCATGCAAGATCATAAACAACACGTAGATATAACTTTGATAATCAACATAACAAGTATTCTATATTCATCGGATCCCAACAAACGCAACATATAGAATTACAGATAGATGATCTTGATCATGTTAGGCAGCTCACAAGATCCGACAATGATAGCACAATGGGGAGAAGACAACCATCTAGCTACTGCTATGGACCCATAGTCCAGGGGTAGACTACTCACTCATCACACCGGAGGCGACCATGGCGGCGTAGAGTCCTCCGGGAGATGATTCCCCTCTCCGGCAGGGTGCCGGAGGCGATCTCCTGGATCCCCCGAGATGGGATCGGCGTTGGCGGCGTCTCTGGAAGGTTTTCCGTATCGTGGCTCTCGGTACTGGGGGTTTCGTCACGGAGGCTATTTGTAGGCGGAAGGGCAGGTCAAGAGGCAGCACGGGGGCCCCACACCATAGGGCCGCGCGGCCAAGGGGGGGGCCGCGCCGCCCTAGGGTGTGGCCCCCTCGTGGCCCCTCTTCGTCTCTCCTTCGGACTTCTGGAAGCTTCGTGGAAAAATAGGCCCCTGGGCTTTGATTTCGTCCAATTCCGAGAATATTTCCTTACTAGGATTTCTGAAACCAAAAACAGCAGAAAACGACAAGCGGCACTTCGACATCTTGTTAATAGGTTAGTTCCAGAAAATGCACGAATATGACATAAAGTGTGCATAAAACATGTAGATAACATCAATAATGTGGCATGGAACATAAGAAATTATCGATACGTCGGAGACGTATCATCAGTCCACACCTTCCAACTGCAAAACTTTGCAGTGTTCAGGCAAGTTCATCACTTGCTCATGTCATTTGAGTATTTCTATCAAATTACTCGCAAAGTACTATGATTATCACTATTGCATAAAAAACTAAAACCACTACTTTCATAACTATGAATATGACTATGTGGTGGGCAATGGAACCATGGATTGTGTTGATATGGTGGAGGTTCCATTGCAAGGGTTTATATCCATCTAGGATTAAACAACAAATGTCGCCAGTGATTCTTGTGCCGTAATAACCGTGTTAACCATAAGATCTGGAGTGGGACGGAATAGTCAAAAGTGTTTCCACTTCTCGTTCATCAACGGATGCGCTTTACCGTAGTACACTTGTAATCCAAGGGGGCAAGCGGTGAGGCTGGGGAGTCCTAAGTCCCCACGACATAGTCCGTAGTACACTTGTCGCCCGAAGGAGCAAGCGGTGAGGCTGGGGAGTCCTAAGTCCGCACGGTATTGCGGTCTATGATGGGTTGCAGCTACCGGCGTAGGAGTGTATGGTAGAGCCCAGCACTGACGTCGTGGTCGGGGTCCACCTTGAAATCTACAGGAATAATGGGACCGGCATGGACCCAGGGTCGGGGCATGCAACAAAGGGTGGGTGTTCGAGGTAGCGGAGGAACATGATTGGCTAGACCTTATACCGGGCCTCACACCGAAGGAAGTGTGAACGGGAAAGCTGCCCGGTTGGTACCAAGGTTAAGATCTCTTATGGGTAAAGCAACACACCTCTGCAGAGTGTAAAGAACTGTGACCTGTCACTCCCTGTTCCGGGATAAGGAACTGCGAACGCGGCCGGAAAGGAGCTCCATGAAGTTCTAGTAAACCGGTGAAGGCTGACGGACATAGCTCTTTGGAATAAAAGCAATCTCTTGAAGAAATATTTATCAAAACCTGCATTGGTATTAGACTTTCTGGTCTAATATCGTAGCTAGAGCATTACACACCCCTTATCTATAATGAACTTGTTGAGTACGCTCGTACTCATACCACTCTTAAATCCCTTGCTTAGATTGTCTGAATCGTCTGGAGGAGAACTACGACAACAATGAAGGAGCCGAGATCATCGGCTATGAAGAACCAGACCTCTCTGGAGGTATCGAAGGCGTAGACTACCTCATCGTCTACGGAATCGGGGAGGCTTCCGGAAGAGATCAAGCCTAGAGACATCCCGTAGTAGTAGTAACCGAGCAGCCCGAACTCTTAGTATTTAGCTGCTCGAGGAAATAAATGTATAACTTAATGAGACTCTTATATTGTAAGCTAAGTTGGGTTCGCCTCGAACCCAGGAGTATCCCTCTTAGGACCCAAGAGGAGCTCCGAGACGATATGTGTATGATGTTTGTAATAATAGATGAATGAGTTATGGACCTGCTATGTTCTGTTGTACTACTCTGAGGGATGTAATATTTGCGGAATGGTACTTCGTGAATGTTATATCAACGACTGGCATACTACAACATGCAGTGGTATGCAGGGTCACCACAGTTGGTATCAGAGCAAAAGCTTTGACCTTAGGTTGGAACCTAGTAAATGGGACCAAACGTTAGGAGTCAAATAGGATTAGTAAAGAATTCTCTAAAAATATGGTGTATATTCAATTGAGAATACAACAATCATATTTTTTAGTGCGATAATTCTTTATTATCTCTATTATGATGCATTATTACTAATCTTATATTCTTTCTATTTCTACAGCCAACATGGCAAGTTCACGTCCGGGACGAAACGTGAAAGTGATGAATTCCACACTGAGTGAATATGAAGGAGGACTTGCAGATATTCTACGAGCCATGTTACTTGAATTTGGGTGTGATCCCCAGATCCAAGTAAAGAAATACATGTACTATGATGGTACTGTATTGGCCAAGTGTAGGGTAGGACTGCGACTTCCCGAATCTTTGGGAATGAGCGTAGTAATGCCAGCAGGTGAAGCCAGAACTATCAACACAGCCTACCATATAGCCATTATGAGAGCCATCACAGATATTCGGGAGCATAAGACGAAAGAGCTTATGGGTTCCGAATTCACCCACATTCCTCATATGCAGGAGGAAGAAGATCCTATGCTTAACCACTACAAATATGCAAAACGCAAACCAATAGCAGCTGCAAAATACATGGACAATAGCCGCAACTTAATATCATTGCTCTTTCAGTTGAACCATCATCTGACGGGAGCAATTGATACGATGCTAGAGGAGTTTACTGAACCCAAGGAGGAGACTAGGGGGAAAGAACCTATGGAGAATGTGGTGCACACACCAGTTTACTCAGCTGGTGACTACATTAGTATTGATCCTCTTGAGCGTGAAACTACACCTGTTACACCTGGGAACTATCTGGGTAGTTCCTATGGGGGATATGAGGGTGGAGAGGAATCCGGAAACAATCAGCGTTCCGTGACTCCTATAGAAAATTCCACGGGTTGGCGTTGGGGATCTGATACGGGAACTCATAGTACTTCAGTGTATTATGATGGAGAGATGAATGAGGACGCCACAACCCAGAACCAGAGTTATCCTAGTAATGAAGGAGTTGATGGAGGGTATCCGACACAGGTTGAGTCGGGTACGAGTGTTGGAAACACCTATGGTGGAGTTATAGGGGAGTACACCCGATGGGTGGACTATGATGCACTTAACGACCAGTTTGTGAACACTGATTTCTCCCTATGATCATCATCTGATTCGGACTACCAGCCGACGGGGAGACCTTATGTTCCAGGGTCTATCAGGAGGACGACACGTTTGACCGGATGGAAGCCTGGGATGTACCGGGAGTGAAGATCGACTAGAGACCACCAAGGGAGGCGAGGCTATAATACACAAGTACCACGTGTATTGTAGGGTGTAATATATGTAGAAATTTGTACATATACTTTAATAAGTGAGTCTGCATACTCACATCGACTTGAGTATTGTAATAAGACCACTTAAGTATGTATATACATGGTATATGTTTTGTATGATTTGGATTTGCTTCTTGATTTCCATTGCGTGACTAGTTCTGTGCACAAAGTTGAGCTCAGAAAACTTGCGCATGGAGTAATTATGAGTATCATCTTGTGTTGCAGAACTAGGGGGTTATGTCGGGAGCGATAGGTGAGGAAACCGAAGCGCAACGCATGGAGCGCGAAGCGAAGCAAAAAGAAGAGGCTGATGATGCAGCCAGAAATCAGTTTCCACCACCACCACCCATGACGCAGCAGAATTTCGTCCAGTACATGCAGCTGGTGGAGGAGAGATAACGTGTAACATTGGAGCAGCAGAACAAATTCTTTCAAGAGCTGCTGCAACAGAATAGGGTCGAGAGACCCGAGAATCAGGGAGTCACTTTATCAGACTTCCAGAACACCAAGCATATATCTTTCGCATACGCGCCCGAGCCAATGGACGCGGAGGATTGGCTTATGGACACTGAGCGAAAGCTCAATACGGTTGGTTGTAACGACCAGGAGAAGGTTCGTTACGCTACACATTTGTTGTGTGGACCCGCCGCATCATGGTGGGATAACATCGTAGCCGTTTATCCGGCTGGAAAAGTATTCACCTGGGAGGAGTTCGCAAGGAAGTTCAGGGAATCCAATGTCCCTGAAAGTATTGTGGAACTGAAGCATCGAGAATTTGAAAGTCTCGAGCAGAAGGACAAGGCAATCCTGACTTATGTCAGGGAATTCTCAAAGCTGTCCCGGTATGCTGTTGAAGAAGTCAACACCGACGACAAGAAAAAGAAGAGGTTTTTGAGGGGGTTAAGTCCCCAGTTCAAGGTACAGCTCCGTATGATGAGAGCAACAGAGTTTCAAGAGTTGGTGGATGCTGCCATCACTCTAGAAGATGATTTCAAACAACTACAGGAGGAAAAGAGGAAAAAGGCCAAGTTTGAGCCTAAAAGATTTTCCAGTAACAAGCCCAATACCAGCTTGAGTTTCAAGCCAAGGTACAACAACAACAACAACAACAACAACAACAACAACAACAACAGCAACTACTACGGTAGCAGGAAGAATCAGGCATTTCAGACTGCAAATCAAATAGTTTGCAGAAGCTGTGGACTCACAGGGCATTTCGCCAAGGATTGCAAGAAACCAAGGATTATATGCTTTGGTTGTCGCCAGGAGGGGCACATGCTGAAGGACTGTCCCAAGAAAAATAATGGAGGAGGTCAGTCAGGAGGAGGAGGAAATCGTGGAGGGAACACCGGAGGGAACTGGAAGAATAAGAAGCCCTTCGGCAAGCTGAACTGCACTAGTCTGGAGGAGGTGGTCAACTCCGATCAGGCAGTGATAGGTACGCTCCAGATCCTCACTCACCCTAGCAAAGTACTTTTTGATACTGGTGCAACTACATCATTCATTTCCCAGCAATTCATCATCAAACATGGGATTAGCTGCACTAAGTTAGATACACCCATAACCATACTTTCAGCGGGGTGGGGGGGGGGACGGTAGTAGTAACCCATACCAAACAAAAACAAGTCATCATGATCAATAAGTGCGCGTTTGACGTGGACCTTTTCATTTTACCGATGAAGGTCATTGATGTCATTCTTGGTATGAATTGGTTAGAAGCTAATGGAGCATTGATCGACTGTGTGAATAAGACGGTATCTTTGAAAAGCCCCGATGGAAGTAGAATGATCTACCAAGGCGACAAACATACACAGATTGAAGTAGAGCTACAGTTGAACAGCATGAAGGAGGTGAAGTTAGAGGATATACCTGTAGTGAATGAATTCCAGGATGTGTTTCCTGCGGAATTACCAGGTATGCCACCAGATAGGGAGATAGAATTCACTATCGACCTAATTCCAGGAACAGCTCCGATTGCTAAAGCACCATATAAAATGGGGCCAAAGGAGTTGAAAGAACTAAAGGAGCCATTGGATGATTTGGAACAGAAAGGATTCATACAGGAAAGTGTTTCACCATGGGGATCACCTGTAATCTTCGTGGATAAAAGAGATGGAGGAAGAAGGATGTGCGGAGACTACAGGAATCTGAATAACGTCACAATCAAGAACAAGTATCCACTTCCAAGAATACAAGATCTATTCGATCAAGTTAGAGGCGCGGGAGTCTTTTCCAAAATTGATCTAAGATCCGGTTATCACCAGATAAAGATCAAGAAGGAAGACGTTCCGAAAACTGCCTTTGTTTCAAGGTATGGACATCATGAATACCTTGTAGTGCCTTTTGGGTTAACCAATGCCCCAGCAATTTTCATGAATCTCATGAATAAGATTTTCATGCCATATCTAGACAAGTTTGTCATCGTATTCATTGATGATATCTTGATCTATTCCAAAGACAAAGCTGAACATGCTGAACATCTGAGGTTAGTGTTGCAAACACTAAGGGAACATCAACTCTATGCCAAGTTTAGCAAGTGTGAATTTTGGCTAGATCAAGTGGAATTCCTTGGTCATGTCATTAGTAAAGATGGAATAGCTGTGAACCCGAGCAAGGTAGCAGCAGTTCTAGAATGGGAAGCACCCAAGACTGTCAAGGAAATCCGAGGATTTCTAGGAATGGCAGGATATTATCGGAGATTCATTGAAGGATTCTCCAAGATAGCAGGACCAATGACAAAGCTGTTAAGAAAGAACACACCATTCGTGTGGTCAGAAGAGTGCGAGAAGAGTTTTCAAACTCTGAAAGAGAAACTCACCACGGCACCGGTGTTAGCAGTTCCGGAAGTTGGCAAGGATTACACCGTGTACTGTGACGCATCCAAGCATGGATTGGGTTGCGTACTCATGCAAGATCGGAAAGTGATATCTTATGCATCGAGGCAACTCAGACCTCATGAAGTAAATTATCCAACATATGATTTGGAATTAGCAGCAGTTGTATTTGCACTCAAAACTTGGAGACATTTTCTCTATGGAGCCAAGTGTGAGCTCTATACGGATCATAAGAGTCTCAAATACTTCTTCACTCAGAAGGAACTCAACATGAGATAGAAAAGATGGCTTGAACTAATCAAGGATTATGATTTGACCATCAATTATACTCCAGGAAAGGCCAATGTTGTAGCAGATGCCTTAAGTAGGAAGAGTACCGGAGGAGTGGAACAAGAAATATCACCGGAGTTGAGGAAGGAAATAAGTCAAGCCCAAATACAACTTTGGGAGAAGGAAGCTCATGAAGGACTATCAGCTTTACAAGTAGCTGATGAGCTAAATGTTAACCTGAAGAATGAGATAATGATGGGTCAGCTGGACGATCCATTCATCATGGAGGAGATGAGAAGAATAGATGAAGGAAGACCATCAGAATTTCACCGCGGAGAATCGGGATCATTATGGTTCCAGAAGAGAATTTGTGTTCCGGATATTGCTGAAATCAAGGAAGTAATACTCCGGGAAGCCCATCAAACACCATACTCTATTCATCCGGGAAGTACAAAGATGTACATGGATCTAAAGGAGTTATTCTGGTGGAATAACATGAAGAGAGAAATAGCACAATACGTGGCGGAATGCCATACCTGCCAAAGAGTGAAGGCTGAACATCAGAGTCCGGCAGGGAAGTTACAACCTTTACCTATCCCAGAATGGAAATGGGAGGAGATAGGAATGGATTTCATCACCGGACTACCCATGACCAATAAAAAGAAGGACATGATATGGGTAATCGTGGACCGGTTGACGAAAAGTGCACACTTCTTAGCGGTAAATCAGCAAGACAAAGGAGAGAAACTCATCGATCTTTACATCAAGGAGATTGTGAGTAAACATGGAGTGCCTAAGAAGATCGTGTCGGATCGAGGATCCGTGTTCACATCAGCATTCTGGAAGCAACTACACGAAGCTTTAGGATCTAAGTTGGACTATAGTACCGCTTATCATCCCCAGACAGGCGGACAAACCGAGAGAACCAACCAGATTTTAGAGGATATGCTTAGGGCTTGTGCCCTAGATTTCGGAGGATCATGGGAGGAGCACTTACCACTAGCAGAGTTTTCATACAATAATAGCTATCAAAGTAGCATCAAGATGGCACCGTTTGAAGCTCTGTATGGAAGAAAGTGTAGATCACCGATATGTTGGTATGAAGCCAGAGCAAGCAAAGAGTTCAACCCTGATTATGTCAAGGAAAAGCAACAAATCATTGACATTATCAGAGATAGGCTCAAGATAGCCCAGAGCCGACAGAAGAGTTATGCCGATCAAAAGAGGAGAACATGGGAGCCACGAGTTGGAGACATGGTATAGCTTAAGGTGAGCCCGATGAAAGGACTTCAGAGGTTTGGAGTGAAAGGAAAGCTAAGCCCTAGTTACATCGGACCTTTCAAGATTTTGAGTCAAAACCGAGGGTTAGCCTTCGAATTGGAACTACCGGGAAGGTTATCTCAGGTTCACAATGTATTCCATGTGTCGCAACTCAGAAAATGTTTGAAGACCCCAGATGAGCCAGTATCACATGAAGAGCTTGAGTTACAACCAGATTTGACATACATCGAGAAGCCAGCAAAGATTCTCGAGGAAAACTGGAAACAACTCAGGAATCGAGCTATAAAGTATTGCAAGATACAATGGAAGCATCATCCCGAAAGGGAAGCCACCTGGGAAAAGGAGGAAGACTTGAGGAAAACATACCCCGAACTCTTCAGGTATTACAACCACAACTTCGGGACGAAGTTTTCTTTAAGGGGGAAAGGTTGTAATATCCCAGGTTTAGAGACGATCGAGGGGTAGATTTTAGAAAGGGATGTGCATTGCATTGTAAATTACGGGGAAATTTCACGTTTTTAAAACAAAACTGCATCGAAGGGGGACAGGTTTCTCTCTCGGCACCTTACAGGGTTAAGGTTCCGAGAGTGCGATGAACTTGTTCCTACTTATCTAAATTAGGGTTTTGAGAAGAGAGAAGTGATATTACATTGAAATCTTAAGTTGCATGATTGAATTATAAGTTAAGTTGTTTGAATGAATTCAAACCAAATTTGAATTTGAATTTCAAATTCAAACATCAAATGATTATCAAATAATTCAAATTTGAGATAATTTAACACACAATTATCATTAAGCAAGAATATAAGTAATACAACAATTGCATTAAGCTCATTAAGGAAAACCTGAGCTTTATTGATAATCACACACATGATACATTGTCTTTACAATATTTAGAATAGAATTATGAATTACAACATATTACAAGAATGGACAAAATTAGAAAAAGAAAAGAAAAGGAAATTACGATTCAATGATCTATCCTAACACTACAAGCTAATCTTCATTTAGCCTTGTACTTGATGATCTCCATGATCCCTGGAGCATCAGGTTGATCCCTGCAAACAAACACAACATAGAGCACATTATGCCAAGTGGCATTGCCACTTGGCAGGTTAGCAAACAATTGAAATGAAGAGGATATGATCAAGTCTCTGCCGAGCAGATCCATGCCACAGACAGGACCAAGTCCAAGTGCACAACACTTGCACACACACACAACCAGGCAGCACACAAGGCAGTGTGCATGTGTAACACACACACAGTGAGTCACCATGGTAAGTTGTGGTGCTGTCGACCAAAGAAGCCATGGCTGGCCATATAAAAGCTTTTCACAGCCAAACCCTAGCCACTTGATTCATCCATCGACAGGATTGCTTTGGTAAGCCACCAAGAACACCAAGAACAGCTAGAACAGATAGAACAACTTCACTGTTCAATCTGCTCCATCACACCACTGAATTAAATCAAGCTTCATCAAGCTCACCAGGAGGAGCAGGGCAAGCAAATCAACCATAAGATCAACACAGAGGCAAACCTCTACACCAACATCAAATTCTAGGAGCTGGAGTGAGGTATACCAAGCATCATGGACAAACCAGATGGTTTTGTTCATATATAAGCATATGCATCAATCACACATAATCAAAAGGGTGTGATACCCAAGTTGTGTCATCATCTGGCTACTAAGCCATATGGTGCAAGCAAGAGCAGTAAGGCCACTGGTAAATCATCAAAAGGGAACAACAGTTATGACAATCAATGCATAACTGAAGAAATCCAGCAAGAGATGAGAGCACAAGTTAGCCTAGTTACACACACTTAGCACCTACAGCTAGTTTGACCATCAGACCTAGACAAAACATTGTCTATTTGATTTCAACATCAAGAGCTACTGGCAGTCCAATAAATGGATCACCCAGAAAGCGGTGAGCAACAGCAAGCCAACAAAGAGGGGAGCTACCCTAGGGCAGCATATGACTACTGCCAGGGTCACCTCAAACCCTAGAACAGCCAAACCACCAAGCCAAGTACAAATATCATCACCCTGATTGGGTTCAAAGAAGAGCTAGGGTTCCCAACCACTGTTGGCATCCATCTAGCCCAAGCCAATCAATTGTGATGATCATTACTGTATCACAGTTCACATCAATTATCCACTCCATCAATAAAGGCAACACAGATAATTGATATTAACAAGCAAATCATGAAACAAACATTTGCTAATGATCCAGAGGATCACTGCAAGCATCAGCTGATGCTTGAGCAAGCACCAGCACTGATCTGTGCCACACACATACACAGAGATAAGTAACAGCAAGGCACAGGCAACAGGTAGCAATCCAATGACCAGCTGTTGATGATCACATGATCATCAGAGCTTGCTATAGCATGCTAGAGCATCACTAAGCAACAGAGCATGGACCAGATAATTAATTAGCCTCAGATAATCAACAGTTGCTTCACAGATAACCTAATGGATAATCAAATGATTGTATCCAGAAGCACATCCAAGGCTGGATGAACCACTGGATCAAGATAAATAAGTAAAGCACTTGGTGCTCATCACTGAAACATGCAGTTAAACCAACAGTAATGCTCAATTGAGCATACACATGAAATTGAGCACAAGGGACAGCATACCATTGCCCTGGTACTTGCCAAATTGCAAGTAATACACACAGAACCCAAGCTAGAGCAGCATACATGAAAACACTTGACATCTAGCAAGCTTAGTAACAAGAACAGGGCCACAGAGAGAGAATTAAGCAAGAAAGGAGAGCATGGCAACCAATTAAATTAGGAATTCCTGCACAGATATATGGCAAGGCATCACATGCCTTGGACAGGCAAGCACAAAGAAGACAAGCAACAGAAAGCGAGATAGCAAAGATACGCACACACAGCAAGCTAGGCGCAGCAGTAGCACAGCTAGAATCATGGCAAGCAGCGCACAACAGTAAGAGCAGCTGCAGTGGCAGCAAGGCATGGCAGCATCTCCATCAGGAGGAGGGCCATGGCCAGAGCTACTGGAAGAAGAAGGGGAGCAGGTAAGAATGAGAGAGAGGAGAGGACTGGAGGAGGCGTGTACCTGGAGCAAGCAGGCGACTGGGCAACCATGGCGGCCACGGCGGCACGCACCGAAGCACGGCGACGCCAGGCCAAGCCAGGCCATGGAGGTGCCGCGGCAGCTCGCGCACACGATGGCGAAGCCACGGCGGCGCCACGGCTTCAGGAACGTCGGCGGCGACGGAATCGCCGTGGATCCCCACGGCTAGACGAGCAGCAGGGTTGGGGGCAACGCGAAGAGGCGACGAAGGGCAAATCGGCGCGGTTGATCGGAAGCGCCATAGAACGGCGGTTCAGACGCACCCCATCTCGCCGGCGGCGATGACCGGAGTCGGCCGGAACAATTCGGCGAAGGGGCGGCGACGCGCGCGTCGCCAGAGCTCTAGGGTTAGGGTTCGGACACGAGCGCGAGAGAGAGAGAGAGTGAGCGGGTTGGGCCGGACCAGGTGGGTCGGCCACACCTAACCCGTTGGGCCACCTGACAGGTGGGGCCCAAGGGTAATATAGTCTTTTCACAATTCAATAAAAACCTGAAACTTTGAAATTCAATAAGAAATTGATAAGAGCTCTAAAAAATAATTATAAATATGTAAATAGATCAGCATAAAATTCTCTATTTAAATAAAATACCAAACAGAATTTTTGAAAACAATTATGAATAAGTCTTATTTTGATGATTGAAATAATAATTTAAATCACACATATTATTTTCAATAAAGAAAATAAGTCCATTAATGTAATTGGACTATAAAAAACACCTTGACAATACTTCAAGGTTGTATTTACCCTAAATTGAGAACCTCCAAATTATTCTTAGTATTAACCTCTCACATGAAATAACAACAACATCGGAAGGGGGGAACAAACCCTAAAAAAATGGAATCATGCATAATTGCTTCTTTAACCATTGCCCTTATCGGACAATGATGCTATTTTTTAGAGACAGAGGACAAGGGTCAGTCCACACCTTCCAACTGCAAAACTTTGCAGTGTTCAGGCAAGTTCATCACTTGCTCATGTCATTTGAGTATTTCTATCAAATTACTCGCAAAGTACTATGATTATCACTATTGCATAAAAAACTAAAGCCACTACTTTCATAACTATGAATATGACTATGTGGTGGGCAATGGAACCATGGATTGTGTTGATATGGTGGAGGTTCCATTGCAAGGGTTTATATCCATCTAGGATTAAACAACAAATGTCGCCAGTGATTCTTGTGCCGTAATAACCGTGTTAACCATAAGATCCGGAGTGGGACGGAATAGTCAAAAGTGTTTCCACCTCTCGTTCATCAACGGATGCGCTTTACCGTAGTACACTTGTAATCCAAGGGGGCAAGCGGTGAGGCTGGGGAGTCGTAAGTCCCCACGGCATAGTCGTAGTACACTTGTCGCCCGAAGGAGCAAGCGGTGAGGCTGGGGAGTCCTAAGTCCCCACGGTATTGCGGTCTATGATGGGTTGCAGCTACCGGCGTAGGAGTGTATGGTAGAGCCCAGCACTGACGTCGTGGTCGGGGTCCACCTTGAAATCTACAGGAATAATGGTACCGGCGTGGACCCAGGGTCGGGGCATGCAACAAAGGGTGGGTGTTCGAGGTAGCGGAGGAACATGATTGGCTAGACCTTATACCGGGCCTCACACCGAAGGAAGTGTGAACGGGAAAGCTGCCCGGTTGGCACCAAGGTTAAGATCTCTTATGGGTAAAGCAATACACCTCTGCTGAGTGTAAAGAACTGTGACCTGTCACTCCCTGTTCCGGGATAAGGAACTGCGAACGCGGCCGGGAAGGAGCTCCATGAAGTTCTAGTAAACCGGTGAAGGCTGACGGACATAGCTCTTTGGAATAAAAGCAATCTCTTGAAGAAATATTTATCAAAACCTGCATTGGTATTAGACTTTCTGGTCTAATATCGTAGCTAGAGCATTACACACCCCTTATCTATAATGAACTTGTTGAGTACGCTCGTACTCATACCACTCTTAAATCCCTTGCTTAGATTGTCTGAATCGTCTGGAGGAGAACTATGACAACAATGAAGGAGCCGAGATCATCGGCTATGAAGAACCAGACCTCTCTGGAGGTATCGAAGGCGTAGACTACCTCATCATCTACGGAACCGGGGAGGCTTCCGGAAGAGATCAAGCCTAGAGACATCCAGTAGTAGTAGTAACCGAGCAGCCCGAACTCTTAGTATTTAGCTGCTCGAGGAAATAAATGTATAACTTAATGAGACTCTTATATTGTAAGCTAAGTTGGGTTCGCCTCGAACCCAGGAGTATCCCTCTTAGGACCCAAGAGGAGCTCCGAGACGATATGTGTATGATGTTTGTAATAATAGATGAATGAGTTATGGACCTGCTATGTTCTGTTGTACTACTCTGAGGGATGTAATATTTGCGGAATGGTACTTCGTGAATGTTATATCAACGACTGGCATACTACAACATGCAGTGGTATGCAGGGTCACCACAGTAGTTCTCCATCGAGGCTCGGGGCTGTACCGGTAGCTATGTGGTTAATCTCTCTCCTATGTACTTCAATACAATGATCTCATGAGCTGCCTACATGATTGAGATTCATATGAGTTTTGTATCACTACTATTCTATGTGCTACTCTAGTGATGTTATTAAAGTATTCTATTCCTCCTGCATGGTGTAAAGGGGCAGTGTGTGCATCATGTAGTACTTGGCGTAGTTTATGATCGTGATCTCTTGTAGATTATGAAGTTAACTATTACTATGATGGTATTGATGTGATCTATTTGGTTATGTTGATCTATCTTGCACTCTAAGGTTATTTAAATATGAACATTGAATATTGTGGAGCTTGTTAACTCCGGCATTGAGGGTTCGTGTAATCCTACGCAATGGTGTTCATCATCCAACAAGAGAGTGTAGAGTCTAGCATTTATCTATTCTGTTATGTGATCAATGTTGACAGTGTCCACTAGTGAAAGTATAATCCCTAGGCCTTGTTCCTAAATACTGCTATCGCTGCTAGTTTACTGTTTTACTGCGTTTCTACTGCCTGCAATATTACCACCATCAACTACACGCCAGCAAGCACTTTTCTGGTGCTGTTGCTACTACTCATACTAGTTGAATGCCCGTGCGTTGCCACGGTTTTGAAATTTTTCTTCTCGAGTAAAATGCATCCGTGGTACCACAACTTAGAGAGGAAAATTGATATGGTCATCGACCTTAGAAATACATGATGTATGGTACCTAGAAACGGCTTAGTGTTCATTTGAGTCACTTGCTCATCTTACATAGTCGTGCTCGTCTTCTCACTCACTGTTAACCTTGCATGTCATTCCAAGCGTAGATGTTAACTTTCTAATTTTTTGCAAAATGCCCGCAAAAATTCAATATTTCAAACGACAATCTCCTTCCCGCAAGGTCAATCCCCTTCTTTGATGACGACCTCCAGCCTCACGCGGATGCCCCACCTTCAGGGCACCTTCGCGGTAAAAAAGCCGTTGTGGCTGCCAACGCGCGGCCGGCGAATAGGGGTGGGCCAAGGTCAACACACGCGTGGTGAGCCGAGGCGTGACACGCGTCCAGCTGCTCCCCTGCATCTCTCCCAGTGGTTCTGCATGGGGGTCGAGGCAGCGGCCATGGTGCTCAGCATGCCCGACAACATCTCTCCCAGCAGTTCTGCGTGGCGGTCAAGGCGGCGGTCATGGTGCTCAGCATGCCCGACACGTCACTAAGGGAAAGACTGCCTAGAAATACTCTTCTCCAGACCTCATAATGTGACGCCTTTTTCATTTTCATCTGTCAAATCTACACAATTCTAGCTGCAACTATAGTATAAATTTCTCTTGTTTAAACAAGCTATGTGGGCACGAACTGCATGAACAACAGAACTTCACCAATATAGCAATATTGTACTTTGATAATGTTACCTTGAGCCCCATGACGTTGTGCACTACAGAAACCAAATTAACCAGTTCAAGAGGAAGTGTGGTAGAAACTTTTGGAATGGAGTAGTTGCAACTCCAACACACAACGATCAGAAGATAGGAGCTGATAACCATCGCTCTGTTCCTATTTTTGAAGTATCAATCCACTGACCCTCCTGATAATACTAACAAAACCATAGACATCAACCAACGAAACCATTGATATCCGAGACAACAAGAATTAAGTCTTTACAATATGAAAAAGTAGGTTTTTTTTCTGCTACATGGCTGAGCATGCAGGAATATTCATCTTGTCAGTGTTTAGAGAAAAACAAATGTCAGGGAATTGGTGCTTCAAACTTCAATAGTTGAGTTCAGGTGTGCCTAGCAGATTCAAAGGTCACTTTTCACAACAATTTGGAAATTCACAACAAGCTGAAAACAATGTGAATTGGTAATGCACACCAAGTGATAATTTTCACAATATCGATCCATGGATGAATTATATCCAAATGGCACCAGAAGATCCGGAAAAAAAAGACCCTAGTTAAATGCCCAGAGGTAAAACCCTACAGATCACGGATAAGATTCGAATTGGACATGCCAATCCTCAAGGACTCAAAACATTTTCATTCCCTGACGGTACTACATGCCTAAAAGATATTTAAAAAATGCATTAAGCATAACCACGATCGCATTGTATACATTCTCCAGTTTTTTCTTATCAACGCCTACAATACAATGGAAATCAGTAAAACTAAAACACATTGTGGCCACCCCTGCTGATCGGGTCTTTGGTGACTCACCTCAGCTGCGAGCTCTAGCAGAAAGACGTGCAAGGACATGGTGTATGAGGGACTATCATAAATGAAATATGTCAATAGTTATCCTGATCCATCCACATTCATTTAGAGATGATCGTGGATATACTGATAAGAACATGCTCTGTCATTTACATCTTTACCATAGAGTATAGACTGAAGAAGGAAATGAGTGTAAATGCTATATGGCATGAATCATAGACACCTTTGAATATCTGTTCGATGCACTATTGATACAAATATGAAAGAAAATAATGTAAAATGCTCTTTTTTCGAATTGAGGGGCAAAGCCCTCGATTTCATTGCAAATGAAATCAGACAAACAAAAAACAGACAAAGCCCCCGATTTCATTGTAAAGTGCTATATAGCATAGAAACATGGGACAGACAGGCGAACTACTATCTCAGTACAAAGCCACAAAGCTGATATCTAATAAATTACACCTTCTCAATATATTTGGCCACAAGGCGTAATATAATATGGAAACAAAGATAGATGGCAGTAGAAAGAAAGGAGAGATAGAGCACATACATGAGAGATTGAGGCCGCTGGATACAAAAGATTGGATCGTCGACCAATGAATTGCATTTCCTAGATCCTCATGTCGAAACGAGAACAAAACCAGGATAAGTTTTGAGTAATGCAACATAGAGGCCATGTCGTTTACTCAAATCTGCTTCTTATTTGAGTAAGTAATAAAGAATTTTACTCATGCTAACATTATATAGACGGACATGACAATCAGCCGTTACATCAGTAAACATGAAAAGTGTCAAAGGAGATAAAACCTGCATATATTCAGTTATATTTTTGTCATGGCGTATCAGGAAAAATCAATAGCCGAAAACCATCCATCAACTACGGTTGCACACAAATTTGCCTTGATAAATGCATGAAAGATAGGAACCGAAGTATAAATCAGAAATGATGTATCAGTGGTTTTTTTTTGCATTACTGACCATGTAGTGCTTCCTCCGACCGTCGTATCTTTTTTCCGTAAATTCTGTATCAAAGATTCGCCTTTCCCCCAGTGCAAATCGTAACACAAACAAACACAGGCTAGCTAATTTAAAAGCAAGTACATGTCCCTGACACTTCCAGATAAAAATAAACAACACGAGTTTGCATTGGTCGTTCAAATGTATCAATTTACTTATATCCTGAAACTAAAGGCTCCCATTTCAAACATACAGGGTGCAACTGAAATCACCGATGTGGAAGTTACCTGTTCCTGCCGCCGATGAGGATGTTTACGTCGGGGTGGAGTTTGGAAAGTATGGTGGCCATGGAGCCGGCGACGCGGCAGTGCTGCGACCATGAGCAGGCGGGCGCTCGAGTGCAGGTCACCGCCGTTCTAGGCGTCGGGATCTGTCGATGTCAAGAGCAGGAAGGCGGGGTGGGCAGTCGTGCGCCCTTGCATAGAGCCCACGGCAGATGGATTCGGCGTGGATGCGGAGGGCGGTGCGGGACGACATCGAAGGGCGTAGTTGGGGCCGGCGGCGCTTCGTTGGCGAGGTGTAGTAATCGACGATTATTATTGGGGAACTGCTTGACGTTCATGGCGGAGCTCGAGGCAGATGGCGTGCTTCACATAGACATAAATCATTTTTTGCTTGGATCTCATGACATGTTGGAGGTGGAGTAGAGAATTGAGACGCTTAGTTTTTCTATCTTTGATCTTGAAATGTGTCCATGTAACAAATCCCTTGATTCAAGGAAGGGATATCTAGCAGCCCCAAATCTTTAGGGGAAGTGTGTTGCGGTTGGATAAAGAGATAAGAGAGAAAAGAACCGCGGGGGTATTATTGTCCATCCTGAAAATGTGACACCAGGCATTCACCAGTTTGCTCTTAATAGTAGAGATTTATTCATACCACCTGTATTTCACTATCTCTTCGCCGAACTAGTGCACCTATTAGGTGTGTTGGGGACACAAGAGACTTCTTGCTTTGTGGTTGCAGGGTTGCATGAGAGGGATATCTTTGACCTCTTCCTCCCTGAGATCGATAAACCTTGGGTGATCCACTTAAGGGAAACTTGCTGCTGTTCTACAAACCTCTGCTCTTGGAGGCCCAACACTGTCTACAAGAATAGAAGCTCCCGTAGACATCAGATCCCTAGACCTTGTTTCCAAATACTGCAATCATCGCTTATTTACTGTTCTACTGCATCTTTACTTCCTGCAATATTACCACCATCAACTGCACGCCAGCAAGCTATTTTCTGGCGCCGTTACTACTGCTCATATTCATTCATATTACTTGTATTTCACTATCTCTTCGCCGAACTAGTGCACCTATACATCTGACAAGTGTATTAGGTGTGTTGGGGACACAAGAGACTTATTGTATCGTGATTGCAGGGTTGCTTGAGAGGGATATCTTTGACCTCTTCCTCCCTGAGTTCGATAAACCTTGGGTGATCCACTTAAGGGAAAACTTGCTGCTGTTCTACAAACCTCTACTCTTGGAGGCCCAACACTGTCTACAAGAAAAGAAGTGTGAGTAGACATCAAGCAGCATGCAAACCGCGAATATACTCCCATGTCAAATATTTGTTTTCACCACTCGGTTCCCCATATAAACCAGTCAGGTGCCATCCCCCCTCACTGTGTTCATTAATATGAATATCGATGAAGTTGGGAGTAACTTCGCTTGATGTAACCTGGATATCGTTATTCCAAAAAAGAACTAGACCACCACTCCTGCCATCACTGACAGACACCAGCATATGATCAAAACACAACCGCCTACACAATTTTTCTGCCCTTGCTTTACGCAGATGTGCTTCAGACAGGAAAAGCACATCCGGTTTGAGACGCGCCTGGAGCTCCAGGAGCGCACGAACTGCCGAGGTATTACGCATCCCTCGGCAGCTCCATCCTATGATGATCATTGATCCCGGCGGCACCCGTCGAACGAGCCGCCGATGAAGTAGAGAGTGACTGTGAATTACCGCTACCCCCCTAGCGCCTTTTGCTTTCCAAACCCTTCCCTAGATCTTCTATTTCAGCTACAGAACCATCTGTTTCATTGTTGTTTCCATCGATCACCATCAGGGCATGATACGTCCATTTTGCATCACTATTTTATATCATAATTTACTGTTATTCATTGATATATTTCATATTTAGAGATGATACTTATGTTATCTCACCTATTTTGCATGTTTCATGATTATTGGAGAATCACTCACCGGAGTCAGGATTCTGCTGGAAAAAGCACCGTCAGAATGAAATATTTTTGAAGATCAACAATTGACGGAAATTACACCGGAGGTCTTATTTCTCCAGAAGAAGGAGCCAGCCAAAAGGAGGGGCCGAGGAGGGCCGCCATGGGCCCCCCATAGGCCGGCGCGGGCTCCACCCTGGCCGCGCCGCCTTGTGGGGAGGGGGCCCACAGCCCCCCTCGGCCGCCTCTCTTTCGCGTACTTCATCTACCCGAAAACCTAAGGTGCTGGGAATAATCACGAGGAGACACAGCCGCCTCTGCGGGGCAGAAAACACCAGAGAGAAAAGAGCTCTCCGGCAGGCTGAAATCCGCCGGGGAAATTCCCTCCCAGAGGGGGAAATCGACGCCATCGTCACCGTCATCGAGCTGGACTTCATTGGGATCATCATCACCATCATCTCCACCACCTTCACCGTCATCTCCACCGCTGCACCTCGTCACCGCTGTAACACCTAGGGTTGAATCTTGATTATTTCATAGGGGAAACTCTCCCGGTATTGATTACTCCTTGTTATTGATGCTATTGAGTGAAACCATTGAACCAAGGTTTATGTTCAGATTGTTATTCATCATCATATCACCTCTGATCATGTTCCATATGATGTCTCGTGAGTAGTTCGTTTAGTTCTTGAGGACATGGGTGAAGTCTAAATGTTAGTAGTGAACTATGTTGAGTAATATGTAATGGTTTGATATTTAAGTTGTGGTGTTATTCTTCTAGTGGTGTCATGTGAACGTCGACTACATGATACTTCACCTTTATGGGCCTAGGGGAATGCATCTTGTATTCGTTTGCTAATTGCGGGGTTGTCGGAGTGACAGCAACCTGAACCCCCGTTGGTATATCGATGCAGGAGGGATAGCAGGATCTCAGAGTTTAAGGCTGTGGTTAGATTTATCTTAATTACTTTCTTGTATTTGCAGATGCTTGCAAGGGGTATAATCACAAGTATGTATTAGTCCTAGGAAGGGCGATGCATTAGCATAGGTTCACCCACACAACACTTATCAAAACAATGAAGATTAATCAACTATATGAAGCGAAAGCACTAGACTAAATTCCCGTGTGTTGTCAACACCCGGATTTTTAAGTCCGAATGCCTATTATGTCATACATCGCAATCCCAGGAATATTGTTGTTGCGAGGCATAATAGTTAAGTATCACAGTCATCATTCATTACAAACCATAAGTCTTACAAATTGGAATCACATGATCCATATTACACGAATAGTTGATCTATTGATCAACGAACAAACACAAGTTCATAGTTCAACATAGCGGAAGCGTAAGATACAAGGACTCTCTAGTCCACAGGCCAACGCTTGACGTCGGAAGGCGCTTAGTTGTCGTAGGCGTCCTGCTGGTCATCTCCTTGGTCGTCTTCATACTCTGGCCATTTGAATAGCCAGGGACAAAGCCGTGAGTACGTTGAGTACTCGCAAAGTAATACTAATGTAAGTGCTAGACATTCTAGTATGGTTTGCTAAGCTCTAGTTTATTTGCATAAAGCTAGTTTTATTTCACAAAGTTTTGAGAAAAAAGCTTACTCAAGTGCTAACTAACTCAAGGGGGAACATTAGTGTCATTCCCACCATTCAAGTGGTGATTTCAATTCAAACCACCACAAGTCATTGCACCATCACCTTTCAACATCATTTTCAAAGATATGACATCGGAAACTGTATGGCCTTTCCAGCCGTCCGTGCTTAGTGGACGTGGCTATTCGAATAGGTTTACACTCTGCAGAGGTTGCACACTTGTGCCACAACATTTGATTTCATCCGTCGGGATTTCCCGAATCAGCGTAACACAGTACGCGGATCATCAACCATAACCTTTCACTTACGAATCCTAGTATGAGCACCTCTCCCCATGAGCTTGGCCTCCCAGTGAAGACAGACAGTCAGCCTGGGAACTGCACAGGGCTTGGGCCGGACATTCACCTCATTTCGCATCATATCGTATCGTTCCTTTTGTGGTAGAGGCAGCTTTCGGCGTAACCCCGATGACGCTTGTTTAGAGGGAACCCATACTAAGACGCATAAACTTCCAGTTAAGCCCTACCCATAATCAGGTATTGTGGGGGTACTTAATAATTGGAAAGGTATCGCATTCAAACCAACATCATGTTTTATCAAAAATCACCATCTTCTCTTGGTCATATTCACCTTCAAAAACCATTCAATGGAATGCATCTTCATTCCAAGGTTTCAAAATCCTTTCAAAATCACAAGGTTCCCATCTAGAGTAGTCAAGTTTAGTTCATTAGCACTAGCTCTAATTCATGAGGGGTGCTCCTTGCTTTGCTTGGAAGAGACTAACTCACTACTCTAATATCCAAATTGTATTTTGACCAAAGTTAACTATAAAAGTAACTCTTTTAGAAAACAAGTAAAAACTTGTAGAGTAAAAACTTGGGATGGGTTCTCATAATCAAAGATAAGAAACATGGTGCCTTGCCCCAAGGGGCTTTGCACCTTGCAAGAATATTAGCTTGCCTTGGTAGTTCTCAAACTGTTCCTCCTCCTCCTCCTGGTAGCAACCTTCTTCGTAGTCGTACGCTCCGGTGCTACCGTCTAAATTTGAATACGAGTATAATTACTCACTAATTCAATGGCTATTCCATGCATCACAAATAAACACACAAACTACTCTATGCACACCAAATAAATAAACTAGGGTGCATGGGTTGTGGGGTTTTAAAATAGAATTTGTATTCCATAAGTAAAAGATAGTTTCCATAGGGTTCTTGAGAAATCATTTCCTCTCATTGAAATCTTCTTAAGATTTAATTTCTCCAACAATCATGGATGAACTCATATTGACCTAAGTCCAATGTTCATCATCATCATTTGGGGAAAATGATTTAAATGAGGTAGGCCACCTCATACCATTTAAATAGCACTACCTTTGATTTAAATCTCAAGTAATTCATATAAGAGAGTTTGGGACCAGGGGTCCAAACATCCCATGAATTCATGTGAGACAGGTTTAAATGAAGTATAAGACTTCACACAATTTAATTTTAATAGTTTTGGATAATATCAACTAGTTAAACTAGTCAAAATATCCATTCATTAAACCATGGCATGATCATGCAAAGTGACCACACCATTTTATTGCATAAACAATTAGTGTAAGTCAAATGTGAGCTATTAGAGTTGGAATTAACTTAATATCTATTTTGGTTGATTTTTAAGAATTATTTGAATAGGGAAAAGTCCCTGGCTTGTTATTTTTGTTCAATTAATTCTACAAAGAAAATGACCATGAGGCCAGTGGCATGTTGTAGAGAATTTCAGTGGCTTTCTAACCCTATAAAATTCACTAGATTTGGTTTAGCCAATTTGAAAAGGTGGAATTTCAAAGTTTGGGCAGTATTGGATTTCATTTGAATTAATTAAACTGGTTTTGAATTAAACAGGCCGGCGGGAAACTAACTGGGCCGAAACGGTTTGAAAACGGCCCAAGCCAGCCCACCACGCGTCTGTGCCCGCGTGGGCTGCCTGACAGGGGGTCCCGCATATCAGCGGCTTTTAAACGCCGAAGCGGTACGAGCGATGTGGCGCGTTGGATTAGAAGGCGATCCAACGGCGCACGGTCGTCGTCTTCTCCGACGAGAAGCAGAGGGTCTGGCGGCGAGCCTAGGGGGTCGGAGCGCTCACCGTGGCTCCAGCTAGGGTGGGCAGTGTGCTCGGGGACGATGTCGACGACGGCGAAGCTCCTGGTACCGTCGGCTCGTCCTGGGGCGGCTCCAATCGACGGCGAGCTTCGGCGGCGATCACGGGCAGTGAGGCTGCGATTGGGTGGCGTCAGTGGGCAATGTCGAGGGTGGAGTGGCTCTGGTGGTCGAGTGAGGAGAGGGGAAGGCGATGATGTGCTTGGATTGACGCAGGGAGGTCTCCTTTTATAGGGACGCGAGGGTGCTGCGGGGCCGTGAAGAAGTTGACCATGGCGCGGCTTCTCCGGCGAGCGGTCGAGCTAGGCGAGGTGGTGGCAGTGTTCTACGGCTCTTGGCGATGCTATTGGCGGCGACAACGGGGTCGGGCGGTGGCTAGGTTGGTCGCGTTGCTTCCACGACGGCCGCGGCGCGTACGGGAGCAAGTCATCGTCTCCGGCGCCGGCGGTCACGGGTCTGGGCTAGGCGCATGTCTGGTGGCGTCGCGGTGTCACGGCGGTGCTCAACGTGTTGCAAGCGGGGCCAGGGCGTGCTCGAGGTCGTGGCGCGGCGCGTGTCCAGTGCGTGTCCGCGTCGTGCATCCTCGCGACGCGAGCGGCGTCCAGGGTGTGTGCGGGCGCGCGTCGTCCGGCGTCTGGTCGCCGTTCCTTCGACCATGGCGGTGCTAGGGCTTGCTAGGGGGCGCGTTGGCGCACGGTGGCGAGGGGGCCAGGGCGGTGAAGCAATGGAGAGAGGGGGAGGTGGTCGGGCTCGGGCGACATGGCCGGCATGGCCATGTCTAGCCTTGCTCCTCCTCTCCCTAGGGTTTTAATGTTGCCATTCAGGGAAAAAGGGGGCAGGGGAACCATTTGGTGCAAGTTGGGGTAGGGTAGTTAGGGTAGAATCACTATTTGCAATAGTGTGCAAATAGTGCCATATTTTGGAATTTGCAAAATATCCAAAATGGAAAAAGTTCAAATGGTGAATGTTTTTGAAAAGTGAGTGTTGAGATAAGTTGAAATTGACCAGAGGTGAATTGAGGTGGTGGTGGAAAAATTAGAATTCAAAATTTGGCCCAAAATGGCTAAGTGGAGATTGTTGCACTTGTTAAAAAGTTGCAACTTTGGATGAGCATAGCTATGGATCAAGGATGAATTTGGCAGGGTGATCTTCATCAAAGTTGTTCACCTTGATGTTGACTTTGAAATGGTGCCAAGAGTTAGCAAGAATTGGTTTGGGAAAATTGAATTGCAGGGGCTCAAAGTGGTGATCAGACTAAAATTGGCAGATTTGGCCATCATCACATGTGAGTGAGAAATGTGTTTGAAAATCATTTGAATTGTGAACCCTTGATTCCAAAAGTTGTAATAAGTGTTTAATAACATTATTCAACTAATGGTGAAGACCAAATAGGTCTAGGGTCAAAATTTAAAAAAATGCCATAGGGCATATGTGAGGGTTTTTAGGGTTTTTCAATTATTGGAAAATCTTCCTCTTTGATTTATTTGGTTGGTGATCTTCATATGATCACTCTAGGGTTTTTGAGCATATCAAATACAAGTAATAACAATCATCATGGCATATCACTCAAATGCACAAGTCCTATGCATGGTACTATATGCAAAAGAAAAGTTTTTTTTTTGTTTGTTGGTTTGAAAATTTGCTTTCTGGAATCCTCTAACTTTCTTTTCATTGAAATTTGGGGTGTTACAAACCCTTCCCCCTTACAAAAGATCTCGTCCCGAGATCGAAAAGAAAGTTAGGTACTAAAGAGATCTGGGTATTCCTTCTTCATGAAGTCTTCGCGTTCCCAGGTGGCTTCATCCTCGGTATGATTGCTCCATTGGATCTTCAGAAACTTGATGCTTCGGGTGCGGGTGGTTCTGTAAGCTTCTTCTAGGATGCGAATCGGCACTTCGCGGTAAGTCAGATCCTTGTTGATATCCACCGATCGGTGATCGATGTTCTTGAACACTTCGGTCTTCTCAGGGACTTCAAGGCATTTCCGGAGAAGTGAGATGTGAAAAACGTCGTGCACAGCCGACATTTCTTCAGGCAACTCCAGTTGATAAGATACTTCACCTCGGCGGCTGAGGACTTGGAAAGGTCCCACATAGCGAGGTGCAAGCTTTCCTTTCAGCTGAAACCTTTGCATCCCTTTCAAGGGGGATACCTTGAGATAGACGAAATCTCCGATCTCAAAGGTCATCTCCCGACGTCTCTTGTCGGCGTAGCTCTTCTGTCGGGATTGCGCAGTCTTGAGATACTCGCGGATCTTGTGAACCTTCTCTTCGGCTTCACGAAGAACGTCTGGGCCGAAAACTTGACTCTCTCCGACTTCTGACCAGTTCAGGGGGGTACGGCACTTCCTTCCGTACAAGGCTTCAAAGGGGGCCATCTGTAGGCTGGCTTGATCACTATTGTTGTAGGAGAATTCTGCGTAAGGTAGGCAGTCTTCCCACTTGGATCCGTATTCCAGTACGCATGCTCTAAGCATGTCTTCCAGTATCTGGTTTACTCTCTCGATCTGTCCGTCGATGCGAGGGTGATAGGCGATGCTGAAATTTAGGCGAGTGCCTAGTCCTTCATGCACCTTCTGCCGAACCTTGAGGTGAACCGTGATCCTCTATCCGACACTATCGATTTGGGGGTTCCGTGCAGGGCAACTATTCTGGAGATGTAGAGTTCAGCTAACTTGGGGCCTTGATAAGTGGTTTTGACGGCGATGAAATGGGCGACTTTGGTCAATCTATCGACCACTACCCATATGGAATCATTGCCTTTGCTGGATTTGGGCATTCCGGTGATAAAGTCCATTCCTACGGAGTCCCATTTCCATTCTGGAATCTGAAGGGGTTGTAACAGTCCGGCGGGTCTTTGGTGTTCTGCCTTAACTCTCTGACAGATGTCACACTTAGCGATATAGCTACCGATCTCTCTCTTCATTCCGTGCCACCAAAATTGTTCTTTGAGGTCCTGGTACATCTTGGTACCTCCGGGGTGGATTGAGTAAAGGGTGTCATGGGCTTCTTGCAGGATGACTTGTTTCAAGTCAGAGTTCGATGGTACGCAGAGACGTTCTTTGTACCAAAGCACTCCGGCTTCGTCTACGGTGAATCCTGGGGCTTTTCCTGCGGCTATCTGTTTCTTGATTCCGTCAATGCTAGCGTTGTCCTTCTGGGCTTCCTTGATCTGACCAACCAAGGTGGGTTGCAGTTCTATGCTGGCTAGGAATCCTTCACTCACGAGTTCAAGTCTGAACTGTTCAAACTCCTGGTGCAAACTGGGCTGTTCGGTTGCGAGCATGGAGTTTAACTGGCACGGCAGTCGACTCAAAGCATCCGCTACCACATTGGCCTTGCCGGGGTGGTAGTGAATCTCCATGTCGTAATCCTTGATCAATTCAATCCATCGGCGTTGTCTCATGTTCAGCTCCTTCAGGTGAATATATATTTGAGGCTTTTGTGGTCGGAGTAGATCTCGCATCGATTACCCATGAGGTAATGACGCCAAACTTTCAGGGCTAAGACCACGGCTGCAAGCTCGAGGTCATGGGTTGGGTAATTCTGTTCATGTTGCTTGAGTTGTCTCGAAAGGTAGGATACAACCTTGCCTTCTTGCATAAGCACGCATCCAAGTCCGATCTTGGAGGCGTCGCAATATACGTCAAAGGGCTTTGCGATATACGGCATGATCAGGATTGGGGCTGTTGTCGATCTACTCTTGAGCTGTTGAAAGCTCTCTTCGCATTTGTCGGTCCACTCAAACCTTCTGTCCTTTTTCAGCGGTTGGGTCATTGGTCGAGCGATGCTCGAAAACCTTCTACAAATCTGCGGTAGTATCCGGCTAATCCAAGAAAAGCGCGGACCTCGGTTTGTGTGGTTGGGGCTTTCCATTCCATAACAGTTTTGATCTTGGCGGGATCTACGGCAATTCCTCCTGCAGACAAGATGTGTCCGAGGAATCCAACTTCTTCCAGCCAAAACTCACACTTGCTAAACTTGGCGTACAACTGGTGCTGTCTCAGGGTTTCTAGGACAATCTCCAAATGCTGTTAATGTTCCTCTTCGGACTTGGAGTAGACCAGAATGTCGTCGATGAAAACAACGACAAATTTGTCCAAGAAGTTCATGAAGATCTTATTCATGAGATTCATGAAATAAGCGGGGGCATTGGTCAGTCCAAACGACATGACGTTGTACTCATACAACCCATATCTGGTGGTAAAAGCAGTTTTTGGAATGTCGGTGGCTCGTATCTTCAGTTGGTGGTATCCGGTTCTAAGATCACTCTTGGAGAAAACTCGGGATCCGGTGAGTTGGTCAAACAAGTCTTCGATCTTGGGTAAGGGGTATTTGTTTTTGATGGTGACATCGTTCAGCTTACGATAGTCCGTGCATAAACGATTTGCACCATCCTTCTTGTCGACAAACAAGACGGGGGATCTCCAGGGGGATGCACTTGGTCTAATCAAACCTTTGGCTAACATGTCATCTATTTGCTTCTTCAGCTCCACGAGTTCGGCTGCGTTCATGCTGTAGGCTCTCTGGGCGATGGGTCCGATTCAGGGATTAACTCGATGATAAACTTCGATATCCCGATCTGGGGGCATACCGGGTAGATCATCTGGAAACACATCGGGGTAGCGACAAACGACCCTGATTTGATCCGAAGTTGGCTTGGATACACTTTGGTTGCAGGTAAATTTTCTGGGTAGTTTTTCAGAGACGTGCTCAACTACGATACCGGTGCTGCTAGTCATGGTTATGGCTTTCTTGGCACAGTCTATCAATCCATTGTGCTTGGACATCCAGTCCATTCCTAGGACCACTTCCAAACCTTTGGTTCCAAGTATGATTAGATTTGCAAAGAAATCTACGTCATGGATTTTGATAGGCACATTTTTGCAAAATTTTCTGGCTTTGGTGGTTGATCCGGGGATTTGAACTATCATAACATGCTTCAAACTGAGGGGTTGAATTTTACTTGTTGATGCAAAATCTTCGGTGACAAAGGAATGAGATGCTCCAGAATCAAACAACACTCTAGCAGGGGTGTGGTTGTGACGAGAAAACATACCCAAGACAACATCTGGTGCTTCTGGGCTTCTTCGGCGTTCATGTGGTAGAGGCGGCCATTGCGGTTGTTGGGGTTGTTGGGGACGAACTTCTTGCCGGTGGAGACACGGCGTTGCTTGAGCAGGGCAGCGGTGTTGCCGGCGAGCTTGGCAAGACGCTTGGGACACTCGTTGGAGTAGTGCCCCACTACACCACACTCGTAACAAGTGATAGTGCTCTTGTCCTGCTTGTTCGCAACGGGAATGGCATTGCTTCCGGTTCTGGGGGTGGTGTTGGTGTTGGTGTTGTTGTTGTTAGGGGCTCGGGGTGGAGCGCGGTTGTAGTTGTTGTTGTTGTAGTTGTTGTTGTAGCCTCCTGGCTTGGAGTTTCCTCCACTTCGGTTCTGATAACCGGGGCGAGAGTTCTGCATCTGGGGTTTGTTGTTTCTCGGAGGGAATCCTCCGCTTGAGCTAGGGCGAAACTTTTGGGGGTGGCTTGATCCACTCTGACTTGCCATGCGGCGCTTGCGGTTCTCGTTGGCTTGGTTTAGCTTGCCCTCCATCTGGAGGGCGGAGTCAACAAGGGCTTCGAGGTCGGCGAAGGGGATGTTGACGAGGACAGTCTGCATCTCATCATGCAGCCCGTTCAGGAATCTCTCCTTCCTCTTCTCAACGGTGTCAGTCTCATCAGGGGCATACCTTGACAAAGTAAGAAACTTGTCGCGGTATTCAACCACCGTCATGCGACCTTGTTTCAGCTCACGGAATTCATCCCTCATCTTCTTGATAAGACCCGGGGGTACATGGTACTTGCTGAACTTGAGTTTGAAATCCTCCCAAGTCATGAATTGACCTCCGTTCATGGCACGGGTACTTGTCCACCAAGCGCGAGCTGGTCCAGCGAGATAGTGAGTGGCGAACAACACCTTCTCGTTGGCTTCCACTCCAGCTACCTCCAGATTGTTCTCCATAGTCTGGAGCCAATCATCGGCGTCGAGTGGCTCCTCGGTCTTGCTAAACACCGGAGGATTGGTGTTCTGGAAGTTCTTGAGCTTGGATCTGGGGTGGTCATGATTTCCATGGCCTTGGTTGGCGATGTTCTGCAAGGCGATGAGGTTGGCTTGGCGCTCAGCTCTTTCGGTTTCCGGTGCATAGCAGGGTTTGCAGAAGTTGCAACATGGCGTCGTTGGTGCGATTTGGAGGGGCCATCTGAAGATATGGAAGATCATGAGATGCGAGGGAACGTTCTATGGTTCATTTTGGTTAGGTTTGGAAAACATTTGAAAACTGGTAAACTTTTCATGACAAACATAACATTCATTCATTCATGCAACACATAGTACAAACTACACACATACTCCAATGGTTTTAGGAACCATTCTCATGCTACGATACAAAGGACGGGATACAACTCACACCTACTATAAGTGAACTAGTGCAACTACTCCTCATCATCGATATCGATCGGGACGTAGTCATCGGGTCCTGCCTCCAGGAACTCGTAGTCCTCCTCCTCGGTGTTCTCGTCCTCCTCAAAGTCATCGTCATCGCTCAGAAAGGCGTCTCCTCCTCGAATGTCGATGCCTCCATCGTCATCCTCCAGCTGACTAATCTGATCCTCCTGGGCCTTGACAGTGGCCTCAAGTGACGCGATCCGGTCGCGAAGGCGGCGAATCGTAGCGTCCTTCTTGGCACGCTGCTGGCGAAGGCTTCTGCGGTCATTGTTGAGTAGCTTGATCGCCTCCCCCTGCTCGGTGATGTGAGCATGGGTCTGGTTAGCGTAAGCGCGAGAGGCGTCAAGGTCCCTCTGAGTCTGGTAGAGCATGAAGTCCAAGTGATCCACATGGTGCCTCAACTGGGGGTGCAGTGGCACATCCATGGGTCTTCCGTCAGAGTTACGCCTCGCGAGATGCGCAAAGCGTTCCTCACGAAGTGCTTCCGCATTCTGTCCGCACAGACGAGCAAGTGCTTCCTGAAGAGCACGTGCAAGCCCGTCGAGCCAGTTGCTCTCACGGAAGGAGAAGAGGATCCTCTCAGAAGTGGGAGGCTCCATCTTGCCCCTCAAGTCGGCAGTGATAATCCACTGCAGTTCCCCTCCCGGCTGGTCGTCCACCTGAATCCCGTGAAACTCGGGGTGTGGGCGGCCAAGGTGATCCGACAGGGAGTCGAGGTCATGCTCGAAGATCAAGCTTCCTCCGTTCCCAAGCTGATAAAACTTGGTGTTGAGGGGTTCATTCGGCTCCATCTGAAAGAGAATTGGATGAGTAAGTTAGAGAGTGCAAAGTGTGGCAAATTTTTAAGTTGATTCAAATAAGATAGAACATGATTCATCAAATTTTGGCAAAGTCTCAAAGACAAGAGTGTAGTAAATTTTCACAAATAATTTCTTTCATTTGATTTCAAAGTTAAATTTTTCAGAACGCCCATTCTAACTAAGGTCTTCTAAGGTCAAACAATGGCTCTGATACCAACTTGTCAACACCCGGATTTTTAAGTCCGAATGCCTATTATGTCATACATCGCAATCCCAGGAATATTGTTGTTGCGAGGCATAATAGTTAAGTATCACAGTCATCATTCATTACAAACCATAAGTCTTACAAATTGGAATCACATGATCCATATTACACGAATAGTTGATCTATTGATCAACGAACAAACACAAGTTCATAGTTCAACATAGCGGAAGCGTAAGATACAAGGACTCTCTAGTCCACAGGCCAATGCTTGACGTCGGAAGGCGCTTAGTTGTCGTAGGCGTCCTGCTGGTCATCTCCTTGGTCGTCTTCATACTCTGGCCATTTGAATAGCCAGGGACAAAGCCGTGAGTACGTTGAGTACTCGCAAAGTAATACTAATGTAAGTGCTAGACATTCTAGTATGGTTTGCTAAGCTCTAGTTTATTTGCATAAAGCTAGTTTTATTTCACAAAGTTTTGAGAAAAAGCTTACTCAAGTGCTAACTAACTCAAGGGGGAACATTAGTGTCATTCCCACCATTCAAGTGGTGATTTCAATTCAAACCACCACAAGTCATTGCACCATCACCTTTCAACATCATTTTCAAAGATATGACATCGGAAACTGTATGGCCTTTCCAACCGTCCGTAACCGTGGACGCGGCTATTCGAATAGGTTTACACTCTGCAGAGGTTGCACACTTGTGCCACAACATTTGATTTCATCCGTCGGGATTTCCCGAATCATCGTAACACGCACGCGGATCATCAACCATAACCTTTCACTTACGAATCCTAGTATGAGCACCTCTCCCCATGAGCTTGGCCTCCCAGTGAAGACAGACAGTCAGCCTGGGAACTGCACAGGGCTTGGGCCGGACATTCACCTCATTTCGCATCATATCGTATCGTTCCTTTTGTGGTAGAGGCAGCTTTCGGCGTAACCCCGATGACGCTTGTTTAGAGGGAACCCATACTAAGACGCATAAACTTCCAGTTAAGCCCTACCCATAATCAGGTATTGTGGGGGTACTTAATAATTGGAAAGGTATCGCATTCAAACCAACATCATGTTTTATCAAAAATCACCATCTTCTCTTGGTCATATTCACCTTCAAAAACCATTCAATGGAATGCATCTTCATTCCAAGGTTTCAAAATCCTTTCAAAATCACAAGGTTCCCATCTAGAGTAGTCAAGTTTAGTTCATTAGCACTAGCTCTAATTCATGAGGGGTGCTCCTTGCTTTGCTTGGAAGAGACTAACTCACTACTCTAATATCCAAATTGTATTTTGACCAAAGTTAACTATAAAAGTAACTCTTTTAGAAAACAAGTAAAAACTTGTAGAGTAAAAACTTGGGATGGGTTCTCATAATCAAAGATAAGAAACATGGTGCCTTGCCCCAAGGGGCTTTGCACCTTGCAAGAATATTAGCTTGCCTTGGTAGTTCTCAAACTGTTCCTCCTCCTCCTCCTGGTAGCAACCTTCTTCTTCGGCGTACTCTCCGGTGCTACCGTCTAAATTTGAATACGAGTATAATTACTCACTAATTCAATGGCTATTCCATGCATCACAAATAAACACACAAACTACTCTATGCACACCAAATAAATAAACTAGGGTGCATGGGTTGTGGGGTTTTAAAATAGAATTTGTATTCCATAAGTAAAAGATAGTTTCCATAGGGTTCTTGAGAAATCATTTCCTCTCATTGAAATCTTCTTAAGATTTAATTTCTCCAACAATCATGGATGAACTCATATTGACCTAAGTCCAATGTTCATCATCATCATTTGGGGAAAATGATTTAAATGAGGTAGGCCACCTCATACCATTTAAATAGCACTACCTTTGATTTAAATCTCAAGTAATTCATATAAGAGAGTTTGGGACCAGGGGTCCAAACATCCCATGAATTCATGTGAGACAGGTTTAAATGAAGTATAAGACTTCACACAATTTAATTTTAATAGTTTTGGATAATATCAACTAGTTAAACTAGTCAAAATATCCATTCATTAAACCATGGCATGATCATGCAAAGTGACCACACCATTTTATTGCATAAACAATTAGTGTAAGTCAAATGTGAGCTATTAGAGTTGGAATTAACTTAATATCTATTTTGGTTGATTTTTAAGAATTATTTGAATAGGGAAAAGTCCCTGGCTTGTTATTTTTGTTCAATTAATTCTACAAAGAAAATGACCATGAGGCCAGTGGCATGTTGTAGAGAATTTCAGTGGCTTTCTAACCCTATAAAATTCACTAGATTTGGTTTAGCCAATTTGAAAAGGTGGAATTTCAAAGTTTGGGCAGTATTGGATTTCATTTGAATTAATTAAACTGGTTTTGAATTAAAGAGGCCGGCGGGAAACTAACTGGGCCGAAACGGTTTGAAAACGGCCCAAGCCAGCCCACCACGCGTCTGTGCCCGCGTGGGCTGCCTGACAGGGGGTCCCGCATATCAGCGGCTTTTAAACGCCGAAGCGGTACGAGCGACGTGGCGCGTTGGATTAGAAGGCGATCCAACGGCGCACGGTCGTTGTCTTCTCCGACGAGAAGCAGAGGGTCTGGCGGCGAGCCTAGGGGGTCGGAGCGCTCACCGTGGCTCCAGCTAGGGTGGGCAGTGTGCTCGGGGACGATGTCGACGACGGCGAAGCTCCTGGTACCGTCGGCTCGTCCGGGGCGGCTCCAATCGACGGCGAGCTTCGGCGGCGATCACGGCGATGAGGCTGCGATTGGGTGGCGTCGGTGGGCAATGTCGAGGTGGAGTGGCTCTGGTGGTCGAGTGAGGAGAGGGGAAGGCGATGATGTGCTTGGATTGACGCAGGAGGTCTCCTTTTATAGGGACGCGAGGGTGCTGCGGGGCCGTGAAGAAGTTGACCATGGCGCGGCTTCTCCGGCGAGCGGTCGAGCTAGGCGAGGTGGTGGCAGTGTTCTACGGCTCCTGGCGATGCTATTGGCGGCGACAACGGGGTCGGGCGGTGGCTAGGTTGGTCGCGTTGCTTCCACGACGGCCGCGGCGCGTACGGGAGCAAGTCATCGTCTCCGGCGCCGGCGGTCACGGGTCCTGGCTGGGCGCATGTCTGGTGGCGTCGCGGTGTCACGGCGGTGCTCAACATGTTGCAAGCGGGGCCAGGGCGTGCTCGAGGTCGTGGCGCGGCGCGTGTCCAGTGCGTGTCCGCGTCGTGCATCCTCGCGACGCGAGCGGCGTCCAGGGCGTGTGCGGGCGCGCGTCGTCCGGCGTCTGGTCGCCGTTCCTTCGACCATGGCGGTGCTAGGGCTTGCTAGGGGGCGCGTTGGCGCACGGTGGCGAGGGGGCCAGGGCGGTGAAGCAATGGAGAGAGGGGGAGGTGGTCGGGCTCGGGCGACATGGCCGGCATGGCCATGTCTAGCCTTGCTCCTCCTCTCCCTAGGGTTTTAATGTTGCCATTCAGGGAAAAAGGGGGCAGGGGAACCATTTGGTGCAAGTTGGGGTAGGGTAGTTAGGGTAGAATCACTATTTGCAATAGTGTGCAAATAGTGCCATATTTTGGAATTTGCAAAATATCCAAAATGGAAAAAGTTCAAATGGTGAATGTTTTTGAAAAGTGAGTGTTGAGATAAGTTGAAATTGACCAGAGGTGAATTGAGGTGGTGGTGGAAAAATTAGAATTCAAAATTTGGCCCAAAATGGCTAAGTGGAGATTGTTGCACTTGTTAAAAAGTTGCAACTTTGGATGAGCATAGCTATGGATCAAGGATGAATTTGGCAGGGTGATCTTCATCAAAGTTGTTCACCTTGATGTTGACTTTGAAATGGTGCCAAGAGTTAGCAAGAATTTGTTTGGGAAAATTGAATCGCAGGGGCTCAAAGTGGTGATCAGACTAAAATTGGCAGATTTGGCCATCATCACATGTGAGTGAGAAATGTGTTTGAAAATCATTTGAATTGTGAACCCTTGATTCCAAAAGTTGTAATAAGTGTTTAATAACATTATTCAACTAATGGTGAAGACCAAATAGGTCTAGGGTCAAAATTTAAAAAAATGCCATAGGGCATATGTGAGGGTTTTTAGGGTTTTTCAATTATTGGAAAATCTTCCTCTTTGATTTATTTGGTTGGTGATCTTCATATGATCACTCTAGGGTTTTTGAGCATATCAAATACAAGTAATAACAATCATCATGGCATATCACTCAAATGCACAAGTCCTATGCATGGTACTATATGCAAAAGAAAAGTTTTTTTTTTGTTTGTTGGTTTGAAAATTTGCTTTCTGGAATCCTCTAACTTTCTTTTCATTGACATTTGGGGTGTTACATGTGTCCTCAAGAACGTTTGGTCATCATAAGTAAACAAACCGGCTTGTCCTTTGTGCTAAAAGGATTGGGCCACTCGCTGCAATTATTACTCCCGCATTTTACTTACTTGTACTTTATTTATCTGCTATATCAAAACCCCCTGAATACTTGTCTGTGAGCATTTACAGTGAATCCTTCATCGAAACTGCTTGTTAACACCTTCTGCTCCTCGTTGGGTTCGACACTCTTATTTATCGAAAGTACTACGATACACCCCCTATACTTTTGGGTCATCAGGGCACCATTCTCAACAGAATTATTTGGAGCATTATTGATTTTTCCCCAAAGTCCAGCCATATCAGCATCCGTCATCTCTAAGTCATTTGTTTTGATCGTACTAGATGCAGTATCCTTCAGATCATTATCAAACTCTCTGGTTCTCTCAGGGTGAGATCTCCAGTCCACCCATTCACCTCTTCCTCTATCACGCCCACCGGCATCTCTACCTCCTCTACGGCCTCCCATAGCACCACGGCCACCCCGATTTCCACTAGAAGCGAAACGTCGCCAGTTCTCGCGATCAGCTTTGAGCCAATCGCCCCACCTTAGCTTGGACTCATCATGTTCACCTGTCCCGCATTCAGTATGGACATGCCCTAGGAGACCACATGCGCCGCAAAATCTAGGAAATTTCTCATAGAGGATTTTAAAGAATTCACGTTGGCCATTCCTAGAGATTGTAACAAACCGAGGGAGGTCAGATTCCACATTGACCCGAACCTTGACGCGCACAAAGTTACCGACACCTTGCAGTAAAGTCTCTACTTTTTCAACACTGGCAAACTTCTTAGCAGCCAAGTTCTTAATCAGATTCTCATTCTGTAACCTTCTGGCAGATTATGAATTTGCACCCAGGCTGAGAACCTTGTTAACTCAATCGATTTCTCAGGCACCAGACCGTCATATGGCTCAATGATAACGACGTTCTGCCGGAATAGCCACGGCCCTCCCTCAATTACCTTAATCCAGTCGCCCATACAGGAGCATTGGATGGTGAAAAGATTTTCTTCAAGGGCTCGGAATTTTACCTCCCGCGCTGGACTCCATGCCATGATCATATGCTGCTCAAAAGTCTGGAAACTGAAGTAGTTGGACGTGTGCACCCGCGCCAGGGTTAGCCACTTCATCCCCTCCTTCGGAACTTCCTTCTCTTCTTCAAAAACCAGATCATCAATTTCCCCTTCATCGAACCATAGACGTTGGAGCATATCATCCAGAGACTCGTCTTTCTTGATGCCCGATCCAGACGGGATATTGCCACTACCAGCCGAGAGCGCTGCCGCCGGATCCCCCATCGGGACCCCTCACAGAAGAAACGGACGAGAAGCAAAGCCGATCAAAGCTCCAAAATCTTCCTCACGGGCGACGAAACAGACAAACAGAAACCCTACCAAGTATGGAGACCAAACCCTCAAACCTCCACTGGGAGATCGGAGGCGAGGCAGATTCAGGAAGGAGATCGAGGTGGAAACCCTAGTCGTCTAGGTCTTTCTGATCTTTTAGTAAAGTGTCTAACTACATAGCACTCCATCCCTGGTTAGTTTGTGTTTGTGTTAGAAGCTAGGTTTGTCCGAGTGAGCTAATTGGGCCGCTCAGGGGAAGAGAGCCAAAGGGACGTGGGCGTTGGGCAGAGTACTCAGCCTCCGTCCAAAATTTTCTTTTTAAGGCTGAACAGTGAGTAACCCACTGTGTATTTTATTTAAATGAAGTAAAATTTACAAAATGATAGTTGCTTGAGAAGAGTAACTAGCCGAGGCCACAAGCCCAAAAAGAAAATCTATCTAAAATTTGCTACCCAATCAGCTATACCATCATAGGATTTCCTCTTGGTTTTATGGACTAGGAGTGACTGCCTTGAAAATGAAGTCATTACGAGTAATCTGGATTGACCACATAATGAACATTATCAGATCCATAAAAAAGTCTTGGAGATAGCAATCTTAAGACTTGAAATTGTTTCCTCGAGATCAAACTAGCCCAGGACCGGACGAGTCGACAGAGGGCTCATATATTGCCAACAAAGAACAACAAAAGGGCACTAGAAAAGCATATGATTTCTTATCTCAAGTTGATGCTGACCACACATAACATAAGAATAATCATTCATTGTGAAATTGTTTCTATAAAGCATAGCCCTAGTGTTGAGACGAGTGTGAATGAGCAGCCAAAAAAAAACCTTGTGCTCCTGCTGACAGCAACCATTCCACATCCATTTGAGTGCAGGACATAACACACATTTCCCATGAGAGCTTTATATACATGGGACATTTTAACATATGCATGATTACCCATAACACTCCAGAAATCAAAGCCATTGCCTGGTATGGATTCTTGTAACAGAGCCTCAAAAAGATTCAATTGTACTATAACTTCCTCAGAAACAGGTAGATGAAATAAAACAGAGATATCAGGAGCAGCTAGAGCATATTTCAGAGATATGAAACCATTCTTGGCAACAGAGAGAAGGCGAGGCCAAGTATCTTGTAAGGGAACATCTGTCCATATATCTTTCCAAAGAAGAATGGAGTTTTCTTGAACACAATTACAGATAACAAGGTGCTTGAATTTGGGCAAGACCTTTAAGAAGTCTCTCCACCAGAAGAAAATCTCACGAGGCCTAGCAGGTGGCAGAGCATAAGGATAGTACAATTCCCAAGCCAACTTAACACAAGGCAAGTTAGCATGATTATAAATTTTGTGCAGATGATTCGTCAGAAGGCAGTCGTTTTGTACAAATAGGTTAAGCACCCCAAGACCTTCCTAATCCTTTGGTTTGCAGACTAGATCCCAAGCAGCCAAAGGAGGATTCCTTTTTTGCAAGTCCTTATCCCTCCAAAAACAATGCCTTGTATATTTAATTATTTATCCACCTCACTTAGAACCCATTGGTAAATTTTGAGCGAGCAGAGATTAAACATAGGCAATGAGGATAAGACAGAATTGACCATTCCGAGTTTGCTACCATAGTTAAGATACATAGTGCAAGCAGGCAATCTTCTTTGTATGCACTGGATCAAAGGCAAGAAGAATTCCTATCTAGGTTTGGTTGTACTTAGGGGCAGCCCTAGATAAGTGAAAGGCAAGGCACCCAATTAACATTGGAGAACATCGGTGAAAGCCTAAATTCTAGCCTCATCAATATTAATAGGGATAAGGTCGGACTAGGAATAATTAAATTTCATACTAGAGGCTGCACCAACAGCATGGATGACATAAGTAAGGTGTTATAATTGTCGGACATATGCTTGCATAATGATGAGAGTATCATCTGCATACTAAACAACAAGTGATACACATACAGCACGCGACAGTTGGGAACCCCAAGAGGAAGGTGTGATGCGTACAGCGGCAAGTTTTCCCTCAATAAGAAACCAAGGTTTATCGAACCAGTAGGAGCCAAGAAGCACGTTGAAGGTTGATGGAGGCGAGATGTAGTGCGGCGCAACACCAGGGATTCCGGCGCCAACGTGGAACCTGCACAACACAACCAAATTACTTTGCCCCAATGTGACAGTGAGGTTGTCAATCTCAACGGCTTGCTGTAACAAAGGATTAGATGTATAGTGTGGATGATGATTGTTTGCAGAAAACAGTAGAACAAGTATTGCAGTAGATTGTATTCGATTAAAAGAATAGGACCGGGGTCCATAGTTCACTAGAGGTGTCTCTCTCATAAGATAAATAGCATGTTGGGTGAACAAATTACAGTTGGGCAATTGACAAATAGAGAGGGCATGACAATGCACATACATGATATGATGAGTATTGTGAGATTTAATTGGGCATTACGACAAAGTACATAGACCGCTATCCAGCATGCATCTATGCCTAAAAAGTCCACCTTCAGGTTATCATCCGAACCCCTTCCAGTATTAAGTTGAAAACAACAGACAATTGCATTAAGTATGGTGCGTAATGTAATCAATAACTACATCCTCGGACATAGCATCAATGTTTTATCCCTAGTGGCAACATCACATCCACAACCTTAGAACTTTCATCACTTGTCCTGCAGATTTAATGGAGGCATGAACCCACTATCGAGCATAAATACTCCCTCTTGGAGTTAAGAGTAAAAACTTGGCCAGAGCCTCTACTAATAACAGAGAGCATGCAAGATCATAAACAACACATAGGTAATAGATTGATAATCAACATAACATAGTATTCTCTATCCATCGGATCCCAACAAACACAACATATAGCATTACAGATAGATGATCTTGATCATGTTAGGCAGCTCACAAGATCCGACAATGAAGCACAATTAGGAGAAGACGACCATCTAGCTACTGCTATGGACCCATAGTCCAGGGGTGAACTACTCACTTATCACTCCGGAGGCGACCATGGCGGTGAAGAGTCCTCCGGGAGGTGATTCCCCTCTCCGGCAGGGTGCCGGAGGCGATCTCCTAAATCCCCCGAGATGGGATTGGCGGCGGCGTCTCTGGAAGGTTTTCCGTGTCGTGGCTCTCGGTACTGGGGGTTTCGCGACGAAGACTATATGTAGGTGGAAGGGCAGGTCAGGAGGCGTCACGGGGGCCCCACACGCTAGGGCCGCGCGGGGCCCCCTTGGGCCGCGCCGCCCTAGTGTGGCGGCGCTCCGTGGCCCCACTTCGTCTTCCCTTCGGTCTTCTGGAAGCTTCGTGTGAAAATAGGCCCTTGGGCGTTGATTTCGTCCAATTCCGAGAATATTTCCTTACTAGGATTTCTGAAACCAAAAACAACAGAAAACAGCAACTGGCTCTTCGGCATCTCGTTAATAGGTTAGTGCCGGAAAATGCATAAATATGACATAAAGTATGCATAAAACATGTAGATATCATCAATAATGTGGCATGGAACATAAGAAATTATCGATACGTCGGAGACGTATCAGCATCCCCAAGCTTAGTTCCTGCTCGTCCCGAGCAGGTAAATGATAACAAAGATAATTTCTGGAGTGACATGCCATCATAACCTTGATCATACTATTGTAAGCACATGTAATGAATGCAGCGATCCAAAACAATGGTAAATGACATAAGTAAACAAATGAATCATATAGCAAAGACTTTTCATGAATAGTACTTCAACACAAGCATCAATAAGTCTTGCATAAGAGTTAACTCATAAAGCAATAAATTCAAAGTAAAGGCATTGAAGCAACACAAAGGAAGATTAAGTTTCAGCGGTTGCTTTCAACTTGTAACATGTATATCTCATGGATAATTGTCAATGTAAAGTAATATAACAAGTCCAATATGCAAGTATGTAGGAATCAATTCACAGTTCACACAAGTGTTTGCTTCTTGAGGTGGAGAGAAATAGGTGAACTGACTCAACATAAAAGTAAAAGAAAGGCCCTTCGCAGAGGGAAGCATCGATTGCTATATTTGTGCTAGAGCTTTGGTTTTGAAAACAAGAAACAATTTTGTCAACGGTAGTAATAAAGCATATGTGTTATGTAAATTATATCCTACAAGTTGCAAGCCTCATGCATAGTATACTAATAGTGCCCGCACCTTGTCCTAATTAGCTCGGATTACCTGGATTATCATTGCAATGCATATGTTTTAACCAAGTGTCACAAAGGGGTACCTCTATGCCACCTGTACAAAGGTCTAAGGAGAAAGCTCGCATTGGATTTCTCGCTATTGATTATTCTCAACTTAGACATCCATACCGGGACAACATAGACAACAGATAATGGACTCCTCTTTTATGCATAAGCATTCAACAATTATTAATTTTCTCATATGAGATTGAGGATATTTGTCCAAAACTGAAACTTCCACCATGGATCATGGCTTTAGTTAGCGGCCCAATGTTCTTCTCTAACATTATGCATGCTCTAACCATTCTAGCGGTAAATCTCCCTTACTTCAGACAAGACGAACATGCATAGTAACTCACATGATATTCAACAAAGAGTAGTTGATGGCGTCCCCAGGAACATGGTTATCGCACAACAAGCAACTTAATAAGAGATAAAGTGCATAAGTACATATTCAATACCACAATAGTTTTTAGGCTATTTGTCCCATGAGCTATATATTGCAAAGGTGAAGGATAGAAATTTAAAGGTAGCACTCAAGCAATTTACTTTGGAATGGTGGAGAAATACCATGTAGTAGGTAGGTATGGTGGACACAAATGGCATAGTGGTTGGCTCAAGGATTTTGGATGCATGAGAAGTATTCCCTCTCGATACAAGGTTTAGGCTAGCAAGGCTATTTGAAACAAACACAAGGATGAACCGGTGCAGCAAAACTCACATAAAAGACATATTGTAAACATTATAAGACTCTACACCGTCTTCCTTGTTGTTCAAACTCAATACTAGAAATTATCTAGACCTTAGAGAGACCAATTATGCAAACCAAATTTTAGCAAGCTCTATGTATTTCTTCATTAATAGGTGTAAAGTATATGATGCAAGAGCTTAAACATGAGCACAACAATTGCCAAGTATCACATTATCCAAGACATTTTAGCAATTACTACATGTAGCATTTCCCGTTTCCAACCATATAACAATTTAACGAAGAAGATTCAACCTTCGCCATGAACACTATGAGTAAAACCTAAGGACATATTTGTCCATATGCAACAGCGGAGCGTATCTCTCTCCCACATAATGAATGCTAGGATCCATTTTATTCAAACAAAACAAAAATAAAAACAAACCGACGCTCCAAGCAAAATGCATAAGATGTGATGGAATAAAAATATAGTTTCACTAGAGGAACCTGATAATGTTGTCGATGAAGAAGGGGATGCCTTGGGCATCCCCAAGCTTAGACGCTTGAGTCTTCTTGAAATATGAAGGGGTGAACCACCGGGGCATCCCCAAGCTTAGAGCTTTCACTCTCCTTGATCATATTGTATCATCCTCCTCTCTTGATTATTGAAAACTTCCTCCACACCAAACTTAAAACAACTCATTAGAGGGTTAGTGCACAATTAAAATTTACATGTTCAGAGGTCACACAATAATTCTTAACACTTCTGGACATTGCACAAAGCTACTGAAAGTTAATGGACTCGAAAAATCCATCAAGCATAGCAAAACAGGCAATGCGAAATAAAAGGCAGAATCTGTCAAAACAGAACAGTTCGTAAAGACGAATTTCTAAGAGGCACCAGACTTGCTCAAATGAAAATGCTCAAATTGAATGAAAGTTGCGTACATATCTGAGGATCACTCATGTAAATTGGCATAATTTTATGAGTTACCTACAGAGAATTAGACCCAGATTCGTGACAGCAAAGAAATCTGTTTCTGCGCAGTAATACAAATCTAGTATGAACCTTACTATCAACGACTTTACTTGGCACAACAATGCACAAAACTAAGATAAGGAGAGGTTGCTACAGTAGTAACAACTTCCAAGACTCAAATATAAAATAAAAGTACTGTAGTAAAAACATGGGTTGTCTCCCATAAGCGCTTTTCTTTAACGCCTTTCAGCTAGGCGCAGAAAGTGTGTATCAAGTATTATCAAGAGACGAAGCATCAACAGCGGGGCGTGGAGTTTTCTCAACCATGCATAGTATTTTGGATACATAGGTTTCAGTGGCTCCCTTTTCATTAGTCTTGGGCTTGCTACTCTCATCAAACAAATTTTCAGGAACAAGCCAAGCATAATTATCATCTAGAGCTTCATGCATCGCTAGGAGCTTACATGGTATTGGTGCTTTAATCTCCCCACCATCATTAACATTATTAGTGTACTTAATTCTATCCATATCCATCTTTTCAAGTGTTCTTTTAAAATCGGTGATCATACCAAGCCTATCATGCTTACTAAAAACTTTTCTAGCTTCTTTGGCTATATCCTCAAATTCTCGCACTAGGACTTTTAGAACAAAATCTCTCTTCTCTCCCCTCTCCATATCAGAAAGTGTAAGAAACATGTGTTGTATCATGGGGTTGAGACTAATAAATCTAGCTTCCATCATGCGTACCAAACAAACAGAGGCATCTTCATAAGTAGGAACAGCTTTTGCAAGGGGTATATCTTTAAGATCTTCATGCATACTAACATGGGTGAAAAATTCTTCTATATTATTTCTTCCAATTATAGACCCTTGTCCCACCGGTATATCTTTTACAGTAAAATTAAAAGGAAACATGATGAAATAAGTAAATGCAAGTAACTAATTTTTTTGTGTTTTTAATATGGAGATTGCAAACAAGGCAGTAAATAAAGTAAAGCTAGCAACTAATTTTTTTTGTATTTTGATATGATGCAGCAAACAAAGTAGTAAATAAAATAAAGCAAGACAAAAACAAAGTAAAGAGATTGGAATGTGGAGACTCCCCTTGCAGCGTGTCTTGATCTCCCCGGCAACGGCGCCAGAAAACAAACTGCTGGCGTGTAGTTGACGTGGGAGTTAGAGATCTTTGTGGTGTAACTTTTCTTCAGATCCCCGGCAACGGCGCCAGAAAACAGTCTTGATACGCGTATAGCACGCGACCGTTGGGAACCCCAAGAGGAAGGTGTGATGCGTATAGCGGCAAGTTTTCCCTCAGTAAGAAACCAAGGTTTATCGAACCAGTAGGAGCCAAGAAGCACGTTGAAGGTTGATGGCGGCGAGATGTAGTGCGGCGCAACACCAGGGATTCCGGCGCCAACGTGGAACCTGCACAACACAACCAAATTACTTTGCCCCAATGTGACAGTGAGGTTGTCTATCTCACCGGCTTGCTGTAACAAATGATTAGATGTATAGTGTGGATGATGATTGTTTGCAGAAAACAGTAGAACAAGTATTGCAGTAGATTGTATTCGATTAAAAGAATAGGACCGGGGTCCACAGTTCACTAGAGGTGTCTCTCCCATAAGATAAATAGCATGTTGGGTGAACAAATTACAGTTGGGCAATTGACAAATAGAGAGGGCATGACAATGCACATACATGATATGATGAGTATTGTGAGATTTAATTGGGCATTACGACAAAGTACATAGACTGCTATCCAGCATGCATCTATGCCTAAAAAGTCCACCTTCAGGTTATCATCCGAACCCCTTCCAGTATTAAGTTGAAAACAACAGACAATTGCATTAAGTATGGTGCGTAATGTAATCAATAACTACATCCTCGGACATAGCATCAATGTTTTATCCCTAGTGGCAACAACACATCCACAACCTTAGAACTTTCTGTCACTGTCCCAGATTTAATGGAGGCATGAACCCACTATCGAGCATAAATACTCCCTCTTGGAGTTAAGAGTAAAAACTTGGCCAGAGCCTCTACTAATAACAGAGAGCATGCAAGATCATAAACAACACATAGGTAATAGATTGATAATCAACATAACATAGTATTCTCTATCCATTGGATCCCAACAAACACAACATATAGCATTACAGATAGATGATCTTGATCATGTTAGGCAGCTCACAAGACCCGACAATGAAGCACAATTAGGAGAAGACGACCATCTAGCTACTGCTATGGACCCATAGTCCAGGGGTGAACTACTCACTTATCACTCCGGAGGCGACCATGGCAGTGAAGAGTCCTCCGGGAGGTGATTCCCCTCTCCGGCAGGGTGCCGGAGGCGATCTCCTAAATCCCCCGAGATGGGATTGGCGGCGGCGTCTCTGGAAGGTTTTCCGTGTCGTGGCTCTCGGTACTGGGGGTTTCGCGACGAAGACTATATGTAGGCGGAAGGGCAGGTCAGGAGGCGTCACGGGGGCCCCACATGCTAGGGCCGCGCGGGGCCCCCTTGGGCCGCGCCGCCCTAGTGTGGCGGCGCCCCGTGGCCCCACTTCATCTTCCCTTCGGTCTTCTGGAAGCTTCGTGTGAAAATAGGCCCCTGGGCGTTGATTTCGTCCAATTCCGAGAATATTTCCTTACTAGGATTTCTGAAACCAAAAACAGCGAAAAACAGAATCGGCTCTTCGGCATCTCGTTAATAGGTTAGTGCCGGAAAATGCATAAATATGACATAAAGTATGCATAAAACATGTAGATATCATCAATAATGTGGCATGGAACATAAGAAATTATCGATACGTCGGAGACGTATCAGCATCCCCAAGCTTAGTTCCTGCTCGTCCCGAGCAGGTAAACGATAACAAAGATAATTTCTGGAGTGACATGCCATCATAACCTTGATCATACTATTGTAAGCACATGTAATGAATGTAGCGATCCAAAACAATGGTAAATGACATAAGTAAAAAAATGAATCATATAGCAAAGACTTTTCATGAATAGTACTTCAACACAAGCATCAATAAGTCTTGCATAAGAGTTAACTCATAAAGCAATAAATTCAAAGTAAAGGCATTGAAGCAACACAAAGGAAGATTAAGTTTCAGCGGTTGCTTTCAACTTGTAACATGTATATCTCATGGATAATTGTCAATGTAAAGTAATATAACAAGTGCAATATGCAAGTATGTAGGAATCAATGCACAGTTCACACAAGTGTTTGCTTCTTGAGGTGGAGAGAAATAGGTGAACTGACTCAACATAAAAGTAAAAGAAAGGCCCTTCGCAGAGGGAAGCATCGATTGCTATATTTGTGCTAGAGCTTTGGTTTTGAAAACAAGAAACAATTTTGTCAACGGTAGTAATAAAGCATATGTGTTATGTAAATTATATCCTACAAGTTGCAAGCCTCATGCATAGTATACTAATAGTGCCCGCACCTTGTCCTAATTAGCTCGGATTACCTGGATTATCATTGCAATGCATATGTTTTAACCAAGTGTCACAAAGGGGTACCTCTATGCACTTTGTACAAAGGTCTAAGGAGAAAGCTCGCATTGGATTTCTCGCTATTGATTATTCTCAACTTAGACATCCATACCGGGACAACATAGACAACAGATAATGGACTCCTCTTTTATGCATAAGCATTCAACAATTATTAATTTTCTCATATGAGATTGAGGATATTTGTCCAAAACTGAAACTTCCACCATGGATCATGGCTTTAGTTAGCGGCCCAATGTTCTTTTCTAACATTATGCATGCTCTAACCATTCTAGCGGTAAATCTCCCTTACTTCAGACAAGACAAACATGCATAGCAACTCACATGATATTCAACAAAGAGTAGTTGATGGCGTCCCCAGGAACATGGTTATCGCACAACAAGCAACTTAATAAGAGATAAAGTGCATAAGTACATATTCAATACCACAATAGTTTTTAGGCTATTTGTCCCATGAGCTATATATTGCAAAGGTGAAGGATAGAAATTTAAAGGTAGCACTCAAGCAATTTACTTTGGAATGGCGGAGAAATACCATGTAGTAGGTAGGTATGGTGGACACAAATGGCATAGTTGTTGGCTCAAGGATTTTGGATGCATGAGAAGTATTCCCTCTCGATACAAGGTTTAGGCTAGCAAGGCTATTTGAAACAAACACAAGGATGAACCGGTGCAGCAAAACTCACATAAAAGACATATTGTAAACATTATAAGACTCTACACCGTCTTCCTTGTTGTTCAAACTCAATACTAGAAATTATCTAGACCTTAGAGAGACCAATTATGCAAACCAAATTTTAGCAAGCTCTATGTATTTCTTCATTAATAGGTGTAAAGTATATGATGCAAGAGCTTAAACACGAGCACAACAATTGCCAAGTATCACATTATCTAAGACATTTTAGCAATTACTACATGTAGCATTTCCCGTTTCCAACCATATAACAATTTAACGAAGAAGATTCAACCTTCGCCATGAACACTATGAGTAAAACCTAAGGACATATTTGTCCATATGCAACAGCGGAGCGTATCTCTCTCCCACATAATGAATGCTAGGATCCATTTTATTCAAACAAAACAAAAATAAAAACAAACCGACGCTCCAAGCAAAATGCATAAGATGTGATGGAATAAAAATATAGTTTCACTAGAGGAACCTGATAATGTTGTCGATGAAGAAGGGGATGCCTTGGGCATCCCCAAGCTTAGACGCTTGAGTCTTCTTGAAATATGAAGGGGTGAACCACCGGGGCATCCCCAAGCTTAGAGCTTTCACTCTCCTTGATCATATTGTATCATCCTCCTCTCTTGATCCTTGAAAACTTCCTCAACACCAAACTCAAAACAACTCATTAGAGGGTTAGTGCACAATTAAAATTTACATGTTCAGAGGTCACACAATAATTCTTAACACTTCTGGACATTGCACAAAGCTACTGAAAGTTAATGGACTCGAAAAATCCATCAAGCATAGCAAAACAGGCAATGCGAAATAAAAGGCAGAATCTGTCAAAACAGAACAGTTCGTAAAGACGAATTTCTAAGAGGCACCAGACTTGCTCAAATGAAAATGCTCAAATTGAATGAAAGTTGCGTACATATCTGAGGATCACTCACGTAAATTGGCATAATTGTATGAGTTACCTACAGAGAATTAGACCCAGATTCGTGACAGCAAAGAAATCTGTTTCTGCGCAGTAATACAAATCTAGTATGAACCTTACTATCAACGACTTTACTTGGCACAACAATGCACAAAACTAAGATAAGGAGAGGTTGCTACAGTAGTAACAACTTCCAAGACTCAAATATAAAATAAAAGTACTGTAGTAAAAACATGGGTTGTCTCCCATAAGCGCTTTTCTTTAACGCCTTTCAGCTAGGCGCAGAAAGTGTGTATCAAGTATTATCAAGAGACGAAGCATCAACAGCGGGGCGTGGAGTTTTCTCAACCATGCATAGTATTTTTGATACATAGGTTTCAGCGGCTCCCTTTTCATTAGTCTTGGGCTTGCTACTCTCATCAAACAAATTTTCAGGAACAAGCCAAGCATAATTATCATCTAGAGCTTCATGCATCGCTAGGAGCTTACATGGTATTGGTGCTTTAATCTCCCCACCATCATTAACATTATTAGTGTACTTAATTCTATCCATATCCATCTTTTCAAGTGTTCTTTTAAAATCGGTGATCATACCAAGCCTATCATGCTTACTAAAAACTTTTCTAGCTTCTTTGGCTATATCCTCAAATTCTCGCACTAGGACTTTTAGAACAAAATCTCTCTTCTCTCCCCTCTCCATATCAGAAAGTGTAAGAAACATGTGTTGTATCATGGGGTTGAGACTAATAAATCTAGCTTCCATCATGCGTACCAAACAAACAGAGGCATCTTCATAAGTAGGAACAACTTTTGCAAGGGGTATATCTTTAAGATCTTCATGCATACTAACATGGGTGAAAAATTCTTCTATATTATTTCTTCCAATTATAGACCCTTGTCCCACCGGTATATCTTTTACAGTAAAATTAAAAGGAAACATGATGAAATAAGTAAATGCAAGTAACTAATTTTTTTGTGTTTTTAATATGGAGATTGCAAACAAGGCAGTAAATAAAGTAAAGCTAGCAACTAATTTTTTTTGTATTTTGATATGATGCAGCAAACAAAGTAGTAAATAAAATAAAGCAAGACAAAAACAAAGTAAAGAGATTGGAATGTGGAGACTCCCTTTGCAGCGTGTCTTGATCTCCCCGGCAACGGCGCCAGAAAACAAACTGCTGGCGTGTAGTTGACGTGGGAGTTAGAGATCTTTGTGGTGTAACTTTTCTTCAGATCCCCGGCAACGGCGCCAGAAAATAGTCTTGATACGCGTATAGCACGCGACCGTTGGGAACCCCAAGAGGAAGGTGTGATGCGTACAACGGCAAGTTTTCCCTCAGTAAGAAACCAAGGTTTATCGAACCAGTAGGAGCCAAGAAGCACGTTGAAGGTTGATGGCGGCGAGATGTAGTGCGGCGCAACACCAGGGATTCCGGCGCCAACGTGGAACCTGCACAACACAACCAAATTACTTTGCCCCAACGTGACAGTGAGGTTGTCTATCTCACTGGCTTGCTGTAACAAAGGATTAGATGTATAGTGTGGATGATGATTGTTTGCAGAAACAGGTAGAACAAGTATTGCGATGGGTGTATTCGATTAAAAGAATAGGACCGGGGTCCACAGTTCACTAGAGGTGTCTCTCCCATAAGATAAATAGCATGTTGGGTGAACAAATTACAGTTGGGCAATTGACAAATAGAGAGGGCATGACAATGCACATACATGATATGATGAGTATTGTGAGATTTAATTGGGCATTACGACAAAGTACATAGACCGCTATCCAGCATGCATCTATGCCTAAAAAGTCCACCTTCAGGTTATCATCCGAACCCCTTCCAGTATTAAGTTGAAAACAACAGACAATTGCATTAAGTATGGTGCGTAATGTAATCAATAACTACATCCTCGGACATAGCATCAATGTTTTATCCCTAGTGGCAACAGCACATCCACAACCTTAGAACTTTCTGTCACTGTCCCAGATTTAATGGAGGCACGGACCCACTATCGAGCATAAATACTCCCTCTTGGAGTTAAGAGTAAAAACTTGGCCAGAGCCTCTACTAATAACGGAGAGCATGCAAGATCATAAACAACACATAGGTAATAGATTGATAATCAACATAACATAGTATTCTCTATCCATCGGATCCCAACAAACACAACATATAGCATTACAGATAGATGATCTTGATCATGTTAGGCAGCTCACAAGACCCGACAATGAAGCACAATTAGGAGAAGACGACCATCTAGCTACTGCTATGGACCCATAGTCCAGGGGTGAACTACTCACTCATCACTCCGGAGGCGACCATGGCGGTGAAGAGTCCTCCGGGAGGTGATTCCCCTCTCCGGCAGGGTGCCGGAGGCGATCTCCTGAATCCCCCAAGATGGGATTGGCGGCGGCGGCGTCTCTGGAAGGTTTTCTGTGTCGTGGCTCTCGATACTGGGGGTTTCGCGACGAAGACTATATGTAGGCGGAAGGGCAGGTCAGGAGGCGTCACGGGGGCCCCACACGCTAGGGCCGCGCGGGCCCCCCCTGGGCCGCGCCGCCCTAGTGTGGCGGCGCCCCGTGGCCCCACTTCGTCTTCCCTTCGGTCTTCTGGAAGCTTCGTGTGAAAATAGGCCCCTGGGCGTTGATTTCGTCCAATTCCGAGAATATTTCCTTACTAGGATTTCTGAAACCAAAAACAGCAGAAAACAGCAACTGGCTCTTCGGCATCTCGTTAATAGGTTAGTGCCGGAAAATGCATAAATATGACATAAAGTATGCATAAAACATGTAGATATCATCAATAATGTGGCATGGAACATAAGAAATTATCGATACGTCGGAGACGTATCAACAGGAAAAGAGGCAGAGCATTGCATGTTCAATGGACTTTGCAGGAGACCATCTTGCATGGAAACATTGATCATAGATTGGAGCACATCAGCAGCAAGAACAGAAAGAAATGGAGATAAAGGACCCCATGTCTGACCCCCTCTTGCATTCAAAAGTTGAACCGGAGATCCCATTAAGAAGAATAACAAAAGTAGCACTGTCAAGTATTTGATGAATCCAGAGACACCAGTGACTACCAAAACCCTTTGCTTGCAACATACACATAATGAAAGAGTGATACACTTTGTCAAAAGCTTTCTCAAAATCGAGCTTGAGAGCAACCACCTCCTTCTTAGATTTGTGACAATGATGCAGGTACCCATAAGCCTAGTAAAAAAGTGTCTCAACTTTTTTCTAGATATGGATGTATCTACAACTCAAAAGTGTCTAGAAACATCCGTATCTAGACAAAACTAAGACACTTATTTTTGGGCACGGACAATATTATATGGTTAATGGTTTTGACTAGCGTTGTCACACTCTAACAAATTACACCAAGATGCCACCGCACTTCCTTATCTTTAAGTCCGCAACTAACAACTATCGCAACCCCATAACAACAACATGCACATCTATTATCTTTATATAATGTGATGAAGGTAGTTTCTACAACACGCATCCCCTCCTCGTCTAGAAAAATCTCGACGCTATAAGTGGGCCTTCTTTGGCGTATGCAATCTCCACCAAGCACACGATCTTATCACAAGTTTATATAAAAAATAGTTTTGATGGAGCCAAAGAGGGGCATCCCTTGTGGCCCACCATACGCATGCATGTCCTGAGTATTATCCCAATCCACTACACACCCCTACATCTTGCCCTCCACCATAGCCATGCATGTACATATGTGGATGATGGACACAAGAACGCGGGGCAACATAGAGCGCCAACATGAATAAGCGCATATCTAGTCAACAACCCTACTTGTCGAAAGAACTCATGGGCCATGGCCACCATGGGAGTGTTTGACCGAAATAACATGCAACGGTGATAGTATGAATGATGAAATCACATCTGTGGTCATGGTGTTTTTATCTTTGTGTATTTGAGTTCTTTGTTTCAGTTTGTCCTTTGTGGTGTTGTGTAACACCAATTTTTGATATAGCTGAGTTTTTAGATATCGTAGTCTGACCTAGCTACAGGTACCACAAGAGCAAGCATGGAGGCATCGTGGAGGCCGATGTTGAGATCTTAAGCGTTGCTAGAACCCATGAGCTCACGAACTGACCCATTCCCACGGTCCACGATCAGATCAATGGTGATGGAATCAGCGTGAAGCCGTGAACGTCATCGATGCATCTACTTGTGACATCTAGCATGCATCTCCAATACCGTTCTCCGTTGTGGTATAAACCCCTTTCTCCCTGCATGTCCTCCTTGGCGAATCTCGCGACTATCTTGAGGAAGTTATCACTAGTATACTCTCGAACAAGTAGAAGGATCCCAAGCCGTATCTCAGATGTTCCTCCTCCGCATAATGCTCTGTTCATTGCAGAAACGTCAGCTTCATACATGTTTCTCTAACTCAAGTTGTATTTTGTAAAAGTGTATAGGGAGTGCAGACACATACAAATAAAGAAGGATAAGGTGAAAGGGGAGATGGAGGCAGTGAAAACGCCATTGGACTCCACAATGCTAAAGCTTCACAACCTAAGCCACGGTGTGAATTTCATGCCTCAACTTCCAGTTCTAGACGATCACCTAGGGATAGATCAACTTATGCACCATGGCATGTGACCAGACGATTGCAACTGATGCAGCCTCGATCTCATCGTCAAGCGCTTTGAGCTAGTCTAGGTTTTGTACTGTGATTAGCTGCCACCTAATGTATACGCAAGTAGTTGGTGAGAGCTTTCATTATTATCAAGTAAATTGCTTGTGCTTTGTTTAAATGCCCCTCTAAAGTATTTGCAGCTGAATTGTTCAGTAAGGGCACAATACGCTTAGTTTTTGCGAGTTTATGCATCGACAAATAATACCATATCATGATACCGCACCACATCCAAAGAAAAGGCAGTGACAAACTGGCATTGCATGCACTATTTTTTTAATGTTTACTTAAAAGGTAGAGAAGTTATTTTAGCTGAGATGTTATTGCAGACTTATATATTTTTGTGTTCCAAACTACTCTTTTAATAGTTGACTAGTTGAATACCCATGTGTTTGTATAGTCATTTTTTCTTTATCATCATAGCATGTTGACATAATGATAACATATTATTCTAAACATTAAGAATCCACTTCGTTTAAATTTTATTTCGAGAAAATGTACAACTATATTTGTAGAAGGTATATGCCGTACATTTGGCTAGTTACTACTGAAGTCGGCGGTTGGCATACAAAGGACACAACCTCATCATCCTTTCCATAGAAGCTTATGTTGAAGATTAAACAACAAGCCTAGTAAAAAGCTCGAAAACGTCATCACTCCTAAACACACAAGGTCTTCGAAGCCCAACTTCAGGATCTATTAAACACCTCTGGAGCCACAACCATGAGTTTTCAGGATCTTTACCAAAGAGCCACTTGTTCAAGTTTTTTCTGTAGTTAAGACCAACGATCAATTAAATAGCAGATTATATATATGAAAGGCATGTGATCAACATGAAATAGTACATGCAAGGATAGATTATTCAGGGTTAATGCTAATGAATAGGTACATCAGCTCAAGCTGCACATGCATACAACTGTTAAAATTCTTTTGTTTTCATTAATCCAAGAAACTGATAGAGGATTAAAAGCACCAGTCATTAATTTTCCAAGCACGCGAGCTCATCTAAACAATAAAAATGTATCATACATTATAAGAATTTTGTTCGAAGAATTATAAGATATTCTCAAGAGAAGTCTATGGAGATATTTCCTCCTTGGTATAGAAAGATCTACAACACCAAGAAAAATATTAAAGTCATCAGGGACAACATCCTAATTAATAAGGAACTTATACAGAGATTTAGATTTAGTAATCAACCAACTTGTTGATCTGCATTTCTCAGCATGTCCTAGCTAATTTGTACCACTACTATGTATGTAGTATAGAAGAAGAAATAGATTGTACTAGGAAGATTGTTGTGTGTAGGTCCTGGCAGGCGACGACACCAACACCGACGACGAACCACTTAAAAAAGTGATTGAAACGATACTCACAAATAATACAATTTTGTAATCCACCGTTGACCATTAAAGACAGCCGAGTACAGATAGGGATTAGCAAAGAAGAAAAATTGGAGTATCACCATGCTTATGTCCATGGTATTCTGACACTTCATCACTCTGCTAGATGCTCTGGATCACCAACGTCTTTCCAGGTAACTCCATCACACCTTCCCGTCCTTCTCGATCAGCTTGTAATAGTTGTGAAAAGGGGGAAAACAGAGAAACAAGGAGCATCATATCATAGATTCATAAATAAAAGAATTTATCCCGAGAAAGGAAAATATCTCATGCTGTTCCAAAATGGATGTAACTACATATGGTTCGTAAATTGGGTTTTCCAATAGCAAAAGGGAAAAAATAATCTTGTCGAAAGGATATCTGTTATGCATACTCACTTCTTCCAAAAATAGGGTGCATATAGTTTTTGGTTAAAGTTATAGAAAAGCATCAATATTTATAATCTTAAACCAATAATCAATAATTTTAGAATCATCATAACTAGCGCTCTCACGGGAAAGAATGAAGGAGTCCGTAAGGAGCTGTCACAACCATGAGATGGAGGAATGGTGAATCCTCCATTTATTTTATAATGCTCTTAGTCCTATGTTGAAGTCTATGCTTGACACTGCAGTTGGAGGCACATTCATGGGCAAAGGGGTTGAATAAGGAACACAGTTTTTTGATGGCATGCAAAAGAACCATTCTCAATGGCACGTGGAGAGATCCTCAGGAAAGGTGAACTCCATTAATGAAACCGAGAATGAAGAACTTGTTGCTAAGTTGAATGAACTACTAGGCATAATCAAAGGTAATGATACCATGCCATCAACAACACTACTGAAGAGGTAGACTTTATTGCTCATAATCCTTATATGCTTGCATGGAAGAGCCAATACTATAGCTCAAATTTCCGATCCTAAAATATATTTTCATATTGCGCGCATTTAATATTGTAACTGTTTATATCTTTTTCTATATTTAAGGTTTGACTTTAATCTAAATAATATGCTCCTATTTGGGAAAAGAAGTAGTTCATCTTTTTTTGTGTGTGTGGTAAGGGCACGTACAATGGGGTGATGTCAGCCTTCCTTTAGAGATGCCACGTCAGATTTTTGCTTAGTTGGAGGAGAGAGAATGAAGAGAGAGAAGACCGTCTTCTCTTAGCTAAGGGATCATCTCTTACGAAATAAGGGAAGACTATTTTCTCCATTGTATCACATATGTCTTTCCTTAGCAACAAATTTCATACCAAAATTTAATTATTAATATTAATTGCTTGAGATGACAGTAAGAGATAATACAGTGTATGACTTATATCTAATGCCTTCTCTACCTGATGTGGCGAGGGTAAGGGAAGACATGCCTTGTCAACACCCGGATTTTTAAGTCCAGATGCCTATTATGCCGTACATCGCAATCCCAGGAATAATGTTTTTGCGAGACATAATAGTAAGTAGCATAGAGTCATCATTTATTACAACACATATTGTCTTACAACCATAGATCACATAATCCAATATTACACGAATATATTGTTCAACATCACAAATAGTAGCGGAAGCGAAGTAGTAGTGGACTATCTATTCCACAGGCAACGCTTGACGTTAGAAGACGATCCTAGTTATCGTAGACGTCCTGTTGTCCGTCATCCTGATACTGGTGCTCTCCTTCATAGTCTGGCATTGGAATAGCCAGGGCAAAGCCATGAGTACTTTTAAAGTACTCGCAAACTAACTCTACAATAATTACTTATTAAGTGTAATAAGGGGGTACTAAGCTCTAGGTTTATTTGCATAAAGCCAAGTTTTAGTTTGATAAACATTTAGTAAAGCCTTATCATGTGCTGGACTAACTCAAGTGGGAACATTAGTGTCATTCCCATACTCATATTGATTCACCTCAATATCACCTTTCAATTCATCATTCCTTTTTAAGATCAAAAATTATGATAACGGAGATAGTATGGCCTTTCCAATCGTCCGTAACCGTGGACACGGCTATTCGAATAGGTTTAACACTCTGCAGAGGTTGTACTCTTGTGCCACAACTTTGATTACATCCGTCGAGGATAACCCCGAATCATCGTAACACAGTACACGGATCATCAACCCTAACCTTTCACTTATATATGCTAGTATGAGCACCTCTCCCCATGAGCTTGGCCTCCCGGTGAGAACCGCAGTTAACCCGGGAACTGCACAGGGCTTGGGTCGTACATTCACCTCGTATTAACATCATTCAACACTTAACGGAGGCAGCTTCGGCGTAACCCCTATGATGCTTGTTTAGAGGGAACCCATACTAAAATACACAAGTTTCTAGTTAAGCCCTACCCATAATCAGGTATTGTGGGGGTACTAGTATTATTGGAAGGGTATCGCATTCAAACCCAATCATCAATTTTATCAAAAATCACCATCTTCTCTTGTTCAAATCCACCTCCACTTTACTTTCTTTCAAAGTCATTTCACTTCACCAAGTTCCCATCTAGAGTAGTCAATTTTAATTGATTAGCACTAGCAACTATATGAGGGGTGCTACCTAGCCTTGAGTTGTGCTAATCTAACTTCAAGTATTGTTCTACTCTAGACCAAGTGAATCATAAATCAAAAAGTACTTTGAAATAAATAAGCAAAAGTAAATGTAAGTAAAAACATGGGATAGGTAATACATAAAAGTAAAGTGTGATGGTGCCTTTGCTCTTGTAGAGCTAAGCACTTGTGTTTAGCAAGGGTTAGCTTGCCTTGAGCTGAGTAGTTATCGAAGTTCTCTTCTTCTTCCTGAGAGTAGGCCTCCTCCTCTTGGTATTCCTCGGTACTAGCGTCTATATATGAATACGAGGTATAAATACTAAACCAAGCTCACATACTAAACTAGAAACACTCAAAATAGTCCACACACTAATCCTATCATTAATCAAGCATGGCATGGTGGATTATTTGATGAATTCTTATTTAGGAAAAATAATAATTTCCTCTCATTATTCCCATTTATTTAATTTGGTATTTAGATCCTTAGAGGAATTGATTTCTCCTCATTACATCTTATTAAGATTTAATCTCTTCATATAATACTCAGGTATGAAATATAGGTTGACCCAAAGTCAACATTTCATATCTATTATATGTGAGTATAATTTAATTGAAGTGCTACACTTCACATAGTTTAATACTAACATTTAAATGAATTAAAATCTCTAAGTAATACTTATCAAGGGTTCATTAGCCTAAGTCTTTCCCCCTGGTTATATTACTTAGGATCAAGATTTAAATGAGAGAGTAGCTCTCATACTATTTGTTAAATTTGAATTTCAAGTTTAATTGCTCTTGAATTGACTACATAGCCATTTAATTTGATCTAGTCCATGATCATACAAATAACATATCTATATTATTGCATAATCAATTAGAGGACATCATTTGTGATTTATTAGAGTTGGAATCAATTCAAAATCTATTATGGTTGAATTTTGAATAAAGTTTGAATGTACAAAAGTCCATGTCTTGTTATTTTTATCAGATTAATTCTACTTTGAAATTTGAGGTGGGACCAGTGGCATTAGTTAGATAAAATTCATGGGCTTTCCAACGGTATAAAGTTTGCTAAATTTGGTTTGGCAGATTTCAAACTATTCAAATTTTACTAAACCATATGCAGCACAATTTGAAATAAGTTTAAACCTAAATTTGAATCGTGGGCTTGGGCGGGAAACCTTAACGGGCCAAAACGGTATTTAATTTTACTGCGCAGCCCAACAAGCCACGGATGCGAGTGGGCTGCCCTGACGAGGTGGGGGCCACCTGTCAGTGTGTTATAACACACCGAAACGGTATGATCAATTTAGGCCGTAGGATTAGAAGGGAGATCGACGGCGTGTGAGCGTCGTCGTCTCCGGCGAGAGGCGAGCTCACTGGCGGCGAGCCTAGGGGGTCGGGGAGCCTACCAGGCCGTTGCAGGGGTCTGGCAGTATGCGCGGAGAAGTGGTTGTCGACGAGGAACGGCCTGGTGCAGCGACGGCGCTCGGGGAGGCTCCAATCGAAGCAGAGCTTCCGCGAGCTCCGGCGGTCTTGAGCTCGCACCCGAGCAGCTCCGGCGAGGACTGGTGAAATTGATGGGTGGAGGTGGCTCAGTGAGGAGAGGGGAGTGGATGGTGTGAGGAATGGAGGAGCCGATCGCCTCTATTTATAGGGTCGAGAGGTGGCCGCGGGGTGCTGAGAGGGAACGGCCATGGCGCGGCTCCTATGGTGAGCGAAAGGGCAAGGCGAGGACGGCTACGGCTAGCTGGTGTCCTGGCGATGCTCGACGTGTAGCTGGCGCGGCCAAAGCGTGACAGGATCGCTCGAGCGCATCCAATGTCTGTGGCGCGGCGTGCGGCAGTAAAGTGAGGAGGACGACGGCGACGGAGCAGGGGCAGGCCTGGGCTGGTGTCTAGCGTGTAGAGGGCGGGGTGGCGATGCTCGACGCAGGCGTAGCTTGGCCAGAGGAGGACGGAGGTGCTCGAGCGCGTGGTGTCCTGGCGATGCCAGAGCGCGGTCACCGCACGTGCTGGCACGTCCTGGCGTGTTTTGGGCGAGCGCGTTCCGGCCAATGCCGTGCGTTGGCGTTGCTGGGGCGTGTACCATCGTCGTCCTTGAGTGTTGTAGATGCTCCAGGACAAGAGGATGAGTTGAAATGGTGGCCAGAGGTGGAGAGGCCAAAGGTGGCCGGGTGTGCATGGCATGGAGCATCTCCTCTCACTTTCTCACTTTAACCAGCCATGGCAAGTACTGGGCTAGAGGCAGGGGTCATAGAGAGGGCTGATGATCACCAGGTAAAGTTGGTTTAGGCAAGAAACCACTGGGTAATAGCATGTAACACTAAAGTGCAACATAGCCTGCCAAGTGTTTGATGAAATGGCCGCAAGAAACTTTTGTTTGAATTTTGGTTTTCTTTTTGGTGGATCTCATTTATATAATTAATGTGTTGGATTGGTGGTGGTTTGGTCCAATTTGGAGTTGTTTTGCAAAATGGCAAAAGTGACATGATCTTCTCTTTATTTCAGCATCACTACTTGTCACCTTGTTACTGGTCAACCTAGTCAACTCTAGCCATGGTGGTCAACATCAAAGTTACTCACCTTGACATGGTCTTGGATGACATGGCTTTGGTTGACCAAGTTTAGTTCAAGAGTTGAGAAAACCAGAGGGGTAAAGTAGTGAAGAAAATATTTTTGGGCCATATGACCATATCATATGTATGTAGAAATTTTGATTTTCTTGTGTTTGATTCTTGATCCAAAGATGCAATTGTGTTAGTTTATCATATCTAAGTATTTTACAAGCAAGGGAGCAAGCAATTATGGCCTAGGGTGAAGATTTGCAAATTGGCATATTGTGTATGTAAGTGAAATATGGATTTTTTCCCATTTTCTTCATTTCCCCTCAAACTAGGGTTTGATGATCTTTGTTAGGGTTCAAATAGCAATTGATAATCATACTAACACTCATCATGGCAATTGCACAAAAGAAAATCACTCAAATGCATGAATCTATATGTGGCACTATATGCATAGAAAAAAGTTTTTGTTAATTGCAAATTTTGAGTTTGGGGAAATTGTCTTTCTTGTTTATTATTGTTGAAACTTGGGATGTTACATGCCTTCTCCACCATTGTACATGTCCTAAAGAAATAGTTCCTCGTTGTCCGATAAAAATGCACGACTTAAGCAAATCGGCAATGACAGTGCGAGATTACCTCGGCATTTTTCGGGCCGGGTCAAACAAAGCCCAACACAGAAAATCTAGCCCCAGACCTGCCCGATCCAACCGCCGAGCCAAAATAGTTAGGCCTAGACGCAACCTGGCAGACGAAAATCAGGCGAGACCTCTTTACTAATTCATGGAAATTCCTCAAAAAAAAAAAAATACTAACTCACGGAAGACGCAGGCCTAGTCCTGGCCCAGCCCAACTCTTGGGCCGAAACATCATGCCCAAGCCCAGCCTTGCCCGATGGCCTGGCTCTATTTCGGACCGGGCCGGGCTGATAGTTCGACCTGACGGTGCAAGGTATGCTAAAAAAAAGAGACCCGGTGCTAAATCAGCGAAAAAGAATTGCCGAGTCCAACAAACTCCAATAGCCGCACCGGCGCTCTTGCTGAACTCCGGCCATCAAATCAGCTCAGGTCGAGCTAGAACCAGTTCGCCGGAGCTAATGGCGACGCCGTCGGGTTCCCATTCCGCCTCGCCGCCGGTGATATCCGGGACGGCGGCGGTGGCAGCGTGCGCCGCCATGGCGGTCTCCTACGTCGCCGTCCTCTACGCGCCCACGCTCCTCCTCCGTCTTCCGCCGGCCACCTCGCTCCGCGCCTTCTTCCACCGCCGCTTCGTGTGCGCCGCCTTCTCCTCCGCTGCCTCCGTCCTCGCCACTGCGGCCCTCCTGCGCGTAAGTGAACCTTCTGGACCTCCAGTCCCCATCTAAGCCCTAGCTTCTGATACCCGTATGGAATCTCAAATCCCCTTAACCTATCTGTCTATCTCCCGCCCTCTCCCCAGGTATGGAGCTTGAGTGACTCGTCAAAAGCGCTCGCGGTGTTCGGCATTCGCAGTGATCACCTGGTAATCAAGCTATCTCTCATTCTCTCGAGTAGTAGTGCCATTTTTTTGTTTGTAGTTGTACACTAATAAGTGTGGAGCTTTTGATGCTTGGACTGAAACGTGGTCCTGTATCAGCTTGAGGCAGTAGTGGTTCCGCTTGTCCTTACATCCCTAGTGTATGCTGGGTCGTTCGTCTCAAGACTCTGGGTCATGTCAAGCTCCTGTGGCAGGGATGACGGTGAAGTGGGAATCAGCTGCACCGAGAAGCTTACTCGCTGGATGCAAACCTCCCTACAAGATGTAATGGTGTGGAGGAACTACGTAGTGGTTTGTTCTCATTCCCTTAATCCCTTCGATACCACTCATTTGTGCTTCTTATTAATGCTGCGGAAATGTCTTGGAATATTAGTGTAGTGAATGAGGGGTTGTTGACTGAAAATCTAATTACAGGACTGTGTAATCATCTAATAGTCTATGTGTGCAAACTGCAACCTTTAGTAAGCAAGCAGGACCATGAGTTAGTGATGAGGGGGATCAAGTGAGCCAAGCAATTCAATTATATTTAACGATGAAGGCTAAATATTGCCACCTCAAGATAATTTGGATTTTTTGTCCATGGCGCCTACTTGCTCCCTTCTCCCGCTGCCACTGTTTGTATTATTATTATTACAACTGAAAAGCGAGAACTCAATGTCATTATCTGTTTTCATGATCTTATTTGAGGATGATCTTTTGACCAGGCACCATTTACAGAGGAGCTTGTTTTCAGGGCGTGTATGATACCTCTTCTTCTCTGTGGAGGATTCAAAATGCATAACATTATATTTCTGAGTCCAATCTTCTTCAGCCTAGGTAAATAGGTATAATGTTGCACCAAATCTCATTTCAAATGAATCGGCCTGACACGTTCCTTCGGCTTATATTTTGTAATTCGACCTTTTGTAAGTTGCAGTTGGTGTATCAGTTCAGAAATTCTAAATGACGGCATTCAGTTTTACCTTCCTGTTCAATGTTACTTTCAAGTATTAACTGACCCTTTCTGTTCACAGCACACCTAAACCACTTGTTTGAACTTCACCAGCAAGGATGCAATTTTATGAGATCTCTCCTGATTGTAGGTATTATTTTTCTTTGCACCATCTGGTTTTCTCCTTTACTAATGTACTAGTATAATCTTCCTGTAACTTTGTTGCTAGCATGGGCAATTAAGAAGAGCTATAATATCCTAGTTCATCAGGTTGTTCTTCCAGTGATATAAACTTCCTTTATGGCTGATATATCAAGAATGTTTTGGTACATTCCAATGTCCCTACCAGAGTGCAAGCAGTCACTTGTATAAGCACCTATGTTAACCATTATGTTTATTTCGTCGTACCTCAGATATTCTGTGTCAAACATTTGTAGCATCATGTTATGCGTTAAATTGATAGCACGAGTAACTCTGCATATGACTAATTATTGTCAAAACAATTAATTATCCTATGAAATTGATGTGATGCCTTTATTCTGCCATGCTATTTAGTTTGTGCTCATAGTGTTTGCCTACAAGAATCAATTTCTTAGCTCACACACAATTTAAGGCATTACAGAATCGTGATTGCTGGTACATATTATGTTGACCAAGTCATTTTCCTTCTGAAGTTCCATGTACATGCTTGGACTTTTGATATGCTCGTTGTATTACACACATTAGTCTTCTATTTTCTGTAGTTCTGCTCATATTTGTTTGAAAATTATCATCAGATATTGTGTAATTACTTTGGTTTAACCATCTGTGAACACCTTTTCCTTCACCTGTTCAACTTACCATTACTCTATGTCTTCCATTCTCAGGTCTCCAGTTAGGCTACACCGTAATTTTTGGGTGGTATGCTGCATTTTTGTTCATCCGAACAGGTCTTGCTAATTCCTTTTTCTATTATCTTTTTTAAAACATGAGTCCCCCTCGTTGATTTCCAGTTGGCATACCCCTTTTGTTATCGAGAAGCCATTATAGTTCATTCTTTCCCATTGTTTATGCCTTAGTAGTGCTCCTTTTTCAGTTTAGATCTAATAGTTCTAGGTTTTTTTAAGATAGTAGGTTTGTTTGTTGTTTGTCGTGGTTTATGCTGGGTCAAATGCTAGCCAGAATAACGTTCAAAGTATTGATCTCTATATTTCAAAGTTGGTTTAGTCGCATAATGCAAACGCAAGCGCAAACACAACGCTAGTTTAGTCTAATATCGGTAATGTAAGCTAAGCAAAAGGAGCATATATGGTGGGACTCTTGCCCTTAAACTTGAGAGGGATGGATGGCATGGAAGAACTGCTTAAACACAAATCTGCATACGTTTGGTGGCACTTTGCAGGATTTGTGCCATCAGATTTGTGAAAGTGCCCTGACATGGCACCACATGGCAGATCAAGTGCATCGTAACCGTGCATCTCTGTTAATCCAAATTGAATTTTATTCAAATATTTTAATTTGGTGCTTAATTTGAGTTCACTCTGTCAAATACTAGTGGGTGATTAAATTGGAATAACGGGTCAATTTTTGGTGTATTATGGCTGTTGATTATAGCAGTTTCTGTGAGCTAGTGCTGAGTACATGAGGACGAGTCGACGTCCAATCCAAGTTCAGAACCTGAATTTTGACATCACAATACTTTCTCTTTGTTGATATGTGCCTGGATGCTGCACTGCTTAACCTCATCCTCGCCGCTCATCTACACCGATTATCTGTGCTCATTGTCTTTCCACAGAGATCATCTGCATGCGTGAAGCGATAGCAAAGTTTCTGGTAGCTCATGCACTTGACTGCTTGCTGTGTCATCTGCATTCATGTTGTTCCAACACTTAATTGGTTTCTTTTCGACATGAACCCTATTGTATGTTCTTGAAGAACTTTCAATAGGGCTGGTGCCCAACACAATGCAGTGAAATGCTTGAACATTGATGATTCAGCAGTGTTCCTAGGGAATACGCTGCCACAAACATTTCTTGCTGCCCCATGCAGGCGATATCTGTGGCATCAGCATGGAGAGTCTGCTCACCGTCCTTATCAATGCATGCCCAGAAGGGAGGGTGATGTTTACCAGCGCCAAACCCCAACATGAATTTCTTGCGAGGAAGAATGGGTTTGGGCGACAATTTGGGTCCTAGATACCAGCGGTTCTTATTTACTTAGCACCAGAGGATAAAAACCTGTTAAATGAACAACTGTAACACATTAGTAATCAACCTATTATTAATTCACCCAAACATTATTATCTGACAGAGTCAATACATATTAAGTCTTTGATTGGACCGTTTGAATTACATTTGTTTTGAATTAACCGTGAGAGGGCATGGTTCAACAAAAGTAATGCTGACTTGGTCTGCCTTATGTCTCAAGTCATTCCAATGTGCGTGTGTGTGTTGTGAGTAACCAAAGCTTTCTTACGCCACCATATGTTTTGAGTGTTTACTGAATGCAAGTGTTCTAACTTCTATATTTCTCTCTTGCGTTACTTAATTAAATCATGCATGTTTTGGGACCGTAGAAATTGGGTCTCCCACATGGACCAAATCTGTAACACAACTTCAAAAGTATGTTGCTCATTACGCCCATTTGCTGATTCAGCATGGTATAATTTTGTGATACCATGTTTATGGCAAGCTACCAAATAACTACACCGTTTTAGATTTGTTTTGTAAAACCAGACTTATTTAGTGTCAGGGATCTAGGAAATTGTGCCTTGTAGGTTTTGAAGGAAACTGACAAGCATGATTCAGTAGCTAGCTAGACGAGTTTGATGGTGGCCCTGTTATGAATTTACTCTGGTACTGTTATGGTTGTGTGGTTGAAGATGGGCCAAAATTGTTGGTTCAGGTGAAATCATAAAAGGTGTGGTTTGTTGAAACAGCGACACAGAAAAATTGTAGTTTCTGAAACAACTTAAAGAAGTTTCTCAAGAACTAGTGTAGTTCTGCCATACTGGTAAATTTACTCAATCTTTTTGTTATAGCACTCACTAAGCTTATGCCTTGTGAATTGGTTAGAGAAATGAAAATTTACTTCTTGTAAATGCCATGATTTGTCGCTTTGTAACACGCTGAATTGACTGAAAGTGTATTTTATTTTCTTCACAAACGTGGCATATCGATTAACTTCTGTTCTAAAAAACTGCAGGTAATCTTGTGTCTCCTATTGTGGCTCACATATTTTGTAACATGATGGGTTTGCCTGCTTTCTCATCACCGCGAACTAGAGGTATGTATATTTTATGTTTTTCTCATGAAAACTAAACTCATGCAGAGTTGTCAAACTTTTCCTTGGGGTAAGAAACTGACTTCTTACCATTACCCACCTGGTGTTTTTGTGTGTTCCAGGAGTGACATCGGTAGCATTCATGGCAGGTTCAGTATTCTTCTTTTATTTCCTTTCCCCTGCTACAAGTCCAAAACTATACAATGCAAGGTTAGATGGATGCAGCTGCTGGCATGGCTACTGTAGATGGAGTTAGCACAGAATTGAATGTAGGCAAGATGGCAGCATCCGTTCCTGTGGCTGATCTACGGATATCGTGCACACAGGGGGGTGCATATTTGAATCACCTGACACAATGTGACTTATACTAGATCTTGTTCTCCACCGTTTGTACAACTGTTGTAAAATACATTCTTGTAGCTACTTTGCTCTTCTCTTGCGCTTGACGTACAAAAAAGAGGAAGTGCAATTCATCACTTGTTCGCTAAGGATTAGAAAGCAGCCAAAATTTGTTACTTTCAGTGGACCTGTGTAAAGTCGACATCATTGGGCTCTTCATGCAGTTCTGGGTTATTTTTTTCTGGATCATGCAGTCATGTTTCCTGTTTGCTTAAGTGCGAGGTTGCGGTGTGATGTGTGTCAAGGGGTCGTAGTCGTTGGGGTTATCTCACCAGACCACTTGTTCCCTTGCGTCGTCTCTTTGCGCATGTTAGATGTTTAGATGATGTCAATGCATTGCATTCTGCATATTTTATATATTGTAGTAGATCCTTTACTCGTTAAGATTATCTGATTCTAATCAGATGACTGTTCGCAATTTAGTGATCTATATGAAGATTATCTGATTCTAATCAGATGACTGTTCGCAATTTAGTGATCTATATGCATGTATTGAGTTGTGGTAGACACAAGTGACGATGGAGAACAAGGTTGCTACACCGCATAAATCTCAGAATAAATGACATGATGTCTTTCCTAAGATTGCTACACCGCAAGGCATCTGCTGTTTGGCCCCAAGTTCAAAATATCAATATCGGTCGCGCACCAATGTGTCACTCAATACGGACGATATATAAATATGCTTTGGCTCAAATAACCAAATAGCTTATATGTGGTGTATTTGGAAAGCTAGTCCATCTTTTCCAGTAAGCTATGTTAGTAACTTAGGATGTCCTTGCTCATCGTGTTACTGGAGGCATAGTCTTTGCGAGAGAGACACACTACATTTTGTTAGTTGACACCAACATTTCCAATCATCACATAACTCAAGCATGCACTACAGAAAATAACTTGCACAAATTAAACTGCATTCGAGGAAATCATGCCATTTGCGATTGTAATAAATGAAAAACATGGTGCATCTCAATAAGATCTTATTTTTTTGAAATGAATCTCAATAACATCATGAGACATATATAAGCCGGCACATTGCCATGTTCTCATTTTTTCACAGCAGACGGGAAGATAACACATGCAAGAAATCATCATATTCATACGACAGTATTAATCTGGTCAAACAGCCCGCAATATCCACAGTAGCTACTCGAGGGACATGCCAAAGACAAGGTGCGACGACAAATAGAAAAAGAAAGAGTGCAAGAAAGATAAAATGAAAATAAAATAAGAAACAACATTATCCATGCACTTGCACTGCTTGGTGGATAGAAAGCACACACTCCATGTATTTCAATTTGATTGATGAGCAAAAGAAGTGGTGAAGTAACCAGGCCCATGGATTGATGAGTGGCCGCCCCTGGCTGGAAAGTTGCAGCCTCATGTTTACACAGACGAACATCTCACATATCTGTGTAGAAACGCTCGAATAAAAAGAAAGCAATCGAATCAGCAAATGAGCCAGTACACGACGAAATTTCCTAAGCGAAAGATATCCTATCGAGCTGGGCCGCTGCTGCAAGTCTAGCTGCCGCCGCGCTGCTTGATATTTCTGACTCGCACGTCGATCGCCAATCCCGGAGTCTCCACGTCTGCAGCCGCACTGCAATTTCGCGCGCTCTCTGGAGGATAGCTTTAAATCTGACGCTGATCACCATAGACCCATTTCGATCTAGACAAGACTTTGCCGACCCTCACGCAGACCGGCCGGTGTGTGTGGGCAACAACGAAGATTAAGTTGCACAACTTTGACAACCGTATCATGTGTAGTCCAAACTTAACACATCACGTACACAAAACCCAACATAAGTTGATGCACCAACGTGTATGATGCATGTAACCTTAACATCGTACTCTCTCCATCCATAAATAAGTGCATGTTTAACTTTAAAATTTGTCCACGAAAAAGTGTATTTTCCCCTTTTAATGCATTTTAAAGAGATAATTGATTCTCTCTGATCACTCAGGAACCAAACCCAATAACATTCAACACATGGTCTTTTTTTTTTACTTTATATATGTGCACTTAGATCAGTGGGTGTAGAGAAATTGAGAGAGTAGATGTTTAGCTTTAAAATTTGTCCACGAAAAAGTGTACTTTCCTTTTTTCAATGCATTTTTAAAGAGAAAATTGATTCTATACATGGTCTTTTTTACTTTCTATATATGCACTTAGATCAGTGGGTGTAGAGAAATTGAACAGAGTAGAGATGATGACCCACATTTTCAATGCGCTTTCTGCTCCACTTCATGGTGTGTATTAAAAGTGTCAGGATATTAGGTCAACTTTTCTTAAATTTAATTTAAAATCTGAAAATTATTATGGCTCGGAGAGAACATATGTGTTCACTTATTTGTGGACGGAAAAGTTCACTGATTGAGTAGGTGTCGTTTTTTACCCTGCCTGGCTAGCTTATAAAGCAGCAGATCGAGCTTGTGGTTCACAAAAACAATACTCGCCTGCATTTATTTCCCATGGAAGCTGTGAAGAAACTTATCCTCGACACGCCTCTGCTGGCATGGTTTCCGTTGCTCCTCTTCCCATTCCTCCTGTTTGTGCATCGCTGGCTTACGGCCAAGACAGGGAAAGCGCAGCAGCGAGAACACCGTCTCCCGCCCTCGCCGCCGGCTCTGCCCATCATCGGGCACCTGCACCTCGTCGGCTCCCTCCCGCACATCTCCCTCTGCGGCCTCGCCAGGAAGCATGGTCCCGACCTGATGCTCCTACACCTCGGCGCCGTGCCGACGCTCGTCGTGTCGTCGCCGCGTGCCGCGGAGGCGGTGCTGCGGACGCACGACCGCGTCTTTGCGTCGCGGCCGCGCTCCGTGGTCGCCGACATCATCCTCTACGGCTCGTGCGACGTCGCCTTCGCGCCATACGGCGAGTACTGGCGGCAGGCGAGGAAGCTCATGACCACACACCTGTTGAGCGCAAAAAGAGTGCAGTCTTTCCGCGGCGCTATCACAGAGGAGGTAATTTTGATTATTTCGCATTTTCTTGCCGTGTTAGTTGAATTTTTTTTCGAGGGTACGTACCATTTTTTTTAATAGAAGGCACCGATTTTTTTTACAAGAACTCCAAATTATCACAAAGCAATAGATTGAGGGATTACACCAAGAGAAAGAAAAGGGACTACTCTCTACGTCTAATGATCGTAGCATCCGCTAATCTCCACTCTTCCAGGTTATGGGAGGCGAATACATGCGTCTTCATGGGAGTAGTGGCCGGCCATGCTGTTTGGGCGCTATTGTTTGAGGTGGATGGAATGACATGCGGATATTGGAGGCGGGAGAGGGTGGTCGAAAAAGGCTTGGAGATAGGAGATGTAGGGATTAGAGGGAGATGAGCGAGCGCATGGACTAACACGAGTACAGGCATCACATCCACCGTCCAGTTCATGCTTTGAGATTTGTGAGGCATTTGACATTTGTCTAACATAAATCTAATAATTGAAGCATAAGTGATATTTTTGTGAAACTAAACTGATACATAGGTAAACATTGTGAAACATTTTGGTAAAAAGTGAATCTCCTGACACCACGATATGTTTCACAAAATAATCGCGTTTCAATTATATTTCAATTTTGTTTCATAATTTTTTGAGAGGATTAAATCAGCGCATGGCTTATGCCACGGCTGATGTCACTCCTGTAGATACCTGCAACTTTACAAAAAAGTTTCCGGACTAAACACTTCTTGGAAAATACATTTCAATAAAACTCCACCCCCTAGATTAAATACCCGGACTAGTGAGTGAGCGGTTGATCGACAAGTTTACCAGTAATTCTCTTATTGGACCACCGACACATCTAGTTCAATGCTGAAAAATGACTTCAACGATATTTAGGCTAATTTGAAAGAAAAATTACTTCATATAAAATGGGTGTAAATAATAAATGGTGTATTTCATTACTAGGCAGAAAAATAAATCATGATTTGTGCACTAAACTGTGTTCACAAAGGAAATAAAGAAAATTGACTTCACCTTTTGTCCTCGGCTAATTGTTTCCTACAGTATATGTAAGCTAGTCTAATAGTTTAATATGTTCCATCATAGGTGAGCATGGCCATGGCCAAGATTAACGAGGTAGCAACAACAGGCGGTACGGTGGACATGAGTGAGCTGCTCTACTCATTCTCGAATAATATGGCTTGCCGCATCGTGTCTGGAAATTTCTTCCTAAAAGAAGGACAGACCAAGCTGTTCCGGGACCTCATCAACGATACCTCACATGTGCTAGGAGGGTTCAACTTGGAGGAATGCTTCCCGGCTTTGGCTAGAGTAGGAGTGCTGAGGAGGGCAATTTGTGCTAAGGCTGAGAGAGTGAGGAATAGATGGGCCGATCTGCTGGACAAGGTGATCAATGATCGTGTGAGCAAGAAAAAATCAAATTTTGATCACAAGGATGCCGATTTCGTAGATATTTTATTGTCTGTTCAGCATGAGTATGATCTCACAAGAGAGCACATGAAAGCTCTCCTGACAGTAAGTATTAATGATACCTTCCATATTTTATATGTTGATTTATTGTATTGCTTACATCATCCAAATTAATTGATATCTGCAGGATGTATTTTTTGCTGCAATAGATACATCATCTAACACCCTCGAATTCACCTTGGCTGAGCTCATGAGGAGGCCAGGCCTGATGAGGAAACTGCAAGACGAAATGAGGAGTATCGTACCACCGGGACAAAAAATTGTCACTGAAAATGACATAAACAACATGGCGTACTTAAGAGCAGTGATAAAGGAATCACTTCGGCTGCATCCTGTATCGCCTTTCCTTGCTCCACACCTTGCCATGGCTGACTGCAACATCGATGGATATATGATTTCTTCTGGGACACGTGTTATCGTCAATGCATGGGCCATTGGTAGGCACCTGACCTCCTGGGAGGATGCAGAAGAGTTCAGACCTGAGAGATTTGTAGAAGGAGGAAACGATGTGCACGTCAACTTCAAGGGGAATGATTTCCAGTTCTTGCCGTTTGGGGCAGGACGAAGGATATGCCCTGGTATAAACATCGGGCTCACCAATATCGAGCTTATGTTGGCAAACCTCATATACAATTTTGACTGGGAACCATCACGGGGAGTTGAGATAAAAGACATTGATATGACAGAGGTGTTTGGGCTAACCATTCGCCGGAAGGAGAAACTACTGTTAATTCCAAAAGTACACATGTAGAAAAATCACGCATGTAGCCACGAGAATTAAATCTAAGCTCTTTTGTCCTCCTAAATTGAGAATATCTATGAGTTCCTGTTTTTGCGATGGGTCAAGCGTGCCCCCTTCCAAAAAGTATCGGCATATTGTTGCTAATAAGTAATAATGGCCAACTCTTAATTGTTGAATATCAGTTTTGAAAGTATTTAGTTATGAATGTTTTTTTTAAAATAGTGCCATGATCTTCTAGGCACAAGTATGGATACTAGTTTTTATTGTTACATATATATTAAAATACTTTGTAAGGAGCTACACTAGAGAGCTCTTTTCCTCTTCCCCGTCTCTCTCCCCGGTCTTCCTTGAGAGTCACCCGTGAGCTCCCGGCGCCTCGATCCTCTTCCTCCGCTGGTCTCGCCGGCCGGAGAGGAGATGGGGGTAGCTGTATAGTCTAGGTGTAGGTTTAGGGTTAGTATTGTGTGCCTCTGTGGCGACTGGCGAGATGCCGTTGGGCTGGATCCTTCCAGTGCTACCGCATGGCGCTGGATGGTCGTTACTACAGTTCTGTGGCATGCTCTTGTGGTTGGAAAATACCGGTAGAGCTCCGGTCAGCGGGAGATCTCTGAATAAGTGCAGGGTCTGCCTCTTCAAGATTTGGCAGGTTGTTGTCGTGCTGCTCTCTCTGGCCGGCCATGGTGGCGAGGGGAGAGAGGATTATGGCGCAGATGCTTGCAGATCCGCGAGCTGGCGGGGAAGAAAGCTGCACCTTGGAGATGTCTACATGGTGGCTTTGAGCGCTGCCATGATTTCTGGCTGTTTTTTTTGAGGTTGAACAGTGGGTTTCCCCACTGTGTATTTTATTTATTTTATATAAGAATAAAAAGAGTCCAAAAGTCTAAAGAACAGCTAAACAAGGTGCTAGAGAAAAGCACCTCATAACTAATAAAAAACAGAAAAGAAACTAGTTGAAAAGCTTCACCCAATCTGCAAGTCCTGCATAGGATTTCCTTTTTGCCTTGAAGACCAAGAGAGCGAACTCCTCCTTGAATAATTTCTTGCATCTGTATAAATTGGGAGTGACATCTTTGAATAGAAAATTATTTCTAGTTCTCCAAATTGACCAACTGCCAAGGATGATAATGTCCATTAAGAATGATTTTCCAATAGCAACAGAGAGTGAGTCAATGACCTCTGTGCGCAAAGAGGGCTGCCCTGAATTCACAGGAAGAGACCATCCTGGAAAAAAAATATTGCCAGCACATGAGAGCAAAAAGGCATGTGAAGAAAAATTAGTTCGTGATTCTAGGTGCAAATACCCACACATAGCACAAGAATAGTCAGGCAGAAAAAAATTCTTTTTTTGCAACAACTGCCTTGTATTTAGTCTATCTTGCAGAAGCAGCTAGAAGAAGACTTTGTGCTTAGAATGATAGCATGTTTTCCAGAACTTCTTGATAGCAGGACAAACCAAATGCTGACCAACAAAGTGCTTATATGCCTTAGAGAATTTGAAATTCATATTGCTCCCAAAAACCTCCCAAGAATCAGAATCAGAACTATCAGGAAGATTGATCATAAAATCTTGTAGAGTTTGAAACTGAGCAAAAGGTTCATTGGACAAAGGTAGATGGAACAGAGCTGACAGTTGTTCTAAAGATTTTCCTTGATGAATGGAAACCACTTCATTAACTGTAAAGGAATACAGATGTGGAAGCTGCATATTTAGAGGCACATTGTTCCAAGAATCTGTCCACAACAGAACATAAGATCCTGTTCCAATGGAACACTTAGCCAAACCTTTAAAATCTGATAAACTCTTCAAGAAATCTCTCCACCAAAATGAGATATCTCTGGACCTGGATGGAGGCAAAGCATTGGCATAGTAGACTTCCCATAACAGCTTCACCCAAGGGAGATTGGCTTTATTATAAAATTTGCGCAGATGCTTCATAAGCAAACAACTATTCTGAGTGGATAAATTCACCACTCCTAACCCTCCTTGATCCTTGGGCTTACACACTATTTCCCATGCAGCTAGGGGCTGGCCATGTTCTTCTAAATCCTTCCTTCCCCAAAGACAATGTCTCCTATACTTATCAAACTCCTTAATTACCCATTGATATAATCTGAGGGTACTCATATAGAATGTTGGCAGAGAGGACAAGACAGAATTAACCAGTCTGAGCATATCTCCATAGCTGAGGTACATTGAACAAGCAGAAAGTCTTCTCTGGGCACTCTGAAGGATAGGCATGAAGAATTCCTTTGCAGGTTTGGTTGTACTTAAGGGCAACCCAAGGTATGTGAAAGGCAAATAGCCTTTCTGATATTGAACGGTCTGTAGGAGCACCTGTAGCCTCTCTTCATAAATGTTGATTGGAATTAAATTTGACTTATCATAGTTGGCCTTTAACCCTTTGGCATTTCCAAAATCAATCAACATATCCTTCAGAAACAACAATTGAAACTCATCAGCAGGCAAGATGAGGAGAGTGTCATCAGCATACTGAATAATGGGGAAGTCTAATGAAGAGGTTAAAGGTAGAGGCCTGGTTAGAAACCCATCTCTCATAGCCTTATTAACAATGGTTTGAAGGAAATCAGCAGCTAACACAAAGAGAATAGGGGAAAGGGGATCCCCTTGCCTAATCCCTCTTTTACAGTGGAATAAAGATCCAGGTACTCCATTTAGAAGAACTACAGATGTAGCTGAATTAAGAATCAATTTTATACACTGACACCATTTATGCCCAAAACCCTTGTGCTCTAGAACCTGCATAATGAAGCTATGTTCCACCTTATCAAAAGCTTTTTCAAATTCCAGCTTAAGAATGACCAGCTCTTTCTTTGACTTGTGACATTGGTGCAAATATTCATAAGCCCAAGAGAGACAATCCTGGATTGTTCTTGATTTAATAAAACCATACTGATTTTCATGGATTAGCTGCATGATCACTTTCTGAAGTCTATTTGCCAGAAGCTTAGTCAACAGCTTGAGAGTACAATTAAGAAGAGAGATTGGCCTATAGTCATTGGTGGTGGCAGCATTGCTTTTTAGGCACAAGAGTGATGAAACATTTATTGATACTCTCTAGGCAAAGATCACCCTGATGAAATTGAATACAAAGATCATGAAAGTCTATTTTTATCACTGGCCAACACTTCCTTAAAAATTCAGCATTAAATCCATCATGACCAGGAGACTTATTATTAGGAAACTCCTTGACCACATCATCTATTTCCTTGGATGAAAAAGGTTCCTCCAAAAAAGACAGATCTACATGAGAAGCAAGCAAACTAGCCATATCAAAGGAGTTTAAAGTTGGAGCAGTTTGGTCCAGTCTTTCTTTATAGGAATCCAACAACAGCCTTGCCTTGCTCTCATGAGAGGTAGCAATGGAACCATCAGAGTGTGTCAGAGATGCAATATGATTTTTCCTCTTTTGAACAGTAGCTATAGAATGAAAAAACTTTCAATTGGAATCTCCCAAAGTGAACCATTTGATATTTCCTCTCTGCTTCCAGTAATCCAATTGCTGTTTAAGGAGCCGTGTAAGATGCTTCTTAAGGGAAACTCTAAGATCAACCTCTGAAGTAGTCAAGGATCTGTAATTTTCTACTGAGTCCAAGAGAGCAATGACAGAGTTACAGTCCTCAATTTCATCCTTGAGAGAGGAGAGGGATTTAGCCCACTGTTTCAAAACCTTCCTAAGAACTTTAAACTTGGCAGTGATCCTTTTAACAGCATCAGCATAATGCACAAAATGTGTCCACGCATTTTCAACAAGTGGCAGAAAACCTTCTAACTGCAACCATATGTTCTCAAATCTAAAAATATGTGACTTTGGAATAGAGGTTTGGAATGAGATGACACAAGGAATATGATCTGAGGTTGTCATGGCAAGAGGCATAGCTATAGTGTTTGGGTAGGATGTAGTCCAAGAAAGTGATGTGAAAAACCAATCTAGTCTCTCTAAAAGAGGTGCAGCCTGCATATTACTCCAAATAAACTTTCTACCCTTCAAAAGAATTTCAATCAAACCCAAATTGCTAATAGCCTCATTAAATAGGAGCATTTCATTTAAATTTCCACTTGGTTTATTTCTGTCATTAGGTGATCTGATCAAATTAAAGTCACCAACAATTAACCAGTCAACATCATCAGCCACCTGAATATTATGAAACCAGGCGAGAAAGGCTAATTGTTGTGCATTTTGGCAGGGTGCATAAATATTGATGAGAGTCCAAGCACCATCATCTTTTGCTGATTTAAAATCCACAGATAAAGCAAAGGATTTCTGAAACACACAGTCACCAGAAAGAACTGAACTATCCAAAATAGTCAAGATACCACCAGATCTACCAACAGATGACTGATAAGCAAACCCATCAAATCTCTTAGGACAGATTTTTTTTACAAAGTCCAGGTCAATGCTTTCCCTCTTTGTCTCTTGGAAACAAATAATATGACACCCACTTTCCTGAATTTATCATAAATAATGGTCCATTTATCCTTATCGTTTAAGCCTCTTATGTTCCAATTCAAAACTTTCCAGCATAATTTTATATGATGTATACTCATGGAAACAAATATGGGGATAGATAGCCATGCATACTGCCAACAATATGCAAGAAACTATAAAAACAACAGCCTGCGAAAAACCAAGCTACACTCAACAGAGCAGAGTAAAAACCACCTGAGATAGACCAGGTGCAAAGAGACACATGAACTGTTGGAGATATGCCCAAGAGGCAATAATAAAAGTGGTTATTATATATCTTTGTGTTTATGATAAATGTTTATATACCATGCTATAATTGTATTAACCGAAACATTGATACATGTGTGTTATGTAAACAACAATGAGTCCCTAGTAAGCCTCTTAACTAGCTTGTTGATTAATAGATGATTAGAGTTTCATAATCATGAACATTGGATGTTATTAATAACAAGGTTATATCATTATATGAATGATGTAATGGACACACCCATTTAAGCGTAGCATAAGATCACGTCATTAAGTTATTTGCTATAAGCTTTCGATACATAGTTACCTAGTCCTTTCGACCATGAGATCATGTAAATCACTTATACCGGAAAGGTACTTTGATTACATAAAATGCCACTACGTAAATGGGTGGTTATAAAGGTGGGATTAAGTATCCGGAAAGTATGAGTTGAGGCATATGGATCAACAGTGGGATTTGTCCATCCCGATGACGGATAGATATACTCTGGGTCCTCTCGGTGGAATGTCATATAAATAGCTTGCAAGCATATGAATAGTTCATAAGAGACCACATACCACGGTACGAGTAAAGAGTACTTGTCAGGAGACGAGGTTGAACAAGGTATAGAGAGATATCGATGATCAAACCTCGGACAAGTAAAATATCGCGTGACAAAGGGAATTGGTATCGTATGTGAATGGTTCATTCGATCACTAAGTCATCGTTGAATATGTGGGAGCCATTATGGATCTCCAGATCCCGCTATTGGTTATTGGTCAGAGAGAGTTCTCAACCATGTCCACATAGTTCGCGAACCGTAGGGTGACACACTTAAGGTTTGATGTCGTATTAGTAGAACTTGAATATGGAATGGAGTTCAAAGTATTGTTTGAAGTCTCGGATGGGATCCCGGACATCATGAGGAGTTCCGGAATGGTCCGGAGAATAAGATTCATATATAGGATGTCATTTTATAAGTTTGAAAATGATCCAGTGTATTTATGGAAGGTTCTAGAAGGTTCTAGAAAAGTCCGGAAGAATTCACTTTGGAAGATGGAGTCTCGAAGGGACTCCACCACCCATGGCCAGCCAACCCTAGAGGGGTGGAGTCCCAAGTGGACTCCACCAAGGGGGCCTGCCACCCCCCTCATGGAAGGGTGGGAGTCCCACTTGAGGTGGGAATCCCACCTTGGGTAGGTTTCCCTACACATGGAAGGTTTTGGGTTGGGGTCTTATTCGAAGACTTGTAGTCCAACACTTTGTTGGAGATATGCCCAAGAGGCAATAATAAAATGGTTATTATAATATCTTTGAGTTTATGATAATGTTTACATACCATGCTATAATTGTATTAACCGAAACATTGATACATGTGTGTTATGTGAACAACAAGGAGTCCCTAGTAAGCCTCTTGTATAACTAGCTTGTTGATTAATAGATGATCATCGTTTCATGATCATGAACATTGGATGTTATTAATAACAAGGTTATGTCATTATGTGAATGATATAATGGACACACCCAATTAAGCGTAGCATAAGATCACGTCATTAAGTTATTTGCTATAAGCTTTCGATACATAGTTACCTAGTCCTTATGACCATGAGATCATATAAATCACTTATATCGGAAAGGTACTTTGATTACATCAAACACCACTACGTAAATGGGTGGTTGTAAAGGTGGGATTAAGTATCCGGAAAGTATGAGTTGAGGCATATGGATCAACAGTGGGATTTGTCCATCCTGATGACGGATAGATATACTCTGGGCCCTCTCGGTGGAATGTCGTCTAATGTCTTGCAAGCATATGAATAAGTTCATAAGAGACCACATACCACGGTACGAGTAAAGAGTACTTGTCAGGAGACGAGGTTGAACAAGGTATAGAGTGATACCGATGATCAAACCTCGGACAAGTAAAATATCGCGTGACAAAGGGAATTGGTATCGTATGTGAATGGTTCATTCGATCACTAAAGTCATCGTTGAATATGTGGGAGCCATTATGGATCTCCAGAGCCCGCTATTGGTTATTGGTCGGAGTGAGTACTCAACCATGTCCGCATAGTTCGCGAACCGTAGGGTGACACACTTAAAGTTGGATGTTGAAATGGTAGAACTTGAATATGGAATGGAGTTCGAATATTTGTTCGGAGTCCTGGATGAGATCCCGGACATCACGAGGAGTTCCGGAATGGTCCGGAGAATAAGATTCATATATAGGAAGTCATTTTATAAGATTTAAAATGATCCGGAAGGTTCTATGGAAGGTTCTAGAAGGTTCTAGAAAAGTCCGGAAGAAACCACTATGGAAGGCGGAGTCCCAAAGGGACTCCACCACCATGGCCGGCCAACCCTAAAGGGGGAGGAGTCCCAAGTGGACTCCCCTAAGGGGGCCGGCCACCCCCCCACATGGAAGGGGGGGGATCCCACCCCAAGTGGGATTCCCACCTTGGGTAGGTTTCCCTATCACATGGAAGGTTTTGGGTTCGGGTCTTATTCGGAGACTTGTAGTCCAACACTTGGGGCTTCCACCTATATAATGAGGGGCCAAGGGGAGGGGGCCGGCCACCCTAAGACCACAAGGTGGCCGCACCCCTAGATGGCCGGCGCCCCCCTCTCCCCAAACCCTAGCCACCGCACTACTCCTTCTTCCCCGCACGATTAGCGAAGCTCCGCCGGGTTTCTCCACCACCACCGACACCACTCCGTCGTGCTGTCGGATTCAAGAGGAGCTACTACTTCCGCTGCCCGCTGGAACGGGGAGGTGTACGTCATCTTCATCAACAACCGAACGTGTGACCGAGTACGGAGGTGCTGCCCGTTCGTGGCGCCGTGATCAAGATCTTCTACGCGCTTTTGCAAGCGGCAAGTGAACGTCTACCGCAGCAACAAGAGCCTCATCTTGTAGGCTTTGGAATCTCTTCAAGGGTGAGACTCGATAATCCGCTCGTTGCTACCGTCTTCTAGATTGCATCTTGGCTTGGATTGCGTTCTCGCGGTAGGAAATTTTTTGTTTTCTATGCAACGAATCCCTACAGTGGTATCAGAGCCGTGTCTATGCATAGATGGTTGCACGAGTAAAACACAATGGTTTTGTGGGCGTTGATGCTCTCGTTGTCTTTAGTTTGAGTACTTTGCATCTTTGTGGCATAGTGGGATGAAGTGGCTCGGACAAACTTTACATGACCGCGTTCATGAGACTTGTTCCTCGTTCGACATGCAACTTGTATTGCATAAGAGGCTTTGCGGGTGTCTGTCTCTCCTACTATAGTGAAGATTCAATTTACTCTTCTATTGACAACATTAGTATCAACGTTGTGGTTCATGTTCGTAGGTAGATTAGATCTCTCTCGAAAACCCTAAACCACGTAAAATATGCAAACCAAATTAGAGACGTCTAACTTGTTTTTGCAGGGTTTGGTGATGTGATATGGCCATAATGTGATGATGAATATGTATGAGATGATCATTATTGTATTGTGGCAACCGGCAGGAGCCTTATGGTTGTCTTTAAATTTCATGTTGAGTAGTATTTCAAAGTAGTTGTAATAGTTGCTACATGGAGGACAATCATGAAGACGGCGCCATTGACCTTGACGCTACGCCGACGATGATGGAGATCATGTCCGTGCTTTGGAGATGAAGATCAAAGGCGCAAAGACAAAAGGGCCATATCATATCACATATGAATTGCATGTGATGTTAATCCTTTATGCATCTTATTTTGCTTAGAACGCGACGGTAGCATTATAAGATGATCCCTCACATTAATATCAAGATAATAAAGTGTTCTCCCCTCGTATGCACCGTTGCCAAAGTTCGTCGTTTCAAAGCATCTTGTGATGATCGGATGTGATAGATTCAACGTTCATATACAACGGGTGTAAGCCATGTTGCACACGCGGAATACTTGGGTTTGCTTGACGAGCCTAGCATGTATAGACATGGCCTCGGGACAACAGAAACCGAAAGGTTGAACACGAGTCATATGGATGATATGATCAACATGTTGATGTTCACCATTGAAGCTAAATCATCTCACGTGATGATCGGTTTTGGTGTAGTGGATTTGGATCGTGTACCACTTAACAACTATGAGGGATGTTGTATTAAGTGGGAGTTCATTAGTAATTAGATTAAAACATGAACTAATTATCATAAACATAGTCTGAGTAGTATTTTGAATTAATTTTGTAGTATTGGCATCTGTTTTTTCTACCATGCGCTAGTCTTATTATTGAGATAGAAATACTGTTAAAATCTGACAAGAAACTTTACGGACTGATACCGTATTGTTAAAGAATCAAGAAGTGATTAAGTCCTATAGCAAACTTTTAGTAAACCTCACATTGTTGATTCAAAGAGCTATGGTTTCAATTAGTACATAAAGTTATCTTGTCTCCGTGAAAATCGAAGTTCAAATCTGTTTGAAAAGTAAGGAGCTGAAAATTTAGTTTTCAGAAATAATCAAGGTATGAGATATATGTGATATCTAAGACCTTATTGCAAGATGATAATTTGGTGAGACTACATAAACTCATAAGTTTTATGGGAATGTACGAAGGTTGAAGACGCAAGATGTCCCAATCCTCCAACTATTGGGGCACTAACAATATTCGCATATCCATGAAGTTATCATCCTTAGTTTGCACCATTGCTAAGACTCGTCGTATCGAAGCATCACGTGATGATCGGGTGTTATAGATTCTACGTGTGCATACAATGGGTGCAAGCCAGATTTGCACATGCGAATACCAAGGTTAAAACTTTTTGAGCCTAGCATGTACAGACATGGTCTCAGAAAGTCATCATGATACAATGGATAAAATTATGAGTGAAATTGTTCATCATATTACAAGGTTACTAATAGTGAAATCCGGAACACTTGTCATATGATGATCAACTTCAAAGTAAGAACCTCAAGGTTATTGGTATTTGACCAACAAACCAAGAAGTTATTGAAGTTGATGTGTTTTTCTGAATAATGAGGAAAGCTAAAAGAGAAACTACAAAAGATTATTGGCAGAAAGAAAGAAAATACTAGAATGTCTAGCTCAGGTGTATATAAATGATATACATGTTATGGTTATATTCCTAGTTAGGTCACACAATGAAATTCTTGGGTATTTGTACCATATTGGTTGGTATGAAATGTCATACAAAACAACGCAATACAAGAATACAATGGCCTAAGTGACTGACAAGGAATATGATAGGAATGCACGACTGGAACAAAATAAAGTGTTATTATGTTCGTCGTTAGCATTCTATCTAGCCCTTAGAATTTATAATAAAGAACTTAATAATTGTTATTTTGCTCTGGTCAAATGAAAACAATGAGTTGTTCAAATTATGACATTACTCCATATACGATGGATAAGTTATTATAAATGGTGAAATACACATACATAACACTGACGCTAAAATGCCATAAGGCAAATGATTTGAATTCCATTTATTTGTGGAACCGCCATTTAGGTCATGTTAGAAAGGAACGCATGAAGGAACTCCATGCAAATGGATTTTTTGGAGTCATTTGATTTTTGAATCATTTGGCGCTTGCAAATCTTTTCTAAAGAGAATGATTAAAATACCGTTCATAGGCCAAGAGTTGAACGGGCAACTAACTTAGTGAAAACATACATGATGATATATGTGGTTCACTGGGCATAGTTGTGTGCGGGAGATTCTTCTACTTCATGAAAACTTTCAACAATGAATTGAGTATATATGTGGATATATTCAATAAGGAAGAAGTTTGAAACATTTGAATGGATTCAAATAAATTTCAGCATGAAGTGGAAATCATCGTAATAGAAAAGTCAAAAATCTATGATTGGATCATGGTGAAAATATTTGAATTACGAGTTTTAGCAAACATCTAAGAGAGTCATGAAATTGTTCTACTACTCACATTTCTTGGAGTATCATAATGATGATATAGTATCCGAGAGATGTATCCAAACCTTGTTGGATTAATGATGAGATAAAATATTATGACGCCATTATATTTTTGTGGATTATGCTTTAGTGACTACCGCTTTTACACTGAATAGAGCATCATCATGATCCGTAGAAATGACACCATACGAGTTATGTCATGGGTATGAACCCTAATAATCCTTTCTTAAATTTTGGTATGCATAGCATAAGTAAATAAGTTTACAACCAAAATCGGATGAATGTCTTTGTTGGTTATCCCAGAGAATTGATTGGGAATTCTTCCCACTATGGAGACAAAGACAAAAGTGTTTTTCAATGTTTCTTATTTCCAAGAAATTGTTTCTAGCGAAATTTTTTGAGTGGGAGGACAATAGAACTTGATAAAGTTTATGAACCTGAGCATAATGATCAGAGTAGCGCAGCATCGGAATTGGTTCCGGAAGCGGCCACGACGATCTTGGCTCCCATGACTACAAAGTGTTTTAGCCATGGAGATCGAAGTACATATTGAACCTTGTAGGTATGGTTTACTTTGTGATCAAATAAATGATTTGTGGACAAAGGATTGATTTTGAACAATGATAAACCAACTACAAACAAAGAAGTTATGATGGGCCCTGACTCCGTTAAAATGGCTATACGCCATGAAATCCAAGATAGATAAATACTTTTTGAAAGTAAAAAGATCTATAAAATTGATGGACTTGGATGAAATATCCTTGAAGAAGCTAGACTTGTCGAAAAATTGTTTACGACAAAGTTCAAAGAGTTGACTACGATAAGATTAGATCTTCCGTAGCAATGCTTATAGTCTATGTGGATTATTCTAGTAATCACTACATATTTCTTTTATGAGATATGCTAGTAGGATGGCAAAATACATTACTTATCAGACGTGTGTATTAAAGGTGTATACAAGATACAACCAATTGTTTTGCTAGTCCGTGGAATACTAGATAGGTATACAAACTTTAATTGGATGAAGTGAGTATCACGGAGTTGGAATCTTCACCAGATGAAATAGTCAAAGAGTTTTTGATTTCATCAGAAACGATGAAGAGGCTTGCATTTGCAAGAAATTAAGTGAGAGTGCTGAGACATATTTATAATACTTTATATAGATGACATATAGTTGGTTATAAATGATGTAATTATATACTTGATTAAAAAGGTTTCATTGAGAAATTAACTTCAATGAAAAGATATGGACTGAAACAAATTTAGTGTCAAGATCTATGAAGATAGATTGAAACACATAATAAGTTTAAGTCAAAGTACATAGAATGGATATTGAAGTAGTTCAATATAGAAATATTAAGAAAATGTTCTTGTCATGTGAAGTTTTTACAAGACTTGAGTGTATCTGACACTCAATGAGTAAAAAAACACATGAGTGATTATAGATCACAAATAATATGTACACAATCAGATGTCACGTACTCTTAAAAATGTTATGAGCATGTACCAGAATGATTCATGTGATGATCATTGAAAAACAGTAAGAATATTCTTGAGTACTTAAGAAGAACCAAGGATATATATATATATATAGTTTTGTATGGAGAAATGACAAACAAATCGCTGTAAAGTGTTGCACCGATATTTGTTTTTGTCACATATGAAAATAAAATTTCAATCTCGAATTAAACTAAGTGTTGTTTAAAAGGTAGCATAATGAGCTAGAAGTTGTCTATGCTAGATTTAGAAGAGTTCTAAATATTATGACGGATTCTACAAAAGAAGGCATAGTATGTCATTGTTTTGACAATGACAAATGATGTTAAGTCAAGAGGTTCTTTTAGAACTTGGTGTAGTTCCGACAGAGTCAGAACTTTGAAGCTATATTGTGTGTGACAATATTAGTGATTTATTTCAGACCAAGGAATTAAGGTTCCACCAGAAGACCAAACATATTGTTGGCGTCCGAAACCCACCGGCGAGCAACGGCTGGCAACACGAAGAGCCGGGAACAACTCAGAGCTGCGGCTAGCCTTGGTCCCTCGCGCGACGGCCCGCAAAGACTCTGCACACACGTCCGATGCTGGTGCAAGGGCGTGCCACCTGACCTATACCTGGTCAGGAAGGTGGTGGATTTGCTTCGCTTAGGTTTCCTGCATGGCATACACGTAAACATTAAATACGAGCCTCGATCGGCTCTCAGGTTTTCCCGTGAATCGGCTCAAGGAGCCGATCCACCCATGATTCGTAAAGGGTTTACGATAGCATGGTGGTCCTGCTTGATCAACATAAAGCTAAAACGATCTACAACGATTTAGGGTTTTCACCGCATAATCGGAACATCCTACTCGTGATTGAGCCTAGCAGCCACGCACGGTGTCAATAAACCAACCCTATATAAGGCCTAAAAACCAACATGAAGTTGATCCCCGGAACATCTTATCTAGGGTTAGCAAACTGCACCCTACGTGCCACCGGATCCTTCAACCCGTTTGCAAGGCCTAACTATGCAGATATCAAACTAATCCTTGAAGAACAAGGAACAATCATAACGGATCGGATCTACTAAATAATGATCAAGCAAGGTGCCGCCCTTACACCTAAGAAAGGTGTAAGGACGGCTAGACGTCTAAGGGTTGCATGAACGAAAGCATGTAGCAAGGTAAAACGATGCTAACCCTAACACATCTATGATAACTACGTTGCTCGCCATCAAAAAGGATTCAGCACAAGCAACGCATGAATAACGAATAAACGTATACTGCCTAGATCGCAAGATGCGATCTAGGCAGCATGATGCTTACCCGGAAGAAACCCTCAAAACAAGGGGTCGGCGATGTGCCAAGATTGGTTTGTGATGAACGTGATTGTTGTTTATCTCGATAACCCTAGATACATATTTATAGTCCGTAGACTTTCTAACGTGGGAATAATCCCAACCGTGCACGAGTCAAGTTTTATCTAACCGACACGTATCCTACTATATTTACAGATACAAGGGCAAACTGCCCAATCTTCGTGTATAAGGCCGGTTCACGTATTTCTTCTATGTATATTCTTCAAGCCCAATCTTGATCGCGGCCCACCTCTGACTCGGTCAAATTCTGGTGATAACACATGCCCCCCTGGTTTTGAAATTGATAATTCCAAAATCACTTTGTCTTTTCTTCGTCGGGTCATGTCGTAGCAGAGCAGAACCATCGCAGTATCCTTCATCACGATGCCTTGCCTTCTCAACTTCTCCGCGTGACTTGGCAGTTTTTTTTCTTTGGGCACCACCTCCTCGGAAACTGCTGTGGCATTGAATCTCCACTATATCGCCTCTATTTAACCACTCCAAACAGTTCGCCACTTCATCCTCTTGCTCTGTTCTGGCCATCGGCACCCAAAAAACCCCAATCCAGAGTAATGTCTTCCTCCTCTTCTTCCTCCGCCTCATCGGATCTCTCCTCCCAGTCCTACTCTTCCTCTTCCTCCTCCAGCTCGTCGGTATTCTTCGATTCCTCCTCGTCTCGTGAGCCGACGCTGGAGTGGGACCCGGTGGCTGCTCAGATGAGGGCGCACAACAGGCGCGCCCCAGAAGAGTGGGACCAGGAGGACCACGCCTCCTCCGTTTGGTCCGAGGATGACAAGTCCCTGACCAGCGGAGACGAAGAGCTCCAATTCCTCGCCGACGGGGAACTGGAATCGGAGAGTGAGGATGACTCGTTCTCCTGGGACGAGTATACCTCCTCCGAGGAAGAGGAGGAGGAAGACGACGACCCCGACTCCCTCGAGGATTACCCGCCGGCGAAGCGGTTCCGCGCCGGGTCAGATGATGATGACGATGACGACGACGACGACGTCGACGATGGAGATGACGAGGCCCCCCCTGGGGGCCGCTGGAGCAGTGACGAGGAGCCCGCCGGCAGCAGCGCCGACGAGAGCTCCGACGACGACGACGAGGGCAGCAACGGCCCGTAGACTAGGACCTAGTAGCATAGGCCTAGCAGTAGTAGTAAATCGGCCAATAGGCCTTTCTTTCGTTCTTCCTTCCTTGAGCAATCGGCTCTTTCTTTGTAAGAAATCCTTTATTAATGAAGAAATATTCCCCAAATAATTTTGCTTTTTTTTTTACTGGCCGATTTCCTGAATCGGCCCTCCTCATACTTCATTTACTGGTCATCCCACATGCTTGGGAAATACTTCTTGAGGTGTTGACCATTGACGGCTACTGGGAACTTAACACCGTCCAGCTGCTCCAGCATGTATGCATTACCCTTCAAGGCCTGGACGACTTTGTATGGACCGTGCCAATTAGGAGACCATTTGCCATATGCTTTATCCTTGGTTCCTAATGGCAACACTGCTTCCCATACTAGATCACCAACTTGAAACTCCTTTGGTCTCACCTTCTTATTATATGCACGCGCTACCCTGGCTTTGTTCTCTTTAATCTTCTCCAACGACCAAAGTCTAAGTTCCGTTGCATCCTCAATAGTGTCACTCATCAAAGCTGCATATTCTTCAGCTGTTAGATTATTCTGAAACGTGACACGTCTTGATCCAGCCGTAATTTCCCAAGGTAATACGGCTTCCTATCCATAGACGAGCTGGTATGGCGAAGTTTTTATAGCCCCATGGCATGACATGCGATAGGCCCACAAAGCTTCTGATAACGTTTCATGCCAACCCCTAGGGTTCTCATCGATTTTCCTCTTGATCAGCTTGATCAGGCTCTGATTGGACGCTTCAGCTTGTCCGTTGGCTTGAGCATAGTATGGAGATGATCGGATCAGCTTAATCCCCATGTCATCACAAAACTTTCTGAATTCTTTAGAAATAAAGACCGAACCTCCATCGTCGTGATGGTTTGGGGAATTCCGAACCTATGAATGATGTGTTCTTTCACAAACTTGATCACATCTTCTGATTTCACCTGCTTCATAGGGACGGCCTCCACCCACTTAGTGAAGTAATCTGTAATGACCAGAATCCACTCATGTTTTTTACTCGCCGCAGGATGGATTTTGCCGATCATATCCATACCCCAACCTCGAAATGGCCAAGGTTTGATGATAGGGTTCATTGCTGATGCGGGAACCATCTGAATCTTCCCGAACATCTGACACGCTTGGCACCCCTTGTAGTACTTGAAGCAATCCTCGAGCATGGTGGGCCAATAAAACCCTGATCGCCTAATCAGCCACTTCATCTTATGAGCCGATTGGTGAGTTCCACAGGCGCCTTCATGCACCTCATGTAAGAGCCGATTAGACTCCGTTGGTCCCAGGCACTTGAGTAGTAACCCTTCCAACGTCCTGTAGAACATGTCATCTCCTATAAGGACATATTTCATGGCCTTGTATCTTATCCATTTAGGTGCCCCCCGAGCCGAATCCTTCAAGTAATTGAAGATATCGGCTCTCCAGTCATCCTGTTGCAGGAACTGCACCTGAACTTCTGACCCATCTGGTATGTCCTTGTATCCTGACGCCATCTGTGCGAGATCATTGGCGTCGGTATTCTGAGATCTTGGGATCCAATTGAAATTGATGTACCGAAAATGTGCCATCAGCTCCCGACATTCCATCCAATATGGGAAGAGTGATTCACTCTCGCACTTATATTCGTCCGTAAGTTGGTTGATCACCAACTTCGAGTCTCCAAAAAGCTCTACCGCTTCTGCCCCGGCTTCCAGCAGCAGCTCCATTCCCTTGCGTACTGCCTCGTACTCAGCGACATTGTTGGTGCAAGGGGTAGATAATCTGACGGAGAAGGAGTATGTTGCCCCCCGAGGCGACACGAGCAGAATGCCGATGCCACAACCATCGTCACAAGCCGATCCATCGAAGAACATAGCCCATGCACGTATAGATAGTGCTGCTATATTGGTATTGATCCGTTCAGCTATGAGATCGGCCAACGCTTGTCCCTTGACTGCTTTTGCAGGCTAATACCAGAGATCGAACTCCGATAACGCAAACATCCACTTACCAAGTCGGCCCTTCAAAACAGGAGCCGACAGCATGTGCTTGACAATGTCTGATTTGCATATGACGATGATCTCTGCCGTCAAGAGAATGTGGTGAAGCTTGGTGCAGGTGAAGAACAGGCAGAGGCATAACTTCTCGACCTCGGGATACCTTGTCTCTGCATCCAACATCCTTCTGCTGAGGTAGAACACGACCTTTTCGACACCCTCGTAGAGTTGCACCACTACCGAGGCAATGGACGTGTCAGCTACTGATAGGTAGATGTAGAACGGCCTGTCTTGCTGAGGCGGAACTAGCACAGGCGGCGTTGTTAGATACCGCTTAATCTCATCAAACGCCTGCTGCTGTTCTGCCCCCCAGTGAAATTCGTCATCAAATTTAATCTTCACCAACGCCATGAACGGCTCAATTCGTCCTGAGAGATTAGAGATGAATCGCCGGACGAAATTGATCTTGCCGATAAGGCGTTGGAGCTCCTTCTTCGTGGTAGGTGGCTGCATGGTACGTACTGCCTCCTGACTTTTCAGGCCGATCTCAATTCCTCGTTCATGGACAAGAAAACCCAGGAACTGACCGGCCGTCACACCAATGGCACACTTCTTTGGATTCATTCTGAGTCCGAACTTCCGAGTTCGGTCTAAGATGCGCCTCAAATCATCCAAGTGTCCCTCCATGGAGACAGACTTGACCACCACGTCGTCGATGTAGATTTCCACCAACTTGCCGATCAGATCATGAAAAATATAGTTCATGGCCTGTTGGTACGTTGCACCAGCATTCTTCAAACCAAAAGTCATGACCACGTATTCAAACAGGCCGACTGATCCTGGTACTCGGAACGCAGTCTTGTGTATATCTTCTGGGGCCATGAAAATCTGGTTGTAGCCAGCGTTGCCATCCATGAAACTCAACACCTTGTGGCCAGCAGCTGCGTTGATCAATGTCTCCGCCACAGGCATTGGGTATTCATCCTTTGGAGTGGCTCTGTTGAGATCTCGAAAATCTATAGCCACACGCCATCGGCCATCCTTCTTCTCCACGGGTACGATGCTTGAGATCCATTCAGCATATCTGCAGGGCCTGATGAACCCAGCGGCCAACATCTTTTCGATCTCTTTCTTCACTTCTTCGAGAATTTCGGCCTTCATCTGACGTGCTCGTTGTTGGAATGGCCGAAATCCTTTCTTGAGAGGGAGCCGATGCTCAATGATGCTCCTGTCTAACCCAGGCATCTCTGTGTAGTCCCATGCAAAGCAATCTGGGTACTCTTTTAATAGAGCTATCATCTGGCTCCTGAAATGTGGATCTAACTTCTTGCTAATGAACATTGGTCGTGGCTTATCCCCAGGACCAATGTCGACTTCTTCCAGCTCATCAGCCGATGTAAACCCATACCCTAGCTTTCCGTCACCTGTTAGATCGACACTGGACACAGGCAAGATGCATGGCGAGGATAATATGGGCCGATTGCTGGAATCGGCCTCCATCATCACAAACAAGTCAAGTTGTGCCACAGGTGCTTCGTCTGATCTTGGAGCACAAAACTCCGCTGGAAGGATGAACACCATGTTTGTACTAGCCGATGTCTCATCATCGGCTTTCCTTTGCTTGGGGCGCCACTCCATCTTTTGTGGTCGACCCTCTTCGTCTAGGGTTCGTTGAATTTTCGCGGCCAGATCGGGCCGCGCCTTCCTTAGCGTGTGCAGGTATAACCTTTCGGCTTCCTCCAAACCGCGCAGTCGCTGAACCCTACGCTTTTGGGAACGGCTGAGTTCATCAGGGCACCACCTTGGCCGGTGGTACTTGTCCTCTTCTTCTTCATAGTCATCTTCCAACTCCTCGAGGTCTTCTTCCCGAGAGGACTCAGTTGGCTTGTTCCTAGATGGGAGAGGCCCAAGACGTTTGAACACTGACACGTCTGTTGCACCCTTCTTCTTCTGTCTACATTACAGGCGCTTGCCGATTGTAGGCAATCGGCTCATTCCTGAATCCCAGCAGTGTTTGAAGAAAGGGCAGTCCCAGTGCTTGTCCACGTCGTCCTGTTCTCTCGACTTCTCCTTGGCGTAGCGCTCATATCCCTCCTCGTCGCGATCATGCCGACGATGTCTCCTGGCGTTCCTGCTGGCTAGACGATCCCTTTCATCGTCGCTATTGTACCGCCGGCGCTGGTCATACTGACTCACGTATTTATTGAGGAGATGATCAGAGAGAGGTCGTTGATATCGTACATTCTTCACTTCTCCCTCTGTGATGTAGCGTTTGCCATCGAGTCGGAGCCGATCGCGTGGAGCGGCTTCCTCTTTGTCCTTGCTACGAGAGCGGCTGCCCTCGCCTTTGTCCTTTCCAGAGTGGTGCCCAGGCTCGACCATGTTGATGCTTAACGAAAAACCTGGCTGGCACCCCTCGGGGTAAGCGTACTCCACCGTGTTAACGGCGGGGAAGGGGTGTGTGTCGACTTTCATGGCGTACTGGTTGAAGATTAGACGCCCTTGCTCTATTTCCATTTGGATCTGCTGACGCCACACCCTGCAGTCGTTAGTGTTATGGCTGAACGTGTTATGCCATTTGCAATATGGCTTTCCATTCAGCTCCTGTGCTGTGGGGAGTTTGAGACCGTCGGGTAACTTCAGCTGCTTTTCCTTGAGTAAGAGATCAAAAATTTGCTCGGCTTTGGTCACGTCGAAGTCAAACCCTATAGGAGGACCTTGTGGCTTCACCCATTTGCAGGACACGGGGGTTGCCCCCCGAGTCCATTCAGCTACTGCTACCTCTTGATCTCCCGCGGACCCTTCATCTTCATCTGCTTCAACCAAGACTACCGCACGCTTGAATTTGTCCTGGTACAAGTCTGGGTGGCGCTGTTCATATAACGACAGTTTCTGAACCATGTGCGCCAGTGAAGGGTAGTCTGCTTGGGAGGCCATATCCTTGATTGGTGATGCAAGGCCCACCACTGCCAACTCGACTGCTTCTTTTTCAGTCACACGAGCCGAATAACATCGGTTCCTAACGGTTCTGAAGCGCTGGACGTATTCTGCCACAGTTTCTCCACGCTTCTGACGTACTTGTACTAGATTGGCAATGCCAGACTCGGAAGCCTCTGAGTGATACTGCATGTGGAACTGTTCTTCCAACTGCTTCCAAGTCCGGATCGAGTCTGGTGGCAACGAGGTGTACCACCCGAAAGCTGATCCTGTGAGGGACTGTGCGAAGAACCTCACGCATAGTGGATCTGCAGCTGAGATCGTGCCCAGCTGCGCCAAATATCGGCTTACATGCTCGATTGAGCTGGCGCCATCTGCCCCACTAAACTTGGAGAATTCAGGGAGCCGATATTTGGGTGGTAGTGGGATCAAATCGTAGTCGTTGGGATACGGCTTGGAATAGCCGATTGCCCTCCTTTTCGGCACCATGCCGAACTGGTCTCTTAAGATCGTGCTGATCTGATCCGCCGTGCTAGCTGCAGGAGTTGAACTCTGAAGATTTGCTGGAGTGGCGTACTTAGCTAGCCACGCTTGCTTCTCGAGATCTGAGCTAGCCACAGGAGTTGAGCTCTGGAGGTTCGTCGGAGCGGCATACTTAGCCAGCCACGTCTGCTTCTCAAGATCTGATCCAGAAACTCCTCCCCGCTGTTCCGTAAGTCCCTGCTGTTGCGATCTGGTTCATGAGTGCCCGATTCTTGCTGTCACGGCACGTATGTGCACGTGTATCCGTGAGGGATCTCCTTGGGCGCCTCGTACAAGAACTGGTAATCACTAGGATCGCCCCCGATCTTGTAGACGACGAATGCCGGTGTATTCGGCACCTCTGGTGCTGCCAGCGCGAACGGCAGCGGTGGTCGGCTCTGGAGTGGTAGCTCCCCTTGATGAGTTCCTAGAGCTGGTCCTGACGGAGAGTACCGATGATTCAAGATTTCATGGAGCACTCGAAGAGCGACCCGCTCCAAAGTGTTCACCAGGCTCTCAGAGTGGCGGTGTAGTGAATGAGCTACCATGAAATTGATCTCCTGACGCAAGGACGTGGTGCGTTCTTCTGAAGGGGTGGACAGGTCCACTCCATCGAGCGCGCCTTCAGGTGAGAACCCTCTCCACCTGATGCCGTGTGAGCGGGTCCTGTGGAAAGAGCCGATGAGGTCGGCCTCGCGGAGAGCTTTGACATCGTCATACTTCTTCTTGAGCTCCTCTGGCAGATCCTCGTACGTGACTGGAGTACCTTCCGCCATCTCAGATGCAGATAGCGATGCAGTTGATGTCGAAGACTGTCCCACTGGGCGTGCCAGAATGTGTTGGCGTCCGAAACCCACCGGCGAGCAACGGCTGGCAACACGAAGAGCCGGGAACAACTCAGAGCTGCGGCTGGCCCTGGTCCCTCGCGCGACGGCCCACAAAGACTCTGCACACACGTCCGATGCTGGTGCAAGGGCGTGCCACCTGACCTATACCTGGTCAGGAAGGTGGTGGATTTGCTTCGCTTAGGTTTCCTGCATGGCATACACGTAAACATTAAATACGAGCCTTGATCGGCTCTCAGGTTTTCCCGTGAATCGGCTCAAGGAGCCGATCCACCCATGATTCGTAAAGGGTTTACGATAGCATGGTGGTCCTGCTTGATCAACATAAAGCTAAAACGATCTACAACGATTTAGGGTTTTCACCGCATAATCGGAACATCCTACTCGTGATTGAGCCTAGCAGCCACGCACGGTGTCAATAAACCAACCCTATATAAGGCCTAAAAACCAACATGAAGTTGATCCCCGGAACATCTTATCTAGGGTTAGCAAACTGCACCCTACGTGCCACCGGATCCTTCAACCCGTTTGCAAGGCCTAACTATGCAGATATCAAACTAATCCTTGAAGAACAAGGAACAATCATAACGGATCGGATCTACTAAATAATGATCAAGCAAGGTGCCGCCCTTACACCTAAGAAAGGTGTAAGGACGGCTAGACGTCTAAGGGTTGCATGAACGAAAGCATGTAGCAAGGTAAAACGATGCTAACCCTAACACATCTATGATAACTACGTTGCTTGCCATCAAAAAGGCTTCAGCACGAGCAACGCATGAATAACGAATAAACGTATACTGCCTAGATCGCAAGATGCGATCTAGGCAGCATGATGCTTACCCGGAAGAAACCCTCAAAACAAGGGGTCGGCGATGCGCCAAGATTGGTTTGTGATGAACGTGATTGTTGTTTATCTCGATAACCCTAGATACATATTTATAGTCCGTAGACTTTCTAACGTGGGAATAATCCCAACCGTGCATGAGTCAAGTTTTATCTAACCGACACGTATCCTACTATATTTACAGATACAAGGGCAAACTGCCCAATCTTCGTGTATAAGGCCGGTTCACGTATTTCTTCTATGTATATTCTTCAAGCCCAATCTTGATCGCGGCCCACCTCTGACTCGGTCAAATTCGGGTGATAACACATATTTAATGCCAACTCATTTGGAAATGAGTGATGCGTTGAGACGCAAATGAATTGCAAAATACATACGTTTCTGAGCGTGTCAGATCCGTTGACTAAAACCTCTCCCGTGAGCAAAACATGATAAAGCACCAGAAGGGCAAGGTGTTATATCTTTACAAATGTAAACTAGATTATTGACTCTAGTGCAAGTGGGAGACTGTTGGAGATATGCCCAAGAGGCAATAATAAAATGTTTATTATAATATCTTTGAGTTTATGATAATGTTTACATACCATGCTATAATTGTATTAACCGAAACATTGATACATGTGTGTTATGTGAACAACAAGGAGTCCCTAGTAAGCCTCTTGTATAACTAGCTTGTTGATTAATAGATGATCATCGTTTCATGATCATGAACATTGTATGTTATTAATAACAAGGTTATGTCATTATGTGAATGATATAATGGACACACCCAATTAAGCGTAGCACAAGATCACGTCATTAAGTTATTTGCTATAAGCTTTCGATACATAGTTACCTAGTCCTTATGACCATGAGATCATATAAATCACTTATATCGGAAAGGTACTTTGATTACATCAAACACCACTGCGTAAATGGGTGGTTATAAAGGTGGGATTAAGTATCCGGAAAGTATGAGTTGAGGCATATTGATCAACAGTGGGATTTGTCCATCCCGATGACGGATAGATATACTCTGGGCCCTCTCGGTGGAATGTCGTCTAATGTCTTGCAAGCATATGAATAAGTTCATAAGAGACCACATACCACGGTACGAGTAAAGAGTACTTGTCAGGAGACGAGGTTGAACAAGGTATAGAGTGATACCGATGATCAAACCTCGGACAAGTAAAATATCGCGTGACAAAGGGAATTGGTATCGTATGTGAATGGTTCATTCGATCACTAAAGTCATCGTTGAATATGTGGGAGCCATTATGGATCTCCAGATCCCGCTATTGGTTATTGGTCAGAGTGGGTACTCAACCATGTCCGCATAGTTCGCGAACCGTAGGGTGACACACTTAAAGTTGGATGTTGAAATGGTAGAACTTGAATATGGAATGGAGTTCGAATATTTGTTCGGAGTCCCGGATGAGATCCCGGACATCACGAGGAGTTCCGGAATGGTCCGGAGAATAAGATTCATATATAGGAAGTCATTTTATAAGATTTAAAATGATCCGGAAGGTTCTATGGAAGGTTCTAGAAGGTTCTAGAAAAGTCCGGAAGAAACCACTATGGAAGGCGGAGTCCCAAAGGGACTCCACCACAATGGCCGGCCAACCCTAAAGGGGGAGGAGTCCCAAGTGGACTCCCCTAAGGGGGCCGGCCACCCCCCCCACATGGAAGGGGGGAATCCTACCCCAAGTGGGATTCCCACCTTGGGTAGGTTTCCCTATCACATGGAAGGTTTTGGGTTCGGGTATTATTCGGCGACTTGTAGTCCAACACTTGGGGCTTCCACCTATATAATGAGGGGCCAAGGGGAGGGGGCCGGCCACCCTAAGACCACAAGGTGGCCGCACCCCTAGATGGCCGGCGCCCCCCTCTCCCCAAACCCTAGCCACCGCACTACTCCTTCTTCCCCGCACGATTAGCGAAGCTCCACCGGGTTTCTCCACCACCACCGACACCACGCCGTCGTTCTGTCGGATTCAAGAGGAGCTACTACTTCCGCTGCCCACTGGAACAGGGAGGTGGACGTCGTCTTCATCAACAACCGAACGTGTGACCGAGTACGGAGGTGCTGCCCGTTCGTGGCGCCGTGATCAAGATCTTCTACGCGCTTTTGCAAGCGGCAAGTGAACGTCTACCGCAGCAACAAGAGCCTCGTCTTGTAGGCTTTGGAATCTCTTCAAGGGTGAGACTCGATAATCCCCTCGTTGCTACCGTCTTCTAGATTGCATCTTGGCTTGGATTGCGTTCTCGCGGTAGGAAATTTTTTGTTTTCTATGCAACGAATCCCTACAGTGGTATCAGAGCCGTGTCTATGCATAGATGGTTGCACGAGTAGAACACAATGGTTTTGTGGGCGTTGATGCTCTCGTTGTCTTTAGTTTGAGTACTTTGCATCTTTGTGGCATAGTGGGATGAAGCGGCTCGGACTAACTTTACATGACCGCGTTCATGAGACTTGTTCCTCGTTCGACATGCAACTTGTATTGCATAAGAGGCTTTGCGGGTGTCCCTACACACTTGGGGTTTCCACCTATATAATGAGGGGCCAAAGGGAGGGGGCCGGCCACCACAACACCACCACCTTGGCCGCACCCAAGGAGGCCGGCCACCCCCTCTCCCAAACCCTAGCCGCCCCACTCCTCCCCCTCTCCCGCAACGCTTAGCGAAGCTCCGCCGGAGATCTCCATCGCCACCGCCACCACGCCGTCGTGCTGCCGGATTCAAGGAGGAGATACTACTTCCACTGCCCGCTGGAACGGGGAGAAGGACGTCGTCTTCATCAACACCGAACGTGTGACCGAGTACGGAGGTGCTGCCCGATTGTGGCACCGTCAAGATCTTCTACGCGCTTTTGAAAGCTGCAAGTGATCGTCTACCGCAGCAACAAGAGCCTCATCTTGTAGGCTTTGGAAATCTTCAAGGGTGAGTCTCGTTCATCCCCTCGTTGCTCCCGTCTTCTAGATTGCATCTTGGCTTGGATTGCGTTCTCGCGGTAGGAATTTTTTTGTTTTCTATGCAACGTATCCCTACATGCACATGTAGCAACCTGAGAGGGACCAGGTTACCAAAATAATCCCAACACTTTCAGACAACCATAACAGATGGAAGCCCAGACACTGCAGATAAAACTGAATTCCACATTCTAAGGAGAGTTTGACAGCAACAAAGACAAGGAAGTCTAAAAAACAAGATAGTCCAAGATAAAGGAACCAATCCTTCCCAAAAGTAGGTGATGGAGGGCCAGTGTTTACTCATCACTATCATCAGAAACAGAGTCTTCTTAATCAGGGGAGGAGACACCACCGTCTTCCTCAGACACATCATCCTTGTCCTTGTCCTTGAGACCAAACTTGGTGTAGAGATTCTTCACAACTTTACTTTTAAGACCAGGAATGGGAGGAGCACAGGCTAAGCAGTTCTTATAAAAGCAGGTTTTCCTTCTGTATCCTTTAGACTGAGCTTGGATTCTGTCACTCCTTCTAACTTCAGAAATCACCATAGGGCCTCTCTTCCTTGTACAGCAATGAATCTAAGAAGTAGTGGAGGAGCACAGATCTTGGAGGTCTTCCTAGGAGCTTGAGGAGTAGAAAAGCCAGTCATGACTTGCTTGCAAGCTTCTTGTATGGCACATACAGGTGGAGATTTAGCAGGGCAAGTTGATGGCAGCAAAAAATCCATAGTAACATGATCAGAGTTCCTGGTGATGATATCCCACATCTTTGACTGCATAAGAGATGAAGTCCACTTAAAGTCTTCTCGAGTCATTAGCTTACACATGAGAAATCCCACCCAATCAATTGGGACAGAAATAGTGCTATGACAATCAGTGGCAGAGGATGGTTTAAAGAACCTCCTCCAAGCAATTGCACCTTCTCTAGATACAAACCCAGGATCAATCTGGACCTCTGGTACTAAGACCAAACCAATATGAAGATTATTTGGCGGCCCCACAAAAGCTCCATTGGCTGAACCACCAGAGCCTTCTGAAGCAGAGGGATCAGAACTGGTAGTAAGTGTGATGGAGCTATCTCCAGGAGCTGCATGATCAATGTCCATAAGCTGGACTTCTTCTTGATTTTGAGGGTTAGGATTAACAAGATCATTGAGCTCAATAAAGGCTTCACCAGGCACTACATTGAGATCAATAGGAGCAGGTGGCACATCAGGGTTTAGAGCTGCATTGTCAGGAAACAGAAAATCAATATTCTGCTGAATATTCTCATTCTGCTGCATGTTGTTTTGCTGGACATTGCCATTGTCTTGTTGGTTATTCTCAAGGCCAGCATCAAAATGCTGAAGATGAGGCTCCCAAGCTGGCCACACTGGGGTAGGAACATGCACAACATCATGTCCTCCAGGGACAAAATTAGGCTGAAAAGGTCGCACATGCATTGGGTGAGGTGTGGACCCATCAGCAGGTGGATCACCCTCATCAGCAGGCAAATTTCCAAGGAGCTTCTGACTGAGGATAAAAATAGGGACAGTCCATGATTCTCCTTGAAAAGCATTCCCATCAGTCACCACACAGCTATGTGGAATATGCTGAAGATCAGCCACTCTAACCTTAACCACAATAGCACCATAGCAGCTAGCTTCTTCATCCCAAGCAACAAAAACCCCAAAGTCCTTGACTGCCCTCTTAACATGTTCAATATTCCAGAGATCTAGGGGGTAAGCAAGAAGCAGCAGCCAACACTCTTGATTATAAGTGAAAGCCATATGGTTAATACCCTCATTATGATTGACAAAGGAGATAGTTCTGCCAGCAAACTGGTGAGGGCTCTGATTAACTAGCCAATCTCTATCAGCAAAAGAACTGACCTTGACAAAAGTTGTCCTAATAGGGCAGCGCTGAATCATCTCCAGGGTGAAGCCATACTCTATTCTATCAGATTGTGCAGCATATTGCGCACAAGGCCAAAGGGAACAGCATCACCTGGCGGTGGAGTGACAGTAGCAACCACGATGTCTTCATGCTTTGCCCTAATCCCATATGTGACATGGTATCTACATTGCTGAGGACGATGTGCCACCTGAATCAACTCATACTGACCGCGAGGAGCTCCACCGGCGAGGCGAACGGGGCGGTGCTACAGTATGTTGGGGTTTGCAGAGGTTGATAGGACAGAGGAGGCGAAACGGCTGCGGCTGTCTGACGGGGGGAATAAAGACTGAGGCCTAGATTAATGCGCTGAAAAGACCTATCAAGCGAGGGCGGCTAATCCTGAGCCGTTGGATTCCCATCAAACCGACGACGGTCAGATGATTCAGCGAGGCCAGCACGACAACCTTGCTTATCCATGGAAGGAGATAAATCTTTTCCCAAAAAAGGCGGAGTTTGTTTCTTTGGAACCCAGACTTTTCGCTGCTGAACTGCAGGAGCTTTTCCAAAAAGGTAGGAGAAGCAATTTGCTTTAATGTGTCTGATACGTCTCCGACGTATCGATAATTTCTTATGTTCCATGCCACATTATTGATGTTATCTACATGTTTTATGCACACTTTATGTCATATTCGTGCATTTTCTGGAACTAACCTATTAACAAGATGCCGAAGTGCCAGTTCCTATTTTCTGCTGTTTTTGGTTTCAGAAATCCTAGTAACGAAATATTCTCGGAATCGGACGAAATCAACGCCCAAGTTCCTATTTTCACCGGAAGCATCCAGAACACCCGGGAAGGACCAGAGGGGGGGCACTGGGCCCCCAGACCATAGGCCGGCGCGGCCCAGGCCCTGGCCGCGCCGCCCTATGGTGTCGTCGCCCCTTCGACCCTCTGACGCCGCCCCTTCGCCTATATAAAGCCCCTGGATCGAAAACCCTGATACCAATTGACGAAACTCCAGAAAGACTCCAGGGGCGCCGCCACCGTCGCGAAACTCCAATTCGGGGGACAGAACTCTGTTCCGGCACCCTGCCGGGACGGGGAAGTGCCCCCGGAAGGCTTCTCCATCGACACCGCTGCCATCTCCACCGCCATCTTCATCACCGCTGCTGCTCCCATGAGGAGGGAGTAGTTCTCCATCGAGGCTCGGGGCTGTACCGGTAGCTATGTGGTTCATCTCTCTCCCATGTACCTCAATACAATGATCTCATGAGCTGCTTTACATGATTGAGATTCATATGAGTTTGTATCACAATTTATCTATGTGCTACTCTAGCAAAGTTATTAAAGTAGTTCTATTCCTCCTGCACGTGTGTAAAGGTGACAGTGTGTGCACCGTGTTAGTACTTGGTTTATGCTATGATCATGATCTCTTGTAGATTGCGAAGTTAACTATTGCTATGATAATATTGATGTGATCTATTCCTCCTACATATGCATGAAGGTGACAGTGTGCATGCTATGTTAGTACTTGGTTTAGTCTGTTGATCTATCTTACACTATAAGGTTACTTAAATATGAACAAATTGTGGAGCTTGTTAACTCCGGCATTGAGGGTTCGTGTAATCCTACGCAATGCGTTCATCATCCAACAAAAGTGTAGAGTATGCATTTATCTATTCTGTTATGTGATCAATGTTGAGAGTGTCCACTAGTGAAAGTCTGATCCCTAGGCCTTGTTCCTAAATACTGCTGCGTTACTACTGCTTGTTTACTGTTTCACTGTGTTACTACTGCTGCAATACCACCACCATCAACTACACGCCCGCAAGCTATTTTCTGGCACCGTTGCTACTGCTCATATATATTCATACCACCTGTATTTCACTATCTCTTCGCCGAACTAGTGCACCTATTAGGTGTGTTGGGGACACAAGAGACTTCTTGCTTTGTGGTTGCAGGGTTGCATGAGAGGGATATCTTTGACCTCTTCCTCCCTGAGTTCGATAAACCTTGGGTGATCCACTTAAGGGAAAACTTGCTGCTGTTCTACAAACCTCTGCTCTTGGAGGCCCAACACTGTCTACAGGAAAGGAGGGGGAACGTAGACATCAAGCACTTTTCTGGCGCCGTTGCCGGGGAGGAAAGGTAAAAGGTACTCACACTCCGGACCTTGGCTACTAAGCTATTTTCGCCGTTGTAAGTATTCGAAGCTATTTCCTTTAGATCTTGCAATTGCATCTTTTTGTTTCTTGTTTACACTAGTTTGGCATAATGGACAACAATGAGCTTTTTATTCTATTTCCTGAGTTAAGACATGGATGGTTTGATCCGAAAATTAAAAAACCCATGGAACATGTTAGTATGAACACTTTGAATACCATTGTTGCTAATGATATGGAAAATTCTAAGCTTGGGGAAGCTGGTTTTGATGAGCATGATCTTTTTAGTCCACCAAGCATTGAGGAGAAAATTTTCTTTGATGATACTTTGCCTCCTATTTATGATGATTATAATGATAGTAGTCTTTTGTTGCCACCTACTATGGAGAGTAAATTTGATTATGATTACAATATGCCTCCTATATTTGATGATAGCTACTTTGTTGAATTTGCTCCCACTATTACTAATAAAATTGATTATGCTTATGTGGAGAGTAATAATTTTATGCATGAGACTCATGATAAGAATGCTTTATGTGATAGTTATATTGTTGAGTTTGCTCATGTTGCTACTGAAAGTTATTATGAGAGAGGAAAATATGGTTGTAGAAATTTTCATGTTACTAAAATGCCTCTCTATGTGCTGAAATTTTTGAAGCTACACTTGTTTTATCTTCCTATGCTTGTTACTTTGCTCTTCATGAACTTGTTTATTTACAAGATTCCTATGCATAGGAAGCATGTTAGACTTAAATTTGTTTCATACTTGCCTCTGGATGCTCTCTTTCGCTTCAAATACTATTTCTTGCGAGTGCATCATTAAAACTGCTGAGCCCATTTTAATGGCTATAAAGAAAAGAACTTCTTGGGAGATAACCCATGTGTTATTTTACCTACAGTACTTTGTTTTATATTTGTGTCTTGGAAGTTGTTTACTACTGTAGCAACCTCTCCTTATCTTAGTTTAGTGTTTTGTTGTGCCAAGTAAAGCCGTTGATAGAAAAGTAAGTACTAGATTTGGATTACTGCGCAGTTCCAGATTTCTTTGCTGTCACGAATCTGGGTCCACCTCCCTGTAGGTAGCTCATAAAATTAAGCCAATTTACGTGCATGATCCTCAGATATGTACGCAACTTTCATTCAATTTGAGCATTTTCATTTGAGCAAGTCTGGTGCCATTTTAAAATTCGTCAATACGAACTGTTATGTTTTGACAGATTCTGCCTTTTATTTCGCATTGCCTCTTTTGCTATGTTGGATGAATTTCTTTGATCCATTAATGTCCAGTAGCATTATGCAATGTCCAGAAGTGTTAAGAATGATTGTGTCACCTCTGAATATGTTAATTTTTATTGTGCACTAACCCTCTAATGAGTTGTTCTAAGTTTGGTGTGGAGGAAGTTTTCAAGGATCAAGAGAGGAGTATGATGCAACATGATCAAGGAGAGTGAAAGCTCTAAGCTTGGGGATGCCCCGGTGGTTCACCCCTGCATATATTAAGAAGACTCAAGCGTCTAAGCTTGGGGATGCCCAAGGCATCCCCTTCTTCATCGACAACATTATCAGGTTCCTCCCCTGAAACTATATTTTTATTCCATCACATCTTATGTGTTTTTCTTGGAGCGTCGGTTTGTTTTTGTTTTTTGTTTTGTTTGATGGATCCTAGCATTCACTTTATGGGAGAGAGACACGCTCCGCTGTAGCATATGGACAAGTATGTCCTTAGTTTCTACTCATAGTATTCATGGCGAAGTTTCTTCTTCGTTAAATTGTTATATGGTTGGAATTGGAAAATGATACATGTAGTAATTGCTATTAATGTCTTGGGTAATGTGATACTTGGCAATTGTTGTGCTCATGTTTAAGCTCTTGCATCATATGCTTTGCACCCATTAATGAAGAAATACATAGAGCATGCTAAAATTTGGTTTGCATATTTGGTTTCTCTAAGGTCTAGATAATTTCTAGTATTGAGTTTGAACAACAAGGAAGACGGTGTAGAGTCTTATAATGTTTTCAATATGTCTTTTATGTGAGTTTTGCTGCACCGGTTCATCCTTGTGTTTGTTTCAAATAAGCCTTGCTAGCCTAAACCTTGTATCGAGAGGGAATACTTCTCATGCATCCAAAATACTTGAGCCAACCACTATGCCATTTGTGTCCACCATACCTACCTACTACATGGTATTTTCCGCAATTCCAAAGTAAATTGCTTGAGTGCTACCTTTAAAATTCCATCATTCACCTTTGCAAAATATAGCTCATGGGACAAATAGCTTAAAAACTATTGTGGTATTGAATATGTAATTATGCACTTTATCTCTTAATAAGTTGCTTGTTGTGCGATAACCATGTTCACTGGGGACGCCATCAACTATTCATTGTTGAATTTCATGTGAGTTGCTATGCATGTCCGTCTTGTCTGAAGTAAGAGCGATCTACCACCTTATGGTTAAGCATGCATATTGTTAGAGAAGAACATTGGGCCGCTAACTAAAGCCATGATCCATGGTGGAAGTTTCAGTTTTGGACATATATCCTCAATCTCATATGAGAAAATTATTAATTGTTGTTACATGCTTATGCATAAAAGAGGAGTCCATTATCTGTTGTCTATGTTGTCCCGGTATGGATGTCTAAGTTGAAGAATAATCAATAGCGAGAAATCCAATGCGAGCTTTCTCCTTAGACCTTTGTACAAAGTGCATAGAGGTACCCCTTTGTGACACTTGGTTAAAACATGTGCATTGTGATGATCCGGTAGTCCAAGCTAATTAGGACAAGGTGCGGGCACTATTAGTATACTATGCATGAGGCTTGCAACTTGTAAGATATAATTTACATGATACATATGCTTTATTACTACCGTTGACAAAATTGTTTCATGTTTTCAAAATCAAAGCTCTAGCACAAATATAGCAATCGATGCTTTTCCTCTTTGAAGGACCATTCTTTTACTTTCATTGTTGAGTCAGTTCACCTATTTCTCTCCACCTCAAGAAGCAAACACTTGTGTGAACTGTGCATTGATTCCTACATACTTGCATATTGCACTTATTATATTACTCTATGATGACAATATCTATGAGATATACATGTTACAAGTTGAAAGCAACCGCTGAAACTTAATCTTCCTTTGTGTTGCTTCAATGCTTTTACTATGAATTATTGCTTTATGAGTTAACTTTTATGCAAGACTTATTGATGCTTGTCTTGAAGTACTATTCATGAAAAGTCTTTGCTTTATGATTCACTTGTTTACTCATGTCATATACATTGTTTTGATCGCTGCATTCACTACATATGCTTTACAAATAGTATGATCAAGGTTATGATGGCATGTCACTCCAGAAATTATCTGTGTTATCGTTTTACCTGCTCGGGACGAGCAGAACTAAGCTTGGGGATGCTGATACGTCTCCGACGTATCGATAATTTCTTATGTTCCATGCCACATTATTGATGTTATCTACATGTTTTATGCACACTTTATGTCATATTCGTGCATTTTCTGGAACTAACCTATTAACAAGATGCCGAAGTGCCAGTTCCTGTTTTCTGCTGTTTTTGGTTTCAGAAATCCTAGTAACGAAATATTCTCGGAATCGGACGAAATCAACGCCCAAGTTCCTATTTTCACCGGAAGCATCCAGAACACCCGGGAAGGACCCGAGGGGGGGCACTGGGCCCCCAGACCATAGGCCGGCGCGGCCCAGGCCCTGGCCGCGCCGCCCTATGGTGTCGTCGCCCCTTCGACCCTCTGACGCCGCCCCTTCGCCTATATAAAGCCCCTGGATCGAAAACCCTGATACCAATTGACGAAACTCCAGAAAGACTCCAGGGGCGCCGCCACCGTCGCGAAACTCCAATTCGGGGGACAGAACTCTGTTCCGGCACCCTGCCGGGACGGGGAAGTGCCCCCGGAAGGCTTCTCCATCGACACCGCTGCCATCTCCACCGCCATCTTCATCACCGCTGCTGCTCCCATGAGGAGGGAGTAGTTCTCCATCGAGGCTCGGGGCTGTACCGGTAGCTATGTGGTTCATCTCTCTCCCATGTACCTCAATACAATGATCTCATGAGCTGCTTTACATGATTGAGATTCATATGAGTTTGTATCACAATTTATCTATGTGCTACTCTAGCAAAGTTATTAAAGTAGTTCTATTCCTCCTGCACGTGTGTAAAGGTGACAGTGTGTGCACCGTGTTAGTACTTGGTTTATGCTATGATCATGATCTCTTGTAGATTGCGAAGTTAACTATTGCTATGATAATATTGATGTGATCTATTCCTCCTACATATGCATGAAGGTGACAGTGTGCATGCTATGTTAGTACTTGGTTTAGTCTGTTGATCTATCTTACACTATAAGGTTACTTAAATATGAACAAATTGTGGAGCTTGTTAACTCCGGCATTGAGGGTTCGTGTAATCCTACGCAATGCGTTCATCATCCAACAAAAGTGTAGAGTATGCATTTATCTATTCTGTTATGTGATCAATGTTGAGAGTGTCCACTAGTGAAAGTCTGATCCCTAGGCCTTGTTCCTAAATACTGCTGCGTTACTACTGCTTGTTTACTGTTTCACTGTGTTACTACTGCTGCAATACCACCACCATCAACTACACGCCCGCAAGCTATTTTCTGGCACCGTTGCTACTGCTCATATATATTCATACCACCTGTATTTCACTATCTCTTCGCCGAACTAGTGCACCTATTAGGTGTGTTGGGGACACAAGAGACTTCTTGCTTTGTGGTTGCAGGGTTGCATGAGAGGGATATCTTTGACCTCTTCCTCCCTGAGTTCGATAAACCTTGGGTGATCCACTTAAGGGAAAACTTGCTGCTGTTCTACAAACCTCTGCTCTTGGAGGCCCAACACTGTCTACAGGAAAGGAGGGGGAACGTAGACATCAGTGTCCAAAAGATTCACAAAAAAAAAAACACTTGGTACTATTAAGGAATTTAATCCTAACATGATGTAGAGACAGGCATCGACTATATCTTGGGCCTGTCCGGCCTAGCAGGTGACGACACCGCTTTTCTCGGCCCAACGGCAACATTTGAACTCTCGCCCAGGTTACGGAGATCATTATTCAAACGAGTAAAAACCTCCTTCACTGTGATCTTCGGATCATTCTTGATTGGGTAACGCTTCAAGAGCATTTTGAAGAAATTTGATAGATCCACAGTGAACAACTTCAGACTTACCAAATCAGAAATAGCTGCAAGGCCAGCTGTGGAGACATGATCCAGGGGGCTCTCTAAAGAAAACCTTGCACAATGAGTGTGGAAATGCAGCAAAATATCATCTGTTGAGTAACCAACATTCACAAGATCTTCAAGGAGGAGCCTTAGCTTTGAATTCAGACTAACAATGAAAGAAAAACTGGGCAAGAGGTGTGCTCCTGGGAAATTCTGAAATGTTGGCCCAATAGCAGTAAGATTATCACCTGTTAAAGGTCCTCTGATAGAATCAGCAAAAGAAGATGTCTTTGATTTAATAGTGGTCCAACTCTGGGCTTCCTCTTGCTGCCAAAGACGAAATTCACGAAAAGCGTTTGGTCCTCCATTGCCCCAAAGAAAGAAATAAACCTTAAAATCCTTGCAACTGAATGAACGCAGTTTATTCACGAAGAAACCCACCTTCCTAGAACAAACAGAGAAACGGAAAGTACGATCTCTGAGAGAAACCACATGAAAATCTTTGGCAATGCCACCCAGACATGCACTAAGAGCACTAACTGAATCTGGATCTAGTCTCAAGGAAGCCCTGCCAAAAGATGCCACTAACCAGAATTCCTGATTGCAATGATCCAAAGAGAATGCAACTGGGCAATGGAAAAAGCCTCCAGATCTGCCTCTGAATGTCTAGTCCTGGAGATGAATCAAAGCGGGCAGCATATACCTGCTAGTTGAGCACCTCCGATGGGATCCCTGAAGGTTGAGGTAGATGAAAAGAAGGTGGCACCCCGCGCCGATAACCCACGTGCACATGAAAACTAGGGAGATCAATCTCCATACCAGGACCGATGGCTTCCCGATCGGCAAGATCACGACCACCAATCACCTTTCCTTGAGCCGAGAGGAGAACAAGACGATGAACCTCAGATCTGAGTTATAAGAAACCAATACCTCGATCAGCATTACCGTTGGAGGGCCTCAGACGAGGCCAGAAGACCGCCTGCCAGCAGGAGAGGGTGCCTGCCATGGCACCCAGGGGCAGGAGGGAGGGGACGACAGCGGGGTTAGGCCCGCCGAGAGGCGGCGACCGAGGCGGCGCACTCAGATCTCATCCTTTTGCAAGATATCTAAATTCTATATACTACTTACCCGCGGAATTCTGCATTGTTAACAAAAAACTTGATCGTGATAATCATCAGGCCAACCATATTTCTGGCTGTTGGAATAGCCTCTCCACGATGCCAACGATCTAGCATATGTTCAACCTCGTTTGGAGGCTCTTCTTCAATGGATCAGAGCTGGCGATTCACATCTCGACTTCATCCCAAGCGGCAAGTTGTCCGGCGATGGAGGAGGTGGTCAGCGATGGGATCCATTCTATCAGTGCGGTGGAGGAAGACCAGGACTTGATTGCTTTTCTTCTTTATCTTCTAATTCTTCGGTGAAAGACTACATGATCAAAGTGTAATTTTCTTTTTATTTGAGGTTCTCTCTATAATGCCCACCACTTATTAATGTAGCATCAAGGCTCTTCTAGGCCTATCCCAAGTTTAAAAAAATACTTTGTAAGTAAAATATAGCAGTGTGACCTGCTTAAATGTGTAAACAACATTGTGCTTGGAGGCTTCGAACCATCAGAGATAAGAGAAGCTCACCCAAGATCCGGAGAAGTGTTAGGCTCGAGAGCCAAGGACCTCCTGGAGCACGACCACAATGACAAGAAGAGCACACCTCACTGGCCACACTACCGCCGCCCTTGAACAACCTAGAGCAGTAGGAAAGCCACCGGACACAACAGGAGATCACGGGAAGTGGCCATCGAGGCCCAAAGCACCCAACTTCGACTCCCCACCCGAATTGCACATTTCCCCAGGCGATGCCTCCAAGGAGGTCACGACGCAGCACGTCGACGCCGCCCAATCGAGGGATTTTGGACTTTCGTCCGGGAGATGCGTCAGGGTGGAAAGAGGGGTCACAGCATCGCCTCCAAGGAGGAACCCAGCACCCGAGGGCGTCGACAACACCGGGCCGGACCAGCCAGCCTAGGGTTTCCACTGACCGCAAACATCCCACCAGCACCCCTTGCCCCAGAGCCGGCAGCGGCGCCACCAACAGCCGAAGAGGGCGGGGAGAGGGGGAGCACTGATATGTTGCAAACGTATCTATAATTTTTGATGCTCCATGATTGTTTTACACCAATTTCTATATGTTTTGCTTACACTTTGTTGCACTTTTATACATTTTCCGGCACTAACCTATTAACAAGATGCCACAGTGCCAGTTCCCTGTTTTCTGCTGTTTTGTATTTCAGAAAAGTTGTACATGAAATATACTCGGAATTGGACAAGACAAAATCCGAAGTCAATATTTTACCGCAACGAAGACGGAGTACAGAGGGGGGGGACGAAGAGGCACCACAGGGCGGCCAAACCACCCCATGGCGCGGCCAAGGGTGGGCCCACGTCGAGGGGTGGTGTGGGCCCCCTGGCCTCCACCGACCTCGCCATTTCGCCTATTTATTCACGATCTCGGGAAATAACTAAACACTCGAGTCTCCATCCACGAAAACTTCCGTCGCGGCCACCATCACAGACCCTAGCTCGGGAGGGTTCTGAAGCTCTTCTCGGCACCCTGCCGGGGGGGGGGGGGGATCATCACCGAAGGCCTCTACATCGCCATGCAAGCCTCCGAAGTGATGCGTGAGTAGTTCATCCCTGGACTATGGGTCCATAGCAGTAGCTAGATGGTTGTCTTCTCCAATTTGTGCCTCATGTTTAGATCTTGTGAGCTCCCTATCATGATCAAGATCATCTTTATGTAATGCTACATGTTGTGTTTGCTGAGATCCGATGAATATTGAATACTATATTGAGATCCATTATATATTTGCCATATGTTATTTGTGATCTTGCATGCTCTCTGTTGCTAGTAGAAACTCTGGCCAAGTAAATGCTTGTGACTTCAAGAGGAAGTATTTATGCTCGATAGTGGGCTCATGCCTCTAGTTTTCTGAAAGAGTGACAATAACTTCTAAAATTGTAGATGTGTTGTGGCTACTAGGGAGAAAACAACAATGTTTTATCCAGGGGTGATTCTATTGTTTACTTTACACACATTGCTTAATGTGATAGTCTGTTGCTTGCAACTTAATACTGGAAGGGGTTAGGACGATAACCGAAAGGTGAATTATTAGTCATAGACGCAGTTGGATTACGGTGTATGTATTATGTTGTAATGCCCAAACGAATCTCATAGTAATCATCTTGTAATGTATGGTCTTTATTCTATCAATTGCTCAGCTGTAATCTATTCACTCATCATGTTATTTATGTTTATGGAGAGACACCTCTAGTGAATTGTGGACCCTGGTCCTTTCTTTTGCACTGCAAATATTTGTTCTTGTTATTGCCAACTCCCACAACAACAACTCTTTTACTGTTCTCTTTAATTTCGCTGCAAACAAACATCTCTTTCCACACTATAGATTTAATCCTTTGTGTTTAGCAAAACCGGTGAGATTGACAACCTCAATGTAAGTTGGGACAAAGAATTTTGGTTGTGTTATGTGCACGTTCCACGTTGTTGCTGACTAAGATCTCGAGCCCCCACTGGGGAAGCCGCTGAAGAGACCACCCGCGAAGGGGAGGTCCGTCGAGCCGCCGCCACGATCTTGGCGAGCCCCGCGCGGGTTTCTCCATCTATCAGCCACAGGAGGAGCCGAGGGCTCAGATCCCCGCCGCCCTCTTCACCGGCGACGCGGCCTTCGGCCGGCGTCACCTCTGGGGGCGATGAGGAGGGGAGGGGTAGGAGGGGTTACCGGGCGGCGACGCGATAGGGTTTCGCCCCCTCCGTCGACCGGAGGGGTCGACGCCCGATTGGATAACCCTCTCCAAGAAGATCAAGATATATATGAAGATGACTCAAATCGGAGCTCGAACACGAGACTTATGATGGATTTCGGAGAATATAGGACTAGTTCTTGCTTGCACCAAGCCAACCTCAGATGACCTCAAATGAAGAATTCCTCAATATAAAAGTTTTTCATGTTTTCGAGGTAAATAACTTTGCTTTTTATGGATCATCTCAATCGGAAATCATATCCGAGTACTATATGCAAAACAATAAACATGGCGGAGACTAAGTCGTAGAAATACTAGCCGGGTTGTCAATTTGGTAGCCAAAATAGCAACTAACTAGTACAAGTACTAGTCGAGCTGGCTGAATCCAATCCTAAGTTACAGTCAAAGCCAAACCACCCCCAAGATGAGCTGAGATAAAAAAAAAAGAATAAAATGAAAGTTCTCCTTTCAACACGAACGCCATTGTTTGTTACGTGCATTTGATCGTGCCCCAAACCGATTTAACTGAAAGGTTATAGAAAGTTCGGCTTTACCCATTCGAGTTGGAACCCAATTAAGATTTTAGACGCGAATCCAACCATTTTTCTTGCACGAAATGTCGAATCCCTCCTTATGTACCAGTAGCACAAAACATGCAGGAACACACGGGTAAAATGACCCATCACGCGGGGTCGCTGCGGGCGGCCGATCTGGGCCTTGCGGGCCCATTGCGCGGCTCCTCGTCGGCGCAGCGGCTGGGGACCAGACCTTTGATGGCTCCCGTCCCGATCTGGTGCTCCGGCAGTTGTTTGTAGCAGAGTGTGGTGCTGGTTTTGGCTGCTGCGTCGGGTGTGGGCGTCTGGTGGTCGGCGGCAAGGTCACATGCTCTAGTGGCTGCGCTCCTTCAACCCGAGCTTCAAGCGAGCTCGATGGCGGAGGTCGATGGCGGAGATGGCATGCCAGGCGAAAGCTTTGCACCTATCCTGAGTAGGTGCCGATGACGACAATGCCCACGGGAGTCGTACTCCTTCTTGAAGGCATCTTCGTGAGCTTCATCTCCTGCTGTCACGGGTGTCTGGTGTCCTCCTGGTGAAAACCTGAGCTCCCCGTGAGCGGGCGACGGCGACAGTTATGCCGCTACCTTCTTGAAGGCGCCGCCTTTGGAGACCTCGACACTTGTGGTGTGGTAGGTTTGCATCAACTAAGCATGGTTGCCTTGCGGCCGAGGATGGTGGACGCCGGGGCGGCGGCTCCGGACGGTGGATGGTGCGTCGAGGCGGGGGCCTCGAACGGCCTTGCAACTACAGGCGCATGGGGTGTGGTTGTGGTCTAACAAGGCAAGGGTGACGTGCTCGTGCTCCGTGGGTAGCGAGTCCGTCGGCCCGGTCGGCGCGATCGGATGGTCGGTTTGGCTGGCATGTCGGGGCGGCGGCCCCGGATCTTTTGGCGCGACATTCGTGGTCTGCGGATGGTCGTCTAGTGTAGCCTGGGCTACGAGGTGTCTAGTCCGTGCGGCGTTGCGGCTCGAAACCGAGCAGGGGAAGCCGGAGTGGCGGCTCCGAGCACGGATGTGTTTGTTTTGTGCAACGGTGGCTTTGTGTCGTGTGCGCGACGAGACTGTTGTTTGTGCGGTTTTTCGACCCTTTTTTTCCTCAAAAATGGAGTCTTTTTGTACGATTTTTGGGCTCGGTTTTCCTCATAAACGGGGTCAACCGGTCGTCTTGACCTTCTCCTCTATTGAGATGAATATAACAGTTATCCTGTTGTTATTAAAAAAAAAACCATCACTCCATCTACGTGTCCTGCACCTGCCTCCATCGAATCTGCACGTCTAGCTCTGCCGCCGCCGCCGCTTCATCTGTCTGACTCCCATGTCCGATGGCGGAGCTTCCACGTCTGGTTGGCAGCCGCACAACAATTTCGCCACAGCTAGCTTCCGAGTTCCGAGGATAGCTTCCAATCGATCTGACGTCAATCACCATAGACATAATCCAATCCAGACACGACTTTGCCGACGCTCCACAAAGTACTGGGCTGATCCCGTGAAGAAACGAGACACCTCCATCGGCATGGTTTCGTGTGGGGAAGACTAGTTGGTTGGTTGTATGTGAAGCTCTCGTAAGTAAGGCAGTAACTTGAGTAATTTTTCGGTACAGATAGATAAACCGCACAAGCACCAGCCGACACCTACGTACGACGCAGCTGTCGTGCAGCGATGTTGCTGGGTGTGCACCACCTACGGTCATCAACGCATTTCCCCACCACTTCGTCGTTTTTACCCTGCATGTCTAGCTTATAAGCACCAGATCGAGCTCGTGATCACACGAACAATAACTCGCCTGCAGAGCTCCACAGAGTACCGCTGGGCTAGACATTTCTTTCACATGGCAGATCTCGTCAAAGAACTCATCCAAGAGACGCCTCCGCTGGCATGGTTTCCGTTCCTCCTCCTCCTCCCGTTCCTCCTGTTTGCGCATCGCTGGCTTACGACGGCAAAGACAGGGAAAAATGAGCAGCAACAAGAAAACCGCCTCCCGCCCTCGCCGCCGGCTCTGCCAGTCATTGGGCACCTTCACCTCGTCGGCTCCCGCCCGCACGTCTCCCTCCGCAGCCTCGCCAGGAAGCACGGTCCCGACGTCATGCTCCTCCGCCTCGGCGCCGTGCCGACGCTCGTCGTGTCGTCGCCGCGTGCCGCGGAGGCGGTGCTACGCACGCACGACCGCGTCTTTGCGTCGCGGCCGCGCTCCGTCGTCGCCGACATCATCCTATACGGCTCCTGCGACGTCGCCTTCGCGCCCTACGGCGAGTACTGGCGGCAGGCCAAGAAGCTTATGACCACCCACCTGCTGAGCGTTAGAAGAGTGCAGTCTTTCCGCGGAGCTGCCATAGAGGAGGTAATTTTGATTTTGACGATTTTCTTATTGCTTTTTGTACAAGTATGAGATGGAGGTCGTCGGGAGGCATTAGATGTACGTATTTAGTAAGCATTGGTCGTCGGGAGGCATTAGATGCATGGGGAGGTCGTCGGTCGCTATCTTGTAAGCATTGATCACTACCATTAGATTCAATCTAAACCCACTCTCGTTAGGGAAAAATAACCGGAGCAAAGAGCCCTACATTGAAAGAGTATATACAGCTAAATCATAGCGGTAACACCTGGAACAAAATAGCCTATCGGTGAACCACCTATTTCTCTAGTGATCGCCCCCCATCACCGACCACGCGGTGAACTAGCACCCCAGTCGCCTGCCTCTGTTCGGTTTTCTGTCTTGCACGATGCTAGAGGGTGAGCAGATTGGTACTGTGATATGGGTTGGTTCGGCTAAACCAGCGAGGCACGTCTGGTACGATCAGGTCTGGCTCGACCCAACTAAGGTGTGACGCCATGAATAAATCGGCTCGGCTCGGCTCAAGAAGTTGACTAGACACGCCACGCCATACTTTGAGTGGGACCCACCAGCGAGGATGGGGCAAAATATATAAAAGGGTAAAAATGGAAGAAAGTATGCTAAATGGGGTAGTTTTTAGGAATTTCCGTTAAGTTGGGTAAAAAGTGGCACAAAATTAATCTTAGGAGGTAAAAAGTGGAATTCACTCATCTAATTAATTATTCCTGAAGAGAGATACTCCCTCTGTTTCTTTTATACAAGGCCACAAGTTTATATTTCAGGTACTATCTCCATACCGGTTTATTAGGGTATTACATCTTTAAAAATTTAAATATTAATTTGATTATTAAAAATGAGATATATTTTACAAAAAATTATACCATTGGGTTCATATTCAAAGTAAGTTTTCAATGATTTTTTTGGTATATATCTTATACTTCATTAACCAAATTAATTGTTAAGCTTTCTTCTCAAAGTGCGTAATACCCTAATAAATTTAGTACTTCTATTATTGGACTAGCCACAAAATCTAGTTCAATGATGAAAATGACTTCAATGCTATTTAGGCTAATTTGAAATAAATTGACTTCATATAAAATGGGTGCAAATAGTAAATGGTGTTCTTCATTACTACATAACAAAACAATCTATAATTTGGGCCTTTGGCGCCATTTCTTGCAGTTGGGCTGAGATTTATAGTTTGGTCTGTGCCAAATATTAGTTGAACTAAACTGTGTTCACAAAGGAAATAAAGAAAATAACTTCCCTTTTTATCCTCGGCTAATTGTTCCCTATATGTAAGCTAGTCTAATATTCTAATATGCATTCCGTCATAGGTGAGCACGGTCATGGCCAAGATTAGCGAGGTAGCCACAGCAGGTGGTATGGTGGACATGAGCGAGCTGCTCAACTCATTCTCGAATGACATGGCTTGCCGCATCGTGTCAGGAAAGTTCTTCCTAAAAGAAGGACGGACCGAGCTGTTACGGGACCTCATCAACGATAGCTCACAGTTGCTCGGAGGGTTTAACTTGGAGGATTACTTCCCGACTTTAGCTAGAGTAGGAGTGTTGAAGAGGACAGTTTGTGCTAAGGCTGAGAGATTGAGAAATAGATGGGACAGTCTGCTGGCTAAGGTGATCGATGATCGTGTGAGCAAGGAAAAATCAACGTCTGATCACAAGGATGCCGACTTCGTAGATATTTTATTGTCCGTTCAGCATGAGTATGATCTCACAAGAGAGCATATGAAAGCTCTATTGACAGTAAGTACAAATAACACTTTCTATATTATATATGTTGATTTCTTGAATATATCTTACATCATCTAAATTAATTTATATCTACAGGATGTATTTTTCGCTGCAATAGATACATCATCTAACACCCTTGAATTCACCTTGGCTGAGCTCATGAGGAGGCCATACCTGATGAGGAAGCTACAAGACGAAGTGAGGAGTATCGTACCACAGGGACAAGAATTTTTTAGTGAAGATAACATGAACAACATGACGTACCTAAGAGCAGTCATAATGGAGTCACTACGGCTGCATCCTGTAGCGCCTTTTCTTGCTCCGCACCTTGCCATGGCTGACTGCAGCATCAATGGATATATGGTTCCTGCTGGGACACGTGTTATCATCAATGTGTGGGCCATTGGTAGGGACCCAACCTCCTGGGAGGACGCAGAAGAGTTCAGACCTGAAAGATTTGTAGAAGGAGGCAGCGACGTGCACGTTAACTTCAAGGAGAATGGTTTCAAGTTCTTGCCGTTCGGCGCAGGACGAAGGATGTGCCCTGGTATAAACCTCGGAATCGCCAATGTCGAGCTTATGTTGGCAAACCTCATGTACCATTTTGACTGGGAGCCGACACCGGGGCTGGACAGAAGAGACATTGATATGACAGAGGTGTTCGGGCTAACCGTTCGCCGGAAGGAGAAACTACTGTTAATTCCAAAAGCACACACATGTAGCAAAACCAGGCTTGTAGCCACGAGAATAAAATCTAAGCTCTTTGTGTTATCGGCATACTGTTGCTAATAAATAATGGTCACCTTTTAGTTGTTGAAAATCAGTTTTGAAATTATTTAGTTACGAAAGTTTGTGTGTTAAAATAGTGGCATGATCTTCGAGGCACGAGTTTGAACACTAAATTTTATTGTTACATACATATAAAATAAAGCATGATATACATGTATTAAAATACTTTGTACGTAAAATATAGTATTGTAACCTGCCCAAATGTGTGAACAACGTTTTAGTTGGCTACACCTGCACATGCTAGTAAATGTTAACAACACAATTAACAAGTTAAAAATAAGTGAAACATATGCATATATATTCTGTAAAGAACAAAAGAATTATGAAAGCGAAGAAGTATCGTTAGAATGTGTAAGTATTTGGCGGGCAATCATAGGTACAAACAATTACATGTTTTCAATTAGTATCTGGTTAGGCAGTATAATTGTATAAAGTGCACCAAAGCAATGAACATGTAGGTTAGACACAAGAGAATGTATGGCCCCACAATTCCATGCAGGGAGTCAGTTACAGCTCTTGATTTTGTATCATGGTTCTTTGGGACTCTAGAAGACAAAAAAAAAATAGGTCCGCACAAAAACATTCATGTTCGAGTAGGTCATTATGGAGTAACATTTTTTTTGTTGACATATACTTTTGACAGCTTCCAGCATGGAATAGCCTTGCTGGGAAATGAATGGTTGGAGCAAATATATTGTCGCCGGGAATTGAATAACTAACCTGGTAAAAAAAGACTTTCAAAGATAAACTCTGCATAGCAACTAGAGAAATGATCGATGGACCAACAGGTCAAGCAATTACCAAAATAATTACATGGTCATGTCTGATCAGTCCAAGGTTCATCACACACGGCTAACTTAGATGCACCCTTTGTTCGGTGAAGCGAGATCAGATTTCATCCACACGTTTTGACGAACAAGGCAGGACAATGCTGTACAAGGCCGAACATCTATTTTCAAGCGTTGTGACAACCTTTTATGCAACCGCTGCAGAGGCTGTGAGTCTTTTTTTCCTTTTCCACGAAAAGAAACAGCAACGAACAGAAAAGAAAACAGCCGAAACTAACAGCAGGAGGGGAGGCTACAATCTAACAAAAACCTACAGATTTCCACCTTTCAGCTTCCTCCATGATTCCATTAAAACCAGCTCCACTGTCAATGATTTATTTCAAGCACACGATCGTTTCTCTGGAGGCAAATTGACAGCAGCACAGCAACATAACTAAGCCATCTCACTTTGGCCAGCGACGAGGGGCGTCAATCCACCAGCCCTCAAGGGAATCAAAGGACGTCAGGGTGAGACTCGGACACGCCAGACCATGCATCATCTAAACCGAATTTCTCGGGCGAACAAACACTGTTATCCTAATTGCTCATCGCCGATCGGAATGAACAAGAGATGACCAATAAGCCACACAACGATTTGAAACACAAAAAGAGGGAGATACTTTCTGTAACTGTCTAACTGATGAAGGGAAAACTACCATATTTGATTGACAAATCACGTGTTAGTGGGCAATGCTTCAGGGTAAGCCGAGACATATACTAACATGAACTGTAATTCTATGTCGAATGAGACTACATAGTATTGGCTAATTTCTCCCTTGATCCCCAAGTTTTAGTACCTTCTGGATTAAACGCCTAGCTGATTCTTGCTGCAAAAATGCCAGTGGTCATTCCTCCCGTCATGAGAAAGTTGGTGACAAAACTCCCGTTTCTGTTCCTCTACGACAATAGAACAGGCGCAACAAGGAAAATTAATAGCACATGAATCCAAATTAGCTTTGACACAATAAGCCTGCAGGGAAGACCAAATAGATGATTCAGTTTTCAGAACAAGCTGTGTTAAAAATCCCATGACATGACTGTTTTCCAGTGAGGTATTGGGACATATTCACAAATGCTCTTCTAAGTTCTAACCGTGAAGATACCATGCAAAACACCACCTTTTATTTATTGTTACAAGCAGGCCACTCAGCTGTCGGTATACAGAGTGCAACGGTAATACATTTCAATCATCTTTATGATGTAAGGCACTAGGTAGACTATTACCATTCAGGGCTGCATGGTACACTCTCTTATCCGCTAGTCCAAGATCTGAAAGAATCAAGTTTCCCTGAAGAATGGAAGTAAGGGTAATATCAATATATGGTAGTACTTTAAGTTAAACATCAGGGACTACGAAGGATTAACAACAAATATGGAAGGTGAGAGACCATTCTATAAATTAAGAAAAAGATGAAATATGTACCTCCACTGCCATCAATTTCCGTACATTACTTGCATAGAGCTTTGGGTCGTCTTTTTCTTGCTCAGAAGGATAGTACACAGGCAAATGGACAACCTCTAGATAGTTTGCAAACTGACAAAGGAGAAGCAATATATGGCGTGCCTGAAAGTTTTAGTGAAGTTAAAGCGATACTTGAACTCACAAATGAAAGTACCCATTCATATAATTAACAACTAACGATATAAGAATATCAGCTGGAATCAGCTCGAGTAACTACAGAAAAGTAACATTAGGATTTAGGAATCAGTTGGAGAAACACAAGAACCATTAGAGATACACATTACAAACATTCTGAAAAAATGCTATATCCAGGAGAAACACAAGAACCATTAGAGAAGCACATTACAAACATTCTGAAAAAATGCTATATCCAGGGTATTATCTCATAGATAGTCTGAGCTGTTAGTTTTCTGAGGTCAACTGCCCATCATGTAATTTTATATGTATCACTGTTACTTTAACTGTTTTGGGTGAAAGAAACAAAATATTCCATTACGAAAAGAAAGCAACAACACTGGGAAACAAAGAAGCTAAACAGAAGTTCATTAATGAAATGTCCTAAACTTATGAACTAATGAAATGAACATACATAAGATGATATCGATCAATGTTATTTTAGTGGACAACATCAATTCTAATAAGATCAATTCCTTCAGTGTATGGTTCATACATGCGCTCATTGTAGGCATTTGGAACTGACAACTACAAGTATGCATAGACTTCCAAGTAACACTTACCCCATCCATGGAGTCCCATGCTGGACTAAATCTCTTGTATGGGTATCTTAAAATGACTGGCCGTACTGGTGCTTTTGCAAGAAAGGCTCCTGTCTTGAACGGAAGGAGATAGTCCCCATTTGTAGTTGTACCCTCTACAATAGGAATGCAGTCAATTGTATAAGATGAATACAAAACTACACCAATAAAGCGGAGACAGATTTACGGAATGACTAATTCCATGTGTTCTTGGACCACAGTACACAGTTCCACAATTTTGGTTTTGAGCACAAATATACAAGTACTAAAATAGGTTGTACAAAATTTGAAAAGATATACAGAAAATATTGAAGAAACAATTATGATAAAACAAGCCAAATACAAACAGAAAACCAATTGAATAATAAAAAATCATCACGCAAAAGTAATCTACGACTTACAAATCAAACATAGACACAAGATCCTGATATTAAGATGTGATTGTAATCCCAGAATAAGAACAAGATCAAAATAAGACAGGTCACATAATATATGCAGTTACAAGGTATTGTGAACAAGCATTATATATTCCGCAAGATGAGAAAAAATATACCAGGCTACTAGCCATTCAAATATGTGTCATAAACGAACAATAAACTCGAAATGGTCATTACTGTCCATATGTACAAAATCTAACGAAGAAGAAAGTATTATTATGCACCAACCAGGAAAGAGTAGCATCATTGGAGAGTCTTTCTGTCTATGAGCTCGCTGGATTCTTTCAGTTACAGCACCTGCGCGATATAAGTTAGAAAGCAGAACAAGCAAAATAGAATGTAGGCTACTGTGTTTGAACAACCCTGACCACGAAAAACTAAGCCAATTATTATGTATTGAAGTGCCAAATCTGCTTACAGTAGCTATTCTTTAAAGAAATTGCACCTATGGTCCATCACCCCAAAATGGCAACAATATAGTCCCTAGACTGAAAAGTCTAACAATACCATCTAAGAATAATTGATGTTGCTTAGCTTAACTTCGATTACGCATTAGATAATACCACTCCATACATGCATACCAGACTGCAATAGCGAGTTCAGCACCTGGTTTCAGACCGCCACGATGAATGCACAGAGCTCAGTTCGGAAGGGTGCCAAGTCGATTATTATCCTAATCATATGGAGACTCTGGAAAACTCGGAATGATGCAGTCTTCAAAAACACTGCACCTAACAGGCAGGACCTGGTCGTCTCGATCCTGGAGGAAGCTAAGCTGTGGATGATAGCCGGCGCAAAAGCCCTGCGCCGGCTCCCCTTACACGCTAGACCTCCCGATGCAGAACCCCCTTAAAGTCCCTAGGACTAACAAAGTTAGCCCTGTACAGTTTTATTTCTTTCTTCTTTTATTTTTCTCTGAAATTCCTTTGTAGCTCTGCTACTCCCTGTATGCTCCCGTCTTCTCGACGGTTTTCTTCTAATATATTATGACGCATGCTTTGGCATGCGTTCGAGAAAAAAAAATACCACTCCATACTATAAGGATGCTATTACAAACATGCCAAATTTATCTCAGCCGTGCAGAGATTTTTCACTGTTTAGAATTTCTTAGTCAACAGATAATGCTTTGTGTTTGATAGTTTCTGGTTTACCTACCACCATGAAAACATTCAATCTTTAACCACTGTAGTGATTTTAGGTCTTTTATTTTTTTCCTATTAAGATAAATTTTACCTCCTCCGTCCCATAATATAAGATGATCTTACAACCAACATATGAGTATATTTGTAATAACATCTTATATTATGGGACAGACGAAGTACTAGTTAATAAAGCTAGTACCTTGCTCCTAATCCACCTATAAGCTTCCATGTTGCAATCATATCGCACCTAGCCATCTCCAGTAGGTTAATGACATAGTAGTCAAATAATTAGTGGTTAAAGAATGACATGCCTATATTGAAAGGACACCACAATAATAACTATGAACAGGATTTTACTTGTTGACACTCGTCAGATTGTGAAGATTTATCATGTAAAATATAATAATTCTCTGGGTAAAAATTGCATAACTAGTTCCGAAGTTGAACCATAAGGATGAGAAAAATAATGCACAGCAGAGGCAAAAGAATGTAAGCATGTTCACTTAAGGTCACACATCAACGAATACCTGAAACACCTTTGAAATCCGAAGCTTTAGACTCTCGCTGAACAAAAATACAACCCATGCATTTGCTGCATCGCAACAGAAGGTCATGCTATAAATTCAGTTTAGTAATAAATACTCCACAAACTGTTGTTTTGTCATATTATCCACTAAAATACAATGTTGCAAGCTTCTAACTAGAAAGTCTAAAACGTGTGATCCACACAGCAAGAGAATGTTATTACCTTATGAGACCAACTAGGGGCAATCTGGCCACTGATCTCTTCAATGGGGACAGCCATCATGTGCAAAAACAAGCATGTCAAAATCAACACATTCTGATTTCTGAGGACATAATTCTTGAGAAACCGAATGAATAAAATCAACATTACAACATAACTGCTGTACCTTAGCAACAAAACTTGGAAGGGAAGATGACATGTGATACAGAATATCCAAATGTGATACATGATTAGATACAATTGCCCCTGGTCTTCCCAAATATTCAGACTTGCCCAGGTCCTCATCCTGAAAGAAATAAAGTGTCCCTAGTTGAATATAGTAGACACAAAAGCAATAACACGCAATATTCCGTATCCAAATAAGGTTAAAAGTAAACCGTTGTCCAAATTCCGTACCCATAATTAACCATCTACCATCAGGCATCAAGCATAAACAATGTAGTAATTTGTATTGTTTCACCAAAATTGTATACAGGTGTAGTATTTCTCGTGCACTAGGCAGATGTAGTACTATGGAACAAACCCCAATCATTCAAAATCCGCATGTATCTTGAACAAGAAATAAGCTCAATCTGTTATGTTACTAGAAAGGGAAATAAATTCACTTTGTCCTGATCCATTCTCGCTTACTGGAGGTTGACCAAGGACCTTGAACAAAGCCAGGAATGAGCACTACTCCAAATAACCAAGCACAGTATAATTTGCATCTTTCTAGCTCCGTTCCAAAATAAGAGTCACGGTTTTGTGTAAATTCGAGTGTATCTAGAAGAAATTTTAGTTTTAGATACATCCATATCATCTAGATAAAGTTGCGACACTTATTTTGGAACGGAGTGAGTAGTATTTATTAATGTACAAATGATAACTCCATGATCACCAATAGCTATCTAAAACAGAGTATCTAGTAACATGCCACGAGTGGAAGCAAGTATTCACGGTACATACATAGTAACATAGATGGGCATGCATATATGCACGCTTCAAGTTGAAATAAGTGCATATGCTAGAACAACTTTTTTTTCCCGATCTAGACCGGGGAAGCAGGTTTCAACTTAGGCACAAACAGAGACAAATTGTACACGGTGACGTTGCCGTGAATGTGTGTTTCCAACTCCGTCAGACAAGTCAAGCAGCACACGCATGAACAACTAGGCCGGCCTCGCACGACATCCCGTTCTTCCATCGCAAGGTATCGAGGACTATCAAGCAAGCGGGCAAGCAACAGGAAGCCAGAATCGAGATTAGAGTTTGGTACCTGGGCAGCTGCGGCGCGGCGGTGGTCCTCGCGGATCCGGTAGAAGCCGAAGACGAAGAGCATGGCGCGCGCGAGGTTGCGGCCGCAGCGCACGACGGCGTCCCGCCTCCATCCCCGGAGGCGCGCGTAGCCGTCCCCCGGGCCCTCGGCCCCCTGGCGCTCCTCCTCCACCCCGAGCGTGCACACGCGGCAGACGAGGTAGTAGGCGACGAGCAGGAGCAGGGCCGCCACGACCCGGAGCGGGAGGAGCAGGGCCGCGGCGACGGCCAGGCGCGCCGCCTCCGCCGGCCCCAGGGGCCCGCGGCCCATCGGCCCGTAGGCGTCCCGCCGCGCGTACGGCGCGTACCTCCGGTCCAGCTCCTCGAGGGTCTCCTGCGGCGCCGCCGCGGATGCGGCGGGGGCGGGAGAGGTGGAGCGCGGGGAGAGGAGCGGCTTGGCGGGGGCGGTGGCGTCGCCGTCGGCAGCCATGGAAGCGGGGCAGTAGCTAGGTGTCTATGAGGGGAAGAGAAAGCGCGGCGACCGGGATAGGGATAGAGATAGTGGGATAGGGAAAGCCGGAAAGGGATAGAGGCGGTCGTGGTGGTGGAGGAGTAGACGGCGACGGCGACGGCGAGACTGGAGGAGGAGCGTCGGAATCTGGATCGGACGGCTGGCTGGAGCCTGCCGCGCGCGGTGGTTAACTGGAACTACTTTGCGTGGACGGCTGGAACTGCCGTTGTAGCAAAGCTCGGCAAAGTGTTGACGTACACGGTCGGCGGCGAAACGGCCCCGCCCCGCGTGTCCCACACTCCAGCTCCAAGCCGTGACGATTTGACTTTTTGTTTTCCGGATTGTTCAGCGGTCTACTAGATAGATTTTCTAGTGTTTCTCCAAGGCCCCGATGGAATACTCTGGAGTTATTTTTTCGTGAATGATTATTCTAGAGTTGTGGGATTCAACTTTATCTAGATAGGGATGTATAGATACATTATTTATACTAGCAAAACTGCCCGTGCGTTGCACCGGGATAAATAAATATTTAAATGCTTCTATAAACTATTTGTGTTGACACTTGTCCTCTTGGTCACCATCGTAATCAATTCTAAAATTCCATCAGTGGTATACCATTGTGGCACATTGCATATGATTTTCTTGGTATAAGTTTGTCGCATTAATCAACCACAGCTAGAGGTTCCTTCACTGGCTCATTTGCCTGCCGATTAGATCACGCTACACCTTCTATGCGGCAGTGCAACATCAATATACCGTTGGCGCTAAGAAGAAAAAAGAGGATGAATAAATCGTTGGATGCTATTAGTTTATTCTAATACGGTGGTTAAATTAATTTAGATTAATTATATTACAAAAAGTTGTCCCCAAATAAACTCTAATTTGCATGCTACCGAGATATTAAAAAAACTACATTCATTTACTGGTCATCCACGCCGAGTGAGGTGAGGACTGGTGCAAGGGTCGGTGGCCGCCGTGGCGCGTGAGCCTCGCCGGCCTAGAAGGTATACTCGGTCGTCTCCATCCTCAGAGAGTCATCGCCTCCCTGGGGCATGGCGAGCGCATTGCGAGGCCCCAATCCACCGCCACACTGCGCCTCTCTCTCGTTTCCCCCTCGTGCTCAACCCGACCATGCCTCCAAGCCGGGCCTAGGCTTGGGCCTTGATTTTGTGCGATTTAGTGAAGCAGCTCGGCCCAAGGCCCGAGGCCTGACGGGCTTTCTATGTGATGGGCCAGGCCTGAGCCTATTTTGAACCCATCCAATCTTCTTCCACCTGTATCCCTCTTTATCAAATTGGTCTGATCCTTAGCTTCCTCATGCCACCAGATTCCTTATTTAATAATCCGCTCCGGCATGTGACCTGTGTGACATTATTCTTTTAAGTCTTCTCATATTTGCTGCTGATTGTTGTTCTAATTCGGCTCAGATTAACCCAAAATATTTAGGCATATAAACTGGTGGGAGTTATTATATGTCGGCGAGGTGGGACTATTTCCTGATGTATACGCACTGGTTAAAATAAAAAGAGCATCCATGTGCTTACGGCCTGGTCAGTCTAGCAGCCCATAACGGGAGGTCTAGCGGACGATTCTGAAATCTGAAAAGAAAGGTTCGATCGATTGAGGAGGAACCTCCCTCGGTTGATCGCGCTCCAAGCTGTCTGCGCAGTGAAGCGAAGATTTCCAATCGAGGATTAAGGATCTCTAAAAAAAAAATTGACGAAGAAAACCAACAGCGCGCCGCCCCCAAAGCTCCCTGCTCCCAGCGAACTCGCCCTGCGTGCCGCCTTCGGCAAACTCTCCAAGCGAGCCTCCCCAGCCACCCCACTCGTCGAGTCGCCGACTCTGGTCCTACCCCCGTCTCTCTTCTCTCGCTCAGTTCTCTCCCCGTTCGTTCCAGACCCGCCTCCCTTTGGGCCGGCGTCGACCGGAGCCGGTGAGCCGTCGTGGCTCCGTGGAGCCGCTGCGCCGGCGGAGTTGGAGAAGGCCAGGGAGGGCAGGGGAGTTGGAGAAGGACAGGGCCGGGGACCAGTTCGTTGCTTCTTTGCCCTGTTCTAGAGGTGTCTCGGTAGGGAGGACGGAAAACAAACTTCAACCGATACGGTGGCAATTTAGTGTATTATGCGATCTGGTGGGAGGGCAAAACTGTCCTAAAAAATGTTGGACGAAGCCCGTGCGTTGCAACGGGATAGGAAATACTCTGCCGACGCCAAGGGTGGGAGGCCACCACCCACCGGCGCAAGGCTGTGAGGAGTGCAGGAGTCCGCCAGCAGGAAGCTGAGAGCGGGTTTACCTTTTTCATATAGTATATTAATTTTATTACCTTTTATTTGATAAAAATACGTTATAAAAAAGTGAAAACAAATGAGAGAAGTCCACTTTACCCCCTCAAACTTGTCTCAAGGTTTAGTTTGCAACCCTGAATTTTTATTTGTTTCAAGTTTCAACATCAAACTTGAGAAACTATTCAGAATACACCCCTTTTATTGTTTTTATTGCAACCTCGCCTTTTTCATGTACGATAAATCAACGCCCGAGTTAAAATATAACCATATTTGTATGTACCTCCTCATACATGCATGCTAGGACTGGTATACCAAAATCAACGAATGCGCGTTTGTATGTTCTCAGTCAGCGACAACATATTTCTTTCTTGTATATCTCACATGTGAGATCTCAATACATGTACTGAGTATGTTTAGTTAAAATACATGATAAACCCGGCTGATGTGTATATAAAATTGGCTTAAACCAGTTAGGGATGGTGAAAGTGGTGTATTCCAAACGGTTTTTAAAATTTAGGGTTGAAACTTAAAACAAATAAGAGTTAAGTGTTGTAAACTGAACTTTAGAACAAATTTAGGGTGGTAAACTGGACTTTTCTCAAAACAAATTACATTACCAAAATCCCGTCTGAAAAGGAACCTCGTATTATTCCGTTTAGGATTCAGCTCATATACAACAAAGTGGGAAAAAAACTTGATGCGATGTGTATGGGCTGCACAAGCAGCACACACATTTTGCATAGATGAAGACATGAAATGGCACTTCATTAGTTTCTATACGGAATAAACACAGAAATCACAGGAGTCCACTATACAACATCATTATTTATGATTGCATCGAAGAGATTCTTGATTCTTCCTAGGCAAGTGAACGTGACCACATCTCCAGTTCACATTCAGTAAAAAAAACTGCATAGAAAAAGATTCTAGTGATACCCAGATTTCAGAATAAGATAGTGTACTGCATTGCAGTTAGGACAGTGGCGAAGCTGAACTCACTCGACAGGCCGAACCTCACCGGCCATCATACTGAGAAACTCCTGCATCCGTGATCCTGTTTAACAAGACTTCATGCTGAGAAACTCTTGCAGACCATTCCACGACATATATCAAAGGGGCATATAATCGAACACCTTCCGCGCAGCTCCACACGCGAAGCCTGAAAAAACCAAGTGATGAGAGCCCTTGCATAGTTCCATACTTTCATTGACCTGCCGTGCAGGTGCTAGTTCAACTCCCCTACCCTATCCATGGCCAGACAACAAAGCTACCGGCAGCATGAATTAGCAGCAGATCGATCACCTCGGCTCCATAACGCACCGGAAGCAAAAGGCCCCCTCTCAGCTTCGCCAAGGTCGCCCGCCCATCCCCAAATTCCTTCTCAGTGTCGGCAATGTCGAGCTGGGGCGGAACTTCGGCCGTGGCAATATCCATCTTGATCTTGTGCAGAAATTCCGGCGGGACTTCGCGCTGGATTTCGATTTCGGTCGAGGGGCAGAAGTCCTTTGTATGAGGAGATCGAAGAACACAACCCGTGCTCGTGTTGGAGACGCGAGGGTGACCGAGGCTAGGGCGTTGGCACCCGGTTCGAGGCTGCGGATCTGGCTGATGGTCGAGGCAGCTGCTGGCGAACTCCGCCCGCGCCCTAGCGCCTCTCCCCTCACAGGCCGCACCGCTGCTGCGACTCGAGGGCCACCCGACTGCGCGCCCCTTCTCCTCTGGCTCGTGCTCGCCATCGGCCTCACCATCCGCCGCTTCAAGTTCTGCGACCGCCCTCTTCCCGTCGCCCGACCGGCTCGTCTCCTCCCCGACCTCTGCTCGTCAACGGACCCGCGTCCGTCTCCTGCAGCAACTCGTCGCTGCTCGCGTAGTGCTTGGACGCCCTGCCGTCCCGCTGTTCCTCGCGCCCGTAGGCCGAGCGCCGCCAGCACCGCTCCCCGCGGCCGGCCTCTATTTCGTCCTCGCGCGCCCCCGTGAAATTCGCCGCCGCCTCGTCCTGGACGCGGTGGAGAACGGTTGACAAAGAAAAGAAAAGAACCAAACGAATCGGTACCACGGTGGCACTTTGCTGTAATATGGGATTTGGTGGGAGGGTAAAACCGTCCAACGAAAAGTTGGACGAAAATTCTGGCAGAAACCTTAGCTCCTTTATTATTAGGTATATATATATATAGATATAGATTTAAATAAAGTTGATTCAAATAATATTTAGATAAACTTGAGTCAATTAATATGTCCGCAAAAGAAGTCAATTAATATGAATCAGAGAAAGTAAAATCAATTGGTTAACCATGTGCCCTAGGTTTATCAAGTTGTTGGTTGCAGCTTAGGAAACCAGTGGAACTCAAGAGATCAAGGTATGCATAAATACACCATCAATGTAACTTAATCCCAAAGAAATCATATTTACTTTTTTTTCTAATGATTTCTTGCAACTTTTGAAGACAAATTTGAATAATGCAATCTCGATGCAGCAAGTTTTGAATTCGTACTCCTTCCAACCAATAAGATATATATATATAGAGAGAGAGAGAAAAATTCTGTAAGTTCGATCAATGTTATAGAGAAAAATATAAACATTTATGGTACAAATCAGTATTAATAGATTCATCGTAAAATACACTTTTATAGTGTGTTTTCATGCTGGAGATGTTTACATGTTTTCTCTTTATATTTGGTAAAACTTTATAAGCTCTGCCCTTTGATTAAATTTATAAGCCTTATATTCATCAGGACGGAGGTAGTATTGTGCAAATTCACGACACTTGGTTAGTATGTCAATTTAGTCGCCTCAAATACTCATGTGGTTTACCCTGAAACGGATATCTTTGTATCTTTTTTTCTTTATTGTTATTTCTAACTCATATTTATGAGATAATAAAATATGGCAAAAGCTATACCAAAAATTGGTTCACGTAAGAAAGTGCGTATTGGTTTACGTAGGAATGCACGTTTTAGTTTACGGAAGAGTGCGCGTAGAATAACAAAAGGGGTTATTCATGTTCAAGCTAGTTTCAACAATACCATTATAACTGTTACAGACCCACAAGGTCGGGTGGTTTTCTGGTCCTCTGCGGGTACTTGTGGATTCAAAAGCTCAAGAAAAGCATCACCTTATGCTGGTCAAAGAACAGCAGTAGATGCTATTCGTACAGTAGGTTTGCAACGAGCAGAAGTTATGGTAAAGGGTCCTGGTAGTGGAAGAGATGCCGCATTACGAGCCATTGCTAAAAGCGGTGTGCGATTATGTTGTATACGGGATGTAACACCTATGCCGCATAATGGATGTCGACCGCCTAAAAAAAGAATGTATCCTAATTTTTGGCCTAATTCTTCTTCTGATGATCGATTCAACCTCTGATCAAAAAGATGAGAAGAAAGGCTGAAATGCCAACGGACCTCTGTCTATTCTCTAATTCACCCGATCCGATAGTACCCGTTTTTGGAACGTCCAGTGCCAAAGTCACTGAATGGGTAAGTCACCAATCCAATCCCTTTGACAAATCGGGTGTCATATTAGATTTTTTTCTTTTCATTTTGGATTTTAAAACATATACGTAAAACACAATCTACTAAATTTATTCTTTGATCTAAATTTTACTTAACTAGTATTTATAATACTTCAGGAGCTAATGAAACTATTTTGGTAAAATTCAATTCTCTCAATTCTTCGGCAATCTATGTATTAGATTATTCGTCCGAGCCATATCAAATTGAAAATATCTGAAATCCAATTCCATTATAGAAATTGGAATCAAATCCATTCTATATAGAAAAATGCATTTGCTAATTAGAGAAATAAAAAAAAGTTCAATAAATTCTATAATTTTATTTAAAGATATCTTCTACTTAAGCATATCAAGCTAACTTTATCTGTAAGAAGTTTTAGTATATAACTTCGATCATAGGGATCGATTTCTAGTCGCGTAGCTTCATAATAATTTTGCAAAGCTTCCGCATAATTTCCTTCGGATTGAGCCAACATCCGTTACGGTCGTTCATTCTATTCAAAAAATCTCCGTTGCAAAACCGTACATGAGGTTTTCATCTCATACGGCTCCTCCCTTCTGTACATAGTACTAAGCGAAATAATCTATAGAATAAAAATAGAATTAGTCCCGTCTCATTATGAATTGAAAGGGGCTGGTATTTTTCCAAGAAATCTCTAGCCAACCTTCCCGCAAGAAGTTTTTCTTAACACCAATGAATTCTATTAATGCTAGAAGAAAACGATAGCTCCAAGAATTTCTTTGTTCTCAACGCCCCCTACTTAGAAGAATTAGCCACTTCAACGATCTTTGATGGTTATAGGGGTATCCAAAGTACAAACCTGATGGTTGTTTGTTATCCCAACCATTCTTCCCAGCCCCGATACCGATCAGGAAAGGGCTAATTTCTAACAAAGTTTTTCTCTTGTTGATTCCTTTCCTATTTCTAGGTGTAGTGCTTTTATCCCCTATGCTGCCTACTGGTACTAATAGAGTAGAATGGGCCTGGCCTCTAATCCATAACCTATCCTGTAGGTGTAACCTTTCGCTCAATACTAAAATCCATAATTGAAGCATCTGAGGCCGCATCAATCGAGGATACACGACAGAAGGAATTGTTAGTTCACCTCACCTTCCCGAAGCGTGGGTTTGCTTTACTAATACTGTTCTCTCTATGCGAAACCCCTCTCTTTCTCGGAAGACTGAGGTATAGGTAGGGCTAAAAAAACAAAAAAAAAAGAGTCAAATCGCACCATCTCTATAATAAGTAAATGCCTTTTTTCTCCTGAGGTTGTCGGAATTATTCGCAATAAAATATTGGCTACAACTCGCCTGCATGAAGCAGGAATCGCTAGTAATCGCCGGTCAGCCATACGGCGGTGAATCCGTTCCCGGGCCTTGTACACACCGCCCGTCACACTATAGGAGTTGGCCATGTTTGAAGTCATTACCCTTAACCGTAAGGAGGGGGATGCCTAAGGCTAGGCTTGCGACTGGAGTGAAGTCGTAACAAGGTAGTTGTACTGGAAGGTGCGGCTGGATCACCTCCTTTTCAGGGAGAGCTAATGCTTATGCTTATTGGGTATTTTGGTTTGACACATATATACTGTGTACACTCTGTGTATCTTCTATCCTACAGGAATTCCGTTATAGGAATTCAATAGGAATTGAGTTGTTGTTATGGTAAGTTAACACGGTTCATTATTAAACCGTGGATTTGATTTACCAAATCCTTCATTATTGTATACACTTTGATAGATATAGCGCAACCCAAATCAATTACTAATTCTTATTTTACAAGTTATTAATAGGCTCCTTTCTTATAAACCAATGCTTCCATAGATTCGATCGTGGTTTATTTACAATTATAACTTCCACACCTATTCATTTGTCATTTGGGAGAATTTCCCATATAAAGAAAGAAAAAGAGTCAAAGAAAGGATGGGAGCTGTTTTGTTTCCCATGTCAAATCAAAAAAAAGAGGTCAAAGATACCATAACAATGTGTATCAGAGAGATTTCCTATCTTTTCTTTCAACTCAGGGGAAATACGGTCGGGTGGCGCTAATTCGAATCCCTCAGGCAAAATAAGAACAGCACCCACATTCAACCCTCCCTTTTTTCCATTAGCAAGAACTTGTTTCAATTGCATATCATAAGGAATTCGAAGAACTGCTTCAAATACAGTATCGGGAAGCACTGCTTGGGGAACTTCAATATCCACGGGCTTGCTAATTAATTAATTAATTAATCCAAATTATTCATATTAAATAATTGGAATTATTTTTTGATAGGTCAATTCATATTATTCCAAAACCTTATTATTTGTTTGTTTGTTGCCTAGAAAAACCTTTTGGTTTTGGATGCTCATTGCCACTCGAAAATGATTTTGATTTTGCTAAAGAATAAGCATGTACTATGGAAAAATAAGTCTTTTTCTTCCAAATATTTTTACGAATACGCTTTTTTGACATTGGGAATTGCTATTCTTTCTACTTCTCGAGGGATAATGACAGATCGAGAGGCTCGACTAAACATAATTGGAGGAGAAGTCTTATGTTATATATGGTAATCGCTGTGGCTATAGTACCCGAATTCTATCTGGACCTTCCTATTTTGAAAATAAAAATGGAAAAATAGGAGAAAAAATAAAAATGACAGAAAAAAATAGGAGAGAAAAAAAAAACCCGAGAGAAGCAAAAGTCACTTTTGAAGGTTTAGTTACGGATCCATAAAAAACCATATAGTTTTCCTAAAAAAACCAGGATACATTATCCAAAAATGTTCCATCTTCTTAGAAAAGTGGATTTGTTCCAAAAAAGTTCCTGAAGCTGCTAATGGTAAGCAAGAAGATTGTTTACGAAGAAACAACAAGAAAAATTCATATTCTGATACATAAGAGTTATATAGGAATCGAAATAGTCTTTTATTTTCTTTTTTTAAAAGAAAAATAGATTTCATTGAAGTAATAAAACTATTCCAATTTGAATAATTGTTGAGAAAGAATCGCAATAAATGCAAAGATGGACAAGGCATTGGATATTGATATTGAAGCCCTATATGATAGATATTTAGGTTTCCCGTAGCTTGTTCGGGACGATAGGAATGATTGTTTTATGCACTTCGTGGAGAGTGTGTTTCAGAGAATTAGGGTGTGTTTGTAGCATGCGTAAGCTATCTCACCTCGTACATGCTAACTCTAGCCATGTTGACTAAATACCATGGAGTTTGGTAGTGTTGTGTTTGATATCTTCTAGAAGCTAAATTGTGCTGAGCTAACATCTTGTTTGGTAGGTTGTGGGAGTTAAGATAGGCCAAGCATCTAGTTGCTTCCTCGTAAGGTGAGGATACCATCACGATTGTGTTTATTAGAACAAATGCATAAGAATATAATCGCTACATTTATTTCATATTGAGGTTTACGTCTCAACCGCAAGAACCTTGAGTAGGGAAATAAAAGGCTATAGAAAAATTAAAAGCAATGAGGCCAGTAGAGATATTGCAATCAAATCCGGTTTTAGATATAGATGAAGGGGTTGGCATGAAAATGGATGGAACGGGGGCTCGGGACCCAGATAGGTCTACTGGCATGGCTAGGGTATCTGGACACGCCATGGGCGCCTGATGTCTACGTTCCCCCTCCTTTCCTGTAGACAGTGTTGGGCCTCCAAGAGCAGAGGTTTGTAGAACAGCAGCAAGTTTTCCCTTAAGTGGATCACCCAAGGTTTATCGAACTCAGGGAGGAAGAGGTCAAAGATATCCCTCTCATGCAACCCTGCAACCACAAAGCAAGAAGTCTCTTGTGTCCCCAACACACCTAATAGGTGCACTAGTTCGGCGAAGAGATAGTGAAATACAGGTGGTATGAATATATATGAACAGTAGCAACGGTGCCGTAAAATAGCTTGCGGCGTGTAGTTGATGGTGGTAGTATTGCAGCAGAGTAATGCAAAGAAACAAGAAACAAGCGTAGTAACGCAGCGGTATTTAGGAACAAGGCCTAGGGATTACACTTTCACTAGTGGATACTCTCAACATTGATCACATAAATGTAATAGATAAATGCATACTCTACACTTTTGTTGGATGATGAACACATTGCGTAGGATTACACGAACCCTCAATGCCGGAGTTAACAAGCTCCACAATAATGCTCATATTTAAGTAACCTTATAGTGTAAGATAGATCAACAGACTAAACCAAGTACTAACATAGCATGCACACTGTCACCTTCATGCATATGTAGGAGGAATAGATCACATCAATATTATCATAGCAATAGTTAACTTCGCAATCTACAAGAGATCATGATCATAGCATAAACCAAGTACTAACACGGTGCACACACTGTCACCTTTACACACGTGCAGGAGGAATAGAACTACTTTAATAACTTTGCTAGAGTAGCACATAGATAAATTGTGATACAAACTCATATGAATCTCAATCATGTAAAGCAGCTCATGAGATCATTGTATTGAGGTACATGGGAGAGATGAACCACATAGCTACCGGTACAGCCCCGAGCCTCGATGGAGAACTACTCCCTCCTCATGGGAGCAGCAGCGGTGATGAAGATGGCGGTGGAGATGGCAGCGGTGTTGATGGAGAAGCCTTCCGGGGGCACTTCCCCGTTCCGGCGACGTGCCGGAACAGAGACTCCTGTCCCCCAGATCTTGGCTTCGCGATGGCGGCGGCTCTGGAAGGTTTCTGTGGGTTTCGTCGAACGTACTGCGTTTTTAGGTCGAAAGGGCTTTTATAGGCGAAGAGGCGGCGCAGGGGGGCACCTGGAGGCGCCACACCCTAGGCCGGCGCGGCCTAGGCCTGGCCCGCGCCGCCATGTGGTGTGGTGGCCCCCTGGCCCCTCTCCGACTCTTCTTCGGTGTTCTGGACGCTTCCGGGAAAAATAGGAGGTTTGGCGTTGATTTCGTCCAATTCCGAGAATATTGCCCGAACAGCCTTTCTGGAACCAAAAACAGCAAAAACAGAACCGGCACCGTGGCATCTTGTTAATAGGTTAGTTCCGGAAAATGCATGAAAATGATATAAAGTGTGAACAAAACATGTTGGTATTGTCATAAAACAAGCATGGAACATCGGAAATTATAGATACGTTGGAGACGTATCAGCATCCCCAAGCTTAGTTCCTACTCGTCCTCGAGTAGGTAAACGATAAAAGATAATTTCTGAGGTGACATGCTACCAACATAATCTTAATCATACCACTGTAAAGCATATGAGATGAATGCAGCGATTCGAAACAATGTAAATGCAATGAGTAAACAAGTGAATCATATAGCAAAGACTTTTCATGAATAGTACTTTCGAGACAAGCATCAATAAGTCTTGCATAAGAGTTACTCATAAAGCAATAAATTCATAGTAGAGACATTGAAGCAACACAATGGAAGATTAAGTTTCAGCGGTTGCTTTCAACTTGTAACATGTATATCTCATGGATAGTTGTCAATGCAAAGCAATATAACAAATGCAATAAGCAAGTATATAAGAATCAATGCACAGTTCACACAAGTGTTTGCTTCTTGAGGTGGAGAAAGATAGGTGAACTGACTCAACAATAAAAGTAAAAGAATGGTCCTTCAAAGAGGAAAGCATCAATTGCTATATTTGTGCTAGAGCTTTTATTTTGAAAACATGAAACAATTTTGTCAACGGTAGTAATAAAGCATATGTATCATGTAAATTATATCTTACAAGTTGCAAGCCTCATGCATAGTATACTAATAGTGCCCGCACCTTGTCCTAATTAGCTTGGACTACCGGATCATCACAATGCACATGTTTTAACCAAGTGTCACAAAGGGGTACCTCTATGCCGCCTGTACAAAGGTCTAAGGAGAAAGCTCGCATTGGATTTCTCGCTATTGATTATTCTCAACTTAGACATCCATACCGGGACAACATAGACAACAGATAATGGACTCCTCTTTTATGCATAAGCATGTAACAACAATTAATAATTTTCTCATATGAGATTGAGGATATATGTCCAAAACTGAAACTTCCACCATGGATCATGGCTTTAGTTAGCGGCCCAATGTTCTTCTCTAACAATATGCATGCTTAACCATAGGGTGGTAGATCTCTCTTACTTCAGACAAGACGGACATGCATCGCAACTCACATGAAATTCAACAATGAATAGTTGATGGCGTCCCCAGTGAACATGGTTATCGCACAACAAGCAACTTAATAAGAGATAAAGTGCATAATTACATATTCAATACCACAATAGTTTTTAAGCTATTTGTCCCATGAGCTATATATTGCAAAGGTGAATGATGGAATTTTAAAGGTAGCACTCAAGCAATTTACTTTGGAATGGCGGAAAATACCATGTAGTAGGTAGGTATGGTGGACACAAATGGCATAGTGTTGTTTGGCTCAAGGATTTGGATGCATGAGAAGTATTCCCTCTCGATACAAGGTTTAGGCTAGCAAGGTTGTTTGAAGCAAACACAAGCACGAACTAGTACAGCAAAACTCACATAAAAGACATATTACAAGCATTATAAAACTATACATCGTCTTCCTTGTTGTTCAAACATCTTACTAGAAAATATCTAGACTCTAGAGAAACCACTCATGCAAACCCAAATTTTAACAAGCTCTATGTATTTCCTCACTAATGGGTGCAAGGTATATGATGCAAGAGCTTAAACAAGAGCACAACAATTGCCAAGTATCACATTATTCAAGACATCACACCAATTTCTACATGTAGCATTTTCCAATTCCAACCATATAATAATTTAACGAAGCAGTTTCAACCTTCGCCATGAATATTATGAGCTAAGAACACATGTGTTCATACGAACCAGCGGAGCGTGTCTCTCTCCCACACAAGCATTTATTCAAACACAAACAAAAACAAAAAACAAACCGACGCTCCAAGTAAAGTACATAAGATGTGACTGAATAAAAATATAGTTTCAGGGGAGGAACCTGATAATGTTGTCGATGAAGAAGGGGATGCCTTGGGCATCCCCAAGCTTAGACGCTTGAGTCTTCTTGATATATGCAGGGGTGAACCACCGGGGCATCCCCAAGCTTAGAGCTTTCACTCTCCTTGATCATAGTATATCATCCTCCTCTCTTGACCCTTGAAAACTTCCTCCACACCAAACTCGAAACAACTCATTAGAGGGTTAGTGCACAATAAAAATTAACATATTCAGAGGTGACACAATCATTCTTAACACTTCTGGACATTGCATAATGCTACTGGACATTAGTGGATCAAAGAAATTCATCCAACATAGCAAAAGAGGCAATGCGAAATAAAAGGCAGAATCTGTCAAAACAGAACAGTTCGTATTGACGAATTTTAAAATGGCACCAGACTTGCTCAAATGAAAATGCTCAAATTGAATGAAAGTTGCGTACATATCTGAGGATCATGCACGTAAATTGGCTTAATTTTCTGAGCTACCTACAGGGAGGTGGACTCAGATTCGTGACAGCAAAGAAATCTGGAACTGCGCAGTAATCCAAATCTAGTACTTACTTTTCTATCAACGGCTTAACTTGGCACAACAAAACACAAAACTAAGATAAGGAGAGGTTGCTACAGTAGTAAACAACTTCCAAGACACAAATATAAAACAAAGTACTGTAGCAAAATAACACATGGGTTATCTCCCAAGAAGTTCTTTTCTTTATAGCCATTAAGATGGGCTCAGTAGCTTTAATGATGCACTCGCAAGAAATAGTATTTGAGGCAAAAGAGAGCATCAAGAGGCAAATTCAAAACACATTTAAGTCTAACATGCTTCCTATGCATAGGAATGTTGTAAATAAACAAGTTCATGAAGAGCAAAGTAACAAGCATAGGAAGATAAAACAAGTGTAGCTTCAAAAATTTCAGCACATAGAGAGGCATTTTAGTAACATGAAAATTTCTACAACCATATTTTCCTCTCTCATAATAACTTTGAGTAGCAACATGAGCAAACTCAACAATATAACTATCACATAAAGCATTCTTATCATGAGTCTCATGCATAAAATTATTACTCTCCACATAAGCATAATCAATTTTATTAGTTGTAGTGGGAGCAAATTCAACAAAGTAGCTATCATTATTATTCTCATCAAGTGTAGGAGGCATAGTATAATCACAACAAAATTTACTCTCCATAGTAGGTGGCACCAAAAGACCACTATCATTATAATCATCATAAATAGGAGGCAAAGTATCATCAAAGAAAGTTTTCTCCTCAATGCTTGGGGGACTAAAAATATCATGCTCATCAAAGCCAGCTTCCCCAAGCTTAGAATTTTCCATATCATTAGCAACAATGGTGTTCAAAGCGTTCATACTAATATCATTGCTACTAGCATGCAAATAAGATTCCATAGGTTTTTTAATTTTCGCATTAAACCATTCATGTCTTGACTCAGAAATAGAATAAAAAGCTCACGGATGTTTTCCATTATGCCTTACTAGTGTAAACAAGAAACAAAAAGTTGCAATTGCAGGATCTAAAGGAAATAGCTTCGAGTACTTACAGTCGCGGAAATAGCTTAGTAGCCGAGATCCGGAGTGTGAGTACCTTTTACCTTTCCTCCCCGCAACGGCGCCAGAAAAGTGCTTGATGTCTACGTTCCCCCTCCTTTCCTGTAGACAGTGTTGGGCCTCCAAGAGCGAGAGGTTTGTAGAACAGCAGCAAGTTTTCCCTTAAGTGGATCACCCAAGGTTTATCGAACTCAGGAGGAAGAGGTCAAAGATATCCCTCTCATGCAACCCCGCAACCACAAAGCAAGAAGTCTCTTGTGTCCCCAACACACCTAATAGGTGCACTAGTTCGGCGAAGAGATAGTGAAATACAGGTGGTATGAATATATATGAACAAGAGCAACGGTGCCGAGAAAAATAGCTTGCTGGCGTGTAGTTGATGGTGGTAGTATTGCAGCAGTAGTAACGCAAAGAAACAAGAAACAAGCAGTAGTAATGCAGCGGTATTTAGGAACAAGGCCTAGGGATTACACTTTCACTAGTGGACACTCTCAACATTGATCACATAACAGAATAGATAAATGCATACTCTACACTTTTGTTGGATGATGAACACATTGCGTAGGATTACACGAACCCTCAATGCCGGAGTTAACAAGCTCCACAATAATGCTCATATTTAAGTAACCTTATAGTGTAAGATAGATCAACAGACTAAACCAAGTACTAACATAGCATGCACACTGTCACCTTCATGCATATGTAGGAGGAATAGATCACATCAATATTATCATAGCAATAGTTAACTTCGCAATCTACAAGAGATCATGATCATAGCATAAACCAAGTACTAACACGGTGCACACACTGTCACCTTTACACACGTGCAGGAGGAATAGAACTACTTTAATAACTTTGCTAGAGTAGCACATAGATAAATTGTGATACAAACTCATATGAATCTCAATCATGTAAAGCAGCTCATGAGATCATTGTATTGAGGTACATGGGAGAGATGAACCACATAGCTACCGGTACAGCCCCGAGCCTCGATGGAGAACTACTCCCTCCTCATGGGAGCAGCAGCGGTGATGAAGATGGCGGTGGAGATGGCAGCGGTGTTGATGGAGAAGCCTTCCGGGGGCACTTCCCCGTTCCGGCGACGTGCGGAACAGAGACTCTGTCCCCGCATCTTGGCTTCGCGATGGCGGCGGCTCTGGAAGGTTTCTGTGGGTTTCGTCGAACGTACTGCGTTTTTAGGTCGAAAGGGCTTTTATAGGCGAAGAGGCGGCGCAGGGGGGCACCTGGAGGCGCCACACCCTAGGCCGGCGCGGCCTAGGCCTGGCCCGCGCCGCCATGTGGTGTGGTGGCCCCCTGGCCCCTCTCCGACTCTTCTTCGGTGTTCGGACGCTTCCGGAAAAATAGGAGGTTTGGCGTTGATTTCGTCCAATTCCGAGAATATTGCCCGAACAGCCTTTCTCGAACCAAAAACAGTGAAAAACAGAACCGGCACTGTGGCATCTTGTTAATAGGTTAGTTCCGGAAAATGCATGAAAATGATATAAAGTGTGAACAAAACATGTTGGTATTGTCATAAAACAAGCATGGAACATCGGAAATTATAGATACGTTGGAGACGTATCAGCATCCCCAAGCTTAGTTCCTACTCGTCCTCGAGTAGGTAAACGATAAAAGATAATTTCTGAGGTGACATGCTACCAACATAATCTTAATCATACCACTGTAAAGCATATGAGATGAATGCAGCGATTCGAAACAATGTAAATGCAATGAGTAAACAAGTGAATCATATAGCAAAGACTTTTCATGAATAGTACTTTCGAGACAAGCATCAATAAGTCTTGCATAAGAGTTACTCATAAAGCAATAAATTCATAGTAGAGACATTGAAGCAACACAATGGAAGATTAAGTTTCAGCGGTTGCTTTCAACTTGTAACATGTATATCTCATGGATAGTTGTCAATGCAAAGCAATATAACAAATGCAATAAGCAAGTATATAAGAATCAATGCACAGTTCACACAAGTGTTTGCTTCTTGAGGTGGAGAAAGATAGGTGAACTGACTCAACAATAAAAGTAAAAGAATGGTCCTTCAAAGAGGAAAGCATCAATTGCTATATTTGTGCTAGAGCTTTTATTTTGAAAACATGAAACAATTTTGTCAACGGTAGTAATAAAGCATATGTATCATGTAAATTATATCTTACAAGTTGCAAGCCTCATGCATAGTATACTAATAGTGCCCGCACCTTGTCCTAATTAGCTTGGACTACCGGATCATCACAATGCACATGTTTTAACCAAGTGTCACAAAGGGGTACCTCTATGCCGCCGTACAAAGGTCTAAGGAGAAAGCTCGCATTGGATTTCTCGCTATTGATTATTCTCAACTTAGACATCCATACCGGGACAACATAGACAACAGATAATGGACTCCTCTTTTATGCATAAGCATGTAACAACAATTAATAATTTTCTCATATGAGATTGAGGATATATGTCCAAAACTGAAACTTCCACCATGGATCATGGCTTTAGTTAGCGGCCCAATGTTCTTCTCTAACAATATGCATGCTTAACCATAGGGTGGTAGATCTCTCTTACTTCAGACAAGACGGACATGCATCGCAACTCACATGAAATTCAACAATGAATAGTTGATGGCGTCCCCAGTGAACATGGTTATCGCACAACAAGCAACTTAATAAGAGATAAAGTGCATAATTACATATTCAATACCACAATAGTTTTTAAGCTATTTGTCCCATGAGCTATATATTGCAAAGGTGAATGATGGAATTTTAAAGGTAGCACTCAAGCAATTTACTTTGGAATGGCGGAAAATACCATGTAGTAGGTAGGTATGGTGGACACAAATGGCATAGTGTTGTTTGGCTCAAGGATTTGGATGCATGAGAAGTATTCCCTCTCGATACAAGGTTTAGGCTAGCAAGGTTGTTTGAAGCAAACACAAGCACGAACTAGTACAGCAAAACTCACATAAAAGACATATTACAAGCATTATAAAACTATACATCGTCTTCCTTGTTGTTCAAACATCTTACTAGAAAATATCTAGACTCTAGAGAAACCACTCATGCAAACCCAAATTTTAACAAGCTCTATGTATTTCCTCACTAATGGGTGCAAGGTATATGATGCAAGAGCTTAAACAAGAGCACAACAATTGCCAAGTATCACATTATTCAAGACATCACACCAATTTCTACATGTAGCATTTTCCAATTCCAACCATATAATAATTTAACGAAGCAGTTTCAACCTTCGCCATGAATATTATGAGCTAAGAACACATGTGTTCATACGAACCAGCGGAGCGTGTCTCTCTCCCACACAAGCATTTATTCAAACACAAACAAAAACAAAAAACAAACCGACGCTCCAAGTAAAGTACATAAGATGTGACTGAATAAAAATATAGTTTCAGGGGAGGAACCTGATAATGTTGTCGATGAAGAAGGGGATGCCTTGGGCATCCCCAAGCTTAGACGCTTGAGTCTTCTTGATATATGCAGGGGTGAACCACCGGGGCATCCCCAAGCTTAGAGCTTTCACTCTCCTTGATCATAGTATATCATCCTCCTCTCTTGACCCTTGAAAACTTCCTCCACACCAAACTCGAAACAACTCATTAGAGGGTTAGTGCACAATAAAAATTAACATATTCAGAGGTGACACAATCATTCTTAACACTTCTGGACATTGCATAATGCTACTGGACATTAGTGGATCAAAGAAATTCATCCAACATAGCAAAAGAGGCAATGCGAAATAAAAGGCAGAATCTGTCAAAACAGAACAGTTCGTATTGACGAATTTTAAAATGGCACCAGACTTGCTCAAATGAAAATGCTCAAATTGAATGAAAGTTGCGTACATATCTGAGGATCATGCACGTAAATTGGCTTAATTTTCTGAGCTACCTACAGGGAGGTGGACTCAGATTCGTGACAGCAAAGAAATCTGGAACTGCGCAGTAATCCAAATCTAGTACTTACTTTTCTATCAACGGCTTAACTTGGCACAACAAAACACAAAACTAAGATAAGGAGAGGTTGCTACAGTAGTAAACAACTTCCAAGACACAAATATAAAACAAAGTACTGTAGCAAAATAACACATGGGTTATCTCCCAAGAAGTTCTTTTCTTTATAGCCATTAAGATGGGCTCAGCAGTTTTAATGATGCACTCGCAAGAAATAGTATTTGAGGCAAAAGAGAGCATCAAGAGGCAAATTCAAAACACATTTAAGTCTAACATGCTTCCTATGCATAGGAATGTTGTAAATAAACAAGTTCATGAAGAGCAAAGTAACAAGCATAGGAAGATAAAACAAGTGTAGCTTCAAAAATTTCAGCACATAGAGAGGCATTTTAGTAACATGAAAATTTCTACAACCATATTTTCCTCTCTCATAATAACTTTGAGTAGCAACATGAGCAAACTCAACAATATAACTATCACATAAAGCATTCTTATCATGAGTCTCATGCATAAAATTATTACTCTCCACATAAGCATAATCAATTTTATTAGTTGTAGTGGGAGCAAATTCAACAAAGTAGCTATCATTATTATTCTCATCAAGTGTAGGAGGCATAGTATAATCACAACAAAATTTACTCTCCATAGTAGGTGGCACCAAAAGACCACTATCATTATAATCATCATAAATAGGAGGCAAAGTATCATCAAAGAAAGTTTTCTCCTCAATGCTTGGGGGACTAAAAATATCATGCTCATCAAAGCCAGCTTCCCCAAGCTTAGAATTTTCCATATCATTAGCAACAATGGTGTTCAAAGCGTTCATACTAATATCATTGCTACTAGCATGCAAATAAGATTCCATAGGTTTTTTAATTTTCGCATTAAACCATTCATGTCTTGACTCAGGAAATAGAATAAAAAGCTCACAGATGTTTTCCATTATGCCTTACTAGTGTAAACAAGAAACAAAAAGTTGCAATTGCAGGATCTAAAGGAAATAGCTTCGAGTACTTACAGCGCCGGGAAATAGCTTAGTAGCCGAGATCCGGAGTGTGAGTACCTTTTACCTTTCCTCCCCGGCAACGGCGCCAGAAAAGTGCTTGATGTCTACGTTCCCCCTCCTTTCCTGTAGACAGTGTTGGGCCTCCAAGAGCAGAGGTTTGTAGAACAGCAGCAAGTTTTCCCTTAAGTGGATCACCCAAGGTTTATCGAACTCAGGGAGGAAGAGGTCAAAGATATCCCTCTCATGCAACCCTGCAACCACAAAGCAAGAAGTCTCTTGTGTCCCCAACACACCTAATAGGTGCACTAGTTCGGCGAAGAGATAGTGAAATACAGGTGGTATGAATATATATGAACAGTAGCAACGGTGCCAGAAAATAGCTTGCTGGCGTGTAGTTGATGGTGGTAGTATTGCAGCAGTAGTAACGCAAAGAAACAAGAAACAAGCAGTAGTAATGCAGCAGTATTTAGGAACAAGGCCTAGGGATTACACTTTCACTAGTGGACACTCTCAACATTGATCACATAACAGAATAGATAAATGCATACTCTACACTTTTGTTGGATGATGAACACATTGCGTAGGATTACACGAACCCTCAATGCCGGAGTTAACAAGCTCCACAATAATGCTCATATTTAAGTAACCTTATAGTGTAAGATAGATCAACAGACTAAACCAAGTACTAACATAGCATGCACACTGTCACCTTCATGCATATGTAGGAGGAATAGATCACATCAATATTATCATAGCAATAGTTAACTTCGCAATCTACAAGAGATCATGATCATAGCATAAACCAAGTACTAACACGGTGCACACACTGTCACCTTTACACACGTGCAGGAGGAATAGAACTACTTTAATAACTTTGCTAGAGTAGCACATAGATAAATTGTGATACAAACTCATATGAATCTCAATCATGTAAAGCAGCTCATGAGATCATTGTATTGAGATACATGGGAGAGATGAACCACATAGCTACCGGTACAGCCCCGAGCCTCGATGGAGAACTACTCCCTCCTCATGGGAGCAGCAGCGGTGATGAAGATGGCGGTGGAGATGGCAGCGGTGTTGATGGAGAAGCCTTCCGGGGGCACTTCCCCGTTCCGGCGACGTGCCGGAACAGAGACTCCTGTCCCCCAGATCTTGGCTTCGCGATGGCGGCGGCTCTGGAAGGTTTCTGTGGGTTTCGTCGAACGTACTGCGTTTTTAGGTCGAAAGGGCTTTTATAGGCAAAGAGGCGGCGCAGGGGGGCACCTGGAGGCGCCACACCCTAGGCCGGCGCGGCCTAGGCCTGGCCCGCGCCGCCATGTGGTGTGGTGGCCCCCTGGCCCCTCTCCGACTCTTCTTCGGTGTTCTGGACGCTTCCGGGAAAAATAGGAGGTTTGGCGTTGATTTCGTCCAATTCCGAGAATATTGCCCGAACAGCCTTTCTGGAACCAAAAACAGCAGAAAACAGGAACTGGCACTGTGGCATCTTGTTAATAGGTTAGTTCCGAAAAATGCATGAAAATGATATAAAGTGTGAACAAAACATGTTGGTATTATCATAAAACAAGCATGGAACATCGGAAATTATAGATACGTTGGAGACGTATCAGCGCCCATTTGCAGCCTCTTTGCCTGTTGTTGGCTCACTTTATCTTGTTACATCTTTCTCGAAATCAATGTAAATCAAGGTAATAACTCATAATATGATGCAAATATAATGTACAAAAGAAGCATGGTGACCGGGTGTATACGTGAGCACATGCTGAATATGTGACACATGGATAACACCGTTCTTTTGTCCGTTTGGTGGAATCTGTCTCAGCAGTTGTGTGGAGCCCACGGCCCCACGCATCACGAGCAACTCACCAGCTGACATAGGCATCCCCAATGGGCCTGCCGAAGATGGTATCCGGGGTTTATTGAAGGCCCACGACTCGATGAATATGAAGATTCAGAGGCCCAAACTAGTATTAAGAAAAGCTAGAGTTGTATTAGGAAATACATACTTGTAATCTTGCGGGATGGGTCGGAAACCCTCCCGGACTCTGTAACTTGTGTATTATGAATCCCTCGACTCCACCTCCTATATAAGGGGGAGTCGAGGGACAAAGAGAGCATCGATTCATTATTTCACGCAACCCTAGTTTTCACATCGTCGAGCACTTTTCGGCTGAAACCTTCGAGATCTACTTGCCCTCTACTTCCGACTAAAACCCTAGTCTACAATCTGTAGGCATTGATAAGTTAATCCCTTGTCAATTGGCGCCGACTGTGGGGATTAGAGGTGTCAAGGATCTGATCTCGATGGCACGTTCAAGATCGTCGACTTCATCAACTGCAAGCAACGTGATGGACAGAGGTAAACAGATCGAAACTGGTCTAGTTGATTTTGTTCCTCACCCGCCCTCCCGTTTGGATGCATATGCGTATCTGGAGGAGCCCATGGAGATGACGTTCGGAAAGTTCCACTTCCGCGTCGAGAAAGAAGGAGCGTATCGTCTCGAAATTCCGATCTTGTCGGGATTATCAGCGGTCGATCCTGATTTTTCGAGCTCCACATCGTCAATCAAGTCAGGCGACGAGGAGATTTCGTCGCCACGATTCATCAGCACTATGGCAAGCGAAAAACTCGCCAAGATCTTCAGCGACATGTCTTTCGAGTCATCTGCGGACTCCGATATAAGCGATGACTCGAGCAACGTCGACAGCTTCAACTTCATCGAAAGATCCACTATTGTTGGAGAGGTCTTCACCAATCTCTATGATGGTGTCACCAAACCCAACAAGGTTCAGTATCCAAAATATCATCAGATTTATGCCATCGGAGAACCAAGTCGCGATCAGGAGGAGACATCAGAGGCTTTCGACGATGTGGGAAATCCATACGTCGATCCCGCTGACCTTAGGCGAGGTTTAGGCACTAAATATGTCGGGCCTACACCACGTTTAAGGGTTCAACTTCCACAAGCAGCGTGGGATAGCGCAACAGCTATGGATGGTACAGAACCAATGACTACAACTGCTACGTCGGAAGAATTGCAAGCGTACCAATATAGACTCGCCCGCGTTGGAAGAGAATTGGAAAAACAGACAGCTGCTCTGAATAGAAGAAGGGAGGCAGCTTCCGCGTCAAGCAGACGAAGGGCGGAGTTAAGACGACATTCAGGAACTTCGGGAGATAGTCACAAAGAAGCTCGAAATAGAGCAAGATCTCGGCTGCAAAACATACCTAAGGCTGATAGGGAGAATCTGGTTCAAAACCTCAACATGTCCTTTATGTCGATAGATACGAGGGGGAATATTATCCCTAAGACACCGGAAGCTGGGTATATGGCGACGCAGGCTTTCATCCTCGCATCTAAGCCACCTCCCCGAGATCCAAGAGAATCATTGTACAATATGGCCATGGCAGGAGTCGGAGCCATGGGAACGGCGTTTGTAAATTCACCTCCCGAAGAAGCAGCAAGGCAAAATAGTCCACGATCTACTGCAGCAGCACCAGGTCCCGAGAGAACAAGTGGAGCAAGAGACACAGCAACACAAGCACGCGTGGACAGAGCAAGACAAAATAGAAGAGAACATCGGCATTCCCCAGAGATAGATGACGAGGATATGTGTGGGGTGCCATGCTTTACAAGGAGGGTCCGGAAAACTCGAGTTCCTTCAGGGTTTAAATTACCCGATAATTTCAAAAAATTCGACGGCCTGCAAGATCCAGAGGATTGGCTAGTTGATTATCTCGAGACGGTGAAGCTGATAGGAGGAAGCAGAGCAACAGCCATGCAGAGCATTCAAGTACATCTGAGCGGAGCCGCGCGATCTTGGATAAAGAAGCTTCCGCCAGGTTCCATCGACAGCTGGGACAGTTTTGAGGATGTGTTCGTCAAGAATTTCCGATCCACCTGCAAAAAACCCGCATCACTAGAAGAGCTGAGATCGTGTCGACAAAAGCATGATGAATCAATGAGAAAGTACATCCAAAGGTGGAACATCATTAAAAACTCGGCAGAGAACATATCTGACGAGAGAGCGATAGATGCGTTCGTAGCAGGAATCCGACGAGGAGATTTTGTCGAAGACTTGGGAAGAACCAACCCAAGGACAGTATCAGCATTGATGGAGATAGCAAACAGGTGGGTAGATGGAGAAGATGATGTTCACAATAAGCGACATAGGTCACCAGAGGAGGACCGCAGTCGAAATTTTCAAAATAGACGACGATTTCCTCGGCAGTTCTCGAGTTATGGTGCTCCTGGCTAGATATCGGCTGGTTTCCGAGGAAATACCGGAGGGGGCAATAGAGATGAATATCAAAGGAGCAGCGAGCAGCGAGGCGACAATAGAGATGACTCCCGGAATAACAGGCAAAATAGTGGACCAAGGTTCCAGAGACCTTTCGTGTCTCCCGAGGATATGATGAACGGGCCGTGTCAGATGCATTTTTATCTCGATAGCAATGGGAAGAGACAGTCAGGACATCTGCAGAAGGACTGTCGAAATTTTTAAGCAATGTTGAGGTTTGCGGGGCAAGCCAATGCTCAAGCAACAAATAGAAATCCCCAAGGGCCCAGGAGTGAGATTCACTTGCCACCTCCTCCCGCAATTACGGACGAAAATCGGCACCAGCTCAGAATAGCGGCAGCACCATGATGCGCGTGGTTGACGTATTGTCTTTTCGTTCGACACGCGTCCGTTTGGAACCCCAAGAGGAAGGTGTGATGCGCACAGCGGCAAGTTTCCCTCAGTAGAAACCAAGGTTTATCGAACCAGTAGGAGTCAAGAAGTACGTTGAAGGTTGATGGCGGCGAGATGTAGTGCGGCGCAACACCAGGGATTCCGGCGCCAACGTGGAACCTGCACAACAAAAACCAAGTACTTTGCCCCAACGAAACAGCGAGGTTGTCAATCTCACTGGCTTGCTGTAACAAAGGATTAGATGTATAGTGTGGATGATGATTGTTTGCAGAAACAAGAGAACAGTATTGCAGTAGATTGTATTTCAGTAAAGAGAATTAGACAGGGGTCCACAGTTCACTAGAGGTGTCTCTCCCATAAGATAAACAGCATGTTGGGTGAACAAATTACAGTTGGGCAATTGACAAATAAAGAGGGCATGACCATGCACATACATATTATGATGAGTATAGTGAGATTTAATTGGGCATTACGACAAAGTACATAGACCGCTATCCAGCATGCATCTATGCCTAAAAAGTCCACCTTCAGGTTATCATCCGAACCCCCTCCAGTATTAAGTTGCTAACAACAGACAATTGCATTAAGTATTGCGCGTAATGTAATCAGTAACTACATCCTCGAACATACACCAATGTTTTATCCCTAGTGGCAACAGCACATCCATAATCTTAGAGATTTCTGTCACTTCCCCAGATTCACGGAGACACAATGGGGAGAAGACAACCATCTAGCTACTGCTATGGACCCATAGTCCAGGGGTAGACTACTCACACATCACTCCGGAGGCGACCATGGCGGCGTAGAGTCCTCCGGGAGATGATTCCCCTCTCCGGCAGGGTGCCGGAGGCGATCTCCTGAATCCCCCGAGATGGGATTGGCGGCGGCGGCGTCTCTGGAAGGTTTTCCGTATCGTGGCTCTCGGTACTGGGGGTTTCGCGACGAAGGCTATTTGTAGGCGGAAGGGCAGGTCAAGGGGCGTCACGAGGGGCCCAGATGACAAGGCCGCGCGGCAAGACCTAGGACGCGCCGCCCTGTAGTCTGGCCGCCCCGTGGCCCCACTTCGTTGACTCTTCGGTCTTCTGGAAGCTTTGTGGCAAAATATGACCCTGGGCGTTGATTTCATCCAATTCCGAGAATATTTCCTTACTAGGATTTCTGAAACCAAAAACAGCAGAAAACAGCAACTGGCACTTCGGCATCTTGTTAATAGGTTAGTTCCAGAAAATGCACAAATATGACATAAAGTGTGCATAAAACATGTAGATATCATCAATAATGTGGCATGGAACATAAGAAATTATCGATACGTCGGAGACGTATCAGCATCCCCAAGCTTAGTTTCTGCTCGTCCCGAGCAGGTAAACGATAAACAAAGATAATTTCTGGAGTGACATGCCATCATAACCTTGATCAAACTATTTGTAAAGCATATGTAATGAATGCAGCGATCAAAATAATGTAAATGACATGAGTAAACAACTGAATCATATAGCAAAGACTTTTCATGAATAGTACTTCAAGACAAGCATCAATAAGTCTCGCATAAGAGTTAACTCATAAAGCAATAATTCATAGTAGAAGCATTGAAGCAACACAAAAGAAGATTAAGTTTCAGCGGTTGCTTTCAACTTGTAACATGTATATCTCATGGATATTGTCAACATAGAGTAATATAATAAGTGCAATATGCAAGTATGTAGGAATCAATGCACAGTTCACACAAGTGTTTGCTTCTTGAGATGGAGAGAAATAGGTGAACTGACTCAACATAAAAGTAAAAGAAAGGTCCTTCAAAGAGGAAAGCATCGATTGCTATATTTGTGCTAGAGCTTTGATTTTGAAAACAAGAAACAATTTTGTCAACGGTAGTAATAAAGCATATGTGTTATGTAAATTATATCTTACAAGTTGCAAGCCTCATGCATAGTATACTAATAGTGCCCGCACCTTGTCCTAATTAGCTTGGACTACCGGGATTATCGCAATGCACATGTTTTAACCAAGTGTCACAAAGGGGTACCTCTATGCCGCCTGTACAAAGGTCTAAGGAGAAAGCTCGCATTGGATTTCTCGCTATTGATTATTCTCAACTTAGACATCCATACCGGGACAACATAGACAACAGATAATGGACTCCTCTTTTATGCATAAGCATGTAGCAACAATTAATTTTCTCATATGAGATTGAGGATATATGTCCAAAACTGAAACTTCCACCATGGATCATGGCTTTAGTTAGCGGCCCAATGTTCTTCTCTAACAATATGCATGCTCTAACCATAAGGTGGTAGATCGCCCTTACTTCAGACAAGACGAACATGCATAGCAACTCACATGATATTCAACAAAGAGTAGTTGATGGCGTCCCCAGGAACATGGTTATCACACAACGAGCAACTTAATAAGAGATAAAGTGCATAAGTACATATTCAATACCACAATAGTTTTTAAGCTATTTGTCCCATGAGCTATATATTGTAAAGGTAGAGAATGGAAATTTAAAGGTAGCACTCAAGCAATTTACTTTGGAATGGCGGAGAAATACCATGTAGTAGGTAGGTATGGTGGACACAAATGGCATAGTGGTTGGCTCAAGTATTTTGGATGCATGAGAAGTATTCCCTCTCGATACAAGGTTTAGGCTAGCAAGGCTATTTGAAACAAACACAAGGATGAAGCGGTGCAGCAAAACTCACATAAAAGACATATTGAAAACATTATAAAACTCTACACCATCTTCTTTGTTGTTCAAACTCAATACTAGAAATTATCTAGACTTTAGAGAGACCAAATATGCAAACCAAATTTTAGCATGCTCTATGTATTTCTTCATTAATAGGTGCAAAGTATATGATGCAAGAGCTTAAACATGAGCACAACAATTGCCAAGTATCACATTATCCAAGAAATTTTAGCAATTACTATATGTATCATTTTCCAATTCCAACCATATAACAATTTAACGAAGAAGAAACTTCGCCATGAATACTATGAGTAGAGCCTAAGGACATACTTGTCCATATGCTACAGCGGAGCGTGTCTCTCTCCCACACAAAGAATGCTAGGATCCATTTTATTCAAACAAAACAAAAACAAAAACAAACCGACGCTCCAAGAAAAGCACATAAGATGTGATGGAATAAAAATATAGTTTCAGGGGAGGAACCTGATAATGTTGTCGATGAAGAAGGGGATGCCTTGGGCATCCCCAAGCTTAGATGCTTGAGTATTCTTGATATATGCAGGGGTGAACCACCGGGGCATCCCCAAGCTTAGAGCTTTCACTCTCCTTGATCATGTTGTATCATCTCTCTCTCTTGATCCTTGAAAACTTCCTCCACACCAAACTTAGAACAACTCATTAGAGGGTTAGTGCACAATCAAAATATACATGTTCAGAGGTGACATAATCATTCTTAACACTTCTAGACATTGCACAAAGCTACTGAAAGTCAATGGAATCGAAATATCCATCGAACATAACAAAACAGGCAATGCGAAATAAAAGGCAGAATCTGTCAAAACAGAACAGTTCGTATTGATGAATTTTATTGAGGCACCAGACTTACTCAAATGAAAATGCTCAAATTGAATGAAAGTTGCGTACATATCTGAGGATCACTCACGTAAATTGGCATAATTTTCTGAGTTACCTACAGAGAATTTTGCCCAGATTCGTGACAGCAAAGAAATCTGTTTCTGCGCAGTAATCCAAATCTAGTATGAACTTTACTATCAACGACTTTACTTGGCACAACAATGCACTAAACTAAGATAAGGAGAGATTGCTACAGTAGTAAACAACTTCCAAGACACAAAATAAAAACAAAGTACTGTAGTAAAAACATGGGTTGTCTCCCATAAGCGCTTTTCTTTAACGCCTTTCAGCTAGGCGCAGAAAGTGTGTATCAAGTATTATCAAGAGACGGTGCATTGTTATCATAAGCTCCTCCATCTGTAGTGGTACTAAGGGCTTTGTCAATTTTAGGCCTATAATAATATTTCTTTGGTTTGGGCACTTTAGAGACATACATAAACTTTTGCTCCTTACCCACATAAGCTTTCTCCTTATATTTAAGAGAAGAAAATGTTGAACCCAAGGTTCCCATAGCTTTTTCAAGTTCGCCAATCCTATTGGTTTGATCATCATGGACAACACAAGTTCCTAGGACACTAATTCTTTCATCAATTCCTCCTAAGGATTTATCAAGTTCATCAGTTTTATCAAGTAACATTTCCAATTTAGTTTCAATACTTGGAAAAAATTTCTCTAAGGTTTCCAATTTTTTCATAACATCTTCAAGAGAGATTTCAATTTTAACTTCATCAACAGGTGGTATTCCAAATAGACTCTCAATAATGCAGCTAGCTTCTAATGCAGGAGTACTTAGGAAGTTACCTCCCGCGAGACAATCAAGAACATACCTATTCCAGCTAGAGATACCAACATAAAAATTCCTGAGTAAAATAGTGGTGGAGTGTTTCTTAGTGCACCTATTATGGGCAGTACTAATTCTATACCAAGCATCTCTTAAACATTCTCCCCCTTGTTGCTTAAACGTACGAACTTCAACTTCAGGATTACTCATTTTAGCAGTAGTAAATAAAGCAAACTAGATAAAGTAAATGCGAGTAACTAATTTTTTTGTGTTTTTGATATAGAGTGCAAGACAGTAAATAAAGTAAAACTAGCAACTAATTTTTTTGTATTTTGATTTAGTGCAGCAAACAAAGTAGTAAATAAAACTAAGCAAGACAAAAACAAAGTAAAGAGATTGCGATGTGGAGACTCCCCTTGCAGCGTGTCTTGATCTCCCCGGCAACGGCGCCAGAAATTTGCTTGATGCGCGTGGTTGACGTATTGTCTTTTCGTTCGACACGCGTCCGTTGGGAACCCCAAGAGGAAGGTGTGATGCGCACAGCGGCAAGTTTCCCTCAATAGAAACCAAGTTTTATCGAACCAGTAGGAGTCAAGAAGCACGTTGAAGGTTGATGGCGGCGAGATGTAGTGCGGCGCAACACCAGGGATTCCGGCGCCAACGTGGAACCTGCACAACACAAACCAAGTACTTTGCCCCAACGAAACAACGAGGTTGTCAATCTCACTGGCTTGCTGTAACAAAGGATTAGATGTATAGTGTGGATGATGATTGTTTGCAGAAAACAGTAGAACAGTATTGCAGTAGATTGTATTTCAGTAAAGAGAATTGGACCGGGGTCCACAGTTCACTAGAGGTGTCTCTCCCATAAGATAAACAACATGTTGGGTGAATAAATTACAGTTGGGCAATTGACAAATAAAGAGGGCATGACCATGCACATACATATTATGATGAGTATAGTGAGATTTAATTGGGCATTACGACAAAGTACATAGACCGCTATCCAGCATGCATCTATGCCTAAAAAGTCCACCTTCAGGTTATCATCCGAACCCCCTCCAGTATTAAGTTGCTAACAACAGACAATTGCATTAAGTATTGCGCGTAATATAATCAGTAACTACATCCTCGAACATAGCACCAATGTTTTATCCCTAGTGGCAACAGCACATCCATAATCTTAGAGATTTCTGTCACTTCCCCAGATTCACGGAGACATGAACCCACTATCGAGCATAAATACTCCCTCTTGGAGTTACAAGCATCTACTTGGCCAGAGCATCTACTAGTAACGGAGAGCATGCAAGATCATAAACAACACATAGATATAACTTTGATAATCAACATAACAAGTATTCTCTATTCATCGGATCCCAACAAACACAACATATAGAATTACAGATAGATGATCTTGATCATGTTCGGAAGCTCACAAGACCCGACAATTAAGCACAATGAGGAGAAGACAACCATATAGCTACTGCTATGGACCCATATTCCAGGGGTAGACTACTCACACATCACTCCGGAGGCGACCATGGCGGCGTAGAGTCCTCCGGGAGATGATTCCCCTCTCCGGCAGGGTGCCGGAGGCGATCTCCTGAATCCCCCGAGATGGGATTGGCGGCGGCGGCGTCTCTGGAAGGTTTTCCGTATCGTGGCTCTCGGTACTGGGGGTTTCGCGACGAAGGCTATTTGTAGGCGGAAGGGCAGGTCAAGGGGCGTCACGAGGGGCCCAGATGACAGGGCCGCGCGGCCAAGACCTAGGCCGCGCCGCCCTGTAGTCTGGCCGCCCCGTGGCCCCACTTCGTTGACTCTTCGGTCTTCTGGAAGCTTCGTGGCAAAATAGGACCCTGGGCGTTGATTTCATCCAATTCCGAGAATATTTCCTTACTAGGATTTCTGAAACCAAAAACAGCAGAAAACAGCAACTGGCACTTCGGCATCTTGTTAATAGGTTAGTTCCAGAAAATGCACAAATATGACATAAAGATATCATCAATAATGTGGCATGGAACATAAGAAATTATCGATACGTCAGAGACGTATCACACCACACCCACCTCCATATGTCGATCCCAACTCCAACGGTGCAGTCTCGATGATTCAGAAGGCTAGGCCGTCCAATAGAGCTCAGAAAGTAATCTCGCGACAAGTGTTCATGGCAGAGAAGATGCCTCCACCAACGATTGAGTACCTAAATTGGTCAGGACAGGACATTGGCTTCACAATAGCGGATCACCCGCAGCAAGTTCCTCGACCAGGGCAGTCAGCACTTATCTTACCAGCAGTAGTCGCAGGGTTCGACGTATCTCGAGTATTCATAGATGGCGGCAGCAGTCTAAACCTTATGTACGCAGATACATTAAGGAAGATGAACATATCCCTAGCAAATCTGAAACCAACTGACACACGTTTCCTTGGTATCACGCCAGAGAAGCCAAGTTATCCGTTGGGGAAGATCAATCTCGAAGTTCAGTTTGGGACACGAGAAAATTACAGAATAGAAATGCTGGAGTTTGAAGTTGTGGATTTCCCGTCGCAATATCACGCCTTGTTGGGACGACCAGCGTATGCCACGTTTATGGCGGTACCACACTACACGTACCTATTCTGGAGGTTACCTGGACCTTGATACGTCTCCAACGTATTGATAATTTCTTATGTTCCATGCTACTTTATTGATGATACCTACATGTTTTATACATACTTTATGTCATATTTATGCATTTTCCGGCACTAACCTATTAACGAGATGCCGAAGAGCCAGTTGATGTTTTCTGCTGTTTTTGGTTTCAGAAATCCTAGTAAGGAAATATTCTCGGAATTGGAGAAATCAACGCCTAGGATCTTATTTTTCCACGAAGCTTCCAGAAGTCCGGAGAGGAAACGAAGTGGGGCGACGAGGCAGCCACACACCAGGGCGGCGCGGCCCTGGCCCTGGCCGCGCCGGCCTGTGGTGTGGGCCCCTCGTGGCGCCCCTAAACCTACCTCTTCCGCCTACTTAAGCCTTGGTCGATAATAACTCCAGTACCGAGAGCCACGATACGGAAAACCTTCCAGAGACGCCGCCGCCGCCAATCCCATCTCGGGGGATTCAGGAGATCGCCTCCGGCACCCTGCCGGAGAGGGGAATCATCTCCCGGAGGACTCTTCACCGCCATGGTCGCCTCCGGAGTGATGAGTGAGTACTCTACCCCTGGACTATGGGTCCATAGCAGTAGCTAGATGGTCGTCTTCTCCTAATTGTGCTATCATTGTTGGATCTTGTGAGCTGCCTAACATGATCAAGATCATCTATCTGTAATGCTACATGTTGTGTTTGTTGGGATCCGATGAATAAATGAATGCTATGTTATGTTGATTATCAATCTATTATCTATGTGTTGTTTATGATCTTGCATGCTCTCCGTTGCTAGTAGAGGCTCTGGCCAAGTTTTTGCTTGTAACTCCAAGAGGGAGTATTTATGCTCGATAGTGGGTTCATGTCTCCATTAAATCTGGGGGAGTGACAGAAACCTCTAAGGTTGTGGATGTACTGTTGCCACTAGGGATAAAACATCAATGCTATGTCTAAGGATGTATTTATTGATTACATTACGCACCATACTTAATGCAATTGTCTGTTGTTTGCAACTTAATACTGGAGGGGGTTCGGATGATAACCTGAAGGTGGACTTTTTAGGCATAGATGCATGCTGGATAGCGGTCTATGTACTTTATCGTAATGCCCAATTAAATCTCACAATACTCATCATAACATGTATGTGCATGGTCATGCCCTCTTTATTTGTCAATTGCCCAACTGTAATTTGTTCACCCAACATGCTTATTCTTATGGGAGAGACACCTCTAGTGAACTGTAGACCCCGGTCCATTCTTTTACATCGAATACAATCTACTGCAATACTCATTCTATTGTTCTCTGCAAACAATCATCATCCACACTATACATCTAATCCTTTGTTACAGCAAGCCGGTGAGATTGACAACCTCACTGTTACGTTGGGACAAAGTACTTTGGTTGTGTTGTGCAGGTTCCACGTTGGCGCTGGAATCCCTGATGTTGCGCTGCACTACACTCCGCCGCCATCAACCTTCAACATGCTTCTTGGCTCCTACTGGTTCGATAAACCTTGGTTTCTTACTGAGGGAAAACTTGCCACTGTATGCATCACACCTTCCTCTTTGGGTTCCCAACGGTCGCGTGCTGTACGCGTATCAAGACTGTTTTCTGGCGCCGTTGCCGGGGAGATCAAGACACGCTGCAAGGGGAGTCTCCACTTCCAATCTCTTTACTTTGTTTTGGTCTTGCTTTATTTTATTTAGTACTTTGTTTGCTGCACTAAATCAAAACACAAAAAAATTAGTTGCTAGTTTTACTTTAATTGCTATCTTGTTTGCTATATTAAAAACACAAAAAAATTAGTTACCTGCATTTACTTTATCTAGTTTGTTTTATTTACTGTTGCTAAAATGGGTACTCCTGAAAATACTAAGTTGTGTGACTTCACAACCACAAATAATAATGATTTCTTATGCACACCTATTGCTCCACCTGCTACTACAGCAGAATTCTTTGAAATTAAACCTGCTTTACTGAATCTTGTTATGCGAGAGCAATTTTCTGGTGTTAGTTCTGATGATGCTGCTGCCCATCTTAATAATTTTGTTGAACTATGTGAAATGCAAAAGTATAAGGATGTAGATGGTGACATTATAAAATTAAAATTGTTTCCTTTCTCATTAAGAGGAAGAGTGACACGCGTACAGCACGCGACCATTGGGAACCCCAAGTGGAAGGTGTGATGCGTTGATACGTCCAATTTGCATCACTATTTTATATCATAATTTGCTGTTATTCATTGATATATTTCATATTTGGATACAATACTTATGTTATTTCATCTATTTTGTATGTTTCATCATTATTGGAGGATCAAGCACCGGAGCCAGGATTCTGCTGGAAAAAGCACCGTCAGAACGCAATATTTCGGAAGATCAACTGTGGAAGGAAATTATACCAAAAATCCTATTTTTCCAGATGACGAAGGAAGCCAGAAGGGGGAGCTGAGAAGACCCAAGGTGGGGCCAGACCACAGGCCGGCGCGGCCCATGGCCTGGCCGCGCCACCTTGTGGTGTGGGGGCCCCACAGCCTCTTTCGCCTCCTTTTCTTCGCGAAACCCTTCGTCCCGAAGACCTAAGCCACAGAGGGTACCTCACGAAGAGTTACAGCCGCCTCTGCGGGGCGGAGAACACTAGAGAGAAAAGAGCTCTCCGGCAGGCTGAGATCCACCGGGGAAATTCCCTCCCGGAGGGGGAAATCGACGCCATCGTCACCGTCATCGAGCTGGACATCATCTCCATCACCATCATCATCATCTCCACCATCATCACCGCCGTCTCCACCGCTGGACATCGTCACCGCCGTAGCAATTTGGGTTTGATCTTGATTGTTTGATAGGGGAAACTCTCCCGGTATCGATTTCTACTTGTTGTTGATGCTATTGAGTGAAACCATTGAACCAAGGTTTATGTTCAGATTGTTATTCATCATCATATCACCTCTAATCATGTTCCATATGATGTCTCGTGAGTAGTTCGTTTAGTTCTTGAGGACATGGGTGAAGTCTAACTGTTAGTAGTGAACTATGGTTGAGTAATATTCAATGGTATGATATTTAAGTTGTGGTGTTATTCTTCTAGTGGTGTCATGTGAACGTCGACTACATGACACTTCACCTTTATGGGCCTAGGGGAATGCATCTTGTACTCGTTTGCCAATTGCGGGGTTGCCGGAGTGACAGAAACCTAAACCCCCGTTGGTATATCGATGCAGGAGGGATAGCAGGATCTCAGAGTTTAAGGCTGTGGTTAGATTTATTCTTAATTACTTTCTTGTAGTTGCGGATGCTTGCAAGGGGTATAATCACAAGTATGTATTAGTCCTAGGAAGGGCGGTACATTAGCATAGGTTCACCCACACAACACTTATCATAACAATGAAGATTATTTAGTCGTATGTAGCGAAAGCACTAGACTAAAATCCCGTGTGTCCTCGAGAACATTTGGTCATTATAAGTAAACAAACCGGCTTGTCCTTTGTGCTAAAAAGGATTGGGCCACTCGCTGCAATTGTTACTCTCGCACTTTACTTACTCGTATTTTATTCATCTGTTATATCAAAACCCCCTGAATATTTGTCTGTGAGCATTTACAGTGAATCTTTCATCAAAACTGCTTGTCAACACCTTCCGCTCCTCGTTGGGATCGACATTCTTACTTATCGAAAATACTACGATACACCCCCTATACTTGTGGGTCATCAAGACTATTTTCTGGCGCCGTTGCCGGGGAGTGAAGCGCTATTAGTAAGTGGAATTGGTAAGGGAAATATCTACTGTTTGTGCTGATTTTATTTCTGCCTGCTGCCATAATTCATTATGGAGAGATCTTCTCTCGAATGTTTATTTGGAAAATCTGCTACTACTGCAAAGGTAGTGGATGAGGCGCCAGGTAAAGAAGAGATACCATACAAAATACCTATGAAAATTATTGAACGCGTAGTGAATAACCGTTATACAGGGGATGGAACTGTCCATCCTGGAGATCATTTATTGTTCTTGCATGAATTATGCGGTTTATTCAAGTGTGCAGGTATTGCTATGGATGAAGTGAGGAAGAAACTATTTGCTATATCGCTGTCTGGTAAAGCAGCGCATTGATATAAATTACTGGATAATGGGGATTCTCTTGAATGGAATGATATTGTGCCCCGGTTTTATTCTAAGTTCTATCCTCCAAGTGAAATTCACAAGGATCGGAATCGCATATATAATTTTTGGCCTCATGATGGAGAGAGTATTGCCCAAGCTTGGGGGAGATTGAAGTCTTTAATGCTCAAATGCCCCATTCATGAGCTTCCTGGTAATGTTATTATTGATAATTTCTATGCAAGACTTTCTTTTGAAGACAAGACCTTGCTGGATACTTCTTGTTCTGGATCATTCACGCGCAATAAGGAAGAGTTTAAAAGGGACCTTCTTAATCGGATCCAGGAAAATACTGAAGGATGGGAGATCGACAAAGATCGAGAATCAGGTATAAATTATGATTACAAATGCATTGAAGCTTTTATGGATACTGATAAATTTCGTAATATGAGTGCTACTTATGGTCTTGATTCTCAAGTTGCTGCAAATCTTTATAAAGCTTTTGCCTCTCATTATGAATTGCCTAAGAAGAATTTTGATAAGTATCATGAACCGTATAAAGATAAAATTGATTCATCTATTAATAAATGCGTTGTAGTTGAAACTATTGATCATGTTATTCCTGAAGCTTATATTGAAAAAACTCCTTTCCCTGCTAAAATGAAGGAGTACTCTGTTATAAATAGTGCGGTTCATAAAAGTGAAAAGAAACCTATAGAACCTGAAGAACAAATAAAAGTTGAACCTGCTGTTGCAATAGTTAAAGATCTTGTGACTGAAAAATTGGAGGAAGGTCATATTATTTTCTGTGAAGATGCTTCTAATATTGTTTCACATCCTAATAAACCCAAGCAAGCTAGTGTTCCTATACTATCTGTTAGAATTGGTGATCATTGCTATTATGGTTTATGTGATATTGGTGCAAGTATTAGTGCTATTCCTTATGAGCTTTACACGGAGATTATGCACGAAATTGGTTCTTGTGAACTTGAAGATATTGATGTGGTTATTCAGCTGGCTAATAGAGAAACTATTTCTCCAATTGGTATTGTTCGAGATGTGGAAGTTCTATGTGGTAAGATTAAATATCCCGCTGACTTTTTGGTACTTGGTTCTTCTGCTAGTGATTATTGTCCTATTATTTTTGGTAGACCTTTTCTAAATACTTGTGGAGCTATTATAGATTGCAAGAAAGAGAAAATTTTGACTAAATTTGCTGGTGAATCATATGAGTTTAACTTCTCCAAATTTACCAAAACTCCTTATAAAGCTGATTTGCCTAATAATGATTTTAAAATGGAACAGTGTGCATCTATTGTTCTTGTTCCTAATAATCCTTTGCAGCAACATTTGGAGAATAGCGAGAGTGATGTTTTTAGGAAGGAAAGAGATGAGCTTGAGGAAATTTTTCTTCGCCAACCTATTCTCAAGCATGATTTACCGGTGGAAGATCTGGGTACAACACCGCCACCAAAGGAAGATCCTGTCTTTGATTTAAAACCATTGCCTGATAATCTTAAATATGCTCATATTGATGATAAGAAAATATATCCTATTATTATTAGTTCTAAGCTTACAGAGTTTAAAGAAGAAAGATTATTGCAAATATTGAAGAAACACCGAAGTGCTATTGGCTACACTCTTGATGATTTGAAGGGGATTTCTCCCTCTATTTGCCAACACGCCATCAATATGGAAGAAGATGCGAAGCCTGTTGTTGAACCCAGTCATTGCCTAATTCCTAAGATGAAGGATGTGGTAAGAAATGAGGTATTACGACTTCTTGAAGCTGGTATTATATATCCTATTGCTGATAGTAGATGGGTTAGTCCTGTGCATTGTGTTCCTGAGAAAGGAGGAATGACTATTGTGCCTAATGATAATGATGAGCTCATACCTCAAAGAGTAGTTGTAGGGTATAGAATGTGCATTGATTATCGAAAAGTTAATAAGGTTACTAAAAAAGATCATTACCCTTTGCCTTTTATTGATCAAATGTTAGAAAGGTTATCTAAAAATACTCATTTTTATTTTCTTGATGGTTATTCTAGATTTTCACAAATTGCTGTTAAAACTAAGGATCAAGAGAAAACCACTTTCACTTGTCCCTATGGAACTTATGCTTATAGACGTATGCCTTTTGGTTTGTGTAATGCTCCTGCTACTTTTCAAAGATGCATGTCTGCTATTTTTCATGGTTTTTGCGAAAGTATTGTAGAGGTATTCATGGATGATTTTTCTGTCTATGGGAATTCTTTTGATAATTGCTTGCGGAACCTCGATAAAGTTTTGCAGAGATGTGAAGAAACTAACCTTGTTCTTAATTGGGAGAAATGCCACTTTATGGTTAATGAAGGAATTGTATTGGGACATAAAATTTCCGAGAGAGGTATTGAAGTTGATAGAGCTAAAGTTGAAGCAATTGAGAAGATGCCCTATCCCAGGGATGTTAAAGGTATTCGTAGTGTTCTTGGTCATGCTGGGTTTTATAGGAGGTTTATTAAAGACTTCTCCAAGATTTCAAAGCCTCTTACTAATCTTCTTCAAAAAGATGTACCTTTTGTTTTTGATGATGATTGTAAGGAAGCTTTTGAAACTCTAAAGAAAGCCTTAACAACTGCTCCTATAGTTGAACCTCCTGATTGGAATTTACCATTTGAAATTATGTGTGATGCTAGTGATTTTGCTGTAGGCGCTGTTCTTGGACAGCGGGTAAATAAAAAACTAAATGTTATTCATTATGCTAGTAAAACTCTTGATGCTGCTCAAAGAAATTATGCTACTACTGAAAAGGAATTGTTAGCTGTAGTCTTTGCTTGTGATAAGTTTAGATCTTATATTGTTGATTCAAAAGTTACTATACATACTGATCATGTCGCAATCGGATACCTTATGCAAAAGAAAGATGCTAAGCCAAGGCTTATTAGATGGGTACTTCTGTTGCAAGAATTTGATTTACATATTGTAGATAGGAAAGGTGCTGATAATCCTGTTGCTGATAATTTGTCTAGATTGGAAAATATTGCTTATGATCCTGTTCCTGTTAATGATAGTTTTCCAAATGAACAATTGGCTGCAATAAAGGTGAGTTCGCGAGACAGTCCTTGGTATGCTGATTATGCTAACTTTATTGTTTCCAAGTACTTGCCTCCAACCTTTTCAGCTCAGCAAAGGAGGAAATTCTTTTATGACTTGAGGCATTATTTCTGGGATGACCCACACTTATATAAAGAAGGAGTGGATGGTATTCTGCGAAGATGTGTTCCCGAATATGAACAACGGGAGATATTGAGTAAATGTCATGGTAGTGCTTATGGAGGACATCACGCCGGAGAAAGAACCGCGCAAAAGGTTCTACAATCAGGTTTTTATTGGCCAACTCTCTTCAAAGATGCAAGGAAGTTTATTTTATCTTGTGATGAATGCCAAAGGGTTGGTAATATCTCTAGACGCAATGAAATGCCTATGAATTATACTCTTGTTATTGAACCATTCGATTATTGGGGATTTGACTTCATGGGACCTTTTCCCTCTTCAGAAGGTAACACTCATATACTTGTTGCTGTTGATTATGTTACTAAATGGGTGGAAGCCATACCTACAAAAAGTGCTGATGGTGAGACCTCTTTAAGAATGCTCTTAGATATTATTTTTCCTTGATTTGGAGTTCCTAGATATATTATAACTGATGGAGGTTCTCATTTTATTCATGGTGGTTTTAGAAAAACTCTTGCTAGATATGGTATTAATCATAGAATTGCTTCTGCCTATCATCCTCAAACTAGTGGGCAAGTAGAATTATCAAATAGAGAGATTAAATCTATCTTGCAAAAGACTGTTAATAAAACTAGAAAGAATTGGGATAGTAAATTGAAGGATGCACTTTGGGCTTATAGAACTGCTTATAAAAACCCCATGGGAATGTCACCTTATAAAATGGTTTATGGGAAAGCTTGTCATTTACCTTTAGAACTAGAGCACAAAGCTTATTGGGCTGTTAGAGAATTAAATAAAGATCCTAAACTTGCCGGTAATAAGAGGTTGTTGCAATTGAGTTCTCTAGATGAATGGAGAAGTGAAGCTTATGAAAATGCTAAGCTCTTTAAAGAGAAAGTTAAAAAATGGCATGATAGAAGGATTATCAAAAGAGAATTTAATATTGGGGATAAAGTCCTATTGTATCAGTCTCGTCTCAGATTCTTTGCAGGGAAATTACTCTCGAAATGGGAAGGACCGTATGTTGTTGAGGAGGTGTATCGTTCAGGAGCAATTAAAATTAGCTCTCTCCAAGGCAATGCCACGCAAGTGGTGAATGGACAAAGACTCAAGCATTATATCTCAGGTGATTCTTATAATGTTGATGTTGATATTATTCGAGTGGAGACACCGGAGGCTTTCATCAAAGGACAAATTGACAAATTCACTTAACTCGACTCAATAGGTAACAAGATCGTAATGAAAAGTTCGCAATTTACTTTCCGAACAATATTTTTGCTGTTTTTGGAAAATATGAAAAATTACGAGATCGAAACGGAGTGGAGGAGACGCACGAGGGCGTGCCACCATAGGCCAGCGCGGCCTGGCCTGGGCCCGCGCCGCCCTATGGTTTGGCCGCCTCGTCGTCCCTTTCCGACTCTGGTTCGATCTGGTACTTTCCTTTTGTCGTGAAATTTTTTGCTATATAATCCCCCGGACCCCTGGAGGTCCGTATATCGTTTTCTCGACGTGTTTTGTTTCGAGCTGTTTCTGCCAGGATCTGTTTTCAGTTTAGAAGCACCATGGTCTCCAAGAACAAAGGCAATGAGCTTCCGGATGAAGATAATCAAGATCTTGAGTGGAAAGAGGAAGACAAGAGCGTCAAGGAAGAAGATGAAGAAGAGGTGGAGGAAGACTCGCGTGCACACTCGCGTGCTACCATCGCAAGCGTCAAGGTGGTGGACAATCCCTTCAGTGCAAACAAGAGTGCAAGAATTCGCACCGGAGGAGGGGTTCCACGTCATTACCTAGCTCCGAAGACATCTTTCTCAGGCACTCATCATCCCTTCCGCAATCTAATTTTCAATAATCAAATTGAAAGGATTCCCAGGGCAGCATTGCCCAGCAATTGGGATATAGATCGTTCTAACGCTGCAGGAAGGACGAAGCCTGAAGGTGAAGAGTGGGGAAATAACTCCAAGAATTGGGACTCACCGTCGGACATACTTCTTAACCGCGTCGAGCACAATTCGGAGATGATTCGCAACCTCACATACAAGATTGTTGAGCTTCAGGAGCTTGTTGAGAAGCTTGTCAGGAATTCATCACCACCATCGCCGAAGGAGTAATTCATCATCGGTATTGGCATCCCCTTGGTTTGTTCCAAGCTTGGGGGAGTGCCGCGGTATCACATCATCACTACCTTTTACTTTTCATTGTCAAGTAGTGTCATATCATGAGTAGGGAAGTTATCATATGAGATGGGTTGCAGTTTGGAAGTATCTCTCCTTTAGTTGGTTGTCTATGTATCCCTTGGTGTGAGTTATCGTGATGGAATATTAATGAGAAGTCTTATCATTTACATATTGCACATCTTATTTTAGTTTGCAATCTCTATTATATAATTTACCTTGTTGATAGTAATGGTATCACTTTGGGAGCATTGAATAAATCTATTTGGTTTTGGCAATTTTAGCATTGGTCAATAGCAACAATACTTTGAGGTTTAAGTAGAAAAGAGAAATACATGTAGTTGTTTCATTGTCTTTCTTTCTTGTTAGCTCATAGCTTATTATTCTGAAGTTAAAATTGTTTGTGCTTATAAGGAAGATGCATGGATTGTTTCTATCACATGTATATTTGTTTGTTTCCCTCGACTCTTATGCTTGCTAATTAACCTTGCTAGCCAAAGACCTGTACTGAGAGGGAATACTTCTCGTGCATCCAAACCTTAACCCAAACCTATGCCATTTGTGTCCACCATACCTACCTACTACATGGTATTTTCTGCCATTCCAAGTAAATACTTCATGTGCTACCTTTAAATAATTCAAAATATACTATCTCTTATTTGTGTCAATGTTTTATAGCTCATGAGGAAGTATGTGGTGTTTTATCTTTCAATCTTGTTGGGCAACTTTCACCAATGGACTAGTGGCTTCATCCGCTTATCCAATAATTTTGCAAAAAGAGCTGGCAATGGGATTCCCAGTCCCAAATTAATTAAACTAAATAGACACTCCTCCATGGTATGTGATTGATGGACGGCACCCGAAGGATTCGGTTAGCCATGGCTTGTGTAAGCAAAGGTTGGGGGGGAGTGTCATCATCATAATAAAACCAAAATAAAAAGGCACTCCTTCATGGTATGAGATTGTTGGCAGGCACCCGAGGATTCGGTTAGCCATGGTTTGTGAAAGAAAGGTTGGAAGGAGTGCCACACAAAATAAAAATAAAATGGGAGCCGCTCTTTGAAGGTTGTCTGGCAAGGGGGTTAGAGTACCCGCTACCAGTCGTTGACAACAACAAACACCTCTCAAAATGTTACTTTTATTATCTCTATATGATTTCAAAACTGAAAAGCTCTAGCACATGATTTAATCCCTGCTTCCCTCTGCGAAGGGCCTGTCTTTTACTTTATGTTGAGTCAGTAAACCTATTCCTCTCCATCTCAAGCAAGCATTTGAGTAGTTGTGATCAAACCATTATACTGTGATCTGTTTCATCATGTCTTTTATTCTTCCTTGTTTAGTACAAGTTTTATCTGAATGAATATAGCTTTGCAAGTTATCAATGATTACGAGGAGACTATTATGATTGAGTATGCAAGTTGTGCAATATAAACTTTAACATGAGAGCATTGCTCGATAGATAAGTATAACCTGTTAATTGTTCTCTGACCAAGAACGAAGTTTGCCATCACCAACTATGATTTCTTATGCACCTTTATTTGTGATTACCTTATACTTGTTTCAGGTTGAGTTATATGAGGAAGTTGTTTACTAGAATGTCTTGTGTGAATAAATATGATGCTTCTTGTCCGTATTTTATTTATCGACTCTTCACTCCATAAACATGTGGTCCTGTTTACTGAGTTCAGTTTCGCTTGGGGACAAGCGAAGTCTAAGCTTGGGGGGAGTTGATACGTCCAATTTGCATCACTATTTTATATCATAATTTGCTGTTATTCATTGATATATTTCATATTTGGACACAATACTTATGTTATTTCATCTATTTTGCATGTTTCATCATTATTGGAGGATCAAGCACCGGAGCCAGGATTCTGCTGGAAAAAGCACCGTCAGAACGCAATATTTCGGAAGATCAACTGTGGAAGGAAATTATACCAAAAATCCTATTTTTCCAGATGACGAAGGAAGCCAGAAGGGGGAGCTGAGAAGACCCAAGGTGGGGCCAGACCACAGGCCGGCGCGGCCCATGGCCTGGCCGCGCCACCTTGTGGTGTGGGGGCCCCACAGCCTCTTTCGCCTCCTTTTCTTCGCGAAACCCTTTGTCCCGAAGACCTAAGCCACAGAGGGTACCTCACGAAGAGTTACAGCCGCCTCTGCGGGGCGGAGAACACCAGAGAGAAAAGAGCTCTCCGGCGGGCTGAGATCCACCGGGGAAATTCCCTCCCGGAGGGGGAAATCGACGCCATCGTCACCGTCATCAAGCTGGACATCATCTCCATCACCATCATCATCATCTCCACCATCATCACCGCCGTCTCCACCGCTGGACATCGTCACCGCCGTAGCAATTTGGGTTTGATCTTGATTGTTTGATAGGGGAAACTCTCCCGGTATCGATTTCTACTTGTTGTTGATGCTATTGAGTGAAACCATTGAACCAAGGTTTATGTTCAGATTGTTATTCATCATCATATCACCTCTGATCATGTTCCATATGATGTCTCGTGAGTAGTTCGTTTAGTTCTTGAGGACATGGGTGAAGTCTAACTGTTAGTAGTGAACTATGGTTGAGTAATATTCAATGGTATGATATTTAAGTTGTGGTGTTATTCTTCTAGTGGTGTCATGTGAACGTCGACTACATGACACTTCACCTTTATGGGCCTAGGGGAATGCATCTTGTACTCGTTTGCCAATTGCGGGGTTGCCGGAGTGACAGAAACCTAAACCCCCGTTGGTATATCGATGCAGGAGGGATAGCAGGATCTCAGAGTTTAAGGCTGTGGTTAGATTTATTCTTAATTACTTTCTTGTAGTTGCGGATGCTTGCAAGGGGTATAATCACAAGTATGTATTAGTCCTAGGAAGGGCGGTACATTAGCATAGGTTCACCCACACAACACTTATCATAACAATGAAGATTATTTAGCCGTATGTAGCGAAAGCACTAGACTAAAATCCCGTGTGTCCTCGAGAACGTTTGGTCATTATAAGTAAACAAACCGGCTTGTCCTTTGTGCTAAAAAGGATTGGGCCACTCGCTGCAATTGTTACTCTCGCACTTTACTTACTCGTACTTTATTCATCTGTTATATCAAAACCCCTTGAATATTTGTCTGTGAGCATTTACAGTGAATCTTTCATCAAAACTGCTTGTCAACACCTTCTGCTCCTCGTTGGGATCGGCATTCTTACTTATCGAAAATACTACGATACACCCCCTATACTTGTGGGTCATCATGCGTACAGCAGTAAGTTTCCCTCAGTAAGAAACCAAGGTTTATCGAACCAGTAGGAGTCAAGAAGCACGTTGAAGGTTGATGGCGGCGGAGTGTAGTGCGACGCAACACCAGGGATTTTGGCGCCAACGTGGAACCTGCATAACACAACCAAAGTACTTTGTCCCAACGTAACAGTGAGGTTGTCAATCTCACCGGCTTGCTGTAACAAAGGATTAGATGTATAGTGTGGATGATTATTATTTGCAGAAAACAGTAGAACGAGTATTGCAGTAGATTGTATTCGATGTTAAGAATGGACCGGGGTCCACAGTTCACTAGAGGCGTCTCTCCCATAAAAATAAGCATGTTGGGTGAACAAATTACAGTTGGGCAATTGACAAATAAAGAGGGCATGACGATGCACATACATGATATGATGAGTATTGTGAGATTTAATTGGGCATTACGACAAAGTACATAGACCGCTATCCAGCATGCATCTATGCCTAAAAAGTCCACCTTCAGGTTATCATCCGAACCCCCTCCAGTATTAAGTTGCAAACAACAGACAATTGCATTAAGTATGGTGCGTAATGTAATCAATAAATACATCCTTAGACATAGCATTGATGTTTTATCCCTAGTGGCAACAGTACATCCACAACCTTAGAACTTTCTCACATCGTCCTGCATTTAATGGAGGCATGAACCCACTATCGAGCATAAATACTCCCTCTTGGAGTTACAAACAAAAACTTGGCCAGAGCCTCTACTAGTAACGGAGAGCATGCAAGATCATAGACAACACATAGATAATAGATTGATAATCAACATAGCATAGTATTCTCTATTCATCGGATCCCAACAAACACAACATGTAGCATTACAGATAGATGATCTTGATCATGTTAGGCAGCTCACAAGATCCAACAATGAAGCACAATTAGGAGAAGACGACCATCTAGCTACTGCTATGGACCTATAGTCCAGGGGTAGACTACTCACTCATCACTCCGGAGGCGACCATGGCGGTGAAGAGTCCTCTGGGAGATGATTCCCCTCTCCGGCAGGGTGCCGGAGGCGATCTCCTGAATCCCCCGAGATGGGATTGGCGGCGGCGTCTCTGGAAGGTTTTCCGTATCGTGGCTCTCGGTACTGGAGTTATTATCGACGAAGGCTTAAATAGGCGGAGGAGGTAGGTTTAGGGGCGACGCGAGGGGTCCACACAACAGGGCCGCGCAGCCAGGGGGTGGGCCGCGCCGCCCTGGCGTGTCGCCGCCTCGTCGCCCCACTTCATTTCCTCTCCGGTGTTCTGGAAGCTTCGTGGAAAAATTAGATCCTGGGCATTGATTTCGTCCAATTCCGAGAATATTTCCTTACTAGGATTTCTGAAACCAAAAACAGCAGAAAACAGCAACTGGCTCTTCGGCATCTCGTTAATAGGTTAGTGCCGGAAAATGCATAAATATGACATAAAGTGTGCATAAAACATGTAGGTATTATCAATAAAGTGGCATGGAACATAAGAAATTATCGATACGTTGGAGACGTATCAGCATCCCCAAGCTTAGTTCCTGCTCGTCCCGAGTAGGTAAACGATAACAAAGATAATTTCTAAAGTGACATGCCATCATAATCTTGATCATACTATTGTAAGCACATGTAATGAATGCAGCGATCAAAGCAATGGTAAATGCAATGAGTAAACAATTGAATCATATAGCAAAGACTTTTCATGAATAGTACTTTCAAGACAAGCATCAATAAGTCTTGCATAAAAGTTAACTCATAAAGCAATAATTTCAAAGTAAAGGCATTGAAGCAACACAAAGGAAGATTAAGTTTCAGTGGTTGCTTTCAACTTGTAACATGTATATCTCATGGATATTGTCAACATAAAGTAATATAATAAGTGCAATATGCAAGTATGTAGGAATCAATGCACAGTTCACACAAGTGTTTGCTTCTTGAGATAGAGAGAAATAGGTGAACCGACTCAACATAAAAGTAGAAGAAAGGCCCTTCGCAGAGGGAAGCATTGATTGCTATATTTGTGCTAGAGCTTTGATTTTGAAAACATAAAGAGAGTATAAAAGTAAAGTTTTGAGAGGTGTTTGTTGTTGTCAACGAATGGTAGTGGGCACTCTAACCCCCTTGCCAGACAAACCTTCAAAGAGCAGCTCCCATTAAACATTTTTATTTTTGGGTGGCACTCCTTCCAACCTTGCTTTCACAAACCATGGCTAACCGAATCCTCGGGTGCCTGCCAACAATCTCATACCATGAAGGAGTGCCTTTTTGTTTTAGTTTTATTTAGATGACACTCCTCCCCACCTTTGCTTTCTCAAGCCATGGCTAACCGAATCCTCGGGTGCCGTCCAACAATCACATACCATGGAGGAGTGTCTATTTTTGTAACATTATGAAGGCTAATTAATTTGGGACTGGGAATCCCATTGCCAGCTCTTTTTGCAAAATTATTGGATAAGCGGATGAAGCCACTAGTCCATTGGTGAAAGTTGCCCAACAAGATTGAAAGATAAACACCACATACTTCCTCATGAGCTATAAAACATTGACACAAATCAGAGGTGATAAATTTTGAATTGTTTTAAAGGTAGCACTCAAGCAATTTACTTTGGAATGGCGGAGAAATACCATGTAGTAGGTAGGTATGGTGGACACAAGTGGCATAGTGGTTGGCTCAAGGATTTTGGATGCATGAGAAGTATTCCCTCTCGATACAAGGCTTAGGCTAGCAAGGCTATTTGAAACAAACACAAGTATGAAGCGGTACAGCAAAACTCACATAAAAGACATATTGTAAGCATTATAAGACTCTATACCGTCTTCCTTGTTGTTCGACCCTTACTAGAAATTATCTAGACCTTAGAGAGACCAATTATGCAAACCAAATTTTAGCAAGCTCTATGTATTTCTTCATTAATAGGTGCAAAGTATATGATGCAAGAGCTTAAACATGAGCACAACAATTGCCAAGTATCAAATTATTCAAGACATTCTACCAATTACTACATGTAGCATTTCCCGTTTCCAACCATATAACAATTTAACGAAGAAGATTCAACCTTCGCCATGAATATTATGAGTAAAGCCTAAGGACATATTTGTCCATATGCAACAGTGGAGCGTGTCTCTCTCCCACACAATGAATGCTAAGATCCATCTTATTAAAAAAACAAAAATAAAAACAAACAGACGCTCCAAGCAAAGTGCATAAGATGTGATGGAATAAAAATATAGTTTCACTAGATGAACCTGATAATGTTGTCGATGAAGAAGGGGATGCCTTGGGCATCCCCAAGCTTAGATGCTTGAGTCTTCTTGAAATATTCAGGGATGAACCACCGGGGCATTCCCAAGCTTAGAGCTTTCACTCTCCTTGATCATATTGTATCATCTCCCTCTCTTGATCCTTGAAAACTTCCTCCACACCAAACTCAAAACAACTCATTAGAGGGTTAGTGCACAATCAAAATTCACACGTTCAGAGGTGACATAATCATTCTTAACACTTCTGGATATTGCACAAAGCTACTGAAAGTTAATGGAATAGAAAAATCCATCAAACATAGCAAAACAGGCAATGCAAAATAAAAGGCAGAATCTGTCAAAACAGAACAGTCCGTAAATACGAATTTATAAGAGGCACCAGACTTGCTTAAATGAAAATGCTCAAATTGAATGAAAGTTGCGTACTTATCTGAGGATCACTCACGTAAATTGGCATAATTTTCTGAGTTACCTACAGAGAATTAGGCCCAGATTCGTGACAGCAAGAAATCTGTTTCTGCGCAGTAATCCAAATCTAGTATGAACCTTACTATCAAAGACTTTTACTTGGCACAACAATGCAACAAAATTAAGATAAGGAGAGGTTGCTACAGTAGTAACAACTTCCAAGACTCAAATATAAAACAAAAGTGCAATAATAAAATCATGGGTTGTCTCCCACAAGCGCTTTTCTTTAACGCCTTTCAGCTAGGCGCAGAAAGTATGTATCAAGTATTATCAAGAGACGAAGCACCAACATCATAATTTGTTCTAATGATAGAATCAAAAGGTAATTTCATTCTGTTTCTAGGGAAGTGTTCCATACCTTTCTTGAGAGGAAATTGATATTTAATATTACCTTCCTTCATATCAATGATAGCACCAACAGTTCGAAGAAAAGGTCTTCCCAATATAATGGGACAAGATGCATTGCATTCAATATCCAAGACAACAAAATCAACGGGGACAAGGTTATTGTTAACGGTAATGCGAACATTATCAACTCTCCCCAAAGGTTTCTTTGTAGAATTATCAGCAAGATTAACATCCAAATAACAATTTTTCAATGGTGGCAAGTCAAGCATATTATAGATCTTTCTAGGCATAACAGAAATACTTGCACCAAGATCACATAAAGCATTACAATCAAAGTCATTGACCTTCATCTTAATGATGGGCTCCCAACCATCCTCTAGCTTCCTAGGAATAGAAGCTTCGCGATTTAATTTCTCTTCTCTAGCTTTTATGAGAGCATTTGTAATATGTTTTGTGAAAGCCAAATTTATAGCACTAGCATTAGGACTCTTAGCAAGTTTTTGTAAGAACTTTATAACTTCAGAGATGTGGCAATCATCAAAATCTAAACCATTATAATCTAAAGCAATGGGATCATTGTCCCCAATGTTGGAAAAAATTTCAGCAGTTTTATCACAGAGCGCTTTCAGCAGTTTTAGCAGTTTCAGGCAGTTTTTCACGCTTTGCATTAGAAGTGGAAACATTGCCAACACCAATTCTTTTACCATTAATAGTAGGAGGTGCAGCAACATGTGAAGCATTAGCATTGCTAGTGGTGCTAATAGTCCAAACTTTAGCTATATTATCTTCTTTAGCATTTTCTTCTCTTTCCCACCTAGCACGCAATTCGGCCATCAATCTTATATTCTCATTAATTCTAACTTGGATGGCATTTGCTGTAGTAACAATATTATTATTATTATTTTCATTAGGCATAATTTTCGATTTCAAAAGATCAACATCAGCAGCAAGACTATCGACTTTAGAAGCAAGTATATCAATTTTCCCAAGCTTTTCTTCAACAGATTTGTTAAAAGCAGTTTGTGTACTAATAAATTCTTTAAGCATAGCTTCAAGTCCAGGGGGTGTATTCCTATTATTGTTGTAAGAATTCCCATAAGAATTACCATAGCCGTTGCCATTATTATAAGGATATGGCCTATAGTTGTTACTAGAATTGTTCCGGTAAGCATTGTTGTTGAAATTATTATTTTTAATGAAGTTTACATCAACATGTTCTTCTTGAGCAACCAATGAAGCTAACGGAACATTATTAGGATCAACATTAGTCCTACCATTCACAAGCATAGACATAATAGCATCAATCTTATCACTCAAGGAGGAGGTTTCTTCGACAGAATTTACCTTCTTACCTTGTGGAGCTCTTTCCGTGTGCCATTGATACGTCTCCGACGTATCGATAATTTCTTATGTTCCATGCCACATTATTGATGATATCTACATGTTTTATGCATACTTTATGTCATATTTATGCGTTTTCCGGAACTAACCTATTGACGAGATGCCGAAGGGCCAGTTGTTGTTTTCTGCTGTTTTTGGTTTCAGAAATCCTAGTAAGGAAATATTCTCGGAATTGGACGAAATCAACGCCCAGCATCTTAGAATCCCCGGAAGCATCTAGAACACCCGAGAGAGGCCAGAGGGGGGCCACAGGCCCACCACACATGACCCTGGCGCGGCCAAGGGGGGCCCGCGCCCCCCTAGTGTGTCGTCGCCTCGTTGACCTTCTGACGCCACCTCTTCGCCTATAAAAAGGTCCTCGACCTAAAACTTCGAGACGGAAAAGCCACGGTACGAGAAACCTTCCAGAGCCGCCGCCATCGCGAAGCCAAGATCTGGGGGACAGGAGTCTCTGTTCCGGCACGCCGCCGGGACGGGGAAGTGCCCCCGGAAGGCTCCTCCATCGACTCCACCGCCATCTTCATCACCGCTGCTGTCTCCCATGAGGAGGGAGTAGTTCTCCATCGAGGCTCGGGGCTGTACCGGTAGCTATGTGGTTAATCTCTCTCCTATGTACTTCAGTATAATGATCTCATGAGCTGCCTTACATGATTGAGATTCATAAGAGTTTTGTATCACAATTCATCTATGTGCTACTCTAGTGATGTTATTAAAGTACTCTATTCCTCCTGCATGGTGTAAAGGTGGCAGTGTGTGCATCATGTAGTACTTGGCGTAGTTTATGATTGTGATCTCTTGTAGATTATGAAGTTAACTATTACTATGATGGTATTGATGTGATCTATTTGGTTATGTTGATCTATCTTGCACTCTAAGGTTATTTAAACATGAATATCGAATATTGTGGAGCTTGTTAACTCCGGCATTGAGGGTTCGTGTAATCCTACACAATTAGTGGTGTTCATCATCCAACAAGAGGGTGTAGAGTCTAGCATCTATCTATTTATTTATGTGATCAATGTTGAGAGTGTCCACTAGTGAAAGTATAATCCCTAGGCTTTGTTCCTAAATACTGCTATCGCTGCTTGTTTACTGTTTTACTGCATCTGTACTGTCCGCAATATTACCACCATCAACCACACGCCAGTCCTGGACAGCAAAGCACTTTTCTGGTGTTGTTGCTACTGCTCATATTTATTCATACCACTTGTATTTCACTATCTCTTCGCCGAACTAGTGCACCTATTAGGTGTGTTGGGGACACAAGAGACTTCTTGCTTTGTGGTTGCAGGGTTGCTTGAGAGGGATATCTTTGACCTCTTCCTCCCTGAGATCGATAAACCTTGGGTGATCCACTTAAGGGAAACTTGCTGCTGTTCTACAACCCTCTGCTCTTGGAGGCCCAACACTGTCTACAAGAATAGAAGCTCCCGTAGACATCAAGCACTTTTCTAGCGCCGTTGCCGGGGAGGAAAGGTAAAAGGCACTCATACTCCGGTTCCAGATAACTAAGTACTTTTCCAGCGCCATTGTGTGTGTGCTCGAAGCTATTTCCTTTAGATCCTGCAATTGCATCTTTTTGTTTCTTGTTTTACACTAGTTAGGCATAATGGACAACAATGAGCTTCTTATTTTATTTCCTGAGTTAAGACATGAATTGTGTGATGCGAAAATTAAAGAACCTATGGAACCTCATTTGCATGCTAGTAGCAATGTTATTGGTATGAACGCAATCACTGCTAATGCTATGGATAAGTATAAGCTTGGGGAAGCTAGTTTATATAAAAATAATCTTTTTTCTCCTCAGCTTTGGAAGAAATATTTTGCTCTGATAATGCTTTATCTCCCATATGCGATAACTCTAATGATGCTTCTGATATTTTAAATCCACCTGCTGAAAGTATTCCGTATAAAATACCTATGAAAATTATTGAACGTGTTATGGATAACCGCTATGAAGGGGATGGAACTGTCCATCCTGGAGATCATTTACTGTTATTATGAGAGAGGGAAACATGGTCATATGCATCTTAATAATATTAAGTTTCCCCTCTTTATGTTGAGAATCTTGAAGTTACTCGTGTTTTATCCTCTTATGCTTGTCACTTTGTTCTTCATGAATTTATTTGTGTACAAGATTCCTTTGCATAGTAAGTGGGTTAGATTTAAATGTGTTTTGAATTTTCTTCTTGATGCTCTCTTTTTGCTCCAAATACTATTTCTTGCGAGTGCATCATTAAAACTGCTGAGCCCATCTTAATGGCTATAAAGAAAGAACTTCTTGGGAGATAACCCATGTGTTTATTTTACTACAGTAATCTTTGTTTTATATTTGTGTCTTGGAAGTTGTTACTACTGTAGCAACCTCTCCTTATCTTATTTTGTTGCATTGTTGTGCCAAGTAAAGTCTTTGATAGCAAGGTTGATACTAGATTTGGATTACTGCGCAGAAACAGATTTCTTGCTGTCACGAATCTGGGCCTAATTCTCTGTAGGTAACTCAGAAAATTATGCCAATTTACGTGAGTGATACTCAGATATGTACGCAACTTTCATTCAATTTGAGCATTTTCATTTGAGCAAGTCTGGTACCTCAATAAAATTCGTCTTTACGAACTGTTCTGTTTTGACAGATTCTGCCTTTTATTTCGCATTGCTTCTTTTGCTATGTGGGATGGATTTCTTTGTTCCATTAACTTCCAGTAGCTTTAGGCAATGTCCAGAAGTGTTAAGAATGATTATGTCACCTCTGAACATGTGAGTTTTTGATTATGCACTAACCCTCTAATGAGTTTGTTTCGAGTTTTGTGTGGAGGAAGTTTTCAAGGGTCAAGAGAGGAGGATGATACAATATGATCAAGAAGAGTGAAAGCTCTAAGCTTGGGGATGCCCCGGTGGTTCATCCCTGCATATTTCAAGAAGACTCAAGCATCTAAGCTTGGGGATGCCCAAGGCATCCCCTTCTTCATCGACAAATTATCAGGTTCCTTCTCTTGAAACTATATTTTTATTCGGCCACATCTTATGTACTTTGCTTGGAGCGTCTGTGTGTTTTTGTTTTTGCTTTTGTTTGAATAAATGATTGTGTGTGAGAGAGACACGCTCCGCTGGTTCATATGAACACATGTGTTCTTAGCTTTTAATTTTCATGGCGAAGGTTGAAACTGCTTCGTTAATTGTTATATGGTTGGAAACGGGAAATGCTACATGTAGTAATTCTAAAATGTCTTGGATAATGTGATACTTGGCAATTGTTGTGCTCATGATTAAGCTCTTGCATCATATACTTTGCACCTATTAGTGAAGAAATACATAGAGCTTGCTAAAATTTGGTTTGCATAATTGGTCTCTCTAAGGTCTAGATAATTCCTAGTAAGAGTTTGAACAACAAGGAAGACGGTGTAGAGTCTTATAATGTTTACAATATGTCTTTTATGTGAGTTTTGCTACACCGGTTCATCCTTGTGTTTGTTTCAAATAGCCTTGCTAGCCTAAGCCTTGTATCGAGAGGGAATACTTCTCATGCATCCAAAATCCTTGAGCCAACCACTATGCCATTTGTGTCCACCATACCTACCTACTACATGGTATTTCTCCGCCATTCCAAAGTAAATTGCTTGAGTGCTACCTTTAAATTTCTATCCTTCACCTTTGCAATATATAGCTCATGGGACAAATAGCCTAAAAACTATTGTGGTAATGAATATGTACTTATGCACTTTATCTCTTATTAAGTTGCTTGTTGTGCGATAACCATGTTCCTGGGGACGCCATCAACTACTCTTTGTTGAATATCATGTGAGTTGCTATGCATGTCCGTCTTGTCTGAAGTAAGGGAGATTTACCACTAGAATGGTTAGAGCATGCATAATGTTAGAGAAGAACATTGGGCCGCTAACTAAAGCCATGATCCATGGTGGAAGTTTCAGTTTTGGACAAACATCCTCAATCTCATATGAGAAAATTAGTAATTGTTGAATGCTTATGCATAAAAGAGGAGTCCATTATCTATTGTCTATGTTGTCCCGGTATGGATGTCTAAGTTGAGAATAATCAATAGCGAGAAATCCGATGCGAGCTTTCTCCTTAGACCTTTGTACATGCGGCATAGAGGTACCCCTTTGTGACACTTGGTTAAAACATGTGCATTGCGATGATAATCCAGGTAATCCGAGCTAATTAGGACAAGGTGCGGGCACTATTAGTATACTATGCATGAGGCTTGCAACTTGTAGGATATAATTTACATGATGCATATGATTTATTACTACCATTGACAAAATTGTTTCTTGTTTTCAAAATCAAAGCTCTAGCACAAATATAGCAATCGATGCTTTCCTCTTTGAAGGACCATTCTTTTAATTTTATGTTGAGTCAGTTCACCTATTTCTCTCCATCTCAAGAAGCAAACACTTGTGTGAACTGTGCATTGATTCCTACATACTTGCATATTGCACTTGTTATATTGCTTTGCATTGACAACTATCCATGAGATATGCATGTTACGAGTTGAAAGCAACCGCTGAAACTTAATCTTCCGTTGTGTTGCTTCAATGCCTTTACTTTGAATTATTGCTTTATGAGTTGACTCTTATGCAAGACTTATTGATGCTTGTCTTGAAGTACTATTCATGAAAAGTCTTTGCTATATGATTCATTTGTTTACTCATGTCATTTACCATTGTTTGGATCGCTGCATTCATTACATATGCTTACAATAGTATGATCAAGATTATGATGGCATGTCACTCCAGAAATTATCTTTGTTATCGTTTACCTGCTCGGGACGAGCAGAAACTAAGCTTGGGGATGCTGATACGTCTCCGACGTATCGATAATTTCTTATGTTCCATGCCACATTATTGATGATATCTACATGTTTTATGCATACTTTATGTCATATTTATGCGTTTTCTGAAACTAACCTATTGACGAGATGCCGAAGGGCCAGTTGTTGTTTTCTGCTGTTTTTGGTTTCAGAAATCCTAGTAAGGAAATATTCTTGGAATTGGACGAAATCAACGCCCAGCATCTTAGAATCCCCGGAAGCATCCAGAACACCCGAGAGAGGCCAGAGGGGGGCCACAGGCCCACCACACATGACCCTGGCGCGGCCAAGGGGGGGCCCGCGCCCCCCTAGTGTGTCGTCGCCTCGTTGACCTTCTGACGCCGCCTCTTCGCCTATAAAAAGGTCCTCGACCTAAAACTTCGAGACGGAAAAGCCACAGTACGAGAAACCTTCCAGAGCCGCCGCCATCGCGAAGCCAAGATCTGGGGGACAGGAGTCTCTGTTCCGGCACGCCGCCGGGACGGGGAAGTGCCCCCGGAAGGCTCCTCCATCGACTCCACCGCCATCTTCATCACCGCTGCTGTCTCCCATGAGGAGGGAGTAGTTCTCCATCGAGGCTCGGGGCTGTACCGGTAGCTATGTGGTTAATCTCTCTCCTATGTGCTTCAATACAATGATCTCATGAGCTGCCTTACATGATTTAGATTCATAAGAGTTTTGTATCACAATTCATCTATGTGCTACTCTAGTGATGTTATTAAAGTACTCTATTCCCCCTGCATGGTGTAAAGGTGGCAGTGTGTGCATCATGTAGTACTTGGCGTAGTTTATGATTGTGATCTCTTGTAGATTATGAAGTTAACTATTACTATGATGGTATTGATGTGATCTATTTGGTTATGTTGATCTATCTTGCACTCTAAGGTTATTTAAACATGAATATCGAATATTGTGGAGCTTGTTAACTCCGGCATTGTGGGTTCGTGTAATCCTACACAATTAGTGGTGTTCATCATCCAACAAGAGGGTGTAGAGTCTAGCATCTATCTATTTATTTATGTGATCAATGTTGAGAGTGTCCACTAGTGAAAGTATAATCCCTAGGCTTTGTTCCTAAATACTGCTATCGCTGCTTGTTTACTGTTTTACTGCATCTGTATTGTCCGCAATATTACCACCATCAACCACACGCCAGTCCTAGACAGCAAAGCACTTTTCTGGTGCTGTTGCTACTGCTCATATTTATTCATACCACTTGTATTTCACTATCTCTTCGCCGAACTAGTGCACCTATTAGGTGTGTTGGGGACACAAGAGACTTCTTGCTTTGTGGTTGCAGGGTTGCTTGAGAGGGATATCTTTGACCTCTTCCTCCCTGAGATCGATAAACCTTGGGTGATCCACTTAAGGGAAACTTGCTGCTGTTCTACAACCCTCTGCTCTTGGAGGCCCAACACTGTCTACAAGAATGGAAGCTCCCGTAGACATCAGCCATTCAGAGTAATTATTAATCATATTATCAAGAAGCTTTGTTGCGTCGCCAAGAGTGATGGACATAAAAGTACCTCCAGCAGCTGAATCCAATAGGTTCCGCGAAGAAAAATTCAGTCCTGCATAAAAGGTTTGGATGATCATCCAAGTAGTCAGTCCATGGGTTGGGCAATTTTTAACCAAAGATTTCATTCTTTCCCATGCTTGTGCAACATGCTCATTATCCAATTGTTTAAAATTTATTATGCTACTTCTCAAAGATATAATTTTAGCAGGAGGATAATATCTACCAATAAAAGCATCCTTGCATTTAGTCCATGAATCAATACTATTCTTAGGCAGAGATAGCAAACAATCTTTAGCTCTTCCTCTTAATGAGAAAGGAAACAATTTTAATTTTATAATATCACCATCTACATCCTTATACTTTTGCATTTCACATAATTCAACAAAATTGTTAAGATGGGCAGCAGCATCATCAGAACTAACACCAGAAAATTGCTCTCTCATAACAAGATTCAGTAAAGCATGTTTAATTTCAAAGAATTCTGCTGTAGTAGCAGGTGGAGCAATAGGTGTGCATAAGAAATCATTATTATTTGTAGTTGTGAAGTCACACAACTTAGTATTTTCAGGAGTACCCATTTTAGCAACAGTAAATAAAGCAAACTAGATAAAGTAAATGCAAGTAACTAATTTTTTTGTGTTTTTAATATAGCAAACAAGATAGCAAATAAAGTAAAACTAGCAACTAATTTTTTTGTATTTTGTTTTAGTGCAGCAAACAAAGTAGTAAATAAAATAAAGCAAGACAAAAACAAAGTAAAGAGATTGGAGGTGGAGACTCCCCTTGCAGCGTGTCTTGATCTCCCCGGCAACGGCGCCAGAAATTTAGCTGCTGGCGTGCAGTTGACGTGGGAGTTAGAAATCTCTGTGGTGTAATTTTCCTTCACGTCCCCGGCAACGGCGCCAGAAATTTAGCTTGAGACGCGTACAGCACGCGACCGTTGGGAACCCCAAGTGGAAGGTGTGATGCGTACAGCAGTAAGTTTCCCTCAGTAAGAAACCAAGGTTTATCGAACCAGTAGGAGTCAAGAAGCACGTTGAAGGTTGATGGCGGCGGAGTGTAGTGCGGCGCAACACCAGGGATTCCGGCGCCAACGTGGAACCTGCACAACACAACCAAAGTACTTTGTCCCAACGTAACAGTGAGGTTGTCAATCTCACCGGCTTGCTATAACAAAGGATTAGATGTATAGTGTGGATGATGATTATTTGCAGAAACAGTAGAACGAGTATTGCAGTAGATTGTATTCGATGTTAAGAATGGACCGGGGTCCACAGTTCACTATAGGCGTCTCTCCCATAAGAATAAGCATGTTGGGTGAACAAATTACAGTTGGGCAATTGACAAATAAAGAGGGCATGACCATGCACATACATGATATGATGAGTATTGTGAGATTTAATTGGGCATTACGACAAAGTACATAGATCGCTATCCAGCATGCATCTATGCCTAAAAAGTCCACCTTCAGGTTATCATCCGAACCCCCTCCAGTATTAAGTTGCAAACAACAGACAATTGCATTAAGTATGGTGCGTAATGTAATCAACACATACATCCTTAGACATAGCATCGATGTTTTATCCCTAGTGGCAATAGCACATCCACAACCTTAGAACTTTCACACGTCCTGCATTTAATGGAGGCATGAACCCACTATCGAGCATAAATACTCCCTCTTGGAGTTACAAGCAAAAACTTGGCCAGAGCCTCTACTAGTAACGGAGAGCATGCAAGATCATAAACAACACATAGATAATAGATTGATAATCAACATAGCATAGTATTCTCTATTCATCGGATCCCAACAAACACAACATGTAGCATTACAGATAGATGATCTTGATCATGTTAGGCAGCTCACAAGATCCAACAATGAAGCACAATTAGGAGAAGACGACCATCTAGCTACTGCTATGGACCCATAGTCCAGGGGTAGACTACTCATTCATCACTCCGGAGGCGACCATGGCGGTGAAGAGTCCTCCGGGAGATGATTCCCCTCTCCGGCAGGGTGCCGGAGGCGATCTCCTGAATCCCCCGAGATGGGATTGGCGGCGGCGGCGTTTCTGGAAGGTTTTCCGTATCGTGGCTCTCGGTACTGGAGTTATTATCGACGAAGGCTTAAATAGGCGGAGGAGGTAGGTTTAGGGGCGACGCGAGGGGTCCACACAACAGGGCCGCGCGGCCAGGGGGTGGGCCGCGCCGCCCTGGCGTGTCGCCGCCTCGTCGCACCACTTCGTTTCCTCTCCGGTGTTCTGGAAGCTTCGTGGAAAAATTAGATCCTGGGCGTTGATTTCATCCAATTCCGAGAATATTTCCTTACTAGGATTTCTGAAACCAAAAACAGCAGAAAACAGCAACTGGCTCTTCGGCATCTCGTTAATAGGTTAGTGCCGGAAAATGCATAAATATGACATAAAGTGTGCATAAAACATGTAGGTATTATCAATAAAGTGGCATGGAACATAAGAAATTATCGATACGTTGGAGACGTATCAAAGAGCTAAAGATTGGTTGCTATCTCTGCCTAAGAATAGTATTGATTCATGGACTAAATGCAAGGATGCTTTTATTGGTAGATATTATCCTCCTGCTAAAATTATATCTTTGAGAAGTAGCATAATGAATTTTAAACAAGTAGATAATGAGCATGTTGCCCAAGCATGGGAAAGAATGAAATCTTTGGTTAAAAATTGCCCAACCCATGGACTGACTACTTGGATGATCATCCAAACCTTTTATGCAGGACTGAATTTTTTTCGCGGAACTTATTGGATTCAGCTGCTGGAGGTACCTTTATGTCCATCACTCTAGGCGACGCAACAAAGCTTCTTGATAATATGATGATTAATTACTCTGAATGGCACATGGAAAGAGCTCCACAAGGTAAGAAGGTAAATTCTGTCGAAGAAACCTCTTCCTTGAGTGATAAGATTGATGCTATTATGTCTATGCTTGTGAATGGTAGGACAAATATTGATCCTAATAATGTTCCGTTAGCTTCATTGGTTGCTCAAGAAGAACATGTTGATGTAAACTACATTAAAAATAATAATTTCAACAATAATGCTTACCGGAACAAATCTAGTAACAACTATAGGCCATATCCTTATAATAATGGCAATGGCTATGGTAATTCTTATGGGAATTCTTACAACAATAATAGGAATTCACCCCCTGGACTTGAAGCCATGCTTAAAGAATTTATTAGTACACAAACTGCTTTTAACAAATCTGTTGAAGAAAAGCTTGGGAAAATCGATATACTTGCTTCTAAAGTCGATAGTCTTGCTGCTGATGTTGATCTTTTGAAATAGAAATTTATGCCTAATGAAAATAATGATATTAAGTCATTTACTACAGCAAATTCCATCCAAGTTAGAACTAATGAGAATATAAGATTGATGGCCGAATTGCGTCCTAGGTGGGAAAAAGAAGAAAATGCTAAAGAAGATAATATAGCTAAAGTTTGGACTACTACCACCACTAGTAATGCTAATGCTTCACATGTTTCTGCACCCCCTACTATTAATGGTAAAAGAATTGGTGTTGGCAATGTTTCCACTTCTAATGCAAAGCGTGAAAAACCGCCTGAAACTGCTAAAACTGTTGAAACTGCCTGTGATAAAACTGCTGAAATTTTTTCCAACATTGGGGACAATGATCCCATTGCTTTAGATTATAATGGTTTGGATTTTGATGATTGCCACATCTCTGAATTTATAAAGTTCTTACAAAAACTTGCTAAGAGTCCTAATGCTAGTGCTATAAATTTGGCTTTTACAAAACATATTACAAATGCTCTCATAAAAGCTAGAGAAGAGAAATTAAATCGTGAAGCTTCTATTCCTAGGAAGTTAGAGGATGGTTGGGAGCCCATCATTAATATGAAGATAAATGAATTTGATTGTAATTCTTTATGTGATCTTGGTGCAAGTATTTCCGTTATGCCTAGAAAAATCTATAACATGCTTGACTTGGCTCCATTGAAAAATTGTTATTTTGATGTTAATCTTGCTGATAATTCTACAAAGAAACCTTTGGGGAGAGTTGATAATGTTCGCATTACCGTTAACAATAACCTTGTCCCCGTTGATTTTGTTGTCTTGGATATTGAATGCAATGCATCTTGTCCCATTATATTGGTAAGACCTTTTTTTCGAACTGTTGGCGCTATTATTGATATGAAGGAAGGTAATATTAAATATCAATTTTCTCTCAAGAAAGGTATGGAACACTTCCCTAGAAAGAGAATGAAGTTACCTTTTGATTCTATCATTAGAACAAATTATGATGTTGATGCTTCATCTCTTGATAATACTTGATACATACTTTCTGCGCCTAGCTGAAAGGCGTTAAAGAAAAGCGCTTATGAGAGACAACCCATGATTTTACTACTGCAATTTTGTTTTATATTTGAGTCTTGGAAGTTGTTACTACTGTAGCAACCTCTCCTTATCATAGTTTTGTTGCATTGTTGTGCCAAGTAAAGTCTTTGATAGTAAGGTTCATACTAAATTTGGATTACTGCGCAGAAACAGATTTCTTGCTGTCACGAATCTGGGCCTAATTCTCTATAGGTAACTCAGAAAATTATGCCAATTTACGTGAGTGATCCTCAGATATGTACGCAACTTTCATTCAATTTGAGCATTTTCATTTGAGCAAGTCTGGTGCCTCTTAGAAATTCATCTTTACGGACTGTTCTGTTTTGACAGATTCTGCTTTTTATTTCGCATTGCCTATTTTGCTATGCTTGATGGATTTTTCTATTCCATTAACTTTCAGTAGCTTTGTGGAATGTCCAGAAGTGTTAAGAATGATTATGTCACCTCTGAATATGTGAATTTTGATTGTGCACTAACCCTCTAATGAGTTGTTTTAAGTTTGGTGTGGAGGAAGTTTTCAAGGATCAAGAGAGGAGGATGATACAATATGATCAAGGAGAGTGAAAACTCTAAGCTTGGGGATGCCCCGGTGGTTCACCCCTGCATATTTCAAGAAGACTCAAGCGTCTAAGCTTGGGGATGCCCAAGGCATCCCCTTCTTCATCGACAACATTATCAGGTTCCTCTAGTGAAACTATATTTTTATTCCATCACATCTTATGTACTTTGCTTGGAGCGTCTGTTTGTTTTTGTTTTTGTTTTTGTTTGAATAAGTTGGATCCTAGCATTCATTGTGTGGGAGAGAGACACGCTCCGCTGTTGCATATGGACAAATATGTCCTTAGGCTTTTACTCATAATGTTCATGGCGAAGGTTGAATCTGCTTCGTTAAATTGTTATATGGTTGGAAACGGGAAATGCTACATGTGGTAATTGGTAGAATGTCTTGAATAATGTGATACTTGGCAATTGTTGTGCTCATGTTTAAGCTCTTGCATCATATGCTTTGCACCTATTAATGAAGAAATACATAGAGCTTGCTAAAATTTGGTTTGCATAATTGGTCTCTCTAAGGTCTAGATATTTTCTAGTAAGGGTCGAACAACAAGGAAGACGGTATAGAGTCTTACAATACTTACAATATGTCTTTTATGTGAGTTTTGATGTACCGCTTCACACTTGTGTTTGTTTCAAATAGCCTTGCTAGCCTAAGCCTTGTATTGAGAGGGAATACTTCTCATGCATCCCAAATCCTTGAGCCAAACACTATGCCATTTGTGTCCACCATACCTACCTACTACATGGTATTTCTCCGCCATTCCAAAGTAAATTGCTTGAGTGCTACCTTTAAATTTCTATTCTTTATCTTTGCAATATATAGCTCATGGGACAAATAGCCTAAAAACTATTGTGGTATTGAATATGTACTTATGCATTTTATCTCTTATAAGTTGCTTGTTGTGCGATAACCATGTTCCTGGGGACGCCATCAACTACTCTTTGTTGAATATCATGTGAGTTGCTATGCATGTCCGTCTTGTCTGAAGTAAGGGCGATTTAGCATGAGTTGAATGGTTTGAGCATGCATACTGTTAGAGAAGAACATTGGGCCGCTAACTAAAGCCATGATCCATGGTGGAAGTTTCAGTTTTGGACAAATATCCTCAATCTCATATGAGAAAATTAATTGTTGTTGAATGCTTATGCATTAAAGAGAAGTCCATTATCTGTTGTCTATGTTGTCCCGGTATGGATGTCTAAGTTGAGAATAATCAAAAGCAAGAAATTCAATGCGAGCTTTCTCCCTAGACCTTTGTACAGGCGGCATAGAGGTACCCCTTTGTGATACTTGGTTAAAACATATGTATTGCGGTGATAATCCAGGTAATCCGAGCTAATTAGGACAAGGTGCGGGTACTATTAGTATACTATGCATGAGGCTTGCAACTTGTAGGATATAATTTACATGATGCATATGCTTTATTACTACCGTTGACAAAATTGTTTCTTGTTTTCAAAATCAAAGCTCTAGCACAAATATAGCAATCGATGCTTCCCTCGTCGAAGGGTTATTCTTCTACTTTTATGTTGAGTCAGTTCACCTATTTCTCTCCATCTCAAGAAGCAAACACTTGTGTGAACTGTGCATTGATTCCTACATACTTGCATATTGCACTTATTATATTACTTTATGTTGACAATATCCATGAGATATACATGTTACAAGTTGAAAGCAACCGCTGAAATTTAATCTTCCTTTGTGTTGCTTCAATACCTTTACTTTGAATTTATTACTTTATGAGTTAACTCTTATGCAAGACTTATTGATGCTTGTCTTGAAAGTACTATTTATGAAAAGTCTTTGCTATATGATTCAGTTGTTTACTCATTACATTTACCATTGTCTTTGATCGCTGCATTCATTACATGTGCTTACAATAGTATGATCAAGATTATGATGGCATGTCACTTCAGAAATTATCTTTGTTATCGTTTACCTACTCGGGACGAGGAGGAACTAAGCTTGGGGATGCTGATACGTCTCCAACGTATCGATAATTTCTTATGTTCCATGCTACTTTATTGATGATACCTACATGTTTTATACATACTTTATGTCATATTTATGCATTTTCTGACACTAACCTATTAACGAGATGCCGAAGAGCCAGTTGCTGTTTTCTGCTGTTTTTGGTTTCAGAAATCCTAGTAAGGAAATATTCTCGGAATTGGACGAAATCAACGCTCAGGATCTTATTTTTCCACGAAGCTTCCAGAAGTCCGGAGAGGAAACGAAGTGGGGCGACAAGGCAGCCACACACCAGGGCGGTGCGGCCCAGGCCCTGGCCGCGCCGGCCTGTGGTGTGGGCCCCTCGTGGCGCCCCTAAACCTACCTCTTCCGCCTACTTAAGCCTTGGTCGATAATAACTCCAGTACCGAGAGCCACGATACAGAAAACCTTCCAGAGATGCCACCGCCGCCAATCCCATCTCGAGGGATTCAGGAGATCGCCTCCGGCACCCTGCCGGAGAGGGGAATCATCTCCCGGAGGACTCTTCACCGCCATGGTCGCCTCCGGAGTGATGAGTGAGTAGTCTACCCCTGGACTATGGGTCCATAGCAGTAGCTAGATGGTCGTCTTCTCCTAACTGTGCTATCATTGTTGGATCTTGTGAGCTGCCGAACATGATCAAGATCATCTATCTGTAATGCTACATGTTGTGTTTGTTGGGATCCGATGAATAAATGAATGCTATGTTATGTTGATTATCAATCTATTATCTATGTGTTGTTTATGATCTTTCATGCTCTCCGTTGCTAGTAGAGGCTCTGGCCAAGTTTTTGCTTGTAACTCCAAGAGGGAGTATTTATGCTCGATAGTGGGTTCATGTCTCCATTAAATCTGGGGAAGTGACAGAAACCTCTAAGGTTGTGGATGTACTGTTGCCACTAGGGATAAAACATCAATGCTATGTCTAAGGATGTATTTATTGATTACATTACGCACCATACTTAATGCAATTGTCTGTTGTTTGCAACTTAATACTGGAGGGGGTTCGGATGATAACCTGAAGGTGGACTTTTTAGGCATAGATGCATGCTGGATAGCGGTCTATGTACTTTGTCGTAATGCCCAATTAAATCTCACAATACTCATCATAACATGTATGTGCATGGTCATGCCCTCTTTATTTGTCAATTTCCCAACTGTAATTTGTTCACCCAACATGCTTATTCTTATGGGAGAGACACCTCTAGTGAACTGTGGACCCCGGTCCATTCTTTTACATCGAATACACCCATCGCAATACTCATTCCCATCGTTTCTCTGCAAACAATCATCATCCACACTATACATCTAATCCTTTGTTACAGCAAGCTGGTGAGATTGACAACCTCACTCTTACGTTGGGACAAAGTACTTTGGTTGTGTTGTGCAGGTTCCACGTTGGCGCCGGAATCCCTTGTGTTGCGCCACACTACACTCCGCCGCCATCAACCTTCAACGTGCTTTTGGCTCCTACTGGTTCGATAAACCTTGGTTTCTTACTGAGGGAAAACTTGCCGATGTACGCATCACACCTTCCTCTTGGGGTTCCCAACGGTCGCGTGCTGTACGCGTATCAGACCTAAAGGACCAATTACAGTCAAAGGAAGTTTTGCACTAGCCGACAAATGTGACAAAGATTTTCATCGACTGTCAGAAACTTTCGGGATGCAAGCAGAATACAGGGCGTCAAGGCTTACGACTGATTATGATGTGTTGCAAGATGTAGGAAGGCCTCTTAGGGAGCCAACCTTTAACACTACCAAAGATTTCAAGGAGGTGCAGATTCACCCGACAGATCCAAAGAAAACGACGTCCATCGCGACAGACATGGACCTCGCATAGGAAAGTGCGCTCGTCGAGTTCCTCCGTGAGCACTGGAAAATCTTCGCATGGTGTCCAGCTGACATGTCAGGAGTACCCAGGGAACTTGCCGAGCACCACCTAAACTTGGATCCAATAGCGAGACCAATTAAACAACCTTTGCGGCGTTTTTCGGAACCAAACCGCAAAGCTATGCTATCAGAGATTGATCGACTCAGAGAAGCTGGTTTTATTAAAGAGCTACATATAGAGGCCACGTGGGTAGCTAACCCAGTGCTGGTCCCAAAAAAAAACACGAAAGTCCTTCGCATGTGTGTCGACTTTACGTGTCTCAACAAACATTGTCCAAAGGATCACTTTCCCCTCCAAGGATCGACCATATCATCGACTCCACGGCAGGGTGTGAACGTCTTTCCTTCCTGGACGCATATTCTAGTTATAACCAGATCAGACTAAAAGAAGAGGATGAGGTCAAGACAGCGTTCATTACACCTCATGGCGTGTTTTGCTACAAAACAATGCCTTTTGGTCTGAAAAACGCGGGAGCAACATATCAGCGGATGATGCAGAAGTGCTTGGCAACACAGATTCGAAAAAACGTACAAGTGTACATTGACGATGTCGTCATAACATCAAAAAAGGGGACAACATTGATCGAGGACTTAAAGGAAACTTTCGGCAACCTTGACAAGTTTTGTCTCAAGCTGAACCCGACGAAATGTTCTTTCGGCGTCCCTGCAGGAGAACTTCTAGGGTTCCTAGTCTCAGCAAGAGGAATCGAGGCCAATCCAAAAAAAATTCAAGCTATTGTAACAATGAGGAAGCCAACAAAGTCAAAAGAAATACAGCAATTAACTGGGCGAGTCGCAGCTTTAAGCAGATTCGTCGCCAGGCTGGGAGAAAAGGCGTTACCGTTCTATGCTTTGATTAAGCAAGGAGAGAAGTTCCAGTGGAATGAAGAGGCAGATAGAGCTTTCGAGGATCTCAAGCGCACAATCTCGACACCACCAATCTTGGTGGCGCCTAAGGAGAAGGAACCCCTCCTGTTATACATTGCAGCCACGCCTCAGGTGGTTAGCACAGCACTTGTAGTCGAAAGAGAGGAAGAAGGAAAACTCCATGGAGTATAGAGGCCGGTATATTTCATCAGTGAAGTTTTATCGCCTTCAAAACAACGGTATCCGCAGTACCAGAAGCTAGCATATGGAGTGTTTACGACTGCAAGAAAATTGCGGCACTATTTTTCGGCGCATCCGATAATAGTGGTCAACGAGGCACCTTTATCCAATATACTAAACAATCCAGAGGCTATGGGTCGTGTCTCCCTTTGGGGAATAGAGCTTTCTCCTCGGGACATCACGTATGAAAAAAGAAAAGCAATAAAGTCGCAAATTCTACCAGATTTCATCGCAGAGTGGATGGAGCTACAAAATACAGGACCCCGGATTTATCGAGAACCTGGACTATGAACTTCGACGGGTCCAAGAGATTAGAAGGAGCTGGAGCAGGCGTGATACTAATATCACCTGAAGGCGAAAAATTAAAGTATGTCTTACGGATGACGTTTCCAAACGCGTCTAACAATGAGGCAGAATACGAAGCTCTTATACACGGGATGAAGATGGCGAAGGCTTGTGGTGCAACTCGACTAAAAATATTTGGCGACTCACAGTTGGTGGCTCAGCAAGTCATGAACCAATGTGATGCAGTCAATGATAGTATGGTAGCATACAAAGAAATGTACAATGAGCTAGAGAAGCTGTTTGATGGATGCGAAGTAAATCACATCAGCAGGCTGAGCAATGATGAAGCCGATGTTCTTGCAAACATTGGGTCGCAGTGTCTCGCGATTTCACCAGGCGTGTTTTGCGAAGAGATATCCGAGAGATCTACAAAGCCGAAGAAAGCACAGAAGAAACAGAAGGAGGAGAAATTCTCGGGGGCTACAAAAGAAGCACTAGAAGAAGAAGAGGAACAGGACCTAGTAATGATGGTGCAAATTCCATGGATGCAAGCGTACATATCATACATTCTAAAGAAAGAAATACCCGACGACCCAGTTGAAGCAAGGCGAGTTATTAGACGATCTAAAGCCTTTACTGTGGTCAAAGGGGAGTTGTACAAGCGAAGTATATCGGGAGTGTTACAAAGGTGCGTCACACACGAAGAAGGGAGGATAATTCTGAAGGATGTACACGAAGGAATATGTGGTCACCATGCAAGCAGCCGAGCTATAGCAGCCAAGGTTTTCAGAGCAGGATTTTATTGGTTGACAGCAATCGAGGATGCGAAAGAAATAGTTCGTACTTGCGACGCGTGCCAGAGATTTGCCGTAAAACCTCACTCTCCGGCAGCAGAATTGATGCCAATACCATTGTCTTGGCCTTTTGCTCAGTGGGGTCTCGATATGGTGGGAAAATTACACAAAGCTTCGCCAGGAGGATACGAGTACATGCTCGCTGTCGACAAATTCACGAAGTGGATAGAAGAAAAGCCGATAAATTCACCAGACGGAGCGTCGGCAATCAAGTTCGTGAAAAGCATCATTTTCCGGTTTGGAGTACCTCATAGCATCGTCACGGACAATGGTAGCAATTTTACATCCAAGGAATTCAAGGCATATTGTGCAGAGGTAGGCATTAAACTACACTTTGCATCAGTTGCGCACCCGCAGACCAATGGTCAAGTCGAGAAAGCAAATGGTATCATCTGCAATGGTATCAAGAAGCGTCTTCTAGCACCGTTGGAAAAAACTCGACATACTTGGCCAGAGGAGTTGCCTAGTGTGTTGTGGAGTATTCGAACAACACCAAATACATCGACACAAGAAACTCCGTTTTTCCTGGCCCATGTAGCTGAAGTAGTATTGCCAATAGAAATAGAGCATGATTCTCCGAGAGTAACGGAATATGATGAAGAGGCATCAAGGAAAGCATTGGAGGATGATGTCGATGCACTTGATGAAGCTCGAGATGAAGTGTTATCACGGGTCGCTAAGTACCAGCAAGATCTGAAAAACTACCACAGTCGACGATTGAGGCCAAGATCCTTTCAGGTAGGGGACTTAGTTCTTCGGCTCAGACAAAAAAGCCATGAAAAACTCGAGCCGCCGTGGCTTGGTCCTTACATCGTCACGGAAGTAATCGAAGGAGGAGCATACAGAATCAAGGACAAGAAGACAGGAGTTGCCGAGCCAAATCCTTGGAACGTGGCGCAACTCAGACGTTTTTACGCCTAGAGTCGAAATATAGCCCTCCTTGTAAAAATACAATGTACTGAAACGCCCGCGAGTTTTCAGACGCATCTTTTCCTTTCAGGGCACCGAGTGGGGCTGAAAGGTTTTTAATGAGGCAGGCTCGCGGTGTTGCAATATAGTAAAAGATACTGGTGACATGAATCTTTTTTTTTCGTCGACAGGCTCGGGGGCTCATACCTGTAAATATAGTATACTCAATAAAATTTATGTGCCTTGTTTTAACCTCGCAAACACAATAAAGAAATTAGCCACCGAAACACTCGGGGGCTAGGGAAAAGAAAAATATATGTATATTTGTCTTACAACATACATACAGAAAGTTATAATTTTCTTTCGACAACATAAGCTATTTACTGAAAAAATAAACTCAGTCATGTCCTAAAAGGTCGTCAATGTTTACTCTATCTTCTTCGGCAGAGGCACCCAGAAAAGCAGCGTAATGGCCATCGGCAAAAAAGTCGGCGTCCATCCGAAGAAGGTCGCCAATTATCTATTCAGCTACTGGGGTAACTACTGCATCGATTCTATCGACACCTCGTCGCCGTTGCCTCAGCTTGGTATGGACAGTTTCCACCACCTTGGTCATATCGAGTTTGGAGTGGCAGATCTGAAGCATAATAAGGGCAAACCTGGCGCCAGCTACCAGTTGAGCTCTTACAAAACCATGGATTTTGTGTGAGTCTTTAAATTTCTCCATCAACTCAGGAAGTGCCTTTGGTTGAACATTCCGAGGGAACATAGAATTGTAAATCATGGATAGAGTTTTGGTACAAAGCTCAAGGAATTCACGAACTTGGCATGAGCGGTCCTGGAATCTGACAATTTGTCCGGTACGTTCCGGGGTAGCCCAGAAAAGAGAGCCATGGTCAAGTGCCAGATTAACAAGGAAATTTGACCTCGTGTCCACCTGTTGATCTTCGGCAACAGCGTCCAGAAAGGGACCTATTTGGTGACAGCACAAGAATTAGAAAGGAGAAAACAAGGAAAAAACAGAGGAAGTTTAGGTTTAAGAAGTATATGATACATCCAAAACGTATCTACTTTCCCGAACACTTTTGCTATTGTTTTGCCTCTAATTTGTGTATTTTGGATACAACTAACACGGACTAACGCTATTTTGAGCAGAATTGCCCTGGTGTCTCGTTTTTGTGCAGAAACTCAACTTTCAGGAAAATCCCCGAGATTAATTCCAATGGGCCTATTTTCATAGAAGAGGGACGGAGCCAGAAGACCAGAAGGAGGGGGGCCACGAGGTGCCAACCCCATAAGGCGGCGCGGTGGGCCCCTGGGCCGCGCCGCCCTATGGTGGCGACGCCTCGGGCAGCCCCAGGTGCTCCCCTCTGGACTACTTAAGGGCTTCGACCTAAAAACGCACGGGGGTTAGACGAAATCGCCAGAAGACATCCAGAACACCGCCGCCATCGCGAAACTCCATCTCGGGACCAGAAACTCCGTTCTGGCACTCCGCCGGGACGGGGAGTTGGAGGAGATCATCGCCATCATCACCACCGACGCCTCTCCACCGACCAGCCATGTTTCCCCCATCCATGTGTGAGTAATTACCCCGTTGTAGGCTGAAGGGGATGGTAGGGATTGGATGAGATTGGTCATGTAATAGCATAAGATCGTTAGGGCATAGTGCCTAGTGTCCGTAATTGGTACTTTTATGATATTGTTGCAACTTGTTATGCTTAATGCTTGTCACTAGGGCCCGAGTGCCATGATTTCAGATCTGAACATGTTATCAATTCATGATGATATTCATTGCTTTATGATCTTACCTGCAAGTTGTATACACATATTGCTGTCCGGAACCCGAGGCCCCAAAGTGACAGAAATTGGGACAACCGGAGGGGAAGGCGGTGATATGAGGATCACATGTGTTCACGGAGTGTTAATGCTTTGCTCCGGTACTCTATTAAAAGGAGTACCTTAATTTCCAGTAGATTCCCTAGAGGCCCGGCTGCCACCGGCTGGTAGGACAAAAGATGTTGTGCAAGTTTCTCATTACGAGCACGTACGACTAAATATGGAACACATGCCTATGGATTGTTTAGTACTTGGATACTGTTTTATTACTATCTGCAAATGCCCTACCTTGATTGTTACATGAGTTCTCTCATCCATGCAGCGCCCGTTCATCCATCTCTGTGCCTACAGTATTTTAATCCTGTTGTTTACTATAATCACTACTGTTGTCTTTGTTACACTGCTGCTGATATTTCACTACTGCTACTGCTATAAAATCATATCGTCGATAAACTCTTGCGAGCAAGTTTGTTTCCAGGTGCAGCTGAATTGACAACTCCGCTGTTAAGGCTTACAAATATTCTTTGGCTCCCCTTGTGTTGAATCAATAAATTGGGTTTTACTTCCCTCGAAGACTGTTGCGATCCCCTATACTTGTGGGTCATCAGTATACCTACCAGTTCCAAACTTGCTTCAGTCATCAACTCGAGCATAAAATTCTCTCGGGAGGTAGCCTGCGCAGCTTCAGCTACGGCGGTTTCTTTGGCAGTTATAGCCTCTTGAGCCTGATGTAGCGCAACTTTCTCCTTCTCTGATGATTTTCGAGACTGATCCATTATTATAAGTGCTTGCTTCTTCATATACTGAAGTTGTTGACGGAGTTCTTCCAAGTCTTGTGATGAACCCTTACTCGAGGAATCTTCAATAAATTCATCATCAACAAGCGTTTTCTTCGAGTAGGAGGAAGCAGGAAAATCATCGGAAGGACGAGGAGTTGAAGTGTAGTTATCAAATATCAACTGGAAATAAAAGTTTCGACATCAATCATCAAGCAAAATAGATTTCCATTGATTTTCAAAGTATTTACATGACTATTACAAAAGGAGGGTTCCTAATGAACTAATGGGGCAGTTGTCGCCAAAGCTACTATGGCGACAGCATCAAAAGAGAAACAAAACAAAAGAGAAGGCAAGGTGGTCTACTTGACCTCCGGCTTCGATGAACTAGGATCAGGAGTTGGCTTGCATCCGAGGTAGGCGAGGATTTTCTTTGACTTTGGCTTCGCAGCCTTAATCAACGACTGCCACCTCTTCGTTTCCATCTCCTTCGTGTCGCTAACTCTTGCTCAGTCGACATCTTATTGGCTGTCAGCAACTAAGGCGATAGTGCCTTCAACACCAACTTTCAAACCTTCTTGGCGAAGTTTGAGCCCAAGATCTTCTTGAGAATTGAAGCACTTGGCGAGAGCAGTAAAAGTCGTGGGTTCTTCCTTCTTCGTGAAGAAGTAGGGAAAAACCGCGACAGACCTGTTCTGGCTTCGGCAAGGCCTTCGCGTGCCTCATCTCCATGGATCTCAAGGAGGGAAAGCGCGTTGAGAAGGCGATCACCTTCCGGATTTTCCAGATCATAATCTTGATGTGTTTTCCCTAAAGGAGTAAAAAGAAGCTTGTCAAGAAAAAGCGAGCAAGGACAAATATGACGACCCGAAGAAATAGCAAGGATCTGAGTACTTACTAACAAAACGTCGACTCTGCGACTCCAAGCGAGTAAGGATTTCTTTTTCACGAGCAGACTGTTGAGCTATGTTGTCGCTCAAAGAAGTTTCCGCGTCATGAAGTCTTTGTCGAAGATCTTCGACAACGGCAGCATCTACTTCAGCTTTCTTGCGAGCTCTTTCGCTTTGCTCCAATTTACGAGCAAGAGCATCAGCGCGCTTGTTGGCTTCCGCAAGATTTGCTGGTAAAACAATCGACAGTAATAAATGTCATGACAAAATAATGGTGGGGAGGTCATTTACCAGAAGAAGCAGCAAAAATAGTACGTTCAAGCTTTTTAGCATGGTCACGGTACCCGACAAATTGGGTACCGAGACGGATAAACTCCTTCATCAAAGGCTGCAAAGAAAAATAGAGAAAGAAACGTCAATATAGGAAGTAAAAAGTTCGACAGCAAAAAGCAAAAGAGAAGCAAAAAACAAAGAGGAGTCGACAGCATTGAAATATTCGGAACATAAAAGAAGAAGTGAACAACTTACATCATCCATTGAAGGAGTCGTGGAGCTACCAAGTAACAAGGTAGCTCCTTGGTCGGCTCGACCCTAGCCCTCTTTGGCGAAGGGGCACGGGGGCTTGCAACTGGAGTTGGATGCTCGATGTTTTGCTGAGGAGGCGAGGTTTCATCCCCATCAGGCTGAGCTTCAGAGACAACTAAAGTACGCGACGTACTCGTTCGAGCAGTCGCGTCAATAGGTGGATTTTCATCCTCATCACCACTACAATAAAAAGGCGACAAGCTAAGAAACAACATAGACAAAATATTGAGAGCAAAAACAAAAGAGCAGCAGGAACTTACGAGCTAACAAGAGCATCTTCATAAGGGTTGAAAGTTGTCCTTTTTTCAGAAGGACCAACTTCTTCGGCAGGAGATGCGCCGGCTTTGGAGGCGCCAGAATCGGTGACTTCGTCCCTTTTCCTCTTGTTCCTTGGAGAAACAGCGGAGGGGAGGGAGTGTGTCGAGGCGGTAGCCTCAGAGTAGACTTCTTTTTCAGAGGAAGTCGCGGATTTCTGAGAACCCGCGACTTCACTTTCAGGGCGAGAAGTACCTTGGTTGTCGTCGGTGACAACAATCCGTTCTTCAACTTCTCCACCTTCAGGAAGAGGAGGAAGAGAAGCTAGAACTGGGTGGTTCTGCAAAAGCAAGGAGTGTCGACAAAAAGTTACGCAAAGGACGCGAGCAAAATAGTAGTCGACAAATACTAAAAAATCGAGAGTACAAGATAGTAGTTGAGGGAAAAAATACCTCGGGGAGGGCGTTGATGCCACTATATGGCTCGACGCGGCAAGAGGATGGAATAGTATCCTTCTTGCTGAGCGATGAAATTCTTCGGATCAGTTTTTCCAAGTCCTTCACAGGAAGGTCTTTGGAGAGCCTGTCGACATCTTCTTCACCAGCATACATCCAAAGGGGATTTTTGCGAGCTTGTAAAGGCTGCACTCTAATCCTAAGGAAGTAGGCTATGATCTGGATACCCGACAATTCCTTGCCACGAGTGTTTTACAGCTCATGGATACAAGACATCAGTGCCTCTGACGCCTTTCTTTCTTCTTCGGTGGCTTCAGCATCCCAGGATCGGCGGCGAAGAATATTGGCACCTCCATCGAAAGGAGCAATGTTGTACTCCACCGAGACGGAGCTTTCTTCGTGCACGTAGAGCCACCTTTTGCGCCACCCCTGGACGGAGTCGGGGAATTTGACGTCGAAATACTTGACATCATGGCGAACGCAAATGACAACGCCGCCTATGTTGTAGGCGACATTGTGGGATCCATTGGGGCGAAGGCAGAAGATGCGCTTCCAAAGAGCCCAATTAGGATGGACTCCGAGGAAGCATTCACAGAGGGTAATGAAAATCGAGACGTGGAGGATAGAGTTGGGCGTCAGCTGGTGCAGCTGCAGCCCGTAGACAAAGAGGAGACCGCGGAGGAACTCGTGAATAGGGGGAGAGAGGCCGCGAATAAGATGGTCAACGAAACTGACCCGATATTCGATTGGAGGCGATGGATAGCTTTCCTTCTTGGGGAAGCGCAGCGCGTTGTCCTTCTTCGTGAACCCGAGCTTCTTCAGCAGGTTCATGTCTTGGTTGGAGATTTTGGATCTCTCCCACTCCAGATCTTGAGCTGCCATCTTCGACTCCGGTGTACTATTCCTGGTGAGCCGTGCGCGCGGTGGCATCAACAATGGTGTAGGAGAAAAGTGCGAGCGTGGTTGAGCTCAAGAAGTGCGGGACGCAATGGAGGATTTTGGCAGAAGAAAGCAGAGGTGCGGCGCGAGCGAAAGGGCGAACGGAGGAAGAAGATGACCTTAAATAGGGGTGCGGCGAATCGACGCACCGTTGGATGGAAAAATTGTGAGATGGATGATGTACACGTGGATAAGGGGTATCAACGTAATTTCACTATGAAGGAAAGGAGCAGGCGCTACAGTGCGTGCGCCAGGAAAAGTGGAGGACGTCTGTCCCCCACTTGCACGACGTGTCAATTTGATAAGAATTTTGGGCCCGCAAGACAGAGAGAGCGGTACTCGCGTCTTCCCGATACAGTGATCGTGGCTATCGTCAGCAATGATGTCACCTTGGCAAGAGAAAATCTCGGCTGTGAAGACTCATAAAAATGGCGGCAGTAGAATATTATTGCTTATTTCGAGAGCCTATGATCAAATACAAGTTTTTGCTCAAATGCTCAGGGGCTACTTTGGAAAAATGAAAAACTCGAGTATGACAAAATAGAAATGGCGAGAGCGTATGATCAAATACAAGCATTTGCTCATAGCCTGTGGGGCTACTCCCATCGGGAGCGCTGGTCGCGCACCCGATAGATATGAAAACCTTGAGAAAGAAGGAAAATATAGCAACATAAGGCGTTGAGCTTACAACCAAGCACAAGTCCTTGGCTATAGCCTCGGGGGCTACTCCCATCGGGAACGCTGTTCGCGTGCCCGATGAAATTATAAAAAGAAGTGAGAATATTTCGAGTTATACAAATAACTCTACATATACTCCCATCGGGAAGGCAAGATAAAGTCATTCGTTGACTCAATAAAATGTGCTATTCCAACAGCAGAAAAGCACTCGACAATATATTCTCAGAGCGCCAAAGTCGCGAATAATCTCTGAATGCCGCAAAATTTTGCGAAGGTAAGACCCCAGATCCATTCTGAGCGGCGTGGCGCTGTCTCTGACGTCGGTTTGCTACTTTTTTCCGTATCAACAGATACGAAGAAAAATCCTAACGGACGCGTTAGGTACCCGATAAAATATGACTGGGACTCGACAGATGGTAAGACCTTAAGCGGCACCTGTCGAAGTTTACACCAGTATCCCGAGATCATGTCCAGGGACGTGATCTTGAAGTAGGTTTTTACGGATTGCCACTAGAGCAGTTAACTAGTACCTGATCCGTCAGATGAACTAGCCCCAACTACCATTATCCCTGTACAATATATAATTGCGTATCCAAAGATATGTGATAAATTCGACAGAGTTATTGAATGACTATAAAGTTGGAGATTTTCCCTGATTCTTCGATTCAAGCAAAATCTCGGGGGCTACTGACATAGGCATCCCCAATGGGCATGCCGAAGATGGTACCCGGGGTTTATTGAAGGCCAACGACTCGATGAATATGAAGATTCGGAGGCCCAAACTAGTATTAAGGGAAGCTAGAGTTGTATTAGGAAATACATACTTGTAATCTTGCGGGATGGGTTGGAAACCCTCCCGGACTCTGTAACTTGTGTATTATGAATCCCTCGACTCCACCTCCTATATAAGGGGGAATCAAGGGACAAAGAGAGCATCGATTCATTGTTTCACGCAACCCTAGTTTTCACATCGTCGAGCACTTTTCGGCTGAAACCTTCGAGATCTACTTGCCCTCTACTTACGACTAAAACCCTAGTCTACAATCTGTAGGCATTGATAAGTTAATCCCTCGTCACCAGCCCCGGCTCCCCCTACCTTGAGCTCCCCGCAACATACTCGTCCTCAACATCGCGCGCATAGCTGAGGTGAGGCGAGGCCACCGGGCAGAGCAGGCGGCGAGCTCAGGCGAGGCCTCTCCCGGTGGAAGCGGAGCCGCCCGATTGCCCGGCCTCCCCATTAATTGCTCGCTGATGGAAATTCCCTCCCCAAAATCTCGCCCGCGAGAGCCGCCGGGCGCCGGCCCTCCCAGAGTAATCCACCTGCGTCCATGGCGTGGCTGTGATCGAGCGGACCCGGACGCGTCGCCCGTGAAAGTTGTGGGAGATTTTTCAAGATTCAGATGTATCTAACTACTATTTAGTGTCCAGATACATTCAAATTTAGAAAAATCTCAGACATGCTTCTTTGGATGGAGGGAGTAGATGCATTTGACATGTATCAGCATCCCCAAGCTTAACATATGCTCGTTCTCGAGTATAAAGGTGATAAGTAAATTGGCTTTGTAGTTTGTTGGCAATAGACACACAATATATAATTCATGATAATTTCTACTCAAGTATATATGATGGTTCATGGATAAGTAAATAACAACAAGCAATAATCATATGAAGTAAAAGAAAAAGAAAAACTTCAAATATGCATAAGAGTAAAGGCATCTTGCATAATAGTAAAGGAACAATATTATGGACAATTAAGAAAACTTGTATGTAAGATATAAATGATTCATAAACAAGGTTCCGCAATGAGAACCTTTCCTAACATTTGGTCATAGAATAGATCTTTTAAGAAACTTTGTTTCTTTGACTTGAAAAGAAGTAGAAAGTAACAAGGGATTAAACATGGGCAAGACATCTATATTCCACATCTTTATACTCCTGCTTCGGCGTTGGCGCGACACCCTTGACCTCCCATGGCCTCCTCTACTTCCCATGGCCCCGCATGTAGCATCCTCCTCCCGAGGCCGAGGTCATGTGCGGCACGTCGCTGTCGACCGTGCTAACATATGGGCGGGGTCATCCTCCTCATCGGCCATATGGCTGCAGCCCCGAGCAGTTGTCGCTGCAAAAGGGTGACAGTGTTGCTACCATCGGCATCCGAACATGCTACCGACGTTGTTCAGTGGTGCTACCGTCAAGGGGGTCAGCGATGCTACTGTCCAGGGCATCGGTGGTGCTGCAAATGTTGGGCAGCGCTGCTACTAGTAGGCAGACTCAGATTTATCCAAGTTGGTGTTGAATTATAAGACTATTCTTCTCAAAAAAAAATGATGCTGCTTTTAGTATTTTCAAATGCTACGACCGTTTTGCAGTTTTGTTATAATGGTACAATATTTTTATTACAACGTCTCCGACGAGGTCTCCGTTATGCGGATTTTGCAACATAGGAATACTTTTTTTTTGTTACCACTTTTTTATGGTTTTGCTACATTACACAATATGTTTGCTACTTGGTCTCCAGTGAGGTGTATCATGAGGCCTCCGTTGATGTCTCTAAAGATGTCGGATTTTGCTACAGCTACGACGTCTCCGACAAGTCAGTATTTTTTTCTTTCCTAAGTGAACCGTTTTTTACTACAGTAAAGCAAAAGCCAGTGTGTTTTTTGCTACATGAAGCAAAAAAGGACGTTTCATCATGGGACACTGGGGCTTGGAAATCAAATCCCCGGAGCTGTCCTAACGATATTGGATCAGTTTAATCCTACACTTCAGACCGATTTAATTTTCTTAAGGTATATCACCCGTTTCATGGCAACTGAATTTAGTCCAGAGCCCAGACTTGTTACGACGGTAGAAAGAGGCGGCGTGTGCTGTCCTGACTCGAGAAAATCATATCTGCAACAGCAACGGTTTCCTTTTCTCCCCACGCGAAAATTACTCCACGACGCCACGTCTGTCTAGGATTATCGTCGAAGAATGCAACTCCACATCAATAGGTTAATTTAGGCTTTCGTAGCGGCCGCGTTTCCTCCCAACCCATTCGCTATATATAAAGGAAGCCAAGAAACGATCCATCACCACGAGCACTACCCAATACCCTAACCCACGACGATCTAGCGAAGAAGCAAGGGAGAGCGGTTGGTGATCAATCTGCCAAGATGCAGATCTTCGTCAAGACCCTGACCGGGAAGACGATCACTCTCGAGGTCGAGAGCAGCGACACCGTTGACAACGTTAAGGCCAAAATCCAGGACAAGGAAGGTTTGTATATTGCCATCATTGATCGATTGATCGATCTCGTTTCCTCGTAATCTATGATTGACCGTCGATCGACGAGCTTCATCGACCATCTAGTAACTGCATCTTTATTTCAAAAAATCTAGTAACTGCATCCATGGCTAATTGATATCCGGCCGTTGCTTGATTATCGCAGGCATCCCTCCGGACCAGCAGCGCCTCATCTTCGCCGGGAAGCAGCTGGAGGACGGGCGCACCCTTGCCGACTACAACATCCAGAAGGAGTCGACGCTGCACCTGGTGCTCCGCCTCCGTGGCGGCACCAGGGGCGGCTACATCATCCAGGAGCCCAGCCTGCTGCAGCTCGCCCTCAAGTACAGGGAGAAGAAGATGGTCTGCCGCAAGTACGTCGTCTCTATACATACGCATGCAAAAGCCCAGTATTAGATTAGATCTAGCTAAGTTGTTCATGCATTGCGTGCTTTGTATGGAGTATGTGATTGATCTTGTTGTCCATGTCGAGCAGGTGCTATGCGCGGCTTCCCGCCAGGGCGACCAACTGCCGCAAGAAGAAGTGCGGCGCGCCACACCAACCAGCTCAGGCCCAAGAAGAGGTTCGTCAGCAAGACCTCCATGTGAAGAATTAAGGGGAGCCGTACATGTGCTGCGTGCGGTTGAATAAATTGTGCGATTCGTCTTGTTAGGTTATATATATACTCCTGTTCTAGTTTGAAGTTTTAGGCCATGCCTGTACTGAATCTTTTATATGAACGAGTGATTGTCTACTATAATCAGTATGGAGGAACTCATCACCTTAGGCCCCGTTTGGCACCACAGTACTATTATTGAAGTATTCAGAGAATACTTTTGTTTGGTCGCAAAGAATAATTAAACTATTTTTGGCAATACTACAACCTTAAAATATCAGAGTTTCACATACATCGATGTGTCTGTCTGTAACTAAAGACTGCGGTATTAGTACTTCATTATCTCTGAAAATGTGCTATTTTTGAAGTATTAGAAAAACAACTCTGGATTTCTTTTTTCAAAATTCAAGTATTGCTATGCCAGGCTGTCAAATACTATGGTCAGTTTTAGCAAAACTTTGTTGCCAAGCTAGGCCTAGTTTCTAAAAATACTGACGTATTAAATACTTCCAACCTGTTTGGATTCAACAAATGCATACTATTGTTTTAGAAACTGAAGTATTTCTCGAAATTGCATTTTTTTTGCCATATTAAAAACTCCAGGCATTACCTCTTTTTATCGAAACTGATGAAGTATATTTTCTAAAACCGAGGTATTCCGTTGCCGGGTACTGAAATACTTTATTTTTGAAATACTATGGTTTTAGAGAAACAAAGCTCCCAAACAAATGTTATTGATGGCGCCTCTAATTTTGTTAGCCAATGATCTTTTATTTATTTTGTCATATCAGTAACTTCTAAAACAAGTGGGTTCCTTTTTCTTTTTGCGGGAAAAAAGTGTGATCCGATCTCAAATGTCTCACGACTATTAACGCCACGCATCAAACCCAAATAGTGTCCAATCTCAATGTTTTACGATCAATGACGCCAAACATCAGTTTGCGCGGCCATAGAGCTTCAGAGAAGGAGGTAACGCGGAGGGGCATGGAAGTTGGTTCCAATTCGATTAGCTGATGCAAGGATGATTGCTTCCATTTTGGCTTGAGGAAGGAAGGAGCAGTTCTAGTTGCTGTTATGGCAAATTCTATCAGCATTGTGTTTTTTTTTTCTGTGGCAAAGCATAGTATTAGTAGAGTGGGCTCTTATGAGAAAAAACTTAAAACTGACCTTTAGAAGGTCAAAGGTCCGATTCTGTCACCAAAATGGAGATCTGTGCAGTTTACTTGCTGACAATCTGGGAAGTTTAGAAGAGAAGCTTGCTTTGAACACAAAATCGTTCTAGATCCTTGAGTGATGATTCATGGCTAAAACGGGAAAACAGAGAGGGAGTGGGAAGAGAAAGAATACAGAGAGAAGGCTAAAACAGGAAAACAGAGAGGAACTGAAATGGCAAGACATAATACAGAGAGAACAGTTAGAAGTCCAGCTGTAGAAACTCAAACAGCATCAGCCATCTGCCCGTCCCTCCTGTCGTATGGAATGGTCGATTCAACCAGCTCACTCAGGTCTGCATGGCTAGAAATTTAGTGACCAGTTACCACAGTTCTTAACTCCAACGTTCAGCCTCCTTAACTCCAGCCTTTTAGTCGCATGGGTCTGGAGGGCCCCGAGCTCCTGCACCATGTTGTTCCGTCGCGGGTTGCATCGATGGTCTGCGGCTCTGCCCGCATCACTTGGGCGTCGGGGCGGCGGCCCCGACCTTGGCGGCGGCCTCCTCCTTCCGCCGGAGAGGGCCAGCAAGATATGGTGGATCTTGGGATCTCATGTCTTGCAGAATAAAAGGCGGCGGTCCTAGGGCCTCTCTTGCGTGAAGAGGAGGACTTACCGGAGGCCTGGACTCGTGATCTGGCCGGAGGGTTGAGTTCCAGAAGGCTCCGGCCGACGAATGTAACAGTGCTTTGCCTGGAGTTTGCTGGATCGGAGGTATTCGGTCGTGCGCACCCATGCTTTTATTCCGACCGATTGGTTCTGGAGGGAGCGGCGCGAAGCTCTTTTTCTGTGTTGACATCAAGTGATTATGGATCCATGATGAAAGTCGCAAGAAGAGAATTTCATGAAGGCCGGAGGGGAGGACTAGCTAAGGGAGGTTCAAGTCTCCACGCTGTTGAGAGACTGGCTTGGTGTTCCGGGCTTCACAACAGCGGTATGAAAGTGGGGGCGACAACAGAGTTGAAGCGCAGAGTCCTACCTTTCAGGGTGAAAACCCAAGGTCTGGCCTTAACTGGTTGTGCCTGGCAATGGCCTTGGTGGAGGCATTGTTTTGAGAGCGGGGACTATCTTCAGGGTGAAAACCTAAGATCTTTGATCGGGCGACGATGGTGTTGGAGCACTGTTTCCTTCTTGGAGGCGTCGTTTTTTGGAGAGTCTGTAATTCAGGTGTTGTCTTGGCGGTGGATGTACTGCTGTTGTTAGGCCCGAGATGCTGTAGCGGGGCTTTTGTTTCTTAGTTTTCTTTTCCTTTTTTTGGTTGTGTGCATCCGTAGTGCCATTAGGGTGGTGCGTTGCAGCAGAGGCTGGGTGTAATTGGTATCTTCTTGATATTAATATATTCCCTTTATCGAAAAAAATGCAATTCCACCAGCTGATGGAAAGAACCGTTATTAACCCTGCAACGTGCAGTCAAGCAACACACAACATATGGCAGAATTTCTGTAACAACTAACCTGTAAAAGAGTGGCAATGCACAGACCAATCCATTCCTGATTGAATGGAGATTTCATTCAGTTTGTACAAGAAACTGTTTGCTGTGAAATTCCTACTACATATCAAACATCAATAAAAATAAATTAATCTCTTTTACTCAATTGTACCAGACAAAATACATATGAATACGATGACATGGGTATACAGCACATCATGTTATTACATTGATGAAACAGAATGCCTAATACATGGCAAGTAGGCGGGTAGCCTCTTCCTATATGCACAATGCCACTATAAGGACAGTGTCCTCGTTTATTCCATGTGTGGAGCTACAAGACTTCCTCCACTATTCTCATGTTGCAATCTCCACAATGCTGATGATAAGGAGCATACTGTTTATTTTCCCAAAAGGATTGATAAAGTATGTGGAGTTAATACAATTTCTAATGTGAGAACTATCAAAGTGGGAGTTATTGATTATTCTATATATGAGCCTAAAGAAGGATATCAAAATATTATGATTGGATCCATATCAATTTAATACAAGGTAACATGATTGATTTGAGGTTTATTTCTTCTTATGTCGTGTAAAATTTATTTGGTGGCAAGACTTGATCAACCTTGTTAACAAGTACATTTTATATGCATAGAGGAGCTAAACAACATTTCTTTCTTCCGCCACTTGTTCTACTTGCTGTAGCACTAATTGTTTTGCAAGGTTCATTAATTGTTTAGAGGTTTGAAAATCTTTTTCTGCCCAGTAGTAATAATTTTAACACCCAGAAATGTGCATTTTTCAAAGTTTTCAAAAATTCACAAAAATTATATCGTTGGTCTTATTTTTCGAAGAGCTACCTGGGAGCACCTGGGGCTGACCAGTGGGGCACCCCAGGGCTGCCCCCCATGTGCCGGCGCGGCCAAGGAGGGGGGCGCGCCACCCTATGGTGTGGGCCCCTCCTTGCCCCACTAAGTCATCTCTTCCTCCCATTCCACTCTCTCTCCCGAAAAAACTCGTACCAACTTTCTCTCACTCGCGTTTTTGCTCAAGAGCTCAGGATTTCTCGATCTCTTTGCTCGGCCAGTTGCATTCAAATTTGGCACATTTGCTCTCCGGTATGTGACTCCTCCGATTATCCAAGTAGAATTTTGTTTGGTTGAGTATATCGGCTGCTGTAGGTAACATATTAAGTGAGCTTGCATGCTTGTTCTAAGTTGTAAGAATTAGTTTTGATGCACGTTTAGTACTCTACCAAGTTCCTATAGTAGTTTCCCTCAATTATATGTCTCCAAATCAACTTTTATAATGTTTGTTGAAAAATTTCAGAAAAGGAGGATGGATAACTATAACTTTGGAGAAGTGTTCAAAAGAGAGACGACAAGCACGGGGAGGCCCTCAAGGGCAACCACTCGATTTAGACGATCCTATAATGAGGATGTCATCGCACCGAGATTCGAAGTTGAAGAGGATAATGGAGTCCCTAACGCTTCATCTTTTCCATGTTATAACTTTTTGAGTAATGCAGGGCTGCTGGATGATTTCTTGGTCCTCATCAATAATGTGGGCTTAACCACCTATATGGAAGATGAGAGGGATCAATACTACATGCTAACTAAAATCTTTGTTGAGAGCTTTCAGTTCAACAACAAACACTACCAACCATCAGTTACATTCAGGATTTATGATAATCCTATTACCATGAAGTTGAAGGATTTTTGTACTTCATTGGATATTGCCCCTATAGGTACAACGAAGAAGATCGAGAATAATCTCAAGGCTTTGCTGGAGCTCTATCGAGAAGTTACCAATGATGATAGCCGCACCATTCAGCGCGGCAAGATAAGAAACATTCAACTCCCTGCCATTAGATATTTCGCTTACTATCTTGCTACTAGCATTCTTGGTAGGGAGAACACTAGCAACATTTCTAGTTATCATCTTGTTTTTCTAGTTGCTGCACTTACTGGAAAGACACCTTATCATCTTGGTGCTCTTGTTGCTCGTCGTTTATCCACTAAGGGGCCTATTTTTGGAGAAATTATTGCCTTCATGGGAGCCGCTCTTGAAAGTCTGGTTGACGAGGTAGTTAGAGTGCCCACTACCATTCGTTGACAACAACAAACACCTCTCAAAATAATTTTACTCCTGTTTAAAAAATTAAAAGCTCTAGCGCATGTTAATCCCAAGAGTTAAATAGTCCTCCAAAACTAGGCCCTTATTGGATAAACGACGAGCAACAAGAGCACCAAGATGATAAGGTGTCTTTCCAGTAAGTGTAGCAACTAGGAAAGCAAGATGATAACTAGAAATATTTCTAGTGTTCTCCCTACCAAAAATGCTAGTAGCAAGATAGTAAGCGAAATATCTAATGGCAGGGAGTTGAATGTTTCTTATCTTGCCGCGCTGAATGGTGCGGCTATCATCATTGCTAACTTCTCAATAGAGCTCCGTCAAGGTCTTGGGACTTTTCTCGATCTTCTTCGTTGTACCTACAGGAGCAATATTCAATGCAGTACAAAATCTTTCAACTTCATAGTAATAGGCCTATCATAAATCCTGAATGTAACTGATGGTTGGAAGTGTGTGTTGTTGAACTGGAAGCTTTCAACAAAGATTTTAGTTAGCATGTAGTATTGACTCCTCTCATCTTCCATATAGGTAGATAAGCTCACATTATTGATGAGGAACAAGAAGTCATCAAGCAGCCCTGCATTACGCAAAAAGTCATAACATGGAAAGGATGAAGCATTAGAAACTCCATTATCCTCTTCAACTTCGAAGCTCGGTGCGATGACATCCTCATTATAGGATCGTCTAATTCGAGTGGCTGCCCTTGAGGGCCTCCCCGTGCTTGTCGTCTCTCTTTCGAACATTTCTCCAAAGGTATGGTTATCCATCTTCCTTTTCTGAAATTTTTCATCAAACATTATAAAAGTTGATTTGGAGACATATAATTGAGGGAAACTACTATAGGAACTTGGTAGAGTACTAAACATGCATCAAAACTAATTCTTACAACTTAGAACAAGCATGCAAGCTCACTTAACATGTTACCTACAGCAGCAAAATATTCAAGATATACTCAACCAAACAAAATTCTACTTGGATAATCGGAGGAGTCACATACCGGAGAGTAAATATGCCAAATTTCAGACAGAAATCTGGGCTGAGCAAAGAGATCGAGAAATCCTGAGCTCTTGAGCAAAAACGCGAGTGAGAGAAAATTGGTACGAATTTTTTCGGGAGAGAGAGTGGAATGGGAGGAAGAGATGACTTAGTGGGGCAAGGAGGGACCCACACCACAGGGTGGCGCGCCCCCCTCCTTGGCCGCGCCGGCACATGGGGGGCAGCCCTGGGGTGCCCCACTGGTCAGCCCCAGGTAGCTCTTCGAAAAATAAGACCAACGGTATAATTTTTGTGAATTTTTGAAAATTTTAAAAAATGCACATTTCTGGGTGTTCAAATTATTACTACTGGGCAGAAAAAGATTTTCAAACCTCTAAACAACTAAGAAACCTTGCAAAACAATTAGTGCTACAGCAAATAGAACAAGTGGACGAAGAAAGAAATATTGTTTAGCTCCTCTATGCATATAAAATGTACTTGTTAACAAGGTTGATCAAGTTTTGCCACCAAATAAATTTTAAACGACATAAAAAGAAATAAACCTCAAATCAATCATGTTACCTTGTATTGAATTGATATGGATCCAATCATAATATTTTGATATCCTTCTTTAGGCTCATATATAGAACAATCAATAACTCCTACTTTGATAGTTCTCACATTAGAAATTGTATTAACTCCACATACTTTATCAATCCTCTTGGGAAAATAAACAGTATGCTCCTTGTCATCAACAGTATGCTCCTTCTGTATATAGACACTATTTAGTGTATATAGACACTATTTAGTGTATAGATACATCCAAATTTAGACAAATATCATCTATTTATAGACGGAGGGAATACTTAAGTTAAACATCAGAGACTACGAAAGATTAACAACAAATATGGAAGGTGAGAGACCATTCTATAAATTAAGAAAGATGAAAGATGTACCTCCACTGCCATCAATTTCCGTACATCACTTGCATAGAGCTTTGGATCGTCTTTTTCTTGCTGAGAAGGATAGTACACAGGCAAATGGACAACCTCTAGATAGTTTGCAAACTGACAAAGGAGCAGCAATATATGGCGTGCCTGAAAGTTTTAGTGAAGTTAAAGCGATACTTGAACTCACAAATGAAAGTACCCATTCATATAATTAACAACTAACGATATAAGAGTATCAGCTGGAATCAGTTCGAATAACTACAGAAAAGTAACATTAGGATTTAGGAATCAGTTGGAGAAACACAAGAACCATTAGAGATACACATTACAAACATTCTGAAAAAATGCTATATCCAGGGTATATCTAATAGATAGTCTGAGCTGTTAGTTTTCTGAGGTCAACTGCCCATCATGTAATTTTATATGTATCACTGTTAGTTTAACTGTTTTGGGTGAAAGAAACAAAATATTCCATTACGAAAAGAAAGCAACAACACTGGGAAACAAAGAAGCTAAACAGAAGTTCATTAATGAAATGTCCTAAACTTATGCACTAATGAAATGAACATACATAAGATGATATCGATCAATGTTATTTTAGTGGACAACATCAATTCTAATAAGATCAATTCCTTCAGTGTATGGTTCATACATGCGCTCATTGTAGGTATTTGGAACTGACAACTACAAGTTTGCATAGACTTCCAAGTGACACTTACCCCATCCATGGAGTCCCATGCTGGACTAAATCTCTTGTATGGGTATCTTAAAATGACTGGCCGTACTGGTGCTTTTGCAAGAAAGGCTCCTGTCTTGAACGGAAGGAGATAGTCCCCATTTGTAGTTGTACCCTCTCCAATAGGAATCCAGTCAATTGTATAAGATGAATACAAAACTACACCAATAAAGCGGAGACAGATTTACGGAATGACTAATTCCCTGTGTTCTTGGACCACAGTACACAGTTCCACAATTTTGGTGTTGAGCACAAATATACAAGTACTAAAATAGGTTGTACAAAATTTGAAAAGATATACAGAAAATATTGAAGAAACAATTATGATAAAACAAGACAAATACAAACAGAAAACCAATTGAATAATAAAAAATCATCACGCAAAAGTAATCTACGACTTACAAATCAAATATAGACACAAGATCCTGATATTAAGATGTGATTGTAATCCCAGAATAAGAACAAGATCAAAATAAGACAGGTCACATAATATATGCAGTTACAAGGTATTGTGAACAAGCATTATATATTCCACAAGATGAGAAAAAATATACCAGGCTACTAGCCATTCAAATATGTGTCATAAACGAACAATAAACTCGAAATGGTCATTACTGTCCATATGTACAAAATCTAACGAAGAAGAAAGTATTATTATGCACCAACCAGGAAAGAGTAGCATCATTGGAGAGTCTTTTTGTCTATGAGCTCGCTCGATTCTTTCAGTTACAGCACCTGTGCGATATAAGTTAGAAAGCAGAACAAGCAAAATAGAATGTAGGCTACTGTGTTTGAACAACCCTGACCACGAAAAACTAAGCGAATTATTATGTATTGAAGTGCCAAATCTGCTTACAGTAGCTATTTTTTAAAGAAAATGAACCTATGGTCCATCACCCCAAAATGGCAACAATATAGTCCCTAGACTGAAAAGTCTAACAATACCATCTAAGAATAATTGATGTTGCTTAGCTAAACTTCGATTACGCATTAGATAATACCACTCCATACTATAAGAATGCTATTACAAACATGCCAAATTTATCTCAGCCGTGCAGAGATTTTTTACTGTTTAGAATTTCTTAGTCAACAGATAATGCTTTGTGTTTGATAGTTTCTGGTTTACCTACCACCATGAAAACATTCAATCTTTAACCACTGTAGTGATTTTATGGAATTATCTTTTATTTTTTCCTATTAAGATAAATTTTACCTCCCCCGTCCCATAATATAAGATGATCTTACAACCAACATATGAGTATATTTGTTGTAATAACATCTTATATTATGGGACAGACGAAGTACTAGTTAATAAAGCTAGTACCTTGCTCCTAATCCACCTATAAGCTTCCATGTTGCAATCATATCGCACCTAGCCATCTCCAGTAGGTTAATGACATAGTAGTCAAATAATTAGTGGTTAAAGAATGACATGCCTATATTGAAAGGACACCGCAATAATAACTATGAACAGGATTTTACTTGTTGACACTCGTCAGTTTGTGAAGATTTATCATGTAAAATATAATAATTCTCTGGGTATAAATTGCATAACTAGTTTACTACTATAAGTCATCTTCCGAAGTTGAACCATAAGGATGAGAAAAATAATGCACAGCAGAGGCAAAAAAATGTAAGCATGTTCACTTAAGGTCACACATCAATGTATACCTGAAACACCTTTGAAATCCGAAGCTTTAGACTCTCGCTGAACAAAAATACAACCCATGCATTTGCTGCATCGCAACAGAAGGTCATGCTATAGATTCAGTTTAGTAATAAATACTCCACAAACTGTTGTTCTATCCTATTATCCACTAAAATACAATGTTGCAAGCTTCTAACTAGAAAGTCTAAAACGTGTGATCCACACAGCAAGAGAATGTTATTACCTTATGAGACCAACTAGGGGCAATCTGGCCACTGATCTCTTCAATGAGGACAGCCATCGCGTGCAAAAACAAGCATGTCAAAATCAACACATTCTGATTTCTGAGGACATAATTCTTGAGAAACCGAATGAATAATATCAACATTACAACATAACTGCGGTACCTTAGCAACAAAACTTGGAAGGGAAGATGACATGTGATACAGAATATCCAAATGTGATACATGATTAGATACAATTGCCCCTGGTCTTCCCAAATATTCAGACTTGCCCAGGTCCTCGTCCTGAAAGAAATAAAGTATCCCTAGTTGAATATAGTAGACACAAAAGCAATAACACGCAATATTCCGTATCCAAATAAGGTTAAAAGTAAACCGTTGTCCAAATTCCGTACCCATAATTAACCATCTTCCATCAGGCATCAAGCATAAACAATGTAGTAATTTGTATTGTTTCATCAAAATTGTATACAGGTGTAGTATTTCTCGTGCACTAGGCAGATGTAGTACTATGGGACAAACCCCAATCATTCAAAATCCGCATGTATCTTGAACAAGAAATAAGCTCAATCTGTTATGTTACTAGAAAGGGAAATAAATTCACTTTGTCCTGATCCATTCTCGCTTACTGGAGGTTGACCAAGGACCTTGAACAAAGGCACGAATGAGGACTACTCCAAATAACCAGCAGGTCCAGCACAGTATAATTTGCATCTTTCTAGCTCCGTTCCAAAATAAGAGTCACGGTTTTGTCTAAATTGGAGTGTATCTAGAAGAAATTTTAGGTTTAGATACATCCATATCATCTAGATAAAGTTGCGACACTTATTTTGGAACGGAGTGAGTAGTATTTATTAATGTACAAATGATAACTACATGATCACCAATAGCTATCAAAAACAGAGTATCTAGTAACATGTCACGAGTGGAAGCAAGTATTCACAGTATACTGTAACATAGACGGCCACGCTTCAAGTTGCATTAAGTGCATAAGCTAGAACAACTTTTTTTTCCTGATCTAGACCGGGGAAGCAGGTTTCAACTTAGGCAGAAACAAAGACAAATTGTACACGGTGACGTGGCCGTGAATGTGTGTTTCCAACTCCGTCAGACAAGACAAGCAGCACAAGCATGAACAACTAGGCCGGCCTCGCACGACATCCTGTTCTTCCATCGCAAGGTATCGACGACTATCAAGCAAGCGGGCAAGCAACAGAAAGCCAGAATCGAGATTAGAGTTTGGTACCTGGGCAGCTGCGGCCCCGCGGCGGTCCTGGCGGATCCGGTAGAAGCCGAAGACGAAGAGCATGGCGCGCGCGAGGCTGCGGCCGCAGCGCACGACGGCGTCCCGCCTCCATCCCCGGAGGCGCGCGTAGCCGTCCCCCGGGCCCTCGGCCCCCTGGCGCTCCTCCTCCACCCCGAGCGTGCACACGCGGCAGACGAGGTAGTAGGCGACGAGCAGGAGCAGGGCCGCCACGACCCGGAGCGGGAGGAGCAGGGCCGCGGCGACGGCCAGGCGCGCCGCCTCCGCCGGCCCCAGGGGCCCGCGGCCCATCGGCCCGTAGGCGTCCCGCCGCGCGTACGGCGCGTACCTCCGGTCCAGCTCCTCGAGGGTCTCCTGCGCCGCGGCCGTGGGTGCGGCGGCGGGGGCGGAGGGCGGGGAGAGGAGCGGCTTGGCTGCGGCGTCGTCGCCGCGGGTGGCGCTGTGGAGCTCGGCGGGGGCGTCGCCGTCGGCAGCCATGGAAGCGGAGCGGAGCAGTAGCTAGGTGTCTATGAGGAGAAGAGAAAGCGCGGCGACCGCGATAGAGATAGAGATAGTGAGATAGGGAAAGGGATTGAGGCGGTCGTGGTGGTGGAGGAGTAGACGGCGACGGCGACGGAGAAGGAGAAGGGAGGAGGAGCGTCGGAATCTGGATCGGACGGCTGGCTGGAGCCTGCCGCGCGCGGTGGTTAACACTGAAACTACTTTGCGTGGACGGCTGGAACTGCCGTTGTAGCAAAAGCTGGGCAAAGTGTTGACGTACACGGTCGGCGGCAAATCGGCGACGGGAGAAACGGCCCCGCGTGTCCCACACTGCAACTCCAAAGCCGTCACGATTTGACTTTTTGTTTTCCGGATTGTTCAGCGGTCTACTAGATAGATTTTCTAGTGTTTCTCCAAGGCGCCGATGGAATACTCTGGAGTTATTTTTGCGTGAATGATTATTCTAGAGTTGTGGGATTCAACTTTATCTAGATAGGGATGTATAGATGCATTATTTATATTTAAATAAAGTTGAGTCAAATAATTTCTACATAAAGTTGAGTTAATTAATATGTCCGCAAAAGAAGTCAATTAATATGAATCAGAGAAAGTAAAATCAATTGGTTAACCATGTGCCCTAGGTTTATCAAGTTGTTGGCTGCAGCTTAGGAAACCAATGGAACTCAAGAGATAAAAGTATGCATAAATACACCATCAATGTCAACTTAATCTCAAAGAAATCATATTTACTTTTTTTTCTAATGATTTCTTGCAACTTTTGAAGACAGATTTGAATAATGCAATCTCGATGCAGCAAGTTTTCAATTCGTACTCCTTCCAACCAATAAGATATATATATTTACTCAAAATCAAAATTCTCTAAGTTCGATCAATGTTATAGAGAAAAATATAAACATTTATGGTACAAATCAGTATTAATAGATTCATCGTAAAATATACTTTTATAGTGCGTTTCCATATTGGAGATGTTTACATGTTTTCTCTTTATATTTGGTAAAACTTTATAAGCTTTGCCCTTTGACTAAATTTATAAGCCACATTCATCAGGACGGAGGTAGTATTGTGCAAATTCACGACACTTGGTTAGTATGTCAATTTATTCGCCTCAAATACTCGAGTGGAGGTATGCAACGCATTGGATATTGATATTGAAGCCCTACATGATAGATATTTAGGTTTCCCGTAGCTTGTTCGGGCTGGTAGGAATAATTGTTTTATGCACTTCGTGGAGAGTGTGTTTCAGAGAATTAGGGTGCGTTTGTAGCATGCGTAAGCTATCTCACCTCGTACATGCTGACTCTAGCCATGTTGACTAAATACCATGGAGTTTGGTAGTGTTGTGTTTGATATCTTCTCGAAGCTAAATTGTGCTGACCTAAGATCTTGTTTGGTAGGTTGTGGGAGTTAAGATAGGCCAAGCATCTAGTTGCTTCCTCGTTTCACAAGGTGAGGATACCATCACGATTGTGTTTATTAGAACAAATGCACAAGAATATAATCGCTACATTTATTTCATATTGAGATTTACGTCTCAACCGCAAGAACCTTGAGTAGGGAAATAAAAGGCTAAGAAAAATTAAAAGCAATGAGGCCAGTGTAGAGAGATTGCAATCAATCGGGAGTGGTGTTTTGGAACATGGGTGCATATGCTCCCACTATTTTAAAATACATCTTACACGGATTTTGAACTTCAGAAAAATTGAAACAAAAAAATTGTACGTACATCTTCAGGTGCTACACACTCACAAAGTCGTTTCATAAAAAATCGACATATTATGTGATGTGTGTAAAAAAGACAAATTTCAGTGCAAAAAATAATGCTTTTCACAAGATAATTTTTCTCTTTTTTACATAGACCACTAAAAATATTGGTTTGTTGTGAAACTTGAGGAACCCACATATATTATGGAGATGTACATGTAGATCTTTTTGTAAAAAAATTTTGACACTTTGAAAAATAATTTTTTTGGTAGAAGGAGCATATGCACCTGGGAGCCGAATTGAATTTTCCCAATCAAATCCGGTTTTAGATATAGATGAAGGGGTTGGCACAAAAATGGATGGAAAGGGGGATCGGGACCCAGATAGGTCTAGTGGCATGGCCAGGATATCTAGACACGCCATGGGCGCCCATTTGCAGCCTCTTTGCCTACTGTTGGCTCACTTTATCTTGTTACATCTTTCTTTCTCGAAAATTCTGAAGTATGCTCTCCGAACTTGCCCTTTTGCAGCTCTAAAGCTCCTAAAAAACAAAAATACTAATATAATGATTTTCTGCCACACTGATTTTTTTGAAGAGCATGACCGTAGGGGAAGCCCCTATGGTGTTTTCATTTCTTTCATATATTTACCAGTAGGCTAAGAAGGACCCAAAATAAAGGGGATTTTTTTTTGGAAAATCCCCGAAATCAATGTAAACCAAGGTAATAACTCATAATATGATGTAAATATAATGTAATATAACACAATAAAGTACAAATAACATACTCCCTCCCTCCCGTGAAAGTTGTGGGAAATTTGTCAAGATTCAGATCTATCTAACTACTATTTAGTGTCCAGATACATTCAAATTTAGAAAAATCTCAGACATGGTTCTTTGGATGGAGGGAGTAGATGCATTTGATATGTATCAGCATCCCCAAGCTTAACATATGCTCGTCCTCGAGTATAAAGGTGATAAGTAAATTGGCTTTGTAGTTTGTTGGCAATAGACACACAATATATAATTCATGATAATTTCTACTCAAGTATATATGATGGTTCATGGATAAGTAAATAACAACAAGCAATAATCATATATGAAGTAAAAGAAAAACAAAAACTTCAAATATGCATAAGAGTAAAGGCATCTTGCATAATAGTAAAGGAACAATATTATGGACAATTAAGAAAACTTGTATGTAAGATATAAATGATTCATAAACAAGGTTCCGCAATGAGAACCTTTCCTAACATTTGGTCATAGAATAGATCTTTTAAGAAACTTTGTTTCTTTGACTTGAAAAGAAGTAGAAAGTAACAAGGGATTAAACATGGGCAAGACATCTATATTCCACATCTTTATACTCTGCCGGGCGTTGGCGCGACACCCTTGACCTCCCATGGCCTCCTCTACTTCCCATGGCCCCGCATGTAGCATCCTCCTCCCGAGGCCGAGGTCATGTGCGGCACGTCGCTGTCGACCGTGCTAACATATGGGCGGGGTCTTCCTCCTCATCGGCCATATGGCTGCAGCCCCGAGCAGTTGTCGCTGCAAAAGGGTGACAGTGTTGCTACCATCGGCACCCGAACATGCTACCGACGTTGTTCAGTGGTGCTACCGTCAAGGGGGTCAGCGATGCTACTGTCCAGGGCATCGGTGGTGCTGCAAATGTTGGGCAGCGCTGCTACTAGTAGGCAGACTATGATGCTACGAGCCAGATTTATCCATGTTGGTGTTGAATTATAAGACTATTCTTCGCAAAAAAAAGTGATGCTGCTTTTAGTATTTTCAAATGCTACGACCGTTTTCCAGTTTTGTTATAATGGTATAATATTTTTATTACAACGTCTCCGACGAGGTCTCCGTTATGCGGATTTTGCAACATAGGAATACTTTTTTTTGTTACCACTTTTTTTATGGTTTTGCTACATTACACAATATGTTTGCTACTTGGTCTCCGGCGAGGTCTCCAGTGAGGTCTATCATGAGGCCTCCGTTGATGTCTCTAACGATGTCGGATTTTGCTACAGCTACGACGTCTCCGACGAGTCGGTATTTTTTTCTTTCCTAAGTGAACCGTTTTTTACTACAGTAAAGCAAAAGCCAGTGTGTTTTTTGCTACATGAAGCAAAAAAGGACGTTTCATCATGGGACACTGGGGCTTGGAAATCAAATCCCCGGAGCTGTCCTAACGATATTGGATCAGTTTAATCCTACACTTCAGACCGATTTTATTTTCTTAAGGTATATCACCCGTTTCATGTCAACTGAATTTAGTCCAGAGCCCAGACTTGTTACGACGGTACAAAGAGGCGGCGTGTGCTGTCCTGACTCGAGAAAATCATATCTGCAACAGCAACGGTTTCCTTTTCTCCCCACGCGAAAATTACTCCACGACGCCACGTCTGTCTAGGATTATCGTCCAAGAATGCAACTCCACGTCAATAGGTTAATTTAGGCTTTCGTAGCGGCCGCGTTTCCTCCCAACCCATTCGCTATATATAAAGGAAGTCAGGAAACGATCGACCACCAAGAGCACTACCCAATACCCTAACCCACGACGATCTAGCGAAGAAAGCCAGGGAGAGCGGTTGGTGATCAATCCGCCAAGATGCAGATCTTCGTCAAGACCCTGACCGGCAAGACGATCACTCTCGAGGTCGAGAGCAGCGACACCATCGACAACGTCAAGGCCAAAATCCAGGATAAGGAAGGTACGTCGATCGATCTCATTCCCTCTGAATCTCTCTGATCGACCATTGATGAACTTCATCGACCAGTCCCGTACCAGACCATGTAATAACTGATATCCGTTGCTTGATTGTTGCAGGCATCCCTCCGGACCAGCAGCGCCTAATCTTCGCGGGGAAGCAGCTGGAGGACGGGCGCACCCTGGCAGACTACAACATCCAGAAGGAGTCGACGCTGCACCTGGTGCTCCGACTCCGTGGCGGCACCAGGGGCGGCTACATCATCCAGGAGCCCAGCCTGCTGCAGCTCGCCCTCAAGTACAGGGAGAAGAAGATGGTCTGCCGCAAGTACGTCGTCTCTATACATACGCATGCAGAATCCCAGTATCAGATTAAATCTAGCTAAGTTATTGATAAATTGCGTGCTTTGTAGTTTGTATGGAGTATGTGATTGATCTTGTTGTCCATGTCGAGCAGGTGCTATGCGCGGCTTCCCGCCAGGGCGACCAACTGCCGCAAGAAGAAGTGCGGCCACACCAACCAGCTCAGGCCCAAGAAGAGGTTCGTCAGCAAGACCTCCATGTGAAGAATCAAGGGGAGCCGTACGTGTGCTGCGCGCGGTTGAATAAATTGTGCGATTATTCTTGTTAGGTTATATATACTCCTGTTCTAGTTTGAAGTTTTAGGCCATGCGTGTACTGAATCTTTTATATGAACGAGTGGTTTGGCACCACAGTATTTTTGAACTATTCAGAGAATTCCCCGCAAAAAAAAACTATTCAGAGAATACTTGTGTTTGGTCGCAAAGTATATTTAAACTATTTTAGCAATACTACAGCCTTAAAATATCAGAATTTCACATGCATTGATGTGTTTGTCTGTAACTAAAGACTGCGGTATTAATACTTCATTATATCTGAAAATATGCTATTTTTGAAGTATTAGAGAAAAAACTCTGGACTTCTTTTTCCAAAATTGAAGTATTGCTATGCCAGCCTGTCAAATACTATGGTCAGTTTTAGCAAAACTTTGTTGCCAAACTAGGCCTAGTTTCTAAAAATACGGAAGTATTAAATACTTCCAACCTGTTTGGATTAACACATGCATACTATTGTTTTAGAAACTGAAGTATTTCTCAAAACTGCATTGTTTTGCCATATTAAGAACTTCAAGCATGACCTCTTTTTTCTAAACTGAAGTATTTTCTAAAACCGAAGTATTCCGTTGCTGGGCCCTGAATACTTTATTTTTGAAATACTATGGTTTTAGAGAAATCAAGCTCCCAAACATAGCCTTAATGATGGCGCCTCTACTTTTGTTAGCCAATGATTTTTTTATTTATTTTTCCATATCAGTAACTTCTAAAAACCAAGTGGTTTCCTTTCTTTCTTTTTGCCGGAAAAAAGTGTGATCCCATCTCAATGTTTCACGACCAATGACCCACTCATCAGTTTGCGCAACCATAGAGGCTTCAGAGAAGGAGATAACATGGAGGGGCATGGAAGTTGGTTCTAATCCACGGATGACCCATCCTAAGTAACAGTACGTTATAACAAAATTGTGAGGTGAAACAACAGCCTTCTAGCCTCGTGCAATTCGATTAACTGATGCAAGGGTGATTGCTTCCATTTTGGCTTCAGGAAGGAAGGAGTAGTTCTAGTTGCTGTTATGGCAAATTCTAGTAGCGTAGTTTTTTTTGTTTTTTTTTTTGGCAAAGCATAGTATTTAGTAGAGCGGGCTCTTATGAAAAGAAACATAAAACTGACCTTTTGGAAGGTCAAAGGTCCGATTCTGTCACCAAAATGGAAATCTGTGCAGTTTACTTGCTGACAATCTGGGAAGTTCAGAAGTGAAGCTTGCTTTGAACACAATTGTTCTAGATCCTTGAGTGATGATTCATGCGGTTGGTCACTGGCTGAGCTGTTTGGTCAATTCTAAAGCTGAAACGGGAAAACAGAGAGGAAGTGGTAAGACAAAGAATAGAGAGAGAAGGGTAAGACAGGAAAACCGAGAGGAACTGAAATGGCAAGACATAATACAGAAAGTATTAGAAGTCCAGCTGTAGATACTCAGACAGCATCTGCCATCAGCCCGTCTCTCCTGTCTTCTGGATGGTTGAATCAACCAGCTCACTCAGGTCTGCATGGCTACAAATTTAGTGACCAGTTACCACCACAGTTCTTAATTCCAACGTCCAGCCTCCCTAACTCCACCCTTTTAGTCTCATGCAATTCCACCAGCTGATGGAAAGAACCGTTGTTAACCCTGCAACGTGCAGTCAAGGAACACACAACATATGGCAGAATTTCTGCAACAACTAACCTGTAAAAAAGTGGCAATGCACAGACCAATCCATTCCTGATTGAATGGAGAGATTTCATTCAGTTTTTGTACAAGAAACTGTTTGCTGTGAATTCTTACTACATATCAAACATCAAGAAAAATAAATTCATCTCTTTTACTCAATTGTACCACAGACAAAATACATATGAATACGATGACAAGGGTATACAACACAGCATGTTATTACATTGATGAAACAGAATGCCTAATACATGGCAAGTAGGCGGGTAGCCTCTTCCTATATGCACAATGCCACTATAAGGACAGTGTCCTCGTTTATTCCATGTGTGGAGCTACAAGACTTCCTCCACTATTCTCATGTTGCAATCTCCACAATGCAGAGAGAAACATACACCAATACATAACTTGATTTGATGGGCCTCATCCTGGTCGTGAAGGCCTTGCAGCAGCAGCGGCAGCATGAACAAGGTTGCAGCGTTGCCAATAATATTCTCTTGCTTTGCGAGCCCTTGACCATGTCATGCAACCACTATAAAGGTGGATTCCCTTACAAGCTACCATCATCGAATATTGTGGAGAGAACAAGCTCACGGGTAAATGCACTCCTCTGAGCCAACTCTTTCTGATCCTTCTCTGACAGAGATGTCTCAGCTCTGTAAAATTGACCAGAGATATTCAATCAAAGACTGATGAATTATTGCTAAATTACAGCAAAACCTACAATCCAAAACTTGAAATTTTCAACTTACATCAAACCTAGGTAAAAAAACATGATTAGTAAACCTACTTGCTTCCAAATCAACTGAGTCAAAACAGATTCAAGAATGTAATCAAAACAGAGCACATCTTAGAAATAGAAAAGGGAGCAAGTGATCTGTCAAAAAGGTAAACCACATAACCATGGAGGACAACCTACTATATAATTGGTACCATGGATAATAATAAATAAATGAAAGCCTTCGCAATTATTATTCATACTTGGAAAGCAGAAGGTGTAGTGTGCAAAAGGACCAGGAAAAAAATAGAATGCGGAAAAGCTAGCATCCACTGACCAGATACACTAGTATCGTGGTAAAAAGAGAGTGGAGTGAGGCGGCAGAAAGAACAAAGCTTGAGGTGACATACCTCTCTACAGTCTTTTCATCTCGGAATTTATTTAGCAAAAATGTTTTGTCAGAAGAGTCGGAATGAAAATCTTTCGACGGTTCAGCCACAGGCAAACTACAAATTAAAGATGACAAAAATGGATCTGGGGCAGCAGCGGGAGGATTCGATACATAGGATGGTCCACCAAGAAAGGATTGCAAACTGCCATCTCTTAAATCTTTTCTCAGCAAAGACAGCAAAGAATGAGACCCAGAAGATACTTTTCGGACTCTGCGTCTGCGCTGCATGTGTTCTTCATTAAGGAAAGCCATGAATAAGTCATGTTCCTAAGAAAACCATGTATTTTGAAGAGAAAATATTGCAAAATGTTAAATAGTAAAGCCATATATGCTCGATGAAAGCACTATGGTGAGAAGTAAAAAGGATATCTTGAAGTAACTTGCATGCTGCACCGTCAGGTGGCCTATCAAGTCCATCCCAACCCTTCCAGCACAGATGGGGCATACCTGAAAGCGCAATTCATGAAATTCCATGAGTGCTTATTATTTGAATTCACTCTATACATAGTCTAGGCATTTATTTTCAGACATGGACACTAAGCACGGTAGCACTGCTTACATCAAGTCGTATGGGAAAGAAAAGAAGCAACTGAACTGCCAAATATCACAAATGTAAGTGAAAAAATATTTATGTGTAGCTACATCTCTCTAGGCTCTTGGTAATCCAAGTAAACTAAAGGTAACCCAGTGTAATAATAAAAGAAGAAACTAACTCTGGAATATCGAGTGCCACTCTTTCCCTTCTATAGACAACTACTCCAACACCAGCACTAATTAATGAGCGTGACAAACCTTTCACCCAATGGAATGTGTAAGAACCATAGATCCGAATTCTTAGCTACACAATGAACGAACATAGCTAGTAGCAGCTATACCTCAAACAACAGAAAACGCAACAAGGCACAGCCGACTATGAAAAGAAGGCTGAAATTTTACAGTTTAAAGGACTTAGAATTTGAATACTAAATAAGAAAAGACACGACAAGTTGGGACCGAAATCGATAATACATGTCGCCTAAGAGGGCCTGAGACTAACAAGAAGAAACTGAAATCTGTACAGCATCTAAAAAAAATTGTAAAGCCAATTGTACTGGCCAGCAGTAACACATAAATACAGCTATGGGAACTCCAGAGGCCAACCCCATTCCATAATTCCAACCAGCAAGACCATAAAAGGGTCTCATTTCAAATAGCTTGGTTTCTAAGTTTCCAAAGCAATAATAATAGCCCTAAAAGAAATTTTATTCCTAAATTTTCAACACCTCGGAAACAAAGCAAAAAAACTTTCTGGAGGAACACTGAAAGATCTCGTCTTTCTAGCGATCCACAAAGCAACAAACCTAATCTACGCCTGAATTACACGACAGCAGTGCATATTACCAACGATTAAAGCCTGTGAGTTCCATGCATTTTAATTGCCGCTACCAACATTTCCGACCTCCAGCGTGACAAATCTTAATAGCTACAGGGACACGGGCTTAGAAATGTGGCATTTTTGCTAAATTAATTATGTGAAAGGCTCAAATTCAGAGCCGAGCCGAGGGAATCGCGGGACCGTGAATCGGATAGGACAGGGCGAGACGTACCCCGCGCTTGGCCTCGACGGCGTGCTCGTCGTCGATGTGGCAGCAGAGGCCGACGAAGTCGAAGTCCTCGCCGCAGAAGGGGCAGTTGTAGGCCTCCGCCCCGCGCGCCTCCACGTCCTCCCCGCCGCCGGCGTCCGCGTCATCGAACCCCATGTACAGATCTGAGGAACCCATCACGCGCGCATCAAAATCCCGGCGTCGAATCAGAAACCGGCCACGCCAGGCCAAACACGTGCAGCCCGGCCAGGACGAAACGAAATCAAAATCAATCAGCAGGCAGGTCGAGCGAGCGTACCGTAGCGGGACTGCAGGCGCCTCGCTGCGGCGGCGGCGGAGGCTGAGGATGAGGAGGAGCGGCCCCACGCGTCGCCGGCGTCCATCGCGAGGTGGATCCGGAGGAAACCCTAGCTTCTTCGTTGGCCTCTCTTTTTCCCCTTTCGGATGGTGCCGTGATTTTCTTGCCAGGCTTTTTTTTTCTGTCCGCGCTCCTCTTTCTTGCCACTGCTCCGGTGTGTGTGCGCGCGCGAGCGTGCGGTGTCTGTTGGCTTTTTGCCGGGTCGGTTGCGAGTGATAACGCGGTTCCAAACGGAAAGGTGGTGAACAGTGGACCATCGTTGTCAGTGATACGTCGTGGGGCGAATGGGTGTACGTGCATTACCCATCAGATCAGGAGAGCATATCTGTTGTGTGGAACCTGTCGGTGCACCGGGTGTACCAGCATCTCCAGCGGGTGGACGCTGAGCGACTATTTGTGTCCGCGCGGACCAATACGTCTGGCACCACCTTCAGCGGGGTGATGTATCGTGTCCGGGGCGTCAGCGGTGACGCAAACGCGACGCAAATATCCGCCAGGTTTGCGTCTCCGTGGACGCTGCGCGGTCGCGTCTAGCGTCTGCTCGTTTTCCCACGGGCCCTTATGGCAGCGACCCAGGTTCGATCGGCCTCGAATTCACAGCAAGCGCGCGAATGTCAACCGCCGGTGTAGCAACCGCGCCAATCAACCTGCCAACCGCCGCAATGAAGCGCCGAACCGCTGCGAAAGAGCAACCGCCGGCCTCTTCGTTATACACGCCGTCGTTAATCCCCGTAGATTATAACCCCTGCGTCTACGGTAATTCAAGTTGAACTACCTTCTTCTTCTTCTTCTCCAACACCGGCACGCCATGAGAGACCACACGCTGCCGTCGAACTCAGAGAGCGAGGGCAAGTCATCCGGATTTCTGCATTGGTGGGAATCCCCTGCGATGCCAAGCGATCTGGGCTCCACGCCCAGCGACCCTGCCTCTACGCCGAGTGAGGAGGAGGAGGACGGAGGCGGCGCTGGCAGCGACGCCGAGGATGAGGAGGAGGGGGAGGAGGAGGACTCCGACACCAAGTTCGCCCGGTTGGAGGCGCAGGAGGCGGCGGACGACAAGGCGGCGGCAAGGAAGAAGTCCAGGGCCCGGGCAAGGGCGCTGACACGGGCGGCGCGTTGTTGTCGTCGTCCGTTCACCGACGACGACAATGAAGACGATATTTCTTCCAGTTTCAACTCCTCGACGGGCGCATCGTCCTCCAGTTCCTCTTCCAACGAGGAGGTGACAAGCAAGAGGCGCAGGAGATTGGACGACGAGGCAGGGCCTTCTAACAAAAAGGCAAAAAATTAGTTTTAGTTTATATGTTTTTAAATTTGTTCTTCTTTGTATGTTAAATATGTTTGAACCTATTCGATTGAAGTATCCGGTGAATTGTTTAGGCTATAATCTATTCGACTGGAACTTGCTCATTCAACAAATATGAAAAGAAGTAGCACCAAGAAAAACACTTGCATGTCCAAAATGCGTTGAACCGCTGGAGGTAGCCCCCGACGCAAACAGACATTTCGCCCCTCGCAGTCATTTTGGCGTCCGCCTGGCGACGCAAACGGACGCCCACGGACAATTTGGGCGTCTGAAATGCGTCGTGCCGCTGGAGATGCCCTTATCCCACACTCGAAAGCTAATAATAAGATGAAAACTTAAAATAGAGGGTAGCTTTTTATTTTAAAAATTATAGATTTAAAGTTTTTTTTAAATGTACGTAGTGGCAAGTTATCTTTGTAGTCTATCAAGGTAGGAGCTCCCAAATATGTAAAGGGAAATGATCTAGCAGGGTAAGTGAATATTTCACTGTGTTGGTGGTGCTCCATGCAAAGCGCCTCGCATGCCTCCGCTATCTCTACTATATAAAAAGGAAGAACTGGTTCTGTTTCCTCCGGTCAGAGGTTTCGTCCTACATATTTTCATCTGACCATTCTGCCCTCCCACCGAATCTACATTATTTCGTCCTACCAGTTTTCTTCCATCTGATTCCTTACTGGGCAGTAAATAGAGGACACAATTAAAGAGTCATTAACGTGAATTATCTTTGTAGACATCTACGCGCCGCCGGTAGCGGCCTCCCTGCCGCTCTCCCTCTCGGGCCTCCCTCCTGTGCGCTGATACGTCTCCGACGTATCGATAATTTCTTATGTTCCATGCCACATTATTGATGTTATCTACATGTTTTATGCACACTTTATGTCATATTCGTGCATTTTCTGGAACTAACCTATTAACAAGATGCCGAAGTGCCGATTCTTTGTTCTGCTGTTTTTGGTTTCAGAAATCCTAGTAAGGAAATATTCTCGGAATTGGACGAAATCAAAGCCCAGGGCCTATTTTTCCACGAAGCTTCCCAAGTCCGAAGGAGAGACGAAGAGGGGCCACGAGGGGCCACACCCTAGGGCGGCGCGGCCCCCTTGGCCGCGCGGCCCGTGGTGTGGGGCCCCCGTGCCGCCTCTTGACCTGCCTTTCCGCCTACAAATAGCCTCCGTGACGAAACCCCCAGTACCGAGAGCCACGATACGGAAAACCTTCCAGAGACGCCGCCAACGCCGATCCCATCTCGGGGGATCCAGGAGATCGCCTCCGGCACCCTGCCGGAGAGGGGAATCATCTCCCGGAGGACTCTACGCCGCCATGGTCGCCTCCGGTGTGATGTGTGAGTAGTCTACCCCTGGACTATGGGTCCATAGCAGTAGCTAGATGGTTGTCTTCTCCCCATTGTGCTATCATTGTCGGATCTTGTGAGCTGCCTAACATGATCAAGATCATCTATCTGTAATTCTATCACTACAAGAAATGTGCCATAATATGACGTTTTTTTATGACTGGAAATCAAAATGTCATAGGTTTATGACGTTCCTAGCTTTGACCGTCCTTGGCCACTCCGGGGGGGCAAAACCCTAGAAAATCGTGACGTTATTGGGCAAAAACGTCATTGGCAATTTAGGTCAAAACGTCATTAGCAAAATTAAGTGGCCTACGACGTTTTTCCAATGCCGATTGCGACAAATCAATAGCGTCATTGGCATTTGGCTCAATACAGTGGTATGTGTTTGGCTGCCATGTCATCCATTTTGCCTATGTGTCCCTTTTCGGGTCCCACGCGCCTCACACGTGTCACTTGAAGCAACCGGCTTGAACTAATCGACATGTAGGACCAACTGATACTTGTGGGACAAAGGCGTCTTGTTATTTTTTTCTCTCGTGCCGTCCACCATTTTAATGGGCTGCGTGATATCCTCCTCTTTTGGGTTGTCCTCTACTAGGCTGTTGCTGGCCTACCCCACGGCGGCCCATCCGGGGGTTGAATTGCTGGCCCGACGGCCCATCCGGGGGTTGAATTGCTGGCCCGACGGCCCATCCGGGGTTGGAGTGGCTCCCGATGGAAATAACTGGCAAAAATTGCGCTTGCGGGGACTCGAACCCTCGACCTGGCGCTGCCGCACTACCACTCCCTACCGCTTTGCTACAATAGTGTTGTTGACACAAGTATGGTTATCCATGTATATAGACATGATAGACTAATCAGTTGTCTTAAAAATCCCTCCACCTCGACCAAAATCCCTCCGACCAGGTGCATCTAGCTAGGGTTCCTCCTCCGACCAAAATCCCTCCGACTGTGGTGCATCCGTTGCATGGCGGCGCAGTTCCCGGCCTGCTCGGGCAGTTCTTCTAGGTCAGAGCGTCGTCGCGTCGCCGCCGGCGGCGGCACGCCCATCCCGTATCGGCAGCCGGCCATTCGATTATGAGCCCGCCGACGTATGTGATCGTGGCGAGAAGATGCCGCAATGGATTTCTTGGAGTGATCCGAATCACGGGAGAAGATACCGGAATCGCAAAATTCGCTCGGTTAGTCTTCGAGCACGCCCCGCCCCCATTCTGAATTTCGCCCGCCGTCTTCTCGAAGTTTCTTTTCTACTATGGCTTACTTATCCTCTTTTGTTCTTCATCTCGTCGATTGCTGGTGGAATAGGGTGTAAAGTGTTTAAGTGGATTGATGATCCGCTGGATGCACGTCACAAAGAGTTAGTTCGTGATCTGCGTGATGCTGTTTGGGATCGAGATGAAGAAATTGAGAGGCTCCGTAGAAATTGAGAGGCTCCAGGAAGAAAAGTTTCGCTTGCCGCAAGGAAACAGAGCAACCCCGAACCAAAGAAAATGGGAGGCTTCATGGTTTGGGTGCTATCTCGTAGCTTTTGTCATCTGTTGTACACGGGTGATGTGTAGGAACTGAAATTAGGGTGAATTCGGTGATCTCATTGGTCGAGGAGAAGAAGCTAGAGTATATGCTAGAGTTATTGTGTTGTAATTCCAACCATTTGTCTGTTCGTGCCACAATGTTTAGTTCCTGAATTTGAACCATGTCTATGTATGTGTGCAATTGCTCAGTTGAAAATGTGTTCGTTGAAAATGAGTTCTGTTGAAAATGTGTAGCAGCTACTTTTGCACGGCGGTGCCGCCCATATATGGTCGCCGTCGGCCATGCACGGCGGCGCCGCCCATATATGGTCGCCGGGCGTCAGCCATGTATTGAAAAAATTGGGCATGGATTCCCTAAAAATTGGGCATGGAGTCCCCAAAAATTGGGCACAAATTCTGGGAACAAATAGCTGACATATTCAACATAAATTCTGGGAATATTGAACATAAAAATTGGGCACAAATTCTGGGAACAAATAGTCGACATATTCTCGGGAACAAATAGTCGACATATTCAACATAAATTCTGGGAACAAATAGTCGACATATTCAACACAAATTCTGGGAACAAATAGTCGACAAATTCTGGGAACAAATAGCTGACATATTCAACACAAATCGCTACTCATCTTCTTCGAAAACTTGACGCTTCCTAGTCCTATTTCCTCCATCATCATCATCATCATCCTCATCGCTGCAATATTGGTACATTGTCTGATCAACCTCCTCGATTTCTTCGGGCACAACCTCTTTGCTATGTTTCTTCAATTTGTCCACAATGACTTTTTCAAGTAGCACACGTTCCTGGTCACTTCTCGTCCTACTCCGTGCAAAGGTGCCTTCTTTTTCTTGCACAGAACTTGACTGAATCTTCATCTTGATATGATAGTACAAAGCAACACCGGGTCCCTGTTCATTTTCTTTTACACTCCATAGATGTCTATGGTGAAATTTCTGCACAACTTGCCATTTTCCTTTCAACTTGGTGTACGGCACATAGAAGACCTTGGTTGCTTGTGATGTCGAAGGAAAGGATCGATCTTGTACCAAAACTTTTCTCGTGTTAACACTCTTGAAGTGTCCATCATCGTCGATCCCGGGTTTCCTACCACCAAGGTCAAACCACCACACCGAAGAGGACAACTGACCGATGGACGCCACCACTGGAGTTGTATTGCAATCGATGATGGATTTGAGCTGACCAAAGAAGTCAATGTGTTGCCATCATGATCTCCCTCGTAAACGATTCCACTATTTTGTGTCTTCCTGTTCTTCTCGCGGTCAACAAAGATGGTACCGAACACCGTCAACAACACATGCCGAATATAGTCTCACTCTAAAATCTGGTTTGCACGCCAAAGCATAGAGATCGGGACAGACATCATTTCGCATTTTTCCAATCTGCATAAAATCAACCGGGGTGAGTAACACACACAGCAAAATTATATCATGAACTTTTCCAATCTTCGTAAATAAACCAGCTAAAGATCTCACATGAGTATGAAACCATCTAGCAAAGTTCTTGGCAAGCCATCTATCAACATTGATCGACCACCTTGTTGGTTCAACTCTTGTTTGCACAGTGGAATGGCAAATGTGAAAATAGATCCTAATTATTATTTGGAGAGGCTGCAATAACCTATCTATATAAGGGGATGAAGAGAAACGTACTCGATGTATGGATCAACCTCGGGGCAACTTCGGAGCACATACCACACCATGTTGTCATAGTCCTCACCAAGAAACACATATTGAGAGGCTCCAATAAATTTCACACCGTGTTTGAAAACAGACACATCACCAATATGTGAATCATCCCGCTCCGGATTTCTGCTTGGACGGTTGAATCTTGTTTCAACATCGTCGAAGTATCTCGAGCAAAATGTCGCACTCATCAACAATATATGCTTCGCAATCGATCCCTCGCCTGGCATTGTTCGGACATAACGCTTCAATGTTAGCAACCTTCTTTCGATCAAGTACATCCAACCGTAATGCACTTTGGGCCTCTAAGCCTTGCCTCTTTTGGTAAATGGATGGCCAAATGCACCATCACGTCGAAGAAAGATGGGGGAAGATCTTCTCAAGTTTGCAAAGAATAACTACGATTTCCTTTTCAAGTCCGTCCGTAACGTCTCTCTTCGTGTTTTTTGCAAAGACAGCCTCTCGAAGAAATTTCCAAGTTCAAGAACCGCTTCATATATGTCTTCATGGATTGTTCCTCGAAGGCCAGCCGGTAAGATCCTTTTGAAGCAATATATGACAGTCATGGGTCTTCAGCCCTTGAAGCTTGCACTTATCAAGAACAACACACTTGGATATGTTAGACGCGTACCCATCTGGAAACCTCACAGCTTTTATGAATTCACAAAAAGCAATTTTTTCTTGTTTACTCATTGTATACCACGCCCGTGGCATCTCAAAAGAGTCAGCTGAAACAGTGCAAATGCAAGTCACCTCTTATGCCCATGTCTTCCAAATCAAGCCTTGAATTCACAAGTGTCTTTGGTCTTGCCTTGTATGTTCATGAAAGTACCAAGCAAATTGTCACAGATGTTTTTCTCGATGTGCATTACATCGAGATTATGCCTCAGCCTTTAGATCTTCCCGATATGGCAAGTCCCACAAACATGATCTACGGCTCCAACACCGACCGTCCTCACGTTTCCTTTTCTTCCGAAGCTTGCCTGGTATCACATCTCTAACCCTATCAAGCTGTTGCTTCAGCCTTCTTCCGGGAGTGAATTCCGCCGGCTTCTCACGGCTTTCGTAAGCACCATCGAATTCTTTGCTATTTCTCCAAGGATGGTGCCGAGGTAGCCAACGGCGGTGCCCAATAAAGCAGATTTTGTTCCTTAATTTCTTGGAGCAATTCTCTTTGTCACAACGCACACATGCCTGGTAACCAGTGTGGCCCTCCCCGACAATGTGTGCGATCTTTATAATCATGAATACACCATAAGATTGCAGCACGGAGATCAAACTTGTCCGGACTATTGGCATCATACGATTTTACACCTTTCCCGCAGCTCCCTGCAGCTCTTCCATCAAAGGCTCCATGAAGACATCAAAATCTTTTCCGGAGAGGATGGACCAGGGATTAGCAATGCAAGCATGAAGTTGGACTGATCCATACATGCCCACGGCGGAAGGTTGTATGGCACCACGAATACAAAGCCACATGTCGTAGGAGTTGCTCATATTCCCGTAGGGATTAAAACCATCCGTGGCAAGTCCAAGCCTTATGTTCCCGGCATCGCGGCAAAGTCTTTATGAATATTGTCAAAATCCTTCCATGCATCCCCGTCTCATTGGATGACCGAGATCATTCTCCACGTCTTGCCGCTTCGGTTTGTGCCACCGTACTTCCTTTGATTGCTCCTTTGAAAGAAACATTCTTTGCAGCCTTGGAATCAATGGGAAGTGCCTTAGCACCTTCTCTCGGGATCTTTCTCCTACCATCGCATCTTTCCATCCTGGAGGCTTTGCACTTGGGGCAATTATTCTCCTTGGCATAATCCTTCCGAACAATACACGCTTATTCGGGCACACATGGATACTCTCATAACCAAGTCCCAACCCGCCGACTATGCTAAGTGCCTCCTCGTATGACTTTGGTATTGAGCTATTAGGGTATTGCAAGGCCAAAATCAGAGTATCGCGTTGAATGCAACGTTGCTAATCCGGTAGTACGACTTGGCCTGAAGTAACTTGATCGTGAGTGAAAACCTTGACATTGTACCCCCATCGCTGGTCGCGCTTGGCTTCCTCTATCAACTCAAGAAATATAGTGTCCTTTCCAAAGCACCTTGCGGTTCCGAGTTGTACAAATCAGCAAGCAGATCAGAATTCTATCATCTTCGTAACCATCTTCCTCTTGCAAACCATAATAGTGTGCCTCTGCATCACCTCCACCAACATGGTGTGCCCCGCATCACCTCCATGTCCAGCCCTCGTGTTCACCTCCATGTCCACCTCGGGTTCACCTCCATGTCCATGTCCGGCTTCGTGTGCACCTCCTTGTCCTCCATGTCCAGCCTTCAGTACAGGATGTAATGGTTCTCCATGGAAGACCCATCGGTCATAAGTGCTTGCCATCCCAAAAAGAAGCAAATGAGACTCTACTACATCTAGAGGTTTTGTGCACCGGTTGAGACAGCTACGACATGGGCACAAGACTCGATCAACATTGGCAGCATTCAAGCGAACAAACCGCATAAACTCTGCCACTCCCTTTGTGTGTTCAGGGAAAGCCTTCTAATTCTTGTTGTAATCCAAATGTCTGTCCATCTCGGAAGAACAAAATGATGCAATTAGCACACACCTAATCGCACAAAGGCCCACAATGTCAAGCAATGCACAGCAGTTCAATTCGATTTTGTGAACTGATGAAGAAGAACAGATCGAGAGGGGAGAGATGAGAGGGGTGCAGACCGGGAGATGCGGAGGGGCTCGTCCTGGAGAGGGCGAGGGGCTCGTCCTGGAGAGGGCGAGGGGCCTGCCGTCGACGAGGCAGATGGACAGCAGATCCCTTGCTCGGACGCAGCGCCTCACCGCCGTCACCTCGGACTCGGTACTTTAGTCCTAGTAACAGCACATATTGGATCACAGAGATTCGATATTGTGAACTGACGAAGAAGAACAGATCGAGAGGGGAGAGGTGAGAGGGGTGCAGACCGGGAGATGCGGAGGGGCTCGGCGTCGGAGAGGGCCGGGGCTCGTCGTCGGAGAGGGACGGGGCTCATCGTCGGAGAGGGACGGGGCCGCCACCGCCGCCACCGCCGCCGCCGCCGCCGCCGCTCGTCGTCGGAGATTCGAATTTCTGCTAGGTTATCGGAGGGAGTTGGATTCGGAAGGGATATTTGGGCTTCTCCGGGCGCCAAAAAAAACAAAAAGAGTGAGGGCTGGGACTCGAACCCAGCACCTCTAGATGTGTCAACGTGCCAGTTAACCAGTGGAGCTATTGGAGAGATCTTGTCAGCTTACCATCATTTATCCTTTACATAGTGGAACTAAGGCAACTTTTTTTTTTATAGTTATGGATATGATCTTGTTACATAATCTATCAGAGGGGATACTGATTTAGGACAACAGTTAATTTGTACAGGAGCATTAGCTAAGCAACAAAGCTAATATATGACTAATAATTAATTACGGCTAGCAAACTATATATATCTATATATACTCCAGCATATATAGACCACCAAAAGCACATTATATTACACATATATAGTGCCAGCCTTGAGCTCAATAACATAGTACCAAAAGGACACGTTAATTATAGATACTACCGAGGAGGTTCAACGCTCATTTACTTGAGCACATTACATAGACCAACAGGCCATTAGATAGTACCGTATCGATCGATAAGAGGTTCAACGCTCATATTAGTTGAGCTCATACTACACACATATATATAGTACTACTAGCTTAATTAGAGAGGTTCAGCCTGCTAGCTCATTTCTCGAGCTTCCGACATACAACTTGAGACCGCCCCGGCGCGAATGCGGAACCAAAACACAAAGATATCATTTGCCTTCATCTTGCTCTTCCGCACCACAAAGACTCCAGCTTGTTGTGATCACCGCACCGTCAAACTTCCCTTTGCCCTGGAAAATCCTCACTTTCACACCATGTCTCTCACCGTAAGAGACAAGAAAGTCATTATCTGGAAGCTGCATATTCTTCGAGATGTACTTCTTGGTAAACTTCCGGTTGAAGTACCGCAGATTATAAGATGCAAAACTTCGTTCAGATGAAGTAATTGTCAACATATAAAGATGCAAAAACATCCTTGATCGAGATGGAGTAATTATATTTACCATTCCGGAACAGCCTTCCACGGTACTTGCACTCTTTATAGTGCACACATAAAAAGGAATTGCGGGGCGCTTTTCGTCAACATGATATCTCCGGGTCTCAACTTGTGTAGGATTCATTTCCACTAGATTGGGATACATGCAAAAGTCATCCCATTCCTCACCTGCCTCTATCCTGGGACCTACATATATAAGGAAACCAGGGAATAAGGCCTAGTTTAAAGTTTTCCTAAAACTGAAGTATATCAAACCAACAGTATTTATAGAAACTGAAGTATTCCTTGAATGCTACAAATTGACTAGCTATTATGCCAAACCGAGACTAATTAAGCATTTGACCTATATCCTGCATCTATAACTACTATATATATATTTTACCTCGACGAGTCAGATGGACATCAGCAGGAGGAGGAGGAGCAACTTCCTCATGCTCAGCTGCACAATCCATTGCTGCAGCATCATCAGCTTTCTCTTGCTTGACGTGAACCCTATCTAGAGCACCATCCTCACCTTCGGAGGATGAGCTGATGTCGATGGTCTCAACGGCCTTCTTGGATGGGACCAAAATGGCAACTTCATAGTCATAGGGGTCCATGGTGTCTACCTAATAACAAGCAGTGAACAATTTGAGAACTATGAAACTATTAATTACACATTAATTAAAACTAAGTTGGGATGTTTAGGTTCAGATTGACATTCGCACTAGCAGCACTAGCACATGTTTTGAATCAATCTAAACCAGGAAAATCTACTCTAGCACTAGAATCTACTTTGAATCGATCAAACCCTAGGAAAATCGCCGCTCGGACAAAAAAACCCCAATTAAAATCCCCCGAGATTAAGTACGGCAAACCCTAGAAAATCCCCCGCTCATCCCCCAAATTAACCTGAGCTGCGGCCGCCGGAGGCAGTACGTGGAGCTTCGGCCGACGGAGCTTGACGGAGCGGCTTGACGGAGCTTCGGCCGACGGAGTTGGGAGAGGAAGAGGCGCGGTGGCGGCGGGGTGAGAGAGTGTGAGACTGGGTATAATGGTGATTTTGGGTTGGGCATTTTTGGGGTGGGTGGGGAAAAATGGCACCCACTGACGTGTGGGGCCATCTGACGGGTGGGTTGGGCCATTTCCGGTAATTTTATGTGGATTAGGGGCCAGCAGGTAAAATGGACCCCTCCTCCTCTGTTTTTACTAATTATAATAAATCGTAAATTCCCTCCTCCGCCTCTCCGCTTGACGGTTCCACTCCGCTTCTTGCCGGTTCCACTCCCACTAGACGGAAAAAACCCTCCTCCGCGCCAAGACGCTTCGCCTCGCCGCTTCGCCTCCTCCGCCGCTTCCTCCTCCGCCGCTTCGCCTCCTCCGCGCCATGGACGCCGCTTCTTCTTCCTCTTCCTCTGTTCCGCAACCGCTTCGCTCCTCCGCCGTCGCAATGCAGGCCATTACTCGTATCAGACCTTCACCGTCCATGGCGGCAAGGAGATCGAAGTTGTCTACACAAACGAGGAGGAGACGATGAGCAAGTACCGAAGATGTACGCGCAGTGGTATGCGGAAGAAGAAGAGAACAAGTTTGTAGGATTGGATCTCGAGTACACTCCGAGGACCCCAACCACGAAGAAGACAACTACCTCGCCGTCGCTCAATCGTGCATGAGGAACCACGTCCTCGTCTCGCCACTTTTCCTGGTTTGTAGACCTTAATCTTGCTCGATTTACTTAATCTTGCTCGATTTTGTTAATCTTGCTCAGATTTTAGTTAATCGCTAGTGCGTGATGAACCAAGTCACCCTCGAGTGCTCTGTTTTAGTTAATCTTGATCTCGTTTTAGTTAATCTCGAGTGCAACAAATTAAACTACAAACCGTGCTAGCTGCAAAACTAGTTTTGTTTCTGTGTTTTGTGTAACAAAAGCCACAAAGCATGGTGTGCTGATCTTGCAGATTGAATCTATCCATATGCTCATCTAGCATGTACTGGATTTCATTATACCAAATTAATTATATGATGCAAAATGATATTTCAATGACTAAAAAATTTGCACTTGCACATTTCATAAAAGTGTTGGTCATGCATTCTTTTAGTACCAAATGGATTATGACTAGATAATTTTCAGACTCTTGATCATGCACTTACTAAACTTATGTCAATTTTATTCAAGTTATGAGATTGCATAGACTAAACATTCGTATTCCCAAATTTTATTCAAGTGTTGATCTCAAGTACTAAATTTTTGCATCAAATTGAATCTATCCATATGCTCATCTAGCATGTACTGGATTTCATTATACCAAATTAATTATGACAAGCAAATTTCCGGAGTCTTGATCTTGCATTTAATAGAATTTTGTTAGTTTCAAAATTATATGATGCAAAATGAAATTTCAATGACTAAACAATTGCACTTACACATTTCATAAAAGTGTTGTTCATGCATTCTATTAGTACCAAATGAATTATGACTAGATAATTTTCAGATCGTTGATCATGAACTTACTAAACTTATGTAGTTTCAAATTTTATATTCAAGCTATGAGATTGCATATAGACTAGCTTCGTAGTCCCAAATTTTATTCAAGTGTTGATCTCGCAAGTACTAAATTTTTGCTTTCAGACCAACGGGAATGTCCGGCGCTGCGCTCATTCCTTCAAGATCAAGGAATTGTGTTCTGCAGCGTTGACAAGAGAGCAGATTTTATAAAGTTATATTACGAGAAGATTATAATTCCAAGGCAGAATCGGATCGATATCCAGGAAATTGTCATCGTCAAAGGTCTCAACGAGAGAGGAAACTTAATGAGGGATGGAATGGCTAGTCTTGCAACTAGCATCATCGACGAGTCGTACAAACCCGATGAAGAGCAAATTCCCTCGAGAGAGGCACAATTATCGGGAAGAGCAGCCGTTGTCCGATTTAAACCTGGAGTATGCAGCTAAAGATGCTTACGTGAGCTACCAGCTCTACGTTAAGATATGGTTCTTCTGCGTTACCTTGTGTTTTGCCCCGGTTGCAAGAAGGAAGACGAGCCGAGGGGACGTCTCGTGTTGCAAATGTGTGGTAGCAGAGATCGGCTGAACAGGCACAGAAATGCTGCAGCCTGAAATAGCAAGGTTAAATGGTGAACTTGCAAGCGCGGCTGGCTGAACTAGCAATCTTGAAGGCACCAGCTTCCCGCAGCGACAACACCCAGCGAGACAAGTCCCCCTCATGGCAAACGGACGAAGATGAATGATGAGCAAGTGGCTGGAGCGTAGTGATGCGCCGAAGAGTAGTGATTATTGGCAGAACTCGAGGATGCGATCGTGGACTCGGTGCTGATCGAAGAGTGATGATCCGTGGACGACGGAGATGAGTGATCAGCAGAGCCCGAAGAGTGATAATCCGTGGCGGACGAAGCCAGGCAATTACTGACGACTTCTCCAAGATCCATGCCTAGTTAATTATTTGTATTTGCTTGTCAAGAAACTTTGCTTCTATCGTCTCGGATTATCGTGAGAAATCATACTTTTCCTGATGTGAATAGTACTTTGTCAGATCTGGTTGAATATTCACACCCAGATTTATCTTTTTGTTTCTCTAAGTGTACAAAGTGTGTTTTCTGGGGAACAGGAGACCATTCAACACCTTTTATTGAATGCCCTTTAGCTAAACTCTTATGGCGTATCGTGAATTTTACTTATGCTCTCCCACCTCCCACCAATATTACCAATATGTTTGGTAATTGGTTGAATGGAGTCGATAGACAATCAAAAGCTTTTATCCGGATTGGGGTTTCGCTTTATGTTGGTCTATTTGGAAGAGTAGGAATGACATAATTTTTAATAAAAAACCTTCCTTTCATTTTTTCCAGGTTATTCATATGGTTTCCCATTGGGTCCAACTTTGGGCCCTACTCTCTCCGGAGGGGCAGCGGGATGCCATGGCTTCGGATGCACACGGCTCCCGATGGTCGCTCAGATATCTTGTGCCAGTCTGGTTGGCGTCATACTAGAAGACTATGTTGATGTGTAGTCTTACTATGTGTTTCTTTCGATGGTTGATTCTTGTATCAATCCTCGATGATGAGTGATTTGTAAACATTTATACTTTAAATTTTTTTAATAAAAGGATGTGTGCATCATCATGATGCGTAATGTGGCTATCTCGTCCGAGTTCTATGGCTTTTAGGGGAAATGAGTAGGAAACGGCCCGTTTCACCACATAGTTTGTCGGAACGAGGCCATATTTGGCACGTGCGTGGGCCTTAGGATGGGAAGCAAGGCCCGGTCGCGGATTTCCAATCCGAACCACGGGCGACGGTTTTTCCATTTTCGGGTGCCTAAGGGCTTTTTTTGTGAAGCGCCTACATGGCGCGCATTTCAAGATCGCGCGGGACCTCCGCGCGGCGGTAGGATACCTCCTACGCACCACCTATCACATGCCGTATGCGCGCGGAAGCCATCCGGGAATCCCACCCGCTTCGCGGTGCCTCGCCGAATCCGCCGGAAACTGTCCGATCTCGAATCAGCGACACTTTCCTTCGCTCAATAAATGGAGGGAAAAATGTTTTTAGGTCTAGGACGCGTCATTTTATGTGCTAAATGTTTTCCGTTTCGCGCGTTGGCGGACGGGTGCACGCGCGCGCCCGGTGCGGCCATACCGCATGTCCCGGCCCCGTTTTGCTAGTTGGCAAAGCAAACGGAGCCAAAAATCGAGCGGAGCCGCGTGGCATCATTTTATGTGTCCTGGTAACCACCGCAAAAGACGGAACTGGATACGGCAATTATCTTGGAGAACCCTTCACGAACAGGGCTATCTCGTCCGGAGTTCTATGGCTTTTAGGGGAAATGAGTAGGAAACGGCCCGTTTCACCACATAGTTTGTCGAACGAGGCCATATTTGCACGTGCGTGGGCCTTAGGATGGGAAGCAAGGCCCCGGTCGCGGATTTCTAATCCGAACCACGGCGACGGTTTTTCCATTTTCGGTGCCGGAAGGGCTTTTTTTGTGAAGCGGCTACATGGCGCGCATTTCAGTATCGCGCGGGACCTCCGCGCGGCGGTAGGATACCTCCTACGCACCACCTATCACATGCCGTATGCGCGCGGAAGCCATCTGGGAATCCCACCCGCTTCTGCGGTGCCCGCCCGAATCCGCTGAAACCGTCCGATCTGAATCGGCGACACTTTCCTTCGCTCAATAAATGGAGGGAAAAATGTTTTTAGGTCTAGGACGCATCATTTTATGTGCTAAATGTTTTCCGTTTCGCGCGTTGGCGGACGGGTGCACGCGCGCGCCCGGTGAGCCATACCGCATGTCCCGGCGGCCCCGTTTTGCGCAGCTTGGCAAAGCAAACGGAGCCAAAAATCGAGCGGAGCCGCGTGGCGTCATTTTATGTGTCCTGGTAACCACCGCAAAGACGGAACTGGATACGGCAATTATCTTGGAGAACCCTTCACGAACAGTGGCTATCTCGTCCGGAGTTCTATGGCTTTTAGGGGAAATGAGTAGGAAACGGCCCGTTTCACCACATAGTTTGTCGGAACGAGGCCATATTTGGCACGTGCGTGGGCCTTAGGATGGGAAGCAAGGCTCCGGTCGCGGATTTCCAATCCGAACCACGGGCGACGGTTTTTCCATTTTCGGGTGCCGGAAGGGCTTTTTTGTGAAGCAGCTACATGGCGCGCATTTCAAGATCGCGCGGGACCTCCGCGCGGCGGTAGGATACCTCCTACGCACCACCTATCACATGCCGTATGCGCGCGGAAGCCATCTGGGAATCCCACCCGCTTCCTGCGGTGCCCCGCCGAATCCGCTGGAAACTGTCCGGATCTGAACTGGGGCGACACTTTCCTTCGCTCAATAAATGGAGGGAAAAATGTTTTTAGGTCTAGGACGCGTCATTTTATGTGCTAAATGTTTTCCGTTTCACGCGTTGGCGGACGGGTGCACGCGCGCGCCCGCATACGGCCATACCGCATGTCCCGGCGGCCCCGTTTTACGCAGTTGGCAAAGCAAACGGAGCCAAAAAATCGAGCGGAGCCGCGTGGCGTCATTTTATGTGTCCTGGTAACCACTGCAAAAGACGGAACTGGGATACGGCAATTATCTTGAAAAACCCTTCACGAACAGGGCTATCTCGTCTAGAGTTCTATGGCTTTTAGGGGAAATGAGTAGGAAACGGCCCGTTTCACCACATAGTTTGTCGGAACGAGGCCATATTTGGCACGTGCGTGGACCTTAGGATGGGAAGCAAGGCCCGTGTCGCGGATTTCCAATCCGAACCACGGGCGACGGTTTTCCCATTTTCGGGTGCGGAAGGGCTTTTTTTGTGAAGGGCTACATGGCGCGCATTTCAAGATCGCGCGGGACCTCCGCGCGCGGCGGTATGATACCTCCTACACACCACCTATCACATGCCGTATGCGCGCGGAAGACATCTCGGGAATCCCACCCGCTTCTCGCGGTGCCCCGCCGAATCCGCTGCAAACTGTCCGGATTTGAACTGGGGCCACACTTTCCTTCGCTCAATAAATGGAGGGAAAAATGTTTTTAGGTCTAGGACGCGTCATTTTATGTGCTAAATGTTTTCCGTTTCGCGCGTTGGCAGACGGGTGCACGCGCGCTCCCGGTACGGCCATACCGCATGTCCCGACGGCCCCGTTTTGCGCAGTTGGCAAAGCAAACGGAGCCAAAAAATCGAGCGGAGCCGCGTGGCGTCATTTTATGTGTCCCGGTAACCACCGCAAAAGACGAAATTGGGATACGGCAATTATCTTGAAAAACCCTTCACGAATAGGGCTATCACGCCCGGAGTTCTATGGCTTTTAGGGGAAATGAGTAGGAAACGGCCCGTTTCACCACATAGTTTGCTCGAACGAGGCCATATTTGGCACGTGCATGGACCTTAGGATGGGAAGCAAGGCCCGTGTCGCGGATTTCCAATCCGAACCACGGCGACGGTTTTCCCATTTTCGGTGCCGAAGGGCTTTTTTTGTGAAGGGCTACATGGTGCGCATTTCAGTATTGCGCGAGACCTCCGCGCGGCGGTAGGATACCTCCTACGCACCACCTATCACATGCCGTATGCGCGCGGTAGCCATCCTGGGAATCCCTCCCGCTTCTGCGGTGTCCCGCCGAATCCGCTAGAAACTGACCGGGAGGATTTAAACTGGGGCCACACTTTCCTTGGCTCAATAAATGGAGGGAAACATGTTTTTAGGTCTAGGACGCGTCATTTTATGTGCTAAATGTTTTCCGTTTCGCGCGTTGGCGGACGGGTGCATGCGCGCGCCCGTGCGGCCATACCGCATGTCCCGGCGGCCCCGTTTTTGCGCAGCTTGGCAAATTAAACGGAGCCAAAAAATCGAGCGGAGACGACATTCTAGCTAGGAGAATCCTTCACGATCGAATCGCCACGTTCGGAATCTTGATGTATATAGAATGGGATAAAGCTTGCATATGCCTTATGATAAGCATATAATTAGTGTGTGCAAGAGACATATATTATTTGACCTAATTAACCAAACATTTTCTGATTTTTTTTATATAATTTAATTATTAAGGATTCTAGGAGTTTCATATATCCCTATATTATTATCATTAAAGGAATGAAGGTGACACACGTTTAATTACATGATATTATGTTTTTATAAATATTTTAACCTACACCAAATTATATGCATTATTGCGCATTTAATTATTATTGTTTTGCACAAAAAAGCCCCAAAAATTCCCTCCAAAACCCCAAAACCCCAAAACCCTCCAAAACCCCAAAACTCTCCCGCCCAGCTTCTCCCGCCAGCATCTCAAAAAAAAAAAAAAAAGCTTCTCCCGCCAGCTCCAAATAAATGTTTTGAATCCGCCCGCCACTAACCTAAGCTGGAAAGGAGGGCAAATGTCCGAAACGCCACTAACCTACGCTGGAAAGGAGGGACATTTCAGTCAAATCCCGTACGAGCTCCCTCAATTCCCCAATTCCCCTCCCACTCCGGTGCGATGCGAACCCCAATGCCCCTCCCACTCCGCTCATCCCCACCCGCCGACGGCCACCGACGAGCGGCGCTCCGACGAGCGGACGAGCGGAGAGCTACCCGCCGACGACGGCCGCGCGTGCGTAGACGCTCGCCACAAGATCTTCAGCGAGTTCCCTCCTCAACCCGACCCTCGCCCCCACTTCTATGGCCTTTTCTTGGCCTCGCTTAGGGTTTCGTCGGCCCTGGCTAGGGTTACGGTTTGCTTGGCATGGCAGGGTTAGGGTTAGGGATTGCGTGGCATGGCTTCTTTCCTTGGCTTGTCCAGGGTTAGGGTTGCTCGGCCTGTCATGGTTCTTCTTGCAACCAGTCCATGGTTGCTTCGGATCTTGCTTGGCATGTTCTTGCAAAGCAACCAATCGATGATTGTCGCGGATCTTGCCTGCTCAGCTCAGAGATTTTAGATTTGGTTTTCTGCAGTACCTATATGATTACCTGCTGCCGATCTTGCTTGCTATATGCAAGCAGTCCATGTTTGCTTCGGATCTTGATTGGCATGTGTCTTGCTGCAACCAGTCGATGATTGCTGCGGATCTTGCTTGGCTCAGGCTCAGAGAATTTAGATCTGGTTTCTGCAGTCCCTATATGATTACCTGTCGCTGATCTTGCTTGTCGCATCCAACCAATCAATTAGTGATGCGGATCTTGCCTCGCGTGGGTCTCGCTGCAACCACCCATGATTGTTGGGGGATTTTACTTGGCTTGGGCTCAGTAGATTGTACATCTAGTTTATCGCAGTCCATATATGATTAGCTGCTACAGATCTTTCTTGCCGCAACTAGTACATAATATGATTACCTGTCGCGGATCTTGCTTGGTACAGATCTTTACCAAGGCATGCCCTTTTATATTTCGTCGATGAACATTTATATTGCCCTTTTATCCCGTGTTGATGAAACTTCTCCCAAACAAAGTTTGGGAGCCCTGCTTATCCGTACATGCCTACAGCTTTTTCTCGTGTACATGTCTATTGTTGTATTAAGGGATATGTCTAATGATTATAACCTGTTATCTTCTTAGGTAATACTATCAAGGTCTGACCTACTTCAAGGAGCAAGGTGAACCAGGTGATTGTTGATCCACATGAACCTATGTTGCTTGGTTCTTTAATTGCATCCATATGTTGTATCTCTTGTCACTAATTGTTATTCTTTTCGTGCCGCACATATCCAACCCATCAACATCGGGCATGGCAAAGACTGGAAGAAGCAGTGGCTGGTATGCGGCTTCATCCTAACATCATTGTGTCTAATTGATGCTTTTAATCGGGTCTTTGGGGTTTTTGGCTCTGTCTGAATATTTACGTACCCTAGGATTAAATGAAACTAAAAGTTGAAAATTGCTATGATTAAACAATTTACCTTAGTTGTTCGAGTTGGCTTGCTTCTATGCATTTCAACCATCAATCTAATGGTTACATATTTTTCTCATACATGTAAAGAAGCGCCCCTCACCGAGATAGAGAAGGACAGGGCTAGGACAATGATGCGGAACAACCGTGTCTTACAATCCCTGGGTCTCCCCGCTGTAGTGTCAATTTTTAGGAAGTCACATGGTGGTCGAGGTGGAGGTCGTTCCACACTTTCAAATGATGAGTCATCTGCCATAACACAAGGCGAGAGCTCAGATTATCATCCGAGCAATGACCAATTGGTTGACCAGGAGGATGGGGAGGTTGAAGGGAGTATAGGGGAACACATTGAGAAGGTGCATTCTGCTTATCATCTTTGGAGCGCTGGCATTATTTGTATCTGTTTTCTTATTTCTGTTTTGCTATAACCCGTGATGTAATGCCATTTTGTTTTGCTATTTTTGCGAGGCATTGAAGGATCCCAAGAGTAGAAAGAAAAAGGCTTCGTTAGAAAGACAAGCCCGTGGAGGAGGAGTAAGAGGTTGCAAAAGGAACAAAGTTCAATGCCTCCTGTTAGAGTGTTTGCCGATGCTCCAGAGGGGGAAAGAGGCATCTGGAACCTGTTGCTGAAGTTCCTTCCAAAAGAGTCACCAGGAGGACATCAAGTGAAGCGTCTGCAACCAACAATGAAGATACTCCGCCCCGCAACAATCGCAGAAGCTCACCGCAGATTGATGAAAGGATCGATGAAGCAAGCACTGTTCGCAGGGACACAGTCCTACCGCATCGATGTCATGGTCCATCAAGACTTTGATTCCGATGGTTTTCTTGATCCCGAGGATGATGAAGGCAAGTTTTTGTTGGACAGCTGTCCACACTATCTACCGCCTTTTTTGTTTATCTTTATAAACTCTTTTGGTTGTGGGTGCTTCTTTACGACATGATCTTTGTATGTATGCTATTCGTGTGGAACCACCGCCGCAGTGGCCGTAAAAGGAAGGGCACCGGGCTGGAGCGGATTTGCAAGGGGATGGGAGTCAAGCTTACCATTGAGATTCCTCCAGGGCTGAAACGTCTGAGAAGCCTTTACTGCTTTGCCAAGTTTGCATCGGAGGGTGGAATGCTTGCAAGAGGCCGATGCCGCTCCTTCCGCATTTCAAGTTGTACAAGAGGGATGAGAATTTGTTGGCCGACTTCGTTGGAAAGATGGGGGTAATCTTCTTCATCACCAGTTCATTTGTTAGATGATAGGAGTGCTTGCTTGATTGTTCATAGTTCATGATAACTAACCTCGTCCTTGCCCTTGTTTGCTTTGTAGGCAAATTTCAACATGGACACAGAGTCGGAAGACATCCAAGGCTTGCTATGACGTGCGCGGAAAGTGTCGAAGAACAGGCGCTACATCCCGAAAAGGGACTACTTCGACAAAGTACCAAAGAATGAAGTCAGCATCAAGTCCCCTGTTAAGGATGTCTCGTATGAAGAATGGGAAGCTCTAACTGCTCTGTGGGTAACCCCAAGACACGGGGTATGTTCTTTGCTTCAGTTGCGATCATTAGTGCTTGCATGGTAGACATGATGCTCATCGTTATAGTGTGCACATTGCTGAATATCATGATTGTGCCCTTCGCAGAACACATGTACCAAGAACAAGGACGGTCGTGCTGCGGTCAAATTTGGCCAAAAGACTGGCTCTCGTAGCTATGTCGCTCATCTCGTATGCAACCGTAAGAACACTCTTACAGAATTTCCTTTTGCATCTTTCTCTTGTCTCCACAAGCTTATGTTCGATTCTTGGTGAACATCATTTCCAGAGGGAGGAGCGCAGAGGTGAAGAGCTAGATGCAATCGACATCTTTAAGGCGACCCATCACAGCAAGAAGGATGGTTTCTCCGAGGAAGCTCTAGCTGCAATAGTAAGTGACTTGTTCATTTCACTTTTGTGAACCATTCTTGGACCTGCGCGTTTCTGAATTGATGAATCTTTTGGAAATGGATCTCCAAAGTGATATGGAAGCCGAGATGGCTATTCCTGTGCTGAAGGTGCACCGCCAAGGTCTGGATCATTGTTGTTGCAAAGGTTCTTAGCAAGGAAGCCAAGCACAGCACTTTCTGAAGAATGCTTTGGACTTCAGCCCGGTTCCACCGTCAAGCTCAACAAGCCCACCGCAGCTTTGTATCGGCGCATGTTCATGACACTGGAAGCACGGTGAAGAGGTCCCGGGAGGAAGCTGAACAGATGAAGCAGTTCTTTGCCATCATGGAAGAAGTCGCTGCCCGTAAGGAGAAGCAAGCGGCAAATGAAGCCGCACAAGCTCGGCGTGACAAGGACTACATGGAGCTCCTCAAGCGGACCGAGGAAAGTGATAGGAGGCTTGCTCACATGATGTCCATCTTCGAGCATCCGCGAATTAGCTCCCGCCGCTGGTCGTATCCCTTTTTTGTGTCCCGCCATGGAACTTGGTCATATCCTGGCAGCGTGACAATAACTTCTTACCGTGAATCTGTGAACTTCTTACCGTGAATCTGTGAACTTCTTACCGTGAATCGTGAACTTTCTTGGCATGTTGGTGAATCTGTGAACCTGGTCATTTTGTCTTGTCCACTCTGCTGTGAAATTTGCAGATTTGAAATGTTGTCTTTTATATTTTGTCGTTGAATTTCCTAATTTAATATATGCACTGTTGGGCTATTGTGGGCTCTTAAAAGGCCAAGGCCCAAAGTAGCATAGAAATATATGGGCTCTTAAAAGGCTAGAGCCCAACAAATAAAAAATTGCAAATTCGAAAAATGGTAGTTGAAAAGTACAAAAAAGGCCGAAGCCAAAAAACTTGCAGGACCGTAAAAAGGCCAAAGCCCATAACTTTTATGGACCCAAAAAGGCCAAGGCCCAATATCTTTATGGACCCCAAAAAGGCTGTTGCCCAAAACCTCTGTGGACCCTATAAAGGCCTAGGCCCAAAATCTTAATGGACCCTAAAAGGCCAAGGCCCAAACCTGTAATGGGTCCTAAAAAGGCCACGGCCCAAAACTGTAATGGGTCCTAAAAAGGCCACGTCCCAAAACTGTAATGGGTCCTAAAAAGGCCACGGCCCAAAACTGTAATGGGTCCTAAAAAGGCCACGGCCCAATGGAAATTGGCCCAGGCCCAGTAAGTAAAGCAGCTAAAAAGGCCGTTGAAAAAAAAAAGCTAAAAAGGCCGAGGTAATTGGGCCAGTTACGGGCCAAGGCCCAACAAAGCCGAAAAAAATAATCAGAACTAATGGGCTCAGCCCATATAAGGAGCTGAATGGACCGGGCTGAATTCAAATAACGACGTTTCTAATTCGTCACAATTTTGCCACGTCGGATTGCCACGCCGGACTCGGGGGCAGGTGCCCATGACGTTTTGGGAACGTCATGCAGTCAGTGACATTTTAAAACGTCACAAAGCTCTACGACGTTTTCAAGTGGAACGTCTTAAGCACTCACTGCTGACTCCCAGCTTTCGACGTTTTGAAAGTTGTCACAATAACGTCACAAGTAGCCATTAGTGACGTTTTAGTGACACCTTTATTTCGTCAACTTATGGCAGATTTCTTGTAGTGTATATGTTGCGTTTGTTGGGATCCGATGAATAGAGAATACTTGTTATGTTGATTATCAAAGTTATATCTACGTGTTGTTTATGATCTTGCATGCTTTCCGTTACTAGTAGATGCTCTGGCCAAGTAGATGCTTGTAACTCCAAGAGGGAGTACTTATGCTCGATAGTGGGTTCATGCCTCATTGACACCGGGACAGCGATGAGAAAGTTCTAAGGTTGTGTTGTCTTTGTTGCCACTAGGGATAAAACATTGATGCTATGTCTAAGGATGTAGTTGTTGATTACATTACGCACCATACTTAATGCAATTGTCTGTTGCTTTGCAACTTAATACTGGAGGGGGTTCGGATGATAACCTGAAGGTGGACTTTTTAGACATAGATGCAGTTGGATGGCGGTCTATGTACTTTGTCGTAATGCCCAATTAAATCTCACTATACTCATCATGATATGTATGTGCATTGTCATGCTCTCTTTATTTGTCAATTGCCCAACTGTAATTTGTTCACCCAACATGCTGTTTGTCTTATGGGAGAGACACCTCTAGTGAACTGTGGACCCCGGTCCAATTCTCTTTACTGAAATACAATCTACTGCAATACTTGTTCTACTGTTTTCTGCAAACAATCATCTTCCACACAATACGGTTAATCCTTTGTTACAGCAAGCCGGTGAGATTGACAACCTCACTGTTTCGTTGGGGCAAAGTACTTTGGTTGTGTTGTGCAGGTTCCACGTTGGCGCCGGAATCCCTGGTGTTGCGCCGCACTACATCTCGCCGCCATCAACCTTCAACGTGCTTCTTGACTCCTACTGGTTCGATAAACCTTGGTTTCTTATCGAGGGAAACTTGTCGCTGTACGCATCACACCTTCCACTTGGGGTTCCCAACGAGCGTGTGCTTTACGCGTCATCAAGCTAAATTTCTCGGCGCCGTTGTCGGGAGATCAAGACACGCTGCAAGGGGAGTCTCCACTTCTCAATCTCTTTACTTTGTTTTTGTCTTGCTTAGTTTTATTTACTACTTTGTTTGCTGCACTAAATCAAAATACAAAAAAATTAGTTGCTAGTTTTACTTTACTTGTTATCTTATTTGCTATATCAAAAACACAAAAAAAATTTGTTTACTTGCATTTACTTTATCTAGTTTGCTTTATTTATTGTCTTGCACTCTATATTAAAAATACAAAAAAATTAGTTACTTTTGTTACCATGTCTAGCTCTGAACCTGTTACTTCTTCGCCTGAAGAATTAGTCTTCACTTTTAAACAAGGGGATGAGGAGAGTTTTAAGGATGCTTGGTCTAGAATCTTTACTTCTTATCGTAAAACTGAACCTCAAATGACTCTAAGTTTGCTCCTTAGTAATTTTTATTTTGGTCTTATGGTTCGTTATAGATATGCTTTGGATACTCTAGTGGGAGGAGATTTCCTTCATTGCAATGGGGATCAAGCTTTTAATGCCATAAAGAAGTTGGTTGCATCACATGATTCAGCTAATAACTTTGATTCAGCCCTCACTAGCATATATAGTAGATTAAACAATCTCGAGATAAGTACATCTCGCTTGGATGATAACTATTGCCACGTTCGTAATCGTCTTGAACAAGTTTTAGTGAACTCTAAACTCTCATTGTGGGATCCTGCTATTAAAATTGTTATCGGTGATCGAACTCTCCATGCCTACTGTGATATTATGTATGAATTTTGCCTTATGCCTGAAAGTATTTATAAATCTTTGAAACTTTGGGGAGTTGAGGAAGGAGGAAAAGAAATAACTCTCATTGATAACTCCACTATAATTCCTAAAGGAATAGCCGCAGGTGTGCATACAACCATTCTTGGAAGAACAATATCCATTGATTATCTTGTTATTGAAACAGGAAAACTCACACTCGGAAGATCCTCATTGAAACTATTGGGAGCAGTCATTGATGTTGGAGAAGGCACTCTGAAATTCACCTCTATACCGGGGGGAAATCATATATTTCCTAAACCAAAGGGAAAGAAAAACAATAAGAAAGGTAAGGGTAAAGCCCAAGGTAAGGTTGACACTTCGTCTCTTGATAATACTTGATACACACTTTCTGCGCCTAGCTGAAAGGCGTTAAAGAAAAGCGCTTATGGGAGACAACCCATGTTTTTACCTACAGTACTTTGTTTTTATTTTGTGTCTTGGAAGTTGTTTACTACTGTAGCAACCTCTCCTTATCTTAGTTTTGTGTTTTGTTGTGCCAAGTTAAGCCGTTGATAGAAAAGTAAGTACTAGATTTGGATTACTGCGCAGTTCCAGATTTCTTTGCTGTCACGAATCTGGGTCCACCTCCCTGTAGGTAACTCAGAAAATTAAGCCAATTTACGTGCATGATCCTCAGATATGTACGCAACTTTCATTCAATTTGAGCATTTTCATCTGAGCAAGTCTGGTGCCATTTTAAAATTCGTCAATACGAACTGTTCTGTTTTGACAGATTCTGCCTTTATTTCGCATTGCCTCTTTTGCTATGTTGGATGAATTTCTTTGATCCACTAATGTCCAGTAGCATTATGCAATGTCCAGAAGTGTTAAGAATGATTGTGTCACCTCTGAATATATCAATTTATATTGTGCACTAACCCTCTAATGAGTTGTTTCGAGTTTGGTGTGGAGGAAGTTTTCAAGGATCAAGAGAGGAGTATGATGCAACATGATCAAGGAGAGTGAAAGCTCTAAGCTTGGGGATGCCCCGGTGGTTCACCCCTGCATATATCAAGAAGACTCAAGCGTCTAAGCTTGGGGATGCCCAAGGCATCCCCTTCTTCATCGACAACATTATCAGGTTCCTCCCTGAAACTATATTTTTATTCCATCACATCTTATGTGCTTTTTCTTGGAGCGTCGGTTTGTTTTTGTTTTTTGTTTTGTTTGAATAAAATGGATCCTAGCATTCACTTTATGGGAGAGAGACACGCTCCGCTGTAGCATATGGACAAGTATGTCCTTGGTTTCTACTCATAGTATTCATGGCGAAGTTTCTCCTTCGTTAAATTGTTATATGGTTGGAATTGGAAAATGATACATGTAGTAATTGCTATAAATGTCTTGGGTAATGTGATACTTGGCAATTGTTGTGCTCATGATTAAGCTCTTGCATCATATGCTTTGCACCCATTAATGAAGAAATACATAGAGCATGCTAAATTTGGTTTGCATATTTGGTTTCTCTAAGGTCTAGATAATTTCTAGTATTGAGTTTGAACAACAAGGAAGACGGTGTAGAGTCTTATAATGTTTTCAATATGTCTTTTATGTGAGTTTTGCTGCACCGGTTCATCCTTGTGTTTGTTTCAAATAAGCCTTGCTAGCCTAAACCTTGTATCGAGAGGGAATACTTCTCATACATCCAAAATACTTGAGCCAACCACTATGCCATTTGTGTCCACCATACCTACCTACTACATGGTATTTTCCGCCATTCCAAAGTAAATTGCTTGAGTGCTACCTTTAAAATTCCATCATTCACCTTTGCAATATATAGCTCATGGGACAAATAGCTTAAAAACTATTGTGGTATTGAATATGTAATTATGCACTTTATCTCTTATTAAGTTGCTTGTTGTGCGATAACCATGTTTATCGGGACGCCATCAACTTTTCATTGTTGAATTTCATGTGAGTTGCTATGCATGTTCGTCTTGTCTGAAGTAAGGGCGATCTACACTGAGTTGAATGGTTTGAGCATGCATATTGTTAGAGAAGAACATTGGGCCGCTAACTAAAGTCATGATCCATGGTGGAAGTTTTAGTTTTGGACAAACATCCTCAAATCTCTAATGAGAAAAGAATTAACTGTTGTTGAATACTTAAAGCATTAAAAGAGGAGTCCATTATCTGTTGTCTATGTTGTCCCGGTATGGATGTCTAAGTTGAGAATAATCAAAAGCGAGAAATCCAAATGCGAGCTTTCTCCTTAGACCTTTGTACAGGCGGCATAGAGGTACCCCTTTGTGATACTTGGTTAAAACATATGTATTGCGGTGATAATCCAGGTAGTCCAAGCTAATTAGGACAAGGTGCGGGCACTATTGGTACACTATGCATGAGGCTTGCAACTTATAAGATATAATTTACATGATGCATATGCTTTATTACTACCGTTGACAAAATTGTTTCATGTTTTCAAAATCAAAGCTCTAGCACAAATATAGCAATCGATGCTTTTCCTCTATGGAGGACCATTCTTTTACTTTCAATGTTGAGTCAGTTCACCTATTTCTCTCCACCTCAAGAAGCAAACACTTGTGTGAACTGTGCATTGATTCCTACATACTTGCTTATTGCACTTATTATATTACTCTATGTTGACAATATCCATGAGATATACATGTTACAAGTTGAAAGCAACCGCTGAAACTTAATCTTCTTTTGTGTTGCTTCAATGCCTTTACTATGAATTATTGCTTTATGAGTTAACTCTTATGCAAGACTTATTGATGCTTGTCTTGAAGTGCTATTCATGAAAAGTCTTTGCTTTATGATTCACTTGTTTACTCATGTCATATACATTGTTTTGATCGCTGCATTCACTACATATGCTTTACAAATATTATGATCAAGATTATGATGGCATGTCACTCCGTAAATTATCTCGTGTTATCGTTTTACCTGCTGGGACGAGCGTAACTAAGCTTGGGGATGCTGATACGTCTCCGACGTATCGATAATTTCTTATGTTCCATGCCACATTATTGATGTTATCTACATGTTTTATGCACACTTTATGTCATATTCGTGCATTTTCGGAACTAACCTATTAACAAGATGCCGAAGTGCCGCTGTCTTTTTCTGCTGTTTTTGGTTTCAGAAATCCTAGTAAGGAAATATTCTCGGAATTGGACGAAATCAAAGCCCAGGGGCCTATTTTTCCACGAAGCTTCCAAGTCCGAAGGAGAGACGAAGAGGGGCCACGAGGGGGCCACACCCTAGGCGGCGCGGCCCCCCTTGGCCGCGCGGCCCCGTGGGTGTGGGGCCCCGTGCCGCCTCTTGACCTGCCCTTCCGCCTACAAATAGCCTCCGTGACGAAACCCCCGATCGAGAGCCACGATACGGAAAACCTTCCGTGAGACGCCGCCAACGCCGATCCCATCTCGGGGGATCCAGAGATCGCCTCCAAGACTGCCGGAGAGGGGAATCATCTCCCGGAGGACTCTACGCCGCCATGGTCGCCTCCGGTGTGATGTGTGAGTAGTCTACCCCTGGACTATGGGTCCATAGCAGTAGCTAGATAGTTGTCTTCTCCCCATTGTGCTATCATTGTCGGATCTTGTGAGCTGCCTAACATGATCAAGATCATCTATCTGTAATTCTATATGTTGCGTTTGTTGGGATCCGATGAATAGAGAATACTTGTTATGTTGATTATCAAAGTTATATCTACGTGTTGTTTATGATCTTGCATGCTTTCCGTTACTAGTAGATGCTCTGGCCAAGTAGATGCTTGTAACTCCAAGAGGGAGTACTTATGCTCGATAGTGGGTTCATGCTCGCATTGACACCGGGACAGTGATGACAAAGTTCTAAGCTTGTGTTGTGCTGTTGCCACTAGGGATAAAACATTGATGCTATGTCTAAGGATGTAGTTGTTGATTACATTACGCACCATACTTAATGCAATTGTCTGTTGCTTTGCAACTTAATACTGGAGGGGGTTCGGATGATAACCTGAATGTGGACTTTTTAGGCATAGATGCAGTTGGATGGCGGTCTATGTACTTTGTCGTAATGCCCAATTAAATCTCACTATACTCATCATGATATGTATGTGCATTGTCATGCTCTCTTTATTTGTCAATTGCCCAACTGTAATTTGTTCACCCAACATGCTGTTTGTCTTATGGGAGAGACACCTCTAGTGAACTGTGGACCCCGGTCCAATTCTCTTTACTGAAATACAATCTACTGCAATACTTGTTCTACTATTTTCTGCAAACAATCATCTTCCACACAATACGGTTAATCCTTTGTTACAGCAAGCCGGTGAGATTGACAACCTCACTGTTTCGTTGGGGCAAAGTACTTTGGTTGTGTTGTGCAGGTTCCACGTTGGCGCCGGAATCCCTGGTGTTGCGCCGCACTACATCTCGCCGCCATCAACCTTCAACGTGCTTCTTGACTCCTACTGGTTCGATAAACCTTGGTTTCTTACTGAGGGAAACTTGCTGCTGTACGCATCACACCTTCCACTTGGGGTTCCCAACGAGCGTGTGCTTTACGCGTCATCATGCGCCTGCGCCGACAAAGGCCACCGCTGCGGCCTCTGACTTGCTCTCCTACGTCTCCTCTCTCAACGTCAACTCCCACCTCCCATCTTGGAGATCCTCGCCTGGCGGGCGTCATCTCCCCCATCCCCCGCCTCCCAAACCGCCGGTGGGTGAGCCTCTAGGGCGGCGGGAGCGAGCTGCTCCCCTGTGCGCTCGCCAAGGCCGCCGTCGCCCGCGACTACTTTGTCAATGGGTTGGGGACGGACGAAAGGGGGAGAGACGCTGTGGATTCGCCTCGTGGCGGGGATGGAATTACTCACTTGGGAGCTCGCTAAGGCCGTCGACCGCGGGCATCACGTGTGGACTAGATCTGTCAGTCTGAGTTCGTCCTATTCTGTTTTATGTTCTGCATTCAAATAGTGTCCAGGTCCAATTTTTCATGTTTAAACTTCGTGTTTTTGTTACAGACATAGGCGGATGATTCAGTTCGGGATCTTGTGTCGAGAACATGCAGCCTGTCCGTGAATCTTTTGCAAGGCAGACTGGTAGTGCTATGTCATGCGTCCATTCAGTTCACTGTAAGCGTTTGTTTTCTATTTTCAATTCATGAAATCATTTCTCATTATATATCCTTAAGAGAAACATGAATAACAAAGTGTAAGATGTTTTCCTAGAACTCGTAGCAATGCTGATATGGTAGAAACTTCCTGGCTGGACTTCGTAATTCTTGTAAGATGCTTATATAGGTTTGGCTTCCTTATACTCCAATTAGTTTAATGAACTCGAGAATACAGTCTTTAATCCTTAGCCCCTGATCATAACTTATTCAAATTTAGAAGAGGTGGATCAGTTGCATCTTTATGTACCTACTATTAACAAGTGGTATATGCTGAATATATCCTTGTTGCAGGCCATCTCTTAACATGGAACTACATTTTTCTCTCAGGTGTCACCAAAGCCTAAACTGAAACCATGCACGTGGCCAGAAAGTTTTCAGTGAGAGAGCTTGGTCAGACATGGAAGTGGAGCATCAGAAGTTGCTGGATGAAAGAGAGAGGATTCTGAAGAGGCCGAGAGGACAATTGTCAAGACAAAACCCATATCGAAGGAGCAAGTAGCAGATGAAATCATTTGTTCTAGGACATCTTTTTTTTCTGGTAGGAAGGTTAGTAATAGCCTCTTAATTTGGTAGTTGGGATACCAATAATCTTTCTGAAGAAGGAGCGGAAGCCTCTTACTGAAGTGGGACAGTTTGAATTACACGTCGATGAGAGGACAATTCAAAGATCAGAATTGTATACCATGGTAAGTGATTTTGGCAGTATGATCTTTCTATCGTTCATTGCGGAGCTAGGAAATATCAGTCATACCTCTGAAAACAGTAGATTGATTAGGAGGTTTCACGGATCATTTCATTCCGATACAGGTAAATGAGAAGGAGATCAGCTACAAGAGGTCGCAAGAGGAGAATGAATTTTCGCAAAAGGTATATCCACCTGATCCTCACAATCTCAGAGGTTGCAGTGGTGCAAGTGTAAGCACTTTTTTCTAATATGCCACGGTAAGTGATTTTGGCAGTATGCTCTTTCTATCGTTCATTGCGGAGCTGGGAAATATCGGTGATACCTCTGAAAATAGTAGATTGATTAGGAGGTTTCATTGATCATTTCATTCCGATACAGGTAAATGAGAAGGAGATAAGCTACAAGAAGTCGCAAGAGGAGAATGAATTTTCGCAAAAGGTATATCCACCTGATCCTCACAATCTCAGAGGTTGCAGTGGTGCAAGTGTAAGCACTTTTTCTAATATGTGTGCGAAGATCGAGAAAGAGAAGGCCGCCGAAGCATCTAAGAAGACCATGTTGCGACAAGCACAGTCCCTCCCAAAGTTCGACAGACCGTTATGTCCACAAAGGCAAGCATAAACCACCAAATTATGTCGTTTATATTGGTTTACCTTCCTCCAGTTTTGTCATATCACAGGCCTACAACCGATATTTCCTCGGAGGTCAACGAAGCAGGTGATCAAAACAAGGTCGCTACAGCTTCAGGTGAATGAATGAAGGGCGAGAAGGCACGTTTTCATGACATGATCTTAGTCTCCATGTGCTCCCCATATGTTCCACCTTTTCTTTTTGTTTCTCGTGACACTAAGATCATACCATATCTTGTATGCATATCACCAAAATATTGTTGTCATTCTTAATGATTGATACATAGGCCCAAAAGTTCCATGTTATGCAGTTAGTCGACACAGCTGACTCAATGGTTGAGAAACTGATATTGGGCCAGATTCCTAATTTGATGTTTATATTAACTACAGATTGTGTGTTGTTTGTGCACGTTTCACTGTTTATGAACGAAGTGCCGCTTAATTGAAGTAAAAGGGAAAATCATTTCTATCACTGTATACTTGGAACTAATTTTGAATCCTTCTTTTTATGCTGTGAAGTGTAAGTTGACACGATGAAAGTACTTGCATATGCCTTATTAATTTTTGAATCTGATATGTAATTTGACACGTATATATGACGTACCTTCATATATGTATACAGATCAGAGTAACAAAAGTATCAAATTCAAAAATGCGGAGGATGCTCTATGATTAGGAAGTGAACTCTTCGTATCTGAAGCTAATATTTCTTTCTTTTCTTACATAGTGTTGCTGCCCACATAACAAACCTAGGTGTGCCTCTTTCCTTTCTCTTTATCTTTTTTTTGTTAGATTGATTCATCCCCATCTGAAGTCATAAGGATTAGTCTTATTTTTGCACATTGCCTAACTTATCCTATTCCATACTATTCATTTCACTGCATTGTTATTTCATTCTTCAATACATTCTCTGAAGAAATTAATCATCAAATTTAGTAGTATCAGGAGGTATTTTGGAATCTTCCAAGCGCCGAATCAAGTAGAGAGATATTTAATGTTGTTTTATGAATTGGCTTGCCATTATGCTAAAAAGCTTTGTGTAAACTGTACCATCATTTTATGAACAAGCTACTTGACTTCTATAAATATCAATACGATATATTGAACATGTTATTGTGATATGTTCGAAACATCATGAAGAGTAGTTGTATTACATTTTGCCTAACTTAATTGATATTTCAACCATTTGTCATGGTAATAAATACTAAGAAAATGTAGATATATTTAGTACATTTATTGTCTGAACCAGCATCTTAGTTTGGGTCGTTGGCAGTGACAGTATGGTAAATGGTTTTGCATAGTAGCCCCAAATATTCTGTCGTGGAAATTGTTTTTTTTTTCGAGAAAACGCAAAAAACTTTTGCGTTTCATTGCATTAAAAAGATAGGGAGTTTTACAAGCCTCCTAAGAGGGGGAGAACAGAAAAGGAAAAAAACATCAGTGCACGTCCCAGGTTGTCGGCAGCACTACCCTTAAACCCTTAGCCCACTGAACTGCCTCCTCCATGATGTCGTCCACCAATCGAAAGATCGATGGCTGGCTTCTGTCAAAGACGTAGGCATTGCGGTGTTTCCATATGAGCCACGGCGTGAGTAGGGTGATGGAGTCCAGGCCTTGTGATTGTGAGCATTGCGAGAATCCTAACGCTATGTCCTACGGCTTGTTCGAGAGCAGTCATTTAAGAGCAGATAGATGCTATTTTGCTTAGCTGTGCTTGCTGCATGAAAAAGCAGAGAGGATTCAGATTATTTTTTACTCGTGTGTGGTGCTACTTGTTGGGAAGCGGTGGGGGTTGCGAAAATATAGATTTATTTTTCTGATTGTTTTGCAGGGTCTTCACAAAACCAAATGAGCCGTATTACTTTGGTCATCAATGTTTTTCAAACTCTTCTTACAAGTTACAACGTATTACTTTGGTCATTTGTGTACCTCTATATCACAGTATGTGCTTCACAAAACCAAATGATTATTCGTTGTTTTGAGGTTGTCTAATCACGGTCTTTTCTCTAGGTGGGCACGGATGGGAGATGTTTGCCAGGCAGTATACTTGACGGAACAATTCAGAATATTGAGTCCTTTGTCACATTCAAACATATACCTCTTACATCATGCTGCAAAGCAGGAGAAATGCAAGTATAGAAATGTTGCAAGGATATTGCAATTCCATCTCACATGAGTCAATTTTTTCTAGCACGATGAAATTTATCCTACATGGCTTAATCTTATTATAATTTGGAATTTACTAATAGACAAATAATTCTATTTGGCCCTTCTTTGCACACTACCCATTGATGTATCTCAGTTAAATTATTTATTTGTATAGAGCACATAAGGTGATATAAGAAATGGCAAATGAAGGTCTGGAGCCTAATCTCAAGATGTATACTACCTCGATTAAAGGTTGGCAAATGCATCACTTCCAGATGGAGCATTGGAATGTTTCTAAGAGATGAAACCGATGCGACTGAAGCTTGATGAGGCCGCTTATTATTGCTTGGTGTCCACTTCTCTTGAGGAAAAATGTAATGAAGCACATGCATAGGAATCTTGTGTGTTTGCAGAGAAATGTTTGATATCCACTTACGAGAGGATATAAACGATTTATAATAAACTGTTGGTCATCGGAGGGGTTAAGAGTGGTTAGGAAATCTAGAGTGTCAATATAGTTCCTATAAAATACTTATAAAAATGCATAAAGTTTATAGAAAAGAACAAAGTGTATAGGAAAGAGAGGCACTCTATATTTTTTATTGACTTTTGCATTTTGTGTTATTGTTTAAGATTGGTGCATTTTTCAGAGTTGGTTTAGTATTAACGAAACTATTCTTATTATTAACATGCTTACATTAAAGTGTTGCTAATTATTTTAAGCAAAGATGACTAACATGGTTGGAATTCGTTAGATTACACACTATACAAGAGATGAATATGTAAAGGGAGATAAAGAACATACATGGTTGGTCATCAGAGGGGTTAAGAGTGGTTAGGTGTAAGGATAAAAATATCAAAGTATAGTATTAGGTCGAATACTATAAATCGTCGAACTTATCTCGTGCAGTAAAATGAAATCACATCTTATATTTTGTTTTCCCGTGGCAACGCACGGGCATTTTACTAGTATGGACGAAGAGTTATCCCCTCACCCGGTAGCGTCTACGGAATATATAGATGCGGGGATATACACGTACCTCTAGGAAGTAGTCGTTCATCAACATCCCCGACACCGAGAGCGTGGTTGCGTGGAATGCTCAGTCCGCCGATGGTATCCCGGGCGCTTCCTCTTCCTGTTGGCTTCGTCGTGGAGGTTCTACATGGCAACCATCAGAAGCATTCGACGAGCTCCGTGACAAAGTCTTGGGCTCGCTCCACAAACAACTCATCTATTAGACTATTATTACGGAGTACTTCGTCCGTTAATTACACTATTTATGAGGATTTCTTACTAAATATAAACACAATACTAAAAAGAGACGGCAAATCATAAGTTGAACTCCAAATTGAGAGTGGAAGCTTGATCGGGCAGGTCCCAAAGAAGGGAGGACGCAGAGTGTGGATACCGTGGCACTGGACCAGGAAGGCGTAAGAGGAAGGGGTCACTTGCTAGAATCGATGAACGGTTCCGGATCCGCGCCCATCGCCGCCTCCCATCGAGCTCCGCTCGAAATCCATGGCCGTCCGGCGGGACAATCGCTGCGAAATAGGAGGGGAGCAGCTACTTTCATGATATGGAAAAGGATATGCAGGCGGAAGGGTGTGCTTCTCGGTGGCTCGGCGTGGCCGGAGCGACGTAGATCAAGGGTGAAGGGTGGCGGTGGCGCGGGTGGTGCGAGGGTTCCGAGCGCAAACGCATCCGCACGTCATTTTTGTGGCAATGCGGGAAGCGGCAAAAAAGGTTCCCCGATATATGGAGTACATCGGCTCGAAAATAGGGCGAGCGGCAAAAATATTTGATCATCCAATTTTCCAAGTATGTGCAAGGGACAAGTTTTCCGTCGAACCAACAAAACGATACTACTCCTTTTTTTCTCTTGGAAAGAACTATACTTATCCGTCTCGGTTTAACCATTATTTTAGCTAATTAAATATGAAATATATGTTAAAAAGTTATACTATTCGAAACCTTTTTTGAATATGAATCAAATGGTATAGATGTTGTAGACATATAATTTATATTTTGCTAACTAAATTAATTGTTAAATTTAGCTTATACTATGTTTTTTACGGGTATCTTAAACTATGTGTGTGCCTATTAAACCGAGGAAGAGGGAGTAATATTTATTGGGCCAGTAGCTTCTTTTTAAAGGCAGGCCAGGAGCTTATTCGTTTACAATTTTGTGTGGGCGTAAGCCCATTAATTCTCACAGTTTACGACGCCCGTTAATTCTAGTAGAGGGCCTGATTTTGCGGTTTAATTTTGAATGGGCCGATGCCCATTAAGTCACCAAGTTTAAAAAGCCCGTTAAGTCTCACAGAGGGGCTGATTTTGCTGATCTAGAAGACGTACAGTACTCCTGTTTCGATACGTACAGTACTGCTACGTCGCGAGATCCATTCGTATCTCATTCAGTTCCTGATTGCACATGCTTCAAATGACGCGAATTAATTAAAATTCACCATTTTGTTGATAATGGTGTTTGATTGTACAAATCCCTTGCTGCTGCTGTCTTCGTTGAATACACTACTAGGAAAAGGCCAATCAGTGGCGCACCAGTTAACAGTGGCACACTGGCTGGTGCGCCATTAGCATGTCCTGCCGGTGCGCCACTGAAGCTCCAACGTGGTGCGCCACTGTTAGTCAGATGCAGTGCGCCACCACTGTCTAGACGAGGTGCGCCACTGCTACTATTTTGGGTGCGCCACTGTTTCAGCGAGGTGTTGCGCCACTGCTGCGTGTGGACGTGCGCCACTGCTGTCTCCAGGACATGCGCCATTGCTGAGTTGCCTGGTGCACCACTGCTAGACTCGGAGGGGATCACAGGGCAGTGCGCCACTGGATCGAGAGCAGTGCGCCACTGCTACTTAGTGGCCGTGCGCCACTGATGGGGCACTAGTGCGCCACTGCTACAATTTTGATTTTTTTTTGTATCCTGGCAGGTATTTATACAGGTTGTATATCACAGTACAATAGCACAATATATGATATATAACAGCATATAAACAACATCACAGCTTATCCATACATAGTTCTTCACATTAGCCCCACATGATTCACAAGATTTCACATTAGAGAAGTTACGAGGTTACAATGCAAGTTACGGGGTTACAAAGTCACAAATGAGCTAGTGGTTACACAAGGTCGATCATCTAAACTACCATCACATAGAAGAGAGCTAGAGTCACTACTAGCACCGTCCCGATGAAAGTGGTCTTCATCTGGTTCCTCCTCTGCTCCGTCCTCTCTCCCGCCAGATAGCGTGCGTATCTGTCTTCGGCCTTCGCTCTAGTGGTGTACCCTTTGTAGCTGTTACCGCTAAAACAGTGAACCTATCTCCGACACTCCTCCCAGTCGTTGTAGACTCCGGGAACCTTGCCCTTGTACACGACATACCACATCATATCTGCACATATATGAACAAGCCAAAGAAACATTAGTGCACGCTCATAGATGTTTGCAACGAATAAGAGCAAACTCAAAAACGATCCAAGTAGTATGAACTAAAAGGCATGCCTCATACATTGTTGGTCAAAACAAATATGAACATTCCGGGATGGCGTCAGCGAGGCCAGGTAGGATGCACAAGAGATTGATATTTGTGTCATCGCACCAGGCTCACTGGCGTCACCCCGGAGTGTACAGTTGACCGAACATTCTAATCATCGACATTCTGAAAAACCAAAGCAAATGGAATGACAAGGGCCTCATACATTGTTGGTCGAAACAAATATGAACATTCCGGGATGGCGTCAGCGAGGCCAGGTAGGATGCACAAGAGATTGATATTTGTGCCATCACACCAGGCTCACTGGCGTCACCCCGGAGTGTACAGTTGACCAAACATTCTAATCATCGGCACTAAAATGGAAGAAATGCCAATGCAATTAAGAAGTGCCAACTCAAATAAGAGACAAGTAGCTAGTATGAACTAAATGGAATGCCTCATATTTTGTTGGTCGAAACAAATATTAACATTTAGAGAAGGGGTAAGTGAAACCAAGTAGGATGCACAAGAGATTGATATTTGTGTCATCGCACCAGGTTCACTGGCCCCTCCTCCAAGTGTATAGCTGACCAAACATTCTAATCATCGGCATTCTGAAAAACCAAAGCAAATGGAATGACGAGGGCCTCATACATTGTTGGTCGAAACAAATATGAACTTTCCGGGATGGCGTCAGTGAGGCCAGGTAGGATGCACAAGAGATTGATATTTGTGTCATCGCACCAGGCTCACTAGCGTCACCCCGGAGTGTACAGTTGACCGAACATTCTAATTATCGGCATTCTGAAAAACCAAAGCATATGGAATGACGAGGGCCTCATACATTGTTGGTCGAAACAAATATGAACATTCCGGGATGGCGCCAGTGAGGCCAGGTAGGAAGCACAAGAGATTGATATTTGTGCCATCACACCAGGCTCACTGGCGTCACCCCGGAGTGTACAGTTGACCGAACATTCTAATCATCGGCACTAAAATGGAAAAAAGAGCCAAGTGGTATGATACGTCTCCAACGTATCCATAATTTCTGATGTTCCATGCTTGTTTTATGACAATACTTACATGTTTTGCTTGCACTTTATAATGTTTTTATGCGTTTTCCGGAACTAACCTATTAACAAGATGCCACAGTGCCAGTTCCTGTTTTCTGCTGTTTTTGGTTCCAGAAAGGCTGTTCGGGCAATATTCTCGGAATTGGACGAAATCAACGCCAAAGATCCTATTTTTCCCGGAAGCATCCAGAACACCGAAGAAGAGTCGGAGGAGAGCCAGGGGCCACCAGGAGGGTGGGCCGCGCGGGCCAGACCCTGGCCACGCCCCCCTATGGGGAGGCCACCCTGTCGACCCTCCTGCGCCGCCTCTTCGCCTATATAACCCCTTTCGACCTAAAAACGCAGTACCAATTGACGAAACTCCAGAAAGACTCCAGGGGCGCCGCCGCCATCGCGAAACTCCAATTCGGGGGACAGAAGTCTCTGTTCCGGCACCCTGCCGGGACGGGGAAGTGCCCCCGGAAGCCATCTCCATTGACGCCACCGCCTCCATCATGCTCCGTGAGTAGTTCCCCCATGGACTACGGGTTCTAGCAGTAGCTAGTTGGTATTCTCTCCTCCATGTACTTCAATACAATGATCTCATGAGCTGCCTTACATGATTGAGATTCATCTGATGTAATCGGTGTTGTGTTTGTTGGGATCCGATGGATGATACATTATGATTAGTCTATCTATAAACTTTGTGAAGTTATTGTTGTTGCAATCTTGTTATGCTTAATGCTTGTCACTAGGGCCCGAGTGGCATGATCTTAGATTTAAGCTCTATATGTATTGCTTAGATTGTATCTACAAGTTGTATGCACATGTCACTGTCCGGAACCAAAGGCCCCGAAGTGACAAGAATCGGGACAACCGGAGGGGATGGCGGTGATGTGAGGGACACATGTTTTCACGGAGTGTTAATGCTTTGCTCCGGTACTCTATTAAAAGGAGTACCTTAATATCCAGTAGATTCCCTTGAGGCCCGGCTGCCACCGGCTGGTAGGACAAAAGATGTTGTGCAAGTTTCTCATTGCGAGCACGTACGACTATAATTGGAAAACATGCCTACATAATTAATAATCTGGATGTTCTGTCTTAATGCTTTGATTCCTATCAATTGCCCAACTGTAATTTGTTCACCCAACACTTGTCACTTATTGGAGAGTTACCACTAGTGTAGATCGCTGGGAACCCCGGTCCATCTCTCATCATTATATACTCGTTCTACATGTCATTGGAAGTAGTATCAACTATTTTCTTGTGTCATTGCTCTCATATTGCTATTATCATTCTTTGTGTTACTATTACTATTGCTCTCATATTATCGCTACTTTCACATCACCCCTGTTACTAGTGCTTTTCCAGTGCAGCTGAATTGACAACTCAGTTGTTAAGGCTTATAAGTATTCTTTACCTCCTTGTGTCGAATCAATAAATTTGGGTTTTACTTCCCTCGAAGACCTGTTGCGATCCCCTATACTTGTGGGTCATCAAGACTGTTTTAAGGCGCCGTTCTTAGGGAGGCATAGCTCTACTCATAAGTTCACCTGGGGAGTACACTCTACCTCTCTCTCTGTTTTATTTTATTTTGTTTTGCTTAGTTTACTTTTGTCTAGTTTATTTGTGCTTAGTTTATTTCTGTCTAGTATTACTTTGCTTAGTTTCTTTTTGTCTTGTTTTATTTTCCTCATATACCCAAAAATCCATAAAAATTTGAAAAATCGAAAAATTAAAAACTGCTGTTATGGGAGAACCTACAACCTACTTGGAGCTTATAGAATGTTATAATAATTATAGAGAATCAAGAACTGGTAAAATAATGAGTGCTATGATAGAAAAATTGAATACAATTGCTAAAATCTTGCTCAAACGCCATGATATAAACTGTTGCTCTCAACAGGATACTAAACATCTTAAATTTCAATGTGGCTTTAGTGAGGAATTTTTAATTAAGAACTATAATCGGAATTGCTATATTCATTATGGGTTCGAAGAGGTAGAACAATTTGTCGTATTTATGGGAGCTTCTGAGATCGAATCCTTCATGGTTGAGAATTATGAAACTTGTGTTGTTTGTAAGGACCTTAAAGATTATGTCTCTTCTATCCTTAATTGTTGCATAGAATGCTTCAGTGATAATCCTTATATCATTGACTATAAAGAGAGACTCATTAATGCACAAGAATGCACTCACAATTTGCAGGAAACTGTGGAAGAAGAAACTGATGAACCTGAAAGCTCATTGGATGAAAAAGAGGAGGAAATTGATGAACCTGAAAGCTCATTGGATGAAAAAGAAGAGGAGAGCGACAAACAAAAGGAGGAAGAATGGATTAGCTACCCATGCCAACCTTCTAATGAGAGTAACTCTTTATCTCTTACACTATTTGATTGTCCTCCATGCTTACCGAAAGAGGTTGAATGTTATGTTCCTGTGGATTCTCTTAAAATAGTACCTATGAGTAAAACTTGTGAGAATAATTATGCTACAGTTATTTATTATAATCCATGCTACTTTGATAAATCTTATGATAATGCTTTGTTTGTGCCTGATGTCGAAATGCATGGTACTAAAGAATTTTGCTTAGCAAATGTTTATGATAAAGCTCTAGATGATGGTCCTATGTTACTTGATACTATTAATTGTACTACTAATGAAAATGGGATTGGAGAGTTCTTGACTTATTCTATGAGTCCCATATCTCTTGAGATTGATCAACTACCTTGTTATATTATTAATAAAAGAAAGTTTGAAAGTTTTAATTCCACTATTCTTGAACTTGATAAAAATTATATGTTTGTGGATCATGAAAAGTATGCTGCATGTGATAGTTATATTGTTGAATTTATTCATGAAGCTACTGAAAATTATTATGAGAGAGGAAAATATGGTTGTAGAAATTTGCATGGTACTAAAACAACTCTCTATATGCTGAAAATTTTGAAGTTACTCTTGTTTTATCTTCTTATGCTTGTCAATTTGTTCTTCGTGAATTTATTTGTGTACAAGATTCCTATGCATAGGAAGTGGGTTAGACTTAAATGTGTTATGGATTTGCCTTTTGATGCTCTCTTTTGCTCCAACTACTATTTCTTGCGAGTGCATCATCAAAACTGTTGAGCCCATCTTAATGGCTATAAAGAAAGAACTTCTTGGGAGATAACCCATGTGTTATTTTGCTACAGTACTTTGTTTTATATTTGTGTCTTGGAAGTTGTTTACTACTGTAGCAACCTCTCCTTATCTTAGTTTTGTGTTTTGTTGTGCCAAGTGAAGCCTCTAATCGAAGGTTGATACTAGATTTGGATTTCTGCGCAGAAACAGATTTCTATCTGTCACGAATCTGGGCTGTTTTCTCTGTAGGTAACTCAGAAAAATATGAAAATTTACGTGCGTGTTCCTCAGATATGTACGCAACTTTCATTAGTTTTGAGTTTTCTGATTTGAGCAACGGAAGTATTTCTTTAAAATTCGTCTTTACTGGCTGTTCTGTTTTGGTAGATTCTGTCTCTGTTTTTTGCATTGTCTCTTGTGGACTTTAAGCAAGGCTGTCTACACGTGGAGAGCTGTAGCTAATGTTTTATTGAGTTCTTGCAATGTGTCACTACAGGACCAAGGTGGATTCAAATTTTTTGAGTACTAACCCTGTAATGAAGTTTATGAGAAGTTTGGTGTGAAGGAAGTTTTCAAGGGTCAAGAGAGGAGGATGATATATGATCAAGAAGAGTGAAAAGTCTAAGCTTGGGGATGCCCCTGTGGTTCATCCCTGCATATTTCAAGAAGACTCAAGCGTCTAAGCTTGGGGATGCCCAAGGCATCCCCTTCTTCATCAACTTATCAGGTTTCTTCTATTGAAACTATATTTTTATTCGGTCACATCATATGTGTTTTACTTGGAGCGTCTGTGTGCTTTTATTTTTGTTTGTGTTTGAATAAATTCGGATCCTAGCAATCCTTGTTTGGGAGAGAGACACGCTCTACTTTTTCATATGAACACTTGTTCTTCATTTTACTTTTAATGTTCAATGATAAAAGTTGGAAGCTACAATACTTATGGTTATTTGGTTGGAAATAGAGAATGCCTCATAATGTCTTGGATAATTTGACACTTGGCAATTGTTTTGAGCTCTCAAGTAGATCATGATTAAGTTTTTTCATGTAGTTTAAACCTATTAGTGGAGAACTACTGTAGAGCTTGTTAAAATTGGTTTGCATGATTGGTCTCTCTTAAGGTCTAGATATTTTTTGGTAAAAATGTTTGAGCAACAAGGAAGACAATGTAGAGTATTATAATGCTTGAAATATGTTTTTATGTAAGTTTTGCTGTACTGGTTCATACTTGTGTTTGCTTCAAATAGCCTTGCTAGCCTAAGCCTTGTATCGAGAGGGAATACTTCTCATGCATCCAAAATCCTTGAGCCAACCACTATGCCATTTGTGTCCACCATACCTACCTACTACATGGTATTTTCCCGCCATTCCAAAGTAAATTGCTTGAGTGCTACCTTTAAATAATTCAAAATGCTTCTAAATTTGTGTCAATGTTTTATAGCTCATGAGGAAGTATGTGGTGTTTATCTTTCAATCTTGTTGGGCAACTTTCACCAATGGACTAGTGGCTTCATCCGCTTATCCAATAATTTTGCAAAAAGAGCTGGCAATGGGATTCCCAGTCCCAAATTAATTAACAAAAATAGACACTCCTCCATGGTATGTGATTGTTGGACAGCACCCGAAGGATTCGGTTAGCCATGGCTTGTGTAAGCAAAGGTTGGGAGGAGTGTCATCATAATAAAACTAAAATAAAAAGGCACTCCTTCATGGTATGAGATTGTTGGCAGGCACCCGAGGATTCGGTTAGCCATGGTTTGTGAAAGAAAGGTTGGAAGGAGTGCCACCCAAAAATAAAAATAATTCATGGGAGCCGCTCTTTGAAGGTTTGTCTGGCAAGGGGGTTAGAGTACCCACTACCATTCGTTGACAACAACAAACACCTCTCAAAACTTTACTTTTATGCTCTCTTTATGTTTTCAAAACCAATGCTCTAGCACAAATATAGCAATCAATGCTTCCCTCTGCGAAGGGCCATTCTTTTACTTTATGTTGAGTCAGTTTACCTACTTCCTTCCACCTTAGAAGCAAACACTTGTGTTAATTGTGCATTGATTCTTACATACTTGCATGTTTGCATTCATCATATTACTTTGTGTTGACAATATCCATGAGATATGCATGTTGAAAGTTGAAAGCCATCGCTGAAACTTATATCTTCCTTTGTGTTGCTTCGATACCTTTACTTTGAATTTATTGCTTTATGAGTTAACTCTTGTGCAAGACTTTTGATACTTGTCTTGAAAGTACTCTTCATGAAAAGTTTTGCTATATGTTATCTACTTGTTAGCAACTATAGATTATTGCCTTGAGTCACTTCATTCATTTCATATGCTTTGTAATAGTATGATCAAGGTTATGTAAGTAGCATGTCACTACAGAAATTATTCTTTTTATCGTTCACCTGCTCGGGACGAGCAGGAACTAAGCTTGGGGATGCTGATACGTCTCCAACGTATCCATAATTTCTGATGTTCCATGCTTGTTTTATGACAATACTTACATGTTTTGCTTGCACTTTATAATGTTTTTATGCGTTTTCTGGAACTAACCTATTAACAAGATGCCACAGTGCCAGCTGCTGTTTTTGGTTCCAGAAAGGCTGTTCGGGCAATATTCTCGGAATTGGACGAAATCAACGCCAAAGATCCTATTTTTCCCGGAAGCATCCAGAACACCGAAGAAGAGTCAGAGGAGAGCCAGGGGGCCACCAGGAGGGTGGGCCGCGCGGGCGGACTGGCCGCGCCCCCTATGGGGAGGCCACCCTGTCGACCCTCCCGCGCCGCCTCTTCGCCTATATAACCCCTTTCGACCTAAAAACGCGGTACCAATTGACGAAACTCCGTAAAGACTCTGTGGCGCTGCCGCCATCGCAAAACTCCAATTCGGGGGACAGAAGTCTCTGTTCCGGCACCCTGCCGGGACGGGGAAGTGCCCCCGGAAGCCATCTCCATCGACGCCACCGCCTCCATCATGCTCCGTGAGTAGTTCCCCCATGGACTACGGGTTCTAGCAGTAGCTAGTTGGTATTCTCTCCTCCATGTACTTCAATACAATGATCTCATGAGCTGCCTTACATGATTGAGATTCATCTGATGTAATCGGTGTTGTGTTTGTTGGGATCCGATGGATGATACATTATGATTAGTCTATCTATAAAGTTTGTGAAGTTATTGTTGCTGCAATCATGTTATGCTTAATGCATGTCACTAGGGCCCGAGTGGCATGATCTTAGATTTAAGCTCTATATGTATTGCTTAGATTGTATCTACAAGTTGTATGCACATGTCACTGTCCGGAACCAAAGGCCCCGAAGTGACAAGAATCGGGACAACCGGAGGGGATGGCGGTGATGTGAGGGACACATGTTTTCACGGAGTGTTAATGCTTTGCTCCGGTACTCTATTAAAAGGAGTACCTTAATATCCAGTAGATTCCCTTGAGGCCCGGTTGCCACCGGCTGGTAGGACAAAAGATGTTGTGCAAGTTTCTCATTGCAAGCACGTACGACTATAATTGGAAAACATGCCTACATAATTAATAATCTGGATGTTCTGTCTTAATGCTTTGATTCCTATCAATTGCCCAACTGTAATTTGTTCACCCAACACTTGTCACTTATTGGAGAGTTACCACTAGTGTAGATCGCTGGGAACCCCGGTCCATCTCTCATCATTATATACTCGTTCTACATGTCATTGGAAGTAGTATCAACTATTTTCTGGTGCCATTGCTCTCATATTGCTATTACTGCTGCTGTGTTACTATTACTATTGCTCTCATATTACTGCTACTTTCACATCACCCCGGTTACTAGTGCTTTTCCAGGTGCAGCTGAATTGACAACTCAGTTGTTAAGGCTTATAAGTATTCTTTACCTTCCCTTGTGTCGAATAAATAAATTTGGGTTTTACTTCCCTCGAAGACTGCTGCGATCCCCTATACTTGTGGGTCATCATGGTATCAACTAGATAGCATATGCAAAACAAAAAATGAAACAAACATAGCCGAACTAGTAATTAATAGCATCGATTACATATAAGTTCAACAACCGTCGAAACTAATTAAACAGACATGCAAGTAAAGTGCTGGATAAAGTTTATTACAAAACAAGCTCGTCTTTAGTTCACAACTACATAACTAGGCTCGCACATCAAGACTCGGCTAAAGGGACGACGGAGCGTGGATAAAACCGCCGCCTTTCTTCAAGCACATCCATAAGCGGTAGTCGTCACCCTGCATTTGGAGCATTGTGTCTATGTCACTGTTTGACGGCTGATAGCCGGCATAGAACTCCCCCGTGCTTCTAATGACATCTTGAAAGATGATTTCACAAAACTCTACTTGGATGCGAAAGAACTCTTGCTTGATGCCGTCGTCCCGGATCCGCGACAAGCCGTTGCCCCATTCTGTGAGATGCTCAGGCAGCGTAAGCTGCTGCTGGTCCCGTATGAACGCCTCCATGTGGTGTAGGGCGTAGTAGGCATCCTTCTTACTAGAAGGCGGCTTCTTGATGCAGGGGAAATTTGTTATGTGCTTGAACATGTGCTTCCCGTACCTACGATTTGGCCTCTCCATGATTCCTTTAGCTTTGACGTAGCCATTGAGAGCATCATCAAGTACAGCCTTGGCATTCGTGTAGTCCGTGCTTGACTTACTCTCCGCATCAAAGTATGTGGCCATGGAATATTTCGGGGTTATGGAGATGAGTGTGCAAATATTGTCTCTGCGTATAGAACACATAATGTTTAAGAACAGGACGATAGAAATCTAAAAAAATCACGTGTTAAGACCGGTGAGGGGATGACTTACTCGCGAAATACAGGCAAGAGGAGGTTGTACTTCTTCTGGTTCGCTAGAAAGAAGCCTTTGAGGTACTCAGACGCCACTTTCCGGTCACCGGCGCTGGCCAAATGGACGGCACGCATGTAGAAGGGGTCGGCTATCGCGATGCCCGGGGTCTTGTCTCTAATGATCCGCATTGCCTTACTGATCGAGTATAGGCGAACGAAGGTGTAGTGCAGCGGATAACTGTTCAACATGGCGAAGATGTCATCATACCGCAAGAAGATCTTCTAGGCGAAGCTGCTATCGACAAAGCCATGGCCCGAGGGCACCTTGGCCACATACACCGGGTATCCATTATCTTTCTCCTTGAGACGCCGCTCCTCCATATGCCCAACACCGTCCACCAGAGATCGCATAGGACCGGGTGCAGCATCGTACAATCTTTTAATTAGCATCGGCTGACCCGACACATGCACCCTTGACTCGATATCCTTGGGCACTGGTGGCCCGTCCTGACCACGGATCGGTGCCGGCTGGCAGGCAGACTTGTCGTCCTTCTTCTTTCTTTTCCGTCCCTGATACGTCTCCAACGTATCGATAATTTCTTATGTTCCATGCTTGTTTTATGATGATACACACATGTTTTATACATACTTTATGTCATATTTATGCATTTTCCGGTACTAACCTATTAACGAGATGCCGAAGAGCCAGTTGCTGTTTTCTGCTATTTTTGGTTTCAGAAATCCTAGTAAGGAAATATTCTCGGAATTGGACGAAATCAACGCCCAGGATCTTATTTTTCCACGAAGCTTCCAGAAGTCCGGAGGAGATACGAAGTGGGGCGACGAGGCGCCCACACAACAGGGCGGCGCGGCCAAGGCTTGGGCCGTGCGACCCTGGCGTGTGGGGCCCTCGTGGCGCCCCCTGACCTACCCTTCCGCCTACATAAGCCTTCGTCGAGAATAACTCCAGTACCGAGAGCCACGATACGGGAAACCTTCCAGAGACGCCGCCGCCGCCAATCCCATCTCGGGGGATTCAGGAGATCACCTCCGGCACCCTGCCGGAGAGGGGAATCATCTCCCGGAGGACTCTTCAGCGCCATGGTCGCCTCCGGAGTGATGTGTGAGTAGTTCACCCCTGGACTATGGGTCCATATCAGTAGCTAGATGGTTGTCTTCTCCTAATTGTGCTATCATTGTTGGATCTTGTGAGCTGCCTAACATGATCAAGATCATCTATTTGTAATGCTACATGTTGCGTTTGTTGGGATCCGATGAATATGGAATACTATGCTATGTTGATTATCAATCTATTATCTATGTGTTGTTTATGATCTTGCATGCTCTCCGTTGCTAGTAGAGGCTCTGGCCAAGTTGATACTTGTAACTCCAAGAGGGAGTATTTATGCTCGATAGTGGGTTCATGTCTCCATTAAATATGGGGGAGTGACAGCAACCCCTAAGGTTGTGGATGTGCTGTTGCCACTAGGGATAAAACATCAATGCTATGTCTAAGGATGTATTTGTTGATTACATTACGCACCATACTTAATGCAATTGTCTGTTGTTTGCAACTTAATACTGGAGGGGGTTTGGATGATAACCTGAAGGTGGACTTTTTAGGCATAGATGCATGCTGGACAGCGGTCTATGTACTTTGTCGTAATGCCCAATTGAATTTCACAATACTCATCATAACATGTATGTGCATGGTCATGCACTCTTTATTTGTCAATTGCCCAACTGTAATTTGTTCACCCAACATGCTATTTTTCTTATGGGAGAGACACCTCTAGTGAACTGTGGACCCCGGTCCATTCTTTTACATCGAATACAATCTACTGCAATACTCATTCTACTGTTCTCTGCAAACATCATCATCCACACTATACATCTAATCCTTTGTTACAGCAAGCCGGTGAGATTGACAACCTCACTGTTAAGTTGGGGCAAAGTATCTTGGTTGTGTTGTGCAGGTTCCACGTTGGCGCCGGAATCCCTGGTGTTGCGCCGCACTACACTCCGTCGCCATCAACCTTCAACGTGCTTCTTGACTCCTACTGGTTCGATAACCTTGGTTTCTTACTGAGGGAAAAACTTGCCGCTGTACGCATCATACCTTCCTCTTGGGGTTCCCAACGGACGTGTGCTTTACCGTCACAAGCAGCAAGGCTTTTTCTGGCGCCGTTGCCGGGGAGATCAAGACACGCTGCAAGGGGAGTCTCCACTTCCAATCTCTTTACTTTGTTTTTGTCTTGCTTTACTTTTATTTACTACTTTGTTTGCTGCACTAAAACAAAACACAAAAAAATTAGTTGCTAGCTTTACTTTATTTACTATCTTGTTTGCATTCTCCATATTAAAAACACAAAAAAAATTAGTTACTTGCATTTACTTTATTTGCTTTTTGTTTATTTCATCATGTTTCCTCCTAAGTTTATTCTTAAAGATGTACCGGTAGGCCGATGGTCTATCCTTGGGAAAGATAATATAGAAGATTTTTTCACTCATATTAGTATGGTTGAAGATTTTGAAGATAGACATTTGGTAGAACTTGCTCCTACTTATGAAATTGCTGTTGCTTCTTTAGTACACGCGTTAGAAGCTAGATTTGTTAATCTCAATCCTGTGATTCAACATATGTTTCTCACACTTAGTGATATGGAAGAAGGAGAAAAGAAAGATTTTGTGTTAGAAACCCTTCTTAAAGAATTTGGTGGCGTAGCAAGAGAAGCTAGAAAAGTCTTTGCTAAATATAATATGCTTGGCTCTTATACCAACTTTGCTAGTACCCTTGAAAAGATGGAAAAAGATAGATAAAAGTACACTAATCAAGTTAATTATGAGGGGGATATTAAAACATCAATACCTTGCAAGCTCTTAGGAATGTGCGATGCACTAGAAAATAACTATGCTTGGCTTGTTCCCGAAAATTTGTTTGATGAGAATAGTAAGCCTAAGACTAATGAAAAGGGAGCCTCTGAAACTTACATAGATAAGATACAATGCATAGTTGAGAAAACTCCAAACCCCGCTGTCAATGCTTCATCTCTTGATAATACTTGATACACACTTTCTGCGCCTAGCATAGTTAAAGAAAAGCGCTTATGGGAGACAACCCATGATTTTACTACAACACTTTTGTTTTATATTTGAGTCTTGTAAGTTGTTACTACTGTAGCAACCTCTCCTTATCTTAATTTTGTTGCATTTTTGTGCCAAGTAAAGTCTTTGATAGTAAGGTTCATACTAGATTTGGATTGCTGCGCAGAAACAGATTTCTTGCTGTCACGAATTTGAGCAGTACGCTCTGTAGGTAACTCAGAAAATTCTGCCAATTTACGAGAGTAATCCACAGATATGTACGCAACTTTCATTCAATTTGAGCATTTTCATCTGAGCAAGTCTGGTGCACCTAAAAAATTCGTCTTTACGTACTGTTCTGTTTTGACAGATTCTGCCTTTTATTTCGTATTGCCTGTTTTGCTATGCTTGATGGATTTCTTTATTCCATTAACTTTCAGTAGCTTTGTGCAATGTCCAGAAGTGTTAAGAATGATTATGTCACCTCTGAACATGTGAATTTTGATTATGCACTAACCCTCTAATGAGTTGTTTTGAGTTTGGTGTGGAGGAAGTTTTCAAGGATCAAGAGAGGAGGATGATACAATATGATCAAGGAGAGTGAAAGCTCTAAGCTTGGGGATGCCCCGGTGGTTCATCCCTGCATATTTCAAGAAGACTCAAGCATCTAAGCTTGGGGATGCCCAAGGCATCCCCTTCTTCATCGACAACATTATCAGGTTCCTCTAATGAAACTATATTTTTATTCCATCACATCTTATGCGCTTTACTTGGAGCGTCTGTATGTTTTTATTTTTGTTTTGTTTGAATAAAGTTGGATCCTAGCATTCATTGTGTGGGAGAGAGACACGCTCCGCTGTTGCATATGGATAAATATGTCCTTAGGCTTTACTCATAATGTTCATGACGAAGGTTGAAACTGTTTCGTTAAATTGTTATATGGTTGGAAACGAGAAATGCTATATGTGGTAATTGGTATAATATCGTGAATAATGTGATACTTGGCAATTGTTGTGCTCATGTTTAAGCTCTTGCATCATATACTTTGCACCTATTAATGAAGAAATACATAGAGCTTGCTAAAATTTGGTTTGCATGATTGGTCTCTCTAAGGTCTAGATATTTTCTAGTAAGGGTCGAACAACAAGGAAGACGGTGTAGAGTCTTATAATGCTTACAATATGTCTTTTATGTGAGTTTTGCTGTACCGGTTCATACTTGTGTTTGCTTCAAATAACCTTGCTAGCCTAAGCCTTGTATTGAGAGGGAATATTTCTCATGCATCCAAAATCCTTGAGCCAAACACTATGCCACTTGTGTCCACCATACCTACCTACTACATGGTATTTCTCCGCCATTCCAAAGTAAATTGCATGAGTGCTATCTTTAAACACTTCAAAAGTTATTACTTCTTATTTGTGTCAATGTTTTATAGCTCATGAGGAAGTATGTGGTGTTTATCTTTCAATCTTGTTGGGCAACTTTCACCAATGGACTAGTGGCTTCATCCGCTTATCCAATAATTTTGCAAAAAGAGCTGGCAATGGGATTCCCAGTCCCAAATTAATTAACCTTCATAATTTTAAAAAAATAGACACTCCTCCATGGTATGTGATTGTTGGACGGCACCCGAGGATTCGGTTAGCCATGGCTTGAGAAAGCAAAGGTGGGGAGGAATGTCATCTAAACAAAACTAAAATAAAAAGGCACTCATTCATGGTATGAGATTGTTGGCAGGCACCCGAGGATTCAGTTAGCCATGGTTTGTGAAAGCAAAGGTTGGAAGGAGTGCCACCCAAAAATAAAAATGTTTCATGGGAGCCGCTCTTTGAAGGTTTGTCTGGCAAGGGGGTTAGAGTGCCCACTACCATTCGTTGACAACAACAAACACCTCTCAAAACTTTACTTTTATGCTCTCTCTATGTTTTCAAAATAAAAGCTCTAGCACAAATATAGCAATCAATGCGTCCCTCTGCGAAGGGCCATTCTTTTACTTTTATGTTGAGTCAGTTTACCCATTTCTCTCCATCTTAAGAAGCAAACACTTGTGTTAACTGTGCATTGATTCCTACATACTTGCTTATTGCACTTATTATATTACTTTATGTTGACAATATCCATGAGATATACATGTTACAAGTTGAAAGCAACCGCTGAAACTTAATCTTCCTTTGTGTTGCTTCAATGCCTTCACTATGAATTTATTGCTTTATGAGTTAACTCTTATGCAAGACTTATTGATGCTTGTCTTGAAAGTACTATTCATGAAAAGTCTTTGCTATATGATTCAATTGTTTACTCATTGTATTTACCATTGCTTCGAATTGCTGCATTCATTACATGTGCTTACAATAGTATGATCAAGATTATGATAGCATGTCACTTCAGAAATTACCTTTGTTATCGTTTACCTACTCGGGACGAGTAGGAACTAAGCTTGGGGATGCTGATACATTTCCAACGTATCGATAATTTCTTATGTTCCATGCTTGTTTTATGATGATACACACATGTTTTATACATACTTTATGTCATATTTATGCATTTTCCGGTACTAACCTATTAACGAGATGCCAAAGAGCCAGTTGTTGTTTCTGCTGTTTTTGGTTTCAGAAATCCTAGTAAGGAAATATTCTCGGAATTGGACGAAATCAACGCCCAGGATCTTATTTTTTCACGAAGCTTCCAGAAGTCCGGAGGAGATACGAAGTGGTGCGACGAGGCGCCCACACAACAGGGCGGCGCGGCCAAGGCTTGGGCCGCGCGGCCCTGGCGTGTGGGGCCCTCGTGGCGCCCCCTGACCTACCCTTCCGCCTACATAAGCCTTCGTCGAGAATAAATCCAGTACCGAGAGCCACGATACGGAAAACCTTCCAGAGACGCCGTCGCCGCCAATCCCATCTCGGGGGATTCAGGAGATCGCCTCCGGCACCCTGCCGGAGAGGGGAATCATCTCCCGGAGGACTCTTCACCGCCATGGTCGCCTCCGGAGTGATGTGTGAGTAGTTCACCCCTGGACTATGGGTCCATAGCAGTAGCTAGATGGTTGTCTTCTCCTAATTGTGCTATCATTGTTGGATCTTGTGAGCTGCCTAACATGATCAAGATCATCTATTTGTAATGCTACATGTTGCGTTTGTTGGGATCCGATGAATATGGAATACTATGCTATGTTGATTATCAATCTATTATCTATGTGTTGTTTATGATCTTGCATGCTCTCCGTTGCTAGTAGAGGCTCTGGCCAAGTTGATACTTGTAACTCCAAGAGGGAGTATTTATGCTCGATAGTGGGTTCATGTCTCCATTAAATCTGGGGGAGTGACAGCAACCCCTAAGGTTGTGGATGTGATGTTGCCACTAGGGATAAAACATCAATGCTATGTCTAAGGATGTATTTGTTGATTACATTACGCACCATACTTAATGCAATTGCCTGTTGTTTGCAACTTAATACTGGAGGGGGTTCGGATGATAACCTGAAGGTGGACTTTTTAGGCATAGATGCATGCTGGATAGCGGTCTATGTACTTTGTCGTAATGCCCAATTGAATTTCACAATACTCATCATAACATGTATGTGCATGGTCATGCCCTCTTTATTTGTCAATTGCCCAACTGTAATTTGTTCACCCAACATGCTATTTTTCTTATGGGAGAGACACCTCTAGTGAACTGTGGACTGATACGCGTACAGCACGCGACCGTTGGGAACCCCAAGAGGAAGGTGTGATGCGTACAACGGCAAGTTTTCCCTCAGTAAGAAACCAAGGTTTATCGAACCAGTAGGAGCCAAGAAGCACGTTGAAGGTTGATGGCGGCGGAGTGTAGTGCGGCGCAACACCAGGGATTCCGGCGCCAACGTGGAACCTGCACAACACAACCAAGATACTTTGTCCCAACGTAACAGTGAGGTTGTCAATTTCACCGGCTTGCTGTAACAAAGGATTAGATGTATAGTGTGGATGATGATTGTTTACAGAGAACAGTAGAACGAGTATTGCAGTTGATTGTATTCGATGTAAAAGAATGGACCAACAGTTCTAATGATAGAATCAAAAGGTAACTTCATTCTCTTTCTAGGGAAGTGTTCCATACCTTTCTTGGGAGGAAATTGATATTTAATATTACCTTCCTTCATATCAATAATAGCACCAACAGTTCGAAGAAAAGGTCTTCCCAATATAATGGGACAAGATGCATTGCATTCAATATCCAAGACAACAAAATCAACGGGGACAAGGTTATTGTTAATCGTAATACGAACATTATCAACTCTCCCCAAAGGTTTCTTTGTAGAATTATCAGCAAGATTAACATCCAAATAACAATTTTTCAATGGTGGCAAGTCAAGCATATTATAGATTTTTCTAGGCATAACGGAAATACTTGCACCAAGATCACATAAAGCATTACAATCAAAATCATTGACCTTCATATTAATGATGGGCTCCCAACCATCCTCTAGCTTCCTAGGAATAGAAGCTTCGCGTTCTAATTTCTCTTCTCTAGCTTTTATGAGAGCATTTGTAATATGTTTTGTAAAGGCCAAGTTTATAGCACTAGCATTAGGACTTTTAGCAAGTTTTCGTAAGAACTTTATAACTTCAGAGATGTGGCAATCATCAAAATCCAAACCATTATAATCCAAAGCAATGGGATCATTGTCCCCAATGTTGGAAAAAATTTCAGCAGTTTTATCACAGGCAGTTTCAGCAGTTTTAGCGATTTCCGGCAGTTTTTCACGCTTTGCATTAGAAGTGGAAACATTGCCAACACCAATTATTTTACCATTAATAGTAGGAGGTGCAGCAACATGTGAAGCATTAGCATTACTAGTGGTGGTAATAGTCCAAACTTTAGCTATATTATCTTCTTTAGCATTTTCTTCTTTCTCCCACCTAGCACGCAATTCGGCCATCAATCTTATATTCTCATTAATTCTAACTTGGATGGCATTCGCTGTAGTAACAATTTTATTATCAATATCCTCAGGTTTAGCAGCCATTTTATTAATTAAGGAAGATTGTGACGCAGACATGTATGAGATTCGGTTTTCAGCATTTGCAAGTTTAGTTTGCAACCCAGAGAACTCCATATTCAGATTTTCAAGTTGATTTCCTATATTTTTCAACAAGGTAGATTGTTCATTCATAGTTTTAGTAAACAATTTATTTTGCTCATATTGGGATTGCATAAAGCTCTTAGTAGATCTTTCAATTTCTAACATCTTTTCCTCATTAGGTGAAACATATCTACCATAAGAATTACCATTAGCGGGATATGGCCTAGAATTATTGTAATTGTTATTTTTAATGAAGTTCACATCAACATGTTCTTCTTGGGCAACCAATGAAGCTAACGGAACATTATTAGGATCAACATTTGTCCTACCATTCACAAGCATAGACATAATAGCATCAATCTTATCACTCAAGGAAGAGGTTTCTTTGACAGAATTTACCTTCTTACCTTGTGAAGCTCTTTCCGTGTGCCATTCAGAGTAATTAATCATCATATTATCAAGAATCTTTGTTGCGTCGCCTAGAGTGATGGACATAAAGGTACCTCCAGCAGCTGAATCCAATAGGTTCCACGAAGAAAAATTCAGTCCTGCATAAAAGGTTTGGATGATCATCCAAGTAGTCAGTCCATGGGTTGGGCAATTTTTAACCAAAGATTTCATTCTTTCCCATGCTTGGGCAACATGCTCATTATCTAATTGTTTAAAATTCATTATGCTACTTCTCAAAGATATAATTTTAGCAGGAGGATAATATCTACCAATAAAAGCATCCTTGCATTTAGTCCATGAATCAATACTATTCTTAGGCAGAGATAGCAACCAATCTTTAGCTCTTCCTCTTAATGAGAAAGGAAACAATTTTAATTTTATAATGTCACCATCTACATCCTTATACTTTTGCATTTCACATAGTTCAACAAAATTATTAAGATGGGCAGCAGCATCATCAGAACTAACACCAGAAAATTGCTCTCTCATAACAAGATTCAAAAGCGTGTTTAATTTCAAAGAATTCTGCTGTAGTAGCAGGTGGAGCAATAGGTGTGCATAAGAAATCATTATTATTTGTGGTTGTGAAGTCACACAACTTAGTATTTTCAGGAGTACCCATTTTAGCAACAGTAAATAAAGCAAACTAGATAAAGTAAATGCATGTAACTAATTTTTTTGTGTTTTTAATATAGCAAACAAGATAGTAAATAAAGTAAAACTAGCAACTAATTTTTTTATTTTTTGATATAATGCAGCAAACAAAGAAGTAAATAAAAGTACACCAAGACAAAAACAAAGTAAAGAGATTGGAAGTGGAGACTCCCCTTGCAGCGTGTCTTGATCTCCCCGGCAACGGCGCCAGAAAACAGTCTTGATACGCGTACATCATGCGACCGTTGGGAACCCCAAGAGGAGGTGTGATGCGTACAGCGGCAAGTTTTCCCTCAGTAAGAAACCAAGGTTTATCGAACCAATAGGAGCCAAGAAGCACGTTGAAGGTTGATGGCGACGGAGTGTAGTGCGGCGCAACACCAGAGATTCCGGCGCCAACGTGGAACCTGCACAACACAACCAAGATACTTTATCCCAACGTAACAGTGAGGTTGTCAATCTCACCGGCTTGTTGTAACAAAGGATTAGATGTATAGTGTGGATGATGATTGTTTGCAGAGAACAGTAGAACGAGTATTGCAGTTGATTGTATTTGATGTGAAAGAATGGACCGGGGTCCACAGTTCACTAGAGGTGTCTCTCCCATAAGAATAAGCATGTTGGGTGAACAAATTACAGTTGGGCAATTGACAAATAAAGAGGGCATGACCATGCACATACATGTTATGATGAGTATTGTGAGATTTAATTGGGCATTACGACAAAGTACATAGACCGCTATCCAGCATGCATCTATGCCTAAAAAGTCCACCTTCAGGTTATCATCCGACCCCCCTCCAGTATTAAGTTGCAATAAACAGACAATTGCATTAAGTATGGTGCGTAATGTAATCAACAAATATATCCGTAGACATAGCATTGATGTTTTTATCCCTAGTGGCAACAGCACATCCACAACCTTAGAGGTTTCTGTCACTCCCCCAGATTTAATGGAGACATGAACCCACTATCGAGCATAAATACTCCCTCTTGGAGTTACAAGCAAAAACTTGGCCAGAGCCTCTACTAGTAACGGAGAGCATGCAAGATCATAAACAACACATAGATAGATTGATAATCAACATAGCATAGTATTCATTTATTCATCGGATCCAAACAAACACAACATGTAGAATTACAGATAGATGATCTTGATCATGTTAGGCAGCTCACAAGATCCAACAATGATAGCACAATTAGGAGAAGACGAACATCTAGCTACTGCTATGGACCCATAGTCCAGGGGTAGACTACTCACTCATCACTCCGGAGGCGACCATGGCGGTGAAGAGTCCTCCGGGAGATGATTCCCCTCTCCGGTAGGGTGCCGGAGGCGATCTCCTGAATCCCCCGAGATGGGATTGGCAGCGGCGGCGTCTCTGGAAGGTTTTCCGTATCGTGGCTCTTTGTACTAGAGTTATTCTCGACGAAGGCTTAAGTAGGCGGAAGGGTAGGTCAGGGGCGCCACGAGGGGCCCACACCACAGGCCGGCGCGGCCAGGGCTTGTGCCGCGCCGCCCTGGTGTGTGGCGGCCTCGTCGCCCCACTTCGTTTCCTCTCTGGACTTCTGGAATCTTCATGGAAAAATAAGATCCTGGGCGTTGATTTCGTCCAATTCCGAGAATATTTCCTTACTAGGATTTCTGAAACCAAAAAACAGTAGAAAACAGCAACTGGCTCTTCGGCATCTCGTTAATAGGTTAGTGCCAGAAAATGCATAAATATGACATAAAGTATGTATAAAACATGTAGGTATCATCAATAAAGTAGCATGGAACATAAGAAATTATCGATACGTTGGAGACGTATCATGGACCCCGGTCCATTCTTTTACATCGAATACAATCTACTGCAATACTCGTTCTACTGTTCTCTACAAACATCATCATCCACACTATACATGTAATCCTTTGTTACATCAAGCCGGTGAGATTGACAACCTCACTGTTAAGTTGGGGCAAAGTATCTTGGTTGTGTTGTGCAGGTTCCACGTTGGCGCCGGAATCCCTGGTGTTGCGCCGCACTACACTCCGCCGCCATCAACCTTCAACGTGCTTCTTGACTCCTACTGGTTCGATAACCTTGGTTTCTTACTGAGGGAAAAACTTGCCGTTGTACGCATCATACCTTGCTCTTGGGGTTCCCAATGGGCGTGTGCTTTACCGTCACAAGCAACAGTCCCTTCGGCTTCGTATTTATTGGGACTGCATTCTCCTCTTCGCAAGCCTTCTTCAGTGTGTTAGGACTTATAACACTTCTCACCTCGGCTATCGGCTGAGTGTCGGTGAAGTCGGCAGCTGGAGGCGTCTCCTGAGAACAGAATAGGCGCCTCTTGTTGCAATAGGTTTTCCCCTCGGGGCAGCTTGAGAGGTTGGCCAATGAGATCATAGTCCATCGCAAAATCGAAGTTGGCGTCAAGGTTGGCAAACGTACTATCCTCGTCCGGACCATCGTGAGGATCCTGTGCCATATGCATGTGCTCGTCGGCTGATGGCGGCACCGTTGTGCTGGTCTTGCCATGGCTTGGCGCCGGCGCGGCTTGGGGTGCTGTCTGTGGGGTGGTGTCCCTCGCCCCCAAACGAATCTGGCTCTTTGGCCAAACCATGGACCAATTGAAGCATTGGTGGAGGGTAAGGCACTCATCTTCGTCGGCGCCATGGGGTTGAAAGGGAGGTACCACGTCGCCGTAGCCACTAAGCACCCGAACCAGTTGAATCCTATACAGGTCGGGTGCCATGGGTACACCGTGTAACTGGCAGTTGCTCGGTTGAACGATTTTGGCCTTGGCAACATCGATCAACTCGCCGTTCACAAAATGCAGGAGAGTCCATGGGACGTCGGCGGCGGCACCCTGCGGAAAACATGTAGGGCGTTAGGGATGGCTAGCTAGTCAAAGGCAAGGATATGGAAGTCATCGGAGACGAGGGTTGGTTACCGTGATGGCGTCCAGCTCGGCTAAGGTCGAGGCACCGTCGGCGGCGGGCGTGCCACTGATGGAGTGGCCGCTTGTTGGCGCGGTGCCGGGCAGCGTATTATCCGCAGCGACGGGTGCATTGAGCTGAAGTAATGGCGCCGCGGGAGCCACCAAGGTTGGCACCGCGGGAGCCACCAAGGTTGGCGCCGCCGGAGCCACCAAGGTTTGCGCCGCCGGAGACACCATTGTTGCCACCTGCGGAGTCACCGATGGCTCCACGTTGTGTGAGTTGCTGCTCGTGAAACTGGGAACCGGGGAGGCCCCTTTTTTCCTCCCCTATACCACGCGTCCAGACCGGCAACCAAGGTAGGGATGATAGAGCTAAGCGTGTTGCCCACTTGGTCCTCCACTTGCTGCCGTTGCGTCCTCTGTTGGGTCTCCACGATATGTTGCACTTGTTGTCGCACTTGCTCCTCGACCAATGTCAGGATCTGTGCAACTTGTGCCTTGAGATGTGCGACTTCCTTCTCATCGATGGTGGCCTTTTTCTCCTTTTTCCCCGACTTGTAGTAATCCGACCATTTCATAGAGCATCCTTCGCCGACCACACGACCAGCCGACGTCGGCTTACTCAATGGATCCCTCTTCTTGTGGGCATTCAACGCCCTATTTAAAGGGTTGTCCCAAGGGGCACACTGCGAGGAGCTCGTGGACCCCGCGCTGCTACTGATTTCAGCTTCCTTTTCGCCTTCCTTATTAGCAGCTTCCTCCTTAGCCTACAGGAGGAACATGCTTGAACCACTTAGTAATTTGGATTCATCAATTTGAATGCAACCATAAAGGAGCTAATTAAGCGGGTGCACTCCTTACCAGAAGAGCCTCAAACTCCTTCACCTCCGGATTGGTGGTGAGCTCCTTTTTTTCGGGTCAACACGGTACCGGGCCAGGAGGAACTGCCTGGTTTGCTTGTTTTTGTATTGTGAGAAGAGGGGTTCGAGGCCGTTCCTCACACGCTCCTTATCCTGGGCGTCCCATTTCGGTTGCGCCGCCCTAAACCCGCCAGGACCAAGTTTGTGGGTGCCTAAGTTCAGTTTCCGCATGTCTTTCCCCCACTGACTAGAATCCAACGTTGACTCGCTCTCGCACTTGATCTTGAAATCAGTGTAGTCTTTCGCGGTGATAGAAGGATTTGACTCCTTGATCTTCTCGTAACTCTCGCCCTTCTGAATCAATTTCTTCACTCGGTTCCGCCAACTAGCGAGGGCGGTGCTCATCTTCGTGAGGGCGGCATTGTGCACTTTGTTTCGCATGAGACATTTTTCTGAGCAGTCCACCGGGAACTCGTATCGTTCGTGCAGCTTCGTGAAGAGGAGGGAGCGCAAATTCGCTCGGTCAGGATGCCTGAGGTTCTCGGTGTTGATCGAGACCGTGCTCCGGAGGATGCACCCGAGTTGGGCCGAGTACCCTTTGACTAGTTCAGGGGGCGCCGTTGGATGCCCACTGGCGTCCACTTCGGTGAATGCCTGCTTCACGGTGCTGAGCACATTCGGGCGACGCTCCCTCCGTTGCTTCCTCGGCTCGCCGCCGTCCGTGTGTTCACCACCGTCCATGTGTTCGCCGGCATCCGTGGCATCATCCTTGGCGGCACCATCTTCAGTGGAGGCATCCTCGGCGGCATCATCCGCTCGGTAGTCTGGATCGGTGCCATCATCCTTGCCGTCGTCGCGGCGAGGTTGTGACTCCATCATCTCCACTTCATCGGTTATCATCCAGAATGGCTTGCTGCCGCTGCTGATACGTCCAAAACGTATCTACTTTCCCGAACACTTTTGCTATTGTTTTGCCTCTAATTTGTGTATTTTGGATACAACTAACACGGACTAACGCTGTTTTCAGCAGAATTGCTCTGGTGTCTCGTTTTTGTGCAGAAATTCAACTTTCAGGAAAATCCCCGGAATTTATGTCGAAGGGCTTATTTTTCCAGAAGAATCACGGAGCCAGAAGGGCAGACCTGGGGGAGGCCTAGGCCCCCCAGACAACAGGCCGGCACGGCCTGGAGGGGGGGCGCGCCGCCCTAGCGTGTGGCCCCCTCGGCCAGCCTTTTACGCCCCCCTCTGGACTGCTTAAGGGTTTCGATCTAAAAACGCGAGACGAGAAGTCGAAGTCGCCAGAAACCATCCAGTACGCCGCCACCGTCGCGAAACTCCGTCTCGGGACCAGAAACTCCGTTCTGGCACTCCGCCGGGACGGGGAATTGGAGGAGATCATCGCCATCATCACCACCGACGCCTCTCCATCGACCAGCAATGTTTCCCCCATCCATGTGTGAGTAATTCCCCCGCTGTAGGCTGAAGGGGGTGGTAGGGATTGGATGAGATTGGTCATGTAATAGCATAAGATTGTTAGGGCATAGTGCCTAGTGTCCGTAATTGGTACTTTGATGATATTTTGCAACTTGTTATGCTTAATGCTTGTCACTAGGGCCTGAGTGCCATGATCTCAGATCTGAACATGTTATTGTTTCATGATGATATGCATTGTTTTATGATCTTACCTGCAAGTAGTATACACATGTCGGTGTCCGGAACCCGAGGCCCCAAAGTGACAGAAATTGGAACAACCGAAGGGGAAGGCAGTGATGTGAGGATCACATGTGTTCACGGAGTGTTAATGCTTTGCTCCGGTACTCTATTAAAAGGAGTACCTTAATTTCCAGTAGATTCCCTAGAGGCCCGGCTGCCACCGGCTGGTAGGACAAAAGATGTTGTGCAAGTTTCTCATTGCGAGCACGTACGACTATATACGGAACACATGCCTATGGATTGCTTAGTACTTGGACACCGCTTTATTATTATCTGTAAATGCCCTGCTTTGATTGTTACATGAGTTTCTCTCATCCATGCAACACCCGTCATCCATCCCTGTGCCTACAGTATTTTAATCCTGCTGCTTACTATAATCACTACTGCTGTCTTTGTTACTCTGCTGCTGTTATTTCACTACTGCTACTGCTATAAACTGTTACTACTGATAAACTCTTGCGAGCAAGTCTGTTTCCAGGTGCAGCTGAATTGACAACTCCGCTGTTAAGGCTTTCAAGTATTCTTTGGCTCCCCTTGTGTCGAATCAATAAATTGGGTTTTACTTCCCGCGAAGACTGTTGCGATCCCCTATACTTGTGGGTCATCAAGACTATTTTCTGGCGCCGTTGCCGGGGAGCATAGCTTTATTTGGAAGTTCACTTGGATTGATATTGTTCGCTGCAAATTCTCCACCATGGGTAAATCTCGCGATCCTAAAGTCGCCATATTACCATCCACTACAAGAAAAGGTACAACTCTGAGTACCTCTGCTGCTCTTGATTACCATCTGTGATAAGTCAACTTGTTTCACCACCACAAGCTTCACTTGCTGGTACTTCTGCTGAATCTGAAAATTCTCATAATATTGATGATGTTTCTGCTGTGCTTGATGATAGTGGTTCATTGGGATCTTTTCTAGATGCTACAATTGCTAGGTCTAGACAAATTGAAAATACTGAAACTCCTAATGAAAATGCTGCTACACCTGTTAATTCACCTGAGTCTGTTGAATACTCTAGTGATGATCCTGATGAGGATTATGTGGAACTTGATGATGATTTTATTGATAGATGCAATGCTACTGCTGATGCAAGAAAAATTAAAAAGTTTCTCGCACAACATACTGTTAGATATAAGCTGTCTCGTGATCCTAAATTTGCCACATCTCCTATAAGCATTAAGGATAAAGATTATGATTTTTCTCTTGATCTATCTCATATAGCTATTGTTGAGAAAACACCCTTTTGTGGTACTAAAAAAGAAAGTGTTGTAGAACACATGAATGAACTGTCTACTATGAGTAGCTTGTTTTCTGATGATGTCAAGATGCGTACTTATTTTGTTGCTAAGATTTTCCTTTCTCATTAAAGGATGATGCTAAAACTTGATATAATAGTTTGCCTCCTGGTTCTATTGATAGTCCAAGTTGTTTGCTTGATGTTTTCTTTCGGAAATACTTTCCTGCTAGTGCTCAACATGCAGCTTTGCAGAGAATTTATAGCTTTGACCAGGGAGATGGAGAGAAATTGCCTGAAGCATGGGCAAGATTTTGCTCTCTTATCAGAGCTCGACCTGGACATGATTTGGAAAAGCATGATTTACTTGATATATTTTATAGTGGACTAACCATTGAGTCCAGAGCATATTTGGATAGTTGTGCTGGTTGTGTTTTCAGGAAAAGAACTCCAGACGAAGCTGAAGAATTATTGGCTAAAATAGGCCGGAATCATGATGATTGGGCTACACCTGAACCAACTCTGACGCCGATATTGAAGAAGAGGGGTTTGATTAAATTAAATGATGAAGATATGAGGGAAGCCAAGAAGTTTCTTAAGGAGAAAGGTATTAAATTTGAAGATGTGAAGAACTTACCTCCCATAGAATATTTATGTAAGATAATTCCCCCTTCATCCATGATTGAGGTAAACTCTCTTCAACACTTTACTATAGAAGATATTCCGTATTCAAAACATCCTGCTCAATGCTTAGATGAGTTTGATAATTATATTGTTAAGCAAGAAATTTTTAATATGAGAGTAGAGAATCATTTAATGGAAAATTCTCAAGCTATTAGCAATTTGCATGATATTGTGGAGAGAACCTCCAATGATGTTAAGATGCTTGTTAAACATTTTCATATGGTTCAAACTCAAATTGATCAACTCACTAAAGTGCAAAATGACTTGTTAAAAAATAGTTCTAAAGAGAAACATGCTTATGAAGTAACAACTAGAGGCGGTGTTTCTACCCAGGATCCTCTATATCCTGAGGGGCATCCCAAAAGAGTTGAACAAGATTCTCAACGAATTGAACCTAGTGCTCCTTCTAAGAAAAAGAAGAAGAAACATAAAAATGTTGTAGAATCCTCTGAACCTGTTAATGATCCTAATAGTATTTCTATTTCTGATGCTGAAACTGAAAGTGGTAATGAACATGATAATGATAATGATAAGAATGATGCTTCTGATAAAGAAGAGGTTGAAGATGAACCTGAAAAGCATGCTAAAAATAAAAAGTATACTAAAGAAGATTTTATTGCTAAGAAACATGGTAATGAAAGAGAACCTTGGGTTCAAAAGCAAATGCCTTTTCCTGCTAAGAAACTAAAATCAAAGGAAGAAGAACATTATAATAAATTTTGCGATTGGATGAAACCTTTATTCTTGCAATTCCCTTTGACTGATGCCATTAAATTGCCTCCTTATTCAAAGTATATGAAAGATATTGTCTCTAACAAAAGGAAAATTCCTAATGAGGAGATTTCCACTATGCTTGCTAATTACTCTTTCAATGGCAAAGTTCCAAAGAAGTTGGGCGACCCAGGTATACCGACTATTCCTTGTTCTATCAAGAATAATTATGTTAGAACTGCTCTATGTGATTTGGGAGCAGGTGTTAGTGTTATGCCTTTTTCTCTTTACAAGAGACTTTATTTAGATAAGTTGATACCGACTGATATATCTTTGCAAATGGCTGATAAATCTACTGTTATTCCTGTTGGTATATGTGAGGATGTTCCTGTTCAAGTTACTAATAACTGCTTGATATTAACTGATTTTGTTGTGTTGGAAATGCCTGAGATGATAATATGTCTATTATTCTTGGGAGACCTTTTCTTAATACCGCAGGGGCTGTTATTGATTGCAATCAAGGAAAAGTTACTTTCAATGTTGATGACAAGGAGCATACCGTTTATTTTCCCAAGAGGATTGATAAAGTATGTGGAGTTAATACAATTTCTAATGTGAGAACTATCAAAGTTGGAGCTATTGATTGTCCTATATATGAGCCTAAAGAAGGATATCAAAATATTATGATTGGATCCATATCAATACAATTCAAGGTAACATGATTGATTTGAGGTTTATTTCTTCTTATGCTAAGTAAAATTTATTTGGTGGCAAGACTTGATCAACCTTGTTAACAAATACTTTTTATATGCATAGAGGAACTAAACAACATTTCTTTCTTCCTCCACTTGTTCTACTTGCTGTAGCACTTTTGTTTTGCAAAGTTCTTTAGTCAATTAGAGATTTCAAAATCTTTTTCTGGCAGTAATAATAAATTTAATACCCAGAAATGTGCATTTTTTAAAGGTTTTCAAAAATTCACAAAAATTATACCGTTGGTCTTATTTTTCGAAGAGGCACCTGGGAGCACCTGGGGATGACCAGTGGGGCACCCCAGGGTGGCACCCCACAGGCCGGCGCGGCCAGCAAGGGGGCGCGCCACCCTGGTGTGTGGGGCCCTCCTTGCCCCACTACTTCATCTCTTTCTCCCATTCTCCTCTCTCCCGAAAAAACTCGCACCAGCTTTCTCTCACTCGTGTTTCTGCTCAAGAGCTCAAGATTTCTCGATCTCTTTGCTCAGCCCAGATTTATGTCTGAAATTTGGCACATTTGCTCTCCGGTATGTGACTCCTCCGATTATCCAAGTAGAATTTTGTTTGGTTGAGTATATCTTGAATATTTTGCTGTTGTAGGTAACATGTTTAGTGAGCTTGCATGCTTGTTCTAAGTTGTAAGAACTAGTTTTGATGCATGATTAGTACTCTAGCAAGTTCCTATAGTAGTTTCTCTCAATTATACGTCACCAAATCAAATTTTATAATGGTTGTTGAAAAATTTCAGAAAATGGAGTGGAATAGTCATCAACTAAACCAACAAGAATTGGAGGTGCAACAAGTCATGAGAGTTCGCCGCGAAGAGGGAGTATACCCCTCTTACTACCCGTGCACAGATTTTATGAGAAGTGCAGGAATCTTGCGAGATGTTCAAAATCTAATTTCTAGTGCAAGGTTGGATGATTTTGTTGTTGGTGAACCATGCCAATATGCGAAACTGACTATGTCTGTAGTGCAGGATTTTGAATTCAATTGGTATCAATCTAACCCCATGGTTCGGTACAAAATTTATAATAAAACTGTCAACTTGCCTTTCGATGATTTTTGTGCAGCAATTAGAGTGCCGCAATGGGGATCGTGCGAGAAGATAAGGGGACTACCGCTGGAGCTCTTGAGTCTCTACAAGATGATTTGTCAAGGAAGAAGCTTCTCAGAGGATGGTGGTAAAATCAGTAGTATTCAACTCCCAGCTATTCGTTACTTTGCTTATTTCATCACCAAGTGCGTTCTTGCTAGAAAGAATGCAAGTAAGTTATCTATCCAGGATTTAGCTTTTCTAGCTGCTGCATTACAAGGTGATAGGACTTATAACTTGGGTGCTTTGATAGCCTATAGACTTGCTACTAACCGTGAGAAGGGAGGAATTTGCGGAGGTCTCATCGCCTCTCGTTTATTAGCTATGCATGGTGTAGAACCTCACCATCTTGATATTCAGCTTTCCGTAGAGAAACTTGACATAGTCTCCATGATTAAACATGAATTTGTTTCTGGTTTGTCTAATTTGAGTAACCTGGCTTACAAGATAACATTTTATAAGAAAACTTGGAGAACAACTAAGAAAACTGAAGGACTAGTAGGATTGCCTGCACCTGTTCTGTTTAACCTTGATTCCAGGGAGGATTGGTCAGTCACGGAAGGTGAACTGAATGCATACTTAGAGGGAGATGGCCATCATGGAAGAGACGGCACAGAGGAGGCCGAGGAACACCTCGACTCATCGTCCGATGCAGCAAGTTCTTCACATCAACATTTTGCGCATGTGGAGCCTTCACCTTTTTCTTCTGCACCGGGACCTTATTATGACTACGCCATGTATGATTCACCGGCGTGGAACCCTGACCCTCCCTGGGGTTGATCTCCACTTAGGCCAAAAGCCTAAGCTTGGGGGGAGGTATGCCGGCATCACTCATTCTTTGCATATTGTAGTTGCTGGATACTTGTATATACTTGTTTAGCTTTTTTAAGTGGTTTTTCTAATAAGAGGGAGATGATATTTGGGGAAGCGCTGCCTGAAAACAGATTCTGGACTGTTACCAAAAAAATTCTCGAAAACAGCCAGAACGTTATTTTGCGAAGCCAATTTTTGTGCATGTTCCCCAGGTTGTTATCTAACTTTCATTAGTTGAATACTTTTCGAGCTGGGCAGCGGAAGAATTTCTTAAAAATCAAATACTGTGCTACTGTCAAGTTTGACGAATTCCTGCTGCTTCGTGTTTATGTGACTCTTCTAGTTTTCATTTTCTTGTTTTTGCTTTGTTTCTTTCCTAAAACACAAAAAGACCAAAAATATTCCTGTTGTTTCTCTTCACCATTTGCTTATTTTGGTTTATTGCTCTTATTTTACTTTGTTTGCTATTGTTGGTTTGCTATAAGAAAATCCAAAAAGATTTTACTTTGTTTGCTTGTTTCCTTTTGTTCTTGTTTCCAATTCGAAAACACCAAAAATATTTGTTGTTCTTCTTTGGTTTTGTAAAGTTCATTTTGGAGTTCAATGGTCTTTGGTGGCTGGAGCGTGGTTTTCATTTCATATTATTCAAGCTACACAAGTGAAAGGCAATAATGATGATCTACGGCAATTCGACTGTGATGAGAGGTTGGTATGAACTCTATTTGTTTTCATTTTTGTACATATACTCATCCATGTGAGAATGCTTAGTTGGTTCATGTGAGATATATGTCATTTAAGAAAGTCTAGTAGTTCATGATCTCTCATGTTTAGCTCCAGTTTATTAGTATGAGTAGCATGTCATGGATGTTTGCTTGCATTGTTTTATTCACAAATAGGTATGACATTGTGGTATCCTCCTCTGAATAACTCATTCGAATCGACTTGGCACATGCTCATGCATGCATATGACTGAACAAAAGTCAATTAAGCCTCGATGATTTACTTTGCCTCAGAGTTCTTGTATCACTTTTATGCCTCCGTTAATTTATTTTGCCGCAAGCATGATTATTGCAGTGACTGCTCTCTTGATTTGTCGCTCCCCAGTCTATTGCTAGCCTTCACTTGTACTGAGCGGGAACGCTGCTCGTGCTTCCAAACCCCTAAAAACCAAGTTATTCCAAAGTGTCCACCATAAATACCTATGCATGGCATTTCAAACCATTCCAAGTAAATTCTCATGCGCTACCTTTAAACCTTCAAAATGCTTCTCAATTTGTGTCAATGTTTTATAGCTCATGAGGAAGTATCAGGTGTTTATCTTTCAACCTTGTCATTTACTTTTGACAGACTTTCATAATAAGAGCTGGCAACGGGGTGCCCAGCCCCAATTAATCAAACTTAATTCTCTTCACATGTTTTGCCCTGATTCATCAGTAAGCAACTTAATTTTGCAAATAGACACTCCTCCATGGTATGAGATTGATGGAAGGCACCCGAGAATTCGGTTAGCCATGGCTTGTGTAAGCAAAGTTTGGGGGGAGTGTCACCCATAATAAAACTAAAGTACGTGTGTAAACAAAATAGAAGAGGGATGATCTACCTTACTGGTAGAAATAACGTCCTTCATGGGAGCCACTCTTGAAAGTCTCGTTGGCGAGGTAGTTGGTGTACCCATTACCATTCGTTGACAACAAAAAACACCTCTCAAAATAATTTTACTCCTGTTTTAAAAATGAAAAGCTCTAGCGCATGTTAATCCCTGCTTCCCTCTGCGAAGGGTCAATCTTTTACTTTTATGTTGAGTCGCCATCCTTTCTTTGAGCACTTTCTTGAGAGCACAACTGTCATTCTTAGTATAATATGCTTGTCCCAAAATGTGATTGACTGTGGTATAACTTTGATGCTTTTATCTTTGACAATCTCTATTTCTAGTCTTTCCATGAACTTCAGAGGTGCTCGAGCATTTATGTTTTGCTGTACAAATACGGGCAAGAGAGATACCACTTTATCATATCCTTTTATGAACATTGCAATCCTGCTGATAGACATGATTCATGATGCTTATTATTAATTTGTTGGTACCTTTCCATGTTTGACATAGCTATTAGATAATCTTATTTGCATGTATCTTATTATGAATTGCCTAAGTACTTGACCATATCATGAGAATATTTACATCATATGAACAAATGTGTTCGTGAAAGTTCTTTTATCGCACTCAGTTGTTAACTGAATTGCTTGAGGACAAGCAATAAGCTAAGCTTGGGGGGAGTTGATACGTCCAAAACGTATCTACTTTCCCGAACACTTTTGCTATTGTTTTGCCTCTAATTTGTGTATTTTGGATACAACTAACACGGACTAACGCTGTTTTCAGCAGAATTGCTCTGGTGTCTCGTTTTTGTGCAGAAATTCAACTTTCAGGAAAATCCCCGGAATTTATGTCGAAGGGCTTATTTTTCCAGAAGAATCACGGAGCCAGAAGGGCAGACATGGGGGAGGCCCAGGCCCCCCAGACAATAGGCCGGCGCGGCCTGGAGGGGGGCGCGCCGCCCTAGCGTGTGGCCCCCTCGGCCAGCCTCTGACGCCCCCCTCTGGATTACCTAAGGGTTTCGATCTAAAAACGCGAGACGAGAAGTCGAAGTCGCCAGAAACCATCCAGTACGCCGCCACCGTCGCGAAACTCCGTCTCGGGACCAGAAACTCCGTTCCGGCACTCCGCCGGGACGGGGAATTGGAGGAGATCATCGCCATCATCACCACCGACACCTCTCCATCGACCAGCAATGTTTCCCCCATCCATGTGTGAGTAATTCCCCCGCTGTAGGCTGAAGGGGATGGTAGGGATTGGATGAGATTGGTCATGTAATAGCATAAGATTGTTAGGGCATAGTGCCTAGTGTCCGTAATTGGTACTTTGATGATATTGTTGCAACTTGTTATGCTTAATGCTTGTCACTAGGGCCCGAGTGCCATGATCTCAGATCTGAACATGTTATTGTTTCATGATGATATGCATTGTTTTATGATCTTACCTGCAAGTTGTATACATATGTCGATGTCCGGAACCCGAGGCCCCAAAGTGACAGAAATTGGGACAACCGAAGGGGAAGGCAGTGATGTGAGGATCACATGTGTTCACGGAGTGTTAATGCTTTGCTCCGGTACTCTATTAAAAGGAGTACCTTAATTTCCAGTTGATTCCCTAGAGGCCCGGCTGCCACCGGCTGGTAGGACAAAAGATGTTGTGCAAGTTTCTCATTGCGAGCACGTACGACAATATACGGAACACATGCCTATGGATTGCTTAGTACTTGGACACCGCTTTATTATTATCTGCAAATGCCCTGCTTTGATTGTTACATGAGTTTCTCTCATCCATGCAACGCCCGTCATCCATCCCTGTGCCTACAGTATTTTAATCCTGCTGCTTACTATAATCACTACTGCTGTCTTTGTTACTATGCTGCTGTTATTTCACTATCTTGCTATAAACCTCATTACTGATAAACTCTTGCGAGCAAGTCTATTTCCAGGTGCAGCTGAATTGACAACTCCGCTGTTAAGGCTTTCAAGTATTCTTTGGCTCCCCTTGTGTCGAATCAATAAATTGGGTTTTACTTCCCACGAAGACTGTTGTGATCCCCTATACTTGTGGGTCATCAGCTGCCGCCGGCCTCATCATTGTCGGCCATGTTAGAACTAAGTAGGAAAAAATGCATAAAGTTAGCGCAAAATTCCACAGAAAAATTGGGCATGACCTATGCTAATTTATGGACATATGAGTGCCCCATTTTCACCGAAACGGAAATGAATCAAAATTTCGGCGATAATGGGCAACTCAGTCGATCCCTGCACAAGAATATGACACTATATACACCAGGAAAACAATCCACCAGCTGAGCCCCATGGCACATACACAATTGTTCCTCCATATACACCATATGCATCAGCTAACCATGGGCAGTACAGGAAGCAGCAAGCAGCAAGCAGCGTCAAGCAGCAAGCAGCAAGAAGCTAGCAGCAACAAGCACCATCAGCACCAACAGCAAGCACCATCAGCACTAGTAGCACCAGCAGCAAGCACTAGTAGCACCAGCAGCAAGCACCAGGAGCACCAACAGCAAGCACCATCAGCACCGGCAGCAAGCACTAGATGTCATGTAAAATATGAACGAAGTGAAGACGAGCTACAAACAATTTGAGCATATCCATGATTACCATGACATTAAGTCATGCACAACTCTGCCTAAAATCGGAACAATGCTGCACACCAATACAAATGAGTGCACTTTGTTTCCAGAGGAACAAATAAATGGTGGCACGCTGGCCACTGAGGAGTGGTCAGCAGTGGCATCTAAACCCACCAAGATGGTGCTTCAGTCTCATCCAATTGGGCGGGGACATTCTGTAAGCAACCAAGCATCAAGGCGGAGGAGGTGGGGGTAGCACGAACCTGGTGGGAGGGACTGCTTGAGCTTGTTGGCCTTGTCGGCGTCGAAGACGCAGAGGGTGTACAGGTACCTGGAGCAGCGCACCTTGAACTTGACGGCGTCCTTGGTCCTCTTGATCCGCACCGACCGCGCGTCCTTCCGGCGCGCCGTCAGCAGGAAGTCCTTGATCTCGTGGATCTGCTTCGGCTGCGGAAGCAAAGAACGGATTCGTTACCACACCATCAAGCAATCCATTCGCTACGACAGAAAGAGAGATCCAAGGGAAACAAACAAAATGTTCATGGTACTGTGGAGTTCAAACAGAGAAGCTTTCTTTTTTTCACCTTTAGGGAAACAGAGATATGAAAAATAATAGCACATGTAAGTTGTTTAACTTATATATCAATTGGTTTTACTGAAAATAGGCCAAAACAGAACATGGTGGTTTTACTGAATTTTTTTTACACTTGTTACAATAACTCTCTCTCTCACTCTCTACATACATCTGATACGCGTACAGCACGCGTCCGTTGGGAACCCCAAGAGGAAGGTGTGATGCGTACAGCGGCAAGTTTTCCCTCAGTATGAAACCAAGGTTTAATCGAACCAGTAGGAGCCAAGAAGCACGTTGAAGGTTGATGGCGGCGAGATGTAGTGCGGCGCAACACCAGGGATTCCGGCGCCAATGTGGAACCTGCACAACACAACCAAAGTACTTTGTCCCAACGAAACAGTGAGGTTGTCAATCTCACCGGCTTGCTGTAACAAAGGGTTAGATGTATAGTGTGGATGATGATTGTTTGCAGAGAACAGTAGAACAATTGCAGTAGATTGTATTTCAGATGTAAAGAATAGGACCGGGGTCCACAGTTCACTAGAGGTGTCTCTCCCATAAGATAAATAGCATGTTGGGTGAACAAATTACAGTTGGGCAATTGACAAATAGAGAGGGCATGGCCATGCACATACATGATATGATGAGTATTGTGAGATTTAATTGGGCATTAGGACAAAGTACATAGACCGCTATCCAGCATGCATCTATGCCTAAAAAGTCCACCTTCAGGTTATCATCCGAACCCCTTCCAGTATTAAGTTGAAAACAACAGACAATTGCATTAAGTATGGTGCGTAATGTAATCAATAACTACATCCTCGGACATAGCATCAATGTTTTATCCCTAGTGGCAACAGCACATCCATAATCTTAGAGGTTTCTCTCACTCCCCCAGATTCACGGAGACATGAACCCACTATCGAGCATAAATACTCCCTCTTGGAGTTACTAGCATCAACTTGGCCAGAGCCTCTACTAATAACGGAGAGCATGCAAGATCATAAACAACACATAGATATAAATTGATAATCAACATAACATAGTAGTCTCTATTCATCGGATCCCAACAAACACAACATATAGCATTACAGATAGATGATCTTGATCATGTTTGGCAGCTCACAAGATCCGACAATGAAGCATAATGAGGAGAAGACAACCATCTACCTACTGCTATGGACCCATAGTCCAGGGGTGAACTACTCACTCATCACTCCGGAGGCGACCATGGTGGTGTAGAGTCCTCCGGGAGATGAATCCCCTCTCCGGCAGGGTGCCGGAGGCGATCTCCTGAATCCCCCGAGATGGGATTGGCGGCGGCGTCTCTGGAAGGTTTTCCGTATCGTGGCTCTCGGTACTGGGGGTTTCGCGACGAAGGCTATTTGTAGGCGGAAGGGCAGATCAAGGGGCGTCACGAGGGGCCCAGAAGACAGGTCGGCGCGGCCAAGACCTGGGCCGCGCCGCCCTATCATCTGGCCGCCTCGTGGCCCCACTTCGTTGACTCTCCGGTCTTCTGGAAGCTTCGTGTGAAAATAGGCCCCTGGGCGTTGATTTCGTCCAATTCCGAGAATATTTCCTTACTAGGATTTCTGAAACCAAAAACAGCAGAAAACAGCAACTGGCTCTTCGGCATCTTGTTAATAGGTTAGTGCCGGAAAATGCATAAATATGACATAAAGTATGCATAAAACATGTAGATATCATCAATAATGTGGCATGGAACATAAGAAATTATCGATACGTCGGAGACGTATCAGCATCTCCAAGCTTAGTTTCTGCTCGTCCCGAGCAGGTAAACGATAACAAAGATAATTTTTGGAGTGACATGCCATCATAACCTTGATCATACTATTGTAAAGCATATGAGCTGAGATCAAATCATTCAAAGCAAGTATCTATATTGATATAAGAGATGATAATGCAAGAGTTAGACAAGCTAGAAGTTTTCATGAACCATTGCTTTAAAGACATGCAACCGTACAAAGTTCATTAAAGATGTATTAAGTATTCAGCATAGAAGTTCTATCCTTCATTCCAAGCATCATGTAAATTTTCACAACATAAGAAGGATTCAGTCAAGTAAACATAAACATGAACGTCATGAATCAACTGTTTTGAAGTCTACTCAACCGGTGAGCGCAAGCATTTGGTATTAGCACCAGGATGTTATGGCATAAAGAACGTTAATGGGGGTTTGGAAGGCCAAATGGAAGAAAGGCTTGCAAAGCTGTAAATGACCATTAGACAAGAGGAAGCCTTATGATCGAAGCTATGCAAGGAGTAGTGATTGCCATGCAACGGATGCACATAGAGCTATATGTGTATGAAAGCTCTCCAATGGAACTAGTGGGGGTGCATCCAACTTGGTTGCTCACGAAGACCTAGAGCACTTTTGAGGAGGCTCATCATTGGAATATACAACCCAAGTTCTATAATGTAAATTCCCCACATAGTTATACTAGTAAAACATGAAAACTCTCTCATATGAATGTAGGTGCTAAACATGAGCACAAATAATGACTATGAATAATGCGGGTGCTAAAACATGAGCACAAGTGTGGATAAAAGATAGTAATGCTGCCCCCTTTTCTTTATTCTCTTTTTTCCTTTTTTCCTTTTTTTCTTTTTTCTTTCTTTTCATTTTTTTTCTTTTTTTTTTCTTTTTGATGGCCTCCACGGCTCTTTTCATTTTTAGGGGCAACATCCTAATATGACAACACACTTTTTGGTACAAATAACTCATAATGAATGAAACATGATGTATGAAACTGTATGCCTCTGCCAGTGTAGCAGGATGTGCAATGATCTAGCGTAACATGGGTAAACCACACATCAGCTGTATATGATCATGCAAAGCAATATATAAATAATAAATGACAACATGTCATGTAATGTAAAATGGATGTTGCATGGCAATATATCTCGGAACAGCTATGGAAATGTTGTGGTAGGTAGGTATGGTGGCTGTTTTGAGGAGATGTATGGGCTTATGTGTAGGAGAACAAGAGAAAGTTCTCCCACGGGTTTGGATGTACCGGCGAAGTATGCACAATTCTCAATGTGAGCAAAAGGCAATGCACAGTACCGAAGAGGCTAGCAAATTTGGATGGTGGAAATGCCAAAAACCGTAGCTTAACATTAGTCAAAAAGAACTCACAAGCTTATTGCAAACAACTAGCAGGTTCATCATTAAGAGCATGATTAAAATTTACTCCAAGGAGGGCCGTTCACGGTGGCACAAGTACCCCGCTAGCTCCCTCGACCTTCAGCACAACTTAGTTATTACGATGAACTCTCAGACATGGAAAGCTATCAAGTCCAACTACGCCTTCAACTATTTAAATAGAGTTTGTAGTACGGCACAAGCTTAAAGACAACAATCAACTACTAATTTTAACTTATTTATCCAGCAAGCCTTACCATCTAAATACCTCTAAACATTTGCAAAGAATCAAGTTATCAAAGCTCAATGTTCTACAAGTATTTTATTATACACTACCACATGCAACATTTCCCGTTTCCAACCATACAACAATTTAACGAAGAAGAAACTTTCGCCATGAATATTATGAGTAAAGCCTAAGGACATATTTGTCCATATGCAACAGCGGAGCGTGTCTCTCTCCCGCATAATGAATGCTAGGATCCATTTTATTCAAACAAAACAAAAACAAAAATAAACAGACGCTCCAAGCAAAGTACATAAGATGTGATGGAATAAAAATATAGTTTCAGGGGAGGAACCTGATAATGTTGTCGATGAAGAAGGGGATGCCTTGGGAATCCCCAAGCTCAGACACTTGAGTCTTCTTGATATATGCAGGGGTGAACCACCGGGGCATCCCCAAGCTTAGAGCTTTCACTCTCCTTGATCATGTTGTATCATCTCCCTCTCTTGATCCTTGAAAACTTCCTCCACACCAAACTCAAAACAACTCATTAGAGGGTTAGTGCTCAATCAAAATATACATGTTCAGAGGTGACATAATCATTCTTAACACTTCTGGACATTGCACAAAGCTACTGAAAGTCAATGGAATCGAAAAATCCATCGAACATATCAAAACAGGCAATGCGAAATAAAAGGCAGAATCTGTCAAAACAGAACAGTTCGTAAATACGAATTTTATTGAGGCACCATACTTGCTCAAATGAAAATGTTCAAATTGAATGAAAGTTGCGTACATATCTGAGGATCACTCACGTAAATTGGCATAGTTTTCTGAGTTACCTACAGAGAATTTTGCCCAGATTTGTGACAGCAAAGAAATCTGTTTCTGTGCAGTAATCCAAATCTAGTATGAACCTTACTATCAACGACTTTGCTTGGCACAACAATGCACAAAAATAAGATAAGGAGAGGTTGCTACAGTAGTAAACAACTTCCAAGACTCAAAATAAAAACAAAGGTACTGTAGTAAAAACATGGGTTGTCTCCCATAAGCGCTTTTCTTTAACGCCTTTCAGCTAGGCGCAGAAAGTGTATATCAAGTATCATCAAAAGATGGTGCATCTACAGCGGGGTTTGGAGTTTTCTCAACCATGCATAGTATATTGGATACATAAGTTTCAGCGGCTCCCTTTTCATTAATCTTGGGCTTGCTACTTTCATTAAACAAATTTTCAGGAACAAGCCAAGCATAGTTATTTTCTAGTGCTTCATGCATTGCTAGGAGCTTACATGGTATTGGTGCTTTAATCTCCCCACCATTATTAACATTATTAGTATACTTAATTCTATCCATATCCATATTTTCAAGGATACTAACAAAATTGGTATAAGAACCAAGCATCTTATATTTAATAAAGACCTTTCTAGCCTCTCTTGCTATACCACCAAATTCTCTAAGAAGGGTTTCTAAAACAAAATCTTTCTTTTCCCCTTCTTCCATATCACCGAGTGTAAGAAACATGTGTTGGATTATAGGATTGAGATTAACAAATTTAGTTTCCAACATGCGAACTAAAGAAGCAGCAGCAATTTCATAAGTAGGAGCAAGTTCTGCCAAGTGTCTATCTTCAAAATCTTCAACGGTACTAACATGATTGAAAAATTCTTCTATATTATTTCTCCCAATTATAGACCCACGTCCTACCGGTATGTATTTTACGGTAAAATTAAAAGGAAACATGTTGAAATAAGTAAAGCAAATATAAGTAACTAATTTTTTTGTGTTTTTGATATAGCAAACAAGATAGCAAATAAAGTAAAGCTAGCAACTAATTTTTTTTTGTGTTTTGTTTTAGTGCAGCAAACAAAGTAGTAAATAAAATAAAGCAAGACAAAAACAAAGTAAAGAGATTGCGATGTGGAGACTCCCCTTGCAGCGTGTCTTGATCTCCCCGGCAACGGCGCCAGAAAACAGTCTTGATACGCGTACAGCACGCGTCCGTTGGGAACCCCAAGAGGAAGGTGTGATGCGTACAGCGGCAAGTTTTCCCTCAGTATGAAACCAAGGTTTAATCGAACCAGTAGGAGCCAAGAAGCACGTTGAAGGTTGATGGCGGCGAGATGTAGTGCGGCGCAACACCAGGGATTCCGGCGCCAACGTGGAACCTGCACAACACAACCAAAGTACTTTGTCCCAACGAAACAGTGAGGTTGTCAATCTCACCGGCTTGCTGTAACAAAGGGTTAGATGTATAGTGTGGATGATGATTGTTTGCAGAGAAAAATAGAACAATTGCAGTAGATTGTATTTCAGATGTAAAGAATAGGACCGGGGTCCACAGTTCACTAGAGGTGTCTCTCCCATAAGATAAATAGCATGTTGGGTGAACAAATTACAGTTGGGCAATTGACAAATAGAGAGGGCATGACCATGCACATACATGATATGATGAGTATTGTGAGATTTAATTGGGCATTACGACAAAGTACATAGACCGCTATCCAGCATGCATCTATGCCTAAAAAGTCCACCTTCAGGTTATCATCCGAACCCCTTCCAGTATTAAGTTGAAAACAACAGACAATTGCATTAAGTATGGTGCGTAATGTAATCAATAACTACATCCTCGGACATAGCATCAATGTTTTATCCTTAGTGGCAACAGTACATCCATAACCTTAGAGGTTTCTGTCACTCCCCCAGATTCACGGAGACATGAACCCACTATCGAGCATAAATACCCCCTCTTGGAGTTAAGAGTAAAAACTTGGCCAGAGCCTCTACTAATAACGGAGAGCATGCAAGATCATAAACAACACATAGATATAAATTGATAATTAACATAACATAGTATTCTCTATCCATCGGATCCCAATAAACACAACATATAGCATTACAGATAGATGATCTTGATCATGTTCGGCAGCTCACAAGATCCGACAATGAAGCATAATGAGGAGAAGACAACCATCTAGCTACTGCTATGGACCCATAGTCCAGGGGTGAACTACTCACTCATCACTCCGGAGGCGACCATGGCGGTGTAGAGTCCTCCGGGAGATGAATCCCCTCTCCGGCAGGGTGTCGGAGGCGATCTCCTGAATCCCCCGAGATGGGATTGGCGGCGGCGTCTCTGGAAGGTTTTCCGTATCGTGGCTCTCGGTACTGGGGGTTTCGCGACGAAGGCTATTTGTAGGCGGAAGGGCAGGTCAAGGGGCGTCACGAGGGGCCCAGAAGACAGTCGGCGCGGCCAAGACCTGGGCCGCGCCGCCCTATCATCTGGCCGCCTCGTGGCCCCACTTCGTTGACTCTCCGGTCTTCTGGAAGCTTCGTGTGAAAATAGGCCCCTGGGCATTGATTTCGTCCAATTCCGAGAATATTTCCTTACTAGGATTTCTGAAACCAAAAACAGCAGAAAACATCAACTGGCTCTTCGGCATCTTGTTAATAGGTTAGTGCCGGAAAATGCATAAATATGACATAAAGTATGCATAAAACATGTAGATATCATCAATAATGTGGCATGGAACATAAGAAATTATCGATACGTCGGAGACGTATCAACATCATACCAATGTGACATCTAAACCATACTGTACATGATACATTCATCATGATCACAAACCACTTGGCATTTTGAAGGTTTGCCAATGGGCTCTATAACAAAATGAATGATTTTACAATGCATTTGTTCTAAAAAATAGAGGATATGTAACCTAACAGCAGCATCACCTAATAGCAGCAACCTATCTAGCAGCAGCAACAACACCAAGCAGCAGCAACCTATCTAGCGGCAGCAACAACACCAAGTAACAGATGAAAACTCAGAAATCTCAGTAAGATTGGAAAGTACCACACCACCTTCCGAGGAGCTTTCTTCCCATTCTTGTACCGACTGACGCCGCACTCCGGACATATGGTAGACTCCGCGTGCTCGTTCCGATAAATGATGCAATCGTTCAAGCACACATGGTATTTCATATGCGGTAAATCCAGAGGACACACGATTTTCTTGGCCTCCTCGATACTAGTCGGACATGTGTTACCTTTTGGAAGACGTTCGTGCCAGAATGACATGTTGTCGTTGAAGGATGTGTCCGTCATTTTGTGCTTTACCTTCATCTCCAGAGCCATGAGCGTTACTTTCAGGCGGGTATCCTCCGGCCTGCATCCTTCATACAATGGAGTAACCGCGTCTACCTCCAGTTGATCCATCTTGGCTTTCTCTCGGGCGGCAGCTCTTGCGTTACTCGTCTGCTTGATAAGCAGCTCTTGAAGATAAGGGTCCTGCACCCAGTCCATCGACGATGGTCCATCGTCTTCATCTTCATGATCGTCATGATGACCTCCATCTTGATCTTCCTCATCATCAGGTCCAGGATCTCCTACATTGTGATCATGATCATCTTCGGGATCTTCTACATCCTGATCATGTCCGGGATCTTCTACATGGTGCTCACCTCCTTCCTTATTTCTTGTTGAAATCCCATGGACAAATTCATAATCATCTTTGTCGCCTTCCCACCGATAGCCATCCATGAAACCACGCATGAGAAGGTGGTCCCGCACCATATCGGCTTTAGGGTCCATAAGGCTCGTTAGCTTGCATCTTCGACACAGACATATTATCTCCTTTTGGTTATTTTTAATCATCTCGGCCGTCGCGGCTTTCAAAAACCTAGCCACAACACCTTCGCTCATCATGCGGACCACGGTCGCCTGCGGGTATAGAGAAAATGGATATCTTAGTATACCAAAAGAAAATTTTGGCATGAACTTCCCTAAAAATAGGACATATGTATATGCGTAGTATGCCCATTATTCACCGAAACGGAAATGAATCAACGTTTCGGCAAAATATTGGCAACTCCATCGCATTTCTAATCCCTGCAAACAAAAACATGCAACACATGTGTGGAGGCTTCGCATATATAACACATGCATGTGGAGGCTTCGCATACAACACACATATGCACTTCGCGCATGCACAACACATGCGGAGCTTTCGCATAACATATATGCACACACACGTGTGCAAGACGATCGTAACCGGTCACACACAAAGCATAAAACCAACAAAGTTACCGATACGGCGAGACCGAGAGTGTTGGATGAGGAAAAAAGTTGAGATTGAGTAGGTATTGAGCTATAGAAAGTTTCACCCTTGCTTACCTACGAAGAAAATTAAGTTTACCACTTAATTTGGGTGAATGAAGATGTCAAAATGAGGTGGGGAGGAGGAGCAACACGACCAGATCCAGATTTGGTGGGAGGTGGTGGTGGAAGAGTGTTTGGGGAAAGTAGGTGGCACATGTGAGTGGAGGGGAAAAAGCAGGAAATGGTCCCAGATTAGCAGTGGCGCACCACGTAGTCGTGCGCAACTGCTAAGGTCACATAGCAATGGCGCACTGCTTCATGGTGCGCCACTGCTCACCTGGTACCACCACCACCAACTCATGCCCAACTTAGTAGTGGCGCACCTTCAGAGTGGTGCGCCATAGCTAGTAGTGGCGCACCACAGCAGTGCGCCATTGGTAAGGCTCCCATCTGTAAAGTGGCCCTGACCACCTCCTAGCAGTGATGCACCACTATGCAGTGCGCCATAGGGAGTCAAGACAGCAGTGGCGCACCTCAGGGCAGTGCGCCACTACTAGGTTGGGTAAGGAACCTGGGCTCAGGCTCCACTTTAGTAATGGCGCACGAAAGAAGAGGTGCGCCACTACTACATTTTTAACAGTGGCCCACCACTTTCTGGTGCGCCACTGCTAAGTAGTAGTGGCGCACTGCCTTCCTGGTGCGCCACTAGCACCCATCTTATGGCTAGACCTTTTCCTAGTAGTGATAAATTACTCACTTTACTTATCTTTTGCCTAAATCACCACTTATACATGTAATCTGTTACACTATGATCTAAACCTGGATCAACCAGCTTAACAACAAATTTGACGGTCCAGGCCCACATGTTAGTGATGATATGGCGTCTACGTGTCATCAACTAGATATTTTTTTCGAACACGTCAGAAAATATGAAAAAAATGAAGTCATTGACACAATATAGACTAAAAATTGTACGAAATTCTGAATCACTTTACAACATCTGTTAAAAATATTTATCACTTGTTGTGGAATTCGGGCAAAATTTGGTGAATCTTTTAAAAATGGAAAATTCCAGTAAACAAAATAGCATGAACTAAATAATCCGAAAACGTGTGAAAAGAATTGACCTTCCCATTTGAAAGTTATCACTTTTTTCATAGATTCGGGCAAAATTGATGAAAATTTCAAACTTTGAAAAAATATAATAACTGAAACAATATGGCATATGTAATCTAGGTAAGTGACATAATTTAGAGAAGTTAATTAGGTAAAAGATAATTTTTAAGGTTAAGCAGTTTATCCTGGATTTAGACCTCTATGAAATAAATACACGTATAATTGGTTATTTATGCAAAGTTAGGTAAAGTGCATTAGTTTGAGCAGTGAAGACAACAATAGTGAGTGGTTTATGCAATTTGATTCCAAAATAAGTCTCATAAGTCAAAGCGACTCACTTCATCGCCCCTAGCAGCGAACAGACATCATGTGGTCGAGGAGAGGCGACTAGCCACCCAGGGTGTTTGTTTGGGCTCCCTGCTGCTATGCTGGTGCCACATGACCCAGATTGTTTAATGCCAATATCGATCTCGATTGGGAGCATGACATGGATATGGATGCCGACAACCTTGTGAGAGATGCTTGTATCTACAAGACCCATATTGGACATGAAATATATTTATTTTGGTCTGCTTAGGTCAGCCCATGGATATATATGTGTGGATGAGTGCATATATGGTCCCCAACCCACCAGAGTTCAAATCCCAGATTTGACATCTGTGTGTCTCATAAAGGCGGAATATTCATTCAGTGGGAGGCGACGTTCCCGTCGACAGCGAGGCGCCTGTGGTGACTTCGTCAATTTCAAGATTCAATCCGCCGGCTCAGTCTTCCGAAGGTGCTCATAGGGGTAGGGTGTGCGTGTGTGCGTTCATAGGGGTGAGTGTATGCGCGTGTATGTGAGCGTCTGCGTTTGTACTGTGTTTCTCAAAAAAAAAAAAAAAAAAAAAATATATGGTCCGTTTGGGCAGGGTGTGCAACTTAACGGAGAGCCCCATTTGGTTGGCCTTGGCAATTTTATCTCTTTCTTGTTTTCCACTTCACCATTTTTTGAACAGAAAAGAAAAATGCTCCAACCAAATAAATTGAAATAGCTTGCAAGTAAATAAATAACATATTTCAGAAGAAAATTAAAAGGATGAGATGAGATGACTAGTGGTTTCCTACATGAAACCCACACATGCTTAATCAAATCCGTTTGAAGTTGATTGTGATTTGTGAGTGTTCCGATCATGGATCTCGTGACCCACATGGAGGACTCTTCAAATGATGCTGCCCTAGGCTTCGACAAAAGCCAACCACCCCCAACAATGACATGGACTGAGGTGGCGATGGCTAGCGGAAAGAAGAAACAAGACGATGGAGGTGACAGCTGCAGTACCCGAGGTCCTCCAACAACGGAAAGTGCAGACATAAAAGCCGACAAGAGGACTAGCCTCCGCCAAATAGCGGCCAAAGAGGGCGGCGCACCGACAACAACGAGGAATGGCGTAGGTGGCAACAACGTGGTGGTGTTGCGGCGAAGAAGGATGGGGTCGATTTGGGTGTGGACTACCCTATGCGGACTGACGAGGGGAGGGGGAGGAAAGGACAAGGGGAGGACGCGTGTGGACCATCGTTGTTCTTGTGGCCGTTCCTAGCCTAATTTTGGACTGAAAATATGTCGTTGCGGACTGGTTCGGAGTGCTCCAATCTTTTGGGTCGGAACACTGGGTCTCATCCCTTGTCTGGATATACAACGTTCGGACAAGATCGGTTGGTTTGGAATTCATGTGGTTTTTGTGTTCATTGGTTTGCTTTTATGTCAGGCTCTTCCGATCTAACCTAGTCATCATTGGTTGTGGCCACTGCTCTGGTGGTTTGTTCCCTTGGAGCCTTAGCACAGCAAATTTCATATGTCTATTATATCAAGTTCTAGTACGACAAGCTTTGTGAGAGGCTAGGGCGAAGGCCCGTCTTCGGCTCGTGGTAGTATTTGTAGTCATTGCTAGGTGGTCCAAAATAAAATTATAATATTTATTACTTTTAAGATTGTTTGCACAAATGCAGCTTTTGTGCACATGAGCACGAGTGCTCTGGTTATTGAAATATTTGAAAATTAAACTTTTATGTTTCAAAAAAATCATTAAATTTGTTCCATGAATACATACATATGTCCTAAATACTCGTGCTAAGGTTTGGTAGAAATTGTGTTGTCTTTTGAGCTAAGGAAAAAAACAAATTTATGGTGTATACGAATAGTTTCTGTTAGATTTTTTTTATATAGTTTATAATACAACATATTTTTTCCGAAATTTTGACCATGCTTTTAGAAGATTTCTATGTATATATGTGCATTTAAGCTCAGATTTTTTGGAAAATTCTAGAAATATGTTTTTTATAAACAGGGTTTTCTTGTGCTCATGTGCCAAAGGCACTTTCGGTTTATATTGATGATTATTATGGGAAAATGGGGGTTCTAATGTCTCATAGAAATTGTTTGTTATTTCAGAATCTAAAGAAACGGATTCTGTACGGTAGTACGATAGACCGGCTGAATTTTCGTAATTAAAGAAGACCCGCTTAGAGCATCTTTAGGCGTGTCCTCCAAACGGCGTCAGATCAGGTGTTTGGGGTACGTGTTTTTTTCGTGCCGCGTTTGGGGGACGTCGCTCCCCAGACGCGTTCCCAAAATGCCGCCCCCAAACTTTTTTATAGGGTTTTCGAAAACACAACCATTTATTAAACAAAGCATACAAATAAATATGTTTGCCCAAATTGTTTTCAAATTAAAATACAATAAACAATAAAACAACTAAATAAATGTAATAAATGGGGCTAGGTCAAGGCGCCGTGGTATTTGTTGATAATCTTTTGATTCTTCACATATGCTCAACGAGATCATTTTGAAGTTGCTTGGAACATTGCTGTCATAGATCTCTGCGTGCATGGCGAGGAAATCAGCAAAATCTGCAAGCAACTCTTGATCAACCTCCGCAAGAGGATCCTGACACTCATAGGGGTCAACATGTCTCCTGACCTGATTCTTGCGATCATCCTTAATGGTCATATTGTGCATGATTACACAAGCCTGCATCACCTCCCACATTTGGTGGTGAGATCAGCTTAGAGCAGGGTACCGGACAATTACAAATTGAGCTTGAAGCACACCAAATGCCCGCTCGACATCCTTCCCGCAAGCCTCCTTTCGCGAATCAAAGTGGTAAATATTTTGACACGATGGAGCCGGGATTGTTTTAACAAAAGTGCCCATTTTGAATATATACCATCGGCTAGATAATAATCTTTGGTATATTGGTGGATATTAATCTCATAGTTGCATGGAGGAGTATGACCTTCAACTAGTTTGTTGAACACCAAAGAGCGTTGCCCGCCATGCCAAAGAAAAAACCCTAATTCAAATTTTCGTAATTATTAAAAAAGAAAACCTCGCTTAGGTAGGCCCGCTTGAAAATGGCCTAAGTCTAACATACGAGGCAGGGTTGAACAGTGCTCCAGTCTGGCATTGGAACCAACGGTAGAGGGAAAAGGCGGGAAACACAGGAACATCCATGCAAGGTGGCAAATCATGACACCATTTTTCATTTGTGCGATCTCGATCAGTCGGACCTGGACACCATCTTGGCCGAAGCCATGACGTCCACTTCGTTCGCTGCATGTGCCGATGCCGTGCGTAGCTCATTCCACGTGCGCACGTTCAGATAAGATTGGGCGGCATGGGCGGGCCTATGTGTATTCATGGGTATTCAGGTGAACACCCAATTTTTTGGTCAAAATTTTCAAATTATATGATACAGCTATCAATTATTGTCTACCTTGTATAAAATACAATCCATGTATGGACATAATCGTGCGGTTGGTTTGTTGGCTAGAGGAAGATAGCACGCAAAAGCATGTTTGGGGTTCAAACCCTGAGGGACTCCCTACTTTTTTTTTCTAATTTTTATTATTTTGAATACCCATTTATAAAGTCTTGGGGGCGGTTCGGCCTGATCCCCTGATCCCAGCTACGGAGTATTCCCCATTCGTTTTCGTCCTACTCCGTCGGCCGGTGAAGCGAATCCCAACCCTCCGTAGGCATGAAGATCCGATGCACGTCTCTCTCCCGAAAGATGCGCGTCTCGTATTCGGCCGCGAAAGCTGGCCTCTGCCTTTGTCGCTGCTCTGTTTTCGTTCTGTCCGGTGTGCACACCGACGTTGCAAGTGGCAACCGGCGACAGCAGAGACGCTTCAGCTAGGGCACCGATCGAACGAGACCAGAGTTGCCCTCTTAGAAAACAGTAAACTCTGAAAATAAAAAACCTTGTACTCGTAGACGGTGTTGAAATTGAATCCCGGACTGTAATGAGCACCCTCAACTCACTACTCCCAGTTTATTCCTGCTTGATGCTCGTTTCCAACGGTGGGATTGTTGACTGTCTGTCTGGTACGTTAACATGAGCTACATAGGCTAAGTCGTGGTTTTTAACCACCCTCGTCGCTCGCTCGTTGGAACAGAACGAAATTCGTTTCGTCGGGGAGGAGATTGAGCAGGGGAAGTGAGGGTCGGCTGCGGCCGGCTTTGCCACTGGCGGCGATGCATGTCCTCATCATCCAGCGCATCTTGCTGGCCCGGCGCTCGCGGACGCACAGGGACGTCGGCGGCGATGCCCTATTCATCCGGCGCATCTTCCTCGCACGGTGCTCGCGGACTCGCAGGAAGGTCGCGGCCGCCGGTGCTGTATCGGTTGCGGTCGCAGGTCGCAGGGAGCCAGGGACGCCGCGGACGCGCAGCCGCGCAGGGACGTCAGCGGCGATGTCCTCTTCAGCTGGCGCTTCCTCCTCGCCTTTTCTTCGTCATCTTCTTGGTGATCTGCAGGGGCGATGTCCTCTTCATCCGATGCAGTGTGGACTGTGGAGGCTGCAGTTCAACCAGAAGCAAAGTTACAGGTCGACAGGAAGTTGTAGTTCTTTAACTGAAAGTGAATATAGTGTCTGAAAGTCAGAATTGGCTCTTATTTGCCAAGCTAGCTAGGATAATTTTAACTACAGCACAGAGAGTTGTGTATGGGATTGACATATTTGTACTGTAAGAAGTATTTGATATGAATGTAATGGCAACACTTGTCTGAATTTGTGTTAAATGGAATAAAATTGAGCATTATGTGCAATGCAATAACAAAGAGCTTGTTCAGTGCACAAAATTGCACTGAATATCACACATTTTCACAGACTGTATTGGTACCACATAACTAAAATGGGAGCAAACACAGTATATGGTTAAGTGCAAATAAGAGCTAAATAACAGGTTTAGTGGCCTAGAGCATTACATGATCATCACATCAGGCAAAATGACAGGTTTTCTAACACATTGTCATCAGTAATTCCCAGATGCAGTCAAGTACCCCTTCATTTTCCAATGAGGAGCCTCTTAATTTTTTCCTCTTCTAGGGACAACAACCTGTTGCTTGTGCTGCCCTTCTAGGACTTGCTCTAGTTGGAGCAGTTGAGCAAAGTTAAACGAGCCGAGCTAAACGAGTTGAGTACCTGCTTGTCTGAAATGAAAACCCACCCTGCTCCACTGTCATTAATGTCCAAATCTTTGATCAAAAGACCAAGAAATCATTCCCATGTGTCTGTAGTTTCTTGCTCAACTATAGGCCAAGCAAGAGGATACATTTGATTATTTGCATCCCTTGCAATGGCACAAAACAGCTCACCCTGAGAAGCACCTTTGAAAAAGCAACCATCAAGTCCAATGACTTTTCTGCAACCAGATTTGAATCCCAACTTTTGTGCATTGAAATAGACATAAAACTCTGAAAAATATTTTGTTCCATGATGGTTGGATCAAGGAAAAGAGATACAGTTGTTTCAGGTTTACTCGTTAGCAGTTCTGGCTGATAGTCAAACACTTTGTTGTACTCAGGGGGGCCAAAGCCCCCCCCCCCAATTTTTATTAAAATGAAGCCAAGGTATCATAGTAGCATCCGGGAGGAGTCAGAGTAACCCTCCAGCAAATATTACAGAAATTTGATATAAGTTTAAAAATGCAAGGAACGTCAAGCGAGCTCCAGGAAGTACAGACTACTCTGGCCTGTACCACAGGTGGTGTAGGCGATCAGGAACTTTTTTTTGTACTCTCCTTTCATTCCACAAAGCAACTTGTTCATGACAATTTTTTTGGTTGCCTTACACTTAGAAGTTGAAACATAAGCAAAGAAATCTTGGACTACAGTGGATTTCATGCTCTCTATCTTTCAAGTTGGGTTGGAAAGTATGAAATGTTCATATCTTTTTGCAATAATTCAACTGTCGTCCAATGCGGACGAACTCGCCACCAATATGGAACCGCATGGTAAGAATTTCCGCATGATCCATGTTGAAACCCTATATCCCTTACATTTCAAAAATAAATTAGAATTTCCAGGTTCTTAATCTTCATCTAGCACAATGTCTACTGACTGGTTCAAATCATAATATCGCAAAATTACCCCTTCCAATGAAACCCGGTATGAAGCAATGCAGGGCATAGGGGAGGGGGGTTTACCTGCTCTCTGTAGTCCACCACGATCGTCACTGCTCAACTGCGATCATCCTCCAAATGGGCCGATGTGTGCGCCCCCAAGGATCTTGGAGGCATAGGGATTATCTCCTCTCGTCACATGAATGTGGCCCTCATGCTGAAATGGGTTTGGAGGATCCTATCTGATGGCGGGGGACTGTGGCTTAAGTTGATTAAGGCGAAATACCTAAGGGGCCGGCCACTCCTTGCTTGTGACCGCCGAGAGGGATTTTAGTTTTGGCGAGCCCTCTAGGATATTAAGCATCAGATCAGAGCGGGACTATCCCTCTCCATAGGCGATGGTACAGGGACCATGTTCTGGCTTGACCCATGGCTTAGCAACCGTCCCATTCGCCTTGACTTCCCGGATCTCTTTGCCATTTGCGCAGACCCCTCTATTCTTGCGGATGCTGCCCAGGGGGGCTGGGATATCCTGTTCCGTCGCGGTCTGACCCAGGGAGAGGCCCTGAGTCTGGCTTCGTTGCGGAACCTCCTCCCGGACGCTTTGCCGGGAGGAGTAGACTCGCCCTCATGGCGCTTAACGCCATCCGGCTCGTTCTATGTGAGAACAACCTATAGGGCACTGTTTAGGGGGCCTCCGCTACCCTGGACGTCCCCTCTGTTTAAAGCGCCCATCCCGCTTAAGACAAAGATTTTCTTGTGGCAGTTGCTTAGGGATCACCTTCCCTCTGGGGTGGAGGTTACGAAGAGACACGAGCCGGGCAACGGGCTTTGTCCATTATGTGCGGCCCCGGAGACGATGACGCACATCATGTTCTCTTGCCCTGCGGCCCGCTTCCTTTGGAGCTTCATCCAGGAGGCGCTGGGGCCTGAGTGGCAAGCTTCAGCCCTCGGTGAGTTCATTGAGGTCCATGCGAACAACGCCGGTAGGAGGAGGCGCCTTTTCTGGCTATTATTCATGGCCTTTACCTGGACCCTGTGGACTGTGCGCAATAAGATGGTCATAGAGCGTATCTTACCTCGACGCGCTTCTGACTCTATCTACTCTTTCTTGGCTTTGTTGCAGCAGTGGTACCCGCTATGTAGGCAGCGGGACAGGGATCGCCTGGACGACATGTTGGTGGACCTTCTTGCGGCAGCCCGACGCATATCTACGCCGTCTAGCCCCTGAGTGGCCCCCCTTTGTGGGGTCGTGTATCGCTTTTCTCTTTCGTTTGGGCATGTTGTGTTGTTGCCCTAGAGATTGTTGGTGCTTGTTATGTTCTCGCTGTGTTGTATTTGAACCTTGTATGGACGTAGTTGCTTTATTTATAAAGCGGAGCGAAAGCCTATTTCGAGAAGAAGGCCATGGCTGTCACTGAGGAAGGGAAAGAGGAGGCGTGGTCAAGCCTGGAACGGAGCAATCGAGGTGCGTGGATGCGGAGGAGTAGAGTCTGTACAGGCAGTCCCTGGCCGAACTAGCAGGCTTCTAGCCCAAATCAGAAGGCTTTAAGATCCAAGCCCACTTCAAACACAACAACCCTGCCACGAGCTTACCACATCAAAACCCATGTGTTTGGATTCGACCAAGTCCAAGATTTTTTTTTCAGACTTCACTCCTTAGAAAAACAAAAGTTATACCAGCTAATTCTCAATTGAGGGAGAATCAAGTTAAAAATTTGTTAGTTCTTAATTGACTGTGAGTTCTCAGTTGAGATTTGTGATTGTGTTAAAATGAGTTAGGATTGAGTTGCAACTAAGATTTTCTAGTTGCAAGTGACGTTGTAACCAAAAAAAAAATATTATATTGTCTCGTGATTCGTCCTAGTTATGAGTTGCAACATAGGTTGCAACTGACGGACTGCTTCGTGATTCCTACAACTCATGAGTTATTAAATTAATTATCAGGTTTGTGATTTATCATGTATGAATGAATTGCTATAACTGGTTGTAACCTCATGTATAACTAAAAATCTTAGAATGAATCACAATGCAATCTCATTGGTTTGGAGTGGAATGAAAAAAAATACTCCATCTGTAATTTTAGTCGTGGATCTAAAACCACGGCAAAATTATGGAACACGGAAAATACTATTATATCTATCCATAAAATGATATCTTAAATTCGTGCAAAGTTGGATATATATAAAAATTATTTAGTATATATCTATATATTAAAATTTAGATAAATTCAAGACAATTTTTTGAAAATAAGGAGTAATTAAATAGCCCTGGGCTCGATCGTTACACGTCACGTCAGAGCATCTCCACTCGTCTCCCCGACGAGGCCCCCAGGACCGCGTTTTGTCATCCGGACGACGATATTCGGTCCAGTCGCGCCCCCGGTTCCTCGATTTCATCCTGATTTGGGCCTAAATTCATCCGGCGATCCCACGCCATCCCCGGCCCCCGGGGGAGCGCTCGGGGAGTCCGGACGAAACGAAAACGCGGAAAACGCCGAGGAAACTTCCCGCGCGTCTGGTGGCCCCAACTTGTCGGCGAGGGACACCGATCGTCGTCCTCATCGCATCGTCTTCCGCGCGCTGTAAAAGCCTGCCGCCGTTCAGCATTCGCCGGCCGTGTAGCTACCACGCGGCGAGTTAATGGCGTCGCATCGTCTTCCGTGCATGCATCGTCTTCCGCGCACGCATCGTCTTCCACGTGGCATTAATAGCCGGCGCCCGCCGCGCCTATATAAGCCGCTCCGCTCGCCGTGGCGTCCCTGCTCCACTCTTCCTCCATTCTCCCTCCACTCACCCTCCACCAATGGCGTTCTACGACGACGATGGCGCAGCGAACAACGGCTTCCCCCGCGATCGCTTCACGCGTGGGAGGGGCACCTCCTCCACTAGGCGGGGTACCCCTGCCCGCCGGACACGAGGCCCCCCGGCGGCGGGTGGCGGCTAAGCGCTGGTGGCGTGCCAATCCCGCCGCCGCCCCAGGGCCACGCCCTCGACGTCACCATCGAGGAGGCGCGGATGTCGATGACGGAGGAAGAACGCGCCGACCCGCGCCACCACCCCGAGAACTACACTCGGTGGAATTCTTTCTTTCTCCGGCGGTGGGAGCGCGAACTGGCGTCCTACGACGGCCCGCCACCTCCGCCTCCGCGCAACAACGCCGCGGGTCGCCGGCGTTGGTGGAGCGCGCCGGATAGGACGCTCCACAACGTCCTCGAGCACATCGAGGGCGGCAACTCGCCGAGGCTCACGATGCCCCCTCCATCGAGGGCATCGACCAGCCGCCAACGGGGAAACAGCTGGCAGCCACGGCGTATGGCTGCCAGTTCCTCGTCGTCCGGTTTGGCGGCGAGGCCGATCTCCAGGTCGGTGCCATCCTTGGCGCCGGTGAAAAAGGAGCCGGATTCCCCGCCGAGCCACCGCACGCGCGGCTGCGGCGGCATCGTCATCCGCGAGCCATCGACGGCACAAGGACGGCGCCGCTCCAAGCGCGACCACGACACCTCCGGCGAGCGGAAGCGCAAACCGGCGAAGGTGAAGGTGGAGGAGGACGACAGCGCCGAGGACGCCGCCATCCTCGAGGCCGTCATCGCGAGGTCCCTCCAGGACCTCGTACCCGCCGAGAACGCCATGCCGCTGTAGGATAACGTTGCATAGAAAACAAAAAATTTCCTACCGCGAACACGCAATCCAAGCCAAGATGCAATCTAGAAGACGGTAGCAACGAGGGGGTATCGAGTCTCACCCTTGAAGAGATTCCAAAGCCTACAGGATGAGGCTCTTGTTGCTGCGGTAGACGTTCACTTGCCGCTTGCAAAAGCGCGTAGAAGATCTTGATCACGATCGCTTCCGGCGCCACGAACGGGCAGCACCTCCGTACTCGGTCACACGTTCGGTTGTTGATGAAGACGACGTCCACCTCCCGTTCCAGCGGGCAGCGGAAGTAGTAGCTCCTCTTGAATCCGACAGCACGACGGCGTGGTGTCGGTGGCGGTGGAGAACTCCGGCGGAGCTTCGCTAAAGCTACGCGGGAGATATGGAGGAGAGGGGGGCGGCTAGGGTTTGGGAGGGGGTGGCCGGCCACTTCAATGGGGCGGCCAGCTTGTGGTCTTGGGGTGGCCGGCCCCCTCCCTTGGCCCCTCATTATATAGGTGGAACCCCAAGTGTTGGACTCCAAGTCTTTGAATAAGACCCGAAACCAAAACCTTCCATATGAAAAGGAAACCTACCTAGGGTGGGAATCCCACTTGGGGTGGGATTCCCCCCTTCCATATGGGGGGAGGCCGGCCCCCTAAGGGGGAGTCCACTTGGGACTCCTCCCCCACTAGGGTTGGCCGGCCATGGAGGTGGAGTCCCACCGGGACTCCACCTTCCTTGGTGGTTTCTTCCGGACTTTTCTAGAACCTTCCATAGAACCTTCCGCATCATTTTAATTCACATAAAATGACATCCTATATATGAATCTTATTCTCCGGACCATTCCGGAACTCCTCGTGATGTCCGGGATCTCATCCGGGACTCCGAACAAATATTCGAACTCCATTCCATATTCAAGTTCTACCATTTCAACATCCAACTTTAAGTGTGTCACCCTACGGTTCGTGAACTATGCGGACATGGTTGAGTACTCACTCCAACCAATAACCAATAGCGGGATCTGGAGATCCATAATGGCTCCCACATATTCAACGATGACTTTAGTGATCGAATGAACCATTCACATACAATACCAATTCCCTTTGTCACGCGATATTTTACTTGTCCGAGGTTTGATCTTCGGTATCACTCTATACCTTGTTCAACCTCGTCTCCTGACAAGTACTCTTTACTCGTACCGTGGTATGTGGTTTCTTATGAACTCATTCATATGCTTGCAAGACATTAGACGACATTCCACCGAGAGGGCACATAGTATATCTATCTGTCATCGGGATGGACAAATCCCACTGTTGATCCATATGCCTCAACTCATACTTTCCGGATACTTAATCCCACCTTTATAACCACCCATTTACGCAATGGTGTTTGGTGTAATCAAAGTACCTTTTCGGTATAAGTGATTTACATGATCTCATGGTCATAAGGACTAGGTAACTATGTATCGAAAGCTTATAGCAAATAATTTAATGACGAGATCTTATTCTACGCTTAATTGGGTGTGTCCATTACATCATTCATACAATGATATAACCTTGTTATTAATAACATCCAATGTTCATGATTATAAAACTAATCATCCATTAATCAACAAGCTAGTTAAGAGGCATACTAGGGACTTCTTTGTTTGTCTACATATCACAAATGTACTAATGTTTCGGTTAATACAATTATAGCATGATATATAAACATTTATCATAAATATAAAGATATAAATAATAACCACTTTATTATTGCCTCTAGGGTATATCTCCTTCAGTCTCCCACTTGCACTAGAGTCAATAATCTAGTTTACATTTGTAAAGATATAACACCTTGGCCTTCCGGTGCTTTATCATGTTTTGCTCACGAGAGAGGTTTTAGTCAACGGATCTGACATGCTCAGAACCGTATGTATTTTGTAATTCATTTGCGTCTCAACGCATCACTCATTTCCAAATGAGTCGGCATTAAATATGTTTGGTCTTCTGCTGGAACCTTAATTCCGCGGTCTGAAATATGTCACTAATATTATCACACACAATATAGCTTCAAAGTTCTGACACTATCGGAACTACACCAAGTCCTGAAAGAACTTCTTGACTTAACATCCTCAGTCATTGTCAAAACAATGACATACTCTGCCTTTCGTTTGTAGAATCCGTCACAATATTTAGAACTCTTCTAAATCTAACATAGACAACTTCTAACTCATTGTGCTACCTTTTAAACAACACTTAGTCAAATTTGAGATTGAAATTATATTTTATATGTGACAAAACCAATATCGGTGTAACACCTTACAGCGATTTGTTTGTCATTTCTCCATACAAAATTATATATATATATATACTTGGTTTTTCTTAAGTACTCAAGAATATTCTTACTGTTTTTCAATGATCATCACATGAATCATTATGGTACATGCTCATAACACTTTTAGAGCATAGGACATCTGATTGTGTACATATTATTCGTGATCTATAATCACTCATGTGTTTTTACTCATTGAGTGTCAGATACACTCAAGTCTTGTTAAACCTTCACATGACAAGAACATTTTCTTAATATTTCTTTATTGAACTACTTCAATATCCATCCTATGTACTTTGACTTAAACTTATTTATGTGTTTCAATCTATCTTCATAGATCTTGACACTAAATTTGTTTCAGTCCATATCACTTTCATTGAAGTTAATTTTTCAATGAAACCTTTTAATCAAGTATGTAATTACATTATTTATAACCAACTATATGTCTTCTACATAAGTATTATAAATATGTCTCAGCGCTCCCACTTAATTTCTTGCAAATGCAAGCCTCTTCATCGTCTCTGATGAAATCAAAAACTCTTTGACTATTTCATCTGGTGAAGATTCCAACTCCGTGATACTTACTTCATCCAATTGAAGTTCGTATACCTATCTAGTATCCCACGGACCAGCAAAACTCTTGGTTGTATCTTGTATACACCTTTAATACACACTTCTGATAAGTAATGTATTTTGCCATCCTACTAACATATCTCATAAAGGAAATATGTAGTGATTACTAGAATAATCCATATAGACTTTAAGCATTGCTACAGAAGATCTAATCTTGTCGTAGTCAACTCTTTGAACTTTGTCGTAAACAACTTTTCGACAAGTCAAGCTTCTTCAAGGATATTTCATCCAAGTCCATTAATTTTATAGATCCATTTACTTTCAAAAAGTATTCATCTATCTTGGATTTCATGGTGTATAGCCATTTTAACGGAGTCAGGGCCCATCATAACTTCTTTGTTTGTAGTTGGTTTATCATTGTTCAAAATCAATCCTTTGTCCACAAATCATTTATTTGATCACAAAGTAAACCATATCTACAAGGTTCAATATGTACTTCGATCTTCATGGCTAAAACACTTTGTAGTCATGGGAGCCATGATCGTCGTGGCCGCTTCCGGAACCATTTCCAATGCTGCGCTACTCTGATCATTATGCTCAGGTTCATAAACCTTATCAAGTTCTATTGTCCTCCCACTCAAAAACTTCGCTAGAAACAATTTCTTGGAAATAAGAAACATTGACAAACACTTTTGTCTTTGTCTATATAGTGGGAAGAATTCCCAATCAATTCTTTGGGATAACCAACAAAGACATTCATCCGATTTTGGTTTAGACCAAAATTTAATGAAATGACTATTAGGGTTTATACCCATGCCATAACCTGTATGGTGATTTCAACGGATCATGATGATGCTCTATTTAGTGTAAAAGCGGTAGTCTCTAAAGCATAATCCATAAAAAATATAATGGCATTAATATTTTATCTCATCATTGACCCAACAAGGTTTGGATACATCTCTCGGATACTTCATCATCACTATGATACTCCAAGAAACGTGAGTTGTAGAACAATTTCATAACTCTCTTAGATGTTCGCTAAAACTAGTAATTCAAATATTTCCACTATGATCCAATCATAGATATTTGACTTTTCTATTACGATGATTTCCACTTCATGCTGAAATTTATTTGAATCCATTCAAATGTTTCAAACTTCTTCCTTATTGAATATATCCACATATATATACTCAATTCATTGTTGAAAGTTTTCATGAAGTAGAAGAATCTCCCGCACACAACTATGCCCAGTGAACCACATACATCATCATGTATTTTTCCACTAAGTTAGTTGCCCGTTCAACTCTTGGCCTATGAACGGTATTTTAGTCATTCTCTTTTTAGAAAAGATTTGCAAGCGCCAAACGATTCAAAAATCAAATGACTCCAAAAATTCATTTACATGGAGTTTCTTCATGCGTTCCTTTCTAACATGACCTAAATAGCGGTTCCACAAATAAGTGGAATTCAAATCATTTGCCTTATGGCTTTTTAGCGTCAGTGTTATGTATGTGTGTTTCACCATTAAGATTTATAATAACTTATCCATCATACATGGAGTAATGTCATAATTTTAACAACTCATTGTTTTCATTTGACCAGAGCAAAATAACAATTATTAAGTTCTTTATTATAAATTCTAAGGGCTAGATAGAATGCTAACGACGAACATAATAACACTTTATTTTGTTCCAGACGTGCATTCTTATCATATTCCTTGTCAGTCACTTAGGCCATTGTATTCTTGTATTGCGTTGTTTTGTATGACACTTCATACCAACCAATATAGTACCAATACCCAAGAATTTCATAGCGTGACTTTAACTAGGAATACAACCATAACATGTATATCATTTATATACACCTGAGCTAGATTTTCTAGTCTTTTCTTTCTTTTTGCCAAAATATCTTTTGCAGTTTCTCTTTTAGCTTTCCTCATTATTCAGAAAAACACTTCAACATCAATAACTTCTAGGTTTGTTGGTCTAATACCAATAACCTTGAGGTTCTTACTTTGAAGTTGATCATCATATGACAAGTGTTTCAGATTTCACTATTAGTAACTTTGTAATATGATGAACAATTTCACTCATAATTTTATCCATTGTATCATGATGACTTTCTGAGACCATGTCTGTACATGCTAGGCTCGTAAATTTTAACCTTGGTATTCGCATGTACAAATCTGGCTTGCACCCGTTGTATGCACACGTAGAATCTATCACACCCGATCATCACGTGATGCTTCGAAACGACGAGTCTTAGCAATGGTGCATACTAAGGATGATAACTTCATGGATATGCGAATATTATTAGTGCCCCAAAAGTTGGAGGATTGTGACGCCTGGCGTCTTCAACCTTCATACATTCCCATAAAATTTATGAGTTTATGTAGTCTCACCAAATTTATATTCTATCATCTTGCAATAAGGTCTTAGATATCACATATATCTCATACCTTGATTATTTCTGAAAACTAAATTTTCAGCTCCTTACTTTTCAAACAGATTTGAACTTCAAGTTTCACGGAGACAAGATAACTTTAGGTACTAATTGAAACCATAGCTTATTGAATCAACAATATGAGGTTTACTAAAAGTTTGCAATAGGAATTAATCAATTCTTGATTCTTTAACAATATGGTACCAATCCATAAAGTTTCTTATCAGATTTTAACAGTATTTATATCTCAATTACAAGACTAGCGCATAGTAGTAAACGGATGCCAATACTACAAAATTAATTCAAAATACTACTCAGACTAAGTTCATGATAAATAGTTCATGTTTTAATCTAATTACTAATGAACTCCCACTTAATACAACATCCCTCATAGTTGTTAAGTGGTACACGATCCACATCCACTACACCAAAACCGATCATCACGTGAGATGATGTAGCTTCAATGGTGAACATCAACATGTTGATCATATCATCCATATGACTCGTGTTCAACCTTTCGGTTTCCGTTGTCCCGAGGCCATGTCTGTACATGCTAGGCTCGTCAAGCAAACCCAAGTATTACGCGTGTGCAACATGGCTTACACCCGTTGTATGTGAATGTTGAGTCTATCACATCCGATCATCACGAGATGCTTCGAAACGACGAACTGTACAACGGTGCATACGAGGGGAGAACACTTTATTATCTTGATATTAATGTGAGGGATCATCTTATAATGCTACCGTCGCGATCTAAGCAAAATAAGATGCATAAAGGATTAACATCACATGCAATTCATATGTGATATGATATGGCCCTTTTGTCTTTGCGCCTTTGATCTTCATCTCCAAAGCACGGACATGATCTCCATCATCAACGGGCATGATCTCCATCATCGTCGGCGTAGCGTCAAGGTCCATGGCGCCGTCTTCATGGTTGTTCACCTCATGTAGCAACTATTACAACTACTTTGAAATACTACTCAACATGAAAATTAAAGACAACCATAAGGCTCCTGCCGGTTGCCACAATACAATAATGATCATCTCATACATATTCATCATCACATTATGGCGATATCACATCACCAAACCCTGCAAAAACAAGTTAGACGTCTCTAATTTGGTTTGCATATTTTACGTGGTTTAGGGTTTTCAAGAGAGATCTAATCTACCTACGAACATGAACCACAACGGTGATACTAATGTTGTCAATAGAAGAGTAAATTGAATCTTCACTATAGTAGGAGAGACAGACACCCGCAAAGCCTCTTATGCAATACAAGTTGCATGTCGAACGAGGAACAAGTCTCATGAACGCGGTCATGTAAAGTTAGTCCGAGCCGCTTCATCCCACTATGCCACAAAGATGCAAAGTACTCAAACTAAAGATAACAAGAGCATCAACGCCCACAAACGATTGTGTTCTACTCGTGCAACCATCTATGCATAGACACGGCTCTGATACCACTGTAGGATAACGTTGCATAGAAAACAAAAATTTTCCTACCGCGAACACGCAATCCAAGCCAAGATGCAATCTAGAAGACGGTAGCAACGAGGGGGTATCGAGTCTCACCCTTGAAGAGATTCCAAAGCCTACAAGATGAGGCTCTTGTTGCTGCGGTAGACGTTCACTTGCCGCTTGCAAAAGCGCGTAGAAGATCTTGATAACGATCGCTTCCGGCGCCACGAACGGGCAGCACCTCCGTACTCGGTCACACGTTCGGTTGTTGATGAAGACGACGTCCACCTCCCGTTCCAGCAGGCAGCGGAAGTAGTAGCTCCTCTTGAATCCGATAGCACGACGGCGTGGTGTCGGTGGCGGTGGAGAACTCCGGCGGAGCTTCGCTAAAGCTACGCGGGAGATATGGAGGAGAGGGGGGCGGCTAGGGTTTGGGAGGGGGTGGCCGGCCACTTCAATGGGGCGGCCAGCTTGTGGTCTTGGGGTGGCCGGCCCCCTCCCTTGGCCCCTCATTATATAGGTGGAACCCCAAGTGTTGGACTCCAAGTTTTCGAATAAGACCCGAAACCAAAACCTTCCATATGAAAAGGAAACCTACCTAGGGTGGGAATCCCACTTGGGGTGGGATTCCCCCCTTCCATATGGGGGGTTGGCCGGCCCCCTAAGGGGGAGTCCACTTGGGACTCCTCCCCCACTAGGGTTGGCCGGCCATGGAGGTGGAGTCCCACCGGGACTCCACCTTCCTTGGTGGTTTCTTCCGGAGTTTTCTAGAACCTTCTAGAACCTTCCATAGAACCTTCCGCGTCATTTTAATTCACATAAAATGACATCCTATATATGAATCTTATTCTCCGGACCATTCCGGAACTCCTCGTGATGTCCGGGATCTCATCCGGGACTCCGAACAAATATTCGAACTCCATTCCATTTTCAAGTTCTACCATTTCAACATCCAACTTTAAGTGTGTCACCCTACGGTTCGTGAACTATGCGGACATGGTTGAGTACTCACTCCGACCAATAACCAATAGTGGGATCTGGAGATCCATAATGGCTCCCACATATTCAACGATGACTTTAGTGATCGAATGAACCATTCACATACAATACCAATTCCCTTTGTCACGCGATATTTTACTTGTCCGAGGTTTGATCTTCGGTATCACTCTATACCTTGTTCAACCTCGTCTCCTGACAAGTACTCTTTACTCGTACCGTGGTATGTGGTTTCTTATGAACTCATTCATATGCTTGCAAGACATTAGACGACATTCCACCGAGAGGGCCCAGAGTATATCTATCCGTCATCGGGATGGACAAATCCCACTGTTGATCCATATGCCTCAACTTATACTTTCCGGATACTCAATCCCACCTTTATAACCACCCATTTACGCAGTGGCGTTTGGTGTAATCAAAGTACCTTTCCGGTATAAGTGATTTACATGATCTCATGGTCATAAGGACTAGGTAACTATGTATCGAAAGCTTATAGCAAATAACTTAATGACGAGATCTTATGCTACGCTTAATTGGGTGTGTCCATTACATCATTCATACAATAATATAACCTTGTTATTAATAACATCCAATGTTCACGATTATGAAATTAATCATCCATTAATCAACAAGCTAGTTAAGAGGCATACTAGGGACTTCTTTGTTTGTCTACATATCACACATGTACTAATGTTTCGGTTAATACAATTATAGCATGATATATAAACATTTATCATAAACATAAAGATATAAATAATAACCACTTTATTATTGCCTCTAGGGCATATCTCCTTCAGCCGCTCGACCAGGCCTGCGCCTGGTCGGGGGAGCAGTGGGTGAAGGAGGAAGCGGAGCGGCAGGCGAGGCTCCTCCAGGACGCCGCTCGCTTCCGGCGGCCTGCGACTCCTCCATCCGGCGCCGTCGTCCCCGTCGTCGACCTCGAAGCCTCCGACGACGAGCTGTACAAGCCATCGCCGTCCCCGCCTCGCACCAGCGGCCGGTGGGGAGACGCCGGCCAAGGCAGCAGCCAGGCGGCTTCGGCGCCGCCACAGTTCGCCGATGACAGCTCCGATGACGATGGCGGCGACTACACGGTGTTCTACCGCCATTTCGGCATGTAGAGCGCCGTGTTTTTATATTTACAGCTGTATTCCCCTAGCCGAATTCGAAATATAGTCGAATTCGGTCTCTATGTACGAACTTCGTTCTTTATATAGTAAATATCATTAAATTTAGTCTAAATTCGACTGTTTTATGTCGTAGTTTGTCAAGTTTCCGTTTTTCAAATTTAGATCGCCGTCTTCGTCTGAGATCGCGGTTGGGAAACTACTCCTCCCCACACCAAATTTACGTCCAATCCAGACGTAAATTTCCCCGGATTTCGGGTGTGACGAGGGCAAACGAGTGGAGATGGCTCTGAGGGCTCGATGGCCGCGCCTTGCTGCAGGGAGGGACGGTCGCACGTAATCATGCATGGAGATCGTGCACCAATTAACTACGCCAGCCAGCATGGACATGGGCTGTTGGTCTCTCCGACGTTGAGCTCGACATGGACGTGACAGCGATCAGCACGCCATTAACCTATAGTATTTATTTTAGGCGCATTTCGCAAGTTTTATTAGAGCAGCTCCAATAGTATAGCCGATTGTTGGCTATAAGCAAGATGCCATGTTATCTATAGCCAATATACCGACGCGTCAACTGCCGGAATGGAGCGTGAACTCCTCAGAAGAGCAACCGCTGCTCTCTTCGACTTCTGCGCCGCCGTTCATCCGCGCTCAATAAGACCCGTACGTAGGCGTTTTCGGATCTTCAACCGGCCGCCATTCATCCAAGCTTCTCCTCACGATGAGCTACTACATATCTGACCTTCCATCTGACACCTCCAGCAAGGGCAAGCCTCCGGGATGGCGCCATTGGTGGGACAGATTTCGGACGCCCAACAGCGGCGATGATTCCCCGCCGCCACTTGACAGCGTGGAGGAATGGCAGGGTGTGGAGGAGGAGGCGGAGGAGGAAGGGTCTGAGGAGGAGACGGCAGCGATGGCTCATGCGAAGGCGGAGGCGGACGCGAAAGCGAAGGCTAAGACCAAGGCCCAGGCGCAGCCGGCGAGCACCGATGACGACGAGGAGGACACAAGTTCCCCCGACGCGTCGATCGACACCGCCTCTTCAGAAGAGGTGACGAGCAGGAAGCGCCGCCGCGATGAGGACGACGAGAGGGGCCCATCATCAAAGAAGAAGAAGAAATAGTTTAAAATAATTTATATGTAATTTGATTATGTTTTTCCGAAGTTTTTATATGTAATTCGTTTATGTTGCACCGATTTAAATATTAGCAAAGAGTTTTCTTCTATCTATTAAAATTAATTTTTAAGTTTTGGGGAGTTTGGGGGACACGGCTGGGGAGCGACGTCCCCCAAACGCGGCACGAACAAAACACGTCCCCTAAACGCTCAATCCGGCGCCGTTTGGGGGACGGGGACACGACTGGAGATGTTCTAAGTTATATACTCCCTCCGTTGCTAAATATAAGGTGTATATTTTTTACATGAATATTAAAGAACACAAATTTAGGAAAAAAATACGACAGATTGGGCGGGATTACCCCTGAAAGATTGAGTTAAGAAATAGACGAGTTTGAAAAAGATAAGGAAACACAATCAAATCCATAAAAACATTGTACATACAAGTTGTACAACGCAATAGACTTTATATTCTCGATTTTTTTCTCAAAAAACTATACACCTTACATCTAAGAGAGAAGGGGTATCTAGGCACACAATTTTTTAATTAAATTATTCACCAGTCTTACAAGATAATACATCGTACAACCCAAAGCCGCCATCTTGGTGATGAACGCGACACCTATAGGCTTGATGATGGGGTGGCCATGATCACATCCAAGTGCCCCAACCTCACACATACATATATCATCTAAAACCGCCCCACCGGTCCAGCTGACCCTCGCCGCTCGCCGCATGCGCACAATATAGAAGTAGCCCCCGATCCAGCGGTAGGAGGAAGCGTTAGCAGCGGATCTTATTGTGGCGCTCGCTTCCCTCACGTGGCACCGGAGGCACCGAAACAAACCGGTTTTTGAGGCACCAGCCCCCAGGCGGGCTCACATCCCACCAAGAAGCTAACTGGTTCTCGTCGTAGAGCAGGCGCGTGTAGTCGCCATAGAGGCGCTCCTACGTCTTCTTCATCTTGCCGCCACGAAACGAGCCGGCCTCGTCGGTGGTCGTTTCAAAATACTCTCTCCGTTTTTTTTAATTGATTTAAATTTAATATAAAGTTATGCTAAATTCGAATCAATTAAAAGAGATCGGATAAAGTAAAAAGATACAATTCCTGGCACTGAAACCAGCGGTAGATGGTAAAGAAGAAAAATAATTAGGAAGAATACATGCAACATGGCAAATCATGACACCATTTTTCATTTGTCTGATCGATCAGTCGGAGCTGGATACCTTGAGTTCTTGGTCGAAGCCATGCGTACCTCGTTTCACGTGCACGGTCACAGATAAGATTCACGGTTCGGCCTGATCCGCTCCGATCCGATCCGATCCCGGTCAGCGTCTTTGTCCTATTCCGTTTCCGTTTCCGTCGGCCGGTGAAGCAGATCTCGGCCGTCCGCACGCAGGTCGCTCTCCCGTACCCGAAAGATGCGCGCGCCTGGTATTCCGCCACGAGAGCTGGACTCCGCTTTTGTCGCCGCGAGAACGTGCCTTGTGTCCCGTGAGCCCGCCGACGTGGCGAGACGTGACAGCGGACACGTCAGGTCAGAACGAGACGAGAGTTCCCCTCTCACAAGAAAAATAGTACTTTGTTGTCCCAAAAATAGATGCCTATGATTTTTTTGTGTGCGACTAGTTCTCATGCTGCAGTTAAATAACTTCGTTCTACTAGAATAATGTAATCGAATCATTGCAGTCGATGTTAGAATGGATCACAAAGCAAATCTAACTACTCGTCGATATTTTTCAACGTCACTTACAACTGAAAATTTTCACTTGCAACTGAGAAAATTTTAGTTGCAACTAAATTTGCAACTCAAGTACAGGGATCATAATGCAAATCCAACATGGCAGAAGTCTACTGAGTAGGGACTTCTTTTTCAGTCCATTGAGAACTAGCAATTCCGATAATTTTTTATCACAGTCTAACGTTCAAAGTTTGATCCACTATATATAGAAAAATACACACAATATGAAAATATATTTTATAATGATTCTCATAACATTAATTTAAGATTACAAATATTGACACTTTTTCATATAATTGATCAAATTTTGAAATGTTTGATTGTTAAAAACTATAGGCATCTTATATTTTGTAAAGATGAAGTACTAAATGGCCCGAGAGCTCGATCGTTACGGGCGCGTCACATCACGCGCGATGGCCGCGCCGTGCTGCGGCGAGGGACGGTGGCGCTTAATGCATGAAGACACCAATTGACTACGCCGGCCAGCATGGCCACGGGCAGTTGGTTGGGCGCTCACACCCATTTCGGTTCTCTCCGACGTTGAGCTAGACATGGACGTGACAGCGATCGGCATGGAGACACTTATTGTGGCGATCGACCTACACAACGGAGACACGCACTAGTGTCTAGTGCCACGATGTTGTTAGTCGTGTTACGCAAGTTTCATTAGTGTAACGTCGTTTTAGGGATTGCATAATGCATGACGACCTGCGGCACCTGCCGTTGCTTATCTACGTCTAGCCGTACACAACAAAATAAATGTACTCCATACTTAACATTTCCGCTTTGCCTTTATCACACTACTATAGCCGCCACCTTCTCATTACAAGTTTTATCCACCACACACTAAAGACAAGGATAACATAAAAAAAAGAGTATTTTCGCTCGGCGCTATTGCTGATGTTTAGATTTACAGTCCATCAACTATACCATTTTGAAACAATATAGGTAGTTCAAGGGTCGAAGCCCTCTGGATTTGGCGGAAATTCAATCCAGCCCCCAGGTGCATATGACCTCTCTACCACAAAAATATGGTTCGATGGGTTAAAAAAATTTGGAAAAAATTTCTAAATGTACATCTCATAATATATGTGCGTTCCTCAAGTTTCGTGAAAAATAATATTTTTTATGGTCTATGTAAAAAAGAGAAAATTTGTCTTGTCAAAAGTATTATTTTAGCACCAAATATTGTCTTTTTACACACATCATACGACAAGTTGATTGTTCGTGAAACGAATTTGTAGGCGCGTAACATGTGAAGATGTACGTGTGAATTTTTAATATCATTTTTTTGACATTTCAAGAAAGGAGCATATGCTCCCATGAGCGAAAAACACCACTCCCTAAATTCAGCCTCTTTCTTGAAAGGGCTATGACGATCATATGGCGAACACTACTATATATGGCACCCTATATGGCTAGTTAATATTGCTGAAGTTTAACTTTTGTGAAAATCAATACGCACTATGTTATGGCAAGGATGGAGTATGAGAATGAGGGACTAAACTTTGATAACGATTTGGACACAAAAAAAATATAGTTTTTTTAAACTTTCTAACTTCCTCGATCGACAATTACCCCTTTTGGAAAATGCACAACAAAAATCTGTAATATAATCTTGGTTCTTTAATCTTCTTTTTTACATGCTGGTTCTTTAATCTTTATCGTCAAGGAAGATGATGCCTGATTTAGCCTGGGTGGAGTAACATGCAGCACGCAGATCGGTTTTCTTCTAGAAACCAATCAGAGCATGTGCAGCGGACTTCAACAACAAAGTAGCCGACGACCTACTAGAAGGCAGCTTTTGTCTTTTGTCCAATCAGGAAGAAAAAATAACCGCACATGTTGTACCCTACGCATACGTGCCATATCGTGATCAACTTGTGTTCTCCTCTCCTCGAATAAACATTGAGGACATCACGGCCTACGCACACCAATGCGCAGCTCAGTTTAATTTCATGCACTCTGTGCGTATTATTTTGCTATGGTAGTTGACTTGCAACTACTGGTAGAGACACAAGGCATCTTTTGTTTTCCGTTATCAACCGACACCCGTTCTTGCTATGCACGCAAGAGAGGTGCGTCGTATTATGGCAAGGACAACACCTTTAATGAATCTGCATATGGTAGCCACAGCGTGATTTAGTTGGTTTGCCACATCTATGCTTGACCTATGTTGAAGCCACACCATGCATTGGAGAGACGTACAACACATCAATTCAGGGTTTGTTTGAGGGAGAAGAAAACAAATGGTCAGCTAAGATTAGAGTAGAGAACCAACATATGGTTGAATGGTTAGGAGGCCACTCGCACCTCCATCGCACAAGAGTTCAGACTTAAGGTTTGATATTGGTGTATCATAAATGTGAAATATTTTTCCAGTAGGAGAGGGTGTTCGTGTCAATAACTAGACATTTGTGGTGACTTTGGCAACATCAAGACCTGTTGAATCAACAATTATTTGGACTTAGTTTCTCGAAGGTGCTCATATCAGTAGGATGTATGTGCGTGAATTCATAGGGTTGAGTGTATGTGCGTATTTGTGAGCGGATGCGTCTGTATTGTGTTTCGCAAAAAAAAAAATCTAACATTAGAGTTAATATTTTACCATTTTTTATGTAACTACTTCATTTTAACAGATCTTCATACATATTAATTATATATCATTCCGTGATTCTTTTGTGAGCTTTTACCGCTATATAGATTCGGGGATAATCATATTGGTGGGTCTACGCTGTAAAGGTACATGTGGTGTGCCAAGTAGGTGGTTTCTGCTCTCTATGTTTTGGTTTGGGGAAATAAGTGTTACAACTAATTAACCACGTGGTTAATTGGGGAAATGCTCGCAGTTGTTAGCGTTGCCAAGCGCGTGCCCCCTCTAACCAATGCATCTCTCGAAGTGCCTCTCCACGCTGTATATAAATAGTGCAATCACCAATAAAGAACACAAACTTGAGCATTTGCTTGTCTCTCGCTCCTCTCTCTCTCTCTCTCAAAATTTTGCATGATATTACAAAATCATCTATCTATGCAGTCGATAAATGTAGTGACTACATTTCATGTGGATCACTAGATTCAAACATGTATGGTTCTCTCGATTTGAATCAAAACATAAATGAAACATACATCGTGTAAGAATAAAAAAGGCACTTTTGTATAAGGAACTCACTATGTCGGTTGTACCAAAATGTGTCGACAACAATAAAAAATACATAAGGATTACTCTTACAATGATGATTGCACATGTGTGTTTGTCATACACAAGGATTACTCCTATAATGATGAAGCCTGTGACCATCTAAAAGATGAAATTTGGGATGAAGGATTTCGATAAATCTAAATATTGCTTGAGACTACAAATAAAGCTTATTCACTCAAGTACTACTGTAGAACAAGCGGCCTACATCTAGAAAATATTGGAGAAACTTATTACGAACAAGTCATATCCATCGTCCAAGGTTGCTCGGTCTATAGAAGTAGAAAAGGATACACTCAAACAACGGCAAGACGTAGAAGATACATTAGGATCTAAAGTTCCATATCTCAGTGACGAGGTATCGACTCGTCAATGCCTACAGATTGTAGACTTATGGTTTCATAGAAAGTAGAGGGAAAGTAGGTCTCGAAGGTTGTCAGACGAACAAAGGCATCCAACTCAACAAAATACAGTGGCTAGGGTTTGCAATGATTTGATCCTTATTTCGACCTCGGCTTCCCCTTTATATAGGAGGTGAAGCCGAGGGTTTTCCATGTCGTACAAGTACATATTATCGGGCCGTGCTAGGCCTTTCCCTATATTGATATAAGTTTCCTATAATAACTCTACTTTACTAATCCAAACATCTTCCATCTTCTGGGCCTCCAAATCTTCGAGTTCATGGGTCTTCTACGTCAATTATGGACCAGGGGTATTCATGCGACATGCCACTTAGCATACCTATGTCACTCAGTGTCATTGGACCCATCAATGCAATTGATCGGAATCAACAATATCTTTCGATATCTCGAGTGCACCATATTCTGACCTATTAGTATAGTTTACTAGAAATCTAAACTCTAGTATCGATCATCAGGGTACACCGATATGGCTACTTTCCTAATCCCCATAATGTGTGCCTATACAATAGAATTGTCATTCCATTGATGAAGTACAAGGATCCATATTAACTTGTGTGGCGTCTGAATGATAAACCACATGCATAAGTCATGTGGTATTGTTTCTCTTGAATCATCAACCACGATCTATCAAGATAGTGTTGTTTGTATTGCACATATGCAAGGAATAAACATATTGCAAACCAAATCATCTGATAATCTTGCATGCTTGTTTATGAAGTCTCTATCGATTTCAACATTTTAGAAATATGTTGTTGGGATTGGTATGCAACGGCTTTGGGATTTGCAAGAATACGGAAGGAGCTCCCCTTATAGGCAATGTTGTTAGCTGACACTAGTGGATATTAGCAAAACCTTCACTAATTAGTGTTAAGTACTATTAAGTTATAGAGCATGACACCACTGGAAAGAGAGGAATTATAGATTACCCCAGTGACAAAATTTCCTAGCTTCGTCCCTAAGAATCTGAGGTACGATTTGAATTACTAGTATTTAAAGCATCATAGTACACTTTGTTTCCCTTTATGACTATACTATCCAGGTTCTCGTCAAGATTTTAATCCCCCTCTGTCTGACATGTCTCCGTAAGAGCAAGTTCGATAGTATAGCCAGCTGATGGCTCTAAACATTATGCCACGTCATTTATAGCCAATATATAGCTAGCATGTATAATAGTTAGCTCTAAGAATGCACTACTTTATCAATACATGGCTCACTATTTAGTCTCACAAACTGTCTAGGAGCACATGCTAGAGCTGGCTATTGCATTTAGAGCCCACCCACCTTCTCTCTCTTCTTCTCTCTCCTCCAATTAAACACATATATTATATTTAAATCCTTGTAGTTTGCTGACTAAGCCTTATTGTACTTGCTCTAAGCGTCTTTCCGTATAGAAACAATGCCATCATCAATAAAGAATACATATTTGATTGATTTGTTTGTATCTCACTTGTTGTCTTTGGATCACCTCTCCCGGTTGTATATAAACAGTGCAATCATCGCTTGAAATAGTCAACAATAAGCATGAGAGGAGCTAGCCTCGCATGCAGAAAAACTATTTACCTTGCAAAGCCACGTGTCCCAAGCACATGAACCCACCAATGGATAAAATAAACTTGAGAGGAGCTAGTCTGGCATGTGAAAAACCCACTTACCTAGCAAAGCCACGTGTCCACCAATCGGTAACAATAAGCATGAGATGACCAAGTTTGGCACGCGGAAAAACCACTTAGAGCACGTACAATAAGGCTTACTCAGATGGCTATAAGAAATAAAATAACATATTTTTGCCTAGTTGGAGGAGAGAGAAGATGAGAGAGAAGGTAAGTGGGCTCTTATGCAAGAGCCAGCTCTAGCACGTGCTCCTAGATAATTTGTGAGAGTGAAAGGTGGGTCATACATTGATAAAGTACTACATTGTTATAGCTAATTATTGTACATGTTGGCTACATGCTAACTATAGATGACTTGGCAACTTGCTTATAGCTAAAAACCGGCTATACTATTGGACTTGCTCTTACCTAGCAAAGCCAAGTGTCTTCAGTAGATGAACCCACCAATCGGTAAATAGTCACTAAATAAGGTAATACTGTAGAAACTTGTTAAACGCGATAGTGTTGATAAAAATATGCGGGTAAAAACTGCAATTCAATCTTTAGCTGATGTGGAATTGTTGATCCATTCCGAAACTACAATATAGCTTCAGAAATGAATGTGAAATTCGACTGAAACAGCACAATCCCTCCAGGGGTTAGATTTCAACGATATAAGGGCATATCGAGTCGCGTCCTCAAACCGTCCCCCAAAGATTTGGGGCGCGCCGAACAAAAAAACGCTTCCACCCGCGTCCTCCAAAGCCCTTTTTTGTCCAGCGAGCCCCTATAGGGTGTCCGGCGCCCCGAGCCCGTCCCCGCCCCACAGGGGATGCACCGGGCACGCCAGACACAACGAAAAGCGAGGCGGGCTCCCACATGTCGGTGACTATTTGCATAAACCGTTGATTCGCGCCTTCTTTTCTCGCCGCTCCTTCCTTCCCGCGCCTCCCATCCCTCCGCCGCCGCCGGATTTGCCGGCCGTTTCGGCGTCTGATCTCTTCTGATAGTCGGCACTGCTGCGCGTAGTTGACGTGTGTCTTTCCGTTCAACACGCTACCGTTGGGAACCCCAAGAGGAAGGTGTGATGCGTACAGCAGTAAGTTTCCCTCAGTAAGAAACCAAGGTTTATCGAACCAGTAGGAGCCAAGAAGCACGTTGAAGATTGATGGCGGCGGAGTGTAGTGCGGCGCAACACCAGGGATTCCGGCGCCAACGTGGAACCTGCACAACACAACCAAATTACTTTGCCCCAACGTGACAGTGAGGTTGTCAATCTCACCGGCTTGCTGTAACAAAGGGTTAGATGTATAGTGTGGATGATGATGTTTGCAGAAAAAAGTAGAACGAGTATTGCAGTAGATTGTATTCGATGTAAAAGAATGGACCGGGGTCCACAGTTCACTAGAGGTGTCTCTCCCATAAGATAAATAGCATGTTGGATGAACAAATTACAGTTGGGCAATTGACAAATAAAGAGGGCATGACCATGCACATACATGTTATGATGAGTAGTGTGAGATTCAATTGGGCATTATGACAAAGTACATAGACCGCTATCCAACATGCATCTATGCCTAAAAAGTCCACCTTCAGGTTATCATCCGAACCCCCTCCGGTATTAAGTTGCAAACAACAGACAATTGCATTAAGTATGGTGCGTAATGTAATCAACAAATACATCCTTAGACATAGCATTGATGTTTTATCCCTAGTGGCAACAACACATCCACAACCTTAGAACTTTCTGTCACTGTCCCAGATTTAATGGAGGCATGAACCCACTATCGAGCATAAATACTCCCTCTTGGAGTTACAAGTAAAAACTTGGCCAGAGCCTCTACTAGCAACGGAGAGCATGCAAGATCATAAACAACACATAGATAATAGATTGATAATCAACATAACATAGCATTCACTATTCATCGGATCCCAACAAACGCAACATGTAGCATTACAAATAGATGATCTTGATCATGTTAGGCAGCTCACAAGATCTAACAATGATAGCACAATTAGGAGAAGACGACCATCTAGCTACTGCTATGGACCCATAGTCCAGGGGTGAACTACTCACACTCACTCCGGAGGCGACCATAGCGGTGAAGAGTCCTCCGGGAGATGATTCCCCTCTCCGGCAGGGTGCCGGAGGCGATCTCCTGAATCCCCCCGAGATGGGATTGGCGGCGGCGGCGTCTCTGGAAGGTTTTTCGTATCGTGGCTCTCGGTACTGGAGTTATTATCGACGAAGGCTTATGTTGGCGGAAGGGTAGGTCAGGGGGCGCCATGAGGGGCCCACACGCTAGGCCGGTGCGGCCAGGGCCTGGGCCGCGCCGCCCTAGTGTGGCGTCGCCTCGTCGCCCCACTTCGTATCTCCTCCGGACTTCTGGAAGCTTCGTGGAAAAATAAGATCCTGGGCGTTGATTTCGTCCAATTCCGAGAATATTTCCTTATTAGGATTTCTGAAACCAAAAACAAACAGAAAACAAGAATCGGCTCTTCGGCATCTCGTTAATAGGTTAGTGCCGGAAAATGCATAAATATGACATAAAGTATGTATAAAACATGTGTGTATCATCATAAAACAAGCATGGAACATAAGAAATTATCGATACGTTGGAGACGTATCAGCATCCCCAAGCTTAGTTCCTACTCGTCCCGAGTAGGTAAACGATAACAAAGATAATTTCTGAAGTGACATGCCATCATAATCTTGATCATACTATTGTAAGCACATGTAATGAATGCAGCGATTCGAAGCAATGGTAAATATAATGAGTAAACAATTGAATCATATAACAAAGACTTTTCATGAATAGTACTTTCAAGACAAGCATCAATAAGTCTTGCATAAGAGTTAACTCATAAAGCAATAAATTCATAGTAGAGGCATTGAAGCAACACAAAGGAAGATTAAGTTTCAGCGGTTGCTTTCAACTTGTAACATGTATATCTCATGGATATTGTCAACATAAAGTAATATATATAATAAGTGCAATAAGCAAGTATGTAAGAATCAATGCACAGTTAACACAAGTGTTTGCTTCTTAAGATGGAGAGAAATGGGTAAACTGACTCAACATAAAAGTAGAAGAATGGCCCTTCGCAGAAGGAAGCATTGATTGCTATATTTGTGCTAGAGCTTTGATTTTGAAAACATAAAGAGAGCATAAAAGTAAAGTTTTGAGAGGTGTTTGTTATTGTCAACGAATGGTAGTGGGCACTCTAACCCCCTTGCCAGACAAACCTTCAAAGAGCGGCTCCCATGAAACATTTTTATTTTTGGGTGGCACTCCTTCCAACCTTGCTTTCACAAACCATGGCTAACCGAATCCTCGGGTGCCTGCCAACAATCTCATACCATGAAGGAGTGCCTTTTTATTTTAGTTTTATTATGTGACACTCCTCCCCACCTTTGATTTCTCAAGCCATGGCTAACCGAATCCTCGGGTGCCGTCCAACAATCACATACCATGGAGGAGTGTCTTTTTTTTTGTAAAATTATGAAGGTTAGTTAATTTGGGACTGGGAATCCCATTGCCAGCTCTTTTTGCAAAATTATTGGATAAGCGGATGAAGCCACTAGTCCATTGGTGAAAGTTGCCCAACAAGATTGAAAGATAAACACCACATACTTCCTCATGAGCTATAAAACATTGACACAAATAAGAGGTAATAACTTTTGAAGTGTTTAAAGATAGCACTCAAGCAATTTACTTTGGAATGGCGGAGAAATACCATGTAGTAGGTAGGTATGGTGGACACAAGTGGCATAGTGTTTGGCTCAAGGATTTTGGATGCATGAGAAGTATTCCCTCTCAATACAAGGCTTAGGCTAGCAAGGTTATTTGAAACAAACACAAGTACGAACCGGTACAGCAAAACTCACATAAAAGACATATTGTAAGCATTATAAAACTCTACACCGTCTTCCTTGTTGTTCGACCCTTACTAGAAAATATCTAGACCTTAGAGAGACCAATCATGCAAACCAAATTTTAGCAAGCTCTATGTATTTCTTCATTAATAGGTGAAAAGTATATGATGCAAGAGCTTAAAAATGAGCACAACAATTGCCAAGTATCACATTATTCAAGATATTATACCAATTACCACATATAGCATTTCCCGTTTCCAACCATATAACAATTTAACGAAGCAGTTTCAACCTTCGCCATGAACATTATGAGTAAAGCCTAAGGACATATTTGTCCATATGCAACAGCGGAGCGTGTCTCTCTCCCACACAATGAATGCTAGGATCCAACTTTATTCAAACAAAACAAAAATAAAAACATACAGACGCTCCAAGTAAAGCGCATAAGATGTGATGGAATAAAAATATAGTTTCATTAGAGGAACCTGATAATGTTGTCGATGAAGAAGGGGATGCCTTGGGTGATGAGGTCTGAGACCCCGTTTGTGGCCCGATCTTGCGGTTGACCCGAAATCCAAAGGAGGGAGAGAGGGAGAACGCGAAGAACACGATGAACACGAAGAACACGATGAACTCACGCACGCACACCAACCCCTCGATACTTACCCCGTGGCTCGATGGACCACGCCAATAGAATCAACCCGGAAGAGACACGCGGTAGAATTCCGAGCGGAGAGATTGGTGAGGGAGATGAATCTAGGAGTGGGAGAGAGAGTGGGTAACACTAGAACCTCACACTCACAAATCCATACATCCAACAAGGGTAGCCTTGATACAAAGGGGATGAAACCCTAGGGAGACAAAGCTCAACTTCGTGTCTAAGCCTAAATCTTGTCTAAAGAGCTAAGGGGGTGACCTAGGTGCTTATATAGGCATACAAGGCAGCTTGGGTCGAACAGGTAAGTGGTGGACCGACTCGGGCCGTCCCGGTCGAGTCGAACCCGTGCAATCCGGTTTGGGGCCAGTCTGACCGGGCCTGTGACCGGGTGGTCCGGTCCTGGGTCCGGTCGACCGGGCGCCAACCGGGAACTTGCGAAGTTTCCGGTCGCCTTCCGGTACGAGGCAGGGAATCCGGTTGGGCGCCCGGTTGACCGGGCCTAGGACCGGATGACCCGGTTGTGGGTCCGGTCTGACCGGGTCCTGGGCCAGCAGTGAGCCTCTTCCTCCCGCCTCTTCTTCCTCTTCCTTCTTCTCTTCTTCTTTGCACCGTGGGAGTTCCTTCTCTCTTGGTCCTTGTCGATGTCGGCACCTATAGACACAATGATGATAGGCATGAGGTAGCATACCATTCAAGTTGGTGTTGAGGTCGACCATAGAGAGGAAAGAGTTCACCTTGACATATATGGCGGGGGTTTGTGTTGTTGGTCCACTTGGGGGACTCCTTGGCCATGGTGTAGCGTCGACGATAGGCGGGGCTGCACTTGACGGTCTTGAGGCGGAGGTGTCCGAAAGCCACCCCGCATCATCTCCCCCCCCCCCTTGGGGAAGAGTCGCCCTCGACTCTTGTTCTTCCTCACCGACGGTGTAGTCCAAGACGGTTGTCCCATGTTGTGGTAGAGGGATAAAGTCACGGTCGAAGAAGAGCTTGGGGAAAAACAACTTGCGAATGGAAAGCTTGTGGATGCCACTTTGGTGATCGGCGAACAAGAGGCTCTCACTCAAATACGAAGCATCAAATCGTTTCTCCAAGAGGCATTTGGCAAAAATGGGAACCAAAAGAGTGTCGATGTATCCAAAATTTGGTAGGGCAAAAATTTGTGCATGTAAAAGTTTGGTTTGTAAAGTGTCAAAAATGTGATGTGTAGCATTGTCCCACCCAAATGGAACAATCAAAAGGCAAGTATCGGCAGCAAAATTTTGGGCAAAATTGTTATGTGCAATGGCAAAGAGATGGAAACTTCTAGCTTGGGAAAGTATGGTTGGCGCGAGCCAAGTATGGGTATCCTCAAGTGTCAAAGAATCCATTTCAATTGCCAAAGATGAAATGAGAAATCCAAAGAAGAGCAACTTTATGAGTGACATGTGGCACAAGATGCATAAGGTGTCTCTTACATGTATGACATGGTCCTTGAGATTCTCGGAGTGTATGATGATAACATCACGACATACAACAACCATTATGCCAACAAGATGTGTCAAGATATGTTGCATAAGAGGCAAAAGAGGTGACGAGGCATTGGTCCAAACCGGAAGCTCGACAAGACAAGCCGGAAACACATGAGGGCGAAGGCGTTTGGGAACATACCCTTTGGCGTGAATCCCATGGGTTGGATCATGTATCTCGTCCGTGTTGGGGTAGCTCTCAATTGCGCGTTTCGTGAGCTCATGCTCCGTAGCGGTGGAAGTTGTCATTCGGGTACCTATACACACAAAAGAGAAAACAAAAAGCGTGTGTGCATGGTAGAGGAACACATCATCCATCATGATGTTCCATGTCTTGTGCACATCACCATTAGTGTCAATCAAGATAGTATGAAATGCATGGCGATGGTGCATATGGCAAGAAGGTGCATTCATGGCATGTGGTAACTCATGATCATCAAAAAGTGAGAAGGCTATGGGGGCCATCTCATGGACAATGAAATAAGCATTCTTGCATACCAAGCATAAGAAAGAGCAATTGTTCACAATCTTGGATGCAAGGATCATGGAATGGTGTAAACATTTGGGGCAAAGCATGCGGAATATGTTATCATTGTTGTCGACAACCCTATGTAAAGAGCAAGTGTTCATCAAGGGTGTCACAACACAAGCATGATCATTATGGCAAGCAAGCGTGGAAAAAGTGAAACTCTCGTAGCATGGCATGGTCATGGTATCACAAGCAATCAATTCCACATGACCAACAATGTTATCAAGCAAAGCATCACATGGGAAAGTGAAAGTAGCATGTGAAGTAGCAAATGGATCATCGAGATCATGCATGCACTCAAAATTCATCATGTCCACTAGTGGGATCATGGCATCATCAACACCTATGTTGTTACCTTTGTAGGCCGACTCATTTGAGGTAGGTGTTGTGGAGGTAGGAGGATCCATGTGGTCGACATGTCCGTCTTGAAGCAAGCATGGTGAGATATCATCATCTTCATGCACCATGTACATCGTCTCCATGAGCGGGAACTCTTCCTCCGTGGAACCTAGTGCAACATAAGAAGACACAAACGAGGGAGAGGTTAATGTGTTAGCAAATGCGATGTCCTCCATGGACCTATCATCTACCTCTCTCAACTCACTTTGTGTATCACTCATGTCCTCCAAACGGAAGCACTCAAACTCACATATGGGGTGGGAGTCACGCAACTCACTATCACTCTCACTCAAGTGGGCTAGGTGGCTCTCATGCTCACATGGGATTGGTACCAACTCATCAATGAAGCATAGGGGAGTAGGCTCGACTTTCTCATCTCCATGCGCCTCCTTGGTTGAAGGGAAATTCCCATGCTCAACCATCTCAACTCCATGCGCCTCCATAGGTGAATGGAGAATCCCATGGTCACCATGCTCAACTCCATCGCCTCCCAAGTCATCCTCAAGCGGTGGCGCCGTAGTGTTGATGAGAGCTAGGCTCAGCTCAATTTCACCTTTGAGTTCACCTTGTCGATCTTCATCTTGAAGTGTTGGCGCAATAGGCATCTTGGGGACTTGTGCTTGTAGCTTGTCGAAGTAGAGCGTCTTGGCACTTGGCGTTGTGCATTGCCATGCCACGTGACCCTTGGCCTTGCACACCTCACATAGGAGATTGGGACATTCCCGTGGAGGGTGGCCTTGTTGCTTGCACTTGTAGCATCGGAGTCCATAGGCACGTGACGAGGTAGAGGCCATTGTGGTGGTGGCACAAGAGGTGGAAGTCGCCTTATGAGGAAGGTATGCTCGATGTGCACTTGCCATCCTTGGAGTGGTAGGCACCCTATCATGGTGTTTGTCGCCTTCATGTCGAGGCTCTCGTCTTCGTGCATCATCACCATGGCTTGAGTGGTGTCGTCGAAGACTCGTGGAAGATGTTGGTCGATGGCGATCATGAAGTGGCTTGTGGCGGCGAAGCTCATGTGGTGACGTATGTCGATGACGGTCCTTGCCATGCCTAGATGATGGCTCATGCGACTTTGCATGTTGCTTGCGGCGCCTTGTGGAGCTTGGAGAAGGGTGTCGATGACGCTCATGATGGGGACGCTCTTGATGCTCCATATGGTGTACTTGAAGTCGACGATCTTGTGCATAAGCACGCTCATGGTGGCGCCTTGTGGAGCTCGAAGAAGTGTGTCGATGACGCTCATGATGGGGACGCTCTTGATGATCCATACGATGGTGCCATCGTGGAGGTCCTCTATCTTCATATGTAGCTCCATTGGCCAAGTAGGGGTTGCTAATGGTGGAGTCGAGGTGAGGCTCCCCCACGGTGTCGATGTCGTAGGCGTGGTGTTGCTCCACCATGTCGTCGATGTCGAAGGCGTGGCGTTGCTCCACCATGTCGTCGATGTCATACTCGTGGTGTTGCTCCACCATGTCGTCGATGTCGTAGTCGTGATGTTGCTCCACCATGTCATCCATGCTTGGTGAGCCATTGTCGATGTAGAGCTCGTCGAAGTCGTCCTCAAGGTGGCGCTCCACCATGTCGTCCATGCTTGAGGAGCCATTGTCGATGTAGAGCTCCTCGATGTCGGTCATGTCGGTGATGCTCGTGGAGCTATAGTCGGTGTCGAGCTCCACATGTTCCTCCACATCCGTGGTGCTTGAAGAGGTATCCTCCTCGAAGTGCTCCGTGTACTCCTCCGTATCTTCTTCGTCGCTATACATGTTAGCACGACAATATCTATATGGTGTATGTTAGTGGAAGAACACTACCCCGCAACCTTACCGTGGTATGACAAGATTGGGGTGATCCAACAAAACCGAGAGTTAGAACAATTGTATCGGGTACTCACACAAAAGCACACGCAAAAGCTAGCAAATATGGTGTTAGGTGAGTATGGTGGAAAGCCAAAAGACGAAATCCGAAATCAAGTGTATTGTCAAGAGTGGGTGAAATCCAAAAATTCAAATGTCAAAGCGATGATCACTATAAACACGGAAAGATATGGAACGCACACACGAGATGAACGGGGTTAGTGCGACCAAGGAATGAGCGGAAAAGTGTATGAATAAGTGCTCGGTGTCACACTAACACAAGGAGATCCAAAGCTTTGGTTGCAAATGAAGAGACAACAAGATTCACACGCGGCCTCTCTTCTCTTCTCTCGTTTGCTTAAAAGCTTATGACTCTTTTGTACACGGTGGCACTTGCACTCTTTTGTATCTATGGTGGCACTTGCACACTTTTGTATGTATGGATGTATGGTGCGACTTGCACTCTTTTTGTGTGTTTTTGGGGCTTTTTCACGCACTATGTTAGCGTTAGCCTCGCTTTTACTATTTTGCCCACGAGTTTTGCTTAGAAGCTTAACTCCACACTACACACACACCTCACAATCGGGGCCACGTGTAATGTCTCGCAACACTCAATAAGCAATGCTCGATAGGATAGATCGCAAAAGAAGACGGGTTACAAGGGGAATGCAAGTTATACCTAAGATGTTAGGCGGTGATGAACACACAACTTGCGATGAAGGTGGTGGTGTCAAGAGTACGGTTGCAAGCCCGGGGTGCCGAGGATGTCGTCGCTTGCTTCGTAGCTGCGGATTAGTTGTACAAACAAGGCACTCAAACCGGAACAAGCAAACACAAGTTAGCGGAAGAAATGGGTCAAAGTAGCTTGGCGGCGGTGGCGGTGGTAAGCCGGTGGTGGGTGGTGTCGATGCCCTTGCGGTTGCGGCGGAGGTTATGGGGCCGCGGTGATGTTTCCCGGTGGTTTGGGGAGGGTGGCGGTGCTTGCCGGCGGCGGAGAGGGTGGCGGTGGTTGGCGGAGGTGGTGGTGGAGGTGGCGCCCGGTTGGCGCCCGGTTGACCAGGCCCTGGACCGGCCTGCCCGGTCTACAACCCGGTTGACCGGGTTCTGGCCCGGTTGGCACCCGGTTGGCGCCCGGTTGGCGCCCGGTCTGGCGCCCGGTTGACCGGCCCTGGCGCCAGGCTGTCCGGTCACTGGCCTGGTTTGCGCCCGGTCGACCGGATTTCGCGGGGCACAGTTTTTCTCTCTCCTGTTCTTGAGCGAAATCAAGCCAAATCGACCAAAACGAAGGGAAATGATGGAATTGGGGGCTAAAAGTTGGGGAGATATTAGATCAAGCACTCCAACACCAAATCCATGGACCAAAACCACTCAAAACGCAACCAAATCGCAGATCGGTCAAGAGGCAAATTAGGGCTATTTTTTGGGGATTTGTGGGGAAAAAATTTTAGAGATGAAATTGGGTGGATGGGGGGTCAAATCCGCGAAAACCAAAGGCTGCTGATACCATATGATGAGGTCTGAGACCCCGTGTGTGGCCCGATCTTGCGGTTGACCCGAAATCCAGAGGAGGGAGAGAGGGAGAACGCGAAGAACACGATGAACACGAAGAACACGATGAACTCACGCATGCACACCAACCCGATACAATCGATACTTACCCCGTGGCTCGATGGACCACGCCAATAGATTCAACCCGGAAGAGACACGCGGTAGAATTCCGAGCGGAGAGATTGGTGAGGGAGATGAATCTAGGAGTGGGAGAGAGAGTGGGTAACACTAGAATCTCACACTCACAAATCCATACATCCAACAAGGGTAGCCTTGATACAAAGGGGATGAAACCCTAGGGAGACAAAGCTCAACTTCGTGTCTAAGCCTAAATCTTGTCTAAAGAGCTAAGGGGGTGACCTAGGTGCTTATATAGGCATACAAGGCAGCTTGGGTCGAACAGGTAAGTGGTGGACCGACTCGGGCCGTCCCGGTCGAGTCGAACCCGTGCAATCCGGTTTGGGGCCGGTCTGACCGGGCCTGTGACTAGGTGGTCCGGTCCTGGGTCCGGTCGACCGGGCGCCAACCGGGAACTTGCGAAGTTTCCGGCCGCCTTTCGGTACGAGGCAGGGAATCCGGTTGGGCGCCCGGTTGACCGGGCCTGGGACCGGATGACCCGGTTGTGGGTCCGGTCTGACCAGGTCCTGGACCGGCCTGGCTGGGCCTCTTCCTCCCGCCTCTTCTTCCTCTTCCTTCTTCTCTTCTTCTTTGCACCGTGGGAGTTCCTTCTCTCTTGGTCCTTGTCGATGTCGGCACCTATAGACACAATGATGATAGGCATGAGGTAGCATACCATTCAAGTTGGTGTTGAGGTCGACCATAGAGAGGAAAGAGTTCACCTTGACATATATGGCGGGGGTTTGTGTTGTTGGTCCACTTGGGGGACTCCTTGGCCATGGTGTAGCGTCGACGATAGGCGGGGCTGCACTTGACGGTCTTGAGGCGGAGGTGTCCGAAAGCCACCCCGCATCATTGGGCATCCCCAAGCTTAGATGCTTGAGTCTTCTTGAAATATGCAGGGGTGAACCACCAGGGCATCCCCAAGCTTAGAGCTTTCACTCTCCTTGATCATATTGTATCATCCTCCTCTCTTGATCCTCGAAAACTTCCTCCACACCAAACTCAAAACAACTCATTAGAGGGTTAGTGCATAATCAAAATTCACATGTTCAGAGGTGACATAATCATTCTTAACACTTCTGGACATTGCACAAAGCTACTGAAAGTTAATGGAATAAAGAAATCCATCAAGCATAGCAAAACAGGCAATGCGAAATAAAAGGCAGAATCTGTCAAAACAGAACAGTACGTAAAGACGAATTTTCTAGGTGCACCAGACTTGCTCAAATGAAAATGCTCAAATTTAATGAAAGTTGCGTACATATCTGAGGATCACTCACGTAAATTGGCAGAATTTTCCGAGTTACCTACAGAGCCTACTGCTCAAATTCGTGACAGCAAGAAATCTGTTTCTGCACAGCAATCCAAATCTAGTATGAACCTTACTATCAAAGACTTTACTTGGCACAACAATGCAACAAAATTAATATAAGGAGAAGTTGCTACAGTAGTAACAACTTCCAAGACTCAAATATAAAACAAAAGTGCTGTAGTAAAATCATGGGTTGTCTCCCATAAGCGCTTTTCTTTAACGCCTTTCAGCTAGGCGCAGAAAGTGTGTATCAAGTGTTATCAAGAGACGAAGCATCAACATCATAATTTGTTCTAATGATAGAATCAAAAGGTAACTTCATTCTCTTTCTAGGAAAGTGTTCCATACCTTTCTTGAAAGGAAATTGATATTTAATATTACCTTCCTTCATGTCAATAATTGCACCAACAGTTCGAAGAAAAGGTCTTCCCAATATAATGGGACAAGATGCATTGCATTCAGTATCCAAGACAACAAAATCAATGGGGACAAGGTTATTGTTAACAGTAATACGAACATTATCAACTCTTCCCAAAGGTTTCTTTGTAGAGTTATCAGCAAGATTAATATCCAAATAACAATTTTTCAATGGTGGCAAGTCAAGCATGTTATAGATTTTTCTAGGCATAACGGAAATACTTGCACCAAGATCACATAAAGCATTACAATCAAATTCATTGACCTTCATCTTAATGATGGGCTCCCAACCATCCTCTAACTTCCTAGGAATAGAAGCTTCACGATTTAATTTCTCTTCTCTAGCTTTTATGAGAGCATTTGTAATATGTTTTGTAAAGGCCAAATTTATAGCACTAGCATTAGGACTTTTAGCAAGTTTTTGTAAGAACTTTATAACTTAAGAGATATGACAATCATCAAAATCCAAACCATTATAATCTAAAGCAATGGGATCATTGTCCCCAATGTTGGAAAAAAATTCAGCGGTTTTATCACAGGCAGTTTTAACAGTTTTAGCAGGTTCCGGCAGTTTTGCAGGCTTTGCATTAGAAGTAGAAACATTGCCAACACCAATTATTTTACCATTGATAGTAGGAGGTGCAGCAACATGTGGAGCATTAGCGTTACTAGTGGTGGTAATAGTCCAAACTTTAGCTATATTATCTTCTTTAGTATTTTCTTCTTTTTCCCACCTAGCACGCAATTCGGCCATCAATCTTATATTCTCATTAATTCTAACTTGGATGGCGTTTGCTGTAGTAACAATTTTATTATCAATATCCTCAGGTTTAGCAGCCATTTTATTAATTAAGGAAGATTGTGACGCAGACATATATGAGATTCGGTTTTCAGCATTTGCAAGTTTAGTTTGCAACCCAGAGATCTCCATATTCAGATTTTCAAGTTGATTTCCTATATTTTTCAACAAGGTAGATTGTTCATTCATAGTTTTAGTAAACAATTTATTTTGCTCATATTGGGATTGCATAAAGCTCTTAGTGGATCTTTCAATTTCTAACATCTTTTCCTCATTAGGTGAAACATATCTACCATCAGCGTTACCATTAGCAGGATATAGCCTAGAGTTATTGTAATTGTTATTTTTAATGAAGTTCACATCAACATGTTCTTCTTGAGCAACCAATGAAGCTAACGGAACATTATTAGGATCAAAATTAGTCCTACCATTCACAAGCATAGACATAATAGCATCAATCTTATCACTCAAGGAGGAGGTTTCTTCGACAGAATTTACCTTCTTACCTTGTGGAGCTCTTTCCGTGTGCCATTCAGAGTAATTAATCATCATATTATCAAGAAGCTTTGTTACGGTGCCTAGAGTGATGGACATAAAAGTACCTCCAGCAGCTAAATCCAATAGGTTCCGTGAAGAAAAATTCAGTCCTGCATAAAAGGTTTGGATGATCATCCAAGTAGTCAGTCCATGGGTTGGGCAATTTTTAACTAAAGATTTCATTCTTTCCCAAGCTTGGGCAACATGCTCAGTATCCAATTGCTTAAAATTCATTATGCTACTTCTCAAATATATAATTTTAGCAGGAGGATAATATCTACCAATAAAAGCATCCTTACATTTAGTCCATGAATCAATACTATTCTTAGGCAGAGATAGCAACCAATCTTTAGCTCTTCCTCTTAATGAGAAAGGAAACAATTTTAATTTTATAATGTCACCATCTACATCCTTATACTTTTGCATCTCACATAGTTCAACAAAATTATTAAGATGGGCAGCTGCATCATCAGAACTAACACCAGAAAATTGCTCTCTCATAACAAGATTCAGTAAAGCAGGTTTAATTTCAAAGAATTCTGCTGTAGTAGCAGGTGGAGCAATAGGTGTGCATAGGAAATCATTATTATTTGTGTTTGTGAAGTCACACAACTTAGTATTTTCAGGAGTACCCATTTTAGCAATAGTAAATAAAGCAAACTAGATAAAGTAAATGAAAGTAACTAAATTTTTTGTCTTTTTAATATAGCAAACAAGACAGTAAATAAAGTAAAGCTAGCAACTAATTTTTGTGTGTTTTGTTTTAGTGCAGCAAACAAAGAAGTAAATAAAATAAAGCAAGACAAAAACAAAATAAAGAGATTGGAAGTGGAGACTCCCCTTGCAGCGTGTCTTGATCTCCCCGGCAACGGCGCCAGAAATTTACTTGCTGCGCGTAGTTGACGTGTGTCTTTCCGTTCAACACGCGACCGTTGGGAACCCCAAGAGGAAGGTGTGATGTGTACAGCAGTAAGTTTCCCTCAGTAAGAAACCAAGGTTTATCGAACCAGTAGGAGCCAAGAAGCACGTTGAAGGTTGATGGCGGTGGAGTGTAGTGCGGCGCAACACCAGGGATTCCGGCGCCAACGTGGAACCTGCACAACACAACCAAATTACTTTGCCCCAACGTGACAGTGAGGTTGTCAATCTCACCGGCTTGCTGTAACAAAGGATTAGATGTATAGTGTGGATGATGATGTTTGCAGAAAAAAGTAGAACGAGTATTGCAGTAGATTGTATTCGATGTAAAAGAATGGACCGGGGTCCACAGTTCACTAGAGGTGTCTCTCCCATAAGATAAATAGCATGTTGGATGAACAAATTACAGTTGGGCAATTGACAAATAAAGAGGGCATGACCATGCACATACATGTTATGATGAGTAGTGTGAGATTCAATTGGGCATTACGACAAAGTACATAGACCGCTATCCAGCATGCATCTATGCCTAAAAAGTCCACCTTCAGGTTATCATCCGAACCCCCTCCAGTATTAAGTTGCAAACAACAGACAATTGCATTAAGTATGGTACGTAATGTAATCAACAAATACATCCTTAGACATAGCATTGATGTTTTATCCCTAGTGGCAACAACACATCCACAACCTTAGAACTTTCTCATCCTTTGTCCCAGATTTAATGGAGGCATGAACCCACTATCGAGCATAAATACTCCCTCTTGGAGTTACAAGTAAAAACTTGGCCAGAGCCTCTACTAGCAACGGAGAGCATGCAAGATCATAAACAACACATAGATAATAGATTGATAATCAACATAACATAGCATTCACTATTCATCGGATCCCAACAAACGCAACATGTAGCATTACAAATAGATGATCTTGATCATGTTAGGCAGCTCACAAGATCTAACAATGATAGCACAATTAGGAGAAGACGACCATTTAGCTACTGCTATGGACCCATAGTCCAGGGGTGAACTACTCACACTCACTCCGGAGGCGACCATGGCGGTGAAGAGTCCTCCGGGAGATGATTCCCCTCTCCGGCAGGGTGCCGGAGGCGATCTCCTGAATCCCCCCGAGATGGGGTTGGCGGCGGCGGCGTCTCTGGAAGGTTTTTCGTATCGTGGTTCTCGGTACTGGAGTTATTATCGACGAAGGCTTATGTAGGCGGAAGGGTAGGTCAGGGGGCGCCACGAGGGGCCCACACGCTAGGCCGGCGCGGCCAGGGCCTGGGCCACGCCGCCCTAGTGTGGCGTCGCCTCGTTGATACGCGTACAGCACGCATCCATTGGGAACCCCAAGAGGAAGGTGTGATGCGTACAGCGGCAAGTTTTCCCTCAGTAAGAAACCAAGGTTTATCGAACCAGTAGGAGCCAAGAAGCACGTTGAAGGTTGTTGGCGGCGAGATGTAGTGCGGCGCAACACCAGGGATTCCGACGCCAACATGGAACCTGCACAACACAACCAAAGTACTTTTCCCCAACGAAACAGTGAGGTTGTCAATCTCACCGGCTTGCTGTAACAAAGGATTAGATGTATAGTGTGGATGATGATTGTTTGCAGAGAATAGTAGAACAATTGCAGCAGATTGTATTTCATATGTAAAGAATGGACCGGGGTCCACAGTTCACTAGAGGTGTCTCTCCCATAAGATATATAGCATGTTGGGTGAACAAATTACAGTTGGGCAATTGACAAATAGAGAGGGCATGACCATGCACATACATGATATGATGAGTATAGTGAGACTTAATTGGGCATTACGACAAAGTACATAGACCGCTATCCAGCATGCATCTATGCCTAAAAAGTCCACCTTCAGGTTATCATCCGAACCCCTTCCAGTATTAAGTTGAAAACAACGGACAATTGCATTAAGTATGGTGCGTAATGTAATCAATAACTACATCCTCGGACATAGCATCAATGTTTTATCCCTAGTGGCAACAGTACATCCATAACCTTAGAGGTTTCTGTCACTCCCCCAGATTCACGGAGACATGAACCCACTATCGAGCATAAATACCCCCTCTTGGAGTTACTAGCAAAAACTTGGCCAGAGCCTCTACTAATAACGGAGAGCATGCAAGATCATAAACAACACATAGATATAAATTGATAATCAACATAACATAGTATTCTCTATTCATCGGATCCCAACAAACACAACATATAGCATTACAGATAGATGATACTGATCATGTTCGGCAGCTCACAAGATCCGACAATGAAGCACATAAGGAGAAGACAACCATCTAGCTACTGCTATGGACCCATAGTCCAGGGGTAGACTACTCACTCATCACTCCGGAGGCGACCATGGCGGCGTAGAGTCCTCCGGGAGATGAATCCCCTCTCCGGCAGGGTGCCGGAGGCGATCTCCTGAATCCCCCGAGATGGGATTGGCGGCGGCGGCGTCTCTGGAAGGTTTTCCGTATCGTGGCTCTCGGTACTGGGGGTTTCACGACGAAGGCTATTTGTAGGCGGAAGGGCAGGTCAAGGGGCGTCACGAGGGGCCCACACACTAGGTCGGCGCGGCCAGGGCTTGGGCCGCGCCGCCCTAGCGTGGCGCCGCCTCGTGGCCCCACTTCGTTAGCTCTCCGGTCTTCTGGAAGCTTCGTGTGAAAATAGGCCCCTGGGCGTTGATTTCGTCCAATTCCGAGAATATTTCCTTACTAGGATTTCTGAAACCAAAAACAGCAGAAAACGGCAACTGGCTCTTCGGCATCTCGTTAATAGGTTAGTTCCAGAAAATGCATAAATATGACATAAAGTATGCATAAAACATGTAGATATCATCAATAATGTGGCATGGAACATAAGAAATTATCGATACGTCGGAGACGTATCACTCGTCGCCCCACTTCGTATCTCCTCCGGACTTCTGGAAGCTTCGTGGAAAAATAAGATCCTGGGTGTTGATTTCGTCCAATTCCGAGAATATTTCCTTACTAGGATTTCTGAAACCAAAAACATCAGAAAACAGCAACTGGCTCTTCGGCATCTCGTTAATAGGTTAGTGCCGGAAAATGCATAAATATGACATAAAGTATGTATAAAACATGTGTGTATCATCATAAAACAAGCATGGAACATAAGAAATTATCGATACGTTGGAGACGTATCACGCACCGTCGTCGCGGCTGGCGCTCCCGCCGGTCGTTCTGCCGCCGCCGCTTCGCCATCGCGTCCCAGAACGCGGCGTCAAATCCGCCCCACCTCTGCGCACACAAGGTGCTCGACGACTTGCCAGGTAGGCGTGATTGGCCGCTGTTCGTTGCGTCATCTGCCTCAGTGCAATTTTAACCATTGATTTTGCTTCATACATGGATAGCGACGACGAGATGCGTGCCCTGCTGCTGGAGGACGAGCAAGCCTTCGATGACGACCTCCGGGAGCATTTGCTGATCATCGCGTCCCTCCATGACATGCTTGACGCCGAGGCGGAGAAGAGGAAGAGGCCGCGCCGCGAAGGATCAAGGCCGGGGAGAAACAAATCCAAGCCCCGGCAGAGGATGGAGGGGCATACCATGCTGCACAACGACTACCTCGCAGATAACTGATGTCTACACCCTCTCCTTTTCCTGTAGACAGTGTTGGGCCTCCAAGAGCAGAGGTTTGTAGAACAGCAGCAAGTTTTCCCTTAAGTGGATCACCCAAGGTTTATCGAACTCAGGGAGGAAGAGGTCAAAGATATCCCTCTCATGCAACCCTGCAACCACAAAGCAAGAAGTCTCTTGTGTCCCCAACACACCTAATAGGTGCACTAGTTCGGCGAAGAGATAGTGAAATACAGGTGGTATGAATATATATAAGCAGTAGCAACGGCACCAGAAAAGTGCTTTGCCCAGGACAGTAAACAAGCAGTAGTAACGCAGCAGTAGTAACGTAGTAAAACAGTAAACAAGCAGCGATAGCAGTATTTAGGAACAAGGCCTAGGGATCATACTTTCACTAGTGGACACTCTCAACATTGATCACATAACAAAATAGATAAATGCATACTCTACACTCTTTTGTTGGATGATGAACACCATTGCGTAGGATTACACGAACCCTCAATGCCGGAGTTAACAAGCTCCACAATTCAATGTTCATATTTAAATAACCTTAGAGTGCATGACAGATCAACACAACTAAACCAAGTACTAACATAGCATGCACACTGTCACCTTCACACTATGTAGGAGGAATAGATCACATCAATACCATCATAGCAATAGTTAACTTCATAATCTACAAGAGATCATAATCATAGCCTACGCCAAGTACTAACACGGATGCACACACTGTCACCATTACACCGTGCAGGAGGAATAAAACTACTTTAATAACATCACTAGAGTAGCACACAGATAAATTGTGATACAAAACACATTGCAATCATAAAGAGATATAAATAAGCACTTCACTATGCCATTCATAACAGTGAATAAGTATTCTGTGAAATATAGCCTAAGAGACCCACACGGTGCACACACTGTCACCTTTACACACGTGGGACAAGGAGTCTCCGGAGATCACATAAGTAAAAATCACTTGACTAGCATAACGACATCTAGATTACAAGCATCATCATATGAATCTCAATCATGTAAGGCAGCTCATGAGATTATTGTATTGAAATACATAGGAGAGAGATGAACCACATAGCTACCGGTACAGCCCCGAGCCTCGATGGAGAACTACTCCCTCCTCATGGGAGCATCAGCGGTGATGAAGATGGCGGTGGAGATGGCAGCGGTGTCGATGGAGAAGCCTTCCGGGGGCACTTCCCCGTCCCGGCGGCATGCCGGAACAGAGACTCCTGTCCCCCAGATCTTGGCTTCGCGATGGCGGCGACTCCGTAAGGTTTCTCGTACCGTGGCTTTTTCGTATCGAGGTTTTAGGTCCAGGGGCTTTATATAGGCGAAGAGGCGGCGTCAGGAGGTCAACAGGGCGACGACACTATAGGGGGGCGCGGGCCCCCCCCAAGGCCGCGCCAGCCTATGGTTTGGTGGGCCTGTGCCCCCTCTCTGGCGGTTCTCGGGTGTTCTGGATGCTTCCGGGCAAAATAGGAACCTGGGCGTTGATTTCGTCCGATTCCGAGAATATTTCTTTACTAGGATTTCTGAAACCAAAAACAGCAGAAAATAGCAACTGGCCCTTCGGCATCTCGTCAATTGGTTAGTTCCAGAAAATGCACGAATATGACATAAAGTGTGCATAAAACATGTAGATATCATCAATAATGTGGCATGGAACATAAGAAATTATCGATACGTCGGAGACGTATCAGCATCCCCAAGCTTAGTTTCTGCTCGTCCCGAGCAGGTAAACGATAAACAAAGATAATTTCTGGAGTGACATGCCATCATAACCTTGATCATACTATTTGTAAGGCATATGTAGTGAATGCAGCGATCAAAACAATGTATATGACATGAGTAAACAAATGAATCATAAAGCAAAGACTTTTCATGAATAGTACTTCAAGACAAGCATCAATAAGTCTTGCATAAGAGTTAACTCATAAAGCAATAATTCATAGTAGAAGCGTTGAAGCAACACAAAGGAAGATTAAGTTTCAGCGGTTGCTTTCAACTTGTAACATGTATATCTCATGGATATTGTCAACATAGAGTAATATAACAAGTGCAATATGCAAGTATGTAAGAATCAATGCACAGTTCACACAAGTGTTTGCTTCTTGAGATGGAGAGAAATAGGTGAACTGACTCAACATAAAAGTAAAAGAATGGTCCTTCGAAGAGGAAAGCATCAATTGCTATATTTGTGCTAGAGCTTTGATTTTGAAAACAAGAAACAATTTTATCAACGGTAGTAATAAAGCATATGTATCATGTAAATTATATCTTACAAGGTGCAAGCCTCATGCATAGTATACTAATAGTGCCCGCACCTTGTCCTAATTAGCTTGGACTACCGGGATCATCGCAATGCACATGTTTTAACCAAGTGTCACAAAGGGGTACCTCTATGCCGCCTGTACAAAGGTCTAAGGAGAAAGCTCGCATCGGATTTCTCGCTATTGATTATTCTCAACTTAGACATCCATACCGGGACAACATAGACAACAGATAATGGACTCTTCTTTTATGCATAAGCATGTAGCAACAATTAATTTTCTCATATGAGATTGAGGATATTTGTCCAAAACTGAAACTTCCACCATGGATCATGGCTTTAGTTAGCGGCCCAATGTTCTTCTCTAACAATATGCATGCTCTAACCATAAGGTGGTAGATCTCCCTTACTTCAGACAAGACGAACATGCATAGCAACTCACATGATATTCAACAAAGAGTAGTTGATGGCGTCCCCAGTGAACATGGTTATCGCACAACAAGCAACTTAATAAGAGATAAAGTGCATAAGTACATATTCAATACCACAATAGTTTTTAAGCTATTTGTCCCATGAGCTATATATTGTAAAGGTGAAGAATGGAAATTTAAAGGTAGCACTCAAGCAATTTACTTTGGAATGGCGGAGAAATACCATGTAGTAGGTAGGTATGGTGGACACAAATGGCATAGTGGTTGGCTCAAGTATTTTGGATGCATGAGAAGTATTCCCTCTCGATACAAGGTTTAGGCTAGCAAGGCTATTTGAAACAAACACAAGGATGAAGCGGTGCAGCAAAACTCACATAAAAGACATATTGAAGACATTATAAGACTCTACACCGTCTTCCTTGTTGTTCAAACTCAATACTAGAAATTATCTAGACCTTAGAGAGACCAAATATGCAAACCAAATTTTAGCATGCTCTATGTATTTCTTCATTTGTGGGTGCAAAGTATATGATGCAAGAGCTTAAACATGAGCACAACAATTGCCAAGTATCACATTATCCAAGACATTTTAGCAATTACTACATGTATCATTTTCCAATTCCAACCATATAACAATTTAACGAAGAAGAAACTTCGCCATGAATACTATGAGTAGAGCCTAAGGACATACTTGTCCATATGCTACAGCGGAGCGTGTCTCTCTCCCACATAAAGAATGCTAGGATCCATTTTATTCAAACAAAACAAAAACAAAAACAAACCGATGCTCCAAGAAAAGCACATAAGATGTGATGGAATAAAAATATAGTTTCAGGGGAGGAACCTGATAATGTTGTCGATGAAGAAGGGGATGCCTTGGGCATCCCCAAGATTAGACGCTTGAGTCTTCTTGATATATGCAGGGGTGAACCACCGGGGCATCCCCAAGCTTAGAGCTTTCACTCTCCTTGATCATGTTGTATCATCTCCCTCTCTTGATCCTTGAAAACTTCCTCCACACCAAACTTAGAACAACTCATTAGAGGGTTAGTGCACAATCAAAATATACATGGTCAGAGGTGACATAATCATTCTTAACACTTCTGGACATTGCACAAAGCTACTGAAAGTCAATGGAATCGAAATATCCATCGAACATAACAAAACTGGCAATGCGAAATAAAAGGCAGAATCTTGTCAAAACAGAACAGTTCGTATTGACGAATTTTATTGAGGCACCAGACTTGCTCAAATGAAAATGCTCAAATTGAATTAAAGTTGCGTACATATCTGAGGATCACTCACGTAAATTGGCATAATTTTCTGAGTTACCTAGAGAATTTTGCCCAGATTCGTGACAGCAAAGAAATCTGTTTCTGCGCAGTAATCCAAATCTAGTATGAACCTTGCTATCAAAGACTTTACTTGGCACAACAAAACACAAAACTAAGATAAGGAGAGGTTGCTACAGTAGTAAACAACTTCCAAGACACAAATATAAAACAAAGTACTGTAGCCAAATAAACACATGGGTTATCTCCCAAGAAGTTCTTTTCTTTATAGCCATTAAGATGGGCTCAGCAGTTTTGATGATGCACTCGCAAGAAATAGTAGTTGAAGCAAAAGAGAGCATCAAGAAGCAAATTCAAAACAAATTTAAGTCTAACATGCTTCCTATGAAAAGGAATCTTGTACACAAATAAATTCATGAAGAGCAAAGTGACAAGATCAGGAAGATAAAACAAGTGTAGTTTCAAAAATTTCAGCACATAGAGAGGCATTTTAGTAACATGAAAATTTCTACAACCATATTTTCCTCTCTCATAATAACTTTCAGTAGCATCATGAGCAAATTCAACAATATAACTATCACATAAAGCATTCTTATTATGAGTCTCATGCATAAAATTATTACTCTCCACATAAGCATAGTCAATTTTATTAGTAATAGTGGGAGCAAATTCAACAAAGTAGCTATCATCAAATATAGGAGGCATATTGTAATCATAATCAAATTCACTCTCCATAGTAGGTGGCACCAAAAGGCTACTATCATTATAATCATCATAAATAGGAGGTAAAGTATCATCAAAGTAAATTTTCTCCTCAATGCCCGGGGGACTAAAAAGATCATGCTCATCAAAACCAGCTTCCCCAAGCTTAGAATTTTCCATAGCATTAGCAACAATAGTGTTCAAAGCATTCATATTAATAACATTCCCATTAGCATGCATATAAAGTTCCATGGGTTTTTTAATTCTCTCTTCAAACACATCATGCCCTAATTCAAGATAAAGTTCATAAAGATCTCTCATATTTTTGTTATTTTCCATTATGCCTAACTAGTGTAAACAAGAAACAAAAAGTTGCAATTGCAGGATCTAAAGGAAATAGCTTCGAGCACAAACACAATGGCGCCAGAAAAGTACTTAACCTGGAACCGAAGTATGAGTGCCTTTTACCTTTCCTCCCCGGCAATGGCGCCAGAAAATAGCTTGATGTCTACGCCCCCTCCTTTTCCTGTAGACAGTGTTGGGCCTCCAAGAGCAGAGGTTTGTAGAACAGCAACAAGTTTTCCCTTAAGTGGATCACCCAAGGTTTATCGAACTCAGGGAGAAAGAGGTCAAAGATATCCCTCTCATGCAACCCTGCAACCACAAAGCAAGAAGTCTCTTGTGTCCCCAACACACCTAATAGGTGCACTAGTTCGGCGAAGAGATAATGAAATACAGGTGGTATGAATATATATAAGCAGTAGCAACGGCACCAGAAAAGTGCTTTACCCAGGACAGTAAACAAGCAGTAGTAACGCAGCAGTAGTAACGCAGTAAAACAGTAAACAAGCAGCGATAGCAGTATTTAGGAACAAGGCCTAGGGATCATACTTTCACTAGTGGACACTCTCAACATTGATCACATAACAGAATAGATAAATGCATACTCTACACTCTTTTGTTGGATGATGAACACCATTGCGTAGGATTACACGAACCCTCAATGCCGGAGTTAACAAGCTCCACAATTCAATGTTCATATTTAAATAACCTTAGAGTGCATGACAGATCAACACAACTAAACCAAGTACTAACATAGCATGCACACTGTCACCTTCACACTATGTAGGAGGAATAGATCACATCAATACCATCATAGCAATAGTTAACTTCATAATCTACAAGAGATCATAATCATAGCCTACGCCAAGTACTAACACGGATGCACACACTGTCACCATTACACCGTGCAGGAGGAATAAAACTACTTTAATAACATAACTAGAGTAGCACACAGATAAATTGTGATACAAAACACATTGCAATCATAAAGAGGTATAAATAAGCACTTCACTATGCATTCATAACAGTGAATAAGTATTCTGTGAAATATAGCCTAAGAGACCCACACGGTGCACACACTGTCACCTTTACACACGTGGGACAAGAAGTCTCCGGAGATCACATAAGTAAAATTCACTTGACTAGCATAACGACATCTAGATTACAAGCATCATCATATGAATCTCAATCATGTAAGGCAGCTCATGAGATTATTGTATTGAAGTACATAGGAGAGAGATGAACCACATAGCTACCGGTACAGCCCCGAGCCTCGATGGAGAACTACTCCCTCCTCATGGGAGCAGCAGCGGTGATGAAGATGGCGGTGGAGATGGCAGCGGTGTCGATGGAGAAGCCTTCCGGGGGCACTTCCCCGTCCCGGCGGCGTGCCGGAACAGAGACTCATGTCCCCCAGATCTTGGCTTCGCGATGGCGGCGGCTCCGGAAGGTTTCTCGTACCGTGGCTTTTTCGTATCGAGGTTTTAGGTCCAGGGGCTTTATATAGGCGAAGAGGCGGCATCAGGAGGTCAACAGGGCAACGACACTATAGGGGGGCGCGGGCCCCCCCCAAGGCCGCGCCAGCCTATGGTTTGGTGGGCCTGTGCCCCCTCTCTGGCGGTTCTCGGGTGTTCTGGATGCTTCCGGGCAAAATAGGAACCTGGGCGTTGATTTCGTCCGATTCCGAGAATATTTCTTTACTAGGATTTCTGAAACCAAAAACAGCAGAAAACAGAATCGGCCCTTCAAAGATCTCGTCAATAGGTTAGTTCCAGAAAATGCACGAATATGACATAAAGTGTGCATAAAACATGTAGATATCATCAATAATGTGGCATGGAACATAAGAAATTATCGATACGTCGGAGACGTATCAGCATCCCCAAGCTTAGTTTCTGCTCGTCCCGAGCAGGTAAACGATAAACAAAGATAATTTCTGGAGTGACATGCCATCATAACCTTGATCATACTATTTGTAAGGCATATGTAGTGAATGCAGCGATCAAAACAATGTATATGACATGAGTAAACAAATGAATCATAAAGCAAAGACTTTTCATGAATAGTACTTCAAGACAAGCATCAATAAGTCTTGCATAAGAGTTAACTCATAAAGCAATAATTCATAGTAGAAGCGTTGAAGCAACACAAAGGAAGATTAAGTTTCAGCGGTTGCTTTCAACTTGTAACATGTATATCTCATGGATATTGTCAACATAGAGTAATATAACAAGTGCAATATGCAAGTATGTAAGAATCAATGCACAGTTCACACAAGTGTTTGCTTCTTGAGATGGAGAGAAATAGGTGAACTGACTCAACATAAAAGTAAAAGAATGGTCCTTCGAAGAGGAAAGCATCGATTGCTATATTTGTGCTAGAGCTTTGATTTTGAAAACAAGAAACAATTTTGTCAACGGTAGTAATAAAGCATATGTATCATGTAAATTATATCTTACAAGTTGCAAGCCTCATGCATAGTATACTAATAGTGCCCGCACCTTGTCCTAATTAGCTTGGACTACCGGGATCATCGCAATGCACATGTTTTAACCAAGTGTCACAAAGGGGTACCTCTATGCCGCCTGTACAAAGGTCTAAGGAGAAAGCTCGCATCGGATTTCTCGCTATTGATTATTCTCAACTTAGACATCCATACCGGGACAACATAGACAACAGATAATAGACTCCTCTTTTATGCATAAGCATGTAGCAACAATTAATTTTCTCATATGAGATTGAGGATATTTGTCCAAAACTGAAACTTCCACCATGGATCATGGCTTTAGTTAGCGGCCCAATGTTCTTCTCTAACAATATGCATGCTCTAACCATAAGGTGGTAGATCTCCCTTACTTCAGACAAGACGAACATGCATAGCAAATCACATGATATTCAACAAAGAGTAGTTGATGGCGTCCCCAGTGAACATGGTTATCGCACAACAAGCAACTTAATAAGAGATAAAGTGCATAAGTACATATTCAATAGCACAATAGTTTTTAAGCTATTTGTCCCATGAGCTATATATTGTAAAGGTGAAGAATGGAAATTTAAAGGTAGCACTCAAGCAATTTACTTTGGAATGGCGGAGAAATACCATGTAGTAGGTAGGTATGGTGGACACAAATGGCATAGTGGTTGGCTCAAGTATTTTGGATGCATGAGAAGTATTCCCTCTCGATACAAGGTTTAGGCTAGCAAGGCTATTTGAAACAAACACAAGGATGAAGCGGTGCAGCAAAACTCACATAAAAGACATATTGAAGACATTATAAGACTCTACACCGTCTTCCTTGTTGTTCAAACCCAATACTAGAAATTATCTAGACCTTAGAGAGACCAAATATGCAAACCAAATTTTAGCATGCTCTATGTATTTCTTCATTAGTGGGTGCAAAGTATATGATGCAAGAGCTTAAACATGAGCACAACAATTGCCAAGTATCACATTATCCAAGACATTTTAGCAATTACTACATGTATCATTTTCCAATTCCAACCATATAACAATTTAACGAAGAAGAAACTTCGCCATGAATACTATGAGTAGAGCCTAAGGACATACTTGTCCATATGCTACAGCGGAGCGTGTCTCTCTCCCACATAAAGAATGCTAGGATCCATTTTATTCAAACAAAACAAAAACAAAAACAAACCGACGCTCCAAGAAAAGCACATAAGATGTGATGGAATAAAAATATAGTTTCAGGGGAGGAACCTGATAATGTTGTCGATGAAGAAGGGGATGCCTTGGGCATCCCCAAGATTAGACGCTTGAGTCTTCTTGATATATGTAGGGGTGAACCACCGGGGCATCCCCAAGCTTAGAGCTTTCACTCTCCTTGATCATGTTGTATCATCTCCCTCTCTTGATCCTTGAAAACTTCCTCCACACCAAACTTAGAACAACTCATTAGAGGGTTAGTGCACAATCAAAATATACATGTTCAGAGGTGACATAATCATTCTTAACACTTCTGGACATTGCACAAAGCTACTGAAAGTCAATGGAATCGAAATATCCATCGAACATAACAAAACTGGCAATGCGAAATAAAAGGCAGAATCTTGTCAAAACAGAACAGTTCGTATTGACGAATTTTATTGAGGCACCAGACTTGCTCAAATGAAAATGCTCAAATTGAATTAAAGTTGCGTACATATCTGAGGATCACTCACGTAAATTGGCATAATTTTCTGAGTTACCTAGAGAATTTTGCCCAGATTCGTGACAGCAAAGAAATCTGTTTCTGCGCAGTAATCCAAATCTAGTATGAACCTTGCTATCAAAGACTTTACTTGGCACAACAAAACACAAAACTAAGATAAGGAGAGGTTGCTACAGTAGTAAACAACTTCCAAGACACAAATATAAAACAAAGTACTGTAGCCAAATAAACACATGGGTTATCTCCCAAGAAGTTCTTTTCTTTATAGCCATTAAGATGGGCTCAGCAGTTTTGATGATGCACTCGCAAGAAATAGTAGTTGAAGCAAAAGAGAGCATCAAGAAGCAAATTCAAAACAAATTTAAGTCTAACATGCTTCCTATGAAAAGGAATCTTGTACACAAATAAATTCATGAAGAGCAAAGTGACAAGATCAGGAAGATAAAACAAGTGTAGTTTCAAAAATTTCAGCACATAGAGAGGCATTTTAGTAACATGAAAATTTCTACAACCATATTTTCCTCTCTCATAATAACTTTCAGTAGCATCATGAGCAAATTCAACAATATAACTATCACATAAAGCATTCTTATTATGAGTCTCATGCATAAAATTATTACTCTCCACATAAGCATAGTCAATTTTATTAGTAATAGTGGGAGCAAATTCAACAAAGTAGCTATCATCAAATATAGGAGGCATATTGTAATCATAATCAAATTCACTCTCCATAGTAGGTGGCACCAAAAGGCTACTATCATTATAATCATCATAAATAGGAGGTAAAGTATCATCAAAGTAAATTTTCTCCTCAATGCCCGGGGGACTAAAAAGATCATGCTCATCAAAACCAGCTTCCCCAAGCTTAGAATTTTCCATAGCATTAGCAACAATAGTGTTCAAAGCATTCATATTAATAACATTCCCATTAGCATGCATATAAAGTTCCATGGGTTTTTTAATTCTCTCTTCAAACACATCATGCCCTAATTCAAGATAAAGTTCATAAAGATCTCTCATATTTTTGTTGTTTTCCATTATGACTAACTAGTGTAAACAAGAAACAAAAAGTTGCAATTGTAGGATCTAAAGGAAATAGCTTCGAGCACAAACACAATGGCGCCAGAAAAGTACTTAACCTGGAACCGAAGTATGAGTGCCTTTTACCTTTCCTCCCCGGCAACGGCGCCAGAAAATAGCTTGATGTCTACGCCCCCTCCTTTTCCTGTAGACAGTGTTGGGCCTCCAAGAGCAGAGGTTTGTAGAACAGTAGCAAGTTTTTCCTTAAGTGGATCACCCAAGGTTTATCGAACTCAGGGAGGAAGAGGTCAAAGATATCCCTCTCATGCAACCCTGCAACCACAAAGCAAGAAGTCTCTTGTGTCCCCAACACACCTAATAGGTGCACTAGTTCGGCGAAGAGATAGTGAAATACAGGTGGTATGAATATATATAAGCAGTAGCAACGGCACCAGAAAAGTGTTTTGCCCAGGACAGTAAACAAGCAGTAGTAACGCAGCAGTAGTAACGCAGTAAAACAGTAAACAAGCAGCGATAGCAGTATTTAGGAACAAGGCCTAGGGATCATACTTTCACTAGTGGACACTCTCAACATTGATCACATAACAGAATAGATAAATGCATACTCTACACTCTTTTGTTGGATGATGAACACCATTGCGTAGGATTACATGAACCCTCAATGCCGGAGTTAACAAGCTCCACAATTCAATGTTCATATTTAAATAACCTTAGAGTGCATGACAGATCAACACAACTAAACCAAGTACTAACATAGCATGCACACTGTCACCTTCACACTATGTAGGAGGAATAGATCACATCAATACCATCATAGCAATAGTTAACTTCATAATCTACAAGAGATCATAATCATAGCCTACGCCAAGTACTAACACGGATGCACACACTGTCACCATTACACCGTACAGGAGGAATAAAACTACTTTAATAACATCACTAGAGTAGCACACAGATAAATTGTGATACAAAACACATTGCAATCATAAAGAGATATAAATAAGCACTTCACTATGCCATTCATAACAGTGAATAAGTATTCTGTGAAATATAGCCTAAGAGACCCACACGGTGCACACACTGTCACCTTTACACACGTGGGACAAGGAGTCTCCGGAGATCACATAAGTAAAAATCACTTGACTAGCATAACGACATCTAGATTACAAGCATCATCATATGAATCTCAATCATGTAAGGTAGCTCATGAGATTATTGTATTGAAGTACATAGGAGAGAGATGAACCACATAGCTACCGGTACAGCCCCGAGCCTCGATGGAGAACTACTCCCTCCTCATGGGAGCAGCAGCGGTGATGAAGATGGCGGTGGAGATGGCAGCGGTGTTGATGGAGAAGCCTTCCGGGGGCACTTCCCCGTCCCGGCGGCGTGCCGAAACAGAGACTCCTGTCCCCCAGATCTTGGCTTCGCGATGGCGGCGGCTCTGGAAGGTTTCTCGTACCGTGGCTTTTTCGTATCGAGGTTTTAGGTCCAGGGGCTTTATATAGGCGAAGAGGCGACGTCAGGAGGTCAACAGGGCGACGACACTATAGGGGGGCGCGGGCCCCCCCTAGGTCGCGCCAGCCTATGGTTTGGTGGGCCTGTGCCCCCTCTCTGGCGGTTCTCGGGTGTTCTGGATGCTTCCGGGCAAAATAGGAACCTGGGCGTTGATTTCGTCCGATTCCGAGAATATTTCTTTACTAGGATTTCTGAAACCAAAAACAGCAGAAAACAGCAACTGGCCCTTCGGCATCTCGTCAATAGGTTAATTCCAGAAAATGCACGAATATGACATAAAGTGTGCATAAAACATGTAGATATCATCAATAATGTGGCATGGAACATAAGAACTTATCGATACGTCGGAGACGTATCAATGACGCAACACATGCCGACAATTTTCGTCGCCGGTATAGGATGAGCAAGGGTCTGTTCATGAATATCCTCCATGGCGTTCGAGAGTTCGACCCCTACTTCAAGCTCAAACTCGACCCTGTAGGCGTTGTCGAGTTCTCGTCGATTTAGAAGTGCACCGCCTCCATGAGGATGCTTCATACGGAGCACCTGCCGAAGCACATGACGACTACCTTCGCATGAGTGAGTCTACTGCATTGAGTGCATGTACAAGTTTTGCCAACGCTGTAGGCGTTGTGGGAAAGTTTGGCAAATACTACTTGAGAGGGCCAACTGAGGAAGAGACTGCAGGGATCATGGCACAAAATGCTGCCAGAGGATTTCCTGGAATGCTTGGAAGCATCGATTGCATGCACTGGTCATGGAAGAACTGCCGGTTTTCTTAGCAAGGCATATACAAAGGGCGTCATGGATATTGCAGTGTGGTGCTTGAAGCTGTGGCAGATTATGACCTGTGGATTTGGCATTCTTTATTTGGCATGGCGGGATCACACAATGACATCAACGTGTTGCAGCAGTCTCCGGTGTTCAGCAGACTAGTGGAAGGGCATGCTCCACCATGCAACTATGAGATCAATGGTAACCAATATACCAAAGGCTATTATCTAGCCGATGGTATATATCCAAAATGGGCCACTTTTGTCAAAACAATGTCGAATCCATCAGGTCTGAAGAATTCCCACTTTGCTACGCGACAGGAGGCCTGCAGGAAGGATGTCGAGCGGGCATTTGGTGTGCTTCAAGCACAATTTTCCATTGTCCGGTACCCTACTCTAAGCTGGTCTCACGACCAAATGTGGGAGGTGATGCATGCTTGTGTTATCATGCACAACATGATCATCGAGGATGACCGCAAGAATCATGCCAAGACACATGTTGGTCTGTCAAACCCGGATTTTTAAGTCCAGATGCCTATTATGCCATACATCGCAATCCCAGGAAGATTGTTTTTGGCGAGACATAATAGTCAATATCACAGAACATCATTCATTACAAACCATAATAGTCTTACAAAAAAGGATCTCATGATCCAAGTCTTATAATAACAGTTGATCTAAGGATCAATTACAAAACACATAGCGGAAGAAACGTAGTAGCGGTACATCTGTTCCACAGGCAACGCTTGACGTCAGGAGGTGATCCTAGTTATTATAGACGGCCTGCTGTCCCTCTTCATGGTACTGGTGCTCCTCTTCATAGTCTGGCCATTTGAATAGCCAGGGACAAAGCCATGAGTACTTTTAAAGTACTCGCAAACTAATACTAATAGAAGTACTAATAGCTCGAATCATGGTTCTAAGCTTCTAGGTTTATTTGCACAAAGCTAGTTTTATTTCATAAACACTTTATTAGTCAAAGAATCTTTATTTGTCAAAAATTACTCAAGTGGGAACATTAGTGTCATCCCCACAACTTGGTGGTAGTCAAGTAAAAGTCACAATCCAGGTTCAAGTCCCAAGTCACCAGTTGACATAGGCATTCCCAATGGGCCTGCCGAAGATGGTACCCGGGGTTTACTGAAGGCCCACAAGTCGAAGAATATGAAGTTTAGAAGCCCAAGTTATATTAAGGAAAGTTAGAGTTGTAGTAGGGAATATAGACTTGTAATTTTACGGGACGGGTTAGAAACCCTCCCGGACTCTGTAATTTGTGTATTATGAATCCCTCGACGCCACCTCCTATATAAGGGGGAGTCGAGGGACAAAGAGAGCATCGATTCATTATTTCACGCAACCCTAGTTTTCACATCGTCGAGCACTTTTCGGCTGAAACCTTCGAGATCTACTTGCCCTCTACTTTTGACTAAAACCCTAGTCTACAATCTGTAGGCATTGATAAGTTAATCCCTTCTGAATTGGCGCCGTCTGTGGGAATTAGAGGTGTCAAGGATCTGATCTCGATGGCACGTTCAAGACCGTCGACTTCGTCAACTGCAAGCAACGCGATGGGCAGAGGTAAACAGATCGAAACTTCGTCCCATGTCACATTTTGAAAATTTTCTGATGACGGAACAGTATGGCCTTTCCAACTGTCCATGACCGCGGACGCGGCTATTCGAATAGTTTAACACTCTGTAGAGGTCATACTCTTGTGCCACAACTTTTGATTACATCTGTCAGGGATAGCCCTGAATCATCATAACTCAGTATGCGGATCATCAACCATTAACCTTTCACTTACATACCCTGGTATAGGCACCTCCCCTATGAGCTTGGCCTCCTAGTGATAGAAAACTACCATCCTAGGAACTGCATAGGGCTTGGGTAAGACATTCAACTCTTTTCACGTTATTTCACTTTCAACGGAGGCAGCCTCAGCATAACCTCTATGACGCTTGTTCAGAGGGAACCCATACTAAGAAACATAAATTTCCAGCTAAAGCCTTACCCATAATCAGGTATTGTGGGGGTACTCTAAAATTAGAATGGTATCGCATCCGAACCCAACCATCGGTTTTTGTCAAATTCACCATGTCATTCAAAATTCATATTCACCTTCAAAACTTTCAATAGAATGACTCATCATTCTAAGGTTTTCAAATTCATTTGTTTCACAAGTTCCCATCTAGAGTAGTCAATTTTAGTTTTAGCACTAGCAACTAATCATGATGGGTGCTAACTACATTTTTGCTCTCTAGGCTAAGTTTGACTCTCTTGTGGTACTCTATCCTTAGACAAGAATTAACTTCAACAAGTAAGACTTGGAAATCAAAGTAAAAGCTTGCAAGATAAAAACTTGGACTTGGAAAGATAAAACTTTAAACAACAATACTGGTGCCATGGTATCTTGCACTAGTATCTTGGCATTAGTAGAGCTTGCCTTGGTTGGTGTATTGATCAAAGTGTTCTTCTTCTTCGTAGAAGACCTCCTCCTCCTCGTAGCCTTCGGTACTAGCGTCTATAAACGGATACGACGTAACAATCACCAAACAATACTTAAGGAGACTACTTAGCCTTAATGGCTCACTCAAGATGATCTATCATCATCACAATCATCATTCCACATCATACTAGGGTTTTCTTATTTAGTGTTAGGAAAATAATTTCCTCTCATTGAAATATACTCAGATTTAATATCCTCAAATAAGAGAATATGAGTCCATGAAATAAAAGTCATCACCTTATATCACATTACTTAAGAAAGTGATTTAAATGAGATGCTACACCTCATAGATTTGCAATACTAAATTTGAAATAATTTAAATGGGCTAGAAATGACTACATAGCCATTATTTGAATCTAGCCCATGATCATATGAAACAAATATGTCATATTTTTTCTCAAACAATTAGAATTTTTGAAATGTGAATTATGAGAATTGGAATCATCTCAAAATTCATTATGGTTAATTTTTAATAAATGTTTGAATTTTGAAAAGGCACTGCCTTGTTATTTTCATTGCAATTGATCTATAATGAACTAGGGTTTGAGACCAGTGGTTTTTGCTAGATAATTTCATAAGCTTTCCCACAAAATTTGAATCACTCCATTTGGATCTGTAGATTTGAAGTTATTCAAATTCTAGCAAAGCACCAATATTGAATTTAGACTAAAAGAATTAATTCAAATTCAAATACTTGGGCTACGGCGGGGAACGTTAACGGGCCAAAGAGAAAGAGAGAAGCAGGCCAGCCCAGTTGCGCGTCTCGCATGCACGGGCCGCCTGACAGTGGGCTCCACATGCCAGTGACTATTTAAACAGCGAAATGGTACGCGCGTTATGGAGCGTTGGATTAGAAGCTGATCGAACGGCCGCTGGTCATCATCGTCTCCGACGAGATCCACCCCTGGCTACGGCGGACCTAGGGGGTTGGAGACTCACCAGAGGTCCGGCGATCGTCAGCGTTGAAGCAGGGCAACGTTGTCGACGACAGCGATGCTCCTGGTACTGGCGGCATCTCCTGGGGTGGCGCCAATCTCCGGCGAGCTTGCAGCAGTACTGGCGGCGCTCCGGCGACGAATTGGGGCACGGTGGTCTAAATTGAGACAAGGGAATGCTCGAGGAGGCTTAGTGAGGAGAGGGGAGGAGGATGGTGTGAAGGAATTGAGCGGGGGAGTGCTCTATTTATAGCGGGCGAGGAGGTGCTTGATACGTCTCAAACGTATCTATAATTTCTTATGTTCCATGCTAGTTTTATGACAATACTCACATGTTTTATACACACTTTATATCATTTATATGCATTTTCCGGTACTAACCTATTAACGAGATGCCGAAGTGCCAGTTCCTGTTTTCTGCTATTTTTGGTTTCAGAAATCCTACACAGGAAATATTCTCGGAATTGGACGAAACAAAAGCCCAGGATCTTATTTTCCACGGAGCTTTCCAGAAGACCGAAGGAGATATGAAGTGGGCCCACGAGGTGGTGACACCACAAGGCGGCGCAGCCAAGGAGGGGCCCACGCTGCCCTATGGTTAGGGCCCCTCGTGCGCCCCCTGACTCTGCCCTTCCGCCTACTTAAACTCTCCGTCGCGAAAACCCTATCACCGAGAGCCACGATACAAGAAAATTTCCAGAGACGACGCCGCCGCCAATCCCATCTCGGGGGATTCAGGAGATCGCCTCCGGCACCCTGCCGGAGAGGGGAATCATCACCCGGAGGACTCTACATCACCATGATCGCCTCCGGACTGATGTGTGAGTAGTTCATCCTTGGACTATGGGTCCATAGCAGTAGCTAGATGGTTGTCTTCTCCTCATGTGCTATCATGTTTAGATCTTGTGAGCTGCCTATCATGATCAAGATCGTCTATTTGTAATGCTACATGTTGTGTTTGTTGGGATCCGATGAATATGGAATACTATGTCAAGTTGATTATTGATCTATCATATATGTGTTGTTTATGATCTTGCATGCTCTCCGTTGCTAGTAGAGGCTCTGGCGAAGTTGATACTTGTCACTCCAAGAGGGAGTATTTATGCTCGATAGTGGGTTCATGCCTCCATTGAATCTAGGACAGTGACAGAAAGTTCTAAGGTTGTGGATATGTTGTTGCTACTAGGGATAAAACAACAATGCTTTGTCTAAGGATATTTGTATTGTTTACATTACGCGCTGATGACGCGTAAAGCACACGCCCGTTGGGAACCCCAAGAGGAAGGTGTGATGCGTACAGCAACAAGTTTTCCCCTCAGTAAGAAACCAAGGTTATCGAACCAGTAGGAGTCAAGGAACACGTGAAGGTTGTTGGTGGCGGAGTGTAGTGCGGCGCAACACCAGGGATTCCAGCGCCAACGTGGAACCTGCACAACACAATCCAAATACTTTGCCCCAACTTAACAGTGAGGTTGTCAATCTCACCGGCTTGCTGTAAACAAAGGATTAAATATATAGTGTGGAAGATGATGTTTGTATGCGAAGAACAGTAAAGAACAATGTTTGCAGTAGATTGTATTCAGATGTAAAAGAATGGACCGGGGTCCACAGTTCACTAGTGGTGTCTCTCCAATAAGAAATAGCATGTTGGGTGAACAAATTACAGTTGGGCAATTGACAAATAAAGAGGGCATAACAATGCACGTACAAATCATGATGAGTAGTGTGAGATTTAATTGGGCATTACGACAAAGTACATAGACCGCTATCCAGCATGCATTTATGCCTACAAAGTCCACCTTCAGGTTAGCATCCGCACCCCTTCCAGTATTAAGTTGCAAACAACAGACAATTGCATTAAGTATGGTGCGTAATGTAATCAACACAAATATCCTTAGACAAAGCATTGATGTTTTATCCCTAGTGGCAACAGCACATCCACAACCTTAGAACTTTCTATCACTAACCCAGATTCAATGGAGGCATGAACCCACTATCGAGCATAAATACTCCCTCTTGAAGTTACAAGTATCAACTTGGCCAGAGCCTCTACTAGCAACGGAGAGCATGCAAGATCATAAACAACACATATATGATAGATCGATAATCAACTTGACATAGTATTCCATATTCATCGGATCCCAACAAACACAACATGTAGCATTACAAATAGATTATCTTGATCATGATAGGCAGCTCACAAGATCTAACATGATGGCACAATGAGGAGAAGATAACCATCTAGCTACTGCTATGGACCTATAGTCCAGGGGTGAACTACTCACACATCAATCCGGAGGCAATCATGGCGATGAAGAGTCCTCCGGGAGATGATTCCCCTCTCCGGCAGGGTGCCGGAGGCGATCTCCTAAATCCCCCGAGATGGGATTGGCAGCGACGGCGTCTCTCGAAGGTTTTCCGTATCGTGGCTCTCGGTACTGGGGTTTTCGCGACGAAGGCTTAAAGTAGGCGGAAGGGCAGGGTTGGAGGCGTCACGAGGGGCCCACACACTAGGGCGGCGCGGGCCCCTCCCTGGCCGCGCGGCCCTAGCGTGGCGGCGCCTCGTGGCCCCACTTCGTATCACATTCGGTCTTCTGGAAGCTTCATGGAAAAATAAGACCCTGGGCGTTGATTTCGTCCAATTCCGAGAATATTTCCTTTGTAGGATTTCTGAAACCAAAAACAGCAGAAAACAACAACTGGCTCTTCGGCATCTCGTCAATAGGTTAGTGCCGGAAAATGCATATAAATGATATAAAGTGTGTATAAAACATGTGAGTATCATCATAAAAGTAGCATGGAACATAAGAAATTATAGATACGTTTGAGACGTATCAAGCATCCTCAAGCTTAGTTCCTACTCGCCCTCGAGTAGGTAAACGATAACAAAGATAATTTATGAAGTGACATGCTATCATAATCTAGATCAATACTACTGTAAAGCATATGAGATGAATGAAGTGATTCGAAGCAATGGTAAAGACAATGAATAAACAACTGAATCATATAGCAAAGACTTTTCATGAATAGTACTTTCAAGACAAGCATCAATAAGACTTGCATAAGAGTTAACTCATAAAGCAATAGATTCTTAGTAGAAAGCTTTGAAGCAACACAAAGGAAGATATAAGTTTCAGCAGTTGCTTTCAACTTCAACATGTTTATCTCATGGATAATTGTCAACACAAAGTAATATGATGAATGCAAATAAGCAAGTATGTAGGAATCAATGCACACAGTTGAGACAAGTGTTTGCTTCTAAGATAGAAAGAAGTAGGTAAACTGACTCAACATAAAGTAAAAGAAAGGCCCTTCGCAGAGGGAAGCATGGATTACTATATTTGTGCTAGAGCTTTTATTTTTGAAAACATAGAAACAACTTTGTCAACTATTGGTAATAAAGCATATGTGTTATGTATAAGACATCCTATAAGTTGCAAGCCTCATGCATAGATTACCAATAGTGCCCGCACCTTGTCCTAATTAGCTTGGATTTACATGGATTATCACTGCATAACATATGTTTTAACCAAGTGTCACAAAGGGGTACCTCTATGCCGCCTGTACAAAGGTCTAAGGAGAAAGCTCGCATTGGATTTCTTGCTTTTGATTATTCTCAACTTAGACATCCATACCGGGACAACATAGACAACAGATAATGGACTCCTCTTTAATGCATAAGCATTCAACAACAGATAATATTCTCATAAGAGATTGAGGATTGTTGTCCAAACTGAAACTTCCACCATGGATCATGGCTTTAGTTAGCAGCCCAATGTTCTTCTCTAACAATATGCATACTCAAACCATTTGATCATGATAAATCACCCTTATTTCAGACAAGACGAACATGCATAGCAACTCACATGATATTCAACAAAGGTGTAATAGTTGATGGCGTCCCCAGGAACATGGTTACCGCTCAACAAGCAACTTATAAGAAATAAGATACATAAGTACATATTCAATACCACAATAGTTTTTAAGCTATTTTCCCATGAGCTATATATTGCAAAGACAAAGAATGGAATTTTAAAGGTAGCACTCAAGTAATTTACTTTGGAATGGCAGAGAAATACCATGTAGTAGGTAGGTATGGTGGACACAAATGGCATAGTTTTTGGCTCAAGGATTTTGGATGCACGAGAAGTATTCCCTCTCAATACAAGGCTTAGGCTAGCAAGGTTGTTTGAAGCAAACTCAAGTATGAACCGGTACAGCAAAACTTACATCAGAACATATTGCAAGCATTCTAAGACTCCACATTGTCTTCCTTGTTGTTCAAACACCTCACTAGAAAATATCTAGACTCTAGAGAGACCAATCATGCAAACCAAATTTTAACAAGCTCTATGTAGTTCTTCATTAATAGGTGCAAAGTACATGATACAAGAGCTTAAACATGATCTATATGAGCACAACAATTGCCAAGTATCAAATTATTCAAGACATTATACCAATTACCACATGTAGGATTTTCTGTTTCCAACCATATGACAATTAATGAAGCAATTTCAACCTTCGCCATGAACATTAAGAGTAAAGCTAAGAACACATATGTTCATATGCAACAGCGGAGCGTGTCTCTCTCCCATACAAAGAATGCTAGGATCCGATTTTATTCAAACAAAAACAAAAATAAAAACATACAGACGCTCCAAGTAAAGCACATAAGATGTGACGGAATAAAAATATAGTTTCACTAGAGGTGACCTGATAAGTTGTCGATGAAGAAGGGGATGCCTTGGCCATCCCCAAGCTTAGATGCTTGAGTCTTCTTGAAATATGCAGGGATGAACCACGGGGGCATCTCCAAGCTTAGACTTTTCACTCTTCTTGATCCTATTGTATCATCCTCATCTCTTGACCCTTGAAAACTCCCTCCACACCAAACTCAAAACAAACTCATTAGAGGGTTAGTGCATAATCAAAAATTCACATATTAAGAGGTGACATAATCATTCTTAACACTTCTGGACATTGCACAAAGCTACTGAAAGTTAATGGAACAAAGAAATCCATCAAACATAGCAAAACAGGCAATGCGAAATAAAAGGCAGAATCTGTCAAAACAGAACTGTCCGTAAAGACGAATTTTTCTGGGGCACTTAACTTGCTCATATGAAAGAGATCAAATTGAATGAAAGTTGCGTACATATCTGAGGATCACGCACGTAAATTGGCAGATTTTTCTGAGTTACCGAAAGACGGGGCGGCTCAATTTCGTGACAGTAATAAATTTGTTTCTGTGCAGTAATCCAAATCTAGTATCAACCCTACTATCAAAGACTTTACTTGGCACAACTATGCAATAAAATAAAGATAAGGAGAGGTTGCTACAGTAGTAACAACTTCGAAGACTCAAATATAAAATAAAAGTGCAGAAGTAAAATAAAACATGGGTTATCTCCCAAGAAGTGCTTTCTTTATAGCCATTAAGATGTGCTCTGTAATTTTAATGATGCTCTCGCAAGAAATAAGAGTTGAAGCAAAAGAGAGCATCAAAAGCAAATAAAAAACACTTTTAAGTCTAACCCACTTCCTATGAAAAGTAATCTTGTAAATAAACAAGTCATTTAAGCATAATGCAATAAGCATAGGAAAAGAAGACAAGCGCAACTTCAAGATTTTCAGCGAAAAGAGAGGTGTTTTAGTAAAATGAAAATCCCTACAACCATATTGTCCTCTCTCATAAAGATTTTCAATAGCATCATGAACAAACTCAATAATATAACTATCACATGAAACATTCTTGTCATGAGCTACATGCATAAAATTATTATTCTCCACATAAGCATAGTCATTACTATTAATTGTAGTGGGAGCAAATTGAATAAAATAACTATCATTATTATTCCCATCACCATAATCATCATATATAGGAGGTAAAGCATCATCAAAGTAAATTTTCTACTCCATGCTTGGGGGACTAGAAATATCATGTGTAACGGCCCCGGATAGTACCCCTACTAGATTTGTTTGTTATTTTCTTTTTGTGCATCATCATGGCATATGCATCATCTCATTCATGTGTTATCTAATAAAACAAAATTATTTTATAAACCCTAAATTATTTTTGTCTTGTATTCCTCTCATATGGTTTTATTAAACCCTCTCTTATCTTTTCTTATAATAAAACCCCTCTTCTCTTCTTTCCTGGGCTCTCTCTCTTCCTCTCTTCTTCTCTCAGTCCAGCCGGTGGCCCACCTCCTTCACCTTCCTCGGCCCAGCCCACCAGCGTCGTACCCCTTCAGCGAAAGGAGAAAGATCTCCTTGTCGTCTTCTTCGTTCACGAGAGCTACGTGACCCTCTGGTCCTCCACCACCGACGCCCACAGCCTCGCCTGAGCCTCCCCTCTCTCCCTTATCTTCTCTGCAAGGCTGCAACCACCCATCCTCCTCCCTCACGTTTCTCTCGCCCTCCCCTTTTCTTCCTCTGCAAGCGAAACGAGAGAGGGAGAAACCCCACCGTCACCGTCCACAATTCGTCGGTGCCTCGTTGATTCCGGCCACCCCGCGCCAAGCCGTTGGATCCTGGAGATCCGCCTCGTCGAGCTCTACGCCCTGGTGCGAGGAATCGCTCTGGGAGCCCTCCAATCAAGCACAAAATCGCCGTTCCCCTCTCTGTCCCTGGCGGCGTTCTTCCCCGATTCCGGCAGCCACCGTCGTCGTCTGCCCGACCTGAGCACAGGTTGAGCCTCAGCGCATTGCGGTGCATCCCCTGCACCTCCTCCCCTCCCCCTTTGCTTCTGGGTTCCCCTTCTTCACCATGTGCCGGCCTCCTTCTCCGCAGATGGTCGCCGCCGATGACGCTCCGGCGACCCCCTCGACCAAGCGCCGCCTATTTCTGGTCCTCGGCAACGAGACGCACGCTGCGCGCTCCCTCTCGCTTGCTGGGGCGCCCTGCAGCGCCCGCCCGTGCGACACCGAGCCGCAGTCACCGCCTCCTCCTCGCCACGAGCGGCATCCCGCGCGTCGACCAAGCTTCGCCAGCATGGCACCAGCGTGGCCACCTGGGCCCCGCCCGTCAGCGTCTGGGCTAGGTAACCCCTCGGTGAGAAAACCCTAGCCAGATCCAGATCTGTCAGCTTTGCAAGAACCCCCCTCCACCTTTATCTTTCTTAACCCGCGGTCCCTGGCTGCTATCTTTTCCAAGAAAACCCCCTGCATGTTTTGAAAACTAACCCGGGGTCCTTCCCCTTATCTGTTTTTATTTTCGGGTCCTTACCCCAATAAAATAAATCTGTTTTCTATTTTAAATTATAATAAAATCAATCTGTTAATAACTTTTAATTGGTAAATCAAATAGAAATGTTTTATATATGAAAATTGATCAGAATAATGTGCTGAACATGAATATGCCATCCATTCATCTGTTTGCATCTCGCATCATGTCGCGCGTTGATAGTCGTGCATGTTCACCTAACATATATGCGGAGTATTTCGGATACCGACTATGGTTTCCCCCACTCCGTTTAATATTGAAGTAGCTCACCCTTGCCATGCTACTGCCATGCTAATCAACACTTAACTTTGCCGGTAGAAATGCAACTCCAACCTAATTTGTTTGTCCGGGGTTCCGACTCCGATTAAATTGGATAAGTGCATTGCATCATCGCTGCCATGTCATGCATATCATCTTGATCATGCTGATTCTTCTTCCGTAGTTGTAAGACTTGCATCCGTTGTTTGTCCAGCATTTGCTTCTTCCCGGATAGGATCGCGAAGTGGTGCAGTGAGATACGATGAGTTCTCCGGATGTTCCTCGGCAAGTTATAACAGGCAAGCATTTCCCCTATACTTCTGCCCCTGCAGAAGTCGCTTACCTATTTTATTTTGCCTTCTCCCTCATGCTATCCTTAAGTTGCGTTCTTGTCACGTGTCCTTTCTACTTGATACCTCAAGCAGCCCGTATTGCCACCACCACCTCCTACGGCTATTGTTTGGTTATCGAGTCTGCCCTTGCGAGTCATAGTGCATGCTAGTGCTGTTTTATCTTGTTACTGTTGTTGTTATCTTATCGGGTTATATGTTGGGAAGAATCATGGTTACTTTAGTTGTTGATAAATGTTTAGCGGAGGCATCGGTGGGTCAGCTGATCGTTTTGTGACGGCTCACTTGTGTTTCCTAAATAACCTAGGACCCCGAGTTCTTGTTATCTGTTCCGAGACTGAGCTCTCTAACCACACGTGGGTATGCTTACCGGGTCTCCCCTCGACCACTGCCGGAATCTACCGCTTTGTCCAGTGGCCACAATTAGTTTGGATTCTTTGTTTCTCTCGGGCGTGCAAGCTTGTTTCTTTGTGATCAGATGATATGATGTTACTTTGGGGGCCTTGTACCCCGTTGTCTCTTGCACGTTCGTAGGATGCGGTGCCACTGCGAAGTGGTCATCCCGCTGGGCACTGTCCACCTAGCACGCAGTCGCAATAGCTGAGTCTGAATCGGAGCACGGCCGGACTTCGACACGGGTTAACTTAGTTAGGTGGCTTCCTGGACATTGTTGTAGTGAAGGAGAGTGCGTGTCGTGATATCCACTTGTCGTAAGTGGGTTGAGCATGCGTGTGGGAACATTTGGGCACCCCTGCAGGGTTACAATCTTATCGATAAGCCGTGTCCGCGGTTATGGACGACTTGGAGCTGTATGACTCGACCATAGACAACTTACACCTGTTGTTTCAATACTAATTACTTGCATAGTAAGATAGAACAACTCAAATAATAACTGGTTAAAACTTGACAAACATGTGAGTGCCTTTGCCAGTACTTCTTGGCGAAGGGGGAACACATTGGCTGTGTTATGTTTGCAGAGTATATAACTGTTAGTTTATGCGCTCTCTCACCTTCTCTGTTTAGACGAATGTTATAGAGTGTCTCTATAGGTTTTTAGTGCTTGCGCTCTGCCGCTCAACCCCACCATATTGCCTATGACGTTCCTCTTGCGTCCTCTAAGTCCCCTGCGTGCCTCAAGTACAAAGGACGACTGGTTGACGAATGCTTATACGTCTTGAAGTCTTGTTAAGTCCGAACCCGTACTTATTGCTGCTTCTACGGGACATAACCGGACAGGTATGAAGATATGTTCGAAGAAGGCGACGTTAGCAAGGTTACCCTTCCGGCTTGGCCTGGGCAGGGCTATGGACGCCACTGGTTATCTTCAGGACTCTTAGTCCAATTTGTATCTTGTCCGTACTCGGACGTATTCGATCTTCGGTATGATTTGGATCTTTGTATTGTATATTTGTATCTTGACTCGTTGGAGTCGTTGTTGTAATATATGTATCTTGTGGGCTCTATTGTAATCCTGTTGTAATGTTACCGCTCGTGTTAATTCCTCTGGCATCACGTGTGTGATTCATCGCGCACGTCGTGTAGGAGGGCGTGTCGGAATCGATATCGTGCGGATTTCGGCGGGTTTGCTAGGATCCTCAGGATACCGGTTCCGGGGCGTCACATCATGCTCATCAAAACCAGCTTCCCCAAGCTTAGAATTTTCCATAGCATTAGCAACAATGGTGTTCAAAGCATTCATACTAATAACATTGCCATTAGCACGCATATAAAGTTCCATAGGTTTTTTAATTTTCTCTTCAAACACCTCATGTCCTAACTCAAGATAAATACTATAAAGATCTCTAATATTTTTGTTGTTTTCCATTAAGCCTAACTAGTGAAATAAAAACATGCATGGAATTAAGTAAAGTAAAACAAGTAAATAATTTTTTGTGTGTTTTTGATATAGAGAACAAACAAGCAGTAAATAAAGTAAAGTAAAGCAAGACAAAAACAAAGTAAAGAGATTGGAAGTGGGAGACTCCCCTTGCAGCGTGTCTTGATCTCCCCGGCAACGGCGCCAGAAAACTGTCTTGATGATGCGTAAAGCACATGCCCGTTGGGGACCCCAAGAGGAAGGTGTGATGCGTACAGCAGCAAGTTTTCCCTCAATAAGAAACCAAGGTTATCGAACCAGTAGGAGTCAAGGAACACATGAAGGTTGTTGGTGGCGGAGTGTAGTGCGGCGCAACACCAGGGATTCCGGCGCCAACGTGGAACCTGCACAACACAATCCAAATACTTTTCCCCAACTTAACAGTGAGGTTGTCAATCTCACCGGCTTGCTGTAAACAAATGATTAAATGTATAGTGTGGAAGATGATGTTTGTATGCGAAGAACAGTAAAGAACAATGTTTGCAGTAGATTGTATTCAGATATAAAAGAATGGACCGGGGTCCACAATTCAATAGTGGTGTCTCTCCAATAAGAAATAGCATGTTGGGTGAACAAATTACAGTTGGGCAATTGACAAATAAAGAGGGCATAACAATGCACATACATATCATGATGAGTAGTGTGAGATTTAATTGGGCATTACGACAAAGTACATAAACCGCTATCCAGCATGCATCTATGCCTAAAAAGTCCACCTTCAGGTTAGCATCCGCACCCCTTCCAGTATTAAGTTGCAAACAACAGATAATTGCATTAAGTATGGTGCGTAATGTAATCAACACAAATATCCTTAGACAAAGCATTGATGTTTTATCCCTAGTGGCAACAGCACATCCACAACCTTAGAATTTTCTGTCACTGTCCCAGATTCAATGGAGGCATGAACCCACTATCGAGCATAAATACTCCCTCTTGGAGTTACAAGTATCAACTTGGCTAGAGCCTCTACTAGCAACGGAGAGCATGCAAGATCATAAACAACACATATATGATAGATTGATAATCAACTTGACATAGTATTCCATATTCATCGGATCCCAACAAACACAACATGTAGCATTACAAATAGATGATCTTGATCATGATAGGCAGCTCACAAGATCTAACATGATGGCACAATGAGGAGAAGACAACCATCTAGCTACTGCTATGGACCCATAGTCCAGGGGTGAACTACTCACACATCAATCCGGAGGCAATCATGGCGATGAAGAGTCCTCCGGGAGATGATTCCCCTCTCCGGCAGGGTACCGGAGGCGATCTCCTGAATCCCCCGAGATGGGATTGGCGGCGGCGGCGTCTCTGGAAGATTTTCCGTATCGTGGCTCTCGGTACTGGGGTTTTCGCGACGAGGGCTTTAAGTAGGCGGAAGGGCAGGGTTGAAGGCGTCACGAGGGGCCCACACACTAGGGCGGCGCGGGCCCCTCCCTGGCCGCGCGGCCCTAGCGTGGCGGCGCCTCGTGGCCCCACTTCGTATCTCCTTCGGTCTTCTGGAAGCTTCGTGGAAAAATAAGACCCTGGGCGTTGATTTCGTCCAATTCCGAGAATATTTCCTTCGTAGGATTTCTGAAACCAAAAAAGCAGAACAAAGAATCGGCTCTTCGGCATCTCGTCAATAGGTTAGTGCCGGAAAATGCATATAAATGATATAAAGTGTGTATAAAACATGTGAGTATCATCATAAAAGTAGCATGGAACATAAGAAATTATAGATACGTTTGAGACGTATCACGCACCGTACTTAATGCAATTGTCTGTTGTTTGCAACTTAATACTGGAAGGGGTGCGGATGCTAACCCGAAGGTGGACTTTTTAGGCATAGATGCATGCTGGATAGCGGTCTATGTTATTTGTCGTAATGCCCTAAGTAAATCTCATATTAGTCATAATGATATGTATGTGCATTGTTATGCCCTCTCTATTTGTCAATTGCCCAACTGTAATTTGTTTACCCAACATGCTATTTATCTTATTGGAGAGACACCACTAGTGAACTGTGGACCCCGGTCCATTCTTTTACATCTGAATACAATCTACTGCAATCATTGTTCTCTGCTGTTCTTTGCAAACAAACATCATTCTCCACACCATACGTTTAATCCTTTGTTTACAGCAAGACGGTGAGATTGACAACCTCACTGTTAAGTTGGGGCAAAGTATTTTGGTTGTGTTGTGCAGGTTCCACGTTGGCGCCGGAATCCCTGGTGTTGCGCCGCACTACACTCCTCCACCAACAACCTTCACGTGGCCTTCATCTCCTACTGGTTCGATAACCTTGGTTTCTTACTGAAGGAAAACTTACTGCTGTACGCATCACACCTTCCTCTTGGCGTTCCCAACGGACGTGTGCTTCACGCGTTATCAGTGTTGCGGCTCACGGACATGGCGATGGTGGCGACGGTGCTACAGCGGCTCAGTGACGTTGGCAAGGATGTAGTGCTGTTCAGGGTGTCACGGCGATCATCACGAGCGTCATGGCACGGAAAATGGTGGTCCAACGCGGCGGGGAACGTGACGCGTCTGGTGGTACTGCGGCGGACGACGTCGACGAGGACGACGACGACAGGGCTTGCGCGGGCAGGTGAGCATGTCTGGGAGGTAGCTGGTGACGTGCTGAGCGCGTGGGAGAAAGGAGAGGGCGAGAGGAGGTCACCAGGGACGAGGCGAAGCCGTGCACCATCGTGTCCAGGGGTGTGCCAGTGCACGCTCTGGCGCGTCGTGGCTGACAGGGGCACGTCCTTTGCTGGCCGTTGCACGCGTCTCCTCGGCCTAGGGCTTGCATCAGTAGGTTCAGAAGAGAGAGGGGAGGCTCAAGGACAAGGTGAGGTGAGCTAGAAGTGAGAGGAGAGGATGATGGCATGGTGGGTGGCATGATCACCTCGGCATGGCCATGTCTTCGTAAAAATCATCAAGGTACAATGGTACAAGTGCTTGGCATTGCTCAAGGGGTGCAAGAGGGAGTTGAGGGTGACCAGGGTAGCTAGGGTTTAGGCTAAGATCCTCTGGATATAAGAGTGTATGATCAATTCAGATTAGTGCCCACCAAGTGCTCGACAGAATGGCCGCATGAATATTTATTTTGAATTTTGCCAAACTTTTTCTTGGGTGTGATTCTAATAATGGTTAGCACCTCTGGGTGGTGTTGGTTTGCAAAGTGGAGTTGGTTTGATGAAAATCAAAATTGGGGTGATCTTAAATCTATTCAAAGTTGCAACTTTGGATGCAATTTATAAGAATTTGAAAATACTTCTGTAAGGTTGGCAAGCTCCAAAGTGATCACCTTGATGTGTTCTTGGATGAGGAGCAAAGAGATGAGAAAGTTTGGTTTAGAAATAAATAACCACAGGGGTCCAAAGTGGGTAACATGTTAAAAATAGCACAAGTGACCATTATCACATGTGTTCGGTTTTTTTCATTTTCTTTTGCTTTGTTTTGATTTTCTTTGACACAAAAGGTATTGTTTTGGGTTCATTAATGTTTTCAAACCATTTACACAAAGTAAAAAATGGCATAGGCCAAGATTTGCAAATATGGCTATAAACTCACACATGCTTTTTCTTTTCTTTTATTTTATTTTTTCTTTTTCTTTGTTTCTTTTTGACTCCAAAGAGCAAGGTTTAGGGTTTAGGAACCTTTTCAAGCATTTCACACAACAAGCATGGCAAAAGCACAACATACATGCATGATCATAATAGAAAGATTTCGAAATAGGCAAGTTTTTGTTAACCCTAAAAATTGGATAAATGGACATTGATTTTTCTTTGTTTTAAAATTTTGGGGTGTTACATGGTCCCTATGAGTGTGAGGGCCCGCTTGCGGAGGTTGATCATGAGGTGCCTGTAGATTTCGCTGATTTCCTCGCCATGCATGTAGAGATCCGTGACATCAATGTTCATGATGAACTTCAAGCTGATCTCGTTGAGCATTTGTGGAGGATCAAAGAAAATGCTGCAACACCTTGATCTAGCCCTATTTATTATATTTGTTTAGTTGTTTTATTGTTTGTTGAATTTTAATTTGAAAACAATCTCCACAAACATATCTATTCCTATGCTATTTTTGATAAAAGGTTGTGTGTTAAAAAAAACTTTAAAAAAATGTTTGGGGGCGGTGTTTGGGGGACGCGGTTGGCGAGCGACGTCCCCAAACGCGACACGAATAAAACACATCTCCAAATGTTCAATCTGGCGCGCTTTGAGAGACATGACTATGTTCTAATCACACAAGAAACCTTGAGCCATGCACATATAAGGAAATGGCTAAGTGGAGAAAGTCCACGAGGGCGCGGCTAGCATACCCAGCTCACGCAAACATGTTTTTGGGGAATCTACTGACTTAAATATCGGCTGCCCAGACAGTCTGTATGGTACCATCAACATGAATTCTGTAAGCTAAAAGTTGAGCAATCTCCGGGTCCTGATTCTTAAACACTAATAATTCTACTAACTAATAATTCAGCCACAGCTTTGTCTTCCGTATTTCCACGGGATTGAACTTATCCATACAATTATGCAAATTCCTGCATAGTACTTTACATGCAGTAGAGCCAGGTAATTCTCGTTATTCTTACACAACCTATATACCAGTGCAAGATCAAACCTGTAAGCATATCACTTTGCAAATTGCATCAAGAGTGCTACGGTACAGAACTTCAGTAACAGCAGGATCGACAGCAGTCGTGTGTGAAGATCAGTTTTTGTGCTAGTACAATTAAGGAGTACCACATCACAAGTCCTGCACCGCGAGACAAAGGGGGCAAATGGCGTGACGAGCTAGCCTCTGCTGCACGGATCGGTCCGCGGTCAGGCCACCGCGGCCGCCGGAGCCGGGGCTGGGGCCGGCAGCCGTGCGGCGCCGATGACGAGCGAGGTGTCGGCGGAGATGGGGATGACCCCGCCGCGCGCGAGGATGGAGCGGTACATCTCGACGAGCACCTTGTCCTCGTACTCCTTGGGCGGGCGCGGGCGCGCGAAGGGGTCGGCGCCGGCCACGCAGTAGGGCGCGGAGCCGTAGCCGACGGCGGCGGAGGAGGCCAGCCGGAGCATGGCGTTCACGTAGGCGTCGCGGAGCCGCACCAGCCACCGCCGCGGCGACAGCGCGCGCAGGATCCGCCGCCCGAGCCCGAGCCCGCGCCGACGCACGCGCCACCCCCGGCGCCGGCTCGCCGTCGCCGTCGCTGCCACGGCCCCGGTGCCTCCAGCGCCGAGCTCGGCCGTGGCGAGGGGCGGGCGGCGCTGCGCGTCGGCGGCGTCGAGGCGGTCGTAGCCGCGGAGCTTCCGGTAGGCCTTGATGCCGCCCTTGCGGGCTCCCGTGGCCGAAGCGCCTGCCATGGCTCCTGGAGCTTGCTCCGACCTCGCGTGGGAATGGTGGTGGGTGGTGGTTCGTAATGGCAGAGAGAGGTAGTATGTTGTTCTACACTTGTAGCATGAGTGCTAGCTAGCTGCCCTGCACGCCTGCACTTATATCCGTGTCACATGGCGAGCTCATTTCTTTTCATCAAGAAAAACAAATTAGCTCACTGGGCGTTTAGCCGCCCTGCAGCTCGTATTATCTTTACTGTGCTGATGATAGCTCGGTCGCTCTCACGATTTAATTAGCCGCTATGTTTTGTTGACCCGTCCATGCGTGCATGGTGCCCGTTTATGCTAGTTTTCAGCTTGACAAGCTAGATTTGGCATTTCTGCTGTAGCGCATGGCATGCTTTAACTCCGCAGCTGACTAACTGAGTTAGGGCATTTACACTCAGGTTGGATTTTTTCTTACTAGTAGGCGACAGAGAATGAAGAAATGAAATGTTGTCTTCACTTAGTTAAAAGATGAGCTCTTGAAAAAACAAGAGAAACTATTTTCTCTATTGCATCATACTTTTTCTTAGCAACATAATTTTCTTACTAAAATTTAATTAACTCTCATTAGTTGTTAGAGATGACAACAATAGATAATGCATTATATTACTTATATCGCTTGTTTCCTTACGTTACGTGGAGGGCTAAGATTACCTGGAGGGATAACAAAAGACATGTCTTCTTTACAATTGTGCATACCCTTATACAAATTTCAATCAAATGAACTATGGAGGGTATACCAAAATCAAGCAAATTAATCTCGATGATCATCAAAGAGGCCCCAAAACAGTAGAAATTATAAATAGGTCATTGGACCACCTAGCGAAGACCACAAACACTAACGCCAGCCAAAGGTGCGCCGCCATCCTCGCCCCTCCATCACCGGAGTTAGGCAAATCATGTGTAGTAGAGCTTGTTGTAGGAGACAAACATAAAATCATCGTGCTAAGCCCCAAAGAAACAAACCAGAGCAATAACCATCGCTAATGACAACAACCATAGATCGGAAGATACTGACCTAAAACTGCACAAGCGAACACGAAAACTCCTACCGGATCTCAAAAGATCTGCCAAACACACGATTCCACGCGTCCTCCGCTAGCACTAGACGTGCCACCAGAGCGAAGATAGGGCAGGAATGACCTTATTCTGACTTCAAGATGTAGCCACCGTCTCACCATCCTGAAGAAGACACTAGAAACTAACTAAACTAGGAACTGAAATCATCCCGCCGGCGAGAGGCCACAGTCCGCCACACCTCCAAGGTCCCAAGGCCACTGGAGGCGGAGAGGACTGGTAGTATCGCTGGCGAGAGCGACAAAACCCTGCATAGGTTTTAGAGGCGCCTCAACATCGCCTCCTGTTTCTTCTGCTACCCCGTACCAATTCACCTGTTTGCGGATTAAAATTCAGGTAAACCAAACTGCAGAAATGGATTCGCTTCCAAAATTATCATATCCGTTTACGCACCTAACCAAAAGTAGATTTTGATGCCTGAAATTGTGAAATAACGGCGAGCCAAACCTCTTGCCATTTTTTTAGTATTGTACATTAATTAAAAAATTAGAGGTTATTGCTAGTGCTAGTATTTCAGCAAAATGTTTTGACATTAAACCTTGAATCTGTGAATAGCCACTGGTACAAACTCGCTACTTAGATACGGCTTGTTAAGCCAGATTACAGTCGTTATGAAATAGGCTCCCCAAAATAGCCTCAGACAAGCGTATATTCCTAGGAACTTGCAACCGCTTCTATAATTTTTGTCTTTCCAGTCGGTTATGTTTATGAACCGCCTCTAAAGTAATCCCTAGACAGCATGTTATCCGGATGAAAAGAGATGGATGTTGCCTAGAGGGGAGGTGAATAGGCGTTTTAAAACTTTTACGAGATGGGCTTAACAAATGCGGAATAAAACTAGCGTTTACTTTGTCAAGTCCAAAGCCTATATACTATGGTTCACCTATGTGCACCAATAACTTATGCTAAGTAATACAAGCAACTATGTGATAGCAAGATATATAAATCCAAGCATGATGGCTATCACAAAGTAAAGTGCATAAGTAAAGAGCTCGGGTATAGAGATAACCGAGACATGCCGGAGATGATGATTTATCCCGAAGTTCACACTTTTGCAAGTGCTCATCTCCGTTTGAGAGGTGTGGTGGCTTAGCTCTCCCGAACGCCACAAATGGTCTCAGCTTGAGGTGTGGTTGCTCGATGCACAACAACGCCACAAAGGCCTCACCCCAAGATGGGGGAGTCACACCACACACCGAGCGCCACGAAGGCGCCTCACCTTATTCTCCGATGACCCTCGCCACAAAGGCCTAGGTCACGGTTCCACTAAGGGATTTCCTTCGAGGCGGAAACCGGGTCTTACACAAAGCTTGGGACACGCATCCACAACTTAATTGGAGGCTCCCAAGAAATCGCCACAAAGGCCTAGATCCGTCTACGGTTCCAAGAACCCAAGAGTGACAACCTTCTTGCTTTCACTTCCACGAACCACCGTGGAGAAATCAAACCTATGCACCAAATGCAATGACAAGAACACCACAAAGATGCTCAAGTCCTTCTCTCTCAAATTCTAACAAAGCTACAAAAGCTATTGGGGGAATAAGAGAGGAAGAACAAAGAGAAGAACACAAAATTCTCCAAGATCTAGATCCCAAAGATTCACTCACAAAGAGATGATATGGTTTGGTCAAAGTGTGGATCTAGATCTCCTCTCTCTTTTCCCTCAAAAGGGGGCAAGAATCATGGATGGATAGAGAGATAGGGCAAGCTTCTCAAGATCAACAATGGAGGAGAGAGAGAGAGAGAGTAGGAGAAGCACATGCCCAAGGATGAAGAAGGGGGGTATTTATACCCCCCAAGAAAATCGAGCCGTTGGGGATATTTGGGGGCGGATAATCCGGCCTAAGTAAGGGCCAGATTATCCGGCCACCCCAGATTATCCGGCCACCCCGGATTATCCGGTCCTCTGGAAAAGTCCGGCCAAAAATCCGTCCTGGATCCAGGGGAGTACTGAGAGCCTCGTCAGAAAGTCCTTAGCTGATTTTTGGGCCCCGGATATTTCGCAAATATCTGGCCCGGATTATCCGGCCTAGTAAACTTGTAAAATCAATATCTAAAGATTGGTAGCTCCGAATAGAGTGAAACCAATTTTGTTGGAAAGAGGACGGCAAGAGGTGATTTTTTATTATTTTTAGAGGTTCAACACCTCAACATGAAAAACCAAGAAAATCACCAAACTCGAAAACGCAACAAGTGATCATGCGAAATCCGTTTTCGATGAACTAGAGCTTGTCATGAGAATAATCACAAGCTGTAAAACATCACATGGATAAGATCCAAATAACAACCAAGAAAGGTGATGCAAAGATGCAAATGTTTGAGCTCTCCGAAGGATACGATCGAGTTACTCACTCGAGAGCCCTCTTGATAGTACATCAACTAAAATATAAACCGATCTCCAACTACACCATGAGACCGGTGAGAAAGAAACCCTATAGAGAGAAAAACTTAACCTTGCGCATTCCACTTGAGCTTGATGATAACGGTTTTGATCGCAACAAGATGAAACGTCTTTCTTGATTGTGCTTTCTTGATAAAGTCATGCGAAATGCTCCCCCATACTCCACTATGGGAGAGCTTCTTCTTCGGCGCATCTTCACATATCCATGATCACCATATGGATGGCAAACTTCAAGCATATGATCTCTTCGAGTTGGCTCATCTTGAACTTGCACTTCATTTCTTCATTGTTCATCATGTTGATGTCTTGAAGTAACTTGAGGACTCACTTCATCTTCATCTTCAAGACATACTTGACACTTGATATCCTTCATCAATTTCTTCTTATTGCAACCTTGAAGCCAACATATGGTTCAAGCATTGCCTTGGACAACTCCTACAAATATAACTCAATGCAAATATTAGTTCATAGGGATTGTCATTAATTACCAAAATCACACATGGAGGCTACATGCACTTTCACCGGACCGTCTCATATGGTTCAAGCATTGCCTTGGACAACTTCTACAAATATAACTCAATGCAAATATTAGTTCATAGGGATTGTCATTAATTACCAAAATCACACATGGAGGCTCCATGCACTTTCACCGGACCGTCTCTATATAGTGAGACTCACGTTATTCCTACCTAGACCTTTTTATATTCTGGAGGTCTCCGGTATATCTGGACTTAGAAGCGGTTTGTTAATAAGCCGTTTAAGATGTCCTTCGTGTTTTACTATATGTTAAAGACGATGTCTATCTTCCTGCTAAGTCATTTGAGATGTCCTTCGTGTTTAACTATATGTTAAATACATAATATTCCTGCTAGTGATCGAGAACCACGAAGCACTAGGCTACCCAAGGTTGGTAGTGATGTTTGCAGGTATTTTTTTTTATCTTCTCCACTTTTATTTTGTACAATCTATTTTTTGATGCAAACATAACAAATATCATGCAAACAATTCTCAGTAGAATGCTCACAATTCCTTTCCTTATTGTGAATACAATCATGACAACTAGCTAGTTTGCACATTTTAAGAAACCCATACATGGCGATTGTAACAATGACTAGCATAACAACAACACCGGAAACGTACCGTTGACACATTTCCTTCCTGGGACCATACTTTTTTTTATCTTATCCATCTTCAACCTAGTTGTTTTCCTAGCTTCTTTCTTCTTGATGTTATGTTCATCGATCATATCGACCAACACTAACTCTATTTTCCTTTCTTTTTCAGAACTCGTTGCATTTTCCCATTGGTAGTACGTGCAGCAGTTGCATTCCGTATTATTTCAAACCCTCCGACAATATTGCTAGATGTACACAATGGCTGAATTCGATGGGTTACACCTAGGTATTACTCGAGGTGCTCGCTTAACCAATGTGTCTCCAATTTTTTTTTTGTTCTGAAGCGGTCAGTTTACTAACCCATCTCTAAGAGCCATAATCTGCTTAGAGTGGGCCTCTTTACCAACCCGCATCAACACAAAGAGACGACACTAAGAAACAACCCACTCAGGAGTTCAGCCAGTTAGAGACGGTTACTAACAATCTCCGACTTAGGCTGTCAGGCAGTTCGAGACGTCTGCTTATAAAAATCGTCTCAGCCCCGTAGATCATGGAGGTGGCTATGAAATGTAACCGCCTCAGAGGGTCCTACCTTTGGAGACGGCTCTTATTGTGGCCTATCTAAGGTTGCTATCCTTTGAGCTGGTACGTTAACCGTCTCATCTTGGCGTGCTATTAGATACCAAGGCTTTAACCTTGATAGCAGAACCATATGAGCACTACGAACGAAAACCGGATCTACGCAGTTGTTCGGTACTAGTGAGCTAAGTTTTTTTAGAAGTACAAAGTGATGAAAAATTCCGGGCTAACTCGCCCACTCAGGTCAAGGCTAGATGTGCAAGGAGACCATTACCATGAAAATACCTTAGAAGTGAGGTTAAGAGCATCCCCACTCGTTGGCGCTCCCCACGCCCAAATCCGGCGAAATTTTCGTCCGGATTGGAGGAAGATTTGGCCTGGGGAGCGCCGAAGTTCCAGCCGTCCCCCCGGCAGGAAACCCCCAACCTCGACCATTTGACATATTTCAAACAAATTTAACATAAAATTTAACAAGTTCGGCGACCAAGAGTACGAAAATTGCTGAAACAAATTCGGCGATAGTCAGTACAATGTTTAACAAGTGCTGAAACAAATGAAGCACACAATTTCACAATTTTTCAAACAAATTAAGACAGACTAGTTGGCGTCGGCGTTGGCGTTGCCTCGGAGCCTCCATATGTGCTCCACCAGATCATCTTGCAGCAGCTGATGCATTGTAGAGTCTGGAATCTCCTGGCGCATAGCAATGAAGGCGGCCCATGATGGAGGCACCTGGTGATTAGACTGTGCAAGAGGACCCTCTCTCTCATATGGTGCTTCTTGCTCAGCCAGAGGAACCGGATGCTTCCGCTCATTTTCAATAATCATATTGTGTAGGCACACACAGCAGTTCATCACCTCCCACATCTGATCTTTGGACCAAGTCATAGCGGGGAACCGGACGACAGCAAATCTCTGCTGGAGGACATTAAATGCACGCTCGACGTCTTTTCGGCAAGCTTCTTGTTTCTTGACAAACTCGCAAAGTTTGGGGGTGCTAGGGTTCGAGATAGTCTTCACAAATGTTGCCCACTTTGGATAGATACCGTCTGCAAGGTAGTATCCTTTGTTGTAGTGCCGACCATTGATCACATAGTCCACCGGGGGAGCATGACCCTCAACAAGCTTGAAAAAGACCGGGGAGCAGTTTAGGACGTTGATGTCATTGTTGGATCCAGGCATACCAAAGAAAGAGTGCCAAATCCAGAGATCATGGGTAGCCACTGCTTCAAGTATCACAGTGCAGCCTTTTTGTGACCCTTGTACATTCCCTGCCACGCAAACGGACAGTTCTTCCATTGCCAATGCATGCAGTCAATGCTTCCAAGCATCCCTGGAAAACCTCTAGCTTCATTTGTTGCATGGATCCTCTGAGTGTCTTCGACAGTGGGTGATCTCAAGTAATAGTCCCCGAACACTGCTATGACGGCCCTGCAGAACCGGTAGAAACAATCAAGGGCGGTGGACTCCTGTAAGGGTACATTGCCCCTATGTGTGGTTTTGGTAATTAATGACAACCCCTATGGACTAATGTTTTCATTGAAGTTTATATGAAGGAATATTCCATAGGTACTACTTGTACTCCATGTGTTGGATTCAAGTATGGATGCCATGAAGATAAAGGTATATCTTGTGTATTGGCATCAAGATCATCGGTATGAAGATACATATGTGATATGATCAAGAAGAAGAAATGAAGATGGAGTTCTTATGTGGAACTCAATATTAGCCATGCTCTATCTTATGTGAGTATGAGAAGATACAAGGATTGAGTTGGGCAAGTTCAAGATGAGCATCTCAAGTGGATCACATGCTTGAAGCTTGCCGTCCATTTGGTGATAGTGGACATGTGAAGATGTGCATCAATGGAGCTTTCCCATCATAGTGTATGGGGGAGTATTTGTGAGTCTTCACGAAGCAACATTGATCAAGTGAGGCATTCCGGCTTGTGTAGAGCTTGAAGAGTTATCATCAAGATCAAGCGGGATGTGCAAGGCAAAGGTATGGCCTTGCTAGGTTTTCCTTTTACCGGTCTCAAGGTGGATGTTGGGAGACCGGATTATAGGATAGATAGCCGCACTATTAAGAGGGGCTTTCGGTTGAGTAACTTGATCACATCGTCTTAGGGAGCTCAATCCTTTGCATACTTTGCATATCCTTATTGCTTCTTGGTGTTTCTCTGTGTGAGGATCTTGTGCTTGTTGCTAGCTTTACAACAAGCCCAAGTTCATCGAAAACGGAATCCGCATGCATCTTCTATTGCGTTTCGAAGTTTGGACGTCTTCGCCGTTTCTTGACGGTGCGAGACTCCCTCTCTAAAATCATCTAAAAATGTTATGTGAGGAGTCTCCATATTTCCAGTTTTTGTTGGGGTTCTATTCGTCGTTACCTTTCCAACAAAATTGGTTTCATGTCATTCGGGGTTCGGGAGCAATAGTTATTAAAGAAAAAGGAAAAAGGAAATGGAGAAAAAGAATAAAAGAAAAAAAGGGGAATGGGGCAGCCGGCCGGACCGGCCCAGCCGCCGGCCCACCCGGTCGAAGACCGGCCCTGGCACCGGTGCCATCCGGCCGGGATCCAGGGGCATTTTGGCCTGTAACCGGCCTCGGGCCCGGTCAGCAACCGGCCTACCCGGCGCTGCCCCCGGCCCAACCGGCGCGCGCGGCCGCTCTCCTATGCGCCGCCCACGCGCTGCAGCGTGGCCTGCTCGCCCGGCGAGGCCCGCTCCGCCCCGCGCGGCCCACTCGTGTGGCCTGCTCCCCGCGCGGCCCGGCTCCGCGCCGCCCGTGCGCCGCTGGGCTGCCGCCGCCCACGCGGCCTGGCTGCCTCCGCGCGGCCTGAAGGAATTCGGCCGCCCTGTGCGCTATCTGCAGCGCCCGGTCGGTGGGCCGGTCCGACCGGGCAGGCCACCGGCCTCTCCGGCCCAGGCTCCGGTCGGCCGGCCTGCTGACCGGCTGGGCTCTTTTTTAGCTCGTTTTTTATCCGTTTTTCACCTGGTTTTTTCCCCAACGGTTATTTTTCTCCCTAGACTATAAATAGCCCTTCTTCCACCTTGAGCAACTAGTTCTTCCCATTCTCTCTCCTACATTGCTACTATTTGAAGAACTTGCTCTTCCCCTTGAATCCTCCAACCATTCTTGCTCATATTTGAGGATTTGAGAGAGGGGATCTAGATCTACACTTCCACCAAACCGTTTCTTCTCTAAGTGAGGGAATCTCTTGGGATCTAGATCTTGGAGTCTTTGGTTGACTTTCCCCTTGTTCTTCCTCTCCAATCTCATCCTAGCATTCGTTGCTTTGGTGGGATTTGAGTGTGAAGGACTTGAACACCTCCGGTGTTCTTGCTTTGCATCATTGCATAGTGTTGAGCTCTCCACCACGATTTGTTCGAGTGAGAGACCGTGAGCTTGTTACTCTTGGAGGGTGACCTCCTAGTTGGCTTGGTGATTGGTGCTCCGGTGATCTCTTCAAGAAGATTGTGAAGAGGCCCGGGCTTCTCCTTCGTGGAGCTTGTGAAGTGGTTGTGGAGCTTGCCATCTCCGGAGCGGAGGAAAAGCTAACCATAAGGAAAGGGCCATTATCCTTCGTGGGTGTGGTTCGGAGAATAGGGTGAGCCTTCGTGGCGCGGGGAATCCTTCGTGGGACCTCCACTCCTCCAAACGTGACGTACCTTGTTGCAAAGCAAGGGAACACGGGAATACATCCTCGTCTCCGCGTGCCTCGGTTATTTCTATACCCGAGCTCTCTTTCCTTGTGATAGCCATCGTGCTTGAAGTACATATATCTTGCTACACTTATGCTACATATATCTTGTGCCTATCTTGCTTAGCTCTAGTTGCTATTGTTACACTTAGTTGAGCTTAGCATATTTAGGGTTTGTGCTTGTAAACTAAACGATAGTTTAATTCCGCATTCATACAAGACAAATCCGCAAGAGTTTGTAATTTCCTATTCACCCCCCCCCCCTCTAGGCGACATCTCGATCTTTCAATTGGTACCAGAGCAAGGTCTCTCCTTGTTTAAGGCTTCACCGCCTTGAGAGTAAAGATGTCGGCTAGTATAGTGCACAATCACACAATTGTCTTTAATGGCACAAATTATCTTTTGTGGAGAAATTGCTTGCTTTGTAAGCTTCGGACCTTGTGTCCACATATAGAGCAATTTCTAGATGTCGGTTTTTCTCCTCCGATGGATTCTCAAAATCTATCTTTAGAGGATGAGAAAAACTTACATCTTGAAGCTCAAGTATCTAATGAGCTTTTATTCTCTTTGAGACCCGATTTTCGTAGGTTCTTGATATATATAAAGCGAAAATCGTCTCATGAGATGTGGATCAAGCTTAAGGAAATGTTTGGTGGATCCACTTCTCAATTGGTCGGTGGTGACTCCGAGGAGCTCTCTTCCCCTTCACATCATGAAGAGCTCCAAGTTGCTTCCACCTCTGGTCGTGATGATATATCATCTTCTTCCACTTCACCAACGTGTTGCAAGACACAAGGTAATGATATGGTGAGTGGTGAGGGAAATTGCAATGTTGATATTGTGCTCAATAGTGATGACTCTTCATCTCTATCTCATTGCAATGTTTCCTCTTTGGACTTAAACACATCTTGCATTGAAAATAATCTACATGCTTGTGTTGACAGTCCTTGCATATCTTGTGTAAATTGCTTACATAGATCTCATGAGAATATGCTTGCCTTGTCTTGCTCCCATAATCAAAATGCTTCTATTTCCTCTAGTTGCTTGTTGACAAACAATGTAGAGGAAACCGAACACTCTATGGATCAAGACATGATTTCAAATGAGGATTCAAGAATACCTTCATCTTCATCCTCCGGTATGCACATGTGCCTTATGACAAATGGATCAAAGGTATCTCCTACTTTGACTCCTAACACATCCTCTAATGATGAGAGTGATGATGATGATAATGATGAAGAACATAATACCTTGGTGCATGATATGGCAATGGTATATGCTTCTCTTCGTGGTAATAAAGAAGCTCGTGCTTATCTCGAACACTCTATGGATACCTTGAATAAATATAGGGAAACCATAGTGGAGTTGGAGTCCCATGTTGAAAATGGGGAAATGAGATTCACTCTCCTCAAGCATGAGCTAAAAGATGAGAAGCATGCTAATTTCATGCTTACACAAAAAATTGAATCCTATATGCATGAAAATGAGAAAACTATTGTTGATGCTTGTGCTACTAACTCTAATTCTTGTGAAGCATCGACCTTAAAGGAGAATGTTGAGCTAAGGGCTCAACTTGAGTTGCTAACTAGCAATTATAGGGAATTGGAAGAAAGTCATAAAAAGCTCTCAAGCTCTCATGATGATCTTCTAATTTCCTATGATGGGCTAAAGTTAGCTCATGAGGCAAGTATCACTAAGGTAACATCTTGTGAGCCTCATATGGATGTTAGCACAATCTCTACTACAAATGCTATATTGCCATGTGCTAGTCCTTGTAATCCATCTAGTCAAACTAGTGATACACCTTGTGTTGGATTACTCACTTTGCCTTGTTGCTCTAACAATGAAGCTTCTACTTCCTCTAGTACTTGTATTTCTACTAACCATGTAGAGGAAATAAAAGAGCTCGAGGCTCAAGTCCTTTCTTTGAAGAAAGACTTGGAAAAGCGTCATGAAGGGAAATCCGCACTTGACAAGATGCTAAGTGTGCAACAATCCCCCAATGACAAAAGTGGACTTGGATTCAACTCCAATAACAAGAACAAGTCCAAGAGCAAGAGCAACAAGAAGAAGGGCCAAGACAAAGTCAAGGATCCGGCCAAGTTGGTTTGCTTCAAGTGCAAGGTTGAAGGGCATCATGTTAGATCATGCCCATTGAAGAAAAAGAAGCACTTGAGTGAGAAACAACAAGGGAAACGGCCACAAGGTCAAGGTCAAGCTCATGCTCGACCTCAAGTTGAAGATAGGCCACTTCCCAAGAAGAATCAAGATATTGTTCCCCAAGAGAAGAAATCAATAAAGAAGAGAAAGGGGAACACTTGCTACTTATGCCGTGAGAAGGGGCACTTTGCTTCTTCTTGCTTAGGTGGTACCTTATCTAACCCTATAATTGTTGATGATGATTATTCTCTAGGGAAGGATAAGGATGGCAATGTGTTTGCCAAGTTTGTTGGAGCTCAAAGTGGTTTCAAGAAAAGAACCATTTGGGTTGCCAAGCCTATTGTGACTAACCTCTTAGGACCCAACTTGGTTGGGGACCAACAATCTCAAACTTGATCAATAGGTACAGTTGGAGGGCATTGGAGATTTGGCTACTTCATGAAGAATTAAGGGATCTTCATATATTAAACTTTGACCAAGCCAAGTCGTATGGATTATCGTCTATATCTTATAATCCAATGTTCCTCCTTGCGGTAACTTATACTTCAACTCTTCATGTTTATTGTAAGTTACTTGCCCCTTTGCATGTTTGGTTTTGTACCAAATATATGTATGTATGTGTTGTGTCTTACTTGCTTATCTTGTGTATTCAAGTATGTTTGTTTGACTCACCATATACTTGTGTATTGTTTTGAGCCTAATGCACCTTGATGATATCTTATTTGGCTCTCTTTGAAGTGATTAATGGAACATCCCATTTTGGGGGAGTGATATGCTTTGTGCATCTCTCTTTCTTTAAAATGTGTGTACATGGGTACCACCACTTAGTATTGATATTGCAAGATTATCTAGTCACTATGTGGTGTGCAATACTCATGAGAAATTCAAATTCTAAATATCCATTAATCACCTCTAGTTGAATTTTAGTTGCCTCTTATTTAGAAGAAATGTTTTATCACATTATGGGGGAGTAATATGTTTTGTACATATCACAAGCCTAGAAAATGTGAACATGTGAGGTTATGCCACTTAGAGTTGATGCTCTTAATTATCTTGTTCCTAGGTGGCATGTTTGCTCAAACAAGCTCCATTCATAATAAAAATATTTTATTACTCATCTTGTGGGCTCTTGTTTGAATATGAAATTCTTGGTGCGGTTTTTCCTCAAATACATATCTCTATATCTTATTTGAGACACCGTTTGCTTCAAGTTATTCTAATCATTGCCGTGCGTGATTGTGTGACTAGTTGAAGTTATCAAGAATCTTCATCCGTGCATAGTGCTTAATTCTATATACTTATCCTATGTCTTTTATTGTGAAGATTGATCCTTACTATCTTTGTCAATTCACCACCGGAAATTATTTCCAATATACTCATTGTCTTGACAATTGATAACTTTATATGTGGTTGAATTTTTGGATCATCTTCACCTTGGATTGTTTCTTATTGCCTTATTTTTACTTCCAACAAATCTTTGTTGCTCCCATGTGTCTTCCTTGTCCCTTTGAAAAATGTTTTGATAAATTCTCTTGATTCATATCAAGTGTTTGTTTTGGAAGACAAACCTTTTCCTTACGGTACATTGTGCCATTGTGAAAAGTGTATAGGGTTTGGTTTATTTTGTTTGAACCTTGCTCTTTTGGGGAGTTTGCTATCTCATTCTTTCTTACATGATTTATTTGCTTGAATGAGATAAATCCTTGAGCATGTTTCCTTTATTTCATCCTTTATGCTCAATGGTTTCTTCTTAGTTCATTTGTTGAACTTTGTTGAACAAATCTTTTGTGATTTGCTTCTTAGATATAACTTGGACAACAAATTTGTTTTGTGGCACCTCTATGCCTTATCTAATTCTTTTGGTGTTTTGTCCAAAGTATATCTTTCTTGGATCTTTAAAGGTTTTGGTGCATGCTTATATGTAATTTGTTTATACTTGTAGCATGCTTGCTTTCTTTAGATCCATTATGTAGGATATACTCCATCAAATCCTAAATGGCTAAGATGTGCATGAAATTCAAACTTCATCTAAATATGCACATGTTTATATGGAGTGTGTCCTATATATTGTGGTTAGTCTAACCATGTTGGACCCAATAAGTTTGGGGACCAAGATGTACTTGAATGATGTTTTAGGTACATTGGAGATGCAATGGAAGCTTGTCTCATCTATAAGGAAGGTGTTGTCACCATATGAGAATTGGAGTCAAGCTAGGATGATCGATGAACTCTTATCTACTACATCAAGCCATTCCTATCTCGGTAACAAGTATCTTATTCATGCATTCTCATATAGCATCCAACCTCTTGTAGGTTGCATCTTGGCATGAAATTCTTTATTTCGAAAATATTGAGGTTCTTGAGAAATCCTTTTAAAGAAAACTTCTTATTGTACACTTGAGTAATTTGAGAAGATGCATATGATAGGTTATATATATATATATATCATATTTTATGATTCACCTATCACAAATATGCCCTCTAGCAATTTATTGCATATCAATTCCTCAAAGAGCTCTTGTGTGCAATATTGATGAATTTGTGAAATAAATCCGTATTTGTGATACTTGTTGCCTTTCTCAAAACACTCCAACTAGCTCTACTTCCCTTATTGTTAGTTGTAATGCTTTTGAGGTTTAACTTGGTTGAAGTTCATTCATATATACCATAAGTGAAAATTGGAGCCATTGGCTATATATGCTTCTTAAGCAAACATAGTTTGGTATATTTTATGACTTCATCTTGGATATCTTGTTTTATCTATTTTGTTAACCTCTTGTGTGTGCATGTTTCTTTATGGATCACTTTGTCCACTTTAGAAACTCATATACATAAGAGTGTTAATCCATCACCTTGATATCCTTGATCTTTGCCGACCATCTTTTACCCCTTTTGTTTTTAGTGGGTTGGTAAAGAAAATTTATGAGTGCTTGGTTTATTTATTTTCTTCATGCACTCATATCTCGTAATTGTTGGACTCAAGTTGTTCTTGATAAGCATACTCTCTTTATCTTAGTTGTGTTCTAAATGATATATAGGGAGTGAGGATTCCATGTTTGTGCATATTGTATTCAAATGCAAACATTATAAATTGTGCACGAACCTTGGGGAGCTTTCTTATTTTTAGAGCACTATATCTTTCTTATCATGATATCTTTGTTTGTCCAATTGGATCTTTGATTGCTTGCTTTATTTGTTGAAGCTCACTTCACCATGTTATCTTTATGCAATCTTTGATCCTCAATATAGTTTGATTTCCTTCAAGTATTCATCATTGGATATGTGCACTTGATTCCACTCAAATTATGAGAAGTGCACACTTTGGGGAGGAACTCACATTATATTGGCCTTCTAAATTTTTCACCCATTTTGACAATCGATGCCAATGGGGGAGAAGTTTAGAGGGTTTAAGGGAATGGTTTTATACTTAAGCTTGGTTTGTGCTTAAGTGTTTTGCCTCTCATGCATTCCATATTTATATGTCTTGCATGGTTGTATATATATAGTGGAAACTATCCCAAAGGTTAATCTTGACAATGTATGCAATGAATTCATGTTCATCACACGTGCATACATTGTGGGGGAGTTTTCACTATATATATTGGTTCTACTCACATCTCTTGCATTTGTTGTAGTTGTGTGAGTAGAGCCTGTTTTGATATGGGCTAGTAGCTTTGTGTTACTTGACCATATCAAATACAACCTCTTGTATACAACTTATTCTCGGATAAGTTGCGTACTTGTTTCTAATATTCATTATATAAACCCTCTTACTGTGGTTGTCATCAATTATCAAAATGGGGGAGATTGTAAGTGTACATTGCCCCTATGTGTGGTTTTGGTAATTAATGACAACCCCTATGGACTAATGTTTTCATTGAAGTTTATATGAAGGAATATTCCATAGGTACTACTTGTACTCCATGTGTTGGATTCAAGTATGGATGCCATGAAGATAAAGGTATATCTTGTGTATTGGCATCAAGATCATCGGTATGAAGATACATATGTGATATGATCAAGAAGAAGAAATGAAGATGGAGTTCTTATGTGGAACTCAATATTAGCCATGCTCTATCTTATGTGAGTATGAGAAGATACAAGGATTGAGTTGGGCAAGTTCAAGATGAGCATCTCAAGTGGATCACATGCTTGAAGCTTGCCGTCCATTTGGTGATAGTGGACATGTGAAGATGTGCATCAATGGAGCTTTCCCATCATAGTGTATGGGGGAGTATTTGTGAGTCTTCACGAAGCAACATTGATCAAGTGAGGCATTCCGGCTTGTGTAGAGCTTGAAGAGTTATCATCAAGATCAAGCGGGATGTGCAAGGCAAAGGTATGGCCTTGCTAGGTTTTCCTTTTACCGGTCTCAAGGTGGATGTTGGGAGACCGGATTATAGGATAGATAGCCGCACTATTAAGAGGGGCTTTCGGTTGAGTAACTTGATCACATCGTCTTAGGGAGCTCAATCCTTTGCATACTTTGCATATCCTTATTGCTTCTTGGTGTTTCTCTGTGTGAGGATCTTGTGCTTGTTGCTAGCTTTACAACAAGCCCAAGTTCATCGAAAACGGAATCCGCATGCATCTTCTATTGCGTTTTCGAGTTTGGACGTCTTCGCCGTTTCTTGACGGTGCGAGACTCCCTCTCTAAAATCATCTAAAAATGTTATGTGAGGAGTCTCCATATTTCCAGTTTTTGTTGGGGTTCTATTCGTCGTTACCTTTCCAACAAAATTGGTTTCATGTCATTCGGGGTTCGGGAGCAATAGTTATTAAAGAAAAAGGAAAAAGGAAATGGAGAAAAAGAATAAAAGAAAAAAAGGGGAATGGGGCAGCCGGCCGGACCGGCCCAGCCGCCGGCCCACCCGGTCGAAGACCGGCCCTGGCACCGGTGCCATCCGGCCGGGATCCAGGGGCATTTTGGCTCAGAATCGGCCTCGGGCCCGGTCAGCAACCGGCCTACCCGGCGCTGCCCCGCCCAACCGGCGCGCGCGGCCCGCTCTCCTATGCGCCGCCCACGCGCTGCAGGCGTGGCCTGCTCGCCCGGCGAGGCCCGCTCCGCCCGCGCGGCCCACTCGTGTGGCCTGCTCCCCGCGCGGCCCGGCTCCGCGCCGCCCGTGCGCCGCTGGGCTGCCGCGCCCACGCGGCCTGGCTGCCTCCGCGCGCGGCTGAAGAATTCGGCCGCCCGTGCGCTATCTGCAGCGCCCGGTCGGTGGGCCGGTCCGACCGGGCAGGCCACCGGCCTCTCCGGCCCAGCTCCGGTCGGCCGGCTCGCCGACCGGCTGGGCTCTTTTTTAGCTCGTTTTTTATCCGTTTTTCACCTGGTTTTTTCCCCAACGGTTATTTTTCTCCCTAGACTATAAATAGCCCTTCTTCCACCTTGAGCAACTAGTTCTTCCCATTCTCTCTCCTACATTGCTACTATTTGAAGAACTTGCTCTTCCCCTTGAATCCTCCAACCATTCTTGCTCATATTTGAGGATTTGAGAGAGGGGATCTAGATCTACACTTCCACCAAACCGTTTCTTCTCTAAGTGAGGGAATCTCTTGGGATCTAGATCTTGGAGTCTTTGGTTGACTTTCCCCCTTGTTCTTCCTCTCCAATCTCATCCTAGCATTCGTTGCTTTGGTGGGATTTGAGTGTGAAGGACTTGAACACCTCCGGTGTTCTTGCTTTGCATCATTGCATAGTGTTGAGCTCTCCACCACGATTTGTTCGAGTGAGAGACCGTGAGCTTGTTACTCTTGGAGGGTGACCTCCTAGTTGGCTTGGTGATTGGTGCTCCGGTGATCTCTTCAAGAAGATTGTGAAGAGGCCCGGGCTTCTCCTTCGTGGAGCTTGTGAAGTGGTTGTGGAGCTTGCCATCTCCGGAGCGGAGGAAAAGCTAACCATAAGGAAAGGGCCATTATCCTTCGTGGGTGTGGTTCGGAGAATAGGGTGAGCCTTCGTGGCACGGGGAATCCTTCGTGGGACCTCCACTCCTCCAAACGTGACGTACCTTGTTGCAAAGCAAGGGAACACGGGAATACATCCTCGTCTCCGCGTGCCTCGGTTATTTCTATACCCGAGCTCTCTTTCCTTGTGATAGCCATCGTGCTTGAAGTACATATATCTTGCTACACTTATGCTACATATATCTTGTGCCTATCTTGCTTAGCTCTAGTTGCTATTGTTACACTTAGTTGAGCTTAGCATATTTAGGGTTTGTGCTTGTAAACTAAACGATAGTTTAATTCCGCATTCATACAAGACAAATCCGCAAGAGTTTGTAATTTCCTATTCACCCCCCCCCCTCTAGGCGACATCTCGATCTTTCAACTCCGCCATCCGAAGATAGTCATCTGCACTATCACCGGGAGCTCCATACGCCAGCATCCTCATAGCCACTGTGCACTTCTGCAGTGACGAAAATCCAACCAAACTAGTGCAATCCGCCTTGCATCTGAAGTAGGGATCAAAGTCTCGGATGGCATACACAATTTGCAGAAATAGCTTTCTACTCATCCTGAAACGACGCCGGAAAACACTCTCACCGTGCAATGGATTGTCGGTGAAGTAGTCGGCGTACAACATGCAGTAGCCCTCCATTCGCTGTCTCGGCTTGCACTTCCGGCGACCTGGTGCCGACCCACCACGTCGACCTCCGCCTGCCGTCCCGGCGTACATGCTTGCCAAGCAACCGAGGATCATCATGTGCTCGTCATCTTGGGCGGCTGCTGCCATCTCTTCTTGCATAAGCTCGACGAACATCTGCTCCTCCTCTTCGTCTGAGTCCATGGCCGGCGAGGTAAATGGACGAACACCTGACGGGCGTGGTCGAGGCAACCCGAGCCGCGAGCGACGAGGAGCATGCCAAAGTCGGAAAACAGGCCGGCGGAAGAGCAGCCAGATAGGCCGTCGTCGAAAGACGGCGGAATATAGGCAGGTGGGGAAGGAGGGACGGCGGAATCTGGGCAACAAGCCGGCGGGGGTGGTGCCGGCGGCGAGAGAGATGCGAGGGGTGGGGGAGATTTTGAGCGAGGTGGCGGTGGGGTTCGTGTGTCGAGTCACCGACAGATCGGGCCCTTCCCCGCTTTTCACTCGTCCGGAGTCCCCGATAGGTCCCCGGGGGGCCGGGGATGGCGTGGGCTCGCCGGATGGATGAAGGGCCAAATCCGGACAAAAACGAGGAACAGGGGGCGCGACTGGGCCGAATTTCGCCGTCCGGATGGGAAAAACGTCGCTCGGGGGTCTCGTCGGGGGGACGAGTGGAGATGCTCTAACCTATGGAGGGACAGTAGATTTGGAATCAAAAGGCCACGATTATTTTTTATATTAATTATTGCGTTACGTGGGTTTTAAATTTGAGACATGAAGGCTTTGATACAATATTAAATGATGCATTAGCCAAGTTTTTTCAAAGTCCAAACTGATAAAAGGGTTTTAGTCTATAAATTTTGTTACCTCCTTTTTTACGAATAAGGCGCACGCGTATTTCACAACGAACTTTGATCGAAAAATTAAACAATAAAATATTAATTATATTGTACATAATTAGTATCGTTAAATTCGCATTGAAAAACACTCTCTAATGGTGCTAGTTTTATAAGAACAATTTTTTATGTATTTAAAGTAATCCTTGATCAAAGAAAAACAAAAAAAAACCTTATTCATTTGGTTGGATGGAGTAACAATCAGTACATGAGTGTTTAATGGCGGTCGATATCACAATTAACTAGCCACTTATTCGTTAACACGTCGTATATACAGGGTTGCGCCATGTACGACATGCTTCAATCATACATTACTCATGCACGCGTTGCTTTCGTAGCTCAGCAATCATGTGTAATGGCCTTTTCTAAATCACAAAACCAGCTAACTTCGTGACATACATATAGATAAGCATGCTACCGGCCAAAGTCAAGCTTTCGTCATAACAGCTTGACTGCCCGTCTGCCCGCAGCGGGGAACATCACTCGGCCAGAGCACTACGACGAATGATACTAAAGCCCGAGCAAAAGATATCATATCCTACCGTATCGTCGTATCGACGCCATGATTTTCCATGTTAGTCCGGACTCCGGAGTCCCCAACTACCAGCGGTGTCATTATGCCTGCAAACGAATCGAGTTCCTGCGAGTTATACTTGGTTTAGTTTATACTACAAAATTTATGCGAGTTTCAACCGAGTTGAGTTAAAACATGCTTAGCTTATAACGATCTCGACTGAGGTACAGTATAAGCTAGCTAAGCTAGACATCTAGTAGTTGTAGCAAACGTGAACCTTTGGGCCTTGGCCTTGGCACATCGATGTCAGGTTTAATCAACAGAGCATATAGTTACATCTTTAATATTCCCTCCGTTACTGAATACAAGGTCACAAACTCATGTTCCAGGTACTGTATCAAGAAAATAAAGTCAACTAATTAATAGCATGATTAACTATGCGAAATTGTTCTTGTGTTCCGAGTTAATTAAATGTGTTGCAAGTGGTGCATCTTTCTCTACGGTTGAATGCAACATTCATACTAATGAGCACCATCTTACGAGGTAGAAACCTAATTTTTTTTCTCGATGATTAGTGTTAGTGGCCATATATTATATGAAAATTGTATTTTTTATAGTGGCCTTGTATTTAAGAAAAGAGGGAATGTTTTCAATGTGATGAAAATTACAGGCTTGGATCTATATGCTAAACAAGAAGCTACAGGAAAAAAACATTACCTATGATCCAATTATCATTGGGATCTAACTAGAAAAAGAAACTGCAAATACGTATAATATCATATACTAATAACAACTACATACACAGAGATGGCATGAAAGATGAAGAGCTTACCGTGAACGAATGAGTTAGCAAATAAACATCGGGTTTTCATGCTTAATTAACCTTTCGGTCATGTTCGCGCGTAGAAAGAAAGAAAAAAAAAAATCTCCCACCACATACAAGGTAGCAAATTATTCAATTTACTTTACTTGCATAACATAATCTAAAGATCAGCTTGTTTTCAAATCTAAACCATGTAATATACTTACTCAACTCATTTGTTTTCGAGTCGACCTCCGGCCGAGCTTACGAGATAGTCGATCTTGAGCAGGGGTCATGAGCCTGGAGCTATTTTTGCAGGCCTAGGTGTCACAGTTGGATCGAAGCCATGGCTCCACATGCCACTTGGCCACCCGCCTCACCGCTCGATTTTAAAAACGGAAGGGTCCGCAGGGAAGAGAACAACGGCATGGTCATGGTCACGCACGAACGCAGGGAAGAGAACAAGAACGCCTCCAGGAAGGAAGACAAATCTGGGATCTCGCCGCTGGCTGCTCCGGGCGGCAGCGGCATAATAAGAAGGCCCCTAATCTTAATCTTGCCCGGACCGCGACAAGGCCATTGGATCCTGGCGTGTGGTGGCCGGGCCCATCCTGGCGCCGCACCCACCGGCCACCGAGTGATCCACCGGCGGCGATCAGACCCGCCATGAATGCGCGCCACCACGACGCGTCTGCACGAGCACGACACGGCAGCACGGGCCGGCCTGCGCCCGCGGCTTTTACGCGCCCCCATGTGTTCCGCCCTGGTATTCATTCGCGTCGCGTGCCCCTGCACGGCATGGAGCTGCCGCCGATCGATCTCGCGTCGTCGGTACAGATAGTGGGATCGAGGTTGTGGTGGTACCGTACAGGGGAGCTGCGCCCTGCTGCGTCACGATCTCCGGTCTGCTCGGTGGGGTTTTAGGCTGGGCGACACTCTGCCGGTGGGTTGCTCTCCTCGGTGCTAATTGCTGGGGCAGAGTGAAGAGTTCAGCCTAAGCCCAGTGCTCGCTTGAATCCTACAGCTGGAACATGCACTAATCCACAACCATAAGTAATGTGCTAGCAGCGATCTCGATCTCGGTCTCGGGCTAACTCCGACCAAAATCTATACAACAGTTTTTTTTTTTTTGGAGCAAACGTGAGGTTGCTTTCTATGATCTTGGCGCGCGCGGCTTCTTTTTGGATCGCAAGCAAAATGGCCGCACCTTTTTGTTCTTTTCTTAATTAAAGAGTACTCCTAGGCATACCATATTTTTATACTCCCGTCGTACCGAAATAAGCTTCGCGCCAACAATTTTACAAAAACGTCCTTTGCAAACTTCTGACATATCCTAAACTTCCCGTCGTCCTGTCGCTCTTGCTCGCTCTCTTCCTGGTCTCCTCACACCACCACACGCCGCTCGACGGCCACCTTGCTCCCTCGTCCCGCTCCCGGCCTCCTCTACCTTGCTTCTCGCAAGCCCCGCTGCCACCGCCTTCCTCCCCGCGCCGACATATCCCAAGGTTCGATTTTAGGACAGACTAAAAATATTACAAAGAGAGTATTACAACGTATTACACACTAAAAATATGTCTAAATGCATGCAACCGTGTCCAAACAAACTTGAGCAGCTTATTTTAGGGTAGAGGGAGTATTACAACGCGTTGAATTTTGACAAACTATTTCTTGTTTTAGGAACCGAGAGAGTAGTAGAAAAATCATATCGAAAATTTCAGTTCTTTATGGTGCTGAAGTTATGATGTTCTCTTGTCAAGAAACAATATACAGTTGTGATCTTGTGACAACTTCGACATATTGTCGCACTATCCACTTATTAGGATAGCTATCGACTTGAATGCACATTTGCCGTGGGTTTGCTGAATTATGTCGCATTGATAAAACTTCTATCATTCTCTAAAAATTATGTCAAATTGTAGATTAAAAAATCGCGTGAGAAAACCATGAAAAATTCATATCGGGTGAGTAGACAACGAAAAAAAAAACGTAAAAGAAGGAAAAACGATTCATACTGAGGTCAATAGGGCCAATTGTCCAGCCCAGAAAAGAAACAAGAGTGCAGTTTCGGGAGCACACTCATTGCTGCAATGCTCTCGATCTGGGCTAGACAGCCAGACGCTGCACAATTATCCATTGGAGGCCTTGCTGGCCTAATTTGGTGCTGTGCCGCGTCGTCACTGGTCATCCGAGATAGCCAGATAGGTTCGAGCGCTTGTCATGCAATACGCCTCGTCTGTAGAGATTCATCGTATTTCATCATCTGCATTGTTGAAATATTGAGCCCACACTAAGTGGCTCATAGTAGATTTCAGATTTCCCTATAAATCTTAAAACCCACATAGTGACAGCCTTGTGAGTTTCAGCCCAAGTTGATAACAGCTCACTAGCGAGTGGCAAGAGGTGGGAAGTTTAGTCCCACATGGAAAGTTGGGAGGAAGTTAGACCACCTTATAAGGTGGGTTGTTCCACCACTAATAAGTGAGTAAGAATAGGAGTGGTTCACGCGCGCTCCTCCTCCTCGCTCGTCTCGACACGTCACGTCACGTCTCCGGAACCGCTCGTCCTTGCGATCCTGAACGGGAGAGGGCGATCGGTACGTGCGACATATCTCGATCTGTTTAGCAATGGATGTTGTACTGTTTGCTCTGCTACTGTTCATGTTGATCATTGCATCTAGTATGTTCGAGTTTCACATGTTAGTAGTTACCGTCGTCATGCTTAATATTCTGGAATTAATCATGAAAATTATGCCTCATTATCCAACAATCCAAAAACCTAATTGTAGGCAATTTTCTGAGTTAACAATGGCTGGTTTTGCTGATGCACTGAGGCCGAATAAGTTTATCGGTGTGCACTTTAAGAGGTGGCAGGTTAAGGCCACGCTCTGGCTTACTCATCTGAAAGTGTTCGAAGTTAGTGATGGTTTACCTGAAGGAACTATATCTGACCAAGATCAGAACAAGTTCAAGGAAAACAATAGTCTCTTCGTCGGATGCGTTCTGAGTATTCTTGCTGATCGTCTGTGTGATGTGTACATGCACATAACAGATGGAAAGAGCTCTGGGATGCACTGAATGCTAAATTCGGTGCAACCGATGCAGGCAGTGAACTGTACATCATGGAGAGCTTCCATGACATCAGGATGGTGAACAACCGTTCTATAGTCGAACAAGCTCATGAGATACAGTGCATTGCGAAAGAGCTTGAACTCCTTAAGTGTGCCTTACCTGACAAGTTTGTGGCTGGATGCATCATCGCTAAGTTACCCCTTCATGGAGGAACTTTGCCACAACTCTCAAACACAAGAGACAGGAGATATCAGTTGAAAATCTGATAGCGTCTCTTGATGTTGAGGAGAAAGCTCGGGCTAAGGATAATACTGATAAAGGAGAGGGTCAGTCTAGCGCCAACATGGTGCAGAAGAAACCCTACAACAAGAACAAAGGGAATAACAATCCCTCCTTCAATAAGCCTATGAAGACTACAACCTTCAAGAAGAAGAAGACGATAGACAAAGCAGATCTGAGCTGCTTTACCTGTGGAGAGACTGGCTACTTTTCTAAGGACTGTCCAGAGAGGGTAGACCGCAAGAAAAAGGCGAGGCAAGTCAACACGGTGACCGCTAGCAATGCTGATGGGTACAGTAATCTCTTTACTGTTCTTTCAGTATTTCAATCTCCATGTTGGTGGATTGATACAGGTGCTAATGTTCATGTGTGTGCTGACATATCAATGTTCACTTCTTATCAGGTCGCCCGGGATTCTTCCGTCTTGATGGGGAATGGGTCACATACTTTTGTTCGTGGTGTTGGCACGGTAGATCTGAAGTTCACTTCAGGGAGGATCGTGCAGCTGAGGAACGTGCAATATGTCCCTACTATGAACAAGAATCTCGTTAGTGGCTCCCTTCTATGCAGAGATGGGTTTAAGGTTGTTTTAGAATCGAATAAAGTAGTTGTTTCCAAGTTTGGACAATTTATTGGTAAAGGCTATGAGTACGGAGGCTTGTTCCGCTTTTCGCTTTCTGATTTCAGTAATAAGTCTGTGAACCATATTTTTGGCAATGTTAGTGATGATACCAGTGTTTGGCATTCTCGTTTATGTCACATTAATTTTGGTTTAATGTCTCGGCTATCCAGTTTGAGTTTAATTCCGAATTTCACCATTGCCAAAGGTTCTAAGTGACATAGTTGTGTGCAATCAAAGCAACCTCGGAAGCCTCACAAGGCGGCCGAGAAGAGAAACTTGGCACCTCTAGAACTCGTACATTCTGATCTATGCGAGATGAATGGTGTGTTGACAAAAGGTGGAAAGAGATATTTCATGACATTGATTGATGATGCGACTAGATTTTGTTATGTTTATTTGTTGCGAACTAAAGATGAAGTTTTAGACTACTTTAAAATTTATAAGGCCGAAGTTGAGAATCAACTAGATAAAAAGATCAAGCGTCTTAAGTCGGATCGTGGTGGTGAATATTTTCCTAAAATCTTTGATGAATTCTATGAGGAACATGGCATTATTCATGAGAGGACGCCTCCCTATTCGCCCCAAGCAAACGGGGTTGCCGAGAGGAAAAACCGCACGCTGACTGACTTGGTGAATTCCATGTTAGCCACTGCTGGTTTATCAAAGGCATGGTGGGGGGAGGCTTTGTTGACTTCATGTCATGTCCTGAATAGAGTTCCTAACAAGAATAAAGATAAATCCCCTTACGAGGAGTGGGCTGGAAGAAAACCATCACTTTCGTATTTGCGCACATGGGGATGTTTGGTGAAAGTCAATATTCCAATCACTAAGAAGCGCAAACTCGGACCAAAGACAGTTGATTGTATCTTTCCAGGTTATGCTCCGCGGAGTGTAGGATATAGATTTTTAGTAGTTCAATCCAAGGTACCTGATATGCATGTTAATACTATTATGGAATCTCGTGATGCAACATTTTTTGAGAATATGTTTCCTATGAAAGATATGCATAGCATTGCTAGAATTTCTACTGAGATAATTCCTGAGTCTAGTCCATCTAATGAGTATTTTGAATAATCACATGAGAATGTTACTGAGAAGGATGACAATGAAGCTCCTAAACGGAGCAAGAGACGGAGGATTGAAAAATCCTTTGGTGATGATTTCATCGTGTACCTTGTGGATGATACTCCCACGTCCATTGCAGAGGCATATGCATCTCCAGATGCAGATGACTGGAAAGAAGCTGTTCATAATGAGATGGACTCGATTCTTTCTAATGGAACTTGGGAGCTATCAGAACGACCCCATGGATGCAAGCCTGTGGGTTGCAAATGGGTGTTCAAGAAGAAGCTAAGACCTGATGGTACTATTGAGAAGTACAAGGCGCGGCTTGTAGCTAAAGGCTACACACAGAGAGAAGGCGAAGATTACTTCGACACCTATTCACCTGTCGCTAGACTTACCACCATTCGAGTACTACTGTCCATGGCTGCCTCCTATGGTCTTATCGTTCATCAAATGGACGTAAAGACAGGTTTCCTTAATGGAGAGTTGGAAGAGGAAATTTATATGGATCAGTGATACGTCTCCAACGTATCCATAATTTCTGATGTTCCATGCTTGTTTTATGATAATACTTACATGTTTTGCTTGCACTTTATGATGATTTCATGCGTTTTCCGGAACTAACCTATTAACAAGATGCCACAGTGCCAGTTCTTGTTTTCTGCTGTTTTTGGTTCCAGAAAGGCTGTTCGGGCAATATTCTCGGAATTGGACGAAATCAACGCCAAACATCTTATTTTTCCCGGAAGACCCCAGAACACCGAAGGAGAGTCGGAGGCGGCCCAGGGGGCCACCACACGCCAGGGCCGCGCGGGCTCCACCCTGGCCGCGCCGGCCTATGGGGAGGAGGCCCCAGGCGCCCTCCTGTGCCGCCTCTTCACCTATATAAGCCCTTTCGACCTAAAAACGCGATACCAATTGACGAAACTCCAGAAAGACTCCAGGGGCGCCGCCGCCATCGCGAAACTCCAATTCGGGGGACAGAAGTCTCTGTTCCGGCACCCTGCCGGGACGGGGAAGTGCCCCCGGAAGCCATCTCCATCGACGCCACTGCCTCCATCATGCTCCGTGAGTAGTTCCCCCATGGACTACAGGTTCTAGCAGTAGCTAGTTGGTACTCTCTATCCCGTGTACTTCAATACAATGATCTCATGAGCTGCCCTACATGATTGAGATTCATCTGATGTAATCGGTGTTGTGTTTGTTGGGATCCGATGGATGATACATTATGATTAGTCTATCTATAAAGTTTGTGAAGTTATTGTTGCTGCAATCTTGTTATGCTTAATGCTTGTCACTAGGGCCCGAGTGGCATGATCTTAGATTTAAGCTCTATACTTATTGCTTAGATTGTATCTACTAGTTGTATGCACATGTCACTGTCCGGAACCAAAGGCCCCGAAGTGACAGAAATCGGGACAACCGGAGGGGATGGCGGTGATGTGAGGATCACATGTTTTCACGGAGTGTTAATGCTTTGCTCCGGTACTCTGTTAAAAGGAGTACCTTAATATCCAGTAGATTCCCTTGAGGCCCGGCTACCACCGGCTGGTAGGACAAAATATGTTGTGCAAGTTTCTCATTGCGAGCACGTACGACTATATATGGAAAACATGCCTACATGATTAATGATCTTGATATTCTATCTTAATGCTTTGAATCCTATCAATTGCCCAACTGTAATTTGTTCACCCAACACTTGTCACTTATTGGAGAGTTACCACTAGTGTTGATCGCTGGGAACCCCGGTCCATCTCTCATCATCATATACTCGTTCTACATGTCATTGGAAGTAGTACCAACTATTTTCTGGTGCCATTGCTCTCATATTACTGTTATTCCTGCTGTGTTACTGTTACTACTGCTCTCATATTACTGCTGCTTTCACATCACCCCTGTTACTAGTGCTTTTCGAGGTGCAGCTGAATTGACAACTCAGTTGTTAAGGCTTATAAGTATTCTTTACCTCCCCTTGTGTCGAATCAATAAATTTGGGTTTTACTTCCCTCGAAGACTGCTGCGATCCCCTATACTTGTGGGTTATCAAGATCAAGTTTTACTGGTGCCGTTGCCGGGGAGGCATAGCTCTACTCATAAGTTCACCTGGGGAGTACACTCTACCTCTCTCTCTGTTTTATTTTATTTTGTTTTGCTTAGTTTACTTTTTCCTAGTTTATTTGTGCTTAGTTTATTTCTGTCTAGTATTATTTTTCTTAGTTTACTTTTGCTTAGTTTCTTTTTGTCTTGTTTTACTTTTCTTATATATCCAAAAATCCATAAAAATTTGAAAAACCTAAAAATTAAAAACTACTGTCATGGGAGAACCCACAACCTACTTGGAGCTTATAGAATATTATAATAATTATAGAGAATCAAGAACGGGTAAAGTAATGAGTGCTGTGATAGAAAAATTGAATACAATTGCTAAAATCTTGCTTAAACGCTATGATATAAATTGTTGCTCTAAAGAGGATACTAAACATCTGAAATTTCAATGTGGCTTTAGTGAAGAAGTTTTAATTAAGAACTATAATTGGAATGACTATATTCATCTTGGGTTCGAAGAAGTAGAACAATTTGTCATATTTATGGGAGCCTCTGAGATAGAATCCTTCATGGCTAAAAATTATGAAACTTGTGTTGTTTGTAAGGACCTTAAAGATTATGTCTCTTCTATCCTTAATTTTTGCAATGAAAGTTACACTGATAATCCTTATATCATTGATTATAAAGAGAGACTCATTAATGCACAAGAATGCACTCACAATTTGCAGGAACCTGTGGAAGAAGAAATTGATGAACCTGAAAGCTCATTGGATGAAAAAGAGGAGGAAATTGATGAACCTGAAAGCTCATTGGATGAAAAAAAAAGAGGAGAGTGATGAACAAAAGGAGGAAGAATGGATTAGCTACCCATGCCAACCTTCTAATGAGAGTAACTCTTTATCTCTTACACTATTTGATTGTCCTCCATGCTTACCAAAGGAGGTTGAATGTTATGCTCCTGTGGATTCTCTTAAAATAGTACCTACGAGTAAGACTTGTGAGAATAATTATGCTACTGTTATCTATGATAATCCATGCTACTTTGATAAATCTTATGATAATGCTTTGTTTATGCCTGATGTCGAAATGCATGGTACTAAAGAATTTTGCTTAGCAAATGTTTATGATAAAGCTCTAGATGATGGTCCTATGTTACTTGATAATATTAATTTTACTACTAATGAAAATGGGATTGGAGAAGTCTTGACTTTATGTATGAGTCCCATATCTCTTGAGATTGATCGATCACCTTGTTATATTATTGATAAAAGTGAGTTTGAAAGTTTGGATCCCATTATTTTTGAGCTTGATAAAAATTATGTGTCTATGGATCATGAAAAGTATGCTGCATGTGATAGTTATATTGTTGAGTTTATTCATGAAGCTACTGAAAATTATTATGAGAGAGGAAAATATGGTAGTAGAAATTTTCATGGTAGTAATACACCTCTCTATATGCTGAAATTGTTGAAGTTACTCTTGTTTTATCTTCTTATGCTTGTCACTTTGTTCTTCATGAATTTATTTGTGCACAAGATTCCTATGCATAGGAAGTGGGTTAGACTTAAATGTGTTTTGGATTTGCTTTTTGATGCTCTCTTTTGCTTCAACTCTTATTTCTTGCGAGTGCATCATCAAAACTGCTGAGCCCATCTTAATGGCTATAAAGAAAGAACTTCTTGGGAGATAACCCATGTGTTTATTTTGCTACTGTTTTGTTGTGTTTTGGAAGTTGTTACTACTGTAGCAACCTCTCCTTATCTTTATTTTATTGCATTGTTGTGCCAAGTGAAGCCTCTAATAGAAGGTTGATACTAAATTTGGATTTCTGCGCAGAAACAGATTTCTATATGTCACGAATTCTGGTCAGATTCTCTGTAGGTAACTCAGAAAAATCTGCCAATTTACTTGTGTGTTCCTCAGATATGTACGTAACTTTCATTACTTTTGAGTTTTCTGATTTGAGCAACGGAAGTACCTCTTTAAAATTCGTCTTTACTGGCTGTTCTGTTTTGGCAGATTCTGTCTCTGTTTTTTGCATTGTCTCTTGTGGACTTTAAGCAAGGCTTTCTAGACGTGGAGAGCTGTAGCTAATGTTTTATTGAGTTCTTGCAATGTGTCACTACAGGACTAAAAGTGGATTCAAGCTTTTTGAGTACTAACCCCTCTAATGAAGTTTATGAGAAGTTTGGTGTGAAGGAAGTTTTCAAGGGTCAAGAGAGGAGGATGATATATGATCAAGAAGAGTGAAAAGTCTAAGCTTGGGGATGCCCCCGTGGTTCATCCCTGCATATTTTAAGAAGACTCAAGCGTCTAAGCTTGGGGATGCCCAAGGCATCCCCTTCTTCATCAACTTATCAGGTTTCTTCTATTGAAACTATATTTTTATTCGGTCACATCATATGTGCTTTACTTGGAGCGTCTGTGTGCTTTTATTTTTGTTTTTGTTTGAATAAGATCGGATCCTAGCAATCCTTGTTTGGGAGAGAGACACGCTCCGCTTTTTCATATGAACACTTGTTCTTCGTTTTACTTTTAATGTTCAATGGTAAAAGTTGGAAGCTATTGCACTTGTTGTAATTTGGTTGGAAACAGAAAATGCCTCATATTGTCTTGGATAATTTGACACATGGCAATTGTTTTGAGCTCTCAAGTAGATCATGATTAAGTTCTTGCATCATGTAGTTTAAACCTATTAGTGGAGAACTACCGTAGAGCTTGTTAAAATTGGTTTGCATGATTGGTCTCTCTTAAGGTCTAGATATTTTCTGGTAAAAGTGTTTGAGCAACAAGGAAGACAGTGTAGAGTATTATAATGCTTGCAATATGTTCTTATGTAAGTTTTGTTGTACCGGTTCATACTTGTGTTTTCTTCAAATAACCTTGCTAGCCTAAGCCTTGTACTGAGAGGGAATGCTTCTCGTGCATCCAAAACCTTGAGCCAACCACTATGCCATTTGTGTCCACCATACCTACCTACTACATGGTATTTCTCCGCCATTCCAAAGTAAATTTCTTGAGTGCTACCTTTAAACAATTCAAAATTTATTACCTCTGATTTGTGTCAATGTTTTATAGCTCATGAGGAAGTATGTGGTGTTTATCTTTCAATCTTGTTGGGCAACTTTCACCAATGGACTAGTGGCTTCATCCGCTTATCCAATAATTTTGCAAAAAGTGCTGGCAATGGGATTCCCAGTCCCAAATTAATTAACCAAAATAGACACTCCTCCATGGTATGTGATTGTTGGACGGCACCCGAAGAATTCGGTTAGCCATGGCTTGAGAAAGCAAAGGTGGGGAGGAGTGTCATCATAATAAAACTAAAATAAAATGGCACTCCTTCATGGTATGAGATTGTTGGCAGGCACCCGAGGATTCGGTTAGCCATGGTTTGTGAAAGAAAGGTTGGAAGGAGTGCCACCCAAAAATAAAATAAAATGGGAGCCGCTCTTTGAAGGTTTGTCTGGCAAGGGGGTTAGAGTGCCCACTACCATTCGTTGACAACAACAAACACCTCTCAAAACTTTACTTTTATGCTCTCTTTATGTTTTCAAAACCAAAGCTCTAGCACAAATATAGCAATCCCTGCTTCCCTCTGCGAAGGGCCATTCTTTTACTTTATGTTGAGTCAGTTTACCTACTTCCTTCCATCTTAGAAGCAAACACTTGTGTCAACTGTGCATTGATTCTTACATACTTGCTTATTTGCATTCATCATTCTACTTTATGTTGACAATTATCCATGAGATATGCATGTTGAAAGTTGAAAGCAACTGCTGAAACTTAAATCTTCCTTTGTGTTGCTTCGATACCTTTACTTTGAATTTATTGCTTTATGAGTTAACTCTTGTGCAAGACTTTTTGATGCTTGTCTTGAAAGTACTATTCATGAAAAGTTTTGCTATATGTTATCTATTTGTTAGCAACTATAGATCATTGCCTTGATTCACTTCATTCATTTCATATGCTTTATAATAGTATGATCAAGGTTATGTAAGTAGCATGTCACTACAGAAATTATTCTTTTTATCGTTTACCTACTCGAGGACGAGTAGGAACTAAGCTTGGGGATGCTGATACGTCTCCAACGTATCCATAATTTCTGATGTTCCATGCTTGTTTTATGACAATACTTGTATGTTTTGCTTGCACTTTATGATGATTTCATGCGTTTTCCGGAACTAACCTATTAACAAGATGCCATAGTGCCAGTTCCTGTTTTCTGCTGTTTTTGGTTCCAGAAAGGCTGTTCGGGCAATATTCTCGGAATTGGACGAAATCAATGCCAAACATCTTATTTTTCCCGGAAGACCCCAGAACACCGAAGGAGAGTCGGAGGCGGGCCAGGGGGCCACCACACGCCAGGGCCGCGCGGGCTCCACCCTGGCCGCGCCGGCCTATGGGGAGGAGGCCCCAGGCGCCCTCATGCGCCGCCTCTTCGCCTATATAAGCCCTTTCGACCTAAAAACGCGATACCAATTGACGAAACTCCAGAAAGACTCCAGGGGCGCCGCCGCCATCGCGAAACTCCAATTCGGGGGACATAAGTCTCTGTTCCGGCACCCTGCCGGGACGGGGAAGTGCCCCCGGAAGCCATCTCCATCGACGCCACCGCCTCCATCATGCTCCGTGAGTAGTTCCCCCATGGACTACGGGTTCTAGCAGTAGCTAGTTGGTACTCTCTATCCCGTGTACTTCAATACAATGATCTCATGAGCTGCCCTACATGATTGAGATTCATCTGATGTAATCGGTGTTGTGTTTGTTGGGATCCGATGGATGATACATTATGATTAGTATATCTATAAAGTTTGTGAAGTTATTGTTGCTGCAATCTTGTTATGCTTAATGCTTGTCACTAGGGCCCGAGTGGCATGATCTTAGATTTAAGCTCTATACTAATTGCTTAGATTGTATCTACTAGTTGTACGCACATGTCACTGTCCGGAACCAAAGGCCCCGAAGTGACAGAAATCGGGACAACCGGAGGGGATGGCGGTGATGTGAGGATCACATGTTTTCACGGAGTGTTAATGCTTTGCTCCGGTACTCTATTAAAAGGAGTACCTTAATATCCAGTAGATTCCCTTGAGGCCCGGCTGCCACCGGCTGGTAGGACAAAATATGTTGTGCAAGTTTCTCATTGCGAGCACGTACGACTATATATGGAAAACATGCCTACATGATTAATGATCTTGATATTCTATCTTAATGCTTTGAATCCTATCAATTGCCCAACTGTAATTTGTTCACCCAACACTTGTCACTTATTGGAGAGTTACCACTAGTGTAGATCGCTGGGAACCCCGGTCCATCTCTCATCATCATATACTCGTTCTACATGTCATTGGAAGTAGTACCAACTATTTTCTGGTGCCATTGCTCTCATATTACTGTTACTGCTGCTGTGTTACTGTTACTACTGCTCTCATATTACTGCTGCTTTCACATCACCCCTGTTACTAGTGCTTTTCCAGGTGCAGCTGAATTGACAACTCAGTTGTTAAAGGCTTATAAGTATTCTTTACCTCCCCTTGTGTCGAATCAATAAATTTGGGTTTTACTTCCCTCGAAGACTGCTGCGATCCCCTATACTTGTGGGTTATCAAGACTGTTTTTGATCAGCCTGATGGGTTTGTAGTAAAAGGTGAAGAAAGAAAGGTGTGCAAGTTGTTGAAATCTTTATATGGCCTAAAACAAGCACCTAAGCATTGGCATGAGAAGTTTGACAGAACTTTAACTTCTGTAGGCTTTGTTGTCAATGAGGCTGACAAGTGCGTTTACTATCGCCATGGTGGGGGCGAAGGTGTTATATTGTGTTTGTATGTAGACGATATTCTGATATTTGGTACAAACATGAAAGTAATACACGAGGTCAAGTCTTTCTTATCAAAGTGTTTTGATATGAAAGATCTGGGAGAAGCTGATGTGATTCTGAACATCAAGCTTATTAAGAACGAGAGTGGGATTACTCTAACGCAATCCCATTATGTTGAGAAGATCTTGAGCCGGTTCGGTGATACGCGTACAGCACGCGTCCATTGGGAACCCCAAGAGGAAGGTGTGATGCGTACAGCGGCAAGTTTTCCTTCAGTATGAAACCAAGGTTTATCGAACCAGTAGGAGCCAAGAAGCACGTTGAAGGTTGATGGCGGCGAGATGTAGTGCGGCGCAACACCAGGGATTCCGGCGCCAACGTGGAACCTGCACAACACAAACCAAGTACTTTGCCCCAACGAAACAGTGAGGTTGTCAATCTCACCGGCTTGCTGTAACAAAGGATTAGATGTATAGTGTGGATGGTGATTGTTTGCAGAAAACAGTAGAACAAGTATTGCAGTAGATTGTATTTCAGTATAGAGAATTGGACCGGGGTCCACAGTTCACTAGAGGTGTCTCTCCCATAAGATAAACAGCATCTTGGGTGAACAAATTACAGTTGGGCAATTGACAAATAAAGAGGGCATGACCATGCACATACATATTATGATGAGTATAGTGAGATTTAATTGGGCATTACGACAAAGTACATAGACCGCTATCCAGCATGCATCTATGCCTAAAAAGTCCACCTTCAGGTTATCATCCGAACCCCCTCCAGTATTAAGTTGCTAACAACAGACAATTGCATTAAGTATTGCGCGTAATGTAATCAATAACTACATCCTCAGACATAGCATCAATGTTTTATCCCTAGTGGCAACAGCACATCCATAACCTTAGAGGTTTCTCTCACTCCCCCAGATTCACGGAGACATGAACCCACTATCGAGCATAAATACTCCCTCTTGGAGTTACTAGCATCAACTTGGCCAGAGCATCTACTAATAACGGAGAGCATGCAAGATCATAAACAACACATAGATATAAATTGATAATCAACATAACATGGTATTCTCTATTCATCGGATCCCAACAAACACAACATATAGAATTACAGATAGATGATCTTGATCATGTTCGGCAGCTCACAAGACCCGACAATTAAGCACAATGAGGAGAAGACAACCATCTAGCTACTGCTATGGACCCATAGTCCAGGGGTGAACTACTCACTCATCACTCCAGAGGCGACCATGGCGGTGTAGAGTCCTCCGGTAGATGATTCCCCTCTCCGGCAGGGTGCCGGAGGCGATCTCCTGAATCCCCCGAGATGGGATTGGCGGCGGCGGCGTCTCTGGAAGGTTTTCCGTATCGTGGCTCTCGGTACTGGGGGTTTCGCGACGAAGGCTTTAAGTAGGCGGAAGGGTAGGTCAGGGGGCGATGCGAGGGGCCCAGGAGACAGGGCGGCGCGGCCAAGGGTGGGGCCGCGCCGCCTGCCCTCCTGGCCACCTCGTGGCCCCACTTCGTTGACTCTTCGGTCTTCTGGAAGCTTCGTGGCAAAATAGGACCCTGGGCGTTGATTTCGTCCAATTCCGAGAATATTTCCTTACTAGGATTTCGAAACCAAAAACAGAAAACAAGAATCGGCACTTCGGCATCTTGTTAATAGGTTAGTTCCATAAAATGCATAAATATGATATAAAGTGTGCATAAAACATGTAGATATTATCAATAATGTGGCATGGAACATAAGAAATTATCGATACGTCGGAGACGTATCAGCATCCCCAAGCTTAGTTCCTGCTCGTCCCGAGCAGGTAAACGATAAACAAAGATAATTTCTGGAGTGACATGCCATCATAACCTTGATCATACTATTGTAAATCATATGAGCTGAGATCAAATCATTCAAAGCAAGTGTCTATATTGATATAAGAGATGATAATGCAAGAGTTAGACAAGCTAGAAGTTTTCATGAACTATTGCTTCAAAGACATGCAACCGTACAAAGTTCATTAAAGATGTATTAAGTATTCAGCATAGAAGTTCTATCCTTCATTCCAAGCATCAAGTAAATTTTCACAACATAAGAAGGATTCAGTCAAGTAAACATAAACTTGAACGTCATGAATCAACTGTTTCGAAGTCTACTCAACCGGTGAGCGCAAGCATTTGGTATTAGCACCAGGATGTTATGGCATAAAGAACGTTAATGGGGGTTTGGAATGCCTAATGGAAGAAAGGCTTGCAAAGCTGTAAATGACCATTAGACAAGAGGAAGCCTTATGATCGAAGCTATGCAAGGAGTAGTGATTGCCATGCAACGGATGCACATAGAGCTATATGTGTATGAAAGCTCTCCAATGGAACTAGTGGGGGTGCATCCAACTTGGTTGCTCACGAAGACCTAGAGCACTTTTGAGGAGGCTCATCATTGGAATATACAACCCAAGTTCTATAGTGTAAATTCCCCACATAGTTATACTAGTGAAACATGAAAACTCTCTCATATGAATGTAGGTGCTAAACATGAGCACAAATGATGACTATGAATAATGTGGGTGCTAAAACATGAGCACAAGTGTGGATAAAAGATAGTAATGCTGCCCCCTTTTTCTTTATTCTCTTTTTTTTTCTTTTTTTTTCTTTTTTTCTTTCTTTTCATTTTTTTTCTTTCTCTCTTTTTTTTCTTTTTGATGGCCTCCACGGCTCTTTTCATTTTTAGGGGCAACATCCTAATATGACAACACACTTTTTGGTACAAATAACTCATAATGAATGAAACATGATGTATGAAACTGTATGCCTCTGCCAGTGTAGCAGGATGTGCAATGATCTAGCGTAACATGGGTAAACCACACATCAGCTGTATATGATCATGCAAAGCAAAATAATAAATGACAACATGGCATGTAATGTAAAATGGATGTTGCCTGGCAATATATCTCGGAACAGCTATGGAAATGCTGTGGTATTTAGGTATGGTGGCTGTTTTGAGGAGATGTATGGGCTTATGTGTAGGAGAACAAGAGAAAGTTCTCCCACGGGTTTGGATGTACCGGCGAAGTATGCACAATTCTCAATGTGAGCAAAAGGCAATGCACAGTACCGAAGAGGCTAGCAAGTTTGGATGGTGGAAGTGCCAAAAACCGTAGCTTAACATTAGTCAAAAAGAACTCACAAGCTTATTGCAAACAACTAGCAGGTTCATCATTAAGAGCATGATTAAAATTCACTCCAAGGAGGGCCGTTCACGGTGGCACAAGTACCCCGCTAGCTCCCTCGATCTTCAGCATAACTTAGTTATTACAATGAACTCTCAGACATGGAAAGCTATCAAGTCCAACTACGCCTTCAACTATTTAAATAGAGTTTGTAGTACGGCACAAGCTTAAAGACAACAATCCACTACTAATTTTAACTTATTTATCCAGCAAGCCTTACCATCTAAATACCTCAAAACATTTGCAAAGAATCAAGTTATCAAAGCCCAATGTTCTACAAGTATTTTATTATACACTACCACATGCAACATTTCCCGTTTCCAACCATACAACAATTTAACGAAGAAGAAACTTTCGCCATGAATATTATGAGTAAAGCCTAAGGACATACTTGTCCATATTCAACAGCAGAGCGTGTCTCTCTCCCACACAAAGAATGCTAGGATCCATTTTATTCAAACAAAACAAAAACAAAAACAAACCGACGCTCCAAGCAAAGCACATAAGATGTGATGGAATAAAAATATAGTTTCAGGGGAGGAACCTGATAATGTTGTCGATGAAGAAGGGGATGCCTTGGGCATCCCCAAGCTTAGACGCTTGAGTCTTCTTGATATATGCAGGGGTGAACCACCGGGGCATCCCCAAGCTTAGAGCTTTCACTCTCCTTGATCATGTTGTATCATCTCCCTCTCTTGATCCTTGAAAACTTCCTCCACACCAAACTCAAAACAACTCATTAGAGGGTTAGTGCACAATCAAAATATACATGTTAAGAGGTGACATAATCATTCTTAACACTTCTGGACATTGCACAAAGCTACTGAAAGTCAATGGAATCGAAATATCCATCGAACATAACAAAACAGGCAATGCGAAATAAAAGGCAGAATCTGTCAAAAACAGAACAGTTCGTAATGACGAATTTTATTGAGGCACCATACTTACTCAAATGAAAATGCTCAAATTGAATGAAAGTTGCGTACATATCTGAAGATCACTCACGTAAATTCACATAATTTTCTGAGTTACCTACAGAGAACTTTGCCCAGATTCGTGACAGCAAAGAAATCTGTTTCCGCGCAGTAATCCAAATCTAGTATGAACCTTACTATCAACGACTTTACTTGGCACAACAAAACACTAAACTATGATAAGGAGAGGTTACTACAGTAGTAAACAACTTCCAAGACAAAATAAAAACAAAGTACTGTAGTAAAACATGGGTTGTCTCCCATAAGCGCTTTTCTTTAACGCCTTTCAGCTAGGCGCAGAAAGTGTGTATCAAGTGTTATCAAGAGATGGTGCATCTGCAGCGGGGTGTGGAGTTTTCTCAACTATGCATTTTATCTTTTCTATGTGAGTTTCAGAGGCTCCCTTTTCATTAGTCTTAGGTTTGCTACTCTCATCAAACAAATCTTCAGGAACAATCCAATCAAAATTCTTTTCTAGTGCCTCGCACATTCCCAAGAGCTTGCAAGATATTGATGTTTTTATATCCCCCTCATAATTAACTTCATTACTGTACTTTTGTCTATCTTTTTCCATCTTCTCAAGGGTACTGGCAAAGTTGGTATAAGAGCCTAGCATATTATATTTAGTGAAGACTTTTCTAGCTTCTCTTGCTATTCCCCCAAATTCTTTAAGAAGGGTTTCTAATACAAAATCTTTCTTTTCTCCTTCTTCCATATCACTGAGTGTAAGAAACATATGTTGAATCACAGGATTAAGATTAACAAATCTAGCTTCTAACGCGCGTACTAAAGAAGCAACAGCAATTTCATAAGTAGGAGCAAGTTCTACCAAGTGTCTATCTTCAAAATCTTCAACCGTACTAATATGAGTGAAAAAATCTTCTATATTATCTTTCCCAAGGATAGACCATCGGCCTACCGGTACATCTTTAAGAACAAACTTAGGAGGAAACATGATGAAATAAGTAAAGTAAATATAAGTAACTAATTTTTTTGTGCTTTTGATATAGCAAACAAGATAGTAAATAAAGTAAAACTAGCAACTAATTTTTTTGTATTTTGATTTAGTGCAGCAAACAAAGTAGTAAATAAAACTAAGCAAGACAAAAACAAAGTAAAGAGATTGGGATGTGGAGACTCCCCTTGCAGCGTGTCTTGATCTCCCCGGCAACGGCGCCAGAAAACAGTCTTGATACGCGTACAGCACGCGTCCGTTGGGAACCCCAAGAGGAAGGTGTGATGCGTACAGCGGCAAGTTTTCCCTCAGTATGAAACCAAAGTTTATCGAACCAGTAGGAGCCAAGAAGCACGTTGAAGGTTGATGGCGGCGAGATGTAGTGCGGCGCAACACCAGGGATTCCGGCGCCAACGTGGAACCTGCACAACACAAACCAAGTACTTTGCCCCAACGAAACAGTGAGGTTGTCAATCTCACCGGCTTGCTGTAACAAAAGATTAGATGTATAGTGTGGATGGTGATTGTTTGCAGAAAACAGTAGAACAAGTATTGCAGTAGATTGTATTTCAGTATAGAGAATTGGACCGGGGTCCACAGTTCACTAGAGGTGTCTCTCCCATAAGATAAACAGTATGTTGGGTGAACAAATTACAGTTGGGCAATTGACAAATAAAGAGGGCATGACCATGCACATACATATTATGATGAGTATAGTGAGATTTAATTGGGCATTACGACAAAGTACATAGACCGCTATCCAGCATGCATCTATGCCTAAAAAGTCCACCTTCAGGTTATCATCTGAACCCCCTCCAGTATTAAGTTGCTAACAACAGACAATTGCATTAAGTATTGCGCGTAATGTAATCAATAACTACATCCTCGGACATAGCATTAATGTTTTATCCGTAGTGACAACAGCACATCCATAACCTTAGAGGTTTCTCTCACTCCCCCAGATTCACGGAGACATGAACCCACTATCGAGCATAAATACTCCCTCTTGGAGTTACTAGCATCAACTTGGCCAGAGCATCTACTAATAACGAAGAGCATGCAAGATCATAAACAACACATAGATATAAATTGATAATCAACATAACATGGTATTCTCTATTCATCGGATCCCAACAAACACAACATATAGAATTACAGATAGATGATCTTGATCATGTTCGGCAGCTCACAAGACCCGACAATTAAGCACAATGAGGAGAAGACAACCATCTAGCTACTGCTATGGACCCATAGTCCAGGGGTGAACTACTCACTCATCACTCCGGAGGCGACCATGGCGGTGTAGAGCCCTCCGGGAGATGATTCCCCTCTGCGACAGGGTGCCGGAGGCGATCTCCTGAATCCCCCGAGATGGGATTGGCGGCGGCGGCGTCTCTGGAAGGTTTTCCGTATCGTGGCTCTCGGTACTGGGGGTTTCGCGACGAAGGCTTTAAGTAGGCGGAAGGGTAGGTCAGGGGGCGACGCGAGGGGCCCAGGAGACAGGGCGGCGCGGCCAAGGGTGGGGCCGCTGAAAGGATCGTATGCCGCACCTAGAGGGGGGGGGTGAATAGGTGCTAACCAATTTTTAGTTCTTTTTCAAATTAGGCTTGACACAAATGGTAAATTCTCTAGATATGCAACTAAGTGAATTTCCCTATATGACAAGGCTACCAACTAAGCAAGATATATCTAAGCAATATAGAGAGAATAGGATAGAGGTAACCGAGAGTGGAGCACGCGATGACACGGAGATGATTCCCGTAGTTCCCTTCCTTTGCAAGAAGGTACGTCTACGTTTGGAGGAGTGTGGTTGCTACGCAAGCCAAACCAACAGCCACGAAGGCTTCACTCAGATCTCCTGTGAGCAACGCCACGAAGGCCTAGCCCACTTCCACTAAGGGATTTCCTCGAGGCGGAAACCGGGCCTTTACAAAGTTCTTGGGGCACACATCCACAACCAAATTGGAGGCTCCCAAATCTGTAACAACACAACAAATCAACAAGCATACATCAACAACAACAACTAGGGATCCAAAGAGGAACACTAGCAAGGGGGCCCTCAAGCATAAGAGGGGGAAATGAAGAACGCTTCGGTGAGGATGTAGATCGGGGTCTTCTCCTTCGATTCTCCAAAGCACAAGTGATTTGGGTGGTTGAGGGAGGAGATCTGACGATTTTGGAGTTCTTGGTGGCTCAGCAATGGAGGATGAAGTTCTTAGGGTTTGAGCAACCTTCCAAGGTAAGTGAAGGGGGGTATATATACCCCACCTACTTTTCTGCCCGTTGGAGAGAAGAAACGCCGGCAGTGCCGGCCTTGAGACGCCGGCAGCCGGCCACCCCGCAGTGCCGGCCTTGAGACGCCGGCAAAGGCCGGCCACTTTCTTGATACGGCAGATCGACAGACAGGCCGGCAGTGCCGGGCCAAAGATGCCGGCAGTGCCGGGGAGTGCACACCGGCAGTGCCGGCCCGGAGTTGCCGGCAGTGCCGGCCACGGCCAGGTGACAGCTTCTTCCTTCTTTTCTTTTCTTCCTTTTTGAGTGGGTCGAGATTTTCCGAGGTATCTTTTCCATAACTGTAAACCACTTAGCACACGGTTAAATTGTCACCGGTGTTGTTAACAAACACACAAAACTCAGAGATCATGAAATGTTCTTTCAATCTCCCCCTTTTTGGTGTTTGATGACAATACCGGGATTATGCAAAGAGTAGAGCAAGAATATCTATATGTTTGGCAGCAGAGAGAAACTCCCCCTAGATGTGTGCATGCGAGAAATTTAGTGCAAGAATATATATATGCACACATTAGGTATAGAGCAACTTCAACTAACAACATAGTAAGCACAATGCTCATAGGACATAAAGCATAAGATGTATGGGAAAAGATAAAAGATGACAAGTTAAGATCATACCTTTTCATATTGACATCCTTAACATTTCAAGACAATAGCCTCAATATCATGAACAAGAATCCCATAATCACATCAAGTATCAATTTGAGATAGATCCATAGACAATATGAGATATAAGATGATCATACCAATCCATGATAATACTCTCAACCATATAGAATACCGAAACCATAGTAATAGATCACCACACAAAGGACACATAAAACACAAGATAAGGTTCAACGTAATATAGAAGATAAAAGGAGGACACAAGCTTTAACGGAATGATAAAAAGCATGCTTGTGCCCTCAAACCTCCCTAGCAAATCCCGTGCAAGTCCTACTAGACCTTCTTCTCCCCCTTTGGCATCAAGACACCAAAAAGGAGAAAAGAAGCGATGCTACAACGTCCCATGAGAGCTCACTCATCCTCCGTCTCTTCATCGTCCTCCGTCTCTTCATCTTCTTCAGACTCGGCGGGCTCAACATCATCATCACTAGGAGGGCGCCGACGGCGAGAGGGACCGGGAAGACCAAGCTGTTCAAACTCAGTCACATTGCCATGCTTGGAGAGCCATTCTTCTTCAGGAGTGATGACCTCCTCAGATCCACTTTCAACAGGAATATCCAACTTGCGCATGATGAGCTTTGTGTTCCTCCTGTCCATTTTCCGCTCCCTATGAGCCTGATACTGACGCCTGTTGATGTCAGACTTGAGGCAGAACATCTTGGCCAACTTGGCCTCTATGCGAGCAAACCAGCCATTGTCAGCAGGAGGTGCAAACTCAAAGTCAGAATCTTCTTCAGCAGAATCCTCATCATTGGGAAGACGAGGAGGGTTGTCGTGAGTCTTGACCTTGAGATCCTTAGCCTTGTGAGGCACCAATACTACCTCATCAGAGAGTATGCCATATCCAGCATCGTCCCAACGTGAGCAAATGAAGCGCATGAAGTAAGGTGCAAAAACAGGAGCCTTGCGAGCAATAATGCATGCCCAAAACTCATTCCACAGAAAGTCCATCACATCAAGCTGAAGCCCAGAGTCACGGTGCTGATGAGAGAGATATAACAAGTTCCCAATGTATCCATAGATCTGATCAACGCAACCCACCTTGGGATTAAGGACCTCTCGATAAATGCGGAGGAGGATGTCATACACCGGGCGAAGGAATTTCTGAGAACCATATACCACTTCTCCTTCAAGATAAAGGTCAGCAAGGAGAGCCTTCTCAATGGGCTTGGGAGTGTTGTGAGCTCTAAAATATCCATCTGCATTGGCTGGGAGCACAGGATAACCAAGGCAAGCTGCAAATTGGTCCCAAGAGCCATGTAGCAAGCGACCCTCTGTCATCCAAGTCATAGTCTTGGCATCATCAATGTCAACATACACTGTGGCAAAGAATTGCCCAATCACATCCACACTGTAAGGCTGCTCGAACTTCATAAGAGGAAAGAGACCAAACTGCTCACAAATCTCTCGAGCTTCTGCAAAGTACTGGGCATGTTTATCCATGTGAGAAAAGTTGATGTGATGCATAGGAGCGACTTTGTAGGTGGCATGAGCATAGAGATCATCAAAAATCTTCTCTTGATACTTAGTCCAGAACAGCTCAGAGCAATTGGTGGCCTTGGGAGTGGTGTAGATGACGGTCTGACGCAGTCGAGCATACTCAGTATCGGGCCACTTCCCAACAGGCATGCCTCTCAACCTCCTGATGAGATTAGCTCGAGGCTCAACCGGAGCCATGTTCTTCTCCCGACGAGACGACTTCTTTACAGGAGGGATTTCAGCTTCAAAGTTGCTCGGTAAAGCCCGTTTTCCTGGGTTGAAGCGATGAGGGTCACCACCTGCACCTGTGATAGCAATGGATGGAAGAAGCATAGGATAAGGTACACTAAAACACAGCAAATTATGATAATCAAAGCATGGTGAATGAAGTGTTTAAGATTCAACAAGAAAAAGGCTAAAGACGATCTGGGCACAGCTTCACCGGCAGTGCCGGGGAGGTACGGGCGGCAGTGCCGGCCCGACCGGCAGTGCCGGTGAGACAGGGGCGGCAGTGCCGGCCACACCGGCAGTGCCGGTGGGGAGGCGGCGGCAGTGCCGGTCAACAGGAAAAAATGCCAGATCTGCTCTAGACTCAAACATTGTTCCTCAAACTTTCACAAAACCATGCTCAAGGTTATCTACCTCTATGGCAAAACTTTCGGAAAGAATCGTCCACCCATCTTTCTTCTAGAGAGGTCTACCCAATCTAGAGAGGGAGAGAGAGGAGGAAGACTAACCGGAGGAGGAAGCCATGGAGGGGAGGGGGGCCCTGCCCGGATGAACCACCCAGAGGAGGGAGGAGTGCCCGGGGCGGCGGCCGGAGGGCAGGGGCGACGGCGGCGGCGGCTGGAGTCGGATGGGAGGAGGAGACACGCGCTGGGGAAGAAGAGAGCAGTTGCCCTAACCCCCTGGCGGGTCCACTACTTAACCCACGCCGACCCCGGCAGTGCCGCCCAGCCGAGGCCGGCAGTGCCGGCCCCACCGGCCGGTGTGGGCATGCCGGCAGTGCCGCCGAAGCAGCCCACTGCCCAAAAACCCTCGAAAAAATGCTGAGTTTTGGAGTATGGAGATAGATATGGTTTCTTTAGGAAAGTTGAGGCTTAGGATAGATACGCCAAACTGTGAGATGGTACATGATCACTCATTTTTGCAAATAAATCAAATGAAGGCCAAAAATGAGTGATTTCCCATAAACAAGGAGATGTCAAAAAGATCCAATGAAAATCCAAACAACTCCAACTCTTCACAAAGAAGAGTGTGGTGGCCTAGGCCACCATATATGAGTGATGTGACATGACACCGCGAAGATATATCTTGGGTCCAAGTCACTACTCATCATTGAAGCTCACATATCAACACATGATATTAAGAGAATGATTTCTTAATGTTGGCATTATGGGGGGAGGGATAGCTCAATAATTTAAACCGCACTCCCCCTATTTCCATGCCCACATCTAAACCAAATAAAGTTTTGAGACGAAGGTGTGTTTGCAAGATGGTCAAGCTATACTCCTTGAATCGATGATATTTAGCTCATTCCTCAAATAAGTGAACCTTGCTTCATCAAGAGGCTTCGTGAATATATCGGCAAGTTGATCTTTGGTAGGAACATAGATAAGCTCAATATCACCACGGGCAACATGATCCCTAATGAAATGATTCCGGATCTCAATATGCTTCGTTCTTGAATGTTGCACCGGATTATAGGCAATCTTGATGGCACTTTCATTGTCACATAATAGAGGCACTTTGTCACAAATGACACCGTATTCCTTTAAAGTTTGCCTCATCCATAACAATTGAGTGCATCCACTTGCGGCGGCAACATATTCGGCTTCGGCGGTGGAGAGAGATATGCAATTTTGCTTCTTAGAAGACCAACACACCAAGGACCTACCAAGGAATTGGCAAGCCCCGGAAGTTGATTTCCTATCATCCTTGTCACCCGCCCAATCCGCATCGGTGTACCCATTGAGAATAAAACTTGAGCCTTTGGGGTACCAAATACCATATCTTGGGGTATCAACCAAATATCGAAAGATTCTTTTGAGAGCCATCATGTGGCTCTCCTTAGGAGAAGCTTGATACCTTGCACACACACCTACACTCAACACTATGTCCGGTCTAGATGCACAAAGATAAAGCAAGGATCCAATCATGGAGCGATATACCTTTTGATCCACCTCTTTACCATTGGGATCAAGTGCAAGATGACATTTGGTAACCATAGGAGTGGCAACACCCTTCATCTCGGTCATCTTGAACCTCTTGAGCATGTCTTGGAGATATTTTGCTTGATTGATGAAGGTTCCTTCTCTTAATTGCTTGATCTCAAAACCAAGGAAAAACTTCATCTCTCCCATCATAGACATCTCAAACCTATCGGTCATAAGCTTTGAGAATTCATCATTGAAAGCTTTGTTAGTAGAGCCAAATATAATATCATCAACATATAATTGGCACACGAAAAGCTCCCCATTGACCCTCTTAGTAAAAAGAGTGGGGTCGATTAGCCCAACATCAAACCCACGGTCTACCAACAATTCCTTAAGGTGCTCATACCAAGCTCTAGGAGCTTGCTTGAGACCATAAAGTGCTTTATCAAGCTTGTAGACATGGTTAGGAAAGTTGAGATCCTCGAACCCCGGGGGTTGCTTAACATACACCTCTTCATGCAAAGGACCATTAAGAAAAGCACTTTTCACATCCATTTGTTGAAGCTTAAAGTTATGATGCGATGCATAAGCAAGAAGGATACGGATGGACTCAAGACGAGCCACGGGAGCATAGGTCTCTCCAAAGTCAATCCCTTCAACTTGAGAGAAACCTTGAGCCACCAATCTTGCCTTGTTCCTCACAATATTTCCAAACTCATCTTGCTTGTTCTTGAAAATCCATTTAGTGCCTATAACATTGCGGCACTCCTTTGGCTTCTCTACTAAGGTCCACACTTTGTTGCGCTTGAAGTTGTTGAGTTCCTCATGCATAGCTTCCACCCAATCCGAATCTTCAAGAGCTTCAAATACTTTCTTGGGTTCCACTACGGAGATATAGGCATGATGATTGCTAAAGTTAGCCAATTGCCTTCTTGTGGAGACTTTTGCTCGAACATCACCTAGGACCTTATCATGAGTGTGTCCACAAATTTCAAGGGTCCTATCTCTTCTTGCTAAACGACGGGCCTCGATCTCCTCCTTGGTTCTTCGTGGCCTTGGAGGTGTCACTTGATCATCTTGACCATTTGGGTCCCCGTCTTGACCTTCAACTTGAGCTTCCTCAATTACTTGAGGTTGCTCATCCTCATGTGCTTGATCTTGAATGTTGAAAGGATACTCATCGGATCCATCATGAATCCGTGGTTGATCTTGTTCTTGATCTTGTCCTCGATCTTGTCCTTGATCTTGTCCTTGATCTTGCACACAAGGGGGAGGGTTTTGTTCTTGTTCTTGGGTTGGTGCATCATTTGCTTCACTTGATGGGGTTTGTTGATGTTGAGAAGATGAGGGCTCCACCGTGGTAGAGCATAGTCCTTCCCGAGACGCCACACCGTGTCCCTCAATGGGGCGGAAAAATCCCACACCCATTCTTACTATGGCATCTTGAGGTATTTCATCACCTGCACAAACATCAACTTGCCCCACTTGGGAGCCATCATTTTCTTCGAATTTCACACTACAAGATTCAATGATAATCCCGGAGGATACATCAAAGATTCTATAAGTGTGAGATTCGGCACCGTAACCAACAAATATACCCTCCAAAGCTTTAGGAGCAAATTTAGACAAACGAACTCCTTTGATTTGGTAGAAACACTTACACCCGAACACCTTGAAGTATGAGATATTAGGCTTGTTCCCGGTGAGTATTTCATATGGAGTCTTGTTCAAGCCCTTGCGGAGATAGAGCCGGTTGGAGGAGTGACATGCGGTGGAGATGGCTTCGGCCCAAAAGTTATAGCGGGATTTATACTCCGCCATCATAGACCTTGCCATATCCATAAGAGTCCGGTTCTTCCTCTCCGCAACACCATTTTGTTGAGGGGTGTAAGCAGCAGAATATTGATGACGAATCCCCTCATCACTAAGAAAATCATTGAGTGTGTAGTTCTTGAACTCGGAGCCGTTGTCACTTCTTATTGCCATAATGAGGAGGTTGTGTTGGCGTTGCACCTCGGTAGCAAAGTCAATGAATATTTGTTGAGTCTCATCTTTCGTCTTGAGAAAGTAGACCCAAGTGTATCTTGAGTAATCATCAACAATCACCAAGCAATGTTTCTTCGCACCAAGACTTGCATGAGTAACGGGACCAAAGAGATCCACATGAAGGAGCTCCAAGATCCTCTTGGAAGAGATGATGGTCTTGCTTGGATGCGGAGAGTCATGCATTTTGCCTTCAACACAAGCCCTACAAACACGATCTTTGGCAAAAGACACATTTTCCATTAGTCCCACAATATGGTTCCCCTTGTGAAGACTTTGCAAAGTTCTCATGTTGACATGGGCTAGGCGGCGATGCCACAACCAACCCACGTCCGCCTTTCCGAATAGGCACATCGCACTTGACGTGGTGGTCCCCGAAAAGTCCACCACATACAAGTTGTGTTCGCGATACCCAACGAATGCGACTTTTAGAGTCTTGCTCCACAAGAGGACCACAATATCATTATCAATAAAGACGGCGAAACCCATCTTGCCAAGGGCGGAAACGGAAAGCAAATTGTAACCAAGGGTTTTGACAAGCATGACATCCACAAGAGTAATGTTGTGTGCAACCACAACCTTGCCAAAACCCAATACCTCGGATGTAGAATTATCGCCAAAGGAGACGGTGATATCATTTACATTAGGCCTCAACTCCTTGACGAGGTTCTTGCCGCCGGTCATATGACTTGTACATCCACTATCAAGTACCCATTTTGAACCTCCGGCGGCATAGTCCTACATGAGATCAATTCTTGGATTTAGGTACCCATTTTTCAATGGGTCCTCTTTTGTTAGCAACAAGGGTCTTTGGGACCCAAATAGACCAAGCAACATAACCATCATATGGACCAACATACTTAGCATAAACATCACCATAATAATCTTTAAAGAGAACATAGTGAGGATTATCTATTCCCGCACCATCATCATTAATGGTGTTGCCCTTTCGGGGTTCACCATTAGCTTTCTCATGTGCGGGCTTGGTCTTTTCTTGTTTGCCTTTTTAGCCTTGGAATTAAAACCAAGTCCCTCCTTCCCATTGTTTGATCTTTGCTTACTCAAAAGATCATCCAACGAAAGTTTACTTTGGGGAGAGGAGGTCCTAGCAAGTTCATCTTTCAACCTAGCATTTTCCTCAATAACATTTGCATGATCACATGAAGGAGTAGAGGAGCTAGGCACATCATATGAGGCAAGCCTAATTTGAAGTTGCTCATAAGACTTGGATAAGAGAGTGTATTCACTCTTCAAAGCTTTGTGAGCTTTGTCTAGTTCATCTAGATCTTTCACAAGTTTCTCATGATCAACCTCAAATTGGGCCTTTTCCTTTTTAAGCACTTTAAACTTAGCCCTAGCAAGATCTCTAGCTTTAGTGAGCTTGTTAATTTTATCTTGAGGCTCTTCAAGAGTTTCTAGCCTCTCCTCAAGAGAAGCTATAGTTTCTTGACTTTCCTCAAGAGCATTTTTAAGAGCATGGATTTCAAGAGAGTCTTCTCTCTCTATTTGACCCTTTTTCTCAAGCATATCACTTTGTTGAGCTAAACGAACCATGAGGCTAGAAACATGCTTCTTAGTGTTACCTTGTAGGTTAAGAATGAAATCATCAAAATCTAGCATTTCTTGTTTCACTTTTAGACTAGCATCATCAACCCCTAGATCGCTAGATAAGTTAGGCATAGAGGGGTTAGGGGATGATACCTCGGAGGATTTAGCCATAAGGCAACTTTCTTCCTCCACATGAATGACCTCATTGGGGGATTCACTTGGTGATGAAGAGTTGGTGGAAAGGGAGGCAAGCGCGACCAATCCATTAGAGGTGGCATCTTCTTCATCATCAACATCATCATCTCCGGAGGTATACTCTTCTTGAGTTGATAGCACAATAGGTGTGTCCAAGGAGGACCCTGCCATGAAGCAATGTGCATTCTTGATTTGAGGGTTCTCATTGGGAGATTCAAAGAGAGATGATGAGGGTGTGTTGGTGGTGACGATGGCGGCTAATTCCTTTGAGCTTTCTTCATCTTCATCGCCACTAGAACTTTCAACTTCATCGGTAGAATATTCTTCCCTTATTACTAGCACAACTCTTGAGGGCCTCTTGCCCTTCTTGGTCTTGTTGTTGTAGAACTTCTTGTTGGGGGGCTTTGAATATTTGCCCTTTGAGTCTTTGCTCTTGTCCTTGGGAATGAGCCTCCCATTATGAAGCTCTCTATTCTCATAGGGGCATTCGGCAATGAAGTGGCGCTTGTCATCACAATTGTAGCATGATCTTGTCTTTGGACCAAAGCTTGTGAACCCATTTTTGTTGTTCCTCTTGATGTTGTCTTCCTTGGCCTTGGAGGGATCAACCCAAAAGGATTTTGCATGGAAGGCCATGTGATCATGGTAGTGGCATTGCAAATCTTCCGGATAAGTCATACTCCAAGATGCTCTATAAGATTCTTGAGGAACCACTTCTTCAACGGAGTTGACCACCAAGGCAAGGTTGGAACCTTTTGCCATCCCAATAGCACGATTGCGAGAATCATGAGAGGTTTCCTCAAGCACCTTGAGAGCTTGCAACTCGTGCACAACTTGTTGAGAGGTGAGAGAGGAATAGCATTCCCTTCCCACAAGAGTCTTGACATCAATGGGTACAAATGGCATCATGCATTCAATGTACTTCTCCTTGATCCAAGAATCATTGATGTGGGTGGCACCAACGAGCCGGAAGGCATCGGCAACGGTGAGAAGTCTTCCATACATATCTTCATGATCTTCATCCGAAGCCTCATGAACCCTTCGGCTTTATTCTTGAGAGCATTATACTTGTTCCTCCTTGTGCTCTCACTTCCAATGCAACTCGCGGTCAAACCATCCCAAGCTTCCTTGGCGGTGGTGTAGTTCGGACACGATGCAATTCCTTTGTCCCCACACTTGATTGAATCATGTGCAAGGCGGTGTTGTTGAGTTGACTCTCAATGGCTTCTCTTCTAGTCAAATTGTCGGGGTTGTATGGCTTGAAGCCCACCTTGATGATTCTCCATAATTCATTGGAGGCACTACAAACATGAGAGCGGAACTCAAATTGCCAAGTATCGAAATCCTCAATAGAAAACTTAGGTGGGTCGCCCCTAATGTTCAAATGAGGCATGGGAACCGGTATATCGGGTGATTGGAAAGGTGGAGGTACTCGATTGTAGCTCTCACTTTCACTAGTTCCCTTGGGAGATGCAATGGGGGATTTGATAGTGTTTAAGTTATCACCTTCCACGGGTTTGGTAGATGAGGGTAAGTCCGAAGCCTCTCCCTCATGTAACACACCCGTGTCTTTAACCTCTACACTAGGAGCCTTGGGAAGGGCCGGAGCCAAAAGCTCGGCAATCATCTTTTTCATGCTTTCCATTTGGGCTTCCATGGAGGACTTCAACGAATTGAAGTCTTCCACGGAGACCATCTTGGCGGCCCCTTCCGAGGACTCCTCGTCCGGCATACTCTTAGGCGGTTAAGCCCGAAATAAGAGCCGAGGCTCTGATACCAATTGAAAGGATCGTATGCCGCACCTAGAGGGGGTGAATAGGTGCTAACCAATTTTTAGTTCTTTTTCAAATTAGGCTTGACACAAATGGTAAATTCTCTAGATATGCAACTAAGTGAATTTCCCTATATGACAAGGCTACCAACTAAGCAAGATATATCTAAGCAATATAGAGAGAATAGGATAGAGGTAACCGAGAGTGGAGCACGCGATGACACGGAGATGATTCCCGTAGTTCCCTTCCTTTGCAAGAAGGTACGTCTACGTTTGGAGGAGTGTGGTTGCTACGCAAGCCAAACCAACAGCCACGAAGGCTTCACTCAGATCTCCTGTGAGCAACGCCACGAAGGCCTAGCCCACTTCCACTAAGGGATTTCCTCGAGGCGGAAACCGGGCCTTTACAAAGTTCTTGGGGCACACATCCACAACCAAATTGGAGGCTCCCAAATCTGTAACAACACAACAAATCAACAAGCATACATCAACAACAACAACTAGGGATCCAAAGAGGAACACTAGCAAGGGGGCCCTCAAGCATAAGAGGGGGAAATGAAGAACGCTTCGGTGAGGATGTAGATCGGGGTCTTCTCCTTCGATTCTCCAAAGCACAAGTGATTTGGGTGGTTGAGGGAGGAGATCTGACGATTTTGGAGTTCTTGGTGGCTCAGCAATGGAGGATGAAGTTCTTAGGGTTTGAGCAACCTTCCAAGGTAAGTGAAGGGGGGTATATATACCCCACCTACTTTTCTGCCCGTTGGAGAGAAGAAACGCCGGCAGTGCCGGCCTTGAGACGCCGGCAGTGCCGGCCACCCCAGCTGCCGGCCTTGAGACGCCGGCGCAGTGCCGGCCACTTTCCCGATACGGCAGATCGACAGACAGGCCGGCAGTGCCGGGCCAAAGATGCCGGCGATCTGCCGGGAGTGCACACCGGTGCCGGCCGGCTCGGAGTTGCCGGCAGCCGCCACGGCCAGGTGACAGCTTCTTCCTTCTTTTCTTTTCTTCCTTTTTGAGTGGGTCGAGATTTTCCGAGGTATCTTTTCCATAACTGTAAACCACTTAGCACACGGTTAAATTGTCACCGGTGTTGTTAACAAACACACAAAACTCAGAGATCATGAAATGTTCTTTCAGCCGCGCCGCCTGCCCTCCTGGCCACCTCGTGGCCCCACTTCGTTGACTCTTCGGTCTTCTGGAAGCTTCGTGGCAAAATAGGACCCTGGGTGTTGATTTCGTCCAATTCCGAGAATATTTCCTTACTAGGATTTCTGAAACCAAAAACAGCAAAAACAAAGAATCGGCACTTCGGCATCTTGTTAATAGGTTAGTTCCAGAAAATGCATAAATATGATATAAAGTGTGCATAAAACATGTAGATATTATCAATAATGTGGCATGGAACATAAGAAATTATCGATACGTCGGAGACGTATCATTCGGCTATATTGATAGAAAGTCTTCTCCAACACCTTATGATCCCAGTGTGACATTACGCAAGAATCAGAGGATTGCCGTAGATCAATTGAGATATTCTCAGATCGTTGGCTCACTCATGTACTTAGCGAGCGCGACTAGACCTGACATCTCTTTTGCTGTTAGCAAGTTGAGTAGGTTCATGTCAAACCCGGGTACTGATCATTGGCATGCACTTGATAGGATCATGCGCTACCTATGTGGTACAATGAGTTATGGGATTCACTATTCAGGACACCCAGCTGTGCTTGAAGGATATAGTGATTAAAATTGGATCTCTGATGTAGCTGATCTCTACGCCACTAGCGGGTATGTATTTACCTTTGGAGGTGGTGCAGTGTCATGGAGATCTTGTAAGCAAACCATATTGACGAGGTCAACTATGGAAGCAGAACTTACTGCTTTGGACACAACCACTGTTGAATCAGAATGGTTGCGTGAGCTCTTGATGGACTTGCCTCTGGTTGAAAAACCTGTACCGGCAATCCTTTTGAATTGTAACAATCAAACTGTAATTGTCAAAGTGAACAATTCTAAGGATAACGCGAAGTCATCAAGACACGTCAAGAGATGTTTGAAGTCTGTCAGGAAATTGCGAAACTCCGGAGTAATAACTGTTACATATATTCAAACAGATAAAAACCTGGCTGATCCCTTTACAAAGGGACTATCACGTAATATGATAGAAAGTGCATCGAGGGAGATGGGTTTGAGACCCGTTGATATTACACCATAGTGGTAACCCAACCTTTGTGATCGAAGATCCCGTGAATTAGGACCTGGGAAGAACAAACTAGTGGTTTAATTAAGGAGAGTATTATGTAACCCTCTCTATGTGAAGATGCACATCTCTCAATTGCTGTAAGGCAGGTTGGCAACAAGAATTAATGTGTTTATGTTGGCTATTTTAGCAAAGATGCTGTCCTACAGAGTATTCTTGAAATAACACACCTATATGAGTCCGATTGTTAAACGTCACAATCTATGAGATTTGGGTGATCTCTAGTAAACTCATGAAGAGACCACGAAGTATGACGCATATGCTTCACTCGCGGGGTAGGCTACTGGCAGCCATGTACTGGTCATGACTTTGAGTGAAACCCTGATCACGCAAAACTTGCAATTCAAGGCTTAGTCCATTGTTCAAGTGTGAATGGATGTAGCTTAAGGTTCTAGGCGGAAGTTCAACTTAACAGTCTCCGCTGAAACACTGGTATATAAACAAGCAGTGAGTATTGGTAAATCTCTAAATGGGGATTTGAGATCTGGTGGGGGATTGTTGAAATATTGGGCCCACACTAAGTGGCCCATAGTAGATTTCAGATTTCCCTATAAATCTCAAAGCCCACATAGTGGCAGCCTTGTGAGTTTGAGCCCAAGTTGGTGGCAGCTCACTAGGGAGTGGCAAGAGGTGGGAAGTTTAGTCCCACATGGAAAGTTGGGATGAAATTAGACCATCTTATAAGGTGGGTTGTTCCACCACTAGTAAGTGAGTAAGAATAGGAGTGGTTCACGTGCGCTCCTCCTCCTCCTCGCTCGCTCGCTCGTCTCGTCTCGTCTCAACACGTCACGTCACGACGCGCGCCGCGCTCGTGGTGAGAGGATTGAGCCTCGAGCCGAGACTTTCCTTTCTTTTTGCAGTTTAGGAAAACGAATAGAGTCCTAGACGGGCGCGTCGCAGTTAGTCGGTTCGGGTCACTCCCGGACCATGGGCTATCTGTAACCGACTCGAAACGTGCGCGCTACGTGGGCGTGCCCCACGTTGCATAGGGTTTCCTGAGCCTATATAATCTCCTGCCCGGCTACCGTAGAAAAACATCTAATACACGAGTTAGGTTTTCCACCTCTCTCTACTTGCACCGCCATCGTAGCCTACTCCATCCCGCGCGCCGACGTGCATCGGCGAATGGGAGAGCAGGTCTCTGGAACCGCTCGTCCTTGTGATCCTTTACGGGAGAGGGCGAATTAGGTTTTTGGGAAACGCTCTGCGCGACTGCTCAAACTCTTCATCACGGGTCGCCTTCCGTCCAAGTCGGGCGGTGCTGCCTACCGTCGTCTTCAACGCCGTCTACTTCGACCCATCGTCCCCATCATCAACAACGTTGTCATCAACAACGTTACTGTTGCGACATCGTCTGCTACACCTTCACCGCCACCTCCACCAAATCGGTACGTGCGACATATCTCGATTTGTTCAGCGATGGATGTTGTACTGTTTGCTCTGCTACTGTTCATGTTGATCATTGCATCTAGTAAGTTCGAGTTTCACATGTTAGTAGTTACTATCGTCATGCTCAATATTCTGGAATTAATCATGGAAATTGTGCCTAATTATCCAACATGCATATCAGGGTGATCGATGCGTGCTGGGTGTCTCGTCTTATAGGAGCCCGCGCTACCCCTCTCCTCTCCCGACCCCCACCCCAACCCTAACCGCCGCCGCCGCCGCCAATGGCGCCGCCGGGGCAAAGACCCACGGGGCGTGGTGGCGGCGGACCCCTTCCTCGTCGACGTGGGTGACGGCGGATGGGATCTCCTCCTCGAAATATACGACGGATCGGCCGGCGTGGGTGATAGGCGGCGGCGGCTCTGCGCTACGGACCCTCCTTCCGTAGGCTCTCCCCCCGCAGCACACCGGCAGGGGCTGGTGGTGGGCGGCGGCCAGGCCCATGGCCTGCGCCATCCCCTCCCCCCCGCCTCTCGCCGGTGAGTGGAGGCGATCTCGGGCATCTTCCACGACACGAGGTCGCCCGGGGCAGCAGCCTTGGGTACGACGGTGGAGGTGGCCCTTTTCTTCGCCGGAGAGGGTCGGCCTGCGGTTTGTGGTGGTGGATCTATCGATCTATCACCGTGTTCCGGCGGCGTGATGGAGAAGCATGGAAGCCGGCGACGGTGTCGCCGATGGAGGGTTGGGGTGGCCAGCCCGGGATGGTCGCCGACGTCGGGGTCCGAATTAAATAAAGGCGACAGTCCTAGGGTCTCTCATGCGTGAAGAGGAAGACCTACCGGAGCCCTGGACTCGTGATCTAGCCGGTGCGTTGAGTTCCGGAAGGCTCCGCCGGCGAATGTAACAATGCTTTTTGCCTGGATTTTACTGGATCAGTGGTATTCGGTCGTGCGCACCCATGATTTTGTTCCGACCGATTGATTCTGGAGGGAGCGGCGCGAAGCTCTTTATCTGTGTTGACATCAAGTGACTATGGATCCATGATGAAAGTCGGAAGAAGAGAATTTCATGAAGGCCGGAGGGGAGAACTATCTAAGGGAGGTTCAAGTCCCGCGCTGTTGAGAGACTTGCTTGGTGTTCCGGGCTTCATAGCAGCGGTATGAAAGTGGGGGCGACAACACAGGTGGATGTATTGCTGTTGTTAGGCCCGAGATGCTAGCGGGACTTTTGTTTCTTAGTTTTCTTTTCCTTTTTTTGGCTGTGTGTATCCGTAGTGCCATTAGGGTGGTGCATTGTTGCATAAGCTAAGTGTAATTGGTATCTTTTTATAGTAATATATTCCCTTTATCATAAAATATCAGGGTGATCAGAGCACCCAGATTGCAAACGGTGGCCATGCTGGATAGCGACAAGACTACACTACATTGTGGAACCATGGCTTCTCGAGTAACTTCTGCCTTCTTTTTCGCAGCTAGTTTCTTGTGTCAGCTTGGCAAGCTCAGTGTGCGGTGCGAAGCTTTTATTTCTTGATGCTTTTGTTGGATAATTAGGCACAATTTCCATGATTAATTCCAGAATATAAAACATGATGGCAGCAACTAGCAACATGTGAAACTTAAACATACTAGATGCATTAATCAACATGAGTAGCAGCAGCGCAAATGGTAAAGCATCCATCGCTAAACAGATCGAGATATGTCGCACGTACCGATCTGGTGGAGGTGGCGGTGGAGGTGTAGCAGATGATGTCGTGGCAGTAATGTTGTTGATGACAACGTTGTTGACGACGGGTCGAAGTAGACGGCGTTGAAGACGACGGTAGGCAGCACCGCCCGACTTGGACGGAAGGCGACCCGTGATGAAGAGCTTGAGCAGTCGCGCAGAGCGCTTCCCAAAAACCTAATTCGCCCTCTCCCGTACAGGATCGCAAGGACGAGTGGTTCCGGAGACCTGCTCTCCCGTTCACCGATGCACGTCGGCGAGCGGGATGGAGTAGGCTACGATGGCGGCACAAGCAGAGAGAGGTGGAAACCCTAACTCGTGTATTAGATGTATTTCTGCGGTAGCCGGGCAGGAGATTATATAGGCTCGGGAAACCCTAGGCAACGTGGGCGTGGTAGCCGGGCAAGATATTATATAGGCTCGGGAAACCCTAGGCAACGTGGGCCACGCCCACGTCGCACGAATGTTTCGAGTCGGTTACAGATAGCCCACGATCTGGGAGCGACCCGAACCGACTAACTGCGACGCGTCCGTCTAGGACTCTGTTCGTTTTCCTGAGCTGCAAAAAGTAAGGAAAGTCTCGGCTCGAGGCTCAATCCACTCACCACGAGCGCGGCGCTCGCGTCGTGACGTGTCGTGTCGTGTCGTGTCGAGTCGAGTCGAGTCGAGACGAGCGAGCGAGGAGGAGGAGGAGCGCGCGCGTGTAGCACTCCTATTCTCACTCACTTACTAGTGGTGGAACAACCCACCTTATAAGGTGGTCTAACTTCCTCTTGCCACTCCCTAGTGAGCTGCCACCAACTTGGGCTCAAACTCACAAGGCTGCCACTATGTGGGCTTTGAGATTTATAGGAAAAACTGAAATCTAATTTGGGCCACTAAAAAGTGGGCCCAATATTTCAACAATCCCCCACCAGATCTCAAATCCCTATTTAGAGATTTACCAATACTCACTGCTTGTTTATATACCAGTGTTTCAGCGGAGACTGTTAAGTTGAACTTCCGCCTAGAACCTTAAGCTACATCCATTCACACTTGAACAATGGACTAAGCCTTGAATTGCAAGTTTTGCGTGAACAGGGTTTCACTCAAAGTCATGACCAGTACATGGCTGCCAGTAGCCTACCCCGCGGGTGAAGCATATGCGTCATACTTCGTGGTCTCTTCATGAGTTTACTAGAGATCACCCAAATCTCATAGATTGCGACGTTTAACAATCAGACTCATATAGGTATGTTATTTCAAGAATGCTTTGTAGGACAGCATCTTTGCTAATATAGCCAACATAAACACATTAAGGCTTGTTGCCAACCTGCCTTACAACAATTGAGAGTTGTGCATCTTCACATAGAGAGGGTTACATAATACTCTCCTCAATTAAACCACTAGTTTGTTCTTCCCAGGTCCTAATTCACGGGATCTCCGATCACAAAGGTTGGGTTACCACTATGGTGTAACATCAACGGGTCTCAAACCCATCTCCCTCGATGCACTTTCTATCACATTACGTGATAGTCCCTTTGTAAAGGGATCTGCCAGGTTTTTGTCTGTTTGAATATATGTAACAGTTATTACTCCGGAGTTTCGCAATTTCCTGACAGAATTCAAACGTCTCTTGACGTGTCTTGATGACTTCGCGTTATCCTTAGAATTGTTCACTTTGACAATTACAGTTTGATTGTCACAATTCAAAAGGATTGCCGGAACAGGTTTTTCAACCACAGGCAAGTCCATCAAGAGCTCACGCAACCATTCTGATTCAACAGTGGTTGTGTCCAAAGCAGTAAGTTCTGCTTCCATAGTTGACCTCGTCAATATGGTTTGCTTACAAGATCTCCATGACACTGCGCCACCTCCAAAGGTAAATACATACCCGCTAGTGGCGTAGAGATCAGCTACATCAGAGATCCAATTTGAATCACTATATCCTTCAAGCACAGCTGGGTGCCCTGAATAGTGAATCCCATAACTCATTGTACCACATAGGTAGCGCATGACCCTATCAAGTGCATGCCAATGATCAGTACCCGGGTTTGACATGAACCTACTCAACTTGCTAACAGCAAAAGAGATGTCGGGTCTAGTCGCGCTCGCTAAGTACATGAGTGAGCCAACGATCTGAGAATATCTCAATTGATCTATGGGAATCCTCCGGTTCTTGCGTAATGTCACACTGGGATCATAAGGTGTTGGAGAAGACTTGCTATCAATATAGCCAAACCGGCTCAAAATCTTCTCAACATAATGGGATTGCGTTAGAGTAATCCCACTCTCGTTCTTAATCAGCTTGATGTTCAGAATCACATCAGCTTCTCCCAGATCTTTCATATCAAAACTCTTTGACAAGAAAGACTTGACCTCGTATATTACTCTCATGTTTGTACCAAAGATCAGAATATCATCCACATACAAACATAGTATAACACCTTCGCCCCCACCATAGCGATAGTAAACACACTTGTCAGCCTCATTGACAACAAAGCCTACAGAAGTTAAAGTTCTGTCAAACTTCTCATGCCATTGCTTAGGTGCTTGTTTCAGGCCATATAAAGATTTCAGCAACTTGCACACCTTTCTTTCTTCACCTTTTACTACAAACCCATCAGGCTGATCCATATAAATTTCCTCTTCCAACTCTCCATTAAGGAAAGCTGTCTTTACGTCCATTTGATGAACGATAAGACCATAGGAGGCAGCCATGGATAGTAGTACTCGAATGGTGGTAAGTCTAGCGACAGGTGAATAAGTGTCGAAGTAATCTTCGCCTTCTCTCTGTGTGTAGCCTTTCGCTACAAGCCGCGCCTTGTACTTTTCAATAGTACCATCAGGTCTTAGCTTCTTCTTGAACACCCATTTGCAGCCCACAGGCTTGCATCCATGGGGTCGTTCTGATAGCTCCCAAGTTCCAGTAGAAAGGATCCAGGCCATCTCGTGATGGACAGCTTCTTTCCAGTCATCTGCATCTGGAGATGCATATGCCTCTGCAATGGACGTGGGAGTATCATCCACAAGGTACACAATGAAATCATCACCAAAGGATTTTTCAATCCTTCGTCTCTTGCTCCGTTTAGGAGCTTCATTGTCATCCTTCTCAGTAACATTCTCATGTGATTATTCAAAATACTCATTAGATGTACTGGACTCAGGAATTATCTCAGTAGAGATTCTAGCAAAGCTATGCATATCTTTCATAGGAAACATATTCTCAAAAAATGTTGCATCACGAGATTCCATAATAGTATCAACATGCATATCAGGTACCTCGGATTGAACTACTAAAAATCTATATCCTACACTCCGAGGAGCATAACCTAGAAAGATACAATCCACTGTCTTTGGTCCAAGTTTGCGCTTCTTAGTAATTGGAATATTGACTTTCGCCAAACATCCCCATGTGCGCAAATACGAAAGTGATGGTTTTCTCCCAGCCCACTCCTCGTAAGGGGTTTTATCTTTATTCTTGTTAGGAACTCTATTCAGGACATGACATGAAGTCAACAAAGCCTCCCCCCACCATGCCTTTGACAAACCAGCAGTGGCTAACATGGAATTCACCAAGTCAGTCAGCGTGCGGTTTTTTCTCTCGGCAACCCCGTTTGATTGGGGTGAATAGGGAGGCGTCCTCTCATGAATAATGCCATGTTCCTCACAGAATTCATCAAAGATTTTAGGAAATATTCGCCACCACGATCCGACCTAAGACGCTTGATCTTTCTCTCTAGTTGATTTTCAACTTCAGCCTTATAAATTTTAAAGTAGTCTAAAGCTTCATCTTTAGTTCGCAACAAATAAACATAGCAAAATCTAGTCGCATCATCAATCAATGTCATGAAATATCTCTTTCCACCTTTTGTCAACACACCATTCATCTCACATAGATCAGAATGTATGAGTTCTAGAGGTGCCAGGTTTCTCTCCTCGGCCGCCTTGTGAGGCTTCCGAGGTTGCTTTGATTGCACACAACTATGGCACTTAGAACCTTTGGCAATGGTGAAATTCGGAATTAAACTTAAACTGGATAGCCGAGACATTAAACCAAAATTAATGTGATATAAACGAGAATGCCAAACACTGGTATCATCACTAACATTGCCACATATATGGTTCACAGACTTATTACTGAAATCAGAAAGCGAAAAGCGAAACAAGCCTCCGCACTCATAGTCTTTACCAATAAATTGTCCAAACTTGGAAACAACTACTTTATTCGACTCTAAAACAACCTTAAACCCATCTCTGCATAGAAGGGAGCCGCTAACGAGATTCTTGTTCATAGTAGGGACATGCTGCACGTTCCTCAGCTGCACGATCTTCCCCGAAGTGAACTTCAGATCTACCATGCCAACACCACGAACGGAAGCATGTGACCCATTCCCCATCAAGACGGAAGAATCCCGGGCGACCTGGTAAGAAGTGAACATGGATATGTCAGCACTGAAAGATCGAGATGTCGCCTAGAGGGGGGGGGGGGTGAATAGGCAATTACAAACTCTTGCGGATTTGTCTTGTATGAATGCGGAATTAAACTATCGTTTAGTTTACAAGCACAAACCCTAAATATGCTAAGCTCAACTAAGTGTAACAATAGCAACTAGAGCTAAGCAAGATAGGCACAAGATATATGTAGCACAAGTGATAGCAAGATATATGTACTTCAAGCACGATGGCTATCACAAGGAAAGAGAGCTCGGGTATAGAAATAACCGAGGCACGCGGAGACGAGGATGTATTCCCGTGTTCCCTTGCTTTGCAACAAGGTACGTCACGTTTGGAGGAGTGGAGGTCCCACGAAGGATTCCCCGCGCCACGAAGGCTCACCCTATTCTCCGAACCACACCCACGAAGGATTATGGCCCTTTCCTTATGGTTAGCTTTTCCTCCGCTCCGGAGATGGCAAGCTCCACAACCACTTCACAAGCTCCACGAAGGAGAAGCCCGGGCCCCTTCACAATCTTCCACGAAGAGATCACCGGGACACCAACCAAGCCAACTAGGAGGTCACCCTCCAAGAGTAACAAGCTCACGGTCTCTCACTCGAACAAATCGTGGTGGAGAGCTCAACACTATGCAATGATGCAAAGCAAGAACACCGGAGGTGTTCAAGTCCTTCACACTCAAATCCCACCAAAGCAACGAATGCTAGGATGAGATTGGAGAGGAAGAACAAGGGGGAAAGTCAACCAAAGACTCCAAGATCTAGATCCCAAGAGATTCCCTCACTTAGAGAAGAATTGGTTTGGTGGAAGTGTAGATCTAGATCTCCTCTCTCAAATCCTCAAATATGAGCAAGAATCATGGGGGGGAACAAGAGAGAGAGCAACTTCTTCAAATGCAACAATGGAGGTGAGAGAAAGGGAAGAAGTGTCTTGCTCAAGGTGGAAGAAGAGCTATTTATAGCATGGGAGCAAGTATAACCGTTGGGGAAAAAGAACCATTAAAAACGTAGGAAAAACGGCCAGAAAAACGGCCCAGCCGGCTGCCAGGCCGGTCGACCGGAGCAGCGACTGTGCCGACCAGCCGGTCAGCAGCCGGTCGGACCGGCCCAAAGAACCGAATCGGGCTGCAGCCGCGCTGGGCGGCGGACAAGCAAGGGGCGCGCGGGGGTGGGCGGCCCAGCTGGGCGAGGCAGGCGGCGGGCGAGCGGGCCGCATGGCCAGCGGCGGCCCGAAGCGCGTGCGGCCAGGACGGTAGGCCGCGGCGGCGGCGGCCGTGTGGGCCGAGCGGCGGTGAGCGGCCCCGATGGCGCGCGGCGAGCAGCTGCCGAGGCCCCCGGTCGGACCGGGGCCTGTGCCGGGCAGGCCGGTCACGGACCGGGCCTGCGACCGGACTTGGGCCAAAAGGCCCCGGGAGGCGGCCCGGATGTCACCAGCGCCGGACCCGGTCACGGACCGGGTGGGCCGGTTGCTGGGCCGGTCCGGCCGGCTGCCCCATTCCCTTTTTTTCTTTTATTCTTTTCTCCTTTTCCCTTTTCCCTTTTCTTTAATAACAAATGCTCCCGAACTCCGAATCGCATGAAACCAGTTTTGTTTGGAAGATAACAACAAATGCTATCTTATGGAAAGTGAAAACCCAAGAATCTGTAGGAGGGGATTTTATCATGAATATAAAAGGTAGAACCTTATATCATGAATAACCGGTAAAATCACCCAACCTCGAAAACGCAATAGAAGATGCATGTGAACTCCGTTTTCGATGAACTTGGGCTTGTTGTAAAGCTAGCAACAAGCTCAAGAACCTCACACCGAGAAATACCAAGAAGCAATAAGAATATGCAACGCATGCAAGGATTGAGCTCCCTAAGACGATGTGATCAAGTTAACCAACCGAAAGCCCCTCTTAATAGTGCGGCTATCTATCCTATAATCCGGTCTCCCATCAACCACCTCGAGACCGGCAAAAGGAACACCTATCAAGGTCATACCTTTGCCTTGCGCATCCCATCACTTGATCATTGTCGCTTCGTGAATACTCACAAATGCTCCCCCATACACTATGATGGGAAAGGTTCATTGATGCACATCTTCACTATCACCAAGTGGATGGCAAGCTTCAAGCATGTGATCCACACAAGATGCTCATCTTGAACTTGCCCAACTCAACCTTGTATCTTCTCATACTCACTTAAGATAGAGCATGGATAATATTGAGTTCCACATAAGAACTCCATCTTCATTTCTTCTTCTTGATCATATCACATATATATCTTCATACCGATGATCTTGATGCCAATACACAAGGTATATCTTTATCTTCATGGCATCCATACTTGAATCCAACACATGGAATACAAGTAGAACCTATGGAATATTCCTTCATATAAACTCAATGAAAACATTAGTCCATAGGGGTTGTCATTAATTACCAAAACCACACATAGGGGCAATGTACCCTTACAATCTCCCCCATTTTGGTAATTGATGACAACCACAATAAGAGGGTTTATATAATGAATATTAGAAACAAGTACACAACTTATCCGAGGATAAGTTGTATACAAGAGGTTGTATTTGATATGGTCAAGTAACACAAAGCTATTAGCCCATATCAAAACCGGCTCTACTCACACAACTACAACAAATGCAATGGATGTGAGTAGAACCAATATATATAGAGAAAACTCCCCCACAATGTATGCACGTGTGATGAACATGAATTCTAACACAAAGCTATTAGCCCATATCAAAACCGGCTCTACTCACACAACTACAACAAATGCAATGGATGTGAGTAGAACCAATATATATAGAGAAAACTCCCCCACAATGTATGCACGTGTGATGAACATGAATTCATTGCATATATTGTCAAGATTAACCTTTGGGATAGTTTCCACTATATATATACAACCATGCAAGACATATAAATATGGAATGCATGAGAGGCAAAACACTTAAGCACAAACCAAACTTAAGTATAAAACCATTCCCTTAAACCCTCTAAACTTCTCCCCCATTGGCATCGATTGTCAAAATGGGTGAAAAATTTAGAAGGCCAATATAATGTGAGTTCCTCCCCAAAGTGTGCACTTCTCATAATTTGAGTGGAATCAAGTGCACATATCCAATGATGAATACTTGAAGGAAATCAAACTATATTGAGGATCAAAGATTGCATAAAGATAACATGGTGAAGTGAGCTTTAACAAGTAAAGCAAGCAATCAAAGATCCAATTGGACAAACAAAGATATCATGATAAGAGAGATATAGTGCTCTTAAATAAAATAAACAAGCTCCCCAAGGTTCGTGCACAATTTATAATGTTTGCATTTGAATACAATATGCACAAACATGGAATCCTCACTCCCTATATATCATTTAGAACAAACTAAGATAAAGAGAATATGCTTATCAAGAACAACTTTAGTCCAACAATTACGAGATATGAGTGCAAGAAGGAAAACAACTAAACCAAGCACTCATAAATCTCCTTTACCAACACCACTAAGAAACAAAAGGATAAAAGATGGTCGGCAAAGAACAAAGATATCAAGGTGATGGATTAACGCTCTTATGTATATAAGTTTCTAAAGTGGACAAATGATCCATAAAGAAACATGCACACACAAGAGGTTAACAAAATAGATAAGACAAGATATCCAAGATGAAGTCATAAGATATACCAAAGGATGTTTGCTTAAGAAGCATATATAGCCTATGGCTCCAATTTTCACTTATGGTATATGAATGAACTTCAACCAAGTTAAATCTCAAAAACATTACAACTAACAATAAGGGAAGTAGAGCTAGTTGGAGTGTTTTGAGAAAGGCAACAAGTATCACAAAAATGGATTTATTTCACAAATTCATCAATATTGCACACAAGAGCTCTTTGAGGAATTGATATGCAATAAATTGCTAGAGGGCATATTTGTGATAGGTGAATCATAAAATATGATATATATATATAACCTATCATATGCATCTTCTCAAATTACTCAAATGTTCAATAAGAAGTTTTACTTTAAAAGGGTTTTTCAAGAACCGCAATATTTTCGAAATAAATAATTTCATGCCAAGATACAACCTACAAGAGGTTGGATGCTATATGAGAGTGCATGAATAAGATACTTGTTACCGAGGTAGCAATGACTTGATATAGTAGATAAGAGTTCATTGATCATCCTAGCTTGACTCCAATTCTCATATGGTGATCACACCTTCCTTATAGATGAGACAAGCCTCCATTGCATCTCCAATGTACCTAAAACAATATTCAAGTACATCTTGGTCCCCAAACTTATTGGGTCCAACATGGTTAGACTAACCACAATATATAGGACACACTCCATATAAACATGTGCATATTTAGATGAAGTTTGAATTTCATGCACATCTTAGCCATTTAGGATTTGATGGAGTATATCCTACATAATGGATCAAAAGAAAGCAAGCATGCTACAAGTATAAACAAATTACATATAAGCATGCACCAAAACCTTTAAAGATCCAAGAAAGATATACTTTGGACAAAACACCAAAAGAATTAGATAAGGCATAGAGGTGCCACAAAACAAATTTGTTGTCCAAGTTATATCTAAGAAGCAAATCACAAAAGATTTGTTCAACAAAGTTCAACAAATGAACTAAGAAGAAACCATTGAGCATAGAGGATGAATTAAAGCAAACATGCTCAAAGATTTATCTCATTCAAGCTAATAGAATATGTAAGAAGGAAAGAGATAGCAAACTCCCCAAAAGAGCAAGGTTCGAACAAATAAACCAAACCCTCTACACCTTTCACAATGGCACAATGTACCATAAAGAAAAGGTTTGTCTTCCAAAATAAACACTTGATATGAATCAAGATAATTTATCAAAAGATTTTTCAAAGAGACAAGGAAGACACATGGGAGCAACAAAGATTTGTTGGAAGTAAAATAAGGCAATAAGAAACAATCCAAGGTGAAGATGATCCAAAGATTCAACCACATACAAGGTTATCAATTGTCAAAGACAATGAGTATATTGGAAATAATTTCCGGTGGAGTATTGACAATGTTAGAAAGGATCAACTTCACAGTAAAAGGCATAGGATAAGTATATAGAATTGAGCACTATGCACGGATGAAGATTCTTGATAACTTCAACTAGTCACACAATCACGCACGGCAATGATTAGAATAACTTGAAGCAAACGGTGTCCCAAATAAGATATAGAGATATGTATTTCAGGAAAAACCGCACCAAGAATTTCATATTCAAACAAGAGCCCACAAGATGAGTAATAAAATATTTTTATTATGAATGGAGCTTGTTTGAGCAAACATGCCACCTAGGAACAAGATAATTAAGAGCATCAACTCTAAGTGGCATAACCTCATATGTTCACATTTTCTAGGCTTGTGATATGTACAAAACATATTACTCCCCCATAATGTGATAATAACATTTCTTCTAAATAAGAGGTAACTAAAATTCAACTAGAGATGATTAATGGATATTTAGAATTTGAATTTCTCATGAGTATGGCACACCACATAGTGACTAGATAATCTTGCAATATCAATACTAAGTGGTGGTACCCATGTACACACATTTTAAAGAAAGAGAGATGCACAAAGCATATCACTCCCCCAAAATGGGATGTTCCATTAATCACTTAAAGAGAGCCAAATAAAATATCATCAAGATGCATTAGGCTCAAAATAATACACAAGTATATGATGGGTCAAACAAACATACTTGAATACACAAGATAGGTAAGTAAGACACAACACATACATACACACATTTGGTACAAAACCAAACATGCAAAAGGGGGCAAGTAACTTACAATACACATAAAGAGTTGAAGTATAAGTTACCGCAAGGAGGAACATTGGATATAAGATATAGATGATAATCCATACGACTTGGCTTGGTCAAAATATAATATATGAAGATCCCTTAATTCTTCATGAAGTAGCCAAGTCTCCAATGACCTCCACATGTACCTATTGATCAAGTTTGAGATTGTTGGTCCCCAACCAAGTTGGGTCCTAAGAGGTTAGTCACAATAGGCTTGGCAACCCAAATGGTTCTTTTCTTGAAACCACTTTGAGTTCCAACAAACTTGGCAAACACATTGCCATCCTTATCCTTCCTTAGAGAATAATCATCATCAACAATTATAGGGGTAGATAAGGTACCACCTAAGCAAGAAGAAGCAAAGTGCCCCTTCTCACGGCATAAGTAGCAAGTGTTCCCCTTTCTCTTCTTTATTGATTTCTTCTCTTGGGGAACAATATCTTGATTCTTCTTGGGAAGTGGCCTATCTTCAACTTGAGGTCGAGCATGAGCTTGACCTTGACCTTGTGGCCGTTTCCCTTGTTGTTTCTCACTCAAGTGCTTCTTTTTCTTCAATGGGCATGATCTAACATGATGCCCTTCAACCTTGCACTTGAAGCAAACCAACTTGGCCGGATCCTTGACTTTGTCTTGGCCCTTCTTCTTGTTGCTCTTGCTCTTGGACTTGTTCTTGTTATTGGAGTTGAATCCAAGTCCACTTTTGTCATTGGGGGATTGTTGCACACTTAGCATCTTGTCAAGTGCGGATTTCCCTTCATGACGCTTTTCCAAGTCTTTCTTCAAAGAAAGGACTTGAGCCTCGAGCTCTTTTATTTCCTCTACATGATTAGTAGAAATACAAGTACTAGAGGAAGTGGAAGCTTCATTGTTAGAGCAACAAGGCAAAGTGAGTAATCCAACACAAGGTGTATCACTAGTTTGACTAGATGGATTACAAGGACTAGCACATGGCAATATAGCATTTGTAGTAGAGATTGTGCTAACATCCATATGAGGCTCACAAGATGTTACCTTAGTGATACTTGCCTCATGAGCTAACTTTAGCCCATCATAGGAAATTAGAAGTTCATCATGAGAGCTTGAGAGCTTTTTATGACTTTCTTCCAATTCCCTATAATTGCTAGTTAGCAACTCAAGTTGAGCCCTTAGCTCAACATTCTCCTTTAAGGTAGATGCTTCACAAGAATTAGAGTTAGTAGCACAAGCATCAACAATAGTTTTCTCATTTTCATGCATATAGGATTCAATTTTTTGTGTAAGCATAAAATTAGCATGCTTCTCATCTTTTAGCTCATGCTTGAGGAGAGTGAATCTCATTTCCTCATTTTCAACATGGGACTCCAACTTCACTATGGTTTCCTTATATTTATTCAAGATATCCATAGAGTGTTCGAGATTAGCACGAGCTTCTTTATTACCATGAAGAGAAGCATATATCATTGCCATATTATGCACCAAGATATTATATTCTTCATCATTATCATCATCATCACTCTCATCATTAGAGGAAGTGTTAGGAGTCAAAGTAGGAGATACCTTTGATCCATTTGCCATAAGGCACATGTGCATACCGGAGAATGAAGATGAAGATATTCTTGAGTCCTCATTTGAAAACATGTCTTGATCCATATAGTGTTCGGTTTCCTCTACATTGTTAGTCAACAAACAACTAGAGGAAACATAAGCATTTTGATTATGGGGGCAAGACAAGGTAAGCATATCTTCATGAGATCTATGTAAGCAATTTACACATGATATGCAAGGACTATTAACACAAGCATGTAGGTCATTTTCAATGCTAGATGTGTTTAAGTCCAAAGAGGAAGCATTACAATGGGATAGAGATGAAGAATCATCACTATTGAGCACAATATCAACATTGCAATTTTCCTCACCACTCACCATATCATTACCTCGTGTCTTGCTACACGTTGGTGAAGTGAAAGAAGATGATAACTCATCACGACCGGAGGTGGAAGCCACTTGGAGCTCTTCATGATGTGAATGGGAAGAGAGCTCCTCGGAGTCACCACCGACCAATTGAGAAGTGGATCCACCAAACATTTCCTTAAGCTTGATCCACATCTCATGAGACGATTTTCGCTTTATATATATCAAGAACCTACGAAAATCGGGTCTCAAAGAGAATAAAAGCTCATTAGATACTTGTGCTTCAAGATGTAAGTTTTTCTCATCCTCTAAAGATAGATTTTGAGGATCCATCGGAGGAGAAAAACCTACATCTAGAAATTGCTCAATGTTTGGACACAAGGTCCGAAGTTTACAAAGCATGCAATTTCGCCACAAATGATAATTTGTGCCAACAAAGATAATTGTGTCATTGTGCACTAAACTAGCCGACATCTTTACTCTCAAGGCGGTGAAGCCTAAAACAAGGAGAGACCTTGCTCTGATACCAATTGAAAGATCGAGATGTCGCCTAGAGGGGGGGGGGTGAATAGGCAATTACAAACTCTTGCGGATTTGTCTTGTATGAATGCGGAATTAAACTATCGTTTAGTTTACAAGCACAAACCCTAAATATGCTAAGCTCAACTAAGTGTAACAATAGCAACTAGAGCTAAGCAAGATAGGCACAAGATATATGTAGCACAAGTGATAGCAAGATATATGTACTTCAAGCACGATGGCTATCACAAGGAAAGAGAGCTCGGGTATAGAAATAACCGAGGCACGCGGAGACGAGGATGTATTCCCGTGTTCCCTTGCTTTGCAACAAGGTACGTCACGTTTGGAGGAGTGGAGGTCCCACGAAGGATTCCCCGCGCCACGAAGGCTCACCCTATTCTCCGAACCACACCCACGAAGGATTATGGCCCTTTCCTTATGGTTAGCTTTTCCTCCGCTCCGGAGATGGCAAGCTCCACAACCACTTCACAAGCTCCACGAAGGAGAAGCCCGGGCCCCTTCACAATCTTCCACGAAGAGATCACCGGGACACCAACCAAGCCAACTAGGAGGTCACCCTCCAAGAGTAACAAGCTCACGGTCTCTCACTCGAACAAATCGTGGTGGAGAGCTCAACACTATGCAATGATGCAAAGCAAGAACACCGGAGGTGTTCAAGTCCTTCACACTCAAATCCCACCAAAGCAACGAATGCTAGGATGAGATTGGAGAGGAAGAACAAGGGGGAAAGTCAACCAAAGACTCCAAGATCTAGATCCCAAGAGATTCCCTCACTTAGAGAAGAATTGGTTTGGTGGAAGTGTAGATCTAGATCTCCTCTCTCAAATCCTCAAATATGAGCAAGAATCATGGGGGGGAACAAGAGAGAGAGCAACTTCTTCAAATGCAACAATGGAGGTGAGAGAAAGGGAAGAAGTGTCTTGCTCAAGGTGGAAGAAGAGCTATTTATAGCATGGGAGCAAGTATAACCGTTGGGGAAAAAGAACCATTAAAAACGTAGGAAAAACGGCCAGAAAAACGGCCCAGCCGGCTGCCAGGCCGGTCGACCGGAGCAGCAGCCGACCAGGCCGGTCAGCAGCCCGGTCGGACCGGCCCAGCAACCGGACTGGGCTGCAACCGCGCTGGGCGGCGGACAAGCAAGGGGCGCGCGGGGGTGGGCGGCCCGGGCGAGGCAGCGGCGGGCGAGCGGGCCGCATGGCCGCCGGGCGGCCCGGGAAAGCGCGCGTGCGGCCAGGACGGTAGGCCGCGGGCGGCGGCGGCCGTGTGGGCCGAGCGGCGGTGAGCGGCCCGCTGGCGCGCGGCGAGCAGCAACGAGGCCCCCGGCGGACCGGGGCTCAGGCCGGGCAGGCCGGTCACGGACCGGGCCTGCGACCGGACTTGGGCCAAAAGGCCCCGGGAGGCGGCCCGGATGTCACCAGCGCCGGACCCGGTCACGGACCGGGTGGGCCGGTTGCTGGGCCGGTCTGGCCGGCTGCCCCATTCCCTTTTTTTCTTTTATTCTTTTCTCCTTTTCCTTTTTCCCTTTTCTTTAATAACAAATGCTCCCGAACTCCGAATCGCATGAAACCAGTTTTGTTTGGAAGATAACAACAAATGCTATCTTATGGAAAGTGAAAACCCAAGAATCTGTAGGAGGGGATTTTATCATGAATATAAAAGGTAGAACCTTATATCATGAATAACCGGTAAAATCACCCAACCTCGAAAACGCAATAGAAGATGCATGTGAACTCCGTTTTCGATGAACTTGGGCTTGTTGTAAAGCTAGCAACAAGCTCAAGAACCTCACACCGAGAAATACCAAGAAGCAATAAGAATATGCAACGCATGCAAGGATTGAGCTCCCTAAGACGATGTGATCAAGTTAACCAACCGAAAGCCCCTCTTAATAGTGCGGCTATCTATCCTATAATCCGGTCTCCCATCAACCACCTCGAGACCGGCAAAAGGAACACCTATCAAGGTCATACCTTTGCCTTGCGCATCCCATCACTTGATCATTGTCGCTTCGTGAATACTCACAAATGCTCCCCCATACACTATGATGGGAAAGGTTCATTGATGCACATCTTCACTATCACCAAGTGGATGGCAAGCTTCAAGCATGTGATCCACACAAGATGCTCATCTTGAACTTGCCCAACTCAACCTTGTATCTTCTCATACTCACTTAAGATAGAGCATGGATAATATTGAGTTCCACATAAGAACTCCATCTTCATTTCTTCTTCTTGATCATATCACATATATATCTTCATACCGATGATCTTGATGCCAATACACAAGGTATATCTTTATCTTCATGGCATCCATACTTGAATCCAACACATGGAATACAAGTAGAACCTATGGAATATTCCTTCATATAAACTCAATGAAAACATTAGTCCATAGGGGTTGTCATTAATTACCAAAACCACACATAGGGGCAATGTACCCTTACAAGCACACACATGAACATTAGCACCTGTATCAATCCACCAACATGGAGATTGAAATACCGAAAGAACAGTAAAGAGATTACCGTACCCATCAGCATTGCTAGCGGTCACCATGTTGACTTGCCTCGCCTTTTTCTTGCGGTCTGCCCTCTCTGGACAGTCCTTAGAAAAGTGGCCAGTCTCTCCACATGTAAAGCAGCTCAGATCTGCTTTGTTTATCATCTTCTTCTTCTTGAAGGTTGTAGTCTTCATAGGCTTATTGAAGGAGGGCTTGTTATTCCCTTTGTTCTTGCTGTAGGGTTTCTTCTGCACCATGTTGGCGCTAGACTGACCCTCTCCTTTCTCAGTATTATCCTTAGCCCGAGCTTTCTCCTCAACATCAAGAGATGCTATCAGATTTTCAACTGATATCTCCTGTCTCTTGTGTTTGAGAGTTGTGGCAAAGTTCCTCCATGAAGGGGGCAACTTAGCGATGATGCATCCAGCCACAAACTTGTCAGGTAAGGCACACTTAAGGAGTTCAAGCTCTTTCGCAATGCACTGTATCTCATGAGCTTGTTCGACTACAGAACGGTTGTTAACCATCCTGATGTCATGGAAGCTCTCCATGATGTACGCTTCATCGCTCGCATCGGTTGCACCGAACTTAGCATTCAGTGCATCCCAGAGCTCTTTACCATCTGTTAAGTGCATGTACACATCACACAGACGATCAGCAAGAATACTTAGAACGCATCCGACGAAGAGAGTATTGTTTTCCTTGAACTTGTTCTGATCTTGGTCAGATATAGTTCCTTCAGGTAAACCCTTAGCAACATCGAACACTTTCAGATGAGTAAGCCAGAGCATGGCCTTATACTGCCACCTCTTAAAGTGCACACCGGTAAACTTATCCGGCCTCAGTGCATCGGAAAAACCAGCCATTGTTAACTCAGGAAATTGCCTACAATTAGGTTTTTGGATTGTTGGATAATTAGGCACAATTTCCATGATTAATTCCAGAATATAAAACATGATGGCAGCAACTAGCAACATGTGAAACTCAAACATACTAGATGCATTAATCAACATGAGTAGCAGCAGCGCAAACGGTAAAGCATCCATCGCTAAACAGATCGAGATATGTCGCACGTACCGATCTGGTGGAGGTGGCGGTGGAGGTGTAGCAGATGATGTCGTGGCAGTAACGTTGTTGATGACAACGTTGTTGACGACGGGGACGACGGGTCGAAGTAGACGGCGTTGAAGACGACGGTAGGCAGCACCGCCCGACTTGGACGGAAGGCGACCCGTGATGAAGAGCTTGAGCAGTCGCGCAGAGCGCTTCCCAAAAACCTAATTCGCCCTCTCCCGTACAGGATCGCAAGGACGAGTGGTTCCGGAGACCTGCTCTCCCGTTCACCGATGCACGTCGGCGAGCGGGATGGAGTAGGCTACGATGGCGGCACAAGCAGAGAGAGGTGGAAACCCTAACTCGTGTATTAGATGTATTTCTGCGGTAGCCGGGCAGGAGATTATATAGGCTCGGGAAACCCTAGGCAACGTGGGCGTGGTAGCCGGGCAAGATATTATATAGGCTCGGGAAACCCTAGGCAACGTGGGCCACGCCCACGTCGCACGAACGTTTCGAGTCGGTTACAGATAGCCCACGATCCGGGAGCGACCCGAACCGACTAACTGCGACGCGTCCGTCTAGGACTCTGTTCGTTTTCATGAGCTGCAAAAAGTAAGGAAAGTCTCGGCTCGAGGCTCAATCCACTCACCACGAGCGCGGCGCTCGCGTCGTGACGTGTCGTGTCGTGTCGAGTCGAGTCGAGTCGAGACGAGCGAGCGAGGAGGAGGAGGAGCGCGCGCGTGTAGCACTCCTATTCTCACTCACTTACTAGTGGTGGAACAACCCACTTTATAAGGTGGTCTAACTTCCTCTTGCCACTCCCTAGTGAGCTGCCACCAACTTGGGCTCAAACTCACAAGGCTGCCACTATGTGGGCTTTGAGATTTATAGGAAAAACTGAAATCTAATTTGGGCCACTAAAAAGTGGGCCCAATATTTCAACAGCTTTTGGCCCCGACATTGATGCAGTGGTGTGTTAGATACGTACTCTGTTTCCTAAACCACGACATGGTGAACTTCAAAAAAAATGAATTAGTGCTAGGAGAAACTAGACACTAAATGATATAGTAGAAGCGGGACCTCGGCGTGAGAATTCCAGAAATTCGTTTCTGACAGGATTCGAACTCTGGTCGTTGGGGTGCGCCACTACGACCCCAATCACTGGGCTATTCATCAAATGCTTTCCTTGCTTGAGGCGGTATCTTTCTTGTTTGGTACTAGCTTGTAGTAGTTCTGAATAAACTTAATTCAAGTCATATATCACCACGTAGAAACTAGTCCTTATTTAGTAAACATAGGCCGTGCGCATCATTTTGATGCAGAGGCTCGAATGTGGAGCTCCCGTTTCAAAAAAGAAATATAGCAAACATAGGCACTAACTTGTACTTTTTTCAGTCATACCTGGAGGTTGATATGAAAAAGAAAAATGTTTGTCGTCTTAGCCCACAAGATCACATCCGATGCCTTGACCTCACTCTAGAAGTAGTGCTGACGGGTTACAAATGCAAACGGTCGGATGTAAACTTTCCTCTTTTGGAATCCGTGTGGACGTGTTGATTGATTTTTTTTTTTTTGAGAAACACAGTACAAACGCAGACGCTCACATACACGCGCATACACTCACCCCTATGAACGTACACACGCACACCCTACCCCTATGAGCATCTCCGGAAGACTGAGCCAGCGGATTGGATCTTGAAATTGACGAAGTCACCACAGGTGCCTCGCTGTCGACGGGAACGTCGCCTCCCACTGAATGAATATTTCGCCTTTATGAGACACACAGATGTCAAATCTGGGATTTGAACTCTGGTGGGATGGGGGTACAACCACCCTCCTAACCACCCAACCTCAGATTGGTTCTCGTGGACGTGTTGATTGATGATATCTCCCTTCACATGTAACTCCAAGTGTTTATTTATGCAACTTAGCCACTTATCATGTAATTCTGCCCTTGTTTTCTACTCCGTATTTGAAACTGGAAAACCTCCTCGGGGCTCAGGCTACTTAGTTTTATCAATATCACTGTGTATTTTGAGAAGAGGCCGTTTGGTTGTTGGAGGTTCTTGTGCAATCCAATGTCGTTCTGTTTCAAAAACAGCAAAAATTCTCTTCTACCGAAATCAGCTGTTCCTTCAGCTGGAACTGTAAGCGCTAGATGGAACTGCAAGCTCTAGAGTCTAGATTAGCGGAAGTACAAAAAGGAAAAAACGATTATGTGCTTTGATGCTTTGCGTTCGTGTGCATGCTTGTCCTGCTAGGCTGCACCTGCTTGGACCCCATAATGTTTAACTGAATGTGCTTTGATGCTGCTTTGTACCATTCGGTGTTCCTTCTAATGTCAGTCCTATTCGCAAAAAAATAGTATGATACCTATTGTTTGAGATCAATAAAAGTACCGCAGCAGAGAGAGAGAGCGCCAGGTCCTCCGCCGTCACCGGGCTCCAATCCACCGCTGAAATTCAATTCCCCGTGGAGCCTGGACAGCAAATACGCCGAGCGGCCGGGCGAACGAACGGCGGCGGGGCGCGTGTGGGGCGGCTCTCGGCGGGACGGTCGTGGTGCGCGAGAGATCAGAGTTCTTTTCACCGACTTGAAGAATGCATGCCGGCCTGTTCTTTTCACCACATTGGGTTGTTTATAACCATGCAAAGATTATTACACGAAGAGTACCAGCATTACTGTGAAAGCCAGCCTCCCTACCGTCTCATTATTTTCAAGTACGCGGACTATACTGACGCCTATGGCTAGCAGCTACTATTGCAAAAGGAAAAAATGAATATTCAACCCAGCATTGAACTGATAGGTACTGTCTGTGCTTGGAAGTCTTGAACTCCAGATGAAACCTGGCTCAGTGAAAGGGACGTTTCTGGATGTTGAATGTTCAATTGTTAGACGGTATTCACCATACATCAGATATGACGGCTAGCATACCAGCTGATTCCTAGCACTTGTCATAGTTCAATATTTAAGTGCTCTTCAATTTAGCTGATACTACCTCCGGACGCATTTAATTGACGCACTCACCAGCTAATGGCATGCATCAGCAGGTCTCCCTCCGCGTCGATTAAATCCGACCGGAGGGAGTACAAGTATTGCCTTGATATGAAATAGTCTCATCTCCCATTGTTGGTCGAAACATTCTTTTTTCCGGTGCTATCCTAATACATCAGCTTTGATTTTAATATCCTGTTATGAAAGGCTTCGAAAATGTTCGAATCTCAAATCTTCGGCTCATTGGCTGGAAACAGCTGCTAGAAAATACAATGATACGTTTTTTTTCTCAGCCGGAATTTCCGTGATTTCGGCGAAAACCGGTTTTACCAGTTGCCACCGAGAAAATAATACCAAACTAAATTTTCCGGTATACAAATAATTTGTCTGAATTTATTTTTTTTTGGTAAATTTTGGACGAAATAGTAAATTGGTTTGACAAATCTCGGCCGGTATTTCTGAGATTTCCTAAATACTGGAAATATCCTTACCCATCGGTATTTTTTGCCTAGCGAGAAAACAAAACCTTCTGTACAACAAAGTGCGAAAACACAATGTAGCGGCCCGGCGAAGCGCACTTTTCCACCCAGTTCTCTTCAAATGCCGCTACAACACTAGGACATGTACTATGGTCAAAGATTGGCTTTGCCTCCCTTCATTGAACCGTTGCCTTCGAGTACATCAAATCTTTGTGGTTACACATTGTTCATGTCATCCCGAAAGGAGGAAAACAATGGCGCTTGTGATGCTTGTCTCTTGGGAGCTTTGCAATCAGCGTAATGCTAGAGTTTACAAGAATATGAGCACCATGAGCATGTTTGTCCTTGCACGTATCAATTTGGGGGCGAGATCATGAATATTCACCGGTGCGAAACATTTGGATCACCTTATTCGGGAGAGTAGGTTTCTTTTTTTCGGTTTATGGCCTTAAGCATAATACTTTGTACAACTTGTTTCTCCTTACTCAATGAGTTTAAGGCAAATCCTTTTTTGTTCAAAAAATAACCGATGGTAAATAGGCATGCATGCAAAACATATCAGAGAAGTTTCAATGTGTTCATATCGAAAAAAGCATAGTCTAATAACAAAAAGGGCGTCCAAATGATTTGGCTCATCTTTATTAACGAGGGGGGAAAAAGAGCCACTGAAGGAGCGGGCGGACACAACCCTATTTTTCTTAGGGTAGTTGTGTACATGTTAAGGGCTCTCCTTTGATTCATAGGAATATGAAGAGTGTAGGAATAGGAAAGGTGTAGAATTGGAATGCCATGGTAAGTTGAATCCTATAGGAATATGGTGTGTCTTTGATTGTAGCAAAGTAATTTTTCTATAAGGTATGAGCTAATGCTTTTTTTCCTATAGAATTTGCACTACAAGATTTCTATAGGAATAATTCCTATAGGATATGTTCCTATGAATCAAATAGCTTGTATAGGGAATTTTTTCATAGGATTCAAATCCTACACAATTCTTATGTCAATCCTATGAATCAAAGGAGCCCTAAGAACGCTTCGTTACTCAAGAGAATTCTTCATGGCTTAGAAAATACAATATGTAAACACAATGTTACACCATCTATTCTGCACATATATAGTGTGCCAAGCAAGAAATGCAGATCATGCGTTAGCGCAGAGTAAGCCTATGAAAACATATCTAATTATCTATCCATGGGTCCTTATGGGGGCTGGTGGCTTCGTACGTGGTACGTAGTGTGCATGTCCCCGCTAGTTTCTCGTGGTAAAGGTTCCTCACCATGGTCCACGCAATTTCTTCCGCCTTAGCTGAAGGAAAGAAACAGAGATTTCGTACGTCGTCAGAGATCACATAACGAACTTACTACTGGCAATTAATTTGTAGAGAGAAACTTACGTCGGTGCTGCGGCCGCACTTCTTCTTGCGGCAGTTGGTCGACCTGGGAGGAAGGCGCGCATAGCACCTATATATGAATCAATGGCGGAGAAAAGTGAGTCTGGTAATAATATGACTGCCCGAGATGGAAAAAGAACGAGCATGGTGTATACTATGTAGGGTATAGGCTTGTATACGAGCAACATACTTTCGGCAGATCATCTTGTCCTTGCTGTAGCCGAACGCAATGGCTCGGAGGCTGGGCTCGATGGCCCAGGGGAAGCAGGCCCCCCGGTAGTAGCCGTAGCTGCGGCCGCGGCGGCCGCCGCGGAGGCCGAGCGCGAGGTGCAGCGTCGACTCCTTGCAGATGCCGTAGTCGGCCAGCGTTCGGCCGTCCTCCGCCTCGAGCTCCTTCCCGGCGTAGACGAGAGAAGGTAGCTGATGCTGGTCGCCGTCGTCGTCGTCGGTGTCGGAGGTGACGATGATTCCTCCCTTGTCATGGATCTGGGCCTTGACGCTGTCGACCGTGTCGCTGCTCTCGACGTCGAGCGTGAGAGTTGCCCCGGTGATGGTCTTCACGAAGATCTGCATCGTCGTGGGTGGCGGTGGACCGGTGGTGCCGTGTGGTGGGTGAGCGCAGGGCAGCGCCGCGGATGTACACATATATATAGCGGTCGATCGGAGGGAACGGAAACGCGGCCGCTACGAAACAAAACATATTAGGCCACGGTAATGGGAATACGTGATCGCTACGGCTACAGACCTCCGGTCGGAGAATTTCCGAACAAACTAGTACTAGTATTTTGGATGAAAACTGCTTTGGAGTCAATTTGGCATGCAGCTTTACCTGTTCGGAACTTCCTTTTCAGATTCAATTTTTTTTTGCAGGGAAATATTTAACATTGAAGCTCATAGGACAACATTAAAGCTCATAGCATAAGTGAACTTCAGTAAAATAACTAGCTACTTATTTACTAAAGAAGTTAGCTCCAGCCATGTAATTACAATAAATAGTCAGATAGCTATATTTCAGACACCAACGAGTACCAATATTTCTAGAGCAAAACATTTCTTATCAGATTGATAGGAAAAATGAGTAAAGACTTAGGGAAACCTCCAACTTGAATAAAAGTCATTTTAATCAAATCAAGCAGTACATTACTTTGTTCTAAGCAATTAAGAACGAGTATAACAACAAGAAAAGGACTTAAACAGAAATATTCATGGAGCACAAACAAGAGATCAACTTCTACCATAAAACCCAAGCCCTAAAACGTCTACGCAATCTCCAGCAGTTCCAAATTCTACATCATACAAGGTACATAATAAATACAGAAGAACCACTTGCTTTCGTCACAAACTATGGACAGATTTAAAAACAAGAGAGCATGGAAATCTGATGATGAAACAACATGCTTTCTTGCAAAATATTGTTGTAACATGTACCCCAATACAACAAGAAATCATATGACAAAACAACATGTACCTACCTACCAAGATCAATAATAACATCTTATACAGTTAAAAGGAAAGAAAAGCAACAAGTGCTTCGATTAGTGACATGTGCAACATTTATAAAGATTACCAACCATTAAATGATCAGTAAAAATAAGGAAGAGTTACCGTCTAGCTATCATAGTTTATCACTAACATACAAGGTACCAAACCTGAAAACATGAGGATTTGTAGCATAAGCAAGTAACTAGAATGAAAACAATACCAGAACCAGCGCTTCAACAACAATAATTAGCATAAAAGCCTAAGCAAGATTGTAAAACCGTCATTTGGTAAAGCATCTCATGCCTTTATGGCCTGAAACAATACTACAACATTTATTAGTAGATTTTAAAATAAATATGTACATCTATATCCTCATGAGTCAGAGGTTCATGCACACAAACATGTCGCCATCTTTATCAAGATTCAGTTATAGGGTAGCACAACACAACACAAACAACCATGGCACTAAGGTTCGCAAGACACAAAACTCTCTAAGAAAAGAGGCAAGAATCTATTTTGTAGTATGTTCTTATCCCATAGAAAGGAGAAACCAGATCCTGGATCTTGAAGGAATTGTCACAAGTTTCTATCTCATATATTTGGTTTAACTTGGTACATTCATGAACAAATGAATGTATGAAATGTATATTCATCAGATGGAACTGATGGTTTTTTTTTCAGCACACCAATCAACTCACAATGGAGGTTGGCACACTGAAGCTTTAGATCAAGCACCTGAAACGGTACCTACTGACACTATACAGGAATGCAGATGCAAGTACCCACATTGTCATCTTCAGGCATTCACCGGGATAGCATTGCCTGCTGCTAGTTTGCAGGCCAACAATAACACATACCAGGAGCCGTGAAAGGAAAAGGAGAATTCTGAAAATATGGAGACGTGAACCTAATGGTGTGACACAACCTGAGCTTTCCGAGAAGATGATTATGTTGAGAAAAAACTGAGACAGCTCATGACTGAATCGTATATATGGTGTAAGCATAATATGCTTCTTGATGGAGATCTGCTTGACATGTTTCTTTATACTTTCATAGTTCCATTTCCTTTGCACGGCCTTGGTGAGATCAGGTGTAGAATCTTGCAGATTGCTATAAGTTCTCAAATAAGTTTATTTACCTTGCTATCTCTCAATAAGATGTCACTATTTGGTTGAATATTTTGTGGCTCAAGTGGTGATCCGTGAGGCTAAGCAGCAATAGAATCTTTTTTTAGAGAGACATACTAAGAGATGTTCAAAAATCTCAATGATAATAGTGTTATGAGTCTTCAGTTTGTCTTAATGGACGTGGCAGACCAGCAGTGCAAATTCTGCGCTCAGTCTAAATCATCCACATAATTCAGAGAATGAAGAAGAAGCAAGAATTTGTTTTTTGAGCAACCGGCCGGAGGGAAAACCCAACCAAACTGGTACAGTAAGAGCATATTTAGATTAAGATGGGAATATGCCAGAAACCGCCATAGAAGCCTAGAAAAATAACAAAAGCCTAATTCGGCTCGGTCTGGATGGCTGGTCCAAAGCAGGCAAAAGCGCGCTCACGCTGACGGATGTCTTCTCTAGCGACGTCCACCACTTCAGGGTAGGTGAGGCGACATCCAGTGAACATGCGGCGGTTCCTTTCCTTTAACACATTCCAGAGGACAACATGTCAAGCAGGTCTCGTAAAGAAAACGGCCACTGATGCTTCTTTGTTCCTTCCTTGTCTTTCCGGTGGTCATATTGTCCAACACACAGAAATGGAGGGGGAGTTGAGGCGAATGTCTACGTAGTCGTCGTTGTCCAGATGGCCGCAGTAAAAGGGAAGTCTTTGCACAGATGCTCAGCCGTCTCGGGCGCACTAAGGCACACAGAGGGCACGCCGGGTCATGGGGTCATTCCCTGATGGCGAGCATGTCAGCGGTCAAAAGCTTCTCGTGGAGGGCAAGCCATCGGAACAACTTGCACTTCGGTTCCGCATGGGCCGACCAATTCTTGTTTGCGTCGAACCTGGCATGGCTACCGAAGAACTAAGCCTTGTAGGCAGAATTAGCAGTGTAAGTCCCGTCCGTGGTCAAACCCCATGAGATAGAATCCGGACGCGCAAGATCAATGATAGTTGCCTGTAAGATATCCCAAACTTCCAAATATTGCGTCAACTGGATAGGAGAGGTAATCCTAGCGACAGAGCGGATCCAGTTGTGGTCGCGCAGCTCTTTTGCAACCGAACGGTTCTTCTTGGAGGCTATGTTGAAGAGGTCTGGGGCCCACATGGAAAGGGGGCCACGGTCACACCAGTTGTCATGCCAGAAAGAGGCAGTTTCCCCGTTGCCAATGGTGATATTTGTAGAAGCCCAAAAAAGGCCATGTCAGTATCATCGCAAGGTAGCTTCGAGCCCGCCCAAGTACGGTCAGGGTCGGTCCATTGTACCATGGCCAGCGAAGCCGCAGAGCACGGCCTGATCTCTCAATATCCGGCATCCTGATTCCACCAAGATTCTTGGGCTTACAAACAGCATTCCAGTTCACCAACGCTTCGTCCCCGGCCCATATGAAGGTCCTTGCAATTTTGTTGATCTTGTCTTTTGCCCACTTAGTCAAAGGGATGGCGGTGGCGTGGTAGATCCCCGTTGCAATGAGGACCGTCTTCGCAAGGATAACCTGGCCCGGATGCACAAGGTTTTTCCCTATCCTTTTCCCTATCCATCCCGGCAGCTTGCCTGCGATCTTGTCGATGAGCGGTTGCAGATCCACCTTGCGAAGACGTCAAAAGTGAAGAGGGAGTCCAAGGTACTTTCCAAGGAAGGTGGCAATATTATCAGGGAAGTTAGCAAGGATATCAGCAGGATCGACCTCGTCGCAACGAACCGGGAAAACCTCCGTCTTGGTCATGTTGGTGACCAGACCACTCCCTTTTCCGAAGCAGTCCTTGAGAGGGTTCACAAAAATGCCTGCATCAACAATGGGTCGTCCTTTTCCGAAGTAGCAAGAATATCTCTTGTAGTTTTCTTCCCCTACTTGAGACAGAACCTAAAAATTAAATTTCACTTATAGACACTCTCAAAATGACAAAGTTTAACAGTAGTACTGTTACAACACACTCATTGCAATAGATATAACTAGATGATACCCCGCGCGTTGTTGCGGGATATTTGCGTAAATAAAACAGTTGCACCCTGTAAGGAAAACTAACATTAAACAAATAATTTTATAGAATGCAACTTACATGTACGATATATTTCTATGGATCATATTGATCAATGAAAGTCTCATTTTTATCCAACTACACCTGTATTAAATTTGAGACAAAGAGTACCTTGTATCTTTTATTATCTATCTGAGATCCATAAACTGAAACAACACAAAGTTGAGCAAGGTGCAAACAAAAACGTAATGAAATAAGCTCTTACTTGCAAGGGATCAATGAGTCATTCCTTATAAAGAATTGTATAAAACATTTGTGATAGCTCGCCTGTGTAGTAGTGTATGACTCAGATCAAAAATTTCTCACAGTACAAAAATACACATACATAGTTATAGCTTCCAAGGTACATTCATCACAAATATCTGCCAGATTACTCAATCAAGATGTTCAAATAAAAGTGTGCCATTATTTAAAAAGAGTGTGAAGAACACATTTGGAAATTTGGATTAAGTGTAAATCGAAATTGTTCTTCTCACTGTCATGACGTAGGAAAGCTTTTGAACAAACCAAACAACTATTTTCACCCTTGTATCAATTGCTTCAAAAAATTGGGCAGCAAACAAAAGGGAAGACTTCTAAAATCTGACAAGGCTCAAATCATAGATAGACAATACACAAAGTCCAATGGAACTAACTGTTTCTTCCAGCGAAGAAATTCTCTGTCGTCCCGCAGAGGTGGCACTCAGCCTCGATCTTCACAGACATATAGGGGGAAAATGTACCAGCAAAAACACTGCAGGACTTCATCGAAAAAACTACTGCATGAATTTCAATTCTTAATATGATTCAGTGGGCAACTTTTTATTTTATTCAACGGACAACTGATTGGCTGATCTGTGCAACTCACCAATTAAACCAACCATGGAAATCTTGTACCGTTAGGGCATCTCCAGCGGGGCGACGCATATTTATGTCCTTTTGCGTCGGGCACGGACACAAAAAACGTCCGAATGTCCGAATGCGTCTGCCCCCTTCTCCAGCGGCGGCATGGACGCATTTATTTGACCGCATGCGTGATTAGAGAGGAGAGAGAGGGAAAGATTCTGTTTGTGTGGCTAGGAATAAGCGCATGCGTGATTAAAGGAGGAGAGAGGGCTGCATGCAGCCCAACCGGACACAAACGGACGCGCGGACGCGTCCGCAGAGACGCATTCCTGGCGCATATTTGGTCCACGTTTGCGTCAGGACGGACACTGCGGACGTTTTGCGTCGCCCCGCTGGAGGACGTTTTTTATCCGCGCAGACGCAAATGAATGAAAAACCTCCGTTTGCGTCGCCCCGCTGGAGATGCCCTTAGCATCAGAAACTCTAAGACAAAACAACGGAAGTCATCTAAAAAAAACAACGGAAGTGTAATCAAATACGGAGGTAGCATATTCATTCTCAATGAAGTCAATGAATACAGGACCGCCCAGATCGATCTTCTCCCGCATACAGCCAACCTGTTCCTGGCTTAACACAGCGTTGCAATCGAGTCAAGAAAATCACCTTGGGACGGAGGTTCCCTGCCACACGATGATGGCCGGTTTGTCCTAGCTTCAGCGAGCAGACAAAGAATCCAATAAAATAGGGGGTCTTCAGCCAGCAGCAGGCATAATCCAATCAAATTGGGTGGACGCATAAAGCGTCTAGCAGATTTAGAACCGGAGCTCAACCTGCCAGATGGGAATAAGAAACAAAGGGGAAATTAAAATGGGGAGCGTCCGGGTACCAGCCTGGAGGCCGCTGTGAGAGGTGGCGGTGGACGAAAATGCTAGACTTAGGGCATCTCCGGCGCAACGCAAACGGACGCTCAGCAACCGTTTTTGTCCGCCATGACCGGAAATGCGTCTGGGGCCTGCTCCAGCGGGGCGACGCAAAGTGATCGGACCGTCCGCGCAGACGCAAACCTGGCTCAAATATGCGCCAGGTTTGTGTCTCCGCGGACGCTCGCCGGTCGCGCGGACGCTCGCCGGTCGCGCGGAGCGTTCTCCATATCTTACCCGGTCCCGCATGTCAGGGACAGCGAAATCGACCGTTTCGATTTGCTTCTTTTTCCCCGTCTTTGCTGCCCTAGTGCGACGCCACCACCCCAACCCCACCTGCCGCCGTCCCACCGCAGCACCACAGAAGTCGCCGTCGGCTCCGTTCTCGCCGCGCGGGAGAGCAGGATCGTACTCGGGCTTGGCTCCGCCGCGTACCCGCCGGCTGTTTTCGGGCGAAACGCTCCCGGTTGCGCCGCCCTTTGATGACCCACAAGTATAGGGGGTGTATCGTAGTACTTTCAATAAATAAGAGTGTCGAACCCAACGAGGAGCAGAAGGTGTTGACAAGCAGTTTTGATGAAGGATTCACTGTAAATGCTCACAAACAAGTATTCAGGGGGTTTTGATATAGCAGATAAATAAAGTACAAGTAAGTAAAATGCGAGAGTAATAATTGCAGCAAGTGGCCCAATCCTTTTTAGCACAAAGGACAAGCCAGTTTGTTTACTTATAATGACCAAATGTTTTTAAGGACACACGGGAATTTAGTCTAGTGCTTTCGCTTCATATAGTTAATTAATCTTCATTGTTTTGATAAGTGTTGTGTGGGTGAACCTATGCTAATGCACCGCCCTTCCTAGGACTTAATACATACTTGTGATTATACCCCTTGCAAGCATCCGCAACTACAAGAAAGTAATTAAGATAAATCTAACCACAGCCTTAAACTCTGAGATCCTGCTATCCCTCCTGCATCGATATACCAACGGGGGTTCAGGTTGCTGTCACTCTGGCAACCCCACAATTAGCAAACGAATACAAGATGTATTTCCCTAGGCCCATAAAGGTGAAGTATCATGTAGTCGACGTTCACATGACACCACTAGAAGAATAACACCACAACTTAAATATCAAACCATTGAATATTACTCAATCATAATTCACTACTAACATTTAGACTTCACCCATGTCCTCAAGAACTAAACGAACTACTCACGAGACATCATATGGAACATGATCAGAGGTGATATGATGATGAATAACAATCTGAACATAAACCTTGGTTCAATAGTTTCACTCAATAGCATCAATAACAAGGAGTAATCAATACCGGGAGAGTTTCCCATATCAAACAATCAAGATTCAACCCTAGATGTTACAGCGGTGACGAGGTGCAGCGGTGGAGATGACGGTGACGGTGGTGGAGATGATGGTGATGATGATCCCAATGAGGTCCAGCTCGATGACGGTGACGATGGCGTCGATTTCCCCCTCCGGGAGAGAATTTCCCCGGCGGATTTCAGCCTGCCGGAGAGCTCTTTTCTCTCTGGTGTTTTCCGCCCCGCAGAGGCGGCTGTGACTCCTCGCGATTATCCTCTGGAGCTTAGGTTTTCGGGCGAAGAAGTACGCGAAGGAGAGGCGGCCAAAGGGGGCTGTGGGCCCCCTCCCCACAAGGCGGCGCGGCCAGGCTAGGGCCCGCGCCGTCCTATGGGGGACCCATGGCGGCCTGATACGTCCAAAACGTATCTACTTTCCCGAACACTTTTGCTATTGTTTTGCCTCTAATTTGTGTATTTTGGATGCAACTAACACGGACTAACGCTGTTTTCAGCAGAACTGTTCTGGTGTCTCGTTTTTTTGCAGAAATCCAACTTTCAGGAAAATCCTCGAAATTTATGCGAAAGGTCCAATTTTTCCAGAAGACTCACGGAGCCAAAAGGGCAAGTCAGGTGGAGGCCCGAGGGCCCCACACCCTAGGGCGGCGCGGCCCAGGAGGGGGGCGCGCGGCCCTAGCGTGTGGCCCCCTCGGCTGGCCTCCGACGCCCTCCTCTGGACTACTTAAGGGGTTTGATCTAAAAATCGCGACCAAGAAGTGGAAGTCGCCAGAAACCCTCCAGAACACCGCCACATCGCGAAACTCCGTCTCGGAGCCAGAAGTCTCCGTTCTGGCACTCCGCCGGGGCGGGGAATTGGAGGAGATCATCGCCATCATCATCACCGATGCCTCTCCATCGACCAGCCATGTTTCCCCCATCCATGTGTGAGTAATTCCCCCGCTGTAGGCCGAAGGGGATGGTAGGGATTGGATGAGATTGGTCATGTAATAGCATAAGATTGTTAGGGCATAGTGCCTAGTGTCCGTAATTGGTACTTTGATGATATTGTTGCAACTTGTTATGCTTAATGCTTGTCATTAGGGCCCGAGTGCCATGATCTCAGATCTGAACATGTTATTGTTTCATCATGATATTCATTGTTTTATGATCTTACCTGCAAGTTGCATACACATGTCGCTGTCCGGAACCAATGGCCCCGAAGTGACAGAAATCGGGACAACCGGAGGGGATGGCAGTGATGTGAGGATCACATGTGTTCACGGAGTGTTAATGCTTTGCTCCGGTGCTCTATTAAAAGGAGTACCTTAATATCCAGTAGATTCCCTTGAGGCCCGGCTGCCACCGGCTGGTAGGACAAAAGATGTTGTGCAAGTTTCTCATTGCGAGCACGTACGACTATATATGGAACACATGCCTATTGATTGCTTTGTACTTGGACACCGTTTTATTATTATCTGCAAATGCCCTGCTTTGATTGTTACATGAGTTTCTCTCATCCATGCAACGCCCGTTATCCGTCCCCGTGCCTACAGTATTTTAATCCTGCTGTTTACTATAATTACTACTGCTGTCTTTGTTACTCTGCTGCTGTTATTTCACTACTGCTACTGCTATAAAACTGTTACTACTGATAAACTCTTGCGAGCAAGTCTGTTTCCAGGTGCAGCTGAATTGACAACTCCGCTGTCAAGGCTTTCAAGTATTCTTTGTCTCCCCTTGTGTCGAATCAATAAATTGGGTTTTACTACCCGCGAAGACTGCTGCGATCCCCTATACTTGTGGGTCATCAAGACTGTTTTCTGGCGCTGTTGCCGGGGAGCATAGCTTTATTTGGAAGTTCACTTGGATTGATATTGTTCGCTGCAAATTCTCCATAATGGGTAAACCTCGCGATTCTAAAGTCGCCATATTACCATCCACTACAAGAAAAGGTACAACTCTGAGTACCTCTGCTACTCTTGATTCACCATCTGTGATAAGTCAACTTGTTTCACCGCCGCAAGCTTCACTTGCTGGTACTTCTGCTGAATCTGAAAATTCTCATAATATTGATAATGTTTCTGCTGTGCTTGATGATAGTGGTTCATTGGGATCCTTTCTAGATGCTACAATTGCTAGGTCTAGACAAATTGAAAATGCTGAAACTCCTAATGAAAATGCTACTACACCTGAACTTGATTATTCTAGTGATGATCCTGATGAGGATTATGTGGAGCTTAATGATGATTTTATTAATAGATGCAATGCTACTGCTGATGCAAGAAAAATTAAAAAGTTTCTCACACAATATACTGTTACACATAATTTATCACCTGATCCTAAATTTGCCACATCTCCTATATGCATTAAGGATAAAGATTATGATTTTTCTCTTGATCTATCTCATATAGCTATTGTAGAGAAAGCACCCTTTTGTGGTACTGAAAAAGAAAGTGCTCTAGAACACATGATTGAACTTTCTTCTATGAGTAGCTTGTTTTCTGATGATGTCAAGATGCGTACTTACTTTGTCGCTAAAATTTTTCCTTTCTCATTAAAGGATGATGCTAAAACTTGGTATAATAATTTGCCTCCTGGTTCTATTAAAAGTCCAACTGATTTGCGTGATGTTTTCTTTCGAAAATACTTTCCTGCTAGTGCTCAACATGCTGCTTTACAGAAAATTTATAGCTTTGACCAGGAAGATGGAGAGAAATTGCCAGAAGCTTGGGCAAGATTTTGCTCTCTTATCAGAGCTCGACCTGGACATGATTTGGAAAAGCATGATTTACTTGATATATTTTATAGTGGACTTAACCGTTGAGTCTGGAGCATATTTGGATAGTTGCGCTGGTTGTGTTTTCAGGAAAAGAACTCCAGACGAAGCTGAAGAATTATTGGCTAAAATAGGCCGGAATCATGATGATTGGAATACACCTGGACCAACTCCAACGCCAATATTGAAGAAGAGGGGTTTAATTAAATTGAATGATGAAGATATGAGGGAAGCCAAGAAGTCTCTCAAGGAGAAAGGTATTAAATCCAAAGATGTGAAGAATCTACCTCCCATAGAAGATATATGTGAGATAATTCCCCCTTCATCCATGATTGAGGTAAACTCCCTTCAACGCTTTACTAGGGAAGATATTCCGTATACAAAACCTCCTGCTCAATGCTTAGATGAGTTTGATAATTATATTGTTAAGCAAGAAAATTTTAATATGAGAGTAGAGAATCATCTAATGGAAAATTCTCAAGCTATTAGTAATTTGCATGATATTGTGGAGAGAACCTCCAATGATGTTAAGATGCTTGTTAAACATTTTCAAATGGTTCAAACTCAAATTGATCAACTCACTAAAGTGCAAAATGACTTGTTAAAAAACAATTCTAAAGAGAAACATGCTTATGAAATAACAACTAGAGGTGGTGTCTCTACCCAGGATCCTCTATATCCTGAAGGGCATCCCAAAAGAATTGAACAAGATTCTCAACGAATTGAACCTAGTGCTCCTTCTAAGAAAAAGAAGAAGAAACATAAAAATGTTGTAGAATCCTCTGAACCTGTTAATGATCCTAATAGTATTTCTATTTCCGATGCTGAAACTGAAAGTGGTAATGATAATGATAAGAATGATGCTATTGATAAAGAAGAAGTTGAAGATGAACCTGAAAAGCATGCTAAAAATAAAAAGTATACTAAAGAAGATTTTATTGCTAAGAAACATGGTAATGAAAGGGAACCTTGGGTACAAAAGCAAATGCATTTTCCTGCTAAGAAACTAAAATCGAAGGAAGAAGAACACTATAATAATTTTTGCGATTGGATGAAACCTTTATTCTTGCAAATCCCTTTGACTGATGATATTAAATTGCCTCCTTATTCAAAGTATATGAAAGATATTGTTACTAACAAAAGGAAAATCCCCAATGAGGAGATTTCCACTATGCTTGCTAATTACTCTTTCAATGGCAAAGTTCCAAAGAAGTTGGGCGACCCAGGTATACCTACTATTCCTTGTTCTATTAAGAATAATTATGTTAAAACTGCTCTATGTGACTTGGGAGCCGGTGTTAGTGTTATGCCTTTTTCTCTTTATAAGAGGCTTTACTTAGATAAGTTGATACCTACTGATATATCTTTGCAAATGGCTGATAAATATACTGCTATTCCTGTTGGTATATGTGAGGATGTTCCTGGTCAAGTTACTAATAACTGTTTGATATTAACTGATTTTGTTGTGTTGGAAATGCCTGAAGATGATAACATGTCTATTATTCTTGGGAGACCTTTTCTTAACACCGCAGGGGCTGTTATTGATTGCAATAAAGGAAAAGTTACTTTCAATGTTGATGATAAGGAGCATACCGTCTATTTCCCCAAGAGGATTGATAAAGTATGTGGAGTCAAAACTATTTCTAATGTGAGAACTATCAAAATTGGAACTATCGATTGTCCTATATATGAGCCTAAAGAAGGTTATCAAAGTCTTATGATTGGATCCATATCAATACAATTCAAGGTAACATGATTGATTTGAGGTTTATTTCTTCTTATGCTATGTAAAATTTATTTGGTGGCAAGACTTGATCAACCTTGTTAACAAATACTTTTTATATGCATAGAGGAGGTAAACAACATCTCTTTCTTCCTCCACTTGTCTTACTTGCTGTAGCACTTTTGATTTGCAAAGTTCCTTAGTTAATTAGAGATTTCAAAAAATTTCCTGTCCAGTAATAATAAACTTAATGTCCAGAAATGTGCATTTTTTAAAGTTTTCAAAAATTCACAAAAATTATACCGTTGGTCCTATTTTTCGAAAATGCACCTGGGAGCACCTGGGGATGACCAGTGGGGCACCCCAGGGTGGCACCCCACAGGCCGGCGCGGCCAGCAAGGGGGGCGCGCCACCCTGGTGTGTGGGTCCCCCTTTGCCCCACTTCAGCATCTCTTCCTCCCACACTCTTCTCTCTCCCGAAAAATCAGCACCAGCTTTCTCTCACTCGCGTTTTTGCTCAAGAGCTCAGGATTTTTCGATCTCTTTGCTCAGCCCAGATTTCTGTCTGAAATTTGACACATTTGCTCTCCGGTATGTGACTCCTCCGATTATCCAAGTAGAATTTTGTTTGGTTGAGTATATCTTGAATATTTTGCTGCTGTAGGTAACATGTTTAGTGAGCTTGCATGCTTGTTCTAAGTTGTATAAACTAGTTTTGATGCATGACTAGTACTCTAGCAAGTTCCTATGATAGTTCCCCTCAATTATATGTCACCAAATCAAATTTTATAATGTTTGTTGAAAAATTTCAAAAAAGGAAGATGGATAATTTCAACTTTGGAGAAGTGTTTGAGAGAGAGACAACCAGCACCGGAAGGCCCTCTAGGACCGCCACCCGATTTAGGCGATCCTACAATGAGGATGTCATCGTGCCAAGCTTCGAGCCCGAAGAAGACAATGGAGTTCCTAACGCTTCATCTTTCCCATGTTATGATTTTTTGAGTAATGCAGGGTTGTTGGATGATTTATTTACCCTCGTCAACAGGGCGGGCTTAGCTGCCTACGTGGGAGATGAAAGGGAGCAATACTACATGCTCACCAAAATCTTCGTCGAAAGCTTCAAGTTCCACAACAAGCACTATGGCCCGACAGTTGCATTCAAGATTTATGGTAATGCTATTACTATGACATTGGAAGACTTTTGTGTTGCATTGGGTATTACCCCTGTAGGTACAGCAAGGAAGATTGAGGACAACCCCAGGGTCTTGTTGGAGCTCTATCGAGGGATCACCAATGATGATTGTCGCACCATTCAGCGTGGCAAGATAAGGAATATCCAACTCCCCTCCATTAAGTATTTTGCCTATTACATCGCTACTAGCATTCTTGGTAGGGAGAACACTAGCAATATTTCTAGCTACCATCTTGCTTTCTTAATTGCAGCACTTACTGGAGAGACACCTTATCATCTTTGGTCTCTTATTGCTCGCCGCCTGTCTAACAGGGGGCCTATTTTTGGAGGAACTATTGCATTGCGCATTTTAACACATTTAGAAATTCCTCTTGATTCTAATGATGTGCCATTAACTCCTAAGAGGCTTGATATTGCTGCAATGAAGAGCCATCATTTTGTTACCGCTGATTTCACTTCAGATAATTTGGTCTATAGAATGTTGTTTGCTGACGGGGATGAGAAGGAAATCCTTTGCCCCAGCCAGATTTGTTCAGTATTGACAGGAAACCATGGTCGCGCTCTAAGGAGGAGGTGGAGGAGAAATTGAAGATACAAGGCTTCCACCAGCAGCATGATTCCGAGGATGCCGAGCCCTCCTACGACTACACCATCACGTATCCGGGTGCTTCTTCTAGCACATACCCGGAATATGATCCATCTTCGTCGTACTACGGAGATGCTACTTCCTGGACACCATGGGATTGAACTCCACTTAGGCCAAAAGCCTAAGCTTGGGGGGAGGTATACCGGCATCACTCATTCTTTGCATATTATGGTTGCTGGATACTTGTATATACTTGTTTAGTCCGTTTGAGTGATTTTCTAATGAGGGGGAGATGATATTTGGGGAAGTGCTGCCTGAAAACAGATTCTGGACTGTTACCGAAAAAATTCTCAAAAATAGCTAGAACGGTATTTTGCGAAGCCAATTTTTGTGCATGTTCCCCAGGTTGTTATCTAACTTTCATTAGTTGAACACTTTTCGAGTTGAGCAGTGGAAGAATTTCTTAAAAATCGAGTACTGTACTGCTGTCAAGTTTGACGAATTTCTGCTGCTTTGTGTTTATGTGACTTTTCTAGTTTGCCATTTCTTGTTTTTGCTTTGTTTCTTTCCTAAAACACAAAAAGACCAAAAATATTTCTGTTGTTTCTCTCCATCATTTGTTTACTTTGGTTTCTTGCATTTATTTTGCTTTATTTGTTATCGTTGGTTTGCTATAAGAAAATCCAAAAAGATTTTCCTTTGTTTGCTTGTTTCCTTTTGTTCTTGTTTCCAATTCGAAAACACCAAAAATATTTGCTGTTCTTCTTTGGTTTGTAAATTTCATCTTGAGTTCAATGGTCTTCGGTGGCTGGAGCGTGGTTTTCATTTCATATTATCCAAGCTACACAAGTGAAAGGCAATAATGACGATCTACGACAATTGGATTGTGCTGAGAGGCTGGTATGAACTCTATTTGTTTTCATTCTTGTACATATACTCATCCATGTGAGCATGCTTAGTTGGTTCATGTGAGGTATATGTCATTTAATAAAGTTTAGTAGTTCATGATCTCTCATGTTTAGCTCCAATTTATTAATATGAGTAGCATGTCATGGATGTTTGCTTGCATTGTTTTATTCATAAGTAGGTATGACATTGTGGTATCCTCCTCTGAATAATTCATTTATATCGACTTGGCACATGCTCACGCATGCATATGACTGAACAAAAGTTAATTAAGCCTCGATGATTTACATTGCTTCAGAGTTCTTGTATCACTTTTATGCCTCCGTTAATTTATTTTGCCGCAAGCATGATTATAACAGTTACTGCTCTCTTGATTTGTCGCTCCCCAGTCTATTGCTAGCCTTCACTTGTACTGAGCGGGAACGCTGCTCGTGCTTCCAAACACCTGAAAACCAAGTTGTTCCAAAGTGTCCACCATAAATACCTATGCATGGCATTTCAAACCATTCCAAGTAAATTCTCATGCGCTACCTTTAAAACCTTCAAAATGCTTCTCAATTTGTGTTAATGTTTCATAGCTCATGAGGAAGTATGTGGTGTTTAACTTTCAACCTTGTCATTTACTCTTGACGGACTTTCATTATGGACTAATGGCACATCCGCTTATCCAATAATTTTGCAAAAAGAGCTGGCAATGGGGTTCCCAGCCCCAATTAATCAAACTTCATTAATAATTCTCTTCACATGTTTTGCTCTGATTCATCAGTAAGCAACTTAATTTTGCAAATAGACACTCCTCCATGGTATGTGATTGATGGAAGGCACCCGAGGGTTCGGTTAGCCATGGCTTGTGTAAGCAAAGGTTGGGGGGAGTGTCACTCATAATAAAACTAAAATACGTGTATAAACAAAAGAGAAGAGGGATGATCTACCTTGCTGGTAGAGATAACGTCCTTTATGGGAGCCGCTCTTGAAAGTCCGGTTGGCGAGGTAGTTGGTGTACCCATTACCATTCGTTGACAACAACAAACACCTCTCAAAATAATTTTACTCCTGTTTTAAAGATGAAAAGCTCTAGCGCATGTTAATCCCTGCTTCCCTCTGCGAAGGGTCAATCTTTTACTCTTATGTTGTGTCTCCATCCTTTCTTTGAGCACTATCTTGAGAGCACAACTGTCATTCTTAGTATAATATGCTTGTCCCAAAATAAGATTGATTGCGGTATAACTTTGATGCTTTTATCTTTGACAATCACTATTTCTAGTCTTTCTATGAACTTCAGAGGTGCCTGGGCATTTATGTTTTGCTGATCAAATATGGGCAAACGAGATACCACTTTATCATACTCTTTTATGAACATTGCAATCCTGCTTATAGACATGATTCATGATGCTGATTATTAATTGTTGGTACCTTTCCATGATTGACATAGCTATTAGATGATCTTATTTGCATGTATCTTATTATGAACTGCCTAAGTGTTAGCCAAAGCATGAGGATATTTACATCATATGAACAAATGTGTTCGTGAAAGTTCTTTTATCGCATCAGTTGTTAACTGAATTGCTTGAGGACAAGCAATAAGCTAAGCTTGGGGGGAGTTGATACGTCCAAAACGTATCTACTTTCCCGGACACTTTTGCTATTGTTTTGCCTCTAATTTGTGTATTTTGGATGCAACTAACACGGACTAACGCTGTTTTCAGCAGAACTGTTCTGGTGTCTCGTTTTTGTGCAGAAATCCAACTTTCAGGAAAATCCTCAGAATTTATGCGAAAGGTCCTATTTTTCCAGAAGACTCACGGAGCTAGAAGGGCAAGTCAGGTGGAGGCCCGAGGGCCCCACACCCTAGGGCGGCGCGGCCCAGGAGGGGGGCGCACGGCCCTAGCGTGTGGCCCCCTCGGCTGGCCTCCGACGCCCTCCTCTGGACTACTTAAGGGGTTCGATCTAAAAATCGCGACCAAGAAGTGGAAGTCGCCAGAAACCCTCCAGAACACCGCCACATCGCGAAACTCCGTCTCGGAGCCAGAAGTCTCCGTTCTGGCACTCCGCCGGGACGGGGAATTGGAGGAGATCATCGCCATCATCATCACCGATGCCTCTCCATCGACCAGTCATGTTTTCCCCATCCATGTGTGAGTAATTCCCCCGCTGTAGGCCGAAGGGGATGGTAGGGATTGGATGAGATTGGTCATGTAATAGCATAAGATTGTTAGGGCATAGTGCCTAGTGTCCGTAATTGGTACTTTGATGATATTGTTGCAACTTGTTATGCTTAATGCTTGTCATTAGGGCCCGAGTGCCATGATCTCAGATCTGAACATGTTATTGTTTCATCATGATATTCATTGTTTTATGATCTTACCTGCAAGTTGTATACACATGTCGCTGTCCAGAACCAATGGCCCCGAAGTGACAGAAATCGGGACAACCGGAGGGGATGGCAGTGATGTGAGGATCACATGTGTTCACGGAGTGTTAATGCTTTGCTCCGGTGCTCTATTAAAAGGAGTACCTTAATATCCAGTAGATTCCCTTGAGGCCCGGCTGCCACCGGCTGGTAGGACAAAAGATGTTGTGCAAGTTTCTCATTGCGAGCACGTACGACTATATATGGAACACATGCCTATTGATTGCTTTGTACTTGGACACCGTTTTATTATTATCTGCAAATGCCCTGCTTTGATTGTTACATGAGTTTCTCTCATCCATGCAACGCCCGTTATCCGTCCCCGTGCCTACAGTATTTTAATCATGCTGTTTACTATAATTACTACTACTGTCTTTGTTACTCTGCTGCTGTTATTTCACTACTGCTACTGCTATAAAACTGTTACTACTGATAAACTCTTGCGAGCAAGTCTGTTTCCAGGTGCAGCTGAATTGACAACTCCGCTGTCAAGGCTTTCAAGTATTCTTTGTCTCCCCTTGTGTCGAATCAATAAATTGGGTTTTACTACCCGCGAAGACTGCTGTGATCCCCTATACTTGTGAGTCATCACGGCCCTCCTCGGCTCCTCCTTTTGGCTGGCTTCATCTTCGGGAAAATAAGATCTTTGGTGCAATTTCCGTCAATTGTTGATCTTCAGAAATATTGCATTCCGATGGTGCTTTTTCCAGCAGAATCCTAACTCCGGTGAATGATCCTCCAATAATCATGAAACATGCAAAATAGATGAAATAACATAAGTATCACCTCTAAATATGAAATATATCAATGAATAACAGTAAATTATGATATAAAATAGTGATGCAAAATGGACATATCAACTCCCCCCAAGCTTAGACTTCGCTTGTCCCCAAGCGAAACTGAACTCGGTAAACAAGACCACATGTTTATGGAGTGAAGAGTCGATAAACAAAATACGGACAAGAAGCATCATATTGATTCACACAAGACATTCTAGTGAACAACTTCCTCATATAATTCAACTTGAAACAAGTAGAAGGTAATCACAAATAAAGGTGCATAGGAAATCATAATTGGTGATGGCAAACTTTGTTCTTGGTCAGAGAACAGTTAATCAGATTGTACTTATCTGTCGAGCAGCACTCTTATGTTAAAGCATATATGGCACAGCTTGCATACTCAATCATAATAATCTCCTCGTGATGATTGATAACTTTCAAAGCTATATTCATCCAGATAAAACTTGTACTAAACAAGGAAGAATAAAAGGCATGATTAAGTAGATCACAATATAAATGGTTTGATCACAACAACTCAATTGCTTGCTTAAGATAGAGGGAAATAGGTTTACTGACTCAACATAAAGTAAAAGATAGGCCCTTCGCAGAGGGAAGCAGGGATTAAATCATGTGCTAGAGCTTTTTCAGTTTTGAAATCATATAGAGAGCATAAAAGTAAAGTTTGAGAAGTGTTTGTTGTTGTCAACGAATGGTAGTGGGTACTCTAACCCCCTTGCCAAACAGACTTCCAAAGAGCGGCTCCCATGAAGGACGCTATCTCTACCAGCAAGGTAGATCATCCTGACACGCGTACAGCACGCGACCGTTGGGAACCCCAAGTGGAAGGTGTGATACGTACAGCAGTAAGTTTCCCTCAGTTAGAAACCAAGGTTTATCGAACCAGTAGGAGTCAAGAAGCACGTTGAAGGTTGATGGCGGCGAGATGTAGTGCGGCGCAACACCAGGGATTCCGGTGCCAACGTGGAACCTGCACAACACAAACCAAGTACTTTGCCCCAACGAAACAGTGAGGTTGTCAATCTCACCGGCTTGCTGTAACAAAGGATTAGATGTATAGTGTGGATGATGATTGTTTGCAGAAAACAGTAGAACAATTGCAGTAGATTGTATTTCAGATGTAAAGAATGGACCGGGGTCCACAGTTCACTAGTGGTGTCTCTCCCATAAGATAAATAGCATGTTGGGTGAACAAATTACAGTTGGGCAATTGACAAATAGAGAGGGCATGACCATGCACATACATGATATGATGAGTATTGTGAGATTTAATTGGGCATTACGACAAAGTACATAGACCGCTATCCAGCATGCATCTATGCCTAAAAAGTCCACCTTCAGGTTATCATCCGAACCCCTTCCAGTATTAAGTTGAAAACAACAGACAATTGCATTAAGTATGGTGCGTAATGTAATCAATAACTACATCCTCGGACATAGCATCAATGTTTTATCCCTAGTGGCAACAGTACATCCATAACCTTAGAGGTTTCTGTCACTCCCCCAGATTCACGGAGACATGAACCCACCATCGAGCATAAATACTCCCTCTTGGAGTTAAGAGTAAAAACTTGGCCAGAGCCTCTACTAATAACGGAGAGCATGCAAGATCATAAACAACACATAGGTAATAGATTGATAATCAACATAGCATAGTATTCTCTATTCATCGGATCCCAACAAACACAACATATAGCATTACAGATAGATGATCTTGATCATGTTAGGCAGCTCACAAGATCCGACAATGAAGCATAATGAGGAGAAGACAACCATCTAGCTACTGCTATGGACCCATAGTCCAGGGGTGAACTACTCACTCATCACTCCGGAGGCGACCATGGCGGTGTAGAGTCTTCCGGGAGATGAATCCCCTCTCCGGCAGGGTGCCGGAGGCGATCTCCTGAATCCCCCGAGATGGGATTGGCGGCGGCGGCGTCTCTGGAAGGTTTTCTGTATCGTGGCTCTCGGTACTGGGGGTTTCGCGACGAAGGCTATTTGTAGGCGGAAGGGCAGGTCAGGGGGCCACACGAGGGGCCCAAAAGATAGGGTGGCGCGGCCAGGGCTTGGGCCGCGCCGCCCTACCTTCTGGCCGCCTCGTGGCCCCACTTCGTTGACTCTTCGGTCTTCTGGAAGCTTCGTGTGAAAATAGGCCCCTGGGCGTTGATTTCGTCCAATTCCAAGAATATTTCCTTACTAGGATTTCTGAAACCAAAAACGAGAAAACGACAAGCTGGCTCTTCGGCATCTTGTTAATAGGTTAGTTCCAGAAAATGCATAAATATGATGTAAAGTATGCATAAAACATGTAGATATCATCAATAATGTGGCATGGAACATAAGAAATTATCGATACGTCGGAGACGTATCAGCATCCCCAAGCTTAGTTTCTGCTCGTCCCGAGCAGGTAAATGATAACAAAGATAATTTCTGGAGTGACATGCCATCATAACCTTGATCATACTATTGTAAGCATATGTAATGAATGCAGCGATCAAAACAATGGTAATGACATGAGTAAACAACTGAATCATAAAGCAAAGACTTTTCATGAATAGTACTTCAAGACAAGCATCAATAAGTCTTGCATAAGAGTTAACTCATAAAGAAATAATTTAAAGTAGAGGTATTGAAGCAACACAAAGGGAGATGAAGTTTCAGCGGTTGCTTTCAACTTATAACATGTATATCTCATGGATATTGTCAATGCAAAGTAATATAACAAGTGCAATATGCAAGTATGTAGGAATCAATGCACAGCTCACACAAGTGTTTGCTTCTTGAGGTGGAGAGAGATAGGTGAACTGACTCAACATAAAAGTAAAAGAATAGTCCTTCAAAGAGGAAAGCATCGATTGCTATATTTGTGCTAGAGCTTTTATTTTGAAAACATAAAGAGAGCATAAAAGTAAAATTTTGAGAGGTGTTTGTTGTTGTCAACGAATGGTAGTGGGCACTCTAACCCCCTTTCCAGACAAACCTTCAAAGAGCGGCTCCCATTTTATTTTTATTTTTGTGTGGCACTCCTTCCAACCTTTCTTTCACAAACCATGGCTAACCGAATCCTTCGGGTACCTGCCAACAATCTCATACCATGAAGGAGTGCCTTTTTATTTTAGTTTTATTGTGATGACACTCCTCCCCACCTTTGCTTTCTCAAGCCATGGCTAACCGAATCCTTCGGGTGCCGTCCAACAATCACATACCATGGAGGAGTGTCTATTTTTATTAATTAATTTGGGACTGGGAATCCCATTGCCAGCTCTTTTTGCAAAATTATTGGATAAGCGGATGAAGCCACTAGTCCATTGGTGAAAGTTGCCCAACAAGATTGAAAGATAAACACCACATACTTCCTCATGAGCTATAAAACATTGACACAAATCAGAGGTAATAAATTTTGAATTGTTTAAAGGTAGCACTCAAGCAATTTACTTTGGAATGGCGGAGAAATACCATGTAGTAGGTAGGTATGGTGGACACAAATGGCATAGTGGTTGGCTCAAGTATTTGGATGCATGAGAAGTATTCCCTCTCGATACAAGGTTTAGGCTAGCAAGGTTTATTTGAAACAAACACAAGGATGAAGCGGTGCAGCAAAACTCACATAAAAGACATATTGTAAACATTATAAGACTCTACACCGTCTTCCTTGTTGTTCAAACTCAATACTAGAAATTATCTAGACTTTAGAGAGACCAAATATGCAAACCAAATTTTAGCATGCTCTATGTATTTCTTCATTAATAGGTGCAAAGTATATGATGCAAGAGCTTAAACATGAGCACAACAATTGCCAAGTATCACATTATCCAAGACATTTTAGCAAATTACTACATGTATCATTTTCCAATTCCAACCATATAACAATTTAACGAAGAAGAAACTTCGCCATGAATACTATGAGTAAAGCCTAAGGACATATTTGTCCATATGCAACAGCTGAGCGTGTCTCTCTCCCACACAAAGAATGCTAGGATCCATTTTATTCAAACAAAACAAAAACAAAAATAAACCGACGCTCCAAGCAAAGCACATAAGATGTGATGGAATAAAAATATAGTTTCAGGGGAGGAACCTGATAATGTTGTCGATGAAGAAGGGGATGCCTTGGGCATCCCCAAGCTTAGACGCTTGAGTCTTCTTGATATATGCAGGGGTGAACCACCGGGGCATCCCCAAGCTTAGAGCTTTCACTCTCCTTGATCATGATGTATCAACTCCCTCTCTTGATCCTTGAAAACTTCCTCCACACCAAACTCAAAACAACTCTTTAGAGAGTTAGGGCACAATCAAAATATACATGTTCAGAGGTGACATAATCATTCTTAACACTTCTGGACATTGCACAAAGCTACTGAAAGTCAATGGAATCGAAAAATCCATCGAACATATCAAAACAGGCAATGCGAAATAAAAGGCAGAATCTGTCAAAACAGAACAGTTCGTAAAGACGAATTTTATTGAGGCACCATACTTGCTCAAATGAAAATGCTCAAATTGAATGAAAGTTGCGTACATATCTGAGGATCACTCACGTAAATTGGCATAATTTTCTGAGTTACCTACAGAGAATTTTGCCCAGATTCGTGACAGCAAAGAAATCTGTTTCTGCGCAGTAATCCAAATCTAGTATGAACCTTACTATCAACGACTTTACTTGGCACACCAAAGCACAAAACTAAGATAAGGAGAGGTTGCTACAGTAGTAAACAACTTCCAAGACATAAAATAAAAACAAAGGTACTGTAGTAAAAACATGGGTTGTCTCCTATAAGCGCTTTTCTTTAACGCCTTTCAGCTAGGCGCAGAAAGTCTGTATCAAGTATTATCAAAAGATGGTGCATCTACAACGGGGTGTGGAGTTTTCTCAACCATGCATAGTATATTGGATACATAAGTTTCAGCGGCTCCCTTTTCATTAGTCTTGGGCTTGCTACTTTCATCAAACAAATTTTCAGGAACAAGCCAAGCATAGTTATTTTCTAGTGCTTCATGCATTGCTAGGAGCTTACATGGTATTGGTGCTTTAATCTCCCCACCATTATTAACATTATTAGTATACTTAATTCTATCCATATCCATCTTTTCAAGGATACTAACAAAATTGGTATAAGAACCAAGCATCTTATATTTAATAAAGACCTTTCTAGCCTCTCTTGCTATACCACCAAATTCTCTAAGAAGGGTTTCTAAAACAAAATCTTTCTTTTCCCCTTCTTCCATATCACCGAGTGTAAGAAACATGTGTTGGATTATAGGATTGAGATTAACAAATTTAGTTTCCAACATGCGAACTAAAGAAGCAGCAGCAATTTCATAAGTAGGAGCAAGTTCTACCAAGTGTCTATCTTCAAAATCTTCAACGGTACTAACATGATTGAAAAATTCTTCTATATTATTTCTCCCAATTATAGACCCACGTCCTACCGGTATGTCTTTTACGGTAAAATTAAAAGGAAACATGTTGAAATAAGTAAAGCAAATATAAGTAACTAATTTTTTTTGGGTTTTTGATATAGAGTGCAAACAAGATAGCAAATAAAGTAAAGCTAGCAACTAATTTTTTTGTATTTTGATATAATGCAGCAAACAAAATAGTAAATAAAGTAAAGCAAGACAAAAACAAAGTAAAGAGATTGGGATGTGGAGACTCCCCTTGCAGCGTGTCTTGATCTCCCCGGCAACGGCGCCAGAAATTTACTTGCTGGCGCGTAGTTGACGTGGGAGTTAGAAATCTTGTTCCTTCACGTCCCCGGCAACGGCGCCAGAAATTTACTTGCTGGCGCGTGGTTGACGAGGGAGGTGTGTAGCTTTCCTTCATTCCCCGGCAGCGGCGCCAGAAATTTAGCTTGACACGCGTACAGCACGCGACCGTTGGGAACCCCAAGTGGAAGGTGTGATGCGTACAGCAGTAAGTTTCCCTCAGTTAGAAACCAAGGTTTATCGAACCAGTAGGAGTCAAGAAGCACGTTGAAGGTTGATGGCGGCGAGATGTAGTGCGGTGCAACACCAGGGATTCCGGCGCCAACGTGGAACCTGCACAACACAAACCAAGTACTTTGCCCCAACGAAACATTGAGGTTGTCAATCTCACCGGCTTGCTGTAACAAAGGATTAGATGTATAGTGTGGATGATGATTGTTTGCAGAAAACAGTAGAACAATTGCAGTAGATTGTATTTCAGATGTAAAGAATGGACCGGGGTCCACAGTTCACTAGTGGTGTCTCTCCCATAAGATAAATAGCATATTGGGTGAACAAATTACAGTTGGGCAATTGACAAATAGAGAGGGCATGACCATGCACATACATGATATGATGAGTATTGTGAGATTTAATTGGGCATTACGACAAAGTACATAGACCGCTATCCAGCATGCATCTATGCCTAAAAAGTCCACCTTCAGGTTATCATCCGAACCCCTTCCAGTATTAAGTTGAAAACAACAGACAATTGCATTAAGTATGGTGCGTAATGTAATCAATAACTACATCCTCGGACATAGCATCAATGTTTTATCCCTAGTGGCAACAGTACATCCATAACCTTAGAGGTTTCTGTCACTCCCCCAGATTCACGGAGACATGAACCCACCATCGAGCATAAATACTCCCTCTTGGAGTTAAGAGTAAAAACTTGGCCAGAGCCTCTACTAATAACGGAGAGCATGCAAGATCATAAACAACACATAGGTAATAGATTGATAATCAACATAGCATAGTATTCTCTATTCATCGGATCCCAACAAACACAACATATAGCATTACAGATAGATGATCTTGATCATGTTAGGCAGCTCACAAGATCCGACAATGAAGCATAATGAGGAGAAGACAACCATCTAGCTACTGCTATGGACCCATAGTCCAGGGGTGAACTACTCACTCATCACTCCGGAGGTGACCATGGCGGTGCAGAGTCCTCCGGGAGATGAATCCCCTCTCCGGCAGGGTGCCGGAGGCGATCTCCTGAATCCCCCGAGATGGGATTGGCGGCGGCGGCGTCTCTGGAAGGTTTTCCGTATCGTGGCTCTCGGTACTGGGGGTTTCGCGACGAAGGCTATTTGTAGGCGGAAGGGCAGGTCAGGGGGCCACACGAGGGGCCCAGGAGACAGGGTGGCGCGGCCAGGGCTTGGGCCGCGCCGCCCTACCTTCTGGCCGCCTCGTGGCCCCACTTCGTTGACTCTTCGGTCTTCTGGAAGCTTCGTGTGAAAATAGGCCCACAGGCGTTGATTTCGTCCAATTCATAGAATATTTCCTTACTAGGATTTCTGAAACCAAAAACAGTAGAAAACAAAGAATCGGCTCTTCGGCATCTTGTTAATAGGTTAGTTCCAGAAAATGCATAAATATAATGTAAAGTATGCATAAAACATGTAGATATCATCAATAATGTGGCATGGAACATAAGAAATTATCGATACGTCGGAGACGTATCACATCCCTCTTCTCTTTTGTTTACACATGTACTTTAGTTTTTATTTATTTATGGGTGACACTCCTCCCAACCTTTGCTTTCACAAGCCATGGCTAACCGAATCCTCGGGTGCCTTCCAACAATCTCATATCATGGAGGAGTGTCTATTGCAAAATTAAGTTGCTTACTGATGAATCAGGGCAAAACATGTGAAGAGAGTTATTAATGAAAGTTAATTAATTGGGGCTGGGAACCCCATCGCCAACTCTTTTTGCAAAATTATAGGATAAGTGGATGAAGCCACTAGTCCATTAGTGAAAATCTGTCCAACAAGATTGAAAGATAAAACACCACATACTTCCTCATGAGCTATAAAACCTTGACACAAATAAGAGGTAATAACTTTTGAATTGTTTAAAGGTAGCACATGAAGCATTTACTTGGAATGGCAGGGAAATACCACATAGTAGGTAGTTATGGTGGACACTGATGGCATAGGTTTGGTTTAAGGGTTTGGATGCACGAGAAGCATTCCCTCTCAGTACAAGTCTTTGGCTAGCAAGGTTGATTAGCAAGCATAAGAGTTGAGGGAAACAAACAAATATACATGTGATAGAAACAATCATGCATCTTCCTTGTAAGCACAAACAATTTTAACTTCAGAATACTAAGCTAAGAGCTAACAAGAAAGAAAGAAAGATAATGAAATAACATATCTACATGTATTTCCTCTTTTCTATTTAAACTCGAAGTGTTGTTGCTATTGACCAATACTAAGTTTGCCAAAACCAAATAGATTTACTCAATGCTCCCAAAGTGATACCAATACTAACAACAAGATCAATCATATAATAGAGATTGCAAACTAAAATCAGATGTGCAATATGTAAATGATAGAACTTCTCATTAATATTCTATAACGATAACTCACACCAAGGGATACATAGATAACCAACTAAAAGAGAGATACTTCCACACTGCAACACATCTTATATGATAACTTCCCTACTCATGATATGACACTACTTGATAGTAAAAAGGTAAAAGATAGTGATGATGTGATACCGCGGCACTCCCCCCAAGCTTGGAACAAACCAAGGGGGTGCCAATACCAATGATGAATTACTCCTTCGGCGGTGGTGAATTCTTCCCATCATCAGACTTCCAAGGAAGAGGCTCTCCATCAACAAACGACATCTTGGTCTCGGGAATCCTGAAACTAGCAGCATAGCTTATGTGTTTAAACCTATTTTCATACTCACAGTTCTGATTCTGAACATCATAGATTTGAGCTTGGAGTTTGTTGGTGGTGTCGTGAAGCGAGAGGATGTCGTCCCACAGCTTTGCAGTCTCCTTCTTGTGTCCATCAATAAGTTCAGACACAATCTTGTGGAAGATGTCCACTTCACGCTCAGCCATCTTCTTGTAGTTGAAGACTTCTTGTTCTAGTTTCTCCATCCTGTCTTCCAAGCTTCCTTCTCCTTTAGGACCCCGGACATCTTCAATCTGCAACTCTCCATCTACGAGCAGCAATTCCTTCGAGTGCATCTTCAGCTCGTTCATGTACGGGTTGACGCCGTCCTCAAAGAAGCTGTCCTTCGGAGTCCCTGACGAAGACATGCTGGCTCTAGATCCAAAGCAGATCCTGGCAGAAAACAGCTCGAAACAAAATACGTCGAGAAAACGATATACGGACCTCCAGGGGTCCAGGGGATTATATAGCAGAAATTTTCACGACAGAAGGGACAGCAAGGGGCTGTCCTCATAGGGCGGCGCAGCCAGGCTGGGGCCCGCGCCGGCCTGTGGGGGCACGCCCTCGTGCGTCTCCTCCACTCCGTTTCGATCTCGTAATTTTTCATATTTTCCAAAAACAGCAAAAACATTGTTCGGAAAGTTAAACGCGGACTTTTTATTACCAGTACTGTTACCTATTCAAAGTCGAACTCTGCAGAGGTGTCGATTTGTACTTTGATGAAAGCTTCCGGAGTCACCACTCGAATAACATTGACATCTTCATTATAAGAATCACCAGAGATATAATGCTTGAGTCTTTGTCCATTCACCACTTGTGTGGCATCACCTTGCAGAGAACTAATTTTAATTGCCCCTGAACGATACACCTCCACAATGACATATGGTCCTTCCCATTTTGAGAGTAATTTCCCTGCAAAAAATCTGAGACGAGACCGATACAATAGGACTTTATCCCCAACATTAAATTCTCTTTTGATAATTCTCCTATCGTGCCATTTCTTAACTTTCTCTTTAAAGAGTTTATCATTTTCATAAGCTTCACTTCTTTATTCATCTAGAGAACTCAATTGTAGCAATCTCTTCTTACCGGCAAGTTTAGGATCTTTATTTAGTTCTCTTACAGCCCAATAAGCTTTGTGCTCTACTTCTAAAGGTAAATGACAAGCTTTCCCATAAACCATTTTATAAGGTGACATACCCATGGGATTTTTATAAGCAGTTCTATAAGCCCATAGTGCTTCCTTCTATTTACTAGCCCAGTTCTTTCTAGATTTATTAACAGTCTTTTGCAAGATAGATTTAATCTCTCTATTTGATAATTCTACCTGCCCACTAGTTTGAGGATGATAATCAGAAGCAATTCTATGATTAATACCATATTTAGCAAGAGTTTTTCTAAAACCACCATGAATAAAATGAGAACCTCCATCAGTCATAAGATATCTAGGAACTCCAAATCTAGGAAAAATAATAACTAGAAGCATTTTTAAAGAGGTCTCACCATCAGCACTTTTTGTGGGTATGGCTTCCACCCATTTAGTAACATAATCAACAGCGACAAGTATATGAGTGTTACCTTCTGAAGAAGGGAAAGGACCCATGAAGTCAAATCCCCAACAATCGAATGGTTCAATAATAAGAGTATAATTCATAGGCATTTCATTGTGTCTGGAGATATTACCAACCCTTTGACATTCATCACAAGATAAAATAAACTTTCTTGCATCCTTGAAGAGAGTTGGCCAATAGAAACCTGATTGTAGAACCTTTTGCGCGGTTCTATCTCCGGCGTGGTGTCCTCCATAAGCACTACCATGACACTTACTCAATATCTCTTGTTGTTCATATTCGGGAACACATCTTCGCAGAATACCATCCACTCCTTCTTTATATAAGTGTGGGTCATTCCAAAAATAATGCCTCAAGTCATAAAAGAATTTCCTCCTTTGCTGAGCTGAAAAGGTTGGAGGCAAGTACTTGGAAACAATAAAGTTAGCATAATCAGCTTACCAAGGACTATCTCGCGAGCTCACCTTTATTACAGCCAATTGTTCATTTGGAAAACTATCATTAACAGGAACAGGATCATAAGCAATATTTTCCAATCTAGACAAATTATCAGCAACAGGATTATCAGCACCTTTCCTATCTATAATATGTAAATAAAATTCTTGCAAAAGAAGCACCCATCTAATAAGCCTTGGCTTAGCATCTTTCTTTTCCATAATATACCTAATTGCAGCATGATCAGTATGGATTGTAACTTTTGAATCAACAATATAGGATCTAAACTTGTCACAAGCAAATACTACAGCTAATAACTCTTTTTCGGTTGTAGCATAATTTCTTTGAGCAGCATCAAGAGTTTTACTAGCATAATGAATAACATTCAATTTTTTATCTACTCGTTGTCCAAGGACAGCACCTACAGCAAAAGCACTAGCATCACACATAATTTCAAAAGGTAAGTTCCAATCAGGAGGTTCAACTACAGGAGCAGTTGTTAAGGCTTTCTTTAGAGTTTCAAAAGCTTCCTTACAATCGTCATAAAAAACAAAAGGTACATCTTTTTGAAGAAGATTAGTAAGAGGCTTTGAAATCTTGGAGAAATCTTTAATAAATCTCCTATAAAACCCAGCATGATCAAGAACACTACGAATACCTTTAACATCCCTAGGATATGGCATCTTCTCAATTGCTTCAACTTTAGCTCTATCAACTTCAATACCTCTCTCGGAAATTTTATGTCCCAATACAATTCCTTCATTAACCATAAAGTGGAATTTCTCCCAATTAAGAACAAGGTTAGTTTCTTCACATCTCTACAAAACTTTATCAAGGTTTCGCAAGCAATTATCAAAAGAATTCCCGTAGACAGAAAAATCATCCATGAATATGTTGTGACCCGGCATACCACTGCATGGTGTAGTATGCAAGTCTGATATAACACCAATGAAACACCGTTCCACTAGTATTATATCGCTCAGAGTGGTACAACAGAAACATATGCGGGTCCAAGGCATGTCTATAGAATTACAACATTGACTCTGTTACATAAGATCATCACAGCCTCCTACTTTACAATGAGGTAAAACTGCAATAAACTCCAGAAGAACGACTCGTAGTCTAGTCTTATCACGAACTCTATTTGTAGAGTATTAACTAGCTATAGAGGCTATGAATAGATTCTAGCTAGATAGGAGCTAGGTTTAGGAAGCTAGTTCCCTTCTATGGCTAATCTAGGTTTTCTCCTTGCTGGATGTGGTATTTGACTCCTCTGACAGGGTCCTGTCTCTTGAAGTAGTTGTTGACTCCTCGGCCTTCGAGTTGCACTGTAGATCCTCCTTCGATGCCTCCATATATAAGCAGGGGATTTAAGAGTGGGATGAGTACGAGCGTACTCAACAAGTTCATTATAGGAAAGAGGTGTTTAATGCACTAGCTACGGCATTAGACCAGAAATTCTAATACCAATGCAAGTTTTCATAACCATTTCTTCAAAAGGTTGCTTTTATTCAGAAGAACTATGTCCGTCAGCCTTCACCGGTTTACTAGAACTTCATGGAGCTCCTTTCCGGCCGCGTTCGCAGTTCCATATCCCGGAACAGGGAGTGACAGGTCACGGTTCTTTACACTCTGCAGAGGTGTGTTGCTTTACCCATAAGAGATCTTAACCTTGGTGCCAACCGAGCCGCGAGCTCGTCCACACTTCCTATGGTGTGAGGCCCGGTATAAGGTCTAGCCAATCATGTTCCTCCGCTACCTCGCACACCCACCCTTTGTTGCATGCCCCGACCCTGGGTCCTCGCCGGTCCCATTATTCCCATATATTTCAGGGTGGACCCCGACCACGACGACAGTCTGGGATCGAACCAAACTCCGTCGCCGGTAGCTGCAACCCATCATAGACCGCAATACCGTGGGGACTTAAGGCTTCCCCAGCCTACCGCTTGTTCTTCGGGCGACAAGTGTCTACGTACAATGCCGTGGGGACTTAAGGCTTCCCCAGCCTACCGCTCGCCCCCGACAGATACAAGTGTCTACGGTAAAGCGCGTCCGTTGATGTACGAGAGGTGGAAACACTTTTGACTACTCCGTCCCACTCCGGATCTTGTGGTTAACACGGGTATTACGGCACAAGAATCACTGGACGACATTTGCTGTTTAATCCTAGATGGATATAAACCCTTGCAATGGAACCTCCACCATATCAACACAATCCATGGTTCCATTGCCCACCACATAGTCATATTCATAGTTATGAAAATAGTGGTTTTGGTTTTTTATGCAATAGTGATAAACATAGTACTTTGCAAGTAATTTAGTAAAAATACTCAAATGACATGAGCAAGCGATGAACTTGCCTTTCTTGGCTGCAAGATTATGCAGACAAGGTCTTCGATACGCAATAACTCCAAATTCTGAAATAGAATCATCGTCCGATAAGGACGATGTTTAAAAGATTGGCAAGGATGCAATAATGCATAAGTATGAGATGCAATCGCTCTAAGCGTAACCTAACCCCGATGATTTAAGATTAGGGAGTTGATATGATTGGTTTTAGGGTGTGTTACACTTTTAGAGTGATTCACAAACAAGGTTCTTATTCAGGTTTGTGTTGTTTTAGAATCATAAGCAAGTGGTAAAATGCATAGTAACAATCATACACCTCAAGGAATAGTAGTTGTATAATAAGTAAACAGCAGTTGTCAATTTTAAGTCCTATAGTGCATGGTTGATGATTACTTATTATATAATTCAAAAGAATAACTTTTGAAGAACGTGTTCTATAATGAAGAACAAGTATGATAATTATGGTTGTGGAGTTCTATAGTTTACTATGGGTTCAAACTAGTTTCTAGGGTAAGGATTTGATGGATCCCAACCAGGTTGGATTCATCAATAGCTAGAACTTGTAGGGTTGAGTTAAGCCTAAGCATCTTGAGCAATCTATTATAAATAGTTGCTATCAAGGTTGGTATACCTTGCTGGGGATAGCTAGTTAGGGTTTATAGGTCCTGTTAGGTAGGGTTGAGGATACTCTCTATTTTCTTCAAAAGAATAACTTTTGAAGAACATACTTCTTAAATAATAAGAAGTACTACAATTAAGGTTGAGGTTGTCTTGTATTAGCCATTGGATCTCTAAGTAGAGAATGGTTGGTTCCTAAATAGGATGGTTCATAAGTATCTCACACTAGTAGGGTTTAGTGGAACAGGGTTATGTAAAGTAAAATAGTAGGTATGGTTGCTGTTAGGGTTCATCACAATGGTGTGATGCTAAATAGGAACGAATAAGGATGATGGCTTTGGTAATAGGATCTAGGGTTTACACTTGGTTAACCCTACTTAATTATCTAGGTCTGATGAAGATGAACACATGGGATGCTGATTAGTAGTGATAGGGTTCCCATATTTTATGTGGATTTGAACTAGTATTTAGTTGCTAGATATGAATCTATGATTACTAATGAAGTAACATGATCACATGTTACTTAGGGTTTTAGGTTTGGAAACAATTTTAGGGTTCATATGAAGTAATGGATTTGGGGTTCCTAATTGAATTAGGGTTTTGGGTTTCACACGAAATGATAGGGTTGTATTCCATATTGAATTAGGGTTTGCTATTTACCATATAGTTCTATGATTAATAACTTCATTTTTTTAAAGTTGAAATTATTAGTAACTTGGAAATAAAAATAATATTGAATTTGGCATTTTATTATTTTTAAACAATTAATAATTAAGGTAATTATTAATTAGGGTTTAAATCTCTCTAATAATATTTTAACAAAATAACAAATAAAGAAAATTAGTCTTAATGTTTTCTTTATTTATTTACTGGTTTTTATTTACTTTTGGAAATTTTTACTAATTATTGAATTTAAGTGAATTTAGAATTAAAATTAAAAGCTTAAATAACAAGTATTAAATAATTGAATTTTTATTAAAAATAAAAATTTCATATTATATTTTTATTGGATAGAGTTTTCTTTTCTAAGAATTTTAATATCTTATTTATATTTTTCCGAGCTAAATTGAATTAGATATGAATTTTTAAAGTTTCTACTATTTTCAGGAATATTGAAATAACTGTAAATACTAATTGTACCGGTTGGTTTTGTACCCACAGACGCAGACACGTGGGGCCCTTGACTGGGTCGTTTGCCACGCATGCAAAGACCAAGTCAACATGGGGAGGGCCACGGCCATGTCACCCACTCGCCGGCGGCTTGACGCCGGCGGCCAGTTGAGAGTGGCGCCGCCGATTTAGTGCATCCCGGGACGCGCGGTTAGCTTCTAACGAACCCCTGTGACGCGCGGAATCGAATGGTGGTGATGGCTACTCGAGGGGATCACCGGAGCCTCGCCGGAGAGCAAGCCTGCGGCGGTGCGATTCCGGCGAGTATCGGAACTGAGGCTACCGACAATCCTCGGACATAATATGAGGTTCTGGAGACGCGCGGGATTAACCTGGAGTCAATGGAAGGCTTGGCGAGGTTTGGGGTGGTCAGACGCGAGCACGGCGTCGCGGATTCCGGCGAACCACCGTGGAAGGAATTGCCGAAATTCACTCGATTGGTAAGGCCTCTTCTCGATTCCTTCTACCAGAACGATCAGCAAACTCTGGCGCTTCTTTTGAACTACATATTGGTCCATGGGGTGACCTCTACCATCGGTGATGATCGAAGGTTGGGCGACTAGGTTTCGGCAAGAGGGGAGAAATGGAGCAAGGAGGAAGAAATCCGAAGCTGGGGTTCGATCGGAAGCTTTTATACGACGCAGGTACACGCCTCGTCACGACGTCGGGCCAGGGGAGGCTGCCAGCGCGAGGGAGAAGAGAGGCACGTCTCCGTGCTGTCCTCCATGCGAGGAAGAGGATGAGGACGACCCCCTCCTCCGTTTTTTTAGACGAAGGGGTACGGGGTGGCCTGTTGGGCTGTGTGTTGGGTCGAGTTGTTGGGCTGCTATGCAGGTTACTGCTGGGCTTCTGCGGCCTGTTCAGGTAATCCTCTCATCTCTCTTTTTCTTTTCTATTATTTTATTTTCTGGTTTCTATTTTATTGTTTGAATTCCAATTTGAATTCAGTTTATACTTGCAGGTTCTAAATTATTTGAATCTCCATAAGATTTGAGAATAATGCTTATTGCATAATTGTTTTGCTCAACAATATTTATTACTTAATTAAATTGGGATTGTTGTGAGAGTTATGCGAAATTAAAAATAAACGTGGGTTGGGGTAATTATTTCAATTCCCTTTTCAATTTGGGAACCAGATCTATTTAGATGATTTGAAATTTCTAACATGTGCAGGGTGAGCACATTTTTAGGGTTTGCTAATACTTAGCAATATTGAAGGTTCCCATATATTTTGATTAAGGCTAGGTTTTAAGATGAATGGTAATGAGGATGGATTGGACCATGATTTTATGTGAAGAATTATTTCTAAGATATTGTAAGGTTTATCCTATTTCAAGGTTGGCATTATTATTATATTTTAATAGCACCATGAATTACCTAAAGTAGAAATTATCCTCATTATGGTTTGGTCTTGGTTATAATGATAAGTGGTTGAGAACTATACATGGTTTAACTAAAGGGTTTAGACCAGGTTTATCTTATGCTCCATAATTAAGTATTGGTTTTAACTAGTGAATTATTCTAGGGTTCTCATCACATTCTCCTAATGGCAATGGGTTTGAATCTCAATTAGGGTCTAGGTTTATATTATGATCACCATAGTGATACACATTCTAGGTTTGAGATATGATTACAGGTTGTAGAATTGAGATGACACCATTTTATATTTGCTAGTATTTAGTCTCCCCTTACCAAGGTAATATGATTACTTGCTTAATAGTTTATGTGCTCCTTTAGTGAATGAGTACCTGGGAATTGGTTTCTATCTTCTACCCATAGATTTCTAATATTACCCTTAATCTATCATTAAGGTAATTAAAGTGGTTATGGTTCTTTTTATAGTTAGCTTTAGTCATATAGATTAATGGTTCCTCACTATATAAGGTATGGAGTTTTACTCTAGGTTTTTCTTAGGTACCTTAATTGAGGAATAAATGGAATGTAGATGTGATAGATTTCTACTTATGATCACCAAGTGATTCACAAGTTGGGATTGAGATATAAGTCTAGGGTTGCTTATTAGTGATCTTCCTGTGATTTCATGTGGTGAGTGATATCTACTTATCTTATTAAGGTTTAACTTATCCTCACATACCTCAAGAGCAAGATCATGGTTAGACAAGATCAACTTATTCTTGATATCATTTCCTCAAGTTCTTAGGTTTATGATCATCACTCAATTTATAATGATCAAGGTTTGGCTTCCTAAGGATCTCTCCTTAAATGGGGTTCTTATTTCTATGATCAAGCATTGTCTTGATCAATTAAGGTATAGCACTTCTATTTTACTTTCTAGGATGGAACTACTATGGTTGCCTCTAAAGTTTATATCCCAGGAGAATGCCTAAGATATTATGTTAGGGTTCTACTCAAACCATGATGATATGGTCATCTAGTTATAAGTATAGTTCTCTCCCTCAAATCCAGGTGTTGCCTTAACTATCTTGAGTGTAACTCCATAGCTTGAGTTCTCTCATATAGGAATGGTTTATTCTAGGGTTTATGGTGTACTCCTAATGTTTACTTAGGTATCTAGGCTAAGATTCCACTTGGTTAACTTAGTTGGATTAGTCTCCTCCTTATTTCATCAACTCATGGATATTATCTTATCCAATTGGATATTTGGTTATCTCACCCCTCCAAGATGAAATGGTTTACAGATCTAATACTTTAGTTCAATAGTTGTCTCTTATTCTTAAATAGGTAAAGCTACGATTTGTATGATTGGTCTCTTCTTATTTGGAAAGGTCTTTAATACTAACCTAAGGTTAGGCTCCATAGAGAATGATGTGATCATCAATATCTATGTTTGATATAATTGGGTTCTCTCTCTAGGGATGGTCTGGAATAATATCTTAGGGTTTCTCTTCAAAGTGATGGTTGGAATACATGGATGTATATCCAAGGTTTTAGCTTAAGATTTTCAATTGCTTCTCTAATAAATACTATAGAACTCTCACCTCTCTAGGTTTGATGTGTAATAACTTGGAATAGAGAAGAATATCTATTTCTGGAGTGGATCTTCTTGTTATAAATCCAATGTTGAAATGGAATGAATACCATGAGGTTTCATGGTAGGATCATGGATAGTTTTAAGACATGGAGAAGATAGTCAAGAATGGTTTCTCCATTTTATTGTTACTTGGTTTGTAATTGAACAGATGTTCTTATGTTATGGCAATGATTACCATATTATGATCTGTTATAAGATCAAGCAATGGATCATTGATTGAAGTGTTGTTATGTTAGATTTAATTCCATTTGATCTAACCCCTTAGATCAAATCATCTCTACCCAAAACAAGGTTTTAGCAAAGTCACATTGAGGTTTATAGCACTTGACTTGATGAGCTACTTCAATTCCACCAAGGTCAAGTGAAACTTCAGTTACTGTGACTGTTTTACTTTAAAGCGCGAAAATTCCCCAGATTTTCTATGCATGAATGCAATGCACACATCTGTTTCCTCTATTTTTGTAACCCCATTACCTGGGATATTACAGTCTCTACCCCTTAAACTAAACTTCGTCCTCGAAGTTTGATCTCTCTCACGTTTCCGAAGTGTGGATCTGACTTGTGCAGACTACGACTTTTCTTGAACTCCGTATTGATCTTACTGGATATAATTGAATATATCCCTTGTCCAGGTTCTTCCTGGAATCCATTAGGGTTTGTCTCTGAACATTAGTTTCTTACTCCAGTTCTATGATTTTTCTCTGGAATCTAATAATACTTGTCTCTGAGCCATGGCTTCTACCTTTAATTAGTCTTTCAACTCTATAAGCTTGTTTCCTTTCTCATTGAAGATTCAATGATTGGGACTTATTCTGATGCTGCTAGTCTCAACTGAAGACTAATTTAACAACATACTCCTAATTGGTAAATAGGTCTTTGTTTTCCCTTACTACCAAAACTGCAGTAATGGTACTAAGTAAGGTACTTACCATGGAAATGGTTGTGATGGTTTATTTCCCTAAGAATGGATTAGACTCATTTAGTCCATCCAATCATGGCTTATTGTTGATACCTATAACTATTTTGGTTTCTTTAGGTTCCATGAAAGGAATCATTCAAATGGACTTAAGTTTTGGTATAGTCAATCTCCTTTGGTCTTTGGCCTTCTAGGGCTGTATTTTATCTATGGTATTTCCTTCGTCCAACTTCATTATCATTAACTGACTTAAGCTTTAGTACTTATGAGTAATTATTACTCACTTGCTCAAGTGATAGTCCACTTCTTGCTTCCTCGAGGTATAAATCTCAGCTTCTGGTCTGACATTGTTCTGAAAGTGGTGTCAACAATCTTATGAGAATAAGATCGAACTTCCGCTCAGTTCAGACCTTCTGCTTCTATCTAGCTTAAAGTATTGAGTTATTGTACATCCATCTCAATCTTTACTCTACCCCTTTGAGTTTTCTTATGGTCTTCAACTCCTTTTATTCCAACCATTGGATTGATTGTTAGAATATTGGTCTAAGTGTAGCTTATGGTTTATATTCTTCTAAGGTCTTGTGAAGAATCCTTGTGGTGTATCCACTCAATTGTGGACATCCAATGTGAATCCTTCGACTAAATGATTATAGGTCATAATTATTTGGTTTGCATAATTTTATTTTTTCACAACTTCTTGGTACGAATAATCCAGTTATGGACTACTTGATACCAATTGTGGCTATTTGTTAGCTAGAAATGGATTCTATTATAGGTTCTGATCAATTTGTCAGGACATCTTCTACTTTATCTCGTAGTATTGATACTATACCAATTGTGGTCTTCTGATATCAACTATGGTCTTCTTATATCTGCTATGGTTTCATAGGTCATCTTCCTTTCTTCAGGGTTTATTTTGCAAGAAAACCACTAGCTGACACTATGAATATAGTATCCTAAGTGATTTCCCATGCATTCCCTCTTCCATAACGATTATGGTTCTACTTCTACTTCTCCATAGTCATCATAATTCTTACCTTCATGCTTCTTATGTACTAAAGTAATCCTCTGTTGAGGCAAAGCATGAGTTTTGATTGGTACTTCCTTCAGAGTATTGTGGTTACTTCCCACAACTTTGCTTCCTTTCCCTGATGAACCTTCATCTTGTCTTCAGAATCTTCAAGAATTCGTCACTTCCTCACACGAATACCATTACCCTCTAGATCTATAGCATCAAGTAATAACTTGATATTGCAACATGCATTTGCATATCAAAGTCAAACTTCATGTATGGATCTAGTCAAACAATGAAAATCCAATAAGATCCAAGAAGATTCAGCTTTGTGCATATAATACACACCATCATAAGCCTGAATATACTAGTTGAGTAAGACATCTCTAAACATCAGACTGAGATGTGTAGTATATAACACCACATAAGATAGGTTTATATCGTGATACATAGCACGAATATAGGGGACTCTATTATTCGTCTCAACATTTACCTTAATTGCACATTTGCAATGAGATAAACTTGAAACAAAATGGCCTAGGATAGTTAAAGTTAACCTAATTTTCTTTGGAAGTACTACTTAACTTCCATTTTTGTTGAGGACTATCTCCCATGATATGTCTAGGTTCTAGCATGGCTATTCTAATCACATAACTCTTGGAATATAGCTCCTATACTTCCAAGTGATTCTATCATAAGACTATGGTCATGATGTGCTTGGCACACTTCCCATATTCTTGGAACACAGTTCTTGCACTATTGTCTGGTTTCTTATTGTTCTCCTCCTAAATGTTTATGATGTTCTATTCCATCACATAATGATTCTCAGGTGAATCATATATGATTAGCAACTCTACTATGTAAGTAGACATATATTATTTCTATCTCTCTTCCTTACTTTTCGTGATTGACTCATCATGGTCTATACTACCTCATATCACTTGTTTTTATCACTTATTATCAGTTGTTTTACAAGTTGGGATAATTTACTTACTCATTACTTAACTTGGTCTACATTTTCTATTATGATATCTTAATTATCTTCATCACTTGATATTACTCCAATTACAGGTCTGGATAATTCTTACTTAACCATAACATGTGTTGGTACACATCTTCCAATAGGATAGCTTCCTTATGGTTGTATCCTCTCTTTGGACTACCAGGTATTGTATACCAACTGTGATCTACTCATCTATTGTTTTAAGAATATAGTGGTGTGCTACATGTCTGGGATTAGCTAACTAACTTCACTTAGGAAGAATAGATAAGAAAGGTTGACTCAAGTGTGTCAGCATTATTCTCAAGTGAATATCCATCTCAAGTCATAAGAAGTATTTGGTTTACCTAGGACAACTTCCTATAGACACTACCAATCCTATAGGTCTACTTTAAAGGGTTTTAATCCTAGGGTCAAAGCATTTGCTCTGATACCAACTGTGGTGACCCGGCATACCACTGCATGGTGTAGTATGCAAGTCTGGTATAACACCAATGAAACACCGTTCCACTAGTATTATATCGCTCAGAGTGGTACAATAGAAACATATGCGGGTCCAAGGCATGTCTATAGAATTACAACATTGACTCTGTTACATAAGATCATCACAGCCTCCTACTTTACAATGAGGTAAAACTGCAATAAACTCCAGAAGAACGACTCGTAGTCTAGTCTTATCACGAACTCTATTTGTAGAGTATTAACTAGCTATAGAGGATATGAATAGATTCTAGCTAGATAGGAGCTAGGTTTAGGAAGCTAGTTCCCTTCTATGGCTAATCTAGGTTTTCTCCTTGCTGGATGTGGTATTTGACTCCTCTGACAGGGTCCTGTCTCTTGAAGTAGTTGTTGACTCCTCGGCCTTCGAGTTGCACTGTAGATCCTCCTTCGATGCCTCCATATATAAGCAGGGGATTTAAGAGTGGGATGAGTACGAGCGTACTCAACAAGTTCATTAAAGGAAAGAGGTGTTTAATGCACTAGCTACGGCATTAGACCAGAAAGTCTAATACCAATGCAAGTTTTCATAACCATTTCTTCAAAAGGTTGCTTTTATTCAGAAGAACTATGTCCGTCAGCCTTCACCGGTTTACTAGAACTTCATGGAGCTCTTTTCCGGCCGCGTTCCCAGTTCCATATCCCGGAACAGGGAGTGACAGGTCACGGTTCTTTACACTCTGCAGAGGTGTGTTGCTTTACCCATAAGAGATCTTAACCTTGGTGCCAACCGAGCCGCGAGCTCGTCCACACTTCCTATGGTGTGAGGCCCGGTATAAGGTCTAGCCAATCATGTTCCTCCGCTACCTCGCACACCCACCCTTTGTTGCATGCCCCGACCCTGGGTCCTCGCCGGTCCCATTATTCCCATATATTTCAGGGTGGACCCTGACCACGACGACAGTCTGGGATCGAACCAAACTCCTTCGCCGGTAGCTGCAACCCATCATAGACCGCAATATCGTGGGGACTTAAGGCTTCCCCAGCCTACCGCTTGTTCTTCGGGCGACAAGTGTCTACGGATGATGCCGTGGGGACTTAAGGCTTCCCCAGTCTACCGCTCGCCCCCGACAGATACAAGTGTCTACGGTAAAGCGCGTTCGTTGATGTACGAGAGGTGGAAACACTTTTGACTACTCCGTCCCACTCCGGATCTTATGGTTAATACGGGTATTACGGCACAAGAATCACTGGACGACATTTGTTGTTTAATCCTAGATGGATATAAACCCTTGCAATGGAACCTCCACCATATCAACACAATCCATGGTTCCATTGCCCACCACATAGTCATATTCATAGTTATGAAAATAGTGGTTTTGGTTTTTTATGCAATAGTGATAAACATAGTACTTTGCAAGTAATTTAGTAAAAATACTCAAATGACATGAGCAAGCGATGAACTTGCCTTTCTTGGCTGCAAGATTATGCAGACAAGGTCTTCGATACGCAATAACTCCAAATTCTGAAATAGCATCATCGTCCGGTAAGGACGATGTTTAAAAGATTGGCAAGGATGCAATAATGCATAAGTATGAGATGCAATCGCTCTAAGCGTAACCTAACCCCGATGATTTAAGATTAGGGAGTTGATATGACTGGTTTTAGGGTGTGTTACAGTTTTAGAGTGATTCACAAACAAGGTTCTTATTCAGGTTTGTGTTGTTTTAGAATCATAAGCAAGTGGTAAAATGCATAGTAACAATCATACACCTCAAGGAATAGTAGTTGTATAATAAGTATACAGCAGTTGTCAATTTTAAGTCCTATAGTGCATGGTTGATGATTACTTATTATATAATTCGAAAGAATAACTTTTGAAGAACATGTTCTATAATGAAGAACAAGTATGATAATTATGGTTGTGGAGTTCTATAGTTTACTATGGGTTCCAACTAGTTTCTAGGGTAAGGATTTGATGGATCCCAACCAGGTTGGATTCATCAATAGCTAGAACTTGTAGGGTTGAGTTAAGACTAAGCACCTTGAACAATCTATTATAAATAGTTGCTATCAAGGTTGGTATACCTTGCTGGGGATAGCTAGTTAGGGTTTATAGGTCCTGTTAGGTAGGGTTGAGGATACTCTCTATTTTCTTCAAAAGAATAACTTTTGAAGAACATACTTCTTAAATAATAAGAAGTACTACAATTAAGGTTGAGGTTGTCTTGTATTAGCCATTGGATCTCTAAGTAGAGAATGGTTGGTTCCTAAATAGGATGGTTCATAAGTATCTCACACTAGTAGGGTTTAGTGGAACAGGGTTATGTAAAGTAAAATAGTAGGTATGGTTGCTGTTAGGGTTCATCAAAATGGTGTGATGCTAAATAGGAACGGATAAAGATGATGGCTTTGGTAATAGGATCTAGGGTTTAGACTTGGTTAACCCTACTTAATTATCTAGGTCTGATGAAGATGAACACATGGGATGCTGATTAGTAGTGATAGGGTTCCCATATTTTATGTGGATTTGAACTAGTATTTAGTTGCTAGATATGAATCTATGATTACTAATGAAGTAACATGATCACATGTTACTTAGGGTTTTAGTTTTGGAAACAATTTTAGTGTTCATATGAAGTAATGGATTTGGGGTTCCTAATTGAATTAGGGTTTTGGGTTTCACACGAAATGATAGGGTTGTATTCCATATTGAATTAGGGTTTGCTATTTACCATATAGTTCTATGATTAATAACTTCATTTTTTTTAAAGTTGAAATTATTAGTAACTTGGAAATAAAAATAATATTGAATTTGGCATTTTATTATTTTTAAACAATTAATAATTAAGGTAATTATTAATTAGGGTTTAAATCTCTCTAATAATATTTTAACAAAATAACAAATAAAGAAAATTAGTCTTAATGTTTTCTTTATTTATTTACTGGTTTTTATTTACTTTTGGAAATTTTTACTAATTATTGAATTTAAGTGAATTTAGAATTAAAATTAAAAGCTTAAATAACAAGTATTAAATAATTGATTTTTTATTAAAAATAAAAATTTCATATTATATTTTTATTGGATAGAGTTTTCTTTTCTAAGAATTTTAATATCTTATTTATATTTTTCCGAGCTAAATTGAATTAGATATGAATTTTTAAAGTTTCTACTATTTTCAGGAATATTGAAATAACTGTAAATACTAATTGTACCGGTTGGTTTTGTACCCACAGACGCAGACACGTGGGGCCCTTGACTGGGTCATTTGCCACGCAGGCAAAGACCAAGTCAACATGGGGAGGGCCACGGCCACGTCACCCACTCGCCGGCGGCTTGACGCCGGCGGCCAGTTGAGAGTGGCGCCGCCGATTTAGTGCATCCCGGGACGCGCGGTTAGCTTCTAACGAACCCCTGTGACGCGCGGAATCGAATGGTGGTGATGGCTACTCGAGGGGGTCACCGGAGCCTCGCCGGAGAGCAAGCCTGCGGCGGTGCGATTCCGGCGAGTATCGGAACTGAGGCTACCGACAATCCTAGGACATAATAAGAGGTTCTGGAGACGCGCGGGATTAACCTGGAGTCGATGGAAGGCTTGGCGAGGCTTGGGGTGGTCAGACGCGAGCACGGTGTCGCGGATTCCGGCGAACCACCGTGGAAGGAATTGCCGAAATTCGCTCGATTGGTAAGGCCTCTTCTCGATTCCTTCTACCAGAACGATCAGCAAACTCTGGCGCTTCTTTTGAACTACATATTGGTCCATGGGGTGACCTCTACCATCGGTGATGATCGGAGGTTGGGCGACTAGGTTTCGGCAAGAGGGGAGAAATGGAGCAAGGAGGAAGAAATCTGAAGCTGGGGTTCGATCGGAAGCTTTTATACGACGCAGGTACACGCCTCATCACGACGTCGGGCCAGGGGAGGCTGCCAGCGCGAGGGAGAAGAGAGGCACGTCTCCGTGCTGTCCTCCATGCGAGGAAGAGGATGAGGACGACCCCCTCCTCCGTTTTTTTAGACGAAGGGGTACGGGGTGGCCTGTTGGGCTGTGTGTTGGGTCGAGTTGTTGGGCTGCTATGCAGGTTACTGCTGGGCTTCTGCGGCCTGTTCAGGTAATCCTCTCATCTCTCTTTTTCTTTTCTATTATTTTATTTTCTGGTTTCTATTTTATTGTTTGAATTCCAATTTGAATTCAGTTTATACTTGCAGGTTCTAAATTATTTGAATCTCCATAAGATTTGAGAATAATGCTTATTGCATAATTGTTTTGCTCAACAATATTTATTACTTAATTAAATTGGGATTGTTGTGAGAGTTATGCCAAATTAAAAATAAACATGGGTTGGGGTAATTATTTCAATTCCCTTTTCAATTTGGGAACCAGATCTATTTAGATGATTTGAAATTTCTAACATGTGCAGGGTGAGCACATTTTTAGGGTTTGCTAATACTTAGCAATATTGAAGGTTCCCATATATTTTGATTAAGGCTAGGTTTTAAGATGAATGGTAATGAGGATGGATTGGACCATGATTTTATGTGAAGAATTATTTCTAAGATATTGTAAGGTTTATCCTATTTCAAGGTTGGCATTATTATTATATTTTAATAGCACCATGAATTACCTAAAGTAGAAATTATCCTCATTATGGTTTGGTCTTGGTTATAATGATAAGTGGTTGAGAACTATACATGGTTTAACTAAAGGGTTTAGACCAGGTTTATCTTATGCTCCATAATTAAGTATTGGTTTTAACTAGTGAATTATTCTAGGGTTCTCATCACATTCTCCTAATGGCAATGGGTTTGAATCTCAATTAGGGTCTAGGTTTATATTATGATCACCATAGTGATACACATTCTAGGTTTGAGATATGATTACAGGTTGTAGAATTGAGATGACACCATTTTATATTTGCTAGGTTTTAGTCTCCCCTTACCAAGGTAATATGATTACTTGCTTAATAGTTTATGTGCTCCTTTAGTGAATGAGTACCTGGGAATTGGTTTCTATCTTCTACCCATAGATTTCTAATATTACCCTTAATCTATCATTAAGGTAATTAAAGTGGTTATGGTTCTTTTTATAGTTAGCTTTAGTGATTAATGGTTCCTCACTATATAAGGTATGGAGTTTTACTCTAGGTTTTTCTTAGGTACCTTAATTGAGGAATAAATGGAATGTAGATGTGATAGAGTTCTACTTATGATCACCAAGTGATTCACAAGTTGGGATTGAGATATAAGTCTAGGGTTGCTTATTAGTGATCTTCCTGTGATTTCATGTGGTGAGTGATATCTACTTATCTTATTAAGGTTTAACTTATCCTCACATACCTCAAGAGCATGATCATGGTTAGACATGATCAACTTATTCTTGATATCATTTCCTCAAGTTCTTAGGTTTATGATCATCACTCAATTTATAATGATCAAGGTTTGGCTTCCTAAGGATCTCTCCTTAAATGGGGTTCTTATTTCTATGATCAAGCATTGTCTTGATCAATTAAGGTATAGCACTTCTATTTTACTTTCTAGGATGGAACTACTATGGTTGCCTCTAAAGTTTATATCCCAGGAGAATGCCTGAGATATTATGTTAGGGTTCTACTCAAACCATGATGATATGGTCATCTGTTTATAAGTATAGTTCTCTCCCTCAAATCCAGGTGTTGCCTTAACTATCTTGAGTGTAACTCCATAGCTTGAGTTCTCTCATATAGGAATGGTTTATTCTAGGGTTTATGGTGTACTCCTAATGTTTACTTAGGTATCTAGGCTAAGATTCCACTTGGTTAACTTAGTTGGATTAGTCTCCTCCTTATTTCATCAACTCATGGATATTATCTTATCCAATTGGATATTTGGTTATCTCACCCCTCCAAGATGAAATGGTTTACAGATCTAATACTTTAGTTCAATAGTTGTCTCTTATTCTTAAATAGGTAAAGCTATGATTTGTATGATTGGTCTCTTCTTATTTGGAAAGGTCTTTAATACTAACCTAAGGTTAGGCTCCATAGAGAATGATGTGATCATCAATATCTATGTTTGATATAATTGGGTTCTCTCTCTAGGGATGGTCTGGAATAATATCTTAGGGTTTCTCTTCAAAGTGATGGTTGGAATACATGGATGTATATCCAAGGTTTTAGCTTAAGATTTTCAATTGCTTCTCTAATAAATACAATAGAACTCTCACCTCTCTAGGTTTGATGTGTAATAACTTGGAATAGAGAAGAATATCTATTTCTGGAGTGGATCTTCTTGTTATAATTCCAATGTTGAAATGGAATGAATACCATGAGGTTTCATGGAGGGATCATGGATAGTTTTAAGACATGGAGAATATAGTCAAGAATGGTTTCTCCATTTTATTATTACTTGGTTTGTAATTGAACATATGTTCTTATGTTATGGCAATGATTACCATATTATAATCTGTTATAAGATCAAGCAATGGATCATTGATTGAAGTGTTGTTGTGTTAGATTTAATTCCATTTGATCTAACCCCTTAGATCAAATCATCTCTACCCAAAACAAGGTTTTAGCAAAGTCACATTGAGGTTTATAGCGACTTGATGAGCTACTTCAATTCCACCAAGGTCAAGTGAAACTTCAGTTACTGTGACTGTTTTACTTTAAAGCGCGAAAATTCCCCAGATTTTCTATGCATGAATGCAATGCACACATCTGTTTCCTATATTTTTGTAACCCCATTACCTGGGATATTACAGAATACTTCTACAATATTCTCACAAAAGCGATGAAAAATAGCAGACATGCATCTTTGAAAAGTAGCAGGAGCATTACATAAACCAAAAGGCATACGTCTATAAGCATATGTTCCATAGGGACAAGTGAAAGTGGTTTTCTGTTGATCTTTAGTTTTAACAGCAATTTGTGAAAACCCTGAATAACCATCAAGAAAGCAAAAATGAGTATTTTTAGACAATCTTTCTAACATTTGATCAATAAAAGGTAAATGGTAATGATCTTTCTTAGTAACCTTATTAACTTTTCGATAATCAATGCACATTCTATACCCTACAACTACTCTTTGAGGGATGAGCTCATCATTATCATTAGGCACAACAGTTATTCATCCTTTCTTAGGAACACAATGCACAGGACTAACCCATCTACTATCAGCAATAGGATATATAATACCAGCTTCAAGAAGTTTTAATACCTCATTCCTTACCACATCCTTCATCTTAGGAATTAGACGACGCTGATGCTCAACAACAGGCTTTGCATCATCTTCCATATTGATGGCATGTTGGCAAATAGAGGGAGAAATCCCCTTCAAGTCATCAAGAGTGTAGCCAATAGCTCCTCGGTGTTTCTTCAATATTTCCAATAACCTTTCTTCCTCAAAATCTGAAAGCTTAGAACTAATAATAACAGGATGTATTTTCTTATCATCAATATGAGCATACTTAAGATTATCAGGCAACAGTTTTAAATCAAAAACAGGATCTTCCTTTGGTGGTGGTGTTGTACCTAAATCTTCAACCGGCAAATCATGTTTAAGAATAGGTTGACAAAGGAAAATTTCATCAAGCTCATTCCTTTCTTCCCTAAAGACTTCACTCTCACTATCCTCCAAATGTTGCTGCAAAGGATTATTAGGAGCAAGAGCAATAGATGCACATTGTTCAATTCTAAAATCATTATTAGGCAAATCAGCTTTATAAGGAGTTTTGGAAAATTTAGAGAAATTAAACTCATAAGATTCACCAGCAAATTTAGTCACAATTTTCTCCTTTTTGCAATCTATAACAGCTCCACAAGTATTTAGAAAAGGTCTACCAAAAATAATAGGACAAGACTTACTAGCAGCAGAACCAAGTACCAAAAAGTCAGCAGGATATTTAATCTTACCACATAGAACTTCCACATCTCGAACAATACCAATAGGAGAGATGGTTTCTCTATTAGCTAGCCGAATAACCACATCAATATCTTCAAGCTCACAAGAACCAATTTCATGCATGATTTCCGTGTAAAGCTCATAAGGAATGGCACTAATGCTTGCACCAATGTCGCATAAACCATAATAACAATGATCACCAATTCTAACAGAGAGCATAGGAACACTGGCTTTCCTAGACTTATTAGGATGCGAAACAATATTAGAAGCATCTTCACAAAAAATAATATGACCATCTTCTACATTTTCAGTCACAAGATCTTTAACTATTGCAATAGCAGGTTCAACCTTTATTTGCTCTTCAGGTTCTATAGGTTTCTTTGCACTTTTATTAACCGCACTAGTTATAACAGAATACTCCTTCATTTTAACAAGTAAAAGAGTTTTTTCAATATAAGCTTCAGGAAGAACATGATCAACAGTTTCAATTACAACACATTTATATATAGATGAATCAGTTTTATCTTTGTACGGTTCATGATACTTATCAAAATTCTTCCTAGGAAATTCAAAATGAGAGGCAAAAGCTTTATAAAAATTTGTAACAACTTGAGGGTCAAGACCATAAGTAGCACTCATATTACGAAATTTATCAGTATCCATAAAAATTTCAATGCATTTATAATCATAGTTTATACCTGACTCTCTATCTTTGTCGTTCTCCCATCCTTCAGTATTCTCCTGAATCCGATCAAGAAGGTCCCTCTTAAACTCTTCTTTGTTGCGTGTAAATGATCCAGAACAAGAAGTATCCAGCAAGATTTTATCTTGAAAAGAAAGTCTTGCATAGAAATTATCAATGATGATATTACCAGGAAGCTCATGAATGGGGCATTTGAGCATTAAAGACTTCAATCTCCCCCATGCTTGGGCAATACTCTCTCCATCATGAGGCCAGAAATTATATATGCGGTTCCGGTCTTTATGAATTTCACTTGGAGGATATAATTTAGAATAAAATAGAGGCACAATATCATTCCAATCAAGAGAATCCCCATTCTTCAGTAATTTATACCAATGTGCCGCTTTACCAGACAGCGATATAGAGAATAGTTTCTTCCTAACTTCATCCATAGCAATACCTGCACATTTGAATAACCCGCATAATTCATGTAAAAACAGTAAATGATCTCCAGGATGGACAGTTCCATCCCCTTCATAGCGGTTATCCACAACACGTTCAATAATTTTCATAGGTATTTTGTATGGAACCTCTTTCTCACCTGGCGCCTCATCCACTACCTTTGTAGTAGTAGTAGATTTTCCAAATAGAAATTCAAGAGAAGATCTCTCCATAATGAATTATAGCAGCACGCAGAAATAAAATCAGCACGTACAGTAAAGGTTTTCCTTACCAATTCCACTTACCAATAGCGCTTCACTCCCCGGCAACGGCGCTAGAAAATAGTCTTGATGACCCACAAGTATAGGGGGTGTATCATAGTACTTTCGATAAATAAGAGTGTCGAACCCAACGAGGAGCAGAAGGTGTTGACAAGTAGTTTTGATGAAGGATTCACTGTAAATGCTCACAAACAAATATTCAGGGGGTTTTGATATAGCAGATAAATAAAGTACAAGTAAGTAAAATGCGAGAGTAATAATTGCAGCAAGTGGCCAAATCCTTTTTAGCACAAAGGACAAGCCGGTTTGTTTACTTATAATGACCAAACGTTCTTAAGGACACACAGGAATTTAGTCTAGTGCTTTCGCTTCATATAGTTGATTAATCTTCATTGTTTTGATAAGTGTTGTGTGGGTGAACCTATGCTAATGCACCGCCCTTCCTAGGACTAATACATACTTGTGATTATACCCCTTGCAAGCATCCGCAACTACAAGAAAGTAATTAAGATAAATCTAACCACAGCCTTAAACTCTGAGATCCTGTTATCCCTCCTGCATCGATATACCAACGGGGGTTCAGGTTGCTGTCACTCCGGCAACCCCACAATTAGCAAACGAATACAAGATGTATTCCCCTAGGCCCATAAAGGTGAAGTATCATGTAGTCGACGTTCACATGACACCACTAGAAGAATAACACCACAACATAAATATCAAACCATTGAATATTACTCAATCATAATTCACTACTAACATTTAGACTTCACCCATGTCCTCAAGAACTAAACGAACTACTCACGAGACATCATATGGAACATGATCAGAGGTGATATGATGATGAATAACAATCTGAACATAAACCTTGGTTCAATAGTTTCACTCAATAGCATCCATAACAAGGAGTAATGAATACCGGGAGAGTTTCCCCTATCAAACAATCAAGATTCAACCCTAGATGTTACAGCGGTGACGAGGTGCAGCGGTGGAGATGACGGTGAAGGTGGTGGAGATGATGGTGATGATGATCCCAATGAGGTCCAGCTCGATGGCGGTGACGATGGCGTCGATTTCCCCCTCCGGGAGGGAATTTCCCCGGCGGATTTCAGCCTGCCGGAGAGCTCTTTTCTCTCTGGTGTTTTCCGCCCCGCAGAGGCGGTTGTGACTCCTCGCGATTATCCTCTGGAGCTTAGGTTTTCGGGGCGAAGAAGTACGTGAAGGAGAGGCAGCCGAAGGGGGCTGTGGGCCCCCTCCCCACAAGGCGGCGCGGCCAGGCTAGGGCCCGCGCCAGCCTATGGGGGGGCCATGGCAGCCCTCCTCGGCTCCTCCTTTTGGCTGGCTTCATCTTCGGGAAAAATAAGATCTTCGGTGTAATTTCCGTCAATTGTTGATCTTCAGAAATATTGCATTCCGACGGTGCTTTTTCCAGCAGAATCCTGACTCCGGTGAATGATCCTCCAATAATCATGAAACATGCAAAATAGATGAAATAACATAAGTATCACCTATAAATATGAAATATATCAATGAGTAACAGTAAATTATGATATAAAATAGTGATGCAAAATGGATATATCACCCTTCCTCGCCGCCCACGACCTGTTAGGTCAATTGCGTCGGTAGGTTTCTTACTCGTGTTTTCGGCGCTATTGCGCGCGGCCATTGATCCGCAGTTTGTACCCACGCAGATGGACATGTGGCACATGTTGGACAAGTTCCGCGCGGAGGTCATCGACTCCTCTTCCGACGAGGAGTCCGATGAGTCGACGCAGACATTGGCAATTATTGCGGCCTCCATGATCCACGAGTTCACCTCTAACCCGGGGCCGCAGCACCGGGGCTCTGTGAAAGGGCGCTCCAAAAACCTTCCGCTCAACAGAGTGGAAGGGCAGGCCTGCCTCCACAAGGACTACTTCCACCTCACCAATCCGATCTTCCCGAAAAAAAATGTTCCGGTGCCGATACAGGATGTCAAGGGACCTGTTCTTGGTCATTCTACGGGGCGTCAGAAACTACGACCCCTACTTCCAATGCAGGCCTGATGCAACAGGTGCACTAGGCTTCACCTCCTACCAACAATGCTTCGCGGCTATTCGCAAGCACTACAAGAAAAGTTGCCATGGCCGACGAAGTCGAAGTCGCGCCGTGGTTGCTGGTGCACCATGGCCGACGATTTTTGGTCTCTCCATTGTGCATGTCAAAACGTTTTTTTCTCGTTTTTGAGGCCACCTAGCCCGACGAAAACGGCCAAAACGTCGCGTATGGTGTCCCGGAACGTGGTGCATCTCGAATTCTCGGGTTCGCCGGCCGAGTCAACGCAAATCCGCACCGCCGAGGGATGTAGGGCCCAGATGGCAGCCTCTCTGGCATTGTTTTTTTTTTCGATCGCGCCATCTCGTTCAACGCTCTCCGATCGAGCCGTTTACGATGTAGGATCATGGGTCCCGCATGTCATCCTCTATGAACCAAAATTCTTTCTATTCTTGGATTTTTTTTGACCCCCTGATTTCTGGCTACTTCCTTTTTCTTTTGATCCCTTGCCGCCTTGGAAACATTGAGACCGCTGCTGCTAATTGGGACCCGCATGTCATCCTCTATGAGCAATCAACTTACTTTTCTTGGAGTTTTTTTGGCACCTCAAATTTGGTCACTTACCTTTTTCTTTCGACCCCCTGCCGCCTCTCAAACGGGGATACCGCTGCTGCTAAATGGGACCCGCATGTCATCCTCTATGTACTATAAAACTTTCTTTTCTTGGATTTTTTTTGGCACCTCATATTTGGTGACTTACCTTTTTCTTTCGATCCCCTGCCGCCTCTCAAACGGTGATACCGCTGCTGCTAAATGGGACCCACATTACATCCTCTATGTACTATAAAACTTTCTTTTCTTGAATTATTTTTGGCTCCTGATATTTGGTCACTTGCCTTTTTCTTTCGATCCCGTGCAGCCTCTCAAACGGTGATACCGCTGGTGCTAAATGGGACCCGCATGTCATCCTCTATGTAAAATCAAGTTTCTTTTATTGAATTATTTTTGGATCCTGATACTTGGTCACTTGCCTTTTTCTTTCGATCTCATGCCACGTTTGAAACGTTGAGGAACCTGCTAGCTCATGGGACCCGCATGTCATCCTCTATGTGCTATAAAAGTTTATTTTCTTGGATTTTTTTTCACCCTCTAATTTTTGGCTATTTCCTTTTTCTTTTGATCCCCTGCCGCCTTGGTAACGTTGAGTAAGCTGCTGACTCATGGGACCCACATGTCATCCTCTATGTACAATCAAGTTTCTTTTCTTGAATTATTTTTGGATCCTGATATTTGGTCACTTGCCTTTTTCTTTCGATCTCATGCCTTGAAACGTTGAGGAACCTGGTGGCTCATGGGACCCGCATGTCATCCTCTATGTGCTATAAAAGTTTATTTTCTTGGATTTTTTTTCACCCTCTGAATTTTGGCTATTTCCTTTTTCTTTTGATCCCCTGCCACCTTAGAAACGTTGAGTAAGCTGCTGACTCATGGGACCCGCATGTCATCCTCTATGTACAATCAACTTTCTGTTTCTTTTGATCTCAAGCCGCATTTGAAACGTTGAGACCGCTGCTGCTAAATGGGACCCACATGTCATCCTCTATGTAAAATAAAGTTTCTTTTCTTGGATTATCTTTGGCTCCTGATATTTTGTCACTTACCTTTTTCTTTCGATCTCATGCCGCCTTTGAAACGTTGAGTAAGCTGCTGGCTCATGGGTCCCGTATGTCATCCTCTACGAATAATAAAAGTTTCCTTTCTTGGAGTTATTTTTTACCCCTAATTTCTGGCTATTTGCCTTTTTCTTTTGATCTCCTGCCCCCTTTGAAACGATGAGGACGCTGTTGGCAGGTCGGTCCCACATGTCATCCTCTATGAACAATAAAAGTTTCCTTTGATGGATTTATTTTGAACCCCTAATTAATTTCTGGATATTTCCTTTTTTTCCTTTGATCCCCTGCCGCCTTGGAATCACTGAGGATGCTGCTGCCTCATGGGTCCCGCATGTCATCCTCTCAGAACGGTAAATGTTTCTTTTTCTTGGATTTTGTTTACCAAATGATTTTTGGCTTATTTTTTCTTTCGATCTCCTGCCGCCTTTAAAACGTTGAGGACGCTGCTGGCTCACGGGTCCCACATGTCAGCCTCTATGAACAATAAACGCTGAGGATGTTGCTGCCTCATGGGTCCCGCATGTCATCCTCTCAGAACGAAAATGTTTCTTTTCTTGGATTTTTTATCAACAGATTTTTGGTTTATTTTTTCTTTCCATCCCCTGCCGCCTTTAAAACGTTGACGACGCTGCTGGCTCATGGGTCCCCGATGTCAGCCTCCCTGTACAAGAAACATGTGATATCTTGATTATTTTGCAGACAATAAACAGTGTATTGCGCTCTGAGCTATTCCAAACGGATAAATTAAATCTTTATTTTTACATAAACAAACTTATATGTTGAATCTCCTTGTTTTTTGTTTTTGCGAAGCATAGGACTTTCCTGTTTTTTTAGAAAAATCCGAACTTTCCTGTTTTGGAGTGGGCTGAAATTGTACGAGTCAAAAGGCCCAGCAGGATAGTTCGAAGGCCCAGATGTCCAGATGCAGCCCAATTGAAATCTTTCTTTTCTTGGATTTTTTTCACCCCCTGATTTCTGGCTACTTCATTTTTTCTTTTGGTCATGTGCCGCCTTGGAAACGTTGAGACCGCTGCTGCAAAATGGGACCCGCATGTCATCCTCTATGTACAATAATTTTTTTTTCTTGGATTATTTTTGGCTCCTGATATTTGGTCACTTGCCTTTTTCTTTCGATCCCGTGTAGCCTCTCAAACGGTGATACCGCTGCTGCTAAATGGGACCCGCATGTCATACTCTATGTACAATCAAGTTTCTTTTCTTGAATTATTTTTGGATCCTGATATTTGGTCACTTGCCTTTTTCTTTCGATCTCATGCCACGTTTGAAACGTTGAGGAACATGCTGGCTCATGGGACCCGCATGTCATCCTCTATGTACTATAAAAGTTCATTTTCTTGGGTTTTTTTCACCCACTATTTTTTGGCTATTTCCTTTTTCTTTTGATCCCCTGCCGCCTTTGAAACGTTGAGGACTCTGCTGGCTCATAGGTCCCACATGTCAGCATGTATGAACGATAAAGCCTTCCTTTCTTGGAGTTTTTTTACCCCTAATTTCTAGCTACTTTCTTTTTCTTTTGATCTCAAGCCGCATTTGAAACGTTGGGACCGCTGCTGCAAAATGGGACCCGCATGTCATCCTCTATGTACAATAAAAGTTTCTTTTCTTGGATTATGTTTCACCCTCTGATTTTTGGTCACTTGCCTATATCTTTTGATCTCATGCCGCCTTTGAAAACGTTGAGGAACCTGCTGGCTCATGGGACCCGCATGTCATCCTCTATGTACTATAAAAGTTCATTTTCTTGGTTTTTTTTCACCCTCTGATTTCTGCCTATTTACTTTTTCTTTTGATCCCCTGCCGCCTTTGAAACGTTGAGGACTCTGCTGGCTCATAGGTCCCACATGTCAGCTTGTATGAACGATAAAGCTTTCCTTTCTTGGAGTTTTTTTTACCCCTAATTTCTGGCTACTTTCTTTTTCTTTTGATCTCAAGCCGCATTTGAAACGTTGGGACCACTGCTGCAAAATGGGACCCGCATGTCATCCTCTATGTACAATAAAAGTTTCTTTTCTTGGATTATGTTTAACCCTCTGATTTTTGGTCACTTGCCTATTTCTTTCGATCTCATGCCACCTTTGAAAACGTTGAGGAACCTGTTGGCTCATGGGACCCGCATGTCATCCTCTATGTGCTATAAAGTTTATTTTCTTGGATTTTTTTTCACTCTCTGATTGTTGGCTATCTCCTTTTTCTTTTGATCCCGTGCCGCCTTGGAAACGTTGAGTAAGCTGCTCACTCATGGGACCCGCATGTCATCCTCTATGTACAATCAACTTTCTTTTTTCTTTTGATCTCAAGCTGCATTTGAAACGTTGAGACCGCTGCTGCAACGGTCCGATTTTCCGTGGCGGAAGGGCGCCCAAGCGCGACGGACCGAAAAAATCGTCGTAGGACTTTGCCTGACGCAGTTTCGACAACAGAACCCATATCGTCGGGTTAGGCCCATAGGCGACTAAAAATGGCCCTTAGCGGACGATTTTGGGACGTTGTCTATCAGAACTTTTCTTGTAGTGAAGCTCTCATATGGAATGGCTGCGGATATATTGTCCGTCACCCAGCAAGAACATGGTCCCTGAAGACCATGCATGAGGTAATGACATGCTGCGTGATCATGCACAACATGATCGTTGAGAACGAGCGTCCTGATGGCCGCAATGAGAACCACTGGGACTTTCAAGGTGAGCTAGTTGCGCCACTCCATGGGGCTTCATCTTGACAGGAGTATCTAAATATCAATGTAGAAATCACTGACGAGAACGTGTGCAAACGGCTACAGACGGATCTAATTGAGCATCACTGGACATTGGCTGGCCATGAAGATCATGCCTAGAGAAATACTAGCTTATTTTCATGTAGACTTTTAAAAATTTAAATGTAATAACTATGACTTCGTTGATTTCCTTATTTTGTTGTTTGAAAACTTCATAAATTGATGCAAACGTGGAAATGCGTCGGGCCGCTGGAGCCACCCCCAGGTGCAAACGGACGCGCGGACAAAAACGATCTGTCTCGCGTCCACCGCGCGACGCAAACGGACATTTCAGACGTCCGAAATGCGTCGCGCCGCTGGAGATGCCCTTAGGGATGAGTTCTCACGGAAACTGCTTACAGAATGATGTGGAAGAGGCCCACTGGTTCAAATCTTTTAACTCCCTGTGATTTCCGCACCGTAATCCCTCTCCCACTCCCCACGTCAGTGTGTAGGTATGTTTCCGTAAGAATGAGTCCGTAGACCTGAGCTCGCGAGCGCACGAACGAGCTTCTAACCTTCCAGGCCATATAGGTTAAGCAGCCCATGTATGAATAATTGGTTTGTGCGGAAATGGGCATAGGGACGAAGGGAGGTGAACTGGTCAAGCGACGCGCAAACGCAATGCCCCGACAGCACGGGGTGGGACAGAAAAAATAGGGGTGAAGGTATGCTAGGAAAATCATGTAGTGAGGTGTTCCTATTTAGAGGTAAAAGATACCCCAAAACTTCCTACTGTATCTTTTTAACCATTTACCTACTATGAGCTTTCTGCTACCGAAAGGAATTCTGCATAAACTCGATTATTATCGATCCAGATTCTTTTGACAAGAGGACAAAGAGAAAAAGAAATTGCGACTGGTTAAATGGAGTATAGTTTGTAGTCCCAAAGATCAAGGCGGGCTTGGAGTTCATGATCTGGAGGTCAAGAATTCAGCTATGCTGGGTAAATGGTTTTTTCAGCTTCTTACCGAGGATGGGATTTGGCAAACTATTCTTCGGAGAAAGTATATTGGCTCAAAGACGCTATCCCAAGTGGTTTGGAAACCTGGGGATTCTCACTTCTGGACTGGTCTCATGGCGACAAAAAATGTCTTTTTTCGCCATGGTACTTTCTCGATTAAGAATGGAGCACATATACGGTTCTAGGAAGATGATTGGTTAGACAATGCTCCCTTAAGTTAACAGTATCCTGCTTTGTATAGTATTGTTCGTCGCAAAGGTGATACCATTGCCACAGTAATGGCTACCTCACCCCCGAATGTGACGTTCGGACGGGTTTTGCTTGGACATAGGCTACTGGCATGGAATGCTCTAATTCACCGACTGGGAGATATTCACCTATCGCCTGAACCGGACGAATTTAGATGGAATCTTCATGTAGATGGCACTTTCTCGGTCAAATCTTTATACAATGTGATCCTTCATTCTGATATACCAGTTGATAATAATAATAATAAAATTTTAAGATGCCGTTAAAAATTAAAAAAATTGGATGGTATCTTCGACGAGGAGTTATTCTTACCAAAGACAATCTTGTCAAGCGGAATTGGTACGGAAGTTCACGGTGTGTTTTCTGTCATTCATGATTCACCAAGGGTACAGCTCTATACTGAGCAAGAGGTCAAAGAGGCCAGAGAAAATGATGTGGACTTGCTAGAAGAAGTAAGAGAGCTGGCTTTGGCAAGAACAGCCATTTACCAGCAAAACCTCAGACGCTATCACAGCCGGAAGGTTAACCCGAGAGTTTTCCGGGAAGGAGATCTGGTGCTACGCCTAGTGCAGCGCACTGAAGGCCGGCATAAGCTCTTACCACCATGGGAAGGTCCCTTCATTGTAAGCAAGGTGCTTCACAATGATGCATACTACTTGATCGATGCACAAGAGTGGAAAAAAGGAAAGGCGGACAGGTCCGGAGAGGAAAGCAAGCGTCCATGGAATGTAGCTCTGTTGCGTCCTTTCTACTCTTGAAGTTGTGGTGTAAGAAGTTCCTTTTTGTACCTTACATGCTATGAATAAAAGATGTCGGAACCTTGAATGAATCTCGGGGACTACCCCAACTTAAGTTGCATGTAACTTGTTTATTTTTTCAGTTTACCGGTTGCTTATTGAACGTTTTTTCTTTCCGGTTTAGTAGTGTGCTAAATCCTACCGGAGTCTTCGACTCTGCTGCTGTCCGCAACCCGGCTTCATGGCAAGCAAGATAAACCGGTAGGGGATAAGCACATGAACTGCGAAGAGGGAGAGCAGGAAAGAACAATCCGGAAAATTTAACTAACCCCGGTTTAACCGGTTTTTTGCAAAATTTCGAAGTTATTTCTAAGTTCAAGAAAATGCTTGTTTGGTGAAAGAACCTTGTGCTCATACGCCAAAGAACGCCCAGAGAAGGCAGGCAGAGCCAAGGCAAAAGAACCAAGTATGCATCGAATTGGATGCGGAAACAATTTGGAAATCTTTGCAGTGCAGGATAAAAGCAAAACCAAAAGCAAATATGCTAAGACAAGCTTAAGACAATTAACTACCGGTATAACTTACCGGCATAAAATGTTGTGCAGCAACCAGAAGCGGACTTGAAGTTTTACATCATAAGCCCCGGCATACCGGGGCAGAATTTAACAGGACATTGTTTTAAGACACGCAGGACTAAACAGCATGACAAAGGTAAATCTTCAGGCAGGTAAATAATCAGGCAGCGGGGGCTTCAGGAGGGGCATCGCTAGTACCAGCGTCGCCCAGAGGCTCCTCCTCGGCTTCATCCTCCTCCTCGTCGAGATAATCTTTGACGTCAGGAGGGGGAGGGATGAAGGTGCGCATGTCGGCGTACTCCGCGATGTGGTACGCACGATCCTGCCGCTTAGCGGTGAGAATCAGGTCCAGATCGGTTTCCGCGCCTTCGCGCACTCCGGTAAGGGCATCCAGGTTCAGCTCCGGGTACCAGGAGCAAGCGACGCGGAGGGCAGAGTCTGCTCCAGCGCGGGCAGCAGAGCACTGCCACTCGCGGATCCTCTTGCCGGCGCCTTTGAGACGGTCGCTGATGAGGGAGAAAGTATCCGGCACCTCCTCGCCAGGCCACAGAGTCCTGAAGAGCTGGGTAGCTACATCAGGAATGTCAGATAAGTTGCGATCTATGGCGCGCATGTGAGACACCCGCGCGTTCAGCGCGACCAGATGGTCATAGGGGGTCCATGGCACGGCAAGATTCGCTTGGCCCTGGGCAGTGCGGCGCTCGTCAACCTTCTTGACAGCATACTTCTGAGAGTCCGGAAAGAGGCCTGTGCAAAGAAAGAAAAAGGCTAAGGAAGGGAATCCGGAAGAAAATGCAACCGGAAGGAAAGATAGCGAGAAGAAAATGCGATCGGAAGAAAAAAGGCTTGCGGGCAGTAGTCAGAAAGCGCAAAGGAAAAGGACTTACGATAGGCAAGTGTGTCGGTTTGCAACACCAGCCTGTTGCACTCCTTCTACTCCTCCTCCAGCCGCGCAGCTTTCTCCTCGGCAACCTTCTGGGCTTTGGCCAGCTCCTCCAGCTCAGCTAGCAACACCGAGTTGGCGTTGCCGGCATCTTCAAGAGCTTCATCCATCTTGGCCGCTGCATCAGTTTCGGCAGCTTTGAGGGCCTTGGCATGATGAAGCCCCAGCTGGATGAGCTGGGACTTGAGCTCCTGGTAGCTGGTTTTCTGGGCGCTCAGCTCCTCCTGATGCCGCCGGATAAGCTGGTCCTTCTCCCCTGCAACCCGGAAAAGAAGGTGTTAACAAGATTGTGCTGGTAAAGATAAAAAGGAAACCAAGTTAACAGGAGAAAAGAAAAAATTGTACGTTGGGCGGCAGCGAGCTGCTCCTTGAGAGCCTCAATGGAAGCTTCCGGGATCACTGTTAAGCAAAAGTTATAAATGTTAGAAGGAAAAAAGGTTTCCGGTAAAAAGATGCCGGTGGTACAAAATTACCTTGGCACTTGTCGTGTGCCTCAGCGAGGTCCCGGTGTTCCCATAGGAGCTCCTCAAAGAGGGCCTTCCGAGCGTCAGCCATGAGCTGTTCAAGAAAAAGAGGTAAGTTAAGTTTTGCGCTAAGAACAGAGTTCTTAACCCGAAACTCGGGGACTGGCAGTGCCGGTTTCGCGCGTTTCTAAGTTAAGTTTTGCGCTAAGAACAGAGTTCTTAACCCGAAACTCGGGGACTGGCAGTGCCGGTTTCGCGCGTTTCTAAGTTAAGTTTTGCGCTAAGAACAGAGTTCTTAACCCGAAACTCGGGGACTGGCAGTGCCGGTTTCGCGCGTTTCTAAGTTAAGTTTTGCGTTAAGAGCAGAGTTCTTAACCCGAAACTCGGGGACTGGCAGTGCCGGTTTCACGCTAAGTTTTTAAGTTAAAGTTTTGTGCTAAAAGCTGCGCTCTCACCACAAAACTCGGCGACTGGGAAGATAGACAAGAGAGAAACCGGCATGAAACTAAAGAAAAAATCCGGAAGCAACGAAACCGGTAAAAGTTGAAAAGAGTCAGTAAAGCGTACCATCAAGTTGTTCGTGGCATCGTACCACGCGCTGTCGAGCTCCTTCACGGCGCTGCGAAGCCGCATGAAGTGCTCCTCGGAAGACCGGTCCCCAACAGGGTCAGGTGCCGGCAGCCTGTCCTTGCCCAAACCGCGGGTCGCCGGAGTCATGTCCGCGGCGTTCCACTTCTGGGCGTAGGGCAGAAAATGCCCCAGGTCCCGGCCCATGCGCTGAAACTCAGTGATACGGCCAAGCAGGCCGGTGGCCTTCGTGGCGGTATCCCTGGCGGCCTTGGAGACGTGCAGCACCAGGGGCTGCTGGCCGCCGGAAGGGGCGCTGGAGGCCGTCGCCTTCCCCTTGATGAGCTTGGAGATCTTGGGCGGCGGCGCGGTTGGAGCAGCCCTGGAGGGCTTGGTGCGAGGAGCATCTGGCGGTGGCATTAGGATGGTTCGTGGAGAAGGGGGAGCGTTGGGCGCGTCACCCGGGTTGGAACTTTCCGGCGCGGAAGTTGTCTTCTTTTCGAGGACGGGAGGAGCCGAAGGCTCCGCCCGCCCGGCAGCTTCTTCCTCGGCGCTGATGTTGCTGGCGCCGGTATCCTGGTTCTCTGGGAGGAAGGAAAGATCCTCCTCCGTGCGGTGATCTGATGATGAAGGGGCCGCACGCCCCGAACTTGTTGTGCCCCCCGAAAGGGAGGCAGAGGTGTTGCCGGCACCAGATGGTGCCGGGCTTGAGCGAGGAGGAGGGGTTGAGGTCCTTGCGGAACCTTCAGAGCCCGATGGCCTTGAGCCAAGCTTGAGCGCGGGGCTGAAAGAAAGAAAGAAGGATAGTTGGAAAAAAGCAACCGGAAAAAGAACTTGGCGAAAAGAGGCAAGAAAGTAAGAAACTCACCCGGAGGCAGTCGGCATCTGCTTGCGCCCGTAGCGGCGCACGCCCACTTCCTTCTCCCCCAAGGGCTCAGTCCGGAAGCGCTTGGAGGGAGGGGCCTGGCTGGGACCGGCATCAGATGCCGGCAGCTTGTTCTTTTGGCCTTGGGCCATGAGTTTGTCCACAAACTCATGGCCGGCCTCAGCGCGCAGGGGCGGCGCGTGCTCGTGGATCTATAAGTTAAACATAGCTAAGGAAAAATTCGCAAGAAGGCGATAACGGAAAAGTATAAGAAACCGGAAAAGAAAATACCTCAAGCATGGTCAGGTCATCGGAGGACCCGGTTGGTTTCGGTGGAGACCGGCCAAGGCGCGCAGCCGGAGTCTTGCCCATCTTCATATCTTTCCAAAAGATGTAGGGATCTGGGTCGAAGGAGTCAAGGGCGCGCTTCACGCAGATTCCGCGCCACTCTGCTTGGATAAGGGGGAAGCGGTCCTTGGCCTGAAACACGAAAAAAGGAGGTTAAGAAGAGCAAAAAGTTACCGGCAAAACTAGCCCTAATTGCGTAATCTCTTACTTCTTGGGTCGGAGGGTTAGTAGTGCTGAGGGGAAGGAGGCCCCATTCCCATTCAAATGGCATAGCAGTTTGGCAGATCTGCTTAGCCTTGTGAACGACATCCTTTTTGCTAAGGGGACGGCCTGTGATCTTGGTGGGATCGCCAGGACCGTACATCTCGCTCATCCTATGCACCCGGCGCTTAAGAGGAAGCACCCAGCGCGAAATAAAAGTACGGATGATATCATCCGAGCAGATGTTGGTCCCTTTCTTCAAAGAGGCCATGAAGCGTACCACCCGGTTGGTTTCGGCATGATCCGTCTTCGGGTTGTAACTCCAAGTGGCTCTACTGGGAGGCCCCACTTGGAACGGCGGAAGATCAATGAGATTTGCGCGACCATTGTTCTTCACGTAGAAGAAAGTTCCTTGCCAGGCGCGGCAAGACTCGAGACCGGTAAACTTAAAGAAAGGACTCCCCTGGCGGGAGCCAACGATGCAGGAGCCGCACTCCACGGGCGGCTTGGGCTTAGGAATTTCTTTGCCCTGAACGGAATTAATCCGCAGAGAAAAGAAGCGGGCAAACGTCTCACGAGTGGGACGAATACCGATGTAGGCCTCCATGAAGGTGGCGTAGCAGGAAAGGTAGAAAATGGCATTGCCAGGAAGGTGATGAGGCTGGAGTTCATAGAAATTTAAGAACTCCCGGAAAAAAGGAGAGGCAGGAAGGCCGAAGCCACGCTCAAAATGAGCAAGAAAAACAACGTGTTCACCGGGCTGGGGCTCCGGTACAATTTCATCACCAGGAAGCCGGCAGGTTACCCCTTCCGGAATCCTGCGGGACCGGTATAACCAATCGATCTCGTATTCAGTGACATTGGAGCCCATCCAGGCTCCACGAGTGATTGGGGAAGGCTCCGCGCCGGATGATTGGCTAGAGCTACTAGATGCTTGGCCAGAGCTACTCGCTTCTAGGTGGCTACCGGATGCTTGGTTAGAGCTACCGGATTCTAGATGGCCACCGGACTCTTGGCGGCTACCGGATCCCTGCTGGTTGCCGGAATCGGTATCCATCGGATCTGAAGCCGTAGATTCGCCGGGAGATTGTCTACGACGGCTAATGGAAAGGGAAGAAGAAGAAGCAGAGGAAGATTCCTCGCCAGACATTGGTTTGGGAGGCGAAAAAACAGAAATCCCACACTTGAACCCCGCGCGAAGATCTACGAGTAAGAAGAAAATCAAAGAAAAAGAGGAAATAAGAACACCATCGACCCAAGATCTAGAAAGCAAGCAGATGGCGAGCAAAGGGAGATTGGCACTAACCTCGAGCGGCGCAGTCGCTGGGGAAGACGTTCGCCACTGAAGGAGCGGACCTACGGTCGCCGACGAGCACCGTCGACGGTGAGGCGAAGAAGGTCACGAAGAAGCAAGAATGCAGCGGGCGCGACGAAGGTGCTGCAGAAGATTCCCGCACGACGAGGTCCGGCGGAAGCACGGCGTGAGTTCGCCGGGCGACGGAGCTCGAGCAAACGACGGCGGACGGAGAGCGGCGAAGGCGCAGAGGCGAGGAGCACTGTGCGCGAAGGTTGGGGAATGCGAGAAGAGGAAGAAGAAAGGGCAGTTGTCCTTATAAAGAAGAGAGGAGGTGGGCCGAAAACCGCCGGGCCGCGGCGGTTCGCCTCGCGGCCCGCGACGGTTCGCGCCACGGGCCGCCACGTGGCGAGGAAGTACACGCGAGAAAATGGGAAGCCACACGGGGGCACACACAGGATCCCAAGTGGCTAGTGGGATCCGCAGTGGTGCATTTAATGACCGCGCGGGAGTCGAAGCGAAGTGACAACTGACACTGGCGCGACAGTTAACAGTGCGCATGTCACTGACAGGCGCGGGGCCCGAAATATTCTCGACTTCGCCGAGGAAAGAGTAAATACGAATGATACCGGAGAAAAGAGATGCCGGAAGATGCCTTGCAAAGAGAGAAAAGACAAAAAAGGGCAAAGATGCCGGATCCAAGCTCAGGCCGGAGAGATTAAACCGGTATCCTAAAAAGATGAAAACCTGGCATGGTCTGTAGGATAGAATCCGCCAGACTATACCAGCTTCAGGGACTAATGTTGGGGGGATAACCCCCGGTATGCCAAAGGCATGCCAAACCGGATGGTTTGAGCCATCGAGATACCGGTTTAATGTTCTTACCGAAAACAAAGGTAGGAGTTTGGGCTAAGTGAAGCTAAGCCGGCAACCCCAAGGGGGTATGCCGGAACCCGGTAAAGAAGATACCGGAGAGAAGGGCCTGTCGGCAGGACTGGTCAAAGATTCTCTTCAGAGCAAGAAGACAAGGATGAGCTAAGCAAAGTGGCTTTAATCAGAGCCCTGGCGCCAAAGAGAGAGATGACGCTGAAAGAAGCCGGAGGACGTCAGCGTTCCTGATTAAAGAGGACCCCGGCGTCATCTGTGGTTAAAGTAGCTTTGTAAAGTAGTTTGTCCAGTCAAAGATGCCATTAGGTTTCCTTGTTCTGTAAGCCACCCTCTCCCCTATATAAGGAGAGGGGGTACTGCCTCATACAGGCGCGTGTCCACAGAAGGGATTAGACGATAGAACTTGTATTCATGCACCTGTAACCATGTTGAGATCAATGAAGCTTGCGAACTAGTAAAGAGTTCTTCCTCTTGTCTCTCTTCTTGCATACCGGCCTTTGGTTGCGTTCTTGAGGAAAGCATCCGGAAGTTCATCCCATCTAGTCGCAAACCCTCCCCCGAATCCTCTAGCGTCCATTCGGCCCCAATCTAAGCCATCCTATGGCATCTGCTCGTTCGCCACGACGACAGCCATTTTGCGAGATCTACATGGTCAGTCATCCAAGTAGCGTCTACCCTGTAACCCCGACTAGTGTGGCCAATGTCTTTGGCAATTGGCTTCACGGTATCGATTCAAGGTTTAAGTTGCTTCTTAGGGTGGGGGCGCTAGCAGTTATCTGGGCGCTCTGGCTAAGTAGAAATAACAAGATTTTTTACGATAAAAATTGTTCTTTGTTGCAGGTCATCTACAGATGTACATGTATTCTCCGTTTGTGGTTACCTCTTCATCGAGTGGAGAACTGAGACCTATTTACGGAGGTCTGTACACGGTTGGAGGCTACGGCGAGGGATATTTTTTTCCTACATGGGTGGCAGCATAGTCTACGGATTGCAGCCCCACCCTCACCTTAGGCGTTATTTGATTCATCGTTTTGATATGTATTTCGCCTAGTTTGTTATATCTTCTGACTAAAGACACTTAAACGGCTGTGTGAATCCTGATTATGCAGAGGCTGGATGTAATTGCTTCTCGTAATAAAGCATCCTTTATCGGAAAAAAACCTACTATGAGCAAAAGTATATTGTTTAGTTATGTGTAATAATATCTTGATAATTGTATATGTACACCACAAATTATGTATAATACATCCAATAGTATATCTCCAAAGTATGTATCTCCACATGTGTTTAACATCTTTGTAACCATGTAGATATATTACGGTTTGAGAGTGGACTTTCAGAGCAGGTGCTTGGTGAGCACCCGTATCTGCACCGTGTATAGTGCATCAAGATCCGTGCAAGTTCTTTTTGTTCCCCTTTCAAACAATTTCTCATTTTTGTTTCTCTCACACCACACATTGTTTGAACTCAAAAATTTGCAGATCACTTAAATATAACAATTGGAATGTGGGAAAAATATTTTGGATTTTTTATGTCATTATCTATATATGTATTTCAATAATTTATTTTGAATTTTAAATAATTTAAAATTTAAATTTGCACAAAAAAATTCCAAACTATTTTTCCTCCATTCTATTTGTTATTATTGAGTGAGCTGCAAAAAAATCAAATCAAAATATTACACAATTTGGAAGATACAAAAAAGACAAAGTTGAAAAATGTGGAGGTGCGCAGAGCGCACCTGCTCCATTCATCTTTTCCCATTACGGTTTTGCTATATCTCAGTTAACTAAGATTTTCTTAAGTCTAAGTCACTTACAAAAAAGTGCTGGAATTGTACTTTTCTGCTTAAATTCAATTGCACATTTCTAATAGAAATGTGCAAACTGGCTTGAGTTGCACTTTTCTATGAACTGCAGTTGCACTTTTCTAAGATGACTAAGATGTAAGAAAATCTCTGTCAACTGAGACATATACACACCCGGTATATTAAGTGTATCTCCAAAAATTGTCAAAAAAAAGTGTATCTCCAAAAGTCTTGTGTAAGAGCTCTTCGATCAGCGGGAACTTCATGCGAAAACTTCTTTTTACAGTTGCCGGTAGGTACAGGAGTCTAATCAACCGTTCAGGTGCTTCTAGATTCGTGTACTAATCCACGCCTCCCCACCCTGCTTATGTTTGGTATTTTTGCAGTCCAACCCCTTTGTATCTCTCTTGTTGTGACTCTCTCTTTCCTTAGAGAGAATTGCCACTATACCACTAGTCAAAACCAAGTGTTCCAAAATACCACTAAAAAAACCAGCTTTGCCAAAATGCCACCACGGTCTAGCTTTTCATTCCAAAATACCACTAAGCACTAACTGGGACTAACAGCCACACAAAAAGACCTACATGCCCTTACCTCTTTACACATTTCAACAACACTTCAGCACCATTTTGAACAACAATACAACAACATTCAGTAGTAGCATATCAGCATCACATCAACATATCAATAACATCATTTCAGCCAACACTTTGACATCATTTTCATATAATTTCACGAGCATTTCAGCAGAACATAGAGTATATATCATAATTACAAGCCAAACACATCACCAAAGGGATCAGATGCCCCACACATCACCAAAAGGATCACATGCTCCATACATCACCAAAAGGATCACTTGCCCCATACATCACCAAAAGAATCACACTAGTAGTTCAACATACAGGTAAATTAAATAAACTTGTTTGAAGGGGCTATTAGTAGTACTTTTGCTCCTCGTAGATGCACTAGGAGGTGAAGAAGCAATCGCAATGGCTGCTGCCCTCAACCTTGTCATCGGGCTTGAAGTTGCAATAAAAGGTTGAGAAGATTGCTTAGTTGGCGTGCACGGAGGAGTAGAAGTAGTGGTTCCTGGAGGTTTGTTTGACTTTTGCCTACATGAAAACTACATATCAGCATGCAAGAGATGTTCTAAATAACAAGCTATGTATGCATAATTACCGTTTTGGAAGAGGAGTTGCATCTTGATCGGCATCGCTATCTTTTTCTGGTTCTTTGCATGTTTTCTTAAGATGGCCAGTTGTCCACATCTTTTGCATACATGTTTCCTACCAGTTCCACCCTCCCAATTGTTCTTGTATCTCCTAGTTCTTGGACGTCCTGCACTCCTTGAGAGCTTGGGAGGAATCATTTCAAAGTCTGGTTGCACCTTAGGCCATTGTGATTGGCCCCTAGTTGGCATGAGAACTGGCTCATATGCAGCTTGGAACTTCGCCACCGAGAAGCAATCATCGACATACTGATCTACTTTCTCTCCTTTGGAGAATATGAAATGGAGAGCATGTGTGCAAGGCTTACCACCAATCTGCCAGCGCCTACAAGAGCATTCTCTTTTTCCCAAGTCAACTGTGTGCCTCCAACCATTTCCCGATATCTCGGCTATGGTTGGTGTTGCCCTTACTTCACCATAACGCAAACCCTTGCTTTTTTGATTCAATTCCTTTATCACATTAACTCGTTGACCGCTTCTAAGGTTTCGATCTGGAGTAACACTATTCAAAGTAGATTCACTTGTTGACAAAGTAAAACAGGTCTGCCGTGGCACTAGTATGATGTTCACATGCGACACGACTTTTGGCTGCGGGGTTCTGCACATGAATTCCAGCTCGATATTGTGGATGCCTCATCTTTCAACTATCACAGTGAAGGTGGATCGGCCGGGGCTTTGGCTCTATCAAGGACTCTGGGACCCTCTGCTTGTTCCTGTTAGAGAAGGTTTCTCTAATTTTGAGTATGTCAGTCTACAGTGTTTTTGAACAAAAATGTTAGAGGGTAGGTGGATATCTGAGAGGTTTTCTTCTGTATCATGTTACAGGTCAAGCTTGTACCTGGAGATGCATTTGGAGATGATAAGGGTGTTCGTATCTCCTATGTTGCTGCACTGTCAACGATACAAGATGCAATGGAGAAGATCAAAGCAGCAACGGCTCTGCTCAAGGCAGGAGTTGCGGTTTAACAAAGGCAGTGTCGACCAAAGGCATTTTCACTAGCAATGCCTTGTTATATTAAATGGTGGTTATTGTAAAGTAGTTAAACATGTCATTGTTGTGTAAAAGACAAACGCTCCTGGTTTCTTAGTGAAAAGTAGTTAAACATATCATTCTTGTATAAAGAGAAGGACTCTGGACCTATGTTTGCTTGATTGAAATTCTATAGTTTTCATTTGGGTTTTGTTGTTGTTTCAAACGAGCTTCTTTCATGTTTTCACTAGAGTTTTAAAGAGGTTTCAAAGAAGTGATATGGGTTCCACAATGTTTCACTAACGTTTCTAGATTTCTGCACCGGGATTTCACAAATAATTCAATAATGCATGGCTAATTTGAATGTGTTTCACAAGTTCACCATATTAGTTACATAATTAAGGAGGGTCTTCCACTACTTTTGGCATCAAACGTAATTTGTTTCATATAAGTTTGAAAATATGTTGGTTGTTTCACTTTTTGTATATCTCAATATACGATAAAAGTTTCACTTGGTTCACATTTATTTCAATAATTAGTGCTTTGTTTTTTATGTTCTTCACAAGTTGAGCAATATATAAAGCATATGAATGTTTCCATGATGTATTGCCATTCTTTCACATTTAATTATATACCGTTTTCACTTCATAATTATGCTAGTGTTTCACAACTAATTCAATAATGCATGGGCTTTAATTTAGGGATGTGTTTCACAAGTTGGCCATGGGATCCTTCTAGTGTTTCACTTGGATGATCATGTTTCACATTAATTTGAAAACAATCAAGGGTGTTTCACTTTTTCAATCTAGGTTCCAAATGTTTCATATAAGTTTGAAAAGGATGTTGGTTATTTCACTTTTTGTTTATCTTAATGTACTATAAAAGTTTCAATTTCTTTACATTTATTTCAATAATGAATGGTTTGTTTTTATGTTTTCCAGAAGTTGAAAAATATATAAAGTATATGAATGTTTCCATGATTTTATCGCTATTTTTTCATATTTAATTATCTAGTTGTTTCACTTTCACAATTAAGCTAGTATTTCACAAAGAATACAGTAATGCATAAGCTATATGAATGAGTTTCACAAGTTGACCATGGAATCATGCATTTTTTTGTTTCACTTGGATGGACATGTTTTCACATTAGTCTGAAATGGATTGAGGTTGTTTCACTTTTTGTGCCGGTATAAGATTTGGGTTCTTATTGTTCCACAAATAATTCAGTAATGCATGGCTAGAGGAATGTGTTTGATAAGTGGACCAGAGAATCGTTCTAGTGTTTCACTTCGATGGGCATGTTTCGCATTAATTTTAAATGGGTAGATGGTTTTTCGGTATCAGACTAAGATCTAGGTTCTAATTGTTTCACAAATAGTTCAATAATGCAAGGCCTATGGGAATGTGTTCAACAATTTTACCATATTAGTTACAAAGGGGTGGAGGGTATTTCAGTTTTTCTGCATCAAATGTAATGTCATTGTTTGTTTAATATAAATTACAAAAAGCATGTTCGTTGTTTCACTTTTGTTTATCTCAGTGCACGATAAAAATTTCAATTGGTTCACATTTATTTCGATACTTAATGTTTTTTTAGAAGTTGAGTAATATATAAAGCATATGAATGTTTTCATGATTTATCCCTATTATTTTACATTTAATTATCTAGTTGTTTCACTTCACAATAAGGCTAGTGTTTCACATATAATTCAATAATGTGTGGGCTTTAGGAATGTGTTTCACAAGTTGACCATGTATTCCTTCTAATTGAGGAAACGAAACAAAGAGATTATTTATATGATGCCCCATTTTATGAAACACGGTCAAATAGGCCTATATATGCATTATAGAAACACTGTTGATCCATTGGGAACAAATGTGAAACATGACCGTCGAACTGAAACACTAGAAAGATTCCATGGTCAACGTGCCAAACACAAACCTATAGCCAGTGAATTATTGAAACACCGGCCATTAATTTTTAACTAATGTGAAACATGCACGGAGAACTCAAACACTAGAAGGATTCCATGATTTACTTGGAAAACACGAATGTATGGTCCATGCATTATTGAAACACAGTACATCCATAAATATTATATTGTGAAACATACCCAATGAACTGAAACACTAGAAAGATCCCATCGTGAACATGTGAAACATTTAAAGGATTATATGTTAAACTTGTGAAAAATAATGAAATATCTCATGCATTAATGAAATACCATCCATTCATTTATAACTAATGTGAAACATGAACGGTGAACTGAAAGAGTAGAAGGATATCAGGGTAAACTTGTGAAACACGATCCTATTGCTGATGCATCATTGAAATAATCGTGAACCAGTAGCTTACGTGAGAAAATGAAACAACAGGATTATTTATATGGTGATCCATTTTATGAAACACAACCAAATATGCCGACGCATTATCCATTTGGAACTAAAATGAAATATGGCTGACGAACTAAAGCACTAGAAGGATTGCATGGTTGACCTATGAAACACAATCCAATAGCCCTTGTATTATTCAAACATCGATTATCCATTTGTAACTAATGAGAAACATATCCGGAGAACTGATATACTAGAAGGAAACAACCCATGCATTAATGAAACACCATTCATTCATTTGTAACTAATGTGAAACATAGTCAACGAACTGAAATAGTATAAGGATCCCATAGTGAACTTATGAAACACGATCGTATAACTGATGCATCACTGAAATATTAGTCAACCAGCAGCTTAATTCTGCAAATGAAACAACTAATTATTTATATGGGATCCATTTTACGAAACACATTCAAATAGGCCCATGCATTATAGAAACACCGTTGATCCGTTTGGAGCTAATGTGAAACATGGCCGGCGAAGTGAAACACTAGAAGGATTCCATGGCCAACGTGTGAAACACAATCCTATAGCCCATCAATAATTGAAACACCGGTCATCCATTTGTAAGTAATGTCAAACATTCCCGAAGAACTGAAACACTAGAAGGATTTCCATAGTCAACTTGTGAAACACGAATGTATAGTTCATGCATTATTGAAACACGTCCATTCATTTGTAACTAATGTGAAACATACCCGATGATATGAAACAATAGAAGGATCCCATGGTGAACTTATGAAACATTTAAAGGATTCTATGTTCAACTTGTGAAACATAATGAAATATCCCATGCATTAATGAAACACCATCCATTCATTTGTAACGAATGTGAAACATGGATGGTGAACTGAAAGAGTAGAAGGATCTCATGGTGAACTTGTGAAACACGATCCTATAGCTGATGCATCATTGAAATAATCGTGAACCAGCAGCTTACGGGAGGAAATGAAACAACATGATTATTTTATGGCGATCCATTTTATGAAACACAACCAAATAGGCCGATGCATTATCCATTTGGAACTAAAGTGAAACATGGCCGACGAACTGAAGCACTAGAAGGATTCTATGGTTGACGTGTGAAACACAATCCAATAGCCCGTGAATTATTCAAACATCGGTTATCCATTTGTAACTAATGTGAAACATATCCGAAGAACTGATATACTAGAAAGATTCTATGTTCAACTTGTGAAACATAATGAAACATCCCATGCATTAATTAAACACCACTCATTCATTTGTAACTAATGTGAAACATAGTCAATGAACTGAAATAGTATAAGGATCCTATGCTGAACTTGTGAAACACGAATGTATAGTTCATGCATTATTGAAACACGTCCATCCATTTGTAACTAATGTGAAACATACTCGATGATCTGAAACACTAGAAGGATCCCATGCTGAACTTGTGAAACATTTAAAGGATTCTATGTTCAACTTGTGAAACATAATGAAATATCCTTTGCATTAATGAAACACCGTCCATTCATTTGTAACTAATGTGAAACATGGACGGTGAACTAAAAGAGTAGAAGGATCTCATGGTGAACTTGTGAAACACGATCCTATAGCTGATGCATCATTGAAATAATCGTGAACCAGCAGCTTCTGTGAGGAAATGAAACAACAAGATTATTTATATGGTGGTCCATTTTATTGAACACAACCAAATAGGCCGATGCATTATCCATTTCGAACTAAAGTGAAACATGGCCGACGAGCTGAAGCACTAGAAGGATTCCATGGTTAACGTGTGAAACATAGTCAATAGCCTGTGAATTATTCAAACATCAGTTATCCATTTGTAAATAATGTGAAACATATCCGGAGAAATGATATACTGGAATGATTCTATGTTTAACTTTTGAAACATAATGAAACAACCCATGCATTAATGAAACACCATTCATTAATTTGTAACTAATGTGAAACATAGTCAACGAACTAAAAAGTATAAGGATCCCATGGTCAACTTGTGAAACACAGTCGTATAACTGATGCATCTATGAAATATTAGTAAACCAGGAGCTTAATTGTGCAAATGAAACCACGAATTATTTATATGGGATCTATTTTGTGAAACACAGTCAAATAGACCCATGCATTATAGAAACATCGCTGATCCGTTTGGAGCTAATGTGAAACATGGCCAACGAAGTGAAACACTAGAAGGATTCCATGGCCAACGCGTGAAACACAATCCTATAGCTCATCAATAATTGAAACACCGGTCATCCATTTGTAAGTAATGTCGAACATTCCCGAAGAACTGAAACACTAGAAGGATTTCCATAGTCAACTTGTGAAACACGAATGTATAGTTCATGCATTATTGAAACACGTCCATTCATTTGTAACTAATGTGAAACATACCCGATGATATGAAACAATAGAAGGATCCCATGGTGAACTTATGAAACATTTAAAGGATTCTATGTTCAACTTGTGAAACATAATGAAATATCCCATGCATTAATGAAACACCATCCATTCATTTGTAACGAATGTGAAACATGGATGGTGAACTGAAAGAGTAGAAGGATCTCATGGTGAACTTGTGAAACACGATCCTATAGCTGATGCATCATTGAAATAATCGTGAACCAGCAGCTTACGGGAGGAAATGAAACAACATGATTATTTTATGGCGATCCATTTTATGAAACACAACCAAATAGGCCGATGCATTATCCATTTGGAACTAAAGTGAAACATGGCCGACGAACTGAAGCACTAGAAGGATTCTATGGTTGACGTGTGAAACACAATCCAATAGCCCGTGAATTATTCAAACATCGGTTATCCATTTGTAACTAATGTGAAACATATCCGGAGAACTGATATACTAGAAGGATTCTATGTTCAACTTGTGAAACATAATGAAACAACCCATGCATTAATTAATCACCACTCATTCATTTGTAACTAATGTGAAGCATAGTCGACGAACTGAAACAGTGTAAGGATCCCATGGTGAAATTGTGAAACACGATCGTATAACTGATGCATCACTGAAATATTAGTTAACCAGTAGCTTAATTGTGCAAATGAAACAACAAATTATTTATATGGGATCCAATTTATGAAACATAATCAAACAGGCCCATGCATTATAGAAACACCGTTGATCCGTTTGGAGCTAATGTGAAACATGGCCGACGAAGTGAAACACTAGAAGGATTCCATGGTTAACGTTTGAAACACAATCCTATAGCCCATCAATAATTGAAACACCAGTCATCCATTTGTAAGTAATGTGAAACATTCCCGAAGAACTGAAACACTAGAAGGATTTCCATGGTCAACTTGTGAAACACGAATGTATAGTTCATGCATTATTGAAACACGTCCATCCATTTGTAACTAATGTGAAACATACCCGATGATATGAAACAATAGAAGGATCCCATGGTGAACTTATGAAACATTTAAAGGATTCTATGTTCAACTTGTGAAACATAATGAAATATCCCATGCATTAATGAAACACCATCCATTCAATTGTAACTAATGTGAAACATGTACGGTGAACTTAAAGAGTAGAAGGATCACATGGTGAACTTGTGAAACACGATCCTATAGTTGATGCATCATTGAAATAATCGTAAACCAGCAGCTTACGGGAGGAAATGAAACAACATGATTATTTTTATGGTGATCCATTTTATGAAACACAACCAAATAGGCCGATGCATTATCCATTTGGAACTAAAGTGAAACATGGCCGACGAACTGAAGCACTAGAAGGATTCCATGGTTGACGTGTGCAACACAATCAAATAGACCCATGCATTATAGAAACATCGTTGATCCGTTTGGAGCTAATGTGAAACATGGCCAACGAAGTGAAACACTAGAAGGATTCCATGGCCAACGCGTGAAACACAATCCTATAGCTCATCAATAATTGAAACACCGGTCATCCATTTGTAAGTAATGTCGAACATTCCCGAAGAACTGAAACACTAGAAGGATTTCCATAGTCAACTTGTGAAACACGAATGTATAGTTCATGCATTATTGAAACACGTCCATCCATTTGTAACTAATGTGAAACATACCCGATGATATGAAACAATAGAAGGATCCCATGGTGAACTTGTGAAAAACTTAAAGGATTCTATGTTCAACTTGTGAAACATAATGAAATATCCCATGCATTAATGAAACAACATCCATTCATTTGTAACTAATGTGAAACATGGACGGTGAACTGAAAGAGTAGAAGGATCTCATGCTGAACTTGTGAAACACGATCGTATAGCTGATGCATCATTGAAATAATCGTGAACCAGCAGCTTACGTGAGGAAATGAAACAACGGGATTATTTATATGGTGATCCATTTTATGAAACACAACCAAATAGGCCGATGCATTATCCATTTGGAACTAAAGTGAAACATGGCCGACGAACTGAAGCACTAGAAGGATTCCATGGTTGACGTGTGAAACACAATCCAATAGCCCGTGAATTATTCAAACATCGGTTATCCATTTGTAACTAATGTGAAACATATCGGGAGAATTGATATACTAGAAGGATTCTATGTTCCACTTGTGAAACATAATGAAACAACCCATGCATTAAAGAAACACTATTCATTCATTTGTAACTAATGTGAAACATAGTCAACGAACTGAAATAGTATAAGGATCCCATGATGAACTTGTGAAACACAGTCGTATAACTGATGCATCTCTGAAATATTAGTCAACTAGCATCTTAATTGTGCAAATGAAAGAACGAATTATTTATATGGGATCCATTTTATGAAACACAGTCAAATAAGCCCATCCATTATAGAAACACCGTTGATCCATTTGGAGCTAATGTGAAACATGGCCAACGAAGTGAAACACTAGAAGGATTCCATGGCCAAGTGTGAAACACAATCCTATAGCCCATCAATAATTGAAACACTGGTCATCCATTTGTAAGTAATGCGAAACATTCCCGGAGAACGGAAACACTAGAAGGATTTCCATGGTGAACTTGTGAAACACGAATGTATAGTTCATGCATTATTGAAACACGTCCATCCATTTGTAACTAATGTGAAACATACCCGACGATCTGAAACACTAGAAGGATCCCATGGTGAACTTTTGAAACATTTAAAGGATTCTATGTTCAACTTGTGAAACATAATGAAATATCCCATGCATTAATGAAACACCATCCATTCATTTGTAACTAATGTGAAACATGGACGGTGAACTGGAAGAGTAGAAGGATCTCATGGTGAACTTGTGAAACACGATCCTATCACTGATGCATCATTGAAATAATCGTGAATCATCTGCTTACATGAGGAAATGAAACAACATGATTATTTATATGGTGATCCATTTTATGAAACACAACCAATAGGCGGATGCATTATCCATTTGGAACTAAACTGAAACATGGCCGACGAACTGAAGCACTAGAAGGATTTTGTGGTTGACGTGTGAAACACAATCCAATAGCCCGTGAATTATTCAAACATCGGTTATCCATTTGTAACTAATGTGAAATATGTCCGGAGAACTGATATACTAGAAGGATTCTATGTTCAACTTGTGAAACATAATGAAACAACCCATGCATTAATTAAACACCACTCATTCATTTGTAACTAATGTGAAACATAGTCAACGATCTGAAATAGTATAAGGATCCCATGGTGAACTTGTGAAACACGATCGTATAACTGATGTATCACTGAAATATTAGTCAACCAGCAGCTTAATTGTGCAAATGAAACAACGAATTATTCATATGGGATCCAATTTATGAAACACAGTCAAATAGGCCCATGCATTATTGATCGAGCTAATGTGAAACATGGCCGACGAAGTGAAACACTAGAAGGATTCCATGGCCAACGTGTGAAACACAATCCTATAGCCCATCAATAATTGAAACATTGGTCATCCAAGTAATGTGAAACATTCCCGGAGAACTGTAACACTAGAAGGATTTCCATGGTCAACTTGTGAAACAAGAATGTATAGTTCATGCATTATTGAAACACGTCAATCCATTTGTAACTAATGTGGAACATACCCGACGATCTGAAACACTAGAAGGATCCCATGGTGAAATTGTGAAATATTTAAAGGATTCTATGTTCAACTTGTGAAACAAAATGAAATATCCCATGCATTAATGAAACACCATCCATTCATTTGTAACTAATGTGAAACATGGACGGTGAACTGAAAGAGTAGAAGGATCTCATGGTGAACTTGTGAAACACGATCCTATAGCTAATGAATCATTGAAATAATCGTGAACCAGCAGCTTACGTGAGGAAATGAAACAACGATATTATTTATATGGTGATCCATTTGATGAAACACAAACAAATAGGCGGATGCATTATCCATTTGGAACTAAACTGAAACATGGCCAACGAACTGAAGCACTAGAAGGATTCCATGGTTGACGTGTGAAACACAATCCAATAGCCCGTGAATTATTCAAACATCGGTTATCCATTTGTAACTAATGTGAAACATGTCTAGAGAACTGAAATACTAGAAGGATAATGAAACACCATCCATTCATTTGTAACTAATGTGAAATATTGACCACGAACTGAAACAGTGTAAGGATCTCATTGTGAACTTGCAAAACATGATCGTATAACTTGTGAAACATGATTGTATTGTCGATGCATTATTTAAACACCGTCCATCCATTTGTAACTAATGTGAAACATACTAGACGAACTGAAACACAAGAAGGATCTCGTGGTGAACTTCTGGAACATTTGAAGGGTTCTATGTTCAACTTGTGAAACATAATGGAATAGCACATGCATTAATGAAACACAATCCATTCATTTGTAACTGATTTGAAACATGGATGATGAACTGAAACACCAGAAGGATCCCATGGTGATCTTTTGAAACACAAATCTTTAGCACATGCATCGTTGAAATATTTGTGAAACAGCAGGTTAATTATGTAAATGAAACAACGAGATTATGTATATGGTGATCCATTTTTTGAAACGCAGTTAAATAGCCCATGTATTATTGAAACACTTTTCATCCTTTTGGAACTAATATGAAACATGTCCGACGATCTGAAACACTAGATGCATTCCATGGTCAACTTGTGAAACAAAATCGTATAGCCCATGCATTATTGAAACACCCTCTATCTATTTGTAATTAGTGTGAAACATGGCAGACGAACTAAAATACTAGAATGATTCCATGGTGAATCTTTGAAAAAGTTGAAGGATTACATGTTCGACTTGTGAAATATAATCAAATATCCAATGCATTTGTAACTGATGTGAAACATGGAGGGTGAACTGAAGCACTAGAAGGATCCCATGGTGAAGGATTCCTATAACTCATGCCTCATTGAAATATTTCTGAAACTGCAACTTAATTGTGGAAATATTTCTTGAATTATATGAAACGGCTTAGCATGCTTCAGTTTTATGAAAGATTCTGAAGTTGCAGCGAAACATGAAATCCTTCTGAAAGCGAGATCAAACGTTCTACAAATTTCTTGGAGACATCAGCGAAGGTCATTTCAAAATTAGATTTTTTTTTTATAAAACTAAAATAACATCCAACATACATTACTTTAAGGAATGGATAACTAAAGTAACATCCAACGAAAGGAATGGATAAGAAGATAGTGTGGGACATGTTGTGTCTAGAACGGGTTGTGGGTTTTAAATATATACACAACGCTCCTGCCACCGTATGTTGGTACATATAAAGTCTTAGTAGTTTAACACATTTTTTCACAATAGTCTCATGAGAGTAATTTATCTCTCTTTATCCAAAGAGGTTTGATAATTACTGGTTTCACATATATTTTAAATTGGTTTAATGATAGTTTTGTTAATTTCAAGCAACGTTTCATAAAGGTTTTCATAAACATGCATATTAGCTTCACATGTTTCATATAGGTTTCATCTAGATTCCACAAAAGTTGCATTATTTCACTTATGTTTCGAATTTGTTTCTGAGAAGTTCTGTTCATTTCACACAAGTTTCAAATAGGCATCACAAGGCTTCATAAAAAGTTTCAAAAGGTCCATGGAATTTATTAAATCATTACAATATCCATGGAATAAAAATTCAAACAAAAGATGATCAACAATTCTCACCACGTAATTCTTCCATGCCAAAATCATTACAATATTACATAAAATATTTAAAAATAGTTAACCAATGTTTATGTGTTTAACTTGAACTATTACATACACTTTTACAGACAAAAATAGAATCAAAAGGTGGAGATTTTAGTCAATATCATACAAGATTGCATCAAACTCACTTGCAGACAAAAAGTTTTAGAATGTCGAGTTTTGCATCTTAGCAACAAACGACCAAATAATTATCTTGATGAACGTGTAACATTCTTCTTGCTGAAATCAAGAACATGGCTTGAGAAAGGTTTAACAAAAGTTTCATATGAATAAAATTTGATTTTCAAATGATAACCCATGAAAACTCGGTAATATTTTTTCTTCTGGACATTCCACATCAAACAAGTTTACACAAATTTTTGATATTTTTGATGGATTCCAAATATATTTTAGACATTTCAATTGATTGCTAGCATGCATTCAATGAATTTCATAAGCATGGCAGTCATTTTCGCATAATTCTCATAAACTGGGCCAATGTTCTGGGGGAATTTTAGAAAAATTCCAGAATCATTACATATTTTTGAAGGATTAATTAAAACGTAACTCAAACTAGATCAGGTTTTCGAATTTGAGAGAGGTCAAATCTGAAAAAAATAGTATCATTCAACTTTAGAAACATTTTCACATACATTTCAAACAAATAGATTCTTACAAAACATGATTGAATTGATTAGCTCATAGCAGCAGTCGAAATAAAATTATAGTAGTACATTAGACAAAGGAAAGAAGTAGCAGCAATTACCTCGCAGCAGCAGTAGTAGCAATAAAATCAGGATACAGTACAGAGGAAAAGAAGCAGTCAATCCCCTATCTAGACTACAGCGGCCGGCCGGCATAACCACGAGAAGCTTGAGGCGTGGAGCCAGATTTTATAAGTTAGCAAAGAATATATGCCGTTCTCGGGTGTGCCAGATTTATTGCCATGGAGGCCGAATCGAGATCTTGTGCGCAGCGCTGCGTCGAGGAGGACGAGGGGTTAGGTAACTTCTTGCGCGTCGCCACCGTCCAGCCAGATCGTTCGCCGCAGCTGGACACGGTTGCGACGGAGACTGCTAATCAAGTGCGTGCGAGCTCGTGGGCGATTTGCACAAAAATAACCCTTTTGTCAAACTATAGCACAGACTGACCCTCCGGTGAAACTATTTCACGGATCTAACCCTTTTGTGTGGCGCCCCCCTCACGGGCGCCACACATGCTCATGTGGCGCCCCTGGCCCTGGCGCCACACACCCATCCGACGTGGCCCGTCGACGCTGAGCTGGTGACCCCGATCCGACGTGGCAGCAGGAGTGGCGCCGTTCTCGCCGGCGCCACACTTTGAAAGTGTGGCGCCCGTGGCAAGGGCGCCACACATTCACTTAAGTTTGGGCCGCGCGCGCCCGCCCAGCCCGACCATCTTCTTTCTCCTCCCTCTGTTCTTCTTCTTCCCGTGGAGGCGCCCGGATTTCTCTCTCCCCCTCTCTCCCCCCCCCACCAAATCCACCACCAAATCGTCAGATCTGTCCGTTGAGATCGTTCCCAACTCGTTGCTTGAGGTAATCTCCTCCGTTTCCCCTCTTTTCATCCATTGATTTTGTGTATTTGCTCCAATGTATATGTGAAACCCTAGATGTGGATTTGGTTGATTTGAGGGTGGAGATGGATTTGGTTGATTTGAGGTTGGATGTTAGGGTTGTTGAAGTAGAAGAAATGGTAGTGTGCTAGTTTGTATGGGTACATTATGTTGATTATGCTAACTAATGAACACATGTGTGTATGTGTTCCCATTATGCTAGGGGGATGGAAAGAATTGTTCATGTTCATCATGTGGAGAAGGATGCTTTCTTGAAGGGAAACATAGAGCCGGACCCGGAAGAGGTTGACTTGGTGTTTGACGTTAGCCCTACCTTTGCGGAGGTGGTAGCACAAGTTAGGGTTGAGTTGAATTGGAATGAGCCAAATGATGGTGTTGAGCTAGAGGGAAGGCATAATGTGGGGTTTGGAATGCACACCCGTTGGAAGATAATGCGTATCAACTCGGAGCAACGTTGGTCCATTTACAAGGAGACGGTGGCCGGGTCACAAGATAAGGCTTTGGAGTTGTTTGCAACCAAGACGGTTGAGGCTCGTATCGAGCTTGACCTTAACCGGCCCTCCTCCCCCGTTCGAGAGAGGACTCCTCCACCCATGAGCCAAGAAGAGGCCACCCAATCTCCCATTGTCCAATCTCCCATTGCCCAACAACCTCCGTTGGATAATGAGTATGATGAGCATGACGATTGTGATGATGGTTTCGAGATGAATTGCAACAATATCGGTGATTTGGATAAATATTGGACGCAAGAGGAGATGGACCACTCCATTCCTTATTCCCGATGCTATGCGTCGGACTCGGATGATGATGGACCCGAAGAGGAGGTTGACGAGGATGGCTTCACGGCTAAGGAAGCCGAAAGAGCCGAGATCTTCAAGAAGGTAACCGGACGGGATATCCGGGTACCATTGTTCCGTGATGTTAGTCTTGCGGATGGAGCCGTGGTTGATGGTGGCAAAAGTTTTCTTCTTGGAGCTAGGCCACAGTCCAAGAGAGATGTGGATGGTAGGACGGCTATGATCTCTAAAGGGCTAACGTTTGATACATTCTTGGAATTGAAGATATGGTTGAAGGAGTTCTCCATTAAGCATCATCGCCCTTACATCGTTGTTCACTCGGACTTGAAGAAGCGGTACACGCTAAAATGTGTGGATAAAAGGTGCCCATGGGTTGTCCGTGCACGACCTTTCAAAAAAGGGCCCTCTTGGCACATAACAAGTTGTGTAGCCACTCACATGTGCCGGGGGCCGAAGCTTGATGGCAAGGATGCACAGCCGGACCACCGTCAACTCACATCCGAGTTCATTGCATACAAGCTATCGGCGGAGATCTCATCACTTCCTATCATGAGCATTAGGTCCGTGCAAGATACGGTCAAATCCACCTTTGCATACGACGTCAAGTACGGGAAGGCATAGAAGGCCAAACAAGCCGCATTCAAGATGTTGTACGGTGATTGGGAGGAAGCATACAACCGTATCCCTAGGTTGTTGTTAGCGATGGCCGCAACTAACCCGGGCATGGTGCATGTGGTGGAGCCTTCCGCAACCAAAATGACTTTGCATGATGGTAAAAGAGTGAGGGTATTTCACCGTGCATTTTGGTCCTTCGAGCAATGCACGAGGGCATTCGAACATTGTAGGCCCGTCATAGCCGTGGATGGTACCTTCTTGACCGGTCAGTACAAGGGCACACTATTGGTGGCAATAGCAAGTGATGCGAGCAACCGTTTAGTACCATTGGCTTTTGCATTGGTAGAGATTGAGAACAATGATAACTGGCAATGGTTTTTCCATATATTGAGGACGAGGGTCATACCACCCTCAAAGGAAGTGTGTGTCATCTCCGATCGTCATCAAGGAATTCTCAATGCGGTGGAGGTTGCAATTCCCGGGCATGCTCCCTTGCATCACCGATGGTGCATGAGGCATTTTTGTGCAAACTTCTACCGGGCATGCAAGAGCAAAGAGTTGTCTGACCTCCTTCAAGATTGTTGCCTCGCTTACTCTGAGCGCCGCTTCGCAAACCTATACAACGGCTTGCTGAAGCACAAAGACCTCAACGCGGGTGGTCAAGAGTTTCTTCATAGACACCTCATATTTAACTCAAAGTGGGCAAGAGCTTATGATGAGGATGGGAGGAGATATGGCCAAATGACAAGCAACATGGCCGAGTGCTTCAACAATGTGTTGAAGGGTGTCCGTGCATTGCCCGTGACGGCAATCATTCAATACACATTCGAGAAGTTGAATGTCTATTTCCAGAACTACACCGATGAAACAGAGAAGGAAATAGCTAGGAATTGCGAGTTCCCTACGAAGGTTGAAGAGTTCATGGAATTTCAGGCGAGGAAGGCGGACTCCCAAACGGCTACATGCTATGACAATGTTGAATGGGTTTACCAAGTGAATGAGCCGGGAGGCACCACACAAGGTGGTGTCCAACACGGAGGCCGGGCTTTCCGTGTGTCCCTAAAGACATGTGAATGCACATGTAGGAGGCCCTCTTTGCTTCATTTGGCTTGCTCCCACTTGCTCACAGCGGCACGCACTAGACGTGTCGACTACAATAACCCGCTCACCGTTCGGGAGTCCGAGTTCTCAATCGAAGCCACAAAGAGGACATGGGCTCCAAGGTTTTCTCCTTACTTGGATCAATCACAATGGCCGGAGTATCATGGAGTGCAAGTTTGGCCAGATCCAGAATGGAAGGTTGTGAAACGTGGAAGAAGAAAGACAAAGAGGTATCACGGAGATATGGATAGATGGGGTCATTCGGGAAACAAGTTATTCCAAGAGGCTCGCGAGCCAACTAATTGTGGATCATGCAATAGTAAGGGCCACAATAAAAGGAAGTGCACATCCGGCAAAAAATCAAAGGGCAATGATGCTAGCACAAGTCAAGCATCAAGTAGCCAACAAGCTTCAAATCAACCTCGATGCCAACAAACGCCAAGCCAACAAGCTCCAAGCACACAAGCCCAACGCCAACAAACCCCAAGCACACAAGCCCAACGAGAACAAGCTCCTACGCAACAAGCTCCGAGGCAACAAGCCTCAAGGCATCAACCACAATGGCGACAAGCTCCAAGGCAACAAAGGATTCACGTAGGGCTTAGTAGAGGTGGCCGTCGCGGTGCTAGTATGCTACGATACCTAGCGGGGCCTTATCCGTATGTGTCTCCAAGTTACTAATTGCATTGTACTTTGGTTTTTCATATTCCATGACTAACTTTGGTTTTTTCAATTTGGTTTACAGGTATGGCAACTCAACCCACCAAGGGGAAGGGAGCATGGGAGGGCAATGAGAAGGAGGAGTCCGCTTGGGAGGAGGCGGTAAGGACGGTGCGGAAGAAGGAGAAGGAAGAACTAGAGAGGAAGAGGCGGGAGGAGATAGCTAAGAAGAAGGAGGAAGATGAGCGTATGCAAAAACAGTATGACGAATACATATTGTTCCACAAGAGGAGGAATGCCAAGCTGAAGGCCGAACGGGACCGCGAGGCACGGATAAAATTCCTAAGGAGCTGCCAACTTGAGCAAATTGCGAGGGAGCGGGCCAATAGGATGCACCTAGAGGAGGTGGCTAGGGAGGCTGAACGCATCAAGGAGGAGAGAGCTCAAGCGGAAGCTGCGAAGACGGAGGAGCGCCACCACTTCTTCGATTCGGTCGTTCAGTTGGCTCGTGACTTAAGGGAGAAGGAAGAATTGGCTGAAGAAGCTAAGAAGAAGAAGGCAAGGGGGGAGGGAGCCTTTGCGACGCAGTGATGTCCCTTTGGCTATGTTCTTGTTGTCGAACCTTTATGTTGTGTGAACCTTGATCTTCTCGAACCTTCGTGTCGTTGAACCTTATTGTAATTGAAACCTTGATGTCGTCGAACCTTATTTGTCATTTGAACCATTATGCTGTGTCAATGTGTGGTACATATTCAGTGCAATCTTCTTGTTGTCAAAACTGCTGGAATATGGTAGGATTTTTCATGGTTTTAACACAAGTCAATGTGTGGCGCCCTTCCCACTGGCGCCACACATGCTAGTGTGGCGCCCGTGGCATCGGCGCCACACATGCCAATTTATATGAACCATTTGGTCGAAAACATCCAGGGGCTCCGGACGATAAGTCCTTAGCCGTTTTGGCGACCCTCTTTGTGTGGCGCCCGTGGCATCGGCGCCACACATGCTAGTGTGGCGCCCGTGGCATCGGCGCCACACAAAGAGCCTCGCCAAAACGGCTAAGTCCCAGACGATTTGTCTTACAGTATGTTTTGGGAAATTAGACATGGATGTGTGGCGCTGATGCCACGGGCGCCACACAGTGCAGTGTGGCGCCAGTGGGAAGGGCGCCACACATTGACTTGTGTTAAAACCATGAAAAATCCTACCATATTCCAACAAAACTGCCATCATGTCAAAAGCTATGTCATGCACACATCATATCAACAGCCATTTTGTACACACATCATGGACATAACATCATCATACCTAACATCGTAGCACATAGTTTCATACAATTTAAGATAGCATTCAAACAACACGAAGCAACGAACATAGAGTTGACAACACTCGACGATCTAACTATCGGTGTCGGAGCCGGATTCGCCGGTGTGGGGGTAGTGCACACGGCAGGCGGTGTCGTCGAACACCTTGACGATCATCTCGCCGTCCCCCTCGTACAGGAAGGTGAGCTGGCAGCCGGGCTCGAGGTGGAGGTCACGGGCGAACTTGTCCCACCCCGTGTGCAAGTACATCTTGCCCTGCCCATCGAACAGTACCTCCACGGACCAGCGGCAGAAGTTGCAGCTAGCCTCCCGTAGCTGCAAGTGCGCCGGCTCGTGGCCGTCGACGAACTCGGCGAACTTGTCCGGTAGCCGCTTGATGCCGAGTGGGTCGTCGTCGATGCGGAGGAGGAACTCGAAGCAGCGTTCCTCATGCGAAGACGAGGATGATGCAGGTGACGGTGACCGTGGGGCCCTTGCTGCTCCACCGCGGCGGCCCCTTCCCCGGCCCGGGGGGCGCCCAGGACCGCGGCGGCCCCTTCCCCGTCCACCGGGACCGGCCATCCTACATGTTTACATTTTTGAACCATATTACGATCCATTCCACTAACAAATATGAGTTACTCCATCACAAATACTAGGCATACATGTGGGTTCATACACATACATACACATACATACATAGAGTTCATACACATACATGTGAAATTTCATATGTAGATTTCTACAAATCTATGGTTCAAACACATGCATACATGAGGCTACCATCTCCAACAAAAACAATACAATATAGAGTGCACAAAAGAAAAAAAACATGTCTACGGGTTCATGTCCAACTCTAGCCCGATCTATGAAATTAGTGGATGAATGGACAAGATTTGAAGGAGATTACCTTGACAAATGGATGGGGAACGATCTCCACGGACAGATCTGGTGATTTGGTGGTGGATTTGGTGGGGGGAAAGGGGGGAGAGAGAGGAACCGCCGGCCACCTCCTGTTCTTCACGGGAAGAAGAGAGGAGAAAGAAGATGGTCGGGCTGGGCGGGCGCGCGCGGCCCAAACTTAAGTGAATGTGTGGCGCCCTTGCCACGGGCGCCACACTTTCAAAGTGTGGCGCCGGCGAGAACGGCGCCACTCCTGCTGCCACGTCGGATCGGGGTCACCAGCTCAGCGTCGACGGGCCACGTCGGATGGGTGTGTGGCGCCAGGGCCAGGGGCGCCACATGAGCATGTGTGGCGCCTGTGAGGGGGGCGCCACACAAAAGGGTTAGATCCGTGAAATAGTTTCGCCGGAGGGTCAGTCTGTGCTATAGTTTGACAAAAGGGTTATTTTTGTGCAAATCGCCGAGCTCGTGCTCTGTAGGGCGCCGTCGTTTCGGCAGCCACCTCGCTGCACCGACGTAGCTCGTGCTTCTGCGAGGTCTTGTGGTTCCGGCCGTGGCAGGCGACGAGGCGGTTGTTCGCCGTGGCAAAACAGGATGCGCCGGAGGAGGACGGCGAGAGGAGCGAGAGAGACGGACCAGCAAGCCCTGGCGCGTCGGGGAATCTGGAGGCCGGCTGGCCGCGCCGCCGCATGCTCGAGATCTGTCCACGACTAGAATGAGAGAGAGAGAGTTGCGGAGGAGTCAGTTCTATTTGGGTGTTTTTGCAATTTACCTAGTTGGTTCCCGGAACAACCCGTTTGACCAGGCGTAAATCGCAAACCGATAACCAATGGTAGATTAGACTCCTACATATACCGTTGCCGGTAGAATCGCCGCTCTCGAACTTCATGCTGCTCCGCGCACGCTATGGTGCGCCAACTCGCTGCCGTCCCGCGAGAACTTCAAGGTACTGTGGTAGAGGTGGCATCTCGACGTCCGTCAAGCCATGTAGCACCTGCACCACCTCCGCCATCGTCGGCCGCGCGTTGACGTCGTGCTGGATGCACCAGCAGGCGACCTTGCACACCCTCTTCATCTCCTCGGCGTTGGCGTCCCCTTCCAGCTCGGGATCCAGCAGCGCCATGACTTCCCCCTCCTCGGCCAGCCTCCGCGCGACAAGCAACGGGAAGAAGGTCGTCGTCGTCGTCGTAGCTTGCTCCTCCGTGCTTGTCGAGCCTGTCGACGACACCACAAACTGACTCTCCCCTTCGACGTTCCTTCTCCCGGAAACGATCTCGAAGAGCATCATCCCGTAGCTGAACACGTCGGCCTTGGCCGTGATCGCCTCGCCGCTGATCCACTCCGGTGCCAAGTACCCGATGGTTCCCCGCATGCTGGTGAGCACTCGGCTGGAATCCCGGCCGAGGAGCTTGGCGAGCCCGAAGTCCCCCACCTTGGGCGCGAAGGCGGCGTCGAGGAGGATGTTCTCCGGCTTAACGTCGCAGTGGATGATGCAGTCCCGGCACCTCTCGTGGAGATACGCCAGCCCCTTGGCGACGCCGAGCGCGACCTGGTAGCGCACCTGCCAGCTCAGGACGTAGAAAGTCTTGCGGAACAGGTGGTGGTCGAGCGAGCCGTTGGGCATGTACTCGTACACCAGCAACTTCCGGTCGGCGCCGCCGTCGGAGCAGAACCCGAGCATGCGGATAAGGTTGACGTGCTGGATGCTTCCCAGAGTGCTCACCTCCGCGCGAAACTGCTTCTCGCCTTGCCGGAACCCCTCCAGCTTCTTGACGGCCACCACGGTGCTGTCGGAGAACTGGCCCTTGAACACCGACCCGAAGGCGCCGGCGCCGATCTTGTCGGTGAAGTTCTTGGTCACGTACTGCAGGTCACTGTACTTGTAGCTCACGTAGCCATCGCCGACAGTGAGACCATTGACTCTCTCTGCTCTTCTCTTTCTTATCGTATGAACTAGAAGAATGGAGGCGGCGACCAAGAAGCAGGCGATGGCGAGTGCACCGGAAGCGATCTTGATGTCCCGCCATTTGTGGCCTCTCGGGCCTGGGAGCTCCGACGCGGCCAGCCGGAGGTAGAGTCTCCCCGCGCCGGCCCGGTCATCGGCTACACCGGCCTGCAAGTTTTGCAGGTTGCCGTGCCATAGGAAGCAGCTGCCGTTGTACGCGTAAGCGGAGCACGTGCAGTGCCCTAGGCAAGCGCTCTGGCAGTCGCCGATGCTCGCCGCGCCCGCTACTTTACCGTCGTCAGGGAACCTAGTGCCATCCATGCGGAGGAACTTGTCTTGCTCTGCCTTGTTCGAGCCGGCAGCGGTGCTGTTCTTGGCGCACTGCAGCTGGGTGTTACGCATGCACCCGTTGGTGTAGTCGCCGGAGGCCCAGTTGGGTGGACTGCGCGGGCGGAAGCCCCGGGCACAGTCGCATGTCGTGGCCGCGCCCTCGGTGCACACGCCGAACGCGCCGCAGCCGCGCGGCACGGTGCACCGTGCCTTGGGCGCCGCATACACGAGGTTCCACGCCTGCGTGGCCTCCACCCAGAACAGCCCCTTCAGCTGCCCGGAGACGTCCATGACGAATCGGTACACCGTCGTCGTGTTGGCGGCGAAGCTGTAGGTGAAGTAGATCTCGTCGTCGTTGTCGACGAACTGAACAAGGCCTGACGCGGTGACCTCCGGCGCACCGGTGAAGGACTTGCCCGTCCAGTTGCCGCTAAGCCAGTACTCCCGGGTGCCGTTGGCCTGCATCACGTACTGCGGCGCCCCGGACGGGTCGAGCTGGAGGGCATACATCCCCGGCGCGGGGTCGCCGCGCGCCCTCCACGAGACCATCCCCTGTATTTCGCTGGTGCGCTTGTCGCGCCTTAGCTTCCCGCCGGGGAGCCACGTGTCGCCAAGGTGGTCGAAGCTCTGCCATAGCACCGCGGAGGCATTGGACGCCGGCGATAGCACAAGGTTGCCGGAATCGTGGAGGACGGCGACCGTGTCTGTAGCGCTGGCTATGCCGCTCGTGTTTGCTTTCGTGGACCAGGCGATCGAGCCGGAGTCGTCAAACAGAGCGAGGTTGCCGTCGGGCGCGATGGCGAGGCGTGATGAGGCTGGGTCGGAGATCGGCGTGTCGCGGTTGGCCACCCAAACCGGCGTCTGAGCCACCATGTTGAGATACCAGATTCCGATGTACCAGCTTCCGGTGGCTCCTCCCTCTGGCAGAAAAAACAGAGCAATATATCATACCATTGCAAACTTCCACAATCGAGCAGTCAGGCTGATATGTAAGATAATCACCGCGTCGAATTTGGCTCCGAATCTATTTTATGATGTACATATTTGATTTTGAAGAATATGACGAATAAAAGTATCTGATTCTAAATTGGCGCCCAAAAAACGATATAGGATTTGGTATAAAAAATAACATGAGGATGGAGTAGATTATTCAAAAACTAATTAGGATTATACGAAATTACGAATGTTTTAAACCAAATAATCTAATTTTTTAAGTCAAAAGTCAAGGCTAATATCACAAAGCTAGTAGTTATTGGGTTGCCGAATTCATTTTGTAAGGGTGTCTACATCTAATGTTTTAGACTGATGTTTCAACTATTTTATTTGGTTCATATTAATACCATCTCGTGAGCGCTTTGGTTCTTAGTCTAAACTAACATAGTGGCCCTTTGCAAATTTGAGGAAATTATTTTTACCATGTAAGAAGTGATAAGTATATGGGTACATTCTTGAAGGTGCTCTTTCGCAAAAAAAAAATATTCCGGAAGATGCTAAATAAAATAAAAATTATGAAACATTCTTTTATGCAAATGTAATGACCGTAACTATTTTTCTTGGTAAATATTGTAGTGTTAGGCGTATAATGGAGATAACACAAACCAGGACTAACCCCTAGCTTGATAGATCATAATATGACATGTCAACATGACAACTACGTGATTTTTTTAGCACCAAAATTTGTTTCACTGAAGCATACGAAAAGACAAAGGATCAGTTCAAGAGGCTAAGTAGGATTTAAAAATATAATGAAAATGGACCTTATATAAATGTAGTAGGTTACTTCCAAATCAAATATCCTCTATCGGAAAAAATCATAAAGATTCCAGTAATCAAGTTTATCTAAGAAAATCCTTTGAATAATTAAGTCATACGTAGTATGTGAGAGTCAAAAACAATTTGCCAAGGCTCTGTTCCCCTTTACAAAAAATGTCACAAATAGAGATAGTAGTAAAATAGTTGGTAGAACTAATATATTAGGTTTTGTGCGTCACAAAAACCTCCATGGCGTTGCAAAGTTTGCCCTTATCTCTCTGACACTTTCCCTTCAATTGATTTGTATAACCCCTTATTAAATATTGATGGCATCTCCCATGAAATAATATTGTTTAACGATTGTACACTTAGGAAAAAGAAACGCGATACCGTGCTTTAATTTGAGTATGTTTTATCCCACTAAGTAAGACATGCCCGGATGAACAACACATTTAACAGTACATGTTTTGCTTCCCAACTTCTAAAGTCTTGGAAGAACTATAATTACCTACTAATGAGAGTAATTATCCAACTATTTTTGCTTTTGGGCTCAAGTTTTTCGGATTTCCGATTCGGATCCACAGTTTAATATATTCGCATTTTTTTGCGAAACATGGTACAATCATAGATGCTCACACATATGTATATATACACTCATCCCTATAAACGCACACACGCACACTTTTACTCCTAAAAGACATCAAAGTGTCAAAGCTGGAATTTGAATTTTGGTGCATTTGAGTGCCACTATCCTCCTAACCACAGGTTGGTTTTTATGGATTAAAAAATATGGTATATATATGATAACTTATAAACTAAATTCGATCGGATCCGATTCATTTACATATGCATCGGGAAGTGGAAACTGACCTGGCTGGAAGAACCCCAGGGCGAACTTGCGGCCGGAAGAGACGAGCGTGTGGCCGACAGTGAGCGACCGGCCCGCGGTGAGCGTGTCCACCTCCACCCCGCGCACGACACCCACGCAGAGCAGCGCGAGAAACATGGCCATCGGAAGCGCGCCGGCTGCCATGTCGTGTTCCCTCTCGTCCGCTGCTGTTGCTGTTGATCACCAGAACCTGTATCTTTTATCCAGTTCTCACCAGCTATTTGTACTTCATAGTAGCAGCACGCAGCACGCAGCGCAGAGCACCGGTGGTCGTCTACCCTCACCCGACCGGCACCGTGACGCGTCCACCTCACTGATTAGTCAACCACACAAACTGTTCCGGAGGATGAACGAGTCGCGATTCGCGAACGTTTTATCCTGTTGACCGCTGACCGGGGCAAGGAAATATTCGGGATGGATTTGCTGAACTCATGAAGGCTGCCGCTAGACTTTTCGTTTTTGAAATGACAAATTATATTAGCCACTGCATCAGAGAGATGCGTAAAACCTTGACTTATTTCATTTATTACAAAGACATGTAAAAAAGAAAATCTACAATGATCATACAAAGTTGAGAGGGGATTTGGTGACTAGGGGTATACGTGACCACCCTCTAGATGCCACACGATTTGCGTTGAGATCTGGTTCTCGTCAATTGGATCTGTTGTCTTGATATTATCTTATCCATCGCTAAGCGTACTTGACGTGGGTCCTACGTGATTTGAAAGTGCATCTGATCCACTATTTGGATTCAAAAAGGTGTGTCCTACGTGATTTGGAAGTGTTATTAGTGCTGATGTGGTTTGCTAACCCAACAATAATGGTAACAGTGGATTGCTAGATGTGACACGTGTCAACCAATGGATGCATGCTTACGTATACACCCGGTCACCAGGCTTCTTCCGTGGTGCGTAATATGCTCTAGTCATCTAATTATAGACATAATTTCTAGATTTGTTCACAACGAAGCGGTTACACATCAGCCCACTCCACATATATTGATCAATCATAATGCATAACTGGAGAGAGAGAAATAGAGAGAAAATAACTGTTACAGAGCTTCTTGATTTTATCAACAATTTTGCCATGAACTGGATCAAGTGTACAAAAAGGTACAAATAACTAAACATGACCAAGATAACTTGTAGGCAAGGTTGTGGACAATTTCCGAGGAAAGGTAGAAATTCGAACTAACATCATATAGTGAAATGATGGTCTGATGCTGTGTGTTGAACTGTTCATTTTGCGCACCTGGCGTTGCGATGGTGCATGTTAAACTGCTACTTTTTGTGGTGCGATTGTGCACGGTAAATTGTGATTGTGTGCAAATGGAGAGACAATGCTAATAATGCATAATGTATTGTATGCCTATAATTAGTATTGTATTATCTATATATAGGCTATGTCGATTGTTGTAAGTTTCTTGTGGACCATATTGATTAAAACGTTGAGTCACTAATGGACTGAAACCCATAAATTTGCGGTTGCACAATATGATGTGAATCGGCTAGGTGGATCTCAATTGGGCCACCTAAAGTACGGTCTATCGACTAGGCATTAGCTACGGCCTAACGATTGCCCGACCAAAATGAGTTGTGAATGGGCCACCGTTACACCAGCCCACATCAACTATCAAGGACCGAACCAGATTTTGGATGGACCGCACCACAATCTAGCCTAGCTGTATTCGAGCCAACTTGGCCGGATTGCAAATGGACTGCCACGTAATACTCGCCCACTGAAAAATGTGGGATCATTGAAGATATAATGCTAATAGTAGGGCTTGTCGGTCTATCGTTGCGACACCTACCGTCCGAGCAATGGTCGGTGTGACTGGACAAGATGACCATGTGTTATTCTGTGGATTACTCAGGTGTCGCCATATTACTGGTCCCCAAGGCAAATACCGCATGTGACACATGTCCACCTAGTAGGTTGCAACATGTTAACCTAGGAAGGCGTGTCGTGGAAGTAGCATGGCACTCCACGAATGACATCATGCTAGATGATAAAATGATGTTCACGTGGCCGTACTAACAATGAAATCATTAGCCTGATACGCCTGACAGGGTGTTCGGCGACATGGGGACTACCCCGATGAAGGTTTAGTCTGTCATGAAGAATTGGGTCAGGCGGGCTGAGGGGTTGGACTTGGCTATCATGGATGCATGACAATCGTGCCAAACTGTCACTATAGCCATTTGTGACATGACGTGGCCCACAGATTTCTAAACCGCCAGTGTCACATGTCTGTGACGGTATTTTTACATTCGTTGATGGTGTCTAACCGTTAGCCAAAACATGGTGTGTTGTAGTGCGAGCATCGTAGACAAGCATATCCCGCGAGTTAGGGATGAGAATGTGTACCTAAGCCAGCTGCAGTGGGGTCTCCAATGCATAGCATGCCAACCTCGGAAGTAGACGAAGAGGGCGAGTCGTACCTTGAAGACGATGTCGATGCAGAGCCATGCACTGGAGCTCTCGCAACTGAGGTGGATGAAGACGAGCACCATGGAGCGAAGGCTGATGAGATGAGCACGATGGAGCAGGGACGCACGAAGAGGAGCCCTAATCGGAGCTTGTCCGGTCTTGCTTGAAGTCAAGGGCTCGGTGCCGCCCACTACGGCAATGAGAGCACTTGATGGGGTCATGACACTCCGCTGCATGGTGGCCCTTCTCCAAGCACCGTTGACAGATGTGCTTATGAGGCTTGACAAAGTAGGGGGCGTGTAGGCATTGACCTTCTTCTTGAATGATGGTGGATGGGGCGTTGTTTTCTCCACCAATAAGGAGATCTTACTGGCTTCCAGCCATCACCGGAATTACCCACTGGCTCATGGTTGCTAGGCTCGCTTGAATGCACCTGCTCGGCAATGATGGCAAAGTGGGAGACTGAGTCCGCCTCTCTGTCTCCCTTGCGTCGAGCGGAGGTATCAAGGAACGGGGTGCCCCGCGAGGACTCGGATGAGTGAATGCGAAGGAGGTCTTCAAGCACGGACGCGGGGGCGGGGCGCCATGAATGCGGGCACGAGCTTGGACATGAAGCAGCTTGAATGGGGCAAAACTTACCGCACTGTCTTATCTTAACTGCTCCTCAACGTTTGGTGAGATCACAAGCAAGGGAAGATCCATAGGCTCCCTCGCCCATCGAGTCTACGACGAAGAAGGAGCCTGAGCGTGGTGATTTTGACGGGGACGCTGCCAGAATGCCAGATCTGAATCCGCAGCCGCAAGCTGCGGGAACAACTTCAGCACTAGATCTCCACCGACGAACGAACGGTGGCAAAAAAAGAAGATGTTGCTGCTCTCGCACCCGTCACCTCTTTTGGCGCCTTCAGTTTGTAACTTTGTATCGAAAGAAGACTGGTGACCGGGTGTATACGTGAGCATGCATCCATTGGTTGGCACGTGTCACATCTAGCAATCCAACATTTTTGTTCAGATATACAAGCTAAATTTTTATCCACAATTCAAACCTCATCATCACACCATTAAAATATCAGCTCAACTTGCACAATCGCAACTAGGTGAAAGCAAAATGTTGCTCTGCGTGTGAATGAATTTTTTTTCATGGAGAGTAGTGTGACGAAAATTGTGGAGACACTTTAAATTGAAATTGTGCCTACCATAATAGGAATTTTGAAACATGCATTTGGCCCCAATACCAGTCCGAGTTCCAGTTCAAGTTGCCCATATGCTTCACATCTGGTCCATACGTTTGGTTATGAGCCTATGAGGCTGGGTGATTCCAAAATATTTGATGTCGTTGTTCGCAAGCAAGTGATTTCTGGATGCAACCGTCTTCAAATGGTTGTCCGGGATATTTTCTATCAGGCTACTTGGCGGCCTGTTAAGAGATTACAAGATGCTTAGTGTACTTTGTAGTCTTTTATTGTTTCGATGGTTGATTTTTGTATCGACCCTCGTTGATCCTTGAGTTGTAAATTTTGAATATTTCATTGCTTAATAAAAGGATGTGTGCATCAACCGATGCAGAGGCCGGGGCATACACCATTTCGAAAAAAAACTCCAATGTTCTTAAGGACCGTTTCCTATAGCATCATCTAAAGGTATAATTGTTGCACCCTCATGGAGCTCTCACAGACGTTTGGATTTTCGGCCGTCCGATCGAGCTGACGTGGCGCGATCTCGACCGGCCGTTCCGTCCAGGGCGCGAGGCCCTCGCGCGAACCCATGTTTTATCCATGGGTCGCGAAAAGCCCGCTCGGCCCGGTGTCTCGCTCCCAATCGTCTCGCGCGTCTCCTACCAATCCCCTCCCGTCCTCCTCCCCCCAATCCCGTTCTGCCCAGCGCCGCTCCACCTCCTAGGCCACCACCCGCCCTTCTCCTCCTCCCAAGCCTCGTCTCCCCACCTCGCCGGCAGATCTCCTCCGTGCATCCGTCGAGGAGCTCGAGATGGAGCAGGGTCGTCACCTCCCCATCTCCCGATGCCCGCCTCGGCCGGCCTCCTCTCCGGCGAGCCACCATCGCCCGCGTCCTCCCGCTCTAGGTCATCAAGTCCAAGGACGAGCAGTGAGGCAAGGACGAGCGGCTTTGCCTGCCACAACCACGCTCGCCTCGTCTTCGTCAGATCCGGCGAGGCAGGGCCATGGGAATCCCACGGAGGAAACCCTAGCCGCATTTCCCCCAATCCGCTCGTGAGCCTCCTCTCCGTCGCGTCTGGGCGGCCAGCGAGAGGATCCCCTCCTCCATCGCTCCCCTTTTTCACTAGGCAGGGAAGAAGGTGCAGCGCCGCCGTCTTCACCGCAGGGGAGCAAGCTGACGGATTCCATGGCGCTGCCATCGTCTTCAGCCTCGCGTCCAAGGCAGAGCCTACAGTACATAACAGGTCTCCTCTCCCCTCTCTCTGGAATCCCTGCCTCTCCTTTTTTTCTCACGCCCCTTGCCTCCCCAACAGTAGGAGTGTGGGTCGTCCCTGCAGAGGGCATGGGGTCTTGACTCGCAGCCTGCCGGTCAGGGGCGGCCGGCGCTGCTTGGGGAGGTTTCAGCTGTGTGCGACGGCGAGCAATTCCGATTCATATATTGCTAAGGTGAACCTTCTGCCAATTATTCCCCTCTGCTCATTATCTCTCTCTATGCATTGGCCAGTGAGAGCATCAAGAGGAACTTGCTGGCGACCAAGATCGCGTGAAGCCTCATGGGGAGTGGATGTACAATATTCTATACACGAGGTCCCAGCCATCCTACAAATTGGTCCATGGGCACACTCTAGGATAACCAGATATGTAATTGTAGGCTTGGATTTTTAATTTGATACAAATAATTAAAATGAATGGATATTTATTTATGGAAGTTTTATTCCTGCAAATTAGTCGATGGGAATACTCTAGGAATAACCAGATATCTAATTGTAGGCTTAGATTAGTAATTTGATACAAATAATTAAAATGAACGGATATTTATTTATGGAGAGATTAAAGTTTTATTTATTCTATATCGTATATCAGATTTCTTTAAGTTTAGTTTAGTCTTACCTAGCTAAACATGTCAGTGTTTTTAGTAAATTTCCTCGCGTCAATTGGTTACAATTTCTTACTTCCTGTCTTATTACTTTTATGATTTCGTCCACGGCGGCCGGCGTCGAGCGAAGCCGCACTGGGAGTGTATGCTTTGGTTCTGGTACGAACTGATGCTTACCTTGGTTTATACTCTTATTTCGTATTTATGATAGGTGCAATCAACGAATCAAAAATTTGCTCGATGAAAGCCTGAGGTTTGCTTGTTACTTGCTTATGTGATGCCCCGTCTCACTTCGCCTTGCCTTAGAGCAGATCATTGTAACCATGTTACCTTAAATTATATGCTTGTGTTAGTTAAAAGTAGAATTTTAGGGCCATCGTATGCTCCCTGCTTGTATTTTGAAAAAAATTAATATATTGACCACATGCAAGAGATAGTCCAGTGGGTGGGATGGGAGCCCTACAAAGTTACATATACAAGTGATTATCTTCAAGCCTTATATGATCATGCAGTTGAGTTACTTGAGTTAATACGGAATGTACTAGCCTATGTGGATCACCAGGTATTTTTCTTTTCTCCGCTATCATGGTACGTATCGAGCCTTTGAGAGACAAAATTGACAAATTCTGAACTGTTTGATTTAGTCCTAGAACATACACCTTTTTTGAAAATCTGGTTATATTTGTGCTAATTTTTTTCTTTAATGTATCCTTTGTTTGCCATCCTATCAGTAGCAGTAGCAGGACAGAGGGACAACCGCGGGGGATGGGGTCTCTAATGTGTCATGCTCAACCCCGATTCGTCTAAAAAAGGGCACAGGTCAGCAGCCAACTGCCTCCGCGTTGAGGAGCAGTGCCATCTTCTCAACTCATCTGCGCCCATGGTGATGAACTCCACCGCTGACCACCATCTAAAGATGCCCGTGGCGCCGGCCACATCATCTGAGGTGAGCGAGCGTTTTGTCCTTGTATTTGATTCTCCCTATTGAAGCATAAGAATTGTCATATATAATTGTTCTCATGACCTCTAAATAGGTTGCAGTTATCCAACTTCCTGCTATATATATTTGGACTTTATGTAAACCTCAAAGAAATCATGGTCTTTCTACCAGTGGATGTAATATGCTTCGTAGTGCTATTAGACTAGGACCTCCAAAATAATATGAAGAAATGCATCTGATGTCATGTGTTTCCTCAACTATTGATTATGTAAATTCATGTATCATCTAAAAGAGGATATTCATCCATTTATTTTAAGTACCATATGGCAATCTGTACCACAAATAGCAACTGATGGTTAGTGGCTATGGTCAATAAATGCAAGATATTAGCAGCAGTTTTGCAGGCTTATGGAAGAAGGAATATCTCTCTTGAATCTGCTTGATTATTCTCTTTCTAATGCCTGTAATTTATCCCTGATCAGTTTTCTCAATAATATCCCTTAATCACACAACAGTTTGATCTCACTACATCGAAGCTCTCTGGAGTGACATGGCGATGACAGGTAGTCTCTTTTGACTGTTCACATGCTCTGTCAGTGAGTTTCTCTCTCCATATATTACAAGGAGTTGCAGGTATGAAACTTCTATTGTTGAGGTTCAGCCTTCTGATTATTGATTCTTCTATTGTTTCTATATTATTAAGGTCTCAGTTCAGCTGTGTGTGGCATTTCATTGTAATCCACTTTTTCAGTACCAATGATCAGTTCAGGAGAGATGAACATAATATTGAGAAAACTGGGTTCAGGAGAGATGAACATAATATTGAGAAAACTGGGAGCTACATGCTAACAGTGATCTTAAATATTTATGTTTTCTGTACCCATGTTCCCCTCGGCTGTTTTTGGACTACTATGGAATCAGTGATTCGTGCTTGCTTTTAGTCCCATTTAGTGTTTCAGATGTAGCTTGATTTACATTTCTGGCATTCTTATATGTCTGCTCTAGATTGATCTATATACTGCTTTACTTACTTTTGATATAATTAGGAAGGACTCTGTGAGCGTCATGGAGGGAAAACATAATGCTTGCACATTGTCTTCTGAATACGGCTCATAAATGTAGAGATACCTTAATGTTCGTTTGGTTTGTTGGGTAGTGTGCGTAGACTTTGCAAATCACTGCAGTGAGCATAGCAATTTTCATAGATTTTTTTTGGAATGATCGGTTTTGGCGTTGCAGAAGCATTTCCTTCAATTTTCTACAATTGGGACATGGACTTGATGATTATGTTACCAATCGGATACATCATACAACCCCATTAAATATATCTTTGTAACTAGCTGTACCTTTCACGGTCCCTGATTTGACGTTGTTCCCTTTTGAAAGTAGCTATTGTTGTGGTGTCTAGGCAGTAGAGTACGAAAGTAAGACCTACAATGACTACTACCCCTGCATATGTGTTGCTGCTACAGCGAGAGCAATCGTAGGCCTAATGGTGCAGCAATTGAGATTTTATCCTATTTCTTAGTTTCTTCTCTGCCCTGATTTTACCCCAATTCTTTCTTCTTTTTTAGTTAATCCATTCGCTTTTTGTTTATTTTTACTGTGCTTCCATTCACTGATTTAATTTCCTCTTTATCCTTTCCTGCGTGCCTTTTCAATTTCTACTTTCACACATGATCAAAATTTTGTTTCTTTTGCTTTTTGCTTGACATAGTTGCTTTGTTCCATTTTCTTTGCAGGTTGTTGTCTTGCTGGAGATTGTTGCCCGAGAGGAAACTGAGCCAACGAGACACACCACTGATTAGCATGTGCTTTTGATTCTGTATTGTCAGGTGAGGAAACCGAGCCTGTCTCCGATTGCTTGACTATGATTCCGTATTGTCAGGATTTACTCTTCATGTATTATTCGATGTCGAGCTCGACAAAGTGTATCATTGCACTGGTGCATATGTGTATATTAAATCTGCAGCAGGTATATGAATTTTACTTGGCATAATGAGTTCAGATTGTTGCACATATTACCTCTTTATTTGCTACCCTTTGCTTTCTGTTGTATTGATTAAAGTGATACGAAATGTGAGAAGATGCTTTCTGCAATGGTAGTGGTCTGATGATTGAAGTGATTTTCTCAATAAGCACTTTTTGTTATATTGATTTCAGTGATATGGAATGTGAGAAGCCTACTGTTTCTTACGATGAAAACAATCATGTGATTTTTTATGACAAGTCTGTTTAATTTACATGAAGTTGTATATTTTATAATTTGATTGCCAAAGTATATGTATGACAATATGAGTTGATTACGACATGATAGTTCGAGGTTGTAGCTTCTTGTATAATTTATACTCTCATGTCTAGATGGCTTTATTTAAAACTGTAGTTGATCTATGTATTACAGCTGGTTGTTTGACGTTAGTGGGATAATATTTTCAACTTGAAGGTTTTATTTCAAAATGTAGTTGATCTTGCTACGTTTTAGGGGAAAATCTTATGAGAATATTTAATGGGAACTAATGCTTATTGCATTGTTATCCCAGGTGTCAAGGTGAATCAGATTCTTTTATTCCGTAATGTTGATGTTATGCTGCTACTTCGATGCTGCTTATTTTCTAGCGTGTGCTTTAAATACCATTTTATGAGATCTGGCATATTTGTGTGTGCTTTGAGTAGATGAACCAATTATAAACTCCACTCAAAATATGCTTACTAGAATTATCGACCATGTATTATAAAACAGAGAACATTAACTAAGAAAGTTATGTTTGTGTTACAACTAGCAGCTGCCTCCAGTTGTTGTGTTGGTTCAATTATACTTGTTCGGGTCCGTGTACTTCGGCTTCACCAAACACTATTTAACTTGAACCTCATTACCAAATCATCCTAAAAATGCCTGAACAATTGCTGGTTTAAAGAACAATATGCCTGGCAAGTCACCCTAGAGAAAAGTCGGGCCCCTTAGCAAGTGTCTTCTTAGGGAATTATGAGCTTTTGTCTACTCTGCTTTCATTTCCTATGCATATGTTGCAGTATCTTTTTATGTTTGATATTTTTATCCTTTACTTATCACTTCAAATGGCTTCTGGTGGCTTAATATGTCTGAGGTTGTTGTACAATATGTAGGTCCAACATATTACTCTTAGATCTCTCTAAAATTTCTTATAAAATTATACTGATGATCATAACATGTTGATAAAATGATCATATCAGCTTGCCACTGAAACAAAAATACTCTTACCTTACTGTGATCCACTGCAAAATATTATATGCATTACTATTATTTTTAGGCATTCATTACTAAAACAGCTTTGTTAATAGTGCAAGGTCTCATTGCATTTTATGGGTTCTGCAAATCGTGAGGGTAACCGGAAAAGGAGTATATTCATGGTTGCAGAATCTATGATGAATTAAGTCGCTTTGATATAGTATCTTCATACGGAGTTACATACCCTACCAATGCTGAATAATGGTTCATCGCCAAATGAGTGGTATGCCATGATAGTTTATAAAAGGAGCTGCAGTAAGTATCTGTAGTTTCAGAAAGCTGCAGTAAGTATCTGCAGTTTCAGAAAGCCGTGGTGCTTGGAAGGATTTAAGATAATATGTTATGCACATCGAATTACTCAAAGGTCTTGTTCTTTTTTTATTCTCTCTGGTTAGTTGCAACTGGATGGATTAGGTAGACATTTAATGGTTCTCTAACGAACATATACAATGGATTTTCCTCTGGTTCTTCTCTTTTTGTGCTTCAAGGTGTTTATGTTTGAATTTACCTAAAGCCCTTTCCGGTTATTTTGGTCCCAGCTTGACCAAATAATCCTAATTTTTTAATGTTTTTCTAAGAGTTCTCGGAATGATTCAAGACAATATGTTATGCATATTGAATTACTCAAACGCTTAAGTACTTTTTTTCTCTCTGGTTAGTTGCAACTGGTCAGGATTAGGCAGACTGTTCATGAACTTTTTGTGGTTCCAACTAGCTAATGTTGTACTACTTTTCTAACGGCTACTATTACGAGTGTTCATATAGGTAGAAACAGAGCATTCCCAGCCATAAGTGAGACATCAAGACCAAGAAATCTTTATCAAAGAAGACTTTAAACATTAGTGCGACTGTAAACTTTAAATGAAACTTTTACAGAGGAAAAGAAGCAAAAAAAAGTTATTTGTTGAAATAGTTGAGTTTCTCATGCTAACTGATTGTTTTTTTGCAGCACTTGTTACATTCGGAGAAGAGAAAGAGAACAAAGTCCTAAAATATCAGTTCAACTTGGCTCTGTTTTTGTCATCTAATGCCCATGCTCAATCCTCACAAGTTTCGTCATCAAACATGGATCCAGTGAGAGCTACTACATGCAAAATCCCTGGAGCCAAGCAAAAATGTAGAAAGGAAGCCAATATCACTGCTGCTGCTTCAATATTAAGTTGTAGAAGAACAAGATGAAGAAGCAACTGCAAGCTTATCTACTTTTACCCTATGCTTTTCAGTGCCAGACTCGAATGGCTGAGTAGTTGAATTTTAGTTGATGATGACAAACTATGAATGCATGCTTGTATGGCTTGAATTATTTTGTTGAAATTCAGTGCTAGGCTATGGCTGGAGACATGGCTGTAACATAATGGTTTTCAAGTCTGAAAACATATATTCCAGTTCAGATCTAGAAAGAGGAAGCCTCAAAACATACGGTTCAGTTCTGTAAGGGATCACACATTCACACATTGGATTAAATTTCACATTTCATTGATACAATTACAACTTTGATTTCCAATACATCTACATAGATCGATGGTCACACACATTTACACTCCAACAAACCAAAACAAGATACAGAAGACCGCCTTCCTCCGAGCCTGCAGCTGTTGTGGTGGGAAGAGGTGATGCAGTGGACTAACGCTCACGGCCAGCCTTCGCTTTACACGCCTCAACTGGTTGTTGCGACATTAACATCAGTACATAATGGTCCTTGCGACGGACTGTAAGAGATGATGCGGCGAACTAGCGCCCACGACCACGACGGTGCTGATAAGAGGGCCGGCGGACACCCCAGACCAGACCATGCAGGGAGCGAGCGGGACGACACAATCATCGAGAGCGGCGACAGATGAGCTTGCAGTGTTAATGTGTGGTGCCGCCGACCATTGGGCAAGACCTATTTTAGGGAACCGTCGAGCAAGGCTTCAAATCACAACAACCTGAACGAGGTAGACGAACTCGCGGATTATTTTAACCAAGCCAAAGGAATTTCAGCAGTTCGGCTCGGTTTGGGTCAAGTACTTGGTTTAGTACGGGTACCGGTCAGGGTTTTTCTTTTTCTTGGTACAGACTGCAGCGGTTCGTCTGGTATGCGACAAACATATACATATATAGAATTAATTCTAACACTTATGCCCATATTTACTATATAGTAGGATATCTCAAAAAAAATTACTATATAGTAGGATAGTCCAAATGCAAATGTAGTTAGGGTTAATTATATAATATTACTCCACCTTATGCTACAAAAGCTTGGTGTTTGTAAGGCTGAGTGCCTTCTTGAATTATGCGACGGTGTAAAATTCGCGTGACTTCTTTTTAACACTTCTATATTGCCGCCCGAATGTGCTCCTTATGAAGGTCTATCGATTATAAATTAGCAGAAGACTACATGTTGGAATGCAAATTTTTACGTTATTTTTACATCATTACACAAAATGTAAATCGAGATGTATTTCACGGGGTCGTGCGCCAAGGCGCACATCTATATCTAGTTATCTACAATCAGTGTGTGGTCATCATGAAACAAGGCTAACCTAGATGCATATAAGCACCTGATAGTACAACTTGCTAAATGAACCGCGACTCGCTATATGAACTTATGAAGTATAGCTTTCCACATAAGAAGGGTTCTGTTTTACGTCATTTAGGTTCTCCGGTAGCTCTATTGTGGCTAGTTGTTTCATAAAATAAGGCAAGATGGGATAGAGGAACTAGCGACTTACCTTTCAATAGAGCAGGGGAATTTTGTGGCTTCTTGTTAAGTAAGGGATCAAGATCTGAATCTCCTTCGGTTTGTTGATACACCAAAATTCTTGATGCAACTTCTTCAGTATTTAAACTAGTGGAGATAGTCCCTTCGGGGACATCCGATAAAATTAGTGGACATTTATTTGCAATCTTGTTGTTGCAATTTCTGTTACTAGCCTGGTAAGTAAAAGCGAAAAATAGATCAATCAAATGAGCATGGTAAGAATTAATTTGCACATGTTGTGAAACAACACACCCAACATACATAGGCATGCCATGATGGATGAACTAGCACCTTAATTGTTGAGAGAGCACGGGAGGTCTGAGGTTGCGTATGAAACATGATGACATGAATATATGAATCTTCTTCAATTAGCTGAGATGCCAAAATGCCATTTTGTTCTGTAGCTTATTTAGTATTTTAACTAGTGGAGTAATCTTTGAAGCCTCTTGTTGCAATTTCCGTCCCTGACCAAGTAAGTAAAAACCACAACATAGATAAATCCAGCAAGCATCATAACAAATACTAAGGCCCAATTAAACAACACACCCTATATTGTAAGACACAATATTGTACAAGTTGATCAAGATCCAATTTCTCTTTTTTTTCGTTGTGGCCTCTATAGTATTCCAAGTGGTAGAGGTATATTTGCGGGCATCATGTTACAATTGTGGTCTCTGGACCTGATAAGTAAAAAAAATAGAAAAATCAATCAAGCATGATAACAATTTATATGGTGCAATCAACAACACACCATATATACTGAGACACAATCTTCTAGAAGTTATTGAAGTGACGATATATATAAATCAATGAACATGAAAACAATTAGTTTGCACTCGGAATCAAACATCACATACACCTTAGTTGTTGAGTGGGTAGGGGAGGTTTATGGTTGATAATGAAAAAATACATCAATATCTCAATCTCCTTTGATTAGCTGAGATGCCTAAATGCTTGCTTTTTTTGCGATGCTTCTTCTGTATTTCAACTAGGGGAGGTATGTTTGAAAGCCTCTTATTGCAATCGTTGTCATTGGCTTGGCAAGTAAAATCGACACATATAGATAAAACAAGCAAGCATGGTAACAATTACTAAAGCGCAATCAAACAACACAATGAGGAGGAGGTCAAGGCTGGCCTCCCCTAGCTCATGCCTATGTGTGGACACTGGCATGACCAAGGACATGCCACACGCCGGAGCTGTTGGTGATGGGCGTTTGGACAACGACAAGGACGTGCGAGGTGACGACGTCCTGGATATGGCCGAATATGAGGAGGAGATCGCCTAGACCGATTCTTGTTGGTTTCCGTTGCAAAAAAATAAAAAAAATCCTACGACAGAACGATATAGCCAAGATTTATTATATGGAGATGCAATGTAACAGAGGGGATAGGTGTTCATACCCTTGAAGAGCAAAAAGCCTAAAGTTCACAATGAACATTTGTTGATGAAGTTGTACGTCAACGCTGACCTCAAAGTCGTGAAGAAGTCCATCGATGAAGCGCTCGAAGTGTCGCGCCTCCGTAGTTATACACACGTACAGTGTGTAGATGTCTCCCGGGCTCCGGTCTAGCGGCGCAGCGGAAGAAGAAGATTCAAACTGATGTTCCAGCAGCACAACGGCGTGCAGTTGGGAGAGAAAACTCCAATCCTACGTACGCTCCAAACTTGGGAGCACACGTGAGGGAGAGGAGAGTGTAGGGAGATAACTCAATGAGGGGGTGAATGAGGAGAGCCCCTTGGGCTCTTTATATAGGGGGTGGGAGAGGAGAGGGGGCCACCAAGGGGTAGCCGCCGCCCATCCCTCCTTGCGCCACTGGAACCCCTAGGGTTAGGGTTTGGGTCGGTCGACCCACCATGGGCTGCCGGCCCACCCTTCCCCTAGGGTTCGACCATCCCCCCTCTTATTGGGTTGTTGATATATTGCAAACGTATCTATAATTTTTGATGCTCCATGCTTGTTTTACATCAATTTATATATGTTTTACTTACACTTTGTTGCACTTTTATACATTTTCCAGCACTAACCTATTGACAACATGCCACAGTGTCAGTTCCCTGTTTTTTGTTGTTTTGTATTTCAGAAAAGTTGTACAGGAAATATTCTCGGAATCGGATGAAACAAAAGCCGAAGATCTTATTTTTCCGTAATGAAGACGAAGTCCAGAGGAAGGACGAAGAGGCGCCACAGGGCGGCCAGACCAGGCCTAGGAGCGGCCCAGGCCCTGGCCGCGCTTAGGGGTGGTTTGGGGGCCCCTGGCCTCCACCGACCTCGCCCTTCCGCCTATAAGAAGCCTCCCAACGCGTGAACCCTAAAAAAATCAGCCTCCTCCCATGAAAAGTTCCGTAGTTTCGTCGCCGTCGAAGACTAGATTCGGGGGACAGAAGTCTCTGTTCTGGCACCCTGCCGGGACGGGAAATTGCCCTCGGAGCCCTCTCCTTAGAATCCACCGCCATCTTCATCGCCATTGCTGACTCCCATGATGAGGAGTGAGTAGTTCTCCCCCGAGGCTGAGGGATTTATCGGTAGCTATGTGGTCTATCTATCTCTCCATGTATGATCTTTATGTGATCATGAGCTTTGTAATCTAGTTGAATAAGTAGATGTTATTCTTCAACTATAAGTGCTACTCAAGTGGTTTTGTTATGTGATCTCCGGGGACACCTTGTCCAACGATGTGAAGGTGACAGTGTGCACACCGTGTTTGTTTCTTATGCTTAATTTACATAAATACTTATGAATTGTGGTGGCTAGTTAGTACCATCTTTGTATGCTCAAAGTGACAACGTGGGTGATACGCGTACAGCACGCGTCCGTTGGGAACCCCAAGAGGAAGGTGTGATGCGTACAGCGGCAAGTTTTCCCTCAGTAAGAAACCAAGGTTTATCGAACCAGTAGGAGCCAAGAAGCACGTTGAAGCTTGATGGCGGCGAGATGTAGTGCAGCGCAACACCAGGGATTCCGGCGCCAACGTGGAACCTGCACAACACAACCAAAGTACTTTGCCCCAATGAAACAGTGAGGTTGTCAATCTCACCGGCTTGCTGTAACAAAGGATTAGATGTATAGTGTGGATGATGATTGTTTGCAGAAAACAGTAGAACAAGTATTGCAGTAGATTATATTCGATTAAAATAATGGACCGGGGTCCATAGTTCACTAGAGGTGTCTCTCCCATAAGAATAAGCATGATGGGTGAACAAATTACAGTTGGGCAATTGACAAATAGAGAGGGCATGACCATGCACATACATGATATGATGAGTATAGTGAGATTTAATTGGGCATTACGACAAAGTACATAGACCGCTATCCAGCATGCATCTATGCCTAAAAAGTCCACCTTCAGGTTATCATCTGAACCCCTTCCAGTATTAAGTTGCAAACAACAGACAATTGCATTAAGTATGGTGCGTAATGTAATCAATAACTACATCCTCGGACATAGCATCGATGTTTTATCCCTAGTGGCAACAGCACATCAACAACCTTAGAACTTTCTGTCACTGTCCCAGATTTAATGGAGGCATGAACCCACTATCAAGCATAAATACTCCCTCTTGGAGTTACTAGCAAAAACTTGGCCAGAGCCTCTACTAATAACGGAGAGCATGCAAGATCATAAACAACACATAGATATAAATTGATAATCAACATAACATAGTATTCTCTATCCATCGGATCCTGATACGTCTCCAACGTATCGATAATTTCTTATGTTCCATGCCACATTATTGATGTTATCTACATGTTTTATGCACACTTTATGTCATATTCGTGCATTTTCTGGAACTAACCTATTAACAAGATGCCGAAGTGCCAGTTGCTGTTTTCTGCTGTTTTTGGTTTCAGAAATCCTAGTAAGGAAATATTCTCGGAATTGGACGAAATCAACGCCCAGGGTCCTATTTTGCCACGAAGCTTCCAGAAGACCGAAGAGGAGACGAAGTGGGGCCACGAGGTGGCCACACCCTAGGACGGCGCGGCCCCCCCTTGGCCGCGCGGCCCTGTGGTGTGGGCCCCTCGTGCCGCCTCCTGACCTGCCCTTCCGCCTACTTAAAGCCTCCGTTGCGAAACCCCCAGTACCGAGAGCCACGATACGGAAAACCTTCCAGAGACGCCGCCGCCGCCGATCCCATCTCGGGGGATCCAGGAGATCGCCTCCGGCACCCTGCCGGAGAGGGGAATCATCTCCCGGAGGACTCTACGCCGCCATGGTCGCCTCCGGAGTGATGTGTGAGTAGTCTACCCCTGGACTATGGGTCCATAGCAGTAGCTAGATGGTTGTCTTCTCCCCATTGTGCTTCATTGTCGGATCTTGTGAGCTGCCTAACATGATCAAGATCATCTATCTGTAATTCTATATGTTGCGTTTGTTGGGATCCGATGAATAGAGAATACTTGTTATGTTGATTATCAAAGTTATGTCTATGTGTTGTTTATGATCTTGCATGCTCTCCGTTACTAGTAGATGCTCTGGCCAAGTAGATGCTTGTAACTCCAAGAGGGAGTATTTATGCTCGATAGTGGGTTCATGTCTCCGTGAATCTGGGGAAGTGACAGAAATCTCTAAGATTATGGATGTGATGTTGCCACTAGGGATAAAACATTAGTGCTATGTTCGAGGATATAGTCACTGATTACATTACGCGCAATACTTAATGCAATTGTCTGTTGTTAGCAACTTAATACTGGAGGGGGTTCGGATGATAACCTGAAGGTGGACTTTTTAGGCATAGATGCATGCTGGATGGCGGTCTATGTACTTTGTCGTAATGCCCAATTAAATCTCACTATACTCATCATAATATGTATGTGCATGGTCATGCCCTCTTTATTTGTCAATTGCCCAACTGTAATTTGTTCACCCAACATGCTGTTTATCTTATGGGAGAGACACCTCTAGTGAACTGTGGACCCCGGTCCAATTCTCCATACTGAAATACAATCTACTGAAATACTTGTTCTATCATTTTTCGCAAACAATCATCTTCCACACTATACATCTAATCCTTTGTTACAGCAAGCCGGTGAGATTGACAACCTCACTGTTTCGTTGGGGCAAAGTACTTTGGTTGTGTTGTGCAGGTTCCACGTTGGCGCCGGAATCCCTGGTGTTGCGCCGCACTACATCCCGCCGCCATCAACCTTCAACGTGCTTCTTGGCTCCTCCTGGTTCGATAAACCTTGGTTTCTTTCTGAGGGAAAACTTGCTGCTGTGCGCATCATACCTTCCTCTTGGGGTTCCCAACGAACGTGTGAGTTACACGCCATCAAGCTCTTTTTCTGGCGCCGTTGCCGGGGAGATCAAGACACGCTGCAAGGGGAGTCTCCACATCCCAATCTCTTTACTTTGTTTTTGTCTTGCTTAGTTTTATTTACTACTTTGTTTGCTGCACTAAATCAAAATACAAAAAAAATTAGTTGCTAGTTTTACTTTATTTGCTATCTTGTTTGTTATATCAAAAACACAAAAAAATTAGTTACTTGTATTTGCTTTACTTATTTCACTATGTTTCCTTTTAATTTTACCACAAAAAACATACCGGTAGGACGTGGGTCTATAGTTGGGAGAAATAATATAGAGGAATTTTTCAACCATGTTAGTACCATTGACGATTTTGAGGATAGACACTTGGTAGACCTTGCTCCTACTTATGAAATTGCTGCTGCTGCTTTAGTTCACATGTTGGAAACTAAATTTGTTAATCTTAATCCTATAATTCAACACATGTTTCTTACACTCGGTGATATGGAAGAAGGGGAAAAGAAAGATTTTGTTTTAGAAACCCTTCTTAGAGAATTTGGTGGTATAGCAAGAGAGGCTAGAAAGGTCTTTGCTAAATTTAATATGCTTGGTTCTTATACCAATTTTGTTAGTCTCCTTGAAAAGATGGACATGGATAGAATAAGATACACTAATAATATTGATGATGGTGGGGAGATCAAAGCACCAATACCATGTAAACTCTTAGCTATGAATGATGCACTAGAAAATAACTACGCTTGGCTTGTTCCCGAAAATTTGTTTGATGAAAGTAGCAAGCCCAAGACTAATGAAAAGGGAGACGCTAAAACTTATGTATCCAATATACTATGCTTGGTTGAGAAAACTCCGCACCCCGCTGTAGAAGCCCCATCCTTTGATAATACTTGATACACACTTTCTGCGCCTAGCTGAAAGGCGTTAAAGAAAAGCGCTTATGGGAGACAACCCATGGTTTTTACCTACAGTACTTTGTTTTTATTTTGTGTCTTGGAAGTTGTTTACTACTGTAGCAACCTCTCCTTATCTTAGTTTAGTGTTTTGTTGTGCCAAGTAAAGTCGTTGATAGTAAAGTTCATACTAGATTTGGATTACTGCGCAGAAACAGATTTCTTTGCTGTCACGAATCTGGGCTGTTTTCTCTGTAGGTAACTCAGAAAATTATGCTAATTTACGTGAGTGATCCTCAGATATATACGCAACTTTCATTAAATTTGAGCATTTTTATTTGAGCAAGTCTGGTGCCTCGATAAAATTCGTCAATACGAACTGTTCTGTTTTGACAGATTCTGCCTTTTATTTCGCATTGCCTCTTTTGCTATGTTGGATGAATTTCTTTGATCCATTAATGTCCAGTAGCTTTATGCAATGTCCAGAAGTGTTAAGAATGATTGTGTCACCTCTGAACATGTTAATTTTTATTGTCGCTAACCCTCTAATGAGTTGTTCTAAGTTTGGTGTGGAGGAAGTTTTCAAGGATCAAGAGAGGAGTATGATGCAACATGATCAAGGAGAGTGAAAGCTCTAAGCTTGGGGATGCCCCGGTGGTTCACCCCTGCATATTCTAAGAAGACTCAAGCGTCTAAGCTTGGGGATGCCCAAGGCATCCCCTTCTTCATCGACAATATTATCAGGTTCCTCCCCTGAAACTATATTTTTATTCCATCACATCTTATGTGCTTTTCTTGGAGCGTCGGTTTGTTTTTGTTTTTTATTTTGTTTGAATAAAATGGATCCTAGCATTCACTTTATGGGAGAGAGACACGCTCCGCTGTAGCATATGGACAAGTATGTCCTTAGTTTCTACTCATAGTATTCATGGCGAAGTTTCTTCTTCGTTAAATTGTTATATGGTTGGAATTGGAAAATGATACATGTAGTAATTTGCTATAATGTCTTGGGTAATGTGATACTTGGCAATTGTTGTGCTCATGTTTAAGCTCTTTCATCATATGCTTTGCACCCATTAATGAAGAAATACATAGAGCATGCTAAATTTGGTTTGCATATTTGGTCTCTCTAAGGTCTAGATAATTTCTAGTATTGAGTTTGAACAACAAGGAAGACGGTGTAGAGTCTTATAATGTTTACAATATGTCTTTTATGTGAGTTTTGCTGCACCGGTTCATCCTTGTGTTTGTTTCAAATAAGCCTTGCTAGCCTAAACCTTGTATCGAGAGGGATTACCTCTCATGCATCCAAAATACTTGAGCCAACCACTATGCCATTTGTGTCCACCATACCTACCTACTACATGGTATTTCTCCGCCATTCCAAAGTAAATTGCTTGAGTGCTACCTTTAAAATTCCATCATTCACCTTTGCAATATATAGCTCATGGGACAAATAGCTTAAAAACTATTGTGGTATTGAATATGTAATTATGCACTTTATCTCTTATTAAGTTGCTTGTTGTGCGATAACCATGTTCACTGGGGACGCCATCAACTACTCTTTGTTGAATTTCATGTGAGTTGCTATGCATGTTCGTCTTGTCTGAAGTAAGAGCGATCTACCACCTTATGGTTAAGCATGCATATTGTTAGAGAAGAACATTGGGCCGCTAACTAAAGCCATGATCCATGGTGGAAGTTTCAGTTTTGGACATATATCCTCAATCTCATATGAGAAAATTATTAATTGTTGTTACATGCTTATGCATAAAAGAGGAGTCCATTATCTGTTGTCTATGTTGTCCCGGTATGGATGTCTAAGTTGAGAATAATCAATAGCGAGAAATCCAATGCGAGCTTTCTCCTTAGACCTTTGTACAAAGTGCATAGAGGTACCCCTTTGTGACACTTGGTTAAAACATGTGCATTGTGATGATCCGGTAGTCCAAGCTAATTAGGACAAGGTGCGGGCACTATTAGTATACTATGCATGAGGCTTGCAACTTGTAAGATATAATTTACATGATACATATGCTTTATTACTACCGTTGACAAAATTGTTTCATGTTTTCAAAATCAAAGCTCTAGCACAAATATAGCAATCGATGCTTTTCCTCTATGGAGGACCATTCTTTTACTTTCATTGTTGAGTCAGTTCACCTATTTCTCTCCACCTCAAGAAGCAAACACTTGTGTGAACTGTGCATTGATTCCTACATACTTGCATATTGCACTTATTATATTACTCTATGTTGACAATTATCCATGAGATATACATGTTACAAGTTGAAAGCAACCGCTGAAACTTAATCTTCCTTTGTGTTGCTTCAATGCCTTTACTTTGAATTATTGCTTTATGAGTTAACTCTTATGCAAGACTTATTGATGCTTGTCTTGAAGTGCTATTCATGAAAAGTCTTTGCTATATGATTCACTTGTTTACTCATGTCATATACATTGTTTTGATCGCTGCATTCACTACATATGCTTTACAAATAGTATGATCAAGGTTATGATGGCATGTCACTCCAGAAATTATCTTTGTTATCGTTTTACCTCGCTCGGACGAGCAGAACTAAGCTTGGGGATGCTGATACGTCTCCAACGTATCGATAATTTCTTATGTTCCATGCCACATTATTGATGTTATCTACATGTTTTATGCACACGTTATGTCATATTCGTGCATTTTCCGGAACTAACCTATTAACAAGATGCCGAAGTGCCGATTCTTTTTTTGCTGTTTTTGATTTCAGAAATCCTAGTAAGGAAATATTCTCGGAATTGGACGAAATCAACGCCCAGGGTCCTATTTTGCCACGAAGCTTCCAGAAGACCGAAGTGGGGCCACGAGGTGGCCACACCCTAGGGCGGCGCGGCCCCCCCCTTGGCCGCGCGGCCCCGTGGTGTGGGCCCTCGTGCCGCCTCCCGACCTGCCCTTCCGCCTACTTAAAGCCTCCGTTGCGAAACCCCGCATCGAGAGCCACGATGTGGAAAACCTTCCAGAGACGCCGCCGCCGCCGATCCCATCTCGGGGATCCGAGGAGATCGCCTTCGGCACCCTGCCGGAGAGGGGAATCATCTCCCGGAGGACTCTACGCCGCCATGGTCGCCTCCGGAGTGATGTGTGAGTAGTCTACCCCTGGACTATGGGTCCATAGCAGTAGCTAGATGGTTGTCTTCTCCCCATTGTGCTTCATTGTCGGATCTTGTGAGCTGCCTAACATGATCAAGATCATCTATCTGTAATTCTATATGTTGCGTTTGTTGGGATCCGATGAATAGAGAATACTTGTTATGTTGATTATCAAAGTTATGTCTATGTGTTGTTTATAATCTTGCATGCTCTCCGTTACTAGTAGATGCTCTGGCCAAGTAGATGCTTGTAACTCCAAGAGGGAGTATTTATGCTCGATAGTGGGTTCATGTCTCCGTGAATCTGGGGAAGTGACAGAAATCTCTAAGATTATGGATGTGATGTTGCCACTAGGGATAAAACATTAGTGCTATGTTCGAGGATATAGTCACTGATTACATTACGCGCAATACTTAATGCAATTGTCTGTTGTTAGCAACTTAATACTGGAGGGGGTTCGGATGATAACCTGAAGGTGGACTTTTTAGGCATAGATGCATGCTGGATGGCGGTCTATGTACTTTGTCGTAATGCCCAATTAAATCTCACTATACTCATCATAATATGTATGTGCATGGTCATGCCCTCTTTATTTGTCAATTGCCCAACTGTAATTTGTTCACCCAACATGCTGTTTATCTTATGGGAGAGACACCTCTAGTGAACTGTGGACCCCGGTCCAATTCTCCATACTGAAATACAATCTACTGAAATACTTGTTCTACTGTTTTCTGCAAACAATCATCTTCCACACTATACATCTAATCCTTTGTTACAGCAAGCCGGTGAGATTGACAACCTCACTGTTTCGTTGGGGCAAAGTACTTTGGTTGTGTTGTGCAGGTTCCACGTTGGCGCCGGAATCCCTGGTGTTGCGCCGCACTACATCCCGCCGCCATCAACCTTCAACGTGCTTCTTGGCTCCTCCTGGTTCGATAAACCTTGGTTTCTTTCTGAGGGAAAACTTGCTGCTGTGCGCATCATACCTTCCTCTTGGGGTTCCCAACGAACGTGTGAGTTACACGCCATCAGATCCCAACAAACACAACATATAGCATTACAGATAGATGATCTTGATCATGTTAGGCAGCTCACAAGACCCGACAATGAAGCACAATTAGGAGAAGATGACCATCTAGCTACTGCTATGGACCCATAGTCCAGGGGTGAACTACTCACTCATCACTCCGGAGGCGACCATGGCGGTGAAGAGTCCTCCGGGAGATGATTCCCCTCTCCGGCAGGGTGCCGGAGGCGATCTCCTGAATCCCCCGAGATGGGATTGGCGGCGGCGGCGTCTCTGGAAGGTTTTCCGTATCGTGGCTCTCGGTACTGGGGGTTTCGCGACGAAGGCTATAAGTAGGCGGAGGAGATAGGTCAGGGGGCCACACGAGGGCCCCACACGCTAGGCCGGCGTGGCCAAGGGCCAGGCCGCGCCGCCCTAGTATTTGTCCACCTCGTGGCCCCACTTCGTATCATCTTCGGTCTTCTGGAAGCTTCGTGTGAAAATAGGCCACTGGGCGTTGATTTCGTCCAATTCCGAGAATATTTCCTTACTAGGATTTCTGAAACCAAAAACAGCAGAAACAAAGAATCGCTCTTCGGCATCTCGTTAATAGGTTAGTGCCGGAAAATGCATAAATATGACATAAATTATGCATAAAACATGTAGATATCATCAATAATGTGGCATGGAACATAAGAAATTATCGATACGTCGGAGACGTATCAGCATCCCCAAGCTTAGTTTCTCGTCGTCTCCAGCAGTGTAAACGATAACAAAGATAATTTCTGGAGTGACATGCCATCATAACCTTGATCATACTATTGTAAGCACATGTAATGAATGCAGCGATCAAAACAATGGTAATGCAATGAGTAAACAAATGAATCATAAAGCAAAGACTTTTCATGAATAGTACTTTCAAGACAAGCATCAATAAGTCTTGCATAAGAGTTAACTCATAAAGCAATAAATTCAAAGTAAAGGCATTGAAACAACACAAAGGAAGATTAAGTTTCAGCGGTTGCTTTCAACTTATAACATGTATATCTCATGGATAGTTGTCAATGTAAAGTAATATAACAAGTGCAATATGCAAGTATGTAGGAATCAATGCACAGTTCACACAAGTGTTTGCTTCTTGAGGTGGAGAGAAATAGGTGAACTGACTCAACATAAAAGGTAGAAGAAAGGCCCTTCGCAGAGGGAAGCATTGATTGCTATATTTGTGCTAGAGCTTTGGTTTTGAAAACAAGAAACAATTTTGTCAACGGTAGTAATAAAGCATATGCATCATGTAAATTACATCCTACAAGTTGCAATCCTCATGCATAGTATACTAATAGTGCCCGCACCTTGTCCTAATTAGCTCGGATTGCCTGGATTATCATTGCAATACATATGTTTTAACCAAGTGTCACAAAGGGGTACCTCTATGCCGCCTGTACAAAGGTCTAAGGAGAAAGCTCGCATTGGATTTCTCGCTATTGATTATTCTCAACTTAGACATCCATACCGGGACAACATAGACAACAGATAATGGACTCCTCTTTAATGCTTAAACATTCAACAATTATTAATTTTCTCATATGAGATTGAGGATATTTGTCCAAAACTGAAACTTTCACCATGGATCATGGCTTTAGTTAGCGGCCCAATGTTCTTCTCTAACATTATGCATGCTCTAACCATTCTAGTGGTAAATCTCCCTTACTTCAGACAAGACGGACATGCATAGCAACTCACATGATATTCAACAAAGAGTAGTTGATGGCGTCCCCAGAAACATGGTTATCGCACAACAAGTAACTTAATAAGAGATAAAGTGCGTAAGTACATATTCAATACCACAATAGTTTTTAGGCTATTTGTCCCATGAGCTATATATTGCAAAGGTAAAGGATAGAAATTTAAAGGTAGCACTCAAGCAATTTACTTTGGAATGGCGGAGAAATACCATGTAGTAGGTAGGTATGGTGGACACAAATGACATAGTGGTTGGCTCAAGGATTTTGGATGCATGAGAAGTATTCCCTCTCGATACAAGGTTTAGGCTAGCAAGGTTATTTGAAACAAACACAAGTATGAAGCGGTGCAGCAAAACTCACATAAAAGACATATTGTAAACATTATAAGACTCTACACCGTCTTCCTTGTTGTTCAACCCAATACTAGAAATTATCTAGACCTTAGAGAGACCAATTATGCAAACCAAATTTTAGCAAGCTCTATGTATTTCTTCATTAATAGGTGCAAAGTATATGATGCAAGAGCTTAAACATGAGCACAAAAATTGCCAAGTATCAAATTATCCAAGACATTTTACCAATTACTACATGTAGCATTTCCCGTTTCCAACCATATAACAATTTAACGAAGAAGATTCAACCTTCGCCATGAATACTATGAGTAAAGCCTAAGGACATATTTGTCCATATGAAACAGCGGAGCGTGTCTCTCTCCCACACAATGAATGCTAGGATCCATTTTATTCAAACAAAACAAAAACAAACCGACGCTCCAAGCAAAGTGCATAAGATGTGACGGAATAAAAATATAGTTTCACTAGAGGAACCTGATAATGTTGTCGATGAAGAAGGGGATGCCTTGGGCATCCCCAAGCTTAGACGCTTGAGTCTTCTTGAAATATGCAGGGGTGAACCACCGGGGCATCCCCAAGCTTAGAGCTTTCACTCTCCTTGATCATATTGTATCATCCTCCTCTCTTGATCCTTGAAAACTTCCTCCACACCAAACTCAAAACAACTCATTAGAGGGTTAGTGCACAATTAAAATTTACATGTTCAGAGGTGACATAATCATTCTTAACACTTCTGGACATTGCACAAAGCTACTGAAAGTTAATGGAATCGAAAAATCCATCAAGCATAGCGAAACAGGCAATGCGAAATAAAAGGCAGAATCTATCAAAACAGAACAGTTCGTAAAGACAAATTTTATTGAGGAACCAGACTTGCTCAAATGAAAATTCTCAAATTGAATGAAAGTTGCGTACATATCTGAGGATCACTCACGTAAATTGGCATAATTTTCTGAGTTACCTACAGAGAATTAGGCCCAGATTCGTGACAGCAAAGAAATATGTTTCTGCGCAGTAATCCAAATCTAGTATGAACCTTACTATCAACGACTTTACTTGGCATAACAATGCAACAAAATAAGATAAGGAGAGGTTGCTACAGTAGTAACAACTTCCAAGACTCAAATATAAAATAAAAGTACTGTAGTAAAATCATGGGTTGTCTCCCATAAGCGCTTTTCTTTAACGCCTTTCAGCTAGGCGCAGAAAGTGTGTATCAAGTGTTATCAAGAGATGATGCATCTACAGCGGGGTTTGGAGTTTTCTCAACCATGCATTGTATTTTGGATACATAAGTTTCAGAGGCTCCCTTTTCATTAGTCTTTGGCTTGCTACTCTCATCAAACAAATTTTGAGGGACAAGCCAAGCATAATTATCATCTAGAGCTTCATGCATAGCTAGGAGCTTGCAAGGTATTGGTGCTTTAGTCTCCCCACCATCATTAACATTATTAGTGTACTTAATTCTATCCATATCCATCTTTTCAAGTGTTCTTTTAAAATCGGTGATCATGCCAAGCCTCTCATGCTTACTAAAAACTTTTCTAGCTTCTTTGGCTATATCCTCAAATTCTCGCACTAGGACTTTTAGAACAAAATATCTCTTCTCTCCCCTCTCCATATCAGAAAGTGTAAGGAACATGTGTTGTATCATGGGGTTGATACTAATAAATCTAGCTTCCATCATGCGTACCAAACAAACAGAGGCATCTTCATAGGTAGGGACAGCTTTTGCAAGGGGTATATCTTTAAGATCTTCATGCATACTAACATGGGTGAAAAATTCTTCTATATTATCTCTTCCAATTATAGACCCTTGTCCTACCGGTATATCTTTTACAGTGAAATTAAAAGGAAACATGATGAAATAAGTAAAGCAAATGCAAGTAATTAATTTTTTTTGGGTTTTTTAATATAGAGTACAAACAAGACAGTAAATAAAGTAAAGCTAGCAACTAATTTTTTTGTATTTTGATATAATGCAGCAAACAAAGTAGTAAATAAAATAAAGCAAGACAAAAACAAAGTAAAGAGATTGGATGTGGAGACTCCCCTTGCAGCGTGTCTTGATCTCCCCGGCAACGGCGCCAGAAAATCTGCTTGATACGCGTACAGCACGCGTCCGTTGGGAACCCCAAGAGGAAGGTGTGATACGTACAGCGGCAAGTTTTCCCTCAGTAAGAAACCAAGGTTTATCGAACCAGTAGGAGCCAAGAAGCACGTTGAAGGTTGATGGCGGCGAGATGTAGTGCGGCGCAACACCAGGGATTCCGGTGCCAACGTGGAACCTGCACAACACAACCAAAGTACTTTGCCCCAACGAAACAGTGAGGTTGTCAATCTCACCGGCTTGCTGTAACAAAGGATTAGATGTATAGTGTGGATGATGATTGTTTGCAGAAAACAGTAGAACAAGTATTGCAGTAGATTGTATTCGATTAAAATAATGGACCGGGGTCCACAGTTCACTAGAGGTGTCTCTCCCATAAGAATAAGCATGTTGGGTGAACAAATTACAGTTGGGCAATTGACAAATAGAGAGGGCATGACCATGCACATACATGATATGATGAGTATAGTGAGATTTAATTGGGCATTACGACAAAGTACATAGACCGCTATCCAGCATGCATCTATGCCTAAAAAGTCCACCTTCAGGTTATCATCCGAACCCCTTCCAGTATTAAGTTGCAAACAACAGACAATTGCATTAAGTATGGTGCGTAATGTAATCAATAACTACATCCTCGGACATAGCATCGATGTTTTATCCCTAGTGGCAACAGCACATCCACAACCTTAGAACTTTCTCACATCGTCCTGCGATTTAATGGAGGCATGAACCCACTATCGAGCATAAATACTCTCTCTTGGAGTTACCAGCAAAAACTTGGCCAGAGCCTCTACTAATAACGGAGAGCATGCAAGATCATAAACAACACATAGATATAAATTGATAATCAACATAACATAGTATTCTCTATCCATCGGATCCCAACAAACACAACATATAGCATCACAGATAGATGATCTTGATCATGTTAGGCAGCTCACAAGACCCGACAATGAAGCACAATTAGGAGAAGACGACCATCTAGCTACTGCTATGGACCCATAGTCCAGGGGTGAACTACTCACTCATCACTCCGGAGGCGACCATGGCGGTGAAGAGTCCTCCGGGAGATGATTCCCCTCTCCGGCAGGGTGCCGGAGGCGATCTCCTGAATCCCCCGAGATGGGATTGGCGGCGGCAGCGTCTCTGGAAGGTTTTCCGTATCGTGGCTCTCGGTACTGGGGGTTTCGCGACGAAGGCTATAAGTAGGCGGAGGAGATAGATCAGGGGGCCACACGAGGGCCCCACATGCTAGGCCGGCGCGGCCAAGGGCTAGGCCGCGCCGCCCTAGTGTTTGGCCACCTCGTGGCCCCACTTTGTATCATCTTCGGTCTTCTGGAAGCTTCGTGTGAAAATAGGCCCCTGGGCGTTGATTTCGTCCAATTCCGAGAATATTTTCTTACTAGGATTTCTGAAACCAAAAACAGCAGAAACAAAGAATCGGCTCTTCGGCATCTCGTTAATAGGTTAGTGCCGGAAAATGCATAAATATGACATAAAGTATGCATAAAACATGTAGATATCATCAATAATGTGGCATGGAACATAAGAAATTATCGATACGTCAGAGACGTATCAGTGGGGTGTCCATATATTAGGAATGCAAACTTTAAGGAATGCTTATACAGCCCTACACAGTGAATTTGTGTTTATTATCAAACCAGAGAGTGGTTCAGAGTAGCATAGTGAAGTGATAATATCTATGTATTCAATTATGGTATCATTGTTGAGAGTGTCCACTAGTGAAAGTATGATCCCTAGGCCTTGTTTCCAAGCATTGAAACACCGTTTACAACCAGTTCAGCTACATGTTTGCTTGCTGCCATTTTTATTTCGAGTTGCAATCACTACTTACAATCATCCATATTACTTGTATTTCACTATCTCTTCGCCGAAATAGTGCACCTATACACCTGACAAGTGTATTGGGTGTGTTGGGGACACAAGATACTTCTTGTACCGTCATTGCAAGGTTGCTTGAGAGGGATGTTTTTGACCTCTAGCTCCCTGAGTTCGAAAAACCTTGGGTGATCCACTTAAGGGAAACTTGATGATGTTCTACAAACCTCCGTACTTGGAGGCCCAACACTGTCTACAAGAATAGAAGCGTGCCTAGACATCAGCTGCCTAATGATGGCTCAATTCGGGGGGTTCCTATTTTTATTTTTATTTAATTATTTAATTCGTTTAATTAAATAATCAACATATATTTGAGTTTCTGAACTATTCATTTACTCCAGAAATTATTTCGATTCCTTTTCGGAACAATTCTGTTGCTCTCTTCCTATTCTCGAACAATACCGAATAAATCCCAAAGTGTCGTACACCCTTAAGTGTATCACCCTATGGGTTCGGGAATGCGTAGACATGATCGAGATGACTCTCCGATCAATGACCACCAGGGGGTTATGGAAAACCATAATGGTCCCTGTGCAACCGTGAATTAATTTTATCGTTTGAACCTCAACGTCGAGTCCTATTCATTTTGTAACATGATACCTTTGTTTTTCCGAGACTTTGATCATCGGTACCCACTATACCTTTGTTCTATCTCATTATCGACAAACACAATTCAAATTATTATCATAATATCATATTATTTGTGACCTAGTCACATGCTTGCAAGCGGTGTTGATATGATATTACCGAGTGGGCCCATTGTCATATCTATCCATCACATGTGTACAAATTTCATTCTTGACTCATACTCCTCAACCTATCCCATTAGCATAAATGAGTACTACCTTTATGACTACCCTGTTACGATCTAGCGGTTGATGATATCAAAGCAAACGTAGGTAATAGTGATTAAATATATAGGATTAGGTTACAACATTTCATGATAGTATCGAACTTTGTGACTTGATCACATTACAATACTTTATGGGTGTGTGTCCGTCATGTTCACCAACATGACTCCATTATTAATGACTACATAGTCACATGATCAGGAAACCTTGATCATCTTATTAATCAATGGACTATATCAATAGGGACGGGTTTATTTTTACATACCACACACGCATTAATGTTTCCGCTTAATACAGTTATAGCATGGCATAAAACTTATTATGAACAAACACATATATGATAAAGGAAAACAAATTTATTTATTTGCCACTAGGGCACATATCCAACAATTTCGACCAACATGATTCCCACCAACCTGAAGGTCCTCTCTTTCCCCCTTTTTACGCAGTACTATATCCTAGATTCTCCCCCATGATTGATAACATATATCTTTAGTTGAAAATTCAACATTATTGCTAGCCTGAAAACCCAACTCTACCAACATGGAGATCATGTGTTGCTGGGCAAAAACCCTTGAACCAAAATCCTAAAAAAAATGAATAAACCCAACGAGCTGGCTATTATTTGAAGAGATCTATGAAGTGCCAAATAAAGTGAAGTTGAAAAGGTGATTCATAAGTTTGAATTATTGTTAAGGGGCAAAAAAACCCTGCAGCTCATCCAATACATGAAGCTTAGAAGCAAGTGTCTTTCCTATTTCCTTCCCACCTTAAAATTGTCAACTAAAGATACTAGCTACTTACTCATGTATGGATCTGCCATGAGTTTTTAAATTTTGAAATACTAGAAGGATACAACATTACTTGAGTATTTAGTTTGCAATGCAAGCATGCTGAATTATTTGTACACAAATGAAAGAATCAAAGGCCTCAAAAACCTTACACATGGTTCAATCAAAAGCGATGTGAGAACTTTGTTTGGTGCCACTATCAATTAATCTTGCCTAAATTAATAGTGTTGCCATATATTATCTTCCTTGCAACATGTATAAACATTGGAACACCTACATAATGAACCTTTGCTATCACTTTGCTACTCATTAAGAAAGCCATGTTGTGGATATTTGTTCTTATTAAACTGCCATGCATGCATAGAGCAAAGTTATTGTCAAAGTCTTTTATCGCTTCTGCAATGCGTTTGAGTTGTTTGAGGACAAACAATGAGCTAAGCTTGGGGGAGCTGGTACATCCCAAATGTATCCACTTTTTCAAGTACTTTTCTCATAGATTTTCTTCAGAATCTCACCATACTTGAATAAAATTGTTGAATCTGATGCTATTTTGAGCAAAAGTCTTCTTTCTGTATCTTTTCGCATGAAATAAAATCGGGAAAAACTACAACGCAAGTTTTTCACTATGATAAGTACATTGGGCTTTGGAACATCATGAGAAGAGCCACGAGGCTCAAAAGAGAACAGGTGGCGCGACCAAAGGTGGGGCCCACGCCACCCATGCCCGTTCAGACCTCGGACTCGTCTCATCGCCTCCTTTTGCGTACCCCTTTATATACCCCAAAAACCTATCCTCCCAGGAGTACATAGCTTTTAAAATAGAGCGCCGCCACCACCACGATCTTTGTTTCAGGGGTCAGATGGGTCCTGCTGTCCATGCCGGAGAGGGGGATTTCGATGCCATCTTCACCACCATCGCCATCAACACCGTCTGCATCAACCATGTGCTCACTCTCCATCGCCATGAGTGAGTAGTTCTTTATAGGCATGTGAGGTGGAATGGGATTGGGTGAGATTTATCATTGATACCTGACACGCGTACAGCACGCGACCGTTGGGAACCCCAAGTGGAAGGTGTGATGCGTACAGCAGTAAGTTTCCCTCAGTTAGAAACCAAGGTTTATCGAACCGGTAGGAGTCAAGAAGCACGTTGAAGGTTGATGGCGGCGAGATGTAGTGCGGCGCAACACCAGGGATTCCGGCGCCAACGTGGAACCTGCATAACACAACCAAAGTACTTTGCCCCAACGAAACAGCGAGGTTGTCAATCTCACCGGCTTGCTGTAACAAAGGATTAGATGTATAGTGTGGATGATGATTGTTTGCAGAAAACAGTAGAACAATTGCAATAGATTGTATTTCAGATGTAAAGAATGGACCGGGGTCCACAGTTCACTAGAGGTGTCTCTCCCATAAGATAAATAGCATGTTGGGTGAACAAATTACAGTTGGGCAATTGACAAATAGAGAGGGCATGACCATGCACATACATGATATGATGAGTATAGTGAGATTTAATTGGGCATTACGACAAAGTACATAGACCGCTATCCAGCATGCATCTATGCCTAAAAAGTCCACCTTCAGGTTATCATCCGAACCCCTTCCAGTATTAAGTTGCAAACAACAGACAATTGCATTAAGTATGGTGCGTAATGTAATCAATAACTACATCCTCGGACATAGCATCAATGTTTTATCCCTAGTGGCAACAGCACATCCATAACCTTAGAGGTTTCTGTCACTCCCCCAGATTCACGGAGACATGAACCCACTATCGAGCATAAATACTCCCTCTTGGAGTTACTAGCAAAAACTTGGCCAGAGCCTCTACTAATAACGGAGAGCATGCAAGATCATAAACAACACATAGATATAAATTGATAATCAACATAACATAGTATTCTCTATCCATCGGATCCCAACAAACACAACATATAGCATTACAGATAGATGATCTTGATCATGTTAGGCAGCTCACAAGATCCGACAATGAAGCACAATGAGGAGAAGACAACCATCTAGCTACTGCTATGGACCCATAGTCCAGGGGTGAACTACTCACTCATCACTCCGGAGGCGACCATGGCGGTGTAGAGTCCTCCGGGAGATGAATCCCCTCTCCGGCAGGGTGCCGGAGGCAATCTCCTGAATCCCCCGAGATGGGATTGGCGGCGGCGGCGTCTCTGGAAGGTTTTCCGTATCGTGGCTCTCGGTACTGGGGGTTTCGCGACGAAGGCTATTTGTAGGCGGAAGGGCAGAGTCGGGAGAGTCACGAGGGGCCCACACAGTAGGTCGGCGCGGCCAGGGCTTGGGCCGCGCCGCCCTAGTGTGGCGCCACCTCGTGGCCCCACTTCGTCTTCTCTCCGGTCTTCTGGAAGCTTCGTGTGAAAATAGGCCCCTGGGCGTTGATTTCGTCCAATTCCGAGAATATTTCCTTACTAGGATTTCTGAAACCAAAAACAGCAGAAACAAAGAATCGCTCTTCGGCATCTCGTTAATAGGTTAGTGCCGGAAAACGCATAAATATGATATAAAGTATGCATAAAACATGTAGATATCATCAATAATGTGGCATGGAACATAAGAAATTATCGATACGTCGGAGACGTATCAGCATCCCCAAGCTTAGTTTCTGCTCGTCCTGAGCAGGTAAACGATAACAAAGATAATTTCTGGAGTGACATGCCATCATAATCTTGATCATACTATTGTAAGCATATGTAATGAATGCAGCGATCAAAACAATGTAAATGACATGAGTAAACAAATGAATCATATAGCAAAGACTTTTCATGAATAGTACTTCAAGACAAGCATCAATAAGTCTTGCATAAGAACTCATAAAGCAATAAATTCATAGTAGAGGTATTGAAGCAACATAAAGGAAGATTATGTTTCAGCGGTTGCTTTCAACTTGTAACATGTATATCTCATGGATAGTTGTCAATGCAAAGTAATATAACAAGTGCAATATGCAAATATGTAGGAATCAATGCACAGTTCACACAAGTGTTTGCTTCTTGAGGTGGAGAGAGATAGGTGAACTGACTCAACATAAAAGTAAAAGAAAGGTCCTTCAAAGAGGAAAGCATCGATTGCTATATTTGTGCTAGAGCTTTGATTTTGAAAACAAGAAACAATTTTGTCAACGGTAGTAATAAAGCATATGTGTTATGTAAATTATATCTTACAAGTTGCAAGCCTCATGCATAGTATACTAATAGTGCCCGCACCTTGTCCTAATTAGGTCGGATTACCGGTATTATCATCGCAATGCACATGTTTCAACCAAGTGTCACAAAGGGGTACCTCTATGCCGCCTGTACAAAGGTCTAAGGAGAAAGCTCGCATTGGATTTCTCGCTATTGATTATTCTCAACTTAGACATCCATACCGGGACAACATAGACAACAGATAATGGACTCCTCTTTTATGCATAAGCATGTTTAATGTTCTCATATGAGATGGAGGATATATGTCCAAAACTGAAACTTCCACCATGAATCATGGCTTTAGTTAGCGGCCCAATGTTCTTCTCTAACAATATGCATGCTCTAACCATTAAATGAGTGGTAAATCTCCCTTACTTCAGACAAGACGGACATGCATAGCAACTCACATGATATTCAACAAAGAGTAGTTGATGGCGTCCCCAGGAACATGGTTACCGCTCAACAAGCAACTTAATAAGAGATAAAATGCATAAGTACATATTCAATACCATAATAGTTTTTAGGCTATTTGTCCCATGAGCTATATATTGCAAAGATAAAGGATAGAAATTTTAAAGGTAGCACTCAAGCAATTTACTTTGGAATGGCGGATAAATACCATGTAGTAGATAGGTATGGTGGACACAAATGGCATAGTGGTTGGCTCAAGGATTTGGATGCATGAGAAGTATTCCCTCTCGATACAAGGTTTAGGCTAGCAAGGTTATTTGAAACAAACACAAGGATGAAGCGGTGCAGCAAAACTCACATAAAAGACATATTGTAAACATTATAAGACTCTACACCGTCTTCCTTGTTGTTCAAACTCAATACTAGAAATTATCTAGACCTTAGAGAGACCAATTATGCAAACCAAATTTTAGCATGCTCTATGTATTTCTTCATTAATAGGTGCAAAGTATATGATGCAAGAGCTTAAACATGAACACAACAATTGCCAAGTATCACATTATCCAAGACATTATAGCAATTACTACATGTATCATTTTCCAATTCCAACCATATAACAATTTAACGAAGAAGAAACTTCGCCATGAATACTATGAGTAAAGCCTAAGGACATATTTGTCCATATGCAACAGCGGAGCGTGTCTCTCTCCCACACAATGAATGCTAGGATCCATTTTATTCAAACAAAACAAAAAACAAAAACAAACCGACGCTCCAAGCAAAGTACATAAGATGTGATGGAATAAAAATATAGTTTCAGGGGAGGAACCTGATAATGTTGTCGATGAAGAAGGGGATGCCTTGGGCATCCCCAAGCTTAGACGCTTGAGTCTTCTTGATATATGCAGGGGTGAACCACCGGGGCATCCCCAAGCTTAGAGCTTTCACTCTCCTTGATCATGTTGTATCATCTCCCTCTCTTGATCCTTGAAAACTTCCTCCACACCAAACTCAAAACAACTCATTAGAGGGTTAGTGCACAATCAAAATTTACATGTTCAGAGGTGACATAATCATTTTTAACACTTCTGGACATTGCACAAAGCTACTGAAAGTCAATGGAATCGAAAAATCCATCAAGCATATCAAAACAGGCAATGCGAAATAAAAGGCAGAATCTGTCAAAACAGAATAGTTCGTAAAGACGAATTTTATTGAGGCACCAGACTTGCTCAAATGAAAATTCTCAAATTTAATGAAAGTTGCGTACATATCTGAGGATCACTCACGTAAATTGGCATAATTTTCTGAGTTACCTACAGAGAATTAGGCCCAGATTCGTGACAGCAAAGAAATCTGTTTCTGCGCAGTAATCCAAATCTAGTATGAACCTTACTATCAAAGACTTTACTTGGCACAACAATGCACAAAACTAAGATAAGGAGAGGTTGCTACAGTAGTAACAACTTCCAAGACACAACAAAACAGTAGCAAAATAAAAACATGGGTTATCTCCCAAGAAGTGCTTTCTTTATAGCCATTAAGATGGGCTCAGCAATTTTAATGATGCACTCGCGAGAAATAGTAGTTGAAGCATAAGAGAGCATCAAAAAGCAAATTCAAAACAAATTTAAGCCTAACCCACTTCCTATGAAAAGTAATCTTGTAAATAAACAAATTCATGAAGAACAAAGTGACAAGCATAGGAAGATAAAACACGAGTAACTTCAAGATTCTCAACATAAAGAGGGAAAACTTAATATTATTAAGATGCATATAACCACGTTTCCCTCTCTCATAATAACTTTCAGTAGTATCATGAGCAAACTCAACAATATAATTATCACATAAAGCATTCTTATCATGAGTTTCATGCATAAAATTATTACTCTCCACATAAGCATAGTCATTACTATTAATTATAGTGGGAGCAAATTCAACAAAGTAGCTATCATTTTTATTCTCATCAAATATAGGAGGCATAGTATAATCATAATAAACTTTATCCTCCATAGTAGGTGACACCAAAATACCACTGTCATCATAAATGGGAGGCAAAGTATCATCAAAGTAAATTTTCTCCTCCATGCTTGGGGGACTAAAGATATCATGCTCATCAAAACCAGCTTCCCCAAGCTTAAATTCTTCCATAGCATTAGCAATAATAGTGTTCAAAGCATTCATACTAATAACATTGCCATTAGCACGCATATAAAGTTCCATAGGTTTTTTAATTTTCTCTTCAAACACCTCATGTCCTAACTCAAGATAAATACTATAAAGATCTCTAATATTTTTTTTGTTTTCCATTAAGCCTAACTAGTGAAATAAAAACATGCATGGAATTAAGTAAAGTAAAACAAGTAACTAATTTTTTTTTGTGTTTTTAATATGGAGATTGCAAACAAGACAGCAAATAAAGTAAAGCTAGCAACTAATTTTTTTGTGTTTTGATTTAGTGCAGCAAACAAAGTACTAAATAAAATAAAGCAAGACAAAAACAAAGTAAAGAGATTGGAGGTGGAGACTTCCCTTGCAGCGTGTCTTGATCTCCCCGGCAACGACGCCAGAAATTTAGCTTGACACGCGTACAGCACGCGACCGTTGGGAACCCCAAGTGGAAGGTGTGATGCGTACAGCAGTAAGTTTCCCTCAGTTAGAAACCTAGGTTTATCAAACCAGTAGGAGTCAAGAAGCACGTTGAAGGTTGATGGCGGCGAGATGTAGTGCGGCGCAACACCAGGGATTCCGGCGCCAACGTGGAACCTGCACAACACAACCAAAGTACTTTGCCCCAACGAAACAGCGAGGTTGTCAATCTCACCGGCTTGCTGTAACAAAGGATTAGATGTATAGTGTGGATGATGATTGTTTGCCGAAAACAGTAGAACAATTGCAGTAGATTGTATTTCAGATGTAAAGAATGGACCGGGGTCCACAGTTCACTAGAGGTGTCTCTCCCATAAGATAAATAGCATGTTGGGTAAACAAATTACAGTTGGGCAATTGACAAATAGAGAGGGCATGACCATGCACATACATGATATGATGAGTATAGTGAGATTTAATTGGGCATTACGACAAAGTACATAGACCGCTATCTAGCATGCATCTATGCCTAAAAAGTCCACCTTCAGGTTATCATCCGAACCCCTTCCAGTATTAAGTTGCAAACAACAGACAATTGCATTAAGTATGGTGCGTAATGTAATCAATAACTACATCCTCGGACATAGCATCAATGTTTTATCCCTAGTGGCAACAGCATATCCATAACCTTAGAGGTTTCTGTCACTCCCCCAGATTCACGGAGACATGAACCCACTATCGAGCATAAATACTCCCTCTTCGAGTTACTAGCAAAAACTTGGCCAGAGCCTCTACTAATAACGGAGAGCATGCAAGATCATAAACAACACATAGATATAAATTGATAATCAACATAACATAGTATTCTCTATCCATCGAATCCCAACAAACACAACATATAGCATTACAGATAGATGATCTTGATCATGTTAGGCAGCTCACAAGATCCGACAATGAAGCACAATGAGGAGAAGACAACCATCTAGCTACTGCTATGGACCCATAGTCCAGGGGTGAACTACTCACTCATCACTCCGGAGGCGACCATGGTGGTGTAGAGTCCTCCGGGAGATGAATCCCCTCTCCGGCAGGGTGCCGGAGGCGATCTCTTGAATCCCCCGAGATGGGATTGGCGGCAGCGGCGTCTCTGGAAGGTTTTCCGTATCGTGGCTCTCGGTACTGGGGATTTCGCGATGAAGGCTATTTGTAGGCGGAAGGGCAGAGTCGGGAGAGTCACGAGGGGCCCACACAGTAGGTCGGCGCGGCCAGGGCTTGGGCCGCGCCGCCCTAGTGTGGCGCCGCCTCGTGGCCCCACTTCGTCTTCTCTCCGGTCTTCTGGAAGCTTCGTGTGAAAATAGGCCCCTGGGCGTTGATTTCGTCCAATTCCGAGAATATTTCCTTACTAGGATTTCTGAAACCAAAAACAGCAGAAACAAAGAATCGGCTCTTCGGCATCTCGTTAATAGGTTAGTGCCGGAAAATGCATAAATATGATATAAAGTATGCATAAAACATGTAGATAACATCAATAATGTGGCATGGAACATAAGAAATTATCGATACGTCGGAGACGTATCAATACCTCCGATCCGGATTATGGATTGTAGTTTGGTAAACTTTTTACCTAGAAGACCTAGGTTTAATCGAACCTTGGGAAGCACTGCTAAATGGTTTATGAAGGAAACGTCTACAAGATTTTGCTAGTGTATTTTATCTTCAGTTTACCGGACCTATCTAGTTTACTTTTAAGGGGGTTGTGTTCAATGATGGAAATAGGCCAAGGTTAAGGTTTCACCTGCAGCTATGCATACATATATAAATAAAGCTCGTATGTGTAACAAGTAAAATAGAGATAAGGGATATGTGGGTAGAACATCCGTAAATACCCTTGTCCCTAAAAGCCAGAGGTGACAAGAGCCTAATGGTCCAACCATTGTCCTCACAGCCGCAAGCAACAACAGTTTTTAAGTAAATATAGACCAAATCCTTAAGCTAGATGATTGTGATATGATCCCGAATGAATCACTAAACATGTACCGGTACTTTCCCCTTTCTGTCACTGAGGTTTCGTGATAGCACGCGCTATCCACTCATCCACATCTTCCCTTGATCCTCTCGAATGATATGGTACCTGCAGATCATCAAAGACGAGGCAAAGAGACAAGGATACAAGATTGCAAAACTCCAATTCAATCCTTACACATAACATAAGATTAGATGCATATAACTGCTGCGAGGATTCACCCCAACCCGCAGCCCGTGAGGACTACTCATGAATAATATCAAGATCAAATACAAAGATATAAATCATTGTGCAAAATACTTAGATTGAAATCACAATATTCTTACAATAATCGCCAATTCTCAAGGAGATCTCTATTACAATGGTGATGGCTATGGCTATGGAGGAGATGGAGGATGGAATGGATGAACTATGGGGATGGATCTCCTTCGGTGTGTTGCACATGGATCTGGTGGATGGCGGCTCTGTTTGGCGATGAATGGCTCTCTTTTCAGCATCGGTCCCTTCATGACTTTTATAGTGTTTGACCTCGGGAACACAACCGTGGGTGGTACGGGCGGACAGTATGGGCAGGGCTTGGCCGTACCGATGCCCATTAAAGCCTCTGGAACTGCCTTTCCGAGCGTAGTCAACTTTGCCATGCTCCTGACGCGATTTTCTTCAGTAATTGCAGGTCTATTTGCCATTATGATGTGATATCCTGCACAACTTTCAAAAATAGAAGAGATTGCACATGTTTGCATTGATTAGGTATTAGTGGCAAGTTGAGAGGTAAATTTAGTCAATTTCTTGACTTAGCTAGGGGTTTAAATGCGAGAAAATGTGGCATATTTCACAGCCATCAATCATGAAATCATGCATATGTATCGAGATTTGAGGTGTTTATCTTGAGGATATTCTTATGTGGTGTTGATACACCTTTTCTAGGCTTAATGCTTGTTTCTAGGGCTCGAGTGACATGATTTCAGAACTGAACTTTTATTGCCCCATCATATATATGAGTTTGGTATGCATATGAAAAGTGTATTGCCTATTATTATGTGAAACCCAAGAACCCTAATTAAGGTGACAGTTAGGGAAAACAAGGGGAATATGTGGTAGATTAAGGATATTGTGTGTTTATGGAGTGCTAATGCATTATTCCGGGATATTCGAAAGGGTAGACCTTAATTACATGCAGTTTCAAGTTGGCCCCGGTGAAATGGGCATGTAGGACAATAGATGTCATGCAAATTCTCTTGGTTAGTACGCATAACTATACTTGGAACACATACCTACACACAACGGAGTTAGAGAAAAATAATATGTTATTTGTACTACGTTATATGATTAATATTATTCATGCAACACCCTGCTATCACCTTATACCTACGCTTTTACAGGTTCACTACTTCCGCCGAGAACTGTAAATCTGCTACTATTATTTTGTTTTGTTTTACTCCTTTGATTCAACTGCTACAATCACCACTTCCTTTTTGAGACTATTGATACACAGGTGTGGTTGAGAGTGTGATGCCTCAATTGCTGAAGTCTTACTGGTATTCTTGTGTTCCCCTTGTGTCGAACTATAAATTTGGGTAATACTTTTCATTGAAGATTTCAATGATCCCCTATACTTGTGGGCATCAACGGCACCCTCCGATCGATGATCCAGCTTCATGGCCATGCTTCATCTTTCCGAACAGCCACTACTTGCCCATGACAGCGCTAGCTCTGAGGTCTCTGGAGGTGGGCAAGAGGAAGGGCAATGGCATGGGCATAAAATGGGTGCATCCACACCCCTTGCATGTGCGCACCTCCCCATTAATGCCTATTGTGGAAGCCCAGCGCTACCCGCGCCAGCACAGGCACGCAAAAGGCAAAGCGGTGCCATTAACACGACGTAGAAGACCACAAGGACGCGCAGAAGGCAAAGGCTGGAAGTAGTCGCTACCATATGGGCCCGAGGAAGTAGGGCGTGGATCACGCTTTGTCCGCGGCAACGCATTGCCAACCTAAATTTAGGCCGCGAATGGGTCACCGCAGACAATTCGTCCCTTCGCGTCGGGCCGTGGGCCGGGGGTTTGCTCTCCGCATGTCTGAGCGTACCAAAATGGACTGCCTCGGTCCATTTCCGTGGGGCCAGTAGAGATGCCCTTACCATAGCACATGTTGTGAATACAATCAAACAACAGTCTACATTTGCCTCGATATATGAGTTGCAAATCATGTAACCAAATAGTCGCACATGCAATCTCCCGAGGGCCAAAAATAGTTGTGCATGCATCCAAAAAAACACGACAACATGGCACAGAAACCATTCTTGGGTGGCCATACCCGAGACATTGCCCCCGGAGCCAAAATTTGGCTACAAGCTACTAACCACCCCATATATCTCCATTCCATGAAAAAAACATGTATCTATGTTCCAATTTTCGCGCTCTGAGCTTGTACTATGGGTGTGGCTCCCTTATCTTCGCCGGCGGCGTGCCACCACTCCTGCCACCGTTCGGTCGTTGGTTCGCATGAGGGAAGTGGTTGCCTCCCTCTGTCTATATATATTCGAATTTGTCAAACCAGGCTAGTTCCTTTCCTCAACAGGCTTCGATATGTCACGGTGGCGGGTATCTAGACGTTTTTTAGTGCATAGATATATGTGAATCTAGATAAATCTTCGACAAATATTTCCGGGCGGAGAGAGTAGTTTTCCAAACGAGCTAAAATCATTTTCAGTATTGTGTGCAAAACAATTACCTCAAATCGTTGTGTTTTGGGCACAAAAAAAAATGCCAGAGTTGTTGCTCTTGTGAAAAAAGACCTGGCCCAAACAAAATTCGAAGGTGGAAAACAGATCGTACGGGTTTTATGGCTGGCCCAGCGAACATATCTCCATTCCCTGGGAAATAAAAGATCTCCATTCCAATTTCCGCACCACTCCGAGCCGCCGTGCAAGGGCTTTGCGGGGCAGCCAAACCGCCTCCCGCCGTTCCGCCGGGTGCCGGCTCTGGAGGAGATCGACGTCGACATGAAGCCCTCCCCGCCCTCCCCGGATGTCGCGAGGAACGCTCAAGGTACGCCTCCCCTCCCCAGATCCCGGCGCCCTCGTCTCCTCCCTCGCGTCTCGCGCGCGCCCCGGCCGGGTTTCCCGCCAATTCCGCACGGGATCTCTCTTCTGCTGGTGGCTAAATTCTTGAATTTGCTTTGTGGTGCAGATGTGGTGGCAAAGGACCAGCCCTTCAGCATCGCCGAATACATCTCATCAGGACCGGTACGTGGCTCTCCTTCTGTTGCTGTCCAGATTGTGAGGTCTCTCTTCATCGTCGTACGTTGTGGTGCGATAAGGATGGAGTCTGGATTCAGGTTGGATTTATGTGCGCCATGCTGATTTGGCTGATAAATAGTTGGTTGTTCTTATTAGGGCCCTGATGCAGTGCCCTAACCCACATGGATGGTTGTGCATGGGATCGATTGCTTAAGTAGTTGCTTGCGCTGGTGCTTTTTGTGTGTACTTGTTATCGGGGCTTGCGATCTTTATCATGTGGTTTGCTTGTGTCAGTACAAGACTACAAGTACACGATCAATACGTTTGGGGTTGCGATCAGTACGTTTGGGCCCTGGAGTTCTGTAGTTCTGTATCTTTGTGCGAACTATATGTTCGGTTGAAGTTGATCTTGAGGTACATGTACGGTAGATAGCATTAATGTCTAGGAACAGATGATATTCTTATGAAGTTACTGTGAAGTGGATAGTTCACATGTATGCCTTGTGTGTTGATGGTTATTCAGAATAAATGGCATTTATAATTGATGTACATTTGCTGTTTATTGGGAGGTTTAGCTTCCTGGGATGTGATGACCCCCCCACACTTTCTACATTAACTGCACCTTCGTTTATATTGAACAATATTGTCTTCTTGGCTGGTACAATTTGCTATCTTGTATAATAGGATGTTCTTGCTGCTGCCCTGCGGAAACATGTTGAGGAGGAAGCTCGTGATCTCGGCGGCAAAGATCTCCCAAGGGTTATGGATCAGCTCTATGAGCAGATATCTCGTTTATTGCAAAGCAGTGATTCTACTAAAAATTTGCTGGCCCTTCATGCTATCGTTGCTTTGATTGATTTACCCTTTGGAGGTCCTTCAAAGTTTACCAAGCTCGCTAATTTCTTAAGAAATGTGTTTGACGTCAAGCGTGACCCTGAAATCCTAGTTCCAGCTAGCACGGTGCTTGGTCATCTTGCAAATGTTGGGGGAGCACTAACTGCACGCCAAGTTGAGCAACAGGTAAGTTATAATAATTGGTTCCAGTTTTCATCAACATATAATTTCCAGTTTTCTAATAAGCACTTCTTTTAGATTATTACAACTGCGTTAGGGTGGCTTGGTGAGGATCGAGTGGAATATCGTCGCTTCGCAGGTCTCCTTATTCTCAAAGTAAGTTGAACCATTCAGCTTCTGGAGCGTTTGATCAATTATATACTCTATGATTTGTATTAAGTCTGTCTTTCTTTTTGCTGTATAGGAGATGGCTGAAAATGCATTCACGGTTTTGAAGAATTATGTCCCTGAATTTTTTGACGCTATGTTGATTGCATCAAGGGACCCAAAATTGGTTATTCGGGAACGAGGAGCTGAAGCCTTGCGTGCTTTTGCGCATTCCAACATGAAGGCGGCGGCGGTTTGCACGTCAAAGAAGGCGAAACTGGATGGAATCGATCTTCTCAGCCTCCTCCCAGATAGTATACTTTGCACCATCATCTCTTTCCTCCGCACGGACGATGCCGTGCGCACTTCTGCCCTTTCTCGCCGCTGGTATCACCTGTGGCGCTCTGCTCCGCTTAACCTTGACACTGCACATATCCGTGGGTATTGTCCCGAGCAGATTAAAGTTGTAACCAAGATTCTCTCCCAGCACCAGGGCCCGATACGCCGCCTCCACCTCCACAGCCTCTACTTTGCTGACCTTGATCGCTGGTTCAGGTCCACAGCCCTTGATAATCTTCAGGAGATCGACATCTGGGTCGCTAGGTTTGATGATCCGCTGCCACTGTCTGTGCTCCGCTTTGCTCCGACCCTCCGTGTAGCCCTCATTGCCCACTGCAGCCTCTTCGAGGATGGGGACCCAGTATTTAATTTCCCACACCTGAAAACACTCGCCCTGGGCTCCCTTTCCATATGGGAAGACACTCTGCACAGCATTCTTTCAGGATGCCCTGTCCTGGAGAGCCTGATGCTTAACAATTGTGCTGGTTTCAAACGCTTGGTGATCAACTCACCAACACTTAGAAGCCTTGGTGTCTGTGATGATCGTCATATGAAGGAATTAGTCATCCAGAATGCCCCTTCCCTGGAAAGATGTGTCAGGACTAATTTGTTTCGTACTACACCAGTCATCGAGGTAATCAGGGCACCGAAACTGGAGATCTTGGGCTCACTAGCAGTCAACTTTGATAAGCTCAAGCTTGGAACCACAGTTTCACAGGTAGCTGCGGCTGGTTATCTCAGATTTGACATTCCATGCAGCTTGCACTTATCTTTTCTAATGCCTTTCATATTAGCAGGAAATGGGTGTTTGCAACTTGAAAATGTCAATGCACAGTGTGAAGATTTTACATCTCACGTCTAGTGGCCCTAACCTTGATGCAGTTGTTGCCTTCCTCAAATTATTTCCTTGCTTGGAGAAGCTATATATCATGGTGAGTTAGAGAATCTCTTCTCCCGTGTTAAAATCAATTTTACTTTACATATTATCCAACGAGTCACCACTTTCTACTTGCCAGGTGGAACTATTTATTTATTTTTTAGCTTGGTAATAACTGATTTGAATCGTATACTCTTATCAGTCAACTCTGCAGATGGATATGGAAAATGTGCACCATCCAGACCCAACAGATCCAGTCGAATGTCTTGACCATCTCAGATACGTGGAGTTGAAGTGTTACATGGGCAAGAAGCCAGATGTCGATTTTGCCAAGTTTTTTGTTCTGAATGCTAAGGTGCTCGAGTTAATGAAATTCGTTGTTAAGGACAAATGCACTCAGAAATGGATAACTAATCAGTACAAGCAGCTACAGTTTGATAGCAGGGCTTCTCAAAATGCTCGATTTGAGTTTGGGTCTTACATTGGCCGTGCATATCCTACCGGTTGTTTCCGAGTCGGAGGCTTTGAGTTTGGATCTGGTCACACTGGCAAGCGAAGAGTAGTCCATCAGCATGATGATCATGTCTTGTCCATGGCTGATCCCTTCGATAGCTCTTCTTGTGGACTGTGCAGAATAGTCCTTCACCATGATGATAACGTCCTATGAATGTTTTTGAAGTTCTTAACACCTGTTAATGACCATCTTAAGAGTTTTGGGTCAATACTTAAGTTGTAGCCAGTTTGGTGTCATGTTTAATGCTACGTACGTCCCTTTGTTATTTATTTAACTTGCATGATGTTATGTTACCAACACACAGAACGTGGGCTGATGGATGTTGAAATGCATAGGTTTTTTTGGCTTGTCCCGTTCGGTAACATGTGAAAACCCTCTTGTTAGACTTTTTTGTAGCGATCGATTTTTGTTGATTACATGGGTTTGCTCCTGGCATTGATTTTCGGCTACTGTTTTTTGTCTGCGATACTTAAACTTGTGATGCTTTCATTCACTGTTACTACCCTGTTGGGGTCTGGTGCCTCTGCCTAGGCCAAGTGTGTGCTTGATCTGGCTGGTTAGAGCGGTGCATAATCCACTCTTTCTCCCATGCGTTGGTATGAGATGACTATTTTCCAGAACCCTTTCTCTGAAATTGAGTTCGTCTTGCATTTTCTTTTGAATCCGCAATAGAGCCTGTCCTCTGAAAATGATGCCACAAAGAGGGCACTGGTACAAGGCCAGATGGTATCACATTCCATTCTACATATATACTTCGACATTTCCTATGCAGCAATGGACTGAACTAAGGAAGGAGCATCCGTTTCGGAAAAGACCTAACTAACGAAGTCCACATGAGTTTTTTCCAAGGAGTTAATGTATCCATGACAGTTTTTCCTCTATTTAATTTGTATTTATAGAAATGGACTTGACACAATATGCTCAAGGTTAAGCATTAGTAAAAAAATAAGTACTGATTGTGCAATGGTGGCTTCCCACCTGCAATGCAATGGTGTGCGCTGAGGGTCTGCTAGCTAGACTGATTGTGTTTCTCACCTGCTAATGGATGGCTTGGCAGACACTCGGCTTTTAGATGATGTGCGTTGGTGTGAGGTTAGGGTACTATCTCTGTTCTTGGACACCCCCTTCGTCGTTTTTTTAGGTTTAGTGAGTTGTCGCTAGGAAGGTGGCTTCGAATTGATCTTTGTATTTGTCTTCTAAGGTTTTGTGAATAATTCAATAAGAAAAATTGTGTGCATCCTTTGGATGCAGAGGCTGGGGCGATGCTCCCATTTCGAAAAAAATAATACTTAATGAACTCAGTGTTTGTACAAAAGTATTAAAACATATTGTACTCATTAGTCGTAGAGTTAAAATATTGTAAGATTCATTGTATATAACAAACTGATATGCATAGCCTTGTCTTGATGTCGTTTCGGCTAGGTTAATTCTTGACCCCAACATGTCCTTGTACTTAAATCTCAACGGACTTTATAGTGCTTGCCATCCTTAGGTCGCACTAACATCGAGTATGGGATCTCGGAGGAGATTTGCACTCTGGTCGAAAAGCCATTTGTAGCCACGAGACTGCGAGCACCCGAGAGAGATAAGGGGGTGACACACATGTAGACTTTAGAGACGAATGATAGGTGGATTGGATCGACGAGTTAGGTGCCATTAGTTCACCCTATTTTATAGGAATGTTATCCATTTACTTACTATTCCGCAAATATTATGAGGTCAATGGAGCCTTTTTTTTTGCGAAAAAAGGCCATGATCTATTGATAAACATCCTAGTAGTCCAAAGAACCCAAAACGTAATAAAAATTACAAATAGGTCTTTAGACCACCCAACGATAACAACCGACATTACCACGAGCCGAAGGCGTGTCGCGGTCCTCGCCCCCATCACATGAACCGAGCAAAGCTTGTCATAGTAGATTTTGTAGTAATAGACAAACAGAAAGCCGTCATGCTAAGCTCCTAGAGGAGGCAGTGCACCAGAGCAACAACCATCACCAAAGATGATACCCAGACCTAACACCACACCAACAGACGCGAGGAGATCCGCGGGACTCACATCTTCACATGCCCTCCACCGGCGCTAGACGCACTACATGAGCGAGGATACATAGGATGGGGAGAACCTTATTATGACTTCAAGATCAGTCGTCGCCTCATCATTGTGAAGAAAACACTGAAAAACAAACCTAAAAGGAAGGAGAAACCTCCCGCCGGTAAGGGGCCATGGTCCGCCATGCCTCCAAGGCCCAACGCCACCGGAGGCCGAGCAGAGGGGCGATGCCGCCGGCGAGGGTTACGGGAACCATAGATGGGTTGTTTTACAATCTCTTTAATTTGGTGCCTCATTTTTGTTTCATCTCTACCTTTTCAGGTAGTTGTCCCATCTAAATTCTCATGTATCATTGAACATCCCCGCCCAAAGAGGAGTGGGGCAAACGAAAGCTTTAAGATGTGTGCAAGCTCATCCAATGGTTCAACACTTCAACCGATCATAAGGTTTTTTTTTAATTTTCGGAAAAATATATTAGAGGGATATATCGGTACCACATGATTTTGGTTCTGGTACCACACTTTTGATTCCGTCTGGTTCCATTAGTTTGGTTCCGTCTATTTACGACCATCAGATCAGAGTGAATGAACGGTTTCCAAAAATGCCAATCACTTCAAAACTTGTAATGAAATGATGTATGAATCGCAAATCATAACTATCTCCTTCTATTTGTACATTGTATCTTTACTACATGTAATATTTTTTCCATGTACTTTATTTGGTTTGGTTTGGAACTCGGTTTTATTAAAGAATAATTATTTCAAATAATTTAAGTAGCGGCGGAGAACACTAGGGTACATCCCTTCGTGATGATGGTTATTCTTTGATCTATCGATCCATCTATCATTGTTTGGGAAACATATTGATATTGGCATTCATATTGTTGAGTTTGGGAATTCTGGCTATGGTATGTGATGACGCGTGAAGCACACGTCCGTTGGGAACCCTAAGAGGAAGGTGTGATGCGTACAGCAGCAAGTTTTTCCCTCAGTAAGAAACCAAGGTTATCGAACCAGTAGGAGATGAAGGCCACGTGAAGGTTGTTGGTGAAGGAGTGTAGTGCGGCGCAACACCAGGGATTCCGGCGCCAACGTGGAACCTGCACAACACAATCAGGATACTTTGCCCCAACTTAACAGTGAGGTTGTCAATCTCACCGGCTTGTTGTAAACAAAGGATTAAACGTATGGTGTGGAGAATGATGTTTGCTTGCAAAGAAAAACAGAGGACAATGATTGCAGTAGGTTGTATTTCAGATGTAAAAGAATGGACCGGGGTCCACAGTTCACTAGTGGTGTCTCTCCAATAAGATAAATAACATGTTGGGTGAACAAATTACAGTTGGACAATTGACAAATAGAGAGGGTATAATAATGCACATACATATCATGATGACTACTATGAGATTTACTTAGGGCATTACGACAAAGTGTAAGGGTATTTTACCCTTATCCATTATTTTGGTAACAATGACACCGTGCTAGAGTATTTGACCTAATACGTTTATAAGGATTATCTCAGGTATTAGGCAATGAGGCATAAATGGTGTATCAAAGAAACAAGAAGGCTAAAGGAGACCCCCCACTTCAACAACAATCGAAAAGGGGTCTCTGAGAAGAAATCCCGGCGGTCACCGGTTGGACCGGGCCACAGACCGGACGGTCCGGCGCACGGTCCGGTCGACCGGGCGCCAACCGGGCGCCAACCGGGCGTCAACCGGGCTGCAAAACGACGCTGGAAGAATCCGGTTGCCGCCCGGTCAGCCGGGCTACAGACCGGCGAGTCCGGCGCACGGTCCGGTCGACCGGGCGCCAACCGGGCGCCAACCGGAGGAGCCCCTGGACGAAGAAAGCGAGGATCCGGCCCAGCATCCGGTCGCAACCGGCTGGTCCGGTCACTGGTCCGGTCGGACCGTATTCCAGACCGGACAGTCCGGTCACTGGTCCGGTTGACCGGGTTTGACGAGAAGAAAGCTGAGGTGGCAAGTGACCAACGGCCATATTTCGAAGTACACTATAAATAGGCCTTCTCCTACCACAGAACACTTAGGCAATACACTACAAGCTGTTCTTGAGCTCTCTCTCTCTTACTCCATTATTAGAAACACCAAAAGCCTCCGATCTCCCTCCTCCTCCACCCAAACTCAAATCCCTCCGGGGAATCACTAGAGGAGGACCCGATCTACTGTTCTAACAAGCCAAATCTCATTCCCCCTTGTATTCATCGAGAAGCTTGCTTCCTAGGGTTCCTTGGAAACCCTAGGTGGGCAAGAGGAGTCCGGAAGCATCCGGGCTGTAGATTTGCTCCGGGCAAGATTGTGAAGGTTTGGAGGCTACCTCAAAGTCTACCACAAGTGAGCGAGCTATTCCTTCGTGGGATAGGCTCCGGAGAATAGGGTGAGCCTTCGTGGCGTGGGGAATCCTTCGTGGGACCTCCACCCCTCCAAACGTGACGTACCTTGTTGCGAAGCAAGGGAACACGGGAATACATCCTCATCTCCGCGTGCTATCGGTTATCTCTAACCGAACTCCTTACTTGTGATTTAACTGCCTGAGAGAGCCTTCGTGCTCGAGATAGTTGTATCTTCATATAGGTTGCTTCACCTAGTTTGCATTAGGCTCACCTTTATATTCCGCAAAGCCTAATATTGCAAAGAAAGAATTAAAATCTGTAGAAACCTATTCACCCCCCTCTAGGTTTACCATCTCTATACTTTCAATTGGTATCAGAGCCTGGACTCTTATTAAGGGCTTCACCGCCTTAAGAGTGAGATGGAAAAACTATTCGAGAGTCTAGATGAAAACTCTAACCTTTCGGTTAAAGAGATGAAATCTAGATTCTTGGCATATGATGCCGAGAAGAAGAAAAAGGAGGATGAGCTACAAAGCCAAATGGCAGAGATGTCTACCATGCTTAAGAACTTGACTAGTGGGCCTCCTAGTACGGCTTCGGCCTCACTAGGGAGCTATCGCGAAGTCAACCATGACTATCCCAAAAACACTTCACCCATGCCTCATATAAACCATAGTGGGAATGTTCCCCATTTTGATGGAACTCACTTTCCTTTTTGGAAATCTTCTATGGAATCTCATATTCGCAGCTGCAGCGTGGAGTTGTGGGAGATCATTGTTCATGGATACCTGGAGCCATAAGATCCCATTCGGTTGACCTCCACCGAATTCTACAACCGTCAACTCAACGCATCCGCACGTGACAAGATTAGAAGTGGCATCAACCGCAAGCTCCTTGATCAAGTCAATGACATAGAGTCCGCTAAAGAGTTGTGGGATCGAATCGTAGTACTCCAAGAGGGAACCGATTTGATCCAATCCGCTCTTTATGAGACCGCAAAGCAAGAGGCTCATCAATTCATGATTCGAGAAGGAGAGTCCGTGGCCGATGCTTATGCAAGACTTGGTGCTCTTAGAGTAAGGGTCAAGGGACTCGGTGTTGAGAAGTACAATGACGGCTTCGAGATGAATGAAGCATTCATAAAGTCCAAGGTCATTGCTATGATTGCCGTCAAACAAGAAGACACCAACCTTGCACTCAACTTGCAAATCATGACCAAGAGTGCCGACCTCAACTCCGATGATCTAGTCTCCTATGTGGCCGCCAATGAAAACATGGCCAAAGCGTGAAAGAGGCTCATGGCAATGAACCGTGTTGATGAAGCCTCACACAACCATGAAGCGCCACACAACCTTGCTCTCAAAGCTAGGGCCGATCATGAAAGCAAGGAAGACTATGAAATTGAAGAAGATGAAGAGATGACTTCAACTAGTGACATGGATACCGACTTTGCTTTCTTTGCCAAGAAGTACAAGGCTAAGTTCCCTATGCTCCTCAATGACAAGAAGAAGAAGAGAACTTGCTACAATTGTGATGAAGATAGCCACTTTGCAAATGAGTGCCCTTATGAGAAAAGGGTGGACAAGCCAAGATTCATCAAAGGGGTCAAGCCAAGATTGAAGCCAAACCCAATCAATGATCGATACAAGAAGAACAAGGGAAGAGCCTTTGTTGGGGCCGAGTACTTGTCCGATGATGAAGAGGAAGATGAGGAGAAGGAGGCCGGGGTGGCCGGTTTGGCTTTCTTTAAGCCCGGGTCACTCTTCACATACGACTACTCCAAGGACTACTCCACGGAGAGTGATGTTGGATCTTCCTTCATGGCAAGGATAACTCAAGATGATGACTCCGATGACTCTACCTCATCTACAACCGTTGGTTCTTGTCTTATGGCAAGGGAAACCAAGGTAATGGAACCTCCATCTTCCCTATCTAGTGTTCTTGATGATGAAAACGAAAATCAAGATGAATTAATTGTGCTTAAGGAACTCTATGATGTTAGATGCACCCTTCGTGGTGAAGCTCTTGTCAAGTTTGATTTCTTGATGGACTCACTCAAAGAAAAGGATGAGTCCATTGAGGAATTAGAATATCATTTGAATGAGAAGGAACGGAGATTCAATCTCCTAAGACAAGAGCTAAAAACCGAAAGGTGCATATCTCAAGGCCTTAAGCAACAAATTGAAACTTATGAACTTGATAAAGTTAAGGACCTAGAAACTATTGATAGGGCTCAATTATTGACCCAAGAGCTCAATGCCTCAAAGGAGGAGCTTGAAGTTGCTCATGCTTCTCTCACTAGGGATCTTGACCACCTTGAAAGGGCTAACAAGCTTGTCAAGGATGAGCTCAAGAAACTTGGAGAGAACCATGATCTACTCCAAGAATCCTACAAAAAGGCTCTTGGATCAATGAAGGATCCCATTGATGTTGAAAAGCTTGCTTGTCCCTCCACTTCCTTTACTAGTGAGCATGCTAAACTTGTTGAGGAACATGTTCGTTTACAAGAGGAACTTTCTTTGCATGTTGAGACCAATGCATATCTTGAATCCTTGGTGACCAAATATGGTCTTGACTATCATCCTAATGAATCTTCTTGTGAGCAAGCATCTATTCTTGAGGAAAATGTTAGGTTAACAAAGGAACTTGCAAAGTTCACCACCGCCAAGAACAAGATGGGATTGGATGATCTCTTGAGTAAGCAAAGGTCAAACAATCAAAAGTATGGACTTGGATATGCTCCCAAGTCCCACAAGAAGAACAACTACAAGAAGGAGAAACCCGCTCAAGATAAGAACAAGAAGGTCACTAATAATGGCAAAGCCTCAAAGGGCAAAGCCACTAGTGGTGACCGCACGGGGCCAAACGATCACTATGCATTATTTGTTGATTATTATGGTGATGTCTATGCTAACTATGTTGGCCCTCCTAATGGCTATGCTTATAGAGAGTACTCAATTTGGGTACCAAAAGATATTGTTGCCATTGCAAAGGAACCCATTAATCGATGGGTTCCTAAATCCTCTACTTGATTTTGTAGGGGTATTCCTCCGGTGGTCCAAAATGGGTGTTTGATAGTGGATGCACCAATCATATGACCGGAGGAAGAGGTGTGCTTGATCAATTCATTGAAGATATCAACAAGAAGTCAAGCATCACTTTTGGTGACAACTCAAAGGGAAAGTTACTTGGGTATGGCAAGGTAGAAATCTCTAAGGACTTGTGCCTTGAGACGGTTATGCTTGTTGAACACCTTGGCTATAACTTACTTTCTATATATCATCTTGCTGATGCCGGTTACAATTCATATTTCACTAAATATTATGTGCAAGTCTTTAGGAGTGACAATCTCAAATTGGTCCGTGTTGGATATGTGGAGAACAACCTTTATGTGGTTGACCTCTCGAAAGAGAGCCCCTCTTTCTCCACATGTCTAATGGCGGCCAAGCATGACGAAGGTTGGTTGTGGCATCGCTGCCTTGGTCATGTTAACATGAGGAATCTTAAACAACTCCTAAAGGGTGAGCACATTGTGGGACTAACCGGCATTTCTTTTGAGAAAGATCGTGTTTGTAGTGCATGTGTAGCCGGAAAGCAACTCAATAAGAAGCATCCTATCAAGAGTATTGTTACCACATCTTGGCCTTTGGAGCTCCTTCATTTGGATCTCTTTGGGCCATCACATTATGATACTCTTGGTGGGAGCAAGTATGGACTTGTCATTGTTGATGATTACTCAAGATACTCTTGGGTCTTTCTCCTTAAGTCTAAGGACGAGACCCATAGAGAGTTCATCATCTTCGCCAAGAAAGCTCAACACATGTATGAATCCGAGATCAAGGCAATTAGGACCGACAATGGCACCGAGTTCAAGAACTACACTATGCAAGAGTTTGTTGATGATGAGGGCATCAAGCATGAGTTTTCGGCGCCATACACCCCTCAACAAAACGGTGTTGTTGAAAGGAAGAACCGTACTATCATTGAGATGGCAAGAACCATGTTGAGTGAATTCAACTCACCCCACAATTTTTGGGGAGAAGACATCTCTACGGCCGTTCACTACTCCAACCGGCTCTTCCTCCGTCCCCTCCACAACAAAACTCCATACGAGCTCCTTACCGGTAACAAGCCTAACGTCATGTACATTCGTGTTTTTGGATGCAAATGTCTTGTTAAAAACAACAAAAGAAAGCTCGGTAAATTTGAAACTAGAACCATAGAGGGTATATTTGTTGGATATGCGGAGAACTCTCACGCCTATAGATACTACAACCGGTCCACCGGGACTATTGAAGTATCTTGTGACGTGGTGTTCTTGGAGGATAATGGCTCCCAAGTGAAGCAAGTTGTTCCATGTGTTGCAGGTAATGATGATGATCCATCTAGTGCCATCAAGCATATGGGCATTGGACACATCCGGCCCATGGAAGTTCATAATGATGATCAAGATGATGGAGTAGATGTTTCAAGCACGCCACAAGTGGAGCCTAGCTCAACTCAAGTCGAACCATCAAGTGCAACTCAAGAACCATCCTCTACTCAAGATGAGTCACGTTCCGAAGAACAAGAAGAAGATCCTCATTCCACGGAGCAAGACCATGATGATGATCAAGAAACATCCTCAACTCATGATCAAGCTCAAGTGGTCCCTCATGATCAAGTACTAGCAAGAGATGAACTCATTGATCATGAAGGAACCGTTCGGAAGATCAAGGCCGCTACAAGGGCAAGTGACATGAAAGTGGATCAAGTCCTTGGTAGCATCTCAAGAGGAGTGGTAACTCGTAGACACCATGCATTACTTATCACTTATTGTCAACATCATGCTTTTGTGTCTAGTTTTGAACAACTTAAGGTACATGAAGCCTTGGTCGATCCGGATTGGGTAATTGCCATGCAAGAAGAATTGGAGTGTTTCACTCGTAACGAAGTATGGTCTCTAGTTGAGAGACCCAAGGATCATCGCATCAATGTCATTGGGACCAAATGGGTATTCAAGAACAAGCAAGATGAGAATGGCATTGTCATACGAAACAAAGCAAGGTTAGTGGCGCAAGGGTTTGCCCAAATAGAAGGTATGGATTTTGAGGATACCTTTGCGCCGGTAGCCCGTCTTGAAGCTATTCGTCTTTTGCTTGCATTTGCATCTTTCCACAATTTCAAATTATATCAAATGGATGTGAAAAGTGCATTTTTGAATGGTCCCCTAAAAGAAACCGCATATGTGGCTCAACCCCCGGGTTTCGAAGACCCATGCCGACCCAACCACGTGTATTTACTCCATAAGGCACTCTACGGTCTCAAGCAAGCTCCACGTGCTTGGTATGAGTTCCTTAGGGATTTCTTACTACATGATGGGTTTTGCATGGGTACGGTCGATTCCACCCTTTTCACCAAGCGGGTTAAAGGGGGTGGCCTCTTTATATGTCAAATATATGTTGATGATATTATCTTTGGTGGAACTAACCCCAATCATAACAAAGCTTTTGAGCTATTGATGACTAGGAAATTTGAGATGTCCATGATGGGAGAGTTGAAGTTCTTCCTAGGCTTCCAAGTGAGGCAACTTGCAAAAGGCACCTTCATCTCTCAAGAAAAGTATGTGAGGGACATGCTCAAGAAATTCAACATGACCAATGCGAGTCCAATGAAGACACCCATGCCCGTAAAGGGGCAACTTGGTTCATGTGACGGTGAGAAGGATGTGGACATAAAGGTATACCGCTCCATGATAGGATCCTTGCTCTACCTTTGTGCCTCTAGGCCGGATATCATGCTAAGTGTAGGGATGTGTGCTCGTTTTCAATCCGCTCCCAAGGAGAGCCATTTAGTGGCGGTCAAATGGATTCTAAGATACCTTGTTCTCACTCCTACTCTCGGGCTATGGTATCCAAAGGGGTCAACCTTTGAACTCATTGGCTATTCGGATTCCGATTGGGCCGGTGATAAGGTCGACCGGAAGTCTACCTCCGGGGCTTGCCAATTTATTGGCCGGTCATTGGTGAGTTGGTCATCCAAGAAACAAAACTCCACCGCCCTATCCACGCCGAAGCCGAATACATATCCGCGGCATCTTGTTGCACTCAATTGTTATGGATGAAGCAAACCTTGAAAGACTATGGTGTGTCTCTTGGTACAGTGCCTCTTCTTTGTGACAATGAAAGTGCAATAAAGATCGCCAACAATCCGGTTCAACATTGTCGCACCAAACATATTGACATTCGCCATCACTTCCTACGTGATCATGTTGCCAATAAGGATATTGATCTCACTCATGTGGGAACAACCTACCAATTGGCGGATATTTTCACTAAGCCTTTGGATGAAGCCCGCTTTGTTAACTTGAGAGGAGAACTTGGTATTCTTGATCCTAAAAACTTGGATTGATTAACTTCTTGCACTATATTCTTGCATTTATCTTGCTATCTAGCTTAGAGGCATAGCACTTATGGGGATAGTCATCCTACCATGTCTTGGTACGATGCATACCTATGTGTGCAACATAAATAGACCCAATGTCATTATATGGACCCAAGCATGTCTCTTCGCGGTCTCATGACATTTGCGCTTTCACATAGGGGGAGTAATCCCCCGCCCCTCATTGAGCCTTTATTACAACTTGATTTGACTATTTAAGGCCAAATGATCTTATTGCACACATCATTTCCAAATGACTTATGATTCTTGATATATACTTCGAATCATGCCCATTGTTGCTATTCACATCTTGTTTGGATTTTCTCTCCAATGGGTATGCCTAGAGAACTTTGTGTTTTCAACCCCATGTCTATGCTCATCTCATCATCATCTATCTATCTATATGTACATGTCATCATCTGAGCACTCACACACTTTTACACAAAGCATAGGGGCAAAACGAGGCAAATCTATACATATCTGGGCTGTCCGGTCCCTGGCCCGGTTGGACCGGGTCCCTGACCGGATGGTCCGGTCGACCGGGCGCCAACCGGGTGCTGGGCCGGATCGGCCGGCGCCTTGTCCGGTCGACCGGGCGCCTGGTCCGGTCGACCGGGCGCCCAACCGGCCGCGCAGCCTACTATAAATTGGGGACGGGATACCCCTTGGGGTCATCTTCCCCATTATTCCCCAACCTCCACACCTCCATGGCCGGCGCCCTGCTCACCTCCACCAAGATCTAGGCCGTTCCCACCACAAGAACTCCCCCAAACTCCACCAAACCATAGATCGGGCTCTTTGGGACATCTCCACCGAAGGATTTGAGCCCTCTCAAGCTAGTTTGGGAATTTTTGGTGTTCTTGGTTTTCAAGCCTTACCTCGTGCTCTTCTTGTTCTCTTGATCAAGGAGAACAATGTCTTCGGGTAATGTACTCTCCCTTCCTCCCTAATTTCTAGTCCTCTTCACACATTGCTAGTTCTTGACAAGATTTGAGGAGAACTTAGGGTTAGGGTTAGGGTTTGCAAGTCCTCATGCCTTTAGAGTGTCTCACACAACCAAGCACATACTCCACTCTATTGCTATAGTCTATGTTCAAGTTTTTGAGTTTTTGCATGAATTTGTGGTAGAAAATCTGGGCAACTTATTACAACTCGACAAATCCGGTTTGCCGCCCGGTCAACCGGCCCCTCAACCGGCCGGCCCGGCGTGCCGTCCGGTCTGACCGGATTTGCAACCGGCTCGTCCGGTCTGCAGCCCGGTTGGATCGGCCTGTGCGCTGGATCGCCCAGTTTTTTCGCACAATCTCATCAATACACTTGAATATATGCTATGCTTTTTGGTTCCCCTCTTATTGATGAAATGTACACTTACCCCACTGTTATCCTTGCTCTATTCTCTCATTCACAGGAAGTTGGAGTGGTGAACCTGAACGACGGGGCACTGTTGCCAAGCGAGGCCGTACTGCTGAGAATCCACCTCGCCGGTCTAGTGCTCGCGCACCTCCTTCTGCTCATCAGACCACTGACACGGGCAGCTCGGAGAGGAGAAGGACCAAGTCAGTGGGTGGTAAGAAGAAGGATAAGCATGCCGCCCAAGAAGATGCTGAAGTCGTGCCAGATTTCAATCTTGCGGATGCACACCGCGGTGAGTGGCGGGAAGTGAGGTTGGTGAATCCATATCGCCATGAGCGCCGGACTTACTTGGGTGGGGACAAGTTTTTCTGGACCAAGACACAAGCAACCCTATGGGAGGGCTTCTATGATGATCATGACAGTATGAAGAATGGAACAGTTGTGATGCCCAAGGTCATCAATCCTCAGGAGCTTGCCTTGCATGCAGCCACAAAGTACCGCTTTGTGGTTGAAACCTTGAAGGGTCTGGGCCTATATGACCTTGTGATACTCAAGCCTGATGAAGCACAAGAAGATTACACCTACTGTCCTCTGCTAGTCCGTCAGTTTCACTGCACTGTCTACTTTCATGAAGATGAAGACCGCACCATGACTTGGATGACTGGCAAGGAACAGTACTCTTGCACCTACACACAGTTCTGTGAGGCCTTGGGTTGTGGTGGTGACCGTGTTCCAGGGTACAGGATCCACTCTCGGTCCAAGATGACTAAGGGTGACATCTCCTTTTGCTACCCCACTAACCCAATAGCTACGCCTCCCACCATCTCAGGGATGTACTATTCATACCTTGTCCTTACCAAGCTATTCCGTGAGAACCTCATCAGCAAGTCTGGAGATACTAGTGAAGTCAGGAACTATCATCTGAACCTGATGTACTATTGCAACCCTGACAAGAGAAGGAAGATTGATGGGTGTGATCTTATTTACTCTGAGATCAAGCGTGCAGTGATGGACCGCATGACTCCAAACTATGCTCAGTACATTTAGCGGCTCACAGGGCCAGCCCTGGGGTGGGGCAGGCAGGGCGGCCGCCTGGGGCCCCAAAAATCCAAGGGCCTGTGGTGACCCTGCATACCACTGCATGTTGTAGTATGCCAGTCGTTGATATAACATTCACGAAGTACCATTCCGCAAATATTACATCCCTCAGAGTAGTACAACAGAACATAGCAGGTCCATAACTCATTCATTTAATATTACAAACATCATACATATATCGTCTCGGAGCTCCTCTTGGGTCCTAAGAGGAATACTCCTGGGTTCGAGGCGAACCCAACTTAGCTTACAATATAGATGTCTCATTAAGTTGTACATTTATTCTCTAGAGCAGCTAAATATTAAGAGTTCATGCTGCTCGGCTACTACCACTACTGGATGTTTCTAGGCTTGATCTCCTCCGGAAGCCTCCCCGGATCCGTAGACGATGAGGTAGTCTACTCCTTCGATACCTCCAGAGAGGTCTGGTTCTTCATAGCCGATGATTTCGGCTCCTTCATTGTTGTCGTAGTCCTCCTCCAGACGATTCAGACAATCTAAGCAAGGGATTTAAGATTGGGATGAGTAGGAGCGTACTCAGCAAATTCATTATAGAGAAGAGGTGTTTAATGCACTAGCTACGATATTAGACCAGAAAGTCTAATACCAATGCAAGTTTTGATAAACATTTCTTCAAGAGATTGCTTTTATTTCCAAGAGCTATGTCCGTCAGCCTTCACCGGTTTACTAGAACTTCATGGAGCTCCTTTCCGGCCGCGTTCGCAGTTCCTTATCCCGGAACAGGGAGTGACAGGTCACAGTTCTTTACACTCTACAGAGGTGTGTTGCTTTACCCATAAGAGATCTTAACCTTGGTGCCAACCGGGCAGCTTTCCCGTCCACACTTCCTTCGGTGTGAGGCCCGGTATAAGGTCTAGCCAATCATGTTCCTCCGCTACCTCGAACACCCACCCTTTGTTGCATGCCCCGACCCTGGGTCCACGCCGGTCCCATTATTCCTGTAGATTTCAAGGTGGACCCCGACCACGACGACAGTGCTGGGCTCTACCATACACTCCTACGCCGGTAGCTGCAACCCATCATAGACCGCAATACCGTGGGGACTTAGGACTCCCCAGCCTCACCGCTTGCTCCTTCGAGCGACAAGTGTACTACGGACTATGCCGTGGGGACTTAGGACTCCCCAGCCTCACCGCTTGCCCCCTTGGATTACAAGTGTACGACGGTAAAGCGCATCCGTTGATGAACGAGAGGTGGAAACACTTTTGACTATTCCGTCCCACTCCGGATCTTATGGTTAACATGGGTATTACGGCACAAGAATCACTGGCGACATTTGTTGTTTAATCCTAGATGGATATAAACCCTTGCAATGGAACCTCCACCATATCAACACAATCCATGGTTCCATTGCCCACCACATAGTCATATTCATAGTTATGAAAGTAGTGGTTTTGGTTTTTATGCAATAGTGATAATAATAGTACTTTGCAAGTAATTTGATAGAAATACTCAAATGTCATGAGCAAGTGATGAACTTGCCTGAACACTGCAAAGTTTTGCAGTTGGATGGTGTGGACTGACCCTTGTCCTCTGTCTCTGAAAAATAGCATCATTGTCCGATAAGGGCAATGGTTAAAGAAGCAATTATGCATAATTCCAGTTTTAGGGTTTGTTCCCCCCTTTCCGATGACGTTGTTATTTCATGTGAGAGGTTAATACTAAGAATAGCTTGTAGATTCTTGATTTTGGGTAAATACAACCTTGAAGTATTGTCAAGGTGTTTTTAAAGTCCAATTGCATTTAATGGACTTATTTTCATTATTGAAAATAATATGTGTGATTTAAATTATTATTTAAATCATCAAAATAAGACTTATTCTTAATTGTCTTCAAAAAATTCTGTTTGGTATTTTTATTTAAATAGAGAATTTTATGCTGATCAATTTTCATATTTTTAATTATTTTTTTAGAGCTCTTTTCAATTTTCTATTGAATTTCAAAGTTTCTGGTTTTTAATTGAATTGTGAAAAGTCACAATTGCCCCTGGGCCCACCTGTCAGTGGAGCCCAGTGGGTTGGGTTAGACCAGCTCGGGTCCAACCGACCCGAGCGGTCGCTCACTCCCTCACCTCCTCGCGCCGCCTCGACCTAACCCTAATCCCCTTTCGCTCTCTGGCGACCTGTGTCGCCCTCACCGTCGCCGCCCGATTCCGGCGGTCTCCGGCCGCCATGGCCCTCGCCATGGAGCGCAATTGAACCGCCAGGCGACGGCGATCCGTTACATCCGCGTCGATCTGGAGCAGACGCCGCTCCCGCTCGTCCTCGACCCTCTTCGCCATGGCTAGGGTTACGGGATCCGCGTGATCCCGCGGCTCCCAGAGCTCTTGGCGTGATGGCGCCGCCGTGGCTGTGCTGCCATGGTGGGGTGGTGTTGTGGCGCCGCCATGGCCTGGCTTGGCCTGGCGCCGCCGCGCCCTGGCGTGTGCCGCCGTGGCCGCCATGGTTGCTCGCCCGCTCGACCCTGGTACGTTCGCCATCTCTCCCTCTCTCTTGTGTGCTTGTTCTTCTTCCTCCTTCCTTAGCTCCGGTCTCAGCTTCTCCTCCTCGGGGAGAGACTGGCCGTTCTCATCTTTGCTCGTGGCCGTCTTCTTTGTGTTGCTTATGCTGATGTGCTGCTTGTGCTGCTGTGCAAGATTGCTAAGCTATGTGCCTGTGAAAGCTTGCTTTACTTGCTATAATTCTTCCCTGTGCCTCTGTTCTTGTTTCTATGCTTGCCTGACATCAAATGTGTTCATATATACTGCTCTGGCTTGAGTTCTGTGTGTATTACTTGCAATTTTGCAAGTGCCAGAGTATTAGTGTGCTGTTCCTTGTGCTCAAATTCATGAACATGCTCAATTGAGCATTGCAGTTGGCTTAACTGTATAATTCAGTGATTACTGGTATGTGCTTTATTTGTTTAGCAAGATCCAGTGGTTCATCAAGCCTTTGATGTGCTTCTGGATACAATCATATGATTACTACTATAGTATCTGTTTCTTCAGTTAAAGTTTGGGTGTAAATCTTCAGTGACTAGCTCAGTTCTGATACTATACTTGCTTATAGCCATCTGTATCAAGGGTTAGCAAGCCCTGGTGAGTCTCTGATCATCATTTGCTTGATGATTAGTTGTTATGCTTCTGGCAGTGTCTATCTGGTGCTCATTCTGGTATCTGTGTGACACATACACTTGTGCTAGTGAGGTTTATTGCTTACTCAAGCTTTATCTGTTGCTTGCATTGATCCTCTGGATCATTTGCAAGGTTCTGGTGCAGTGGTTACTTGTGTAATTCATTTAGCTCTGTTACCTTGCTTAATTGGTTAGATAAATGATGTGAACTGCCTTGCAGTGATGATCACATGAATTGATTTAGTAGAGCTTGAGGGATGCCAACTTCTGTTGGGTACCCTGGCTCCCTTTTGAACCCATCTGGGTAATGATAGATGTGCTGAGCTTAACTGTGGGGTTTGTGATGTGGTTGAGGTAGCCCTGACAGTAAATCATTGCTGTTAGGGTAGCTCCCACCTCTGTTGGCTTTTTGTGATGAATAGATGCTCACTGGCTAATCACTTGGTGAATTACCAGTAGCTTTGATGTTGATAAACAAGATAGGCACATGTTGCCTATCAGTCTGATGGTTTAACTAGACTAATAGGTGCTTGGTGAATCTGGGTGGCTACATAGGATTAAATCCATGCTGGATTTCTCTGGTTGTGACACTGTGTTGTCACAACCAGTGTTCCCTGGTTTGATTTCCTTCTAGCCTTAGTTGTATTTGCTGGCACCAATTGGTTTAGCAACCAAGTGATGATACATCTAGGGTTTCATACCCTTTTTGCTTCTGTGATGCATGAGTATGCTTAATTATGAGCAAAACCATGGTTTGCTCATGATGCTTGGTATACCTCACTCCAGCTCCTAGAATTTGGGGTTGGTGTAGAGGGTTTGCTTCTGTGTTGGTCTTATGGTTGATTTGCTTGCCCTGCTCCTCCTGGTGAGCTTGATGCTTGATTTAATTCAGTGGTGTGATGGAGCAGGTTGAACAGTGAAGCTGTTCTTCCTGTTCTAGCTGTTCTTGGTGTTCTTGGTGGCTTACCAGTGCAGTTCTATCGATGGCAATGGTTAGGGTTTACTGTGGAGACTTTATATGACCTCCACCTCCATCTCTGGTCGACAACAAGGCCTGGCAGCCTATTGTGACTCACCAGCTGTGTGTGTGTGGTGTGCTGCATGCACACTGCTGTGTGAGCAGCCTAGCTGTGTGTGTGTGCTAGTGCTGTGCACTTGGACTTGGTTCTGTCTGTGACATGGATCTGCTCGGCAGAGACTTGATCATATCCTCTTCATTTCAATTGTTTGCTAACCTGCCAAGTGGCTTTGCCACTTGGCTTAATACTTTGATTGTTGTGTATGTGTGCAGGAATCAAGAAGATGCTCAAGATGGACTCAAGACCATCTTGATCAAAGAATTCATGAAGATCACAATGTAGTTTAGGACATTTAAATAACTTGTAATTTTCCTTTTTCAATTCCTATTTCATCAATTCTTGTAATATGTTGTAAATTTCTTTATCTATTCAGGATATTGTAATGACAATGTAATATGTGTGTGATTATCAATAAAGCTCAAGTTTTCCTTAATGAGCTTAATGTATTTATTGTATTACTTATATTCTGGCTTAATGATAATTGTTTGTTAAATTATCTCAAATTTGAATTATGTGATAACCATTTGATGTTTGAATTTGAAATTCAAATTCAAATTTGGTTTGAATTCATTCAAACAACTTAACTTGTAATTCAATCATGCAACTTATGATTTCAATGCAATTCCACTTCTCTCTTCTCAAAACCCTAATTTAGACAAGTAGGAACAAGTTCATCGCACTCTCGAAACCCTAACCCTGTAAGGTGTCGAGAGAGAAACCTGTCCCCCTTCGATGCAGTTTTGTTTTAAAAGCGCGAAATTTCCCCGTAATTTACAATGCAATGCACATCCCTTTCTAAAAACTACCCCTCGATCGCCTCTAAACCTGGGACATTACAACCTTTCCCCCTTAAAGAAAACTTCGTCCCGAAGTTGTGGTTGTAATACCTGAAAAGTTCGGGGTATGTTTTCCTCAGGTCTTCCTCCTTTTCCCAGGTGGCTTCCCTCTCGGGATGATGCTTCCATTGAATCTTGCAGTACTTTATAGCTCGATTCCTGAGTTGTTTCCAGTTCTCCTCGAGAATCCTTGCTAGCTTCTCGATGTATGTCAAATCTGGTTGTAATTCAAGCTCTTCATGTGATACTGGTTCATCTGGGGTCTTCAAACATTTTCTGAGTTGAGACACATGGAATACGTTGTGAACCTGAGATAATCTTCCCGGTAGTTCCAATTCAAAGGCTAACCCTCGGTTTTGACCCAGAATCTTGAAAGGTCCGATGTACCTAGGGCTTAGCTTTCCTTTTACTCCAAACCTCTGAAGTCCCTTCATCGGGCTCACCTTGAGATATACCATGTCTCCAACTTGTGGCTCCCATGTTCTTCTCTTTAGATCGGCATAACTCTTCTGTCGGCTCTGAGCTATCTTGAGCCTATCTCTGATAATGTCAATTATTTGTTGCTTTTCCTTGACATAATCAGGGTTGAACTCTTTGCTTGCTCCGGCTTCATACCAACATATTGGAGATCTACACTTTCTTCCATACAGAGCTTCGAACGGTGCCATCTTGATGCTGCTTTGATAGCTGTTATTGTATGAAAACTCTGCTAGTGGTAAGTGCTCCTCCCATGATCCTCCGAAGTCTAGGGCACAAGCCCTAAGCATATCCTCTAGAATCTGGTTAGTTCTTTCCGTTTGTCCACCTGTCTGAGGATGATAGGCGGTACTATAGTCCAACTTGGATCCTAAAGCTTCGTGTAGTTGCTTCCAAAATGCTGACGTGAATACGGATCCTCGATCCAACACGATCTTCTTGGGCACTCCATGTTTACTCACGATCTCTTTGATGTAAAGATCGATGAGTTTCTCTCCTTTATCTTGCTGGTTTACCGCTAAAAAGTGTGCGCTTTTCGTCAACCGGTCCACGATTACCCATATCATGTCCTTTTTTTTATTGGTCATGGGTAGTCCGGTGATGAAATCCATTCCTATCTCCTCCCATTTCCATTCTGGAATAGGTAAAGGTTGTAATTTCCCTGCCGGACTCTGATGTTCAGCCTTCACTCTTTGGCAGGTATGGCATTCCGCCACATATTGTGCTATCTCTCTCTTCATGTTGTTCCACCAGAATAGCTCCTTTAGATCCATGTACATCTTTGTACTTCCCGGATGAATGGAGTATGGTGTTTGATGGGCTTCCCGGAGTATTACTTCCTTGATTTCAGCAATATCCGGAACACAAATCCTCTTCTGGAACCATAATGATCCCGATTCTCCTCGATGAAATTCTGATGGTCTTCCTTCATCTATCCTTCTCATCTCCTCCACGATGAATGGATCGTCCAACTGACCCATCATTATCTCATTCTTCATGTTGACATTTAGCTCATCGGCTACTTGCAAAGCCGATAGTCCTTCATGAGCTTCCTTCTCCCAAAGTTGTATTTGGGCTTGACTTATTTCCTTCCTCAACTCCGGTGATAACTCTTGTTCTACTCCGCCAGTGCTCTTCCTACTCAAGGCATCTGCTACAACATTGGCCTTTCCTGGAGTGTAATTGATGGTCAAATCATAATCCTTGATTAATTCTAGCCATCTTTTCTGCCTCATGTTGAGTTCCTTCTGAGTAAAGAAGTATTTGAGACTCTTATGATCTGTATAGAGCTCACACTTGGCTCCATAGAGAAAATGTCTCCAAGTTTTGAGTGCAAATACAACTGCTGCTAATTCCAAGTCATGTGTTGGATAGTTTACTTCATGAGGTCTGGGTTGCCTCGATCCATAAGATATTACCTTCCGATCTTGCATGAGTACGCAACCCAATCCATCCTTGGATGCGTCACAGTACACGGTGTAATCCTTGCCAACTTCCGGAACTGCTAACACCGGTGCCGTGGTGAGTTTCTCCTCCAGAGTTTGAAAACTCTTCTCACACTCCTCTGACCACACGAATGGTGTGTTCTTTCTTAACAGCTTTGTCATTGGTCCTGCTATCTTGGAGAATCCTTCAATGAATCTCCGATAATATCCTGCCATTCCCAGGAATCCTCGGATTTCCTTGACAGTCCTGGGTGCTTCCCATTCTAGAACTGTTGCTACCTTACTCGGGTTAACAGCTATTCCATCTTTACTAATGACATGACCAAGAAATTCCACTTGATCTAGCCAAAATTCACACTTGCTAAACTTGGCATAAAGTTGGTGTTCTCTTAGTGTTTGCAACACTAACCTCAAATGTTCAGCATGTTCGGCTTTGTTCTTTGAATAGATCAAGATATCATCAATGAATACGATGACAAACTTGTCTAGATATGGCATGAAAATCTTATTCATGAGATTCATGAAAATTGCGGGGGCATTGGTTAATCCAAAAGGTACTACAAGGTATTCATGATGTCCATACCTTGAGACAAAAGCAGTTTTCGGAACGTCTTCCTTCTTGATCTTTATCTAGTGATAACCGGATCTTAGATCAATTTTGGAAAAGACTCCCGCGCCTCTAACTTGATCGAACAGATCTTGTATTCTTGGAAGTGAATACTTGTTCTTGATTGTGACGTTGTTCAGATTCCTGTAGTCTCCACACATCCTTCTTCCTCCATCTCTTTTATCCACGAAGATCACAGGTGATCCCCATGGTGAAACACTTTCTTGTATAAATCCTTTCTGTTCCAAGTCATCCAATTGCTCCTTAAGTTCTTTCAATTCCTTAGGCCCCATCTTATATGGTGCTTTAGCAATCGGAGTTGTTCATGAAATTAGGTCGATAGTGAATTCTATCTCCCTATCTGGTGGCATACCAGGTAATTCCGTAGGAAACACATCCTGGAATTCATTCACTATAGGTATATCCTCTAACTTCACCTCCTTCATGCTGTTCAAATGTAGCTCCACTTCAATCTGTGTATGTTTGTCGCCTTGGTAGATCATTCTACTTCCATCGGGGCTTTTCAAAGATACCGTCTTATTCACACAGTCGATCAATGCTCCATTAGCTTCTAACCAGTTCATACCAAGAATGACATCAATGTCCTTCATCGGTAAAATGAACAGGTCCGCGTCAAACGTGCACTTATTGATCATGATAACTTGTTTTTGTTTGGTATGGGTTACTACTATCGTTCCCCCCGCAGAAAGTATAGTTATGGGTGTATCTAACTTAGTGCAAATAATCCCATGTTTGATGATGAATTGCTGAGAAATGAATGATGTAGTTGCACCAGTATCAAAAAGTACTTTGCCAGGATGAGTGAGTATCTGGAGCGTACCTATCACCGCCTGATCGGAGTTGACCACCTCCTCCAGACTAGTGCAGTTCAGCTTGCCGAAGGGCTTCTTATTCTTCCAGTTCCCTCCGGTGTTTCCTCCTCGGCTTCCACCTCCTCCAGACTGACCTCCTCCGGTGTTTCTCTTGGGGCAGTCCTTCAACATGTGCCCCTCCTGGCGACAACCAAAGCATATAATCCTTGGTTTCTTGCAATCCTTGGCAAAATGCCCTGTGAGTCCACAGCTTCTGCAAACTATTTGATTTGCAGTCTGGAATGCTTGGTTCTTCCTGCTACCGTAGTAGTTGCTGTTGTTGTTGTTGTTGTACCTTGGCTTGAAACTCAAGCTGGTATTGGGCTTGTTACTAACAAACCTCTTAGGCTCAAACTTGGCCTTTTTCCTCTTTTCCTCCTGCAGTTGCTTGAAATCATCTTCCAGAGTGATGGCTGCATCCACCAACTCTTGGAACTCCGTCGCTCTCATCATACGGAGCTGTACCTTGAACTGGGGACTTAACCCCCTCAAAAACCTCTTCTTTTTCTTGTCCTCGGTGTTGACTTCATCAACAGCATACCGGGACAGCTTTGAGAATTCCCTGACATAAGTCAGGATGGCCTTGTCCTTCTGCTCGAGACTTTCAAACTCTCGACGCTTCAGTTCCACAATACTTTCAGGGACATTGGATTCCCTGAACTTCCTTGTGAATTCCTCCCAGGTGAATACTTTTCCAGCCGGATAAACGGCTACGATATTATCCCACCATGATGCGGCGGGTCCACACAATAAGTGTGTAGCATAACGGACCTTCTCCTGGTCATTGCAACCAACCATGTTGAGCTTTCGCTCAGTGTCCATAAGCCAATCTTCCGCGTCCATTGGCTCGGGCGCGTATGCGAAAGATATATGCTTGGTATTCTGGAAGTCTGCTAGGGTGACTCCCGGATTCTCGGGTCTCTCCACCCTGTTCTGCTGCAGCAATTCTTGAAAGAATTTGTTCTGCTGCTCCAACGTTACACGTTGTCTTTCCTCCACCAGCTGCATGTACTGGACGAAATTCTGCTGCGTCATGGGTGGTGGTGGTGGTGGAAACTGATTCCGGGCTGCTTCATCAGCCTCTTCCTTTTGCTTTGCTTCGCGCTCCATGCGCTGCGCTTCGGTCTCCTCTCCTAACGCTCCCAACATAACCCTCTAGTTCTGCAACACAAGATGATACTCATAATTACTCCATGCGCAAGTTTTCTGAGCTCAACTTTGTGCACAGAACTAGCCACGCAATGGAAATCAAGAAGCAAATCCAAATCATACAAAACATATACCATGTATATACATACTTAAGTGGTCTTATTACAATACTCAAGTCGATGTGAGTATGCAAACTCACTTATTAAAGTATATATACAAATTTCTACAAATATTACACTCTACAATACACGTGGTACTTGTGTATTGTAGACCGGCTTTCCTTGGTGGACTCTAGTCGATCTTCACTCCCGGTACATCCCAGGCTTCCATCCGGTCGAACGTGTCGTCCTCCTGATAGACCCTGGAACATAAGGTCTCCCCGTCGGCTGGTAGTCAGAATCCGATGATGATCCTAGGGAGAAATCAGTGTTCACAAACTGATCGTTGAGTGCATCATAGTCCACCCATCGGGTGTACTCCCCTGTAGCTCCACCATAGGTATTTCCAATATTCGTATCCGACTCAACCTGTGTCGGATACCCTCCATCAACTCCTCCATTACTAGGATAACTCTGGTTCTGGGTTGTGGCGTCATCATTCATTTCCCCGTCATAATACACTGAAGTACTATGAGTTCCATTATCAGATCCCCAACGCCAACCCGTGGAGTTTTCTATAGGAGTCTCGGAACGCTGATTGTTTCCGGATTCCTCTCCACCCTCATATCCCCCATAAGAACTACCAAGATAGTTCCCAGGTGTAACGGGTGTAGTTTCCCGCTCAAGAGGATCGATACTAATGTAATCACCAGCTGAGTAAACTGGTGTGTGCACCACATTCTCCATAGGTTCTTTCCCCCTAATCTCCTCCTTGGGTTCAGTAAACTCCTCTAGCATCGTATCAATTGCTCCCGTCAGATGATGGTTCAACTGGAAGAGCAATGATATTAAGTTGCGGCTATTATCCATGTATTTTGCAGCTGCTATTGGTTTGCGTTTTGCATATTTGTAGTGGTTAAGCATGGGATCCTCTTCCTCCTGATTATGAGGAATGTGGGTGAATTCGGAACCCATAAGCTCTTTCGTCTTATGCTCCCGAATATCGGTGATGGCTCTCATAACGGCTATATGGTAGGCTGTGTTGATAGTTCTGGCTTCACTCTTTGGCATTACTACGCTCATTCCCAAAGATTCGGGAAGTCGCAGTCCTACCCTACACTTGGCCAATACAGTACCATCGTAGTACATGTATTTCTTTACTTGGATCTGGGGATCACACCCAAATTCAAGTAACATGGCACGTAGAATATCTGCAAGTCCTCCTTCATATTCGCTCAGTGTGGAATCCATCACTTTCACGTTTCGTCCCGGACGTGAACTTGCCATGTTGGCTGTAGAAATAGAAAGATTATAAGATTAGTAATAATGCATCATAATAGAGATAATAAAGAATTATCGCACTAAAAGATATGATTGTTGTATTCTCAATTGAATATACACCATATTTTTAGACAATTCTTTACTAGTCCTATTTGACTCCTAACGTTTGGTCCCATTTACTAGGTTCCAACCTAAGGTCAAAGCTTTTGCTCTGATACCAACTGTGGTGACCCTGCATACCACTGCATGTTGTAGTATGCCAGTCGTTGATATAACATTCACGAAGTACCATTCCGCAAATATTACATCTCTCAGAGTAGTACAACAGAACATAGCAGGTCCATAACTCATTCATTTAATATTACAAACATCATACATATATCGTCTCGGAGCTCCTCTTGGGTCCTAAGAGGAATACTCCTGGGTTCGAGGCGAACCCAACTTAGCTTACAATATAGATGTCTCATTAAGTTGTACATTTATTCTCTCGAGCAGCTAAATATTAAGAGTTCATGCTGCTCGGCTACTACCACTACTGGATGTTTCTAGGCTTGATCTCCTCCGGAAGCCTCCCCGGATCCGTAGACGATGAGGTAGTCTACGCCTTCGATACCTCCAGAGAGGTCTGGTTCTTCATAGCCGATGATTTCGGCTCCTTCATTGTTTTCGTAGTCCTCCTCCAGACGATTCAGACAATCTAAGCAAGGGATTTAAGATTGGGATGAGTACGAGCGTACTCAACAAATTCATTATAGAGAAGAGGTGTTTAATGCACTAGCTACGATATTAGACCAGAAAGTCTAATACCAATGCAAGTTTTGATAAACATTTCTTCAAGAGATTGCTTTTATTTCCAAGAGCTATGTCCGTCAGCCTTCACCGGTTTACTAGAACTTCATGGAGCTCCTTTCCGGCGCGTTCAGTTCCTTATCCCGAACAGGAGTGACAGTCACGATTCTTTACACTCTGCAGAGGTGTGTTGCTTTACCCATAAGAGATCTTAACCTTGGTGCCAACCGAGCAGCTTTCCCTTCCACACTTCCTTCGGTGTGAGGCCCGGTATAAGGTCTAGCCAATCATGTTCCTCCGCTACCTCGAACACCCACCCTTTGTTGCATGCCCCGACCCTGGGTCCACGCCGGTCCCATTATTCCTGTAGATTTCAAGGTGGACCCCGACCACGACGACAGTGCTGGGCTCTACCATACACTCCTACGCCGGTAGCTGCAACCCATCATAGACCGCAATACCGTGGGGACTTAGGACTCCCCAGCCTCACCGCTTGCTCCTTCAGGCGACAAGTGTACTACGGACTACGCTGTGGGGACTTAGGACTCCCCAGCCTCACCTCTTGCCCCCTTGGATTACAAGTGTACTACGGTAAAGCGCATCCGTTGATGAACGAGAGGTGGAAACACTTTTGACTATTCCGTCCCACTCCGGATCTTATGGTTAACACGGGTATTACGGCACAAGAATCACTGGCGACATTTGTTGTTTAATCCTAGATGGATATAAACCCTTGCAATGGAACCTCCACCATATCAACACAATCCATGGTTCCATTGCCCACCACATAGTCATATTCATAGTTATGAAAGTAGTGGTTTTGGTTTTTATGCAATAGTGATAATAATAGTACTTTGCAAGTAATTTGATAGAAATACTCAAATGTCATGAGCAAGTGATGAACTTGCCTGAACACTGCAAAGTTTTGCAGCTGGATGGTGTGGACTGACCCTTGTCCTCTATCTCTGAAAAATAGCATCATTGTCCGATAAGGGCAATGGTTAAAGAAGCAATTATGCATGATTCCAGTTTTAGGGTTTGTTCCCCCCTTTCCGATGACGTTGTTATTTCATGTGAGAGGTTAATACTAAGAACAGCTTGTAGATTCTTGATTTTGGGTAAATACAACCTTGAAGTATTGTCAAGGTGTTTTTAAAGTCCAATTGCATTTAATGGACTTATTTTCATTATTGAAAATAATATGTGTGATTTAAATTATTATTTAAATCATCAAAATAAGACTTATTCTTAATTGTCTTCAAAAAATTCTGTTTGGTATTTTTATTTAAATAGAGAATTTTATGCTGATCAATTTTCATATTTTTAATTATTTTTTTAGAGCTCTTTTCAATTTTCTATTGAATTTCAAAGTTTCTGGTTTTTAATTGAATTGTGAAAAGTCACAATTGCCCCTCGGCCCACCTGTCAGTGGAGCCCAGTGGGTTGGGTTAGACCAGCTCGGGTCCAACCGACCCGAGCGGTCGCTCACTCCCTCACCTCCTCGCGCCGCCTCGACCTAACCCTAATCCCCTTTCGCTCTCTGGCGACCTGTGTCGCCCTCACCGTCGCCGCCCGATTCCGGCGGTCTCCGGCCGCCATGGCCCTCGCCATGGGGCGCAATCGAACCGCCAGGCGACGGCGATCCGTTCCATCCGCGTCGATCTGGAGCAGACGCCGCTCCCGCTCGTCCTCGACCCTCTTCGCCATGGCTAGGGTTACGGGATCCGCGTGATCCGGCGGCTCCCAGAGCTCTTGGCGTGATGGCGCCGCTGTGGCTGTGCTGCCATGGTGGGGTGGTGCTGTGGCGCCGCCATGGCCTGGCTTGGCCTGGCGCCGCCGCGCCCTGGCGTGTGCTGCCGTGGCCGCCATGGTTGCTCGCCCGCTCGACCCTGGTACGTTCGCCATCTCTCCCTCTCTCTTGTGTGCTTGTTCTTCTTCCTCCTTCCTTAGCTCCGGTCTCAGCTTCTCCTCCTCGGGGAGAGACTGGCCGTTCTCATGCTGCTCTGTGGCCGTGCTGCTGTGTTGCTTATGCTGATGTGCTGCTTGTGCTGCTGTGCAAGATTGCTAAGCTATGTGCCTGTGAAAGCTTGCTTTACTTGCTATAATTCTTCCCTGTGCCTCTGTTCTTGTTTCTATGCTTGCCTGACATCAAATGTGTTCATATATACTGCTCTGGCTTGAGTTCTGTGTGTATTACTTGCAATTTTGCAAGTGCCAGAGTATTAGTGTGCTGTTCCTTGTGCTCAAATTCATGAACATGCTCAATTGAGCATTGCAGTTGGCTTAACTGTATAATTCAGTGATTACTGGTATGTGCTTTATTTGTTTAGCAAGATCCAGTGGTTCATCAAGCCTTTGATGTGCTTCTGGATACAATCATATGATTACTACTATAGTATCTGTTTCTTCAGTTAAAGTTTGGGTGTAAATCTTCAGTGACTAGCTCAGTTCTGATACTATACTTGCTTATAGCCATCTGTATCAAGGGTTAGCAAGCCCTGGTGAGTCTCTGATCATCATTTGCTTGATGATTAGTTGTTATGCTTCTGGCAGTGTCTATCTGGTGCTCATTCTGGTATCTGTGTGACACATACACTTGTGCTAGTGAGGTTTATTGCTTACTCAAGCTTTATCTGTTGCTTGCATTGATCCTCTGGATCATTTGCAAGGTTCTGGTGCAGTGGTTACTTGTGTAATTCATTTAGCTCTGTTACCTTGCTTAATTGGTTAGATAAATGATGTGAACTGCCTTGCAGTGATGATCACATGAATTGATTTAGTAGAGCTTGAGGGATGCCAACTTCTGTTGGGTACCCTGGCTCCCTTTTGAACCCATCTGGGTAATGATAGATGTGCTGAGCTTAACTGTGGGGTTTGTGATGTGGTTGAGGTAGCCCTGACAGTAAATCATTGCTGTTAGGGTAGCTCCCACCTCTGTTGGCTTTTTGTGATGAATAGATGCTCACTGGCTAATCACTTGGTGAATTACCAGTAGCTTTGATGTTGATAAACAAGATAGGCACATGTTGCCTATCAGTCTGATGGTTTAACTAGACTAATAGGTGCTTGGTGAATCTGGGTGGCTACATAGGATTAAATCCATGCTGGATTTCTCTGGTTGTGACACTGTGTTGTCACAACCAGTGTTCCCTGGTTTGATTTCCTTCTAGCCTTAGTTGTATTTGCTGGCACCAATTGGTTTAGCAACCAAGTGATGATACATCCAGGGTTTCATACCCTTTTTGCTTCTGTGATGCATGAGTATGCTTAATTATGAGCAAAACCATGGTTTGCTCATGATGCTTGGTATACCTCACTCCAGCTCCTAGAATTTGGGGTTGGTGTAGAGGGTTTGCTTCTGTGTTGGTCTTATGGTTGATTTGCTTGCCCTGCTCCTCCTGGTGAGCTTGATGCTTGATTTAATTCAGTGGTGTGATGGAGCAGGTTGAACAGTGAAGTTGTTCTTCCTGTTCTAGCTGTTCTTGGTGTTCTTGGTGGCTTACCAGTGCAGTTCTGTCGATGGCAATGGTTAGGGTTTACTGTGGAGACTTTATATGACCTCCACCTCCATCTCTGGTCGACAACAAGGCCTGGCAGCCTGTTGTGACTCACCAGCTGTGTGTGTGTGGTGTGTTGCATGCACACTGCTGTGTGAGCAGCCTAGCTGTGTGTGTGTGCTAGTGCTGTGCACTTGGACTTGGTTCTGTCTGTGACATGGATCTGCTCGGCAGAGACTTGATCATATCCTCTTCATTTCAATTGTTTGCTAACCTGCCAAGTGGCTTTGCCACTTGGCTTAATACTTTGATTGTTGTGTATGTGTGCAGGAATCAAGAAGATGCTCAAGATGGACTCAAGACCATCTTGATCAAAGAATTCATGAAGATCACAATGTAGTTTAGGACATTTAAATAACTTGTAATTTTCCTTTTTCAATTTCTATTTCATCAATTCTTGTAATATGTTGTAAATTTCTTTATCTATTCAGGATATTGTAATGACAATGTAATATGTGTGTGATTATCAATAAAGCTCAAGTTTTCCTTAATGAGCTTAATGTATTTATTGTATTACTTATATTCTGGCTTAATGATAATTGTTTGTTAAATTATCTCAAATTTGAATTATGTGATAACCATTTGATGTTTGAATTTGAAATTCAAATTCAAATTTGGTTTGAATTCATTCAAACAACTTAACTTGTAATTCAATCATGCAACTTATGATTTCAATGCAATTCCACTTCTCTCTTCTCAAAACCCTAATTTAGACAAGTAGGAACAAGTTCATCGCACTCTCGAAACCCTAACCCTGTAAGGTGTCGAGAGAGAAACCTGTCCCCCTTCGATGCAGTTTTGTTTTAAAAGCGCGAAATTTCCCCGTAATTTACAATGCAATGCACATCCCTTTCTAAAAATTACCCCTCGATCGCCTCTAAACCTGGGACATTACAACCTTTCCCCCTTAAAGAAAACTTCGTCCCGAAGTTGTGGTTGTAATACCTGAAAAGTTCGGGGTATGTTTTCCTCAGGTCTTCCTCCTTTTCCCAGGTGGCTTCCCTCTCGGGATGATGCTTCCATTGAATCTTGCAGTACTTTATAGCTCGATTCCTGAGTTATTTCCAGTTCTCCTCGAGAATCCTTGCTGGCTTCTCGATGTATGTCAAATCTGGTTGTAATTCGAGCTCTTCATGTGATACTGGTTCATCTGGGGTCTTCAAACATTTTCTGAGTTGAGACACATGGAATACGTTGTGAACCTGAGATAATCTTCCCGGTAGTTCCAATTCAAAGGCTAACCCTCGGTTTTGACCCAGAATCTTGAAAGGTCCGATGTACCTAGGGCTTAGCTTTCCTTTTACTCCAAACCTCTGAAGTCCCTTCATCGGGCTCACCTTGAGATATACCATGTCTCCAACTTGTGGCTCCCATGTGTGGCCCGCCCCACCCTTCCACCCTGCTGGCTCCGCCACTGATAAAACCTCCTATAAGTTGCAAGCCTCATGCATCGAATACTAAAAGTGTCCGCTCCTTGTCCCAATTAGCTCGGATTTCCATGGATTATCATTGCATTACATATGTTTCAACCAAGTGTCACAAAGGGGTACATCTATGCCACCTGTACAAAGGTCCAAGGAGATAGATCGCATTTGATCTCTCAATTTTGATAGATCTCAACTTGAGGACATCCATACCGGGACAACATAGAAAACAGATAATGGACTCCTCTTTTATGATTTAATCATTCAACAACAGATAATATTCTCATAAGAGATTTGAGGATTAATGTCCAAGCTGAAACTTCCACCATGATACATGACTTTGATTGGCGGCCCAAAGTTCTTCTCTAACAATATGCATACTCAAACCATTTAACTCATGGCAAATCTCCCTTACTTCACACAAGACGAACATGCATAGCAACTCACATGATATTCAACAAAGGTGTGACAGGTTGATGGCGTCCCCAGATAACATGGTTACCACTCAACAAGCAACTTATAAGAACTAAGATACATAAGCGACATATTCTTTACTACAATAGTTTTTTAGGCTACTTTCCCATGAGCTATGTATTGCAAAGATAAGGAATGAATTTTTTTAAAAGGTAGCACGCAAGCAATTTACTTGGAATGGCAGAAAAATACCACATAGTAGGTAGTTATGGTGGACACAAATGGCATATGTTTTGGCTCAAGGTTTTGGATGCACGAGAAGCATTCCCTCTTAGTACAAGGCTTTGGCTAGCAAGGTTGTTTGAAGCAAACACAAGTATGAACCGGTACAGCAAAACTTACATAAGAACATATTGCAAGCATTATAAGACTCTACACTGTCTTCCTTGTTGCTCAAACACTTTTACAAAAAATATTTAGACTTTAGAGAGACCAATGATGCAAACCAAATTTCAACAAGCTCTAAGGTAGTTCTCCACTAATAGGTTTAAACCACATGATGCAAGAGCTTAAACATGATCTACTTGAGAGCTCAAAACAATTGCCAAGTATCAAATTATTCAAGAAAACATACCAATTACCACATGAAGCATTTTCTGTTTCCAACCAAATAGCAATAAATGAAGCGGCTTTCAACTTTCGCCATGAATATTAAAAGTAAAACTAAGAACACCAGTGTTCAATATGAAAAAGCGGAGCGTGTATTTCTCCCACACAAGGAATGCTAGGATCCGAATTTATTCAAACATAAACAAAAATAAAAGCACACATGCGCTCCAAGTAAAGCACATAAGATGTGACGGAATAAAAATATAGTTTCACTAGAGGTGACCTGATAAGTGGTTGATGAAGAAGGGGATGCCTTGGGCATCCCCAAGCTTAGATGCTTGAGTCTTCTTGAAATATGCAGGGATGAACCACGGGGGCATCCCCAAGCTTAGACTTTTCACTCTTCTTGATCATATTATATCATCCTCCTCTCTTGATCCTTGAAAACTTCATTCACACCAGACTCAAAACAATCTCATTAGAGGGTTAGTGCATAATCAAAAATTCACATGTTCAGCGAGGACACAATCATTCCCAATACTTCTGGACATTATCCAAGGCTACTGAAATTTAATGGAGCAAAGAAATCCACTCAAACACAGTAAAGGAGGCAATGTGAAATAAAAGGCAGAATCTGTCAAAACAGAACAGTCCGTAAAGATGAATTTTTTCGAGGCACTTAACATGCTCAGATGAAGAAGCTCAAATTGAATGAAAGTTGCGTACATATCTGAGTATTACTCATGATTTTTTACAGAATTTTTAGATTCTCCTAAAGAGAGAACAGCCCAAATTCATGACAGCTAAAAATCTGCTTCTGTGCAGAAATCCAAATCTAGTATCAACTCTCTATCAAAGACTTTACTTGGAACAACAATGCAATAAAGTAAAGATACAAAGGTATTGCTACAGTAGTAGCAAGCACCTTGACTCAAATATAAAACAAAAATTGCAGAAAATAAAATAATGGGTTGTCTCCCATAAGCGCTTTTCTTTAACTCCTTTCAGCTAGGCGCAGAAAGTGTAAATCAAGTAACATCAAGAGAAGAAGCATCAACATCATAATTTGTTCTAATAATAGAATCAAAAGGCAATTTCATTCTCTTTCTAGGGAAGTGTTCCATACCTTTCTTAAGAGGGAATTGATATTTAATATTTTCTTCTTTCATATCAATAATAGCACCAATAGTTCGAAGAAAGGGTCTTCCCAAAATAATAGGACAAGATGCATTGCATTCAATATCCAAGACAACAAAATCAACGGGGACAAGGTTATTGTTAACCGTAATGTGAACATTGTCAATCCTCTCCAAAGATTTCTTTATAGAATTATCAGCAAGATTAACATCCAAATAACAATATTTCAAAGGTGGCAAGTCAAGCATATCATAGAGTTTCTTAGGCATAACAGAAATACTTGCACCAAGATCACATAAAGCATTACAATCAAAATCATTGACCTTCATTTTAATGATGGGCTCCCAACCATCTTCCAACTTCCTAGGAATAGAAGTTTCAAGTTTTAATTCCTCTTCTGTAGCTTTAATGAGAGCATTTGTAATATGTTTTGTAAAGGCCAAGTTTTTAGCACTAGCATTAGGACTTCTAGCAAGTTTTCGCAAGAACTTAATAACTTCAGAGGTATGACAATTATCAAAATCAAAACCATTATGATCTAAAGCAATGGGATCATTGTCCCCAATACTCTGAAAAATTTCAGCACTTTTATCACAAACAGTTTCAGCAGTTTCAGACAATTTTGCATGCTTTGTATTAGAAGTAGAAATATTGTCAACACCAATTATTTACCATTGATAGTAGGAGGTTTAGCAACATGTGAAGCATCAACATTACTAGTGGTGGTAATAGTCCAACCTTTAGCTACATTATTCTCTTTAGCAAGTTTTTCTTCTCTTTCCCACCTAGCATGCAATTCAGCCATCATTCTAATATTGTCATTAATTCAAACTTGGATAGCGTTTGCTGTAGCAAATGACTTAATATCTTTAGTTTCATTAGGCATAACTTTCAGTTTTAAAAGATCAACATCAGCAGCAAGACTATCAACCTTAGAAGCAAGAACATCAATTTTACCAAGCTTTTCCTCAACATATTTGTTGAAAGCAGTTTGTGTACTAATAAATTCTTTAAGCATGACTTCAAGTCCAGAGGGTACACTCCTACTATTGTTGTAAGAATTACCATAACCATTACCATTATTAGAAGGATATGGCCTATAGTTGTTGTTACCAAAATTATTCCTATAAGCATTGTTGTTGAAATTACTATTTTTAATGAAGTTCACATCAACATGCTCTTCTTGAGAAACCAATGAAGCTAAAGGAACATTATTAGGATCAACATGAGATCTACCATTAACAAGTATAGACATAATAACATCAATCTTATCACTCAAGGAGGAGGTTTCTTCCAGAATTTACCTTCTTACCTTGAGGAGTCCTTTCAGTGTGCCATTCGGAGTAGTTGATCATCATATCATCAAGAAGCTTTGTTGCAGCACCCAAAGTGATGGACATAAAAGTACCTCCAGCAGCTGAATCCAATAGGTTTCTCGAAAAAAAAAATAATCTCCCCTTGCAGCGTGTCTTGATCTACCCGGCAACGGCGCCAGAAAAATAGCTTGATGACGCGTGAAACACACGTCCGTTGGGAACCCCAAGAGGAAGGTGTGATGCGTACAGCAGCAAGTTTTCCCTCGGTAAGAAACCAAGGTTATCGAACCAGTAGGAGATGAAGGCCACGTGAAGGTTGTTGGTGAAGGAGTGTAGTGCGGCGCAACACCAGGGATTCCGGCGCCAACGTGGAACCTGCACAACACAATCAAGATACTTTGCCCCAACTTAACAGTGAGGTTGTCAATCTCACCGGCTTGTTGTAAACAAAGGATTAAACGTATGGTGTGGAGAATGATGTTTGCTTGCAAAGAACAACAGAGAACAATGATTGCAGTAGGTTGTATTTCAGATGTAAAAGAATGGACCGGGGTCCACAGTTCACTAGTGGTGTCTCTCCAATAAGATAAATAACATGTTGGGTGAATAAATTACAGTTGGGCAATTGACAAATAGAGAGGGTATAACAATGCACATACATACCATGATGACTACTATGAGATTTACTTAGGGCATTACGACAAAGAATATAGACCGTTATCCAGCATGCATCTATGCCCAAAAAGTCCACCTTCGGGTTAGCATCCGCACCCCTTCCAGTATTAAGTTGCAAACAACAGACAATTGCATTAAGTATTGTGCGTAATGTAAATAATACAAATATCCTTAGACAAAGCATTGATGTTTTATCCCTAGTGGCAACAACACATCCATAACCTTAGAACTTTCTCACATCGTCCTGCATTCAATGGAGGCATGAACCCACTATCGAGCATAAATACTCCCTCTTGGAGTTACAAGTATCAACTTGGCTAGAGCCTCTACTAGCAACAGAGAGCATGCAAGATCATAAACAACACATATATGATAGATCGATAATCAACTTGACATAGTATTCCATATTCATCGGATCCCAACAAACACAACATGTAGCATTACAAATAGATGATCTTGATCATGATAAGCAGCTCACAAGATCTAAACATGATAGCACAAGAGGAGAAGACAACCATCTAGCTACTGCTATGGACCCATAGTCCAAGGATGAACTACTCACGCATCAGTCCGGAGGCAGGCATGGTGATGTAGAGATCTCCGGTGATGATTCCCCTCTACGGCAGGGTGCCGTAGGCGATCTTCAGAACCCCCCGAGATGGGGTTGACAGCGGCGGCGTCTCAGTAACTTTTCTCGTATCGTGGCTCTCGATAATAGGGTTTTCGCGACGGAACGATTATATAGGCGAAGGGGCAGAGTCGGGGGACGCCAGAGGGGCCCACCCCATATGGCGGCACGGCCAGGGGTGGGGCCGCCTCGTGGCCCCTCTTCGTCTCCTCATCGGTGTTCTGGAAGACTCCGTGGAAAATAAGACCGTGAGCTTTTGTTTCGTCCAATTCTGAGAATATTTCCTGTGTAGGATTTCTGAAACCAAAAACAGTAGAAAACAGGAACTGGCGCTTCGGCATCTTGTTAATAGGCTAGTGCCGGAAAATGCATAAAAATGATATAAAGTGTATATAAAACACGTGAGTATTGTCATAAAACTAGCATGGAACATAAGAAATTATAGATACGTTTGAGACGTATCAGTATGTACGTTCACTAGGAAAACTCTTACCTTATGTTATGTCTCCTTGTTGTGCAAGATATGATCCCTATGTTATATCTTTTATCTTGCACATGCCGATCTGTAAAATTAAAGGGCGTTGCTGATCCTACAGTGTTTGCGTACTTGTATTCAAATGAAAATCACTAATGTGCACCCATCTAGGGCGAGCTCTGTCTTTATTTTGCAAACATTGTTGTTTTTTTGCCATAATATATTTTTGTGCACAGAATAACCACAAGATGGTTGGTGACCCACCAAAAGCTAGAAGATCAACTTTGAGGACCTTAGTCTATGATAGGCCTTAGTGTGTATGTTCTAAGGTTCTTATGTGTGTCTCCGAGTAATGGTAGAGAAAGAGCCTTAGAATTTTGCTTTTCTTATGGTTTGTAGGGGTAGAAACTTCGGCCAGAATAGGGGGCGGAATACCTTGCCAGGTCAGATATTCTAGCCGACTAAACCGGAATCTCCGTCCTAGTCTCGATAGAGTGGTCCAACCCAAGTCTGGCCTAGTCCGGCCAAGGAATCCACGATGTCTTATCCTCCCGGATATTAGGCTGGAGTGGTGCGGTTAGCCGAGGAATATTTTCCCTTGGCCGGACCAACTTGGCCAAAATGGTCCCTGCAAGAATAGGGTTGGAATCTCTGGCCCTTTAGGTCCTTATTTGCACAAGAGACCCCCCCCCCCCCCGCGCGAAATATGCAACGCCGCGTAAACTGCAATGTCCAACCCTGCGTCCATGCAGCAGTCACCATCTCCCCTCGTCTGCTTTGTGGGAACATGATACGTCTCCAACGTATCGATAATTTCTTATGTTCCATGCTTGTTTTATGACAATACCTACATGTTTTGTTCACACTTTATGATGATTTTATGCGTTTTCTGGAACTAACCTATTGACGAGATGCTGAAGTGTCAGTTCCTGTTTTCTGCTGTTTTTGGTTTCAGAAATCCTAGTAAGGAAATATTCTCGGAATTGGACAAAATCAACGCCCAGCATCTTATAATTTCACGAAGCTTCCAGAACAACAGAGGGGGGCCACAGGGCCACCAGACGCCAGGTTGGCGCGGCCAGAGGGGGGGCCGCGCCCCCTATTGTGTGGCAGCCCCGTCAGCCTTCCGACTCCGCCTCTTCGCCTATAAGAAGCCCCCTGACCTAAATCTTCGATACGAAAAAGCCACGATACGAGAAACCTTCCAGAGCCGCCGCCATCGCGAAGCCAAGATCTGGGGGACAGAAGTCTCTGTTCCGGCACGCCGCCGGGACGGGGAAGTGCCCCCGGAAGGCATCTCCATCGACACCACCGCCATCTTCATCACCGCTGCTGTCTCCCATGAGGAGGGAGTAGTTCTCCCTCGAGGCTAAGGGCTGTACCGGTAGCTATGTGGTTAATCTCTCTCCTATGTACTTCAATACAATGATCTCATGAGCTGCCTTACATGATTGAGATTCATATGAGTTTTGTATCACTATTCATCTATGTGCTACTCTAGTGATGTTATTAAAGTACTCTATTCCTCCTCCATGATGTAATGGTGACAGTGTGTGCATCATGTAGTACTTGGCGTAGTTTATGATTGTGATCTCTTGTAGATTATGAAGTTAACTATTACTATGATGGTATTGATGTGATCTATTCCTCCTTTCATAGTATGAAGGTGACAGTGTGCATGCTATGTTAGTACTTGGTACAATTGCAATGATCTATCATGCACTCTAAGGTTATTTAAATATGAATATCGAATATTGTGGAGCTTGTTAACTCCGGCATTGAGGTGCTCTTGTAGCCCTACACAATTAGTGGTGTTCATCATCCAACAAGAGAGTGTAGGGTATAGCATTTATCTATTCAGTTATGTGATCAATGTTGAGAGTGTCCACTAGTGAAAGTATGATCCCTAGGCATTGTTTCCAAATACTGCAATCACTGCTTGTTTACTATTTTACTGCATCTGTACTGCTTGCAATATTCCCACCATCAACCACACGCCAATTGTAGCATCAAGTATTTTCTGGCGCCGTTGCTACTGCTCATATTCATTCATACCACCTGTATTTCACTATCTCTTCGCCGAACTAGTGCACCTATACATCTGACAAATGTATTAGGTGTGTTGGGGACACAAGAGACTTCTTGCATTGTGATCGCAGGGTTGCTTGAGAGGGATATCTTTGACCTCTTCCTCCCTGAGTTCGATAAACCTTGGGTGATCCACTTAAGGGAAAACTTGCTGCTGTTCTACAAACCTCTACTCTTGGAGGCCCAACACTGTATACAGGAAAAGTAGCGTGCGTAGACATCAAGCTATTTTCTGGCGCCGTTGCCGGGGAGGAAAGGTAAAAGGTACTCACACTCCGGATCTCGGCTACTAAGCTATTTTCCGGCGCCGTTGTAAGTGCTCGAAGCTATTTCCTTTAGATCCTGCAATTGCATCTTTTTGTTTCTTGTTTTTATTACACTAGTTTGGCATAATGGAAAGCAACAGTGAGCTTTTAAAATTATTTCCTGAGTTAAGACATGGATGGTTTGATGCGAAAATTTAAAAACCCATGGAACATATTAGTATGAACACTTTGAACACCATTGTTGCTAATGATATGGAAAATTCTAAGCTTGGGGAAGCTGGTTTTGATGAGCATGATCTTTTTAGTCCCCCAAGCATTGAGGAGAAAATTTACTTTGATGATACTTTGCCTCCTATCTATGATGATTATAATGATAGTGGTCTTTTGGTGCCACCTACTATGGAGAGTAAAATTTGTTATGATTATACTATGCCTCCTATATTTGATGATGAGAATAATAATGATAGCTACATTGTTGAATTTGCTCCCACTATTACTAATAAAATTGACTATGCTTATATTGGGAGTAGTAATAATTTTATGCATGAGACTCATGCTAAGAATGTTTCATTTGATAGTTATATTGTTGAGTTTGCTCATGATGCCACTGGATATTATTATGAGAGAGGAAAATATGGTTGTAGAAATTTTCATGTTACTAAAACACCTCTCTATGTGCTGAAATTTTTGAAGCTACACTTGTTCTATCTTCCTATGCTTGTTACTTTGCTCTTCATGAACTTGTTTATTTACAAGATTCCTTTTCATAGGAAGTGGGTTAGGCTTAAATTTGTTTTGAATTTGCCTCATGATGCTCTCTTTTGCTTCAAATACTATTTCTTGCGAGTGCATCATTAAAACTGCTGAGCCTATCTTAATGGCTATAAAGAAAGAACTTCTTGGGAGATAACCCATGTGTTTATTTTGCTACAGTAATTTTGTTTTATATTTGTGTCTTGGAAGTTGTTACTACTGTAGCAACCTCTCCTTATCTTTATTTTATTGCATTGTTGTGCCAAGTAAAGTTTTTGATAGAAAGGTTGATACTAGATTTGGATTACTGCGCAGAAACAGATTTCTGTCTGTCACAAATTTGGGCAGGGTTCTCTGTAGGTAACTCAGAAAAATCTGCCAATTTACGTGCGTGATCCACAGATATGTACGCAACTTTCATTCAATTTGAGCATTTTCATCTGAGCAAGTTTGGTGCCTCTAAAAAATTCGTCTTTACGGACTGTTCTGTTTTGACAGATTCTGCCTTTTATTTCGCATTGCTTCTTTTGCTATGTTGGATGGATTTCTTTGTTCCATTGACTTCCAGTAGCTTTGAGCAATGTCCAGAAGTGTTAAGAATGAGTGTGTCACCTCTGAACATGTGAATTTTGATTATGCACTAACCCTCTAATGAGTTGTTTTAAGTTTGGTGTGGAGGAAGTTTTCAAGGATCAATAGAGGAGGATGATACAATACGATCAAGAAGAGTGAAAACTCTAAGCTTGGGGATGTCCCGGTGGTTCATCCCTGCATATTTCAAGAAGACTCAAGCATCTAAGCTTGGGGATGCCTGATACGCGTAAAGCACGCGTCCGTTGGGAACCCCAAGAGGAAGGTGTGATGCGTACAGCGGCAAGTTTTCCCTCAGTAAGAAACCAAGGTTTATCGAACCAGTAGGAGCCAAGAAGCACGTTGAAGGTTGATGGCGGCGAGATGTAGTGCGGCGCAACACCAGGGATTCCAGCGCCAACGTGGAACCTGCACAACACAACCAAAGTACTTTGCCCCAACGAAACAGTGAGGTTGTCAATCTCACCGGCTTGTTGTAACAAAGGATTAGATGTATAGTGTGGATGATGATTGTTTGCAGAGAACAGTAGAACAAGTATTGCAGTAGATTGTATTGAATGTAAAAGAATGGACCCGGGTCCACAGTTCACTAGTGGTGTCTCTCCCATAAGATAAATAGCATGTTGGGTGAACAAATTACAGTTGGGCAATTGACAAATAGAGAGGGCATGACAATGCACATACATGATATGATGAGTATAGTGAGATTTAATTGGGCATTACGACAAAGTACATAGACCGCTATCCAGCATGCATCTATGCCTAAAAAGTCCACCTTCAGGTTATCATCCGAACCCCTTCCAAACATTAAGTTGAAAACAACAGACAATTGCATTAAGTATGGTGCGTAATGTAATCAATAACTACATCCTCGGACATAGCATCGATGTTTTATCCCTAGTGGCAGCAGCACATCCACAACCTTAGAACTTTCTCACTGTCCTGCATTTAATGGAGGCATGAACCCACTATCAAGCATAAATACTCCCTCTTGGAGTTAAGAGTAAAAACTTGGCGTAGCCTCTACTAATAACGGAGAGCATGCAAGATCATAAACAACACATAGGTAATAGATTGATAATCAACATAACATAGTATTCTCTATCCATCGGATCCCAACAAACACAACGTATAGCATTACAGATAGATGATCTTGATCATGTTAGGAAGCTCACAAGACCCGACAATGAAGCATAATGAGGAGAAGACGACCATCTAGCTACTGCTATGGACCCATAGTCCAGGGGTGAACTACTCACTCATCACTCCGGAGGCGACCATGGCGGTGAAGAGTCCTCCGGGAGATGATTCCCATCTCCGGCAGGGTGCCGGAGGCGATCTCCTGAATCCCCCGAGATGGGATTGGCAGCGGCGGCGTCTCTGGAAGGTTTTCCGTATCATCGCTCTCGGTACTGGAGGTTTCGCGACGAAGACTATATGTAGGCGGAAGGGTAGGTCAGGGGGCGTCACGGGGGCCCCACACGCTAGGGCCGCGCGGGCCCCCCTTGGGCCGCGCCGCCCTAGTGTGGCGGCGCCCCGTGGCCCCACTTCGTCTTCCCTTCGGTCTTCTGGAAGCTTCGTGTGAAAATAGGCCCCTGGGCGTTGATTTCGTCCAATTCCGAGAATATTTCCTTACTAGGATTTCAAACGAAAACAGCAGAACAAAGAATCGGCTCTTCGGCATCTCGTTAATAGGTTAGTGCCGGAAAATGCATAAATATGACATAAAGTATGCATAAAACATGTAGATATCATCAATAATGTGGCATGGAACATAAGAAATTATCGATACGTCGGAGACGTATCAGCATCCCCAAGCTTAGTTTCTGCTCGTCCCGAGCAGGTAAACGATAACAAAGATAATTTCTGGAGTGACATGCCATCATAACCTTGATCATACTATTGTAAGCATATGTAATGAATGCAGCGATCAAAACAATGTAAATGACATGAGTAAACAAATGAATCATATAGCAAAGACTTTTCATGAATAGTACTTCAAGACAAGCATCAATAAGTCTTGCATAAGAGTTAACTCATAAAACAATAATTCAAAGTAAAGGTATTGAAGCAACACAAAGGAAGATTAAGTTTCAGCGATTGCTTTCAACTTGTAACATGTATATCTCATGGATAATTGTCAATGTAAAGTAATATAACAAGTGCAATATGCAAGTATGTAGGAATCAATGCACAGTTCACACAGGTGTTTGCTTCTTAAGATGGAGAGAGATAGGTGAACTGACTCAACAATAAAAGTAAAAGAATGGCCCTTCGCAGAGGGAAGCATCGATTGCTATATTTGTGCTAGAGCTTTGGTTTTGAAAACAAGAAACAATTTTGTCAACGGTAGTAATAAAGCATATGTGTTATGTAAATTATATCCTACAAGTTGCAAGCCTCATGCATAGTATACTAATAGTGCCCGTACCTTGTCCTAATTAGCTCGGATTACCTGGATTATCATTGCAATGCATATGTTTTAACCAAGTGTCACAAAGGGGTACCTCTATGCCGCCTGTACAAAGGTCTAAGGAGAAAGCTCGCATCGGATTTCTCGCTATTGATTATTCTCAACTTAGACATCCATATCGGGACAACATAGACAACAGATAATGGACTCCTCTTTTATGCATAAGCATTCAACAACAATTAATTTTCTCATATGAGATTGAGGATATTTGTCCAAAACTGAAACTTTCACCATGGATCATGGCTTTAGTTAGCGGCCCAATGTTCTTCTCTAACATTATGCATGCTCTAACCATTCTAGCGGTAAATCTCCCTTACTTCAGACAAGACGGACATGCATAGCAACTCACATGATATTCAACAAAGAGTAGTTGATGGCGTCCCCAGGAACATGGTTATCGCTCAACAAGCAACTTAATAAGAGATAAAGTGCATAAGTACATATTCAATACCACAATAGTTTTTAGGCTATTTGTCCCATGAGCTATATATTGCAAAGGTGAAGAATGGAAATTTTAAAGGTAGCACTCAAGCAATTTACTTTGGAATGGCGGAGAAATACCATGTAGTAGGTAGGTATGGTGGACACAAATGGCATAGTGGTTGGCTCAAGGATTTTGGATGCATGAGAAGTATTCCCTCTCGATACAAGGTTTAGGCTAGCAAGGTTATTTGAAACAAACACAAGGATGAACCGGTGCAGCAAAACTCACATAAAAGACATATTGTAAACATTATAAGACTCTACACCGTCTTCCTTATTGTTCAAACTCAATACTAGAAATTATCTAGACCTTAGAGAGACCAAATATGCAAACCAAATTTTAGCAAGCTCTATGTATTTCTTCATTAATAGGTGCAAAGTATATGATGCAAGAGCTTAAATATGAGCACAACAATTGCCAAGTATCACATTATCCAAGACATTTTAGCAGTTACTACATGTATCATTTACCGATTCCAACCATATAACAATTTAACGAAGAAGATTCAACCTTCGCCGTGAATATTATGAGTAAAGCCTAAGGACATATTTGTCCATATGCAACAGCGGAGCGTGTCTCTCTCCCACACAAAGAATGCTAGGATCCATTTTATTCAAACAAAACAAAAACAAAAACAAACCGACGCTCCAAGCAAAGTACATAAGATGTGATGGAATAAAAATATAGTTTCACTAGAGGAACCTGATAATGTTGTCGATGAAGAAGGGGATGCCTTGGGCATCCCCAAGCTTATACGCTTGAGTCTTCTTGAAATATGCAGGGGTGAACCACCGGGGAATCCTCAAGCTTAGAGCTTTCACTCTCCTTGATCATGTTGTATCATCTCCCTCTCTTGATCCTTGAAAACTTCCTCCACACCAAACTCAAAACAACTCATTAGAGAGTTAGTGCACAATCAAAATTTACATGTTCAGAGGTAACACAATCATTCTTAACACTTCTGGACATTGCACAAAGCTACTGAAAGTCAATGGAATCGAAAAATCCATCAAGCATAGCAAAACAGGCAATGCGAAATAAAAGGCAGAATCTGTCAAAACAGAATAGTTCGTAAAGACGAATTTTATTGAGGCACCAGATTTGCTCAAATGAAAATTCTCAAATTGAATGAAAGTTGCGTACATATCTGAGGATCACTCACGTAAATTGGCATAATTTTCTGAGTTACCTACAGAGAATTAGACCCAGATTCGTGACAGCAAAGAAATCTGTTTCTGCGCAGTAATCCAAATCTAGTATGAACCTTACTATCAAAGACTTTACTTGGCACAACAATGCACAAAACTAAGATAAGGAGATGTTGCTACAGTAGTAACAACTTCCAAGACTCAAATATAAAATAAAGGTACTGTAGTAAAAACATGGGTTGTCTCCCATAAGCGCTTTTCTTTAACGCCTTTCAGCTAGGCGCAGAAAGTGTATATCAAGTATTATCAAGAGACGAAGCATCAACATCATAATTTGTTCTAATAATAGAATCAAAAGGTAACTTCATTCTCTTTCTAGGGAAGTGTTCCATACCTTTCTTGAGAGGAAATTGATATTTAATATTACCTTCCTTCATATCAATGATAGCACCAACAGTTCGAAGAAAAGGTCTTCCCAATATAATGGGACAAGATGCATTGCATTCAATATCCAAGACAACAAAATCAACGGGGACAAGGTTATTGTTAACGGTAATACGAACATTATCAACTCTCCCCAACGGTTTCTTTGTAGAGTTATCAGCAAGATTAACATCCAAATAACAATTTTTCAATGGTGGCAAGTCAAGCATATTATAGATCTTTCTAGGCATAACGGAAATACTTGCACCAAGATCACATAAAGCATTACAATCAAAGTCATTGACCTTCATCTTAATGATGGGCTCCCAACCATCCTCTAGCTTCCTAGGAATAGAAGTTTCGCGTTCTAGTTTCTCTTCTCTAGCTTTTATGAGAGCATTTGTAATATGTTTCGTGAAAGCCAAATTTATAGCACTAGCATTAGGACTCTTAGCAAGTTTTTGTAAGAACTTTATAACTTCAGAGATATGGAAATCATCAAAATCCAAACCATTATAATCTAAAGCAATGGGATCATCATCCCCAATGTTGGAAAAAATTTCAGCAGTTTTATCACAGATTTAATAGCTTTAGCAGCTTTCAGCGCTTTTTCATGCTTTGCATTAGAAGTGGAAACATTGCTAACACCAATTCTTTTACCATTAATAGTAGGAGGTGCAGCAACATGTGGAGCATTAGCATTGCTAGTGGTGGTAATAGTCCAAACTTTAGCTATATTATCTTCTTTTTCATTTTCTTCTCTTTCCCACCTAGCACGCAATTCGGCCATCAATCTTATATTCTCATTAATTCTAACTTGGATGGCATTTGCTGTAGTAACAATCTTATTATTATGATTCTCATTAGGCATAACTTTCGATTTTAAAAGATCAACATCAGCAGCAAGACTATCGACTTTAGAAGCAAGTATATCAATTTTCCCAAGCTTTTCTTCAACAGATTTGTTAAAAGCAGTTTGTGTACTAATAAATTCTTTAAGCATAGCTTCAAGTCCAGGGGGTGTGTTCCTATTATTGTTGTAAGAATTCCCATAAGAATTACCATAGCCGTTGCCATTATTATAAGGATATGGCCTATAGTTGTTACTAGAATTGTTTCGGTAAGCATTGTTGTTGAAATTATTATTTTTAATGTAGTTTACATCAACATGTTCTTCTTGAGCAACCAATGAAGCTAATGGAACATTATTAGGATCAACATTAGTCCTACCATTCACAAGCATAGACATAATAGCATCAATCTTATCTCTCAAGGAAGAGGTTTCTTCGACAGAATTTACCTTCTTACCTTGTGGAGCTCTTTCCGTGTGCCATTCAGAGTAATTAATCATTATATTATCAAGAAGATTTGTTGCTTCTCCAAGAGTGATGGACATAAAGGTACCTCCAGCAGCTGAATCCAATAGGTTCCGCGAAGAAAAATTCAGTCCTGCATAAAAGGTTTGGATGATCATCCAAGTAGTCAGTCCATGGGTTGGGCAGTTTTTAACCAAAGATTTCATTCTTTCCCATGCTTGTGCAACATGCTTAGTATCCAATTGTTTAAAATTCATTATGCTACTCCTCAAAGATATAATTTTAGCAGGGGGATAATATCTACCAATAAAAGCATCCTTGCATTTAGTCCATGAATCAATACTATTCTTAGGCAGAGATAGCAACCAATCTTTAGCTCTTCCTCTTAATGAGAAAGGGAACAATTTTAATTTTATAATATCACCATTTACATCCTTATACTTTTGCATTTCACATAATTCAACAAAATTATTAAGATGGGCAGCAAGATCATCGAACTAACACTTGAAAATTGCTCTCGCATAACAAGATTCAGTAAAGCAGGTTTAATTTCAAAGAATTCTGCTGTAGTAGCAGGTGGAGCAATAGGTGTGCATAAGAAATCATTATTATTTGTGGTTGTGAAGTCACACAACTTAGTATTTTCAGGAGTACCCATTTTAGCAACAGTAAATAAGGCAAACTAGATAAAGTAAATGCAAGTAACTAATTTTTTTGTGTTTTTAATATGGAGATTGCAAACAAGACAGTAAATAAAGTAAAACTAGCAACTAATTTTTTTGTATTTTGATATAGTGCAGCAAACAAAGTAGTAAATAAAATAAAGCAAGACAAAAACAAAGTAAAGAGATTGGATTGTGGAGACTCCCCTTGCAGCGTGTCTTGATCTCCCCGGCAACGGCGCCAGAAAATCTGCTTGATACGCGTACAAAGACGCGTCCGTTGGGAACCCCAAGAGGAAGGTGTGATGCGTACAATGGCAAGTTTTCCCTCAAGAAGAAACCAAGGTTTATCGAACCAGTAGGAGCCAAGAAGCACGTTGAAGGTTGATGGCGGCGAGATGTAGTGCGGCGCAACACCGTGATTCCAGCGCTAACGTGGAACCTGCACAACACAACCAAAGTACTTTGCCCCAATGAAACAGTGAGGTTGTCAATCTCACCGGCTTGCTGTAACAAAGGATTAGATGTATAGTGTGGATGATGATTGTTTGCAGAGAACAGTAGAACAAGTATTGCAGTAGATTGTATTCAATGTAAAAGAATGGACCGGGGTTCACAGTTCACTAGTGGTGTCTCTCCCATAAGATAAATAGCATGTTGGGTGAACAAATTACAGTTGGGCAATTGACAAATAGAGAGGGCATGACAATGCACATACATGATATGATGAGTATAGTGAGATTTAATTGGGCATTACGACAAAGTACATAGACCGCTATCCAGCATGCATCTATGCCTAAAAAGTCCACCTTCAGGTTATCATCCGAACCCCTTCCAGTATTAAGTTGAAAACAACAGACAATTGCATTAAGTATGGTGCGTAATGTAATCAATAACTACATCCTCGGACATAGCATCGATGTTTTATCCCTAGTGGCAACATCACATCCATAACCTTAGAACTTTCTGTCACTTTCCCAGATTTAATGGAGGCATGAACCCACTATCGAGCATAAATACTCCCTCTTGGAGTTAAGAGTAAAAACTTGGCCAGAGCCTCTACTAATAACGGAGAGCATGCAAGATCATAAACAACACATAGGTAATAGATTGATAATCAACATAACATAGTATTCTCTATCCATCGGATCCCAACAAACACAACGTATAGCATTACAGACAGATGATCTTGATCATGTTAGGCAGCTCACAAGACCCGACAATGAAGCATAATGAGGAGAAGACGACCATCTAGCTACTGCTATGGACCCATAGTCCAGGGGTGAACTACTCACTCATCACTCCGGAGGCGACCATGGCGGTGAAGAGTCCTCCGGGAGATGATTCCCCTCTCTGGCAGGGTGCCGGAGGCGATCTCCTGAATCCCCCGAGATGGGATTGGCGGTGGCGGCGTCTCTGGAAGGTTTTCCGTATCGTCGCTCTCGGTACTGGGGGTTTCGCGACGAAGACTATATGTAGGCGGAAGGGCAGGTCAGGGGGCGTTGATGACGCGTAAAGCACACGCTCGTTGGGAACCCCAAGTGGAAGGTGTGATGCGTACAGCAGCAAGTTTCCCTCAGTAAGAAACCAAGGTTTATCGAACCAGTAGGAGTCAAGAAGCACGTCGAAGGTTGATGGCGGCGGGATGTAGTGCGGCGCAACACCAGGGATTCCGGCGCCAACGTGGAACCTGCACAACACAACCAAAGTACTTTGCCCCAACGAAACAGTGAGGTTGTCAATCTCACCGGCTTGCTGTAACAAAGGATTAACCGTATTGTGTGGAAGATGATTGTTTGCAGAAAACAGTAGAACAAGTATTGCAGTAGATTGTATTTCAGTAAAGAGAATTGGACCGGGGTCCACAGTTCACTAGAGGTGTCTCTCCCATAAGACAAACAGCATGTTGGGTGAATAAATTACAGTTGGGCAATTGACAAATAAAGAGAGCATGACCATGCACATACATATCATGATGAGTATAGTGAGATTTAATTGGGCATTACGACAAAGTACATAGACCGCCATCCAACTGCATCTATGCCTAAAAAGTCCACCTTCAAAGTTATCATCCGAACCCCTTCCGGTATTAAGTTGCAAAGCAACAGACAATTGCATTAAGTATGGTGCGTAATGTAATCAACAACTACATCCTTAGACATAGCATCAATGTTTTATCCCTAGTGGCACAAAGCACAACACAACCTTAGAACTTTCTCACATCGTCCTGTGTCAATGCGAGCATGAACCCACTATCGAGCATAAGTACTCCCTCTTGGAGTTACAAGCATCTACTTGGCCAGAGCATCTACTAGCAACGGAGAGCATGCAAGATCATAAACAACACGTAGATATAACTTTGATAATCAACATAACAAGTATTCTCTATTCATCGGATCCCAACAAACGCAACATATAGAATTACAGATAGATGATCTTGATCATGTTAGGCAGCTCACAAGATCCGACAATGATAGCACAATGGGGAGAAGACAACCATCTAGCTACTGCTATGGACCCATAGTCCAGGGGTAGACTACTCACACATCACACCGGAGGCGACCATGGCGGCGTAGAGTCCTCCGGGAGATGATTCCCCTCTCCGGCAGGGTGCCGGAGGCGATCTCCTGGATCCCCCGAGATGGGATCGGCGTTGGCGGCGTCTCTGGAAGGTTTTCCGTATCGTGGCTCTCGGTACTGGGGGTTTCGTCACGGAGGCTTTAAGTAGGCGGAAGGGTAGGTCAAGAGGCGGCGCGAGGGGCCCAGACCATAGGCCGGCGCGGCCAGGGGTGGGGCCGCGCCACCCTAGGGTTTGGCTGCCTCGTGGCCCCTCTTCGTTTCGTCTTCGGACTTCTGGAAGCTTCGTGGAAAAATAGGCCCCTGGGCTTTGATTTCGTCCAATTCCGAGAATATTTCCTTACTAGGATTTCTGAAACCAAAAACAGCAGAAAAAGAATCGCACTTCGGCATCTTGTTAATAGGTTAGTTCCGGAAAATGCACGAATATGACATAAAGTGTGCATAAAACATGTAGATAACATCAATAATGTGGCATGGAACATAAGAAATTATCGATACGTCGGAGACGTATCAAGCATCCCCAAGCTTAGTTCGCTCGTCCAGCAGGTAAAATGATAACACAGATAATTTCTGGAGTGACATGCCATCATAATCTTGATCATACTATTTGTAAAGCATATGTAGTGAATGCAGCGATCAAAACAATGTATATGACATGAGTAAACAAGTGAATCATAAAGCAAAGACTTTTCATGAATAGCACTTCAAGACAAGCATCAATAAGTCTTGCATAAGAGTTAACTCATAAAGCAATAATTCAAAGTAAAGGCATTGAAGCAACACAAAAGAAGATTAAGTTTCAGCGGTTGCTTTCAACTTGTAACATGTATATGTCATGGATATTGTCAACATAGAGTAATATAATAAGTGCAATAAGCAAGTATGTAGGAATCAATGCACAGTTCACACAAGTGTTTGCTTCTTGAGGTTGAGAGAAATAGGTGAACTGACTCAACATTGAAAGTAAAAGAATGGTCCTCCATAGAGGAAAAGCATCGATTGCTATATTTGTGCTAGAGCTTTGATTTTAAAAACATGAAATAATTTTGTCAACGGTAGTAATAAAGCATATGCATCATGTAAATTATATCTTATAAGTTGCAAGCCTCATGCATAGTGTACTAATAGTGCCCGCACCTTGTCCTAATTAGCTTGGACTACCGGATCATCACTATGCACATGTTTTTACCAAGTGTCACAAAGGGGTACCTCTATGCCACTGTACAAAGGTCTAAGGAGAAAGCTCGCATTGGATTTCTCGCTATTGATTATTCTTCAACTTAGACATCCATACCGGGACAACATAGACAACAGATAATGGACTCCTCTTTTATGCATAAGCATGTAACAACAATTAATAATTTTCTCATTTGAGATTTGAGGATATATGTCCAAAATCAAACTTCCACCATGGATCATGGCTTTAGTTAGCGGCCCAATGTTCTTCTCTAACATTATGCATGCTTAACCATAAGGTGGTAGATCTCTCTTACTTCAGACAAGACGGACATGCATAGCAACTCACATGAAATTCAACAATGAATAGTTGATGGCGTCCCCAGTGAACATGGTTATCGCACAACAAGCAACTTAATAAGAGATAAAGTGCATAATTACATATTCAATACCACAATAGTTTTTAAGCTATTTGTCCCATGAGCTATATATTGCAAAGGTGAATGATGGAATTTTAAAGGTAGCACTCAAGCAATTTACTTTGGAATGGCGGAAAATACCATGTAGTAGGTAGGTATGGTGGACACAAATGGCATAGTGGTTGGCTCAAGTATTTTGGATGCATGAGAAGTATTCCCTCTCGATACAAGGTTTAGGCTAGCAAGGCTTATTTGAAACAAACACAAGGATGAACCGGTGCAGCAAAACTCACATAAAAGACATATTGAAAACATTATAAGACTCTACACCGTCTTCCTTGTTGTTCAAACTCAATACTAGAAATTATCTAGACCTTAGAGAAACCAAATATGCAAACCAAATTTTAGCATGCTCTATGTATTTCTTCATTAATGGGTGCAAAGCATATGATGCAAGAGCTTAATCATGAGCACAACAATTGCCAAGTATCACATTACCCAAGACATTAATAGCAATTACTACATGTATCATTTTCCAATTCCAACCATATAACAATTTAACGAAGGAGAAACTTCGCCATGAATACTATGAGTAGAAACCAAGGACATACTTGTCCATATGCTACAGCGGAGCGTGTCTCTCTCCCATAAAGTGAATGCTAGGATCCATTTTATTCAAACAAAACAAAAAACAAAAACAAACCGACGCTCCAAGAAAAGCACATAAGATGTGATGGAATAAAAATATAGTTTCGGGGAGGAACTCGATAATGTTGTCGATGAAGAAGGGGATGCCTTGGGCATCCCCAAGCTTAGACGCTTGAGTCTTCTTAATATATGCAGGGGTGAACCACCGGGGCATCCCCAAGCTTAGAGCTTTCACTCTCCTTGATCATGTTGCATCATACTCCTCTCTTGATCCTTGAAAACTTCCTCCACACCAAACTCGAAACAACTCATTAGAGAGTTAGTGCACAATAAAAATTAACATATTCAGAGGTGACACAATCATTCTTAACACTTCTGGACATTGCATAATGCTACTGGACATTAGTGGATCAAAGAAATTCATCCAACATAGCAAAAGAGGCAATGCGAAATAAAAGGCAGAATCTGTCAAAACAGAACAGTTCGTATTGACGAATTTTAAAATGGCACCAGACTTGCTCAAATGAAAATGCTCAAATTGAATGAAAGTTGCGTACATATCTGAGGATCATGCACGTAAATTGGCTTAATTTTCTGAGCTACCTACAGGGAGGTGGACCCAGATTCGTGACAGCAAAGAAATCTGGAACTGCGCAGTAATCCAAATCTAGTACTTACTTTTCTATCAATGGCTTAACTTGGCACAACAAAACACAAAACTAAGATAAGGAGAGGTTGCTACAGTAGTAAACAACTTCCAAGACACAAAATAAAAACAAAGTACTGTAGGTAAAAACATGGGTTGTCTCCCATAAGCGCTTTTCTTTAACGCCTTTCAGCTAGGCGCAGAAAGTGTGTATCAAGTATTATCGAGAGATGAAGTGTCAACATCATAATTGGTTCTCATAATAGAATCAAAAGGTAACTTCATTCTCTTTCTAGGGAAGTGTTCCATACCTTTCTTGAGAGGAAATTGATATTTTATATTACCTTCCTTCATATCAATAATAGCACCAACAGTTCGAAGAAAAGGTCTTCCCAATATAATGGGACAAGATGCATTGCATTCAATATCCAAGACAACAAAATCAACGGGGACAAGGTTATTGTTAACGGTAATGCGAACATTATCAACTTTCCCCAAAGGTTTCTTTGTAGAATAATCAGCAAGATTAACATCCAAATAACAATTTTTCAGCGGTGGCAAGTCAAGCATATTATAAATTTTCTTAGGCATAACAGAAATACTTGCACCAAGATCACATAAAGCATTACAATCAAAATCTTTAACCTTCATCTTAATGATGGGCTCCCAACCATCCTCTAGCTTTTTAGAAATAGAGGCTTCGCGCTCTAGTTTCTCTTCTCTAGCTTTTATGAGAGCATTTGTAATATGATGTGTGAAAGCCAAATTTATAGTACTAGCATTAGGACTTTTAGCAAGTTTTTGCAAGAACTTTATAACTTCAGAGATGTGGCAATCATCAAAATTCAAACCATTATAATCTAAAGCAATGGGATCATCATCCCCAATGTTGGAAAAAATTTCAGCGACTTTATCACAAGCGCTTCGTAGCTTTAGCGATTTCTGCGTTTCTCGCTTTGCATTAGAAGTGGAAACATTGCTAACACCAATTCTTTTATTATTATTAGTAGGAGGTGCAGCAACATGTGTAGCATTAGCATTACTAGTGGTGGTAATAGTCCAAACTTTAGCTACATTCTTCTCTTTAGCTAGTTTTTCATTTTCTTCTCTATCCCACCTAGCACGCAGTTCAGCCATTAATCTTATATTCTCATTAATTCTAACTTGGATGGCATTTGCTGTAGTAACAATTTTATTATGATGATTCTCATTAGGCAAAACTTTCGATTTCAAAAGATCAACATCAGCAGCAAGACTATCGACTTTAGAAGCAAGTATATCAATTTTCCCAAGCTTTTCTTCAACAGATTTGTTAAAAGCAGTTTGCGTACTAATAAATTCTTTAAGCATGGCTTCAAGTCCAGGGGGTGAATTCCTATTATTGTTGTAAGAATTACCATAAGAATTACCATAGCCGTTGCCATTATTATAAGAATATGGCCTATAGTTGTTACTAGAATTGTTCCGGTAAGCATTGTTGTTGAAATTATTATTTTTAATGAAGTTTACATCAACATGTTCTTCTTGTGCAACCAATGAAGCTAATGGAACATTGTTAGGATCAATATTAGTCCTATCATTCGCAAGCATAGACATAATAGCATCAATCTTATCACTCAAGGAAGAGGTTTCTTCGACAGAATTTACCTTCTTACCTCGTGGAGCTCTTTCCGTGTGCCATTCAGAGTAGTTGATCATCATATTATCAAGAAGCTTTGTTGCTTCACCAAGAGTGATGGACATAAAGGTACCTCCAGCAGCTGAATCCAATAAATTCCGTGAAGAAAAATTTAGTCCTGCATAGAAGGTTTGGATGATCATCCAAGTAGTCAGTCCATGGGTTGGGCAATTTTTAACCAGAGATTTCATTCTTTCCCATGCTTGTGCAACATGCTCAGTATCCAATTGTTTAAAATTCATTATGCTACTCCTCAAAGATATAATTTTAGCAGGGGGATAATATCTACCAATAAAAGCATCCTTGCATTTAGTCCATGAATCAATACTATTCTTAGGCAAAGATAGCAACCAATTTTTAGCTCTTCCTCTTAATGAGAAAGGGAACAATTTTAATTTTATAATGTCACCATCTACATCTTTATATTTTTTGCATTTCACATAGTTCAACAAAATTATTGAGATGGGCGCGTGATCATCGAACTAACACTGAAAATTGCTCTCGCATAACAAGATTCAAGAAAGCAGGTTTAATTTCAAAGAATTCTGCTGTAGTAGCAGGTGGAGCAATAGGTGTGCATAAGAAATCATTATTATTTGTGGTTGTGAAGTCACACAACTTAGTATTTTCAGCGTTGGCCATTTTAGCAACAGTAAATAAAACAAACTAGATAAAGTAAATGCAAGTAAACTAATTTTTTTGTGTTTTTGATATAGCAAACAAGATAGCAAATAAAGTAAAACTAGCAACTAATTTTTTTGTATTTTGATTTAGTGCAGCAAACAAAGTAGTAAATAAAACTAAGCAAGACAAAAACAAAGTAAAGAGATTGAGAAGTGGAGACTCCCTTGCGGCGTGTCTTGATCTCCCCGCAACGGCGCCAGAATTTAGCTTGTCATGGCGCAAAGTTGACGTGGGAGTTAGAGATCTCTATGGTGCAACTTTTCTTGATTCCCGACAACGGCGCTTAAATTTAGCTTGATGACGCGTAAAGCACACGCTCGTTGGGAACCCCAAGTGGAAGGTGTGATGCGTACAAACAAGTTTCCTCGCAAGAAACCAAGGTTTATCGAACCGAGGGAGTCAAGAAGCACGTCGAAGGTTGATGGCGGCGGGATGTAGTGCGGCGCAACACCAGGGATTCCGGGCGCCAACGTGGAACCTGCACAACACAACCAAAGTACTTTGCCCCAACGAAACAGTGAGGTTGTCAATCTCACCGGCTTGCTGTAACAAAGGATTAACCGTATTGTGTGGAAGATGATTGTTTGCGAAAACAAGAGAACAAGTATTGCAGAGATTGTATTTCAAGAAAGAGAATTGGACCGGGGTCCACAGTTCACTAGAGGTGTCTCTCCCATAAGACAAACAGCATGTTGGGTGAACAAATTACAGTTGGGCAATTGACAAATAAAGAAAGCATGACCATGCACATACATATCATGATGAGTATAGTGAGATTTAATTGGGCATTACGACAAAGTACATAGACCGCCATCCAACTGCATCTATGCCTAAAAAGTCCACCTTCGTGTTATCATCCGAACCCCTTCCGGTATTAAGTTGCAAAGCAACGAGACAATTGCATTAAGTATGGTGCGTAATGTAATCAACAACTACATCCTTAGACATAGCATCAATGTTTTATCCCTAGTGGCAACAGCACAACACAACCTTAGAACTTTCTCACATTGTCCTGTGTCAATGCAGGCATGAACCCACTATCGAGCATAAGTACTCCCTCTTGGAGTTACAAGCATCTACTTGGCCAGAGCATCTACTAGCAACGGAGAGCATGCAAGATCATAAACAACACGTAGATATAACTTTGATAATCAACATAACAAGTATTCTCTATTCATCGGATCCCAACAAACGCAACATATAGAATTACAGATAGATGATCTTGATCATGTTAGGCAGCTCACAAGATCCGACAATGATAGCACAATGGGGAGAAGACAACCATCTAGCTACTGCTATGGACCCATAGTCCAGGGGTAGACTACTCACACATCACACCGGAGGCGACCATGGCGGCGTAGAGTCCTCCGGGAGATGATTCCCCTCTCCGGCGGGTGCCGAGGCGATCTCTGGATCCCCCGAGATGGGATCGGCGTTGGCGGAGTCTCCGGAAGGTTTTCCGTATCGTGGCTCTCGGTGACCGGGGGTTTCGTCACGGAGGCTTTAAGTGGGCGGAAGGGTAGGTCAAGAGGCGGCGCGAGGGCCTGCACCATAGGCCGGCGCGGCCGGTGTGGGCCGCGCCGCCTAGGGTTTGGCTGCCTCGTGGCCCCTCTTCGTTTCGTCTTCGGACTTGGAAGCTTCGTGGAAAAATAGGCCCTGGGCTTTGATTTCGTCAATTCCGAGAATATTTCCTTACTAGGATTTCTGAAACCAAAAGCAGAACAAAGAATCGCACTTCGGCATCTTGTTAATAGGTTAGTTCCAGAAAATGCACGAATATGACATAAAGTGTGCATAAAACATGTAGATAACATCAATAATGTGGCATGGAACATAAGAAATTATCGATACGTCGGAGACATATCAGGCGTCACGGGGGCCCCACACGCTAGGGCCACACGGGCCCCCCTTGGGTCGCGCCGCCCTAGTGTGGCGGCGCCCCGTGGCCCCACTTCGTCTTCCATTTCGGTCTTCTGGAAGCTTCGTGTGAAAATAGGCCCCTGGGCGTTGATTTCGTCCAATTCCGAGAATATTTCCTTACTAGGATTTCTGAAACCAAAAACAGCAGAAACAAGAATCGGCTCTTCGGCATCTCGTTAATAGGTTAGTGCCGGAAAATGCATAAATATGACATAAAGTATGCATAAAACATGTAGATATCATCAATAATGTGGCATGGAACATAAGAAATTATCGATACGTCGGAGACGTATCAATGCCCAAGGCATCCCCTTCTTCATCGACAACATTATCAGGTTCCTCTAGTGAAACTATATTTTTATTCCATCACATCTTATGTGCTTTACTTGGAGCGTCTGTTTGTTTTTATGTTTGTTTTGTTTGAATAAATGCTTGTGTGGGAGAGAGACACGCTCCGCTGGTTCATATGAACACATGTGTTCTTAGCTTTTAATGTTCATGGCGAAGGTTGAAACTGCTTCGTTAATTGTTATATGGTTGGAAACAGAAAATGCTACATGTGGTAATTGGTATGATGTCTTGAATAACTTGATACTTGGCAATTGTTGTGCTCATATAGATCATGTTTAAGCTCTTGCATCATATGCTTTGCACCTATTAATGAAGAACTACATAGAGCTGGTTAAAATTTGGTTTGCACGATTGGTCTCTCTAAGGTCTAGATATTTTCTGGTAAAGGTGTTTGAACAACAAGGAAGACAGTGTAAAGTCTTATAATGCTTGCAATATGTTCTTATGTAAGTTTTGCTGTACTGGTTCATACTTGTGTTTGCTTCAAACAACTTTGCTAGCCTAAACCTTGTATTGAGAGGGAATACTTCTCATGCATCCAAAATCCTTGAGCCAAAAACTATGCCATTTGTGTCCACCATACCTACCTACTACATGGTATTTCTCTGCCATTCCAAAGTAAATTGCTTGAGTGCTACCTTTAAACAATTCAAAAGTTATTACCTCTTATTTGTGTCAATGTTTTATAGCTCATGAGGAAGTATGTGGTGTTTATCTTTCAATCTTGTTGGGCAACTTTCACCAATGGACTAGTGGCTTCATCCGCTTATCCAATAATTTTGCAAAAAGAGCTGGCAATGGGGTTCCCAGCCCCGAATTAATTAACTTTCATAATTTTACAAATAGACACTCCTCCATGGTATGAGATTGTTGGCAGGCACCCGAGGATTCGGTTAGCCATGGTTTGTGAAAGTAAAGGTTGGAAGGAGTGCCACCAAAAAATAAAAATGTTTCATGGGAGCCGCTCTTTGAAGGTTTGTCTGGCAAGGGGGTTAGAGTGCCCACTACCATTCGTTGACAACAACAAACACCTCTCAAAACTCTACTTTTATGCTCTCTTGATGTTTTTTAAAATAAAAGCTCTAGCACAAATATAGCAATCAATGCTTCCCTCTTCGAAGGGCCATTCTTCTACTTTCATGTTGAGTCAGTTTACCCATTTCCTTCTATCTTAGAGGCAAACACTTGTGTTAACTATGCATTGATTTCTACATATTTGCTTATTGCACTTATTATTTTACTTTATGTTGACAATTATCCATGAGATATACATGTTACAAGTTGAAAGCAACCGCTGAAACTTAATCTTCCTTTGTGTTGCTTCAATGCCTTTACTATGAATTTATTGCTTTATGAGTTAACTCTTATGCAAGACTTATTGATGCTTGTCTTGAAAGTACTATTCATGAAAAGTCTTTGCTACATGATTCAGTTGTTTAATCATTGTCTTTACCATTGCTTTGAATCGCTGCATTCATCTCATATGCTTTACAATAGTATGATCAAGATTATGTAAGTAGCATGTCACTTCAGAAATTATCTTTGTTATCGTTTACCTACTCGGGACGAGTAGGAACTAAGCTTGGGGATGCTGATACGTCTCCAACGTATCGATAATTTCTTATGTTCCATGCTTGTTTTATGACAATACCTACATGTTTTGTTCACACTTTATGATGATTTTATGCGTTTTCTGGAACTAACCTATTGACGAGATGCCGAAGTGCCAATTCCTGTTTTCTGCTGTTTTTGGTTTCAGAAATCCTAGTAAGGAAATATTCTCGGAATTGGACGAAATCAACGCCCAACATCTTATAATTTCACGAAGCTTCCAGAACACCATAGGGGGGCCACAGGGCCACCAGATGCCAGGCTGACGCGGCCAGAGGGGGGGCCGCGCCCCCCTATTGTGTGGCGGCCCCGTCAGCCTTCCGACTCCGCCTCTTCGCCTATAAGAAGCCCCCTGACCTAAATCTTCGATACGGAAAAGCCACGGTACGAGAAACCTTCCAGAGCCGCCGCCATCGCGAAGCCAAGATCTGGGGGACAGAAGTCTCTATTCCGGCACGCCGCCGGGACGGGGAAGTGCCCCCGGAAGGCATCTCCATCGACACCACCGCCATCTTCATCACCGCTGCTGTCTCCCATGAGGAGGGAGTAGTTCTCCCTCGAGGCTAAGGGCTGCAGAGTAGCTATGTGGTTAATCTCTCTCCTATGTACTTCAATACAATGATCTCATGAGCTGCCTTACATGATTGAGATTCATATGAGTTTTGTATCACTATTCATCTATGTGCTACTCTAGTGATGTTATTAAAGTACTCTATTCCTCCTCCATGATGTAATGGTGACAGTGTGTGCATCATGTAGTACTTGGCGTAGTTTATGATTGTGATCTCTTGTAGATTATGAAGTTAACTATTACTATGATGGTATTGATGTGATCTATTCCTCCTTTGATAGTATGAAGGTGACAGTGTGCATGCTATGTTAGTACTTGGTATAATTGCAATGATCTATCATGCACTCTAAGGTTATTTAAATATGAATATCGAATATTGTGGAGCTTGTTAACTCCGGCATTGAGGTGCTCTTGTAGCCCTACACAATTAGTGGTGTTCATCATCCAATAAGAGAGTGTAGGGTATAGCATTTATCTATTCAGTTATGTGATCAATGTTGAGAGTGTCCACTAGTGAAAGTATGATCCCTAGGCCTTGTTTCCAAATACTGCAATCACTGGTTGTTTACTGTTTTACTGCATCTGTACTGCTTGCAATATTCCCATCATCAACCACACGCCAGTTGTAGCATCAAGTATTTTCTGGCGCCGTTGCTACTGCTCATATTCATTCATACCACCTGTATTTCACTATCTCTTCGCCTAACTAGTGCACCTATACATCTGACAAGTGTATTAGGTGTGTTGGGGACACAAGAGACTTCTTGCATTGTGATCGCAGGGTTGCTTGAGAGGGATATCTTTGACCTCTTCCTCCCTGAGTTCGATAAACCTTGGGTGATCCACTTAAGGGAAAAATTGCTGCTGTTCTACAAACCTCTGCTCTTGGAGGCCCAACACTGTCTACAGGAAAAGAAGCGTGCGTAGACATCAGAACACCGCGTTGTCGATTTTGGGCGAGATGAGGCTGGATTGGTTGGAAAGGCCAATTTGGATGTTCCTCCCGGGTTTATCCCGGAGGTGCTTTAAGAACCGTGCATGCCACAACGCAGAGGCCTTTCAAGCAACCAAACAACCATTTATTGCTTCCTAGATGCGAGCCAAGGGGCATGTGAGGTATCGAAGGCTCCCTAGGGATGTGTTCGGATGAGGTCACAAAGTGGAATGCAATAGAATGATTCCACACCTAAATTTCGTTCTAATTTTTAGTTGAGAAATGGAACATGACGAGGTGGTTGCTCAAAAGAGAATATACCATCTAGATCCGAAATGCACACGTTCCTTAAAATCGGTGGAATCTCTCTCTTCCTCTGTGCTAAAGCCACCCGATGCTCGCTCACCTCATCTCTTCTCTTACAACTCTTTCTATTAAACGCACCCCATTGCGTGTTCCCCACAGGAATGGAACGAGCCCATTCTATTTTCAACTAAAACCAAACACAAGCATAAAATTAAAATTAACGGATAAAATTAACCCATTCCTCAAGAATGGAACCATTATATTATACTTGCTTATTATAGCATATCCAAGAGATGATGTAGACGTAAAATAACTATCGTTTACATCACATTGCAGCAAAACAACAGCTCCAGCAGATGATGCAGGTGCAAAAAACGTACCAGAATTTTACGCCTTGATGTATAATTTGCACCACGTAATGCAAATTTACATCATCTGCCGCTGATTCCGCCACTGCCTAGTACCCCCAGCCACCGCCTTGCAATGCCGTGAGTAAACCAAGACCCGCCAGTCCGCGCCGCACCTTTCCCCCAAAAAAACCGCCTCCCTGCCGCGCCGCGCATGATGATGCTGCCCCACCGCCACCCTCACACCAGCGCCGGTTTCCTCGACGTGGGCATCCGCCCCTCCGGTTGTTGGGCCTTCGTGCTCACCCGCGGCGGTGACCGACTCTGGCTGGACACCTTCAAGACGCTGGAGCTCGCTGCCCGTGCGTACGACGCCATGGTGTGGCGGCTCGGCGGAGTGGGCGGGTCGATTAACTTCCCCGACGTGCAAAGCCGAGATGAGGCTGACTTCCTCGCGTCGTTGTTCACCACCGTTCGTCGTGAGGAGGAGCGGTGGGTGCGCCAGCAGTATATGTGGTTGTCGATTAAGCAGACCGACGAGGAGGTGACGACGGAGTTCCGCGCAAAACATCCGTAACACGTGGCGCAAGAACTCGAGTACTACGACATCCTAGCCGTGTAGTAAGCTTCGGCCTCGGCCCCTGATGCATCGTCTTCCGCCAGCCGTGCATCGTCTTGAGTAGCTGCTGGCGACGCTTCGAGCACGGAGATGGACACCAACTGGTGGGATGATCTCGGGCATTCATCCGAAGAGGATAATGGTTTCTGGGACTAGTGTCGAGTATCGAGTTTCTAGCGTGTAATGTCGGAATGTCGAACTATCATTGGTATCTAGTGTCAATGTCAAGTTATAGGGTCAAATTATGTCTAATAAATTTTATGAGAAAAACAAATAATATAAAAATAGAAAAAAGAGCAAAAACAAGCGATATAAAAAACGATGCATCTCTTAGAGAGAAACACACCGTACAAGAAACAAAATACCCATCTTTCAAAAAGAAAGAGAAACAAAATACCTGAAGTTCCAGAAAAACAAACACGAAACAACCCCTGTGTGCATTCGAAGAGAAGGAAGAAAAAAGGTTAAATGCCCTGTGTTTACATTTTACAGACGTGTGTGTTCCTAGGGGTGAGTTTACGTGTCTACCTGTGTAATGTGTTTCGGAAAAAAAAGTAAATTTGCTGCTCCTCACCCGCGACGCCGCATCCACGCTCCGCTCCGGCCCATCTCCTCCTACTGTCCTGCTCGCCGCCGCCGCCTCCTCCCGCGCGGCGTCGCCTCGCCGACATCGCCGTACGAGCACAGCCGCCCCACCCCGCGCAGGGCGCTCCCCGGCGGCCGGCGGCGTGGTGCTCCCTCGCTTCCCCCTGCTGCTCTAAAGCCCTGGCTCTCAGACCCGCCTCCAGGAGTCGATCCCCCGCGCCGCCCTACCCGCCTCTCCAGCCCTCCTCTACCCCCCCGTTTCCGCCCACCCCACTCCTCTCCTCTCGGCTTCCCGCGGCGGCGGCGGCTCTGGAGGCGCCGTCGACATGAAGCCCTCGCCGCACTTCCCGGAGATCGGGAAGAAGTCCAAAGGTAACTCCTCCTTTCCCAAAGTATTGCTTCGCCCGCCCCCCGATTATGCCCGGGACTTCCTCTTCTGGGCGTGGCTAAAAATCAAGCTTCGTTTGGCTTGCAGATTTGGTCGCCAAGGACCACAGTTTCAACATCGCGGCCTACATCTCGTCTGGAGCGGTTCGTTCCTCGCCTTCTCTTTGCTCAGATTGCGATATTTCGGCGTTGCTGTTTGTGCGGTTAGGCTGGTTCTAGGGTTTTGGGCTGGGATGGATGAACATCATTAGGTCCTATATCATCTTGCTGGAAGCTACTTGGATCAATTGTTTGCTGGTATTCATATTGATATACTGGGATTGGGGATTTACCTGATCGAGATATTTTGCTTATGCTAGTACTAGTGTATGGACTAACTTGATCATGGAATGGAATACTGCGTTGGTTCTATAGCTTCCCAATACGTACTTTGTTGAGTTGTTGTTTCGTGTCCACAAAGCTGTTGAGCTGAACAAATATTGGTCATATGGTGAAAATAATGCGAAGTTAGTACTCCCCATATATGGTTCTCATGTTGATGGCAATGCAACATAGATGGCATTCCTAATTTGGCGCCTTTTGAGTTTTCGAGGTTTGTGGGATTGTTAACCACAAGACTCTCTGGTAGTTGACATTGTATAGCCCTTATGTTCACATCGCAATATACTTTTCTAGTTTGATAAGTTTTCTAGTCAACTCTCCAATAGGATGTTATTGCTGATGCCCTGCGGAAGCATGTTGAGGAGGAAGCTCGAGATCTCAGCGGCGAAGCTTTCCTAAGGTTTATGGATCAGCTCTATGACCAGATATATGCTTTATTGCAAAGTACCGACGTTTCTGAGAATTTGCTGGCTCTTCGTGCTATCGATGCGTTGATTGATATGCCCTTCGGGGAAGGTGCCTCAAAGGTCTCTAAGTTCGCCAGTTTCTTGAGAAATGTGTTTGAAGTAAAGCGTGACCCTGAAATCCTAGTTCCAGCGAGCACAGTGCTTGGTCATTTAGCGAAAGCTGGGGGAGCAATGACTGCAGATGAAGTTGAGCGACAGGTAAGTTTTAATTGATTCCCTTTTTCTTGAATATATGTTTTTCAGTTTGCTTAACAAGCAGTTCTTTCGTACAGATTAAAACTGCTTTAGGGTGGCTTGGTGGGGATCGAGTGGAGTATCGTCGCTTTGCAGCTGTTCTTATTCTCAAAGTAAGTCGAACTTGTCAGCTTCTACAGTTGTTGCACGTCTTATTCATGGTCGTGATGGTGGACACATTCCTCCATGCAATACTACTCGTGAATATATTTTCCTTATTCTGAACTTGGTACCGTGTTGCATTTCAAATATTATTTACTTCAGTGGATATGGGTAAGTCATATGACTTCTTTGTTTCCCCCTTTGCTGATCAAATATCAATGGAGGATCTGGGCTCCTAAACCCTGCTCCATGGGCTTACAGTGAGTCTTTGTATGGGATGGTACAGTCGTGTAGAAGATTCACAAGTAACAAACTCAGCAATTACGTAACCTTAAGTTCGCTCTCAGTAACTACTCTTAGGGGGATCTATGTGTGCTCCTTTTTGCATATCACCCAGCAGAATATCTACCTAGTTCTACATTTAGTGTATTCTGAATCTTTTGGACTGATATACTCTCAGTGTGACTGAGTTGGCTCACTGTTATCTGTGAGGTTGGGTGGTGGCTAGGGATGGCTGAAACTGACACCGTTTTAAACCTTTTGAAACTGGTTAGTTGAAGTAGTTCATTTTCGTTCGCAAATCTAATCTCCACTTCCAGTTTAGTACAAAAAAATGAACTAAGCTGAAAGTATGAAACCAGCTATACCGTTTTTGCCCACCCCTAGTGTTGGCTCTCTCCTATTGCCCTGCAAGGTATCCAGGAAGGGAATCCATGTACCAGTACCACTAGTATTCTGGGGTGTTGTGCTTTAAATATTTGTTTATTATGTGATTGCATTAGTTTAACTTAATTCTATTTTATCTATCTAGATGTACTACAGTATGATTTGTATAAAATGTGTCCTTTTCCTCTATGTTTGTAGGAGATGGCTGAGAATGCTTCTACAACCTTTAATGTTCATGTTCCTGAATTTGTTGATGCTATATGGGTAGCACTGAGAGACCCCAAGCAAGCTGTACGCGAACGAGCAGTAGAAGCCTTGCGTGCTTGTCTTCATGTTATTGAGAAGCGGGAGACGCGGTGGCGCGTACAGTGGTAAGCATATGCATTTGGTTACGTACAAATCGCGTGCTGTTAGGCGTCAGCAACCTATTTATGGTTGTTAGGGCTTTTTTTTCAAGAAAACGCAATGACATTGCGTTTCTTTTCATTGAATAGAAGAAGAAAACAGGCCTCCTAAGAGGTTGGAATAATGTCCAAAGCACATCCTGCTCATTTTTTTAGCAAATCACTTCCCATGTATTTCTAGGATACCAATTTGCAATGTGACTAAACTGCATGTGGGGCCTTGGTCTCTTGAGCCGAGGACTCAACCAATTTGCAATGTGACTAACTCTGATTCGTTTGTGTACCACACTACCACTGATTTCAGTATGCGTACCATTGTATCTTTGCTCTGTATTTGTAGCAAATAGTAGTCAACCACTAGTTGCGACTAACTGGCATGTCGGTACCCTCTATATGAGCTAATAACACTTCCATTTTATCTATCTTATTACTTTTGTTTCATGACCAGGTATTACCGCATGTGTGAAGCAGCGCAAGTTGGACTTGGCAAAAATGCTTCTGTTCATAGCATTCATGGCTCGTTATTGGCTGTTGGAGAATTGTTGAGGTAACTTAAAGTTCAGTTTGCAGTGATTTTCCCTACAAGTTCGTCATTCATATGCTGCAAATTGTTCTCTTGGCTGTTTGCTCGTGTACCATTTTCGCATTCCTTCTACTATGGAACACATTCTAACTCTGTCATTTATGAACTTTGATATAGCAAAACAGCATGAACCATTTTTTTCTGGCAGCAATACACTGTTTCCCATATTCTAATTCTATTGTTGCATGAAAATGTTGCAGGAATACTGGGGAATTTATGATGTCTAGGTACAGAGAAGTGGCTGATATAGTCCTCACGTACTTAAAACACCGGGATCAGCTTGTTCGTCGTAGTATAACATCTCTTCTTCCTCGAATTGCGCACTTCCTGCGAGACAGATTTGTGACCAACTACCTAAAGGTTTTCTAGCTACAACAATTATTGAACTAAACCCTTTTGTATTCTTTTGCACCTTACATGTTTCCATTTCTTAGATCATGCTTTTTTATTTACTTGAAGTTGTAATATAAAGATAGAGCAATAGCTTGACATATGTTGTTTCGTTTCCAGATATGCATGGAGCATATCCTGTTCGTTCTAAAAACCCCAGATGAGCGTGCTAGTGGGTTTGTTGCTCTTGGAGAGATGGCTGGTGCTTTGGGTGCAGAACTCGTGCCCAGTTTGCCCTCAATTACCCCACTTTTGCATGAAGCGGTATGCTTCAGAACCTATTTTATACTATGGTGTTCACTTTATCTTTATTTTCCTTAATGGCGTTTCTGTTTGCAGATTGCTCCTCGCAAAGGACGGCCATCTCTTGAAGCTATTACTTGTGTTGGAAGCTTTGCAAAAGCTATGGGTGTTGCAATGGAACGGCATATTCGTGGTGGATTGCTAGATGCAATGTTTTCTGCCGGCCTTTCTGATAAACTTGTAGATGCACTTGAGTCTATAAGTACTAGGTACTGTTTCTTGATTTGAATTCTCTTGCTTTATTATGTCGTTGGCATGAAAGCGTCAACTTCCCTGTTTCCTGCAGCATCCCATCTCTACTGCCAACAATACAGGAGCGCTTGTTGGATTGTATATCTCAAGCACTTCCAAAGTCATCCACGAGGCCTGGTGCTACTGTTAATCGGGCAACCAGATCCAGCAGTATGCAGCAGTTTGTGGATTCTAGTGGTCCAGTCCTTGTCCAACTTGCTCTGCGTACTCTAGCAAACTTCAACTTTAAGGTTCGAAATGGTCCACATAGCTTTGTGATTGTCATCATCTTCGGGCTTTAAATTATGCAGTGGTTTCAGGGTCATGAGCTCCTGGAATTGGCAAGAGAGAGTGTCATCCTTTATCTGGAAGACGAGGATAGCAGTACCCGAAAAGCTGCTGCGATATGCTGTTGCAGATTAGTCGCACACTCTCTTTCTGCTTCATCTACTACACAGTTCAGTTCAAATCGGTCAAATCGTATGGGAGGAGCTAAGCGCCGTCGCCTTGTAGAAGAGGTCTGTCTCAAACTTCACCATGTGCTCAATAATTCTGTGACATGCGTATGTGAGCTGTCCTGCTCGACGTTTATTACTACACCTACTATAACATGTCTTTTTGGGAATAGCTGAGGTAAACACTTTGAAATGAGGTATTATTAGCTGAAATAACTGAAGCAACCATATTGTTTTTGACAAAGTTAAGCCGAAATTATTCAGTCCATTAAGGAATTCCTTAATTTTGTACTGTCCAGTTTGAAAAACATAAGTTGACAAGGTAATGTTGTTATGAAGAACCGTATAAAAGATAGCTAATAATACTACGGGGTTATTATATGAGAGTGTTGAGCAAGGCATATGATGAGGTTCTTTACCAACCACACTATAGATGTTGACATGTTTTCTTAGAGGGACAACGGACAGGTACTCAATAGTTTACTACTTTGAAGCAACATTGATTGACATATGGTTGCTAAACGCTTAGCTCCTCCCATACGATTTTATTAGCTATCTTTTAATACTGCCTGAGTTAAGTTTCATGTGGAACAGTAGAATTTAAAAACAATGGTTTGGAAGCAAAGTTTGTATGAGAAAAGGATAAGAAAAATTGTAGAAGGGTAGAGGAGGTAGTTCGCATCATACTATCTGGTACATTTGGAGTTAAGATATTTATGCCTGTCAACATAGTTCATGATTGTTTAAGTTGCCCCAATACACGATATGGGTGTGATGATCTGGTATTTCCAGAAACATGGTTAAGTGGATAGGACGATACACTGGGTATCTTATATGGAGAAAAGGGAAATACATCACGTAGGCAACGTATGAGGATCAGAAGAGCAGCAGACTTGGTACTACAGTGACATCAGAGGATGGAGAGCCTCTACTCACCATTCCCATAACAAGTCACAATGTACTTAGTAACAGGTTACTGTCTTTACTAACAGTTCACCAAATGTACTTAGCTACTGCCTACTAAACAACAGCAAATTAATAGGCTAGGCAATCATTAAATTTACAAGATAACCACAAGGAAATCAGTGGACTGGCAACCTAAATTAACTAGAGATTAAAGCTTGCCTAACTAGATGAGGCAGTGGGCTCATAGGGTGGAGTTGAGCGGTTGCATTAACTCGGGAGAGCAGGAGGTGGCATAATGGCTGGTGGCGCAATGGCTGATGGCGGTGAAGGTGCTAAGTAAGTGCATCTGATGCTGATGGAGGCAAGGGGTGAGTTTGCTGGGCTAATCCAGAATGGTTTGACCTACACACAGAAAGGACCTGGAAACAGGAGGGTTGTCATCAACCGACTAGCTGTGCGATACTCGATCATGCTTAAATCTGATCTTTGACAGTTGTCACATTATTTTTTTCAAACTTGGACTTGGTTCCTGGAAGTTGCACACTTTATATTCTTATGCCATAGGCACCGTAATAAGAACTCCTCTGATATATTTTCTTTGACATAATATAATCATGTTGACGTTCCTGTATGTATGCCTCTGCAGATAGTGGAGAAACTTCTTATTGCTGCCGTTGCTGATGCTGATGTTGGTGTTAGGAGTTCAGTCTTCAAGGCTCTGTATCGAAATCCAACTTTTGATGACTTCTTGGCTCAAGCTGACATCCTGACTTCAATTTTTGTTGCCTTAAACGATGAGGTACGCTATATAGCATGTTTATCAATTATCATATAGAGTGGGGTATTGGATGCTTATAAATATGTTACCAGATGCTTTCACCACATTTAGTTGTAAAAGTACTGTTTTGGAACAGGGCCCTTAGGAAAGTAGTGTTTTAGTACAATATCTTTGCAAGGAAAAAAGGAATAGTCCTTGGCTATTTTATCCATGCTTGGAAATTCGAACCCAGAAGTTTGTTGTTCTCTTTGCACTCTTCCAGTTCATGTTCCCTTTATGTAGTTGTTGGTAGAAAGTAGTTTTCTGAACATTATGTCCCCTTGCTATCATTGACAATTCTCTTCTTTTTTTTCCATGATTAGGAGTATGGTGTAAGAGAACTGGCAATATTAGTAGCAGGCAGATTGTCGGAAAAAAATCCTGCATATGTACTGCCTGCCCTTCGTCGCTATCTTATACAGTTGCTCACTTATCTTGATCAAAGGTTTGGGGCACTAAAATTCTTGTGCTAATGATCAGTGCTGGTTTCAAATTCATATTGTGTTACTCCAACATCATGATTCGAAAAGATCTTATGTTGTCTGCAGTATGGATAGCAAATGCAGAGAGGAAAGTGCTAGATTATTGGGCTGCTTAATTAGGAGCTGTCCACGGCTAATACTTCCTTATATTGCTCCAATCCACAAGGTTAGTAAGAATTGAGATCATTGCTAGTGTTTCTTTTGCTAGTATTATATCCTAGTTCCATGTTGTTTTCTTTCAGGCGCTGGTGGCTAGGCTTTGTGAAGGAACAGGACCAACGGCCAACATTGTGCTTGCTGCAGGAGTACTTGCAACTGTTGGAGAACTGGCCAAAGTGGTATATCTTTCTCTATCATGTGATGTTTATTTCATGTAGCCCTTCTACTTTTACAGAGGGTCCAATCAGGACTTTTCTGAAAGTAGAGGTGTAGGGGGTAAATTGGACTTTCTCTTGATGTTTATGGTTGATTTTCTTGAAATTTGCATGATTTGACTTGTGATAGTTTATGCTTTGCATGATAGGGTGGTTTTGCAATGAGGCAATATCTTCCTGAGCTAATGCCTCTGGTTGTGGATTCTCTTTTGGATGGAGGTGCTGTGAGTAAAAGGGAAGTTGCAGTAGCAACCCTTGGACAAGTTATTCAAAGCACAGGGTACATGCGTTTTTTCTTCTCTCATCTCTTCACATATTGAGTGCACATTTTTTGTTCTCTCATGTCTGTACCTACTGAGTGCATGCATCGATTTTACAACAGGGCTTCAATTCTATATCCCGTAGCTGTAGTTCTTTTTTGGTTTCTCTCTTCTCGCTTTGATAGTTTTGGGGTTTGGCTGGCTTAGTTTTTTTTGTTTGGCTAGCTTCATCTAACTTTTGTGCCATCTTGGCGTTGTCCTTCTTTTTTGAAGTTATCTTTCTAATGCAAAACATAGACATTTGTGCACGCTTTTGAGGAAAAAAAATCGCTGTCAAATTGATCTGTCTGCCAGTGAAAGTTTGTTATCTCTTTGTTTTTCTTATTAGTGTTAGCATATTGAGCATTATTTCCTACTCCAAACTTGAGGTTTAGAGAAAAGTAAATGTGAGTATTCACAGTATTTTGTTGACAATAGAGTATAGTGCAACAGTTCAAGAGTCATATGCCAAATGTGGAACCACCTCTTCTTTAGCAGCCTCTCGCCATGGAATTCTTCATTACTGCACCATAGCACATTTCGAAATATCAGAACTTTGTATTTTTTAACATTCCCCTAGTATCGCTGGAAACACGAATTTAGCAGAGCTAAGCTTGTTGTCCTTTAGATTTAAGGAGTGTAGAGCCCTTCTCGATAGCTGGGTTGATTCTGTTTCTTAACTCTGTAAATATCTGGATGTATATTCCCCTCTCCTCTTGTAAATATTTTCCCTATTATGTGATAAAATATATACTACCAAGGCCTTCCCTACATTTTTTTTTGGTAAAATAGAAATCATAGGCCAATCCTAAGATTAATGGGCTCATTGGCCAAGCCGTTCTATAAACATTTCATGGCCAATCCTAGGTTTGAGTCTTTGAGAGTCTTCCTTCCTTAATATTTCACTTTCTTGGGTGGTATCTTATCCTTTGTGTTTGGAACAGTTGCATGTTTCATTTACTGCCTTGCCAGCACAAATGGCTCTCGAGTCTTTACCCTTGATAATAGTCTAATAGGTAAAAAAAGTTAGACCGCAGGGTCCCTGTGGCCTTTTAAATTAAGAAGAAACAACCAAGGCGCACACCATGCGGAGCACATGGCTTGAATGTGGGTGGTGGGCTGAGCGCACACCTGGGCGCATGCCACGAGCCAACAGGTCGTCGCCCAGTCACTAATGTGCAAAATAGCTGCATTATTACGTCGAACTACTTGTTTCCATATCTGCAGACTTTTTTTTACTACACATGTATTGCTGTGGCTTGGTCATCTCTTATATTCTCTGATTTTACATGGATGGCCATCAGCTATGTTATTGCTCCCTATAACGAGTATCCCCCATTGCTTGGCTTATTGTTGAAGTTGCTAAATGGTGAATTGGAATGGTCGACTAGACTGGAAGTGCTGAAGGTATTTATTTGATTGATGCTTTGCTGTTTCATGAAACTTTATGCAATGCCCTTGTCAAGAAATAATGCAATATGTTTTCCAGGTTTTGGGGATTATGGGCGCGTTGGATCCTCATGCACATAAGCGTAATCAACATAATTTACCTGGTCAGCATAGAGAGGTTCTGCGGCCAACAATTGAGACTGCACAACATATTGTTTCCATGGAAGAAATACCTACTGATTTCTGGCCATCTTTTTCGGCATCTGAAGACTACTATTCAACAGTATGATTTTATGTTACTTTTATTGGAAAGGTGTACACTCCTGTGTTAGCCCCTTTAACCTTAATCCTCAATCGCTAGGTTGCAATTAGTTCTCTCATGCGAATTCTTCGAGATCCTTCCCTTGCAAGTTACCATCAGATGGTTGTTGGCTCCCTTATCTTTGTTTTTAAGGTAATATTTCTATTTTAAACATTTTTTTCCTTCAACTATATAATTTTTGCAGGACCACTTTAATATTTCTTTGTTTTCTCCGTGATACATTTGGATCTAGTCAATGGGCCTTGGCTGTGTTCCTTATTTACCGAAGGTGAGAGAGTCAATCTCCTCAATTGTACATCGTCCTGTCCTATGCATTTATAGTAGTCATGTTTCATTTGACTCTATTCACATTTCACCACAATATAATCCAGATGTGATTCACTGTCTGTAACTGACTGCAATGCTCATGCATGAAACATTCTAGCTGATACCCAGGGCATGACCTTGAGTTGTTTTAGCTTTCTAACTGATACATGTTACTTCTGGAATTGCGACTGATCTGGGTCAACCACCAGTTTGTTGCATTAACTGAAGTCCTTTTCATGAAACCAATTCATGATTTATGTGACAGGGTTGTTTTGAGTTTAAATTGCTGGAGAACCTTTTTTTTTTTGATCTCATGAAAACGTTGCACCTATGAAGTTTCTCCAAACAGTCAGTTGTTTTTTCCAAGAATATCTGTGATCTCCATTTATCTAAAATCTTGGTTCCCCTTGGTTTAGTGAATCATGATCACAAGTTAAACACCCGTAGTTCCAAGCTTTCAAATACATTAGGGTTGGATATAAGGCAAACAATTTGGCACATGTATGTCTTTGTGGGAAAAGAGAGTAAGGTGCTACAAGGTACACGAAGAAATGTCTGAAATACTTCCTCTTTTGATTGGAAGGTTCTTCCTGAGTTATTCCGTGCTGTTCGTATGTGCGAGGATGGTGGTTTGAAAGAGTTCATAACCTGGAAACTCGGGACATTAGTATCAATTGTTCGGCAGGTAAGATGGTCCTTCTAGTGTTGCCCTTTTGGTTCATTCCATTTTTCAACTGTTCTTTCTGTTGCAGTTGTTATCCAGCTTACTGATCAAATTTTCCTATTTCAGCACATTCGGAAGTATTTACAGGACATGCTCTCTCTCGTCTCCGAATTATGGACTTCCTCATTCAGCTTGCCTGCACCAAAGCGGACCATACAGGGTCCGCAGGGTTCTCCAGTAATAATACTTGAATTTCTCTGTTATCTGTTGTTACTTTCTGTTGGCAGTATAATACTGCTGTGCACCTGCAGTTTCTAACTTTCCTATATGGGGCATACCGACATGTTTGCATGGGTTAGAAAAGAGAGAGAGAGAGATCAGTAAACTGCAAATGTATTATCAATCTTACCTTAGGCTTGATGCTCAACTTCAGTTATCCCACTTATTTTAATCGCCAAATGGTTGGTATGTCGATAATTGTATTCCACGCCTAGTATCATCTTTTGTCGCCACATGCTTCTGTGATGTGAGTTTGAGAATGGAGGGTTCGGGGTTTAGAAATTTACATAGAGACAGAATACTCCTTTTCACAGATGATGCTAGCGTGTTCTGTGTAGAGAAACTGAAAGAGTTGTTTCATTCCTTGTGCAAACTCTAAGCTGATATTGTACATGAGAGCTTAACGAAATAAGATGAGTGTTTCCAATTTTCCATATATCTTACTGACAATAACTATAAGAGTGCAAAGTTGGTGCCAAGATAGCCGTTGCAGTCCCTCTCCCCACTCTCACCCACACATCTCAAAATTGTTATCTCAACTGGTAATAATTGAATTTTCAGACATTTCTAGATAATATTTGACACTTCCCAACACCGCGTATTTCTGGGCAGGTAGCAACTAGTGTAGTCGCTTTGGAGATGCTAGAAAAAACTATGTTGAGTTCCTAAAAGTTGAAGTTGAATTGTTAAGTTTCTAAAAGTTATAGTTGGTAGTATTAATAAAACATATCAGGTAATAAGACAGCAAATTACATATTAATCTGCTACTACCTCCGGTCCGAATTAATCGATGCGCGCCATAGTACATGCATGCATCCAATTAGCCTAGCTCTGCGTTTATTAAAAGCGACCGGAGGTAGTAGATAATAACATGTAGAATTGCTAGCGAATGAAGGTAGGGCTATTGTTGTTACGACGAAGTATGCTGTTAGCTGCCATCAAGTAATATGTATCCCCTTCATTCGAAAATAGATGGCATTCTAGTCATCTATTTATTCTCAACAATACATGCCTTTTTACACTTTGAAGGAGAATATTTGACATTATTTCCTACTATACCCCTGCCACCATAAAGTTTCATGGTTTCCCAATCCACACCAAATACCATTGCGTAACTATCCACTGAAGTTGATAGTTATTAATTCCTATGAAATCCAGGATTGTGAGTTCTGTCTAGTTAGCTTGTCTTGCTGAACTGCTGACAATGATCAGTTGCACCCAAACTGATTCTTTGGCTGGGCGAGGGACTATGTTTTCAGACCATGTCTGTGAGAAGTCCAGTTCAAATGATATAATTTTGATGTATTCCTATAACTATGTCACGACCCACCGAAAATTGTTGGGTAATAGTTTTGTGATTCTGCTGTTTTCATGATTTTTGTAATTACCATCTTGCCTCTCCAGGTTCTACATCTTGTTGAGCAGCTATGCTTAGCATTGAATGATGAGTTCAGGGTGTATTTACTCCATATTTTACCAAGTTGTATTCAAGTCTTGGGTGATGCTGAACGCTGCAATGATTATTACTATGTTCCTGACATATTGCACACACTTGAAGTGTTTGGCGGTATGTATCCATTTCTTATTTTCATGTCCTTAATATATGTTTGGTGAAACTTTAACATATGTTAACTTCAATGGCACCTTTGTAGGAAATTTGGATGAGCACATGCATTTGGTTGCTCCAGTGCTTGTTCGTTTATTTAAAGTGGAGCTAGTTGATATTAGACGGCATGCCATTGTCACTTTGACTAAGCTTATACCAAAGGTGCAGGTGGGTTGACATTCTGATCCAGTTTGATGTATCATATGATTTGCACCAAAATGATCTAAGTTAAAGAAGCTTCTGTACTTCTGTATTGCACTTCATGCATCTTGATATATCTTGTCCAGGTTGGTACTCATGTATCAGCGTTAGTGCATCATCTGAAGCTCGTCTTGGATGGGTAAGGCTTATGGTTAGAAATAACTTATTATTTATAGCGCATTGTTGGTTTCTTGAGATTTTTTTATAAGTTGCTGTTTTCATAGCATATTTATGATCATCATCTTATTTCTGCTTTTTTTGAACTGAATTCTACTTTTATCAATTTAATAATTTTTGTTTTGTGCATCACTTTTCTTAATTTGGGTGTTATTTCCCCTCTTATGAGTAGAAACAACAATGATTTACGGAAAGATGCTGCAGAGGCGCTCTGCTCGCTTGCACATGCTCTCGGAGAGGAATTTACAATTTTCATACCATCGATTCGTAAACTTCTTGTGAAGCACCATTTGCGGGTACTCCTATTTTGATTTTATCCATGTACACTTTTGATGTCGTGGCTTAATTCTTCATATTTTACTTGTTACAGTACAGAAAATGGGATGAGATTGAAAATCGACTACTCAGGCGAGCGCCGCTCATCTCCGATAACTTGTCAGTACAAAAGTATACACAGTGTCCACCTGATGTCATTAGTGACCCTCTTGAGGACTTTGACGGTGTTCCTTCGGAGGAATCTGATGAAACACAGCGGCAACCAAGAAGTCATCAAGTAACGTCCTTTGTTGTTTCAAATGAAATGTTATAGATTTCCCTGTATTCTGCTTCTAACTAATTGAGTTTTGAGACACCAGAGCTCACTCTTGCCCTCGAAATCTTTCGACTATGTTCAAAACTGTTATCACAATTAAGAGGACCTTGGTTTTTGTTAAAATCTTGAAGTATTATTTTTTCAGTGTTCTTAAGTAGGAACTGCAACAACCATATATACGCACACACTTAAATATTCACGATGGTCACACATATCAATGCAACTAACCTGCATATGCACTTAAAGGTGATGTGGCCACTTTGCTGACCATTTTCTGTTATATAGAAAAAAAACACTGTAATCTATGTCGAGATGATGCTCATATTCTTCCTATACTGTGCCTTTGCTGAGATGGATGCTCATATTCTCATCAAAATATCAGGTGTCCTTCCCAATCTCTTTCAGTTTTTCCTTCCCAACATTTATTTATGAGAGATTCTGGTAAATTGTGAGAAAAAATAAAGATCACCAATGCTATTTCGTGTTACTCCTCAATTCCTGTACCCACAGCTAAAACCACTTACGTTTTGAATCGGTTGGAGTGTCTGTTGGAAGGATTTTGGGATGCTTGTTTTACATAGTTATTCTTGATTAAAACAACTTTGAACCTCGTGAGAGTTTTCTATTCCGAGGGCTGTGTTGCTTGCTATGTAGCAGGCTGCCATCTGTGTGTTTCTCTCTTCTTTCACTGTTTGTAGCCACTGGGTAGCAGATTATTGTAATTTATTGTTTCGCTTCTCTTGTAAAATATGATTAAGGTAACCCTTCTAGTTTCTTGCTTATACTTAATTTAGAGTTTTGGCTGCTGCAGGTCAACGATGTTCGCTTGAGAAGTGCTGGCGAGGCTTCCCAGAGAAGTACTAGAGAAGATTGGGCTGAATGGATGAGGCACTTCAGTATTGCGCTTCTTAAAGAGTCACCATCTCCAGCTCTACGCACCTGCGCAAGACTAGCACAGCTCCAGGTGAAGCCGTTGTAGCTCTTTATAATGTGTTAGTCGTGCTGTGAAGTATTTTCTGACATAAATGTCCAGCCTTCTGTTGGACGCGAGTTGTTTGCTGCGGGTTTTGCAAGTTGCTGGGCCCAAATGACTGAATCATCACAAGAGCAACTAGTGAGAAGTCTCAAGACAGCATTCTCATCTCAAAATATACCTCCAGAAATTCTTGCAACGCTGCTGAACTTGGTAATTATGCTCTTAAGATTATTTTTTACAAAATTCACCATTTGTTTGTAATGTTTTCTTTTATTAATTGTTTGCTCCTGTAAATAGGCTGAGTTTATGGAACACGACGAGAAGCCTCTTCCGATTGATACTAGGCTACTTGGTGCGCTTGCTGAGAAGGTTAGCTTTTTTATTGCTGTTTCTGTGTCTGGCAAATTTTGGCGATCTTCATGACCGTGTGTTTTTATTGAAACTTCTGAACTATCTTTTTCAGTGTCGAGCATATGCAAAAGCCCTCCATTATAAAGAAATGGAATTTGAAGCTGTATGTTCCAAGAAGATGGGTGCAAATCCTGTTACGGTGGTTGAATCCCTTATTCATATTAACAATCAACTACACCAGCATGAGGTTTGTTCTTGTGTCACATGAGAGGATAAAAGAGTTATCTGTCTATAGTTTTAAATCCCTTTTGTTATTTATACAGGCAGCTATTGGAATATTGACTTACTCGCAAGAGCATCTAGAAGTTCAGTTGAAGGAATCCTGGTATATTCCCTGTTACGATGACACCTATGATCCATTGCTGCTTTATTTAGTTGGACAAAGGATTCCTTCTTTCACATATTTTATGATCCCTATCTGGCATTTGTATCTACTGCATTGTAACTAATGGCTCGTAATGATAACATGGATGAGAACTTCGCTGAAATACGATTATCATTTGTGATGCTTCAAGCTTCTTGTTTTATAATCTGTTTATATTTTGTGCAATGTAGGTATGAGAAATTGCACCGATGGGATGAGGCTCTAAGGGCATATACCATGAAGTCATCTCAAGCGTCTGGCCCATTGCAAAACTTAGATGCTACATTGGGTAGGGCCATTACTTCTTTTTTTGTTGCATAGTATACTCCATTCGCAAAGCTTGTCACTTACCAATCATGAGAAATATTTTCCCTGAATATTAAAGCATCCAGAACCCTGACTTGAGCATCTTGTTAATTAGCTAATCGTGGAAGCCATTTTGGTCATTTCTGTGTAAAGATTGTGTGGTGGTTAAAAAAACGCAAAGAAAAGCACGTATAGTTATTTTGCCTTTTAATTTGTATAGAAATCTTTCTTTAGTATGTTATATGGATGTAGCTAACTGAAAATCATGCTTATGTTAGGGCGGATGAGGTGCCTAGCATCCTTGGCTCGTTGGGAAGATTTAAGCACATTATGCAGGGAGCAATGGACCGGTTCAGAACCATCTGCTCGTCTGGAAATGGCTCCAATGGTTGTGGATATTTTTTATATCTGTTTATAGGTAACTTGTAACATGTAAATTCATAATTTTCAATTTTTTTTTTGTTTCTATAGGCTGCAAATGCTGCCTGGCATATGGGTGAGTGGGACCAGATGTCTGAATATGTTTCTCGTCTGGATGATGGCGACGAAAACAAGCTCCGCTTGTTGGGTAATACAACCGCTAGTGGTGATGGAAGCAGTAATGGTGCTTTCTTTAGGGCTGTTCTTTCAGTTCGTTGCAAAAAGGTAGAGTATTTTCCTGTTTTGAACTCTGATTATATTCTTTAAAAATTTGATCATATTTTGCGAAATTTTGTGTTCTGTTTACAGTATGAAGAAGCCCGTGTATATGTTGAGAGAGCTCGGCGTTGTTTGGCAACTGAACTTGCTGCATTGGTATGACATAGACATTATATACTCTTTCGTTATGATTTAAACGATTTAAGTTTTGTCTGAATTTCCTTTCCATTATGTTATTCATTTTTTGAGAATATGTCCAACTTGGGTTAGCAAGCCTATTGTATGCAAGGGAGCCTGAAATCATGCTCTTACGTAGTTCCACTGTGTTGCTACATGTTGCTTCTGCCCTGTCTTCTGCTGTGTCTACTTGTCTTCATGCCTGCGAGCGGGCCACCCATCTTGGCACAGAGTTCACCTTGGGTCCATTAGTCATGTCTAGTTCATTGTTCATTTGTTCTACATCTACATCGGTCAAAAGCACTGATTTTGCTTCTTTTTGTCCATTGGTGAATGGACAGTTGATCATCAAAATTTGGGTAGGCTAGTTTTACCCTTTCATAGCTGGGCAAAGGAACTGTACATCTAAACATACCCAAAGCTGATGTTCTCTGTCCCTAATGACAATAGATATGTAATGGATTTACAGTAGACTCAATGAAATACTGTATAAAAACCCTAGGCATGTATATCAGGGCTGCATACGCCAAAGAAAATGTAAGACCTGAAGGTGCATCATTTGGCACCTTGAAGGGGCCCAAAATGGAACTTTCGAATATAGTAGCACTCCCTCCGTTTTTATATATAAGGCCACTAAGTATTCCGAGCCAAAACTTTGTTTAACAATTTGATCGATAAAAAAAAAGTTATATAACACCAAAAACATATCGTTGGAAACATCTTTATGAATCCAATGATGTACTTTTGGTGACATATAAGTATAACTCATATTATGTTGGTCAAAGCTCCACTTTGAAATGTGTGGTGGCCTTATATATATAAACGGAGGGAGTAAGAGATTGTATGTTGCATTGTCTAAGATCAGGCATTGATTTGGGAATCAGAGGAAATTACTGTACGCTGGACGGATGCATGATAACAGGGGTTAAATTTATGTATATAAGGCCAAAAAGTAAAGGGGGGATATTTTGGTAGTTTTGACCGAAAAATTTATGGGAGGCTTTCTTGTGATGAACTGTCTGCACTTTAATAGGTTTATTAACCGTGTTTTCCATCAAAAAAGGCTTATAAACTGTTTGCAAATTCCTTTTGCCCTTCAGTATACCAATAATTATCTGTTGCTCATTTGTTAGGTACTTGAGAGTTATGAGCGTGCTTATAATAACATGGTGCGGGTTCAGCAGCTTTCAGAACTGGAAGAGGTATTCTAATTTTGGTTTTATGCTCTGAAGAAAGTTAGTCACTGTTTTACTAACAAAAGGTGTGTGATTCAGGTGATTGATTACTGTACTCTTCCTATGGAAAGTCCAATTGCTGATGGGCGAAGGGAACTTATCCGTAATATGTGGAACGAGCGCATTAAAGGAACAAAACGGAATGTCGAGGTCATATGATTTCTTTGCTAACGAATGCTGTGTTGTATAGCCTGCATGATTCTTGTTCTCCATATTGACTTCAGAAAATTCCTCAGGTGTGGCAAGCCCTACTTGCTGTTAGAGAGTTGGTTCTTCCTCCTAATGAAGACAGAGATACCTGGATAAAATTTGCGAAACTTTGCTGGAAGAGTGGACGTATTAGTCAGGCTAAATCTACTTTAATCAAACTCTTACAGGTGAAAATAGTACTAAATGACTCAATGTTAATCAGGGTGTTCCTGTTTAACTTCGCAATCCTCTTTATAAAGCAAATAATTTCTTCTAACACATGCAGTTTGATCCGGAATCTTCTCCTGAATTGACACTGTATCATGGGCATCCTCAAGTAGTCCTGGCTTACCTGAAGTACCAGTATGCTGTTGGAGACGAGCTTAAACGAAAGGACGCATTTTCTAGGCTACAGGTAACTTTGTTTTGTCCTTTTACTCTGACAATACATCGCAGCGCCCATATATTCATATGTTCATACTGATGCACCCTTGTTTTCGGTGGGATAGGATTTGTCTATGCAGATTGCTACTGCCACAAATACTTACTCTGGAATGTTAGTAAGTCAAGGTGCTGTATCTAATGCTGAAGTACCACTTATTGCTCGTGTCTATTTGACACTTGCTAGCTGGAAGAGAGCACTGTCTCCCGGGTTAGATGATGATGCCATTCAAGGTCTGAAAAACAGTTTTTTCACTCATTCTTCGCCTTTCTTTAATTTCCAATAATTCTGAATATTTTTTGCCAGAAATATTGGTTTCATACAAAAATGCCACACTAAGTGCCAAGGAGTGGGGCAAGGCATGGCACTCTTGGGCTTTGTTTAACACTGAAGTCATGTCCCGATATACTTTGAGAGGCCGTCCAGATTTAGCTGGAAAATATGTTGTTGCAGCAGTAACTGGATATTTCTACTCTATTGCGTGTGCATCTACAACTAAAGGTGTCGATGATAGCTTACAGGTAAAACTACATTTTCTACTATTTTTTGTTCTGCAAAGTAGATTTTGAGCAAAGGCTTTATATAATATCTAATCCCATCGCATTTCTGAACGCTTTTTAACGCCCTTCCTAGTGTCAGACTGGCAAAAGTTCAATATCTGGCCTGTTAGTCATTTTCACACTATATTTACAAGTCTAGAAAGGTGATCTATTAAATTATTCTTCTACATCTCCTTGGTAACATGAGAAAATACTATTGTAAGATTACTGAATACAAAATAGTTTTCCACAATACCTGGCTTCTTGAATACTATATTTCAATGATTATCTTTTGTAGGATATTCTCCGTCTCTTGACTCTTTGGTTCAACCATGGGGCTACCTCAGAGGTTCAAATGGCATTGGAGAATGGCTTTTCACTTGTGAAGATTGAAATGTGGTTGGTTGTGCTGCCCCAGATAATTGCAAGGATTCATTCAAATAATAGAATAGTTAGAGAACTGATACAGGAATTGCTAGTTCGAATTGGAAAGGGGCATCCACAGGTTTGCATTTTTCTTCTTTGCCTGAGAAACTATGCTTATGATTCTTATGCATTGCTATAGTGAATCCTAGAATCCCAGTTGCTGCTTTAAGAGCCAACTGACAAAACGACCTGTTTTCCTATCCAATGATCTAAAGAAACAAGTATTTTTTTTAATGAAATGGAGTTATAGTAGAGGAAAGAACAAGGAGGAGGCCTGCCAGGCACTAGCACAGTCACATTGTTTTAAAAAACTACCAAGACTCAAGTAAATGGTTTGCTCCATGAAATAAATCCTGCTTCATTGGGTCAAGCTCTAGCGGGCGACTGGCCACCAGCACACCCTAGACTGAGTGATGCTTGGTTCTTGTTGTATCACTCATTTTTAGTTCCATCCATGCTCACCGCAAGTCCGCAAGTTTTGCTGACTTCTTAAATTTAACCTATGCTTCCTTTGCTTTTCCTGATATTTTGATCAGAGTTATAGTGGAGGATAATTGGAATAATGTTCTAAATGGGAAGAGAGATTTCAAAATTAATATATAAGCCTTGTTGTTTGACAATCTTGTTGGTCTTACCGTACTACTTTTTTTCTAGTGTAGGTTTGTTATTTCATGCTTTACTTCTGCTCAGGAAACCTATGTACCAGAATACTGGTGCTCAGTAGCCATACTGACCAGTATGGCTGGTAACTGTCCAGTATCCAATAGAAAGTTAGACCCTGTTTTTGTGAACCTGTGTTGGGATAATTCTAATTTTAACTTTGGCCACTCCTTTGACATTTCAACCAGGCATTGATGTATCCTCTTTTGGTTGCTTGCAAATCAATAAGTATATTAAGGCAACGCGCAGCACAGGAGGTTGTTGATAAGATCCGGCAGCATAGTGGAGGCCTTGTTGATCAGGTTAGCACCATAACCTTCTAAGCTTCTGTGAAGACACATAGCACTCCTGACTCTGTTGATGTTTGTTGCTCTCTAGGCACAGCTCGTTTCAAAGGAACTGATACGAGTTGCCATTTTGTGGCATGAGATGTGGCACGAAGCTCTTGAGGAAGCTAGTAGGATGTACTTTGGTGAGCACAATATCGATGGAATGCTTGCAGTACTTGAGCCATTGCATGCAATGCTTGAGAAGGGGGCTGAGACAATAAAGGAGAATACTTTCATTCAGGTAGCGTCTTCGCCAAAACTTTACTCCAGTCCCCATCAAAGTATATGTTAGCATAAATCCATTTCTCTTGCCTAATGTTTGAGCTACTTTTCATGAGAGATTTCATTTATCCTTACATCATGGTCTGTTTTGAACAGTAGATCATTTGGCGCCTTGACCTCATTGAATTAGCAAAGCCTAGTATTGGTTTTGACTTTGAATTTGTTTTGTTAAATGTTTGATAGTTTATGTTATGAAAACTTATCCAGGCTTATGGACATGAATTACTTGAAGCTCATGAATGCTGCTTAAAATATCGTGCTACTGGGGAGGATGCTGAGCTAACCAAGGTATATATAAGTGTCAATACACCAACTTATGTACTAATCCCTCCGGTTCAAAATAATTGCCCAAAAATGGATGTATCCAGAAATGTTTTAGTGTGTAGATACATCTACTTTTGGGCAATTATTTTGAACCGGACGGAGTATTGTTTTTCATTGAGTAGTGCTGAGGATGACTTCTGTGTTCTGTAGGCATGGGATTTGTATTACCATGTTTTCAGAAGAATCGACAAACAACTCCCAAGTCTTACAACTCTTGATTTGCATGTAAGCATGTTATATTATGTTTGTCCTGCAGTTTGTTTCGTTTAGCTCCCTGATTGATCATGTGATGTTTCTTTCAGTCTGTTTCACCTGAGCTTCTCAAATGTCGAAAGTTGGAGCTGGCTGTACCAGGAACTTATTCCGCAGGTACTCAACCAGGGTTATACCATTTGTTGTAGTTATCTAGTTCTTTCAGGAACTCTTACTCTTCTCTTTTGCCTTGCCGGCCCTACAAAACTCTAAAAACTCTCAATTGTGGGATGGATTATCTGTAGTATGCATGGGCTATCAGTACCAACATTTTGATTATCCACTACTTTATCTTATATTCTGTGTCATCAACACCCCTTATTTGTATATATTGGGTCTCTGCTGGAACCATGCAATACATGATTTGTATATGTTAAGTGATGGCAACAATAAAGCAATTTGTTTAGATTCTCTAAACAAATGCATCTTTTTTTTGTTCAAATTAAATTTTTGACATTGTGAATCAAGCTTTGGTTCCAGATTCATCCCTTGAACTATCGAGTATTTTGTACGTCAATTGATTGTTATATATCGACTTAGAATTCTGACATTACGAATTGAACTTCTCTTCCAGATTCACCACTTGTGACTATCGAGTATTTTGTTCCACAATTGATTGTTATAACATCCAAACAAAGACCGAGGAAACTGACAATTCATGGAAGTGATGGCAATGATTATGCATTCTTGCTTAAAGGTCATGAAGATTTAAGGCAAGATGAACGTGTTATGCAGGTTTGTATTTGGATTACAAGTTCTTTTTTGCACTGATTTGGCTGGTCCATGTAGCACGGAGTAGCAAGCATATCTTTACATCTTGTGCCCATAAATAGTTTTGTCCTACACATTCATCTGAGGCCAGCTCTTTCTTTTGCCCACGCCATTGTGGTTTATCATCTGACAGAGAACGATTCCTTATCACTATGACTCTTTGTTCCATATCTGATCTGAAATAGGCATCTTGGGAAATACCATTAATCCAAAACAATAACTTTTCTCATGCCCATGACTAATAAACTAGCCTGATCTTACATAGTGATACACAGGTTAAATTTGGATGAACAATTGCTTAGTGAATTAAACTGTTCTTTGAAGCCCTGATAGTAAAGTATTGTAGAGAAGTTGGAGCCTATCTGTAGTATTCAAACAATCAACACTTGGGGCATAATCTGTTAGTATGGTGTCCTCATAAGCTACACAGAAACAACCTTAGATATTTGAAGCTACCATTTTCTTGTGTAATTCAATTTTTTATTTATCTAATTAGCTTTCCCCTTCATTTAGCTTTTTGGTCTGGTGAATACTCTCCTGGAGAACTCTAGGAAAACATCAGAGAAAGATTTGTCAATCCAAAGATATGCTGTTATTCCTTTGTCTCCTAACAGTGGATTAATTGGATGGGTTCCAAATTGTGACACACTTCATGCTCTGATCCGTGAATACAGAGATGCAAGGAAGGTTAGTCTGCCTCAGTAGTTGGTTCCCTTTTGAAAGAAGATAAACATGCTCTACTTTAGTCATCTGGCAATTAATTTTCCTATTTTTCTTGTCCAGATTTTCTTAAATCAGGAGCACAGACTTATGTTAGCGTTTGCACCCGATTATGACCACTTGCCCCTCATCGCGAAGGTGGAAGTATTTCAGCATGCCCTGCAGAACACCGAAGGAAATGACCTTGCAAAGGTACTATGCTGTCTCTTGTCTCTGTGCGTTATAAAATAGAGCATGTCAATTTTGGTGCTTTCTTTAGACTATGTTTAATCTGCTTCCACAAAATTGTGATAGGTTCTCTGGCTGAAAAGTCGAACTTCTGAAATATGGCTAGAGCGGCGTACAAATTATACAAGAAGCCTAGCTGTTATGAGCATGGTATGAGTTACTGCTATAAAATGTTATGCATATGAGATGCTCCTTTCAACTTAAGATGCTGAAAAGGTAATTTTTCCAGGCTGGCTATTTGCTTGGTTTAGGAGATCGGCATCCAAGCAATCTTATGTTAGATCGCTATAGGTATGTCTACGAAGCTATTGAAGTAGCCTTCCCTACTGTGAATTTGTCATTGTTGTCTTGAATTCTAATAAAATGATTTTCTTGCTTCAGCGGGAAAATTTTACATATTGATTTTGGCGATTGCTTTGAGGCATCAATGAATCGAGAAAAGTTCCCTGAAAAAGTAAGTGGGCTGTGTTCTGGGCTTTATCCCTTGCAAATTACCTGTTAACTTGATGCTATAGTTTTGTTCAGTCTTGTCTTGTATTGTAAGACTGTTGTTGAATTCACGATTTTTTTTTTGTTATGGAAGTTACTTTTTTTATGTATGGTGTAGGTACCATTCCGTTTGACTAGAATGCTCGTGAAAGCTATGGAAGTTAGTGGTATTGAGGGTACTTTCAGAACAACTTGTGAAAATGTGATGCAAGTTCTTCGAACAAACAAGCACAGCGTCATGGCTATGATGGAGGTAAGTAATTCAATTCTTGTATAGTACATAGCACCTTGCCTGACCAATATTGTACATTTGAAAATAGATTGCAGAAATAAATTTTCACTTGTTTAGACCCTAAGCTGGCCCCAAGTCCACATTTTGTCCTAAAATTTAAAACCATCTAAAATAAACCCTGAACTTCCAAACAGTTCACTTTGCCCCCTTAGCTGATTTTAGAAGGGTTTTCATCATATGGGGCGCCGAAGTGTCAAATACTACGTCTATCCATAAATAGACGTCTGAGATTTGTCTAAATCTGGATATATCAAGCCGCTATTTGGCATCTAGATACATCCTGATTTAGACAAACCTCAGACATCTATTTATAGACGGAGGGAGTAATTCTTTTTAGCGTATGATCTTATTATATTTATTAATCACACAAAATACGTCAGGTGGAAAAACACATAAGTAAATACTACAACAAAGATCCCTGATAAAACAAAAGTTACATCAAGGTATTTCGAAACAGGGTGGTTGTTTGGGTTTGTTTCCTGGGTATTTAATTATTTTGGTTTTTTGAAATTAACAACCAAATTGACGTACGAATTAATGGAAACTAAAAGTTCGGTTAACTGAAGACTTCAGTTCAGTTTCTGATTCGACAAAATGAACCAACAAGATTAAGAAATGAGAGAAGTGAATGTGGTATCGCAGAACCATGATCTCTGCCATGGAGGAAGCAGGACCGGAAGACTACACAAAAGAATGATGCAGGGGAACCACTAGCAAAAAATACTTCACGCCATCGCAGCCACCACTGCTAAACTAGGTCAAAGCATCAAGAATTGTGGATCCATGAGACAGAAATACTGCTGTTTGCCACTTGGCTGAAATACTAGCATCGTTTTCGTGGTCCAAACTGCATAGAAACAAAGAGCCATACTAACAGAGATTCATCATGTGCAATGTGTATCTGGTTAGCATTTTGGGAACTGAGAACACTCAAGGAAGTCAATTGCAAGTCAGCCATAGGCCCTTGGGAGGAAGTCGGTTCACTTATTTCACGCACATTCTGTAGAGAAAGTTCACGAAATGATAATACCCGTGGATTAGGCGAGGACTTGAAGCTTTTGCCTGGGCAAAGCAAAATGCACATGCACATGTCTAGCTAGGTGGATCGTTGCTGCTTAAAGGCAAACACCCCCGTGTTCCTGGCAGCTGCCAAGTGTCGCTGGGTGCTAGATCAGCCCATGGCCACTTATTTTTTCATAGCCTATCCTGCTCTGTTATGCTTCATCTTGTACCCAACCAGTATGTTTTGTGATATTTATTGCTATACAATCTCTAATCTATATTTATTCAGGCATTTGTACATGACCCGCTAATCAATTGGCGGTTGTTCAATTTCAATGAAGTTCCTCAAGTTTCAAACCATGGAAATGCCCATACTCATACAGTGGTGAGTAGCGAAGAAGCTGCTCCTAATGAAGAGCTCATGCAGCCTCCTCGTGGAGCCCGTGAGAAGGAACTGCTACAGGTTTCCTCCTTTTCTCATGCTTGCTTGTATTATAGTTTCTTGACCACATCCCCATAGTGGTGACCGTTATGTTGGCCATGCAGGCGGTCAATCAACTCGGTGACGCTAATGAAGTTTTAAATGAGCGTGCTGTAGCTGTCATGTCTCGGATGAGTCACAAGCTAACAGGACGTGACTTTTCTTCTGGGTCAGCAATAGCAGGAGCTGGCAGCTCCATCCAACATGGTAGTGAACATTTAGCCTCGGTAGATGCTCGGGAGGTAGAACCGGGATTATCTGTGAAGGTTCAGGTTCAGAAGCTTATACTTCAAGCGACTTCTCATGAAAATTTGTGTCAGAACTATGTCGGGTATGTATTGTTATTTTACCATTGATAATCTTATTAGGCATGGATGTTATGCTCATAGGATAATATACACCTACTCTTGAGATAGTGCACTTCATAAACATTACAGAGAATTTGCATAACACTATAATATGTTAGAATGTTAAAAATAAAAAATCAGAAATATCATAACCATGTGTGCAAACAAGACAAGGTTATTATAATAGGTGCATAAGAACGGACCTAAGATTATATTTGTACGGTCATTTAGTTTTAGCAACTTTGTTAGTTGACCATCGAATTTTGCCACCCCTCACTGTTACTTTGCTTGTTTCATATTCTGTTTGACAGGTGGTGTCCCTTTTGGTGAGCTCTGCTAACCAAATCTCATGTACATACTGTAAATACCGTGTACATAGGTAGTAGGCATGTTGTATCGTCTTCTTATTTTCGATGAATGTGGTATATCCTGTATCCTAACGTGTGCAGTGCTGTAAGTAATCACATATGTTAATAGAACCAATTATTGGCCCCTTTCCCCCCTATGTTCATGGAATTACCAGGCGCTACTCAATCCGCTCTGTAAATCGGGTTTGTGTTTCTTTTCCATCGCTGGAAAACAGGGTGCTGACTTGTTCCCATTTTTCTATTTTTACCGTATGCAAAATCGACACCCTTCTGCCGTTTGCCTTCCCGTTTTGGCTCCTTCTGCTTCCAATAGGTACTTGTTCACGTCCTTGCCTCTCCTGGACCTGGACTACTTGAAGGCATGCCGACCGGGTGAGGACACCATTTTGCCATGGATGTGGAACTTCTGACTTAGTTTATGTGTACAAAAATAAGTATTAATTTGCGTGCTCCCTCCGTCCGCAAATAAGTGTACACGTGGGGTTTCAAGATAAATTATGAAGTAGAGTAAAAAATACATTGGGAACGTGCATCTCTCCTCTTTAATCTTTTCATCTCCAATAAGCTAAGTGCATGTAGAAAAAAAGAAAAACATATGCTTAATATTATTGGGTTTGATTTCCGCGCGATGAGAGAGAAGCAATTAAAGTGCATTGAGAAGATAGAAGTATATTTTTTTTGTGGATAAAGTTTTGAGCTAGATGTTCACTTATTTGTGGACGGAGGAAGTATGGTATATACTTCAACTCAACATTTGTTTCATTTCATCTCCAAAAAGAAAGAAAAAAGTTGTTTCATTTGGGTTTGATCTACAGTAGGAATTTGGTTTATTGTTGGATAAACAGCAAAGCCAAAAAGAGTGAGCATCACAAGTAAATCCCAACAGCTACACTTGTCACTTTTTATTGAAAAATAGAGAAAATATGGAAAGCAGTTAAGTAAAAAATAATTTAACTAAACACAGAAATCTAAGTTGGCTAGCTACAACAAAGAAAAACTAAACAAAGATATTAGGATAACACTACCCGTGGTGCTGCACCAAGCCTCGTGCCTGTGGACGGATTCTCTTTGCCTAATTATGCATGCATGCAGTGATATGCACGATGAGATCATTTAGATTCCTCTTAATGATTAAATAAAAAAATATTTATCTCTTAACTGATAATTAGTTTAAAAATATGTTTTCACCGTGGGTTTAGTTGCGAAGAGACCTTCAAAACTAGATTCCACGTTAAACTTTTTTCGTAAGTAGTTGCTAGATTGTTGTCACTAACTTACCAGATTATTCACTACTTAGTTACCATACTGCATTAAGTTGGTTGGTAGGCCACGTATGTCATTCTGCATCAATGTAAAGTTTCATGATACCAAATTTGTGTGGAATGATATCATTGCTTAGTTCTTAGAGACACTTGAACACCCGTTCATTAGTTATGCATGACATTGCAATATTTAAAAGTGAGTGAACTGATAACCATGTACATTTCACAAGCCTCAAGATTGTATCTTGCTCAACACATGCCCTTAAGATAGAAAGGAACAAAACTAGGGGAAATCTTGAAAAAAATCTAGGAGAAGAACTTATCTCCGCAAACATTTTAGAAACACTGACAATTTTGATCGAACAACAAGAAAATACAAAACTCGTAGAAGCTTTCAAGAACTTATCGAGTCCAACAATAGGTTGAACTCGGTTTTTACACCCCCGTTACACTAGATGCAAGCAAATTCGGCCACCACTACAAGCATCTCGCATAACCGTCCCGGAGTCATTGTCCTGGCATGCCACACTGTATCGCCTATCGGCTGGACTAGGCGACACCACTGCATGTTTGGAAACATACGCTGCCGAGCGCCGCCAACACAAGTCACCGCTTGCATCTTCCACTGTTTGCGTATCTTAGCCCTCCAACGGGGGCACCGTTGCTAGATAGGACGCTGCACACACGCCTCACAACTCCCATTGCCGACATTTTAAGGCTACCACTAACTAGCGGCTTCAGCGCCCACCAGACCATTTGAAAGAGCAGGAGCCCCATGTCTGGTTTTGGTAATTAATGATAATCCCTATGGACTAATATTTGCATTGATTTATACTTGAAGGGTTTATCCATAGACAATGAAGTGATGACCAAGGTGAGTGATGCGAAAATTGGTCACGGGAGAGGTGAGCCCTGTGGCAAGTATGTCTTGAAGAAGTTTGAGTGAGCTCTCATGTGTACCTTGAAGACTTCATCATTATGATGAAAGAATAAATTATTTAAGGTTTATCAAGTCGAAGCGCAAGATCAATATTATCTATCTTGGAGAAGAACATATATGCTTTAAGCTTGTCGTCCATTTGGGATAATGCACATGTAAAGATGTGCCGAAGAAGAGGCTATCACATAGTGGAGTATGGGGGAGAAATTCACAAGACTTCACCACGAAAGCGCAATGAATAAAAGATGGTTCAACTTGAGGATGTCAAGATCATCATCATCTAGCTCAAGTGGAATGCCAAGTGGAAGTTTTTTTCTTGATAAGTTTTCTCTTTTAGGTCTCATGTTGTTGGTTGGGAGACCAAGTTTTAGGATTCATAGCTATAATATTAGGTGGATCTCGAGGGAGTTATTATGGATAAGATCCACCAAGATCTTATGTAAACTGAATATGGTACGATATAAACCAATTCGGGTATTTCCTATAGATAAACCGAGAGAGAGGCCTCTCGGGTCAACCAATGAACTGGTGGATGTATTCTCGAGTCTTGCTTCGATGGAGGATTGTGTTGAACTTTGGAGTTTGTTGTGGAACTTGGATCACTTGAGTAGCTTCTTGGATGAGTTGGTCTTTAATAGGAGCGGCAACCGCCTCTTGGAAACCATCTATGATGGCCACCGCCAATGGATGAATAGCCCTGGAGTCTTTTCTTACTCCGACTAGACTTACACGGGTCGCGACACTGTGGGGCACACGAGGTGGCGTGGCCGTGCACCGGCAGGACGCCGGTGAACTATTCTTGTGGCCATTGATGACCCTAGCGGCATTGGGAATGATCCCCGAGGATGATTGCCCGGGATCTCGCGGTACGATCTCTGGCCAACGGGGGCAAGAGGCCATGTCGACATGTAAGATTTCTATAACTTAAGTCCCTCAAAGTGAACTTTTGGACTTCTCATCTTCTTGTGCTTGTCTTAGCAGTGTTCTAAGCGAAGCCGGCTACAGAAACAACTCGTGCTCCTAGCCAACCAACTAAAGTTAGCCGGCATGTGGGTACAATGTATTCCATGAACCTGTCAGGCTAGTTGCCTCTTGATACGTTGCAAACGTATCTATAATTTTTGATGCTCTATGCTTGTTTTACACCAATTGCTATGTGTTTTTTACACTTCGTGGCACTTTTATGCATTTTCCGGAACTAACCTATTGACAAGATGCCACAGTGCCAGTTCCTGTTTTCTGCTGTTTTGTATTTCAGAAAAGTTACAGGAAATGTTCTCGGAATTGGACGAAATAAAAACCAAAGTTCCTATTTTCCTGGAGCGAAGACAGAGTCCAGAGAAGAGACGGAGGAGGGCCACAGGGTGGCCAGACCACGCCTAGGCGCGGCCTGGCCCTGGCACACGCCTAGGGGTGGTCTGGGGCCACCAGGCCTCCACCGACCTTGCCCTTCCGCCTATATAAAGCTCCCGACGCAAAAACCCTAAATATACTAGCCTCCATCCACAAAAAGTTCCGTAGCTCCACCACCGTCGCAGACAAGATTCGGGGGACAGAAGTCTCTGTTTCGGCACCCTGCCGGGACGGGGAATTGCCCCCGGAGCCATCTCCATCAACTCCACCGCCATCTCCATCGCCGTTGCTGACTCCCATGATGAGGAGGGAGTAGTTCTCCCCCGGGACTGAGGGCTTTAACGATAGCTATGTGGTTTATCTCTCTCTCACATGGTGTGATCTTTATGTGACCATGAGCTTTGTAATCATGATATTGTGATGCTATTCAAGTGAACTTTACTTATGTGATCTCCGGAGACTCCTTGTCCCACGTGTGTAAAGGTGGAGTGTGTGCACCGCGCGTGTGGGTCTCTTAGGCTATATTTCACATAATACTTGTTCACTGAATTATGATTTGAGTTGGATTTCTCTATGAAATTGTGGTGTGTTAGTACCGCCTATGAATGCTCAAAGTGCAGCGCGGGTTATTCATTACATGGGAATACATTTTTAAGGTTTTATTTTGCAGACCTACGTAGTGGATTAGTGTTCGTTATCCAGCTGGAGAGTCTTTCAGAGTAGCATAGTGAAGTGCTTATATTTATATTTCTTTATGATATCATTGTTGAGAGTGACCACTAGTGAAAGTATGATCCCTAGGCCTTGTTTCCAAACATCGAATCACCATTTATTTACTGTTTTACTTCATGTTTACTTGCTGTCATATTTATTTCAGATTGTTATTAACACTCATATTCATCCATATCACTTGCATTTTACTATCTCTTCGCCGAACTAGTGCACCTATACATCTGACAAGTGTATTGGGTTTGTTGGGGACACAAGAGACTTCTTGTATCGTAATTGCAGGGTTGCTTGAGAGGGATATCTTTGACCTGTACCTCCCTGAGTTCGATAAACCTTGGGTGATCCACTTAAGGGAAACTTGCTGTTGTTCTACAAAACTCTGCACTTGGAGGCTCAACACTGTCTAGAAGAATAGAAACGTGCGTAGACATCAAGCTCTTTTCTGGCGCCGTTGCCGGGGAGGTAAGGTAAAATGTACTCACATCCTCTGGCTTCTAAGTCTTTTAGTTGCTGGTGAGTGCTCGAAGTCCTTTAGATTCTGCAATTACTTTTTTTTGTTTCTTGTTTTTATTTTCACTAGTTAGGCTTAATAGAAAACAACAAAAAAATTAGAGAGCTTTATGGTATTTATCTTGAGTTAGGACATGAGATGTTTGAAGATAAAATTATAAAACCCACTTTACTTGCATTCTAGTAGTAATGTTATTAGTATGAATTCTTTGAACACCATTATTGCTAATGGTATGGAAAAGTCTAAGCTTGGGGAAGCTAGTTTTTATGAAAATGATCTTTTTAGTTCCCCTGCTTTTGAGGAGGAAATTTGATATGATGATACTATGCCTCCAATATATGATGATTACAATGATGATTATGTTATTTTCATTCCACCTACTATTGAGGGGAAAATTAATTACGATTACAATATGCCTCCTATATTTGATGATTATGGTGATGAGAATAATAATGATAGCTATTTTGTTGAATTTACTCCCACTACAATTGACTATGCTTATGGGGGAGTAATAAATTTATGCATGTGGATCATGATAAGAGTTTTTTATGTGATGGTTATATTGTTGAGTTTATTCATGATGCTACTGAAAGTTGTTATGAGAGAGGAAAATATGGGTGTAGAAGTTTTCATGGTACTAAAACACCTCTCTATACGTTGAAAGTTTTAAAGTTACTCATGTTTTATCTTCCTATGCTTGTCACTTTGTTCTTTGTGGATTTATTTGTGTACAAGATTCCTATGCATAGGAAGTGGGTTAGACTTAAATATGTTTTATATTTGCTTCTTGATGCTCGTATTTTTACTGGGCCTAGCTAAAAGACGTTAAAGAAAAACGCTTATGGGAGAAAACTCATGTTTTATTTACAATAATTTTTTTTATTGAGTCTTGGAAGTTATTACTACTGTAATGACTGCTTCTTATCATTTTTATTCCGTGTTTGTGCCAAGAATAGCCTCTAATAGGAAGAAAGTAATGTTTGGGGAAGTTGCTATCCTGGAAACAGATTCTGTGTTGTTACCATAAAAATTCGTAAAAATAGCCAGAGCGTAATTTTGAGCTTTCATGTTTTATTAATATGCCCCAGATTATTATCTAACTTTCGTTAGTTGATCACTTTTCAAGATAAGCAACATAGCATTTTAGGAAATTTCGATCTTTACCTGCTGTTCTGTTTTGACAGATTTCTGCACTATTTGCATTCGCCTCTTAAATCTCTTTCTTTTTGAGTTATTTTGATCAGAGAACTATTTAAAAGGTTGCTAAAGTAGCTTATGCATTAATATATGTTTGATATATGTTAGTACTGACCACAATTGGATTTGTTTATTTTGATTGTACTAATGCTGCTAATAAAGAATTGTGCGAAGTTTTTGTATGAAGAAAGTTTTCAAGTGTAGAGAAAGAAGAATGATGTGATTGGATGAAGAATGGACAAAAGCTCAAGCTTGAGGATGCCCCTTCACCCCAAGACATATTCAATAGGTACAAGCGTCAAAGCTTGGGCATCCCCTCTTCATCAACAAAGCAACAGGTCATCTGTCTATACGCTATATTTTTATTGCTTCATACACTATGTGTTGTTCTTGGAGCGTTTTTATTTTTGTTTTGTTTAGTTTTGTTTTCCGAAGCATATGTTGGATCCCGGCACATTTGTTTTGGAGAAAGGTCCTCTCCTTTTTAATTGCATAGAACGCTCTAGTTTTCACTGTTATTGTTCTGCAAGTGTTCTAGTTTTCTGGTACTGCGTTTAGCTCTTGTTCTTTCACTTGAATTTTGTTCAAAGCATGTTAGTATTCTTTATTTGTGTATGATTAGCTCTCTGGTCCATATTGTATTTCATCTTGGAGAGTTATTTCAAATAAGTTGATTGGTGTTGGATACGAGTAAAATATTTTATGACTATAGTGATGCAAATGGAAGCTTATCTAGACTGTGGCATAGACTTTGGCATGTCATGTTGGATGTTATTCTTGTCATATGCTAAGTATTTATTGTTTTAGCATGGATTATTTCAAATGGTTGAGAGTGCATAATGTGTCATTGAAAAAATCATGTGTTGTTTCTATCATAAAAGCATAGTATTGTGGTATTCTCCTTTGATGCTTTATTGGGTTGACTTGGCGCATGCTTATAACATGTTCTGACTATAACCAGTCAACTAAAGCCTCTATGATCATTTAGTTTTTTATTTGTAATATCACTTTATGCTTTGATTGATAACGTTTTGTCGCTATGCATGATTATGGCCATTATTGCTCTTTTAGTTGGTCGCTTCCAGTCTTTTTGCTAGCCTTCACCTGTACTGAGTATGAGCTCTACTCGTGCATCCAACCACCAAAAACCAAAGTTGCCAATTGTGTCCACCATATCTACCTATATGTGCTATTTCACCGTCACTCCAAAGTAAATTGCTTGTGTGCTACCTTTAAACCTTCGAAAATTTTCAACTGTTTTGTGTAAATTATAGCTCGTGGGAAAGTCGCAGTCTAAAAACTATTGTGCCAAGTACTATGTTTTATGCATTTTTAGTTCTTATAAGTTGTTTGTTGTGTGATAACCATGCTGTCATGGGGAACACCATCAATATGCTTTTGTTGAATATCATGTGAATTACTATGCATGCTCATCTTGTTTGAAATAAGGGAGATTTACCATGAGTTGCAATGATTTGAGTATGCATATTGTTAGAGAGGAACATTGAGCCGTCAACTAAAGCCATGTTCACATGGTGGAAGTTTCAGCTGGGCAAAAGTCCAAATATCTGTTGTCCTTGCTTTTCCCGGTATGGATGTCCAAAAAAAGTTGAGATTCATCCAAATTGAGAAATTAAAGGAGATCCACCTCCTAAGGACCTTTGTACAGGAGGCAAGGAGGTACCTATTGGGGGATGACCCCCGGTATGCCAAAGGCATGCCAAACCGGATGGTTTGAGCCATCAAGATACCGGTTTAATGCTTGTACCAGAGCACAAAGATAAGAGTTTGGCTAAGTGAAGCTAAGCCGGTATCCCCAAGAGGGGTATACCGGAACCGGATAAAGAAGATACCGGGCTACCGGAAAGAAGAGCATGTCGGCAAGACTGGTCAAAGATTCTCTTCAGAGCTAGAAGACAAGGATGAGCTAAGCAAAGTGACTTTAATCGGAGCCCTGGCGCCAAAGAGAGGGGTGACGCTGAAAGAAGCCGGAGGACGTCAGCGTCCCTGATTAAAGAAGACCCCGGCGTCATCCATGATTAAAGTAGCTTTGTAAAGTAGTTTGTCCAGTCAAAGATGCCATTAGGTTTTTCTTGTTCTGTAAGCCACCCTCTCCCATATATAAGGAGAGGGGGCACCGTCCTTCATGGACATGTTCATGTACGCACAGGAGATCGATCCCTAGAGAAATCCTGTATCCAGAAACCTGTAACCATGTTGAGATCAATGAAGCTAGCGATCTAGAGCAGAGTTCTTCCTCTTGTGTTTCTTCTTGCATACCTGCCTTTGGTTGTGTTCTTGAGGAAAGCATCCGGAAGTTCATCCCATCTAGTCGCAAACCCTCCCCCGAATCCTCTTGTGCCCATTCGGCCCCAACTTAAGCCATCCCATGGCATCTGCTCGTTCGCCACGACGACAGTTGGCGCCCACCGTGGGGCCTGAAGTGGCGCTTGCTGGAGTTCACATTCGGGCGGGCATCCTCGACGTCGCCGGCCAGCGTACGGTGTCCGCGCTGGTGCAGCGCATCTACGCCATGGACTTTATCAACGACAACGCGGGCTGCTTCGCCAACGGCGGCATCTTCCCCAAGAACGGCCGCATCATCGAGTTCGGCAGCCACCGCATCTACTTCGGCACCGTCCCCGTGCGCCAGTGCCCCTCACCGGTGCTGGTGGCGCCGGATCCACCAAGATGGTTGCATGTTGGCCGCGCCCCTGGCAGCGTGGAGGTGATGATGGCAGACGCGGTCGACGCTGGCAAAGAAGCTGTGGAAGAAGGTGCTGGGCGTGCGGTTTCAACCCGTGCGGCCAAGCCACCGCTGGAACGCGGCGCAGGCGCTGCGGGAGCATCATCCGCACCACCGGAAACACCGCTCCAAGCGGCGATGAACGTCCTCGCCACCCCCATCGCGCAGAACATCGACCCGGCAGCGGCTCAGGCGGAGCTGGAGGCGCAGCGCCAGAAGATACTCGAGAGCGGCATGGACGTCGTCAGGGCGCAGCGCGAGCTGAACCTAACCGTACGTGAGTATAATGCTGCCCATGGCTTTGCTTCTGTTAGCGCTCATGCTGCTAGGATACCGGAAAACCGTCTTAAGGCTCGCAATCTAGATCAGGATCTGCGTAAGGAAATCCATGCCGGCAAAAGCACTTCTGCATCTGTGAGCATAGTAGAAAAGCCTAAGTACAGTAGCCCGGATAAAACTATAAAAGCTGCTAAAGCTGCTGTGCAACTGTGTGAATCGCTTTCCGGGGACGCTCTGGCAAAACAACAAGAGCGTATTCGGGAGCTTCTTGAAACTATCGAGCAGCAGAACGCTGAGCAGCTTGATAAGCTAAACAAGGCTGTGGCTTCAAAATCCGCGCGTTCGACAAGGAATGCCGGTAGCAAGTCCCATGGGTAGGCCTCGTCCCCCCATCCGGACAGAAGAAAAGAAAAAGAGATGAATGCGCAGCAGATGACTGTGTATGATCCGGTTCTTGCCGGAAAACAACAAGCCGGGCAACACGATGCTGGTAGAAAAAGCCAAGGGGCAAACAGAGGCTACGCCAAAGAAGGCTATGCCGGAAACAATCATGCCGGTAGACAAGAAACCGGGCAGAATTATCGAGCTGCAAGGGCGGCATATGATGAGGAGGAAATGGATCCTCCAAGGTACCGGCAGGCAAGGGCCGCGGTACCGGAATGTTATGATGAGGCTGATTCCACAAGACCGGCAGCATACTGGAACCCTTTGGGAGAACGCTTGGGAGAAAGATACCTACCAGAACGGGATGCGAGGCACCGTCTGGATAGAGTATACTTGTCGGAAATGATCGAGGCAGAAGGTCCTCCGGGCCCAAAGTGCTTTGGTCCAAGGATCATGAAAGAGGGGCCACCGGTTCGCAACTTCCAGTTGTCCCGTGACACAAAAACATACGATGGCACCACGAAGCCGGAAGACTGGCTCGCGGATTACGTGACCGCGGTATACGTCGTAGGTGGCGGAGGAAGCGTAGCAGGAGGAGGAAACCGGCGTTGGGCTGTGAGAATCATACCATCATTCTTGGTGGGACCGGAAAGAATTTGGCTGAACAACTTGCCGGCAGGAAGCATAAATGGTTGGTTGGACTTTGAGGAAGCTTTTGTGAGCAACTTCAGCAGCACCTATCGAAGGCCAAACAGGCCGCAACAGCTCGCTCTGTGCATACAGCGCCAGAATGAAACAGACCGGGACTACCTGGCCCGGTGGAACACCACAAGGAACTCATGCGAAGGGGTGATAGAGGCGCAAGCCATCGCCTGGTTCAGCAGTGGGTGCAGAAGAGGTTCGCCGTTGTGGCAAAAGCTGCAGCGGAACATGCCGACAACGTTGGCAGAGATGATACGTGTGGCGGACAGCTATGCGTTGGGAGACCCAACGCAGCCGGCGGTGCAACTTGAGCCGGAACAGTCAAACCCGCCTCAGCAGCGCCAAGAGCAACACTGGGATAGCCAGAACAACAAAAGAAGGGAAGATTTTCCGGATCGAAGGTACGGTCCGCAGCAAGTTGCTGCTGTACAAGAAAACTCTGAGGCCAGCGGCAGTCAGAGGCAGAGAACCGGATCGCAGCCATGGGCGGGTCCAAAGAAACAGTGGGTCGAAAAGAAACCCTGGGGCCAGAAAAAGAACTGGCAAGAACCCGCGAAGTACACCATGGAAGCTGCCATGGACCAACCTTGCCGGTGGCACACACCGAATCCGGCACACCCATCCAACCATCTGACGAAGGATTGTACCTGGACCAAGTACCTGATGCAAAAGGGAACAGTGAAAGATGCGCAGCCACCGCAAGACATGCCGTAGCAACAGCAGCTACCACCACCACCACCGCTTACCGAGGCAAACGCCTTACCGGTACAGCCAAACCGGCAGCAATACCAGCAAGTTAACCATGTGGGAGAAGGCAATGGCCAACCGCCTCCACCGGCACCTTTGGGCCGGAATGTTTACCATGACCCAGATATGTGCTGCGTTGTGTTCGTAACTGAGCCAACCGACAGACAGAGCCTGCATCGCCGTTCTATGGAAGTGAACACGGTGATGCCGGCAGTGCCAAAGTACATGCTGTGGTCTGAGCAAGAGATCTCGTGGTTGTTCAAGGATCACCCCAAGATCATGCCTAACCCGGGCGGCTATGCTCTCGTCTTAGACCCAATCATGCAAGGGCCAAACGCTCGAGTCAAGTTCAGCAAGGTGCTGATAGACAATGGGAGCAGCATAAACATCATGTACCGGCACACCATGAACATGCTGGGCATAACAGAAAACATGCTACAGCCAACTCGTACGACTTTCCATGGAATCGTTCCGGGTCTGTCCTGTGCACCGGTTGGAAAAGTCCGGGTGGATGTGTCGTTTGGAGGACGTGACAACTGTCGGGTTGAAAACCTTGAGTTTGAGGTGGTGGACTTAGATAGTCCTTATCATGCATTGCTGGGGAGACCGGCGTTGGCTGCTTTCATGGCCTCAACTCACACGGCGTATCTCAAGATGAAGATGCCGGCACCTCGTGGACCCTTAACTGTGGTGGGAAACTACAAAGTCTCACTGGAAACAGCTTCTGCCGGATCAAACCTGGTAGAGTCGCTGGTGATCGCAGAGGAAAAGAGGAGAATGCAAACTGCAGTTGCGCTGGCTCAGTCCTCACAGCTGAGCTTAGCGGCAATGAGTGCAAACTTGGGCACACCGGCATTCAAGCCGACAAAAGAAACAAAGGACATTGTGCTGGACCCGGCTTACCCTGAGCGCACCGTTCGTATCGGTGCCGGCATGAATGAGGCATAGGAAAGCGCGCTCGTCAGCTTCCTCCGTGAGAATCGGAATATCTTTGCCTGGTCTACTGATGACTTGGTAGGTGTTCCGAGGGAGCTGGCTGAGCACTCATTAAATGTCCGGAAAGATGCAAAGCCGGTAAGGCAGCCGCTGCGCCAGTTTGCTGAAGACAGGAGAAAGATCATTGGAGAAGAGGTGACAAAGTTACTGGTTGCCGGTTTCATCGTGAAAGTACTGCACACTGAGTGGCTAGCCAATCCGGTGCTGGTCGAGAAGAAGAAAGAAGAGAACATGGAAGCAAAAGCTCCAAAGGTGTGGCGCATGTGCATCGACTACACCAACTTGAACAAAGCTTGCCCGAAAGACCCTTTCCCTTTACCTCGGATCGATCAAGTGATTGATTCCACTGCAGGATGTGAGCTATTGTCTTTCTTGGATGCTTATTCCGGTTTCCACCAAATCCCCTTGAAAAAGGAAGATCAAATAAAAACTGCGTTCATTACCCCGCACGGGGCTTATTGCTATGTCACTATGCCTTTTGGTTTGCGCAACGCTGGTACAACGTACCAGCGCTGTATGCAAAAATGCTTGTTTGATCAAATCGGAAAAAACGTGCAAGTCTATGTGGACGATGTCGTGGTAAAAACCAAGGTAAAAGAAACCTTAATCGATGACCTCCGGCAAACATTTGATAACTTGAGAAGATTCCGGATGAAGCTCAATCCGGCAAAATGTACTTTCGGTGTACCTGCCGGCAAGCTGCTCGGTTTTCTCGTATCTAGCCGGGGCATTGAGGTTAATCCGGTAAAAATCCGAGCCATCGAAAGAATGACTATACCGCGCGATCTCAAGGACGTGCAAAAGTTCACCGGTAGCTTGGCATCGCTAAGCCGGTTCATAAGCAGGTTGGGAGAAAAAGCTCTGCCACTCTATGCTCTCATGAAGAAATCTGATACGTTCGTCTGGACCCATCAGGCAGACGCGGCGTTTAAAGAGCTAAAAACAATGCTGGCTACAGCGCCTATACTGGCTTCACCTCTAGAGAGAGCCTATGCTGTTGTATATAGCAGCAACAAACCGGGTTGTGAGTGTAGTAGTCGTGGTTGAAACAGAAGAGGAAGGAAAAACCGTCCAGAGGCCGGTATACTACCTGAGCGAGGTGCTCTCCCTCTCAAAACAAAACTACCCCCACTTCCAGAAAATGACTTATGGCGTGTACATGGCCGCCACAAAGCTTAAGCATTACTTTGAGAAGCACCCCATGAAAGTGGTGAGCGAGGCGCCCATTTCCGATATCATGTGCAACAAAGATGCTAGCGGAAGGATTGCAAAATGGGCAATCCAGATATCACCATATGTACCGGTGTACGAAAGGAGAGACGCCATAAAATCACAAGCTTTGGCTGATTTCCTTGTTGATTGGGCGGAAATGCAATACAAGCCGCCGGATCAAAGAATAGAGTACTGGAAGATGCACTTTGACGGATCCAAACTCAAAGAGGGTCTAGGTGCCGGTGTGGTGCTTACCTCACCTAAGGGAGATCATCTCCGGTATGTTTTGCAAGTGCTTTTCAGGGCATCAAACAATGTCGCTGAATACGAAGCTCTGATTCATGGGCTTAAAGTCGCAAAAGAAATCGGTGTGCACCGGATCATTTGCTATGGGGATTCATATCTCGTGGTGCAACAGAGTTCCGGAGATTGGGACGCAAAAGATGCAAACATGGCTTCGTACCGGTTTCACGTGCAAAAGATTGCCGGCTTCTTTGAGGGCTGTGAGTTTCACCATGTGCCGCGAGCGGAAAATGAAGCCGCGGATGCTTTGTCCAAACTGGGCTCATCTAGGCAAGAAATTCCTCCCGGAATAGCCTTGGCGCACTTAAGGGTACCATCGATCAAACCGAGCCCGGAGTCGGAATCAATTTTCGTACCGGAATCACACGTAGTACCCATGGACATCGATGAAGGGAACCCGGGGACTGCTCCGGTAAGCTCGGGGACTGCACCGGCAAGCTCGGGGACTGCTGCAGTTATACCGGAAGAGACAACGCTGGTGGATAACATGGAGATAGACGCACCGGTGTTTCTAGTTCGGGAAGCACCATCATGGGTTAAACCTATTAAGGAATTCCTGATCAACGACACCTTGCCGAATGACGAAAATGAATCCAGAAGGATCCAGAGGAGGTCCAAAGCGTACACCATCATCAATGGCGAGGTGTACAAGAGAAGTGTTACCGGTGTCCTTCAAAGGTGTGTGGAACCGGAAGAAGGAAAAGAAATGCCTGAGGAGATTCACCAAGGAGAATGTGGGCATCACGCTTCATCAAGGGCGCTGGTAGCAAAGGTATTCCGGCATGGGTTCTACTGGCCTACTGCTTTGGAAAACGCTGAGGATTTGGTAAGAAAATGCAATGGGTGCCAGAGGTACGCCAAGCAAAATCATACCCCAGCGTCCGGCTTAAAAACTATACCGCTAACATGGCCATTTGCTGTTTGGTGCCTTGATATGGTTGGCCCATTCAAGACTGCAAGGAGCAGCATGACTCACATCTTGGTCATGGTGGATAAATTCACCAAATGGCTAGAAGTGAAACCTATCGCAAAGTGTGATGGGCGCACAGCGGTGAAGTTCTTAAAAGATGTCATTTTGCGGTATGGCTACCCGCATAGCATCATCACAGACAATGGAACCAACTTTGCTCAAGGGGAGTTCAAAAGATTTTGTGAGGATAACAACATCCGGTTGGATTTGTGCTCGGTAGCACACCCACAAGGCAATGGCCAGGTGGAAAGAACGAATGCTTTGGTGCTTTCCGGTATCAAACCAAGACTCATTGAAGTGGTGGAAAAATCACCGGGGTGTTGGCTCGATGAGCTACCATCAGTACTGTGGAGTATAAGAACAACTCCAAATCGGTCCACCGGATACACTCCATTCTTCATGGTTTACGGAGCAGAAGCGGTCATACCAACCGACATCATCCATGACTCACCAAGGGTACAGCTCTATACCGAGCAAGAGGTCAAAGAGGCCAGAGAAAACGATGTGGACTTGCTAGAAGAAGCAAGAGAGTTGGCATTGGCAAGAACAACCATTTACCAGCAGAACCTCAGACGCTATCATAACCGGAAGGTTAACCCGAGAGTATTCCGGGAAGGAGATCTGGTGCTACGCCTGGTGCAGCGCACTGAAGGCCGGCATAAGCTTTCACCTCCATGGGAAGGTCCCTTCATTGTGAGCAAAGCTCTCCACAATGATGCCTATTACTTGATCGATGCACAGGAATGGAAAAAAGGAAAGGCGGACAGGTCAGGAGAGGAGAGCAAGCGTCCATGGAACGTAGCTCTGTTGCGTCCTTTCTACACTTGAAGTTGTGGAGTAAGAAGTTCCTTTTTTGTACCTTATATGCTATGAATAAAAGATGTCGGAACCTCGAATGAATCTCGGGGACTACCCCTAAAGTTGCATGCAATATATTTATTTTTTCAGTTCACCGGTTGCTTAGTGAACATTTTTTCTTTCCGGTTTAGTAGCGTGCTAAACCTACCGGAGTCTTCGACTCTGCTGCTGTCCGCAAACCGGCTTCATGGCAAGCAAGATAAACCGGTAGCAATTAAGCACGCGAACTGCGAAAAGAGAGAGCGGGAACAAACAATCCGGAAAAGCGTAACTAACCCGGTTAACCCGGTTTTTTGCAAAAATTTCGAGTTATTTCTAAGTTCAAGAAAATGCTTGTTTGGCAAAAGAACCTTGTGCTCATACGCCAAAGAATGCCCAGAGAAGGCAGGCAGAGCCAAGGCAAAAGAGCCAAGTGTGCATCGAATTGGATGCGGAAACAATTTCGAAATCTTTGCAGTGCAGGATAAAATCAAAACGATAGGCAAATATGCTAAGGCAAACATAAGATAATTAACTACCGGTATAGCATACCGGCATGAACTGTTGTACCACAACCAAAAGGGAGATTAAAGTTTTACATCACGAACCCCGGCATACCGGGGTAGAATTTAATGGACAGTGTTTTGAGTCAAGCAGGACCAACAAGCATTTCACAAGCAAACAGTTAACAGCAGATAATCAAGCAGCAGGGGCTTCGGGAGGAGCGTCGCCAGCACCAGGACCATCCAGAGGCTCATCATCATCTCCAGCCTCCTCGTCATCTTCACCTTCCTCCTCGTCGCTCAAATAGTCCTTGACGTCTGGAGGAGGGGCGATGAAGGTGCGCATGTCAGCATACTCCGCAATGTGATACGCTCGATCCTGCCGCTTAGCGGTGAGGACCGGGTCCAGATCGGTTTCAGCTCCTTCGCGCATTCCGAGGAGGGCGTCCAGGTCCAGCTCCGGGTACCAGGAGCAGGCAACGCGAAGCGCGGAGTCTGCTTCGGCACGGGCAGCAGAGCACTGCCACTCCCGGATCCTTCTACCGGCACCCTTCAGGCGGTCGCTGATAAGGGAGAAGGTGTCTGGCACCACTTCTCCAGGCCAGAGAGTGCGGAAGAGCTGCGTGGCCACATCAGGGATGTCGGAAAGGTTCCGATCGATGGCGCGCATATGGGAAACCCGCGCGTTCAGCGCAACCAAGTCGTCATAGGGGTCCCACGGCGCGCCCAGATTCTCATAGCCCTGGGCAACCCGGCGATCTCCAACCCTCTTCACAGCAAACGACTGGGAATCCGGGAAGAGCCCTATAAGGTGAAGGAAAGAAGTTAAGCAAATGCTACCGGAAGAGATAAGCTTGTAAGCAGAAGCCGGAAAAGGAAAGAGGAAGAAACTTACGAAGGGCAAGCGCATCAGTTTGCGTGACCAGAAGGTCGTACTCCTTCTGCTCCGCCTCCAGCCGCGCAACCTTGTAATCAGCAGCTTTCCGCGCCTTGGCGGCCTCCTCCAGCTCAGCCTGCAACACCACATTGGCATTGCCGGCATCCTCCAGCGCCTCGTGCAGCTTGGCCTCCGCAGCGGATTCAGTTGCCTTCAGCGCCTTGGCATGGTCAAGACCAAGCTGGATAAGCTGGCCCTTGAGCTCCATGTAGCTGGTTCTCTGGGCGCTCAGCTCCTCTTGGTGCTGCCGGATGAGCTGGTCCTTCTCCTCTGGAACCCGGAAAGAAATGTTAGCAAAGGTTGAACTGATAAAGTGAAAAAGGAGCAAGCCAACCGGAAAACAGGAAGCTGTACCTTGGGTGGTGGCGAGCTGCGTCTTGAGGGCCTCAATAGAAGCTTCCGGGATAGCTGTTGAAACAGAAAATTGTAAGTACTCAGAGAAAGAAAAGTTACCGGTAAGAAGATGCCGGAGGCACAAGAGTTTACCTTGGCACTTGCTGTGTGCCTCAGCGAGGTCCCGGTGCTCTCAAAGAAGCTCCTCAAAGAGGATCTTCCGAGCGTCAGCCGTGGTCTGTTCAAGAAAAAGATGTTAGCTAAGTTTCGCGCTAAGAGCAAAGTTCTTAACCCGAAACTCGGGGACTGGCTATACCGGTTTCGCGCGTTTCTAGCTAAGTTTCGCGCCAAGAGCAAAGTTCTTAACCCGAAACTCGGGGCCTGGCTATGCCGGTTTCGCGCGTTTCTAACTAAGTTTCGCGCTAAGAGCAAAGTTCTTAACCCGAAACTCGGGGACTGGCTATGCCGGTTTCGCGTGTTTTTACATAAGTTTCGCGCTAAGAGCTACGCTCTCAACACGAAACTCGGGGACTGGGAGAATAGACAAGGTTCAGGAAAAAAGAGAAACCGGCAAAAGTTTAAAAGATGAAGAAAACATAGACAAGGTCCGGAAGGAAACAAACCGGCAAGAATTGAAAAGAGTTGATGGAACTTACCATCAAGTTATTCGTGGCATCGTACCACGCGCTGTCCAGCTCTTTGACGGCCCGACGCAGCCGCATGAAATGCTCCTCAAAGGACCGGTCACCGGCAGGGTCAGGCGCCGGTAGCCTATCTTTGCCCAGGCCGCGGGTCGCCGGAGACATGTCCGCGGCATTCCACTTCTGCGCGTAGGGCAGCAAGTGCCCCAGCTCCCGCCCTTTGCGCTGGAACTCGGTGATCCGGCCAAGCAGGCCGGTGGCCTTCTCGCCGGCAGCGCTAGCGGCGCGGGCGACGTGCAGCACCAAGGGCTGCTGGCCGCCGGAGGGCGTGCTGGAGGCCGTTGCCTTTCCCTTGACGAGCGTCAAGGTCTTGGGCGCAGGCGGCGTTGGAGTGGCACCGGCTGGCTCGGTGCGGGGAGCTTCCGGTGGTGGTGTTGGCGCGGTCCCGGGAGCAGGGGGAACGTCAGGCGTATCACCCGGGTTGGAGGAAGCCGGCGCGGAAGTTTCCGGCGCGGCTCTGGAGGGGGAAGACGTCGTGGTCTTCTTCTTCTTCTTCTTTTCTGGGACGGGAGGAACCAAAGGTTCCGCCCGCCCGGTAGCTTCTTCTCCGGCGCCAATGTTGCTGGCGCCGGTCTCTTGGTTCTCAGGAGGGGAGACAAGGTCCTCCGCGCGGTGATCTGGCGGTGTAGGGGCCGCGCGCCCCGAACTTGTAGTGCCTCCCAGAGGGGAGGCAGAGATGTTGCCGGCACCAGATGGTGCCGGCCTTGAGTGAGGAGGAGGGGTTGAGGTCCTTGCGGATCCAGCAGAGCCCTCAGGCCTTGCGCCAAGCTTGAGCGCAGGGCTGAGCGAAAGAAAAAGAAAAGGTTGGAAAAAAGCAACCGGCAAAAGAACTTGGTAGAAACGAAACAAGTAGAGAAGCAGGAGCTTACCCAGAGGAGCTCGGCATTTGTTTGCGCTTGTAGCGCCTCACGCCTGCTTCCTTCCCCGCCAAAGGCTTCGTCCGGAAGCGCTTGGATGCAGGGGCCTGGCTCGAGCTGGCGTCAGAGGCCGGAGCCTTGTTCTTCTGGCCCTGGGCCATGAGCTTCTCCACGAACTCATCACCGGCCTCGGCCTGCAGCGGGGGAACGTGCTCGTGGACCTGTGGGTTGATGTTGGCTGAGGGAACATTCACAGAGGAATAATATCAGGAAAATATAAGAGATCAAAAAGAATAGCTACCTCAAGCAAGGTCAGGTCGTCAGACGAACCGGCTGGTTCCGGTGGATTCTTGCCGAGGCGCGAGGCTGGAGTCCGGCCCATCTTCAGGTCCTACCAATGAATGTAGGGGTCCGGGTCGAACTTGTCCAGGCCACGCTTCCGGCAAGGGCCTCGCCGGTCTGCATCAATCCGGGGGAAGCGCTCCTTGGCCTAAAAACAAAAGAAAAGAAGATTAATCACAGTATAAAAGTTACCGGTAAACCGACCCGAGTTGCGTAATTTCTTACTTCTTGGGTCGGAGGGTTAGTGGAGCTAAGAGGCCGGAGGCCCCATTCCCAATCATCCGGCATGGCAGTCTGGCAGATCTGCCTAGCCTTGCGAACGATGTCCTTCTTGCTGAGAGGAAGGCCGGTGATCTTGGTGGGATCACCGGGGCCATACATCTTGCTCATCTTGTGCTGCCGGCGCTTAAGAGGAAGCACCCGGCGCGAGATGAAGGTGCGGATAATATCGTCGGAGCAGATGTTAGTCCCCTTCATCAGCTGCTCCATGAAGCGTACCACCCGGTTGGTTTCGATATGATCTGTCTTCGGGTTGTAGCTCCAGTTGATCTTTCTGGGCGGCGCTGGATTAAAAGGCGGCAGATCGATGAGATCTGCGACGCCGGTGTTCTTCACATAGAAGAAGGTCCCTTGCCATAACCGGCATGACTCGAGACCGGAAAACTTGAAAAAAGGGCTCCCTTGGCGGGAGCCGATGATACAAGACCCACACTGCACGGGGGGTTTGGGTTTAGGAATTTCCTTGCCCTGAACAGAATTGATCCGAAGAGCAAAGAAACGGGCGAACGTCTCGCGAGTGGGACGAACGCCGATGTAAGCCTCCATGAAGGTGGCATAGCAAGAAAGGTAAAAAATGGAATTGCCGGGAAGATGATGAGGTTGAAGTTGGTAAAAATCAAGGAACTCCCGGAAGAAAGGAGAGGCGGGAAGGCCGAAGCCGCGCTCAAAGTGAGCGAGGAAAACAACGCATTCCCGGGTTCGAGCACCGGTTGAATCTCGTCGCCAGGGAGCCGGCAGGATACTCCCTCCGGAATCCTCCTGGACCGGTAAAGCCAGTCGATTTCGTACTGGGTGACGTTGGAGCCCATCCAGGCCCCACGTGTGGCACCGGAAAGATCTACGCTGGAAGCTTGGCTAGAGCTACCGGCTTCCTGGTCGCTACCGGTATCGACGTCCATCTGGACGAGGTCGGCGGTTAAACCGTCGGAAGATTGGCTACGCCGGCTACCAGAAGAAGGGGCCGAAGAAGAGGCAGAAGAAGAAGCAGAGGAAGAGGCAGAGGAAGACTCCTCGCTAGACATGAGATTAGATGCGGAAAAACACGAATCCCACGATTTGCCCCCGCGCGAAGATCTACGAGTAAGAGAAAAAGCAAAAGAAAAGGGGAAATAAATATACTACCGACCCAAGATCTAGAAAGTGAGCAAAAGAGGGGTAAAGGCATATTGAGCCTAACCTGAGGCGGCGGGGTCGCAGAGGAAGTGGTTCGCTGGTGAAGTGATGAGCTTGCGGTTGACGAGGAGGACCGTCGACGGCAAAGTGGAAAAGAGCTTCAAGAAGCACCAATGTCGTTGCCGCAAGAGGAGCACCGCAGAGATTCTTCGCGCGACGAAGTCCGGCGAAGTCCGGCGGAGCAGCGGCGGAGGTTCTCTGGGCGGCAGAGCTCGAGCGAAGAACGAAGCGGCGGAGACGCAGAGAGCGAGGAGGCACTATGCGCGAGGAAGTGGTGAATGTGAGAAGAGGAAGAAGAAGGGGCGGTTTTGCCTTATAAAGGAAGAGAGAGAGGTGGGCCGAAAACCGCTGGGCCGCGGCGGTTCGCTCCGCGGGCCGCGACGGTTCGCTCCACGGGCCACCACGTGGCGCACCGCTACACGCGTAAAAACAGGAAGCCACAGGGAGGCGCACACGGATCCAGAACAGTGACTAGGATCCGCTGTGAAGCAGTTAATACGCGCGCAGAAACCGAAGGGAAGTGACCCCTGACACTGGCGCGTCAGTCACAGTGCGCATGTCACTGACAGGCGCGGGGCCCGAGAAATTCTCAACTTCGACGAGGAGGTAGTTAATGACCAAGATGCCGGAAGACAAGATACCGGAGAATACTTTGCAGAGAGAGAAGGAGTGAATCCGGGCAAAGGTGCCGGATCCAAGCTAAGCGTCGGAAAGATTAAACTGGTATCCTAAAAACAAGAGAACCTGGCATGGTCTGTTGGATAGAATCCACCAGACTATACCAGCTTCGGGGACTAATGTTGGGGGGATGACCCCCGGTATGCCAAAGGCATGCCAAACCGGATGGTTTGAGCCATCAAGATACCGGTTTAATGCTTGTACCGGAGCACAAAGATAAGAGTTTGGCTAAGTGAAGCTAAGCCGGTATCCCCAAGAGGGGTATACCGGAACCGGATAAAGAAGATACCGGGCTACCGGAAAGAAGAGCATGTCGGCAAGACTGGTCAAAGATTCTTTTCAGAGCTAGAAGACAAGGATGAGCTAAGCAAAGTGACTTTAATCGGAGCCCTGGCGCCAAAGAGAGGGGTGACGCTGAAAGAAGCCGGAGGACATCAGCGTCCCTGATTAAAGAATACCCCGACGTCATCCATGATTAAAGTAGCTTTGTAAAGTAGTTTGTCCAGTCAAAGATGCCATTAGGGTTTCTTGTTCTGTAAGCCACCCTCTCCCATATATAAGGAGAGGGGGCACCGTCCTTCATGGACATGTTCATGTACGCACAGGAGATCGATCCCTAGAGAAATCCTGTATCCAGAAACCTGTAACCATGTTGAGATCAATGAAGCTAGCGATCTAGAGCAGAGTTCTTCCTCTTGTGTTTCTTCTTGCATACCTGCCTTTGGTTGTGTTCTTGAGGAAAGCATCCGGAAGTTCATCCCATCTAGTCGCAAACCCTCCCCCGAATCCTCTTGCGCCCATTCGGCCCCAACTTAAGCCATCCCATGGCATCTGCTCGTTCGCCACGACGACAGTACCCCTTTGTGACACTTGGTTAAAACATATGTATGCAATGAAAATCCATGGAAGTCCAAGCTAATTAGGACAAGGTGTGAGCACTATTGGTATATTATGCATGAAGCAAGCAAACTTATAGGAAGTAATTATGCATAAACCATACCATTTATCACTACCGTTGACATAAGTAGCACCTCTTAAAATAAATATTTTCAACACTCCTTTTCAAAATAAAAAACTCTAGCACATGGGTAATCCCTTCTTCCCTCTGCGAAGGGTCTTTCTTTTACTTTCATGTTAAGTCTCCACCTTCTACTTTATGCACCAGTTAAGAGAGCATAGTTGTCATTCTTAGTGCAATGTGCATAGTCCCAAAATTATTATTGATTGATGCATGATTGTGCTATTGCTTGCTCTTAAATTATTTGTAACTAGTCACCCTCTGAACTTTAAAGGTGTCCTTGCATTTATGTTTTGCTATTCCATAAGGACATGTTGAGTACTACTTTGTTATGTTTACTCTATGCTAATAAACAAACAGTTGCTTTCAATGCAATATTATTCATGATCCTTTGTTTGAGTTACTTTTCATGTTATAACATAGTTGCTAAGTTCTATTGTTAGAATTGTATCTATCATGCCTATGTTTAGAGTACTTTGACCCAGCTTACAATGCTTTACCATAACTTGATCAAGATTGTGTTGGCTTCATGTCACCTCAAAAATTATTTTGTTATCACTTACCTACTCGAGGATGAGCATGAGTTAAGCTTGGGGATGTTGATACGTTGAAACGTATCTATAATTTTTAATGCTTCATGCTTGTTTTACACCAATTGCTATATGTTATGTTTACACTTCGTGACAATTTTATGCATTTTATGGAACTAACCTATTGACAAGATGCCACAGTGTCAGTTCCCTATTTTCTGTTGTTTTGTATTTCAGAAAAGTTGTACATGAAATATTTTCTCGGAATTGGATGAAACAAAAGCGAAAGTTTCTATTTTTCCCGGAGCGAAGACGAAGTCTAGAGAAGAGATGGAGGAGGGCCACAGGGTGGCCAGACCATGCCTAGGCGCGACCTGGCCTTGGCCCGCGCCTAGGGGTGGTCCGAGGCCACCATGCCTCCACCGACCTCGCCCTTCCGCCTATATAAAGCTCCCGACGCAAAAACCATAAATATACAAGCCTCCATCCACAAAAAAGTTCCGTAGCTCCGCTGCCGTTGCAGACAAGATTCGGGGGACATAAGTCTTTGTTCTGGCACCCTGCCGGGACGGGGAATCGCCCCCGGAGCCATCTCCATCAAATCCACCGCCATCTCCATCGCCGTTGCTGAATCCCATGATGAGGAGGGAGTAGTTCTCCCCCGGCGCTGAGGGCTCTACCGGTAGCTATGTGGTTTATCTCTCTATCCCATAGTGTGATCTTTATGTGACCATGAGCTTTGTAATCTAGATGTCGTTATGCTATTCAAGTGAACTTTACTTATGTGATCTCCGGAGACTCCTTGTCCCACGTGTGTAAAGGTGGAGTGTGTGCACCGTGTGAGTCTCTTAGGCTATATTTCACGGAATACTTGTTCACTGAATTATGATTTGAGTTGGATGTCTCTATGAAATTGTGGTGTCTTAGTACCGCCTATGAATGCTCAAAGTGCGGCGCGGGGTATTCATTAGTACTTGGGAATATATTTTTAAGGTTTGCTTTTGGAGACCTACGCAGTGGATTAGTGGATTAGTGTTCGTAATCCAGCCGGAGAATCTTTCAGAGTAGCAAAGTGAAGTGCTTATATTTATATTTCTTTATGATATCATTGTTGAGAGTGACCACTATTGAAAGTATGATCCCTAGACCTTATTTCCAAACATCGAATCACCGTTTATTTACTATTTTACTTAATGTTTACTTGCTTCCATATTTATTTCAGATTGTTATTACCACTCATATTCATCTATATCACTTGCATTTTACTATCTCTTCGCCGAACTAGTGCACCTATACATCTAACAAGTGTATTAGGTGTGTTGGGGACACAAGAGACTTCTTTTATCGTAATTGCAGGGTTGCTTGAGAGGGATATCTTTGACCTCTACCTCCCTGAGTTCGATAAACCTTGGGTGATCCACTTAAGGGAAACTTGCTGCTGTTCTACAAACCTCTGCACTTGGAGGTCCAACACTGTTGACAAGAATAGAAGTGTGAGTAGACATCACCTCTTCACACAGTCTCCTCCATTGTTGACTTGCCCTTTGTCTCTATTTCTCTTATCTATTCTTGCATCTTTTAGAGGGAAAAGGGAGAGGAGATAAATATCTACATTTCCACCAATTAATATCTTCTCTTAGTGAGGGGGGACATTTTGGATCTTGATCTTTGATTTTTTTGGGTGTTCTCTTTCCTTGTTCTTCCTCTCATATTCCTCCATAGCATTAGTTGTTGTACGTGGTGGGATATGAGGGAGAAGCATTCGATAATTTGTGTTCTTAGCATTACATTTGGTGCACCATTTTGAGTTCTCTACGGAGATTCGTGGAAGTGAAACTTGAGAAGCTAATTACTCTCGGGTGCTTATATTTGGGACTTGTTCCTCTTGGGTCCTTGGACCCTAGACGACTTTGTGGTCTTGGTGGTGACTTCTTGGGAGCCTCCAGTTAAATTGTGGAAATTGTCCCAAGTGTGTAGGGATTCGGTGACCGCCTTCAAAGGTCCCGGCCCTAGTAAGACATCATGGTGTTTGGGGAGCTTTGTTCCTTCACAGCGCTCCAACGGGATGTAGCATCCGCAAGGGTGTGAACTGGAGGATACATCCTCAATTTTGTGTGCCTCAGTTATTTATTTACCTGAACTCTTTTATTTGTGTGACTTTGGGATAGCCTTCGCGCCTGAAGTTATATATCTTGGCATCACCTGCTTATTGTTTGTCTTGCATAACATAAGTTGTTTGTGCACATAGTTGATCCTAGTATATATATGTTTTATATTTTCAAATTAAATGCTAGTTTTATTCTGCTTTTCTCCATGCCCTAATCGTAAAAGTTTTAAATCGCATATTCACCCATGGAAACAACATATGTGTCATTTCACCATTATTTGGGTCTTCGTGACCGCACCAAGCGCATGCAATGTCGCCTGCACCCCCGGCTGCCACTGCACGGGATTTACCCCTTGGATACGCGGGATTAGGGCTATGGGAAATAATGGTATTTTTTACCAAAGATGTTTATCAAAAGATATCGAAGTCACATGGCCAAATACATTTGTAGTGGAAGTAAAACACATCACCAAGATCTTTGGTACCACGTATGTTTGCTTAGGAGAGTTTGCTTGGTACTTATTAGATCGCTACCCAACAGTTAATTGGAACCCAAGTACTCTTGTACTATGGTTTCATTTCAATTAATATTTGGAATTTTCTTAAATACATACTACTATAGAACTATATATAAATAAATCAGTTATGAAGTTTATTATGATGATGTATCCCTTTCGTTCCATTGCACTTAGCCACACGTACAATATCAACTCACGGAGCCTGGTGAATTTTGTTGAAGCTATCATATCTGCTCGCTCGCCTGATTAGCCGATTAGTTAATTAATTTTTTTTGAACAATTATATAACCTTTATTAAGCAATAGCAGTTACATCTTCCACCAAATGTGGAACTAGGAACACCAACGACATTTCTAGCCTTACAATATGATCAAGATAATCTAGCGATACATTATGATCAAGATTCTTCACATATTGATCTACAATATTTGCTGCTTGGTCTTCTTTCCTTGGACAGTGCGCCAACCGTGCGAAGTAAACCCTGCCATGATCGTTCGACACTGATTTAGAAAAGGGCATGCCCACTATCCGATTGTTCATCAGGTCCGAAAACGTCGAGACCATATCCATGGAGTATGTTTCAATGTATACTTGATTGGATCCTACTGGCACACCGCGGACTGCTTGCGCCTCTGCAGTAGCCACGTCGATCATCCATTCAATCTCAATTTTGCAGGCCTAAAAAAATTGGCCAACTGCATATCATACGACACACCCCGTATCTGCTCTACTGGTCTCAATATTCACGGTGTTCAATTTTAGTATCCCTGCTCGAGGTTTTGACAACCCCTCCTTAATTTACTATGTCTGACTTATTCTTCTTTGCTTTTAGCGAGTTTTTCACCATCGCCCTTATAGAGAGGGAGACTCGACTTGGTCCCGAAGCCTCTCCCCGGTGCTTGAGTTTACGCCGATGCCACTAGATGAGCCAAGCCACTGTAGTGACTGATACGTCTCAAATGTATCTATAATTTTTGATGCTCCATGCTTATTTTACACCAATTCATATATGTTTTGCTTACACTTCGTTGCACTTTGACATGATTTCCAACATTATCCTATTAACAAGATGCCACAGCTTCCATGTTTTCTGCTGTTTTTGTATTTCAGAAAAGTTGTACATGAAATATTCTCGGAATTGGATGAAACAAAAGCCGAAGTCAATGTTTTACCGAAACGAAGACGAAGTCTGGAGGGGGACGAAGTGGCGCCACAGGGAGGCCACACCTGCTCTTGGCGCGGCCAAGCCTGGGCCTGCACCAAGGCATGGTGTGGGCCCCCCAGGCACCCCACCGACCTAAATCCTCCGCCTATTTATGCATCTTCTCGGAAAAACCCTGGATACCTGAGCCTCCATGCACGAAAAGTTCCGTCGCGGCCGCCATCGCAGAACCCATCTCAGGGGATTTTGAAGCTCTTCCCGGCACCCAGCCGAAGGGGGAAATCATCGCCGGAGGCATCTACATCACCATGCCCGCCTCCAAAGTGATGCGTGAGTAGTTCATCCCTGGACTATGGGTCCATAGCAGTAGCTAGATGATTGTCTTCTCCAATTTGTGCTTCATGTATAGATCTTGTGAGTTGCCCTACATGATGAAGATCATCTTTATGTAATCCTACATGTTGTGTTTGCTGGGATCCGATGAATATTGTATACTATGTTTAGGTCGAATATATATTCATGTCATATGTTATTTGTGATCTTGCATGCTCTCCGTTGCTAGTGGATACTCTGGCCAAGTAGATGCTCGTGACTCCAAGAGGGGGTACTTATGATAGTAGGTTCATGCCTCTAGTTTTCTGGGAGACTGAAAATAACTTCTAAGATTGTAGATGTGTTGTTGCTACTAGGGGGAAAATAACAATATTTTATCTAAGGGTAATTCTATTGTTTACTTTACACACATTGCTTAATGCGATAATTTGTTGCTTGCAAATTAATACTGAAAGAGGTTCGGATGATAACCGGAAGGTGGATTATTAGTCATAGACGCAGTTGGATTACGGTATATGTATTACGTTGTAATGCCCAATCATATCTCGTAGTAATCATCTTGTCATGTATGGTCGATATTCTGTCAATGACCCAGTTGTAATTTGTTCACCCAACATGCTATTTATCTTTATGGAGAGACACCTCTAGTGAACTGTGGACCCCGGTCTATTTCCTTTACATTGATAAATTCATCTACTGCAATCATGTGCTCTTTAATTACTGCAAACATCTCTTTCCACTCGATACGTCTAATCCTTTGTGTTCAGCAAACCGGTGAGATTGACAACCTCACTGCAAGTTGGGGAAAAGTACTTTGGTTGTGTTGTGTGTAGGTTCCACGTTGTTGTTGACGCCGGTAGTGTGCCCTCCCACTAGTCAGCTAGCAACGCCTTCAGAAATAAGCCGGTAGTGCCCAACTGAAATTTGTTCACCCAACACATGTTATTTGGAGAGTTACCACTAGTGTAGATAGCTGGGAACCCTGGTCTTTCTGTCATCATCATTCCTCTAAAGTCAACTATGCACTGGGATATTTTCCGGTGCCATCTCTGATACGTCTCAAACGTATCTATAATTTCTTATGTTTCATGCTAGTTTTATGAAAATAATAACATGTTTTTATATACACTTTATATCATTTTTATGTATTTTCCGGCACTAACCTATTAACAAGATGCCGAAGCGCCAGATCCTATTTTCTGCTGTTTTTGGTTTCAGAAATCCTACACAGGAAATATTCTCGGAATTGGACGAAATAAAAGCCCACGGTCTTATTTTCCACGGAGTCTTCCAGAGCACCGAAGAGGAGACGAAGAGGGGCCACGAGGCGGCCACACCATAGGGGGGGGGGGGGCGGCCCCACCCCTGGCTGCGCCGCCATATGGGGTGGGCCCTCGGGCGTCCCCTGACTCTGCCCCTTCGCCTATATAATCCTTCCGTCGCGAAAACCCTAGTACCGAGAGCCACGATAGGAGAAAAGTTACTGAGACGCCGCCGCCGTCAACCCCATCTCGGGGGGTTCTGAAGATCGCCTCCGGCACCCTGCCGGAGAGGGGAATCATCACCGGAGGGCTCTACATCACCATGCCCGCCTCCGGACTGATGCGTGAGTAGTTCATCCTTGGACTATGGGTCCATAGCAGTACCTAGATGGTTGTCTTCTCCTCTTGTGCCATCATGTTTAGATCTTGTGAGCTGCCTATCATGATCAAGATCATCTATTTGTAATGCTACATGTTGTGTTTGTTGGGATCCGATGAATATGGAATGCTATGTCAAGTTGATTATCGATCTATCATATATGTGTTGTTTATGATCTTGCATGCTCTCCGTTGCTAGTAGAGGCTCTGGCCAAGTTGATACTTGTAACTCCAAGAGGGAGTATTTATGCTCGATAGTGGGTTCATGCCTCCATTGAATTTGGGACAGTGACAGAAAGTTCTAAGGTTATGGATGTGCTGTTGCCACTAGGGATAAAACATCAATGCTTTGTCTAAGGATATTTGTATTGTTTACATTACGCACAATACTTAATGCAATTGTTTGTTGTTTGAAACTTAATACTAGAAGGGGTGCGGATGCTAACCCGAAGGTGGACTTTTTAGGCATAGATGCATGCTGGATAGCGGTCTATGTTCTTTGTCGTAATGCCCTAAGTAAATCTCATAGTAGTCATCATGATATGTATGTGCATTGTTATGCCCTCTCTATTTGTCAATTGCCCAACTGTAATTTGTTCACCCAACATGTTATCTATCTTATTGGAGAGACACCACTAGTGAAATGTGGACCCTGATACGCGTACAGCACGCGTCCGTTGGGAACCCCAAGAGGAAGGTGTGATGCGTACAGCGGCAAGTTTTCCCTCAGTATGAAACCAAGGTTTATCGAACCAGTAGGAGCCAAGAAGCACGTTGAAGGTTGATGGCGGCGGGATGTAGTGCGGCGCAACACCAGAGATTCCGGCGCCAACGTGGAACCTGCACAACACAACCAAAGTACTTTGCCCCAACGAAACAGCGAGGTTGTCAATCTCACCGGCTTGCTGTAACAAAGGATTAGATGTATAGTGTGGATGATGATTGTTTGCAGAAAAATAGTAGAACGATTGCAGAGATTGTATTTCAAGATAGAGAATTGGACCGGGGTCCACAGTTCACTAGAGGTGTCTCTCCCATAAGATAAACAGCATGTTGGGTGAACAAATTACAGTTGGGCAATTGACAAATAAAGAGGGCATGACCATGCACATACATATTATGATGAGTATTGTGAGATTTAATTGGGCATTACGACAAAGTACATAGACCGCTATCCAGCATGCATCTATGCCTAAAAAGTCCACCTTCAAAGTTATCATCCGAACCCCTCCAGTATTAAGTTGCTAACAACAGACAATTGCATTAAGTATTGCGCGTAATGTAACTGCGTAATCACGTCCTCGAACATAGCACCAATGTTTTATCCCTAGTGGCAACATCACATCCATAATCTTAGAGATTTCTGTCACTTCCTGCATTCACCGAGACATGAACCCACTATCGAGCATAAATACTCCCTCTTGGAGTTACAAGCATCTACTTGGCCAGAGCATCTACTAGTAACGGAGAGCATGCAAGATCATAAACAACACATAGACATAACTTTGATAATCAACATAACAAGTATTCTCTATTCATCGGATCCCAACAAACGCAACATATAGAATTACAGATAGATGATCTTGATCATGTTAGGCAGCTCACAAGACCCGACAAATAAGCACAATGGGGAGAAGACAACCATCTAGCTACTGCTATGGACCCATAATCCAGGGGTAGACTACTCACACATCACTCCGGAGGCGACCATGGCGGCGTAGAGTCCTCCGGGAGATGATTCCCCTCTCCGGCAGGGTGCCGGAGGCGATCTCCTGAATCCCCCGAGATGGGATTGGCGGCGGCGTCTCTGGAAGGTTTTCCGTATCGTGGCTCTCGGTACTGGAGGTTTCGCGATGGAGGCTTTAAGTAGGCGGAAGGGCAGGTCAAGAGGCGGCACGAGGGGCCCACACCATAGGGCCGCGCGGCCGTGGCAGGGCCGCGCCGCCTAGGGTTTGGCTGCCTCGTGGCCCCACTTCGTCTCCTCTTCGGTCTTCCGAAGCTTCGTGGCAAAATAGGACCCCGGGCGTTGATTTCGTCCAATTCCGAGAATATTTCGTTACTAGGATTTCTGAAACCAAAAACAGCAGACAAAGAATCGGCACTTCGGCATCTTGTTAATAGGTTAGTTCCAGAAAATGCACGAATATGACATAAAGTGTGCATAAAACATGTAGATATCATCAATAATGTGGCATGGAACACAAGAAATTATCGATACGTCGGAGACGTATCAGCATCCCCAAGCTTTGTTCTGCTCGTCCCGAGCAGGTAAAACGATAACAAAGATAATTTCTGGAGTGACATGCCATCATAACCTTGATCATACTATTTGTAAAGCATATGTAGTGAATGCAGCGATCAAAACAATGTATATGACATGAGTAAACAAGTGAATCATAAAGCAAAGACTTTTCATGAATAGTACTTCAAGACAAGCATCAATAAGTCTTGCATAAGAGTTAACTCATAAAGCAATAATTCATAGTAAAAGTATTGAAGCAACACAAAGGAAGATTAAGTTTCATCGGTTGCTTTCAACTTGTAACATGTATATCTCATGGATATTGTCATCATAGAGTAATATAATAAGTGCAATATGCAAGTATGTAGGAATCAATGCACAGTTCACACAAGTGTTTGCTTCTTGAGGTGGAGAGAAATAGGTGAACTGACTCAACAATAAAAGTAAAAGAATGGTCCTCCATAGAGGAAAAGCATCGACTGCTATATTTGTGCTAGAGCTTTGATTTTGAAAACATGAAACAATTTTGTCAACGGTAGTAATAAAGCATATGTATCATGTAAATTATATCTTACAAGTTGCAAGCCTCATGCATAGTATACTAATAGTGCCCGCACCTTGTCCTAATTAGCTTGGACTACCGGATCATCGCAATACACATGTTTTAACCAAGTGTCACAATGGGGTACCTCCATGCCGCCTGTACAAAGGTCTAAGGAGAAAGCTCGCATTTTGGATTTCTCGCTTTTGATTATTCTCAACTTAGACATCCATACCGGGACAACATGGACAACAGATAATGGACTCCTCTTTAATGCATAAGCATGTGGCAACAATTATTATTCTCATATGAGATTGAGGATATATGTCCAAAACTAAAACTTCCACCATGAATCATGGCTTTAGTTAGCGGCCCAATGTTCTTCTCTAACAATATGCATGCTTAACCATAAGGTGGTAGATCTCTCTTACTTCAGACAAGACGGACATGCATAGCAACTCACATGATATTCAACAAAGAATAGTTGATGGCGTCCCCAGAAACATGGTTATCGCACAACAAGCAACTTAATAAGAGATAAAGTGCATAAGTACATATTCAATACCACAATAGTTTTTAAGCTATTTGTCCCATGAGCTATATATTGCAAAGGCGAATGATGGAATTTAAAGGTAGCACTCAAGCAATTTACTTTGGAATGGCGGAAAAATACCATGTAGTAGGTAGGTATGGTGGACACAAATGGCATAGTGGTTGGCTCAAGTATTTTGGATGCATGAGAAGTATTCCCTCTCGATACAAGGTTTAGGCTAGCAAGGCTATTTGAAACAAACACAAGGATGAACCGGTGCAGCAAGACTCACATAAAAGATACATTGTAAACATTATAAGACTCTACACCGTCTTCCTTGTTGTTCAAACTCAATACTAGAAATTATCTAGACCTTAGAGAGACCAAATATGCAAACCAAATTTTAGCATGCTCTATGTATTTCTTCATTAATGGGTGCAAAGTATATGATGCAAGAGCTTAAACATGAGCACAACAATTGCCAAGTATCACATTATCCAAGACATTATAGCAAATTACTACATGTAGCATTTTCCAATTCCAACCATATAACAATTTAACGAAGAAGAAACTTCGCCATGAATACTATGAGTAGAGCCTAAGGACATACTTGTCCATATGCAATAGCGGAGCGTGTCTCTCTCCCATACAGTGAATGCTAGGATCCATTTTATTCAAACAAAACAAAAACAAAAACAAACCGACGCTCCAAGAAAAGCACATAAGATGTGATGGAATAAAAATATAGTTTCAGGGGAGGAACCTGATAATGTTGTCGATGAAGGGGATGCCTTGGGCATCCCCAAGCTTAGACGCTTGAGTCTTCTTAGAATATGCAGGGGTGAACCACCGGGGCATCCCCAAGCTTAGAGCTTTCACTCTCCTTGATCATATTGCATCATACTCCTCTCTTGATCCTTGAAAACTTCCTCCACACCAAACTTAGAACAACTCATTAGAGGATTAGTGGACAATAAAAATTAACATGTTCAGAGGTGACATAATCATTCTTAACACTTCTGGACATTGCATAAAGCTACTGGACATTCATGGATCAAAGAAATTCATCCAACATACCAAAAGAGGCAATGCGAAATAAAAGGCAGAATCTGTCAAAACAGAACAGTTCGTATTGACGAATTTTATCGAGGCACCAGACTTGCTCAAATGAAAATGCTCAAATTGAATGAAAGTTGCGTACATATCTGAGGATCACTCACGTAAATTGGCATAATTTTCTGTGTTACCTACAGAGAAAACAGCCCAGATTTGTGACAGCAAAGAAATCTGTTTCTGCGCAGTAATCCAAATCTAGTATGAACTTTACTATCAACGACTTTACTTGGCACAAAAAAACACTAAACTAAGATAAGGAGAGGTTGCTACAGTAGTAAACAACTTCCAAGACACAAAATAAAAACAAAGTACTGTAGTAAAAACCATGGGTTGTCTCCCATAAGCGCTTTTCTTTAACGCCTTTCAGCTAGGCGCAGAAAGTGTGTATCAAGTATTATCAAGAGACGAAGTGTCAACATCATAATTTGTTCTAATAATAGAATCAAAAGGTAACTTCATTCTCTTTCTAGGGAAGTGTTCCATACCTTTCTTGAGAGGAAATTGATATTTTATATTACCTTCCTTCTTACCTTGTGGAGCTCTTTCCGTGTGCCATTCAGAGTAATTGATCATCATATTATCAAGAAGCTTTGTTGCTTCACCAAGAGTGATGGACATAAAGGTACCTCCAGCAGCTGAATCCAATAAATTCCGCGAAGAAAAATTTAGTCCTGCATAGAAGGTTTGGATGATCATCCAAGTAGTCAGTCCATGGGTTGGGCAATTTTTAACCAGAGATTTCATTCTTTCCCATGCTTGTGCAACATGTTCAGTATCTAATTGTTTAAAATTCATTATGCTACTCCTCAAAGATATAATTTTAGCAGGGGGATAATATCTACCAATAAAAGCATCCTTGCATTTAGTCCAGGAATCAATACTATTCTTAGGCAGAGATAGCAACCAATCTTTAGCTCTTCCTCTTAATGAGAAAGGGAACAATTTTAATTTTATAATGTCACCATCTACATCCTTATACTTTTGCATTTCACATAGTTCAACAAAATTATTAAGATGGGCAGCAGCATCATCAGAACTAACACCAGAAAATTGCTCTCGCATAACAAGATTTAGTAAAGCAGGTTTAATTTCAAAGAATTCTGCTGTAGTAGCAGGTGGAGCAATAGGTGTGCATAAGAAATCATTATTATTTGTGGTTGTGAAGTCACACAACTTAGTATTTTTAGGGGTAGCCATTTTAGCAGTAGTAAATAAAGCAAACTAGATAAAGTAAATGCAAGTAACTAATTTTTTTTTTGTTTTTGATATAGCAAACAAGATAGCAAATAAAGTAAAACTAGCAACTAATTTTTTTGTGTTTTGATTTAGTGCAGCAAACAAAGTAGTAAATAAAACTAAGCAAGACAAAAACAAAGTAAAGAGATTGGGAAGTGGAGACTCCCCTTGCAGCGTGTCTTGATCTCCCCGGCAACGGCGCCAGAAAAAGAGCTTGATACGCATACAGCACGCGTCCGTTGGGAACCTCAAGAGGAAGGTGTGATGCGTACAGCGGCAAGTTTTCCCTCAGTATGAAACCAAGGTTTATCGAACCAGTAGGAGCCAAGAAGCACGTTGAAGATTGATGGCGGCGGGATGTAGTGCGGCGCAACACCAGAGATTCCGGCGCCAACGTGGAACCTGCACAACACAACCAAAGTACTTTGCCCCAACGAAACAGCGAGGTTGTCAATCTCACCAGCTTGCTGTAACAAAGGATTAGATGTATAGTGTGGATGATGATTGTTTGCAGAAAAACAGTAGAACAGTATTGCAGTAGATTGTATTTCAGTATAGAGAATTGGACCGAGGTCCACAGTTCACTAGAGGTGTCTCTCCCATAAGATAAACAACATGTTGGGTGAACAAATTACAGTTGGGCAATTGACAAATAAAGAGGGCATGACCATGCACATACATATTATGATGAGTATTGTGAGATTTAATTGGGCATTACGACAAAGTACATAGACCGCTATCCAGCATGCATCTATGCCTAAAAAGTCCACCTTCGTGTTATCATCCGAACCCCTCCAAACATTAAGTTGCTAACAACAGACAATTGCATTAAGTATTGCGCGTAATGTAATCAGTAACTACGTCCTCGAACATAGCACCAATGTTTTATCCCTAGTGGCAACAACACATCCATAATCTTAGAGATTTCTGTCACTTCCCCAGATTCACGGAGACATGAACCCACTATCGAGCATAAATACTCCCTCTTGGAGTTACAAGCATCTACTTGGCCAGAGCATCTACTAGTAACGGAGAGCATGCAAGATCATAAACAACACATAGACATAACTTTGATAATCAACATAACAAGTATTCTCTATTCATCGGATCCCAACAAACGCAACATATAGAATTACAGATAGATGATCTTGATCATGTTAGGCAGCTCACAAGACCCGACAATTAAGCACAATGGGGAGAAGACAACCATCTAGCTACTGCTATGGACCCATAGTCCAGGGGTAGACTACTCACACATCACTCCGGAGGCGACCATGGCGGCGTAGAGTCCTCCGGGAGATGATTCCCCTCTCCGGCAGGGTGCCGGAGGCGATCTCCTGAATCCCCCGAGATGGGATTGGCGGCGGCGGCGTCTCAGTAAGGTTTTCCGTATCGTGGCTCTCGGTACTGGGGGTTTCGCGACGGAGGCTTTAAGTAGGCGGAAGGGCAGGTCAAGAGGCGGCACGAGAGGCCCACACCATAGGGCCGCGCGGCCAGGGCAGGGGCCGCGCCGCCCTAGGGTTTGGCTGCCTCGTGGCCCCACTTCGTCTCCTCTTCGGTCTTCTGGAAGCTTCGTGGCAAAATAGGACCCTGGGTGTTGATTTCGTCCAATTTCGAGAATATTTCGTTACTAGAATTTCTGAAACCAAAAACAGCAGAAAACAGCAACTGGCACTTCGGCATCTTGTTAATAGGTTAGTTCCAGAAAATGCACGAATATGACATAAAGTGTGCATAAAACATGTAGATATCATCAATAATGTGGCATGGAACACAAGAAATTATCGATACGTCGGAGACGTATCAGACCCCGGTCCATTCTTTTACATCTGAAATACAACCTACTGCAATCATTGTTCTCTGTTGTTCTTTGCAAGCAAACATCATTCTCCACACCATACGTTTAATCCTTTGTTTACAACAAGCCGGTGAGATTGACAACCTCATTGTTTAGTTGGGGCAAAGTATTTTGATTGTGTTGTGCAGGTTCCACGTTGGCGCCGGAATCTCTGGTGTTGCGCCACACTACACTCCTTCACCAACAACCTTCACGTGGCCTTCATCTCCTACTGGTTCGATAACCTTGGTTTCTTACTGAGGAAAAACTTGCTGCTGTACGCATCACACCTTCCTCTTGGGGTTCCCAACGGACGTGTGCTTCACGCGTCATCAAGCTATTTTTCTGGCGCCATTGCCGGGGAGATCAAGACACGCTGCAAGGGGAGTCTCTCACATCCAATCTCTTTACTTTGTTTATTGTCTTGCTTTATTTTATTTTCTGTCTTGTTTGCTTTCTTTATATCAAAAACACAAAAAAAATAGTTACTTGTTTTACTTTACTTAATTCGGTTTGCTTTACTTATTTTTATTATTGTTAAAATGAATACTCCTGAGAACACTAAGTTGTGTGACTTCACTAGCACCAATAATAATGATTTCATATGCACTCCTATTGCTCCACCTGCTGCTACAGCAGAATTTTATGAAATTAAACCTGCTTTACTAAATCTTGTTATGAGAGAGCAATTTTCTGGTGTTAATACTGATGATGCTGCTGCCCATCTTAATAATTTTGTTGAACTTTGTGAAATGCAAAAGTATAAGGATGTAGATGGGGACATTATTAAACTGAAATTGTTTCCTTTCTCCTTAAGAGGAAGAGCTAAAGATTGGTTGCTATCTTTGCCTAAGAATAGTATTGATTCATGGACTAAATGTAAAGATGCTTTCATTGGAAGATATTATCCTCCTGCTAAAACTATATCTTTGAGAAGTAGCATTATGAATTTTAAGCAATTGGATAATGAACATGTTGCCCAAGCATGGGAAAGAATGAACTCTTTGGTAAAGAATTGCCCTACCCATGGACTAACTACTTGGATGATCAGCCAAACCTTTTATGCAGGATTAAATTTTTCTTCAAGGAACCTATTGGATTCAGCTGCTGGAGATACTTTTATGTCCATCACTTTGGGTGCTGCAACAAAGCTTCTTGATGATATGATGATCAACTACTCTGAATGGCACACTGAAAGGACTCCTCAAGGTAAGAAGGTAAATTCTGTTGAAGAAACCTCCTCCTTGAGTGATAAGATAAATGTTATTATGTCTATGCTTGTTAATGGTAGATCTAATGTTGATCCTAATAATGTTCCTTTAGCTTCATTGGTTGCTCAAGAAGAGCATGTTGATGTGAACTTCATTAAAAATAGTAGTTTCAACAACAGTGCTTATAGGAATAATTTTGGTAACAACAACTATAGGCCATATCCTTCTAATAATGGTAATGGTTATGGTAATTCTTATGGTAATTCTTACAACAATAGTAGGAGTGTACCCTCTGGTCTTGAAGTCATTCTTAAAGAATTTATTAGTACACAAACTGCTTTTAACAAATCTGTTGAGGAAAAGCTTGGTAAAATTAATGTTCTTGCTTCTAAGGTTGATAGTCTTGCTGCTGATGTTGATCTTTTAAAACTGAAAGTTATGCCTAATGAAACTAAAGATATTAAGTCATTTGCTACAGCAAACGCTATCCAAGTTCGAATTAATGACAATATTAGAATGATGGCTGAATTGCATGCTAGGTGGGAAAGAGAAGAAAAACTTGCTAAAGAGAATAATGTAGCTAAAGTTTGGACTATTACCACCACTAGTAATGTTGATGCTTCACATGTTGCTAAACCTCCTAATATCAATGGTAAAATAATTGGTGTTGGCAATGTTTGTACTTCTAATACAAAGCATGCAAAATTGCCTGAAACTGCTGAAACTGTTTGTGATAAAAGTGCTAAATTTTTTCAGAGTATTGGGACAATGATCCCATTGCTTTAGATCATAATGGTTTTGATTTTGATAATTGTCATATCTCTGAAGTTATTAAGTTCTTGCAAAAACTTGCTAGAAGTCCTAAGGCTAGTGCTATAAACTTGGCCTTTACAAAACATATTACAAATGCTCTCATTAAAGCTAGAGAAGAGGAATTAAAACTTGAAGTTTCTATTCCTAGGAAGTTAGAAGATGGTTGGGAGCCCATCATTAAAATGAAGGTCACTGATTTTGATTGTAATTCTTTATGTGATCTTGGTGCAAGTATTTCTGTTATGCCTAAGAAACTCTATGATATGCTTGACTTGCCACCTATGAAATATTGTTATTTGGATGTTAATCTTGCTGATAACTCTATAAAGAAACCTTTGGGGAGGATTGACAATGTTCACATTACGGTTAATAATAACCTTGTCCCCGTTGATTTTGTTGTTTTGGATATTGAATGCAATGCATCTTGTCCTATTATTTTGGGAAGACCCTTTCTTCGAACTGTTGGTGCTATTATTGATATGAAAGAAGGAAATATTAAATATCAATTCCCTATTAAGAAAGGTATGAAACACTTCCCTAGAAAGATAATGAAGTTGCCTTTTGATTCTATTATTAGAACAAATTATGATGTTGATGCTTCTTCTCTTGATGTTACTTGATTTACACTTTCTGCGCCTAGCTGAAAGACGTTAAAGAAAAGCGCTTATGGGAGACAACCCAATATTTTATTTTCTGAAATTTTTGTTTTATATTTGAGTCAAGGTGCTTGTTAATACTGTAGCAATACCTTTTTATCTTTACTTTATTGCACTGTTGTGCCAAGTAAAGTTTTTGATAGAGAGTTGATACTAGATTTGGATTTCTGCGCAGAAATAGATTTTTAGCTATCACGAATTTGAGCTGTTCTCTCTGTAGGAAAATCTAAAAATTCTGTAAAAACTCATGAGTAATCCTCAGATATGTACGCAACTTTCATTCAATTTGAGCTTCTTCATTTGATTATGTTAAGTGCCTAGAAAAAATTCATCTTTACGGACTGTTCTGTTTTGACAGATTCTGTCTTTTATTTCGCATTACCTCTTTTACTGTGTTTGAGTGGATTTCTTTGCTCCATTAAATTTCAGTAGCCTTGAGTAATGTCCATAAGTGTTGAGAATGATTGTGTCCTCGCTGAATATGTGAATTTTTGATTATGCACTAACCCTCTAATGAGATTGTTTTGAGTCTGGTGTGAAGGAAGTTTTCAAGGATCAAGAGAGGAGGATGATATAATATGATCAAGAAGAGTGAAAAGTCTAAGCTTGGGGATGCCCCCGTGGTTCATCCCTGCATATTTCAAGAAGACTCAAGCATCTAAGCTTGGGGATGCCCAAGGCATCCCCTTCTTCATCAACAACTTATCAGGTCACCTCTAGTGAAACTATAATTTTATTCCGTCACATCTTATGTGCTTTACTTGGAGCGTCTGTGTGCTTTTATTTTTGTTTGTGTTTGAATAAATTCGGATCCTAACATTCCTTGTGTGGGAGAAAGACACGCTCCTCTTTTTCATATTGAACACTGGTGTTCTTAGTTTTACTTTTAGTGTTCATGGCGAAAGTTGAAAGCCGCTTCATTTATTGCTATTTGGTTGGAAACATAAAATGCTTCATGTGGTAATTGGTATGTTGTCTTGAATAATTTGATACTTGGCAATTGTTTTGAGCTCTCAAGTAGATCATGTTTAAGCTCTTTCATCATGTGGTTTAAACCTATTAGTGGAGAACTACCGTAGAGCTTGTTGAAATTTGGTTTGCATGATTGGTCTCTCTAAAGTCTAGATATTTTCTGGTAAAAGTTTTTGAGCAACAAGGAAGACAGTGTAGAGTCTTATAATGCTTGCAATATGTTCTTATGTAAGTTTTGATGTACCGGTTCATACTTGTGTTTGCTTCAAACAACCTTGCTAGCCAAAGCCTTGTACTGAGAGGGAATGCTTCTCGTGCATCCAAAACCTTGAGCCAAAACCTATGCCATTTGTGTCCACCATAACTACCTACTATGTGGTATTTTTCTGCCATTCCAAAGTAAATTGCTTGCGTGCTACCTTTAAAAAAATTCATTCCTTGTCTTTGCAATACATAGCTCATGGGAAAGTAGCCTAAAAAACTATTGTGGTAATGAATATGTCGCTTATGTATCTTAGTTCTTATAAGTTGCTTGTTGAGCGGTAACCATGTTTCTGGGGACGCCATCAACCTGTCACACCTTTGTTGAATATCATGTGAGTTGCTATGCATGTTCGTCTTGTCTGAAGTAAGGGAGATTTGCCATGAGTTAAATGGTTTGAGTATGCATATTATTAGAGAAGAACATTGGGCCGCCAACCAAAGCCATGTATCATGGTGGAAGTTTCAGCTTGGACATTAATCCTCAAATCTCTTATGAGAATATTATCTGCTGTTGAATGCTTTAAGCATAAAAGAGGAGTCCATTATCTGTTTTCTATGTTTTCCGGTATGGATGTCCTCAAGTTGAGATCTATCAAAATTGAGAGATCAAATGCGATCTATCTCCTTGGACCTTTGTACAGGTGGCATAGAGGTACCCCTTTGTGACACTTGGTTGAAACATATGTAATGCAATAATAATCCATGGAAATCCGAGCTAATTAGGACAAGGAGCGGGCACTATTAGTATTCGATGCACGAGGCTTGCAACTTATAGGAGGTTTTATGCATAACCCATATGAATTATTACTACCGTTGACAAAATTGTTTCCATGTTTTCAAAATAAAAAGCTCTAGCACATGAGTAATCCCTGCTTCCCTCTGCGAAGGGCCTTTCTTTTACTTTATGTTGAGTCAGTTTACCTACTTCTTTCTATCTTATAAGCAAACACTTGTGTCAACCGTGTGCATTGATTCTTACATACTTGCTTATTTGCACTCATCATATTACTTTGTGTTGACAATTATCCATGAGATATAGATGTTGAAAGTTGAAAGCAACTGCTGAAACTTAAATCTTCCTTTGTGTTGCTTCAAAACCTTGTATTAAGAATCTATTGCTTTATGAGTTAACTCTTATGCAAGACTTGTTGATGCTCGTCTTGAAAGTACTATTCATGAAAAGTCTTTGCTATATGATTCAGTTATTTAGTCATTATCTATTTGTTAACAAACTATAGACCATTGCTTTGAATCACTTCATTCATCTCATATGCTTTACAATAGTATTGATCAAGATTATGATGGTAGCATGTCACTTCAGAAATTATCTTTTTTATCGTTTACCTACTCGAGGGCGAGTAGGAACTAAGCTTGGGGATGCTTGATACGTCTCAAACGTATCTATAATTTCTTATGTTCCATGCTAGTTTTATGACAATACTCACATGTTTTATATACACTTTATATCATTTTTATGCATTTTCCGGCACTAACCTATTAACAAGATGCCAAAGCGCCAGTTCCTGTTTTCTGCTGTTTTTGGTTTCAGAAATCCTACACAGGAAATATTCTCGGAATTGGACGAAACAAAATCCCATGGTCTTATTTTCCACGGAGTCTTCCAGAACACCGAAGAGGAGACGAAGTGGGGCCACGAGGCGGCCACACCATAGGGGGGCGCGGCCCCACCCCTGGTCGCGCCGCCATATGAGGTCGGCCCCTCGGGCGTCCCCCGACTCTACCCCTTCGCCTATATAATCCTTCAATCGCGAAAACCCTAGTACCGAGAGCCACGATACGAGAAAAGTTACTGAGACGCCGCTGCCGTCAACCCCATATGGGGGGTTCTGAAGATCGCCTCCGGCACCCTGCCGGAGAGGGGAATCATCACCGGAGGGCTCTACATCACCATGCCCGCCTCTGGACTGATGCGTGAGTAGTTCATCCTTGGACTATGGGTCCATAGCAGTAGCTAGATGGTTGTTGTAACATCCCAAATTTGAATAAAAAGAAAGTTAGAAGAATTCTAGAGAGCAAAATTTCAAACCAACAAAAACTTTTTAAATTGCATATAGTGCCATGCATAGGACTTGTGCATTTGAGTGATGTGCCATGATGATTGTTATTATGTGTATGTGCTATACTCTAAAACCCTAATGTGATCATGAGAAGATCACCAACCAAATAAATCAAAAAGAGAAAGAAATCAAATAAAAGAAAAACCCTAAAACCCTCACATATGGCTTATGCCATTTTTATAAATTTTGACCCTAGACCATTTTGGTCTTCACCCTTAATTGAATAATGATACTAAACACTTATTACAACTTTTGGAATCAAAGAAACACAAATCAAATGGATTTCAAATTCAAATTTGGCTCACATATGATAATGGTCAAATCTGCCAATTATAGTCTGATCACTACTTTGAGCCCCTGCAATTCAAAATTTTCAAACTAAACTTTGTCAACTCTTTGCACCTCATCCAAGACAACATCAAGGTGAACACTTTTTGTAAAGATCACCATGCCAAATTCTTTCTAGATCAAATGCTATGCTCATCCAAAGTTGCAATATTTTATCAAGTGGAACATTCTCACACCTATCAATTTTTGCAAATCCTTGAATTAAACAATTCCACCACCACACCTCATCATCTCTGGTCAAATACAACTCAACCAAACACACACATTTCAAATTGGTCAACTGTCGTGGTATCGTCACGGCATATGCCATAGGGTGGCTAACGAAGGTGGTTCCTAGGAGATCTCACGGCGGTATCCGGATGCGGGTATGGGGACGAGCGACACGGCGACGTACCCAGGTTCGAGGCCCTCCGATGGAGGTAACACCTCTACTCCTGCTAGAGTGTATATGATGATCACACAATACAAGGTCGCTCCTTGAGCTGTGTCCGGCTGCTCCTGGGAGGCTAAGGAAGACAAGAGTCTCTCTCACAGGGCAGCGCTAGGGGTGGAAGTGAAGTGAGAATGATCGATCCCCTGCACGAGAGGGGGTAGTGCGGCTTATATAGGCACCGGCACTTTACATATAAGACCCTATAGTCTACTGGCCGGCTTGGCCGGCTCCGTCTTCCGCTCCTTCCCGAGGTAATGACGTCAGGAGCCGTTGAGGCCTCATGGCCTGTCCCATCCGGCTGCCAAGGTCAGCGGTATGGAGAGGAGGTGTCCCTGTCGCCATCAGCCACCGTGAGCGCACGGATCGACGTAGACCATGATGGCCTGTCCGGCGCGTGGCACTATTGCTCCACAGTGCCCCGCGCTTTACGGAGGATGAAGTCAGCGTGGACTTTGGGAACCCGGACCACCAACCCGGTTCCTTCTAGTGCAAGACTCGCCAGCCTCGAGTCGGTCTGAGGTACAAACCCCCAGTCGGATATGGCTTGTAGAAGCCGGCCCAGCTACAGCATTGGCGGCCGTAGCTAAGCCGACTAGGACCTAGAGCCAGCCGGCTTCCGGACCAGCCGGCCATGGCGCCAGCCGGCTGCTCCTCAGCCGGCCTTTGCCGCGAGCCGGCCAGTGGCCAGCCGGCTGCTCCGCGTCCATTGCCCTACCCGGGGTCTTCCCCCCGACATTAGCCCCCGAAGCTGGCAAGGTCCTGCGTTTAGAAGGACCTAGGCAGGTTTTCCTGGCTTCTTGAACATACTTGACGGCACTTGGAGGGGCCGACTGAGAATTTCCATTCAGCCGGCTGCGCCCTCATCCGGCTCGTTCCGGCCGGCTGCTCCTAGCCGGCCACTATTTACACTTATGCAACTTTTGCTTTCTCGCAAGTCTTGGTGATGTCTCCGCCTTGCTGGATAAATTTTGGGTCGAGGTGAACTTAATGTCCGGCTCCGGCTTGCGGCGCGCCGGAGTCTCCGCCGCCTCGGGTCCTGCACCCGACTTGACCGGTCTAACGTCTGGGCTCTGCCGCCGGTTCGTCTGGTCACATCAATGTCTCCTCCGGATCCGGTGCGGTTGAGGGCGACGTGGTGTGGCAGTTTCCGGTAACTGCAGTGATCGTGGGGGGAGTTACTGCGCAGAAGATCCGGGCGACGTGGCCACGTACGCCACTTGGAGCCCAACCGTCCGCCCCGGGCGGCTATAAATGCTGCACGGGGGGGAATCGAGGCGGCACTCCCACACTTCATCTTCTTCCTCGCGCCCGCGCCCTGCTCCGCTGCGCTCGAGCTCTTCGTTGTTTTCTTCGCGCCCTCGCTCCTTGTGGTTCCGGCGAAGGTTCTCACTGGCGAGCTCCGGCGAACGCGTCTCCGTCAAGCCGCCGCCGCCACTCCGTCGAGCCGGCGCCACGGGGCCCCGAGTTTCAACCGTGCGCCCTCCGCCGCCGTCGTCGCCGCCGCCGTCGCGAGGTTCCTCCTCTCCGTTCCGTCTCTCGTGGTCCTCTTCTTCTTCTTCTTCGTCGATGGCCTCCGCCAGCGGATCTTGGAGGGGGTCGTACATGAGGGACGACGACATCGAGCGGCTGGTGCGCCTTCACCGGATCCCGTCGACGGTGGTCACGAGGACGCCCGGCGCGGAGACGGAGCCCGAGCCGGAGCCCGGCGAGCGCGTCGTATTCGGCGCGCACCTCGACCGTGGGTTGGGCCTGCCGGCGTCCAACTTCTTCCGCTGATTCCTCGACTACTTCGGCTTGCAGCCGCACCACCTGCCGGCCAACGCCTGTGTCCTCCTCAGCTGCTACGTGGCCTTCATGGAGGTGTATGCTGGCTTGTGGCCTGACATAGATTTCTGGAGCCGGCTCTTCTACCTCAAGGCGCAGACCACTGACGGCCGCCTGCGGACCTGCGGCTCCTCCAGTCGGCCGGATCAACTGGAGCTACAACGCCCGCACGACGGACCCGGACGCTGAGGTGAATCAGCTCTGGGACTTCCTGGGGGCGGCCGTCGAGAACGGGCTGACCGCCGAGGACCTCCTCTGCACCATCGCCGAGCGCCGGGTGCTGCCGCTCCAAATGCGCACCCACAAGATCGGGCACATGTCCGGCCGGTTCGACCCGGACCGGACGTCCAAGGCGCTGCTCTCCAAGGCCCAGGTGGCCCGCCGGGTGAACAACATCACCAAGGCGAACATGCCAGACGAGTGGAACTACGGGCAGGCGCCCCGCAACAGGGACCTGCCGCCCGAGCTGGTAAGCTTTATGTTCTGGCCGACTTCCGGCTTGCGGCTGCGAGGCCGACTTCCCTTTCTTTCTGCCGACTTCCGGCTTGCTGTTTGCTCATGTCTTCTGTTTTTCTAGCTCTTCGACCGCCAGAACGTCGAGGACGGCGACCTGGCGACAAGGAGGTGGACGCCGGATCACGCCGATCCGGCTGACCAAGCCGGCGACTAGGCCGGCGATGACGACCTGCTGCAGGCGCCTGACCTAGGCGGCCAGGGGGAGCACAATCTACCCCCTTCACCGAAGCAGCAGGAGGACGAGGAGCCGGCGACGTCCGCCACGGGGCCAATCCCCGCCGTGCCCCTGCGCGCGAGGCCGCCAAGCACCACGGCGACTTCGGCGCCCAAGGGGAAGAAGCGGGTCGGCGACCCCCGCTCCACCGTCGCCTTGGAGGTGAAGGCGAAGAAGCTCCGCCGGCAGCAGCCGAAGAAGGTTCCGGAGCAGGCCGGGTGAGTTCTCTTTTTCTCTTGTTTGATTCCTTTTCTTTCCTTACTCTTTATGCTTATCTTTTCCTTATTTGTTCGGCTAGGGCCCCCATCAAGTTCGCTCAGGGCGGCGGCTCCCGGCAAGCCCCGCGTGTCGTGTCGCCGCTTCCGCGACAAAGGAGGGAGTCGACGCCACAGCCTCCATCGCGCGCGCCTACGCTGCCGCCGCCTGCGGGTACTCCGCCTCCCGCAGGGGCGCCTTCCTTCGCCACGCCACTGGCCTCAGCGCCTGGCCGCGGCACGCGGGCCGAGCCGACGCGCCAGCCGACGCTGGACGACATGTTCCCGCGCCGTGCTCGTCTTCCGGACCCAGTTCTTGGGGCCGGCCGAGGCATGCCGCCCTCGACCGGAGCCGGGGCCAGCAGGGCTGCGCCACCTGCGACCGGAGCCGGAGCCGGGCCAAGCGTGGTGGTGTTGGTGGAGAGCCCGGAGGGGGCACCTCAGGCGCCGGAGGTGGCTGCGCCGACTGGGCCAGCTGCTTCGCCCGGAGCGCCGCCACCGCCGGAGCTGACAAGGGAGGAGCCCGCCAGGCGGGAGCCGGCAAGGGATGAGCTAGCGCGCATGGAGGACGCCGACTCGCGCGCGCTGGTGAGGACGGAAGCCCCGTCGGCGCCGTTGGGGAGCCTGCATGTGGCCAAGGGCGCCCGACTGCTGCACGTGCCGTCCGCCTCCGACTCCAGCCTTGGCTCAGCTGGCACTATGGAGCAGGCGTGGCTTCGCGCCGACTCCTACGAGGTGACCAGCCGGGAGGGGAACCCAGGCCAAGCGTCGGTGGAGATGTTCTTCTCCGGCTTGCAGGCCAACCTCAAGGCCAGGGCTGCCGAGACCGCGGCCAACGTCGCCAAGGTGGAGGAAGCCAGCAAGGTAAGTGCTTCATCTGTTTTTCAATTTGGTTATCATCCTGGTAGCCCTCCGAGGCATGGGCCGGTTGCTCGGAGCCGGTCCGGGTTTCGTCTAGTTGACTGATTTTCTTTCCCCTTAGGCTATGGCGGATCGGCGCACCAACTTGTACAACCGCGCCGTGACCCACTACCACAAGGCCAAGCTTGACCGGGCCGACTTGGCTCGCGAGCTGGAGGCCGTCAAGGGTAAGATCTTTCTCCTTCCGACTTGATGTCTTCTTTCTTTAGTCCTGGTTGGCTGACGTTTCTTTCTGGCTGCCTTGCAGCTGAAGCCGCCAAGGTCCCGCGGCTGGAGGCGGATCTTCGGGCTGCTCGCGCTCAGTGCGCCGAGAGCGAGGAGGCGGGCCGATCTGCAGCCGCCAAGCTCAAGGTGGCTGATCTGGAGCTAACGCGGCTGCGCCGGCTTGAGGAGAACCACCTCAAGGAGCTTGCCCTCCTCAGGACGGCTGAGAAGGAGAAGGTGGAGGATCTGAGCCGGCGGCTGACCGAGGTGGAGAAGCAGTGGCTTGCGCTTCAGGAGGAGGTCACCACCAAGACCACGGAGCTGTCGGCTACTGCCAAGCGCTGGGTGGACGAGATTGGCGCGCTCGACCGCGGCTTGTCGGGTGAGTGCATTTCTTCTTTCTTTCTTTCCCTTTGCCGGCTTTCGGCTGTCGGCTGTCGGCTTAGGTTGGCAGCCGGCGGCAGAAACTCTGATTTTTTCGCTATCTCCATCTTCGGGCTGGGGGCAGTCGGTTCTTGCCGGCTGCCGCCAGGCTTTTCCGTTTATCCTTCGGAATTTCCATCTTCGGACTGGGGGCAGTCGGCTCTTGCCGGCTGCCGCCTGGCCTACTTTAGGACTTCGAAAATTTGCATTTTTCAGCTTATTTCGGCTTTGACGATTTCTGACGTGCTTCTTCTTGCAGCGGCCTTCCCGGAAACGCAGGATGCAGCATTAGCAGCCGTTGGCGTTGCGCGCGAGACTAGGAGGCGGGCGACTGGCGAGGGCAGCTCGGAGTACTTCACCATGGAGGATTATATGGCATCCATGGCTGCCCGCGTCGAGCCCATCACCAAGCTTGGCTGGGAGCTCCGGAAGGCGGCTGAGGAGCTGGTCCCGATGCTGTGGCCCGCGGAGGCGGTGCCGCAAGATATCTCCAACCTCATCTCCTTGATGGAGCGGGCGCTGGATCGCTTCCTCGACTGGAAGGAGTCTGCCACGCGTGCTGGAGCCGACATGGCGCTGTCCTTTGTCCTCTCCTGGTACAACGAGGTGGACCTGGGGCAGCTCGAGTACCGGCGAGCCGGCGTGGAGGACAAGCTCCCGGCTGAACACAAGACTGCCCGGCTTGCCCGAGCCAGCGCCATCGCCGACTTCGTCGATAAGGGCCTCTTCATCGCGGACCCGAACCCTCAGTCTGAGGATGAGTACGAGATGGAAGATGAGGAGGCGGAAGACGCGCCTGAAGACGACCCGGCAGCCGGCTCCGCTGACGTTCCTCCGGCTGGTCCTCCTCCAGCCGGTGCTTAGTTTACCTGTCTTTGTTGTTGCTTTTGCCAAGACAATTTGTTAAATCCCCGGGATGCCGGGTGCATATGTATGAACATTATCGTCCTTTTATTATGTCACACTTTAATGTGTTTGTTAATCATTTATGTGCCGAGTTGCTTTCTTTCGACTTGTTCGCTTTTTCCCATCCGCCCCACTCTTTGGCTTTGCTCTTGCCGGTCGCACGTCCGACTTGCGATCCGTCGCTGGATCAAGAGCGGGCCGCTGGGTGAGGCCGACAGTATTTCAGTCGAACGAGCCGAGTTCGGCAATCCGGCACTTTTATGAAAAGTTGCAAGTCAACTCGCTTTTACTCTTTCCTTTAGTCATCTTTCGCGTGCCAGCTTCCTAGGCCTTACTCCCGCCAGCCGGACAGCCGGGTTGCGGTCTGTAGCTGGATCGGAAGCCGGCTGTCGGAAGCCGGATCACGTTACTGAGCCGGCTGCGTGAGAGGGTTTAAGCCAATTGGCGGAACAAAGTAGAGTACGCGAAAAACTTGTCGGAAACGGCGCTCTTGGCGCATACTTTTTCATAGCTTACAAAAAGGGATACAAGGGATACATACATTCCTGCTCTCACGTGTAAAATGGGCGGAGCAAGTTGACATTCCAGGGACGTTTAGTCTCCTCGTCAGCCTTGTCCGGCTTGTTTTCTCTAGCCTCTTGGGCATCTATGAGATAGTAGGAATCATTGCCTACTGCCTTGCTCACGATGAAGGGACCCTCCCATGGGGATGACAGTTTATGCTGTCCGGCTGTCCGCTGGATCAGCCGGAGCACTAGGTCTCCTTCTCGGAATGCTAAGGACTGGACCTTCCGGCTGTGATAGCGTCGGAGGCTCTGCTGGTAGATAGTGGATCTGGACGCAGCCAGCAGCCGGGCCTCTTCGACCAGGTCGACTCCATCTTCGCGAGCTTCTTTGGCTTCGGCTTCAGTGTAGAGCTTGATCCTTGGCGCGTCGTGCTCGATATCAGTCGGCAGGACGGCTTCGGCCCCATATACGAGGAAGAAAGGTGTGAAGCCGACTGAGCGGTTTGTCGTTGTGCGCAGGCTCCACAGCACATTGGGCAGCTCTTCAATCCAGCAGCCGGCTGCTCGCTCGAGCGGCTCCACCAGCCGGGGCCGGATGCCGGCTAGGACCAAGCCGTTAGCTTTCTCCACTTGTCCGTTGGACTCCGGGTGCGCCACAGAGGCTAGGGCCATCCGGATCCCCATTTCCCCGCAATAGCGAGAGAAGATCCCTTGGGAGAAGTTGCTACCGTTGTCGGTGATGATGCTGTGAGGGTAGCCGAACCTCACGATGATTTCCTTGAGGAATGTGACGGCTGTGGAGCCGTCCAGCTTCTTGATTGGCTTGGCTTCGATCCACTTGGTGAATTTGTCAATCATCACCAAGAGATGTGTCATACCGCCTCGCGCTGTTCTGAACGGGTCCACCATATCCAAACCCCATATGGCGAACGGCCATGTGATGGGGATGGTTTTCAAGGCGGAAGCCGGCTGGTGTCTCTTCTTCGCGAAGCGCTGACAACCGTTGCACTTCTTCACCAACTCTTCTGCGTCTCTGAGCGCAGTCGGCCAGTAAAAACCGTGGCGGAAAGCTTTGGCCACTATGGCTCTGGATGAGGCGTGATGTCCGCACTCTCCTTGATGGATTTCCCGTAGGAGTTCAATCCCTTCAGCCGGCTCGACGCACCGCTGGAACACCCCACTTACGCTGCGTTTGTACAGCTGGTGGTTGATGATTGTATAGGCCTTGGCCCTTCTCTCAATCTGCCTGGCCTGGACTCTATCATCAGGCAGCACACCGTCTGTGAGGTAGGAGAGGAATTCTTGTGCCCATGAAGGTACGCATCTTATCTCGAATACGCTGACCAACAGGGCCTCCTGCGTGGGAGCTTCCGGATTCGACTACGTGGTCGCCGGGTTCGGCTTGCTAGCCGGCGGGTTCGGCTTGCTAGCCCCCGAGTTTGGCGATGAAGCCCCCGGGTTGGACTGAGAAGTCCCCGGGTTCGGCGTGGTAGCCGGCGGGTTTGGCTTTGAAGCCCCCGACTTGGGCGATGAAGCCCCCGGGTTCGGCTGAGCAGCCCCCGGCTCAGCCGACACGAATATTGAATCCGAGTCCGGTGACGGTATGATGGACGGCTTCTTGAGAACCGCCAAGGCGATGCCCGGCGGAATGGCTTGCCGGGTTGAGCCAATCTTGGACAAGGCGTCAGCCGCCTCGTTGTTTGCTCGTGGCACATGGTGGAATTCGCAGCCGTCGAAGAAGCCGGATAGCTGCTGGACATGGAAGCGGTATGAGGCCATGTTGGCGTCCTTCGCGTCCCAGTCGCCAGATGCTTGTTGTATGACCAAGTCGGAGTCGCCGAAGCAGAGTATGCGACGCACGCCAATCTCCTTGGCCAGCTTCAGCCCATGAATGAGCGCTTCATACTCCGCCACATTGTTGGATGCAGCGAAGTGGATCTGCAGGACGTAGTCCAGCCGGTCTCCCTTGGGAGAGGTGATGACGATGCCGGCTCCCAAGCCGTTGCGCATCTTCGAGCCGTCAAAGTGCATCTTCCAATGCGTGGAATCCGGCACAGGCGGCAGGTACTGCATCTCGGCCTAGTCGACGAAGAAGTCCGCGAGGATCTGCGACTTGATGGCTGTGCGCGGCTCGTAGAGGATGGTGTGGGCGGCTAGCTCCAGAGCCCACTTGGCAACCCGGCCATTGGCGTCTTTGCTGCCAATGATTTCTGCCAAGGGCGCTGTGGCAACCACCTTGATGGGGTGCTCTTGGAAGTAATGCTTGAGCTTCTTGGCCGCCATGTATACGCCGTAGGTGACCTTCTGGTAGTGGGGGTAGTTTTGCTTCGACTGGGAGAGCATTTCGCTGAGGTAGTAGACTGGGCGCTGGACCAGCTGCTCCCTGCCGGCTTCTTTGCGCTCCACCACCAGGACAACGCTAACCACTCGATTGGTGGCTGCGATGTACAACAGCATCGGCTCCATTGAAGCCGGCGTTGCGAGGATTGGCGCGGTTGAGAGCACGCGCTTCAAGTCACGGAAGGCTTCATCCGCCTGTGGTGACCAGACGAACTTGTCCGCCTTCTTCATCAATTGGTATAGGGGCAGTGCCTTCTCCCCCAGCCGGCTGACGAAGCGGCTCAAGGAGGCCAGGCAGCCAGCGAACTTCTGGACGTCCTTGAGGCACTGCGGCAGTTCCATCTTCTCCAGGGCACTGATCTTCTCCGGGTTGGCTTCGATCCCTCGCTGAGAGACGAGGTAGCCAAGGAGCTGGCCAGACGGCACGCCGAATGTGCACTTGGCCGGGTTGAGCTTCATCCGGAATCTTCGCAGATTGGTGAAGGTTTCTCTCAGGTCATCAAGGAGGGTAGTCGTCTCCTTGGTCTTTACAACGACATCATCCACATATGCGTGAACGTTTCTGCCGATTTGATCCTGCAAGCATTTTTGCATGCACCTTTGGTAGGTGGCGCCTGCATTTTTCAAGCCGAACGGCATAGTCGTGTAGCAATAAGCCCCGTACGGGGTAATGAACGAAGTCTTTATTTGATCATCCGGATTCAAAGGAATCTGGTGGTAGCCTGAATAGGCATCTAGAAAAGACAACAGTTCACAGCCGGCAGTCGAGTCTATGACTTGATCTATGCGTGGCAGGGGGAAGCGATCCTTCGGGCACGCCTTGTTCAGGCTGGTGTAGTCGATACACATGCGCCAGGAGCCGTTCTTCTTCAAAACCAGGACCGGGTTCGCCAACCAGTCCGGGTGCAGCACTTCCATGATGAAGCCGGCTGCCAGCAGCCGGGCGATTTCTTCACCGATGACCTTCCTTCTTTCCTCGGCGAAGCGCCTGAGAGGCTGCTTCACCGGCTTGGCTTCAGGCCGGACGTGGAGGTGGTGCTCAGCCAACTCCCTCGGCACACCCGGCATGTCTCTTGGAGTCCATGCGAAGATGTCCCGATTCTCACGGAGGAAGCTGGTGAGCTCGCTTTCCTATTTCCTGCTCAAGCCGGCACCGATGGTGACGTACTTGTCTGGCTGCGCCGGGTCCAGCAGGATCTTCTTGGTGTTGTCGGCCGGCTGGAAGTGAGTCGTCCCAGCCGGGTTGCCTGCAGCCGGCATGTCTGTCTGCGCGGCCTTGGCGAGGGCGACGGCGTCGTGGATGAGCTGCTTCTCGGTGGCGATGACCAGCGTCTGGGCCATCTTGGAGCTCTGCGTGGCGCAGTCCATGGAGCGACGATAGTCGCCGGCTATGGTGATGACCCCCTTGGGGCCAGGCAGCTTCATCTTCAGGTACCCATAATGGGGCACCGCCATGAACTTGGTCAGGGCCGGCCTGCCTAGGAGCGCGTGGTAGGGACTCACGAGGTCCACCACCTCGAACTCGATCTTCTCGGTGCGGAAGTGATCCGGCTTCCCGAACATCACCTCCAGCGTGATCCGGCCAATCGGCTGGCAGTAGTGGCCCGGCACGATGCCATGGAAGACGGTGGGGGTGGGGCGCAGCTCGGCTTCCTGGATGCCTAGCTTGCGGGCGGTGTCGCGGTAGAGGATGTTGATGCTGCTGCCGCCGTCGATGAGGACGCGCGAAAAACGCACGCTGCGCCGGGTCGTGCCAATGGTGGGGTCAAGGACCATGGCGTAGCTGCCCGGCTTCGGCAGGACAGCCGGTGTGTCGCGGCGATCAAAGGTGATGGCCTGCTCTGACCAGTTTAGGTACTGGGGGACCGGCGGTATGACCGCGTTGACCTCGAGGGAATGGCTCTGCTGGCTTGTCTTGTCCTCGGGCTCGGAGGTGAAGATGATGTAGGTAGCATCTTCGGTCAGATATCGGCCATGGTGCACTTGGTTAGCCTCGTGGTGCTCGAGGTTGGCGTTCTCCGTGCCGGCTGCGCCACCCGGCCCGCCGGCTGGAGGTGGCGGGGATGGAGGCGGGAGAGGTTCACCGCTTGTCAGCCGCTTCATGAAGTGGCAGTCGCGGGTGGTGTGGTTGGAGGGGTTCTTGCCGCTGTGGTACTTGCACGGCGAGTCGAGCATCTGCTCGAAGGTGTACTTCGGCTTCCACTGCCGGTCTTGCTTCTGGCGGCGGCTGCCGCCTGCCACGTTGTCTGCCACGGCGGCTACGTGGGCGGAGCCGTACCGGCGGTCCGGCTGGTCGCTGTGACGCTTGCCGCGGTAGTTGTCCCGCCGGCTGCCATGAGAGGCGCCGTCTGCCGGCTTGTGCTCAGCCGACTTGTGGTGGTCCCGCCTGGAGGGAGCCGGCGCTGGGTCAGCCGTCGCCTTGCCGGCTTCTTCAGCCAGCGCGTACTTGTCGGCAATGGCCATGAGGGCGGCCATGGACTTGGGCTCGCTGCGGCACAGCTTGTGCCACAGCATGGTGTTGGGCCGGTAGCCGCCCATGAAGAAGCTGATGGCCTGGATCTCGTGCACACCCTCACAGGAGTTGCGCATCTCGCACCAGCGCGTCAGGTACGCGCGATCTGTCTCGTCTGGGCCCTGCTTGCACATCTCGAGCTGTTGGGGGCGACCCGGCTGGCGATAGGTGCCGGTGAAGTTGCTGATGAAGGCCTCCTCGAAATCAAGCCAGCCGTTGATGCTGCCGGTTGGCAAGTTGTTGAGCCAGGTGCGGGCGGAGCCGACCAGCATCAGGGGGGAGTAGCGCACCGCCCAGCGCTTGTTGCCTCTGGAGATGCCAACTGCGGTGGAGTAGTCCTGCAGCCAGTCCTCCGGCTTGGCGGTGCTGTCGTACTTGGGCGTGTCGCGGGGGAGCTGGAAGCCGTCGAGCATGGGCTCGTTGGCGATGCGGGGCCCGAAGCACTTGGGGCAAGCCGGCGCCTCCTCTTCCGCGATGCGGGATTCGACCAGCCGATCGAGGCGGTCTCTGGCGTCGACGGGCTCGATGCGAGGGCCCAGCCGAGAACGTGCCGGCTGCCGGGTGCCGGTTCGCTCTGGAGCCGGCCTGTGTTGGCATCTTGGCGCCGCCAGCTCGGAGTCATGCTCCTCGTTCCGGTTTGGTGGCGGGCGGCTGCGGCCGCTGTGGCCGCCGTCCAGCCGGCTTGTCCGGCTTGAACCTGCGCGGGTGTCGCGGGAGTCTCTGTGCCGGCATGGTGCGGGCGAGGCGGACTCGGCCGTGTCTCTGTGGGGGTCCTTGCTGGTGCCTGCAGCAGCGCGGACGGGAGGAGCTTTAGAAGCACCATACCTGGGGTCCTTGGTCTGCTCAGCTGCAGCCCGGCACAGGTCAGCTACGCGCTGCGTCTGGCGGCGCAGCTCTTCTCCTTCGAGGAGGGCTAGCTCCTTCGAAGCCGCTTCGGCTGCGAGGATGTTCTTGTCGGGGGTGTTGTAGACGGGCAGCTCCGCGGACGGAGCCGGCGATTCCGCGCCGTCGCGCTCGATCTCAGCGCCTAAGGCGCCTCCGCGCTTGCGGATCATGCCGGCTCGGCTGGGGTTGTTGCCGCCTGGCGTGAAGCCATGGGCGTGCTCGAACTCACGCTGGGTGATGGCCAGCTGGCGCTTGGCTGCAGCCAGCTCTTCGGCCTGCTGGAGGAGGAGCTGGCGATGTGCTTCCAGGTCCGCCTCGACGGTGGCGGCGTCGCCGCCTGCAGTGAGCGGAGAGCTCAACTTCGTCCGGACTTCGTCCAGCCGGGATGGAGGTGGGGGCGCCTTTGGTCCCGAGCCGGAGGCGTTGGGGTCGACGTTGCGCTCCAGGTTGGGGCCGCGGGTGCGCGGGTTCTTGGTGGGGAGCTCTTCGCCAGCCATCATGACTTGCACGACGGCGGGGCTGGCGGGAGCGCTGCTGCCGGCTCGCGGAGGAGGGCTTGCGCAGCGCAGCACCTGCCACGGGTAGCGCGGTGGTGCGACGGTGGCGACGTAGACGTCGTGGCCGCCGAAGGAGATGACGCTTCCGCCGGCTGGGAAGGGCCGGTCGGCGAAGCAGCCAGCGTTGTCGCTGACGCAGTCGAGGGAGCCGAATCTCCAGATCAAGCCTGAAGCGACTCGCTCGCCGGTGGTGATGGTGAGGCCCGTCCGGATGAAAACACCGGCCGAGGATGCTGAAGGCCCCACGGTGGGCGCCAAATGTCGTGGTATCGTCACGGCATATGCCATAGGGTGGCTAACGAAGGTGGTTCCTAGGAGATCTCACGGCGGTATCCGGATGCGGGTATGGGGACGAGCGACACGGCGACGTACCCAGGTTCGAGGCCCTCCGATGGAGGTAACACCTCTACTCCTGCTAGAGTGTATATGATGATCACACAATACAAGGTCGCTCCTTGAGCTGTGTCCGGCTGCTCCTGGGAGGCTAAGGAAGACAAGAGTCTCTCTCACAGGGCAGCGCTAGGGGTGGAAGTGAAGTGAGAATGATCGATCCCCTGCACGAGAGGGGGTAGTGCGGCTTATATAGGCACCGGCACTTTACATATAAGACCCTATAGTCTACTGGCCGGCTTGGCCGGCTCCGTCTTCCGCTCCTTCCCGAGGTAATGACGTCAGGAGCCGTTGAGGCCTCATGGCCTGTCCCATCCGGCTGCCAAGGTCAGCGGTATGGAGAGGAGGTGTCCCTGTCGCCATCAGCCACTGTAGCCAGTACGGATCGACGTAGACCATGATGGCCTGTCCGGCGCGTGGCACTATTGCTCCACAGTGCCCCGCGCTTTACAGAGGATGAAGTCAGCGTGGACTTTGGGAACCCGGACCACCAACCCGGTTCCTTCTAGTGCAAGACTCGCCAGCCTCGAGTCGGTCTGAGGTACAAACCCCCAGTCGGATATGGCTTGTAGAAGCCGGCCCAGCTACAGCATTGGCGGCCGTAGCTAAGCCGACTAGGACCTAGAGCCAGCCGGCTTCCGGACCAGCCGGCCACGGCGCCAGCCGGCTGCTCCTCAGCCAGCCTTTGCCGCGAGCCGGCCAGTGGCCAGCCGGCTGCTCCGCGTCCATTGCCCTACCCGGGGTCTTCCCCCCGACATCAACCATTTGAACTCACTCAAAAATTGGACAAATTTGCAAATTACAAATATGGAACTATTTGGCACTATTTCAAATAGTGCTCTACCCAACCCTAATCTACCCCAAACTACTCTAAATGGTCCCCTGGTTCCCTCTCACCCTTAATGATGCATAGCAACCCTAAGGAGAGAGGAGGGCAAGCTAGGGCATGGCCATGCCGGCCATGTCGCCACCCGACGCACCTCCCCTCTCTCCTCTCCTCTCCTGCCCTGGCCACCTTGCCAAACCTCGCCACCGCACCACCCTAGCCACGCCTACACCAGCCCTGGTCGAGGAAGCCACGACCACTCGCCGGAGATCGCGCGCCAAGATCACCACCGGATGCCGCTCGCGTCGCGCGTGGACGTCACTGGCCACGCGCCACTCCACCACCTCGCACCCGCTCTGGCCCCTCTCTTGCTGCGTTGAGCCTCGCTGCGCCACCACGATACCACCAGACACGCTCACGACCACTCCCTGGACCGCCGCCGCCGGAGACGAGGAAGGAAATCCCGTAGGCGCTGCCGCTCGACACAGAAGCAATGTGTCGCCCACAGACGTCGCCCGACCGTGCCGTTGCTACCTATAGCTTCGCCTGGACGAGGAGAACGCTGCCGCACCGTTGCCTAGCCCAACACCTCGCCGGAATCGCCGCGCCATGGTCGACTTCAACCCTGCCCCGCAGCACCTGCTCGCTTCTATAAATACCGCGTTCCCTGGAAGCCACTGAGCACACCATCTCGTTCCCCATCCACCACTGCCTCTCCTCAACCCAGTAGCTACCTCGATTGTCGCCGGAGCAAGGCCAATCAAAAGATCGGAGCCGCGGAAGCCCTGGAGGAATCGCCGTCGATCCAGGCCACCTCGAGCTCCGCCACTGCTACAGGCTACGTCGCCGTCGTCCACAACTACCTCACGCACACTGCCCACCCTTGCTGGAGCCTCGGTGAGCCCTCCGACCCCCTAGGCTCGCCGGAGAAGCCACGACATCTCGTCGGAGACGACGATGCACGAGAGCCGTCCGATGATCGTCTAATCCTACGCCCCACATTAAAACATACCGTTTCGTGTTTTATGACTCGCTGACGAGTGGACCCCATGCTGTCAGCAAGCCCACGCGTCTGTGGACCGTGGTGGGCTGGGCGTGGGCCGTTTTAATCCAATTCGGCCCAGTTTCGTTTCCCGCCAGCCCTTTAATTCAAAATCCATCTATTATTATATTATTAAAACAACAAACAACCAACGGTGCGGATTAGCTAGACATAATTTTTACAACATAATAATGGCCAAGATTAATTTCCAATCTCCTGGCCGGCCCGTGCACCTATTCAGTGTCCTTTGATCGCACGAGTCTACAATAGTAAATACCTAACGGTTCAGCTATATCTCAACTACTTTATCTCTTCACGTCAAAAATAAAAACTACTCTATCTCTTGCCCACGCATAAGCCCTGATTTGTTGTCGCCGTCGCGCTGCAGCCGCCGTATTCACATCAGCGTACTCAGCTAGAGCACGTCAATCGATCAAAGTGAAGCCATGCAACATGGAGATTGAACACCCAGACGGACAGTTTGGTCGATCGTGAGGCGTGATGCAGGCGGCTAAGAGCATACTATACATGTTTCATGCTGGACGAATCCCCTCCGGACACATGAAGTCAGACGGTGGCCGGAGTCGTAGACAAGATTGAGCTTATCGATAGAAGTGGGTTTTGAGTACACATCTGATTTGACTGAACTCCCATCTCAGAACGTGAGTCTATTGATGTTTTTCTATGTGCGCTCCAGGCCTCAAATTTTAGCAGGCTACCAATCTACCATCGGAGTATATGTGAGGGGTAGCCTAATGATCAAGCATCAGAAACGGGGATCTGAATCGTTGACTCTCTTGAAGCCCGCTTGGCCTCTATGCTAGATGCTTTTCTTGGTTTCTTGGCTGTGTCGTCCTGAGAAATTTGAAAAGATGTTTGTGCGGCATAACATGTTCTCCTGAGATTTGAATTCATGATCAGGATCTTCTACAGTTTTGATTTGTTCTATCGTGTCCATTAATTTGTTACTTCATCCATGGTGAGAATGATATGCCCTGATGATGCAAAGGCCGCGCTGTTCATTTACCGTCATGGATCATGCTGATTGACGACCCCCGTGGATTAGGTGCATCATAAGCATCTCAGGTTCATTCCATCCTCTGCCATATTTGTGGCAACTAGCGTCATTCTCCCTGATTATTTTATATTTGATTATAGAATTCATTGCCCTCTTTTAAACAAGACATGGTAGTCCAATTACTTCACTGCTTCAATGGACACAACAGAACATAGTTCTTTCTCTGTCGTGTACAGATGCATGCATATTTGTATATCTTGATTAACATGCAGTATTTAATTGTATTGGACCACTAAACTGTCATGTTTTGTTTACGCTGCAGATAGCAGATTAAAAGAAAATACTTAATTAACAGGATCTTATATGGGCACACAATGAACATAAACGAGCTGGTGCAGCAGGAATCGAAAGAAAAAAAAACAGAAAGGTGAGTGCAAACGAAGAGAATTCTCTACAAAATATTCCGTGGCAGATATTAATTTATTATCAATAATATTATGGTTGCAAATTTAGAACAAAATAGAGCAACAAAATCCCTTGTGAAACACCACATTTTGTAATCATACTTTTGTCACCAAAGTTGCGGTCAGAATATGTATACGATTCAGTTAATTATTGTCATGTAAAAATGGGGCATATAGTCATCGATGTGGTTTTTATCCACACTAAAGTAAATATGATTACCCGCAAAAAAAGTAAAGATGATTAAAAATTCCTTCTCATATGATTTATTTATTCAGGCATTGATGGTGAATTTGTATTATTCCTTATCACAAAATGTAAAAAATACATGAAAATATAAAACTATTTCTCATTCACTTCATAAACAAAAAAGAAGATACCCTCGCATCTGCGAGGGCCACCATGCTAGTTTAAATGAATTCAAACAATTTCAATACTGGCTCCAACTTTGAAAATCCATAGAATCTGTTTGGCTTGGCCAAATTTAACAAATTTCATATTGTTGGAAAGCTATGAAAAAGATCTACAATATGCCACTGGTCCCACTTCAAGCTCTATTGTGGAATTAATCTGATAAAAAGATGAAGGCAGGGACTTTTCCCTATTCAAATAATTATTAAAAATCAACCAAAATAGATATTAAGTTAATTCTAACTCCAATAGCTCACATTTGACTTACACTAATTGTTTATGCAAGAAAATGGTGTGGTCACTTTGCATGATCATGCCCTAGTTTAATTAATGGACAATATGGCTAGTTTATCTAAGTGATATTGTCCAAAACTATTATGCAAATCATATGAAGTATTGTGCTTCATTTAAACCTTGTCCCAAATGAATTCATGTGATGTTTGGACCCCTGGCCAAACTCTCTTATATGAATTACTTGGAGATTTAAATCATTTGTAGCATAATTAGATGGTATGAGGTGGTCTACCTCATTTAAATCATTTTCTCAAATGATGATAATGAATGTTTGACTTAGGTCAATATAAGTTCATGTATGATTGTTTGAGAAATTAAATCTTAAGAAGATTTCAATCAGAGGAAATTATTTCTCAAGAACCCTATGGAAACTATCATTTTACATATTAAATAAAAGGAAATTATTTCTCCTCAAGCAACACAACCAATGCACCCTAATTAGATTAATTGTGTGCTTATAATAGCTTGTGTGAATATATGTGATGTATGGAATAGCCATTGAATTAGTTGAGTGATTATACTCGTATTTAAATTTAGACGCTAGCACCGGAGAATACCCGGAGGAAGAAGGTTGCTATCAGGAGGAGGAGGAGAACTTTGAGAACTACCAAGGCAAGCTAATATTCTTGCAAAGTGCAAAGCCCTTTGGGGCAAGTCGCCATAGTCTTATCTTTTCTTACCATAAGCCTATCCCAAGTTTCTACATTACAAGTTTTACTTGTTGTTTTCCAAGAGTTTACTTTTATAGTTAACTTTGGTCAAAGTGAAAGAAGTTTACTAGAGTAGTAAAGTTAGTCTCAATCAAGCAAAGCAAGATAGCACCCCTCATGATTTAGAGCTAGTGATTAAAACTTGACTACTCTAGATGGGAACAATGTGACTTGAACTGAAGTTTGAAACCTTGGAATGATGACGCATTCCATTGAATGATTTTTGAAGGTGAATATGACAAAGAGAAGATGGTGATTTCTGATAAAACTGATATTGGTTTGAATGCGATACCTTTACAATATTGAGTACCCCCACAATACCTGATTATGGGTAGGGCTTAACTGGAAGTTTATGCGTCTTAGTATGGGTTCCCTCTGAACACACATCATAGGGGTTATGCTTGAGGCTGCCTCCGTTGTTGAGAAATGATGTGAATTGAGGTGAATTGTACGGCCAAGCCCTGTGCAGTTCCCAGGTTGACAGTTGGTCTTCACTGGGAGGCCAAGCTCATGGGGAGAGGTGCTCATACTAGGATTTGTAAGTGAAAGGTTATGGTTGATGATCCGCGTACTGTGTTACGATGATTCGGGGTAATCCCGACGGATGAAATCAAATGTTGTGGCACAAGTGTGCAACCTCTGCAGAGTGTCAATCTATTCGAATAGCCGCGTCCACGGTTACAGACGGTTGGAAAGGCCATACAGTTTCCGATGTCAATTTCTTGAAAATGATGTTGAAGTGAAATGGGTGAAATGAATTGTGAGGTGGTGAATTGAATTGAAATCACCACTTGAATGGTGGGAATGACACTAATGTTCCCACTTGAGTTAGTTAGCACATGAATAAGGTTTTACTCAAATACCTGTGAACTAAAATTGGCTTTATGCAAATAAACTAGAGCTTAGCAAACCTTACTAGAAATGTCTAGCACTTACATTAGTATTAGTTTGCGAGTACTTGAAGTACTCACGGCTTTGTCCCTGGCTATTCAAATGGCCAGAGTATGGAGATGAACAAGGAGATGACCAGCAGGACGCCTCCGACAACTAGGAGTCTTCTGACGTCAAGCGTTGGCCTGTGGACTAGAGAGTCCTTGTATCTTCCGCTTCCGCTATGAACTTGTATTTGTTCGTTGATCAATAGATCAACTATTCGTGTAATATGTATGATGTGATTCCAATTGTAAGACATTATGGTTTGTAATGAATGATGACTGTGATACTTAACTATTATGCCTCGCAACAACAATATTCCTGGGATTGCGATGTATGACATAATAGGCATTCGGACTTAAAAATCCGGGTGTTGACAAGTTGGTATCAGAGCCATTGTTTGACCTTAGAAGACCTTAGTTAGAATGGGCATTCTGAAAAACTTAACTTTGAAATCAAATGAAGAGAATATTTGTGAAAATTTACTTACACTCTTGTCTTTGAGACTTTGCCAAAATTTGATGAATCATGTTCTATCTTATTTGAATCTACTTAAAATTTTGCCACACTTTTCACTCTCTAACTTACTCATCCAATTCTCTTTCAGATGGAGCCAAATGAACCCATCAACACCAAGTTTTACCAGCTTGGGAACGGAGGGAGCTTGATCTTCGAGCACGACCTCAACGCCCTTTCGGACTTCCTCGAGCGCCCGCACCCTGAGTTCCACGGGATTCAGGTGGACGACACTCCTGGAGGAGAGTTGTAGTGGATCATCACTGCCGACTTGAGGGGCAAGATGGAGCATCCCACCTCAGAGAGGATCCTCTTCTCCTTCCGCGAGAGCAACTGGCTCGACGGACTCGCACGTGGCCTTCAGGAGGCACTTGCGTGCCTCTGTGGGCAGAACGTGGTGCGCATCCTCGCTTCGCGCTTCGCGCATCTCGTGAGGCGTGATGCCATGGGAGTGCCCATGGAGCTGCAGCCGCACCCGCAGCTGAGGCACCATGCTGAGCACCTGGACTTCATGCTCTACCAGACTCAGAAGGACCTCGACGCCACTCGCGCTTACGCGAACCAGACCCATGCTCACATCATTGAGCAGAGTGAGGCGGTCAAGCTACTCAACAACGACCGCAAGAGCCTTCGCCAGCAGCGTGCCAAGAAGGACTCGACGATTGCGCGCATTCGCGCCAAGATCGCGTCTCTTGAGGCCACTGTCAAGGCCCAGGAGGATCAGATTAGAGAGCTGGAGGATGACGACGAAGGTATCGACCTTCAGGGAGGAGGAGCCTTCCTGAGCGACGACGATGACTTTGAGGAGGACGAGTTCACCGAGGAGGAGGACTACGAGTTCCTGGAGGCAGGACCTGACGACTACGTCCCGATCGACGTCGAGGATGAGGAGTAGTTGCACTAGTGTCACTTATGTAGGTGTGAGTTGTATCCCATCCTTTGTATCGTAGCATGAGAATGGTTCTTCAAACCATTGGAGTATAAGTATGTTAGTTTGTAATGTGTGTTGAATGAATGAATGTTATGTTTGTCATGAAAAGACTACAAGTTTCAAATGTTTTCAAACTTACTCAAAATAAACCATAGAAATTTCCCTCTTATCTCATGATCTTCTCTATCTTCAGATGGCCCCTCCCAATCGCACCAACAACGATGCGATGATGCAACTGCTGCAAACCCTACTTGCTGACAGGGAGACAGAAAGAGCCGAACGCCAAGCCAACATCGCAGCCTTGCAGAACCTTGCCAACCAAGGCCATGGAAATCATGACCACCCCGGATCCAAGCTCAAGAACTTTCAGAACACCAATCCGCCGGTGTTCAGCAAGACTGAAGAACCCCTCGACGCCGACGACTGGCTCCAGACTATGGAGAACAACTTGGAAGTAGCCGGAGTGAAAGCCAATGAGAAGGTCTTGTTTGCAACCCACTATCTTGCCGGACCTGCCCGCGCTTGGTGGACAAGCACCCGTGCCATGAACGGAGGTCAGTTCATGACTTGGGAGGATTTCAAGCTCAAGTTCAGCAAGTACCATGTACCCCCAGGTCTTATCAAGAAGATGAGGGATGAGTTCCGTGAACTGAAGCAAGGTCGCTTGACGGTGGTAGAATACCGCGACAGGTTCCTTACACTGTCAAGGTATGCCCCCGACGAGACCGACACCACCGAGAAGAGGCAGGAGAGATTCCTGAACGGACAGCATGATGAGATGCAGACTGTCCTCGTCAACATCCCCTTCACCGACCTTGAAGCCCTTGTTGACTCCGCCATCCAGATGGAGGGCAAGCTGAACCAAGCCAATGAGAACCGCAAGCGTCGTATGATGCACCAGAGTGGGTCTAGCAATGCCAGAAGTATCGCCCCAGCTCAAGCGGAGGTTTCACTCCGAGAAACAACAACAAGCCCCAGATGCAGAACTCGCGCCCCGGTTATCAGAACCGGAGCGGAGGAAACTCCAAGCCAGGAGGCTACAACAACAACAACAACAACAACAACAACAACAACAACAACAACTACAACCGCGCTCCGCACAGAGCCCCCAACAACAACAACAACAACAACACCAACACCGCTCCCAGAACTGGAAGCAACGCCATCCCCGTTGCGACCAAGGACAAGGCCACCATCACTTGTTATGAGTGTGGTGTAGTGGGGCACTACTCCAACGAGTGTCCCAAGAGGCTCGCCAAGCTCGCCGGCAACACCGCTGCACCTGCTCAGCAGCAACGCCGTGTCTCCACCGGCAAGAAGTTCGCCCCCAACAACCCCAATAACCGCAATGGCCGTCTCTACCACATGAACGCCGAAGAAGCCCACGAAGCACCAGATGTTGTACTGGGTATGTTTTCTGTCAACCACATCCCTGCCAGAGTGTTGTTTGATTCCGGAGCATCTCATTCTTTTGTCACTGAAGACTTTGCATCAACAAGTAAAATTCAACCTATCAGTTTGAAGCATGTTATGATAGTTCAAATTCCCGGATCAACCACCAAAGCCAGAAAATTTTGCAAAAATGTACCCATCAAAATCCATGATGTAGATTTCTATGCCGATCTAATCATTCTGGGAACCAAAGGTTTGGAAGTCGTACTAGGAATGGACTGGATGTCAAAACACCATGGTTTGATTGACTGTGCAAAGAAAGCCATAACCATGACTAGCAGCACCGGTATCATAGTAGAACATGTCTCTGAAAGACTACCCAGAAAATTCACCTGCAACCAAAGTGTATCCAAGCCAACTCTGGATCAAATCAGGGTCGTTTGTCGCTACCCTGATGTGTTTCCGGATGATCTACCCGGTATGCCCCCAGATCGGGATATCGAGTTCATCATCGAGTTAATCCCCGGAACTGGACCTATAGCCCAGAGAGCCTACAACATGAACGCAACAGAGCTTGTGGAGCTGAAGAAATAGATAGATGATATGTTAGCCAAGGGTCCGATTAGACCTAGTGCATCCCCCTGGAGATCCCCAGTTTTTTTTTGTGGACAAGAAGGATGGTGCCAATCGTTTATGTATGGACTATCGTAAGCTTAACGATGTCACCATCAAAAACAAATACCCCCTACCCAAGATAGAAGACTTGTTTGATCAGCTAACCGGAGCCAAAGTTTTCTCCAAGATAGACCTTAGAACTGGATATCATCAGCTGAAGATCCGAGCCACCGACATTCCAAAAACTGCCTTTACCACTAGATATGGGTTGTATGAGTACAACGTCATGTCGTTTGGATTAACCAATGCCCCCGCTTATTTCATGAATCTCATGAATAAGATCTTCATGAACTTTTTGGACAAGTTTGTCATTGTCTTCATCGATGACATCCTTGTATACTCCAAGTCCGAAGAGGAACATGAACAACACTTGGAGACTGTCCTAGAAACCCTTAGACACCACCAGTTGTATGCCAAGTTCAGCAAGTGTGAGTTTTGGTTGGAGGAAGTAGGATTCCTGGGACACATCTTGTCTGCAGGAGGAATTGCCGTAGATCCCGCCAAGATCAAAACTGTTATGGAATGGCAAGCCCCAACCACCCAAACCGAGGTCCACGCTTTTCTTGGATTAGCCGGATATTACCGCAGATTTGTAGAAGGCTTTTCGAGCATCGCTCGACCAATGACCCAACTGTTGAAAAAGGACAAGAAGTTTGAGTGGACTGACAAATGTGAAGAGAGCTTTCAACAGCTCAAGAGTAGACTGACCTCAGCCCCAATCCTGATCATGCCAGACATCACCAAGCCCTTTGACGTATATTGCGACGCCTCCAAGGTTGGTCTTGTATGTGTACTTATGCAAGAAGGCAAAGTTGTATCCTACCTTTCAAGACAGTTGAAGCAACATGAGCAGAACTACCCCACCCATGACCTCGAGCTTGCAACCGTGGTCCTAGCCTTGAAAGTTTGGCGTCATTACCTCATGGGTAATCGATGCGAGATCTACTCCGACCACAAGAGCCTGAAATATATCTTCACCCAGAAGGAGCTGAACATGAGACAACGCTGATGGATCGAATTGATCAAGGATTACGACATGGAGATTTACTACCACCCCGGCAAGGCCAATGTGGTAGCGGATGCTTTGAGTCGACTGCCGTGTCAGTTGAACTCCATGATCGCAACTGAGCAGCCCAGCTTGTACCAAGAGTTTGAACAGTTCAGACTTGAACTTGTTAGTGAAGGATTCCTAGCCAGCATAGAACTGCAACCCACCTTGATTGGTCAGATCAAGGAAGCCCAGAAGGACAACGCTAGCATTGACGGAATCAAGAAACAGATAGCCGCAGGAAAAGCCCCCGGATTCACCGTCGATGAAGCCGGAGTTCTTTGGTACCAAGAACGCCTCTGCGTACCATCGGACTCAGACTTGAAGCAAGTCATCCTGCAAGAAGCCCATGACACCCTTTATTCAATCCACCCCGGAGGTACCAAGATGTATCAAGACCTGAAGGAGCAATTCTGGTGGCATGGAATGAAGAGAGAAATCGGCAGCTACATCGCCAAGTGTGACATCTGTCAGAGAGTCAAGGCAGAACATCAACAACCTGCAGGACTGCTACAACCACTGCAGATTCCAGAATGGAAGTGGGACTCCGTAGGAATGGACTTTATCACCGGACTGCCCAAATCCAGCAAAGGCAATGATTCAATATGGGTAGTGGTCGATAGATTGACCAAGGTCGCCCATTTCATCGCCGTCAAGACCACATACCAAGGCCCGAAGTTAGGTGAACTGTACATTTCCAGAATAGTCACCCTGCACGGAACCCCGAAGTCGATAGTGTCAGATAGAGGATCACAGTTCACCTCAAGATTCTGGCAAAAAGTGCATGAAGGACTAGGAACCCGTCTGAATTTCAGCACCGCCTATCACCCTCAGACTGACGGACAGACTGAGAGAGTCAACCAGATATTGGAGGACATGCTGAGAGCATGTGTACTGGAATATGGATCCAAGTGGGAAGACTGCTTACCTTACGCAGAATTCTCTTACAACAACAGCTATCAAGCTAGCCTACAGATGGCCCCCTTTGAAGCCTTGTACGGAAGGAAATGCCGTACCCCCCTGAACTGGTCGGAAGTTGGAGAAAGCCAAGTCTTTGGACCGGATGTTCTTCGTGAAGCCGAAGAGAAAGTGCACAAGATTCGCGAGTACCTCAAGACGGCGCAATCAAGACACAAGAGCTACGCCGACAAGAGACTTCGGGAGATGACCTTTGAGATCGGAGATTTCGTCTATCTCAAGGTATCCCCCTTGAAAGGAATGCAGAGGTTTCAGCTGAAAGGAAAACTCGCACCCCGATATGTCGGACCCTTCAAAGTTCTGAGTCGCCGAGGTGAAGTATCGTATCAACTGGAGTTGCCCGAAGAAATGTTGGCTGTGCACGACGTGTTTCACATCTCACTCCTCCGGAAGTGCCTTGAAGTCCCTGAGAAGACCGAAGTGTTCAAGAACATCGATCACAGATCGGTGGATATCAACAAGGACCTCACTTACCGCAAAGCGCCGATTCGCATCCTGGAGGAAGCTTACCGAACCACCCGCACCCGAAGCATCAAGTTTCTGAAGATACAATGGAGCAATCATACTGAAGATGAAGCCACCTGGGAACGCGAAGACTGCATGAAGAAGGAGTACCCAGATCTCTTTAGTACCTAACTTTCTTTTCGATCTCGGGACGAGATCTTTTGTAAGGGGGAAGGGTTTGTAACATCCCAAAATTCAATAAAAAGAAAGTTAGAAGAATTCCAGAGAGCAAAATTTCAAACCAACAAAAACTTTTTAAATTGCATATAGTGCCATGCATAGGACTTGTGCATTTGAGTGATGTGCCATGATGATTGTTATTATGTGTATGTGCTATACACTAAAACCTTAATGTGATCATGAGAAGATCACCAACCAAATAAATCAAAAAGAGAAAGAAATCAAATAAAAGAAAAACCCTAAAACCCTCACATATGGCTTATGCCATTTTTGTAAATTTTGACCCTAGACCATTTTGGTCTTCACCCTTAATTGAATAATGATACTAAACACTGATTACAACTTTTGGAATCAAAGAAACACAAATCAAATGGATTTCAAATTCAAATTTGGCTCACATATGATAATGGTCAAATCTGCCAATTATAGTCTGATCACTACTTTGAGCCCCTGCAATTCAAAATTTTCAAACTAAACTTTGTCAACTCTTTGCACCTCATCCAAGACAACATCAAGGTGAACACTTTTTTGTAAAGATCACCATGCCAAATTCTTTCTAGATCAAATGCTATGCTCATCCAAAGTTGCAACATTTTATCAAGTGGAACATTCTCACACCTATCAATTTTTGCAAATCTTTGAATTAAACAATTCCACCACCACACCTCATCATCTCTGGTCAAAGACAACTCAACCAAACACACACATTTCAAATTGGTCAACCATTTGAACTCACTCAAAAATTGGACAAATTTGCAAATTACAAATATGGAACTATTTGGCACTATTTCAAATAGTGCTCTACCCAACCCTAATCTATCCCAAACTACTCTAAATGGTCCCCTGGTTCCCTCTCACCCTTAATGATGCATAGCAACCCTAATAAGAGAGGAGGGAAAGCTAGGGCATGGCCATGCCGGCCATGTCGCCACCCTGACGCACCTCCCCTCTCTCCTCTCCTCTCCTGCCCTGGCCACCTTGCCAAACCTCGCCACCGCACCACCCTAGCCACGCCTACACCAGCCCTGGTCGAGGAAGCCACGACCACTCGCCGGAGATCGCGCGCCAAGATCACCACCGGATGCCGCTCGCGTCACGCGTGGATGTCACTGGCCACGCGCCACTCCACCACCTCGCACCCGCTCTGGCCCCTCTCTTGCTGCGTTGAGCCTCGCTGCGCCACCACGATACCACCAGACACGCTCACGACCACTCCTTGGACCGCCGCCGCCGGAGACGAGGAAGGAAATCCCGTAGGCGCCGCCGCTCGACACAGAAGCAATGTGTCGCCCACAGACGTCGCCCGACCGTGCCGTTGCTACCTATAGCTTCGCCTGGACGAGGAGAACGCTGCCGCACTATTGCCTAGCCCAACACCTCACCGGAATCGCCGCGCCATGGTCGACTTCAACCCTGCCCCGCAGCACCTGCTCGCTTCTATAAATACCGCGTTCCCTGGAAGCCACTGAGCACACCATCTCGTTCCCCATCCACCACTGCCTCTCCTCAACCCAGTAGCTACCTCGATCGTCGCTGGAGCAAGGCCAATCGGAAGATCGGAGCTGCGGAAGCCCTGGAGGAATCGCCGTCGATCCAGGCCACCTCGAGCTCCGCCACTGCTACAGGCTACGTCGCCGTCGTCCACAACTACCTCACGCACACTGCCCACCCTTGCTGGAGCCTCGGTGAGCCCTCCGACCCCCTAGGCTCGCCGGAGAAGCCACGGCATCTCGTCGGAGACGACGATGCACGTGAGCCGTCCGATGATCGTCTAATCCTACGCCCCACATTAAAACATACCGTTTCGTGTTTTATGACTCGCTGACGAGTGGACCCCATGCTGTCAGCAAGCCCACGCGTCTGTGGACCGTGGTGGGCTGGGCGTGGGCCGTTTTAATCCAATTCGGCCCAGTTTTGTTTCCCGCCGGCCCTTTAATTCAAAATCCATTTAAATGAATTCAAACAATTTCAATACTGGCTCCAACTTTGAAAATACATAGAATCTGTTTGGCTTGGCCAAATTTAACAAATTTCATATTGTTGGAAAGCTATGAAAAAGATCTACAATATGCCACTGGTCCCACTTCAAGTTCTGTTGTGGAATTAATCTGATAAAAAGATGAAGGCAGGGACTTTTCCCTATTCAAATAATTATTAAAAATCAACCAAAATAGATATTAAGTTAATTCTAACTCCAATAGCTCACATTTGACTTACACTAATTGTTTATGCAAGAAAATGGTGTGGTCACTTTGCATGATCATGCCCTAGTTTAATTAATGGACAATATGGCTAGTTTATCTAAGTGATATTGTCCAAAACTATTATGCAAATCATATGAAGTATTGTGCTTCATTTAAACCTTGTCCCAAATGAATTCATGTGATGTTTGGACCCCTGGCCAAACTCTCTTATATGAATTACTTGGAGATTTAAATCATTTGTAGCATAATTAGATGGTATGAGGTGGTCTACCTCATTTAAATCATTTTCTCAAATGATGATAATGAATGTTTGACTTAGGTCAATATAAGTTCATGTATGATTGTTTGAGAAATTAAATCTTAAGAAGATTTCAATCAGAGGAAATTATTTCTCAAGAACCCTATGGAAACTATCATTTTACATATTAAATAAAAGGAAATTATTTCTCCTCAAGCAACACAACCAATGCACCCTAATTAGATTAATTGTGTGCTTATAATAGCTTGTGTGAATATATGTGATGTATGGAATAGCCATTGAATTAGTTGAGTGATTATACTCGTATTTAAATTTAGACGCTAGCACCGGAGAATACCCGGAGGAAGAAGGTAGCTATCAGGAGGAGGAGGAGAACTTTGAGAACTACCAAGGCAAGCTAATATTCTTGCAAAGTGCAAAGCCCTTTGGGGCAAGTCGCCATAGTCTTATCTTTTCTTACCATAAGCCTATCCCAAGTTTCTACATTACAAGTTTTACTTGTTGTTTTCCAAGAGTTTACTTTTATAGTTAACTTTGGTCAAAGTGAAAGAAGTTTACTAGAGTAGTAAAGTTAGTCTCAATCAAGCAAAGCAAGATAGCACCCCTCATGATTTAGAGCTAGTGCTAATGATTAAAACTTGACTACTCTAGATGGGAACAATGTGACTTGAACTGAAGTTTGAAACCTTGGAATGATGACGCATTCCATTGAATGATTTGTGAAGGTGAATATGACAAAGAGAAGATGGTGATTTTTGATAAAACTGATATTGGTTTGAATGCGATACCTTTCCAATATTGAGTACCCCCACAATACCTGATTATGGGTAGGGCTTAACTGGAAGTTTATGCGTCTTAGTATGGGTTCCCTCTGAACACACATCATAGGGGTTATGCTTGACGCTGCCTCCGTTGTTGAGAAATGATGTGAATTGAGGTGAATTGTACGGCCAAGCCCTATGCAGTTCCCAGGTTGACAGTTGGTCTTCACTGGGAGGCCAAGCTCATGGGGAGAGGTGCTCATACTAGGATTTGTAAGTGAAAGGTTATGGTTGATGATCCGCGTACTGTGTTACGATGATTCGGGGTAATCCCGACGGATGAAATCAAATGTTGTGGCACAAGTGTGCAACCTCTGCAGAGTGTCAATCTATTCGAATAGCCGCGTCCACGGTTACGGACGGTTGGAAATGCCATACAGTTTCCGATGTCAATTTCTTGAAAATGATGTTGAAGTGAAATGGGTGAAATGAATTGTGAGGTGGTGAATTGAATTGAAATCACCACTTGAATGGTGGGAATGACACTAATGTTCCCACTTGAGTTAGTTAGCACATGAATAAGGTTTTACTCAAATACCTGTGAACTAAAATTGGCTTTATGCAAATAAACTAGAGCTTAGCAAACCTTACTAGAAATGTCTAGCACTTACATTAGTATTAGTTTGCGAGTACTTGAAGTACTCACGGCTTTGTCCCTGGCTATTCAAATGGCCAGAGTATGAAGATGAACAAGGAGATGACCAGCAGGACGCCTACGACAACTAGGAGTCTTCCGACGTCAAGCGTTGGCCTGTGGACTAGAGAGTCCTTGTATCTTCCGCTTCCGCTATGAACTTGTATTTGTTCGTTGATCAATAGATCAACTATTCGTGTAATATGGATGATGTGATTCCAATTGTAAGACATTATGGTTTGTAATGAATGATGACTGTGATACTTAACTATTATGCCTCGCAACAACAATATTCCTGGGATTGCGATGTATGACATAATAGGCATTCGGACTTAAAAATCCGGGTGTTGACAAGTTGGTATCAGAGCCATTGTTTGACCTTAGAAGACCTTAGTTAGAATGGGTGATGAGGTCTAAGACCCCGTGTGTGGCCCGATCTCGCGGATTGACTTCGAAACCAAGGGGGAGAGATGGGAGAACGCGAGGAACACGAAGAACACGACGAACACGAGGAACTCCGAGACTCACGCACGCACACCAACCCGATACACCCGATGCTTACCTCCGTGGCTCGATGGACCACGCCAATAGAATCTCCGAGGAAGAGGCCGTGGCAGAATTCCCGGAGAGAGATTGGGGTTGGAGAGGAAGAGCTTGGTGAGGGAGAGAGAGTAACTTGTACTAGAATCTCACTCAACAAGATCAAAGTCAACAACCAAGGTGCCTTGATTACAGAGGGATGATACCCAAGGGAGACTAAGCTCAAAGGTAGGTTTGAGTTCAAAACAAGTCTAAGGGGTAAGGAAGGGGTCCAGGCTACTTATATAGGCACACATGGCCAGCAAGGGCGAACAGGTACGCGAATAGATAAGTTAAGGCAGTTTGGTGGGTCATTCCCGTCAGATCCGGTTTGGGTCCGGTCTGACCGGGCCTGTGACCGGGCTGTCCGGTCGTGGGTCCGGTTGACCGGGCGCAAACCGGGAATCTGCGAAGTTTCCGGTCTTCGTCCGGTACGAGGGAGCTGCGCCGGTTTGCGCCCGGTTGACCGGGCCTGTGACCGGGGCGTCCGGTTGTGGGTCCGGTCGGACCGGGTCCTGGACCGGCCAGCGTCCGTCTCTTCCTTGGAGCGCTTCGAGCGACGTCGGCTTCGGCTTCATGATCATCTCCATGTTCAGCTGCTTCTCTCCTTCCCTTAACCTTGGCTTGTCCTCCTCTCCGTGGTCTTGATGCGCCTTGTACCTAATGACACATAGCACATCGGCATGAGGTAGCATTCCATCCAAATGGGTACCAAGATCAAGGGTGGTGAGGACCGAGTTCACCTCATCATGTAGAGCTTTCACTCGGGCTCGTGTCATCGGTCCACTTGGGGGACTTGTTGGTCTTGGTGTAGCGACGTCGGTGACCGGGGCTACATCATCTCCCCCCCCCCTGGGAAAGAGTCGCCCTCGACTCTTGTTCCTCCTCACCGACGGTGGGGTCCATGACGGTTGTCCCATGTTGTGGGAGATGGATAAAGTCGCGGTCGAAGAAGAGCTTGGGGAAAAACAACTTGCAAATGGAAAGCTTGTGGATGCCAATTTTGTGATCGGCGAACAAGAGGCTCTCAATCAAATACGAAGCATCAAGTCGTTTCTCCAAGAGGCATTTTGCAAAAATGGGAACCAAAAGAGTGTCGATGTATCCAAAATTTGGTGGGGCAAAAGTTTGTGCAAGTAAAAGTTTGGTTTGTAAAGTGTCAAAAATGTGATGTGTAGCATTGTCCCACACAAATGGAACAATCAAAAGGCAAGTATCGGTGGCAAAATTTTGGGCAAAATTGTTATGTGCAATGGCAAAGAGATGCAAACTTCTAGCTTGGGAAAGTATGGTTGGCGTGAGCCAAGTATGGGTATCCTCAAGTGTCGAAGAATCCATTTCAATTGCCAAAGGTGAAATAAGAAATCCAAAGAAGAGCAACTTTATGAGTGACATGTGGCACAAGATGTATAAGGTGTCTCTCACATGTATGACATGGTCCTTGAGATTGTTGGAGTGTATGATGATAGCATCAAGACATACAACAACCATTGTGCCAACAAGATGTGTCAAGATATGTTGCATAAGAGGCAAAATAGGAGACGAGGCATTGGTCCAAACCGGAAGCTCGACAAGACAAGCCGGAAACACACGAGGGCGAAGGCGTTTGGGAACATACCCTTTGGCGTGAATCCCATGGGTTGGGTCATGTATCTCGTCCGTGTTGGGGTAGCTCTCAATTGCGCGTTTCGTGAGCTCATGCTCCGTAGCGGTGGAAGTTGTCATTCGGGTACCTATACACACAATAGAGAGAACAAAAAGCGTGTGTGCATGGTAAAGGAACACATCATCCATCATGATGTTCCATGACTTGTGCACATCACCATTAGTGTCAAGCAAGATAGTATGAAATGCATGGCGATGGTGTATATGGCAAGAAGGTGCATTCATGGCATGTGGGAACTCATGATCATCAAAAAGTGAGAAGGCTATGGGGGCCATCTCGTGGACAATGAAATAAGCATTTTTGCATACCAAGCATAAGAAAGAGCAATTGTTCACAATCTTGGATGCAAGGATCATGGAATGGTGTAAACATTTGGGGCAAAGCATGCGGAAGCTAATGTCATGCGTATCATTATCATTGCACGCAATGCATGGGAAAGAGCAAGTGGTCGACATATTGCAAGCAATGGTAGAAAAATGGAAGCTCTCATAGCATGGCATGGTCATGGTATCACAAGCATTCACTTCCACATGATCACCAATGTTAACAAGCAAAGTATCACATGGGAAAATGAAAGTAGCATGTGAAGTAGCAAATGGGTCATCGAGATCATGCATGCATTCATAAGGCATCATGTCCACTAGTGGGATCATGGCATCATCAACACCTATCTTGTTACCTTTGTAGGCCGACTCATTTGAGGTAGGTGTTGTGGAAGTAGGAGGATCCATGTGGTCGACATGTCCATCTTGGAGCAAGCATGGTGCGATATCATCATCTTCATGCACCATGTACATCGTCTCCATGAGCGGGAACTCGTCCTCCGTGGAACCTAGTGCAACGTAAGAAGACACAAACGAGGGAGAGGTTAATGTGTTAGCAAATGCGATGTCCTCCATGGACCTATCATCTACCTCTCTCAACTCACTTGGTGTATCACTCATGTCCTCCAAACGGAAGCACTCAAGCTCACATATGGGGTGGAAGTCACTCAACTCACTATCACTCTCACTCAAGTGGGCTAAGTGGCTCTCATGCTCACATGGGATTGGTACCAGCTCATCAATCAAGCATATAGGAGTAGGCTCGACTTTCTCATCTCCATGCGCCTCCTTGGTTGAAGGGAAATTCCCATGCTCAACCATCTCAACTCCATGCGCCTCCATAGGTGAAGGGAGAATCCCATGGTCACCATGCTCAACTCCATCGCCTCCCAAGTCATCCTCAAGCGGTGGCGCCATGTTGTTGATGAGAGCTAGGCTCGGCTCAACTTCACCCTTGAGTTCACCTTGGCGATCTTCATCTTGAAGTGTTGGCGCAATAGGCATCTTGGGGACTTGTGCTTGTAGCTTGTCGAAGTAGAGCATCTTGGCACTTGGCGTTGTGCATTGCCATGCCACGTGACCCTTGGCCTTGCACACCTCACATAGGAGATTGGGACATTCCCGTGGAGGGTGGCCTTGTTGCTTGCACTTGTAGCATCGGAGTCCATAGGCACGTGACGAGGTAGAGGCCATTGTGGTGGTGGCACAAGAGGTGGAAGTCGCCTTATGAGGAAGGTATGCTCGATGTGCACTTGCCATCCTTGGAGTGGTAGGCACCCTATCAAGGTGTTTGTCGCCTTCATGTCGAGGCTCTCGTCTTCGTGCATCATCACCATGGCTTGAGTGGTGTCGCCGAAGACTCGTGGAAGATGTTGGTCGATGGCGATCATGAAGTGGCTTGTGGCGGCGAAGCTCATGTGGTGACGTATGTCGATGACGGTCCTTGCCATGCCTAGATGATGGCTCATGCGACTTGGCATGTTGCTTGTGGCGCCTTGTGGAGCTTGGAGAAGAGTGTCGATGACGCTCATGATAGGGATGCTCTTGATGCTCCATATGGTGTACTTGAAGTCGACGATCTTGTGCATAAGCACTCTCATGGTGGCGCCTTGTGGAGCTCGGAGAAGTGTGTCGATGGCGATCATGTTGGGGATGCTCTTGATGCTCCATATGATGGTGCCATCGTGGGGGTCCTCTATCTTCATATGTAGCTCCATTGGCGACGTAGGTGTACTTGGGAGCATCGTCTTTGCTCATCGTGGAGCGTAGGTGAGGCTCCGCCATGGTGTCGATGTCGTACTCGTGGTGTTGCTCCACCATGTCGTCGATGTCGTACTCGTGGCGTTGCTCCACCATGTCGTCCATGAGTGTTGAGCCATTGTCGATGTAGAGCTCGTCGATGTCGTCCTCAAGGTGGTGCTCCACCATGTCATCCATGCTTGAGGAGCCATTGTCGATGTAGTGCTCGTCGATGTTGTCCTCAAGGTGCTGCTCCACCATGTCGTCCATGCTTGAGGAGCCATTGTTGATGTAGGGCTCCTCGATGTCGGTCATGTCGGTGATGCTCGTGGAGCCATAGTCGGTGTCGAGCTCCACATGTTCCTCCACATCCGCGGTGCTTGAAGAGGTATCCTCCTCGAAGTGCTCTGTCGTCGTGGTGAACAGACAGATGCCATAGGATGGCTTAGATTGGGGCCGAATGGACGCAAGAGGATTCGGGGGAGGGTTTGTGATCAGGTGGGAAGAGATTCCGGATGGTTTCCTCAAGAACTTGGCCAGGGCCAGAGGTTGAAGAAGAAAGACACAAGGAAGAACTCCCTCTAGATCACCATGTTCATAGCTTCAACAGGTTACAAGCTCTTTGTTCATACATACATGCGTACATACATCGTCGTCTGTGCCCGCAAGGAGGGCTGCCCCCTCTCCTTATATAGGGCAGAGGGTGGCTTACAGGGCAAGAAACCCTAATGGCATCTTTGACTGGACAAACTACTTTACCAGGCTACTGTACAAAGCTACTTTATAAAGCTACTTTAACCATAGAAGACACCGGGGTCTTCTTTAATCAGGGAGGCTGACGTCCTCCGGCTTCTTTCTCCGTCATCTTCTTCTTTATCGTCAGCCCTTCGTTTAAAGCTACTTTGCTTCGCTCATCCTTGTCTTCTAGCTCTGGAGAGGATCTTTGACCAGCTTTGCCGACAAGCCCTTCCTACCGGTGGCCCGGTACCTTTTCTATCCGGTTCCGGTATCCCTCTTATGAGGATACCGGTTTAGCCCGTTCAGCCAAACGCCTATCTTAGACTCCGGCATGAACATCTAACCGGTATCCTGATGGCTCAAACCATCCGGTTTGGCATGCCTTTGGCATACCGGGGGTTATCCCCCCAACATTAGTCCCCGAAGCTGGTATAGTCTGGCGGATCCTATCCAACAGACCATGCCAGGTTCTTATATCTTTGGATACCGGTTGGATTCATCCGGCGTCATGCTCAGATCCGGCATCTTTGCACGGATCCTCCTTATCTTTTCTTTGCAAGTCGTTCTCCGGTATCTTGTCTTCCGGTATGTTGACCATTTAACACCTCCTCGGCAAAAGCAAGAATATCTCGGGCCCCGCGCCTGACAGACATGCGCACTGTAACTGACGCGCCAGTGTCAGTTGTCAATTCGTTTCGACTCCCGCGCGCCCAGTTAATGCACCGCAGCGGATCCCACTAGCCGTTCTGGATCCTTTGTGTACCTCCGTGTGGCCTCCTGTTTTTCGCGTGTATCTCCTTGACACGTGGCGGCCCATGATGCGAACCGCCGCGGGCCGCGAGGCGAACCGCCGCGGCCCAGCGGTTTCCAGCCCATTTCCCTTCTCCTTTATAAGCGCAACCGCCGCTCTCTCTTCATCTTCTTCGCATTCCCCACTTCCTTGCGCACAGAGTTCTTCGCCTCCGTGCTCTCCGCCGCTCTTCGTCCTCCGCCGCTCGTTCGTGCCCGTCGCCCGGCGAACTCACGCCTCCGTTCCGCCGGACTTCGCTGCGCGGAGATCCTCTGCGGCGACTCCGCCGAGCCCGCCGCATTCGCCTTTCCTCAAGCACTTCTTCGCCTCTCCGCCGACGGACTTCCTCGCCGGCCGCAGGCTTGCCGTTTCTCCAGCGAACTTCTTCCTTCGCAACTCCGCCGCCCCAGGTTAGGCTCAACGCGCCTTTACCCCTTTCCTCTTGCACTTTGGATCTTGGGACGGTAGAGTATTTATTCGCTCTTTGTTTTGCTTTTCTTCTTACTCGTAGATCTTCGCGCGTGGGTTCGTTCGGGGAAAACTGTTTCTCGGTAGATCTCGGCATCTTCTAGATCCTCATGTCTAGTGAAGAGTCTCTCCCTGCGGCCACCTCTAGCACCCAGGATAGCAACGCTTCCGGTGGGCTAACCGACGACGCCGCCCGGATGGGTCAGACGTCCAGCCGGAAACAAGAGGTCGGCACATCTAGCCGGGCCTCCGGAAAGGACAAGACACGCGGAGCCTGGAGAGGTTCCGACGTGACCCAATACGAGATCGACTGGCTCTACCGGTCCAGGAGGATTCCGGAAGGAGTCACCTGCCGGCTTCCTCGCGGCGAAATCCAACCGGTGCTCGAACCCGGTGAAACCGTTGTTTTCCTTGCTCACTTTGAGCGGGGCTTCGGCCTTCCTGCCTCTGACTTCTTTCGTCAATTCCTTGATTTCTATCGTCTCCAACCTCATCATCTCCCCGGCAACGCCGTTTTTTACCTTTCTTGTTTTGTGGCCTTCATGGAAGGCTACATTGGCATCCGTCCCGCTCGAGAGACGTTTGCCCGCTTTTTCTCCCTTCGGATCAACTCGGTCCAGGGCAAGGACATTCCTGCCCCCAAACCCCCCGTTCAATGCGGGTCCTGCATCATCGGCTCCCGTCAAGGGAGCCCCTTTTTTAAGTTCAATGGCCTCGAGTCTTGCCGCTTGTGGCAGACGACATTCTTCTATGTGAGGAATGCGGGCGACGAGGACCTCATCAACCTGCCGGCATTCAATCCGGCGCCGCCAGCCAAGACCAATTGGCAGTACAACCCCGGAAGGGATCATGCCGAGACGAACCGGGTGGTGCGCTTCATGCAGAGGTTGATGAAGGACACCGACATCTGCTCCGACGATATCATCCGCACTTTCATCAGCCGCCGGGTGCTTCCCCTCCAGCAGCGTGCTCACAAAATCAGTGAGATGTACGGCCCCGGTGATCCCACTAAGATCACCGGCCTGGCCTTGAGCAAGGAGGACGTGGTCCTTAAGGCTAGTCAGATCTGCCAGACTGACATGCCGGATGACTGGGAGTGGGGTCTTTGCCCCCTCAGCGCCAGGAACCCTCCGTCCGAAGATGTAAGAAGATATGCGGCTCTGGTCGTATTAGCGGTAACTTTTGTACTTGTGTCTAATCCTTCTTTTTCCTTTGTTTTCAGGCCAAGGCCCGCTTCCCCCGGATCGATTCAGACCGGCGAGGCCCTCGCCAGAAGAGGCCCCTGGACAAGTACGATCCGGATCCTGTCATTCATTGGCTGGATCTAAGGATGGGCCGGACTCCAGCTTCCCGCCTCGGCAAGTCTCCACCGGAACCTGCTGGTTCGTCTGATGACTTGACCATACTTGAGGTAGTTCTCCTGTTCGTTTTCTTATATCCTTTTTGTTACTTCCAATCTGTAGATCTTCCCTCAGCCAGCAACAAACCACAGGTCCATGAGCATGTCCCCCCGCTGCAGGCCGAGGTTGGCGACGAGTTTCTGGACAAGCTCATGGCCGAGGGCCAAAAGAGCGATCCTCCAGCTGCCGACGCCGGCCCCAGCCATGCTTCCTCCGGCAAACGCCCTCGGACTGAGGTCATTGGTGGGAAGCAGGTGGGCACCAAGCGCTATAAGCAGAAGCGGATGCCGATGTCTTCCGGGTAAGTTCTTATCTTCTTTTTATGCTTTTTTGGTTTCCACCGAATTCTTTTCCGGTTGCTTTTTTCAACTTACTCTCTTCTTCCTTTCTCTCAGCCCTGCGCTTGAGCTTGGCTCTGCCGGCTCCGCTGGCTCCGCCGGCTCCGCGAGGACTTCAACTCCTCCTCCTTACTCAAGTCCGGTACCATCTGGTGCCGGCAACACCTCTGCCTCCCCTTCGGGAGGCACCGCAAGTTCGGGGCGCGCGGCCCCAACACCTCCAGATCACCGCGCGGAGGAGGACTTCACCTCCCCTCCAGAGACCCAAGACACCGGCGCCAGCAACATCGGCGCCGGCCAGACTGATGCCGGGCAGGCGGAACCTCTGGTTCCTCCTCCCCCGAAGAAGAAAAAGAAACAAGCAAGCTCTTCCCCTACTGCGCCGGATGCTTCCGCGCCGGTACCTTCTCCTCCCAAGGCCACGCCGACACCGCCGCCCAGCCAAGGACCTTCCGCGGCCAAGCAACCGGCGCCGTCGGGGACTCCCAAGATCACCACTTTCCTCAAGCCCGGGGCTTCCCGCGGCAAGGCTGTGGAGGGCGGCGCCTCTGGCGCTTCAGGAGATGTGGTGCTGCACGTCGGCCCCGCCGCGCTCGCTGCACAGGACAAGCCCACCGGCCTCCTGGGCCGGATTGTTAACCTGAAGCGCGCGGGCAAGGACCTGGGGCACCTTCTCCCTTATGCCCAGAAGTGGAATGAGGCGGATATCTCCGCTTCTACCCGCGGCCTGGGGAAGGATCGCCTTCCGGCACCGGATCCTGCCGGGGCTCGGTCTACTGAAGAACATTTCACGCGGCTTAAACGCGCCGTGAAAGAGTTCGACAGTGCTTGGTACGATGCTACCAACAACGTGGTGGTAAGTTCTGCTAAACCTCTTTTACAATTTCTGTTGATGCCGGTTTCTTTTTCTTTCCGGATCTTATCTATTCTCCCAGTCCCCGAGTTTTGTGGTGAGAGCGCAGCTCTTGGCGCAAAACTTTAACCTAAAACTTAGCGTGAAACCGGCACTGCCAGTCCCCGAGCTTCGGGTTAAACACCTTCTTGTTAACACACACTTTACCCTAGAAACGCGCAAAACCGGCACTGCCAGTCCCCGAGTTTCGGGTTGAAGCCTTGTTTCTTTCTCACAACTATTTTTCCTTTAAACAGAGCACTGCTGACACCCGGAAGCAACTCTTCGAGGAGCTTCTGTGGGAGCACCGGGAGCTTGCTGAGGCCCACAGCCAGTGCCAAGGTTTGTTTCTTTTGCCTCCGGTATCTTTTCACCGGAATGTTTCCTTCCTTGATGCTTACGCACTTTTTGTTTAACAGTTGTTCCGGAAGCTAGCCTCGAGGCCCTGAAGGCCCAGGTTGCCAAGCTTCAAGGTACCATTTTTTCCTGCTAACCCTTTCCTTTTTTCATTTGATCTATTGTTGCTTGTTAAGACTTTTCTTTTCGGTATTTAGGCGAGAAGGAGCAGCTCCTCAAGGAGCACAACGAGGCGCTGGAGGCCCAGAAGACCGCCCTGGGGGAGCTCAAGGAGCAGGCTATACAAGCCGCGCTTCGGCACGAGCAAGCCTTGAAGGACGCCCGGGTAGCAGCGGAGGCCAGGGTGGCGGAGATTGTGGAGGATTCCACCAACGCCAACACCGTCCTCGCGGCAGAACTGGAGGAGGAAAGGAAGTCGCGGAAAGCAGCGGAGCGCCTTATTGATACCATGACCACCGATCACCGGGAGTACGATCGGTTGGTTATGCAGATAGATGCGCTAGCCCTCCGTAAGCTCCTGCCTTGCCCCTTCTTTTGCTCATAAGCCTTTTCCTTTGAAGATTTATCTTTGTTCCTTGCTTTTTCCGACATGTTTTTTCCGACATACTCTTTCCGGTGTCTCGTGTTTATGCTTTTCCTTCTTCCTGTAGAGCACTTCCCTGCATCCCAGGTCTTTGCCGTGAAGAAGGTGAGGGAGGACCGGATTGCGCGGGAATTTCCAAATCTGGATGCGCACTGGGATGGGTACGATTATCTTGTCGCCCTCTCCGCGCGTGTTCAGCATATGCGCTCCGTCGACCGGCTTCTTGCTGACCTGCCAGCCGCCGCCATCCAAGTTTTCAAGGTTTTGTGGCCTGAGGAGGAGCTGCCGGGGAACATCACCCTCACCGCCGCGCGGCTCAATGATGCCGGGCACCGGATCCGCGAGTGGCAGTGTTCCGCGGCTCGTGCCGGAGCTGACACGGCGCTGCGCTCTGTGTGCTCATGGTATCCTGCTCTTGACCTGGATGCTCTCCAAGGTGTGCGCGCGGATGCTCCCACGGACACAGACCCGGCGCTCTCCGCAAAGCGGCAGGACCGGGCATACCGGCTCGCTGAGTATGCCGAGGTCCGCACCTTCATCCCACCCCCTCCTGGCGTCAAGGACTACCTCAGCGATGAGGAAGAAGAAGACGAGGGAGATGAAGGTGAAGCTGCCGAGGACGCGCCACCGGAAGCTCCTGAGGCCGGTGCTGTTCCCCCTGAAGATGCTGAGGCTGGTGACGCTGCACCCGATGCTCCTGCTGCTTGACGACCCTCTTTCAGACGTTTGCCTGTGATCTGTTTGTTTGTCCTGGTTATCTTAAAGACAATGTCCGTTAAATTCTGCCCCGGAATGCCGGGGTCTATGATGTAAAACTTAAGTTTGCTTGTGGTTGCGGTACAACATTTCCTGCCGGTAAGTTATACCGGTAGCTAAGTATTTATGAGTTTGCCTTAACACATTCTGCCTTTTGGTTCTGCTTTTATCCTGTACTGCAAAGATTTCTCAATTGCTTCCGCATCCAATTTGATGCATACTTGGTTCTTTTGCCTTGGCTCTGCCTGCCTTCTCTGGGCGTTCTTTGGCGTATGAGCACAAGGTTCTTTCACCAAACAAGCATCTTCTTGAACTTAGAAATAACTTTGAAATTTTGCAAAAAACCGGTTTAACCGGGGTTAGTTAAATTTTCCGGACTGTTCTTTCCTGCTTTCCCTTTTCGCAGTTCATGTGCTTATCCCCTACCGGTTTATCTTGCTTGCCATGAAGCCGGTTTGCGGACAGCAGCAGAGTCGAAGACTCCGGTAGGATTTAGCACACTACTAAACCGGAAAGAAAAAACATTCAATAAGCAACCGGTAAACTGAAAAAATAAACAAGTTACATGCAACTTAAGTTGGGGTAGTCCCCGAGATTCATTCGAGGTTCCGGCATCTTTTATTCATAGCATATAAGGTACAAAAAGGAACTTCTTACACCACCACTTCAAGAGTAGAAAGGACGCAACAGAGCTACGTTCCATGGACGCTTGCTCTCCTCTCCGGACCTGTCCGCCTTTCCTTTCTTCCACTCCTGTGCATCGATCAAGTAGTATGCATCATTGTGAAGCACCTTGCTTACAATGAAGGGACCTTCCCAAGGTGGCAAAAGCTTATGCCGGCCTTCAGTGCGCTGCACTAGGCGAAGTACAAGATCTCCTTCCCGGAAAACTCTTGGGTTAACCTTCCGGTTATGATAGCGTCTTAGGTTTTGCTGGTAGATGGCGGTTCTTGCCAAAGCTAGCTCTCTTGCTTCTTCCAGCAAGTCCACATCATTTTCTCTGGCCTCTTTGACCTCTTGCTCTGTATAGAGCTGTACCCTTGGTGAATCATGAATGATGTCGGTTGGTATGACTGCTTCTGCTCCATAAACCATGAAGAAAGGAGTGTACCCGGTAGACCGGTTTGGGGTTGTTCTTATACTCCACAGAACTGATGGTAGCTCGTCGAGCCAACATCCCGGTGACTTCTCCACTGCATCAATCAGTCTAGGTTTGATACCGGAAAGCACCAAAGCATTCATCCTTTCCACCTGGCCATTGCCTTGTGGGTGTGCCACTGAGCACAAATCCAACCGGATGTTGTTGTCTTCACAGAACCTTTTGAACTCACCTTGAGCAAAGTTGGTTCCATTATCAGTGATGATGCTATGCGGGTACCCATACCGCAAGATGACATCTTTTAGGAATTTCACCGCTGTATGCCCATCACACTTTGCGATAGGCTTTACTTCTAGCCATTTGGTGAACTTATCCACCATCACCAAGATGTGAGTCATGCTGCTTCTTGCAGTTTTGAATGGGCCAACCATGTCAAGGCACCAAACGGCGAATGGCCATGTCAGCGGTATTGTTTTTAAACCGGATGCTGGGGTATGGTTTTGCTTGGCGTACCTCTGGCAGCCGTTGCATTTTCTTACCAAATCCTCAGCGTTCTCCAAAGCAGTGGGCCAATAGAACCCATGCCGGAATACTTTTGCTACTAGCGCCCTTGACGAAGCATGATGCCCACATTCTCCTTGGTGAATTTCCTCAAGCATTTCTTTCCCTTCCTCCGGTTCCACACATCTTTGAAGGACACCGGTAACGCTTCTCTTGTACACCTCACCATTGATGAATGTGTAAGCTTTGGACCTTCTTTGTATCCTTCTTGATTCATTTTCGTCAGCCGGCAAAGTGCCGCTGATCAGGAATTCCTTAATAGGTTTAACCCATGATGGTATCTCTCGAACCGAAAACACCGGTGCATCTATCTCCATGCTATCTACCAGCATCGTTTCTTTCGGTATGGGCACAGCAGTCCCCGAGCCTACCGGAGCAGTCCCCGAGCTTGCCGGAGCAGTCCCCGGGTTCCCTTCATCGATATCCATGGGTACTACGTGTGACTCTGGTACAAAAATTGATTCCGATTCCGGGCTTGGTTTGATTGATGGCACTCTTAGGTGAGCCAAAGCTATTCCGGGAGGAATTTCTTGCCTAGATGAGCCCAGCTTGGACAAAGCATCCGCGGCTTCATTTTCTGCGCGTGGCACATGGTGGAACTCACACCCTTCAAAGAATCCGGCAATCTTTTGCACGTGAAACCGGTACGAGGCCATGTTGGCATCTTTTGCATCCCAATCTCCTGAACATTGTTGCACCACAAGATCTGAATCTCCATAGCAAATGATCCGGTGTGCACCGATTTCTTTTGCGACCTTAAGCCCATGGATCAAAGCTTCATATTCAGCGACATTGTTCGATGCCCTGAAATGCACTTGCAAAACATACCGGAGGTGGTCTCCTTTTGGTGAAGTAAGCACCACGCCGGCACCTAGACCTTCCTTGAGCTTAGATCCATCAAAGTGCATCTTCCAGTATTCTATCCTCTGATCTGGTGGTTTGTATTGCATCTCTGCCCAATCAACAAGGAAATCAGCCAAAGCCTGTGATTTTATGGCATCTCTTCTTTCATATACCGGCACGTACGGTGATATCTGGATTGCCCATTTTGCAATCCGGCCACTGGCGTCTTTGTTGCACATGATGTCGGAAATTGGTGCTTCGCTCACCACCTTCATGGGGTGCTCCTCAAAGTAGTGCTTGAGCTTTGTGGCGGCCATGTACACGCCATAGGTCATTTTCTGGAAGTGGGGGTAGTTTTGTTTTGAGAGGGAGAGCACTTCGCTCAAGTAGTATACCGGCCTCTGGACGGTTTTTTCTTCCTCTTCTCTTTCAACTACAACCACTACACTCACAACCCGGTTTGTTGCTGCTATGTATAACAGCATAGGCTCCCTTTCTAGAGGCGAAGCCAGTATGGGTGCTGTGGCTAGCATTGTTTTCAGCTCTTTAAACGCTGCGTCTGCCTGAGGGGTCCAGACGAACGTGTCAGATTTTTTCATGAGAGCATAGAGTGGCAGAGCTTTTTCTCCCAACCTGCTTACAAACCGGCTTAGCGATGCCAAGCTTCCGGTAAACTTTTGCACATCTTTTAACTCTCGAGGGATAGCCATTCTTTCTATTGCCCGGATCTTTACCGGATTAGCCTCTATGCCCCGACTTGATACCAAGAAACCGAGCAGCTTGCCGGCGGGGACACCGAAGGTACATTTTGCCGGATTGAGTTTCATCCGGAACCGCCTTAGGTTATCGAATGTTTGCCGGATGTCATCGATTAAGGTGTTCTTTACCTTAGTTTTTATCACGATGTCATCCACATAGACTTGCACATTTTTTCCAATTTGATCAAACAAGCATTTCTGCATACAGCGCTGGTACGTTGCACCAGCGTTGCGCAAACCAAAAGGCATAGTGACATAGCAATAAGCCCCGTGCGGGGTAATGAACGCAGTTTTTATTTGATCTTCCTTTTTCAAGGGAATTTGGTGGAAACCGGAATAGGCATCCAGGAAGGACAACAACTCACACCCTGCAGTTGAATCAATCACTTGATCGATTCGTGGCAAAGGAAAAGGATCTCTTGGGCAAGCCTTGTTCAGGTTGGTGTAGTCGATGCACATGCGCCACACCTTCGGAGCTTTTGCCTCCAGGTTCTCATCTTTCTTCTTTTCAACCATTACCGGATTGGCCAGCCACTCTGTGTGCGTGACCTCCACAATGAATCCGGCAACAAGCAGCTTGGTTACCTCCTCTCCTATGATCTTTCTTCTGTCTTCAGCGAACCGACGCAGTGGTTGCCGCACCGGCTTGGCCCCACCAAATCATCAGTTGACCAGGCAAAGATATTCCGATTCTCACGGAGGAAGCTGACGAGCGCGCTTTCCTATGCTTGGTCAAGGCCGGCACCGATACGAACGGTGCGCTCTGGGTAAGCCGGATCCAACACGATGTCCTTTGTTTCATTTGTCGGCTTGAATGCCGGTGTGCCCATGTTTTCGCTTATTGCCGCTAAACTCATTTGTGAGGATTGAGCCAGCGCAACAGCTGTCTGCATTCTTTTCTTTTCCTCCGCGATCACCAGCGATTCCGCCAGGTTCGATCCGGCAGATGCAGTCTCCAGTGAGATCTTATAGTTTCCCACCACAGTCAATGGTCCACGAGGTGCCGGCATCTTCATCTTGAGGTAAGCCGTATGAGTGGTGGCCATGAAAGCAGCCAACGCCGGTCTCCCCAGCAGTGCATGGTAGGGACTGTCTAGATCCACCACCTCAAACTCCAGATTTTCCACCCGGCAATTGTCACGTCCTCCAAATGCCACGTCCACCCGAACTTTTCCTATCGGGGCACAGGACAAGCCAGGAACAATCCCGTGGAACGTTGTGCGAGTTGGCTGAAGCATGTTTTCTGTTATGCCCAGCGTTTGCATGGTGTGCTTGTACATGATGTTGATGCTACTGCCATTGTCTATCAGCACCTTGCTGAACTTCACTCGAGTTTGCGGCCCTTTCATGATTGGGTCCACAACAAGAGCATATCCACCCGGATTCGGCATGATCTTAGGGTGATCCTTGGATGACCAGGTAATTTCCTGATTGGACCACATCATGTACTTGGGGACTGCCGGCATCACAGCATTGACCTCCATGGAGCGGCGGTGTACACTTTGCCGGTCTGTTGGCTCAGTGACAAAGACAACACAGCACAGATGCGGATCTTCGTAAACATTCCGGCCTAAAGGTGCCGGTGGAGGTGGCTGGTTATCATTTTGCTCCACCCGGTTAACTTGCTGGTACTGCTGCCGGTTTGGCTGCACCGGTAGAGCGTTTGCCCCGGTAAGTGGCGGTGGAGGTGGTAGCTGTTGCTGCTGCTGTGGCATGTCTTGTGGTGGCCGCGCATCCTTCACTGTTCCTTTTTGCATCAAGTACTTGGTCCAGGTACAATCCTTCGTCAGATGGTTTGACGGGTGTGCCGGATTCGGTGTGTGCCACCGGCAAGGTTGATCCATGGCAGCTTCCATGGTGTATTTTGCGGGTTCTTGCCAGTTCTTCTTCTGGACCCAGGGTTTCTTTTCCACCCATTGTTTCTTAGGACCCGCCCATGGCTGCGATCCGGTTTTTTGCCTTTGGCTGTCGCTGGCCTCAAAGTTTTCCTGCACAGCAGCAACTTGCTGCGGACCGTACCTTCGATCCGGAAAATCTTCTCTTCTTTTGTTATTCCGGTTGTCCCGGTGTTGTTCGTGGCGCATCTGTTCCGGCTCCGGTTGCACTGCCGGCTGCGTTGGGTCTCCCAACGCATAGCTATCAGCCACACGTATCATCTCTGCCAGCGTTGTTGGCATGTTGCGCTGCAACTTTTGCCACAACGGTGAACCTCTTCTGCATCCACTGCTAAACCAAGCAATGGCTTGTGCCTCGATTACCCCTTCACAGGAGTTCCTTGTAGTGTTCCACCGGGCCAGATAATCCCGGTCTGTTTCGTTCGGACGCTGCACGCACAGAGCAAGTTGCTGCGGCCTGTTTGGCCTCTGATAAGTGCTGCTGAAATTGCTCACGAAAGCCTCCTCGAAATCCAGCCAGCCATTTATGCTTCCTGCCGGCAAGTTGTTTAGCCAAATTCTTGCCGGTCCAACCAAAAACGATGGTATGATCCTCACGGCCCAACGCCGGTTTCCTCCTCCGGCTACGGTTCCTCCACCGCCTGCAACGTATACCGCGGTCACGTAATCCGCGAGCCAATCTTCCGGCTTGGTGGTGCCGTCATACGTCTTTGTGTCACGGGGCAACATAAAGTTGCGAACTGGTGGTTTTTCTTTCATGATCCTTGGGCCAAAACACTTTGGACCTGGAGGACCTTCCTCCTCGATCATTTCTGACAAGTACACTCTATCCAGACGGTGCCTCGCATCCCGTTCCGGTAAGTATCTCTCTCCCAGGCGTTCTCCCAATGGGTTCCGGTATGCTGCCGGTCTCGTGGAATCGGCTTCATCGTAACATTCCGGTACCGCGGCCCTTGCCTGCCGGTACCTTGGGGGATCTATCTCCTCCTCCTCGTACGCTGCCCTTGCAGCTCGATAGTTTTGCCCGGTCTCATATCTACCGGCATGATTGTTTCCGGCATAGCCTCTGGCGTAGCCGCGCTCTGCCCCTTGGCTTTTTCTACCGGCATCGTGTTGCCCGGCTTGTTGCTTTCCGGCAAGAACCGGATCATACACAGTCATCTGCTGCGCATTCACATCTTTTTCTCTTCTTCTGTCCGGATGGGGGGACGAAGCCTGCCCATGGGACTTGCTACCGGCATTCTTTGTTGAACGCGCGGATTTTGAGGCCGCTGCCTTGTTCAGCTTAGCCAGCTGCTCAGCATTTTGCTGCTCTATGGTTTCCAGCAGCTCTCTAACACGCTCTTGCTGCTTAACCAAAGCATCTCCGGAAAGCGACTCGCATAGCTCTACTGCGGCCTTAGCAGCTTTTATAGTTTTATCTGGACTGCTGTACTTAGGCTTTTCCACGATGCTAACAGATGCAGAAGCGCTCTTGCCGGTAAGAATCTCTTTGCGCAAATCTTGATCTAGGTTGCGAGCCTTTAGCCGGTTTTCCGGCATCCTAGCAGCATGCGCGCTAACAGAAGCAAAGCCATGGGCAGCGTTATACTCACGTACGGTTAGGTTCAGCTCGCGCTGCGCCCTGACGATGTCCTTGCCGCTCTCCAGCATCTTCTGGCGCTGCGCCTCCAGCTCCGCCTGAGCCGCTGCCGGATCGATGTTCTGCGCGATGGGGGTGGCGAGGACGTTCATCGCCGCCTGGAGCGGTGTCTCCGGTGGCGCGGATGATGCTCCCGCTGCGCTTGCGCCGCGCTCCAGCGGTGGCTTAGCCGCACGGGTCGAAACCGCGCGACCGGCACCTTCAGCCGCGACCTCCTTTCCTGCACCAGCCACACCGGTCATCATTACCTCGAGGCTGCCGGCGGCGCGACCAGCACAAAGCCATCTTGGCGGGTCCGGTGCCACCAGCACCGGCGAGAGGCGCTGGCGCACGGGGACGGTGCCGAAGTAGACGCGGTGGCTGCCGAACTCGATGATGCGGCCGTTCTTGGGGAAGACGCCGCCGTTGGCGAAGCAGCCCGCGTTGTCGTTGATGAAGTCCATGGCGTAGATGCTCTGCACCAACGCGGACACCGTTCGCTCGCCGGAGACCTCGAGGACGCCCGCCCGAATGTGAACTCCATCAAGCGCCACTTCATGCCCCACGGTGGGCGCCAACTGTCGTCGTGGTGAACAGACAGATGCCATAGGATGGCTTAGATTGGGGCCGAATGGACGCAAGAGGATTCGGGGGAGGGTTTGTGATCAGGTGGGAAGAGATTCCGGATGGTTTCCTCAAGAACTTGGCCAGGGCCAGAGGTTGAAGAAGAAAGACACAAGGAAGAACTCCCTCTAGATCACCATGTTCATAGCTTCAACAGGTTACAAGCTCTTTGTTCATACATACATGCGTACATACATCGTCGTCTGTGCCCGCAAGGAGGGCTGCCCCCTCTCCTTATATAGGGGAGAGGGTGGCTTACAGGGCAAGAAACCCTAATGGCATCTTTGACTGGACAAACTACTTTACCAGGCTACTGTACAAAGCTACTTTATAAAGCTACTTTAACCATAGAAGACACCGGGGTCTTCTTTAATCAGGGAGGCTGACGTCCTCCGGCTTCTTTCTCCGTCATCTTCTTCTTTATCGTCAACCCTTCGTTTAAAGCTACTTTGCTTCGCTCATCCTTGTCTTCTAGCTCTGGAGAGGATCTTTGACCAGCTTTGCCGACAAGCCCTTCCTACCGGTGGCCCGGTACCTTTTCTATCCGGTTCCGGTATCCCTCTTATGAGGATACCGGTTTAGCCCGTTCAGCCAAACGCCTATCTTAGACTCCGGCATGAACATCTAACCGGTATCCTGATGGCTCAAACCATCCGGTTTGGCATGCCTTTGGCATACCGGGGGTTATCCCCCAACATGCTCCGTGTACTCCTCCGTATCTTCTTCGTCGCTATACATGTTAGCATGACAAGATCTATATGGTGTGTGTTAGTGGAAGAACACTACCTCGCACTCTTACCAAGGTAAGATAGTATTGAGGTAATCAACCAAGCCAAAAGCAAGATCAAGTGTATCGGGTACACACGCAAAACCACACGCAAAAGCTAGCAAATATGGTGTTAGGTGAGTATGGTGGAAAGCCAAAAGACGAAATCCAAGATCAAGTATGTTGTCAAGAGTGGGTGAAATCCAAAGATTCAAATGTCAAAGCGATGATCACTATAAACACGGAAAGGATATGGAACGCACACACGAGATGAACGGGGTTAGTGCGACCAAGGAATGAGCGGAAAAGTGTATGAAGCCCTTAAGCAAGGGTGCTCAGTGACACACTAACACAAGAAGAGATCAAAGCTTTGGTTGCAAACGAAGAGACAACAAGATTCACACGTGGCCTCTCTTCTCTTATCTCTCTTTTGCTTAAAAGCTTTTTCTCTTTTGTATATGGTGGCACTTGCACTCTTTTGTATCTATGGTGGCACTTTGTACATTTTTGTATGTATGATGGCACTTGCACTCTTTTGGTGCTTTTATTTCTTTTTCACGCTCTATGTTAGCGTTAGCTCGCTTTTGCTATCTTGCCACACGAGTTTTGCTTAGAAGCTTGACTCCACACTACACACACACCTCACAATCGGGGCCACGTGCAATGTCTCGCAACACTCGATAAGCAATGCTCGATAGGATAGATCACAAAAGAAGAGGGGTTACAAGGGGAATGCAAGTTATACCTAAGATGTTAGGCGGTGATGAACACACAACTTGCGATGAAGGTGGTGGTGTCAAGAGTACGGTTGCAAGTCCGAGGTGCCGAGGATGTCGTCGCTTGCTTCGTAGCTGCAGATTAGTTGTACAAACAAGGCACTCAAACCGGAACAAGCAAACACAAGTTAGCGGAAGAAAATGGTCAAAGTAGCTTGGCGGTGGTGGCGGTGGTAAGCCGGTGGTGGGTGGTGTCGATGCCCTTGCGGTTGCGGCGGAGGTTATGGGGCCGCGGTGATGTTTCCCAGTGGTTTGGGGAGGGTGGCGGTGCTTGCCGGCGGCGGAGAGGGTGGCGGTGGTTGGCGGAGGTGGTGGTGGAGGTGGCGCCCGGTTGGCGCCCGGTTGACCAGGCCCTGGACCGGCCTGCCCGGTCTACAGCCCGGTTGACCGGGTTCTGGCCCGGTTGGCGCCCGGTTGGCGCCCGGTTGGCGCCCGGTTTGCGCCCAGTTTTTTGCCTTTGGCTGTCGCTGGCCTCAAAGTTTTCCTGCACAGCAGCAACTTGCTGCGGACCGTACCTTCGATCCGGAAAATCTTCTCTTCTTTTGTTATTCCGGTTGTCCCGGTGTTGTTCGTGGCGCATCTGTTCCGGCTCCGGTTGCACTGCCGGCTGCGTTGGGTCTCCCAACGCATAGCTATCAGCCACACGTATCATCTCTGCCAGCGTTGTTGGCATGTTGCGCTGCAACTTTTGCCACAACGGTGAACCTCTTCTGCATCCACTGCTAAACCAAGCAATGGCTTGTGCCTCGATTACCCCTTCACAGGAGTTCCTTGTAGTGTTCCACCGGGCCAGATAATCCCGGTCTGTTTCGTTCGGACGCTGCACGCACAGAGCAAGTTGCTGCGGCCTGTTTGGCCTCTGATAAGTGCTGCTGAAATTGCTCACGAAAGCCTCCTCGAAATCCAGCCAGCCATTTATGCTTCCTGCCGGCAAGTTGTTTAGCCAAATTCTTGCCGGTCCAACCAAAAACGATGGTATGATCCTCACGGCCCAACGCCGGTTTCCTCCTCCGGCTACGGTTCCTCCACCGCCTGCAACGTATACCGCGGTCACGTAATCCGCGAGCCAATCTTCCGGCTTGGTGGTGCCGTCATACGTCTTTGTGTCACGGGGCAACATAAAGTTGCGAACTGGTGGTTTTTCTTTCATGATCCTTGGGCCAAAACACTTTGGACCTGGAGGACCTTCCTCCTCGATCATTTCTGACAAGTACACTCTATCCAGACGGTGCCTCGCATCCCGTTCCGGTAAGTATCTCTCTCCCAGGCGTTCTCCCAATGGGTTCCGGTATGCTGCCGGTCTCGTGGAATCGGCTTCATCGTAACATTCCGGTACCGCGGCCCTTGCCTGCCGGTACCTTGGGGGATCTATCTCCTCCTCCTCGTACGCTGCCCTTGCAGCTCGATAGTTTTGCCCGGTCTCATATCTACCGGCATGATTGTTTCCGGCATAGCCTGCAGCGTAGCCGCGCTCTGCCCCTTGGCTTTTTCTACCGGCATCGTGTTGCCCGGCTTGTTGCTTTCCGGCAAGAACCGGATCATACACAGTCATCTGCTGCGCATTCACATCTTTTTCTCTTCTTCTGTCCGGATGGGGGGACGAAGCCTGCCCATGGGACTTGCTACCGGCATTCTTTGTTGAACGCGCGGATTTTGAGGCCGCTGCCTTGTTCAGCTTAGCCAGCTGCTCAGCATTTTGCTGCTCTATGGTTTCCAGCAGCTCTCTAACACGCTCTTGCTGCTTAACCAAAGCATCTCCGGAAAGCGACTCGCATAGCTCTACTGCGGCCTTAGCAGCTTTTATAGTTTTATCTGGACTGCTGTACTTAGGCTTTTCCACGATGCTAACAGATGCAGAAGCGCTCTTGCCGGTAAGAATCTCTTTGCGCAAATCTTGATCTAGGTTGCGAGCCTTTAGCCGGTTTTCCGGCATCCTAGCAGCATGCGCGCTAACAGAAGCAAAGCCATGGGCAGCGTTATACTCACGTACGGTTAGGTTCAGCTCGCGCTGCGCCCTGACGATGTCCTTGCCGCTCTCCGGCATCTTACGGCGCTGCGCCTCCAGCTCCGCCTGAGCCGCTGCCGGATCGATGTTCTGCGCGATGGGGGTGGCGAGGACGTTCATCGCCGCCTGGAGCGGTGTCTCCGGTGGCGCGGATGATGCTCCCGCTGCGCTTGCGCCGCGCTCCAGCGGTGGCTTAGCCGCACGGGTCGAAACCGCGCGACCGGCACCTTCAGCCGCGACCTCCTTTCCTGCACCAGCCACACCGGTCATCATTACCTCGAGGCTGCCGGCGGCGCGACCAGCACAAAGCCATCTTGGCGGGTCCGGTGCCACCAGCACCGGCGAGAGGCGCTGGCGCACGGGGACGGTGCCGAAGTAGACGCGGTGGCTGCCGAACTCGATGATGCGGCCGTTCTTGGGGAAGACGCCGCCGTTGGCGAAGCAGCCCGCGTTGTCGTTGATGAAGTCCATGGCGTAGATGCTCTGCACCAACGCGGACACCGTTCGCTCGCCGGAGACCTCGAGGACGCCCGCCCGAATGTGAACTCCATCAAGCGCCACTTCATGCCCCACGGTGGGCGCCAACTGTCGTCGTGGTGAACAGACAGATGCCATAGGATGGCTTAGATTGGGGCCGAATGGACGCAAGAGGATTCGGGGGAGGGTTTGTGATCAGGTGGGAAGAGATTCCGGATGGTTTCCTCAAGAACTTGGCCAGGGCCAGAGGTTGAAGAAGAAAGACACAAGGAAGAACTCCCTCTAGATCACCATGTTCATAGCTTCAACAGGTTACAAGCTCTTTGTTCATACATACATGCGTACATACATCGTCGTCTGTGCCCGCAAGGAGGGCTGCCCCCTCTCCTTATATAGGGGAGAGGGTGGCTTACAGGGCAAGAAACCCTAATGGCATCTTTGACTGGACAAACTACTTTACCAGGCTACTGTACAAAGCTACTTTATAAAGCTACTTTAACCATAGAAGACACCGGGGTCTTCTTTAATCAGGGAGGCTGACGTCCTCCGGCTTCTTTCTCCGTCATCTTCTTCTTTATCGTCAGCCCTTCGTTTAAAGCTACTTTGCTTCGCTCATCCTTGTCTTCTAGCTCTGGAGAGGATCTTTGACCAGCTTTGCCGACAAGCCCTTCCTACCGGTGGCCCGGTACCTTTTCTATCCGGTTCCGGTATCCCTCTTATGAGGATACCGGTTTAGCCCGTTCAGCCAAACGCCTATCTTAGACTCCGGCATGAACATCTAACCGGTATCCTGATGGCTCAAACCATCCGGTTTGGCATGCCTTTGGCATACCGGGGGTTATCCCCCCAACATGCTCCGTGTACTCCTCCGTATCTTCTTCGTCGCTATACATGTTAGCATGACAAGATCTATATGGTGTGTGTTAGTGGAAGAACACTACCTCGCACTCTTACCAAGGTAAGATAGTATTGAGGTAATCAACCAAGCCAAAAGCAAGATCAAGTGTATCGGGTACACACGCAAAACCACACGCAAAAGCTAGCAAATATGGTGTTAGGTGAGTATGGTGGAAAGCCAAAAGACGAAATCCAAGATCAAGTATGTTGTCAAGAGTGGGTGAAATCCAAAGATTCAAATGTCAAAGCGATGATCACTATAAACACGGAAAGGATATGGAACGCACACACGAGATGAACGGGGTTAGTGCGACCAAGGAATGAGCGGAAAAGTGTATGAAGCCCTTAAGCAAGGGTGCTCAGTGACACACTAACACAAGAAGAGATCAAAGCTTTGGTTGCAAACGAAGAGACAACAAGATTCACACGTGGCCTCTCTTCTCTTATCTCTCTTTTGCTTAAAAGCTTTTTCTCTTTTGTATATGGTGGCACTTGCACTCTTTTGTATCTATGGTGGCACTTTGTACATTTTTGTATGTATGATGGCACTTGCACTCTTTTGGTGCTTTTATTTCTTTTTCACGCTCTATGTTAGCGTTAGCTCGCTTTTGCTATCTTGCCACACGAGTTTTGCTTAGAAGCTTGACTCCACACTACACACACACCTCACAATCGGGGCCACGTGCAATGTCTCGCAACACTCGATAAGCAATGCTCGATAGGATAGATCACAAAAGAAGAGGGGTTACAAGGGGAATGCAAGTTATACCTAAGATGTTAGGCGGTGATGAACACACAACTTGCGATGAAGGTGGTGGTGTCAAGAGTACGGTTGCAAGTCCGAGGTGCCGAGGATGTCGTCGCTTGCTTCGTAGCTGCAGATTAGTTGTACAAACAAGGCACTCAAACCGGAACAAGCAAACACAAGTTAGCGGAAGAAAATGGTCAAAGTAGCTTGGCGGTGGTGGCGGTGGTAAGCCGGTGGTGGGTGGTGTCGATGCCCTTGCGGTTGCGGCGGAGGTTATGGGGCCGCGGTGATGTTTCCCAGTGGTTTGGGGAGGGTGGCGGTGCTTGCCGGCGGCGGAGAGGGTGGCGGTGGTTGGCGGAGGTGGTGGTGGAGGTGGCGCCCGGTTGGCGCCCGGTTGACCAGGCCCTGGACCGGCCTGCCCGGTCTACAGCCCGGTTGACCGGGTTCTGGCCCGGTTGGCGCCCGGTTGGCGCCCGGTTTGCGCCCAGTTGGCGCCCGGTCTGGCGCCCGGTTGACCGGCCCTGGCGCCAGCTGTCCGGTCACTGGCCCGGTTGGCACCCGGTCGACCGGATTTCGCGGGGCATAGTTTTTCTCTCTCCTGTTCTTGAGCGAAATCAAGCCAAATCGACCAAAACGAAGGGAAATGATGGAATTGGGGGCTAATAGTTTGGGATATAGTAGATCAAAAACTCCAACACCAAATCCATGGACCAAAACCACTCAAAACGCAACCAAATCGCAGATCGGTCAAGAGGCAAATTAGGGCTATTTTTGGGGAAAAAATTTTAGAGACGAAATTGGATGGGTGGGGGGTCAAATCCGTGGAAACCAAAGGCTGCTGATACCATATGATGAGGTCTAAGACCCCGTGTGTGGCCCGATCTCGCGGATTGACTTCGAAACCAAGGGGGAGAGATGGGAGAACGCGAGGAACATGAAGAACACGACGAACACGAGGAACTCCGAGACTCACGCACGCACACCAACCCGATACACCCGATGCTTACCTCCGTGGCTCGATGGACCACGCCAATAGAATCTCCGAGGAAGAGGCCGTGGCAGAATTCCCGGAGAGAGATTGGGGTTGGAGAGGAAGAGCTTGGTGAGGGAGAGAGAGTAACTTGTACTAGAATCTCACTCAACAAGATCAAAGTCAACAACCAAGGTGCCTTGATTACAGAGGGATGATACCCAAGGGAGACTAAGCTCAAAGGTAGGTTTGAGTTCAAAACAAGTCTAAGGGGTAAGGAAGGGGTCCAGGCTACTTATATAGGCACACATGGCCAGCAAGGGCGAACAGGTACGCGAATGGATAAGTTAAGGCAGTTTGGTGGGTCATTCCCGTCAGATCCGGTTTGGGTCCGGTCTGACCGGGCCTGTGACCGGGCTGTCCGGTCGTGGGTCCGGTTGACCGGGCGCAAACCGGGAATCTGCGAAGTTTCCGGTCTTCGTCCGGTACGAGGGAGCTGCGCCGGTTTGCGCCCGGTTGACCGGGCCTGTGACCGGGGCGTCCGGTTGTGGGTCCGGTCGGACCGGGTCCTGGACCGGCCAGCGTCCGTCTCTTCCTTGGAGCGCTTCGAGTGACGTCGGCTTCGGCTTCATGATCATCTCCATGTTCAGCTGCTTCTCTCCTTCCCTTGACCTTGGCTTGTCCTCCTCTCCGTGGTCTTGATGCGCCTTGTACCTAATGACACATAGCACATCGGCATGAGGTAGCATTCCATCCAAATGGGTACCAAGATCAAGGGTGGTGAGGAGCGAGTTCACCTCATCATGTAGAGCTTTCACTCGGGCTCGTGTCATCGGTCCACTTGGGGGACTTGTTGGTCTTGGTGTAGCGACGTCGGTGACCGGGGCTACATCAATGGGCGTTCTGAAAAACTTAACTTTGAAATCAAATGAAGAGAATATTTGTGAAAATTTACTTACACTCTTGTCTTTGAGACTTTGCCAAAATTTGATGAATCATGTTCTATCTTATTTGAATCTACTTAAAAATTTGCCACACTTTTCACTCTCTAACTTACTCATCAAATTCTCTTTCAGATTGAGCCAAATGAACCCATCAACACCAAGTTTTACCAGCTTGGGAACGGAGGGAGCTTGATCTTCGAGCACGACCTCAACGCCCTTTCGGACTTCCTCGAGCGCCCGCACCCTGAGTTCCACGGGATTCAGGTGGACGACACTCCTGGAGGAGAGTTGCAGTGGATCATCACTGCCGACTTGAGGGGCAAGATGGAGCCTCCCACCTCAGAGAGGATCCTCTTCTCCTTCCGCGAGAGCAACTGGCTCGACGGACTCGCACGTGGCCTTCAGGAGGCACTTGCGTGCCTCTGTGGGCAGAACGTGGTGCGCATCCTCGCTTCGCGCTTCACGCATCTCGTGAGGCGTGATGCCATGGGAGTGCCCATGGAGCTGCAGCCGCACCCGCAGCTGAGGCACCATGCTGAGCACCTGGACTTCATGCTCTACCAGACTCAGAAGGACCTCGACGCCACTCGCGCTTACGCGAACCAGACCCATGCTCACATCATCGAGCAGGGTGAGGCGATCAAGCTACTCAACAACGACCGCAAGAGCCTTCGCCAGCAGCGTGCCAAGAAGGACTCGACGATTGCGCGCCTTCGCGCCAAGATCGCGTCTCTTGAGGCCACTGTCAAGGCCCAGGAGGATCAGATTAGAGAGCTGGAGGATGACGACGGAGGTATCGACCTTCAGGGAGGAGGAGCCTTCCTGAGCGACGACGATGACTTTGAGGAGGACGAGTTCACCGAGGAGGAGGACTACGAGTTCCTGGAGGCAGGACCTGACGACTACGTCCCGATCGACGTCGAGGATGAGGAGTAGTTGCACTAGTGTCACTTATGTAGGTGTGAGTTGTATCCCGTCCTTTGTATCGTAGCATGAGAATGGTTCTTAAAACCATTGGAGTATAAGTGTGTTAGTTTGTAATGTGTGTTGAATGAATGAATGTTATGTTTGTCATGAAAAGACTACAAGTTTCAAATGTTTTCAAACTTACTCAAAATAAACCATAGAAATTTCCCTCTTATCTCATGATCTTCTCTATCTTCAGATGGCCCCTCCCAATCGCACCAACAACGATGCGATGATGCAACTGCTGCAAACCCTGCTTGCCGACAGGGAGACAGAAAGAGCTGAATGCCAAGCCAACATCGCAGCCTTGCAGAACCTTGCCAACCAAGGCCATGGAAATCATGACCACCCCGGATCCAAGCTCAAGAACTTTCAGAACACCAATCCGCCGGTGTTTAGCAAGACTGAAGAACCCCTCGACGCCGACGACTGGCTCCAGACTATGGAGAATAACTTGGAAGTAGCCGGAGTGAAAGCCAATGAGAAGGTCTTGTTTGCAACCCACTATCTTGCCGGACCTGCCCGCGCTTGGTGGACAAGCACCCGTGCCATGAACGGAGGTCAGTTCATGACTTGGGAGGATTTCAAGCTCAAGTTCAGCAAGTATCATGTACCCCCAGGTCTTATCAAGAAGATGAGGGATGAGTTCCATGAACTGAAGCAAGGTCGCTTGACGGTGGTAGAATACCGCGACAGGTTCCTTACACTGTCAAGGTATGCCCCCGACGAGACCGACACCACCGAGAAGAGGCAGGAGAGATTCCTGAACGGACTGCATGATGAGATGCAGACTGTCCTCGTCAACATCCCCTTCACCGACCTTGAAGCCCTTGTTGACTCCGCCATCCAGATGGAGGGCAAGCTGAACCAAGCCAATGAGAACCGCAAGCGTCGTATGATGCACCAGAGTGGGTCTAGCAATGCCCAGAAGTATCGCCCCAGCTCAAGCGGAGGTTTCACTCCGAGAAACAACAACAAGCCCCAGATGCAGAACTCACGCCCCGGTTATCAGAACCGGAGCGGAGGAAACTCCAAGCCAGGAGGCTACAACAACAACAGCTACAACAACAACAACAACTACAACCGCGCTCCTCCCAGAGCCCCCAACAACAACAACAACAACACCAACACCGCTCCCAGAACCGGAAGCAACGCCATCCCCGTTGCGACCAAGGACAAGGCCACCATCACTTGTTATGAGTGTGGTGTAGTGGGACACTACTCCAACGAGTGTCCCAAGAGGCTCGCCAAGCTCGCCGGCAACACCGCTGCACCTTCTCAGCAGCAACGCCATGTCTCCACCGGCAAGAAGTTCGCCCCCAACAACCCCAATAACCGCAACGGCCGTCTCTACCACATGAACGCCGAAGAAGCCCAGGAAGCACCAGATGTTGTACTGGGTATGTTTTCTGTCAACCACATCCCTGCCAGAGTGTTGTTTGATTCCGGAGCATCTCATTCTTTTGTCACTGAAGACTTTGCATCAACAAGTAAAATTCAACCTATCAGTTTGAAGCATGTTATGATAGTTCAAATTCCCGGATCAACTACCAAAGCCAGAAAATTTTGCAAAAATGTACCCATCAAAATCCATGATGTAGATTTCTATGCCGATCTAATCATTCTGGGAACCAAAGGTTTGGAAGTCGTACTAGGAATGGACTGGATGTCAAAACACCATGGTTTGATTGACTGTGCAAAGAAAGCCATAACCATGACTAGCAACACCGGTATCATAGTAGAACATGTCTCTGAAAGACTACCCAGAAAATTCACCTGCAACCAAAGTGTATCCAAGCCAACTCTGGATCAAATAAGGGTCGTTTGTCGCTACCCTGATGTGTTTCCGGATGATCTACCCGGTATGCCCCCAGATCGGGATATCGAGTTCATCATCGAGTTAATCCCCGGAACTGGACCTATTGCCCAGAGAGCCTACAGCATGAACGCAACAGAGCTTGTGGAGCTGAAGAAACAGATAGATGATATGTTAGCCAAGGGTCCGATTAGACCTAGTGCATCCCCCTGGAGATCCCCAGTTTTGTTTGTGGACAAGAAGGATGGTGCCAATCGTTTATGTATGGACTATCGTAAGCTTAACGATGTCACCATCAAAAACAAATACCCCCTACCCAAGATAGAAGACTTGTTTGATCAGCTAACCGGAGCCAAAGTTTTCTCCAAGATAGACCTTAGAACTGGATATCATCGGCTGAAGATCCGAGCCACCGACATTCCAAAAACTGCCTTTACCACTAGATATGGGTTGTATGAGTACAACGTCATGTCGTTTGGATTAACCAATGCCCCCGCTTATTTCATGAATCTCATGAATAAGATCTTCATGAACTTTTTGGACAAGTTTGTCATTGTCTTCATCGATGACATCCTTGTATACTCCAAGTCCGAAGAGGAACATGAACATCACTTGGAGACTGTATTAGAAACCCTTAGACACCACCAGTTGTATGCCAAGTTCAGCAAGTGTGAGTTTTGGTTGGAGGAAGTAGGATTCCTGGGACACATCTTGTCTGCAGGAGGAATTGCCGTAGATCCCGCCAAGATCAAAACTGTTATGGAATGGCAAGCCCCAACCACCCAAACCGAGGTCCGTGCTTTTCTTGGATTAGCCAGATATTACCGCAGATTTGTAGAAGGCTTTTCGAGCATCGCTCGACCAATGACCCAACTGTTGAAAAAGGACAAGAAGTTTGAGTGGACTGACAAATGTGAAGAGAGCTTTCAACAGCTCAAGAGTAGACTGACCTCAGCCCCAATCCTGATCATGCCAGACATCACCAAGCCCTTTGACGTATATTGCGACGCCTCCAAGGTTGGTCTTGTATGTGTACTTATGCAAGAAGGCAAAGTTGTATCCTACCTTTCAAGACAGTTGAAGCAACATGAGCAGAACTACCCCACCCATGACCTCGAGCTTGCAGCCGTGGTCCTAGCCTTGAAAGTTTGGCGTCATTACCTCATGGGTAATCGATGCGAGATCTACTCTGACCACAAGAGCCTGAAATATATCTTCACCCAGAAGGAGCTGAACATGAGACAACGCCGATGGATCGAATTGATCAAGGATTACGACATGGAGATTCACTACCACCCCGGCAAGGCCAATGTGGTAGCGGATGCTTTGAGTCGACTGCCGTGTCAGTTGAACTCCATGATCGCAACTGAGCAGCCCAGCTTGTGCCAAGAGTTTGAACAATTCAGACTTGAACTTGTTAGTGAAGGATTCCTAGCCAGCATAGAACTGCAACCCACCTTGATTGGTCAGATCAAGGAAGCCCAGAGGGACAATGCTAGCATTGACGGAATCAAGAAACAGATAGCCGCAGGAAAAGCCCCCGGATTCACCGTCGATGAAGCCGGAGTTCTTTGGTACCAAGAATGCCTCTGCGTACCATCGGACTCAGACTTGAAGCAAGTCATCCTGCAAGAAGCCCATGACACCCTTTATTCAATCCACCCCGGAGGTACCAAGATGTATCAAGACCTGAAGGAGCAATTCTGGTGGCATGGAATGAAGAGAGAAATCGGCAGCTACATCGCCAAGTGTGACATCTGTCAGAGAGTCAAGGCAGAACATCAACAACCTGCAGGACTGCTACAACCACTGCAGATTCCAGAATGGAAGTGGGACTCCGTAGGAATGTACTTTATCACCGGACTGCCCAAATCCAGCAAAGGCAATGATTCAATATGGGTAGTGGTCGATAGATTGACCAAGGTCGCCCATTTCATCGCCGTCAAGACCACATACCAAGGCCCGAAGTTAGCTGAACTGTACATTTCCAGAATAGTCACCCTGCACGGAACCCCGAAGTCGATAGTGTCAGATAGAGGATCACAGTTCACCTCAAGATTCTGGCAGAAAGTGCATGAAGGACTAGGAACCCGTCTGAATTTCAGCACCGCCTATCACCCTCAGACTGACGGACAGACTGAGAGAGTCAACCAGATATTGGAGGACATGCTGAGAGCATGTGTACTGGAATATGGATCCAAGTGGGAAGACTGCTTACCTTACGCAGAATTCTCTTACAACAACAGCTATCAAGCTAGCCTACAGATGGCCCCCTTTGAAGCCTTGTACGGAAGGAAATGCCGTACCCCCCTGAACTGGTCGGAAGTTGGAGAAAGCCAAGTCTTTGGACCAGATGTTCTTCGTGAAGCCGAAGAGAAAGTGCACAAGATTCGCGAGTACCTCAAGACGGCACAATCAAGACATAAGAGCTACGCCGACAAGAGACTTCGGGAGATGACCTTTGAGATCGGAGATTTCGTCTATCTCAAGGTATCCCCCTTGAAAGGAATGCAGAGGTTTTAGCTGAAAGGAAAACTCGCACCCCGATATGTCGGACCCTTCAAAGTTCTGAGTCAGTATCGTATCAACTGGAGTTGCCCGAAGAAATGTTGGCTGTGCACGACGTGTTTCACATCTCACTCCTCCGGAAGTGCCTTGAAGTCCCTGAGAAGACCAAAGTGTTCAAGAACATCGATCACAGATTGGTGGATATCAACAAGGACCTCACTTACCGCAAAGCGCCGATTCTCATCCTGGAGGAAGCTTACCAAACCACCCGCACCCGAAGCATCAAGTTTCTGAAGATACAATGGAGCAATCATACTGAAGATGAAGCCACCTGGGAACGCGAAGACTGCATGAAGAAGGAGTACCCAGATCTCTTTAGTACCTAACTTTCTTTTCGATCTCGGGATGAGATCTTTTGTAAGGGGGAAGGGTTTGTAACATCCCAAATTTCAATAAAAAGAAAGTTAGAAGAATTCCAGAGAGCAAAATTTCAAACCAACAAAAACTTTTTAAATTGCATATAGTGCCATGCATAGGACTTGTGCATTTGAGTGATGTGCCATGATGATTGTTATTATGTGTATGTGCTATACACTAAAACCCTAATGTGATCATGAGAAGATCACCAACCAAATAAATCAAAAAGAGAAAGAAATCAAATAAAAGAAAAACCCTAAAACCCTCACATATGGCTTATGCCATTTTTATAAATTTTGACCCTAGACCATTTTGGTCTTCACCCTTAATTGAATAATGATACTAAACACTTATTACAACTTTTGGAATCAAAGAAACACAAATCAAATGGATTTCAAATTCAAATTTGGCTCACATATGATAATGGTCAAATCTGCCAATTATAGTCTGATCACTACTTTGAGCCCCTGCAATTCAAAATTTTCAAACTAAACTTTGTCAACTCTTTGCACCTCATCCAAGACAACATCAAGGTGAACACTTTTTTGTAAAGATCACCATGCCAAATTCTTTCTAGATCAAATGCTATGCTCATCCAAAGTTGCAACATTTTATCAAGTGGAACATTCTCACACCTATCAATTTTTGCAAATCTTTGAATTAAACAATTCCACCACCACACCTCATCATCTCTGGTCAAATACAACTCAACCAAACACACACATTTCAAATTGGTCAACCATTTGAACTCACTCAAAAATTGGACAAATTTGCAAATTACAAATATGGAACTATTTGGCACTATTTCAAATAGTGCTCTACCCAACCCTAATCTACCCCAAACTACTCTAAATGGTCCCCTGGTTCCCTCTCACCCTTAATGATGCATAGCAACCCTAAGGAGAGAGGAGGGAAAGCTAGGGCATGGCCATGCCGGCCATGTCGCCACCCCGACGCACCTCCCCTCTCTCCTCTCCTCTCCTGCCCTGGCCACCTTGCCAAACCTCGCCACCGCACCACCCTAGCCACGCCTACACCAGCCCTGGTCGAGGAAGCCACGACCACTCGCCGGAGATCGCGCGCCAAGATCACCACCGGATGCCGCTCGCGTCGCGCGTGGACGTCACTGGCCACGCGCCACTCCACCACCTCGCACCCGCCCTGGCCCCTCTCTTGCTGCGTTGAGCCTCGCTGCGCCACCACGATACCACCAGACACACTCACGACCACTCCCTGGACCGCCGCCACCGGAGACAAGGAAGGAAATCCCGTAGGCACCGCCACTCGACACGGAAGCAATGTGTCGCCCACAGACGTCGCCCGACCGTGCCGTTGCTACCTATAGCTTTGCCTGGACGAGGAGAACGCTGCCGCACCGTTGCCTAGCCCAACACCTCGCCGAAATCGCTGCGCCATGGTCGACTTCAACCCTGCCCCGCAGCACCTGCTCGCTTCTATAAATACCGTGTTCCCTGGAAGCCACTGAGCACACCATCTCGTTCCCCATCCACCACTGCCACCTCGAGCTCCGCCACTACTACAGGCTACGTCGCTGTCGTCCACAACTACCTCACGCACACTGCCCACCCTTGCTGGAGCCTCGGTGAGCCCTCCGACCCCCTAGGCTCGCCGGAGAAGCCACGGCATCTCGTCGGAGACGACGATGCACGTGAGCCGTCCGATGATCGTCTAATCCTACGCCCCACATTAAAACATACCGTTTCGGGTTTTATGACTCGCTGACGAGTGGACCTCATGCTGTCAGCAAGCCCACACGTCTGTGGACCGTGGTGGGCTGGGTGTGGGCCGTTTTAATCCAATTCGGCCCAGTTTCGTTTCCCGTCGGCCCTTTAATTCAAAATCCATTTAAATGAATTCAAACAATTTCAATACTGGCTCCAACTTTGAAAATCCATAGAATCTGTTTGGCTTGGCCAAATTTAACAAATTTCATATTGTTGGAAAGCTATGAAAAAGATCTACAATATGCCGCTGGTCCCACTTCAAGCTCTATTGTGGAATTAATCTGATAAAAAGATGAAGGCAGGGACTTTTCCCTATTCAAATAATTATTAAAAATCAACCAAAATAGATATTAAGTTAATTCTAACTCCAATAGCTCACATTTGACTTACACTAATTGTTTATGCAAGAAAATGGTGTGGTCACTTTGCATGATCATGCCCTAGTTTAATTAATGGACAATATGGCTGGTTTATCTAAGTGATATTGTCCAAAACTATTATGCAAATCATATGAATTATTGTGCTTCATTTAAACCTTGTCCCAAATGAATTCATGTGATGTTTGGACCCCTGGCCAAACTCTCTTATATGAATTACTTGGAGATTTAAATCATTTGTAGCATAATTAGATGGTATGAGGTGGTCTACCTCATTTAAATCATTTTCTCAAATGATGATAATGAATGTTTGACTTAGGTCAATATAAGTTCATGTATGATTGTTTGAGAAATTAAATCTTAAGAAGATTTCAATGAGAGGAAATTATTCCTCAAGAACCCTATGGAAACTATCATTTTACATATTAAATAAAAGGAAATTATTTCTCCTCAAGCAACACAACCAATGCACCCTAATTAGATTAATTGTGTGCTTATAATAGCTTGTGTGAATATATGTGATGTATGGAATAGCCATTGAATTAGTTGAGTGATTATACTCGTATTTAAATTTAGACGCTAGCACCGGAGAATACCCGGAGGAAGAAGGTTGCTATCAGGAGGAGGAGGAGGAGAACTTTGAGAACTACCAAGGCAAGCTAATATTCTTGCAAAGTGCAAAGCCCTTTGGGGAAAGTCGCCATAGTCTTATCTTTTCTTACCATAAGCCTATCCCAAGTTTCTACATTACAAGTTTTACTTGTTGTTTTCCAAGAGTTTACTTTTATAGTTAACTTTGGTCAAAGTGAAAGAAGTTTACTAGAGTAGTAAAGTTAGTCTCAATCAAGCAAAGCAAGATAGCACCCCTCATGATTTAGAGCTAGTGCTAATGATTAAAACTTGACTACTAGATGGGAACAATGTGACTTGAACTGAAGTTTGAAACCTTGGAATGATGACGCATTCCATTGAATGATTTTTGAAGGTGAATATGACAAAGAGAAGATGGTGATTTTTGATAAAACTGATATTGGTTTGAATGCGATACCTTTCCAATATTGAGTACCCCCACAATACCTGATTATGGGTAGGGCTTAACTGGAAGTTTATGCGTCTTAGTATGGGTTCCCTCTGAACACACATCATAGGGGTTATGCTTGAGGCTGCCTCCGTTGTTGAGAAATGATGTGAATTGAGGTGAATTGTACGGCCAAGCCCTGTGCAGTTCCCAGGTTGACAGTTGGTCTTCACTGGAAGGCCAAGCTCATGGGGAGAGGTGCTCATACTAGGATTTGTAAGTGAAAGGTTATGGTTGATGATCCGCGTACTGTGTTACGATGATTCGGGGTAATCCCGACGGATGAAATCAAATGTTGTGGCACAAGTGTGCAACCTCTGCAGAGTGTCAATCTATTCGAATAGCCGCGTCCACGGTTACGGACGGTTGGAAAGGCCATACAGTTTCCGATGTCAATTTCTTGAAAATGATGTTGAAGTGAAATGGGTGAAATGAATTGTGAGGTGGTGAATTGAATTGAAATCACCACTTGAATGGTGGGAATGACACTAATGTTCCCACTTGAGTTAGTTAGCACATGAATAAGGTTTTACTCAAATACTTGTGAACTAAAATTGGCTTTATGCAAATAAACTAGAGCTTAGCAAACCTTACTAGAAATGTTTAGCACTTACATTAGTATTAGTTTGCGAGTACTTGAAGTACTCACGGCTTTGTCCCTGGCTATTCAAATGGCCAGAGTATGAAGATGAACAAGGAGATGACCAGCAGGACGCCTACGACAACTAGGAGTCTTCCGACGTCAAGCGTTGGCCTGTGGACTAGAGAGTCCTTGTATCTTACGCTTCCGCTATGAACTTGTATTTGTTCATTGATCAATAGATCAACTATTCGTGTAATATGGATGATGTGATTCCAATTGTAAGACATTATGGTTTGTAATGAATGATGATTGTGATACTTAACTATTATGCCTCGCAACAACAATATTCCTGGGATTGCGATGTATGACATAATAGGCATTCGGACATAAAAATCCGGGTGTTGACAGTTGTCTTCTCCTCTTGTGCCATCATGTTTAGATCTTGTGAGCTGCCTATCATGATCAAGATCATCTATTTGTAATGCTACATGTTGTATTTGTTGGGATCCGATGAATATGGAATACTATGTCAAGTTGATTATCGATCTATCATATATGTGTTGTTTATGATCTTGCATGCTCTCCGTTGCTAGTAGAGGCTCTGGCCAAGTTGACACTTGTAACTCCAAGAGGGAGTATTTATGCTCGATAGTGGGTTCATGCCTCCATTTAATCTGGGACAGTGACAGAAAGTTGTAAGGTTATGGATGTGCTGTTGCCACTAGGGATAAAACATCAATGCTTTGTCTAAGTATATTTGTATTGTTTACATTACGCACAGTACTTAATGCAATTGTCTGTTGTTTGCAACTTAATACTGGAAGGGGTGCGGATGCTAACCCGAAGGTGGACTTTTTAGGCATAGATGCATGCTAGATAGCGGTCTATGTTCTTTGTCGTAATGCCCTAAGTAAATCTCATAGTAGTCATCATGATATGTATGTGTATTGTTATGCCCTCTCTATTTGTCAATTGTACAACTGTAATTTGTTCACCCAACATGTTATTTATCTTATTGGAGAGACACCACTAGTGAACTGTGGACCCCGGTCCATTCTTTTACATCTGAAATACAACCTACTGCAATCATTGTTCTCTGTTGTTCTTTGCAAGCAAACATCATTCTCCACACCATACGTTTAATCCTTTGTTTACAGCAAGTCAGTGAGATTGACAACCTCACTGTTAAGTTGGGGCAAAGTATTTTGATTGTGTTGTGCAGGTTCCATGTTGGCATCGGAATTCCTGGTGTTGCGCCGCACTACACTCATTCACCAACAACCTTCACGTGGCCTTCATCTCCTACTGGTTCGATAACCTTGGTTTCTTACTGAGGGAAAAACTTGCTGCTGTACGCATCACACCTTCCTCTTGGGGTTCCCAACAGACGTGTGCTTCACGCGTCATCAATCTCCTCTGTGTTACTGACTGCTGTTATGTTACTATTGCCATTGCTCTCATATTACTGCTGCTTTCACACCACCCCTGTTACTAGTGCTTTTCCAGGTGCAGCTGAATTGACAACTCCACTTTTAAGGCTTATAAGTATTTTTTACCTCCCCTTGTGTCGAATCAATAAATTTGAGTTTTACTTCCCTCGAAGACTATTGCGATCCCCTATACTTGTGGGTCATCAAGACTATTTTCTGACGCCTTTGCCGGGGAGGCATAGCTCTACTCATAAGTTCACCTGGGGAGTACACTTTACTTGTCTCTCTGTTTTTATTTTGTTTTAGTTCGTCTTGTCTAGTTTATTTGTGATTAGTTTATTTCTGTTTAGTTGTGTGTTGTTTAGTTTATTTTTGTCTAGTTTTTATTTTTCTTATATACCAAAAAATCCATAAAAAATTGAAAAAACGAAAAACTAAAAAAATATTGTTATGGAAGAACCTGCTAGACCCTCTATGGAGCAATTTATAAAGTATAGAGAATCATGTAAGGGTACAGTCATGAGAGCCGTGTTAAAAAAAGTTGGATCTAATTGCTAAAATTTTGCGTAAATGGCATGATATAAATTGTACTAAACATCTTAAATTCCAATGTGGCTTTAGTAAAGAAGTTTTAATTGTGAACTATCATTGGAATAACTATATTCATCTTGGGTTTGAAGAAGTAGAACAATTTATCTTATTTATGGGAGCTTCTGAAATAGAATCCTTCATGTATAAAAATTATGAAACCTGTGAAGCTTGAAAAACCTTAAAGAATATGTCTCTTCTATCCTTGATTATTGCATATAAAATTTCAGCAATAATTTTTATATCATTGATTATAAAGAGAGACTCAGTCATGCACAAGAATGTATCCACAATTTGCAGGAACCTGTGGAAGAAGAAATGGCTGAACCTGAAAGCTCATTAGATGAAAAAGAGGAGAAGAATGACAAACAAAAGGAGGAAGAATGGATTAGCTACCCATGACTACCTTCTAATGAGAGTAACTCTTTATCCCTTACATTATTTGATTGTCCCCCATGCTTACCAAAGGAGGATGAATGTTATGTTCCTGTGGATTCTCTTGAAATATCTACTACGAGTAAAACTTGTGATAATAATTATGCTCCTATTATCTATGATAATCCATGCTACTTTCATAAATATTATGATAATCCTATATTTGTGCCTAACTTTGAAATGCATGATACTAAAGAGTTTTGCTTGGAAAATGTTTATGATAAAGCTCTAGATGATGGTCCTATGTTACTTGATAATATTAATTTTACTACTATTGAAAATGAAATTGGAGGGGTCTTGACTTTATCTTGGAGCCCCATACCTCTTGAGAATGATCAGTCATCTTGTTTTAAAATTGTTAAAAGTGGGTTTGAATGTTTTAATCCCACTATTTTTGAGCTTGATAAAAATTATGTGTTTGTAGATCATGAAAAGCATGATTCATGTGATAGTTATATTGTTGAGTTTATTCATGATGCTACAAAAAATTATTATGAGAGGAAAATATGGTTGTAGAAGTTTTCATGGTACTAAAACACCTCTCTATATGCGTAAAGTTTTGAAGTTACTCTTGTTTTATCTTCCTATGCTTGTCACTTTGTTCTTTGTGAATTTATTGGTGTACAATATTTCTATGCATAGTAAGTGGGTAGACTTAAATATGTTTCATATTTTCTCCTTGATGATCTATTTTGCTTCAATTCATATTTCTTATGTTAGCATCTTCTCAAATTACCGAGCCTAGCTAAAAGGCACTAAAGAAAAGCGCTTATGGGAGACATCCATTATTTTATTTCTGTAATTTTTCTTTTATGTTGAATCTTGGAAGTTATTACCTCTATAATAACCTTTCCTTATCATTTTTATTTTGTTTTTTTGCCAAGAATATCCTCTAATAGGAAGAAAGCAAGATTTGGGAAAGTTGTTGTCCTGAAAATAGATTCTCTGCTGTCACCATAAAACTTCGTATAAATAGCTAGTGCGAAATTTTGAGCTGACAATTTTTTTGCATATGCCTCAGGTTATTATCTAACTTTCGTTAGTTGACTACTTGTCGATCTGAGCAACATAAGATTTTCCTAAAAATCGATCTTTACTTGCTGTTCTGCTTTGACATATTTCTATCACCATTTGCATTTGCCGCTTGATCTCTTTCTTATTTTTTGAGTTCTTTTGAGAGAAGGAGCATTTCAAAGAAATTGCTACAGTAGCGAAATATTTTAATGGATTTTTGATTTATGTTAGAACTGAAACAAGTGGATTTGTTAGTTTGATTACACTAATGATGCTAATAAGAAATGTGTGAAGTTTTGTATGAAGGAAGTTTTGAAGTGTAGGGAAAGAAGAATGATGTGATGAGATGAAGGATGGACAAAAGCTCAAGCTTGAGGATGCCCATATCACCCCAAGAAATATTCAATAGGTACAAGCGTCAAAGCTTGGGGATTCCCAAGGCATCCCCTTCTTCATCAACAAAAATATCAGGTCATCTTTCAATACGCTATATTTTTATTGAATCATACACTATGTGTTGTTCTTGGAGTGTCTTTGCTTGTGTTTTTAGTTTTATTTTGTTTTGTTTGCTGTAGCATATGGTTGGACCCCAAAATATTTGTTTTGGAGAGAGACACACTCCATTTTCATTGCATAGAACACTCTAGTTTTTATTCTTATTATTCTGCGGGTGTTCTACTTTGCTAGTACTGCGTTTAGCTCGATCTTGGTTTTCGATTCTAGTTTTGTTAAAAGCTCATTAGTATTGTTTATTTATGTATGATTAGCTCTCTGATCCATATTTATTTTCATCTCTGAGAGCTATTTCAAATAAGTTGATTGGTGTTGGAGACGAGTAAAATATTTCATGCTTATAGTGATGCAAAAAGAAGCTTGCTTAGACTGTGGCATAGACTTTGACATGTCATGTTAGATGTTATTTTAATCATATGCTTAGTAATTATTGTTTTATCATGACTTGTCTCAAATATCTGAGAGTGCTTAATGCGCCATTGGAAGAATCATGTGTTGTTTCCATCATACAAAAGCAGAATATTGTGGTATTCTCCTTTAATGCTGTTATTGGGTCGACTTGGCACATGCTTACACCATGTTATGACTACAAACCAGTCACCTAAAGCCTCTATGATCATTTAGTTATTAACTTGTTATATCACTTTATGTTTTGATTAATAATGTTTCGTCGCTATGCATGATTATGGCCATTATTGCTCTCTTAGTTGGTCGCTCCCAGTCTTTTGCTAGCATTTGCCTGTATTGAGTATGAGCTCTACTCGTGCATCTAGCCACTAAAAACCAAAGCTTGCCAATTGTGTCCACCATATCTACCCATATGTGGTATTTCACCGCCACTCCAAAGTAAATTTCTTGTGTGCTATCTTTAAACCTTCAAAATTACTATCTGTTTTGTGTTTTGTTTTAGCTCATGAGGAAGTATTGAAGATTTATTGTCTTTTCATGACTTCACATCTTGACTAAGCATTAATAATGTGCTAAAGTCCATTAATATTGCAAAAAGAGCAAGGCAACTAGGTGTCCATCCCAAACAAAATATAAAATAAACAAATAAATGATCCGCACATTATGTACTAGAGAGATCCTAAATAATGTTGTGCAATGAAGAACTACACGGGAGCCGCTCTTGAGGTCACTATATGAAAGGATGATAGATTGTTTGATGCCATTCGTTGACATAGACATGCATACCTATCAAATACATTTTCAACACCTCTATTTTATGCAAAATAAAAAAGGTCTAGCACATGAGTGATCCCTGCTTCCCTCTGCTCAGGGTCTTTCTTTTACTTTTATGTTGAATCTTCATCTTCTTGCTTTATGCGCCACTAAGAGAGCATAGTTGTCAATCTGAGTATAATGTGCATAGTCCCAAAATTTATTATTGATTGATTCATGATTATGACTATTACTTGTTCTAAAATTATTTGTATCTAGTCACACTCTAAACTTTAAAGGTGTCCTGCCATTTATGTTTTGCTACTCCATAAAGGACAAGCTGAATACCACTTTGCTATATTTTCGCTATGACCATAAACAAACAGTTGCTTTCAGTGCATTATTATTCATGACCATTTATTTGAGTTACTTCTCATGTTATAACATATAGTTGCTAAGCTCTATGGTTAGAATTATATCTATCATGCCTATGTTTAGAGTACTTTGATTTCAGCTCACAATGCTTTTACAATAACTTAATGAAGATTGTGTTGGCCTCATGTCACCTCAAAAATTATCTTTGTTATCACTTACCTACTCGAGGGCGAGCATGAGTTAAGCTTGGGGATGCTTGATACGTCGCAAACGTGTCTATAATTTTTCATGCTCCATGCTTCTTTTACACCAATTTATATATGTTTTGGTTATACTTCATTGCACTTTTACATGATTTCCGGCACTAACCTATTAGCAAGAATGCCACAGTGGCAGTTCCTTGTTTTCTGCTATTTTTGTATTTCAGAAAAGTTGTACAGGAAATATTCTCGAAATTGGACGAATCAAAAGGCGAAGTCAATATTTTACCAAAACAAAGACGAAGTCCGAAGGGGGGGTCGAAGAGGCGCAGTAGGGCGCCCAAACCACCCCTAGGCGTGGCCTGGACTAGGCCCGCACCTAGGGTAGGTGTGGGGCCACCAGGCACCCCACCGACCTAAATCTTCCGCCTATATAAAGCCTTCGACGAGAAAACCCTAAATATACAAGCCTCCATCCACGAAAAGTTCCGCCACCGCCGCCATCGTCCAGACGAGTTTCGGGGGTCAGAAGTTCCTGTTCCAGCACCCTGACGCGACGGGGATTGATCCTCAGAGCCATCTCCATCGACTCCACCGCCTCCACTTCGACTCCATGACAGTTCGTGAGTAGTCCCCCCTGGACTACATGTTCTCGATTGTAGCTAGTTGGTACTCTCTCCCATGCACTTCAATACAATGATCTCATGAGCTGCCTTACATGATTGAGATCCATATGATGTAATCGGTGTTGTGTTTGTTGGGATCCGATAAATTGTGGAATTGTGATCAGATTGTTCGTCATATTATCATACTACTGTTATTTAAGATCTTGCATGCTCTCCGGTACTTGTAGTTACCTTGATCAAGTAGTTACATGTATCTCCAAGAGGGAGTATTTATGCTCGATAGTGGGTTCATGCCTCTAGTTTTCTGGGAGAGTACTGACATTAACTTCTAAGATTGTAGATGTGATATTGATACTAGGGAGAAAACAACAATGTTTTATCCGAGGGTAATTCTATTGTTTACTTTACACACATTGCTTAATGCGTTAGTCTGTTGCTTGCAACTTAATACTGAAAGGGGTTCGGATGATAACCTGAAGGTGGATTATTAGTCATAGACGCAGTTGGATTACGGTCTATGTATTATGTTGTAATGCCCAATTAAATAATACCCTCACAATTATCAACTGTCCAACTATAATTTGTTCACCCAACACATGTTATTTGGAGAGTTACCACTAGTGTAGATAGCTGGGAACCCCGGTCCTTCGATCATCATTATTGCTCTCAAGTCAACTACGCACTGGGATATTTTCCGATGCCATCTCCTCTGTGTTACTGCTACTGCTGCTGTGTTACTATTGACATTGCTCTCATATTACTGCTCCTTTCACATCACCCATGTTACTAGGGCTTTTCTAGGTGCAGCTGAATTGACAAATCCGCTGTTAAGTCTTATAAGTACTATTCTTTACCTCCCCTTGTGTCGAATCAATAAATTTGGGTTTTACTTCACTCGAAGACTGTTGCGATCCCCTATACTTGTGGGTCATCACCGGTCCACTTGTATAACTTGCTGCACATTGCAGTGCATTCTAAGATCTTACCGTACCTCCCGGCCGGGCTCGATCACACTTAAACAACATGTGCATAATATCTTTAACTCCCCACGCACACACCTGGCATTGACTAGTTTTTTCAGTGTGGCGATTCACAAGTGTACACATACATGGGACTATTCCATGCAGATCCCGCCAAACGAAGATTTCACCTTTGCCGATACTATTAGCTTCCATATACTTTCTATAGGGTTGGCACGAGATCCACTAGCCTCATCTCTCCTCCTAAATCGACTGCCAAATTGGTGTTTCCACTCTAAATGGTAGGCCGATTTGACTGTGAAAATACTATTTTTTGTGTAGTGCCATGCAACTGTATCTTCAGAGTCCAAAGGCGACAATGTATCACTTGAATCATGCATACATCTCTTGGAATGAAGTTCTCTTCAAATAACCTTGCATCCCAACTACCCGTGGTTGGATCAATATGCTCATCGACATTGGTGATAACTCTCCTCCCTTGCCTTGTAAATATTTTTTCCTCGTAGAACTATTCGGCAGCCACATGTCATTTCATACGTTCACATAAGTAGTACTGCTCCCAACTTGCAATATGTAGCCTCTTTAAAAGTCCCTATGCCAACCATTAGGCTTTGCCATGTAAAGGATGCTCCCTTCATGAGCTCATATTTTAAAATATCTCAAGAGTAGTATCTTGCTCGAAGACCTTGAGCACACAGTGAATCAGCTACCTCAGTTAACCTACAAATTTGCTTTGCCATCATAGCTAAGTTGAAACAATGCAAGTATCAAACCCAATGCACCAAGATTTTTCGGAGTGCACATCTTCCACCATGAATACCAATGCATGGCTTTTTTCACATCCTTTTATCTCTACCAGAAACGGGCTATCGCTGAGGAAATTACCTTACAAATCCCTTTTGGAAGTTTGAAAACTGTCATAGCATAATTAAGGATCTCTTGGGCCACGGCCTTCAGAAAAATCACTCCCCCTATAGACAAATTCTTATTGTTCCAACCACTGATTTCCCACATGTGATGGTAGCCCTAAATACTTATCAGTTAGGGCTTACACATTTATGTTTAGCACAATGCATACTGCCTCCTTATCTTCTGTAGAAGAATTAGGGCTGAAAAATATACTTGACTTTGGGTCACTCACCAGCTGTCCTGAGCTGGTCACTCACCAGCTGTCCTGAGCTAGTGAAGTACATCTCTAACACTTTCCGAAGAGTGGCTGCATTAGATGCATCGGCCTCCATCAAAATCAGAGAATCATCGGCAAAAAGTAGCTGAGATACCGATGGTGCCCCTTGACACACTCTGGCCTCCTTGTAAGCCACCTCCAACTTCTTCCTCATGTGATATCAAAGTCAGGAGGCCCTCTGCACACAACAAAGAAATATACGGCCAAAGGGGATCCCCTTTCCTTAAGCCCCATGTGGGTATAAACATTTATGTCTCATCTGAGTTAAACCATACCTTGTAGTTTACCAAGGATACACATGCCATGATCCAGTCCAGCCATTGTTGGGTAAAGCTAAGTCTCCTCATAATGTCTCACATAAAACCCCATTCAACGCAATTATGTATGTCCAACTTTACCACACAAACCCATTAAGACCTTGTTTTCTCCTTTGAGTGTGCCAAACACTCATATGCTACCAAGAAATTGTATGTTATCAAGCACCCCAGGACAAAAGTACTTTCTAACATACTAATAATCTTCGGCATAATCATCTTCAATCTATTTGCAAAGACTTTCGCAATGATTTTATACAACATGTTGCACAAACTAAACGGTCTAAATTGGGTGATCTATTCTGACTCATTTACTTTAGGGATTAGAACTATTGCTGTATCATTCCATCCATAGAAAATTACCCCTGCTTGCATCCCCTCTAAAACTTTCTTTTTTATCGACTCTCCAATAAAGGGCCAAAACTTCTTGAAAATATTGCATGCATTCCACCAGTACCAAAGCGCCCTAAAATCTCTGATGAAAAAAGGCTTTTTTCACCTCCTCCTAAGGGGTGCTCAACCTCTCATTCATATCCACTATTACTTCCGGTATAATTATTTGTAATAAGTCTTGGTATGTCACCTCCACTTATGCCTAAAGGAGTTCAAAGAAATAACCGGTAATAACCAATTTTATTTGGTCAGTACCTTTCATCCAATTACCATCTGCCCCTTTAGTTTTACAATTGTATTTCGCTCCTTTCTTACTTTTGCATAGTTAAGGAAGAAATCTAAATTTCTATCTGCATGAGCTAGCCATATAGCTCAGCTATGCTGCATCTTGTAGATCTCCTCCTGCTCAAGAATATTCTCTATTTCTTCCATAAGCTCTTCTTGCCTTCGGACATTTTCCTCCGTCACCCCCCTTGAAAACTTGTTCTAGCTGTTTCGACAAGGACCTCAATTTTGCTCTCATTTTTTTGAGGACCTAGTTATCCCATGCATGCAATGCGTTTTGTATCGAGGCCACTATCGTCGCTACATCTCCTTGATTCGCTTGCAGCCCCACCTCCCATGCAGCTCGGACTACCTCACCGACACCTTTTTCTTTCAACCATTTACCCTCAAATATTTTCCTCCGTACCTTATGCGACATCGCCATCTGGCGATAATACTCAGTATCAAGCAAGATTGAGCAGTGAACCAAGCATGTATAGGTTTGATAAGTAGACATATGGGAAGTTATTAGCACATTCTTCATTACCACGTGCCAGAGGTGGACCCTGGAATATATCAAAGCCTAGGCGTGCCACAAGGACCTGAAAAATTCCGGACAAATAAAACATCATATGAAGCAAACTGTCTTTTCACAATAGTTATAAGGAAAACTCTTTAAATCTACGGCTGGTTCGATCTCAAGTGCATCTTATCCCTCTCGTGGACTACCCTTTAGCTTCCACTCATGATTTCTCTCTCTCTCTCTCTCTCTCTCTCTCTGTCTCTCTCTTTCTCTCTCTCTCTCTTTCCCTCTCCACCTTCGATCGATAGAGGCAAAGCTCCGCGTGCAAGTGGTCCCAATCGGTTGCGGATAAGCTTGAATCAGTGAATGTTGTGCCACAATGGTCGACGATGGAGGTCAGTTTTTTTAAAGATTTCCATTGATTTGTTTTAAAAAGTGGGATTACACACTATCTCATCCGTAATGAACACATATGATGTCTCATGCTCCTCCTCCTCATTTGCCACATTTGGTTATGCCATGGTTGGGATAAGCTTCTTGTATCAACAAAAGATCCTCCAAGTTCTAAAATTTAAAACAATGTTATCAATAATTAGTCAATACATTAAACCTTGAGTGTTCAACTATTAGGGAACTTAACCAAAAAAACAATTCAAGTAAAATTGAGTAGTTAATTTTCCTAAATTGAGTTAAAGCTGGCCACAATTGAACTAAATTGAGCTACACAAAATTTAGGAAATAAATTAGAAATATGTATCCCACCAATTTGTCTATCTTCTTCCATTGAGGTCGATTCTGAAGATCGAGGCACCGCCTGCCGGAACCCAACGAGGTGCCTTTCTAGAGCAGCCTGTTAAGATCTAGATATTTACAGGCAAAAACATCTTCTTCCGAACTCCTTGAGGGATACTTAGCGAATCTTCATCGCAAACAAGTCGATGCAATCTTCCCTCATTTCCACTCTCACAGCAAGCAGTGAACCAACTTGAAGTTGGTTCATGTGGCAGAAGTTGGTCCAGCCATCACTGAACTCTATCTCATTAACGTTGCAAGGATAGATAATGTACTTCCCAGGAAGTGGTGCATCCATGCCGTAGGTCAGGAACAGAACTCTGCTTTTGCGTGGGATCTTGTAACCATTTGCGAAGCTTGATGGCATGACCTGAAATAAAGAATTAAGTTACCCATTAGTAAACACACAAGTAATACTCTCATAAAATGGTTCATCTATAATAATTTACTTACGAAGATGTTAGCTACTCCTGTAAACGACCTCTCTAATGCTGGAATCCACACGTGGCAAAGTCAATCCTGTAAAATGCAATTAACATAAAAGGATGATTCCAGATGGCAACCATGTTCGATGGAAAACCACACACATACCAGGAATATAGAAGAATTGTTTGATGTCACCATTCTTGTTACGTGCTTTTATTTCGAACACATACTCAGCTCTATTGACATGCTTCTCTTCCTGCACATCTTCCTCATCTTCATCATACTCTTCAGTTTTTTTATTAATGTGAAGATCACAACGGTCATTGTGAGCAATGTTGTGTGACGTACATAAGAAATTCCAGAATGGGCCTCGTATGTGTGTAACATCTTCTCTTTTCACTAGGTAAAGCCCAAACCTATGGTTTGCAGCCATACAAGGTAGCCACTTATCGGCATAGTAGTCGAGTCTTTCCTTGAAGTGACAAGGAACAAGAAAAAAACAAAAACAGATATTTATGTCTTTGCATATTTAACACAAAGATTAATATTAAAGTGAAGCCAAATGTATCAAAGCTAAATTAATTGCAATAACATTTATAGATTTAGCATATTTAACATACATATTAATATTAAAGGAGAGGGGATTTGGTGACTCGGTGTATACGTGAACACCCTCTAGATGCCACACGATCTGCGTTGAGATCCGGTTCTCGTCAATTGGATCTGTTGCCTTGATGTTGTCTTATCCATCGCTAAGCGTTACTTAGCGTGGGTCCTACGTGATTTGAAAGTGCATCTGGCCCACTATTTGAATTCAAAAAGTGGGTCCTATGTGATTTGGAAGTGTTGTTAGTGCTAATGTGGTTTGCTAACCCAACAATGATGGTAACAGTTGATTGCTAGATATGACACGTGTCAACCAATGGATGCGTGCTCCCGTATACACCCGGTCACCAGGCTTATTTTGAATAATAAAGTGAAGCCAAATGTATCAAAGCTAAATGAATTGCAATAACATGTATACATTTGACATATTTAACATATAGATTAATATTAAAGTGAAACCAAATGTATCAAAGCTAAATGAATTGCAATAACTTATATACATTTAGCATATTTAACATACAGATTAATATTAAAGTGAAGCCAAATGTATCGAAGGTAAATGAATTGCAATAACATATGTACATTTGGAGCATATTTTATTTTTAATGAAGAAAATGAAGAAACATATTTTATTTTAATTTAATAATATTCTAACATAAATCACTGAAGGTATATAATAATAATTTGGAGCATACCAAAGAGCTAAATAAAGTAAAATACATATGGTCTGCCGAACTTAAGAAGAACTTCAGTAACCTGACACAAACTGAATCTGGATCACTCGAGGATGAACTAGGTTAAGCTAAGTCACTAAAATAAATACGACCTAAATTGCACATACTAGAGTAACTTGGGGCACTAGTTATTATTATATTACTCACCACAATGTTGTGGAAGCGTGAGTGGTTCATGACTATGGCGAACGAATCTGCCTTCCTTTTTGACCGATGACAGGTTCCCTCGGGCTGATTGCAGGAATGACAGATCTCCATCGCTGAAATACAACAAAATACATCAAATCAGAACAACATTGTGAGAAAAAACAGAAAAACAAGAGCTGGAAAACCCCTAAATGAAATGGGGAAAAACGGAGAGGAACAAATCTGACAACAACCTAGGGTGTGCAACCTACATAGAACAAAATGCAGAAGCAAATCAACTTCGTCGTATGAAGAAATGTAGAGAGGATTGGAGAAATCCAGAGAGAAATCTAGAGGAGGAAGAACTGTGCGATGTACGGTCACTCGAACTGGCGGGTGTGCTTTTAGATTTGACCTAGGCGGCGGTTCCTAGTGTCGGCCGTCCTAGGCAACCAGTCTTCCAGGCAGTTTGTATTGGAAACCCCTTAAGATGCATCCCTCCACCGTCTCCAAAGTGACCATTCTTAGAAGCACGTAGTATTTCAGCCTGATTCTAAAAGTTTTAGAGACGGGTTATTATTTACAGCCGTCTGAGGTGAACTTGCGGAGCCAGCTTTCTAAAAATTTGGACAAAACTAGCTGAACTGGCCGTCTCTATGTAGCGAGTTTGTACTAGTGAGTGCTGGATCCCGACAAGGTGCCTTGCTGGAGCAGGCTGTGTTGGCCCCTCACGCCTCATGGGCGCTTGTTGCCGCCAAATACGGCTGGGCGTTGCAGCCTAGGAAGCTTGCCGCTGTCGGCGCCCGGGTCTATATCTCCCATGCCAGCCGCCTGGGGTCTGCTGGTGAGCCTCCACCTCCGGCCTATCATATACTGAAGTGGTCGTGGATTACCTCCTTCTTTCTCATGAGTATCCAAAATTTCATTCCAGTCTCCTATCACAAGCCATCTCATGTTAACTTGTCCATGCATGTCAGGTAGCCTCTCCCATATTTTGTATTTATTTTCCCACGATGGTTCACCATATATGCAGTTGCGAAGGACGAAAATAATTTGAGGGAAGATGAACTCTAAAAAATCATACAAAAAACAAAACAGTCTGGAGACATTAATAGAACCTACAAACATACCAATAATATCAGCTCAATGTTAAGTCTCCAATTCTCCACATATGATTTATGAATAGCTCAAAGTTATCTTTTATATAGTATAAGAGATATGATAAATCTTTGTAAGAAAAATAATCATATTCACATTGAACCTAGAAACGAGTCTTGCTTTTGGTATGTACTCTTTTTTTTTGGTTCAGAGTCATTTGTGGGCAGTGTTCACTGAAACAAGCATAACTTTCTAATACGAAATCCATTTTCGACGACCACTCAAATTGTTCACAAGAAACACATGCATCTCAATTTGTTCAACAAAAATCAACGTAGGGCATCTGCCATACCTTGCCCTAAGGGGAGCTATAACCAGCTTAAGGGGATGTGTGATGGGGCTGTGGGGTTTGATACTTTGATTCACTAGTCGGAGCAAAGCTTGCCGTTGACAACCTGAATATGATATGTCCTTCCCTTGATTCAGTTTCAATTACTTATCAGCACATGCATACATGCTGGCATGCAGCGCCCTTGTCTCTATATATTCCCTCCACTCCAAGTATGTGATAGGCAGCTACGTAAAACTAATTGAGGAGATCGCCCGAGCGTGATTGGAGGGATACATATGCACATGGAAGATCCATCTCCATCTCCACAGCTGCTAACTCCTCCTCTAAAATACTATAAACCCTTGGCCAGTTGGCCTAGCTAGAAGTAGAAGTAGACGAAGGTAGGCAGGTAGCAGCAACAGCAAGCTAGGTAGAGAGGAAGAATAGCTCCCATGGAGCCAACATCCGGTGCGCTGGGCCTGGGCACGCCGGGTCTCTCAGGCAGCCGCCGCAGCAGCCGCAGCTGGGGCAGCTCGTTCCGGCAGCAGGGCCTGCAGCCGGACACGGACGACCCGTTCCGGCGCGGCTCCGCGTCCTCCTCCCGGCGCCACGACGACGAGGAGGAGAACCTGCGGTGGGCGGCGCTGGAGAAGCTCCCCACGTACGACCGCATGCGCAGGGCCGTCCTCCTCGGCGACCACCACCTGCAGGGCATCGCGGGCCTGGTGGAGATCGAGCACCTGGCCAGCGGGGACGGCGGCCGGGAACTGCTGGAGCGCGTGTTCCAGGACGACAGCGAGCGGTTCTTGAGGAGCTTGAGGGACAGGGTGGACAGGGTAGGCATCGAGTTCCCGGCCATTGAGGTGCGGTACCAGGATCTGTCCATCGAGGTGGACGCCGTCGTGGGGAGCAGTGCGCTGCCCACGCTCTGGAACGCCACCACCAACTTCCTCCAGGTAGGCGCAGCGCATGCAGGTACCTGCTAGCTGCTATAGTACTCCATGCATTATGCTCTGCTTCATCCTTGTAATGCTCTGCTTATTCCTAAGTTTTATTTCATCCTTCTTCTAGTTAACACAATCTTATAATTCCCCTTCCCATCATTTCGAGAAAGCCTGCGAAAACCGATTGAATCACTACTTGCTACATTTAGCAACATTAGTGGAAAACATGCATGCCTATTCATGTTGAATGAAGCTGGCTTTTCACATGAATAAATACGAGCTTGTAATCCAAAAAGAAGTTCATGCCCAACTTTATTGACAGATTAAACTGAAGTTTGTTGAAATGTGATTATTTATTTTGATTTCACATGGGTTCGGTTTGGACTGAAGCTGTATTCCCGCGCACCAATTTTTTTATGGTTTGGAGTACGTGGCAAGCAGGCTGCCGCGTCACTCCAGATTATTTTTATTCACCACTCAACTCAGCGTCTTCTTCCCCATCCTCTTGGGATGTGTTCGGTTCCAGAATGGCAAGGAACGGGATGGAACCGTCCCGTGCCTAGCTCCCATCCTGGCGTTCGGTTCCAGAATTCTGAGGAATGGGATGGAACCAACTCGTTCCCCGAAAGAGCATATTCCCGGAATATGCCGTTCCAATCCGTCCGGCCGAATCGGCCGGACCGCGCGGAACGAGCTCAATCAGCTCGCTAATCCTTTTCTCTCCTCCAGCGCGGAACGAGCTCGACCAGCCAGCGCGGCGGCGGCCAGCCAGGGAGGCGGCGGCCAGCCAGCGCGGCGGCCAGCCAGGGAGCGCGGCGGCCAGCCGAGGAGCGCGGCGGCGGGGCCAGCCGGGGAGGCGGCGGCCAAAGACGGCGGCGGCGGCCGGGAGCCGCGGCGGCGGGGCCAGCCAGGGAGGCGGCGGCCAGCCAGCGCGGCGGCCAGCCGAGAGCGCGGCGGCCAGCCAGGGAGCGCGGCGGCGGGGCCAGCCAGGGAGGCGGCGGCCAGCCAGCACGGCGGCGGCCAGGGAGCGCGGCGGCGGGGCCAGCCAGGGAGGCGGCGGCCAGCCAGCACGGCGGCGGCAGCCAGGGAGGCGGCGGCCAGCCAGCACGGCGGCGGCGGCCAGCCAGGGAGGCGGCGGCGGCCAGCCTAGCGTGCAGGTGACTCGGATTAGGCAGTATTAGGCATAATTTAGGTTAATTAAAATTTTAGTTAAATTAGGGTCTAATTAATAGAGTATTTAGACTAATTAGGTTCCTTGCTATTCCAGTGCAACCGAACACAAGTATGAAGTGGAATGGAATGGAGTGGAATGGAATGGAATGGAATGGTTCCATTCCATTCCACTTCATCCTAAAACCGAACACATCCTTGGCTCTCGCCTCCAATACTACCGACAGAGGCTGCAGCTCCCTCCGCCCAGATCCCAACTCATACCACCGCAATGGACAACTCCTTCCCGCCGGCGATCACGGTAGCGCTCGCTGGAGGAGGATTTTCTATGGATTTGAGCTGCCAACGGCTGACTATGTTTTGGTCAGGGAGCCCTGCAGCGGCGTCAGCGGCCAGGGGCAGGAAGGGAGAACAAGAGGGAGATAGATATTCGGCGGCCGGAATGCAAATCATTACGTCCGTCCATCAGCATGCAAGAACGGGGCTAGTCTAGATGCTACAACGATTGGCTCACTCCAATTAACGGTGGCGTCTTGGAGGTGTTCGATGGAATGTCTCAAGAGGCCTGGTCCCGTTACTTCATCCGTGCCGTGAGCTGATTCCACCAAACGCTTCTCACGTTGAGCACCAACTAGTACTACCACTAGCTTGCATGCTTGTTTCTACCATGCATTATTCACATATTTTGGATGGTGTACACATCTCTGTTACTTCTCTTCTGTATATGCATCGTCATGGATGGGTTGAAGAACATCATGATTTATTTACACAACATCACAATGCCTCATGACCGCAGAGTCTTATCGGACGGCTTGCCTCCTCCAACAAGAAAACCATCAATATACTCCAAAACGTCAATGGTATCCTCAAACCTTCCAGGTAACAAAACAAACTAATCATCACCACCTCTTATTTATTACGATTGTTATGCAGCAGGCACATATACTGATCAGCTCTACCTGTTGTGTAACTTGTGTTTTCAGGATGACTCTTCTTCTTGGACCTCCTTCTTCAGGAAAGAGTACGCTTATGCGAGCCCTTACCGGCAAGCTTGACAAAAGCCTCAAGGTTTTTACTTGTATTGTTAATTGTTTCCTGGCGCTTTATGGCTGCATGCATAAAAGATAAAAGTAATCACCATCCCGCGGATCTGGCAACATACTCAGGTATCTGGCAACATCACATACTGTGGCCACACATTTTCGGAGTTCTACCCTGAGAGGACCAGCGCATATGTTAGTCAGTACGATCTCCACAATGCGGAGATGACCGTAAGAGAGACGCTGGATTTCTCCAGGCGCTGCTTAGGCGTCGGTGCCAGATATGACATGCTTGCGGAGCTCGCTAAGAGGGAGCGTGATGCGGGCATAAAGCCAGATCCTGCGATCGACGCTTACATGAAAGCTACTGCTGTGCAGGGACAAGAGACTAATATTGTAACATATCTTACTCTCAAGGTGAGATTCTGACCTACCTTTTCATTACACAACTCTCTAACAGAATTGTGCTCATTGAGGTTAAGAAAAAAACTCCCGCTCAGGTGCTTGGGCTTGACATCTGTGCTGATACCATGATCGGTGATGACATGGTAAGAGGAATTTCAGGTGGGCAAAAGAAGCGTGTCACAACTGGTATGCACACACACTTATATAGGATAAGCACAACTGCTCAATTCATTGTGGACAAAGAAATTCCTCATTTAAACTGTGTTATGCTTATCTGGTTTTTTACTTTTGCTAATGTCAGGGGAAATGCTAACAGGACCCGCAAGGGCCTTGTTCATGGATGAAATTTCCACTGGATTGGATAGCTCTAGCACATTTCAGATTGTAAAATATGTGAAGCAGTTAGTCCACGTGATGAATGAGACTGTGATGATATCCCTCCTACAACCACCACCTGAGACATACAACCTGTTTGATGACATTATTCTGATATCAGAAGGATACATAGTGTACCATGGGCCACGTGAGAACATCTTGGAATTCTTTGAATCCTCTGGTTTTCGGTGCCCTGAGAGGAAAGGAGTTGCCGACTTCCTTCAAGAGGTCACTTCCAAGAAAGACCAGCAACAATACTGGTACCGTGAGCAGGAACAATATCGTCACGTGTCAGTACCAGAGTTTGCTGAACGTTTCAAGTCATTCCATGTAGGCCAGCAGATGCTCAAGGAGATGCAAATCCCTTTCGAAAAATCCAAAACCCATCCTGCCGCATTGACCACTAAGAAGTATGGCATATCCAGCAAGGAGTCACTCAAGGCAGTGATGTCGAGAGAAATGTTGTTGATGAAGCGCAACTCATTCATCTACATCTTTAAGCTCTCCCAGTTAATAATCATTGGACTCATGGCCATGACTGTGTTCCTCAGAACAAAGATGCCCAGCGGGCAGATTTCTGACGGTGGCAAATTTTTTGGAGCTCTGACTTTCAGTTTAATCACCATCTTGTTCAACGGGTTTGCGGAGCTACAACTGACCATAAAGGTGCTTCCTACGTTCTACAAACAAAGGGATTTACTATTCTTTCCCCCGTGGACCTTTGGACTCGCAAACATACTCTTAAAAGTTCCTGTTTCTCTTGTGGAGGCTGGGGTATGGGTCATCCTCACGTACTTCGTGATGGGCTTTGCACCTTCTGCGGGAAGGTAAGCATGCATGTATAATCCTTGTGCCCACTTAGCCGTTCGCATTTGAAAATTTCTAATTGGTAACTCCATTTTCATCTATCTGCAAACTATAGGTTCTTTCGTCAGCTTTTAGCTTTCTTTGCTACTCACCAAATGGCTCTGGCTTTGTTCCGATCTATGGGTGCTATATTCAGATCCATGGTTGTGGCCAACAATTTTGGGATGTTTACGATCCTTATTATTTTCGTATTTGGAGGATTTCTCATCCCTAGAGGTAAGCATGCTGATATTTTGTATCTAGCTAGCTAGGCACATTAAATCAAATATCTGTACCTCGTTTGCATGGATGAAAGTAAACCTTCTCCGTCCCTAAATTTGATGTGGACAGGTGATATCAAACCATGGTGGATCTGGGCTTACTGGTCATCTCCTATGATGTATTGTCAAAACGCAATATCTGTCAATGAATTCCTTGCCAGTAGATGGGCCAGTGTAAGTTTTTCTCAGGGCCCTTTATTTCTTTGGTTTAGTTTCTCTAAACTCTGACACCATCATATCTTAGTGTTGTAAAGGTGACAACATCTCAACTAATGAGAGTCTTTCAATTTTACTACAGCCGAACAACGACACCTCTATTGATGCACCAACAGTAGGCAAGGCTATTCTTAAATCAAGAGGCTTGTTTACTGATGACTCGGGCTTTTGGCTTTCCATAGGAGCTCTTATCGGATTCACTATTTTGTTCAACATCTTGTTCCTTTTGGCACTTACGTATTTAAGCCGTAAGTACCATTTTGTGGGTTGAGATTAATGTTTGATGGCTTGAAGAGCTAGGTACTTATATTACATATAATCTTTTCTCTTCCAGCTAGCGGCAGCTCAAGCACACTAGTTTCAGACGAACAGAATGAGAATGACACAAACAAAGAGCCAATGTCAGAAGCCAATGCATCATCAACCATGTCATCTTCAATACCTATGGGTGAGGTCTTCTTTAAGTATCTATTTTAGACTAGTGCAGGCTTTATAACATTCTTAAGTTCCTGTGATATTTATCAAGCCAATTGGCGCCTTAACCAATATTAATTAGTCACTATATATTTGCACTTGCTGTTTCTGTAGGTACTAACAGAGCCACAAATAGGCCAACTCAGTCCCGAGTTGTCTTGCCGTTCCTGCCTCTTTCACTTTGTTTCAACCATATAAACTATTACGTGGACATGCCTGCGGTAAGCATACCTACCTTCCTCCTCACACATATTGTGTTAGGATGTAAGTTTATCACTTGTATGATGAATTTATCTACAAATGTGGGAAAAAAGGTAAACTGTGTCATCTTGTGTTCCAGGAAATGAAGGAGCAAGGATTTGCGGAAAGTCGTCTCCAGTTGCTCACTGATATCAGTGGTGCTTTCAGGCCAGGTGTTCTGACAGCATTAGTTGGCGTGAGTGGAGCTGGAAAGACCACTCTAATGGATGTCCTGTCAGGAAGGAAAACTAGTGGGTCTGTTGAAGGAAGTATCACCCTCTCTGGTTACCCTAAAAAGCAGGAAACTTTTGCCCGAATTAGTGGCTATTGTGAACAGACTGATATCCATTCACCAAATGTTACTGTGTACGAATCCATTCTGTACTCTGCCTGGCTGCGTCTTTCATCAGATGTAGACGAAAAAACAAGAAAGGTATATATTCAAGCCATCTTTCAAACTCAAGTAAAGATGCAGTGTTATATATATTTGGAACTTCACACTGTAATTGTTTCTGATTAAATAAATCAATCTCCACGTACACAGATGTTTGTGGAGGAAGTCATGACCCTTGTAGAGCTTGATGGGTTGCGTAATGCTATGGTTGGTCTACCTGGAGTTGACGGGTTGTCGACTGAGCAAAGGAAGAGACTGACAATTGCTGTGGAGCTGGTATCAAATCCTTCAGTCATATTCATGGATGAACCAACTTCTGGTCTTGATGCTAGAGCAGCAGCAATTGTCATGCGGGCGGTCAGAAATACAGTCAACACTGGGCGTACTGTGGTTTGCACAATCCATCAACCCAGCATCGATATATTCGAGTCTTTTGATGATGTACACTCTCTTTCTCTCTTTGTATTTCTCTATTTCTATGTATTCCTCTGTTTATCTAACTCTTAACTGGTTCCTTTTGTAGCTTCTGCTTTTGAAAAGAGGAGGGCAGGTCATTTATGCTGGGGAACTTGGTCACCACTCTCATAAACTAGTTGAATATTTTGAGGTGAGTTACTGCACGTACATGTTACAGTTTGGGGGTAGCCATGATTTCACTAATTTTGAGTTAAATGCCTGCTTACAAATATGATCTGCAGGCTCAGAAAAGCCATTAAAGACCAAACAGGTTTTGGTCTCCTTGCAGGTGTAGCAGAAGTAAAAGAAACTAACCGTTGAGTCTGTGGTTGCACTACAGGCAATTCCAGGTATTGCGAAGATCACAGAAGGATATAATCCTGCAACATGGATGCTGGAAGTTAGCTCCCCTCTAGCCGAGGCTCGCTTGGAAATAAATTTTGCTGAAATTTATGCTAATTCTGGTCTTTATAGGTAAGTATCTGAGAACCTCAGACCTTGAGCGTAACTCTTTGCCATTTTAACCAGCGGTTGTAATTTCCATTAAAACAAATACATATTTCGTTGGAACGAGCGCTAAAAATGCAGTTGTTTTCATTCATACCATCCACACTAAGTTCCTGTTAAATATGACCAGGGAAAACCAGGAACTTATTAAGGAATTGAGCGTTCCTACGCCGGGCTATGAGGATCTCTCATTTCCTACAAAGTACTCTCAAAATTTCTACAACCAATGTGTTGCAAACTTCTGGAAGCAATACAAATCTTATTGGAAGAATCCACCGCACAACGCCATGCGCTATCTTATGACTTTGCTGAATGGGCTTGTATTTGGAACGGTGTTTTGGCAAAAAGGAACAAAAATGTATGATCCCATTTTGTTTCTATACTTGAGAGCTGAGACTAGTGCTGTTGAAAGATGATACATTAGCTCTCATGGAGACACTAATACTTCTGTTTGATTTGTTGGCAGAGATTCACAACAAGATTTGTTCAATCTACTTGGAGCCACTTATGCTGCTGTCTTCTTCCTTGGGGCTTCTAATTGCTTTATAGTTCAACCTGTTGTGGCAATTGAGCGAACAGTTTTCTACCGTGAAAAGGCGGCGGGGATGTATTCTCCATTATCCTATGCATTAGCTCAGGTAATTTTTTTCTTCTTATTCTGATGCCTCATTGTTCTGGATTCATTTAGTACCTTTCGGTATGCTCAAAATATAAGGAGCATAAAATCCAAAGTTGCTTGGTTCTCGATTAACCAGCAAGGAAGCAATTAGCAACCGTAGCAAAACTAGAAAAAAAAATTAGCATTAGTATACTTGGTAAACAAGAATAAATCCAATGAGTTAATTTCACTTGTGTAGTTCTAATGCGATGGTTTGGTGAACATTTTGAATACGATCAAATCGAAACGCAAAGTCCTGAACATTGTGCAACATAATCTTGTGGCTTGTGTAGTTCTCAAAAGTGTGCAAATTTTGACTTGTGCAGACAAGCGTGGAGATCATCTACAACAGCCTGCAGGGGTTTCTATACACAATCATCATCTATTCGATGATTGGATACGAGTGGAAAGCTGACAAGTTCTTGTACTTCCTGTTCTTCATCATTTCAAGCTTCAACTACTTCACGTTGTTTGGCATGATGCTGGTGGCGTTGACTCCATCCGCGATGCTCGCAAACATACTGACATCCTTTGTGATGCCTCTCTGGAATTTGTTCGCTGGATTCCTCGTGGTCAGGATGGTAAGCAAAGCCTTAGATTAGCTGCACCGCGTGTCTTGAGTATACCTAACTAAAAAAGATGTTTATTTATCGAGGATGGACGGTTGCTGTTGGTGTTTCAGGCGATACCAATCTGGTGGAGGTGGTACTACTGGGCGGACCCGGTGGCCTGGACCATCTATGGCGTCGTGGCGTCGCAGTTTGGCGAGAGCGCTGGCACTATTTCGGTCCCCGGCGGGAGCCCGGTTTTGGTGAAGAAATTCCTGCACGATGCTCTGGGAGTGCGGCACGATTTCCTTGGCTACATTGTGCTAGGCCACTTCGCCTTCGTGATTGCCTTCTTCTTCGTGTTCGGCTATTCCATCAAGGTCCTGAACTTCCAGAAGCGTTAGGCGGCGGCGTGCGTTCTGTCTTGTTGATAGGGAAGCAATATAGTGCAGTGTGCATATTGGAATCAGTAGGACAGAGAGACATTCCATATTGTCTGATAATGTTGTGTACATGAGATTTAGTAGGGATATACATTTTTTTTTTTTGCTCACTGTTACTAGTAGTAGTACAGATGGGATCATGGGAGAAGGGGTCCATTCTTGTCTCTTGACTGTTATTGCGAGAATCAAAGTTTGGTCTTCAACCGTATACCGGATATTCATGATCTTGGGAGTTTTTTTTTCTCTCACTCCCATATAGGATATCATTCATCTTCCTCCATTATGATGAGTTTTTTTTTTTTTTTGAAACTGTAATCACATTCCATTACCCGCTAAACTTAACTAGTTTTAAGGTTGGTCATGTTCCTCTGACTTATTTTAACATAAACAAGGAAAATTTTATGGTACATCTTACTACATATTTTAGTGTGTAGTATATAGAAGATCGGATGGTTATAAAATTGGGCCGCATTTAGGCCAAGGATTAATCTATCTATACCTAATAATAAGGAAGGAAGCGTTTGGTTAGGTTGGTCCGTCTGTTGTTCGCTTCTTATTTTCTTGGTTAGGTGTTCCGATAGGGACTCATCTTAGAGCATCTCCAACATGCGCTGCCCACGCTGAAAACTGGCCGATTTAGTGCGTGAGAGGGCCAAATCGGCGCTCCAGCTGCTGTAAAACCGGGCGCATTACAAAGTTTTTTAGGCGCGCGTCAAAGTTGTTGCGCCGGCTCCAACGTGCTGGAAAACATGAGGCTGCACGTGAAGAGCCAACTACCCAGCTGAAACATCCGCGCACTCGTGCCACCGCACCCTCCATTCCCCAAGCTCATCGGTGACCCAACCCAGCCCAATAACCACTGACATATGGAAAGTTCGTTTCCAAAAGGACCTTATGCTTCTCCAATACAAAGTGAAGGCGGCTCTCGTTTAATCCCTTATTGAATGGTTGCGCAATATCTTTGTACTTTAGATGTCTTCCTTGTTCCATTTCCTCCCCCCTTAACTTCCCATGTACTATAAACTTTGTACAGTGTGTCCTTTTAATATAAAAATTACACCACAGGGGCTTCCTCTACGGTAAAGTTGTCAAAAAAAAAAAAAACCATCGCCGCTGCTACCCGACATCTTGCCGCAGCCGTAACCCATTGTCCTGCGGCCGCCTCCGTTCGCGTGGCTGCCTGGGAGCTACGATTCGTCCGATGAAGAATGAGACCTTGAAAAAGAAGAAAACATAGCTATGATATAGGCTATGTGCGCGAATAAAAGGCGGAAGCACATTGGTTCCGTGTTCGTACAAGAGAAGTTGTGGAGGAAAAGGATCAAAGGTCGCAATAAGTTGATGGGGAGCTACGCTGTGGAGAATCCAACATTCCCCAAGTGCTATTTTCGTCGCCGTTTTAGGATGAGCATCAAGGTGTTCAAGGATATTACAGAGGGTGTGATGAGGCATGATCGGTTCCTTTGAGCAAAGGAGAAATGCCACGAGAGAACTTGGGCATAGCACTTACCAAAAGGTGGCCGCTGCCTTGCATATGATGGCTTACTGTATTCCGACGGATCAAGTTGATGACCACTAGGCAATGGGTGAGAGTAAAGCCATCAAGTGTGTGAAGCCCTTTGAAGTTGCAATGGTGGAAGTGTTCGGTGAGAAATACTTGAGAGCCCCCAATGCTCAACACACGACTAGGCTTTTGGAGTTCAACAAAGCTAGGGAATTTCTAGGTATGATTCACTAAATTGATTGCATGCATTGGAGTTGGAAGACTTGTCTTGTGGCATTGCATGGAAAATTGAAAGGCCACAAAAAAGATTCAACTATTATCCTTGAAGCCGTGGCCGATTACAAGACTTGGATTTGCCATGCTTTCTTCAGAATGCCCGGTTCTTGCAATGTCATCAGTGTTCTTCAATGGTCAACACTCATGACAAGGATTGCAATGGGTGACAGTCCACTGGTGTAGATTTTTGCGAACAACTGCACATACAAGTACGGCTACTACCTTGCCAACAACATCTACCCAAGATGGCAAACATTTGTGAAGCCGGTGCACAAACCGCAAAGTAAGAAAATACTTGGTTTCCATATTGCTCAAGCCCGGATAAGAAAGATGTGGAGAGAGCATTCAACATTTTGCAAGCCCAATTTGCTATTATAAGAGGATAGACTAGAGTTTGGGATCAAAAGATTTGTGGTACATCATGCATGTTTGTGTGATTATGCATAACGTGCTCATCGAAGATGAGCGTGTCCAAGATTTAGACTACTCCTACTACGATTTGATGGGACAATCCGTGTAAGTGTATAGGAGAGAAGAGAGGATAGCCCGCTTCATTGCGTCATAGCATTCGATCCAACAAACTGATGTGCATCATGATCTTCAAAAAGATCTTATCGAGAATTGGTGTACATGGAATGGCCGCCAAAACAATTACTTTCATATTTGTATGTTTGTTGTATTATTGTAGAACTATATGTTGTATTGTTGAGAAACTATTTATTGTATTGAGGAACTATCTATTTGTGTTGTAAGAATAATGAAACTATTTATTGTTGATTGTTTTTAGTGTGTGTTTGATTTTTGTTGTTCTATGTTTATGTGTGTTTGGTGTTTGTGCTGCCACGCGCGCTGCATTATTCAACATCTGGTTGCCGCGTTAGTTGCCGCACACGTCATTTTACAGCGTCTAGAAAAGCTGAGTGTGGCTATGACGCTAAACCGACTAAAGTGACATTGTAAAACGTTTTAAAGAGCGACTAGCTTACGGTCACGCTCGCGGAAGCACGCGGGAGACCGCGGACGCTGGCGCGTGGCGTCTGGTCACTCGACACGTGGTAGAAGAAGGCTAGGCGTATATGATGCCCACAAGTATAGGGGATCGCTAAAATTTTCGATGGGAAGTATTACCCAAATTTATAGTTTGCCTCAAAGGGAACACAACAATATCAGTAAGACTATAGAAATTGAGACGTCATTCTCAACCACACTTGTATATCAATAAACTCCTAAATCAAGTGGTGATTTTATAGTTGTTGATTCAAAGCAGTAAAAACAAGTAGTAAATAATAGCAGCAGATTTTTAGTTTTCACCAGAAGTAGTGATGTGTAACTTTCAGTGACTAAAAGCGTAAGCATGAGGTGATAGTGGGGTGTTGCATGAATGATATTGATCAGATAATGTAATACAACTAACATAGAGTCTATCTCTAATTTCGTGTGTGTAGGTGTGTGATCAAAATATAGCTATGCATACTAACAAAGAGAATTTGCATAGCATCTTTTATCATGTCTGCCCATTTTACCGGGGACAACTTTGAACTACAAACAATTAAGGTCTATCCTTTCGAATAGCCCGGAACAAAGCATTAAGTTTCATGAACAGACAATATCCTCAAACTATTATATATTTCCCTTGCTTTTTCATATCTGTCACCTTAGGGATTCGTAGTTTCAACATAATAATAAGCACTACACCTTGCAGATAAATACTAACCTCATATATATGATAAAGAAATATAGGTTCGGTAATGAAATCATGTCACTCGGGCCCTAGTAACAAGCATAAACATAGCAAAGGTGTACCAACACTCATACATCAATATCCTCAAGAAAAACACTTCAAATCTCAATGCATATGGATGATTACATGATCAATCTCATCCAAATCCCATCCACCTCTTAGGCCTACAGAGAACTACTCACTCATGATGAAGGATAGTCAACACATGGTTCTTGCTGATGATGTCGGTGGCGGTGATGATGAAGAAGCCCTCGAAATCCCTCTCTCCGGGGTGGAGAGCAGGATCAATCTGACCCCCAAATGAAGATCGTGGTCTTGGCAGCGCTCTGTTTCGCGAAAAGCTCTATGCCTCTAGACAGGGTAGGTTTTTAGGGTATATAAGGCGTCACGCGAAGGGGGAGGTGAGAAGATGATCGAGGGGAAACGGGTCATGGTGGCGCGCCACTGGGCCTGGTTTGGGCCTCTTGGATCCCCTCTTGTTATTCGAAGCTTCAGATCCCTTCTTTTGGTAAAAAACTTTCGTGGTATTTTTCCCCGATTTTATTTCCTGCGAAAATAGACAGAAATAAGACTTTTGATAAAAACAATGTTAGACTCGCTATTTTTATCCAAGTATGGTGAGATTCGAGAGCAAATCCTGGAGAAAAGTGCTCGAAAAAGTAGATACATTTGAGATGTATCAGCATGCGAGCGAGTCCAGCAGCGCACGGCGAGTTTTGCAAAGTGCTCGAAAAAGTAGATACATTTGAGGTGTACCGGCATGCGAGCGAGTCCGGCAGCGCGCGACGAGTTCTGGCACCGCGTGAGCCAGCTCCTTTCTTGGGTTTGACTGATCGCAGTAGTGCACTCCGAAAAAGTATGCACCTTGCAATGTCACTGCTTTGCACGAGTGATCATGCATGTGATATTTAATTTTTGATTTTTAGTTCCGCAAAAAAATTACACCGCGAAAAACAAAGGCGGTGCAACTCGAAAGAGAAGGAAGTGCAGGGTGGTGCACCACGATTGCACCGCGACTGGAGGCAATGCAACGTGAAAGAAAAGGCAGTGCATGGCCGGTGCACCACCATTGAAGCGCGGAAAAAGAAGGCATTTCAACACGAAAGAGAAGGCAGGACCGGTGCACTAACATTGCACCGCGAAAAATGAAGGCATTTCAACGCGAAAGAGAAGGCAATGCAGGGCCGATGCACTACCATTGCACCGCGAAAAACAAAGGCAGTGCAACCCGAAAAGAGAAGACAGTGCAGGCTCAGTGCACTACCATTGCACAGCGAAAAATGAAGGTAGTGCAACATGAAAAGAGAAGGCACTGCATGGTCGGTGCACTACCACTGCACCGCGACAGGACCAGTGCAACGCTAAAGAGAAGGCAGTGCATGGCCGGTGCACTATTGATGTAGCGCGAACAAAAAGGCCATGGCACCACCTTTGCACCAGAGAATAAAAGATAGTGCAATCTAGATACAAAAGGCAGTACAAATAAAAGTTCATCGAAACGTATCAACATGAGATCTTGTTTTGAAGATCTCGATGCGGTTAGAACAATTGTGAAAATGGATCTTGATTTGGACGCTCGTTTCAAAAGATTATTCATTTTTGTATTCCAATCTAAAAAAAGGGGTACAGACCCATGGACACCCTTTGCAGTTGACACATGGCTAGCATTGGGAGGGGTGCGGAACCCGCGGGATGAGCTTCGTTGTGCCACTTGTAGCGACCTCTAGGGAGAGTGCCGTTTTTCTAGTATTTCTGATATTTTTACCACATGTGATTATTGAGCGTCTGTCTGCTGGGGATGCTCTTACGCACGGGATTATCTGGTCAGGTTTCTCGATCGGACTCATCTTAGGAACGGGATTATCTTTCTTGTAGAGGAAGAAGTCGCATATAAGATTGTGGCTTGGCAAATCCTTAGTCTATGCACTTCGAAGATCACGATCAGTGGTGTGATTGTTCGCGTGGTGTATCAAGGGCCTCTGGTCATGTGCAAATAACCGAAAGCAATGATTGGAAATCATCAAGAAGGCCGACCTAGCTGGCGTGATGGCATCATATCGCCATCCCCAACTTCCTTCCCAAGGGCGGAGATTATGGATCACCAAGCAGGCCGCACTCGCCCGCGTCATATCAACGACTTGGCCGCGCTACTCTACTCCTCGATTCCTCAGGCCCCACAGGGAAGAGCAAGAGATTCTGCAGCTTCATCATCAAGTTGACCATGGTGGTTTCAGACCAGAACCAGCGATGCTTCCTGTAATGTTCCACATCTTTGGCCTCTCCGTCATAAAGTTTGGTCTACAGCCGAGGGGACCTCGCCGTGCTCGTTGGATCCCGCCTTGGCAGGAGAGCGGCCAGCCGGAGTTTGTCGAAGCCTTTGTCGCATCTGCGAGATGGAGTTCACTGGGGGCTTGCACCCTATTTTTTGGTAGTGGGCACTCGGCGCTCCAAACCTGAATCAAGCAAGACACAAGAACACACGATTTTTACCTAGGTTCAGGCACAGGATGTGAAACCCCTACATTATGCTTGTTTGATATCCTTATGCTTAGATAGAGTACAAAGGGAGCTGACACTCCCCCTTCCTTCTCCTCCTTTACAACTTTTCCCCCTCCTTACTCCAAGCATGTGACTTTGCATCCCTTCCTCAACTACTCCCCCGTTTTCGACATAACAGAAATCCTCCTTTTATATTACAAGAGGATACCACAAAGTGTTCGTGCATGTTGCATGTGTGGCAACCAGTGGGAAGGGAGGCAAGATGGCCGAACCGCCGCCGAGAGCCCACATGGCCTGTCCAATCTTGACCTAATGCCCTCGATCCGTCTTGTCGCCCTACCCCTGCGCCTAAGATGCTGCTCTGACGAGCAGTGACAACGCCAATGGTCTCCTCATGAAGAAAACGCCAGGTGGAGAGCATGCGCTCCTTGGATCTGGACACACCTCCCGTTCCCGGGAACACCTTGTGCACCAATTGAGGCATCATGCCTAGTAGCAAAATCTTCTGGGTGGAGCCCCTCTTGGGCAATGTTCCTCACATGGGGCAAAATGCGGATGACTCGGCGACCTCTCGGGGCGAGCTCCTAGAAGATGTCGTGTGGCCTCTGTGAACGGCATATTTGAGAAGTTCCGCCACCGTAGATCCCTGGACCTGTTCCCTGCGATGTCTCCTCCAGGGTGTCACCTCTGCTAGGGATGCAGATCCCGCATGCTTCCATGTTCTTCTTGTGAGCTTGGTGCGGAACTCTGTCAAGACGGAAGGTCCTTTTATACACGAGGCGCTGCCCCCGCCGTTGTCTTGTTCTTCCAGCAAGCCATCGTGCGCTACATGCCTCATCACCTCAAGCAGTGTCTCCACCCACGCGTCTGGCGTGGTGGGGACCCTAGTTCCCAGTAGGTAAATAGTAGCCCCTCGGTCCACTATGTTTCCTCCACCTAGGCAGCTTCACCGCCATCTTCGAGGGGAAGTCAAAGAGGGGGTACACCTTGCCAACGTCCACCCACACCCAACTCTACCGGAAGTTGTAAAGCTTCTTTGACCACTTCCCACGAGGAAGGGATGCTCTGCATGAAGGGAAACTCCCCCCAAGATCTCTGAGGTCCGTGTGCTTACCCGCAAGCATCAGAAGTGGCGGAACAAGGCCACTGAGGGTCGGACGCCCATGAAGGCCTCATAGCTGAAGCCGAAGACAGCGGTGGTGGTCAAGGACTTGGAATGGAGGTGCGCTTGTTGGATGTTGTAGTACTCCAGTAGCGCCGGAATAAAGGAGAGAAGGGTAGCACCAAGCCAGAGTACATCACCTGGATGAAAAAGCGGTACATGGTGGCGGTCACATCGCGCGTGCTTGAGCATGGTGGCCCCATTCTCTTTGATGGTGGAGCCAACCACCAAGAGGGCAAGGGTTACATCCCCCTCGTTCTTGAGGGTCGACTAGAGGGCGGGCGCGTTGATCATCAGCGCTCCCCCCCCCCCCCCCCGCGACGATAAGGTAGGAGCTTTCCCCGTGCCGCGTTTCGACGTCATAGCTCCTGGAGTGAGGTTGGGGTAAGAGGAGAGGGAAGTTGGATGGTGACAACAAGTTCGGATGCGAGATTGGGGGCAAGTGGTGATGGTGAAAGACTGGACAAGAAGAAGTGGGGGAATTTCTGGGTGGGGCTCACCTTTTGAGGCGCATGCAGCAGTCGGAGGCCAGGGCGGTTCCACGATCCAAAAATTCGGAGGAGCATGTCGTTTGGTCTCTACGGTCGAGATGGCAGACATGTTCAGGCGGCAGGCATGTTCCTCCACGTGCCACCGCGTGGGCCCGCAGCTTGTTGGGTCCTTGTCCCTTCGATGCTAGGCTCGTGCGGGCCAGGCCCCAAGGGCTATTGCCGGTGTAGTGGAAACGGGGGTACGAAGTGTCTGTCCCTCCACGAGGTCCGAAGGCTCTGCGAGGATGAAGCCCCTCGTGAGGCACACCTCGCGAGGAAGTCAAGACTTGGCGTTTTCCAAAAGACATGGAGCTCTCGCCAGGATTCCTTTCGCGAGGGGCGCTTGCCAGGCGCCAGGAGGTGCGGTGCAGGATCCCTCCGCAAGGACGGATGCGTAGGGATGAAGCTAAGGATGATGATGCAAGCCATGACACGCCCTAGAACACAAGGCAATCCATGTCCTTTCTTGCATAAAGCAGGATGTTCGTTGCTCCTTTATTCAAAGGTTAGGGGTGTACAACGCAATACAACAGGGGGTGTCAACATCGTCCACTCCCGTAGACCAAGGCGCTTAGCCTAGCCATGGAACATGTTCATGTGCGTAGACCGGGACAACTGTCCTCCTCCTTGTGCATGCCTATGGTTACCCCTCCCCAAGTTTCATTTGGGAGTTCGGCTGGTGCCTCTATAAAAGGAGGGGTGGCTGCCCCTAGGAGAGATCGGCCTTTGATCCTCTCCTGATCCCCTTTAGATTCCACGTTCTTCCACCTAGAGTAGATTGAATATGGATCAGGCCACCACCTTGTAACCACTATACTCGCTCAGCGAGACATCACTACCACTCCAAGGCAGGACTAGGGGTTTTACCTCACCAAGAGGGCCCTGAACCTGGGTAACTCTCTCTATCTCTCTCTATGTCGTGCTGCTATCACTTCTCTCGGCCATCACCATGGCTTTGGCCAGCTTGGAGCGTTTCTTCTTGCCCCTTGTCGCGACCCCGGGGGTCGTAGGCTAGACAAACCCAGATCTGCATCTGGCATAAGCCGAACCTAGATCTCTAGGGCCTACAGGGTGAGAATCGGTAACACAACAGTGACTCTACGACTCTAAGAGCAATACAAGCTCATAACTGAGCTAAAAACCAAAGTATTACAAGCAAAGGTCACTGACCTGACAATTCATCAATCAACGGAAGCGAAGTTATGCTATTCTAAATAGCAAGATAGCAAAAGGCCTAAGATGCCAGGAGCATAACGGCGACGTCCCAGCCCATAGATTCCAGGCTGCCACCTGGGAATCCCAACCTACTTGTCGATGTCGACCTAGAAACCACCATTTGTTGGAGCGAATTCGTCTGAAACAAAGCATGCAAAGCTGAGTACATGGACTCAGCAAGACTTAGTACAACCTTTTAGCAAAGCTGGTATGCGAGGCTTTATGTGGAGCTTATTTTGCGTAGAGCCAGTTTTCCTTTGTAAAACAAGAGGGAGCAGAAGCTCGTCTATTCAGATCATTTTAAAAAAAGGATAAGAGAGCGATATCTCTAGCTCTACTGATCATCATATTGAATCCACCGAATTTTCATCATCAGCTGAACCTATCAACTACAACTAGGAACACCCCCTCGATACCCTGAGGAGGGATCCTTATCACACATTGATTCCAAGTTTTACGATTAGGTTAGAGTTGTCTATGATCACAGAATCCATCACCAAGTCGTCCGTAACCGTGGACACGGATTTTCTAAAAGATTTACCCTGCAGGGGTGTACAACTTTACCCACACGCGCCGACCGACTCTTAGCGCCGTCATGTACACGCTTCCTTGGCGTGCCGGCAGAGGGTGGTCGACCAACACCTTTCCCTTACTTCGCCTATTCCATGAGTCAAACTAACTGGGGAGCTCTGTCATCGTAGGTAGCCATTCTCCGAGGCGGTCCCGGTCATTCTGTGCAGGGGATCCAGTTCAATGCCTCCAGCATCCTTCACCCTAGCCACGCCCTGTATGATGCACTTTGAAAACCTTCTCCACCTATCCCCTATGCGTATGACAAATGGAACTCGCAAACTAATTGACTCATGGGTAAGCTAGGTAAGTTCGGGCCAAGGGGTTCCCATGGGCCCCGTGTGGTTGTACGCTCAGTCTTGGTTCCGAAGGCGAGAACCTCAGGTCCTAGTATCGGCGAGAACGAGTCAAATCACCACATCCCCATGTGGCGGCCCATCCAAGCCTTTAGCATGTTTATTAACATCACCACTGATCTTACCACATCATCATGTTCAACTAGGTTCATTCGTAGCTCTGATTCATCAACCGGATGGATCATACTTCAACTTCTAAGCATGGCTAAGCATATCACATATACGGCTCTAGCGATGCGGACAAGCTCAGACCTAGTTTTGTTGGGAGCGGTGGATCAGTAACTCTGGGCTACAAGGATGGAATATGCACACATAGGATATCTACAACTGCCGATAAAACATATTTGAAGCGGATGCAATATGTAAGAACCGGAAGTAAAGCATTTCGAAACCATATATGAACCAGGTTAGGGCTTGCCTTTGTCCCTGACAAACGAATATGGATCTTCGGAGATCTTGTACTTGAATTGTTCGTCGATGGACAAGTATTGACTTGTGTCGTTGTCGACCATCATCACCTCGGCACGTGCTCTATCGATCGCGAAGAAGAAAATACCGGAAAGGTAAAAGAACAATCAACACATGGCATTGATGCAATACGCATACAAGGATGATGACATGACATATTAATTAGGTATTGAAACTAACCCTAAGACATCATAAATTTAACTGGGGTTCGACGGGACTAGGGTTAGTAGTTCCGGAGCCTCAGAGGGGTTGATTAAGCTCTTCTAAAACAACTAGGGTTCAAAGTTGTTTAACAATGCATGATTTTGTAACCAAATTGTAGATCTCATTTTTCTGAAAATTTTGATATATTATACATATTTTTCTGATTTAAAAATGAATAAGTTATGAATTTCACAAGATTTATTCATTTTAAATCATTTATAAAAAATCTGGAAAAATAATAAAAACCTGACACCCCTGTGGTCTGATAACCTAACGGTCTAGCCCAGGTACCAGTGTTCCTTTGAGATACCAAAACCCCAACACTTGAGCCTCCCTCGAGAGCCTTCAGCTTATATAGGCAAGGAAGTGAGATTGGCAAAGATATTTGAGCAGGGGAAGGAAGTGGAAGATGCAAGATTTGAGGGCGAATGTAGCGGCGGAGGAATCGAGAAGGGGACTACTTTGCTCCTAGCTCTACTTTTAAGAGCATGTGGAGCGGTTCCCGCAGAAAGCCATCATTTCACCGGTTGGTACGACCAATAGTCCACGATCACCTGCTATTTGGTCTCCGTGGCGAGGATCGCACCACGATCAGGGCAATAGGTGGGCCCACGATGCCGTCGGATGACCTGTGCTGCCATGTGTCATCGGTTGGGCCCGACAACTCTTTCTGCCACTTACCATTCGCTCTCGACGCGTGCGGGCTAGGGCCCCGAGGGATACTGTCGGTGTAGTGGCTTTGGGGATGATGCATCTAAAATGCATACACGAACTTTGTAGTTTATTGCCACATATTCCTTCACATTGGCATCTCATATAAGGTTATATCAATGTTTTATATTGTTTTGGAGGATTTTCCAATGCCCCTCTTTATTTTGGTTATAACTCTAAGAACAAGAATCTCCTTTTTGTGTACCTTTTTATTTTTAGGGACCGATATAGAGTCAAATGGACATGGGATTTTTCAAGTATCAATATTTTACGAGGGATGATGATATGAAGCTTTGAAATCACTTAAATGGAGTTAGGAGGCCCAAAATCCTAAAGTTGGTGCGGCCCCCACCTTAGGCCACGCCACCCATAGGATTGGGTGCCTCAAGCATCCTCAACTGCCCATTAAGAGCCCCAGATGATGGTCTTGACCTAAAAATCCCTATACAAAGGACCCCCGCCGTGTATCAGAAAGGAGGCGCAACGTATATCAGAAACACAAAAATAGAGTCGCACCAATGAAGATTGGAGGGGGAACCTATGCCAGAGAGGCTCCTACCCCTCCAAGATCTACATCAACACCACCATGATGAGAAGGGAGTAGTCCACCTCTGGACTATGGGTTTGTGGCAGTAGCTTGTTCTATATCTCTCTTGTTATATCATTGTATTAGCACCATATGAGCTGCCCAACATGATTATGGTCATCTATGTAACCCCTTTGTGGTGGATCCATTTTTGATGAGTTGATATTTGAGATTGGAATCCTCTTTTGTGTGAGATGTATAAGTAGATGCATATTATATACCCCTTTGTAAGTACTTGTTTTGATCCAACTTGTAGAACAGAAGATTTGTGGGGAACGTGCGTGTTAGATGGAGTAACATGGGGGTAGTTATTGAATAGTGACACAAATTCAAGATCTACTTTGGTTTTTACCTTTCTTTTGTTGCATCACTAGGGATTAAGTGGATACATGTGCTATAGTTTCATCTGGTGACATTCTAGGTGGTCTTGTTAAATCAAGGTAGTATATTTGAGATCCAAACATCATGTCAAAGTTATTACATCTATACTCTGTTAATTCTTAAATACTGGATTGCTTGGAGTTTTCCCTTTCTAGCGGAGTATAAGAGATATATGTTGCATTATCTCTATGTTAGGACGTAATTCCCATACATATACTTATTTCACAATATGAGATTCCGCCAACATAATATAATTTATGAATTGTTTAAGTGCATTACACCTTTATGAGAGAGTAGACAAATGAAACCATGAATCTGATGCATGTAAAATGCATACATGAAAATTTTCCTTTATCATATTGAATTACCACATATTTGCAACATATATGATGATAATATTATTTTTACATTGATTTATGGGGATTTACCAATGATCCACTTTATTTGGTTTATAACTCTGCAGAACAGGAAAACCCTGTTTTGCGTATATTTCACTTTTAGAGAAATATACGGAGCCAAATTGACATGGGATTTTTTGAGAATCATTTTTTCATCGGCAGAAGCACCCTGGGCCCTGGAAGCACACATGGAGAGGCCTAAGGGCCGAAAGAGACCAGGTGGCGTGCCTAGCAACGGAGGATGCGCCACCCTGGCTCTTTCGGTCGTTGATCGTCCGATTGCCCTAATTCTTTCGCCCACCAACGTATTTTGCCCTAAAAATCACTATATATATGGTCCCGAAGAGTTCTCGGGAGAAGGGGGCCGCACAAACACAGAAACACGAAAATAGAGGCTGATTCAGAGAAGATTGGAGGTGGAAACTCCGCCAGGATCACCGTCGGAGGGATCTCCACCTTCTCCAACGTCTTCATCATCATCACCATGATCAAGTGAGAGTAGTCCATCTCTGGACTATGGGTTTATGGTAGTAGCTTGATCTATTTCTCTCATGTTCTTCATAGTTCTTAGTGCCATATGAGCTGCATAATATGATTATGGCCATATTTGTAATACCTATGTGGTGGATTCTTATTCTATAATATTGTGCTATGAGATCTGATTATATTATATGTAAGATGTATTAATAGATGCATATTATGTACCACATTCTTAAGTATTTGTTCTGATCTAATATCTATGCAAGAGCGTGTGTGGGGTGATGTGTGTATTAGATGGAGTAGCATGGTTTTAGTGATTAGATAGTGACAATATGTTCAAGATCTATTATGGCTTTGCCTTTTCTTTTTTCTACATCACTAGGGATAAAGTGAATGCACTCTAGTCACCCTCTGAACTTTGAAGCTGTCCTTGCATTTATCTTTTGCTATTCCATAAGGACATGTTGAGTACCAATTTATTATGTTTTCTATATGCTTATAAACACACCGTTGCTTTAAATGCACTATTATTCATGATCCTTTGTTTGAGTCACTCTTCATGTTATAACATAGTTGCTAAGTTTAATTGAATCATATCTATCATGTCTATGTTAGAGTACTTAGATCCCAGCTGCTTTACATGCTTGATCAAGATTGTGTTGGCTTCATGTCACCTCAAAAATTATTTCGTTATCACTTACCTACTCGAGGACGAGCAGGAGTTAAGCTTGGGGATGCTGATACGTCTCAAACGTATCTATAATTTTTTATGATCCATGCTTGTTTTACACCAATTCATATATGTTTTGTTTACACTTCGTTGCACTTTTACATGATTTCCGACACTAACCTATTAACAAGATGCCACAGTGCCAGTTCCCTGTTTTCTGTTGTTTTTGTATTTCAGAAAAGTTGTACAGGAAATATTCTCGGAATTGGACGAAATAAAAGTCGAATTCAATATTTTACCGAAATGAAGACGAAGTCCAGAGGGGGGTCGAAGAGGCACAGCAGGGCGGCCAGACCACCCCATGGCGCGGCCTAGGCCTGGCCCGCGCCTAGGGGGTCTGTGCCCACCAGGCGCCCACCGACCTAATTCCTCCGCCTATTTATACATCTTCTCGGGAAAACCCTGGATACCCGAGCCTCCATCCACGAAAATTTCCGTCGCGGCCGCCATCGCAAAGCCCATCTCGAGGGTTTTTGAAGCTCTTCCCGGCACCCTGCCGGAGGGGAAAATCATCACCGAAGGCATCTACATCGTCATGCCCGCCTCCGAAGTGATGCGTGAGTAGTTCATCCCTGGACTATGGGTCCATAGCAGTATCTAGATGGTTGTCTTCTCCACTTTGTGCTTCATGTATCGATCTTGTGAGCTGCCCTACATGATCAAGATCATCTTTATGTAATCCTATATGTTTGGTTTGCTGGGATCCGATGAATATTGAATACTATGTTGAGATTGATTATATATTCATGTAATATGTTATTTGTGATCTTGCATGCTCTCCGTTGCTAGTAGATACTCTGGTCAAGTGGACACTTGTGACTTCAAGAGTGGGTATTTATGCTCGATAGTAGGTTCATGCCTCTAGTTTTTTGGGAGAGTGACTTTATAACTTCTAAGATTGTAGATGTGTTGTTGCTACTAGGGCGACAACAACAATTTTTTATCCAAGGGTAATTCTATTGTTTATTTTACACATATTGCTTAATGCGATAGTCTGTTGCTTGCAACTTTATACTGGAAGGGGTGCAGACGCTAACCTGAAGGTGGATTATTATTCATAGACGCAGTTGGATTACGGTCTATGTATTATGTTGTAATGCCCAAGACCAAATCTCATAGTAATCATCTTGTCATGTATGGTCGATATTCTGTCAATTGTCCAGCTGTAATTTGTTCACCCAACATGCTATTTCTTTATGGAGAGACACCTCTAGTGAACTCTGGACCCCGGCCCTTCTTCCTTTACTGGTAAATTCAACTGCAATCCCGTTCTGTTTACTTTCTGCAAACATCTCCTTCCATTCGATACGTCTAATCATTTGTGTTCAGCAAACCGGTGAGATTGACAACCTCGATGTAAGTTGGGGCAAAGTACTTTGGGTTGTGTGCAGGTTCCACGTTGTTGCTGACTCCGGTAGTGCACCCTGCCACTAGTTAGCCAGCACCACCTTCAGAAGTCACGCCTTTCTCCTACTGGTCGATTAAACCTTGGTTTCGTACCGAGGGAAAACTTGTTGCTGTGCTCATCACACCTTCCTCTTAGGGTTCCCCAACAGCCTGTCTTCGTACGACGAGCACACGCCATCAAGGACCAACACCTCTATAAAAGGGAGGACAACTTCAATGTAGAAGGGGCTCTCCTCGGGTCATTTTCTAGCTAGGAAATCGCATCTAGATCTAGGCTAGAACTTCTTCTAGCTAGGTACTTTAAACCCCTTTTACCTCGCGAGCCTTCGCGGCGCAATACAGATAAGGCAAGAGTAGGGGTGTTACCTCCTCAAGAGGACCCCAGCCTAGGTAACATCATAAGTGTCTCTTTCTGTCGGGATCGCTCACTCGGTTCATTTCGGTGTCGTTGCTGCCGAGGTCTTTGTGAGCTTGGAAGTCGTGTTCAGCCCCCTGAGTTTGACGCCTCTTTGGGTCGTCGCGAGTACCCATGTTCCTTGGGACACAAACCTCTGGCAAACCCATTGAGGCCTTGTTTGGCGCTAGAGTATTAGTGGGGATAGTCCGCAGCAAACTTCAAATCCCGACGTATTCTAAATGAATGTTTGGTGTAGAGTATTGAGCGACTTTAATTCCCGCTTATCCCCACTTTTTCCCAAATCTTAGTGTATTCTTTTCAATACCCAATACTCTACCAAGTGGATTGGAGATGGGGGTTTTGCGGAGATTGGGTGACCATAGGGATTCACCCAATACTCTAGAGTATTATCCCCACAAACACTCTAGTACCAAACAAGGCCTAAGTCGTGCATCCCAACAAGCACCGGTCAGCCTAGTTAAAAATCAAGTACGTCCGAGTGTTGACGTTTTCCAGGATAATCCGATGGTTTAATCATGTTTGTTTCAGGTCCATCAAGGACTTTCCACCATTTTTTCACCTTCTGAGTAAGTCGATGATGCTGGCACGCAGTTAACGAGCCCGTTGGGAACCCCAAGAGGAAGGTGTGATGCGTACAGCGACAAGTTTTCCCTCAGTAAGAAACCAAGGTTTATCGAACCAGTAGGAGCCAAGAAGCACGTTGAAGGTTGATGGCGGCGGAGTGTAGTGCGGCGCAACACCAGGAATTCCGGCGCCAACGTGGAACCTGCACAACACAACCAAAGTACTTTGTCCCAACGTAACAGTGAGGTTGTCAATCTCACCGGCTTGCTGTAATAAAGGATTAGATGTATAGTGTGGATGATGATTGTTTACAGAGAACAGTAGAACGAGTATTGCAGTTAATTGTATTCGATGTAAAAGAATGGACCGGGGTCCACAGTTCACTAGAGGTGTCTCTCCCATAAGATAAATAGCATGTTGGGTGAACAAATTACAGTTGGGCAATTGACAAATAAAGAGGGCATGACCATGCACATACATGTTATGATGAGTATTGTGAGATTTAATTGGGCATTACGACAGAGTACATAGACCGCTATCCAGCATGCATCTATGCCTAAAAAGTCCACATTCAGGTTATCATCCGAACCCCTTCCAGTATTAAGTTGTAAACAACAGACAATTGCATTAAGTATGGTACGTAATGTAATCAACAAATATATCCTTAGACATAGCATTGATGTTTTATCCCTCGTGGCAACAGCACATCCACAACCTTAGAACTTTCTGTCACTGTCCCAGATTTAATGGAGGCATGAACCCACTATCGAGCATAAATACTCCCTCTTGGAGTTACAAGCAAAAACTTGGCCAGAGCCTCTACTAGCAACGGAGAGCATGCAAGATCATAAACAACACATAGATGATAGATTGATAATCAACATAGCATAGTATTCATTATTCATCGGATCCGAACAAACGCAACATGTAGCATTACAGATAGATGATCTTGATCATGTTAGGCAGCTCACAAGATCCAACAATGATAGCACAATTAGGAGAATACGACCATCTAGCTACTGCTATGGACCCATAGTCCAGGGGTGAACTACTCACACATCACTCCGGAGGCGACCATGGCGGTGAAGAGTCCTCCGGGAGATGATTCCCCTCTCTGGCAGGGTGCCGGAGGCGATCTCCTGAATCCCCCGAGATGGGATTTGCGGCGGCGGCGTCTCTGGAAGGTTTTCCGTATCGTGGCTCTCGGTACTGGTGTTATTATCGACGAAGGCTTCTTATAGGCGAAGAGGTAGGTTTAGGGGCGACGCGAGGGGCCCACACAACACGGCCGCGCGGCCAGGGCTTGGGCCGCGCCGCCCTGGCGTGTCGCCACCTCGTCGCCGCACTTCGTATCTCCCCCAGTGTTCTGAAAGCTTCGTGGAAAAATAAGATCCTGGGCGTTGATTTCGTCCAATTCCGAGAATATTTCCTTACTAGGATTTCTGAAACCAAAAACAGCAGAAAACAGCAACTGGCTCTTCGGCATCTCGTTAATAGGTTAGTGCCGGAAAATGCATAAATATGACATAAAGTATGTATAAAACATGTAGGTATCATCAATAAAGTAGCATGGAACATAAGAAATTATCGATACGTTGGAGACATATCAGTCGACATGTCAACTCTAAGCAAAGAAAAAAGATTATAGGGAAGTCCCTGATGCACTCAGGGGATAATGGCGAGTCCTATTCTATTCGCCACCTTGTTGGGCCTATGTAGTCATCAAGATCCAGAACAACGTGAAGGCCCGATAGATCCTCTCAAGTTCACCGTGGAAAACAAGCTAAGGATCCAACGGTGGTCTGTCGATTTTGGTTTAGATTACTCACTGCATGATATAAAACCCTAGGTCAAGTAACCTATCTAATGCTTGACTTGACAGAGTAGAGGCAGACTTCCGAGATCCCGTTCCCCCTTCATATAGCCTCCATACTCTCCATCTACGCCTCCGGGAACATGTAACATATAGACATCAATATACTCAAAAAGGAGTTGGTCCTTACCTCCAACGCGAGGGGCCGAACCTAGGTACCTCGTGTCCTGTACCAACCTTGTCTAGGTGATCCAATGCCGGCATCGCTTTCCACCTCATGGAAGCTACCCATGTAGCACCTGTCTCATCAATACCACTACCAACGGAGTGTAGCATCCTCAAGGGTGTGAACTTCAAAATATATCTTCGTCCACACGTGTCTCCATTATCTCTTTAGTGAACTCCTTTACTTATGCAATTTCATTTGTGATAGCCCTCACGCTTGAAGTTATATACGGAGTATCTTTTTTATCACCTTGTTGCTTGACTTGCATACATAAGTTATTGGTGCACATAGTTGAGCCTAGCATATATAGATTTTGTGCTTGAAAAAATAAATGCTAATTTTATTTTGCTTTCTTCAAGCCCTAACTATAAAGTTTCAAATTGCTTACTCGCCCCATCTAGGACACTAGTGTCATTTCACCATTATTTGGGTCTTCGCGCCTCGGCGCATCCGGCCCTTTGTCGGCACCAAGCTAACAACTCCCAAGTGCAGTGGATCACCGCAGTACAGTTCGATAAGTACTTGAGTGTCGATGTGAAGTGATGTGAAGTAAAGTGGAGTGACTCAAGGGAGTAAATGTTCAGGAAATTTTTTATTTGATTTGTGTGGTTGTCATAATTAGTGAAGCCCAGTATAGTCTTTTTAGTGTTTCTTCTAGAGAGGAGCCATAGATAGGTGCAGCCATTAATATTATCTAAATAGATTACGGCTGTTACAATCGTTGGCTCCTCATCGTTTTGCTGGTGCATGCATGGGCTTGTGGGCCTGCGTTGCCGCGAGTGGAGTTGCTGGTTGTGAGTCTATCCCAATCAATGTGGCCGGTCCAAGCCTGACCCCAGACGCGTCTCCACCCGCCCCCGCCGGTCTCTCTCTCTGCATCTCCCTCTCATCTTCTTCCAAAGCTCCGGCCTAGGGTTTTTGGCCACCGCCTACTGATCTCCGGCCGCCACCCCGCTCAGCTCGCACAGCCACACCTCCTTTTGATTCTTCCCTCGGCCTCAACTCGATCACCACATAACAAGGCGCAGGGGTTGGGGAAGTACGGGCGGGGTTCATGAGGCCAAGGTGGCGCCGTGCAGAAGGACGAATAGGCGGCTGCAGCTTGGCCTCTCCCGCCGACATTGCCGTGGAGGAAGGGGAGTCCGCCATCTCGGAGGAGAGGGAGAGACCTTGCGCCGCTGCAGCGGAGAGTTAGAAAATACACCCCTAGTGATTGATACCAAGGCCAATTAAGAGCAAACAAGAGAATTATTAAGACATAGGGTCCAAGCACCGATGTAAGTTTAAAGGTCCCCATAGTTATACCCCCTCGCTAATTAACTCTAAATTAATATAACATAAATATAAGAATTGAGACATGGTTTCTATCAAGCTCTAGCTGTCCCTCCTCCTATCATCATGCAATGGTGACAAGGCAATGCATTCCCCAACATATGTGTGCACTCTTATATCAGTACAAGAGATCATCATAGAAGATAACAAATACTTATATGCAACCATCAATAAATTATCTCACAATTGCCAAGAACAAGTCACTACTCAAACAATGACATAGAGGTACAATACATCATGGGAAAACAATAGATTGCCTCACACATCATGTTTGCCAAGAGATTACAAAGGGTAGATGAAGATGGTGTTGATGGTGTTGCTGAAGATGATGATGGTGACCACGCCTGAGGGGGGGGGGGGGGGTGGAGTTCACCTGAGGCGATTCCGGCAACGATATCCCCCTCCGATCTCCACTGGCGGTGGCCTGCTGACTCTCCGTTTATGTGTTTTTGACCTCCGCCGCCGTAGCCTTGAGGAAACCCTGTGGGGTCATATATATATATAGGATTTTTTAGGTCAAACAAAATCCGAGACGAATCGGACGGACAAGGGGAAAACGAGCACATGTGGCATGCCCATAGGGGGAGGGCACATCACATGCCCTTTCTCCCAGCCCATTGACCCCCCTGGTGTCCCACTTTAGCTCATTTTGTTTGTCTCAAAAATTCCGAAAATGGCTCCTGATCTTGCCCTTTTCTAGAGTCCCGTAGCTCCTGGAAAATCGAAAAATACTAACAGAAGGTGTTTTCTGCCAGCCAGAGTTAAAACCAGAGGAGAAGAGATTATTTAGAAAATCCTAAAAAAACAATATGAAACATGAAAATAACATTATATAATATGCAAATATGTGGAAATATTAGCAATAAACTACAAAGTGTATGCATACATTTTACATGCATCACAAGCGCATGCAACCTCTCCTGCAGAGGTAAGCACATGCGGTGATGCATCCCTCGTGCCTCCTCGCCGCAGCCGCAGCACAGGGTTTACCCCATGGACACGCCTCCGTAGGATTAGGACTATGGCAAATAATAGTGTTTGTATCCAAAAATGTTGATAAAACGAGACCAGAGAGACATGGAGAAGTGTCACATCACCAGTGACACTCTAATTGGAAGTGAAACACATCACCAAGATGTTTGGTACCACGTGTGTTTGCTTGGTGCTTAGATCACTCGAAGTTAAAATGGATTCTCTTGTACTATGTTTTCATTTCGATCAACATTTGGAATTTTCTTAAATATGTATTACGATAGAACTGTAAAGATAAATTAATTAATGTGACCATGTACGAACATAATGTTACGGCCCAAAAAGAGTTTTTGTGTTCGTTGTGCCCACGCAGGGACTGCCCAGACCGCACACGTATGATTCAAATTATTGGATGTGACGTCACCCTGCACCTAAAAGTCCTTCGTTGTGCCATAGGAGGCCTTAAAAAGTCCTATCTATAGTAGTGTAAGAAGTTTATGATAAGGAATTTGCTAGTTCTCAACTAACTTCGTGCCCAGTTAAGTCTTACACCATTTGATTTGCATCGTGATTTGTGCTAGTTATGAATTGCAATATGAGTTGCAACTAAAATTTAATGATATTATCTCACTGCGAATAAAGTTAATTCTTAGTCGACTGAGAAGTAGCCACGCCCCTTATGATAAGATGTAGCTTAGCTTGTTAGTTGTGCCGTCCTTTTCTTCTGCTAGCACGTACCCACGAGTGCAAAACATACATACAATAATAATACACGGAGTCTGTGAATTTTGTTGGCGTCATCCTTGGTCGCCTTATTAGCTGATTATTTAACTAACTAATCAGGGATAATGGCTGACTAATCAGCTAACGTATGGGAAACAAAATGAAAACAAATACTCCCTCCGTTCCATTCTATAGTGCTTATAGTTTTTTGACACGGAAATTAGCGCACGAGTATTTTTTGCACAAGACCCCCTGGCTGAACGATTTGATATCAGACTAAAATTAAGGAAATCAATAACTTCCTAACTTACAATAATAAATCCCACAAATCTGTCTAGTTGACTCTCCATATATGTGCAGTCAGGTTTAATTAAGGAAAGAAAAACATTGCTTCCTAAATCTAAGCAATCATTGGGGCCATGCATTAGGAATCTCAATTAATTGTTTCCTATTTTGTATGGATTTTTTTTCATGCATGTCGTATGGGAGTTGACGGGTGGAGGGGTAATTGAAAAAAAGCCAAACTACAACCTTATATTGTGAAACAAATGCCAAAAATCTATAGGCACTATAGAAAGGAACGGAGGGAGTATTATATATAATAACTACAAGGGCAGCATATCCTCTCTCTCCGTAAGTAATGCCGAATTTTGTCTCCTTGTAGATGGGGAGGCGTGAAGTGCCAATGTAGCAGTGGGTGCATGTTGTGCTTGTGCCGCGGCCAGCGTATGCGTCAAATAGATCCTAGTTAATTAATGCGGCATCAACCTAAACTCTGATCATCTAGGAACTTGGTACATGTTGTTATTCAAACAAAAGAAGAACCATGAATGTTGTGACAAAAGTGCAATGGAATGGCCATTGTGGTACCTAAAACAATTGTGGTACCTAAAACGTTAATCTATAAGAGATTTAAACAAACAAATGTTTTGTGTTTTGGCATGGCTAGCTTGGTGTTGTCGACTCCGTTGATAATATGGTCAGTGTTCGATTACTTGCAGCTCGCGGCAAGCTATGTTAGGAACAATTAGTCGTATTAACGAGGAAGCAGTATAATAGAAATTAATTGTAGGTTCAACTAATGAATACTTCTACTTCCTCCGTTCCGTTTTCATTGACGTGAGTTCTAGCTATACAAGGGTACAACATGTGCGTCCACTCACATCAATTTTTTCCGAACAGATGGAGTAGCTAATAATGTGTTAGACGCGTGGTGACCAAAAGTTTGATTGCACGCCGACTGGTTGACAACCTGAATTTAAAGTACATGTTGTTAAGAGAGAGAGAGAGAGAGAGAGAGAGATATATAAACAAATAATTATTTTGTGTTTTGGCATGGGCAGCTTGGTCTGGTCAGTTCCGTCGATGATTTGGTCAGCATTCCATTACTTGTACCCTGCTGCAAGCTATACATTAGAAAATTTTAGTCCTAGTAACGAGGAAACCGTATAATCCAAATTAATACTGTAGCAGGTTTGAAAGATACCGAGTAGCTAATAATAATAATGTGTTAAATGCATGGTGAGGCTGCGGGAATTGACTGATCGGAGCAAAGCTTGCCGTTGACAACCCTAATGATATGCATTGTGGCACACTCAAACAACCGTGGATGTTTATTCAAACAAAACAAAGAACCATGATCGTTGAGTGCATCGCAAGCACCCACTAGTGGAGAAGAGGCCTTTGGTCCCAAGCAAATGTCCCACTGCTGAACCAAACCGGGTCCAATGCCCCCATTGGACCCGGTTCGTTTCTGCCCAGGACGACCCCACCCGCTGGCGCCTGTCCTGTAGCGGCCTTTGGACCCGGTTTGTCATACAAACCGGGACTAAAGGGTCCACCGCAGGGCGCGGCAGGCCGTGTCAGTCGTGGGGAACCCTTTAGTCCCGGTTTGTATGACAAACCGGGTCCAAAGGCCCCCCTCTGGCTATATAACCTTGCCCCTGCCCAAGTGTGAGCCACACTTAGCCATTTTTTCACTATCTTCACAAGAGGGGTGTATTGCTTTCCTCTCTTCTTCACATGCACAAGAGGTGTTCGATGAAATGCTTAAGAGGATTTGCCACTTGAGTTTACACAAATCAAGCCACACTTAACTTGCTTTTTTCTTCTTCATCGAGGTTAACAACTTTATCCTTTTCATCTGCAATTGATAAAATGCATGTGTATATATACATCGTGATGTTTTGTAATGGTTTTGATCAGCTTAATTATATCATGCAGATGAATCGGCAATGGATGTACATTGACCGACGGTTTGACGAGTTCACTGCGGGCCTGGATAATTTTATGGCCGTGGCGGAGGCAAACAAACATGGTGGCTTCATGTATTGTCCATGTGTGGACTGCAAGAATACCGTAAATTACGCTCACTCGAGTCTCATTCACAGCCACCTTCTGCGATCCGGTTTCATGCCCAGTTACTATTGTTGGACCAAGCACGGAGAAAGAGGGGTTATGATGGAAGACAATGACGAAGAGGAAGAGGATGATGACGGTTATCCCAATTTCCCTGAATACGATGATATTGCAGAAGGCAATGAAGACAATGAAGTAGAAGATCAAGAGGCACCAGATGAGCCTGCTGATGATGATCTTGGCCGGGCCATTGCTGATGCAAGGAGAGAATGTGAAACTGAAAAGGAAAGGTTGGCCTTCGACAAGATGATAGAAGATCACAACAAATTATTATACCCAACTTGCGAAGATGGCCATAAAAAGCTAGGCAGCACACTGGAATTGTTGCAATGGAAGGCGCAGAACGGTGTCACCGACTCAGGATTTGGAAAGTTGCGACAATAATTAAGAGGAAGCTTCCAAGGGGTAACGAATTGCCCGCCAAGATGCGTACGAAGCGAAGAAGATTGTCTGCCCTCTAGGATTAGATGTGCAAAAGATACATGCATGCATTAATGACCGCATCCTCTACCGCGATGAGTACGAGAATTTGGATGCATGTCCGGTGTGCACCGCATTGCGGTATAAGATCGACGAGATGACCCTTGTGAAGTTGAGGGCGAGCGCCCCAGGAAGAGGGTTCCTGCCAAGGTTATGTGGTATGCTCCTATAATACCACGGCTGAAACGCTTGTTCAGAAATAAAGAGCATGCTAGGTTGTTGCGATGGCATAAAGAAGACCGTAAGAAAGACGTGATGTTGAGGCACCCTGCTGATGGCTCCCAATGGAGAAAAATCGATAGAGAGTTCCCAAACTTTGCACAGGATGCAAGGAACTTACGGTTTGGTCTAAGTACAGATGGCATGAATCCTTTTGGAGAGCAGAGCTGCAGCCATAGCACCTGGCCTGTGACTCTTTGTATATATAACCTTCCTCCTTGGTTGTGCATGAAGCGGAAGTTCATTATGATGCCAGTGCTCATACAAGGCCCGAAGCAACCCGGGAACGACATTGATGTGTACCTGAAGCCATTAGTCGAAGAACTTCTACAGCTGTGGTCCCTAGCAGGTGTACGTGTGTGGGACGAGCACAAGCAGGAGGAATTTGACCTAAGAGCGATGCTTTTCGTAACCATCAATGACTGGCCTGCTCTTGGTAACATTTCAGGACAGTCAAACAAGGGATACAATGCATGCACACACTGTTTACATGAGCTCGAAGGTGATTATTTGGAAAAAGGTCAGAAGGTCGTGTACCTGGGGCATCGTCGATTTCTTAGGCTTACCCATCCCGTAAGAAAGAAAGGCAAGCATTACAACGGTGAGGCTGATCACCGGAGGAAGCCTCCCCATCGTGATGGTGTTGATATATTTGGTATGGTCAAGGATCTAGATGTAATATTTGGAAAGGGTCCTGGCGGCCGGTCTGTTCCGAATGACGATGCCGGACACGCGCCCATGTGGAAGAAGAAATCTATATTTTGGGATCTACCCTATTGGGAAGTCTTAGAGGTCCGCTCTTCAATCGATGTGATGCACGTGACGAAGAATCTTTGCGTGAACCTGCTAGGCTTTCTGGGTGTGTACGGGAAGACAAAAGATACACCAGAAGCACGGGAGGACTAGCAACGTTGGAAAGACCCCAAAAAGCTGCATGAGAGAGTTAAAGGACGTTATTTATCCAGCTACGCTCTTACAAAAGCAGAGAAGGAAATATTTTTTGAATGTCTTAGCAGTATCAAGGTCCCGTCTGGCTTCTCCTCCAATATAAAGGGAATAATAAATATGGAGAAGAAAACATTCCAGAACCTGAAGTCTCATGACTATCACGTGATAATGACACAGTTGCTTCCGATTGCATTGAGGGGGCTTCTACCGGAAAATGTTCGACTGCCCATTGTGAAGCTATGTGCATTCCTCAATGCAATTTCTCAGAAGGTAATAAATCCAGAAATTCTACCGAGGTTGCAGAATGATGTGGTCCAATGTCTCGTTAGTTTTGAGCTGGTGTTCCCACCATCCTTCTTCAATATTATGACACATCTTCTCGTTCACCTGGTCGATGAGATTTCCATTCTCGGTCCTGTGTTTCTACACAATATGTTCCCCTTCGAGAGGTTCATGGGAGTCTTGAAGAAATATGTTCATAACCGTGCTAGGCCAGAAGGAAGCATCTCCAAGGGCTATGGAACAGAGGAGGTCATTGAATTCTGTGTTGACTTTATTCCTGACCTTAAGCCGATTGGTGTTCCTGAATCGCGGCATGAAGGGAGACTAAGTGGAAAAGGCACGCTAGGAAGGAAATCAATGATATGTAGGGACGGGATTTCTTTGACTCAAGCACACTACACAGTTCTACAAAGTTCCACCTTGGTGGCTCCGTATATCGGTGACCACAAGAGCTTTCTACGCTCCCAGAACCCGGGGCAGTCGAACGATTGGATTAGACGTGAACACATGTCGACTTTCGGCGGTTGGTTGCAAAAACATCTCCTGAATAACAAACATATTGAAGATCAGTTGTACTTGCTGGCCCAGACACCATCTTCGACTGTAGTGACTTTCCAAGGGTACGAGATAAATGGGAATACATTTTACACGATCGCCCAAGATAAAAAGAGCACCAACCAAAACAGTGGTGTCCGGTTTGATGCAATAATGAATGAAGGCCCAAATGACACATATTATGGTTACATAGAGGATATATGGGAACTTGACTATGGACCTTCTTTTAAGGTCCCTTTGTTTAGGTGCAAATGGGTCAACAAAACAGGAGGCGGGGTTCAGGTAGACAAGTTGTATGGAATGACAACAGTGGATCTCAACAATCTTGGGTATAGAGACGAACCATTCGTCCTAGCCAAGGATGTGGCCTAGGTTTTCTATGTGAAGGATATGTCTACCAAACCAAGAAAAATGAAACATAAGGAAACAAATACATCAAACGATGAGCCAAAGCGCCACATAGTTCTTTCTGGAAAAAGAAACATCGTGGGAGTGGAGGACAAGACAGACATGTCAGAAGATTATAATCAGTTTGATGAAATTCCACCCTTCAGAGTGAACATTGATCCAATCATCAAGTTAAATGATGAAGATGCTCCATGGTTACGGCCGAAGAAGATTAATTAAATGATGAAGATGCTCCATCATCAAGTTAATTGAAGAATGTTCATGGCACAAATGAGTATCTCAACATGGCAATCAATTTCCCATTTATTTTTGTGTAATCATGTAACTGTATGTAAGATATTAAAAGTGGAGATGCGCCACGGGAGATTTCCCAACCCTTTCCCCAACACTGTTAGATGAGATGTAGTCGTTCAGGGGCTTGCAGGAAAAAATTCCAAGGCGCAGTTTCTGAAGATGCCGTTGGGCGTGTGCACCAACGACATCTTCGAGAAACTGCGCCACGGGAGATTTCCCAACCCTTTCCCCAACACTGTTAGATGAGATGTAGTCGTTTAGGGGCTTGCAGGGAAAAATTCCGAGGAGCAGCTTCCGAAGAGGTCGTAGGGCGTGTGCACCAACGACATCTTCGAGAAGCTGCGCCACGGGAGATTTCCCAACCCTTCCCTTCATCCATGGGAATGAAACTCTGCTTGGCTTGTTGATCTGCTTGGCAAGGCGTATCGATGCTCCTTTTATAGGCACAGCACCTCTTCTACTTTGTCTTGTTCCTTCGACAGGGCGTCGTGCGCTACATGCTTTATCTCATCGAGCAGTGCGTCCACCCATGCGTTCTTATCCTGCCGACATCTTTAGTCCCGGTTGTACCCACCAGCCGGGACTAAAGGTTACCCACACGTCCTTATCCCACCGACAGTTTTGTTAGATGACACAAAAAAGGATCTTTAGTCCCGGTTGTACCCACCAGCCGGGACTAAAGGTTACCCACACGTCCTTATCCCACCGACAGTTTTTGGCGCTACTGCGTTCCCGCCTATTTTTCTTCCCGCGCTTTCCACTGCTTCCCGCCTCCGTCCTCCCGCCATTTTTTCACTATATATATGTTGGCTTGGCCTCCATTTACATATCACATCTAGACTCATATCTGCAAACCTCATCACCAGGTCACATGGCTTCCATCGTATCTCTAACCCTCCGGGAGGCGGAGGCGCTTTGCGCGTCGAATTACCCCTGCCCGCCGGGCTACCGCGTCCCTACCGGCTGGTTGCTGAGCGTCGGAGGGGTACCGGTCCCTCCTGTCCCTCTAGGTGTGGCGCGCGAGATGGCCATCACGAACCACTACTACTTCGAGCTCACGCCAGAGCAGCGGAGGAATCCCCAGTGGCATCCCGACTACAGCCCGACTTGGGAGAGCTTCTTCATCAATCGGCGTGAGAGGGCGCTCGCCAGGCACGAGGAGGGCGGCCCGCCTCCTTCGAACTTCAACGAGGCCGGCCGTCGGCTGTGGTGGCGCGACCGAACTCTCCAGGGCGTCATGGCCCACCGTGGCCCCCGCCTGCGCTACCCTCAGTCCCAGCCCACGCGTGCTCTCCCGCCGAGGTTTGACTACCGCGACCCCGATGCCAGCGACGATGATGACGGCGACTACGACGACTACAGTGGCGAGTACTATAGGGCTAGGCACGAGTATGACTGAATGACTCGAACAGTCGAATCTGGCCATGTATCTTAATTAATTTTCAGTTGAGCTAGGCACGAGTACTATAGGGCTAGGCACGAGTACTATCTGGCCATGTATCTTAATTAATTTTCAGTTGAGTTCTGTACTTTAATTCCACATGTAATCTGGCGGGAAACTTTTCTCATCATCAGCGTCTGCCACAACGACTTTATTGAAAATACAATAAAATAGATAAACAACTAGTCTAGTCGATCTACTCGTCGTCGGAGGTTGTCTCGGTCCAAATGTCGTCCCACCGAGGGTCGTTGTCGGCCCAAGTTGTATTCGTGTTATCGAGCTCGAACATGGCGACGGCCCGACGGTGGCGCCTGTTGGACCTGCGTTGTGCCCGGAGGTCAGCGAAGAACGCGGCGGTGTTGTCGACGTCGTTGGGGAACTGCGCCCTCCACTGGCGCATCAACTCCTCGTCATGCTCGGCGATGGCGATCCGGCGCTGCACCTGGCGGTGGCGGCGACGGTCCTCGTCGTCGATGAGGCACGGCGTCGGCGCGAGGAACTCCGCCTCCTCTAGCGATTCGACGTCTGGGAAGTTCATGTCGCACCGTGGCCGCCGAAATCGCCATGCGGCCGCGTCGTAAGCGCGCGCCGCCAGCTCCGGGGTGTTGTACGTGCCGAGGGTGAGCCGGAAGCCACCGGCGCGCATCTCGGCGTAGAACCTACCGTTCGGCCGCGCTCGGACGCCACGGAAGCCGGACGAGCCGCGACGGCGCGGCGGCATCCCGGCGACGAATGAACGGAGGCGACGGCGACGTGTGGTTCCGCGCACGCGGCGCTTTATAGCACAGCGACGCGGCAAGTTTGGCGACAGGTGGCGCGGGGAAGCGGCGGGGCGTGGCACGTGGAAGCGGCGGCGACACGTGGCGCGGGGAAGCGGCGGGGCGTGGCACGTGGAAGCGGGATCTACACGTCGCACGGCGGTGGCGGCGGGGCGAGACACGTGTGGCGGTGGCGGTGGTGGTCAGTACATGGCGGTGGCGGTGGTGGGCAGTACACGGCGGTGGCCCGTACATGGCAGTGACGGTGGTGGCCAGGCGGTGGCGGTGGCGACGGTGGCCAGTACACGGCGGTGGCGACGGTGGCCAGTACACGGCGGTGGCGACGGTGGCCTGTACATGCATGGAAGTGGCGGCGGGGCGAGGCACGTGGAAGCGGCGGCGACACGTGGCACGGGGAAGGGACACGTGTGGCGGTGGCGGTGGTGGCCAGTACATGGCGGTGGCGGTGGTGGGCAGTACACGGCGGTGACCCGTACATGGCGGTGACGGCGGGGCGAGGCACGTGGAAGCGGCGGCGACACGTGGCACGGGGAAGGGACACGTGTGGCGGTGGCGGTGGTGGCCAGTACATGGCGGTGGCGGTGGCGGTGGTGGCCAGTACATGGCGGTGGCGGTGGTGGGCAGTACACGGCGGTGGCCCGTACATGGCGGTGACGGTGGTGGCCAGGCGGTGGCGGTGGCGACGGTGGCCAGTACACGGCGGTGGCGACGGTGGCCTGTACATGCATGGCGGTGGCGGCGGTGGACACGTGTGGCAGTGCGGTGGCTTTTTTTCATTTGAAATAAGGCGGGAATGAAACTTTTTTAAAAAAAATGGCCTTTGGACCCGGTTTGTATTACAAACGGGGACTAAAGGCCTTTTTTGCGCGCGCAGCGAAAACGCAGCAAAAATGGCCTTTAGTCCCGGTTTGTATTACAAACCGGGTCCAAAGGGGGGCCTTTGGACCCGGTTGGTGCCACGAACCGGGACCAAAGGGTCCTCCACTATATAAGCCAACACTTCGTCTCCGCGGAGATCAATCCCGCGGAGACGAAGCAGTTGGACGCCGCCAGGCTGCCCGACTGCGCCGCGCCCGCCGCTCGCCGTTGCCGTGCGCCACCACCTCCGCCGCCGCGTGCGCCACCGCCTCCACCGCCGCCTCCGCCTCCCTCTCCGTCCGCGCGCCACCATCTCCCGGCCCGCGCGCGCCTCTCGCGTCGGCCGCCTTCCTCTCGACCACCGCCGCCGCCGCCGCGCGCCATCGCGCCGCCCGCGCGCCACCGCGCGTGCCTCCTCGATCGACCACCGCCGCACGACGCCGCCGGCCGCCGTCCTCCTCTCCGCGGCAAGGTGAGCCCGCGCCCCGGCCCCTTTTTTTTCTAATTTGTTAGTTTAGTTAATTTTTCAATTTGTTAGTTTAGTTAATTATAAAATTTGTTAGTATAGTTGTTAATTAGTATAGTTGTTAGTATATATTGTTAGTGTGTTAGTGTGTTAGTAAATTAGTTAGTGTGTTAGTGTGTTAGTAAATTAGTTAGTGTGTTAGTAAAACTAGTTAGTTAGTGTTAGTAAAATTAGTTAGAGAAAATTTAGAAAATTAGTTAGTTAGTGTTAGTAAAATTAGTTCGAAAAAAGTTAGTAAAATTAGTTAGAAAAATTTAGAAAAGTTACAAAATAGATTCATTTGTTTCGGCGCTTGCCCGCGCGCCGACGACTTAGACCGTGGCGGTGCCGAGTCCGTAGCGGTGCCGCCGCGCGACATAGACTTAGGGTCGCGAAATAGAGAAAGAGCGAGCGAGGAGGAGCGCCGAGTCCGTGGCGGTGCCGGTACTGCCGGCGCCCCTGCCGACGCCCCCAAAACAGGGTCGTGGAACGCGGCGTTTAGTACAAAAGTAGTGAAGTTTTTTATTTAGCACAATATCATGTTTTTTATTTATATTAGTACATATATGATTTGTTTTCGTAGCTACGATGCCGCGACCGCCGCCGCGCCGTGGTCTGACTCTTCTAGAGGAGATGGAGCAGATGGGGGAGGTCCGGGACTGGGCTCCGCCGGGGTGGCACTGGGAGGTCTTAGCTTCCGGGTCGCGCACCTTGGTGCGGAATCCGGGTCCCGTTGTCGACCCGGATATTCTTTGGTGGAGGTCTTATGGGCCACGGTCATTTCAGAGGGAGCCGGCCCCGCCGGAGGAGGTAGCTCAGCACATTGAAGCGGAGGACCAGCACGTTCGCCGTTACATGTACGCGTTAGACAACATGTATAGGACCGGATGGAGCGTTATGCGGGGATCTCATGTTAGCTATGCTCCCGTTGTTGTTCCGTGGCTTTGGGGGCACACCCCAGCGCGGCTCGGGACCCGGTCGGCGCCCTCTAGGACCCGGTCTACCGGTTGAGTGGTTGTAGTAGTGATTGATATGTATTAGGGTTAAATAAACATGAACCCGATCTATGTATGCATGTAACTGCAGTATCTGCTTTCAGCACTATATTATCGATCCTTAGTTAAGAACTACATATGTAACTCCATTTTCAGTTTTCTGCATTATCCTTAATTTGATCATATGATGGTTCCTATGTATAGCTTGCAGGTCGTTGTAGAAAGCATGGACAGAGATGAAATTCAAGAAAATTTCATGGAGGAACTCATAGCAAACGGTACTCTGGATGATCGCGACGACGACGTTATTCCAGATGATGGCGGTGACGATGTCACCGCAACTTATTTGAATGACTCCGGTGAGGGAGCGGAGAATATTGAGGAAGAAGATCCTAGTGGCGCCGGTGAGGAACAAGATCATCATAATGGCTCCCGAACTATAGTTATCACCGAGGTATATAAATTAATTAAGCCGCTGTTGATCGACTAGATGCATTAACTAATTAAATTGTACTGACTATGAACTATTTCTTTTTTAGCCCTCCGGATCGAGCACTTCTTTTGTAAAGTCGAGGAAGCGAGGCCCGGCCAAAAAGTTGGATGACGGTGTTAGGCACGACATCACCCACATCGAAAAGGATGGTAAACCGATTGCTCCAGAGAAAGGTGCAAAGGCATTTATAGCTCAATGCGGAGTGCTTGTTAGGGACCACGTCCCGATCACCGTTCGAGAATGGCACAAGCCGAAGGGACTAGTGCTGTCTGCAGAGGAAGAAGCTCAATGTCTTTATATCGATGATGTAGCCAAAAACAGAATTATGAACAAGCTCATATCACATTTCAACATAGTACCCGAAGAGGGGGGTGACGCTGGAAAGGCCAAGATGGAGCAGGCCCTCCGCGAGTTTGGCAAGAAGAAGATGGCCGAACTATTCAAGAGCCACAAGAAAAGATTGCGCCGCCTTATCAAGTTAAAGAAGACTCCGGACAGTGAGAAGGTAAAAAATCACTGGGACGAATTCGTGAAGTACAGCACGGAGTCAGAAGAATTTAAGAGAAGGTCGGAAATAAATAAGGCAAATGCTGCGTTGAAGCTATATCACCAAATTCTGGGTCCAGGTGGATACAGGGCTAACCGTCCTAAGTGGCAGGCAGCTGAGGCGGAACTGACCAGTAGAGGGATCAGATTAGGGACACACGGTTGGATCGAACGGTGCAAGGAGTGGTTCTACGGGATTGGGGGAACGTTGGATCCAGAAACAGGGAAGTGCATCTATAAGAAAGCTCATCTGAAGGTTCCCATTGATGCCCTGGAAAAAGCACATAGGGACGTGGAGGCGAGGTTGTTCCAGCCTGAAAGAGAGAACGATGAGCTGACACGCGCCCTTGGGAACAAAGAACACGGCGGACGAACACGAGGCACAGCAGGCTCCGTTCCGTGGAAGTATGGCTTTCCTGCGGAAAGGAAGAGATTTCCTGATAAAAGCCATGAGAGGAGGAAGGCAAGGGAAACAGACACTTTGGCTAACTTAGAGGAGGGTATGAGCACCATGCAAGCCCAATTAACCATGGTAACCCAAGTACTTACATCTCAGATGGCTCGGGGGCAGGCTGTAGATCCTGCACTGCTCAATGCCCTCGCCCCGCTGCAATCTCAACCACACCGGAAAAGCAGCGTGGCTTCCTCTCAGCAGGTGGATAATGATGATGATGATGAACAGGTGGTCGAGCCTCCTCGCTACCCCCCCGTGGATGATCTCACTGAGAGCCGTCCTTGTGAGCTGCATGTTAAAGTTTTCAACCTATCCTTCAAGGCGGCGGTCGGCATCCTCTTACCTACAAGGTCTTACCATTGCCGTCCGGTCCAAGACGACATTCTTTGTTGTGATGGTGGATGAAGTGTTGAGAGAGTATGAGGGGTTGGTGCTTGAGCACCCTGCAGTGAAGATGGGGAAATCAAAGAATCGGGACAAGCCCGTAGAACCACCGTGCAATGGCGGAAGGAGAACATTGTGTTTCCAGGTGAGAAGCCAACAAGCGAGGCCACCTCCGCCTCCTCCACCAACTGTGCAGTCACCTCCGCGTGATGATTCTCCTCTGCGCGATGATGATTCCCCTATCCATGACCAGTCTCCTCCGCGTGAAAATACTCCGCCGCCTCCTCCTCCTCGTCAGGAGACTCCGCCGCCTCCACCTAAGCAAAAGAGGAAGCGGTCCGCGGCACCTCCTACAGCTCCGAAGAGATCATCAACGCCCATGACGGCACAGACTCCCCAGGTGTTACCACATGAGCAGACTGAAGAGCAAAAGGCGTTTCTTGCGCCGAAGAAGATGTTTATTCCACCGCAGACAGTGAAGCACTTTGCCGAGACGAGAATGAAGAGACCTGAGCTGAGAGCTGATTATGACCGCTCTCTTGGACAGTCCTCTAGAGCGAGCAAAGAAGCAAAAAAAGTCGCCCAGCTTGGACAGCAGGACATTCAGGCCGCACCCCACTTCATCGTGGAGCCATATCATGATCCAGAGACGGCATCGATGATCGAACGGGCGGCTAGAGCTCTGGGAGCATCGGATTGAGTACGAAGATTACTATCCAACGGCTCAAGTGGTAAACAAGTATAGATACGGATCTGATCTCGTCAAACCTGGCGAGCTCGCGCGTCTAGGGACTCAGATGTGAAGGTTGCATGACTGGTACCTGAAAGCCTGTCGAAGATGTGAAAGCTACATCACGGTGTATCTTAGAGATGAGCATTACTTCCGGGGGGAAGACGAGATAAACCTTGAGTTAGAAGAACTGTTTCAGTTATTCAATCAAGACGCCCTCGACAAAGCTGTCATCAGTTGCTACTGCCTGTAAGTGATTTATTTGTGTAATTAAGTTTGTAGCTCATTCATTTGCACTAACAATTATCCTCATTATATTCTTTGTGTACGCTATACATTTAATTATGCAGAATGAAGAAGCTGGAATACAAAAGAGGCAAGCTCCTACCGCTGGGGTTCATAGACCCAAACACAGTTCATGAAGTTACGGTTCGACGGTACCCCAAGGACACAGAGGACAACATCGTAATGTTTTTAGAGAAGCAAGCAGACAAAGAGGATATATTCTTTCCCTACAACTTCAAGTGAGTGTTATATATAACATACATTATGCTTGTGCACCTTCCACTTTATTCTCGTAATCATTGAGCTATGCTTGTGCAGTTTCCACTTTATTCTCCTAATCATTGATCTTCACCTTGGAGTCGTAAACGTCATGGACTCGAAACGTAAAGAATATGCGGAATGGGCGGACATGGCTGCCATCCTCCAGAGGTAGTTTCAATCAATTTCGTATTGGCATCTTCATCTGCTCTAATTCGAAGATATCATCAACTAATCAATTACTCATTTACTCATTATTTTTTGCCGGGCAGGGCTTGGAAACGGTTCATCAATACTGTTCCGGGTGAATGGAAACCGGAGCTTACATTTAAAGATTACCCTGTAAGTAGTACTATATATATAGCTATGTCCGTGAAACTTTATATATGATATTTACTTTCAATACGATGCTTGATTATTAGTTTGATTGAACTATTTTTTCGTAAAGTGTATGAGGCAGGAACAAGGGAATAACTTATGTGGATACTACGTCTGCACCTTCATGCGTGACATGTCCTGTCCCAAGGGTGGGGATGCCCAAATACACCACACTCGTGTACGATAACAAATTTTCACAATTAATCTTAATTAGTACCATCTATTGTATTGAGTTCCATTCATATATTGATCTCCTTTTTTAAATATAGATGACACGCCTGCGGAACACTCTCATAACAGCGGATCAAATAAAAGCAATTCAAGAGGAAATCGCGGGATTCTTTATTACCGTGGTCCTTACCCCAGGTGGAGAGCACTATCGGAAGATCGTGACGGCGGAGGATATTCGTTCAGGAGATGTTGTATTGTAAATATGCATGCATTACGTGTACTGTGTTGACTATGTCGTGTACTGTTGACGATGTCTATATATATTCATGACGATTTTTTGTGGTTTCTTGAATGATATATATGCATTGCTGAAACTCTGCCGCGGCAGAGAAACGCCCTGTTTCTCTGCCGCGGCAGAGAAACGCTGGTACAGCCTAAATCTGTGCCGCGGCAGAGAAATAGCAATTCTCTGCCGCGGCAGAGAAACATAGACCCGGTTCGTACCACGAACCGGGACCAAAGCCCTTCCACCGCGAGCTCCCTGGCCGCACCACGTGTCGAGGCCTTTAGGCCCGGTTTATCTTTGAACCGGGACTAAAGGGTACCCCCTTTAGTCCCGCCTAGTTGGTCCCGGTTCGGGAACCGGGTCTAAAGGCCCAAATGGACCGGGCCTATTGCCCCGTTTTCCACTAGTGACCATTTTTCTATTACCTCAAAATAGGCTTTGGCCGCTATTTATAAATTAAGCTATACATGGGCGAATCAATACAAGTGGAGATCCTCTTGCAAAGGAGATCAAAGATAAAATAAAAAAAAATAAGAAGACCAAGACTTGCCACCGACAACTCAGGAACAAGCCAAAGGGTACCGGAACTCCACGCCGATGCCCCCAACAGGGTAACGACACAACACATTGTCGTCAGCGAGGCCAGACGATCAAAGGTTTTCACCCAGAGCACACACATGGAGAAGGTGACCACATCGGCGCCCCCAAGAGGGTTATGAGGCCCACAAGCCTCACCGCCGATGGTGCCAGAGCGCTGAGCTTTCTCCCGAAAAAACTCCCGAACCATGTCTGATATTACGGAATGCTCACTATCCCTGAGCTAGGCCTCCGTAACACGATCTGGGAGTTGCCTTTGCAGAAGCACCATCAACACCAGGATCTCCTCACAACCTGCTCATCGCCATCCCCATGACCGAAGATCAAGGCTATCACGACCACCACATCATTCACCGAAGAAACACCCACGCAGTCCACTTTGCGCAGCCGCCGCCCCAACATCCAAGATCTCGCACGATTAACAGGGCAGCCACCACCACATAAACTCCTTCCGATCTGTCATGAGAGGTCAGACCATCCAAATGGTCCATGGATAGTGCAGAACGACACGCAAGTCAAATCCGCAGCTCCCGACCAGAGCTACCAAGCGATCACCGAATCTAGGCCCATGTTCCGAATCCAGCACCTTAGTCGCACCATGGCCGAGGGATGGGCTCCCCGCAGTTGCCACTGAAACCATGTGGACACATGCCCACCTAGCCCGAATCAGGCCTAAATGGGCCTAGATATGGGTCAAGGGTAAGGCCCCCCATCCATGGCTAGCTCTGCCTGGTCCGTCCCAGTCCATTCCGGCTCCGGGAGAAGGGACGCTGCTGCATGGGCGAGCTTGGACCGCTGCCTCCACGGGCCGCAGCAGCGACAAGCGCCACCACCCTCTGCCGCCTCCACCTGCGAGAAGCCGCCCTTGACGCAGCTCGCCGGCCACCGCCACGCTAGGCCACGCAGACTCCTACGATCCGCACCTGTGCCAAGAAGAAAACCGTCTCGTCGAGTCTCCTACCGCTTGGGAAAGGAAGGCCTGCCACCGCCGTCATTGCGCGGGCTTATCCCGGCAGCGCACACCGGTGGCAGCCAGGGAGGGAGGGAAGATGGGGTGGGGGTGGGGGGATGGGGGCGACCGATTTTATCTCGTTATATTTAATCAGCCAATTTTTCTACTACCTGAAATGGTAATAGTCTCTATAGAGTTTAAACAAGCAAATGTTTTGTGTTTTGTCAAGGGCAGCTTGTGGGTGTTTGGTCAGCGTTCCATTGCATTACTTGCACCTCGCGGCAAGCTAGGTTTGACTAACAAATGCTGCTATATAATAATGTGTGAAAAAAGGCGAGGCTGCGGGCTTTTGACTAGTCGGAATAAAGCTTGCCGTTGACAACCTCAACCTCAATGATATGGCCTTCCCTTCATTCGGTTTCAGATACTTACCAGAACATGCATATATGTTGGCATGCATGGCCCTTGTCCTATATATTCCCTCCACTCTAAGTATGAGGGAGGCAGCTAGGTAGCCAACGGATGGAGTTCACTGCATCGCGTGTTTTTAGTAAGAAACTGAAGATATTCCATCCCGAACCCTAAACTCGATTTCTTGTAAATTTGGTGCCAGAATTTGAAACTAGAACATCCGTGAGAATTTAGTAACATATATGCAAAATAGGAACAAAACGTTCCTAAAAACTACAATTAAACTAGCATCACTACATCACCGGGACTTAGGGTGTCTTCTGAAACGGCGGACGCGGAGCTTCACGCGTCCTCGTTGGTGGTGCTATCGGCATCAGTGTCGTCGTTGGAGACTTCCAACTCATCGTTGGAGTAGTCGATAATGGGGTAGCCACAACGCGCCATCTCCGAGTAGATAGATGTGTGCTTCGCCCGCTGGATGTCGCGTTCCTCCACCTTGGCAGCGTCGCAGATGTTTGGTTTGCTTTCTCCCACATGTCGTTCGACGCGCTTTGCCTTCTCCCACATGTCGGTGACGACCGTCAAGAGGGAGTTGTGTCGTGCCACCGCGAGCTGGCGCGCCCCCTGCGTGGTATCATCTTAGTCCTCATTCGGGCTTGAGTCGAGCTCGATCGGCGGGAGCAGAGGCCTCCCGAGCGGCGCCGGCACCCAAACCTGCTCTGATGCCGTCGACGGCCTCGCCGTCATGCACGCCCGAGAGGAGGCCAACCCACGAGGGGGAACACATGCTGCAATGGGAGAGCGCGCCGCGACGACACGCTTGCTCGGAGATGCTCGCGGTACGCTCGGCGGGCGTCTCTAGCGCTCGCGTCGCCGGCCCGTAGCCGTGGCCGCGCGATGGATTAGTGCGGTCGCCACGCACTGAATTCGGTCCCTCCATCGGGGGAGAAGGTAGAGGGGGGAGGAGAGGAGGCGACTGGCGGCGGCGATTCGGTTTTGCCAGGGGTGGAAGTGGGAGGAGGGAGAGGAGAAAATGGATGCAGGTGCCACATCCAAACCCTCAACCCTAGTTATATAGGGATTTCGAGCATCACATTTCATGATGTGGGTTGAAATACAACATCTGTTTGGGCCCGTTTTTAGGCAGAAACTCCGAATGAGGTATCTGTGTCTGCTAAAGATGCTCTAACACCAGATGGTTCTAATATAGGGGTGAAAACGGAGAGGATACAATCAAATAGTAGCGAAACCATATTCGTATCCATATTTATTTCAGATTCAAAATCAGAGTGGATGGTGTGTGGATACGGAATCAGAGCCTATCGGTTACGATCCGAATATAGGGCGAATACGGTTCAGTTGTGGATAAACATTTTGTCGAATCTATCTTTGAAAATAAAAATAAGATCGACTGGTGGACTAAAATTACCTTGTAAAAATTCTTCTACAAATCAGGAGTAGATGCTACTAGCGCCTAGAAGCTATGGGTACGGTGTTACAAGGAGCTGGCAACCATGGGTATGGTGTAGGGGCAACTGAAGGAGGGTAGGGCGACAATGTTAGGGTATGTATAAAGAGGTCACCATTGTGGGATGGGCTGAAATTTTATATATTAGTAAGTCAAAGATTTGATGTATTAGTTACCGAATATTGGTATGATATAACCGTAAAATACGGTATATTTTTAGATAGGGATGGATGTAAGCAATACCATATTCTTTTCAGTATCCAATAACTACTAGTGGTATCCGTGACTGTATCCGTCAACCATCCGACCGAATTCCATTTCGCCCTCCGTACCTCCGATCGGTCGGTCGGAAATTATCCACTCCGTTTACACCCCTACTTTAATTTGATTGGATTGCACAGGAAAGGAATACATGCATATCGAAGATCAATCTCCATCTCCGCACCTGCTAGCTTCTCCTCTAGAGGCTTCTGTACCACTTGAATATAAAGTCTTGGCCTAGCTAGAAGTACAAGAAGGTACTACTAGCTAGCAAGGCAGAGAGGAAGCATAGCTCTCTAGACTGTAGCCAGCCATGGAGCCATCATCCGGTGCGCCGGGGCTCGGCACGGCAGGTCTCTCAGGCAGCCGGCGCAGCAGCCGCAGCTGGGGCAGCTCCATCTCTCACTCCTTCCGGCAGCCGGGCATGGACGACGACCCGTTCCGGCGCGGCTCCGCGTCCTCCTCCCGTCGCCACGACGACGACGAGGAGAACCTGCGCTGGGCGGCGCTCGAGAAGCTCCCCACGTACGACCGCATGCGCCGGGCCATCCTCCTCGGCGGCGACCACCAGCTGCAGGACATGGCCGGCCTGGTGGAGATCGAGCACCTGGCCAGCGGGGACGGCGGGCGGGCGCTGCTGGAGCGCGTGTTCCAGGACGACAGCGAGCGGCTCTTGAGGAGCTTGAGGGACAGGGTGGACAGGGTGGGCATCGAGCTCCCGGCCATTGAGGTGCGGTACCAGGATCTGTCCATCGAGGTGGACGCCGTCGTGGGCAGCAGAGCGTTGCCCACGCTCTGGAACGTCACCACCAACTTCCTCCAGGTAGGCGCCGTCTGCTTCACTTGTAACCATGCATGCTCTGATGCTCTGCTTCATCCTTTTATTTTCCCGTCTTCTTATTTACATGTTTACATAATCTTTCTATTTCATATTCCCATCTTTTTAGTTCAGTACTATGCGCAAGAAAGTCTATACAACAGAAAATGGTCAACAAAAATTTGATTTCATAATTTATGAAGTACAAATATCAAAAACATGAAAAGACATAAAAACGACTAACGTGGACTCCTAGCCCTTGGGCTACTCAATTGGGTGCCACCATATGATCTCGATATTCTAAGAGATACCTACAACATGTGACAAATTTACGAGTGTAAATTGTAGCACAAGTATAATAAGAGTTCTACGGAAAGTCCAAATGTAGCCCCGAGTTACATAGCTCTCTCTCTTTTTTACAAAATTCGAATTCAACATTTGAAGTTTCAAAAAATTCTGAAAACAATTCTTGGTGTAGGCAATGATGTACTCTACTACTGTGCAAAATCTCAGGATGAAATACATTATATTCGAGGTTACAGAAAAATGACCAAATTCTGACAAATTTTGGAGGTTTCAAAATCTGTACTGTTCACTTATTCAGATCCATTGATTTGTGAATTTTGCACAGCCCAAAATGTTCAGTCTTTCGTATTGCTTCTTTTTCACAGTGGTAAAGTCAACATTATCTATCTCAAGATTTTTTGTCATATTTTTTTTGAAATGATGAAACACCATTTTTTATTTTTTTTAAAAAACAGTCTACATCTAGCTCGAGCTACAAAATGCCACACTCAAGAGTTCTACCTTTTGATAAGATAGTACTACCCCAGTACTCCTATCTATAAAAAGATATCTTAAATTTGTCTATATACATCTAAATTTAGATAAATCCAAGGCATTCTTTTATGAACTGAGAGAGCATATTTTTAGTTCAGTACTATGTATATGTGGGTTAGATTAATTTCACGTTTCCATGTTTTCTTCAAGGGAAAATTAACTTACCCCATTGAGCAACAAGTAGTGGAATGGAGAATGTTGTATGTACAAAAGTATTTTCCGTGAAAATCATGCATGCCTAATTGCCTATTCATGTTGAATGAAGTTGTTTTTCTACATGAATACGAGTTTGAAATCCAACAAAGTTCATGCTCAACTTTGATTACCATCTATTATATACTAAAAGAAAATTACGAAATTAAAATAGAGACACCACGTTAATCCACATCACTTAAATTATTATAACAGTTAGATCTAAAATTTATGACTATGATTTAAATAAATATTAATTGTGGAAAAGCAGGCCAGTTGACATGATCAATTATGAAACTATATATCAACGCTTTTTTCCACATGATAGAATAGATCGGGCGCAGAAGGCAAATCTGATCATGACGTTGATAGTCTCCTCATAGTAGGTGTTATTATTCTTTTTTGCATAATAACGTGTCAACCTAGCTACAAATTTAAAGTATCCTATTTTGGTTCTTACAAAAAAAAATCAAGTTAGCTAGCTGGAACGTGGGTGCAGTTCCAATTTCACACGTTAGTATAAGTTTTGATGGGCTCCCGTATTTTTTTTTTAATTTGGACTCACTTAACATTTTTGTACATGGAAAGTGAGAGATCACGTATGATATTTTCCTGGGGGCTCCGTAACTTTTTCCTTTTTTATTTTGGTCTCACGTTATTGCTTATACACGGAAAGCAACTTTTGAGGGGAAGAGATCCGTACTAATAGGCAAGTCTGTTCCCTTAAAAGGCAAGTCCATTTAGGCAAATAACCGTGAAGAATCAGATAATAGGTCACATGTTTAATATTATGTAGTATCAAATATGGAAGGGCACGTACTAGATCACCGCGAAAAAAGAAAAAAGTAACCCGTAGCGTTCACGTTTAGCATCAAATTGTGTCACTATGGGACTCTAATTGCTTTTGATAGAAAAATTTCTAGACTAAGAAACTTGGAGTTGTATAATCAAATAAAGTAGGAGTCTATAGAGATAAAGTAGGTGAGAGACATGGAGCTGCTAAGCATAGAAAAATATGCTATTCAGTTCACGTACGATGTAAAGGAAAATTGCTCTTAATTGTGGCACATATATGTCTTGATGTAAAATGACACCGCAGAGAAAAGAATAAAATATCCTACTGTATACATTTAGTTGGTCAGTTCACCGACATTTTTTGTTCGGTCCAGCCAGCTACAACTTGCATCAATATTTCTGTTCAGTTTAACATGCAATTTTTTCCTCCATTTGGCCAGGCAAGTACATTGACATCACACGAAAAGACATGTATTATAGCCTATAATAAATCGTATATATGTTAGATTTATTTTAGCTATTAGGTCTGTAATTTTAATAAATGTGTAACATGTACTTTAAAATTTTAATGATACAGTCAAGATTTAAAAATGGCTAACGGTGATTGAAGAGTGTATGCTACGAAGGACTTTAACCGGACAAATAAAGTCCTTGATATGTATACAAGCAACACACGTGCACGAGGAAAAGAAGCCAAACCATGTACGTGCCAATTTAAGTTTGTGTGCACATCAAACTAAATTTGAAGTTTAAATTCAATATATCAATAATCTTCATAACTGAATCGGTCATATCTGGAAGCCCCTCCGAATTTCTTCTAAAAGAAGCCCTCCTCCATAAGGTGGCTTAAGGAATGGTGCATCAACTAATCTAATTTCTTTAATTTTTATTGATTTGTATACTTGAATTGGGAAATAAAGTATCCCTTCTAAGTTCTAACTAATAAATATGCATACAAGAATGCAAGCTAATACGCTATCCACCCCAACTACCCATGATCGTGATTGGTCCTAATTAGAATGGTGCAAGTTTAATCTTTTACACATACATCCACGCAATGGACGTATATACGGCAAGGGTAGTCCATGTTTGATGCAAAAAAAAAAAATCGTAGAGATGTTTCTCAACCTTACGTCTATTATTAGGATCTACTAAATATATATATTCCAGTATTCGACATGACTATATGAATAATGACCAATAAAGTTCAGATGTTTCGCAGTAAAGTAATAAAATGTTGCCATAAAAATTATAATAATGATTTTTCGTTTCTTAGAAATACAATCATATACAATTTCATTTAGGAATATATCCATATTTAATAAATTGTGAATTTCTCAATGAAGAAGGAGGTAAATGGGACGGAAAGAGATTGTAAAAAGTAATACAGGTGCGAGGGCCCCTGTGCTAGTTTAAAGTTTCTTGAAATTTGATTATATATATTTTTTCTTTTTACGTGAGTTCGGTTTGGACGGTAGGTGTATTTGGGCGACCAAATTTTTTTTTAACGGTTTGAGTACGACAAGCAGGCTGCCGCGTCACCCCAGGCTTCCTCCTCCTCCTCCCTCCTCTTACCACATAGGCACATACTACAGGCTGCAGCCTGCAGCTCCCTCCGCCGAGCCATACCCGCACGCCAGCTCATACCACATCATGGACAACTCCTTGCCGCCGGCGGTCACGTTGCCACCCGTTGGAGGAGGACTTTCCTATTTTGGCCAGGGAGCTATGCGGCGGCGTCATCGGCCAGGGACAGGAAGGGAGAACAATAGGGAGCTACATATTCAGCGGCCGGAATGAAAATCGTTACATCCGTCCATCAGTACGCAGGAACAGAACTGTTCTAGATGCTAACATTGATCAGCTGACTCCAATCTACGGTGTCGCCTTGGAGGTGTTCGACGGAATGTCTCAAGAGGCCAAGCTCCGTTGCTTCATTCCCTACTCACGTTGATCACCAACTAGTACTACTACTAGCTTCTTTGCTTGTTTCTAGCACTCATTATTCACATCTTTTGTAATATGATGTACCCATCTCCATTACCTCTCTTCTGTATAGTATATGCATCATCGTGCACGAGTTGAAGAATATCATGATTTTCTTACACAACATCACAATTCCTGATGACCGCAGAGTCTTATTGGACGGCTTGCCTCATCCAACAAGAAAACCATCAGCATACTCCAAAACGTCAATGGCATCCTCAAACCTTCCAGGTAACAAAACAAACTAATCATCACCACCTTCTTATTCTTCTTCTTCGTCCTGCTACTGCTACTTCTTATTTATTACGATTGCTATGCCTCTCACCCGAGTATAGCAGGCACATATAATGATCAGCTCTACCTGTTTGTGTAACTTGTATTTTCAGGATGACTCTTCTTCTTGGACCTCCTTCTTCAGGAAAGAGCACGCTTATGCGAGCCCTTACCGGCAAGCTTGACAAAAGCCTCAAGGTTTTAACTCGTATTGTCATTTTTTCCCCTTACGCTTTATGGCTTCATGCATAAAAGATAAAAAGCAATCACCATCCTGCGAATCTGGCAACACACTCAGGTATCTGGCAGCATCACATACTGTGGACACACATTATCGGAGTTCTACCCCGAGAGGACCAGCGCGTATGTTAGCCAGTATGATCTCCACAATGCAGAGATGACAGTAAGAGAGTCGCTGGATTTCTCCAGGCGCTGCTTAGGTGTCGGTGCCAGATATGACATGCTTGCAGAGCTCGCTAAGAGGGAGCGTGATGCGGGCATAAAGCCAGATCCTGCGATCGACGCTTACATGAAAGCTACAGCGGTGGAGGGACAGGAGACTAATATTGTAACAGATCTTACTCTCAAGGTGAGATTCTGACCTATCTTTTCATTACATACAACTCTCTAACAAAATTGTGCTCATTGAGTCTATGAAAAAACTCCCGCTCAGGTGCTTGGGCTTGACATCTGTGCTGATACAATGATCGGTGATGACATGGTAAGAGGAATTTCCGGTGGGCAAAAGAAGCGTGTCACAACTGGTATGCACACACACACCTATATATGATAAGCACAACTGCTCAATTCAATGTGGACAAATAAATTTCTCATTTAAACTGTGTTATGCTTATCTGGTTTTTTACTTCTGCTGATGCCAGGGGAAATGTTAACAGGACCCGCAAGGGCCTTGTTCATGGATGAAATTTCCACTGGTTTGGATAGCTCTAGCACATTTCAGATTGTAAAATATGTGAAGCAGTTAGTCCACGTGATGAATGAGACTGTGATGATATCCCTCCTACAACCACCACCTGAGACATACAACCTGTTTGATGACATTATTCTGATATCAGAAGGATACATAGTGTACCATGGGCCACGTGAGAACATCTTGGAATTCTTTGAATCCTCTGGTTTTCGGTGCCCTGAGAGGAAAGGAGTTGCCGACTTCCTTCAAGAGGTCACTTCCAAGAAAGACCAGCAACAATACTGGTACCGTGAGCAGGAACAATATTGTCACGTGTCAGTACCAGACTTTGCTGAACGTTTCAAGTCATTCCATGTAGGCCAGCAGATGCTCAAGGAGATGCAAATCCCTTTCGAAAAATCCAAAACCCATCCTGCCGCGTTGACCACCAAGAAGTATGGCATATCCAGCAAGGAGTCACTCAAGGCAGTGATGTCGAGAGAAATGTTGTTGATGAAGCGCAACTCATTCCTCTACATCTTTAAGGTCTCCCAGTTAATAATCATTGGGCTCATGGCCATGACTGTGTTCCTCAGAACAAAGATGCCCAGTGGGCAGATTTCTGACGGTGGCAAATTTTTTGGAGCTCTGACTTTCAGTTTAATCACCATCTTGTTCAACGGGTTTGCGGAGCTACAACTGACCATAAAGGTGCTTCCTACGTTCTACAAACAAAGGGATTTACTATTCTTTCCCCCGTGGACCTTTGGACTCGCAAACATACTCTTAAAAGTTCCTGTTTCTCTTATGGAGGCTGGGGTATGGGTCATCCTCACGTACTTCGTGATGGGCTTTGCACCTTCTGCAGGAAGGTAAGCATGCAAGTATAATCCTTGTGCCCACTTAGCCGTTCGCATTTGAAAATTTCTAATTGGTAACTCCATTTTTCATCTATCTGCACATTATAGGTTCTTTCGTCAGCTTTTAGCTTTCTTTGCTACTCACCAAATGGCTCTGGCTTTGTTCCGATCTATGGGTGCTATATTCAGATCCATGGTTGTGGCCAACAATTTTGGGATGTTTACGATCCTTATTATTTTCATATTTGGAGGATTTCTCATCCCTAGAGGTAAGCATGCTGATCTTTTGTATCTACCTAGCTAGGCACGCTAAATCAAATATCTGTACCTCGTTTTCATGGATGAAAGTAAACCTTCTCCGTCCCTAAATTTGATGTGGACAGGTGATATCAAACCATGGTGGATCTGGGCTTACTGGTCATCTCCTATGATGTATTGTCAAAACGCAATATCTGTCAATGAATTCCTTGCCACTAGATGGGCCAGTGTAAGTTTTTCACAGGACCTTTTATTTCTTTGGTTTAGTTTCTCTAAACTCGGACACCATCATATCCTAGTGTTGTAAAGGTGACAACATCTCAACTAATGCGAGTCTTTCAATTTTACTACAGCCGAACAACGACACCTCTATTGATGCACCAACAGTAGGCAAGGCTATTCTTAAATCGAGAGGCTTGTTTACTGATGATTCGGGCTTTTGGCTTTCCATAGGAGCTCTTATCGGATTCACTATTTTGTTCAACATCTTGTTCATTTTGGCACTTACGTATTTAAGCCGTAAGTACCATTTTGTGGGTTGAGATTAATGTTTGATGGCTTGAAGAGCTAGGTACTTACATTACATATATTCTTTTCTCTTCCAGCTAGCGGCAGCTCAAACACACTAGTTTCAGACGAACAGAATGAGAATGACACAAACAAAGAGCCAATTTCAGAAGCCAATGCATCATCAACCATGTCATCTTCAATACCTATGGGTGAGGTCTTCTTTAAGTATCTATGTTAGACTAGTGCAGGCTTTATAACATTCTTAAGTTCCTGTGATATTTATCAAGCCAATTGGCGCCTTAACAATAATACTGATTAGTCACTATATATTTGCACTTGCTGTTTCTGTAGGTACTAACAGAGCCACAGATAGGCCAACTCAGTCCCGAATTGTCTTGCCGTTCCTGCCTCTTTCACTTTGTTTCAACCATATAAACTATTATGTGGACATGCCTGCGGTAAGCATACCTACCTTCCTCCTCACACATATTGTGTTAGGATGTAAATTTCTCACTTGTATGATGAACTTATCTACAAATGTGGACAAAAAGGTAAACTGTGTCATCTTCTGTTCCAGGAAATGAAGGAGCAAGGATTTGCGGAAAGTCGTCTCCAGTTGCTCACTGATATCAGTGGTGCTTTCAGGCCAGGTGTTCTGACAGCATTAGTTGGCGTGAGTGGAGCTGGAAAGACCACTCTAATGGATGTCCTGGCAGGAAGGAAAACTAGTGGGTCTGTTGAAGGAAGTATCACCCTCTCTGGTTACCCTAAAAAGCAGGAAACTTTTGCCCGAATTAGTGGCTATTGTGAACAGACTGATATACATTCACCAAATGTTACTGTATACGAATCCATTCTGTACTCTGCCTGGCTGCGTCTTTCATCAGATGTAGACGAACAAACAAGAAAGGTATATATTCAAGCCATCTTTCAAACTCAAGTAAAGATGCAGTGTTATATATATTTGAAACTTCACACTGTAATTGTTTCTGATTAAATAAATCAATCTCCACCTACACAGATGTTTGTGGAGGAAGTCATGACCCTTGTAGAGCTTGATGGGTTGCGTAATGCGATGGTTGGTCTCCCTGGAGTTGACGGGTTATCGACTGAGCAAAGGAAGAGACTGACAATTGCTGTGGAGCTGGTATCAAATCCTTCAGTCATATTCATGGATGAACCAACTTCTGGTCTTGATGCTAGAGCAGCAGCAATTGTCATGCGGGCGGTCAGAAATACAGTCAACACTGGGCGTACTGTGGTTTGCACAATCCATCAACCCAGCATCGATATATTCGAGTCTTTTGATGATGTACACTCTCTTTCTCTCTATGTATCTCTCTATTTCTATGTATCTCTCTATTTCTATGTATTCCTCTGTTTATCTAACTCTTAACTGGTTCCTTTTGTAGCTTCTGCTTTTGAAAAGAGGAGGGCAAGTCATTTATGCTGGGGAACTTGGTCACCACTCTCATAAACTAGTTGAATATTTTGAGGTGAGTTACTTCAGGTACATGTTTCGGTTTGGGGTAGCCATGATTTCACTAATTTTGAGTTAAATGCCTGCTTACAAATATGATCTGCACGCTCAGAAAAGCCATTAAAGACCAAACAGGTCTTGATCTCCTTGCTGGTGTAGCAGAAGTAAAAGAAACTAACCGCTGAGTCTGTGGTCGCACTGCAGGCAATTCCAGGTATTGCGAAGATCACAGAAGGATATAATCCTGCAACATGGATGCTGGAAGTTAGCTCCCCTCTAGCCGAGGCTCGCTTGGAAATAAATTTTGCTGAAATTTATGCTAATTCTGGTCTTTATAGGTAAGTACCTCAGTCCTTGAGCTTAACTCTTTGCCATTTTAACCAGCGGTTGTAATTTCCATTAAAAAAATACATATTTCGTTGGAACGTGCGCCAAAAATGCAGTTGTTTTCATTCATACCATCCACACTGAGTTCCTGTTAAATATGACCAGGGAAAACCAGGAACTTATTAAGGAATTGAGCGTTCCTACGCCAGGCTATGAGGATCTCTCATTTCCTACAAAGTACTCTCAAAATTTCTACAACCAATGTGTTGCAAACTTCTGGAAGCAATACAAATCTTATTGGAAGAATCCACCTCACAACGCCATGCGCTATCTTATGACTTTGCTCAATGGGCTTGTATTTGGCACGGTGTTTTGGCAAAAAGGAACAAAAATGTATGATCCCATTTTGTTTCTATACTTGAGAGTTGAGACTAGTGCTGTTGAAAGATGATACATTAGCTCTCATGGAGACACTAATACTTCTGTTTGATTTGTTGGCAGAGATTCACAACAAGATTTGTTCAATCTACTTGGAGCCACTTATGCTGCTGTATTCTTCCTTGGGGCTTCCAATTGCTTTATAGTTCAACCTGTTGTGGCAATTGAGCGAACAGTTTTCTACCGTGAAAAGGCGGCGGGGATGTATTCTCCATTATCCTATGCATTAGCTCAGGTAATTTTTTTCTTCTTATTCTGATGCTCATTTTGATTAATTTTTCATTGTTCTGGATGCATTGAGCATGTTACAGCTGAAAGGTATGATCAAAATATAAGGAGCATAAATTCTAAAGTTGCTTGGTTCTTGATTAACCAGCAAAAATCTAGGAAGCAATTAGCAACCGTACCAAAACTAGAAAAAAACAATTAGCATTATTATAGTTAGTAAACAAGAATAAATCCAATGAGTTAATTTCGCTTGTGTAGTTCTAATGCGACGGTTTTCTGAACATTTTTGATACGAGCAAATCTAAACGCAAAGTCCTGAACTTCGTGCAACATATTCTTGTGGCTTGTGTAGTTCTCAAGAGTGTGCAAATTTTGACTTGTGCAGACAAGCGTGGAGATCATCTACAACAGCCTGCAGGGGTTTCTATACACAATCATCATCTATTCGATGATTGGATACGAGTGGAAAGCTGACAAGTTCTTGTATTTCCTGTTCTTCATCATTTCAAGCTTCAACTACTTCACATTGTTTGGCATGATGCTGGTGGCGTTGACTCCATCCGCGATGCTCGCAAACATACTGACATCCTTTGCGATGCCTCTGTGGAATTTGTTTGCTGGATTCCTCGTGGTCAGGATGGTAAGCAAAGCCTTAGATTAGCTGCGCTGTGAGTCTTGAGTATAACTAAAAAGATGTTTTATCGAGGATGGTTGCTGTTGCTGTTTCAGGCGATACCAATATGGTGGAGGTGGTACTACTGGGCGGACCCGGTGGCGTGGACCATCTATGGCGTCGTGGCGTCGCAGTTTGGCGAGAGCGCCGGCACTATTTCAGTCCCCGGCGGGAGCCCAGTTTTGGTGAAGAAATTCCTTCACGATGCTCTGGGAGTGCGGCACGATTTCCTTGGCTACATTGTGCTAGGCCACTTCGCCTTTGTGATTGCTTTCTTCTTCGTGTTCGGTTATTCCATCAAGGTCCTGAACTTCCAGAAGCGTTAGGCGGCGGCATGCGTTCTTTCTTGTTGATAGGGAAGCAATCTAGTGCAGTGTGCATATTGGAATCAGTAGGACCGAGAGACATTCCATATTGTCTGATAATGTTGTGTACATGAGATTCAGTAGCGATACACATTTTTTCTTGCTTACTGTTACTAGTAGTAGTACAGATGGGATCATGGGAGAAGGGGTCCATTCTTGTCTCTTGACTGTTATTGCGAGAATCAAAGTTTGGTCTTCAACCGTATACCGGATATTCATGATCTTGGGAGTTTTTTTTCTCTCTCACTCCCATATAGGATATCATTCATCTTCCTCCATTATGATGAGTTCTTTTTTTTTTTTGAAACTGTAATCACATTCCATTACCCGCTAAACTTAGCTAGTTTTAAGGCTGGTCATGTTCCTCTGACTTATTTTAACATAAACAAGGAAAATTTTATGGTACATCTTACTACATATTTTAGTGTGTAGTATAGAAGATCGGATGGTTATAAAATTGGGCCGCATTTAGGCCAAGGATTAATCTATCTATACCTAATAATAAGGAAGGAAGCGTTTGGTTGGGTTGGTCCGTCTGTTGTTCGCTTCTTATTTTCTTGGTTAGGTGTTTCGATAGGGATTCATCTTAGAGCATCTCCAACATGCGCTGTATAAACGGCCCACGCTGAAAACTGGCCGATTTAGTGCGTGAGAGGGCCAAATCGGCGCTCCAGCTGCTGTAAAACCGGGCGCATGACAAAGTTTTTCAGGCGCGCGTCAAAGTTGGTGCGCCGGCTCCAACGTGCTGGAAAACATGAGGCTGCACGTGAAGAGCCAACTACCCAGCTGAAACATCCGCGCACTCGTGCCGCCGCACCCTCCATTCCCCAAGCTCATCGGTGACCCAACCCTGCCCAATAACCACTGACATATGGAAAGTTCGTTTCCAAAAGGACCTTATGCTTCTCCAATACAAAGTGAAGGCGGCTCTTGTTTAATCCCTTATTGACTGGTTGCGCAATATCTTTGTATTTTAGATGTCTTCCTTGTTCCATTTCCTCCCCCCTTAACTTCCCCTGTACTATAAACTTTGTACAGTGTGTCCTTTTAATATAAAAATTACACCACAGGGGCTTCCCCTACGGTAAAGTTGTCAAAAAAAAAAAAAAACCATCGCCGCTGCTACCCGGCATCCTGCCGTGGCCGTAACCCCTTGTCCTGCGGCCGCCTCCGTTCGCGTGGATGCCCGGGAGCTACGATTCGTCCGATGAAGAATGAGACCTTGAAAAATAAGAAAACATAGCTATGATATAGGCTATGTGCGCGAATAAAAGGCGGAAGCACATTGGTTCCGTGTTCGGACGAGAGAAGTTGTGGAGGAAAAGGATCAAAGGTCGCAATAAGTTGATGGGGAGCTAGCTGTGGAGAATCCAACATTCCCCGAGTGCTATTTTCGTCGCCGTTTTAGGATGAGCATCAAGGTGTTCAAGGATATTACAGAGGATGTGATGAGGCATGATCGGTTCCTTTGAGCAAAGGAGAAATGCCACGAGAGAACTTGGACATAGCACTTACCAAAAGGTGACCGCTGCCTTGCATATGATGGCTTATTGTATTCCGACGGATCAAGTTGATGACCACTAGGCAATGGGTGAGAGTAAAGCCATCAAGTGTGTGAAGCCCTTTGAAGTTGCAATGGTGGAAGTGTTCGGTGAGAAATACTTGAGAGCCCCCAATGCTCAACACACGACTAGGCTTTTGGAGTTCAACAAAGCTAGGGGATTTCTAGGTATGATTCACTAAATTGATTGCATGCATTGGAGTTGGAAGACTTGTCTTGTGGCATTGCATGGAAAATTGAAAGGCCACAAAAAAGATTCAACTATTATCCTTGAAGCCGTGGCCGATTACAAGACTTGGATTTGCCATGCTTTCTTCAGAATGCCGGGTTCTTGCAATGTCATCAATGTTCTTCAATGGTCAACACTCATGACAAGGATTGCAATGGGTGACAGTCCACTGGTGTATATTTTTGCGAACAACTGCACATACAAGTACGGCTACTACCTTGCCAACAACATCTACCCAAGATGGCAAACATTTGTGAAGCCGGTGCACAAACCGCAAAGTAAGAAAAAACTTGGTTTCCATAATGCTCAAGCCCGGATAAGAAAGATGTGGAGAGACCATTCAACATTTTGCAAGCCCAATTTACTATTATAAGTGGATAGACTAGAGTTTGGGATCAAAAGATTTGTGGTACATCATGCATGTTTGTGTGATTATGCATAACATGCTCATCGAAGATGAGCGTGTCCAAGATTTAGACTACTCCTACTACGATTTGATGGGACAATCCGTGTAAGTGTATAGGAGAGAAGAGAGGATAGCCCGCTTCATTGCGTCGTAGCATTCGATCCAACAAACTGATGTGCATCATGATCTTCAAAAAGATCTTATCGATAATTGGTGGACATGGAATGGCCGCCAAAACAATTACTTTCATCTTTGTATGTTTGTTGTATTATTGTAGAACTATATGATGTATTGTTGAGAAACTATTTATTGTATTGAGGAACTATTTATTTGTGTTGTAAGAATAATGAAACTATTTATTGTTGATTGTTTTTAGTGTGTGTTTGATTTTTGTTGTTCTATGTTTGTGTGTGTTTGGTGTTTGTGCTGCCGCGCGCGCTGCATTATTCAACATCTGGTTGACGCGTTAGTTGCCGCATACGTCATTTTACAGCGTCTAGAAAAGCTGAGTGTGGCTATGACGCTAAACCGACTAAAGTGACATTGTAAAACGTTTTAAAGAGCGACTAGCTTACGGTCATGCTCGCGGAAGCGCGCGGGAGACCGCGGACGCTGGCGCGTGGCGTCTGGTCACTCGACACGTGGTAGAAGAAGGCTAGGCCTATATGATGCCCACAAGTATAGGGGATCGCTGAAATTTTCGATGGGAAGTATTACCCAAATTTATAGTTTGCCTCAAAGGGAACACAAAAATATCAGTAAGACTATAGAAATTGAGACGTTATTCTCAACCACACTTGTATATCAATAAACTCCTAAATCAAGTGGTGATTTTATAGTAGTTGATTCAAAGCAGTAAAAACAAGTAGTAAATAATAGCAGCAGATTTTTAGTTTTCACCAGAAGTAGTGATGTATAACTTTCAGTAACTAAAAGCGTAAGCATGAGGTGATAGCGAGGTGTTGTATGAATGATATTGATCATATAATGTAATACAACTAACATAGAGTCTATCTCTAATTTCGTGTGTGTAGGTGTGTGATCTAAATATAGCTATGCATACTAACAAAGAGAATTTGCATAACATCTTTTATCATGTCTGCCCATTTTACCGGGGACAACTTTGAACTACAAACAATTAAGGTCTATCCTTTCGAATAGCCCGGAACAAAGCATTAAGTTTCATGAACAGACAATATCCTCAAACTATTATATATTTCCCTTGCTTTTTCATATCTGTCACCTTAGGGATTCGTAGTTTCAACATAATAATAAGCACTATACCTTGCAGATAAATACTAACCTCATATATATGATAAAGAAATATAGGTTCGGTAATTAAATCATGTCACTCGGGCCCTAGTAACAAGCATTAAACATAGCAAAGGTGTACCAACACTCATACATCAATATCCTCAAGAAAAACACTTCAAATCTCGATGCATATGGATGATTACATGATCAATCTCATCCAAACCCCATCCACCTCTTAGGCCTACAGAGAACTACTCACTCATGATGAAGGATGGTCAACACATGGTTCTTGCTGATGATGTCGGTGGCGGTGATGATGAAGAAGCCCTCGAAATCCCTCTCTCCGGGGTGGAGAGCAGGATCAATCTGACCCCCCAAATGAAGATCATGGTCTTGGCAGCGCTCTGTTTCGCGAAAAGCTCTATGCCTCTGGACAGGGTAGGTTTTTAGGGTATATAAGGCGTCACGCGAAGGGGGAGGCGAGACGATGATCGAGGGGAAATGGGTCATGGTGGCACGCCACTGGGCCTGGTTTGGGCCTCTTGGATCCCCTCTTGTTATTTGAAGCTTCAGATCCCTTCTTTTGGTGAAAAAATTTTGTGGTATTTTTCCCCGATTTTATTTCCTGCGAAAATAGACAGAAATAAGACTTTTGATAAAACAACGTTAGACTCGCTATTTGTATCCAAGTATGGTGAGATTCGAGAGCAAATCCTTGTGAAAAGTGCTCGAAAAAGTAGATACATTTGAGATGTATCAGCATGCGAGCGAGTCCAGCAGCGCACGTCGAGTTTTGTAAAGTGCTCGAAAAAGTAGATACATTTGAGGTGTACCTGCATGCGAGCGAGTCTGGCGGCGCACGACGAGTTCTGGCACCGCGTGAGCCAGCTCCTTTCTTGGGTTTGACTGATCGCAGTAGTGCACTCCGAAAAAGTATGCACCTTGCAACGTCACTGCTTTGCACGAGTGATCATGCATGTGATATTTAATTTTCGATTTTTAGTTCCGCAAAAAAAGTACACCGCGAAAAACGAAGGTGGTGCAACTCGAAAGAGAAGGAAGTGCAGGGTGGTGCACCACGATTGCACCGCGACTGGAGGCAATGCAACGTGAAAGAAAAGGCAGTGCATGGCCGGTGCACTACCATTGAAGCGCGGAAAAAGAAGGCATTTCAACACGAAAGAGAAGGCAGGACCGGTGCACTAACATTGCACCGCGAAAAATGAAGGCATTTCAACGCGAAAGAGAAGGCAATGCAGGGCCGATGCACTACCATTGCACCACGAAAAACAAAGGCAGTGCAACCCGAAAAGAGAAGACAGTGCATGCTCAGTGCACTACCATTGCACCGCGAAAAATGAAGGTAGTGCAACATGAAAAGAGAAGGCACTGCATGGTCGGTGCACTACCACTGCACCGCGACAGGACCAGTGCAACGCTAAAGAGAAGGTAGTGCATGGCCGGTGCACTATTGATGTAGCGCGAACAAAAAGGCCATGGCACCACCTTTGCACTGGAGAATAAAAGATAGTACAATCTAGATACAAAAGGCAGTACAAATAAAAGTTCATCGAAACGTATCAACATGAGATTTTGTTTTGAAGATCTCGATGCGGTTAGAACAATTGTGAAAATGGATCTTGATTTGGACGCTCGGTTCGAAAGATTATTCATTTTTGTATTCGAATCTAAAAAAAGGGGTACAGACCCATGGACACCCTTTGCAGTTGACACATGGCTAGCATTGGGAGGGGTGCGGAACCCGCGGGATGAGCTTCATTGTGCCACTTGTAGCGACAGATGCGATGCATGTCGACCTCTAGGGAGAGTGCCATTTTTCTAGTATTTCTGATGTTTTTACCACATGTGATTATTGAGCGTCTGTCTGTTGGGGATGCTCTTACGCACGGGATTATCTGGTCAGGTTTCCCGATCGGAACTCATCTTAGGAACGAGATTATCTTTATTGTAGAGGAAGAAGTCGCATATAAGATTGTGGCTTGACAAATCCTTAGTCTATGCACTTCGAAGATCACGATCAGTGGCGTGATTGTTCGCGTGGTGTATCAAGGGCCTCTGGTCATCTGCAAATAGCCGAAAGCAATGATTGGAAATCATCAAGAAGGCCGACCTAGCTGGTCTGATGGCATCATATCGCCATCCCTAACTTCCTTCCCAAGGGCGGAGATTATGGATCACCAAGCAGGCCGCACTCGCCCGCGTCATATCAACGACTTGGCCGCGCTGCTCTACTCCTCAATTCCTCAGGCCCCACAGGGAAGAGCAAGAGATTCTGCAGCTTCATCGTCAAGTCGACCATGGTGATGTCGGACCAGAACCAGCGATGCTTCCTGTCATGTTCCACATCTTTGGCCTCTCTGTCATAAAGTTTGGTCTACAGCCGAGGGGACCTCGCCGTGCTCGTTGGATCCCGCCTTGGCAGGAGAGCGGCCAGCCGGAGTTTGTCGAAGCCTTTGTCGCGTCTGTGAGATGGAGTTCACTGGGGGCTTGCACCCTATTTTTTGGTAGTGGGCACTCGGCGCTCCAAACCTGAATCAAGCAAGACACAAGAACACATGACTTTTACCTAGGTTCAGGCACAGGATGTGAAACCCCTACATTATGCTTGTTTGATATCCTTATGCTTAGATAGAGTACAAAGGGAGCTGACACTCCCCCTTCCTTCTCCTCCTTTACAACTTTTCTGTTGGAGATATGCCCAAGAGGCAATAATAAAGTGGTTATTATATATCTTTGTGTTTATGATAAATGTTTATATACCATGTTGTAATTGTATTAACCGAAACATTGATACATGTGTGTTATGTAAACAACAAGGAGTCCCTAGTAAGACTCTTATATAACTAGCTTGTTGATTAATTGATGATCATAGTTTCATGATCATGAACATTGGATGTTATTAATAACAAGGTTATGTCATTATGTGAATGATGTAATGGACACACCCAATTAAGCGTATCATAAGATCACGTCATTTAGTTATTTGCTATAAGCTTTCGATACATAGTTACCTAGTCCTTCGATCATGAGATCATATAAATCACTTATATCGGAAGGGTACTTTGATTACATCAAACGCCACTGCATAAATGGGTGGTTATAAAGGTGGGATTAAGTATCTGGAAAGTATGAGTTGAGGCATATGGATCAACAGTGAGATTTGTCCATCCCGATGACGGATAGATATACTCTGGGCCCTCTCGGTGGAATGTCGTCTAAATTAGCTTGCAAGCATATGAATGGTTCATAAGAGACCACATACCACGGTACGAGTAAAGAGTACTTGTCAGGAGACGAGGTTGAACAAGGTATAGAGATACCGATGATCAAACCTCGGACAAGTAAAATATCGCGTGACAAAGGAAATCAGTATCGTATGTGAATGGTTCATTCGATCACTAAGTCATCGTTGAATATGTGGGAGCCATTATGGATCTCCAGATCCCGCTATTGATTATTGGTCGGAGAGAGGTCTCAACCATGTCTACATAGTTCGCGAACCGTAGGGTGACACACTTAAGGTTTGATGTCGTTTAAGTAGATATGGAATATGGAATGGAGTTCGAAGTTTTGTTCGGAGTCTCGGATGGGATCCAGAACATCACGCGGAATGGTCCGGAGAATAAGATTCATATATAGGAAGTCATTTTATAAGTTTGAAAATGATCCGGTGCATTTATGGAAGGTTCTAGAAAAGTCCGGAAGAAATCACTATGGAAGGCGGAGTCCCGGAGGGACTCCACCTAACATGACCGGCCAACCCTAAGGGGGTGGAGTCCCAGGTGGACTCCACCAAGGTGGCCGGCCAGCCCCCTCCAAGGAAAGGTGGGAATCCCACCTTGAGTGGGAATCCCACCTTGGGTAGGTTTCCCTACACATGGAAGGATTTGGTTTGGGGTCTTATTCGAAGACTTGTAGACCAACTCTTGGGGGTTCCACCTATAAAAAGAGGGACAAGGGGAGGGGGTCGGCCACACCAAGCCCTAGTTGGCCGCACCCCTATAGTGGCCGGTGCCCCCCTCTCCCAAACCCTAGCCGCCCCTCCTCCACCACCTCTCCCGCATACGCTTAGCGAAGCTCCACCGGAGATCTCCATCGACACCGTCACCACGCCGTCGTGCTGCCGAGATTCCAAGGAGGATCTACTACTTCCGCTGCCCGCTGGAACAGGGAGGAGGACGTCGTCTTCATCAACACCGAACGTGTGACCGAGTACGGAGGTGCTACCCGATTGTGGCACTGTCAAGATCTTCTACGCGCTTTTGAAAGCGGCAAGTGATCATCTTCTGCAACAACGAGATCTAATCTCATAGGCTTTGGAAATCTTCAAGGGTTAGTCTCGTTCATCCCCTCGTTGCTACCATCTTCTAGATTGCATCTTGGCTTGGATTGCGTTCTCGCGGTAGGAAATTTTTTGTTTTCTATGCAATGAATCCCTACAGTGGTATCAGACCCGTATCTATGCATAGATTGGTTGCACGAGTAGAACACAATTGTTTTGTGGGCGTTGATGCTTTGTTGTCTTTAGTTTGAGTACTTTGCATCTTTGTGGCATAGTGGGATGAAGCGGCTCGGGCTAACTTTACATGACCGCGTTCATGAGATTTGCTCCACGCTCGACATGCAACTTGTATTGCATAAGTGGCTTTGCGGGTGTCTGTCTCTCCTACTATAGTGAAGATTCAATTTATTCTTCTATTGACAACAGTAGTATCACCATTGTGGTTCATGTTCGTAGGTAGATTAGATCTTACTCGAAAACCCTAAACCACGTAAAATATGCAAACCAAATTAAAGACGTCTAACTTGTTTTTGCAGGGTTTGGTGATGTGATATGGCCATAATGTGATGATGAATATGTATGAGATGATCATTATTGTATTGTGGCAACCGGCAGGAGCCTTATGGTTGTCTTTAAATTTCATGTTGAGTAGTATTTCAAAGAAGTTGTAATAGTTGCTACATGGGAGAACAATCATGAAGACGGCGCCATTGACCTTGACGCTACGCCGACGATGATGGAGATCATGCCCCTTGATGATGGAGATCATGTCCATGCTTTGGAGATGAAGATCAAAGGCGCAAAGACAAAGGGGCCATATCATATCACATATGAATTGCTTGTGATGTTAATCCTTTTATGCATCTTATTTTGCTTAGATCGCGATGGTAGCATTATAAGATGATCCCTCTCACTAAAATATCAAGATAATAAAGTGTTCATCCTTAGTAGCACCGTTGCCAAGACTTGTCGTTTCGTAGCATCACGTGATGATCGGGTGTGATAGATTCAACATGTGAATACAACAGGTGCAAGCCAGTTTGCACACGCGGATACTAAGGTTGCCTTGACGAGCCTAGCATGTATAGACATGGTCTCGGAACACGGGATACCGAAAGGTAGAGCATGAATCATATGATTGATATGATGAACACTTTGAGTGTTCGCCACTGAAGTTACATCTTGTCTCGTGATGATCGGACTTGGTGTGGTGGATTTGGTTCGTGTGATCACTAAGACAATTCGAGGGATATTGTTTTGAGTGGGAGTTCACCTAGTTTTTTAATTTTGTTGAATTAAAATTTGAACTCAATTTGTCATAAACTTAGTCTAAAATATTGCAAATATATGTTGTAGATTATGGCGTCCCCATCAATCAATTTTAACCAGTTCCTAGAGAAAGAAAAGCTTAAGAGCAATGGTAGCAACTTCACCGACTGGTTCCGTCATGTTAGGATTTTTCTCGCTGGTGGAAACCTGCAATATGTGCTCGAAGCACCGCTAGGTGACCCTCCTGCAGAAACTGAAACCGATGAAGTAAAGAATGTTTACGAGACTCGGAAAACTCGGTACTCTCAAGTTTAGTGTGCCATCCTATGCAGTCTGGAATCCGATCTTCAAAAACGTTTTGAGCACCACGATCCTCATGAGTTGGTCAATGAGCTGAAAGCTATCTTTGAAACTCATGCGGCCGTGGAATGCTATGAAGCATCAAAACACTTCTTCAGTTGCATGATGGAAGAGGGCAGCTCCGTTAGTGAGCACATGCTCATCATGACTGGGCATGCGAAGAAACTCAGTGACTTGGGAATAGTGATTCCTAACAGACCGGGGATTAATCGTGTCCTTCAATCACTGCCACCTAGTTACAAGAACTTTGTGATGAACTACAATACGCAGAACATGAACAAAGAGTTACCTGAACTCTTCGCCATGCTGAAATCTGCTGAGATTGAGATAAAGAAAGAGCACCAAGTGTTGATGGTCAACAAAACCACCAGTTTCAAGAAACAGGGCAAGTCTAAAGGAAAATTCAAGAAGGGCGGCAAGAAAGCTGTCGCGCCTCCTGTGAAACCTAAGACTGGCCCTAAGCCTGATGCTGAGTGCTATTACTGCAAGGAGAAGGGACACTGGAAACATAATTGCTCCAAGTATTTGGCTGATCTGAAGAGCGGCCTTGTCAAGAAGAAGAAAGGTATATCTGATATACATGTTATAGATGTTTATCTTACTGGTTCTCGTACTAGTACCTGGGTATTTGATACTGGTTCGGTTGCTCATATTTGTAACTCGAAACAGGAACTACGGAATAAACGAAGACTATCGAGGGATGAAGTGACGATGCGCGTTGGAAATGGATCCAAGGTCGATGTGATCGCTGTCGGCACGCTCCCTCTACATCTACATTTGGGATTAGTTTTAAACCTCAATAATTGTTATTTTGTGCCTGCGTTGAGCATGAAAATTATATCTGGATCTTGTTTAATGCAAGACGGTTATTCATTCAAGTCGGAGAATAATGGTTGTTCTAGTTTTATGAATAATATCTTTTATGGTCACGCACCTGAGAAGAATGGTTTATTTCTATTAAATCTCGATAGTAGTGATACACATGTTCATAACATTGATGCTAAGCGAATTAAATTGAATGATAATTCTACTTATATGTGGCACTGTCGTCTTGGTCATATTGGAGTGAAACACATGAAGAAACTCCATTCCGATGGATTACTTGAATCACTTGACTTGGAGTCACTTGATAGATGCGAAGCATGTCTAATGGGAAAAATGACTAAAACTCCATTCTCTGGTATTATGGAGCGAGCTATAGACTTATTGGAAATCATACATACCGATGTGTGCGGACCAATGAGTGTAGCCTCGCGCGGTGGTTATCATTATGTTCTAACCTTCACAGATGATCTGAGTAGATATGGGTATATCTATTTCATGAAATATAAATCCGAAACTTTCGAGAAGTTTAAGGAATTCCAAAGTGAAGTAGAAAATCAACGTAACAAGAAGATTAAATTTCTGTGATCTGATCGCGGAGGCGAATATCTGAGTTATGAGTTTAGCATGCATTTAAAGAAATGCGGAATACTTTCACAATTGACACCGCCGGGAACACCACAACGAAATGGTGTGTCCGAACGTCGTAATCGAACTCTCTTAGATATGGTTCGTTCTATGATGTCTCTTACTGATTTGCCATTATCATTTTGGAGTTATGCATTAGAGACAACTGCATTCACTTTAAATAGGGCACCATCCAAATCCGTTGAAACGACACCGTATGAATTATGGTTTAATAAGAAACCTAAGGTGTCGTTCCTTAAAGTTTGGGGTTGCAAAGCCTATGTAAAAAGGTTACAACCAGACAAGCTAGAACCCAAAGCGGAGAAATGCGTCTTCATAGGATACCCAAAGGAAACTATAGGGTATACTTTCTATCACAGATCCGAAGGCAAAATCTTTGTTGCTAAGAACGGAACCTTTCTTGAGAAAGAATTTCTCACTAAAGAAGTGACTGGAAGAAAAGTAGAACTCGACGAGGTTACCGAACCTTCTCTCGTTGATCAGAGTGGCACAGTACCGGAAGATGTTCCTGTGCCGCCTGCACCGGTGACAGAGGAAGCTAATGATAATGATCATGAAACTTCAAATGAGATAGCTACGGAACCTCGCAGATCGACAAGGGAACGTACCACTCCTGATTGGTTTGATCCTTGTCTAAATGTCATGATTGTGGACAACAATGATGAAGACCCTGCGACGTATGAAGAAGCGATGATGAGCCAAGATTCCAACAAATGGCAAGAAGCCATGAAATCCGAAATGGGATCCATGTATGATAACAAAGTGTGGACTTTGGTAGACTTACCTGATAGCCGCAAGGCTGTCAAGAATAAATGGATCTTCAAAAGAAAAACATATGCTGATGGTAATATTACTGTCTATAAAGCTCGACTTGTCGCAAAGGGTTTCCGACAAATTCAATGTTTTGACTACGATGAGACTTTCTCACCTGTAGCGAAGCTAAAATCTGTGAGGATTTTGTTAGCAATAGCTGCATTTTTTGATTATGAGATTTGGCAGATGGATGTCAAAACGGCGTTCCTTAATGGAGACATTGAGGAAGAGTTGTATATGGTACAACCCAAAGGTTTTGTCGTTCCTAAAAATGCTGACAAGGTGTGCAAACTTCATCGTTCAATTTATAGACTGAAGCAAGCATCCAGAAGTTGGAACCGACGCTTTGATAAGGTGATCAAAGACTTCGGGTTTATAAAGTGTCATGGAGAGGTCTGTATTTACAAGAAAGTGAGTGGGAGCTCTGTAGCATTCCTGATATTATATGTAGATGACATATTATTGATTGGGAATGATATAGAACTATTAAGCTGTGTAAAAGGTTATTTGAAAAAGTGTTTTTCAATGAAAGACCTTGGTGAAGCATCGTACATTTTAGGCATCTAGATTTATAGAGATAGATCAAGACGCCTAATAGGGCTTTCACAGAGTACATACCTGGACAAGATTCTAAAGAAGTTTAGAATGGACGAAAGTAAGAAAGGGTTCTTACCTATGTTACCAGGTAAGGTCTTGAGTAAAACTCAAGGTCCGGCTACGGTAGAAGAAAGAGAAAGGATGAATCAGATCCCCTATGCCTCGGCAGTAGGCTCTATCATGTACGCCATGCTATGTACTAGACCGGATATAGCACATGTTGTTAGTTTGACTAGCAGATATCAAAGTGATCCAGGAATGGAACACTGGACAGTGGTCAAGAATATCCTGAAGTACTTGAAAAGAACTAAGGATATGTTTCTTTGTTATGGAGGTGACCAAGAGCTCGTTGTAACCAGTTACACCGATGAAAGTTGGAACACTGATCCTGATGACTCTAAGTCTCAGTCTGGGTACGTGTTTATATTGAATGGTGCTGCAGTAAGCTGGTCAAGCTCGAAGCAGTGCACGGTGGCGAAGTCTTCAACAGAATTGGAATACATAGCGGCTTCAGAGGCTTCATCAGAAGCGGTATGGATGAAGAGGTTCATTGTTGAGCTTGGTGTGGTTCCTAGTGCATTGGACCCACTAGTCACTTATTGTGACAACATGGGTGCCATCGCCAATGCACAAGAACCAAGGTCACACAAGAGGCTGAAGCATATCAAGTTGCGTTATCATTCGATTCGCGAGTACATCGAAGATGGAGAAGTAAAGATTTGCAAAGTACACACTGATCTGAATGTAGCAGATCCGTTGACTAAAGCTCTCCCTAGGGCAAAGCATGACCAACACCAGAATGCCATGGGTGTTAGGTATATTACAATGTAATCTAGATTATTGACTCTAGTGCAAGTGGGAGACTGTTGGAGATATGCCCAAGAGGCAATAATAAAGTGGTTATTATATATGTTTGTGTTTATGATAAATGTTTATATACCATGCCGTAATTGTATTAACCGAAACATTGATACATGTGTGTTATGTAAACAACAAGGAGTCCCTAGTAAGACTCTTATATAACTAGCTTGTTGATTAATAGATGATCATAGTTTCATGATCATGAACATTGGATGTTATTAATAACAAGGTTATGTCATTATGTGAATGATGTAATGGACACACCCAATTAAGCGTAGCATAAGATCACGTCATTAAGTTATTTGCTATAAGCTTTCGATACATAGTTACCTAGTCCTTCGATCATGAGATCATATAAATCACTTATATCGGAAGGGTACTTTGATTACATCAAACGCCACTGCGTAAATGGGTGGTTATAAAGGTGGGATTAAGTATCTGGAAAGTATGAGTTGAGGCATATGGATCAATAGTGAGATTTGTCCATCCCGATGACGGATAGATATACTCTGGGCCCTCTCGGTGGAATGTCGTCTAAATTAGCTTGCAAGCATATGAATGGTTCATAAGAGACCACATACCACGGTACGAGTAAAGAGTACTTGTCAGGAGACGAGGTTGAACAAGGTATAGAGATACCGATGATCAAACCTCGGACAAGTAAAATATCGCGTGACAAAGGGAATCGGTATCATATGTGAATGGTTCATTCGATCACTAAGTCATCGTTGAATATGTGGGAGCCATTATGGATCTCCAGATCCAGCTATTGGTTATTGGTCGGAGAGAGGTCTCAACCATGTCTACATAGTTCGCAAACCGTAGGGTGACACACTTAAGGTTTGATGTCGTTTAAGTAGATATGGAATATGGAATGGAGTTCAAAGTTTTGTTCGGAGTCTCGGATGGGATCTAGGACTTCACGAGGAGTTCCGGAATGGTCCGGAGAATAAGATTCATATATAGGAAGTCATTTTATAAGTTTGAAAATGATCCGGTGCATTTATGGAAGGTTCTAGAAGGTTCTAGAAAAGTCCAGAAGAAATCACTATGTAAGGCGGAGTCCCGGAGGGACTCCACCTAGCATGGCCGGCCAACCCTAAGGGGGTGGAGTCCCAGGTGGACTCCACCAAGGTGGCCGGCCAGCCCCCTCCAAGGAAAGGTGGGAATCCCACCTTGAGTGGGAATCCCACCTTGGGTAGGTTTCCCTACACATGGAAGGTTTTGGTTTGGGGTCTTATTCGAAGACTTGTAGACCAACTCTTGGGGGTTCCACCTATAAAAAGAGGGACAAGGGGAGGGGGCCGGCCACACCAAGCCCTAGTTGGCCGCACCCCTATAGTGGCCGGCGCCCCCTCTCCCAAACCCTAGCCGCCCCTCCTCCACCACCTCTCCCGCATACGCTTAGCGAAGCTCCACCGGAGATCTCCATCGACACCGCCACCATGCCGTCGTGTTGCTAGGATTCCAAGGAGGATCTACTACTTCCGCTGCCCGCTGGAACGGGGAGAAGGACGTCGTCTTCATCAACACCGAACGTGTGACCGAGTACGGAGGTGTGATACGTCCATTTTGCATCACTATTTTATATCATAATTTACTGTTATTCATTGATATATTTCATATTTAGAGGTGATAATTATGTTATTTCATCTATTTTGCATGTTTCATGATTATTGGAGGATCATTCACCGGAGTCAGGATTCTGCTGGAAAAAGCACCGTCAGAATGCAATATTTCGGAAGACCAACAATTGACGGAAATTACACGGAAAATCTTATTTTTCCAGAAGACGGAGCTAGCCAAAAGGAGGAGCCGAGGAGGGCCGCCATGGCCCCCCATAGGCCGGCGCGGGCCCAGGCCTGGCCACGCCGCCTTATGGGGAGGGGGCCCACAACCCCCTTCTGGCGCCTCTCCTTCGCGTACTTCTTCGTCCCGAAAACCTAAGCTCCAGAGGATAGTCGCGAAGAGTCACAGCCGCCTCTGCGGGGCGGAAAACACCAGAGAGAAAAGAGCTCTCCGGCAGGCTGAAATCTGCCGGGGAAATTCCCTCCCGGAGGGGGAAATCGACGCCATCGTCACCGTCATCGAGCTGGACATCATTGGGATCATCATCACCATCATCTCCATCATCATCACCGCCATCTCCACCGCTGTACATCATCACCGTTGTAACATCTAGGGTTGAATCTTGATTGTTTGATAGGGGAAACTCTCCCGGTATTGATTTCTACTTGTTATTGATGCTATTGAGTGAAACCATTGAACCAAGGTTTATGTTCAGATTGTTATTCATCATCTCATCACCTCTGATCATGTTACATATGATGTCTCGTGAGTAGTTCGTTTAGTTCTTGAGGACATGGGTGAAGTCTAAATGTTAGTAGTGAATTATGTTGAGTAATATTCAATGGTTTGATATTTAAGTTGTGGTGTTATTCTTCTAGTGGTGTCATGTGAACGTCGACTACATGATACTTCACCTTTATGGGCCTAGGGGAATACATCTTGTTTTCGTTTGCTAATTGTGGGGTTGCCGGAGTGAAAGAAACCTAAACCCCCGTTGATATATCGATGCAGGAGGGATAGCAGGATCTCAGAGTTTAAGGCTGTGGTTAGACTTATCTTAATTACTTTCTTGTAGTTGTGGATGCTTGCAAGGGGTATAATCACAAGTATCACTACAAGAAAAGTTCTGATAGACAACGTCTCAAAATCGTCCGCTAAGGGGTATTTTTCGTCGCCTATGGGCCTAACCCGACGATATGGGTTCTGTTGTGGAAACTGCGTCAGGCAAAGTCCTACGACGATTTTTTCGGTCCGTCGCGCTTGGGCGCCCTTCCGCCACGGAAAATCGGACCGTTGCCCAAGTGTTTCCGGGAGCCCGTTGATCGCCGACGTCATGCAACCGACACGTGGCGTGACGCCGTTAATCGCGATTAACGGCGTTAACCGGCTGAAACCCCGTGGTAGATGGTAGGCCCACACGAGGCCTGCCACGTCTTAAGCGGGCCGGCCCATTAAGTTTGCGGGCCGGGCCAGCTGACTTAGTTTGACCGGTCAACTATATAGCTGGGTTGGTCCATTAGTTACGTGGGCCGGGCCTAACCTCTAAGGTTGACTGGTCAAAACTTTAATGGGCCGGCCCACTAAGTATGTGGGCCGGGCCGAATGCACTCGTTTGACCGGTCAACAGGCAAAAGGGCCGGCCCACAAGACATGTGGGACCCACTTTCCTGGTATCGGGCCGGCCCATTTACAAAGTGGGGTCCACATTAAAGCAACTGGGCCGGCCCAAGAAGTTATTGGGCCGGCCCAATTAGCATGTGGGTCCCACTTTCCTGCTATCGGGCCGGCCCATTTAGTACGTGGGGTCCACATTTGATCAAATGGGCTGGCCCAACAAGCCAGTGGGCCGGGCCAAAAGCACCGGCGGGTCCCACTTTCCTGTTAAAGGGCCAGCCCATTTAGTATGTGGGGTCCACCATATAGCAAGTGGGCCGGCCCAACAAGATAGTGGGCCGGGCCAAAAACACAGGTGGGTCCCACTTTCCAGTTAAAGGGCTGGCCCATTTAGTATGTGGGGTCCACCATATAGCAAGTGGCCCGGCCCAACAAGATAGTGGGCCGGGCCAAAACATTGGTGGGTCCCACTTTCCTGTTAATGGGCCAGCCCATTTAGTATGTGGGGTCCACCATATAGCAAGTGGGCCGGCCCAACACGCTAGTGGGCCGGGCCAAAAACACAGGTGGGTCCCACTTTCCAGTTAAAGGGCCGGCCCATTTAGTATGTGGGGTCCACCATATAGCAAGTGGGCCGGCCCAACAAGATAGTGGGCCGGGCCAAAAACACAGGTGGGTCCCACTTTCGTCTTAAAGGGCCGGCCCATTTAGTATGTGGAGGCCACCACAAAAGCAATTGGGCTGGCCCAACTAGTTAGTGGGCCGGCCCAGTAGTGGGTGGGGTCCACCTTAAAGCAAGTGGGCCGGCCCAATAAAAGTGTGGGGTCCACAGTAAATCAAGTGGGCTGGCCCAATAAGTAAGTGGGCCAGCCCGTTTAGTTGCTGTTTATATGCCGGCGTAATAGGCGCTTTAGGATTTTGCGGGCCGGCACATATGTGATTTCGCTTAATTGGGCCGTTTAAGGGATGGGAATTCGTGATTTAGATACTGAGAATATTTATGCAGCATTGATTTCTGTCGGATAGCCTCACTTACCACAAGCACCAAAGAAAAAATGCGCGAAAGAACTATAAAAACTAACTAAATATTACATCAGCTGCAAGGCATTGAAAAAATATTACAGAACCCAGAGAAATTGAATGGTAATTAAACCTAGCAATACAATGAAGGGATCCGACAATCTTTTAAGTTGTCCATGTAGCACCTATATCTGAAACAAAGACATTACAAGTTAAGACAGCAACAATGGAAAGGCAAAGACACTACAATATTGTTTGCCAAAGAATTTGGAACTCATCATTTCGTCGTTATAACAAGATCATTGTAATGCGCACAATAAGCAAACAAAGAGTGCATGCCGCATACCAACAGCCAATATAACAGAGCATGTTAGAATGAAACAATGAGACTTACTACTGTCGAGTCCCATGCAAACCAACATGTTCAGGGAGTACAAAATTGGCATGAACAACATAGTAGCAGGCTATAAATTTTGTAACAACGACTGAGCAAGATGAAGTTATGATGGCTACATCTACAGAGCAGGGAATGTAAACCAAAAATAGAAGTTACGATGGCAAAAGCTAAAGAGGAGGGAATGTGAACCAACATGTGCCAAGTGCAATTACTTCATTTTGGCCGTGAACTAAATAATACTCCTGAACTTATAGTGAAGGGGATGCAAATCAAGATGTTTCGGGATATAAACTTGTAATGAGCAACACATAGAGGATAGTTAATGCTGGAGCTTAGGATGGACCAGATACAGAATATAGTGGGATCACCTGTGAACTTGTATAAGAGGGAATGCAAACCAATATGTTCAGCTTTCCATATGTGAGCGTCATGCCAAGTCAGAGAAACAAGTCAATAATGCAGCTTTTGAAGAACAAGATGGCACGCAAAATTATTATCTAGTAGTATGACAAGTTTATTTGTACTACAGGCTAGATAGCAGAGTGATATCATGCCAAACTAAGTCCTTACTTTGTTAGCTTACAATGAACTAGATACAAAAAATGGCATCACTTGTAGTACAGGGAATGCAAGCCAACATGTTCATGGAGTAAAAAATTGGCACAAACAACATAGTAGCAGGCCATAATTTTTGTAACAACGACTGAGCAAGATAAAGTTATGATGGCTAGATCTACAGAGCAGGGAATGTAAACCAAATATAGAAGTTACGATGCCAAAAGCTATAGAGCAGGGAATGCGAACCAACATGTGCAATTACTTAAAATTGGCCATGAACTAAATAATAGCAGGATGTTACTATAATACCTATAATTTTTGTAACAACGACTGAGCAAGATAGAAGTTATGATGGCTACATCTACAGAGCAGGGAATGCAAACCAAAATGTTCAATCGCTTAAAGTTAGAAATGAAGTAGAAAATAGCAACGTGTTACGGTCATAGCTAGGAATGAACTAAAAGAGCTTCAGACAAACAAGCATCTGAACCCAGAACATGGCGCTAAAACAAGGGACTTACATTAGGAGAAGCACTCTGTGGGAGTCACAGCAGATCTTCCTGGGGTTGATAGACCCGGTGATGAAGTACGCTACATGTGCTACTTGGGGTTGGAGAGACGGCCATTACACTTCATGGTTACTCATCTCATCTGCAAAAACGTAACGGCGCGTCGTTAGCGCAAACAGGTTCCCCCAAGATTAAACAAGAACTTGCAGGCAAGCAATAGAAAAGCGACAGTAGAAGAGTTTAGATCATGCACGGCGCCGGTGAAGCAGATCCGGTTCATGCACAGCGGTGTCGGTGAGCAAGATACGATGCGGTGGACGACGGATCCGGTGAAGCGGCTCCGGTGGGGTGGACGATACCGCAGCTGAAGCGACTGCGGTAGACTGCTGGATGAGCATATGGTTTCGAGGTTCGGCGGGGATGATCCGGTTCGGTTGATGATGGCGTCGATGAAGTGGCTCCGGCAGGCAGCCGGATGACGAGGATCGCGAGGGCTCGGGTAGGCCAGGGAAGTCCGGCGGGGATGTTCCGGTGCGGTGGTCGTGGAGGTGGGAGAGAGGGACTTGGGAAGTTCCGGTGGGTGGTCTGAAGGAAATGTATTTTTTTGGGAGGGTTTCCTGGGCTAGGGAGGTGGTGATCCAAAAAATGACGGGCAGACCCCCCCACCAACCGACTTTGCTGCCATCTCCACAGGGGTAGAATAGGAATTTGGAAGCGTGTGAAATTTTTGTATTTTGTGGGCGGCAAGTTTTGCCGCTATGAGATTTTGAATTTGGCCACCGTCCAAGTATAATGATAAAAAATTGTGACACCGTACTAGTACCTCTGTTCAAGGCCGAGTGCAAAATCAAATCATCATCACGTTGAATATAGGTCACTACCATGATCATGATCTATCTTCTGGACAGAGATCCAGTGCCCCCACGTTCACAGGGCACAACGTGACCTGAGGCTTCCCATCCACCATTCGTTTCAATCCAACGGCAAGGAAAGCAACAGCGTGACCCGATTAATTTCTGCTGAGCTGAAGAGCTGCTGTGTTCTCTCAAACCTGAAGAAATAGGGAAGGGAACAGAAGATGATTTTGGTTCCGAGCGCATCTGTCCGGGCCAAAAATGTATCTGGTACAAACTCCAGCGGGACGATGCATAGTGACTGGGCCATTCGCAGCGATGCAAACATGCCCAAATATGTGTCTCGGATCCGTCGCGCGGACGCTGCGTGGACGCGTAAAGTGTCCGCTCGCGTCTGGCGAACGTTTCGTCGGGCCCGCTTGGCAGTGACCCAGCGTCGATGCGTCTTCTCAGCGGTGCCGCTTCGGCAGTCTGCGGTCGCGTAAAATGGCGATGCCTCGGGTGGCACGCGTCGTCACCTACTTCTGCGAATGGCGATGCCACGCGTGCAGCGGCCGTCGCGTGCCTCCGACCTATATAAACAGGAGCGTACGCATATCATCTCCTCCCACACTAAACCCTAGCCGCTGCCGCTCAACCTCCTACTGGGTTTTGTATAGAACTAGAACGCATAATTTAATCTCAAGTTTGATGTGTCCTGTGAACGTGGGGGCACTGGATCTATGTCCCTATCTTCTTAATCCCAATCAAAAATGCGTTTGAAATATTTCAGGATTGGTGGGAGATTTTGCCGCCCGACTGAGATTAAATTAAACCACGCGTTCGACAATTCAAACTTGAGACCAAGGCTATGATACCATTTAAGTTCGAACTGATTGAAAAAGGCTATGCAATTAATTTATATAACATCCACAGGAACAACTACCAAGTTGATCCCAACCGCAGATAAATGCATCCACCAACAAAAGTAGGAATGGTGCCTTATTCTAAGGAAACATTTCACAAGACCAATGTACTCACTATGTAGTGTTCATCTCCAATTATCTATGGCATTTTCTAAGTCTTTGGGAGATTATAACGAACTTGATTGGCCTCGTGCAATAGGGCATCACATGCTTCTAATCTTGATCTCAACATGTTAACTTTTGTTCTTAGCATAGCTGTTGCAACTCGTTCTACTTGGAGTTGTTCCTCCAAAACTTGAGCAGAGAAAGACTTGGACTTGGGCTTCAAAACCCAGCATTTCGCAGGAAAGAGATATCTTTATCTTTCCCATGTTTTGCCATCTCGAATTTCATATTAGCATGACAAATTTTGAGTTGTGTAAAAAGAAAAGTTATTACAAAGAAAAATGCAGATGGTAGATTTAATGTGTACGAACTACTTTTAATCATACAAGTTGGCATGCCTGACTATAATAAGGACCGTCTATCTTGCTAGCAGGCATAATTATTAAGGTATTATTAATGGGCTACCATGTTCATAGTCTTCGAAGAAATAGCATTTATTGCATTACGAGCAGAAAACAGTTCACACGTGCGCTCAGATTCAAATTTTCAGCATGCAGCCGATTTATGGTTTAATTGAAGTACACATCATTATATTATTTCACACAAAATACAGCAGCCACATGGAACATATCTAATTTTAGTACAACAACAAAATTTGCAATTATTACAGACCAGGAACTTTTGAACGAAATTTTGAGCAGTAATTAATTACAGCATTGGCATCAGCAGTCCACTTGACTGAACAACAGAATCAAAGTTTATTTAGACACCTTCAATTCCTGACACATCACAACCGGCTTACCATGACAAGTGCATAGGAGATTCTTTAGAACATTTTCTGTCAAAGTTTGCCTATTTTTCAATTCATGTATCTCTTGGCGTGTGTTGGCAATTATTTCATCGACATCTTTGTTTTCCCGCCCAAATATATCAACTGCCTCTTGGAGTGCATCCCCCAAATCTCTTTGTGCCGGATTAAGTTGAGCAATAGATACCATGGGCCTATGCGAGCAATATGCACTCTCACTACTGCTTTGTGAAACATCAATACTTGAGGCATTGGCCCTTGCTTCTGGCTTTGTAGCTTTATTTGAAGCCTGAAATTTAGATAAAACAAGTTACAACATCATATGATGCAATAAAAGACCTCCAATTTCAAGAGCATCATTGAGCTGATATAACATAGCAAGCAATCCAAAATAGAGCCTCGTACATCTATTTCTTGGAACGGTTGGTGTCTTGGACTCAGTGGACCAATGAGAGCACGTGCACATCACATCGTTGCTCTGTGAAATGACCGCAACACTTGATAAATGGGTTGTCCCTACCGACATTACAGCTTTGTTTGCAGGCTGAAACTAAGACAAAACAAGTTAAAATGCAATACAATACACGGCAAACAAACAAGACCTTGACATAATTTTGAAAGAACCATGGGCAGATATAACAAAGAAACCAGTTAAGCCACATGCCTCTTAGAACAAATCAAACTAGATCATGGCGATGATGTATACAATGAACCAAGCAACTAGACATCATGTGCCCAATAACGAAGCCAGGTCACTGCATTTAAGAAATCTAGCAAATAGCCAAATACGGTCAAAACATGTGCATGTTGGATTGGATACAATTAGGAAAATAATGTATGATTGATTTAAGCATGCTCAGATAGTGCCTTCGACAACGTAGAAGGTCAATGCAACAATTAATTGTATGGCTTGTATGAAGTGCCATAACATTTAAATTAAGCATAACGAGGCATTGCTTAATCTGAGAACTGAGTGCTAGCTCAGTGGCAAGGCTTGCGAGTGCACAGCCAGCCCACCCGGGTTCGAGTACCAACGGGACCGAATTAAACAAGAATGAAGCGAGATGTCAGTACAAGTAGTGGCAATAGAAATGCAAAATCCATAACAGGGCCAATGACAACATTCACTTGCCAACAAAATCTAAGGATTTAGGGTCTGTTTGTTTGGGCTGCAGCTTTTGAGAAGCAAACAGAATGGTGGGCTGTGAAAAAGCATGAGAAGCAGCTGTTGGAAGCAGAGATTTGATGTCTGGTTGAAGTGCTTTTTTATGGCTGCTGCTGTTGGTTTAGGAGTGAAATGTCTGAAATGCCCTGAGTGCTGAAGATGTTGAATATATGCAGATTTGAAACGAATTTGCTATTTATAATAGTTTCATTACATAATTATCATGTTTAATAACCCCAAAATACTTCAATTTATCTTTCTTTTTTGCTAAAATAATTTTGAACACTTTTTGTATCGGAATATTTTGGAGTGTTGTTTAGAATTAAATATAGCTTTTGGCTTCTAAGTTAAAGTTTTTACGGCTTTAAAAAAAGTGTAAACAATATCACAAGACATCTCACTAACCGTTAATTGATCGATCACCTTAATTTTAGGAATTAATCAGTCGATTGTTAATCAGCGAGGTTGCTTTAAATGGGCAGGCTCTAAGCTCTAAAATATGCTACTGTATATTGAAAAGTAAGATTTGCAAAATAGCGCACAAAAGGATTTTTGCAGAAGTATTGCCTTGATTGCTTGAAGTAAACGATGACATCCAAAATAAAATATATATGAATAGGATTGTCAAATCCTTCTCATCTTCACCGTCATGTGAAACTGGTAGCTACCATATACAGTACAGGAGAGGAAAATAAAATTGCATCGCATGAACACCGTGCTCTGTACCAAACTACCAATTACTCGTACATCAATACTTCAATACCGTGGATTGGACGGAACTGTGGAGGAAGAATTTCCTGCAGCCGAGCGGGTAGTGAAGAGCCTCGCGCCGAAGTGAAGATGGACCAACCGATGGAAGAGCAGCTCCAGGCGGTGCTGAATGAGAAATTGCGACCTGCGACGCCTCGAGCACCTCCTGTCGCCGGCGGCCGTGCTCGTATTCCTCCTCCTAGGTCGCGCCTCCCTGCTCAGCGTCCTCCTCCTAGGCCGCGCTTCCCTGCTTGTCCGCCTACGCGCAGAGGAGGCGGTCGACCTGGCCCTCGGCCTCGAGGCTGACCATGGGGCCACGCATGCTATCGCGGCGGAGGCGCGCCCCTGCTGCAGGAGCTCCTACACCATGCTCTCTGGCGTTCCCGACGAGCTTGCAAGTGGGGACGGACTACTGGGACGGCGGCGGCGGATACTGGCGACGATGCCGGCCGGAACGACGACGGCGGCCCGGCAGAAACCCTAACCCTATCCTTTCATTGAACGGGACAGAAGAAGGGGAAAATGGGCACCGGGCTCTCGGGCGGGGAACGATTGGAAGGGGCGGGCCGAGTTGTACGTGAGGGCAGTTTTTTCGTTGTTAGCAGCAAGTGTTAGGGGCATTTTGGTCCACCGCCGCTCGGGAGCAGAAGAAGCTCGGGAAGCAGGTCTCGCCCAACTTCCGGATTGCTAGTTCATTTAGGCACAGCGCTTCTTCAAAGCGCTTTTCTAATTGTTGGTGTTTGTTTGGGCTGCTACTTTTGGACCTCAAAAGCTCTAAAAGCAGAAGCAGAAGCCCAAACAAACAGGGCCTTAGCTTTCATATACCCTCAAAATTTAAAATAGTGTAATCCCCCGAAAGGGTATCATGGTATCATTTAATCTCAGCTATCTCACCCCTAATACCAAACATGTATCATTTAATCTCAGCCGTTCTTTTGTTTTACTCAAGAAAACATTTTTATTTTGGGAGTTTATAGAAGCACAAGCCATCGTCTACATTGGCACTGTGTTATGAAAAATATCATCTTCATCGTACATGGTTATGTGAAGATATTGATATATAATTCTATGCTAGGAAAACAAATAGCAATTACTATGTTACAAGAACCATCTTCAAGCTCGAAGATACGAAGTTCATTGGTCCACCAACCAAGGCTGATAAAATATTATATATTAATTTAGTACTAATATTTTGTATTTACTCATATTAAGGTCTAACTTTTTTCCCCATGACAACCCAGTTTTGATATAAAATCTAACGGTGGCCATGTGTGGGTCACATAAAAAGTATTGAGGTAGTAAATTCATACATAGATATTGGATAATGTATTTTAAATTTCAAAAAATATGGTAGAAATATATAAATTAGATAGTCTTGCCGTGCAATATGCATGCCGCAAAAGGTAAGATAGATCCTTAAAAATTCTCGACTCTAATCACAAAAATATACATAATCCTAATGGGGTGTCCATGAAAAAGTTTTGTCACTTTTGTATTAGGGTATACTTCTATTTCATACTGACTAAAAAACTTAATTGTAATGAACTCACATATTACTCCTTCCATTACTTCTTTTAGGGTGTATTAGTTTTTCAAAAGCCAAACTTTAGGCTTTGTGACTAATTTTAGCAAAAAATAATAATTATCAACATCAAATAAAATATGGAAATATATTTTAAAATTATATATGTCGTGACGTGCAAAGCACGTGCTACTTACTAGTAGATTACTAGAAAATGAATGAAGCAATTGAACATGGAGCGTATTATATAAACAGCCAGATCATTTGAATATGGATATACCACATCATGTCAATGGGACTCAGAAAAACAAAGCTAGACATTTAAACAAGTAATATAACTATTTTTTCACAATGTTTCAAGTAGAATAGGAAGCTAGGTTAGGAATAAAGCAATCATGTTTCAAGTAGAATAGGAAGCTAGGTTAGGAATAAAGCAATCATGTTTCAAGTAGAATATGCTAGGTTAGGAATAAAGCAATAAAAAAACACGAAGTGTATCATTTCAGCTAGGATCATTTCTATCAAATTTCATGCACTAGCCATGGAACAACAGGCAAACTCAATGAAGCAACAGGCAAAAAATTAACATAATAGAATTTTAGGACTTGTTTAACATAGCCAAATCATGTAACTTATACCCAGGCATGCCGGATGCCAGATGGGTCAAAGGCAGTTTGCAATGTTCCATATGGTCATTGTTTATATTTTATTAGATTCCATTAGGCAACTTAGGTAGTGCAACATACAGAAAATGATGCAATTGAACTACGCACAGGAGGTAAATTAACATTCCAAAAAAAAACAGGGAACTTACGTGAGCTTTTTTTGAGTCTCACGGACCTCATCAGGTACTTGGGCAGAAGAACCTGGTGCCACACTGTTTCTCCTCTGCATGAAGGAGAGGCCAATTGTAAACAGAAACAGGATCCAAGATATAGAAGTTTGCATTAAGCAATATACAAAAAACAGCAGGTACTTACATGATTATAGGCGAGCTTTACTCTACGTTTCTGAGTGTAAGATGTGCCTGCTGCACGTGTAATAACAACAAACAGTTACGAGTCAAGGATTTGCTATAATTAAATTGACACCAAATAGTAGTAGAAACATTATGACGTGCATAAACATGTAATACAGGATCGCAGAAAGATATCAAACATGATGTAACTAGAGCAGTAGCCTACGGCCAAATAGTGAGAAATTGTAATCGTGTCAATGGTGGACTTTTATAGCCTACCCCAACTTGTTTGGGAATAAAGCTTTGTTGTTGGTGGTGTTGTTGTTGTTGTCAATCGTGGACATGTAGAGCATTCAACGGCTCATGATTGGTGGCTCATATTTTGTAGAGTTTCAGCGAATGGGTGGGTTAGGTCACTCAGACCACGACACTCTGTATTTATATCATCTGAGTTAGGGTTACAATACCACTGGACATGGGCCTCTATGGGCCTCACACTGGATACAATATTACTACAGCGCTACTACTAAACTCACTCATGGTCCAACACACCCCCTCAAGATGATCATGGGTAAACAACCATGGCCATCTTGCAACAACATGACACATATGACAACTACGAGTAATGAACTTTCAGCATAACTCCTAGGATACATGACAGCATTGCACTTTCCATCATCTTGTCATCTCGATTCATCTCTTCATCAGCAGCGAAGACATCCAGCTTCAACCATCTGGGATACGCACAACTCCTAACCATACACATCCTCAACAACCCCGGCTGCCTCACCACACAAGTTCCGTAGAACCATCCACACTCGCCTCAATGTCCTCAGCCTCTCTTCTCCACTCTGCCCGGCCACTAACCTCTTTCGTCTCTCCCACAAACCCCCAGCCAACTCCTGCCTCAACCATCCACTCCTCAAGCACCCATGCCTATCCCCCGGTCAGGCCTCAACCAGTCTCACCTCAGGCACGCATGCCTTTCCCCTGGACATATCCACAACCATCACCATCACCACTAAACCGCAGCCTCATCAACTCCATCACGACTCAATCGCAGCCTCATCAACTCCATCACAACATATCCTCACAGCCTCACATCTCCATTTTCTCCTCACTTCCACTCGGATGGCGCCTCGTCTGCGCGCCCTGGCCAACCTGGCAGACCGCACCTGGCCACATCGACCGGCTCGCGCTGGTCAACGTCCAGCACCAACCTCCGGCTCCGCCCTGCGCTCAAAGGCTCGGCCCACTCCGCACGCCTCCAACATCTCCCCCTCGCACGGATCCAGATCTCTCTGCCACGGATTCACTTCCTCTTCTCTCCTTTCTAAACCAAAACGATCTTGACCCTCTTCTTTGTCCCCGCGCGAGCAGCCGCCGATCTCACACAACTCGCATCGCTGTGTGTGATAGCCGCAACCCACGCATAGCACCTGATGCGGCCTCCCGCCGCCTGGATTTGTACATCTCAACGGTGGTTTTTGTGGTCAAAGGAAGAACTTGTATGGTACTGTTTGGGGCGGCTAGCACTAGCAGGAAGGAAACCTAGGCTCTGATACCATGTAGAGTTTCAGCAAATGGGTGGGTTAGGTCACGGAAAAAAAATACTTATGCGTCGTGTTTAAATCCAAAGGATGAGGTGGTTACAAACGAAAGCACTTGTAAGTTAAAAATATACTAGCACGAATTCAGAAATACAGTCAGCTGCAATACTCCTAACAGAACAAAACGCGCAGGGATGTCTGGTTACCTATTTCTGGGCAGCGTTTAGACGTGTTCCGCGTTCTTACGGGTGACGTGGAGGTCGGCGAGGGGACTGCTGTTGTGGTGGGTGCCGGGGAAGCAGATCTTGGGGGGTCGGAGAAGGACATGCTGGGCGGTTGATGAAGTGTTCAGCGCGCCGGCCGAAGTTGAAGGTCGGTGAAGCAGATGATGTGCAGTGCACGGGGACATCGGTGTCGGCGAAGCTGGTCAGGTGCGGTGGTCGATAGAGTCGGCGAACGAGATACGGTGCGGTGGACGCCGGAGTAGGTGCAGATCAAGCGGATAGGGCAGCCTCGAGGTTTGAAGCCGTGGCAGCTTGAACGACGAAGTGCGGCGGTGATTTTCCGGTGCGGCGGTCGTGAAGGTGGGAGGTAGGTAAGAGAAGCGGTTTCTCTGAGGGCTTGCGAGCGAAACTAGGGCGAAGCTGGGCGATAGAGGAGAAAAAGGGAATTTCGCAGTCCTTCTTTTGAGGGAAAAAAATATTCGCAGATCTGAAACTTTGCGGCGCGAGATATTTGGGCGTTGGCGGGGAATTTTACCGCTCGATGAGATTAAATTTTGCCTGCAGTAGGTAATAATAATAATAAATAGTAGGCCCTACTAGTAGTACTGTAAGTCTGTTCAGTAATCCAAGGGGGTCGAGGTAGAGGAATCCATTATGTGAATCCACATTTCAAAGTGTCCAAAAATTCTAAACTGAAATTTTACATGTATATCTAGACATTTTATGTTGGTACATAAGTTTTTTAAAAAAAATATGTGGCTCCTTTAAAAAAGACAAATTTTGATGCTGTAACACGACTACGTACATTTTTTGCCTTTTTTGTACACACCACACAAAATGTTGTTTTTCCACGAAAACTTATGAACGAACATAGGATGTCACAATGTATACCAAAAAATTTATGTCAGATTTTTTTAACATTTATATAATTGTTTTTTTATTATTTCCAATAATCGGTGCATATGCACGTGTGTGCCAAAACGCCACCTCCAGGGGCTAGGAGTTTCTAAACTTCTTATGGCACATCAAATAAAATGTTGTTCAATCAATAATAATAATGTGCTTATGATTGTTACTCCCTTCCACCATTAATAAAGTCCACATCGGTCTCGTGTCAAACTTTGACTCGAGATTTAGGTACCCACATGATAGTGCTAGTATCATAGCTAGTATCATACACATTGGTCCCACAAAACTGCTGATGTGGCAGCTAATTAAGTAGGAGAGAGGAGATTAGTGTAACATAGGTAGATATTGTATCATAGCGCAAACAACGAGATACATGCTTAGGGTTAGGGGTAGATACATGATTTTTCTAGTTTGAATATGTCTAGACCTTATTTATCAACTTAATTGAATGCTTACTATATAACATAAGAAGACTTTGTTTTTTTATTTTGTTTTTTAATTTTTATACGGATTTGAATCTTGGTCAAATCCTAGGTTTCACCAAGATTTGAATAAGTTTAAAACATGAATATGAAAAAGTAAGCATGCATGTATGCTTCATAATTAATCACTTCAAAATGAAGCTCTTGGGAGGGTTTTTGAAATTTCCATCTTTGAAACCAAAAACCACATATCATCATGCTTGACTTCATGAGACAGAGTTTAGGTTAGGGGGTAGATACATGATTTCTCTGGTTTGAATATGTCTAGACCTTGTTTATCAACTTAATTGAATGCTTACAATATAACATAAGAAGACTATGTGCCTTGGTTTTTCATTTTTTGTTTTTTTTAAATTATGCCCATTTGAATCTTGGTCAAATCCTAGGTTTGACCATGATTTAAATAAGTTTAAAACATGAATATGAAAAAGTAAGCATGTATCCTTCGTAGTCACTCCAAAATGAAGCTCGATCTTGAGAGGGTTTTTGAAATTTCCATGTTTGAAACCAAAAAACCACATACTTATCTTCATGCTTGACTTCATAAGACAGAGTTAATTAGGGGTAGCTTGATACATGATTTTTCTGGTTTGAATATGTCTAGACCTTATTTATCAACTTAATTGAATGCTTACTATATGACATAAGAAGACCTTGGTTTTCATTTTTTATACCCATTTGAATCTTGGTCAAATCATAGGTTTGACCAAGATTTGAACAAGTTTAAAACATGAATATGAAAAAGTAAGCACGTACGTATGCTTCTTAGTCACTCCAAAATGAAGCTCTTGGGAGGGTTTTTGAAATTTCCATGCTTGAAACCAAAAACCACTTCTCTTCGTGCATGCTTGACTTCATAAGACAGAGTTTAGGGTTAGGGGGTAGATACATGATTTCTCTCGTTTGAATATGTCTAGACCTTGTTTATCAACTTAATTGAATGCTTACTATATGACATAAGAAGACTATGTGCCTTGATTTTTTTTTTAAATTTTGCCCATTTGAATCTTGGCCAAATCCTAGGTTTGACCATGATTTAAATAAGTTTAAAACATGAATATGAAAAATTAAGCATGTATCCTTCGTAGTCACTCCAAAATGGAAGCTCTTGAGAGGGTTTTTGAAATTTCCATGCTTGAAACCAAAAACCACTTCTCTTCATGCTTGACTTCATAAGACAGAGTTTGGGGTTAGGGGTAGCTTGATACATGAATTTTTTGGTTTGAATATGTCTAGACCTTGTTTATCAACTTAATTGAATGCTTACTAGATGACATAAGATGACTATGTGCATTGGTTTTTCATTTTATTGTTTTTTTTGAATTTTTATGCCCATTTGAATCTTGGTCAAATCCTATGTTTGACCATGATTTAAACAAGTTTAAAACATGAATATGAAAAATTAAGCATGTATCTTTCGTAGTCACTCCAAAATGAAGCTCGATCTTGAGAGGGTTTTTGAAATTTCCATGTTTGAAACCAAAAAACCACGTACTTCTCTTCATGCTTGACTTCATAAGACAGAGTTTGGGGTTAGGGGTAGCTTGATACATAAATTTTCTGGTTTGAATATGTCTAGACATTGTTTATCAACTTAATTGAATGCTTACTAGATGACATAAGAGTTTTTGAAATTTCCATGCTTGAAAACCAAAAACCACTTCTCTTCATGCATGCTTGACTTCATAAGGTAGAGTTTAGGGTTAGGGGGTAGATACATGATTTTCCTGCTAGTTTGAATATGTCTAGACCTTGTTTATCAATTTAATTGAATGCTCACTATATGACATGAGCAAGACCTTGGTTTTAATTTTTTTATACCCATTTGATTCTTCGTCAAATCCTAGGTTTGTTGACCAAGATTTGAACAAGTTTAAAACATTAATATGAAAAGGTAAGCATGTATGCTTCTTAATTAGTCACTCCAAAATGAAGCTCTTGGGAGGGTTTTTGAAATTTCCATGATTGAAACCAAAAACCACTTCTCTTCATGCTTGAATTCATAAGTCAGGGTTTAGGGATATATAGGGGGTAGATACATGATTTTTCTGGTTTGAATATGTCTAGAGCTTGTTTTTCAACTTGAATGCTTACTATATGACATACGAAAACTATTTGCTAACGGAGGGAGTAAGCACTCTAGCTATGAAAAGTACCAAACGATGCATACCAAAATGATTTTTTAGAGGAATACTAGTTCGGATTATATAATTTTATATTAGCAGGCCAAAATCGAACCCCGTAGTTGGATTTTCAGAAATTGATCCGTAGTACTGGGCAAAACCCTAGTTTAGCTTATTTAATAATAGATTCGTAGGTCGATTTTTTTACGTTATTATTATTATTACTAGGCAGCACATGTGTTTGCCCGTCCAGTGAAACTCTTTCATTTCATTTTTCTTTTCCGCAAGGTCGGGAGTCGGAGGAAGAGGGATCACACGGGAGCAGACGAAGGGAGAGCAGTCACGGGGCCCCACTTATTTATGGTGTCTATCCTTTTTCTGGTGATGTTGACTGTTGTGCAGGGTTGTCAGTGCGCAGGGGGGTGCGAGCGAGCGAGAAAGGCCGAGAATGAGAGAGATGTTTTTTTTAGAGGGACAACCGAACGATCCTGAAGGACCCAGATTTCCAATACGCATCAGAGCGCAGCTTTACTGACAGGACACAAAATAAACAGGAAATTACGTCTAAATCCCTAAGATTTACATGGTAGACCCCATGCTGAAAGCAAGAAATGCGATCGGGTCCTTAATAGGCACCGTCCGGATTGATCCTCGTCGGAGCCGGGGACGAACCACTTGGCGCGACCAAGTCGCCATGGCTACAGAGCCTGCACACCATGGCCTACGAGCTGAGCTAGAAACGACCTGCCAAAACCGGCAGCCAACGGAGGTGGATAATTGGAGAGAGAGAGAGAGAGTGTGTGTTGATGCCTCTCTCTTGACAAAGAAGATGGCTGGGAGTTTGCCTACCTAGCGTACGTGACTTGTGCTCACTGAAGTGTGGGACCTCACGCATGGGAACCACACGTAAGTGACAGACTTGTTGCTCTAATAACTCGGGTGATCATTATACTGTATTAGTACATAGTTTCCAATGGATCCTTCTTAGTCACTCCAAAATGAAGCTCTCTGGGAGGGTTTTTGAAATTTCCATGTTTGAAACCAAAAATAAGAAGACTATGTGCCTTGATTTTTCATTTTTTAAAATTTTGCCCATTTGAATCTTGGTCAAATCCTAGGTTTGACCATGACTTAAACAAGTTTAAAACATGAATATGAAAAATTAAGCATCTATCCTTCTTAGTCACTCCAATATGTAGCTCTTGGGAGGGTTTTTGAAATTTCCATGCTTGAAACCAAAAACCACTTCTCTTCATGCATGCTTGACTTCTTCATAAGACAGAGTTTAGGGTTAGGGGGTAGATACATGATTTTCCTGGTTTGAATATGTGTAGACCTTGTTTATCAAATTAATTGAATGCTTACTATATAACATATAAGAAGACCTTGTTTTTTTTGAACTTTTATACCCATTTGAATCTTGGTCAAATCCTTGGTTCCACCAAGATTTGAATAAGTTAAAAACATGAATATGAAAAAGTAAGCATGTATGCTTCTTAGTCACTTCAAAATGAAGCTCTTGGGAGGGTTTTTGAATTTCCATGTTCGAAACCAAAAACCACAAATCTTCATGCTTGACTTCATGAAACAGAGTTTAGGGTTAGGGGTAGATACATGCTTGATTTTTCTTGTTTGAATATGTCTAGACCTTGTTTATCAACTTAATTGAATGCCTACTATATAACATAAGAAGACCTTTTTTGTTTTTTTTAAATTTTTATACCCATTTGAATCTTGGTCAAATCCTAGGTTTCACCAAGATTTGAATAAGTTTAAAACATGAATATGAAAAAGTAAGCATGCATGTATGCTTCTTAATTAATCACTTCGAAATGAAGCTCTTGGGAGGGTTTTTGAAATTTCCATGTTTGAAACCAAAAACCACATATCTTCATGCATGCGCTTGACTTCATGAGACAGAGTTTAGTGTTAGGGGGTAGATACATGATTTCTCTCGTTTGAATATGCCTAGACCTTGTTTATCAACTTAATTGAATGCTTACTATATGACATAAGAAGACTATGTGCCTTGATTTTTTAAAAAAAATTTGCCCATTTGAATCTTGGCCAAATCCTAGGTTTGACCATGATTTAAACAAGTTTAAAACATGAATATGAAAAATTAAGCATGTATCATTCGTAGTCACTCCAAAATGAAGCTCTTGAGAGTGTTTTTGAAATTTCCATGTTTGAAACCAAAAAACCACGTACTTCTCTTCATGCTTGACTTCATAAGACAGAGTTTGGGGTTAGGGTTAGCTTGATACATGAATTTTCTGGTTTGAATATGTCTAGACATTGTTTATCAACTTAATTGAATGCTTACTAGATGACATAAGATGACTATGTGCATTGGTTTTTCATTTTTTTTTTGAATTTTTATGCCCATTTGAATCTTGGTCAAATTCTAGGTTTGACCATGATTTAATCAAGTTTAAAACATGAATATGAAAAATTAAGCATATATCCTTCTTAGTCACTCCAATATGTAGCTCTTGGGAGGGTTTTTGAAATTTCCATGCTTGAAAACCAAAAACCACTTTTCTTCATGCATGCTTGACTTCATAAGACATAGTTTAGGGTTAGGGGTAGATACATGATTTTCCTACTAGTTTGAATATGTCTAGACCTTGTTTATCAATTTAATTGAATGCTTACTATATGACATGAGCAGACCTTGGTTTTAATTTTTTTATACCCATTTGAATCTTCATCAAATCGTAGGTTTGTTGACCAAGATTTGAACAAGTTTAAAACATGAATATGAAAAAGTAAGCATGTATGCGTCTAAACTAGTCACTCCAAAATGAAGCTCTTGGGAGGGTTTTTGAAATTTCCATGTTTGAAACCAAAAACCACTTCTTCTCTTCATGCTTGACTTCATAAGTCAGGGTTTAGGGATATATAGGGGGTAGATACATGATTTTTCTGGTTTGATATGTCTAGACCTTGTTTATCAACTTAATTGAATGCTTACTATATGACATAAGAAGACTACGTGACTTGTGCTCACTGAAGTGTGGGACCTCACGCATGGGAACCACACGTAAGTGACAGACTTGTTGCTCTAATAACTCGGGTGATCATTATACTGTATTAGTACATAGTTTCCTATGGATCCTTCTTAGTCACTCCAAAATGAAGCTCTTTGAGAGGGTTTTTGAAATTTCCATGTTTGAAACCCAAAACAACTTCTCTTCATGCTTGACTTCATAAGACAGAGTTTAGGGTTAGGGGTAGATACATGATTTGTCTGGTTTGAATAAGTCTAGACCTTGTTTATCAACTTTAATGCTTACTATATGACATAAGAAGACTATGTGCTTTGGTTTTTCATTTTTCTGATTTTTTTTTATTTTTGATGCCCATTTGAATCTTGGTCAGATCCTAGGTTTTACCAAGATTTAAACAAGTTTAAAACATGAAAATGAAAAGGGAAGCATTTATCCTTCTTAGTCACTCTAAATGAAGTTTTTGGGAGGTTTTTGAAATTTCCATGTTTGAAACCCAAAACCACTTCTCTTCATGCTTGACTTCATAAGACATAGTTTAGGGTTAGGGGTACATACATGATTTGTATGTTTTGAATATGTCTAGACCTTGTTTATCAACTTGAATGCTTACTATATGACATAAGAAAACTACTTATGTGCTTTGGTTTTTCATTTTTCTGTTTTTTTTTGAATTTTCCGCCCATTTGAATCTCTGTCAAATCCTAGGTTTGACCAAGATTTAAACAAGTTTAACACGTGAAAACGAAAAGGTAAGCATGGATCCTTCTTAGTCACTCCAAAATGTACCAATTGATAGATGTGTTAACTTTGCTTCATGGAAAAAATAATGTCATGTAAATGAGTTAACTTGGATTTCCTACCCTTGAATCCATAGGAAACTTTGTTCTAATGCACTATAATAATCAACCGAGTTTTTACACCAACAGGTCTGTCACTTACGTGTGGTGCCCATGCGTGAGGTCCCACACTTCAGTGAGCACAAGTCACGTGCAATAGGTACGCAAACTCCCAGTCATTTTCTTTGTCAAGAGAAGACGCATCAGGATGCGTATTGGAAGTCTCTGGGTCCTTCAGGATCCTTCGGTTGTCCCTCTCACAAAAAAAAAACAAATCTCTCTCAATCTCGGCCTCGCTCGACTCGCTCGCTCGCTCGCACCTCCTGCTCACTGACAAACCCTGCACAACAGTCAACATCATCACCCGAAAAAGGGGAGACACCATAATGCTCTCCCTTCTTCTCTCCTTCCGAGTGATCCCTCTTCCTCCGAGTTTCACTCGACGGGCAAACACATATGTGCTGCATAGTAGAGTAATAATAAAAAGGTACGTAGAAAAATCAACCTACGAATCTATAATTAAATAGGTTAAACTAGGGTTTTGCCCAGTACTACAGATCAAGGTTCAAAAAAATCCAACTACGGGGTTCGAACAACCCCATTTCTAATCAAAGAATTTTTTTGACGTCATCCAAATGGCCTCAAACTATAGCATGGGCGGATCCAGACTATAGCATGGGCGGACCAAGATAATTTAAACAAGTTTAAAACGTGAAAATGAAAAGGGAAGCTTGTATCCTTCTTAGTCACTCTAAAATGAAGTTTGGGGAGGTTTTTGAAATTTCCATGCTTGAAACCAAAAACCACTTCTCTTTATGCTTGACTTCATAAGACAAAGTTTAGGGTTAGGGGTAGATACATGATTTTTCTGGTTTGAATATGTCTAGACCTTATTTATCAACTTAATTGAATGCTTACTATATAACATAAGAAGACCTTGTTTTTTTAATTTTGTTTTTTAATTTTTATACGGATTTGAATCTTGGTCAAATCCTAGGTTTCACCAAGATTTGAATAAGTTTAAAACATGAATATGAAAAAGTAAGCATGCATGTATGCTTCATAATTAATCACTTCAAAATGAAGCTCTTGGGAGGGTTTTTGAAATTTCCATGTTTGAAACCAAAAAACCACATATCATCATGCTTGACTTCATGAGACAGAGTTTAGGTTAGGGGGTAGATACATGATTTCTCTGGTTTGAATATGTCTAGACCTTGTTTATCAACTTAATTGAATGCTTACAATATAACATAAGAAGACTATGTGCCTTGGTTTTTCATTTTTTGTTTTTTTTTTAATTATGCCCATTTGAATCTTTGTCAAATCCTAGGTTTGACCATGATTTAAACAAGTTTAAAACATGAATATGAAAAAGTAAGCATGTATCCTTCGTAGTCACTCCAAAATGAAGCTCGATCTTGAGAGGGTTTTTGAAATTTCCATGTTTGAAACCAAAAAACCACATACTTATCTTCATGCTTGACTTCACAAGACAGAGTTAATTAGGGGTTAGGGGTAGCTTGATACATGATTTTTCTGGTTTGAATATGTCTAGACCTTATTTATCAACTTAATTGAATGCTTACTATATGACATAAAAAGACCTTGGTGTTCATTTTTTATACCCATTTGAATCTTGGTCAAATCATAGGTTTGACCAAGATTTGAACAAGTTTAAACCATGAATATGAAAAAGTAAGCACGTACGTATGCTTCTTAGTCACTCCAAAATGAAGCTCTTGGGAGGGTTTTTGAAATTTCCATGCTTGAAACCAAAAACCACTTCTCTTCATGCATGCTTGACTTCATAAGACAGAGTTTAGGGTTAGGGGGTAGATACATAATTTCCTGGTTTGAATATGTGTAGACCTTGTTTATCAAAATAATTGAATGCTTACTATATGACGTAGGAAGACCTTGTTTTTTTTTGAATTTTTATACCCATTTGAATCTTGGTCAAATCCTTGGTTCCACCAAGATTTGAATAAGTTAAAAACATGAATATGAAAAAGTAAGCATGTATGCTTCTTAGTCACTTCAAAATGAAGCTCTTGGGAGGGTTTTTGAATTTCCATGTTCGAAACCAAAAACCACATATCTTCAAGCTTGACTTCATGAAACAGAGTTTAGGGTTAGGGGTAGATACATGCATGATTTTTCTTGTTTGAATATGTCTAGACCTTGTTTATCAACTTAATTGAATGCCTACTATATAACATAAGAAGACCTTTTTTGGTTTTTTTTTGAATTTTTATACCCATTTGAATCTTGGTCAAATCCTAGGTTTCACCAAGATTTGAATAAGTTTAAAACATGACTATGAAAAAGTAACCATGCATGTATGCTTCTTAATTAATCACTTCGAAATGAAGCTCTTGGGAGGGTTTTTGAAATTTCCATGTTTGAAACCAAAAACCACATATCTTCATGCATGCGCTTGACTTCATGAGACAGAGTTTAGGGTTAGGGGGTAGATACATGATTTCTCTCGTTTGAATATGTCTAGACCTTGTTTATCAACTTAATTGAATGATGCTTACTATATGACATAAGAAGACTATGTGCCTTGATTTTTTTTTAAATTTTGCCCATTTGAATCTTGGCCAAATCGTAGGTTTGACCATGATTTAAACAAGTTTAAAACATGAATATGAAAAATTAAGCATGTATCCTTCGTAGTCACTCCAAAATGGAAGCTCTTGAGAGCGTTTTTGAAACTCCCAGCCATTTTCTTTGTCAAGAGAAGACGCATCAGGATGCGTATCGGAAGTATGTGGGTCCTTCTGGATCCTTCGGTTGTCCCTCTCACAAAAAAAAAACAAATCTCCCTCATTCTCGGCCTCGCTCGACTCGCTCGCTCCTGCTCACTGACAAACCCTGCACAAAAGTCAACATCATCACATGAAAAAGGGGAGACACCATAATTCTCTCCCTTCTTCTCTCCTTCCGAGTGATCCCTCTTCCTCCGAGTTTCACTCGACGGGCAAACACACATGTGCTGCATAGTAATAATAAAAAAGTAGAAAAATCGACCTACGAATCTATGATTAAATATGTTAAACTAGGGTTTTGCCCACTACTACAGATCAAGTTCAAAAATATCCAACTACTACTTCGATTTTGGGCTACTAATATAAAATTAAAATAAGTTGAACTAGTATTCCTCTAAAAAATCATTTTGGTATGCATTGTTTGATACTTTTCATAGCTATAGTGCATCACAAATTTATGATTTCATGCTTTGCTTTGCCAATTTCGATTTTTTCTAACCACCTACTCTTTGATTTCAAATTTAGGTCAAACTATCGATGCCTGCTATGTGTTCTACTTGAATTGGATGCAGCGTGCGCACATGTTTTGCCATTGTTTTGGGCTTCCACACATCTTTGGGGCATCCAAGTATTTAAGTTACCTTGTTTTTTTGAATTGTAATTCATACCCTTCCTCCCAATTTTTATGCCCATTTGAATCTTGGTCAAATCCTAAGTTTGACCAAGATTTGAATAAGTTTAAAACATGAAAATGAAAAGGTAAGCCTGAATCCTTCTTAGTCACTCTAAAATGAGATGCTTTTGGGAGTTTTTTGAAATTTCCATGTTTGAAACCCAAAACCACTTCTCTTCATGCTTGACTTCATAAGACAGAGTTAATTTAGGGTTAGGGGGTAGATACATGATTTGTCTAGTTTGTTGTTTAGACCTTGTTTATCAACTTGAATGCTTACTATATGACATAATAATACTATGTGCTTTGGTTTTCATTTTTTTTGATTTTTTCTGAATTTTTATGCCCATTTGATCTTGGTCAAATCCTAGGCTTAACCAATATTTAAACAAGTTTAAAACATGAAAATGAAAAGGTAAGCCTGTATCCTTCTTAATTAGTCACTCCAAAATGAAGCTTTTGGGAAGGTTTTTGAAATTTCCATGTTTGAAATCCAAAACGACTTCTCTTCGTGCTTGACTTCATAAGACAAAGTTTAGGGCTAGGGGTAGAAACATGATTTTTCTGGTTTGAATATGTCTAGACCTTGTTTATGAACTTGAGTGCTTACGTACTATATGACATAAGAAGGCTATATGCTTTGGTTTTTCATTTTTTTGAAATTTTATGCCCATTTTTGAATCTTGATCAAATCCTAGGTACGGTTTGACCAAGATTTGAACAATTTTAAAACATGAAAATAAAAGGTAAGCCCGACCTGGATCCTTTAGTCACTCAAAAATGAAGCTTGTTGGGGGTTCTTGAAATTTCCAAGTTTGAAACCCAAAACCACTTCTCTTCATGCTTGACTACATAAGACAGAGTTTAGGGTTAGGGGTAGATACATGATTTTTCTTGTTTGAATATATCTAGACCTTGTTTATATCAACTTTAATGCTAACTATATGACATAAGAAAACTATGTGCTTTGGTTTTTAATTTTTCTGATTTTTTATTTTGATGCACATTTGAATCTTTGTCAAATCCTAGGTTTGACCAAGATTTAAACAAGTATAAAACATGAAAATGAAAAGGGGAAAGCCTGTATCCTTCTTAGTCACTCTAAAATGAAGTTTTTGGGATGTTCTTGAAATTTTCATGTTTGAAACCCAAAACCACTTCTCTTCATGCTTGACTTCATAAGATATAGTTTAGGGGCTAGGGGATAGATACATGATTTGCCTAGGTTTGAATATGCATGTCCAAACCTTGTTTATCAACTTGAATGCTTAGTATATGACATAAGAAGACTATATGCTTTTGTTTTTCATTTTTCTGATTTTTCTTTAAATTTTATGCCCATTTGAATCTTTTGGTCAAATCCTTGGTTTAATTTGACACGGATTTAAACAAGTTTAAAATATGAAAATGAAAAGGTGGTAAGCAGGCATGGATCCTTCTTATATATATTAGTCACTCTAAAATGAAGCTTTTGGGAGGTTTTTGAAATTTCCATGTTTGAAACCCAAAACCACTTCTCTTCATGTTGTTGACTTCATAAGATAGAGTTTAGGGGTTAGGGGTATAGATACATGATTTGTCTTGTTTGAATATGTGTGTAGACCTTGTTTATCAACTTTAATGCTTACTATATGACATAAGAACACTATGTGCTTTAATTTGGTTTTTAATTTTTATAAATTTTTTTGAATTTTGATGCACATTTTGAATCTTGGTCAAATCCTAGGTTTGACCGAGATTTGAACAAGTTTAAAACAAGAAAATAAAAGGTAAGCCCGCTGATCGGATCCTTCTTAGTCACTCTATAATGAAGCTTTTAGGGGTTGTTGAAAATGTAAGCATGTATCCTTCTTAGTACGTCACACCACAATGAAGCTTTTGGGAGGGTTTTTTAAATGTCCATGTTTGAAACCCAAAACGACTTCTCTTCGTGCTTGACTTCATAATTAAGACAAAGTTTAGGGTTAGGGGTAGATACATGATTTTTCTGGTTTGAATATGTCTAGACTTTGTTTATCAACTTGAGTGCTTACTATATGGCATATATAAGAAGCTAGGCTATGTGCTTTGGTTTTTCATTTTTTTTTGAATTTTTATGCCCATTTGAATCTTGGTCAAATCCTAGGTACGTACGGTTTGACCAAGATTTGAACATGTTTAAAACATGAAAATAAAAGTTAAGCATGGATCCTTCTTAGTCACTCTAAAATGAAGCTTTTGGGAGGTTTTTGAAATTTCCATGTTTGAAACCCAAAACCACTTCTCTTCATACTTGGCTTCGTAAGATAGAGTTTAGGGTTTGGGGTAGATACGTACATGATTTTTCTAAGTATTTTTACGCCCATTTGAATCTTCGTCAAATCCTAAGTTTGACCAAGATTTGAACAAGTTTAAAACATGAAAATGAAAAGGGTAAGCCTAGATCCTTGTTTAGGGTTAGGGGGTAGATACATGATTTTTGTGGTTTGAATATGCCAGACCTTGTTTATCACCTTGAATGCTTACTATATGACATAGGAAGACGGCGTGCTTTTGTTTTTTCTTTTTTTTGATTTTTTTTGAATTTTTATGCCCATTTGAATCTTGGTCAAGTCATAGGTTTGACCAAGATTTAAACATGTTTAAAACATGAAAATGAAAAAGTAAGCCTGGATCCTTCTTAGTCACTCCAAAATGTACCAATTGATAAATGAGTTAACTTGGCTTCATGGAAAAAATAATGTCATGTAAATGATTTAACTTGGCTTTCGTACCCTTGAATCCATAGGAAACTTTGTATAAATGTAGTAGTATAATAATCAACCGAGTTTTTACATCAACAGGTCTGTCACTTACGTGTGGTGCCCATGCGTGAGGTCCCACACTTCAGTGAGCACAAGTCACGTGCAATAGGTACGCAAACTCCCAGCCATTTTCTTTGTCAAGAGAAGACGCATCAGGATGCGTATCGGAAGTATGTGGGTCCTTCTGGATCCTTCGGTTGTCCCTCTCACAAAAAAAAAACAAATCTCTCTCATTCTCGGCCTCGCTCGACTCGCTCGCTCGCTCGCTCGCTCCTGCTCACTGACAAACCCTGCACAAAAGTCAACATCATCACACGAAAAAGGGGAGACACCATAATTCTCTCCCTTCTTCTCTCCTTCCGAGTGATCCCTCTTCCTCCGAGTTTCACTCGACGGGCAAACACACATGTGCTGCATAGTAATAATAAAAAAGTAGAAAAATCGACCTACGAATCTATGATTAAATAGGTTAAACTAGGGTTTTTCCCACTACTACAGATCAAGTTCAAAAATATCCAACTACTACTTCGATTTTGGGCTACTAATATAAAATTAAAATAAGTTGAACTAGTATTCCTCTAAAAAATCATTTTGGTATGCATTGTTTGATACTTTTCATAGCTATAGTGCATCACAAATTTATGATTTCATGCTTTGCTTTGCCAATTTCGATTTTTTCTAACCACCTTCTCTTTGATTTCAAATTTAGGTCAAACTATCAATGCCTACTATGTGTTCTACTTGAATTGGATGCAGCGTGCGCACATGTTTTGCCATTGTTTTGGGCTTCCACACATCTTTGGGGCATCCAAGTATTTAAGTTACCTTGTTTTTTTGAATTGTAATTCATACCCTTCCTCCCAATTTTTATGCCCATTTGAATCTTGGTCAAATCCTAAGTTTGACCAAGATTTGAACAAGTTTAAAACATGAAAATGAAAAGGTAAGCCTGAATCCTTCTTAGTCACTCTAAAATGAGAAGCTTTTGGGAGTTTTTTGAAATTTCCATGTTTGAAACCCAAAACCACTTCTCTTCATGCTTGACTTCATAAGACAGAGTTAATTTAGGGTTAGGGGGTAGATACATGATTTGTCTAGTTTGTTGTTTAGACCTTGTTTATCAACTTGAATGCTTACTATATGACATAATAATACTATGTGCTTTGGTTTTCATTTTTTTTGATTTTTTCTGAATTTTTATGCCCATTTGATCTTGGTCAAATCCTAGGCTTAACCAATATCTAAACAAGTTTAAAACATGAAAATGAAAAGGTAAGCCTGTATCCTTCTTAATTAGTCACTCCAAAATGAAGCTTTTGGGAAGGTTTTTGAAATTTCCATGTTTGAAATCCAAAACGACTTCTCTTCGTGCTTGACTTCATAAGACAAAGTTTAGGGCTAGGGGTAGAAACATGATTTTTCTGGTTTGAATATGTCTAGACCTTGTTTATCAACTTGAGTGCTTACTATATGACATAAGAAGGCTATATGCTTTGGTTTTTCATTTTTTTGGAATTTTATGCCGATTTGAATCTTGATCAAATCCTAGGTACGGTTTGACCAAGATTTGAACAATTTTAAAACATGAAAATAAAAGGTAAGCCCGACCTGGATCCTTTAGTCACTCTAAAATGAAGCTTTTGGGGGGTTCTTGAAATTTCCAAGTTTGAAACCCAAAACCACGTACTTCTCTTCATGCTTGACTACATAAGACATACAGAGTTTAGGGTTAGGGGTAGATACATGATTTTTCTTGTTTGAATATATCTAGACCTTGTTTATATCAACTTTAATGCTAACTATATGACATAAGAAAACTATGTGCTTTGGTTTTTAATTTTTCTGATTTTTTATTTTGATGCACATTTGAATCTTTGTCAAATCCTAGGTTTGACCAAGATTTAAACAAGTATAAAACATGAAAATGAAAAGGGGAAGCCTGTATCCTTCTTAGTCACTCTAAAATGAAGTTTTTGGGATGTTCTTGAAATTTTCATGTTTGAAACCCAAAACCACTTCTCTTCATGCTTGACTTCATAAGATAGAGTTTAGGGGCTAGGGGATAGATACATGATTTGCCTAGGTTTGAATATGCATGTCCAAACCTTGTTTATCAACTTGAATGCTTACTATATGACATAAGAAGACTATATGCTTTTTTTTTCATTTTTCTGATTTTTTTTTAAAATTTTATGCCCATTTGAATCTTTTGGTCAAATCCTTGGTTTAATTTGACACGGATTAATTTAAACAAGTTTAAAATATGAAAATGAAAAGGTGGTAAGCAGGCATGGATCCTTCTTATATATATTAGTCACTCTAAAATGAAGCTTTTGGGAGGTTTTTGAAATTTCCATGTTTGAAACCCAAAACCACTTCTCTTCATGCATGTTGTTGACTTCATAAGATAGAGTTTAGGGGTTAGGGGTATAGATACATGATTTGTCTTGTTTGAATATGTGTCAACACCTTGTTTATCAACTTTAATGCTTACTATATGACATAAGAACACTATGTGCTTTAATTTGGTTTTTAATTTTTATATTTTTTTTGAATTTTGATGCACATTTTGAATCTTGGTCAAATCCTAGGTTTGAACGAGATTTGAACAAGTTTAAAACAATAAAATAAAAGGTAAGCCCGCCAGACTGGATCCTTCTTAGTCACTCTATAATGAAGCTTTTAGGGGGGTTGTTGAAAATGTAAGCATGTATCCTTCTTAGTACGTCACACCACAATGAAGCTTTTGGGAGGGTTTTTGAAATGTCCATGTTTGAAACCCAAAACGACTTCTCTTCGTGCTTGACTTCATAATTAAGACAAAGTTTAGGGTTAGGTGTAGAGATACATGATTTTTCTGGTTTGAATATGTCTAGACTTTGTTTATCAACTTGAGTGCTTACTATATCAAGTTGTGTCTGAGTCGAGTCAATGTTGAGTCGTTGAGTCACCTAGTATTATTATTATGGTGGTGTACTTGTGTTCATGTACTTGTTTCGAGACAGGTATTGTTGTTTTGGTGAAGGAGACATGCATCATCCATTTTTGGTGGGGTTAATTGGTTCTAGGGTTAATTGGTTCTATGCCACTCCTCAATTCACAAGTTGTGTTTATGCCATTCCAAAAACTGAAGTTGTGTTTATGCCACTCTCAATTCTCAATACCCCCTTCTATGCCATTTTCAACAATACAACATGAAAACGGTTCAATAAATAGTCGTATTTCAGTTTATACTTTCGTATTGACCAAAATAAACATGTGTTCAGATTTGGAGCGACTTTTGGGTGTTTCGGGCACACAAGAAATCCAAAATTTTCAAATTCGCAAAAATTAGAACTTCTCAGAAAAATCTAATTTTTTTATAGGAAATCAAAAACACTGAAACGAGTATACTATTTTAATTTGAGCCATTTATGTGCAGATTTGCATAAAAAGGCTGACATTTTCTCGTTATGTCTAGAAATTGGTAAAATTTTGTCCAAAAAATCAAACTTCTTCGAAAAATCTGATAATTTTACGAATGTCAAGAACACTAATATGAGTCATCCAAGTATTTAAGTTACCTTGTTTTTTTTGAATTGTAATTCATACCCTTCCTCCCAATTTTTATGCCCATTTGAATCTTGGTCAAATCCTAAGTTTGACCAAGATTTGAACAAGTTTAAAACATGAAAATGAAAAGGTGAGCATGAATCCTTCTTAGTCACTCTAAAATGAGAAGCTTTTGGGAGTTTTTTGAAATTTCCATGTTTGAAACCCAAAACCACTTCTCTTCATGCTTGACTTCATAAGACAGAGTTTAGGGTTGGGGGTAGATACATGATTTGTCTGGTTTGTTGTTTAGAGCTTGTTTATCAACTTGAATGCTTACTATATGACATAATAATACTATGTGCTTTGATTTTCATTTTTTGATTTTTTCTGAATTTTTATGCCCATTTGATCTTGGTCAAATCATAGGTTTAACCAATATTTAAACAAGTTTATAACATGAAAATGAAAAGGTAAGCCTGCATCCTTCTTAGTCACTCCAAAATGAAAGCTTACATATACTCTTGGAATACTGTTTTGGGTGATTTGTCATTCAAAAATTTGGTATCATTCGGATCGGAGGAAGTATAGTTGGAGATGAATGGCCCACCAAGTCTCTGCCTCGAAGTTTGCTCTTTGACCAGATAAGTATTACTACTCGCGAGGTGCCGAGGAGACGGGGAGGCCAAATTTAAGGACTAACCTTTGCTCTTGCCGTCTTCCTCAGTTCACCACTTTGTTTACCTCTTGGAATACTACTTCGCCACCATGACCGGGAGCAAGTCTCGCCACAGAAGGGCTCGTGCGGCTGGCGAAGCTGAGAATCCCAGCAATGCCGTCCCCGTGCTCTTTGTCGAGGTGCCTTCTGCGCAAGAGACTTCAAGGGCGTCGCAGCCCGCGACTGCCACCTTCAGGCGATCCTCCGTTCTTGCGCATCTTTCTATGTCTTTCACAACTTATCATCCCCTCCTTTTCTTACCTTCTCTCAATCGTATATTCAGGTCAGGCGGCCTTAGTTTTCCCGTAGCCTCCCGCTCGCGGAAACATCTTCCACGGAGCCAAGTTCTCAAAGCAGCGAGGTATAGACATTCGTGCAAATTGGGATTCCCATTTTCTCTTTCTTGGTACTTCTCTGGGTACACTTCTGATTTTGTGCTCCATCCCCATCTGATAGAAGCCCCGCTACGAGATCGGGCCCATTTTAGAAATGGTTATGGGCGATTTCTGCGTCGAGACGGCGGACGGAGCGCCCTCGCCGATGAGTGCATGAGACTTTATTCTGAGCTCGCCACTGAGAAGATCCGGATTCGCATTCTCGACGATATCGCCATGAAATCGTTCACTGTGAGTAATGAGATCCAGCGGCGGAGCCTCGGCCAGGCGGAGACCATGGACAAACTCGCCGGACTGATCCTGAACCTCACGGTTAGGACGGACAAACTAGAGGCCGAGCTATCACAGGAGAAGGCTCTCAACTCCGAGCTGAAGCGTCAAGCAGGCTCAAGGTAGATCTTGACCAGGTCACTGTGTACCACTAGCTGCAATCCTTGATGACTGCTGTGTCACCTGGCTTCCGAGTTTCTGAAGGTTAATTTTCGAAATTTTGTTCGTAAAATTGGCCTGTGGAAATGTAAACAAACTAGTACTCTTACTTTATTATATTAGTACTTGTGTCAATGTAGTAGTTGTGTCTGAGTCGAGTCAATGTTGAGTCGTTGAGTCACCTAGTATTATTATTATGATGGTGTACTTGTGTTCATGTACTTGTTTCAGACAGGTATTGCTGTTTTGGTGAAGGAGACATGCATCACCCATTTTTGGTGGGGTTAATTGGTTCTAGGATTAATTGGTTCTATGCCACTCCTCAGTTCACAAGTTGTGTTTATGCCATTCCAAAAACTGAAGTTGTGTTTATGCCACTCTCAATTCTCAATACCCCCTTCTATGCCATTTTCAACAATACAACATGAAAACGGTTCAATAAATAGTCGTATTTCAGTTTACACTTTCGTATTGACCAAAATAATCCTGTGTTCAGATTTGGAGCGACTTTTGGGTGTTTCGGGCACACAAGAAATCCAAAAATTTCAAATTCTGGCAAAAATTAGAACTTCTCAGGAAAATCTATTTTTTTATAGGAAATCAAAAACACTGAAACGAGTATACTGTTTTAATTTGAGCCATTTATGTGCAGATTTGCATAAAAAGACTGACATTTTATGTTCTGTCTAGAAATTGGTAAAATTTTGTCCAAAAAAACAAACTTTGAAAAATCTGATAATTTTACAGAATGTCAAGAACACTAATATGAGTCTACTATTCTAATATGAGCCATTTCTAGACACATATGATCCATTAAACATAGGTGCAAAGTACGGTCCAGATTATCTGAGAGTATGTACAAACTGTAGTACAGAGAAGTCGTTTTGGGTTTCAAACATGGAAATTTCAAGAACATCCCAAAAAGCTTCATTTTAGAGTGAGTAAGAAGGATCCAGGCTTACCTTTTCATTTTCATGTTTTAAACTTGTTTAAATCTTGGTCAAACCTAGGATTTGACCAAGATTCAAATGGGCAGAAAATTAAAAAAATCATAAAAATGAAAAACCAAAGTACATAGTCTTCTTATGTCATATAGTAAGCATTCAAGTTGATAAACAAGGTCTAGACATATTCAAACCATACAAATCATGTATCTACCCCCTAACCCTAAACTCTGTCTTATGAAGTCAAGCATGAAGAGAAGTGGTTTTGGGTTTCAAACATGGAAATTTCAAAAACCTCTTTAAAATTCATTTTAGAGTGACTAAGAAGGATATGATGCAGGCTTCCCTTTTCATTTTCTTGTCTTAAACTTGTTTAAATCTTGGTTAAACCTAAGATTTGACCAAAAGATTCAAACGGGCATAAAATTCAAAAAAACCAGAAAAATGAAAAACAAAAGCATATAGTCTTCTTATGTCATATAGTAAGCATTCAAGTTGATAAACAAGGTCTAGACATATTCAAACCAGAAAAATCATGTATATATCTACCCCTAACCCTAAACTCTGTCTTATGAAGAGAAGTGGTTTTGGGTTTCAAACATGGAAATTTCAAGAACCTCCCAAAAGCTTCATTTTAGAGTGTGACTAAGAAGGATCCAGGCTTACCTTTTCACTTTCCTGTTCTAAACTTGTTTAAATCCTAGTCAAACCTAGGATTTCAGAAAGATTCAAATATATGGGTATAAAATACAAAAAAATAGAAAAATGAAAAACGAAAGCACATAGTCTTCTTATGTCATATAGTAAGCATTAAAGTTGATAAACAAGGTCTAGACATATTCAAACTAGACAAATCATGTATCTCCCCCTTAACCCCTAAACTCATATTATGAAGTCAAGCATGAAGAGAAGTGGTTTTGGGTTTCCAACATGGAAATTTCAAAAACCTCTTAAAAATTCATTTTAGAGTGACTAAGAAGGATGCAAGCTTCCCTTTTCATTTTCATGTCTTAAACTTGTTTAAATCTTGGTCAAACCTAAGATTTGACCAAAAGATTCAAACGGGCATAAAATTCAAAAAAAAAAAAATCAGAAAAATGAAAAACAAAAGCATATAGTCTTCTTGTGTCATATAGTAAGCATTCAAGTTGATAAACAAGGTCTAGACATATTCAAACCAGAAAATCATGTATATATCTACCCATAACCCTAAACTCTGTCTTATGAAGTCAATCATGAAGAGAAGTGGTTTTGGGTTTCAAACATGGATATTTCAAGAACCTCCCAAAAGCTTCATTTTAGAGTGTGACTAAGAAGGATCCAGGCTTACCTTTTCATTTTCATGTACTAAACTTGTTTAAATCCTGGTCAAACCCAGGATTTCACAAAGATTCAAATATATGTGTATAAAATATAAAAAATAGAAAAATGAAAACCAAAGCACATAGTCTACTTATGTCACATAGTAAGCATTCAAGTTGATAAACAAGGTCTAGACATATTCAAACCAGAAAAATCATGTATATATCTACCCCTAACCCTAAACTCTGTCTTATGAAGTTAATCATGAAGAGAAGTGGTTTTGGGTTTCAAACATTGGAATTCCAAGAACCTCCCAAAAGCTTCATTTTAGAGTGTGACTAAGAAGGATGATCCAGGCTTACCTTTTCATTTTCATGTTCTAAACTTGTTTAAATCCTGGTCAAAACTAGGATTTCACAAAGATTCAAATATATGGGTATAAAATTCAAAAAAATAGAAAAATGAAAAACCAAAGCACATAGTCTTCTTATGTCATATAGCAAGCATTAAAGTTGATAAACAAGGTCTAGACATATTCAACCTAGACAAATCATGTATCTACCCCCTAACCCCTAAACTCTGTCTTATGAAGTCCAGCATGAAGAGAAGTGGTTTTGGGTTTCAAACATGGAAATTTCAAAAACCTCTTACAAAATTCATTTTAGAGTGACTAATTAAGAAGGATGCATGCTCACCTTTTAATATTAATGTCTTAAACTTGTTTAATTCTTGGTCAAACCTAAGATTTGACCAAAAGCTTCAAACGGGCATAAAAAAATCAGAAAAATGAAAACCAAAGCACATAGTTTTCTTATGTCATATAGTAAGCATTCAAGTTGATAAACAAGGTCTAGATATATTCAAACCAGAAAATCATGTATATATCTACCCCTAACCCTAAACTCTGTCTTATGAAGTCAATCATGAAGAGAAGTGGTTTTGGGTTTCAAACATGGAAATTTCAAGAACCTCCCAAAAGCTTCATTTTAGAGTGACTAAGAAGGATACAGGCTTACCTTTTCATTTTCATGTTTTAAACTTGTTTAAATCCTGGTCAAACCTAGGATTTGACAAAGATTCAAATATATGGGCATAAAATTCAAAAAAAATAGAAAAATGAAAAACCAAAGCACATAGTCTTCTTATGTCATATAGTAAGCATTAAAGTTGATAAACAAGGTCTAGACATAAGCAAACTAGACAAATCATGTATCTACCCCCTAACCCCTAAACTCTGTCTTATGAAGTCAAGCATGAAGAGTAGTCGTTTTGGGTTTCAAACATGGAAATTTCAAGAACATCCCAAAAGCTTCATTTTAGAGTGACTAAGAAGGATCCATGATTACCTTTTCATTTTCATGTTTTAAACTTGTTTAATCTTGGTCAAACCTAGGATTTGACCAAGATTCAAATGGGCACAAAATTTAAAAAATCAGAAAAATGAAAAACCAAAGTACATAGTCTTCTTATGTCATGTAGTAAGCATTCAAGTTGATAAAATGGTTCATGCCGGCGTCTTAGCTCCTAAAAAAAAATTATACACCAATTGATTTGACGAATTGATGATTTACTCTAGTCTGCTTCTAGACCATGCAGCTAGCGAGTATTCATATGTACTGCATGGAGCCCCCAACTTTTGACTTCCCGTGTCGGAAAAGGCCTGTTTAATAATGTGGGGCAGTGAGGTATCCCGAAGTATCTAGAGGGTTCCAGTGTTTCAAAGCTTTCAAGCATCGCCACCCAAGGGAAGGATGGGTGACGAATCCGTGCATTCACAGCCGTTAGATCTGAAGAGTCCTTGTATGATGAGCGGTAGATAGCACCTCTAAGCTGCAAATCAACAGCTTCAATTACTTCAAATGAGCATTGGCCGGAAGGCTGACAGAGTGAAAAAATTCAAATTCAAAAACTCATGTATAGAATAGAAAAAAATAAAAAACATGTAGATAGAACAGAGGTATAGATAGATTAGCCCAAAAAAGAAGAGGACGGGGAAATTTCGAACGCTCGCCTTTAACTCAGCAGACACCTCCCTCGCGCACCTAAACTTTCGAACGCGCCCAATATTTCGAACACTCGCCTTTAACTCAGCACCCAGCCCACCTTGTTCTTCTCTAGACACCTCCTTCGGCGCCCTGTTCTTCTCTAGACACACCCTCGGTGAACCAGGCCGCGCACCAAAACTTCCCCACGCTCGTCTATCGGCGCGTCAGCCGGCGATCGCTGGTGGCGCCGTTCTTCTCCAGCCGCACCGGCGGCGCGGTCAGTGGTAGATCCTCACGGTATGCATGCTATCTTCAGGCCTGGGCAAGTACGATTCATTATAGCTCAATCGAAGTCGGGCCGCCGTCGCCCAGCCCTTATAAGTTCGTTAGTTCGTTCGAATCGATCGGTTGATATTGTTTTCCTCTCGATGTGTTTGTTTGACATTGTTTTCCGCTTTACCTATTTGCTCGAATTCGTTAAATCGTTGTACACTGTTTGTTTGTAAGGCAAAGAGGAAATCATATCATGGCTTATCATCATGGGTATAACCTTTTTAGCTAGATTTTCTTGTTTGGGATCTATGATCCTTTTAGTTGCTGCTCTCCAAGAACATTTTCCCTCTTTTTATTACGATGAAAAATACACAGCGAGGAAACCACTGTCCAGCCTAAAAAAATAGACCTCAGTTGGTTTGCTGAAATCGGCTCAAATAACGTGGCATTTAGTTATATAGTTTTATATTCGACCTGTTTGCTCAGATATGTTGGTTTACATTCATACGCAACCTGTTGGGCAAGTATGGACACAGCTTCAGTGACTTTCAGGTCAAAATTCCAGCGGTTGAGTGATTTTTGGTTGGATCCATTCCTTTGCGTTCGATCGGCTTTTGATGGCTGTTATTGAGACAAAGTCATGGCTGGACTTTTGACGCAGCTCCAGTGACTTTCAGGTCAAAAGCCCAGCATTGACTTTGGTTCAATATCAGCCATCCAAAGCCAATTGAACACACATGAATGTATCCAACCAAAAATCACTCTACAATAAGTCGTTTCCAGACTAAAACAATGTTTATTCCCAAACTATTTTTTTGAATCCGACCAATCTTTCCCGGAATGCAGAAGAAATATATAAGATTTACTGGAATGTTGTTCTTTTTACTGGACAGTTTGAATTTTAAGTTTAAAGTTGGTTGTAAAACATAAAATGAGGTTTATTGATAAACAATATGGCTGAATCTGATGAAACTCCCCAGAATGCATAACCCGACATATAAGATTTACTGGATTTTTGTTTCAAAAACTTCTAGGCAAGATTTAATTTTAAGTTTAAAATTTTCTCGTGAAACTTAAAATGGTAAATTTTGGATCCATTCTCGTGCGTTCGATTGGCTTTTGATGGCTGTTATTGAAACAAGTGTTAATTGGTTCTATGCCACTCCTCAATTCACAAGTTGTGTTTATGCCATTACAAAAACTGAAGTTGTGTTTATGCCACTCTCAATTCTCAATATCCCCTTCTATATATGCCATTTTCAATACTCCACTATAATAAATATAGCATATCTATGATAGTACTCTATGATACCACCCACTATGCACCCATGTTCCAAACACCACTCCCGCTGACTGTACCTTATTGTATCGAGCGATAAGTTTGATGAGCAACCCAAACAAACAAAAAAAGACTGTACCTTATTGTACTTGCTCTTACCCATATCTTCTCTTTCTCTTTCATCGCGAGTGCGGCTAATTCAGTTAGTCTTCCAATGAATATTAATATTTTGTCTCAATGATGTCATGTTTCGACTAACAATTAGCACTTTTGAATTCTTAGATTGCTTTTTCACACGATGCACTTCTTTTAATTTATTTTACCACATTTCAATGTGAACCTTGACCAAATAAATAGGACAACAATATCACGATCATATAATACATAAGCAGCATTGTTAGAATCGTGTTGGAAAATACTTTCTAATGATACCAGTTTTATATCAATTTTTTTTTTACTTCATCCTGAAAAATATGTTTCAACTTCATCAAAACTTGCATGTATCTGCAAACTAAACTCATCTAAATACATGTATATCTACATAAAATTGAAACATCATTTTTAAATAGAGAGATATAGATTAATATTTTTTCGAAGATAAAATACGAAAAACAAGGGTGCATTGTTTATTGAAATGGAGTGAGTAGTATATATAAAATTATTTTAGTTGCCAATGATCATGTTGAGGGCCTCTATTTCTTGTTTTGCTCAAAGCCCTCCGTATTCTCAGGTACGGCCCTGGTGGTCTATGAACCTGTATGTAATCTTATTACTTTTGGCTTCTTTGCACTGCTAATAGATCGGCGGAATTATGGCAAAAAAGAAGAAAGAATGTGTTGGTATTGTATTGCTTTCGATAGATATGTTCGCCCTCCCCCCAAGCATTTACAGATGGCACAAGAGATTCAAGGATGAAATTGCTCTCCTTGTTCATAAGGCAAAGAGGAAATCATATCATGGGTAGAACATTTTATATATATTTTGCTGTTTGGGATCTATGATCCTTTTAGTTGCTGCTCTCCAGCAACTTTTGTACATATTTCCCTCTTTTTATTAATAAAAAAATACAAAGTGGGGAAACCCAGTGGTCAGCCTAAAAAAAATCTGTTCGCTAGGTAGCCGTAGTTTTGCACTCAGTTCGTTTGCTGAAATCGGCTCAAATAATGTAGCATTTATAGTTTTATATTCGACCTGTTTGCTCAGGTATGTTTGCTTACATTCGTAGGTGACCTGTTTGTTGAAATAGCTTATCGCTTCTCTGACCATCTATCTCCTCAACAGATGGACATAACTTGGATATTATTTCACTCATTAAACACACCAACATATTTGAGTGGTATTGAAGACTTCATGAAGCACGTTAGTGATTTTACTGACGGCGACAAGACAAAGGAAGTGATTTGTCCATGCCGCGTATGTTTGAATATTGGGTCCAAGCCTCAACATGTAGTCTCAGATCATTTATTCGTTTATGGGATGGACCAGACATATATCAGGTGGATTAACCATGGTGAACACTATGATCAGCCTGACATTATTGATCCTCTTTATTCTGATGGTTATCAGCCTGAAGATCTCGTCCAGGATGAGGCTACTGCTAATTTGTTACGGGATCTGTATCCATATGCAAGCCAACAGCCCCATGGTTATCACAAAAAGCCTCTTTTCCATGACCTGATAGAAGATGCTAAGCGCTTAGTGGCCCCTGGTTCTGTTGTGTCAAGATTCGAATTAATTGTGAAATTACTTCATGACAAGTCATACCAGGGGATTACCAATAAAGCGTTCAATGCAGTTGCGAAGACATACAGCGATGCACTCCCTGGGGCTGGACTGCCAAAATCCTTTTTTGAGGTGAAGCAGTACATCAAGGTACTGGGACTTGGATATGAGAAGATTGATTTTTGCAAAAATAACTGTGCACTGTTTTGGATGGAGTTAATGACCTCGATGAATGTCCAAAGATGTAAGGAATCAAGATGGAAACATGATGGAGCTGGTGGTAAGAAAAAGATTCCTTGGAAGGTTCTGAGATACTTTCCACTTGTACAAAGATTGCAGAGGTTGTTTGCTTCAGAACAAACATCTCGGGAAACAAGATGGCACAAAGAGATTCTCACGCCCGACCCTGATTTACTGAGGCATCCCGTCGATGGCGATGAATGGAAGCAATTCGACCTGGATCATCCAGATTTTGCTGCAGATCCAAGGAACCCGAGACTTGGCCTTGCTACAGATGGATTCAACCCATTTGGCAACATGAGCAACTCGTATAGCATGTGGCCGTACTAGTTACACCTTACAACCAGGCTCCCTGGACATGCACCGATCAGTCGAATCAGATGATGGCCTTACTCATCCCAAGTCCCAAATCTCCTGGGAAGGATTTTGATGTGTTCATGCAGACTCTTATTAGAGACTTGCAAACATTATGGGAGGGTGTCCCTACACGGGATGTGTGTCAACCTAAAGAACAAAATTTTCTATTACGTGTCTTTGCATCGTATTGCACCCATGATTATCCAGCTTTGGGCACTATGTCGTGCAGAGTAACATCAGGTTATAATGCATGTGTTCACCGTGATACTGATCAGCCGGGCAAGGAGGATAATAAACAAGATATGCTATATGGGCCATCGCCGTTTCCTTCCATTAGATCACGATTTCCGAAAAATAGAAAAATTTGCAATTTATTGGTGATCGTGCCTGTAAAAAGACTAAACCGCAGCACTTTAAGAGTCACGAGTTGGAGGCGCACCTAGAAGCGGTCGAAATGTTAAACCAGGAAAACCACCAGCCGCCACAAAGGTACGGCAGAGAAGGATACGTAAGATGCAGCAGATAGTAGCAGATAGAAAAAGGAAGAAGAGAGGAGATGAACTGAGTCTAGCAGCTACCAAAAGGAAGATGGGAGGTGAAATAGCAGCATGTACCAAGAGGAAGGAAATGGAAAATGATAGACCGAGAATATTTTATAAGCGCAGGACCACTCTTTGGGACTTGCCGTATTGGGCTGGTAAGAAGCTTCGGCATAATATTGATATCATGCACATGGAGAAGAATATATGTGACAGCATTGTCGGCACATTACTCAACATTCCATCCAAGACAAAAGATTGCTCAAATGCTAGGATTGATTGTGCAACATTGAATGTTAACAGGCACTTGCAACTGGATCGTAATGACAAAGTGAACAAAGGCAAGGAAAAACATTATAAATTTCGAGGCGCGGAATTCACATTGCCGATGCCTAAAAGGAGATTATTTTGTGAGTACCTCCGAGGTGTGATGTTCCCGTTCGGATTTGCTTCCAACATTGCAAATTGTCTCAATGCTGAAGGAAACAAGCTCCAAGGGTTGAAAACTCACGATTGTCATATCCTGCTGCAAAGGCTTTTAGCTATTGGCATTAAAGATTTAGTGAAGCCAAATATGTACAACGTGATTGCAGAGTTGGGAAGGTTCTTTAGGGAAATATGTAGTAAAACTCTAAGCAGAGCTGTTGTAGAACGTCTTAAGGTGGACATAGCAGTAATCCTGTGCAAGCTGGAGCTGATATATCCTCCAGCCTTCTTTGATGTGATGGTGCATTTGGCTGTTCATCTACCTGATGAGGCACTTTTAAAAGGTCCGGTACAAGATGGATGGATGTACCCTATAGAACGTCGATCGTGCACTTTCAAGAATACAGCTTAGAAACAAAGCTAGACCGGAGGCTTGCATTGCAGGTGGCGTATATTGCTGCTTTGAAGCATATACATTTGCCTCAAGATATATTCCTGATATTGAGACCAGATTCAACCGAGGTCGCAGAATTTTGGAAGTTGGAGGATCTGTTTTTAATCATGGTGTTGAGCTAATAGGAAAGAGGACCGAAAAAACATTAGAGCAGTCTGAATTTGAACAGCTGTCTTGGTATGTGCTGAATAATGCTACAGAGGTCGATGAATATGTTAAGTGAGTACTATGCACACGAAATACTCAGTTCCTCGCATATACTATGAACTTGTATCAAAATGAAATATATTCAGCTGACTTGGCTATGTTTTGCAGGTTGTACATGGAAACGAATGGAAAGCTATCGGCACGTGGGAGTGGGTTTCAGGACTGGTTTGAGAAATATGTAAGATGTTCAATTGCACTCTGACTTGTCTATGTGTTTTCACATGAGATGACCTCTTGTCTATTTTGTAATCGTAGATCTCGAAACTCCATGCGGAGAATCCAGGCGCTGTTAGTGCTGATCTCCTTGTCCTATCACGTGGTCCAGATAAGAGGGTGTTGGTAGCTGCAGCTTGCAATGCCAATGGTGTCCATTACAGCTCCTATGAGCGTGAACAACATTTGAAGACACGAAATAGTGGCATCACAACCAGTGGAGATCACTTGACAACCGTAAAGAAGAGATCGAGTCATTTGACCATTATGGTCACATAGAAGAGGTTATTCAGTTGTTCTATAGTGATAAGGTTACTGTCCGATCTGTGGTTATATTTAAGTGTTATTGGTACAACCAAGATCCAAACAAGGGCAAAGGTGCCAGAAATGATCGGTATTTCATATCAGTTAATACTACTGCTCAGTGGTACAAGGATGATCCTTATATTTTGGTACCTCAAGCGGCCAAGGTACTTTTCTTGGAAGACAGATCTAGAAAAGGATGGCAGTATGTGCAAAAGTTTGTGGCAAGGAACATATATGATTTGGATGAGAATGCGGATCCAATAATTGGTGCCCAGCAAGATGATTTCGCTGGTTATATGCAAACTAAAGTTGCTGACATTGATGAAACCTCGTTGGATACAGGTATCCCTGCACATGATGGAGAAGTAGATTTCACTGTTGAGGTTAGCATAGTCGACAAAGAGATGGATAAACTGAAGCTACCTGGTGAATCTCAGGAGGAGAATGGACACGACGAGCAGGATGAGACCATGCACGAATATCAGAATGAAGACGGAGGTGATGATGATGATGATGATGATGATGATGATGATGATTAGACTCTTGTCTCTGTATCATGCTGTGAGATGAAGAACCATGATTTGTTTTGATTTTTCTATTTGTAAAATGTATGAGTCCTGAAGACAATTATCTGTTGGATTGTAATCCCATGATGACTAATTATTTATGTTTGTTGTCCTACTAAAAGTTGGTCAAACTTAATTGTGTGGAGGTAATCCCATGCTGTTTGATTCATAGGGTCATATCCCATAGAAAAATAGAATGATAATACTTGATCAAACTAATGCAGAATATCTTATAACCACAATCAAATAGAATTTCTCTTGACATAGGATTCAAGTTGGCATGGCATCCCTATCATACAGGGGTTTTATTCATACTATGCTACAAATCGAAAATAAGATGGGTCAGCACTTTATCGCGCAGATAGGGCAGTCGGCGTTCGTTACAAACCAGGAGAAGATGCACTTCCTATGGAACGGGTGTTTGCATCCCCGGAGACGCACCGTTGTGCGCTGCGACAGCCCCAAAGATGCATATGCTGCAGTGGCCGTCCTCCGGCGCAACTAGGACCCAACTGTCCTGCAGCGCCGGCAAGTTGACGATGAGCCGGTGGTCCACCCTAAGGGTGAGGTCGAAGTGGAGGCCACCGAGCCGACGACACGCCTGCTGCCACATCAGGTGCATAACATCGTAAGGCATGATGATGTCCCACTCCTCCTCCGTGAGGTTCAGGTTCTTGAGCTGCCATACACGGGCAAGAATCTCGCGCATAGTTCGCACGACATTGCCCCCACTACGCAGCTCCCTCGGAGGCAAGCCAAGATCCAGCACCACCTCTTCGCAGGGTGTAGTGGTGATATCGTCCTCATCCAGTGGGGCAGGGAGGGGGCCGGCCATCCTCCTGAGCTCGTACGTCCTCGAGAAGAAGATGTGCACTGTCATAGTGTACAGGGACGCCTCGCCCTCGCCCACGGCTGGCGGCTCGCCGACGGAGAAGTCGGTCGTGCTTGCCGACACACGGCAGGCACGGAAGACATGTGGGCCAGACTCGATGATGCGCTCGCGTGAGGAGCGCTCTAGTAGGGGCGTCGCCGCCATTGGGGATTCTTCGGAGGGCTGTAGACTGGCGGCTAGTCGACGGTGAGGTGGTTGGTGTGAGATCTCTGGGATGAGGCCAGGGGAAGTGGGCGAAGTGCTCGGGACTAGGGACTGCCCTCAACTTTCCGCAGTAGTATGATAATAATTGGTGGATGAGGGAGACTAATCCAGAGACTACCCAAAGTTGATAAATCATGTTCGAGGGAAAATGCCCAAGATTTATTATCAAAATTCAAGCTAATTTCACCGATTTTGTTCTGCCGTTCATTAGACATCATCCAACGGCCTTGGTCTCTGGGATTCGCTGCTACAGTGTCATCTACTATTTTCTACCCAATTCCAGAAATATCCATAAAGCTAGTAGATAGCTTTCCTGCTTGTTGGCCCCAACCCATTTTTTAAATCTTTTCTTCCTTATCCCCTTCGCTCATGCTAGCAGCTACTTGCAGCCATTGCTACACCAGCGAGGTGATCTCTATGATAGGCACGGTTTTAGTAAGACAGCAAGTTGTAGATAGCTAACCATGAGACACATGCCTCTCTGGTTGAGACTGAGCTCGCTCTTGTGATTGGGCTCCAATGGTCGAGGTGAGTCACAGCTGCAATGACAGAGGTTTGTGCTGAATTAATTAGCACAGAGGCATAACTAGCACTAGATGGAGAAGGCATAGTACACATATCGGACACGAAGTCGCGTCTGGCGAGCAGCTCGCATTCACTTGCATCAGTGCGGTACAACAAAGATGATGAAGAAGGATTGGAGCTTTGAAGGTAGTCAGAAAAGTTACAAAAAATAATACGTGCAAAACTTAACCTGTATAAATGCACATGCATGGATAATTTTACATTTCTGCATGAGAAAGACATGTCAATTTTCAGTACGACATGGTTTGATTTGTCAAATTTGATGCTCCTTAATGCATTTTAAATGAAAATTACAGGTTTATTCATTATAATTGCCGATTTTTAACGTTACGTGCAGCTGACTAGCAAACTATAAGTGTGTGATTGCTTGCTTCCAAAATAAGGATATGTAATCATTTTGTATAAGGTAGTACCAATTAGTCGTTATATTGCAGAACTTAAAGAGTTTTGAGAGATTCAACTCGTTGCTACTCCATAAGAATGGTCATGTTGACAAATTTGATCCAGTGTTGAACAGAGCCAGAAACATTTCAAAAACTTGAGCATGGAAGAGGCTAGGGGTAAATGCCCCAAGGCCAGCCGAGCCTATCGTAGGTGCCGTCCCGAGGAGGAAGTACCTTAATTTGGGGCGCGCGCGGACGCTGCGGTACCCCGAGCTCGAGACGCCGCCGTACCGGTAGCTCGACCCGCGACGAGGCATGGCGGCGGCGGCGGAAGCGGAGCGGCGGCGGTGGAAGGTAAAGCTCCTGCTGACAAACATATTAGGCACAAATGGGCAACCTTCAGTAACCCATGTTCCATTTTTTTTGTCAAGATAACCCCATGTACCACCTTCCCAATAGAAAAAGTATTGTTCAACCTTCCCCTGTTGGGCCCAATATTTCACTTTTGGGTTGCCAAGGAACATCTACATGGTAATTGTTATCGGTCTACTTGATCCGGCTGTCGAAGCCCAATAACTACAAATGGGCCTTTTTGCTCATGCAATTTCGGCCCTTTTCTAATGAAACACAGATCCTATGATTGGCAAATAAAAATACACAGAGATTCTACATAAAAGTTGTTTTTATTTATTTTGAATTATAGGGTTCCAATTTTTGAAACTGCTCATGCCCAATATGAAAATCCTTGATCGCTCCATACCCACATGGATAACGGTATTTTTAAAAATTCATAAAGTGGATTTGAAATTTAAAACATATCCTAATAATTCCTTGATTTAATCTATCAACTTGCAAGATCTTGGAGCCAAAGAGCTTGTATTAGTCTGCGAAAATAATACTGATAAACCTGTCGTTAACAAGAAATGAAGGTTTATCGTTCAGAGAGGATGCCATGTGGGACCCATGAGACAGTAGCGTCCTCAACGTTTCAAAGAAAAAGGCAAGTAGCCCGAAAATAGGGGTAAAAAATAAATCCTACAAAGGAAACATTTATAGTTCATAGAGGCTGACATGTGGGACCGATCTGCCACCGCATCCTCATCATTTCGAAGTCGGCAGGATCGAAGAAAAAGGCAAATAGCCGTAAATTAGGGGTAAAAATAAATCCAAAAAGGAAACTTTTATTCTTAATAGAGGATGACATGTGGGACCGACCTGCCAGCAGCGTCCTCATCGTTTCAAAGGCCGCAGGGGATCAAAAGAAAAAGGCAAATAGCCAGAAATTAGGGGTAAAAAATAAATCCAACAAAGGAAAGGTTTATTGTTCATAGAGGCTGACATGTGGGACCCATGAGCCAGCGGCGATCTCAATTTCAAAGGCGGCATATGATCGAAAAGAAAAAGGCAAGTTAGAAAAAATCAGTGGGTAAAAAAAATCTAAGAAATGAAACTTTATTGTACAGTCCCATGAGCCAGCACCTTACTCAACGTTTCAGTGGCGGCATGAGATAGAAAGAAAAAGGAAAGTGACCAAATATCAGGAGCAAAAAATAATCCAAGAAAAGAAACTTTTATTGTACATAGAGGATGACATATGGGTCCCACTTATACAAGCTCTTTCGCTCCAAGATCTTGCAAGTTGATTGTACATAGAGGATGACATGCGGGCCCCTTGTGTCAAGACAGCTTACTCAACGTTTCCAAGGCGGCAAGGGATCAAAAGAAAAAGGAAGTAGCCAGAAATTAGCGGTCAAAATAACTCCAAGGAAGGAAACTTTTATTGTTCATAGAGTATGACATGCGGGACCCATGCGCTAGCAGCTTCCTCAACGTTTCAAAGGGGGCATGAGATCGAAAGAAAAAGACAAGTGACCAAATATCAGGAGCCAAAAATAATCCAAGAAAAGAAACTTTATTGTACATAAAAGATGACATGCGGGTCCCATTTTGCAGCAGCGGTGTCAACGTTTCAAATGCGGCTTGAGATCAAAAGAAAAAGAGTAGCCATAAATTAGGGGTAAAAAAAAACTCCCAGAAAAGAAAGTTGATTGTACATAGAGGATGGCATGCGGGTCCCATGACCCAGACCTTACTCCAACGTTTCGTAGGCGGCATGAGATCGAAAGAAAAAGGAAAGAGACCAAATACCAGGAGCAAAAAATAATCCAAGAAAAAGAAACTTTTATTGTACATAGAGGATGACATATGGGTCCCACTTATACAAGCTCTTCCGCCCCAAGATCTTGCAAGTTGATTGTACATAGAGGATGACATGCGGGCCCCTTGTGTCGCAGCTTAATCAACGTTTCCAAGGCGACAGGGATCAAAAGAAAAAGGAAACAGCCAAAAATAAGAGGGTGAAAAAAATCCAAGAAAAGAAACTTTTATAGTATCGAGGATGACATGTGGGTCCCATGAGCCAGCAGCTTCCTCAACGTTTCAGAGGCTGCATGAGATCGAAAGAAAAAGGCAAGTGACAAAAATAAGGGGGTAAAAAAATCCAAGAAAAGAGACTTGATTGTACATAGAGGATGACATGCGGGTCCCACCAAATCGAGCCTTACTAACGTTTCCAAGGCGGCAGGGATGAAAAGAAAAAGGAAATAGCCAAAGATCGAGAGGGTGAAAAAATCCAAGAAAAGAAACTTTTGTAGTACATAGAGGATGACATGCGGGTCCCATGGGCCAGCAGGTTCCTCAACGTTTACAAGGGCGCCTTTATAACGAAGTAAAATGGCAAGTGCCCAAAAAACAGAGGGAGAAAAAAAAACCAAGAAAAGAAAATTTTATTGAACATAGAGGATGTCATGCTGACCCAACGTTTCAAATGCGGCTTGAGATCAAAAGAAAAAGAAAGTAGCCAGAAATTAGGGGGTAAAAAAAACTTCAAGAAAAGAAAATTGATTGTACATAGAGGATGACATGCGGGTCCCACGAGTTAGCAGCTTACTCAACGTTTCCAAGGCGGCAGGGGATCAAAAGAAAAAGGAAATAGCCAAAAATCAGAGAGTGAAAAAAAACCCCTAGAAAATAAACTTTTGTAGTACATAGAGGATGACATGCGGGTCCCATGAGCCAGCAGGTTCCTCAACGTTTCAAACGTGGCATGAGATCGAAAGAAAAAGGCAAGTGACCAAATATCAGGAGCCAAAAATAATCCAAGAAAAGAAACTTGATTGTACATAGAGGATGACATGCGGGTCCCATTGTGCGGCAGTGGTCCCAACGTTTCAAATGCGGCTTGAGATCAAAAGAAAATGAAAGTAGCCAGAAATTAGGGGGTCAAAAAAAAACTCCAAGAAAGGAAAGCTTTATCGTTCATACAGGCTGACATGTGGGACCTATGAGCTAGCAGCTTACTAAACGTTTCAAAGGCGGCAGGGGATCAAAAGAAAAAGGAAATAGCCAAAAATCAGAGGGTGAAAAAAATCCAAGAAATCAAACTTTTATTGTACATAGAGGATGACATGCGGGTCCCATGAGTCAGTAGATTCCTCAACGTTTCAAACGTGGCATGAGATCGAAAGAAAAAGGCAAGTGACCAAATATCAGGAGCCAAAAATAATCCAATAAAAGAAACTTTATTGTACATAGAGGATGACATGCGGGTCCCATTTTGCAGCAGCGGTCTCAACGTTTCCAAGGCGGCACAGGACCAAAAGAAAAATGAACTAGCCGTAAATCGGGGGTGAAAAAATCCAAGAAAAGAAAGATTTCAATTGGGCTGCATCTGGACATCTGGGCCTTCGAACTATCCTTCTGGGCCTTTTGACTCGTACAATTTCAGCCCACTCCAGAACATGAAAGTTCGGATTTTTCTCAAAAAAAAAAAACAGGAAAGTCCTATGCTTCGCCAAAACAAAAAACAAGGAGATTCAAGATATAAGTTGTAAAAATAAAGATTTAATTTATCCATTTGCAATAGCTCAGAGCGAAATACACTGTTTATTGCCTGCAAAATAATCAAGATATCACATGTTTATTGTACGGGGAGGCTGACATCAGGGACCCATGAGCCAGCAGCGTCGTCAACGTTTCAAAGGCGGCAGGGGATCGAAAATAAAAATAAAACCAAATATCAGTTGGTAAAAAATCCAAGAAAAGAAAACATTTATCGTTCTGAGAGGATGACATGCGGGACCGATGAGGCAGCAGCATCCTCAACGTTTCCAAGGCGGCAGGGTATCAAAGTAAAACAGGAAATAGCGCTAAAATAATTAGGGGTTCAAAATAAATCCATCAAAGGAAAGTTTTATTGTTCATAGAGGATGACATGTGGGACCGACCTGCCAACAGCGTCCTCATCGTTTCAAAGGGGGCAGGAGATCAAAAGAAAAAGGCTAATAGCCAAAAATTAGGGGTAAAAAATAACTCCAAGAAAGGAAACTTTTATTGTTCATAGAGGATGACATGCGGGACCCATGAGCCAGCAGCTTACTTAACGTTTCAAAGGCGGCATGAGATCGAAAGAAAAAGGCAAGTGACAAAATATCAGGAGCCCAAGATAATCCAAGAAAAGAAACTTTATTTACATAGAGGATGACATGCGGGTCCCATTTTGCAGCAGCGGTCCCAACGTTTCAAATGCGGCTTGAGATCAAAAGAAAAAGAAAGTAGCCAGAAATTAGGGGGTCAAAAAAAATCCAAGAAAATAAAGTTGATGGACATAGAGGATGACATGCGGGTCCCATGAGCTAGCAGCTTACTCAACGTTTCCAAGGTGGCAGGGGATCAAAAGAAAAAGGAAATAGCCAAAAATCAGAGGGTGAAAAAAAACAAAGAAAATGAACTTTTATAGTACATAGAGGATGACATGCGGGTCCCATGAGCCAGCAGGTTCCTCAACGTTTCAAACATGGCATGAGATCGAAAGAAAAAGGCAAGTGACCAAATATCAGGAGCCAAAAATAATTCAAGAAAAGAAACTTGATTGTACATAGAGGATGACATGCGGGTCCCAATTAGCAGCAGCGGTATCACCGTTTGAGAGGCTGCACGGGATCGAAAGAAAAAGGCAAGTGACCAAATATCAGGAGCGAAAAATAATCCAAGAAAAGAAATTTTATTGTACGTAGAGGATGACATGCGGGTCCCATTTTGCAAGCAGCGGTCTCAACGTTTCCAAGGCGTACAGAACCAAAAGAAAAATGAAGTAGCCAGAAATCAGGGGGTGAAAAAAATCCAAGAAGAAAGATTTCAATTGGGCTGCATCTGGACATCTGGGCCTTCGAACTATCCTGCTTGGCCTTTTGACTCATACAATTTCAGCCCACTCCAAAACAGGAAAGTTCCGAATTTTCTAAAAAAACAGGAAAGTCCTATGCTTCGCAAAGACAAAAAAACAAGGAGATTCAACATATAAGTTTGTTTATGTAAAAATAAAATTTAATTATCCGTTTGAAATAGCTCAGAGCGCAATACATTGTTTATTGTCTGCAAAATAATCAAGATATCATATGTTTCTTGTACGGGAGGCTGACATCGGGGACCCATGAGCCAACAAGATCGTCAACGTTTTAAAGGCGGCAGGGGATGGAAAGAAAAAATAAACCATAAATCTGTTGGTAAAAAATCCAAGAAAAGAAACATTTTCGTTTCCGAGAGGATGACATGCGGGACCCATGAGGCAGCATCCTCGGCGTTTATTGTTCATAGAGGTTGACATGTGGGACCCGTGAGCCACAGCGTCCTCAACGTTTTAAAGGCTGCACGTGATCGAAAGAAAAAATAAGCCAAAAATCGTTTGGTCAACAAAATCCAAGAAAATAAACATTTACCGTTTACGAGAGGATGACATGCGGGACCCATGAGGCAGCAGCATCCTCAACGATTCCAAGGCGGCAGGGGAACTATCCAGAAATTAATTAGGGATTCAAAATAAATCGATCAAAATAAAGTTTTAATGTTCATAGAGGAAGACATGTGGGACCGACCTGCCAACAAACGTCCTCATCGTTTCGAGGGGGCAGGAGATCAAAAGAAAAAGGCAAATAGCCAGAAATTAGGGGTAAAAATAACTCCAAGAAAGGAAACTTTTATTGTTCGTAGAGGATGACATGAGGGACCCATTACCCAGCAGCTTACTCAACGTTTCAAAGGCGGCATGAGATCGATAGAAAAAAGCAAGTGACAAAATATCAGGAGCCAAAGATAATCCAAGAAAAGAAACTTTATTGTACGTAGAGGATGACATGCGGGTCCCATTTAGCAGCAGCGGTCTCAACGTTTCAAATGCGGCTTGAGATCAAAAGAAAAAGAAAGTTGATTGTACATAGAGGATGACATGCGGGTCCCATGAGTCAGCAGCTTACCCAACGTTTCCAAGGCGGCAGGGGATCAAAAGAAAAAGGAAATAGCCAAAAATCAGAGGGTGAAAAAAATAAAGAAAATAAACTTTTATTGTACATAGAGGATGACATGCGGGTCCCATGAGCCAGCAGGTTCCTCAACGTTTCAAACGTGGCATGAGATCGAAAGAAAAAGGCAAGTGACCAAATATGAGGAGCCAAAAATAATTCAAGAAAAGAAAGTTTTATAGTACATAGAGGATGACATGTGGGTCCCATTTAGCAGCAGCGGTATCACCGTTTGAGAGGCGGCAGGGGATCAAAAGAAAAAAGAAATTGCCAAAAATCAGAGGGTGAAAAAAACGAAGAAAATGAACTTTTATAGTACATAGAGGATGACATGCGGGTCCCATGAGCCTGCAGGTTCCTCAACGTTTCAAACGTGGCATGAGATCGAAAGAAAAAGGCAAGTGAAAAAATATCAGAAGCCAAAAATAATTCAAGAAAAGAAAGTTTTATAGTACATAGAGGATGACATGCGGGTCCCATTTAGCAGCAGCGGTATCACCGTTTGAGAGGCGGCAGGGGATCGAAAGAAAAAGGCAAGTGAAAAAATATGAGGAGCCAAAAATAATTCAAGAAAAGAAAGTTTTATAGTACATAGAGGATGACATGCGGGTCCCATTTAGCAGCAGCGGTATCACCGTTTGAGAGGCGGCAGGGGATTGAAAGAAAAAGGTAAGTGACCAAATATGAGGTGCCAAAAATAATTCAAGAAAAGAAAGTTTTATAGTACATAGAGGATGACATGCGGGTCCCAGTTAGCAGCAGCGGTATCACCGTTTGAGAGGCGGCAGGGGATCGAAAGAAAAAGGCAAGTGACCAAATTTAAGGTGCCAAAAAAAACTCCAAGAAAAGAAAGTTGATTGCACATAGAGGATGACATGCGGGTCCCATTTAGCAGCAGCGGTCTCAATGTTTCCAAGGCGGCAAGGGATCAAAAGAAAAAGGAAGTAGCCAGAAATCAGGGGGTCAAAAAAAATCCAAGAATAGAAAGAATTTTGGTTCATAGAGGATGACATGCGGGTCCCATGAGCCTGCATCGTAAACGGCATGATCGGAGAAAGTTGAACGAGATGGCGCGATCGAGAAAAAAAACAATGCCAGAGAGGCTGCCATCTGGGCCCTACATCCCTCGGCGGTGCGGATTTGCGTTGACTCGGCCGGCGAACCCGAGATTTCGAGATGCACCACGTCCCGGGCCACCATACGCGACGTTTTGGCCGCTTTCGTCGGGCTAGGTGGCCTCAAAAACGAGAAAAAAAAAGTTTTGACATGCACCACGCAGGGACCAAAAATCGTCGGCCATGGTACACCAGCAACCACGGCGCGACTTCAACTTCGTCGGCCATGGCAACTTTTCTTGTAGTATATGTATTAGTCCTAGGAAGGGCGGTGCATTAGCATAGGTTCACCCACACAACACTTATCAAAACAATAAAGATTAATCAGCTATATGAAGCGAAAGCACTAGACTAAACTTCCGTGTGTCCTCAAGAACGTTTGGTCATTATAAGTAAACAAACCGGCTTGTCATTTGTGCTAAAAAGGATTGGGCCACTTGCTGCAATTATTACTCTCGCATTTTACTTACTCATACTTTATTTATCTGCTATATCAAAACCCCCTGAATACTTGTCTGTGAGCATTTACAGTGAATCCTTCATCGAAACTGCTTGTCAACACCTTCTGCTCCGCGTTGGGTTCGACACTCTTATTTATAGAAAGTACTATGATACACCCCCTATACTTGTGGGTCATCAAGACTATTTTCTAGCGCCGTTTCCGGGGAGTGAAGCGCTATTGGTAAGTGGAATTGGTAAGGGAAACTTTTACTGTACGTGCTGATTTTATTTCTGCCTGCTGCTATAATTCATTATGGAGAGATCTTCTCTTGAATTTTTATTTGGAAAATCTACTACTACTGCAAAGGTAGTGGATGAGGCGCCAGGTGAGAAAGATATTCCATACAAAATACCTATGAAAATTATTGAACGTGTTGTGGATAATCGCTATGAAGGAGATGGAACTGTTCATCCTGGAGATCATTTACTGTTCTTACATGAATTATGCGGTTTATTCAAGTGTGCAGGTATTGCTATGGATGAAGTTAGGAAGAAACTATTCTCTATATCGTTGTCTGGTAAAGCGGCGCATTGGTATAAATTACTGAAGAATGGGGATTCTCTTGATTGGAATGATATTGTGCCTCTATTTTATTCTAAATTCTATCCTCCAAGTGAAATTCACAAAGACCGGAACCGCATATATAATTTCTGCCCTCATGATGGAGAGAGTATTGCCCAAGCATGGGGAAGATTGAAGTCTTTAATGCTCAAATGCCCCATTCATGAGCTTACTGGTAATATTATCATTGATAATTTCTATGCAAGACTTTCTTTTCAAGATAAGACCTTGCTGGATACTTCTTGTTCTGGATCATTTACACACAACAAAAAAGAGTTTAAAATGGACCTTCTTGATCGGATTCAGGAGAATACTGAAGGATGGGAGAACGAGAAAGATAGAGAGTCAGGTATAAACTATGATTATAAATGCATTGAAGTTTTTATGGATACTGATAAATTTCGTAATATGAGTGCTACTTATGGTCTTGATTCTCAAGTTATTGCAATTTTTTATAAAGCTTTTGCCTCTCATTTTGAATTTCCTAAGAAGAATTTTGATAAGTATCATGAACCGTATAAAGATAAAACTGATTCATCTATAAAAAATGTGTTGTAATTGAAACTGTTGATCATATTCTTCCCGAAGCTTATATTGAAAAAACTCCTTTCCCTGCTAAAATGAAGGAGTATTCTGTTATAACTAGTGCTATTATTAAAGTGCAAAGAAACCTATAGAACCTGAAGAGCAAATAAAGGTTGAACCTGCTATTGCAATAGTTAAAGATCTTGTGACTGAAAATGTAGAAGATGGTCATATTATTTTCTGTGAAGATGCTTCTAATATTGTTTCGCATCCTAATAAGTCTAGGAAAACTAGTGTTCCTATGCTCTCTGTTAGAATTGGTGATCATTGTTATTATGGTTTATGCGATATTGGTGCAAGTATTAGTGCCATTCCTTATGAGCTTTACACGGAGATCATGCATGAAATTGGTTCTTGTGAACTTGAAGATATTGATGTGGTTATTCGGCTAGCTAACAGAGAAACTATCTCTCCTGTTGGTATTGTTCGAGATGTGGAAGTTCTATGTGGTAAGATTAAATATCCTGCTGACTTTTTGGTACTTGGTACTGCTGCTAGTAAGTCTTGTCCTATCATTTTTGGTAGACCTTTTCTAAATACTTGTGGAGCTGTTATAGATTGCAAGAAAGAGAAAATTGTGACTAAATTTGCTGGTGAATCTTATGAATTTAATTTCTCTAAATTTGCCCAAACTCCTTATAAAGCTGATTTGCCTAATAATGATTTTAGGGTTGAACAGTGTGCATCTATTGCTCTTGCTCCTAATAATCCTTTGCAGCAACATTTGGAGGATAGTGAGAGTGAAGTCTTTAGGGAAGAAAGGAATGAGCTTGATGAAATTTTCCTTCGTCATCCTATTCTTAAACATGATTTGCCGGTTGAAGATCTAGGTACAACACCACCACCAAAGGAAGATCCTGTTTTTGATTTAAAACCATTGCCTGATAATCTTACTCATATTGATGATAAGAAAATATATCCTGTTATTATTAGTTCTAAGCTTTCAGAGTTTGAGGAAGAAAGGTTATTGGAAATATTGAAGAAACACCGAGGAGCTATTGGCTACACTCTTGATGACTTGAAGGGGATTTCTCCCTCTATTTGCCAACATGCCATTAATATGGAAGATGATGCAAAGCCAGTTGTTGAACATCAGTGTCGTCTAATTCCCAAGATGAAGGATGTGGTAAGGAATGAGGTAGTAAAACTTCTTGAAGCTGGTATTATATATCCTATTGCTGATAGTAGATGGGTTAGTCCCGTGCATTGTGTTCCTAAGAAAGAAGGAATAACTGTTGTGCCTAATGATAATGATGAGCTCATCCCTCAAAGAGTAGTTGTAGGGTATAGAATGTGCATTGATTATCGAAAAGTTAATAAAGTTACTAAGAAAGATCATTACCCTTTACCTTTCATTGATCAAATGTTAGAAATGTTGTCTAAAAATACTCATTTTTGCTTTCTTGATGGTTATTCTGGGTTTTCACAAATTTCTGTTAAAACTAAAGATCAAGAGAAAACCACTTTCACTTGTCCCTATGGAACTTATGCTTATAGGCGTATGCCTTTTGGTTTATGTAATGCTCCTGCTACTTTTCAAAGATGCATGTCTGCTATTTTTCATGGCTTTTGTGAGAATATTGTAGAGGTATTCATGGATGATTTTTCTATCTATGGGAATTCTTTTGATAATTGCTTGCGAAACCTTGATAAAGTTTTGCAGAGATGTGAAGAAACTAACCTTGTTCTTAATTGGGAGAAATGCCACTTTATGGTTAATGAAGGAATTGTATTGGGACATAAAATTTCTGAGAGAGGTATTGAAGTTGATAGAGCTAAAGTTGAAGCAATTGAGAAGATGCCCTATCCTAGGGATGTTAAAGTTATTCGTAGTGTTCTTGGTCATGTTGGGTTTTATAGGAGATTTATTAAAGATTTCTCCAAGATTTCAAAGCCTCTTACTAATCTTCTTCAAAAAGATGTACCTTTTGTTTTTGATGATGATTGTAAGGAAGCTTTTGAAACTCTAAAGAAATCCTTAACAACTGCTCCTGTAGTTGAACCTCCTGATTGGAATTTACCTTTTGAAATTATGTGTGATGCTAGTGATTTTGCTATAGGTGCTGTTCTTGGACAGCGAATAGATAAAAAATTGAATGTTATTCATCATGCTAGTAAAACTCTTGATGCTGCTCAAAGAAATTATGCTACTACTGAAAAAGAATTGTTAGCTGTAGTCTTTGCTTGTGACAAGTTTAGATCCTATATTGTTGATTCAAAAGTTACAATCCATACTGATCATGCTGCAATTAGATACCTTATGCAAAAGAAAGATGCTAAGCCAAGGCTTATTAGATGGGTGCTTCTTTTGCAAGAATTTGATTTACATATTACAGATAGGAAAGGTGTTGATAATCATGTTGCTGATAATTTGTCTAGATTGGAAAATATTACTTATGATCCTGTTCTTGTTAATGATAGTTTTCCAAATGAACAATTGGCTGTAATAAAGATGAGCTCGCGAGATAGTCCTTGGTATGCTGATTATGCTAACTTTATTGTTTCCAAGTACTTGCCTCCAACCTTTTCAGCTCAGCAAAGGAGGAAATTCTTTTATGACTTGAGGCGTTATTTTTGGGATGACCCACACTTATATAAAGAAGGAGTGGATGGTATTCTGCGAAGATGTGTTCCCGAATATGAACAACAAGAGATATTGAGTAAGTGTCATGGTAGTGCTTATGGAGGACATCACGCCGGAGATAGAACCGCGCAAAAGGTTCTGCAATCAGGTTTTTATTGGCTAACTCTCTTCAAAGATGCAAGAAGGTTTATTTTATCTTGTGATGAATGTCAAAGGGTTGGTAATATCTCCAGACGCAATGAAATGCCTATGAATTATACTCTTGTTATTGAACCATTCGATTGTTGGGGATTGGACTTCATGGGTCCTTTCCCTTCTTCAGAAGGTAACACTCATATACTTGTGGCTGTTGATTATGTTACTAAATGGGTGGAAGCCATACCCACAAAAAGTGCTGATGGTGAGACCTCTTTAAGAATGCTTTTAGATATTATTTTTCCTAGATTTGGAGTTCCTAGATATCTCATGACTGATGGAGGTTCTCATTTTATTCATGGTGGTTTTAGAAAAACTCTTGCTAAATATGGTATTAATCATAGAATTGCTTCCTCTTATCATCCTCAAACTAGTGGGCAAGTCGAATTATCAAATAGAGAGATTAAATTTATCTTGCAAAAGACTGTTAATAAATCTAGAAAGAACTGGGCTAGTAAATTGAAGGAAGCACTATGGGCTTATAGAACTGCTTATAAAAATCCCATGGGTATGTCACCGTATAAAATGGTTTATGGGAAAGCTTGTCATTTACCTTTAGAACTAGAGCACAAAGCTTATTGGGCTGTAAAAGAACTAAATAAAGATCCTAAACTAGCCGGTAAGAAGAGATTGCTACAATTGAGTTCTCTAGATGAATGGAGAAGTGAAGCTTATGAAAATGCTAAACTCTTTAAAGAGAAAGTTAAGAAATGGCATGATAGGAGAATTATCAAAAGAGAATTTAATGTTGGGGATAAAGTCCTATTGTATCGGTCTCGTCTCAGATTTTTTGCAGGGAAATTGCTCTCAAAATGGGAAGGACCATATGTCATTGTGGAGGTGTATCGTTCAGGGGCAATTAAAATTAGTTCTCTGCAAGGCGATGCCACACAAGTGGTGAATGGACAAAGACTCAAGCATTATATTTCTGGAGATTCTTATAATGAAGATGTTGATGTTATTCGAGTGGTGACTCCGGAAGCTTTCATCAAAGGCCAAATTGACAGTTCCGCAGAGTTCGACTTTGAATAGGTAACAGTATTGGTAATGAAAAGTCCGCGTTTAACTTTCCGAACAATGTTTTTTACTATTTTTGGAAAATATGAAAAATTACGAGATCGAAACGGAGTGGAGGAGACGCACGAGGGCGTGCCCCATAGGCCGGCGCGGGCCCCAGCCTGGCCGCGCTGCCCTATGAGGACGGCCCCTCGGTGTCCCTCTCCGACTCTAGTTCGACCTGGTACTTTCCTTCTGTCGTAAAAATTTCTTCTATATAATCCCCCGGACCCCTAGAGGTCCGTATATCGTTTTCTCGACGTGTTTTGTTTCGAGCTATTTTCTGCCAGGATCTGCTTCGGATCTAGAGCCAGCATGTCTTCGTCAGGGACTCCGAAGGACAGCTTCTTTGAGGACGTCGTCAACCCGTACATGAACGGGCTGAAGATGCACCCGAAGGAATTGTTGCTCGTAGACGGAGAGTTGAAGATTGAAGATGTCCGGGGTCCTAAAGGAGAAGGAAGCTTGGAAGACAGGATGGAGAAACTAGAACAAGAGGTCTTCAACTACAAGAAGATGGATGAGCGTGAAGTGGACATCTTCCACAAGATTGTGTCTGAACATATTGATGGACACAAGAAGGAGACTACAAAGCTGTGGGACGGCATCTGACATAGGCATCCCCAATGGGCCTGTCGAAGATAGTACCCGGGGTTTACTGAAGGCCCACGACTTGAGGAATAATAAGAATCGGGAGCCCAAGTTGATATTAGGGAAAGTTAGAGTTGAATTAGGAGATGATGTTTGTAATCTTGCGGGATGAGTTGGAAACCCTCCCGGACTCTGTAACTTGTACAATACGAATCCCTCGGCTCCACCTCCTATATAAGGGGGAGTCGAGGGACAAAGAAAGCATCGAATCATTGTCTCTCAAACCCTAGTTTTCGTAATCGTCGAGTACTTTTTGGCTGAAACCTTCGAGATCTACTTGCCCTCTACTTCCAACTAAACCCTAGTCTACAACCCGTAGGCATTGACAAGTTAATCCCTTGTCAATTGGCGTCGTCTGTGGGAATTAGAGGCATCAAGGATCTGATCTCGATGGCACGTTCAAGATCGTCGACTTCGTCAACTGCAAGCAACGCGATGGATCGAGGTAAACATATCGCAACTGGTCCTGTCGATTTTGTTCCTCACCCGCCCTCCCGTTTTGATGCATATGCGTATGTGGAGGAGCCTATGGAGATGACGTTCGGAAGATTCCACTTTCGCGTCGAGAAAGAGGGAGCGTATCGTCTCGAAATTCCGATCTCATCGGGATTATCGGCGGTCGATTCCGATTTTTCAAGATCAACATCCTCAATCGAGTCAGGCGAGGAGGAGACTTCATCGCCACGCTTCATCAGCACCAGGGCAAGCGAAAAGCTCGCCAAGATCTTCAGCGACATGTCCTTCGAGTCATCCGCGGACTCCTATATAAGCGATGATTCGAGCAGTGTCGACAGCTTCAACTTCATCGACAAATCCATCACAGTGGGCAAGGCCTTCACCAATCTTTATGATGGTGTCACCAAACCCAGCACAGATCTGAATACAAAATACCATCAGATTTATGTCATCGGAGAGCCAAGCCGCGATCAAGAGGAAACATCTGAGGCTTTCGACGATTTGGGAAATCCATACGTTGATCCCTCTGATTTGCGACGAGGTCTAGGCAACAAATATGTTGGACCTGAGCCTCGCGATAGAGTTCAACTCCCGCAAGCAGCATGGGATAGAGCCGCAAGAGCTATGGATGGCTCAGAACCAATGGCCACAATAGCCACGCCAGCAGAGTTGCAAGCATATCAATATAGGCTCACACGAGCTGCAAGGGAATTGGAAAAACAGACAGCCGCTCTAAACAGAAGAAAGGAGGTAGCCTCTGCATCAAGCAGGCGAAGGGCAGAGTTGAGTCGACAATCTGGAACTTCGGGAGATAGCCACATGGAAGCTCGGAACAGAGCAAGATCAAGGTTGCAAAACATACCTGAAGGGGAAACAGAGCACTTGGTCCAAAACCTCGATATGTCTTTTATGTCGATAGACACGAGAGGGAACATCATCCCCAAGACACCAGAAGCTGGGTATATGGCGACACAACCTTTTATCCTTGCATCCAGGACACCTCCAGAAGATCCAAGGGAGGTACTGTACAACATGGCAATGGCAGGAGTCGGAGCCATGGGAACGGCATTTGCATCAACACCCCCCGAAGGAACAACAAGGCAAAATAGTTCACGACCTGCGGCAGCAGCAACAGCAGCTCCCGAAGGACCAAGTGGAGCAAGAGACACAGCAGCACAAGCAAGGGTGGACAGAGCACGACAAAGTAAAAGGGAACATCGGCATTCCCCAGAACTAAACGACGAGGATATGTGTGGTTTGCCATGCTTCACGAGGAGAGTCCGAAAAACTCGAGTCCCTTCGGGATTTAAGTTGCCTGATAACTTCAAGAAATTCGACGGCCTACAAGATCCAGAGGATTGGCTAGTCGATTACCTCGAGACGGTGAAGCTTACAGGAGGGACCAGAGCAACAGCTATGCAAAGCATCCAGGTGCATTTGAGTGGAGCCGCGCGATCTTGGATAAAGAAACTTCCTCCAGGATCTATCGACAGCTGGGATAGCTTCGAGGACGTGTTCGTCAAAAATTTCCGGTCCACCTGCAAAAAACCTGCATCGCTAGAGGAATTAAGGGCGTGCCGACAAAAGCCAGACGAACCAATGAGAAAATACATCCAGAGGTGGAATATCATTAAAAACTCGGCAGAGAATATATCTGACGAGAGAGCAATAGATGCGTTTGTCGCAGGTATCAGGCGAGGAGATTTTGTCGAGGATTTGGGGAGGACCAATCCAAAGACAGTATCCGCATTAATGGAGATAGCAAACAGATGGGCAGATGGAGAAAATGCTGTTCACAATAAACGACATAGGTCACCAGAGGAGGACCGCGGCCGAAATTATCAAAGTAGGCGACGATTTCCTCGGCAGTACTCAAGTTATGATGCTCCTGGGCAAATTTCGGCTGGCTTCCGAGCAAGCGCCGAAGGAAACAATAGAGATGATTACCAGAGGAGCAACAAACGGCGAGGCGACAATAGAGATGACTCTCAAAACAACAGGCAAAATACCGGGTCAAGGTTCCAGAGGCCTTTCGTGTCTCCCGAAGAGATGATGAACGGGCCGTGTCAGATGCACTTCTATCTCGACAATAACGGAAAAAGACAGTCAGGACATCTGCAGAAGGATTGTTGAAATTTCCAGGCAATGTTAAGGTGGGCAGGGCATGCTAATGCTCAGGCAGCACACAGAAATCCTCAAGGACCCAGGAGTGAGATTCACTTGCCACCTCCTCCCGCGATTACGGACGAAAATCGACATCAGCTTAGAATAGCGGCAGCACCTGCACCACCGCCTTATGTTGATCCCAACTCTAACGGAGCAGTCTCGATGATTCAGAAAGGCAGGCCATCCAATAGAGCTCAGAAAGTAATCTCGCGACAGGTGTTCATGGCAGAAAAGATGCCTCCACCAACAGTCGAGTATCTTAATTGGTCAGGGCAAGATATTGGCTTCACAATAGCGGATCATCCACAGCAAGTTCCTCGACCAGGGCAATCAGCACTTATCTTACCAGCAGTAATTGCAGGATTCGACGTATCTCGAGTGTTCATAGATGGCGGCAGCAGTTTAAACCTTATGTATGCAGATACACTAAGGAAGATGAACATATCCCTAGCAAACCTAAAACCAACCGACACGCGATTCCACGGTATCACACCGGAGAAGCCAAGTTATCCGCTGGGGAAGATCAATCTCGACGTTCAGTTTGGGACCCGAGAAAACTACAGAATAGAGAGGCTGGAATTCGAAGTCGTGGATTTCCCATCACAATACCACGCTTTGTTGGGACGACCAGCATATGCTAGGTTTATGGCGGTACCACATTATACGTACCTATTGTGGAGGATGCCTGGACCTAAGGGACCAATCACAGTCAAAGGAAGCTTTGCGCTAGCCGATAAGTGCGATAAGGATTTTCATCGACTGTCAGAAACTTTCGGGATGCAAGCAGAGTACATGGCGTCAAGGCTCACGACTGACTATGACGTGTTGCCAGATGTAGGAAGGCCAAATAAAGAATCAACTTTCAACACTGAGAAAAATTCTAAGGAGGTGCAGATTCACCCGACAGACCCGAAAAAGACAATGTCCATCGCAAAAGACATGGACCTCGCATAGGAAAGCGCGCTCGTCGAGTTCCTCCGTGAGCACTGGAAAATCTTCGCATGGTGTCCAGCTGACATGCCAGGAGTACCCAGGGAACTTGCCGAGCACCACCTAAACTTGGATCCACTAGCGAGACCAATCAAACAACCTTTGCGGCATTTTTCGGAGCCAAACCGCAAAGCTATGCTGTCAGAAATCGATCGACTAAGAGAAGCTGGTTTTATCAAGGAGCTGCACACAGAGGCCACATGGGTAGCAAATCCAGTGTTGGTGCCGAAGAAAAACACTAAAGTCCTTCGCATGTGCGTCGATTTTACGTGTCTCAATAAACATTGTCCAAAGGATCACTTTCCCCTCCCGAGGATCGATCAAATTATCGACTCCACGGCCGGATGTGAACGTCTTTCCTTCCTGGATGCATATTCTGGTTATAACCAGATCAGATTGAAAGAAGAAGATGAGGTCAAAACAGCGTTCATCACACCTTACGGCGTGTTTTGCTACAGAACAATGCCTTTTGGTTTGAAAAACGCGGGAGCAACATACCAGAGGATGATGCAGAAGTGTTTGGCGACACAGATTGGGAAAAACGTACAAGTGTACATCGATGATGTCGTCATAACATCAAAGAAGGGGACAACGCTAATCGAGGATCTGAAGGAAACCTTCAACAACCTCGACAAATTCTGCCTCAAGTTGAACCCAATGAAGTGTTCCTTTGGCGTCCCTGCAGGAGAACTTCTTGGGTTTCTAGTCTCAGCGAGAGGGATTGAAGCAAATCCCGACAAAATCCAAGCTATCGTAACAATGAGGAAACCAACAAAATTTAAGGAAATACAGCAGCTAACTGGGCGAGTCGCAGCTTTAAGCAGATTTGTCGCCAGGCTGGGAGAAAAAGCGTTACCGTTCTATGCTTTAATCAAGTAAGGGGAGAAATTCCAGTGGAACGAAGAGGCCGATAGAGCCTTCAAGGATTTGAAGCGCACATTTTCGACACCACCAATCTTGGTGGCGCCGAAAGAGAAGGAACCTCTCCTGCTATACATCGCAGCCACACCTCAGGTGGTTAGCACGGTGCTAGTCGTTGAAAGAGAAGAAGAAGGAAAACTCCATGGAGTGCAAAGGCCGGTATATTTCATCAGTGAAGTTTTATCGCCTTCCAAGCAGCGGTACCCGCAGTACCAGAAGTTAGCATATGGAGTGATCACAACAGCAAGAAAATTGCGCCATTATTTTTTGGCACACCCGATAATAGTGGTCAATGAAGCAACACTATCAAACATATTGAACAACCCAGAAGCTACAGGGCGTGTCTCCCTTTGGGGAATAGAACTTTCCCCTCGGGACATCACGTATGAAAAAAGAAAGGCAATCAAGTCGCAAGTTCTGCCAGATTTTATTGCAGAGTGGATGGAGCTGCAAAATACAGGACCTCCGGATTTGTCGAGAACTTGGACCATGAACTTCGATGGATCCAAGAGAGTAGAAGGAGCGGGTGCAGGGGTGATACTCATATCACCTGAAGGCGACAAATTGAAATATGTCCTACGGATGACGTTCCCAAACGCATCTAACAATGAAGCAGAATATGAAGCCCTTATACACGGGATGAAGATGGCGAAAGCTTGTGGCGCAACTCGACTAAAAATCTTTGGCGACTCACAATTGGTAGCTCAGCAGGTTATGAACCAATGTGATGCAGTCAATGATAGCATGGTGGCATACAAGGAAGTGTACAATGAGCTTGAGAAGCTGTTTGATGGATGCGAAGTAAATCACATCAGTAGGTTGAGCAATGATGAAGCCGACGTTCTCGCAAACATCGGGTCGCAGTGCCTTCCAATTCCGCCAGGCGTGTTTTGGGAGGAAATAGCTGAAAGATCCACAAAGACAAAGAAGGCGCAGAAGAAGATGAAGGAGGAGAAAACTTCGGCGCCTCTCAAAGAAATTCCAGATGAAGAAGAGGACCAGGAGCTGGTGATGATGGTAGAAGTCCCATGGATGCAAGCGTACATATCGTATATCCTGAGAAAAGAACTACCCGACGATCCAGTTGAAGCAAGGCGAGTTATTCGACGGTGCAAAGCCTTCACAGTGGTCAAAGGGGAGTTGTACAAGCGAAGTATTTCGGGCGTTCTGCAAAGGTGCGTTACACCCGAAGAAGGAAGGATAATCTTAAAAGACGTACACGATGGAATATGTGGTCACCACGCGAGCAGTCGAGCTATTGCGGCCAAGGTTTTTCGGGCTGGATTTTACTGGTTGACAGCAATCGAGGATGCAAAAGAGATAGTGCGAACCTGCGACGCGTGCCAGAGGTTTGCCGCAAAACCCCACTCACCGGCAGCAGAATTGATGCCAATACCATTGTCTTGGCCTTTTGCCCAATGGGGACTCGATATGGTGGGAAAATTGCACAAAGCTTCGCCAGGAGGATACGAATACATGTTGGTTGCTGTCGATAAATTCACCAAGTGGATAGAAGCGAAGCCGATAAATTCACCAGATGCAGCGTCAGCAATAAAATTCGTGAAGGGCATCGTTTTTCGGTTTGGAGTACCTCACAGCATTGTCACAGACAATGGTAGTAACTTTACGTCCAAGGAGTTCAAGGCATACTGCGCAGAAGTAGGCATTAAATTGCACTTCGTGTCAGTTGGGCACCCGCAAACCAACGGCCAAGTCGAGAAAGCCAATGGAATTATCTGCAATGGTATCAAAAAGCGCCTGCTAGGACCGCTTGAAAAGGCTCGACATACCTGGCCAGAAGAACTACCAAGTGTTTTGTGGAGTATCCGAACAACACCAAATACGGCGACACAAGAAACTCCGTTCTTCCTCGTCCACGGAGTTGAGGCAGTACTACCAATTGAAATAGAGCATGACTCCCCAAGAGTAACAGAGTGTGATGAGGAAACTTCAAGAAAAGCTTTGGAGGACGATGTAGATGCACTCGATGAAGCTCGAGATGAATTACTATCACGAGTCACCAAGTACCAGCAGGACCTGAAAAACTACCACAGTCGACGATTGCGGCCAAGATCTTTCCAGGTCGGAGACTTGGTCTTACGGCTCAATCAACAAAGTACTGAAAAGCTCGAGTCACCATGGCTGGGTCCTTACGTCGTCACAGAAGTAATCGAAGGAGGAGCATACAGGATCAAGGACAAGAAGACGGGGGTTCCCGAGAAAAACCCCTGGAACGTGGCGCAGCTCAGGCGGTTCTACGCTTAGAGTCGAAATATAGTCCTCCTTTGTAAAAATACAATGTACTGAAATGCCCGCGAGTTTTCAGACACACTCTTTTCCTTTTCAGGGCACCGAGTGGGGCTGGAAAGGTTTTTAATGAGACGGGCTCGCGGTGCTACAATATAATAAAAATAGTGGAGATATACTTCTTGTTCTTCGACACGCTCGGGGGCTAATGCCTTTGAGGTCACAAAATATACACAACATAGCTGAACTCAACTTGCAAAAAATATTTCGCCTTGGTACAAAACACCTCGCCAAATAAAAAGAAGATCAATGGTTAACACCCATAAATATAGTATACTCAGTTGTTTTGGTTTAATACCTCACAAAACACAATATAGAAAAATCGCCACCAAAACACTCGGGGGCTTGACGGTCAAAAATAAAAACATATACATGTTTGGCGACTGTACAATATAGATTATGCTCGCAACATACAAGAAGCAACAAAGGAGAAAGTACAGCAAGATAAAGGAAAAATCCTCAGGGAATGCCTAGCACATGATCTATGGTTATTCGCTCATTTGTAGAACGAGTACTATGTTCAGCATAGCTACCTTTCACGAAGAACTCAGCATCCATCCGAAGAAGTTCATCCATCATATCTTCTGCTACAGGAGTCACAATATCGTCAATTTTGCCCATGTTTCTCTTCTTTTTTGACATCTTGGCCAGGCACTTGGAAACAATTTGATTCATGGGCAATTTGGGATAGCAAATTTTTATCATCATCATAGAAAATCTTGCGCCAGCAGATAGTTGGGCCCGCACAAAGCCATGGATTCGAGGGGCATCTCGAAATTTCTCCATCAAAGCAGGAAGAGTTTCTGGCATCTTGTTGCGCGGGAACATGGTCCCATAAACTAAAAACAAGGTCCTTGTACAGAAGTCGAGGAAATCACGGACCTGAGCTGCGCGATCTTGGAATCTGACAATTTGGCGGGTACGCTCAGGTGTGACCCAAAAGTTAGAACCATGTTGTGCAGCAAGTCTGAGTAGTACATTGGCTCGAGCCTCAACACGTTGGTCTTCGGCAGCAGTATCTAAAAATGAGCCTGTTTCAGTGAAGAAATTATTAAAGAAGGAAAAATCGCAGGAACGACATCAATCATGGTTAAAGGCATGAAGCATACCTGTCATATCTAGACTGGCGTCAATCTTCAGTTGAAGCATATAATTTTCTCGAGAAGAAGCTGCGGTAGCCTCAGCAACTGCGGCATCCTTCAGAGCCATAACATCCTGAGACTGTTGAAGAGAAATTTTTTCCCTCTCTGAAGATCTTCAAGACTGTTCCATTAGTACAAGCATTTGTTTTTTCATGGATTGAAGCTGTTGGTGAAGTTCTTGCAAATCTTGCGAGGAGTGATTACTCGAAGAACCTTCGATAAGGTTATCATCGACAAGGGTTTTCTTCGAGAAGGAAGAAGCATGAGAAGTATCGGCAGGACAAGGATTGGTGGAGTAGTTATCAAATATCAACTGGAAAAGAAAATTTTAGTATCAATGATCATGCAAAATAGAATTCCATTGATCTTCGGGAAATTTATACAGATATTACAGAAAGGGTCTTCAAAAGGATTTCTACAACAATTGTCGCCAAAGCTACTATGGCGAAAACTTCAAAAGAAACAGGAAAATAAAAAAGATAGGGCATTCTACTAGACCTCCGGCTTCGACGAGCTAGGAGCAGGAGTGGGCTTGAATCCAAGATAAGCAAGGATCTTCTTTGTGTTGGGCTTCACAGCCTTGATCAGCGATCGCCACTTCGTAGTCTCCATCTCCTGCGTGTCGCCAACCTTGGTCCAGTCGATGTTCTGTTGACTGTCAGCAACCAGGGCGATAGTGCTTTCAACGGCAACCTTCATATTTTCTTGGCGCAGCTTCAGTCCAAGATCTTCTGGCGGATTAAAGTCCTTGGCAAGAGCAAGGAAAGTCGCGGGTTCCTTTTTCTTCGGAAAGAAGTAAGGGTAGAGCCGCGACAATCCTTCCTGGGCCTGCTCAATGTCGTCACGGGCTTCTGTTCCGTGAAACTCAAGGAAAGCAAGTGCGTCGAGGAGGGGATCATTGTCAGGATCTTCAAGTTCAAATTCTTGGTTTGTTTTCCCTGTCGAGGAAAAAATATGTTGGTCAACAAACAAGTAAATAAAAGCAAGTCCAAGGAATGCAAAATAGATCGAGTACTTACTGACAAAGCAACGGTTTTGAGAATCCAAGCGCTTGAGAATCGCCTCTTCACGAGCAGCTTGTGCGGTTTTATGCTCACTCAAGGCAGTCTCGGCGCCATGAAGCCTCTTCTGAAGATCTTTGACACCAGCAGCTTCTGCTTTGGCCTTGTCAGCCTCTGCCTTAGCCTTACTAGAATCAGATTCGGCCTTCTTACGAGCCTCCTCACTTTGCTCTAATTTCTGAGCAAGCGTGTCGGCACGTTTGTTGGCCTCCGCAAGTTTTTCTGCCAAAATAGTCAAAATTAAGTCAAAATTACGACAAGAAAGGAGCACGAAGTCATGGGCAAAGAGAAGCAGGAAGTCAGTACCTTCAGCTTTACTAGCATACTCGCGGTACCCAACGAATTGGGCACCGAAGCGGATGAACTCCTTAATTAAAGGCTGTTAAAGAAAGACAAAGAAAGAAAGTGTCGGTAGGAGACAAAAATGCGATAGCACAAAATAAAAAAAAAGCAAACAGTTAAAATATCGACAGCATCAGAAAGCGTTCAAGAACTTACATCATCCAGAAGAGGAGTCGAGGAGCTACCCAATTGCAGGGTAGGCTCTGTGATTGTTTCAACCCTCGCCCTTTTTGGTGAAGGGACAAGGGGGCTCGCAGGAGGAGCAGGTTCGTCGGTGTTTTGTTGAGGAGGCGAAGATTCTTCTCCTTCAACTTGCACTTCAGAAAAAACTAAAGTATGCGACGTACTCGTTCGAGCAGTCGCATCAAAAGCTGGCATTTCTTCCTCGTCACCACAACGATTAAATGGCGGCAGTATAAGAAGAAAGATAGACAAAAATCTTCAAATAGCAAAACAATAAGAAACAAAAGGTGACTTACGAACTGACGAGGGCTTCAAGGTATGGATCGAAAGCTGCCTTTCGACGTGAAGGAGCAGCTTCTTCGGCTTTGGAGGTGCCGGAATCTTCGACATCCGTCCTTTTCCTTTTGTTCTTTGGGGAAACAGCAGGAGGAGGAGACTGTGCCGATGTGGTAGCCTCAGAGGCAGCTTCCTTTTCAGAAGATCCCGCAGATTTTCGAGAACCTGCGGGTTCATTCTCAAAAGAAGGAGCATCTTGGTTGTCATCAGTGACAACAGCTCGTTCTTCGACTTCTCCACCTTCAGGAAGGGGAGGAAGCGAGACAAGATCTGGGTGGTTCTATACAAAAACAAGGGGAGGCGTCAACAAAAGAGTTATGTAAAGATGGCAAATAAAAATGAGCCAGTCGACAAAGGTTACCTTGGGAATCGCATTGGTGGCGCTATATGGTTTTACGCAATAAGAAGAAGGGACAGGATCTTTCGAAGTCAGGGAGGAGATCTTCCGGACAAGTTTTTCTAAATCCTTGACCGACAAATCTACCGACAACCGATCCACATCATTGTCGCCAGTATACTTCCAGAGGGGATTTTTGCGAGCCTGCAGAGGCTGCACTCTGATTCTAAGGAAGTATGCCGTTATCTGGATACCCGACAGCTCTTTGCCGCGGGTATTTTGCAGCTCGTGGATGCGGGTCATCAATGCCTTCGTCGCCGTTTTTTCTTCCTCGGTAGCCTCTGCATCCCAGGAGCGGCGGCGATAGATTTTCTCGGCACCATCAAAAGGAGGGATGTTGTCTTCAGCAAATCCATGATTTTCCTCATGGATGTACAGCCACTTCTTGCGCCACCCTTGAACTGAGTCAGGGAATTTGACATCGAAGTAATCGACATCAGTGCAAATGCAGATAACAACGCCGCCTATGTAATAGGCGACATTGGGAGAGCCATTGCGGCGACAAAAGAAAATGCGCTTCCACAACGCCCAGTTAGGCTGGACGCCGAGGAAGGACTCGCAGAGGGTGATGAAGATGGAAATGTGGAGGATAGAATTGGGTGTGAGGTGATGAAGTTGCAGTCCATAATCAAAAAGCAACCCCCGAAGAAAAGGGTGAATGGGGGCAGATAGGCCGCGGATGAGATGATCAACAAAACTAACCCGATACTTCATTGGAGGGGTTGGGTAGCTCTCTTCGCTGGGGAAGCACAGCGCCTTGGGCTTCTTGCTTATCCCCAGTTTCTTCAGGAGGTTGATGTCTTGGGTAGAGATTTTGGATCTCTCCCATTCAGCGCTCCCAAGATCCGCGGAAGCCATTGTTGATTTTGGCGTGTTGTGCCTTGTCAGTCTGCGCGGTGGCATCAACAATGGCGCAGGAGTATAGCTCGAGGGAAGTTGAGCTCAGGGAACTATGGGGCGCAAGAGGAGATTTTTGCAGAGGAGAGCAGGAGAGCGGCGTGAGCGAAAGTGCTGGAGGAAGAAGAAGGGGACCTTATATAGAGGTGCGGCGAAGCGGCGTACCGTTGGATGGAAAAAGTGTGCGGCAGATGATGTCCACGTGGAACAGGGGTAAAAAAGTAATTTCACCCTGGCGGAGTTACAGTGCGTGCGCCAGGAAAAGCGGAGGACGTGTGTCCCCCACTTGCACGACGTGTCAATATGATGCGTAATTTGGGCCCGCAAGGCAGTGAGAGAGAACTTCTCGCGATTTTCAGGAACTGCGGTCGTGGCTATCGTCAGCAAGGACGTCACTTTAGCAAGAGAAAAATTCGACTTACCAGCTTCATAAAAAAGGCGACAACAAAAGATATTGGAGAGCCTTTGATCAAACACAAGTTTTTGATCAAATGCTCGGGGGCTACTTTGGAAAAATGAAAAATTAGAGAAAGACAAAATAGAAATGGTGTGAGCCTATGATCAAATACAAAATATTTGCTCATAGCCTCGGGGGCTACTCCCATCGGGAGCGCTGTTCGCGCACCCGAGAGATTTGAAAATTTCGGCAGAGAAAGAAAATATAGCGGCATAAGACGTGGAGCCTACACCCAAGCACAAGTCCTTGGCTGTAGCCTCGGGGGCTACTCCCATCGGGAACGCTGTTCGCGTGCCCGATGAAATTATAAAAAAAAAGATAGAAGAACAAGAGAGTATATTTCGAGTTATAAATAACTCTACATATACTCCCATCAGGAGAGCAATATAAGTCATCCGTTGACTCAATAAAATGTGCCATTCCAACAGCCGAATAAGCACTCGATAATATATTCTCAGAACGCCAAAGTTGCGAACAATTTCTGAATGCCGCAAAATTTGCGAAGGTAAGACCCCAGATCCGTTCTGTGTGGCGTGGCGCCGTCTCTGACGTCGGTTGGCTACTTTTATCCGTATCAACAGATACGAAGAAAAATCCTAACGGACGCGTTAGGTACCCGATAAATATGACTGGGACTCGACAGAATGGTAAGACCTTAAGCGGCACCTGTCGAAGTTTACACCAGTATCCCGAGATCATGTCCAGGGACGTGATCTTGAAGTAGGTTTTTGCGGATTGCCACTAGAGCAGTTAACTAGTACCTGATCCGTCAGATGAACTAGCCCCAACTACCATTGTCCCTGTACAATATAGAAATTCATATGAAGAAATATAGAGAAGTTTAAAGTTGTCGAGTAAATATAAACAGTGGAGATTTTCCCTGACTCTACGATTCAAGCAAAATCTCGGGGGCTACTGACATAGGCATCCCCAATGGGCCTATCGAAGATAGTACCTGGGGTTTACTGAAGGCCCACGACTTGAGGAATAAGAAGAATCGGGAGCCCAAGTTGATATTAGGGAAAGTTAGAGTTGAATTAGGAGATGATGTTTGTAATCTTGCGGGATGAGTTGGAAACCCTCCCGGACTCTGTAACTTGTACAATACGAATCCCTCGGCTCCACCTCCTATATAAGGGGGAGTCGAGGGACAAAGAAAGCATCGAATCATTGTCTCAAAAACCTAGTTTTCATAATCGTCGAGTACTTTTCGGCTGAAACCTTCGAGATCTACTTGCCCTCTACTTCCAACTAAACCCTAGTCTACAACCCGTAGGCATTGACAAGTTAATCCCTTGTCAGCATCCTCTCGCTTCACGACACCACCAACAAACTCCAAGCTCAACTCTATGATGTTCAGAATCAAAACTGTGAGTATGAAAACAGGTTTAAACACATAAGCTATGCTGCTAGTTTCAGGATTCCTGAGACCAAGATGTCGTTTGTTGATGGAGAGCCTCTTCCTTGGAAGTCTGATGATGGGAAGAAATCATCACCACCACCGCCGAAGGAGTAATTCATCATTGGTATTGGCACCCCCTTGGTTTGTTCCAAGCTTGGGGGAGTGCCGCGGTATCACATCATCACTTTCTTTTACTTTTTACTATCAAGTAGTGTCATATCATGAGTAGGGAAGTTATCATATAATATGGGTTGCGGTGTGGAAGTATCTCTCTTTAGTTGGTTTTCTATGTATCCCTTGGTGTGAGTTATCGTGATGGAATATTAATGAGAAGTCTTATCATTTACATATTGCACATCTTATTTTAGTTTGCAATCTCTGCTATATGATTGATCTTGTTGTTAGTATTGGTATCACTTTGGGAGCATTGAGTAAACCTATTTGCTTTTGGCAAACTTAGCATTGGTCAATAGCAACAACACTTTGAGTTTAAATAGAAAAGAGGAAATACATGTAGATATGTTATTTCATTGTCTTTCTTTCTTGTTAGCTCTTAGATTATTATTCTGAAGTTAAAATTGTTTGTGCTTACAAGGAAGATGCATGATTGTTTCTATCACATGTGTATTTATTTATTTTCCTCAACTCTCATGCTTGCTAATCGACCTTGCTAGCCAAAGACCTGTACTGAGAAAGAATGCTTCTCGTGCATCCAAACCCTTAAACGAAACCTATGCCATCAGTGTCCACCATAACTACCTATTATGTGGTATGTCCCTGCCATTCCAAGTAAATACTTCATGTGCTACCTTTAAACAATTCAAAATTTATCATCCCTTATTTGTGTCAATGTTTTATAGCTCATGAGGAAGTATGTGGTGTTCTATCTTTCAATCTTGTTAGGCAGACTTTCACCAATGGACTAGTGGTACATCCGCTTATCCTATAATTTTGCAAAAAAGAGCTGGCAATGGGGTTCCCAGCCCCAATTAATTAACCTTCATTAATAATTCTCTTCACATGTTTTGCTCTGATTCATCAGTAAGCAACTTAATTTTGCAAATAGACATTCCTCCATGGTATGAGATTGTTGGAAGGCACCCGAGGATTCGGTTAGCCATGGTTTGAGAAAGCAAAGGTTGGGAGGAGTGTCATCTCTAAATAAAACTAAAATAAATAGACACTCCTTCATGGTATGTGAATGATTGGGAGGCACCCGAGGATTCGGTTAGCCATGGCTTGTGAAAGCAAAAGGTTGTAAGGAGTGTCATCCATAAATAAATAAAAACTAAAGTACATGTGTAAACAAAAGAGAAGAGGGATGATCTACCTTGCTGGTAGAGATAACGTCCTTCATGGGAGCCGCTCTTTGGAAGTCTGTTTGGCAAGGGGGTTGGAGTACTACTCAAAACTTTACTACTCTCTATATGACTTCAAAACTGAAAAAGCTCTAGCACATGATTTAATCCCCACTTCCCTCTACGAAGGGCCTATCTTTTACTTTATGTTGAGTCAGTAAACCTATTTTCCTCTATCTTAAGCAAGCAATTGAGTTGTTGTGATCAAACCATTTATGTTGTGATCTACTTAATCATGCCTTTTATTCTTCCTTGTTTAGTACAAGTTTTATCTGAATGAATATAGCTTTGAAGGTTATCAATGATTATGAGGAGATTATTATGATTGAGTATGCAAGTTTTGCTATAAGCTTTAATATAAGAGTGATGCTCGATAGATAAGTACAATCTGTTAACTGTTCCCTGACCAAGAACGAAGTTTGCCATCACCAATTATGATTTCTTATGCACCTTTATTTGTGATTACCTTCTACTTATTTCAAGTTGAATTATATGAGGAAGTTGTTCACTAGAATGTCTTGTGTGAATTAATATGATGCTTCTTGTCCGTATTTGGTTTATCGACTCTTCACTCCATAAACATGTGGTCTTGTTTACTGAGTTTAGTTTCGCTTGGGGACAAGCGAAGTCTAAGCTTGGGGGGAGTTGATACGTCCATTTTGCATCACTATTTTATATCATAATTTACTGTTATTCATTGATATATTTCATATTTAGAGGTGATACTTATGTTATTTCATCTATTTTGCATGTTTCATGATTATTGGAGGATCATTCACCGGAGTCAGGATTCTGCTGGAAAAAACACCGTCAGAATGCAATATTTCGGAAGACCAACAATTGACGGAAATTACACGGAAAATCTTATTTTTCCAGAAGACGGAGCTAGCCAAAAGGAGGAGCCGAGGAGGGCCACCATGGCCCCCCCATAGGCCGGCGCGGGCCCAGGCCTGGCCGCGCCGCCTTGTGGGGAGGGGGCCCACAGCCCCCCTTCTGGCGCCTCTCCTTCGCGTACTTCTTCGTCCCGAAAACCTAAGATCCAGAGGATAGTCGCGAAGAGTCACAACCGCCTCTGCGGGGCGGAAAACACCAGAGAGAAAAGAGTTCTCCGGCAGGCTGAAATCTGCCGGGGAAATTCCCTCCCGGAGGGGGAAATCGACGCCATCATCACCGTCATCAAGCTGGACATCATTGGGATCATCATCACCATCATCTCCATCATCATCACCGCCATCTCCACCGCTGCACATCATCACCGCTGTAACATCTAGGGTTGAATCTTGATTGTTTGATAGGGGAAACTCTCCCGGTATTGATTTCTACTTGTTATTGATGCTATTGAGTGAAACCATTGAACCAAGGTTCACTACTAGGAAAAGGCCTATAGGTGGAGGCAAGTGGTGCCGGCGCACCACCTTGGACGTGCGCCTGTGGAACATGTTGCCGGCGCACCAAATAAGCGCCGCGCCGGCGATGGACGCCCACTGCCGGCGCACCTTCTGATCCGACGCGCCGGCGCTATTTCCTGGCAACACCTCGCAGCAACTCGGGCCAGGCCCACGAAGCATTGCCGGCGCACCAGCCCATGAGCGCGCCGGCGGTAATTTACTATTGCCGGCGCGCTCGTGGGCTGGTGCGCCGGCAATGCTTCGTGGGCCTGGTCTGGAGCAGATATAGCTGGATGGGCTATATACTGCCGGCGCACCCAGGTCCTGGTGCGCCGGCAGTAACCTGGGACTTATTACACATCCACCAACCAGCACTCACACAAGCCACTTCACTCACTCCTCATCCACACAACCCGACCCTTCTACCAACCCAGCTCATTTTTGCCTATTCCTATCCCCAATTTAGCTAATTTGACCAAACAAAATCATATTTTTTTAGCAAATCTTCCCTTCCTACATGCATCTCCCACATCCCTCTATGTAGATCTAGATCTACTATCCCGCATTGACCGCTCAATCTAGATCTAGATCTAGAAAGTCGGCTTCCATACGCCGTGGTCGCGGCGCGTCGTCTCGATCTCGTTGACGAATATATCAAACAAATAGGTTATTAATGAACAAATTGAGGAATGAAATCGATATATATTGGACATTTGAAGCAAAAGCTCGTGTGTGGCATATATATATATGTTGTGTTTGTGTTTGTGCTTGTGTGTGTTGGCGTTGAAAATAAGTTGCCAACGTTGCGCCGAAATGTTGATTCTTTAAGTTTCCGTTTCGGCACATTTCTTGCGCTCCTATGTCCTACCGTGTTGGAAGGTCATGCCGAAATTTTCCGTGAAAACTACCGACGGATGGATGGTTCTAATCAATTATATAATCTTACCATGCAGGCGATAATGGTTATCGAGATGAGTGAAAGCGTCGTGATGAGATATCTGAAACACGCGATCATCGACATGTATGAAAATAACCGCACGGAGGTATTGTGTCCGTGCCAGAGATGCAAACGAGGGAAATGGTTTGACCCGTATTCAGGCAAATTGCAGGGGCACCTGCTCACTAATGGTTTCATGCATGGACACACTCAATGGATGAGTGATGATGGCGCGGAGGTCAATGGGGCGACGGCAGCAGGTGGTAATAATGGCCGGCTAGAAGGAGGGCATCATGATATTGATGACGATGAAGAGTTTGTCGCACAGGACGATAACCTTGACGACAACAATAACCTTGACGACGACGAAGAGGTGCCGCTAGCTTCAGTCGTGCGGGACCCTCATCTTCAAGATCTGCTTCTCGAAAAGACGAAAGGTGCCAAGCGGAAATCAAAGCTTGAGCAACTCGAGATAGACTCGAATACTCCATTGTACGACTCAGGTCGCGGGTTGGGGGAGTCTCGCTTGAGAGTAGCTCTCGATGTGCTGCAGATGAAGGCGAAACACGGATGGACGGACACAAGCGTCGACGACATCCTGAAATACGTGAAAGATCTCCTTCCTGCCGGGAACACGTGTCCTGGTAGTCTAGCTGAGGCCAAGAGAATCACGTGCCCTCTCGATTTACCCCACGAAAAGTATCACGCCTGCATCAACGACTGTATCATTTATCGCAATGAGCACATGGACAAGACCAAATGTCCTGTGTGTGAAGCTGAACGGTACAAGAAAGGGAAGAAGAAAGCTCCTCGGAAAGTTGTGTGGTACTTCCCGCTCGCCCCCGGCTTCAACGGTTCTACGCGGACCGCAAGGAAGCAAAGCTCATGCGCTGGCACGCAGAAAGAAAGGAGGTAGTGTTGAATGATGAAGAGCGGATTGAGCACCCAGTGCTGACGCACCCTTCGGATGCAAGCCAGTGGAAAGCATTAGACAATGAATTCGGAAGTTTTGGGGCAGATCCCAGAAACATCAGGTTGGGTGCGAGCACGGACGGATTCAATCCGTTCGGAAACCAGAGCAGCACACATAGCACATGGCCCGTGTTTGTATGGATCTACAACCTCCCGCCCTGGCTGTGCATGAAGAGGAAGTACATACAGATGAGTATGCTAATTCAAGGGCCGACACAGCCAGGAAACGATATCAACATGTATCTCGAACTATTAAAGGAGGAGCTTGAAACGTTGTGGGCGGAGGAAGGGGTAGATACATGGGACGCCGTCGCGGAAGAATATTTCCCTTTGAGAGCCGCGTTGATCACGATGGTGCAGGACTACCTCGGATACGGTTACATTTCGTGCCAGGTGTGCCATGGACACAAGGCATGTGTCAGGTGCATGGAAGAGACGATGTTTTTGCAGCTTGGTAAGGATCCCTGCTCTTCGAAAATAGTTTACATGGGGCATCGAAGGTGGCTACAGAAGACTGACCCGTGGAGAAAGCGTGGAGATCTGTTCGATGGTACAAATGAACCCCGAGGACCTCCACGTAAGAAGAGCGGCGAAGAGATCGATACATTACTGAAAGGTTGGAAGGAGTGCCCTACGCCGGGAAAGATTCGTCAAAAGCCTGGAGAGAAGAAGAAGAAGAAGAAGAAAAAGGAAACGACGCCGCTCATTGGTGTATGGAAAAGGAGGTCCGTGTTTTGGGACTTGCCGTACTGGAAAATTCTCGATACACCTCACTGCCTTGATGTCATGCATATTACAAAGAACGTGTGCGAGAGCTTGCTTGGCACTCTTCGCAACATGCTGGACCGGACCAAAGATGGGCCGAAAGCAAGACATGACCTGAAAGTTTTGGGCATCAGGGAAGAGCTTCAGATCCCGCCGGCCCAAGAGGGACAGTCGGAGGAGGAGGCGGACGGCGGTCAGAAGCGCAAAAGGATTAAGCAGCCAGACTATTACTGTCCCCCCTCCTGCTTCACTTTTAGTCCGGCCGAGGTCGATCAATTTTTCAATTGCCTTCTAGGAGTCAGAGTGCCCTTCGGTTACTCCGGGCTAATAAGCAGATACATGGACCCCAAGAAACGAAACTTCAGCGGCATGAAGTCTCATGACTGTCACGTGATGATGACGCAGATTCTTCCGGTTGCAATCCGAGGTATAATGGATGACCATGTCCATGCAACGCTGACTGGGCTCTGTAACTTCTTCGACGTCATAACTCGGAAGTCGATAAGCGTGAAGAAACTCGCAAGGCTCCAGGAAGAGATCGTGGTGATCCTATGTGAGATGGAGATTTACTTCCCGCCTGCATTCTTTGACGTGATGGTCCATCTGTTGATCCATATCATGGATGATATCGTCAGTCTAGGGCCGGCATTCTTACACAACATGATGCCGTTTGAAAGAATGAATGGGGTCATTAAAGGATACGTCGTAACAGGTCACATCCGGATGGAAGCATCGTCCAGGGCTGGCTCACCGAAGAGTGCATCTCTTTTTGCACGAATTATCTAGACATCGAGGACCCTGTTGGTTTGCCTCAAAACAAGCACGTCCGCAGGTTCGAGGGAGTAGGCCACAAAAATGGAAGGAAGGAACTGCACGTGCACATGTCTGGTCGGACTTCCGACTTTGACAGGGCCAACTTAGTAGCGCTACAACACATTGACTTGATCGATCCTTGGTTGAAAGAGCACAAAACCATGATAGAGAACAGTGGCAAGCCGATGATGACGGAAGCAGAAATATACAGAGAGCACAACTCCTCTTTCGCACGCTGGTTCAAAGATCACATTGATGCTAATCCCCCACCAATGGATTCTGACAAGGATAAACTAGTATTGGCCTTGTCACATGGCCCCGCGCCCAACATCATGACTTACCAAGCGTACGATATCAACGGGTACACATTCTACACGGAAGAAAAAGACAAGAACAGTGTTTACCAGAACTCAGGGGTAACGATGGATTCCTGGACGGGTGACGTAAAGACTAGATACTACGGAAGAATCGAGGAAATCTGGGAGCTTAGCTACGCTGGGGAGAAAGTGCCGATGTTCCGTATCAGATGGGCTAAGAGCGTCACAAAAGAAGACCGGTATTTCACCACCATATTTCTACCCGAAGCCAACAAATCAAAGTCCACGAACGCTACAGCGCAGAATGAGCCATGGGTACTGGCAGAACACGTGCACCAATGCTTCTTCATAACCGACCCATCCAGGCCTAGCCGTGTTATCGTGAGGAGAGGCAAGAGGACCATCGTCGGAATGGATGGAGTCGCCAACGAGGAAGACTTCGAAGGACAAGTCGGAGATCCAATGATGGAAGAATCCGAGGACGAAGACACAACATACACCACAAGAAGAAGCAGGACCACGCTACCGAGGTCAGGTCGACCCTTCAAAAGAAGAAGTCACGACACGGGGCTAAATTATTCAACGACGAGCAAGAAAAGCAAGAAGAAAGCGAAACACTCTTCTCAATCGATGATGTAAAACTTTATATGCAATCTATAACTCATATTTTGTGTAATTCATAACTACTCATATGGTCATGGCCAATATTTTATGTATGACTAATTAATATTGTGTTGGTCAATATTTTGTGTATGTATATATAACTCATATTTTTTTTGTAATGCCTAATTAAGATTTTGAAATTGTTTTTGCATATATAACTCATGCATATTTCTTGGCTATTATCTTGAAAAGATAAGAACAGAAATATAATAGAAAAGGCCAGAAAAGAAATAAAGAAAAACAAAAGAAAATAGTTGGGGAGGTCATTGCATGTGATCTGGGCCAAGTCCCAGGTATACACGGGGTACACTTATTGCCGGCGCACCAGGGCTTTGGTGCGCTGGGGGTCCACCTGTCCCCGGCGCACCAAAGCCCTGGTGCACCGGCAATAAGTGTACCCCGTGTATACTTGGGACTTAACCGCACGCGAGACTAGCTTTCTCCCTCCCCATTCCCAATTCATCGACGACGAACCCTAACCGCCACCGTGAGCGACGCCGTGAGCTTCACTGCCCCGCCACGCCGTCCTCGACCGTTCGCCACCATCCCCCTCCACCAGCCCCCACCACCTGCCCCATACACGCCACCGCTGCCGTTGGAGTAGGGGACGTCGGAGGAGGACCACGCTGCCGCCGCCGTCGGAGGAGGACCACGCTGCCGCCGCCGTTGGAGGAGGAACACTCTGTCGCCGCCGTTGGAGGAGGACCACGCTGCCGCCACCGTGAGCTTCCCTCTCCCCTTCCCTCTCCCCTCCCCCTTCCCTGAAATTGGTTCAAATTTCTTCCAATTGCTATGAAATTGGTTCAAATTGATGCTCGATCCCCTCCTGTACCCTGCATTGCTATGAAATTGATGATTTAGGGTTCATTTAAATGCTTGCAGTATGCTCGATCCCCTCCTGTTCTGTCCATCAATTCTCTGGTTTATAAAAAATGATGATTTTGGGTTCATACATATTTCAATGTTAGGCTTTTTGCAACACTGATAAGATTGTGTATTGAATCCCTGATAATTTGATGCCCTGGTTCATAGTGCCCAATTGTAATTTGATGCCACACGATGAACTGGTGCTGCTAGGTACTGCCCAAATCCTAATTTGATGCCCTGGTTCATTCTCTGGTTCATTGAAATATATCAGCTTATAAGGAGGTTAATTGCTAGCAGTAGCAAAAAAGGAAGTTTGTTTACTTAATTTAAACTTGATGTCCAACGAAATTGCTATTAGGGTTCATTCATTGGTTCTTGCAGTAGCCCTAACGAAATTTGTTCTCTGGTTTGAATGCTAAAATTGGTTTGAAAAGCTAGCAGTAGCTTCAAATGCTAGCAGTATTGTTCTCTGGTTTTGGTTCTTTTTGTTCATAGAAGAATGGCTGATATTGGAATAATGCATGATATTGTTGGTGCATAGAAGAATTTCTGGATAATCTTGATGAATAACTAAATGAATTTGTTACTCCATCATAAAAATATGCTATTGCAGTCCATGCTATTATAAGTGGGTACAATCTCTGTATGTTGTATGCTCTCTTGTTTGAAACTAAACCAATTTTAAAATGAACCATATATATGCCACTTGATTTAGTTGCAGGTTGCAGTAGGAAAAAAGAAAATGAACAGAGGTTTGGTTCAAACATGAAAAAATAAAAATGAACAGAAGTTTGGTATTTGGGGCAAATGATAAAAATTGGTTCTCATTTAGGTTTTGCTCTCCGGTGAAATGCTACTATCAAAAAAAGCTCATGCTCATGCTCATGTTACTGTCACATTTCAAAACCATGCCAAAGTTAAATAACCTGTATACATGTGTATTAAATGATTTAGGATTTAAATTGGTGCTATGCTAGTTGCTATTTGCTTTAAATGATGAAATGCAGTAGCAAATGCTTTACATGTTACTCCTACTGGTCATGCTACTGCTACTGCTGTTGTTGCTGAAATGTGTATTTTGTTTGGTTCAAAATGCTCATGCATGTTCACTGGTTGTAAATAAATTTGGTTCAAAATGAAAATGCATCATTACCTACTACCAAAAAAAGAAAATGAAATAGAGGTTTGGTTCAAAATTGATTTTACTTGCAGTAGCTAAAATTTAGTTTATTTTTCACTTGTCAGCTTTCCTTGTGCATGCTACTGATCCAGGGATTTACTTCATTTGTTAATTTGCTAGCAGTAGGTTTACTAGCAGTAGCTAGTATGCAAGGTTCTCAGTAGGTGCCAGGGATTTAAAGTGTTAAGTTGCAAATATTTCATTTGTTTATGTAAATAAGCAGTAATGCTAAGTTGCTAGCTACTGCTATGCTAGCAGTAATGGGATTTAAAGTGTTAAGTTGCAAATATTTCCTTTTCTGGTTTTAAATGGATGCTGTCAAGTGTTATTTTTATGTTGATGTAAAATGCCACTGTAATGTATATGCTGAAATGCTACTGTAATTTATATGGTGATGGTTATGGTGATGGCATGGTTATGGAGATGGTTATGGTTATGGTTATGGCATTTATATGTTTGCATTTCTGTTACAGGGATTGAGTTGCTATTGAGTGCCGGAATGTCGATTCATTTCCGTTCCGGCAATTCTAGCACTCGGCATGACCAATTTTTAGCAAAGGTCATGCCGAATTTTTCCGTGAATTCTAACTCTTTTTCATCTTCTATTAGTGCAAGACACCATGTCGTCTCAAGAAGAGTTAGAGGAGCACTACAATAGGCACTTCTTTAGGACGGAGGAGGATGCCGAGGCCGCTGGTGTTGGCGGCGATGAGGACCATGAGATGGAGGATGCCGCTGGGGGTAGTGCCGACGAGCCAAGCGGCAACGAGGCAAGCGGCGCCGCCGGGGGTAGTACCTACGAGCCTAGCGGCGATGAGGCAACCGGCGCCGCCGGGGGTGGCGGCGAGACAAGCGGCGATGATCCTAGCGGCGCCGCCGGGAGTACTGCCACCGGGACAAGTGGAGCCAAGAGGCCGCGGAAGGCAAGGCGCCAAAACACGGTCGGCACCGGCAGAGACACAGTCAAAGAGGTGGACCCCGCCAGTGGTTTGCCGGTGGAGCCTAAGGATGTTGCCAAGGGGTACGGCAACCAACTGGCATGTATCCTCCGAGAGGTCATCAATCTCAACGAGACGGATCTCCGAGCTGAGAGCAAAGCGCATTTGCGAGCCCAGCTCATTGCGAGGTTGCACTCACGATACAAGTTCCTAGGCGACTACGCCTCCACTGATGAATCCAAGAACATTGTGAACTCACAAGCCCTCTTGAAGTTCACCAAACATCTCAGCAGCTATAAGTACATGGTGCGGAAGATGATTGCTGACGGCAAAGGTTTCGAAGAGCTCCACTCTGCCTTTCCGCATGTCTCCCAGGCGGACTTTGATGCTTTTGTGGCCAATGAAGAGCTACAAGCGACGAAGAATCGTAAGTTGTGGGGGAAGGAAATGCGGGAGCTTAACATCGGCAACCACAACCTTGGGAGCCGTGGGTACGAGGGAAAGGAGCCCTATTGGGCGAAGGAGGACGAGGCGTATGTAAATGCCGGCATTGAGAACCCCTGGCTCAAGTACAAGGACCCGCTTGAAAGAAGATTCATCAGGTCGCGGTACCATAAGAAGAAACTAACCGGGGAACTTGTCACGGACCCCAAGGTCGTAACCGACATAATTTGGTTCATGAACGACCAGAAGGTCCTGTCGTTGGAGAAAAAACTGGTAAGCAATTTACCGGTTTTATTAGATCAAGTATCGTTCATATAATAGTAGCAACATTTCTAAATGGTTCACGTTTCTTCCGCAGGAAGAAGAAAGACAAAGACTTTCTCAAGGTGACGAAGGCTCCTCGTCCCAGGCGTCGATGGGCAGGGTAGCATGGGACAAGCCTCTCGTACGGGCGCTAAACATCGTCAATGAGCATTCACCTACGAGAAGGCCGCATAGAGGCCGTGTGGCTGGCGCCGGTACAGGCCACAAGCATGATCACTACGCCTTGTCGTCTGCGGCCGATAAAAATGCGCGCAATGAGAGGAAGCAGCGGGAGGCGGAGGAAATGAGGGAGTCAATCCTAGCCCAAGTCGAAGCTGGTTTGGTACCGCAACTGGTACCGCAACTCAAAGCTACACTCGTACCTGAAGTCAAAGCTGAAGTCACCGCTTCAGTCCAAGAAGATTTCAACGCTCTACACGCGTGGTATGAGGGTGGCAAACAAGCCCCCCCCCCCCCCCCCCGAAAATGCAAGTGGTTAGCTTCGACGGCAGCAACTCGATGGTGCCGCCTTCCGCCGGCAATGACAATGTTATAATGGAGACTCCTCCGGCCGCCGGCAATGTCGCTGGTGCTAGGGATTCACCGTCCATGCCGGGTAGCAGCCCCTCCGTCACTTGCACGCCCGCCGCCGCATGTGCTGGCCCGTCGACATTAGCCGAGCTCAATGCCCTCACGGTAATTAACTAATGTGTACATCAAGTTAATATATTAGTTTCGTCATCCTTGCCCTCTCTCTAATGCCATACACATGTTCTCGCAGGCGCTCTCAACGCCATGCACCTTCCTGATGAGAGTAAACGACGAACTCAAAGACGTCGCGAGGGGGTCCATCCTTCGGCCCCTGGATAAGAAGTGGCACACACGAGATATGGCGGATGACGTTTACCGGGTTGAAGTGGATCGGGCGTTACCGGGCTATGAGGATTTGTTTCCTCCTAATCAACCGCATGGTGCCGATGACGATAGCCCGTTGAATCTGGCCTCACTGAAGGGTTGGGTACTGCTATGGCCGAAGACCCTAATTCGGATCAACACCTACTCGGGGTCGACGGCAAGCAAAGACAAGCACCTTGCGGCGCCACATGTCAGCGTCCCTCCACGACAGCCAGCGGTGCCCGTGGTCATCGCCCCACCAGAACGGCCAGCTGCGCAGGTCAGCGCCCCACCACAACAGCCAGCTGCGCCAGAGGCCGAGGAATACGAATGTGACAACTTCCAATGGGATATTCCTACGTCTTCACAAGTTGTTCAGGAGGATGCGCCGGCCTTGAAATATGTGTGCTCCAAGAAGCTGTTCGATTCTCAAGAAACGGCTGAGGAGGAAAATCCTGAGGAGGTCGCCACCGCCGCCGTCAAAAATATGTTGAGCCCAAACACACTCCGTGCTACGGCCACTACGGCGATGGAGGGTCCATCAGTACAACCCAAGAAGAGGAAGATGCAAAATAAGAAGGACGCCCAAGACAAGGCGGCGGTGGCCAAATCCAAGGACAAGGTCCCACTCCTTGACAAGTTGCCAAACAATTGGTGACCTCTCCATCACTTGGGTGAACCGATGCTGCCGGAGCATGTCCTGAAGAAACTCACCCCGGATATGAGGAGCTTGCATGAGACTGTCAGGCATGTGGAGAACCTTCTTCTCAAATCAAAAGATCCTGGTTACCCTCTCTTCGTGGCGAAGGTGCCAACTGGCATGAACTTCGTCGAGAAGTACCCCGCGGACTTGTGCTTCATCCGGTTCAACGACATCTTCAGCATCTATCGCATGCAAGCGCTCCACTTTAGTGTGGTTCGCCTAGTTGCTCTTAGCTTGTCTGCCCAGATTGTTAAGTAGGATACGCCGACCATCGCGATAATGGACCCCTTCTATATGCGGGAGAGCATCATCTGCAACGCTGGGGATCGGGCGATTGCCACCCAGCAGGTCGAGGATTTCATGCTGGCGAACATTAAAAAGGGCGCCATTCTCATCCCTTACTTCCCCGAGTAAGTAATCACTCGCTAGTCCCCCATTACCATTCTATCCTATATCTCCATTTTCATTTCCAAAGGTTAATCCGTGTGTTTTCCGCAGAGACAAGTTCTGCACCCTCATCGTCGTGCACCCGCAACACTCGCATGCAGTCTATCTCGACTCGGGTAGGGACCACAAGAAAGACTACGCCCACATCAAGGCCCTTCTCAATGATGCTCTCACCGGCTTCGCCAACAAGGCAGGCCCCCTCAAAGTAGAGAGGAAATCCCGAGGAGGCTTGGTCTTAACCCACACAACCAACTTCTCCTGCCTCAGGCAGTCGACGCACGACAATGGGATGGACGCGTGGTACGCCATCCTTCAGATGTAGGAGTACATAAAGTACGCAGATGACATGTTGCTACCAGAGAATCTCAGAAACAGGTTTGCAAACATGGCGGATGTCCCTGATAGAGAGATTAGAAAGAACTGGGGTCGCATCCAGCAGTTCATTTGCACGATAATCCTGCAGGATGTCACCAATAGGTCTGGCGAGTTCTTCTACGGCTACGGTCTACCACCTAATGACGAGATAGAACTCCGCTTGGAGATGTCGCGTGATGAGAGGCCATTCAACTCGCTTGAGGGCTGCCGTCCATTCCCCCCTAGATGTACAACCTGATCCTACGACAGGAACACTTGCTAAAGCTTGAACGATATGTCCTTCAATTTCTGTATTGTAATAATTGCTATATATTCCCATAGAATCGACTAGTTGCTTTTATTTAGTTGTATGAATGTGCATGTGAACATGTGTCTATAGTTTCATTTACTTTGCTATATATTTCAAGATTATGGCGTACATAGCTTAATAATTATTTGCATTTACTCGACCACTACTTGCCTCGTATTTGGAGTTCGCCGATGATTAGAATGTTCGGTCACTCGTACACTCGGGGGTGGAGCCAGTGAGCCTTGGTGCGACGGACACAAGTATCAATCTATTGTGCATCCTACCTAGCCTCACTGACTCCATCCCTGGATGTTAATATTTGTTTCGACCGACAAAGTATGAGGCACGCTATTTAATTCGTACTACTTGTCTTCTATTTGAGTCCGCACTTCTTAATTGCATTGGCCGATGACTAAAATGTTCGGTCACTTGTACACTCCGGGGTGGGGCCAGTGAGGCTTGGTGTGATGGCCACAAATATCAATCTATTATGCATCCTACCTAGCCTCACTGACCCCATCCATGTATGTTATTATTTATTTCGACCAACAAAGTATGAGGCACATGCTATTTAGTTCATACTACTTGTCTCTTATTTGAGTTGGCACTTGTTCATTGCATTGGTACTAACGTTTTACTTCTCTTGTGAATGGAGATGCCGACGACATATGTCGTGTACAAGGGGAGGGTTCCTGGAGTCTACGACGACTGGGAGGACTGTCGGAGACAGGTGCACCGTTTCAGCGGCAACAGCTACAAGGGATACCCCACTAGGGTGGAGGCGGAAGGAAGATACGCCCGTTATCTAGCGGGAGAGATGAGGGACATGAGGAGGAACCGGATGAAGACCATGGCCTTCGTGATGATGGTCATCATGACCATGTTGGTCATGTTCTATGTGATTGTAGTTTAGGTTAGGACCTACATTGTGAGGTGTATGATGATACTTGTGACGACTATGTACCAAGACTTCTAACTTTGTGAAACTTCGTCGTTCGGTGTTGCATATGCACATGTGTTGTATGAATCAACATTCCGAAACGAGACTTGCGTATTTGTGTATTGATACCGAAATGAAACTTGGCTCTCTATGTGCTTCTCATATTGCATGTAATGCTGTATAAATATGAACTGTGTTGTAAATATATATTGCTGTCAAATATGTATTGTAATATGCTGGAAAAAAGCTGAAAAAAGAATTTTCGAATTTATTGCCGGCGCACCTAAATGACCTACTGCCGGCGCACGTGGCATGCGCCAGTGCTGGAAGCACTACTGCCGGCGCAGCTGATGGTGCGCCGGTGGAACTTGTCCTTTGCCGGTGAAGCGTCGATGGCGCGCCGGCAGTATCCGGCCTATCGCCGGCGCACTGCCTGGTGCGCCGGCAGTGGCCATTTATCACCGGCCCGTTCGCACCGGCGGGCTCGTGGTGCGCCGGCAATGGGCCTTTTAGGTTCGCCGGTGGTAGGCCTTTTCCTTGTAGTGGTTTATGTTCAGATTGTTATTCATCATCTCATCACCTCTGATCATGTTCCATATGATGTCTCGTGAGTAGTTCGTTTAGTTCTTGAGGACATGGGAGAAGTCTAAATGTTAGTAGTGAATTATGTTGAGTAATATTCAATGGTTTGATATTTAAGTTGTGGTGTTATTCTTCTAGTGGTGTCATGTGAACATCGACTACATGATACTTCACCTTTATGGGCCCAGGGGAATACATCTTGTTTTCGTTTGCTAATCGTGGGGTTGCCGGAGTGACAGAAACCTAAACCCCCGTTGGTATATCGATGCAGGAGGGATAGCAGGATCTCAGAGTTTAAGGCTGTGGTTAGATTTATCTTAATTACTTTCTTGTAGTTGCGGATGCTTGCAAGGGGTATAATCACAAGTATGTATTAGTCCTAGGAAGGGCGGTGCATTAGCATAGGTTCACCCACACAACACTTATCAAAACAATGAAGATTAATCAGCTATATGAAGCGAAAGCACTAGACTAAATTCCCGTGTGTCCTCAAGAACGTTTGGTCATTATAAGTAAACAAACCGGCTTGTCCTTTGTGCTAAAAAGGATTGGGCCACTCGCTGCAATTATTACTCTCGCATTTTACTTACTCGTACTTTATTTATCTGCTATATCAAAACCCCCTGAATACTTGTCTGTGAGCATTTACAGTGAATCCTTCATCGAAACTGCTTGTCAACACCTTCTGCTCCTCGTTGGGTTTGACACTCTTATTTATCGAAAGTACTACGATACACCCCCTATACTTGTGGGTCATCAAGGTGCTGCCCGATTGTGGCACCGTCAAGATCTTCTACGCGCTTTTGAAAGCGGCAAGTGATCATCTTCTGCAACAACGAGATCTAATATCGTAGGCTTTGGAAATCTTCAAGGGTTAGTCTCGTTCATCCCCTCGTTGCTACCATCTTCTAGATTGCATCTTGGCTTGGATTGCGTTCTCGCGGTAGGAAATTTTCTGTTTTCTATGTAACGAATCCCTACATTTTCCCCCTCCTTACTCCAAGCATGTGACTTTGCATCCCTTCCTCAACTACTCCCCCCTTTTCGACATAACATAAGTCCTCCTTTTATATTACAAGAGGATACCACAAAGTGTTCGTGCATGTTGCATGTGTGGCAACCAGTGGGAAGGGAGGCAAGATGGCCGAACCGCCGCCGAGAGCCCACATGGCCTGTCCAATCTTGACCTAATGCCCTCGATCCGTCTTGTCGACCTACCCCTGCGCCTAAGATGCTGCTCTAACGAGCAGTGACAACGCCAATGGTCTCCTCATGAAGAAAATGCCAGGTGGAGAGCATGCGCTCCTGGGATCTGGACACACCTCCCGTTCCCGGGAACACCTTTTGCACCAATTGAGGCATCATGCCTAGTAGCAAAAGCTTCTGGGTGGAGCCCCTCTTGGGCAATGTTTCTCACATGGGGCAAAACGCGGCTGACTCGGCGACCTCTCGGGGCGAGCTCCTAGAAGATGTCGTGTGGCCTCTGTGAACGACATATTTGAGAAGTTCCGCCACCGTAGATCCCTGGACATGTTCCCTGCGATGTCTCCTCCAGGGCGGCACCTCTGCTAGGGATGCAGATCCCGCATGCTTCCATGTTCTTCTTGTGGGCTTGGTGCGGAACTCCGTCAAGACGGAAGGTCCTTTTATACACGAGGCGCTGCCCCCGCCGTTGTCTTGTTCTTCCGGCAAGCCATCGTGCGCTACATGCCTCATCGCCTCAAGCAGTGTCTCCACCCACGCGTCTAGCATGGTGGGGACCCTAGTTCCCACTAGGTAAATAGTAGCCCCTCGGCCCACTATGTTTCCTCCACCTAGGCAGCTTCACCGCCATCTTCGAGGGGAAGTCAAAGAGGGTGTACACCTTGCCAACGTCCACCCACACCCAACTCTCCGGAAGTTGTAAAGCTTCTTTGACCACTTCCCACGAGGAAGGGATGCTCTGCATGAAGGGAAACTCCCCCCAAGATCTCTGAGGTCCGTGTGCTTACCCGCAAGCACTAGAAGTGGCGAAACAAGGCCACCGAGGGCCGGACGCCCATGAAGGCCTCACAGCTGAAGCCGAAGACGGCGATGGTGGTCAAGGACTTGGAATGGAGGTGCGCTTGTTGGATGTTGTAGTACTCGAGCAGCGCCGGAATAAAGGAGAGAAGGGTAGCACCAAGCCAGAGTACATTGCCTGGATGAAAAAGCGGTACATGGTGGAGGTCACTGATACGTCCAAAACGTATCTACTTTCCCGAACACTTTTGCTATTGTTTTGCCTCTAATTTGTGTATTTTGGATACAACTAACACGGACTAACGCTGTTTTCAGCAGAATTGCTCTGGTGTCTTGTTTTTGTGCAGAAATTCAACTTTCGGGAAAATCCTCGGAATTTATACCAAAGGGCCTATTTTACCAGAAGACTCAGGGAGCCAGAAGGGCAAGCCAGGTGGAGGCCCGAGGGCCCCACACACTAGGCCGGCGCGGCCCAGGAGGGGGGCGCGCCGCCCTAGTGTGTGGCCCCCTCGGCTGGCCTCCGACGCCCTCCTCTGGACTACTTAAAGGGTTCGATCTAAAAAACGCGAAGACGAAACTCCAGAAAGACTCCAGGGGCGCCGCTGCCATCGCGAAACTCCAATTCGGAGGACAAAAGTCTCTGTTCCGGCACCCTGCCGGGACGGGGAAGTGCCACCGGAAGCCATCTCCATCAACGCCACCGCCTCCATCATGCTCTGTGAGTAGTTCCCCCATGGACTACGGATTCTAGCAGTAGCTAGTTGGTACTCTCTCTCCCATGTACTTCAATACAATGATCTCATGAGCTGCCTTACATGATTGAGATTCATCTGATGTAATCGGTGTTGTGTTTGTTGGGATCCGATGGATGATACATTATGACTAGTCTATCTATAAAGTTTGTGAAGTTATTGTTGCTGCAATTTTGTTATGCTTAATGCTTGTCACTAGGGCCCGAGTGGCATGATCTTAGATTTAAGCTCTATAATTATTGCTTAGATTGTATCTACAAGTTGTATGCACATGTCTATGTCCGGAACCAAAGGCCCCAAAGTGACAGAAATTGGGACAACTGGAGGGGAAGGCGTAGGTATGAGGATCACATGTTTTCACCAAGTGTTAATGCTTTGCTCTGGTGCTCTATTAAAAGGAGTACCTTAATAGCCAGTAGATTCCCTTGAGGCCCGGCTGCCACCGGCTGGTAGGACAAAAGATGTTGTGCAAGTTTCTCATTGCGAGCACGTACGACTATATATGGAAAACATGCCTACATAATTAATAATATTGATGTTCTGTCTTAATGCTATTTCAATCCTATCAATTGCCCAACTGTAATTTGTTCACCCAACACTTGTCACTTGTTATTGGAGAGTTACCACTAGTGTATATCGCTGGGAACCCCGGTCCATCTCTCATCATCATATACTCGTTCTATATGTCATTGGAAGTAGTATCAACTATTTTCTGGTGCCATTGCCTCTGTGTTACTATTACCGCTGCTGTGTAACTATTACTATTGCTCTCATATTACTGTTGCTTTCACATCACCCCTGTTACTAGTGCTTATCCAGGTGCAGCTGAATTGACAACTCAGTTGTTAAGGCTTATAAGTATTCTTTACCTCCCCTTGTGTCGAATCAATAAATTTGGGTTTTACTTCCCGCGAAGAGTCTTGCGATCCCCTATACTTGTGGGTTATCAAGACTATTTTCTGGCGCCGTTGCCGGGGAGCATAGCTTTATTTGGAGGTTCACTTGGATTGATATTGTTCGCTGAAAATTCTCCATCATGGGTAAATCTCGCGATCCTAAAGTCGCCATATTACCATCCACTACAAGAAAAGGTACAACTCTGAGTACCTCTGCTACTCTTGATTCACCATCTGTGATAAGTCAACTTGTTTCACCGCCGCAAGCTTCACTTGCTGGTACTTCTGCTGAATCTAAAAACTCTCATAATATTGATAATGTTTCTGCTGTGTTTGATGATAGTGGTTCATTGGGATCCTTTCTAGATGCTACAATTGCTAGGTATAGACAAATTGAAAATGCTGAAACTCCTAATGAAAATGCTGCTACACATGTTAATTCACCTGAACTTGATTATTCTAGTGATGATCCTGATGAGGATTATGTGGAACTTAATGATGATTTTGTTAATAGATGCAATGCTACTGCTGATGCAAGAAAAATTAAAAAGTTTCTCACACAATATACTGTTAGATATAAGCTATCTCCTGATCCTAAATTTGCCACATCTCCTATATGCATTAAGGATAAAGATTATGATTTTTTTCTTGATCTATCTCATATAGCTATTGTTGAGAAAACACCCTTTTGTGGTACTGAAAAAGAAAATGCTGTAGAACACATGAATGAACTTTCTTCTATGAGTAGCTTGTTTTCTGATGATGTCAAGATGCGTACTTATTTCGTTGCTAAATTTTTACCTTTCTCATTAAAGGATGATGCTAAAACTTGGTATAATAATTTGCCTCCTGGTTCTATTAAAAGTCCAGGTGATTTGCTTGATGTTTTACAGAAAATTTATAGCTTTGACCAGGAAGATGGAGAGAAATTGCCTGAAGCATGGGCAAGATTTTGCTCTCTTATCAGAGCTCGACCTGGACATGATTTGGAAAAGCATGATTTACTTGATATATTTTATAGTGGACTAACCATTGAGTCTAGAGCATATTTGGATAGTTGTGCTGGTTGTGTTTTCAGGAAAAGAACTCCAGACGAAGCTGAAGAATTATTGGCTAAAATAGGCCGGAATCATGATGATTGGACTACACCTGAACCAACTCCGACGCCAATATTGAAGAAGAGGGGTCTAATTAAATTAAATGATGAAGATATGAGGGAAGCCAAGAAGTCTCTTAAGGAGAAAGGTATTAAATCTAAAGATGTGAAGAACTTACCTCCCATAGAAGATTTATGCGAGATAATTCCCCCTTCATCCATGATTGAGGTAAACTCCCTTCAACGCTTTACTAGGGAAGATATTCCGTATTCAAAACCTCCTGCTCAATGCTTAGATGAGTTTGATAATTATATTGTTAAGCAAGAAAATTTTAATATGAGCGTAGAGAATCATCTAATGGAAAATTCTCAAGCTATTAGCAATTTGCATGATATTGTGGTGAGAACCTCCAATGATGTTAAGATGCTTGTTAAACATTTTCAAATGGTTCAAACTCAAATTGATCAACTCACTAAAGTGCAAAATGACTTGTTAAAAAATAATTCTAAAGAGAAACATGCTTATGAAGTAACAACTAGAGGCGGTGTCTCTACCCAGGATCCTCTATATCCTGAAGGGCATCCCAAAAGAGTTGAACAAGATTCTCAACGAATTGAACCTAGTGCTCCTTCTAAGAAAAAGAAGAAGAAACATAAAAATGTTGTAGAACCCTCTGAACCTATTAATGATCCTAATAGTATTTCTATTTCTGATGCGGAAACTGAAAGTGGTAATGAACATGATAATGATAATGATAAGAACGATGCTTCTGATAAAGAAGAGGTTGAAGATGAACCTGAAAAGCATGCTAAAAACAAAAAGTATACTAAAGAAGATTTTATTGCTAAGAAACATGGTAATGAAAGGTAACCTTGGGTCCAAAAGCAAATGCCTTTTCCTGCTAAGAAACTAAAATCAAAGGAAGAAGAACACTATAATAAGTTTTGCGATTGGATGAAACCTTTATTCTTACAAATCCCTTTGACTGATGCTATTAAATTGCCTCCTTATTCAAAGTATATGAAAGATATTGTCACTAACAAAAGGAAAATCCCCAATGAGGAGATTTCCAGTATGCTTGCTAATTACTCTTTCAATGGCAAGGTTCCAAAGAAGTTGGGCGACCCAGGTATACCTACTATTCCTTGTTCTATTAAGAATAATTATGTTAGAACTGCTCTATGTGATTTGGGAGTGGGTGTTAGTGTTATGCCTTTTTCTCTTTACAAGAGAATTTATTTAGATAAGTTGATACCTACTGATATATCTTTGCAAATGGCTGATAAATCTACTGCTATTCATGTTGGTATATGTGAGGATGTTCCTGTTCAAGTTACTAATAACTGCTTGATATTAACTGATTTTGTTGTGTTGGAAATGCCTGAAGATGATAATATATCTATTATTCTTGGAAGACCTTTTCTTAACACCGCATGGGCTGTTATTGATTGCAATAAAGGAAAGGTTACTTTCAATGTTGATGATAAGGAGCATACCGTCTATTTCCCCAAGAGGATTGATAAAGTATGTGGAGTTAATACCATTTCTAATGTGAGAACTATCAAAGTGGGAGCTATTGATTGTCCTATATATGAGCCTAAAGAAGGATATCAAAATCTTATGATTGGATCCATATCAATACAATTCAAGGTAACATGATTGATTTGAGGTTTATTTCTTCTTATGCTATGTAAAATTTATTTGGTGGCAAGACTTGATCAACCTTGTTAACAAATACTTTTTATATGCATAGAGGAGGTAAACAACATCTCTTTCTTCCTCCACTTGTTTTACTTGCTGTAGCACTTTTGTTTTGCAAAGTTCCTTAGTTAATTAGAGATTTCAAAATCTTTTTCTGCCCAGTAATAATAAATTTAATACCCAGAAATGTGCATTTTTTCAAAGTTTTCAAAAATTCACAAAAATTATACAGTTGGTCCTATTTTTGGAAGACGCACCTGGGAGCACCTGGCGATGACCAGTGGGGCACCCCACAGGCCGGCGCGGCCAGCAAGGGGGGCGCGCCACCCTGGTGTGTGGGCTCCCCCTTGCCCCACTTTTCCATCTCTTCCTCCCACTCTCTTCTCACTCCCGAAAATACCATTTTCAGCTTTCTCTCACTCGCGTTTCTGCTCAAGAGCTCAAGTTTTCTCGATCTCTTTGCTCAGTCCAGATTTCTGTCTGAAATTTGGCACATTTGCTCTCCGGTATGTGACTCCTCCGATTATCCAAGTAGAATTTTGTTTGGTTGAGTATATCTTGAATATTTTGCTGCTGTAGGTAACATGTTTAGTGAGCTTGCATGCTTGTTCTAAGATGTATAAACTAGTTTTGATGCATGATTAGTACTCTAGCAAGTTCCTATAGTAGTTCCCCTCAATTATATGTCACCAAATCAAATTTTATAATGTTTGTTGAAAATTTCAGAAAATGGAGTGGAATAGACATCAACTAAATCAACAAGAATTGGAGGTGCAACAAGTCATGAGAGTGAACCGCGAAGAGGGAGTATACCCCTCTTACTACCCGTGCACATATTTCATGAGAAGTGCAGGAATCTTCGGACATGTTCAGAATCTAATTTCTCGTGCAGGGTTGAATGATTTTGTTGACGGAGAACCATACCAATATGCAAAATTGACTATGTCTGTTGTGCAGGATTTTAAGTTCAATTGGTCGCAATCTAACCCCATGGTTCAGTACAAAATTTATAATAAAACTGTCAACTTGCCATTCGATGATTTTTGTACAGCAATTAGAGTGCCGCAATGGGGATCATGCGAGAAGATAAGGGGATCGCCGCGAGAGCTCTTAAACCTCTTCGAGATGATTTGTCATGGAAGGAGCTTCTCAGAGGATGGTGGTAAAATCAGTAGCATTCAACTCCCAGCTATTCGCTACTTTGCTTATTTCATTACTAAGTGCGTTCTTGCTAGAAAGTATGCAAGTAAATTATCTATCTAGGATTTAGCTTTTCTAGCTGCTACATTGCATAGTAATAAGGCTTATAATTTGGGTGCGTTGATAGCTTATAGACTTGCTATTAACCGTGAGAAGGGCGGAATTTGTGGAGGTCTCATCGCCTCTCGTTTACTAGCTTTGCATGGTGTAGAACCTCACCATCTTGATATTCAACTTCCCATAGAAAAACTTGACATAGTCTCCATGATTAAACATGAATTTGTTTCTGATTCATCTAATTTGGGTAACCTATTTTACAAGATGACATTTTATAAGAAAACTTGGAGAATAACTAAGAAAACTGAAAAACTAGTAAGATTGCCTGCGCCTGTTCTATTTAACCTTGATTCCAGGGAGGATTGGTCAGTCACGGAAGGTGCACTGAATGCATACATAGAGGGAGGAGGCCATCATGCAAGAGACAACACGGAGGAGGCCGAGGAACACCTCGACTCGTCATCCGATGCAGCAAGTTCCTCGCATCAACATTTTGGATATGTGGAGCCTCCACGCTTTTCTTCTGCACAGGGACCTCACTATGACTACGCCATGTATGATCCACTGGCGTGGAACAGCGACCCTCGCTGGGGTTGAACTCCACTTAGGCCAAAAGCCTAAGCTTGGGGGGAGGTATACCGGCATCACTCATTCTTTGCATATTATGGTTGCTGGATACTTGTATATACTTGTTTAGTTTCTTTAAGTGGTTTTCTAATAAGAGGGAGATGATATTTGGGGAAGTGCTGCCTGAAAATAGATTCTGGACTGTTACCAAAAAAATTCTAAAAAATAGCCAGAACGATATTTTGTGAAGCCTATTTTTTTGCATGTTCCCCAGGTTGTTATCTAACTTTCATTAGTTGAACACTTTTCGATTTGAGCAGTGGAAGAATTTCTTAAAAATCGATTACTGTACTGCTGTCAAGTTTGACGAATTCCTGCTGCTTTGTGTTTGTGTGACTTTTCTAGTTTCCATTTTCTTGTTTTTGCTTTGTTTCCTTCCTAAAACACAAAAAGACCAAAAATATTTCTGTTGTTTCTCTTCACCATTTGGTTTATTTTGGTTTCTTGCATTTATTTTGCTTATTTGCTATCGTTGGTTTGCTATAAGAAAATCCAAAAAGATTTTGCTTTGTTTGCTTGTTTCCTTTTGTTCTTGTTTCCAATTCGAAAACACCAAAAATATTTGCTGTTCTTCTTTGGTTTTGTAAAGTTCATTATGAGTTCAATGGTCTTCGGTGGCTGGAGCGTGGTTTTCATTTCATATTATCCAAGCTACACAAGTGAAAGACAATAATGACGATCTACGACAATTCGATTGTGGTGAGAGGCTGGTATGAACTCTATTTCAGGTTCAAAAAAAAGAACTCTATTTGTTTTCATTTTTGTACATATACTCATCCATGTGAGCATGCTTAGTTGGTTCATGTGAGGTATATGTCATTTAAGAAAGTTTAGTAATTCATGATCTCTCATGTTTAGCTCCAATTTATTAATATGAGTAGCATGTCATGGATGTTTGCTTGCATTGTTTTATTCATATATAGGTATGACATTGTGGTATCCTCCTCTGAATAATTCATTTGGATCGACTTGGCACATGCTCACGCATGCATATGACTGAACAAAAGTCAATTAAGCCTCTATGATTTACATTGCTTCAGAGTTCTTGTATCACTTTTATGCCTCCGTTAATTTACTTTGCCGCAAGCATGATTATGACAGTGACTGCTCTCTTGATTTTTCGCTCCCTAGTCTATTGCTAGCCTTCACTTGTACTGAGCGGGAACGCTGCTCGTGCTTCCAAACACCTGAAAACCAAGTTGTTCCAAAGTGTCCACCATAAATACCTATGCATGGCATTTCAAACCATTCCAAGTAAATTCTCATGCGCTACCTTTAAACCTTCAAAATGCTTCTCAATTTGTGTTAATGTTTTATAGCTCATGAGGAAGTATGTGGTGTTTATCTTTCAACCTTGTCATTTACTTTTGACGGACTTTCATAATAAGAGCTGGCAACGGGGTGCCCAGCCCCAATTAATAACTTCATTAATAATTCTCTTCACATGTTTTGCTCTGATTCATCAGTAAGCAACTTAATTTTGCAAATAGACACTCCTCCATGGTATGAGATTGATGGTAGGCACCCGAGGATTCGGTTAGTCATGGCTTGTGTAAGCAAAGGTTGGGGGGAGTGTCACCCATAATAAAACTAAAATATGTGTGTAAACAAAAGAGAAGAGGGATGATCTACCTTGCTGGTACAAATAACGTCCTTCATGGGAGCCGCTCTTGAAAGTCTGGTTGGCGAGGTAGTTGGTGTACCCATTACCATTCATTGACAACAACAAACACCTCTCAAAATAATTTTAGTCATGTTTTAAAAATGAAAAGCTCTAGCGCATGTTAATCCCTGCTTCCCTCTGCGAAGGGTCAATCTTTTACTTTTATGTTGTGTCTCCATCCTTTCTTTGAGCACTTTCTTGAGAGCACAACTGTCATTCTTAGTATAATATGCTTGTCCCAAAATATGAATGACTGTGGTATAACTTTGACGCTTTTATCTTTGACAATCTCTATTTCTAGTCTTTCTATGAACCTCAGAGGTGCCTGGGCATTTATGTTTTGCTGTTCAAATTCGGGCAAGCGAGATACCACTTTATCATACCCGTTTATGAACATTGCAATCCTGCTTATAGACATGATTCATGATGCTTATTATTAATTGTTGGTACCTTTCCATGATTGACATAGCTATTAGATGATCTTATTTGCATGTACCTTATTATGAACTGCCTAAGTGTTAGCCATATCATGAGAATATTTACATCATATGAGCAAATGTGTTCGTGAAAGTTCTTTTATCGCACCCAGTTGTTAACTGAATTGCTTGAGGACAAGCAATAAGCTAAGCTTGGGGGGAGTTGATACGTCCAAAACGTATCTACTTTCCCGAACACTTTTGCTATTGTTTTGCCTCTAATTTGTGTATTTTGGATACAACTAACACGGACTAACGCTGTTTTCAGCAGAATTGCTCTGGTGTGTCTTGTTTTTGTGCAGAAATTCAACTTTCGGGAAAATCCTCGGAATTTATACCAAAGGGCCTATTTTACCAGAAGACTCAGGGAGCCAGAAGGGTAAGCCAGGTGGAGGCCCGAGGGCCCCACACACTAGGCCGGCGTGACCCAGGAGGGGGGCGCGTCGCCCTAGTGTGTGGCCCCCTCGGCTGGCCTCCGACGCCCTCCTCTGGACTACTTAAAGGGTTCGATCTAAAAAACGCGAAGACGAAACTCCAGAAAGACTCCAGGGGCGCCGCCGCCATTGCGAAACTCCAATTCGGGGGACATAAGTCTCTGTTCCGGCACCCTGCCGGGACGGGGAAGTGCCCCCGGAAGCCATCTCCATCAACGCCACCGCCTCCATCATGCTCCGTGAGTAGTTCCCCCATGGACTACGGGTTCTAGCAGTAGCTAGTTGGTACTCTCTCTCCCATGTACTTCAATACAATGATCTCATGAGCTGCCTTACATGATTGAGATTCATCTGATGTAATCGGTGTTGTGTTTGTTGGGATCCGATGGAGGATACATTATGATTAGTCTATCTATAAAGTTTGTGAAGTTATTGTTGCTGCAATCTTGTTATGCTTAATGCTTGTCACTAGGGCCCGAGTGGCATGATCTTAGATTTAAGCTCTATAATTATTGCTTAGATTGTATCTACAAGTTGTATGCACATGTCTATGTCCGGAACCAAAGGCCCCAAAGTGACAGAAATTGGGACAACTGGAGGGGAAGGCGTAGGTATGAGGATCACATGTTTTCACCAAGTGTTAATGCTTTGCTCTGGTGCTCTATTAAAAGGAGTACCTTAATAGCCAGTAGATTCCCTTGAGGCCCGGCTGCCACCGGCTGGTAGGACAAAAGATGTTGTGCAAGTTTCTCATTGCGAGCACGTACGACTATATATGGAAAACATGCCTACATAATTAATAATCTTGATGTTCTGTCTTAATGCTATTTCAATCCTATCAATTGCCCAACTGTAATTTGTTCACCCAACACTTGTCACTTGTTATTGGAGAGTTACCACTAGTGTATATCGCTGGGAACCCCGGTCCATCTCTCATCATCATATACTCGTTCTATATGTCATTGGAAGTAGTATCAACTATTTTCTGGTGCCATTGCCTCTGTGTTACTATTACCGCTGCTATGTTACTGTTACTATTGCTCTCATATTACTGTTGCTTTCACATCACCCCTGTTACTAGTGCTTATCCAGGTGCAGCTGAATTGACAACTCAGTTGTTAAGGCTTATAAGTATTCTTTACCTCCCCTTGTGTCGAATCAATAAATTTGGGTTTTACTTCCCGCGAAGACTGTTGCGACCCCCTATACTTGTGGGTTATCAGTCACATCGCGCGTGCTTGAGCATGGTGGCCCCATGCTCTTTGATGGTGGAGCCAACCACCAAGAGGGCAAGGGCGACATCCCCCTCGTTCTTGAGGGTCGACTAGAGGGTGGGCGCGTTGATCATCAGCGCTCCCCCTCCCCCCACGACGATAAGGTAGGAGCTTTCCCCGTGCCGCGTTTCGACGCCATAGCTCCTGGAGTGAGGTTGGGGTAAGAGGAGAGGGAAGTTGGATGGTGACAACAAGTTCGGATGCGAGATTGGGGGCAAGTGGTGATGGTGAAAGACTGGACAAGAAGAAGTGGGGGAATTTCTGGGTGGGGCTCACCTTTTGAGGCGCATGCAGCAGTCGGAGGCCAGGGCGGTTCCACGATCCAAAAATTCGGAGGAGCATGTCGTTTGGTCTCTACGGTCAAGATGGCAGACATGTTCGGGCGGCAGGCATGTTCCTCCACGTGCCAACGCGTGGGCCCGCAGCTTGTTGGGTCCTTGTCCCTTCGATGCTAGGCTTGTGCGGGCCAGGCCCCAAGGGCTATTGCCGGTGTAGTGGAAACGGGGGTACGAAGCGGCTGTCCCTCCACGAGGTCCGAAGGCTCTGCGAGGATGAAGCCCCTCGTGAGGCACACCTTGCGAGGAAGTCAAGGCTTGGCGTTTTCCAGAAGACATGGAGCTCTCGCCAGGATTCCTTTCACGAGGGGCGCTTGCCAGGCGCCAGGAGGTGCGATGCAGGATCCCTCCGCAAGGACGGATGCATAGGGATGAAGCTAAGGATGATGACGCAAGCCATGACACGCCCTAGAACACAAGGCAATCCATGTCCTTTCTTGCATAAAGCAGGATGTCCGTTGCTCCTTTCTTCAAAGGTTAGGGGTGTACAACGCAATACAACAGGGGGTGTCAACATCGTCCACTCCCGTAGACCAAGGCGCTTAGCCTAGCCATGGAACATGTTCATGTGCGTAGACCGGGACAACTGTCCTCCTCATTGTGCATGCCTATGGTTACCCCTCCCCAAGTTTCATTTGGGAGTTCGGCTGGTGCCTCTATAAAAGGAGGGGTGGCTGCCCCTAGGAGAGATCGGCCTTTGATCCTCTCCTGATCCCCTTTAGATTCCATGTTCTTCCACCTAGAGTAGATTGAATATGGATCAGGCCACCACCTTGTAACCACTATACTCGCTCAGCGAGACATCACTACCGCTCCAAGGCAGGACTAGGGGTTTTATCTCACCAAGAGGGCCCTCAACCTGGGTAACTCTCTCTATCTCTCTCTATGTCGTGCTGCTATCACTTCTCTCCGCCATTGCCATGGCTTTGGCCAGCTTGGAGCGTTTCTTTTTGCCCCCTTGTCGCGACCCCGGGGGTCGTAGGCTAGACAAACCCAGATCTGCATCTGGCATAAGCCGAACCTAGATCTCTAGGGCCTATAGGGTAGAGTCGGTAACACAACAGTGACTCTACGACTCAAAGAGTAATACAAGCTCATAACTGAGCTAAAAACCAAAGTATTACAAGCAGAGGTCACTGACCTGACAATTCATGAATCAACGGAAGCGAAGTTATGCTATTCTAAATAGCAAGATAGCAAAAGGCCTAAGATGCTAGGAGCATAACGGCGATGTCCCAGCCCATAGATTCCAGGCTGCCACCTGGGAATACCAAGCTACTTGTCGATGTCGACCTAGAAACCACCATTTGTTGGAGCGACTTCGTCTGAAACAAAGCATGCAAAGCTGACTACAGGGACTCAGCAAGACTGAGTACAACCTTTTAGCAAAGCTGGTATGCGAGGCTTTATGTGGAGCTTATTTTGCGTAAAGCCAGTTTTCCTTTGTAAAACAAGAGGGAGCAGAAGCTCGTCTATTCAGATCATTTTAATAAAAGGGATAAGAGAGCGATATCTCTAGCTCTACTGATCATCATATTGAATCCACCGAATTTTCATCATCAGCTGAACCTATCAACTACAACTAGGAGCACCCCCTCGATACCCTGAGGAGGGATCCTTATCACACATTGATTCCAAGTTTTACGATTAGGTTAGAGTTGTCTATGATCACAGAATCCATCACCAAGTCGTCCGTAACCGTGGACACGGATTTTCGAAAAGATTTACCCTGCAGGGGTGTACAACTTTACCCACACACGCCGACCGACTCTTAGCGCCGTCATGTACACGCTTCCTTGGCATGCCGGCAGAGGGTGGTCGACCAAAACCTTTCCCTTACTTCGCCTATTCCATGAGTCAAACTAACTGGGGCGCTCCGTCATCGTAGGTAGCCATTCTCCGAGGCGGTCCCGGTCATTCTGTGCAGGGGATCCAGTTCAATGCCTCTAGCATCCTTCACCCTAGCCACGCCATGTATGATGCACTTTGAAAACCATTTCCACCTTTCCCCCATGCGTATGACAAATGGAACTCGCAAACTAATTGACTCATGGTTCAGATAGGTAAGTTCGGGCCAAGGGGTTCCCATGGGTCCCGTGTGGTTGTACGCTCAGTCTTGGTTCCGAAGGCGAGAACCTCAGGTCCTAGTATCGGCGAGAACGAGTCAAATCACCACATCCCCATGTGGCGGCTCATCCAAGCCTTTAGCATGTTTATTAACATCACCACTGATCTTACCACGTCATCCTGTTCAACTAGGTTCATTCGTAGCTCTGATTCATCAGCCGGATGGATCATACTTCAATATCTAAGCATGGCTAAGCATATCACATATACGGCTCTAGCGATGCGAACAAGCTCAGACCTAGTTTTGCTGCGAGCGGTGGATCAGTAACTCTGGGCTACAAGGATGGAATATGCAAACATAGGATATCTACAACTGCCGATAAAACATATTTGAAGCGGATGCAATATGTAAGAACCGGAAGTAAAGCATTTCGAAACCATATATGAACCAGGTTAGGGCTTGCCTTTGTCCCTGACAAACGAATATGGATCTTGGGAGATCTTGTACTTGAATTGTTCGTCGATGGACAAGTATTGACTTGTGTCGTTGTCGACCATCATCGTCTCGGCACGTGCTCTATCGATCGCGAAGAAGCAAATACCGGAAAGGTAAAAGAAGAATCAACACATGGCATTGATGCAATACGCATACAAGGATGATGACATGACATATTAATTAGGTATTGAAACTAACCCTAAGACATGATAAATTTAACTGGGGTTCGACGGGACTAGGGTTAGTAGTTCCGGAGCCTCAGAGGGGTTGATTAAGCTCTTCTAAAACAACTAGGGTTCAAAGTTGTTTAACAATGCATGATTTTGTAACCAAATTGTAGATCTCATTTTTCTGAAAATTTTGATATATTATACATATTTTTCTGATTTAAAAATGAACTAGCAAAAGTACCCGTGCGTTGCACCGGGTGAAACAAATAATCAAACACTGTAAAAAAATTATCAGTGTTGACACTTCTTCTCTTTGTCACCATCATTGACACTGGTCACATTTTTCCTATTTACATAATCTATGTCTAATAAGATTATATTATAGACTGATCCTGTACCGACTCGTAATGCCGCAAATTGGTTATATTGGTGTGCCCCAATCTAAAATTTTATTAAGATATGAATTCAAGCGAATTTATAATTAGTATACGCTAATGGCTCCAAAATTTTGTAAAAAAAGCATCTATACAACTCAAAATACATGAATATATTCCTTGTGCGTAGCACCAGGTTAGATGATATGGGACACAATGATAAAAGTGTTAATTTATCGTACATTTACTTTGTGCGTCTTACTTCGTACAATAATTTTTAAGTATGTCACTATAACAATTCGGTTAATACCCAAATTAGATTTGGTTTTGATTTTAGTTTTACATCATTATTAAGTCATTCCATCATTGCATTGCATGGTTTTTACATGCTTTTCTAATTCCTATTAAAATTTTCAAACCCTATTTTGTTATATTGGGTTTTATAAACCCCTTTTCCCTTTTTCATATCTTAAAAAAATACTAAAACAATAATGTTGTTTTGGATGCTTGGAACACTTTAAAAATCTCTCACAAAGTTTTGCAAAATACCAAAAATATATATCCTTTTCTTTTTCCTCAAACCCTTTTTTCTTTCTTCCTTTTGTTTTTCTATAAATCAGTGGAAAAAGAAAGAAAAAACTGAAGAAAATGCCCAACCCTAGCTCTAGGAACTGAACCGCATGTAATTTAGACACTAAATATTATTTAGATATACCTAAATTTAGATAAAGTTAAATCATCTTTCATGAAACGTTTCCTAAATTTACTATTTATTACCTTTTTTCGACATGGTACTATTTATATACCTTTAATGCTAATTAGACAAATCACTGACCTAAGTAAGTAATCTTGGGGGAATTAATTTTCCATGTGCTATCCCGTAGAGCAAAAGACTGGCCTAGATTTGGAGACTGTTTTTTGAAAAGAAGACAATACCATTGACACTACACTTGGTATATACTTTTTTATCACCAAGGTTGTACAAACCTCGAGTCCCATGTCAGCATGTGCGGTGCACGGTGAAGCCAAGTATCGAAGAGCTTCATACATATGCATGTTTCCATGATCAAGACACTGATTGATGTGACAACATGTTTTACTGATCAATTAGGAAAGAATTCTTGTTGAACAGCACCGGTCATTGGGGAAGATTTGTAGTCATCTGATTTTGGAATTTCTACTCATCTGATTTTTGAGTCAATCATGGTTATGCAGTGGTTTGTCATCCTGACCTGGGATAGTGCAGAGATTAGCGGGATGGTATCCTTGTCACGGAGTTGCGGCGGGTCGTCGTTCTCGTCACGGAGCGGCTGCTCATCCTCACACGATATCTTGCATGTTTACCGAAAATCCATAAGATGCAAGTTAAAAGGAAAAAACCATAGGATGTGCAAGAAGTAGTTTGGCAAATCTGCATATCAAGTAGTCTGACTGGCCCCAATGCTCCATTAGCTATTACAAGTACATCCACTACTTGATTCCCTACTCATAGCCATTGGTACTTCCTTTCTCCCGTCTGCAGCAAGGTAATGCCATCGTCCCAAAACGGGAAACACAGCTAAGCATGCTAATTTGCTTCCACGAACAGCTAGACAAATCTCCCTGAGCGCAACTTTCTTTGGATCCAATCCTCGAAGCACTTCATGTCTGCACTTGCATCTGCCTCCGTTCCCGTCGTCTGAATACTACCCACGATTGGTTGCGTCAGGTGTCTTCCTCTAGGTGCTGGTGCATTGGTGTTGCCAACTCGCCATGGGCATGCCTGACGGAGACGCTACCGTCGTTGGCAAATCGACCAGTGAGGAGTAGGCGGCGGCGAGGCGGCACGCAAATCTTAGCAAACCAAATCCTCAGCGCTAATTTTTTGCGCATCTTCGTGCTGCTTTGAACGCCATGATCTGATCCGATCTCAATGCACAAGCTGCCCGGCATCCCCCGCATTGTTTTGCACAAATTAATAGTCCCGTGGCAGTGCTAGGCGGGTAAGATACAAACTCTGCCCGACGTCCGGAGATCGGCGAATTCTGCGGCCGTCATAACCCACGTGGGTTGCGTTCAGGACATCGGCATGCCTTTAATCGGGCGAGACTTCTTAAACGATGATCCATTGATCCGCAATTTCCATCGAATTTCAGTGAATTCCGGGGTATGTATATGTAGCCAAGTCCTGAGTCCAGCTAGGGTCCTCGAGGCTACAGCCGTCGGGAGAACGGAGCCCAGCTGCCGGGCGATCTTGAGTCCGCAGTTGAGTCCAGCTGGCAGCGAAACAAAACCTAACCCGGTGGACCGATCAGGAGGAACAGGAGACATCATAACTCGTGCGATAACAGGACTTTGGATGACGGACGACACAGACCAACGGACGAAACAACAAACACAACGGACCGAACCAAGGAAACGCTTCTCCCTTTATTATTAGGTATAGATAAGTTATGAATTTCACAAGATTTATTCATTTTAAATCATTTATAAAAATTCTGGAAAAATAATAAAAACCTGACACCCCTGTGGTCTGATAACCTAACGGTCTAGCCCAGGTACCAGTGTTCCTTTGAGATACCAAAACCTCGAGACTTGAGCCTCCCTCGAGAGCCTTCAGCTTATAAAGGCAAGGAAGTGAGATTGGCAAAGAGATTTGAGCAGGGGAAGGAAGTGGAAGATGCAAGATTTGGGGGCGAATGTAGCAGCGGAGGAATTGAGAAGGGGACTACTTTGCTCCTGGCTCTACTTTTAAGAGCGTGTGGAGCAGTTCCCGGAGAAAGCCATCATTTCACCGGTTGGTACGACCAATAGTCCGCGATCACCTGCCGTTTGGTCTCCGTGGCGAGGATCGCACCACGATCAGGGCAATAGGTGGGCCCACGATGCCGTCGGATGACCTGTGCTGCCATGTGTCATCGGTTGGGCCCAACAACTCTTTCGGCCACTTACCATTCGCTCTCGACACGTGCGGGCTAGGGCCCCGAGGGATACTACCGGTGTAGTGGCTTTGGGGATAATGCATCTAAAATGCATACACGAACTTTGTAGTTTATTTCCACATATTCCTTCACATTGGCATCTCATATAAGGTTATATCAATGTTTTATATTGTTTTGGAGGATTTTCCAATGCTCCTCTTTATTTTTGTTATAACTCTAAGAACAAGAATCTCCTTTTTGTGTACCTTTTTATTTTTAGGGACCGATATAGAGTCAAATGGACCTGGGCTTTTTCAAGTATCAATATTTTACGAGGGATGATGATATGAAGCTTTGAAATCACTTAAATGGAGTTAGGAGGCCCAAAATCCTAAAGTTGGTGCGGCCCCCACCTTAGGCCACGCCACCCATAGGATTGGGTGCCTCAAGCATCCTCAACTGTCCATTAAGAGCCCCGGATGATGGTCTTGACCTAAAAATCCCTATACAAAGGACCCCCGCCGTGTATCAGAAAGGAGGCGCAACATATATCAGAAACAGCAAAATAGAGTCGCACCAATGAAGATTGGAGGGGGAACCTGTGCCAGAGAGGCTCCTACCTCTCCAAGATCTACATCAACACCACCATGATGAGAAGGGAGTACTCCACCTCTGGACTATGGGTTTGTGGCAGTAGCTTGTTCTATATCTCTCTTGTTATATCATTGTATTAGCACCATATGAGCTGCCCAACATGATTATGGTCATCTATGTAACCCCTTTGTGGTGGATCTATTTTTGATGAGTTGATATTTGAGATTGGAATCCTCTTTTGTGTGAGATGTATAAGTAGATGCATATTATATACCCCTTTGTAAGTACTTGTTTTGATCCAACTTGTAGAACAGAAGATTTGTGGGGAACGTGTGTGTTAGATGGAGTAACATGGGGGTAGTTATTGAATAGTGACACAAATTCAAGATCTACTTTGGTTTTTACCTTTGTTTTGTTGCATCACTAGGGATTAAGTGGATACATGTGCTATAGTTTCATCTAGTGACATTCTAGGTGGTCTTGTTAAATCAAGGTAGTATATTTGAGATCCAAACATCATGTCAAAGTTATTACATCTATACTCTGTTAATTCTTAAATACTGGATTGCTTGGAGTTTTCCCTTTCTAGCGGAGTATAAGAGATATATGTTGCATTGTCTCTATGTTAGGACGTAATTCCCATACATATACTTATTTCACAATATGAGATTCCACCAACATAATATAATTTATGAATTGTTTAAGTGCATTACACCTTTATGAGAGAGTAGACAAATGAAACCATGAATCTGATGCATGTAAAATGCATACATGAAAATTTTCCTTTATCATATTGAATTCCCACATATTTGCAACATATATGATGATAATATTATTTTTACATTGATTTATGGGGATTTACCAATGATCCACTTTATTTGGTGTATAACTCTGCAGAACAGGAAAACCCCGTTTTGCGTATATTTCACTTTTAGAGAAATATACGGAGCCAAATTGACATGGGATTTTTGGAGCATCATTTTTTCATCGGCAGAAGCACCATGGGCCCTGGAAGCACACATGGAGAGGCCTGAGGGCCGAAAGAGACCAGGTGGCGTGCCTAGCAACGGAGGATGCGCCACTCTGGCTCTTTCGGTCGTTAATCGTCCGATTGCCCTAATTCTTTCGCCCACCAACGTATTTTGCCCTAAAAATCACTATATATATGGTCCCGCAGAGTTCTCGGGAGAAGGGTGATGCGTGTAGTTGACACGTCCGTTGGGAACCCCAAGAGGAAGGTGTGATGCGCACAGCGGCAAGTTTCCCTCAGTAAGAAACCAAGGTTTAATCGAACCAGTAGGAGTCAAGAAGCACGTTGAAGGTTGATGGCGGCGGGATGTAGTGCGGCGCAACACCAGAGATTCCGGCGCCAACGTGGAACCTGCACAACACAACCAAAGTACTTTGCCCCAACGAAACAGTGAGGTTGTCAATCTCACCGGCTTGCTGTAACAAAGGATTAACCGTATTGTGTGGAAGATGATTGTTTGCGAGAAAACGATAAAACAAGTATTGCAGTAGATTGTATTTCAGTATAGAGAATTGGACCGGGGTCCACAGTTCACTAGAGGTGTCTCTCCCATAAGATAAACAGCATGTTGGGTGAACAAATTACAGTTGGGCAATTGACAAATAAAGAGGGCATGACCATGCACATACATATTATGATGAGTATAGTGAGATTTAATTGGGCATTACGACAAAGTACATAGACCGCTATCCAGCATGCATCTATGCCTAAAAAGTCCACCTTCAGGTTATCATCCGAACCCCCTCCGATTATTAAGTTGCTAACAACAGACAATTGCATTAAGTATTGCGCGTAATGTAATCAGTAACTACATCCTCGAACATAGCACCAATGTTTTATCCCTAGTGGCAACAGCACATCCATAATCTTAGAGATTTCTGTCACTTCCCCAGATTCACGGAGACATGAACCCACTATCGAGCATAAATACTCCCTCTTGGAGTTACAAGCATCTACTTGGCCAGAGCATCTACTAGTAACGGAGAGCATGCAAGATCATAAACAACACATAGATATAAATTGATAATCAACATAACAAGTATTCTCTATTCATCGGATCCCAACAAACACAACATATAGAATTACAGATAGATGATCTTGATCATGTTCGGCAGCTCACAAGACCCGACAATTAAGCACAATGGGGAGAAGACAACCATCTAGCTACTGCTATGGACCCATAGTCCGGGGGTAGACTACTCACACATCACTCCGGAGGCGACCATGGTGGCGTAGAGTCCTCCGGGAGATGAATCCCCTCTCCGGCAGGGTGCCGGAGGCGATCTCCTGAATCCCCCGAGATGGGATTGGCGGCGGCGGCATCTCTGGAAGGTTTTCCGTATCGTGGCTCTCGGTACTGGGGGTTTCGCGACGGAGGCTTTAAGTAGGCGGAAGGGCAGGTCAGGGGGCCACACGAGGGCCCCACACCACAGGTCGGCGCGGCCAAGGGCCGCGCCGCCCTAGGGTGTGGCCGCCTCGTGGCCCCACTTCGTCTCCTCTTCGGTCTTCTGGAAGCTTCGTGGCAAAATAGGACCCTGGGCGTTGATTTCGTCCAATTCCGAGAATATTTCGTTACTAGGATTTCTGAAACCAAAAACAGCAGAAAACAGCAACTGGCACTTCGATATCTTGTTAATAGGTTAGTTCCAGAAAATGCACGAATATGACATAAAGTGTGCATAAAACATGTAGATATCATCAATAATGTGGCATGGAACACAAGAAATTATCGATACGTCGGAGACGTATCAGCATCCCCAAGCTTAGTTCTGCTCGTCCCGAGCAGGTAAAACGATAACAAAGATAATTTCTGGAGTGACATGCCATCATAACCTTGATCATACTATTTGTAAAGCATATGTAGTGAATGCAGCGATCAAAACAATGTATATGACATGAGTAAACAACTGAATCATATAGCAAAGACTTTTCATGAATAGTACTTCAAGACAAGCATCAATAAGTCTTGCATAAGAGTTAACTCATAAAGCAATAATTCATAGTAAAAGCATTGAAGCAACACAAAGGAAGATTAAGTTTCAGCGGTTGCTTTCAACTTGTAACATGTATATCTCATGGATATTGTCAACATAGAGTAATATAATAAGTGCAATATGCAAGTATGTAGGAATCAATGCACAGTTCACACAAGTGTTTGCTTCTTGAGGTGGAGAAATAGGTGAACTGACTCAACATAAAAGTAAAAGAATGGTCCTCCATAGAGGAAAAGCATCGATTGCTATATTTGTGCTAGAGCTTTGATTTTGAAAACAAGAAACAATTTTGTCAACGGTAGTAATAAAGCATATGTATCATGTAAATTATATCTTACAAGTTGCAAGCCTCATGCATAGTATACTAATAGTGCCCGCACCTTGTCCTAATTAGCTTGGACTACCGGATCATCGCAATGCACATGTTTTAACCAAGTGTCACAAAGGGGTACCTCTATGCCGCCTGTACAAAGGTCTAAGGAGAAAGCTCGCATCGGATTTCTCGCTATTGATTATTCTCAACTTAGACATCCATACCGGGACAACATAGACAACAGATAATGGACTCCTCTTTTATGCATAAGCATGTAACAACAATTAATTCTCTCATTTGAGATTGAGGATATTGTCCAAAACTGAAACTTCCACCATGAATCATGGCTTTAGTTAGCGGCCCAATGTTCTTCTCTAACAATATGCATGCTTAACCATAAGGTGGTAGATCTCTCTTACTTCAGACAAGACGGACATGCATAGCAACTCACATGATATTCAACAAAGAATAGTTGATGGCGTCCCCAGAAACATGGTTATCGCACAACAAGCAACTTAATAAGAGATAAAGTGCATAAGTACATATTCAATACCACAATAGTTTTTAAGCTATTTGTCCCATGAGCTATATATTGTAAAGGTGGAGAATGGAAATTTAAAGGTAGCACTCAAGCAATTTACTTTGGAATGGCAGAGAAATACCATGTAATAGGTAGGTATGGCGGACACAAATGGCATAGTGGTTGGCTCAAGGATTTTGGATGCATGAGAAGTATTCCCTCTCGATACAAGGTTTAGGCTAGCAAGGTTATTTGAAACAAACACAAGGATGAAGCGGTGCAGCAAAACTCACATAAAAGACATATTGAAAACATTATAAGACTCTACACCGTCTTCCTTGTTGTTCAAACTCAATACTAGAAATTATCTAGACCTTAGAGAGACCAAATATGCAAACCAAATTTTAGCACGCTCTATGTATTTCTTCATTAATGGGTGCAAAGCATATGATGCAAGAGCTTAAACATGAGCACAACAATTACCAAGTATCACATTATCCAAGACATTTTAGAATTACTACATGTATCATTTTCCAATTCCAACCATATAACAATTTAACGAAGAAGAAACTTCGCCATGAATACTATGAGTAGAGCCTAAGGACATACTTGTCCATATGCAACAGCGGAGCGTGTCTCTCTCCCACAAAGTGAATGCTAGGATCCATTTTATTCAAACAAAACAAAAACAAAAACAAACCGACGCTCCAAGAAAAGCACATAAGATGTGATGGAATAAAAATATAGTTTCAGGGGAGGAACCTGATAATGTTGTCGATGAAGAAGGGGATGCCTTGGGCATCCCCAAGCTTAGACGCTTGAGTCTTCTTGATATATGCAGGGGTGAACCACCGGGGCATCCCCAAGCTTAGAGCTTTCATTCTCCTTGATCATGTTGTATCATCTCCCTCTCTTGATCCTTGAAAACTTCCTCCACACCAAACTCGAAACAACTCATTAGAGGGTTAGTGGACAATAAAAATTAACATGTTCAGAGGTGACACAATCATTCTTAACACTTCTGGACATTGCACAAAGCTACTGAAAGTCAATGGAATCGAAATATCCATCGAACATAACAAAACTGGCAATGCGAAATAAAAGGCAGAATCTGTCAAAACAGAACAGTTCGTATTGACGAATTTTATCGAGGCACCAGACTTGCTCAAATGAAAATTCTCAAATTGAATGAAAGTTGCGTACATATCTGAGGATCACTCACGTAAATTGGCATAATTTTCTGAGTTACCTACAGAGAAAACAGCCCAGATTCGTGACAGCAAAGAAATCTGTTTCTGCGCAGTAATCCAAATCTAGTATGAACTTTTCTATCAACGACTTTACTTGGCACAATAAAACACTAAACTAAGATAAGGAGAGGTTGCTGCAGTAGTAAACAACTTCCAAGACACAAAATAAAAACAAAGTACTGTAGTAAAAACCATGGGTTGTCTCCCATAAGCGCTTTTCTTTAACGCCTTTCAGCTAGGCGCAGAAAGTGTGTATCAAGTATTATCAAGAGACGAAGTGTCAACATCATAATTTGTTCTAATAATAGAATCAAAAGGTAACTTCATTCTCTTTCTAGGGAAGTGTTCCATACCTTTCTTGAGAGGAAATTGATATTTAATATTACCTTCCTTCATATCAATGATAGCACCAACAGTTCGAAGAAAAGGTCTTCCCAATATAATGGGACAAGATGCATTGCATTCAATATCCAAGACAACAAAATCAACGGGGACAAGGTTATTGTTAACGGTAATGCAAACATTATCAACTTTCCCCAAAGGTTTCTTTGTAGAATGATCAGCAAGATTAACATCCAAATAACAATTTTTCAGCGGTGGCAAGTCAAGCATATTATAAATTTTCTTAGGCATAACGGAAATACTTGCACCAAGATCACATAAGGCATTACAATCAAAATCTTTAACCTTCATCTTAATAACGGGCTCCCAACCATCCTCTAGCTTTCTAGGAACAGAGGCTTCGCGCTCTAATTTCTCTTCTCTAGCTTTTATGAGAGCATTTGTAATATGTTGCGTGAAAGCCAAATTTATAGCACTAGCGTTAGGACTTTTAGCAAGTTTTTGCAAGAACTTTATAACTTCAGAGATGTGGCAATCATCAAAATTCAAACCATTATAATCTAAAGCAATGGGATCATCATCCCCAATGTTGGGAAAAATTTCAGCAGTTTTATCACAGGCAGTTTCAGCAGTTTTAGCAGTTTCGGGCAGTTTCTCGCGCTTTGCATTAGAAGTGGAAACATTGCTAACACCAATTCTTTTATTATTAATAGTGGGAGGTGCAGCAACATGTGTAGCATTAGCATTACTAGTCGTGGTAATAGTCCAAACTTTAGCTATATTATCTTCTTTAGCTAGTTTTTCATTTTCTTCTCTATCCCACCTAGCACGCAATTCGGCCATCAATCTTATATTCTCATTAATTCTAACTTGGATGGCATTTGCTGTAGTAACAATTTTATTTTCAATATCCCTATTAGGCATAACTTTCGATTTCAAAAGATCAACATCAGAGGCAAGACTATCAACCTTAGAAGCGAGAATATCAATTTTATTGAGTTTTTCCTCAACAGATTTGTTAAAGGCAGTTTGTGTACTAATAAATTCTTTAAGCATAGCTTCAAGTCCAGGGGGTGTGTTCCTATTATTACTGTAAGAATTCCCATAAGAATTAGCATAACCGTTACCATTATTATAAGGATATGGCCTATAGTTATTACTAGAATTGTTCCGATAAGCATTGTTGTTGAAATTATTATTTTTAATGAAGTTTACATCAACATGTTCTTCTTGGGCAACCAATGAAGCTAACGGAACATTATTAGGATCAACATTTGTCCTATCATTCACAAGCATAGACATAATAGCATCAATCTTATCACTCAAGGAAAAGGTTTCTTCGACAGAATTTACCTTCTTACCTTGTGGAGCTCTTTCCGTGTGCCATTCAGAGTAATTAATCACCATATCATCAAGAAGCTTTGTAGCCGCCCCCAAAGTGATGGACATAAAGGTACCTCCAGCAGCTGAATCCAATAAATTCCGCGAAGAAAAATTTAGTCCTGCATAGAAGGTTTGGATGATCATCCAAGTAGTCAGTCCATGTGTTGGGCAATTTTTAACCAAAGATTTCATTCTTTCCCATGCTTGTGCAACATGCTCAGCATCTAATTGTTTAAAATTCATTATGCTACTTCTCAAAGATATAATTTTAGCAGGGGGATAATATCTACCAATAAAACCATCCTTGCATTTAGTCCAGGAATCAATACTATTCTTAGGTAGAGATAGCAACCAATCTTTAGCTCTTCCTCTTAATGAGAAAGGGAACAATTTTAATTTTATAATGTCACCATCTACATCTTTATATTTTTGCATTTCACATAGTTCAACAAAATTATTAAGATGGGCAGCAGCATCATCGTAACTAACACTGCAAAATTGCTCTCGCATAACAAGATTCAGTAAAGCAGGTTTAATTTCAAAGAATTCTGCTGTAGTAGCAGGTGGAGCAATAGGTGTGCATAAGAAATCATTATTATTTGTGGTTGTGAAATCACACAACTTAGTATTTTCAGGGGTGGCCATTTTAGCAGTAGTAAATAAAGCAAACTAGATAAAGTAAATGCAAGTAACTAATTTTTTTGTGTTTTTGATATAGAGTGCAATAAAGACAGTAAAATAAAGTAAAACTAGCAACTAATTTTTTTGTATTTTGATATAGTGCAGCAAACAAAGTAGTAAATAAAATAAAGCAAGATAAAAACAAAGTAAAGAGATTGGGAAGTGGAGACTCCCCTTGCAGCGTGTCTTGATCTCCCCGGCAACGGCGCCAGAAATTTGCTTGATGCGTGTAGTTGACACGTCCGTTGGGAACCCCAAGAGGAAGTGTGATGCGCACAGCGGCAAGTTTCCCTCAGTAAGAAACCAAGGTTTAATCGAACCAGTAGGAGTCAAGAAGCACGTTGAAGGTTGATGGCGGCGGGATGTAGTGCGGCGCAACACCAGAGATTCCGGCGCCAACGTGGAACCTACACAACACAACCAAAGTACTTTGCCCCAACGAAACAGTGAGGTTGTCAATCTCACCGGCTTGCTGTAACAAAGGATTAACCGTATTGTGTGGAAGATGATTGTTTGCAGAAAACAGTAAAACAAGTATTGCAGTAGATTGTATTTCAGTATAGAGAATTGGACCGGGGTCCACAGTTCACTAGAGGTGTCTCTCCCATAAGATAAACAGCATGTTGGGTGAACAAATTACAGTTGGGCAATTGACAAATAAAGAGGGCATGACCATGCACATACATATTATGATGAGTATAGTGAGATTTAATTGGGCATTACGACAAAGTACATAGACCGCTATCCAAAGATGCATCTATGCCTAAAAAGTCCACCTTCAGGTTATCATCCGAACCCCCTCCAGTATTAAGTTGCTAACAACAGACAATTGCATTAAGTATTGCACGTAATGTAATCAGTAACTACATCCTCGAACATAGCACCAATGTTTTATCCCTAGTGGCAACAGCACATCCATAATCTTAGAGATTTCTGTCACTTCCCCAGATTCACGGAGACATGAACCCACTATCGAGCATAAATACTCCCTCTTGGAGTTACAAGCATCTACTTGGCCAGAGCATCTACTAGTAACGGAGAGCATGCAAGATCATAAACAACACATAGATATAAATTGATAATCAACATAACAAGTATTCTCTATTCATCGGATCCCAACAAACACAACATATAGAATTACAGATAGATGATCTTGATCATGTTCGGCAGCTCACAAGACCCGACAATTAAGCACAATGGGGAGAAGACAACCATCTAGCTACTGCTATGGACCCATAGTCCAGGGGTAGACTACTCACACATCACTCCGGAGGCGACCATGGCGGCGTAGAGTCCTCCGGGAGATGAATCCCCTCTCCGGCAGGGTGCCGGAGGCGATCTCCTGAATCCCCCGAGATGGGATTGGCGGCGGCGGTGTCTCTGGAAGGTTTTCCGTATCGTGGCTCTCGGTACTGGGGGTTTCGCGACGGAGGCTTTAAGTAGGCGGAAGGGCAGGTCAGGGGGCCACACGAGGGCCCCACACCACAGGTCGGCGCGGCCAAGGGCCGCGCCGCCCTAGGGTGTGGCCGCCTCGTGGCCCCACTTCGTCTCCTCTTCGGTCTTCTGGAAGCTTCGTGGCAAAATAGGACCCTGGGCGTTGATTTCGTCTAATTCCGAGAATATTTCGTTACTAGGATTTCTGAAACCAAAAACAGCAGAAAACAGCAACTGTCACTTCGGCATCTTGTTAATAGGTTAGTTCCAGAAAATGCACGAATATGACATAAAGTGTGCATAAAACATGTAGATATCATCAATAATGTGGCATGGAACACAAGAAATTATCGATACGTCGGAGACGTATCAAAGGGGGATGCACAAACACAGAAACACGAAAATAGAGGCTGCTTCAGAGAAGATTGGAGGTGGAAACTCCGCCGGGATCACCGTCGGAGGGATCTCCACCTTCTCCAACATCTTCATCATCACCATGATCAAGTGAGAGTAGTCCATCTCTGGACTACGGGTTTATGGTAGTAGATTGATCTATTTCTCTCATGTTCTTCATAGTTCTTAGTGCCATATGAGCTGCATAATATGATTATGGCCATATTTGTAATACCTATGTGGTGGATTCTTATTCTATAATATTGTGCTATGAGATCTGATTATATTATATGTAAGATGTATTAATAGATGCATATTATGTAGCACATTCTTAAGTATTTGTTCTGATCTAATATCTATGCAAGAGCGTGTGTGGGGTGATGTGTGTATTAGATGGAGTAGCATGGTTTTAGTGATTGGATAGTGACAATATGTTCAAGATCTATTATGGCTTTGCCTTTTCTTTTGCTACATCACTAGGGATAAAGTGAATGCACTCTAGTCACCCTCTGAACTTTGAAGCTGTCCTTGCATTTATGTTTTGCTATTGCATAAGGACATGTTGAGTACCACTTTATTATGTTTGCTATATGCTTATAAACACACCGTTGCTTTAAATGCACTATTATTCATGATCCTTTGTTTGAGTCACTCTTCATGTTATAACATAGTTGCTAAGTTTAATTGAATCATATCTATCATGTCTATGTTAGAGTACTTAGATCCCAGCTCACAATGCTTTACATGCTTGATCAAGATTGTGTTGGCTTCATGTCACCTCAAAAATTATTTTGTTATCACTTACCTACTCGAGGACGAGCAGGAGTTAAGCTTGGGGATGCTGATACGTCTCAAACGTATCTATAATTTTTTATGATCCATGCTTGTTTTACACCAATTCATATATGTTTTGTTTACACTTCGTTGCACTTTTACATGATTTCCGACACTAACCTATTAACAAGATGCCACAGTGCCAGTTCCTTGTTTTCTGTTGTTTTTGTATTTCAGAAAAGTTGTACAGGAAATATTCTCGGAACTGGACGAAATAAAAGCCGAATTCAATATTTTACCGAAATGAAGACGAAGTCCAGAGGGGGGTCGAAGAGGCGCAGCAGTGCGGCCAGACCACCCCATGGCGTGGCCTAGGCCTGGCCCGCGCCTAGGGGGGTCTGGGCCCACCAGGCGCCCACCGACCTAATTCCTCCGCCTATTTATACATCTTCTCGGGAAAACCCTGGATACCCGAGCCTCCATCCACGAAAATTTCCGTCGCGGCTGCCATCGCAAAGCCCATCTCGAGGGTTTTTGAAGCTCTTCTCGGCACCCTGCCGGAGGGGAAAATCATCACCGGAGGCATCTACATCGCCATGCCCGCCTCCGAAGTGATGCGTGAGTAGTTCATCCCTGGACTATGGGTCCATAGCAGTATCTAGATGGTTGTCTTCTCCACTTTGTGCTTCATGTATCGATCTTGTGAGCTGCCCTACATGATCAAGATCATCTTTATGTAATCCTATATGTTTGGTTTGCTAGGATCCGATGAATATTGAATACTATGTTGAGATTGATTATATATTCATGTCATATGTTATTTGTGATCTTGCATGCTCTCCGTTGCTAGTAGATACTCTGGTCAAGTGGACACTTGTGACTCCAAGAGTGGGTATTTATGCTCGATAGTAGGTTCATGCCTCTAGTTTTCTGGGAGAGTGACTTTATAACTTCTAAGATTGTAGATGTGTTGTTGCTACTAGGGCGACAACAACAATGTTTTATCCAAGGGTAATTCTATTGTTTACTTTACACATATTGCTTAATGCGATAGTCTGTTGCTTGCAACTTTATACTGGAAGGGGTGCGGACGCTAACCTGAAGGTGGATTATTATTCATAGACGCAGTTGGATTACAGTCCATGTATTATGTTGTAATGCCCAAGACCAAATCTCATAGTAATCATCTTGTCATGTATGGTCGATATTCTGTCAATTATCTAGCTGTAATTTGTTCACCCAACATGCTATTTCTTTATGGAGAGACACCTCTAGTGAACTCTGGACCCCGGTCCTTCTTCCTTTACTGGTAAATTCAACTGCAATCCCGTTATGTTTACTTTCTGCAAACATCTCCTTCCATTCGATACGTCTAATCCTTTGTGTTCAGCAAACCGGTGAGATTGATAACCTCGCTGTAAGTTGGGGCAAAGTACTTTGGGTTGTGTGCAGGTTCCACGTTGTTGCTGACTCCGGTAGTGCGCCCTGCCACTAGTTAGCCAGCACCAACTTCGGAAGTCACGCCTTTCTCCTACTGGTCGATTAAACCTTGGTTTCGTACTGAGGGAAAACTTGTTGCTGTGCTCATCACACCTTCCTCTTGGGGTTCCCCAACAGCGTGTCTTCGTACAACGAGCACACGCCATCAAGGACCAACACCTCTATAAAAGGGAGGACAACTTCAACGTAGAAGGGGCTCTCCTCGGGTCATTTTCTAGCTAGGAAATCGCATCTAGATCTAGGCTAGAACTTCTTGTAGCTAGGTACTTTAAACCCCCTTTTACCTCGCGAGCCTTCGCGGCGCAATACAGATAAGGCAAGAGTAGGGGTGTTATCTCCTCAAGAGGACCCCAGCCTAGGTAACATCACCGTGTCTCTTTCTGTCGTGATCGCTCACTCGGTTCATTTCGGTGTCGTTGTTGCCGAGGTCTTTGTGAGCATGGAAGTCGTGTTCAGCCCCCTGAGTTCGACGCCTCTTTGGGTCGTCGCGAGTACCCATGTTCCTTGGGACACAAACCTCTGGCAAACCCATTAAGGCCTTGTTTGGCGCTAGAGTATTAGTGGGGATAATCCGCAGCAAACTTCAAATCCCGATGTATTCTATAAGAATGTTTGGTGTAGAGTATTGAGCGACTTTAATTCCTTTTTATCCCCACTTTTTGCCAAATCTTAGTGTATTCTTTTCAATCCCCAATACTCTACCAAGTGGATTGGAGATGGGGGTTTTGCGGAGATTGGGTGACCATAGGGATTCACCCAATACTCTAGAGTATTATCCCCACAAACACTCTAGTACCAAACAAGGCCTAAGTCGTGCATCCCAACAAGCACCGGTTAGCCTAGTTAAAAATCAAGTAAGACCGAGTGTTGACGTTTTCCAGGATAATCCGATGGTTTACTCATGTTTGTTTCAGGTCCATCAAAGACTTTCCACCAGTTTTTAACCTTCTGAGTAAGTCGACATGTCGACTCTAAGCAAAGAAAAAAGATTATAGGGAAGTCCCTGATGCACTCAGGGGATAATGGCGAGTCCTATTCTATTCGCCACCTTGTTGGGCCTATGTAGTCATCAAGATCCAGAACAACGTGAAGGCCCGTAGATCCTCTCAAGTTCACCGTGGAAAACAAGCTAAGGATCCAACGGTGGTCTGTCGATTTTGGTTTAGATGACTCACTGCATGATATAAAACCCTAGGTCAAGTAACCTATCTAATGCTTGACCTGATAGAGTAGAGGCAGAATTCCGAGATCCCGTTCCCCCTTCATAGCCTCCATACTCTCCATCTACGCCTCCAGCAACATGTAACATATAGACATCAATATACTCAAAAAGGAGTTGGTCCTTACCTCCAACGCGAGGGGCCGAACCTAGGTACCTCGTGTCCTGTACCAACCTTGTCTAGGTGATCCAATGTCGGCATCGCTTTCCACCTCATCGAAGCTACCCATGTAGCACCTGTCTCATCAATACCACTACCAACGGAGTGTAGCATCCTCAAGGGTGTGAACTTCGAAATATATCGTCGTCCACACGTGTCTCCATTATCTCTTTAGTGAACTCCTTTACTTATGCAATTTCATTTGTGATAGCCCTCACACTTGAAGTTATATGTCTTTTTTATCACCTTGTTGCTTGACTTGCATACATAAGTTATTGGTGCACATAGTTGAGCCTAGCATATATATATTTTGTGCTTGAAAAAATAAATGCTAATTTTATTTTGCTTTCTTCAAGCCCTAACTATAAAAGTTTCAAATTGCTTACTCGCCCCATCTAGGACACTAGTGTCATTTCACCATTATTTGGGTCTTCGCGCCTCGGCGCATCCGGCCCTTTGTCGGCACCAAGCTAACAACTCCCAAGTGCAGGGGATCACCGCAGTACAGTTCGATAAGTACTTGAGTGTCGATGTGAAGTGATGTGAAGTAAAGTGGAGTGACTCAAGGGAGTAAATGTTCATGCAAATTTCTATTTCATTTGTGTGGTTGTCATAATTAGTGAAGCTCAGTATAGTCTTTTTAGTGTTTCTTCTAGAGAGGAGCCATAGATAGGTGCAACCATTAATATTATCTAAATAGATTACGGCTGTTACAATCGTTGGCTCCTCATCGTTTTGCTGGTGCATGCATGGGCTTGTGGGCCTGCGTTGCCGCGAGTGGAGTTGCTGGTTGTGAGTCTATCCCAATCAATGTGGCCAGTCCAAGCCTGACCCCAGACGCGTCTCCACCCGCCCCCGCCGGTCTCTCTCTCTGCATCTCCCTCGCATCTTCTTCCAAAGCTCCGGCCTAGGGTTTTTGGCCACCGCCTACTGATCTCCAGACGCCGCCCCGCTCAGCTCGCACAGCCACACCTCCTTTTGATTCTTCCCTCGGCCTCAACTCGATCACCACATAACAAGGCGCAGGGGTTGGGGAAGTACAGGCGGGGTTCATGAGGCCAAGGTGGCACCGTGCAGAAGGACGAATAGGCGGCTGCAGCTTGGCCTCTCCCGCCGACGTTGCCGTGGAGGAAGGGGAGTCTGCCATCTCGGAGGAGAGGGAGAGACCTTGCACCGCTGCAGCGGAGAGTTAGAAAATACACCCCTAGTGATTGATACCAAGGCCAATTAAGAGCAAACAATAGAATTATTAAGACATAGGGTCCAAGCACCGATGTAAGTTTAAAGGTCCCCATAGTTATATCCCCTCGCTAATTAACTATAAATTAATATAGCATAAATATAAGAATTGAGACATGGTTTCTATCAAGCTCTAGCTGTCCCTCCTCCTATCATCATGCAATGGTGATTAGGTAATGCATTCCCCAACATATGTGTGCACTCTTATATCAGTACAAGAGATCATCATAGAAGATAACAAATACTTATAAAAACAATCAATAAATTATCTCACAATTGCCAAGAACAAGTCACTACTCAAACAATGACATAGAGGTACAATACATCATGGGAAAACAATAGATTGCCTCACACATCATGTTTGCCAAGAGATTACAAAGGGTAGATGAAAATGGTGTTGATGGTGTTGCTGAAGATGATGATGGTGACCACGCCGGAGGGGGGGGTGTGGAGTTCACCTGAGGCGATTCCGGCAACGATTTCCCCCTCCGATCTCCACTGGCGGTGGCCTGCTGACTCTCCGTTTATGTGTTTTTGACCTCCGCCGCCGTAGCCTTGAGGAACCCTGTGGGGTCATATATATATAGGATTTTTTAGGTCAAACAAAATCCGCGGGCGCAAGATTGAGACGAATCGGACGGACGAGGGGAAAACGAGCACATGTGGCATGCCCATAGGGGGAGGGCACATCACATGCCCTTTTTCCAGCCCATTGACCCCCTGGTGTCCCACTTTAGCTCATTTTGTTTGTCTCAAAAATTCCGAAGCGTGGCTCCTGATCTTGCCCTTTTTTAGAGTCTCGTAGCTCCTGGAAAGTCGAAACATACTAACAGAAGGTGTTTTCTGCCAGCCAGAGTTAAAACCAGAGGAGAAGAGATTATTTAGAAAATCCTAAAAAATAATATGTAACATGAAAATAACATTATATAATATGCAAATATGTGGAAATATTAGCAATAAACTACAAAGTGTATGCATACATTTTACATGCATCACAAGCACATGCAACCTCTCCTGCAGAGGTAAGCACATGCGGTGATGCATCCCTCGTGCCTCCTCGCCGCAGCCGCAGCAGCACGGGGTTTACCCCATGGACACGCCTCCGTAGGATTAGGACTATGGCAAATACTAGTGTTTATATCCAAAAATGTTGATAAAACGAGACCAGAGAGACATGGAGAAGTGTCACATCACCAGTGACACTCTAATTGGAAGTGAAACACATCACCAAGATGTTTGGTACCACGTGTGTTTGCTTAGCAGAGTTTGCTTGGTGCTTAGATCACTCGAAGTTAAAGTGGTTTGTCTTGTACTATGTTTTCATTTCGATCAACATTTGGAATTTTCTTAAATATGTATTACGATAGAACTGTAAAGATAAATTAATTAATGTGACCGTGTACGAACATAATGTTACGGCCCAAAAAGAGTTTTTGTGTTCGTTGTGCCCACGCAGGGACTGCCCGGACCGCACACGTATGATTCAAATTATTGGATGTGACGTCACCCTGCACCTAAAAGTCCTTCGTTGTGCCATAGGAGGCCTTAAAAAGTCCTATCTATAGTAGTGTAAGAAGTTTATGATAAGGAATTTGCTAGTTCTCAACTAACTTCGTGCCCAGTTAAGTCTTACACCATTTGATTTGCATCGTGATTTGTGCTAGTTATGAATTGCAATATGAGTTGCAACTAAAATTTAATGATATTATCTAACTGCGAATAAAGTTAATTCTTAGTCGACTGAGAAATAGCCACGCCCCTTATGATAAGATGTAGCTTAGCTTGTTAGTTGTGCCGTCCTTTTCTTCAGCTAGCACGTACCCACGAGTGCAAAACATACGTACAATAATAATACACGGAGTCTGTGAATTTTGTTGGCGTCATCCTTGCCCGCCTTATTAGCTGATTATTTAACTAACTAATCAGGGATAATGGCTGACTAATCAGCTGACGTATGGGAAACAAAATGAAATCAAATATTATATATAATAACTACAAGGGCAGCATATCCTGTCTCTCCGTAAGTCATGCCGAATTTTGTCTCCTTGTAGATGGGGAGGCGTGAAGTGGCAGTGGGTGCATGTTGTGCTTGTGCCGCGGCCAGCGTATGCGTCAAATAGATCCTAGTTAATTAATGCGGCATCAACCTAAACTCTGATCATCTAGGAACTTGGTACATGTTGTTATTCAAACAAAAGAAGAACCATGAATGTTGTGACAAAAGTGCAATGGAATGGCTTGTGGTACCTAAAACGTTAATCTATAAGAGATTTAAACAAACAAATGTTTTGTGTTTTGGCATGGCTAGCTTGGTGTTGTCGACTCCATTGATAATATGGTCAGTGTTCGATTACTTGCAGCTCGCGGCAAGCTATGTTAGGAACAATTAGTCGTATTAACGAGGAAGCAGTATAATAGAAATTAATTGTAGGTTCAACTAATGAATACTTCTACTTCCTCCGTTCCGTTTTCATTGACGTGAGTTCTAGCTATACAAGGGTACAACATGTGCGTCCACTCACATCAATTTTTTCCGAACAGATGGAGTAGCTAATAATGTGTTAGACGCGTGGTGACCAAAAGTTTGATTGCACGCCGACTGGTTGACAACCTGAATTTAAGTACATGTTGTTAAGAGATATATATATACATGGATTTCTGTTGTAAATTATATGTATTCTTTTTTGACTTTTAAAGAAAATACTCTATGTGTTCCTAAAAATGTTTTACAACTGTTTTAAATACGGATGAATCTATAGCTAAAACATGTTTATATATCTTCGTATCCGATAAAGTTGCGAAACTTTTTTAGAAACAAAGTGTATAGTAAACATCGAATAACGTACAACGTGTCATTTCATGATGTTGAAAGAAAAGTTAACTTACAGCCAACCAAGATCAACAATGTCAAATAGACCTCTCCCCTTAAACAAACAATTATTTTGTGTTTTGGCATGGGCAGCTTGGTCTGGTCAGTTCCGTCGATGATTTGGTCAGCATTCCATTACTTGTACCCTGCTGCAAGCTATACATTAGAAAATTTTAGTCCTAGTAATGAGGAAACCGTATAATCCAAATTAATACTGTAGCAGGTTTGAAAGATACCGAGTAGCTAATAATAATGTGTTAAATGCATGGTGAGGCTGCGGGACTTGACTGATCGGAGCAAAGCTTGCCGTTGACAACCCTAATGATATGCATTGTGGCACACTCAAACAACCGTGGATGTTTATTCAAACAAAACAAAGAACCATGATCGTTGAGTGCATTGCAAGCACCATTTTTCTACTACCTCAAAATAGGCTTTGGCCCCTATTTATAAATTAAGCTATACATGGGCGAATCAATACAAGTGGAGATCCTCTTGCAAAGGAGATCAAAGATACAATAAAAAAAAATATAAGAAGACCAAGACTTGCCACCGACAACTCAGGAACAAGCCGAAGGGTACCGGAACTCCACGCCGATGCCCCCAACAGGGTAACGACACAACACATTGTCGTCAGCGAGGCCAGACGATTAAAGGTTTTCACCCAGAGCACACACATGGAGAAGGTGACCACATCGGCGCCCCCAAGAGGGTTATGAGGCCCACAAGCCTCGCCGCCGATGGTGCCAGAGCGCTGAGCTTTCTCCCGAAAAAACTCCCGAACCATGCCTAATATTACGGAATGCTCACTATCCCTGAGCTAGGCCTCCGTAACACGATCTGGGAGTTGCCTTTGCAGAAGCACCATCAACACCAGGATCTCCTCACAACCTGCTCATCGCCATCCCCATGACCGAAGATCAAGGCTATCACGACCACCACATCATTCACCGAAGAAACACCCACGCAGTCCACTTTGCGCAGCCGCCGCCCCAACATCCAAGATCTCGCACGATTAACAGGGCAGCCACCACCACATAAACTCCTTCCGATCTGTCATGAGAGGTCAGACCATCCAAATGGTCCATGGATAGTGCAGAACGACACGCAAGTCAAATCCGCAGCTCCCGACCAGAGCTACCAAGCGATCACCGAATCTAGGCCCATGTTCCGAATCCAGCACCTTAGTCGCACCATGGCCGAGGGATGGGCTCCCCGCAGGAGCCACTGAAACCATGTGGACACATGCCCACCTAGCCCGAATCAGGCCTAAATGGGCCTAGATATGGGTCAAGGGCAAGGGCCCCCATCCATGACTAGCTCTGCCTGGTCCGTCCCAGTCCATTCCGGCTCCGGGAGAAGGGACGCTGCTGCATGGGCGAGCTTGGACCGCTGCCTCCACGGGCCGCAGCAGCGACAAGCGCCACCACCCTCTGCCGCCTCCACCCGCGAGAAGCCGCCCTTGACGCAGCTCGCCGGCCACCGCCACGCTAGGCCACGCAGACTCCTACGATCCGCACCTGTGCCAAGAAGAAAACCGTCTCGTCGAGTCTCCTACCGCTTGGGAAAGGAAGGCCTGCCACCGCCGTCATTGCGCGGGCTTATCCCGGCGGCGCACACCGGTGGCAGCCAGGGAGGGAGGGAAGATGGGGTGGGGTTGGGGGGATGGGGGAGTTGGGGTTGCACCCTAGGTTGCGCGGGAGCGATCCAGGACGGGTCGACCGATTTTATCTCGTTATATTTAATCAGCCAATTTTTCTACTACCTGAAATGGTAATAGTCTCTATAGAGTTTAAACAAGCAAATGTTTTGTGTTTTGTCAAGGGCAGCTTGTGGGTGTTTGGTCAGCGTTCCATTGCATTACTTGCACCTCGCGGCAAGCTAGGTTTGACTAACAAATGCTGCTATATAATAATGTGTGAAAAAAAATGCGAGGCTGCGGGCTTTTGACTAGTCGGAATAAAGCTTGCCGTTGACAACCTCAACCTCAATGATATGGCCTTCCCTTCATTCGGTTTCAGATACTTACCAGAACATGCATATATGTTGGCATGCATGGCCCTTGTCCTATATATTCCCTCCACTCTAAGTATGAGGGAGGCAGCTAGGTAGCCAACGGATGGAGTTCACTGCATCGCATGTTTTTAGTAAGAAACTCAAGATATTCCATCCCGAACCCTAAACTCGATTTCTTGTAATTTTGGTGCCAGAATTTGAAACTAGAACATCCGTGAGAATTTAGTAACATATATGCAAAATAGGAACAAAACGTTCCTAAAAACTACAATTAAACCAACATCACTACATCACCGGGACTTAGGGTGTCTTCTGAAACGGCGGACGCGGAGCTTCACGCGTCCTCGTTGGTGGTGTTGTCGGCATCAGTGTCGTCGTTGGAGACATCCAACTCATCGTTGGAGTAGTCGATAATGGGGTAGCCACAACGCGCCATCTCCGAGTAGATAGACGTGTGCTTCGCCCGCTGGATGTCGTGTTCCTCCACCTTGGCAGCGTCGCAGAAGTCTGGTTTGCTTTCTCCCAGATGTCGTTCGACGCGCTTTGCCTTCTCCCACAGGTCGGTGACGATCGTCAAGAGGGAGTTGTGTCGTGCCACCGCGAGCTGGCGCGCCCCCTGCGTGGTATCATCTTAGTCCTCATTCGGGCTTGAGTCGAGCTCGATCGGCGGGAGCAGAGGCCTCCCGAGCGGCGTCGGCACCCAAACCTGCTCTGATGCCGTTGACGGCCTCGCCGTCATGCACGCCCGAGAGGAGGCCAACCCACGAGGGGGAACACGGGCTGCAATGGGAGAGCGCGCCGCGCCGACGCGCTTGCTCGGAGATGCTCGCGGTACGCTCGGTGGGTGTCTCTAGCGCTCGCGTCGCCGGCCCGTAGCCGTGGCCGCGCGATGGATTAGTGCGGTCGCCACGCACAGAATTCGGTCCCTCCATCGGGGGAGAAGGTAGAGGGGGGAGGAGAGGAGGCGACCGGCGGTGGCGATTCGGTTTTGCCAGGGCTGGAAGTGGGAGGAGGGAGAGGAGAAAAAGGATGCAGGTGCCACATCCAAACCCTCAACCCTAGTTATATAGGGATTTCGTGCATCGCATTTCATGATGTGGGTTGAAATACAACATCTGTTTGGGCCCGTTTTTAGGCAGAAACTCCGAATGAGGTATCTGTGTCTGCTAAAGATGCTCTAACACCAGAACCAGATGGCTCTAATATAGGGGTGAAAACGGAGAGGATACAATCAAATAGTAGCGAAACCATATTCGTATCCATATTTATTTCGGATTCAAAATCAGAGTGGATGGTGTGTGGATACGGAATCAGAGCCTATCGGTTACGATCCGAATATAGGGCGAATACGGTTCAGTTGTGGATAAACATTTTGTCGAATCTATCTTTGAAAATAAAAATAAGATCGACTGGTGGACTAAAATTACCTTGTAAAAATTCTTCTACAAATCAGGAGTAGATGCTACTAGCGCCTAGAAGCTATGGGTGTTACAAGGAGCTGGCAACCATGGGTATGGTGTAGGGGCAACTGAAGGAGTGTAGGGCGACAATGTTAGGGTATGTATAAAGAGGTCACCATTGTGGGATTGGCTGAAATTTTATATATTAGTAAGTCAAAGATTTGATGTATTAGTTACCGAATATTGGTATGATATAACCGTAAAATACGGTATATTTTTAGATAGGGATGGATGTAAGCAATACCATATTCTTTTCAGTATCCAATAACTACTAGTGGTATCCGTCAATCATCCGACCGAATTCCATTTCGCCCTCCGTACCTCCGATCGATCGGTCGGAAATTATCCACTCCGTTTACACCCCTACTCTAATTTGATTGGATTGCACAGGAAAGGGATACATGCATATCGAAGATCAATCTCCATCTCCGCACCTGCTAGCTTCTCCTCTAGAGTGCTTCTGTACCACTTGAATATAAAGTCCTGGCCTTGCTAGAAGTACAACAAGGTACTAGCTAGCAAGGCAGAGAGGAAGCATAGCTCTCTAGACTGTAGCCAGCCATGGAGCCATCATCCGGTGCGCCGGGGCTCGGCACGGCAGGTCTCTCAGGCAGCCGCCGCAGCAGCCGCAGCTGGGGCAGCTCCATCTCTCACTCCTTCAGGCAGCCGGGCATGGACGACGACCCGTTCCGGCGCGGCTCCGCGTCCTCCTCCCGGCGCCACGACGACGACGAGGAGAACCTGCGCTGGGCGGCGCTCGAGAAGCTCCCCACGTACGACCGCATGCGCCGGGCCATCCTCCTCGGCGGCGACCACCAGCTGCAGGACATGGCCGGCCTGGTGGAGATCGAGCACCTGGCCAGTGGGGACGGCGGGCGGTTGCTGCTGGAGCGCGTGTTCCAGGACGACAGCGAGCGGCTCTTGAGGAGCTTGAGGGACAGGGTGGACAGGGTGGGCATCGAGCTCCCGGCCATTGAGGTGCGGTACAAGGATCTGTCCATCGAGGTGGACGCCGTCGTGGGCAGCAGGGCGTTGCCCACGCTCTGGAACGTCACCACCAACTTCCTCCAGGTAGGCGCCGTCTCCTTCACTTGTAACCATGCATGCTCTGATGCTCTGCTTCATCCTTTTATTTTCCCGTCTTCTTATTTACATGTTTATATAATCTTTTTTATTTCATATTCCCATCTTTTTAGTTCAGTACTATGCGCAAGAAAGTCTATACAACAGAAAATGGTCAACAAAAATTCGATTTTCATAATTTATGAAGTACAAATATCAAAAACATGAAAAGACATAAAAACGACTAACGTGGACTCCTAGCCCTTGGGCTACTCAATTGGGTGCCACCATATGATCTCAATATTCTAAGAGATACCTACAACATGTGACAAATTTACGAGTGTAAACTGTAGCACAAGTATAATAAGAGTTCTACGGAAAGTCCAAATGTAGCCCGAGTTACATGGCTCTCTTTTTTTTTTTGCAAAATTCGAATTCAACATTTGAAGTTTAAAAAAATTCTGAAAAAAAAAATTCTTGGTGTAGGCAATGATGTACTCTACTACTGTGCAAAATCTTAGGATGAAATACATTATATTCGAGGCTACAAAAAATGATAAATTCTGACAAATTTTGGAGGTTTCAAAATCTGTACTGTTCACTTATTCAGATCCATGGATTTGTGAATTTTGCACAACCCAAAATTTTCAGTCTTTCGTATTGTTTCTTTTTCACAGTGGTAAAGTACAACATTATCTATCTAAAGATTTTTTGTTCATATTTTTTTGAAATGATGAAACGCCAATTTTGATTTTTTTAAAAAAAAATTCTACATCTAGCTCGAGCTATAAAACGCCACACTCAAGAGTTCTACCTTTTGATAAGATAGTACTACCCTAGTACCCCTATCTATAAAAAGATATCTTAAATTTATCTATATACATCTAAATTTAGATAAATCCAAGGCATTCTTTTATGAACTTAGAGAGCATATTTTTAGTTCAGTACTATGTATATGTGGGTTAGATTAATTTCACGTTTCCATGTTTTCTTCAAGGGAAAATTAACTTACCCCATTGAGCAACAAGTAGTGGAATGGAGAATGTTGTATGTACAAAAGTATTTTCCGTGAAAATCATGCATGCCTAATTGCCTATTCATGTTGAATGAAGTTGTTTTTCTACATGAGTACGAGTTTGAAATCCAACAAAGTTCATGCTCAACTTTGATTACCATCTATTATATACTAAAAGCAAAATACGAAATTAAAATAGAGACACTACGTTAATCAACATCACTTAAATTATTTTAACAGTTATATCTAAAATTTGTGACTATGATTTAAATAAATATTAATTGTTACGTAACTGAAAAGCAGGCCAGTTGACATGATCAATTATGAAACTACATATCAACGTTTTTTTTCCACATGATAGAATAGATCGGGCGCAGAAGGCAAATCTGATCGTGACGTTGATAGTCTCCTCATACTAAGTGTTATTCTTTTTTGCACAATAACGTGTCAACCTAGCTACAAATTTAAAGTATCCTATTTTGGTTCTTACAAAAAAAATCAAGTTAGCTAGCTGAACGTGGGTGCAGTTTCCAGTTTCACACGTTAGTATAAGTTTTGATGGGCTGCCGTATTTCTTTTTTTAATTTGGACTCACTTAACATTTTTGTACATGGAAAGTGAGAGATCACGTATGATATTTTCCTGGGGGCTCCGTAACTTTTTCCTTTTTATTTTGGTCTCACGTTATTGCTTATACACGGAAAGCAACCTTTGAGGGGAAGAGATCCGTACTAATAGGCAAGTCCGTTCCCTTAAAAGGCAAGTCCATTTAGGCAAATAACCGTGAAGAATCTGATAATAGGTCACACGTTTAATATTATGTACTATCAAATATGGAAGGACACGTGCTAGATCACCGCGAAAAAAGAAAAAGGAACCCGTAGCGTTCACGTTAATTTTTTTAGCATCAAATTGTGTCACTATGGGACTCTAATTACTTCTGATAGAAAAATTTCTAGACTAAGAAACTTGGAGTTGTATAATCAAGTAAAGTAGGAGTCTATATAGATAAAGTAGGTGAGAGACATGGAGCTGCTAAGCATAGAAAAATATGCTATTCAGTTCACGTATGATGTAAAGGAAAATTGCTCTTAATTGTGGCACATATATGTCTTGATGTAAAATGACACCGCAGAGAAAAGAATAAAATATCCTACTGTATACATTTAGTTGGTCAGTTCACCGGAGGTGGCGTTTTGACACACGCGTGCATATGCACCCATTATAGAAAATAATAAAAAAAACAATTTTAAAAATGTCAAAAAAAATATGACATAAAATTTTTGGTATACATCGTGACATCTTATGTTCGTTCACAAGTTTTCGTGGAAAAACAACATTTTGTGTGATGTGTACAAAAAAGACAAAAAATGTCCTGTACGTAGTCGTGTTACAGCATCAAAATTTGTCTTTTTTACATGAGCCACAGAAAAATGTTTTTTCTTTTGAAAACTTGTGTACCAACATAAAATGTCTAGATGTACATGTAAAAGTTTAGTTTAGAATTTTTTAACATTTTAAAATGTGGATTCACATAATGGGAGCATATGCTCCTATGAGCCAAAGTGCATTTCCCCAGTTCACCGACATGTTTGTTCGATCTAGCCAGCTACAACTTGCATCAATATTTTTGTTCAGTTTAACATGCAATTTTTTCCTCCATTTGGCCAGACAAGTACATTGACATCACACGAAAAGACATGTATTATAGCCTATAATAAATCGTATATATGTTATATTTATTTTAGCTATTAGGCCTGTAATTTTAATAAATGTGTAACATGTACTTTAAAATTTTAATGAAATAGTCAAGATTTAAAAATGGCTCACAAGTGATTGAAGAGTGTATGCTACGAAGGACTTTAACCGGACAGATAAAGTCATTGATATGTATACAAGCAACACACATGCACGAGGAAAAGAAGCCAAACTATGTACGTGCCAATTTAATTTTGTGTGCACATCAAACTAAATTTGAAGTTTAAATTCAATATATCAATAATCTTCATAACTGAATCGGTCATATCTGGAAGCCCCTCCGACTTTCTTCTGAAAAAAGCCCTCCTCCATAAGGTGGCTTAAGGAATGGTGCATCAACTAATCTAACTTCTTTAATTTTTATTGATTTGTATACTTGAATTGGGAAATAAAGTATCCCTTCTAAGTTCTAACTAACAGATATACATACTCCGTACAAGAATGTAAGCTAATACGCTATTCACCCAAACTACCCATGATCGTGATTGGTCCTAATTAGAATGGTGCAAGTTTAATCTTTTACACATATGTCCACGCAATGGAGGTATATACGACAAGGGTAGTCCGTGTTTGATGCAAAAAAATTAAAAATCGTAGAGTTGTTTCTCAACCTTACGTGTATTATTAGGATCTACTAAATATATATATTCCAATATTAGATGTGACTATATGATGCTATCAACAATCCTATGCTAGACCGGTCGCCGTTTTCGTTTCTTATAGCTGAGATTAAAGCTTTAGTTATTTCTGGTAGTACTATTTCCTTTGTAAAAGTGGATAGAACACAAAATAGGGCTAGTGATTGTCTTGCATCTTTTGCGAGACTACATGGTAGAACTTTGATCTGGGATGATTCGGGGCCTGATTGTCTTCGTCAGGTCCTCGAATCCAACCTGCTTGTAATCCCTATTGAGTAATAAAATCCGCTTTTACCCGCAAAAAAAATAAAGTTCAGATGTTTCACAATAAAGTAATAAAATGTTGCCATAAAAATTATAATAATGATTTGACATTTCTTAGAAATACAATCATATACAATTTCATTTAGGAATATATCCATATTTAATAAATTGTGAATTTCTCAATGAAGGAGGTAAATGGGACGGAAAGAGTTTGTAAAAAGTAATACAGGTGATGCCCTCGCATTTGCGAGGGCCCCTGTGCTAGTTTAAACTAAAGTTTCTTGAAATTTGATTATATAAATTATTTCTTTTCACGTGAGTTCGGTTTGGACGGTAGGTGTATTTCGGCGACCAATTTTTTTAACGGTTTGAGTACGGCAAGCAGGCTCCCGCGTCACCCCAGGCTTCCTCCTCTCACCACATACTACAGGCTGCAGCCTGCAGCTCCCTCCGCCGAGCCATACCTGCACGCCAGCTCATACCACATCATGGACAGCTCCTTGCCGCCGGCGGTCACGTTGCCACCCGTTGGAGGAGGACTTTCCTATTTTGGCCAGGGAGCTATGCGGCGGCGTCAGCGGCCAGGGACAGGAATGGAGAACAAGAGGGAGCTACATATTCAGCGGCCGGAATGAAAATCGTTACATTCCGTCCATCAGTATGCAAGAACAGAGCTAATGTAGATGCTACATTGATCAGCTGACTCCAATCTACGGTGTCGCCTTGGAGGTGTTCGACGGAATGTCTCAAAGAGGCCAAGCCCCTTTGCTTCATCCGTGCCGTGAGCTGATTCCACCAAACGATTCCCTACTGACGCTGATCACCAACTAGTAGTACTACTAGCATCCTTGCTTGTTTCTAGCACTCGTTATTCACATCTTTTGTACTATGATGTACCCATCTCCATTACCTCTCTTCTGTATATGCATCACCGTGGACGAGTTGAAGAATATCATGATTTTCTTACACAATATCACAATTCCTGATGAACGCAGAGTCTTATTGGACGGCTTGCCTCCTCCAACAAGAAAACAATCAGCATACTCCAAAACGTCAATGGCATCCTCAAACCTTCCAGGTAACAAAACAAACTAATCATCACCACCTTCTTATTCTTCTTCTTCGTCCTGCTACTGCTACTTCTTATTTATTACGATTGGTATGCCGTTCATCCGAGTATAGCAGGCACATATACTGATCAGCTCTACCTGTTCGTGTAACTTGTATTTTCAGGATGACTCTTCTTCTTGGACCTCCTTCTTCAGGAAAGAGCACGCTTATGCGAGCCCTTACCGGCAAGCTTGACAAAAGCCTCAAGGTTTTAACTCGTATTGTCAATTTTTTTCCATTATGCTTTATGGCTGCATGCATAAAAGATAAAAGTAATCACCATCCTGCGGATCTGGCAACACACTCAGGTATCTGGCAGCATCACATACTGTGGACACACATTATCGGAGTTCTACCCCGAGAGGACCAGCGCGTATGTTAGCCAGTACGATCTCCACAATGCAGAGATGACCGTAAGAGAGACGCTGGATTTCTCCAGGCGCTGCTTAGGTGTCGGTGCCAGATATGACATGCTTGCAGAGCTCGCTAAGAGGGAGCGTGCTGCGGGCATAAAGCCAGATCCTGCGATCGACGCTTACATGAAAGCTACAGCGGTGGAGGGACAGGACACTAATATTGTAACAGATCTTACTCTCAAGGTGAGATTCTGACCTATCTGTTCATTATAGACAACTCTCTAACAAAATTGTGCTCATTGAATCTATGAAAAAACTCGCGCTTAGGTGCTTGGGCTTGACATCTGTGCTGATACCATGATCGGTGATGACATGATAAGAGGAATTTCCGGTGGGCAAAAGAAGCGTGTCACAACTGGTATGCACACACACACCTAGATAGGATAAGCACAAGCGCTCAATTCATTGTGGACAATTTTTTTTATTATTTAAACTTTGTTATGCTTATCTGTTTTTTATTTTATTTTACATTTGCTTATGTCAGGGGAAATGTTAACAGGACCCGCAAGGGCCTTGTTTATGGATGAAATTTCTACTGGTTTGGATAGCTCTAGCACATTTCAGATCGTAAAATATGTGAAGCAGTTAGTCCACGTGATGAATGAGACTGTGATGATATCCCTCCTACAACCACCGCCGGAGACATACAACCTGTTTGATGACATTATTCTTCTATCAGAAGGATACATAGTGTACCATGGGCCACGGGAGAACATCTTGGAATTCTTTGAATCTTCTGGTTTTCGGTGCCCTGAGAGGAAAGGAGTTGCTGACTTCCTTCAAGAGGTCACTTCCAAGAAAGACCAGCAACAATACTGGTACCGTGAACAGGAACAATATCATCACGTGTCAGTCCCAGAGTTTGCTGAACGTTTCAAGTCATTTCATGTAGGCTTGCAGATACTCAAGGAGATGCAAATCCCTTTTGAAAAATCCAAAACCCATCCTGCCGCGTTGACCACCAAGAAGTATGGCATATCCAGCAAGGAGTCACTCAAGGCAGTGATGTCGAGAGAGATGTTGTTGATGAAGCGCAACTCATTCATCTACATATTTAAGGTCTCCCAGTTGATCATCCTTGGGCTCATGGCCATGACTGTATTCCTCAGAACAAAGATGCCTAGTGGGCAAATTTCTGATGGTGGCAAATTTCTTGGGGCTCTGACTTTCAGTTTAATCACCATCTTGTTTAATGGGTTTGCGGAGCTACAACTGACCATAAAGGTGCTTCCTACGTTCTACAAACAAAGGGATCTCCTGTTCTTCCCCCCGTGGACCTTTGGACTTGCAAACATACTCTTAAAAGTTCCCGTTTCTCTTATGGAGGCTGGGGTATGGGTCATCCTCACGTACTATGTGATGGGCTTTGCACCTTCTGCGGGAAGGTAAGCATGTCTGTATAATCCGTGTTTCCACTTAGCAGTTTGCATTTGAAAATTTCAAACTGATAACTCCAATTCATCTGTCTGCTCGTTATAGGTTCTTTCGTCAGCTTTTAGCTTTCTTCGCTACTCACCAAATGGCAATGGCTATGTTCCGATTGATGGGTGCTGTTTTGAAATCAATGGTTGTGGCCAACACTTTTGGGATGTTTGTGATCCTTATTATTTTCATATTTGGAGGATTTCTCATCCCTAGAGGTAAGCATTCTTTCATGGCAAAATCATTTATATCTAGCTAGCTAGGCACGATAAATCAACTATATGAACCGCATTTGTATAGATGAAAGTAACCTTCTCCGTCCCTAAATTTTATGTGGACAGGTGACATCAAACCATGGTGGATCTGGGCTTACTGGTCATCTCCTATGATGTACAGTCAAAACGCAATATCTGTCAATGAATTCCTTGCCAGTAGATGGGCCATTGTAAGTTTTCGTCAGGACCCTTTATTTTTTCTAAACTCGGACACCATTATATCCTAGTGTTGTAAAGGTGACAACATCTGAACTAATGTGAGTCTTTCAATTTTACTACAGCCGAACAACGACACCTCTATTGATGCACCAACAGTAGGCAAGGCCATTCTTAAATCGAAAGGCTTGTTTACTGATGACTCAGGCTTTTGGCTTTCCATAGGAGCTCTTATCGGATTCACTATTTTGTTCAACATCTTGTTTATCTTGGCCCTTACGTACTTGAGCCGTGAGTACAATTATTTTTCTTTTGGTTGAGATTAATCTTTGATGGCTTGAAGAGCTAGGTACTTACATTACATATAATATTTTCTCTTCCAGCTAGCGGCAGCTCAAACACACTAGTTTCAGACGAAAATAATGAGTATGACACAAACAAAGAGCCAATGTCAGAAGCCAATGCATCATCAACCACGGCATCTTCAATACCTATGGGTGAGGTCTTCTTTAAGTATCTATGTTCGGCTATTGCAGCCTTTATAACATCCCTAGCAGTCTTCTTTAAGTATCAGACCAGTTGGCGCCTTCATAATAATACTAATTAGTCACTATTTGCACTTTCAGTTTCTGTAGGTACTAACAGAGCCAAAACCAGGCCAACTCGGTCACAAATTGACTTGCCTTTCCAGCCTCTTTCACTTTCTTTCAACCATATAAACTATTACGTGGACATGCCTGCGGTAAGCATACCTACCTTCCTCATACATATTGTGTTAGGACGTAAGTTTGCAACTTATCTGCAGAAGTGGACACAAAGGTAAAATGTGTCATCTTTTGTTTCAGGAAATGAAGGAGCAAGGATTCGCAGAAAGTCGTCTCCAGTTGCTCACTGATATCAGTGGTGCTTTCAGGCCAGGTGTTCTGACAGCATTAGTTGGCGTGAGTGGAGCTGGAAAGACCACTCTAATGGATGTCCTGGCAGGAAGGAAAACTAGTGGGTCTATTGAAGGAAGTATCACCCTCTCTGGTTACCCTAAAAAGCAAGAAACTTTTGCCCGCATTAGTGGCTACTGTGAACAGAGTGATGTCCACTCACCAAATGTTACTATATACGAATCCATTCTCTACTCTGCCTGGCTTCGTCTTTCATCAGATGTTGACGACAAAACGAGAAAGGTATATACCATCATTCAAACTCAAGTAAAGATGCAGTGCTATATATATTTGAAACTGCAAACTTTTAACTGTTTTTGATTAAAGAAATCAATCCCCACCCACGCAGATGTTTGTGGAGGAAGTTATGACCCTTGTAGAGCTTGATGTGTTGCGCAATGCTATGGTTGGTCTCCCTGGAGTTGACGGGTTATCGACTGAGCAAAGGAAGAGACTGACAATTGCCGTGGAGCTGGTATCAAATCCTTCAATCATATTCATGGATGAACCAACTTCTGGTCTTGATGCTAGAGCAGCAGCAATTGTCATGCGGGCGGTGAGAAATACAGTCAACACTGGGCGTACTGTGGTTTGCACAATCCATCAACCCAGCATCGATATATTCGAGTCTTTTGATGATGTACACTCTCTTTCTCTCTATGTATCTCTCCATTTCTATTTATTTTTATCTTTATCTAACTCACAACTGGTTCCTTTTGTAGCTTATGCTTTTGAAAAGAGGAGGGCAAGTTATTTATGCTGGTGAACTCGGTCGCCACTCTCATAAACTAGTTGAATATTTTGAGGTGAGTTGCATTACATGCATGTTTTGGTTTGGGGGTAGCCAGAATTTCACTAATTTTTAGTTAAACGCCTGCTTACAAATGTGATAAGTGGGCTCAGAAAAGCCATTGAAGACCAAACAGGTCTTTAACTCCTTGCAGTGTAGCAGAAGTGAAAGAAACTAACCGTTCAGTCTGTGATTGCATTGCAGGCAATTCCAGGTGTTGCAAAGATCACAGAAGGATATAATCCTGCAACATGGATGCTGGAAGTTAGCTCCCCTCTATCTGAGGCTCGCTTGGAAATAAATTTTGCTGAAATTTATGCTAATTCTGCTCTTTATAGGTAAGTACCTCAGTCATTCAGCGTAATTCTTCGCCATTTTAACCAGCGGTTGTCATATACATTAAAAAAATGCATATTTCGTTCAAATGAGCACCAAAAATACAGTTGTTTTCATTCATACTATCCACACTGAACTCCTGTTTGTTAAATATGACCAGGGAAAACCAAGAACTTATTAAGGAATTGAGCGTTCCTCCGCCGGGCTATAAGGATCTCTCATTTCCTACGAAGTACTCTCAGAATTTCTACAACCAATGTGTTGCAAACATCTGGAAGCAATATAAATCTTATCATCCCACAACGCCATGCGCTATCTTATGACTTTGCTCTATGGGCTTGTCTTTGGCACGGTGTTTTGGCAAAAAGGAACAAAAATGTATGATCCCATTTTGATGCTACAGTTGAGAGTTGAGACTAGTGCTATTGAAAGATGATACATTAGCTCTTATGGAGAAACTAACACTTTTGCACGTTTTTGATTTGTGGGCAGTGATTCACAGCAAGATTTGTTCAATCTACTTGGAGCCACTTATGCTGCTGTCTTCTTCCTTGGGGCTGCCAATTGCTTTACAGTTCAACCTGTTGTGGCAATTGAGCGAACAGTTTTCTACCGTGAAAAGGCGGCAGGGATGTATTCTCCATTATCCTATGCATTAGCTCAGGTAATTTCTTCTTAATCTGATGCTCATTTTGATCAAAATTTCATTGCTCTGGATGCATTGAGCATGTTGTGGATGAAAGGTATGATCAAAATACAAGGAGCATACATTTCAATGTTGCTTGGTTCTCGATTAATCAGCAAAAATCTAGGAAGCAATTTGTAACCAGTACCAAAACTAGAAAAACAAAAAAGAATTAGCATTAGTATACTTGGTAAAACAAGATAAAAAAATCCAATGAGTTAATTTTGCTTGTGTAGTTCTAATGTGGAGGTTTTCTGAACATTTTGGATATGAGCAAATTTAAACCCATCCGTTCTCAACATTTGTGCAAATTTGGATTTGTGCAGACAAGCGTGGAGATCATCTACAACATCCTGCAGGGGTGTCTATACACAATCGTCATCTATTCGATGATTGGTTATGAGTGGAAAGCTGACAAGTTCTTGTATTTCCTGTTCTTCATTATTTCAAGCTTCAACTACTTCACATTGTTTGGCATGATGTTGGTGGCAATGACCCCATCCTCGCTGCTCGCAAACATACTGGCAGGCTTTGCAGTTCCTCTTTGGAATTTGTTTTCTGGATTCCTCGTCTTCAGAGTGGTATGCAAAGCCTTATATTAATCGCGTTGCGTGTCGACCAACCAAAAATCTTTAATTGCGATGGTTGTTGTTACTATTGCAGGCAATACCAATCTGGTGGAGGTGGTACTACTGGGCCGACCCGGTGTCCTGGACCATCTATGGCGTCGTTGCGTCGCAGTTTGGCGAGAGCACCGGCTCTATTTCGGTCCCCGGTGGGAGCCCAGTTTTAGTGAAGAAATTTCTGCATGATAATCTGGGAATGCAGCACGATTTCCTTGGCTACATTGTGCTAGGCCACTTCGCCTACATCATTGCCTTCTTCTTCGTGTTTGGCTATTCCATCAAGGTCTTGAACTTCCAGAAACGTTAGGCAGCGTGCGTTTTTCTTGTTGCTACAGAAGCAATCTAGTGCAGAGTGTGCATATTACAAGTAGGAATGAGAGACATTCCATAGCCTGAAGTAATGGTATGTAAATGAGATTTAGTAAGGATTGCATAGTCTAGTGCAAGTGTGTATATTGTAACGGTAACAGAAATACTTCCTAGGCAACGGTGTCAAAAAAAAAAAAAAAACTCCATTAACATTATGGGATATTCCATTTTTTTGTATCTTGACTGTTATTGCCAGAATCTAAGTTTGGTCTTCAGGCGTCTACCGGATATTCATGACCTTGGAGCGTGAAACTCGTATTTCTCTCACTTCCACACAAAATATCATTCACCCTGCAGAATGAGGAGGATCTTGTGAACATTAAAGAAAAGCTAATTAGTGTTTTTATTCGTAAAGCTAGTGTTTTTCAACTCTAAAGAAAAGCTAATTTTTTTTCTATTTCTTTTTCTTTTGGCTTTGCTGTTGTGAACATTAGTGAATAATAAAGCCCTGCGATTCCTTAAAAACCTAATGTTTTTTAACCCTAAAAAGCCAATGTTTTTCGTGTTCTTTTTTGGCTTGGCTCTGGAGCGGGCGAGCGGCCATGACCATTTTGAACGACCCAATGCCACAATTTCTGCGGGCTCGGCACCGTCGTGCGTTTGGTTGGATTTTCCAGCCAATTTATGTGGTGTTAAAGCATAGTCTCAATCAAAAACTCCGCAAGCAGCGCCTTCAAGGCATCTCCAACGGCCCGAGCAACCATTTCGGACCGTGTGGTTAAAATTTGCGTCTGCATCGGTTCGACGCATAGTGACCGGCCTGTTTGTCAAGACACAAACGTGGCCTATGTGCGCCGCGTTTGCGTCTGCTCGGTCATGCCAAGGGACCAGCGTTCCTCATGTATAGCCCGCACGCCAGTGGCTCAGACGCCGCTCACATTCTCGACAGAAACCACTCGCAGTCCCAAAAAACTCAAATTTGGGCGGCACCAACACCCCAGCCTTGTGATGGACGTCCTCCTTGCTGCCGCAGCCTCCATGGAATCTGAACAAACCACCGCAGCCACCGCCCCAACCGCCCCAACCGCCACCCCAGTCCCGATGGAGACCACATCTCCCGCGGGCTCAAAGCGTGCCGCCACCGGCGGCCGCGAAACAAAAGCCAAGGCGCCAAAGGGTGCTGACGAAGGAGGAGAAAGGTGTAGAGGCCAGAAGCGATGGGGTAGGCGCAAGAATCTAAAGGAGAAGAAAGACGCGACTGCGGTCGCACATCAGGTCAGGGTAGCCGCCCAATTGGCCTAGGAAATGCAGGCAAAAGCCAACACCAAGGTTGGCCTGCCTCCTGGCCTCGCGGAGGCCATGCTCTACATCAAGCAAGAGAGGATCTTCGGCGTCACTCCCCCGGCCTCATCGGTGAGCTCGGTAAGTTCCCATATGTGTACCGGAACGCCTTCCGCCTATGCGCAGGTCCACGCGGCATCCCGATTCGCCTCCGGGGCCGCGCCGGTCCAGTTCCTGACCTCAACCAGACGCCAAGAAGCGGTGACTCGTGCCCAGCCATGATACACAAGACGCGAGCGGTACCAGAGGAGAACATGTCGGTGCCCCACAACCTATATGACGAAATGCCACCATCCGCCCCGATGATGGACGACACAGTACGCTCGCTCTCAAACACTCGGTCTGGAGTATTTCATTCGTCTGACATCCAGTGATTCGTAGACCTATTGGGCGGGACGCAGGGAGGGCGATATTGCGGCCATGACCTACGGCGGCGGCTTCATATGCGAAGGTGGCGTCAGGATAGGGACGCAGGAGCCCATCCCAGAGACGTAGGATCAGTAGCACGCACGCTGGATGGAGCAGACATCGATGGTGAAAGACTGGTTGGAAAAACCTTGTGGAGAAGTTTGAAGCAAAAACTGAAAAGAAGTTAAAGAGGCTTCAACTGAAGAATAAAATAAGACAATATGAAGAAAGAGTACACATGGTTCATGGAGTTGAAAACTGCTGCTACTAAAATTGAATGGGATGATGCAAAGCAAACTGTTGATGCTTCTAAAGAATAGCGGGATGAACATATTCAGCTAAGAAAAGCACCATATTTATATCTTTTCATTAGCTAACTTACATATATCAAAGTTCAGAGATGCAACATTCATGGTAAATGTATAAAATGCAACCATGTGAGGTACAAGAAGCATGGACCGAAGCATTTGGCTGATTTGCACGTGTTGTTTGAGAAGATACATGTAACATGGGCTAGTGCAAGTTGTCCTGGAGATATATTTGGTGATGAATGCAATGATGATGATGATGTGGAAGAGGTACATACAACTCATGATAGTCGTGAAATAAAATTGGATTATTTGAAGAAACCAACTGCAAACAAGAATGATAACATTCGAAGAAATACTCACGTCGCTCCCAGGGGCAACTCAGGCGAAATCCTAACCATCGTCCCGCGCACCCTGATGTCTACGTACGCTTCTATTCCTGTAGACAGTGTTGGGCCTCCAAGAGCAGAGGTTTGTAGAGCAGCAGCAAGTTTCCCTTAAGTGAATCACCCAAGGTTTATCGAACTCAGCGAGGTAGAGGTCAAAGATATCCCTCTCAAGCAACCCTGCAGTTACGATACAAGAAGTCTCTTGTGTCCCCAACACACCTAATACACTTTTCAGATGTATAGATGCGCTAGTTCGGCGAAGAGATAGTAAGATGCAAATGATATGGATGAATATGAGTGGTAATAGCAATCTGAAATAAAGATGGCAGCAAGCAAACATGTAACAGAACTTGTTGGAAACGGTGTTTCAATGCTTAGAAACAAGGCATATATAGGGATCATACTTTCACTAGTGGACACTCTCAACAATGATCACATAAATAAATAAGTTCTCTTCTCTTATGCTACTTTCAAAGACTCTATTGTTGAATAACAAACACCATTCATTGTGTAGGGCTACGAGAGCACCCTCAAGCCGGAGTAAACAAGCTCCACAACGTCATAAAGGAATCACACACGATGCAAACACTGTCACTGTCACACCATGGAGAGTAATTCCGGAGTTCATATTAAAGTAACTCTAGAGTGCATAGTAATAGTTAACTTCACAATCTACAAGAGATCACAATCATAACCTACGCCAAGTACTACATGATGCACACACTATCCACATTACATCATGAAGGAGGAATAGACTACTTTAATAACATCACTAGAATAGCACATAGATTAATAGTGATACAAAGCTCATGATCACATAAAGATCACATGGGAGAGAGAGATGAACCACATAGCTACCGGTACAGCCCTTAGCCTCGGGGGAGAACTACTCCCTCCTCATCATAGGAGACAGCAATGGCGATGAAGATGGCGGTGGTGTCGATGGAGATGCCTTCCGGGGGCAATTCCCCGTCCCGGCGGCGTGCTGGAACAGAGACTTATGTCCCCCGAATCTTGGCTTCGCGATGGCGGCGGCTGCGTAACTTTTCTCGTATCGTGGCTTATCTTTTTAGGGTTTTCGCGACGGAGAGGCTTTATAGGAGGAAGGGCAGCCTCGGAGGTGTCCTGGGGGACCCACACCATAGGGGGCGCCCCCCTGGCCGCGCCGCCATGTGGGGTGGGGCCCCCTTGGCTCCCCTCTGGCCCCTCTTCGGTGCTCTGGAACCTTCCGTGAAATATAAGATCGTGGGCTTTTGTTTCGTCCAATTCCGAGAATATTTTCTGTGTAGGATTTCTGAAACCAAAAACAGCAGAAAACAGGAACTAGCGCTTCGGCATCTTGTTAATAGGTTAGTGCCGGAAAATGCATCAAAACGATATAAAGTATGAATAAAACATATAGGTATTGTCATAAAACTAGCATGGAACATAAGAAATTATAGATACGTTGGAGACGTATCAAGCATCCCCAAGCTTAGTTCCTACTCGCCCTCGAGTAGGTAAACGATAACAAGGATAATTTCTTAAGTGACATGCTACTATCATAATCTTGATCATACTATTGTAAAGCATATGAGATGAATGAAGTGATTCAAAGAAATGGTAAAGACAATGACTTAAACAACTGAATCATATAGCAAAGACTTTTCATGAATAGTACTTTCAAGACAAGCATCAATAAGTCTTGCATAAGAGTTAACTCATAAAGCAATAGATTCTTAGTAGAAAGTTTTGAAGCAACACAAAAGGAAGATATAAGTTTCTGCAGTTGCTTTCAACTTCAACATGTTTATCTCATGGATATATCTCATGGATAATTGTCAACTCAAAGTAATATGATGAATGCAAATAAGCAAGTATGTAGGAATTAATGCACACAGTTGACACAAGTGTTTGCTTCTAAGATAGAAGAAATAGGTAAACTGACTCAACATAAAGTAAAAAAGAATGGCCCTTCGCAGAGGGACGCATGGATTACTATTTTTGTGCTAACTTTTATTTTGAAAACATAGAAACAATTTTGTCAACGGTAGTAATAATTCATATGTGTTATGCATAAGACATCCTATAAGTTGCAAGCCTCATGCATAGAATACCAATAGTGCTCGCACCTTGTCCTAGTTAGCTTGGATTTTCATGGATTATCATTGCATAACATATGTTTCAACCAAGTGTCACAAAGGGGTACCTCTATGTCGCCTGTACAAAGGTCCAAGGAGATAGATCGTATTTGATTTCTCGTTTTTGATAAATCTCAACTTAGGACATCCATACCGGGACAACATAGAAAACAGATAATGGACTCCTCTTTAATGCATAAGCATTCAACAACAGATAATATACTCATAAGAAATTGAGGATTAATGTCCAAACTAAAACTTCCACCATGATTCATGGCTTTAGTTAGCGGCCCAATGTTCTTCTCTAACAATATGCACACTCAAACCATTTGATCATGATAAATCACCCTTACTTCAGACAAGACAAACATGCATAGCAACTCACATGATATTCAACAAAGGTAAAATAGTTGATGACGTCCCCAGAAACATGGTTACCGCTCAACAAGCAACTTATAAGAAATAAGATACATAAGTAACATATTCAATACCACAATAGTTTTTAAGGCTATTTTTCCATGAGCTATATATTGCAAAGACAAGGAATGAAATTTTAAAGGTAGCACTCAAGTAATTTACTTTGGAATGGCAGAGAAATACCATGTAGTAGGTAGGTATGGTGGACACAAATGGCATAGTTTTTGGCTCAAGGATTTGGATGCACGAGAAGTATTCCCTCTCAGTACAAGGCTTTGGCTAGCAAGGTTGTTTGAAGCAAACACAAGTATGAACCGGTATAGCAAAACTTACATAAGAACATATTGCAAGCATTATAAGACTCTACACTGTCTCCTTGTTGTTCAAACACTTCACCAGAAAATATCTAGACTTTAGAGAGACCAATCATGCAAACCAAATTTCAACAAGCTCTATGGTAGTTCTTCATTAATAGGTACAAAGTACATGATGCAAGAGCTTAAACATGATCTATTTGAGCACAACAATTGCCAAGTATCAAATTATTCAAGACATTATACCAATTACCACATGAAGCATTTTCTGTTTCCAACCATATAACAATGAACGAAGCAGTTTCAACCTTCGCCATGAACATTAAAAGTAAAGCTAAGAACACCAGTGTTCATATGAACGAGCGGAGCGTGTCTCTCTCCCACACAAAGAATGCTAGGATCCGATTTTATTCAAACAAAAACAAAAATAAAAACATACAGACGCTCCAAGTAAAGCACATGAGATGTGACGGAATAAAAAATATAGTTTCACTAGAGGTGACCTGATAAGTTGTTGATGAAGAAGGGGATGCCTTGGGCATCCCCAAGCTTAGATGCTTGCGTCTTCTTGAAATATGCAGGGATGAACCACGGGGGCATCCCCAAGCTTAGACTTTTAACTCTTCTTGATCATATTGTATCATCCTCCTTTCTTGACCCTTGAAACCTTCCTCCACACCAAACTCAAAACAAACTCATTAGAGGGTGATACGTCCAAAATGTATCTACTTTCCCGAACACTTTTGCTATTGTTTTGCCTCTAATTTGTGTATTTTGGATACAACTAACTGATAACCCACAAGTATAGGGGATCGCAGCAGTCTTCGCGGGTAGTAAAACCCAATTTATTGATTCGACACAAGGGGAGACAAAGAATACTTGAAAGCCTTAACAGCGGAGTTGTCAATTCAGCTGCACCTGGAAACAGACTTGCTCGCAAGAGTTTATCAGTAGTAACAGTTTTATAGCAGTAGCAGTAGTGAAATAACAGCAGCAGAGTAACAGAGACAGCAGTACTGATTTTAGTAAACAGCAGGATTAAAATAATGTAGGCACGGGGACGGATAACGGGCGTTGCATGGATGAGAGAAACTCATGTAACAATCAAGCAGGGCATTTGCAGATAATAATAAAACGGTGTCCAAGCACAAAGCAATCAATAGGCATGTGTTCCAATTATAGTCGTACGTGCTCGCAATGAGAAACTTGCACAACATCTTTTGTCCTACCAGCCGGTGGCAGCCGGGCCTCAAGGGAATCTACTGGATATTAAGGTACTCCTTTTAATAGAGTACCGGAGCAAAGCATTAACACTCCGTGAACACATGTGATCCTCACATCACTACCATCCCCTCCGGTTGTCCCGATTTCTGTCACTTCGGGGCCATTGGTTCCGGACAGCGACATGTGTATACAACTTGCAGGTAAGACCATAAACAATGAATATCATGATGAAATAATAACATGTTCAGATCTGAGATCATGGCACTCGGGCCCTAGTGACAAGCATTAAGCATAACAAGTTGCAACAATATCATCAAAGTACCAATTACGGACACTAGGCACTATGCCCTAACAATCTTATACTATTACATGACCAATCTCATCCAATCCCTACCATCCCCTTCAGCCTACAGCTGGGGAATTACTCACACATGGATGGGGGAAACATGGCTGGTCGATGGAGAGGCGTCGGTGGTGATGGTGGCGATGATCTCCTCCAATTCCCTGTCCCGGCGGAGTGCCAGAACGGAGACTTCTGGCTCCCGAGACGGAGTTTCGCGATGTGGCGGCGTTCTGGAGGGTTTCTGGCGACTTCGACTTCCTCCCGTGCGTTTTTAGGTCGAAGGCAATAAGTAGTCCGAAGGAGGGCGTCGGGGGCCAGCCGAGGCCGCCACACACTAGGGCCGCGCGGGCCCCTCCTGGGCCGCGCCGGCCTAGTGTGTGGGGCCCTCGGGCCCCCACCTGGCTCGCCCTTCTGGCTCCGCCAATATTCTGGGAAAATAGGACCTTCTGCATAATTTCTGAGGATTTTCCTGAAAGTTGGATTTCTGCACAAAAACGAGATACCAGAACAGTTCTGCTGAAAACAGCGTTAGTCCGTGTTAGTTGCATCCAAAATACACAAATTAGAGGCAAAACAATAGCAAAAGTGTTCGGGAAAGTAGATACGTTTTGGACGTATCAACTCCCCCCAAGCTTAGCTTATTGCTTGTCCTCAAGCAATTCAGTTAACAACTGAGCGATAAAAGAACTTTCACGAACACATTTGTTCATATGATGTAAATATTCTCATGCTATGGCTAACACTTAGGCAGTTCATAATAAGATACATGCAAATAAGATCATCTAATAGCTATGTCAATCATGGAAAGGTACCAACAATTAATAATAAGCATCATGAATCATGTATATAAGCATGATTGCAATGTTCATAAAAGAGTATGATAGAGTGGTATCTCGCTTGCCCATATTTGATCAGCAAAACATAAATGCTCAGGCACCTCTGAAGTTCATAGAAAGACTAGAAATAGTGATTGTCAAAGATAAAAGCATCAAAGTTATACCACAATCAATCATATTTTGAGACAAGCATATTACACTAAGAATAACAGTTGTGCTCTCAAGAAAGTGCTCAAAGAAAGGATGGAGACACAACATAAAAGTAAAAGATTGACCCTTCGCAGAGGGAAGCAGGGATTAACATGCGCTAGAGCTTTTCATTTTTAAAACAGGAGTAAAATTGTTTTGAGAGGTGTTTGTTGTTGTCAACGAATGGTAATGGGTACACCAACTACCTCGCCAACCAGACTTTAAAGAGCGGCTCCCATGAAGGACGTTATCTCTACCAGCAAGGTAGATCATCCCTCTTCTCTTTTGTTTACACACGTATTTTAGTTTTATTATGGGTGACACTCCCCCCAACCTTTGCTTACACAAGCCATGGCTAACCGAATCCTCGGGTGCCTTCCATCAATCACATACCATGGAGGAGTATCTGAAAGGACACGGATGTCGCCTAGAGGGGGGGGGGGGGTGAATAGGCGATTTAAAACTTTTACGAGATGGGCTTAACAAATGCGGAATAAAACTAGCGTTTACTTTGTCAAGCCCAAAGCATATATACTATGGTTCACCTATGTGCACCAACAACTTATTCTAAGCAAGAGTTCACCTATGTGCACCAACAACTTATGCTAAGCAATACAAGCAAGTATGTGATAGCAAGATATATATAACTTCAAGCACGATGGCTATCACAAGGTAAGGTGCATAAGTAAAGAGCTCGGGTATAGAGATAACCGAGGCACGCGGGAGACGATGATTTATCCCGGAGTTCACACTCTTGCGAGTGCTAATCTCCGGTGGAGAGGTGCGGTTGCTTAGTGCTCCCGAACGCCACAAGAGGCTCACCTTGAGGTGTGGTTGCTCGATGCACACCAACGCCACAAAGGCCTCACCCCAAGATGCGGTACTCACACCACACACCGAACGCCACGAAGGCGCCTCACCTAAATCTCCGGTGACCCTCGCCACAAAGGCCTAGGTCACGGTTCCACTAAGGGATTTCCTTCGAGGCGGAAACCGGGCCTTACACAAAGATTGGGGCACACATCCACAACTTAATTGGAGGCTCCCAACAAATCGCCACAAAGGCCTAGAATCCGTCTAGGGTTCCAAGAACCCAAGAGTAACAACTTCCTTGCTTTCACCTCCACGAATCACCGTGGAGAACTCAAACCGATGCACCAAATGCAATGGCAAGAACACCACAAAGATGCTCAAGTCCTTCTCTCTCAAATTCCAACAAAGCTACAAAAGCTATTGGGGAATAAGAGAGGAAGAACAAAGGAATTCACAAAGAACACCAAGATCAAGATCTAGAGAGTTCCACTCACAAAGAGATGGATTTGATTGGTAGAAATGTAGATCTAGATCTCCTCTCTCTTTTCCCTCAAATGGGGGCAAGAATCATGGAGGGATTGAGAGATAGAGCAAGCTTCTCTAGTTCAACAATGGAGGAGAGAGAGAGTGAGAGAAGCCCAGCCCAAGGAGGAAGAAGGGGGGTATTTATACCCCCCAAGAAAATCGAGCCGTTTGGGCAAAAACAGGGCCGGATATTCCGGCCCAAGTTGGGGCCGGCTTATCCGGGCCGGATAATCCGGCCTCGTGGACAAAACCTGGACAAAATCCGGCCAAAAATCCGGCCCCTATCCAGAGCTGCTTTTCTTCCGGTCCTTAGACGATTTGGGGGGGCCCCGGATATTTCGTAAAAATCCGGCCCGGATAATCCGGCCCGGATATTTCTGAAAAATCCGGCCTGGCAAAACTGCAGAAACACCAAAACTAAAACGGGCATAACTTTAGCATCCGGACTCCGATTTTGATGATCTTGGGCTTGTTTTGAAGCTAGGAACAAGCTCTACAAGATCATGCAGGAAACCATCATAGTCCAACAAGGTAGGATAGAAACAAATGATGAAAGGTTTGACCTATCTAAAAAAGACATACCGGTAAAACCTCCAATCTCGAAAATGCAACAAGTTGCCCATGCAAAAACCATTCTCAATGAACTAGAGCTTGTCATGAGAATAAGCACAAGCTCTAAAACATCACATGGATAAGATCCAAATAAAACCAAGAAAGATGATGAACCAAACTCGAAAACGCAACAAGTGATCTATGCGAAATCCGTTTTCGATGAACTAGAGCTTGTCATGAGAATAAGCACAAGCTCTAAAACATCACATGGATAAGGTCCAAATAACAACCAAGAAAGATGATGCAAGGATGCAAAGGTTTGAGCTCTCTCCGAACGATACGATCAAGTTACTCACTCGAGAGCCCTCTTGATAGTACGGCAACTAAACTATAAACCGGTCTCCAACTACACCATGAGACCGGTGAGAAACAAACCCTATCAAGAGCAAACCTTATACTTGCGCATTCCACTTGAGCTCGATGACGACGATCTTGACCTCAACAAGATGGAACGCCTTTCTTGCTTGTGCTTGCTTGACGAAGTCTTGTGGATTGCTCCCCCATAATCCACCATGGGAGAGCTTCTTCTTCGGCGCATCTTCACATAACCATGACCACCATGTGGATTGCTCCCCCATAATCCACCATGGGAGAGCTTCTTCTTCGGCGCATCTTCACATATCCATGATCACCATATGGATGGCAAGACTCAAGCAAAGGATCTCTTCGAGATGGCTCATCTTGAACTTGCACTTCATTTCTTCATTCTTCATCATGTTGATGTCTTGAAGTAGCTTGAGGGCTCACTTCATCTTCATCTTCAAGACATACTTGACACTTGATATCCTTCATCAATTTCTTCTTATTGCAACCTTGAAGCCAACATATGGTTCAAGAATTGCCTATGGACAACTCCTACAAATATAACTCAATGCAAACATTAGTCCATAGGGATTGTCATTAATTACCAAAACCACACATGGGGGCTCCATGCACTTTCAGTATCTATTTGCAAAATTAAGTTGCTTACTGATGAATCAGAGCAAAACATGTGAAGAGAATTATTAGTAAAGTTTGATTAATCGGGGCTGGGAACCCCATTGCCAGCTCTTTTTGCAAAATTATTGGATAAACGGATGTGCCACTAGTCCATATGAAAGTCCGTCAAGAGTAAATGACAAGGTTGAAAGTTAAACACCACATACTTCCTCATGAGCTATGAAACATTAACACAAATTGAGAAGTATTTTGAAGGTTTAAAGGTAGCACATGAGAATTTACTTGGAATGGTTTGAAATGCCATGCATAGGTATTTATGGTGGACACTTTGGAACAACTTGGTTTTCAGGGGTTTGGAAGCACGAGCAGTGTTCCCGCTCAGTACAAGTGAAGGCTAGCAAAAGACTAGGGAGCGACAAATCAAGAGAGCAGTAACTGTCATAATCATGCTTGCGGCAAAATAAATTAACTGAGGCATAAAAGTGATACAAGAATTCTGAAGCAATGTAAATCATCGAGGCTTAATTGACTTTTGTTCAGTCATATGCATGCGTGAGCATGTGCCAAGTTAATTCAAACGAATTATTCAGAGGAGGATACTACAATATCATACCTATTTATGAATAAAACAATGCAAGCAAACATCCATGACATGCTACTCATATTAATAAATTGGAGCTAAACATGAGAGATCATGAACTACTAGACTTTCTTAAATGACATATACCTCACATGAACCAACTAAGCATGCTCACATGGATGAGTATATGTACAAAAATGAAAACAAATAGAGTTCATACCAGCCTCTCACCACAATCAGATCGTCGAATATCGTCATTATTGCCTTTTCACTTGTGTAGCTTGAATAATATGGAATGAAAAACCACGCTCCAGCCACCGAAGACCATTAAACTCATAATGAACTTTGCAAAACCAAAGAAGAACAGCAAATATTTTTGGTGTTTTCGAATTTGAGAGCAAGAGCAAAAGGAAACAAGCAAACAAAGCAAAATCTTTTTGGATTTTCTTATAGCAAACCAACGATAGCAAATAAAGCAAGATAAAAGCAAGAAACTAAAATAAACAAGTGGTGAAGAGAAACAACAGAAATATTTTTGGTCTTTTTGTGTTTTAGGAAAGAAACAAAGCAAGAATAAGAAAATGAAAACTAAAAGAAACACAGAAAAGCAAGATAGCAGAAATCTGCCAAAACTTGACAGCAGTACAATAATCGATTTTTAAGAAAATCTTACGCTGCTCAGCTCGAAAAATGTTCAACTAATGAAAGTTAGATAACAACCTGGGGAACAAGCACAAAAATTGGCAGCTTAAAATAACGTTCTGGCTGTGCGCACGAATTTTTTTAGTAACAGTCCAGAATCTGTTTTCAGGCAGCACTTCCCCAAATATCATCTTCCTCTCATTAGAAAACCACTCAAAGAGACTAAACAAGTATGTACAAGTATCCAGCAACCATAATATGCAAAGAATGAGTGATGCCGGTATACCTCCCCCCAAGCTTAGGCTTTTGGCCTAAGTGGAGATCAACCCCAACGAGGGTCTGGGTTCCATGCCGGTGGATCATACATGGCGTAGTCATAATAAGGTCCCGATGCAGAAGAAAAGCGTGGAGGCTCCTCATGCCCAACTTGTTGATGCGAAGAACTTGCTGCATCGGATGACGAGTCGAGGTGGTCCTCAGCCTCCTCCGTGTTGTCTCTTGCATGATGGCTTCCTCCCTCTATGTATGCATTAAGTGCACCTTCCGTGACTGACCAATCCTCCCTGGAATCAAGGTTAAACAGAGCAGGTGCAGGCAATCCTACTAATTTTTCAGTTTTCTTAGTTATTCTCCAGGCTTTCTTGTAAAGTGTTATTCTGTAAGACAGGTTACCCAAGTTAGATGAATCAGAAACAAATTCATGTTTAATCATGGATACTATGTCAAGTTTCTCTATGGGAAGTTGAATATCAAGATGATGAGGTTCTACACCATGCATAGCTAATAAACGAGAAGTGATGAGACCTCCACAAATTTCTCCCTTCTCACGGTTAGTAGCAAGTCTGTTGGCTATCAAAGCACCCAAGTTGTAAGTCCTATCACTTTGTAATGCAGCAGCTAGAAAGGGTAGATCCTGGATAGATAACTTACTCCCATTCTTTCTAGCAAGAACGCACTTGGTGATGAAATAAGCAAAGTAACGAATAGCTGGGAGTTGAATGCTACTGATTTTACCACCATCCTCTGAGAAGCTTCTTCCATGACAAATCATCTTGAAGAGGTCCAAGAACTCTTGCGGCGACCCCCTTATCTTATCGCATGATCCCCATTGCGGCACTCTAATTGCTGCACAAAAATCATTAAACGGCAGGTTGACAGTTTTATTATAAATCTTGTACTGAACCATGGGGTTAGATTGCGACCAATTGAATTTAAAATCCTGCACTACAGACATAGTCAGTTCTGCATATTGGCATGGTTCACCATCAACAAAATCATCCAACCCTGCACGAGAGATTAGACTTTGAACATCTTGCAAGATTCCTGCACTTCTCATAAAATCCACGCACGGGTAGTAAGCGGGGTATACTCCTTCTTCTCGGTGAACTCTCATGACCTCGAATTCTTGTTGGTTGAGTTGGTGCCTACTCCCTTCCATTTTCTAAAAATTTTCAACAGACATTATAAAATTTGAGTTGGTGACATATAATTGAGGGAAACTACCATAGGAACTTGCTAGAGTACTAATCATGCATCAAAACTAGTTGGTACCACTTAGAACAAGCATGCAAACTCACTAAACATGTTACCTACAGCAGCAAAATATTCAAGATATACTCCACCAAACAAAATTCTACTTGGATAATCGAAGGAGTCACATACCGGAGAGCAAATGTGCCAAATTTCAGACAGAAATCTGGGCTGAGCAAAGAGATCGAGAAATCTGGAGCTCTTGAGCAAAAACGCGAGTGAGAGGAACCTGGTGCGAGTTTTTTCGGGAGAGAGAAGATAGTGGGAGAAAGAGATGATGAAGTGGAGCAAAGGGGGACCCACACACCAGGGTGGCGCGCCCCCCTTGCTGGCCGCGCCGGCCTGTGGGGTGCCACCCTGGGGTGCCCCACTGGTCATCCCCAGGTGCTCCCAGGTGCATTTTCGAAAAATAGGACCAACGGTATAATTTTTGTGAATTTTTGAAAACTTTGAAAAATGCACATTTCTGGGTATTAAGTTTATTATTACTGGCCAGGAAAATTTTTGAAATCTCTAATTAACTAAGGAACTTTACAAAACAAAAGTGCTACAGCAAGTAGAACAAGTGGAGGAAGAAAGAGATGTTGTTTACCTCCTCTATGCATATAAAAAGTATTTGTTAACAAGGTTGATCAAGTCTTGCCACCAAATAAATTTTACATAGCATAAGAAGAAATAAACCTCAAATCAATCATGTTACCTTGAATTGTATTGATATGGATCCAATCATAAGATTTTGATATCCTTCTTTAGGCTCATATATAGGACAATCGATAGTTCCAACTTTGATAGTTCTCACATTAGAAATAGTATTAACTCCACATACTTTATCAATCCTCTTGGGGAAATAGACGGTGTGCTCCCTATCATCAACATTGAAAGTAACCTTTCCTTTATTGCAATCAATAACAGCCCCTGCGGTGTTAAGAAAAGGTCTCCCAAGAATAATAGACATATTATCATCTTCAGGCATTTCCAACACAACAAAATCAGTTAATATCAAGCAGTTATTAGTAACTTGAACAGGAACATCCTCACATATACCAACAGGAATAGCAGTAGATTTATCAGCCATTTGCAAAGATATATCAGTAGGTATCAACTTATCTAAGTAAAGTCTCTTATAAAGAGAAAAAGGCATAACACTAACACCGGCTCCCAAGTCACATAGAGCAGTTTTAACATAATTATTCTTAATAGAACAAGGAATAGTAGGTATACCTGGGTCGCCCAACTTCTTTGGAACTTTGCCATTGAAAGAGTAATTAGCAAGCATAGTGGAAATTTCCTCATTGGGGATTTTCCTTTTGTTAGTAACAATATCTTTCATATACTTTGAATAAGGAGGCAATTTAATAGCATCAGTCAAAGGGATTTGCAAGAATAAAGGTTTCATCCAATCACAAAATTTATTATAGTGTTCTTCTTCCTTTGATTTTAGTTTCTTAGCAGGAAAAGGCATTTGCTTTTGCACCCAAGGTTCCCTTTCATTACCATGTTTCTTAGCAATAAAATCTTCTTTAGTATACTTTTTATTTTTATCTTGCTTTTCAGGTTCATCTTCAACTTCTTCTTTATCAGAAACATCATTCTTATCATTACCATTATTATTATCATGTTCATTACCACTTTCAGTTTCAGCATCGGAAATAGAAATACTATTAGGATCATTAACAGGTTCAGAGGATTCTACAACATTTTTATGTTTCTTCTTCTTTTTCTTAGAAGGAGCACTAGGTTCAATGCATTGAGAATCTTGTTCAATTTCTTTTGGGATGCCCTTCAGGATATAGAGGATCCTGGGTAGAGACACCACCTCTAGTTGTTACTTCATAAGCATGTTTCTCTTTAGAATTATTTTTTAATAAGTCATTTTGCACTTTAGTGAGTTGATCAATTTGAGTTTGAACCATTTGAAAATGTTTAACAAGCATCTTAACATCATTGGAGGTTCTTTCCACAATATCATGCAAATTGCTAATAGCTTGAGAATTTTCCATTAGATGATTCTCTACTCTCATATTAAAATTTTCTTGCTTAACAATATAATTATCAAACTCATCTAAGCATTGCGCAGGAGGTTTTGAATACGGAATATCTTCCCTAGTAAAGCCGAAGGGAGTTTACCTCAATCATGGATGAAGGGGGAATTATCTCACATATATCTTCTATGGGAGGTAGATTCTTCACATCTTCAGATTTAATACATTTCTCCTTGAGAGACTTCTTGGCTTCCCTCATATCTTCATCATTCAATTTAATTAAACCCCTCTTCTTCAATATTGGCATTGGAATTGGTTCAGGCGTAGTCCAATCATCATGATTCCGGCCTATTTTAGCCAATAATTCTTGACTTAAATGCGGAGTTCTTTTCCTGAAAACACAACCAGCACAACTATCCAAATATGCCCTAGACTCAATGGTTAGTCCACTATAAAATATATCAAGTAGATCATTCTTTTCTAAATCATGTCCAGGTCGAGCTCTGATAAGAGAACAAAATCTTGCCCAAGCCTCAGGCAATTTCTCTTCATCTCCCTGGTCAAATCTATAAATTTTCTGTAAAGCAACATGTTGAGCACTAGCAGGAAAGTATTTTCGAAAGAAAACATCACGCAAATCAGTTGGACTTTTAATAGAACCAGGAGGCAAATTATTATACCAAGTTTTAGCATCATCCTTTAATGAGAAAGGAAAAAATTTAGCGACAAAATAAGTACGCATCTTGACATCATCAGAAAACAAGCTACTCATAGAAGAAAGTTCAATCATGTGTTCTACAGCACTTTGTTTTTCAGTACCACAAAAGGGTGCTTTCTCTACAATAGCTATATGAGATAGATCAAGAGAAAAATCATAATCTTTATCCTTAATGCATATAGGAGATGTGGCAAATTTAGGATCAGGAGATAACTTATGTCTAACAGTATATTGTGTGAGAAACTTTTTAATTTTACTTGCATCAGCAGTAGCATTGCATCTATTAATAAAATCATCATTAAGCTTCACATAATCTTCATCAGGATCATCACTAGAATAATCAAGTTCAGGTGAATTAACAGGTGTAGTAGCATTAGGAGTTTCAGTATTTTCAATTTGTCTAGACCTAGCAATTGTAGCATCTAGAAAGGATCCCAATGAACCACTATCATCAAGCACAGAAACATTATCAATATTATGAGAGTTTTCAGATTCAGCAGAAGTACCAGCAAGTGAAGCTTGTGGCGGTGAAACAAGTCGACTTATCACAGATGGTGAATCAAGAGTAGCAGAGGTACTCAGAGTTGTACCTTTTCTTGTAGTGGATGGTAATATGGCAACTTTAGGATCGCGAGTTTTACCCATGATGGAGAATTTGCAGCGAACAATATCAATCCAAGTGAACTTCCAAATAAAGCTATGTTCCCCGGCAACGGCGCCAGAAAACAGTCTTGATAACCCACAAGTATAGGGGATCGCAGCAGTCTTCGCGGGTAGTAAAACCCAATTTATTGATTCGACACAAGGAGACAAAGAATACTTGAAAGCCTTAACAGCGGAGTTGTCAATTCAGCTGCACTGAAACAGACTTGCTCGCAAGAGTTTATCGAGTAACAGCTTTATAGCAGAGCAGTAGTGAAATAACAGCAGCAGAGTAACAGAGACAGCAGTAGTGATTTTAGTAAACAGCAGGATTAAAATACTGTAGGCACGTGGACGGATAACGGGCGTTGCATGGATGAGAGAAACTCATGTAACAATCAAGCAGGGCATTTGCAGATAATAATAAAACGGTGTCCAAGTACAAAGCAATCAATAGGCATGTGTTCCAATTATAGTCGTACGTGCTCGCAATGAGAAACTTGCACAACATCTTTTGTCCTACCGGCCCGGTGGCAGCCGGGCCTCAAGGGAATCTACTTTGGATATTAAGGTACTCCTTTTAATAGAGTACCGGAGCAAAGCATTAACACTCCGTGAACACATGTGATCCTCACATCACTACCATCCCCTCCGGTTGTCCCGATTTCTGTCACTTCGGGGCCATTGGTTCCGGACAGCGACATGTGTATACAACTTGCAGGTAAGACCATAAACAATGAATATCATGATGAAATAATAACATGTTCAGATCTGAGATCATGGCACTCGGGCCCTAGTGACAAGCATTAAGCATAACAAGTTGCAACAATATCATCAAAGTACCAATTACGGACACTAGGCACTATGCCCTAACAATCTTATACTATTACATGACCAATCTCATCCAATCCCTACCATCCCCTTCAGCCTACAGCGGGGGAATTACTCACACATGGATGGGGGAAACATGGCTGGTCGATGGAGAGGCGTCGGTGGTGATGGTGGCGATGATCTCCTCCAATTCCCCGTCCCGGCGGAGTGCCAGAACGGAGACTTCTGGCTCCCGAGACGGAGTTTCGCGATGTGGCGGCGTTCTGGAGGGTTTCTGGCGACTTCGACTTCCTCCCGTGCGTTTTTAGGTCGAAGGCAATAAGTAGTCCGAAGGAGGGCGTCGGGGGCCAGCCGAGGCCGCCACACACTAGGGCCGCGCGGGCCCCTCCTGGGCCGCGCCGGCCTAGTGTGTGGGGCCCTCGGGCCCCCACCTGGCTCGCCCTTCTGGCTCCGCCAATATTCTGGGAAAATAGGACCTTCTGCATAATTTCTGAGGATTTTCCTGAAAGTTGGATTTCTGCACAAAAACGAGACACCAGAACAGTTCTGCTGAAAACAGCGTTAGTCCGTGTTAGTTGCATCCAAAATACACAAATTAGAGGCAAAACAATAGCAAAAGTGTTCAGGAAAGTAGATACGTTTTGGACGTATCACTAACAAGGACTAACGCAGTTTTCAGCAGAATTGCCCTGGCGTCTCGTTTTTGTGCAGAAACTCAACTTTCAGGAAAATCCCCGGGATTAATTCCAATGGGCCTATTTTCACACAAGAATAGCGGAGCCAGAAGACCAGAAGGAGGGGGGCCACGAGGCAGCCACCCCACTAGGCGTCGCGGCAGGCCCCTGGGCCGCGCCAGCCTGTGGTGGCGGCGACTCGGGCAGCCCCGGGTGTCTCCCTTCCGACTACTTAAAGGTTTCGACCTAAAAACGCACGGGGGTTAGACGAAATCGCCAGAAGACATCCATAACACCGCCGCCATCGCGAAACTCCGTCTCGGGACTAGAAACTCCGTTCTGGCACTCCGCCGGGACGGGGAATTGGAGGAGATCATCGCCATCATCACCACCGACGCCTCTCCATCGACCAGCCATGTTTCCCCCATCTATGTGTGAGTAATTCCCCCGATGTAGGCTGAAGGGGATGGTAGGGATTGGATGAGATTGGTCATGTAATAGCATAAGATTGTTAGGGCATAGTGCCTAGTATCCGTAATTGGTACTTTTATGATATTGTTGCAACTTGTTATGCTTAATGCTTGTCACTAGGGCCCGAGTGCCATGATCTCAGATCTGAACATGTTATTGTTTCATGATGATATGCATTGTTTTATGATCTTACCTGCAAGTTGTATACACATATTGTTGTCCGGAACCCGAGGCCCCAGAGTGACAGAAATTGGGACAACAGGAGGGGAAGGCGGTGATATGAGGATCACATGTGTTCACGAAGTGTTAATGCTTTGCTCCGGTGCTCTATTAAAAGGAGTACCTTAATTTCCAGTAGATTCCCTAGAGGCCCGGCTGCCACCGGCTGGTAGGACAAAAGATGTTGTGCAAGTTTCTCATTGCGAGCACGTACGACTAAATATGGAACACATGCCTATGGATTGTTTACTACTTGGATACCGTTTTATTACTATCTGCAAATGCCCTACCTTGATTGTTACATGAGTTCTCTCATCCATGCAACACCCGTTCATCCATCCCTGTGCCTACAGTATTTTAATCCTACTGTTTACTATAATCACTACTGCTATCTTTGCTACACTACTGCTGATATTTCACTACTGCTACTGCTATAAAACTGTTACTACTGATAAACTCTTGCGAGCAAGTCTGTTTCTAGGTGCAGCTGAATTGACAACTCCGCTGTTAAGGCTTACAAATATTCTTTGGCTCCCCTTGTGTCGAATCAATAAATTGGGTTTTACTTCCCTCGAAGACTGTTGCGATCCCCTATACTTGTGGGTCATCAAGACTATTTTCTGGCGCCGTTGCCGGGGAGCATAGCTTTATTTGCAAGTTCACTTGGATTGATATTGTTCGCTGCAAATTCTCCATCATGGGTAAACCTCGCGATATTAAAGTCGCCATATTACCATCCACTACAAGAAAAGGTACAACTCTGAGTACCTCTGCTGCTCTTGATTCACCATCTGTGATAAGTAAACTTGTTTCACCACCACAAGCTTCAAATGCTGGTACTTCTGCTGAATCTGAAAATTCCTCTTATAATTTTGATGATGCTTCTACTGTGCTTGATAATGATGGTTCATTAGGATCTTTTCTAGATGCTACGATTGCTAGGTCTAGACAAATTGAAAGTACTGAAACTCCTAATGAAAATACTGCTACACCTGTTAATTCACCTAAGTCTGTTGAATACTCTAGTGATGATCTTGATGAAGATTATGTAGAACTTGATGATGATTTCATTGATAAATGCAATGCTACTACTGGTACAAGTAATATTAAAAAGCTTCTTGCACAACATACTGTTAGATATAAACTGTCTCCTTATCCTAAATTTGCCACATCTCCTATAAACATTAAGGATAAGGATTATGATTTTTCTCTTGATTTATCTCATATAGCTATTGTTGAGAAAACACCTTTTTGTGGTACTGAAAAAGAAAGTGATGTAGAACACATGAATGAGCTTTCAACTTTGAGTAGCTTGTTTTCTGATGATATCAAGAAGCGTACTTATTTTGTTGCTAAATTTTTTCCTTTCTCATTAAAGGATGATGCTAAAACTTGGTATAATAGTTTGCCGCCTGATTCTATTGATAGTCCAAGTGATTTGCTTGATGTTTTCTTTCGGAAATACTTTCCTGCTAGTGCTCAACATATTGCTTTGCAGAGAATTTATAATTTTGACCAGGAAGATGGAGAGAAATTGCCTGAAGCTTGGGCGAGAGTTTGCTCTCTTATCAGAGCTCGGCCTGGACATGATTTGGAAAAGCATGATTTACTTGATATATTTTATAGTGGACTAACCATTGAGTCTAGGGCATACCTGGATAGTTGTGCTGGTTGTGTTTTCAGGAAAAGAACTCCAGACGACGCTGAAGAATTATTGGCTAGAATAGGCCGGAATCATGATGATTGGACTACACCTGAACCAACCCCGACACCAATATTGAAGAAGAGGGGTATGATTAAATTAAATGATGAAGATATGAGGGAAGCCAAGAAATCTCTTAAAGAGAAGGGTATTAAATCCGAAGATGTGAAAATTTACCTCCCATAGAAGATTTATGCAAGATAACCCCCCCTTCATCCATGATTGAGGTACATTCTCTTCAACGCTTTAGTAGGGAAGATATTCCGTACTCAAAACCTCCTGCACAATGCTTAGATGAGTTTGATAATTATATTGTTAAGCAAAATAATTTTAATATGAGAGTAGAGAATCATTTAATGGAAAATTGTCGAGCTATTAGTGAATTGCATGGTATTGTGGAGAGAACCTCCAATGATGTTAAGATGCTTGTTAAACATTTTCATATGGTTCAAACTCAAATTGATCAACTCACTAAAGTGCAAAATGACTTGTTAATAAATAATTCTAAAGAAAAACATGCTTATGAAGTAACAACTAGAGGTGGTGTTTCCACTCAGGATCCTCTATATCCCGAGGGGCATCCCAAAAGAGTTGAACAATATTCTCAACGAACTGAAACTAGTGCTCCTTTTAAGAAAAAGAAGAAGAAACATAAAACTGTTGTAGAATCCTCTGAGCCTGTTAATGATCCTAATAGTATTTCTATTTCTGATGCTGAAACTGAAAGTGGTAATGAACATGATAAAGATAATGATAATAATGATGCTTCTGATAAAGAAGAGGTTGAAGATGAACCTGAAAAGCATGCTAAAAATAAAAAGTATACTAAAGAAGATTTTATTGCTAAGAAACATGGTAATGAAAGAGAACCTTGAGTTCAAAAGCAAATGCCTTTTCCTGCTAAGAAACTAAAATCAAAGGAAGAAGAACACTATAATAAATTTTTTGATTGGATGAAACCTTTTTTCCTGCAAATCCCTTTGACTGATGCTATTAAATTGCCTCCTTATTCAAAGTATATGAAAGATATTGTGTCGAACAAAAGGAAAATTCCTAATGAGGAGATTTCCACTATGCTTGCTAATTACTCTTTCAATGGCAAAGTTCCAAAGAAGCTTGGCGACCCAGGTATACCGACTATTCCTTGTTCTATTAAGAATAATTATGTTAGAATTGCTCTATGTGATTTGGGAGCAGGTGTTAGTGTTATGCCTTTTTCTCTTTATAAGAGACTTTATTTAGATAAGTTGATACCAACTGATATATCTTTGCAAATGGCTGATAAAATCTACTACTATTCCTGTTGGTATATGTGAGGATGTTCATGTTCAAGTTACTAATAATTGCTTAATATTAACTGATTTTGTTGTGTTGGAAATGCCTGAAGATGATAATATGTCTATTATTCTTGGGAGACCTTTTCTTAACACCGCAGGGGCTGTTATTGATTGCAATAAAGGAAAAGTTACTTTCAATGTCGATGACAAGGAGCATACTGTTTATTTTCCCAAGAGGATTGATAAACTATGTGGAGTTAATACAATTTCTAATGTGAGAACTATCAAAGTGGGAACTATTGATTGTCCTATATATGAGACTAAGCAAGGATATCAAAGTATTATGATTGGATCCATATCAATTCAATACAAGGTAACATGATTGATTTGAGGTTTATTTCTTCTTATGTCATGTAAGATTTATTTGGTAGCAAGACTTGATCAACCTTGTTAACAAGTACATTTTATATGCATAGAAGAGCTAAACAACATTTCTTTCCTTCTCCACTTGCTTTACTTGCTGTAGCACTACTTGTTTTGCAAGATGCTTTAGTTGTTTAGAGGTTTGAAAATCTTTTTCTGCCCTGTAATAATAATTTTGACACCCAGAAATGTGCATTTTTCAAAGTTTTCAAAAATTTACAAAAATTATACTGTTGGTCTTATTTTTCGAAGAGCTACCTGGGAGCACCAAGGGCTGACCAGTGGGGCACCCTGGGGCTGGACCCCATGGGCCGGCGCGGCCAGCAAGGGGGGCGCGCCACCCTGTGGTGTGGGCCCCTCCTTGCCCCACTAATTCATCTCTTCCTCCCATTCTACTCTCTCTCCCGAAAAAACTCGTACTCACTTTCTCTCACTCGCGTTTCTGCTCAAGAGCTCAAAATTTCTCGATCTCTTTGCTCAGCCCAGATTTCTGTCTGAAATTTGGCACATTTGCTCTCCGGTATGTGACTCCTCCGATTATCCAAATAGAATTTTGTTTGGTTGAGTATATCTTGAATATTTTGCTGCTGTAGGTAACATGGTAAGTGAGCTTGCATGCTTGTTCTAAGTTGTAAAAATTAGTTTTGATGCATGTTTAGTACTCTACCAAGTTCCTATAGTAGTTTCCCTCAATTATATGTCTCCAAATCAACTTTTATAATGTTTGTTGAAAAATTTCAGAAAAGGAAGATGGATAATTATAACTTTGGAGAAGTGTTCGAAAGAGAGACGACAAACACGGGGAGGCCCTCAAGGGCATCCACTCGGATTAGACGGTCCTATAATGAGGATGTCATCGCACCGAGCTTCGAAGTTGAAGAGGATAATGGAGTCCCTAATGCTTCATCCTTTCCATGTTATGACTTTTTGCGCAATGCAGGGCTGCTTGATGATTTCTTGATCCTCATCAATAATGTGGGCTTATCCACCTATATGGAAGATGAGAGGGAGCAATACTACATGCTAACTAAAATCTTTGTTGAGAGCTTTCAGTTCAACAACAAACACTACCAACCATCAGTTACATTCAGGATTTATGATAATCCTATTACTATGAAGTTGAAGGATTTTTGTACTGCATTGGATATTGCCCCTGTAGGTACAGCGAAGAAGATTGAGAAGAGTCCCAAAGCTTTGGCGGAGCTCTATCGAGAAGTCACCAATGATGACAGCCGCACCATTCAGCGCGACAAGATAAGAAACATTCAACTCCCTGCCATTAGATATTTCGCTTACTATCTTGCTACTAGCATTCTTGGTAGGGAGAACACTAGCAACATTTCTAGCTATCATCTTGCTTTCTTAGTTGCTGCACTTACTGGAAAAACACCTTATCATCTTGGTGCTCTTGTTGCCCGTCGTTTGTCCGCTAAGGGGCCTATTTTTGGAGGAATTGTTGCCTCACGAATTTTGGCATATCTAGATCTTCCTCTTGACCCTACTGATGTGAAATTAACTCCTATAAGGCTTGATATTGCTGCTATGAAGAGTCATCAATTTGTTACAACTGACTCTAGTTTAGATAATATTGTCTATAAAATGTTATTTATTGACGGGGATGAGAGGGAAATCCCTTTGCCGCAGCCTGATCTGTTCAGTGTTCACAGGAAACCGTGGTCGCGCTCTAAGGAGGAGGTGGATGAGCAGCTGAGGATACATGGGTTCCATCAGCAGCATGACTCCGAGGACGCCGAGCCCTCTTACGGGTACACCGTCACGTATCCTGGTGCGTCTTCCAGCACATACCCGGAACATGATCCATCTTCGTCGTACTACGGAGGTGCCACTTCATGGGCACCATGGGATTGATCTCCACTTAGGCCAAAAGCCTAAGCTTGGGGGGAGGTATACCGGCATCACTCATTCATTGCATATTATAATTGCTAGATACTTGTACATACTTGTTTAGCTTCTTAAAGTGGTTTTCTAATGTTATCACCAGAATTCGACCAAGTTGGAGGTGGGCCACGATCAAGATAAGCTTGAAGGTTATATATGGAGAGAATACGAAGATCGGCCTTATATGCGAAGTTGGGCTAGATTGCCCATTTATCTGTAATTTATTAGATCGTATCTTAAGTTAGAAGTTAGAGTTTTACTCGTGCACGGTTAGTTGCACGTCTGAATTAGAAAGTCCCCTGGACTATAAATATGTATCTAGGGTTTATGGAATAAACAACAACTCACGTTCAACCCAAAACAAACCAATCTCGGCGCATCGCCAACTCCTTCGTCTCGAGGGTTTCTACCAGGTAAGCGACATGCTGCCTAGATCGCATCTTGCGATCTAGGCAGCACAAGCTCCACGTTGTTCATGCGTTGCTCGTACTGAAGCGTCTTTGATGGCGAGCAACGTAGTTATCATAGATGTGTTAGGGTTAGCATAGCTCTTCGTATAACATGTTTACGTAGTGCAACCCTTGCATGTCTAGCCGCCCTCACATCTGTCTCAGGTGTGGGGGCGACACCCCGCTTGATCATTATTTAGTAGATCTGATCCGTTACGATTGCTCCTTGTTCTGCAGGGATTAGTTTAATATCTGCAATAGTTAGGCCTTACAAAGGGGGGGAGGATCCAGCGGCACGTAGGGTGGCGTTCGCAAGTCCTAAACAGGATGTTCCGAGGATCAACTTCATGTTGGTTTTTAGGCCTTGTTTAGGATCGGCTTACGATCACCGTGCGTGGCCGCGAGGCCCAACCTGGAGTAGGATGATCCGATTATGCGGTGAAAACCCTAAATCGTCGTAGATCTCATTAGCTTTATCTTGATCAAGCAGGATCACCATATATTCGTGCACCCCGTACGAATCATGGGTGGATCGGCTCTTTGAGCCGATTCACAGGATAACCTGAGAGCCGATCGAGGCTCATATTTAATGTTTACGTGTATGCCATGCAGGAAATTAAGCGAGGCATCCCCATCACCTTCCTGACCAGGTATAGGTCAGGTGGCACGCCCTTGCACTTCGCATCGCCGCGTGTGACCAGAAGAGCATTGCGGGCTGTCGCTCGGAGGGGTCTCAGCCAGCCGCAGCTCTAGGCTCTTCCCGGCTCTACAGTGTTGACAAGCCGCTGCCCGCCGGTGGGTTTTGGCAGTCAACACATTCTGGCACGCCCGGTGGGACCATCATCTACATCAACCACATCGCCATCTACATCTGAGATGGCGGACGGCACGCCAGTCACCTACGAGGAGCTGCCTGACGAGCTCAAGAAGAGATATGACGAGATCAAGGCCACCCTCGAAGCCGACCTCATCGGCTCATATCATAGAACCCGTTCGCATGGCGTCAGGCGGAAGGGGTTCTCACCAGAAGGCGCACTTGATGAAGTGGATCTATCTGTCCCTTCAGAGGAACGTACCAGGGCCGTGCGCCAGGAGATTGGTGGCATGGTGGCTCACTCGTTGCGTCTCCGTTCCGAGAGCCTGGTGAATACTTTGGAGCATGTCGCCGTTCGGATGATCAAGGAGGTCATGAAGAATCAGCACTCTCTATTAGAGCCAGCTCTCGGGACCTACCGAGGAAAAGTGCCACTCCAGCCCCGTCTGCCGTTGTCGTGCACGTCGGCGGCACCAGGAGTGCCTAATTCACCGGCGCGTACCGTTGACAGGATTAACGGTACTTACCCTGGGAGGTGCCAACCAGGACACTCGTTCAACATCAACATGATAGAGCTGGGGCGCCCCCTTGATGAAGATAAAGGCGAGGGCAACTGCTCTCGTGGCAAAGATAAGGAAGAGGCTGCTCCATGCGATCGGCCCCGACACCGCCAAAACATCTTGGTGATGATCAAGGTAGAAGCCGACGCTAGTAATCGGCCCATGGTATCCGTATCACCTGCCCTCCCAGTATGTGGCGTCGACCTCACAGGTGACGGAAAGCTAGGGTACGGGTTTACATCAGCTGATGAGCTAGAGGAAGTCGACATCGGTCCTGGGGATAAACCTCGACCTACTTTTATCAGCAAGAAGTTAGATCCACAGCTCAGGGGACAGATGATAGCCCTGTTGAAGGAATACCCAGATTGTTTTGCATGGGATTACACGGAGATGCCTGGGTTGGACAGGAGCATCATTGAGCATCGGCTCCCCCTTAAGAAAGGATTTCGGCCGTTCCAACAACGAGCACGTCAGATGAGGGCCGAAATCCTGGAAGAAGTCAAGAAAGAGATCGAGAAAATGTTGGCCGCCGGATTCATCAGGCCATGTAGGTATGCTGAGTGGATCTCCAGTATCGTTCCGGTGGAGAAGAAGGACGGCCGATGGCGCGTGGCCATTGATTTCCGAGATCTTAACAGAGCCACCCCAAAGGACGAATACCCAATGCCCGTGGCAGAAACGTTGATAAACGCCGCTGCTGGCCACAAGGTGTTGAGCTTCATGGATGGCAACGCCGGTTATAACCAGATTTTCATGGCTCCGGAAGATATACACAAGACCGCATTCAGGGTACCAGGGGCGGTAGGCTTGTTCGAATACGTGGTCATGACCTTTGGGTTGAAGAACGCTGGTGCAACGTACCAACGAGCCATGAATTATATATTTCATGATCTGATCGGCAAGTTGGTGGAGATCTATATCGACGACGTGGTGGTCAAATCGGTCTCCATGGAGGGGCATTTGGACGATCTACGGCGCGTCCTAGACCGAACTCGGAAATTTGGGCTGAGAATGAATCCGAAGAAGTGTGCCTTTGGCGTGACGGCTGGTCAATTCCTAGGTTTTCTGGTTCATGAACGGGGAATTGAGATCGGCCTGAAAAGTCAGGAGGCGGTGCGTACCATGCAGCCGCCAACCACGAAAAAGGAGCTCCAACGCCTCATCGGCAAGATCAATTTCGTCCGGCGGTTCATCTCTAATCTGTCAGGACGAATCGAGCCGTTCATGGCGCTGGTGAAGACTAAATCTGACGACGAGTTTCACTGGGGGGCAGAACAGCAACAGGCGTTTGATGAAATTAAGCGATATCTGACGACGCCGCCTGTGCTAGTTCCGCCCCAGCAAGACAGGCCATTCTACATCTACTGTCGATGGGCCGACACGTCCATTGCTTCGGTGGTGGGGCCACTTTACGATGGCGTTGAGAGAGTCGTTTTCTACCTCAGCGTAAGGATGCCGGACGCGGAGACAAGATATCCCGAGGTCGAGAAACTTTGCCTCTGCCTGTTCTTTACCTCGCACCAAGCTTCATCACATCCTTCGACAGCAGAGATCATCGTCATCTGTAAATCAGACGTCGTCAAGCACATGTTGTCGGCCCCTGTTTTGAAAGGCCGACTCGGTAAATGGATGCTTGCGCTGTCAGAATTTGATCTCCGGTACCAGCCTGCGAAGGCAGTCAAGGGCCAAGCGTTGGCCGATCTCATCGCTGAACGGATCAGTACCGATATAGCAGCACTATCCATACGTGCATGGGCTATGTTCTTCGATGGATCGGTTTGTGACGTTGGTTGTGGCATCGGCATTCTGCTCGTGTCGCCTCGGGGGGCAGAGTACTCCTTCTCCATCAGATTATCTACCCCTTGCACCAACAACGTAGCAGAATATGAGGCAATACGTAAGGGAATGGAATTGCTATTGGAAGCTGGAGCGGAAGCTGTAGAGCTCTTTGGAGACTCAAAGTTGGTGATTAACCAGCTCACGGATGAATATAATTGCGAAAGTGAATCGCTTTTCCCATACTGGGTGGAATGCCGTGAGTTGATGACACAGTTTCGGTACATCAACTTTAATTGGATCCCAAGATCCCAAAATACCGATGCCAACAATCTCGCACAAATGGCGTCAGGCTACATAGAGATAGCCGACGGATCAGAAGTTCAGATACAACTCCTGGAACAGAATGATTGGAGAGCCGAGATCTTCGATTATTTAAAAGATTCGGCTCGGGGGGCACCTAAACGGGTAAGATACAGAGCCATGAAGTATGTCCTTATAGGAGACGACATGTTCTACAGGACATTGGAAGGGTTGCTACTCAAGTGCCTAGGACCGACTGAGTCTAATCGGCTCTTACATGAGGTGCATGAAGGCGCCTGTGGAACGCATCAGTCGGCTCATAAGATGAAGTGGTTGATCAGGCGATCAGGGTTTTATTGGCCCACTATGCTTGAAGATTGCTTCAATTTTTACAAGGGGTGCCAAGCGTGTCAGATGTTTGGAAAGATTCAGATGGTGCCAGCATCAGCGATGAACCCCATCATCAAGCCTTGGCCGTTTCGGGGGTGGGGCATGGATATGATCGGCAAAATCCATCCGGCGTCAAGTAAAAAACATGAATGGATTTTGGTTATCACAGATTACTTCACCAAGTGGGTGGAAGCCGTCCCTATGAAAAAGGTGAAATCAGAGGATGTGATCAAGTTTGTGAAAGAACACGTCATTCATAGGTTTGGGATTCCCCAAACTATCACGACCGATGGAGGTTCGGTCTTTACTTCTAAAGAATTCAGGAAGTTCTGTGATGACTTAGGGATTAAACTGATCCGATCATCCCCGTACTATGCTCAAGCTAACGGGCAGGCCGAGGCGTCCAATCAGAGTCTGATTAAGCTGATCAAGAGAAAAATTGACGAGAACCCTCGGGATTGGCATGAGAAGTTATTAGAAGCATTATGGGCCTACCGCATGTCGTGTCATGGAGCTATAAAGACTTCGCCGTACCAGCTTGTCTATGGACAGGAAGCCGTATTGCCTTGGGAAATTACGGCTGGATCAAGACGTGTCACGTTTCAGAATGATCGGCAATTGAAGAATATGCAGCTTTGATGAGCGACATTATTGAGGACGCAACAGAGCTCAGGCTTTGGTCGTTGGAGAAGATTAAGGAGAACAAAGCCAGGGTGGCTCGTGCTTACAACAAAAAGGTTAGGCCAAAGGAGTTCCAAGTTGGTGATCTTGTGTGGGAAGCTGTGTTGCCATTGGGAACCAGGGATAAGGCATATGGCAAATGGTCTCCTAATTGGCACGGTCCGTACAAAGTTGTCCAAGCCTTGAAGGGTAATGCATACATGCTGGAGGAGTTGAGCGGTGAAAAGTTCCCAGTGGCTGTTAATGGTCAACACCTCAAGAAATATTTCCCAAGCATGTGGGATGATGGACAGTAAGATGTGGGGGCCGATTTCAGAATCGGCCAGTAAAAAAAAAATCACAGCCGATGCATAGACATCGACTTGAGGAAACGTATGGAGATTAACAGTATGCAAGTACAGCCGATGCACGGGCATCGACTTCAGAAAACAAAGCCGATACGCTGATATCGACTTTAGCGAAATAAGTTTAGATTAGCAAGGCCAGAAATCGGGATACAAGAGACGAATCTCCTAATAATTGCTGAGGGATTCAGTCTAATGGTTTGGACGAGACTTAGGCCTGTTTATACAACAGCTTGGCCTCAGACAGCAATATGAGCCGATGTTCTGCTATCGGCTCCCTGTACGACAACTCCATTCGACAATCGGCAAGGGAGCGAAATTACTTAAGGGGAGTTCTTACAAAGAAAGAGCTGATTTCTTAGGAAGGAAGAACAAAAGAAGGGTCTATTGACCAATCTACTACTGCTAGGCCTATACTAGTAGATCCTAATCTACGGGCCATCGCTTCCTTCGTCGTCATCCTCGGAACTCTCATCGGCACTACTGCCGATGGGGTCTTCGTCGCTGCTCCCATAGCCCTCTACGGGAGCTTCATCTTCGTCTTCATCGTCGCTGCTGTCGTCGTCCCACCACATGCGGAGGCATTTCGCTGGCGGGTACCCCTCGAGGGAGTCGTCGTCGTCGTCTTCCTCTTCCTCTTCTTCAGAGGTGGGGCAGCCGTCCCAGGGGAATTGGTCGTCCTCGCTTTCCGACTCCAGTTCCCCGACGGCAAGGAACTGAAGATCTTCGTCCCCGCTGGTCAGGGACTGGTCGTCTTCGGACCAGATGGAGGAGGCATGGTCCTCCAGGTCCCATGCTTCTGGGGCACGGATGTCCGGCGGCGTCTCGCGGGAGGAGGAGGACCCGTAGGAAAGCTCGGAGGAGGAGTCGTGGAAGACCGACGAGGAAGAGGAAGAAGAGGAAGACATGGCTGTGGGAGATTGGGGGTTTTTGGTGCCGATGGCCAGAGCAGAGCAGGATGATGAAGTGGCGAACTGCTCAGAGCAGTTAAATAAAAGGGGGCTATGGTGAAAAAATTCAATGCCACAGCAGTTTTCGAGGAGGCAGCGCCCAAAGACAACGGTCAAATCACGCGGAACAGTTGAGAAGTCAGGGCATCATGACGAAAAATGCTGCAATGGTTCTGCTCTGCTACGACATGACCCGACGAAAGATAATGATTTTGGAAATATCATTTCCAAAACCAGGGGGGCATGTGTTATCACCAGAATTCGACCAAGTTGGAGGTGGGCCACGATCAAGATAAGCTTGAAGGTTATATATGGAGAGAATACGAAGATCGGCCTTATATGCGAAGTTGGGCTAGATTGCCCATTTATCTGTAATTTATTAGATCGTATCTTAAGTTAGAAGTTAGAGTTTTACTCGTGCACGGTTAGTTGCACGTCTGAATTAGAAAGTCCCCTGGACTATAAATATGTATCTAGGGTTTATGGAATAAACAACAACTCACGTTCAACCCAAAACAAACCAATCTTGGCGCATCGCCAACTCCTTCGTCTCGAGGGTTTCTACCAGGTAAGCGACATGCTGCCTAGATCGCATCTTGCGATCTAGGCAGCACAAGCTCCACGTTGTTCATGCGTTGCTCGTACTGAAGCGTCTTTGATGGCGAGCAATGTAGTTATCATAGATGTGTTAGGGTTAGCATAGCTCTTCGTATAACATGTTTACGTAGTGCAACCCTTGCATGTCTAGCCGCCCTCACATCTGTCTCAGGTGTGGGGGCGGCACCCCGCTTGATCATTATTTAGTAGATCTGATCCGTTACGATTGCTCCTTGTTCTGCAGGGATTAGTTTAATATCTGCAATAGTTAGGCCTTACAAAGGGGGGGAGGATCCAGCGGCACGTAGGGTGGCGTTCGCAAGTCCTAAACAGGATGTTCCGAGGATCAACTTCATGTTGGTTTTTAGGCCTTGTTTAGGATCGGCTTACGATCACCGTGCGTGGCCGCGAGGCCCAACCTGGAGTAGGATGATCCGATTATGCGGTGAAAACCCTAAATCGTCGTAGATCTCATTAGCTTTATCTTGATCAAGCAGGATCACCATATATTCGTGCACCCCGTACGAATCATGGGTGGATCGGCTCTTTGAGCCGATTCACAGGATAACCTGAGAGCCGATCGAGGCTCGTATTTAATGTTTACGTGTATGCCATGCAGGAAATTAAGCGAGGCATCCCCATCACCTTCCTGACCAGGTATAGGTCAGGTGGCACGCCCTTGCACTTCGCATCGCCGCGTGTGACCAGAAGAGCATTGCGGGCCGTCGCTCGGAGGGGTCTCAGCCAGCCGCAGCTCTAGGCTCTTCCTGGCTCTACAGTGTTGACAAGCCGCTGCCCGCCGGTGGGTTTTGGCAGTCAACATCTAATAAGAGGGAGATGATATTTGGGGAAGTGCTGATTGAAAACAGATTCTGGACTGATACCAAAAAAATTCTCAAAAACAGCCAGAACGTCATTTTGCGAAGCCAATTTTTGTGCATGTTCCCCAGGTTGTTATCTAACTTTCATTAGTTGAACACTTTTCGAGCTGAGCAGAGGAAGAATTTCTTAAAAATCTATTACCGTACTGCTGTCAAGTTTGACGAATTTCTGCTGCTTTGTGTTTATGCGACTCTTTTAGTTTTCATTTTCTTGTTTTTGCTTTGTTTCTTTCCTAAAACACAAAAAGACTAAAAATATTTCTGTTGTTTCTCTTTACCATTTTCTTATTTTGGTTTCTTGCTCCTATTTTGCTTTATTTGCTATCGTTGGTTTGCTATAAGAAAATCCAAAAAGATTTTGCTTTGTTTGCTTGTTTCCTTTTGTTCTTGTTTCCAATTCGAAAACACCAAAAATATTTGTTGTTCTTCTTTGGTTTTGTAAAGTTCATTATGGAGTTCAGCGGTCTTCGGTGGTTGGAGCTTGGCTTTCATTTCATATTATTCAAGCTACACAAGTGAAAGGCAATAATGACGATCTACGACAACTCGATTGTGGTGAGAGGCTGGTATGAACTCTATTTGTTTTCATTTTTGTACATATACTCATCCATGTGAGCATGCTTAGTTGGTTCATGTGAGGTATATGTCATTTAAGAAAGTCTAGTAGTTCATGATCTCTCATGTTTAGCTCCAATTTATTAATATGAGTAGCATATCATAAATATTTGCTTGCGTTGTTTTATTCATAGATAGGTATGATATTGTGGTATCCTCCTCTGAATAATTCACTTGAATCAACTTGGCACATGCTCACGCATGCATATGACTGAACAAAAGTCAATTAAGCCTCGATGATTTACTTTACCTCAGAGTTCTTGTATCACTTTTATGCCTCCGTTAATTTATTTTGTCCCAAGCATGATTATGACAGTTACTGCTCTCTTGATTGTCGCTTCCCAGTCTATTGCTAGCCTTCATTTGTACTGAGCGGGAACACTGCTCGTGCTTCCAAACCCCTGAAAGCCAAGTTATTCCAAAGTGTCCACCATAAATACCTATGCATGGCATTTCAAACCATTCCAAGTAAATTCTCATGTGCTACCTTTAAACCTTCAAAATACTTCTCAATTTGTGTCGATGTTTTATAGCTCATGAGGAAGTATGTGGTGTTTATCTTTCAACCTTGTCATTTACTTTCAACAGACTTTTATAATGGACTAGTGGCACATCCGCTTTTCCAATACTTTTGCAAAAAGAGCTGGCAATGGGGTTCCCAGCCCCAATTAATTAACTTTCATCAATAATTCTCTTCACATGTTTTGCCCTGATTTATCAGTAAGCGACTTAATTTGCAAATAGACACTCCTCCATGGTATGTGAATGTTGGAAGGCACCCGAGGATTCGGTTAGCCATGGATTGTGTAAGCAAAGGTTGGGGGGAGTGTCATCCATAATAAAACTAAAGTATGTGTGTAAACAAAAGAGAAGAGGGATGATCAACCTTGCTGGTAGAGATAACGTCCTTCATGGGAGCCGCTCTTGAAAGTCTAGTTGACGAGGTATTTAGAGTACCCACTATCATTTGTTGACAACAACAAACACCTCTCGAAATAATTTTACTCCTGTTTTACAAATGAAAAGCTCTAGCACATGTTAATCCCTGCTTCCCTCTGCGAAGTGTCAATCTTTTACTTTTACATTGAGTCTCCATCCTTTCTTTGAGCACTTTCTTGAAAGCACGACTGTCATTCTTAGTGTAATATGCTTGTCCCAAAATGTGATTAACTGTGGTATAACTTTGATGCTTTTATCTTTGATAATCTCTACTTCCAGTCTTCCCATGAACTTCAAAGGTGCCCGAGCATTTATGTTTTGCTGTACAAATACGGGCAAGCGAGATACCACTTTATCATATCCTTTTATGAACATTGCAATCTTGCTGATGGACATGATTCATGATGCTTATTATTAATTTGTTGGTACCTTTTCCATGATTGATATAGCTATTAGATGACTTTATTTGCATGTATCTTATTATGAATTGCTTAAGTACTTGCCCATATCATGAGAATATTTACATCATATGAACAAATGTGTTCGTGAAAGTTCTTTTATCGCACTCAGTTGTTAACTGAATTGTTTGAGGACAAGCAATAAGCTAAGCTTGGGGGGAGTTGATACGTCCAAAACGTATCTACTTTCCCGAACACTTTTGCTATTGTTTTGCCTCTAATTTGTGTATTTTGGATACAACTAACACGGACTAACGCTGTTTTCAGCAGAATTGCCCTGGTGTCTCGTTTTTGTGCAGAAACTCAACTTTCAGAAAAATCCCCGAGATTAATTCCAATGGGCCTATTTTCACAGAAGAATAACGGAGCCAGAAGACCAGAAGGAGGGGGGCCACGAGGCAGCCACCCCACCAGGCGGCGCGGCAGGCCCCTGGGCCGCGCCAGCCTATGGTGGCGGCGCCTCGGGTAGCCCCAGGTGTCTCCCTTCCGACTACTTAAAGGTTTCGACCTAAAAACGCATGGGGGTTAGACGAAATCGCCAGAAGACATCCAGAACACCGCCGCCATCGCGAAACTCCGTCTCGGGACCAGAAACTCCGTTCTGGCACTCCGCCGGGACGGGGAATTAGAGGAGATCATCGCCATCATCACCACCGATGCCTCTCCATCGACCAGCCATGTTTCCCCCATCCATGTGTGAGTAATTCCCCCGCTGTAGGCTGAAGGGGATGGTAGGGATTGGATGAGATTGGTCATGTAATAGCATAAGATTGTTAGGGCATAGTACCTAGTATCTGTAATTGGTACTTTCATGATATTGTTGCAACTTGTTATGCTTAATGCTTGTCACTAGGGCCCGAGTGCCATGATCTCAGATCTGAACATGTTATTGTTTCATGATGATATGCATTGTTTTATGATCTTACCCGCAAGTTGTATACACGTATTGTTGTCCGGAACCCGAGGCCCCAAAGTGACAGAAATTGGGACAACCGGAGGGGAAGGCAGTGATATGAGGATCACATGTGTTCACGGAGTGTTAATGCTTTGCTCCGGTGCTCTATTAAAAGGAGTACCTTAATTTCCAGTAGATTCCCTAGAGGCCCGGCTGTTAGGACAAAAGATGTTGTGCAAGTTTCTCATTGCGAGCACGTACGACTAAATATGGAACACATGCCTATGGATTGTTTAGTACTTGGATACCGTTTTATTACTATCTGCAAATGCCCTACCTTGATTGTTACATGAGTTCTCTCATCCATGCAACACCCGTTCATCCATCCCTGTGCCTACAGTATTTTAATCCTGCTGTTTACTATAATCACTACTGCCGTCTTTGCTACACTGCGCTGATATTTCACTACTGCTACTGCTATAAAACTGTTACTACTGATAAACTCTTGCGAGCAAGTCTGTTTCCAGGTGCAGCTGAATTAACAACTCCGCTGTTAAGGCTTACAAATATTCTTTGGCTCCCCTTGTGTCGAATCAATAAATTGGATTTTACTTCCCTCGAAGACTGTTGCGATCCCCTATACTTGTGGGTCATCAGAGGGTTAGTGCATAATCAAAAATTCACATGTTCAGATGTGACACAATCATTCTTAACACTTCTGGACATTGCTCAATGCTACTAAAAGTTAATGGAACAAAGAAATCCATTCAACATAGCAAAAGAGGCAATGCGAAATAAAAGACAGAATCTGTCAAAACAGAACAGTCCGTAAAGACGAATTTTTTAGAGGCACTTAACTTGCTCAGATGAAAAAGCTCAAATTGAATGACAGTTGCGTACATATCTGAGAATCACACACGTAAATTGGCAGATTTTTCTGAGTTACCTACAGACGGGGCTGCTAAATTTCGTGACTGTTGCGGTCAGAAACCCACCGGCGAGCAACGACGGGCAACACAGTAGAGCCGGGAGGCTCCCAGGACTGTGGCTGGCCCTGGTCCCTCGAGCGACGGCCCGCAAAGCCTCGGCACGCACGTCCGATGCTGGTGCAAGGGCGTGCCACCTGACCTATACCTGGTCAGGAAGATGATGGATTTGCTTCGCTTAGTTTCCTGCATGGCATACACGTAAACATTAAATACGAGCCTCGATCGGCTCTCAGGTTGTCCTGTGAATTGGCTCAAGGAGCCGATCCACCCATGATTCGTATGAGGTATACGATCGCATGGTGGTCCTGCTTGATCAATATAAAGCTAAAACGACCTACGACGATTTAGGGTTTTCACCACATAATCGGAACATCCTACGCGTGATTGAGCCTGGCAGCCACGCACGGTGATAATAAACCGACCCTAGACAAGGCCTAAAAACCAACATGAAGTTGATCCCCGGAACATCTCATCTAGGGCTAGCAAACTACACCCTACGTGCTACTGGATCCTTCAACCCGTTTGCAAGGCCTAACTATGCAGATATTAAACTAATCCTTGAAGAACAAGGAGCAATCATAACGGATCGGATCTACTAAATAATGATCAAGCGAGGTGCCGCCCTTACACCTAAGATAGGTGTAAGGGCGGCTAGACGTCTAAGGGTTGCATGGACGAAAGCATGTGATACGATGAAACAATGCTAACCCTAACACATCTATGATAACTATGTTGCTCGCCATCAACAAGGCTTCAGCACGAGCAACGCATGAACAGCGAATAAACGTGTACTGCCTAGATCGCAAGATGCGATCTAGGCAGCATGATGCTTACCCGGAAGAAACCCTCGAAACAAGGGGTTGGCGATGCGCCTAGATTGGTTTGTGATGAACGTGATTGTTGTCTTTCTCAATAACCCTAGATACATATTTATAGTCCGTAGACTTTCTAACGTGGGAATAATCCCAACCGTGCACGAGCCAAATTCTATCTAACCGACACGTATCCTACTATATTTACAGATACACGGGCAAACTAGCCCAAACTTTGTATATAAGGCCGATTCATGTATTTCTTCCATGTATATCCTTCAAGCCCATCTTAATCGCGGCCCACCTCTGATCCGGTCAAATTCTGGTGATAACACATGCCCCCCTGGTTTTGGAAATGCTAATTCCAAAATCACTCTGTTTTTTCTTCGTCGGGTCATGTCGTGGCAGAGCAGAACCATCGCAGTACCCATCATCATGATGCCTTGCCTCCTCAACTTCTCCGTGTGACCTGGCAATTTTTTTTTTCTTTGGGCACCACTTCCTCGGAAACTGCTGTGGCATTGAATCTCCACTATATCCCCTTTTATTTAACTGCTCCAAACAGTTCGCCACTTCATCCCCTTGCTCTGTTCCGGCCATCGGCACCAAAAAACCCCAATCTCAGAGCAATGTCTTCCTCCTCTTCCTCCTCCGCCTCATCGGATCTCTCCTCCCAGACCTTCTCCTCCTCCTCCTCCTCCTCCTCCCGCGAACCCACGCCAGAGTGGGATCCGGTGGCGGCTCAGATGGCGGCGCACGACCAGCACGCCCCAGAGGAGTGGGACCGGGAGGACCACGCCTCCTCCGTCTGGTCCGAGGACGACAAGTCCTTGACCAGCGGAGATGAAGACCTCCAGTTCCTCGCTGATGGGGAACTGGAATCGGAGAGCGAGGATGACTCGTTCTCCTGGGACGATTACACCTCCTCCGAGGAAGAGGAGGAGGAAGACGACGACGACGACTCCCTCGAGGGTTACCCACCGGCGAAGCGCCTCCGCACCTGGTGGGACGACGACGACAGCGACGATGACGAGGAGGACGAGGCTCCCGTAGAGGGCTACGGGAGCAGCGACGAGGAGCCCGCCGGCAGCAGCGCCGACGAGAGCTCCGAGGACGACGACGAGGGCAGCGACGGCCCGTAGACTAGGATCTACTAGTATAGGCCTAGTAGTAGTAGCAGATTGGTCAATAGACCTTTCTTTTGTTCTTCCTCCCTTGAGCAATCGGCTCTTTCTTTGTAAGAAATCCTATTATTAATGAAGAAAATATTCCCCTATTAATTTTGCTTTCTTGTCAATTTTGCCGATTGTCAAACGAAGTCGCTGTACAAAGAGCCGATGGCAGGGCATCGGCCTGCACTATAAACGCGATTTGAGGCCAAACAGTTGCCTATTCACACGGTCAAACAGGTCCCGTCCATGTCCAAACCATCCTACAACCCCAAACGCGCAGATTCAACTCCTCAGCAAATCCACTAGGAGATTCATCTCAGATATCATAACCTCTGGTCTGAAACCCATCTGTTAACCTGCTCAATTGAGCTTGTTCCTCTAGAGTCGATAGCAATGCATCGGCTTTTATTATTCTGAAGTCGATGTCCGTGCATCGGCTGTACTAGTATACTGTTGTCTTCGCATATTTCTGTTGCGGTCACAAACCCACCGGCGAGCAGCGACGGGCAACACAGTAGAGCCGGGAGGCTCCCAGGACTGCGGCTGGCCCTGGTCCCTCCGAGCGACGGCCCTCAAAGACTCGGCACGCACGTCCGATGCTGGTGCAAGGGCGTGCCACCTGACCTATACCTGGTCAGGAAGGTGATGGATGTGCCTCGCTTAGTTTCCTGCATGGCATACACGTAAACATTAAATACGAGCCTCGATCGGCTCTCAGGTTGTCCTGTGAATCGGCTCAAAGAGCCGATCCACCCATGATTCGCACGAGGTGTACGAATATATGGTGGTCCTGCTTGATCAATATAAAGCTAAAACGATCTACTACGATTTAGGGTTTTCACCACATAATCGGAACATCCTACTCGTGATTGAGCCTGGCGGCCACGCACGGTGATCGTAAACCGTCCCTAGACAAGGCCTAAAAACCAACACGAGGTTGATCCCCGGAACATCCTGTCTAGGGCTAGCAAACTACACCCTACGCGCCACTGGATCCTTCAATCCGTTTGTAAGGCCTAACTATGCAGATATTAAACTAATCCTTGAAGAACAAGGAGCAACCATAACGGATCGGATCTACTAAATAATGATCAAGCGGGGTGCCGCCCCTACACCTAAGATAGGTGTAAGGGCGGCTGGACGTCTCAGGGTCGCACTACGACAGCATATGATACGATGAACAATGCTAACCCTAACACATCTAAGATAACTACGTTGCTCGCCATCAAAAAGGCTTCAGTACGAGCAACGCATGAATCAGCGAATAAACTTGTACTGCCTAGATCGCAAGATGCGATCTAGGCAGCATGATGCTTACCCGGAAGAAACCCTCGAGACAAGGGAGTTGGCGATGCGCCTAGATTGGTTTGTGGTGAACGTGATTGTTGTTTATTTCATAAACCCTAGATACATATTTATAGTCCGTAGACTTTCTAACGTGGGAATAATCCCAACCGGGCACGAGCCAAACTCTATCTAATCGATACGTATCCTACTATATTACAGATACACGGGCAAACTAGCCCAATCTTTGCATATAAGGTCGATTCACGTATATTCTTCCATGTATATTCTTCAAGCCCATCTTGATCGCGGCCCACCTCTGATTCGGTCAAATTCTGGTGATAACACATGCCCCCCTGGTTTTGGAATTGATAATTCCAAAATCACTCTGCTTTTCTTCGTCGGGTCATGTCGTGGCAGAGCAGAACCGTCGCAGCATCCTTCATCATGATGCCTTGCCTTCTCAACTTCTCCGCGTGATTTGACCGTTGTTTTTTCTTTTCTTTTTGGGCACCACCTCCTCGGAAACTGCTGTGGCATTGAATCTCTACTATATCCCCTTTATTTAACCGCTCTGAACAGTTCGCCACTTCATCCCCTTGCTCTGTTCTGGCCATCGGCACCCAAAAAATCCCCAATCTCCCGTAGCCATGTCTTCTTCTTCTTCCTCCTCCGCCTCGTCGGATCTTTCTTCCGAGTCCTTCTCCTCTTCGTCCTCCTCCGCCTCGTCAGTCTTCTCCGACTCTTCCTCATCTCGCGAGCCGACGCCGGAGTGGGGCTCGCTGGCGGCGCACGACATCCTCGCCGCATCGGAGTGGGACAAGGAGGACCACGAGCCCTACGTCTGGTCCGAGGACGACAAGTCCCTGACAAGTGGCGACGATGACCTTCAGTTCCTCGCCGATGGGGAGCTGGAAGCGACGAGCGAGGACGACTCGTTCTCGTGGGATGGCTACACTTCCTCCGAAGAGGAGGAAGAAGAAGACGACGACGACTCCCTCGAGGACTACCCGCTGGCGAAGCGCTTCCGCGCCGGATCGGATGATGACGACGACGACGACAACGACGAGGAGGAGGAAGCTCCCATAGAGGGCTATGGGAGCAGCGACGAGGAGCTCGCCGGCAGCAGCGCCGACGAGAGCTCCGACGACGAGGGCAGCGACGGCCCGTAGAGTAGGGTCTACTAGTATAGGTCTAGTAGTAGTAGCAGATCGGCCGATAGGCCCTTCTTTTGTTCTTCCTCCCCTGAGCAATCGGCTCTTTCCTTGTAAGAAATCCTTTATTAATGAGGAGATATTCCCCAATTAATTTTGCTTCTTTGTCGATTCTGCCGATTGTCAAACGAAGTCGATGCACAAAGAACCGATGGCAGGGCATCGGCTTATGCCATAAACATGCTTTAAGGCCATAAAAGTTGCCTATTCACGCGGTCAACAGATCCAATTCGTGTCCACGCCATCTCCCGGTCTCAAACGCACAGATTCAGCAAAATCCACGGGAAAAATACCTCAGGTGCCATGAATTCTGGCATGATCTAATCCGCTCCATTGAGTTTTGTTCCTCTAGAGTCGATGGCTACACATCGGCTTTTTCATTATTCTAAAGTCGATGTCCGTACATCGGCTATACTGGTATCCATATTTCTCAAGTCAATGTCTGCGCATCGGCTAAGATTCGTATAAAAAAATTTCACTGGCCGATTTCCAATCGGCCCCCCTTCATACTTCATTTACTGGTCATCCCACATGCTTGGGAAATACTTCTTGAGGTGTTGACCATTGACGGCTACTGGGAACTTAACGCCGTCCAGCTGCTCCAGCATGTATGCATTACCCTTCAAGGCCTGGATGACTTTGTACGGACCGTGCCAATTAGGAGACCATTTGCCATATGCTTTGTCCTTGGTTCCTAATGGCAACACAGCTTCCCACACTAGATCACCAACTTGAAACTCCTTTGGTCTAACCTTCTTATTGTATGCACGAGCTACCCTGGCTTTGTTCTCTTTAATCTTCTCCAACGACCAAAGTCTAAGTTCCGTTGCATCCTCAATAGCGTCGCTCATCAAAGCTGCATATTCTTCAGCTGTTAGATCATTCTGAAACGTGATACGTCTTGATCCAGCCGTAATTTCCCAAGGTAATACGGCTTCCTGCCCATAGACGAGCTGGTATGGCGAAGTTTTTATAGCTCCATGGCACGACATGCGGTAAGCCCACAAAGCTTCTGATAACGTTTCATGCCAATCCCTAGGGTTCTCGTCAATTTTCCTCTTGATCAGCTTGATCAGGCTCTGATTGGACGCTTCAGCTTGCCCGTTGGCTTGAGCATAGTATGGAGATGATCGGATCAGCTTAATCCCCATGTCATCACAGAACTTTCTGAATTCTTTAGAAACAAAGACCGAACCTCCATCGGTCGTGATGGTTTGGGGAATCCCGAACCTATGAATGATGTGTTCTTTCACAAACTTGATCACATCTTCTGATTTCACCTTCTTCATAGGGACGGCCTCCATCCACTTGGTGAAGTAATCTGTAATGACCAAAATCCATTCATGTTTCTTACTCGACGCCGGATGGATTTTGCCGATCATATCCATGCCCCACCCTCGAAACGGCCACGGCTTGATGATAGGGTTCATTGCTGATGCGGGTACCATCTGAATCTTCCCGAACATCTGGCACGCTTGGCACCCCTTGTAGTACTTGAAGCAATCCTCAAGCATGGTGGGCCAGTAAAACCCTGATCGCCTAATTAGCCACTTCATCTTATGAGCCGACTGGTGAGTTCCACAGGCGCCTTCATGCACCTCATGTAAGAGCCGATTAGACTCAGTTGGTCCCAGGCACTTGAGTAGTAACCCTTCCAACGTCCTGTAGAACATGTCGTCTCCTATGAGGACATACTTCATGGCCTTGTATCTTATCCGTTTAGGTGCCCCCCGAGCCGAATCTTTTAAGTAATTGAAGATTTCGGCTCTCCAATCATCCTGTTCCAGGAACTGCACCTGAACTTCTGACCCGTCTGATATGTCCTTATAGCCTGACGCCATTTGTGCGAGATCGTTGGCCTCGGTATTTCGGGATCTTGGGACCCAATTAAAGTTGATGCATGTACCGAAACCGTGTCATCAACTCACGGCATTCCATCCAATATGGGAAAAGCGATTCACTTTCGCACTTATATTCATCCGTGAGCTGGTTAATCACCAACTTCGAGTCTCCAAAAAACTCTACCGCTTCTGCCCCGGCTTCCAGCAGCAACTCCATTCCCTTACGTACTGCCTCATACTCAGCGACATTGTTGGTGCAAGGGGTAGACAGTCTGATGGAGAAGGAGTACATCGCCCCCCGAGGCGACACAAGCAGAATGCCGATGCCACAACCATCGTCACAAGCCGATCCATCGAAGAACATAGCCCATGCACGTATAGATAGTGCTGCTATATTGGTATTGATCCGTTCATCTATAAGATCGGCTAACGCTTGTCCCTTGACTGCTTTCGCCGGCTGATACCGAAGATCGAACTCCGATAACGCAAACATCCACTTGCCAAGTCGGCCTTTCAAAACAGGGGCCGACAGCATGTGCTTGACAACGTCTGACTTGCATATGACGATGATCTCTGCCATCAAAAGGATGTGATGAAGCTTGGTGCAGGTGAAGAACAGGCAAAGGCAAAGCTTCTCGACCTCAGGATACCTTGTCTCCGCGTCCAACATCCTTCTGCTGAGGTAGAAAACGACCTTTTCAACACCCTCATAGAGTTGCACCACCACCGACGCGATGGACGTGTCAGCTACTGACAAGTAGATATAGAACAGCCTGTCTTGTTGGGGCGGAACTAGCACAGGCGGCGTTGTCAGATACCGCTTAATCTCATCAAACGCCTGCTGCTGTTCTGCCCCCCAGTGAAACTCGTCATCAGATTTAATTTTCACCAGTGCTATGAACGGCTCGATTCGTCCTGACAGGTTAGAGATGAACCGTCGGACAAAATTGATCTTGCCGATGAGACGTTGGAGCTCCTTCTTCGTGGTGGGCGGCTGCATGGTACGCACTGCCTCTTGACTTTTCAGGCCAATCTCAATTCCCCGTTCATGAACCAGAAAACCTAGGAACTAACCAGCCATCACACCAAAAGCACACTTCTTTGGATTCATTCTCAGTCCAAACTTCCGAGTTTGGTCTAGGATGCGCCGCAAATCATCCAAGTGTCCCTCCATGGAGACAGATTTGACTACCACATCATCGATGTAGATTTCCACCAACTTGCCGATCAGATCGTGAAATATATAATTCATGGCTCTTTGGTACGTTGCACCAGCATTCTTCAACCCAAAGGTCATGACTACATATTCAAACAAGCCTACTACCCCTGGTACTCTGAATGCGGTCTTGTGTATATCTTCTGGAGCCATGAAGATTTGGTTATAGCCGGCGTTGCCATCCATGAAGCTCAACACCTTGTGGCCAGCAGCTGCATTGATCAACGTTTCTGCCACAGGCATCGGATATTCATCTTTTGGAGTGGCTCTGTTGAGATCTCAGAAATCGATGGCCACACGCCATCGGCCGTCCTTCTTTTCTACAGGAACGATACTGGAGATCCATTCAGCATACCTGCATGGCCTGATGAACCCGGCGGCCAACATCTTCTCAATCTCTTTCTTGACCTCTTCCAGAATTTCGGCCTTCATCTGACGTGCTCGTTGTTGGAACGGCCGAAATCCCTTCTTAAGGGGGAGCCGATGCTCAATGATGCTCCTGTCTAACCCAGGCATTTCTGTGTAATCCCATGCAAAGCAATCTGGGTATTCTTTTAACAGAGCTATCATCTGACTCCTAAGATGTGGATCTAACTTCTTGCTGATAAAAGTTGGTCGCGGCTTATCCCCAGGTCCGATGTCGACTTCTTCTAGCTCATCAGCCGATGTAAACCCATACCCTAGCTTTCCGTCACCCGTTAGATCGACACTAAATACAGGGAGAACGTGTGGTAAGGATAATACGGGCCGATTGCTGGAATCGGCCTTCATCTTGATTGTAACCGGGACTTTTTGGAATTGCCGGGGCCGATCGCGTGGAACGGCTTCCTCCTTGTCCTGGCTATGAGAGCAGCTGCCCTCGTCTCTGTCCTTATCAGGGTGGCGCCCAAGTCCTACCATGTTGATGTTGAACGAGAATCTTGGCTGGCACCTCCCAGGGTACGTGCATTCCACCATGTCAACGGCGTATGCCGGTAAATTCGGCACTTCTGGTGCTGCCAACGCGAATGGCAGCGGCGGTCGGGACTGGAGTGGCATCTCTCCCTGGTAAGTCCCTAGGGCTGGTCCTGACGGAGAGTACTGATGCCTCATGATTTCCTGGATCACCCGAAGAGCGACACGCTCTAAAGTGTTCACCAGGTTCTCAGAGTGGCGGTGTAGCGAATGAGCTACCATGAAGTTAATCTCCTGACGCAGAGACCTGGTGCGTTCTTCTGACGGGGCGGACAAGTCCACTCCATCGAGCGCGCCTTCAGGTGAGAACCCTTTCCACCTGACGCCATGTGAGCGGGTTCTGTGAAAAGAGCCGATGAGGTCGGCTTCGAGGATCGCTTTGACCTCGTCATACTTCTTCTTGAGCTCCTCGGTCAACTCCTCGTACGTGACTGGAGTGCCTTCCGCCATCTCAGATGTAGATGGCGATGCGGTTGATGTCGAAGACTGTCCCACCGGGCGTGCCAGAATGTGTTGCGGTCAGAAACCCACCGGCGAGCAGCGACGGGCAACACAGTAGAGCCGGGAGGCTCCCAGATCGCGGCCGGCCCTGGTCCCTCCGAGCGACGGCCCGCAAAGACTCGGCACGCACGTCCGATGCTGGTGCAAGGGCGTGCCACCTGACCTATACCTGGTCAGGAAGGTGATGGATGTGCCTCGCTTAGTTTCCTGCATGGCATACACGTAAACATTAAATACGAGCCTCGATCGGCTCTCAGGTTGTCCTGTGAATTGGCTCAAAGAGCCGATCCACCCATGATTCGCACGAGGTGTACGAATATATGGTGGTCCTGCTTGATCAATATAAAGCTAAAACGATCTACTACGATTTAGGGTTTTCACCACATAATCGGAACATCCTACTCGTGATTGAGCCTGGCGGCCACGCACGGTGATCGTAAACCGTCCCTAGACAAGGCCTAAAAACCAACACGAGGTTGATCCCCGGAACATCCTGTCTAGGGCTAGCAAACTACACCCTACGCGCCACTGGATCCTTCAATCTGTTTGTAAGGCCTAACTATGCAGATATTAAACTAATCCTTGAAGAACAAGGAGCAACCATAACGGATCGGATCTACTAAATAATGATCAAGCGGGGTGCCGCCCCTACACCTAAGATAGGTGTAAGGGCGGCTAGACGTCTCAGGGTCGCACTACGACAGCATATGATACGATGAACAATGCTAACCCTAACACATCTAAGATAACTACGTTGCTCGCCATCAAAAAGGCTTCAGTACGAGCAACGCATGAATCAGCGAATAAACTTGTACTGCCTAGATCGCAAGATGCGATCTAGGCAGCATGATGCTTACCCGGAAGAAACCCTCGAGACAAGGGAGTTGGCGATGCGCCTAGATTGGTTTGTGGTGAACGTGATTGTTGTTTATTTCATAAACCCTAGATACATATTTATAGTCCGTAGACTTTCTAACGTGGGAATAATCCCAACCGGGCACGAGCCAAACTCTATCTAATCGATACGTATCCTACTATATTACAGATACACGGGCAAACTAGCCCAATCTTTGCATATAAGGCCGATTCATGTATATTCTTCCATGTATATTCTTCAAGCCCATCTTGATCGCAGCCCACCTCTGATTCGGTCAAATTCTGGTGATAACAATTTCTCAAGTCGATGTCTGTGCATCGGCTGTGATTTGTATGTACATTTTTTTTTACTGGCCGATTTAAAATCGGCCCCCATATCTCACTGCCCATCATCCCACATGCTTGGGAAATACTTCTTGAGATGCTGGCCATTGACGGCCACTGGGAACTTCACACCATCCAACTGTTCAAGCATGTAGGCATTGCCCTTCAAAACCTGGACGACTTTGTAAGGACCGTGCCAATTAGGAGACCATTTGCCATATGCTTTATCCTTGGTTCCTAGTGGCAACACGGCTTCCCATACTAAATCACCAACTTGAAACTCCTTTGGTCTCACCTTTTTATTGTATGCACGAGCTACCCTGGCTTTGTTCTCTTTAATCTTCTCCAACGACCAAAGTCTAAGTTCCGTTGCATCCTCAATAGTGTCACTCATCAGGGCTGCATATTCTTCAGCTGTCAGGTCATTCTGAAACGTGACACGTCTCGATCCAGCCGTAATTTCCCAAGGTAATACGGCTTCCTGCCCATAGACAAGCTGGTATGGCGAAGTCTTTATAGCTCCATGGCATGACATGCGATAGGCCCACAAAGCTTCTGACAATGTCTCATGCCACACCCTAGGGTTCTCGTCAATCTTCCTCTTAATCAGCTTGATCAGGCTTTGATTGGATGCTTCGGCTTGCCCGTTGGCTTGAGCATAGTATGGAGATGATCGGATCAGCTTAATCCCCATGTCATCGCAGAACTTTCTGAATTCTTTAGAAACAAAAACCGAACCTCCATCGGTCGTGATGGTTTGGGGAATCCCGAACCTATGAATGACATGTTCTTTGACAAATTGGATAACATCTTCCGATTTTACCTTCTTCATAGGGACAGCCTCCACCCATTTGGTGAAGTAATCTGTAATGGCCAGAATCCACTCATGGCCTTTGCTCGACGCAGGATGGATTTTGCCGATCATATCCATGCCCCAACCTCGAAATGGCCAAGGCTTGATGATGGGGTTCATCGCTGATGCGGGTACCATCTGAATTTTTCCGAACATCTGACACGCTTGGCATCCCTTGTAGTACTTGAAGCAGTCCTCAAGCATGGTGGGCCAATAAAACCCTGATCGCCTAATTAACCACTTCATCTTATGAGCCGATTGGTGAGTTCCACAGGCGCCTTCATGCACCTCATGTAAGAGCCGATTAGACTCAGTTGGTCCCAGGCATTTGAGTAGTAACCCTTCCAACGTCCTGTAGAACATGTCATCTCCTATAAGGACATATTTCATAGCCTTGTATCTTATCCGTTTAGGTGCCCCCCGAGCCGAATCTTTCAAGTAATTGAAGATATCGGCTCTCCAGTCGTCCTGTTCCAGGAACTGCACCTGAACTTCTGACCCGTCTGGTATGTCCTTGTATCCTGACGCCATCTGTGCGAGATCATTGGCATCGGTATTCTGAGACCTTGGGACCCAATTGAAATTGATGTACCGAAAATGTGTCATCAGCTCACGATATTCCATCCAATATGGAAAGAGTGACTCACTCTCGCACTTGTATTCGTCCGTGAGCTGGGAGATCACCAACTTCGAGTCTCCAAAAAGCTCCACCGCCTCTGCCCCGGCTTCCAAAAGCAACTCCATTCCCTTGCGCACTGCCTCATACTCAGCGACATTGTTGGTGCAAGGGGTAGATAGCCTGATGGCGAAAGAATATGTTGCCCCCTGAGGCGACACGAGCAGAATGCCGATGCCACAACCATCATCACAAGCCGATCCATCGAAGAACATAGCCCATGCACGTACGGATAGTGCTGCTATATTAGTATTAATCCGTTCAGCTATAAGATCGGCCAACGCTTGTCCCTTTACTGCTTTCGCAGGCTGATACCGAAGATCGAACTCCGACAACGCAAACATCCACTTACCAAGTCAGCCTTTCAAAACAGGAGCCGACAGCATGTGCTTGACAACGTCTGACTTGCATATGACGATGATCTCTGCCGTCAAAAGGATATGATGAAGCTTGGTGCAGGTGAAGAACAGGCAGAGGCATAGCTTCTCGACCTCAGGATATCTTGTCTCTGCGTCCAACATCCTTCTGCTGAGGTAGAAAACGACCTTTTCAACACCCTCATAGAGTTGCACCACCACCGAAGCGATGGACGTGTCAGCTACTGATAAATAGATATAGAACGGCCTGTCTTGTTGGGGTGGAACTAGCACAGGCGGCGTTATTAGATACCGCTTAATCTCGTCAAACGCCTGCTGCTGTTCTGCCCCCCAGTGAAACTCGTCATCAGATTTAATCTTCATCAACGCCATGAACGGCTCAATTCGTCCTGACATGTTAGAGATGAATCGTCGGACGAAGTTGATCTTGCCGATAAGACGTTGGAGCTCCTTCTTCGTGGTAGGCGGCTGCATGGTACACACTGGCTCTTGACTTTTCAGGCCGATCTCAATTCCTCATTCATGAACCAGAAAACCTAGGAACTGACCGGCCGTCACACCAAAGGCACACTTCTTTGGATTCATTCTGAGTCCGAACTTCCGAGTTCGGTCTAGGATGTGTCGCAAATCATCCAAGTGTCCCTCCATGGAGACAGACTTGACCACCACGTCATCGATGTAGATTTCCACCAACTTGCCGATCAGATCATGAAATATATAATTCATGGCTCTTTGGTATGTTGCACCAGCATTCTTCAACCCAAAGGTCATGACTACATATTCAAACAAGCCCACTGACCCTGGTACTCTGAATGCTGTCTTGTGTATATCTTCTGGAGCCATGAAGAGTTGGTTATAGCCGGTGTTGCCATCCATCAAGCTCAACACCTTGTGGCCAGCAGCTGCATTGATCAATGTTTCTGCCACAGGCATCGGATATTCATCTTTTGGAGTGGCTCTGTTGAGATCTCGGAAATCTATGGCCACACGCCATCGGCCGTCCTTCTTCTCTACAGGTACGATACTGGAGATCCATTCAGCATACCTGCATAGCCTGATGAACCCGGCGGCCAACATCTTCTCGATCTCTTTCTTGACCTCTTCCAGAATTTCGGCCTTCATCTGACGTGCTCGTTGTTGGAACGGCCGAAATCCTTTCTTAAGGGGGAGCCGATGCTCAATGATGCTCCTGTCTAACCCAGGCATCTCTGTGTAATCCCATGCAAAGCAATCTGGGTATTCTTTTAACAAAGCTATCATCTGGCTCCTGAGATGTGGATCTAACTTCTTACTGATAAAAGTTGGTCGTGGCTTATCCCCAGGACCGATGTCGACTTCTTCTAGCTCATCAGCCGATGTAAACCCATACCCTAGCTTTCCGTCACCTGTGAGATCGACACTGAATACATGGAAAACGTATGGTAAGGATAATATGGGCCGATTGCTGGAATCGGCCTTCAGTTTGATTGTAACCAGGATTTTTGGGAAGTGCCGGAGCCGATCGCGTGGAATGGCTTCCTCTTTATCCTTGTTATGAGAGCAGCTGCCCTCGTCTCTGTCCTTACCAGGGTGGTGCCCAGGTCCTACCATGTTGATGTTGAACGAGAAACCTGGCTGGCACCTCCCAGGGTAAGTGCACTCCACCATGTTAACGGCGGGGAAGGGGTGTGTGTCGACTTTCATGGCGTACTGGCTGAAAATTAGACGCCCTTGTTCAATCGCCATTTGGATCTGCTGACGCCACACCCTGCAGTCGTTGGTGGTATGGGTGAACGTGTTATGCCACTTGCAGTATGGCCTTCCGTTCAGCTCCTGCGTTGTGGGGATTTTGTGGCCTTCGGGTACCTTTAGCTGCTTCTCCTTAAGTAGGAGGTCGAAAATTTGCTCAGCCTTGGTCACGTCAAAGTCAAACCCTCTTGGGGGACCTTGTGGCTTAACCCATTTGCAGGACACGGGGCTTGCCCCCCGAGTCCATTCAGCCACTGCTACCTCTTGATCTCCCGCAGAGCCTTCATCTTCGTCTGCCTCAACCAGGACCACCGCACGCTTGAACTTATCCTGGTACACCTCTGGGTGGTGCTGTTCATATAATGACAGCTTCTGCACCATATGCGCCAGTGAAGGGTAGTCTGCTTGGGAGGCCACATCCTTGATCGGCGATGCGAGACCCACCACCGCCAAGTCGACTGCTTCTTTTTCAGTCACACGAGCCGAATAGCATCGGTTCCTAACGGTCCTGAAGCGCTGGATGTATTCTGACACTGTTTCTCCGCGCTTCTGTCGTACTTGTGCTAGATCGGCAATGCCAGCCTCGGAAGCCTCTGAGTGATACTGCATGTGGAACTGTTCTTCCAACTGCTTCCAAGTCCGGATTGAGTCTGGTGGCAGCGATGTGTACCACCCGAAAGCCGATCCTGTGAGGGACTGTGCGAAGAACCTCACACGTAGTTCATCTGATGCCGAGATCGTGCCCAGCTGTGCCAAATATCGGCTCACATGCTCGATTGAGCTGGAGCCATCTGATCCACAAACTTGGAGAATTCAGGGAGCCGATATTTGGGTGGTAGTGGGATCAAATCGTACTCGTTGGGGTACGGCTTGGAATAGCCGATTGCCCTCCTTTTCGGCACCATGCCGAACTGGTCTCTCAAGATTGTACTGATCTGATCCGCGGTGCTGGCTGCAGGAGTCGAACTCTTAAGATTCGCTGGAGTGGCATACTTAGCCAGCCACGCTTGCTTCTCAAGCTCTGAGCCAACTGCAGGAGTTGAGCTCTGGAGGTTTGTCGGAGTGGCATACTTAGCTAGCCACGTCTGCTTCTCAAGATCTGTTCCCGAAGTTCCTCCTGCTGTTCCGGAAGTCCCTGCTATTGCAGTCTGGTTCGTGAGTGCCCAGTTACTGCAGTCTGGCACGTATGTGCACGTGTACCCATGAGGGATCTCCTTAGGCGCCTCATACAAGAACTGGTAATCACAAGGGTCACCACCGATCTTGTAGACGACGAATGCCGGTGAACTCGGCACTTCTGGTGCTGCCAACGCGAACGGCAGCGGTGGTCGGGACTGGAGTGGTATCTCACCTTGGTGAGTCCCTAGAGCAGGTCCTGACGGAGAGTGCTGATGCCTCATAATTTCCTGGATCACCCGAAGGGCGACACGCTCCAAAGTGTTCACCAGGCTCTCGGAATGGCGGTGCAGCGAATGAGCCACCATGAAATTAATCTCCTGACGCAGAGACCTGGTGCGTTCTTCTGAAGGGGCGGACAGGTCCACTCCATCGAGCGCGCCTTCAGGTGAGAACCCTTTCCACCTGATGCCGTGTGAGCGGGTTCTCTGGAAAGAGCCGATGAGGTCGGCTTCGAGGATCGCTTTGACCTCGTCATACTTCTTCTTGAGCTCCTCAGTCAGATCTTCGTACGTGACTGGAGTACCTTCCGCCATCTCAGATGTAGATGGCGATGCAATTGATGTCGAAGACTGTCCCACCGGGCGTGCCAGAATGTGTTGCGGTCAGAAACCCACCGGCGAGCAACGACGGGCAACACAGTAGAGCCGGGAGGCTCCCAGGACTGCGGCTGGCCCTGGTCCCTCCAGCGACGGCCCGCAAAGCCTCGGCACGCACGTCCGATGCTGGTGCAAGGGCGTGCCACCTGACCTATACCTGGTCAGGAAGGTGATGGATTTGCTTCGCTTAGTTTCCTGCATGGCATACACGTAAACATTAAATACGAGCCTCGATCGGCTCTCAGGTTGTCCTGTGAATCGGCTCAAGGAGCCGATCCACCCATGATTCGTATGAGGTATACGATCGCATGGTGGTCCTGCTTGATCAATATAAAGCTAAAACGACCTACGACGATTTAGGGTTTTCACCACATAATCGGAACATCCTACGCGTGATTGAGCCTGGCAGCCACGCACGGTGATAATAAAACGACCCTAGACAAGGCCTAAAAACCAACATGAAGTTGATCCCCGGAACATCTCATCTAGGGCTAGCAAACTACACCCTACGTGCTACTGGATCCTTCAACCCGTTTGCAAGGCCTAACTATGCAGATATTAAACTAATCCTTGAAGAACAAGGAGCAATCATAACGGATCGGATCTACTAAATAATGATCAAGCGAGGTGCCGCCCTTACACCTAAGATAGGTGTAAGGGCGGCTAGACGTCTAAGGGTTGCATGGACGAAAGCATGTGATACGATGAAACAATGCTAACCCTAACACATCTATGATAACTACGTTGCTCGCCATCAACAAGGCTTCAGCACGAGCAACGCATGAACAACGAATAAACGTGTACTGCCTAGATCGCAAGATGCGATCTAGGCAGCATGATGCTTACCCGGAAGAAACCCTCGAAACAAGGGGTTGGCGATGCGCCTAGATTGGTTTGTGATGAACGTGATTGTTGTCTTTCTCAATAACCCTAGATACATATTTATAGTCCGTAGACTTTCTAACGTGGGAATAATCCCAACCGTGCACGAGCCAAATTCTATCTAACCGACACGTATCCTACTATATTTACAGATACACGGGCAAACTAGCCCAAACTTTGTATACAAGGCCGATTCATGTATTTCTTCCATGTATATCCTTCAAGCCCATCTTAATCGCGGCCCACCTCTGATCCGGTCAAATTCTGGTGATAACAATGACAGCAAGAAATCTGTTTCTGCGCAGTAATCCAAATCTAGTATCAACCTTACTATCAAAGACTTTACTTGGCACAACAATGCAATAAAATAAATATAAGGAGAGGTTACAGTAGTAACAACTTTCAAGACACAACAAAACAGTAGCAAAATAAAAACATGGGTTATCTCCCAAGAAGTGCTTTCTTTATAGCCATTAAGATGGGCCCAGTAATTTTAATGATGCTCACATAGGGATGAGAATTGAAGCAAAAAGAGCATCAAAAAACAAGTATGAAACAAATTTAAGTCTAACCCACTTCCTATGAAAAGGAATCTTGTACACAAATAAATTCATGAGGAGCAGAGTGACAAGCATAGGAAGATAAAACACGAGTAACTTCAAGATTCTCAACATAAAGAGGGGAAACTTAATATTATTAAGATGCATATAACCATGTTTCCCTCTCTCATAATAAATTTCAGTGGCATCATGAACAAACTCAACAATATAACTATCACATAAAGCATTCTTATTCACATGCATAAAAGTATCATTACTCTCCACATAAGCATAAGCAATTTTATTTGTAATAGTGGGAGTAAAACTATCACAACCATCATTGTAATCATCATAAATTGCAGGCATGGTATAATCATAATAAACTTTATCCTCCATAGTAGGTGGTACCAAAATACCACTGTCATTATAATCATCATAAATGGGAGGCAAAGTATCATCAAAGAAAATTTTCTCCTCAAAACTTGGGGGACTAAAAATATCACAACCAGCTTCCCCAAGCTTAAATTCTTCCATAGCAATAGCAATAATAGTATTCAAAGAGTTCATGCTGATAACATTGCTACAACTATTTTGTAAACAAAGTTCCATGGGTTTTTTAATTCTCTCTTCAAACACATCATGTCCTAATTCAATATAAAGTTCATAAAGATCTCTAATTTTTTTGTTGTTTTCCATTAAACCTAACTAGTGAAAAATAAAAACAAGAAACAAAAAGATGCAATTGCAGGATCTAAAGGAAATAGCTTCGAGCACTCACACACCGGCAACAATGCTAGGAAATAGCTTAGTAGTCGAAGGATGTGAATACCTTTTACCTTACCTCCCCGGCAACGGCGCCAGAAAATAGCTTGATGTCTACGCACGCTTCTATTCCTCAGAGATGTTGTTGGGCCTCCAAGAGCAGAGGTTTGTAGAACAGCAGCAAGTTTCCCTTAAGTGAATCACCCAAGGTTTATCGAACTCAGGGAGGTAGAGGTCAAAGATATCCCTCTCAAGCAACCCTGCAATTACGATACAAGAAGTCTCTTGTGTCCCCAACACACCTAATACACTTGTCAGATGTATAGGTGCACTAGTTCGGCGAAGAGATAGTAAGATGCAAATGATATTGATGAATATGAGTGGTAATAGCAATCTGAAATAAAGATGGCAGCAAGAAAACATGTAACAGAACTTGTTGGAAACGGTGTTTCAATGCTTAGAAACAAGGCATAGGGATCATACTTTCACTAGTGGACACTCTCAACAATGATCACATAAATAAATAAGTTCTCTTCTCTTATGCTACTTTCAAAGACTCTATTGTTGGATAACAAACACCATTCATTGTGTAGGGCTACGAGAGCACCCTCAAGTCGGAGTAAACAAGCTCGACAACGTCATAAAGGAATCACACACGATGCAAACACTGTCACTGTCACACCATGGAGAGTAATTCCGGAGTTCATATTAAAGTAACTCTAGAGTGCATAGTAATAGTTAACTTCATAATCTACAAGAGATCACAATCATAACCTACGCCAAGTACTACATGATGCACACACACTGTCCACATTACATCATGAAGGAGGAATAGACTACTTTAATAACATCACTAGAGTAGCACATAGATTAATAGTGATACAAAGCTCATGATCACATAAAGATCACATGGGAGAGAGAGATGAACCACATAGCTACCGGTACAGCCCTTAGCCTCGGGGGAGAACTACTCCCTCCTCATCATAGGAGACAGCAATGGCGATGAAGATGGTGGTGGTGTCGATGGAGATGCCTTCCGGGGGCAATTCCCCGTCCCGGCGGCGTGCCGGAACAGAGACTTCTGTCCCCCGAATCTTGGCTTCACGATGGCGGCGGCTGCATAACTTTTCTCGTATCATGGCTTATCTTTTTAGGGTTTTCGCGACGGAGAGGCTTTATAGGCGGAAGGACAGCCTCGGAGGGGTCCTGGGGGACCCACACCATAGGGGGCGCCCCCCTGGCTGCGCCGCCATGTGGGGTAGGGCCCCCTTGGCTCCCCTTTGGCCCCTCTTCGGTGCTCTGGAACCTTCCGTGAAATATAAGATCGTGGCCTTTTGTTTCGTCCAATTCCAAGAATATTTCTTGTGTAGGATTTCTGAAACCAAAAACAGCAGAAAACAGGAACTGGCGCTTCGGCATCTTGTTAATAGGTTAGTGCCGGAAAATGCATCAAAACGATATAAAGTATGAATAAAACATGTAGGTATTGTCATAAAACTAGCATGGAACATAAGAAATTATAGATACGTTGGAGACGTATCACACCCCACCGTTGCCGCCGAAGGAAGCCGGCGGGAGAAGCCCCTCCCGACAAACGATGGTGTCAGGCTCTCATCTCCGAGCGCGACTGGTGGTGGCGGGGGACTCCTACTCCTCGTGTGGTGGGATCTCTGGCTTAAGCTTCACGACAGCCCTGGACAACGCGGCTCGTCAATCGGAGATGCACGCCGAGTCAGCGCCTCGAACTTCTTCGGCGACCTTGCCGTTGTGGTCGCAAGGGCGGCACGACGCCGGGTTCGGGGGGGGGGGGGGGGGGGCTCAATACGGCTCAACCTGTCATCTCCATGTGTTGTGATAGGTGGTGGTAGTGGTCGCTGAGATCTCTGGTCTGCTGCTGGGAGCTAGCGGATGGTGGTGTGGGGGCCTGCCGATCTTCTCAATAAAGGAGTCGGTCCTTGGGTTCTTCTCGCGCCAAGACAGCGTAATGCTTGATACTGACCCTTATTGATCTGGCCAGTGATGACTTCCAAAAGGCTCCGTCGACGATCTCTATTTGGCACATGATGCTTGTAAATTGCTGCATCATATTGGATTCGGTCGTGTGCACCCATATTTATGGTCGTGCGGATTCATAAGGAATGACACGAAGCTTCGCTAGGTGTTGCCATCATGGAACATACCGGTTTTTTATTTTTATGGAGAAGATAGTTGTGAAGAATGTCATGGTGGCAGAGATCTAGTAATGATAGACTGAGTCTTCGTGGCGATGAAGACTTTGCTTGGTGTTTGTTAACTTGCAACGGTGACATCGGAAAGCGGGCGGCAACACAGGATGAGTAAATAGTCTTATCTTTCAGGGTGAAAATCCACGGTACTTGTTAACGGAATTGTTTTGAGAGGACGGACTTGCTCTAGGGTGAAAATCCAAGGTTATTAATTGGTTGTGTCTGGCAATGACCTTGTTGAGGGCATTGTTTTGTAAGCACAGACTCCGGGTACTGTCTTGGCAGTGGTTTGTGTTGCAGCTATAAGGTTTTGATCACCGTAGCGGGATCTTTTGATTTTTGTGGTACACATATGTAATGTCTATAGGACATTTCATTGTTGTAAAGGCACAATGCTATTAATGTACTCAACTTCTCTCTGTTGTTCAACCGGTTTATGGAAGGCACTGCTCCTAAGGTGATCTATAAGATCAATGGTAATGCATATGACAAGCCATATTATCTTACTTATGGCTTTTATCCTGACTAGGCCACACTAGTGAAGAAAATCCGTAATCCTCAAACAAAAAAAGTAAGAGATTTACCAAGGTGCAAAAGGCTTGCAGGAAAGATGTGGAGCGAACATTTGATATGCTCAAAACTCGGTGAGATATTGTTCGTCACCCAACTAAAACATAATCTCTTTAGACCAAGCATTAGGTGATGACCTGTTGTGTGATCATGCACACCATGATCTTCGAGATAGAGTGTCCTAATAGCCGCAATGAACACATATGAGACTTTAAAGGTCAGTTGGTGAGCCAAACCCAGGGGCGGGTACATGGGAGGAGTTCCTAAATATAAACGTTGTAGTCTTCGACAACATTATTTCCAAACGCTTCTAGAAGGATTTGACGGACCATTACTGGGCATTGGCTAGGCATCAACAGATGGATAAGTAGCCAATCTCATCTACTTTTATTTGTTAATTGTAGACTACACTCTATTTATGTTAATGCTTCATGCTTGTAGACCTTTGCATTTATTTGGTTGTAATAATATAGTATTTAAAACCTCTACTTTCGTCGTTTTGTATGGCTAATTTTTCATACATTGCACATTTTTTGTGCAAATAACCCTAAACGGACTCGGCGGATAGAATGCGTCGGGCCATCGGGGGCACCCCAGACGTAAACGAGCAATCATAAACTGACGACTATTTATGCGTCAGTGGCTAGATGGAAACGGACACTCACTGTTAGGGTATCTCCAGCGGGCCGACCCAAATCGGCGACCCAAATGGTCTGTTTCTGTCTGTTTGGGTCGACCCACGGAATGGATGCGTCTCGGGGTCTGGCCGATCCGGACAGAGTGTCCAACGGCACCTCCCCACCGCCACCCACCAGTAGGAAACTAGCTATAGGTGGAATGCCTTTTTGTGGAGCACAAAATAACCATGCGCCACTAAAAAAACCTGTAGCGCACCCAGGCACGTGCGCCACTAAATAATGTGGTGCACCAACTCTCCATGTGCCACAAAATTTGGCATTTATGTGGCGCAACAACTCTCCAAGCACCACATAAATTTGGTGGGGCCCATGGCTAATTATTGGGTTGACCAATTCTGATTATTTATGTGGCGCATGGAGCTGGATGCGCCACAGAAAATGTCACCTTTATGTGGCGCGGGTGGCCAAATGCGCCACAGAAAGAAGCATTTCTGTTGCGCATGAAGCTACATGCGCCACATAAGTATTTTCAACCATCCACGTACCCCCGCGGATTATCTTTTTAGTGTTTAAAAAACACAGAAAATTACAAAAACTAATTTTTTTTTCTTTGAACTATACTTATATTAAGTGGTATACTTGGAAAATTGGAAAACATGAATTTCGATGTATTTTGCAAAAAAAAAAAGATCATGAAATCTTCAAATAGCTTTTCTGGTTCGGAAAAATATGAACAATATATCTAAATGACCAGGAGAAAATTCTACATCCGAATTCAACGGCCTTCGGCCATTCAAAATTTTTACAGAATTGGAAAATTCGAAAAGAGTAAAAAGTTACGGCAAAGTTAAGAATTTTTCCTGCAAAAATAAAAAATTCGAAAAAAAATCCGTGGCGCACCAAATGCACATGCGCCACAGAATTGTTATTGAAATCCGGCGGCAGTCACTCTCTTTTCTCCTCCATTTCACCTACTCCTCCAGTTTCACTTTCACTTTCCCTTCTCTCCTTCTCATCCCTCCTCTCCTCCACCTCCGACCTCTTCCACACCCTCCTCCTCCTCCATCTCCTCCTCCTCCTCCTCCTCCTCCAGTGACCTCATCCTCCTCATCCTATGGCAACCCCCTCCTCTCCCACCTCCGGCGACCCCCTTCGGCCGGCCTCCTCCTCCTCCACCCACCCACCCATCTACCACCTCTGACCGGCCTCCTCCTCCTCCATCCACCCCACCCACCCACCCACCTCCGGCAAATTTCAAAAAAAAATCCGACGAAATTCTGGTGGCCCTAGATCTTGATCTGGCCGCCATTTTTTTAAATCTATGGCACACCACCGCTGGGTGCGCCATAGAAAGTGCACCACAGAAAGTTTTCTGTGGCGCATGCCTGCCTGGTGCGCCACAGAAATATCACTTTTTGTGGCTCATGGGTCTGTGCGCCACAGGATTCACATTTTTATGACGTGGATTCTGTGGCACACCCTCGTGCGCCACATAATTCTAAAACAGTGCGCCACTGATAAGCCTTTTCCTACTAGTGACCCATTGGGCCCGTGCTTGTGCATTTTGATGATGTGGAACACGGAAGAAACTGCAACTTTCATTCAAAATTCGTTATATATACATATTTGAATGAAAGCAACTAAAAACTCTACTGACCTTCTGTCGACGGTCGCGATGGACCAGCTTCGCCGTCGTTCTCCGTGGTGGTCGACGCCGCATAGGCGACCCGCTGGATCAACGCGAACCGCCACCTTCTTAGTGTTGAGGGCGAGCCGCGCATCTTCGCGGCGGCGTTCCTCGGCCGGTGTCTGAGCGTTTAGCTCAAGGATTCTCTGTCGCTCGGCCTCCATGAGGAGCCGGCCAGCCTCCTCGGTAGCCAATCGCTCGCGGGAGACCACCATGGCGCGCTGGAGAAGCTGTTGTTCCGCCTGCTCTAGGATGCGGGCGGCGTTCCTCTGGTCGTGCGCCATCCGATACGACTCCAGTATTGCTGGCTGCTGCGGGTCGATGACTAGCTCCTGCTGCTCCTCTTCGGCTTCACGTTGAGCGTCGATATCTTGTTGCGCATTCAGGAGGACGGACTCCACTATGTCGGCTACGCTGAGGCATGCGTCGAAGATGTCCGACGGGCTCCAGCTCTGCGCCGGCTGCGGAGGCGAGTTGTCGTGCGCCTGTTACAGCCCAACATGGAGTAGGTGGTGGCTTTTTTGCAAGGCATGCTAGCTAGGCTGCGGAGATGCTTGGTGGGTAGGAGCTTGGGGTGATGACCACGTCGAAGGCATTGCTTAAGTAGACCAAGGGCATTGGATGCCGGCGCGGAGCTCGAGCATCGGCATAGATGGAGGAGCCATCGCAGACGATGGTAGTTGTGGCTTTGTGGCCATGGCTGCAGCCATTGGTCAGCCTTCTGTCATCGGATCGCATCTATCGATAGCGCCGGTCAGCCTTTCAGCCCTCAGGTCATGTCCGTCGCCGCTGCCGGTTAGCCTTTCAGCCATCGGGTCGCTTCCATGTTGGCCCAAGATGTACGCGGGCGGACACGGGAGGACACGCTCGCTGTCCGCACCAACACATTGGTTTCCTAAATTTCGTAAATGGATGGATCGAGGGAGATGGTTCGGTCCGATTGTCTCGCTCCGCTGGAGCGTGCGCGACCTATCCACCTGTCTGCGCGAACAAAATCGACACCTTGTACAAGATAGGTCGAGGTACTGGTTTCAGTGTCCGAAATGCTTTGGCCCTAGAGATGTCGTGAGGGCATCTCCAACGCGTCGACCCAAACAGACGCGTTGGACCATCCGTTTTGGGTCGTTTGAGTGGCCGCGCGGACACGCGGATGGAGCTCCGCGTCCGCGTGTTCGTTTGGGTCGCTACGTCCAACGCGGCCAGATTTGTGTCGCGGCCATAGAAGTTGCTATTTGCCTCTAAATTCACTATAAAAGCATAAAAAGTCATAAAAAAATATATAAATAAGTTTAAATGCTCAAGATTTATTACATAAAATTATTGTCCACGTATTCAATGACAAAGTATTATTAAAAAAAAGTAAATAATACAAATGCCCTAGACATTGTTTTCTTCGGGATTTCCTTCATTGTTGTTTGCAGCATTGTTACCAACATGCGCCCACATGTGCTCGACCAAATCGGCCTGAAGCTGGTTGTGTACAGCTAGATCCTGAATTTCGTGGTGCACATGGAGGATATCCTGGAATGATTCCGGACCACCTTGAGGAGTAATCAACTCTCTCTGGCCATCTCACTCATTATCAAACAGTGAATCATCCCGCTCTACCTCAACAATCATGTTATGCATGATTACACAAGCGGTCATCACCTCCTACAGAGTTTGCACACTTTAGGCTCTACCAGGGTGTCTGACGATAGCCCAAAGAGCTTGGAGGATGCCAAACGCTCGCTCGACATCTTTCTGAGCCGCCTCTTGCTCTTTGGCAAACCTTGCCTCCTGCTCTGGGTTAGGACGCTGTATTTTCTTCACGAGTGTAGCCCAAGGTGGATAGATACCATCAGCAAGGTAGTACCCCTTGTTGTAGTGGTGGCCATTGATCTCAAAATCCACATCAGGGGACTGACCATACTCTAGCCTATCAAACACCGGAGAGCGCTGCAGCACATTGATGTCATTGTGCGAGCCGGCCATTCCGAATAATGAGTGCCAAATCCATGTGTGATGTGAAGCAACAACTTCAAGAATCACTGTGCACCCCTCAGAATGGCCGATGTACGCCCCTGCCAACCAAAGGGGTAGTTCTTCCACTATCAGTGCATCCAGTCTATGCTGCAAAGCATCCCAGAAACCCCATGAAAGCGTTGATTGACAACAGACGAGCTATGTCCTTTGCATTAGTTTGCCGGAGATATTATTCTCCGAACGCACCGATCACTGCTCTGCAGAACCTGTACATCGCTTCCAAGAAGCTGGACTCGCTCATGCACGTGTACTCATCTACGAAATTACCGGCAACACCATATGCGAGCATCCTAATCGCTGCCGTGCAATTCTGATACGAAGAGAGGCCTACCTTACCAATTGCATCCACTTTGGCGCAGAAGTAGTTGTCGTAGACCTTGACGCCATCCATTATCCGGGTGAACAACGGTCTGGACATCCGAAAACGATGGGGAAACATGGCCGGCGTGAACAATACCTTGCGGTAGAAGTAGCCGCGCGCCCCGGCAAGGACCCCCCGTACACGGGGATCTGCAAGATATTGTGCTCGTGGATGATCAGCGCAACCTCTGTGAGAAAGTCGTCGTCGGACTCCTCGTATGACGACGTGTCGATGAAGTTCTTGAAGAAGTACTCGTCGTCGCTGTTCATGATCTACAGATGAAATGAGACAAATTTTAGACCGCCCTTTTCATCGAACACCTCGCAGGCGGAGGCCATCCAGTGCGTCCGTAGGGACCTGCATGCAATGGCCGTCCCGGCCGACTTGCGGCCTGGAAACACGGTGCACGAGAGCACACCTCTGGCGGCAACGACGAAGCTGCTGACGCGGGAGGTCTTGCGACGGCGAGAGGACAACAGCTTCAGCGACGGCGTCCTCCAACTCTGCTACGAGGCCGCGAAAACAGCGCGGGGCCGCGTCCTATGCTTCCGCACCGCTTGTCGGCGTCTCGGCGATGGTAGCCGGCGTCTACAGCACTCCCAAATCGCCGTTTCTGGGGTGGCGGCGGAGCGATGTGAGATGTGTGCGAGGGAGCTGTGTTTTGGGAGGCAGACATGCGGGCCAGAGGAGGACAGGGAGAGGACACGAGCGACCAGCGATAGGAGTCCGCGATCACGCAAACGCGACCCAGATTTGGACCGGCTTTGGATCCCCGGACACCGCGCTCATCCGTTTTAGGAATGGATCCGCGTGCTAGACTGGGTTTTTGTCCACTTCAAACCATCCGAACGGGCAGTTGGGGGATAGATCGCTGCTATGGAGATGCCGTGAGATGCCCTGAGTATCGATTCCATTGCCGAAGCACCCAAGTGAACTAGAGTACAACCAGTGTGTCAAGTGGACGCACGCTCGCCTCAGCCTTCCCTCAGTAATGCGCGGCACCGCCGTAACGCTCCGCCCCGGGCAATCCCCAGCCGTCCGATCAACATCCAACGCCGTAGACTCCCTCACCCTCCACCGACGACCACTCCTCCATCCCCGCCTCCACCTCCGGCGATCGCCGGAACCCTCGCAGCCGTCCATCCGCCGCCGCCCCATGCCTCCTCTAACTGCTTCCGCCACCAACGCCGCCAGCGGCGCCGGCTCCTTCACCGAGCTGGCCTCTGCCGCCGACTTCGCCGCCATCGCCTCTCCTGGCGGCCGCATCTCCGTCGTCGGCTTCGGCTCGCTTCTCTCCGGTGAGCGCCACCACTCCCCACGCCAGTAATTAAGTCAGAACCCATGCCACGGGCCTGAATTTCTAGGTCCCTGACTGCAGAGCGGAGTGCGAGGAGCACCTTCCCCGAGCTGGAGGGGTTCCGTGTGGCGGCGCTGCGCGGGTTCCGCCGCGTCTTCGCCCATGCCGCCCCCATCTTCTTCGAACGCGGCATCGCCATCGAGGCAACCAAGGCAAGTTTGCCCATCTGTCTACATGCTTGTGTCGTCAGTAAATGTAATTCATCTTTGTGTACGCATGGTTCATGTGTCGTTTCCTATATAGTGCTATACAAGTTTCAACTCAATACTGTGAACATTTGTTGAAGAACATGATGTTGGATTGTCGCATGTGCGACAATGCTAAATTTCTGGCCTCAGAAATGCTTAAATGAGACACTTTTTCCAGAAATCGTCATTGTTTTCTACATGTTTAGCAGTTCACATAGAAGTTGTTGCCTTGCCAAATGCGATTCTATGACTGGGTAATCATAATTCTGGCTCTGGGATTTACTATATGCTGACTGCAGAAACTTGAGTAATCCACTGCAATATTAGAAGGATGACACGCATTTCACGTTGAGTTTAATCTGGTACTGCAAGATAATGGGGTTAAGCCACGATTCGATTTATAGGCTTCTCCTATATGATCTTTGTGTATTCAGGCTTTCGGGGTCCTATGATGTACTAGACACCGCTGTATATTTGTGGATTGGGGAAGTGTTTCTCTGTCCTGGCTGATCATGCATGGACCTTAATGGCCATATGCTTGAAGGGTTGGAGCAACTCGGTCTGGATAGGACCACTTTCTAACTCAGTTCGGTCTATCTGTCAAAAAATAATAATAACTCAGGTTTAGCTTCCTGTTGGTTTGAGGCGTGCTGGGCATTGGATGCATATCAGACATGCCAAAACCCTGTCAGCCACCCATCCCATATGAGCGGTAATGCGCTAGTGATACCCCATCAAGCTGCTGGGACGGCAATTGATTCCTGAGAAGTTAGTGTGATCTTTTCACTGTGTGGACACAAACTTTGTTTGATCGGGCTATTACCACCCATATTTCGGCTGCACCGTGTGTGCAGCATTAGTAACCCATCCTCTCCCACTTCCTTGGTTCCTAGTTTAAATTATGTTGCATTAGAAAAAATGGAGGCATGACGCAGTTTCAGGGATGTAGTATTACTCTTGTACAAGCAGAAGAGGATGGTTTTGTACTCTTGAATTTTTTTTCTATGGTCATCAAAGAAAAGAAAGTATGGTGATTTATTAAGATATCAGAAGTATTGATTTTGGATCTATATGTGTGTGGATGTACAATTTAGTGTGTAGTTTTGCCAATAAGTTGCATTGTAGTTGACTTTTTCGATAAAGTTATCTTCTTATTGGAGTATTGGGCTTGCTAATAGGAGTTCTCAAGCTTAAGCGTGGAGCAATGTGAGGGAGAAATGATAGTTGTCACTGTGTTTGAAATCAAGGAGGAGGAGGTACCGTACTTTCCTCAAAGATAATCTGCACCTTTTTGTTCATGTGCAATCCATTGGAATTTTTCTGTGTTTCCTTTTAGTGAGAAGCACTGAAGTGGGATATTCACAGGTGCCAGCATTCATCGAGAGAGAGACCGAGTTCAGATTTCTTGCGGTGGGTGACCAATTAATTTACTGCATAGTTCATACTATTTGGTTAGGGTTTAAGTCTCTTTGTCTCAAGCCTGAATCTGTTTGGTGGAGTTTAGATTGTCCAGTCCTGGATTTTAATTTTGGTATTTTTTTTCTATGTATTGTCAGGTGGTTCCTGAAGGATTGGATGGAGTGCCTTTTCCAAATCCAGCAGTAAGGGCTTGCATTCTCTACTGGAAAAAACCCTCTCTTAACTTTTTGTTTGATTTTGTGCTACTGCTTCATGCTGGGGTTTATCGATTCAGGTTGTCTGTGCACGCTATAGCGATGAAGAATATTTCCTAGTGAGATGCAAAGGTTGGATATATATCACAAAATCTCTCTCAGTTCTGCATTTCATTTTAATGATTTGCTACGTAACGGTTTGTTTGTTTGAATATTGATGAAATTGGGTAGGATGAAGTTTATTTCCAGGTTTGAATATAAATTCTATTTTGTTTGTGACTTGCCATCTCTTTATATTCAAATTATAATTTCAGTTTACTGTTTTATGCCTGGTGACCTATTTTCTTTTATTAATGCCTTTTGAAATATTTGATATACAAATTATTGAAAGATGCATGGTTATTTTAAGTTATCATAACTGATGACTTCTGAGGTAATTTTTTTTTACCTTGTGATTCCTTTAGGTCTTGTAGCATATTTATGCACCTCTATCATCGTCATTGTGGTCTGTGCATCAGCCAGAGTAAAATTACATAAATCTATCACGACACAGCTCTACGCAAATACAGCGAGATATCAAAATTGTTTACCAGACAGAGTATCAGATTGCTAATGTATACGAATAATTTATTTTCAAACTCGATCGTACATATATTTGGAACCGCACAATCAAGTCCCATTTTTTCTTATTAAAAACACAACACTAAGAAATCGTGGGATAACAAAGTATGGAGTGCAATTAAGCTAGACATGTTTCAATCTTGTTCAAATAGTGAAAGTTTATGATGATGAACAAAGCTTTAAGCATAATATTTTTCTTATACCCCTTTACAGCAAAGTGGGCTTCTTATGCAATCTAGAAGCTGTTTACTTTTTGACAATTGCACAAGACAGCGCAGAATTGTGATCTCATTCCACCATCCACTACATGCTGAAACATTGACCAAATCCTTCTACAGGAAGCAAGGAGATATATAATCAGCACTATGGACGCTACAACATTGATAAAATATGGAGGGATGATATATTGCCCTGTCGTCTATATCTAAGGCATTGGTAAGTATCTGCTCGTCAATCATCTTATCCTGCACAATGCACATATTTGCCTCTTCCTTTTCTGTTTTCCACTGAACCCACAATTAACATCAGAAAAGGTATCTTGTACAAATTAGAACCATTGTGTGCCTGTGAACTCCATCGAGGTACCAATTATTGTAGCGATATTTTATTTCTCCCAAAACAGCACATTAGTGACATCTCAACGCAAGGTGTATTTCTCAAGCAAAATGGTACCATTGCTTTGTGTCATCTGAAAGCGAGATGCATCACAAAAGCAAAAAATAAGTCTTTGCTTTGAACATTCTAAGCTATCCTGTACCAACGCGTTTTCTATGGAACTGTCACCATCTTCACCACTCTTATCATTAGATGTGCATGTGAAGCCTGATCCTTCTGATGATATTACAAGCCGCCTCTCACAGTTATGATTGCCTTGCAGCGTTCTTGCTGCCAAAAATCTTGGAGAACCGGCATATGGCAACTTCTTAGACCACACCTATCTGGGTGACCGGAAAACCACGATCAGGGAATACTTGGCCACGGCTGGAGCTGGCATCATGGAAGAGGAGCCTCCAGAGTCCCTAAAAAGCCGATATGGTGGCTGAATCGACAGTTACAGCCACCATGGATTGTAATTCTCACCTTAGTGCTGCCTACCGAATCAACAGTCAATATGAACGGTGACGTGCCAAATAATGCATGATGCTTCAGTCCGAAAGATCTAAGATTCTGATTTTCGGCGCACTTATTGGGCGCCGAACGTGCGGTATACTGCCCCGTCTGTCTGTGATTGATGTACACCCATAATAATTGTGACTGTTTCCCATCATAACAGAGACTGATGCCCACACGCACAGAAATGAGGACAAAATACATTTTTTTTTCTCCGGTCTACCGGTGGCTGTCGGTTGATTCAAGTACATTTTGGCATGCATGGACGTTGTGAAGACCAGAGATTTTTCGGTCTTCCACCACCCTGGCGTCCCAGTCACAGAGCCGAACTGCACGTTCTGATTTGCAGTGATCTGCCATTTCGGTCTCTGGCCGCGAGGAAGGGGCGGCAGATTTTTCTCTTCGAAGTCCTAAGTCCTGGCGGAAATGTCCGAGGAAGCTGTCGGTCTACGACGGCGAGTGGAAGAAGAGGCAGATCGCGGAGCAGTCGTCGACGGCGTAGCACGGCCGCTTGCTTCTCCATGCACGGACGGCGCACTGGACGAGGTGCTTCGCCGCCTTCTCCCTGTTCGGCGTGGCAGCCACGATCTGCACGGCCTCTTGGTTGGAGATCACATCCCAGACCTGCAGGAGAAAGTTGCCATTTCATCAGATGATGTACGCAAGCTGCAGGTGCCAATTGCCATGGAATGGAATAACAAAAAGTAGGAGCAGGAAGAGGACTAGAGGAGGAGAAGGAACATCGTTGGTTGCATACCCCGTCGGTGGCGAGGATGACGAACTGGTCCCGGGCGGTGATCCTCCTCTGCGTCACTTCCGGCGTCGAGATCACGCCGTAGTCCTTGACGCAATAGTCGCCAAAGGCGCGCGACATGGCGAGGCCCGGCGCCTCCTGGTCGGGCAGCCACACCCGGTGCACGTCGGGCTCGTCATCGAGGTAGAACACGCGGCCCTTGCACTGCCTGATGCGTTCCTGCTCCTCTACAATTCAGATTTCACTGAGTGAGCAACGGTCGTCTTGAGAATTCATGAATGTTCAGTTCAGTCCGTCTCTTACAGCATAGTACAAGTACTTACGAGGCAAGTTTGGTTTGAAGTCGACGGTGAGCTGGACGGCGGCTACCTTGCCATCGTCCGACGTGGTCGCCAGGACGGCCCGCGAGTCGCCAACGTTCGCGATCACCATCATCTCCCCCTGCTTGACGATGGAAAGCGCGGTGCTGCCGCTATCCACAGCGTCGAGGCGGCGGTTGCGGCGGAGCTCTTCATCTACGGTGGCTGCGGCGGCCAGGTAGGACTGCTTCCAGAGGTCGAACTGGCAGTCTGAGAGCTTCTTCTCGCCGTCGATGAGCGACGCCAGCGCGACGGCCTCCTGCCGCCGGCACAGCAGCGACGGTGGCAGCGAGTCCCGGACGGCCTTGGCGACGTAGTGGCCCCACTGGCCGTGCCCGTCGAAGATGCCGCAGAAGATGGAGTCCTCCTGGCACCCGAATCCCTGCATAAAGAGAAAATATCAAGGAAAAACACCACGAGAATTCTCCAAAAAAAACCATGCGAACACAGAAAAATCCTACAGTACTAAAAAAAAATGTAGCACGCTGAGAAATTCAAGTAAGTTTATTTAGTACTCCAGTATCTTTAAGATTTCAGTGTGACATCACACATGGTAAGGAACTGAACCAACCAGCATTCTTGAGCTGGTAAGAGGTCATGGTTGTCTTTACTTGGTTTCAGTGTGACATCACACTATTGGTTGGCTGTCGAGTTTGCAGAACTTGATGGCCAATTTAGGTGTTTTCCTCTTGCAGCCTGTACGTCTTGTGCAGTGCAGTGTACGTATGTTCCCTTCTATTCCGTCGCATTCAGTCAGTTTGGCTAACGAAAGCCACACTGGATTCAGATACCAACAAACCGAACACCTTTTCCCTCTAACGAATCAAGACTCGTACAAGAAGAGAAACTCCAAGAAGCCAAAAGCAATCACTATATCCTGTACCCTCGTGACAAACATGCTGCAGAACATATGCCAAGTGAAAGACATAGTATTCCCTCTATCTCATAAAAGTTATCTGAGATTTGTCAAAATTACAGATTTGTCAAAATATAGATGTATCTAGAAAATACAAGTTTCATGAAAAGGAGGGAGTATATCACATATTAGATAATCAGTTTAAGGGCCAATTACCTACTAGGCAAACGAAGGCTTGTTATCTGTTTACTTAAAAATACCTTTGTGCTTTTCACTACACTACAGAGTAGTATGTTTAAACAAATTATCCCTGTTTTGGTGACAATTTATCTGTAGTATAGTTAGCACACTGAGGCTGCGTTTGGCACCAACGTTTTTTCAAAGTATTCTATGAACACTTTGGTTTCTGAAAATACCATGCTATTGAATTCTTTGAGGTGTTTGGTTTCAGCAAAAACTATACCTTCCTATAGTTCGATTTTTCAGAAAACTGCACTAGTTTTGCGGTATGAAAAAAGAGGTCTTGACCAAAATTGAAGTATTTGTTGCTTAGACAGAAAATAATACAGTTTTGCAATACTTCAGTTTTAGAAAAACTTAGAGATGGCCTGAGTCTAATTGTACTACCGAGGACTTCCGGCAACAGAAAACTCTGTAGTGAAGAGCACAAAGCAAACTGAAACACCTCCCAAAAATATCAGAAAATTGATTAGGTAGATAGACGCCCATATTTAAGGCGAACACGTATATGAAGCTGTTTGATTTATTCCGTGGTCAGAAGCCAGCAACCAGTCCTGACAGTACTGTACTACGGTACTACCCTCCTCTTAATTTTTATAGACTTTTCCTTACATCAAGGTGGGGACAAGGGCAACGAACCACGAGTCCATGACGCCATGGAGGCATGGTCAATATCTTCTTCGTAACTAATACACGAGCTAGCGCTGGCTAGCAAAAGAAGAACAGAAAACACTGTTTTGCAATCTGCTTCAAACGCGGTTAGATTCCTGAAGATATTCATCGAAACAGCTCTGAATTGTGGTGACTGTTGTTGAGCTCCACATGATAGGATAGCTAGCAGCGAAAAACTAATCGAGAGTATGAATATCCAGTCCATGTGTGTGCCGTCAGTCGTGTTGTCGACGCTAATGATTGCAACGAGCATAAAAATTCACATGGAACAGAAGAATCAGCATGTAGCGACAGAATCAAGAAACAGAGCAACGGCCATCAATCGATGAGACCGAACTCACTCACCTCCCAGACGATGGAGCAGTCCTGGTTGGTGCCCTTCTCGCCGCGGCGGGAGTAGGCGGCGGCGAACGTCTCGGAGCCTTCGCCACGCAGCGTCCCCGACGTCCGCAGCACCGTCCCGTGCTCCTCCTCGCCCTTCCTCTCCTTCCCCGCCATGGAACGGGCCAGCCCCTGCAGCATCGACGAGATCTGCCGCATTCTCGCCGCCCAAAGAAACAACCCAGGAAAATTCTGCTGCTACCGCTCCACGGGAGAGCTTCTTCTCTCTCCTTTGCTCTGTTAATTTCTCGGCGACTGGCACTGGTGGTGGTGTGCACGGGCAAGAACATAGCGCGGGACGGCCATGGCGATGGACAGGATAGAAGCACGGCTTCTTTATCTTATATAGGTGGTGTCTCGATCGAGATGGTTTCTCCTGGATCTTCCTTGTTAAGGGCGTTCCTTTGGATTGAAGCGACGAGCTTGGACCGGATATATGGATAGGATCGGATCAGCTTCACCGAGGAAGAAGGAAGAGCAGTAGATAGAAGAAAGAAAGGGGAAGAAGCAAGGGTGGCACCGAGGAAGAAGCTCGAGCCGTGGTGTGAAGTGAAAGCTCGGGAGGGAGGTTATAAAGGAGGCGGGAGAGGGCGAGATGGAGCAGCCAGCGGATGGAGGAAGAAGAAGAAGTGAAGAAGCGGTGTGAGGAGGAGCCGTGCCGTGCGGTGGGAAAATGGGTTCAGCGGAAGCTACAGCATGCAAACCGTGGCGGAGGCAGCTGAGGTAGCCACGCGCGCGGGCCGTCGCTTGCACAGCAACGCAAAGATGCTTTCTTTGAGGTAGGGAACGGGACGGATTAGGCCGTCGCGGCGACTCGGGGTATTCGGTCAAGACCTTTTATGTGATGCGGGCAAGTCCTTCCCCTGTTGGGTTTTGTCCCCGTTTAGTTCAGGAATATGTGGGGTGGGACCGGGGGAGTGCCTAAGAACATATATATATATATAGTAGATACCCCATTCAGCATGAAACCGGATAATAACCGCCAGTATGCGGTGCTAGACGTAGATTGGTAACCGTGCAGATACCTGCAAAATTTAGGAGGTTAATCTTTTTTTTTGCAGCAAACCCCTACCGTGAGCCAAAGTAGTCCATATACGCAGGATTTTGGCCGAGGAGTTCAGTTCACTCCATCCTTGGCGTGCGGAAATTTCAGCACCAACTGCTCTCCGCGACGCGGGCGCTGCCGGCTCCTGAGCTCGATTCCAGTGACCCTCGGCCACGAAGGGCAGCGCGGCGGCGCCACGGACGGCGGGATCATGCGGACGACCACGGATGGGCGGAGCGGCAGCCACAAAGCAGGCGACCGCATATGGATCAGCGCGGAGGGCATCGCGCAGGCCGGGCGGAGCTCGCCCGAAGCAGTCGGGCGAGCGCCAAGGCGGGTGGAGCGACGTTCTCGCGGCGGAGAAGGCATGTGTGGGAAGAGGGAGAAGAGGGGAAACAATGAATTTTTAAAGAATATTCCTTTTTAGGATATGACAATAGGGGATTTCTTCGGGGCATCATGTTTTTCACGCGAATTTTCCTGATGCAGTAACCCCATCCGCATAATGCGGTACGCACGAATGGGGTATCTGCTAGGGATGCTCTAAGGAACTTCAATCGTCTAAATGCGTCTATTTCGGTTATTTATAGGCCATATTATCTAACTGCGCGATCTACTTATCCGATGTGTATGAGGTATTTTTTTTGAATGTTCATCATTCTTAAATTGTTTTCCCCAAATGATAGCAATAATAGCAAAAAACTACCAATACTTGGCAATTCAATTAAACCGTGCCGACATACCATAGAGTACCAAAATAATCACACAAGTAGTTACGTTTGGTGTGGCCTCATAGTTCAAGAAACAATACCATGCGAAATATTAGGTGATCACTCATCTCCAATTATTATATTCAGTCTAGGAAAAATGTTTGCTTTTCTAGAGGGAGAGGGAGAGGGAGAGAATGGTAGACAATAACCCGAGAACGGGGAAAATGGACTCTCACTTGCAACTTTCAAACTTAGGCACTTGCAGCGGTGCCGCCATTTCCAGCCAAGGCGTTGATGATGCTGGGGCGAATGTGCCCCTTGATTCGGATCACGTTGTGCGGTGGTATTGTAGCAGTCGTACCACCTATAAGCCAGGTAGGTGGCAATTTACCCGGCAAGCAAGAGGATGATTATGAAATCTCTCCCTCGCTCCTCACCGCCCTGTTCAGCTTGGTCCGATTCTCCGCATAGAGCTTCCTAAAGTTGCGTGGCGATGACTTCGTTGCTGCTCAAGTTGGTGGCTGGGAGAAGGGCAACCTCAGACGCCGGCAACAGTGACCCTCTAAGTGAAGGAGCAATATGAGGGGAGGGGGCACCCCAATACACAATACATGGTAGAAATCTAACTATTATGTTCTGTGTAGGAAAATGTAGGGCTTGCCCAGGAAAACTTTGGACCAAAGGTGAATAAAAATAAATGCAATTCATACTATATTATTATGTTTTTATCTTATTTTATAATAAAAATTATAATCATACGATCTTAATGAGTATAGATTACTTAGATGGTATAGTAACCACATCAAAATGTTAGTAAAATTTAGTCATAGTGTTCCTTGTTATACAGTACCAATTATAAATACAATATCATTAAAAATACACCGACATTATGATAATTTTCTACTATAACAAACATTCCTCCTTGATAATATGTTTGTTTGATATACACCATGTACATGCTTGTTTGCTTGTGTCTGTGCGTGCGCTTGTGTCTCTACATACATACAAATATATTTTACAATCATTATCCCCGCACTTGGTAGATGAAGGTATGCACTTCCGTATTTAAATATATGGGAATCCTGATACATTGTAAAAATCTTTATAACCGAGTTGAGGATTAAATTTTACCCATGATGGAGGTTTAAATCTTACTATTTTTTATTTACAACATACTCCTACAGTCCTACTTTTATGATACCCTTTTTCGAAAGTTCTCTATGGGTTAAATAACCACTAGTAACCGCTCCAGATTTGTGTAGCAAGTCACACCAACATAAGCCTTCCCCAGTGCAAATATCTTAGCGCGGTATCTAGATAAAATGCATCATACTTAATGATGAAGAAAATTGATGTTATGCCTTAGCTAACACACAAGTTTCGCATGAAGTCATATGCCAGAAAAAACTTGCCAGCCCAACGTGTAGACTAGTTTTAAGAACATACCGGCCAGACGTCATTGTGGCCAACATTTGTCAAACAAGTTTGCGGGCATATCGGGGAGGTTGCCGGAGGAGATCACCCGTGGTGTCTTGTTACTAAAAGAGCTGCGCAAATGATGACTAATGAATTTATACCAAGAATTACATGTAGGTAGAGATGCAAGAGGTATCCTGCCAAAGTTACTTATTGTTCATTTTGTGATTTTTAGTACTTCCTCCGTCCTGGAATGGACTTTGCAGGATATATCAATACACGATTTAATGTCTAGATATATCTAAATTTTAAACAAATCCATGACATGTTTTTTTTGGGATGGAGAGAGTATAAAATTTGATCCCAAAATTTAAACTGATATTAACAAAATAAAGATATTTTGGCTAGATCCCATCTTTAACGCTGCATGGTCTGCCACGGCTATTATAGATCGAGGGCCCGAGACCTGGACTCACGGACGAGACGACACTTGGCTCAGCGTGGGCAGATATTTGTCACTGCGTGTGAGACAGGTTTTCTGCGTTAGGTTGGCGAATGATCGAGGTATGATGCTATTAGGCACTTAGGCTGCTTATAGTGGAGAGTAACTTAGTTTAGTAACATATGTCATGTTACTAGTCTAAGTTACTCTCTCCATAATGGGTAGTAACTTAGATGTGGTTTCATGCAATGTGGCATTAATTATGTTGTAGACTCATATTGCTTTGGAATGTGTTATGTTATGGTAACATAGCTAGTTACCATCTCACTCTCTTTCTTTGTTATGTCATGTCACCAAAATACCTTGAGATGTGTGATATTACCGCTTATGTTACCTCCACTATGAGCAGTCTTAAGTGCTGGTGAGAAGATGCCAATGGCCATATCCCATAGGTTTTACTATATCAGGCATTATTTACGCACAATAGCCAAACAAAAAAAAGTGTTTGTCGGATGATTCTGGTTTGATGCTCAAAGTAGGAGGGTGCACATTTAGGGAAAACGTTGTAGGAGGACACTGTGTTACACATGTGTACATATATGTGCTCTGTAATCTTTTAGTGTTAGTTAAGAACAAAAGGATACTTAGTCAGATTCTGAGAGTTTGGGAGGAGAAGAGTCCCAAGATATGAATTTCTAAGCACTCGTCACTATCGCTACTTTTATTTTAGATTGTTAGTAGTGCTTGAGAAGATATGTTTATTATCTAATCAGCTTTGAGGCCCACTATAGCTCATCGCTACACCAATGGAGCGAGACATTTCGATTAACAAATTAGAATGATCGCCGCTTCATTCCAAATTAAGCTTGATGTTAACGTATTGTGGCATGTTGCAGATTAATTAGTTAATAGTATCTTAATACGCTCTTAGGTTCGATCGTTCAATCATGGGGCGTTGATGGAGACATGACATGGATTTTTAGCTTTCGACTCAAGCCATTACGTCTGTCACTACTGAAAATTCGAGGCATCAACAATGAGTTCACATGCATGCTGCCACAGTGTCATGCATTTAGTTCAAGGTTGGATTCATCGATCTTATGCACCTTCTTTTTCTTTGCTTCTTGCCATTATTTTCTCAGTTCTAAAACAAGTGACTTTGTTTAGATATGACTACATATTTAGATATATCTATGTCTAAACAAATACTCCGTCTATAAATAGATGTCTTGGATTTTTTAAAATTTGAATGTATCTATACACTAAATAGTGTCTAGATACATCCAAATTTTGATATACCTAAGACATCTATTTATGAACAAAGGTAGTATATGCGACACTTATTTTGGAAAAGAGATAGTAGCTAATACTACATGATATGCAAATCATAGGCTACACTATCGGTCACAACCTTTTGACGCCAACAATATACATAAGGCCATGTCCATGCTTCTTTAAAGCCAGGCGGGATATCCGTCCTTTGAAAAACCAAAGAGGTTAGAAACACGTTCTGCATCTGTTCTAGGGAATAAAAGAAGAATGTTGTCCATGCACCACAACCTATGGAGTGAGTGGATTCGAGGATAACTGGTGGATGATGATATTCTTTTGTTTTTGTATGAGTGGGTCTCAAGGTTAGACAAAAGACCTAGAATGATATATATAGCCAAGCTTGTTCGCAAACTTTTGGAAACAAAATTCTCTCTTTCATTTCAGAATATAAGACGTCTTTTAATTTGCATGATATTTAATCATGATTTTAGTTACAAGTATATGCCAAGTTACATGTATAGGATTTGTATAAATGGCACTTTTGTTGTAAATTTTTTCGATAAAGGAAATATATTAATATCGATAGATACCAATTACCCCTAGCTGCAACAACGCAATACCCTAATGGTAGTACAGATGCACACAGCCAAAAAAGAAAGAAAAAAAATAACTAAGAAAATAAGTTGTAATTATCTTGTAAAAATACCTTTTTCATAAAGCCGGGCCTACGGCCTTATGTTTAAAAAATATCTTTTTCATATGAATTTATATAAATTGGCACTGTAGTAGTAATAATCCCGTTCTGTGAAAATTCTAGTCAAAGTGATGCGTTGTTGACCATAAAAAATCAACCGTGGCTTAAATTTTAAGATTGATAGAGTATGCTGGAATCATGTTCGAATACTTATAACAAAACTTATAGTACACCAAAGTATGTTTTGAAACTTAAAAGGTAACATTCTCATTTTCTCATCCTGAAACTTAGCAAATTATTAGATTATTATACGGGAATTTATATGGGCTAGTTTCAACTAGAGAATACATACACAAGACGGCGGCCGGATCCCCTTCCTCGACGCATGGCGGGCGCGCGGATGGGTTGGGCGGCGGCGGCCTGCGCTGCGCCCCCTTCTCCCGTCGGCTCCGGCCGGTGCGGTTGGGATGGGCGGCGGCGGCCAGCGCTGCGGCCTCCCTCCTCCCGTCGGCTCTCCGCAGCACTCCGACAGGGGCTGGTGGTGGGCGGCGGCCAGGCTCATGGCCTGTGCCAATTTCCCCCCGCCTCTCGCCGGTGAGTGGAGGCGATCTCGGGCTTCACCCGTGATACGTCTCCGACGTATCGATAATTTCTTATGTTCCATGCCACATTATTGATGATATCTACATGTTTTATGCACACTTTATGTCATATTCGTGCATTTTCTGGAACTAACCTATTAACAAGATGCCGAAGTGCCGATTCTTTGTTTCTGCTGTTTTTGGTTTCAGAAATCCTAGTAACGAAATATTCTCGGAATCGGACGAAATCAACGCCCAGGTTCCTATTTTGCCCGGAAGCATCCAGAACACACGAGAACCGCCAGAGAGAGGGCACAGGGCCACCAAACCCTAGGCCGGCGCGGCCAAGGGGGGGCCCGCGCCCCCTATAGTGTGGCCACCCTGTCAGCCCTCCTGCGCCGCCTCTTCGCCTATTTAAAGCCTCCGTCGCGAAAACCCTGATACGTTCGACGAAACCCACAGAAACCTTCCAGAGCCGCCGCCATCGCGAAGCCAAGATCTGGGGGACAGGAGTCTCTGTTCCGGCACGCCGCCGGAACGGGGAAGTGCCCCCGGAAGGCTTCTCCATCGACACCGCTGCCATCTCCACCGCCATCTTCATCACCGCTGCTGCTCCCATGAGGAGGGAGTAGTTCTCCATCGAGGCTCGGGGCTGTACCGGTAGCTATGTGGTTCATCTCTCTCCTATGTGCTTCAATACAATAATCTCATGAGCTGCCTTACATGATTGAGATTCATATGATGATACTTGTAATCTAGATGTCGTTATGCTAGTCAAGTGAATTTTACTTATGTGATCTCCGGAGACTCCTTGTCCCACGTGTGTAAAGGTGACAGTGTGTGCGCCGTGTGGGTCTCTTAGGCTATATTTCACAGAATACTTATTCACTGTTATGAATGGCATAGTGAAGTGCTTATTTATATCTCTTTATGATAGTATTGATATGATCTATGCCTCCTTTCTTAGCATGAAGGTGACAGTGTGCATGCTATGTTAGTACTTGGTTTAGTCTTATTGATCTTTCATGCACTCTAAGGTTATTTAAATATGAACATTGAATTGTGGAGCTTGTTAACTCCGGCATTGAGGATTCGTGTAATCCTACGCAATGTGTTCATCATCCAACAAGAGTGTAGAGTATGCATTTATCTATTCTGTTATGTGATCAAAGTTGAGAGTGTCCACTAGTGAAAGTCTAATCCCTAGGCCTTGTTCCTAAATACTGTTATCGCTACTTGTTTACTGTTTTACTGCGTTACTACTGCTGCGTTACTACTGCTTGTTTACTGTCCTGGGCAAAGCACTTTTCTGGTGCCGTTGCCACTGCTCATATATATTCATACCACCTGTATTTCACTATCTCTTCGCCGAACTAGTACACCTATTAGGTTTGTTGGGGACACAAGAGACTTCTTGCTTTGTGGTTGCAGGGTTGCATGAGAGGGATATCTTTGACCTCTTCCTCCCTGAGTTCGATAAACCTTGGGTGATCCACTTAAGGGAAAACTTGCTGCTGTTCTACAAACCTCTGCTCTTGGAGGCCCAACACTGTCTACAGGAAAAGGAGGAGGCGTAGACATCAAGCTATTTTCTGGCGCCGTTGCCGGGGAGGAAAGGTAAAAGGTACTCACACTCCGGATCTCGGCTACTAAGCTATTTTCGCCGTTGTAAGTACTCGAAGCTATTTCCTTTAGATCCTGCAATTGCATCTTTTTGTTTCTTGTTTACACTAGTTTGGCATAATGGACAAGAATGAGCTTCTTATTCTATTTCCTGATTTAAAACGTGGATTGTTTGATGCGAAAATTAAAAAACCTATGGAATCTTATTTGCATGCTGGTAGTAATATTAGTATGAACGCTTTGAACACCATTGTTGCTAATGATATGGAAAATTCTAAGCTTGGGGAAGCTGGCTTTGATGAGCATGATATTTTTAGTCCCCCGGGCAATGAGGAGGAAATTTACTTTGATGATACTATGCCTCCTATATTTGATGATGAGAATAATAATGATAGCTACTTTGTTGAATTTGCTCCCACTACAACTAATAAAATTGACTATGCTTATGTTGGGAGTAGCAATAATTTTATGCATGAGACTCATGATAAGAATGTTTCATTTGATAGTTATATTGTTGAGTTTGCTCATGATGCTACTGGATATTATTATGAGAGAGAAAAATATGGTTATAGAAATTTTCATGTTACTAAAATGCCTCTCTATGTGCTGAATTTTTTTAAGCTACACTTGTTTTATCTTTCTATGCTTGTTGCATTATGCTTCTTGAACTTATTTATTTACAAGATTCTTATGCATAGGAAGCATGTTAGACTTAAATGTGTTTTGAATTTGCCTCTTGATGCTCTCTTTTGCTTCAACTACTATTTCTTGCGAGTGCATCATCAAAACTGCTGAGCCCATCTTAATGGCTATAAAGAAAGAACTTCTTGGGAGATAACCCATGTGTTATTTTGCTACAGTACTTTGTTTTATATTTGAGTCTTGGAAGTTGTTTACTACTGTAGCAACCTCTCCTTATCTTAGTTTTGTGTTTTGTTGTGCCAAGTAAAGTCGTTGATAGTAAGGTTCATACTAGATTTGGATTACTGCGCAGAAACAGATTTCTATCTGTCACGAATTTGGGCTGTTTTCTCTGTAGAAAAATCAGAAAAATATGCCAATTTACGTGCGTGTTCCTCAGATATGTACGCAACTTTCATTAGTTTTGAGTTTTCTGATCTGAGCAATGGAAGTATTTAATAAAAATTCGTCTTTACGGACTGTTCTGTTTTGACAGATTCTGCCTTTTATTTCGCATTGCTTCTTTCGCTGTGTTGGGTGGATTTCTTTGTTCCATTACCTTCCAGTAGCTTTGAGCAATATCCAGAAGTGTTAAGAATGATTGTGTCACCTCTGAACATGTGAGTTTTTGATTATGTACTAACCCCTCTAATGAAGTTTATGAGAAGTTTGGTGTGAAGGAAGTTTTCAAGGGTCAAGAGAGGAGGATGATATACTATGATCAAGAAGAGTGAAAGCTCTAAGCTTGGGGATGCCCCGGTGGTTCACCCCTGCATATATCAAGAAGACTCAAGCGTCTAAGCTTGGGGATGCCCGAGGCATCCCCTTCTTCATCGACAACATTATCAGGTTCCTCCCCTGAAACTATATTTTTATTCCATCACATCTTATGTGCTTTGCTTGGAGCGTCGGTTTGTTTTTGTTTTGTTTTTGTTTGAATAAATGGATCCTAGCATTCACTGTATGGGAGAGAGACACGCTCCGCTGTAGCATATGGACAAGTATGTCCTTAGGCTTTACTCATAGTATTCATGGCGAAGTTTCTTCTTCGTTAAATTGTTATATGGTTGGAATTGGAAAATGATACATGTAGTAAATTGCTATAATGTCTTGGATAATGTGATACTTGGCAATTGTTGTGCTCATGTTTAAGCTCTTGCATCATATACTTTGCACCCATTAATGAAGAAATACATAGAGCATGCTAAAATTTGGTTTGCATATTTGGTCTCTCTAAGGTCTAGATAATTTCTAGTATTGAGTTTGAACAACAAGGAAGACGGTGTAGAGTCTTATAATGTTTACAATATGTCTTTTATGTGAGTTTTGCTGCACCGGTTCATCCTTGTGTTTGTTTCAAATAGCCTTGCTAGCCTAAACCTTGTATCGAGAGGGAATACTTCTCATGCATCCAAATCCTTGAGCCAAACAACACTATGCCATTTGTGTCCACCATACCTACCTACTACATGGTATTTCTCCGCCATTCCAAAGTAAATTGCTTGAGTGCTACCTTTAAACAATTCAAAATTTATTACCTCTGATTTGTGTCAATGTTTTATAGCTCATGAGGAAGTATGTGGTGTTTATCTTTCAATCTTGTTGGGCAACTTTCACCAATGGACTAGTGGCTTCATCCGCTTATCCAATAATTTTGCAAAAAGAGCTGGCAATGGGATTCCCAGTCCCGAACTAATTAACAAAAATAGACACTCCTCCATGGTATGTGATCGTTGGATGGCACCCGAAGGATTCGGTTAGCCATGGCTTGTGTAAGCAAAGGTTGGGAGGAGTGTCATCATAATAAAACTAAAATAAAAAGGCACTCCTTCATGGTATGAGATTGTTGGCAGGCACCCGAGGATTCGGTTAGCCATGGTTTGTGAAAGAAAGGTTGGAAGGAGTGCCACCCAAAAATAAAATAAAATGGAAGCCGCTCTTTGAAGGTTTGCCTGGCAAGGGGGTTAGAGTACCCGCTACCATTCGTTGACAACAACATACACCTCTCAAAACTTTATTTTTATGCTCTCTTTATGTTTTCAAAATCAAAGCTCTAGCACAAATATAGCAATCGATGCTTTCCTCTTTGAAGGACCATTCTTTTACTTTTTTGTTGAGTCAGTTCACCTATTTCTCTCCACCTCAAGAAGCAAACACTTGTGTGAACTGTGCATTGATTCCTACATACTTGCATATTGCATTTGTTATATTACTTTACATTGACAATATCCATGAGATATACATGTTACAAGTTGAAAGCAACCGCTGAAACTTAATCTTCCTTTGTGTTGCTTCAATGCTTTTACTTTGAATTATTGCTTTATGAGTTAACTCTTATGCAAGACTTATTGATGCTTGTCTTGAAGTACTATTCATGAAAAGTCTTTGCTATATGATTCACTTGTTTACTCATGTCATATACATTGTTTTGATCGCTGCATTCACTACATATGCTTTACAAATAGTATGATCAAGGTTATGATGGATGTCACTCCAGAAATTATCTTTGTTATCGTTTTACCTGCTCGGGACGAGCAGAACTAAGCTTGGGGATGCTGATACGTCTCCGACGTATCGATAATTTCTTATGTTCCATGCCACATTATTGATGATATCTACATGTTTTATGCACACTTTATGTCATATTCGTGCATTTTAGAACTAACCTATTAACAAGATGCCGAAGTGCCGATTCTTTGTTTTCTGCTGTTTTTGGTTTCAGAAATCCTAGTAACGAAATATTCTCGGAATCGGACGAAATCAACGCCCAGGTTCCTATTTTGCCCGGAAGCATCCAGAACACACGAGAACCGCCAGAGAGGGGGCACAGGGCCACCAAACCCTAGGCCGGCGCGGCAAAGGGGGGGCCCGCGCCCCCCTATAGTGTGGCCACCCTGTCAGCCCTCCTGCGCCGCCTCTTCGCCTATTTAAAGCCTCCGTCGCGACCCTGATACGTTCGACGAAACCCACAGAAACCTTCCAGAGCCGCCGCCATCGCGAAGCCAAGATCTGGGGGACAGGAGTCTCTGTTCCGGCACGCCGCCGGAACGGGGAAGTGCCCCCGGAAGGCTTCTCCATCGACACCGCTACCATCTCCACCGCCATCTTCATCACCGCTGCTGCTCCCATGAGGAGGGAGTAGTTCTCCATCGAGGCTCGGGGCTGTACCGGTAGCTATGTGGTTCATCTCTCTCCTATGTGCTTCAATACAATAATCTCATGAGCTGCCTTACATGATTGAGATTCATATGATGATGCTTGTAATCTAGATGTCGTTATGCTAGTCAAGTGAATTTTACTTATGTGATCTCCGGAGACTCCTTGTCCCACGTGTGTAAAGGTGACAGTGTGTGCGCCGTGTGGGTCTCTTAGGCTATATTTCACATAATACTTATTCACTGTTATGAATGGCATAGTGAAGTGCTTATTTATATCTCTTTATGATAGTATTGATATGATCTATGCCTCCTTTCTTAGCATGAAGGTGACAGTGTGCATGCTATGTTAGTACTTGGTTTAGTCTTATTGATCTTTCATGCACTCTAAGGTTATTTAAATATGAACATTGAATTGTGGAGCTTGTTAACTCCGGCATTGAGGATTCGTGTAATCCTACGCAATGTGTTCATCATCCAACAAGAGTGTAGAGTATGCATTTATCTATTCTGTTATGTGATCAAAGTTGAGAGTGTCCACTAGTGAAAGTCTAATCCCTAGGCCTTGTTCCTAAATACTGTTATCGCTACTTGTTTCTTGTTTTCTTTGCGTTACTACTGCTGCGTTACTCTTGCTTGTTTACTTGTCCTGGGCAAAGCACTTTTCTGGTGCCGGTGCCACTTCTCATATATATTCATACCACCTGTATTTCACTATCTCTTCGCCGAACTAGTACACCTATTAGGTTTGTTGGGGACACAAGAGACTTCTTGCTTTGTGGTTGCAGGGTTGCATGAGAGGGATATCTTTGACCTCTTCCTCCCTGAGTTCGATAAACCTTGGGTGATCCACTTAAGGGAAAACTTGCTGCTGTTCTACAAACCTCTGCTCTTGGAGGCCCAACACTGTCTGAGGGAAAAGGAGGAGTCCTAGACATCAAGCTATTTTCTGGCGCCGTTGCCGGGGAGGAAAGGTAAAAGGTACTCACACTCCGGATCTCGGCTACTAAGCTATTTTCGCCGTTGTAAGTACTCGAAGCTATTTCCTTTAGATCCTGCAATTGCATCTTTTTGTTTCTTGTTTACACTAGTTTGGCATAATGGACAAGAATGAGCTTCTTATTCTATTTCCTGATTTAAAACGTGGATTGTTTGATGCGAAAATTAAAAAACCTATGGAATCTTATTTGCATGCTGGTAGTAATATTAGTATGAACGCTTTGAACACCATTGTTGCTAATGATATGGAAAATTCTAAGCTTGGGGAAGCTGGCTTTGATGAGCATGATATTTTTAGTCCCCCGGGCAATGAGGAGGAAATTTACTTTGATGATACTATGCCTCCTATATTTGATGATGAGAATAATAATGATAGCTACTTTGTTGAATTTGCTCCCACTACAACTAATAAAATTGACTATGCTTATGTTGGGAGTAGCAATAATTTTATGCATGAGACTCATGATAAGAATGTTTCATTTGATAGTTATATTGTTGAGTTTGCTCATGATGCTACTGGATATTATTATGAGAGAGGAAAATATGGTTATAGAAATTTTCATGTTACTAAAATGCCTCTCTATGTGCTGAATTTTTTTAAGCTACACTTGTTTTATCTTTCTATGCTTGTTGCATTATGCTTCTTGAACTTGTTTATTTACAAGATTCTTATGCATAGGAAGCATGTTAGACTTAAATGTGTTTTGAATTTGCCTCTTGATGCTCTCTTTTGCTTCAACTACTATTTCTTGCGAGTGCATCATCAAAACTGCTGAGCCCATCTTAATGGCTATAAAGAAAGAACTTCTTGGGAGATAACCCATGTGTTATTTTGCTACAGTACTTTGTTTTATATTTGAGTCTTGGAAGTTGTTTACTACTGTAGCAACCTCTCCTTATCTTAGTTTTGTGTTTTGTTGTGCCAAGTAAAGTCGTTGATAGTAAGGTTCATACTAGATTTGGATTACTGCGCAGAAACAGATTTCTATCTGTCACGAATTTGGACTGTTTTCTCTGTAGAAAAATCAGAAAAATATGCCAATTTACGTGCGTGTTCCTCAGATATGTACGCAACTTTTATTAGTTTTGAGTTTTCTGATCTGAGCAACGGAAGTATTTAACTAAAATTCGTCTTTACGGACTGTTCTGCTTTGACAGATTCTGCCTTTTATTTCGCATTGCTTCTTTCGCTGTGTTGGGTGGATTTCTTTGTTCCATTACCTTCCAGTAGCTTTGAGCAATGTCCAGAAGTGTTAAGAATGATTGTGTCACCTCTGAACATGTGAGTTTTTGATTATGTACTAACCCCTCTAATGAAGTTTATGAGAAGTTTGGTGTGAAGGAAGTTTTCAAGGGTCAAGAGAGGAGGATGATATACTATGATCAAGAAGAGTGAAAGCTCTAAGCTTGGGGATGCCCCGGTGGTTCACCCCTGCATATATCAAGAAGACTCAAGCGTCTAAGCTTGGGGATGCCCAAGGCATCCCCTTCTTCATCGACAACATTATCAGGTTCCTCCCCTGAAACTATATTTTTATTCCATCACATCTTATGTGCTTTGCTTGGAGCGTCGGTTTGTTTTTGTTTTTGTTTTTGTTTGAATAAATGGATCCTAGCATTCACTGTATGGGAGAGAGACACGCTCCGCTGTAGCATATGGACAAGTATGTCCTTAGGCTTTACTCATAGTATTCATGGCGAAGTTTCTTCTTCGTTAAATTGTTATATGGTTGGAATTGGAAAATGATACATGTAGTAAATTGCTATAATGTCTTGGATAATGTGATACTTGGCAATTGTTGTGCTCATGTTTAAGCTCTTGCATCATATACTTTGCACCCATTAATGAAGAAATACATAGAGCATGCTAAAATTTGGTTTGCATATTTGGTCTCTCTAAGGTCTAGATAATTTCTAGTATTGAGTTTGAACAACAAGGAAGACGGTGTAGAGTCTTATAATGTTTACAATATGTCTTTTATGTGAGTTTTGCTGCACCGGTTCATCCTTGTGTTTGTTTCAAATAGCCTTGCTAGCCTAAACCTTGTATCGAGAGGGAATACTTCTCATGCATCCAAATCCTTGAGCCAAACAACACTATGCCATTTGTGTCCACCATACCTACCTACTACATGGTATTTCTCCGCCATTCCAAAGTAAATTGCTTGAGTGCTACCTTTAAACAATTCAAAATTTATTACCTCTGATTTGTGTCAATGTTTTATAGCTCATGAGGAAGTATGTGGTGTTTATCTTTCAATCTTGTTGGGCAACTTTCACCAATGGACTAGTGGCTTCATCCGCTTATCCAATAATTTTGCAAAAAGAGCTGGCAATGGGATTCCCAGTCCCGAACTAATTAACAAAAATAGACACTCCTCCATGGTATGTGATCGTTGGACGGCACTCGAAGGATTCGGTTAGCCATGGCTTGTGTAAGCAAAGGTTGGGAGGAGTGTCATCATAATAAAACTAAAATAAAAAGGCACTCCTTCATGGTATGAGATTGTTGGCAGGCACCCGAGGATTCGGTTAGCCATGGTTTGTGAAAGAAAGGTTGGAAGGAGTGCCACCCAAAAATAAAATAAAATGGGAGCCGCTCTTTGAAGGTTTGCCTGGCAAGGGGGTTAGAGTACCCGCTACCATTCGTTGACAACAACATACACCTCTCAAAACTTTATTTTTATGCTCTCTTTATGTTTTCAAAATCACAGCTCTAGCACAAATATAGCAATCGATGCTTTCCTCTTTGAAGGACCATTCTTTTACTTTTTTGTTGAGTCAGTTCACCTATTTCTCTCCACCTCAAGAAGCAAACACTTGTGTGAACTGTGCATTGATTCCTACATACTTGCATATTGCATTTGTTATATTACTTTACATTGACAATATCCATGAGATATACATGTTACAAGTTGAAAGCAACCGCTGAAACTTAATCTTCCTTTGTGTTGCTTCAATGCTTTTACTTTGAATTATTGCTTTATGAGTTAACTCTTATGCAAGACTTATTGATGCTTGTCTTGAAGTACTATTCATGAAAAGTCTTTGCTATATGATTCACTTGTTTACTCATGTCATATACATTGTTTTGATCGCTGCATTCACTACATATGCTTTACAAATAGTATGATCAAGGTTATGATGGCATGTCACTCCAGAAATTATCTTTGTTATCGTTTTACCTGCTCGGGACGAGCAGAACTAAGCTTGGGGATGCTGATACGTCTCCGACGTATCGATAATTTCTTATATTCCATGCCACATTATTGATGATATCTACATGTTTTATGCACACTTTATGTCATATTCGTGCATTTTCTGGAACTAACCTATTAACAAGATGCCGAAGTGCCAGTTGCTGTTTTCTGCTGTTTTTGGTTTCAGAAATCCTAGTAACGAAATATTCTCGGAATCGGACGAAATCAATGCCCAGGTTCCTATTTTGCCCGGAAGCATCCAGAACACACGAGAACCGCCAGAGAGGGGGCACAGGGCCACCAAACCCTAGGCCGGCGCGGCAAAGGGGGGGCGCGCGCCCCCCTATAGTGTGGCCACCCTGTCAGCCCTCCTGCGCCGCCTCTTCGCCTATTTAAAGCCTCCGTCGCGAAAACCCTGATACGTTCGACGAAACCCAAAGAAACCTTCCAGAGCCGCCTCCATCGCGAAGCCAAGATCTGGGGGACAGGAGTCTCTGTTCCGGCACGCCGCCGGAACGGGGAAGTGCCCCCGGAAGGCTTCTCCATCGACACCGCTGCCATCTCCACCGCCATCTTCATCACCGCTGCTGCTCCCATGAGGAGGGAGTAGTTCTCCATCGAGGCTCGGGGCTGTACCGGTAGCTATGTGGTTCATCTCTCTCCTATGTGCTTCAATACAATAATCTCATGAGCTGCCTTACATGATTGAGATTCATATGATGATGCTTGTAATCTAGATGTCGTTATGCTAGTCAAGTGAATTTTACTTATGTGATCTCCGGAGACTCCATGTCCCACGTGTGTAAAGGTAACAGTGTGTGCACCGTGTGGGTCTCTTAGGCTATATTTCACAGAATACTTATTCACTGTTATGAATGGCATAGTGAAGTGCTTATTTATATCTCTTTATGATTGCAATGTGTTTTGTATCACAATTTATCTATGTGCTACTCTAGTGATGTTATTAAAGTAGTTTAATTCCTCCTACACGGTGTAACGGTGACAGTGTGTGCATCCGTGTTAGTACTTGGTTTATGCTATGATTATGATCTCTTGTAGATTATGAAGTTAACTATTGCTATGATAGTATTGATATGATCTATGCCTCCTTTCTTAGCATGAATGTGACAGTGTGCATGCTATGTTAGTACTTGGTTTAGTCTTATTGATCTTTCATGCACTCTAAGGTTATTTAAATATGAACATTGAATTGTGGAGCTTGTTAACTCCGGCATTGAGGATTCGTGTAATCCTACGCAATGTGTTCATCATCCAACAAGAGTGTAGAGTATGCATTTATCTATTCTGTTATGTGATCAAAGTTGAGAGTGTCCACTTGTTCCTAAATACTGCTATCGCTACTTGTTTACTGTTTTACTGCGTTACTACTGCTGCGTTACTACTGCTTGTTTACTGTCCTGGGCAAAGCACTTTTCTGGTGCCGTTGCCACTGCTCATATATATTCATACCACCTGTATTTCACTATCTCTTCGCCGAACTAGTACACCTATTAGGTGTGTTGGGGACACAAGAGACTTCTTGCTTTGTGGTTGCAGGGTTGCATGAGAGGGATATCTTTGACCTCTTCCTCCCTGAGTTCGATAAACCTTGGGTGATCCACTTAAGGGAAAACTTGCTGCTGTTCTACAAACCTCTGCTCTTGGAGGCCCAACACTGTCTACAGGAAAAGGAGGAGGCGTAGACATCAACCCGCGACACGAGGTCGCCCGGGGCAGCAGCCTTGGGTAAGACGGTGGAGGTGGCCCTCTTCTTCGCCGGAGAGGGTTGGCCTGCGGTTGGTGGTGGTGGATCTATCGATCTATCACCGCGTTCCGGCGGCGAGATGGAGATGCTTGGAAGCCGGCGACGGAGTCGCCGGTGGAGGGTTGGAGTGGCCAGCCCGGGATGGTCGCCGACGTGGGGGTCCGACCTGAATAAAGGCGGTGGTCCTAGGGTCTCTCTTGCGTGACAAGGAAGACCTACCGGAGGCCTGGACTCGTGATCTAGCCGGAGTGTTGAGTTCCGGAAGGCTCCGCCGGCGAATGTAACAGTGCTTTTTGCCTGAAGTTTGCTGGATCGGTGGTATTCGGTCGTGCGCACCCATTCTTTTATTTCGACCAATTGGTTCTGGAGGGAGCGGCGCGAAGCTCTTTTTCTGTGTTGACATCAAGTGACTATGGATCCATGATGAAAGTCGGAAGAAGAGAAGTTCATGAAGGCCGGAGGGGAGGACTAGCTAAGGGAGGTTCAAGTCTCCGCGTTGTTGAGGGACTTGCTTGGTGTTCCGGGCTTCACAACAGCGGTATGAAAGTGGGGGCGACAACACAGGTGAAGTTCAGAGTCCTACCTTTCAGGGTGAAAACCCAAGGTCTGGCCTTAACTGGTTGTGCCTAGCAATGACCTTGTTGGAGGCATTGTTTTGAGAGTGGGGACTATCTTCAGGGTGAAAACCTAAGATCGTTGATCGGGCGACGATGGTGTTCGCGCACTGTTCCCTTCTTGGAGGCGTCGTTTTTGAAGATTCTGTATTTCAGGTGTTGTCTTGGCGGTGGATGTATTGCTGTTGTTAGGCCCAAGATACTGTAGCGGGACTTTTGTTTCTTAGTTTTCTTTTCTTTTTTTTTGGCTGTGTGCATTCGTAGTGCCATTAGGGTGATGCGTTGTTGCAGAGGCTGGGTGTAATTGGTATCGTTTTGATATTAATATATTCCCTTTATCGAAAAAGCAATCTTGTTCTTAGAAATTTACAAACCTTATAAATAAACTTTTGTCAAGTTCTAGAATGGGGTGCACCAAAAACTACATTAGCTCCGTGGCACGAATCCTCAAATGGGTTTTTCTTAACGGTCCTCATTGGGTTAGTGGGTTCAGATAGGTATTTTCTACATCATGTTGATCACCTTACTACGGGAAACTGTCAAAGTGCCGATGGCCAGGCGTTGTGCCTATGAATTTTTGTCGGGACCGTCGGGCAGAGGGCTCAAACAGGCAGGCCGCAAAGGAGGCCGTCAGCACAAGAAAGTCGTTGCCGTAGGGGCGACCTGTGCCGACAGCCATCGTCAGCACAGACCCGGTTTGGTCGTCGGCACAGACAAGCCATCAACATAGACTGGGACGCGTGGCCTTAGGGATCTCCACCGTGATGGCGAGGCAACGACATTAGGATTAGGCCGACGACTTTTCCGTTGGCACGCGTTTTTTTCTTTTCTTTTCCTCTTGCCGTCGACACAACTTTTTTTTTCTCCACGCACCCCCTCCCCTAGCAATCGTCTTTTTAGTTTGCGAAAAATGTAAGAAAATGTTAGAAGTTTTTAAAAATAAATCTTTGGAGATGGTCATGTATTATGTGTTCCAGTTGTTAGGAAAATTTAACAAACATGAATTTCAATATACTATGCAAAATGACGTCATGTTTCGATAAAACAGATTTTCTTGTTGCATACAACCTCCGATGAAACATTTTTTATATAAAAATGTATCTGCGGAAAATTTTACCTCCAATTTTAGAAAGGAAATAAGAAATACTACCTCTGGACGAAATAAATTGATGCGCTTGTGAACTGACAACACGCATGCAGGGGCCTCCCTCCGCGTTGATTAAATCCGACCGGAGGGAGTGTGAGTTTTTCAGGTTTTAGATTTTGGTGATTTTTTTTCCAAATTCAGTTTATTGTTATTTAAATTAAAGATTATTATTAATTGCTTATTCATTGTTGTTTAGTGAAATAGTTTTTTGAAATTTAAATAATAAAGAAGTGTGATGTTATGTCCCAAGCTCTAATATGATTAATAGGGTACTATTGGCATCAAGGTATAACTTCTCTGCATGAAGCTCATCTGGAAGGAAAGAAAAAGTTAAGTATGCTGGAATGAGAGAAGTTTAAGGACGCGTGACCAAGTGGAAAGTTTAACTAGTAATAAGTAATTCGACTTGATATTAAGCAGGCCGAAAGTTTGATTTTTATACACAAACATCTGAAAGCTCTGCCTGCCTCCTTCCTCGCGCTTCCGGCGGCGATTTTCCGGCCATGGACTCCTAAACCGGCACTTCCCCACCCTCTATACTCCGTAAACCCCTTTCCGCCGCATATCCTAGCATTGCCGCATGCGCAAACCCTAGCGCTAGCGTCGTCGTCAACCCTACCGTCGCCGTCACCTACGGTCTCTTCGTGGCCCCAGGCCAGTCAGGCGTCCAAAACACCACCACCATGCCACCACTCATAAGGAGTACACCGCTCAGACGGCCGCTGACCAAAAGAAGGGCAAGATGGGCGCGGGCAAGTTGGCTGTCTCGCGTCGAGTCCATCCGCCGTTGGCCCAATTCCTCCCACTCCGCCGCCTCCCAAAGCGCAAGTGCCAAAAAATTCCGCCGCGCCCGCCGGTGCGCCCAACATGGTCGATCAAATGACTGCAAGGTATGATGTTTCCGTGGATGGAAGTGTAGGATTCAAATGTAATGTTGATGTGTGATCACCTCAGTACAATGTAGTGTTGAGCATGAAACTTTTATGGAAATAATGAATGTTGGATCATCTCATTCACAAGACTTTCGGTCTCAGCACTATGCATCTCAACAACAAGAAGAAGAGTTTCAAATGGACGAGGACAGCGAGGGTTTGCTTGAAGAACCGAGAGGATGAGCAGCCAACTTGGAGGAAGACAAGTTACTATGCAAGGCATGGTGAAATATTGGTATGGATCCCACCGTTGGCGCGGATCAAACTAGGGACACTTATTGTGTGAGGATTAAGGAGTACTTTGGAGGCATGAGTGCACATATGGGTGGCTTTGGAGGATATGGAAGCATGAGTGGCTATGTAGGCGTGAGCTCCATGGGAGCACCACCGATGAGTGGCTTTTGAACCATGGGTGCCATGAGAGTACCACCGATGAGTTGCCATGAGAGCACCACTGATGAAGAGCTTTGGAGGCACGGGTGCCATGGGAGCCCCACCGATGAGTGGCTTTGGAGGCACGGGTTCCATGGGAGCACATCCGGGTGGATTCGTGGCCTCCATGGTTGCGCCTATGCCTTCTCCGAGTGATGCCTATGGAGATTCTACGGTTCATGTCAACAACGTCCAAGTTTCCGAAGAAGCGCACAATGGAGATATCAATGAGGATTACAATGATGTTGAAGCTTGATGTCACACCATTTGAACTATGCTATGATCTTGGTTGTGTGAACTAAATTTGTGTTGAACTAGCTTTTGAACTATGCAATGATCATTTGTAATGCTGTGTGCATTTTCATATTTTTGTGAAGCATCACCTGGTTGCGCGTGCTATTTTATAGCGCCGGTGCAGCGCAAGTTCTAACGTGTTGCATTTTAGCGCGTCCGGTGAAACTTCCGCCAGTGCTGCACGTGGAAAAGACAAAACCTGATTTTTTGCAGCGTCTGTTGAAGTTATTCTTAGTGGTGAACACAGGGAAGGTAGGGGGTACGTGCTCGACCAATGTTGCATGCATGCCTGGCAAGGGTGATATGGATGAAGATGGATCGACGGTATGACGATGATAGCAGTTTCTGGAGCATGTGCATCCCGTCCACATTGAGAATCTGTTGTACCGGATATATGCTTTAAACTTATTATAGAGTGACTAGGTGATGATTCTAGATCTGGCTGATGGAGCTTTGTTGTGAGAGCCTACGGCACAAGTTTCTGGTGGCATAATTTTTCTTACTATCGGGTTTGTAGGTGTGGCTTTGTGGCTTCGGATTTTTCAATATATACTTTGCCAAGCCTTTTTATCATATTAAATATATAAATAATATATGCATCATTTTGATGGAGAGTCCTTACACTCATCCTCCTTTTTAAAAGAAAAATGTATTGGTCAAAATTAGGCGCGTAGATGAAGACTACGTGTAAATAGACGAAGTAGCTCAAACCTCCTCGGTTTAATGAATTTAGAGCAAGAATTATCAGCAGGCTGTAGAGCAGCTCTACACTACACCGCCTGCACAGCGCGAGTACTGCAGATTGAGGGCCCGATACCGACGGACTCACGAACGAGACGACGCTTGGCTTGGCGTGCGCGTGGATGTAGAATCTCGGTGGGCAGTAGGTTGAGAAATGATCGAGGTGTGAGGCCTACTAGGTGTATGATCAAGTTGATTTCCTTCACACGCGCGCTTTGATGTTGATTTGACTGGCGGTTCGTCTCGCCACCTGTTGATTGCGTTGATGAGAAGATGCCAATTGCCATAGCCCATAGGTTTACTATATACCAGGCACTATTTATGCACCATGCCTAAATTTTCTTTTGCATCTGTTGGTCGGATGATTTTGGTTTGGTGTTGAAAGTGCATAGTTAAGAATAAGATCGTAGGAGAACATTGGGTAACCCATATGTGCCAAGTAATCTTGTCCTGTTAGTTAAGAACAAAAGGACACGTGCTGCGAGCCTGGGAGGAGAAGAGGTCGCACCGTAAGAATTTCCAACCAGTCGTCACTGTCGATCGCTACTTTCCATTCAGAATGTTTAGTAGTGCTCCAGAAGATATGATTATCTAATAATCAACTTCCCGTCCCACTAGCTCATCGATACGCCGACGGAGAGGGACATTTCGGTTAACAAATTAAAACGATCGCTGATCCATTCCAAATTAAGCTTATTGTTGACGTCGCTCCTCCCTTTGCAGCTTACGTAGTGTCTTAACATACTTTCAGGTTCGAAATTTTGGGAAGTTGATTGAGACATGACATGGATGTTTAGCTTCCGATTCAAGGGATTATAGCCATCAGTACTGAAAGATTATGCCCACAGTCTCCAAACCATTGAGGGCAATGGAGAGAGGTAGTATGTCCCGAAAATTGCATCTTATCAAATTCACATGTAAGTAATACGTGATCTTCCATTTTATATTTCACATTTTTGGTGCTCTGACAATACATCTTTAACACCCTATCTGCGTACTGGCTAGCAGTGGCGGACGCACAAAAATACCCTATGGTGGGCACACACCTCTAATTTCTATTTTTTACTGCTCACGTGTGATAAAAATTTGTTAAAAATGACTAAATATAAAATGTTTTCTAAAAATTCAGGGTGGGCTATGGCCCACTCACCCACCCTTCTGCGTACGCCCCTGCTGGCTAGCTACCTAAAATCGTCATAGGCAAGACTAATACTTGGTCACAACCTTTTCACGCTCACAATATACATACGGCCGGCATTAAGGCCATGCCCAAGCTTCGTTAAAGCCAGGCGCGACATTCCTCCTTTGAAAACCAAAGAGGTGGCATATATCTGTTCTAGGGAATACAAGAAGAATGTTCTGTCATGATGGCTTTCCCTCAAAAAAGAAAAAGAAGAAAAATGTTGTGCATGCACCACAAGTCTAGAACCTGGGGAGTGAGTGGATTCGAGGATAACCGGTGATTCCTTTTAAAACCAAAAGCCCAAGAATGATATAGCCATGTTTATTCGTGAGATCTCAGCCGATGTTTGGAATCTAGATACTCCCTCCGTTTTAAAATATAAGGCATTTTTTCGCATGGTTGTTGATCCATAACTTTAATCACTAGTATATAAAAGAAACTTACATGGTTTCATAATATATACATGATATTGTTGCATTCATCTTACAAATCTCTTCCGTTTCATATATATTTATACCAAAAATTAACATATCATAAGTAAAATTTATACGCACAATTATAAGTCATTGACAAGCAAAATTTCAGGACGCCTTGAAGAAAGTATTTCCTTTCGTTCCCACTTTATTTCGCAAGGTTTTAATGTACAAATTTCAATATAAATATATGAATAATTTGCATGTGTTGGGTTTTTAGAAATGGTAATGTACCCATGCGTGTGCGTACAGAGTCCACTCTCTGAACCGTTAGAACAAACCCTTCGAGGATTCATGCCACAAGAACGAACCTAGTTTCTAGTGCACCGATTTCTAGAACTGGACCAAAGAAATGTATTTGTTGCGTAAAAATACTATGTCAAAAAATGCATTTTCCGCATCACAATCATGTCCTAAAAAAATATAATCATGCAACATTTCTTTGTGATAGCATGATAATTGACACCGTACCGTCCATGCAGTAAACAATTATGTATGACTGATACCGTTTTTATGCGCATCAATTGGACAAGATTAATCATGTTGCCTATTTTTTGGTATAATAATGATCTAAGATCCGCTTCAGTTAGGTCGATCAAATAATCAAAGATATGGGTGGAGGCGTGAAGCCATATTAGACTAGTCACAATGGGAAGTACCATAGACTAGTATCATACATATGATACTAGTTTGTGATACAACAACTATAATGCATAGTATCATGAATTAGTAGTATCATAGTTTCATCCTATTTTAATGTTTTATACAATCTCAATGCAAATATGTATACATGATGTGTTTGGCACTAATATTTTTAGTTTTACGTGTTATGATACGGTATCTACCTATGATCCACTCTCACATCTCTCCTCATTAATTGATGTGCCACATAAGATTTTTACCTACATGGCATGCATGATATTACCTATAATACTTTCATTATGGCTAGTCTTAGGATTCTGCACGCGCAGTGCGCAGATTCAATCAGCACCGCGAATCCTGCAGCGAGCTGCAACCTGTTTCTAGCCTGTTACGGGATCAACATATCCATTGGTTATGTTTGCACAAATGATTGGAGAGAGAACAGTTTATAGTTAACCACGCAGGGGTTGCGTCAACTCTCAGCTAATGTCGTTGACACAAATCATACACAAACAGAGCAAATCAAACTGCTTAACTGATTATCCCTAATTTTTTTGCTAAAATTGCTTACTTGATCAACTATCTCGGAGCAGAGATAACACGTTACATAGATCGAAACAGTAGATGAATTGATTAACTATGAATGAACAACGATCGGTAGCTATACCTATCATACCACTGCAAACCCCGATTATATATATGTGAATATTCAGTCAAACGCCTATGTCGACCATGTAAATTGTCTGTTTTCTTGAAAGAAGAAAGGCCGCGACATAAGGTTTCGTCCTAGCCGCCGCTTCAACTTGGAATTGATGGCCCCTGCCTTCTATGCTTACTGCTCCGACGGTGGGAGGGGGTGAGGAACTCGAAGCTACGTTCAGCGTTGTAGTAAGGTTCTTGGTGTTGGGGATGGCGGTGTTTCGTCTGGTTGATACTTCCATTGCGTGATGGATCTCGTTCAGTCTACGCGTGTTATAGGTGTAATGTTAGAATATTTGGATCAATTTAAAGGTTCAATGCGGCGACTTCCGCTCTAAGGCACTCGTAATTAGCGGCAAGTGTCCGGCCACTTCTCATATGTCGTCAACACAACGACAGACCCGTTGTAGTAGGGGAGTGGCGACCACGACGCGTCTGTTGCTCGCTCTGACGGTGGTAGTGGTCGTTAGGTGGTTCAAAGGTCTCGATGTAATTTTTGTTATGTTTGGGATGCTTTATATTTGTTTTGAACTTCTACCACCTCCGTTCTAGAAACACATGACTTGGTTTTGTCTATATGGGGATACATCTAGATGTATTTTATTGTCTATATACATCCTTACCTAAAAATTGAATCACTAATTTTAGGGGACGGAAGGAATATAATAGATTCGGATTTTCCTCGAGAAGAACCTTTTTCTCTTATTGAGAAAGGAAGATCCACACAGTAACCATCATGTAGGCACATAGATGCATATTGTTTGTTTTCGTCTGGAAAACCATCATGTAGCCTACGCCGAGGGACCTAGACGCCGAGGGCTGCCGTCGGCGTAACCTACGCCGAGGGCCAGGCGTGGCTACGCCGAGGGCAGCCGGCCGTTCGTGTAGTGCATGGTTGTTCTCCCATCAATTACATATTTATATAGGTACAAAGGTACAACAGTAACATCGATGATTTCAGCATGAGGGAAAACCTACGCCATGATTACCGGCACCCTGATTGACTTAATCATAACGTGGTCAATGCGGTTAAGTTTTTGCCTTCTATATCGATTTGCGCGTTATGTGACTGGCACAATCCATGCACAGTTATTTGTCAAGCATGCTTTCCTACACATATGTCCAATTGTAATCTGCAGGGTGATTTGTTTTATTATGAACGTGTTATGTTTACAGGTGGCATGATAAGCACGGGGATTGTGACATGATAACCTACATGTGTAAAGCTCCTTTTGTTTAGTGGTGAACACAGGGAAAAGGTAGGGGTACGTGGTTGGAAAACATTGCATGCATGCACGTGAATGAACATGCACGCGATCAGATGTCGATCGCGTTTGACTGTCCGTCCAAAACTGTGCGTAGTCCAAGCTTTGGAAAATGCAATAGCGTGTTGCACGCCATACAGTACCCATACCTACCAATATTGTCTGGTTTATCCCGTTCCAAGATTCCGGACGAAACGAGCCAGAGCAAAGTGCCACGTACGTACGCGTCGTGGCCGTGATCGGTGAGATATTTTGTAGGGCGACCGACGATTCGGATCGCAGCAGTTACACGGGGCCGGGGCATCAGCTGCATGGTTCTGTCGACAGGCGCCCCACGCGCCAGCGTACGCATGCGTAACTCGTTTTCCCGATCAGGACCACTGTGCTGCACTGGTCTAGGCACGAACATTTTATCCCACCACTGCAGCGCGAAAGGTGCCCCTCATCCTCTCCTCCCGACCTTCTACATCAGCGGTCCACGCCCCGGTCGTGCACCGTCCACACCGTACCATCGTCTTCCAGCTTATCTTATCCCACTGTTTTCCTTTACTTTTGTTTTTGTTTAAGTCTCATGTGACTATTTTTTAGTCAACTGAAGAACTAATTTTGTTCTCAGTTAGATAATGTCACTACGGGAACCCGCCGCGGGGCCGACGGCCAGAATCTGTGCCGACGGCCGTCGTCGGCACATAGCGCCACGCCGTCAGCCCAGGAAAGTGGCCGTCGGCACAGCTTGGCCGTCGGCACAGCACCTCCTGGGCCGAAGGCCGTCGTCGACATTCTGATTGGTCGGCACACGCCACGTCCGTCTTGCGACACGCAACCTAGCCGTCGGCACATGGGCGAGATGGTAGGGCCACCGACGACCAGACAACGTCGTCAGCAGGTGGCAAACGGCGTCAGACTGTGCCGACGGCCTGGCCGTCGGCACAGCTTCCCACTGTTTGGGCCGACGGCCTGGCCGTCGGCACAGCTTCCCACTGTTTGGGCCGACGGCCTGGCCGTCGGCACAGCTTCCCACCAATATTTCCTCCAACCATTCCCGCCATTTTTTCCCGCTCCTTCTCTCCCGCCCTTTTTCCCGCCGGTCTTCTCGCGCCCATTCTCTCCCGCCAAGTATTCCCGCCGTTTCAGCCCTCGTCGTCCTATATATAGCCATGTCTTCTCCACACTAACATCACCAGCAACATTTCTCTCCTCATCAACTCTCTCATCCAAAAACACCACGGAATCCTCTGAGCTCAGCTGCCGTCAAGATGGCTCCTCGTCGCCGTAGCAACACGGGCTTCACCGGCGTTCGCCAGCGGGCTGCGGGCCATTTCGCGGCTGAAATCACCGCCGGTGGTGTGCGTGTGTGGCTCGGCACCTTCTACACGAAGAAGGCTTCTGCCCACGCATACGACGTTGCGGCTTGGAGGTTTGCCCGGCCGCGCCACGAATTGAACTTCCCGGAGGTCAGGTCTCTGACTGAAGCCCAGAGTCTCTCTACTGAGCCGCTACTTCGCTCAGAGGGTGAAGCGCGGCGGTTCAGAGATGGCCAGCGGCTGATTGATATCACCGAGGCGGATGAGAAGTTCATGGCACAGTGGCGCAGAGACCATCCCGGAGACGTCGCGGCCACGCGCGCATTCTGGAAGGAGAAGCAGACGTACAGGAGAGAGAAGAGGGCGGGAAAGCGGCAGAGGAGGGCCGAATATGAAGCGGAGTGCGCCAAAGGAGAGGCGTCGACATGGGCGGAAGATGATGAACGGTGGGGCTGGAACTTCTCAAGTACCGCTTCAGAGGACACCCCTAGCGAGGACGAAGATTTCGACAACTGATTAGTATGTGTGTGTGTGTCGAGTCCGTGTGTCTAGCGGGTCATGTGTCGACCTAGTGTTAAGTGCTTTGTTCGTGTGTTGGTTTAGTTCTTTAAGTGTTTTGGTTTGTGTGTGAGTAGTGTAGTTTTTCAGTGCTTTGCTTCGTGTGTGGGTGTAGTTCTTTAAGTGCTTTGGTTTGTGTGTGGTCTAGTTCTTTAAGTGCTTTGGTTTGTGTGTGGGTCTAGTTTTTTAAGTGCTTTGTATCGTGTGTGGGTCTCAAGTTCTTAAGTGTATCATTATTGTGTGTCGTCAGAAATCGAGCATCGGAGGGTGGAAATGGTCCCAAAACTCACGCAGATTATAGGCTGTAGGGGTAAAATCCAGGATCTGTATGTGCAAACTCCTGGTACGGCTAAAACGGAGCCTATTTTATGGTAAAATAAGCCCAACCTATGGTTTCCCATGTACATATGTCCTAAACAAACCAAAGCAAATAAAAAAATTCATTGTTACACCGTCACACGGAGAAAGCTATAGGGGTAGATCTGCGGGGTCCCCGCCCTAGGGTTTCCGAAGATACAGATCACCGGAGCGTCGGAACCGCTTAAAAAGTTGCATATATTCCTAGCATATGTGCACAAGTGTGATGTAGGGTTTATCTAGCCTTGCATGTACCCGGCGTTGACGATTTTCGCAGACATGGGCCAGCACTTGGTGAAAATCCAGGATCTGTATATGCAAACTCCTGGTACGGCTAAAATGGAGCCTATTTTATGGTAAAGTAATCCCAACCTATGGTTTCCCATGTACATATGTCCTAAACAAACCAAAGCAAATAAAAAAATCCATTGTTACACCGTCACACGGAGAAAGCTATAGGGGTAGATCTGCGGGGTCCCCGCCCTAGGGTTTCCGAAGATACAGATCACCGGAGCGTCGGAACCGCTTAAAAACTTGCATATGTCCCTAGCATATGTGCACAAGTGTGATGTAGGGTTTGGCTAACCTTGCATGTACCCGGCGTTGACGATTTTCGCAGACATGGGCCAGCACTTGGTGAAAATCCAGGATCTGTATGTGCAAACTCCTGGTACGGCTCAAACGGAGCCTATTGTATGGTAAAGTAAGCACAACCTATGGTTTCCCATGTACATATGTCCTAAACAAACCAAAGCAAATAAAAAATCCATTGTTACACCATCACACGGAGAAAGCTATAGGGGTAGATCTGCGGGGTCCCCGCCCTAGGGTTTCCGAAGATACAGATCACCGGAGCGTCGGAACCGCTTAAAAACTTGCATATGTCCCTAGCATATGTGCACAAGTGTGATGTAGGGTTTGGCTAACCTTGCATGTACCCGGCGTTGACGATTTTTGCAGACATGGGCCAGCACTTGGTGAAAAACCAGGATCTGTATATGCAAACTCCTGGTACGGCTAAAACGGAGCCTATTTTATGGTAAAGTAAGTCCAACCTATGGTTTCCCATGTACATATGTCCTAAACAAACCAAAGCAAATAAAAAATCCATTGTTACACCGTCACACGGAGAAAGCTATAGGGGTAGATCTGCAGGGTCCCCGCCCTAGGGTTTCCGAAGATACAGATCACCGGAGCGTGGGAACCGCTTAAAAACTTGCATATGTCCCTAGCATATGTGCACAAGTGTGATGTAGGGTTTGGCTAACCTTGCATGTACCCGGCATTGACGATTTTCGCAGACATGGGCCAGCACTTGGTGAAAATTCAGGATCTGTATGTGCAAACTCCTGGTACGGCTAAAACGGAGCCTATTTTATGGTAAAGTAAGCCCAACCTATGGTTTCCCATGTACATATGTCCTAAACAAACCAAAGCAAATAAAAAAATCCATTGTTACACCGTCACACGGAGAAAGCTATAGGGGTAGATCTGCGGGGTCCCCGCCCTAGGGTTTCCGAAGATACAGATCACCGGAGCGTCGGAACCGCTTAAAAACTTGCATATGTCCCTAGCATATGTGCACAAGTGTGATGTAGGGTTTGGATAACCTTGCATGTACCCGGCGTTGACGATTTTCGCAGACATGGGCCAGCACTTGGTGAAAATCCAGGATCTGTATGTGCAAACTCCTAGTACGGCTAAAACGGAGCCTATTTTATGGTAAAGTAAGCCCAACCTATGGTTTCCCATGTACATATGTCCTAAAAAAACCAAAGCAAATAAAAAAATCCATTGTTACAACGTCACACGGAGAAAGCTATAGGGGTAGATCTGCGGGGTCCCCGCCCTAGGGTTTCCGAAGATACAGATCACCGGAGCGTGGGAACCGCTTAAAAACTTGCATATGTCCCTAGCATATGTGCACAAGTGTGATGTAGGGTTTGGCTAACCTTGCATGTACCCGGTGTTGACGATTTTCGCAGACATGGGCCAGCACTTGGTGAAAATCCAGGATCTGTATGTGCAAACTCCTGGTACGGCTAAAACGGAGCCTATTTTATGGTAAAGTAAGCCCAACCTATGGTTTCCCATGTACATATGTCCTAAACAAACCAAAGCAAATAAAAAATCCATTGTTACACCGTCACACGGAGAAAGCTATAGGGGTAGATCTGCGGGGTCCCCGCCCTAGGGTTTCCGAAGATACAGATCACCGGAGCGTCGGAACCGCTTAAAAACTTGCATATGTCCCTAGCATATGTGCACAGGTGTGATGTAGGGTTTGGATAACCTTGCATGTACCCGACGTTGACGATTTTCGCAGACATGGGCCAGCACTTGGTGAAAATCCAGGATCTGTATGTGCAAACTCCTAGTACGGCTAAAACGGAGCCTATTTTATGGTAAAGTAAGCCCAACCTATGGTTTCCCATGTACATATGTCCTAAAAAAACCAAAGCAAATAAAAAAATCCATTGTTACAACGTCACACGGAGAAAGCTATAGGGGTAGATCTGCGGGGTCCCCGCCCTAGGGTTTCCGAACTGGGGCCACACTTTCCTTCGCTTAATAAATGCTGGGAAAAATGTTTTTAGGTCTATGACGTGTCATTTTATGTGCTAAATGTTTTCCGTTTAGCGCGTTGGCGGACGGGTGCAACCGCGCGCCCGGTACGGCCATACCGCATGTCCCGGCGGCCCCGTTTTGCACAGTTGGCGAAGTAAACGAAGTCATAAAATCGCGCGGAGCCGCGTGGCATCATTTTATGTGTCCTAGTAACCACTGCAAAAGACGGAATTGGGATACGGCAATTATCTTGAAAAACCCTTCACGAACAGGGCTATCACGTGCGGAGTTCTATGGCTTTTAGGGGAAATGAGTAGGAAACGGCCCGTTGCACCACATAGTTTGTCGGAACGAGGCCATATTTGGCACGTGCGTGGGCCCTAGGATGGGAAGCAAGGCCCCGGTCGCGGATTTCCAATCCGACCCACGGGCGATGGTGTTTCCATTTTCGGGGTTCCCGAAGGCCTTTTTTTGTGAAGCAGCTACATGGTGCGCATTTCAGTATTGCGCGAGACCTCCGTGCAGTGTTAGGATACCTCCTACGCACCACCTATCACATGCCATATGCGCGCGGTAGCCACCTGGGATCCCCCCCCCCCCGCTTCCTGCGGTGTCCTGCCGAATCAGCTAGAAACTGACTGAATTTGAACTGGGGCCACACTTTCGTTCGCTCAATAAATGTCGGGAAAAATGTTTTTAGGTCTATGACGCGTCATTTTATGTGCTAAATGTTTTACTTTTAGCGCGTTGTGATACGTCTCAAACGTATCTATAATTTCTTATGTTCCATGCTTGTTTTATGACAATACCTACATGTTTTGTTCACACTTTATATCATTTTGATGCGTTTTCCGGAACTAACCTATTGACGAGATGCCGAAGGGCCAGTTCCTGTTTTCTGCTGTTTTTGGTTTCAGAAATCCTAGTAAGGAAATATTCTTGGAATCGGACGAAATCAATGCCCAGCATCCTATTTTTCCACGAACCTTCCAGAACACCCGAGAGGAACCAGAGGGGGGCCATAGGGCTACCAGACGCTAGGGCGGCGCGGCCAGGGCCTGGGTCGCGCCCCCCTATTGTGTCACCACCCCGTCAGCCTTCCGACTCCGCCTCTTCGCCTATTTAAAGGTCCCTGACCTAAATCTTCGATAAAAAAACCACGGTACGAGAAACCTTCCAGAGCCGCCGCCATCGCGAAGCCAAGATCTGGGGGACAGGAGTCTCTGTTCCGGCACGCCGCCGGGACGGGGAAGTGCCCCCGGAAGGCTTCTCCATCGACACCACCGCCATCTTCATCAACGCTGCTGTCTCCCATGAGGAGGGAGTAGTTCTCCATCGAGGCTCGGGGCTGTACCGGTAGCTATGTGGTTCATCTCTCTCCCTATGTGCTTCAATACAATAATCTCATGAGCTGCCTTACATGATTGAGATTCATGATGATGCTTGTAATATAGATGTCATTATGCTAGTCAAGTGGGTTTTACTTATGTGATCTCCGGAGACTCCTTGTCCCACGTGTGTAAAGGTGACAGTGTGTGCACCGTGTGGGTCTCTTAGGCTATATTTCACAGAATACTTATTCACTGTTATGAATGGCATAGTGAAGTGCTTATTTATATCCCTTTATGATTGCAATGTGTTTTGTATCACAATTTATCTGTGTGCTACTCTAGTGATGTTATTAAAGTAGTTTATTCCTCCTGCACGGTGTAATGGTGACAGTGTATGCGTCGTGTAGTACTTGGCGTAGGCTATGATTGTGATCTCTTGTAGATTATGAAGTTAACTATTGCTATGATAGTATTGATGTGATCTATTCCTCCTTTCGTAGTGTGAAGGTGACAGTGTGCATGCTATGTTAGTACTTGGTTTGGTTATGTTGATCTGTCATACACTCTAAGGTTATTTAAATATGAACATTGAATATTGTGGAGCTTGTTAACTCCGGCATTGAGGGTTCGTGTAATCCTACACAGTTAGTGGTGTTCATCATCCAACAAGAGGGTGTAGAGTCTAGCATCTATCTATTTATTCTGTTATGTGATCAATGTTGAGAGTGTCCACTAGTGAAAGTATGATCCCTAGGCCTTGTTCCTAAATACTGCTATCGCTGCTTGTTTATCTTGTTTTACCGCATTTATACCGCCTGCAATATTACTACCATCAATCGCACGCCAAAGCACTTTTCTCGCGCTCGTACTATCGCTCATATTCATTCATACCACTTGTATTTCACTATCTCTTCGCCGAACTAGTGCACCTATTAGGTGTGTTGGGGACACAAGAGACTTCTTGCTTTGTGGTTGCAGGGTTGCATGAGAGGGATATCTTTGACCTCTTCCTCCCTGAGTTCGATAAACCTTGGGTGATCCACTTAAGGGAAACTTGCTGCTGTTCTACAAACATCTGCTCTTGGAGGCCCAACACTGTCTACAAGAATAGAAGCACCCGTAGACATCACGTTGGCGGACGGGTGCAACCGTGCGCCCGGTACGGCCATACCGCATGTCCCGGCGGCCCCGTTTTGCACAGTTGGCGAAGTAAACGAAGTCATAAAATTGCGCGGAGCCGCTGATGGCGTGTATTTCACACGTTCGTTGGGCAACCCCAAGAGGAAGGTATGATGCGCACAGCAGCAAGTTTTCCCTCAGAAAGAAACCAAGGTTTATCGAACCAGGAGGAGCCAAGAAGCACGTTGAAGGTTGATGGCGGCGGGATGTAGTGCGGCGCAACACCAGTGATTCCGGCGCCAACGTGGAACCTGCACAACACAACCAAAGTACTTTGCCCCAACGAAACAGTGAGGTTGTCAATCTCACCGGCTTGCTGTAACAAAGGATTAACCGTATTGTGTGGAAGATGATTGTTTGCAAAAACAAGAGAACAAGTATTGCAGTAGATTGTATTTCAGTAAAGAGAATTGGACCGGGGTCCACAGTTCACTAGAGGTGTCTCTCCCATAAGACGAACAGCATGTTGGGTGAACAAATTACAGTTGGGCAATTGACAAATAAAGAGAGCATGACCATGCACATACATATCATGATGAGTATAGTGAGATTTAATTGGGCATTACGACAAAGTACATAGACCGTCATCCAACTGCATCTATGCCTAAAAAGTCCACCTTCAGGTTATCATCCGAACCCCTTCCAGTATTAAGTTGCTAACAACAGACAATTGCATTAAGTATGGTGCGTAATGTAACTAGTGACTACATCCTTGAACATAGCACTAATGTTTTATCCCTAGTGGCAACAGCACAACACAACCTTAGAACTTTTCATCCTTGTCCTGTGTCAATGCGGCATGAACCCACTATCGAGCATAAGTACTCCCTCTTGGAGTTACAAGCATCTACTTGGCCAGAGCATCTACTAGTAACGGAGAGCATGCAAGATCATAAACAACACATAAGCATAACTTTGATAATCAACATAACAAGTATTCTCTATTCATCGGATCCCAACAAACGCAACATATAGAATTACAGATAGATGATCTTGATCATGTTAGGCAGCTCACAAGATCCGACAATGATAGCACAATGGGGAGAAGACAACCATCTAGCTACTGCTATGGACCCATAGTCCAGGGGTAGACTACTCACACATCACACCGGAGGCGACCATGGCGGCGTAGAGTCCTCCGGGAGATGATTCCCCTCTCCGGCGGGGTGCGGAGGCGATCTCCTGGATCCCCCGAGATGGGATCGGCGGCGGCGGCGTCTCCGGGAAGGTTTTCCGTATCGTGGTTCTCGGTGCGGGGGTTTCGTCACGGAGACTTTTATAGGCGGAAGGGCAGGTCAAGAGGCGGCACGGGGGCCCCACACTACAGGCCGGCGCGGCCAAGGGGGGGGCCGCGCCGCCCTATGGTGTGGCCCCTCCGTGGCCCCTCTTCGTCTCTCCTTCGGACTTCTGGAAGCTTCGTGAGAAAATAGGCCCCTGGGCTTTGATTTCGTCCAATTCCGAGAATATTTCCTTACTAGGATTTCTGAAACCAAAAACAGCAGAAACAAAGAACTGGCACTTCGGCATCTTGTTAATAGGTTAGTTCCGAGAAAATGCACGAATATGACATAAAGTGTGCATAAAACATGTAGATAACATCAATAATGTGGCATGGAACATAAGAAATTATCGATACGTCGGAGACGTATCAGCATCCCCAAGCTTAGTTCTCGCTCGTCCCGAGCGGTAAAACGATAACACGTATAATTTCTGGAGTGACATGCCATCATAATCTTGATCATACTATTTGTAAAGCATATGTAGTGAATGCAGCGATCGAAACAATGTATATGACATGAGTAAACAAGTGAATCATATAGCAAAGACTTTTCATGAATAGCACTTCAAGACAAGCATCAATAAGTCTTGCATAAGAGTTAACTCATAAAGCAATAATTCAAAGTAGAGATATTGAAGCAACACAAAAGAAGATTAAGTTTCAGCGGTTGCTTTCAACTTGTAACATGTATATCTCATGGATATTGTCAACATAGAGTAATATAATAAGTGCAATAAGCAAGTATGTAGGAATCAATGCACAGTTCACACAAGTGTTTGCTTCTTGAGGTGGAGAGAAATAGGTGAACTGACTCAACATTGAAAGTAAAAGAATGGTCCTCCATAGAGGAAAAGCATCGATTGCTATATTTGTGCTAGAGCTTTGATTTTGAAAACATGAAACAATTTTGTCAACGGTAGTAATAAAGCATATGCATCATGTAAATTATATCTTATAAGTTGCAAGCCTCATGCATAGCGTACTAATAGTGCCCGCACCTTGTCCTAATTAGCTTGGACTACCGGGTCATCACAATGCATTGTTTTTACCAAGTGTCACAAAGGGGTACCTCTATGCCGCCCGTACAAAGGTCTAAGGAGAAAGCTCGCATTGGATTTCTCGCTATTGATTATTCTTCAACTTAGACATCCATACAGGACAACATAGACAACAGATAATGGACTCCTCTTTTATGCATAAGCATATACCAACAATTAATAATTTTCTCATTTGAGATTTGAGGATTGTTGTCCAAAACTGAAACTTCCACCATGAAGCATGGCTTTAGTTAGCGGCCCGATGTTCTTCTCTAACATATGCATGCTTAACCATATGGTGGTAGATCTCTCTTGCTTCAGACAAGACGAACATGCATAGCAACTCACATGAAATTCAACAATGAAAAGTTGATGGCGTCCCCATGAACATGGTTATCGCACAACAAGCAACTTAATAAGAGATAAAGTGCATAATTACATATTCAATACCACAATAGTTTTTAAGCTATTTGTCCCATGAGCTATATATTGCAAAGGTGAATGATGGAATTTTAAAGGTAGCACTCAAGCAATTTACTTTGGAATGGCGGAAAAATACCATGTAGTATAGGTAGGTATGGTGGACACAAATGGCATAGTGGTTGGCTCAAGTATTTTGGATGCATGAGAAGTATTCCCTCTCGATACAAGGTTTAGGCTAGCAAGGCTTATTTGAAACAAACACAAGGATGAACCGGTGCAGCAAAACTCACATAAAAGACATATTGAAAACATTATAAGACTCTACACCGTCTTCCTTGTTGTTCAAACTCAATACTAGAAATTATCTAGACCTTAGAGAAACCAAATATGCAAACCAAATTTTAGCATGCTCTATGTATTTCTTCATTAATGGGTGCAAAGCATATGATGCAAGAGCTTAAACATGAGCACAACAATTGCCAAGTATCACATTACCCAAAACATTAATAGCAATTACTACATGTATCATTTTCCAATTCCAACCATATAACAATTTAACGAAGGAGAAACTTCGCCATGAATACTATGAGTAGAAACCAAGGACATACTTTTCCATATGCTACAGCGGAGCGTGTCTCTCTCCCATAAAGTGAATGCTAGGATCCATTTTATTCAAACAAAACAAAAACAAAAACAAACCGACGCTCCAAGAAAAAGCACATAAGATGTGATGGAATAAAAATATAGTTTCAGGGAGGAACCCGATAATGTTGTCGATGAAGAAGGGGATGCCTTGGGCATCCCCAAGCTTAGACGCTTGAGTCTTCTTGATATATGCAGGGGTGAACCACCGGGTGCATCCCCAAGCTTAGAGCTTTCACTCTCCTTGATCATGTTGCATCATACTCCTCTCTTGATCCTTGAAAACTTCCTCCACACCAAACTCGAAACAACTCATTAGAGGGTTAGTGCACAATATAAATTGACATATTCAGAGGTGACACAATCATTCTTAACACTTCTGGACATTGCATAATGCTACTGGACATTAATGGATCAAAGAAATTAATCCAACATAGCGAAAGAGGCAATGCGAAATAAAAGGCAGAATCTGTCAAAATAGAACAGTTCGTATTGACGAATTTTAAAATGGCACCAGACTTGCTCAAATGAAAATTCTCAAATTGAATGAAAGTTGCGTACATATCTGAGGATCATGCACGTAAATTGGCTTAATTTTATGAGCTACCTACAGGGAGGTGGACCCAGATTCGTGACAGCAAAGAAATCTGGAACTGTGCAGTAATCCAAATCTAGTACTTACTTTTCTATCAACGGCTTAAATTGGCACAACAAAACACAAAACTAAGATAAGGAGAGGTTGCTACAGTAGTAAACAACTTCCAAGACACAAAATAAAAACAAAGTACTGTAGGTAAAAACATGGGTTGTCTCCCATAAGCGCTTTTCTTTAACGCCTTTCAGCTAGGCGCAGAAAGTGTGTATCAAGTATTATCAAGAGACGAAGTGTCAACATCATAATTTGTTCTCATAATAGAATCAAAAGGTACCTTCATTCTCTTTCTAGGGAAGTGTTCCATACCTTTCTTGAGAGGAAATTGATATTTTATATTACCTTCCTTCATATCAATAATAGCACCAACAGTTCGAAGAAAAGGTCTTCCCAATATAATGGGACAAGATGCATTGCATTCAATATCCAAGACAACAAAATCAACGGGAACAAGGTTATTGTTAACGGTAATGCGAACATTATCAACTTTCCCCAAAGGTTTCTTTGTAGAATGATCAGCAAGATTAACATCCAAATAACAATTTTTCAGCGGTGGCAAGTCAAGCATATTATAAATTTTCTTAGGCATAACAGAAATACTTGCACCAAGATCACATAAAGCATTACAATCAAAATCTTTAATCTTCATCTTAATGATGGGCTCCCAACCATCCTCTAGCTTTTTAGGAATAGAGGCTTCGCGCTCTAGTTTCTCTTCTCTAGCTTTTATAAGAGCATTTGTAATATGATGTGTAAAAGCCAAATTTATAGCACTAGCATTAGGACTTTTAGCAAGTTTTTGCAAGAACTTTATAACTTCAGAGATGTGGCAATCATCAAAATTCAAACCATTATAATCTAAAGCAATGGGATCATCATCCCCAATGTTGGAAAAAATTTCAGCAGCTTTATCACGGGCGTTTCAAATAGCTTTTAGCAGTTTCAGGCAGTTTTTCGCGCTTTGCATTAGAAGTGGAAACATTGCTAACACCAATTCTTTTATTAGTATGAGTAGGAGGTGCAGCAACATGTGTAGCATTAGCATTACTAGTGGTGGTAATAGTCCAAACTTTAGCTATATTCTTTTCTTTAGCTAGTTTTTCATTTTCTTCTCTATCCCACCTAGCACGCAGTTCAGCCATTAATCTTATATTCTCATTAATTCTAACTTGAATGGCATTTGCTGTAGTAGTAATTTTATTATGATGATTCTCATTAGGCAAAACTTTTGATTTCAAAAGATCAACATCAGCAGCAAGACTATCGACTTTAGAAGCAAGTATATCAATTTTCCCAAGCTTTTCTTCAACAGATTTGTTAAAAGTAGTTTGTGTACTAATAAATTCTTTAAGCATGGCTTCAAGTCCAGGGGGTGAACTCCTATTATTGTTGTAAGAATTCCCATAAGAATTACCATAGCCGTTGCCATTATTATAAGGATATGGTCTATAGTTGTTACTAGAATTGTTCCGGTAAGCATTGTTGTTGAAATTATTATTTTTAATGAAGTTTACATCAACATGTTCTTCTTGTGCAACCAATGAAGCTAATGGAACATTATTAGGATCAATATTAGTCCTATCATTCACAAGCATAGACATAATAGCATCAATCTTATCACTCAAGGAAGAGGTTTCTTCGACAGAATTTACCTTCTTACCTTGTGGAGCCCTTTTCGTGTGCCATTCAGAGTAGTTGATCATCATATTATCAAGAAGCTTTGTTGCTTCACCAAGAGTGATGGACATAAAGGTACCTCCAGCAGCTGAATCCAATAAATTCCGTGAAGAAAAATTTAGTCCTGCATAGAAGGTTTGGATGATCATCCAAATAGTCAGTCCATGGGTTGGGCAATTTTTAACCAGAGATTTCATTCTTTCCCAAGCTTGAGCAACATGTTCAGTATCTAATTGTTTAAAATTCATTATGCTACTCCTCAAAGATATAATTTTAGCAGGGGGATAATATCTACCAATAAAAGCATCCTTGCATTTAGTCCATGAATCAATACTATTCTTAGGCAGAGATAGCAACCAATCTTTAGCTCTTCCTCTTAATGAGAAAGGGAACAATTTTAGTTTAATAATATCACCATCTACATCTTTATATTTTTGCATTTCACATAATTCAACAAAATTATTAAGATGGGCAGCAGCATCATCAGAACTAACACCAGAAAATTGTTCTCGCATAACAAGATTCAGTAAAGCAGGTTTAATTTCAAAGAATTCTGCTGTAGTAGCAGGTGGAGCAATAGGTGTGCATAAGAAATCATTATTATTTGTGGTTGTGAAGTCACACAACTTACTATTTTTAGCGTTGGCCATTTTAGCAACAGTAAATAAAGCAAACTAGATAAAGTAAATGTAAGTAAACTAATTTTTTTTTGTGTTTTAGATATAGCAAACAAGATAGCAAATAAAGTAAAACTAGCAACTAATTTTTTTGTATTTTGATTTAGTGCAGCAAACAAAGTAGTAAATAAAACTAAGCAAGACAAAAACAAAGTAAAGAGATTGAGAAGTGGAGACTCCCCTTGCAGCGTGTCTTGATCTCACCGCAAGCAACGGCGCCTAAAAGAGCTTGATGGCGTGTATTTCACACGTTCGTTGGGCAACCCCAAGAGGAAGGTATGATGCGCACAGCAGCAAGTTTTCCCTCAGAAAGAAACCAAGGTTTATCGAACCAGGAGGAGCCAAGAAGCACGTTGAAGGTTGATGGCGGCGGGATGTAGTGCGGCGCAACACCAGTGATTCCGGCGCCAACGTGGAACCTGCACAACACAACCAAAGTACTTTGCCCCAACGAAACAGTGAGGTTGTCAATCTCACCGGCTTGCTGTAACAAAGGATTAACCGTATTGTGTGGAAGATGATTGTTTGCAGAAAACAGTAGAACAAGTATTGCAGTAGATTGTATTTCAGTAAAGAGAATTGGACCGGGGTCCACAGTTCACTAGAGGTGTCTCTCCCATAAGACGAACAGCATGTTGGGTGAACAAATTACAGTTGGGCAATTGACAAATAAAGAGAGCATGACCATGCACATACATATCATGATGAGTATAGTGAGATTTAATTGGGCATTACGACAAAGTACATAGACCGTCATCCAACTGCATCTATGCCTAAAAAGTCCACCTTCAGGTTATCATCCGAACCCCTTCCAGAATTAAGTTGCTAACAATGCACAATTGCATTAAGTATGGTGCGTAATGTAACTAGTGACTACATCCTTGAACATAGCACTAATGTTTTATCCCTAGTGGCAACAGCACAACACAACCTTAGAACTTTCTGTCACTATCCTGTGTCAATGCAGCATGAACCCACTATCGAGCATAAGTACTCCCTCTTGGAGTTACAAGCATCTACTTGGCCAGAGCATCTACTAGTAACGGAGAGCATGCAAGATCATAAACAACACATAAGCATAACTTTGATAATCAACATAACAAGTATTCTCTATTCATCGGATCCCAACAAACGCAACATATAGAATTACAGATAGATGATCTTGATCATGTTAGGCAGCTCACAAGATCCGATAATGATAGCACAATGGGGAGAAGACAACCATCTAGCTACTGCTATGGACCCATAGTCCAGGGGTAGACTACTCACACATCACACCGGAGGCGACCATGGCGGCGTAGAGTCCTCCGGGAGATGATTCCCCTCTCCGGCAGGGTGCCGGAGGCGATCTCCTGGATCCCCCGAGATGGGATCGGCGGCGGCGGCGTCTCTGGAAGGTTTTCCGTATCGTGGTTCTCGGTACTGGGGGTTTCGTCACGGAGACTTTTTATAGGCGGAAGGGCAGGTCAAGAGGCGGCACGGGGGCCCCACACTACAGGCCGGCACGGCCAAGGGGGGGGCCGCGCCGCCCTATGGTGTGGCCCCTCCGTGGCCCGTGTTGGGCTCTCGTTCGGACTGGGGGAAGCTGGGGGTGAAAATTGGCCCCTGGGGTTTGATTTCGTCCAATTCCGTGATTATTTCCTTTCTAGGATTTCTGAAACCAAAAACAGCAGAAACAGAATCGGCACTTCGGCATCTTGTTAATAGGTTAGTTCCAGAAAATGCACGAATATGACATAAAGTGTGCATAAAACATGTAGATAACATCAATAATGTGGCATGGAACATAAGAAATTATCGATACGTCGGAGACGTATCAGCCGCGTGGCGTCATTTATGTGTCCTAGTAACCACTGCAAAAGACGGAATTGGGATACGGCAATTATCTTGAAAAACCCTTCACGAACAGGGCTATCACGTGCGGAGTTCTATTGCTTTTAGGGGAAATGAGTAGGAAACGGCCCGTTGCACCACATAGTTTGTCGGAACGAGGCCATATTTGGCACGTGCGTGGGCCCTAGGATGGGAGCAAGTCCCCGGTCGCGAATTTCCAATCCGACCCACGGGCGACGGTGTTTCCATTTTCGGGGTTCCCGAAGGCCTTTTTTTGTGAAGCAGCTACATGGTGCGCATTTTAGTATTGCGCGAGACCTCCGTGCAGTGTTAGGATACCTCCTACGCACCACCTATCACATGCCATATGCGCGCGGTAGCCACCTGGGATCCCCCCCGCTTCCTGCGGTGTCCCGCCGAATCCGCTGGAAACTGACCGGATTCGAACTGGGGCCACACTTTCCTTCGCTCAATAAATGCCGGGAAAAATGTTTTTAGGCCTATGACGCGTCATTTTATGCGCTAAATGTTTTCCGTTTAGCGCGTTGGCGGACGGGTGCAACCGCGCGCCCGGTACGGCCATACCACATGTCCCGGCGGCCCCGTTTTGCACAGTTGGCGAAGTAAACGAAGTCATAAAATCGCACAGAGCCGCGTGGCGTCATTTTATGTGTCCTAGTAACCACTGCAAAAGACGGAATTGGGATACGGCAATTATCTTGAAAAACCCTTCACGAACAGGGCTATCACGTGCGGAGTTCTATGGCTTTTAGGGGAAATGAGTAGGAAACGGCCCGTTGCACCACATAGTTTGTCGGAACGAGGCCATATTTGGCACGTGTGTGGGCCCTAGGATGGGAAGCAAGGCCCCGGTCGCGGATTTCCAATCCGACCCACGGGCGACGGTGTTTCCATTTTCGGGGTTCCCGAAGGCCTTTTTTTTGTGAAGCAGCTACATGGTGCGCATTTCAGTATTACGCGAGACTTCCGTGCAGTGTTAGGATACCTCCTACGCACCACCTATCACATGCCATATGTGTGCGGTAGCCACCTGGGATCCCCCCGCTTCATGCGGTGTCCCGCCGAATCCGCCGGAAACTGACCGGATTTGAACTGGGGCCACACTTTCCTCGCTCAATAAATGCTGGGAAAAATGTTTTTAGGTCTATGACGCGTCATTTTATGTGCTAAATGTTTTCCGTTTAGCGCGTTGGCGGACGGGTGCAACCGCGCGCCCGGTACGGCCATACCGCATGTCCCGGCGGCCCCGTTTTGCACAGTTGACGAAGTAAACGAAGTCATATGGGCTGATAGTTGTTATCACATGTACCTATGACGTAACCAAGATCAAATAGAGGCATATGCCCACCAGGGGAGCCCCGGTGGGATGTAGTCAAAGGGGAAGATCGCGCGGTCAACAGAATTAGGTTTTCGTCAGAAATCGAGCATCCAAAGGTCGGAAGGCCCCAAAATGTGTTTGTCTCCCTATAATAATAATCCCTCCGTTTCAATATATAATGCCTAGAAAAAAAATCAAAAAAAAATTAAAACAAAACAAAAATGAAAAACCTGTGCCGACGGCCTAGCCGTCGGCACAGCTAGGGCTGCTTATCTGACCGAGCCGGACCAAGTCCGGCTCATACGCCCTGCACGCGCATCTCCCCGCACGCCCTCTCCCCGCGCGCTGCCGCCAGCCACCTGCGCCGCCGCTAGCCACCGCCCACGCCACCACCAGCCCCCTCGCCGGCATCTCCCCGCACGCCCTCTCCCCGCGCGCCGCCGCCAGGCCACATGCGCCGCCGCCAGCCACCTGCTCCTCCCCGCCCCGCGCCACCACCAGCCCCCTCGCCGGCAGCCCCCGACGCCCCCTCCCCGGCAGCCTCCACCCCGGCAGCCCCCTCCCCGGCGCCCCCACCTCGCGCCACCCTCCTCCCGAGCCCGTCCCCGCTGCCGCCCTCCTCCGGAGCTCCTCCCGAGCCGGAGCTCCACCCCGCCGGCCACCTCGTCCCGCCTCCCGAGCCCGAGCTCCACCGCGCCGGCCAGCCAAGCCGGAGCTCGCCCCACATCGGCATTGCGCCCCCTGCCTCCTCACTATAAGCATTCCCCCCCCCCCTTTTTTCCTTTTTTTATATTTCTATTTGTTGTAGATGATTTAGAAATAAAAATAGAGCAAATATAAAAATTGCAAATTGCAAATAGAAATAATTGGAGAACGAAATATAGTTGAAAATAGAAATAGTTGGAAAATGAAATATAGTTGGAAATAGAAATAGGATTTTGTTGTTGTTTTACTTTTTGTTGTTGAAATAGAAATAGTTGGAAAACAAAATATAGTTGGAAATAGCAATAAGCTATTTACTTTTTTGCATTGACTAATTTTGTTGTTGTTTTAACTAGGCCCCGCCATGACTGCCCCGTCGTGACCGCTCCGTCATGACTGCCCCGTCGTGACCATGACCGCTCCGTCGTGACCGCCGTGTCGTCGTGTTCGCGATTCTCTCCCACCGCCGAGGGTGAGCTAAAACTTCGCCTCCCCTTCTCCGCATTTTTTTTACATCACTAGATTCATTTTTCAAGTAAAGTTGCGTAACCTAGGTGTCACTTCCCGTCCGCGAGCGTTACGCGGATAAATATGCATTAGTGGTCGGCATATTTTCAACCGTAACGCTTGCGGCATTTACGGGACAGTCGGCGGATGCGTAGTTGTCTATGTTTTCCATGTTCTACTCCGGTCCGAGTCAGGATTTCGGCGGTGCCTCCCCGTTGTTCTCCGGATGCACATCCTCTCGGTTTTTTGCCGAGACGTGTATCGGGAGAGCAGCGGGGTGGTGCTGCCAAAATTCTGACTTGGACCGGGGTAGAGCATGGAGAACGTAGCCAACTACGGATCCGGCGGCTGCTAGGAGCCCACCTAGTAGAGATGTAGGTTGATGCATGCGTTTCGCCCGGTAAAATAAATAAAAATATGATGCATTTAATTTCATGGTACTATTTGTTGTTTGTCTCCCAATCAAGCAGAGGATGGCTGATAATGGGTGGATGTACAGTGGTCGTGCTAGTTCGACTGAAATGACAGAAGAGTGGGTATGGAAGACCAATTTATTAGTGAAGGAGTTAGCGCGTGGTTCAAAGTCAGGCGTTCGTCCAAGTTGCCCTTGCGCTCGTTGCAAGAGGCGTCATCGTAACGGAAAGGATGATATGACTAAACATCTTTGGTTGAACTGGTATATGCCTGATTACGTCACGTGTGTCGACTTTGCTCAGTACGAACGTGACAGAGGTGAGGTGATGAGGCAGCGAATCGATGGCAATGAGGACGATGGGATTAGATACTTGCTAGATGATCTCCGCGATGGCTACATGCCAGAATCGCCTCCGCTAGAACAGGAGGGACCACCAGAATAGGAGGAACTGCCAGAACCGGAGGAACCCGAGCCAACCGCAAAGGACTTCTATGATATGATGGCTGCGGCTAAGAGGCCTCTATACGAGGGTGCAAAAATTTCTCAGCTCGATGCCATCGCACAAGTACTAGCTGACAAGGCCCAGTTCGACAGCACCCGTGCATGCTTTGAAAAAATCTGGTAACTGTTGGTAACATGTTGCCCGAAGGCCATTGTCTGCCTAAAACCATGTATGCAGCAAAGAAAATGTTGAAAGCACTCAACATGGATTATGTGAAGTATGATTGTTGTCCCAAAAACTGTCTTTTGTTTTGGAAAGAGTTTGCGGATGACAAATATTGTAGCAAGTGTGGGTCCTCTAGGTATCATGAGATAACCAGAGCTAATGGTGAGAAGGTGCAGACAAAAGTCGCCGTGAAGATTCTTCGTTATCTCCCGTTCATAAAAAGAATCCAACGGCTTTACATGTCCGAGGAGTCTGCCAAACAGATGACGTGGCATAAGAACGGGTTGAGATTCAAGGACGAGGAGGGACGGCTAAACATGGGGCACCCATCTGATGGTAAAGCATGGCGGAACTTCGATGCAAAACACCCTGATAAGGCAAATGATGCTCGGAATGTCAGAATTGCGATAGCAACCAATGGATTCAATCCATATGGTATGTCGACATCCTCGTACAGCTGTTGGCCCGTGTTTGTTATTCTGCTCAATCTCCCTCCCGGAGTCCTTATGCAAAGCAAGACCATATTCATGTCGATGATCATTCCAGGGCCTGATTACCCGGGGAAGAATTTGAGTGTATTCATGCAACCGCTTGTGGATGATTTGCACCACTCTTGGCACCATGGGACCTTGACATACGACCGAGCAACAAAGACAAACTTTGTCATGAAAGTTTGGTTCCAATATTCCATGCACGACCTACCTGGGTATGCTCTATTCTGCGGGCATTGTACAGCTGGTAGGTTTCCATGCCCAGTGTGCAGGCATCGACTGGAGTTCATTTGGCTGAATGCGAGTCGCAAATATGTCGCATTTGACATGTTGGAGATATGCCCAAGAGGCAATAATAAAAGTGGTTATTATATATCTTTGTGTTTATGATAAATGTTTATATACCATGCTATAATTGTATTAACCGAAACATTGATACATGTGTGTTATGTAAACAACAATGAGTCCCTAGTAAGCCTCTTAACTAGCTTGTTGATTAATATATGATTAGAGTTTCATAATCATGAACATTGGATGTTATTAATAACAAGGTTATATCATTATATGAATGATGTAATGGACACACCCATTTAAGCGTAGCATAAGATCACATCATTAAGTTATTTGCTATAAGCTTTCGATACATAGTTACCTAGTCCTTTCGACCATGAGATCATGTAAATCACTTATACCGGAAAGGTACTTTGATTACATCAAACGCCACTGAGTAAATGGGTGGTTATAAAGGTTGGATTAAGTATTCGGAAAGTATGAGTTGAGGCATATGGATCAGCAGTGGGATTTGTCCATCCCGATGACGGATAGATATACTCTGGGCACTCTCGGTGGAATGTCGTCTAATTAGCTTGCAAGCATATGAATAATTTCATAAGAGACCACATACCACGGTACAAGTAAAGAGTACTTGTCAGGAGACGAGGTTGAAGAAGGTATAAAGAGATACATATGATCAAACCTCGGACAAGTAAAATATCGCGTGACAAAGGGAATTGGTATCGTATGTGTATGATTCATTCGATCACTAAGTCATCGTTGAATATGTGGGAGCCATTATGGATCTCCAGATCCCGCTATTGGTTATTGGTCGGAGAGAGTTCTCAACCATGTCTACATAGTTCACGAACCGTAGGGTGACACACTTAAGGTTTGATGTCGTATTAGTAGAACTTGAATATGGAATGGAGTTCGAAGTTTTGTTCGAAGTCTCGGATGGGATCCCGGACATCACGAGGAGTCCCGGAATGGTCCGGAGAATAAGATTCATATATAGGAAGTCATTTTATAAGTTTGAAAATGATCCGGTGCATTTATGGAAGGTTCTAGAAGGTTCTAGAAAAGTCCGGAAGAAATCACTTTGGAAGGCGGAGTCCCGAAGGGACTCCACCACCCATGGCCGGCCAACCCTAGAGGGGTGGAGTCCCAAGTGGACTCCACCAAGGGGGCCGACCACCCCCCCTCATGGAAGGGTGGGAGTCCCACTTGAGGTGGGAATCCCACCTTGGGTAGGTTTCCCTACACATGGAAGGTTTTGGGTTGGGGTCTTATTCGAAGACTTGTAGTCCAACACTTGGGGGTTCCACCTATATAATGAGGGGCCAAGGGGAGGGGGCCGGCCATCAAAAACACCACCACCTTGGCCGCACCCAAGGAGGCCGGCCACCCCCTCTCCCCAAACCCTAGCCGCCCCACTCCTCCCCCTCTCCCGCAACGCTTAGCAAAACTCCGCCGGAGATCTCCATCGCCACCGCCACCACGCCGTCGTGCTGCCGGATTCAAGGAGGAGCTACTACTTCCGCTGCCCGCTGGAACGGGGAGAAGGACGTCGTCTTCATCAACACCGAACGTGTGACCGAGTACGGAGGTGCTGCCCGATTGTGGCACCGTCAAGATCTTCTACGCGCTTTTGAAAGCGGCAAGTGATCGTCTACCGCAACAACAAGAGCCTCATCTTGTAGGCTTTGGAAATCTTCAAGGGTGAGTCTCGTTCATCCCCTCGTTGCTCCCGTCTTCTAGATTGCATCTTGGCTTGGATTGCATTCTCGCGGTAGGAAAATTTTTGTTTTCTATGCAACGAATCCCTACATGACAAACATCGAAAGTACCTGAAAAGAGGGCATCGGTTCAGAGGAGACAAAAAGAACTTCACAAAGGGCAAAGTTGTGCGTGAAGAAGAAACGATACCAAAGTTCAATGGTGAAACTGTTGATGGTGAGCTACGTGCTCTCAAGCCTAGTAAAGAACCCGGCAAAACATATGTGGGATATGGTGAGACACACAACTGGACTCACGTGCCAGGCTTAACGCAGCTCGAGTATTACAAGGATCTCAAACTTCCCCATAACATCGATATGATGCACACCGAAAAGAATGTCGGGGATTCCGTTTTTAACACCGTCCTGAACATTCCTGACAAGACAAAGGATAATGTCAAGGCTAGAGTCGATGTTGAGAATCTGTGTGACAGGCAAAGACTACACATGCATCCTCCTGAGGGCAATCGAAAAAATTGGGTCAAGCCGCATGCCAACTACGTGCTTGATAGTCTCCAGAAGAAGGAGGCAATGATGTGGCTGAAATATGCCGTTATGTTCCCAGATGGCTATTGTTCGAATATACGTAAGGGAGTCAATCTTACAACAGGAAAAGTAAACGGGCTCAAGAGTCACGACTATCATATATGGATTGAGCGGCTGATGCCGGTGATGGTTCGAGGGTATCTCCCCGAGCATGTCTGGCGAGTGCTTGCGGAGTTGAGCCATTTCTTCCGCACGGGCTGTGCTAAGCAGATATGTGAGTCGGTGATTGAGAAGCTGCATGATCAAGTGCCAGAGTTGTTATGCAAGTTAGAGATGATCTTTCCACCAGGTTTCTTTACTCCGATGTTACATCTCATTGTGCATCTTGCGAACGAGGCACTCTTGGGTGGACCGGTGCAGTATCGTTGGCAGTTTTGTATTGAGAGAGAGTTCAAGTATATTCGAAACAAATGTGGCAACAAAAATAAGATTGAAGCATGCATAGCTGAGGCAACTATCCTCCGGGAGATGGCAGACGCCACGACAACGTACTATGCGGATGATGTTCCCACTATGCATAACCCGATATCTCGGTACAATATCGACGAGCCCAAGCATGACCCCAAGCTCCTCCTCTTCAAATGTCACGGTGGCAAGGCTGGTGCCTCCAAAAAGGGCATCTTGACAAAGGAAGAGAAAGACTGCATAATGTTTTATGTGGTTACGAACATGCAAGAAGTGCTCAAATTCATAAGGTAAAATGGAGAACAAATTACTTTGCAATTAGTAACTCGATTTTGGTCTAATACGTATTTTCTCCCTTTTAGCCAATACAAGGATGAATATTGGACGAGATCGACGGATCCCTCTGATGCGGAGATGGAGATTCTTCTGAAAGAGAGTCGTCCCGGAAAGAAAAATTTCCTGGCTTGGTTCTACGAAAAAGAAATTTCTAACAAGTCCCTTTTAGCCAATACTTTTGCAATCCGTGACTTCTCCCTCTTATTACACGTAACTAATGCAAAAAAACAATTTGAACTGAATTTGTAGGGAGGTGATCCCAACGTTGAGATGACGGATGAGCTGAGATGTGTTTCCCAGGGTTGTAACCGTAGAATCTCAATGTATGAGAAGTACGATGTGAATGGGTATCGCTTCCATACAGAGTATCACCAGAAGAATCGGCCTAACCCAAAAACTATAAATACTGGGGTCTTCACCAAAGGATCCGATGACATAGAATACTACGGAAGGTTAGAGAATGTATACGAGCTGACATTCAATAGGACAAACATACAACTCAATCTCGTTGTGTTCAAATGCCACTGGTTCGACCCACAAGTTGGACAGAGAAACACTCCTTCCATTGGGTTAGTTGAAGTTAGGCCTTCAACCTGCTATAGCGGAGCCGATGTCTTTGTTGTGGCTCACCAAGCCAAGCAAGTTTATTATTTGCCCTACCCATGTCAAAAGGAGTACCTGAAAGGCTGGGAAGTCGTGTTCAAGGTATCACCACATGGTAAGCTACCCATGCCCTCCGACGAGGATTACAACAACATTGACCCTGTAACATACGAGGGAATTTTTTTATCAAGAGCAAGAGAACTTTGGGGATTTCGAAATACAAATTGGTCTTGAGGACCTCGAGAACGAGGCACATCTTCATGGTGAAACAGTGGTGGACCTAAAGGACATATAAATGCTCACCAAGTTACATGAGGGCAATGGCTTCAATGATGAGCCTCCACCGGACATTCCCACCCAACCTCATTACTCACATGATACTGATAGTGATAGTGAAAATGAGAACCCAATGCCTCATTATGAGAACCCAATGCCTCATTATGATAGTGATCATTCGAGGTGAGGGTCCTTTATGTCTTTATGCTTAGTATCTATTTTTCAATATGCTTCTTATACTTAGTATCTATTTTTCAATATGCTTCTTATACTTATTATCTATTTTTCAACATGCTTCGCCATATGTTTTTTTTTTGCTTAGTGTGTACATTTTATTAAGGCATGAATGCTTACTTGTTTACTCTTTGTCAATGCAGGTGATTGATCAATATGAGCGGAAGCAAGCAATCCATGAACTCCCTTCTGAAGAGCATGGGCCAACAGAAGTTCACCGGGACCACTAGAAGTGGAAGACCAACGCGTGCCAGCTCGCGTTACGCGGACGACAACACAGGTGGAGTTGGAGGTGTAGGTGGAGGTGGAGGTGGAGGACGTGGTGGAGGTGGAGGACGAGGTGGAGGTGGAGGACGAGGTGGAGGACGAGATGGAGGTGGAGGACGAGGACGAGGTGGAGGTGGACCTTTCCTTGGTGACATACCCTCTGCTTCAGGCGACGTGGCTTCCCAGTCCGCTCACACACAGTCTACTGAGGGGGAGATGGAGGTGGAGATGGAGGTGGAGATGGAGGTGGAGGGGCAGGACGAGGAGGCGGAGAGGGAGATGGCGCCGAAGAAGTTGCGCATTCGTGGTGAAGCGCAAGTCCCTGATGAGAGGAGGGAGCCTACTAGCCAAGAAGCGAAAGCCCTCATCATCCCGAACGACAAATAGTAAGTTTAATTTTGAACATGTAGATTCATTTTGCTATGTACTAATGTTTTCATTATTGTGCATAACTGATTGGCATACTAATGTTTTGATTATTGTGCAGCAATTGGACATATGACAAGGGAGTTCGCCAGCCGTCGAGCATGCTTGGAGCTCTTATTAGGCAGTATTGGCCGGCTAATACACTTCGGTCCCCGGCGGCGAGAAGAAGCTAGCCGACACTTGGGCGGACTATGAGGCAGCTCCTTGCCCGGGCTTTGGGAAAGCTTCTGACGCCGTGTACAGGAAGTTTTGGGTAAAGCATGCTTCTCAAGTTTACTTCATAGTTGATGACCCCACTATGCTAACTAATGCCTCTCTCACAATTATTTTTATGCATGATCGCAGGCCCATTATAGGGTGCCTGATGATATGGTTGAGCATGGGAAGGCGGTACTGACTAGGGCTTGTCAGAGGTTGACACGGCAACAGTGGTACAATCAGAAGAATACCTGCATCGGGCACTTCAAGGCTCAGCAGGGCATGAGGGTCAAGAAAGCTGACAATATCAGGGACGATACACAGCTGACGAGGGATGATTACATGAAGGTAAGTAAATTGTCAATGAGATTCTATGTTGCTGCATAGTTGGGATTGCATTATGTGTTCTTCAAATGAGTTTTGGCTTTTCAGGTTATGCCCCTATGGTGCGAAAATAAGGAAGACGCATTCGAGGCGTTGGTAGCAAGGTGGGTTGGCGAAGACGTCGACTTCAACGCCAAGAGTGCGCGCAACAAGGCAAACCGTGGCACCGGAGGAACACACAGTGCAGGAAGCCGCAGCACTGAGCGCTACAGGAAGCACAAGGTACATATATACATGGAACAACTTGCATTTATTTCCCCTCATATTACTACTTGATACACATACCATTTCTTTTGCCATGCAGGAGGCGGAACTCGGGGAGCCTCTCACCGAGGTGGGAGGGTGGCAGAAGATGAAGCTGAAGCAGCCTGATCTGAGCCAGCATCATCCCTCGCTGCCCGAGTACTTCGGCTATGCCGAAGAGGAGTTGGAGAAGTACTGCTCGGCGTTCAAGGGTCTTCATCCGGAGGTGGATGATCCTATTGAGCAGGAGACTAACTTGACGGCGATTATGGTGGCGGGGCGCGGTGCGGAGCATGGCCGTACGAAACTTCTTAGTGGGGTGATCAAGCCGCAGAGGACCCTCACGCAGATCAGGTCTACCGTCACCGCCGGCGACCCACCGATCGCGCCTCCTCGACACCGTCGTACCGATGTAAGTTTTCTCATTTTCATCTTCTTTCCAACATTCATTCCTGAATGGCTAAATTGACGTGACTCTTTTTCTTGGAAATTGTAGGCTAACTTTGAGGCCGCCTACGCGGCCACTTATGAGAAGTATTTGATGGTTGTAGCAGAGTGGGACCTCAAGAGAGCGGCTTGGGAAGAGTACCAGGAGGCGACGAGTCGTGTAAGTTCCAATCTTTTATGGTTCAAAGACATGACAAGTCCCACCTCCTCTTTTTTTTATATCTGCAGCGCTTGACATCTAAACTATCTTGCAGGCGCTCAGGACGTTCTTCTTCTTGACTGGAGAGAGGATCCCACTTCCGGAAGAGGAGCCAGCTAGGCCGGGGCCGACTCCAGTGTGCCCATCGAGGGAAGCTTTCGCGGCCACATACTACGCACGGACTCCGGTAAGTCCTGTGCGTAACCATTGTCTAAGATGCTTTCACCGCTTTCCTTTCGCATGTCTAAGATGCTAACTCTTGCCAAACATGTAGGGCACGGGAAGTTCGCGGAACCGACCCTCTCCTGGTTCGTCGCGCGAGGGCACACCGACGCACCCCGGCCGCCATTCTCCCGGTGCTTCAGGGTTTTCTCCTGCTGGCGATGGTTCAGGCCATGGTTCTACCTTAGTCTACCTCGACAAAGGCCGGACGCCTGAATGGACGAGTCAGGAACTTGGTTGGTTCCCCTGATCTTAGTTTCCCTTAGCTAGGTGTCTAGCGGGTGTGCGTTGATCGTGTGTGCCATGTGTCGACGATGTATGATGATCGTGTGTGCTACATGCCACATATTTGTATCACGATGATGTTGTTGCTACATTTGATATGATGCTGATGATGTTGTTGCTACATTTGATATGATGACGATGATGATTATGTGTTGTGCAACATTTGTGATGCATTTCAATGTATATTACTGCTATTTTTGCTGTGCGTGCTGTGCTGTGCCAGAAAATGAAGCCGAAAACCAAATGGTATGATCTGTGCCGACGGCATAGCCGTCAGCACAGCCCCCTGGATGTGCCAAATGGCAGGTGCCGTCGGCACAGGAAGGTGGCGGCCAGCAGCTGGGCGGCGCTGCTACGACGCGGCTGGGCTGATGAACCTGGGCCGACGGCTTGGCCGTCGGCACAGAAGATGGGCTAGGCTAACGGCCGTTTGGGCGTTGTGGGGCCCTCGACGAAGGGGCCGACGGCAACTATGCCGACGGCGACGTCCCACCATCGGGCTAGCTACTGTGTCGACGGCCAGACGTGTGCCGACGGCTGCTATGGCTGTGCCGAGGCCACATTGTGCCGACGGCAAGGTGCCGACGGTTGCCTTCGGCACAGGCGTGGGCCGACGGCGAGGCAGGCTGTGCCGACGGCCGATGGCCGTCGGCCCCTCGGCGGGTTCCCGTAGTGTGTCATTAAATCTCATTTGCAAGTTATGTTGCAACTTATGACTAACCTGAATCACGATGCAAATCAAATGGCGTAAGACGACGCTAATTCTTAGCAGAACTAGCAATTCCCTTTGTATAAACCCATAACGGATGTGTTTGTCTTGAATGGCTATAACATCACACTCGTATTTCAGCTTACAACACACTCATACGGTAGCGGACGACGAACCAAAATTATGATATGGAGAGACTGATAGCTTAGAGGGGAAGAAAATTCAAGCCAAGCGTTGCCGCAAGTTCTAGCCAAAATTCTGGTGAAGTGCTAGAATTACTAGTATAAACTGCTGATATTAGATGTGGCAGAGGATAGACCTTGCAATAATGGGAGCTCCGCCGCTGGACTCCTATAACAACAACCACAAGCTTACCTTACCAATCTCTATACAAGAATGGCGAATAGGAGGGGCACTGAGCCTCCAAACCATGACACGGTCAACTCAAAAAATTACCAAAGCACGACCGAACACCGAAGTTTCCCATACCGACTTACCATTACTCATGCGCAAAAAATCAGCGAGCGAATCGCAGGATCTGGTCAAAAATGGTAAGGAGACGACCGAAGAGTGTTGACAATGATGTGCACTACGCCCCAGAGACTCACACCTTGAGTAGTGGCCAGCACATGACACATCATAACCATCTCTGAATGGAATACCCCTCGCTGCCTAGGTATCACCTCCAAGAAGGGAAACAACATCGTTGCGCCACCACCCGATCAGACAAAGCATACCTAAGCTTTCCCCTGGCATCGAGGGGAGGAATGGTCAGGCACATGACCACACCTCCAAGGAGGAAGTGGTATCCGCAAGCGTCATTATGGTCAACATCGGAAGCACCGAGCAGAGTTTTCGCCTAGGATAGAGACCACCCCTACCCCTAGCGAAACAGACATGAACATAATGGTGCATGTTTGGACTACAACCGGAGGAAGCAACTCAGTTTTCGGTGAAGGAGGACAGTTTCCCACCACTTAACACTTAATAGTGACCTAGGTTGCCAGATCTAAGACCGAGATGGTCAAGAAAACGCATGGCAGGAACGCTGGCACCACTGGAGAAACAACTCCAGACACCACCGGCCCTAGAGGAGGACCACCACGACGGCCAGCCTTTCGGCTAGATCCGGGGCCAAGCTACCGTGATCTCGGTTTGGTTAGGCCCACCTGGCCCGCGCGTCGAGCGCCACCGCCAGCCACCACATGCAGCTAACCCACCACCTTGCCCCTAGAGCACGCGCCAGTGCGCAGCCGCCACGCAGCTACTTCCACCGGATCCATCTCGAGCTGCGCCGCTCACACTCCACAATATGTAGCAACTACCTCCACGGGGAACTCCCCCAGCCCCTTTGGAGGTGAGGGTGCCCGCCGCCACCGCAGGGATGTCTCGGGGCAGCATGGGCGGAGGGGTTGACGATGGGAATGGTCCGACAGCGGTGTCTAGGGTTTCCCCAGAGTCGCCCCATACGGAGAGACGCGAGGATCATGTTTTTTGTCTGAGTTAATGTTCCTTTACTCTGTAATCTCTCCCCCTGTTTCGATGGTGTGATAGAGCGTGTTGAACTTAGTTGGGCAGTGGAGGCATATATCCACCAAAAGTCTCATTACCCGCCTTAAACTGGATTCCAATTATACATAAAGTATAGTAAAATTTAAAAAACCGTTTGATACAATGGTCAAGCCGCCGAACCCTCGTTGTGGAGTCGGCTATCCACCAAATAGTTTCACTACCTACATGTCATTTTTCGATAAAGGACATTTTATTACATAAGAGGTTTACGTGTTACACCCGGCCTCTACATAACTAAGATTCACACAGATGCACACAATCCAAGGAACAAAAAGTATAAAAAAAACTATCGATACATGAATATCGTGATGCATCGAACCCTACGGTGGTGACGGGCCAATATTGGGATTATGTTGTCACCCATGTTGGGCAATAAACTCCCTCACCGTGTCCTCTAACCGTGTAGATACCTCAGTAAATAGGTCTCGGTTCTCCATATGCTGAAGAGACGATCATGAACAGAGCAAAGTACTACACTGATTGATAACCTGCATATGAGAATAATTTATATCGTTAAACACTTTATCATTTCTACATATCCAAAGCGACCAAATAACGGCAGGCGCTCCCACCCGAATAATTATCGTAACCTATGATCCACACCATTAAGCCAATTACCAAAAATGTTGGCAACACTTCGTGCTGTGTACAAGGTAAAATCTATTTGGATGATTGATCATATAGATCTTGCAAAGTATCATTGGAAGAATAAGTGTTTAATTGTCTCATCGTGACGTCAAAATACAAACTTCTTTCTTCCATGCCAATTACCTTAATTTTGCAAGGTTATCCTTAGTAAGTATTACCCCACACACGAAGGTACCATGCGAAAACCTTTGTCTTCAACAATATCTTCATCTTCCAATTTTTTGTTAATATTAATTACCGACTGGAAAGGCTGAACCAACGCTTTATACAAGAAATCCACAATGAATTTTCCATTTGTTGTGAGGCTCCAATGAAACTCATCTGCCCCATGCGGCAATTGAATGAAAGCCAATAGATGTAGTAATTCGTTCCATGCCGTCAGCTGGGGTTCGACAAGATCTCTCTTGAACGTCACATTAGGTGGGTTAAATTCCATCACCTTAGCTAAGTTATCACACTTGTGACACACAATATTATATAAAGCTAGATACTGTTCTCGAAGCGAGGTATTATCCAACCATATGTCCTTTCGGAAGCTAATCTCAAATCCGTTCTTAATAGAGAAAGAGGCAAACGGGAAGAAATGCTTCTTCGTTGCCATCAAGCCAGCCCAAAAGTGAGAGTCCCCACCGGGTTTCCAAAATCCCTAAAAAATCGCATGTGAGCCAACATATTTTTTCTTAAGTATTATCCTCGGTTAGCAGTTTTGCCAAGCATTTACCCATTAAGATTGTGTTCTAACCTTAAGGTCATGAACACCAATCCCACCTTGGTCTTTTGTCCTGCAGACAAAACTCCATTTGGTTAGTCGGTATTTCTTTTCCTCTCTATCTTCTTGCTAAAAAAATATTGATAGAAAATAATTTAACCGGTGTAAGACTCCTTTAGGCAGATGGAAGAAGGATAAGATATATAGTACCATCTTGGTTAATACTGAATTGATTAATTAATTAATTAGAACCAACCTTTCACCAAGCAATTTGCATTTCAATAGCTAGGGCAATTCTGAACCTGCTCGTAGACATACTTCCACCCTGCATTCGTAAGCCTCCGAAAATGAATCATCATATAGAAAACTGACCAATCCCACAGCCAAAAAGCTCACCATATAGGTTGGTGTCGTTGTTGGCCTCACCCAAGCAAAACAATTCACTTTTATGGAAGTTAATTTTAAAAACAGATAATTGCTCGAAAGCTTGTAATATTAACTTCAGATTTCTTGCTGTCTCAAGGTCACGTTCCACAAATAGAATCATATCATCGGCATACTCCATCAACAAGATGTGGGACCACCCCTTCAATTTTCCCATCGACGTTAGCACGCTCTATAGTAATATCTAGCATATCAGACACAATGTTAAATCACATGGGCGATAATTGGTTGCCTTGCCGTAAACCTCGCTTCGTCTCGAAGTAATTACCAACGTCATCGTTGATTTTGATTGCAACACTTTCTCGAAAAATAAAGATATGGAAAAGAGCTCGCCACTCAGTTAAAAAACCTTTCATCCTGAGAGGAAATACCACTTAACTTTATTCTCGTAAGTTTTTTCAAAATCAATCTTTAATATTACCTATCTGTCATGTAAGTTTGCATAGTGTCGCTCAAAACATGAAGGGTCCCATCTTCCAAATCTGCCACATAGTGCAGATTGTGTGCGTACATCTAACACATTTATGGATTGAAGTATACGACAAACCCATTCAACCTTGTCCATAAGCTAGCTTAAGTTCTGCCGACATGTTAGTTTCATCCAGGGTTAAGAAGCCACATGAGCAACAACAACCCTAACTAATCAACCCATGATTGTCCAACGAACAGACACCGATGGTTCACCAAGCTGAATGTAGCTGAAACACTTGCATGCATGCACGCTTATGATACATGGGTGCACGTCCTTTTCCCAAGATATGACGCACAAAATGAAGGCGACCATTCTCATCTGTTCTCGGTTTGGAAGGAGCGTTTCAGAGACAAATGCTGCTCGCCAGGCCAGTCCAGATGATCAAAGACGAAGCAAGGGAGTGGGCGTTTGTAGGAGCTAAGAAGAAGCTCAGGAAACTGATGTGGGAGCCTCCCTGAAGCGCCATCTTTAGGCGTTTTTGGTGTTTCTCTTTTTTCTTAATTTGAAGTCATTCCTTTGCCTTATCTTGGCAACTCTGTAACTATTCTACCTGCTATAAAATCGAAGGCCAGCGTTGCTGGATCTTTGAAAAAAAAAGGTGGCCATGCAAATTGTGGGGCAAACTGAGTTGGAACTGAACAACATATACTTGCATAAATCTTCATTAACCATAAACTCTAGCTGCCCGATCTTGTTCGTGGCTCTCCGTGCTTGAGCGGCACACAACACTACTCGAACAGCAAGCTTTACTAATTAATCATGTCACTTTCTTATCACGTACTCCCTTCATTTATAAATATAAGATGTTAAATCACTTTCTTTGGTTCACCCACTTTAGTTTGTATCTAGTCTATTTTTAGTATGTAAGTTCACTTATTTTACATTGTATATCTAGTCTACTTTATAAACACCTAAAACATCTTACATTTCCAAACAGAAGGAGTAGGTTTTTGGAAAGTCTAGGAGCGCATAAGCCGTGAATCACAAATTCTGGTGTATGTAACAATGGACATTGAGTCTGACAGCAACAAGCAATCGACTGGATGTACGTCGAATGTTCAGGTGTTGTCGATTGATCGGAGTAGACTTCGTAAGTTTTTGAATCCCTCTGAAGACTGTTCACTTATTACATGGATTGCATCTAGAGTTCTTGTTTTTTTTTTTTTTTGCTAAGAATCTAGAGTTCTTGTTATATGTAGCTAGCGCTGGGTTACATTTTTCTTTATTTTGAGAGTGTGGTTCCACATTGCTCATGGCGATAGTTGGAGCATGTAAAGAAAGAGGAAACTGGAATTTCGTAGCAGGGTTTTCACATTTTTCATAATTACTAAATTCCCTGTCCTAGAGTGGCATTGAAGCTTCAACGAAACAAGTGGAACACTGACTTTCGATTAATTTCAGCAAGTAATTTACAAAAGTTTGTACATGGGTCAAGCACTCAAGCTGCCAAACCCTTTACACAGAGCACACGGATTGCCTCGCAACTATTGCGGAGATGGATATCCACCAAAATTCCATGCAACTATTACGGGAACCAGTCAAGGTGCCGACGGCCGGCGGCCGTCGGCACAGCTTGTCTTGCCGTCGGCACCTTGCCGTCGGCACAATAACGCCTCGGCACAGACTAAGTTGCCGTCGGCACAACATCCTTTGCCGACGGTAAAGCCGTCGGCATAGAAATAACGTCCGTTTAGTAATTTTGGCTCGAATTTTTTTCGAAAAAAAAAAATTTGAATTTTTTTTCAAGTTTTTTTTTTCTCAATTTTTTTAATCTCTCACATGTACCATTTTAACTCTAACTACACTTAATACTAAGTCAAATTTCACTCATGGTCAAACTCAAACTTCCCGGTCGGTCACCCATCCTCACACTACTCCGCCCCTAGCACGCTTAACTTCTCTGTTCCTTTCGACTAGCTTCCATGAAAGAAATGACACTTTGTTGATAATACTACTATATCAATCCTATTAACCCCTATTTCTTGGTGTTGCACATCTTTATTTTTTAATTTCAAACAATTAACTACATAAACTATAAACTACAATGAATAAGTATATTAATCTTGAATTCAAATGGACAATAAAATGATTTTATTTTTTCTTTTTCTATTTAATATGGAATAATTAATATCTTTAAATTCGTAAATAAGAATTTAACAAATAATATGTCAAAATTGATCAGAAAAATAAGAGGAATCCAAATATGACATCTGTATCATATTCTGAACCTAAATATGATTTTTATAAAAAAAACTTGACCATTATATCATGTACCTGTAGTTCAAATCTGGTCGGCCTCCTGCCGATTCGGCAGGAATTTGTCTTTTTTATGAGGGTTGGACGGAAAGGTTTCAGATACACCGGTTAAGAAATTATCCATATTATGTGGTCTAGTATTTTTGAAAAATATGTTGGTACCAATGTGAAACTTTAATTTGGTGGTTGCTTCACAAAACACCCGGTTTCGACACCTCAAAAATGAAAAATGACTTTTTCGTGCGATAAAATGGAAAACTTCCTCCTGCAACATCGTAATACACCCCAAGATGCACATGTGTGCATAATATGAGCACATTATCACAAACTATACCGTGATTCTATCCATAACATTAGTCGTTTGACCTAAATGTCATGAAACCTCGAACATGATAGCTTATTTAGTGAAGAATTTTTTATGATGTTTGCAATTCTCCAACTTTAATATTTTTCCTTGCAACTATGACACATAATATGACACCACGCGAAGGTTTCACATTGTTTGAATCGTTTTGGAATTTGTTATGCCCGTTTCAAACAATATTCAAAACGGCGGGCATGAAGATCCTTTGCCCGGAGCTGAGGCTCGCTAAACTTGCGTTGGATCTGTGATGAAATAGCATGTTGTGAACCTAAATATGTTTTTTACAAAAAAAATTAAGCATTATATCATGTACCTGTAGTTCAAATCTGGGCGGCCTCCTGCCGATTCGGCAGGAATTTGTCTTTTTCATGAGGGGTGGACGGAAAGGTTTCAGATACACCGGTTGAGAAATTGTCCATCTTAGGTGGTCTAGTATTTTTGAAAAATATGTTGCTACCAAGGTGAAACTTTAATTTGGTGGTTGCTTCACAAAACACTCGGTTTTCGACACCTCAAAAATGGAAAATGACTTTTTCGTGCGATAAAATGGAAAACTTCCTACTGCAGCATCGTATGACATCCCAAGATGCACATGTGTGCATAATATGAGCACATTATCATAAACTATACCGCGATTCTATCCATAACATTGGTCGTTTGATCTAAATGTCATGAAACCTCGAACATGATAGCTCATTTAGTGAAGATTTTTTTATGATGTTTGCAATTCTCCAACTTTAATAATTTTCCTTGCAACTATGACACATAATATGACACCACGCGAAGGTTTCACATTGTTTGGATCGTTTTGGAATTTGTTATGCCCGTTTCAAACAATATTCAAAACGGCGGGCATGAAGATCCTTTGCCCGGGGCTGAGGCTCGCTAAACTTGCGTTGGATCTCTGATGTAGCATTTTGTGAACCTAAATATGATTTTTACAAAAAATGTTGAGCATTATATCATGTACCTGTAGTTCAAATCTGGGCGGCCTCCTGCCGATTCGGCAGGAATTTGTCTTTTTCATGAGGGGTGGACGGAAAGGTTTCAGATACACCGGTTGAGAAATTGTCCATCTTAGGTGGTCTAGTATTTTTGAAAAATATGTTGCTACCAAGGTGAAACTTTAATTTGGTGGTTGCTTCACAAAACACCCCGTTTTCGACACCTCAAAAATGGAAAATGGTTTTTCCGTGCGATAAAATGGAAAACTTCCTACTGCAGCATCGTATGACATCTCAAGATGCACATGTATGCACAATATGGGCACATTATCTCAAACTATGCGACGATGCTAGCCATAACATTGGTTGTTTGGTGTGAAAGCCATAAAACATCGGACCTGATAGCTCATTTTTGAGAAGGTTTTTGAGATATTTGTAATATTACGTGTTTGATATTTTTCCAAGATAGATCTTATTTTTCTGAAAATTTTGATATATTATTTGTATTTTTCTGAGTTAGAATGATTTAGTTATGATTTTTGGAAGATTAATGTGGTAAAATGGAAAATAGCTATGCCGACGGCTTTGCCGTCGGCACAGGGCTGAAATATGTGCAAGCCTAACGTTGTTACCTTGCCGTCATGGCGGAGAGGTTGTGCCGACGGTTTTCCTATGCCGACGGCTTACCTGCTGGCCTGGCCGGAACGGGTCCTGTGCCGACGGCCCCGATATTTTGCCGTCGGCACAGAATCTGGCCGTCGGCACCTCGGCGCGTTCCCGTAGTAGCAAGGGAGTGGGCGTCCAGATGATCAAAGACGAAGCAAGGGAGTGGGCGTTTGTAGGAGCTAAGAAGAAGCTCAGGAAACTGATGTGGGAGCCTCCCTGAAGCGCCATCTTTAGGCGTTTTTGGTGTTTCTCTTTTTTCTTAATTTGAAGTCATTCCTTTGCCTTATCTTGGCAACTCTGTAAATATTCTACCTTCTATAAAATCGAAGGCCAGCGTTGCTGGATCTTTGAAAAAAAAAAGGTGGCCATGCAAATTGTGGGGCAAACTGAGTTGGAACTGAACAACATATACTTGCATAAATCTTCATTAACCATAAACTCTAGCTGCCCGATCTTGTTCGTGGCTCTCCGTGCTTGAGCGGCACACAACACTACTCGAACAGCAAGCTTTACTAATTAATCATGTCACTTTCTTATCACGTACTCCCTTCGTTTATAAATATAAGATGTTAAATCACTTTCTTTGGTTCACCCACTTTAGTTTGTATCTAGTCTATTTTTAGTATGTAAGTTCACTTATTTTACATTGTATATCTAGTCTACTTTATAAACACCTAAAACATCTTACATTTCCAAACAGAAGGAGTAGGTTTTTGGAAAGTCTAGGAGCGCATAAGCCGTGAATCACAAATTCTGGTGTATGTAACAATGGATATTGAGTCTGACAGCAACAAGCAATCGACTGGATGTACGTCGAATGTTCAGGTGTTGTCGATTGATCGGAGTAGACTTCGTAAGTTTTTGAATCCCTCTGAAGACTGTTCACTTATTACATGGATTGCATCTAGAGTTCTTGTTATATGTAGCTAGCGCTGGGTTACATTTTTCTTTATTTTGAGAGTGTGGTTCCACATTGCTCATGGCGATAGTTGGAGCATGTAAAGAAAGAGGAACTGGAATTTCGTAGCAGGGTTTTCACATTTTTCATAATTACTAAATTCCCTGTCCTAGAGTGGCATTGAAGCTTCAACGAAACAAGTGGAACACTGACTTTCGATTAATTTCAGCAAGTAATTTACAAAAGTTTGTACATGGGTCAAGCACTCAAGCTGCCAAACCCTTTACACAGAGCACACGGATTGCCTCGCAACTATTGCGGAGATGGATATCCACCAAAATTCCATGGAAAACTCTTCCCCTCGGCCGGCTGTAGCATCATCCAGGTCGTGTCTTGTGCGGCCGTCCCAAACCCCTACGTACCTACCCCGCCACATTGCCTAATTTTTTTTGGTGACTTTCGCTCAATCCACAAATCCCACCGCTGCGCTCTGGCCACAGTGCACTCCTACCGCCGTGAACCAGCCACACACCGAACTTGGAGAAGACGAGACGCCCCACAAGTGGATGAGTTAGGGTGTTCACCGATCGGGCTCCATCGGGTCTTTAGCGCAATGGTTCGTTGCCGGCGAGCTAGGTTCGTTCACGGTGGTGCCTCCATTGTCGGTGGAGAAAACGAGTGATCTTTTCGTTGTTACATACATTGTCACGATCTAATACAGGGGTACTATGTTTTTTGTTTATATAACACATAATGATTGCACCAATGTTACATACGGGTGGTCCTATAATGTTTAATAAATTAAGAAAAATGTTGGATATACCCTAGAGAAATGTTGGAAATGATGTAACATGTTTGAAACTATTACATACATCAAAGAAAGTGTTACATTTAGAATTATTTTGTAACATTGACGAAGTTTTTTGCACCATATTTCACAACTTGACAAGTTATAGGAAATTTTTTGATGACAAATACTACATGCTTTAAAAAAATGATACATACAATTATTTTTGAATCACGATCGAATGCGCAGGAATCGCTTACTTAAATGGATCGAACGGTCAGAATGCGGTTGATGATTGACGTTTTTACAACCGACTGTTGGCTAGGGCTGGCCAAATTTCATTAGCTCCCTAACACAATCATGTTTTCAAGTATGTATGGCAAACCCATTCAATCTTGTCCACAAGCTAGCTTAAGTTCTGCCGACATGTTAATTCCATCCAAGGTTAAGAAAACCACATGAATAGCAGCGACCCTAAATAGACCCATAATTATACAACTAACAGACACCGATGGCTCACCTAATCGAATGTAGTCGAAACACTTGCATGCAAGCTTACGATAGATGGATGCATGTCCCTTTCACATGGTGTGGCTCACAAAATTAAGGCGATATTTCAAAGTGTGGGGCAAAGTTGGAACTGACATCCGTCAAAACAATGAAACGATACATACTTATGCAAATCAGCATTAACCACAGAATCTAGCTACGCAATCTTGTTCGTGGCTCTCCGTGCTTGAGCGGCACACAACACTCGAGCAACAAGCTTTAGTAATTAATCCTGTCACTGTCTTCTTACATAGGTTCTCGGGTAATCTAGGAGCCCGTAAGCTGTGGATCACATATTCTGCTCTACTATGTGATAATGAAACTTGAGTCCGGTAGCTACACAAGCGATTGGATGTATGTGGAAATGTGGAATGTTCAGATGCCTTCCATCAAGTGCTAAGACTGCCTAAGTTCTCGAATTCTTCCGACTTTGTCATGGATTGTACTCCGTATCTAGAATTATTGTTATATCCTTAGTTTTCAAATTCTTCTGGCATATTACATGGATTGGATCTAGAATTCGAGAACTGGCATTGAAGCTTCATGTGGAGTCTGGCGATTACGCGCGTAGAACTGTTGGGCAGGGCCAGCGGCGCTTCATGTGTGGCAAATGGCAAGTGACACCGGTTTGACTCATCAAGACGGGCAAAAGGCCGACCAGGTTGCAGGGTCTCGAGCTGGCAATGGCATAAAGTACTGAAGTACGCGACCATCGCCGGGTCACCAATCAGACCCTTGGAACCGACCCATCAGTCGGGAGATAGAGCACTATACCTATCTATCTATTTATCCACGTCGTTCTGTCTGCGGCCTGCTCTCTTGATGTACTGATGCGTCGCCCGGCGATGTCGATCCAGATTCAGTGGGCGTGGCAACTCGATCGTCTTCATCTGTACGCTGTCTCGAATGATTGCAAGCAAGGTCCTATACCGGTTTAAACAAAACCAAATCGACATGGCGCTATCCGGGCCATGCCGGTATGTTACAAGATCGAATGGCCTGAACAATTGGCAACAGATCTACGACGACAACTTTCGGTGGCAATGTCGGTGCGCGTGCGCGGTGCTGCACAAGTATGAAGGAGGAGCAGCTCCGGATTCACTGAACTTGTTACCAGCTGGAATTCCAAAGACAGATTATCATACGATTTGCAGGAGGATATGGATCTCTAAACGGGGGGTGCATCAGCCCACTTGAGAAAAAACGAGCCAACCAAGTGCGGTTCCGTGCCACACCATGCATGGAGCAGGTTGCTTTCGTCCTCAGGCGACGCCAACATTCTTCACCTTTCTGACGCTGCATCTGTCCTTTGTGGTTTTCAGATCATACCCACAGATTCTAGTAACTTACCAACTGGTCTTTTTTCATATCTACTAAACATGTCCTGGTGAATTAAAGCAGTGCAGTACCATGCCCTAAGGATGTCACCAGCTGTAATGCACTAGCTAGATCGACCGGGATAAATAGATAGCATGGGATAAATCCCACTCGAAATCATGTATATATATATATGTGGCACTGTGACGACTTGGGTGAGAGTTCTTGAAGGTAAAATAATTTAAAGAAACAGTATTTGGCAATCAACTATATCTAATAAGCAGAATTCTTTGTTCATGAAATGTTAAGCCCCTCTACATTTTATCCTTTGCCCATAGCCCTTGACCAAAGTATTTGCATATGTGATAGGTTGATCCGCACAGTAAATACAAAAAAAAATCTGGAAAATATGAAGTAGAGTGGAACCAAATATATACTCCCTCCGATCCATATTGGTTATTGCTCATCAGAGGGAGTACAAAAGTTTAAGAAAAATAGAAAAAAGTTGCTAGATTTTACGAACACCGGCATACATGATAGCTCGATCAACACAGAAGATATAGAAAGTTCAATGAAAATGAAGTAAAGTATAATCAAATAGAAAGGTTAAAACATTAGCGAAAACAAACATATTCCAAAAACGTGGCTAGATACTTCCCGGAAATTAAACTATGAACATTTTTTAAAATATCTAGAAGTGCCATAATCCAGTAAGTTTTAGGTTAGTTTTTTTTATTTTTTCCAAAATTAGAGGTTAGTGTGGGTTTCAATATTTTTCCGTTTATCCTAAATCATCAATTTTAAATATGTTTTTTCTTCAAACTATTCGAGTTAAAAAAACAATACAACATGGCAGACGGATCCGGGTGGTATTAAACGCCGAGGCACAAGCCTAATCGATGTGCTCGCGCTAGCACGGCAAAAATGCTGCCAAAGATAACTACGTCAGGGAAAGTTCATACCGTGATGCATGTAAAATGCATCTATGATTTTTCTAGTATGTTGTGTCATATATTCCATCATATGGATTCATATAAGTGAATATAATCATATTTTAGAATGATTTTGCTATTTTCTTAAAAGATTCAATTTATTTGTACTATAACTCTATAGACAGGAAAACCATATTTTACATATTTCGGACATGAAATCAAATTGCTGTAGGATTTTTTTTCACGCGTGTTTTTTTACAAGCAATACCATATATATCTGTAGTAACTAATAACACATGGTAGAGATACACAAGCTATCTCCAACTATAAAAAATAAAGTTTAAAAGAAACAGCAAAATCTTCGAGATCTTCAAACTCATTTTTCTTCCATGACACAATATTGTATTTTTCTGAGGATAGCGCACCAAACCGTAGACCTGTAAATACCAACGAAGTTTCTCCTATAATTTAATTTAAGCGACAATGCCAAAGCTACATGCATGCGTGTAATCTTTAAAGTGTTTAATCTGCATCGGCAGACTACCAACACTGATATGCTAGGGGGAAATAACTTAACAGCCCGGCTCGGGCCTAAATCTTGAGATCTACAGGAAAGACATGAATACATGATCAACAGGCGCGACCATGCTGCCCATGCATTTGTGAGGAGCATCCTAGGAAATTACAATACACATTCCACAGCGCAATACATACATTTCACATCAAGAGAGGAATGTTTACGCGTCCATGGTATGGATTGTTGGGTAAAGATGACCGTTAGAGGCGATCTCTCTGGCGATCTGCCTGAGGACTTCGAGTCTTCGCCGCCGGTGACACGCGCGGCGGGAGAGACCGGGTCGCCTGACTTCCCTCTGGGGGGCGGTTCTGGGTGCTACAGTCGTCCGACGACGAAGAAGATGAAGACGCGGGCGAGGAGTCGGTGGCTGGGGTTTTGGCATCCATGCGATATGGTTGTCTTACTCCATCGCCGTCGAGGGGGAGAGACATCTCCGAGAGCTCAACGGAGTTGGCGCGGCGGGCGCAGAAAAGGGTGATGCGACAGCGAGCTCAGAGACTGGCGGCGAGGACGGCGATCGAATTTGATGAAGGTATGCGATCTCCTTTCTCTAGGCTGTTGGGCAGATCTCCAAAAATCAAAGAAATGCCAGTTCTTGAGCCTTCGGTGTTCCATGACGAAAGTATGCAAGGCTGGACGGTTGTCCGTCGGCGACGTTGGTCGCCGGTGATACACAGGACAACGCTTGATCCGAAATCTACGCAAATTTCAAATCCTGCCAGTACGGGTATTGTGAAATCGTGGGCCGATGGCAATGGATGTGTGGCTCGTTGGGGCCCAGATACTATTACCCATCGCGTCCTTGAGGCCAAAAAGCTCACGAGACCTAAACAACATCGTTCGGTTTGAGTTGAGGTCGGAGGAGCCATCGATGGACGTTCTTTTCGACATCTGTTAGGGTTTACGTGGGATCGTCTTCAGGCTGGGACAGCGACACAGCACATGCTGCTTCGTCCCACGATGAACGGCGATGAAGGGCAGAATTTCAATCCGGGTCGTGGCGGCTTTAATCATGGGCGCGGCGGATTTCAGCAGCGCGGTGGTTATGGCGGCGCCGGGCGTGGTGCTTTTGCGGCGAGAGGCCGCCAAGGGCAGCGAGGCCGTGGAGGACAGGGCGCGGGTGCTGGCCAGGGCTTTGCTGGAGGTCGTGGCAATCACTCTGGCGGCATGAATTCCTTCGGGAGGAACTTTGTGCGAGGTGAATCGAGTGGTGCAGGAGGTATGAATACTGGCCAAGGTTTCAACAACGAAAATTGGGGGGCAGGCCCTATGAACTATCAAAGAGGTCCCCGGTATGGATATGGATATGGAGCAAACCAGAGATGGAGCAATGGTAGCAATGGTGCCCGTGGTGGTTTCCAAAACCGTGGTGGTGCACAGGGAGGTGTGGCACGAGGCGGCATCGATGCTGATCTATTGCAGCAGACGGTGCAGGCCGAGGTGGTGGCGGTGACAGCGGTACAGAAGGCGCCAGATGCTACGGCTGTCTCACAGGTGCAAGCGGGTGCGCCAGTTGTGAACGAGGAGGCTAGACCGGAGACAGTGGTGCCGGTTGCGGCATCAATGGCGACACAACAGCAAGAGGAGGCCGCTAGGAAAGGGGTAAATGATCAACTGAACATATCTGCAAAGGGGAAAGATGATGAAGAGCAAGCACCTTCAAAAAAGAAAAAGGAGGAGAAGACTGGTTGTTTTAGGTGCAAGCAACCAGGTCATTACATTGACGACTGCCCTAAGCCCTTTTGCGATTTATGTGAGTCAGTTAATCATATCACCTCTGCTTGTCATCTCTTACATGCTCCTAAACCCACTGCAATTTTACATGGCTATGCGAATGAAGGGCTTATGTTTTTTGAGTTACCTTGTGGTGCTTTCAAAGCTAAGGTAGAATCCCAAATTAGCTAAAGTTACTGTTGATGGCAATGCTTTAACTATACCAGAGATTATTGATCAATTGAAGAAAATTGTTCCACATGACAAATTTAATTGGGAGGTTTTCTATTTTAAGGACAACATTTTTAGGGTCAAGCTACCTAGTAAGCAAGAAGTTCAGAGGCTGAAGAACTTTGGTACCTACATATGCACAGATAGAGAATCTTGTCTCTCTTTTGATATTTGGTCAACCATGAAAGCTCCATTTTCTCTATTGCCAGAGGTTTGGGTCAGAGTTGCTGGTTTGCCCTCTGATATGAGAACATACTATTTATCTCTATGGGAGGTAGGTACTTTGTTTGGGAAAACTCTCGATGTTGATATGGCATTTACTCGCAAGAATAAGGTGCTTCTAATCAAAATTGGATGTTTGGATAGTAGATTAATTCCTGCCGATAGTGATGTTTTCATTAGACGGGGTTTTTTCAAATTAAAATTTGAAGTGGAGAATAATCAAGAATCTCAAGAAGTTGACATGGTGGAAGGTAATAATGGAGATGATGGTAACAATGATGAAAAGGGTGGAGAAGAAAATAATGGTGGTTCTCATGCAATGGACACGGATCCTAAGAAGAAAGAGACAAAGGATGCATCTACTAATAATTTGAATGGTGGTTCTAATGGGAATAATGGAGGAGATGGGATGCAAGAGCAAATTGAGCGTTTGGATGCGCTTCAAAGTGGATCTTTGAATCTCAAAATTACTCCTGCAGGTAGTCTTTCCATTGATCCAAATTTAAATTCATTTGATTCATCCCCTTTTTATTTAGACAATGATCAAATTTTGCTGCATAATGACAAAAATAGCACTGATTTTCATACAGATTTGGATCGGGAGGGATCTGCTTGGGGATTGTTGCCATGCAGGTTTCTAGGTGGAGCAGTGCAGGCGCCTGCTGTGCGTGGCGGCAGTGCCCCTGCCGGTGCCTGCCAAGCTGGGGCGCAGCAGACAGAGAAGCGCCGCAGTGGCCTATCAGTGCATGGCACGGTGGCGATGCATGCTGGTGGTGGCACTGGAAGCGAGGGACAGTGCATGCAGGCAAGCAGGAGCGAACCAACATCTGACGCATGGGCGAATCACAGGAGAGAGGGAGCCGCTAGTGGGTTGCCACTGCATGCCTCTGCTGCTGCTGTCGGCCCGGTCATTCCAGTAGTGGGATTGTCTACGGTCGCGGAGGAAGCCTCTCACGTCTCAAGCTCGTGTGGCGAGGTGCAGAAGATCCGGCAGTGCATGGCTGAAGTACCAGAACACTGTGTGCCGACTGCTGTTCATCATGACGCAATGATTGGCAATGATTGGCAATCTGTGACTTCTCCTGAGGGATCTTCTGTGGCCGGATCTGATGCGTTATGTGGTTCAGGTTTGGTTTCAAATATTTTAGGTTCGGATGATGTTAATTTTGATGAGCATTATGCAGTACCTTATCTGTTTAATCAAGGATTAAATGCTGAGAGTTCGTTTGCTTCAGGTAGTGCAAAGGGTAGTAAGGATGGCATAGTGGATGAGGTGTGGATGGTTGAAACAAATAAGCATGATGTTGGTGGTCGGGTTTCGATGGGGATTGCCTCATCTCCATGGACAGCTGGTAATGTTTTGCATACAAATTCAGTTTCTACCAACAATTCAGTTTCTTTTTCTTTAATTGAAACTGATACTCCATCCCATTATCCTTCTTTAGAAGAGGTTATTGCGTTTGGGGGTATCCAGAAGCCCACTGCTGGGGTTCGATCGAGTACCAGGTTGGGTAGCCAGCCTAATGCTGATATGCCTATAATGGAGAAAGAATGAAGCAAGCGCTGATAAAGGATGATGCACTCAATTTAGGTCAGTTTTCAATCCCAAATTATTCAATTATTAATATTTCGGATTCGGAGATTGCTAAAAGAGCCGATAGATTAGGGGTGTCTTTAGGAAAATCTCAGGTTGAGATAGGAAAGTCCATCCAGGGAATTAAAATGGTAGAAGAGGAGAGAATTTTAACCATCCTGAAGAAAAATGAATGTGATTTAGATAATAGAGACGAAGGGCTGGAGACTCTTGTATTGTCAAAAGTATCCAACCTTAGTGAGGACTTATGTGAGGATGAGGATATCCCTTTGAATTTTGATGACCACCTAGAGCATCTTAAACCAGTGGTCAAGGTAAAGAAAGCTAGACAGAGGAAAGTTTATGATTCTAGTAATATTCGCAAAAGTACTAGAAAGAGAATTAAAAAGCAATTTTAAGAATGCAGAATATAAAAGGAATAAACTGGAGTCCTGGTGGTTTTGGTGATACTGCTAAGCATCTATTTGTCAAAGAGGCAATTAGAGAACATAAATTAGATTTCATAGCCTTATTGGAGACTGGAAGATCTAATTTCTCTATTCCTTTTTTGAATCAATTAGCTGCGGGTTACAATTTCTCTTGGTTTTGCTTACCACCACATGGTCGTTCGGGGGGTATTCTAGTGGGAATAAATTCCGATGCACTACAGGTGTTAAAGGTAAGCACAGGAGATTTTTGCGTTAGGCTGCATATTAAGTGTAAGCGTGGTGGTTTTGAATGGATTCTCGTGCCAGTCTATGGGGCTGCCCAAGACGCACACAAAGCAGAATTTTTGGCAGAATTAGTGCGAACTTGTGAATCTGAACCATTGCCTATGTTGGTAGGTGGTGATTTCAATATTATTCGCAAGAGAGAGGAAAAAAATAATGATAATTTCAAAGCGCGTTGGCCCTTTGTTTTTAATGCTATAATTGAGCATTTAAATCTGAGGGAAATTGCTCTAACTGGAAGACAATACACATGGGCAAGTAGGAGAGCAGAACCAACTTATGAAAAGCTAGATAGAGTTCTAGCTTCAATTTCTTGGGAACAAAAGTTTCCCTTAGTGACGTTAAGAGCGTTAACCAGAGCGGATTCTGATCATACTCCAATACTTATTGATTCAGGAGTGAAAGCACACCTGGGTAACCAAGCGAAATTCTCTTTTGAGCTACACTGGTTGCGTCAAGAAGGTTTTTTCGACATGGTAGTAAAGGAGTGGAAATCAATGGTACGTGGTGCTAACCCAATGGAGGTGTGGTTGAATAAGTTAAGGCATATTCGACGCTTTCTTAAGGGGTGGGCAAAAAATCAAAGCGGTAAGTACAAAAAAGAGAAAGAGCGATTGATTTCGATTATTGAGAGACTTGACTTGAAAGCAGAAACGGTTAGTCTGAATACTCTTGAACGGGAGGAGTTAAATAGGGCGAATGATAATTTGAACAAATTAAGAAGAGAAGAAGAATCTAAATGGGCTCAAAGAGCGAAAGTTAAACATATTCAAGAAGGGGGGAATAATACGAGGTATTTTCACCTTATAGCAAATGGTAAACATAGAAGAAAGAAAATATTTCAGTTAGAGCAAGAAGAAGGGACTATTATTGGGGAAGATAATTTAAAAGTCTATATTACTGAATTCTATAAGAAATTGTTTGGAGCACCGGTGCCAAACAATATTTCTCTTGTTGAAGAGGAATTTCAGGATATCACTCAGATTTCTCCAATGGAGAATGAGATCTTGTCGGCTCCTTTTACTGAAAAGGAGGTGTTCGAGGCCATTTCTCAAATGGAGTTGAATAAAGCTCCTGGGCCAGATGGTTTTCCAGCTAAGTTTTATCAAACATTCTGGGAAGTTTTAAAGGATGATTTGATGGCATTGTTTTTCCAGTTTAGTGATGGGGACCTGCCCCTTTATAAACTTAATTTTGGGGTTATCACTTTGTTACCCAAGAAGGAAAATGCGGCTCAGATCCAACAATATAGACCTATTTGTTTGCTGAATGTTTGCTTTAAGATTTTCACTAAAGTTGGGACTAATCGTATCTCGGGGATTGCCCCAAGAGTGATTAAACCAACTCAATCAGATTTTATGCCAGGAAGGAATATTTTGGAAGGGGTAGTTATACTTCATGATACAATCCATGAACTACATACTAAGAAAATGGATGGAGTATTATTTAAAATTTATTTTGAAAAGGCATATGATAAGGTGAAATGGCCTTTTTTACAACAAACTTTGAGAATGAAAGGTTTTTCTCCAGAATGGGGTAGGATTGTACAACAGTTTGTTCAAGGAGGTAGTGTTGGTGTCAAGGTAAATGATGATATTGGTCATTATTTTCAGACAAGGAAAGGTTTAAGGCAAGGGGACCCTTTATCTCCAATGATATTCAATATTGTAGTGGATATGCTTGCTATCTTAATTGAACGTGCAAAAGAAGATGGTCAAGTAGGAGGGTTAATTCCTCATTTAGTTGATGGAGGACTCTCTATATTACAATATGCTGATGATACAATCCTATTCTTGGAACATGACCTTAGTAAAGCCGTTAATATGAAATTAATCTTGTGTCTCTTTGAAGAGCTGTCGGGTCTTAAGATTAATTTCCACAAAAGTGAGATTTTTTGTTTTGGAAAGGCAAAGGAGGAGGAGCTCCAATATAAACAGATCTTTGGATGTGATATTGGACAACTCCCCTTTAGATACTTGGGTATTCCAATCCATTACAAAAAACTAAGGAATTCAGATTGGTATCCGGTGGAGACCCGTTTTGAAGGTAAATTAGGATGCTGTAAAGGGAAGTTATTATCCTATGGTGATAGGTTAGTTCTTATTAATTCAGTGTTGATTAGTTTACCAATGTTTATGTTGTCTTTCCTACAAATACCTGTTGGGGTACGGAAACGTTTAGACTTCTATATATCTCGATTCTTTTGGCAGTCTGACGAAAACAAAAAGAAATACCGGCTTACAAAATGGAATATTGTATGTAGACCCAAAGATCAAGGAGGGTTAGGTATTGAGGTACTCGAAATCAAGAATAAATGTTTATTGAGTAAATGGCTTTTCAAACTTTTAAATGAGGACGGGGTGTGGCAAGAGTTGCTACATAACAAATATCTAACACATAAGACGTTATCAGAGGTAGAGGCTAAGCCTACTGATTCCCCCTTTTGGAAAGGATTGATGGTGGTCAAACAGGAGTTTTTTTCTAGGGGCTCTTTCAAAGTTGGGAATGGTAGGTCCATCCGCTTTTGGGAAGATGTCTGGTTAGGAAATACCTCTTTGGCCCAGCAATACCCGTCCTTGTATAATATTGTACATCATAAGAATGTTATTGTTGCACATGTGCTTGCCCAATCACCTTTGCATATTACTTTTCGGAGGTTACTAAATGATAATAAGTGGACCTCGTGGATACAATTATGTAGAAGATTAATGATGGTTAATTTGAACGATGAGGATGATCGTTTTGTTTGGAAGTTGACAGCTAATGGGCTGTTTTCTGTCAAGTCGATGTATGAAGATATTATGTGTGATCATACTCCTTACTTGAGAAAGTATTTGTGGAAGGTGAAAATACCGCTAAAGATTAAGATTTTTATGTGGTTCATGAGTAATAAAGTGTTATTAACTAAGGATAATTTAGGGAAACGTCATTGGAATGGATGTACAAAATGTGTCTTCTGTGGGGAGCAGGAGACTATTCAACATCTGTTTATCGAATGTCCGTTAGCTAAACTCGTATGGCGTAGGGTTACTTTCACTTATGATCTTCCACCTCCAACCAATATTACTAATATGTTTGGTAATTGGTTAAATGGAGTAGATAGACAATCTAAGGCTTTTATCCGGATTGGGGTGTCCGCTTTATGTTGGTCTATTTGGAGGATTAGAAATGATATAATTTTTAATAAAAAATCCTCTTTTAACTTTTTGCAGGTTCTTCATATGGTCTCCCATTGGGTCCAACTCTGGGCTCTACTTTCCCCGGAGGGGCAGCGGGGTGCTATGGCTTGCTCCTGATGGTTGCTCAGGATATCTTGTGCCAGGCTGGTTGACGTCATACTAGAAGGCTATGTTGATTTATAGTCTTAGTATGCTGGTTTATTTCGATGATTGATTCTTGTATCGATCTTCGTTGATGTGTGCTTGTAAACGAATTGTGTATTGAACTAAGTTTTAATAAAGAGCCGTGTGCATCGTCATGATGCAGAAGCCAGGGTTCACCCCCTTTTCGAAAAATAAACATACATTTCACAACACAACAATAAAGAACACCAATGTCATATTTAGACAATGGTTGGTCTTGTTCTTGCTTACAGACCGGGCCTGTCCAAACTGGTAATGATCATTCATTATTGACCGTTGCCTATATATGGGCTGGCTCGCTCTTTGAAATTCTACTAGTGTCTCAATGCATACATGTCTTTTTTCCACTATGACTGGTGTATATCTAGTCATGGGGGGAGCTGCTATATGCCCACCGGGTCAGTAGGTACGGGGCGCCGCACACCCCTCTGACCCGGCGGCTGTAACTGGACCGCGGCCCATTAGGTAACCTCCTTTTCTTTTTCGTTTTCTTATTTTTTTTTCCTTTTTCTGTTTATAGTTTTATTTTAAAAAACTAACATTTACCGAGTTTTTTTCTGTCTACAGATTTTAAAAATGTTCCATTTTAAATTCGTTCAAAATTTGAAAATCGTCCAAAATGTAAAAATAGTTCAAAATTCAAAAAAAGTTCAAAATGTAAATTTGTATAAATTTCAAAATTCATCCAAAATTTGGAAATTCGTTCAAAATTAAAATTTTGTTCCAATATCAAAATTCGTTCGAATCTAAAATTCGTTCAAAATTTAAAATTTATTCAACTTTTAAAATTCGTTCAAATTTGAAAATTCGTTCAAGAATGAAAATTTGTTCAAAGTTCGAAATTCGTTCAAATTTTACCAAACTTGAACATTTTTCAAATTTATAAATTTTCGAAATTTATTTTTAAACAGAAAAAACAAGAGGAAAAAAAGAAAACAGAAAAAAATAGAAAAAGGAAAAAAGAAAACAGAAAACGAAAAAGAAAAGGAAAAGAAGAAAAGGGAAAATCGCCTAACCGGGCCGGCCCACACCGCGCGCGGGGGTGTGCGGCGCGGTGCAGGCGCCGACCTAGTCGGCATATAGGAAACGCCGTCATGGGCAGCCCAGCTCAGCCGGTCTGGCCTGAAAATCTTTGGCTGGGCTGCGCCAACATTTCATGTTGGGCCGGACTCAGACCTGAATCTTGAGCCCGTACGTTGGGCTGGGCTCGGGCCTAAATCTTGAGCCCGAGCGTCGGGTGGGGCTAGGCTCGACCCACAAAATATGCAATTTAGGACAGATTCAATCCAGACCGCTCATTTTGGGTCAGGCTTTTTCATGTTTCGAGCTAGGCTTAGGTTGTGGGCCCACATTTTCAACTTTAGGCCTTTTAGGCTTAACCCAAAGCCTGGCCTAGCCCAAGTTTTGTCGAGGTATATTTGGTGTATGATCTACATGTCATGGAAGGTGTCTGGTCGTTAGTACTAGTGTAATATGCAACAGAAGAATAAACGGAAATCCAATTTTGAACATGGAAGCATATGCTCGTACTACATAGGAAAAACATTTTGCAATGTCAAAAAAGAATTTAAAAAATTGGCGCGTATATATCAACGTTATATGTGTGCGTGCCAAGTTTAACGGAAAAAGATATTCTATGTGTCTTGTGTAAAAAACAAAGAAATGTCTCTTGAAAATCTTTCTTTCATCATCAAATTTTGTCTTTTTCTCCACACGACACACAAAACGTCAGTTTTCCGCAAAACGACCCTCTAAGCACACATGATGTCGAGATGTGCACGTCATTTTTTGTTCGGAATTTTTTTAATATTTCCAACTGCTTTTAAAAAATATTTTAAAAATCGAAAGCATATGCTCTCCAGTGCCAAAACGCATCATCTAGAAAGAAAATCAAAAGCTTATAAGATACCGGCGAGTTGCAAAAAGATAGACACCCCGCAGGCTGCTCCCTGTCTCAGCCAGGCAGGGTGCAAAGAAATGTGACGATCGACTAGGTTTATGTACGTGTGTGCCGAGTGACTCAGATACGCGTCAGAAAGGCGTACGGCCGACCGATCTAATGGTCAGGTTGCAGGCTGTCGAGTCGGCAATGTCAGGCAACAGTACGTTATCATGCACCAACAACCATCGCCCACTGGATCACCAAGATGGATTGCACGATGGACGCTTCCGTCGGGAGCCAGGACCTAAACCAATAGCAGATGTTCTACTTAGATCTGTGTTCGTCGCTGATATATACAACTTGCAGGAGTACACCGCCCGGAATATTCCAAATGGTGGATGAGTCCACTAGCCAAGACATGAGTCAAGAAAGTGTGATTCTCACTGCTTTTCTCCCCATGTGCCGCAAACCAACGTTGCATCTGTACTTGGCGATTTTCAGGTCAAAGATAGACAATAGATGGCCACTTAGCCGACCCAACCGGGGTCATTCCTAAATCTCTCTTCGTCCCTCTCTCATGGGTAAGAGTTCTCCTCCATATAGTTTTACCGGCCAGTACATATAAGTGACTTCTTTATATCTATATATGCATATCACCGGAAATAAAACAAACAAAAATCACCCTCTGTCGTGGAAAATGATTGGTACTACACCCATTCCAAAATCTAAACCTTTTTAGAAAACTAAAAAATTTAAATTTCAAAACAGTGAATATTTTTCAACTTGTGTCCATGTTTTGGTATGCCCCAGACTACAATCACCAATATAAGAAGCTACGAAAACTGGTGTGCCAATATCTGGCGCGCACTAATTAGCCTCGTGGATGTCACTAACTGTCTTGTGCCTTTGCGAGTTTTGATGTGCGTGAGGCTTCCCAAATCTTCAAACTAAACCGCAACACAGGGTTTTGCAAAGATTCAATGATAATATGCGACAAAGGCAATGTTTAGACAACCAATTTTATTGTCAATCTACGCAATCAGCCACTAAACACGTCGCATCAGTACTCGGAAAACCAAAACAGGTGTCATGATGCGGATCGATGAAATATCAATCATCACCAGCACTCGCCGGAGTGTGAACACCACCGCCACCATCTCCACTAGCCGCGCCACGAGCCGTAGCCGCCGCAAGAGCCATGCACAGTTCTTTTTTTTACTAAGATCTAGATCTTCGTGAGCTCTCGCTATTCTCTTATGTAGTTATTCATGATGGACGGATCCATCAGCATAGTCTTGTTTTCTTCCGCAATGCGCTCCACCATGGCACGCTTCTCATGGGCACTTGCTCTTCTCTCCTCTACAGCGGACTTGCGCTTCTCATCTTCCTGGAGTAGTTCCCACTTGGCTTGGTTCTCTTTGCTTCTCATCTTCATGGAGTAGTTCCCACCTTCTATCCATTGAATGTTACTTAGGCTTCACCATTTCATCAATATTATCCCTCAAACTTGCCGCCTCGGCTTGCTTTCTAAACTTATCTTTTGCACTTTTTTGGTGGTACTTCTTGTTCTCGCAACTTCCAATTGTCATTGTGCTCAAGTAACTTGTAGCAATGTTGAAGCAAGAATGGCCTTCCTTTTGAAACCGACATTTGCTTGTACCTTTCCATGCAATTATATCCTATATGTTGTAAAAAATGCAAAAAAAAAAATATGAAGATGCAAAGAGCACGGCAAACTAGAATGCAAAATAATGCAGAGAATGCAACTCACCCGATCAACTAGATTAGTATCTATATTTTTAGAATGTGCTCGATTTTAGAGAACCCGCAATCGGCATTATCCTCAAGGGTGCTGCTACACTCAGGTCAACCTAGGTATAGCTTACACCAAGGTCACCTCGAAAATCGGGTGTTTTCCTTTTACGTAAAGCGATAACTTTCCTCAAATAGATAATAGTGGGACTACGCGTGAGATCTTGCGCGTGGAAGCGTTGAAGCATAAACGCGATAAAATGCCGCGAACCTCCCACGCGTGGGATCTTGCACTGTGGACGAAAGAATCACACGAGAGGGGCCACGGAGACCAAACAAGGCAAGGTGGCGCGCCCTACCTGGTTGGGTGCGCCACCCATGCTTGTTTGAGCCTCAGGCATCGTCTCGGGGCCCCTTTTAACCCACGTTTCTGTTTTGCCCAAAAACCCAAGCCATATTTTTCCCGAGATTTATTGAGGCGGCTACAGAGGCAGAAGGCCTCTCCTGCTCTGGAAGAGGGCATATCCTGACCGGAACCTCCGGTGAAGGGGAAATCGACACCATCATCATCACCGCTCCTCCTTGGCTTGGGGGAGGTATCTCCATCAACATCTCCATCAACACCATCATCACCACCATCTCCATCTAGGAGATCGACTTCATCTCCCTCGTAGTTTGTGTTGAATTGAACCCTGATATTGTTTTGAGGCTAGTTGCATGTTTTTGATTGTTACTTTTTTTTATTTGGTGGAGAGATTGTATATTCAGATTGTGTTGTAACCATTATGCCTCTGGTCCATATCATTTTTGACACTTGTGAATAGTTTCCCATGTTCCTGAGGGCATATGATGATGTGGCTATGATTTTATATGATGTGCAATGAGTATTTGGTCAAGTTTTTATCTTTTATATTGTTCTATGATTGTTTTATGTGAATAGCCACTGCATATTACTGCACCTATATGGGCTTATAGGGCAACACTTCAATGTAATGAATGAGTATTGGAAGAGAACGAATGACAGAAACCGTTTTTCAATATTTTGAGTTGCATTAGATGGGTTTATATCGGGTGCTAATGACCTTATTGCTATGGTGGGATATTTATGTCCTAATGATTTCTATACTTGCACATGAAAATAGCTCTAGGACTCATCATAAGGGATGTATTTTCTCATATCCATGGCTACACCTAATGTAGGCTATGCCCCTAATTAAATGAAACTTAACAAAATATTTACCATGTTGTGTAGAACTATGATTAGTAAATCCATATCCCCCTTGAAAACACTTGTTTTATATAAGCACACACATTTGAACTTGTCCTCTTGCTGCATAGAGGATTGGACTTTCTCTCATTGAGAGCATTTACATATTGCAATTATTTTCTACACTTTACTTTATAGCAAACTATACTCAAAACACCAAAAATAATATTTTATTATTATTGTTTGTTTGTCAAATCCGCTAACCAACACCTTCAGCTCCTCGTGAGTTCGACAACCTTTCTTATTAAAAAGTACTACAATTAATCTTCTGCACTTGGTAGCCATCATGTGCCGCTCCCTCCAGAATCAAATGGTCGGAATAAAAATATGGGTGCGCGCGACCGAATACCACTTGATCCATCAAACTCCAGCATAAGGTGCATTGTTATATTCGCCGGCGGAGCCTTCCGAAACTCATCACTCTGGCCAAATCAAGATGGTGAGGCCTAAGGAAGGTTTTCATCTTTGCACAAGAGAGACCCTAGGACCGCCACCATTATTCATGTCACGCCATCGATCATCCCAGGCTGGCCGAGGCAACGCGGCAACACTAAGCATGGGTGCGGCGGCAACTTAGTCGACATTGTTAAAAGCTTTCGAACAATGACTTTCCCCTGACTCAATATCTTCAGACACATGGACGATGGCAACATAAATGGGAATGGCTCTGCTCATGCCTATCCTCTTCAAGATCATGCTAGAGTTTCTTACTTTTAACATGGAATTACATGTGATGTGTTTATCATATTTAGATGTCATATGTTCATCTAGTTTTTTTTGTTGGCAGTCCTGTTTAATTCATACTTTTGATTTCATCTACTGTTTATTTCTGTTAACTCATATGATAATTTACTTACATTTCTACAAGCAGGACACACACAGACAATAAAGTGACGAAAAAATGTCTCTTGTATCCTTCTGCTTTATGCTAGTGGCTGTCGTTGATTCTCGCACATTTTGGCGAGTGTGTGAATACCGGAGACTTTCCGGTGATCCAGACCAATCCTGCAACGTCCCGGTCATGTCATGAGACAAACTGGACCTTCTGGCCTAAAGTCTCTTCCGACGCCGACGTCGCGCGCCGGCACCGATCAACACGAACACAACTGCGCGTGCGATTTCCTCTTTCCCGACGACGATGCAAGAACAACAGAGCTGTTCGATCAGTTCAGGACGCCGGCGAGTGGAGGAAGAGGCAGATCGCGGAGCAGTCGTCGACGGCGACGTCCCTCCGCTTGCGCCTCCACGCGCGCACGGCGCACTCGACCAGGCGCTTCGCCGCCTTCTCTCTGTCCGGCGTCGCGGCCACGACCCGCACCGCCTCCTCGTTAGAGAGCACGTCCCAGACCCCGTCGGTGGCGAGGATGACGAACTGGTCCCGGGCGGTGATCCGCCGCCGCGTCACCTCCGGCGCCGAGATCACGCCGTAGTCCTTGACGCAGTAGTCGCCGAACGCGCGCGACATGGCGAGCCCCGGCGCGTCCCGGTCGGGCAGCCACACCCGGTGCACGCCGGGCTCGTCGCCGAGGCTGTGCACGCGGCCCTTGCATTGCCTGATGCGCTCCTTCTCGTCTGCATATCAGACTACGAGGTAAGTCGGCTGTTCATGTCAAAGAATGTGTACAAAAAAAAGATGTTTCTCTTCTCGCAACGACTTACGGGGTAGGTCGGGTTTAAAGTCGACGGTGAGCTGGACGGCGGCGAGGCCTCCGTCGTCGGACGTGGTCCCAAGGACGGCCCGCGAGTCGCCGACGTTGGCCACCACCATCATGTCGCCCTGCTTGACGACGGACAGCGCCGTGCAGCCGCTGTTGAATGCGTCCAGGCGGCGGCTTCGGCGGAGCTCTTCGTCGACCGCGGCGGCGGCGGCCAGGTAGGACTGCCTCCAGAGGTCGAACTGGTAGTCGCAGAGCATCTTCTCACCGTCGATGAGCGACGCAAGCGCGACGGCCTCCTGCCAGTGGCACAGCAGCGATGGTGGCAGCGAGTCCCGGACGGCCTTGGCGACGTAGTGGCCCCACTGGCCGTGCCCGTCGAAGATGCCGCAGAAGATGGAGTCGTCCTGGCAGCCGAATCCCTGAAGAGAAAATCAACAAGGAAAAAGATCCATGAGAAACTGAGATAAAAACCATTACAGACACGAGAAATAATTATGGAGAAATTGAAATGCTTTCTAAACTCAACTGAAATGGTTTGTTTGTTTTTCCTTTTTTGTCAACAGCTGGCCTGACATTTTGTGTAGTAGAATTTAACTTTCATTGACTGTTTCGCATCGGGAAAATGGAAATCGTTTATGTGTGACATGATAGATCGACAACCAACTGAACCAGCCGGCCCTTTTATGCTGATGGTCATCGTTGTCCCTACTCAAATGAATACTCAAAAATAGCTAAACCTAAAATCATTGTTTCAAAGCTGACCTGCCTACATTTTTATGCAACGCAAATAGGTTAGTCAGTACCAGTTTTCTAAACTATGCACAATGCAACCCTGTCAGGCTTAAACCTAATAAAAAATTGGCCGTCTGGAGAATATAAACCCAATTTTCTTAGCAAGACATAGGAAATGATATCTTGACATTCCCATCACAATCAGCAAGTTAAGAGTTCAACTAACCAAAGCTACTTTGGAGTATTCAGATACCAAGAAACCGAACTCCTTTCTTGCTCCATCAAATCAAGACACGTACCCTCCCTCTTTTGGAGGATAGAAGTGATGAAACCCCTTAGAGGCCAAAGGGGAGCACCATATCCAAGAAGGCAAGAACCATGTGAACAACAAGCTCCAAAACCTATCTTTGTTAGTATGACACGTAAGAGGAAACAATACGTAGCCTAGCGAATGGCCTAATTCCACTAGTTTTGGCTGTTTGTACCGACTACCGAAGACCAAGAAACCAACTGAAGCATCTCGCAAGAACATCAGAAAAATGGTTAGGTAATCGTAAGCAACGGGGACAGAGAAGCCAATACTTTAGTGCACACGCAAGCACAGGGAACTGTTTAAGTTCTTCTGTGGCCAGAAATGAGGTCAGGTCGGCAACTAGTCCGAAGTCCTAACCATGCCCCATCTCCTTCTTTTCTGGTAAACTAAACAGAGAGGAGCAAGGCTAACGACGACCATGTCACCATGACAGCATCGTGGTTCCAACCTCCAACAAAGGCCAGCGACAGAGTAACGAAACAGAGCAGCAGCGGCGATCGATCGAATGAACGAACGAACTCACTCACCTCCCAGACGATGGAGCAGTCCTGGTTGGTGCCCTTCTCGCCGCGGCGGGAGCAGACGGCGGCGAACGTCTCGGAGCCCTCGCCCCACAGCGTCCCCGACGTGCGCAGCACCGTCCCCTGCTCCTCCTCCTCCTTCTCCTCGCCGGCCTTCCTCTCCTTCCCTAGAGACATCGAACGGGCCAGCCCCTGCAGCATCGACGAGATCTGCCGCATTCTCGCCGCCGAAGACCAAACCCTACCTCGATCGGTTGGTTCAGCTACTTCACCCACGAGCTTCTTATCTCTCTCTTGCTCTGTTAATTTCTTGGCTACTTGGACGAGCAAGAACAGAGCGTAGACCGGGGATGGCGATGGCTGGGCTAGAAGCGGGGTTTCTTTAGCTTAGGAGATGTCCCGATCGATCGACCGTTTCTCCTGGGTTTTCTTGATCCAGGACCTTGCTTTGGATTGAAGAAACGAGCTTCTTGGACTGGATATATGGATAGGATTGGATTGGATGTGAACTTCGGCAATGAAGAAAGTGTAGAAGAAGAGCTGAAAGCGAGGATATATTGTTGGCTGCGCTGCGGTCAGACACCCTGGGAAGGAGGGCGCGAACTGTGGTGGAGGTGTTAAGAGGGCTCGAGAGGGAGCTTTTAAAGGAGGGGGAAGAAGAAGAGGTGGGAGACAGAGCCGTGGGTGCAGGGGAAGCTCGCAGCCGCACACCATGCAACAGACCGAAAGCCACGCGGGCCGCCCGTCGCTTGCACAGCAACACGTACGTGCAGCGGTGCGCCGGGAACGGGACGGGTCCTATCTCCTATGGCTTTCCCGCCGGTGTCGTGGATAAGTTCATCCATCCACCCCGACACGGTTCTGTTTGTTGTGCCAGCTTATTATGCCGACGGCTGCGACGCACCATGGCGTGTGCAACAGCGCAAGGCCAAAAAACGGACACGGGTTAAGCTATGGGTCTTGCTAAGCTTTTTTCATGTTGTTTGAACAAGTGTCTGCTTAGCTTTGGGATGCCGTGGACAGCCGGCCTCATCTCCCCTTAGTTTCTTTTGAGCAGGGATCAAATGTTCATGAGATAGCACTCAGTTAAAATTCATATTTATTGTTTCAAAAAATAAGAAAAATCAAACATGTAAAACACCTCTATAATTGTGCAATTATACCGAATATTTGAAGATTCATGCTATCATTCCCACAATTTAATCATGCTTATGATTATTCGAAATCTCGTGAGAACATTTGCACGCCGAAAATTGCCAAGAGCTAATATATGGTAAAACTCATATTAATTCGAGTGTACCCTAACATTACTTTGGCGGTGCTCACCCTCATCCATGACAATGACGCCTCGCAGTAGGAGGAGGTACATGAGATGGTGGCCACGAGAAATAGACCAGTTGTGTGTGACCACCACCTGGTCAACTCAAATTTTGCTGAGGTGAGCAACTCTTCATGGAGCTTCCTTTCGATGTGCTCTCTCATTTTCTGATAGAGAAATATAGTGTTGTTTGTTGTCACCCCTCAATTGAATATATTCCTAACACAAACAAACAAACAAACAAACAATAGTGTTGTTTGTTGTGACCAATAATAATCAAGATATGATAGTATACTGAAACAAGGAATTATCTTGAGGGTAATAATAACATTTCAAGCATGGCATATAAAAAAACATAAATAAAAGCCATGTGCATGCATGTATTCGATGCAGAGATCAGTGGCCTCAACCTTGTTTTTCGGGAAAAGCTCCAAACCCTTTCTCTAGTCATTACCGTCCTCCTATGTAAACGCCTCTATAATTGTGAAATTTGTGTAGAAAATATGATTTATTTTAAATTGTATCCCCAATATTTTGAAGCTTCATGCTATGATTCCCACAATTTAATCGTGCCTACGTACTCGAAATCTCATGAGAACATTTGCACACCCAAAATCGCTGAGAGCTAATATACGGTAGAATTGATGTTGATTCGAGTGTACGCTAACATTGCTTCGACGGTGGTCACCTATCCACGACAATGACGTCTCGCCATAGGAGGACGTACAAGAGATGGTGGCCACGAGAAATCGACCAATTGCACGTGTGCCCACCACCTGGTCAACTCATATTGTGTTGTGTGTAAAGCAACTCTTGATGGAGTTTCTCTTTGATGTGTTCTCTCCTTTTCTGATAGATAAACATCGTGTTCTTTTTTTGTCACATATCAATCAAAATATGTTGCAAACACAATACAAAGAATAGTGATGATGACCGTATCATATTGTATACTGACCAATAATCAAGATATATGATGATAGTATACTGAAACAAGTAGTAATTATTTTCAGGGTAACAATAAGAGTTACAGCATCACTACAGGAATGGGGCTATATGCCGAGGGCCGGGAACCCTCGGCGTAGCATGCTTTGGCCCTCGGCGTAGGCTATGCCGAGGGCCGCCCTCGGCATAGCTCCTCGGCGTGTAAGTCCCTCGGCAAAGACACTATCGCCGTCGGCGTAGCCCGGCCCTCGGCGTAGCACGCTACGCCGACGGCAAAACCCTCGGCATAGACTTTTAAAAAATTCAAATTTTCCGTTTCCAAAAAAATTCAAAAAAAAAATTCAAAAAAAAAATATTTTTTCTATATGCCGACGGCAAAACCCTAGGCATAGTGTTATCACCAGAATTTGACCGAGTCAGAGGTGGGCCACGATTGAGATAGACTTGAAGATATACATGGAAGGAAGAACAAGAATTGGCCTTATACACGAAGTTGGGCTGAATTGCCCATGTATCTGTAATATAGTAGATCGCATCTTAGATTGAAAGTTAGAGTTTTACTCGTGCACGGTTAGGTGCACGTCCGAATTAGAAAGTCCCCTGGACTATAAATATGTATCTAGGGTTTATGGAATAAACAACAACTCACGTTCAACCCAAAACAAACCAATCTCGGCGCATCGCCAACTCCTTCATCTCGAGGGTTTCAATCAGGTAAGCGACATGCTGCCTAGATCGCATCTTGCGATCTAGGCAGCACAAGCTCCACGTTGTTCATGCGTTGCTCGTACTGAAGCGTCTTTGATGGCGAGCAACGTAGTTATCATAGATGTGCTAGGGTTAGCATAGCTCTTCGTATAACATGCTTACGTAGTGCAACCCTTGCATGTCTAGCCGCCCTCACGCCTATCTCAGGTGTGGGGGCGGCACCCTGCTTGTTCATCATCTAGTAGATCTGATCCGTTACGATTGCTCCTTGTTCTGCAAGGATTAGTTTAATATCTGCAATAGTTAGGCCTTACAAAGGGAGGGAGGATCCAGCGGCACGTAGGGTGGCGTTCGCAAGTCCTAAACAGGATGTTCCGAGGATCAACGTCATGTTGGTTTTTAGGCCTTGTTTAGGATCGGCTTATGAGCACCGTGCGTGGCCGCGAGGCCCAACCTGGAGTAGGATGATCCGATTATGCGGTGAAAACCCTAAATCGTCGTAGATCTCATTAGCTATATCTTGATCAAGCAGGATCACCAAGTATTCGTGCACCCCGTACGAATCATGGGTGGATCGGCTCTTTGAGCCGATTCACAGGATAACCTGAGAGCCGATCGAGGCTCGGATTTAATGTTTACGTGTATGCCATGCAGGAACTAAGCGAGGCATCCCCATCACCTTCCTGACCAGGTATAGGTCAGGTGGCACGCCCTTGCACTTCGCATCGCCGCGTGTGACCAGAAGAGCATTGCGGGCCGTCGCTCGGAGGGGTCTCAGCCAGCCGCGAGCTTACCTGATTGAAACATCCTGCTTGATCAAGATATAGCTAATGAGATCTACGACGATTTAGGGTTTTCACCGCATAATCGGATCATCCTACTCCAGGTTGGGCCTCGCGGCCACGCACGGTGCTCATAAGCCGATCCTAAACAAGGCCTAAAAACCAACATGACGTTGATCCTCGGAACATCCTGTTTAGGACTTGCGAACGCCACCCTACGTGCCGCTGGATCCTCCCCCCCTTTGTAAGGCCTAACTATTGCAGATATTAAACTAATCCTTGCAGAACAAGGAGCAATCGTAACGGATCAGATCTACTAGATGATGAACAAGCAGGGTGCCGCCCCCACACCTGAGATAGGCGTGAGGGCGGCTAGACATGCAAGGGTTGCACTACGTAAGCATGTTGTACGAAGAGCTATGCTAACCCTAACACATCTATGATAACTACGTTGCTCGCCATCAAAGACGCTTCAGTACGAGCAACGCATGAACAACGTGGAGCTTGTGCTGCCTAGATCGCAAGATGCGATCTAGGCAGCATGTCGCTTACCTGATTGAAACCCTCGAGATGAAGGAGTTGGCGATGCGCCGAGATTGGTTTGTTTTGGGTTGAACGTGAGTCAACACATTCTGGCACGCCCGGTGGGACAATCGTCTACATCAACCACATCGCCATCTACATCTGAGATGGCGGCGGACGGCACGCCAGTCACCTACGAGGAGCTGCCTGACGAGCTCAAGAAGAGATATGACGAGATCAAGGCCACCCTCGAAGCCGACCTCATCGGCTCATATCACAGAACCCGTGCGTATGGCATCAGGCGGAAGGGGTTCTCACCGGAAGGCGCACTCGATGAAGTGGATCTATCTGTTCCGTCAGAGGAACGTACCAGGGCCGTGCGCCAGGAGATCGGTGGCATGGTGGCTCACTCGTTGCATCTCCATTCCGAGAGCCTGGTGAATACTTTGGAGCATGTCGCCGTTCGGATGGTCAAGGAGGTCATGAAGAATCGGCACTCTCTATTAGAGCCAGCTCTCAGGACCTACCGAGGAAAGGTGCCACGCCAGCCCCGTCTGCCGTTGTCGTGCACATCGGCGGCACCAGGAGTGCCTCATTCACCGTCGCGCACCGTTGACAGGATCAACGGTACCTACCCTGGGAGGTGCCAACCAGGACACTCGTTCAACGTCAACATGATAGAACTGGGACACCCCCTAGATGGAGATAAAGGCGAGGGCAACTGCTCTCGTGGCAAAGATGAGGAAGAGGCTGCTCCATGCGATCGGCCCCGACACCGCCAAAACATTTTGGTGATGATCAAGGTAGAAGCCGATGCTAGTAATCGGCCCGTAGTATCCGTAGCACCTGCTCTCCCAGTATGTGGCGTCGACCTCACAGGTGACGGAAAGCTAGGGTACGGGTTTACATCAGCTGATGAGCTAGAAGAAGTCGACATCGGTCCTGGGGATAAACCTCGACCTACTTTCATCAGCACGAAGTTAGATCCACGGCTCGGGGACGAGATGATAGCCCTGTTGAAGGAATACCCAGTTGCTTTGCATGGGATTACACGGAGATGCCTGGTTTGGACAGGAGCATCATTGAGCATCGGCTCCCACTTAAGAAGGGATTTCGGCCGTTCCAACAGCGAGCACGTCATATGAGGGCCGAAATCATGGACGAAGTCAAGAAGGAGATCGAGAAAATGTTGGCCGCTGGCTTCATCAGGCCATGCAGGTATGCGGAGTGGATCTCCAGTATCGTTCCGGTGGAGAAGAAGGACGGCCGATGGCGCGTGGCCATCGATTTCCGAGATCTTAACAGAGCCACCCCAAAGGACGAATATCCAATGCCCGTGGCAGAAACATTGATAAACGCTGCTGCTGGCCACAAGGTGTTGAGCTTCATGGATGGCAACGCCGGTTATAATCAGATTTTCATGGCTCCGGAAGATATACACAAGACCGCATTCAGGGTACCAGGGGCAGTGGGCTTGTTCGAATACGTGGTCATGACCTTTGGGTTGAAGAATGCTGGTGCAACGTACCAACGAGCCATGAATTATATATTTCATGATCTAATCGGCAAGTTGGTGGAAATCTACATCGATGACGTGGTGGTCAAATCGGTCTCCATGGAGGGACATTTGGGCGATCTACGGCGCGTCCTAGACCGAACTCGGAAATTCGGGCTGAGAATGAATCCGAAGAAGTGTGCCTTTGGCGTGACGGCTGGTCAATTCCTAGGTTTTTTGGTTCATGAACGGGGAATTGAGATCGGCCTGAAAAGTCAGGAGGCGGTGCGTACCATGCAGCCGCCAACCACGAAAAAGGAGCTCCAACGCCTCATCGGCAAGATCAATTTCGTCCGGCGGTTCATCTCTAATTTGTCCGGACGAATCGAGCCGTTCATGGCGCTGGTGAAGACTAAATCTGACGACGAGTTTCACTGGGGGCGTAACAAAGAACGAGCGTTTGATGAGATTAAGCGATATCTGACGACGCCGCCTGTGCTAGTTCCGCCCCAGCAAGACAGGCCATTCTACATTTACCTGTCAGTAGCTGACACGTCCATTGCTTCGGTGGTGGTGCAACTCTACGAGGGCGTGGAGAGAGTCGTTTTCTACCTCAGCAGAAGGATGCTGGACGCGGAGGCAAGATATCTTGAGGTCGAGAAACTTTGCCTCTGCCTGTTCTTTACCTGCACCAAGCTTCATCACATCCTTCTGACGGCAGAGATCATCGTCATCTGTAAATCAGACGTTGTCAAGCACATGTTGTCGGCCCCTGTTTTGAAAGGCCGACTCGGTAAGTGGATGTTGGCACTGTCAGAATTTGATCTCCGGTACCAGCCGGCGAAGGCAGTCAAGGGCCAAGCGTTGGCCGATCTCATCGCTGAACGGATCAGTACCAATATAGCAGCACTATCTATACGTGCATGGGCTATGTTCTTCGATGGATCGGTTCGTGACGGGGGTTGTGGCATCGGCATTCTGCTTGTGTCGCTCGGAGGGGTCTCAGCCAGCCGCAGCTCTAGGCTCTTCCCGGCTCTACCTGTGTTGACAGGCCGCTGCCCGCCGGTGGGTTTTGGCAGTCAACACATTCTGGCACGCCCGGTGGGACAATCGTCTACATCGACCACATCGCCATCTACATCTGAGATGGCGGCGGACGGCACGCCAGTCACCTACGAGGAGCTGCCTGCCGAGCTCAAGAAGAAATATGACGAGATCAAGGTCACCCTCGAAGCCGACCTCATCGGCTCTTTTCAGAGAACCCGTTCCCATGGCATCAGATGGAAGGGATTCTCACCGCAAGGTGCACTCGATGGGATAGATCTCTCTGCCCCGTCGGAGGAACGCACCAGGGGCCTACGGCAGGAGATCAACTACTTGGTGGCTCACTCACTACACCGCCACTCTGAAAACTTGGTCAACGTGTTGGAGCGTCTCGCTCTGCGCGTGATCCAGGAGATCATGAGCCACCAGTACCCGCCGTCAGGACCAGCTCTCGGGACGCATCAAGGAGAGTTGCCGCTCCAGTCCCGTCCACCGCTGCCATATGCGTTGGCAGCACCACCTGAAGTGCCGGCTACACCGGCATTCGTCGTCTACAAGATTGGTGGTGATCCTAGTGACTACCAGTTCTTGACCGAGGCGCCTAAGGAGATCCCTCAAGGATACGCGTGCACGTATGTGCCAGATTGTGGCAACTGGGCACTCTCAAACCAGGCCACAACATCGGGGACTCGGCAAAAACAGAGAAACGTCGGCAACGAGCTTGAGAAGCGGACGTGGCTAACTAAGTACGCCACCCCGACGAAACTCCGAGCCCAGCTCCTGCAGCTTGGCTCGAGCTGGAAAAGCAAACATGGCTGGCTAAGTACGCCACCCCGGTGAATCTTCGTAGTGCAACTTCTGCAGCCAAAGACAAATGATCAGATCGGTGCCATACTGAGAGACCAGTTCGGCATGGTGCCAAAAAGAAGGGCAATCGGCTATTCCAAGCCGTACCCTGACGAGTACGAGATGATCCCGCTGCCACCTAAATATCGGCTCCCTGACTTCTCCAAATTCAGTGGATCAGATGGCTCCAGCTCCATCGAGCACATCGGCCGATATTTGGCGCAACTAGGACCGGCTTCAGTGTCGGATCAGCTACGCGTGAGGCTCTTTTCACAGTCCCTCACAGGATCGGCTTTTGGATGGTACACCTCTTTGCCAGCAAATTCCATCCAGTCTTGGAAGCAATTGGAAGAACAGTTCCATATGCAATACCATTCAGAAGCTTCCGAGTCTAGCATTGCCGATCTAGCACAATTACGCCAGAAGCGCGGAGAAACGGTGACAGAATTCATCCAGCGCTTCAGGAATCTTAGGAACCGATGTTATTCGGTTCGTATAACTGAAAAGGAAGCAGTCGAGTTGGCAGTAGCAGGCCTTGCAGCACAGCTCAAGGACATGGCCTCCCAAGCAGATTATCCCTCGCTGGCGCACATGGTTCAGAAATTATCAGCATATGAACAGCGCCACCCAGACCTGTACCAAGACAAGTTCAAGCGTGCAGTAGTCATGGTCGATACAGAGGAAGATGAAGTGCCTGCGGGAGACCAAGAAGTAGCAGTGGCTGAGTGGACTCGGGGAGGAACCCCGTGTCCTGCAAATGGGTAAAGCCACCAGGGCCGCCTGTGGGATTTGATTTTGACGTGACCAAGATCTGAACAAATCTTCGACCTCCTGCTCAAGGAGAAACAGTTGACGATTCCTGAAGGTCTCAAGTTCCCCACGGCGCAAGAGCTGAACGGAAAGCCGCATCGCAAATTCCACAACTCGCTTTCCCATGCCACCAACGATCGGCAGGTGTGGCGTCGGCACATCCAAGCGGCGATAGAGAAGGGGCGTCTAATTTTCAACCAAGACGCCATGAAGGTCGACACCCAACCCTTCCCCGCCGTTAACATGGTGGAAGTCACCTACCCTGAGGGTTGCCAGCCAGGTCCCACGTTCAGCATCAACATGGTAGGACCTGGGAACCACTCTGGCAAAGATGGAGATGAGGGCAGCTGCTCTCATAGCAAGGACACAGAGGAGGCCGCTCCACGCGATCGGCTCCATCATGATGGCAAGCGCTACGTCACAGAGGGAGAGGTGAAGAATGTAAGATATCAACGACCTCTCTCTGATCACCTCCTCAACAAATATGTGAGTCAGTACGACCAACGCCGACGGTCCAATTATGATGATGAAGGAGATCGTCTGGCTAGAGAAGCCAGAAGACATCGTCGGCAGAATCGCGATGAGGAGGAACACGAGCGCCGTGCCACGGACAAGTCAAGGGAGCAAGATGACAACGCCAGACACTGGGACTGCCCTTTCTTCAGACACTGCTGGGATTCAGGAATGAGCCGATTGCCCACAATCGGCAATTGCCCAGAATGCAACAAGAAGAAGAAGGAGGCAGCCAACGTGTCTGTGTTCGAGCGCTTAGGGCCTCTCCCACCACAAAGCAAACGCGCTGAGTCAACTCGCTGGGCAGATCTTGAGGATTCCGAAGACGAGGGACCAGAAGAAGAAGACAGGTACCACCGTCCAAGGTGGTGCCCTGACGGACTCAGCCGTTCACAAAAACGCAGGGTTCAGCGGTTACGCGGCCTGGAGGAAGCCGAAAGGTTATACCTGCATACGCTAAGGAAGGCACGGCCTGATCTGGCTGCAAAGGTTCAGCGAGCCCTGGATGAAGAGGGTCGTCCACGGAGAATGGAGTGGCGTCCCAAGCAAAAGAAAGACGATGATGAAACATCGGCTGGCACGAACATGGTGTTCATCCTCCCTTCAGAGTTCAGTGCTCCAGGGTTAGACGAGACATCCGTGGCACAACTTGACTGCGGCCCACGACCGGTTATCTTTGAGAAGCCACGAGAAAGGAGCTACAGGCATCTGAAGGCCCTGTATTTGCGAGGATATATCGATGGGAGGCCTATAAATAAGATGCTGGTGGACACCGGAGCGGCAGTTAACATCATGCCGTACTCTATGCTACGTCGGCTGGGACGCTCTAGCTCGGATCTAATCAAGACCAACGTAACATTGAGCGATTTCAACGGCCAAGCGTCTGAGGCACAAGGAGTTCTGAACGTGGATCTGACCGTAGGAAGGAAAACTATCCCTACAACGTTCTTCATCGTTGATAGCACGAGCGATTATGCCGTGTCAGCCGGGAAGAGATTGGATCCACGCCAACTGCTGTATTCCCTCCACGATGCACCAATGCATAATACGATGGGATGGAGATGAGGTAGAGGTCGTCCGGGCCGATGACTCACCGAAATTTCAACGGGCTGGCATGAACGCATGGGAAGCAGCAGGCCAAGAACCCCTCTCAGGCATCAACTTGGACGACTGCGAGCGCATCGATGTGACAAAGGGAAGGGTTAAGCTGGTTTTATCCACTGGCCTGACCATGTAGTTGAAGCGAAGCGATGTGCAACTTGGCGAGGCTGATCCTTGTGATCGGCCCCAAAGGTCTATGAAGGGACATTACGGAACCTTCAGTCAGCGCTCCAATCATTATGGAGGCCGATCCCAGCAATCGGCCAAAATTATCCTCACCACATGTTCTGCTTGTGTTCGCCCTTGACCCTATCAAGAGCCGACGTGCGAATTACAGAGCCGATATCTGCCATTCTTTGACAGCTTCGGCTCGGGGGGCACCTAAACATGGGAACAGATGCAGGGGTACATGTGTGCAATGAAATACTGGGGGCCGATAGGAGAAAATCGGCCGGTAAAACAATGGGAATTTCTTCAGCGGCTTCGAGCCGATCCGGGTTTCTGAACCTTTTTTGTCGAGGATTTCCAATCTCTGGGGCTAGTTCAGCTGAAACGGAAGATTATCGGCTGTCTGAGGAATAAAGAGGATCGGCTTTGGCGCATTCTCTCTGACATTCTCGCCTCGAGTAAGGCTCGGGGGGCAGCAGGCTCGAGTAGGGCTCGGGGGGCAGCAGGCCTGGTGGATGCTCTGTTTTACTCTGTTTAAAGAGCCGATGGGGATACTATCGGCTGCTCCTTCATTGCAACCTTCTTCACAATGATGAGTACTGAAGAGGATTATTGTATTTGGTTAGGAAAAGTTCAAAGGTTTCCCTGAAGATCCTGCATTTTCCACCAGATTTAGAAAATCATCAGTTGAAGAAGGGAAAGGTGAATTTCAAAGAACCGATGCGGTGCTATCGGTTCAATACGCATTGGCAAAGGGGACGAATCGGCAAGGTCAGTAGAAGAGGGAATCGGCTCAGTTAAACTCAGGAGGAATCGGCAAAATCAAAATTGGGGAAAAGTTCTTCATTGATTAGATGAGATTTCTTACATAAAGAGCTAATTGCTCTCAAAAGGGAAATACTAGGGGATCCATTGCCCCGTCTACTACTACTGGCCCTATTCTAGAGGCCCTATCTATGGGCCGTCACTGCCCTCGTCGTCGCCGTCGTCGCCACTATCGGCGCTGCTCCCGGCGGGCTCGTCGTCGCTCCAATGGCCGCCGACCGGGCCCTCGTTGTCTTCATCTTCTTCGTCAGCGTCGTCCTCGTTGCTGTCGAAGTCGCTAAGATTGCCCGGCCAAGGGCAGAACCGCTTGGCCGGCGGCTCGTCGGAGGAGCTCTCGTCGTCGTCCTCCTCCTCCTCTTCCTGCTCCTCCTCCCCGGAAGAGGTGAAGTCGCAGGAGAAGCTATCGTCGTCACTCTCCTCCTCCGTTTCCCCAACGGCGAGGAAGCGGAGGTCGCTCTCCCCGTCCGTCGAGGATTGGTCGTCCTCGGACCAGATGGAGAAGTCGTGGTCTGACTCCTCCCCGGCCGCAATGGTGCGGCGGGTGTTCGCCGCGTGGACCTCTGCCGGGTTGTACTCCGGCGTCGGCTCACGGGATGTGGAGGACTGGCTGGAAGGATCCGATGGAGCAGAGGAGGAAGAAGACATGGTGGCAGGAGGGCTTTTGGAGTGCTAATGCGGAGGAGATGCAGAGGAGAACTGTTCATGGCGGTTAAATAAAAGGGGATATAGTGGAAATTCAATGCCACAGCAGTTTCCGAGGAAGTGGTGCCTAAGAAAAAAAAAACTGCCAGATCACGCGGAGAAGTTGAGAAGGCAGGACATCATGATGAAGGATACTGCAACGGTTCTGCCACGACATGACCCGACGAAGGAGTGATTTTGGAATTACCAATTCCAAAACCAGGGGGGCATGTGTTATCACCAGAATTTGACCGAGTCAGAGGTGGGCCACGATTGAGATAGACTTGAAGATATACATGGAAGGAAGAACAAGAATTGGCCTTATACACGAAGTTGGGCTAAATTGCCCATGTATCTGTAATATAGTAGATCGCATCTTAGATTGAAAGTTAGAGTTTTACTCGTGCACGGTTAGGTGCACGTCCGAATTAGAAAGTCCCCTGGACTATAAATATGTATCTAGGGTTTATGGAATAAACAACAACTCACGTTCAACCCAAAACAAACCAATCTCGGCGCATCGCCAACTCCTTCATCTCGAGGGTTTCAATCAGGTAAGCGACATGCTGCCTAGATCGCATCTTGCGATCTAGGCAGCACAAGCTCCACGTTGTTCATGCGTTGCTCGTACTGAAGCGTCTTTGATGGCGAGCAACGTAGTTATCATAGATGTGCTAGGGTTAGCATAGCTCTTCGTATAACATGCTTACGTAGTGCAACCCTTGCATGTCTAGCCGCCCTCACGCCTATCTCAGGTGTGGGGGCGGCACCCTGCTTGTTCATCATCTAGTAGATCTGATCCGTTACGATTGCTCCTTGTTCTGCAAGGATTAGTTTAATATCTGCAATAGTTAGGCCTTACAAAGGGGGGGGAGGATCCAGCGGCACGTAGGGTGGCGTTCGCAAGTCCTAAACAGGATGTTCCGAGGATCAACGTCATGTTGGTTTTTAGGCCTTGTTTAGGATCGGCTTATGAGCACCGTGCGTGGCCGCGAGGCCCAACCTGGAGTAGGATGATCCGATTATGCGGTGAAAACCCTAAATCGTCGTAGATCTCATTAGCTATATCTTGATCAAGCAGGATCACCAAGTATTCGTGCACCCCGTACGAATCATGGGTGGATCGGCTCTTTGAGCCGATTCACAGGATAACCTGAGAGCCGATCGAGGCTCGGATTTAATGTTTACGTGTATGCCATGCAGGAACTAAGCGAGGCATCCCCATCACCTTCCCGACTGTATAGGTCGGGTGGCACGCCCTTGCACTTCGCATCGCCGCGTGTGACCAGAAGAGCATTGCGGGCCGTCGCTCGGAGGGGTCTCAGCCAGCCGCAGCTCTAGGCTCTTCCCGGCTCTACCTGTGTTGACAGGCCGCTGCCCGCCGGTGGGTTTTGGCAGTCAACACATAGATATTTAAAAATTTTAATTTCTTTTACACAATTTTTTCTTTTTTTTACTTGTTTATTTTTCACCCAATACACTTTTAATTCTAACTACACTTAATCTTATATCAAATTACAATCATGGTTAAACTTCCCAGTCGGTCACCCATCCTCACACTACTCTAGCCTCAGCACGCTTAACTTCTTGGTTCCATTCGGATGAGCTTCCATTATAGAATTGACACCTCTTGCTGATAATAATAGCATATCAACCCTATTAGCCCTTGAACTGTGATGCACACTTCTTTATTTTTGAATCCCAAACAATTAATTAAGTAGACAACAATGAATATATATAAGTAATAATAATATTAAATTCAAATAAAAATAAAATGATTTTATTTTTTGGTCTTTTTTCTATTTAATATTGAATAATTAATATCTTTAAATCGGAAAATCAAAATTCCACAAATAATATGTCTAAATCGATCAGAAAAATGAGAGGAATCTAAATATAATATACATATCATCATTTGAACCTAAAAATTAGAGGAATCCAAATATGACGCCCAATTTGCCATGTGGCCAAAACAGCCCCCTCGCGAGATGCGAAATGGCCGTATCGGGCGGGCTGGTGCACCGTTCGCCAACACGCTAAACGGACAAAAAATAGCACATAAAGTGATGTGTTATAGACATAAAAACATTTTTTGCGGAATTTATTGAGTGACGGAAAGTGTACCCCTAGTTCAAATCCGGTCAGTTTCCAGCGGATTCGGCGGGACACCGCAGGAAGCTGCATGGATTCCCAGATAGCTAGTGCGCACATATGGCATGTGATATGTGGTGCGAAGGCGGTGTCCTACCACTACGCGGAGGTCTCGCGCAATACTAAAATACGCCCCATGTAGCTGCTTCACAAAATAAACCCGTTTTGGCACCCCGAAAATGAAAAAACCATCGCCCATCGGTCGGATTGGAAATCCGCTCCCGAGGCCTTGCTTCCCATCCCAGGGACCACGCACATGCCAAATATGGCCTCGTTCCGACAAACTATGCGGTGTCACGGACCGTTTCCTACTCATTTGACCTAAAAGCCATAGAACTCCGGACGTGATAGCCCTGTTTGTGAAGGGTTTTCCAAAATAATTGCCGTATCCTAATTCCGACTTTTGGAGTGGTTACTAGGACACATAAAATGACGCCACGCGGCTCCGCGGGATTTTCTGACTTTGTTTAAATTGTCATTTGGCCAAAACGGGCCCCCACGGAGATGCGGTATGTCCGTACCGGGCGCGCTGGTGCACCCGTTTACCATCGCGCTAAACGGACAAAAATTGGCACATAAACTGATATGTCATAGACCTAAAAACATTTTTTGCGGAATTTATTGAGCGACGGAAAGTGTAGCCCTAGTTCAAATCCGGTCACTTTCCAGCGGATTCGGTGGGACACCGCAGGAAGCCGCATGGATTCCCAGATAGCTAGCGCGCACATATGGCATGTGATATGTGGTGCGAAGGCGGTGTCCTACCACTACGCAGAGGTCTCGCGCAATACTAAAATGCGCCTTATGTAGTTTCTTCACAAAAAAAACCCGTTTTGGCACCCCGAAAATGAAAAAACCATCGCCCATGGGTCGGATTGGAAATCCGCTCCCGGGGCCTTGCTTCCCATCCCATGGACCACGCACGTGCCAAATATGGCCTCGTTCCGACAAACTATGCGGTGTCACGGGCCGTTTCCTACTCATTTGCCCTAAAAGCCATAGAACTCCGGACGTGATAGCCCTGTTTATGAAGGGTTTTCCAAAATAATTGCCGTATCCTAATTTCGACTTTTGGAGTGGTTACTAGGACACATAAAATGACGCCATGCAGCTCCGCGGGATTTTCTGACTTTGTTTAAATTGTCATTTGGCCAAAAGGGGCCCCCACGGAGATGCGGTATGGCCGTACCGGGCGCGCTGGTGCACCCATTTACCATCGCGCTAAACGAACAAAAATTAGCACATAAACTGATATGTCATAGACCTAAAAACAATTTTTGCGGAATTTATTGAGCGAAGAAAAGTGTAGCCCTAGTTCAAATCCGGTCACTTTCCAGCGGATTCGGCGGGACACCGCAGGAAGCCGCATGGATTCCCAGATAGCTAGCGCGCACATATGGCATGTGATATGGAGTGCGAAGGCGGTGTCCTACCACTACGCAGAGGTCTCGCGCAATACTAAAATACGCCCCATGTAGTTCCTTCACGAAAAAAACCTGTTTTGGCACCCCGAAAATGAAAAAACCATCGCCCATGGGTCGGATTGGAAATTCGCTCCCGGGACCTTGCTTCCCATCCCAGGGACCACGCACGTGCCAAATATGATCTCGTTCCGACAAACTTTGCGGTGTCACGGGCCGTTTCCTACTCATTGCCATAAAAGCCATAGAAATCCGGACTTGATAGCCCTGTTCGTGAAGGGTTTTCCAAAATAATTGTCGTATCCCAATTCCATCTTTTGGAGTGGTTACTAGGACACATAAAATGATGCCATGCGGCTCCGCGAGATATTCTGACTTCGTTTAAATTGCCATCTGGCTAAAACGGGAACGTGAGAACATATAAGAAAGTGATTGAATTGTTTCTATGTTAACATGTTATTCTACATGATTCAAATATGCATGATTTTGACATAAACGGATAGAGGATGTTTTTCTGAACATTTTGATACCTCATACGCATTTTTCTGACATCCTATGAATTAGTTATGATTTTTACAAAATTAGACAAATTTGAAAAATAGCCTACGCCGAGGGTGGCCGTCGGCGTAGCCCTGTCTACGCCTAGGGCCAAAGATATGCCGAGGGCTGCCCTCGGCGTAGAGGTCGCTACGCCGACGGCCACGTTTCGCCGAGTGTTGAAAGGGCAGGCTGGCCTGGCCGGGCCATACGCCGACGGCCCCGACTTTTGGCCGTCGGCGTATATCCTGGCCCTCGGCATAGCCTCCCATTCCTGTAGTGCATGGCACATACGTGAATAAAAGTTGTATGCATCCAGGATTCTCAAACCTCCTTTTCGGAACAAGCTCCAAACTTTCCTGTATGGCTAGATTTCGGTGCAGCTCAGAATTAGACTATTACTATTAGAGTAATATTCTTCGCATCTTCTGTTGGTCAAATCAAATCATAGTCCCAACTAATACCCTACAAAATTGAATGTGCGTAACCGTCAGCAAGAGCAGCAGCAATACTAAAAGCTATCCATGAGCAGCTGATATGCTTGTTTATCCGATTCCCACATATCAGCGAGATGGGGAGAGACATACATTACGCTTGAGAGGCCACGATGGTCTTCGTAACCATGTCAGTATGTCACCCATGACTCCATGAGCCTGCCTGGTGCCTGCTGTTGATCTCCACCGTGTGACTACAATTTCTGGGCATCAAAACGAGAGCATGGCACGTGCATTCCCTCATGTCGACCGAAGGAGGGGCCTGCCAACGCGTAGCAGCGGGCGCAGGGTCTAGCTAGGCGGATATCTTGTCAGTTGTCACCGTGTGGTGTGGTGGGTTCTTCTATCTTTCTGTTTTTGGTTGGCAAGCCATAGCAACAGAAAAATGACTCAAATGAGTGATGTTAGCCACTTTGAGTCTGTTTTTCTTCCTCGACACTTGTTTGATTACAAATTTAGACTAGTGATTCTTACTTTACGCGTGTTGCTTGCTTCCACTCATGAGAGAACGCAGGGAAGTATTGATGTCTCGTGTTGTTGATCCGCAGATTTAGCAGTGTGCGTACATGACGTGCTTGTGTGATTGTATCCACACATGTGACACCGTGCGTGCGCATGTGCATCTTAATCGAAAAAAAACATTTCCCACAACAAAATCGTTAGAGATATGAAACACGATACACGATTTGAAAGTCCAGCTGTCAAACAAAAACATATCGCCTCTGTTGAATTTGCACATTCGGTTAGCACGCGAGAACAGCTATGATTAACCAAGCAGACATAGGGGATGCGTGAGCTCAACTAATGCCACGAGGCGTCTATGGTGATTTCGTCAATTTCAAAATTCAAATCACTGGTTCGGTCTTTCGGAGGTGCTCGGTGTTCGTGTGTGCGTTCATAGAGGTGAGTGTATGCGCGTGTATGTGAGCGTTTGCGTCTGTACTGTGTTTCTCAAAAAAAAAACACTTGGCGGTATCATGCACAAATGGCAGATTAATTATCTTAGAACAGGTATATATACATCTTTTCGATAATCACTTAATCATATTTTGCACGGAGGGACTCGATCATCAACTATAGATGCACCAACGTGCATAGCCAGACAAATACGATTTAATTATTGGTCAAACATGTACAAAGAGCGTGTTTGGAATGGAAATCTACGTAATATTAATCTTGGGTGTATATACTCCCGCTACCCGAAAAAACATTCTAAAATATCAAAAAGAATTCAAACAAAATTTCGCGTGTAAACCGGTAATTTTGTGTCTTATCTAAAAAGTATAACGAAATGTCCCATAAAGAGTTTTTTTAAGCACCAGTTTTTTTCCTTCTTTACACAACACAAAATATAATCTTTTTGTGAAATAACTTTATGAGCACATAGAACATCGAGATGTACACGTGACAAATTTTGTCGGATTTTTTTAACATTTTGAAATGATTTTAAAACTCATTTCAAAAACCAGTGTATATGCTCCTGAATGCCAAAACACCTCGTCCATTTTTTATAACAGAGATTGTGCAAAAAAAGGTTATTATAAAGAAACTAAGAGAGAGAACATGAAACATCAAGCATTGTATGTGTCCAACTTTAATGTGTAAGCGATATGTTTCTTGTGACCATCTACATAAATACTTCTCGGATCCAAATTACTTCTTAAAAGTTATATTATATTTTAAAAATATTAAGAAAAAATCAAACATGTAAATGACTATAATTGTGAAATTTGTGTAGAATGGGATAATGCCCTAATTAGGGAAAATGAACCTAATTCAATGTACACTGAGCTATAGTAATGTAAGGAGGAAAAAGGTTTATGTTACGGCAAGTAACAAACCAAAATCTGTTTGTGTGTGTTCCCATCTATACTCTACATTTCTGGCTTTTTTCAAATTTTGAATTCAGGATATGATTTTTCTGAGTTATAAACATCGTAATGAGGCGATATGAGGAACCATACCCATTTTCTATTTTCCCATGGTACCAAGCTAAGCTGCGGCATCACAAGTCTAAGGTTCGATTTTGTTCGTTGCAACTAGAAAGTAGAAAGCCAAATTTATTCGTGTACAAGTTGTTTCTATATTCTTAAAAGGTCAGGTTCTTCAAATGAAAGTTTGTGATTTTTCATGTAAAAGTTGTTTGATAGATTTTCAAGCTTCGTGCTTATGTGTTAGCAATATCATGCGAACATTTGTACATTCAAAATTCTTAATAGCCAATATATGGTAACAAAATAATGTTGATTTGAGCGTCCCCTAGAATTGCTTCCATGGTGGTCACCCTTGTAACAATGACATCTCGCCGTAGGAGGACGTACAAGAGATGGTGGACATGAGGAAACGACCAATTGTGAGTCCACCACCTAGTGAACTCATATTTTATTGAGTAAATCAACTCTTGATGGCTTTGTAGTGTAAATCAACACGATATTTATGAGTAAGCATTTTGATCACATGATATGTCATTAATTGATAAAAGAGAGGATAGTGGTAACTAGCTATGTTACCATCACATCACACATTCCAAGGAAAAATAACTATACAAAGAAATAAATATGGCTTTCTATGTTAGTACACCTATGATATTATTCACTATGAAGTTAGTAACATAGAGTAGTAACATGTGCATGTTACTGCCCAATGTTACTCCCCACTATGACTAGTTTTAGTGTTAAATGGGCTACCGCCCGGTACTACCAAATTTATTAGTGGTATCATCACTGTACCTTCAGAGGCTCCGACAGTAGCCCTTTCAGTTCTAGCGTTTGGCAGGACAAAAATAGGTTAGGTTTAATTATGTTTTCAGAAAGAAATTATTTGGGTTGAAATTTTAAGGAATGGCAAGATTTGTTAAGATGGACCCGTTGTGATGATAGTGTACTTCTTTTCCGACTTGTTTCTTGCTGCCAGGTTGCCAAGCTACAGAAATCGAAAATTGACTCAAATTAATGGTGGAGTAGCTTCAGCCCCTTGATTCAACTTTTTCTGTGACCCTCACAAATACCTACCTACACTTGCCTCTATGAATGAGGTACACACACCTATTTGTATGAACACCTCCGAATGACATTAGTACAGAAAATTTGATTCAGTATATTTTAAGATCGATGAAGACACCATAAGCATCCCGCTATTGATGGGACATCAAAATATCAAGAAAACACAGTTTAATCCCTAGTAACTAGAGGTACCACCAGTAATCTAACCATCCAACCATGGGTTCGTTCTGGCTTGATTCCTTTCTCAGATCACTTGGTTGATGTGTAATTACAAAATAGAGATTCATCATTTCCGCGTGTTGCTAGCATTGACTAGAGGATGCACTGGAACATCATCTTATTTCTCATACACATGGGACGTGCTCGCATTGGTTTGTTTAGATGTGCCCACATGTTGCAGTGTATCTGAGCACGTGAAACTTACTATATTTGCAACCGAAAAATATCACCTTCCTAACACAAAAATCGTAAGAGATACGAAACACGACGGCCCGATTTGGAAAATGTTCTAATCAGCTGCTCGCTCGATCTGCAACGCATACATCCAGTTGTCAAACGAAAGCATATGGCCTGCTGATTTTTGCACATTTCATTAGTTGGCGGGAATAACTAATGATTAATCATGTGGGCGTACCTACGAAGGGGATGCGTGAGCTCAACTAATGTCCTTGACACTATCATACTCCAATCGCAGATCAGACTGCTTAAACGCGACTAATTATCTTGGAACACGTAGACACGTCCTTCACGTAATGACTTGATCATTACTTTTTTTTTTTTTGCGTGTGACTTGATCATTACCTACGGATGAACCGATGTGCATCGCCAGACCATATATACAATTCAGTTATAGATGATATACGTACAACGAGAGTATTCCAAACTATTTTTGTAACGAGACAAGATTCTTCAAAAAGGGGGAAAGTGACTTTGGCTCCAAAGCTTCAATGATCCTTTCATTTGTAAAAATTCAATATCTATATTAATAAGTTTTAGAAAAAGCTAATAAAAAATCTAGACATAGTCGACGATGTAACCTACAAGCATGTATAACGTAATATGAATTTCTTTGTATTGTGGGCTACATAATGTTTTTCTGAAAAACCTAATAAAAATTGGAGATTTGAAAATATGCATACTCACACCTGCCTTTTTCATTTTTGTGAAGTATTTAAAATTTATATTTTGCACGTTTGTGATAAACATCACTATCCATATATAGATCTTTTTTCAGTTCTTATTTAAGTCATAAATATGATTTCAGAATTTTGTAAAGTAATAAGATCACTGAAGCCCGGGAGCCAAAAATCCCCTTAGAAAAGGATTGTTATACTACCTCTGATCCAAATTAATTGACTCCATGTCTCTACCCAATAAATGCATCTAGATACTCCTCCATTTCAATGAATAAGACACCCTCGTTTTACGTGTTATCTTTGACTAAAAATTACTTAAGGTGGAGCATATAAAGATCGTTGGTATAAGATTAACATCATTAGAAAGTATTTTTTAATACGAATCCAACAATACTAATTACATACAATATAAAAAAAATCTTAAAGTTCGTCTTCAATTAGGTGTGCGTCTTATTCATCGAAATGGAGGTAGTACATTCGTATCTAGATAAAATGGAGTCGATTATTTTAAATCAGCTTTAATATGCGACTAATTTGGTCAGATGACACCATCCAATTTTAAGTGTAATTCATGTGCAACTGAAAATTGGTTGTAACTCTAAATCCATGTACAATTCTCAATTACACGAATCACAATATAAGTCTAAGAACCGATCAAGATCTAATTGAATTAGATGCTGGTGGGTGTGTTTCTGGTTGGCCGTCGCTGGAGGCTGCGTCCTTCCACTCTCAGATTCCGGGCGAAATGAAGCCAGAACAGTGTGAACGTGACGCGCGCGACATATAAAGTATCCTTGCTTGATCAGATATTTTCGGCGATTACTTCAAACCGCAGCAGCTGGCCAGTACACATCGATCAGCCACCCAGTTCTGTCGAGAAACAAAGCATACGTACGTGTGTCGGCACGCATGCAAGTGCAACTCGTTTCGTGATCAGGACCACTGCTGCGGACATATATCTCTCTAAAGTCTAAACAGCTGATCGACACTGACATGAGTCGTAATGTCCTGCATAATTGTAAGGCTAAGTGGCAGGGTAAGTATCTCACCCATGGAGTTACTTTTGTATACTTCCTCCGTTCACGACTAGATTGCATTATGGGTTTAGTGTTAGATTGTATATATGGCATATGTATTTTGTACGTATTCCGTACTTTGTAACCCTAACCCTAACCGGCCTACGAGCCTATATATACAACAGGAACCCCGTGGCCTAAACCGCGCGATGCTTCCCCCAAAACCTCTCTCCCTCTTGGTTTCTACATGGTATCAGATTTCTTCGATCCTAAACCCTAGCCACCCCCCACCTAAACCCTAGCCGCAGCTCACCCTAGCGCCGCCGGCTCTCTTCCGCTGCATCCATGACGACCCCGGCCGCCTCCCTCAACGCCACGAGCGGCGCGCTCGTCTCCGCCTCCGGCGCTGCTCCGTCGGGGACTGCGCCCCGTCACGTCGCACCACTCGTCCTCAGCTTCTCCTCCGGCAACCACTCCAAGTGGCCCATCTACATGCGCGCCGCCCTGGGTCGTGCAGGCCTGATCGGCCACGTCGACGGCACCGCCGCCGCCAACCCCACCGACGCCGCATGGGCGGCGGACAACTACTCCGTGCTCAACATCCTCCACTCCGGCATCGACGAGGACATCGCCGACATGGTCCTCGCTCGCGATCAGACCGCCCGCCAGCTATGGCTTGCGATCCTCGAGCTCTTCTCCACCAACAAGGCGAACAAGGCCATCTATCTCGATAACGAGTTTCGTCAGCTTGTGCAGGGCGCCCTCTCCATCACCGAGTACTACCGTCGCCAAAAGTTCGTCGCCGACGCCCTCGCGGACAATGACTCGCCTGTCTCTGTGCGCGTCCTCGTCCTCAACACCCTGCGCGGCCTCAGCCCGCGGTTTGCCTCCGCCGCCACCATCATCTCCATGACGGAGCCCCTGCCCTCGTTCCTCCGCGTCCGGAGCATGCTCCTGATGGAGGAGATGCAGCAAGCCAACGCCGCCTCCAACGCGGTGTCCACTGCCTTTGTTGCCCAGGCTCGCCCGCCCGCGCCACCACCAACAACCTGCACTGGGGTCGGCTGCCAAGGCTCCGCCAAGCCCAAGCAAACATGGAAGCCGAAGCAGCCCAAGACTGGCGGCCGCGGCGCCCCTGCTGCACCACCTCGCGCTCCAGCACCGACGGGCCCATGGGTCTACTTCTCGCCGCCTCAGGGCCAGTGGCGTGCCCCCTACGCCACGCAGTACGCGCCTGGCATCCTCGGTCCACGGCCCCAGGCCTACAACACTGTCTCCGCGCCCCTGTACCAGTCGGCTCCATCCACCTCAACCGCGCCATCTTGGGACAACGCCGGCCTCATCGCCGCTCTCAACAACCTAGGCCTCCAGCAAGGGTCGTGGGTGATGGACACCGGCGCCACCTCTCACATGACCAACAACGATGGTAACCTCATGTCTACTACCCCTCTCTCCACTCCACACTTTGTCACCGTGGGCAACGGCTCTGCCGTCCCCATCTCCTCTTCTGGTCATACACTTTTTCGTTCTTCCTCTGGTCAAATCTTTAAACTCAACCATGTTCTCTTAGTTCCTCACTTAATCAAAATTTTTCTTTCTATTCGCCAGTTCACCCGTGATAATTACTGTACGGTTGAGTTTGACGCCTTTGGTTTCTCTGTGAAGGATCTGAAGACCCGTCGCGTGATCCTTCGCTGCAATAGTGATGGGGACCTCTACACCTTTCCCGGCTCCTCCACTCGCCGAGTGCCACCCACCGCCATGCTCGCCACCGTAGCCGCCGACTTGTGGCACCAGCGTCTAGGTCATCCTGGTCAAGATGCCATGTCGGCTCTCCAGCGTCTATCCTTAATAAAGTGTAATAAAACTCGTAGTATCTCGGTCTGTCATGCGTGTCAACTTGGCAAACATGTTTGGTTGCCATTTAGTTCATCTACATCAGCTTCTAGTGCCATTTTTGATTTGATACACTGCGATTTGTGGACCTCACCAATTATAAGCAATTCTGGTTTTCGTTACTATCTGGTTATAGTCGATGATTTTTCCCACTACTATTGGACGTTTCCACTTAAGCAGAAGTCTTGTGCTCCGCGTACTCTAGAAAATTTCTTCTCCTACGCACGCACACAATTTGGTACCTCCATACGCTCTCTTCAAACTGATAATGGCACCGAATTCATAAACTCCACTGTCCAAACTCTTCTCTCCACCCACGGCACCTCGCTATGTCTCTCCTGTCCTTACACATCTCAGCAAAACGGTAAAGCCGAGCGAGCAATCCGCACTATAAATGACACCATGCGCACGTTGTTATTTCATGCGCATCTCCCAGCATCCTTTTGGGCAGAAGCTCTTGCTGCCGCAACCTTCCTCCTAAACCGCCGCCCATGTAAAGCTATAGGGTCTTCCGTTCCCTATACGCGTCTCCACGGTCATCCACCATCGTACGATGCTCTTCGTGTCTTCGGTTGCTTGTGCTACCCTAATGTCACCTCTACAGCACAACACAAACTCAGTCCTCTGTCTGTTCCATGTGTGTTCCTCGGCTATCCTTCTAATCATTGTGGGTATCGCTGTTATGATCCGTCCTCTGGAAAAGTTCTAATCTCGCGACATGTTATTTTCGACGAGACTATTTTTCCCTTTCAGATGGCTACACCACCGGTTGCAACTCCATTGCAATCCTCGCGCCGCATGGACTTCCTCTTCACCGACACTTTGGAGTCCAGGCCGCCCCGCGCTGCCCCTGCCAGCTGCTGGCGTGTAGTCGACACGTCCGTTGGGAACCCCAAGAGGAAGGTGTGATGCACACAGCAGTAAGTTTTCCCTCAGTAAGAAACCAAGGTTATCGAACCAGTAGGAGTCAAGGAACACGTGAAGGTTGTTGGTGGCGGAGTGTAGTGCGGCGCAACACCAGGGATTCCGGCGCCAACGTGTAACCTGCACAACACAAGTACTTTGCCCCAACGTAACAGTGAGGTTGTCAATCTCACCGGCTTGCTGTAAACAAAGGATTAAATGTATAGTGTGGAAGATGATGTTTGTTTGCGAAGAACAGTAAAGAACAGAGTTTGCAGTAGATTGTATTTCAGATGTAAAGAATGGACCGGGGTCCACAGTTCACTAGTGATGTCTCTCCCATAAGATAAACAGATGTTGGGTGAACAAATTACAGTTGGGCAATTGACAAATAAATAAGGCATAACAATGCACATACATATATCATGATGAGTACTATGAGATTTAATCAGGGCATTACGACAAAGTACATAGACCGCTATCCAGCATGCATCTATGCCTAAAAAGTCCACCTTCAGGTTATCATCCGAACCCCCTCCAGTATTAAGTTGCAAACAACAGACAATTGCATTAAGTATGGTGCGTAACGTAATCAACACAAATATCCTTAGACAAAGCATCGATGTTTTATCCCTAGTGGCAGCAGCACATCTGTAGGGATTCGTTGCATAGAAAACAAAAATGTTCCTACCGCGAGAACGCAATCCAAGCCAAGATGCAATCTAGAAGACGGGAGCAACGAGGAGATGATCGAGACTCACCCTTGAAGATTTCCAAAGCCTACAAGATGAGGCTCTTGTTGCTGCAGTAGACGATCACTTGCCGCTTGCAAAAGCGCGTAGAAGATCTTGATCACGGTGCCACGATCGGGCAGCACCTCCATACTCAGTCACACGTTCGGTGTTGATGAAGACGACGTCCTTCTCCCCGTTCCAGCGGGCAGCGGAAGTAGTAGCTCCTCCTTGAATCCGGCAGCACGACGGCGTGGTGGCGGTGGCGATGGAGAACTCCGGCGGAGCTTCGCTAAGCGTGCGGGAGAGGTGGAGGAGAGAGGGGGCGGCTAGGGTTTGGGAGAGGGGGTGGCCGGCCTCTATGGGGTGCGGCCAGCTTGGTGGCTTGTGGTGGCCGGCCCCTCCCCTTGGCCCCTCATTATATAGGTGGAACCCCCAAGTGTTGGACTACAAGTCTTCGAATAAGACCCCAACCAAAAACCTTCCATGTTGTAGGGAAACCTACTCAAAGTGGGACTCCCACCCAAGTGGGATTCCCACCCTTCCATGAGGGGGGGTGGCCGGCCCCCTTGGTGGAGTCCACCTTGGACTCCCCCCTCTAGGGTTGGCCGGCCATGGGGAGGTGGAGTCCCTCCGGGACTCCTCCTTCCTTAGTGATTTCTTCCGGACTTTTCTAGAACCTTCTAGAACCTTCCATAAATGCACCGGATCATTTCCAAACTTGGAATATGACTTCCTATATATGAATCTTATTCTCCGGACCATTCCGGAACTCCTCGTGATGTCCAGGATCCCATCCGAGACTTCGAACAATTACTTCGAACTCCATTCCATACTCAAGTTCTACTATTACAACATCAAACCTTAAGTGTGTCACCCTACGGTTCGCGAACTATGTGGACATGGGTGAGAACTCTCTCCGACCAATAACCAATAGCGGGATCTGGAGATCCATAATGGCTCCCACATATTCAACGATGACTTAGTGATGGAATGAACCATTCACATACGATACCAATTTCCTTTGTCACGCGATATTTTACTTGTCCGAGGTTTGATCATCGGTATCACTCTATACCTTGTTCAACCTCGTCTCCTGACAAGTACTCTTTACTCGTACCGTGGTATGTGGTCTCTTATGAACTTATTCATATGCTTGCAAGACATTAGACGACATTCCACCGAGAGGGCCCAGAGTATATCTATCCATCATCGGGATGGACAAATCCCACTATTGATCCATATGCCTCAACTCATACTTTCCGGATACATAATCCCACCTTTATAACCACCCATTTACGCAGTGGCGTTTGATGTAATCAAAGTACCTTTCCAATATAAGTGATTTACATGATCTCATGGTCATAAGGACTAGGTAACTATGTATCGGAATCTTATAGCAAATAACTTAATGACGTGATCTTATGCAACGCTTAATTGGGTGTGTCCATTACATCATTCATATAATGATATAACCATGTTATTAATAACATCCAATGTTCATGATTATGAAACTAATCATCTATTAATCAACAAGCTAGTTAAGAGGCATACTAGGGACTCTTTGTTGTTTACATATGACACATGTATCAATGTTTCGGTTAATACAATTATAGCATGGTATATAAACATTTATCATAAACATAAAGATATATAATAACCACTTTTATTATTGCCTCTTGGGCATATCTCCAACAATATCCACAACCTTAGAACTTTCTGTCACTGTCCCAGATTTAATGGAGGCATGAACCCACTATCGAGCATAAATACTCCCTTTTGGAGTCACAAGTATCAACTTGGCCAAAGCCTCTACTAGCAACGGAGAGCATGCAAGAACATAAATAACATATATGATAGATTGATAATCAACTTGACATAGTATTCAATATTCATCGGATCCCAACAAACACAACATGTAGCATTACAAATAGATGATCTTGATCATGATAGGCAGCTCACAAGATCTAACATGATAGCACAATGAGGAGAAGACAACCATCTAGCTACTGCTATGGACCCATAGTCCAGGGGTGGACTACTCACACATCGATCCGGAGGTGATCATGGCGATGAAGAGACCTCCAGGAGATGATTCCTCTCTCCGGCAGGGTGCCGGAGGCGATCTCCTGAATCCCCCGAGATGGGATTGGCGGCGGCGGCGTCTCTGGAAGGTTTTCCGTATCGTGGCTCTCGGTACTGGGGGTTTCGCGACGAAGACTTTAAGTAGGCGGAAGGGCAGGTCAAGGGGCGTCACGGGGGCCCCACACAACAGGGCCGCGCGGCCAGGGCCCAGGCCGCGCCGCCCTAGTGTGTCGTCGCCCCGTGGCCCCACTTCGTTTCCTCTTCGGACTTCTGGAAGCTTCGTGGAAAAATAGGATCCTGGGCGTTGATTTCGTCCAATTCCGAGAATATTTCCTTTGTAGGATTTCTAAAACCAAAAACAGCAGAAAACAGCAACTGGCTCTTCGGCATCTCGTCAATAGGTTAGTGCCAGAAAATGCATAATAATGACATATAATGTGTATAAAACATGTGAGTATCATCATAAAAGTAGCATGGAACATAAGAAATTATAGATACGTTTGGGACGTATCAAGCATCCCCAAGCTTAGTTCCTACTCGCCCTCGAGTAGGTAAACGATAACAAGGATAATTTCTGAAGTGACATGCTATCATAATCTTGATCATACTATTGTAAAGCATATGAGATGAATGCAGTGATTTGAAGCAATGGTAAAGATAATGAATAAACAACTGAATCATATAGCAAAGACTTTTCATGAATAATACTTTCAAGACAAGCATCAATAAGACTTGCATAAAAGTTAACTCATAAAGCAATAAATTCTTAGTAGAGAGTTTTGAAGCAACACAAAGGAAGATATAAGTTTCAGCGGTTGCTTTCAACTTCAACATATTTATCACATGGATAATTGTCAACACAAAGTAATATAACAAGTGCAATAGGTAAACATGTAAGAATCAATGCACACAGTTCACACAAGTGTTTGCTTCTAAGATAGAAAGAAGTAGGTAAACTGACTCAACAATAAAGTAAAAGATTGGCCCTTCGCAGAGGGAAGCATGGATTACTATTTTTGTCACGCCCCGAAACCAGAATGACAGTCGCCGCGCGCTTATAGACCGAAAAGCCTATACACGCGCAAGGCTAAGAATGCAGGCAAAACCAGCACAGTGGATCTCGACAAGCTCATCTATTCAATTTACACATTCTTTTTTACATTTACAACTGAATATTCAATTCTCTAAGTCGATTCCCACCCTGCCGATTCAGCCTAACTTCTCAAATGTCGACTTCTCCTCCGCGATCTTAAGTTAGTGTCGACTGCATCTAGAAAAATGGAGGAAGCAAGGGTGAGTACGATAAATCATACTCAGCAAGTAGTATAACAAAGATGATCAATGGATTAGCCAAAATCAAAGGAGAATGACAAAGTGTTAGTCGGAACCGGATATCATGGATACGACAAAGGAATGAAAATTAGCGGAAATGGACAAGGAAAATATTGGCATCACACATGACAGCAAGCTTCCCTACCCGGGAGTCACAGGGGTGAAATTTCACACTTTTACGCTCTGCAGAGGGGTACTCCGACATCGACAGCCTCGACCAGAACCACAGAGGTTCCAGAAGAGCAGAGTTCTTTAGCCCGCCGGGACACGACAACTTGACTTACTAGTATGGGTCGCTCCCAAGGATCCATCACCGATACCCTGTTCGGACCAAGCGTCGTTCCCATTGGAGAACTCAGACAGTCCCATACCTGAACTATGACCGGTACAATATGTTTGCCGTCGTGACACCAATACAGATCAACGGAAATATTTAGACAGATAAATAACAATAATTGTAGAAGTGAGGCCAAAACAATATTCTTGTGGCTCCGCACAAGCCCCTGTAAATCATACATATTTTATCAAGACTGAGAGACACATCTCTCTCCAACGGCACCATGATCCAAGATCTTGTGCAACAACATCCAAGAGGTTAACAAGAATTCAACAATAGCAATATGAGAGCAAGGATTCAAGTGATTTTCAAAGGGAAGCAAACTAGCTGAGCAGCTACTTGCATGATCAAAGAATTAGCAGGGCATCCACTTTCATACTTCACCGATCAAAGAAAATAGCAACGGGATAGGATTGGTAGGGTAACTACTTGCCTTGATAATAAGATCATAACCATGTTAGCACTATTCTTATCGATCAACCACTCGACTCCGCTCTCCACGGCATATGGATCAATTCTCTCCGTACAGCAGTATGCATCTGTGCCGCCATGCACTTAGCTCCTCGTCGGACTTTCTCTCACTCTCTGAATATTAGTGGTCTTACTCTCTTTTTCTGCCTTCGCTCTTGTTCGACGCAGGGGGTAAAAGCTAGAAACGCTGGTATTTATAGGACTTGAGCACCGTGGGAACTCCAGCTAAATATCTAAGCCGCGCTGGCCCTTGCCGCTTGCCGTCTTGACCCTTCGGGTGACCCTTTGAAGCAGTGTAGAAATCGTCGCTTGCTGCTGCCCCTCCAAGCGAGACAGGATCACTTCCAGTGCACGTACGTGTCAGTCAATAACGTGATGGCTTCCATTCTGAAGTCCACGCAGAAGATTTGGGCTTCCAAGCCACTCCTATGCTGCCAGCAAAGCTATAACACCCAGCCACGTTTTGCCTTTCATAATTGAGTACCATGCATGAACCCTGCCGACATGAAATCAAGCCAAAGCTGCACTTCTATTCCTCTCTCACGTAGTACTAGTTACCTACTTTTAATTTGCTCCATCGACGTGCACTAGTACTACTGGTTAGTGATCAGGTAAAAGAGAGTTAGCTTTCCATTGTAATTAACTTCTCTAAATTTGTTGCAATCCATTAAAAAGTCCAATTTTAGGAAAATCATGATAGCAAAAATCACAATTAGAAGTTAGTAATTTTTTTTTTCACCTTGCTTAATTAATAGGCTAAAAATTCGGGTTATCACATCCTCCCCACCTTATAAGAATTTCGTCCTCGAAATTCAGCACAAAACAAACTTAAGTTTTTTTTTTTTAAAAAAAAAAACATGTCTCAAAAGTTAGCCGCAAAAATTTAACTAACGTTTCTACCCAATTTTGCCCTCGTATCCTAAACCTAGAGCTCTGATACCACTAAACTGTCACGCCCCGAAACCAGAATGACAGTCGCCGCGCGCTTATAGACCGAAAAGCCTATACACGCGCAAGGCTAAGAATGCAGGCAAAACCAGCACAGTGGATCTCGACAAGCTCATCTATTCAATTTACACATTCTTTTTTACATTTACAACTGAATATTCAATTCTCTAAGTCGATTCCCACCCTGCCGATTCAGCCTAACTTCTCAAATGTCGACTTCTCCTCCGCGATCTTAAGTTAGTGTCGACTGCATCTAGAAAAATGGAGGAAGCAAGGGTGAGTACGATAAATCATACTCAGCAAGTAGTATAACAAAGATGATCAATGGATTAGCCAAAATCAAAGGAGAATGACAAAGTGTTAGTCGGAACCGGATATCATGGATACGACAAAGGAATGAAAATTAGCGGAAATGGACAAGGAAAATATTGGCATCACACATGACAGCAAGCTTCCCTACCCGGGAGTCACAGGGGTGAAATTTCACACTTTTACGCTCTGCAGAGGGGTACTCCGACATCGACAGCCTCGACCAGAACCACAGAGGTTCCAGAAGAGCAGAGTTCTTTAGCCCGCCGGGACACGACAACTTGACTTACTAGTATGGGTCGCTCCCAAGGATCCATCACCGATACCCTGTTCGGACCAAGCGTCGTTCCCATTGGAGAACTCAGACAGTCCCATACCTGAACTATGACCGGTACAATATGTTTGCCGTCGTGACACCAATTCAGATCAACGGAAATATTTAGACAGATAAATAACAATAATTGTAGAAGTGAGGCCAAAACAATATTCTTGTGGCTCCGCACAAGCCCCTGTAAATCATACATATTTTATCAAGACTGAGAGACACATCTCTCTCCAACGGCACCATGATCCAAGATCTTGTGCAACAACATCCAAGAGGTTAACAAGAATTCAACAATAGCAATATGAGAGCAAGGATTCAAGTGATTTTCAAAGGGAAGCAAACTAGCTGAGCAGCTACTTGCATGATCAAAGAATTAGCAGGGCATCCACTTTCATACTTCACCGATCAAAGAAAATAGCAACGGGATAGGATTGGTAGGGTAACTACTTGCCTTGATAATAAGATCATAACCATGTTAGCACTATTCTTATCGATCAACCACTCGACTCCGCTCTCCACGGCATATGGATCAATTCTCTCCGTACAGCAGTATGCATCTGTGCCGCCATGCACTTAGCTCCTCGTCGGACTTTCTCTCACTCTCTGAATATTAGTGGTCTTACTCTCTTTTTCTGCCTTCGCTCTTGTTCGACGCAGGGGGTAAAAGCTAGAAACGCTGGTATTTATAGGACTTGAGCACCGTGGGAACTCCAGCTAAATATCTAAGCCGCGCTGGCCCTTGCCGCTTGCCGTCTTGACCCTTCGGGTGACCCTTTGAAGCAGTGTAGAAATCGTCGCTTGCTGCTGCCCCTCCAAGCGAGACAGGATCACTTCCAGTGCACGTACGTGTCAGTCAATAACGTGATGGCTTCCATTCTGAAGTCCACGCAGAAGATTTGGGCTTCCAAGCCACTCCTATGCTGCCAGCAAAGCTATAACACCCAGCCACGTTTTGCCTTTCATAATTGAGTACCATGCATGAACCCTGCCGACATGAAATCAAGCCAAAGCTGCACTTCTATTCCTCTCTCACGTAGTACTAGTTACCTACTTTTAATTTGCTCCATCGACGTGCACTAGTACTACTGGTTAGTGATCAGGTAAAAGAGAGTTAGCTTTCCATTGTAATTAACTTCTCTAAATTTGTTGCAATCCATTAAAAAGTCCAATTTTAGGAAAATCATGATAGCAAAAATCACAATTAGAAGTTAGTAATTTTTTTTTTCACCTTGCTTAATTAATAGGCTAAAAATTCGGGTTATCACAATTTTTGTGCTAGAGGTTTTCATTTGAAAACATAGAAACAATTTTGTCAACGGTAGTAATAAATCATATGTGTTATGTATAAGATATCTTATAAGTTGCAAGCCTCATGCATAGATTACCAATAGTGCTCGCACCTTGTCCTAATTAGCTTGGATTTACATGGATTATCATTGCATAACATATGTTTCAACCAAGTGTCACAAAGGGGTACCTCTATGCCGCCTGTACAAAGGTCTAAGGAGAAAGATCGCATTTGATTTCTCGTTTTTGATTATTCTCAACTTAGACATCCATACCGGGACAACATAGACAACAGATAATGGACTCCTCTTTAATGCATAAGCATTCAACAACAGATAATATTCTCATAAGAGATTGAGGATTGATTGTCCAAACTGAAACTTCCACCATGATTCATGGTTTTAGTTAGCGGCCCAATGTTCTTGTCTAACAATATGCATACTCAAACCATTTGATCATGTTAAATCACCCTTACTTCAGACAAGACGAACATGCATAGAAACTCACATGATATTCAACAAAGGTGTAATAGTTGGTGGCGTCCCCAGAAATATGGTTACCGCTCAACAAGCAACTTATAAAGAAATAAGATACATAAGTACATATTCTTCACCACAATAGTTTTTAAGGCTATTTTCCCATGAGCTATATATTGCAAAGACAAAGAATAGAATTTTAAAGGTAGCACTCAAGTAATTTACTTTGGAATGGCAGAGAAATACCATGTAGTAGGTAGGTATGGTGGACACGAATGGCATAGTTTTTGGCTCAAGGATTTGGATGCACGAGAAGAATTCCTCTCAATACAAGGCTAGGCTAGCAAGGTTGTTTGAAGCAAACTCAAGTATAAAATGGTACAGCAAAACTTACATAAGAACATATTGCAAGCATTATAAGACTCTACGATGTCTCCTTGTTGTTCAAACACCTTAACCAGAAAATATCTAGACTCTAGAGAAACTAATCATGCAAACCAAATTTTAACAAGCTCTATGTAGTTCTTCATTAATAGGTACAAGATACATGATGCAAGAGCTTAAACATGATCTATATGAGCACAACAATTGCCAAGTATCAAATTATTCAAGACATTATACCAACCTTCGCCATGAACATTAAGAATAAAGCTAAGAACACATGTGTTCATACGAAACAGCAGAGCGTGTCTCTCTCCCAAACAAGGAATGCTAGGATCCGATTTTATTCAAACAAAAACAAAAATAAAAACAAACAGACGCTCCAAGTAAAGCACATAAGATGTGACGAAATAAAAATATAGTTTCACTAGAGGTGACCTGATAAGTTGTCGATGAAGAAGGGATGCCTTGGGCATCCCCAAGCTTAGATGCTTGAGTCTTCTTAAAATATGCAGGGATGAACCACGGGGGCATCCCCAAGCTTAGACTTTTCACTCTTCTTGATCATATTGTATCATCCTCCTCTCTTGACCCTTGAAAACTTCCTCCACACCAAACTCAAAACAAACTCATTAGAGGGTTAGTGCATAATCGAAAATTCATATATTCAGAGGTGACATAATCATTCTTAACACTTCTGGACATTGCACAAAGCTACTGAAAGTTAATGGAACAAAGAAATCCATCAAACATAGCAAAACAGGCAATGCGAAATAAAAGGCAGAATCTGTCAAAACAGAACAGTCCGTAAAGCCGAATTTTTCTGGGGCACTTAACTTGCTCAGATGAAAATGCTCAGATTGAATGAAAGTTGCGTACGTATCCGAGGATCACGCACGTAAATTGGCAGATGTTTGTAAATTTCCTACAGAAGGAGCTGCTCAATTTCGTGACAGTAAGAAATCTGTTTCTGCGCAGTAATCGAAATCTAGTATCATCTTTACTATCAAAGACTTTACTTGCCACAACAATGCAATAAAATAAAGATAAGGAGAGGTTTCTACAGTAGTAACAACTTCCAAGACTCAAATATAAAACAAAAGTCCAGAAGTAAAATAATGGGTTGTCTCACATAAGCGCTTTTCTTTAACGCCTTTCAGCTTGGCGCAGAAAGTGTGAATCAAGTATTATCAAGAGATGAAGCATCAACATCAATAGGTATCTTGGATGCTCCATTATCCATAGTGGTACTAAGGGCTTTTTCAATTTTAGGCCTATAATAATTTTTTGGCTTAGGCACTTTAGAGACATACATGAACTTTTGCTCCTTACCCACATAAGCTTTCTCCTTAAACTTAAGAGAAGAAAAAGTTGAACCCAAGGTTCCCATAGCTTCTTCAAGTTCACTAATCCTATGGGTTCGATTATCATGAGTAGCACAAGTTTCTAAAATGGCAATTCTCTCATTAATTCCACTTAGAGTTTTATCAAGTTTATCAGTGTTATTAAGTAATATTCCCAATTTAGTCTCAACACTTGGAAGATTTTTTTCTATGGCTTCCAACTTTTTCATGACATCTTCAAGAGAGATTTCAATTTTAGCTTCATTAATAGGTGGTATTCCAACTAGACTCTCAATGATGCAACTAGCTTCTAAAGCAGGAGTGCCTAGGAAATTACCTCCCGCAAGAGTATCAACAACATACATATTCCAACTAGAGATACCAACATAAAAGTTCCTAAGTAGTATAATAGTGGAGTGTTTCTTAATGCACCTATGATGAGCATCACTAATTCTATACCAAGCATCTTTAAAACTTTCTCCCCCTTGTTGCTTAAACGAACGAACTTCAACTTCAGGATTACTCATTTTTAGCAGTAGTAAATAAAGCAAACTAAATAAAGTAAATGCAAGTAACTAATTTTTTTGTGTTTTTAATATAGAGATCAAGACAGTAAATAAAGTAAAGCTAGCAACTAATTTTTTTTGTATTTTTGATATAAAGAGCAAACAAAGCAGTAAATAAAATAAAGTAAAGCAAGACAAAAACAAAGTAAAGAGATTGGATGTGGGAGACTCCCCTTGCATCGTGTCTTGATCTCTCCGGCAATGGCGTCAGAAAAAGTCTTGCTGGCGTGTAGTCGACACGTCCGTTGGGAACCCCAAGAGGAAGGTGTGATGCGCACAGCAGTAAGTTTTCCCTCAGTAAGAAACCAAGATTATCGAACCAGTAGGAGTCAAGGAACACGTGAAGGTTATTGGTGGCGGAGTGTAGTGCGGCGCAACACCCGGGATTCCGGCGCCAACGTGGAACCTGCACAACACAATCAAAGTACTTTGCCCCAACGTAACAGTGAGATTGTCAATCTCACCGGCTTGCTGTAAACAAAGGATTAAATGTATAGTGTGGAAGATGATGTTTGTTTGCGAAGAACAGTAAAGAACAGAGTTTGCAGTAGATTGTATTTCAGATGTAAAGAATGGACCGGGGTCCACAGTTCACTAGTGGTGTCTCTCCCATAAGATAAATAGCATGTTGGGTGAACAAATTACAGTTGCGCAATTGACAAATAAAGAAGGCATAACAATGCACATACATATATCACGATGAGTACTATGAGATTTAATCAGGGTATTACGACAAAGTACATAGACCGCTATCCAGCATGCATCTATGCCTAAAAAGTCCACTTTCAGGTTATCATCCAAACCCCTTCCAGTATTAAGTTTCAAACAACAGACAATTGCATTAAGTATGGTGCGTAATGTAATCAACACAAATATCCTTAGACAAAGCATTGATGTTTTATCCCTAGTGGCAACAGCACATCCACAACCTTAGAACTTTCTGTCACTGTCCCAGATTCAATAGAGGCATGAACCCACTATCGAGCATAAATACTCCCTCTTGGAGTCACAAGTATCAACTTGGCCAGAGCCTCTACTAGCAACGGAGAGCATGCAAGAACATAAACAACACATATATGATAGATTGATAATCAACTTGACATAGTATTCCATATTCATCGGATCCCAATAAACACAACATGTAGTATTACAAATAGATGATCTTGATCATGATAGGCAGCTTACAAGATCTAACATGATAGCACAATGAGGAGAAGACAACCATCTAGCTACTGCTATGGACCCATAGTCCAGGGGTGAACTACTCACACATCAATCCGGAGGCGATCATGGTGATGAAGAGACCTCCGGGAGATGATTCTCCTCTCCGGCAGGGTGCCGGAGGCGATCTCCTTAATCCCCCGAGATGGGATTGGCGGCGGCGGCGTCTCTGGAAGGTTATCCGTATCGTGGCTCTCGGTACTGGGGTTTTCGCGACGAAGGCTTTAAGTAGGCGGAAGGGCGGAGTCGGAGGGCTGACGAGGGGCCCACCCCATAGGGCGGCGCGGGCCCCTCCCTGACCGCGCCGGCCTATGGGTACGGGGCCTCGTCGCCCCACTTCTTTTCCCTTTCGGTCTTCTGGAATCTTCGTGGAAAAATAAGACCCTGGGCGTTGATTTCGTCCAATTCCGAGAATATTTCCTTTGTAGGATTTCTGAAACCAAAAATAGCAGAAAACAGCAACTGGCTCTTCGGCATCTCGTCAATAGGTTAGTGCCGGAAAATGCATAATAATGACATAAAGTGTGTATAAAACATGTGAGTATCATCATAAAAGTAGCATGGAACATAAGAAATTATAGATACGTTTGAGATGTATCACCAGCACGCCTGCCGCGGCAGGCAACCTGAGCAGTCCCCTGCCTCCGCCAGCTGCAGCACCGCCATGGCCTGTTGTCTCCATGCGCACGCCGGTCGACCGTTCCCCTCCACCGACCACGGCCACGGCGCCTCCGCCGCGCACGACCAGGATAGGGCGTGTCATTCGCCCCCCACCTCGGCTGAACCTCTCGGCCGTGGTCTCCACCGTGCCTCCTGCTCCTACTACATTTCGGCAAGCGATGCAGGATCCCTTGTGGCGTGCGGCCATGGCTGATGAGCACCAAGCTCTCGTTGACAACAAGACTTGGTCCCTTGTTCCCCGTCCGCCTCATGCCAACGTCGTTACTGGGAAGTGGATTTACCGTCATAAGTTCCACTCTGATGGTCGTCTTGCTTGTCACAAGGCTCGCTGGGTTGTTCGTGGCTGGGAGTTGATTATGATGAGACATTCAGTCAAGCCCGCCACTATACGGATTGTTCTCACTCCTGGCCGATACGTCAGCTCCACGTCAAGAATGCCTTTCTCAATGGAACTCTTGATGAGGAGGTCTACTATCAGCAGCCCCCCGGATTTGTTGATGAGCATCATCCAGATCATGTCTGTCGCCTGCATAAGTCCCTCTACGGTTTGAAGCAAGCTCCTCGTGCCTGGTACCAGCGGTTTGCGACTTACATATCCTCTCTGGGCTTTGCTGCTCCTGTGACAGATACTTCTCTCTTCATTCTGAAGAGTGGTGCTGATATGGCATATCTCTTTCTATACGTCGATGACATCATCATTACGGCTTCATCGACTACATTTCTTCAGCATCTTCTGGACAGACTGCATAGCGAGTTTGCCATGACTGATCTTGGCGATCTTCACTTCTTTCTCGGTATTGCGGTCAACCGCTCCTCGGATGGACTTTTTCTTTCTCAACGACAGTATGCTTCGGATCTTCTTCAGCGCTCTGGGATGTCAGACTGTCATCCGGCTTCTACACCAGTTGATACTCAGTCTAAACTCTCAGCCACAGAGGGTGATCTTGTTCCTGATGCTACTGAGTATAGAAGCTTGGCTGGTGCTCTTCAGTATCTTACTCTGACGCGTCCAGATATCTCCTATGTTGTTCAGCAACTCTGTCTTCATATGCATGCTCCCAGGATGCCTCATCTTGCTCTTGTCAAGCGAGTTCTTCGGTACATACGGGGTACCCTGGATTTTGGTCTATACCTGCATGCTTCTTCCTCGACTGCTCTCACAGCTTACTCTGATTCTGATTGGGCTAGTTGCCCTGACTCTCGGCGCTCTACATCTAGCTACTGTGTTTACTATGGCGACAGTCTCATTTCCTGGTCCTCTAAGCGTCAGACTATTGTTTCTCGCTCCAGTGCTGAAGCTGAGTACCGAGCTGTTGCTCATGCTGTCGCTGAATGCTGTTGGATACGCCAGTTACTTCAGGAGCTCCATCATCCTCTTCATTCTGCCACACTTGTCTATTGTGACAATGTGTCTGCCATATACATGTCTTCGAATCCTGTTCCGCATCGCCGTACAAAGCACATCGAGATCGACATACACTTTGTGCGTGAGAAGGTTACTCTTGGAGAGGTTCGTGTACTGCATGTGCCCTCCACTCTTCAGTTTGCTGATGTGATGACGAAGGGATTGCCGAGTCAGCTGTTCTTCGACTTTCGGTCCAGTCTCTGCGTCCGAGAACCTCCCGATGTGACTGTGTGGGGGGGGGTGTTAGCTTGTATATATCTGTATAGGTGTCGTGTATGTATTTTGTACGTATTCCGTACTTTGTAACCCTAACCCTAACCGGCCTACGAGCCTATATATACAACAGGAACCCCGTGGACTAAACCGCGCGAGGCTTCCCCCAAAACCTCTCTCCCTCTCGGTTTCTACATTTAGTCAAAGTCAAAGATTTTAAAGTTTAACCAAATTTTGGAAAAAATAAAGTATCTACAACGCAAAACCTAAAGTATCAAAATTATTATAAGTTATATTTTCATAATCTATGCATTTGGAATAATGAATGTTGATATTTTTCTATATTACTTGTCAAAGTTGAGAAAGTTTGACTCTAGAAAATCCTAGAACGCGAAGTAATCAAAAATGGAGGGAGTACTTGTACATACTCGCCCCATTGCATTTTTATCTAATCCTACTAATTGAAGACAAACTAGTACTCGGACCTAAATATTTGTCGTAGATTTAAGTGAAAATTAGGTTAAAACATGTCTAGATTCATTAAACAACAACAGGTACTCCCTCCATACCGGTTTACTGGACTCACTTTAGAATTAGAGAACTTCACAAAAATTAGGCTTGATTTGCTAGTTAATACTGAATTAATTGCTATCAGTTCTTGAAAACAAGCAGCGCCCACCTCTCCCTCTTAATATCATTAGCCATGCAAAACGGTTTTTGCTTGCGTCCTATGTGAAAAGTCTTACCATGTTGTGTGAACTCTTCCTCCTTCCGTGTGAATATTCATGCAAACCAATGACGTGGGCCTTCCCCTGATCTCTCGCCTTTCCATGATAATTACCCGAGACAAAAACTACTATCGTTAACAGTAATTATTTGAGCCAATCGCTAGTAACCTTGATCACAACGCTCAACATAAGAAGCCCAATAAACCGATATAGAGGGAGTATTTAGGATCAGACCAAATAATGCATTTATTACTACTACTTAGATATATGAGCTACCAATCCAAACTTATATTAAAAGTAATGACATCTAATAGAGAGAGCCGGGCTGCTTCATTTTGGCTCTCTTTTTGTTGACTACGAAAAACAAATAGTGTAGAATATATAATAAAAGAGAACAGAGGGAGTACATAGTGAACATCACTTGTAGCTCCTAAGTTCGGAATGTCTTTACAAAAAACAAATAAAAATTTCATTTTAAGACTTAAAAAATTCTGAAAGAACAAACAAGTACATATATTATGTCTAGTATGTTCAACCAAATTTGCACAAATATATCTGCAACAAAAGGAAGACCGATTTTAGAAGGAAAAAAATAGTTCTTTTAGAGCCAAGATTCTGCAACTTTTGTGTTGCATGCCTACAATAAAGCATATTATCAAGCAAAACTCTGCAGATATGTAGAGAACATATGTATGTATCCATGTAAAAACATTTAGATTTTTTTGAAATTTTAAAATACTATTTTCGACAAATTTGAAGTACTGCTTAAACTCTAGAGCCAAAACACCTTGCGTCTGCCCATGAAAGGTAGCACATTTTGTAAAGGGGACTTAAAACTACTGAACATAAATTTGCAGCCCAACTCTCCTTCCCCATTCATTAACTCTAAGCATTTAATTCTTTATCAAACATAAAATTTAATTTATATAGAATATATGTCCATTTTTTGGATCCATTTGACCATCCTCTTCTTCTTGATGAGGTTGATGAAATAATACGAATGTTGCAAAACGAGGATTTGTTGCTTACATTTTTTCTTGAAGGGCATGTTTGACATGTTGCAAACTTTTTCACAAGGTATACATATCCACGAAAATTGTTGCAAAAATATATTGATTGTAAAAAATGTTTCACGTAATCCACGAGTTCAGATCGTCCTGCAAAAACTATGAATTTTTTTGTTGCAATAGAATATTGCATTCGGAAAAAATATTGCACCAAATCCATAAGTTTAACGTCTTCCTGAAAAACAATGTAACGATTTATCGCAATTCTACATTTCTTTGCTATGGGGGCCTTTTTTTGTCATTGTTGTATACGATGGACAACCTAGATCTACCTTAGAGCAGGTCTAACAGGCCCCTTATTTCTCTGCCCCGTATAACGCGAGTTTCTCGCCCCGTATCCTAAAAGTGCGTCTTGCTGAACCATTTCGTCTAGCAGACCCCGTATTCCGCCCTGTATTTTTAAAAATTAAAACCCCGGGAAAATTAAACCATAGTTCATCTTCATTGATCATACACTGGATCATACATATACATAGCGATCTACTGCGATCCTAGCTACTCGAGGATGATGAATGGCACGAAAGGCCCCCTGGCGGCAGCCTCCTCCTCCGCCCTGGCGGCAGCCTCCTTCGCCTGGAATTCCGCCACGGCGGCGATGGCCGCCGCCTCCTCCTCTGCCTCCGCCCGAGCTTTCTCGGCGGCATCCGCCTCGGATTCGGCCACCGCACGCCGGATGGCCGCCTCCTCCTCCGCCGCCTCCTCTTCCTCCGCGCCGCCTCCTCTTCCTCCGCGCCGCCTCCGCTTCCTCCGCCGATGGTGCTGCCGATGGTCGCCCTCCATGCCGCCTTCGCCGCGCGGTCGCGCTGCCACTCGGCGAGCCACTTCTCGAAGGCTTCGCCGCTCATCGGCTTGAGCGGCGGATCTTGCCGGTACCACCGCCCACCCGCGGCGTACTCCCGGAGCGGATCCGGCACGTAGAGCGCGCCGGCGTACTGGCACGCCGCACGGCGGCTCCCCGCGGCGGAGCGCTTGCACTTGAGCCTCCAGGCTTCCTCCACGGTGTCCGGCGAGCGGGGTCGCTTCGATCCGCTCGCCGGCGAGGCCCTACTACGGCGGCGGGAGTCCATGCAGGTGGCGGCGGGTGGAATGCGGCGCGGGGGAGGGAGGAATTGCTCGCCGGAGCAGGGTGGAGGCGGCGGCGGCGCACGGCGGAGCTAGGGTTGCGAGTGAGGGGTTAACCCCTCACTCGCACCTGCGCCCGGTATAAGTAGGGGGCGGAGGGGCCGATTTCCTGGGCCCCGTATTCCGCCGAAACGGGGCGGCCCGAATACGGGGCCTGCTAGACGGCCCAAACCGCGCCTGCCCCGTATCTCGCCGGAATTTTACGGGTGGGCGGGTTATAAGGGGCCTGTTAGACATGCTCTTAGTAAGGCGATCAGACACAGCTAGGTCCAGTATCTGCCATCCGAGGCCTAGCATAGCCCTCTTAGTAAAACCTTTCTGCATGGTTTTATAAAAAGGGGTAGATTGTATCCAATAGAAAATACCCGGAAAGCGTGGAAATAAAAAAGAGTATCAATAGAACCTGTTTGCATCAGTCTTATACGTGATACCGGTTAGTAGGTAGCTTAACTAGAATTATGCCACAGTTACCCATGACACTTCAACGACACTCACTCTAGATGAATACAGATTTAATAATAGATTGTGTGTACTACGTAAGATGGTGAGAGGAAGCCCATTCAATCCTGTCCACAGAACTAGCTTAGCTTAGACTTGGCATACACATTTTTCCTTCCAAGATTAAGAAATTACGTCAATGACAACGACCTTAACTACTCCAAAATGTCCACACCAATATGAATGGTTCACCTAATTGAAGTAAATAGAGACATGCATGCAACGTACTTGGATCCCTGGATGCATCCATTTGTCCCATTATTACCTCGATCAAAATGTATCGAGCGTGGTTGAGAAGTGGAATGTACGGTCTCAACATCTGGAGTTGAACTTTTCGTGAACTCGAATTCATGTTCTTACGTAGTGCGTAACACTTTCTTTAGGAAAAAGAAAAGGTTCATCCACCAAATTCTTGAAAAAAGCCTGAACTCACATCTAATGATACAAAAATCTTGCGCGTTAACCACCAAATCTAACCGCGTGATCTAATTTGTGGCTGGCAGTGCTCGAGCGGCTCACAGCACTTAGAACAGGCTTTACTAATTAATTCTGTCACTGTCTTATCACGTAGGTTTTGGAGTAATCTTTTTCCTCTTCTGCGAAAGGTTTTGGGGGTAACCTAGGCGCGAATGTGCTCTGGATCACAAATCTTGTTCCATGTAATGATTAAAGCTGGGTCTGATAGCAACTTGCAATCGATTGGACGAATCAATGTACCAAATCCTAAGATATTGCAAGGACACTTCTACTATAGAGCCCTGAGAAAACGTGCACTACTATAAGAGCAATTCCAATAGTATAGCTAGTTATTGACTATAAGCAAGATGTCATGTCATCTATAGTTAACATGTAGCCAACAAGTACAATAGTTGGCTATAAGAATGTACTACTTTTTTAATAGATGACCCACTTTTCATTCACACACCTTACCTAGGAGCACATTGCTAGAGCTAGCTCTTGCATAAGAACCCACTTACATTCTCTCTTATCTTCTCTCTCTTCCAATTAGGCGCAAATATGTTATTGTAATCTTTGTAGCGAACTGACTAGGCCTTATTGTACTTACTCTAAAGACCTTCGCCGAGAGTTGTTATTGTTAGATGCAATTCGTATCCGTATAGGTATGGTATAGTATATCAACATATACGGACTCTTTCCTGTATAACAGGTTTTTTCCTGTCCTTAACACGTACCCGAACGCGTGAACCGGGGTATCGTTTCCCTCTCCAACCCCACGATCGACAGTTATAACAGTCACTTCATCAACACTCTTTTTACAATTACATCAGGAGTACTTCTGTTTAGAATCGTCAGAGACGAGTAGACAGTTCTCTCCAAGTGCCGTCAATGTTTAATGACTCATGATAGACTCACAGACGGAAACCTGGGTAAGAAACTAAGAACTGTCTGATATAACTTCATGCATGGATGGTTCTTATTTATAATCATCGAAGCTTATGACTGCAAGCAGAAAGGTTTCACTCAAACCGTCTACGGAAGTAAACATTTGGTTGGCCCAGATCTACTTGTCTCCTATATTAACATCCAAAGATATGTGGAACTCCGACATTTCATCCATGCCTTCTATCCTCCACCATAATGGCGTCCGACTCGATCACGCGACATGCCATCATCACCTTGAACTCAGATTAGGCGCCATCGATCTATTGTCTTTTCTCGTTGTTACAAAAAAAAAATTCATTTCATAAACGGTTGTGTGCATCTTAGGTATGCAGAGGCTGAGTGTAATGTTTGATACTTCGAGTAATAAAGCAACCTTTATCGAAAACAAAGATTTTTTCAAGAACACACATGAGAATTACGTGTCTTCATCATTAAGATAGAAAGAAGGTCCAATTACAAGAACTAGCGGAGAGCGCCGATCACATGCCAAAGGACTCCCATCTAACGTATGTGCAGCGGCCACTTGTCACAATCCTAACCCTACCGCCTCCGCGCGGTGACCGCCGCGCCGGGGCGCCCACTCCTTCCTTCCCTCGGCCTCCTCAGCATCTCCAACCCTCCCGCTGCCATCGCCCTCGGCGTCACCGGGCAAAGCCCGTGCGGCGCGGAGGCGGCGGCGATTTTCCTCGGCTAGGAGATCGGGGGCGCGGCGGCGACTCGTCCCCCCGTTTCTAGTGGCGGTGGAGGAGGGTGGCGGCAACTGATACGTCTCCAACCTATCTATAATTTCTGATGTTCCATCCTAGTTTTATGACAATACCTACATGTTTTGCTCACACTTTATAATGATTTCATGAATTTTCCGGAACTAACCTATTACCAAGATGCCACAGTGCCAGTTCCTGTTTTCTGCTGTTTTTGGTTCCAGAAAGGCTGTTCGGGCAATATTCTCAGAATTCGACGAAACAAAGACCAAACATCATATTTCACCGAGACGGACCAGAACACCGAAGGAGAGTCGGAGGGGAGGCCTACGGCTCCCAGACCACAGGGCGGCGCGGCCTGGAAGGGGGGCGCGCCAGCCTATGGTGTGGGCCCCCCAGGCACCTCCTTGCGCCGCCTCTTCGCCTATATAACCCCTCGCGACGTAAAAACCCTATACCAATTGACGAAACTCCAGAAAGACTCCAGAAGCGCCGCCGCCATCGCGAAACTCCAATACGGGGGACAGAATCTCTGTTCCGGCACGCCGCCGGGAGGGAAGTGCCCCCGGAAGCCATCTCCATCGACGCCACCGCCTCGATCATGCTCCGTGAGTAGTTCCCCCATGGACTACGGGTTCTAGCTGTAGCTAGTTGGTACTCTCTCTCCCATGTACTTCAATACAATGATCTCATGAGCTGCCTTACATGATTGAGATTCGTCTGATATAATCGGTGTTGTGTTTGTTGGGATCCGATGAATTGTTACATTATGATCAGTCTATCTATATAAGTTTGTGAAGTTATTGTTGCTGCAATCTTGTTGTGTTTAATGCTTATCACTAGTGCACGAGTGGCATGATCTTAGATTTAAGCTCTATACTTATTGCTTAGATTGTATCTACAAGTTGTTTGCACATGTCTATGTCCGGAACCCGAGGCCCCAGAGTGACAGCAACTGGGATAACTAGAGGGAAGGCGTAGGTATGAGGATCACATGTTTTCACCAAGTGTTAATGCTTTGCTCCGGTGCTCTATTAAAAGGAGTACCTTAATTGCCAGTAGATTTCCTTGAGGCCCGGCTGCCACCGGCTGGTAGGACAAAAGATGTTATGCAAGTTTCTCATTGTGAGCACGTATGACTATATATGGAAAGCATGCTTACATGATTAATAATCTTGATGTTCTGTCTTAATGCTATTTCAATCCTATCAATTGCCCAACTGTAATTTGTTCACCCAACACTTGTCATTGTTATTGGAGAGTTACCAGTAGTGTAGATAGCTGGGAACCCCGGTCCATCTCTCATCATCATATACTCGTTCCTATATGACATTGGAAGTAGTATCAACTATTTTCTGGAGCCATTGCTTCTGTGTTACTATTACTGCTGCTGTGTTACTGTTACTATTGCTCTCATATTACTGCTGCTTTCACATCACCCCTGTTACTAGTGCTTTTCCAGGTGCAGCTGAATTGACAACTCGGTTGTTAAGGCTTATAAGTATTCTTTACCTCCCCTTGTGCCGAATCAATAAATTTGGGTTTTACTTCCCTCGAAGACTGTTGCGATCCCCTATACTTGTGGGTTATCAAGACTATTTTCTGGCGCCGTTGCCGGGGAGGTATAGCTCTACTCATAAGTTCACTTGGGGAGTACACTCTACCTCTCTCTCTGTTTTTGTTCTATTTTATTTTGTTTTGCTTAGTTTACTTTTGTTTAGTTTATTTGTGGTTAGTTTATTTATGTCTAGTATTATTTTGCTTAGTTTACTTTTGTCTAGTTTGTTTTGTCTTGTTTTATTTCCTTATATACCAGAAAATCCATAAAAATTTGAAAAACCGAAAAATTAAAAATTGTTGTTATGGGAGAACCCACAACCTATTTGGAGCTTATAGAATTATAATAATTATAGAGAATCAAGAACGGGTAAAATCATGAGTGTTGTGATAGAAAATTGAATACAATTGCTAAAATTTTGCTTAAACGCCATGATATAAACTGTTGCTTTAAACAGGATACTAAACATCTTAAATTTCAATGTGGCTTTAGTGAGGAAGTTTTAATTAAGAACTATAATTGGAATAGCTATATTCATTTTGGGTTCGAAGAGGTAGAACAATTTGTTTTGTTTATGGGAGCCTCTGAGATAGAATCCTTGATGTCTAAAAATTATGAAACTTGTGCTGTTTGTAAGGACCTTAAAGATTATGTCTCTTCTATCCTTAATTTTTGCATAGAAAGTTACAGCGTTAATCCTTATATTATTGATTATAAAGAGAGACTCATTAATGCACAAGAATGCACTCACAATTTGCAGGAACCAGTGGAAGAAGAAATTGATGAACCTGAAAGCTCATTGGATGAAAAAGAGGAGGAAATTGATGAACCTGAAAGCTCATTGGATGAAAAAGAAGAGGAGAGTGATGAACAAAAGGAGGAAGAATGGATTAGCTACCCATGCCAACCTTCTAATGAGAGTAACTCTTTATCTCTTACACTATTTGATTGTCCTCCATGCTTACCAAAGGAGGATGAATGGTATGTTCCTGTGGATTCTCTTGAAATATTCCCTATGAGTAAAACTTGTGAGAATAATTATGCTACTCTTATCTATGATAATCCATGCTGTTTTGATAAATCTTATGATAATACTTTGTTTGTGCCTAATATCGAAATGCATGGTACTAAAGAGTTTTGTTTAGCAAATGTTTATGATAAATCTCTAGATGATGGTCCTATGTTATTTGATAATATTAATTGTACTACTAATGAAAATGGGATTTGAGAGGTCTTGACTTTATCTAGGAGTCCCATATCTTCTGAGATTGATCAATCATCTTGTTATATTATTGATAAAAGTGGGTCTGAAAGTTTTAATCCCACTTTTTTGAGCTTGATAAAAATTATGTGTTTGTAAATCATGAAAAACATGCTTTATGTGATAGTTATATTGTTGAGTTTATTCATGAAGCTACTGAAAATTATTATGAGAGAGGAAAATATGGTTGTAGAAATTTTCATGGTACTAAAACACCTCTCTATATGCTGAAACTTTTGAAGTTACTCTTGTTTTATCTTCCTATGCTTGTCACTTTGTTCTTCATGAATTTATTTGTGTACAAGATTCCTATGCATAGGAAGTGGGTTAGACTTAAATGTGTTTTGAACTTGCTTTTTGATGCTCTCCTTTGCTTCAACTCTTATTTCTTGCGAGTGCATCATTAAAACTGCTGAGCCCATCTTAATAGCTATAAAGAAAGCACTTCTTGGGAGATAACCCATGTTTTTATTTTGCTACTGTTTTGTTGTGTCTTGGAAGTTGTTACTACTATAGAAACCTCTCCTTATCTTTATTTTATTGCAATGTTGTGCCAAGTAAAGTCTCTAATAGAAGGTTGATACTAGATTTGGATTTCTGCGCAGAAACAGATTTTTAGCTGTCACGAATTTGAGTAGGTCTCTCTGTAGGAAACTCAGAAAAATCTGCCAATTTTCATGCGTGTTCCTCAGATATGTATGCAACTTTCATTTGTTTTGAGTTTTCTGATTTGAGCAACGGAAGTACCTCTAAAAAATTTGTCTTTACTGGCTGTTCTGTTTTGACAGATTATGTCTCTGTTTTTTGCATTGTCTCTTGTGGACTTTAACTGAGGCATTCTAGACGTGGAGAGCTGTAGCTAATGTTTTATTGAGTTCTTGCAATGTGTCACTACATGACTAAATTGGATTAAAGTTTTTTGAGTACTAACTCCTCTAATGAAGTTTATGAGAAGTTTGGTGTGAAAGAAGTTTTCAAGGGTCAAGAGAGGGGGATGATATATGATTAAGAAGAGTGAAAAGTCTAAGCTTGGGGATGCCCCCGTGGTTCATCCCTGCATATTTCAAGAAGACTCAAGCGTCTAAGCTTGGGGATGCCCAAGGCATCCCCTTCTTCATCAACAACTTATCAGGTCACCTCTAGTGAAACTATATTTTTATTCGGTCACATCTTATGTGCTTTACTTGGAGCGTCTGTGTGTTTTTATTTTTTGTTTGTGTTTGAATAAGATCGGATCCTAGCAATCCTTGTGTGGGAGAGAGACACGCTCCGCTTTTTCATATGAACACTGGTGTTCTTCGTTTTAGTTTTAAGGTTCATGACAAAAGTTGGAAGCTATTGCACTTATTGTTATTTGGTTGGAAACAGAAAATGCCTCATATTGTCTTGGATAATTTGATACTTGGCAATTGTTTTGAGCTCTCAAGTAGAGCATGATTAGGCTCTTGCACCATGTAGTTTGAACTTATTAGTGGAGAACTACCGTTGAGCTTGTTGAAATTGGTTTGCATGATTGGTCTCTCTAAGGTCTAGATATTTTCTGGTAAAAGTGTTTGAGCAATAAGGAAGACAGCGTAGATTCTTATAATGCCTGCAATATGTTCTTATGTAAGTTTTGTTGTACCGGTTCATACTTGTGTTTGCTTCAAACAACCTTGCTAGCCAAAGCCTTGTACTGAGAGGGAATGCTTCTCGTGCATCCAAAACCTTGAGCCAAAACTTATGCCATGTGTGTCCACCATACCTACCTACTATGTGGTATTTTTCTGCCATTCCAAATAAATACTTCATGTGCTACCTTTAAACAATTCAAAAGTTAGTATCTCTTATTTGTGTCAATGTTTTATAGCTCATGAGGAAGTATGTGGTGTTTTATCTTTCGATCTTGTTGGGCAGCTTTCACCAATGGATTAGTGGCTTCATCCGCTTATCCAATAATTTGGCAAAAAGAGCTGGCAGCGGGGTTCCCAGCCCCAATTAATTAACTTTCATTAATAATTCTCTTCACATGTTTTGCCCTGATTCATCAGTAAGCAACTTAATTTTGCAAATAGAAACTCCTTCATGGTATGTGAATGTTCGAAGGCACCCGAGGATTCGGTTAGCCATGGCTTGTGTAAGCAAAAGGTTGGGAGAAGTGTCATCCATAAATAAAACTAAAGTACATGTGTAAACAAAAGAGAAGATGGATGATCTACCTTGCTGGTAGAGATAACGTCCTTCATGGGAGCCGCTCTTTGAAAGTCTGTTTGATGAGGGGGTTAGAGTGCCCATTACCATTCGTTGATAACAACAAACACCTCTCAAAACTTTACTTTTATGCTCTCTATATGATTTCAAAACTTAAAAAGCTCTAGCACATGATTTAATCCCTGCTTCCCTCTGCGAAGGGCCTTTCTTTTACTTTATGTTGAGTCAGTTTACCTACTTCCTTCCATCTTAGAAGCAAACACTTGTGTCAACTGTGCATTGATTCTTACATACTTGCTTATTTGCACTCATCATATTACTTTGTGTTGACAATTATCCATGAGATATGCATATTGAAAGTTGAAAGCAACTGCTGAAACTTAAATCTTCCTCTGTGTTGCTTCAATGCCTTTACTTTGAATTTATTGCTTTATGAGTTAACTCTTATGCAAGACTTTTTGATGTTTGTCTTGAAAGTACTATTCATGAAAAGTTTTGCTATATGTTATCTATTTGTTAGCAAACTATAGGTCGTTGCCTTGAGTCACTGCATTCATCTCATATGCTTTACAATAGTATGATCAAGATTATGTAAGTAGCATGTCACTATAGAAATTATTCTTTTTATCGTTTACCTACTCGAGGGCGAGTAGGAACTAAGCTTGGGGATGCTTGATACGTCTTCAACGTATCTATAATTTCTGATGTTCCATGCTAGTTTTATGACAATACCTACATGTTTTGCTCACACTTTATAATGATTTCATGCATTTTCCAGAACTAACCTATTAACAAGATGCCACAGTGTCAGTTCCTGTTTTCTGCTGTTTTTGGTTCCAGAAAAGCTGTTCGGGCAATATTCTCGGAATTCGACGAAACAAAGACTAAACATCATATTTCACCGAGACGGACCAGAACACCGAAGGAGAATCGGAGGGGAGGCCTAGGGCTCCCAGACCACAGGGCGGCGCGGCCTGGAAGGGGGGCGCGCCAGCCTATGGTGTGGGCCCCCCAGGCACCTCCTTGCGCCGCCTCTTCGCCTATATAACCCCTCGCGACGTAAAAACCCTATACCAATTGACGAAACTCCAGAAAGACTCCAGGGGCGCCGCCGCCATCGCGAAACTCCAATTCGGGGGACAGAATCTCTGTTCCGGCACGCCGCCGGGACGGGGAAGTGCCCCCGGAAGCCATCTCCATCGACGCCACCGCCTCCATCATGCTCCGTGAGTAGTTCCCCCATGGACTACGGGTTCTAGCTGTAGCTAGTTGGTACTCTCTCTCCCATGTACTTCAATACAATGATCTCATGAGCTGCCTTACATGATTGAGATTCATCTGATGTAATCGGTGTTGTGTTTGTTGGGATCCGATGAATTGTTACATTATGATCAGTCTATCTATATAAGTTTGTGAAGTTATTGTTGCTGCAATCTTGTTGTGTTTAATGCTTGTCACTAGTGCACGAGTGGCATGACCTTAGATTTAAGCTCTATACTTATTGCTTAGATTGTATCTACAAGTTGTTTGAACATGTCTATGTCCGGAACCCGAGGCCCCAGAGTGACAGCAACTGGGATGACTAGAGGGGAAGGCGTAGGTATGAGGATCACATGTTTTCACCAAGTGTTAATGTTTTGCTCCGGTGCTCTATTAAAAGGAGTACCTTAATTGCCAGTAGATTCCCTTGAGGCCCAGCTGCCACCGGCTGGTATGACAAAAGATGTTATGCAAGTTTCTCATTGCGAGCACGTATGACTATATATGGAAAGCATGCCTTCATGATTAATAATCTTGATGTTCTGTCTTAATGCTATTTCAATCATATCAATTTTCGAACTGTAATTTGTTCACCCAACACTTGTCATTGTTATTGGAGAGTTATCACTAGTATATATAGCTGGGAACCCCGGTCCATCTCTCATCATCATATACTCGTTCCTATATGACATTGGAAGTAGTATCAACTATTTTCTGGTGCCATTGCTTCGTATTCTTATTCTTTTGCCGTATTCTTGTTACTATTGCTCTCATATTATCACGCTTTCACATCACCCCTGTTACTAGTGCTTTTCCAGGTGCAGCTGAATTGACAACTCAGTTGTTAAGGCTTATAAGTATTCTTTACCTCCCCTTGTGTCGAATCAATAAATTTGGGTTTTACTTCCCTCGAAGACTGTTGTGATCCCCTATACTTGTGGGTTATCAGCAACCGAAGTGGGGTGCTTTGGCTGGCGGTAGTTGGGCGGCGCTCGTTGATCTCGATCTAGGCCGTGAGCCTAGACGTGCGACGGGCTCATGCCTGATCTACGCTCTCCCTCAATGGGAAATCTTCCTCAGACCACCTCTGCTTCTCCGAGGATGCTTGGACTGATCCGGGTGTGGTGGTGGTGGCTTCTTTCTTCGCCGGAGGAGGTCGGCTGGGTGCTGAGGTGGCGGATCACATGATCTGTCTACTCCAGCGATGAAGATCTAGTCGACGACGAGCTAGCGGTGAAGGGGCCACCGGTGAAAACCGCGCCTTGACTTCGATCTTGGCGGATGATGGTGGCGGCTATTGGCGTCGTTCCTTTGCAAAGACATCATCTTTGCTGGCCTCTCCGCTTTCTCTCGCCGAGTTGGGGAGTCGCGGCTGTCGGTGAAAACCGTGCCACGATTGGCGAGCGATGGCGGTGTTAAGCGTCGCTTCCTTCTTGAAGGCATCGTCGTCGCAGTCTGCGGCTACTCACTCGTGCTGCTCCGGGGGAAACCCTAGATCCAGCCTGGATCGGACGATGACGGTGTTCCCTGCGTCGCTCTACCTCTTGGGGCATCGTTTTTGGAGCAGCGATTGGATGGAGGTGGATCTTGGTGGAGTGTTGTTCATCTACCACGTTGTCGTCGATGATTCTCAGCGGGGTGGAGCTGCAAGGTATCGAAGACGGGCGAGGACTGCTGGACGCGTGCAGGATGGTGGAGTTGTCTGGCGTCATGGTGACATCGACGGCAGGCCTGGCGCGGTCAATGCGTTGATCTCACTTGGAGATGGGTTCGAGATAGATGGCGGTTGCGAACTCTGCGACGTGTGCAATGACACACCTCAGAGTTTTGCTTTTTGGATGATGTGCGTTGGTGTACCGTCAGGGAGTATGGTCTTGTTCTTGGTCACCCCCTTCATCGTAGATATAGCGAGTTGTCGTTAGGAAGGAGGTTTCAAATTGATCTTTGTATTTCCCTTATAAAGCATTGCGAATAATTTAATAAAGCAGAGAGGTGTGTGCATCCCTTGGATGCAGAGGCTGGGGCTATGCTCCTTTATCTAAAAAAAAATTGAGTGTTAGATGGTTCATAGATTAGGGCTTTTGGTCTATTCGTTGTTTGCAACTCTTGGACAGGAAAGGTGCATTGCTCCTAATGGACCGCCGTCCGGGTACCTGCAAGCTGCAATTTGCATCTGGCTTACAGCACAACAGCCACGAGCCTTGTTCGAGGCTCACCCACGACACTTACGACAGAGATGCCAAGAACATGTGACCATTAGGTGGGTGACTTTGTGTGGCAAATGACACTGGTGTGAGTCATAAAGACTCGCACCGCCGACGCATATGTCGACCAGATATCCTGGCAGGGGTGTCTATCGATCTTCACCTGAACCATCAGTACATCATCCACTGGATCACCAAGAAGTGGATGCTTGGCTGCATTATTGCCGATGGACGTATCGAACAGGACATCAAAGCTAAGCTGTTGTTCCTAGTAAATAGTAATCAGTCAATAATCAGTCTCATCCTATCCATACCTATTTATGCATCTTTCTGTCATCTCCGCTCTGCTGTTGCTGTACTGATGCCGTGATGCGTGACCCTGCCATGACGATCCAGATCCAGCTGCACCTCGTCTTCATCTGCTCGAATGATTGAACTGAAAGCTCCTTCCTAGCTAAAGAGTAAACAAAATTGATGCCCCTGGCCCTGGGAGTGCAGAGGTTGATCGGTTTGGGGCGGTATCAGGAATGTATGTTGGTTAATCATTTTGTAAGACCCAATAGCCTGAAAATTCAGCAACAGGTCTGTGTGTACTGTGTACAACGGCTCTCGGTAAAACACTGTCGGTGCTCGGAGGTGTGCAAGCATGAGATCTAGCTCCACTACATTTACCAGCTGGTATCCCAAAAGACAAGTCTTATCAAGCAACTTGGGGGAAGATCGATCTAGATTGGTGGATGAGTCCACTAGCGAAGAAACGAGTCAAGCAAGCAACTGTGGTTCTACCAACCAGACCAGCCCCACCATGCATCCATGCTGATGATGCAGGTGCTCCACTTTCTCCCCCAGGCGGCGCAAGACATTCTTGCCTTTCTGACGTTGCATCTGTCCTTGGCGTTATCCAGGCCACCAATCATGGATGAGCCCGATTGGCCCTTCCGCATGTCAAGTGTTCCTCTAGGCTTGTTTCCATCTAATTACATGCGTGCTAACGTATTGTAACTTCACAAGCACTGTCGCTCACAGCAAACAACTCCCGAAGCAAAGTGGTTTTTGCGTCTACTATGTTCTTTAGTGTACTAACGCTAACTTCTTGGACGCCCTGTAGGAATTAGAATTCAGCAACTTGTCACTCTAGAATCTTCCGTATCTATGCGTCTAGCCACGGCCACTTTTGCTCGCAGCCAATGGGGGTGGCGCACCAAGACCAAGACCTTCATATGTGAAATGCAAACCAACGGCGGCACAACGCCACCGGGAAGCTAATTGAGTGGAGCACACGGGTTACCCGAGTCCTGGAATTCACTAACCGCCTGCAGCATATAGTTAAGCAAGGTCGGCGTATGACATAATAAGTATGTCACTCCCATACACTACATGGAACGCACAAGGTAACAACGGCGAGAACGCTGTCGGCACAGCTAGAAAAGCCATCGGCATACAACTAAGCTGACGGTGGCTGTCGGCACAATACCCTGTCGAACAGACCTAGAAGCCGTAGGCACAGGCTGCTGTATCGACGGCATAAAACTATCGGCCGTTTGACAATTCTAGTTCAATTTTTTTCAAAAAAGATTTCAAATTTTTATTTCTCTCGCATGGATCTTTTTAACTCATAGTCAAAATTCATGGTTATTCACCCATCCTCATACTACTCCAACCATAGCACGCTTAACTTCTCCGTTCCTTTTGGGTGAGCTTCTTTGTTGACAGTAACTGTATCAATCTTATTAACCCTTGTTTCATGACATCACACTTCTTTATTTTTTTAATCAAAACAATTACTTGAGTAAACAACAAAGAATAAGATAAGTAATAAAAAAATCTTGAAACAATAAAATAAATTTAATTTTTAATTACTTTTTAGCCCGAAAACTAAAAGCTGAAAAAACTCTTGTTTCCATTTTGAATTTTCCGAATCCAAAAAATTCTCTAAACGACCAAAGGTGGTTTAAGTCGGATAGGAAACTTCGCGTAAATACATTTTCGTAAAAGAATAAATTTCATTCGAGCAGAAAACCCGTTTTACCGATACGTGACGCAACTTTGCAAAAAAATTCGAAATTCACTTTTGTTAATTTTACTTAAAACTAGGTAGCATAACACATGGACATTTTGAAGGATTTTTTTTTTTTTAATTTTCTATCATTTTCTTATATTTTTTCCAAAACTGAAAAGTCGATATCGATTGGGGGGTGTGCAGAAAAAAATGTTTGTGCCGACGGCTTTGCTGTCGGCATAGGGCCTACCCCAAACATCGTTGGCTCGCAGTCATGGCGGAGCCCTATGATGATGGTGGTCGTCGGTATAAACTTTCCTGTGCCGATGGCTTTGCTGTGCCGACGGCCTTCTTCGCGGCCTGCTCTGTTTGGATCTGTGCCGATGGGTCCGATAAAAAGCCGTCAGCACAGGGCTCATATTTACGTACTCTCGGTTGTCACCTGTGCTTAGGTCATCTCCAACAAAAGCTAGAAACGTTTGTTGCTATATCTATGTCGTCCGTTGCTATATTTCTACGGGGAACGAATGCGAGGTCTAATGGTGATGTTCAAATGGACCATGACCCACACTCACGGATAGATATGTTTTGGCGCATTATGCCCGTCTAAATTTGAGATGGTTTTGCGGTCCGGTGGACAGTCCATGAACGAATGGTGGTAGTAAATATCATACATTTTATTTATATATGTATTACATGTTAAGCATAATTAATCTAAAACTACATCGGGCTCTTGTTACCCGTGTCGACGTAGCTAGTTTGACCCTCGCTACCTTGCGGCTGTCTACCCACCGTGCAGTCAGTGCTGCTTTGGTCCTTTCTGGCATGATGACCGCCAGAGCTTCCCTGGCCCTCGTTGCCATCACCCCTTGCTTGTCACGGAGCAATGGCTTCATTGGCACGTAGCATGCTCTCGGCGGCGGACAGCTTCCGCCTCCTGATGCGGGAGGGGGGGTCATGGCCTCCCATTCTGGCGCCCTCCTCGTGGACGTCGCATCCGCTTTGGCAGATGTTTCGATTTCAGCGGCCCTAGTCGCCTGCCGTGCCACCAATGCCTCTGAGTCCTCCTGCAGCCGCTCGGCCTCCCTAGCCGCATGCACTACAACAAAGGAAGCACGCTTAGGGGGTGGCCGCGATATCTTCTTCCTAGGCGGACTCGAGGGAAGCCCTCCTGGTGAGCGGCCGCTTATGCTGTCCAGCGAGCCTGCAAATCTTCCCAGTCACGCCGCTCTTTCGCCATTAACTATTGACCGTGTTCTTTCAAGGCCACCGTTTGGCACGACCGTTGGACGATGCTCTCATCGATGACCGCGTTGGAGGCATCTAGAACGCTGGCGCCCGGTCTGGAAGGACTCGAGGAGGACGGCTTGCTTCGCGCTCGTCAGGGTCCGAAAGGCATCCTCGTCACCTCCTCGTCCCAATCCTCCATGCCCTCTTCGGCACTTGTAGTCAGGATGGGAGGATACCGCTGGGCAATGGCCTGCCTTATCTCGGCCCAAGTGGTGGGATGAAGGCAGGTCATGGTTATGGTTGTGGTCGAGATCCCGACATGTCAGTTTATAGCATTGGTGGCATGAGCGGAAAAAGGGGGGACCATGCACGAGAACGTATCAGGAAGACGCAACGACGGGTTGGAAATGGTGGCATCATCATTAACCTCTAGTTAGCAACGCCTACCGCCATTAATCCATAGTTTAGAGTTGTATGGCCGACCGCTGGCCACACAAATGCGGCGGCCGTTGGGTGCACTGCCACCCGCAAACGGAGAAGGGCATCTGATCCACAGGCCACGATAAACAGACTTAAACAAATAGTTTCGGTGTCCAAAATTCAGGTCATCGTTAAAGATGTCCTTACCTGGACCAAGTAGGGTGGAAATATCCAAGAATACATATGCGTGCGGCCGTCTTCGAATAAACTTGCTTGTTTCATGTTCGTAGTGTTCTTTTGGATCAGACGCATATGGTTATGTGTTACGGTTATATCTAAATCCGTGATAACTAATATCGAACAGGGAGTAGTCTCTGTCATCACAAGAAAAGAAATAATTATGGACAATGTGCAGCTATGTATTGTGTGAGTGCTTCCTGATTCATACATGCGTGCGGGTCAAGAAACTGAGTACCTGAACCGTGGAAGTCCATGAGGGATGCCTGAGAGAGGCGAATAGTGCGTGCATCTCGTGGCGGGCTGTATCGTCTAGGGAGGGCACGTACAGATGGGCCACCAATATCGCTCGTCACGAGTGGTCCAGGTCCAACAAATGTGTAGGAATGTGTACGGTACAAGTACCAGTGAAGACTAGCATGCCACCCTGTGCTACGCTATGGGGGAAAATCAGACATGAATAAAAAAAATTGAAAGAGGGCAAACGATTTGCCACCGTTCATTAAATAAGTAGGAGAGTCTTGACAAGACAAAACAAAAATGAAAAGAGAAGCTCCTAAGAAATTACACTCCTGTTATTACAAAACTCAAATAGCCGTCGCCGCTCCGATGGTCCAATCCGGCACCACGGCAGCGTTGCACGCGCGAGGCGCACGCCGGCGCGCGTCTCCAAGGCCAGGACAACCTGTGCGCCTGCGAGCATGAGGCCAGCCTCTCCGCCGTCCCCCGATGCTGGAGGCCAAGGGACGGGACCGGTGGTGCTGATGCTGGGCAACGGCGAGCAGGCGGTCTCCTCTAGGGCCGAGGATGGTGACCATGTTGCGGAGGCAGAGGAAGAGGGCACAGAGAAGGCTCTCCTCAGCGCATCAGCCACAGAGGAGTTGCTGCACGTTCTTCAGGCTGTGGAACTGGATGGTTTACCCAGTGAGCACACAGGAAGGAAGCTGCATCAAGGGGAGGAGTCTGGGACGGCCCAGGAAGGGGATGTGGTTCAGCAGTTGGAGGTGCACCCCATTCCAGAGGCAGAACCAGACGAGAATCAACAGCCGGCGCCTCAGGTGCAGCTGCCGGTCCAGAACCAGGAGGAAATGGGGATTGAAGCCAGGAGCGAAGATGCTGCTCTTCATGCTGATGCATGCCCGCTGGCGGCTTTCATAGCCAAGATCACCAAAGGCATTCAGAACGCGGTGTTGGACGCGCCGGCAGATGCCCACGCGGGGAGTGAGCTGTTGGCGGTGCGGTCGGTCATGCGCATTGCCAGGATCGCCAAGGTACACAAGGCAGGAGTCAGCATCGAGACGCTGGCCAAGGAGGCCGTCGCAAAACGGCTTGGTTCGCTCCCGCCGACCGCGAGCTTCTCGGACCGTTTGTTGCAGGCCTACCTTGCGCTGTTCAACGGGCCGCTCTCTGACCAGGTTGTGTTGGCCATTGAGGACCTAGTTCGCACATTCAAGAAGACGAAGAGGGCGCTGCCCGTGATGTCAGTTGGAGGTGGGCGCACCGGCAGGGCGCCCGCTGCGGTGTAGGATGTTGCTGAGTTTCGGGTCGAGGGCCAACATCCAGCCAATGTTGCTGGGGGGCACTATGTTCGTCGCGTCGGTTTGCTTGGTGCGGTTGGCAAAGGCCGGCCGGATAGTGGATAGGGTTGAGCTCTTTGAGCGCGTGAGGCGTGGCAGTTTGTTGCCTAAACGCCATGGATATGGGTTTCGGAGGTCTGGAGTGTGGCAGTTTGTTGCCTGGGTTTGCTCCGATTCCAACTGGGAAGGGAAAGCTAGTATGTTGCCTGTGGGCTTGGTCTTCGTGCTATTGCCTGTGTCTGTTTGATGGAAGCCTCAAACCTGCGTCTGCTGAACTGCAACGCGCGCGGCCTGAATAACCCAGCCAGGCGTGACGCAGTTCACGATTTGGTGAGGGATTCCAAAGCTTCGTTGGTGTGCTTGCAGGAGACAAAATTGCAGCATGTTGATAGAACCATCATCCTGCAGACCTTGGGTGTTGAATTCGCGGACGACTTCGCTTTCCTGCCGGCTGATGGAACACGGGGTGGGATCATCTTGGCAGCGTCTAACAGATTTTTTGCACTGTCCACTCCAACGACGACGCCCAACACGGTCTCAGCCACTATCACAGACCGGGAGGTGGGAGCTTCTTGGATGGCCACCGGCGTCTACGGACCGCAGGGAGATGTGCAGAAGAGCGCCTTCATCGATGAGCTACGCGCGGTGGCGGCGGCTAGCTCGCCAAAGTGGCTGATCCTTGGAGACTTCAACCTCATCTACCGGGCGGCGGATAAGAGCAACGATCGTCTGAACCAGCGGCTTATGAGAAAATTCAAGGGTGCACTTGATGCCATGCGACTTCGCGAGTTGGATCTCCAGGGGCGCAAATTCACTTGGTCCAACGAACAGCAAAACCCGACAATGTCGCGGATTGACCGGTTCGTCTGCTCAGAGGGATGGGATGCCACGTTTCCTTCGGCGATCCTGCAACCGCTACCATCGTCCATCTCGGACCATTGCCCTCTTCTGCTCCTCGGGGCGGCGGATTTTCCGCGCTGTAGCACCTTCCGGTTCGAGGCGTTCTGGCCGCGCATGGAGGGGTTTTACGAGGTGGTGCAGGCGGCTTGGGAGGTTCCGACAATCACCAACGACCCTATGCGCCGCTTGCACATCAAGCTCGAGAGGACGGCGAAGGCCCTCAAGAGATGGCACAAAGCAAAGTTTGGGGATTTAAAGATGCAGCTCGCCATTGCAAGGGAGGTGATTGGGAGACTCGATGTGGCACAAGAGACAAGAGAGCTCTCTGCGGCCGAGAGGGCTCTTCGAATCAGTCTACGTTTGAAGATTCTCGGAATCTCATCGATCAACAAAATCCGAATGAGGCAGCGAGCTCGTTTGTCCACGATCCGGTTGGGCGACGCAAATACTCGCTTGTTTCATCTCAGGGAAAATGGGAGAAGGCGCAAAAACTTCATTCAGACCCTCACTACAGCTGATGGTTTTGCGGTCACCCACGATGAGAAGCAAGATGTTATCACAGCACACTTCCAGCGATTCCTCGGAAAGGTCGATCAGCGGACGCGGAGCCTAAGATGGGACGAGCTTGGATACACGCCGCATGACTTGGGCCACCTGGAGGCTCCATTCTCCTCGGACGAACTACGGGCGGCCGTGTTTGCCCTCCCGGCGGAGAAGGCGCCGGGGCCGGACGGCTTCATCGGGCTTTTCTTCCGTTCTTGTTGGGAGATTTTGGAGGAGGATTTGTACGACGCAGTCACATACATGGCGGAGATCGGTGGCAGCACGGCGGGGCTACTCAACTCAGCCTCCATTGTCCTTTTGCCAAAGAAGCTGGATGCAGGGACAATAGCAGACTGCAGGCCTATTAGCTTGATTCACAGCGTCTCCAAGATTTTCTCGAAGATGCTTTCGATGCGTCTGGCACCGCTGCTTCCAGAGCTTGTCTCTCCTAGCCAATCAGCATTCATAAAAAAGAGGTGCATACATGACAATTTCCTACACGTGCGGGGAATGATAAAAGAAATGCACCGCGAGAAGACGCCAGGCTTCTTCCTCAAACTGGACATCACAAAGGCGTTCGACTCAGTCAGCTGGCCGTTCCTTCTCGAACTCTTGGAGGTGTTGGGATTTGGCGAGAGGTGGCGCAGATGGATATGCCTCTTGCTTTCGACGGCCACATCCAGGGTGCTACTCAATGGGAAGTCGGGGCCGAGGATTGCGCACCGTCGGGGGCTGCGACAGGGAGACCCGCTTTCTCCGATGCTATTCATTCTGGCGATTGATCCCCTTCACCACTTGTTCAGGGTGGCTTCTGAGGGCGGCATTTTGCAGCCTTTTCGTGCGGCTCCGGTGCGCTTTGCAGTTTCCCTATACGCTGATGATGCGGGAATCTTTGTCGGCCCGGAGGTGGCAGACATGCAGGTGGTTTGCGCGATTCTGGACGCCTTTGGTGATGCCACGGGGCTCCGCACCAACCTTGCCAAGTCGGAGGCATTCCCGATTGCCTGCTCAGAGGAGCAGATTGTGGCGGCCCTGGCAGTCTTCCCTGCCAGAAGAGGGAGCTTTCCATGCACGTACCTTGGCCTACCTCTCCACCACTCGCGCCTCAAGGCCGTCTACTTCCAGCCGCTCATCGACAAAATCGGCAAGAGGCTTGCTGGGTGGTGGGGAAAGCATTTCACAAGGGCCGGAAAGGTGATTCTTTGCAGATCGGTCCTCTCCTCCATGGTGCTCTACCACCTCGCTGTTTTCAAACTGCCTGCCTGGGTGCTGAAGAGGATTGAGAAGATCATGAGATCATTCCCGTGGATGAAGCCGGGGGCGACTCCGGGGGCGCGGCCTCATTCGCTCGTCAATTGGCGCACGGTTTGTAGGCCAAAGGAACTTGGCGGTCTGGGCGTTCTGGATCTCGAGAGGTTTGGGAGGGCGATGCGGCTCCGATGGTTGTGGTACGCCTGGACTGACCCTGCCAGACCTTGGGTTGGGACGGACCACCCTTGCGACGATGTAGACATGGCTCTTTTTCGCGCCTCGACGATGGTCACGCTTGGGGACGGGGCTAGGTGCCTTTTTTGGCACGACCAGTGGAGCCCGGGCGGTGCACTGCGCCACCAGTTCCCTGATCTCTTTGCCATCTCTACTAGAAAGAGGAGAACGGTGCAAAAGGAGATCCACCAGCAAAATTGGATCAGGTCTCTTGCGCGCATTGCGACCATGGCGCAGTTGCAGCAGTTCATTGCGCTTTGGACAATCATGCAGGGGGTGGTACTGCAGCCACACCCGGACTTGATTCGCTGGAGATGGACGGAATCAGGCGTTTACACGACGGCTTCTGCTTACCGCTACCAGTTCACGGGATCTTGCGCTCCTTTCCGCTCGGCCAAGTTCTGGAAGGGCCATGCCGAGGCCAAGTGCAGATTCTTCGCGTGGCTAGCTCTACATGGCAAGGTGCTCACGGCCGATAATCTGGCGCTTCGAGGTTGGCCACATGACCCGATCTGCAAGTTGTGTCATATCCACCAAGAGACAGTGTAGCACCTCACCCTTGACTGTCATTTCTCGACCACCGTGAGGGAACAAATCTTCGCTTGGAATGGGACCTTCGGCGTCCCACCGCCTCCAGGCGGGAGGTCGCTTAACGACTGGTGGGATGAGATGATCTCCCACCTCCCAAAGGAAAAGAAGCGAGAGGCGAGCGGTGCGATCATCTATTCCATGTGGGGAGTGTGGAAGGAGAGGAATAGGCGGGTGTTTCAAAACACCGCATTGCAACCGACGGCCGTGGCGGCTCTCATCAAGGAGGACATTGCCCAGAGGGCGTATGCGCACACCCAGGATCCCGGGGATGGGAATTCGGCCTAGTGCTTTTGGTTTCCTTTTTGGTCCGTTGTTCTTCGGTCCGCATGCGGATCTTTTGTAATTAAAACTCTTTTCTATCTAATCGGATGGCAGTTCGACTGCCCGTTCCTCAAAAAAAAAAAGATTAGCCTCATTCTTGATGATTTGAAGTAAGATGATTGGGGGCACCGACTTATTGTTGAAAACTCTTGCACCATACTACCTCCGTTTCAAGGAATAAGGCGCACGCGCATTTTAAGACGAACTTTGACCATAAAAATTGAATAAAAAAATCTTGATTATATTATATGTAATTAGTATCGTTGGATTCGTATTGAAAAGCACTTTTTAATGATAGTAATTTCATACAAACAATCTTTATCTATTTGAAGTAATCCTTGGTCAAACAAAAAGCTCGTAAAACGAGGACGCCTTATTCCTTGAAACGGAGGTAGTATTGGTCAAGTGACAATCATGGTTATGGAAGACATCGCTTTTTCGATTCTCCATTGCATTGCATTACATCATCTTCCACCACTCCCTAAGGAAGGTATCACGCCCCTCCCCCCCCCCCCCCCCCACACACACACACACACATTCGTGAGTGCGGATGGAGGGAATACCAAGCCACCTCTTAACCATATCCCAAAGCTTCTTGTAGGAGCAGCATTGGGAGAAGAGATGAGACATCGTCTCTTAACTTTGTTTGCAAAAGCGGGCAAAGGCCACAATTGTTCAAACCCCTTCTCTCAAAACGATCCGCCGTCCATATGCTACCGCGGGTGGCCAACCAAGCGGAGAATATGGTCTTTGGAGGGGCCCAATCCTTCCACGCCATCTTATTCATATTTGTCTAAGCGCTTGACGTACGTCAAATTAACTCACGTTCTCCTCTCCGTGCTCCTCGTCTTCCATTCTCCTCCGTACCTCTGTTTCTTCCTCCCCTTGTCGTGCTTGGATCGAAAACTGCCGTTGGCAAGAAGTTGCAGACGCACTCCATTGTTAGATGCCACGCCCTTCTGAGTTTTCAAACGCACCTGCTTGGATGCAAGTGTTTGCATTTTAAAACTTGAGATCGTGCGCGTTCCACTAGATTTTCCATTAATTAACTGCTTGGAGAGCTAAAGAACGTGCAGAAGAATATCGTAACAGTTTGATATGACAAATGTATCATATGTCCATCCACCTGGTGAGCTCATATTCCAAGCCTCTACTCGGTCTTCCCGTCCCGCACCCCAGAAACCCTAGCTCCTCCCGCCGCCGCCAGCCGGCGCTCGCCGGCAAAGGTCGCGGGCGTGGCGGCGGCGGTGGGCTTCCCTCATGGCGCGGCGGGGACGGCGGCTGGGTCCTTCCCTCGATGCAGCGGCGGCGGCTTCCTGCCTCCCGATGGGGGGGGCGGTGGCGGTGGACTTCTGGCCTCCCGTGTGATGGCGGGGCGGCGGCGGTCGGAGGATGGAGGGGCGACGGTGGCCTCTGTGCTGCGGCCTCCCCTGCCTCCCGGCGGCGGCACACCGGTGGCGGCTGGTGGTGGGATGGCGCCATCCCCTCCGCTTCTCGCCGGTGCGAGGGGGTGACCTTGGGATTCTCCCGCGGTACGAGGACACCCGGGGTAGCAGCCTCGGGTTCGACGGTGGAGGCGGCCTTCTTCTTCGTCGGAGGTGGTCGGCCAGGCTGGTAGTCCTGTGTGGGTGATCATGGGATCTCGCACAGGTCTCCGGCGATGGTGATCTAGTCCGGGGTGTCATGGCGGCCGGTGAAAACTGAGCCTTGACCTCGGTCTTGGCGGATGATGGCGACGTCGGTCGACGTCATTACCTTGTCGAAGGCGTCATCTTTGCCCGTCTTGGCACTACACTCGGTGAGTTGGGGATGCGCGACTGCCGGTGAAAACCGTGTTCCGACATCGGTTGGCGGACGATGGCGACGTGTCGCGCCGCTACCTTCTTGAAGGCATCATCGACGCAGTCTGCGGTTTCTCACTCGTGCTGCTCCGGGGGAAACCCTAGGTCCGGGTCTCCCGGATCGAACGATGGCGGCGCGTCCTGCGTCGTTCTACCGCTTGGGGCATCGTTTTTGGAGCAGCTGCTGGATGTTGGCGGTTTTCGGTGGAGTGGTGTTCATCTATCACTTTGTTGGCGTTGAGTCTCAGTGGCATGGTGCTGCAGGGTATCGACGACAGATGCGGGATGATGTATACGTGCAGGAGGGTGGAGCCGTCAGGCGTCATGGTGGCATCGACGGCAGGTCTTGCAAGGTTAATGCAATGATCTCTCTTGAAGATGGAGTCGAGGAAGACGGCGGGAGCAAATCCTGTGGCGTGTGTGTTGACGTGCGCTGAGAGTCTGCTTGACTGGATGGGTTTCTCACCTGCTATTGGGCGGTTTGGGAAGGCATTTAGTTTTGGATGATGTGAGTTGGTGTATTGTCACCCTCTTCATCCCACAGTAGGTATAGTAAGGTTGCTTCGAGTTTGATCTTTTGCATTGTTTCTTGTAAGGTTCGTGAATAATCTAATAAAAAGTCGTGTGCATCCTTTGGATGCAGAAGCTGGGGCGATATTTCCCCCATTTCGAAAAAAAAAACCTGTATCACACCGAGACCAACCTAAGTGTATCATTACATGCTAAATGGCTACATCGTGTACATAGTATATACTACCAAATTATTAGAAAGTAGAATCTCGATCCTACGAAGGAAAAGCCAACAAGATGGCATGGATCCACGTCAACACGCGTGAGCCCACTGTACCGTGAGAATGACGGCAAGAAAGGACACGGCAGAAGAAGCCGATGAGGCAATGAGTGGCGATATGATAGCACTAAATCTCGATCGTCCAGCAGTCCTCTATGCCTAGCCATGATAGAGGATGAGATCTCGTCTACATATTCAGCTTGTTTGGTTCGATCCTGCTGCCTACATGATGAGTACCTGGAGAAATTTAGCCTTGCCTGGAACCCGGGAGCTTCTAGATTAGTGGCTGCTTGGCTGAAAACAGGTAAAGCAACGAGGCGATACGTTCTGGAAATTTCTAGTTCTACAATCGAGTGACAATTGATTTATTTTTGAGGGAGAGTGGACATGGATTTATGGATCCAGAGAAAAAACCTGGGATTTTAGAGTGCAAACACACATATGTTCTTGAAGAACAAACAAATGCTCTACCACTAAGATTCACTAGTTATGGTGTGGTACCCAAAATTTAACATATCTGAATGTTATTTACCGGAAATTTAATTTGACTCTCGGTTGCATATGCTCCCTTTAAACATATTTCAAAATGCCAAATCGTTCCGAACAAAAAATTCTGCGTGTGCATCTCCACATTCTATGTGCGGCCGTGAAGTTTTTCTGGCATGTGTAAAAAGACAAAAAAAAATGTCTCGTGAAAAGCATTATTATAGGATTAAATTTTATCTTTTTTACATCGAACACACGAAATGACAGTTTTTCGTGAAACAAGTTTGTGCGCGCCTTTGATGTCCAGATGTATGCGTCACCTTTAAAAAAACATTTCAAAATATGTTAAAATTGTATTTTATTAAAGAGAGCATATGCACCCAAGAGATAAAACACCGCTCCAACACATTTCTCAAAACAAAGCTTAAATCATTCTTCGCAGAAGTTGCAAATAATGACATAACATTTCAAACTTCAGAACTCTAATAAAGCGTGATTGCACCATATGTACACTACACCATCATTCTTCGCAGAAGTTGTGCTTAGCAAGCTTCTACTGTTCCTCCTTTAACTTCAGAGGGCTACATTCGTCTTTCATAGCCATGCCATTTCTGTCTATTCCCGTTTCCGCAAACACTCAAGGACTCTTAACCAAGAGTTGAGAAGTATTACCTCCGTTCCGAAGTACGACTATATAACACGAGTGTCACAGACTGATGAATCTTGTCGATGCCCTATTGATCAACTGGTGAACAGAAAATACAATTGTCAAACCAAGCAGATTAAACTTTCTGTGTCTGTCCATCCGATGGTGCGGTCGTATATATTATGGCTCTTTTTTTCCTAAAGAAGTAGATACCGTCTGCTAGGACACATCTTTAGCAGAGCTTCAAATTTAATACTAATAAAGGTGGAAGGCTATTTAAAACGTACGGTTACTTTCTAACCACTTATCTTTTGTGTTGGACCTCGCTTTACATATGCTCGTGATGTTGTTCACGGAATGATCGTCGACATGCCAGTTAAGTCCTAAGTAGCTACGGGCAGTTGATTGATTGGAGACTTTGTGGTTTTGCTTGCAGGAAGCAACAAAGTTATTTGTACTGTCTGTTGGAGGGCATCTAGCTTACTAGCCCAAAATACTCCGTGCTGAAGTGGTTATTTCTAGAGATGGTCGGGAACTCTTGGCAAAACAATGGGCGACATATGGATATAATAAAACTTTATTGGTATATGGGTTGCGCATATGGATGTAGCTAAGATTTGGAACCAGTTTCAGCTTAAACACATGTAATGATGTTTAGTCAGTATTGGCATTTAATTATTTAACATTTCTGTCTTCATGAATTTCAATACTTTACATTTAAGTTCCCGGAATGTTCATCGGAATATACAAACACAAGGAATCACAGGTTTCACAAATCACAAAAGGAATGACTAACAGTAAATACATTGCAAGGCCAACTAGTTAGCATGGTTGCATTTAAGTTCCCTGAATGTTCATCGTAATATACAAACACAAGGAATTAAAGGTTTCACAAATCACACAAGGAATGACTAACAGTAAATAAATTGCAAGGCCAGCTAGTTACCATGGTTGCATTTAAGTTCCCGCAATGTTCATGGGAATATACAAACACAAGGAATTAAAGGTTTCATAAATCACACAAGGAATAACTAACAGTAAATACATTGCAAGGCCAAACTAGTTACCATGGTAGATAATCTGTCTGAATGCGCTTATTCAGTCAAAAAACAGCTTATAATTTACACTTGCAGAGATAGCTTTGAGGAAAGAGCCTGGTCTCTGTATTGAAAATGTATGATCTGAACAGGGGTATTTCTCACCTAGAAAAACAAAGGCGAGTCCAATGACCTAATTACATTCCTATATTCTTTGCTTTGGAGAAGAAAGAATTTGAGCAGGGGTAATTGCCCAAAAAGAAAGAGCTGTCCGGTGAATAAGCTATCTTTGTGAACTTTCTGGTGTGGCCATATATTATCTTCATTTCCTGTAAAGCATCTACAAGCTGGCGCATGTATTATGTACAACTAAGGCGTGGGAGAGCAACTTTTTCCGTGAAAAGTAACCTAATGGAAAACTTGCGGAGATGTGTAATACTCGCTTTCACTGAAATATGGTCTCAAGTCCTCTTGGCACATGAAATCCAAAGGGAAAGATACAAGATGGCCCCTGACCAACTGCAATCTGTCCATAGGGTCTGTACCTTTGAGATCGCCATCCTGGTAGGTTTCTAGCTTCTCTTGGGCAACACCTAGATCAATTGTCGTGTGGCCAATTTTCTCCTTCCAGTAAGCAATGCTTTGCCGAAACTGGGTCCTGCATTGTCATTGTGTTTCAGAAAATACAAGAATAGGTAGCACCTCATCAGAAATAATGCTGAAATGGAATACAAGCTACTAAATACCTTGAATGGATGAGATCATTCGGAACACAAGAGAATACATCCTGGTAAATCATGGTATTTGTCTGCCAAACATGCTCAATTAATTCAATTGTAGTATATACCATATATAGAAAATATAATTTATTAATGATTGACGATTGAAAACGAAACATCTTCACATAAAATGTGGTACTATCAGATTAGTCATTTTTAAATGGTCCTAGGACAAATTTCAGCAGTGTTACTGGTAAATTGCCAAGGCTAACATTTATGTTACTCTCACCTTGGCAGTGGCCATCCAGATATTTTTGAACGTCGAATCATCCATAGGATCCATAATGTGGCTAACCTGGAAGTAAAAAAGATATTTTGTGAACAACTTAAATAATGCATGTTATTCTCTTGTCTGCTACAATAAAGAGAAGACATCCTCATCGAGCATACTTGTGATATACCAAATTCCCTATCTCATGTCAAACATAAAAAATGCTTCCATAATCCCCCTACAGAAATTCACATTTAAGTTTACAAAACTTTGTCAATGACGGGGTAATTCTGAGAATCTCAAATATATTTCCCATCACCCCATTCTTCTTGTAAACATGAATTTTGGTAAACCACTCTGAAGAGCCTTGGATGGGTAAGTTTTGAGCAAAGGTTTCATGTCTTCAGGACATGGGAAAGTTTTCATGCCAAGACTCTTACTTGCGGTTATTAGATCTTTCTTTCAAAGAAAAGATCAAATGGTTTAAAACTTTACAGTTAGTTCCATTACCCAGAGGCTAGAGTGCTAAATATGCAAGATAAGCTTGCACCGCATAAGCCAAGTCTCCTAGATGGGTCAGGGGTTGAGTCTGTATTGGCACAGATTCAAGGATATGAAACCAAATGCCCTTAAGTTTGGGCTTTGGAAGATGTCCACAGCATGTTCAAATCATGCATGCCACAAACGGCACGTCCAGACCATTTGTTTCTTTGTCACGGATTTACTGCTGCTATGCCTGAACATAGAGGGGCGAGCAGATGTGTTGCCTACAAAAGTGTCAATTCACTGCATCATTTCACCAGATTTACTGTCTGTCCTGGCGCAAAAGTATGTGGGGAGACACATGGGAATAGAGTGGAGTCAACAACGGTTGTTTACCAACATGAGATAGTGGATTTTCTTTGACCAGGTCTTTGACAAGATGGTAGGTGCATTTCAGGCCACATGACGGGCATCAGGCACAGGATAGTTTTGCTCTTATATTCTATGCATACATCATACATGTATTGTATAGGCTTCCTATACTTATTTCTATAAAAACATTTGTACACAAACACCATCAGACGGGCATGTCCTTGTAGTTGTAAGCGTTAGAGAAACAAAGCTCGCAACTTAAACTATCGGGTAGAGCCTAGAAGATTATGAGAGTACACAAGATATACCAGGCGGCACGGACACAAAGATGGCAAACAACATGAAAAATGCACATACTTACTAATCAAAAGTACCTCTGTATTAAGTATATTTCTAATCAAAGGTACTTCTGTATTAAGTATACTTCTAATCAAAAGTACTTCTGTATTATGATAATCGTTACTAAGTTTCTCAACAACATATCTGGAAAATAAATGCTCAAAGGAGCATGTTTGAGACCATGTCAATGGCCCAAGCATTTATTTAGCAGTAACTGATTAAGGGAGCATAGTCCAAACCTCTCCTCGGTGAAGGCCAAGGTGCTCCGCCCAGAGGGAAAGACGTAGGCTAAGGGAGAATTTACCAGCTTCCCAATGTCTTCCATCCATTTTAGAATTAACAACTTCCTTATCTTCAATGACCACAGCAATCTACAAGTAGCAAGAGAAGAAGAAAAAGTGTCATTTTGCCCACTTCTATCACCAAAACATTACTTAATTAAGGGATTTACACATTACTTATTTATAAGTGGTTTATACATTACTTAGTTATAAGTTATTTGCTGTTGACTCGCTACAGTAAGAAAATACTTGCCATGAAAACAAATGTAATAATGAGGATAGAAGTTACACTACATTCAGAGAAAAGATATCCCAGAAACGCATACCTCTGAATCCCTTGATCCAAGCAAGCTTCTATCATTTATGTTAGCTGAGCCAATCACTACAATGCGGTCATCAATGATCATCAACTTGCTGTGCACATAAATCTGCAAGGCAAACCACATTAGATGGGAGGGGCGTCCTTAATTATTTATTAAAAGAAACTTCTGCGACAAACACTAATAAAGCATCATGGCAACTAGCGGTACATTGACATAGGTCTGTGATATCATAAATAAATCTATGAAAGTCAAATGGACATAAGTCACCACCCTGGAGGGAAACTAAACATGCTCCTAAACTCAAAAGATTCACATTACCTGGCTAGTAACCAAGGGACCTCCATCAGATAGCCTACCATGTGCTCTAAGACCATGAAAGGAGATATAATCATGCGCCTTGAGACCAATCACATCATAGAGATTTTGAAGTATTGAGTTAGGGCCTCTACAGATAGTCCGGTACTGCCAATGCATAATTGCCCGTACTGATGCAGCTCCACCATCATCAATGCCTCCCTACCATCAGATTATTTTAGTAAAACAATAACAAAGCAATCCTCATTACTGTAGCAAACAAATACCTGAAAACCCGGTAAAAGGGGTATGACGATGATGGCCTTAAAGCGCTTTTTCTCTCTCTCTGCTCGAATTATACGCCTGTACAATGCTTCCAACACACGGTTTTTAATTGTGTCATCTCCTGAAAGGCCTGATATGAAAAACTGATTCTGCAAAACGCCAACCAAAGGATATTTAAATAATTTGCTGGTAAGTCGCATTATAAGTAATTACAAGCTTCTTTGTAAAAAAACTACTCTCTCCGATCTATAATAAGTGTCAATGATTTAGTACAACTTTAGTACAAAGTTGTAATAAACTATCAACAATTATTATGGATCAGAGGGAGTATTTAATTTCCAGCTCAAAATATACAGAAAAAAAGGTGTTATGTTTGTTTAGTGAAAGAAATTGAATCATTAAAATCACACTAAAGACCATAAATGCAGTGAAATAAGAAAGTAACAAAAACACATGTATATGCTACAATATTGTCTAGTTAAAACTACTAACAGTTAGAATTGCTTTAGATGTTAAAAGTAAAGACAAAGAATGCAGACCTCAATGTATACAAAGTGTTCTGCCTTTTCAATCAGAGAAAAGTAGGCATTGTGGATACTTCCTTCAATCTGAGTGGTTCCAGCTGACCACTGACCAACACTTCTAATAACCTGAGCTAAAACGTAGGTTAATTATAATTAGTGTCTTAGAGAAATGTAATGCAATTGATAGACATAGATCTTTATTACTCAGCGTCAATGAAATAATTGGATATTTACTGCATAGTACCAAAATACTGACCTGACAACGACAAGTTGCCCTCGGACCAACTTGTCCAATGTCAAGTACTGAAGCAACTTGATCTCCTCGCTCCTGCCTCTCCCACCATTTCTTATCCATGTGATGCCTATCTTCTTTCGCTGAATCAAAACGCCTAATAGATGCAGACTCAACAGAACTGAGATTGTCTACAAAACCTCTCATAGGTAAATCCTGACGGGAAGCATCGACTTTTGCCTTCCGGTTGAGTAAAGGCTGCTTGAAGCCTGTTTTGTTTACGTTATCTGCCTGGTCAATTTCAAAGCCAGTTACCGCTAAATCTCCATCAGGCAATGCCTGAGGTTCAAGCTCTTGAGGTAAAAGTAATGGCACGTCCTGATACGATGCACAGGATGCCAGGGAGGCTTTCTTTTTAACCTCAGCATTATCATCATCATTCTGTTTACCCTCAGCCTCACCATTTGTTTCTTTACTTCTTCCCTTGTAATGTGGAATTACCATGTGGTGATGAGGCATCAGCAAAGGAATTGCTTGCTCATTTGGAGCTTTATTCCTCTGAAAAAGTAACAGTAAATTCACAATGATGAAGTAGCCAATCTTTTTCTCTTGAGCAGATCAATAGAGCAAACTAACCTTTGCATAATTCCAGCGCTGAACAAAATGCCTTGCTACATCCCGACAAGGTGGTCCATAAAGAGCACAATGGACGTCATGCCAAGGCATACGGGGATATTTAGTACGGTCCAGTTCATCTTTTGTTGTGTCCTCCCAAGAATTTGGCTCAGATTCCCTTGTAAAAGATGAATTTAGGTAAATTTATTTACGAACAAAGCATGGGGAAGTTGGGAACATCCAAATCTATGATAAACACAAATGATTGAATTGTAGTTACCGAGGGTTGTAGTAGTCCTTCCCTGGCCATATCACAGGGGGCGCATCGTTAACTTTGTGGTCAGGACTATCATAGCGACCAAAGCAAAGATCAAGACCTCCGATATAGCATACTTGATTGTCGACAATCACAATTTTCTCATGATGTGACCTTAAAGTCAATAAAACAGATAATGGTCAAAATTATATAAAGTTCAGATAAACATAGCATTTTTTTTAAAAAAAAAGTGACGTACCACAAGTATACACCACTTGAGAAATGATCAGGATAGCGCAGAACTTTGACATTCTCATGAATGTTAAGTAGCCTGTTTTTACTGTACAAGCTGTTAATTTTCAAGGCAAGAGCAACTTCCTTGTACATTAAAATGTAAATCTGCAAGAAATACACAATCAAATTAACAATTACTAGTTATCGATTTATATCAAGAATCAGATATTACTTCGTGCTAAAAAAGGTGTGTAGTTGACTTCTTAAAAAGTAAACCCTTTGTTTCTTTAAAAGTAACCCTCTTGTAAAAAGATATACTCGTTCCAGACTCCATCTCTAAATATACATGTATTATTAAAATCTCAGTCTCCAAAGCAAGTCTTAAAAGCATATTATGACTTAAAAGCACCCTGACTTTAGTTTCATGTTCAATTAACAGGCACGCATTAAAAAAAACACCGTTGACTGACATACAGGGCATGCACATGAATGGTATTAATGTCAAATATAGTTTAGAACTATCTAAACATGCCTCGAAAAATCCTTTTGCCCTATGTACTGCAACACCTCTTCTGTGCTCTCAACATCAAAGTTATCGGTAGCTCATCAATTACACAGCATGTGCAAAGTGAGAATGAGAATGAACTGAAATCGAACAAGATAGAATGTAATGCAGGAGCCTTTCCTATATACTGTTTTTAGTGTTCTTGTTTGACCTTTTAATAAGGTTAGAATGAACTTTTAAGAAAAGTGAGCCATCTTTAGATGCTTATGATAACTTGTGAAGCAGCATATTTGCCAGAAGTGCATGATAGACATCTACAAGTGGCGAGGATGATAGTTCAAATATCACACACTTCACAAGTCCATCTAACAGATTCTTGGCATTTGTTGGCTAGAAAATGAATACCTGCACACCCTGCTTAGCTCTTGCTTCCAGTAGAGCATCAAGTCTAGATGACCCATGATGTTCGAAGGGGCGTCGGAGATACAATTCTGGGCATAGCCACCAGCCAGTAATAAATATCTGAAAGAATATTTTGAACATTTTAAGACTTACATAAGATGACAGATAATTTCCTGCAAATAACTGTAGAAATACTAAAAAGCAAACCTCAGATTTAGCATGCTCAATCGAGGAGGCAATTGCTTCAAATCCAGCTTGCCCATCTATAAACCACTGTGCCATACTCCCATCTTCCAACAGCCCCCTTGGTGGTGCAAATGATCCAAAACGGTGAGGGTAACACCAGCCTTCCGGAGGTTGTCTAGCAGCATTGATTGCAGTAACCCAATCCTTAACCTTAGAAGAGCTTCTTGTTCGTAATTTAATTGTCCGGCCACCAGATGACACCTTTCTCCAGTGAATAGCACTAACAGATTCAGACTTGACAGAATATAAAAAGAGAAAAGCTAATGCTGAATCAACCATGCACAATCAAGTTGATTGGGAGTTTGTGGTACTTTTTAGGAGCTAATATCCAATGCAATTTAATTCTGAAAGTACTATGTAAAAGAGCTACAAGCTTCTGCAGAGTCTTTATGCGACAATGGCACAATCACATGCTTATCAACTCATCCCATAACAACAAATTATAAGTATATTTTAGTAAATATTTATGGATTTCACAAGGCAGGACTACACAACACAAGAGCCACAAACTGGCCACAACTGGCCATTCCCATATTTTAACTTCTGCAACCGCTTTTAATTTTTTTGGAGCAACTTGCCAAGACATACTTGAGACAACAGAATTATAAACTTGGTAGGTCTGAGATACTGATACATCATGTACTGGTATTTGTAGCCTAGTAAACTTGCTTCTGGTAAAATGTCAAATGTGTTGATTCAAAATTTCTATAAACTCTATAGCAGTAGCAGGCGCACATGTCAAACAAATATGCTAACTTGCCAAGTGAAAGCAGATTATAAAATGGAAACAGTACCTGGAATCCAAAATGCAATGGGTTGCGTTCTTTGATTTCCTTTGCTAGTGAGATTTGACCTTCTCCGTTTATATCCATATGTGGCAATGCATCAAAAATAATGACATCCAAAAGCTTTGGATCAAAAGGATCTTTGAGTAAAGCCAAGAATCCTGGCTTCAGGACAACCCAGACCTATTGAAAAAAAATGTTCAAATTAACAGCTCAGATATAATGATAACAAAATAGCAAACCTCAACAGCAAAAATATCTACTCAGTACCTTTTGCCAGCTGCTCTTGCAACAGTTAAATAATCCACATGAACAACATTTCTCCTTACGGCCCTTTTGAATTTTTGGCAAGTGGCCAACTGAAACATAGTCTTCTTTTAGCTTAGGCCCATATTCAGGCAAAAATGACAAACATGATACTTCCAAAAATTTGCAAACCTGTATTTTTTTGAACGATTTTTAGACTCAGACATAAACTAAGAAGATACAACATGGGATTGGTTGTTCTGACAGGTTTCTTAATGTTCTATAATTTGCTGGAACTGAACGTGGAAAGTATTTGTACCTCCCGTGAGTTGACAATATCCAAGTTTCCAAAAAAATGGTTAAGATATTCTTGCATGGCAACTTTTGCTCGATCCGAAATAGAGTGTTGGCGTCCAAGAGCTGGTCGAATGACGGGCAGAACAGCAATTGAAGGAACATTTCTGCCACAACAGGTTCAATGTCTTGCTTACTGCATGCATGGGATAACATATGGAGACTCAACTGCTCTAAATCAACATTTCAGGTTTTGACAAAGCATCTATACATCAATCACTCGCGCGTCATCAATATATAGAGATGTTTACCTATTTCTGATCGAGCTTTCATCTAGTTGTGAGGGAACATTTACATCGTCCGCTTCATCGTCATCATGTACTACCGGCATATTATCCCCAATTCCCAAATTTTGGAGCCATTCTTTGACCTTCAGTCATAGTATACAAAAATCAACTCAGTACTCCAGGACCGAAGTAGCTTATTTCCAATCATACTGACACTTATCCAAGTGTTAATCAATTCAAAATGACACAGTTCAATTAAAGAAAGGAACAAGGGGTTAGTCACAAATAAGTTATTGAGAGTAAGTAACCATAACTTTCCTTGTCTGGAGTATCATGCTAGAGAATAAAAAATCATATTATAGAACTTGAGAAACAAAACCTGATTAACTGATAAATTTAGCTGTAAAAACAACCTGATAAACTTGTGTATCTGGATCCGCTAAGCATGCAAAACAATGACAAGTTTCAAATTGTTCCTCTCTTCCATAGTTTACAAACACTGTCAGCCCTCAATTCTCTTGATGTGGGAAACGAGCAATAACCTGAACAAACTAATCCATTACTCTGGACAAATAATGGATGTCCTATCCTCCCTCCTATTTTCAAGCACATAATAATTCCTCTTTCACTTGTTGTTTCTTATTTCATATGGATGCTATCGCAACCTGTTCGAACTAAATACTCAAACGGCTTGAATGAGTGGAGGTCTAGACGCCGAGGCGGAGGTGAAGTTGGCCGGCAATTTTCTATAGCAAGGAACGCCTTGCCAATCCATAGCCGTCACTGAAGGAGGGAGAGGCGGAGGTGGAGAGGCGGCGTGGTTTTCTCCAGCGAGGAATCGAGGTTCTCTGGCGAGAAACGAGCTCTGCCAGCCCATGGCCATCACTGAAGGAGAGAAGCAGAGGGGAAAAGATGGCTGGAGGGGGAACCCTACCAGTGTCCCCTTAGATTCCTAGATCAATAGGAGGCATACATGGGTCTTTCCTGGTGTTTTAATGGACGGGGCAGCCCATACCCGCCTATTCTTCCTTCTTCCTAGCTATTTTTCCCATTTTCATGTCTTGATCAACCAAATACCTCTTATTGCTGCATTCCAAGGCAGCCATTTAGGCGCGCTTAAGCGCCGCTTTAAGCGGACTGGATGCTAGGCGGTGGCAAAACACATGTCTAACACCTAGTGCCTTTTTGAAGGTTGGTTCTCTCGCAGGTGTTTGTGAGGTTGCAATGACAGTGGACTATTTAGCTCTAAACATACTAATACAGTTTGTTACTTTTTTTCATGAGTTTCATACTTTCATTCGTACACTTACAAGTGTCTATTGCCCAAGGTCTATTGTGATCCTACAAAACTCATGCTCTATCCAGTATATATTACACTCTAGTTCTAAAAGATTGACATTAATCATGATGGTGTGACCAACCTGTTCCTGCTTCTCATGGAATTCTTCAAGAAATTCACGTCGCTTCAATGCAAAGTGTAGATAGAGAACCTGTGAAGCTTTCTTAAAAAGCCGCCACCTAAACTGATAGAAGTAGTGAACATTATTCAGTGGACATGTGACAGACATGTAATTAATGGAATAATAACATAAAAAAATGTATTGGGAGGGAATACGTATGACAAGAAAGTATCTATTAACAGGTAACACACTATACATGTGAAGTACCAAGAGATTTTAGCACACATGTTCCATGAGTTATATCTCTTTTGGTAGCTTAGTGTTTGTCTGTGTGTGGATGAACATATGCAGTTATACGTACAGTGTGTCATCTGTTCTACTCCCTCTATCTCAGTTTACAAGGCATGCACGTGTACCTAGGTCGTCAATTTGATCTATATAATATAAATTATATAACATAAAAATTATACCATTAGAAAGTATAAAACCTAAAGTTTCTAATGGTATATTTTTTGTAATTTATATCTTATGTTAAGTTGGTCAAATTGACGACCTAGAGATACGTGTAGGACTAGTAAACTGAAACAGAGGGAGTACTAACTTTGAACTGATTTAGAGTAAATTGCTAATATGCAATGTAGTAATCCAACAACTAATTTAGGATTCATCCATGCTGTATACAAACTGATGCAAATATCAGTTATTTAGCTATGCACGCCCTCCAGTTTATCCATTTATTATCTTCTAGAAAATCAAGTTCTCTGTCTGAAATTTACTGATCTTAGTCAAACAGCTGTGCCGGCACTAAATAATCATCTAAGAATACACCAAAAGGACAAGACTGATCATTTTTGTCCAGGAACTTGAGACCACATACTGGTCGCTGACATGAAACACAAGAAGCTATTGGGTAAACAAAGAAGTTAGCCATACAAATTTGGCACATTCTACGTCATGGATCCTTTATACTAAATAAAATGACAAGTCATATTCAAGAAATCCTATGTGGAAACTCAGTTCATAAAACCAATGCATTCCTAGCTTTTTATAACCCAGTACTTTCAGCATGGTCTAATGAAGGAAACCAGGAAATTTTAGTACGTAGTTTGTGGGTAAGTACTTGTCAGCCCCGCATTTGAATGAGGAAATCAGCTGACAGAATTTCATACTTTGGGGGCATTGTCTTCCAACACTGCACCGTGAAGGTTGAGCACCCCAACCCCGAACTAGTCCTATCTCCAATCAGAGAAAGTCAAAACTCGATTAAAATGCGCTTGTCCCACCCACTTGGTATGCTTGGATTATTGGCCACTAAAACCAACTGAACACGTGAAATTTAACAGCAAGCGCCGTCCAATTAGAGCGGAACGTCTAACTTGACCATGGGTAAAAAAAATTCCCCACCAAAAGCAGGCCAAATTTCGGGCTGATCAGCACCGCATGGCAACCGAATTCGCACGGCTTTCAGGGAATCGGAGCTGAGTTCTGACGCCACGAAATGTTCCGAACCGTATCCAGAAGAAGGGGGGCAGGAGGGTCGGGCGGACCTGCTTGTAGTTGATCTCGATGGTGTAGGAGAGGAGCATGGGGGTGATGTCCCCGGCGTCGGGTCGTGAGACGGAGAAGATGGTGGCGCGCGGGAGCTCCTCGAAGACCCGCGTGGCCTCGGAGAGGCGGAACGACGCCGAGGCCGCCAGGACCTCGGGCCGCCGCGCCGCCGCCGACGACGAGGACGACGCGGCGTCGCCCTCGGGGTCGGGGTCGTGGTCCGGCTGCATCCGCGCGTACCGGTGGCCGTGGCGCTCCGCCGGCAGCCGCTCCACGTTCATGGAGGCTTCGCGGGGAGGGCGGAGCAGCTCGGACGGCCGATCTGGCTGGATTGGCTGTCCTGCCGCCCGCGCGCGCGCGCGCTCGATCGATCGATTCCGGTGGTGGTTCTCCGTCGGGCCGCGGGAATCGCCGGCGGGGGAACGGGGAAAAGGACGTCAAAATTTTCTGCGGTTTGGACTTGGAATTCGGGAGGAAGAGTACAAATTCTAGGAAGGCGACCGGAAGAAGATGGAGGATTGGGGGCGACGGAGAATCACGGGGCGTCGTGTGTGGGGCCGGATTGGGCGAATGCACGCACGGCACGCGTCGATCGTTCACACACTCCGGGAGGAGCATCACGTTCACAAACGTTGGAGACGCGACGCTGGCAAAAGACACAGCAGGTCGGCAATAGACGTGTACTGATATGGACGAAACAATATGAATTTATTTGCATTCCAATGTGACCCAAACTAGGAACTAAAATAGACAAACTAAGTAGGAAATCTATAATCTATAATATCTAAATAGGAGCAACCCACTAAGTTAGGGTGTGTTTGTTAGCCCGGGTGAATCCAGAATTCCCATCCCATCCCATACAAGCTGACCCTAGCTAGGGTGAGCTGAGATTTTCAGCTGTGTTTGGCAGCATGTATCTGCTGAGATAAGATGAGTTGAGATGTTGTTTGGTGGGCTGAGTCTGTTTACCCATGTTGAACTGAGAGTTTGTTTGGTAGAATGCATATTAGTAACATGTGATTACCCTGACTTATGTGAGTAAGATGTGATTACCCTGGCTTGGTGAGATCAGCACACAAACGTTGTCAAATTTCATCCATTACTCATAAATTCAAAACAGGAGCAAGTATGCAACACGAAAATACGTCCATATATTACCAAGGCTCACTTCAGTACATAATTCAACATGTCTGCAACAGCAAAAGCTAACATAGAAAATACATCCAAATATTACCAAGTCTGCATCATATAATATACTAGGCATTACAAAAGATATAGATTTTGATGTTGCATCAACTCACACCATCTCAAACTAGATCCGGATTTTTCGCTATGATACGCTTGAACGAGGCTTCACGAACAGCAGCTTCCATTTTGATGAAATTAAGGCCTTTACCCTTATGCTCCGTCAAATAATCCAAAACAGCCAACCGTTCATCCAAGTCGAAATTGGTAAGGTCCATAACCGTTTTGCACAAATCAGGGTGTGTTTCACTATGGCAAGTGTTATTGATAGCACCAGCAACATCACGCAATGCATCAGACATGTTGGTTACCTGAATTGCATCTTCGTCATGTAAAACCCGCTTCCTCTTTTTACTATTTGTTGAGGCAGAAGGTGAAGGAGTAGTTGCTCCGAGGCCTTGAGCTCCAAAGTCGGAGGGGATTTCTCCTTGCGCAGAACCTTCACCATTGGTTTCTCCACCCTCCAAATCAATAGTTTTTTCTAGACCCTCGACGTCAATGGGTTTCCCCAAAGGCTCATTAGATCCCATTGCAAACCTTCCTGTGGCTAGCTTATTGGCAAAGCAAGCTTCCATGTATTCATAGTTCACAAGTGGTGTGTTTAAAAATTCAGCATCTTTAGGAGTATCCTACATATATCATCAATAAAAATACATTTCAGCACTATAAAAACATAGCACCAACAGATTTCGGCAATGAAACAATGGTTTTTTGGACATACCTGGGTATGTCCCAAGTAATGTTGGTCTTTAAACAAATTTCCAATTATGGAGAATGGCACAAGCTATTACTACTTTAACTTGGGTCTTGTAAGGATGGTATGGCTTATTGTAAACAAATTTCCACCGATTCTTATACGCAGCAAAAGCTCTTTCAACTGTTATCCTTAGAGAAGAGTGTCTCAAGTTGAACAATTCTTTATAGTTTTCAGGATGATTCCCTACACCATACTCCTTCAAGTGGTACCTTGTCCTACGGTATGGTGGAAGGAAACCCGGTCTCACGGCATACCCAGCGTCAACAAGATAGAATTTTCCTACGAAATTCCAACTATTAGGTACATTAAAAACTATTTAAAAATGTGTGGCTGCTTGGTTTAAATTGTTACCTGGAGGTAATGACAACCCATCATCCCTCTCCACAGCATCCGCAAGTATGAGAGCATCATGGGCTGACCCCTCCCAACCAGCAAGTATATAGGTAAATCTTAAATCGAAGTCTACCGCAGCCATAACATTTTGGGTAGTACCATCTTTTCTACCCCTAAAGGCGGCCGAGATATTTGTTGGGACTCTAGCCATGACATGTGTTCCATCAATTGCTCCAATACAATCCTAGTTCATAAATATGTAAGTATGAGTGGAGGGAGGACGAGATGAATATATAGAGTTTTCCAAATAAAAGTAGATTACCTTGAAGTAAGGATTGAAGCGGGCGTTTTCCTGAATTTTAGGGTGTATATTACTGGAGGGGGGACGGATCATCTCACCTCGCAACTCTCCAACAGCATACAACACAGCCTTAAAATACCTACTTATTACTTCAATAGATCTTCTAAAAATCGGTTGAAGAGCTCGAAACCTTGTGTTGTGGCCAACTACCATGAGAAACATGGCTACTTGTTCCTCAATGGAAGTATGAATACTATCTTTCAATAATTCTCTCTCTCTAAACAAATTGCACAAGCGAAAAAAGGGAGCTCTTTTCATTCTAAGCTGATTTGAGCAATTTATGTCGGTAGAATGATAGATATATCTCAAGTTTGATTCCCTAGCTATATCCATATCAATCCTACGACCTAATAACATTGGAGTTTGGTTTCTAGCTCTCCTTGAGATAAAAATCATGTAAGCTCCCAATGCAGCTGCAAGGCCGGCTGCTTGCACGATTAGTTGACGTCGTTTTTTTGCCAAATCATCCATCTAAAGAAACAAAAACAACTCATTTTCACATACTGGAATGAAACAAACAGCACATAGCATGTATTCATCATCATACAATTGCATACAACCTTACCCCTACTGGCTAGGGTCAGCTCATAGCATGTATTCATCATCATAGCATGTATTTTCACATACTGGAATGAAACAAACAGCACATAGCATGTATTCATCATCATACAATTGCATACTGGAATGAAACAAACAGCACATAGCATGTATTCCACAACATTAAAATCTGAACATATCAATGTAATCCACAGTTTTTTTTGCAAAGAAACAGAGGGAGAGAACTACCTCAGATCCCTCGGTTGGAGAAGGGGACGGGGTGGTGCCGGCGGTAGAAGAGAACGGGATGGCTTGCTGCCGGCGGGACGGCTTGCTGCCGGCGGGATGGCTTGCTGCCGGCGGGACGGGCGGTGGTCGACCTGGTCCGGTGGGGCGGCTGGCCGTCGGCGGCGTCAACGACGAGCGGCGGGGCTGCTGGCCGTCGGCGGCGTCAACGAGGAGCGGCGGGGCGGCGGGGCTGCTGGCCGGCGGGGCGTCGAACGAGAAGCAGAGAGGCGGCTGCTGCTCACGACCACGCCCTGGCCCCCATGCTTGCCGGCGGTTGGATTGCAGAGAGGCGGCGTCAAGGAGGAGTGGCGGCTCGGTGGGAGGAAAGGGGAGGAAAAGAACCAGGGCGTGGAAGTTTCCCTAACGCGGGGCCGAGCGGGAGGTCTTTCGCGGACGCGCGCGACGCAATTTTTCGGGTCAACTCGGCCAGGCTCACATGCGAAGCTCGTTTTCTACTTCTCAACCTGGCCAGGCCCGGAGCCATTTTCCGTATGAAGTGGGCTTAGCCCTGTGAGTTCATCCAACCTAACAAACACGGTCTGTGGTGAGAAAAGTGGGATGAGGACAGATTTTCTGAGTTGGCTCAGGCTAACAAACACACCCTTAATTTATCTCAGCATGCAAGCCATCCACTTCAACAAGCATCTTTGACCAATCCCGTCCTTCCATGTCATCATGTTTGCCACACTTTTCTATTTAAAAAGATTGGCAGTTAATTTCTTTTCTAGAGCTATACCAATTTATTTTTTACCGAGAGATGCTTGAAATCATGTGTGGTCTGCTACACTTCATCTTCCTCTTCCTATTTACTGCTCCACTCCCCTTCACATTTTAATGTTCCCTCCGCTCCTATTCTCCCAAAACGCCACCCATCTCATGGCTCAATGCTACCAAGGTGCTTCGTTGCAGCTGATGCTGCTTGTGCTTTCCGTTCTTCCCTGATCGGGTGTGTGCTTTATCATGATGTCTCTATTTGGACCCGCACGGTGTGCTCAAGACCACAGCAGAATCCATCGGTTTATCCTTTGCTGGTTCGTCATTGCACGCATGGTCGAACAACCGGATATCTACCCCAAGGTGCAACGAAAGTGGTTGCTCTAATCTTCTTTTTCCTTTATTTTAGTGATTGACATCTCTGGCTAATGCTCACCTTTTACTGTTGCAGGCAACAAGCCAGAACGTATCTTCTAATTTTTTTTGTAGAGAAGTGGGGTTCTCCATTGCCATGAGGCCAAATAATTAAGAGCTTTCTCCCATGACATATACTGTTATTAATCTAGCAGTTCTTCCGGTTCCATGGTGTGCCTACTCTTTGGTGGAATAAAAAACAGCTAGCCAATTCCTTGAGCTTGCCTTCTTTGACAGTTTTAATGCCCGTCCAAATTGCATGACTTAGGATTTGTCAGCTCTCTTCCATCTCTCCATTTCGGTTCTAGCCTATCAATAATTTATTCAATTATTACAGGTTCTACTGGGATATCTACAACTTGCTTCAAATCCAAATCAGTTCACTTATGGATAGATGACTTGCTCTTTCGACGGAGTGAAAGAGTGCAAAATGGTGATACTTAAGTTCCTGCAGTTTCAATTGTGGTTCGAAATTTCCTGAGATGAGGTGCTCAACCATAAGGAATTTATTGGCATCCCCTTCAATGATCACTTATGGATAGATGACCTGCTCTTTTGACGGAGTGAAAGAGTGCAAAATGGTGATAGGAAAGTCGCAAGTTCCTGCAGTTTCAATTGTGGTTGGAAATTTCCTGAGATGAGCTGCTCAACCATAAGGAATTTATTGGCATCCCCTTCAATGAAGAGTAAACTCTACAAATTCTGCGTTGTTGTACAAATTTCTTCCCAGAGTATAGTTCTGCTTTATGTCAAGATCATGTCAACGTCGAGGAATAGATATACACATTTTTTTGGGGGTGTTTATTTGCCTTGCATTCTGCAGTTCTAGGATTTCATATGTTCTACATGGGGAAGAGCCATTTAAATTATGGCAGAGATGGAGATTGTTAAGCATGGGAGTTGTCATTATGCACATGTTGCATTTCGAAAGTATGTATATTTATGAGGTATGAGTGATGGAGAATTCAGATTGTTAGCATGCACCTACATGCCAACTGAATCCAAGAGAATGAAAAATGATTTGCTTTTTTGCATGGTTAACTTTTGTGGTATAGTGTACCTTCCCCTTAAACAATAGACTGAATTCATGTTTACCTTGAGAGAAAATGCATATTGTAGTTATCAGAAAAAATTAGATAATATTTCAGCTTAGGTATAGAGTATTATTGATCATTTTCTCACTATATCCAACGACCCTACTTCTGTACTGTAAGATAGCAATAGATTTGTGAGAAATTCAATTCGGCACATGGGAGCATATGCTCCTGCTACCGGAAAAACATTTTGAAATGTTAAAAAATTTCGAACAAAAAATTTCTCGCTTACGTATCAACATTTTACGTGCGCACATCAAGTCTTGCGAAAAACCGACATTTGTTGTGACTTGTGTAAAAAAGACAAACAAAACGTCTCGTACACAACCTTTTTTTACAACAAAATTTGTCTTTTTTACATATGATACTCAAAATGTCGGTTTTCTGTTGTAACACCCCAAATTTTAAAACAAAGAGAAAATGAATTTCTTTTTTTCAAAAATGAGAACCAACAAAAACTTTTCTTAAATAGAGGCTATGCTTAGTCCTTATACCTATTACTTGTGTTTTTGCTATGATGAGTGTTATTATGCTTATGTGATAAACCCTAAAACCCTAAAGTGATCAAATGAAGATCACAAACCAAATAAAATTAAAAAAAGGAAATCAAATAAGAAAAACCCTAAACCCTAACCTTCTCAAAAATCATGTAGATCTATTTTGAGAAACCCAAAATAAAAGAAAAGACATATGTGGACTTATAGCCTTAATATGTAAATCTTGAACCCTACCTCTTCTTACTTTGATAAATGGTGGTGAACCATTGCAAAACTTACTAAACCCTAAACCTCACCCCTCTTGTCATCAATCTTTGAAAAAAATAAAATAAAAAGAAAAGATCTTATTTAAGAAAAAGGCATATGCAAGCCTATGACTACTTTTTGGAAAATGATGAGCTTTGCTTTGTCTACCTTGGGTAGATGAATTGAAATACCTCAACACACTCAACAAAGCACCTATCAACCAATTCAAGTGAGAAACAAAATAAAATCCAACATATGCATAGAGGCATATGTGGCACTTAGCTAAATTATCAAATCTTGACCTAGCCACTTCCATTGCCTCAAAATGGTTTGAACCTTTCACCTAACTCAATCTAACACCAAATAAACCTCACTCTTGTCAAAATGAAGCAAAGAAAAATAAAAGAATAAAAGTTAGAAATTCACAAAACCCTCACATATGGCTTATGCCATTTTTATAAATTTTGACCCTAGACCATTTTGGTCTTCAACATTAGTTGAATAATGTTACTAAACACTTATTACAACTTTTGGAATCAAAGAAACACAAATTAAATGATTTTCAAACTCAAATTGTGCTCACATGTGATAATGGTCAAAACTGCCAATTATAGTCTGATCACTACTTTGAGCCTCTCTATTTCAAATTTTTCAAACTAAACCTTGCCAATTCTTTGCACCTCATCCAAGAGCATATCAAGGTGAACACTTTTTTGTAAAGACCACCATGCCAAATTCTTTTTAGATCAAATACTATGCTCCTCCAAAGTTGGAACATTTTATCATATTCAACAATCTCACACTTAGCAATTTTTGCAATATTGTGAATTAGAAATTTCCACCACCACACCTCATTTTCTCTGGTCAAAAACAACTTAAATAAATACCACATTTCCAAATCTTGCCACCTTTTGAATCAAACCAAATTTGGTAAATTACCTCAAATTTCAATTATGGAACAATGCAACACTATTGGAAATAGTGTCCTATCTAACCCTATCCTGCCCCAAATCTCTCCACATTGTTCCCTTGACCATTCTCACCCTAGCCAACCCACAGAAACCCTAGGAGGGCTAGCCAAGCTAGCATGACATGGCCATGCCGGCCATGTCCCTCTCCTTCTTCTCCCCTTCACTCACCACCCTGGCCACCATGTCTTCTGGCTCCACAGCATCCCTCTACACCACCTAGCACCGTTGCTTGTCGAGGAGGACGACGACACTCGCCCGATTTCGCGCGCCCAAATCTGTCGAGCATGCCGCTCGCGTCGCACAGCATGCACGCCACGGCGAGCTCTGGCCACGTGCATAGCCGCCGAAGCAAGCCTCCCCTGGACCCCCCTGCTACGCGTTGAGCTCCGCCACCACGCCAGGATTCCGCAGGACACGCTCCCTGCTCGCGCGAGACGTGTCGCCGACGACCACCTCGCCGGAATCCCGTGATCCTGCCGCCAGCACCTCGCCCTCTCGCGCGCTCGCCAGACCGTCCCCCACCTCGCCGTCTAGCTTCCTAGCATCGCCTGGACGCCGCCTAGCTCGCCCTGCCGTCGCCTAGCCCTATCCCTCGCCGGAGCCACCGCGATGCTGTCGCCCTCGCCACACACCTCACGGCCACCTTGCGCGCTATAAAAGGAGGACGATCCCGCCTCCATTTCTCACACCAATCGACCTCGATCCTCTCTCTGATCCTCCTCCACCCCTTAGCTCGCCGCATCATCGCCGGTAGCTCCTCAATTGCTCGCTCAAGTCCGCGGCAGAGCTGCAGAAGGCGCCGTCGATTTCGGCCACCATCGGAGTAGCCACCGGTACCAGCGCACTCGTCGTCGATGACAACCTCGCCTCGTGTCAACGCCGCCGCTCGCCGGAGTCCCTGCTCGCCGCCGACCCCCTACCTCCGCCGCGGCAGCAAGCCCCTTCCCTCGACGGAGATGACGAACCCCAGCCACTCGATCCTCTTCTGATCCAACGGTGCGCCTTGCAGCGTACCGATTCGGTGAGTATGGCTCACTGACGGGTGGGTCCCCCTGTCAGCTGGCCCGCAGCGCTAGCTGGGCCGGCCCAACTCTGCTTTGCCGCGTTTCAAACCGATTCGGCCCAGTTTCTTTCCTGCCAGCCCGCTTAGTCAAATTTGATTTAAACTCAATTCAAACAATTTGCAATACTGAACCCCACTTTGAAATTCAATATAATCTGTTTGGCTTGGCCAAATTTAACAAATTTTATATTGATAGAAAGCTATGAAAAAGATCTACATTATGCCACTGGTCCCATCTCAAAACTATTTGTAGAATTAATCTGACAAAAAGAACAAGTCAGGGACTTTTGCACATTCAAATAATTCTTAAAAATCAACCAAAATAGACATTATGTTAATTCCAACTCCAATAGCTCACATTTGACTTACACTAATTGTTTATGCAAGAAAATAGTGTGGTCACTTTGCATGATCATGCCTTAGTTTAATTAATGGACAATATGGCTAGTTTATGGAATTGATATTGTCCAAAACTATTATGTAAATCATATGAAGTATTATACTTCATTTAAATCTTGTCTCAAATGAATTCATGTGATGTTTGGACCTCTGGCCAAACTCTCTTATATGAGATTTAAATCATGTGTAGCATTATTAAATGGTATGAGGTATTTGATACGTCTCCGACGTATCGATAATTTCTTATGTTCCATGCCACATTATTGATGATATCTACATGTTTTATGCATACTTTATGTCATATTTATGCATTTTCCGGCACTAACCTATTAACGAGATGCCGAAGAGCCAGTTGCTGTTTTCTGCTGTTTTTGGTTTCAGAAATCCTAGTAAGGAAATATTCTCGGAATTGGACGAAATTAATGCCCAGGGGCCTATTTTCACACGAAGCTTCCAGAAGACCGAAGAGAAGACGAAGTGGGGCCACGAGGCGGCGCCACAGTAGGGCGGCGCGGCCCAAGCCCTGGCCGCGCCACCCTAGCGTGTGGGCCCCTCGTGACTCTCCCGACTCTGCCCTTCCGCCTACAAATAGCCTTCGTCGCGAAACCCCCAGTACCGAGAGCCACGATACGGAAAACCTTCCAGAGACGCCGCCGCCGCCAATCCCATCTCGGGGGATTCAGGAGATCGCCTCCGGCACCCTGCCGGAGAGGGGATTCATCTCCCGGAGGACTCTACATCGCCATGGTCGCCTCCGGAGTGATGAGTGAGTAGTTCACCCCTGGACTATGGGTCCATAGCAGTAGCTAGATGGTTGTCTTCTCCTTATGTGCTTCATTGTCGGATCTTGTGAGCTGCCTAACATGATCAAGATCATCTATCTGTAATGCTATATGTTGTGTTTGTCGGGATCCGATGGATAGAGAATACTATGTTATGTTGATTATCAATCTATGTGTTGTTTATGATCTTGCATGCTCTCCGTTACTAGTAGATGCTTTGGCCAAGTTGATGCTTGTAACTCCAAGAGGGAGTATTTATGCTCGATAGTGGGTTCATGTCTCCGTGAATCTGGGGGAGTGAGAGAAACCTCTAAGGTTATGGATGTGATGTTGCCACTAGGGATAAAACATTGATGCTATGTCCGAGGATGTAGTTATTGATTACATTACGCACCATACTTAATGCAATTGTCTGTTGTTTGCAACTTAATACTGGAAGGGGTTCGGATGATAACCTGAAGGTGGACTTTTTAGGCATAGATGCATGCTGGATAGCGGTCTATGTACTTTGTCGTAATGCCCAATTAAATCTCACAATACTCATCATATCATGTATGTGCATGGTCATGCCCTCTCTATTTGTCAATTTCCCAACTGTAATTTGTTCACCCAACATGCTATTTATCTTATGGGAGAGACACCACTAGTGAACTGTGGACCCCGGTCCATTCTTTACATCGAATACAATCTACTGCAATACTTGTTCTACTGTTCTCTGCAAACAATCATCATCCACACTATACATCTAATCCTTTGTTACAGCAAGCCGGTGAGATTGACAACCTCACTGTTTCATTGGGGCAAAGTACTTTGGTTGTGTTGTGAAGGTTCCATGTTGGCACCGGAATCCCTGGTATTGCGCCGCACTACATCTCGCCGCCATCAACCTTCAACGTGCTTCTTGGCTCCTACTGGTTTGATAAACCTTGGTTTCTTACTGAGGGAAAACTTGCCGCTGTACGCATCACACCTTCCTCTTGGGGTTCCCAACGGACGCATGCTGTACGCATATCAAGCTCTTTTTCTGGCGCCGTTGCCGGGGAGATCAAGACACGCTACAAGGGGAGTCTCCACAATCCAATCTCTTTACTTTGTTTTTGTCTTGCTTTATTTTATTTACTACTTTGTTTGCTGCACTAAATCAAAACACAAAAAAATTAGTTGCTAGTTTTACTTTACTTGCTATCTTGTTTGCACTCCATATTAAAAACACACAAAAAATTAGTTACTCGCATTTACTTTATTTTTTATTATCATGACTAGTCCCGCAGTTGTCACTCTATCACCAGAGGAATCAATCTTCACTTTTAAACAAGGTGGTGAAGAGAATTTTAAAGAAGCTTGGTCTAGAATTTTTGATTCTTATAGTAAAACTGAACCTAAAATGACCCTAAGTTTGCTTCTTAGTAACTTTTATTTTGGGCTTATTCTTCGCTATAGATATGCCTTAGATGCTGTAGTGGGAGGAGATTTCCTTCACTGTGATGGGGATCAAGCTTTTAATGCCATAAGGAAATTGATTACATCATTTAGCTCCGATAATAATTTTGATCCATCTCATGCTAGCATGCATAATAGATTAAACACTCTCGAAACAAATATATCCTGTTTGAAAGAAGTGTACAACCAAATTCGCGAATTCTATGATTATGTTCCATTAAGCTTCGAACCTTCAATGTGGGTGCCTACCGTTAAAGTTACTATTGGTGGTGAAACTTTTCCTGCTCGTTGTGATATTATGTCTGAGTTTTGCCTTATGCCTAAAAGTATTTATGAATCTTTGACACTTTGGGAACTCACTAAAGGGGGAGAAGAAATAACTCTTACTGATAACTCTGTTATAATTCCTAAGGGTATAGCTGAAGGTGTTTTCACAACCTTTCTTGGAAGGACGGTATCCACTGATTATCTCGTTATTGAATGTGTAGGGACAGGACAAATCACGCTTGGAAGATCCCTGCTGGAACTCCTGGGAGCAATCATAGATGTGGGGAAAGGCACTCTAAATTTTACTTCTACACCCGGATGCGGTCATGTATTCCCTAGACCAAAGAGTAGAGATAAGAGTAAGAAGGGTAAGAGCAACGCCCCTGGTAAGAATGTCAACGCATCATCTTTTGATAATACTTGATACACATTCTGCGCCTAGCTGAAAGGCGTTAAAGAAAAGCGCTTATGGGAGACAACCCATGTTTTTACTACAGTACTTTTATTTTATATTTGAGTCTTGGAAGTTGTTACTACTGTAGAAACCTCTCCTTATCTTAGTTTTGTGCATTGTTGTGCTAAGTAAAGTCGTTGATAGTAAGGTTCATACTAGATTTGGATTACTGCGCAGAAACAGATTTCTTTTTTGTCACGAATCTGGGCCTAATTCTCTGTAGGTAACTCAGAAAATTATGCCAATTTACGTGAGTGATCCTCAGATATGTACGCAACTTTCATTAAATTTGAGCATTTTCATTTGAGCAAGTCTGGTGCCTCAATAAAATTCGTCTTTACGAACTGTTCTGTTTTGACAGATTCTGCCTTTTATTTCGCATTGCCTGTTTTGCTATGCTTGATGGATTTTTCGATTCCATTGACTTTCAGTAGCTTTGTGCAATATCCAGAAGTGTTAAGAATGATTATGTAACCTCTGAACATGTAAATTTTAATTGTGCACTAACCCTCTAATGAGTTGTTTTGAGTTTGGTGTGGAGGAAGTTTTCAAGGATCAAGAGAGGGAGATGATACAACATGATCAAGGAGAGTGAAAGCTCTAAGCTTGGGGATGCCCCGGTGGTTCACCCCTGCATATATCAAGAAGACTCAAGCGTCTAAGCTTGGGGATGCCCAAGGCATCCCCTTCTTCATGGACAACATTATCAGGTTCCTCCCCTGAAACTATATTTTTATTCCATCACATCTTATGTACTTTGCTTGGAGCGTCGGTTTGTTTTTGTTTTTGTTTTGTTTGAATAAAATGGATCCTAGCATTCTTTGTGTGGGATAGAGACACGCTCCGCTGTTGCATATGGACAAATATATCCTTAGGCTTTACTCATAGTATTCATGGCGAAGTTTCTTCTTCGTTAAATTGTTATATGGTTGGAATTGGAAAATGATACATGTAGTAATTGCTATAATGTCTTGGATAATGTGATACTTGGCAATTGTTGTGCTCATGTTTAAGCTCTTGCATCATATACTTTGCACCCATTAATGAATAAATACATAGAGCATGCTAAAATTTGGTTTGCATAATTGGTCTCTCTAAGGTCTAGATAATTTCTAGTATTGAGTTTGAACAATAAGGAAGACGGTGTAGAGTCTTATAATGTTTACAATATGTATTTTATGTGAGTTTCGCTGCACCGCTTCATCCTTGTGTTTGTTTCAAATAACCTTGCTAGCCTAAACCTTGTATCGAGAGGGAATACTTCTCATGCATCCAAAATCCTTGAGCCAACCACTATGCCATTTGTGTCCACCATACCTACCTACTACATGGTATTTCTCCGCCATTCCAAAGTAAATTGCTTGAGTGCTACCTTTAAAATTTCTATCCTCTACCTTTACAATATATAGCTCATGGGACAAATAGCCTAAAAACTATTGTGGTATTGAATATGTACTTATGCACTTTATCTCTTATTAAGTTGCTTGTTGTGCGATAACAATGTTCCTGGGGACGCCATCAACTACTCTTTGTTGAATATCATGTGAGTTGCTATGCATGTTCGTCTTGTCTGAAGTAAGGGAGATTTACCGCTAGAGTGGTTAGAGCATTGCATAATGTTAGAGAAGAACATTGGGCCGCTAACTAAAGCCATGATCCATGGTGGAAGTTTCAGTTTTGGACAAATATTCTCAATCTCATATGAGAAAATTAATTGTTGCTACATGCTTATGCATATAAGAGGAGTCCATTATCTGTTGTCTATGTTGTCCCGGTATGGTTGTCTAAGTTGAGAATAATCAATAGCGAGAAATCCGATGCGAGCTTTCTCCTTAGACCTTTGTACAGGCGGCATAGAGGTACCCCTTTGTGACACTTGGTTAAAACATGTGCATTGCGATGATAATCCAGGTAATCCGAGCTAATTAGGACAAGGTGCGGGCACTATTAGTATACTATGCATGAGGCTTGCAACTTGTAGGATATAATTTACATAACACATATGCTTTATTACTACCGTTGACAAAATTGTTTCTTGTTTTCAAAATCAAAGCTCTAGCATAAATATAGAAATCGATGCTTTCCTCTTTGAAGGACCTTTCTTTTACTTTTATTGTTGAGTCAGTTCACCTATCTCTCTCCACCTCAAGAAGCAAACACTTGTGTGAACTGTGCATTGATTCCTACATACTTGCATATTGCACTTGTTATATTACTTTACATTGACAACTATCCATGAGATATACATGTTATAAGTTGAAAGCAACCGCTGAAACTTCATCTTCCTTTGTGTTGCTTCAATACCTCTACTATGAATTATTGCTTTATGAGTTAACTCTTATGCAAGACTTATTGATGCTTGTCTTGAAGTACTATTCATGAAAAGTCTTTGCTATATGATTCATTTGTTTACTCATGTCATTTACATTGTTTTGATTGCTCCATTCATTACATATGCTTACAATAGTATGATCAAGGTTATGATGGCATGTCACTGCAGAAATTATCTTTGTTATCGTTTACCTGCTCGGGACGAGCAGATACTAAGCTTGGGGATGCTGATACGTCTCCGACGTATCGATAATTTCTTATGTTCCATGCCACATTATTGATGATATCTACATGTTTTATGCATACTTTATGTCATATTTATGCATTTTCCGGCACTAACCTATTAACGAGATGCCGAAGAGCCAGTTGCTGTTTTCTGCTGTTTTTGGTTTCAGAAATCCTAGTAAGGAAATATTCTCGGAATTGGACGAAATCAACGCCCAGGGGCCTATTTTCACACGAAGCTTCCAGAAGACCGAAGAGAAGACGAAGTGGGGCCACGAGGCGGCGCCACAGTAGGGCGGCGCGGCCCAAGCCCTGGCCGCGCCACCCTAGCGTGTGGGCCCCTCGTGACTCTCCCGACTCTGCCCTTCCGCCTACAAATAGCCTTCGTCGCGAAACCCCCAGTACCGAGAGCCACGATACGGAAAACCTTCCAGAGACGCCGCCGCCGCCAATCCCATCTCGGGGGATTCAGGAGATCGCCTCCGGCACCCTGCCGGAGAGGGGATTCATCTCCCGGAGGACTCTACATCGCCATGGTCGCCTCCGGAGTGATGAGTGAGTAGTTCACCCCTGGACTATGGGTCCATAGCAGTAGCTAGATGGTTGTCTTCTCCTTATGTGCTTCATTGTCGGATCTTGTGAGCTGCCTAACATGATCAAGATCATCTATCTGTAATGCTATATGTTGTGTTTGTTGGGATCCGATGGATAGAGAATACTATGTTATGTTGATTATCAATCTATGTGTTGTTTATGATCTTGCATGCTCTCCGTTACTAGTAGATGCTTTGGCCAAGTTGATGCTTGTAACTCCAAGAGGGAGTATTTATGCTCGCTAGTGGGTTCATGTCTCCGTGAATCTGGGGGAGTGAGAGAAACCTCTAAGGTTATGGATGTGTTGTTGCCACTAGGGATAAAACATTGATGCTATGTCCGAGGATGTAGTTATTGATTACATTACGCACCATACTTAATGCAATTGTCTGTTGTTTGCAACTTAATACTGGAAGGGGTTCGGATCATAACCTGAAGGTGGACTTTTTAGGCATAGATGCATGCTGGATAGCGGTCTATGTACTTTGTCGTAATGCCCAATTAAATCTCACAATACTCATCATATCATGTATGTGCATGGTCATGCCCTCTCTATTTGTCAATTGCCCAACTGTAATTTGTTCACCCAACATGCTATTTATCTTATGGGAGAGACACCACTAGTGAACTGTGGACCCCGGTACATCGAATACAATCTACTGCAATACTTGTTCTACTGTTCTCTGCAAACAATCATCATCCACACTATACATCTAATCCTTTGTTACAGCAAGCCGGTGAGATTGACAACCTCACTGTTTCGTTGGGGCAAAGTACTTTGGTTGTGTTGTGCAGGTTCCACGTTGGCGCCGGAATCCCTGGTGTTGCGCCGCACTACATCTCGCCGCCATCAACCTTCAACGTGCTTCTTGGCTCCTACTGGTTTGATAAACCTTGGTTTCTTACTGAGGGAAAACTTGCCGCTGTACGCATCACACCTTCCTCTTGGGGTTCCCAACGGACGCGTGCTGTACGCGTATCAGTATTCTACCTCATTTAAGTCAATTCCTCAAATGATGATGATGAATGGTTGACTTATGTCAACATGATTTCATGTATGATTGAGGAAATTAAATCTTAAGAAGATTCAATGAGAGGAAATTATTTCTCAAAAACTATATGAAAACTATCATTTACATATATAAGAAGAAAAGTTAGTCTCTACCAAAACCCTAGATTAATTTTAAGTAGAAATGTTAAGTAATGATGCTAGATCATTAGGAGTGAGCCATTAAGGCTAACTAAGGGTACTTAAGTATTGTTTGGTGATTGTATCCTCGTATTCGTATATAGACGCTAGTACCGGAGAATACCAGGAAGAGGAAGGATTCTACCCCGAAGAAGAAGAGCACTTTGATCACCTCAACAACCAAGGCAAGCTAACACCAATGCAAGCTAATATTCTTGCAAAGTGCAAAGCCCTTGGGGCAAGGCACCATAATTCTTATCTTTTCTTACATAAGCCTATCCCAAGTTTATACTTTACAAGTTTTACTTGTTGTTTTCCAAGAGTTACTTTTATAGTTAACTTTGGTCAAAGTAAAGGATGGTTACTAGAGTAGTGAAGTTATGCTCAATCAAGCAAAGCAAGATAGCACCCCTCATGATTTAGAGCTAGTGCTAATGAATAAAATTTGACTACTCTAGATGGGAACAATGTGAATTGAAATGAATTTGAAACCTTGGAATGATGAAGCATTCCATTGAATGATTTTTGAAGGGGAATATGACCAAGAGAAGATAGTGATTTTTGATAAACATGATATTGGTTTGAATGCGATACCTTTCCAATATTAAGTACCCCCACAATACCTGATTATGGGTAGGGCTTAACTGGAAGTTTATGCATCTTAGTATGGGTTCCCTCTGAACACACGTCATAGGGGTTACGCTTGAGGCTGCCTCCGTTGTTGAGAAATGATGTGAAATTGAGGTGAATTGTACGGCCAAGCCCTGTGCAGTTCCTAGGTTGACAGTTGGTCTTCACTGGGAGGCCAAGCTCATGGGGAGAGGTGCTCATACTAGGATTTGTAAGTGAAAGGTTATGGTTGATGATCCGCGTACTGTGTTACGATGATTCGGGGTAATCCCGACGGATGAAATCAAATGTTGTGGCACAAGTGTGCAACCTCTGCAGAGTGTAAACCTATTCGAATAGCCGCGTCCACGGTTACGGACGGTTGGAAAGGCCATACAGTTTCCGATGTCATATCTTTGTAAATGATGTTGAATTGAGATGGTGAAATGACTTGTGGTGAATTGAATTTAAATCACCATTTGAATGGTGGGAATGACACTAATGTTCCCACTTGAGTTAGTTAGCACTTGACTAAGATTTTCTCAAATACTTGTGAACTAAAATTGGCTTTATGCAAAATAAACTAGAGCTTAGCACCCCCTTACTAGAATTGTTAGTACTTACATTAGTATTAGTTTGCGAGTACTTTAAAGTACTCACGGCTGTGTCCCTGGCTATTCAAATGGCCAGACTATGAAGAGGAGCAGAACTATCAAGATGATAGCAACCAAGATGTCTACGACAACTAGGGAATCTTCTGACGTCAGACGTTGGCCTGTGGACTAGAGAGTCCCTTCTACTTACGCTTCCGCTATGAAACTATGAACTTTGTGTCCGTTGGTCAATAGATCAACTATTTGTGTAATATTGGATCATGTGATCCCTATGTGTAAGACGACTATGGTATGTAATGAATGATGACTTATGATATCCAACTGTTATGTATCGCAACAACAATATTCCTGGGATTGCGATGTATGGCATAACAGGCACCTGGACTTCAAAATCCGGGTGTTGACAAGTTGGTATCAGAGCCATTGTTTGACCTTAGGAGACCCTAGTTAGAATGGACGTCTGAAAAATTTAGTTTCAAAAACAAATAAGTGAATATTTGTGAAAAACTTATTCTCACTCTTATCCTTGAGATCTTTTTCAAAATAAGAATTTCATGCTCTACTTTTTCCTTTGAGAACTACATAAAACTTTACACACTTGACCACTTCTTTAACTTACTCATCCTAATTGCTCACAGATGGAGTACAAATGGGAATTTTATCAGCTTGGCCACGGAGGAAACCTGATGTTCGAGAAAGACTTGAAGCAACTAGTGGAATATCTAGGACGCCCGTATCCCGAGTTCTTCGGAACACCCCTCAACCATCACTCCGGAGGACCACCTCGGTGGGAATTCTCTGCAGATCTACGAAGAAAGCTTGGAGCCCCGGTATGGGAAACCATATGGTTTTCGGTAACGGGAAACACCTGGAAGGAAGGACTAGTCCGAGCAATGCAAGAAGCAATTTCCCGTCTGTGTGGACAAAATGAGAACAAGATCAAGAACACTCGCTTCATCTACTACCCAAGACATGACCCCATGGGAGGACCGATGACCATGGCCCCGCACTCGGAGATGAACCACTATGTAGCACTGAAGGAGATATGCCCTAGAGGCAATAATAAAGTGGTTATTATTTATATCTTAATGTTTATGATAAATGTTTATATATCATGCTAGAATTGTATTAACCGAAACATTAGTACATGTGTGATATGTAGACAAACAAGAAGTCCCTAGTATGCCTCTTAAACTAGCTTGTTGATTAATGGATGATTAGTTTCATAATCATGAACATTGGATGTTATTAATAACAAGGTTATGTCATTGTGTGAATGATGTAATGGACACACCCAATTAAGCGTAGCATAAGATCTCGTCATTAAGTTATTTGCTATAAGCTTTTGATACATAGTTACCTAGTCCTTATGACCATGAGATCATGTAAATCACTTATACCGGAAAGGTACTTTGATTACACCAAACACCACTGCGTAAATGGGTGGCTATAAAGGTGGGATTAAGTATCCGGAAAGTATGAGTTGAGGCATATGGATCAACAAAGGATTTGTCCATCCCGATGACGGATAGATATACTCTGGGCCCTCTCGGTGGAATGTCGTCTAAATGTCTTGCAAGCATATGAATGAGTTCATAAGAGACCACATACCACGGTACGAGTAAAGAGTACTTGTCAGGAGACGAGGTTGAACAAGGTATAGAGTGATACCGAAGATCAAACCTCGGACAAGTAAAATATCGCGAGACAAAGGGAATTGGTAATATATGTGAATGGTTCATTCGATCACTAAAGTCATCGTTGAATATGTGGGAGCCATTATGGATCTCCGCATCCCGCTATTGGTTATTGGTCTGAGTGAGTACTCAACCATGTCCGCATAGTTCACGAACCGTAGGGTGACACACTTAAAGTTGGATGTTGAAATGGTAGTACTTGAATATGGAATGGAGTTCGAATATTTGTTCTGAGTCCGGATGAGATCCCGGACATCACGAGGAGTTCCGAATGGGCCTGAGAATAAGATTCATAGATAGGATGTCATTTTATGTGAAATAAAATGTCGCGGAAGGTTCTATGGAAGGTTCTAGAAGGTTCTAGAAAAGTCCGGAAGAAACCACCAAGGAAGGTGGAGTCCACATGGGACTCCACCTCCATGGCCGGCCAGCCCTAGATGGGGTGGAGTCCCAAGTGGACTCCACCATAGGGGGCCGGCCACCCCCCCACATGGGAGGTGGAAATCCCACCTTTGGGTGGGAGTCCTAGTTGGGCTAGGTTTCCCCCTCTTATGGAAGGTTTTGGTTTCGGGTCTTATTCGAAGACTTGGACACCAACACTTGGGATCCACCTATATAATGAGGGGCCAAGGGAGGGGGCCGGCCACCCCAAGACCACAAGCTGGCCGCCCCCCATAGAGTGGCCGGCCACCCCTCCCAAACCCTAGCCGCCCCCCTCTCCTCCATATTGCCCGCGTAGCTTAGCGAAGCTCCGCCGGACTTCTTCACCGCCACCGACACCACGCCGTCGTGCTGTCGGATTCAAGAGGAGCTACTACTTCCGCTGCCCGCTGGAACGGGGAGGTGGACGTCGTCTTCATCAACAACCGAACGTGTGACCGAGTACGGAGGTGCTGCCTGCTCGTGGCGCCTCGGAACCGATCGTGATCAAGATCTTCTACGCGCTTTTGCAAGCGGCAAGTGATCGTCTACCGCAGCAACAAGAGCCTCATCTTGTAGGCTTTGGAATCTCTTCAAGGGTGAGACTCGATACCCCCTCGTTGCTACCATCTTCTAGATTGCATCTTGGCTTGGATTACGTGTTCGCGGTAGGAAATTTTTTGTTTTCTATGCAACGTTATCCTACAGTGGTATCAGAGCCGTGTCTATGCATAGATGGTTGCACGAGTAGTACACAATGGTTTGTGGGCGTTGATGCTCTTGTTATCTTTAGTTTGAGTACTTTGCATCTTTGTGGCATAGTGGGATGAAGCGGCTCGGACTAACTTTACATGACCGCGTTCATGAGACTTGTTCCTCGTTCGACATGCAACATGTATTGCATAAGAGGCTTTGCGGGTGTCTGTCTCTCCTACTATAGTGAAGATTCAATTTACTCTTCTATTGAAAACATTAGTATCAACGTTGTGGTTCATGTTCGTAGGTAGATTAGATCTCTCTCGAAAACCCTAAACCACGTAAAATATGCAAACCAAATTAGAGACGTCTAACTTGTTTTTGCAGGGTTTGGTGATGTGATATGGCCATAATGTGATGATGAATATGTATGAGATGATCATTATTGTATTGTGGCAACCGGCAGGAGCCTTATGGTTGTCTTTAAATTTCATGTTGAGTAGTATTTCAAAGTAGTTGTAATAGTTGCTACATGGAGGACAATCATGAAGACGGCGCCATTGACCTTGACGCTACGCCGACGATGATGGAGATCATGCCCGAAGATGATGGAGATCATGTCCGTGCTTTGGAGATGAAGATCAAAGGCGCAAGAACAAAAGGGCCATATCATATCACATATGAACTGCATGTGATGTTAATCCTTTTTATGCATCTTATTTTGCTTAGATCGCGACGGTAGCATTATAAGATGATCCCTCACTAAAATCTCAAGATAATAAAGTGTTCAACCTTAGTAGCACCGTTACCAAGTCTTGTCGTTTCGAAGCACCTCGTGATGATCGGGTGTGATAGATTCAATAAGTACATATGACGGGTGCAAGACAGCTTTGCACATGCGGATACTAAGGTGGCCTTGACGAGCCTAGCATGTACAGACATGGTCTCGGAACACGAGATACCGAAAGGTAGAGCATGAATCATATGGTTGATATGATGAACATTTTGAGTGTTCGCCATTGAAATCACACCTTTTCTCGTGATGATCGGGTTTAGGTGCGGTGGATTTGGTTCGTGTGATCACTAAGACAATGCGAGGGATATTGTTTTGAGTGGGAATTCACTTAGGTTTTTAATTATGTTGAATTAAAATTTGAACTCAATTTGTCATAAACTTAGTCTAAACTATTGCAAATATATGTTGTAGAGATGGCGTCCCCAATCAATTTTAATCAGTTCCTAGAGAAAGAGAAACTTAAGAGCAACGGTAGCAACTTCACCGACTGGTTCCGTCATGTGAGGATCTTCCTCTCTGGCGGAAATCTGCAATATGTGCTTGATGCACCGCTAGGTGACCCTCCCGCAGAAACCGAAACCGATGAAGTAAAAGCTGTTTACGAGACTCGGAAAATTAGGTACTCTGAAGTTCGGTGTGCCATCCTATGCACTGAATCCGATCTTCAAAAACGTTTTGAGCACCACGATCCTCATGAGTTGATGAAAGAGCTGAAAGCTATTTTTGAGACTCATGCGGCCGTGGAATGCTATGAAGCATCGAAACAATTCTTCGCTTGCATGATGGAAGAAGGCAGCTCCGTTAGTGAGCACATGCTCGCCATGACCGGCATGCGAAGAAACTCAAAGACTTGGGAATAGTGATTCCTAACAGATCGGGATTAATCGTGTCCTTCAATCACCGCCACCAAGTTACAAGAACTTTGTGATGAACTACAATATGCGTAACATGAACAAGGAGTTACCTGAACTCTTTGGCATGCTAAAAGCTCTTGAGATTGAGATCAAGAAAGAGCACCAAGTGTTGATGGTCAACAAGACCACCGCTTTCAAGAAACAGGCAAGTCTAAGGGAAAATTCAAGAAGGGTGGCAAGAAAGCTGCCACGCCTCCTATGAAACCTAAGAACGGCCCTAAGCCCGATGCCGAGTGCTATTACCGCAAGGAGAAGGGACACCGGAAGCGTAATTGCTCCAAGTATCTCGGCTGATCCGAAGAGCGGCCTTGTCAAGAAGAAGAAAGAAGGTATATCTGATATACATGTTATAGATGTTCATTTCAACGGTTCTCGTTCTAGTACCCGGGTATTTGATACCGGTTCGGTTGCTCATATTTGTAACTCGAAACAGAACTAAAGAATAAACGACAACCGCTGAAAGATGAAGTGACGATGCGCGTTGGAAACGGATCCAAGGTCAATGTGATCGCAATGCACACTTCCTCTACATCTACCTTCGGGATTAGTTTTAAGCCTAAATAATTGCTATTATGTACTGCGTTGAGCATGAACATTATATCTGGATCTTGTTTAATGCAAGACGGTTATTCATTCAAGTCTCGAGAATAATGGTTGTTCTATTTTTATGAATAATATCTTTTATGGTCGAGCACCACAAAAGAATGGCTTATTTCTGTTAGATCTCGATAGTAGTGATACGCATATACATAACATTGATGCTAAGCGAATTAAACTTAATGATAATTCTACTTATATGTGGTAATCGTCGTCTTGGTCATATTGGAGTGAAACGCATGAAGAAACTCCATACCGATGGATTACTTGAATCACTTGACTTTGAGTCACTTGATAGATGCGAAGCATGTCTAATGGGAAAATGACAAAGACTCCATTTTCTGGTAAAATGGAGCGAGCTGACTTATTGGAAATCATACATACCGATGTATGTGGACCAATGAGCGTAGCATCGCGCGGTGGTTCTCGTTATGTTCTAACCTTCACAGATGATCCGAGTAGATATGGGTATATCTATTTCATGAAACATAAATCCGAAACTTTTGAGAAGTTTAAGGAATTTCAAAGTGAAGTAGAAAATCAACGTAACAAGAAGATTAAATTTCTACGATCTGATCGTGGAGGTGAATATCTGAGTTATGAGTTTGGCATGCATTTAAAGAAATTCGGAATACTTTCACAATTGACACCGGGGAACACCTCAACGTAACGGTGTGTCCGAACGTCGTAATCGAACTCTCTTAGATATGGTTCGTTCTATGATGTCTCTTACTGATTTGCCGTTATCATTTTGGAGTTATGCATTAGAGACAGCCGCATTCACTTTAAATAGAGCACCATCAAAATCCGTAGAAACGACACCGTCTGAATTATGGTTTAATAAGAAACCTAAGCTGTCGTTCTCGAAAGTTTGGGGTTGCGAAGCCTATGTAAAGAAGTTACAACCGGACAAGCTAGAACCCAAAGCGGAGAAATGCGTCTTCATAGGATACCCTAAGGAAACTATAGGGTACACTTTCTATCACAGATCCGAAGGCAAAATCTTTGTTGCTAAGAACGGAACCTTTCTTGAGAAAGAATTTCTCACTAAAGAAGTGACTGAAGAAAAGTAGAACTCGATGAGATTGATGAATCTATACTCGTTGATCGAGTAGCGCAGATCGGAAGTTGTACCTGTACCGCCTACACCGGCAACAGAGGAAGCTAATGATAATGATCATGAAACTTCGAACGAGGAAACTATCGAACCTCGCAGATCGACAAGGGAACGTGCCACTCCTGATTGGTATGATCCTTGTCTAAATGTCATGATTGTGGATAACAATGATGAGGATCCTGCGACGTATGAAGAAGCGATGATGAGCCCAGATTCCAACAAATGGCAAGAAGCCATGAAATCCGAAATGGGATCCATGTATGATAACAAAGTATGGACTTTGGTAGACTTACCCGATAGCCGAAAGGTCATCGAGAATAAATGGATCTTCAAGAGAAAAACAGATGCCGATGGTAATATTACTGTCTATAAAGCTCGACTTGTCGCAAAGGGTTTTCGACAAATTCAAGGAGTTGACTACGATGAGACTTTCTCACTGTAGCGAAGCTAAAATCTGTGAGGATTTTGTTAGCAATAGCTGCATTTTTCGATTATGAGATTTGGCGAGATGGATGTCAAAACGGCGTTCCTTAATGGAGACATTGAGGAAGAGTTGTATATGGTACAACCCAAAGGTTTTGTCGATCCTAAAAATGCTGACAAAGTATGCAAACTTCAGCGTTCAATCTATGGACTGAAGCAAGCATCAAGAAGTTGGAACCGACGCTTTGATAAGGTGATCAAAGACTTCGGGTTTATACAAGGTCATGGAGAGGCCTCGTATTTACAAGAAAGTGAGTGGGAGCTCAGAGCATTCCCGATATTATATGTAGATGACATATTATTGATCGGGAATGATATAGAACTATTAAGCAGTGTTAAGGGTTATTTGAATAATAGTTTTTCAATGAAAGACCTTGGTGAAGCATCATATATATTAGGCATCAAGATTTATAGAGATAGATCAAGACGCCTAATAGGGCTATCACAGAGTACATATCTGGACAAGATTCTAAAGAAGTTTAGAATGGACGAAAGTAAGAAAGGGTTCTTACCTATGTTACTGTGCAAGGTATTGAGTAAGACTCAAGGACCGGCTACGGCAGAAGAAAGAGAAAGGATGAGTAACATCCCCTATGCCTCGCAGGAGGATCTATCATGTATGCCATGCTATGTACTAGACCGGATATAGCACATGCTGTTAGTTTGACTAGCAGATATCAAAGTGATCCAGGAATGGAACACTGGACAGCGGTCAAGAATATCCTGAAGTACTTGAAAACAACTAAGGATATGTTTCTTTGTTATGGAGGTGACCAAGAGCTCGTTGTAAACGGTTACACCGATGCAAGTTGGAACACTGATCCTGATGACTCTAAGTCACAACTGGGTACGTGTTTATATTGAATGGTGCTGCAGTAAGCTGGGCAAGCTCGAAGCGATTGCACGGTGGCGAAGTCTTCAACGAGAATCGTAGTACATAGCGGCTTCAGAGGCTTCATCGAAGCGGTATGGATGAAGAGGTTCATTGTAGAGCTCGGTGTGGTTCCTAGTGCATTGGACCCATTAATCATTTACTGTGATAACATGGGTGCCATCGCCAATGCACAAGAGCCAAGGTCACACAAGAGGCTGAAGCATATCAAGCTGCGTTACCACTCGATTCGCGAGTACATCGAAGATGGAGAAGTAAAGATTTGCAAAGTACACACTGATCTGAATGTAGCAGATCCGTTGACTAAAGCTCTCCCTAGGGCAAAGCATGACCAACACCAGTATGCCATGGGTGTTAGGTATATTACAATGTAATCTAGATTATTGACTCTAGTGCAAGTGGGAGACTGAAGGAGATATGCCCTAGAGGCAATAATAAAGTGGTTATTATTTATATCTTAATGTTTATGATAAATGTTTATATATCATGCTAGAATTGTATTAACCGAAACATTAGTACATGTGTGATATGTAGACAAACAAGAAGTCCCTAGTATGCCTCTTAAACTAGCTTGTTGATTAATGGATGATTAGTTTCATAATCATGAACATTGGATGTTATTAATAACAAGGTTATGTCATTGTGTGAATGATGTAATGGACACACCCAATTAAGCGTAGCATAAGATCTCGTCATTAAGTTATTTGCTATAAGCTTTTGATACATAGTTACCTAGTCCTTATGACCATGAGATCATGTAAATCACTTATACCGGAAAGGTACTTTGATTACACCAAACACCACTGCGTAAATGGGTGGCTATAAAGGTGGGATTAAGTATCCGGAAAGTATGAGTTGAGGCATATGGATCAACAGTGGGATTTGTCCATCCCGATGACGGATAGATATACTCTGGGCCCTCTCGGTGGAATGTCGTCTAAATGTCTTGCAAGCATATGAATGAGTTCATAAGAGACCACATACCACGGTATTTAGTAAAGAGTACTTGTCAGGAGACGAGGTTGAACAAGGTATAGAGTGATACCGAAGATCAAACCTCGGACAAGTAAAATATCGCGAGACAAAGGGAATTGGTAATATATGTGAATGGTTCATTTGATCACTAAAGTCATCGTTGAATATGTGGGAGCCATTATGGATCTCCAGATCCCGCTATTGGTTATTGGTCGGAGTGAGTACGAACCGTAGGGTGACACACTTAAAGTTGGATGTTGAAATGGTAGTACTTGAATATGGAATGGAGTTCGAATATTTGTTCGGAGTCCCGGATGAGATCCCGAACATCACGAGGAGTTCCGGAATGGTCCGGAGAATAAGATTCATATATAGGATGTCATTTTATGTGAAATAAAATGTCGCGGAAGGTTCTATGGAAGGTTCTAGAAGGTTCTAGAAAAGTCCGGAAGAAACCACCAAGGAAGGTGGAGTCCACATGGGACTCCACCTCCATGGCCGGCCAGCCCTAGATGGGGTGGAGTCCCAAGTGGACTCCACCATAGGGGGCCGGCCACCCCCCCACATGGGAGGTGGAAATCCCACCTTTGGGTGGGAGTCCTAGTTGGGCTAGGTTTCCCCCTCTTATGGAAGGTTTTGGTTTCGGGTCTTATTCGAAGACTTGGACACCAACACTTGGGATCCACCTATATAATGAGGGGCCAAGGGAGGGGGCCGGCCACCCCAAGACCACAAGCTGGCCGCCCCCCATAGAGTGGCCGGCCACCCCTCCCAAACCCTAGCCGCCCCCCTCTCCTCCATATTGCCCGCGTAGCTTAGCGAAGCTCCGCCGGACTTCTTCACCGCCACCGACACCACGCCGTCGTGCTGTCGGATTCAAGAGGAGCTACTACTTCCGCTGCCCGCTGGAACGGGGAGGTGGACGTCGTCTTCATCAACAACCGAACGTGTGACCGAGTACGGAGGTGCTGCCCGTTCGTGGCGCAGGAACCGATCGTGATCAAGATCTTCTACGCGCTTTTGCAAGCGGCAAGTGATCGTCTACCGCAGCAACAAGAGCCTCATCTTGTAGGCTTTGGAATCTCTTCAAGGGTGAGACTCGATACCCCCTCGTTGCTACCATCTTCTAGATTGCATCTTGGCTTGGATTGCGTGTTCGCGGTAGGAAATTTTTTGTTTTCTATGCAACGTTATCCTACAAGCACACCTCGACTTCATACTGTACAAGACCCGCAAGGAGTTGGACAACGCCCTCGCCTCTCGCCCAGCACATTACCTGTGACGACGAAGACTCCACCCCGAAGGGTAGTATCACTCCAGCACTTAAGTAGGTGTGAGTTGTATCAGGATCCCCTTGTATCGTAGAGCGAATGAATGGTTCTTCAAACCAACGGTGTGTTAGATGTGTAATGTGTGATGTTTGGTATGAATGAAAAAGTGTTGTTGGTTTGACCCCCTCAACACTACTCAAGTTTTCAAGTTTTGAACTTTGTGAACTTTAATTCAAACAAACCGTAGAAATTTCCCTCTTATCTTATCATCCACTCCGATGTTCAGATGGCCCCTCCCAATCGCACCAACGACGCGATGATGCAACTGCTGCAAACCCTGCTTGCCGACCGAGAAGCCGAGAGAGTTGAACGCCAAGCCAACATTGCTGCACTGCAACAGCTCGCTCAGAACAACAACAGCCATGGAAACCACGACCACCCTGGGTCAAAACTGAAGAATTTTCAGAACACCAACCCACCTATCTTCAACAAGACCGAAGAGCCCCTCGATGCCGATGACTGGCTCCAGACGATGGAGAATAACCTGGAAGTAGCCGGAGTGGAAGCCAACGAGAAAGTCATGTTTGCCACCCACTATCTCGCTGGACCAGCCCGCGCTTGGTGGACAAGCACCCGTGCCATGAACGGAGGTCAATTCATGACTTGGGAGGATTTCAAGCTCAAGTTTAGCAAGTACCATGTGCCCCAAGGACTGATCAAGATGATGAGAGACGAGTTCCGCGAACTCAAGCAAGGCAGAATGTCCGTGGTAGAATACCGCGACCGATTTCTTACTCTGTCAAGGTACGCCCCGGACGAGACCGACACCAATGAGAAGAGGAAGGAGAGATTTCTGAACGGACTCCACGACGAGATGCAGACTGTACTGGTCAACATTCCCTTTGCTGACCTAGAAGCCCTGGTGGACTCTGCCATTCAGATGGAGGGCAAGCTTCACCAAGCCAACGAGAACCGCAAACGCCGGATGATGAACCAGCATGGGTCCAACAACACCCAGAAGTACCGCAACAACTCATCTGGAGGATATACTCCAAAATACAACAAGCCCCCTACTCAGAATTACCGCCCAAACTACACCAACAACCAAGGAGGACCCCCGAAGCCCAGAGGCAACAACAACAACAATCACACCAGCAACAACAACCCCAACAACAACAACAACAACAACGGAAACAACAACAACAACAACACTGGCCCTAGGACTGGAAGCAACGCCATCCCCGTCGTCAACAAGGACAAGGCCACCATCACTTGTTATGAGTGTGGAGTGGTTGGGCATTACTCCAATGAGTGCCCCAAGAGACTCGCCAAGATTGCCGGCAACACCGCTGCACCTGCTCAGAACCAACGCCGCTTTGCCGCAAGAAAGAACCAGAACAACAACGGCCGCTACTACAACATGACTGCCACCGAAGCCCAAGAAGCACCTCAGGCCATGCCAAGTATGTCTTCCTGTTAAATCATATCGCCCAATCTCTCTTAGGAACCTAACTTTTCTTAAAATCTCGGGAAGAGATTTGTTTAAGGGGGAAGGGTTTGTAACACCCCAAATTTCAAAACAAAGAGAAAATGAATTTCTTTTTTTTTCAAAAATGAGAACCAACAAAAACTTTTCTTAAATAGAGGCTATGCTTAGTGCTTATACCTATTACTTGTGTTTTTGCTATGATGAGTGTTATTATGCTTATGTGATAAACCCTAAAACCCTAAAGTGATCAAATGAAGATCACAAACCAAATAAAATTAAAAAAAAGGAAATCAAATAAGAAAAACCCTAAACCCTAACCTTCTCAAAAATCATGTAGATCTATTTTGAGAAACCCAAAATAAAAGAAAAGACATATGTGGACCTATAGCCTTAATATGTAAATCTTGAACCCTACCTCTTCTTACTTTGCTAAATGGTGGTGAACCATTGCAAAACTTACTAAACCCTAAACCTCACCCCTCTTGTCATCAATCTTTGAAAAAAAAAAGATCTTATTTAAGAAAAAGGCATATGCAAGCCTATGACTACTTTTTGGAAAATGATGAGCTTTGCTTTGTCTACCTTGGGTAGATGAATTGAAATACCTCAACACACTCAACAAAGCACCTATCAACCAATTCAAGTGAGAAACAAAATAAAATCCAACATATACATAGAGGCATATGTGGCACTTAGCTAAATTATCAAATCTTGACCTAGCCACTTCCATTGCCTCAAAATGGTTTGAACCTTTCACCTAACTCAATCTAACACCAAATAAACCTCACTCTTGTCAAAATGAAGCAAAGAAAAATAAAAGAATAAAAGTTAGAAATTCACAAAACCCTCACATATGGCTTATGCCATTTTTATAAATTTTGACCCTAGACCATTTTGGTCTTCAACATTGGTTGAATAATGTTACTAAACACTTATTACAACTTTTGGAATCAAAGAAACACAAATTAAATGATTTTCAAACTCAAATTGTGCTCACATGTGATAATGGTCAAAACTGCCAATTATAGTCTGATCACTACTTTGAGCCTCTCTATTTCAAAATTTTCAAACTAAACCTTGCCAATTCTTTGCACCTCATCCAAGAGCATATCAAGGTGAACACTTTTTGTAAATACCACCATGCCAAATTATTTTTAGATCAAATACTATGCTCCTCCAAAGTTGGAACATTTTATCATATTCAACAATCTCACACTTAGCAATTTTTGCAATATTGTGAATTAGAAATTTCCACCACCACACCTCATTTTCTCTGGTAAAAAACAACTTAAATAAATACCACATTTCCAAATCTTGCCACCTTTTGAATCAAACCAAATTTGGTAAATTACCTCAAATTTCAATTATGGAACAATGCAACACTATTGGAAATAGTGTCCTATCTAACCCTACCCTGCCCCAAATCTCTCCACATTGTTCCCTTGACAATTCTCACCCTAGCCAACCCACAGAAACCCTAGGAGGGCTAGCCAAGCTAGCATGACATGGCCATGCCGGCCATGTCCCTCTCCTTCTTCTCCCCTTCACTCACCACCCTGGCCACCATGTCTTCTGGCTCCACAGCATCCCTCTACACCACCTAGCACCGTTGCTTGTCGAGGAGGACGACGACACTCGCCGGATTTCGCGCGCCCAAATCTGCCGAGCATGCCGCTCGCGTCGCACAGCATGCACGCCACGGCGAGCTCTAGCCACGTGCATAGCCGCCGAAGCAAGCCTCCCCTGGACACCCCTGCTACGCGTTGAGCTCCGCCACCACGCCAGGATTCCGCAGGACACGCTCCCCTGCTAGCGCGAGACGTGTCGCCGACGACCACCTCGCCGGAATCCCGTGATCCTGCCGCCAGCACCTCGCCCTCTCGCGCGCTCGCCAGATTGTCCCCCACCTCGCCGTCTAGCTTCCTAGCACCGCCTGGACGCCGCCTAGCTCGCCCTGCCGTCGCCTAGCCCTATCCCTCGCCGGAGCCACCGCGATGCTGTCGCCCTCGCCACACACCTCACGGCCACCTTGCGCGCTATAAAAGGAGGACGATCCCGCCTCCATTTCTCACACCAATCGACCTCGATCCTCTCTCTGATCCTCCTCCACCCCTTAGCTCGCCGCATCGTTGCCGGTAGCTCCTCAATTGCTCGCTCAAGTCCGCGGCAGAGCTGCAGAAGGCGCCGTCGATTTTGGCCACCATCGGAGTAGCCACCGGTACCAGCGCACTCGCCGTCGACGACAACCTCGCCTCGTGTCAACGCCACCGCTCACCGGAGTCCCTGCTCATCGCCGACCCCCTACCTCCGCCGCGGTAGCAAGCCCCTCCCCTCGACGGAGACGACGAACCCCAGCCACTCGATCCTCTTCTGATCCAACGGTGCGCCTCGCAGCGTACCGATTCGGTGAGTATGGCTCACTGACGGGTGGGTCCCCCTGTCAGCTGGCCCGCTGCGCTAGCTGGGCCGGCCCAACTCTGCTTTGCCGCGTTTCAAACCGATTCGGCCCAGTTTCTTTCCCGCCAGCCCGCTTAGTCAAATTTGATTTAAACTCAATTCAAACAATTTGCAATACTGAACCCCACTTTGAAATTCAATAGAATCTGTTTGGCTTGGCCAAATTTAAGAAATTTTATATTGATAGAAAGCTATGAAAAAGATCTACATTATGCCACTGGTCCCATCTCAAAATTATTTGTAGAATTAATCTGACAAAAAGAACAAGTCAGGGACTAATGCACATTCAAATAATTCTTAAAAATCAACCAAAATAGACATTAAGTTAATTCCAACTCCAATAGCTCACATTTGACTTACACTAATTATTTATGCAAGAAAATAGTGTGGTCACTTTGCATGATCATGCCTTAGTTTAATTAATGGACAATATGGCTAGTTTATGGAATTGATATTGTCCAAAACTATTATGTAAATCATATGAAGTATTATACTTCATTTAAATCTTGTCTCAAATGAATTCATGTGATGTTTGGACCTCTGGCCAAAGTCTCTTATATGAATTACTGGGAGATTTAAATCATGTGTAGCATTATTAAATGGTATGAGGTATTCTACCTCATTTAAGTCAATTCCTCAAATGATGATGATGAATGGTTGACTTATGTCAATATGATTTCATGTATGATTGAGGAAATTAAATCTTAAGAAGATTCAATGAGAGGAAATTATTTCTCAAAAACTATATGGAAACTATCATTTACATATATAAGAAGAAAAGTTAGTCTCTACCACAAAGTAAGAAACCCTAGATTAATTTTAAGTAGAAATGTTAAGTAATGATGCTAGATCATTAGGAGTGAGCCATTAAGGCTAACTAAGGGTACTTAAGTATTTTTTGGTGATTGTATCCTCGTATTCGTATATAGACGCTAGTACCGGAGAATACCAGGAAGAGGAAGGATTCTACCCCGAAGAAGAAGATCACTTTGATCACCTCAACAACCAAGGCAAGCTAACACCAATGCAAGCTAATATTCTTGCAAAGTGCAAAGCCCTTGGGGCAAGGCACCATAATTCTTATCTTTTCTTACATAAGCCTATCCCAAGTTTATACTTTACAAGTTTTACTTGTTGTTTTCCAAGAGTTACTTTTATAGTTAACTTTGGTCAAAGTAAAGGATGGTTACTAGAGTAGTGAAGTTATGCTCAACCAAGCAAAGCAAGATAGCACCCCTCATGATTTAGAGCTAGTGCTAATGAATAAAATTTGACTACTCTAGATGGGAACAATGTGAATTGAAATGAATTTAAAACCTTGGAATGATGAAGCATTCCATTGAATGATTTTTGAAGGGGAATATGACCAAGAGAAGATAGTGATTTTTGATAAACATGATATTGGTTTGAATGCGATACCTTTCCAATATTAAGTACCCCCACAATACCTGATTATGGGTAGGGCTTAATTGGAAGTTTATGCATCTTAGTATGGGTTCCCTCTGAACACACGTCATAGGGGTTACGCTTGAGGCTGCCTCCGTTGTTGAGAAATGATGTGAAATTGAGGTGAATTGTACGGCCAAGCCCTGTGCAGTTCCCAAAGCTGACAGTTGGTCTTCACTGGGAGGCCAAGCTCATGGGGAGAGGTGCTCATACTAGGATTTGTAAGTGAAAGGTTATGGTTGATGATCCGCGTACTGTGTTACGATGATTCGGGGTAATCCCGACGGATGAAATCAAATGTTGTGGCACAAGTGTGCAACCTCTGCAGAGTGTAAACCTATTCGAATAGCCGCGTCCACGGTTACGGACAGTTGGAAAGGCCATACAGTTTCCGATGTCATATCTTTGTAAATGATGTTGAATTGAGATGGTGAAATGACTTGTGGTGAATTGAATTTAAATCACCATTTGAATGGTGGGAATGACACTAATGTTCCCACTTGAGTTTGTTAGCACTTGACTAAGATTTTCTCAAATACTTGTGAACTAAAATTGGCTTTATGCAAAATAAACTAGAGCTTAGCACCCCCTTACTAGAATTGTTAGTACTTACATTAGTATTAGTTTGCGAGTACTTTAAAGTACTCACGGCTATGTCCCTGGCTATTCAAATGGCCAGACTATGAAGAGGAGCAGAACTATCAAGATGATAGCAACCAAGATGTCTACGACAACTAGGGAATCTTCTGACGTCAGACGTTGGCCTGTGGACTAGAGAGTCCCTTCTACTTACGCTTCCGCTATGAAACTATGAACTTTGTGTCCGTTGGTCAATAGATCAACTATTTGTGTAATATTGGATCATGTGATCCCTATGTGTAAGACGACTATGGTATGTAATGAATGATGACTTATGATATCCAACTGTTATGTCTCGCAACAACAATATTCCTGGGATTGCGATGTATGGCATAACAGGCACCTGGACTTCAAAATCCGGGTGTTGACATCTGTGGAACCAGTTTGTGAATGTGTAGAATTTTGAGATGTATCCACTAAATTTTTGTGTTCAAATTTTTCAACATTTTAAAAATACATTTAAAATGAAGTTTAAAAACCGGAGCATATGCTCCCAGGTGCCAAAACACCGGTTGTATGCATGTCAATAACACAACATTATAATTTTATTTTATGAGAATGGAGGTTGCACAGTTCAATATTCTATCGTCAGCATGAAACTAGGAGGAAGAAGAGGACTGTAAACTAACTGGTTTCAATATCTATTCCTGGCACATCTATTTTGACAACTACTTAGTGTTTATTGTTAAGCTAATATTTCCGCTGCAACGCGCGGGGAATCATCTAGTACAGGTAAAGACCCAAGCATATCAATCGTCGCATACGCCGACTAGAATATTATTACATAACCGATGCACAAATAAACCTAAAAACAGGTTGGTGTCTACCGCCGATGGCAGCTCGGGCTCGTCCAAAACCATGATGTCGGCGTATCCGCCTGGCGCCGAAGATGTTGTCGTTGATGTCATCGTAGTCGTAGTGGCCGACGTTGATGTCGTCACAAACGCAATCACCAATGTCGATGCATTCGTCGATGTCGATGCCGACATTGCCGCCCTTCGAACGACAATTTCTCGCAAGATCATGTCGCGGTAGAACACGCGTGCCATCTTCGCCCCGTCCTCCTCCTTTTGTCCACAGTGACTCTCTTCATGTCAATCATGATCTTCTCTTCTTGCTTCAACAAGGCCTTCCACCTCTCATAACACTTTCACCCTAAATGAGAAAGTTCGCAGTGACGACGAGCTTGGGTAGGGAAGGATGGGGCTTGTTGCCGCCACTCGCCGTACGCCGGGAAAACACGACGTTGGGTTTGAATCCACCATGTGGCTCGCTGTCGGCATACTATGGCGAGAACCGTGAAAATTGCGCCATGGTGCCGCCTTCGTGGAATAAGGCTGATAAGGACGGCGAGGCGCTCACCGACACATACGTTTCGCTCCCTTGGCTTCCCATGGGGGTGATGGCGCCCAAAGTCTGCCGACCTTCCTGCGCCGCCATCTCGAACCGGTGGCGCACCACGTCTCTATCCCAATCTTAGTACGACCACGAATCCAGCATCATCTTTGTCGACGGCCCCTTGCACTATTTTTTGAAGGGCTTCTTTTCACCCTTCGGACCGGTCGGCTTCATCGCCTTCGTCTTCGATAAGGATTTGGGAGCTTTTGGTGCCACTGCTGCGAGGGGCGAGTGTGTGTTGACGGCGGCGACGAGATTTGGGTGGTAAAGCATATCGATGCGTGGGAGAAATGAAACATATATGAGAACTGTGGGGCATATGAACCACCCGATGTGTCAATGACACGGCAAGCCTGCTACTCGCCACATCGCCAACATGTTTCATCCAACGCGCAGGGAACCCCATGGAGCGGGAATAGACTCGGGCACCAAGCACTCTATTATGCAACATCTGATGGTAATTGTATTTTTCTTAGGGAATCTTCAACAGACCAACGCATTTCAGATCTATAATATCTAAATGAGAGCAACCCACTAAAGATAATTCTCTTAACATGCAAGACATCCACATCATCAACCATCTCTAAGCAATCATAGGCTGCCACATCTCTTCAACTCTTCCACCTCAGCTAAGAGACCTATTTGGTTGGCAGTCCACAAGCTGTTTTCCCTTGGCATTCTGCTACATGAAAAGTCACCCGCCTCCCACTTAGCCTCAGATCATAAGTTACCTCCGAATCCACTTTCCTTCATTGAATATTAGGCGTCTCAAATTCTACACTGCCGCAAACATGAGGAATTGAGGAGACGCTCTTCTTCTTGGCCTTTTGCTTCACTGCCCTATATAGGCCCAACGCCAATGGCAGCGGTTTGCATTCTCCTCCTCCTCCTACCGTTCACCACTCCTTCATCCCTGCTTCCGCCTATCCATCTTGCTTGCTTTTTGTGGTTGTGATTTGCATAAAGCTTAGCCGACCAACACGAGCCCTGCTGGAGCCCAGAGACTCGGCGCCATGGAAAAGTAACAGCAGCAGCGTATGCTGTCTGTCTTTGTTCGTGTGTGGATACTCATTTTCCCTCCATTGCCCTTAAATTTCAGAATTGTTGGTTGTTTTCAGGAATTTGCCATCTATCGGGTTGGCATGGACAGTGTAATAGTTCATCTCAGCTTTGTTCATGCTTTATAATATGAATTAATTGAGCAACTTTTTAGGTGAAGTAAATCAGACAATTATTTTCCTGGAGATAGGGGTAAGTGGTTTTTTAAATCCCTTTCCCTTTTATTAAACTGTACTACTACTCCTGCTACTGGTGGTTCATCTCATCTCTCCGTTCTCTACTGATGATGGTTTCCATTCTCTTCTCCCTTTATGCTAACAGATGTATCTACAAAGTAAAATGAAGATTCTTTGCTTATGAGGCTCACCTTTTAGGAAACTGTACTTCATATGGATTGGTGTTCTACGGCAACAAACAGAATGGGATACCACAAATGGATGCCCCTATTTCCATTTCATATTAACATGAGATTATTCTCATGAAAGTAGAGAGGATTAATTTATTTACTACTGAAGATTGCATGAGCTTCGTCCACTATAGGTAGATAGTATTGCAGAAACTGGTTGCTAACATATTGCAAGTATGTATTTTTAGCAATCACTTCAACTGCTTGGTTTTGGCTTAATTACTTACCATGTTATCAGATGAAACTCCAATTTTAGTTTTTGTTTCGAGAAAACGCAAAAGAAAATTTTGTATTTTATTTCATTGAAAAGATAGAATCTATTAAAAGCCTCCTAGAAGGTTTGCAACGCTGAAACTTAATTTTAGTGGCCATCTCGCGATTTAGGTTTCCTTATTTTTTGCATGAGACGTTTTACTATTTCCTACATTGTAAAGAAACTTTTTAATTTGTGTTTCTAGGCCGACAAGGGGGGAGTCATGCCATTTTAGTTTCATAATTTGTGTATTATTCTTTGCCATTTTAGCACATATTCCGCCGCAACGCGCGGGGCATCATCTAGTTCTAGAAGTGAGCGGGTGCATCCGTTTGCGTAGGGTCGCGGTCACGGAATTTGTCTTCAGACCACCACTTTCTATTTGCGTCTGGGGTGCCCCCAAGGGCCCGACACATTTTTTTTTTGTTTGTTTTTTTTCAATTGATGAGATAGAGATACATACTTGATAAAAAAACATACGAAATCTAATAAAAGCAGCGAAATATGTTGCCGTCTAGTCGTCGCTGGTGAGCTTACTCCGTCATTTCCCATGGCAAGTGCAGCGCTAGTGGCGGCAAATAGTATACCTGCGGCACGGGAGGAGGAGGAAGGGTAGCCGCCACCGCCGGCTCTGGCCATGGATCCCATGCCACTGGAGGACCGCGCGCCTCATCCTCTGGAGTCACCGGAGGGGTCACCGGCATCCCGACTTGCGAAACTGGAAGCCAAGGTTGTTCCACTTGGTGAGCTGGCCGAGCTCGCTCTGGTCAATGGTGAGCTGGATGGCCTCGTCCTTGGTGAGATCCGGTGGTTGGTGCTCTGGATCCCATGCCGCGCCGCCGTCGTCGAAGCCCTCATCCTCGTGGTCGTTGCGGTCCTTGTTGGAGGCAGCCTCCTCATCATCGTCCGTGAGGGCATTCAGGAGTTCACACTTGAAGAATCGTAATTTGCTGAGGTATCCCGCTCGATGACGCAGGTCGAAGTCCAGCATCCCGAACGTGATCCAACTATAGGAGTTGAGGTCGAACTCCAAATCTTTGGGAAGATCCGGCGGCAATATGAACCGCCATCGCTAGACCTCGCCGAGCTGCTGTCGGGAGGCACCGACACGCGACGGGAGTTGAGGTACCATCCTCCGCCCAGTAGGATGGCATCCGCCCATGGGATCGGCCGGTTCGTCTCCTAGAGCTGCCGCACAAGCTCAACGGGAACGTCCCGGCGTTGTCGCGGCTTCCTACCACCACGCGAGGAGCCGGTCTGGTTCTTCTTTTGGAAAACTTTTGCCTATGGTGTAGGTCGTGAAATTGGGGGCGACAACTACTAGGACGATGGCAATTGCGTGGGCGAGGAAGTTGTCACCTCGCCTTAAAAGGGCTGGCGCGCCTCGCCTTCAATGCCATGGCGCAAAAGCCGCTGCATTGCCACCAGCGCAAGTGTGCAGAAGGCGAGGTGTGCCATTAACACGGCACAGAAGGCGAGGTGTGCCATTAACACAGCGCAGAAAGCTGCAGAGCCCCACCCGCCCTAGCTATCCCTCAGAAAGACGAACGTGTGGGCCCAAGTGCGAAGGATGTGGACACGTGCGCTGACCATGTCGTATCCGCGGAGACACACACGATGCATATTTAGACCACGTTTACGTCCCCACGGGCATGCCGATTATTTTGCATCGGGTCGCTTGGTGCAAACCCATTTTTCAACCACCTCAACGCATATTTACGTCTCTACGGGCATGCCGATTGTTTCACGTTGGGTCGCTGGAGATGCCTTTAGACTGGCTTGCTTTTCTGTCCAGTTTGTCCCAAGAGTCTTTGGAAGACGGCTTGATATGCCCTTAGCTTTGGTAGTAATCCAGAACATGACCTTAGGCCTCCGAGGGGAGTTTTGCTACACCTACGGGATTCACCTACGGGATCAGCCTTACGGAATTACGTGGGCTTAAGGTGAGGGTTCACGATCCGAAAATCACGGCAGCTGATTTGTTTTGGACCAACGGAGTGTCTCCACCTCAGCCCGTAACATTTGCCCGTAAGGAAACTCCCCGAAAATCAGGGTCGTCCCCTGATTCTGACCGCAGCAGAGGGAAGCCGCCGGGTCGTCCTCTGATTCCGACCGCAGCAGGGAAGCTTCCGACAGATATATACGTACGTACCACGTACCGTAGATCAGATCGATTGAGAAGGCACACGGCCGTCCAGCTCCTGCGAGTAGAGCGCTGAGATGGCCTGTTCCGCAGATCACGCGACGAGAAGGAATTCCATGGACGATGAGGATCAAGCAGCGGCGGAGCTCGACCAGATCCTTGCTCGCCGCAAGAGCCGTGCTGCGGCGTCAGGCGCCAAGATCCGCATGCCGGACTCGGACATCAACTTCATAATGTCTCTCCAGCGGAGCGACATCCCGAGCGACGACGACGACATGCTAGATTACCTCAGCCAGCAGCACCCGGATAAGTACACGCCGGAGGTGGTGGAGAAGCGGCGGCGGGAGCACAAGGAGCTGGTGGCGATGTTCCGCAGAGACGACGAGGAGATCGAGGCGCGGCAGGCGGAGATCATGAGGGAGGTAGGCGAGAAGGGCTACGTGGAGGCCGACGAGATCGACCAGACTTATATTGACGAGGTCAACGAGTGGACCAGGGTGCAATGGGAGAAGCTGGGGATGTCCAGCGAGAGATTAAGACTTTTGCGAATCGCCGATGAGGAAAACGATGAGGCCTTCAGGAGCTTCCTCATCAAGCAAGCTGAGGAAGCTGAGGAAGAAGAAGATTATTACGGTGACGAGGATGACGACGAGGCTTTGACATTTGAATCATCCGAGTGACTGCAAGTCCTATGCATGCATGTACATGTTAGAGCTATATACGTTTTTGGTACCACAATTTGCACTGGATGTGCAGTTTAGTACCACAACTTGCAAAACGAGCATCCAGAGTACCACAACTTGCACCGGGCGAGCAAATAGGTCCACGACCAATCGAAAGCGGACTTGTGGCATTGTAATTTTTGCAAAAAACACCATATATATTTTTTCTCGCAAATATGAACTTGCTGCTTTCTTACGTGTGGGCCCCACCTGTCAGAATATATAAACAATTAAAATAAAGTACGCAGCGTTTTTGGTGGGTTTCGAACTCGTGACCTGGAGCAGCCTAAAAGGCATCCTTGCCACGGAGACACTTAACACTTTGATGAACTACTTTCATACTTCACTTTATTATACAACTGCTTAAAGACACGGGGATTTTCAAATAGGCTTAAATACATATTTAGATAATACATCGTTCTAACTAACTAAATTATTATATCTCGTCCAAGCGCACACCACACACCAGGAGCGCGACTCAACACTAATTTCTTGTATGATGTAGTGGCAAAATCCTATCATAGATAAGCAGTACTTTGCCCCGATTGCTATGGCTTTTTTCTCCGGTTGAGACTCCAGTTGTTCTGGCGATTTTAGCTAAAGCATCTGCTAAGTCTGCACGTGTGAAAGGAGATGAGATGGGAGACAAGGACATACATAGCCTCTTGTAGTCATAGCGTGCAGCCAGCGCCGCAGGTGATCGATCAGGTAGTGCAACACCCGCTTGTTTTCCGGCTCTCTACTGGCTCGTTACGGTAACCGTCGACGCCGTCGCTTCTGTCGCATATGATGCCACCAGATTTCGGACTGTCAGTGAACACAACATATGTAAGTTCAACAGGTCTTCACAATGGCAAAATCCTATCACATAGTGCACGTAGCTCACGTTATTGCTATTCATGCACTTGGAGAAGATACAATAGCTTACTTAGTTAGAACGATGTATCCTCTAAATATGTATTTAAGCATGTATGAAGATGCCCATGTCGTTAAGAAGATATATAATAAAGTGAAGTCCGAAAATAGTTTATCAATGTGTTAACTGTCTTAGTGGCAAGCATGCCTTTTAGGCTGCTCCAGGTCAGGAGTTCGAAACCCACCAAAAACGCTGCGTACTTTATTTTAATTGTTTCTATATTCTGACAGGTGGGACCCGCACGTAAGAAAGCAACAAGTCCATATTTGCGAGAAAAAATATATAGGGTGTTTTTTTGTAAAAATCACAATGCCACATGTCCGCTTTTGATTGGTCGTGGACCTATTTGCTCGCTCGGTGCAAGTTGTGGTACTCTGAATGCTCGTTTTGCAAGTTGTGGTACTAAACTGCACATCTAGTGCAAGTTGTGGTACCAAAAACGTATATACCCTCTACATGTTACCAATGCTGTAACTTGCACCCGAGTTTTGTTGATCAAACTGCTGCATCCAGTTCTAGTTTCAGTTAATAGAACTCCAAACTTTTTGGTGTTATTAGTCTATTTTGTTGTGTTATCTACTTTCCAGCGTTCTGTTGCACTTAGCAGGACGAGGACGCGGTTTGTGCGCTCCTGTCCGTCACGGTAAGGATTAAATTCCCTCGGTCAAGGTTACAAACACACCGCACCAAAATATGTGCGTCGTTCATCTTTTAGATTTTCATGGAATTTAGAGAGGGATATCATCTATCTCTAAATATGAAGCCCCCACTATGTTATTTTCATGTGCTCTCACGCGTCCACGTCATCTTCTATTTTTCCGCACTGTATCGCGGGAGTTTCTAGTCGATTGCTCACTCCCCAGTGTTTTCTCAACGTTAGTTGGGCGTCCCATCTTGATATGGGATGGGCATCCGTTCTTTGAGCTTGACATCCCTACATGGGTTTATCTATATGGGCTGGACGTCCAGTACAATAGATCGTCAGTTGTTCATCTTCGTGTCGTGGTAGTTATGTCCGCCGCCACGACCTATGGATTCATGGCAAACAAATGCTCCGTGACCTATCACTTCTCCCCACAAATGCTCCTGAAGTGAAACCGCCTGATGCAACCACCATTTATCATTATTGCCCTGTAAATACGTAAGAAACTGCTCGGATGAAACTCAGCCACCGCCGGCTCCATATTTATAAGCAAGTATAATAAGTTCTAGTCAGCTGACTACACGGATTAAAATAATATATTTGTATCTTGTTTGAGGGGAGAAAATAGGAGAGGGAATGTAAGTGGACTCTTATGCAAAAGCTAGCTCTAGCACGTACTCATTGGCAAGTCGTGTGTATGAAAGATGGATCATCACTAAAAAATTAGTACATTCTTATAGCCAACTAAGACAACTATTATACTTGTTGATTACATGTGGACTATAGATAACATATCATCTTGCTTATAGCTAACAACCGACTATATTATTGGAATTGCTTCAACGCGGGCACTACAGCCAGGCGCTAGGATAAAGAACCTGGTAGTTAGTGGCGAAACCCGGTCGATCCTGGGAAAACGTCCAGCGTCGACGTAAAAACTAGCATCGGCGCTGAGCTCGTTTTTTTCCGCAGCTGCCAATCTACTGGCTGCTTTCTTTCCATTTATCACTTTTGCAATTCCCCCAAGCGCCCATAGCGTGTACTGTACGGGCGCTTACGTTTTTTTGCCCGTTTTATTCAGCCACAAGCGTTCAGTTAAACGCTCTGCATTGAATATGCCCAAAAGCATCTCTAACAAAGCCTGAAAAAACGCAAATTGAAAACACCGAGTTCAGTGCACCGAAAACGCGAGTTCGGCGCAGAATAGAAACCGTATAATGGAACTGAAAAGAGGAATTCGAAATGGCGCGGGTAAAATTTAGGGATGATCATAGTTCTAGATGACATAGTTGCTCCGATTGACACGCCCAAGTCACGACCCTCCCGCACCCCAGCCTCCCTAACCCTCCCGCACCCCAACCTCCCAGCCCTAACCGCCGCCGCCGCCGGTAGCGCCGCCGGGGCAAAGACCCACGGGGCGTGGCGGCGGCGGGGGCCCTTCCTCGTCGACGCATGGTGGACGGCGGCCGGATCTCCCCTCCTCGAGCATGGCGGACGCGCGGATGGGATGGGCGGCGGCGGCCTGCGCTGCGCCCCCTTTTCCCGCCGGCTCTCCCCTGGTGGATCAGCCGGCGCGGTTGGGATGGGCGGCGGCGGCCTTCCTGCGCTCCCTCCTCCTATCGGCTCTCCGCAGCACTCCGGCAAGGGCTGGTGGTGGGCGGCGGCCAGGCCCATGACCTGCGCCAATTTCCCCCGCCTCTCGCCGGTGAGTGGAGGCGATCTCGGGCTTCACCCGCGACACGCGGTCGCCTGGGGCAGCAGCCTTGGGTACGACGGTGGAGGTGGCCCTCTTCTTCGCCGGAGAGGGTCGGCCTGCGGTTGGTGGTGGTGGATCTATCGATCTATCACCGCGTTCCGGTGGCGAGATGGAGTGCATGGAAGCCGGCGACGGAGTCGCCGGTGGAGGGTTGGAGTGGCCAGCTCGGGATGGTCGCCGACGTGGGGGTCCGACCTGAATAAAGGCGGTGGTCCTAGGGTCTCTCTTGCGTGAAGAGGAAGACCTACCGGAGGCCTGGACTCGTGATCTAGCCGGAGTGTTGAGTTCCGGAAGGCTCCGTCGGCGAATGTAACAGTGCTTTTTGCCTGGAGTTTGCTGGATCGGTGGTATTCGGTCGTGCGCGCCCATGCTTTTATTCCGACCGATTGGTTCTGGAGGGAGCGGCGCGAAGCTCTTTTTCTGTGTTGACATCAAGTGACTATGGATCCATGATGAAAGTCGGAAGAAGAGAAGTTCATGAAGGCGGGAGGGGAGGACTAGCTAAGGGAGGTTCAAGTCTCCGCGCTATTGAGGGACTTGCTTGGTGTTCCGGGCTTCATAGCAGCGGTATGAAAGTGGGGGCGACAACACAGGTGAAATTCAGAGTCCTACATTTCAGGGTGAAAACCCAAGGTCTGGCCTTAACTAGTTGTGGCTGGCAATGACCTTGTTAGAGGCATTGTTTTGAGAGCGGGGACTATCTTCAGGGTGAAAACCTAAGATCGTTGATCGGCCGACGACGGTGTTAGAGCACTTTTCCCTTCTTAGAGGCGTCGTTTTTGGAGAGTCTGTATTTCAGGTGTTGTCTTGGCGGTGGATGTATTGTTGTTGTTAGGCCCGAGATACTGTAGCGGGACTTTTGTTTCTTAGTTTTTTTTTCTTTTTTTGGCTGTGTGCATCCGTAGTGCCATTAGGATGGTGCGTTGTTGCAGAGGCTGGGTGTAATTGATATCTTTTTGATATTAATATATTCTCTTTATCGAAAAAGTTGCTCCGATTGAGCATACATACGTACATAGTTCATGAAATTGAAAACGTAATTACTGGTACACCGGTAAGCGCAACCTAGCTAAGCAAAATGCGGCCTATATGACCTATGGCGCGCAGCGGTGCCGGTGCTGGCGGAGATGGTCGGCGGCGTGGAAGATCTTCACGCGTCGTCCTTGTCAAGCTCGACTATTTCGAGCTTGACGCGGCGGACGCGGGCTTCCCGGCGGGCCGCCTCGTACTCCCTGATCTGGCGGACGGCGTCGGCTTCCTCCCGGCGGAAGCGCTGCCGAGCCTCCGCGTCGCTGATCGCCTTCGCCTGAGCGAGGACGGCCTCCTCCTCATCGTTGCCGTGGACGTAGTCCCCGGCGGAGGTGGTCGGCGAGCGCGCGGGGACGAGGTCGTCCTCCTCCTCGCTCTCCGCCACGGGCAGCCGCGGTGCGCGGCTCGACTGGCCGGAGGAGGAGCCCTCGCCGGCGGGGCCGTAGCGGGCGAGCTTCCCTGGGGGCGTGAGCCCCCAGTTCGTCCACCGGCGATTGCTCGTCGGAGCTGGCGACTAGCGGCGGCGGCGGGAGACGAGCGGCGGAGGGGAGTAGGGTTTGCGACCCGAACTCCCCTCTGCGGACCCTTTTAATACGGGATGTCCGCTCGATTTCTCAGGCCCCTGAACTTCGTTTACGGGCCGGTCCATGTATTCGGGCGCTGATCTGCGCGCGTTTCGGCCCGAACCCATAAATCCGCTGAAAAAGTTCAATTCCGGCGGGATTTACGGGCTCTGCTAGAGATGCTCTAACGTAACTTCGTTGCCGTCAACAACCAGTGCGCCTGCCTGCTGGCAACGCCCTCGCTAGCAGCAGCATCCACTCTCATGTCCTCTTCAGATCTCCCTTTCCCCCTTTTATTTATTTTTATTATCCCCTCTCTCATTTTGGTTAATTTATTGGTTGCTCGTCGGATCCAAATCTGCTGGACGTTTAGCCTCCCCGCGATTTGGTTGGATTTTCATTGGGCTGTATCATTCCTGCCAAGCCGGCCCTCACTAGTAGTAAAAGGGGCTTCCATACCACTTCATTAGTGTCCAAATATTTTGAACCACGACTAATGAGGTCTTTAGTCCCGGTTTGGCAGGGGAACTGGGACAAAAACTCTGGGCCCAACGGCCCGGGTGGACAGCTGGTGTACGGACACACCTTTAGTCCCGGTTGGTCAGGCCAACCGCGACTAAAGATTCTTAGGCTTGACCCGAGAACCTTTAGTCGCGGTTGGCCAGGCCAACCGGGACTAAAGGCCCACCACTATAAATACTGCTGCAACACACTTGGCTTGTGTGTGAGCTCTTGGTGTTTCACTTCTATTCAGAAGGGGTGATGGGTTTAGCTTTTCTCCTCTTATGCACAAGAGGTGTTCGATGAAATGCCCAAAAGCATGATGCCACTTGTGTTCACATAAAACAAATATGAAGTGTCCGAGCCACACTTAAGCTTTCTCATTTATTTTTCCTCCTCGATCGCGGTTAGCAACTTGAATCTTTCATATGTCATTGATAAATATGCATGTGTAGTTCATAGTTTAATTTCTATTATTTCTAGATAACTAGTTTAACAAATGTATGATGGTTAATTATATACTTTATATAATAATAATAATGCAGATGAATCGGCGGCAATGGATGTACGATAACCGAATCTCGGGCGAGTTCATTACGGGTTTGAATGATTTCCTCGCAGTGGCTAATGCGAACAAGCAGGAGGGTTTTGTTATATGTCCATGTGCTGCCTGTACGAATCAGAAGGGTTACTCTTCCTCAAGAACCGTTCACGTCCACCTGCTTCGGCACGGTTTCATGCCAAGCTATAATTGTTGGACCAAGCATAGAGAAAGAAGGGTTAGAATGGAAGAAAATGAAGAAGGGGATGATATCATCGATGATAACTATCCTGATCATTTCGGTGATACTTTCATGGAGGATGCTGAAAGAGGGGAAGTAGAAGGGGAAGGTGAAGGGGAAGGTGAAGAAGAGGCACGTGATGAGCCCGCTAATGATCTTGGTCGGACCATTGCTGATGCACGGAGAGGCTGCGAAACTGAAAAGGAGAGGGAGAATTTGGATCGCATGTTAGAGGATCACAAAAAGTCATTGTACCTAGAATGCGATAATGTTCTGAAAAAGCTGGGTTGCACACTGGATTTGCTGAAATGGAAGGCACGGGAAGGTCTATCTGACTCATGATTTGAAAAGTTGCTGAAAATGATGAAGAATATGTTTCCAAAGAATAACGAGTTGCCCGCCAGTATGTACGAAGCAAAGAAGATTATCCGCCCTCTAGGTTTAGAGGTTCAGAAGATACATGCATGCATTAATGACTGCATCCTCTACCGCGGTAAATACGAGAATTTGAATGAATGTCCGGTATGCACTGCATTGCATTATAAGATCAAAGGAGATGACCCTGGTAACGATGTTGAGGGCGAGAAACCCAGGAAGAGGGTTCCCGCCAAGGTGATGTGGTATGCTCCTATAATACCACGGTTGAAACGTCTGTTCAGGAACAAAGAGCATGCCAAGTTGTTACGATGGAAAAAAGAGGATCGTAAGTCGGACGGGGAGTTGAGACACCCCGCTGATGGAACGCAATGGAGAAAGATCGACAGAGAGTTCAAATATTTTGCAGGTGACGCAAGGAACTTAAGATTTGGACTAAGTACAGATGGTATGAATCCTTTTGGCGAGCAGAGCTCCAGCCATAGCACCTGGCCCGTGACTCTATGCATCTACAACCTTCCTCCTTGGTTGTGCATGAAGCGGAAGTTCATTATGATGCCAGTGCTCATCCAAGGTCCGAAGAAACCCGGCAACGACATCAATGTGTACCTAAGGCCATTAGTTGATGAATTTTTACAGTTGTGGGGAAGACCTGGTGTACGTCTGTGGGATGAGCACAAAGAAGAGGAATTTGACCTACGAGCGTTGCTTTTCGTAACCATCAATGATTGGACTGCTCTTAGTAACCTTTCGGGATAGACAAATAAGGGATACAAGGCATGCACGCACTGCTTACATGAGACTGAAAGTATATATTTGGATAGTTGTAAGAAGAATGTGTACCTGGGGCATCGTCGATTTCTTCCTCGACAACATAACTTAAGAAAGAAAGGCAAGCATTTCAACGACAAGGCAGATCATCGGCCGAAGCCTAAGGAACGTACTGGTGCTGATGTATTTGAAAGTCATCTTTGGAAAGGGTACTGGCGGACAATTAGTTCCGTAGGGAGTTGACGGGCACGCACCCATGTGGAAGAAGATATCTATATTTTGGAAGCTAGAATATTGGAAAGTCCTAGATGTCCGCTCTACAATCGATGTGATGCATGTTACGAAGAATATTTGCGTGAACCTGCTAACCTTCTTGGGCATGTATGAGAAGAAAAATGATACAAAGGAAGCACGGTAGGACCAGCAACGTTTGAAAGACCCAGAAGACCAGCATCCGGAATGGTTTCAAGGTTGTGCCAGCTACGCTCTTACCAAAGAAGAGAAGGTCATCTTTTTTGAATGCCTGAGCAGTATGAAGATCACGTCTGGCTTCTCATCGAATATAAAGGGAATAATAAATATGGCGGAGAAAAAGTTCCAAAATCTGAAGTCTCACGACTGACACGTGATTATGACGCAATTGCTTCCGATTGCTTTGAGGGGGCTCCTACCGAAAAATGTTCGAGTAGCCATTGTGAAGCTATGTGCATTCCTCAATGCAATCTATTAGAAGGTAATCAATCCAGAAGATCTACCACGGTTACAGAACGATGTGGTCCAATGTCTTGTCAGTTTCGAGTTGGTGTTCCCACCATCCCTCTTCAATATTATGACACACCTCCTGGTTCACCTAGTCGAAGAGATTTGCATTCTCGGTCCTGTATTTCTACACAATATGTTCCCCTTTGATAGGTTTATGGGAGTATTGAAGAAATATGTTAGTAACCGTGCTAGGCCAGAAGGAAGCATCGCCAAGGGCTATGTAAATGAGGAGGTAATTGAGTTTTGTGTTGACTATGTTCCTGACCTTAAGCCAATTGGTCTTCCTCAATCGTGGCACGAGGGGAGACTAAGTGGAAATGGCACGATCGGAAGGAAATCAACGATATGGATGGACAGCCATTCTATGACTGAAGCACACCACACAGTTCTACAAAATTCCAGCTTGGTGGCTCCGTACTTCGAGGAACACAAGAATATTTTACGCTCGAACAACCCGGGGAAGCCTGAATCCTCGATTACAAAGGCCCACATGGAGACTTTCGGCGGTTGGTTGCAAAAACATTTAATGAGTGACAATGATGTTGAAGATCAACTGTACATGTTGGCCAAGTCACTATCTTTGACTATATTGACTTTCCAAGGGTACAAGATAAATGGGAATACATTTTACACGATCGCCCAAGATAAAAAAGAGCACCAACCAAAATAGTGGTGTACGCTTTGATGCAGCAACCGATAATTGGCAAAAGGTCACATATTATGGTTACATAGAGGAGATATGGGAACTTGACTATGGACCCTCCTTTAAGGTCCCTTTGTTCCGGTGCAAATGGTTCAAGCTAACAGGAGGTGGGGTAAAGGTGTATGAGCAATATGGAATGACAATGGTGGATTTCAACAATCTTGGTTACCTTGACGAACCATTCGTCCTAGCCAAAGATGTCGCTCAGGTTTTCTATGTGAAGGATATGTGTAGCAAACCGAGGAAAAGGAAAGATAACAAAACGAGTACATCATGCGATGATCTAAAGCGCCACATTGTTCTTTCGGAGAAAAGAAACATCGTGGGAGTGGAGGACAAGACAGACATGTCAGAAGATTATAATAAGTTTGGTGAAATTCCGCCCTTCAAAGTGAACACTGACCCAAGCATTAGGTTAAATGATGAGGATGCTCCATGGTTACGGTACAATCGTAAGAAAGGGACACAAGGGAAGAAATGATGTGTAATAATTTATTGTAACAAACTTTGTTGATGAAATTTGTTCCAAACTTTGTATGGGTCATGTGAACTATATTATCTGTGATGTGTTTGGATCAGCCCCCTTTTCTACTGGCCCGCCGCCGTGCCACGTGTTGCTTCCCCATGCCACGTGTCGACGGCGCTTCCACGTGTCGCCGCTGCTTCCACATGTCCTCGATGCTTCCACGTGCCTCGCCCCGCCGCCGCTGCCGTGCGACGTGTAGCCGCCGCTTCCACGTGCCATGCCCACCGCTTCCCCACGCCACGTGTCACCAAACTTAGCACGTCGCTTCGCGCGCTGATACGCGTACAGCACGCGTCCGTTGGGAACCCCAAGTGGAAGGTGTGATGCATACAGCAGTAAGTTTCCCTCAGTAAGAAACCAAGGTTTAGTGAACCAGTAGGAGCCAAGAAGCACATTGAAGGTTGATGGTGGCGGAGTGTAGTGCGGCGCAACACCAGAGATTCCGGCGCCAACGTGGAACCTGCACAACACAACCAAAGTACTTTGCCTCAACGTAACAGTGAGGTTGTCAATCTCACCGGCTTGCTGTAACAAAGGATTAGATGTATAGTGTGGATGATGATGTTTGCAAAGAACAGTAAGAACAAGTATTGCAGTAGATTGTATTCGATGTAAAAGAATGGACCGGGGTCCACAGTTCACTAGTGGTGTCTCTCCAATAAGAAATAGCATGTTGGGTGAACAAATTACAGTTGGGCAATTGACAAATAAACAGGGCATAACAATGCACATACATATTGTTATGAGTAGTGTGAAATTCAATTGGGCATCACGACAAAGTACATAGACCGCTATCCAGCATGCATCTATGCCTAAAAAGTCCACCTTCGGGTTAGCGTCCGCACCCCTTCCAGTATTAAGTTGCAAACAACAGACAATTGCATTAAGTATGGTGAGTAATGTAATCAACACAAATATTCTTAGACATAGCATTGATGCTTTATCCCTAGTGGCAACAGCACATCCATCTTCTAACTTCCTAGGAATAGAAGTTTCAAATTTTAGTTTGTCTTCTCTAGCTTTAATGAGAGCATTTGTAATATGTTTTGTAAAGGCCAAATTTATAGCACTAGCATTGGGACTTTTATCAAGTTTTTTTAAGAACTTTGTAACTTCAGAGATGTGACAATCATCAAAATCTAAACCATTATGATCTACAACAATGGGATCATTGTCCCCAACATTTGAAAATAATTCAGCAGTTTTATCACAAGCAGTTTCAGCAGTTTCGGGCAGTTTTTCACGCTTTGCATTAGGAGTAGAAACATTGCCAACACCAATTATTTTATCATTGATAGTAGGAGGTGTAGAAACATGTGAAGCATTATCATTACTAGTGGTGGTAATAGTCCAAACTTTAGCTACATTATTCTCTTTAGCATTTTCTTCTTTTTCCCACCTAGCATGCAATTCAGCCATCAATCTAATATTCTCATTAATTCTAACTTGGATGGCGTTTGCTGTAGCAAATGACTTAATATCTTCATTTTTATTAGGCATAACTTTCAATTTCAAAAGATCAACATCAGCAGCAAGACTATCAACTTTAGAAGCAAGAATATCAAGTTTACCAAGCTTTTCTTCAACAGATTTGTTAAAATCAGTTTGTGTACTAATAAATTCTTTAAGCATGGCTTCAAGACAAGGGGGTACATTCCTATTATTGTTGTAAGAATTCCCATAAGAATTACCATAACCATTACCATTATTATAAGGATATGGCCTATAGTTGTTACTAGAATTATTCTGATAAGCATTGTTGTTGAAATTATTATTTTTAATGAAGTTCACATCAACATGCTCTTCTTGAGCAACCAATGAAGCTAACGGAACATTATTAGGATCAACATTAGATCTACCATTCACAAGCATAGACATAATAGCATCAATCTTATCACTCAAGGAGGAGGTTTCTTCAACAGAATTTACCTTCTTACCTTGTGGAGCTCTTTCCGTGTGCCATTCAGAGTAATTAATCATCATATTATCAAGAAGCTTTGTTGCGGCACCTAGAGTGATGAACATAAAAGTACCTCCAGCAGCTGAATCCAATAGGTTTCGCGAAGAAAAATTCAATCCTGCATAAAAGGTTTGGATGATCATCCAAGTAGTCAGTCCATGGGTTGGGCAATTTTTAACCAAAGATTTCATTCTTTCCCATGCTTGAGCAACATGCTCATTATCCAATTGCTTAAAATTCATTATGCTACTTCTCAAAGATATAATTTTAGCAGGAGGATAATATCTACCAATGAAGGCATCCTTATATTTAGTCCATGAATCAATACTATTCTTAGGCAAAGATAGCAATCAATCTTTAGCTCTTCCTCTTAATGAGAAAGGAAACAATTTTAATTTTATAATGTCACCATCTACATCCTTATACTTTTGCATTTCACAAAGTTCAACAAAATTATTAAGATGGACAGCAGCATCATCAGAACTAACACCAGAAAATTGCTCTCTCATAACTAGATTTAGTAAAGCAGGTTTAATTTCAAAGAATTCTGTAGTAGCAGGTGGAGCAATAGGTGTGCATAAGAAATCATTATTATTTGCGCTAGTGAAGTCACACAACTTAGTATTTTCAGGATTACCCATTTTAGCAATAGTAAATAAAGCAAACTAGATAAAGTAAATGCAAGTAACTAATTTTTTTTTGTTTTTAATATGGAGAACGCAAACAAGATAGTAAATAAAGTAAAGCAAGTAACTAATTTTTTTTGTATTTTTGATATAATGAGCAAACAAAGCAGTAAATAAAGTAAAGCAAGACAAAAACAAAGTAAAGAGATTGGAAGTGGAGACTCCCCTTGCAGCGTGTCTTGATCTCCCCGGCAACAGCGCTAGAAAATTAGCTGCTAGCGTGCAGTTGACGTGGGAGTTAGAAATCTTTGTGGTGTAACTTTTCTTCAGTTCCCCGGCAACGGCGCCAAAAATTTAGCTTGATACGCGTACAACACGCTCCCGTTGGGAACCCCAAGTGGAAGGTGTGATGCGTACAGCAGTAAGTTTCCCTCAGTAAGAAACCAAGGTTTATCGAACCAGTAGGAGCCAAGAAGCACGTTGAAGGTTGATGGTGGCGGAGTGTAGTGCGGCGCAACACCAGGGATTCCGGCGCCAACGTGGAACCTGCACAACACAACCAAAGTACTTTGCCCCAACGTAACAGTGAGGTTGTCAATCTCACTGGCTTGCTGTAACAAAGGATTAGATGTATAGTGTGGATGATGATTGTTTGCAAAGAACAGTAAGAACAAGTATTGCAGTAGATTGTATTCGATGTAAAGGAATGGACCGGGGTCCACAGTTCACTAGTGGTGTCTCTCCAATAAGAAATAGCATGTTGGGTGAATAAATTACAGTTGGGCAATTGACAAATAAAGAGGGCATAACAATGCACATACATATTATGATGAGTAGTGTGAAATTCAGTTGGGCATTACGACAAAGTACATAGACCGCTATCCAGCATGCATCTATGCCTAAAAAGTCCACCTTCGGGCTAGCGTCCGCACCCCTTCCAATTTTAAGTTGCAAACAACAGACAATTGCATTAAGTATGGTGCGTAATGTAATCAACACAAATATCCTTAGACATAGCATTGATGTTTTATCCCTAGTGGCAACAGCACATCCACAACATTAGGGGTTACTGTCACTCCCCCAGATTAAATTGAGGCATGAACCCACTATCGAGCATAAATACTCCTTCTTGGATTTACAAGTATCAACTTGGCCAGAGCCTCTACTAGCAACGGAGAGCATGCAAGATCATAAACAACACATAGATGATAGATTGATAATCAACATAACATAGTATTCCATATTCATCGGATCCCAACAAACGCAACATGTAGCATTACAAATAGATGATCTTGATCATGTTAGGCAGCTCACAAGATCAAACAATGATAGCACATGAGGAGAAAACAACCATCTAGCTACTGCTATGGACCCATAGTCCAGGGGTGAACTACTCACACATCACTCCGGAGGCGATCATGGCGATGAAGAGTCCTCCGGGAGATGATTCCCCTCTCCGGCAGGGTGCCGGAGGCGATCTCCTGAATCCCCCGAGATGGGATTGGCGGCGGCGGCATCACTGGAAGGTTTTCCTTATCGTGGCTCTCGGTACTGGGATATTCTCGACGAAGGCTTTAAGTAGGCGGAAGGGTAGGTCAGGGGGCGACGCGAGGGGCCCACACAACAGGGCGGCGCGGCCCCACCCTTGGCCGTGCGGCCCTGGCGTGGCGCCGCCTCGTCGCCCCACTTCGTTTCCCTTTCGGTCTTCTGGAAGCTTCGTGGAAAAATAAGACCCTGGGCGTTGATTTTGTCCAATTCCGAGAATATTTCCTTTGTAGGATTTCTGAAACCAAAAATAGCAAAAAACATCAACTGGCTCTTCGGCATCTTGTCAATAGGTTAGTGCCGGAAAATGCATAAATATGATGTAAAGTGTGTATAAAACATGTGAGTATCATCAATAAAGTAGCAAGGAACATAAGAAATTATAGATATGTTTGCGACGTATCACGCACGCGCTATAAAGCGTTTCGTGTGCGCGCAACCAACCGCCACGGGAACTTCACCTGCCTCTTCCCCGCGCCACGCATCACAGCCGCCTTCGCCTCCGGGATGCCGCCACGCCGTCGCGGGTCGTCCGGTTTCCGTGGCATCCGAGCGCGTCCGAACGGTAGGTTCTACGCCGAGATGCGCGCCGGTGGCTTCCGCCTCACCCTTGGCACGTACAACACGCCGGAGTTGGTGGCGCGCGCTTACGACATGGCTGCGTGGCGATTTCGGCGGCCACGGCGCGGCATGAACTTCTCGGACGTCGAATCGGTAGAGGAGGCGAAGTTCCACACGCCAGCGCCGTGCCTCATCGACGACGAGGACCGTCGCCGCCTTCGCCAGGTGGAGCGTCGGATCGCCATCGCCGAGCACGACGAGGAGTTGATGCGCTAGTGGAGGGCGCAGCTCCCCAGCGACATCGACAACACCGACGCGTTCTTCGCTAACCTCAGGGCACAGCGCAGGTCCGACAGGCGCCACCGTCGGGCCGTCGCCGAGTTCGAGCTCGACAACCCCAATACATCTTGGGCCGACAACGACCCTCGGTGGGACAACATTTGGACCGAGACAACCTCCGACGACGAGTAGACTAGACTAGTCGTTTAACTATTTTAATTGTATTTTCAATGTTTTTTAGACTATGTTCGATCTTCTATGTTCTAGAAAAATATGTAACATTTAGTTTAATTTTCAATTAAAAAATTTGCCATTTTCATTTTCTGTCGGTGGGATAAGGACGCATGTGTTACGCGGGACTAAACATGTCACTTAGGTTTTCTACGTGAAGGACATGAGTAGAAAACCGAAGAAAAGGAAAGATAAGAAAACGAGTACATCACGCGATTATCCAAAGGCCTAGGAGTATATCTTGGAATGTTGGAGTGATTTAGTCATACTCCTGCCTAGGCCTATAATATGCATACTCGTAGTCTTCGTAGTCGGCGTTGTTGTACTAGTAGTCGTCGCCTTCTAAGTTGCCACTGTTGTCATCGCTGCCGTCGTTGTCATCGCGCGGCGCTCGTGCCTCAAACCTCGACTGGTACTGAGGGTAGCGCGGGCGGGGGATATCGCCGGCCGTGATGTAGTCCACCATGACGCTCTGCAGAGTCCGGCCGCCCCACCATAGCCGACGGCCGGCCTCGTGTAAGTTCCCAGGAGGAAGACCATCCTCCTCATACCTAGCGAGTGCCCTCTCACGCCGATTGATGAAGAAGGCGTCCCAAGTCTGCTGGTTGTCGGGATGCCAGCGGGGATTCATCCGCTGCTCTGGCGTGAGGTCGAGGTAGTAGTGGTTTGTGATGGCCACCTGGTGAGCAGTACCCTGAGGGACGGGAGGGACCGGCACGCCTCCGGCGCTTAGGCTCCAGCCGGCGGGGACGCGGTAGCCCGGTGGGCAAGGGTAGTTCGAGGCGCAAAGCTCCTCCACCTGCTGGTAGGTTAGAGTGGGTACGGTGGAAGCCATGAGAGAGTGATGAGATATTGTAGAGATGTGATAATGCTGGCCAAGCCAGGCTACATATATATAGTGAGAAATGGCGGGAAAAATGGGGGCGGGAAGACAGGGGCGGAAGAAATGGCGAGAAGTGGGGCTGGAAGGCAGAGGCGGGAAGCGGGGGGGAGGGGCAGGAAGACTAGAGGCGGGAAGACATAGGCGGGAAGAAATGGCAGGAAGACAGAGGTGGGAAGAAATGATAGGAGGCGGGAATTATCTGTATTTTTATGATTTTGAAATGAATTAGTTTTATTTCTCTGAACTTTTTGACATATTATTTGTATTTTTATGATTTTGAAATTAATTATTTTTATTTTTTCTGAATTTTTTGATATATTATTTGTATTTTTAGTATTTTGAAATGATTAGTTTTATTTTTCTGAATTTTTTGATATATATTTTGTATTTTTATGATTTTGAAATGAATTAGTTTTATTTTCTGAATTTTTTGATATTTTTTTTGTATTCTTCTAATTTGAAATGAATTAGTAAATGAAAAACCTTTAGTCGCGGTTGGTGTGTCCCGAACTATAAACTGAGCGGCGGTTCGCCGCTCTGTATCGATCACTTCTTCCTCGCAGAACGACGCCGCGCCGCCCCGGAGACACCTCTCGCAGAGACGACGCGCCGCCGCCCCGGAGAGTCACGCCGCCGTATGCCGCGCTGTCAGGACGCCTGTGTACGTCATTGCCGCCGTTGCGCGCCTCGCCCGCGTCTCCCTGCTTTACCTTCCATCGCGCGTGCCCCTCCTCGCCCCACCGGCCGACTGCCGCGGCGCCTCTAGCTCTGCTGCGCGCGCCCGCTCGCCTCATCGCCGGCCGACGCCCTCTCGCCGTGCGCCGCGTCCTCGCCGCCGGCACCGCGCGCCGCGCGCCCTCGCTCGTATGCAGGGAAGAGAGGAGAGGAGAGAGAGAAATAGAGAAGGGAGAGAGAGAAGCCGGCCCGACCATTTTTTTTGTTTTTTTAGTTTGATTAACCCCATGCGCACAACACACCCCGGCTATATATGTTGCTTGCCGCACAATACCGACCCCGCGCGCCGTCGATCGCCGCCGTCCATTGCCGCCGCCATCAACACAGTCGTCCGTCGATCGCCTCAAACGCCGCCGAACGCCCCAAACGCCACCGAACGCTGCCGAACGCCGAGCGCCGTCTCGACATCCTCTGGTCGTCGCTGAGCGCCGTCGACATCCTATATGGTGTATAGTTAGGGTTTAGGGTTATTAGGGTGTCGTCCTCGCCGCCCCCTCGCCGCCCTCTCCGTATACATGTGCCCCTCCTCGCCGCCCTCTCCCTATATGTGTTGTCCTTGCCACCGCCACCGCCACCGCCTCCCTTTCGCCACCATTCGGAGTAGCCACACCACCCCCTTTCGCCACCATTCGGAGTAGTTCCGCCACCACGCGCGTCCTCATGCCACACTAATGTTTATACAATTAGTTTTTACAGAATATGTTTCTTTACTTAATAAGTTTTTACTTCATTTTTTCAGGAGTGACATATGGCGGGCGATAAAGACCCGATTTTGGATAACTATGATGTGGATGCTGAAGCACATATACACGCAATCATAAACGGTGAAATTCCCTATGTGCCGGAAGAAGATGAAGGAGATGATGTTTCTTCTTATCTAAACCTTGAAGGTGAAGGTGAAGGTCAAGGTGATGAAGAAGGCATGGACATTGTTGAAACGTTTTCCAGAGGGCAAACGACAAACGACGATCTCGAATTGCAAGCAACCACCTCCGGTGAGGTATACACTGAGCCTCTGGTGATACAAATTTACTGATTTGAATAAATATGTATTAACGTGACTCTCTTTCCTTTTTTAGCCCTCTGGATCGTTGAGAAAATCGAGTACAAAGCCGCGTGGAAAAACCCAAACGATGAAACATGGAGAAACATTGACCATCGATGTTGTCGATGAACAAGGCAGGACGGTGGAGCCCAAAAAGCACTATACAAGATTTATCAACCAATGCAGAGTGGTTGCTAGAGACAACATCTCGATCACCCTCCAGGAATGGAATGAGCCAAAGAAGGCACGTGTTGGTTTTACTTTTGTCGACAAGAGAATGAAAAAGGATTCTTGGAGAAAGCTTATGGAACATTTCATTCTACCTCCGGAATACAACAAACACGATGAAGAGGGTAACGAGATTCCGGGTGGATGTGAGAGGAGAAGGCTAGTCAAAGAGTTCGCTCTTAAGAAGATGGGCGAAGCATTTCGGAACATCAAGAAAAATTTAGCCCGGGACTATGTCTTGCAGAAGAAGACTCCAGATTTCAAAGGACAGTATGAGAGACTGAAAGATGTGTGGCCCGAATTTGTGAAGAATAAGCAATCGGAGCAAAGAAGCAGCAGAAGGAGGAGAAGGGCGAGAAAGCCTCAGGGGATAAAACAGTACCATCGGAAGAAGAGGAGGAACCACACGTGATAATGATGGTGCAAATTCCTTGGATGCAGGCGTACATAGCATACATTTTAAGGAAAGAACTACCCGACGATCCAGTGGAAGCAAGGCGAGTTATTAGGTGTTCTAAAGCCTTTACTGTGGTCAAAGGAGAGCTATACAAACGAAGTAGTTCGGGAGTACTACAGAGATGCGTCACACCCGAAGAAGGAAGACTTATCATGAAGGATGTACACGAAGGGGTGTGCGGACATCACACAAGAAGTCGAGGTATAGCAGCTAAGGTTTTCAGATCATGATTTTATTGGCTAACAACAATCGAGGATGCAAAGGACATAGTGCGTACTTGCGATGCGTGCCAAACGTTTGCCGTGAAACCTCATTCTCCGACAGCAGAATTGATGCCAATACCGCTGTCATGGCCCTTCGCTCAATGGGGCCTTGATATGGTAGGAAAATTACACAAGGCTTGGCCAGGAGGATACGAGTATATGCTTGTAGCTGTTGACAAGTTCACAAAGTGGATAGAAGCGAAGCTGATAAACTCACCAGATGTAGCATCCGCAATAAAGTTTGTTAAGAGTATCATTTTTCGGTTTGGAGTCCCTCACAGCATCGTCACGGACAACGGCAACAATTTCACATCCAAGGAGTTCAAGGCATATTGTGCAGAGGTAGGCATCAAATTACAATTTGCCTCGGTTGCGCATCCGCAAACCAATGGTCAGGTCGAGAAAGCAAACGACATCATCTGCAACGGCATCAAGAAGCGCCTGTTAACACCATTGGAAAAAGCTCGACACACATGGCCAGAGGAGTTACCTAGCGTATTATGGAGTATCCGAACAACACCAAATACAACGACACAGGAAACCCCGTTCTTTTTAGTCCATGGAGCTGAGGCAGTGCTGCCGATAGAAGTAGAACATAATTCCCTGAGAGTAGCGGAATTTAATGAGGAAACCTCGAGAGCGGCATTGGAAGATGACGTCGACGCACTTGACAAAGCTACGGATGAGGTGCTGTCAAGAGTCACCAAGTACCAGCAGGACTTGAAAAATTACCACAGTCGACGCTTGCGACCAAGATCTTTCTAGGTCGGCGACTTGGTCCTTCGACTAACGCAAAACAGCCATGAGAAACTCGAGTCGCCATGGATTGTCCCGTACATCGTCACGGAAGTAATTGAAGGAGGAGCTTACTGGGTGAAGGACAAGAAGACAGGGATAGCAGAGCCAAATCCTTGGAACGTGGCGCAACTTAGGCGTTTCTATGCTTAAAGTCGAAATATAGTCTTCGCTGTAAAAATACAATGTACTGAAACGCCCGCGAGTTTTCAGACGCACTCTTTTCCTTTCAGGGCACCGAGTGGGGCTGAAAGGTTTTTAATGAGGCGGACTCGCGGTGCTGCAATATAATAAAGATATTGGTGATATACATCTTTTTCATCGACATGCTCGGGGGCTCGTAACCCGCAATAACAATATATATATAAACTTCCACAAAAACAGTTATTTGCCCTGGCGCAAAAATAGTTTGCAAACCAATAAAGATATAAGCACCGGCCAACAGAAAAGATCGGGGGCTTGGTGAAAGGAAAAACATATAAGATATTTTACAATATACATTATGCTTACAATATATATATATTCTCATTATCAAGAAAAACTCAACAAGGAACAAGAAACTTTCAGTTCTGACCGAGTATATCATCTATGTTCACTCTTTCATTGCTTGCAGCACCACTCCTATGTTCAGCGTAGCTACCTCTCACGAAGAATTCGGCATCGAGTCGAAGTAATTCATCGATCATCTCTTCGGCTACAGGGGTCACAACATCGTTGATTTTATCGATGTTCCTCCTCCTCCTAGTTAGTTTGGATTGACATTTGGCGACAATTTTGGTCATGTCTAACTTTGGATAACAGGCATGCAACATAATCATGGCAAATGTTGCTCCAGCAGTCAGTTGGGCCCGTACAAATTCATGGATTCGAGGAGCATCCCAAAATTTGTCCATCAGAGCAGGAAGAGTTTCCGGCGGAAGATTGCAAGGAAACATGGTATTATAAACCAGGGCTAATGTCCTTGTACAGAAATCAAGAAAATGACGGACTTGACTTGCGCGGTCTTGAAATCTAACGATTTGTCGGGTACGTTCAGGCGTAGCCCAAAAGTTAGAACCATGTTTCAGTGCAAGCTCGAGAAGCACATTGGATCTAGCTTCCACACGTTGATCTTCGGCAGCAGTATCCAAAAAAGAACCTACCCAGTAGAAAGCATCAGCTAGAGGTGAAAAACAAATAAGACAAAGATGGAAAAAGTCAAAAAGCATACCTGCCATATCCAAGCTAGAGTCATTCATCAGCTGAGCATATAATCCTCCCGCGAAGTGGCTTTTGCAGCTTCAGTAACCGCGGCTTCCTTTAACGGTAGCGCTTCTTGAGCTTGTTGAAGAGCAAGTTTTTCCTTCTCGGAAGATCTTCGAGATTGTTCAATTATAACGAGAGCCTATTTTTTCATCGACTGAAGTTGCTATCGAAGTTTGTTCAAATCTTCTGTCTGGTCAGCACAAGAAGAATCTTCAATGGAAGTTTTTCTCGAGTAGGACGTGGCAGGTAACACATCCGAAGAACAAGGCACCACGGTATAGTTGTCCAAAACCAACTGGAGAGGAAAGTTTTGACATCAATAACTTGGCAAAATAGCTTTACATTGATTCATTTGGATATTTACATGAGCATTACAAAAGAGGGTTCCTAGTGAACCAATGATAAGTTGTCGCACAAGCTACTACAGCGACATCAACAAAAGAGGAAGAACAAAGCAAAAGCAGGAACAAGACAGTCTACTTGACCTCCGGCTTCGTAGAACTAGGAGATGGAGTTGGTATGCATCCGAGGAAGGAGAGGAGCTTCTTCGAGTTCGGCTTGGCAGCCTTAATCAAAGATTGCCACCTCTTCGTCTCCATCTTCTTCACATCACCAACATTCGCCCAATCGACGCTTTGTTGGCTTTCGGCAACCAAAGCGACGATGCCTTCAACGCCAATCTTCAAGCCCTCTTGCCGGAGACCCAGCCCAAGATCTTCTTCGGGAATGAAGTACTTGTGTAAGAGCAAAGTTTAAACCCCAAGTTTTGTGTGTTTTATGACAACACTTGAGTAATCTCACCGTGTGCCTTGAGTATCATTGTTAGATTTGCAAGTGCACGGTGACCTCGCTGGACACGTCAAGATCGGAAGATTGAAGCATAGTTGATAGGTTTTCTGGTTTTGTGTGTGTATCGCGAGGTGACATGGCTGGAGAGAAAAAGGGGATAAAACCAATTTTAGCCAGGCCGGTACTACCGGTACCTGTAGCGGTAGTACCGCTACCCCTATAGGTACCGCCCCACGGTACCGCTCTGAGTTCTGCGCTGAAGTTGTCCCACAGTACGAGTTGCGGTACCTCTGCGGTACCTGGAGCGTTAGTACCGCTAACGAGCGGTAGTACCGCCCATGGTACCGGTCAGGTACCGTAAACTAGTTACGACAGTACCGCTCTGGTACCGCTCCGGTACCGCTTTGGATCCAGTAAGGTTTGGACCCTGAAAGTATAGAGATGGTAAACCTAGAGGGGGGGGTGAATAGGTTTCTACAAATTTTAATTCTTTCTTTGCAATATTAGGCTTTGCGGAATATAAAGATGAGCCTAATGCAAACTAGGTGAAGCAACCTATATGAGGATACAACTAACTCGAGCACGAAGGCTCTCACAGTGCGATTAAATCACAAGTAAGGAGTTCGGTTAGAGATAACCGATAGCACGCGGAGACGAGGATGTATTCCCGTGTTCCCTTGCTTTGCAACAAGGTACGTCACGTTTGGAGGAGTGGAGGTCCCACGAAGGATTCCCCGCGCCACGAAGGCTCACCCTATTCTCCGGAGCCTATCCCACGAAGGAATAGCTCACTCACTTGTGGTAGACTTTGAGGTAGCCTCCAAACCTTCACAATCTTGCCCGGAGCAAATCCACAGCCCGGATGCTTCCGGACTCCTCTTGCCTACCTAGGGTTTCCAAGGAACCCTAGGAAGCAAGCTTCTCAATGAATACAAGGGGGAATGAGATTTGGCTTGGTAGAACGGTAGATCGGGTCCTCCTCTAATGATTCCCCGGAGGGATTTGAGTTTGGGTGGAGGAGGAGGGAGATCTGAGGCTTTTGGTGTTTCTAGCAATGGAGTAAGAGAGAGAGAGAGCTCAAGTACAGCTTGTAGTGTAGTGCCTAACTGTTCAGAGGTAGGAGAAGACCTATTTATAGTGTTCTTCGAAATACGGCCGTTGGTCACTTGCCACATCAGCAGATTCTTCGAGAAACCCGGTCAACCGGATTTGGCGCCGGACAGGCCGGTCCACAGCCCGGTCAGACCGGCCACGTACCTGACCAGGCCGGCCGGTTTCCAACCGGAGCTGGGACCGGGTCTTGACCGGGCAGGCTTCTGAGCTTACTGGATGGCGCCCGGATGTCACAGCGCAGTCCGGTTCTTGACCGGGCCGCTCGGTCTGAGTGCCCGGTCGACCGGGCCATGGACCGAGCAGCCGGTCCGTGACCGGGCTGGTGACCGGGCCTTGAGCCTGGAGGGCTCGCCTTCTTTCTTTGGAACTTGCCGGATGGCACCGGTTGCTGGTCCGGTTGGTGACCGGGCTGCCCGGTGCCAGGGCCGGTCCGACTGGATCTGTGACCGGCCAGGCTCAGAAAAACTAGCTGATTTTTCGTCGAATTGGGGGGGGTCTCCTGTTGCCTTTTGTTCCATTGCTACACCATCATACCTCTTTGGCTAATACCTGAAAGTCATCTTGTAGGCATGTATTAGTCCAAATACTCTAGCACGGTGTCATAGATACCAAAATAATGGATAAGGGTAAAATACCCTTACAATCTCCCCCTTTTTGGTATACGATGACAAACCGAGCTAGAGTAACACATAGATATTATGATAAGCTCTAAACCTTGATTCCATATAAGATATTACGACAGCTCCCCCATAATGTGTGCACTTGGAGAATTTGCGTTTGAATGCAAAGTGCACCATTTGTGGAATATGAGAAGCTCCCCCAATATCTTTAGGAAACAAGCATGGTATGGACAAGTATATCAACATATATAAGCATAAAGCATGATTATCCATAAAGCATGATTATCCTAACATAGAGTAGCACACATAATAGTCGTCCATACATATCCATACATGAATTATTCAAAGTAGCAAATGGTTCTTGAGAAATCAAAGCAAATACGCACAAGCCATATAAAATCCAAATAAAGCAACTCCCATGGCTTGTGACAACGAAAGAACCCCGTAATTCTAGACTCTACTCTCTTCTCCCCCTTTGGCATCGGAACACCAAAAAGGCGAAGAAAAGAGGAGAGATGCTAGCGTCCCATCAATAGAAGTGGGGCCCCGCGGATGGAGAGTTGCCATCACCATCCCCATCATCATCCTCTTCATCGTCATCCTCTTCATCATCATCCTCATTACCTTCATCCTCTTCATCATCATCATCAGCAGGAGGTGCACGAGCAAATCTAGGAGTAGGACCACCAAAGTACAGAGAAGGATCAAAGTTCTGGAACATCTCATCAGAAAGAAGAGGCATCTCCCAGTTTGGTGCGTGGACAGGCTCCAACTCAGGGCCAGGAGGAGGGATAGGCACATTCCTAGCAGCCATGAACTCATTTTGGCGCCTCCTTGTCTCTTGGTTCAAAGAGAGACTTTGATGTGCAACATCATTTGTATTTTTGCACATCTGCCATAAGCAAGAGAAGAACCGTGCGACACCATGCTGTGGGCGACTAGAGGAGCTGGAGCTAGCATGGTCATGGCGTGCCTTGGACCGGCGCTCAGAAGGCATCATTTCAGGAACATCCGGGCTATCACCTTGGGCGGGTACTTTGAAAGCTTCCATCCCGACCCGCTCACCTTGAGTATTGAAAGGTGCGGGCACAACCTTGTTGATGAGCAGCTGAACGTCTTGGGCAAGATTAGGAGTCAACCTCTCGCGAACACGGTCGTAACTCACGGTAGATGAGATCACAGCCATCAATAAGTTGCCGGTGCTCGTGGTGATGATAGTACATCAAGTTCAGATGATATGCACGGCATTCACTTGTGTCGCCGGACTTGCTGATGAGAGTCTCACGGAATAGCTTGGCAAGTAAGAGGTAGGAGTAGTACATCCCAGAGATGGTGGGAGGTCCAGGTGTGGGTTCCGGCGGATAGCAAATGGCAATGTCCCCACGGTTGAACTTCTGCTGAGAATATATCTTGAAACCAGAAGCACGCCCTCCACCAAACCCCAAAGCTTCACAGAAATCAAGATAGTTGCAAGTGTATTTCTGTTTGCCAGTCATCCAAGTCATAGTCCGAGCTGCATCATCATGGAAAAAGACTGTGCAATGAAACTGTCTCACCAAGGTTGGACAATAGCACCCATCAGTAGGTGTCAAGCACATAAGATCATACAACCCCATCCGCCTCAAGGTCGCAACCACAAAGCGAAACTTGGTGGCTTCATACATTCCAATGACATCCTTGATGGCCTTGGGCATAACAATGGTGCCTTTCTTCATGTGCTCGCGGGAGTTATAGAAGTCATCCCACATGACTTGCTGTGTGTTGGTCCAGAAAAATTGATCTCCCCCTGTGTAAGTGGGTTCCTCAAAGCGGTAGGGGTTGGACTCTCTGAGTCTTCTCCATGCCCCAATATGTACATCACCAACATGGAAATCTGGCAGTACCTCATCACCATCCTGTGCTGCATGTTTATCTTTCCTCTTATTGGCAGATGTCTTGGTTCGGCCTCCAGTTGAGCTGCCACCCGTAGTCTGAGGAGCACGACCAGTAGAGCGCCGTGGTGGAACCCCGGAGCGCCTCCCTCGCTTGGCAACAGTGCCACGGTCCGCATCAGTCCATTCATCACCTGTGAATCAGCAAAATAGGGCGAGGATAGCAAAGAGGTAAGTGTACATGTCATCAGCATATGTGAGGAAGCCAAAAGCATAGCCTATATTCAAGTGTTTCGACGAGATCATGCGAAAAAGCTGGGCGAGCCGGCGCAGGGGCCGGTCCGACCGGACGACAGACCGGACGAGCCGGTTGGCCATCCGGTTGACCGGGCGCTGCGCCGGACCAGCCGGTCGAGAGGCCGGTTGACCGGGCTGTAGACCGGGTCATGCTGAGTTGTGATGTTTGCCCAGAAATTCGACACAAAATCATGCAAAAACTCACAAACTTGAATATAGATTATACCAGGAGAGTGAACAATGTGCATAGGACGGGTGTGACACTCTAGGTGGCATGAGGACTTACTAACCCTAACCCTAACCCTAACTTTTCTCAACTTTCCTCAACAATGGGCAATGGGAGAGGGAAAGCAAGAGGGAGAGGGATAGGGAGGAAGATTTACCCGAAGACATCGTCCTCTTTGCCCAAGTGAGCAAGAAGAACTCGTGAAGAAGGCTTGAGGACCAAATCCCCATGATCTCCCAAACTAGCTTGAGAGGGACCAAATGCTTTGGTGAAGATGCTTGCGAGATCCCGATCTATGGTTGTGTGAAGTTTGGGGAGAATCTAGTGGTGGGAAGTGCCTAGGGTGTGGTGGAGATGGTGGAGGCGGCGGCCATGGAGGTTTGAGAGGTGGGGGATAATGAGGAAGAAGATCCCCAAGGGGTATCCTCTCCAAAACATAACAGCCCGCACGGCCGGTCGGGCGCCCGGTCGACCGGGCCAGTGACCGGACGATCCGGCGCACAGGCCGGTCCGACCGGGCCAGTGACCGGCCAGAGTCAATTTTCCCAAAAATGTGCCATTTTGCCTCGTTTTGCCCCTAATCTTTGTGTAAATGTGTGTGAGTGCTCATATGATGACATGTACATATAGATAGATAGATGATGATGAGATGAGCATAGACATGGGGTTGGAAAACACAAAATTCTCTAGGCATACCCATTGGAGTGAAAATGCAAACAAGATACAAATAGCTACAATGGGCATGATTCGAAGTATATCAAGAATCATAAGAGCATTTTGAAATAGTTTTTGCAATAAGATCATTTGGCCTTATATAGTCAAATCAAGTTGTAATGAAGGCTCAATGAGGGGCGGGGGATTACTCCCCCTATGTGAAAGCGCAAATGTCATGAGACCTCGAAGAGACATGCTTGGGTCCATTTAATGACATTGGGTCTATTTATGTTGCACACATAGGTATGCATCATACCAAGATATGGTAGAATGACTATCCCCATATGTGATATGCCTCTAAGCTAGATAGCAAGATAAATGCAAGAATATAGTGCAAGAAGTTAATCAATCCAAGTTTTTAGGATCAAGAATACCAAGTTCTCCTCTCAAGTTAACAAAGCGGGCTTCATCCAAAGGCTTAGTGAAAATATCCGCCAATTGGTAGGTTGTTCCCACATGAGTGAGATCAATATCCTTATTGGCAACATGATCACGTAGGAAGTGATGGCGAATGTCAATATGTTTGGTGCGACAATGTTGAACCGGGTTGTTGGCGATCTTTATTGCACTTTCATTGTCACAAAGAAGAGGCACCGTACCAAGAGACACACCATAGTCTTTCAAGGTTTGCTTCATCCATAACAATTGAGTGCAACAAGATGCCGCGGATATGTATTCGGCTTCGCGGTGGATAGGGCGGTGGAGTTTTGTTTCTTGGATGACCAACTCACCAATGACCGGCCAATAAATTGGCAAGCCCCGGAGGTAGACTTCCGATCAACCTTATCACCGGCCCAATCGGAATCCGAATAGCCAATGAGTTCAAAGGTTGACCCCTTTGGATACCATAGCCCGAGAGTAGGAGTGAGAACAAGGTATCTTAGTATCCGTTTGACCGCCACTAAATGGCTCTCCTTGGGAGCGGATTGAAAACGAGCACACATCCCTACACTTAGCATGATATCCGGCCTAGAGGCACAAAGGTAGAGCAAGGATCCTATCATGGAGCGGTATACCTTTATGTCCACATCCTTCTCACCGTCACATGAACCAAGTTGCCCCTTTACGGGCATGGGTGTCTTCATTGGACTTGCATTGGTCATGTTGAATTTCTTGAGCATGTCCTTCACATACTTTTCTTGAGAGATGAAGGTGCCTTTTGCAAGTTGCCTCACTTGGAAGCCTAGAAAGAACTTCAACTCTCCCATCATGGACATCTCAAATTTCCTAGTCATCAATAGCTCAAAAGCTTTGTTATGATTGGGGTTAGTTCCACCAAAAATAATATCATCAACATATATTTGACATATAAAGAGGCCACCCCCTTTAACCCGCTTGGTGAAAAGGGTGGAATCGACCGTACCCATGCAAAACCCATCATGTAGTAAGAAATCCCTAAGGAACTCATACCAAGCACGTGGAGCTTGCTTGAGACCGTAGAGTGCCTTATGGAGTAAATACACGTGGTTGGGTCGGCATGGGTCTTCGAAACCCTTCGGTTGAGCCACATATGCGGTTTCTATTAGGTTACCATTCAAAAATGAACAATTCACATACATTAGATATAATTTGAAATTGTGGAAAGATGCAAATGCAAGCAAAAGACGAATAGCTTCAAGACGGGCTACCGGCGCAAAGGTATCCTCAAAATCCATACCTTCTATTTGGGCGAACCCTTGCGCCACTAACCTTGCTTTGTTTCGTATAACAATGCCATTCTCATCTTGCTTGTTCTTGAATACCCATTTGGTCCCAATGACATTGATGCGATGATCCTTGGGTCTCTCAACTAGAGACCATACTTCATTACGAGTGAAACACTCCAATTCTTCTTGCATGGCAATTACCCAATCCGGATCGACCAAGGCTTCATGTACCTTAAGTGGTTCAAAACTAGACACAAAAGCATGATGTTGACAATAAGTGATAAGTAATGCATGGTGTCTACGAGTTACCACTCCTCTTGAGATGCTACCAAGGACTTGATCCACTTTCATGTCACTTGCCCTTGTAGCGGCATTGATCTTCCGAATGGTTCCTTCATGATCAGTGAATTCATCTCTTGCTAGTACTTGATCATGAGGGACCACTTGAGCTTGATCATGAGTTGAGGATGTTTCTTGATCGTCATCATGATCTTGCTCCATGGAATGAGGATCTTCTTCTTGTTCTTCGGATTGAGACTCATCTTGAGTAGAGGATGGTTCTTGAGTTGCACTTGATGGTTCGGCTTGAGTTGAGCTAGGCTCCACTTGTGGCGTGCTTGAGACATCTACTCCATCATCTTGATCATCATTATGCACTTCCATGGGCCGGATGTGTCCAATGCCCATATGCTTGATGGCACTAGATGGATCATCATCATTACCTGCAACACATGGAACAACTTGCTCCACTTGGGAGCCATTATCCTCCAAGAACACCACGTCACAAGATACTTCAATAGTCCCGGAGGACCGGTTGTAGTATCTATAGGCGTGAGAGTTCTCCGCATATCCAACAAATATACCCTCTATGGTTCTAGTTTCAAATTTACCGAGCTTTCCTTTGTTGTTCTTAACAAGGCATTTGCATCCAACGACACGAATATACATGACATTAGGCTTGTTACCGGTAAGGAGCTCGTATGGGGTTTTGTTGTGGAGGGGACGGAGGAAGAGCCGGTTGGAGTAGTGGACGGCCGTAGAGATGGCTTCTCCCCAAAAGTTGTGGGGTGAGTTGAATTCACTCAACATGGTTCTTGCCATCTCAATGATAGTCCGGTTCTTCCTTTCAACAACACCGTTTTGTTGAGGGGTGTATGGCGCCGAAAACTCATGCTTGATGCCCTCATCATCCACAAACTCTTGCATAGTGTAGTTCTTGAACTCGGTGCCATTGTCGGTCCTAATTGCCTTGATCTCAGATTCATACATACGTTGAGCTTTCTTGGCGAAGGTGATGAACTCTCTGTGGGTCTCGTCCTTAGACTTAAGGAGAAAGACCCAAGAGTATCTTGAGTAATCATCAACAATGACAAGTCCATACTTGCTTCCACCAAGAGTATCATAGTGTGATGGCCCAAAGAGGTCCAAATGAAGGAGCTCCAAAGGCCTAGATGTGGTAACAATACTCTTGATGGGATGCTTCTTCTTGAGTTGCTTTCCGGCTACACATGCACTACAAACACGATCTTTCTCAAAAGAAACACCGGTTAGTCCCACAATATGCTCACCCTTTAGGAGTTGTTTAAGATTCCTCATGTTAACATGACCAAGGCGGCGATGCCACAACCATCCTTCGTCATGCTTGGCCGCCATTAGACATGTGGAGAAGGAGGGGCTCTCTTTCGAGAGGTCAACCACATAAAGGTTGTTCTCCACATATCCAACAAGGACCAATTTGAGATTGTCACTCCTAAAGACTTGCACATAATATTTAGTGAAATATGAATTGTACCCGGCATCGGCAAGATGATATATAGAAAGTAAGTTATAGCCAAGGTGTTCAACAAGCATAACCGTCTCAAGGCACAAGTCCTTAGAGATTGCTACCTTGCCATACCCAAGTACCTTTCCCTTTGAGTTGTCACCAAAGGTAATGCTTGACTTCTTGTTGATATCTTCAATGAATTGATCAAGCACACCTTTTCCTCCGGTCATATGATTGGTGCATCCACTATCAAACACCCATTTTGGACCACCGGAGGAATACCCCTACAAAATCAAGTAGAGGATTTAGGAACCCATCGATTAATGGGTTCCTTTGCAATGGCAACAATATCTTTTGGTACCCAAATTGAGTACTCTCTATAAGCATAGCCATTAGGAGGGCCAACATAGTTAGCATAGACATCACCATAATAATCAACAAATAATGCATAGTGATCGTTTGGCCCCGTGCGGTCACCACTAGTGGCTTTGCCCTTTGAGGCTTTGCCATTGTTAGTGACCTTCTTGTTCTTATCTTGAGCGGGTTTCTCCTTCTTGTGGTTGTTCTTCTTGTGGGACTTGGGGACATATCCAAGTCCATACTTTTGATTGTTTGACCTTTGCTTACTCAAGAGGTCATCCAATCCCATCTTGTTCTTGGCGGTGGTGAACTTTGCAAGTTCCTTTGTTAGCCTAACATTTTCCTCAAGAATAGATGCTTGCTCACAAGAAGATTCATTAGGATGATAGTCAAGACCATATTTGGTCACCAAGGACTCAAGATATGCATTGGTCTCAACATGCAAAGAAAGTTCCTCTTGTAAACGAACATGTTCCTCAACAAGTTTAGCATGCTCACTAGTAAAGGAAATGGAGGAACAAGCAAGCTTTTCAACATCATTGGGATCCTTCATTGATCCAAGAGCCCTTTTGTAGGATTCTTGAAGTAGATCATGATTCTCTCCAAGTTTCTTGAGCTCATCCTTGACAAGCTTGTTAGCTCTTTCAAGGTGGTCAAGATCCCTAGTGAGAGAAGCATGAGCAACTTCAAGTTCCTCCTTTGAGGCATTTAGCTCTTGGGTCAATAATTGAGCCCTATCAATAGTTTCTAGGTCCTTAACTTTATCAAGTTCATGAGTTTCAATTTGTTGCTTAAGGCCTTGAGATATGCACCTTTCGGTGTTTAGCTCTTGTCTTAGGAGATTGAATCTCCGTTCCTTCTCATTCAATTGATATTCTAATTCCTCAATGGACTCATCCTTTTCTTTGAGTGAGTCCATCAAGAAATCAAACTTGACAAGAGCTTCACCACGAAGGGTGCATCTAACATCATAGAGTTCCTTAAGCATAATTAATTCTTCTTGATCTTCATTTTCATCATCAAGAACACTAGATAGGGAAGGTGGAGGTTCCATTACCTTGGTTTCCCTTGCCATAAGGCAAGAGCCAATGATTGGAGAGGAGGGAGAGTCATCGAAGTCATCATCTTGAGTTGTTCTTGCCATGAAGGAAGAGCCAACATCATTCTCCGTGGAGTAATCTTTGGAGTAGTCATATGTGAAGAGTGACCCGGGCTTAGAGTAAGCTAAACCGGCCACTCCGCCTCCTTCTCCTCATCTTCCTCTTCTTCATCGGACAAGTACTCGGCCCCAACAAAAGCTCTTCCCTTGTTCTTCTTGTACCGATCGTTGATTGGGTTCGGCTTCAATCTTGGCTTGACCCCTTTGATGAACTTTGGCTTGTCTACCCTTTTCTCATAAGGGCACTCATTTGCAAAGTGGTTATCTTCATCACAATTGTAGCAAGTTCTCTTCTTCTTCTTGTCATTGAGGAGCATTGGGAACTTGACCTTGTACTTCTTGGCAAAGAAAGCAAAGTCGGTAGCAATGTCACTAGTTGAAGTCATCTCTTCATCTTCTTCAATTTCATAGTCTTCGTTGCTTTCATGGTCGGCTCTAGCTTTGAGAGCAAGGTTGTGTGATGCTTCATGGTTGTGTGAGGCTTCATCAACACGGTTCATTGCCTTGAGCCTCTTTCCGGCTTTGGCCATGCTTTCATTGGCGGCCACATAGGAGACTAGATCATCGGAGTTGAGATCGGCACTCTTGGTCATGATTTGCAAGTTGAGTCCAAGGTTGGTGTCTTCTTGTTTGACGGCAATCATAGCAATGACCTTGGATTTTATGAAGGCTTCGTTCATCTCGAATCCGTCATTGTACTTCTCAGCACCAAGTCCCTTGACCCTTACTTTCAGAGCACCAAGCCTAGCATAGGCATCGAACACGGATTCTCCATCTCGAATCATGAACTGGTAGGCCTCTTGCTTTGCGGTCTCATAGAGAGCTGATTGGATCAAATCGGTTCCCTCTTGGAGTACTACGATCCGATCCCACAACTCTTTAGCGGAGACAATGTCATCGACTTGATCAAGAAGCTTGCGGTTGATGCCACTTCTAATCTTGTCACGTGCGGATGCATTGAGTTGACGGTTGTAGAACTCGGTGGAGGTCAACCGAGTAGGATCTTGTGGCTCCCGATGTCCATGAACAATGAGCTCCCATAGCTCCACACTGCAGCTGCGAATATGAGATTCCATAGCAGATTTCCAATGTGGAAAGTGAGTTCCATCGTAATGGGGAACGGTCCCACTATGGTTTATATGAGGCATGGGTGAAGTGTTTCTGGGATAGTCATGGTTAACATCATGGTAGGTTTCCTTAGAGGCCGAAGCCCCACTAGAAGTTCCACCCGCAGTTAGGTTCTTAAGCATGGCAGTCATTTCTGTCATTTGGTTTTGTAGCTCATCCTCCTTTTTCTTCTTCTCGGCATCATATGCCAAGAATCTAGATTTCATCTCTTTAACCGAAAGGTTAGAGTCGTCATCTAGACCCTCGAAGAGTTTATCCATCTCACTCTTAAGGCGGCGAAGCCCTTAATAAGAGTTCATGCTCTGATACCAATTGAAAGTATAGAGATGGTAAACCTAGAGGGGGGGTGAATAGGTTTCTACAAATTTTAATTCTTTCTTTGCAATATTAGGCTTTGCGGAATATAAAGATGAGCCTAATGCAAACTAGGTGAAGCAACCTATATGAGGATACAACTAACTCGAGCACGAAGGCTCTCACGAGCGATTAAATCACAAGTAAGGAGTTCGGTTAGAGATAACCGATAGCACGCGGAGACGAGGATGTATTCCCGTGTTCCCTTGCTTTGCAACAAGGTACGTCACGTTTGGAGGAGTGGAGGTCCCACGAAGGATTCCCCGCGCCACGAAGGCTCACCCTATTCTCCGGAGCCTATCCCACGAAGGAATAGCTCACTCACTTGTGGTAGACTTTGAGGTAGCCTCCAAACCTTCACAATCTTGCCCGGAGCAAATCCACAGCCCGGATGCTTCCGGACTCCTCTTGCCTACCTAGGGTTTCCAAGGAACCCTAGGAAGCAAGCTTCTCAATGAATACAAGGGGGAATGAGATTTGGCTTGGTAGAACGGTAGATCGGGTCCTCCTCTAATGATTCCCCGGAGGGATTTGAGTTTGGGTGGAGGAGGAGGGAGATCTGAGGCTTTTGGTGTTTCTAGCAATGGAGTAAGAGAGAGAGAGAGCTCAAGTACAGCTTGTAGTGTAGTGCCTAACTGTTCAGAGGTAGGAGAAGACCTATTTATAGTGTTCTTCGAAATACGGCCGTTGGTCACTTGCCACATCAGCAGATTCTTCGAGAAACCCGGTCAACCGGATTTGGCGCCGGACAGGCCGGTCCACAGCCCGGTCCGACCGGGCCACAGACCAGGCCGGCCGGTTTCCAACCGGAGCTGGGACCGGGTCTTGACCGGGCAGGCTTCTGAGCTTACTGGATGGCGCCCGGATGTCACAGGCGCAGAGTCCGGTTGCTGACCGGGCCGCTCGGTCTGGTGCCCGGTCAGACCGGGCCATGGACCGAGGCAGCCGGTCCGTGACCGGGCTGGTGACCGGACGCAGACTGGAGGGCTCGCCTTCTTTACTGGAACTTGCCCGGATGGCACCGGTTCTGGGTCCGGTTGGTGACCGGGCTGTCCGGTGCCAGGGCCGGTCCGACCGGATCTGTGACCGGCCAGGCTCTGAAAAACTAGCTGATTTTTCGTCGAATTGGGGGGGTCTCCCGTTGCCTTTTGTTCCATTGCTACACCATCATACCTCTTTGGCTAATACCTGAAAGTCATCTTGTAGGCATGTATTAGTCCAAATACTCTAGCACGGTGTCATAGATACCAAAATAATGGATAAGGGTAAAATACCCTTACAGACCCCATTGCGGTACCTCGAGCGGTACCTCTAGCGGTAGTACCGCTCTTCGTCCACGTGGACCAGATCTGGGGAATTCGAACTCAGAACGGTAGTACCGCTTACCCAAAGCGGTAGTACCGCTTAGGCAAAAACTGGACATAACGGTTGGATTTGGAGGAGCCTATTTAAGGGCTCCTTCTTCCCCAACACGATTTGATCTCTCCTCTCTCTCTCTCTCCTCCATTGTTGCTGAGCTTAATCCTTGAGGATCTCCTTCACCATCCAACCAATCTTGCCCAAACTTTGAGGAGTGGTGGAGGAGACCCCGATCTATAGTTCTACCAAGAGAGATTTCACCAATACTAGCTATTCCTTAGTGGATCTTGGTGGTAGGGTTCCTATGGTGGAGCATTGGAGAAAGTGCAGCTATGGAGGCTAGCTTGGTGATGTACTAGCTCCATAGGGTGTTGGGAGCATCCTTGTGTGTGGAGCTCGCCCCAACCTTGTGAGCATCCTTGTGTGTGGAGCTCGCCCCAACCTTGTGAAGGAATCACCGCCTCGACCGGTGCCTTAGTGGAGAAGGGGGAGCACCTTCGTGGAGCTCTCTCGAGGAAGAAGGTGAGGCCTTCCTCCATGGCGTGGCCGTCTAGTCTCTTGTGTGAGACTAGCACCTCCTCAACGCAGACGTACTTCCTATTGTGGAAGGAACTGCGGGAAATAAACCTCGCCTCGTCTCCGCGCCCCCGGTTGTCTCGCTCCTTACTCTTACTATCTTGTTGATTCCTTTGCTTGTTGCACTTGTCCTAGGATCATTTTAGGATCACCGCTATCGCTAAAGTTATCACATTTACCTTCCGTTGCACTAAAAATTTAAAAAGACTAAAACTTGTCGTAGCGCCATTCACCCCCCTCTTGTTCGCTACGATCCATTCAAGTGGTATCAGAGCAAGGTTTTCTTTCTCGGGCTTTACCGCCTAAGAAATGGCCGAACAAGAGACGGTTGTGAATGGGTCACCTTCCCTTGTGCCACCCGCTCCATCATCTCCCGTCGATACCACAATGGCTACATTGGATGACCTCAAGAAATTGGAGTCATCCATTGTTAACCAAATGAAGGCGATGATGATGGAGTTGGTTGCTCAAAAACCGAACCCTATCGTTGATCCTAAAGCAAGTGCCGAGGATCCCCCACCAAAAGCTAACCCCTTTCCTCTTGTTGATTTTGTCGCGCAAACGACAAATGATCCACAAAAGGAAGGGCTTGGGGAGACCGGCACTTCAACAAAAGGGAAGGATGAGACACCGGTTGCGGAACGCATAGGGAGTAATCATGCGGTGCTACCACCAAATGATTACACCATAAACGTTCCAATACCTATGACACATATGTTGTCGCATGGTTCACCACCGTTACTTGAGTCAAACAACTTTGAAAATTGGCAATTCTTAATGCGTTCTCATGTGCGCAGCGCATCTACCGAGCTTTGGTGTATCATCGAGGAGGGCTACTCACCACGAGACGCAAAGAGCTTGACAAGAAGAGATGTGGTGGATGACCAACTCAACGCCACCGCCATCAACATGATTCACATGGCCATCACGCCCAAGGACCGCGCTCACATCCGCTCGCTCAAGACCGCCAAAGGAAGCATGGGATAAACTTGAGAAGCTCTTCCTCGGAAATGCAAGCATCCAAAGCTCTCATTTTGATGAAGTGAACAACATGGCCGACAACTTCGTCATGATTGAAGGAGAGTCCCCCGAAGAAATGTATCGGCGCCTCATCGCTCTTGCCATACAAATGCAAGATCTTGGAGCAACGTTTGTGGATGACCATTGGATCAAGCGCAAGTTCTACAACGCTCTCCTCCCTTATGAGGAAGTGAAGTTGATGGCCATCCGCCAAAACGCCTCCTTCTGTGCTATGACATCCGATGAAGTTCTTAGCGAAGTGATCGCTTTGGACATCTCCAAGAAGAATGCGGAGGATCTTGTTGCTCGCGCCCACAACTCCCGCAAGCCCAACCTTGCATTGAATATGAAGGTACATGAGGCGAGTGAAAGCGATGAGGATCCCGTTGAGTGGGGACCGGATGATCTCAAGATCAATTATCATGAGCACATGGCTCTCGCCGCCAAGAAATTTTGGGATGGAAACAAGTCCCGAAGCACAAGATCAAGAAGATCACGTGACTCTCCAAGAAGTTTCTCCAAGAGCCCAAGGGAGGGGAAAGGGGAAGAACATGCTACAATTGCGGCGACAAGAAACATTTTGTCGCGGATTGTATGTTTGAGAGAAGAGAAGATCATGGTGGAAGGCTTATCCACAAGGAAAAGTTCAAGTCACTCTCCAAAGGATTCTCCAAGTTCTCCCCAAAGTCCGATGACGACAAGGTCTCCTTCACCAAGAAGCCTAGAGCCTTCATCATTCGAGAAGAGTACTCCTCCGATGAGGATGAAGAACATGAGGACAAGCGCTCCAACAAGGAAGGAGAGGGAGTGGCCGCCATCGCCATTTCCACTCCCTCTATCTCCCTCTTCAACTCTCCTAATTGTTGGAGATATGCCCAAGAGGCAATAATAAATTAGTTATTGTTATATCTTAGTGTTCATGATAAATGTTTACATCCCATGCTATAATTGTATCAACCGAAACATTGGTACATGTGTGTTATGTAAACAACAAGGAGTCCCTAGTAAGCCTCTTGTATAACTAGCTTGTTGATTAATGGATGATCATGGTTTCGTGATCATGAACATTGGATGTTATTAATAACAAGGTTATGTCATTAGGTGAATGATATAATGGACACACACCCAAATGAGCGTAGCATAAGATCAAGTCATTAAGTTTCATTTGCTATAAGCTTTCGATACATAGTTGCCTAAGTCCTTCGACCATGAGATCATGTAAATCACTTACACCGGAAGGGTACTTTGATTACATCAAACGCCATTGCGTAAATGGGTGGTTATAAAGATGGGATTAAGTATTTGGAAAGTGTGAGTTGAGGCATATGGATCAATAGTGGGATTTGTCCATCCTGATGACGGATAGATATACTCTGGGCCCTCTCGGTGGAATGTCGTCTAATTAGCTTGCAAGCATATGATTGGATCATAAGAGATGACATACCACGGTACGAGTAAAGAGTACTTTTCGGTAACGAGGTTGAACAAGGTATGGAGATACCGATGATCGAACCTCGAACAAGTAAAATATCGCGAGACAAAGGGAATCGGCATCATATGTAAATGGTTCAATCGATCACTAAGTCATCGTTGAATATGTGGGAGCCATAATGGATCTCTAGATCCCGCTATTGGTTATTGCTCGGAGAGGAGTCTCGACCATGTCTGCATAGTTCGCGAACCGTAGGGTGACGCGCTTAAGGTTCGATGTCGCATAAGTAGATTCGGAATATGAGATGGAGACCGAAGTTTGTTCGGAGTCTCGGATGGGATCCAGGACATCACGAGGAGGTCCGGAATGGTCCGGAGAATAAGATTCATATATGGGAAGTCATTTTCAGGGTTACCGGAAAAGTTCAGGATTTTTCGGTATTGTACCGGAGGTTCTAGAAGGTTCCGGAGGGTACCATAGTGGGGCCCACCTATCCCGGATGACCAACATGGACTGGAGGGGTCGCATAGGCCCACATGGGCCATGCACACCAGCCCCCCCAAGGCCCATGTGGCTGTACCAAGTGGATAAGATCAAATCCCTTGAAAATAGGGACTTAACTTGGGGGGGGGGGGGAAGTTCCCCCCCTTGTTTTGGCCGACCCAAAGGCTTGGAGGAGGGGCCAAGGCAGCCCCCCCACGCCTATATAAGAGGGAGGGGAGGGCTGGGGCGCAGCACATCATTCCCCCAAGCCCTAGCCGCCCCTCTCTCCCTCCTCCTTCTTCCTGCGCAGGCTTGGCGAAGCCCTGCAGGAATTTCTCCTCCACCTCCACCACCACGCCGTCGTGCTGCTGGGATTCCGAGGGGATCTACCACACCTCCGCTGCCCGCTGGAACGGGGAGAGGATGGGCTTCATCGACACCGTACGCACGACCGAGTACGGAAGTGCTGCCGGATTGCAGCACTGGGGACGATCGTCTACATCAACAACGAGATATGATCTCGTAGGCTTTGGAAATCTTCAAGGGTTAGTATCATATCAATCTCGTTGCTCCGATCTTGTAGATTAGATCTTGGGTGTTCCATAGATTAGATCTTGGATTTATTCGTCTTGCGGTAGGAAAATTTTTGTTTTCTATGCTACGAACCCCATTAGTGGTATCAGAGCCATGTCTATGCATAGATCTGTTGCACGAGTAGAACACAATGGTTTTGTGGGCGTTGATGCTTTTGTTGCTTTAGTTTGTGTACTTTGCATCTTGCGGGATGGTGGGATGAAGCGGCCCGGGCTAACTTTACATGACCGCGTCTCATGAGACTTGCTCCACGCTTGACATGCAACTTGTATTGCATAAGTGGCTTTGCGGGTGTCTGTCTCTCCCACCATAGTGAAGATTCCAATTTGCACTTTCTATTGTCAACACTAGTATCACCGTTGTGGTTCATGTTCGTAGGTAGATTGGATCTTACTCGAAAACCCTAAACCACGTAAAATATGCAAACCAAATTAGAGGCGTCTAACTTGTTTTTGCAGGGTTTGGTGATGTGATATGGCCATGATGTGATGATGAATATATTTGATGTATGAGGTGTTCATTATTGTATTATGGCAACCGACAGGAGCCTAATGGCTGTCTTTAAATTTGTTAAGACCTGCGTGTCTATTCTTCATGTAATAGCTTTATTTCAAGTAGTTGTTATAGTAGCTATAAGTGATGGACAACCATGAAGCGGTGCCATGGACCTTGGTGCAATGCTGGTGATGATGGAGATCATGCTCGTGTGCTTTGGAGATGGAGATCAAAAGCACAAGAAGAAAGGCCATATCATATCACATATTATGAATTGCATGTGATGTTAATCCTTTATGCATCTTATCTTGCTTAGATCGCGACGGTAGCATTATAAGATGATCCCTCACATTAATATCAAGATAATAAAGTGTTCTCCCCTCGTATGCACCATTGCTACAGTTCGTCGTTTTGAAGCATCTCGTGATGATCGGATGTGATAGATTCTACGTTCACATACAACGGGTGTAAGCCATGTTTGCACACGCGGAATACTTGGGTTTGCTTGGCGAGCCTAGCATGTACAGACATGGCCTCGGGACACAGGAAACCGAAAGGTTGAACACGAGTCATATGGATGATATGATCAACATGTTGATGTTCACCATTGAAGCTACATCATCTCACGTGATGATCGGTTTTGGTGTAGTGGATATGGATCGTGTGCCACTTAACAACCATGAGGGATGTTGTATTAAGTGGGAGTTCATTAGTAATTAGATTAAAACATGAACTAATTATCATGAACATAGTCTGAATAGTATTTTGAATTAAAGTTTGTAGAATTGGCATCCGTTTTCTACCATGCGCTAGTCTTGTAATTGAGATAGAAATACTGTTAAGTCTGACAAGTAACTTTACGGACTGGTACCGTATTGTTAAAGAATCAAGATATGATTAAGTCCTAATGCAAACTTTTAGTAAATCTCACATTGATGATTCAAAGAGCAATGGTTTCAATTAGTACAAAATCATCTTGTCTCCGTGAAACTTGAAGTTCAAATCCGTTTGAAAAGTAAGGAGCTGAAAATTTTGTTTTCAGAAATAAGCGAGGTATGAGATATATGTGATATCTAAGACCTTATTGCAAGATGATAGAATATAATCTAGTGAGACTACATAAACTCATAAGTTTTATGGGAATGTACGAAGGTTGAAGACGCCAGGCGTCCCAATCCTCCAACTAAGTTGGGCACTAACGATATTCGCATATCCATGAAGTGATTGTCCTCAATATGCACCGTTGCTAAGACTCGTCGTTTCGAAGCATCACGTGATGATCGGGTGTGATAGATTCTACGTGTGCATACAACGGGTGCAAGCCAGATTTGCACATGCGGCTACTGAGGTTAAACTTTACGAGCCTAGCATGTACAGACATGGTCTCGGAAAGTCGTCATGATATGATGGATAAAATGATGAGTGAAATTGTTCATCATATTACAAAGTTGCTAATAGTGAAGTCTGGAACACTTGTCATATGATGATCAACTTCAAGGTAAGAACCTCAAGGTTATTGGTATTTGACCAATGGACCTAGAAGTTATTGAAGGTGAAGTGTTTTCTGAGAATAGGGAAAGCTAAAAGAGAAACCACAAAGATATTTTGGCAGAAAGAAAGAAAAAGACTAGAAAGTCTAGCTCAGGTGTATATAGATGATATACATGTTATGGATGTATTCCTTGTTTGGTCACATAATAAAATTCTTGGGTATTTGTACCAGATTGGTTGGTATGAGATGTCATACAATACAACGCAATACAAGAATACGATGGCCTAAGTGACTGATAAGGAATATGGTAATAATGCACGTCTGGAACATAATAAAGTGTTATTATGTCTGTCGTTGGCATTCTACCTAGCCCTTAGAGTTTATAATAAAGAACTTAATAAATTGTTATTTTGCTCTGGTCAAATGATAACAATGAGTTGTTCAAATTATGACATTGCTCCATGTAAGATGGATAAGTTATTATAAATCTTAATGGTGAAACACACATACATAACACTGATGCTAAAATGCCATAAGGCAAATGATTTGAATTCCACTCATTAGTGGAACCGCCATTTAGGTCATGTTAGAAAGGAACGCATGAAGGAACTCCATTTGAATGGAATTTTGTAGTCATATGATTTTTGAATCATTTGGCGCTTGCAAATCTCTTCTAAAAGGAAATGACTTAAATACCGTTCATAGGCCAAGAGTTGAACGGGCAACTAACTTAGTGGAAACATACATGATGATATATGTGGTTCACTGGGCATAGTTGTGTGCGGGAGATTCTTCTACTTCATGAAAACTTCCAACAATGAATTGAGTATATATATGTGGATATATTTGATAAGGAAGAGGTTTGAAACATTTGAATGGATTCAAATAAATTTCAGCATGAAGTGGAAATCATCGTAATAGAAAAGTCAAATATCTATGATTGGATCATAGTGGAAATATTTGAATTACGAGTTTTAGCGAACATATAAGAGAGTTATGAAGTTGTTCTACAACTCACGTTTCTTGGAGTATCATAGTGATGATGAAGTATCCGAGATACATATCCAAACCTTGTTGGATCAAAGATGAGATAAAATATTGATGCCATTATATTTTTATGGATTATGCTTTAGAGACTACCGCTTTTATACTAAATAGAGCATCATCATAATCCGTTGAAATGACACCATACGAGTTATGGCATGGGTATAAACCCTAATAGTCCTTTCTTAAATTTTGGTATGCATAGCATAAGTAAATAAGTTTACAACCAAAATCGGATGAATGTCTTTGTTGGTTATCCCAGAGAATAGATTGGGAATTCTTTCCACTATGGAGACAAAGATAAAAGTGTTTGTCGATGTTTCTTACTTATTTCAAAGAAATTGTTTCTAGCGAACTATTTGAGTGGGAGGACAATGGAACTTGATAAGGTTCATGAACCTGAGCATGATGATCAGAGTAGCACAGCATCGGAAATGATTCCGGAAGTAGCTACGAAGATCATGGCTCCCATGTCTACAAAGTGTTATAGTCATGGAGATCAAAGTACTTATTGAACCTTGTAGGTATGGTTTACTTTATGATCAAATAAATGATTTGTGGACAAAGGATTGATTTTGAACAATAATAAACCAACTACATACAAAGAAGTTATGATGGGCCCTGACTCCGTTAAAATGGCTATGCGCCATGAAATCCAAGATAGGTGAATACTTTTGAAAGTAAATGGATCTATAACATAGATGGACTTGGATGGAATATCCTTAAAGAAGCTTGACTTATCGAAAAATTGTTTATGACAAAGTTCAAAGAGTTGACTACGATAAGATTAGATCTTCCGTGGCAATGTTTATAGTCTATGTGGATTATTCTAGTAATCGCTACATATTTCTTTTATGAGATATGATAGTAGGATGGCAGAAATACATTCCTTACCAGAAGTATGTATGAAGGATGTATACCAGATACAACCAAGAGTTTTGCTAGTCCGTGGAATACTAGATAGGTATACAAACTTCAATTGGATGAAGTGAGTATCACGGAGTTGGAATCTTCACCGGATGAAATAGTCAAAGAGTTTTTGATTTCATCAGAAACGATGAAGATGCTTGCATTTGCAAGAAATTAAGTGGGAGCGTTAAGACATATTTATAATACTTTATGTAGATGACATATCGTTGATTGTAAATAATGTAATTATATAATTGATTAAAAAGGTTTCATTGAGAATTAAATTCAATGAAAGGATATGGAGTGAAATATATTTAGTGTCAAGATCTATGAAGATAGATTGAAACACATAATAAGTTTAAGTCAAAGTACATAGAATGGATATTGAAGTAGTTCAATATAGAAATATTAAGAAAAATGTTCTTGTCATGTGAAGGTTTAACAACACTTGAGTGTATCTGACACTCAATGAGTAAAAACACATGAGTGACTTTAGATCACAAATAATATGTACAAAGTCAGATGTCCTGTGCTCTAAAAGGGAGCATATACCAGAATGATTCATGTGATGATCATTGGACAACAGTAATAATATCCCTGAGTACTTTAGAAGAACCAAGGATATATATATATTATATAGTTTTTGTATGGGGTAATGACAAACAAATCGCTGTAAGGTGTTGCACCGATATTAGTTTGGTCACATATAAAAATATTTTTCAATCTCAATTAGGATAAGTGTTGATTAAAAGGTAGTGCAATGAGCTAGAAGAAGTCTTTGCTAGATTTAGAAGAGTTCTAAATAGTGTGACGGATTCTACAAACGAAGGCAGAATATGTCATTGTTTTGACAATGACTAAGAGTGTTAAGTCGAGGAGTTCTTTGAGAACTTGGTGTAGTTCCGATAGTGTCAGAACTTTGAAGCTATATTGTGTGTGACAATATTAGTGACTTATTTCAGACCGCGGAATTAAGGTTCCACCAGAAGACTGAACATATACGATTAATGCCGACTCATTTGGAAAATGAGTGATGCGTTGAGACGCAAATGAATTGCAAAATACATACGGTTCTGAGCATGTCAGATTCGTTGACTAAAACCTCTCCCGTAAGCAAAACATGATAAGCACCAGAAGGCCAAGGTGTTATATCTTTTCAAATGTAAACTAGATTATTGACTCTAGTGCAAGTGGGAGACTGTTGGAGATATGCCCAAGAGGCAATAATAAATTAGTTATTGTTATATCTTAGTGTTCATGATAAATGTTTACATCCCATGCTATAATTGTATCAACCGAAACATTGGTACATGTGTGTTATGTAAACAACAAGGAGTCCCTAGTAAGCCTCTTGTATAACTAGCTTGTTGATTAATGGATGATCATGGTTTCGTGATCATGAACATTGGATGTTATTAATAACAAGGTTATGTCATTAGGTGAATGATATAATGGACACACACCCAAATGAGCGTAGCATAAGATCAAGTCATTAAGTTTCATTTGCTATAAGCTTTCGATACATAGTTGCCTAAGTCCTTCGACCATGAGATCATGTAAATCACTTACACCGGAAGGGTACTTTGATTACATCAAACGCCATTGCGTAAATGGGTGGTGATACGTCTCCGACGTATCGATAATTTCTTATGTTCCATGCCACATTATTGATGATTTCTACATGTTTTATGCACACTTTATGTCATATTCGTGCATTTTCTGGAACTAACCTATTAACAAGATGCCGAAGTGCCAGTTCCTGTTTTCTGCTGTTTTTGGTTTCAGAAATCCTAGTAACGAAATATTCTCGGAATCGGACGAAATCAACGCCCAAGTTCCTATTTTCACCGGAAGCATCCAGAACACACGAGAACCGCCAGAGAAGGGGGACAGGGCCACCAAACCACACCCCGGCGCGGCCAGGGGGGGGGGGCGCGCCCCCCTATGGTTTGGGCAGCCCGTGGCCCCTCCGACTCCGACTCTTCGCCTATTTAAGCCGTCGTGACCTAAAACTTCGACACCGCTTGACAAAACTCCAGAAAGACTCCAGGGGCGCCGCCGCCATCGCGAAACTCCAATTCGGGGGACAGAACTCTGTTTCGGCACCCTGCCGGGACGGGGAATTGCCCCCGGAGCCATCTCCACCGCCGTCTTCACCGCCATCTTCACCGCCATCGCTGCCTCCATGATGAGGAGGGAGTAATCCACCCCCGAGGCTGAGGGCTCCGCTGTAGCTATGTGGTTCATCTCTCTCCCATGTACCTCAATACAATAATCTCATGAGCTGCTTTACATGATTGAGATTCATATGAGTTTGTATCACAATTTATCTATGTGCTACTCTAGCAATGTTATTAAAGTAGTTCTATTCCTCCTGCACGATGTAATGGTGACAGTGTGTGCATCCGTGTTAGTACTTGGTTTATGCTATGATCATGATCTCTCGTAGATTATGAAGTTAACTATTGCTATGATAGTATTGATGTGATCTATTCCTCCTACATATGCATGAAGGTGACAGTGTGCATGCTATGTTAGTACTTGGTTTAGTCTTTTGATCTATCTTACACTATAAGGTTACTTAAATATGAACAAATTGTGGAGCTTGTTAACTCCGGCATTGAGGGTTCGTGTAATCCTACGCAATGCGTTCATCATCCAACAAGAGTGTAGAGTATGCATTTATCTTTTCTGTTATGTGATCAATGTTGAGAGTGTCCACTAGTGAAAGTCTAATCCCTAGGCCTTGTTCCTAAATACTACTATCGCTGCTTGTTTACTGTTTTACTGCGTTACTACTGCTGCAATACTACCACCATCAACTACACGCCAGCAAGCTATTTTCTGGCACCGTTGCTACTGCTCATATATATTTATACCACCTGTATTTCACTATCTCTTCGCCGAACTAGTGCACCTATTTGGTGTGTTGGGGACACAAGAGACTTCTTGCTTTGTGGTTGCAGGGTTGCATGAGAGGGATATCTTTGACCTCTTCCTCCCTGAGTTCGATAAACCTTGGGTGATCCACTTAAGGGAAAACTTGCTGCTGTTCTACAAACCTCTGCTCTTGGAGGCCCAACACATCTCTGAGGAAAAGGAGGGAAGTAGACATCAAGCTATTTTTCGGCGCCGTTCTTGCAGTGAGGAAAGGTAAAAGGTACTCACACTCCGGACCTCGGCTACCAAGCTATTTTCCGTTGTTGTAAGTACTCGAAGCTATTTCCTTTAGATCCTGCAATTGCAACTTTTTGTTTCTTGTTTATACTAGTTAGGCATAATGGAAAACAACAAAAAAATTGGTGAGCTTTTTAATCTATTTCCTGATTTAGAATTGTTTAATGCGAAAATTAAAAAACCTATGGAACCTTATTTGCATGCTAGTAGCGATGTTATTAGTATGAATGCAATTACTGCTAATACTATGGAAAAGTCTAAGCTTGGGGAAGCTAGTTTATATAAAAATAATCTTTTTTGCTCCTCAGCTTTGGAAGAAATATTTTGCTCTGATAATGCTTTATCTCCCATATGCGATAACTCTAATGATGCTTCTGATATTTCAAATCCACCTGCTGAAAGTATTCCGTATAAAATACCTATGAAAATTATTGAACGTGTTATGGACAACCACTATAAAGGGGATGGAACTGTCCATCCTAGAGATCATTTACTGTTTTTGCACGAATTATGCGGGTTATTCAAGTGTGCAGGTATCTCTATGGATGAAGTGAGGAAGAAGCTATTCTCTGTTTATTGTCTGCAGTAAAGCGGCGCATTGGTATAAATTGTTGGAGAATAGACATTCTCTTGGTTGGGAGGAAATTGCATCTCTCTTTTATTCTAAATTTTATCCTCCTCATGAAGTGCATATTGATAGGAATTATATTTATAACTTTTATCCTCGTGATGGAGAGAGTATTTCTCAAGCGTGGGGGAGATTGAAATCACTAATGCTCAAATGTCCCATTCATGAGCTCCCCCGTAATGTTATTGTTAATAATTTTTATGCGAGGCTTTCAGGACAACACAAGGACTATCTGGACGCGTGTTCGGAGGGATCTTTCACAAGCAAGGAGGTTGAAGCTAGGTGGGATCTTCTTGATCGGATTGAGGACAACGCTGAAGGATGGGAGAACGACAAAGGTAAAGAGTCAGGTATAAATTATGATTATGAATGCATTGAAGCTTTTATGGATACCGATAAATTTCGAAATATGAGTGCTACTTATGGTCTTGACTCTCAAGTTGCTGCAAATCTTTATAAAGCCTTTGCTTCTCATTTTGAATTGCCTAAGAAGAATTTTGATAAGTATCATGAACCTTTTAAAGAGGCTTGCATGAAGAATGAAATTGTTGTTAATTATTGCAATAAGCATGCTCAAACTCCTAAGAGCGCTATTTCCTATAAGCATGTTAATTTTTGTGGAATGCATAGACCTTGTGGAATTAATCAAATCGAAGATGAATATTGCATCCATCATATTAATGAAAAAACTAGAAAGTGGTTTAGGGCTCTAGATGATCTTGGTAAAAAAGTTTGTGCCCTCTATCCTTTTATTTGTGAAGTTTGCCATGAAGTGGGTCATTTTAATTTTCAATGCTCCTCCAATGATAATTTGAACCCAATGAGTGCTGCAAATTTGTATTGTGATGATGAAATTACTCCTAATCAGCATGATGAACTTACTTTATTTTTGGGGTGTGAAGAACTGTCGAGAAAAATCTCTTTGTTACATATGAGTGATCTTGATATTGATGATGTCCTGCATGGGTGTTTTTCTTATTGCATTGATAATAGCCATACAAATACTTACATACAAAATATTTTAGAAGATGACACCTTGCCAAAATATGATAGGACCGCTGTGTGTTTTCAACTAAATAATGAAAAGGAGGGATCCTCCCAAGTTTCTTCTATTGTTTCTGAAAGTAAATCAGGTTATGCGGACAAGCTACCCTTCAAGCCTCTTCCTCCTAAAGAAGGGAACGAGGAGAAGGAAGAGAAGAAGAAGAAGAAGGGAACGAAGAAGAAGAAGAAGAAGAAGAAGAGGAAGGAGAATAAAAAGAAAGAGGTAACGGCATATCCCCGCGTGAATGAGATAACGCTAGGTAACCGTAAGTATGTTGCTCCTAATGATTATTGTGATAATGAATCTGAATACGATGATCTTCCTATGCTCCCTACATACATTAGTGATCATGATTTGAATGAGCATACTACTTTTGATATTGCAAATCTCTGGGAAACTAATTCTGAAGATGAAAATAATTGCCATAGTGTCAGTGCTATCCATGCTTCCTCACATAATGATATAGAAAACTCTAAGCTTGGGGAAGAGGTGTTTGAAAATCCTTTTGCTGCTGATCATTATGTGTTTGATACATCTCCTTCTAATAACAATGATGGTATGGTCATAGATAAACCGACTGTGAAAGATAACTATTCTATTTCTTATGATGACACTGTGCCCCCGATCTTTGATGATTATTATAAAGAATGCTATGATATAGGTTATAATTATCCTTATGAAACTTGTCATAGTCATGATTGGATTACCAAAAACAATTCTTTTAATATGCAACTTGTTTACCATGTTCAAATTCTTGATAATAATCTTGCTCCAATTACTATTAATGAGAATAACTCTTCTTATGCCAAAATTAATGATACTTCTATGCATATGAACCATGATAAGAATGTTTTAAGTGATGGGTATATTGTGAATTTCATCAATGATGCTACTGAAAGTTATTATGAGAGAGGGAAATATGGTTATATGCATCTTAATAATATTAAGTTTCCCCTCTTTATGTTGAGAATCTTGAAGTTACTCGTGTTTTATCCTCTTATGCTTGTCACTCTGTTCTTCATGAATTCATTTGTGTACAAGATTCCTCTGTATAGGAAGCATGTTAGGCTTAAATGTGTTTTGAATTTGCCTCTTGAAGCTCTCTTTTGCTTCAAATACTATTTCTTGCGGGTGCATCACCAAAACTGCTGAGCCCATCTTAATGGCTATAAAGAAAGAACTTCTTGGGAGATAACCCATGTGTTATTTTGCTACAGTACTTTGTTTTATATTTGTGTCTTGGAAGTTGTTTACTACTGTAGCAACCTCTCCTTATCTTAGTTTTGTGTTTTGTTGTGCCAAGTGAAGCCTCTAATCGAAGGTTGATACTAGATTTGGATTTCTGCGCAGAAACAGATTTCTATCTGTCACGAATCTGGGCTGTTTTCTCTGTATAAAAATCAGAAAAATATGCCAATTTACGTGCGTGTTCCTCAGATATGTACGCAACTTTCATTAGTTTTGAGTTTTCTGATCTGAGCAACGGAAGTATTTATTAAAAATTCGTCTTTACGGACTGTTCTGTTCTGACAGATTCTGCCTTTTATTTCGCATTGCTTCTTTCGCTGTGTTGGGTGGATTTCTTTGTTCCATTACCTTCCAGTAGCTTTGAGCAATGTCCAGAAGTGTTAAGAATGATTGTGTCACCTCTGAACATGTGAGTTTTTGATTATGTACTAACCCCTCTAATGAAGTTTATGAGAAGTTTGGTGTGAAGGAAGTTTTCAAGGGTCAAGAGAGGAGGATGATATACTATGATCAAGAAGAGTGAAAGCTCTAAGCTTGGGGATGCCCCGGTGGTTCACCCCTGCATATATCAAGAAGACTCAAGCGTCTAAGCTTGGGGATGCCCAAGGCATCCCCTTCTTCATCGACAACTTATCAGGTTCCTCCCCTGAAACTATATTTTTATTCCGTCACATCTTATGTACTTTACTTGGAGCGTCTGTATGTTTATTGTTTTTGTTTTTGTTTGAATAAATGCTTGTGTGGGAGAGAGACACGCTCCGCTGGTTCATATGAACACATGTGTTCTTAGCTTTTAATTTTCATGGCGAAGGTTGAAACTGCTTCGTTAAATTGTTATATGGTTGGAAACGGAAAATGATACATGTAGTAATTTGCTATAATGTCTTGGGTAATGTGATACTTGGCAATTGTTGTGCTCATGTTTAAGCTCTTGCATCATATGCTTTGCACCTATTAATGAAGAAATACATAGAGCATGCTAAAATTTGGTTTGCATAATTGGTCTCTCTAAGGTCTAGATAATTTCTAGTATTGAGTTTGAACAACAAGGAAGACGGTGTAGAGTCTTATAATGTTTTCAATATGTCTTTTATGTGAGTTTTGCTGCACCGGTTCATCCTTGTGTTTGTTTCAAATATCCTTGCTAGCCTAAGCCTTGTATCGAGAGGGAATACTTCTCATGCATCCAAATACTTGAGCCAACCACTATGCCATTTGTGTCCACCATACCTACCTACTACATGGTATTTCTCCGCCATTCCAAAGTAAATTGCTTGAGTGCTACCTTTAAACACTTCAAAATTTATTACCTCTGATTTGTGTCAATGTTTTATAGCTCATGAGGAAGTATGTGGTGTTTATCTTTCAATCTTGTTGAGCAACTTTCACCAATGGACTAGTGGCTTCATCCGCTTATCCAATAATTTTGCAAAAAGAGCTGGCAATGGGATTCCCAGTCCCAAATTAATTAATAAAAATAGACACTCCTCCATGGTATGTGATTGATTGGACGGCACCCAAAGGATTCGGTTAGCCATGGCTTGTGTAAGCAAAGGTTGGGAGGAGTGTCATCATAATAAAACTAAAATAAAAAGGCACTCCTCCATGGTATGAGATTGTTGGCAGGCACCCGAGGATTCGGTTAGCCATGGTTTGTGAAAGAAAGGTTAGAAGGAGTGCCACCCAAAATAAAATAAAATGGGAGCCGCTCTTTGAAGGTTTGTCTGGCAAGGGAGTTAGAGTACCCGCTACCATTCGTTGACAACAACATACACCTCTCAAAACTTTATTTTTATGCTCTCTTTATGTTTTCAAAATCAAAGCTCTAGCACAAATATAGCAATCGATGCTTTTCCTCTATGGAGGACCATTCTTTTACTTTTATGTTGAGTCAGTTCACCTATTTCTCTCCACCTCAAGAAGCAAACACTTGTGTGAACTGTGCATTGATTCCTACATACTTGCATATTGCATTTGTTATATTACTCTATGTTGACTACTATCCATGAGATATACTTGTTACAAGTTGAAAGCAACCGCTGAAACTTAATCTTCCATTGTGTTGCTTCAATGCTTTACTATGAATTATTGCTTTATGAGTTAACTCTTATGCAAGACTTATTGATGCTTGTCTTGAAGTACTATTCATGAAAAGTCTTTGCTTTATGATTCACTTGTTTACTCATGTCATATACATTGTTTTGATCGCTGCATTCACTACATATGCTTTACAAATAGTATGATCAAGGTTATGATGGCATGTCACTCCAGAAATTATCTTTGTTATCGTTTTACCTGCTCGGGACGAGCAGAACTAAGCTTGGGGATGCTGATACGTCTCCGACGTATCGATAATTTCTTATGTTCCATGCCACATTATTGATGATTTCTACATGTTTTATGCACACTTTATGTCATATTCGTGCATTTTCTGGAACTAACCTATTAACAAGATGCCGAAGTGCCAGTTCCTGTTTTCTGCTGTTTTTGGTTTCAGAAATCCTAGTAACGAAATATTCTCGGAATCGGACGAAATCAACTCCCAAGTTCCTATTTTCACCGGAAGCATCCAGAACACACGAGAACCGCCAGAGAAGGGGGACAGGGCCACCAAACCACACCCCGGCGCGGCCAGGGGGGGCGCCCCCCTATGGTTTGGGCAGCCCGTGGCCCCTCCGACTCCGACTCTTCGCCTATTTAAGCCGTCGTGACCTAAAACTTCGACACCGCTTGACGAAACTCCAGAAAGACTCCAGGGGCGTCGCCGCCATCGTGAAACTCCAATTCGGGGGACAGAACTCTGTTTCGGCACCCTGCCGGGACGGGGAATTGCCCCCGGAGCCATCTCCACCGCCGTCTTCACCGCCATCTTCACCGCCATCGCTGCCTCCATGATGAGGAGGGAGTAATCCACCCCCGAGGCTGAGGGCTCCGCTGTAGCTATGTGGTTCATCTCTCTCCCATGTACCTCAATACAATAATCTCATGAGCTGCTTTACATGATTGAGATTCATATGAGTTTGTATCACAATTTATCTATGTGCTACTCTAGCAATGTTATTAAAGTAGTTCTATTCCTCCTGCACGATGTAATGGTGACAGTGTGTGCATCCGTGTTAGTACTTGGTTTATGCTATGATCATGATCTCTCGTAGATTATGAAGTTAACTATTGCTATGATAGTATTGATGTGATCTATTCCTCCTACATATGCATGAAGGTGACAGTGTGCATGCTATGTTAGTACTTGGTTTAGTCTTTTGATCTATCTTACACTATAAGGTTACTTAAATATGAACAAATTGTGGAGCTTGTTAACTCCGGCATTGAGGGTTCGTGTAATCCTATGCAATGCGTTCATCATCCAACAAGAGTGTAGAGTATGCATTTATCTTTTCTGTTATGTGATCAATGTTGAGAGTGTCCACTAGTGAAAGTCTAATCCCTAGGCCTTGTTCCTAAATACTGCTATCGCTGCTTGTTTACTGTTTTACTGCGTTACTACTGCTGCAATACTACCACCATCAACTACACGCCAGCAAGCTATTTTCTGGCACCGTTGCTACTGCTCATATATATTTATACCACCTGTATTTCACTATCTCTTCGCCGAACTAGTGCACCTATTTGGTGTGTTGGGGACACAAGAGACTTCTTGCTTTGTGGTTGCAGGGTTGCATGAGCGGGATATCTTTGACCTCTTCCTCCCTGAGTTCGATAAACCTTGGGTGATCCACTTAAGGGAAAACTTGCTGCTGTTCTACAAACCTCTGCTCTTGGAGGCCCAACACTGTCTACAGGAAAAGGAGGGGGAAGTAGACATCAGGTGGTTATAAAGATGGGATTAAGTATTTGGAAAGTGTGAGTTGAGGCATATGGATCAATAGTGGGATTTGTCCATCCTGATGACGGATAGATATACTCTGGGCCCTCTCGGTAGAATGTCGTCTGATTAGCTTGCAAGCATATGATTGGATCATAAGAGATGAGATACCACGGTACGAGTAAAGAGTACTTTTCGGTAACGAGGTTGAACAAGGTATGGAGATACCGATGATCGAACCTCGGACAAGTAAAATATCGCGAGACAAAGGGAATCGGCATCGTATGTAAATGGTTCAATCGATCACTAAGTCATCGTTGAATATGTGGGAGCCATAATGGATCTCCAGATCCCGCTATTGGTTATTGCTCGGAGAGGAGTCTCGACCATGTCTGCATAGTTCGCGAACCGTAGGGTGACGCGCTTAAGGTTCGATGTCGCATAAGTAGATTCGGAATATGAGATGGAGACCGAAGTTTGTTCGGAGTCTCGGATGGGATCCAGGACATCACGAGGAGGTCCGGAATGGTCCGGAGAATAAGATTCATATATGGGAAGTCATTTTCAGGGTTACCGGAAAAGTTCAGGATTTTTCGGTATTGTACCGGAGGTTCTAGAAGGTTCCGGAGGGTACCATAGTGGGGCCCACCTATCCCGGACGACCAACATGGACCGGAGGGGTCGCATAGGCCCACATGGGCCATGCACACCAGCCCCCCCAAGGCCCATGTGGCTGTACCAAGTGGATAAGATCAAATCCCTTGAAAATAGGGACTTAACTTGGGGGGGAAGTTCCCCCCCTTGTTTTGGCCGACCCAAAGGCTTGGAGGAGGGGCCAAGGCAGCCCCCCCACGCCTATATAAGAGGGAGGGGAGGGCTGGGGCGCAGCACATCATTCCCCCAAGCCCTAGCCGCCCCTCTCTCCCTCCTCCTTCTTCCTGCGCAGGCTTGGCGAAGCCCTGCAGGAATTTCTCCTCCACCTCCACCACCACGCCGTCGTGCTGCTGGGATTCCGAGGGGATCTACCACACCTCCGCTGCCCGCTGGAACGGGGAGAGGATGGGCTTCATCGACACCGTATGCACGACCGAGTACGGAAGTGCTGCCGGATTGCAGCACTGGGGACGATCGTCTACATCAACAACGAGATATGATCTCGTAGGCTTTGGAAATCTTCAAGGGTTAGTATCGTATCAATCTCGTTGCTCCGATCTTGTAGATTAGATCTTGGGTGTTCCATAGATTAGATCTTGGATTTATTCATCTTGCGGTAGGAAAATTTTTGTTTTCTATGCTACGAACCCCATCACTAATGAGAGCCTCGTCACCAACAATGCTCGTTGCCTTATGGCAAAGGTATCGACGGAGGACTATGCTTCCGGTGGCGCTAAGTGGGTGGTTGATAGTGGAGCCACAAGTCATATGACCAGCAGCAAGAATATTGTTGTCGACCTCGAGCCTTCTCACTCTACCGTATCATATGGCGACAACACGTGCTCTAAGGTATTGGGTCTTGGCAAGGTGGTGGTAACACCCGACATCTCACTTGTGAATGTCCTCCTTGTCGAGACCCTTGGTTACAATTTACTCTCCGTTCATCAAATTGCTCGTATGGGTCTATGTACTTTCTTTGATGAACATATGGTGGTCCTCTTGTGGAGCAAGACACTCAATGTAGCTTTTGTTGGATATGTAGAGAACGGATTGTATGTTGTCGATTTCTCCGGAAAGACAACATCTTCCGCTCTTTGCCTATTCGCCAAAGGTGACAAGGGTTGGTTATGGCATCGCCGACTATCCCATGTCAACATGAGGACTTTGCAAAGTCTCCACAAGGGTGGCCACATTCTCGAACTAAAAGAAGATGTCTCTTTTTGTAAGGATCGTGTTTGTAGGGCTTGCGTACAAGGAAAAATGCATGGAGCTCCTCACAAGGCCAAGACTATCATCTCTACCACAAGATGCTTGGAGCTCCTACATGTTGATCTCTTCGGTCCACCGTCTCATGAAAGTCTTGGAGGAAAGAAGTATTGCCTCGTCATTGTTGATGACTATTCACGCTATTGTTGGGTATTCTTCTTCAAGTACAAGAGTGAGACTCAACGGACCATGATGGAGTTTGCTAACCAAGTTCAACGCAAGTACGACAACAAGATCCTCGCAATAAGGAGCGACAATGGAACGGAGTTCAAGAACTACACCTTGGATGACTTCCTCGGCGAAGAAGGAATCCAACACCAATACTCCACGCCATATACTCCCCAACAAAATGGGGTCGCCGAAAGGAAGAATCGAACCTTGATCGAAGCCGCTCGAACCATGATGATGGAATACAAGTCTAACTACAATTTTTGGGCGGAAGCTATCTCTACCGCATGCCACGCTACTAATCGTCTCTACTTTCGCAAAGGTCTTGAGAAGACACCATATGAGATCCTCACCGGCAACAAGCCAAATGTGTCATACTTCAAGGTCTTCGGATGCAAATGCTATGTGCTTGTCAAAGGCACACGCCTATCTAAGTTTGATTCAAGAGTTCAAGAAGGAATTTTCGTTGGCTATGCTACGGATTCTCACGCCTATAGAGTCTTCAACAAGTCAAGTGGGCGAGTTGTAGAATCTTGTGATGTGACATTCGATGAAGATGATAGATCTTTGGAGGAGCGAAGTGCTTCTTGTGAGAAAGGAGATGCAATTCCCCCGGATACCATAGGAAGGTTGGGTGTTGGCATTCGCCGACCTCAAGAGCTACCTTCTATGAGTACCGGGGAAGGACCAAGTTCCACCCAAGTGGAGCCATTTACACCACAAGGCCAAGCTTCTTCCGTGGATCTTACAAATGCAAGTCAACCTCTACAACAACCTCAACCTCTACAACAACCTCAAATTCAACCTCGACAACTACAACAACAATAAAGTCCAAGTTCACCTCAACAAGCTCAAGAACAACATTCACCGCAAGGTCATCTACCACAACAACCAACATCAAATGACCAAGGCCAAGCTTCAAGTTGTTCTCCAAGTGGTTCGGGGATAATCTTTATGGACAATACTATTCCTAATACCCCCGAGCCATCCGGATCTCATGATGATGATGCCCCTTTCAACAACAATGGAGGTCAAGGCGAGGACCTAAACCGTGATGAAGGCCAAGAGGTCTCACAAGAATCTTCTCCTTTAGCCGACACTCGCCGTGAAGACCCTACTACAAGACACTTGCGTCTCAATTCTCTTTCCTTGCATAATATCATTGGTGCAAAGTAACCACCCAGAGGCAACTAGCAAACTTTTGTGAGCACCACGCCTTTGTCTCTATGGAGGAACCACTCAAAGTCAATGAAGCTCTCAAAGATCCCGATTGGTTGAATGCAATGCAAGAGGAACTCAACAACTTCAAGAGAAATGATGTGTGGACTCTCATGAAGCGACCCGATCATTGCCGCGATGTTATCGGCACCAAATGGGTTTTCAAGAACAAGCAAGATGAAAGAGGCATGGTCATCCGCAACAAAGCAAGATTGGTGGCGCAAGGCTATTCTCAAGTAGAAGGAGTGGACTTTGGTGAAACCTTTGCACCCGTTGCAAGGCTTGAGTCCACCCGTATCCTTTTGGCATTTGCCTCTCATCATGGCTTTAAGTTGCAACAAATGGATGTTAAGAGTTCTTTTCTTAATGGTCCTCTACATGAGGAAGTATATGTGAAGCAACCCCCGGGGTTCGAGGACCCCCATTTCCCGGATCATGTCTTCAAGCTCAAAAAGGCCCTATATATATGGACTCAAACAAGCTCCTAGAGCTTGGTATGAGCATCTAAAGGAGTTGCTTGAAGACCATGTTTTCGAAGTGGGGAAAATTGATCCCACTCTTTTTACTAAGAAAGTCAATGGGGAGCTTTTCGTATGCCAACTCTATGTAGATGACATCATATTTGGCTCGACTAACACAAAATTCAATGATGAGTTTGCTATGTTGATGACAAATAGATTTGAGATGTCAATGATGGGTGAACTCAAGTACTTTCTTGGGTTCGAGATCAAGCAAATGCGATAAGACACCTTCATCAATCAAGCAAAGTACCTCCAAGACATGCTCAAGCACTTTGATATGAAGGACGCCAAAGGCATTGATACGTCTCCGACGTATCGATAATTTCTTATGTTCCATGCCACATTATTGATGATATCTATATGTTTTATGCATACTTTATGTCATATTTATGCATTTTCCGGCACTAACCTATTAACGAGATGCCGAAGAGCCAGTTGCTGTTTTCTGCTGTTTTTGGTTTCAGCAATCCTAGTAAGGAAATATTCTCGGAATTGGACGAAATCAACGCCTAGGGGCCTATTTTCACACGAAGCTTCCAGAAGACCGGAGATGATACGAAGTGGGGCCACGAGCTGGCGACACAGTAGGGCGGCGCGGCCCAGCCCTTGGCCGCGCCGACCTAGCGTGTGGGGCCCCCGTGACGCCCCCTGACCTATCTCCTCCGCCTACTTAAAGCCTTCATCGCGAAACCCCCAGTACCGAGAGCCACGATACGGAAAACCTTCCAGAGACGCCGCCGCCGCCAATCCCATCTCGGGGGATTTAGGAGATCGCCTCCGGCACCCTGCCGGAGAGGGGAATCATCTCCCGGAGGACTCTTCACCGCCATGGTCGCCTCCGGAGTGATGAGTGAGTAGTTCACCCCTGGACTATGGGTCCATAGCAGTAGCTAGATGGTCGTCTTCTCCTAATTGTGCTTCATTGTCGGATCTTGTGAGCTGCCTAACATGATCAAGATCATCTATCTGTAATGCTATATGTTGTGTTTGTTGGGATCCGATGGATAGAGAATACTATGCTATGTTGATTATCAATCTATTATCTATGTGTTGTTTATAATCTTGCATGCTCTCCGTTATTAGTAGAGGCTCTGGCCAAGTTGATACTTGTAACTCCAAGAGGGAGTATTTATGCTCGATAGTGGGTTCATGTCTCCATTAAATCTGGGGGAGTGACAGAAACCTCTAAGGTTGTGGATGTGCTGTTGCCACTAGGGATAAAACATCGATGCTATGTCCGAGGATGTAGTTATTGATTACATTACGCACCATACTTAATGCAATTGTCTGTTGTTTTCAACTTAATACTGGAAGGGGTTCGGATGATAACCTGAAGGTGGACTTTTTAGGCATAGATGCATGCTGGATAGCGGTCTATGTACTTTGTCATAATGCCCAATTAAATCTCACAATACTCATCATATCATGTATGTGCATTGTCATGCCCTCTCTATTTGTCAATTGCCCAACTGTAATTTGTTCACCCAACATGCTATTTATCTTATGGGAGAGACACCTCTAGTGAACTGTGGACCCCGGTCCATTCTTAACATCGAATACAATCAACTGCAATACTTGTTCTACTGTTCTCTGCAAACAATCATCATCCACACTATACATCTAATCCTTTGTTACAGCAAGCCGGTGAGATTGACAACCTCACTGTTTCGTTGGGGCAAAGTACTTTGGTTGTGTTGTGCAGGTTCCACGTTGGCGCCGGAATCCCTGGTGTTGCGCTGCACTACATCTCGCCGCCATCAACCTTCAACGTGCTTCTTGGCTCCTACTGGTTCGATAAACCTTGGTTTCTTACTGAGGGAAAACTTGCCGCTGTACGCATCACACCTTCCTCTTGGGGTTCCCAACGGACGCGTGTTGTACGCGTATCAAGCTCTTTTTCTGGCGCCGTTGCCGGGGAGATCAAGACATGCTGCAAGTGGAGTCTCCACATTCCAATCTCTTTACTTTGTTTTTGTCTTGCTTTATTTTATTTACTACTTTTTTTGCTGCATTATATCAAAACACAAAAAAATTAGTTACTAGTTTTACTTTATTTGTTATCTTGTTTTCTATATTAAAAACACAAAAAAAATTAGTTACTTGCATTTACTTTATCTAGTTTGCTTTATTTACTGTTGCTAAAATAGGTACTCCTGAAAATACTAAGTTGTGTGACTTCACAACCACAAATAATAATGATTTCTTATGCACACCTATTGCTCCACCTGCTACTACAGCGGAATTCTTTGAAATTAAACCTGCTTTACTGAATCTTGTTATGAGAGAGCAATTTTCTGGTGTTAGTTCTGATGATGCTGCTGCCCATCTCAATAATTTTGTTGAATTATGTGAAATGCAAAAGTATAAGGATGTAGATGGTGACATTATAAAATTAAAATTGTTCCCTTTCTCATTAAGAGGAAGAGCTAAAGATTGGTTGCTATCTCTGCCTAAGAATAGTATTGATTCATGGACTAAATGCAAGGATGCTTTTATTGCTAGATATTATCCCGCTGCTAAAATTATATCTTTGAGAAGTAGCATAATGAATTTTAAACAATTGGATAATGAGCATGTTGCACAAGCATGGGAAAGAATGAAATCTTTGGTTAAAAATTGCCCAACCCATGGACTGACTACTTGGATGATCATCCAAACCTTTTATGCAGGACTGAATTTTTCTTCGCGGAACCTATTGGATTCAACTGCTGGAGGTACCTTTATGTCCATCACTCTTGGCGAAGCAACAAAGCTTCTTGATAATATGATGATTAATTACTCTGAATGGCACACAGAAAGAGCTCCACAAGGTAAGAAGGTAAATTCTGTCGAAGAAACCTCTTCCTTGAGTGATAAGATTGATGCTATTATGTCTATGCTTGTGAATGATAGGACTAATGTTGATCCTAATAATGTTCCGTTAGCTTCATTGGTTGCTCAAGAAGAACATGTTGATGTAAACTTCATTAAAAATAACAATTTCAACAACAATGCTTACCGGAACAATTCTAGTAACAACTATAGGCCATATCCTTATAATAATGGCAACGGCTATGGTAATTCTTATAGGAATTCTTACAACAATAATAGGAACACACCCCCTGGACTTGAAGCCATGCTTAAATTTTTTATTAGTACACAAACTGCTTTTAACAAATCTGTTGAAGAAAAGCTTGGGAAAATCGATATACTTGCTTCTAAAGTCGATAGTCTTGCTGCTGATGTTGATCTTTTGAAATCGAAAGTTATGCCTAATGAGAATCATAATAATAAAATTGTTACTACAGCAAATGCCATCTAAGTTAGAATTAATGAGAATATAAGATTGATGGCCGAATTGCGTGCTAGGTGGGAAAGAGAAGAAAATGAAAAAGAAGATAATATAGCTAAAGTTTGGACTATTACCACCACTAGTAATGCTAATGCTCCACATGTTTCTGCACCTCCTACTATTAATGGTAAAATAATTGGTGTTGGCAATGTTTCCACTTCTAATGCAAAGCGTGAAAAACTGCCTGAAACTGCTAAAACTGCTGAAACTGCCTGTGATAAAACTGCTAAATTTTTTTCCAACATTGGGGACAATGATCCCATTGCTTTAGATTATAATGGTTTGGATTTTGATGATTGCCACATCTCTGAAGTTATAAAGTTCTTGCAAAAACTTGCTAAGAGTCCTAATGCTAGTGCTATAAATTTGGCTTTCACGAAACATATTACAAATGCTCTCATAAAAGCTAGAGAAGAGAAACTAGAACGCGAAACTTCTATTCCTAGGAAGCTAGAGGATGGTTGGGAGCCCATTATTAAGATGAAGGTCAATGACTTTGATTGTAATGCTTTATGTGATCTTGGTGCAAGTATTTCCGTTATGCCTAAAAAGATCTATAATATGCTTGACTTGCCACCATTGAAAAATTGTTATTTGGATGTTAATCTTGTTGATAATTCTACAAAGAAACCTTTGGGGAGAGTTGATAATGTTCGCATTACCGTTAACAATAACCTTGTCCCCGTTGATTTTGTTGTCTTGGATATTGAATGCAATGCATCTTGTCCCATTATATTGGGAAGACATTTTCTTCGAACTATTGGTGCTATTATTGATATGAAGGAAGGTAATATTAAATATCAATTTCCTCTCAAGAAAGGTATGGAACACTTACCTAGAAAGAGAATGAAGTTACCTTTTGATTCTATCATTAGAACAAATTATGATGTTGATGCTTCGTCTCTTGATAATACTTGATACACACTTTCTGCGCCTAGCTGAAAGGCGTTAAAGAAAAACGCTTATGGGAGACAACCCATGTTTTTACTACAGTAACTTTATTTTATATTTGAGTCTTGGAAGTTGTTACTACTGTAGCAACCTCTCCTTATCTTAGTTTTGTGCATTGTTGTGCCAAGTAAAGTCGTTGATAGTAAGGTTCATACTAGATTTGGATTACTGCGCAGAAACAGATTTCTTTGCTGTCACGAATCTGGGCCTAATTCTCTGTAGGTAACTCAGAAAATTATTCCAATTTACGTGAGTGATCCTCAGATATGTACGCAACTTTCATTCAATTTGAGCATTTTCATTTGAGCAAGTCTGGTTCCTCTTAGAAATTCGTCTTTATGAACTGTTCTATTTTGACAGATTCTGCCTTTTATTTCGCATTGCCTGTTTTGCTATGCTTGATGGATTTTTCGATTCCATTAACTTTCAGTAGCTTTGTGCAATGTCCAGAAGTGTTAAGAATGATTATGTCACCTCTGAACATGTGAATTTTGATTGTGCACTAACCCTCTAATGAGTTGTTTTGAGTTTGGTGTGGAGGAAGTTTTCAAGGATCAAGAGAGGAAGATGATACAACATGATCAAGGAGAGTGAAAGCTCTAAGCTTGGGGATGCCCCGGTGGTTCACCCCTGCATATTTCAAGAAGACTCAAGCATCTAAGCTTGGGGATGGCCAAGGCATCCCCTTCTTCATCGACAACATTATCAGGTTCCTCTAGTGAAACTATATTTTTATTCCATCACATCTTATGTACTTTGCTTGGAGCGTCGGTTTGTTTTTATTTTTGTTTTGTTTGAATAAAATGGATCCTAGCATTCATTGTGTGGGAGAGAGACATGCTCCGCTGTTGCATATGGACAAATATGTCCTTAGGCTTTACTCATAATATTCATGGCGAAGGTTGAATCTTCTTCGTTAAATTGTTATATGGTTGGAAACGGGAAATGCTACATGTAGTAATTGGTAAAATGTCTTGAATAATTTGATACTTGGCAATTGTTGTGCTTATGTTTAAACTCTTGCATCATATACTTTGCACCTATTAATGAAGAAATACATAGAGCTTGCTAAAATTTGGTTTGCATAATTGGTCTCTCTAAGGTCTAGATAATTTCTAGTAGAGTGTTTGAACAACAAGGAAGACGGTGTAGAGTCTTATAATGTTTACAATATGTATTTTATGTGAGTTTTGCTGCACCGGTTCATCCTTGTGTTTGTTTGAAATAACCTTGCTAGCCTAAGCCTTGCATCGAGAGGGAATACTTCTCATGCATCCAAAATCCTTGAGCCAACCACTATGCCATTTGTGTCCACCATACCTACCTACTACATGGTATTTCTCCGCCATTCCAAAGTAAATTGCTTGAGTGCCACCTTTAAACAATTCAAAATTTATCACCTCTGATTTGTGTCAATGTTTTATAGCTCATGAGGAAGTATGTGGTGTTTATCTTTCAATCTTGTTGGGCAACTTTCACCAATGGACTAGTGGCTTCATCCGCTTATCCAATAATTTTGCAAAAAGAGCTGGCAATGGGATTCCCAGTCCTAAATTAATTAACAAAAATAGACACTCCTCCATGGTATGTGATTGTTGGATGGCACCCGAAGGATTCGGTTAGCCATGGCTTGAGAAAGCAAAGGTGGGGAGGAGTGTCATCATAATAAAACTAAAATAAAAAGGCACTCCTTCATGGTATGAGATTGTTGGCAGGCACCCGAGGATTCGGTTAGCCATGGTTTGTGAAAGAAAGGTTGGAAGGAGTGCCACACAAAAATAAAAATAAAATGGGAGCCGCTCTTTGAAGGTTTTCCTGGCAAGGGGGTTAGAGTGCCCACTACCATTCGTTGACAACGACAAACACCTCTCAAAATTTTACTTTTATGCTCTCTATATGTTTTCAAAACCAAAGCTCTAGCACAAATATAGCAATCAATGCTTCCCTCTGTGAAGGGCCATTCTTTTACTTTTATGTTGAGTCAGTTCACCTATTTCTCTCCACCTCAAGAAGCAAACACTTGTGTGAACTGTGCATTGATTCCTACATACTTGCATATTGCATTTGTTATATTACTCTATGTTGACAACTATCCATGAGATATACATGTTACAAGTTGAAAGCAACCGCTGAAACTTAATCTTCATTTGTGTTGCTTCAATACCTTTACTTTGAATTATTGCTTTATGAGTTAACTCTTATACAAGACTTATTGATGCTTGTCTTGAAAGTACTATTCATGAAAAGTCTTTGCTATATGATTCATTTGTTTACTCATGTCATTTACATTATTTTGATCGATGCATTCATTACATATGCTTACAATAGTATGATCAAGGTTATGATGGCATGTCACTCCAGAAATTATCTTTGTTATCGTTTACCTGCTCGGGACGAGCAGAAACTAAGCTTGGGGATGCTGATACGTCTCCGACGTATCGATAATTTCTTATGTTCCATGCCACATTATTGATGATATCTACATGTTTTATGCATACTTTATGTCATATTTATGCATTTTCCGGCACTAACCTATTAACGAGATGCGGAAGAACCAGTTGCTGTTTTCTGCTGTTTTTGGTTTCAGAAATCCTAGTAAGGAAATATTCTCGGAATTGGACGAAATCAACGCCCAGGGGCCTATTTTCACACGAAGCTTCCAGAAGACCGAAGATGATACGAAGTGGGGCCACGAGCCGGCGACACAGTAGGGAAGCGCGGCCCAGCCCTTGGCCGCGCCGACCTAGCGTGTGGGGCCCCCGTGATGGCCCCTGACCTATCTCCTCCGCCTACTTAAAGCCTTCGTCGCGAAACCCCCAGTACCGAGAGCCACGATACGGAAAACCTTCCAGAGACGCCGCCGCCGCCAATCCCATCTCGGGGGATTCAGGAGATCGCCTCCGGCACCCTGCCGGAGAGGGGAATCATCTCCCGGAGGACTCTTCACCGCCATGGTCGCCTCCGGAGTGATGAGTGAGTAGTTCACCCCTGGACTATGGGTCCATAGCAGTAGCTAGATGGTCATCTTCTAATTGTGCTTCATTGTCGGATCTTGTGAGCTGCCTAACATGATCAAGATCATCTATCTGTAATGCTATATGTTCTGTTTGTTGGGATCCGATGGATAGAGAATACTATGCTATGTTGATTATCAATCTATTATCTATGTGTTGTTTATGATCTTGCATGCTCTCCGTTATTAGTAGAGGCTCTGGCCAAGTTGATACTCGTAACTCCAAGAGGGAGTATTTATGCTCGATAGTGGGTTCATGTCTCCATTAAATCTGGGGGAGTGACAGAAACCTCTAAGGTTGTGGATGTGCTGTTGCCACTAGGGATAAAACATCGATGCTATGTCCGAGGATGTAGTTATTGATTACATTACGCACCATACTTAATGCAATTGTCTGTTGTTTTCAACTTAATACTGGAAGGGGTTCGGATGATAACTTGAAGGTGCACTTTTTAGGCATAGATGCATGCTGGATAGCGGTCTATGTACTTTGTCGTAATGCCCAATTAAATCTCACAATACTCATCATATCATGTATGTGCATTGTCATGCCCTCTCTATTTGTCAATTGCCCAACTGTAATTTGTTCACCCAACATGCTATTTATCTTATGGGAGAGACACCTCTAGTGAACTGTGGACCCCGGTACATTCTTAACATCGAATACAATCAACTGCAATACTTGTTCTACTGTTCTCTGCAAACAATCATCATCCACACTATACATCTAATCCTTTGTTACAGCAAGCCGGTGAGATTGACAACCTCACTGTTTCGTTGGGGCAAAGTACTTTGGTTGTGTTGTGCAGGTTCCACGTTGGCGCCGGAATCCCTGGTGTTGCGCCGCACTACATCTCACCGCCATCAACCTTCAACGTGCTTCTTGGCTCCTACTAGTTCGATAAACCTTGGTTTCTTACTGAGGGAAAACTTGCCGCTGTACGCATCACACCTTCCTCTTGGGTTTCCCAACGGACGCGTGCTGTACGCGTATCAGGCATTGAAACTCCGATGCATCTCAAGTGTCAACTCTCTCTTGACGAGGCCGGCAAGGCGGTGGATCCCAAGCTCTACCGTTCGATGATAGGTTCGCTTCTTTACCTTTGTACTTCTCGCCCGGATATAATGTTGAGCGTTGGTATGTGTGCACAGTTTCAAGCAAGCCTGAAGGAAAGCCACATTGTGGCGGTCAAAAGGATCTTTCGATATTTAGTTGATACCCCACACTTCGTACTATGGTACCCAAGGGACACGGACTTTGCTTTGGTTGGTTTCACCGACTCCGATTGGGCGGGCGACAAGGTTGATAGGAAGTCTACATCCGAGCTTATCACAGATACGTCTCAAACGTATCTATAATTTCTTATGTTCCATGCTACTTTTATGACAATACTCACATGTTTTATACACACTTTACATCATTTATATGCATTTTCCGGCACTAACCTATTGATGAGATGCCGAAGAGCCAGTTGTTGTTTTCTGCTGTTTTTGGTTTCAGAAATCCTACAAAGGAAATATTCTCGGAATTGGACGAAATCAACGCCCAGGGTCTTATTTTTCCACGGAGCTTCCAGAAGACCGAAGAGCATACGAAGTGGGGCCACGAGGGGCCCAGACCATAGGGCGGCGCGGCCAGCATGGGGCTCGCGCTGGCCTATGGTGTGGGGCCCCTGCGCCGCCCCCAACTCTGCCCTTCCACCTACTTATTCTCTCCATCGCGAAAACCCTATTACCGAGAGCCACGATACGGAAATAGTTCCAGAGACGCCGCCGCCGCCAATCCCATCTCGGGCGATTCACGAGATCGCCTCCGGCACCCTGCCGGAGAGGGGAACCATCTCACGGAGGACTCTACATCACCATGATCGCCTCCGGACTGATGTGTGAGTAGTTCACCCTTGGACTATGGGTCCATAGCAGTAGCTAGATGGTTGTCTTCTCCTCATTGTGCTATCATGTTAGATCTTGTGAGCTGCCTATCATGATCAAGATCATTTATTTGTAATGCTACATGTTGTGTTTGTTGGGATCCGATGAATATGGAATACTATGTCAAGTTGATTATCAATCTATCATATGTGTTGTTTATGATCTTGCATGCTCTCCGTTGCTAGTAGAGGCTCTGGCCAAGTTGATACTTGTGACTCCAAGAGGGAGTATTTATGCTCGATAGTGGGTTCATGCCTCCATTGAATCTGGGACAGTGATAGCAAGTTCTAAGGTTGTGGATGTGCTGTTGCCACTAGGGATAAAGCATCAATGCTTTGTCTAAGGATATTTGTGTTGATTACATTACGCACCATACTTAATGCAATTGTATGTTGTTTGCAACTTAATACTGGAAGGGGTGCGGATGCTAACCCGAAGGTGGACTTTTTAGGCATAGATGCATGCTGGATAGCGGTCTATGTACTTTGTCGTAATTCCCAATTAAATCTCATATTACTCATCATGATATGTATGTGCATTGTTATGCCCTATCTATTTGTCAATTGCCCAACTGTAATTTGTTCACCCAACATGCTATTTCTTATTGGAGAGACACCACTAGTGAACTGTGGACCCCGGTCCATTCTTTTACATCTGAATACAATCTACTGCAATCATTGTTCTCTACTGTTCTTCGCAAACAAACATCATTTTCCACACCATACATTTAATCCTTTGTTTACAGCAAGCCGGTGAGATTGACAACCTCACTGTTAAGTTGGGTCAAAGTATTTTGATTGTGTTGTGTAGGTTCCACGTTGGCGCCGGAATCCCTGGTGTTGCGCCGCACTACACTCCTCCACCAACAACCTTCACGTGGTCGTTGACTCCTACTGGTTCGATAACCTTGGTTTCTTACTGAGGGAAAACTTGGTGCTGTACGCATCACACCTTCCTCTTGGGGTTCCCGGACGTGTGCTTGACGCGTCATCAAGACTGTTTTCTGGCGCCGTTGCCGGGGAGATCAAGACACGCTACAAGGGGAGTCTCCCACATCCAATCTCTTTACTTTCTTATTGTCTTGCTTTACTTTACTTTATTTACTGCTTTGTTTGCTTTCTTATATCAAAATACAAAAAAATTACTTACTTGCATTTACTTTATTTACTGTCTTGTTTGCGTTCTCTATATTAAAAACAAAAAAATTAATTACTTGCATTTACTTTACTTATTTCATCATGTTTCCTCATAAGTTCACTCTGAAAGATAAAAAGGTAGGACAAGGGTCTATCATTGGAAGAGATAATATAGAAGCATTTTTCACTCATGTTAGTATGGTTGAAGATTTTGAAGATAGACACTTGGTAAAAGTTGTTCCTACTTATAAAAGTGCTACCGCCTCCTTAGTACATGATACGCGTACAGCACGCGTCCGTTGGGAACCCCAAGAGGAAGGTGTGATGCGTACAGCGGCAAGTTTTCCCTCAGTAAGAAACCAAGGTTTATCGAACCAGTAGGAGCAAAGAAGCACGTTGAAGGTTGATGGCGGCGAGATGTAGTGCGGCGCAACACCAGGGATTCCGGCGCCAACGTGGAACCTGCACAACACAACCTAAGTACTTTGCCCCAACGAAACAGTGAGGTTGTCAATCTCACCGGCTTGTTGTAACAAAGGATTAGATGTATAGTGTGGATGATGATTGTTTGCAGAGAACAGTAGAACAAGTATTGCAGTAGATTGTATCGATGTTAAGAATGGACCGGGGTCCACAGTTCACTAGTGGTGTCTCTCCCATAAGATAAATAGCATGTTGGGTGAACAAATTACAGTTGGGCAATTGACAAATAGAGAGGGCATGACAATGCACATACATGATATGATGAGTATTGTGAGATTTAATTGGGCATTACGACAAAGTACATAGACCGCTATCCAGCATGCATCTATGCCTAAAAAGTCCACCTTCAGGTTATCATCCGAACCCCTTCCAGTATTAAGTTGCAAACAACAGACAATTGCATTAAGTATGGTGCGTAATGTAATCAATAACTACATCCTCGGACATAGCATCGATGTTTTATCCCTAGTGGCAACAACACATCCACAACCTTAGAGGTTTCTGTCACTCCCCCAGATTTAATGGAGACATGAATCCACTATCGAGCATAAATACTCCCTCTTGGAGTTACAAGTATCAACTTGGCCAGAGCCTCTACTAGCAACGGAGAGCATGCAAGATCATAAACACCACATAGATGATATATTGATAATCAACATAACATAGTATTCTCTATCCATCAGATCCCAACAAACACAACATATAGCATTACAGACAGATGATCTTGATCATGTTAGGCAGCTCACAAGATCCGACAATGAAGCACAATTAGGAGAAGACGACCATCTAGCTACTGCTATGGACCCATAGTCCAGGGGTGAACTACTCACTCATCACTCTAGAGGCGACCATGGCGGTGAAGAGTCCTCCGGGATATGATTCCCCTCTCCGGCAGGGTGCCGAAGGCGATCTCCTGAATCCCCCGAGATGGGATTGGCGGCGGCGGCATCTCTGGAAGGTTTTCCGTATCGTGGCTCTCGGTACTGGGGGTTTCACGACGAAGGCTTTAAGTAGGCGGAGGAGATAGGTCAGGGGGCGTCACGGGGGCCCCACACGCTAGGTCGGTGCGGCCAAGGGCTGGGCCGCGCCGCCCTACTGTGTCGCCAGCTCGTGGCCCCACTTCGTATCATCTTCGGTCTTCTGGAAGCTTCGTGTGAAATTAGGCCCCTGGGCGTTGATTTCGTCCAATTCCGAGAATATTTCCTTACTAGGATTTCTGAAACCAAAAATAGCAGAAAACAGCAACTGGCTCTTCGGCATCTCGTTAATAGGTTAGTGCCGGAAAATGCATAAATATGACATAAAGTATGTATAAAACATGTAGATATCATCAATAATGTGGCATGTAACATAAGAAATTATCGATACGTCGGAGACGTATCAGCATCCCCAAGCTTAGTTTCTGCTCGTCCCGAGCAGGTAAACGATAACAAAGATAATTTCTGGAGTGACATGCCATCATAACCTTGATCATACTATGGTAAGCATATGTAATGAATGCAGCGATCCAAGATAATGGTAATGCAATGAGTAAACAAATGAATCATATAGCAAAGACTTTTCATGAATAGTACTTTCAAGACAAGCATCAATAAGTCTTGCATAAGAGTTAACTCATAAAGCAATAATTCAAAGTAAAGGTATTGAAGCAACATAAAGGAAGATTAAGTTTCAGCGGTTGCTTTCAACTTGTAACATGTATATCTCATGGATAATTGTCAACATAGAGTAATATAATAAGTGCAATATGCAAGTATGTAGGAATCAATGCACAGTTCACACAAGTGTTTGCTTCTTGAGGTGGAGAGAAATAGGTGAACTAACTCAACATAAAAGTAGAAGAAAGGCCCTTCGCAGAGGGAAGCATTGATTGCTATATTTGTGCTAGAGCTTTGATTTTGAAAACATCAAGAGAGCATAAAAGTAAAGTTTTGAGAGGTGTTTGTTATTGTCAACGAATGGTAGTGGGCACTCTAACCCCCTTGCCAGACAAACCTTCAAAGAGCGGCTCCCATTTTATTTTATTTTTGTGTGGCACTCCTTCCAACCTTTCTTTCACAAACCATGGCTAACCGAATCCTCGGGTGCCTGCCAACAATCTCATACCATGAAGGAGTGCCTTTTTATTTTAGTTTTATTATGATGACACTCCTCCCCACCTTTGCTTTCTCAAGCCATGGCTAACCGAATCCTTCGGGTGCCGTCCAACAATCACATACCATGGAGGAGTGTCTATTTTTGTTAATTAATTTGGGACTGGGAATCCCATTGCCAGCTCTTTTTGCAAAATTATTGGATAAACGGATGAAGCCACTAGTCCATTGGTGAAAGTTGCCCAACAAGATTGAAAGATAAACACCACATACTTCCTCATGAGCTATAAAACATTGACACAAATCAGAGGTGATAAATTTTGAATTGTTTAAAGGTAGCACTCAAGCAATTTACTTTGGAATGGCGGAGAAATACCATGTAGTAGGTAGGTATGGTGGACACAAATGGCATAGTGGTTGGCTAAAGGATTTTGGATGCATGAGAAGTATTCCCTCTCGATACAAGGTTTAGGCTAGCAAGGTTATTTGAAACAAACACAAGTATGAAGCGGTGCAGCAAAACTCACATAAAAGACATATTGTAAACATTATAAGACTCTACACCATCTTCCTTGTTGTTCAAACTCTTTACTAGAAATTATCTAGACCTTAGAGAGACCAATTATGCAAACCAAATTTTAGCAAGCTCTATGTATTTCTTCATTAATGGGTGCAAAGTATATGATGCAAGAGCTTAAACATGAGCACAATAATTTCCAAGTATCACATTATCCAAGACATTTTAGAATTACTACATGTAGCATTTCCCGTTTCCAACCATATAACAATTTAACGAAGAACATTCAACCTTCGCCATGAATATTATGAGTAAAGCCTAAGGACATATTTGTCCATATGCAACAGAGGAGCGTGTCTCTCTCCCACACAATGAATGCTAGGATCCATTTTATTCAAACAAAACAAAAACAAAAACAAACCGACGCTCCAAGCAAAGTACATAAGATGTGATGGAATAAAAATATAGTTTCACTAGAGGAACCTGATAATGTTGTCGATGAAGAAGGGGATGCCTTGGGCATCCCCAAGCTTAGACGCTTGAGTCTTCTTGAAATATGCAGGGGTGAACCACCGGGGCATCCCCAAGCTTAGAGCTTTCACTCTCCTTGATCATGTTGTATCATCTTCCTCTCTTGATCCTTGAAAACTTCCTCCACACCAAACTCAAAACAACTCATTAGATGGTTAGTGCACAATCAAAATTTACATGTTCAGAGGTGACACAATCATTTTTAACACTTCTGGACATTGCACAAAGCTACTGAAAGTTAATGGAATAGAAAAATCCATCAAGCATAGCAAAACAGGCAATGCGAAATAAAAGGCAGAATCTGTCAAAACAGAACAGTTCGTAAAGACGAATTTTATTGAGGCACCAGACTTGCTCAAATGAAAATGCTCAAATTTAATGAAAGTTGCGTACATATCTGAGGATCACTCACGCAAATTGGCATAATTTTATGAGTTACCTACAGAGAATTAGGCCCAGATTCGTGACAGCAAAGAAATCTGTTTCTGCGCAGTAATCCAAATCTAGCTTGAACCTTACTATCAAAGACTTTACTTGGCACAACAATGCACAAAACTAAGATAAGGAGAGGTTGCTACAGTAGTAACAACTTCCAAGACTCAAATATAAAATAAAGGTACTGTAGTAAAAACATGGGTTGTCTCCCATAAGCGCTTTTCTTTAACGCCTTTCAGCTAGGCACAGAAAGTGTGTATCAAGTATTATCAAAAGATGGTGCATCTACAGTGGGGTGTGGAGTTTTCTCAACCATGCATTGTATTTTGGATACATAAGTTTCAGCGGCTCCCTTTTCATTAGTCTTGGGCTTGCTACTCTCATCAAACAAATTCTCAGGAACAAGCCAAGCATAATTATCATCTAGAGCTTCATGCATTGCTAGGAGCTTACAAGGTATTGGTGCTTTAATCTCCCCACCATCATTAACATTATTAGTGTACTTAATTCTATCCATATCCATCTTTTCAAGTGTTCTTTTAAAATCGGTGAACATACCAAGCCTTTCATGCTTACTAAAAACTTTTCTAGCTTCTTTGGCTATATCCTCAAATTCTCGCACTAGGACTTTTAGAACAAAATCTCTCTTCTCTCCCCTCTCCATATCAGAAAGTGTAAGAAACATGTGTTGTATCATGGGGTTGAGACTAATAAATCTAGCTTCCATCAAGCGTACCAAACAAACGGAAGCATCTTCATAGGTAGGGACAGCTTTTGCAAGGGGTATATCTTTAAGATCTTCATGCATACTAACATGGGTGAAAAATTCTTCTATATTATCTCTTCCAATTATAGACCCTTGTCCTACCGGTATATCTTTTACAGTAAAATTAAAAGGAAACATGATGAAATAAGTAAATGTAAGTAACTAATTTTTTGTGTTTTTAATATGGCAAACAAGATAGCAAATAACGTAAAACTAGCAACTAATTTTTTTGTGTTTTGATATAATGCAGCAAACAAGGTACTAATAAAGTAAAGCAAGACAAAAACAAAGTAAAGAGATTGGAATGTGGAGACTCCCCTTGCAGCGTGTCTTGATCTCTCCGGCAACGGCGCCAGAAAAAGAGCTTGATACGCGTACAACACGCGTCCGTTGGGAACCCCAAGAGGAAGGTGTGATGCGTACAGCGGCAAGTTTTCCCTCAAAAAGAAACCAAGGTTTATCGAACCAGTAGGAGCCAAGAAGCACGTTGAAGGTTGATGGCGGCGAGATGTAGTGCGGCGCAACACCAGGGATTCCGGCGCCAACGTGGAACCTGCACAACACAACCAAAGTACTTTGCCCCAACGAAACAGTGAGGTTGTCAATCTCACCGGCTTGCTGTAACAAAGGATTAGATGTATAGTGTGGATGATGATTGTTTGCAGAGAATAGTAGAACAAGTATTGCAGTAGATTGTATCGATGTTAAGAATGGACCGGGGTCCACAGTTCACTAGTGGTGTCTCTCCCATAAGATAAATAGCATGTTGGGTGAATAAATTACAGTTGGGCAATTGACAAATAGAGAGGGCATGACAATGCACATACATGATATGATGAGTATTGTGAGATTTAATTGGGCATTACGACAAAGTACATAGACCGCTATCCAGCATGCATCTATGCCTAAAAATTCCACCTTCAGGTTATCATCCGAACCCCTTCCAGTATTAAGTTGCAAACAACAGACAATTGCATTAAGTATGGTGCGTAATGTAATCAATAACTACATCCTCGGACATAGCATCGATGTTTTATCCCTAGTGGCAACAGCACATCCACAACCTTAGAGGTTTCTGTCACTCCCCCAGATTTAATGGAGACATGAACCCACTATCAAGCATAAATACTCCCTCTTGGAGTTACAAGTATCAACTTGGCCAGAGCCTCTACTAGCAACGGAGAGCATGCAAGATCATAAACAACACATAAATGATAGATTGATAATCAACATAACATAGTATTCTCTATCCATCGGATCCCAACAAACACAACATATAGCATTACAGATAGATGATCTTGATCATGTTAGGCAGCTCACAAGATCTGACAATGAAGCACAATTAGGAGAAGACGACCATCTAGCTACTACTATGGACCCATAGTCCAGGGGTGAACTACTCACTCATCACTCCGGAGGCGACCATGGCGGTGAAGAGTCCTCCGGGATATGATTCCCCTCTTCGGCAGGGTGCCGGAGGCGATCTCCTGAATCCCCCGAGATGGGATTGGCGGTGGCGGCGTCTCTGGAAGGTTTTCCGTATCGTGGCTCTCGGTACTGGGGGTTTCGCGGCGAAGGCTTTAAGTAGGCGGAGGAGATAGGTCAGGCGGCGTCACGGGGGCCCCACACGCTAGGTCGGCGCGGCCAAGGGCTGGGCCGCGCCGCCCTACTGTGTCGCCAGCTCGTGGCCCCACTTCGTATCATCTTCGGTCTTCTGGAAGCTTCGTGTGAAAATAGGCCCCTGGGCGTTGATTTTGTCCAATTCCGAGAATATTTCCTTACTAGGATTTATGAAACCAAAAACAGTAGAAAACAGCAACTGGCTCTTCGGCATCTTGATACGTCTCCGACGTATCGATAATTTCTTATGTTCCATGCCACATTATTGATGATATCTACATGTTTTGTGCACACTTTATGTCATATTCGTGCATTTTCTGGAACTAACCTATTAACAAGATGCCGAAGTGCCAGTTGCTGTTTTCTGCAGTTTTTGGTTTCAGAAATCCTAGTAAGGAAATATTCTCGGAATTGGACGAAATCAACGCCGAAGATCTTAGAATCCCCGGAAGCATCCAGAACACACGAGAGAGGACAGAGGGGGGCCACAGGCCCACCAGACCATAGGCCGGCGCGACCTGGGGGTGGCCCGCGCCCCCCTATGGTGTCGTCGCCTCGTTGACCTTCTGACGCCGCCTCTTCGCCTATAAGAAGCCCCTCGACCTAAAATCTCGATACGGAAAAGCCACGGTACGAGAAACCATCCAGAGCCGCCGCCATCGCGAAGCCAAGATCTGGGGGACAGGAGTCTCTGTTCCGGCACGCCGCCGGGACGGGGAAGTGCCCCCGGAAGGCTCCTCCATCGACACCACCGCCATCTCCATCAATGCTGCTGTCTCGCATGAGGAGGGAGTAGTTCTCCATCGAGGCTCGGGGCTGTACCGGTAGCTATGTGGTTCATCTCTCTCCCTATGTACTTCAATACAATAATCTCATGAGCTGCCTTACATGATTGAGATTCATATGATGATGCTTGTAATCTAGATGTCGTTATGCTAGTTAAGTGAATTTTACTTATGTGATCTCCGGAGACTCCTTGTCCCACGTGTGTAAAGGTGGCAGTGTGTGCACCGTGTGGGTCTCTTAGGCTATATTTCACAAAATACTTATTCACTGTTATGAATGGCATAGTGAAGTGCTTATTTATATCTCTTTATGATTGCAATGTATTTTGTATCACAATTTATCTATGTGCTACTCTAGTGATGTTATTAAAGTAGTTTTATTCCTCCTGCACGGTGTAATGGTGACAGTGTGTGCATCCGTGTTAGTACTTGGCGTAGGCTATGATTGTGATCTCTTGTAGATTACGAAGTTAACTATTGCTATGATGGTATTGATGTGATCTATGCCTCCTTTCGTAGCGTGAAGGTGACAATGTGCATGCTACGTTAGTACTTGGTTTAGTTGTGTTGATCTGTCATGCACTCTAAGGTTATTTAAATATGAACATTGAATATTGTGGAGCTTGTTAACTCCGGCATTGAGGGTTCGTGTAATCCTACGCAATTAGTGGTGTTCATCATCCAACAAGAGAGTGTAGAGTATGCATTTATCTATTCTGTTATGTGATCAAAGTTGAGAGTGTCCACTAGTGAAAGTATGATCCCTAGGCCTTGTTCCTAAATACTGCTATCGCTGCTTGTTTACTGTTCTGCTGCGTTACTACTTCTACATTACTACTGCTTGTTTACTGTCCTGGGCAAAGCACTTTTCTGGTGCCGTTGCTACTACTTATTTATACCACCTGTATTTCACTATCTCTTCGCCGAACTAGTGCACCTATTAGGTGTGTTGGGGACACAAGAGACTTCTTGCTTTGTGGTTGCAGGGTTGCATGAGAGGGATATCTTTGACCTCTTCCTCCCTGAGTTCGATAAACCTTGGGTGATCCACTTAAGGGAAACTTGCTGCTGTTCTACAAACCTCTGCTCTTGGAGGCCCAACACTGTCTACAGGAAAAGGAGGGGGCGTAGACATCAAGCTATTTTCTGGCGCCGTTGCCGGGGAGGGAAGGTAAAAGGCACTCATACTCCGGTTCCAGGTAACAGTACTTTTCTGGCACCATTGTGTTTGTGCTCGAAGCTATTTCCTTTAGATCCTACAATTGCAACTTTTTGTTTCTTGTTTACACTAGTTAGGCATAATGGAATACAACTATGAGCTTTTTGATTTATTTCCTAAGTTAGGACATGAATTGTGTGATGCGAAAATTAAAGAACCTATGGAGCCTCAATTGCATGCTAGTAGCAATGTTATTAGTATGAACGCAATCACTACTAATGCTATGAATAAGTCTAAGCTTGGGGAAGCTAGTTTATATAAAAATAATCTTTTTTGCTCTTCAGCTTTTGAAGAAATATTTTGCTCTGATAATGCTTTATCTTCCATATGCGATAACTCTAATGATGCTTCTGATATTTTAAATCCACCTGCTGAAAGTATTCCGTATAAAATACCTATGAAAATTATTGAACGCGTTATGGATAACCACTATAAAGGGGATGGGACTGTCCATCCTGGAGATCATTTACTGTTTTTGCATGAATTATGCGGGTTATTCAAGTGTGCAGGTATCTCTATGGATGAAGTGAGGAAGAAGCTATTCTCTGTCTCGCTGTCTGATAAAGCGGCGCATTGGTATAAATTGTTGGAGAATAGTCATTCTCTTGGATGGGAGGAAATTGCATCTCTCTTTTATTCTAAATTTTATCCTCCTCATGAAGTGCATATTGATAGGAATTATATTTATAACTTTTATCCTCGTGATGGAGAGAGTATTTCTCAAGCGTGGGGGAGATTGAAATCACTAATGCTCAAATGCCCCATTCATGAGCTCCCCCATAATGTTATTGTTACCAATTTTTATGCGAGGCTTTCAGGACAACACAAGGACTATCTGGATGCCTGTTCGGAGGGATCTTTCACAAGCAAGGAGGTTGAAGCTAGGTGGGATCTTCTTGATCGGATTGAGGAAAACGCTGAAGGATGGGAGAACAATGAAGGTAAAGAGTCAGGTATAAATTATGATTATGAATGCATTGAAGCTTTTATGGATACCGATAAATTTCGAAATATGAGTGCTACTTATGGTCTTGACTCTCAAGTTGCTGCAAATCTTTATAAAGCCTTTGCTTCCCATTTTGAATTGCCTAAAAAGAATTTTGATAAGTATCATGAACCTTTTAAAGAGGCTTGCATGAAGAATGAAATTGTTGTTAATTATTGCAATAAGCATGCTCAAACTCCTAAGAATGCTATTTCCTATAAGCATGTTAATTTTTGTGGAATGCATAGACCTTGTGGAATTAATCAAGCCAAAGATGAATATTGCATCCATCATATTAATGAAAAAACTAGAAAGTGGCTTAGGGCTCTAGATGATCTTCGTAAAAAAGTTTGTGCCCTCTATCCTTTCATTTGTGAAGTTTGCCATGAAGTGGGTCATTTTAATTTTCAATGCTCCTCCAATGACAATTTGAACCCAATGAGTGCTGCAAATTTGTATTGTGATGATGAAATTACTCCTAATCAGCATGATGAACTTACTTTATTTTTGGGGTGTGAAGAACTGTCGAGAAAAATCTCTTTGTTACATATGAGTGATCTTGATATTGATGATGTCCTGCATGGGTGTTTTTCTTATTACATTGATAATAGCCATACAAATACTTACATACAAAATATTTTAGAAGATGACACCTTGCCAAAATATGATAGGACCGCTGTGTGTTTTCAACTAATTAATGAAAAGGAGGGATCCTCCCAAGTTTCTTCTATTGTTTCTGAAAGTAAATCAGGTTATGCAGACAAGCCACCCTTCCAGCCTCTTCCTCCTAAAGAAGGGAATGAGGAGAAGGAAGAGAAGAAGAAGAAAAAGGGAACGAAGAAGAAGAGGAAGAAGAAGAAGAAGAAGAAGGAGAATAAAAAGAAAGAGGTAACGGCGTATCCCCGCGTGAATGAGATAATGCTAGGTAACCGTAAGTATGTTGCTCCTAATGATTATTGTGATAATGAATCTGAATACGATGATCTTCCTATGCCCTTTACATACATTAGCAATCATGATTTGAATGAGCACACTACTTTTGATATTGCAAATCTCTGGGAAACTAATTCTGAAAATGATGATGATAATAATTGCCATAGTGTCAGTGCTATCCATGCTTCCTCCCATAATGATATAGAAAGCTCTAAGCCTGGGGAAGAGGTGTTTGAAAATCCTTTTGCTACTGATCATTATGTGTTTGACACATCTCCTTCTAATAACAATGATGGTATGGACACAGCTGTGAAAGATAACTATTCTATTTCTTATGATGACACCGTGCCTCCGATCTTTGATGATTATTATAAAGAATGCTATGATATAGGTTATAACTATCCTTATGAAACTTGTCATAGTCACGATTGGATTACCAAAAACAATTCTCTTAATATGCAACTTGTTTACCATGTTCAAATTCTTGATAATAATCTTGCTCCAATTACAATTAATGAGAATAACTCTTCTTATGCCAAAATTAATGATACTTCTATGCATATGAACCATGATAAGAATGTTTTAAGTGATGGGTATATTGTGGATTTCATCAATGATGCTACTGAAAGTTATTATGAGAGAGGGAAATATGGTTATATGCATCCTAATAATATTAAGTTTCCCCTCTTTATGTTGAGAATCTTGAAGTTACTCGTATTTTATCCACTTATGCTTGTCACTTTGTTCTTCATGAATTCATTTGTGTACAAGATTACTCTTCATAAGAAGCATGTTAGACTTAAATGTGTTTTGAATTTGCCTCTTGAAGCTCTCTTTTGCTTCAAATACTATTTCTTGCGAGTGGATCATTAAAACTGCTGAGCCCATCTTAATGGCTATAAAGAAAGAACTTCTTGGGAGATAACCCATGTGTAATTTTGCTACAGTACTTTGTTTTATATTTGTGTCTTGGAAGTTGTTTACTACTGTAGCAACCTCTCCTTATCTTAGTTTTGTGTTTTGTTGTGCCAAGTAAAGTCTTTGATAGTAAGGTTCATACTAGATTTGGATTACTGCGCAGAAACAGATTTCTTGCTGTCACGAATCTGGGCCAAATTCTCTGTAGGTAACTCAGAAAATTATGCCAATTTACGTGAGTGATCCACAGATATGTACGCAACTTTCATTCAATTTGAGCATTTTCATTTGAGCAAGTCTGGTGCCTCAATAAAATTCGTCTTTACGAACTGTTCTGTTTTGACAGATTCTGCCTTTTATTTCGCATTGCCTGTTTTGTTATGTTCGATGGATATTTCGATTCCATTGACTTTCAGTAGCTTTGTGCAATGTCCAGAAGTGTTAAGAATGATTATGTCACCTCTGAACATGTATAATTTGATTGTGCACTAACCCTCTAATGAGTTGTTTTAAGTTTGGTGTGGAGGAAGTTTTCAAGGATCAAGAGAGGGAGATGATACCACATGATCAAGGAGAGTGAAAGCTCTAAGCTTGGGGATGCCCCGGTGGTTCACCCCTGCATATATCAAGAAGACTCAAGCGTCTAAGCTTGGGGATGCCCAAGGCATCCCCTTCTTCATCGACAAATTATCAGGTTCCTTCTCTTAAAACTATATTTTTATTCGGTCACATCTTATGTACTTTACTTGGAGCGTCTGTATGTTTCTTGTTTTTGTTTTTGTTTGAATAAATGCTTGTGTGGGAGAGAGACACGCTCCGCTGGTTCATATGAACACATGTGTTCTTAGCTTTACTTTTAATGTTCATGGCGAAGGTTGAAATTGCTTCGTTAATTGTTATATGGTTGGATTTGGAAAATGATACATGTAGTAAATTGCTATAATGTCTTGGATAATGTGATACTTGGAAATTGTTGTGCTCATGTTTAAGCTCTTGCATCATATGCTTTGCACCTATTAATGAAGAAATACATAGAGCATGCTAAAATTTGGTTTGCATATTTGGTCTCTCTAAGGTCTAGATAATTTCTAGTATTGAGTTTGAACAACAAGGAAGACGGTGTAGAGTCTTATAATGTTTTCAATATGTCTTTTATGTGAGTTTTGCTGCACCGCTTCATCCTTGTGTTTTTTTCAAATAGCCTTGCTAGCCTAAACCTTGTATCGAGAGGGAATACTTCTCATGCATCCAAAATACTTGAGCCAACCACTATGCCATTTGTGTCCACCATACCTACCTACTACATGGTATTTCTCCGCCATTCCAAAGTAAATTGCTTGAGTGCTACCTTTAAAATTTCCATTCTTCACCTTTGCAATATATAGCTCATGGGACAAATAGCTTAAAAACTATTGTGGTATTGAATATGTACTTATGCACTTTATCTCTTATTAAGTTGCTCGTTGTGCGATAACCATGTTCCTGGGGACGCTATCAACTACTCTTTGTTGAATATCATGTGAGTTGCTATGCATGTTCGTCTTGTCTGAAGTAAGGGCGATCTACCACCTTATGGTTAGAGCGTGCATATTGTTAGAGAAGAACATTGGGCCGCTAACTAAAGCCATGATCCATGGTGGAAGTTTCAGTTTTGGACATATATCCTCAATCTCATATGAGAAAAATAATTGTTGCTACATGCTTATGCATAAAAGAGGAGTCCATTATCTGTTGTCTATGTTGTCCCGGTATGGATGTCTAAGTTGAGAATAATAAATAGCGAGAAATCCAATGCGAGCTTTCTCCTTAGACCTTTGTACAGGCGGCATAGAGGTACCCCTTTGTGACACTTGGTTAAAACATGTGCATTGCGATAACCCCGGTAGTCCAAGCTAATTAGGACAAGGTGCGGGCACTATTAGTATACTATGCATGAGGCTTGCAACTTGTAAGATATAATTTACATGATACATATGCTTTATTACTACCGTTGACAAAATTGTTTCTTGTTTTCAAAATCAAAGCTCTAGCACAAATATAGCAATCGATGCTTTCCTCTTTGAAGGACCATTCTTTTACTTTTATGTTGAGTTAGTTCACCTATCTCTCTCCATCTCAAGAAGCAAACACTTGTGTGAACTTTGCATTGATTCTTACATACTTGCATATTATACTTATTATATTACTCTATGTTTACAATATCCATGAGATATACATGTTATAAGTTGAAAGCAACCGCTGAAACTTCATCTTCCTTTGTGTTGCTTCAATACCTCTACTTTGAATTATTGCTTTATGAGTTAACTCTTATGCAAGACTTATTGATGCTTGTCTTGAAGTACTATTCATGAGAAGTCTTTGCTATATGATTCAGTTGTTTACTCATGTTGTTTGGATCGCTGCATTCATTACATGTGTTTACAATAGTATGATCAAGGTTATGATGGCATGTCACTCCAGAAATTATCTTTGTTTATCGTTTACCTGCTCGGGACGAGCAGGAACTAAGCTTGGGGATGCTGATACGTCTCCGACGTATCGATAATTTCTTATGTTCCATGCCACATTATTGATGATATCTACATGTTTTGTGCACACTTTATGTCATATTCGTGCATTTTCTGGAACTAACCTATTAACAAGATGCCGAAGTGCCAGTTGCCGTTTTCTGCTGTTTTTGGTTTCAGAAATCCTAGTAAGGAAATATTCTCGGAATTGGACGAAATCAACGCCGAAGATCTTAGAATCCCCGGAAGCATCCAGAACACACGAGAGAGGACAGAGGGGGGCCACAGGCCCATCAGACCATAGGCCGGCGCGGCCTGGGGGTGGCCCGCGCCCCCCTATGGTGTCGTCGCCTCGTTGACCTTCTGACGCCACCTCTTCGCCTATAAAAAGCCCCTCGACCTAAAACCTCGATACGGAAAAGCCACGGTACGAGAAACCATCCAGAGCCGCCGCCATCGCGAAGCCAAGATCTGGGGGACAGGAGTCTCTGTTCCGGCACGCCGCCGGGACGGGGAAGTGCCCCCGGAAGGCTCCTCCATCGACACCACCGCCATCTCCATCAACGCTGCTGTCTCCCATGAGGAGGGAGTAGTTCTCCATCGAGGCTCGGGGCTGTACCGGTAGCTATGTGGTTCATCTCTCTCCCTATGTACTTCAATACAATAATCTCATGAGCTGCCTTACATGATTGAGATTCATATGATGATGCTTGTAATCTAGATGTCGTTATGCTAGTCAAGTGAATTTTACTTATGTGATCTCCGGAGACTCCTTGTCCCACGTGTGTAAAGGTGACAGTGTGTGCACCGTGTGGGTCTCTTAGGCTATATTTCACAGAATACTTATTCACTGTTATGAATGGCATAGTGAAGTGCTTATTTATATCTCTTTATGATTGCAATGTATTTTGTATCACAATTTATCTATGTGCTACTCTAGTGATGTTATTAAAGTAGTTTTATTCCTCCTGCACGGTGTAATGGTGACAGTGTGTGCATCCGTGTTAGTACTTGGCGTAGGCTATGATTGTGATCTCTTGTAGATTACGAAGTTAACTATTGCTATGATGGTATTGATGTGATCCATGCCTCCTTTCGTAGCGTGAAGGTGACAGTGTGCATGCTACGTTAGTACTTGGTTTAGTTGTGTTGATCTGTCATGCACTCTAAGGTTATTTAAATATGAACATTGAATATTGTGGAGCTTGTTAACTCCGGCATTGAGGGTTCGTGTAATCCTACGCAATTAGTGGTGTTCATCATCCAACAAGAGAGTGTAGAGTATGCATTTATCTATTCTGTTATGTGATCAAAGTTGAGAGTGTCCACTAGTGAAAGTATGATCCCTAGGCCTTGTTCCTAAATACTGCTATCGCTGCTTGTTTATTGTTCTGCTGCGTTACTACTGCTGCGTTACTACTGCTTGTTTACTGTCCTAGGCAAAGCACTTTTCTGGTGCCGTTGCTACTACTTATTTATACCACCTGTATTTCACTATCTCTTCGTCGAACTAGTGCACCTATTAGGTGTGTTGGGGACACAAGAGACTTCTTGCTTTGTGGTTGCAGGGTTGCATGAGAGGGATATCTTTGACCTCTTCCTCCCTGAGTTCGATAAACCTTGGGTGATCCACTTAAGGGAAACTTGCTGCTGTTCTACAAACCTCTGCTCTTGGAGGCCCAACACTGTCTACAGGAAAAGGAGGGGGCGTAGACATCACATCTCGTTAATAGGTTAGTGCCGGAAAATGCATAAATATGACATAAAGTATGTATAAAACATGTAGATATCATCAATAATGTGGCATGGAACATAAGAAATTATCGATACGTCGGAGACGTATCAGTACACATGTTGGAAACTAGATTTGTTAATCTCAATCCTATAATGCAACATATGTTTCTTACACTCTGTGATATGGAAGAAGGAGAAAAGAAATATTTTGTTTTAGAAATCCTTCTTAAAGAATTCGGTGATGTTGCTAGAGAAGCTAGAAAAGTCTTTATTAAACATAAGATGCTTGGCTTTTATACCAATTTTGCAAATACCCTTGAAAAGATGGAAAAAGATAGACTAGAGTACACTAATAAAGTCAATGGTGAGGGGGAGATTAAAGCGCCAATACCTTGCAAGCTCCTAGGAATGTGCGAGGCACTAGAAAAGAATTTTGATTGGATTGTTCCGGAAAATTTATTTGAGGAGGATAGTAAGCCTAAAAGTAATGAAAGAGGAGCCTCCGAAACTTACGTAGACAAGATACAATGCATAGTTGAGAACCCCTCTGTTGATACTTCATCTCTTGATAACACTTGATTCACACTTTCTGCGCCTAGCTGAAAGGCGTTAAAGAAAAGCGCTTATGGGAGACAACCCATTATTTTACTTCTGCACTTTTGTTTTATATTTGAGTCTTGGAAGTTGTTACTACTATAGCAACCTCTCCTTATCTTTATTTTATTGCATTGTTGTGCCAAGTAAAGTCTTTGATAGTAAGGTAGATACTAGATTTGGATTACTGCGCAGAAACAGATTGCTTGCTGTCACGAAATTGAGTAGCCCCCTCTCTAGGTAACTCAGAAAAATCTGCCAATTTACGTGCGTGATCTCAGATATGTACGCAACTTTCATTCAATTTGAGATTTTTCATCTGAGCAAGTTAAGTGCCGCTAAAAAAACGTCTTTACGTACTGTTCTGTTTTGACAGATTCTGCCTTTTATTTCGCATTGCCTGTTTTGCTATGTTTGATGGATTTCTTTGTTCCATTAACTTTCAGTAGCTTTGTGTAATATCCAGAAGTGTTAAGAATGATTATGTCACCTCTGAATATGTGAATTTTTGATTATGCACTAACCCTCTAATGAGTTTGTTTTGAGTTTGGTGTGGAGGAAGTTTTCAAGGGTCAAGAGAGGAGGATGATACAATAGGATCAAGAAGAGTGAAAACTCTAAGCTTGGGGATGCCCCCGTGGTTCATCCCTGCATATTTCAAGAAGACTCAAGCATTTAAGCTTGGGGATGCCCAAGGCATCCCCTTCTTCATCGACAACTTATCAGGTCACCTCTAGTGAAACTATATTTTTATTCCGTCACATCTTATGTGCTTTACTTGGAGCATATGTATGTTTTATTTTTGTTTGTGTTTGAATAAAATCGGATCCTAGCATTCTTTGTTTGGGAGAGAGACACACTCCACTATTTCATATGAACACTGGTGTTCTTAGCTTTACTTTTAATGTTCATGGCGAAGGTTGAAAACTGCTTCGTTCATTGTTATTTGGTTGGAAACAGAAAATGCTTCATGTGGTAATTGGTATATTGTCTTGAATAATTTGATACTTGGCAATTGTTGTGCTCAAATAGATCATGTTTAAGCTCTTGCATCATGTACTTTGCACCTATTAATGAAGAACTACCAAAGAGCTTGTTGAAGTTTGGTTTGCATGATTGGTCTCTCTAAAGTCTAAATATTTTCTGGTGAGGTGTTTGAACAACAAGGAAGATAGTGTAGAGTCTTATAATGCTTGCAATATGTTCTTATGTAAGTTTTGCTGTACCGGATAATACTTGTGTTTGCTTCGAAGAACCTTGCTAGCCAAAGCCTTGTATTGAGAGGGATTTCTTCTCGTGCATCAAAATCCTTGAGCCAAAAACTATGCCATTTGTGTCCACCATACCTACCTACTACATGGTATTTCTCTGCCATTCCAAAGTAAATTGCTTGAGTGCTACCTTTAAAATTTCATTCCTTGTCTTTGCAATATATAGCTCATGGGAAAATAGCTTAAAAACTATTGTGGTAAAGAATATGTAGCTTATGTATCTTATTTCTTATAAGTTGCTTGTTGAGCGGTAACCATGTTCCTGGGGACGCCATCAACTATTACACCTTTGTTGAATATCATGTGAGTTGCTATGCATGTTCGTCTTGTCTGAAGTAAGGGTGATTTATCATGATCAAATGGTTTGAGTATGCATATTGTTAGAGAAGAACATTGGGCCGCCAACTAAAGCCATGTATCATGGTGGAAGTTTCAGTTTGGACATTAATCCTCAATCTCTTATGAGAATATTATCTGTTGTTGAATGCTTATGCATTAAAGAGGAGTCCATTATCTGTTTTCTATGTTGTCCCGGTATGGATGACCAAAGTTGAGATGTATCAAAAACGAGAAATCAAATGCGATTTATCTCCTTGGACCTTTGTACAGGCGGCATAGAGGTACCCCTTTGTGACACTTTATTGAAACATATGTTATGCAATGATAATCCATGTAAATCCAAGCTAATAAGGACAAGGTGCGAGCACTATTGGTATTCTATGCACGAGGCTTGCAACTTATAGGATGTCTTATGCATAACACATATGAATTATTACTACCGTTGACAAAATTATTTCTATGTTTTCAAAATAAAAGCTCTAGCACAAATATAGCAATCCATGCTTCCCTCTGCGAAGGGCATTTCTTCTACTTTATGTTGAGTCAGTTTACCTACTTCTTTCTATCTTAGAAGCAAACACTTGTGTCAACTGTGTGCATTGATTCCTACATACTTGCTTATTTGCATTCATCATATTAATTTGTGTTGACAATTATCCATGAGATATACATGTTGAAGTTGAAAGCAACTGCTAAAACTTATATCTTCCTTTGTGTTGCTTCAAAACTTTCTACTAAGAATCTATTGCTTTATGAGTTAACTCCTATGCAAGTCTTATTGATGCTTGTCTTGAAAGTACTATTCATGAAAAGTCTTTGCTATATGATTCAGTTGTTTAATCATTGTCTTTACCATTGCTTCGAATCACTTCATTCATCTCATATGCTTTACAATAGTATTGATCAAGATTATGATAGCATGTCACTTCATAAATTATCCTTGTTATCGTTTACCTACTCGAGGGCGAGTAGGAACTAAGCTTGAGGATGCTTGATACGTCTCAAACGTATCTATAATTTCTTATGTTTCATCCTACTTTTATGACAATACTCACATGTTTTATACACACTTTACATCATTATATGCATTTTCCGGCACTGACCTATTGACGAGATGTCGAAGAGTCAGTTGCTGTTTTCTGCTGTTTTTGTTTCAGAAATCCTACAAAGGAAATATTCTCGGAATTGGACGAAATCAACGCCCAGGGTCTTATTTTTCCACGGAGCTTCCAGAAGACCGAAGAGCATACGAAGTGGGGCCACGAGGGACCCAGACCATAGGGTGGCGCGGCCAGCTTGGGGCCCGCGCCGGCCTATGGTGTGGGGCCCCTGCGCCGCCCCCAACTCTGCCCTTCCGCCTACTTATACTCTCCGTCGCGAAAACCCTATTACCGAGAGCCATGATACAGAAATAGTTCCAGAGACGCCGCCGCCATCATCCCATCTCGGGGAATTCAGGAGATCGCCTCCGGCACCCTACCGGAGAGGGGAACCATCTCCCGGAGGACTCTACATCACCATGATCGCCTCCGGACTGATGTGTGAGTAGTTCACCCTTGGACTATGGGTCCATAGCAGTAGCTAGATGGTTGTCTTCTCCTCATTGTGTTATCATGTTAGATCTTGTGAGCTGCCTATCATGATCAAGATCATCTATTTGTAATGCTACATGTTGTGTTTGTTGGGATCCGATGAATATGGAATACTATGTCAAGTTGATTATCAATCTATCATATGTGTTGTTTATGATCTTGCATGCTCTCCGTTGCTAGTAGAGGCTCTGGCCAAGTTGATACTTGTGACTCCAAGAGGGAGTATTTATGCTCGATAGTGGGTTCATGCCTCCATTGAATCTGGGACAGTGACAGAAAGTTCTAAGGTTGTGGATGTGCTGTTGCCACTAGGGATAAAACATCAATGCTTTGTCTATGGATATTTGTGTTGATTACATTACGCACCATACTTAATTTAATTGTCTGTTGTTTCCAACTTAATACTGGAAGAGGTACGGATGCTAACCCGAAGGTGGACTTTTTTAGGCATAGATGCATGCTGGATAGCGGTCTATGTACTTTGTCGTAATGCCCAATTAAATCTCATATTACTCATCATGATATGTATGTGCATTGTTATGCCCTCTCTATTTGTCAATTGCCCAACTGTAATTTGTTCACCCAACATGCTATTTCTTATTGGAGAGACACCACTAGTGAACTGTGGACCCCGGTCCATTCTTTTACATCTGAATACAATCTACTGCAATCATTGTTCTCTACTGTTCTTCGCAAACAAACATCATTTTCCACACCATACATTTAATCCTTTGTTTACAGCAAGCCGGTGAGATTGACAACCTCACTGTTAAGTTGGGGCAAAGTATTTTGATTGTGTTGTGTAGGTTCCACGTTGGCGCCAGAATCCCTGGTGTTGCGCCGCACTACACTCCGCCACCAACAACCTTCACGTGGTCCTTGACTCCTACTGGTTCGATAACCTTGGTTTCTTACTGAGGGAAAACTTGCTGCTGTACGCATCACACCTTCCTCTTGGGGTTCCCAACGGACGTGTGCTTGACGCGTCATCAGTCACTTTCTTGGAAGATCTTTGGTGTGTTGGTCCTCGAAGAAGCAAAATTGTGTCTCCGTCTCCACCGCGGAAGCCGAGTATATTGCCGCGGCAAGTAGTTGTGCTCAAATCTTGTGGATGAGGCAAGCCTTGCGGGATTATTGAATCGAGTATAGCAAGGTGCCTCTTTTGTGTGACAATGAGAGCGCAATCAAGATCGCCTACAATCCGGTTCTTCATGGCAAGACGAAGCACATTGAGATACGGAACCACTTCATCCGGGATCACATTGCTCGCGGAGATATTGTACTATCCTACATTGGCACCAAGGAGCAATTGGCGGACATCTTCGCGAAGCCCTTGGATGAGAAGCGTTTCATTGAGTTGAGGCATGAGCTAAATATCATTGATCCATCGGACTTTGCTTGACCGTCGTGCGCACAAACCACTCCTAACCTTTATATCTAGATGAAAGGCACGCATGAACATAGGGGGAGTGCGGTTTAAATCTATTGAGCTATCCCTCCCCCATAATGCATAAAGAAATCCAAAACATATGCTATTTGTCAATTGAGTGACTTATGAGCTTCATGTTGAGTTGTAGTCCGTGAGTCCTAGATACATCTACGCGACCTCACACTACTACACTTACACGATGGCTTCGGCCACCAACCTCCTCTTTGAGGGGTTTTTTGGTTCTTTGTGTTTCTTTGTGACCTTTCTTTTTGTCCTTCTTCTTTGCTTTCTTTTTATTCATGTTTTTGGAGAACCTCATTCAAGCTTGTTTTCCCTCTTGTTTTTTGGCAAGCTTGGTTGTATGTTCTTTTTCTCCATCCTTCTAGTTTCTTTACCCTCCTTTTTGGTGTTCCGATGCCAAAGGGGGAGAAGTTCCTATGTGGATGGGGACCTTTGTTGTTTGTAGCCTTTTGGTTCTAGTTGCTTATCTTTTCTTGTGGCTACACCAACAACCCTATGGAAGCATCTTACAGTGAGTTTGGGTATTCTCAAGGCTATGGTATGATAACTTCACCCAAATCTCCTTGCATGATCTTATGTTGCCTCCATATTGTGCATATGCTACTTGAACATGTCATTTATCCATGCTGCATATGTGCTTGGTTTGTAAAAACTAGGGGGAGTGATGTCTCTAGAACATGTGTATTTGTATTCAAATACATATTCATGATATGCACATGTGTAGGGGGAGATCCGTCGAGTTTTTGCAAATCTAAGTATCTCATCATAATATCATATGTTATTGTAAAGTCTTGTGTTGTCATCAAACACCAAAAGGGGGGAGATTGTAAGAGCAAAGTTTAAACCCCAAGTTTTGTGTGTTTGATGACAACACTTGAGTAATCTCACCGTGTGCCTTGAGTATTGATGCTGGCGCAGTTAACGTGCCCGTTGGGAACCCCAAGAGGAAGGTGTGATGCGTACAGCGGCAAGTTTTCCCTCAGTAAGAAACCAAGGTTTATCGAACCAGTAGGAGCCAAGAAGCACGTTGAAGGTTGATGGCGGCGGAGTGTAGTGCGGCGCAACACCAGGGATTCCGGCGCCAACGTGGAACCTGCACAACACAACCAAGATACTTTGTCCCAACGTAACAGTGAGGTTGTCAATCTCACCGACTTGCTGTAACAAAGGATTAGATGTATAGTGTGGATGATGATGTTTGCAGAGAACAGTAGAACGAGTATTGCAGTAGATTGTATTCGATGTAAAAGAATGGACCGGGGTCCACAGTTCACTAGAGGTGTCTCTCCCATAAGAATAAGCATGTTGGGTGAACAAATTACAGTTGGGCAATTGACAAATAAAGAGGGCATGACCATGCACATACATGTTATGATGAGTATTGTGAGATTTAATTGGGCATTACGACAAAGTACATAGACCGCTATCCAGCATGCATCTATGCCTAAAAAGTCCACCTTCAGGTTATCATCCGAACCCCCTCCAGTATTAAGTTGCAAACAACAGACAATTGCATTAAGTATGGTGCGTAATGTAATCAATAAATATATCCTTAGACATAGCATTGATGTTTTATCCCTAGTGGCAACAGCACATCCACAACCTTAGAACTTTCTGTCACTGTCCCAGATTTAATGGGAACCCACTATCGAGCATAAATACTCCCTCTTGGAGTTACAAGCAAAAACTTGGCCAGAGCCTCTACTAGCAACGGAGAGCATGCAAGATCATAAACAACACATAGATGATTGATAATCAACATAACATAGCATTCATTATTCATCAGATCCCAACAAACGCAACATGTAGCATTACAGATAGATGATCTTGATCATGTTAGGCAGCTCACAAGATCCAACAATGATAGCACAATTAGGAGAAGACGACCATCTAGCTACTGCTATGGACCCATAGTCCAGGGGTGAACTACTCACACATCACTCCGGAGGCGACCATGGCGGTGAAGAGTCCTCCGGGAGATGATTCCCCTCTCCGGCAGGGTGCCGGAGGCGATCTCCTGAATCCCCCGAGATGGGATTGGCGGCGGCGGCGTTTCTGGAAGGTTTTCCGTATCGTGGCTCTCGGTACTGGAACTATTATCGACGAAGGCTTAAGTAGGCGGAAGGGTAGGTCAGGGGGCGCCACGAGGGGCCCACACAACAGTGCCGCACGGCCAGGGCTTGGGCCGCGCCGCCCTGGCGTGTCGCCGCCTCGTCGCCCCACTTCGTATCTCCCCCGGTGTTCTGGAAGCTTCGTGGAAAAATAAGATCCTGGGCGTTGATTTCGTCCAATTCCGAGAATATTTCCTTACTAGGATTTCTGAAACCAAAAACAGCAGAAAACAACAACTGGCTCTTCGGCATCTCGTTAATAGGTTAGTACCGGAAAATGCATAAATATGACACAAAGTATGTATAAAACATGTAGGTATTATCAATAAAGTAGCATGGAACATAAGAAATTATCGATACGTTGGAGACGTATCAGCATCCCCAAGCTTAGTTCCTACTCGTCCCGAGTAGGTAAACGATAACAAAGATAATTTCTGAAGTGACATGCTATCATAATCTTGATCAATACTATTGTAAGCACATGTAATGAATGCAGCGATCCAAAGCAATCGTAAAGACAATGAGTAAACAATTGAATCAAATAGCAAAGACTTTTCATGAATAGTACTTTCAAGACAAGCATCAATAAGTCTTGCATAAGAGTTAACTCATAAAGCAATAAATTCATAGTAAAGGTATTGAAGCAACACAAAGGAAGATTAAGTTTCAGCGGTTGCTTTCAACTTGTAACATGTATATCTCATGGATAGTTGTCAATGCAAAGTAATATGATGAATGCAAATATGCAAGTATGTAAGAATCAATGCATAGTTAACACAAGTGTTTGCTTCTTGAGATGGGAGGAAATAGGTAAACTGACTCAACATAAAAGTAAAAGAAAGGCCCTTCGACGAGGGAAGCATCGATTGCTATATTTGTGCTAGAGCTTTTATTTTGAAAACAAGAAACAATTTTGTCAACGGTAGTAATAAAGCATATGTGTTATGTAAATTATATCCTACAAGTTGCAAGCCTCATGCATAGTATACCAATAGTGCCCGCACCTTGTCCTAATTAGCTCGGATTACCTGGATTATCACCGCAATACATATGTTTTAACCAAGTATCACAAAGGGGTACCTCTATGCCGCCTGTACAAAGGTCTAAGGAGAAAGCTCGCATTGGATTTCTCGCTTTTGATTATTCTCAACTTAGACATCCATACCGGGACAATATAGACAACAGATAATGGACTCCTCTTTAATGCTTAAGCATTCAACAACAGATAATATTCTCATAAGAGATTGAGGATTGTTGTCCAAAACTGAAACTTCCACCATGGATCATGGCTTTAGTTAGCGGCCCAATGTTCTTCTCTAACAATATGCATGCTGAAACCATTCAACTCATGGTAAATCGCCCTTACTTCAGACAAGACGAACATGCATAGCAACTCACATGATATTCAACAAAGGGTAGTTGATGGCGTCCCCAGGAACATGGTTATCGCACAGCAAGCAACTTAATAAGAAATAACATACATAAGTACATATTCAATACCACAATAGTTTTTAGACTATTTGTCCCATGAGCTATATATTGCAAAGATAAAGGATAGAAATTTTAAAGGTGGCACTCAAGCAATTTACTTTGGAATGGCGGAGAAATACCATGTAGTAGGTAGGTATGGTGGACACAAATGACATAGTTATTGGCTCAAGGATTTTGGATGCACGAGAAGTAATCCCTCTCAATACAAGGCTTAGGCTAGCAAGGTTATTTGAAGCAAACACAAGTATGAACCGGTACAGCAAAACTCACATAAAAAACATATTGCAAGCATTATAAGACTCTACACTGTCATCCTTGTTGCTCAAACCTTTACTAGAAAATATCTAGACTCTAGAGAGATCAATCATGCAAACCAAATTTCAACAAGCTCTATGTATTTCTTCACTAATAGGTGCAAAGTATATGATGCAAGAGCTTAACATGATCCTTATGAGCATTACAATTGCCAAGTATCAAATTATTCAAGACATTCTACCAATTACCACATGTAGCATTTCCCGTTTCCAACCATATAACAATTAACGAAGCAGTTTAACCTTCGCCATGAACAATATGAGTAAAGCCTAAGGACATATTTATCCATATGCAACAGCGGAGCGTGTCTCTCTCCCACACAATGAATGCTAGGATCCATCTTATTCAAACAAAACAAAAACATACAGACGCTCCAAGCAAAGTACATAAGATGTGACGGAATAAAAATATAGTTTCACTAGAGGAACCTGATAATGTTGTCGATGAAGAAGGGGATGCCTTGGGCATCCCCAAGCTTAGATGCTTGAGTCTTCTTGAAATATGCAGGGATGAACCACCGGGGCATCCCCAAGCTTAGAGCTTTCACTCTCCTTGATCATATTGTATCATCCTCCTCTCTTGATCCTTGAAAACTTCCTCCACACCAAACTCAAAACAACTCATTAGAGGGTTAGTGCATAATCAAAATTCACATGTTCAGAGGTGACATAATCATTCTTAACACTTCTGGACATTGCACAAAGCTACTGAAAGTTAATGGAACAAAGAAATCCATCAAGCATAGCAAAACAGGCAATGTGAAATAAAAGGCAGAATCTGTCAAAACAGAACAGTCCGTAAAGACGAATTTCTAATAGGCACCAGACTTGCTCAAATGAAAATGCTCAAATTGAATGAAAGTTGCGTACATATCTAAGGATCACTCACGTAAATTGGCAGAATTTTCTGAGTTACCCACAGAGAATTCAACCCAGATTCGTGACAGAAAGAAATCTGTTTCTGTGCAGTAATCCAAATCTAGTATGAACCTTACTATCAAAGACTTTACTTGGCACAACAATGCAACAAAATTAAGATAAGGAGAGGTTGCTACAGTAGTAACAACTTCCAAGACTCAAATATAAAACAAAATACTGTAGTAAAATCATGGGTTGTCTCCCATAAGCGCTTTTCTTTAACGCCTTTCAGCTAGGCGCAGAAAGTGTGTATCAAGTATTATCAAGAGATGAAGTATCAACAGCGGGGTTCGGAGTTTTCTCAACCATGCATTGTATTTTGTATACGTAAGTTTCAGAGGCTCCCTTTTCATTAGTCTTAGGCTTGCTATTCTCATCAAACAAATTTTCAGGGACAAGCCAAGCATAATTATCATCTAGAGCTTCATGCATTCCTAGGAACTTGCAAGGTATTGGTGCTTTAATCTCCCCACCATCATTAACATTATTAGTATACTTTATTCTATCAATGTCCATCTTTTCAAGTGTTCTTTTAAAATCGGTGAACATACCAAGCCTCTTATGCTTAATAAAAACTTTTCTAGCTTCTTTAGCTATATCTTCAAATTCTCGAACAAGGACTTTTAAAACAAAATATCTCTTTTCTCCCCTCTCCATATCAGAAAGTGTAAGAAACATGTGTTGTATCATGGGGTTGAGACTAATAAATCTAGTTTCTATCATGTGTACCAAACAGGCAGAGGCACTTTCATAGGTAGGGACAGTTTTTGCCAGGGGTATATCTTCAAGATCTTCATGCATACTAACATGGGTGAAAAATTCTTCTATATTATCTCTTCCAATTATAGACCCTTGTCCTACCGGTATATCTTTAAGAATAAACTTAGGAGGAAGAATGATGAAATAAGTAAAGTAAATGCAAGTAACTAATTTTTTTGTGTTTTAATATAGAGATTGCAAACAAGACAGTAAATAAAGTAAAGCTAGCAACTAATTTTTTTGTATTTTGTTTTAGTGCAGCAAACAAAGAAGTAAATAAAATAAAGCAAGACAAAAACAAAGTAAAGAAATTGGAAGTGGAGACTCCCCTTGCAGCGTGTCTTGATCTCCCCGGCAACGGCGCTAGAAAAAATCTTGATGCTGGCGCGCAGTTAACGTGCCCGTTGGGAACCCCAAGAGGAAGGTGTGATGCGTACAGCGGCAAGTTTTCCCTCAGTAAGAAACCAAGGTTTATCGAACCAGTAGGAGCCAAGAAGCACGTTGAAGGTTGATGGCGGCGGAGTGTAGTGCGGCGCAACACCAGGGATTCCGGCGCCAACGTGGAACCTGCACAACACAACCAAGATACTTTGTCCCAACGTAATAGTGAGGTTGTCAATCTCACCGTCTTGTTGTAACAAAGGATTAGATGTATAGTGTGGATGATGATGTTTGCAGAGAACAGTAGAACGAGTATTGCAGTAGATTGTATTCGATGTAAAAGAATGGATCGGGGTCCACAGTTCACTAGAGGTGTCTCTCTCATAAGAATAAGCATGTTGGGTGAACAAATTACAGTTGGGCAATTGACAAATAAAGAGGGCATGACCATGCACATACATGTTATGATGAGTATTGTGAGATTTAATTGGGCATTACGACAAAGTACATAGACCGCTATCCAGCATGCATCTATGCCTAAAAAGTCCACCTTCAGGTTATCATCCGAACCCCCTCCAGTATTAAGTTGCAAACAACAGACAATTGCATTAAGTATGGTGCGTAATGTAATCAATAAATATATCCTTAAACATAGCATTGATGTTTTATCCCTAGTGGCAACATCACATCCACAACCTTAGAACTTTCTGTCACTGTCCCAGATTTAATGGAGGCCCACTATCGAGCATAAATACTCCCTCTTGGAGTTACAAGCAAAAACTTGGCCAGAGCCTCTACTAGCAACGGAAAGCATGCAAGATCATAAACAACACATAGATGATTGATAATCAACATAACATAGCATTCATTATTCATCGGATCCCAACAAACGCAACATGTAGCATTACAGATAGATGATCTTGATCATGTTAGGCAGCTCACAAGATCCAACAATGATAGCACAATTAGGAGAAGACGACCATCTAGCTACTGCTATGGACCCATAGTCCAGGGGTGAACTACTCACACATCACTCCGGAGGCGACCATGGCGGTGAAGAGTCCTCCGGGAGATGATTCCCCTCTCCGGCAGGGTGACGGAGGCGATCTCCTGAATCCCCCGAGATGGGATTGGCGGCGGCGGCGTCTCTGGAAGGTTTTCCATATCGTGGCTCTCGGTACTGGAACTATTATCGACGAAGGCTTAAGTAGGCGGAAGGGTAGGTCAGGGGGCGCCACAAGGGGCCCACACAACAGGGCCGCGCGGCCAGGGCTTGGGCCGCGCCGCCCTGGCGTGTCGCCGCCTCATCGCCCCACTTCGTATCTCCCCCGGTGTTCTGGAAGCTTCGTGGAAAAATAAGATCCTGGGCGTTGATTTCGTCCAATTCCGAGAATATTTCCTTACTAGTATTTCTGAAACCAAAAATAGCAGAAAACAGCAACTGGCTCTTCGTCATCTCGTTAATAGGTTAGTGCCGGAAAATGCATAAATATGACATAAAGTATGTATAAAACATGTAGGTATTATCAATAAAGTTGCACGGAACATAAGAAATTATCGATACGTTGGAGACGTATCAAGTATCATTGTTAGATTTGCAAGTGCACGGTGACCTCGCTGGACACGTCAAGATCGGAAGACTGAAGCGTAGTTGATAGGTTTTCTGGTTTTGTGTGTGTATCACGAGGTGACATGGCTGGAGAGAAAAAGGGAAGAAAACCAGTTTTAGCCAGGCCGGTACTACCGATACCTGTAGCGGTAGTACCGCTACCCCTATAGGTACCGCCCCACAGTACCGCTCTGAGTTCTGCGCTGAAATTGTCCCACAGTACGAGTTGCGGTACCTCTGCGGTACCTGGAGCGGTAGTACCGCTTACGAGCGGTATTACCGCCCATGGTACCGGTCAGGTACCGTAAACTAGTTACGGCAGTACCGCTCTGGTACCGCTCCGGTACCGCTTTGGATCCAGTAAGGTTTGGACCCCATTGTGGTACCTCGAGCGGTACCTCTAGCGGTAGTACCGCTCTGCGTCCACGTGGACCAGATCTGGGGAATTCGAAGTCAGAGCGGTAGTACCGCTTACCCGAAGCGGTAGTACCGCTTAGGCAAAATCTGGACATAACGGTTGGATTTGGAGGAGCCTATTTAAGGGCTCCTTCTTCGCGAACACGATTTGATCTCTCCTCTCTCTCTCTCCTCCATTGTTGCTGAGCTTAATCCTTGAGGATCTCCTTCACCATCCAACCAATCTTGCCCAAACTTTGAGGAGTGGTGGAGGAGACCCCGATCTATAGTTCTACCAAGAGAGATTTCACCAATACTAGTTATTCCTTAGTGGATCTTGGTGGTAGGGTTCCTATGGTGGAGCATTGGAGAAAGTGCAGCTATGGAGGCTAGCTTGTGATGTACTAGCTCCATAGGGTGTTGGGAGCATCCTTGTGTGTGGAGCTCGCCCCAACCTTGTGAAGGAATCACCGCCTCGACTGGTGCCTTAGTGGAGATGGGGGAGCACCTTCGTGGAGCTCTCTCGAGGAAGAAGGTGAGGCCTTCCCTCGTGGTGTGGCCGTCTAGTCTCTTGTGTGAGACTAGCACCTCCTCAACGCAGACGTACTTCCTATTGTGGTAGGAACTGCGGGAAACAAACCTCGCCTCGTCTCCGCGCCCCCGGTTGTCTCGCTCCTTACTCTTACTATCTTGTTGATTCCTTTGCTTGTTGCACTTGTCCTAGGATCATTGTAGGATCACCGCTATCACTAAAGTTATCACCTTTACCTTCCGTTGCACTAAAAATTGAAAAAGACTAAAACTTGCCGTAGCGCCATTCACCCCCCCTCTTGTTCGCTACGATCCATTCAACTTGGTTAGCGCAGCAAAGGTGTTGGGCTGTTCTTTCTTCGCGAAGAAGTAGGGTAATAGCCGAGAAAATGCCGACTTAGCATCAGCGATGCTCTGGCGCACTTCGTCTCCATGGATCTCAAGGAGAGAAAGCGCGTCAAGAAGGCAATCATCTTCGGGGTTCTCAAGATCAAAATCTTGGTGCATTTTCCCTGCTGAAACAAAATTCGGGTTGTCAACAAGTGCACAGAAAAAAAGCAAAGGTTCACGAAGGATCAAGATGATTGGAGCACTTACTAACGAAGCGCCGATTTTGCGACTCCAAGCGGGCGATGACCTCTTCCTCGCGAGCAGTTTGTCGGGTTGTGTTCTCGCTTAAAGCATTTTCCGCGTCATGGAGTCTTTTTCGAAGACCCTCGACAGCGACAGCATCTAGTTCAGCCTTTTCGCGAGCTTTTTCGTTCTGTTCCAGCTTGAGGGCAAGGTCGTCGGCACGCTTGTTGGCTTCAGAAAGGGATTCTAGCAAAATAAAGGATGGCAATATTACGACAAAGTAGCAGAGGAAAACTCATTCAAGGAGAAAAAGCAAGAGAGGAATACCTTTCAACTTGTCAGCATAATCATGATACCCGATAAATTGGGTACCAAGACGAATAAATTCCTTCATCAAAGGCTAAAAATAACATGGAGGGGAAAATCAACATAGGAAAAAGGTTCAACAGCAAGTAAAAGAGTGGCCAGAGTTCTTACATTGTCCATAGTAGGAGTCGCCGAACTCCCGGTCAAAAGACTCGAATCCTTGCCCAGCTCAATCCTCACCTTCTCGGGGCACGGGGGCTCCCGACAGGAGTCGGGTGTTCTATGTCCTGTTGAGGAGGCGAAGTTTCGTCCGTAGTAGGGCGAGTCTCAAAAAGAACTAAAGTACGAGACGTGCTCGTAAGAGCAGTCACGTTCACAGGAGGATTCTCTTCCTCGTCACCACTATGCATGAGGAAATAGTATAATAAAACGCGACAGGCAAAATATTGAGTGCAAAAACAGCAAAGACTTACGAGCTAATGAGGGCATCATCATAGGGGTTGAAGGTTTTCCCCTCTTCTTTGGGAACAGTTTCTTCGGCAGGAGATTTGCCAGCTTTGGAGGTGTCGGAGTCTGCGACCTCGTCCCTTTTCCACTTGTTAGTTGGGGAAGCAGCAGAAGGGAGAGAGTGCATTGACTCGGAAGCCTCAGGTTCAGCTTCTCTTTCAGAGGAAACCGCGGATTTACGAGAACCCGCAATTTCGCTCTTAGGGCGAGAAGTACCCTGGGTGTCGTCAATAACGATGGTTCGTTCTTCGACTTCCCCACCTTCAGGAAGGGGAGGAAGAGAAGATACAACTTGATGTTCCTATAAGGCAAAAAGATATGTCGATGACAAGTTACAACAGTGAAATTCGAAACATAGCAGCCGACAAAAGTTAAACTTGCGAGAACAAAGATAGTTTACCTTGGGGAGAGTGTTGGTGGCGCTATAAGGTTCTACGCGACACGAGGATGGAATGGAGTCTTTCTTGCTTAGTGAAGAAATCCATCGAACAAGCTTCTCCAAGTCCTTCACAGAGAGATCTTTGGAGAGGCGGTCGACATCTTTTTCACCAGCATACATCCACATAGGGTTTTTGCGAGCTTGAAGAGGCTGCACCCTAATCCTAAGAAAGTACGCAGTAATCTGAATCCCCGACAGCTCTTTGCCACGGGTGTTCTGAAGTTCGTGGATGCGTTTCATCAGGGCCTCTGTCGCCGTTTTTTCTTCTTTGGTAGCTTCTGCGTCCCAGGAGCGGCGGCGAAGAATTTTTGCGCTACCGTCAAAAGGGGCAAGGTTTTACTCCTGCGAGTCGGAGTATTCCTCGCGAACATAGAGCCATCTTCTGCACCACCCTTGAATGGAGTCGGGGAATTTAATGTCAAAATACTCGACGTCAGGGCGGACGCAGATAACAACGCCACCTATGTTATAGGCGAGGTTGTGGGAGCCGTTGCGGCGGAGGCAGAAAATGCGCTTCCACAGAGCCCAATTAGGTTGGTTTCCGAGGAAGCACTCGCAAAGGGTGATGAAAATAGAAACGTGGAGGATGGAGTTGGGAGTGAGTTGATGAAGTTGCAACCCATACACGAAAAGCAATCCACGAAGAAAATCATGGATAGGGGCGGAGAGGCCTCGAATGAGATGGTCAATGAAGCTAACCCGATATTCCATAGGAGGCGACGGGTAGCTCTTCTTCGCTGGGGAAGCGCACCGCGTCCTTCTTCTTCACGAGGCCAAGCTTCTTCATCAGGTTGATATCTTGGTTTGAGATCTTGGATCTCTCCCACTCTGAGGCCCCCAGATCTTGTGCTGCCATATCCGCTTCAGGTGTGTTGTGCCTTGTGAGTCTCGACCGTGGTGGCATCAACAATGGCGCCGGAGGAAGTAGGGCAGTGCGTAGGCGCTGGAGCTCTTGTGGTGCAGGGGAGATTTTTGACAGAGAATATGAGCGCGGCGCGGCGAAGGGGATTGAAGGAGGAAGAAGATGAGCACTTATAGCACGCTCGCCGAAATGCCGCACCGTTGGATGTAGCGGTAATGAACTTGATGCTGTACACGTGGTTCTGGGCGTAAAAATGTATTTTTACTATGATGGAACTGGACAGGCGCTACAGCACGCATGCCAGAAAAAGCGGAGGACGTGTGTCCCCCACTTGCATAACGTGTCAAACTGCCGCAGATTTTGGGTCCACAAGTCAGTGACATGACAGAACTCGCTTTTTCCCGATACAGGAGTCGTGGCTATCGTCAGGACTGATGTCACTTTAACAAAGGAAAATCTCGACAGCGGCGTTATGAAGATTGGTGGCAAACAAAGAGTAATGATAATTTCGATACCTCGAGTACGGCAAGAAAGAAAAGGTGAGAGTCTATGATCAAATACAAGCATTTGTCCATATGCTCGGGGGTTACTCCCATCGGGAGCGCTGGTCGCGCACCTGATAGAGGTGGAATAATTCGATAAAGATGACAATATAGCGACAAATATGTTAAACCGTTGAGCCTACAACCAAGTACAAGCACTTGGCTGTAGCCTCGGGGGCTACTCCCATCGGGAACGCTGTTCACGTACCCGGTGAAATTATAAAAATTGCGATGAGCATATTTCGAGCTATCGAAGTAGCTCTTCATATACTCCCATCGGGAGGGCAAGATAAAAAATATAAGTCATCCGTTGACTCGAATAAATGTGCTATTCCAACAGCCGAAAAAGCACTCAACAATATATTCTCAGAGTGCCTCAGTCGCAAATTAATCTCTGAATGCCGCAATACTTTGCGAAGGTAAGTCTCTGGGATCCGTCCTATGTGGCGTGGCACTGCCTCTGACAGCGCTTTGCTACTTTTTCTGTGTCAACAGATGATACGTCTCCAACGTATCGATAATTTCTTATGTTCCATGCTACTTTATTGATGATACACACATGTTTTATATATACTTTATGTCATATTTATGCATTTTCCGGCACTAACCTATTAACGAGATGCCGAAGAGCCAGTTGCTGTTTTCTGCTGTTTTTGGTTTCAGAAATCCTAGTAAGGAAATATTCTCGGAATTGGACGAAATCAACGCCCAGGAGCCTATTTTTCCACGAAGCTTCCAGAACACCGAAAGGGAACCGAAGTGGGGCGACGAGGCGTCGCCACACTAGGGCGGCGCGGCCCAGGGGGGGCCGCGCGACCCTAGCGTGTGGCCCCCTCGTCAGCCCTCCGATTCCGCCCTTCCGCCTACTTAAAGTCTTCGTCGCGAATACCCCAGTACCGAGAGCCACGATACGGAAAACCATCCAGAGACGCCGCCGCCGCCAATCCCATCTCGGGGGATTCAGGAGATCGCCTCCGGCACCCTGCCGGAGAGGGGAATCATCTCCCGGAGGACTCTTCACCGCCATGGTCGCCTCCGGAGTGATGTGTGAGTAGTTCACCCATGGACTATGGGTCCATAGCAGTAGCTAGATGGTCGTCTTCTCCTAATTGTGCTATCATTGTTGGATCTTGTGAGCTGCCTAACATGATCAAGATCATCTATTTGTAATGCTACATGTTGCGTTTGTTGGGATCCGATGAATATGGAATACTATGCTATGTTGATTATTGATCTATTATCTATGTGTTGTTTATGATCTTGCATGCTCTCCGTTATTAGTAGAGGCTCTGGCCAAGTCGTTCCTTGTAACTCCAAGAGGGAGTATTTATGCTCGATAGTGGGTTCATGCCTCCATTAAATCTGGGACAGTGACAGAAAGTTCTAAGGTTGTGGATGTGCTGTTACCACTAGGGATAAAACATCAATGCTATGTCTATGGATGTATTTGTTGATTACATTACGCACCATACTTAATGCAATTGTCTGTTGTTTGCAACTTAATACTGGAGGGGGTTCGGATGATAACCTGAAGGTGGACTTTTTAGGCATAGATGCATGCTGGATAGCGGTCTATGTACTTTGTCGTAATGCCCAATTAAATCTCACACTGCTCATCATAACATGTATGTGCATGGTCATGCCCTCTTTATTTGACAATTGCCCAACTGTAATTTGTTCACCCAACATGCTATTTATCTTATGGGAGAGACACCACTAGTGAACTGTGGACCCCGGTCCATTCTTTTACATCGAATACAATCTACTGCAATACTCGTTCTACTGTTTTCTGCAAACATCATCATCCACACTATACATCTAATCCTTTGTTACAGCAAGCCGGTGAGATTGACAACCTCACTGTCACGTTGGGGCAAAGTAATTTGGTTGTGTTGTGCAGGTTCCACGTTGGCGCCGGAATCCCTGGTGTTGCGTCGTACTACACTCCGCCGCCATCAACCTTCAACGTGCTTCTTGGCTCCTACTGGTTCGATAAACCTTGGTTTCTTACTGAGGGAAAACTTGCTTCTGTACGCATCACACCTTCCTCTTGGGGTTCCCAACGGACGCGTGCTGTACGCGTATCAAGCTCTTTTTCTGGCGCCGTTGTCGGGGAGATCAAGACACGCTGCAAGGGGAGTCTCCACCTCCAATCTCTTTATTTTGTTTTTGTCTTGCTTTACTTTATTTACTACTTTGTTTGCTGCACTAAAACAAAACACAAAAAAATTAGTTGCTAGTTTTACTTTATTTACTATGTTGTTCTCCATATTAAAAACACAAAAAATTAGTTACTTGCATTTACTTTATCTAGCTTGCTTTATTTACTATTGCTAAAATGAGTAATCCTGAAGTTGAAGTTCGTTCGTTTAAACAACAAGGGGGAGAATGTTTAAAAGATGCTTGGTATAGAATTAGTGATGCTCATAATAGGTGCACTAAGAAACACTCCACCACTATCCTACTCAGGAATTTTTATGTTGGTATCTCTAGCTGGAATAGGTATGTTCTTGATTGTCTTGCGGGGGGTAATTTCCTAGGCACTCCTGCTTTAGAAGCTAGTTGCATTATTGAGAGTCTATTTGGAATACCACCTATTAATAAAGTTAAAATTGAAATCTCTCTTGAAGATATCATGAAAAGTTGGAGACCATAGAGCAAAATCTTCCGAGTATTGAGACTAATTTGGGAGTATTACTTAATAGCACTGATAAACTTGACAAATCTTTAGGTGGAATTAATGAGAGAATTGCCATCTTAGAAGCTTGTGCTATTCATGATAATCAAACCCAAAGGATTAGTGAACTTGAAGAAGCTATGTGAACCTTAGGTTAAACTTTTTCTTCTCTTAAGTTTAAGGAGAAAGCTTATGTGGGTAAGGAGCAAAAGTTCATGTATGTCTCTAAGGTGCCTAAACCAAAAAAAAACTATTATAGGCCTAAAATTGACAAAGCCCTTAATACCACTACAGATAACGGAGCATCTAAGATACCTAATGTAACAAATTATGATGTTGATGCTTCATCTCTTGATAACACTTGATACACACTTTCTGCACCTAGCTGAAAGACGTTAAAGAAAAGCGCTTATGGGAGACAACCCATGATTTTACTACAGTACTTTTGTTTTATATTTGAGTCTTGGAACTTGTTACTACTGTAGCAACCTCTCCTTATCTTAATTTTGTTGCATTGTTGTGCCAAGTAAAGTCTTTGATAGTAAGGTTCATACTAGATTTGGATTGCTGCGCAGAAACAGATTTCTTGCTGTCACGAATTTGAGCAGTAGTCTCTGTTGGTAATTCAGAAAAATCTTCCAATTTACGTGAGTGATCCCCAGATATGTACGCAACTTTCATTCAATTTGAGCATTTTCATTTGAGCAAGTCTGGTGCACCTAAAAAATTCATCTTTACGGACTGTTCTGTTTTGACACATTCTGCCTTTTATTTCGCATTGCCTATTTTGCTATGCTTGATGGATTTCTTTATTCTATTAACTTTCAGTAGCTTTGTGCAATGTCCAGAAGTGTTAAGAATGATTATGTCACCTCTGAACATGTGAATTTTGATTATGCACTAACCCTCTAATGAGTTGTTTTGAGTTTGGTGTGGAGGAAGTTTTCAAGGATCAAGAGAGGAGGATGATACAATATGATCAAGGAGAGTGAAAGCTCTAAGCTTGGGGATGCCCCGGTGGTTCATCCCTGCATATTTCAAGAAGACTCAAGCATCTAAGCTTGGGGATGCCCAAGGCATCCCCTTCTTCATCGACAACATTATCAGGTTCCTCTAGTGAAACTACATTTTTATTCCATCACATCTTATGTGCTTTACTTGGAGCGTCTGTTTGTTTTTGTTTTTGTTTTTGTTTGAATAAAATGGATCCTGGCATTCATTGTATGGGAGAGAGACACGCGCCGCTGTTGCATATGGACAAATATGTCCTTAGCTTTACTCATAGTGTTCATGGCGAAGGTTGAACTACTTCGTTAAATTGTTATATGGTTGGAAACGGGAAATGCTACATGTGGTAATTGGTATAATATCTAGAATAATGTGATACTTGGCAATTGTTGTGCTCATGTTTAAGCTCTTGCATCATATACTTTGCACCTATTAGTGAAGAAATACATAGAGCTTGCTAAAATTTGGTTTGCATGATTGGTCTCTCTAAGGTCTAGATATTTTCTAGTAAGGGTCGAACAACAAGGAAGACGGTGTAGAGTCTTATAATGCTTGCAATATGTCTTTTATGTGAGTTTTGCTGTACCGGTTCATACTTGTGTTTGTTTCAAATAGTCTTGCTAGCCTAAGCCTTGTTTTAAGAGGGAATACTTCTCATGCATCCAAATCCTTGAGCCAAACACTATGCCACTTGTGTCCACCATACCTACCTACTACATGGTATTTCTCCGCCATTCCAAAGTAAATTGCTTGAGTGCTACCTTTAAATTTCTATTCTTTGTATTTGTAATATATAGCTCATGGGACAAATAGCCTAACAACTATTGTGGTATTGAATATGCACTTATGTATCTTATTTCTTATTAAGTTGCTTGTTGAGCGATAACCATGCTCCTGGGGACGCCATCAACACTTTGTTGAATATCATGTGAGTTGCTATGCATGTTCGTATTGTCTGAAGTAAGGATGATTTACCATGAGTTGAATGGTTAGAGCTTGCATATTGTTAGAGAAGAACATTGGGCCGCTAACTAAAGCCATGATCCATGGTGGAAGTTTCAGTTTTGGACAACAATCCTCAATCTCTTATGAGAATATTATTTGTTGCCGAATGCTTATGCATTAAAGAGGAGTCCATTATTTGTTGTCTATGTTGTCCCGGTATGGATGTCTAAGTTGAGAATAATCAAAAGCGAGAAATCCAATGCGGGCTTTCTCCTTAGACCTTTGTACAGGCGGCATAGAGGTACCCCTTTGTGATACTTGGTTAAAACATATGTATTGCAATGATAATCCAGGTAATCCGAGCTAATTAGGACAAGGTGCGGGCACTATTGGTATACTATACATGAGGCTTGCAACTTGTAGGATATAATTTACATAATACATATGCTTTATTACTACCGTTGACAAAATTGTTTCTTGTTTTCAAAATAAAAGCTCTAGCACAAATATAGCAATCAATGCTTCCCTCTGCGAAGGGCCATTCTTTTACTTTTATGTTGAGTCAGTTTACCTATTTCCTTCTATCCTAGAAGCAAACACTTGTGTTAACTGTGCATTGATTCCTACATACTTGCTTATTGCACTTGTTATATTACTTTGCATTGACCACTATCCATGAGATGTACATGTTACAAGTTGAAAGCAACCGCTGAAACTTAATCTTCCTTTGTGTTGCTTCAATGCCTTTACTTTGAATTTATTTCTTTATGAGTTAACTCTTATGCAAGACTTATTGATGCTTGTCTTGAAAGTACTATTCATGAAAAGTCTTTGCTATATGATTCAATTGTTTACTCATTGTATTTACCATTGCTTCGAATCGCTGCATTCATTACATGTGCTTACAATAGTATTGATCAAGATTATGATAGCATGTCACTTCAGAAATTATCTTTGTTATCGTTTACCTACTCGGGACGAGTAGGAACTAAGGTTGGGGATGCTGATACGTCTCCAACGTATCGATAATTTCTTATGTTCCATGCTACTTTATTGATGATACACACATGTTTTATACATACTTTATGTCATATTTATGCATTTTCCGGCACTAACCTATTAACGAGATGCCGAAGAGCCAGTTGTTGTTTTCTGCTATTTTTGGTTTCAGAAATCCTAGTAAGGAAATATTCTCGGAATTGGACGAAATCAACGCCCAGGGGCCTATTTTTCCACGAAGCTTCCAGAACACCGAAAGGGAACCGAAGTGGGGCGACGAGGCGCCGCCACACTAGGGCGGCGCGGCCCAGGGGGCCACGCGGCCCTAGCGTGTGGCCCCCTCGTCAGCCCTCCGACTCCGCCCTTCCGCCTACTTAAAGTCTTCGTCGCGAATACCCCAGTACCGAGAGCCACGATACGGAAAACCTTCCAGAGACGCCGCCGCCGCCAATCCCATCTCGGGGGATTCAGGAGATCGCCTCCGGCACCCTGCCGGAGAGGGGAATCATCTCCCGGAGGACTCTTCACCGCCATGGTCGCCTCCGGAGTGATGTGTGAGTAGTTCACCCCTGGACTATGGGTCCATAGCAGTAGCTAGATGGTCGCCTTCTCCTAATTGTGCTATCATTGTTGGATCTTGTGAGCTGCCTAACATGATCAAGATCATCTATTTGTAGTGCTACATGTTGCGTTTGTTGGGATCCGATGAATATGGAATACTATGCTATGTTGATTATTGATCTATTATCTATGTGTTATTTATGATCTTGCATGCTCTCCGTTATTAGTAGAGGCTCTGGCCAAGTCGTTACTTGTAACTCCAAGAGGGAGTATTTATGCTCGATAGTGGGTTCATGCCTCCATTAAATCTGGGATAGTGACAGAAAGTTCTAAGGTTGTGGATGTGCTGTTGCCACTAGGGATAAAACATCAATGCTATGTCTAAGGATGTATTTGTTGATTACATTATGCACCATACTTAATGCAATTGTCTGTTGTTTGCAACTTACTACTGGAGGGGGTTCGGATGATAACCTGAAGGTGGACTTTTTAGGCATATATGCATGCTGGATAGCGGTCTATGTACTTTGTCGTAATGCCCAATTAAATCTCACACTACTCATCATAACATGTATGTGCATGGTCATGCCCTCTTTATTTGTCAATTGCCCAACTGTAATTTGTTCACCCAACATGCTATTTATCTTATGGGAGAGACACCACTAGTGAACTGTGGACCCCGGTCCATTCTTTTACATCGAATACAATCTACTGCAATACTCGTTCTACTGTTTTCTGCAAACATCATCATCCACACTATACATCTAATCCTTTGTTACAGCAAGCCGGTGAGATTGACAACCTCACTGTCACGTTGGGAAAAAGTAATTTGGTTGTGTTGTGCAGGTTCCACGTTGGCGCCGGAATCCCTGGTGTTGCGCCGCACTACACTCCGCGGCCATCAACCTTCAACGTGCTTCTTGGCTCCTACTGGTTCGATAAACCTTGGTTTCTTACTGAGGGAAAACTTGCTGCTGTACGCATCACACCTTCCTCTTGGGGTTCCCAACGGACGTGTGTTGTAGGCGTATCAACAGATGCGAAGAAAAATCCTAATGGACGCGTTAGGTACCCGATAACACATGACTGGAATTCGACATCTGGTAAGACCTTAAGTGGCGCATGTCGAATTACACCAGTATCCCGAGATCATGTCCAGGGACGTGATCTTGAAGTTGGTTTTGGTGGGTTGCCACAAGAGAAATTAACTAGTACCTGATCCGTCAGATGAACTAGCCCCAATTACCGGTATCCCTGCACAATATATGGTTGATTTGTTCTAAATATATGTTAAACTCGAAGAAGTTGTGTTATAATTATAAAGTTGGAGATTTTCCCTCATTCTTCGATTCAAGCAAAATCTCGGGGGCTACTGACATAGGCATCCCCAATGGGCCTGCCGAGGATGGTACCCGGGATTCACTGAAGGCCCACGACCCGAAGATTATAAAGCCTGGAGGCCCAGTTAGGAGAGGGTTTGGAAAGATAGAATTGTATTAGGAATGTTGACTTGTAATTACTCGGGACGGACTCAGCTTGTCTCCCGAACTCTGTAACTTGTGTATTACGAAACCCTCGACTCCGCCTCCTATATAAGGGGGAGTCGAGGGACAAAGAAAGGATCGAATCTATTGTTAACACAACCCTAGCCTTTAGCAGTCGAGTACTTTTTCCAGCTGAAATCTTCGAGATCTACTTGCCCTCTACTTCCAACTAAACCCTAGTCTACAATCCGTAGGCATTGACAAGTTAATCCCTTGTCACCCGCCTAGCAGGCGTGCGCGGCTACGCACGAGGCCTCGCCGTTGCCGAGGTGAAGCACGTGCGCTGGCGCGCATCGTGCTCCACCTCGAACAACAAGTCCCAGACTTGTGTCGCCGTAGGCGGGGTGCTCCCGGAGGTCCGCCGGCAGCTGCGTACGGCGCCTCTAGATCTCAGCGATGCGGCCGCGGCCGGAGCCCGGGATCGGCGGCACCGGAACCCGATCTGGGCTCAGGTGCCAGCCGTGGGGGAGGTGAACGTCGCCCCACGGCATTGGGACGCTGGCATCCTAGAACATCTGCGCCACCGCTACGATGACGTAGATCCGGTCGCGGATGGGAGCCGGCGGCCCCATCTCGAACGCCGCCGGCGCGGTTCGCTGGCTGCTGCCAGCCTCGTGGTCATTGGCGGACGGCTCGAACTCCCGCTTCGGGCCATGGCGGCGCGGAAGGTCGAGCTCGTGCGTGCGGCCGGAGTGGAGAGTGGGGACTGGATAGGGACAATCCGCCTCCCCAGTCCACATTTAATAGGACTAGGGCACCGACAGGTGGGCCAGCCACGCGGACCAGGCGGACACGCAAGGACGCCGCATGCCATCCTCGGCCATGCAAACCTGGCCCAAATTTGGGCCGGGTTTGGGTCGTCCCGGACACCCGCGGCCATCTGCATTTGCGATGCGTGGCCACGTTGGGCCGCGTTTTTGTCCGATTTGACCCATTCGCACGCGCGGGCGTGGGATGGGTCGCCGCGTTGGAGATGCCCTGAGAATCTCCAGCCATCACCCCAGGAAGGCCCCCAGGACCCCTTTTTTTCATCCAGATGGACGAAAACGGCCGAGCCGCATCCCCGGAACCTCGTTTTCGCCCGGATTTGGGCTTTCATCCGTCCAGCGAGCCCAGGCCATCTCCGCCCCCCCGGGAGTGCTTGGGGACTCCGTACGAAGCGAAAGCGCGGGAAACATCGAGAAAACTTCCCACGCGGATGGTGGCCTCGACTTGTCGGCGACATAGGCCAATCGTCTTCCGCGCGCTTCAAAAGCCTGCCGCCGGTCAGACTTCTCCGGACGTGCAGCTTCCACGCGGCGTCGCCTCAGATTCACGCGCGGCTCCCTCTATTTATCGCGGAACCTACGGCGTCTCGCCGCATTCACCACCGCTGTCTTCGCTCCCCAATCCACCTCCACCGACGAGCAATGGCGGGCCACGACGCGGCGAACAACAGCTTTGGCCGCCGTTCCCTAAACCAGTGGGAGGCGGGACTCCTGCACATGGCGAGCTACCTGGCGCCACCGGACTTCCGCGTGTCCGTAGGATGGTGCCTGAGCACGGGGGGAGTCCCGATCCCACCGCTTCCGATGGGAGGCGACAAGCTCGACGCTGCTATTGACGATGTGTTTGTCACCCTCACCGACGAGCAGCGTGCGGAGGAGCGGTACCGCGCCGACGACTACGATGTCTGGAACGAGTTCTTCCGTCTCCTACACGAACGGGAACTCGCAGCGTACGACGGTCCTCCCCCTCCTCCAGCGCGTAACAACGCTGCCGGTCGCCGCCGCTGGTGGGGTGCGCCGGGCCGTACGCTCGCCCGTGTGCTCGCGCACATCGAGGCTGACAAATCCCGCAAGGGGATGCCACCGGCGGCGCCGAATGGGAACTCGAGCGACGACGACATGTAGTAGTTTATTAGTTTATGTTTCCGTCTGACCAAATTCAAATATATGTACGAATTCGGCCTATATATGTATGAACTCACCTACGTATGTTAAATATCTTTAAATTTCTCTTATGTTTGAACGAATTTCTCCTTGTTTTGTCCGAATTCTCCATTATTTATCAAAAAAATTCATCCATCCTAGGCTCGTCGCTAGGAAAATGAGCTCCCCAGGCCAAAAATTACATCCATCCGACGCTAAATAGCGCCGGATTTCTGCCTGGGGGAGCCCCAACGGCTGGGATGCTCTTAGGGAATCTCCAACGCGGCGACCCATCCCGCGCCCGCGCGTCCGTATGGGTCCAACCGGACAAATCCGCGGCCCAACGTGGCCACGCATCGCAAATGCAGATGGCCGCGGGTGTCCGGGACGACCCAAACCCGGCCCAAATCTGGGCCAGGTTTGTGTGGCCGCATATGGCACGCGGTGTCCTCGCGTGTCCGCCTGGTCTGCGTGGCTGGCCTAGCTGTCCGTGCCCCAGTCCTATTAAATGTGGACTACGGGAGGGGGACTGTCCCTATCCAGTCCCCACTCCCCACTCCGGCCGCACGCGCGCACGAGATCGAATTTCCACGCCGCCATGGCCCCGAAGCGGGAGTTCCAGCCGTCCGCCAATGACCACGAGGCCGGCAGCAGCCGGTGAATTGCGCCGGCGGCGTTCGAGATGGGTCGCCGGCTCCTCCCATCCACGACCGGATCTACGTCACCGTAACGGTGGCGCAGATCTTCTGGGATGCCGCCATCCCAATGCCGTGGGGGCCCGGCACGTGCACCTCCCCCACGGCTGGCACCCGAGCCGAGATCGGGTTCCGCGCCGCCGATCCCGGGTTCCGGCCGCGCCCGCATCGTGGAGATCTGGAGGCGCCGCGCGCAGCTGCCGGCGGACCTCCCAGAGCACCCCGCCTACGGTGACACAAGTCCCAACTCACGATGCACGCCGGCGCACATGCTTCACCTTGGCGACGGCGAGGCCTCGCGCGCAGCCGCGCACGCCTGCTAGGTGGGCTGACCGCCGCCCTGCCCCAGGAGGAGGACGACCCTGAGCTGCAGGCGGCGCTATCGGCGTCCCGCAAGCTCAACAACCTCGAGGAGCTGGCTAAATGGCCGCACCTCGCCGAGATGCTGCGCGCCTCCGCGCTGGAGGAGATGGCCAGGAAGGCCCTAGAGGACACCCAAGCGGAGGTGTCGGCCTTCCTCGAGATGGCTCGCCGGGAGGAGGAGACAACGCGCCAGGCGGTGCTCCGGGAGGAGGAGCGCCAGGCCGCGCTCCGGGCAGAGGAGGAGCGCCAGGCCGCGCTCCGGAAGGAGGCGGAGCTGCAGGCCGCTGCGGCGGAGCAACTCCGGAGGGAGGCCGCGCGGCTGGCACGCCTGCGCAGGCCGTCGAGCCCTCCGGACTTGCACTCCGCCTGGGGAAGGGCGCAATGGTCGCCCTGGCTGGAGTCCCCGGCGCCCTCCGGCGTGTCCAACTGGAACAGAGCGTTGCCGCCGGGTGGCGTCATCCTCATCGACGACGACGACGAGTACTAGTGGGAGTAGTACTACGCACCGGTGGCCACCGTGCTCCCAAACCCTGGCCTAGGGTTTTCTTTTTTTTTTTAGTTTAGAGCCCATAAAGGGCTTTCTTTTGTATAAAAATTGCCCAAAATAGGGCTAAGTTTAATGAACCCTATTTTAAATTTACTTTTTTCTTTTCCTTTTTTATATTTATTTTCTTTTATTTTTTTATATTTACGCTGCGTCCGCGGGACCCGGGACGCTGTCCGGGTATTACACGGCCACCCAAAGTCCCAAACTACCCAAAACGAATGGCTTAATACATCCCTTTGGATCGCAGCGTTGGAGATGCCCTCAAAGCCCGGGTCGTCCCGTGAGCTGGTGGAGCGCCCAGTTTTCGTCTGCATTTCGTTCAACTGGGCCTTGGGCTGACCCGCCTCGCTACGTTTCCATGGGTTTTCACGAGCTGTCGTCGGATGGGCAAAGAACGGACCAGACAGAACAACGTCCCTCTGCAGTTCTTTTCCCGACGTCAGAGGATCTCGTTCCTGATTCTGACCGCAGCAGGGAAGCCGCGCCGAGTCGGCCTCTGATTCCGACCGCGGCAGGGAAGCTTCCAACAGATATATACGTACCGTAGATCAGATGATTGAGATTGAGAAGGCACACGGCCGTCCAGCTCCAATCCACAATCCAGTTCCTGCGAGTAGAGCGCTGAGATGGCCTGTTCCGCAGATCACGCGACGAGAAGGAATTCCATGGATGATGAGGATCAAGCGGCGGCGGAGCTCGACCAGATCCTTGCTCGCCGCAAGAGCCGTGCTGCGGCCTCAGGCGCCAAGATCCGCATGCCGGACTCGGACATCAACTTCATAATGTCTCTCCAGCGGAGCAACATCCCGAGCGACGACGACGATACGCTAGATTACCTCAGCCGGCGGAACCCGGACCGGTACACGCCGGAGGTGGTGGAGAAGCTGCGGCGGGAGCACAAGGAGCTGGTGGCCATGTTCCGCAGAGACGACGAGGAGATCGAGGCGCGGCAGGCGGAGATCATGAGGGAGGTAGGCGAGAAGGGCTACGTGGAGGCCGACGAGATCGACCAGACTTATATTGACGAGGTCAACGAGTGGACCAGGGTGCAGTGGGAGAAGCTCGGGATGTCCAGCGAGAGATTAAGACTTTTGCGAATCGCCGATGAGGAAAACGATGAGGCCTTCAGGACCTTCCTCATCAAGCAAGCTGAGGAAGCTGAGGAAGAAGAAGATTATTACGGTGACGAGGATGACAACGAGGCTTCGACATTTGAATCATCCAAGTGACTGCAAGTCATATGCATGCATGCATGTATACGTTACCAATGCTGTAACTTGCACCCGAGTTTTGTTGATCAAACTGCTGCATCCAGTTCTAGTTTCAGTTAATAGAACTCTAGACTTTTTCGTGTTATTAGTCTATTTTGTTCAGTTAGGTATTTTTCAGCGTTCTGTTGCACTTAGCACGACGAGGACGTGGTTTGTGCCTTCCCGTCCGTCACGGTAAGGATTCCCTCGGTGAAGTTCATTCATCTTTTAGGTCTTCGCGGAATTCAGAGAGAGATATCAAATAAGATTGCTACTTTCTCCGATCCATTTAAGTTTCGCTGGGGCTCTCATTTCCTTCCTTCCTATCTCTCTCCACTCTTCCTTTGAGAGTCGCACAAGCCTCTCCGGCTCCTCCTCCTCTACTCTCCGGTGGCTCTGCCGGTCGGAGGGAATGGGGATGGTATCATAGATAGATAGATAGATAGATAGATAGATAGATAGATAGATACCCGTATCATAGCATGTAGAGCTATAAAATTAATCTTTACACATAATTGCATTGACTACAAACTAATAATTATAATAACCACTTAATGATATGCCATGTTATTAAAATAACTAGTTAACATTACATGTAGATGACATGTTGCCATCTACTATGGGTACTCTTACCATAATTTAAAAAAGCCACGATTAATTTCGCAGACCACCGTACCACCTCGCTCATGTCTGCTCATAGGTCTAGAATCATCAATGCACATCCAGTGCCACCTAGTTTTGTTCTGGTCGGTTAATGTATGCGAGCCGGCGCACCCTATTTAGCTGGGACTAGATGAACCCAGCGCGCTCTGCGCCTCTGCCGCGCCGTCCTCCGATATCCGTGTATGGTTTTTGTGACATGGGTCTTGTTTTGTCAGCACGTACAAATGGTTCTATTTGCTTAGTTTTATCAGCATGTACCTTAGTGGGATTTGCTGAGCTGTTCTCGTCCTGCACGCATACCGGGCTCTATTATTTGGGTATTGCCACACAAATTAATGTAACTCTTTCTTGAGGGGGTCATTTTATCCTACAATTAAAATTGTATTCATTAAAAAATTGATATTTCTTGAGCCAAAATGCATATGACATGAGAATCGCTATGGTATTTATCGCTACCTGATGGGAGATCATAAGCTCGGGACCTGGAAAATATTGAGTATTCCTATCAAAGAATGCTAAACACTCAAAATAGTACATATTTTGTAATTATAAAATGATGCCCATTGACTAAGTAAACACTGCAATGCACATATAGATGCAAAGTGCAAAGATTCATTCACAAATGAATAACTACGCATAGTTACAATCACGACAATAAATTATAACTTCGCAAAAATGAGGAGGCAACCACTCCATTTTACCTTTGATATACAATATTATTTATACATAAGAAAATATGCCATATTTGTAGATACATTCTTATCCTTCCAGTGCTCTTCTAGCACATAATATCTTTCTTGACAGGAAAACACCTCTATACTCCTGCCCATATAAAAACGTTAAGCACACATCCTCGTTACTAAAACTCCCAGCAAGCAATCTCCAATTTCAGCAAAACTTTGCACCTCAAGGTCATCACATATTTAAATAATCTATGTACGAAGTGGTGTTATGCATCACGTGACCCTTTGTTTCACACCACGAATGGATAATCATATAGAAATATAAAACATCAAGCCTTAGCCACATACTTGGCTAAATATGTACACATATCCTATGATGGAGAAGTAATTTCCAAGGAGATCTCAATATGGTAAATGAAAAAAAAAAAAAGACAAAGTGCATGATTAGAGGATTAAGATAATCTATTGAAAATTCCCCACTGACATCTAGTATTTCCAATGCAGATAAGAATATTTTCACTGCAGCGATTACGCATTTCAGCTCCATGAATTGATAAACTTAATTACCACTTCTCTCATGTGTAAAACAAACAAACTTAAAATATTTTATCTCTGATTTTGTACTAAAGATAATAGCGTCATGCATTTACTAAACTTGAAGATGGGGTAAACAATATATTAAGTAATTAATGGTTGATTCAAGCTACCTTAACAATCAAACATGGAACGTTTTTAATATCACAATTTAAATATGCTGGACCAAACTGTTGAAAAAAAGTCCATGAAAGGATCCTCTACATACCCAATCCATCCACCGGAAACTTATAGATGGACATCCTAGTACTGTAGCACACACTCTAGCAAATCAGGATGGAACATTTATAGATAGTATAATGTTTCTTACCCTGACAAACAGGAAGCACAAGGGAGTCGTCACCCAGTGGCTCCTTGTCGATGATCAGCTCAAACAACACGATGCTGAAACTGTAAGCGTTCTCTGAAGATGTGGGCATGCAGTTATTGTTAGCCATTCATCTTCACCAGCTGAATCACTATCATCATACTCCATAAATGGAAATCCTACGTCTTTGTGCCCACCCAAGTAGCCACCATCATTAGGATGGTGAAGATCTGATGCTCCATCCTTGCACCCAATACAATGACCTAAAAGGATCTGCCCGTGGTGGCTTTTTGGCGATTTGCCGGTGATGGCGTGATGCCGTTCTAAATCCCTCCCCGATTCTTTCCTAAACTGTCTTGTTTCCTCGATTCCTCCCAGATCCTTCCCCTTTCTGTCCTCCCAGCTCTCAAATCCCTAATTTACGATTCACAAAAGCCTGGAACCAAGAGGAAAAAATAAATACGTAAGTAAGTTCGTTCTCGCCGCTTACCCGCGCCGTCGGCGATCTGCGGCCGCCTCTGATTTTCTTACATCTGCTTCGTCCTTCGCCCCTTCACCCTCCCCCTACCACCAGCTTTCTCTCCGCTTGAGACTCTTCGCCCACCTTCTCCCACTGCGGCGGTGTCACCAGCCTCTCCCTGCTCTCTCTGTTAATGGGCTTACCAGCAAGAACGCATTGATTGGGCTCAACTCAAGACCACAGGATCCAGATCTTGTGCAAGCTCTATCCTAGATTGTTTGGAAAGAAGAAAAAGAGTGGCAGCTGCAGTCGGATCCACAAGAACTACTCAACAAATCAAGAGGCACTAGTCCCCTGGTTGACATGAAACTTATTGGATGGAATTGCCAAGGACCGGGTAGAAATCTTAACCGGTCAAGCAAAATGGGCTACCTTGATAGACTGATGTACTCCACCAAGGCGCAGGTAATTTTCATTTCTGAAATTAGAACCTCTAAATACAATTCTACCCAGCTGAACAATCGCTTTAATATAGCCGGTAGTTTTGTTGTTCCTTCTGCTGGTTTTTCAGGGGGGCTTTGGCTCTTATGGAATGACGAAGTTCAAGTCACTATCAGTTTTTCTAGTCACCACCTTATTTTAGCTTCTGTTCTAAATATAGCTTCTAATGTTCATTTCGCGCTTGTCTGCGTGTATGGGAACCCTCATCACCGTCAAACTAGTATCATCTGGGACCAGATTGCCACTTTTGTGTATGATAATTTAGGCAAACCAGTAATTTGTATGGGCGACCTTAACAACATCATGTCAGATATAGATACCACTTCTTCCCATGTGAACAAGTATCGCATGCGTACTTTCAATTCATATGTTAAACAGTGTGGTCTATTTGATCTTGGTTATAGTGGGCCGGCTTACACTTGAACAAACAAACGTTTTTCTTCCACTCCCGTGTTTGAAAGATTGGATCGTTGTCTGGCCAATGCTGAATGGTGTGGTATTTACCCGAAAACTAATGTGTTTAATCTTCCTATCATGCTCAGCGATCATGCACCTATTCTTATATCCACTGAATCTCAATTCCGCAAACCAAAGCTCAACTTTAAATTTGATAACTGGTGGACTATGGAAGATGATTTCCAAATGACGGCTAAATCTGCTTGGATTTCTTCGGCCAACAGGCCTTTCCATGCTCGAACTACTTACCTTGCAGGTTCCCTCAAGAAATGGTGTAAAAAGAAAAAACCACTATCCCAGCAGCTGGACAATATTCAGGAGCAAATTAAGAACATTCAGATGCAGCCCATTCAGGTAAGAAATCATTCTCTCGAGGCAAGTTTAAGTGTTCAATATGAGGAAACAATGACAAAATTAACGGAATATTATAGACAACGTGCGAAAAAACATTGGTCCACTCAAGGTGATAGGAACACTTCTTTCTTTCACAATGTTGTGCTTAAGCGTAAACGACGAAACCGCATTATTTCTATTAGAGATGCTCACGGGAGCAATCTCCATGATCCTGATGACATAGCCAATGAATTTGTGAGCTACTTTCAGAATATTTTCCACTCCTTGTGTTCTAACAATGGCAGCCCTTTCTTGAGCACTACTCACCCACAAGAACTTGAAGGCTTCACAAATTCCATTCCAGACAAACAGGAGATTTGGGAAATCCTCAAAGTGATGAGGAAAAGTGCATCTCCAGGACCAGATGGATTTAATGTGGCCTTCTACATTTCAGCATGGAATTGGATAGGTGATGATGTCACTGCTCTGGTCCGAAATTTTTATTATACATGTATCCTTCCCCCTCATATAAATGATACTCATATTGCTCTTATTCCCAAAAAGTTGGTGTGTCATCTTCCTTCCGACTTTAGACCTATTAGTTTGTGTAATGTTATTTACAAAATAATTTCAAAATCCTTAGCAAACCGTTTGAAAGAACACCTCCCAGACTACATTCATCCTTCTCAACAAGCTTTTATCGAAGGAAGGCGCATAAGTAATAATATCATTGTTGCCCAGGAGATTGCTCACTCTTTCTCTTTATCATCGTGGGATAATCATGACTTCATGGTTAAAATTGACCTTGCTAAAGCGTTTAATAGAATTGAATGGCATTTCATCACTTCGGCCTTAGTTCGTAAAGGGATTCACGATCACTTCATAAATCTAATCCATGCTTGCATCTCTTCGCCAACATTTTCTGTCATTATCAATGGTCAGCCATATGCTTCTTTTAAAAGTACTAGAGGTATTAGACAGGGATGTCCCTTGTCCCCATACCTTTTTGTTCTTGCGGTGAATGAACTAGCTCTGGCTCTCCAGGAGGAGTTACAGGGTAACCGACTATCAGGTATATCTCTAGGACCAAATTGCCCCCCTATTCATTCATTGATGTTTGCACTAGTAGGAAAAGCCTCATCAGTGGCACACGAAAATGGGCTTCTGTGGCGCACGGGAGGTGCGCCACAGAAACGTCGCCACAAAAATAAGGTTTCTGTGGCGCATCTGGATGTGCGCCACAGAATTAAGGTTTCTGTGGCGCACTGGGTCCTGTGCGCCACAGAAATAAGTAGTTCTGTGGCGCATGAGATGTAGCTGCGCCACAGAAATAGGTGCGCCACAGAACTATGTTTTGGTGCGCCACAGAACAATCTACAGGTATACTCGATTTTGTGCTCCCTGGTGTATTATACAGGTTTTATACTGGTTTTATACACCGTATACAGGTTATATACTGATATAATATAGATAGATATAATAGGGACATATATAATCATCACATCATCATCACATTACTTAGAGCCCGATCGAGTTATACATATAGCTCCATACAACTCATAATCCATGCAAATTAAGAAAGTTCTCATCATCTCTAGATACAAACGAAGTGACACCGGCCGCCGCCTACACTAGGATGAAATAGAGTACCGCCGCGACGATGGTGAGCAAGAGCGAGAGCACAAGGAAGGTCTTCATCTTGCTCTTGTTCGCTTGGTGCGCCCTCCACTTGGCAACCGCCTCGTGTCTAGTCGGGTACCCTTTGTAGCAGTTGCCGCTGAACTTGTGCACCTGTTTCTTGCACTCCTCCCTCTCCTCGTACACTCCTGGAACCCGCCCCTCGAACACGACGTAGTACGTCATCTCTATGGACACAAGGCATATTAGTATATAACGCAATGGAAAGAGTTAGAGGGTTCACATGCATACATATTCACAAGAATTAAAGCAAGGAAATAATAATAAACCTAAAAGACATATAGCATCGGTATCACATAAGTAATATGGTTCAACGATAACGACTACAATAGTAATTGAAGTCCAACAACGACGACCACCGTTTCGAGCAAATTAAGCAAGTTTAGTTCACAACACGGTACAAATTGTCCATCGACTCAAAGTAATGCTAGGCACACCGGCCTCGGTCAACGAGACGTCTTCTTGAGCGGCTCCGGGAACGGCTTGTACAAGTCCTTCGTCGTCCACGTCCTTCCATCACCCTGCCTATGTAGGCGTTCTTCGATATCCCTCTTAGACAACCCTCTGAGTTGGTGTAAGAGCCCCGATGCGTTGGATACATCTTGTAAGATAATTTCCGAGAGCTTTACTTGGATGCGATGGAAGTCTTCTCTAAGATCATCATCATTGATTTGCCTCGACATTTTAATGGGGTCTCGCTTACTAGGTGGAAAAGACATCATCTCTGCATCCTCGACAAACCCTTTAAGGTGATGGAGGACATAGAAGGCCTCCTTAATGCTGCCAGCTGGCTGCTTGACACAAGGGAAGTCGATCACGTGCTTGAACCCGGGCTTTTTAGTGTCCGGCCTGATATGTTGCCCATTCTTGTCGAAGGTGCCTCCATTTTTGGAGTAGCCAAGGATAGCCTCATCGAGAACACCCCTTATTCTCTTGTAGTCTTTCTTCGTCGTCGTACTCGACGAGTTGAAATACTGGGCTAGTGACCACTTCGGATCTAGGATGATGAGTGTGCAGTATTTGTCCCTGCTCAACACATGCAATTGAAATGGAATGTTGGAAATGATCGGCAATGGAAGAAATATATAAGAAAGCATAAGTTACGACGGCCGTGAGCGGATGTGTACTTACTCGGGAAAGACAGGCAGAAGAATGGTGTTGCTCTCTTTGTACATGAGCATGAAGTTCTGGAGGTATCGCACCGCCTTGGTCCGTGTCCTTGAGCCGTCCTGGAGCTGGCTATCGCGCATGTAGTAGGGATCCACTACCGCGATGTGGCGGGGTCTCTCTCTGTTGATCTTCATCTGAAGATTGATCGCGTATAGGTGGACCAAGTTATAGTCGAGCCGTTTCGAGTGAAATAGGTTGAAGACGTCCTCGAACGCTATGAAGAAGATATCCGCGAGGTCTTCATTGACGAAGTTCTGGTCGGACGGCACCTTGACCGAGAACACCGGGTAATTTGGATCCTTTTCTTTAAGAAGGACGCTCTCTAGATAAATAATAGTGTTCTGCAAAGGGAGCATTGGTCCACTTGCGAGGTGTTCCATGTCCGGAGGCAGTATCAGTTTACCAGCTTCATGACACCGGGGCAAGCCATCCGGTGTAGGTGGTACCATGTCGTCGGCCCGGATCCTCTTAGGAGCAGGCTGGCTCGAAGATGCGCCCTTCTTGGCTCCTCTCTTCCTTGCCTTCTTCACCTGACCTACTGGGGGTGCTGGTGGTGCTGATGGTGGTGCTTCGGGTGCTGGTGGTGCTTCTGAGGTTGCTGGGGTTGATTTGGGTGGCTCCCCGATGATCGTCTTACGCAGCGTGTTAGGGCTGAAAACGGTAGCAGGCTTGACTTGAGCTGGATTGCCAGCCTCCGGAGGAGTGTCTTGAGAAAGACCCGTGAAGACCAGGCGCTGCTTCGTCACTGTAGGGGGACGACCAAGTTGATCGCCGTGTGTGCGGAAGGCTTGTTCATCCATAGGAGGCATGTACATATCTTGGCTGCAGGCGCCAGTGTTGATGTAGGCATCGATGTCATCATCTGCATCGTTGCCATCAAGTGGCGCCATGTCCTGGACCTTAGGTGGTGGCGGTTGCGATGCCGCCGCTCTGCGTACCGTGCGTCTAGTTGACGGTCGTTGCGGTAGCGCTCCCAACAACTGTTTGTGGCGTGTGGTGGTGGCGGCGATCGTCGGTTCCTTCCGGGTGGCGGCGGCGACCGCCGGTTCCTTAAGGGTGTCGTCGGCGCTGGCGATCTTGGGCCGGATGATAGGGGAGGTGGCGCCGGTGCTTTTCTTAGCACTCGGAGGACCCCCCCCCAGACGAATCTGGTTCTTCGGCCATTTCATAACCCATGAGGTGCAATCCCCAAGGGGCAAAACGTCGCCTTCGTCTGTGCCCGGAGGTTGAAAGGGGGGCATGGCGTAGCGGTACTCCGGCACTACCATTACCAACTTGACCTTCGCCACGTCTTCCGCCAATCTAGCGCCGTGCATAGTGCGGGAAGCCATGACATGGCCGCTAGCAACTTCCACCAACTTGCCGCCGGGCTCCACCGCTTGCAGAAATATGCATGGTTCATCCTGAGTTAGGGGCGCCATGTTGGGCATCGTGAGATGGCAGTCACGAAAAGCATATATAGTTAAAGAAGATGACGTGAAGGAGTAACTAATGAGTTTACCTCCTTGATGGCGTCGATCTCGGCTACTGTCGATACAAGGGCGGCGGTTGGGGGGCGTCGATGCGACCAGTTGGAGCTGCGGCGGCGGTTGGAGCTGCGGCGTCGGGTGGAGCGGCGGCGTCTGGTGGAGCCCCGACGCCGGCGTCGGGTGGAGCGGCACCGTCGGCGACACGTGGAAGCTTGAGTTGCTACCGCTGATGCTGGGCACATGTATCGGCCCCACTTGACCTCTCGCATTCCAAGCAGCTAACCCCTCCATCAACCCAGGGGGGATGATCCGTCGGATCTTCTCGTCCAATAACTTGTTCATCATCTCCGTGTTCTCCACAGGCTTTTCGGCCACCAGCTTCTCTAGTGACTCCACCTTCTTCTTCAGCTCCTGAACCTCGGATTTATCCTTAGCCGACGACCTCCTCTCCAGCTTTCTCGTCTTGGCATCCGATCCGTAGTACTCAGATAGCTTCATACTTGTGCCAAAGCCGGACACACGACCACCCAACGTCGGTGGCTTGTCCAGCTCCCTCTCCTTGTATTTGTTCATCGCCCTGTTGAAAGGCGTGTCCCACGGTTCCGTCGACCCCTAGGACGACGGGCCAGCCTTCGTCAACTCTTCATCCTTCAGACAAAGGAACTTAAGGTTAGCCCATTTGGCTTCATTGCCTGATAAGATGAGCGAAATAATATAGAACTATCCTTACCGGGCACTTCTCAAAATCCCTCACATCTTCGTGATCCGTAATAAATTCCCCCGTCTTCCAGTCTAAGTAGTAGCGGGACCGAACAAAGTTCCTAGCCTGTTCATCCTGGATTTTGTGCCAGGGGTTTTCTTTCCCCAGACGTACCATCTCGGCATCCTCCTTGTCCCAAGTGGGCTGTTTTCCTCGGTAACCGCCGCTTCCGCAATGGTGGGTCCCTAAGTTCAACTCCTGCATTTTCTTCCCCCAGGCGGTCCATTTTTTAACACTGTCACTCTCTAAGTAAGACTTGAATGCATTAAAGTCTTCTAAGGAGATCGACGGGTCTTTGGTACTTATCCTCTCCCAGCTTTCACCGGCATCGATCTTTTTCTTCAGCCGGTTCTTCCAGCTGCTCAAGGCGGTGCTCATCTTCGTGAGAGCTAAAGAGTCCACCTTCTTATTGAACGGCTCCGGGAACGTGTATCGTTGGTGAAGCTTCTGGAGGAGGGATTGGGCGAGAGCCTCATTCTCCTTGCTTCTGAGGTCCTGAGTTATGATCGGCACGGTTTCACGGACGATGCACCCTAGTTGCATGCCGTACCCTTTGGCAACCCACGAAGGCTCCAAGGGTAGGCCACTTTCGGAGACTACCGTGAAATGATCGGTGACGTTGGCGAGCACTTGTGGCCTCCGATCCCTCCTTGGCCTCCTCGCCGTCCTCTTCTTCTTACCCTCCTGAGGGTTGCCGCCGCTATCACCTTCCGTGCGGTTGGCCGCGTTCTCTTCACCGGTCGTCTCTTCACCGGTCTCGGCGGCGGCGTCCCAGTTATCGTCATCGTCGCCGGTGTCGGCGGCGCCCCCCGGCCCTCTCCCTCGGAGGCGGCGTCCCGGCCCTCGTCGGTGTCGTCGGCGGCCTCCTGGCCCTCTCCCTCGGAGGCGGCGTCCCGGCCCTCTTCCTCATCGCCGGGCGACTCGGCGGCGGCCTTCCGGGCTGCTCGTAGCCCTCCCAGAAGTCCTTGTTGGCCTCTCTCGCTTCTTCGTTCTGGCTCCTGGGCTTAGAAGTGCTGCCCGACATGTTTATTTGCACTTCATTAAAAAAAGGCAACAAGTTAGTACAAAAGTCAACCAAAAAATTCGGCATGACTTTTGCTAATTTTTCTACGTAGGAGTGCCCATTTCTCAACCGAAACGGAAGTTAATCAACGCTTCGGGAGAAATGGGCAACTCAATGAAATCCCTGCAAAAATATCCACCATATACACCATATATCCAACATATCCACCATATATCGACCATACAAAGTTGCCCATCTACAATACATCAAACAAAAGCCAACATAAACCTGGAGCATCTATTTCAGCATATTTTTTAACCTGGAGCAGTACAACAACAATGACTTTCTTAACCTGGAGCATCTACCACCTGGAGCACTACCACCTGGAGCACTACACAATCTGGAGCACTACACAACCTGGAGCACTACAAAAACCAGAGTACATTAAAGCTAGCACTTCAAACCAGAGAACTGCACTTCAAGTTTTTAGCTAACATTAATTCATTATATATGGGCAGTACCATTGGTACAACATATAGAGAACTGCACAAAAGCATATACAAGATAATGAGCATGAGCATGATCATTTCATAAATGAATTCAAATAGTAGCATTTCATGTACTAGTAGCATTATATGCTTCTTCATAACCAATAGCTATGCAACTTGGTTATAGAGCATAAACAAGCATACAAGCTTATAGAGCAAGCCAACCAAAAGAGGCTACTGCCAACATGTGACTTCAAATGAAAATGCTATTATTCCAGATATAATTAAATAGCAGAAGCTTGAGCATCATATGGAAATGCTAGTGACTTCAAATGAAAATGCTATTACTCATAAATATACATTACAAAAGGTAGCTAGTGACTTAATTTTTTTATAAATTCAAAGAGAATTATACCAATAGCTAATCAAATTTTAGTAGATAATTACTTAAATTTAAAAAGGCAGTATAGAGCAAGCCAACCAGTAGCTACTGCCAACATTTGAGCATGAGCATCATTTAACCTTACATTACATACATTATTTCCTACCATCTGCATAGAAGCATTACATAAACCCTTTTATTCATCATTGCATGGAAGCATTACATCAACCCTTACATTACATAATTATTCAGACAACCTAGGACACACTAAAACTAGATGGCTGAAACTACAACTAACTACAACAAACTAGGATAACAAATCTCGGAAATGCAGTTTGGCTCCCGGGACTATCTACTCCCGTTTCCTAGACCAATGCATCTGTGCCAGGTGGAAGCACGTGTGAGTATACTGCTGCGTATTCGACTTAGTATCCGAAATATTAAACAGTGTCACTAGCGCACGGACGTTTCGGCAATGCCTGTACAGATTCTGGGCGGACGTCCTGGACCAACTTAGCTCGTTCAGTACCGTGTTTGCTCTCGTCCCATTGACACACCTCCGGGTACCAAGTGCTGCTAGTACTTCAGAAGGAGCTACAGTGGATCATTGTGTCTGCAACGGTTTATTCTTAGGTCATCTTCAACGGGGCGACGCAAATAGACACTAAGCGATCGTTTGCGTCCGCCGTGATCGAAAATACGTTTGGGTCCTGCTCCAGCGGGGCGACGCAAAGTGACTGGGCCGTCCGCGGCGACGCAAACCTGACCTAAATATGCGCTAGGTTTGCGTCTCCGTGGATGCTCCGCGGTCGCGCCGAGCGTCCTCCTTTTCTTACCCAGTCCCGCAAGTCAGGGACAGCGAAATCGAGTGCTTCGGTTTGCTGCTTTTTTCCCTTCTTTGCTGCCCCAGTGCGACGCCACCACCCCAACCCCACCCGCCACCGTCCTGCCGCAGCGGCGCAGTACTCGCCGCCAGCTCGGTTCTCGCCGCGCGGGAGAGCACGATCGTAGTCGGGGTTGGCTCCGGCGCGTACCTACCGCCTGTTTTGGGGCCAAACGTTGCCGGTTGCGCGGCCCGGACGTGCCGCCCACGACCTGTTCGGTCAATTGCGCAGGTACGTGTCTTACTCCTGTTTTCGGCGCTATTGTGCGCGGCCATTGATCCACAGTTCGTACCCACACAGATGGACATGTGGCAGATGTTGGACAAGTTCCGCGCAGAGGTCGTTGACTCCTCTTCCGACGAGGAGTCCGATCAGTCCACGCAGACATTGGCAACTACTGCGGCCTCCATGATCCACGAGTTCAATTCAAACCAGGGGCCGATGCACCGGGGCTCTGTCAAGAGCTGCTCAAAAAACCTGCCGCGCAACAGAGTGGAAGGGCATCTACCCTGGCTGGGACACACTGGTGATGTCTGTCCGTAATCCAAACTCCGAGAAGACGAGGAGGTTTGCCAAGATGCAAGAGGCTTGCAGGAAAGATGTGGAGCCAGGATTTGGTGTGCTCCAAGCTCGGTGGGAAATTGTCCGTCACCCGGCAAGAACATGGTCACTGAAGACCATGCATGAGGTGATGACATGTTGCGTGATCATGCACAACATGATCGTTGAGAACAAGCGTCCTGATGGCCGCAATGAGAAACGGGGAATTCCAAGGTGAGCTATTTGCGCCACTTCCCTGGGGCTTTATCTTGGGAGGACTATCTGCATATGAATGTAGAAGTCACTGACGAGACCGTGTGTAAACGGCTGCAGACGGATCGGGCATTGGCTGGCCATGAAGACCATGCCTAGAGGAATACCATCTTATTTTCGTGTAGAATTTTTAAAATTTGGATGTAATAGCTATGACTTCGTTGAAACTCTTTATTTTGTTGTTTTCAAACATCATATGCCGACGCGGAAATGCGTCGGGCCGCTGGAGGCACCCCCGGGTACAAACGGACGCGTGGACAAAAACGGTCTTTTTCGCGTCCGCCGCGCGACGCAAACAGACGCACGTGGACACCGATTTGCGTCGCCCCGTTGGAGATGCCCTTAACCTAAATTTAGGCTGCGAATGCGTCACCGCGGACACAGCTGCAGACGCGGTAGGGACTGCCCGTGTTCGTGTCATGTTCCGTGGGCCCACCTATCAGTGCCCCGTGCCCGCTTCACCTTCTCCACACAAAGTACTGGCGGGCGGTGTTGATGTGTCCTTCGCGCTGCGTTAGTGGTCCCCACTTCGGCTTCTATGCGCTATTGCTAGTGGGCAGCGTTGGACTTCCGCGTCAGGCATTGAAGGGAAGGCGTGCACCCATGCCTTTTGAGGCGAGTGACCGCGCACATTTTCATCCACGCCATTGCCACCTCCCCCATGTTCACCTCCACGGACTATAGACCAAGCGCCGCCACGGGCAAGTCCTAGCCATTTTGGAGGATGAAGAACGACCACGAGGTGGGCTCGTTGCGTGGAAGCCGCCGAAAGGAGAGGGACCAACGTTACGTCCCCATTGGCTATGATCGCAAGTTGTACGAGGAAGAGCGCCCAGTGCCGTGGACGAACGTCAACCTGCCCGGAGGTTGGCTGCTCAACTCGCGGTGGGTGCCCTCGCGTGGAACGACGAGATCCACCGCTGCCGATTTCTCCTCCCTCCCAATCTACGAGATCCATCGGCGCTTCGGGGTTTGACCCACGGCGCAGAGCGGGGGTGACTTGGGCTACCCGAGCCATGGCTACGGCGGTGGCCACGACAACATCGACGACCATAGCTGGAACCCCTGCAAGGACATTTCAAGTTTTCATTTGTGGGCTCTGTCCATCCAATGCAAGGGGCACAAATGAAGAAAAAAAATCTACACCATCATCACCTGCGTTTGCATTGGCAGCCATTGCCTCTCCATGTGCATCCCATCCAACAGGGCCACCCAGCGCTTGCTGCAGACGGTGATGAAAAAATGATAGTCAGCGCTAGCCATCTCAAATTCATACTAAAATTTGTAATCAAGGCAAATGTATTTTATATCTATATTGTGTGAGGAGAACTCACATGGTTATTTGAACATCCTAGTAGGATGAAGCTGTAATCAACTAATCATCTTATCCTAGGATCACTTCTTCTGCGTCATGTTCACCACGCATGCAAACATCTTCTTCTGCCTCCTCCATGGGCTGCTTCCTTTCGTCTGACTGCAAATTAGCCGAACATCCTGGCCTTGCAGCAGCCCTGCTGCTACCTGCAGCATTTGTTGGCCCTCTCTGCCCTGATGATCCCCATCTGGCATGAACATCTCGTGTATCACCATCAGCTGTGGGCAACAACACAAAATTTCAGTAGCAGGACAAAGCTGAACAAAAACCACCTAGAAAATGTACAATGTACGACAATAGAAATATCTTTTTTTTTTCACCTCTAGATGGGTATAAACACGCCACAAGTTTCTGCAGCAGTTCTTTTTTCTGTGCCCCCACACCTTCCATAATATCATCTAGGATAGTTGCTTTGTGTTCCTCATTCAGACTGGCCTCACCAAGAGGCACATTCATCTCCGAGATCACTTGGATCACGGCGTCCTGTTTCCTTGCTCCAACTTCCTCACCAATCAGCTCTCTTAACCTCTGGCATCCCTGCGGAACACAATGTCCCTGTGGATTATCCACCCACTCATATGTTTCGTGCATGCCCCGCTGTCTAGATAAAAACCCTCAAATATAGATGATCTGACATCTTGCCTGCCTAACAAAGCCTACAAGCAACGGATGTTGTCTTTCCTGGAGCCCTTCCATCTGCTCGTAAGGCCTAGTCCGCTCGTGCAAAAACAGATATTTTTTAAAAGAGCACGCGCACCATACCTACAAAGAGAATCATAAATCATGATTATGCAGCCATCATCCATGTTGGCATAAAGCTCTGTCTAGACTGTATTTTTAGTAGCAATCACATTCACATTTATTTAATTATCTACTGATGTGTCCAAATCATGATAGTAAATTGGTTATCAACATTCAGACAATCAAACAGCACCCATGTCCTGATTCTTACAAGTACCCAAATGTAATGATTCAGATGTACCTTGTACCACGGCAAGGATTTATGACATTGTGGCCTAACTTTTCTGCGTAGACATATCGACTTCTGAAGGGAACTCGAAGGACACCATGCCCAGTCTGGCGGTCCTTGACCCACCCGTACCCTGTGCCGACAAAATAGCGAGTACCAACTTTTTAATTGTGGCTAATTTTTCTTCAGAGCACTCCACTAATTCTTTCAGAATTTTTACTACTGCAGCGACATCTAATATGTGATCCTTTTTTTCCAATCATGTAGACAGGCACTTCAAATTCATGCCCACCTGTTTTTTCAGTGAGTTAGTCTGACATTTTTTGTCCAGCTAGTTTTAAGCAGCAACTGAACATTTTCATTTTTATTCACCAATGCATTACCCGGCAGAGTAAAACCTATGTGACAATACAGCCATTCGTAAAAACATTTTCGAACTACAAAGCAGTATATTGTTAGTACTAAACTTGACAGGCCTGAATCATTTTCTCGACACCAAAAATCATTTGATCTACATAGCACGATCCTGGGTTTTCACTGACTTCCTAGGTCTGCTACCCTGTTTTCCATCTGATTGATAATTTCACTCTACCAAATTCACACTACGGGCCTACATCACACTAATCGACTCCATTATCAGCACACACAGTCTAGAAGTCATGTCCCAAGCTGTCACAGCGCAAAAAAATTACGACAACTTTTGAGAAGCAACTTTTTACCTCTTGCTTCAGTCTTATTCACATTGCACTGCGCTGAGTCAATCAGCCTGCCTTCACCATCTCCGCCGCGGGCAGCAGCTACTGCACGGATGCATCAGGTTCCAATGACCCGACATGGCTGCACGCACCATCTTCCGCCGCTGCATCACTGCTTGCGGAAGCATCGTTGGTGCCCTTATACATTTGCCACAATACAATGACAAACAGAAATCATCCCGCTCGCAATCCGGGACAAATTTGACATCCTCAGTTTCGAATCAGAGTAAATCTCATTCACTTACCGAAATCCCATAGCCGTCGTTGGGGGGTTGCCGCTAGCTGTTGCAGGTCAAAGGTCCCGCCACCGTTCGCCCAGTCGCCTGCACTGCACGCCCAACCGCCGGGTGAGTCGCCGGAATCAAGAACACGGAGAGGAATCGAATTGCTTCTGGAGTGTTGTGGCCTACTCCTGCCCTCCAAATCGTCTTTTCTGTCCAGCCGTCCAGGTAAATCCTTTCAGATTTGTTCCGTGCGTCCAGCTCCTCCGAGGCAAACTCGCCGTCGCCCGGTCGTTACTGTATCGTGGGCCACGGGGTACGATCGTACGCTGGTCCATCAGTGTATACCTGTTTTCCAGCAGTTTGCTTGTCAGAGTATTGACCTGGAACACCAATCTCCAACCACTTCACAATGGTCCAGATAACAGGAGCAAATGCACCCGGGAGCCAAAACTGCAAGCTCAACAAATCTTTGATTTTTTTCATGCCCTTCCTCAGCCAGCACAAGATAACTCCAGCTTTAACCTTTTCTTCAAGATTTGGTTCTACATAGTAGGGCAACACCTCTGTGGGTCCTCCTTCCCTCAGCTGATGCTTATACTTTTTCAGTTTGATCATGCCCTTAGGTCTGGATTTTGGAACTGGGAGAACTTGTGTAGTGTATGTGAACACACCTAGCTGGTTCAAGCCATCTGCTGCTTCTTCTTCCCCGAACTCCGGCAAACGAAGCTTCCCTCTCTTGCACACTTCTCCTACGATACACTAGCAACTCCTTGTCTGCCCTACCCATAGAATAAGTCTTGGAAAGAGTGGCATCCCTAGAGCTAGAGGCACCAAGGGAGCCAGTGCTCCTCCTCTTTGCACTCCAGGACAGGTTGTCCATGTTTGGTGTGGTTTTCAGGTTCACTACACTAGGCATTTATATAGGATGGAGGGCATGCACAGAGGGTATGAGAACACAAGCTGAACAGTTGTGTTACATAGGACAATGCCATCAGTTTCTTTTTTTCAATTGTGATGTCAATCCACAAGAGGGAGAATATTCTCCAAAATGGGTCAGAGACAAGCCATTGGGAATATTCCCCAAAATGGGTCAGGAGAGCCTGTCCATTTTTGGTTCAGGAATATTCTTCAAAATCTGTCATATTTGGTCAGGAGAGACAATGCATGTACTGATGGTTCTTGCTAGGCAGAGGCATTTTTGGTTCAGAGGAATATTCTTGCTAGGGCAGAGGTGGCTAGAGGTGAACTAAATCCTAGGCAGTAGTAATTGGCAGAGACAGAGAAACAATAACAACATTAGCTTGTTCATTTTTATTTTTATTCCCAAATAGTAGGTTGTAGCTTGTTCATTCAAATAGTAGGCAGTAGCTTCTTTATCTCTAAATTCAAACAGCAGCATTTCATGTACTAGTAGCATTATTATCTTGAAACCCCAAGCAAGAATGGTATATCATGACATGTGACCAGTAGCTACTGCCAACATATTCATGAAAGCATCATCCACTGCATTATTTGGGGGAAGCAAAATTGGGCTGCTATAGGATCATAGGCATTCATAGGTTTGGGAAGTGGCCCCTAGCATCACCAAGCTATTAAACCACAACCAAAGCATCAATTATCATAATCTTCTCAACTAACACAGTTCATATATACTATATATACTGTATATATACTGCAACCATCTATGCATTTAATCATGTATTTAATCAGTGGTCATATGTGAACTAAAACCATCTATTTAATCAGTGGCCAAAGGTGAACTAAAACCATCTATGCATTCTTATCTTGCAACCAGGAAGCATGAGCATGATCATTTCATAAATGAATTCAAAACATAAAATGGCAGCAGGAGACACAAGTGATTCACTAGCACATGCAACACACACATGATCACTAACTCTCACCCTAATTCTGTTCTTACTAAATGACAAGATTAATATCTACATTTCTCTGCCTAACATTCACTAACTAACATTCAAAACCTAAATCAACCAATTCACTAACTACATTCACTAACCAATTTGTATCTGCCAATTCACTAACTACATTCAAAACCTAAATCAACCAATTATTTGTATCTACATTTCTCTGCCAATTCGAATTTAGAAAATGAGCATGAGCTATTGCTATTGCTAACAAATAATTCACATTGCATTAGTATTTCTTCTTGTTTATTCAGCCTTCTTACATGAAATAATCTTCACTACATTGCATTAGGATTCAATCAGACGATTACATGGACAAATTCCAAGTTGCGAGCAAGAAGGAAATCACCCAGCATCCCAAAAGCACCAGAAAGAAGGACTAATCGAGCAGGATTGGGGATGGGCACAGGGCAGTGAGGAGGGGGACAAGGGAGGGGGGAAAGGGGAGAGGGGCTCTCACCGAATGGCGGCGGCGCAGGGTTGCGGTGGCGGCGGCGTTGTCCTCCTCCTCCTCTGCGGTGGAGGCTCGGGCTCGCGCGTCCCTGCTCGACGGCGGTGTGGCGGTCCTCCTCCTCCTCGATCTGCGGTGGCGGCGGCTCGGGCTCGGGCGTCCTGCTCGGCGGTGGCGTGGCGGTCCTCCTCCTCCTCGGCGGCGCTAGGCGGTGGCGGTGGTTGCGAGAGCAGAGTGGCGGGCGCGCGCTAGGGTTGGCTCGTCGGGGAAGAACTGTTTGTGAGTGGGGAAGAAAGAAACGAGTCGATTATTTCACCAAGTGTCTAAATTCTGTGGCGCACCACCTATACATGCGCTACAGAACTAAGCATTCTGTGGCGCATCAGCTCAGACATGCACCACAGAATTCCTTAATTCTGTGGCGCACCCAAAGGGGCGTGCGCCACAGAATTTAGACACTTAGCAAAACAAAACGGGTTACTACTGTGTCCTGACAGATACTTAGCACTAGCCTAGTGGTTAAGGCCAATGTTAGCCCATTAGTAGCCAGGTTCGAACCCTGGCCGCCACACAATTTTTCTTCCTTTTTTTTCATATTTTAGTTACATTTCAATAAATAACACAACATTATTTAGCAATTAGTAGAGAATTATAAATTACTTGTCTCATACAAACATGTTCTTGTTTCTCTCACACACACATGCATGTACTTGTCTAACACACACACTCACACACATGTGATAGACCAAAAAAAGATCTTCTTCGTCCCGGCTCCGAGCTCTAGCATCTCTTCGCAATCTTCTTGCCCTTTCGGTTGTTGGCGGTTGAATACTTTATGCCGGCCACCTTGAGATTTCTTCGCGTGAACGGACAACCTTTAGAGGGTAGGGAGGTCTTCCTTCTTACTTTACTAGTAGTAGGCATGTCGAAGTGCCTGTCGAATTCCTCCTCCATCTTCGGGTCACCGTTCTTGTCCAAGTCTTCCTCGTTGGCGTCTCCTTGCATTCCTATGATGCTCCTCTTGCCCCTCCTCACGACAACACGGCTAGGCCTCGACGGATCGGTGATGAAGAAGCATTGGTCAACTTGGCTACCGAGTACCCATGCCTCATTTTTCGCGGATGCGTTCTTCGATTTTGCATCGGGTATAACCATGGTTGTGAAATATCGGCCTTCTTTTTCGACCTTCTTGGCCCATCTCACACGAAACATTGGCACCGTCTCTCCACAGTAATTGAGCTCCCATATCTCCTCGATCCTTCCAAAAAATCTTTCCTTGACATTAGTCTCGTCATCGGCGTATGACAGCATAGTTACTCCTGAGTTTTGATTTTCACTATTTCTATCCTTTTCCTTGGTGTAGAATCTGTAACCGTTGATGTCGTACCCCTGATAGGTCCTTACGTTATGCGCGGATCCCTGTGATAAGGTGTATATGAGTTTTTCATCTTCGGTAGAAGGCCTTTTTCTCTGTGCTTCAACCAGTTGAGTTTGCTTGAACCAACGCGTGAAGCTGGAGTTGTGCTTTTTGGTTACGTCTCCCATCTTCCTCGGCCGGCCCATATCGATGTAATTCTGCTCGACCATGCTTTTGTGCTCTTGCACGAAAGGTTCGATCAGTTTTAAGTGTTGTAGCGCGACCCGGTGAGCCCTGTCAAAGTCGTCGCGTCGATTTTCAATGCCGACATGGACTGAGCGGTAGCCCTCGCGGTGACCGACCCCAGCGAGCCTCCCGAGGTGCGTCCTGGGGGGTAGACCAACATGATCCTCGTCGTCCTCGGTGCTTAGATAATTCTGGCAGAAGGAGATGCACTCGTAGGTTAGAAACCCCTTGGCCATGCTTGCGCCTGGACGGGCCCTATTGCGAACGTATCCTTTCATGACACCGTTCTGCCTTTCGAAAGGCATCATGTTGTGGAGGAACGTTGGGCCGAGCTGCTTGATGTCTTCAACGACATGGAGAAGGAGATGGACGCATATATCACAGAATGCAGGCGGGAAGTAAATCTCGAGCTCACATAGTATCACCACGATCTCATCCTGTAGCATCTTGAGCTGCCTCACGCCGATCGACTTCCTGGTGATAACGTCAAAAAAGTTGCAAAGGCCAAACAGCGTATCACGGACGTGCTCGTCCATTATGCCTCGGATCGCAACGAGAAGTATCTGCGTCATTAGCACGTGGCAATCGTGAGACTTCATCCCGGTGAACCTCTTCTTCGCTACGTCCAAATATCTGCTTATATTCCCCGAGTAACCGTGAGGAACTTTCACTCCTAGGAGGCACCTGAAAAACTGCTCGAGCTCCTCCGGACTCGTTGTGAAGCAGGCAGCGGGAAGCTGCACCGCGTTCTTCTTAGCCCTTTTGCGGAGACGTTGAGTCCCTTCCGTCTGATCATCATCATCATCATCATCGTCGTCAGTACCGGGGGCTTGAAGATCTTTCCTGATGCCAAAATGTTTAAGATCGTATCTTGCTTTCGGTCCATCCTTGGACTTTTCTGAGTTGCAAAGAGTGCCAAGCAGACTCTCGGTAACGTTCTTCGTAATGTGCATGACATCGAGGCTGTGGGGCGTGTGGAGGACCTTCCAGTACTCCAACTCGTGGAAAACAGACCTCGCTTTCCATACACCGAGCAGCGGCTCTGGCTTCGATCGCTTCTTTCCCGGCGCTGGGCACTCCTCCCAATTTTTCAGAAGATCATCGATTTCTGCGCCGCTCCTCGGGCGTGGGGGTCCATCGGGCTCATCGAGAGGACCATGCTTGCCTGCAAATGGTATACATAGAACAGGAAATTAGAACCGCACCAAATGCACACACATGCATGGGCCGTACCTCTCCTCAAGGTATTACATGGAGCGGAAAAATTCGGCATGACCTCTCCTCAAAGTAGGACATATGGGTAGTGCAAAATTTGCCGAAACGGAAATGAATCAACATTTCGGCAAACATCCATGCACCACACCGGCACACAAACAAGCGCTTCACCTGCAACAAGCATCCATACACACGACGGCCACACAAGATCTACACGCATATGCATGTCTCCTCCAAGCATATGTATGTCTCCTCCAACTACTCACCTTCTAGATTCGATACCGAGACGAGACCGCGATCGGTGAGTTCGAGAGGAGGAGAGAGTATGGAGAGCCTTCTCCTCAACTCCAATTAAGTATCAACCAAAGTAAGTGCAATAAATACCCAAGCAAGTGAAAAGTAGAGTCAAAATGGTATGAGAGAGAAGGGGAGACGAGCTAGATGGAGGAAGAAGAATGGCTTGTGTAGTGTGGTAGGTGGGAGGTTGGCTCACTTTTGTAGATCTGGTTCGCTAATTCTGTGGCGCACCGAAAACAATGCGCCACAGAATACCTTATTTCTGTGGCGCACTGTGCAACCGTGCCATGTGAGAATAGCTTATTTTTGTGGCGCACAGTTGCAGTGCGCTACAGAATAGCTTATTTTTGTGGCGCACTGTCGCCGTGCGCCACAGAATAGCTTATTTTTGTGGCGCACTGTGGTACGTGCGCCATAGAAATAGTAAAACCAATGATTGGGGTGACAGCTTGTGGGGCCCACCAAGTTTTTGTGGCGCACGGTTCGCTGGTGCGCCACAAAATTAAGCTATTTTTGTGGCGCACCTTGCCTGGTGCGCCACATAATAAATTTCTGTGGCGCATGTTTCGAGGTGCGCCACAGAACTAAGCTCCGCCTATAAGGGTTTTCCTACTAGTGTTGCCGATGATTTATTGGTTTGTGGGAAAGCTAACATGCAAGAAGCAGCAACTATTTCTCAAGTTTTAAATCAGTTTTGCAATGCTTCTGGCCAGGTTCCGAACTGGAACAAATCTGCCATTTTGTTCAGTAAAAATGTTAACATGCAGGTCAAGAAAGACACTACACAAATTTTTCAGGTTGCAGAAATGAACGAAAACACCATTCATCTTGGTCACCCTCTCATACTACCAGCCAAGGACAGATCTACTGCATACAACTTTGTTTATGACAAGTTCAAATCCAAACTAAGTGCCTACAAAGCAAATAGACTTTCACATGCTGCCAGGCTTACCCTTATTAAATCTGTCTTTTCCTCCATACCTGTCTATTATATGTCTAATATTCTTTTCTCTAAGAAGTTTCTAGCAAAAATCACTGCTATCATAAGAAACTTTTGGTGGACAGGTGTCAAGGAGGAACAAACCACTAAGAGCTTGTGCCTTAGGGCATGGGCAGACATTTGCATTGAAAAAAACATTGGTGGCCTAGGAGTCAGAAACTTACAGGCATTAAATCAGGGCCTTATTCTCTCGGCGGCATGGAGACTAGCGAAACAACCGCAAAGCCATCTTGCATTGATTCTTAAGGCAAAGTATCACCATGATACCACAATGTGGAGAGCAAATCCAAATAGGCCCAAATCTGCATTTTGGACCGCCATCTTGAAGGTACGACCTCTCTTAAACTCTGGTGCTTTTTATCAAAATTTTGATGGTGGTAGTTCAGTATGGAGCACTCCATGGTTCTCCGAATGGGAATCAATTTATGACAATCTCATTATTCAGACCCAGCCTTATGTTTATCCTGCAATTGTTAGAGATCTCTGGCTACCAAACCAAAAATCTTGGAACGTGTCTCTCATTCAAAATCTTTTCACCCCTCAAACTGCCCATGCAATTCTTCAGACTCCCATTATTAATTCGGAAGGTGTGGACACACTTTGTTGGAAACTAACACCGACAGGGACTTACACCTCCAAAAGTGCGTACAAGCATTGTTTCAATAATCTGGCACTACCCTTAAATCAAAGACCGGAGGAGGTACCGCCACAGGTAAAACTTCTTCTTGATCAGGTTTGGAAGGAGAAAAGCATGGCTCCTAGAGTACAAACTTTTGCTTGGTGGCTTCTTCACCGCGCTCTTCCGACGGGTAAGCGTGCTGGTAGGTACTCTATACACATTGATGAGGAATGCTCCAGGTGTAGCTTAATTGAGGATGAAATGCACCTATTCTTTCTTTGCCCCTTTGCAAAGGCAGCATGGTTCAGCAACCCTTGGTTCATACGTTCCGAATATTATGCAGCTCAATACAACTCAATTCCTGCTATGATACAGGTGATTTTAACCTCAGGGCACCCAAATGCCTCTATTGCTAATGTGTATACTTTTATATGGTGACTTTGGAAAGCCAGGAATGATTTGGTGTTTGGCAGAAAAATCAATATACCTTCACAAGTCTACGCTGCTACTAGAGCCATTCTTCAGGGGAACAGGTTGGACGATAATTATGTAGCTCCCTTGCTTCCTCAGGCGCCAGGTTGTCTAATTTCTAATCGGGAGGAACTTCATGTCATCCCTGGATCGACCATAGCTGAACCATCAAGCATCACAGGCACCAAGATATTCACGGATGCATCATATGTACAATTTCAGAACCAAGAAAATTGTCTTGTGTCGGCTGGGCTAGAAATATATATTCAAGTGGAGGGCGATCAACCGTGCTCCCGGCTCTTCGTCTCGGCTATCTCGCCGCCGGTATCATCGGTGCTACAGGCTGAAGCTTTTGGCCTTCTACTCGCAGCGCAACTAGCAGATTATCTTCAACTCCAGGAGGTTACTTTCTTCACCGACAATGCTACTCTTGCCAAAGCTGCAGCAAATAATAACATGATGGATGCCCCTGGTCATTGGGAAATCAGGCCACAACTAGCTACTATCTTCAATAGCACCTCTTTCAACTCTGAGAGAATATATCATGTTTCCAGGAGTTTGAATTTCAAGGCTGACCACCATTCCAGGCTTGCTCTCAAGATTCAGAATAGACCTTTCTACTTCAGATGCTTGTCTAGCTCTCAGGCAAATGCTGCTTGCTCATTCAGAGATGTATTGCCAAACCAAAGTGTTGCCATGTGCACACTGCTCTCTGTAAAGTGTTGTTAACGTAATAAAAACCTTGTTCAAAAAAAGAAGAATATGTGGGCAGTTGAAACGAAACCCTAGCCTCTGGGTCGCCCTTGGGCGACTCCGAGGCGACCCCCGCGCCGCCGCCCACCAACCCCTCCCCCACCTCGCCAACAGCTCCCGCCGCCGCCGGAGGAGGCCGCGCCGCGGCGGACGGAGGCGGCGGGGAGCACCTCCGGCTCTCTTCCCCCAAAAATCCAAATCCCCCCGAGCTCCCCCCAACCCCCTCCTCTTCGTCTGCCCCTGCGCGCCGCCGGCCCTGCCGTGCTCGTCCTCAGCGCTGCTCCTCCGCCGCGCGGGCGTGCTGCCCCTGCTCCGCCGCGCGGCCTGCTGCCCGTGGGCGGTCCCATCGCGGCGGCGGCGGGGCGTCCTCGTCCATGCGCGTCGCCCTGGCGTTGGCTGCTGGGAGCCCTCCGTCCCCGTCTGTTCTGGCCGTGGAGGCCACGGGGCTGGGCCTGCCAGCTGCCCTCCGCCGTGGTGAGGCTCTCTGGCGTCTGCTGTGCGCCGCCCCCTGGCGCCATGCGGGCCTGCTGGGTCGCAGTGCTCCTCTTCCATCCCCCGCTGGTTCGGGCCGTGGTGGCTCGGGTCTCCTCGCGTGAGGCTCGCCCCCGGCTCCTGCGTTTTCCGGCCATCCATTCTCGCCCCGGGTGTCCGGCCGTTGATCCCGGCCCCGGCGCGCGGCTCGGCTTCGACGGCCGGCGATGTGGGCCCTCTGCAGCCCGACCGCTCCCCCTTCACTGGTGGCCCGTGTCCACCCCTCGCCGCAGTCTCCTGCAGGGTGGGGGAGGTCAGCCTGCCCCGATGCTTTGGTGTAGTTGCACATCCGGGCGAAAGCCTATGGACGACGACGCCTGTGGGCGCCGTGCTCCTCCGTGGAGGCGTCCTCTTTGCTCTGTGCACCTCCCGACACGCTCGGGGCAGCGCTCACCTCTTGTCGGCCCGCTGACCGCCCGCTCGTATACTTGCGGGACGAGGTTGTTGTCATGGTGGCCCGACAGAGCTGCCTGGACGTCCTGGGGTTGCCTCAGCTTGCGCCACCCTTCGACCACGGGGTCGGCACACCGGTGTCGTCGCCCCAGTCTCGGCTATCCGATGCCCTTCGACTGTGTTTGGTCTCGGCGGCACATCGCCTTCGGCAATGCCGGCGGCACACCGGTGTCGCCGCACGGACTCGGCTATTCGACGCCGTTCGACCGTGCCGGGATGCTTCTTCGCGTGCTCCTGTTGGTGTCCTCGTATTCCACCACCTGCTCCCCTGGTCTGCCTGCCTGCGGTGTGTATTCCTCCGGAGATACCCGTTTAGCGGACGGCTTGAGGTCCTCAAGGTGACGTCTGGTTGTGGCCTTGTCTGGTTCGTGCTTGTGGCGTGACTCTCCCCTGCATCACCCTTCGACCACGGGGTCGGCACACCGGTGTCTTCGCCCCAGTCTCGGCTATCCGACGCCCTTCGACTGTGCTTGGTCTTGGTTCTGCAGGTCTTCGTCGCCACCCCTCGCTCGCATGCCAAGTCATAGTGACTGTCCTTTGAGGTGCTAGCCTCCCGAGGGGGTTCGGTTGTGCTGACCTTCCCCTTCCCTTGTGTTCTTTTGTTTCTTTTTTCGTTTTTTTAGGTGTCTTCTTCTCCCCTGTACCCCTGTATCTCCTTCTATCTGTTTGTAAGAACATGGGCCTGCGAGGCTACTTTCGTGAAATATAACAAGCGGTGGGGTTTTTCCTCCCGTCAACCTCGAAAAAAAAAAGCGTTCTCTGAATCTGAGAACTCTACCAGAGCATAGCCAGGAGAATGGTGGAGCAGATCCTCGTATGTGCTAGTCCCAACGATCTTTGATAATCCAAAGAGGCAATAGCACCGGTAGTACAACAACTTGTGCTACACGTGCAAATTCATACAACAAGTTGCAGATTGTGGTGGAGTGGTACACAAACTTATCAACTTGGTGCAAAGTTGGTCCAAATGAACTTGACGTGGACACGTGGTGCTATTTCTTTTGCGAAAAAACACCCTATACATTTTTGTCTAACATAAAGTGACCTTTGTGCTGCCTTAAACGTGGACCCCAAACAACAATTAAAATTTAGGCAACATTGGTGATCGAACTCTTGACCTTCTTGGAAGATCAGCGCACAGTAGCCAATAGAGCTACTAATCACTAATTCATATTGTAAAGCAAACCCCTTTATTATTATAAATAATAATAATACATATAATGAGGTCAACACTAATTCGACGGAGTCAATGGTCACGAAGGCGGCCGCGTCGTTGACCTCCATCTTAACCGGCACCGGCTGCGGTGGCACGCGCGAGGTCGACACGGAGGAGGCGACGCCGCGATAGGAGAAGTTAGACTCCCGTCGGTAGAACGCAGGACGGCGCCGCGAGCCTGTACTTCGTGTACCTGTACGAGATGCGTCCAACCGAGGCCTACGATTTCTTGTAGGTGCTGTCATTCCCGTCGCGCCCGCTCGAGCTCCCAGATTGCTTGCTCAAGCTTCCGCGACGGCCAATCTGGCTGCCCCCGCGACCGCTCGACCCGTGTCCGGACACCATGGCGCCGCGAGGAGGTTGGATCTATCGGCGGCGCGATCGATTGGGATCGCCGCCGTCGGAATATGGGTGGTCGATGCGGCAGGCGGAGCGGCGCCCACATCGACCTCTCTATGCGGAATATATGCAAGCGGATCCAAGTTTTGGGCAGTAGCCCGGATAAACTATCTCAGCCAGAACACATATACTGTGTCCAATCTAACCCGAAAAACCCGCATATCAACCTAAATTGCTATATGCGCGCTGATATGCGGTGTCTGTTAGAGTTCTCTAAGAACAGCTCATCCTCACTAGTGTTTATTCTATATAATAATTTAGCTATCTAAGAAATAACACTTGTTTCTGGGAGCTTAAGTGGTTGTTGTGTGTTCGAATCACGGTTTACTATTTTAGTTATTGTTTTCTTCACCGCTGACATGTGGGACTTGCATATAATTGAGCTCTTGTGGCAGATAAAATTGTGTAGGGTTCTTTTTGCAAAAGAACGACGCCAGTTGTCTACACACGGTTTATTTTGGACTAATTTTGCACTGCGGGTACAAGTTTATGTACCACTCTACCACAGTTTACAACTTATTGTATGATTTTGCACATGCACTGCAAGTTGTTGTACTACCCATGCTATTACCTCTAATCCAAAATAGGATGACCTAGGCTCCAGTGCACAGTTGAAGTAGATGTTGCGTGCCTTCACATCCCGGTTGACGCTCCGCGGAATGCAACCACGGTGCTCTTGCAGCACCAAATGTAATCTTGAACCTCCATGCCGCGCGCAGTGCCCTTTGCTTTGATGTTCTCAGTAGCCTCACTAACATTATTGCCCTCCCATGTGTCGGTGCTCCAATCTTCAGTGGTCTGAAAGCCTAGCGACAAATAATGCAGCAGGTTATTTAAATTGCCGTTCTCCATGTACTCATATATGGAGATTCTTTGGTCACCTAATAAGCAGTAATCGGCCAGGAGAACCCGAAAAGTGCTTTTGGCTCCCGAGCTTCAGTGCTCTCGCCATTTTAAAAAAATTATAAGTTATTAAAAATCCGAAAATAATTCTGGAAATTGTCAGTGATACATCTCACAATCATGCGAAATCTCAACCCCAAATTCTTTTTATTTTATGCTAGACAAGAATAACAAATTCTGATATGTTTTTGGAGAGTGCATTTGCTACCCACGGGGGTAGCTACGCATGCGTCCATCGCCATTTAAACTGCGCTGAGATTCGTACTGACTCGCTTTGGCCTTTGACCGTGTCCCACGCCGTGCACAGTAAACCAAGTATCTAATTAGCTAATCTACAGCGACGCTCGAGCTCTTGAACGCGAGCCGACATGGCCTCACTGTCGCCTGGCGGCCGGCGCCGCATGAAGCCCCAACGCCGCCGCCTACTCCACCGCCAGCCAAGCTTCCGATTTGCATCGGCCCTGGACCCTACGCGCCGCCGTCGCCCCTTGCGATTTGCATCGGTCCGATTCGTGCCGCTCTAGCGTGGGTCCGGCCTGAGGATTCGGCCGCCTCTCCTCTACCTCGAGGTCATGGGGCGATGGGGAGCAACGGGCGAGCGCCTCCGCTGCTGTCCCTCGATGGAGCTGCGAGCCGCCGCCGCAGCCGCACCTACCCTGCTACTGCTGGTTCCTTCCGACGGGAGACTCGATTCCGCTCGTATTCGTCTAGGTGAAGCCAGGGGGCGTCAACCGAAATCCCTCACGAATCCGAGCGGGAGATGAAGGTGTGAGGCCAAAATCGAAGTGGACAGGGGACCGGCGACCTCCGCCGCACCCTACGCGCCGCCGCCGCGCCGGCCTGTGAGCCACCGCACATACGGAAGAAACCCGCCCTTCCCACGCGGTAAACAACCCGAGAACGCTCAAATTCGTAGGAGACTGGCCAAGCTGCTTGGAGGTACGAGTAGATCAGGCGGAGAAGCTTCAGATCCGGCCAACGGAGGAGCTTGGGGGCGGCCGGACAGCAAGGGGAGGCGGCGGCGGCTATCGTGTAAGCAGCGGTCAAGGGGAGACCGGCGACGAGGGAGCCCGTTTTTTTTTTTTTTACACAAGCAGACGAGCTCGGTCGTGTGCGGGTGAGAATCTCCGATTTATGCTAATTAATCGCTTGATATGTTAACTGTTAAGAGTGCGCGGGTGTTAACGACGTTTGACCAAATGGACACGTGTTGGCTGCTGAACGGGTGTGTAGCTACCCCCGTGGGTAGCGAGGTTCATCCGTATGTTTTTGGAGATTTGAAAACGACTACTCAGATTTACATTTTTGTCATTTTTGTGTAGTTTAAAATATAAAGTATTTGAAATTGATATTTTACACGTTTGTGAGATACATTGTTGGCTATATGCAGATTTTTTTCTTCAGATTTTTTTGAAATTAAAAAATATAATTTTTGATTTATTTGAAAAACGAGATCATTGGTGCTCATGTGCACCAAATCTATGTTCGAGCCCAAAACCAAGAGAACCAGATTAGAATGTTTAATTCGTCCCAGCTCAAGCTCTCTCACGGAATCTTGAACTGATATTTCCAAACCATGGACAACATGTGTTTGTTTGCAATTTAATTTTAGAATCACGATGCCTTTAAGTTCTTCCTTCAAGATTAAGCGAAAAATTACGTATTTTATTTAGGTCACCAAAAATGTACTTCCCCTAGAGTAAAAGATCCATTGGTTGCTAGACAATGTATTGAGTGAAACTATGGTAACAAAGCTAAGAAAGCAAAAAAAAGGAGCTGGCTAAATGTTAGATCACTGTCGGCAGTTCTGAAGTTTCCTAGCTATGTCACCTTTCATGTTGCACTAGAAGAACCCCGCGCTTTTTGCGCCGTCAAAATATGGAATGTTTACTTTCAGGCAATTAAAACTTCTGCAAAAAAATCTTCATCAGGCACCTAAACAACACATTGCCCTCCAAGCAGATAATTCGATTTAAACCCGTGATATCTTTCTTGTACTATGCATGTCATAGGAACATGTTTCTTTTAGTTGTATAAACATATAACATTTGGTACAAATATTGATCAATTTCTCAGGCACCTCGAACCCATATCCCACTCAGCTCTTCTTCTATAATTCTAGTTTCTTTTACCTCAACCATTGGTCTATGTATTGGCTAGCAGTACAAGAATTCAATCATTTTAGCATTTCTGTGTTGTGTTAATGTAGCTACCACCACCTATAGATATAGCTTTTTTAAGTGTTGTAGTGCGCCAACTTACACTTGTATTTCACCTTTTTTTTGTCCAACTTTCAATAACGATGCCAAGAAATAGTATGCAACCAACTTGCACTGGTATCAACATTGATTTGTCAAGATAAAGTCAAATACTTTTCAATAATGGGGCAAATAATATCTGTGCATAATTTATTAATAAGGAACTAAAAATACTAAATAAAAACATAAAATCAAGAGAATTTTAGATCCGACATATATAATAATGTTGACTTTTAGACAAAAATATATAGTATAAGTTCCAATTTAGGATAGATGATATGCATCTAACTTATTTATACTAAACTTTTATACTTATTTATAACTCATTACATTAATATATGGTCATAACTGATCTTATTGCTGCTTATTATCTGTCATTCTTCACAAAGCTTAGTTGTACATCATTACAAACCGCTTCAAACTAACTTTATTGCTAATTTGCAACGAAAAACTATAGTTGTTGCTTTTGTTAAAATGTGCGATTATAACAAACTTGTATTAATACATGCATAAGTGAAAAATAAAAAGTACAAAATGGCATGCCTCTACTAGTGCCAACTAGATGCATTACGCATATGCTTTAATGTCTACTCTTATATATATATTTTTATATTCTGAAATAACAAATATCTTTGTACAGCGTTCTAGAGATCTTCTTTAATGATTTTTTACTTTCGTTTTTTAGAGATTTTGGTGTCCTGCCTTAAGTATAGAGCAAAATAGAAAAATCGATGGTTGGTATACATAGTGGGCTAGTCACGTCGTAAGACTTGCTGTCCACACGTTTACACACAATATACTTGTCGAAGGAGAAAACGAGTGACTTTCACCGCTTACATATATATGTGGTCAAGTGCTTAGCTCCTGCGCGTCGCTCCCGCGGGCGCCGCCAGGGGCGAACCCTAGCTCCTGCGCGTCCCGACCTCCCCTCCTCCCTCCTCCTCCGCCGCCGCCGGCGAGAGCCGCCGGGCAAAGCCCGCGCGGTGCTGGCGGCGGCGGGACATACCTTACCCGCTCGCAGGGGCCCTGCGCGAGGCGTGCGCGGTCGGCGGCGGTGCTCCTAGGGGCTTGTGGAGCTCGGTCCGGCGGCGACGGCGAGGCTTGGCGGCGGCTGTTCTCGGCGGAGGTGCGGGCTGCCGCAGCGTATGGCGGAGGGCGACGGCGGAGGGCGACGGCGGAGGAGGCTGCTGGCGGCGGCCCGGGTTTGGGCCAGGCGGGCCCCGATCTGGGCCAGGCTTGCCGCGTCCAGGGCCAGGAGGGCCGTGGAGGTAGCCAGCGCCGGCGGGGCTCCTCCCAGGTTGCACCGCCGTTGGTGCCAGACCTGGGCCAGGTGGGCCCAGATCCGGCGGTCCTCGGCAGTACGGCTGCGCAGTCCATCTTCTGCCCGGGAGGGCCGAGGTGAGGCTCTTGCTCGAGTTCGGTGGCGAGTTCTTCGATGCCGACAAAGTGTCCGGCTTGACCGGCGGCATGGCGGCGTCGACAACGGCGCGGCTCTGTCCCCGGGCGTCGTGGCAGGGGTGCTTCTTGGCGGCGGTTCGTGGTCTCGGCCAAGGCTGTTTTGCGAGGAGTGAGGTTGCGGCGACGCCGCTCGTGGTGTGCGGTTAGCTCGTGGCAGGTCGATGGTGGCAAGGGTTGGTCCGGCCCGGTGCTGCAGGTGGATGGCGACGGCGACCTAGGCGTAGCAGTGTGGTGGCACGGCTAATGGGGCGTGATCGAGGCCTGGCAGGCGGCCGGGCCTGATTTAGGCCACATTGACCATGCTACTGCGTCCGGACGGCGGGCACCTTGGGCGTCGGAGGGTGGATCCCCTCCCTTGGGCTGCCGTGTGCTTGATGGCTGCTGTCAATGGTGCCTTCCTACCCTGCCCAATTCGAGTTGCGGCGTGCTGGTTAATCCATGGGCTCGAGTTCGTGGGGATGCCGGGGCGGCGGCCCTGGAAGGTGGACTGCGCGGTTGGCTCTTCGGCGGGCAACGCGGCGGTGGTGGTGGTCTCTCTCTTCGGTCATGAGGATGGCGTGGAGCGGACGGTGGGGGATCCTGGTGTTGGCGGCGTTTCGGCCTCGGCAACCCCCAGATCGTGTTTGGGATGCCCAACTTAGGGACAGCGGGCGGCTGAGTTGTCGGGCGTGGTGTGTGGATGCTTCCGGGCGAAAGCTCAGCGCCTCGGCGCCAACGACGGCGGTGCCTGCGGGTATCGCAACCCTCTTGGGGGCGTCGTTGTGGGTATCCGCCCCGCGGTACGGCTCCGGGTGAAAGCCCTTGACCTCATGGTCTCGACGGCGGCGGCGCAATGCGTCGTTTTCCCTCTTGGGGGCGTCGTTGTGGAGCCCCGTTTCGACTCGGTCCCGCGTCAATGTCCTCGTGGCAACTTTGGGGTCTCTGTGTTCTTTTTTGTTTTTCTTTGATCTGCTTTGTAAGAGGCTCTCCTCTCCACCTTGTATCGGTTCGGCCGTTGCGGCTTTATTTATAAAGCGGGGTGAAAGCCTATTTCGAGGAGGAAGGAGAAAACGAGTCTGAGAAAAAAAATACAGCACGCTGTATAGAAGAAGAGCAGGAAATCCAGTTTTACTTTGACTGTTGACGGCCAGTCATCAGAAAACATTGACTGACATTGGTCCAAGATATTATTTTTGCATCAGGTCCAAGATATTAAGAAAAGCACGAAAAGCTTCACGTCACGAGGTAGATGGGCATCGACGGAGCAATTCCTCCGAGGCCACTGCGGAGATTGACGTCCCTGAGGCAGACATAGGGAACCGCGACGGAGACGACGCCGAGATCGGCGACGATAGGCGACCGGACCGCACAGCCGGCGACCAGCACGCGCACCCCGTGGCGTTGTCGCCTTCGTCACCGGTGAAGTACAGTGGCCCGTGTTAGCGCTAGCACTGGCTAGCTCGCTCTCTCTCACAGCTCACGGACGGAGGTAGACGAAGGAATAGCGCACAAACACCTTTTCTGTATTTCAACCCGAGCTCATCCTCGTGGTTATTGCAATGGAGATTACAGAGGGAGTTTTATAGCCCCACCCACGTCGCTGCGGCCGCGCACACACGCACCCATGATCAGCACCCCCAGCTCGCGCACGACACGCTCCGACGCGATCGCCAAGGCCGGCCCGCTGCTGGACCAAGTCCTCCGCTCCGTTGCACTCGCTATCTCCTAACAGAAACACTAACACACGAACGCACGCGCTATAGTCACACTGCCATGCACACCATGCCGTGCATGGACTCGACCTTGGCGCGCTCACGCCGGTCCACCATGCACGCCACGGACTGCCATGGCTTATTGCTAACAATCACCCCCTAAGCCATGACCTAGAGCAGGCATGGGTGGTCACCGGCGTCGCAGAGCAGCGCCTCCTCCTGGTTCTCTTCCTCCTCCTTCTTCTTGGACTTCTTGCAGTCGCGGGCGAAGTGACCACAGATGCCGCAGTTGTGGCACTTGCCGCGCCTACGGTAGTTGTCGCCGCCGCCGTCGTAGCCGCCGCCGCGTGTACGGCGTCTCTGCTCCCATTGCGCCGCCGTGAGCAGCAGCTGGTCCCCATGACGCTCTCCGCCAACGGCTGCCTTGCGCCGCTCCGTCCGCTCCTGGAACGCCTTGAGACCCCCGAGCACCTCGTCGAAGCAGATGGTCTCGACGTCGCAGAACTGCTCGATGCCGGCCACCGCCGCGAACAGCGATTCCGGGACGGTGTCGAGCAGCTTCTTCACCATCTGGGCGTCGCTCAGCGTCCCGCCGAGGCTTGCAAACTTGGCGGCCATGCAGCCGATCTTGCCGGCGTAGACGTCCAGCTCCTCGCCGTCCGCCATGATCAGCCGGTCGAACTCGCCGCGGAGCGTCGACAACCGAGCTGCCTTGACGCGGTCCGCGCCGATGAACCACGCTTTGAGGCACTCCCAGATCGCCGCCGCCCGTCGAGGTTCGCCTCGACCTTGATCGCCCAGACGGTGTAGTTGTCGCGGGTGAGCATCGGATAGAAGAGCGGCATCGCGCTCCCCCCGGCGCCACCACCGTGCGGAACCGACGCCATCGCCCTGGCTCTGATACCACTTGTGAGCCCTAGCACTGGCTAGCTCGCTCTCTCTCACAGCTCAAGGACGGACGAAGGAATGGCGCACAAATACCTTTTCTGTATTTCAACCCGAGCTCATCCTCGTGGTTATCGCAATGGAGATTACAAAGGGAGTTTTATAGCCCCAGTTCGCACCCACGTCGCTGCGGTCGCGCGCACACGCACCCATGATCAGCACCCCCAGCTCGCGCACGCGCTCCGACGCGATCGCCACGGCCGGCCCGCTGCTGGACCAAGTCCTCCGCTCCGCTGCACTCGCTAACTCCTAACAGAAACAGACTAAACACACGCATGCACGCGCTACAGTCACACTGCCATGCACACCATGCCATGCATGGACTCGACCTTGGCGCGCTCACGCCGGTCCACCATGCACGGCACGGACTGCCATGGCTTATTGCTAACAGCCCGGGCGGCGCGAACGCGGCAGCACTACTGCAGGAGAACGCACCGGCGGTCCGAGCGGCGGGTTGGAGGAGGGGTGGTTGAAGAAGACGTGGAGCGCCATGGCTGCGTCTGCCGTGCATTGATGTTTCTTGGAGATGAATTTGTTTGATGTATCTTGGACATAAATTTGTTAGATAATTAGATATAATTTTCATGATTAATTTCAAAGAGACAAAAAACTCGTCCGCATCGCTCCTCGCTTGGGGCGACTCGGGCGCCCCCAACCCTAACTTCCCCCGCCGCCTCCCCATCACCCAGCCTCGCCGCCGCCTGAGACCGATGGCGGGCAAGCCCGCGACATCGAGGATGGCGGCGGCGAGGCGACCTCCGAGCGCTGCGTTCGTTTCGGCGGCCGGCGCGCCCGTTCTCGGCGGCAAGATGCGGAGTTCATCCTGGCCATGGACTGCTCGACCTTCCTCAACCTCCGTCTTCTCCCGCGCGGAGACGGCTCCAAGCTTCACGCCGCAGGTGCTGGCCACCATGGAGTGGGTCAAGGTGACCTTTTGCAGCAGATCTAGGCGGGCAGCGGCTGCAGGCGGGACAGGGGTCCCAGGCACCCATCGCCGGCGCGGTGCCCCGGCGGGTGTGGCCTCCCTTTGCTCTTCCCCGTCCTGGTATCGTCGGCAAGCTCCTGGTCGTCATCGTCGCGCGTTGCACGCGCTTCTGGCCGCCTAGATCTGGGGATCTGATGGCCAAGTCGTGCCTTTTCGTCGAGCTGCGGTTGGTTGGTGTTGTGGCCAGGGTCGTCCCGGTGTGTGTGTGGCTTTGCCTCTTTGGCTTGTCGGTTCGGGGGAGTTGGGAGGCCGGAGCGGCGGCTCCGGGTGGCGGACGCACGAGCGGCTCTGCGGCGAGCCTCGTGGCGGTGGTGTTGGTCGGGTCCCTTGGTCGTGAGGGCGGCAAGGCACGCGGCATCGGGAGCTCCTAGCGAGGTTTGGCACGGGTGCCATTCCTCGCCCAGATCCAGATCTGGAGGCGCGGTTGTAGTCATGGTGTCCCTCGCCTTCGCGGTGGGGGCTAGAGCTAGTTCCACGACTCGGGGTAGATGAGTGTTGTGGCCGAGCGAAAGCTCAGGCCGACGATGTCGGTTCTGGTATCGGCGACGCCCATGGGCGCCGCTTCCCCTCTTGTGGGCGATGCCGAGGCTCCACCTCACCTCCCCAAGTTCTTGCTCCGGGTGAAAACCTGGTCTTCGGACCAGGCGGTGGCGGCGCTGCTGCGTCGTAACCTCATTGGAGGCACCGCTTTGGAGCAGAGATCCTATCTTCGGCATGCTTGCTTCAGTGGTAAAGGTGGAGATTTCTCTGCGGTCGAAGAGTTGTCACAGTGGCTTCCTAGCTCCAGTGCTTAGTGGGAGGCTAGTTTAGCCCATGGAGGCGTCATCCACCTCGGTGCTATGTTCGCCGAGCGACGCAACGGCGGTCGGCGGGGTGCCGTCCGCCGCTGTTGTTGGTGTTGCGATGGGCTGGGGTTCGTCCCCACTGTAAGGGTATATTGCCCCTATGTGTGGTTTTTGTAATTAAGTGACAACCCCTATGGACTAATGTTTTCATTGAGTTTACATGAAGGAATATTCCATATGTACTACTTGTAGTCCATGTGTTGGATTCAAGTATGGATGCCATGAAGATAAAGATATACATTGAGTATTGGCATCAAGATCATCGATTTCAAGACATATATGTGATATGATCAAGGAGAAGAAATAAAGATGGAGTTCCTATGTGGAACTCAATATTAGCCATGCTCTAGCTTATGTGATAAGCAATGGATGATCAAGATCTTGAGTGCTTGATTCCAAGTGAAGAATTCAAGTTAAGGCTCTAAGTCGGTGTCATGATAGTCTCGTAAGTTGAGCTATGGTTGACTAAGATTTAGAGCATGTAAACAAATAAAGAATTATTTATACACCTCAAGATAGTATGATAGAGCATGAGAAGATACAAGGTTGACCAATACAAAGAGTGAATAATAGATTCAAGTTTGGTCAACACATGAAGCATGAAGAATGTGCCACGTGAAGTCATGTGGTATGGTAAGCCTTGTCAATTATGCTTTATGAACTAACCCATCATATATGTGCCCTTGTGTTGTCTATGTGGGTTAGGTATCTTTACATGAGCATACATCAAAAGGGAGATCTCATATAGCCCATGAGAGGATGACATCAAGTGGTGATCGTCATCAAGGTCGAGTTGGGCAAGTTCAAGTTGAGCATCTCAAGAGGATCATGCTTAAAGCTTGCCGTCCATTTGGTGATAATGGACATGTGAAGATGTGCATCAATGGAGCTTTCCCATCATGGTGCATGGGGGAGCATTTGTGAGTCTTCACGAAGCAACAATGATCAAGTGAGGCATTCCGGCTTGAGTGGAGCTTGAAGAGTTATCATCAAGATCAAGCGGGGTGTGATACGCCTCAAACGTATCTATAATTTCTTATGTTCCATGCTACTTTTATGATGATACTCGCATGTTTTATACACATTATATGTCATATTTATGCGTTTTCCGGAACTAACCTATTGACGAGATGCCGAAGGGCCAGTCCCTGTTTTCTGCTGTTTTTGGTTCCAGAAATCCTAGTAAGGAAATATTCTCGGAATTGGACGAAATCAACGCCCAGCATCCTATTTTCCACGAAGCTTCCAGAACACCCGAGAGCCGCCAGAGGAGGGCCCTGTGGGCCCCAGATGACAGGCCGGCGCGGCCCAAGGGGGGGGCGCGCCCCCCTACTGTGTCGTCGCCCCGTCAGCCTTCCGACTCCGCCTCTTCGCCTATTTAAAGGTCCCTGACCTAAAACCTCGATACGGAAAAGCCACGGTACGAGAAACCTTCCAGAGCCGCCGCCATCGCGAAGCCAAGATCTGGGGGACAGGAGTCTCTATTCCGGCACGCCGCCGGGACAGGGAAGTGCCCCCGGAAGGCTCCTCCATCGACACCACCGCCATCTTCATCAACGCTGCTGTCTCCCATGAGGAGGGAGTACTTCTCCATCGAGGCTCGGGGCTGTACCGGTAGCTATGTGGTTAATCTCTCTCCTATGTGCTTCAATACAATAATCTCATGAGCTGCCTTACATGATTGAGATTCATATGATGATGCTTGTAATCTAGATGTCATTGTGCTAGTCAAGTGGATTTTACTTATGTGATCTCCGGAGACTCCTTGTCCCACGTGTGTAAAGGTGACAGTGTGTGCACCGTGTGGGTCTCTTAGGCTATATTTCACAGAATACTTATTCACTGTTATGAATGGCATAGTGAAGTGCTTATTTATATCTCTTTATGATTGCAATGTGTTTTGTATCACAATATATCTGTGTGCTACTCTAGTGATGTTATTAAAGTAGTTTATTCCTCCTGCACGGTATAATGGTGACAGTGTGTGCATCGTGTAGTACTTGGCGTAGGCTATGATTGTGATCTCTTGTAGATTATGAAGTTAACTATCGCTATGATAGTATTGATGTGATCTATGCCTCCTTTCGTAGCGTGAAGGTGACAGTGTGCATGCTATGTTAGTACTTGGTTTGGTTATGTTGACCTGTCATGCACTCTAAGGTTATTTAAACATGAACATTGAATATTGTGGAGCTTGTTAACTCCGGCATTGAGGGTTCGTGTAATCTTACACAGTTAGTGGTGTTCATCATCCAACAAGAGGGTTTAGAGTCTAGCATCTATCTATTTATTCTGTTATGTGATCAATGTTGAGAGTGTCCACTAGTGAAAGTATGATCCCTAGGCCTTGTTCCTAAATACCGCTATCGCTGTTTGTTTACTGTTTTACTGCATCTATACTTCCTGCAATATTACCACCATCAACCACACACCAGTCCTGGACAGCAAAGCACTTTTCTGGCACCGTTGCTACTGCTCGCATTTATTCATACCACCTGTATTTCACTATCTCTTCGCCGAACTAGTGCACCTATTAGGTGTGTTGGGGACACAAGAGACTTCTTGCTTTGTGGTTGCAGGGTTGCATGAGAGGGATATCTTTGACCTCTTCCTCCCTGAGTACGATAAACCTTGGGTGATCCACTTAAGGAAAACTTGCTGCTGTTCTACAAACCTCTGCTCTTGGAGGCCCAACACTGTCTACAAGAATAGAAGCACCCGTAGACATCAGGGTGCGCAACGCAAAGGTATGACCTTTCTAGGTTTTCCTTTTACCGGTCTCAAGGTGGATGTTGGGAGACCGGATTATAGGGTAGATAGCCACACTATCAAGAGGGACTTTCGGTTGGGTAACTTGATCACATCGTCTTAGGGAGCTCAATCCTTTGCATACTTTGCATATCCCTATTGCTTCTTGGTGTTTCTCTGTGTGAGGTTCTTGAGTTTGTTGCTAGCTTTACAAAAAGCCCAAGTTCATCGAAAACGGAATCCGCATGCATCTTCTATTGCGTTTTCTAGTTTGGACGCCTTCATCGTTACTTGACGGTGGGAGACTCCCTCTCTAAAATTATCTAAAAATATCCTGTGAGGAGTCTCCATATTTTCAACAAAATTGGTTTCATGTCAATCGGAGTTCGGGAGCATTTTCTATTTTTAAGAAAAATAAAAGGTTTTTCAGAGTCCTGAATTCCGGTATCTGGCCCGGTCCACCGGGTGCTGCTGCCGGTCAGTCCGGCAGCCAGCCCGGCCTGCCGAGCGCTGCTACCGGGCGGGCCGGCATCTGGCCCGGCCAACCGGGCGTGGTGCCGACCGGCCCAACCTCCTGGTCAGCCCGGTCTCTGGCCCGGCTTGCCGGGTGCTGCTGCCGGGTATTTCGGCAGCCAGCCCGGTTAACCGGGTGCTGCTACCGGGAAGCCCGGTATTACCGGGTCAGCTACCGGGTTGCTCGACTTTGCCTCAAACGGTCAGTTTTCTCAGCCCGACTTTTTCCCCAACGGTTACATTTCGGCTTGGGCTATAAATAGGCCTTCTTCCACCTTGGGCAAAAAAAAGTTCTTCCACTCTCTCTCCTCCGTTGTTGCCTTTGAAGAACTTGCCCTATCTCTTGATTCCCCCATGATTCTTGCTCATTCTTGAGGGATCTAAGAGAGGAGATCTAGATCTACAATCCCCACCAATCCATCTCTCCTCTAAGTGAGGAGAACTGTTTAGATCTAGATCTTGGAGTCATTTGTTGATTTCCTCTTTGTTCTTCCTCTCTAATCTCATCCTAGCATTTGTTGCTTTGGTGGGATTTGAGTGTGAAGGATCTGAACACCTCTAGTGTTCTTGCTTTGCATCATTGCATAGTGTTGAGCTCTCCACCACGATTAGTTCGAGTGAGAGACCGTGAACTTGTTACTCTTGGAGGGAGACCTCCTAGTTGGCTTGGCGGTTGGTGCTCCGGTGATCTCTTCAAGGAATATTGTGAAGAGGTCCGGGCTTCTCCTTCGTGGAGCTTGTGAAGTGGTTGTGGAGCTTGCCATCTCCGGAGTGGAGGAAAAGCTAACCATACGGAAAGGGCCATTATCCTTCGTGGCTGTGGCTTGGAGAATAGGGTGAGCCTTCGTGGCGTTGGGGAATCCTTCGTGGGACCTCCACTCCTCCAAACGTGACGTACCTTCTTGCAAAGGAAGGGAACACGGGAATACATCCTCATCTCCGCGTGCCTCGATTATTTCTATAGCCGAGCTTACTTTCCTTGTGATAGCCATCGTGCTTGAAGTACATATATCTTGCTATCACTTGTGCATCAATATCTTGTGCCTATCTTGCTTAGCTCTAGTTGTTATTGTTGCACTTAGTTGAGCCTAAAATATTTAGGAGTTGTGCTTGTAAACTAAACTTTATTTTAATTCCGCATTCTTACAAGCCAAATCCGCAAGAGTTTTTAAACGCCTATTCACCACCCCCCCTCTAGGCGACATCTCGTCCTTTCACCCACGCGGACATGTCTGACGATGTCGTCACCACCGGTTCCGGACTTGGGGTTGGACCGTGGCCATGGCTGGTGACCTTCGCACGACACTGTGATGTTGGGCTCCCTCTCTTTCGCTCGTCGTCTTCGCGAGGCTTCATTTTTCTTCTCCTGCGCTCTTTATGTTACCAAGCTTGTTCTACTTGATGTGGCGCCTTCTGCGGTCAAGCCTTCGTGCTTGGCCTATTGTTGTGCTCTATTTTTCGTCTTAGCTTGATCCTTGATCTGCGTTGTAAGAGGATGTCCTCAACACTTTGTATCGTTTCGGCCGTGCTGGCTTTATTAATTTAAAGTCGGGCTTTATAGCCTTTTATCTAAAAAATGATTAATTTCAAAATATTAAGCATGACAACATTAACTACTAACATGTGTACCTCGAACATACTAGATGCAGTAATCAACATGAATAATATCAGGGTAAACGATACAACATTCATCGCTAAACAGATCGAGATATGTCACACGTACCGCTCTGGTGGAGGCGGTGGAGTTGTAGCAGCTGCCGTTGCAGTAGTAACGTTGTTGATGACAACGTTGTTGACGACGAGTCGAAGTAGATGTCGTTGAAGGCGACGGTAGGCAGCAGTCGTGCAAAGCACTTCCCAAAAATCTAATTCCTCTCCCATATAGGATCACAAGAGCGAGCGGTTCTGAAGACCTGCTACGATGGCAGTGGCTCGAGGCTCAAGCCACTCACCACAATCGCGGCGCGTCGTGTCGTGTCGTGTCGAGTCGAGTCGAGCGAGGAGGAGGAGCGTGCGTGTACCATCCTCTTCTCACTCACTCACTTACTAGCGGTGGAACAATCCACCTTATAAGGTGGTCTAATTTCCTCTCAATTTTTCATGTGGGACTAAATTTGCCACCTCTTGCCACTCTCTAGTGAGCTACCACCAACTTAGCTTCAAACTCATATGAGCTGCCATAATGTGAGCTTTGAGATTTATTGGAAAATCTGAAATCTAATATAACTCTCACTCTCAAGAGAATATCGCCTTCAAAAAAGATGATAATAATACGTAAGATTTAGTAAAACAAGTACTCTCTCCGTCTCAGTTTACTAGTCTTTCCTGTATCTCTAGGTCATCAATTTGACCTATATAATTTAAACTATATAATATAAAAATTATATCATTGGAAAATAGAACATCTAAGCTATCTAATGATATAATTTTTATAACATATAACTAATGCTAACTTGATCAAATTTACGCGTGCATCTAATAAACTGTGAGATAGGGAGTATCATATGTGAGCTGAACAAAAGTCACTTTATTTCATTTAATCTAATTTAGGTACACAAGTACAAAAATGAAGATGACACTGACACCTTATAATAAACATGGTCACAGTTCCCAACAAAATATTAATAAGTTTTAATAAGAAATACAAAATACTAAATACTAAACACTTAATTATGGGAAATTTAGATCCGACATTCAAGTATAGAATAATTTATAGTATAAATTTCAGAAAATGCATATACCTTATTTATAGTGACTTTTATACTTATTCATAACTCATTACATTAATATTGTTCAGAACTTATCTTAGCGCTGCTTTTTTCACGAAGCTTTGTTTTACATCATTACAAATCTTTTTAGACTAACTTTCTTACTAAGTTGCAATGGAAACTGTAGTTGTTTTTCTATGAAAATGTGTCGTTATAATAAACATTTATTAATCCATGCATAAGTGAAAAATAAAAGGACAAAATGACATGCCTCTACTAGTGCCAACTTGACGAATTAAGCAGATGCGTTATGTTTTATTTTTTCTACCCATTTTATATATTCTTAAATTTTAAATATCTTTGTAGAGAGCTCTAGAGGTTTTTTTTAATGAGTTCTACTTGCGTTTCAAAGAGCTTCTCGTGTCCTACCTTAAGTGGCACTTATAGTTACTAGATATAGAAGTGCGCCTTCCAAGAACCCCGTGACCCTGAAGTGTGACGTGAGCGTGCAGAACGCGATCCCGGACAGTAGCGCCGCGAGCCTCTGGAGCCCGTTCATCCTCCTCCCCGCTCTCCCTAGCACCGCCACCCAGAAGCCGAGCGCTTGGCCTAGGCCCGATGCGTGCCAAGTCTCCACGCAGACAACGGTGAGTCTGTCGCCAAACGCCAGAGAGAGTATCATCACTGCCACATCCTCAACCGATGACTTCCGTCTTCGTCTCCACCCGAGCCATCGGCCGCCGAGGGGGCGCGGCCGCGCGGGCGTTGGACGAGGCGGCAGAGGGATGAGGAAACCAGGCAGCGTACTGGCGGAAGTGGGAACGCGATGGGCTTGGGCTTCGGGCGGCGGTCGCGACAGCAACCGCTAGCAGAGCCATGGCTGCAGGTGATGGCGGCGGCGGTGGTGACAGCAAGGGCGTAGTCCGCAAATAGGCGCAAGCGCAATGGACAAGGATGGTGTCTCATCAGCGGTACAGGTGTCTTCTCTGTGCAAAACCTGGAGGTAATGTGTTCTCCTTTGTGTTAAAATTTACAGTGATTTGCTACGTTTTAAATCTCGTATACACATATAGATGAATGGATTTGCAAAGTAAGCAGAAACTCTGTGTCGTGTAGAAATCAACACTTGTTCAGGAAACAGAAGCTGGCCACAGAGAAAATTCATAGTTCTCCAAAAATTTCACCAGAAGAACAAACCAATACATGTACAAAATTCCAGCAACACAATTACACTTCATTTCTTTTTGTCTATCATCAACAATGTTGTGTACAATTAACATGGAAATCAAATCAACACCTTGTAAAATGGAATACTCGGTGTACTGCTGAAATTTCTCACTGAAACGCTATTACAACACACAACTGGATCAAGGAAACCATGTCTTTTCGCTGGATGGTGTAGTTACGCAACACACTCTTTTCCCTTTATGCAACGCACGTCTCTTCCTCCCTGCAATTGGCTCACTCTTGCAAGGAGAACTGTCTAATGCTCGAGCACCACAGACATGTATGGTGCAGGTGAAGCACTGACCTCAATTAATTCCTTTGTGCTCCTCCCATATTTTTCTCGCTGTCATCGGTATCCGTTTGCAGTACTCATTATCTGTCAAAACTGCACAATTACAAGTACAATCAAGTTCCCAGCGTATTTTTAACTGAATAAGCACCAGTGGAAAATACCACGGTCATTTGGACAATCGATATCGCTGTCATTTGGACCACATCTTATCTCTAAACATTCATTGCCCAACTAAATAAAAAGCAGTCTTATTCTTGGTATACATAGTTTTACTCTTTATGTCGTCATCAGTAAGCTAGTACCAAAGAAGCAAAAGTAAAGACTAAACAGAGAGGAACTATGACCTTTTACTAAATGGACTGGCTACAACGGTTAGGACTGCTCTAAAAACAGATAAAATAAGGGATAATCTTTGGCACACAAGAAACTGCAGACTATGCCACAAAACAGCACCAGCCAATAACGACAGACATACATAACGTAGGAGCAACACCATCTATACTAAATAAGGTGTGACCATATATGCACCAACTATGAGTGATAGCCTAAGCATTGGATACCTGTTGCTAGCTGCTAGCACCTATAGGAGACCTAGCTCCTTGTCAACAGCTACAGACAACTCAAATTAGCTCCTTGAGCATAGGCCTGCTCCTGCAACCAATTTCAAACAATTAGACCTTAACCTGCGGGCTTCTTTTACAGTACCTTTTACCACTCCTAAGAAGGAGAGAGGTATGATTTGAGCAAGGGTCAGGATTAACCGAATTAGATTAGGCCCAGCAGCCCGACAAGACATTGATAATAGAAAGAAAAAAATAAAACTAGTACGTAGAATTTAGCCCGGCCCAACAATTGGATAGGAGGGCTCGAAGGACGAGCACGCTAAGCTCTACCTGAGAAACGCCCGACACCCCGTCTGCATCTATGGCGACCGCCGCCAGAACATCGACACCCCGTCTACGTCGACGGCGACCGCCGCCGCCGGCACCAGATCGGCCCGATCCTGCACCAGGTCGGGCATGTCCTGCATCGCAGGCGACCGCAGCCGCCAGCAGATAGGGAAGTGCTGCATCGCCACAAGGTCGATGCCACCACCAGGTCTACGCCGCCACCAATCTTGCCGCCAGGTTCGTCGACCCCGAATAGCCCAAAGCGTCCTAGGAGAAGGTATCTATTGTTGTGGCTAGCTTCTAACAACCACAAATTGTGGAAATTTTATCAGAGAAACATAAACCGGAGAAACCAAGTTAGTTCATTGTCACTTCGCCACAAAATTAGAAAAGATTAGTAAAATAAGAATTTCCTTTATGTACTCCGTATTTGTCTTCATGATGAAAATCCAGAGTACAAGCATTATCTCCCTGATGAAAAATTTTGGCCTACTTTGTTATATAATCCTAGCTACAGAGAAATTCAGAGAGAGATCAGGCGATGGTGCTAATTCAGGAGAAATTCAGATACAAAATGTATTACTTCTATAAATACTTCAGAGAAAAAAACATGGACTTGTTGGGGTGTAGCCTGGGGCGGAGCTTTCTTCTGGAAAGAAGCCCCGACAACATCCCTAGCCCCCCTTCATGGATGCCCAGAATGTTTCATTAAACCGTGTTTCTAGTACCTACTACTTGAGGGAAAATGTAAAATTGAGGGATGAGTATGATAATAATTGCTCGTATGTTAGAATACCCGGTTTTATGGTGGGATAGGATTTGTTAGAATTGATTGTTCTCTCTCCTATAAATTTCTTTGATTGGATATCTCTCCTACAATTTCACTATATGGTGTCATATTTTCGGATTTGAGTAACTCTGGTTGGAGAGAAAAAAAATGAGCGGTACCAAAGAGATTAGATAATTTCAGAGTTGGGTTTGATCCCCTGTCTGTCTTTTTCAGAGAAAAAAAAAGTTACGGTTAGTACAATCTTGAGCAGAAGTTTGTTAGGCTGATTATAGACCATTATTTGCAAGTGTGTGCACTATATTATCAATATTATGTTCTACCGTGCTATCTATTTGACTCTGTCGAGTAGATTAAGGTGATCAATGAATATTGCGGACAACTGCGGGGTTAAATTCATTGTGGATAGAATTAATATTTCATTAGCATTATGTTGGGGCCTCATTAAGCTGGTTAAGAACTTATATGGTGACATTTGGACAGTGTACAAGTATAGCTAGACATGTGATGTGCCGAATTAATGCTTACTTCAGTTCTGTTACACCTCACAATGTTGATGTGATTCCCCTGGTTACTTTCATGACCGTACTGGAGTTTTATGCGCTAACATTATTTTCTTATGCTGCTGACCTACTCCTCGCTGGAAATTACAACAATGGCATGTAACTTTTCAAGTGTTGCTGGATATTGTACATCAACTATTCTTGCCGCGGATGATGAAAAATAATTATGCAAGTTTAATTTGCGTATAAACTATCAAATGGTGTAAAATAAGTCTGATGGAAATAAGAATATGTGTACTATGGTATTTTTGCTAAGGAAGTAGAATTGTTTTGGCTATGGAGAAACAAGCATATTTTATTGATAAATTTGTGTTGTTGAGTGAAGTATATTATTAGTTTTTTGTAAGACATGATATAATTGACTAGTAACATGAATCTCATTTTTATGTTTGTGGCTTTCAGTCATGGAAGGTCAAAGCTCTGGTCAGGAGGAGCGTGAACAGTATCGCCTCCTGGTTAGAAACACCTTCATAAGTGAGGACGAACGATATGAGTTCTACAATGAGTATGCTAAGATCAAAGGGTTTAAAGTATTACGAAGGAGGAGGTGAAAGATATTAGAAAGGTGATTGTTGTGTCTGCATTGACAAGCCATATTATCCCGCTTATTGAACGGACTGGCAGTGTTCTGATGTAGCACGTAATTGTCCAACTGTTGTTGTCCTAGCGTCAGTTGTTGTTAATGGATTGTGTTGTAAACTTTTAAGTAATTCTTGACCGTGACATTTAAGTATTTTTTACACCCTTGGTGTTTTCATTATGACCGCCGATGTTGAGTCCATGTTTCTTGCTGGTGTATGTTTTAGGTTGAAATGGTTGTGATGTGCATGTCCAAAGGAATGCTTCGGTTTTTTTTTTTTGTTTTTGTTTTGTTTGGGTAGGTTTTCTCATGATGGCTCGATTTGGTTCTGTCCATTCAGAACTTGCAAGGCTGCTGTCACCTCATGTATATTTCTTCCTCTGCTTGGGCATGATTAGATATACAAATAATATTAAAACGTTTAACGGAGGAGCTCCATTTGCTTCTGGTCTGCAAACAGATGGTAATAGCTCCTAGTGGCATTACCTTTGAATTTTCTCAGATTTTCATATTCTATTACACAGGATACCAAGATTCGTGTTAACTTAAATTCTTGGCACGCCACATTAGCTAAAGCAATATTCACAGTTTTAGAGGGAGATTAAATAATGTATTTCTAGCGTTGATAACAAGAAAACACGGTACACATTTATCTGTTACCAATACCAGTATAGTCTATGTGAAAAGCACTTCTCCATATAACACCAGTATAGTCAAGACCAAAAACCTCGCAATTTGCAGTGCAAATAGCAATAACAATTAGTTTGCCATCTTTTTTTCTGCTGTATAAAGCACCTCCAATCAAAAACTGAAATACAATTACAATATGGGGGAATAAACACCTAAGTTCAACACAAAATATCTTCTTATGAACAGAGAGCAACAGGCAATGCAACTGTATGAATTATCTTGGGTTACGGCAAAACTTCAAAAAAAAATTTATCTTGGGTTGGAATTGGACAATATATTCTTTTTTTTCCTTCTGTTGTTCTCCATACCTTCCAAAAATTTCAAGCAAAGAAATGGCCCTGCTTTACAACAAACAGGAAAATTAGAATAGGCAACAGTGTCTTGATAGAGCATGAAATAGAAATATAATATGGCCCTGCTTCAGTATTCCTAGCTAGATATTTAGTTCTAACAATCTCAACTTCCCAAGCATGAATCTACCAATTCCATTCAACTCACATGTTTCCAAGACCAATGGACATATAAGAACTTTCTACAAGTTCAGATGAGGTGCCAATTATTGGCAATTATGTCATTTCAGTAAATACCACTTGTCACTATAAGCAAAAGAACTTCCTTTTCTAGATCAAAGTGGTATACCTTTTTATTGAATGAGATGCAACAACATTCCAAATGCCATCTTGCAAAACTAGCCATTCAACGTCTCACGTTTGCACAAACCCATAGAAACGTTCCTGCAAATGAAATTTGCTTCAGTTTTCCGCATAGCAAAGATGCATATATTCCTTATATTACATATCATTACTCAGAATCTAATGATATTCATAAGAGTATGTATAATATATCATAACTCACTGTCGAAGCTATGCAAGTAAAAGAGACTTGACAATTAGCCGCAGGTGATAGATACTGAGGCAATAGCAAAAATAATGGCATGTAATAATATAATAAATACATCCAGAGAAAAGAAGATGATGGAATGGCCTGATACCTCACCACCAGTAGCAAACTAGCATCGTCAGTACTGAATGCAAAACACATCCATGAGGCCCAACTGATTGGGGAGGTGGAGAATCCACACGCAATAAGGTAAGTGTTGTGGGTATACTTTATGGGTATATCAACGGCATGGCCTAGATCCGGCAAGCCCGGGTGGCCCATAGTTGGTGGTGAGGCATGTGGCCCATCGGGCGGTCCAGTTGCTGTAGATCATGAAGGATGAAGTCCAGCTCAGGAACGAGGAGCCGGATCCTAACCGACCTACGAAGGAGGCCGGATCCGTGAAGGCCCATGAAGTATCCGGATCCAGCACGGCCTAGAAGGAAGGCGGATCCTTGACGAACACGGCAAGACATTGTACCGTACTTAGGCAACTTGTATTCCGGCTAGGACTCTCCGTGTAAACCCTAGATCCGTGCGCCTTTATAAGCCGGATCCCGGGAGCCCTAGAGGCACAACCACAACTCATTGTAACAACGCGAAAGCGCCCAGATAATTCCAGACAAGCAGCAGTAGGCCCTGTCATCGTGCAGGTGTTCCGAAGCTGGGTAACTCGCGTACCACCGTCCCGTGTGCACTCCGCCCTATGGCCCCTACTTCTTCTCCCCCTCGTGAGGATCCCTCCTCCGGGGTACCGTCGATTAGGCAACGACAGTAAGTCTTCAAAGACAGGTTAAACAGCCTGCAAGTGTGATATAATGTTGTGTTATCTAGATTGGGTTTTCATGCTTAATTAAAGATTGAGAAAGATGACAAATAGACTGAAATTGATGTACAAGAAGAGAAAATGAAAGGGTTCAATTCCTGATGATAACAGAAGCCTCAAGAATGTGTATGCTCTCCTACTACTGATTATTCCCTCGGTATAGTGAAACAGAACTTCAAATGTTTGCAGGCAACCGCATACATAAATGAATGCAAGTCTGCACAATGTCTATGCTCTCATACTGATTGTACTCTCATTAGTAGTGAAGGCATGAAGCACAACTTCCAAATGATTTGCAGTCAGTCGCATACAGCAGAGCAAAGCATGTACAAGAACAACCAGAGCAACGAGCATTGACCTGCAGCCTTTGGCGGTGGCGCAGACGAACTTGTTGCTGACGGGGTGCACGACGACTGCGCGGGGCGTGTCGTCTTCCCGATGACCCCCATGCAGGAACCTCGTCGATCGCCGCCCACCATCGGGATTCGGGACCGCCAACCAACACCCGCCGCGCCGTTTGAGACGACACGAGCTTAGCGCGCTTGTATATTTTCCTGTTGCCGCCGCGGCACGCGTTGAAGGAGCCTGGCTGTCACGGGCGAGCGACGAGGATGCCACGCCGAGGCCAAGTGCCAAGGCCGCCGCCGCTGGGAGAGCATTGGAGAAGGATCCGTGGACGGGGGCAGGTCTACATCACGCCATCGTGCTGGCTGGAGGGTGCGAGGGGCGGAGGCGCCGGAGTTGGGGACGGAGAGAGATCGGCGGCGGTGGCACCTCTCCATCGGAGAGGGATACGAGCCTCAGCTTACCCGCTGAGATCGGCAGATGTTGGGCCTGGACTAGTGTTGAGTTCAGCTCGGTTGGGCCAGGCCTGTCTACGGTTTTTTTCCTGACATGCGAAAATTGGCGTCGGTATGTAACATACCTGGCTGGTTCTAGACAGTGGTATGAAACATTTCTAGCCATTGGATGGACGCGAATGAAGGGCTGTCATTTATTTTGGGGTACCACAAAAGAACTCAAGAAGAAACATTATAGTAGGGAATTCATAAGACTCGCTGTAGAAGCGCTTAGGTGAAAAGCGCAGCATCTAGGATTGCATCAACATATATAGCCACACCAAGTAGCAGACACTTGCATCTACCATCTATAGAGAGTTGAGCCAAATCTGTAAGATGAAAGGGGAGTAGATTGATGCATACTATATCTGGTATCGCTTTGATTGAAGTACACCATGCAGTACACTCATATGTATTGACTGAATTGCCAAATTTCTTGGGACTTTCATTTGTCATTGTATTGTGTGTTTTCACTAAGACAAAAGGACCAAGGATATATTCAATTATGGGCATTGTATTTAAGTTACAGGGAAGCCCTGTTATCTTTAGTTGGGCAACCTGTCTAACCACACACCCCACTGAGCCATACTCAAGTGTCTACTGCACCATTTCCATTTCTCCATTACTCACCCATTCTTCGAAAGATATAGATAGCATTTCGTACAGAAACATAGAAAGGGCTATCCTGTGCAAATACAACGAAAATGCATTGTCATTAGCAGCTTCACATGAGCACGAACATGGACATTTTGATTCTGCGGAATATTATCAGCCATTCATATACTTTTCAATTTACTTCTATTTTGATGAAAAGCAAAGCAGACTTTTACCAAACTTATCACATTTACAGGGCGTCTAAAACTACTTGCCTGACTCAAATATTGCAGTACATGTATGATCGATTGTTTTAGCCTCTAGGAAAGCTCAAACTATGACCCAGACTAAGTACATTCCAAGAAACCACATTCATAAACTTTTCCTTGATTAGAAACCAGATATCAAACCTATGGACAAAGCGAGAAAATTTGTTGGCCATCTTAAGAGGATGAAAAATTTGCATATTAATTTTGATTCCTCAGGATTTTGTTAGACATTTATATACTTCCCAATTTTACTTTGTTTTAACCAAAAACCAGTGTAGACCTTTACTAAACCTATGTCATTTAGAGGGCATCTAAAACTACTAAGCCTATCTATTCCATCCATGAAATTTAGATCTACGTATCTTGATCATTTAGTTCTTGAAAATTTTGCACATTAATTTTGACTCTGGAGAATACTATCAGACTATTACATATTTTCCGATTTTATATTGGTTATGTTGCAGTTAAGTGAAGATGGTCCAGGGGAGAACCAAGTGAAGATGATATACTATACCAAACAATTTGATGGATTGTGGGAAAGGTTCATTTTTCTATCATCGTTAGTACAATCAGTATGTTCTGATTATGTTTCCGATCCCTTAAGCGCTTGCAGCTTACTATACTAAGATGGTCTCAAACATAGGTTGCTGAGATATGCGCCTAGTACTTTGCTATTTATATTTACTATGCAAATGAAATAGAACACCAATGAATTTCATACATCTCAATTAGGCTGGGCAGAAACTCCCAGGCGACAATATTTATATTCGCAAGAATAGCATGATTAATAGGAAACAATACATGGAAGTAAGATAGTCACATTTTCTGACACTACTTTACATATAAATATGCAAACGAAAAAAATCAATCAAGAATTTTGCTAGTATTCCTAAAGATAAGTATCTCATGTCTAAAAGGGGCGGCAATGACAGGGAGGAACCAATCAGGTGCGGCCGATCCAGCAACATGTTTCCAATAAAAGGTGACACATCGGAACCTACACTTTCCCTTTATGTGACATGAAGTGGGAAATTTGGTGACGCGGAGAATACTAAACCAATAAAAGGTTAAACCAATATTTCCATTGTATAAGCAATATGCCTTTGGGTTACATCAATTTCAGCGAGAAGTGACACGAATCCGCCAAAATATGAAATGTACAAATCAAATAGAGCACAATATTTTTTGTGAAACAATAGATGCATACCTTAAAACAAATAGAGATCAGAGACTCACAATACAATCATGAAGGCGAAGTTCAGCTATCTAATTACTTACTTTCACCTTGATTTTCTTTTCATTTCAAATCAATCACCACCATTGAATTCTGCAATATGTATATACAACTGGTCCAATGTTTCCTCTTGGTCGGGGAACAACACATTTGCAATCAAAAACTAACATTTAGTTAGAGCAATGGAGGCTGAATGTGACAAGAAACATAGATTGTGATGGAACAACGCACCTTCTAGGCACTAGGAACGGGTGCTGAGGCGAGGCGACTCTGGGCGGCAGCGACGGCACATCAGAGGCCACCAACGTTGTAGCTCCGTTTGTAGCCAACGCTCATTCTTCTCCTTCATCGAGTGATGATTCTGTGGTCCTCCTTCCTGGTCGAGACATGGAGAAATAAATTATTGTGAGGATGGAGAGCTCAAGAAAACAGAGAGCAAAAGGGAGAGACATCTGAATTTTGCCGAGCCCTCTGGTGCGTTTGGATGACCAATAGATGTAGACACACACCTCATGTTTCCATATATCCAGCTCAATTAGCTCAACAACAGTTGATTGTCCTAGAAGTGAAATATTTTGGACAACCTGGAACGCATATGTAACAACTACATTGTATTTAGCATAGGAAGATCCTCCTTGATGTACCAATGGAACGGGGTGCAACCGACCGTTCAGTCCCCTACGATCTGTGAGCAAAAAATGAAAAGTCTCTAAAAAAGCAATAAATGGAGCATGTTTATTCATGTGACTGTTGTACAAATAAACTCCTGCTAAGTAAGTAAAGATGAAATATGAACAGACTATAAGGATGGATAACTTGGTTGACGTATCGTATTATAGACCTTTATATAGACATAGCTACAGGTGGCAATTGAACAAACCGTACCATAGAACTAAAATCAAACAAAGATCAACCACGACTAATAATATACCTTCTAGGTCTTCGGACTTCGGCTCACCTCATTTTTCCCGCATCTACATGAAGTGGCACTTGCATGAGTAGACAACAAAGGAGAAATCGGTATTAATTGTACATCAAGGTTACAAATATCATGGAAACGGTGTTTTCAACAGCCAGTACAGCCAAGCTATCGAACTGTCACCCATTGCCTCTCTATATCATCTGGGTTCAATGGGAGTTCAGATCCAGGATATAGAGGGGCGAGGCAAATGACGATTAAACTTAGGGTAGAGAGGAGTATTGCTTGGATACATGAAAATCCAAATAGTATTTAGTATAGAGCGACATCATCTATTGCCAAAAAATCAACCACTAACAAATTACCCTATGGAAGTCAATTTGATTCAAAATTTCAAACTGGCCGCTCGCAGACTACTGCAGGGCTAGACAATTCCTTTTATCTGTCCACCATTCCATATAATTGATGGACAATCTTGTCAGTAGAAGTGCTGGCATCTACAGTAGCAGTTTTGGTTGACGCTATTAAGCTTATTTTTTCTTACAATGGTGAAACGAACTACGATTATTTCTGCTTGAACAATTGGCTATTATCAACTATTACATTTTTTATAGGAAATATCAGCCAGTACAATTAGCTTAGGCATGAGAAAAAACAAGCAAGAACATACATTCAGGTTGCAAGCGGCGCGGGACGTCCCGCTCCGCCGCTACGCCGCCCCGCAAAAAAGGCCTGCGCGGCGCCGCTGCGCTGACCGTGTGTTCCGAGCGGGCCGAAGCAGTTACGCCCGCGTTGTCCACTAGCCATCCCGCAGAACTGCCTAATCCCGCAAAAGGCAAATCAATGAGAGCGATCGTGCGTTTCTGAAAAAGGAAGCCCGTCTCTTACGGTCATACGTTTGTAGTATATATATATACATAGCGGTGGTGCAGTATACAAGTCGTGTACCTAGCTCGTGATTAGTTTCAGAAATTCTATGGGTATGTGCGTTTAGTGTATATCTAAGAGCATCTCCTATCGCGTTCCTCAAACCGTCCCCAAATGAATTTGGCGTGCGTTGGACAAAAAAAAAGTTTCTAACCGCGTCCCCCAAACCCGTTTTTTGTCCGACGCGGCTCGATACGGTATCCGGTGCCCTGAGCCCGTCCCGCCCCACAGGGGACGCTCCGGGCACAACGAAAAGCGAGACGAGGCGTGGTGGGACCGATGCGTCAGCGGCACATTCAAGTTTGGATCTAATCGTCGCCTACCTCGCGGCGGAAGTTATTCGCGCGCAGTGACACACGACCGAAGCGTCGCAGCTTTGCCTTAATGGCGACGGAGGGGCAGGCGAAACGTCTCGTCGATGCCGCACCCAGACGAGACGGTCGATCAGCAACGGGCGCTCGTCGAGTCCTTCGAGTCGTAGAAGAAGCTCCAGGACGACGCCTGTGCCCGCGAAGAGGCGCAGATTCACCGCGCCGTCGAGCTCTCCCTCCAGACGGCGCAACAGGGGAGGGCAGGCGACGACGCGCTGCTGGAGCAGCGACGTCTGCTCACCGCCCTACGCATGGAGAGGCGGAGCACGCAGCAGGAGCTGCGGCGGAGGGGAGGTGATGACGGGGCAGGGCCGTCGAACGCATCGTCGGGCGGTCAGTAGGCTAGGGGCGGTCAGTATCAGTCGTTGTCGAGCTCGATGTAGCAGGCGTCCTGCGCCGCCTATTCGCGGAGCCACTCCGCCTTCTTCTCTGCGTTGCGGCGGCTCTTCTCCTCCTGCAGCTTTGTCACCGTGCCCAGGGCCGTGTCGGGGACGAAGTCACCGGCCATCAGCGCGGGGGCGGCAAGCTCGAGCTTTGTGGCGAGGGTGGGGATGTCGTCGTCCTCCGCGTAGTCACCGGGATCGAACTGTAGCGACACGGCGAAGGCGCTCGAGTTAGACCCCTCGGTGAAGGCGAGGCGACGCGGCACGCTGGAGCTCGACGCCTCCAGGTCGCTGCAGATCGAGCGGCCCGGCGGCGAATCTCGCGACCTCGACGCCTCCAGGTCGCGGTAGTATTGCGACTCGCGCTGTGCTAAGGCACGCGGCGGCTTCAGCCCGTGGTGGAGGAAGCGGTACGATCTGCGTATGCGGGCGGTGTCGGAGGTCCGGCGCTGGTGCTTGAGCTCAACGCGTCGATTTCCCAAATTTGGTGGACGATAGATCGCGGCGGACAGGTTAGTCCGTTTGAGTCACCCCGCTAGAGATGCCCTAGTTACTGGACAACTCTCCATGCATGCTTTGTTGCAATCAACCTTGTTTTGTTCAAAATTCCAGCAGTTGCTAAAATTGCATGGTACTTAGTTATTTTGTTCCCTAAATATCTCTCAAGTATTGTTTGCATGTACAGTACTTCCAATCTGTTTAGCTAGCTGCTCTAAGCAGAGGCGTCCGATCGATCAGTCGCTAGCTAGCTAGGTGTTCTGTGCCGCGCCAAGTATGCTCCGCGCGTGATGCGGGATGACGCGGGATAGTGCGGTGTGCAGCTCTGTCCCGCGCCAGCTCCAGCGGAATGATGCGGCGTTCCGCGATGGTCCGCACAGCATGTGCTGCCCCGCGTGACTCTCTGGCGGGCAGCCGCAACCCGCCCCGCTTGCAACCTGACATGCATACCATCTCTGAAATGCTATGGTGGTTTGTGGCCTCGCCCCTCCTAGACCTCATATGAGTGTATCCAGCTACTGCTCCCTCATCCACCTTGCCATCACCAACCTTCGAAAACAGTAACACTTAACAAATATGGGCATCTATATTTATGAAATATCAATGAAAAATCATGAACCATGCATAAAGCTTGTAAAATATAAGATAGGTCAAGTGGTGCTGCAGTATAATGAACCCCCAATCATATGCCTAACAATGAGAGAATCAGGTATATTAAATTACTATAAATAAAACAAGTTATTGATAGTATTGTACTAAACATCAACATACATTCTCCTGAAGGTTCTAACGCTTGCTATAGGTCAGCAGCTGCAAAATTTCTAAAAAAAATCAATGCCGGGGAGAAAAGTTACCTTGGTGATGAACTCTAGTAGTTGTCATGGGTATTGATTTTTTTTTTTTGAAGTTACTATCCATATCAGTATCTTCCAGGATCACTCTTCTGTGCCTATTGATGGTTGTTTTCATCATATTGTAACTTTACAGAAAACTCAATGACTTGGAGACTAATAAATCAAGTGAAAAAGTTATTCAGCTGGGTTTTAGAATTAGCGTATATTGGAAATCACCAGTGGCCTCACGACATCCTCTGCCCAATATTAGCATACATATGGAACAAAATATCAAAATTCCAGAGTACAAAAATAGTATTATGTACCACTTGATCCACCACCTCCAATATTTATCTTGTGGAATATCACATCCAGTAAGCACAACCAGATGATAAATGATATTTTTGCACCTGGAAGTTACATAACCGAGAGAGATAGATTTTATATGCAATTCACATAATTGAAAAGGCTAATATAATGTTCTGGTTGTAACTAAATTGAAGAAAAAAAATAAGCAATTGAGTAGAATGAATATTATGTAGATTAATCTTTTCTTGCAGCCCACTTGTCTTTTCATACAACACCTTGTAGGCATAAATAAAAAAGAGGCTGAAAAACAAAGCTAAAAGATTATGAGGATTAAATTTAAATACAGTAGTGGTCAAGACAGGGAGGAGGCAAAATCAGTAAGGACAACCTCCCGCTCTTGAGATCAAACGCCATCAAACAAGTCCAAATGCCTTCTCATGGGAGGGCGCCAAGGTGGGAGGAGCCTCTCCTAGATAGGTATGAGGGCAGCAGCATCTCGAGCTGCATGGAGGCGAGTAAAATCAACACACACGGCTTACCACAACTTGGATTTGTCCAAATGCACATAAATCACCATCTTTCCATAGCAGTTTTGCCCTTAAGCATTTACACAAACACCTTCCCTGCACACCTTCAACTTCACAACAGAGAAGCAAATAAGAAGACGTTTAGGAAGGAGGTGGGAAGCAAAGGTAAAAATAACTACTCCACCTGAAAATGGTGTGTAGATGGAGACGAAATCCTCCCCGGGGCGCTGCCTCCTCCACATCGAGCTCCGCCTCCTCATCCATGAACCCATGGCACCATTTGCCTCTCCAGCCATGGAGAAGACCAGCTGAGGAGAAGGGGGCGAAGAAAAGCTGGAGGGGATTGGGGGAGAGATGGAGGAGGGGATTGGGGGAGAGATGAGGGGCAGGGATTGTCACAACTTGGATTTGTCCAAATGCACATAAATCACCATCTTTCCATAGCAGTTTTTGCCCTTAGGCATTTACACAAACATCTTCCCTGCACACCTTCAACTTCACAACAGAGAAGCAAATAAGAAGACGTTTAGGAAGGAGGTGGGAAGCAAAGGTAAAAATAACTGCTCCACCTGAAAATGGTGTGTAGATGGAGACGAAATCCTCCCCGGGGCGCTGCCTCCTCCACATCGAGCTCCGCCTCCTCATCCATGAACCCATGGCACCATTTGCCTCTCCAGCCATGGAGAAGAACAGCTGAGGAGAAGGGGGCGCAGAAAAGCTGGAGGGGATTGGGGGAGAGATGGAGGAGGGGATTGGGGGAGAGATGAGGGGCAGGGATTGACATGAGCGTGAGGGAAGCCGATTGGCGGCGGGCACGAGCGTGAGGGGCAGAAGTTGATGGTTGCTAGGGTTTTCTACTGAGGGTCTTGTTTTTATATGAGGCAGTGAAAAAAATTAACGGCCAAGATTCACCATCTAATAAGATTCAACGGCTGAGAAGTGCTAAACTCTGTGAGACCCCCATGGGGGGGCATCAATTATACCTTTAGATAGCTCATAAAAATTCAAACGCCAAATTTATTTTCTATATAGACGTTAACAGGAAGACAAAGATTTTGTGCTGATTTTGTTTTGTCAAGCGGTGGTTGGGTTGTACGGCATATGAACAAAAACAAGGCAACAAACAATCTTGATCCGAGCTAACGGATCATTCATTAATTTGATTGATCAACATGAAGGCATCAAACAGTTGCAGATGTTAAGAAAGTAAATGGTATTAATGTTGATTGATGGCTAGCGATGAAATTATTTTGGAAAGTAAAGAGGAGGGATGTCGAGGGTACTCCTCGGCAATGCCCTCCGTTTGGGGCTTAGGGTAGATGGCTGACACGAGACATCAGTTATCAAACAAGCGGGGAGAGCGATTTACCCAGGTTCTGGGCCCTCGATGAGGTAAAACCCTTACGTCCTGTCTGTCTGATCTTGATTATGAAAATTTCGGGTTACAATGGGGTGCCGAAGGTTTCGGCTATGAACTCGTCGAGAGACTAAGTTCTCCAGGGACCTAGTTCTAGACTTATGGTGGCTATGATTACTATGATTACGTGTGTCCTCGGCAGCCTCTCTCCTGGCCCTTATATTGGGAGCCAGGTCTCGAGAGATCTGTCCGGGTATGACTAGGTTACAAAGAGTCCTAGGTCTAAACTTTCCTTGTATTCTTCGTCTCTTTGTCTTGTTCTTCAAGAATTCTTCTCCGGAACCGACGTAGTGGCCCACCTGGTCATCGAGTGCCTTCATGGGCCCCTGGTTAGGCCGCAAGAGGTAGTGCAACATCAGTTACCCGAAGGGTAATGCCCACGTCAATGGATGTCGCCTTTGTATCCAGGAGCGGTGGATTGCCGATTTACAGTAGATCGAACGGTCTAAATGGTCTCAATCTACTTCACCAAACATGTTTTACGACCTACGACCAACTCCAATATTCAAAAAACTAGTTAAATGTCCGTGCCTTGCTACGGTTACTGAATTCAAAATTTTCTTCTTCTTATTTACATGTTTGTAGATACCATAGAGTATCAGGGACCCTTCGTGTGATCAAAGCCACCTCCCGCGGGGCATAACTGGAGAGATGCTACAATGCTAGCGCCACCCTCCTTGTCATATGTGGGGTTGTGGTCTCCCACCGTGGGCAGGAACCCTTTGCCTTGTACTACACCATAGACGACATGCAGCCGCCGTCTTGTAATACGAAGACGGTATTTCCAGAACATGAACACCTACTCTTCTTGACTGATAATTAAGGACGAGGGAGGCAGCTCCTCACATCCTCGTGTCTAACTCTCTCAATGGATCTATATATGGTAGATAGAAGATAGACATTCACCCTCCGTGACCTGCACCACCACGTCCAATATCAACAAAATGATTTTGATTTGCTCGGTGACTATAAGCCGATAGTAAATTGAAGCCGTTTGAATGGATTGCAATTTGCAAATTGTAAGGGTATTTTACCCTTATCCATTATTTTGGTATCTATGACACCGTGCTAGAGTATTTGGACTAATACATGCCTACAAGATGACTTTCAGGTATTAGCCAAAGAGGTATGATGGTGTAGCAATGGAACAAAAGGCAACAGGAGACCCCCCCAATTCGACGAAAAATCAGCTAGTTTTTCTGAGCCTGGCCGGTCACAGATCCGGTCGGACCGGCCCTGGCACCGGGCAGCCCGGTCACCAACCGGACCCAGAACCGGTGCCATCCGGGCAAGTTCCAGTAAAGAAGAGAAGCTCTCCGGTGTGCGTCCGGTCACCAGCCCGGTTTAGAACCGGCCGCTCCGGTCCACGGTCCGGTCTGACCGGGCGCCAGACCGAGCGGCCCGGTCAGCAACCGGATTCTGCGCCTGTGACATCCGGGCGACATCCAGTAAGCCCAGAAGCCTGCCCGGTCAAGTCCCGGTCCCAGCTCCGGTTGGAAACCGGCTGGCCCGGTCTGTGGCCCGGTCTGACCGGGCTGTGGACCTGCCTGTCCGGCGCCAAATCCGGTTGACCGGGTTTCTCGAAGAATCTGCTGATGTGGCAAGTGACCAACGGCCGTATTTCGAAGAACACTATAAATAGGTCTTCTCCTACCTCTGAACAGTTAGGCACTACACTACAAACTGTTCTTGAGCTCTCTCTCTCATACTCCATTGCTAGAAACACCAAAAGCCTCAGATCTCCCTCCTCCTCCACCCAAACTCAAATCCCTCCGGGGAATCATTAGAGGAGGACCCGATCTACCGTTCTACCAAGCCAAATCTCATTCCCCCTTATATTCATTGAGAAGCTTGCTTCCTAGGGTTCCTTGGAAACCCTAGGTAGGCAAGAGGAGTCCGAAGCATCCGGCCGTGGATTTGCTCCGGGCAAGATTGTGAAGGTTTGGAGGCTACCTCAAAGTCTACCACAAGTGAGTGAGCTATCCTTCGTGGGATAGGCTCCGGAGAATAGGGTGAGCCTTCGTGGCGCGGGGAATCCTTCGTGGGACCTCCACTCCTCCAAACGTGACGTACCTTGTTGCAAAGCAAGGGAACACGGGAATACATCCTCGTCTCCGCGTACTATCGGTTATCTCTAACCGAACTCCTTACTTGTGATTTAACTGCCTGTGAGAGCCTTCGTGCTCGAGTTAGTTGTATCCTCATATAGGTTGCTTCACCTAGTTTGCATTAGGCTCATCTTTATATTCCGCAAAGCCTAATATTGCAAAGAAAGAATTAAAATTTGTAGAAACCTATTCACCCCCCCCTCTAGGTTTACCATCTCTATACTTTCAATTGGTATCAGAGCCTGGACTCTTATTAAGGGCTTCACCGCCTTAAGAGTGAGATGGATAAACTCTTCGAGGGTCTAGATGAAGACTCTAACCTTTCGGTTAAAGAGATGAAATCTAGATTCTTGGCATATGAGGCCGAGAAGAAGAAAAAGGAGGATGAGCTACAAAACCAAATGGCAGTAAATGACTGCCATGCTTAAGAACCTAATCATGGTGGAACTTCTAGTGGGGCTTCGGCCTCTAAGGAGTCCTACCATGATGTTAACCATGACTATCCTAGAAACACTTCACCCATGCCTCATATAAACCATAGTGGGACCGTTCCCCATTACGATGGAACTCACTTTCCACATTGGAAATCTGCTATGGAATCTCATAGTCGCAGTGCAGTGTGGAGCTATGGGAGCTCATTGTTCATGGACATCGAGAGCCACAAGATCCTACTCGGTTGACCTCCACCGAGTTCTACAACCGTCAACTCAATGCATCCGCACGTGACAAGATTAGAAGTGGCATCAACCGCAAGCTTCTTGATCAAGTCGATGACATTGTCTCCGCTAAAGAGTTGTGGGATCGGATCGTAGTACTCCAAGAGGGAACCGATTTGATCCAATCAGCTCTCTATGAGACCGCAAAGCAAGAGGCCTACCAATTCATGATTCGAGATGGAGAATCCATATTTGATGCCTATGCTAGGCTTGGTGCTCTGAAAGTAAGGGTCAAGGGACTTGGTGTTGAGAAGTACAATGACGGATTTGAGATGAACGAAGCCTTCATAAAATCCAAGGTCATTGCTATGATTGCCGTCAAACAAGAAGACACCAACCTTGGACTCAACTTGCAAATCATGACCAAGAGTGCCGATCTCAACTCCGATGATCTAGTCTCCTATGTGGCCGCCAATGAAAGCATGGCCAAAGCCGGGAAAGAGGCTCAAGGCAATGAACCGTGTTGATGAAGCCTCACACAACCATGAAGCGTCACACAACCTTGCTCTCAAAGCTAGAGCCGACCATGAAAGCAAAGAAGACTATGAGATTGAAGAAGATGAAGAGATGACTTCAACTAGTGACATTGCTACCGACTTTGCTTTCTTTGCCAAGAAGTACAAGGCAAAGTTCCCAATGCTCCTCAATGACAAGAAGAAGAAGAGAACTTGCTACAATTGTGATGAAGATAATCACTTTGCAAATGAGTGCCCTTATGAGAAAAGGGTAGACAAGCCAAAGTTCATCAAAGGGGTCAAGCCAAGATTGAAGCCGAACCCAATCAACGATCGGTACAAGAAGAACAAGGGAAGAGCTTTTGTTGGGGCCGAGTACTTGTCCGATGAAGAAGAGGAAGATGAGGAGAAGGAGGCCGGAGTGGCCGGTTTAGCATACTCTAAGCCCGGTCACTCTTCACATATGACTACTCCAAAGATTACTCCACGGAGAATGATGTTGGCTCTTCCTTCATGGCAAGAACAACTCAAGATGATGACTCCGATGACTCTCCCTCCTCTCCAATCATTGGCTCTTGTCTTATGGCAAGGGAAACCAAGGTAATGGAACCTCCACCTTCCCTATCTAGTGTTCTTGATGATGAAAACAAAGATCAAGAAGAATTAACTATGCTTAAGGAACTCTATGATGTTAGATGCACCCTTCGTGGTGAAGCTCTTGTCAAGTTTGATTTCTTGATGGACTCACTCAAAGAAAAGGATGAGTCCATTGAGGAATTAGAATATCAATTGAATGAGAAGGAACGGAGATTCAATCTCCTAAGACAAGAGCTAAAAACCGAAAGGTGCATATCTCAAGGCCTTAAGCAACAAATTGAAACTTATGAACTTGATAAAGTTAAGGACCTAGAAACTATTGATAGGGCTCAATTATTGACCCAAGAGCTCAATGCTTCAAAGGAGGAACTTGAAGTTGCTCATGCTTCTCTCACTAGGGATCTTGACCACTTTGAAAGAGCTAACAAGCTTGTCAAGGATGAGCTCAAGAAACTTGGAGAGAATCATGATCTACTTCAAGAATCCTACAAAAAGGCTCTTGGATCAATGAAGGATCCCATTGATGTTGAAAAGCTTGCTTGTTCCTCCATTTCCTTTACTAGTGAGCATGCTAAACTTGTTGAGGAACATGTTCGTTTACAAGAGGAACTTTCTTTGCATGTTGAGACCAATGCATATCTTGAGTCCTTGGTGACCAAATATGGTCTTGACTATCATCCTAATGAATCTTCTTGTGAGCAAGCATCTATTCTTGAGGAAAATGTTAGGCTAACAAAGGAACTTGCAAAGTTCACCACCGCCAAGAACAAGATGGGATTGGATGACCTCTTGAGTAAGCAAAGGTCAAACAATCAAAAGTATGGACTTGGATATACCCCCAAGTCCCACAAGAAGAACAACTACAAGAAGGAGAAACCCGCTCAAGATAAGAACAAGAAGGTCACTAACAATGGCAAAGCCTCAAAGGGCAAAGCCACTAGTGGCAGGCCCCGCACGGGGCCAAACGATCACTATGCATTATTTGTTGATTATTATGGTGATGTCTATGCTAACTATGTTGGCCCTCCTAATGGCTATGCTTATAGAGAGTACTCAATTTGGGTACCAAAAGATATTGTTGCCATTACAAAGGAACCCATTAATCGATGGGTTCCTAAATCCTCTACTTGATTTTGTAGGGGTATTCCTCCTGGTCCAAAATGGGTGTTTGATAGTGGATGCACCAATCATATGACCGGAGGAAAAGGTGTGCTTGATCAATTCATTGAAGATATCCACAAGAAGTCAAGCATTACCTTTGGTGACAACTCAAAGGGAAAGGTACTTGGGTATGGCAAGGTAGCAATCTCTAAGGACTTGTGCCTTGAGACGGTTATGCTTGTTGAACACCTTGGCTATAACTTACTTTCTATATATCATCTTGCCGATGCCGGGTACAATTCATATTTCACTAAATATTATGTGCAAGTCTTTAGGAGTGACAATCTCAAATTGGTCCTTGTTGGATTTGTGGAGAACAACCTTTATGTGGTTGACCTCTCGAAAGAGAGCCCCTCCTTCTCCACATGTCTAATGGCGGCCAAGCATGACGAAGGATGGTTGTGGCATCGCCGCCTTGGTCATGTTAACATGAGGAATCTTAAACAACTCCTAAAGGGTGAGCATATTGTGGGACTAACCGGTGTTTCTTTTGAGAAAGATCGTGTTTGTAGTGCATGTGTAGCCGGAAAGCAACTCAAGAAGAAGCATCCCATCAAGAGTATTGTTACCACATCTAGGCCTTTGGAGCTCCTTCATTTGGACCTCTTTGGGCCATCACACTATGATACTCTTGGTGGAAGCAAGTATGGACTTGTCATTGTTGATGATTACTCAAGATACTCTTGGGTTTTTCTCCTTAAGTCTAAGGACGAGACCCATAGAGAGTTCATCACCTTCGCCAAGAAAGCTCAACGTAAGTATGAATCCGAGATCAAGGCAATTAGGACCGACAATGGCACCGAGTTCAAGAACTACACTATGCAAGAGTTTGTGGATGATGAGGGCATCAAGCATGAGTTTTCGGCGCCATACACCCCTCAACAAAACGGTGTTGTTGAAAGGAAGAACTGGACTATCATTGAGATGGCAAGAACCATGTTGAGTGAATTCAACTCACCCCACAACTTTTGGGGAGAAGCCATCTCTACGGCCGTCCACTACTCCAACCGGCTCTTCCTCCGTCCCCTCCACAACAAAACCCCATACGAGCTCCTTACCGGTAACAAGCCTAATGTCATGTATATTCGTGTCTTTGGATGCAAATGCCTTGTTAAGAACAACAAAGGAAAGCTCGGTAAATTTGAAACTAGAACCATAGAGGGTATATTTGTTGGATATGCGGAGAACTCTCATGCCTATAGATACTACAACCGGTCCTCCGGGACTATTGAAGTATCGTGTGACGTGGTGTTCTTGGAGGATAATGGCTCCCAAGTGGAGCAAGTTGTTCCATGTGTTGCAGGTAATGATGTTGATTCATCTAGTACCATCAAGCATATGGGCATTGGACACATCCGGCCCATGGAGGTTCATAATGATGATCAAGATGATGGAGTAGATGTCTCAAGCACGCCACAAGTAGAGCCTAGCTCAACTCAAGCCGAACCATCAAGTGCAACTCAAGAACCACCCTCCACTCAAGATGAGTCTCAATCCGAAGAACAAGAAGAAGACCCTCATTCCATGGAGCAAGATCATGATGACGATCAAGAAACATCCTCAACTCATGATCAAGCTCAAGTGGTCCCTCATGATCAAGTACTAGCAAGAGATGAATTCATTGATCATGAAGGAACCGTTCGGAAGATCAAGGCCGCTACAAGGGCAAGTGACATGAAAGTGGATCAAGTCCTTGGTAGCATCTCAAGAGGAGTGGTAACTCGTAGACACCATGCATTACTTATCACTTATTGTCAACATCATGCTTTTGTGTCTAGTTTTGAACCACTTAAGGTACATGAAGCCTTGGTCGATCCGGATTGGGTAATTGCCATGCAAGAAGAATTGGAGTGTTTCACTCGTAATGAAGTATGGTCTCTAGTTGAGAGACCCAAGGATCATCGCATCAATGTCATTGGGACCAAATGGGTATTCAAGAACAAGCAAGATGAGAATGGCATTGTTATACGAAACAAAGCAAGGTTAGTGGCGCAAGGGTTTGCCCAAATAGAAGGTATGGATTTTGAGGATACCTTTGCGCCGGTAGTCTGCCTTGAAGCTATTCGTCTTTTGCTTGCATTTGCATCTTTCCACAATTTCAAATTATATCAAATGGATGTGAAAAGTGCATTTTTGAATGGTCCCCTAAAAGAAATCAGATATGTGGCTCAACCCCTGGGTTTCGAAGACCCATGCCGACCCAACCACGTGTATTTACTCCATAAGGCACTCTACGGTCTCAAGCAAGCTCCACGTGCTTGGTATGAGTTCCTTAGGGATTTCTTACTACATGATGCGTTTTGCATGGGTACGGTCGATTCCACCCTTTTCACCAAGCGGGTTAAAGGGGGTGGCCTCTTTATATGTCAAATATATGTTGATGATATTATTTTTGGTGGAACTAACCCCAATCATAACAAAGCTTTTGAGCTATTGATGACTAGGAAATTTGAGATGTCCATGATGGGAGAGTTGAAGTTCTTTCTAGGCTTCCAAGTGAGGCAACTTGCAAAAGGCACCTTCATCTCTCAAGAAAAGTATGTGAAGGACATGCTCAAGAAATTCAACATGACCAATGCAAGTCCAATGAAGACACCCATGCCCGTAAAGGGGCAACTTGGTTCATGTGACGGTGAGAAGGATGTGGACATAAAGGTATATCGCTCCATGATAGGATCCTTGCTCTACCTTTGTGCCTCTAGGCCGGATATCATGCTAAGTGTAGGGATGTGTGCTCGTTTTCAATCCGCTCCCAAGGAGAGCCATTTAGTGGCGGTCAAACGGATACTAAGATACCTTGTTCTCACTCCTACTCTCGGGCTATGGTATCCAAAGGGGTCAACCTTTGAACTCATTGGCTATTCGGATTCCGATTGGGCCGGTGATAAGGTTGATCGGAAGTCTACCTCCGGGGCTTGCCAATTTATTGGCCGGTCATTGGTGAGTTGGTCATCCAAGAAACAAAACTCCACCGCCCTATCCACCGCCGAAGCCGAATACATATCCGCGGCATCTTGTTGCACTCAATTGTTATGGATGAAGCAAACCTTGAAAGACTATGGTGTGTCTCTTGGTACGGTGCCTCTTCTTTGTGACAATGAAAGTGCAATAAAGATCGCCAACAACCCGGTTCAACATTGTCGCACCAAACATATTGACATTCGCCATCACTTCCTACGTGATCATGTTGCCAATAAGGATATTGATCTCACTCATGTGGGAACAACCTACCAATTGGCGGATATTTTCCCTAAGCCTTTGGATGAAGCCTGCTTTGTTAACTTGAGAGGAGAACTTGGTATTCTTGATCCTAAAAACTTGGATTGATTAACTTCTTGCACTATATTCTTGCATTTATCTTGCTATCTAGCTTAGAGGTATAGCACATATGGGGATAGTCATTCTACCATATCTTGGTATGATGCATACCTATGTGTGCAACATAAATAGACCCAATGTCATTATATGGACCCAAGCATGTCTCTTCGAGGTCTCATGATATTTGCGCTTTCACATAGGGGGAGTAATCCCCCACCCCTCATTGAGCCTTCATTACAACTTGATTTGACTATATAAGGCCAAATGATCTTATTGCAAAAACTATTTCAAAATGCTCTTATGATTCTTGATATACTTCGAATCATGCCCATTGTAGCTATTTGTATCTTGTTTGCCTTTTCACTCCAATGGGTATGCCTAGAGAACTTTGTGTTTTCCAATCCCATGTCTATGCTCATCTCATCATCATCTATCTATCTATATGTACATGTCATCATATGAGCACTCACACACATTTACACAAAGAATAGGGGCAAAACGAGGAAAAATGACACATTTTTGGGAAAATTGACTCTGGCCGGTCACTGGCCCGGTCGGACCGGCTCAGGCGCCGATCGTCGGCCATCGGTCTCGGCCGGGCGCCCGACCGGCCGTGCGGGCTGTTATGTTTTGAAGAGGATACCCCTTGGGGATCTTCTTCCTCATTATCCCCCACCTCTCAAACCTCCATGGCCGCCGCCTCCACCATCTCCACCACACCCTAGGCACTTCCCACCACTAGATTCTCCCCAAACTTCACACAACCATAGATCGGGATCTCTCAAGCATCTTCACCAAAGCATTTGGTCCCTCTCAAGCTAGTTTGGGAGATCGTGGGGATTTGGTCCTCAAGCCTTCTTCACGAGTTCTTCTTGCTCACTTGGGCAAAGAGGACGATGTCTTCGGGTAAATCTTTCTCCCTATCCCTCTCCCTCTTGCTTTCCCTCTCCCATTGCCCATTGTTGAGGAAAGTTGAGAAAAGTTAGGGTTAGGGTTAGGGTTAGTAAGTCCTCATGCCACCTAGAGTGTCACACCCCTCCTATGCACATTGTTCACTCCCCTGGTATAATCTATGTTCAAGTTTGTGAGTTTTTGCATGATTTTGTGTCGAATTTCTGGGCAAACATCACAACTCAGCATGACCCGGTCTACAGCCCGGTCAACCGGCTTCTCGACCGGCTGGTCCGGCGCACCGCCCGGTCAACCGGATGGCTAACCGGCTCGCCCGGTCTGTCGTCCGGTCGGACCGGCTCCTGCGCCGGCTCGCCCAGCTTTTTCGCATGATCTCGTCGAGACACTTGAATATAGGCTATGCTTTTGGCTTCCTCACATATGCTGATGACATGTACACTTACCTCTTTGCTATCCTCTCCCTATTATGCTGATTCACAGGTGATGAATGGACTGATGCGGACCCTGGCCATGTTGCCAAGAGAGGGAGGCGCTCTGGGGTTCCACCACGGCGCTCCACTGGTCGTGCTCCTCAGACTACGGGTGGCAGCTCAACTGGAGGCCGAATCAAGAAAACTGCCAATAAGAGGAAAGATAAAGAGGCAGCACAGGATGGTGATGAGGTACTGCCAGATTTCCATGTTGGTAATGTGCATATTGGGGCATGGAGAAGACTCGTAGAGTCCAACCCCTATCGCTTTGAGGCACCCACTTACACAGGGGAGATCAATTTTTCTGGACCAACACACAGCAAGTCATGTGGGATGATTTCTATAACTCCCGCGAGCACATGAAGAAAGGCACCATTGTTATGCCCAAGGCCATCAAGGATGTCATTGGAATGTATGAAGCCACCAAGTTTCGCTTTGTGGTTGCGACCTTGAGGCGGATGGGATTGTATGATCTTATGTGCTTGACACCTACCGATGGGTGCTATTGTCCAACCTTGGTGAGACAGTTTCACACCGCACGCCTTTTTCCATGATGATGCCGCTCGGACTATGACTTGGATGACTGGCAAACAGAAATACACTTGCAACTATCTTGATTTCTGTGATGCCTTGGGGTTTGGTGGAGGGCGTGCTTCTGGCTTCAAGATATATTCTCAGCAGAAGTTCAACCGTGGGGACATTGCTGGTTGCTATCCGCCGGAACCCACACCTGGACCTCCCACCATCTCTCGGGATGTACTACTCCTACCTCTTACTTGCCAAGCTCTTCCGTGAGACTCTCATCGCAAGTCCGGCGATACAAGTGAATGCCGTGCATATCATCTCGAACTTGATGTACTATCGTCTCCCCGAGCACCGGCAACTTATTGATGGCTGTGATCTCATCTATCGCGAGTTACGGCGCTGTGTTCGCGAGAGGTTGACTCCCAATCTTGCCCAAGACGTTCAGCTGCTCATCAACAAGGTTGTGCCCGCACCTCTCAATACTCAAGGTGAGCGGGTCAGGTTGGAAGCTTTCAAAGTACCTACCCAAGGTGATAACCCGGATGTTCCTGAAATGATGCCTTCTGAGCGCCGGTCCAAGGCACGCCATGACCATGCTAGCTCCAGCTCCTCTCGTCGCCCACAGCGTGGTGTCGCACGGTTCTTCTCTCGCTTATGGCAGATGTGCAAAAATACAAATGATGTTGCACATCAAAGTCTCTCCTTGAACCAAGAGACAAGGAGGCGCCAAAATGAGTTCATGGCTGCTAGGAATGTGCCTATCCCTCCTCCTGGCCCTGAGTTGGAGCCTGTCCAAGCACCAGATCGGGAGATGCCTCTTCTCACCGATGAGATGTTCCGTGTAACTTTGATCCGTCTCTCGTGCTTTGGTGGTCCTACTCCTAGATTTGCTCATGCACCTCCTGCTGATGATGATGAAGAGGATGATGACGGTAATGAGGATGATGATGAAGAGGATGATGATGACGAGGATGACGATGGGGATGGTGATGGCAGCTCTCCATCCGCGGGGCACGAGTTCTATTGATGGGACGCTAGCATCTCTCCTCTTTTCTTCGCCTTTTTGGTGTTCCGATGCCAAAGGGGGAGAAGAGAGTAGAGTCTAGAATTACGGGGTTCTTTCGTTGTCACAAGCCATGGGAGTTGCTTTATTTGGATTTTATATGGCTTGTGCGTATTTGCTTTGATTTCTCAAGAACCATTTGCTACTTTGAATAATTCATGTATGGATATGTATGGACGACTATTATGTGTGCTACTCTATGTTAGGATAATCATGCTTTATGGATAATCATGCTTTATGCTTATATATGTTGATATACTTGTCCCTACCATGCTTGTTTCCTAAAGATATTGGGGGAGCTTCTCATATTCCACAAATGGTGCACTTTGCATTCAAACGCAAACTCTCCAAGTGCACACATTATGGGGGAGCTGTCGTAATATCTTATATGGAATTAAGGTTTAGAGCTTATCATAATATCTATGTGTTACTCTAGCTCGGTTTGTCATCGTATACCAAAAAGGGGGAGATTGTAAGGGTATTTTACCCTTATCCATTATTTTGGTATCTATGACACCGTGCTAGAGTATTTGGACTAATACATGCCTACAAGATGACTTTCAGGTATTAGCCAAAGAGGTATGATGGTGTAGCAATGGAACAAAAGGCAACAGGAGACCCCCCCAATTCGACGGAAAATCAGCTAGTTTTTCTGAGCCTGGCCGGTCACAGATCCGGTCGGACCGGCCCTGGCACCGGGCAGCCCGGTCACCAACCGGACCCGTAATCCGGTGCCATCCGGCAAGTTCCAAAGAAGAAGAGAAGCTCTCCGGTGTGCGTCCGGTCACCAGCCCGGTTTAGAACCGGTCGCTCGGGTCCACGGTCCCGGTTCGACCGGCGCTGATCGAGCGGCCCGGTCAGCAACCGGGTTCTCTGCGCTGTGACATCCGGCGACATCCAGCCCAGAAGCCTGCTTCGGTCAAGTCCCGGTCCCAGCTCGGTTGGAAACCGGCTGGCCTGCCTCAGGGGTCTGGCTCGACCGGGCTGTGGACCGGCCTGTCCGGCGCCAAATCCGGTTGACCGGGTTTCTCGAAGAATCTGCTGATGTGGCAAGTGACCAACGGCTGTATTTCGAAGAACACTATAAATAGGTCTTCTCCTACCTCTGAACAGTTAGGCACTACACTACAAACTGTTCTTGAGCTCTCTCTCTCATACTCCATTGCTAGAAACACCAAAAGCCTCAGATCTCCCTCCTCCTCCACCCAAACTCAAATCCCTCCGGGGAATCATTAGAGGAGGACCCGATCTACCGTTCTACCAAGCCAAATCTCATTCCCCCTTGTATTCATTGAGAAGCTTGCTTCCTAGGGTTCCTTGGAAACCCTAGGTAGGCAAGAGGAGTCCGGAAGCATCCGGGCTGTGGATTTGCTCCGGGCAAGATTGTGAAGGTTTGGAGGCTACCTCAAAGTCTACCACAAGTGAGTGAGCTATTCCTTCGTGGGATAGGCTCCGGAGAATAGGGTGAGCCTTCGTGGCGCGGGGAATCCTTCGTGGGACCTCCACTCCTCCAAACGTGACGTACCTTGTTGCAAAGCAAGGGAACACGGGAATACATCCTCGTCTCCGCGTACTATCGGTTATCTCTAACCGAACTCCTTACTTGTGATTTAACTGCCTGTGAGAGCCTTCGTGCTCGAGTTAGTTGTATCCTCATATAGGTTGCTTCACCTAGTTTGCATTAGGCTCATCTTTATATTCCGCAAAGCCTAATATTGCAAAGAAAGAATTAAAATTTGTAGAAACCTATTCACCCCCCCTCTAGGTTTACCATCTCTATACTTTCACAAATACATAATGAGGGGTGGGCTAATGGAAGAAATACCAGAAAAAGGCTTGGCTAAAATAATTGCACTGGGTAGAACATCAAAATTGGTTAGTCTAAATTTTGGAACCCACTTAACCAAACAACAGAGTGTTGGAGAGAGCTCACATACTTTCTCTGGGTTGATGCTGGAGTTGAACATGATGAGGGCGTAGCCGCCGGCTATCTCTGCCCGCCGTATATTTTAGGTTGATTTTTTTTTCGATAAAGGGAATATATTAATATCAAAAAGATACCAATTACACCCAGCCTCTGCAACAACGCACCACCCTAATGGCACTACGGATGCACACAGCCAAAAAAAGGAAAAGAAGACTAAGAAACAAAAGTCCCGCTACAGTATCTCGGGCCTAACAACAGCAGTACATCCACCGCCAAGACAACACCTGAATTACAGACTCTTCAAAAAACGACGCCTCCAAGAAGGGAACAGTGCTCAAACACCATCGTCGGCCGATCAAAGATCTTAGGTTTTCACCCTGAAGATAGTCCCCACTCTCAAAACAATGCCTCCACCAAGGCCATTGCCAGGCACAACCAGTTAAGGTCAGACCTTGGGTTTTCACCCTGAAAGGTAGGACTCTGCGCTTCACCTGTGTTGTCGCCCCCACTTTCATACCGCTGCTGTGAAGCCCGGAACACCAAGCCAGTCTCTCAACAGCGCGGAGACTTGAACCTCCCTTAGCTAGTCCTCCCCTCCGGCCTTCATGAAATTCTCTTCTTCCGACTTTCATCATGGATCCATAGTCACTTGATGTCAACACAGAAAAAGAGCTTCGCGCCGCTCCCTCCAGAACCAAACGGTCGGAATAAAAGCATGGGTGCGCACGACCGAATACCTCCGATCCAGCAAACTCCAGGCAAAAAGCATTGTTACATTCGCCGGCGGAGCCTTCCGGAACTCAACCCTCCGGCCAGATCACGAGTCCAAGCCTCCGGTAGGTCCTCCTCTTCACGCAAGAGAGGCCCTAGGACCGCCGCCTTTATACAGGTCGGACCCCCACGTCGGCGACCATCCCGGGCTGGCCAATCCAGCCCTCCACCGGCGACACCATCGCCGGCTTCCATGCTCCTCCATCTCGCTGCCGGATCGCGGTGATAGATCAAAAGATCCACCACCACCAACCGCAGGCCGACCCTCTCCGACGCAGAAGAGAGCCACCTCCTCCGTCGATCCCAAGGCTGCTGCCCCGGGCGCCCTCGTGACGCGGAAGAAGCCCGAGATCACCTCCACGACCGACTAGAGGCGGGGAGGAAGGCATGGCGCAGACCGAGGGCCTGGCCGCCGCCCACCACCAGCCCCTGCCGGTGTGCTGCGGATGGAAGCCTACGAGAGGGGAGGGGGACCGCATCGCAAGAGCCGCCGCCGCCCCATCACCATCCGCCCATGGAGGAAGAGGGGCCGTTATATTAATCTACATGGGGCGCCCATGGGGCGCCCGCAGAAAACTCGTGCTCCCGCCGCCATGGCCAGTGACCTTGTACATTGTCTGTGGCCAGCGGCAGTGCCGGCGGGAGGGTAGGTCATGTGGTTGGCATCGACAGGAGGGCTGGTCGCCTTCTGCTGGGAGAAAAGGGGCAGGGGCGTTCTTAATTAGGTAAGATCTGATTTATTTTTTGACGGACTTGTATGATTTTAGTTAGCTAAGTTCTAATTTGATTGCATGTTTAGCAATAGAGAGACAGAGAGGATTTGATAAATTAGAGTTGATTATACTGGTAACATAGAGTGATTTTAACTAAATAGGAAAGAGAGGATTTGATTGTGCTAAAAAAATAAGGAAAGAGATGATTTGATTGATCCCACAAAGCACGTAACTGAAATGCATCGGACGGAGTATGTGATTAACGCTCCAGATGTTCCCAATCTCCTTCACCAAACGTATTGTACGATCTACGATGAACTTTAATATAATAGTATAGATGCATATAAATTATTTATAATGAACTTTTATACTTACTCATAACTCATTACATTAATGTTGTTCAGAACTGATCTTAGTGTTGTTTTTTCACGAAGCTTTGTTGTGCATCATTACAAACGTTTTCAGACTAACTTTCTTACTAATTTGCAATGGAAACTATAGTTGTTTTTCTATGAAAATGTGCCATTATAATAAACATTTATTAATTCGTGCATAAGTGAAAAATAAAAGGTACAAATTGACATGCCTCTACTAGTGCCAAGTGGATGCGTTACTAATATGCGTTATGTTGTATTCTTATGTCCATTTTATAAATTCTTAAATACTAAATATCTTTGTAGAGAGCTCTAGAGGTTTTTCTAAATGAGTTCTACTTGCGTTTCATAGAGCTTCTCCTGTCCTACCTTCTTTTTTTTTGAACATAAAAGATATATTAACCATTAACCATCGGAGTCTCCTGTCCTACCTTAAGTGGCACTTATAGGCTATAGCTCACTAGAATTTAAACCTCGGGTGTAACACTTTAGTGTTTTATAAAGGTAAAATATTTTTTCAGTGAAAGACGACGTTCCTATTAGTAGCGAGATGTCTGTGTTAAATTCATCTGTCTCAAGACCCCTAGATCAATTTCTGAACTCAGTCTATCAAGGTGCTCATGGAACTAGAATATGGTAGGTTCGTTAATAGGAGCAAGTGTATTACCCTAAACCTCAAATCTTCAAAGCATTTTAGGAATTGAGAATTGGCATTTTTTGTCACTTTTGAGGGGTGAAAAACAGAGACAAAGACTGGAACCCTCAAACCCTGAAAAACAGAGGCCCACTGGTCAACCCGACAGTTACTGGCACCGATGAGCGGTGGAGGCGGCGCTCCCATGGCCTCCTGTATGCGCGGAAGGGCGCGTTCAAGAGAGGAGGCCGCGGCGAACCTGATGGTGGCGGCGCCGCTCCTTCATGGCCGTCGGAGCTCGGCCGGCGACGAGCTGCGGGGCGGCCGGCGCGGGCGCGTGTGGCGGCGGAGTTCTAGGGAGAGAGGGGGAGTGCGGAGGGGCTCGGCGGGACAAGGAGCTCACCCCGGAGTCGATGGTGGCGACGGCGGCGACAGGGGAGGCCGGGAGGCGCCGTGGCGCTCGACGACATCGGCGGCCGGACTTGGGGAAGATGGGGTTGGCAACGACGATTGGGGGCGCCTGCGGCCGATTCCTCTGGTGAGGAGGCTCGGGCGGGCGAGGCGGAGCTAACGGCAGTCGCGGCGGGGCGTGGGATGGCCGGTAGCGGCGGGGTGAGGTGGCGTCTGCCGGCGGCCTGGGTTTGGAGGCGGCAGGCGGGGCTGAAATTTCCCTCCGCGCGCGTGGGGGAATAGAAGTTGAAGGGGTTGGGCCTCTCCAACACTCACTTGTACAGGTTGGGAGGAGTAATAGGGGTCCGGCCCTTAAATTTTTTGATGGTTCGAGGGTTAAAGGGTTCTAGTCTACGTCGTTTTTTGATCGAAAACTGTAAAATATCGGTTATTTTTGAGAATTTAAAAGTTTAGGGTACTAATAGTGATGCTCTTATGTTTGTGCGGCGTGTGCACCTGAACTGTATTTTGGAAGAAAAAAACTGGCATGATAAGTTAGTAGTAGTGGCCACGTCGTAGACATGCTGTCCACATATTTACACACAATATCCTTGTCGAAGGAGAAAACGAGTCGACAAAAAAAATAACAGAACGCTGTAAAGAAGAAGAGCAGGAAATCCAGTTGTAAACGTGACCTTTGACGGCCGGTCATCAGAAAACATTGACTGACATTGGTCCAAGATCTCAAGAAAACCACGAGAGCTTCACGTCACGTGGTAGATGGGCATCGACGGAAAACTCCTCCGACGCCACCGCCGAAATCGACGTCCCTGAGGCTGGCATAGGGAACTGCGACCAAGGCGACACTGGCCTCAGCGGCGGCCAGGCGACCGGACCGCACGGCCGGCGACCAGCACGCGCGCGCACCCCGTGGAGTCGTCGCCTCCGTCATCAGCAAAGTACAGTGGCCCGAGCGGCGCGAACGCGGCAGCACTGCTGCAGGAGGACGCGCCGACGGTCCGAGCGGCGGCGCTGGAGGAGGAGGGGCGCAGAAGAAATGCAGCGCCGCGGCGGCGGCAGAGCTCCACCACCGGCGGCGCCGCTTGTCGCTGTGCTGCGTGCCTGCGTCTGCATGCGCTGGCGTGTCTTGGAGATGGGCTTGTAGAAATGTTGCGGATAGAATAAAGCTTACCGCTGAAAATGGCTAGAAGGAGGTGCGGCCGTGCGGGAGATGCAGGGCGTGCTGACGCCGTCCAATTCCTCAGGCTCGTTGCGACTCCAGTTGCTTCCGATGATCTAGTCGCCGAGCTGCCGGTGCGAACTGCGAACGATGGGCGCGCTGAGGCGCATGGCAATTTAGACCATGAGCCCCACGCACGCCTCTGTTTGGGAAGACGGCGTCGAGGTGCCGGCACCGCGCCCATGACGCCGGCCATAACCACGCCCACGTCCACCTGCAGCAAGCCCGCATGTTTACAGTGTCCTGCAACACCATGGATACCCTTGCCGTTGTCTCCGTCACATCAGCCAGCTCTAACAAGGGTGTCGCTGACGTGGTCATCAACGTCGTCGCCTCCCCCCTCCCTGCTCTTGTCCCGCACCTGGCTGTTATTGACACGGAGTGCATCTACAGGAACTTGTCAAGATCCAAACCAACACAGCCTCATGATTGACAAAAGAGAGCCTGGAGCATGAAAGAGAGCGAGGGGCCAATATCTCATTGAGCACACAAACCAAATTGAGGTCCTGATCAGGGGATAGTCTCCCTATTTTGCCTGAGAGAGAGAGAGAGAGAGAGAGAGTTAACGAAAACGAGGGGATCACATACAAATTTATTTTCTATATCGACGTTAACGGAAAGGCAAAGATTTTGTGCTGATTTTGTTTTCTCAAGTGGGGGTTGGGTTGTACGGCATATGAACAAAAACAAGGCAACAAACAATCTTTATCCGAGCTAAAGGATCATTCATTAACTTGATTGATCAACAAGAAGATACCATACAGTTGCATATGTTAAAAAACTAAATGGTATTGATGCTGATTGATGGCTAACGATGAAATTATTTTGGAAAGTAAAGAAGACGAATGTCGTCTTTGTATCAGGAGCGGTGGATTGCTGATTTACAGTAGATCGAACGGTCTAAATGGTCTCAATATACTTCACCAAACATTTTGTACGATCTATGACCAACTCCAATATTCAAAAATATATATAACTTATTTATAATGAACTTTTATACTTATTCATAACTCATTACATTAATGTTGTTCAGAACTGATCCTAGTGTTGATTTTTCATGAAGTTGTTGTCCATCATTACAAACCTTTTCGGACCAACTTTCTACTAATTTGCAATGGAAACTATAGTTGTTTTTCTATAAAAATGTGCCATTATAATAAACATTTATTAATCCGTGCATAAGTGAAAATAAAAGGTACAAAATGACATGCCTCTACTAGTGCCAAGTGGATGCGTTACTAATATGCGTTATGTTGTATTCTTATGTCCATTTTATAAATTCTTAAATACTAAATATCTTTGAAGAGAGCTCTAGAGTTTTTTCTAAATGAGTTCTACTTGCGTTTCATAGAGCTTCTCCCGTCCTACCTTAAGTGGCACTTATAGGCTATAACTCACTAGAATTTAAACCTTGGATTTAACACTTTAGTGTCTTATAAAGGCAAACTATTTTTTCAGTGGAAGACGTCGTCCCTATTAGTAGCGAGATGTCTGTGTTAACTTCATTTGTGTCAAGACCCCTTAGATAATTTTGAACTCAGTCTATCAAGATGCTCGTAGAACTAGAGTATGCGAAGGTTCGTTAATAAGAGAAAGTGTATTATGTTTGTGCGGCGTCCGCGCCTGAACTGTATTTTGGAAAGGAAAGTGCTGGGCGTCCCCCGGGGGATCTGATTTCCCAGCCCCCGGGTCGCCAGCCGTCGGATCGGTCATCTTGGACGGTCAGATCTGGTTTTACTGAATGTAGCAAAAAACACCTCCCGGCAGCAAAAAAATAACTCGCTTTTGCTACATTGTAGCAAAAAACGGTTCGCCCCATGAAATAAAAGAAAAAGTCTAAGCTCGCCGGAATCTCGCCGGAGACTCGCCGGAGACCGCGTAGCAAAAAAATGGTAATGTAGCAAAAAATAGATATCATCGGAGACGTTGACGGGGAACTCGCCGGAGAACTCACCGGAGACCTTGCCGGAGACCCCAGTAGCAAACACATTTAGCAATTGTAGCAAAACCGTAAAAAAAATGTAGCAAAAAAATTATTCATATATTGCAAATCCTTGGAGACATCAATGGTGACCTCGCCCGCAGTCGGCAGCAGCGCCATTCAAGGTTGAAGCAACTCCATGCAACCGAAGGTAGCAATGCCTGGAACCGCCAGTAGCAACGCCTGACACCTAAGTTAGCAAAGCAGTCCTCCGCCGGTAGCAACCTCGAAGGGCTAAGTTAGCAAAATCGGTCTTCACCGATAGCAACACCGAAGGCCTAAGGCAGCAAACTTCCGAAGACGCGCGGTGCCGGCGCATGGTTGTGCTTGTAGCACCAGCAGCACCTCCGCCTGAGATTTCCGAAGCTGCAGGTGGTTCCCGGGACAGTGAATAGCGCCGGGAGAGGAATGTCCAGAAAGAGAAGGTACCGGGCGGCGCGCGGCAGGAGCCCACCAGGGACACGGCAGCAGCCCACCAAGGACGCGGCAGCGGTGCGCCGCATGAACTCCATGGCGCACGCATCGAGCGGCAGGGAGGCGGCCGCACACGGGAACTCCATGGCGCACGCATCGAGCCGCTGAGATGCGGCAGCCGCGCGACTCAGAGGAGGCTCCGACGAGCGGCCGGGAGGCTACGCCGGCGAGCGGCCGGGAGGCAGCGGCGCGTGGCACGGGAAGCGGCGCCGGCGCGCGGCGGGGAGGCGGCGGCGCGTGGCTCGGGAGGCAGCGGTGCGTGGCATGGGAGGCGGAGCCGGCGAGCGGCTGGGAGGCGGAGCCGGCGAGCGGCTGGGAGGCGGCGGCGCGTGGCTGGAGGCGGCGCCGGCGAGCGGCTGGAGGCGGCGGCGCGTGGAGGTTGGGCACAGGAGGATAAGGCAGAGATAGGAAGAAGAAAGAAAAAAAAAAGGAAAGAGTGTGGAGCCAGGCATGTGGAGCGATGCGTGCATCTAACGGCCCTCCACCCGGGGGCTGAAAACGCGTGATCCCCCGGGGGTTTTCCTTTTGGAAAAGAAAAAAAAACTGGCATGATGAAGTTAGTAGTAGTGGCCACGTCATAGACATGCTGTCCACACATTTACACACAATATCCCTGACGAAGGAGAAAACGAGTCGACAAAAAAAAATACAGCACGCTGTAAAGAAGAAAAGCAGGACAGTTGTAAACGTGACCTTTGACGGCCGGTCATCAGAAAACATTGGTCCAAGATCTCAAGAAAGGCACGAAAAGCTTCACGTCACGAGGTAGATGGGCATCGACGGAGCGGCCCATCCTGCTCCTCCGACGCCACCGCCGAAATCGATGTCCCTGAGGCTGGCATAGGGAACTGCGACCGAGGCGACGCCGAGCTCGGCGGCAGCCAGGCGACCGGACCGCACGGCTGGCGACCAGCACGTGCATCCCGTGGCGTCGTCGCCTCCGTCATCGGCAAAGTACAGTGGCCCGGTCGGCGGGAACGTGGCAGCACTACTGCAGGAGGACGCGCCGGCTGTCCGAGCGGCGGGGCTGGAGGAGGGGCGCTTTAAGAAGAAGTGGAGCGCCGCGGCGGCGGCAGAGCTCCACCACCGCCGGCGCCGCTTGGTGTCGCTGTGCTGCGCCTGCGTGCGTTGGCGTTTCTTGGAGATGGGCTTGTGGAGCTTGAACCGCTTCGTCTCGGGCTGAGAATGCAGCAGACGGTACGGTTCAGCAACTGATTCAATTGACAAATGATGTGTGGAATTTATTGACTGGAGACTTACCGGCTGGGGGAAGCAGAGGAGCTGGGGGTCGAAGCCGTAGTCGCTGAAGTGGTGCGGCGGCTCCGTCTCGTCGGCGGCCGCCGTGAACGGGAAGACTGGTGTCGTCGCCGTCGTCATCGCGGCCACCACCCTCTTCTTCCCCATCACTGTAGCCGATTATATTGAGAAGCTCGTGGAAGCTATGGTTTCAGCGAATGTTTGTTTGTGCGCGTGCTTCTCGGGAGCAATAAACTGGCCGAGTTCGATCGATTAGTGCCGGAGAGTGTCGAGATAGGAGGGAGCTGGTCCTGCCGGTGATGAGTAGTGGGGGCGGGGAAAGTGACCGTTGCAGCCGATGCTCCCACGCGCGTGCCTGCTTGGACTTTCATGGCTGTCTTTCCCCCCCCCCCCCCTTCCTTTTTCAGAACTATACCAACACGCCTTTTTCTAGATGCACCTCGCTCTGTCTCTCTCTCATTGATGCTGGTTGCTGGAACGAGCTTACTGCAAGCATCTCCATCCGCAGCTCCAAATAGGCGTCGGCAGGTGCGCCGGTATTGTTATATGGGGGTCGCCGGAAGAGCATCTTTTATTTGGGGAGGTTGCTCCCACACCGGTGCCCTGTAGTGTAGCTCCAATAGAAATTTTAATTTAGATTGATATTTAAACACCGATTTTAAACGAAATTCATACAAAATTTATACAAAAGTACGTCGAATTGATACAAAACGAAATTCAAACAAAATTTAAAAATCAAATTTAAAAACGTAAACTTAATCAATCTACTACGGGGCACGCGACGGGTCTGCCTCGTCGTCGTTCTTCGCCTTTGCCGCCTGCATCCGTGCCCGCCTCTCGGCCCTTGCTTCGCGCATCTGGCGGTGGAGCATGGCGGCTGATGTCGCAGGATCTTGCCGGCGGCGCCGTCCCCGTGCTTCCCGCCTTTACTCGTTATCGGCGTGCCTCGCTTGCTCGCGGGCGAACGCGTCATAGTGGCGATGAGCGTTGAGGGAGGCGAGCTCCTGTCGCTCTGCCTCCATCAGTAGGCGTCCCGCCTCCTCCGTGGCCCCTCGCTAGCGCGAATCTCGAGGGCGTGCTCGAGATTAGCGTCGTTGATGAACTCTCACCGCTCCTCCTTCAACGTCTGGAACCGCTGCGCGTTCAACGACGTCAGGATCGCCGCCTGCTCCGGGTCGGGGGGGTGCCTACGGCTGCTCACCCCACTGTGCCGCCTCCTCCGCCGCCTCAACTTCCGCATCGGCGAAGTTGGCCTCGCGCCACACCGCGAACCTTGGGTCTACGTCGTCGTCGGAGCTGTTGTCCGCGTCGGGCTCCGGCTCCGGCTGCGGTGGTGGTGGTGGCGGCAGGACACGGCCGTTGAGGCCCAGCATTGAGTACGTCGTCTTCAGACGGTGCGGCATTTTGAGGTGGAGAGGAGAGAATGGCGCGGTGGCGGTGGTGGCGTCGGGCTCCGGCTCCGGCTGCGGTGGTGGACGGCGTCCGTACTATATAGCGGCGACAACTGCCCGCATTAACGGCGACGTACGCGACTGGATGCCGCGTGGCCAGTCGCTGCTCTCGTGGCCGCTTCGATTTGCACGCGAGACCATTAAACGCCGACGACCAACCTTCCCGCGTCGCGGCCGATGCGAACCACCGCGTCCAGTCGCTGACAAGGCGCCCCCACCCGCGAAAATCGTCGTTCCGCGAGGCGCCGGCGCGCCCTATTCGCGCCCTTGGTCAAGGGGCCGGCACGGGGTTGCCGACGATTCTATTGGGCTCGAAAATTGGTCGGCGCCATTTGGGGCGTGCCGGTGAGAGCCCATTTTCGCTCCCGGCCCCCAAATTGCTATCGGGGCCGCCGGTGGAGATGCTCTTACTGATGCAGGCCGATCAGTATCATCCATTCATTTGTCCTACTCTCTGGACGTGGGCTTAATCTAGTGGTTGGGCTTAAGAGCAACTCCAGCTGTTGGTGCCTCCCAACGGCCAAAGCCAACGGTAAATAGTGTCGAGTTGGATGAAACTTTGGTGTGGGGAGCGTCGAAGTTCCAGCGGTCTCCCAGGTAGACGCCCGGAGATCGGCGTTTTTGTTTTAGTTTCACAAATAAACGTTACAGTTCGGCAAATTTGAATTTTTTTGCCAATATTTGTCTTATTTTTACAAATAAACATAACAGTTCAACAAAATAAGCAAATAATTTGACAAGTTTTTAAACAAATCAAATGGAAACCAGTTGGTGTTGCCTCGAAGCCTCCATATGTGCTCCACCATATCATCCTGCAGTTGGTTGATGCATTGTGGAGTCGCGAATCGCCTGACGCATAGAGATGAACACAGCCCACGATGCCGGCACCTGGTGATTAGGATGTGCAAGAGGACCCTCTCTGTCATATGGTGCAGCTTGTTCGCTCAGAGGTATCAAATACTTTCGCTCATTCTCGATAATCATATTGTGTAAGCACACACAACAGTTCATCACCTCCCACATCTGATCTTTGGACCAAGTCAAAGCAGGGAACCGGACTACAACAAATCTCTGCCGGAGGACACCAAATGCACGCTCGACGTCCTTTCGGCAACTTTCTTGTTCCTTGACAAACTCCACATCCTTCAGGAGGATGGAGCTTGAGATAGTCTTCACAATGTTGCCCACTTTGGATAGATACCTGTTGACTGCCAAAACCCACCGGCGGGCAGCGGCTTGTCAACACTGTAGAGCCGGGAAGAGCCTAGAGCTGCGGCTGGCTGAGACCCCTCCGAGCGACGGCCCGCAATGCTCTTCTGGTCACACGCGGCGATGCGAAGTGCAAGGGCGTGCCACCTGACCTATACCTGGTCAGGAAGGTGATGGGGATGCCTCGCTTAGTTTCCTGCATGGCATACACGTAAACATTAAATACGAGCCTCGATCGGCTCTCAAAGTTATCTCGTGAATCGGCTCAAAGAGCCGATCCACCCATGATTCGTACGGGGTGCACGAATATATGGTGATCCTGCTTGATCAAGATAAAGCTAATGAGATCTACGACGATTTAGGGTTTTCACCGCATAATCGGATCATCCTACTCCAGGTTGGGCCTCGCGGCCACGCACGGTGATCGTAAGCCGATCCTAAACAAGGCCTAAAAACCAACATGAAGTTGATCCTCGGAACATCCTGTTTAGGACTTGCGAACGCCACCCTACGTGCCGCTGGATCCTCCCCCCCTTTGTAAGGCCTAACTATTGCAGATATTAAACTAATCCTTGCAGAACAAGGAGCAATCGTAACGGATCAGATCTACTAAATAATGATCAAGCGGGGTGCCGCCCCCACACCTGAGACAGATGTGAGGGCGGCTAGACATGCAAGGGTTGCACTACGTAAGCATGTTATACGAAGAGCTATGCTAACCCTAACACATCTATGATAACTACGTTGCTCGCCATCAAAGACGCTTCAGTACGAGCAACGCATGAACAACGTGGAGCTTGTGCTGCCTAGATCGCAAGATGCGATCTAGGCAGCATGTCGCTTCCCTGGTAGAAACCCTCGAGACGAAGGAGTTGGCGATGCGCCGAGATTGGTTTGTTTTGGGTTGAACGTGAGTTGTTTATTCCATAAACCCTAGATACATATTTATAGTCCAAGGGACTTTCTAATTCAGGCGTGCACCTAACCGTGCACGGGTAAAACTCTAACTCCTAACTTAAGATACGATCTAATAAATTACAGATACATGGGCAATCTAGCCCAACTTTGCATATAAGGCCGATCTTCGTATTCTCTCCATATATAACCTTCAAGCTTATCTTGATCGTGGCCCACCTCCGACTTGGTCAAATTCTGGTGATAACACATGCCCCCCTGGTTTTGGGAAATAACATTTCCAAAATCATTATGCTTATCTTCGTCGGGTCATGTCATGATATAGCAGAGTCGTCGCAGCATCCGTCACCATTATGCCCTGTCAGCTCTTCTGGAAAACTCGATAGCTCTGCATCACTTCCTTGGAATCTGTAATAGCGTTAAATTCCCGCCAAACTCCCCATTATTCAACCGTGCCGATCGATTAGCCCTCTTCATCCTCTGATCTGACCACCGACCTTTCTTTCCAATCTATCCCCCCAAGCGAGCCAATGTCGGAGCCCGAGTGGGACTTTAGTGAGGACGATGATGACGACGCAGAGGAAGAAAACTCCAGTCGAGGGCTAGAGCAGCGGTGACGAGGAATTCTCCGGAAACAGCGCCGGTGATAGCTACGATGCTGACGACGAGGGCAGCGAGGACTAGTGACATAGCATCAGCAAGATGCGAGCAATCGGCTCTTCTTCTGCTCCTCCTTGAACCATCGGCTCTTCATTGCAACAAACCCTCCTCTGTTAATGAAGAAGTATTCTCCAATCAATTGTTTTGCCGATGGTCAAAGTCACACAGTCTCCAAGGAGAGCCGATGGCATTGCATCGGTCTCCATTATAAAAAACACGAGGAACGTCAACCTAGCCGCCCTTCCAAATGGTAACCTGCGACCTCCATCTGAAAAGGCGAACTCAGATCCCCAAATCGCTGCCTGAGCAGCTCCAACCTACAACCATCTACACAGATCTCGACCACGCCGCCCCCGGCTCCTTCAACGCATCCCATGGCGGAATCATCCAACACCGATACCACGGCTTCCGGACTAAAGGTAATCCTCAACCCCCTCTCGCTGTTCGACTTGACATGAGATTCATGGCAAACACCTGAATTAATGTTTCGCTCCGCTACTAATTTAGGCTTCAGATATCCTTCTGCCACACCCTTCTCTCGCAAATTCGATGTGCCTCGGTCCTCGTTCTTCTGAGAGTCCTGCCCTGTTAATTTCGTGTGAAGCCAACAGAATCCCCTTTGTGAGCCAAAACCTAGATCTAACTTCCTGGGCCGACTGCCTACGAGCCTGGCCTAATCCTCCTGAAGGTTGGGTGGCATGGTACAATAGAGTATCAAAATCCCACTATGCCACTTGGGAAACCATAGGGATAGCCGATGCCCTGTCATTATCATTATCTCCTCTTGAGAAGAACGAGAACATCTTGAAAACCATCGGCTACTTCTGGTCTGATGCACTGAACTGCTTTATGTTTGGTCATGGCCCTATGACACCAACCCTACTGGATGTGGCCATGATCACAGGGCTAGACATTGCATCCCCCAGCCCTTCTGCATTCAAACTGCCAAAAGTCCCTTTCACTCTCTCCTCCAAAAAAGAGTGTACCAGCTGGGGTGCCTACCTCAATCGTTACATGAAAAACAAAGGCCCCGTGATGAGAGAGGAGCACACAGCCTTTCTGAATTTCTCGGTTGGAGCACTTCATATTCTCGCGGCCCATCACTTGCTCCCACCAAGAATTACCTCTCCTGGCTTATGAACTTGCTAAAGGCACCCAACTCGGCCTAGGCAAACTATTTCTTGGAGAGATTTATCGATCCCTCCAATTGATGTCTCACAACTGTTCTCTCGAAAGACAAGTCAAAACTGGCGGCCCCTGGTGGTTCATTCAGCTGTGGGCCCAACTATACTTCCAAAACCAAATACCAGACTTCCCACCACTGACCACCTGCACCTTTCCGGATGTGAATGGAAAGGAAATTCGATGTACCAGCTACGGCCAAGCCCTATATGGTCTCCCGGGCAGCAAAGCTGATCTCCAAGGAAGCAAGCAGGTGGTTTAAGATTTTCTTCCAAGGTCTGGACAACCCCTTGTTCGATCCTTATACCGAATCGGCAAACTTTGAAAACCCCGTCTCTTTCCGATTGGATGACCTTGCCGATGACGCCGGCACACGACATTTGTACTCCATCATGATTCGCCCTTGCTTCCTCCTCGTTGGCATGAGTACCTCGAACCGGATCACAAAGCCCGGTTATGAGTGCTACCAACCGGTAGTGGCAGCCCGACAGCTTGGTCTCGGACAGTGCCTCCACACTTCTTCTTACACCATCCGACAAGTAGAGCTGACCTGCCTGACATCATCACTGCCCAAAGGTGTTATACCTTCTTTGATGCTTTGGCCCTCCCAATTCCTCACGACCTCCGCTTCTCCTTCACCACCGATGGTTTTGAAACTTGGTGGTCGATGTGGAAGACCCACGTCTTCCGGAAGGCTCTAGGACCGCTGCTGAGAGAGCTCGACGCCGAGTATGACATCCCTGCAGACCAGGTACCATCAAGCATTTCCTGTATCCGCCTTATGGTGATTATCTGTGACCTAACTCTTTCTCCTGGCAGCAACAAGATGGTCCGGCTCCCACTCAAGCTGACGGTTCCCCTTTCGTATTCCTCCCCCCCGCACTGCTGGTTCTCTTCGCGTAACTCGCCACCTCTGAAGAAAATCATAATGCAGGGTCAGCCGATTTCACCGAAATCGGCTCCCAAGAGTAAAGCATCTTCGGGACCGGTTGCCCCCCGAGCCTCGACTCAGGCGAGGACGGCGGTGAGGAAGGTGGCTGCCAGAAAAACCCTGAAGCGCAAAGCTCCGGCTCACGAAAGCTTGCGTGTAAGTCGGTTCCGACCCTGCAGACTCTTGTCCGCTTTCAATCATTTGTTTATGATACGCTCGTGTTCTTTCCTACAGCCCTCCACTGAAGGAACCTCCAGCGGAGCTGAGGAAACCAGTCAAGGGGACTCAAGCTCGGGTAATTCCGAGAGGTCCACCACCCAAAGCCAGACAGCCTCACCAGCGCCGGCTCTTAAGGAAAAGTCGATCACTGAAACTCCTGCCCCCCAAGCCCCGAACAGATCGGGGTCACGCACAAAGAAGCGCTGCGTCAAAAGGGCTCGCAAGAACCCACGACCTTCTTCATCAAGCCAGGAGGTCTCAAATGTAATCATCTCCTTGATCATACTTAATGCTTTCCCGTCGTTACGTATAGATCGGCTAATCATTTCCTCTTGCAGGCCGAAGAAACTTCTAGCGGAGACGTTGAGGAGATACAGATGCCGTCCGCCACTCTGGACCTGGCCACCTCGGCGGTAGCGGCTGCCCAAATGGTTAACCCATCTCAGTCCACAGAAAAGCCGATCGTCACTGCATCGGCTGTTCCCCCTTCCTTGGGAGAGGTATGTCTTTCCTCCTTGGCCCCATCAATTCCACCATTGCCTGCTAAACTCACTTTGTTTGCCCTACCAGGGTTGTGATCTCTCGAGCTTGCTTTCGTTCGATCCAGAATCCATCGAACCAACTTCTTCCAAGGCAGGTGGGGAGCCGATCCCTAGTACGGTCCGTGGTCCACTCCAGCGACTCAAAGATTTGCTTTCTGCCCCAACTGAGACTTTGATTGAAGATTCCGAGGAAGCCAAAGGCATTCTCGAGGATATCCAGCTTCATCTTCCTATGACCCTGCAAGTGAAGCTCTGGCCCGCTGTTACCCTGCCGGTCTTTAAGTCAAGGGTGCAATCGGCTCGCCAAAGGATTGCTCTTCGCCACTCCCAACTTCCGCTGAGGGCCGATATTGCCGAAAAATGTCGACGGCTCAATGAGAAGAAAGCTGCTCTGGACGCCAAGACGGATACTTCTGTCACTCGTGCTGAACTCGAGACCCTGCGCAAGGAGCTGAAGGATCTTGAAGAGAGGGTGAGGGTGACCAAACAGCTCATCCAGGACAAGGAAGCCCTTGTTGCCCGCTCTCAAGACGAAGCAAAAGGCCTCACAGCCGATCTGAAGACCGATCTGGCTGAAATCCGTACCCTGAGCAATCAGCTGGTGACGGGGAAGGACGAGGATGACAAGGCTGAGATTGCGGAGGTGGATCGCGTCCGTATCGACGCCATTCTCGCCCTCGGTGTGTTTCTTCAGTAGGGCCTTCAGAGACAAATGATGTTTCATTGGACCGGATCTTTCTGTACTTGCTACAAATATTTTTTTTTTTTTTTTACTGGCCGATTTTCCATCGGCTCCCGACATTTTCTTGCTCATGCGTCTGTTTGATAACCATATGCGCCTCCCCAGAGCCGAGTCTGACAGGTGACTGCGGATATCGGCTTTGTATTATGTCAATGCGCCATACTCGTACCTTGGCTCCGCCGTGGCCGCCGGTCGTTAGATCAACGTTGAAACCAAGCAAACCGTGTAGTGAGAATAATCTTGGCCGACTCGCTGGATCGAAGCGCTCCATGAAGGTTTCGTAATATCCCTCATGTAATCCTGGAGCACTAGGCTCCGTCGGGAGGACGAGCATCGTGTTTGTACCAGCCGATGTTTCGTCATCGGCTTTCCTTTGCCCGATGTCCCACCGGGCGTGCCAGAAATGTGTTGACTGCCAAAACCCACCGGCGGGCAGCGGCTTGTCAACATTGTAGAGCCGGGAAGAGCCTAGAGCTGCGGCTGGCTGAGACCCCTCCGAGCGACGGCCCGCAATGCTCTTCTGGTCACACGCGGCGATGCGAAGTGCAAGGGCGTGCCACCTGACCTATACCTGGTCAGGAAGGTGATGGGGATGCCTCGCTTAGTTTCCTGCATGGCATACACGTAAACATTAAATATGAGCCTCGATCGGCTCTCAGGTTATCCTGTGAATCGGCTCAAAGAGCCGATCCACCCATGATTTGTACGGGGTGCACGAATATATGGTGATCCTGCTTGATCAAGATAAAGCTAATGAGATCTACGACGATTTAGGGTTTTCACCGCATAATCGGATCATCCTACTCCAGGTTGGGCCTCGCGGCCACGCACGGTGATCGTAAGCCGATCCTAAACAAGGCCTAAAAACCAACATGAAGTTGATCCTCGGAACATCCTGTTTAGGACTTGCGAACGCCACCCTACGTGCCGCTGGATCCTCCCCCCCTTTGTAAGGCCTAACTATTGCAGATATTAAACTAATCCTTGCAGAACAAGGAGCAATCGTAACGGATCAGATCTACTAAATAATGATCAAGCGGGGTGCCGCCCCCACACCTGAGACAGATGTGAGGGCGGCTAGACATGCAAGGGTTGCACTACGTAAGCATGTTATACGAAGAGCTATGCTAACCCTAACACATCTATGATAACTACGTTGCTCGCCATCAAAGACGCTTCAGTACGAGCAACGCATGAACAACGTGGAGCTTGTGCTGCCTAGATCGCAAGATGCGATCTAGGCAGCATGTCGCTTCCCTGGTAGAAACCCTCGAGACGAAGGAGTTGGCGATGCGCCGAGATTGGTTTGTTTTGGGTTGAACGTGAGTTGTTTATTCCATAAACCCTAGATACATATTTATAGTCCAAGGGACTTTCTAATTCAGGGGTGCACCTAACCGTGCACGGGTAAAACTCTAACTCCTAACTTAAGATACGATCTAATAAATTACAGATACATGGGCAATCTAGCCCAACTTTGCATATAAGGCCGATCTTCGTATTCTCTCCATATATAACCTTCAAGCTTATCTTGATCGTGGCCCACCTCCGACTTGGTCAAATTCTGGTGATAACAATACCATCTGCAAGATAGTATCCCTTGTTGTACTGCCAACCATTGATCACAAAGTTAACCGGGGGAGCATGACCCTCAACAAGCTTGGAGAAGATAGGCGATCACTGCAAGACGTTGATGTCGTTGTTGGATCCCGGCATACTAAAGAAGGAGTGCCAAATCCAGAGATCATGGGTAGCCACTACCTCAAGTATCACAGTGCAGCCTTTTTTGTGACCCTTGTATATTTCCTGCCAGGCAAACGGACAGTTCTTCCATTTCCAATGCATGCAGTCAATGCTTCCAAGCATCACTGGAAATCCTCGAACTTCATTGAAAGAATGGATCTGAGCAGTGTCTTCGACAGTGGGTGATCTCAAGTAGATGTCCCCGAACACTGCTATCACCGCCCTGCAGAACCGGTAGAAACAATCAAAGGGTGGTGGACTCTGTCATCCGAAGATAGTCATCGGCGGAATCACCGGGAGCTCCATATGCCAGCATCCGCATAGCCACCGTGCACTTTTGGAGGGTGGAAAACCTTGTCATGCCAGTGCAATCTGATACGTCTCCGACGTATCGATAATTTCTTATGTTCCATGCCACATTATTGATGATATCTACATGTTTTATGCATACTTTATGTCATTATTATGCGTTTTCCGGAACTAACCTATTGACGAGATGCCGAAGGACCAGTTGCTGTTTTCTGCTGTTTTTGGTTTCAGAAATCCTTGTAAGGAAATATTCTCGGAATCGGACGAAATCAACGCCCAGGATCTTAGAATCCCCGGAAGCATCCAGAACACCCGAGAGCCGCCATAGAGGGGACACAGGCCCCCCAGATGATAGGCCGGCGCGGCCCAGGGGTGGCCCACGCCCCCCTGTGGTGTCGTCGCCTCGTTGACCCTCCGACGCCGCCTCTTCGCCTATTTAAGCCCCCTCGACCTAAAACCTCGAGACGGAAAAGCTACGGTACAAGAAACCATCCAGAGCCGCCGCCATCGCGAAGCCAAGATCTGGGGGACAGGAGTCTCTGTTCCGGCACGCCGCCGGGACGGGGAAGTGCCCCCGGAAGGCTTCTCCATCGACACCGCTGCCATCTCCACAGCCATCTTCATCACCGCTGTTGTCTCCCATGAGGAGGGAGTAGTTCTCCATCGAGGCTCGGGGCTGTACCGGTAGCTATGTGGTTCATCTCTCTCCCTATGAACTTCAATACAATAATCTCATGAGCTGCCTTACATGATTGAGATTCATATGATGATGCTTGTAATCTAGATGTCATTATGCTAGTCAAGTGGATTTTACTTATGTGATCTCCGGAGACTCCTTGTCCCACGTGTGTAAATGTGACAGTGTGTGCACCGTGTGGGTCTCTTAGGCTATATTTCACAGAATACTTATTCACTGTTATGAATGGCATAGTGAAGTGCTTATTTATATCTCTTTATGATTGCAATGTGTTTTGTATCACAATTTATCTATGTGCTACTCTAGTGATGTTATTAAAGTAGTCTATTCCTCCTGCACGGTGTAAAGGTGACAGTGTGTGCATCGTGTAGTACTTGGCGTAGGTTATGATTGTGATCTCTTGTAGATTATGAAGTTAACTATTGCTATGATAGTATTGATGTGACTTATTCCTCCTTTCGTAGCGTGAAGGTGACAGTGTGCATGCTATGTTAGTACTTGGTTTAGTTGTGTTGATCTCGTCAGGCACTCTAAGGTTATTTAAATATGAACATCGAATATTGTGGAGCTTGTTAACTCCGGCATTGAGGGTTCGTGTAATCCTACACAGTTAGTGGTGTTCATCATCCAACAAGAGAGTGTAGAGTCTAGCATCTATCTATTTATTCTGTTATGTGATCAATGTTGAGAGTGTCCACTAGTGAAAGTATGATCCCTAGGCCTTGTTTCCAAAACTGCTATCACTGCTTGTTTATCGTTTCTACCGCATCTGTCTTTGTCCGCAATATTACCACCATCAACCACACGCCAGTCCTGGACAGCAAAGCACTTTTCTGGTGTCGTTGCTACTGCTCATATTTATTCATACCACCTGTATTTCACTATCTCTTCGCCGAACTAGTGCACCTATTAGGTGTGTTGGAGACACAAGAGACTTCTTGCTTTGTGGTTGCAGGGTTGCATGAGAGGGATATCTTTGACCTCTTCCTCCCTGAGATCGATAAACCTTGGGTGATCCACTTAAGGGAAACTTGCTGCTGTTCTACAAACCTCTGCTCTTGGAGGCCCAACACTGTCTACAAGAATAGAAGCTCCCGTAGACATCAAGCACTTTTCTGGCGCCGTTGCCAGGGAGGAAAGGTAAAAGGCACTCATACTCCGGTTCCAGGTAACTAAGTACTTTTCTGGTGCCATTGTGTGTGTGCTCGAAGCTATTTCCTTTAGATCCTGCAATTGCATCTTTTTGTTTCTTGTTTACACTAGTAAGGCATAATGGACAACAATGAGCTTTTTATTCTATTTCCTGATTTAAGACATGGATGGTTTGATCCGAAAATTAAAAAACCCGTGGAACATATTAGCATGAACACATTGAACACCATTGTTGCTAATGATATGGAAAATTCTAAGCTTGGGGAAGCTGGTTTTGATGAAAATGATCTCTTTAGCCCTCCGGGTATTGAGGAGAAAGTTTATGTTGATTATGATATGCCTCCCATATATGATGATTATAAAGATAGTGGTCTTTTGGTGCCACCTACTATGGAGAGTAAATTTTATTGTGATTATACTATGCCTCCTAAACTTGATGAGAATAATAATGATAGCTACTTTGTTGAATTTGCTCCCACTACAATTAATAAGAATGACTATGCTTATGTTGGGAGTAGTAATTATTTTATGCATGAGACTCATGATAAGAATGTTTCATTTAATAGTTATATTGTTGAGTTTGCTCATGATGCTACTGGACATTATTATGAGAGAGGAAAATATGGTTGTAGAAATTTTCATGTTACTAAAACACTTCTGTATATGCTTAAAATCTTGAAGTTGAGCTTGTCTAGTTTTCCTATGCTTATTGCATTATGCCTACATAACTTGTTTATTTACAAGATTACTTTTCATAGGAAGCATGTTAGACTTAAATGTGTTTTGAATTTGCTTTTTGATGCTCTCTTTTGCTTCAAATACTATTTCTTGCGAGTGCATCATTAAAACTGCTGAGCCCATCTCAATGGCTATAAAGAAAGAACTTCTTGGGAGATAACCCATGTGTTTATTTTGCTACAGTAACTTTGTTTTATATTTGAGTCTTGGAAGTTGTTACTACTGTAGCAACCTCTCCTTATCTTAGTTTGTTGCATAGTTGTGCCAAGTAAAGTCGTTGATAGTAAGGTTCATACTAGATTTGGATTACTGCGCAGAAACAGATTTCTTTGCTGTCACGAATCTGGGCAGAATTCTCTGTAGGTAACTCAGAAAATTATGCCAATTTTTGTGAGTGATCCTCAGATATGTACGCAACTTTCATTCAATTTGAGAATTTTCATTTGAGCAAGTCTGGTGCCTCTTTAAAATTCGTCTTTATGGACTGTTCTGTTTTGACAGATTCTGCCTTTTATTTCGCATTGCCTCTTTTGCTATGTGGGATGGATTTCTTTGTTCCATTGACTTCCAGTAGCCTTGAGCAATATCCGGAAGTGTTAAAAATGATTGTGTCACCTCTGAACATGTGAATTTTTGATTATGCACTAACCCTCTAATGAGTTTGTTTCGAGTTTTGGTGTGGAGGAAGTTTTCAAGGGTCAAGAGAGGAGGATGATATACTACGATCAAGAAGAGTGAAAAGTCTAAGCTTGGGGATGCCCCGGTGGTTCACACCTGCATATTTCAAGAAGACTCAAGCATCTAAGCTTGGGGATGCCCAAGGCATCCCCTTCTTCATCGACAACATTATCAGGTTCCTCCCCTGAAACTATATTTTTATTCCATCACATCTTATGTGCTTTGCTTGGAGCGTCGGTTTGTTTTTCATTTTTGTTTTGTTTGAATAAATGCTTGTGTGGGAGAGAGACACGCTCTGCTGGTTCATATGAACATATATGTTCTTAGCTTTTAATTTTCATGGCGAAGATTGAAACTGCTTCATTAATTGTTATATGGTTGGAAACAGGAAATGCTACATGTAGTAATTGGTATGATGTCTTGAATAATTCGATACTTGGCAATTGTTGTGCTCATGTTTAAGCTCTTGCATCATATACTTTGCACCTATTAATGAAGAAATACATAGAGCTTGCTAAAATTTGGTTTGCATAATAGGTCTCTCTAAGGTCTAGATAATTTCTAGTAAAGAGTTTGAACAACAAGGAAGACGGTGTAGAGTCTTATAATGTTTACAATATGTCTTTTATGTGAGTTTTTCTGCACCGGTTCATCCTTGTGTTTGTTTCAAATAACCTTGCTAGCCTAAGCCTTGTATCGAGAGGGAATACTTCTCATGCATCCAAAATCCTTGAGCCAACCACTATGCCATTTGTGTCCACCATACCTACCTACTACATGGTATTTCTCCGCCATTCCAAAGTAAATTGCTTGAGTGCTACCTTTAAACAATTCAAAATTTATTACCTCTGATTTGTGTCAATGTTTTATAGCTCATGAGGAAGTATGTGGTGTTTATCTTTCAATCTTGTTGGGCAACTTTCACCAATGGACTGGTGGCTTCATCCGCTTATCCAATAATTTTGCAAAAAGAGCTGGCAATGGGATTCCCAGTCCCAAATTAATTAACAAAAATAGACACTCCTCCATGGTATGTGATTGTTGGACGGCACCCGAAGGATTCGGTTAGCAATGGCTTGAGAAAGCAAAGGTGGGGAGGAGTGTCATCTAAATAAAACTAAAATAAAAAGGCACTCCTTCATGGTATGAGATTGTTGGCAGGCACCCGAGGATTCGGTTAGCCATGGTTTGTGAAAGAAAGGTTGGAAGGAGTGCCACCCAAAAATAAAATAAAATAAAATGGGAGCCGCTCTTTGAAGGTTTGTCTGGCAAGGGGGTTAGAGTGCCCACTACCATTCGTTGATAACAACAAACACCTCTCAAAATTTAACTTTTATGCTCTCTATATGTTTTCAAAACCAAAGCTCTAGCACAAATATAGCAATCAATGCTTCCCTCTGCGAAGGGCCATTCTTCTACTTTTATGTTGAGTCAGTTCACCTATTTCTCTCCATCTCAAGAAGCAAACACTTGTGTGAACTGTGCATTGATTCCTACATACTTGCATATTGCACTTATTATATTACTTTGCATTGACAACTATCCATGAGATATACATGTTACAAGTTGAAAGCAACCGCTGAAACTTAATCTTCCGTTGTGTTGCTTCAATGCCTTTACTTTGAATTATTGCTTTATGAGTTAACTCTTATGCAAGACTTATTGATGCTTGTCTTGAAAGTACTATTCATGAAAAGTCTTTGCTGTATGATTCATTTGTTTACTCATGTCATTACCATTGTTTTGATCGCTGCATTCATTACATATGCTTACAATAGTATGATCAAGGTTATGATGGCATGTCACTCCAGAAATTATCTTTGTTATCGTTTACCTGCTCGGGACGAGCAGAAACTAAGCTTGGGGATGCTGATACGTCTCCGACGTATCGATAATTTCTTATGTTCCATGCCACATTATTGATGATATCTACATGTTTTATGCATACTTTATGTCATTATTATGCGTTTTCCGGAACTAACCTATTGACGAGATGCCGAAGGGCCAGTTGCTGTTTTCTGCCGTTTTTGGTTTCAGAAATCCTAGTAAGGAAATATTCTCGGAATCGGACGAAATCAACGCCCAGCATCTTAGAATCCCCGGAAGCATCCAGAACACCCGAGAGCCGCCAGAGAGGGGACACAGGCCCCCCAGATGATAGGCCGGCGCGGCCCAGGGGTGGCCCATGCCCCCCTGTGGTGTCATCGCCTCGTTGACCCTCCGACGCCGCCTCTTCGCCTATTTAAGCCCCCTCGACCTAAAACCTCGAGACGGAAAAGCCACGGTACGAGAAACCATCTAGAGCCGCCGCCATCGCGAAGCCAAGATCTGGGGGACAGGAGTCTCTGTTCCGGCACGCCGCCGGGACGGGGAAGTGCCCCCGGAAGGCTTCTCCATCGACACCGCTGCCATCTCCACCGCCATCTTCATCACCGCTGCTGTCTCCCATGAGGAGGGAGTAGTTCTCCATCGAGGCTCGGGGCTGTACCGGTAGCTATGTGGTTCATCTCTCTCCCTATGAACTTCAATACAATAATCTCATGAGCTGCCTTACATGATTGAGATTCATATGATGATGCTTGTAATCTAGATGTCATTATGCTAGTCAAGTGGATTTTACTTATGTGATCTCCGAGACTCCTTGTCCCACGTGTGTAAAGGTGACAGTGTGTGCACCGTGTGGGTCTCTTAGGCTATATTTCACAGAATACTTATTCACTGTTATGAATGGCATAGTGAAGTGCTTATTTATATCTCTTTATGATTGCAATGTGTTTTGTATCACAATTTATCTATGTGCTACTCTAGTGATGTTATTAAAGTAGTCTATTCCTTCTGCACGGTGTAAAGGTGACAGTGTGTGCATCATGTAGTACTTGGCGTAGGTTATGATTGTGATCTCTTGTAGATTATGAAGTTAACTATTGCTATGATAGTATTGATGTGACTTATTCCTCCTTTCATAGCGTGAAGGTGACAGTGTGCATGCTATGTTAGTACTTGGTTTAGTTGTGTTGATCTATCATGCACTCTAAGGTTATTTAAATATGAACATCGAATATTGTGGAGCTTGTTAACTCCGGCATTGAGGGTTCGTGTAATCCTACACAGTTAGTGGTGTTCATCATCCAACAAGAGAGTGTAGAGTCTAGCATCTATCTATTTATTCTGTTATGTGATCAATGTTGAGAGTGTCCACTAGTGAAAGTATGATCCCTAGGCCTTGTTTCCAATACTGCTATCACTGCTTGTTTACTGTTCTACTGCATCTGTACTGTCTGCAATATTACCACCATCAACCACACGCCAGTCCTGGACAGCAAAGCACTTTTCTGGTGTCGTTGCTACTGCTCATATTTATTCATACCACCTGTATTTCACTATCTCTTCGCCGAACTAGTGCACCAATTAGGTGTGTTGGGGACACAATAGACTTCTTGCTTTGTGGTTGCAGGGTTGCATGAGAGAGATATCTTTGACCCCTTCCTCCCTGAGATCAGTAAACCTTGGGTGATCCACTTAAGGGAAACTTGCTGCTGTTCTACAAACCTCTGCTCTTGGAGGCCCAACACTGTCTACAAGAATAGAAGCTCCCGTAGACATCACAATCCTACTTGCATCTTAAATAGGAGTCGTACTCTCGAAGGGCATACACAATTCTCAAGAAGAGCTTCCGGCTCATCCTGAAACGACACCTAAAAATAGCTTCGCCGTGCAATGGACTGTTGGCGAAGTAGTCGGTGTAGAGCATGCAGTAGCCCTCCATTCGCTGCCTCGGCTTGCACTTTCGGCGACTGGTGCCGACCCATCACGGCGACAAATGTCCTTGTCGGCGTACAAGCCGGATAGGCAAGCTAGGATCAACATGTGCTCCTCGTCTTGGGCGGCAGCTTCCATCTCTTCTTCAAAAAGCTCGGCGAACGTCTGCTCCTCCTCATCGTCGGAGTCCATGTCCGGCCAGGCAATTGGACGAACACCTGCCGGACGTGTCGACGAGGTGCGATGCGAGGGAGTTGCCCGACGGCGGAATATAGCCAGACGGCACGACGGGCGGTGGAATATGGGCTACTGGGTGGAGGCGGGGCGGAGTTCAGGCAACCGACCAGTGGATTGGCGAGGGGTGGTGCCAGCGGCGACTGAGCAATGAGAGGGGAGGGGGGATTTGCGACGAGAAAGTGGTAGGGTTCGTGTGTTGTCTCGCCGATAGAGCGGGCTGATACGTCTCCAACGTATCTATAATTTCTTATGTTCCATGCTAGTTTTATGACAATACCTACATGTTTTATTCACACTTTATAATGTTTTTATGCATTTTCTGGGACTAACCTATTAACAAGATGCCACAGTGCCAGTTCCTGTTTTCTGCTATTTTTGATTTCAGAAAAGTTGTTTTACAAATGTTCTCCGAATTGGACGAAACAAAAGCCCATGGCCCTATTTTCCACGGAGTGTTTCAGAAGACCGAAGAGGAGTCGAGGAAGGCCAGCAGGGGGCCCTCCTCATATGGCGGCGCGGGGGGGGGGGGCACTGCCGCGCCGTGACGTGGGGAGGGAGCCCCCTGGCTCCCCCGATGCTGCCCCTTCGCCTATTTATTCCTTCGTCCCCGAAAACCCTAGTACAGAGAGCCAAAATACCATAACAGTTCCAGACATGCCGCCGCCGTCAACCCTAACTCGGGGGGTTCAGAAGATCTCCTCCGGCACCCTGCCGGAGAGGGGAATCATCACCGGAGGGCTCTACATCACCATGCCCGCCTCTGGACTGATGCGTGAGTAGTTCATCCTTGGACTACGGGTCCATAGCAGTAGCTAGATGGTTGTCTTCTCCTATTGTGCCATCATGTTTAGATCTTGTGAGCTGCCTATCATGATCAAGATCATCTATTTGTAATGCTACATGTTGTGTTTGTTGGGATCCGATGAATATGGAATACTATGTCAAGTTGATTATAGATCTATCTTATATGTGTTGTTTATGATCTTGCATGCTCTCCGTTGCTAGTAGAGGCTCTGGCCAAGTTGATACTTGTAACTCCAAGAGGGAGTATTTATGCTAGATAGTGGGTTCATGTCTCCATTGAATCTGGGGGAGTGACAACAACCCCTAAGGTTGTGGATGTGTTGTTGCCACTAGGGATAAAACATCAATGCTTTGTCTAAGGATATTTGTATTGTTTACATTACGTACAGTACTCAATGCAATTGTCTGTTGCTTGCAACTTAATACTGGAAGGGGTGCGGATGCTAACCTGAAGGTGGACTTTTTAGGCATAGATGCATGCTGGATGGCGGTCTATGTTCTTTGTCGTAATGCCCTAAGTAAATCTCATAGTAGTCATCATGATATGTATGTGCATTGTTATGCCCTCTCTATTTGTCAATTGCCCAACTGTAATTTTTTTACCCAACATGTTATTTATCTTATTGGAGAGACACCACTAGTAAACTATGGACCCCGGTCCATTCTTTTACATCTAAAATACAACCTACTGCAATCATTTTTCTCTTTTGTTTTCTGCAAGCAAACATCATTTTCCACACCATACGTTTAATCTTTTGTTTTCAGCAAGCCGGTGAGATTGACAACCTCACTGTTAAGTTGGGGCAAAGTAGTTTGATTGTGTTGTGCAGGTTCCACGTTGGCACCGGAATCTCTGGTGTTGCGCCGCACTACACTCCTTCACCAACAACCTTCACGTGATCTTCATCTCCTACTGGTTCGATAACCTTGGTTTCTTACTGAGGGAAAACTCGCTGCTGTACTCATCATACCTTCCTCTTGGGGTTCCCAACGGACGTCTGCTTTACCGTCACAAGCAGCTACTTTTCTGGCGCCGTTGCCGGGGTGTTCAAGACACGCTGCAAGGGGAGTCTCTCACACCCAATCTCTTTACTTTGTTTATTGTCTTGCTTTATTTTATTTTCTGTCTTGTTTGCTTTCTTTATATCAAAAACACACACAAAAAATTAGTTACTTGTTTTACTTTATTTAATTCGGTTTTGCTTTATTTATTTTTATTATTGCTAAAATGAGTACTCCTGAGAACACTAAGTTGTGTGACTTCACTAGCACAAATAATAATGATTTCATATGCACTCCCATTGCTCCACCTGCTTCTACAGCAGAATTTTATGAAATTACACCTGCTTTACTAGATCTTGTTATGAGAGAGCAATTTTCTGGTGTTAGTACAAATGATGCTGATGCCCATCTTAATAATTTTGTTGAACTTTGTGAAATGCAAACGTATAAGGATATAGATGGGGATATTATAAAACTGAAATTGTTTCCTTTCTCCTTGAGAGGAAGAGCTAAAGATTGGTTGCTATCTTTGCCTAAAAATAGTATTAGTTCATGGACTAAATGTAAAGATGCTTTCATTGGAAAATATTATCCTCCTGCTAAAATTATATCTTTGAGAAGTAGCATTATGAACTTTAAGCAATTGGATAATGAACATGTTGCCCAAGCATGGGAGAGAATGAAATCTTTGGTAAAGAATTGCCCTACCCATGGACTAACTACTTGGATGATCATCCAAACCTTTTATGCAGGATTAAATTTTTCTTCAAGAAACCTATTCCATTCAGCTGCTGGAGGTACTTTTATGTCCATCACTTTGGGTGCTGCAACAAAGCTTCTTGATGATATGATGATCAACTACTCTGAATGGCACACTGAAAGGACTACACAAGGTAAGAAGGTAAATTCTGTTGATGAAACCTCTTCCTTGAGTGATAAGATTGATGTTATTATATCTATGCTTGTTAATGGTAAATCTCATGTTGATCCTAATAATGTTCCTTTAGCTTCATTGGTTGCTCAAGAAGAGCATGTTGATGTGAACTTCATTAAAAATAATAATTTCAACAACAATGCTTATAGGAATAATTTTGGTAACAACAACTATAGGCCATATCCTTCTAATAGTGGTAATGGTTATGGTAATTCTTATGATGATTCTTACAACAATAGCAGGAGTGTACCCTCTGATCTTGAAGTCATGCTTAAAGAATTTATTAGTACACAAACTGCTTTTAACAAATCCATTGAGGAAAAGTTTGGTAAAATGATGTTCTTGCTTCTAAGGTTGATAGTCTTGTTATTGATGTTGATCTTTTAAAACTGAATGTTATGCCTAATGAAGTTAAAGATACCAAGTCATTTGCTACAGCAAATGCTATCCAAGTTCGAATTATTGACAATATTAGAATGATGGCTGAATTGCAGGCTAGGTGGGAAAGAGAAGAAAAACTTGCTAAAGAGAATAATATAGCTAGAGTTTGGACTATTACCACCACTAGTAATGTTGATGCTTCACATGTTGCTAAACCTCCTACTATCAATGGTAAAATAATTGGTGTTGGCAATGTTTCTACTTCTACTACAAAGCGTGCAAAATTGCCTGAAATTGCTGAAACTGTTTGTGATAAAAGTGCTGAAATTTTTCAAAATGTTGGGGACAATGGTCCCATTGCTTTAGATCATAATGGTTTTGATTTTGATAATTTTCATATTTCTGAAGTTATTAAGTTCTTGCAAAAACTTGCTAGAAGTCCTAATGCTAGTGCTATAAACTTGGCATTTACAAAACATATTACAAATGCTCTCATTAAAGCTAGGGAAGAGGAATTAAAACTTGAAGCTTCTATCCCTAGGAAGTTGGAAGATGGTTGGGAGCCCATCATTAAAATGAAGGTCAATGATTTTGATTGTAATGCTTTATGTGATCTTGGTGCAAGTATTTCTGTTATGCCTAATAAAATTTATGATATGCTTGACTTGCCACCTTTGGAATGTTGTTATTTGGATGTTAATCTTGCTGATAATTCTATAAAGAAACCTTTGGGGAGAACTGACAATGTTCACATTACGGTTAACAATAACCTTGTCCCCGTTGATTTTGTTGTTTTGGATATTGAATGCAATGCATCTTGTCCTATTGTTTTGGGAAGACCCTTTCTTCGAACCGTTGGTGCTATTATTGATATGAAAGAAGGAAATATTAAATATCAATTCCCTCTTAAGAAAGGTATGGAACACTTCCCTAGAAAGAGAATGAAGATGCCTTTTGATTCTGTTATCAGAACATATTATGATGTTGATGCTTTTTCTCTTGATGTTACTTGATTTTCACTTTCTGCGCCAAGCTGAAAGGCGTTAAAAAAGCGCTTATGGGAGACAATCCATTATTTTATTTCTGCAATTTTTGTTTTATATTTGAGTCAAGGTGCTTGTTACTACTGTAGCAATACCTTTGTATCTTTATTTTCTTGCATTGTTGTGCCAAGTAAAGTCTTTGATCGAAAGTTGATACTAGATTTGGATTTCTGCGCAGAAACAGATTTTTAGCTGTCACGAATTTGAGCTTTTCTCTCTGTAGAAAAATCTTAAAATTCTGAAACATTTCATGAGTAATCCTCAGATATGTACTTAACTTTCATTCAACTGGAGCTTTTCCATCTGAGCATGTTAAGTGCCTCGAAAAATTCGTCTTTACGGACTATTCTGTTTTTGACAGATTCTGCCTTTTATTTCGCATTGTCTCTTTTACTGTGTTTGAGTGGATTTCTTTGCTCCATTAAATTTCAGTAGCCTTGGGTAATGTCCAGAAGTGTTGGGAATGATTGTGTCCTTGCTGAACATGTGAATTTTTGATTATGCACTAACCCTCTAATGAGATTGCTTTGAGTTTGGTGTGAAGGAAGTTTTCAAGGATCAAGAGAGGAGGATGGTATAGTATGATCAATAAGAGTGAAAAGTCTAAGCTTCGGGATGCCCCCGTGGTTCATCCCTGCATATTTCAAGAAGACTCAAGTATCTAAGCTTGGGGATGCCTGGGCATCCCCTTCTTCATCAAACTTATCAGGTCACCTCTAGTGAAACTATATTTTAATTCTGTCACATCTTATGTGCTTTACTTGGAGCGTCCGTGTGCTTTTATTCTCGTTTGTTATTTTAGTTTTCTGAATAAATCGGATCCTAACATGCTTGTGTGGGAGAGAGACATGCTCCGCTTTTTCATTTGAACACTTGTGTTTTTCGTTTTATTTTTCATGTTCATGGCGAAAGCTGAAAGCCGCAACACTTATTGTTATTTGGTTGGAAACAGAAAATGCTGCATGTGGTAGTTGGTATATTGTCTTGAATAATTTGATACTTGGCAATTGTTTTGAGCTCTCAAGTAGATCATGTTTAAGCTCTTGCATCATGTAGTTTAAACCTATTAGTGGAGAACTACCGTAGAGCTTGTTGAAATTTGGTTTGTATGATTGGTCTCTCTAAGGTCTAGATATTTTCTGGTAAAAGTGTTTGAGCAACAAGGAAGATAGTGTAGAGTCTTATAATGCTTGCAATATGTTCTTATGTAAGTTTTGCTGTACCGGTTTATACTTGTGTTTGCTTCAAACAACCTTGCTAGCCAAAGCCTTGTACTGAGAGGGAATGCTTCTCGTGCATCCAAAACCTTGAGCCAAAACCTATGCCATTTGTGTCCACCATAACTACCTACTATGTGGTATTTTTCTGCCATTCCAAGTAAATACTTCTGTTATCACCGGTTTTTAGCCAAATAAGGAGATGGGCCGTGATTGAGATGGGCTTAGAGGATATTGATACGCGTACAGCACGCGTCCGTTGGGAACCCCAAGAGGAAGGTGTGATGCGTACAGCGGCAAGTTTTCCCTCAGTATGAAACCAAGGTTTATCGAACCAGTAGGAGCCAAGAAGCACGTGGAAGGTTGATGGCGGCGAGATGTAGTGCGGCGCAACACCAGGGATTCCGGCGCCAACGTGGAACCTGCACAACACAACCAAAGTACTTTGCCCCAACGAAACAGTGAGGTTGTCAATCTCACCGGCTTGCTATAACAAAGGATTAGATGTATAGTGTGGATGATGATTGTTTGCAGAGAACAGTAGAACAATTGCAGTAGATTGTATTTCAGATGTAAAGAATAGGACCGGGGTCCACAGTTCACTAGAGGTGTCTCTCCCATAAGATAAATAGCATGTTGGGTGAACAAATTACAGTTGGGCAATTGACAAATAGAGAGGGCATGACCATGCACATACATGATATGATGAGTATTGTGAGATTTAATTGGGCATTACGACAAAGTACATAGACCGCTATCCAGCATGCATCTATGTCTAAAAAGTCCACCTTCAGGTTATCATCCGAACCCCTTCCAGTATTAAGTTGCAAACAACAGACAATTGCATTAAGTATGGTGCGTAATGTAATCAATAACTACATCCTCGGACATAGCATCAATGTTTTATCCCTAGTGGCAACAACACATCCATAATCTTAGAGGTTTCTCTCACTCCCCCAGATTCACGGAGACATGAACCCACTATCGAGCATAAATACTCCCTCTTGGAGTTACTAGCAAAAACTTGGCCAGAGCCCCTACTAATAACGGAGAGCATGCAAGATCATAAACAACACATAGATATAAATTGATAATCAACATAACATAGTATTCTCTATTCATCGGATCCCAACAAACACAACATATAGCATTACAGATAGATGATCTTGATCATGTTTAGCAGCTCACAAGATCCGACAATGAAGCACATAAGGAGAAGACAACCATCTAGCTACTGCTATGGACCCATAGTCCAGGGGTAGACTACTCACTCATCACTCCGGAGGCGACCATGGCGGCGTAGAGTCCTCCGGGAGATGAATCCCCTCTCCGGCAGGGTGCCGGAGGCAATCTCCTGAATCCCCCGAGATGGGATTGGCGGCGGCGGCGTCTCTGGAAGGTTTTCCGTATCGTGGCTCTCCGTACTGGGGGTTTCGCGACGAAGGCTATTTGTAGGCGGAAGGGCAGGTCAAGGGGCGTCACGAGGGGCCCACACCATAGGGTGGCGCGGCCAGGGCTTGGGCCGCGCGGCCAGGGCTTGGGCCGCGCCGCCCTATCATCTGGCCGCCTCGTGGCCCCACTTCGTTAGCTCTCCGGTCTTCTGGAAGCTTCGTGTGAAAATAGGCCCCTCGGCGTTGATTTCGTCCAATTCCGAGAATATTTCCTTACTAGGATTTCTGAAACCAAAAACAGCAGAAAACAGCAACTGGCTCTTCGGCATCTCGTTAATAGGTTAGTTCCAGAAAATGCATAAATATGACATAAAGTATGCATAAAACATGTAGATATCATCAATAATGTGGCATGGAACATAAGAAATTATCGATATGTCGGAGACGTATCAACATCCCCAAGCTTAGTTTTACGCTCGTCCGAAGCTAAACGATAACAAAGATAATTTCTGGAGTGACATGCCATCATAACCTTGATCATACTATTGTAAGCATATGTAATGAATGCAGCGATCCAAACAATGTAAATGACATGAGTAAACAACTGAATCATATAGCAAAGACTTTTCATGAATAGTACTTCAAGACAAGCATCAATAAGTCTTGCATAAGAGTTAACTCATAAAGCAATAATTCATAGTAGAGATATTGAAGCAACACAAAGGAAGATTAAGTTTCAGCGGTTGCTTTCAACTTGTAACATGTATATCTCATGGATATTGTCAATGCAAAGTAATATAACAAGTGCAATATGCAAGTATGTAGGAATGCACAGTTCACACAAGTGTTTGCTTCTTGAGGTGGAGAGAGATAGGTGAACTGACTCAACAATAAAAGTAAAAGAAAGGTCCTTCGCAGAGGGAAGCATTGATTGCTATATTTGTGCTAGAGCTTTGATTTTGAAAACATATAGAGAGTATAAAAGTAAAATTTTGAGAGGTGTTTGTTGTTGTCAACGAATGGTAGTGGGCACTCTAACTTCCTTGGCAGACAAACCTTCAAAGAGCGGCTCCCATGAATTATTTTTATTTTTGGGTGGCACTCCTTCCAACCTTTCTTTCACAAACCATGGCTAACCGAATCCTTCGGGTGCCTGCCAACAATCTCATACCATGAAGGAGTGCCTTTTTATTTTAGTTTTATTATGATGACACTCCTCCCCACCTTTGCTTTCTCAAGCCATGGCTAACCGAATCCTTCGGGTGCCGTCCAACAATCACATACCATGGAGGAGTGTCTATTTTTGTTAATTAATTTGGGACTGGGAATCCCATTGCCAGCTCTTTTTGCAAAAATATTGGATAAGCGGATGAAGCCACTAGTCCATTGGTGAAAGTTGCCCAACAAGATTGAAAGATAAATTGACACCACATACTTCCTCATGAGCTATAAAACATTGACACAAATCAAAGGTGATAAATTTTGAATTGTTTAAAGGTAGCACTCAAGCAATTTACTTTGGAATGGCGGAGAAATACCATGTAGTAGGTAGGTATGGTGGACACAAATGGCATAGTGGTTGGCTCAAAGATTTTGGATGCATGAGAAGTATTCCCTGTCGATACAAGGCTTAGGCTAGCAAGGTTATTTGAAACAAACACAAGGATGAAGCGGTGCAGCAAAACTCACATAAAAGACATATTGTAAACATTATAAGACTCTACACCGTCTTCCTTGTTCAAACTCAATACTAGAAATTATCTAGACCTTAGAGAGACCAATTATGCAAACCAAATTTTAGCAAGCTTTATGTATTTCTTCATTAATAGGTGCAAAGTATATGATGCAAGAGCTTAAACATGAGCACAAAAATTGCCAAGTATCACATTATCCAAGACATTTTAGAATTACTACATGTAGCATTTTCCAATTCCAACCATATAACAATTTAACGAAGAAGAAACTTCGCCATGAATACTATGAGTAAAGCCTAAGGACATATTTGTCCATATGCAACAGCGGAGCATGTCTCTCTCCCACACAATGAATGCTAGGATCCATTTTATTCAAACAAAACAAAAACAAAAACAAACCGACGCTCCAAGCAAAGCACATAAGATGTGATGGAATAAAAATATAGTTTCAGGGGAGGAACCTGATAATGTTGTCGATGAAGAAGGGGATGCCCAAGGCATCCCCAAGCTTAGACGCTTGAGTCTTCTTGATATATGCAGGGGTGAACCACCGGGGCATCCCCAAGCTTAGAGCTTTCACTCTCCTTGATCATGTTGTATCATCTCCCTCTCTTGATCCTTGAAAACTTCCTCCACACCAAACTCAAAACAACTCATTAGAGGGTTAGTGCACAATCAAAATTTACATGTTCAGAGGTGACATCATCATTCTTAACACTTCTGGACATTGCACAAAGCTACTGAAAGTCAATGGAATCGAAATATCCATCAAGCATAGCAAAACAGGCAATGCGAAATAAAAGGCAGAATCTGTCAAAACAGAACAGTTCGTAAAGACGAATTTTATTGAGGCACCAGACTTGCTCAAATGAAAATGCTCAAATTGAATGAAAGTTGCGTACATATCTGAGGGTTACTCACGTAAATTGGCATAATTTTCTGAGTTACCTACAGATAATTTGACCCAGATTCGTGACAGCAAAGAAATCTGTTTCTGCGCAGTAATCCAAATCTAGTATGAACCTTACTATCAACGACTTTACTTGGCACAACAATGCACAAAACTAAGATAAGGAGAGGTTGCTACAGTAGTAAACAACTTCCAAGACTCAAATATAAAATAAAGGTACTGTAGTAAAAACATGGGTTGTCTCCCATAAGCGCTTTTCTTTAACGCCTTTCAGCTAGGCGCAGAAAGTGTATATCAAGTATTATCAAGAGACGAAGTGTCAACATCATAATTTGTTCTAATAATAGAATCAAAAGGTAACTTCATTCTCTTTCTAGGGAAGTGTTCCATACCTTTTTTGAGAGGAAATTGATATTTAATATTACCTTCCTTCATATCAATGATAGCACCAACGGTTCGAAGAAAAGGTCTTCCCAATATAATGGGACAAGATGCATTGCATTCAATATCCAAGACAACAAAATCAACGGGGAGAAGGTTATTGTTAATGGTAATGCGAACATTATCAACTTTCCCCAAAGGTTTCTTTGTAGAATGATCAGCAAGATTAACATCCAAATAACAATTTTTCAATGGTGGCAAGTCAAGCATATTATAAATTTTCTTAGGCATAACAGAAATACTTGCACCAAGATCACATAAAGCATTGCAATCAAAGTCATTGACCTTCATCTTAATGATGGGATCCCAACCATCCTCTAGCTTCCTAGGAATAGAAGCTTCGCGTTCTAGTTTCTCTTCTCTAGCTTTTATGAGAGCATTTGTAATATGTTTCGTGAAAGCCAAATTTATAGCACTAGCATTAGGATTCTTAGCAAGTTTTTGTAATCATCAAAATTTAAACCATTATAATCTAAAGCAATGGGATTATCATCCCTAATGTTGGAAAAAATTTCAGCAGTTTTATCACAGGCAGTTTCAGCAGTTTTAGCAGTTTCAGGCAGTTTTTCGCGCTTCGCATTTGAAGTAGAAACATTGCTAACACCTATTCTTTTACCATTATTAGTAGGAGGTGCAGCAATATGTGTAGCATTAGCATTACTAGTGGTGGTAATAGTCCAAACTTTAGTTATATTATCTTCTTTTTCATTTTCTTCTTTCTCCCACCTAGCACACAATTCGGCCATCAATCTTATATTATCATTAATTCTAACTTGGATGGCATTTGCTGTAGTAAAAATTTTATTATTATGATTTTCATTAGGCATAACTTTCAATTTCAAAAGATCAACATCAGCAGCAAGACTATCGACTTTAGAAGCAAGTATATCAATTTTCCCAAGCTTTTCTTCAACAGATTTGTTGAAAGCAGTTTGCGTACTAATAAATTCTTTAAGCATAGCTTCAAGTCCAGGGGGTGTGTTCCTATTATTGTTGTAAGAATTCCCATAAGAATTACCATAGCCGTTGCCATTATTATAAGGATATGGCCTATAGTTGTTACTAGAATTGTTCCGGTAAGCATTGTTGTTGAAATTATTATTTTTAATGTAGTTTACATCAACATGTTCTTCTTGAGCAACCAATGAAGCTAACGGAACATTATTAGGATCAACATTAGTCCTATCATTCACAAGCATAGACATAATAGCATCAATCTTATCACTCAAGGAAGAGGTTTCTTCGACAGAATTTACCTTCTTACCTTGTGGAGCTCTTTCCGTGTGCCATTCAGAGTAATTAATCATCATATTATCAAGAAGCTTTGTTGCTTCACCAAGAGTGATGGACATAAAGGTACCTCCAGCAGCTGAATCCAATAGGTTCCACGAAGAAAAATTCAGTCCTGCATAAAAGATTTGGATGATCATCCAAGTAGTCAGTCCATGGGTTGGGCAATTTTTAACCAAAGATTTCATTCTTTCCCATGCTTGTGCAACATGCTCATTATCCAATTGTTTAAAATTCATTATGCTACTCCTCAAAGATATAATTTTAGCAGGGGGATAATATCTACCAATAAAAGCATCCTTGCATTTAGTCCATGAATCAATACTATTCTTAGGCAGAGATAGCAACCAATCTTTAGCTCTTCCTCTTAATGAGAAAGGGAACAATTTTAATTTTATAATGTCACCATCTACATCTTTATACTTTTGCATTTCACATAGTTCAAAAAAATTATTGAGATGGGCAGCAGCATCATCAGAACTAACACCAGAAAATTGCTCTCGCATAACAAGATTCAGTAGGGCAGGTTTAATTTCAAAGAATTCTGCTGTAGTAGCAGGTGGAGCAATAGGTGTGCATAAGAAATCATTATTATTTGTGGTTGTGAAGTCACACAACTTAGTATTTTCAGGAGTACCCATTTTAGCAACAATAAATAAAGCAAACTAGATAAAGTAAATGCAAGTAACTAATTTTTTTGTGTTTTTGATATAGCAAACAAGATAGCAAATAAAGTAAAACTAGCAACTAATTTTTTTGTGTTTTGATTTAGTGCAGCAAACAAAGTAGTAAATAAAGTAAAGCAAGACAAAAACAAAGTAAAGAGATTGGGATGTGGAGACTCCCCTTGCAGCGTGTCTTGATCTCCCCGGCAACGGCGCCAGAAAAAGAGCTGCTGGCGCAAAGTTGACATGGTAGTTAGAGATCTCTGTGGTGTAACTTTTCTTCAGGTCCCCGGCAACGGCGCCAGAAAAAGAGCTTGATACGCGTACAACACACGTCCGTTGGGAACCCCAAGAGGAAGGTGTGATGCGTACAGCGGCAAGTTTTCCCTCAGTATGAAACCAAGGTTTATCGAACCAGTAGGAGCCAAGAAGCACGTGGAAGGTTGATGGCGGCGAGATGTAGTGCGGCGCAACACCAGGGATTCCGGCGCCAACGTGGAACCTGCACAACACAACCAAAGTACTTTGCCCCAACGAAACAGTGAGGATGTCAATCTCACTGGAAGCTTGGCTTGTAACAAAGGATTAGATGTATAGTGTGGATGATGATTGTTTGCGAGAGAACAATAGAACAATTGCGATGGGTGTATTTCAGATGTAAAGAATAGGACCGGGGTCCACAGTTCACTAGAGGTGTCTCTCCCATAAGATAAATAGCATGTTGGGTGAACAAATTATAGTTGGGCAATTGACAAATAGAGAGGGCATGACCATGCACATACATGATATGATGAATATTGTGAGATTTAATTGGGCATTACGACAAAGTACATAGACCGCTATCCAGCATGCATCTATGTCTAAAAAGTCCACCTTCAGGTTATCATCCGAACCCCTTCCAGTATTAAGTTGCAAACAACAGACAATTGCATTAAGTATGGTGCGTAATGTAATCAATAACTACATCCTCGGACATAGCATCAATGTTTTATCCCTAGTGGCAACAGCACATCCATAATCTTAGAGGTTTCTCTCACTCCCCCAGATTCACGGAGACATGAACCCACTATCGAGCATAAATACTCCCTCTTGGAGTTACTAGCAAAAACTTGGCCAGAGCCCCTACTAATAACGGAGAGCATGCAAGATCATAAACAACTGATACGTCTCCGACGTATCGATAATTTCTTATGTTCCATGCCACATTATTGATGTTATCTACATGTTTTATGCACACTTTATGTCATATTCGTGCATTTTCTGGAACTAACCTATTAACAAGATGCCGAAGTGCCGATTCTGTTTTCTGCTGTTTTTGGTTTCAGAAATCCTAGTAACGAAATATTCTCGGAATTGGACGAAATCAACGCCCAGGGTCCTATTTTGCCACGAAGCTTCCAGAAGACCGAAGAGGAGACGAAGTGGGGCCACGAGGTGGCCACACCCTAGGGCGGCGCGGCCCCCTTGGCCGCGCGGCCCTGTGGTGTGGGCCCCTCGTGCCGCCTCCTGACCTGCCCTTCCGCCTACTTAAAGCCTCCGTCGCGAAACCCCCAGTACCGAGAGCCACGATACGGAAAACCTTACTGAGACGCCGCCGCCGCCGATCCCATCTCGGGGGATTCAGGAGATCGCCTCCGGCACCCTACCGGAGAGGGGATTCATCTCCCGGAGGACTCTACGCCGCCATGGTCGCCTCCGGAGTGATGTGTGAGTAGTCTACCCCTGGACTATGGGTCCATAGCAGTAGCTAGATGGTTGTCTTCTCCCCATTGTGCTTCATTGTCGGATCTTGTGAGCTGCCTAACATGATCAAGATCATCTATCTGTAATTCTATATGTTGCGTTTGTTGGGATTCGATGAATAGAGAATACTTGTTATGTTGATTATCAAAGTTATGTCTATGTGTTGTTTATGATCTTGCATGCTCTCCGTTACTAGTAGATGCTCTGGCCAAGTAGATGCTTGTAACTCCAAGAGGGAGTATTTATGCTCGATAGTGGGTTCATGCCTCCATTGATATCCTGGGACAGTGACGATGAAAGTTCTAAGGTTGTGGATGTCTTTGTTGCCACTAGGGATAAAATATTGGTGCTATGTTCAAGGATGTAGTTACCGATTACATTACGCAGCAATACTTAATGCAATTGTCCTGTTGTTAGCAACTTAATACCGGAGGGGTTCGGATGATAACTTTGAAGGTGGACTTTTTAGGCATAGATGCATGCTGGATGGCGGTCTATGTACTTTGTCGTAATGCCCAATTAAATCTCACTATACTCATCATAATATGTATGTGCATGGTCATGCCCTCTTTATTTGTCAATTGCCCAACTGTAATTTGTTCACCCAACATGCTGTTTATCTTATGGGAGAGACACCTCTAGTGAACTGTGGACCCCGGTCCAATTCTCTATACTGAAATACAATCTACTGCAATACTTGTTCTACTGTTTTCTGCAAACAATCATCTTCCACACAATACGGTTAATCCTTTGTTACAGCAAGCCGGTGAGATTGACAACCTCACTGTTTCGTTGGGGCAAAGTACTTTGGTTGTGTTGTGCAGGTTCCACGTTGGCGCCGGAATCCCTGGTGTTGCGCCGCACTACATCCCGCCGCCATCAACCTTCAACGTGCTTCTTGGCTCCTCCTGGTTCGATAAACCTTGGTTTCTTTCTGAGGGAAAACTTGCTGCTGTGCGCATCATACCTTCCTCTTGGGGTTCCCAACGAACGTGTGAGTTACACGCCATCAAGCTCTTTTTCTCGGCGCCGTTGTTTGAGATCAAGACACGCCGCAAGGGGAGTCTCCACATCCCAATCTCTTTACTTTGTTTTTGTCTTGCTTAGTTTTATTTACTACTTTGTTTGCTGCACTAAATCAAAATACAAAAAATTAGTTGCTAGTTTTACTTTATTTGCTATCTTGTTTGCTATACCAAAAACACAAAAAAAATTAGTTACTTGCATTTACTTTATCTAGTTTGCTTTATTTACTGTTGCTAAAATGGCCAACCCTGAAAATACTAAGTTGTGTGCCTTCACAACCACAAATAATAATGATTTCTTATGCACACCTATTGCTCCACCTGCTACTACAGCAGAATTCTTTGAAATTAAACCTGCTTTACTGAATCTTGTTATGCGAGAGCAATTTTCTGGTGTTAGTTCTGATGATGCTGCTGCCCATCTTAATAATTTTGTTGAAGTATGTGAAATGCAAAAGTATAAAGATGTAGATGGTGACATTATAAAATTAAAATTGTTCCCTTTCTCATTAAGAGGAAGAGCTAAAGATTGGTTGCTATCTCTGCCTAAGAATAGTATTGATTCATGGACTAAATGCAAGGATGCTTTTATTGGTAGATATTATCCCCCTGCTAAAATTATATCTTTGAGGAGTAGCATAATGAATTTTAAACAATTAGATACTGAACATGTTGCACAAGCATGGGAAAGAATGAAATCTCTGGTTAAAAATTGCCCAACCCATGGACTGACTACTTGGATGATCATCCAAACCTTCTATGCAGGACTAAATTTTTCTTCGCGGAATTTATTGGATTCAGCTGCTGGAGGTACCTTTATGTCCATCACTCTTGGTGAAGCAACAAAGCTTCTTGATAATATGATGATCAACTACTCTGAATGGCACACGGAAAGAGCTCCACAAGGTAAGAAGGTAAATTTTGTCGAAGAAACCTCTTCCTTGAGTGATAAGATTGATGCTATTATGTCTATGCTTATGAATGATAGGACTAATATTGATCCTAATAATGTTCCGTTAGCTTCATTGGTTGCACAAGAAGAACATGTTGATGTAAACTTCATTAAAAATAATAATTTCAACAACAATGCTTACCGGAACAATTCTAGTAACAACTATAGGCCATATCCTTATAATAATGGCAACGGCTATGGTAATTCTTATGGGAATTCTTACAACAATAATAGGAACACACCCCCTGGACTTGAAGCCATGCTTAAAGAATTTATTAGTATACAAACTGCTTTTAACAAATCTGTTGAAGAAAAGCTTGGGAAAATTGATATACTTGCTTCTAAAGTCGATAGTCTTGCTGCTGATGTTGATCTTTTGAAATCGAAAGTTATGCCTAATGAAAATCATCATAATAAAATTGTTACTATAGCAAATGCCATCCAAGTTAGAATTAATGAGAATATAAGATTAATGGCTGAACTGCGTGCTAGGTGGGATAGAGAAGAAAATGAAAAACTAGCTAAAGAGAAGAATGTAGCTAAAGTTTGGACTATTACCACCACTAGTAATGCTAATGCTACACATGTTGCTGCACCTCCTATTATTAATAATAAAAGAATTGGTGTTAGCAATGTTTCCACTTCTAATGCAAAGCGCGAGAAACTGCCTGAAATTGTTAAAACTGCTGAAACTGCCTGTGATAAAGCTGCTGAAATTTTTTCCAACATTGGGGATGATGATCCCATTGCTTTAGATTATAATGGTTTGAATTTTGATGATTGCCACATCTCTGAAGTTATAAAGTTCTTGCAAAAACTTGCTAAAAGTCCTAATGCTAGTGCTATAAATTTGGCTTTCACGCAACATATTACAAATGCTCTCATAAAAGCTAGAGAAGAGAAACTAGAGCGTGAAGCCTCTATTCCTAGAAAGCTAGAGGATGGTTGGGAGCCCATCATTAAGATGAAGTTTAAAGATTTTGATTGTAATGCTTTATGTGATCTTGGTGCAAGTATTTCTGTTATGCCTAAGAAAATTTATAATATGCTTGACTTGCCACCGCTGAAAAATTGTGATTTGAATGTTAATCTTGCTGATCATTCTACAAAGAAACCTTTGGGGAAAGTTGATAATGTTCGCATTACCGTTAACAATAACCTTGTCCCCGTTGATTTTGTTATCTTGGATATTGAATGCAATGCATCTTGTCCCATTATATTGGGAAGACCTTTTCTTCGAACTGTTGGTGCTATCATTGATATGAAGGAAGGTAATATAAAATATCAATTTCCTCTCAAGAAAGGTATGGAACACTTCCCTAGAAAGAGAATGAAGTTACCTTTTGATTCTATTATTAGAACAAATTATGATGTTGACACTTCGTCTCTTGATAATACTTGATACACACTTTCTGCGCCTAGCTGAAAGGCGTTAAAGAAAAGCGCTTATGGGAGACAACCCTTGTTTTTACCTACAGTACTTTGTTTTTATTTTGTGTCTTGGAAGTTGTTTACTACTGTAGCAACCTCTCCTTATCTTAGTTTAGTGTTTTGTTGTGCCAAGTAAAGTCGTTGATAGAAAAGTTCATACTAGATTTGGATTACTGCGCAGAAACAGATTTCTTTGCTGTCACGAATCTGGGCTGTTTTCTCTGTAGGTAACTCAGAAAATTATGCCAATTTACGTGAGTGATCCTCAGATATGTACGCAACTTTCATTCAATTTGAGCATTTTCATTTGAGCAAGTCTGTTGCCTCGATAAAATTCGTCAATACGAACTGTTCTGTTTTGACAGATTCTGCCTTTTATTTCGCATTGCCTCTTTTGCTATGTTGGATGAATTTCTTTGATCCATTAATGTCCAGTAGCTTTATGCAATGTCCAGAAGTATTAAGAATGATTGTGTCACCTCTGAACATGTTAATTTTTATTGTCGCTAACCCTCTAATGAGTTGTTCTAAGTTTGGTGTGGAGGAAGTTTTCAAGGATCAAGAGAGGAGTATGATGCAACATGATCAAGGAGAGTGAAAGCTCTAAGCTTGGGGATGCCCCGGTGGTTCACCCCTGCATATATCAAGAAGACTCAAGCGTCTAAGCTTGGGGATGCCCAAGGCATCCCCTTCTTCATCGACAACATTATCAGGTTCCTCCCCTGAAACTATATTTTTATTCCATCACATCTTATGTGCTTTGCTTGGAGCGTCGGTTTGTTTTTGTTTTTGTTTTGTTTGAATAAAATGGATCCTAGCATTCACTCTATGGGAGAGAGACACGCTCCGCTGTAGCATATGGACAAGTATGTCCTTAGTTTCTACTCATAGTATTCATGGCGAAGTTTCTTCTTCGTTAAATTGTTATATGGTTGGAATTGGAAAATGATACATGTAGTAATTTGCTATAATGTCTTGGATAATGTGATACTTGGCAATTGTTGTGCTCATGTTTAAGCTCTTGCATCATATGCTTTGCACCCATTAATGAAGAAATACATAGAGCATGCTAAAATTTGGTTTGCATATTTGGTCTCTCTAAGGTCTAGATAATTTCTAGTATTGAGTTTGAACAACAAGGAAGACGGTGTAGAGTCTTATAATGTTTACAATATGTCTTTTATGTGAGTTTTGCTGCACCGGTTCATCCTTGTGTTTGTTTCAAATAAGCCTTGCTAGCCTAAACCTTGTATCGAGAGGGAATACTTCTCATGCATCCAAAATACTTGAGCCAACCACTATGCCATTTGTGTCCACCATACCTACCTACTACATGGTATTTTCCGCCATTCCAAAGTAAATTGCTTGAGTGCTACCTTTAAAATTCCATCATTCACCTTTGCAATATATAGCTCATGGGACAAATAGCTTAAAAACTATTGTGGTATTGAATATGTACTTATGCACTTTATCTCTTATTAAGTTGCTTGTTGTGCGATAACCATGTTCACTGGGGACGCCATCAACTACTCTTTGTTGAATTTCATGTGAGTTGCTATGCATGTTCGTCTTGTCTGAAGTAAGAGCGATCTACCACCTTATGGTTATGCATGCATATTGTTAGAGAAGAACATTAGGCCGCTAACTAAAGCCATGATCCATGGTGGAAGTTTCAGTTTTGGACATATATCCTCAATCTCATATGAGAAAATTATTAATTGTTGTTACATGCTTATGCATAAAAGAGGAGTCCATTATCACATTTGTCTATGTTGTCCCGGTATGGATGTCTAAGTTGAGAATAATCAATAGCGAGAAATCCAATGCGAGCTTTCTCCTTAGACCTTTGTACAAAGGCATAGAGGTACCCCTTTGTGACACTTGGTTAAAACATGTGCATTGCGATGATCCGGTAGTCCAAGCTAATTAGGACAAGGTGCGGGCACTATTAGTATACTATGCATGAGGCTTGCAACTTGTAAGATATAATTTACATGATACATATGCTTTATTACTACCGTTGACAAAATTGTTTCATGTTTTCAAAATCAAAGCTCTAGCACAAATATAGCAATCGATGCTTTTCCTCTATGAGGACCATTCTTTTACTTTCATTGTTGAGTCAGTTCACCTATTTCTCTCCACCTCAAGAAGCAAACACTTGTGTGAACTGTGCATTGATTCCTACATACTTGCTTATTGCACTTATTATATTACTCTATGTTGACAATATCCATGAGATATACATGTTACAAGTTGAAAGCAACCGCTGAAACTTAATCTTCCTTTGTGTTGCTTCAATACCTTTACTTTGAATTATTGCTTTATGAGTTAACTCTTATGCAAGACTTATTGATGCTTGTCTTGAAGTGCTATTCATGAAAAGTCTATGCTATATGATTCACTTGTTTACTCATGTCATATACATTGTTTTGATCGCTGCATTCACTACATATGCTTTACAAATAGTATGATCAAGGTTATGATGGCATGTCACTCCAGAAATTATCTGTGTTATCGTTTTACCTGCTCGGGACGAGCAGAACTAAGCTTGGGGATGCTGATAAGTCTCCGACGTATCGATAATTTCTTATGTTCCATGCCACATTATTGATGTTATCTACATGTTTTATGCACACTTTATGTCATATTCGTGCATTTTCTGGAACTAACCTATTAACAAGATGCCGAAGTGCCAGTTGCTATTTTCTGCTGTTTTTGGTTTCAGAAATCCTAGTAACGAAATATTCTCGGAATTGGACGAAATCAACGCCCAGGGTCCTATTTTGCCACGAAGCTTCCAGAAGACCGAAGAGGAGACGAAGTGGGGCCACGAGGTGGCCACACCCTAGGGTGGCGCGGCCCCCCCTTGGCCGCGCGGCCCTGTGGTGTGGGCCCCTCGTGCCGCCTCCTGACCTTCCCTTCCGCCTACTTAAAGCCTCCATCGCGAAACCCCCAGTACCGAGAGCCATGATACGGAAAACCTTACTGAGACGCCGCCGCCGCCGATCCCATCTCGGGGGATTCAGGAGATCGCCTCCGGCACCCTGCCGGAGAGGGGATTCATCTCCCGGAGGACTCTACGCCGCCATGGTCGCCTCCGGAGTGATGTGTGAGTAGTCTACCCCTGGACTATGGGTCCATAGCAGTAGCTAGATGGTTGTCTTCTCCCCATTGTGCTTCATTGTCGGATCTTGTGAGCTGCCTAACATGATCAAGATCATCTATCTGTAATTCTATATGTTGCGTTTGTTGGGATCCGATGAATAGAGAATACTTGTTATGTTGATTATCAAAGTTATGTCTATGTGTTGTTTATGATCTTGCATGCTCTCTATTACTAGTAGATGCTCTGGCCAAGTAGATGCTTGTAACTCCAAGAGGGAGTATTTATGCTCGATAGTGGGTTCATGCCTCCATTGATATCTGGGACAGTGACAGAAAGTTCTAAGGTTGTGGATGTGCTGTTGCCACTAGGGATAAAACATTGGTGCTATGTTCAAGGATGTAGTTACTGATTACATTACGCGCAATACTTAATGCAATTGTCTATTGTTAGCAACTTAATACTGGAGGGGGTTCGGATGATAACCTGAAGGTGGACTTTTTAGGCATAGATGCATGCTGGATGGCGGTCTATGTACTTTGTCGTAATGCCCAATTAAATCTCACTATACTCATCATAATATGTATGTGCATGGTCATGCCCTCTTTATTTGTCAATTGCCCAACTGTAATTTGTTCACCCAACATGCTGTTTATCTTATGGGAGAGACACCTCTAGTGAACTGTGGACCCCGGTCCAATTCTCTATACTGAAATACAATCTACTGCAATACTTGTTCTACTGTTTTCTGCAAACAATCATCTTCCACACAATACGGTTAATCCTTTGTTACAGCAAGCCGGTGAGATTGACAACCTCACTGTTTCGTTGGGGCAAATTACTTTGGTTGTGTTGTGCAGGTTCCACGTTGGCGCCGGAATCCCTGGTGTTGCGCCGCACTACATCCCGCCGCCATCAACCTTCAACGTGCTTCTTGGCTCCTCCTGGTTCGATAAACCTTGGTTTCTTTCTGAGGGAAAACTTGCTGCTGTGCGCATCATACCTTCCTCTTGGGGTTCCCAACGAACGTGTGAGTTACATGCCATCAACAACACATAGATATAAATTGATAATCAACATAACATAGTATTCTCTATTCATCGGATCCCAACGAACACAACATATAACATTACAGATAGATGATCTTGATCATGTTCGGCAGCTCACAAGATCCGACAATGAAGCACATAAGGAGAAGACAACCATCTAGCTACTGCTATGGACCCATAGTCCAGGGGTAGACTACTCACTCATCACTCCGGAGGCGACCATGGCGGCGTAGAGTCCTCCGGGAGATGAATCCCCTCTCCGGCAGGGTGCCGGAGGCGATCTCCTGAATCCCCCGAGATGGGATTGGCGGCGGCGGCGTCTCTGGAAGGTTTTCCGTATCGTGGCTCTCTGTACTGGGGGTTTCGCGACGAAGGCTATTTGTAGGCGGAAGGGCAGGTCAAGGGGCGTCACGAGGGGCCCACACCATAGGGTGGCGTGGCCAGGGCTTGGGCCACGCCGCCCTATCATCTGGCCGCCTCGTGGCCCCACTTCGTTAGCTCTCCGGTCTTCTGGAAGCTTCGTGTGAAAATAGGCCCCTGGGCGTTGATTTCGTCCAATTCCGAGAATATTTCCTTACTAGGATTTCTGAAACCAAAAACAGCAGAAAACAAAGAATCGGCTCTTCGGCATCTCGTTAATAGGTTAGTTCCAGAAAATGCATAAATATGACATAAAGTATGCATAAAACATGTAGATATCATCAATAATGTGGCATGGAACATAAGAAATTATCGATACGTCGGAGACGTATCAGATATGCCCGTAAAATGTTTCTGAATCGGCCTTGTACGAGAGTTTGGGCTAGATTGCCCGTGTATCTGTACATTATGGTAGACCACATTTAAGTTTAGAACTAAGAGATAGAGTTTAGTCGTACACAGTTAGGTTTATTCCCAAGATAGAAAGTCCACGGACTATAAATATGTACCTAGGGTTATTGAGAAAGGAGGACGATCACGTTCACAACAAACACAATCTAGGCGCATCGCCACCCCTTGTTTCGAGGGTTTCTTCCGGGTAAGCGCATGTGATACGTCTCCGACGTATCGATAATTTCTTATGTTCCATGCTTGTTTTATGACAATACCTACATGTTTTGTTCACACTTTATATCGTTTTTATGCATTTTCCGGAACTAACCTATTGACGAGATGCCGAAGTGCCAGTTCCTGTTTTCTGCTGTTTTTGGTTTCAGAAATCCTAGTAAGGAAATATTCTCGGAATTGGACGAAATCAACGCCCAGCATCTTAGAATCACACGAAGCTTCCAGAACACCCGAGAGCCACGATACGGAAAAGCCACGGTACGAGAAACCTTCCAGAGCCGCCGCCATCGCGAAGCCAAGATCTGGGGGACAGGAGTCTCTGTTCCGGCACGCTGCCAGGACGGGGAAGTGCCCCCGGAAGGCTTCTCCATCGACACCGCTACCATCTCCACCGCCATCTTCATCAACGCTGCTGTCTCCCATGAGGAGGGAGTAGTTCTCCATCGAGGCTAAGGGCTGTACCGGTAGCTATGTGGTTCATCTCTCTCCTATGTACTTCAATACAATAATCTCATGAGCTGCCTTACATGATTGAGATTCATATGATGATGCTTGTAATCTAGATGTCATTATGCTAGTCAAGTGAATTTTACTTGTGTGATCTCCGGAGACTCCTTGTCCCACGTGTGTAAATGTGACAGTGTGTGCACCGTGTGGGTCTCTTAGGCTATATTTCACAAAATACTTATTCACTGTTATGAATAGCATAGTGAAGTGCTTATTTATATCCCTTTATGATTGCAATGTGTTTTGTATCACTATTTATCTATGTGATACTCTAGTGATGTTATTAAAGTACTCTATTCCTCCTGCACGGTGTAATGGTGACAGTGTGTGCATCGTGTAGTACTTGGCGTAGGTTATGATTGTCATCTCTTGTAGATTATGAAGTTAACTATTGCTATGATAGTATTGATGTGATCTATTCCTCCTTTCGTAGTGTGAAGGTGATAGTGTGCATGCTATGTTAGTACTTGGTTTAGTTGTGTTGATCTGTCGTGCACTCTAAGGTTATTTAAATATGAACATCGAATATTGTGGAGCTTGTTTACTACGGCATTGAGGGTTCGTGTAATCCTACACAGTTAGTGGTGTTCATCATCCAACAAGAGAGTGTAGAGTCTAGCATCTATCTATTTATTCTGTTATGTGATCAATGTTGAGAATGTCCACTAGTGAAAGTATGATCCCTAGGCCTTGTTTCCAAATACTGCTATCGCTGCTTGTTTACTGTTTTACTGCATCTGTACTGCCCGCAATATTACCACCATCAACCACACGCCAGTCCTGGGCAGCAAAGAACTTTTCTGGCGCCGTTACTACTGCTCATACTTATTCATACCACCTGTATTTCACTATCTCTTCGCCGAACTAGTGCACCTATTAGGTGTGTTGGGGACACAAGAGACTTCTTGCTTTGTGGTTGCAGGGTTGCATGAGAGGGATATCTTTGACCTCTTCCTCCCTGAGTTCGATAAACCTTGCGTGATCCACTTAAGGGAAACTTGCTGCTGTTCCACAAACCTTTGCTCTTGGAGGCCCAACACTGTCTACAAGAATAGAAGCACCCGTAGACATCAAGCACTTTTCTGGCGCCGTTGCCGGGGAGGAAAGGTAAAAGGTACTCACACTCCGGATCTCGGCTGCTAAGCTATTTTCCGGCGCCGTTGTAAGTACTCGAAGCTATTTCCTTTAGATCCTGCAATTGCATCTTTTTGTTTCTTGTTTACACTAGTTAGGCATAATGGAAAACAACAAAAATATGAGAGATCTTTATGAACTTTATCTTGAATTAGGACATGATGTGTTTGAAGAGAGAATTAAAAAACCCATGGAACTTTATATGCATGCTAATGGGAATGTTATTAATATGAATGCTTTGAACACTATTGTTGCTAATGCTATGGAAAATTCTAAGCTTGGGGAAGCTGGTTTTGATGAGCATGATCTTTTTAGTCCCCCAAGGATTGAGGAGAAAATTTTCTTTGATGATACTTTGCCTCCTATTTATGATGATTATAATGATAGTAGCCTTTTGGTGCCGCCTGTTATGGAGGATAAATTTGATTATGATTACAATATGCCTCCTATATTTGATGATGAGAATAATAATGATAGCTACTTTGTTGAATTTGCTCCCACTACAACTAATAAAATTGACTATGCTTATGTGGAGAGTAATAATTTTATGCATGAGACTCATGATAAGAATGCTTTATGTGATAGTTATATTGTTGAGTTTGCTCATGATGCTACTGAAAATATTTATGAGAGAGGAAAATATGGTTGTAGAAATTTTCATGTTACTAAAACACCTCTCTATGTGCTGAAATTTTTGAAGCTACACTTGTTCTATCTTCTTATGCTTGTTACTTTGCTCTTCATGAACTTGTTTATTTACAAGATTCCTTTTCATAGGAAGCATGTTAGACTTAAATGTGTTTTGAATTTGCTTCTTGATGCTCTATTTTGCTTCAAATACTATTTCTTGCGAGTGCATCATTAAAACTGCTGAGCCCATCTTAATGGCTATAAAGAAAGCACTTCTTGGGAGATAACCCATGTGTTATTTTGCTACAGTACTTTTGTTTTATATTTGTGTCTTGGAAGTTGTTACTACTGTAGCAACCTCTCCTTATCTTATTTTTATTGCATTGTTGTGCCAAGTAAAGTCTTTGATAGTAAGGTTCATACTAGATTTGGATTACTGCGCAGAAACAGATTTCTTTGCTGTCACGAATCTGGGCCTAATTCTCTGTAGGTAACTCAGAAAATTATGCCAATTTACGTGAGTAATCCTCAGATATGTACGCAACTTTCATTCAATTTGAGCATTTTCATTTGAGCAAGTCTGGTGCCTCTTAGAAATTCGTCTTTATGAACTGTTCTGTTTTGACAGATTCTGCCTTTTATTTCGTATTGTCTGTTTTGCTATGCTTGATGTATTTTTCGATTCCATTAACTTTCAGTAGCTTTGTGCAATGTACAGAAGTGTTAAGAATGATTGTGTCACCTCTGAACATGTAAATTTTAATTGTGCACTAACTCTCTAATGAGTTGTTTTGAGTTTGGTGTGGAGGAAGTTTTCAAGGATCAAGAGAGGGAGATGATACAATATGATCAAGAAGAGTGAAAGCTCTAAGCTTGGGGATGCCCCGGTGGTTCATCCCTGCATATTTCAAGAAGACTCAAGCATCTAAGCTTGGGGATGCCCAAGGCATCCCCTTCTTCATCGACAAATTATCAGGTTCCTTCTCTTGAAACTATATTTTTATTCGGTCACATCTTATGTACTTTACTTGGAGCGTCTGTATGTTTTTGTTTTTGTTTGAATAAATACTTGTGTGGGAGAGAGACACGCTTCGCTGGTTCGTAGGAACCCATGTGTTCTTAGCTTTTAATGTTCATGGCGAAGGTTGAAACTGCTTCGTTCATCGTTATTTGGTCGGTTCAGAAAATGCTACATGTGGTAGTGGTATAATGAAACACTTACATAATCTTGTAGATCATTGAGCTTTGATAACTTGATTCTTGACAAATGTTTTGAGGTATTTAGATGGTAAAGCTTGCTGGATGAATAAGTTAAAATTAGTAGTGGATTGTTGTCTTTAAAGCTTGTGCCGTACTACAAACTCTATTTAAATAGTTGAAGGTGTATTTGGAATTGATAGCTTTCCATGTTTGAGAGTTCATCGTAATAACTAAGTTGTGCTGAAGGTCGAGGGAGCTAGCGGGGTACTTGTGCCACCGTGAACGGCCCTCCTTGGAGTAAATTTTAATCATGCTCTTAATGATGAACCTGCTAGTTGTTTGCAATAAGCTTGTGAGTTCTTTTTGACTAATGTTAAGCTACGGTTTTTGGCACTTCCACCATCCAAATTTGCTAGCCTCTTCGGTACTATGCATTGCCTTTTGCTCACATTGAGAATTGTGCATACTTCGCCGGTACATGCAAACCCGTGGGAGGACTTTCTCTTGTCCTCCTACACATAAGCCCATACATCTCCTCAAAACAGCCACCATACCTACCTACCACAGCATTTCCATAGCTGTTCCGAGATATATTGCCATGCAACATCCATTTTACATTACATGTCATGTTATCATTTATTATTTATATATTGCTTTGCATGATCATATACACCTGATGTGTGGTTTACCCATGTTACGCTAGATCATTGCACATCCTGCTACACTGGCAGAGGCATACAGTTTCATACATCATGTTTTATTCATTATGAGTTATTTGTACCAAAAAGTGTGTTTTCATATTAGGATGTTGCCCCTAAAAGTGAAAAGAGCCATGGAGGCCATCAAAAAGAGAAAAAGAAAAGAAAGAAAAAAAATAGAAAAGAAAAAGAAAAGAAAAAAAGAGAATAAAGAAAAGGGGGCAGCATTACTATCTTTTATCCACACTTGTGCTCATGTTTTAGCACCTGCAGTATTCATAGTCATCATTTGTGCTCATGTTTAGCACCTATACTCCATATGAGAGAGTTTTCATGTTTTACTAGTATAACTATGTGGGGAATTTACACTATAGAACTTGGGTTGTATATTCCAATGATGAGCCTCCTCAAAAGTGCTCTAGGTCTTCATGAGCAACCAAGTTGGATGCACCCCCACTAGTTCCATCGGAGAGCTTTCATACACATATAGCTCTATGTGCATCCGTTGCATGGCAATCACTACTCCTTGCATAGCTTCGATCATAAGGCTTCCTCTTGTCTAATGGTCACTTATAGCTTTGCAAGCCTTTCTTCCTTTTGGCCTTCCAAACCCCCATTAACGTTCTTTATGCCATAACATCCTGGTGCTAATACCAAATGCTTGCGCTCACAGGTTGAGTAGACTTCAAAACAGTTGATTCATGATGTTCATGTTTATGTTTACTTGACTGAATCCTTCTTATGTTGTGAAAATTTACTTGATGCTTGGAATGAAGGATAGAACTTCTACGCTGAATACTTAACACATCTTTAATGAACTTTATACGGTTTCATGTCTTTGAAGCAATAGTTCATGAAAACTTCTAGCTTGTTTAACTCTTGCATTATCATCTCTTATATCAATATAGACATTTGCTTTGAGTGATTTGATCTCAGTTCATATGCTTTACATCATTATTGGATCAAGATCATGTTGGTAGCATGTCACTTCAGAAATTATCCTTGTTATCGTTTACCTACTCGGGACGAGTAGGAACTAAGTTTGGGGATGCTGATACGTCTCCGACGTATCGATAATTTCTTATGTTCCATGCTTGTTTTATGACAATACCTACATGTTTTGTTCACACTTTATATCGTTTTTATGCATTTTCCAGAACTAACCTATTGACGAGATGCCGAAGTGCCAGTTCCTGTTTTCTGCTGTTTTTGGTTTTAGAAATCCTAGTAAGGAAATATTCTCGGAATTGGACGAAATCAACGCCCAGCATCTTAGAATCACACGAAGCTTCCAGAACACCCGAGAGCCACGATACGGAAAAGCCACGGTACGAGAAACCTTCCAGAGCCGCCGCCATCGCGAAGCCAAGATCTGGGGGACAGGAGTCTCTGTTCCGGCACGCCGCCGGGACGGGGAAGTGCCCCCAGAAGGCTTCTCCATCGACACCACTGCCATCTCCACCGCCATCTTCATCAACGCTGCTGTCTCCCATGAGGAGGGAGTAGTTCTCCATCGAGGCTAAGGGCTGTACCGGTAGCTATGTTGTTCATCTCTCTCCTATGTACTTCAATACAATAATCTCGTGAGCTGCCTTACATGATTGAGATTCATATGATGATGCTTGTAATCTAGATGTCATTATGCTAGTCAAGTGAATTTTACTTATGTGATCTCCGGAGACTCCTTGTCCCACGTGTGTAAAGGTGACAGTGTGTGCACCGTGTGGGTCTCTTAGGCTATATTTCACAGAATACTTATTCACTGTTATGAATAGCATAGTGAAGTGCTTATTTATATCCCTTTATGATTGCAATGTGTTTTGTATCACTATTTATCTATGTGCTACTCTAGTGATGTTATTAAAGTACTCTATTCCTCCTGCACGGTGTAATGGTGACAGTGTGTGCATCGTGTAGTACTTGGCGTAGGTTATGATTGTGATCTCTTGTAGATTATGAAGTTAACTATTGCTATGATAGTATTGATGTGATCTATTCCTCCTTTCGTAGCGTGAATGTGACAGTGTGCATGCTATGTTAGTACTTGGTTTAGTTGTGTTGATCTATCGTGCACTCTAAGGTTATTTAAATATGAACATCGAATATTGTGGAGCTTGTTAACTCCAGCATTGAGGGTTCGTGTAATCCTACACAGTTAGTTGTGTTCATCATCCAACAAGAGAGTGTAGAGTCTAGCATCTATCTATTTATTCTGTTATGTGATCAATGTTGAGAGTGTCCACTAGTGAAAGTATGATCCCTAGGCCTTGTTTCCAAATACTGCTATCGCTGCTTGTTTACTGTTTTCCTGCATCTGTACTGCCCGGAATATTACCACCATCAACCACACGCCAGTCCTGGGCAGCAAAGCACTTTTCTGGCGCCGTTACTACTGCTCATACTTATTCATACCACCTGTATTTCACTATCTCTTCGCCAAACTAGTGCACCTATTAGGTGTGTTGGGGACACAGAGACTTCTTGCTTTGTGGTTGCAGGGTTGCATGAGAGGGATATCTTTGACCTCTTCCTCCCTGAGTTCGATAAACCTTGGGTGATCCACTTAAGGGAAACTTGCTGCTGTTCTACAAACCTCTGCTCTTGGAGGCCCAACACTGTCTACAAGAATAGAAGCACCCGTAGACATCACCATGCTGCCCAGATCGCATCTCGCGATCTAGGCAGTATCAGTTTATTCGTTGTTTTGTATTGCTTGTGCTGAAGCCTTTTTGATGGCGAGTAATACTGTTATCATGGATGTTTTGGGGCTAATATTGCTACTTTTCTGATATGTATGCTTAGTTATGCTGCCCCTAGATATCTAGCTGCCTTTGCACCTATCTTAGGTGTAAGGGCAGCATCTTGCTTAGTCTTTATTCTGTAGATTCGATCTGTTATGGTTGTTCCTTGTTCTCCAAGGATTAGTTTGATATCCGCATGGTTAGGCCTTGCAAACGGGTTGAATGATCCAGTAGTGCATAAGGTATGGTTTGCCGATCCAAGTTGAGTTGTTCCGGGAATCGACTTTGTGTTGGTTTTTAGGCCTCTTTTAGGACTAGTTTTGTGTTATCTTTCGTATCTGCCAGGCTCAACTACGTGTAGGATGTTCCAGTTATGCGGTGAAAACCCTAGACTATCGTAGATTGATTTAACTTAGTATTGATCAAGCAGGACCCCCATGTTATTCATAGATCCAATACGAATCATGGGTCGATCGGCTCCTTGAGCCGATTCGCAGGGTAACCTGAGAGCCGGTTGAGGCTCAGATTTAATGTTTACGTGTTTGCCATACAGGAAACCAATTGAAGCAATCCATCACCTTCCTGACCAGGTATAGGTCAGGTGGCACGCCCTCGCAACAGCCAGGACGTGTGCCGGAGTTTTGCGGGCCGTTGCCCGAGGGACCAGGGCCCACCAGCAGTTCTGGGAGCCTCCCGACTCTTCGTGTTGCTCGTCGCTGCTCGCCGGTGGGTTTTGGCAGGCAACACATTCTGGCACGCCCAGTGGGACATTCTACAGCAACCGCATCAACATCTACAGCAACTGCGTCAACATCTGCAGCTGAGATGGCGGAAGCACCAATCACGTACGAAGAGCTGCCTGAGGAGCACAAGAAGAAGTATGATGAGCTTAAAGCTCTCTTCGAAGCCGATCTCATCGGCTCTTTCGGGAGGACCCGTAAACGTGGCATTAGGTGGAAAGGGTTCTCACCCGAAGGCGCTCTCAATGAAGTAGACCTGTCTATCCCTTCAGAGGAACGCACCAGAGCTCCGCGCCAGGAAGTTAATTACATGGTGGCTCATTCGCTACACCGTCATTCTGAGAGCCTGGTGAACGCTTTCGAGCGCATTGCGGTTCGTGTGGTTCAGGAAATCATGAAGCATCAGTATTCTCCGTCAGGGCCTGCCCTAGGGACTCACCATGGAGAACTACCGTTCCAGATCAGGCCGCAGCTGCCATTCGCGCTTGCAGCTCCAGAGCCACCGGGTTCACCAGCATACGTCGTCTACAAGATTGGAGGCGATCCTGGCGACTACCAATTCCTGCATGAGCCGCCTAAAGAAATCCCACATGGATACGTGTGCACATACGTGCCGGACTGCAATAACTTGGCGCGCACGAACCAGATTGCAGCCGGAGGGATTTCTGGAGCGGACGCCGATAAACAGGCGTGGCTAGCTAAATATGCCACTGGAACAAGTCATGAGAGCTCAGCCCCTGCAGCTCAAACTGTGGAACAAATCAGTACAATCTTGAGAGACCAGTTCGGCATCGTGCCAAAGAGGAGAACAATCGGCTATTCCAAGCCGTACCCCAACGAATATGATCTGATTCCGCTGCCGCCCAAGTATCGGCTCCCTGAGTTCTCAAAGTTCAATGGATCAGAAGGGTCTAGCTCAATTGAGCATGTGAGTCGGTATTTGGCACAGTTGGGCATGATTTCAGCATCAGACCCGTTGCGTGTGAGGTTTTTTGCACAATCTCTCACAGGACCAGCTTTTGGGTGGTACACCTCGTTGCCACCAGATTCAGTCCTGAGGTGGAAGCAACTGGAAGAGCAGTTTCACATGCAATATCACTCAGAAGCTAACGAGGCTAGCATTGCCGATCTGGCGCAGGTGCGGCAGAAGCGGGGCGAAACGGTGTCGGAATACATTCAGCGTTTCAGGACTGTCAAGAACCGATGCTATTCGGCTCGTTTGACTCAGAAAGAAGCGGTCGATCTTGCAGTGTTGGGCCTCGCGGCGCCGATCAAGGATCTGGCTTTCCAAGTGGAATACAATTCACTGGCGCACATGGCTCAGAAATTAACATTGTATGAGCAGCGCCACCCAGAATTGTACCAAGACAAGTTCAAACGCCCGATAGGCCTGGTCGAGACAGAAGAAGTTGGAGACTCTGCAGAAGACCAGGAAGTAGCCGTGGCTGAATGGGCTCGGGGGGCAGATCCCGTGTCCTGCAAATGGGTGAAACAACAAGGGCCTGCAAAACGGTTTGACTTCGATGTAAGCAAAGCTGAGCAGATATTCGATTTGTTGCTTAAGGAAAAACAGCTGAAGTTACCCGAAGGCCATAAAATCCCTACGGTGCAAGAAATGAACGGGAGACCATACTGCAAGTGGCATCACTCGTTCACCCATGTCACCAATGACTGCAAAGAGTTGCGTCGGCAGATCCAAATGGCGATAGAACAAGGCCATTTGATCTTTGGTCAGTTTGCCATGAAAGTGGACACGCAACCGTTTCCTGGCGTCAACATGGTGGAATACAATCACTCCGCGAGGCGTCAGCTAGATTTCTCATTCGGTGTTAACATGGCAGGGCCTGTATACCACCATGGCAGGGATAAAGAAGAAACCGGTCACTCCCGTGGCAAGGAAAAAGAAGATGCAGGCCCACGCGACCGGCCCCGATATGATGATAGGCGGTACATCACCGAGGAACAAGTGAGAAATGTGCGGTATCAATGACCACTCTCCGCGCATCTCCTTAACAAATATGAGCGTCAGTATGATCGACGCTGGCGGCACGACATAGACGATGAAAGATATCGTCGGTCTGATGTAGACAATGGAAAATACCGTCGGTACGATAGAAACGACGACAGATATGAGCGCCGCGCTAAAGGGAAGTCAATCCTTTCTTTAAGCACTACTGGGATTCAGGAATGAGCCGATTGCCTACAATCGACAACTGCCCGGAATGTAGACAGCAGGAGGAGGACGCAGGTGAGGTTTCAGTGTTCAAACATCTAGGGCCTCTCCCATCTCAGAACAGATGAGCTGAGTCATCTCGAGAGGAAGATTTCGAGGAGGCAGAAGATGAAGAAGAGGACAGATACCACCGGCCAAGGTGGTGCCCTGATGGACTCAGTCACTCCCAAAAGTGTAGGGTTCAGCGGCTACGTAGCTTGGAGGAAGCCGAGGCGCAATACCTGCACACGTTGAGGAAAGCGCGGCCCGATCTGGCCGTAAAAATTCAGCAAACTTTGGAGGCGGAGACTCGTCCACAGAAGAAGGAATGGCGCCCCAAACAAGTAAAAGCCGATCCAAAGGCATCGGCTGGCACAAATATGGTGTTCATACTTCCATCAGAGTTTTGTGCTCCAAGAGCCGAAGAAGTGCCGGTAGCACAGTTTGACTGCGGCCCACGACCAGTTATCTTTGAAAAGCCACGAGAAAAGAGCTACAAACATTTGAAGGCCCTGTACCTAAAAGGTTATATCAACGGGCAGCCTGTCAGCAAGATGTTGGTCGACACGGGAGCGGCAGTCAATATCATGCCATACTCCATGCTACGGCGTTTGGGACGCTCTAACGCAGATCTGATCAAAACCAACATCACACTAAGCGACTTCAACGGCCAAGCATCAGAAACGCAAGGCGTTCTGAACGTGGATCTAACCGTGGGCCGAAAAACCATCCCTACATCATTCTTCATCGTCGACAGCAAAAGCACCTACGCCGTCCTGCTAGGGAGGGATTAGATTCACGCCAACTGCTGCATTCCATCCACAATGCACCAATGCCTGATACAGTGGGATGGAGATGAAGTGGAGGTCGTTCATGCAGATGACTCGATCGAGATCTCAATAGCTGGCATGAATATTTGGGACGTGGAAGACCAAGAGCCGATCTCTGGAGTCAGTTTGGACGGCTGTGAGCGCATCGAAGCTACAAAAAACGGGGTGAGGCTGGTCTTATCCACCACTCTGACAGAGTAGCAAGAGCAAAGTCAATTGACGTACGTGGCAAGGCCGATCCCTGCGATCGGCCCCCAAAAATAAAAGGCAATGATCTCACCTCAAGCATGTCACGTAGTCGTAGTAGGGAGACTCCCTCCCATAGTAGAACACAAATAAGTTGTAAACCTTCATTGAGCAATGCAATCAAAAAGGGGGCCGATTCCCGCAATCGGCCCAAATCATCCTCACCATACGTTTTGCCTGTGTTCAGCATCGATCTAGCAGGCGACGGAAAGCTAGGGTATGGGTTTACATCAGCTGATGAGCTAGAAGAGATTGACATTGGTCCTGGGGATAAGCCACGACCAACATTTATCAGCAAAAAGTTAGATCCGCATCTGAGGGGCCTGATGATAGCTTTGTTGAAAGAATACCCGGATTGTTTTGCCTGGTATTACACAGAGATGCCCGGGTTAGACAGGAGCATCATTGAGCATCGGCTCCCTCTCAAGAAAGGATTTCAGCCGTTCCAGCAGCGAGCACGACAGATGAAGGCCGAAATTTTAGAAGAAGTCAAGAAAGAGATCGAGAAAATGTTGAACGCCGGGTTCATCAGGCCATGCAGGTACGCTGAGTGGATTTCTAGTATCGTACCTGTGCAGAAAAAGGATGGCCGATGGCGCGTCGCCATAGATTTTCGGGATCTCAATAGAGCCACTCCAAAGGATGAATATCCCATGCCGGTAGCAGAGACATTGATCAATGCAGCTGCTGGTCATAAGGTTTTAAGTTTCATGGATGGCAATGCCGGCTACAACCAAATTTTTATGGCTCCAGAAGATATACACAAGACTGCATTCAGAGTGCCAGGTTCGGTTGGTTTGTTTGAATATGTAGTCATGACATTTGGACTGAAAAATGCCGGCGCAACATACCAAAGGGCCATGAATTACATCTTTCATGATCTGATCGGCAAGTTGGTGGAGATATACATCGATGACGTGGTAGTCAAGTCTGTTTCACTAGAAGGACACTTGGAGGACTTGCGACGCATCCTGGACCGAACTAGAAAATTCGGGCTAAGAATGAATCCAAAGAAGTGTGCTTTTGGTGTAACGGCCGGTCAATTCTTGGGTTTCTTGGTTCATGAACGCGGAATTGAGATCGGCTTGAAAAGTCAGGAGGCAGTGCGAACAATGCAGCCACCTATCACGAAGAAAGAACTCCAGTCTCACATCGGCAAAATCAACTTCGTCAGAAGGTTCATTTCCAATCTGTCAGGGCGAATCGAGCCGTTCATGGGACTGGTAAAAATTAAATCTGATGAGGAGTTTCGCTGGGGGGCAGAGCAACAGCAAGCGTTTGACGAGATTAAAGAGTATCTAACTAAGCCACCTGTGTTGGTTCTGCCCTAGCAAGACAGACCATTCTATATTTACTTGTCAGTAGCTGACACTTCCATCGCCTCAGTGGTGGTGCAAGTTTATGATGGTCTGGAGAGAGTCGCTTTCTACCTCAGCAGAAGGATGTTGGATGCAGAGATGAGGTACCCTGAGATTGAGAAGTTGTGCCTCTGCCTATTTTTTACCTGCACCAAGCTTTGTCACGTCTTGCTGTCAGCGGAAATTGTCATCATATGCAAATCAGATGTCATCAAACATATGCTGTCGGCTCCTGTGTTGAAAGGTCGACTCGGTAGTGGATGTTTGCATTATCGGAATTTGATCTCCGATATCAGCCTGCGAAAGCCGTCAAGGGACAAGCGTTGGCCGATCTTATTGCTGAACGAATCAACACTGATATAGCAGCACTGTCTATACGTGCATGGGCCATGTTTTTCGATGGATCGGCTTGTGATGATGGTTGCGGCATCGGCATTCTACTCGTGTCGCCCCGGGGGGCAACATATTCCTTCTCCATCAGGCTACCTACCCCTTGCACCAACAACGTCGCTGAGTATGAAGCAATACACAAGGGAATGGAGTTGCTTATAGAAGCCGGGGCAGAAGCAGTGGAACTTTTTGGAGACTCAAAATTGGTGATTTCCCAACTCACGGAGGAATACAAGTGTGAGAGCGAGTCGCTCTTCCCATTATGGATGCAATGCCGTGAGTTGATGGCACAATTTAGGTACATAAACTTCAATTGGATCCCGAGGTCGCAAAATACCGAGGCGAACGATCTCGCACAGATGGCGTTAGGCTACAAGGACGTAGCAGATGGAGCCGATGTTCAGGTACAGTTCTTGGAACCGGATGACTGGAGAGCCGATATCTTCAATTACTTGAAAGATCCGGCTCGGGGGGCACCTAAACGGATAAGGTACAAGGCCATGAAATATGTCCTTATAGGAGATGACATGTTCTACAGGATTTTGGAAGGGTTACTTCTCAAATGTCTGGGACCAGCCGAGTCAAATCGGCTCTTACACGAGGTACACGAAGGCGCCTGTGGAACTCACCAATCGGCTCATAAGATGAAATGGCTGATCAGGCGATCGGGGTTTTATTGGCCCACCATGCTTGAGGATTGTTTTAAGTACTATAAAGGGTGTCAAGCATGTCAGATGTTTGGGAAAATTCAGACGGTATCCGCATCAGCAATGAACCCCATCATCAAGCCTTGGCCATTTCGAGATTGGGGCATGGATATGATCGGCAAAATCAATCCTCCATCAAGCAAAGGTCACGTGTGGATTTTGGCCATTACAGATTACTTCACTAAATGGGTGGAGGCCGTCCCTATGAAGTCAGTGAAATCGAAAGATGTTATCAATTTTGTGAAAGAACATGTCATTCATAGATCCGGGATTCCCCAGACTATCACGACCGATGGAGGTTGGGTCTTCATTTCTAAAGAGTTTAGAAAGTTCTGTGAGGACATGGGAATTAAGTTGATCCGATCGTCTCCATACTATGCTCAAGCAAATGGGCAGGCTGAAGCGTCCAACCAAAGCCTTATCAAGCTGATTAAGAGAAAGTCGACGAGCACCCTAGACGTTGGCACGAAGTATTATCAGAGGCTTTGTGGGCTTATCGCATGTCATGTCATGGAGCAATAAAAACCTCGCCATACCACCTGGTCTATGGACAAGAAGCCGTATTGCCCTGGGAAATTACGGCTGGGTCGAGACGTATTACGTTTCAGAATGATTTAACAGCTGAAGAATACGCAACCCTGATGAGTGATAGCATTGAGGATCTAACGGAACTTAGACTTTGGTCGCTTGAGAAAATTAAAGAGAACAAAGCCAAGGTAGCTCGCGCATATAATAAGAAGGTGAGACCAAAGGAGTTCCACGTTGGTGATCTGGTATGGGAAGCTGTATTGCCATTGGGGACTAAGGATGCAGTGTATGGTAAATGGTCTCCAAATTGGCACGGGCCGTACAGGGTCGACCAAGTTTTAAAGGGTAACGCATACATGCTCGAGGAGCTGAACGGTGTGAAATTCCCAGTGGCTGTCAATGGTCAGCATCTCAAGAAATATTTCCCAAGTATGTGGGATGACGGGCAGTGAAATATGGGGGCCGATGCATGAAATCGGCCAGTAAAAAAAATATAAAAGCAATAGAACACAAAGTACAGCCGATGCACAAGACATCGACTTTAGATTAAAAAGCCGATGCACAGCCATCGACTCTAGAGGTACAAGCTCAATTGAGCAGTTAGCAGATTACATAGATAGGCTCTACTGGAGGAATGCCTCGAAGGCACGGAGGGCGTCAGCACGGACACGATCCACCTCGGCGATCTCGGCCTCGTCATCTTTGTCCTCGCCCGTCACCAGCTGCTTGCCCAGGGCACGTATTTCTGCCAGATCAGTTTTTAGTTGAGCTTTGAGGCCTTCTGCTTCCTCTCGGGAGCGGGCAATAAGAGCTTCCTTGTCGTGAATAAGCTGTTTGGTTGCCCGTACCCTCTCCTCAAGGTCCTCCAATTCCTTTCGCAAGGTCTCGAGTTCGGCGGTGCTGACAGAGGTGTCAGTTTTGGCATCTAAGGCCGCCTTTTTCTCATTGAGCCGCTGACATTTGTCTGCAATATCGGCTTTCAATGGAAGTTGGGCGTGGCGTAAGTCAATTCTCTGACGAGCCAACTTCACCCTTGACCTGTAGGCAGACAGAGTCACAACTGGCCAGAGTTTCACCTGCAACGTTACCGGGAGGTGGGGCTGGATTTCTTCAAGAACGCTCTTCACTTCCTCGAGGTCTTCGACCAACGTCTCGATCGGGGAGGAAAGCAGGGCTTTGAGACGCTGGAATTGATCAAGGATAGTGCTGGGTCGTGGTTCATCGCATGCCGTAGAAGGAGCTGGTTCGATGGATTCAGGATCGAACGACAGCAAGCCCGAGAGGTCACTGATACGCGTACAGCGCGCGTCCGTTGGGAACCCCAAGAGGAAGGTGTGATGCGTACATCGGCAAGTTTTCCCTCAGTAAGAAACCAAGGTTTATCGAACCAGTAGGAGCCAAGAAGCACGTTGAAGGTTGATGGCGGCGAGATGTAGTGCGGCGCAACACCAGGGATTCCGGCGCCAACGTGGAACCTGCACAACACAACCAAAGTACTTTGCCCCAACGAAACAGTGAGGTTGTCAATCTCACCGGCTTGCTGTAACAAAGGATTAGATGTATAGTGTGGATGATGATTGTTTGTAGAAAACAGTAGAACAAGTATTGCAGTAGATTGTATTCGATTAAAAGAATGGACCGGGGTCCACAGTTCACTAGAGGTGTCTCTCCGATAAGATAAATAGCATGTTGGGTGAACAAATTACAGTTGGGCAATTGACAAATAAAGAGGGCATGACCATGCACATACATGATATGATGAGTATTGTGAGATTTAATTGGGCATTACGACAAAGTACATAGACCGTTATCCAGCATGCATCTATGCCTAAAAAGTCCACCTTCAGGTTATCATCCGAACCCCTTCCAGTATTAAGTTGAAAACAACAGACAATTGCATTAAGTATGGTGCGTAATGTAATCAATAACTACATCCTCAGACTTAGCATCGATGTTTTATCCCTAGTGGCAACAGCACATCCACAACCTTAGAACTTTCTGTCACTGTCCCAGATTTAATGGAGGCATGAACCCACTATCGAGCATAAATACTCCCTCTTGGAGTTAAGAGTAAAAATTTGGCCAGAGCCTCTACTAATAACGGAGAGCATGCAAGATCATAAACAACACATAGATAATAGATTGATAATCAACATAGCATAGTATTATCTATCCATCGGATCCCAACAAACACAACATATAGCATTACAGATAGATGATCTTGATCATGTTAGGCAGCTCACAAGACCCGACAATGAAGCACAATTAGGAGAAGACGACCATCTAGCTACTGCTATGGACCCATAGTCCAGGGGTGAACTACTCACTCATCACTCCGGAGGCGACCATGGCGGTGAAGAGTCCTCCGGGAGATGATTCCCCTCTCTGGCAGGGTGCCGGAGGCGATCTCCTGAATCCCCCGAGATGGGATTGGCGGCGGCGGCGTCTCTGGAAGGTTTTCCGTATCGTGGCTCTCGGTACTGGGGGTTTCGCGACGAAGGCTTTAAGTAGGCGGAGGAGATAGGTCAGGGGGCCTGACAGGGGGCCCACACACTAGGCCGGCGCGGCCAAGGGCCAGGCCGCGCCGCCCTAGCGTCTGGCCACCTCGTGGCCCCACTTCGTGACTCCTTCGGTCTTCTGGAAGCTTAGTGTGAAAATAGGCCCCTGGGCGTTGATTTCGTCCAATTCCGAGAATATTTCCTTACTAGGATTTCTGAAACCAAAAACAGCAGAAAACAACAACTGGCTCTTCGGCATCTCGTTAATAGGTTAGTGCCGGAAAATGCATAAATATGACATAAAGTATGCATAAAACATGTAGATATCATCAATAATGTGGCATGGAACATAAGAAATTATCGATACGTCGGAGATGTATCAGCATCCCCAAGCTTAGTTCCTGCTCGTCCCGAGCAGGTAAACGATAACAAAGATAATTTCTGGAGTCACATGCCATCATAACCTTGATCATACTATTGTAAGCACATGTAATGAATGCAGCGATCAAAACAATGGTAAATGACATGAGTAAACAAATGAATCATATAGCAAAGAATATTCATGAATAGTACTTCAAGACAAGCATCAATAAGTCTTGCATAAGAGTTAACTCATAAAGCAATAAATCAAAGTAAAGGTATTGAAGCAACACAAAGGAAGATTAAGTTTCAGCGGTTGCTTTCAACTTGTAACATGTATATCTCATGAATATTGTCAATGTAAAGTAATATAACAAGTGCAATATGCAAGTATGTAGGAATCAATGCACAGTTCACACAAGTGTTTGGTTCTTGAGGTGGAGAGAAATAGGTGAACTGACTCAACATAAAAGTAAAAGAAAGGCCCTTCGCAGAGGGAAGCATTGATTGCTATATTTGTGCTAGAGCTTTGATTTTGAAAACAAGAAACAATTTTGTCAACGGTAGTAATAAAGCATATGTGTTATGTAAATTATATCCTACAAGTTGCAAGCCTCATGCATTGTATACTAATAAGTGCCCGCACCTTGTCCTAATTAGCTCAGATTGCCTGGATTATCATCGCAATACATATGTTTTAACCAAGTGTCACAAAGGGGTACCTCTATGCCGCCTGTACAAAGGTCTAAGGAGAAAGCTCGCATTGGATTTCTCGCTTTTGATTATTCTCAACTTAGACATCCATACCGGGACAACATAGACAACAGATAATGGACTCCTCTTTAATGCTTAAGCATTCAACAATTATTAATTTTCTCATATGAGATTGAGGATATTTGTCCAAAACTGAAACTTCCACCATGGATCATGGCTTTAGTTAGCGGCCCAATGTTCTTCTCTAACATTATGCATGCTCTAACCATTCTAGCGGTAAATCTCCCTTACTTCAGACAAGACGGACATGCATAGCAACTCACATGATATTCAACAAAGAGTAGTTGATGGCGTCCCCAGGAACATGGTTATCGCACAACAAGCAACTTAATAATAGATAAAGTGCATAAGTACATATTCAATACCACAATAGTTTTTAGGCTATTTGTCCCATGAGCTATATATTGCAAAGGTAGAGAATGGAAATTTTAAAGGTAGCACTCAAGCAATTTACTTTGGAATGGCGGAGAAATACCATGTAGTAGGTAGGTATGGTGGACACAAATGGCATTGTGGTTGGCTCAAGTATTTTGGATGCATGAGAAGTATTCCCTCTCGATACAAGGTTTTAGGCTAGCAAGGCTTATTTGAAACAAACACAAGGATGAACCGGTGCAGCAAAACTCACATAAAAGACATATTGTAAACATTATAAGACTCTACACCGTCTTCCTTGTTGTTCAAACTCTTTACTAGAAATTATCTAGACCTTAGAGAGACCAATTATGCAAACCAAATTTTAGCAAGCTCTATGTATTTCTTCATTAATAGGTGCAAAGTATATGATGCAAGAGCTTAAACATGAGCACAACAATTGCCAAGTATCAAATTATTCAAGACATTTTACCAATTACTACATGTAGCATTTCCTGATTCCAACCATATAACAATTTAACGAAGAAGATTCAACCTTCGCCATGAATACTATGAGTAAAGCCTAAGGACATATTTGTCCATATGCAACAGCGGAGCGTGTCTCTCTCCCACACAATGAATGCTAGGATCCATTTTATTCAAACAAAACAAAAACAAAAACAAACAGACGCTCCAAGCAAAGTACATAAGATGTGATGGAATAAAAATATAGTTTCACTAGAGGAACCTGATAATGTTGTCGATGAAGAAGGGGATGCCTTGGGCATCCCCAAGCTTAGACGCTTGAGTCTTCTTGAAATATGCAGGGGTGAACCACCGGGGCATCCCCAAGCTTAGAGCTTTCACTCACCTTGATCATGTTGTATCATCTCCCTCTCTTGATCCTTGAAAACTTCCTCCACACCAAACTCAAAACAACTCATTAGAGGGTTAGTGCACAATCAAAATTTACATTTTCAGAGGTGACATAATCATTCTTAACACTTCTGGACATTGCACAAAGCTACTGAAAGTTAATGGAATCGAAAAATCCATCAAGCATAGCAAAACTGGCAATGCGAAATAAAAGGCAGAATCTGTCAAAACAGAACAGTTCGTAAAGACGAATTTTATTGAGGCACCAGACTTGATCAAATGAAAATGCTCAAATTGAATGAAACTTGCGTACATATCTGAGGATCACTCAAGTAAATTTGCATAATTTTCTGAGTTACCTACAGAGAATTAGACCCAGATTCGTGACAGCAAAGAAATCTGTTTCTGCGCAGTAATCCAAATCTAGTATGAACCTTACTATCAACGACTTTACTTGGCACAACAATGCAACAAAATAAGATAAGGAGAGGTTGCTACAGTAGTAACAACTTCCAAGACTCAAATATAAAATAAAAGTGCAGTAGTAAAATAAACACATGGGTTATCTCCCAAGAAGTGCTTTCTTTATAGCCATTAAGATGGGCTCAGTAATTTTAATGATGCACTCCCAAAAATAAGAGTTGAAGAAAAGAGAGCATCAAAAAGCAAATTAAAAACACATTTAAGTCTAACCCACTTCCTATGAAAAGGAATCTTGTAAATAAACAAGTTCATGAAGCATAATGCAACAAGCATAGAAAGACTAGACAAGCGCAACTTCAAGATTTTCAGCAAAAAGAGAGGTGTTTTAGTAACATGAAAATTTCTACAACCATATTTTCCTCTCTCATAATAATATCCAGTAGCATCATGAGCAAACTCAACAATATAACTATCAAATGAAACATTCTTATCATGAGTCTCATGCATAAAATTATTACTCCCCACATAAGCATAATCAATTTTATTAGTTGTAGTGGGAGCAAATTCAACAAAGTAGCTATCATTATTATTCTCATCAAGTGTAGGAGGCATAGTATAATCATAATAAAATTTACTCTCCATAGTAGGTGGCACCAAAATACCACTATCATTATAATCATCATAAATAGGAGGCAAAGTATCATCAAAGAAAATTTTCTCCTCAATGCTTGGGGGACTAAAAATATCATGCTCATCAAAACCAACTTCCCCAAGCTTAGATTCTTCCATAGCTTTAGAAATAATAGTGTTCATACTAATAACATTGCTACTAGCATGCAAATAAGGTTCAATAGGTTTTTTAATTTTCGCATCAAACAATCCATGTCTTAACTCAGGAAATAGCTTCAAAAGCTCACTGTTACTTTCCATTATGCTTAACTAGTGAAATAAAAACATGCATGATATTAAGTAAAGTAAAACAAGTAACTAATTTTTTTGTGCTTTCGATATAATGCATCAACCAAAGTAGTAAATAAAATAAAGCAAGACAAAAACAAAGTAAAGAGATTGGAAGTGGAGACTCCCCTTGTAGCGTGTCTTGATCTCCCCGGCAACGGCGCCAGAAAAAGAGCTGCTGGCGTGTAGTTGACGTGGGAGTTAGAAATCTTTCTGGTGTAACTTTTCTTCAGATCCCCGGCAACGGCGCCAGAAAAAGAGCTTGATACGCGTACAACACGCGTCCGTTGGGAACCCCAAGAGGAAGGTGTGATGCGTACAGCGGCAAGTTTTCCCTCAGTAAAAAACCAAGGTTTATCGAACCAGTAGGAGCCAAGAAGCACGTTGAAGGTTGATGGCGGCGAGATGTAGTGCGGCGCAACACCAGGGATTCCGGCGCCAACGTGGAACCTGCACAACACAACCAAAATACTTTGCCCCAACGAAACAGTGAGGTTGTCAATCTCACCGGCTTGCTGTAACAAAGGATTAGATGTATAGTGTGGATGATGATTGTTTGCAGAAAACAGTAGAACAAGTATTGCAGTAGATTGTATTCGATTAAAAGAATGGACCGGGGTCCACAGTTCACTAGAGGTGTCTCTCCGATAAGATAAATAGCATGTTGGGTGAACAAATTACAGTTGGGCAATTGACAAATAAAGAGGGCATGACCATGCACATACATGATATGATGAGTATTGTGAGATTTAATTGGGCATTACGACAAAGTACATAGACCGCTATCCAGCATGCATCTATGCCTAAAAAGTCCACCTTCAGGTTATCATCCGAACCCCTTCCAGTATTAAGTTGAAAACAACAGACAATTGCATTAAGTATGGTGCGTAATGTAATCAATAACTACATCCTCGGACTTAGAATCGATGTTTTATCCCTAGTGGCAACAGCACATCCACAACCTTAGAACTTTCTGTCACTGTCCCAGATTTAATGGAGGCATGAACCCACTATCGAGCATAAATACTCCCTCTTGGAGTTAAGAGTAAAAACTTGGCCAGAGCCTCTACTAATAACGGAGAGCATGCAAGATCATAAACAACACATAGATAATAGATTGATAATCAACATAGCATAGTATTCTCTATCCATCGGATCCCAACAAACACAACATATAGCATTACAGATAGATGATCTTGATCATGTTAGGCAGCTCACAAGACCCGACAATGAAGCACAATTAGGAGAAGACGACCATCTAGCTACTGCTATGGACCCATAGTCCAGGGGTGAACTACTCACTCATCACTCCGGAGGTGACCATGGCGGTGAAGAGTCCTCCGGGAGATGATTCCCCTCTCCGGCAGGGTGCCGGAGGCGATCTCCTGAATCCCCCGAGATGGGATTGGCGGCGGCGGCGTCTCTGGAAGGTTTTCCGTATCGTGGCTCTCGGTACTGGGGGTTTCACGACGAAGGCTTTAAGTAGGCGGAGGAGATAGGTTAGGGGGCCTGACAGGGGGCCCACACACTAGGCCGGCGCGGCCAAGGGCCAGGCCGCGCCTCCCTAGCGTCTGGCCACCTCGTGGCCCCACTTCGTGACTCCTTCGGTCTTCTGGAAGCTTCGTGTGAAAATAGGCCCCTGGGCGTTGATTTCGTCCAATTCCGAGAATATTTCCTTACTAGGATTTCTGAAACCAAAAACAGCAGAAAACATCAACTGGCTCTTCGGCATCTCGTTAATAGGTTATTACCGGAAAATGCATAAATATGACATAAAGTATGCATAAAACATGTAGATATCATCAATAATGTGGCATGGAACATAAGAAATTATCGATACGTCGGAGACGTATCAGTCACAACCCTGACAAACAGAAGCAGCGTCAGTATGCAGCAAAAGGGAAGGGTAAACCAAACGAAAGGAGTATACCTCTCCTAAGACCAGGGAGACAGCCGATGACGAGGTAGTCGGCTCTTGTGTTTTTGCTGGGGACTTGGCCACATTGGTGACCTTCTCAACGGCACCTTTAGGGGTCACTGGATCCAGGTTTGCGGAGGGCATCAGTACTTCCTCGACTTCCCCACTAGAAGTGTCATCAGTCTGCAAAGAAGGTGGTGAGCCGATGTGAGCAGCAATGAATTAGCATGAGAGATGAGCTGGGGAGAGTTGGAGGGTAATTACATTTGAAGCCTCTTGGTTCGATGAAGGGGCTTGCGGTTCCTTTCGGGCTCTCTTGATGCATCGGCTCTTCGTGCGTAGACCGCCCTGCCCCGCTTTGATTGAAGCTTGAGGGGCAACAGGTTCAGGAACTGACCTTTTCCTGGAAGCCGATGGTGGCAAGTCTGGCTGGCTCTGCGTGGTGATTTTCCCAGACTTGCCCGAGCTCGAATCCCTTCGACTGGATTGTGTTTCCTCGCTGGAGTTGTCTTCAGTGGAGGCCTATAAAAGAAGAGTTAGTAAGCACAAGCATGTTTGCAGAAGCCTATAAGGATAGATGAAATCAGTCAAGGCATGGATCAATGTACGAGCGAGCTCTCTTGATCAGGAGAAGGAATCTGGCGCTTCAAAGTTTTTCTGGCAGCTACTTTCCTCACCGCCGTTCTCGCCTTGATTGGGGCTCTGGGGGCAGTGATACGTCTCCGACGTATCGATAATTTCTTATGTTCCATGCCACATTATTGATGTTATCTACATGTTTTATGCACACTTTATGTCATATTCGTGCATTTTCTGGAACTAACCTATTAACAAGATGCCGAAGTGCCGATTCTTTGTTTCTGCTGTTTTTGGTTTCAGAAATCCTAGTAACGAAATATTCTCGGAATTGGACGAAATCAACGCCCAGGGTCCTATTTTGCCACGAAGCTTCCAGAAGTCCGAAGAGGAGACGAAGTGGGGCCACGAGGTGGCCACACCCTAGGGCGGCGCGGCCCCCCTTGGCCACGCGGCCCTGTGGTGTGGGCCCCTCGTGCCGCCTCCTGACCTGCCCTTCCGCCTACTTAAAGCCTCCGTCGCGAAACCCCCGGTGCGAGAGCCACGATACGGAAAACCTTCCGAGACGCCGCCGCCGCCGATCCCATCTCGGGGGATCCGGAGATCGCCTCCGGCACCCTGCCGGAGAGGGGATTCATCTCCCGGAGGACTCTACGCCGCCATGGTCGCCTCCGGAATGATGTGTGAGTAGTCTACCCCTGGACTATGGGTCCATAGCAGTAGCTAGATGGTTGTCTTCTCCTCATTGTGCTTAATTGTCGGATCTTGTGAGCTGCCTAACATGATCAAGATCATCTATCTGTAATTCTATATGTTGCGTTTGTTGGGATCCGATGAATAGAGAATACTTGTTATGTTGATTATCAAAGTTATGTCTATGTCTTGTTTATGATCTTGCATGCTCTCCGTTACTAGTAGATGCTCTAGCCAAGTAGATGCTTGTAACTCCAAGAGGGAGTATTTATGCTCGATAGTGGGTTCATGCCTCCATTGATATCTGGGACGATGACGAAAGTTCTAAGGTTGTGGATGTCTTGTTGCCACTAGGGATAAAACATTAGTGCTATGTTCAAGGATGTAGTTCTGATTACATTACGCGCAATACTTAATGCAATTGTCTGTTGTTAGCAACTTAATGCGGAGGGGGTTCGGATGATAACCTGAAGGTGGACTTTTTAGGCATAGATGCATGATGGATGGCGGTCTATGTACTTTGTCGTAATGCCCAATTAAATCTCACTATACTCATCATAATATGTATGTGCATGGTCATGCCCTCTTTATTTGTCAATTGCCCAACTGTAATTTGTTCACCCAACATGTTGTTTATCTTATGGGAGAGACACCTCTAGTGAGCTGTGGACCCCGGTCCAATTCTCTATCTTGAAATACACCCATCTACTGCAATACTTGTTCTACTGTTTTCTGCAAACAATCATCTTCCACACAATACGGTTAATCCTTTTGTTACAGCAAGCCGGTGAGATTGACAACCTCATTTGTTTCGTTGGGGCAAAGTACTTTGGTTGTGTTGTGCGGGTTCCACGTTAGCGCCGAGAATCTCTGGTGTTGCGCCGCACTACATCCCGCCGCCATCAACCTTCAACGTGCTTCTTGACTCCTACTGGTTCGATTAAACCTTGGTTTCTTACTGAGGGAAACTTGCCGCTGTGCGCATCACACCTTCCTCTTGGGGTTCCCAACGGACGTGTCAACCACACGCATCAAGCAAATTTACGGCGCCGTTCTTGAGATCAAGACACGCTGCAAGGGGAGTCTCCACTTCCCAATCTCTTTACTTTGTTTTTGTCTTGCTTAGTTTTATTTACTACTTTGTTTGCTGCACTAAATCAAAATACAAAAAAATTAGTTGCTAGTTTTACTTTATTTGCTATCTTGTTTGCTATATCAAAAACACAAAAAAATTAGTTACTTGCATTTACTTTATCTAGTTTGCTTTATTTACTGTTGCTAAAATGGCCAACCCTGAAAATACTAAGTTGTGTGACTTCACAACCACAAATAATAATGATTTCTTATGCACACCTATTGCTCCACCTGCTACTACAGCAGAATTCTTTGAAATTAAACCTGCTTTACTGAATCTTGTTATGCGAGAGCAATTTTCTGGTGTTAGTTTTGATGATGCTGCTGCCCATCTTAATAATTTTGTTGAATTATGTGAAATGCAAAAGTATAAGGATGTAGATGGTGACATTATAAAATTAAAATTGTTCCCTTTCTCATTAAGAGGAAGAGCTAAAAATTGGTTGCTATCTCTGCCTACGAATAGTATTGGTTCATGGACTAAATGCAAGGATGCTTTTATTGGTAGATATTATCCCCCTGCTAAAATTATATCTTTGAGGAGTAGCATAATGAATTTTAAACAATTAGATACTGAACATGTTGCACAAGCATGGGAAAGAATGAAATCTTTGGTTAAAAATTGCCCAACACATGGACTGACTACTTGGATGATCATCCAAACCTTCTATGCAGGACTAAATTTTTCTTCGCGGAATTTATTGGATTCAGCTGCTGGAGGTACCTTTATGTCCATCACTCTTGGTGAAGCAACAAAGCTTCTTGATAATATGATGATCAACTACTCTGAATGGCACACGGAAAGAGCTCCACAAGGTAAGAAGGTAAATACTGTCGAAGAAACCTCTTCCTTGAGTGATAAGATTGATGCTATTATGTCTATGCTTGTGAATGATAGGACTAATATTGATCCTAATAATGTTCCGTTAGCTTCATTGGTTGCACAAGAAGAACATGTTGATGTAAACTTCATTAAAAATAATAATTTCAACAACAATGCTTACCGGAACAATTCTAGTAACAACTATAGGCCATATCCTTATAATAATGGCAACGGCTATGGTAATTCTTATGGGAATTCTTACAACAATAATAGGAGTTCACCCCCTGGACTTGAAGCTATGCTTAGAGAATTTATTAGTACACAAACTGCTTTTAACAAATCTGTTGAAGAAAAGCTTGAAAAAATTGATATACTTGCTTCTAAAGTCGATAGTCTTGCTGTTGATGTTGATCTTTTGAAATTGAAAGTTATGCCTAATGAGAATCATCATAATAAAATTGTTACTACAGCAAATGCCATCCAAGTTAGAATTAATGAGAATATAAGATTAATGGCTGAACTGCGTGCTAGGTGGGATAGAGAAGAAAATGAAAAACTAGCTAAAGAGAAGAATGTAGCTAAAGTTTGGACTATTACCACCACTAGTAATGCTAATGCTACACATGTTGCTGCACCTCCTACTATTAATAATAAAAGAATTGGTGTTAGCAATGTTTCCACTTCTAATGCAAAGCGCGAGAAACTGCCCGAAACTGCTAAAACTGCTGAAATTGCCTGTGATAAAGCTGCTGAAATTTTTTCCAACATTGGGGATGATGATCCCATTGCTTTAGATTATAATGGTTTGAATTTTGATGATTGCCACATCTCTGAGGTTATAAAGTTCTTGCAAAAACTTGCTAAAAGTCCTAATGCTAGTGCTATAAATTTGGCTTTCACGCAACATATTACAAATGCTCTCATAAAAGCTAGAGAAGAGAAACTAGAGCGCAAAGCCTCTATTCCTAAAAAGCTAGAGCATGGTTGGGAACCCATCATTAAAATGAGGGTCAATGATTTTGATTGTAATGCTTTATGTGATCTTGGTGCAAGTATTTCTGTTATGCCTAAGAAAATTTATAATATGCTTGACTTGCCACCGCTGAAAAATTGTTATTTGGATGTTAATCTTGCTGATCATTCTACAAAGAAACCTTTGGGGAAAGTTGATAATGTTCGCATTACCGTTAACAATAACCTTGTCCCCGTTGATTTTGTTGTCTTGGATATTGAATGCAATGCATCTTGTCCCATCATATTGGGAAGACCTTTTCTTCGAACTGTTGGTGCTATCATTGATATGAAGGAAGGTAATATAAAATATCAATTTCCTCTCAAGAAAGGTATGGAACACTTCCCTAGAAAGAGAATGAAGTTATCTTTTGATTCTATTATTAGAACAAATTATGATGTTGACACTTCGTCTCTTGATAATACTTGATACACACTTTCTGTGCCTTGCTGAAAGGCGTTAAAGAAAAGCGCTTATGGGAGACAACCCATGGTTTTTACCTACAGTACTTTGTTTTTATTTTGTGTCTTGGAAGTTGTTTACTACTGTAGCAACCTCTCCTTATCTTAGTTTAGTGTTTTGTTGTGCCAAGTAAAGTCGTTGATAGAAAAGTTCATATTAGATTTGGATTACTGCGCAGAAACAGATTTCTTTGCTGTCACGAATCTGGGCTGTTTTCTCTGTAGGTAACTCAGAAAATTATGCCAATTTACGTGAGTGATCCTCAGATATGTACGCAACTTTCATTCAATTTTAGCATTTTCATTTGAGCAAGTCTGGTGCCTCGATAAAATTCTTCAATACGAACTGTTCTGTTTTGACAGATTCTGCCTTTTATTTCGCATTGCCTCTTTTGCTATGTTGGATGAATTTCTTTGATTCATTAATGTCCAGTAGCTTTATGCAACGTCCAGAAGTGTTAAGAATGATTGTGTCACCTCTGAACATGTTAATTTTTATTGTCGCTAACCCTCTAATGAGTTGTTCTAAGTTTGGTGTGGAGGAAGTTTTCAAGGATCAAGAGAGGAGTATGATGCAACATGATCAAGGAGAGTGAAAGCTCTAAGCTTGGGGATGCCCCGGTGGTTCACCCCTGCATATTCTAAGAAGACTCAAGCGTCTAAGCTTGGGGATGCCCAAGGCATCCCCTTCTTCATCGACAACATTATCAGGTTCCTCCCCTGAAACTATATTTTTATTCCATCACATCTTATGTGCTTTGCTTGGAGCGTTGGTTTGTTTTTGTTTTTTGTTTTGTTTGAATAAAATGGATCCTAGCATTCACTTTATGGGAGAGAGACACGCTCCGCTGTAGCATATGGACAAGTATGTCCTTAGTTTCTACTCATAGTATTCATGGCGAAGTTTCTTCTTCGTTAAATTGTTATATGGTTGGAATTGGAAAATGATGCATGTAGTAATTGCTATAAATGTCTTGGGTAATGTGATACTTGGCAATTGTTGTGCTCATGTTTAAGCTCTTGCATCATATGCTTTGCACCCATTAATGAAGAAATACATAGAGCATGCTAAAATTTGGTTTGCATATTTGGTTTCTCTAAGGTCTAGATAATTTCTAGTATTGAGTTTGAACAACAAGGAAGACGGTGTAGAGTCTTATAATGTTTACAATATGTCTTTTATGTGAGTTTTGCTGCGCCGTTCATCCTTGTGTTTGTTTCAAATAAGCTTTGCTAGCCTAAACCTTGTATCGAGAGGGAATACTTCTCATGCATCCAAAATACTTGAGCCAACCACTATGCCATTTGTGTCCACCATACCTACCTACTACATGGTATTTTCCGCCATTCCAAAGTAAATTGCTTGAGTGCTACCTTTAAAATTCCATCATTCACCTTTGCAATATATAGCTCATGGGACAAATAGCTTAAAAACTATTGTGGTATTGAATATGTAATTATGCACTTTATCTCTTATTAAGTTGCTTGTTGTGCGATAACCATGTTCACTGGGGACGCCATCAACTACTCTTTGTTGAATTTCATGTGAGTTGCTATGCATGTTCGTCTTGTCTGAAGTAAGAGCGATCTACCACCTTATGGTTAAGCATGCATATTGTTAGAGAAGAACATTGGGCCGCTAACTAAAGCCATGATCCATGGTGGAAGTTTCAGTTTTGGACATATATCCTCAATCTCATATGAGAAAATTATTAATTGTTGTTACATGCTTATGCATAAAAGAGGAGTCCATTATCTGTTGTCTATGTTGTCCCGGTATGGATGTCTAAGTTGAGAATAATCAATAGCGAGAAATCCAATGCGAGCTTTCTCCTTAGACCTTTGTACAAGCGGCATAGAGGTACCCCTTTGTGACACTTGGTTAAAACATGTGCATTGTGATGATCCGGTAGTCCAAGCTAATTAGGACAAGGTGCGGGCACTATTAGTATACTATGCATGAGGCTTGCAACTTATAAGATATAATTTACATGATACATATGCTTTATTACTACCGTTGACAAAATTGTTTCATGTTTTCAAAATCAAAGCTCTAGCACAAATATAGCAATCGATGCTTTTCCTCTATGGAGGACAATTCTTTTACTTTCAATGTTGAGTCAGTTCACCTATTTCTCTCCACCTCAAGAAGCAAACACTTGTGTGAACTGTGCATTGATTCCTACATACTTGCATATTGCACTTATTATATTACTCTATGTTGACAATATCCATGAGATATACATGTTATAAGTTGAAAGCAACCGCTGAAACTTAATCTTCCTTTGTGTTGCTTCAATGCCTTTACTTTGAATTATTGCTTTATGAGTTAACTCTTATGCAAGACTTATTGATGCTTGTCTTGAAGTGCTATTCATGAAAAGTCTCTGCTTTATGATTCACTTGTTTACTCATGTCATATACATTGTTTTGATCGCTGCATTCACTACATATGCTTTACAAATAGTATGATCAAGGTTATGATGGCATGTCACTCCAGAAATTATCTGTGTTATCGTTTTACCTGCTCGGGACGAGCAGAACTAAGCTTGGGGATGCTGATACGTCTCCGACGTATCGATAATTTCTTATGTTCCATGCCACATTATTGATGTTATCTACATGTTTTATGCACACTTTATGTCATATTCGTGCATTTTCTGGAACTAACCTATTAACAAGATGCCGAAGTGCCGATTCTTTGTTTCTGCTGTTTTTGGTTTCAGAAATCCTAGTAACGAAATATTCTCGGAATTGGACGAAATCAACGCCCAGGGTCCTATTTTGCCACGAAGCTTCCAGAAGTCCGAAGAGGAGACGAAGTGCGGCCACGAGGTGGCCACACCCTAGGCGGCGCGGCCCCCTTGGCCGCGCGGCCCTGTGGTGTGGGCCCCTCGTGCCGCCTCCTGACCTGCCCTTCCGCCTACTTAAAGCCTCCGTCGCGAAACCCCCAGTACCGAGAGCCACGATACGGAAAACCTTCCAGAGACGCCGCCGCCACCGATCCCATCTCGGGGGATCCAGGAGATCGCCTCCGGCACCCTGCCGGAGAGGGGATTCATCTCCCGGAGGACTCTACGCCGCCATGGTTGCCTCCGGAGTGATGTGTGAGTAGTCTACCCCTGGACTATGGGTCCATAGCAGTAGCTAGATGGTTGTCTTCTCCTCATTGTGCTTAATTGTCGGATCTTGTGAGCTGCCTAACATGATCAAGATCATCTATCTGTAATTCTATATGTTGCGTTTGTTGGGATCCGATGAATAGAGAATACTTGTTATGTTGATTATCAAAGTTATGTCTATGTGTTGTTTATGATCTTGCATGCTCTCCGTTACTAGTAGATGCTCTGGCCAAGTAGATGCTTGTAACTCCAAGAGGGAGTATTTATGCTCGATAGTGGGTTCATGCCTCCATTGATATCTGGGACAGTGACAGAAAGTTCTAAGGTTGTGGATGTGCTGTTGCCACTAGGGATAAAACATTAGTGCTATGTTCAAGGATGTAGTTACTGATTACATTATGCGCAATACTTAATGCAATTGTCTGTTGTTAGCAACTTAATACTGGAGGGGGTTCGGATGATAACCTGAAGGTGGACTTTTTAGGCATAGATGCATGCTGGATGGCGGTCTATGTACTTTGTCGTAATGCCCAATTAAATCTCACTATACTCATCATAATATGTATGTGCATGGTCATGCCCTCTTTATTTGTCAATTGCCCAACTGTAATTTGTTCACCCAACATGCTGTTTATCTTATGGGAGAGACACCTCTAGTGAACTGTGGACCCCGGTCCAATTCTCTATACTGAAATACAATCTACTGCAATACTTGTTCTCTTGTTTTTACGCAAACAATCATCTTCCACACAATACGGTTAATCCTTTGTTACAGCAAGCCGGTGAGATTGACAACCTCACTGTTTCGTTGGGGCAAAGTACTTTGGTTGTGTTGTGCAGGTTCCACGTTGGCGCCGGAATCTCTGGTGTTGCGCCGCACTACATCCCGTCGCCATCAACCTTCAACGTGCTTCTTGACTCCTACTGGTTCGATTAAACCTTGGTTTCTTACTGAGGGAAACTTGCCGCTGTGCGCATCACACCTTCCTCTTGGGGTTCCCAACGGACGTGTCAACCACACGCATCAGGCAGCTGGCACGGAAGATAGTTTACTCTTGGAAGCCGATTTTGGTGAAATCGGCTTGTTCTGCATCACAACCTTTTTCAAGGGTGGCGAGCTTTTGCAGAAGAGGACCACTGGAGCAGGTGGGAGGAATTCAAAGGGGGAGCCATCATCATGTGCAGGTTCTGGACCATCTTGTTGCTGCAAGGAGGCAGAACAAGGTTATAAAAATCATTGTAAGCCACTTCAAGAAAATTTGCGAGTGATGGTACCTGTTCTGTAGGGATATCACATTCAGCATCAAGTTGTTTCAGCAACGGTCCCAGAGCTCTCCTGAAGGCATGAGTTTTCCACATTGACCACCAGGTCTCAAAACCATCGGTTGATGAGGTGAAAGAGAGGTTGTTAGGAACTGGGATGGCTAGAGCATCAAAGAAAGAGTAACATCTCTCACCGGTGAGAACATCGGTCAAATCAGCTCTGCTCTCTGTCAAGTGGTGGAGGAAGAAGTGGGGAGACACTTGCCCAAGACCAAACTGCCGGGCTGCTACGACCGGCTGATAAGACTCATAACCAGGTTTGATTATCCTGTTTGAGGTGCTCATGCCAACTGGAAGGAAGCAGGGACGGATCATGATGGAATACAAGTGTCGGGTGCTGGGGTCATCGGCAAAGCTGTCTAGCCTGAAGGAAATTGGATTTTCAAATTTTTTAGATTCAGTGTAAGGAAAGAACAGAGGATTGTCCAGGCCTTGAAAGAAAATGCTGAACCACTTTGATGCTTCCTTGGGGATCAGTTTACTACCTGGAAGACTATATAAAGCTTGGCCGTAGCTAGTGCATCGGATCTGCTTCCCGTTAGTATCTGGAAAAGTGCAAGTGGCCAAAAGTGGGAAGTCTGGGATGTGGTTCTGGAAATACAGCTGAGCCCATAGCTGAATAAACCACCAGGGACCTCCTGTTTTGACTGTCTTTTGGGAGAACAAATTAACAGACATTAGTTGGAGATATCGATAGACCTCTCCAAGGAACAGTTTGACGATGCCAAGCTGGGTGCCTCTGGCGAGTTCATAGGCCAAAGAAAGATAATTCTTGGTCGGAGCAACTGAAGGGCCACAGATTATGAAGTGTTCCAACCAGAAATTTAGGAAGGCCGTGTGTTCTTTATCTGTTACAGGGCCTTTATTTTTCATGTGGCGTCGAAGGTAAGCACCCCAGTTTTTGCACTCTGTTTTGGAAGAGAGTTTGAAAGGGACCTTTGGCATCATAAAAGCAGAGGGGCTGGGGGATGTGATGTCTAGGCCGGTGATCATTGCCACATCTAGCAGAGTTGGTGTCATGGGGCCATGGCCAAACATGAAACAGTTCAGTGCATCAGACCAGAAGTAGCCGATGGTTTTTAGAAGGTTTTCATGTTTCTCAAGGGAAGACAATGATAAGTACAAAGCATCGGCTATTCCTATGGTTTCCCATTTGGATTGGTGAGTTTTGGATACTCTACTGTACCAGGAAACCCAATCTTCAGGAGGGTTAGGCCAGGCTCGTAAGCAGTCGGCCCAAGAAGTTAGATCTAAGTTCTGGTTCACGAAGGGAATCCTATTGGCCTCGCAAGAAATCAGATGAGCAGGACTCTCGATAGTACGGGGGCCAAGACAAAGAGAATTTGGAAGAGAAGGATGCGGCAACAGAATATCTGATACCTAAAATTAATGGTGAAATAAGTTATTAATTCAGATGTTTGCTATTAATTCTAACACTATGCTCGGATGGCGAGGAGCAGTTAAAGATTACCTTCAGGCCAGAGACCATTGCGTTGGCGTTGGACGATTCCGCCATCTGATTCGCTTGCGGAGATGAATCTGCGCGGCTGGAGATCTGGGATTCGCGCTGCTGCGAGTCGAATCTGTTCGATGGGAAATTGGGGATCTGAGTTCGGTCCTTTGGACGAGGGTCGCAGGTTACCGTTTGAAGTCTGACCTTGCTGGCGTTTTATGGTAAAAGACCGATGCGTTGCTATCGGCTCTTTCTGCGTTGACCTACTTTGACAATCGGCAAAATCGAAATAGAAGCATTCTTCATTGATGAGGAGGGTTTTTACAAGAAGAGCCGATTGCTCACAAAAGGAAGATCTTCTACCTAATGTACTACTACTAGCCCTATTCTAGTAGTCCCTAATCTAGGGGCCATCGCTACCCTCATCGTCGCCGTCCTCGCTGCCATTGGCACTGCTGCCGGCGAGGTCCTTGTCGCTGCTGCTGAAGCCATCGACAGGGGCTTCTTCTTCCTCCTCGTCGTCGTCGTCGTCCTCCGACCCGGCGCGGAAGCGCTTCGCCGGCGGGTACTCGTCGGAGGAGGTGTCGTCCTCCGCTTCATCCTCTTCCTCGGTGGAGGTGTTGTCGCCCCAGGAGAAGGCGTCGTCGTCGCTCTCCTCCTCCAACTCCCCGTCGACGAGGAGCTAGAGATTGTCCTCCCCATCGGTCAAGGGTTCATCCTCCTCTGACTCGACGGCAAAGTCTCAATCCCTCTCGTCCCAATGCAGCGGGGCGCGGGCCTCGTACGCCGCTATCGGGTCGTACTCTGGCGTCGGCTCACGGGAGGAGGAAGATTGGAAGGAGAGACCCGAAGAGGCAGAGGAGGAGGAGGCCATGGTTGCAGAGATGGGGGCTTCGATTGCTAATGTGGAGCAAGAGGATGAGGAGGCGAACTGCTCGGATGCGATTAAATAAAGGGGATATAGTGGAGATGATTCAATGCTGTGGAAGTTTTCGAGGATGCGGTGCCAAAACTGTCAAATCGTGCACTACGGAGAAGTTGAGAAGACAAGGCATCGTGATTGAATGGCACTGTAGCGGTTCTGCTCTGCAACGCGTAAACCGGTGAAGGAAAAAACGAAGTGGTTTTGGAATTATTATTGCCAAAACCAGAGGGGCATGTGTTATCACCGGTTTTTAGCCAAATAAGGAGATGGGCCGTGATTGAGATGGGCTTAGAGGATATGCCCGTAAAATGTTTCTGAATCGGCCTTGTACGAGAGTTTGGGCTAGATTGCCCGTGTATCTGCACATTATGGTAGACCACGTTTAAGTTTAGAACTAAGATATAGAGTTTAGTCGTACACAGTTAGGTTTATTCCCAAGATAGAAAGTCCACGGACTATAAATATGTACCTAGGGTTATTGAGAAAGGAGGACGATCACGTTCACAACAAACACAATCTAGGCGCATCGCCACCCCTTGTTTCGAGGGTTTCTTCCGGGTATGCGCCATGCTGCCCAGATCGCATCTTGCGATCTAGGCAGTATCAGTTTATTCGTTGTTTTGTATTGCTCGTGCTGAAGCCTTTTTGATGGCGAGTAATACTGTTATCATGGATGTTTTGGGGCTAATATTGCTACTTTTCTGATATGTATGCTTAGTTATGCTGCCCCTAGATATCTAGCTGCCTTTGCACCTATCTTAGGTGTAAGGGCAGCATCTTGCTTAGTCTTTATTCTATAGATTCGATCTGTTATGGTTGTTCCTTGTTCTCCAAGGATTAGTTTGATATCCACATGGTTAGGCCTTGCAAACGGGTTGAATGATCCAGTAGTGCGTAAGGTATGGTTTGCCGATCCAAGTTGAGTTGTTCCGGGAATCGACTTTGTGTTGGTTTTTAGGCCTCTTCTAGGACTAGTTTTATGTTATCTTTCGTATCTGCCAGGCTCAACTACGTGTAGGATGTTCCATTTATGCGGTGAAAACCCTAGACTATCGTAGATTGATTTAACTTAGTATTGATCAAGCAGGACCCCCATGTTATTCATAGATCCAATACGAATCATGGGTCGATCGGCTCCTTGAGCCGATTCGCAGGGTAACCTGAGAGCCGATCGAGGCTCAGATTTAATGTTTACGTGTTTGCCATACAGGAAACCAATTGAAGCAATCCATCACCTTCCTGACCAGGTATAGGTCAGGTGGCACGCCCTCGTGATACGTCCCCGACGTATCCATAATTTCTGTTGTTCCATGCTTGTTTTATGACAATACTTACATGTTTTGCTTGCACTTTATGATGATTTCATGCGTTTTCCGGAACTAACCTATTAACAAGATGCCACAGTGCCAGTTCCTGTTTTCTGCTGTTTTTGGTTCCAGAAAGGCTGTTCGGGCAATATTCTCGGAATTGGACGAAATCAACGCCAAACCTCCTATTTTTCCCGGAAGGCTCCAGAACACCGAAGAAGAGTCGGAGAGGGGCCAGAGGGCCACCAGACCATAGGGCGGCGTGGTCTGGCCTGGGTCCGCGCCACCCTATGGTGTGGAGCCCCCAGGTGCCCCCCTGCGCCGCCTCTTCGCCTATAAAACCCCTTTCGACCTAAAAACGCAGTACCAATTGACGAAACTCCAGAAAGACTCCAGGGGCGCCGCCGCCATCGCGAAACTCCAATTCGGGGACGAACTCTGTTCGGCACCTGCCGGAACGGGGAAGTGCCCCCGGAAGCCATCTCCATCAACGCCACCGCCTCCGCCATGCTCCGTGAGTAGTTCCCCCATGGACTACGGGTTCTAGCAGTAGCTATGTCGGTATACTCTCCCCCATGTACTTCAATACAATGGTCTCATGAGCTGCCTTACATGATTGAGATTCATCTGATGTAATCGGTGTTGTGTTTGTTGGGATCCGATGGATGATACATTATGATTAGTCTATCTATAAAGTTTGTGAAGTTATTGTTGCTGCAATCTTGTTATGCTTAATGCTTGTCACTAGGGCCCGAGTGGCATGATCTTAGATTTAAGCTCTATATTGTTGCTTAGATTGTATCTACAAGTTGTATGCACATGTCACTGTCCGGAACCAATGGCCCCGAAGTGACAGAAATCGGGACAACCGGAGGGGATGGTAGTGATGTGAGGATCACATGTTTTCACGGTGTGTTAATGCTTTGCTCCGGTACTCTATTAAAAGGAGTACCTTAATATCCAGTAGTTTCCCTTGAGGCCCGGCTGCCACCGGCTGGTAGGACAAAAGATGTTGTGCAAGTTTCTCATTGCGAGCACGTACGACTATAATCGGAAAACATGCCTACATAATTAATAAGCCTGATGTTCTATCTTAATGCTTTGATTCCTATCAATTGCCCAACTGTAATTTGTTCACCCAACACTTGTCACTTATTGGAGAGTTACCACTAGTGTAGATCGCTGGGAACCCCGGTCCATATTTCATCATCAAATACTTGTTCTACATGTCATCATATTACCTCTGTGTTACTAATTCTATCTTTGTGTTACTATTACTACTCGCTCTCATATTCTTTGCTACTTTTACATCACCCCTGTTACTAGTGCTTTTCCAGGTGCAGCTGAATTGACAACTCAGTTGTTAAGGCTTATAAGTATTCTTTACCTCCCCTTGTGTCGAATCAATAAATTTGGGTTTTACTTCCCTCGAAGACTGTTGCGATCCCCTATACTTGTGGGTCATCAAGACTATTTTTAAGGCGCCGTTGCCGAGGGGAGGCATAGCTCTACTCATAAGTTCACACAGGAGTACACTCTACCTCTCTCTCTGTTTTATTTTATTTTGTTTTGCTTAGTTTACTTTTTCCTAGTTTACTTGTGCTTAGTTTATTTCTGTCTAGTATTACTTTGCTTAGTTTACTTTTGTCTAGTTTATTTTTGTCTTGTTTTATTTGTCTCATATACCCAAAAATCCATAAAAATTTGAAAAACCAAAAAATTAAAAACTGCTGTTATGGGAGAACCTACAACCTACTTGGAGCTTATAGAATGTTATAATAATTATAGGAAATCAAGAGCTGGTGAAATAATGAGTGCTATGATAGAAAAAGTGGATACAATTGCTAAAATCTTGCTTAAACGCCATGATATAAACTGTTGCTCTCAACAGGATACTAAACATCTTAAATTTCAGTGTGGCTTTAGTGAGGAATTTTTAATTAAAAACTATAATCGGAATTGCTATATTCATTATGGGTTCGAAGAGGTAGAACAATTTGTCTTATTTATGGGAGCCTCCGAGATAGAATCCTTCATGGTTGAGAATTATGAAACTTGTGCTATTTGTAAGGACCTTAAAGATTATGTCTCTACTATCCTTAATTCTTGCATAGAATGCTACAGTAGGAATCCTTATATCCTTGATTATAAAGAGAGACACATTAATGCACAAGAATGCACTCACAATTTGCAGGAACCTGTGGAAGAAGAAACTGATGAACCTGAAAGCTCATTGGATGAAAAAGAGGAGAAAATTGATGAACCTGAAAGCTCATTGGATGAAAAAGAAGAGGAGAGCAACGAACAAAAGGAGGAAGAATGGATTAGCTACCCATGCCAACCTTCTAATGAGAGTAACTCTTCATCTCTTACACTATTTGATTGTCCTCCATGCTTACCGAAAGAGGTTGAATGTTATGTTCCTGTGGATTCTCTTGAAATACTACCTATGAGTAAAACTTGTGAAAATAATTATGCTACTGTTATATATGATAATCCATGCTACTTTGATAAATCTTATGATAATGCTTTGTTTGTGTCTGATGTCGAAATGCATGGTACTAAAGAATTTTGCTTAGCAAATGTTTATGATAAAGCGCTAGATGATGGTCCTATGTTACTTGATACTATTAATTGTACTACTAATGAAAATGGGATTGGAGAGTTCTTTACTTTATCTATGAGTCCCATATCTCTTGAGATTGATCAATCATCTTGTTATATTATTAATAAAAGTAAGTTTGAAAGTTTTAATTCCACTATTCTTGAACTTGATAAAAATTATGTGTTTGGAAATCATGAAAAGTATGCTGCATGTGATAGTTATATTGTTGAGTTTGTTCATGAAGCTACTGAAAATTATTATGAGAGAGGAAAATATGGTAGTAGAAATTTGCATGGTACTAATACACCTCTCTATATGCTTAAAATTTTGAAGTTACACTTGTTCTATCTTCTTATGCTTGTTACTTTGCTCTTCATGAACTTGTTTATTTACAAGATTCCTATGCATAGGAAGCATGTTAGGCTTAAATGTGTTTTGGATTTTCCTTTTGATGCTCTCTTTTGCTTCAAATACTATTTCTTGCGAGTGCATCATTAAAACTGCTGAGCCCATCTTAATGGCTATAAAGAAAGAACTTCTTGGGAGATAACCCATGTGTTATTTTGCTACAGTACTTTGTTTTATATTTGTGTCTTGGAAGTTGTTTACTACTGTAGCAACCTCTCCTTATCTTAGTTTTGTGTTTTGTTGTGCCAAGTGAAGCCTCTAATCGAAGGTTGATACTAGATTTGGATTTCTGCGCAGAAACAGATTTCTTTCTGTCACGAATCTGGGCTGTTTTCTCTGTAGAAAAATCAGAAAAATATTCCAATTTACGTGCGTGTTCCTCAGATATGTACGCAACTTTCATTAGTTTTGAGTTTTCTGATTTGAGCAACGGAAGTATTTTATTAAAATTCGTCTTTACTGGCTGTTCTGTTTAGGCAGATTCTGTCTCTGTTTTTTTGCATTGTCTCTTGCGGACTTTAAGCGAGCTTTTCTAGACGTAGAGAGCTGTAGCTAATGTTTTATTGAGTTCTTGCAATGTGCCACTACAGGACCAAGGTGGATTCAAATTTTTTTTGAGTACTAACCCCTCTAATGAAGTTTATGAGAAGTTTGTTGTGAAGGAAGTTTTCAAGGGTCAAGAGAGGAGGATGATATATGATCAAGAAGAGTGAAAAGTCTAAGCTTGGGGATGCTCCCGTGGTTCATCCCTGCATATTTCAAGAAGACTCAAGCGTCTAAGCTTGGGGATGCCCAAGGCATCCCCTTCTTCATCAACTTATCAGGTTCCTCCCCTGAAACTATATTTTTATTCAGTCACATCATATGTGTTTTACTTGGAGCGTCTGTGTGTTTATTTTCATTTTGTTTTTGTTTGAATAAGATGGATCCTAGCAATCCTTGATTGGGAGAGAGACACGCTCCGCTTTTTCATATGAACACTTGTTCTTCGTTTTACTTTTAATGTTCAATGATAAAAGTTGGAAGCTACAATACTTATTGTTTGGTTGGAAACAGAAAATGCCTCATATGTTGTGGATAATTTGACACTTGGCAATTGTTTTGAGCTCTCAAGTAGATCATAAGTTTTTGCATGTAGTTTAAACCTATTAGTGGAGAACTACCGTAAAGCTTGTTAAAATTGGTTTGCATAATTGATCTCTCTTAAGGTCTAGATATTTTTACGGTAAAAGTGTTTGAGCAACAAGGAAGACAGTGTAGAGTATTATAATGCTTGCGATATGTTCTTATGTAAGTTTTGCTGTACCGGTTCATACTTGTGTTTGCTTCAAACAACCTTGCTAGCCTAAGCCTTGTATCGAGAGGGAATACTTCTCATGCATCCAAAATCCTTGAGCCAACCACTATGCCAATTGTGTCCACCATACCTACCTACTATGTGGTATTTCCTGCCATTCCAAAGTAAATTGCTTGAGTGCTACCTTTAAACAATTCAAAATGCTTCTCAATTTGTGTTAATGTTTTATAGCTCATGAGGAAGTATGTGGTGTTTAGCTTTCAACCTTGTCATTTACTTTTGACGGACTCTCATATGGACTAGTGGCACATCCGCTTATCCAATAATTTTGCAAAAAGAGCTGGCAATGGGATTCCCAGTCCCAAATTAATTAAACTAAATAGACACTCCTCCATGGTATGTGATTGTTGGAAGGCACCCGAAGGATTCGGTTAGCCATGGCTTGTGTAAGCAAAGGTTGGGGGGAGTGTCATCATCATAATAAAACTAAAATAAAAAGGCACTCCTTCATGGTATGAGATTGTTGGCAGGCACCCGAGGATTCGGTTAGCCATGGTTTGTGAAAGAAAGGTTGGAAGGAGTGCCACCCAAAAATAAAAAATAAAATGGGAGCCGCTCTTGGAAGTCCGGTTGGCGAGGTAGTTAGTGTACCCATTACCATTCGTTGACAACAACAAACACCTCTCAAAATTTTACTTTTATGCTCTCTATATGTTTTCAAAACCAAAGCTCTAGCACAAATATAGCAATCAATGCTTTCCTCTTTGAAGGACCATTCTTTTACTTTTATGTTGAGTCAGTTACCTACTTCCTCCCACCTTAGAAGCAAACACTTGTGTTAACTGTGCATCGATTCTTACATACTTGCATATTTGCATTCATCATATTACTTTGTGTTGACAATATCCATGAGATATGCATGTTGAAAGTTGAAAGCATCCGCTGAAACTTATATCCTCCTTTGTGTTGCTTCGATGCCTTTACTTTGAATCTATTGCTTTATGAGTTAACTCTTGTGCAAGACTTTTGATGCTTGTCTTGAAAGTACTCTTTATGAAAAGTTTTGCTATATGTTATCTACTTGTTAGCAACTATAGATCATTGCCTTAAGTCACTTCATTCATTTCATATGCTTTGTAATAGTATGATCAAGGTTATGTAAGTAGCATGTCACTACAGAAATTATTCTTTTTATCGTTTACCTGCTCGGGACGACGAGAACTAAGCAGGGATGCTTTACGTCCCCGACGTATCCATAATTTCTGTTGTTCCATGCTTGTTTTATGACAATACTTACATGTTTTGCTTGCACTTTATGATGATTTCATGCGTTTTCCGGAACTAACCTATTAACAAGATGCCACAGTGCCAGTTCCTGTTTTCTGCTGTTTTTGGTTCCAGAAAGGCTGTTCGGGCAATATTCTCGGAATTGGACGAAATCAACGCCAAACCTCCTATTTTTCCCGGAAGGCTCCAGAACACCGAAGAAGAGTCGGAGAGGGGCCAGAGGGCCACCAGACCATAGGGCGGCGCGGCCTGGCCTGGGCCCGCGCCACCCTATGGTGTGGAGCCCCCAGGTGCCCCCCTGCACCGCCTCTTCGCCTATAAAACCCCTTTCGACCTAAAAACGCAGTACCAATTGACGAAACTCCAGAAAGACTCCAGGGGCGCCGCCGCCCTCGCGAAACTCCAATTCGGGGGACAGAACTCTGTTCCGGCACCCTACCGGAACGGGGAAGTGCCCCCGGAAGCCATCTCCATCAACGCCACCGCCTCCGCCATGCTCCGTGAGTAGTTCCCCCATGGACTACGGGTTCTAGCAGTAGCTATGTCGGTATACTCTCCCCCATGTACTTCAATACAATGGTCTCATGAGCTGCCTTACATGATTGAGATTCATCTGATGTAATCGGTGTTGTGTTTGTTGGGATCCGATGGATGATACATTATGATTAGTCTATCTATAAAGTTTGTGAAGTTATTGTTGCTGCAATCTTGTTATGCTTAATGCTTGTCACTAGGGCCCGAGTGGCATGATCTTAGATTTAAGCTCTATATTGTTGCTTAGATTGTATCTACAAGTTGTATGCACATGTCACTGTCCGGAACCAATGGCCCCGAAGTGACAGAAATCGGGACAACCGGAGGGGATGGTAGTGATGTGAGGATCACATGTTTTCACGGTGTGTTAATGCTTTGCTCCGGTACTCTATTAAAAGGAGTACCTTAATATCCAGTAGTTTCCCTTGAGGCCCGGCTGCCACCGGCTGGTAGGACAAAAGATGTTGTGCAAGTTTCTCATTGCGAGCACGTACGACTATAATCGGAAAACATGCCTACATAATTAATAAGCCTGATGTTCTATCTTAATGCTTTGATTCCTATCAATTGCCCAACTGTAATTTGTTCACCCAACACTTGTCACTTATTGGAGAGTTACCACTAGTGTAGATCGCTGGGAACCCCGGTCCATATTTCATCATCAAATACTTGTTCTACATGTCATCATATTACCTCTGTGTTACTATTACTATTCTTTGTGTTACTATTACTACTGCTCTCATATTACTGCTACTTTTACATCACCCCTGTTACTAGTGCTTTTCCAGGTGCAGCTGAATTGACAACTCAGTTGTTAAGGCTTATAAGTATTCTTTACCTCCCCTTGTGTCGAATCAATAAATTTGGGTTTTACTTCCCTCGAAGACTGTTGCGATCCCCTATACTTGTGGGTCATCACCTCGCAACAGCCAGGACGTGTGTCGGAGTTTTGCGGGCCGTTGCCCGAGGGACCAGGGCCCACCAGCAGTTCTGGGAGCCTCCCGGCTCTTCGTGTTGCTCGTCGCTGCTCGCCGGTGGGTTTTGGCAGGCAACAACTTCATGTGCTACCTTTAAACAATTCAAAACTTTATTACTCCTTATTTGTGTCAATGTTTTATAGCTCATGAGGAAGTATGTGGTGTTTTATCTTTCAATCTTGTTGGGCAGACTTTCACCAATGGACTAGTGGCATATACATCCACTTATCCAATAATTCTGCAAAAAGAGCTAGCAACGGGGTGCCCAGCCCCAATTAATTAACTTTCATTAATAATTCTCTTCACATGTTTTGCCCTGATTTATCAGTAAGCAACTTAATTTTCCAATAGACACTCCTTCATGGTATGTGAAATGTTGGAAGGCACCCGAGGATTCGGTTAGCCATGGCTTGTGAAAGCAAAAGGTTGGGAGGAGTGTCATCTATAAATAAAACTAAAATACATGTGTAAACAAAAGAGAAGAGGGATGATCTACCTTGCTGCTAGAGATAACGTCCTTAATGGGAGCCGCTCTTTGAAAGTCTATTTGACAAGGGGGTTAGAGTGCCCACTACCATTCATTGAAAAGAACAAACACCTCTCAAAACTTTATTTTTATGCTCTCGATATGATTTCAAAACTTGAAAAGCTCTAGCACATGATTTAATCCCTGCTTCCCTCTACGAAGGGCCTTTCTTTTACTTTATGTTGAGTCAGTTTACCTACTTCTTTCTATCTTAGAAGCAAACACTTGTGTCAACTGTGTGCATTGATTCTTACATGCTTGCTTATTGCACTTATTATATTACTTTGTGTTGATAATTATCCATGAGATATGCATGTTGAAGTTGAAAGCAATTGCTGAAACTTAAATCTTCTTTTGTGTTGCTTCAAAACCTTTTATTAAGAATCTATTGCTTTATGAGTTAACTCTTATGCAAAACTTTTTGATGCTTGTTTTGAAAGTACTATTCATGAAAAGTTTTTGCTATATGATTCAGTTGTTTAGTCATTATCTTTTTGTTAGCAAACTATAGACCATTTCTTTGAGTCACTTCATTCATCTTATATGCTTTACAATAGTATTGATCAAGATTATGTTGGTAGCATGTCACTTCAGAAATTATTCTTTTTATCATATACCTACTCGAGGGCGAGTAGGAAATAAGCTTGGGGATGCTTGATACGTCTCCAACGTATCTATAATTTCTTATGTTCCATGCTAGTTTTATGACAATACCTACATGTTTTATTCACACTTTATAATGTTTTTATGTATTTTATGGGACTAACCTATTAACAAGATGCCACAGTGCCAGTTCCTATTTTTTGCTGCTTTTGATTTCAGAAAAGTTGTTTTACAAATGTTCTCGGAATTGGACGAAACAAAAGCCCACGGCCCTATTTTCCACGGAGTGTTCCAGAAGACCGAAGAGGAGTCGAGGAAGGCCAGCAGGGGGCCCTCCCCATATGGCGGCGCGGGGGGGGGGGGCACTGCCGCACCGTGACGTGGGGAGGGAGCCCCCTGGCTCCCCCGACGCTGCCCCTTCGCCTATTTATTCCTTCGTCCCCGAAAACCCTAGTACCGAGAGCCAAAATACCAGAACAGTTCCAGAGACGCCGCCGCCGTCAACCCTAACTCGGGGGGTTCAGAAGATCTCCTCCGGCACCCTGCCGGAGAGGGGAATCATCACCGGAGGGCTCTACATCACCATGCTCGTCTCCGGACTGATGCGTGAGTAGTTCATCCTTGGACTATGGGTCCATAGCAGTAGCTAGATGGTTGTCTTCTCCTATTGTGCCTTCATGTTTAGATCTTGTGAGCTGCCTATAATGATCAAGATCATCTATTTGTAATGCTACATGTTGTGTTTGTTGGGATCCGATGAATATGGAATACTATGTCAAGTTGATTATAGATCTGTCTTATATGTGTTAATTATGATCTTGCATGCTCTCCGTTGCTAGTAGAGGCTCTGGCCAAGTTGATACTTGTAACTCCAAGAGGGAGTATTTATGCTAGATAGTGGGTTTATGTCTCCATTGAATCTGGGGGAGTGACATCAACCCCTAAGGTTGTGGATGTGTTGTTGCCATTAGGGATAAAACATCAATGCTTTGTCTAAGGATATTTGTATTGTTTACATTACGTACAGTACTTAATGCAATTGTCTGTTGCTTGCAACTTAATACTGTAAGGGGTGCGGATGCTAACCCGAAGGTGGACTTTTTAGGCATAGATGCATGCTGGATGGCGGTCTATGTTCTTTGTCGTAATGCCCTAAGTAAATCTCATAGTAGTCATCATGATATGTATATGCATTGTTATGCCCTCTCTATTTGTCAATTGTCCAACTGTAATTTGTTTACCTAACATGTTATTTATCTTATTGGAGAGACACCACTAGTGAACTGTGGATCCCGGTCCAATCTTTTACATCTGAAATACAACCTACTGCAATCATTGTTCTCTTTTATTTTCTGCAAGCAAACATCATTTTCCACACCATACGTTTAACCCTTTGTTTTCAGCAAGCCGGTGAGATTGACAACCTCACTGTTAAGTTGAGGCAAAATAGTTTGATTGTGTTGTGCAGGTTCCACGTTGGCACCGGAATCCCTGGTGTTGCGCCGCACTGCACTCCTTCACCAACAACCTTCACGTGATCTTCATCTCCTACGGGTTCGATAACCTTGGTTTTCTTACTGAGGGAAAACTCGCTGCTGTACTCATCAAACCTTCCTCTTGGGGTTCCCAACGGACGTGTGCTTTACCGTCACAAGCACGGGCCCATCCTCACTTTTTTCGTCCGGAGTCCGCGAGCGCACCCCGGGGGCCGGGGATGGCATGGGCTCTCCGGATGGATGAAAGCCAAATCCGGAGGAAAACGAGGAACCGGGGACGCGACTAGGCCGAATAACACCGTCCGGATGAAAAAATCACCTGCCGGGGGCCTAGTCGGGGAGACGGCTGGAGGTGCTCTAACCGGAGTTTGATTCTTATCAGGAACGAATTTCGGAATTGTCACGCCAAATCCCGTTTCTACTATATCGAAAAAAAATGTCTAGTTTTTCCTAGACACGGTTTCAGTTTTTTATTTGTCCTACTCTGACATGACCTAATTTAGCAACATAATCATGCTGCGAGCAATGAGTGCTTCGGAGCAGCTAGGACCAAATGAACAATGCGGCCTGGATGGAGAAGCACTACCTACCAGAACTACTACAGGACACCTGAAGCGAGTGAGATTTGTGTCTGCTAAAACGGGAGACAATGATCGGGTTGCATGGATGGCAGTCCTGATTCCTGTGTTGCTGGTACTTTTTCTTAGGGGAGTTATGGTAATTGATCTAGTAAAACATTGTTTTGAATACAAAGACCATCAGAGGCTGGAGGAGCCAAACCTAACGTTCAACACTACTAGAAACAAAGAAACGTGTCAATCTAGGAGCCCGAAGCCCTAGCTATTTTCATGCCGAAACAAATCCTCTACTAGGAGAACTACAAGGGTATAGACCCAATGATACCAACATCCATTGGAAGAACCTGCTTCGACTCCGCAAGCGATCTCTGCTGCACCGCAGTCTGCTTCGTGGGCTTCTGCTGCACCGCAGTCAATGTGGTGGTGATAGCCTCGTTTCCGGTGGGTTGGCCGGGGCCTCCGATGCGGCCGAAGTCAACGAGGTCAAGGAAGATCTTGCCCCTTAGATGACGCGGTCTGCTACTGTCGGCGGTGAGGCGAGAAAATGGGCGCTTCCCCTCGCTGCCGTGGCATGGCCTCCATCTTGGGTGTCCACTACGGACAACAACGATGAGGACGACGAAGAGGTGTTGGTCCCCCAGACGCCACTGACAACCAGACCTTCAACGCTGTTGTTGTTATTGTTGTCAAGGAGCGTGATGGTTGGCAGGGGTGATGTTGCCGTTGCCTGCGCCGTTCTGCCAGTCTGACCAACAACTCGTCCCTGGTTGGCTCAAGGAAAGATACTGCTGATGCCTGGTTCCTGGTTACTGCGCTGTTGTTTGCAGTGATCCCCTCAGGTGCTCTCGATGCTTGAGAACGGTCATCGGGCACGTGGCTACTGTAACGCTTGGTGTCCTCTTAGCTTATTGATAGCCTATCGTGTCACCAAGCGCATGCTTCTCACTGATCCCAAGTTGAGATCTTGTTCCCATCCAATGTGCCTCATCGTCGGTCTCAGGTGTTAGTTGTTTCTTCTCCTCTTGGCTCTTTGGCCTCAGCGAAGAAGCAAGTTGTGTTGTTATGGCAGCGCCAGGAAATGGCGCTTGGGTATTCCGCCCAAAATTTTCTTTGCTCTAAATGTAGTATATGAATCAAACACCACAATACTATCAATATATGAATAAAACAACACTAGCATAACAATAATAGCAATATTTCAATTTATAAGCCCATAACGACATGAATACATAGGTACCTTTTGGTTGATAAAGTGATGATATTCCATCTTACATTATAACTTTGCGCTTGCCTTTTTGGAAGAGATTGATGACATCCTCATCCTTTACTTGCCTGAAGAAATCTCCCTCAACAAATGTAACCATACAATACTTCAAATAGTCATCACCCATTTCGTTCCTTAGCTTATTCTTCAAATAGCTCATTGAAGAGAACATCCTTTCAACACTAGCAGTGGTAGAATCAATACCAACTTAAGAAGCTTGTAAACAATATGATATTGTTCATGCTTCTTTGTCTTGACAAACATAACTGATAGCTCAGATAGATTTTTCAAGTTTTGAAACCTTTCATCTCTACGCAAATTAGCAACATATATGTTTAGTTGCCATGGAAGCCTTGCCAGTTCATCTCTTGTAAAATCAGAAGCATAATTTTTTTTAGCAAGCTTAACCAACTTATCTTGATCATAAGCAGCAAATAGATGAAGTGGACTAAATGCTGCCATGCAAATAAGTAGCTTTGTGTTTACCTCATCAAATCTGCCATTCAGCTCACCAATTTGCCTATCAATGACAGAAACAAACATATCTACCTTGAAGCGGTGGTAATTGATCACACCATTGCATACACCCCTTCTAGGCCGGCCAACGGGGAAATAAGGACCCTCCATATCAACAACTTTGATCTTATGCTTTGTACAAAAAGATGTGACCTTTATGAGAAAATCATCCCATCCGGCATCAGACCGCAAAGCCCCCAAGTAGAACTTTGTGTCATCGAGAACCTGAATAGCATAAACAATATCTTCATCTTGCTTTTGCAAAGCTCTACTCAAATCATCGGTGTATCCAAATATTTCTTGCATCAAGTGTGCCATGAAAACAAACTCAAATGATAGAAATGTTGTCTCTATGGTTAGAGCCGCTTGCGCCTCCGCACTATTGTACTCGTCTCCAATCTTGTGAAGGACTCATCGTAGTGAGTCTTCACTTTCATCATGTCCTCTAAATGCCAAGCCTTGGTGCAACAGATATCTCACACACTTGAGGGTCCATGTCAAACATTGTTTATACAAAGCCTTGTATTGTATGGTGTTTGAAGCAATAGACTCTCGAATTGATGTTTGTGGTGAATTGAACCTATCATACTTCTCTTGAGTTTCAGCATGAGCACTACTAACCTCACCTTCATGTTTCTTCAATCTCTTCTTCATGTTCCAGTTATTAAATGTTGGGATTCGTTGCATAGAAAACAAAAAAAATTCCTACCACGAGAACGCAATCCAAGCCAAGATGCAATCTAGAAGATGGGAGCAACGAGGGGATGAACGAGACTAACCCTCAAAGATTTCCAAAGCCTATAAGAGTAGGCTCTTATTTCTGCGGTAGTCGATCACTTGCCGCTTGCAAAAGCGCGTAGAAGATCTTGATCACGGTGCCACAATCGGGCAGCACCTCCGTACTCGGTCACACGTTCGGTGTTGATGAAGACGACGTCCTTCTCCCCGTTCCAGCGGGCAGCGGAAGTAGTAGCTCCTCCTTGAATCCGGCAGCACGACGGCGTGGTGGCGGTGGCGGTGGAGATCTCCGGTGGAGCTTCGCTAAGCGTGCGGGAGAAGAGGAGGAGAGAGGGGGCGGCTAGGGTTTGGGAGAGGGGGTGGCCGGCCTCCTTGGGCGCGGCCAAGGTGGGGTGGTTGTGGTGGCCAGCCTCCTCCCCTATGCCCCTCATTATATAGGTGGATCCCCAAGTGTTGGACTACAAGTCTTCGAATAAGACCCCAACACTAGAACCTTCCATGTAGTAGGGAAACCTACCCAAGGTGGGAATCCCACTTGAGGTGGGATTCCCCCCTTCCATGTGGAGGGGTGGCCAGCCCCCTTTGCTGGAGTCCACCTTGGACTCCACCCTCTAGGGTTGGCCGGCCATGGGAGGTGGAGTCCCTCCGGTTTCCTCCTTCCTTAGTGATTCCTTCTGGACTTTTCTAGAACCTTCTAGATCCTTCCGCAAAATCACCGGATCATTTTAAATCTTATAAAATGACTTCCTATATATGAATCTTATTCTCCGGACCATTCCGGAACTCCTCGTGATGTCCGGGATCCCATCCGGGACTTCGAACAAAACTTCGAACTCCATTCCATATTCAAGTTAAACGACATCAAACCTTAAGTGTGTCACCCTACGGTTCGCGAACTATGTAGACATGATTGAGACTTCTCTCCGACCAATAACCAATAGCGGGATCTGGAGATCCATAATGGCTCCCACATATTCAACGATGACTTTACTGATCGAATGAACCATTCACATACGATACCAATTCTCTTTGTCACGCGATATTTTACTTGTCCGAGGTTTGATCATCGGTATCTCTATACCTCGTTCAACCTCGTCTCATGACAAGTACTCTTGACTCGTACCGTGGTATGTGGTCTCTTATGAACTTATTCATATGCTTGCAAGACATTAGACGACATTCCACCGAGAGGGCCAGAGTATATCTATCCGTCATCGGGATGGACAAATCCCACTGTTGATCCATATGCCTCAACTCATACTTTCCGGATACTTAATCCCACCTTTATAACCACCCATTTACGCAGTGGCGTTTGATGTAATCAAAGTACCTTTCCGGTATAAGTGATTTATATGATCTCATGGTCATAAGGACTAGGTAACTATGTATTGAAAGCTTATAGCAAATAACTTAATGACATGATCTTATGCTACGCTTAATTGGGTGTGTCCATTACATCATTCGTATAATGATATAACCTTGTTATTAATAATATCCAATGTTCATGATTATGAAACTAATCATCCATTAATCAACAAGCTAGTTAAGAGGCATACTAGGGACTCTTTGTTGTTCACATAACACACATGTATCAATGTTTCGGTTAATACAATTATAGCATGGTATGTAAACATTATCATAAACACAAAGATGTATTATAATAACCTTTTTATTATTGCCTCTTGGGCATATCTCCAACAGTCTCCCACTTGCACTAGAGTCAATAATCTAGTTTACATTTGTAAAGATATAACACCTTGGCCTTCTGGTGCTTTATCATGTTTTGCTCACGGGAGAGGTTTTAGTCGACGGATCTGACATGCTCAGAAACGTATGTATTTTGTAATTCATTTGCGTCTCAACGCATCACTCATTTCCAAATGAGTCGGCATTAAATATGTTTGGTCTTCTGGTGGAACCTTAATTCCGCGGTCTGAAATATGTCACTAATATTGTCACACACAATATAGCTTCAAAGTTCTGACTCTGTCGGAACTACACCAAGTTCTCAAAGAACCTCTTGACTTAACATCCTTTGTCATTGTCAAAACAATGACATACTCTGCCTTCTTTTGTAGAATCCGTCACAATATTTAAAACTCTTCTAAATCTAGCATAGACAACTTCTAGCTCATTGTGCTACCTTTTAAAACAACACTTAGTCTAATTTGAGATTGAAATTTTATTTTCATATGTGACAAAACAAATATCGGTGCAACACCTTACAGTGATTTGTTTGTCATTTCTCCATATAAAACTATATATATATATATATATATATATATATATATATATATATATATATATCCTTGGTTCTTCTTAAGTACTCAAGAATATTCTTTACTGTTTTTCAATGATCATCACATGAATCATTCTGGTACATGCTCATAACATTTTTAAGAGTACGTGATATCTGATTGTGTACATATTATTTGTGATCTATAATCACTCATGTGTTTTTACTCATTGAGTGTCAGATACACTCAAGTCTTGTAAAAACTTCACATGACAAGAACATTTTCTTAATATTTCTATATTGAACTACTTCAATATCCATTCTATGTACTTTGACTTAAACTTATTACGCGTTTCAATCTATCTTCATAGATCTTGACACTAAATTTGTTTCAGACCATATCTTTTCATTGAAATTAATTTCTTAATGAAACCTTTTAATCAAGTATATAATTACATCATTTATAACCAATTATATGTCACCTACATAAAGTATTATAAATGTGTCTTAGCGCTACTCTGATCATTATGCTCAGGTTCATAAACCTTATCAAGTTCTATTGTCCTCCCACTCAAATATTTCGCTAGAAAACAATTTCTTGGAAATAAGCAAGTAACATTAACAAACACTTTTGTCGTTTACTTCATAGTGGAAAGAATTCCCAATCAATTCTTTGGGATAACCAACAAAGACATTCATCCGATTTTGGTTGTAAACTTTTAGACCAAAATTTAAAGAAAGGACTATTAGGGTTTATACCCATGCCATAACTCGTATGGTGTCATTTCTACGGATCATGATGATGCTCTATTTAGTGTAAAAGCGGTAGTCACTAAAGCATAATCCACAAAATATAATGGCGTCATAATATTTTATCTCATCATTAATCCAACAAGTTTTGGATACATCTCTCGGATACTATATCATCATTATGATACTCCAAGAAATGTGAGTTGTAGAATGTAACATCCCAAGTGAGCTACCCTTTTAGTTTTGCAAGTTTGTGCACCATATTGCATTCATGCATCTCATCATGTCACTTTTGGTTCTTATAAAAATTGCATTTGGTTTTATTTTGTCTTTCATCTTTGATGTGTTGGTTTCTCTCTCTTTGTTTTACATCTATCTCACTTGAGATGTTCCAATCTAAAACCTAGCCATTCTATTCCTACACCTTGACCACTTTTCAAATGGTCATGCCAAAACCTCTAGTAAATATGGGTTGATATTATACCCTCTCTTTATTCTCTTATTTTGTAATTGTTCAACATAATAATCAACTTTCGGTTTACTAAAATACTTTGCTTGGTTCAATCCAAAGCAACAGTGAATTAAAATTATTTACAAACCTTCCTCTTATCCTAATTCAAAATGGTTTTGGTCTTGGTTGAGTAAAAAAAAAACCAGAAAAGAATTTGAAATAAAATGGAAAAGAAAGCAGCCTAGTCTGTTCCTATTTTTCTGCTTGGACGTCCAGCCCAGCTCCTGTTCATCTATCTTCTTTCCGTCAAAAATCAGACACCGTGAGCATCTCCCAATCCTCCCTTTCACGGTCACCTGCCCAGCTCCTCTATCCTTCTCCCCTCTCCTCAAACTTGAACCAGAGCAAAACCCTAGGCTCCCTCTTCCCCTTGTGCCGCCGCTGCCTCCTCTGCTCCTCCAAGCACCCAGCCAGAACCACATCCGAGAGCCACCAAAAGTTTTGCCGGAGAAGACCAAGACCGCGCCGTCGAACCAAACTGCTGCGTCGCCGTCCGAGCGCGGGGATGGAGCCGCCGTGGCGTCCTCTTCCTCCTCGCTGAACCGGAGCCGGAGCTACTCAAGAACGCCGCCGCCGCCGCCAAGACATACCTGGTGCGCCGCTGTGCACGCCGACGACCTCCGCCTCGCCCCGCCGTCGTCTCCATCTTCCCCAACCTCTCCTTCAACTTGGTGAGCCTCCGCCTGAGTTCCCTGTCGTTCTCCCGTTCATCTCTTCGATTTCTCGTGCTGACGCCGTCGTCCGCGTCCGATTCCGCTGTTCGCCGCTGCAGCTGGTCGTGTGTGCTGCCAGAGCTTCAACAGCGTCATCTTGGTCGGGCTTCGTCTGGCTTCCTTCGAAGGGCCGAGCCCCTCTCTTCATTCATCAATTAATCTAGCGGCTTGCCTGTTTCATCTACACACCGAAGGTGAGTCTCAAGATCGTTCGCTATCGACCGCGCAAGTCATCCTTTTTTTTCTGTGCGTATCTAATCCGTTTCAGTTAGCTACTGTTGCTTATTCAGTTAGCTTTACCTTGCTGTTACTCTGTAGTTTCAAAACGTGCTGTAGATCCACCTGCTAGCTTGGTTGTTTGGCTATCTAGCTATGCACAACATGAAACGATCCAGCAGCTTGCCTGCTAGTTTGTCTTCTAACGCATGCACATCTTTATTTATTTTTATCATCTCATGTTCCAGTTCTTAGAATCTGTCAAGTTTCAGTTAAAAGGATGACACTTTCTGCTATCTGTAGCTGTTCAAGTTTCAGATACACCTGTCGTTTTTCAGTTAAAAGTTTAGGCAGCGTTTTCTGGTAAAATAGCTTGACATGTATCTGTTTTGTATCAAATGCGTTGCACAGCTCCTCTGATTCTATCTTTAGGAATGGATCGATACATCCTTAGTTCAGTTCCCAGATCCGGCCAAAAAGGGGTCATTCTTTTTTGCGTGTCCAGTTCAGATCCGGTGAAAAACGTCCAGGCCATCTTCCAGTTCTGCTCTCAGCATAGTTTATTTTCGTTTTAAAGTTCAGCTTCTAAAAGTTCATTTGATACAAAATTGACATCCTGGAATATTAAAAAAACGTAATTTACATTGTTGCAAAATTGTTCCATCTTGTCATGCATCATTGGCATCATCCCTGCATCGTCCCAATTAAAAATGCAATTAGAACTAAATGTTATGTGAGGGTTACTTTCTTATTTCTTGTTGTTTGCAAGTTCCCCACTTAAAATTGCTATGCATGAAACCTATTGCACATCATGCATCATATTGTGCATTGTATTTCTTGTATTGATTGTGTACTCTCTCTTGTATGTGTGTTTGGTTCTTCTCGTTAGACGCCGGTACTGAGGAGTACGGCGAGGAGTACGACTACTACACCGAGGAGGATCGTGCCGGTTCTCTTCTTCTGACTTGACAGGCGAGCACTTTTCCCTGCTACCTATTTTCTGCTTTTGCCTCTTTACCTTACTGCTATCCTCGTGTGCCGTTCTTGTCACGTAACCTATCGCATGTCACCTATTGCAAGCCATAGACCCATACATATGTCCTACAGCTATTGTTTGGTTACAGGGTCAGCCATGCGAGTCGTAGGCTTGCTTAGTACCGTTGTTATATGTTGTCACTATTATCGCTATCGCCACTGTTATCTAGTTGGGTTATATCTGTTGGGGGGTTCCGAGATACATGGTTATGGTTATATCTGTTTGATAAGATCACACCTTACTTATTCATGCTAATAATAAAATTGTTAAGTAGAGGCATCGGTGGGTCAGCTGATTTTTCGTTTTGAACATGGCTCACTTGTGTCCAGTAATATCTTAGGATCCCGAGTTCTTGTTATCTGATCCAAGACTGAGCGCACTAACCATACGTGGGGTTCAGTGGGGCCCCCTCGACCAATTCCTGAACTGCTTCCATTGTCCAAGTGTCACAATTAGTATTTGGTGTGTTTACTCTTTTATCGCGTGCATGCCAGCATATTACTTATTTACTTTGGGAAGCCCCTGGGTGCCTTGTATCCCTTGTTTCTGGTACGCACGTATAGGTTGCGGTACGAGCGTTTATCGCATGCTGAAGCGGGTCATTCGCCCCTGCGTGTGTTTTGACCCTCTGAAGCCGTGGTCGCAAACAGCTAGGTCCGCCTCGGAGACTCGGCCGAACTCCGTAACGGGTTTAACTTAGTTAGGTGGCTCTTGGACTTGGTTTGTGGTGAAGGGAGAGGTAGTGTCGTGATACTCTGCTTTGATCCAGTCAGGTTGACCGAGCGTATGAGACCAGTAGTGCACCCCTGCAGGGTTACAATCTTTTCGAAAAGCCGTGTCCGCGGTTATGGATGACTTGGAGAAGTGTTACTTGATCATAGACAATTTTCACCCTTTATCTGCTAATTAACTTGCGTAGTAATTAGCAGAATTGTAATAAAAACTGGTTAAAACTGTAAACCTTGTGAGTGCCTTTGCATCTTCTTCCTGTAGCATGTAGAAGGGGGAATGCATCGGCTGAGTTATGTTTGCAGAGTTTTAGAACTGTTAAATGCACGCTCTCTTATCCATATCTTGTACACGGAAAGTTGAGAGTGTCTCTATATGTTTTAGTGCAAGCTTTGCGGCCGCTAAACCCACCATATAGCCGGCGAGCGCAGCCAATATTCTAAGTCTCGCTGGGTACGCGCCTTGGTACTCACCCTCGCTTTTCCTCTCTTTTTCCGGCAACCATTGGCCCGATGTTTGCAGGTACGACAGGTTTTGAGTATCCACCTGGACACTACTTTGTGGACTACGCTGAGGACGACTACGTCGAGTAGAGAGGACGCTCCTAAGGCAGCAGCCTGGGGCTTGCTGGATATGGATCCGACTGCTTTATTTATGGACTCTTAGTCCCATTTGCATCTTGTCTGTACTCAGACGTATATTCGCTTCCGCATGATGTATTGATGTATTGTTGGGACATGTGTCCTCTGAGTGTCATTTGCTATCTTGCTCTATGAGCGTTGCTATATACTTATTTAACTCTTTTGTGTCGTAGAGTTAATGTTGTGATATCATCTGTGATGCTATGCCCTTGTAACCTGTGCACTGTGCGTGTTTCATATCGAGTGCACAGGAAGGCGAGACACCTAGGCCTGGATGCGTGTACGCGAGGGGCACTAGTTCCGCGTCCGTATTCCTACTCCTAGGGTCAACAGCTTGGTACTCCGACACGGATACGTAGTCACGGGGGGGTACTATGTCCGTGATGCGTATCTAACTTCGGGGGCCGACAGACTTGGTATCAGAGCATGGACTGCCTTTTAGGAGCCCTTGCAGCGGACGTAGTCGTGTCTAGAACTAATACTTTAGTAGCTATATAGGAAAACTTTATGCGCGAGAGTAGGAATTCTGTTTTTACTTCTTACCCCACCCACCCTCCCTCTGGTAAGGAAGTGTAACGAATTTTACTCTATTCTTACCTAAATTTCATCTAGGATTTCACGTCTTCGGGCTTCCGTAGTACCATAGATTGTTGTGTGGTTTTGTGTTGAGAAAAATGTTGCTTCGATCCAATTCCTTTGTTACTTCATCAGTCATGTTTCCGTTGAAACTCTTTTCTAGCTTGTTGGCATAATCATGTTAACTGGTTGTTGTTTCCGGTGCTAATATCGAGTTCTTTTCTTCTACGGAGTTGTTCCTATCAAGTTCATGTTTGTGTTGTTCACCTTCCAATAAACATAACTTGGGTCGCGTTGACACTTGCCAATGTTAAAAATTTCAGTATAGCTACATACCACTGTCTTGCGAGATTTGTGAAGTATTGTTTTGCTATCGTTCTAATCTTCAATATGTTATGGCTAGCTCTTGTGTACTTGAATTCTTGTACCTTGATGATATCTATGTCATATTCATGTTTCTATCTTCCAAGTCGCCATTCTTCTAATGTACTTATGTTGGATTTTATCCTACTGTGTACTAATCTGCAATCTTGATGTTTGTCATCAGGATGCCTCCAAGGCGCGCACCTCCGCCTCCTCCACCTCCACCTCTGGAATTTGGGCAAGCTCTGCTGAATGTGACTCAGATTCTAACGCAGCTGGCCCAGAACCAGGCGCAGAACAATGAAGGGAATGGCTGGGTCACTATCAGAGAGTTCCTTAACCTCAACCCGCGCACCTTCGACACTCCTCTGAAGCCACTAGATGCAGATGATTGGCTGCGTGAGATGAACCGCACCCTCAACACTGCGCGTGTAGCTCCAGCAGACAGAGTTTCCTTTGTGACCTTCCTCCTGAGAGGTGAGTCTGCTGCATGGTGGGACAGCTACCTGGAGAGGAGAGATCCAGATGTTGAGACTGGTTGGGATGAGTTCCAGGCGCTTTTCAGGCGTCATCACATTCGTGATGGTGCCATGGACAAGATGCGTGAGGAGTTTCGTAGGCTCACACAGGCTGATATGGATGTGGAAACCTACAGCAGAGCCTTCACCAACCTTGCTCGCTATGCAGGTGATGAGATCTCCACCGATGAGAGGAAGCAAGACAAGTTTCGCAGAGGCCTCAACCCTACAGTCAAGTTCGCTATCAACCTGATCAAGTGCAGAAACTTCGATGAGCTTGTTGAAACAGCTATCAAGGCTGAGACTGGTAGACAAGAGTTTGAGCAGTCAAGGAAGCACTCTCGTGACAATGGCTCTTCTTCGACACCAGCTATGCCACCTCAGAAGCGCAGAGTTTGGTTTCCTGACACTGCTCCACCAGCTCCACGGTCTTTCCACTCGAGACCGCCTGGGTTTGCTCCCCGCCCACCCACCCCTCAGTTTGCTCACAGGCCAACACAGTTTCAGCACAGGCCAGTTTTCGCTCCTCAGCAGCACGGAGGTTTTGTTCAGCAGCAGAGGCCAGCTTTTGGTCCTCCTCAGAGACAGTTTGCTCCTCGTCCTTCTTCAGTCACTTGCTACTCTTGTGGTCAGCCTGGACACACTTCCCGTACTTGTTCTCAGAAGCAGCAACTTCCACCACCACCACCTCGTCCTTCCTCGACCCAGACGATGGTGCGTGCTCCTTCTACAGGCAAGGCTTTCAACTATAACAATAAGCCTAGATCTGCCACTGTCAACAACATCACCGCAGAGGAAGCTGAGAAGGCATCGGACGTTGTGCTTGGTACCTTACTTGTGAACTCTATTCCTGCTAAAGTTCTGTTTGATACTGGTGCATCACATTCTTTCTTGTCTCAAAAGTTTGCTCAAATGCATAGCTTGCCTCTCGAACCTTTGACAAATGGTCTCACAGTTAAATCTCCTGGAGCTCAGATGTTTTCTACCAAGATAAGTCATGGCAACCAAATTATAATTGGGGGCTATGTGTTCCTTGCTTCACTCATAGAGCTCTGATCTTCCCATCTTGATGTGATCCTTGGTATGGATTGGTTGAAAGCTAACAAGGCAAAGATTGATTGCGCCACAAAGTCTGTCGCTCTTGTTCATCCTTGTGGCCAGATAGTCTATTCTCCAACTTCTTCAACAGTGCAAGTGTTCTCTCTTGAAGCAAATCCTCTACCTTCAATTGAAGATGTTCCGGTGGTTTGTGACTTCCCTGATGTCTTTCCAAATGAGCTTCCAGGAATGCCACCTGACAGGGCTGTTGAGTTTGTCATTGAGCTAGAACCTGGTACAGCTCCTATCTCCAAGAGGCCTTACAAGATGGGTCCAAATGAGTTAGCTGAACTCAAAAAACAACTTGATGAGTTGGAAAAGCTTGGTTTCATTCAGCCCAGCACTTCCCCATGGGGTTGCCCCACCATCTTTGTCAAGAAGAAGGATAAAACTGATCGCTTGGTGGTTGACTATCGCCCTCTGAATGAGAAGACGATCAAGAATAAATATCCTCTTCCTCGCATCATTGATCTCTTCGACCAACTTGCGGGTGCTGTTGTGTTCTCTAAGATGGACTTGAGAAGCGGCTATCACCAAATAAAAATCCGCAAGGAGGATATTCCAAAAACAGCTTTCACCACTCGCTATGGCTTGTATGAGTACACAGTCATGTCCTTTGGCCTCACTAATGCTCCAGCAACGTTCTCTCGCCTCATGAACTCAGTCTTCATGGAGTATCTTGACAAGTTTGTGGTGGTCTACCTTGATGATATTCTTGTCTATTCCAAGTCTAATGAAGAACATGAAGAGCATCTTCGCCTCGTCCTCACCAAGCTCCGCGAGCATCGCCTTTATGCCAAGTTCTCCAAGTGCGAGTTTTGGCTTCCAGAAGTCGTCTATCTTGGGCATGTCATTTCTGCAAAAGGCATAGCCGTCAATCCTGAAACAGTCAAGGCAATTGTTGAATGGCTTCCTCCAAAGAATGTCAAGCAAGTGAGAAGCTTCCTCGGCTTGGCTAGTTATTGCCGCCGCTTTGTTGAGAACTTCTCCAAAATTGCCAAGCCTCTCACAGATCTTCTGAAGAAAGACAAGAAGTTCCTTTCGACTCCGATGTGTCAAGAAAGCTTTGAACTCCTGAAACAGAAACTCACTTCAACTCCAGTTCTTGTTGCTCCAGATACTTCCAAGCCTTTCCAGATATTCTGTGATGCCTCTCTTCAAGGATTGGGTGCAGTTCTCATGCAAGAACGTCAAGTTGTGGCGTATGCTTCTCGTCAGTTGCGCAAGCATGAGTTGAACTATCCCACCCATGATCTCGAGCTTGCAGCGGTTATACATGCTTTGACAACTTGGCGTCCCTACTTGTTGGGCAACCGTTGTGAAATCTTCACCGACCACAAAAGCCTCAAATACATCTTCACTCAACCCAATTTGAACATGCGTCAAACGAGATGGATGGAGACCATCAAAGATTATGACTTGTCTATCTCCTACACTCCTGGCAAAGCAAATGTGATGGCTGATGCGCTGAGTCGCAAGGAGTATTGCAATAATCTCATGGTGAAAGAAGCACAACCTCTTCTTCATGAAGAATTCCAGAAGTTAAATCTTCAAATCGTTCCCCAAGGCTTTGTTGCAACCTTGGTAGTTGAGCCTACTCTTGAAGAGAAGATAAGAAAGGCACAGTTGGGTGATGTCTTAATCGAGAAAATCAAGGAGAATATGCATCAATCAAAGTACAAGGCTTTCTCTCTTGATGATCAAGGCACTGTGTTCTTTGAAGGGCGCATGGTCGTTCCTAAAGTCGAAAGCTTAAGAGCGTTGATAATGAAAGAAGCTCATGATACTCCCTTGTCTATCCATCCTGGAAGCACCAAAATGTATCACGATCTAAGGTCAACATTTTGGTGGACAAGAATGAAGCGTGAGATAGCAAAGTATGTCTCTGAATGTGATGTTTGCCGCCGAGTCAAAGCTGAATGTAAAAGACCGGCCGGTGTTCTCCAACCCTTGAAAGTTCCGGAGTGGAAATGGGATAAAGTCGAGATGGACTTCATCACTGGCCTTCCAAAGTCCCGCAAGGGCAATGATGCAATCTTCGTTGTGATTGACCGCCTCACTAAGGTTGCTCACTTCCTTCCTGTCAAAGAGACAATCTCTGCTAGTCAGTTGGCTGAGCTCTACACCACTAGAATTGTCTCTCTTCATGGTGTTCCCTTGGAAATAAGCTCTGATCGTGGAAGCATCTTCACTTCTAGATTTTGGGCAAGCTTTCAGAAAGCTATGGGAACAACTCTTCTGTTCAGCACGGCTTATCACCCTCAAACTAGTGGACAAGTTGAAAGGGTAAATCAAATCCTTGAAGATATGCTTCGTGCTTGTGTGATCTCCTTTGGCATGAAATGGGAAGAATGTCTTCCATATGCTGAGTTCTCCTACAACAATAGCTATCAATCCAGTCTTGGCATGGCACCATTTGAAGTTCAATATGGTCGCAAGTGCAGAACGCCTCTAAACTGGTCAGGTCCTGGTGAAAGAAAACTCTTTGGTCCTGACATTGTCAAAGAAGCTGAAGAACAAGTCAGAATCATTCGTGACAATCTGAAGATAGCTCAGTCTCGGCAGAAAAGCTATTACGATAGCAAGCACCGTGATATGGTCTATAAGCCTGATGATCTGGCTTACCTCCGTGTGACTCCCATGAGGGGTACACATCGCTTCGGTATCAAGGGCAAGTTGGCTCCAAGATACATTGGTCCTTTCAAGGTTCTTGCAAGGCGTGGTCAAGTTTCCTACATGTTAGAGCTTCCACCAAATCTCTCCAAAGTGCACGATGTGTTTCACGTGTCACAGCTCAAGCAATGTTTCAAAGATCCAGGCCGTGCAGTTGATCACGAGTCTATTGACCTTCAAGAGGATCTTTCCTATCGTGAGCATCCAGTTCGCATTCTTGATGAAGCCGAAAGGAAGACAAGGAACAGTTCTGTCAAGTTTCTCAAGGTCCTTTGGTCTAATCATTCCGAGAAAGAAGCAACTTGGGAACGCGAAGATCTTCTCAGATCCGAGTATCCCGCTCTCTTCACATCTCCTTAGGAATCTCGGGGCGCGATTCCTTCAAGGGGGGGCGAGTTGTAACATCCCAAGTGAGCTACCCTTTTAGTTTTGCAAGTTTGTGCATCATATTGCATTCATGCATCTCATCATGTCACTTTTGGTTCTTATAAAAATTGCATTTGGTTTTATTTTGTCTTTCATCTTTGATGTGTTGGTTTCTCTCTCTTTGTTTTACATCTATCTCACTTGAGATGTTCCAATCTAAAACCTAGCCATTCTATTCCTACACCTTGACCACTTTTCAAATGGTCATGCCAAAACCTCTAGTAAATATGGGTTGATATTATACCCTCTCTTTATTCTCTTATTTTGTAATTGTTCAACATAATAATCAACTTTCGGTTTACTAAAATACTTTGCTTGGTTCAATCCAAAGCAACAGTGAATTAAAATTATTTACAAACCTTCCTCTTATCCTAATTCAAAATGGTTTTGGTCTTGGTTGAGTAAAAAAAAAACCAGAAAAGAATTTGAAATAAAATGGAAAAGAAAGCAGCCTAGTCTGTTCCTATTTTTCTGCTTGGACGTCCAGCCCAGCTCCTGTTCATCTATCTTCTTTCCGTCAGAAATCAGACACCGTGAGCATCTCCCAATCCTCCCTTTCACGGTCACCTGCCCAGCTCCTCTATCCTTCTCCCCTCTCCTCAAACTTGAACCAGAGCAAAACCCTAGGCTCCCTCTTCCCCTTGTGCCGCCGCTGCCTCCTCTGCTCCTCCAAGCACCCAGCCAGAACCACATCCGAGAGCCACCAAAAGTTTTGCCGGAGAAGACCAAGACCGCGCCGTCGAACCAAACTGCTGCGTCGCCGTCCGAGCGCGGGGATGGAGCCGCCGTGGCGTCCTCTTCCTCCTCGCTGAACCGGAGCCGGAGCTGCTCAAGAACGTCGCCGCCGCCGCCAAGACATACCTGGTGCGCCGCTGTGCACGCCGACGACCTCCGCCTCGCCCCGCCGTCGTCTCCATCTTCCCCAACCTCTCCTTCAACTTGGTGAGCCTCCGCCTGAGTTCCCTGTCGTTCTCCCGTTCATCTCTTCGATTTCTCGTGCTGACGCCGTCGTCCGCGTCCGATTCCGCTGTTCGCCGCTGCAGCTGGTCGTGTGTGCTGCCAGAGCTTCAACAGCGTCATCTTGGTCGGGCTTCGTCTGGCTTCCTTCGAAGGGCCGAGCCCCTCTCTTCATTCATCAATTAATCTAGCGGCTTGCCTGTTTCATCTACACACCGAAGGTGAGTCTCAAGATCGTTCGCTATCGACCGCGCAAGTCATCCTTTTTTTTTCTGTGCGTATCTAATCCGTTTCAGTTAGCTACTGTTGCTTATTCAGTTAGCTTTACCTTCTTTATTACTGTAGTTTCAAAACGTGCTGTAGATCCACCTGCTAGCTTGGTTGTTTGGCTATCTAGCTATGCACAACATGAAACGATCCAGCAGCTTGCCTGCTAGTTTGTCTTCTAACGCATGCACATCTTTATTTATTTTTATCGTCTCATGTTCCAGTTCTTAGAATCTGTCAAGTTTCAGTTAAAAGGATGACACTTTTACGCTATCGTAGCTGTTCAAGTTTCGAATACACAATCGTTTTCAGTTAAAAGTTTAGGCAGCGTTTTCTGGTAAAATAGCTTGACATGTATCTGTTTTGTATCAAATGCGTTGCACAGCTCCTCTGATTCTATCTTTAGGAATGGATCGATACATCCTTAGTTCAGTTCCCAGATCCGGCCAAAAAGGGGTCATTCTTTTTTGCGTGTCCAGTTCAGATCCGGTGAAAAACGTCCAGGCCATCTTCCAGTTCTGCTCTCAGCATAGTTTATTTTCGTTTTAAAGTTCAGCTTCTAAAAGTTCATTTGATACAAAATTGACATCCTGGAATATTAAAAAAACGTAATTTACATTGTTGCAAAATTGTTCCATCTTGTCATGCATCATTGGCATCATCCCTGCATCGTCCCAATTAAAAATGCAATTAGAACTAAATGTTATGTGAGGGTTACTTTCTTATTTCTTGTTGTTTGCAAGTTCCCCACTTAAAATTGCTATGCATGAAACCTATTGCACATCATGCATCATATTGTGCATTGTATTTCTTGTATTGATTGTGTACTCTCTCTTGTATGTGTGTTTGGTTCTTCTCGTTAGACGCCGGTACTGAGGAGTACGGCGAGGAGTACGACTACTACACCGAGGAGGATCGTGCCGGTTCTCTTCTTCTGACTTGACAGGCGAGCACTTTTCCCTGCTACCTATTTTCTGCTTTTGCCTCTTTACCTTACTGCTATCCTCGTGTGCCGTTCTTGTCACGTAACCTATCGCATGTCACCTATTGCAAGCCATAGACCCATACATATGTCCTACAGCTATTGTTTGGTTACAGGGTCAGCCATGCGAGTTGTAGGCTTGCTTAGTACCGTTGTTATATGTTGTCACTATTATCGCTATCGCCACTGTTATCTAGTTGGGTTATATCTGTTGGGGGGTTCCGAGATACATGGTTATGGTTATATCTGTTTGATAAGATCACACCTTACTTATTCATGCTAATAATAAAATTGTTAAGTAGAGGCATCGGTGGGTCAGCTGATTTTTCGTTTTGAACATGGCTCACTTGTGTCCAGTAATATCTTAGAATCCCGAGTTCTTGTTATCTGATCCAAGACTGAGCGCACTAACCATACGTGGGGTTCAGTGGGGCCCCCTCGACCAATTCCTGAACTGCTTCCATTGTCCAAGTGTCACAATTAGTATTTGGTGTGTTTACTCTTTTATCGCGTGCATGCCAGCATGTTACTTATTTACTTTGGGAAGCCCCTGGGTGCATTGTATCCCTTGTTTCTGGTACGCACGTATAGATTGCGGTACGAGCGTTTATCGCATGCTGAAGCGGGTCATTCGCCCCTGCGTGTGTTTTGACCCTCTGAAGCCGTGGTCGCAAACAGCTAGGTCCGCCTCGGAGACTCGGCCGAACTCCGTAACGGGTTTAACTTAGTTAGGTGTCTCTTGGACTTGGTTTGTGGTGAAGGGAGAGGTAGTGTCGTGATACTCTGCTTTGATCCAGTCGGGTTGACCGAGCGTATGAGACCAGTAGTGCACCCCTGCAGGGTTACAATCTTTTCGAAAAGCCGTGTCCGCGGTTATGGACGACTTGGAGAAGTGTTACTTGATCATAGACAATTTTCACCCTTTATCTGCTAATTAACTTGCGTAGTAATTAGCAGAATTGTAATAAAAACTGGTTAAAACTGTAAACCTTGTGAGTGCCTTTGCATCTTCTTCCTGTAGCATGTAGAAGGGGGAATGCATCGGCTGAGTTATGTTTGCAGAGTTTTAGAACTGTTAAATGCACGCTCTCTTATCCATATCTTGTACACGGAAAGTTGAGAGTGTCTCTATATGTTTTAGTGCAAGCTTTGCGGCCGCTAAACCCACCATATAGCCGGCGAGCGCAGCCAATATTCTAAGTCTCGCTGGGTACGCGCCTTGGTACTCACCCTCGCTTTTCCTCTCTTTTTCCGGCAACCGTTGGCCCGATGTTTGCAGGTACGACAGGTTTTGAGTATCCACCTGGACACTACTTTGTGGACTACGCTGAGGATGACTACGTCGAGTAGAGAGGACGCTCCTAAGGCAGCAGCCTGGGGCTTGCTGGATATGGATCCGACTGCTTTATTTATGGACTCTTAGTCCCATTTGCATCTTGTCTGTACTCAGACGTATATTCGCTTCCGCATGATGTATTGATGTATTGTTGGGACATGTGTCCTCTGAGTGTCATTTGCTATCTTGCTCTATGAGCGTTGCTATATACTTATTTAACTCTTTTGTGTCGTAGAGTTAATGTTGTGATATCATCTGTGATGCTATGCCCTTGTAACTTTGTGCCTTTGTGCGTGTTTCATATCGAGTGCACAGGAAGGCGAGACACCTAGGCCTGGATGCGTGTACGCGAGGGGCACTAGTTCCGCGTCCGTATTCCTACTCCTAGGGTCAATAGCTTGGTACTCCGACACGGATACGTAGTCACGGGGGGGTACTATGTCCGTGATGCGTATCTAACTTCGGGGGCCGACATAGAACAATTTCATGACTCTCTTAGATGTTCCCTAAAGCTCGTAATTCAAATATTTCCACCATGATCCAATCATAGATATTTGACTTTTCTATTACGATGATTTCCACTTCATGCTGAAATTTATTTGAATCCATTCAAAAATTTCAAACTTCTTCCTTATCGAATATATCCACATATATATATACTCAATTCATTGTTGGAAGTTTTCATGAAGTAGAAGAATCTCCCGCACACAACTATGCCCAGTGAACCACATACATCATCATGTATTTTTCCACTAAGTTTGTTGCCCATTCAACTCTTGGCCTATGAACGGTATTTTAATCATTCTCTTTAGAAAAGATTTGCAAGCGCCAAATGATTCAAAAATCAAATGACTCCAAAAATCCATTTGCATGGAGTTCCTTCATGCGTTCCTTTCTAACATGACCTAAATGGCGGTTCCACAAATAAGTGGAATTCAAATCATTTGCCTTATGGCATTTTAGCGTCAGTATTATGTATGTGTATTTCACAATTAAGATTTATAATAACTTATCCATCGTACATGTAGTAATGTCATAATTTAAACAACTCATTGTTTTCATTTGACCAGAGCAAAATAACAATTATTAAGTTCTTTATTATAAATTCTAAGGGCTAGATAGAATGCTAACGACGAACATAATAACACTTTATTTTGTTCCAGACGTGCATTCCTATCATATTCCTTGTCAGTCACTTAGGCCATTGTATTCTTGTATTGCGTTGTTTTGTATGACACTTCATACCAACCAATATAGTACTAATACCCAAGAATTTCATAGTGTGACTTAACTAGGAATACAACCATAACATGTATATCATTTATATACACCTGAGCTAGACTAGTCTTTTCTTTTCTTTTTGCCAAAATATCTTTTGCAGTTTCTCTTTTAGCTTTCCTCATTATTCAGAAAAACACTTTAACATTATTAACTTCTAGGTTTGTTGGTCAAATACCAATAACCTTGAGGTTCTTACTTTAAGTTGATCATCATATGACAAGTGTTTTAGATTTCACTATTAGTAACTTTGTAATATGATGAACAATTTCACTCATAATTTTATCCATTATATCATGACGACTTTCCGAGACCATGTCTGTACATGCTAGGCTCGTAAAGTTTTAACCTTGGTATTCGCATGTGCAAATCTGGCTTGCACCCGTTGTATGCACACGTAGAATCTATCACACCCGATCATCACGTGATGCTTCGAAACGACGAGTCTTAGCAACGGTGCATACTAAGGATGATAACTTCATGGATATGCGAATATTATTAGTGCCCCAATAGTTGGAGGATTGTGGCCTTTGGCGTCTTCAACCTTCATACATTCCCATAAAACTTATGAGTTTATGTAGTCTCACCAAATTTATATTCTATCATCTTGCAATAAGGTCTTAGATATCACATATATCTCATACCTTGATTATTTCTGAAAACTAAATTTTTAGCTCCTTACTTTTCAAACAGATTTGAACTTCAAGTTTCACGGAGACAAGATAATTTTAGGTACTAATTAAAACCATAGCTCTTTGAATCAACAATGTGAGGTTTACTAAAAGTTTGCAATAGGACTTAATCAATTCTTAATTCTTTAACAATACGGTACCAATCCGTAAAGTTTCTTGTCAGATTTTAACAGTATTTTTATCCTAATAACAAGACTAGCGCATGGTAGAAAACAGATGCCAATACTACAAAATTAATTCAAAATACTACTCAGACTATGTTTATGATAATTAGTTCATGTTTTAATCTAATTACTAATGAACTACCACTTAATACAACATCCCTCATAGTTGTTAAGTGGTACACGATCCAAATCTACTACACCAAAACCGATCATCACGTGAGATGATGTAGCTTCAATGGTGAACATCAACATGTTGATCATATCATCCATATGACTCGTGTTCAACCTTTCGGTTTCCGTTGTCCCCAGGCCATGTCTGTACATGCTAGGCTCGTCAAGCAAACCCAAGTATTCCGCGTGTGCAACATGGCTTACACCCGTTGTATATGAACGTTGAATCTATCACATCCGATCATCACGAGATGCTTTGAAACGACGAACTTTGGCAACGGTGCATTGATACGTCTCCGACGTATCGATAATTTCTTATGTTCCATGCCACATTATTGATTTTATCTACATGTTTTATGCACACTTTATGTCATATTCGTGCATTTTCTGGAACTAACCTATTAACAAGATGCCGAAGTGCCGATTCTTTGTTTTCTGCTGTTTTTGGTTTCAGAAATCCTAGTAACAAAATATTCTCGGAATTGGACGAAATCAACGCCCAGGGTCCTATTTTGCCACGAAGCTTCCAGAAGACCGAAGAGGAGACGAAGTGGGGCCACGAGGCGGCCAGACTACAGGGCGGCGCGGCCTAGGTCTTGGCCGCGCGGCCCTGTCATCTGGGCCCCTCGTGCCGCCTCCTGACCTGCCCTTCCGCCTACTTAAAGCCTCCGTCGCGAAACCCCCGGTGCGAGAGCCACGATACGGAAAACCTTCCAGAGACGCCGCCGCCGCCGATCCCATCTCGGGGGATCCAGGAGATCGCCTCCGGCACCCTGCCGGAGAGGGGATTCATCTCCCGGAGGACTCTACGCCGCCATGGTCGCCTCCGGAGTGATGTGTGAGTAGTCTACCCCTGGACTATGGGTCCATAGCAGTAGCTAGATGGTTGTCTTCTCCTCATTGTGCTTAATTATCGGATCTTGTGAGCTGCCTAACATGATCAAGATCATCTATCTGTAATTCTATATGTTGCGTTTGTTGGGATCCGATGAATAGAGAATACTTGTTATGTTGATTATCAAAGTTATGTCTATGTGTTGTTTATGATCTTGCATGCTCTCCGTTACTAGTAGATGCTCTGGCCAAGTAGATGCTTGTAACTCCAAGAGGGAGTATTTATGCTCGATAGTGGGTTCATGCCTCCATTGATATACGGGACAGTGAGAAAGTTCTAAGGTTGTGGATGTCTTGTTGCCACTAGGGATAAAACATTAGTGCTATGTTCAAGGATGTAGTTACTGATTACATTACGCGCAATACTTAATGCAATTGTCTGTTGTTAGCAACTTAATACTGGAGGGGGTTCGGATGATAACCTGAAGGTGGACTTTTTAGGCATAGATGCATGCTGGATGGCGGTCTATGTACTTTGTCGTAATGCCCAATTAAATCTCACTATACTCATCATAATATGTATGTGCATGGTCATGCCCTCTTTATTTGTCAATTGCCCAACTGTAATTTGTTCACCCAACATGCTGTTTATCTTATGGGAGAGACACCTCTAGTGAACCTGTGGACCCGGTCCAATTCTCTATCTTGAAATACAATCTCTGCAATACTTGTTCTCTTGTTTTACGCAAACAATCATCTTCCACACAATACGGTTAATCCTTTGTTACAGCAAGCCGGTGAGATTGACAACCTCACTGTTTCGTTGGGGCAAAGTACTTTGGTTGTGTTGTGCAGGTTCCACGTTGGCGCCGGAATCTCTGGTGTTGCGCCGCACTACATCCCGCCGCCATCAACCTTCAACGTGCTTCTTGACTCCTATTGGTTCGATTAAACCTTGGTTTCTTACTAAGGGAAACTTGCCGCTGTGCGCATCACACCTTCCTCTTGGGGTTCCCAACGGACGTGTCAACCACACGCATCAAGCAAATTTCTGGCGCCGTTGCTTGCAGGGAGATCAAGACACGCTGCAAGGGGAGTCTCCACATCCCAATCTCTTTACTTTGTTTTTGTCTTGCTTAGTTTTATTTACTACTTTGTTTGCTGCACTAAATCAAAATACAAAAAAATTAGTTGCTAGTTTTACTTTATTTGCTATCTTGTTTGCTATATCAAAAACACAAAAAAATTAGTTACTTGCATTTACTTTATCTAGTTTGCTTTATTTACTGTTGCTAAAATGGCCAACCCTGAAAATACTAAGTTGTGTGACTTCACAACCACAAATAATAATAATTTCTTATGCACACCTATTGCTCCACCTGCTACTACAGCAGAATTCTTTGAAATTAAACACCTTTCTTGAATCTTGTTATGCGAGAGCAATTTTCTAGTGTTAGTTACGATGATCTTTGCTGCCCATCTTAATAATTTTGTTGAATTATGTGAAATGCAAAAGTATAAGGATGTAGATGGTGACATTATAAAATTAAAATTGTTCCCTTTCTCATTAAGAGGAAGAGCTAAAGATTGGTTGCTATCTCTGCCTAAGAATAGTATTGATTCATGGACTAAATGCAAGGATGATTTTATTGGTAGATATTATCCCCCTGCTAAAATTATATCTTTGAGGAGTAGCATAATGAATTTTAAACAATTAGATACTGAACATGTTGCACAAGCATGGGAAAGAATGAAATCTTTGGTTAAAAATTGCCCAACACATGGACTGAGTCATTGGATGATCATCCAAACCTTCTATGCAGGACTAAATTTTTCTTCGCGGAATTTATTGGATTCAGCTGCTGGAGGTACCTTTATGTCCATCACTCTTGGTGAAGCAACAAAGGTTCTTGATAATATGATGATCAACTACTCTGAATGGCACACGGAAAGAGCTCCACAAGGTAAGAAGGTAAATACTGTCGAAGAAACCTCTTCCTTGAGTGATAAGATTGATGCTATTATGTCTATGCTTGTGAATGATAGGACTAATATTGATCCTAATAATGTTCCGTTAGCTTCATTGGTTGCACAAGAAGAACATGTTGATGTAAACTTCATTAAAAATAATAATTTCAACAACAATGCTTACCGGAACAATTCTAGTAACAACTATAGGCCATATCCTTATAATAATGGCAACGGCTATGGTAATTCTTATGGGAATTCTTACAACAATAATAGGAGTTCACCCCCTGGACTTGAAGCTATGCTTAGAGAATTTATTAGTACACAAACTGCTTTTAACAAATCTGTTGAAGAAAAGCTTGGAAAATTTGATATACTTGCTTCTAAAGTCGATAGTCTTGCTGCTGATGTTGATCTTTTGAAATTGAAAGTTATTCCTAATGAGAATCATCATAATAAAATTGTTACTACAGCAAATGCCATCCAAGTTAGAATTAATGAGAATATAAGATTAATGGCTGAACTGCGTGCTAGGTGGGATAGAGAAGAAAATGAAAAACTAGCTAAAGAGAAGAATGTAGCTAAAGTTTGGACTATTACCACCACTAGTAATGCTAATGCTACACATGTTGCTGCACCTCCTACTATTAATAATAAAAGAATTGGTGTTAGCAATGTTTCCACTTCTAATGCAAAGCGCGAGAAACTGCCCGAAACTGCTAAAACTGCTGAAATTGCCTGTGATAAAGCTGCTGAAATTTTTTCCAACATTGGGGATGATGATCCCATTGCTTTAGATTATAATGGTTTGAATTTTGATGATTGCCACATCTCTGAAGTTATAAAATTCTTGCAAAAACTTGCTAAAAGTCCTAATGCTAGTGCTATAAATTTGGCTTTCACGCAACATATTACAAATGCTCTCATAAAAGCTAGAGAAGAGAAACTAGAGCGCAAAGCCTCTATTCCTAAAAAGCTAGAGGATGGTTGGGAACCCATCATTAAAATGAGGGTCAATGATTTTGATTGTAATGCTTTATGTGATCTTGGTGCAAGTATTTCTGTTATGCCTAAGAAAATTTATAATATGCTTGACTTGCCACCGCTGAAAAATTGTTATTTGGATGTTAATCTTGCTGATCATTCTACAAAGAAACCTTTGGGGAAAGTTGATAATGTTCGCATTACCGTTAACAATAACCTTGTCCCCGTTGATTTTGTTGTCTTGGATATTGAATGCAATGCATCTTGTCCCATCATATTGGGAAGACCTTTTCTTCGAACTGTTGGTGCTATCATTGATATGAAGGAAGGTAATATAAAATATCAATTTCCTCTCAAGAAAGGTATGGAACACTTCCCTAGAAAGAGAATGAAGTTATTTTTTGATTCTATTATTAGAACAAATTATGATGTTGACACTTCATCTCTTGATAATACTTGATACACACTTTCTGCGCCTAGCTGAAAGGCGTTAAAGAAAAGCGCTTATGGGAGACAACCCATGGTTTTTACCTACAGTACTTTGTTTTTATTTTGTGTCTTGGAAGTTGTTTACTACTGTAGCAACCTCTCCTTATCTTAGTTTAGTGTTTTGTTGTGCCAAGTAAAGTCGTTGATAGAAAAGTTCATACTAGATTTGGATTACTGCGCAGAAACAGATTTCTTTGCTGTCACGAATCTGGGCTGTTTTCTCTGTAGGTAACTCAGAAAATTATGCCAATTTACGTGAGTGATCCTCAGATATGTACGCAACTTTCATTCAATTTGAGCATTTTCATTTGAGCAAGTCTGGTGCCTCGATAAAATTCGTCAATACGAACTGTTCTGTTTTGACAGATTCTGCCTTTTATTTCGCATTGCCTCTTTTGCTATGTTGGATGAATTTCTTTGATCCATTAATGTCCAGTAGCTTTATGCAATGTCCAGAAGTGTTAAGAATGATTGTGTCACCTCTGAACATGTTAATTTTTATTGTCGCTAACCCTCTAATGAGTTGTTCTAAGTTTGGTGTGGAGGAAGTTTTCAAGGATCAAGAGAGGAGTATGATGCAACATGATCAAGGAGAGTGAAAACTCTAAGCTTGGGGATGCCCCGGTGGTTCACCCCTGCATATATCAAGAAGACTCAAGCGTCTAAGCTTGGGGATGCCCAAGGCATCCCCTTCTTCATCGACAACATTATCAGGTTCCTCCCCTGAAACTATATTTTTATTCCATCACATCTTATGTGCTTTGCTTGGAGCGTCGGTTTGTTTTTGTTTTTGTTTTGTTTGAATAAAATGGATCCTAGCATTCACTTTATGGGAGAGAGACACGCTCCGCTGTAGCATATGGACAAGTATGTCCTTAGTTTCTACTCATAGTATTCATGGCGAAGTTTCTTCTTCGTTAAATTGTTATATGGTTGGAATTGGAAAATGATGCATGTAGTAATTGCTATAATTGTTGTGCTCATGTTTAAGCTCTTGCATCATATGCTTTGCACCCATTAATGAAGAAATACATAGAGCATGCTAAAATTTGGTTTGCATATTTGGTTTCTCTAAGGTCTAGATAATTTCTAGTATTGAGTTTGAACAACAAGGAAGACGGTGTAGAGTCTTATAATGTTTTCAATATGTCTTTTATGTGAGTTTTGCTGCACCGGTTCATCCTTGTGTTTGTTTCAAATAAGCTTTGCTAGCCTAAACCTTGTATCGAGAGGGAATACTTCTCATGCATCCAAAATACTTGAGCCAACCACTATGCCATTTGTGTCCACCATACCTACCTACTACATGGTATCTTCCGCCATTCCAAAGTAAATTGCTTGAGTGCTACCTTTAAAATTCCATCATTCACCTTTGCAATATATAGCTCATGGGACAAATAGCTTAAAAACTATTGTGGTATTGAATATGTACTTATGCACTTTATCTCTTATTAAGTTGCTTGTTGTGCGATAACCATGTTCACTGGGGACGCCATCAACTACTCTTTGTTGAATTTCATGTGAGTTGCTATGCATGTTCGTCTTGTCTGAAGTAAGAGCGATCTACCACCTTATGGTTATGCATGCATATTGTTAGAGAAGAACATTGGGCCGCTAACTAAAGCCATGATCCATGGTGGAAGTTTCAGTTTTGGACATATATCCTCAATCTCATATGAGAAAATTATTAATTGTTGTTACATCCTTATGCATAAAAGAGGAGTCCATTATCTGTTGTCTATGTTGTCCCGGTATGGATGTCTAAGTTGAGAATAATCAATAGCGAGAAATCCAATGCGAGCTTTCTCCTTAGACCTTTGTACAGGCGGCATAGAGATACCCCTTTGTGACACTTGGTTAAAACATGTGCATTGCGATGATCCGGTAGTCCAAGCTAATTAGGACAAGGTGCGGGCACTATTAGTATACTATGCATGAGGCTTGCAACTTATAAGATATAATTTACATGATACATATGCTTTATTACTACCGTTGACAAAATTGTTTCATGTTTTCAAAATCAAAGCTCTAGCACAAATATAGCAATCGATGCTTTTCCTCTATGGAGGTCAATTCTTTTACTTTCAATGTTGAGTCAGTTCACCTATTTCTCTCCACCTCAAGAAACAAACACTTGTGTGAACTGTGCATTGATTCCTACATACTTGCATATTGCACTTATTATATTACTCTATGTTGACAATATCCATGAGATATACATGTTATAAGTTGAAAGCAACCGCTGAAACTTAATTTTCCTTTGTGTTGCTTCAATGCCTTTACTTTGAATTATTGCTTTATGAGTTAACTCTTATGCAAGACTTATTGATGCTTGTCTTGAAGTGCTATTCATGAAAAGTCTTTGCTATATGATTCACTTGTTTACTTATGTCATATACATTGTTTTGATCGCTGCATTCACTACATATGCTTTACAAATAGTATGATCAAGGTTATGATGGCATGTCACTCCAGAAATTATCTGTGTTATCATTTTACCTGCTCGGGACGAGCAGAACTAAGCTTGGGGATGCTGATACGTCTCCGACGTATCGATAATTTCTTATGTTCCATGCCACATTATTGATGTTATCTACATGTTTTATGCACACTTTATGTCATATTCGTGCATTTTCTGGAACTAACCTATTAACAAGATGCCGAAGTGCCAGTTGTTGTTTTCTGCTGTTTTTGGTTTCAGAAATCCTAGTAACAAAATATTCTCGGAATTGGACGAAATCAACGCCCAGGGTCCTATTTTGCCACGAAGCTTCCAGAAGACCGAAGAGGAGACGAAGTGGGGCCACGAGGCGGCCAGACTACAGGGCGGCGCGGCCTAGGTCTTGGCCGCGCGGCCCTGTCATCTGGGCCCCTCGTGCCGCCTCCTGACCTGCCCTTCCGCCTACTTAAAGCCTCCGTCGCGAAACCCCCAGTACCGAGAGCCACGATACGGAAAACCTTCCAGAGACGCCGCCGCCGCCGATCCCATCTCGGGGGATCCAGGAGATCGCCTCCGGCACCCTGCCGGAGAGGGGATTCATCTCCCGGAGGACTCTACGCCGCCATGGTCGCCTCCGGAGTGATGTTTGAGTAGTCTACCCCTGGACTATGGGTCCATAGCAGTAGCTAGATGGTTGTCTTCTCCTCATTGTGCTTAATTGTCGGATCTTGTGAGCTGCCTAACATGATCAAGATCATCTATCTGTAATTCTATATGTTACGTTTGCTGGGATCCGATGAATAGAGAATACTTGTTATGTTGATTATCAAAGTTATGTCTATGTGTTGTTTATGATCTTGCATGCTCTCCGTTACTAGTAGATGCTCTGGCCAAGTAGATGCTTGTAACTCCAAGAGGGAGTATTTATGCTCGATAGTGGGTTCATGCCTCCATTGATATCTGGGACAGTGACAGAAAGTTCTAAGATTGTGGATGTGCTGTTGCCACTAGGGATAAAACATTAGTACTATGTTCAAGGATGTAGTTACTGATTACATTACGCGCAATACTTAATGCAATTGTCTGTTGTTAGCAACTTAATACTGGAGGGGGTTCGGATGATAACCTGAAGGTGGACTTTTTAGGCATAGATGCATGCTGGATGGCGGTCTATGTACTTTGTCGTAATGCCCAATTAAATCTCACTATACTCATCATAATATGTATGTGCATGGTCATGCCCTCTTTATTTGTCAATTGCCCAACTGTAATTTGTTCACCCAACATGCTGTTTATCTTATGGGAGAGACACCTCTAGTGAACTGTGGACCCCGGTCCAATTCTCTATACTGAAATACAATCTACTGCAATACTTGTTCTCTTGTTTTACGCAAACAATCATCTTCCACACAATACGGTTAATCCTTTGTTACAGCAAGCCGGTGAGATTGACAACCTCACTGTTTCGTTGGGGCAAAGTACTTTGGTTGTGTTGTGCAGGTTCCACGTTGGCGCCGGAATCTCTGGTGTTGCGCCGCACTACATCCCGCCGCCATCAACCTTCAACGTGCTTCTTGACTCCTACTGGTTCGATTAAACCTTGGTTTCTTACTGAGGGAAACTTGCCGCTGTGCGCATCACACCTTCCTCTTGGGGTTCCCAACGGACGTGTCAACCACACGCATCATGCATACGAGGGGAGAACACTTTATTATCTTGATATTAATGTGAGGGATCATCTTATAATGCTACCGTCGCGTTCTAAGCAAAATAAGATGCATAAAGGATTAACATCACATGCAATTCATATGTGATATGATATGGCCCTTTTTGTCTTTGCGCCTTCGATCTTCATCTCCAAAGCACGGACATGATCTCCATCATCAACGGGCATGATCTCCATCATCGTCGGCGTAGCGTCAAGGTCCATGGCGCCGTCTTCATGGTTGTTCACCTCATGTAGCAACTATTACAACTACTTTGAAATACTACTCAACATGAAATTTAAAGACAACCATAAGGCTCCTGCCGGTTGCCACAATACAATAATGATCATCTCATACATATTCATCATCACATTATGGCCATATCACATCACCAAACCCTGCAAAAACAAGTTAGACGTCTCTAATTTGGTTTGCATATTTTACGTGGTTTAGGGTTTTCGAGTAAGATCTAATTTACCTACGAACATGAACCACAACGGTGATACTAATGTTGTCAATAGAAGAGTAAATTGAATCTTCACTATAGTAGGAGAGACAGACACCCGCAAAGCCTCTTATGCAATACAAGTTGCATGTCGAACGAGGAACAAGTCTCATGAACGCGGTCATGTAAAGTTAGTCCGAGCCGCTTCATCCCACTATGCCACAAAGATGCAAAGTACTCAAAATAAAGACAACGAGAGCATCAACGCCCACAAAACCATTGTGTTCTACTCGTGCAACCATCTATGCATAGACCTGGCTCTGATACCACTGTAGGGATTCGTTGCATAGAAAACAAAAAAAATTTCCTACCGCGAGAACGCAATCCAAGCCAATATGCAATCTAGAAGATGGGAGCAACGAGGGGATGAACGAGACTAACCTTTGAAGATTTCCAAAGCCTATAAGAGTAGGCTCTTATTGCTGCGGTAGACGATCACTTGCCGCTTGCAAAAGCGCGTAGAAGATCTTGGTCACGGTGCCACAATCGGGCAGCACCTCCGTACTCGGTCACACGTTCGGTGTTGATGAAGACGACGTCCTTCTCCCCGTTCCAGCGGGCAGCGGAAGTAGTAGCTCCTCCTTGAATCCGGCAGCACGACGGCGTGGTGGCGGTGGCGGTGGAGATCTCCGGCGGAGCTTCGCTAAGCGTGCGGGAGAAGAGGAGGAGAGAGGGGCGGCTAGGGTTTGGGAGAGGGGGTGGCCGGCCTCCTTGGGTGCGGCCAAGGTGGGGTGGTTGTGGTGGCCAGCCTCCTCCCCTATGCCCCTCATTATATAGGTGGATCCCCAAGTGTTGGACTACAAGTCTTCGAATAAGACCCCAACACTAGAACCTTCCATGTAGTAGGGAAACCTACCCAAGGTGGGAATCCCACTTGAGGTGGGATTCCCCCCTTCCATGTGGAGGGGTGGCCGGCCCCCTTTGGTGGAGTCCACCTTGGACTCCACCCTCTAGGGTTGGCCGGCCATGGGAGGTGGAGTCCCTCCGGGACTCCTCCTTCCTTAGTGATTCCTTCCGGACTTTTCTAGAACCTTCTAGATCCTTCCGCAAAATCACCGGATCATTTTAAATCTTATAAAATGACTTCCTATATATGAATCTTATTCTCCGGACCATTCCGGAACTCCTCGTGATGTCCGGGATCCCATCCGGGACTTCGAACAAAACTTCGAACTCCATTCCATATTCAAGTTAAACGACATCAAACCTTAAGTGTGTCACCCTACGGTTCGCGAACTATGTAGACATGATTGAGACTTCTCTCCGACCAATAACCAATAGCGGGATCTGGAGATCCATAATGGCTCCCACATATTCAACGATAACTTTAGTGATCGAATGAACCATTCACATACGATACCAATTCCCTTTGTCACGCGATATTTTACTTGTCCGAGGTTTGATCATCGGTATCTCTATACCTCGTTCAACCTCGTCTCATGACAAGTACTCTTTACTCGTACCGTGGTATGTGGTCTCTTATGAACTTATTCATATGCTTGCAAGACATTAGACGACATTCCACCGAGAGGGCCCAGAGTATATCTATCCGTCATCGGGATGGACAAATTCCACTGTTGATCCATATGCCTCAACTCATACTTTCCGGATACTTAATCCCACCTTTATAACCACCCATTTACGCAGTGACGTTTGATGTAATCAAAGTACCTTTCTGGTATAAGTGATTTATATGATCTCATGGTCATAAGGACTAGGTAACTATGTATTGAAAGCTTATAGCAAATAACTTAATGACGTGATCTTATGCTACGCTTAATTGGGTGTGTCCATTACATCATTCGTATAATGATATAACCTTGTTATTAATAACATCCAATGTTCATGATTATGAAACTAATCATCCATTAATCAACAAGCTAGTTAAGAGGCATACTAGGGACTCTTTGTTGTTCACACAACACACATGTATCAATGTTTCGGTTAATACAATTATAGCATGGTATGTAAACATTATCATAAACACAAAGATGTATTATAATAACCTTTTTATTATTGCCTCTTGGGCATATCTCCAACATTAAATCCCTTCTTCACAAAAGTATCTCCACCGGGACATCTTGTTTTATCCTTGAACAAATAGCAAACAAAGCAGAAAGCTCTATCTTTTTCCACACTATACTCAATCCATGGAAAGTCTGTAAACCAAACAGCGCAAAAACGACGCTCTCGTCCACCTTTATTTGTAAACTCAAATTTATGATTCTTTGGTTGACATGGCCCCATCTCAATAAATCTCCTTCTTACCCTATCTTGATCATTGACATCATACATTGAGATAGGAATCCGCTTCCCAGGATCATGTTCGAGTGCCTCTAAATCTGCTTGCATCATTTCATCATCTTCATCTATAGATTCATCATCTTCTACTTCTACATGAGGTGTTGAGGTTTCTTCTCTACTCTCCGGTGCTTGCCATAACACCATTTGCAAATTGCTCTCAAGATGAACAACACTAGATGGAGTTGCTGTCTGATTCGGTGTGGATGGTTCATTCGTTTTCCTTGTTTTTGCAGCCTTTTCCCACATTGTATGCATGCTACTGCCAACAATACCACTCTTTTTCCTCTACAGTGAAAAATAAGAAACAGAAAATTAAAATCTTGCATCTATGATTTTATGAAGCTAGTAGGAGTGGATGATTTCTCTAGGAAGCAAGCAATGAAGCAATAGCAAGGAAAGAAATTGGGGGCAATACCTTCAGACGCTGGGATGGGGTTGGGGCGGCGTGGACGGGGGGAGGGCGCGGGTCGGCGGGGCGGTGCCGGGGCGCCGTCGCCGCGGCGGGCGCGAGGCCGTGGCCTGCTGCTCCGGGCTGCATCGCCGGCGGCGGTTGTGGGGCGGCGCGGGCGCGGGCAGGTCTAGGTCGAGGCCAGTGGAGGCTGCATCGCGTGCGTGCTGCGAGCCTGCGACTCTGCGAGCGAGAAACGGAGAAAGGGATCGCGTCCGTGCGTGCGAGCGATGTGCTATGGCCTGGTTCCTGCTTGTTGGGCTGGGCCAAATATTTACTTTTTTTTGCCGTCCAAAATCTTGGGTATTCCATGGAAGACAGAGGAATACCCCCCGCGCCGCCCATGATAGGAGGTCGAACATCCTCTTCACGATGATATTTGACTCATTGCATGGCTAGCTGCTAGTGATTGGGGGGTTTTCTGGAGCGGGTGGAAGCTGCGTTAGGTGTGGCGGCACCGTGTGGTCCGTGGCCGCTGTGAACGGGAAGACAGATGTCATCTTCGTCATCGCGGCGAACGCTCTCTTCTTCCCCATTACAGTACTATGTAGCAGCAGGCGATTATATGGGTGGTGGACACGGAAAGAATGAAATGGAGGACGAGATTGAGGAGCTCGTGGAAGCTCTGGTTTCAGTGAATATTTGTTTGTGTGCTACTCGGGAGCAATGAACTGGCTGAGTTCAATCGATTAGTTCGGGCGAGTGTCGAGATAGGAGGGAGCTGGTCCTGCAGTCAAGCAGCTGACCCGCTGATGAGTGCCGGGGGCAGCGAAAAGTGACCGTTAGCAGACGCTGTTCCCACGCGCGTGCCTTCCACTTTCTCTTCCTTTTCGTCTCCTTCCCTCTGCAGAACTTGCAACCCTTCTCTTCCTGGCTGTCAGCCTGTCACGAGTCACTGCGATAGTTATGCTTACTGATGCAGGCTGAGCAGCAGTATCATCCATTCATTTGTCCTACTCTGATCCAATTTAGCAACGTAATCATGGTGCCAACAATGGCTGCTTCGGAGCAGCGTAGACCAATGCTGCCGAGTGGAGCAACACTACCTGTATGTTAAACAATGATTTGGTGGAAACTGGCTCAACGCATCTGGTGCGTGGCCTATCACTTTATATAGGAGTACCAAGAGGTACAATACAGGTACAAATACAGTTATACAAATATACAGTCTAACACCCTCCCTCAATCTTAACTGTGGCCTGAGGTACTCAGTAAGTTAAGATTGCGTCTACAACCTATGAACAAAGGGAGAGACAGAGGTTTAGTGAAGATATCAGCAAGTTGATCTTTGGAGGAGATGAACTTGATCTGCAGAAACCTCTTTGCAACACGCTCTCTCACAAAATGATAATCAACTTCGATGTGCTTCGTTCGGGCATGAAATACCGGATTCGATGAAAGGTATGTAGCGCCGATGTTGTCACACCAAAGGACAGGAGGCTGTCTGTGAGAGATCTTCAGCTCTCGAAGAAGAGCTTGTACCCAAATAAGCTCAGCAGTAGCATCAGCAACGGCCTTGTACTCAGCTTCAGTGCTACTCCGAGAGACAGTGGCCTGTTTGCGAGCACTCCAGGCGATCAGATTTGGACCAAAGAACACAGCATATCCCCCCGTGGATCGCCTGTCATCAGGGTTACCAGCCCAATCCGCATCACTGAATGCCGAGAGTACACCAGAGGGGGCCGGCCGCAGATGAAGACCATAGGTAGCAGTAGAGCGTACGTAACGCAGAATACGCTTGACAGCTGTCAGGTGAGGCTCGCGAGGAGCATGGAGATACTGGCAGACACGGTTAACTGCATAAGAAATATCAGGGCGGGTGATGGTAAGATACTGAAGAGCACCAACAAGACTTCTGTAGTCAGTAGCACCATCAGCAGACAGAAGGATCCCATCAGTAGCAGAAATAGTCTCAGTGGAAGACATGGGAGTAGTAGCAGCCTTGCACTCCAACATGCCCGCACGGCGCAAGAGATCCTGAGAGTACTTCTGCTGAGACAGAGCAAGACCATCTTGAGGATAAGTGACCTCCAAGCCAAGAAAATAGTGAAGTTTGCCCAGGTCCTTGACAGCAAAATCAGAACTGAGAGCCAGAACCAAACGATTAGTCGCCGCAACAGAGGAGCTGACAAGGATGATATCATCAACATAGACCAGAATATACATAGTAACTTCTGGTCTCTGAAGAATAAACAGTGACGTATCAGCAGTAGAGGGCACAAAACCATGAGCACGAAGTGCAGAACCCAGACGAGCATACCAAGCACGGGGAGCCTGCTTGAGCCCATACAGTGCTTTCACCAAGCGACAGAGATGCTGAGGACGGTCAGGATCAACAAACCCAGGAGGCTGGCGCATATAGACCTCCTCCTCAAGAACACCATGCAGAAATGCATTCTGAACATCAAGCTGGCGAAGGGACCAGCCACGAGTGACAGCAAGGGACAGCAGCAGCCGAATAGTGGTCGGCTTAACAACAGGACTGAAGGTATCCTCGTAGTCAAGACCGTACCGTTGTTTGAAACCCTTAGCAATGAGTCTGGCCTTGTACCGCTCAATAGAGCCATCTGCATGCCGTTTGACCTTGAAGACCCATTTGGAATCAATGACGTTGATACCGGAGCGAGGAGAGACCAGCTGCCAAGTACCATTGTCACGGAGAGCCTTAATCTCAAGGTCCATGGCAGCACGCCAGTGAGGAATACCCAATGCAGCCTGATAATGTCGCGGTTCCGCAGTTGGATCAGACTGCGCATGAGCAACAGATGCAGCAATCCAAGCCACAGTGCCATCCGTGCGTTCCTTGGGCCGATGAATGCCGCTGCGACTGCGCGTATGCGGGCGATGGATGGCCGGGGCTGGAGGTGGAGCAGTACGTGCCTCGGCGAGAGAGGCAGGTGATGGTGCAGGAGGCGGGCTCCCTGGTTCCGTCGAGGTAGACGGTGGCGGAGCAGAGCCAGGGACCGAGCCAGGCGAGGCCGACCCAGGTGAGGACGGCGAGTGCGACGCGGGCGGTGTCGACCGCTCAGGCAACGCGAGCGGTGAAGGCCGCGCAGGCGACGCGGGCGGTGACGACCGCTCAGGCGACGCGGAAGGCGAGGACGGCCCAGGGTCAGTCGGCCACGCGGGCGACGAGCCAGCTGGACCAGGGGAGGCCGAGGAGGAGCCCTTGGGGCGCGTGCCCGCTGCATGGGGCATGCAGCGATCGACGTCGCAGTCGGCAGTAGCAGATGCCGGTGGCGCAGGGGCGTGAAGGAGCTCAAGACGAGCACCGCGTCCAGTACCTGCACCGTGATTAGGCAATAATACAGGCGAATATGCAACATCCTCAAGTTGGTCAGGCGAAATAATAGAGGTGGGAGATGAGGAGGGCAGCGAGGTAGAGGATGGCATAGTCGAAAAGGGAAACAGATTCTCGTCGAATACAACATCGCGAGAAATGTAGACTCTATTTGTGGGAACATGAAGGCACTTGTAGCCTTTGTGAAGAGCACTATAACCAAGGAAGACACATTTTTTGGAGCGAAACTCAAGTTTGCGACTGTTGTAGGGACGAAGGTGTGGCCAACATGCACAGCCAAACACTTTAAGAAAAGTGTAGTCTGGAAACTCATGAAATAACAGTTCAAGTGGTGTCTTCATATTTAGTACTCTAGCTGGAAGCCTATTGATCAAGAAGCAAGCAGTGGTGAATGCATCACTCCAAAACCGAAAGGGCACAGAGGCATGAGCAAGAAGTGTAAGACCAGTTTCTACTATGTGACGGTGCTTGCGCTCAACAGCACCATTCTGCTGATGTGTATGTGGGCAGGAAACACGATGAGATATCCCAAGTTTAGTAAAGAAGGAATTAAGGTTGCGATATTCACCCCCCCAATCCGACTGAACATGAATGATTTTATGCTTTAGGAGTCTCTCAACATGCAATTGGAACTGAATAAACACATTAAACACATCAGCTTTTGTTTTTAGCAGGTAAAGCCATGTAAAGCGACTATAGGCATCAATGAAACTGACATAGTATTTATGACCACTGACTGAGGTTTGGGCAGGGCCCCATACATCAGAAAAAACAAGCTCTAATGGTGTAGTAACAACTCGAGATGAAGACACAAATGGTAACTGATGACTTTTGCCCTGTTGACAGGCATCACAAACTGCTAAAGTTTTATTACGAGACGACATAGGGAGCGCATGTCGATGCAAAACATGGCTAACAATGGGAGACGCAGGATGACCAAGCCGAGCATGCCAATGAGACGCCGATGTGCGAACAGTGCTGAAGACCTCCGGAAGGGATGGTGCCTCCAACGCGTACAGGCCCTGGTGGATGCGACCTCTAAGCAGAACCTCCCGTGTGGCCCGATCCTTAACGAACAGATGAAAGGGGTGAAATTCACAAAACACATCATTGTCATAAGTAAACTTACGAACAGATAATAAGGGTCTAGTGACATGTGGAACACGAAGGACATTACGAAGATGAAGCCTACGGGAGGAACTAGACAGAAGAGAGGCCTGACCAACATGAGTAATGGGCATACCTGAACCATCAGCGGTGCGGACCTGGTCACGGCCGCGGTAGGGCTCCTGCGCATGGAGTCGGCCAGCCTCGTTGGTCATGTGATCGGTGGCCCCTGTGTCGAAGTACCAAGCGGGGTCGATCGGGTAGGACGGGGTGTACCCGCCTCCACCGTGAGAGGCAGCGCCAGGGTAGCCCGTGGAGCTCTGCTCGGCGATGGCAGCTTGCTTCTCATTGCCGCGTCCGTCGTTGCCGATGCCGAGAAAGTCGCGTTTGAAGCGACGGTGGCAGCGAGAGGCGTAGTGGCCATGGATGCCACAGAGCTGGCAGTCAACATTAGGGCGGCCACGACGGTCGTTGCGGGGCGGTGGCGATGGAGAGGGTGGACGGCCACCACCTCCCATAGGCGGCGGAGCCAGCGGGCCGGCAGGAGGGCGAGGAGGGCGATAGCCACCACCAGGGACACCACGGTAGGCAGCGTGGGCGTGCGGATCAGCCGCATGTAGCTCGGCATGACGGGCGTTGACACGCTGCTCAGTGGAGAGGAGGCGCGAGTAGAGGTCCCGAGGGGACATAGTCTCACGACCCCACACCGCCTCGACCAGATTGTCATAGTCTTGGTCAAGACCATGAAGGACGAAGTCCGTGAACTCCGTGTCGCGGAGCGGCTGCCCAATAGCGGACAGGGTGTCAGCCAAGGTCTTGATCTTGTTGAAGTAGACATGCGCGGAGGAGTCAAGCTTTTTGCACTCATGAAGTTGTTGACGAAGCGCGGAGGCACGAGCGGAGGAGTGGGCGGAGAAGCTGTCCGCCAGCGTGCCCCAGACGTCGAAGGACATGGCGGCAAACACCACCAGACCGGCGACGCCCTCCGTCAAGGAGGACTGAAGCGCCGAGAGGATGGCATGGTCCTGTGCGACCCAGATGCGGTACGCAGGGTTCTCGGCGGAGACCTGGGCGCCGGTGGCGGTGACCGCGGGGACGAGGCGAGGCGGGCACGGGTGACTCCCATCGACGAAGCCTTCGAGATGACGGCTGCGAAGGAGCGGCAGAATTTGCGCCCGCCAGAACAGGTAGTTGTCCTGTGTGAGACGCACCGTGATGAGGTGCGTGAGCTGGTAAGGACCAGCGCCCGGGCCATCAGCAGCCAGGGAAGCCGCGGGTACGGCGGGATGCGCCGTGGTGGTGACGACGAGCGAGGCCATCGCATCGAGCGCAGCCAGGACAGTGTCGCGCGAGGCCGGGGGCGCCGCAGCGGGCGCAGCCAGGGCATTGTCGAGCGAAGCCGGGGGCGCCGACGGAACCTGCGGCGGCGCGATCGAAGTCGGCGCGTAGGGCGGCGGCGTGGGGAAGAAGCCCGAGGCAAACTGCGACGAGCCAAGGTAGAGGGGCGCGACGAAGTGGACGCAGCCATCTGGCTCGCGTTGTGGCTGGCGGCGAGGATGGCCGCAAGTTGAGGCGGGATGAAGGGCGGCGGCGCGGTGGGAACCGCGGAGGCAGGCAGAGCAGCGGAAGAGGTGGAGGAATCACCAGAGGAGCTCATGGCGATGAGGATCGTGGCGGCGGCGCGGCAACCAAGATGGGCAGCGGCGGCGGCGGCCAAGAGAAGGGGCGGCGGCTAGGGTTTCGAAACCTAGTCTGATACCATGTTAAACAATGATTTGGTGGAAACTGGCTCAACGCATCTGGTGCGTGGCCTATCACTTTATATAGGAGTACCAAGAGGTACAATACAGGTACAAATACAGTTATACAAATATACAGTCTAACACTGTACAACGCACTAACCCTGAACTGAATCCAGTGAGATCCGTATCTATTGATGCAGAGGCCGGAGCGATGCTCCCATATCGAAAAAAAAGTGAGATCCGTATCTGCTGAAACGGGAGACACTGGTCGGGTTGCATGGATGGCAGCCGTGATTCGTGTGTTGGGGGTACATTCTCTTAAGGGAAAATACACTTCATTGATCTGAAACATTGTTTCGAATACAAAGACCATCATGGGTTGGAGGGGCCAAACCTGACGTCCAACACTACCAGAAACAAGGAAACGTGCCAATCTTTGAGCCTCTGAATTTGAAGCCCTGTTTCCATACCCAAATAAAGCCTCTGCTAGGAGAACTGCAACGGCCTTGATCTCTTACGGTACCACGATGAAGTTGCAAGTAAAGGGTTGGTTCAGACTTCAGACTTAGAGCGTTGATAACTGAAAGACAATCTGGAGCAACGGCAAGTCGCACATGCTGAGCAAACCGAGGAGGAACCGATGAACCTAGCCACTGTCATCGGCGGCACTATCAAAACCTTTCGGCAAATCAGTTATCGTTACAGGCATGCGTCTCTTCCCCTGTCCCAATTTTGTCTCTCGTTGGGGCTAGAGACGAGGGCTCCTCCGGTGCTCTCCCCTAAACATAGTTGAAGGGTTATAGTTTTTTTTTCTGTGTTGGGTTCGCCGAAACCCATATCTAGCCCAGGTATACCCGTCTGTATTAATACAGTATGTGCATGTCGCGTAAGAAAAAAAAAGGTCATGTGAGCAAGATCTTTATAGGATATTTCTATTTCGGCACACGTACCTGATCATAGATATGTACAAAAACGAGGTACAATACAACGCGGATCATATGGCTCTGGGCTGTACGGACGATGTACCTACACTGAGATTACGATCGTGCCCCGCTTACGAACAGATGTGGAAAAATCTCCACCATTATTATGTTTGACGCGCCCAAAAAGATTTCAGGGGAGGAGCACTGGAGAAAACCTATAGGGATGGGATCATGGGAAGCACTCTTGGGCTGGATTAGCTGGTCATGATTTTGGGCTGGACATTAGCTCTCCTGTGCTGGATCCGCCTACGGGGCTACTCACCACCTTCTTCTCTGTCTATGGATAGCGATGCATACTGGGCTGCGCTTTAATTTATGACTAGCTTCTGTTAGATTTTTGGGCTGGCCTGGGTATACTGTTGTCACGAGTTCGAAAATAAGCGTCAGTGCACCATCGCTAATGCTGAGTGCAACATAGCTTTTATTTTTCGAAGAAAGTCCACCGATCTATTGATAATCATTCATGGTAGTATAAGGACCAAAAAGCAATAAAAAATAGATATTGTTGTTTAGAATACCTAGCAATGACTACCAACAATAGTGCGAGACGAAGACGTGTCGCCGTCTTTCCCCTACATTACTGAAACTGGACAAGGATTATCGTAGTAAAGTTTGCTGTAGACTTGTAGTAGATAACATGAATTCATCGTCATCCCTCCATCATTTAAATCACAACAACGAACACGAAAACCTAGGCTGCGAGACACACAATTTCACGTGCCCTCCGTCGGCGCCAGAGCAATGATAGGACAGGGGAGCTTATTCTGACTCCAAGATGTAGTCGCTACCTCACCATCTTAAAGAAGGCTGTGAAAAAAAAACCTAAGCAAGAAAGGAAACCCTCCCGTCGGCGAGGGGTCATGGTCCGCCATACCAACCAAAGCCCCAAGGCCACGAGAAGCAGACCGGACCTCGCCATGAGGGGGATGGAACCCTAGATGGCTCGGTCGCCTCTGTATCTTTTGCGTCACGTACCGATTTGGTTGTCCTCTTAGTGTAACATAGTCAAAACTCGATTCGTCCAAGTTTTACGGCCACATCTCTTGTTCCAGAGGAAGGGCGAGAGACGATGAAAGGTCCATACCTTTCTCCTAGCTTCTGCAGTTGTACGACACTAATGATAAGAACATGCTCCATATGTGATCTTCAGCCACATCTTCTTGAGCGGACATCGTTTTCTAGCCTTGTGCAGCTATGCACATTTGTATCCAGCTAGCTGTGTGTTAAAATTCCTACAACAAACACTCAGGATGAAAGGTTTTTCTCCTGAATGGCGTGCTTTAATAAATGATTTTGTGTATGGAGGTAGTGTGGCAATTCGGGTTAATGATGACACCGGCCATTATTTCCAAACACGAAAAGGGTTACGCCAAGGGGATCCGTTATCACCTATGTTATTTAACATTGTGGCGGATATGCTGGCTATACTCATAGAGCGGGCCAAGTCTGATGGTCAAATTGAAGGGGTGATTCCACATCTGGTTGATGGTGGTTTATCTATTCTTCAATATGCCGATGATACAATTCTATTTATGGATCATGATCTCGCAAAAGCTCAAAACCTCAAATTAATCTTGGTGGCTTTTGAGCAGTTGTCGGGATTGAAAATTAATTTCCATAAAAGTGAATTGTTCTGTTTCGGTGACGCCCAAGATGATACAGCTCTATATACAGAGTTGTTCGGTTGTGGGCAAGACCAATTTCCTATTCGCTATCTGGGTATTCCAATTCATTACCGGAGACTCACGATTGCTGAATGGAAAATTGTAGAAGAAAGACTACAGAAACGCCTTAGTAGTTGGAAAGGCAAATTGCTATCCCTGGGAGGAAGATTGGTACTCATTAATTCGGTACTGACAAATATGGTACTGTATATGTTATCATTCTTCCTTTTCCCAAAAGGAATTCTGCATAAACTCGATTATTATCGATCCAGATTCTTTTGGCAAGGTGATAGCGAGAAAAAGAAGTATCGACTGGTTAAATGGAGTGTAGTTTGTAGTCCCAAAGATCAAGGCGGGCTTGGAGTTCATGACCTGGAAGTCAAGAACTCAGCCCTGCTGGGTAAATGGCTTTTTAAGCTCCTTACCGAGGATGGGATTTGGCAAACTATTCTTCGGAGAAAGTATATCGGCTCCAAGACGTTATCTCAGGTGGTTTGGAAACCTGGAGATTCACACTTCTGGGCTGGTCTAATGGCGACAAAAAATGTATTTTTTCGTCATGGTACTTTCTCAATTAAGAATGGAGCACAGATACGGTTCTGGGAAGATGCTTGGTTAGACAATGCACCTCTAAGTGAACAGTATCCTGCGTTGTATAGTATCGTTCGTCGCCAAGGAGATACCATTGCCACAGTAATGGCTACCTCTCCACCGAATGTGACGTTCCGACGAGTTTTGCTAGGACAAAGGCTACTGGCATGGAATACTTTAATTCAGAGGTTGGGGGATGTTAACCTGTCGCCTGAACCAGATGAATTTAGGTGGAATTTACATGTAGATGGCTCTTTCTCGGTAAAATCTTTATATAGCGCCATACTTCATTCTGATTTACCGGTTGATAACAATAAGAAAATTTGGAAGATGAAGATACCATTAAAAATAAAAATATTTGGATGGTATCTTCGTCGAAGAGTCATCCTCACCAAAGACAATCTTGTTAAGCGGAATTGGCACGGAAATACTAGATGTGTTTTTTGTCATCATGATGAAACTATTAAACACCTCTTCTTCCGATGCCAGTTTGCGAGATCTATTTGGTCTATCATCCAAGTAGCGTCTACCTTGTATCCTCCCACTAGTGTAGCCAATGTCTTTGGTAATTGGCTTCATGGAATAGATGCAAGGTTCAAGTTGCTTCTTAGGGTGGGGGCGCTAGCAGTTATCTGGGCGCTTTGGCTGAGTAGAAATGACAAGATTTTTAATGACAAAAATTTCTCCTTGTTGCAGGTCATCTACAGATGTACAGGGATTCTTCGTTCATGGTTACCTCTTCAGCGCATGGGGAACCAAGACCTATTTACGGAGGTCTGTACACGATTGGAGGCTACGGCGAGGGATACTTTTTCCCTACATGGGTGGCAGCATAGTCTACGGATTGAAGCCCCACCCACACCTTAGGCGTTATATGATTCATCGTTCCGATATGTATTTCGCCTAGATTTTTTAGTTTGGCATCTTTTTTGAACTCGAGACCTCAAAGAAACGGCTGTGTGCATCCTGATTATGCAGAGGCTGGATGTAATTGCTTTCTCATAAGTAATAAAGCATCCTTTATCAAAAAAAAAAGCTGTGTGTTAAAAGGGACAGCATGTTCATCTCCTGTACAATCTGTTGCTATACTTAGTACTATATGGAGTTGTTTGACAAAAGAGTGAGGATAAGAACATGCAGATGATTGCGGCCTTTCAGGCTCATTTTGGCCATACGGACACTCTACGTGGATGCTTTTTCCAGTCGCTGCAGCTTGTACTATCTGATTAACCTATTCTAGTAGCTCTCTTTCGCACCCGCTCATACTCATCCATGATCAAGCTGCCACCGTCCGTCCAGCCTCTCCAAGAGGCAGGCGCGCCAATACTGATTCACCGGATATACATGGCGACATAGCACACATACATCCCTAGCCAAGAGGAGAGCCAGTTCTGCGCTGAGAGTCTATAAACAAGAATTCGTATAGAAGTTCGCACTTTCATTTGGACAATTTGGTGAAATAATGTTATCTTTAATAAGATCAAGGTCATACCTTCTGGACAAAGGCTCCAAATGAACCCAGTTTTAAATTAGCGAACCCATCATCTGGCTAGAAGTTACACCATGAGTTACAACACACGCGTAAAACGAACAGCGAATCCAACAACAAAAAACAACACAAAAAAACCGGAGCGCCAGCTTGATCTAGGATGAGAGAGCCTTGTCTTATGTTGTGACAACCATGTCCACACTAACAAACCTCTAGCGCGCCAAAACTACAGCCCAAGGGAATCGACGACGAGCCGGCAGCCTAGCAGGGCTTGAGGATCCAAGTGAGGGGGCATGGTCTTGTGATGACGCCCCCAAAAAGGTACATGGTGCAAGAGCGCGTCATCGTCTTCAGCAGAGACCAAGGTCCTGCAAAGTTTTCACCTAGACCCGAAACCACCACCCCTAGAGCTCAGGTTTGGTTCAGATCAACAAACACAATATATTCCACTCGCGTAGGTAGAAGGCACATCAGCAACAGCTATGGCAAGACGCACAGGGGCTTTTTGCATGCTTTGTTCCATTACTTGATTCATGTAGGGATCTCCCGTGACCAGTAATTTGTAAACTCTAAACCTCAAAATTTTGCAATAAATAAAGGTTTTGTGCATCACTGGACCGGGTTATGTATTTCCCCATTTGAAGATAAAATAAACAAACCCACGCCCTTGCGTCTATCTTGCTTTCTTGCATGGCCATCTACGATCACCGGAGGTCCGAGCGCCGACGGCCGATGACGGTTCGGATTCAGAACTCTCAACTTGATTCGTTTTGCCGCAGGACGACCTGAATGCAGCTGTACACGACGTATGGCTTCAGCAGCCAGCAGCTAGCTAGCTGCTGTACAAGTGTACATCTTGCACTTGCGTGAAGGAACACTCGGCCAGCTTCTTCGTGCCGTCCTATGTCCTGTTGATCGTCTCCATCCCAACTTGTAGGCGCAAGTGGATATTATCTTTATCTTCAGCTTCCTTCCCTTCTTCGCATGTGCCCTTCCTCAGATCCTACCGTTTTCGCAGGTCCAGCCATTAGGGCATCTCCAACCGGGCGACCCAAACGGACGCGCTGGGCCATCCGTTTTAGGCCGTTTGCGTGGCCGAACGGATACCCGGACAGCGCCCCACGTCCGCGTGTCCGTTTGGGTCGCACGCTGCGCCCAACGCGCGGACGCAGCGCATTGGTAATAAAATAAAACAAAAATGAAAATAAAAAAGGAAAAGAACAAAACATAAATTTAAACTAGTTGGTCATTAAACTTAGCCCTATTTTGGGCAAATTTTACACAAAAGAAAGCCATATATGGCTTTAAACTAAAAAAAAAAGCAAACCCTAGCCAGGGTTTGCGAGCACGCGGTGGCCGCCGGCAGTACTACCCCCAGTAGTACTCGTCATCGTCGGCGTCGATGACGACGACGCCCCCCGGCGGCGACGCGCTGTTCCGGCTCGACACGCCGGAGGGCACCGGGGACTCCGGCCAGGGGTCCCACTGCGCCCTTTCCCAGGCGGACTGCGGGCTCGCCGGCTGCGCGGCCGTGCCTGCGCGCGGACTGCTGCCGGAGCTCCTCCTCCGCCGAGCGCTCCTCCTCCGCCGGGCGCGCGGCCGGCGCTCCTCCTCCCCGGAGCGCCGCCCGACGCGTAGCCTCCTCCCGACGGCGCGCCGGCTCCGGGAAGGCCCACGCCTCCGCACAGGCGTCCTCCACAGGCCTTCTGGACGCCTCCTCCCGGCGCGGAGGTGCGCGGCGCCTCGGCGAGGTGCGGCCATTTGGCCAGCTCGTCGAGGTCCCGCCGCTCGCGGGACGCCGCGAGTGCCGCCCGCTGCGGCTCCGGGTCGTTCTCCTCCTCCCGGGGCTGCGGGCGGGGGGCCGGGCGCGGGCGCGGGCTCGTTGATGTAGAGGCCGCCGGGCGCGGCCAGCCCGCCTAGCGGTGTGGGCGGCTGCGCGCGAGGCCGCGCCGTCGCGGATGTGAAGCATGTGCGCCGGCGCGCATCGTGCTCCACCTCGAACCACAAGTCCCGGTTGGGACTTGCGTCGCCCGCTGTGAGGTCTGCCGGAGAGTGCGCCGGCAGCCGAGCGCGGCGCCTCCGGATCTCGGCGTAGCGAGCGCGGCCGGTCGCCGGGATGGGCGGCACCGGAACCCGATCTGGGCTCGGATGCCGGCCGTGGGGGAGGTGCACGTCCCCACGGCATTGGGACGCCGGCGTCCCGGAAAATCTGCGCCACCGCTACGGTGACGTAGATCCGGTCGCGTCTGGGAGCGCCGGCGGCCCCATTGCGAACGCCGGCGGCGCGACTTGCCGGCTGCTGCCGGCCTCGTGGTCGTTGGCGGACGGCTCGAACTCGCGCTTCGGGGCCATGGCGGCGCGGAAGCTTCGAGCTCGCGCGTGCGGCCGGAGTGGAAAGTGGGGACTGGATAGGGACAGTCCCTTCCCCGATCCACATTTAATAGGGCGGGGCACCGACAGTGGGCGGCCCGAGCGGACGGGCGGACACGCGAGGACGCCGCGTGCCATCCGCGGCCACGCAAACCCGGCCCAGATTTGGGCCGGGTTTGCGTCGTTCCGGACGCCGCGGCCGTCCGCTTTTGCGGTGCGTCTCCGCGTTGGGCCGAGTTTTTGTCCGTTTCGACCCATTCGGACGCGCGGGCGCGGGATGGGTCGCCCGGTTGGAGATGCCCTTAGCTCCCCTACGCAAGTGTGCCGCTCCTAGATTTCTCTAGTCCGGCGGCACGGTGCCGTCGCCATCTGCCGCAGCCCGGCCGGACCTTCTCGCCGTGCGTACGACGTATGACGGCGACGGCTCGCTTCTGCTGCCGCATGCGTATGCGTGGTTGCTGCTGGCCGGCCGGCGACAAGGACGGCAAGAGGAGAGAGCGTAGGTACCTAGTCCCGGCGCACGCGATACATTCTGACGGCACCATCCATTCCCATCTCGAATCCATGTCGATTTTGACCAATGCGTGTACAACAGCTATAGCACAGTCGAATCGTCCCCATGCAGTTGCCTTGCCGCTACTATTGACTCCTCCGGACAGGCGTGCTGAATAGTGACTCGTGAGTGGGACAACAAGATTGCTTTCCGCAGAATCTCACACATTTTCGTGCCTCGACTTTGCAAGAATCCTACCTAGATATTTTTTTCGTGTGACCGAGGCCTCAGTTGTTGGTCTGAATCTGGTCATGCAGTGTCTTTGGTCCAATAAAACCGGCAGCAGTATATGCTCAGGAAGACGTAGGACAAAGGCAAAGAATTAGATGTCGCTTCAAGAGATTGGTAGCCGTAATAACCCCACTGATATTTCTGCAGAAGAGCTCCACATCAATTATCAGCGGCGATGATTGTTTGGATTGGAGTGTGCTGGCGGATATGAGGGCTTGATTAAGAAACCAGGATGTGTTAGAGGACTTATAATAGTTTCATTTGTGCGTAGCACAAAAAAGTCGTACCGTCTCCGTCTAATAATAATCTAATGCATCGAGGCACTTAACTATGATTTTTCTCTCTAACTTACATCAACGAAAGGTGCATTCTTTTCATAGAAGTAGCTAAGCGGCTACAAATCTTGCGTGCGGCAATATCAGTCCCGCTACCGCCACCACCGCGCCGCCTAGTGCCAAAAACCAGCAACAACACCACCACCGAGTACTCGCCTAAATGCACCGCATAAATCTTTATGTCTCACTCTTGTATATACCCTCTTCACCACTCGGAATTGCAACCCGTCGATGTACCCTTCAGCTTTTTTTCGAGAATACCATGGAAAGATGTATCAATTATATAGAAGAAAGCTCAAAAAAGCTGAGCTTGTGCCACCAATCAGCTCATCACAAAAGCCTACTCTTCCGCCTGCCACGGTAAATCTACAGGTTCAGAAAAAGGGAAAAGAACGCCGTGAAAAAGCATGGCCAGACACCATCTATTGTACTCCACCTATCTAATTGTCAGCGCGAGGGCCTCGCTGCATTGAAGACCACGCCATTTCGGTGCCTCTAGATGCACCCGAAGATGAGGATAATAGCCGTCCACATGTCTCGCATGTGCGCCACTGGGCAAGATCGAGCTGTCTGTTGAATATATTAGCAAATTTTCCCATGATTTAATCAAAGAAAACAGTAGATAAAACATGACTAAAAAGTTTGAGACTAAAGTAGTAATGCAAATCACCATAGAGTAAAGGAGCAACAAGTCTAAACAGATTGATAAGAGCAATGTGTTTCCTGACAATGAGCCTGAACATGTTGCTAGGAGAAGGAAGAAAATCATGATCTCATAAAAAGAAGACAGGAACACATACGGTCCAGAAGAGGAACCAGCGGTGGTGTTGTCGCCGTTGAGAGCCATGTTGCTGAAGAGGTTGCTGATGTCGGGAAAGAATTCGTCGTTGGGGAAGTAGTCGTCGGCCTCCGTGTCGATGTCGAAGTCAGCAGTCGCGCTAGAGCGCTCCCCAAAAACCTTATCGCCTCTCTCCCGTATAGGATGGAGAAGTCTTGAGCGGCGGAGCAAAGCTCTGGAACTGAGTGGTATGCGCATATGGTGTTGTGTCTCGTTGTGTGTCTCTGGAGAGGAGCGACCTCTTTTATAGGCACAGAGAGAGGAGCCGAACAAGCCACACGAGGAGATGAAACGAGAGGTGAACCGAACAGGCAGCAGCTCATATACCGTTCATGAGTGGCAAAAAGAAAGAGAGAGAGGCTCTTGGCTCGAGGCATTCCCGCAACCCGCGGTGCGACGTGTCGTGACGAGGTGAGCGAGCGGCGGCGGCGTCAGAGGAGGAGCGCACGTGTGGTCAGCTCCTATTTCCTCCTATTATTTCTCTCATATAAATGGTATGAAGAGCTCTCCATATAAGCTCCAACTCTTCTTCAACTAGCAATGTGAGACTAAACTTTTGTCCCACCCCCTGCCATGCATGAATGGGCCAAGTGGGTCTCTAGGATTTATTAGGAATTTATGAAATATTTATTGTGTTGATCCAATATGGGCCAAAATTCCAACACTGTCCACCACTCAAGCAGCATCACATCTCTATCAGGGAGCCAGTCCAGGCTCCCCCACCGCCTGAGAGCCCAAGTCCAGATCTCTCTCGCCACCACACACCCAAGAAGCTGGTATTGTAGCTTCTCCGGCTCTTGGTCGTAGGACGCAGGGCATGACAAGCCCCAATGTCCAAGCATGTCCGTCGTACAACATCGGTTCTTCGAGGCGTGCCACGCGAAGAACTTGCAGTTGTATGGTGCCCTGAAGCGCCAAATCTCATCCGAGACGGGGGCCTTGACCGCACCCACGAAGAAAGCTTCATAGGCCGACTTGGAGGATTATTGGCCGTCCCCCGACCAACGCCACACCAACACATCCTCCTGCTTTGGTATGAGAGCGATGGCCAAAAGCCTTTGCCACATGAGGAGAATTCCATGAGGGCGTCACTCCCCAAATCCGGCCTGGCGTCCCTCAACCATAGCCCAGTGAGACTATCCTTGACCGAGCGAGAGTCAGCACACCTCCGGTAGACCAACTTCACCATGTTTGGCGTAATGTCCGCCACCTTATCCCCATCGAGCCAATAGTCCTTCCAAAACCTAGCAGGCGTCCCATTACCGACCACATAACAGGTGGCGGTGTCCAAGATCACAATGTACATACTAGGCAACTGGATGTCGAACCCAACCCGTCTTAGCTGGATCCACTCTCTTGAGCAAGACCCATCTACAACGAAGGACAAGATTGCCTAATTGGCGAGTGAGTGGCAGGAGTTGCTCGCTCCCGAGAAAGAAATCATCTTGAAGCCCCTGGCTTCACGCACCCCAGGACGGCCCTTTGGAGTTCTTTCTGGCACGTCGTGATCCCCTGTGGATATGGTCGCCCGGATGCCTTTTCCAGTCGCTGCAGGCTGACGCTCCGATTAACCTATTCCAGCTCTCTTTCAACCCGCTCATTCATGCATGATCGAGCTGCCGCCGACCATCAAGCCTCCCCAAGAGGCAGATGGGCGCCCATGCCGATTCACATGATATATACATGCCACATGCTTTTTTTTGATCTGCATGCAACCGTACATACGTACGTACGGCCTCAGCAGCAGCTATAGTCTCCTGCATATAGCCACCGCATCTTGCGCTTGCGTTAAACAACACTTGACCAAGCTCCAGCTCGCCTCTTCGTGCCGTCCCATGTCCTGTTGCGATCTTTGAACAAACCTCTCCATCCCGACCTGTCGGCGCATGCAAGTTGATATTATCTTTATCTTCAGTTTCCTCCTCTTTCTCCCTTCGCATGTGCCCTCCCTCAGATCCTACCGTCTCGCAGGTCCAGCCATTGACCCACCACATTCCACACATTACGGGAGCGCCGCTCCCAGCTAGAATTCTCTAATCTGGCAGCGGCGCCGTCGCCGTCTTGCCTCACCCGGCCGGAACGGGCCGGACCTTCTCATCGTTTGGTACGCTGTATGACAGCAACGGGGTCGCTTTGGGCTCTGCCGGCTGCCGCCGCATGCATCGGCGCGCTAGCTGCCGGTGACAAAGGCGGCGAGGGAAAAGGAGCAGCAGAGCAAGAACTCTCAACGTAGTTCCGTACGACATGCGATATGTTCGATCGTCTCGCGAATCTATGTCACTCTCTCGACCAGTGCAAGCACGATCGTCTCGTACGTAACTCTCGTGCACTTGCCGCTACTGTTGACTCGACTGGACAGGGCGTGCTGAATAGTGAGCGGGACAACAACATTGTTATCTGAGAGATCTCACACACTTGGTACCTTGATATTTTCGTCTGATGACCAAGGACATCGTACGAGCGCTTTGTCTGATCTTGCCGTCTTGGTCCAGTATGAGGGCATCTCCAACGGGCGACCCAAACCACGCCCGCGCGTCCGGATGGGTCGAACCAGACAAAAACGCGGCCCAGCGCGCGGACCCATCCCTAAAACGGATGGCCGCGGCGTCCGGGACGACCCAAACCCGGCCCAAATCTGGGACGAGTTTGCGTGGCCGCGGACGCCGGATGCTGGTCGCTCGCGTCCTCTCCTTGTCCGCCCCTGGCCCGCCTGTCTGTCTCCCAAAACACAAACCCCTCGCACACATCTCCCGCCGCTCCGCCGCCAGCCAAGGACCGGCGATTTGGGAGAGGCGTCGACGCCGGCCACCGTCGTCGACACGCCGGCAAGCGGGGCGGAAGCATAGGTCGCGGCCCCGCGCTGCTTTCGTCGCGTCGTAGCGGAGTCGGAGGACGCCGTCGCCGTCGCCGCTGTCGTCCCACCGTCGCGAGACCTCCCGCCGTTCGCAGCTGCGCCGTTGCCGCCGGAGGTGAGCTCTCGTGCACCGTGTTTGCAGACCGCAAGTCGGCCGAGACGGCCATGGCCTGCAGGTCCCTACGGACGCACAGGATGGCCTCCGCGTGCGACGTGTTCGATGAAATGGGCATACTAAAATTTGTCCCTTTTCATCTGTAGATCATGGTGGACAGCGACGACGACTACTTCTTCAAGAACTTCATCGACACGTCACTCGGACGACGAATTTTTCACGGATGCTGCGCTGATCATCCACGATCACATTGTCTCGCAGATCCCCGTGCACCGGGGGTACTTGCCGGGGCGCGCCGCCGCCTTGAACCGCAAAAGAGAACGCGGCCAGGACCAGCTCTTCACCGATTACTTCCAACCCAAGGCATTTTACACGCCGGCCATGTTTCGCCGTCGTTTTCGGATGTCCAGACCGTTGTTCCGCCGGATAATGGATGGCGTCAAGATCTACGACGACTACTTCCACGCGAAAGTGGATGCAATTGGCAAGGTAGGCCTCTCTTCGTACCAGAAATGCACGGCAGCGATTAGGATGCTTGCATATGGCGTTGTCGGTGATTTCGTATATGAGTACACGCGCATGAGTGAGTCTACCGGCTTGGAAGCGATGTACAGGTTTTGCAGAGCTGTGATCGGTTCGTTCGGAGAACAGTACCTCCGGCAACCTAATGCAGAGGACACAGCTCGTCTGTTGTCAATCAACGCTTCCAGGGGGTTTCCTGGGATGCTTGGCAGCATAGACTGCATGCACTGGAAGTGGAAGAACTGCCCTTTTGGTTGGCAGGGGCATACAGTGGCCATTCTGAGGGGTGCACAGTCATTCTGGAAGCTGTTGCTTCACATGATACATGGATTTGGCACTCATTCTTCGGAATGGCTGGCTCGCACAATGACATCAATGTGCTGCAGCGCTCTCCGGTGTTTGATAAGCTAGCGTACGGTCAGTCCCCTGATGTGGATTTTGAGATCAATGGCCGCCACTACACCAAGGGGTACTACCTTGCTGATGGTATCTATCCACCTTGGGCTACACTCGTGAAGACAATCCGAAAACCCAACTCAGTGCAGGAGGCAAGGTTTGCCAAAGAGCAGGAGGCAGCCCGAAAAGATGTCGAGCGGGCGTTTGACATCCTCCAAGCTCGTTGGGCTATCGTCAGACACCCTGCCAGAGCCTGGGATGTGCAAACTCTGTGGGAGGTTATGACCGCATGTGTAATCATGCATAACATGATTGTTGAGGTAGAGCGGGATGATTCACTCTATGATAATGACTGGGAGGGCCAGGGAGAGTTGGTTACTCCTCAACGTGGCCCGGCATCATTCCAGGAAATTCTTCATGCACACCATGAAATTCGAGATCTAGCTGTACACAACCAGCTGCAGGCAGATTTGATCGAGCACGTCTGGCAGCATGTAGGCAACAATGCTGCAAACAACAATGATGAAGGAAATCCGGAAGCCTAGATCATTTGTATCATTTTTTCATATTTTTTTAATAGTACTTTATCCTTCATTACGTGGACAATTTAATGTGTAATAAATTTTGAGCATTTGAACTATTTTATATATTTTCTACAATTTATTTTGTGTTTTTATAGTGGATTTACAAGAAAAAGTACTGTACGGGGCCGCGACCCAAACCTGCCGCGTTGGGCGCAGGGCGCGACCCTGTTATCACCAGATTTTAACCAAATCAGAGGTGGGCCGTGATTGAGATGGGCTTGGAGAATATACACGGGAAATATGCATGAATCGGCCTTGTACAAGAGTTTGGGCTAAATTGCCCGTGTATCTGTAAATATAGTAGGATACGTGTCGGTTAGGATTAAAAGGTAGAGTTTAGCTCGTACACGGTTGGGATTATTCCCACGTTAGAGAGTCTACGGACAATAAATATGTATCTAGGGTTATTGAGAAAGGAGGACGATCACGTTCACAACAAACCAATCTAGGCGCATCGCCACCACTTGTTTCGAGGGTTTCTTCCAGGTAAGCGCTATGCTGCCTAGATCGCATCTTGCGATCTAGGCAGTATCTTGTTTATTCGTCGTTCATGTGTTGCTCGTACTGAAGCCTTTTTGATGGAGAGCAACACCGTTATCATGGATATGTTAGGGTTAGCATCGGTACTTTCTTGATGTATTTGATTAGTCATGCTACCCCTGGATATCTAGCCACCCTTGTACCGATCTTAGGTGCAAGGGTGGCACCTTGCTTAGTCGTTGTTTAGTAGATTCGATCCGTTATGATTGCTCCTTGTTCTTCAAGGATTAGTTTGATATCTACATAGTTAGGCCTTGCAAACGGGTTGAAGGATCTAGTAGCACGAAAGGTATAGTTTGCTAGTCCTAGAGAAGATGTTCCGGGAATCAACTCCACGTTGGTTTTTAGGCCTTGTCTAGGGCTGGTGTATTATCATCTTTCGTGTCTGCCAGACTCAATTACGTGTAGGACGTTCCGGTTATGTGGTGAAAACCCTAGATCGTCGTAGATCGTTTTAACCTAATATTGATCAAAGCAGGACCACCATGTTATCGTAGACCTCATACGAATCATGGGTGGATCGGCTCCTTGAGCTGATTCACAGGACAACCTGAGAGCCGATCGAGGCTCGTATTTAATGTTTACGTGTATGCCATGCAGGAAACTAGCGAAGCAATCCATCACCTTCCTGACCAGGTATAGGTCAGGTGACACGCCCTTGCATCAGCATCGGACGTGCGTGCCGGAGCATTGCGGGCCGTCGCCCGAGGGACCAGGGCCCACCAGCAGTCCTGGGAGCCTCCCGTCTCTACGTGTTGCCCGTCGCTACTCGCCGGTGAGTTTTGGTGGTCAACACATTCTGGCACGCCCGGTGGGACGTTCTTCTACATCAACTGCATCATCATCCGCATCAGAGATGGCGGAAGATCCAGTCACGTACGAAGATCTGACTGAGGAGCTCAAGAAGAAGTATGACGATATCAAAGCTCTTTTCGAAGCCGACCTCATCGGCTCTTTCCAGAGGACCCGCTCACACGGCATCAGGTGGAAAGGGTTCTCAGCTGAAGGCGCTCTCGATGGAGTGGATCTGTCTACTCCTTCAGAAGAACGCACCAGATCTCTACGTCAGGAGGTTAATCACATGGTAGCTCATTCGCTACACCGCCATTCTGAGAGCCTGGTGAACACTTTGGAGCGTGTCGCGCTTCGCGTGGTCCAGGAAATCATGAAGCATCAGTACTCTCCGTCAGGACCTGCTCTAGGGACTCACCAAGGAGAGATACCGTTCCAGACCAGACCACAGCTGCCATTCGCGCTAGCAGCACCAGAACTGCCGAGTTCACCGGCATACGTCGTCTACAAGATCGGTGGCGATCCTAGTGATTACCAGTTCTTGTATGAACCGCCTAAGGAGATCCCGCACGGATACACGTGCACATATGTGCCAGACTGCAGTAACTGGGCACGCACGAGCCAGGTTGCAGCCGCAGGGATTTCTGGAACAGCAGGAGGGGTTTCTGGATCAGATCCCGAGAAGCAGGCGTGGCTAGCTAAATATGCCACTCCAACGAATCATCAAAGCTCAACTCCTGCAGCTAGCACCGTGGATCAGATCAGTGCAATCTTGAGAGACCAGTTCAGCATGGTGCCGAAGAGGAGGACAATCGGCTATTTCAAGCCGTATCCCAACGAGTACGATTTGATCCCACTACCACCCAAGTATCGGCTCCCTGAATTCTCCAAGTTTAGTGGGTCAGAAGGCTCCAGTTCAATTGAGCATGTGAGCCGATATTTGGCACAGTTGGGCATGATCTCAGCATCAGACCCATTACGTGTGAGGTTCTTCGCATAGTCCCTCACAGGATCGGCTTTCGGGTGGTACACCTCGCTGCCACCAGATTCAATCCGGACTTGGAAGCAGATGGAAGAGAAGTTCCACATGCAGTACCACTCAGAGGCTTCCGAGGCTGGCATTGCCGATCTAGCACAAGTACGGCAGAAGCGCGGAGAAACGGTATCGGAATACATCCAACGCTTCAGGACCGTCAGGAACCGATGCTATTCGGCTCGTTTGAATGAAAAAGAAGCAGTCGAGCTGGCAGTGGTGGGTCTCGCGTCGCCGATCAAGGATATGGCTTCCCAAGCAGAGTACGCTTCACTGGCGCATATGGTTCAGAAACTATCATTATATGAACAGCGCCACCCAGAATTGTACCAGGACAAGTTCAAGCGCCCGGTAATCCTGGTCAAGACAGAAGAAGATGAAGACTCTGCAGGAGATCAGGAGGTAGCCGTGGCTGAATGGACTCGGGGGGCAAACCCCGTGTCCTGCAAGTGGGTTAAACCACAAGGTCCTGCAAGAGGGTTTGACTTCGACGTAAGCAAAGCTGAGCAGATTTTCGACCTCTTACTCAAGGAGAAGCAGCTGAAGTTACCCGAAGGCCACAACATCCCTACGGTGCAAGAGCTGAACGGAAAGCCATATTGCAAGTGGCATAACTCGTTCACCCATACCACCAACGACTGCAAAGTGCTGCGTCAGCAGATCCAAATGGCGATAGAACAAGGCCGTCTAATTTTCAGCCAGTACGCCATGAAAGTGGACACGCATCCGTTCCCCGCCGTTAACATGGTGGAGTGCACTTATCCCGGGAGGTGCCAGCCAGGTTTCTCGTTCAGCATTAACATGGTAGGACCTGTGTACCACCCCGGTAAGGACAAAGACAAGAGCAGTCGATCTCGTGCCAAGGAAAAGGAGGAGGCCGTTCCGCGCGACCGGCCCCGACACGATGGCAAGCGCTACATCACAGAGGGAGAAGTGAGGAATGTGCGATACCAGCGACCTCTCTCTGAGCATCTCCTCAACAAATATGAGCGTCAGTACGACCAACGCCGGCGATACAACGACGACGACGAAAGAGATCGTCGGTCTAGTGTGGACAACAGGAAATATCGTCGGTATGATCGAGACGACGAAAGATATGAGCGTCGTTCTAAGGAAAAGTCAAGAGAGCAGGACGACGTGGATTGTCCTTTCTTCAAGCATTGCTGAGACTCAGGAATGAGCCGATTGCCTACAATCGGCAACTGCCCGAAATGTAGACAGAAGAAGAAGGACACAGGAGACGTGTCAGTGTTCAAACGTCTAGGGCCTCTCCCATCTCGGAACAAGCAAGCTGAGTCCTCTCGGGTGGAAGATCTCGAGGAGTTAGAAGACGAGGAAGAAGAAGAAGAAGATAAATACCACCGGCCAAGGTGGTGCCCTGATGGACTCAGCCACTCCCAAAAGCGTAGGGTTCAGCGACTACGTTGCTTGGAGGAAGTCGAAAGGTTATACCTGCACACGTTGAGGAAAGCGCGGCCCGATCTGACCGCGAAAATTCAGCAAACTCTGGACGAAGAGGGTCGACCACAGAATAAAGAGTGGCGCCCCAAACAAAAGAAAGCCGATGATAAGACATCGGCTGGCACAAACATGGTGTTCATTCTTTCGTCGGAGTTTTGTGCTCCTGGAACAGAAGAGGCACCTGTGGCACAACTTGACTGCGGCCCACGGCCAGTTATCTTTGAGAAGCCACGAGAAAGGAGCTACAGACACCTGAAGGCCCTGTACTTACGAGGTTATATCAATGGGCAGCCTGTCAACAAGATGCTAGTTGATACCGGAGTGGCAGTCAACATCATGCCATACTCCATGCTACGTCGTCTGGGACGCTCTAGTTCGGATCTGATCAAGACCAACGTCACATTGAGCGATTTCAACGGCCAAGCATCAGAAGCACAAGGTGTTCTGAACGTGGATTTGACCGTAGGCAGGAAAACCATCCCTACGTCATTCTTCATCGTCGATAGCAAGAGCACCTACGCTGTCCTGCTAGGGAGAGATTGGATTCACGCCAACTGCTGCATTCCATCCACAATGCACCAATGCTTAATACAGTGGGATGGAGATGAAGTAGAGATCGTCCACGCATATGACTCAGCCGAGATCTCAACGGCTGGCATGAACATTTGGGAGGCGGCAGGCCAAGAGCCACTCTCCGGAGTCAGTTTGGACGACTGTGAGCGCATCGACGTGACAAAAAACGGTGTGAGGCTGGTCTTATCCACCGGCCTGACTGTATAACAAGAGCAAAGACTATGGATGTACGTGGCAAGGCCGATCCCTGCGATCGGCCCCAAAAAATAAAAAGTAATAATCTCGCTTCAAGTATGTCACGTAGTCATAGTAGCGGGATTTCTTCCCGTAGCAGAGCACGAACAAGATGTAAACCTTCATTGAGCAATGCAATCAAAATGGGGGCCGATTCCAGCAATCGGCCCATATTATCCTCGCCATACGTTTTGCCTGTGTTGAGCGTCGATCTAACAGGTGACGGAAAGCTAGGGTATAGGTTTACATCGGCTGATGAGCTAGAAGAGGTTGACATTGGTCCTGGGAATAAGCCACGACCAACTTTTATCAGCAAAAAGTTAGATCCGCACTTGAGGAGCCTGATGATAGCTCTGTTGAAAGAATACCCAGATTGCTTCGCATGGGATTACACAGAGATGCCTGGGTTAGACAGGAGCATAATTGAGCATCGGCTCCCTCTCAAGAAAGGATTTCGGCCATTCCAGCAACGGGCACGTCAGATGAAGGCCGAAATTCTTGAAGAAGTCAAGAAAGAGATCGAGAAAATGTTGACCGCCGGGTTCATCAGGCCATGCAGGTATGCTGAATGGATTTCCAGTATTGTACCTGTAGAGAAAAAGGACGGCCGATGGCGTGTTGCCATAGATTTTCGAGATCTCAACAGAGCCACTCCAAAGGATGAATATCCAATGCCTGTGGCAGAAACATTGATCAATGCAGCTGCTGGCTATAAGGTGTTAAGTTTCATGGATGGCAATGCCGGCTACAACCAAATTTTCATGGCTCCAGAAGATATACACAAGACTGCATTCAGAGTACCAGGATCAGTGGGCTTGTTTGAATATGTGGTCATGACTTTTGGGCTGAAGAATGCCCGTGCAACATACCAAAGAGCCATGAATTACATTTTTCATGATCTGATTGGCAAGTTGGTGGAAATTTACATCGATGACGTGGTGGTCAAGTCTGTCTCCATAGAAGGACACTTGGATGATTTGCGACGCATCCTAGACCGAACTAGAAAATTCGGGCTAAGAATGAATCCAAAGAAGTGTGCCTTTGGTGTGACGGCCGGTCAGTTCCTAGGTTTTTTGGTTCATGAACGTGGAATTGAGATCGGCCTGAAAAGTCAGGAGGCAGTACGTAACATGCAGCCACCTACCACGAAGAAGGAACTCCAATGTCTTATGGGCAAGATCAACTTCGTCTGACGGTTCATCTCTAATCTGTCAGGACGAATTGAGCCGTTTATGGCATTGGTGAAGATTAAATCTGATGACGAGTTTCACTGGGGGCAGAACAGCAGCGAGCGTTTGACGAGATCAAGCGGTATCTAACAACGCCGCCTGTATTAGTTCCACCTCAGCAAGACAGGCCGTTCTATATCTACTTATCAGTAGCTGACACGTCCATCGCTTCAGTGGTGGTTCAACTATATGATGGTGTGGAAAAGGTAGCGTTCTACCTCAGCAGAAGGATGTTGGATGCAGAGACAAGGTATCCTGAGATCGAGAAGTTATGCCTCTGCCTATTTTTTACCTGCACCAAGCTTCGTCACATCTTTCTGACAGCCGAAGTTGTCATCATATGCAAGTCAGACGTTGTCAAGCACATGCTGTCGGCTCCTGTTTTGAAAGGCCGACTTGGTAAGCGGATGTTTGCGTTATCGGAGTTTGATCTCCGGTATCAGCCTGCAAAAGCAGTCAAGGGACAAGCTTTGGCCGATCTTATAGATGAACGAATCAACACTGATATAGCAGCACTATCTGTACGTGCATGGGCTATGTTCTTCGATGGATTGGCTTGTGACGATGGTTGTGGCATCGGCATTCTGCTCGTGTCGCCTCGGGGGGCAACATATTCCTTCTCCATCAGGCTATCTACCCCTTGCACCAACAATGTAGCTGAGTATGAGGCAATACGCAAGGGAATGGAGTTGCTTTTGGAAGCCGGGGCAGAAGCGGTGGAACTTTTTGGAGACTCTAAGTTGGTGATTTCCCAGCTCACGGACGAATACAAGTGCGAGAGTGAGTCACTCTTCCCATTATGGATGGAATGCCGTGAGCTGATGGCACAATTTCGGTACATCAACTTCAATTGGGTCCCAAGATCTCAAAATACCGAGGCCAACGATCTCGCACAGATGGCGTCAGGCTACAAGGACATACCAGACGGGTCAGAAGTTCAGGTGCAGTTCCTGGAACAGGATGACTGGAGAGCCGATATCTTCAATTACTTGAAGGATCCGGCTCGGGGGGCACCTAAACGGATAAGGTATAAGGCCATGAAATATGTCCTTATAGGAGATGACATGTTCTACAGGACGTTAGAAGGGTTACTGATCAAATGCCTGGGACCAGCCGAGTCTAATCGGCTCTTACACGAGGTGCACGAAGGCGCCTGTGGAACTCACCAATCGGCTCATAAGATGAAGTGGCTGATTAGGCGATCAGGGTTTTACTGGCCCACCATGCTTGAGGACTGCTTTAGGTACTACAAAGGGTGTCAAGCGTGTCAGATGTTTGGGAAAATTCAGATGGTGCCTGCATCAGCAATGAACCCCATCATCAAGCCTTGGCCATTTCGAGGTTGGGGCATGGATATGATCGGTAAAATCCATCCTGCATCGAGCAAAGGCCACGAGTGGATTTTGGCCATTACAGATTACTTCACTAAATGGGTGGAGGCCGTCCCTATGAAGAAGGTAAAATCGGAAGATGTTATCAATTTTGTGAAAGAACATGTCATTCATAGATTCGGGATTCCCCAGACTATCACGACCGATGGAGGATCGGTCTTTGTTTCGAAGGAATTCAGGAAGTTCTGCGATGACATGGGGATTAAGCTGATCCGATCGTCTCCATACTATGCTCAAGCCAACGGGCAAGCTGAAGCGTCCAACCAGAGCCTTATCAAGCTGATTAAGAGGAAAGTTGATGAGAACCCTAGGCGTTGGCATGAGGTATTGTCGGAAGCTTTGTGGGCCTATCGCATGTCATGCCATGGAGCTACAAAAACTTCGCCATACCAGCTGGTCTATGGGCAGGAAGCCGTATTGCCTTGGGAAATTACGGCTGGATCGAGACGTGTTACGTTTCAGAATGATCTAACAGCTGAAGAATATGCAGCCCTGATGAGTGATACTATTGAGGATTCAACGGAACTCAGACTTTGGTCGTTGGAGAAGATTAAAGAAAACAAAGCCAAGGTAGCCCGTGCATACAATAAGAAGGTGAGACCAAAGGAGTTTCAGGTTGGTGATCTAGTATGGGAAGCTGTGTTGCCATTAGGGACTAAGGATAAAGAATATGGTAAATGGTCTCCTAATTGGCACGGTCCGTACAAAGCCGACCAGGTTTTGAAGGGTAATGCATACATGCTCGAGCAGCTGGACGGTGTTAAATTCCCAGTAGCCGTCAATGGTCAACACCTCAAGAAATATTTCCCGAGCATGTGGCATGACGGACAATGAAATATGGGGGCCGATGCATAAAATCGGCCAGTAAAAAAAAATTTACCTCCAAATCACAGCCGATGCACGGACATCGACTTTAGAGATATGGATACCAGTACAGCCGATGCACAGACATCGACTTCAGACTAAAAAGCCGATGCACAGCCATCGACTCTAGAGGAACAAGCTCAATCAGATAACCTTAACAGATTATGTTCAGACCAAAGACTGTGGCACTGGGATGAATCTGTGCGTTTGAGATCTAAGGTTTGCGTGGATGCAGATTGGACCTGTTTGGACGGCAATTTGGGGGATCTGATTTTATTCTCTCAAACGAAGGTTGCAGATGACCGTGTAAATAGGCAACTGATTTGGCCTTAATCGCGTTTTATGGTAAAGGCCGATGCCCTGCCATCGGCTCTTTGCACGTTGACTTACTTTGGCAATCGGCAAATTTGATGTGAAAGCAAAATTGACAGAGGAACATTTTCTTCATTAATAGAGGGGATTTCTTACAAAGAAAGAGCCGATTGCTCAAGGGAGGAAGAACAAAAGAAAGGTCTATTGACCAATCTGCTACTACTACTAGACCTATACTAGTAGATGCTGCTCTACGGGCCGTCGCTGCCCTCGTCGTCGCCGTTGGAGCTGCCGTCGGCACTGCTGCCGGCGGGCTCCTCGTCGCTGCTCCCGTAGCCCTCATTGGGAGCCTCCTCCTCCTCGTCGTCGTCGTCATCATCTGATCCGGCGCGGAAGCGCTTCGCCGGCGGGTAGTCTTCGAGGGAGTCGTCGTCCTCCTCTTCTTCCTCCTCCTCGGAGGAAGTGTAGTCGTCCCAGGAGAACGAGTCATCCTCGCTCTCCGCCTCCAGTTCCCCATCGGCGAGGAACTGGAGGTCATCGTCTCCGCTGGTCAAGGACTTGTCGTCCTCAGACCAGACGGAGGAGTTGTGGTCCTCCTGGTCCCATTCCTCTGGGGCGCGGTGGTTGTGCGCCGCCGTCAAATCCCACTCCGGCGTGGGTTCGCGGGAGGAGGAAGATGAGGAAGAGGAGGATTGGGAAGAAAGACCCGACGAGGCGGAGGAGGAGGAAGAGGAAGACATTGCTACAGGAGAAGGGGGTTTTTTTGGTGCCGATGGCTAGAACAGAGCAAGGGGATGAAAAGGCGAACTGTTCGGCGCGGTTAAATAAAAGGGGATATAGTGGAGATTTAATGCCACAACGGTTTCCGAGGAGGTGGTGCCAAAAGAAAAAAAAACTGTCAGATCACGCGGAGAAGTTGAGAAGGCAAGGCATCATGATGAAGGATACTGTGACGGTTCTGCTCTGCCACGACATGACCCGACGAAGAAAGAAAAAACATAGTGGTTTTGGAATTATCATTGCCAAAACCAGGGGGGCATGTGTTATCACCAGATTTTAACCAAATCAGAGGTGGGCCGTGATTGAGATGGGCTTGGAGAATATACACGGGAAATATGCATGAATCGGCCTTGTACAAGAGTTTGGGCTAAATTGCCCGTGTATCTGTAAATATCGTAGGATACGTGTCGGTTAGGATTAAAAGGTAGAGTTTAGCTCGTACACGGTTGGGATTATTCCCACGTTAGAGAGTCTACGGACTATAAATATGTATCTAGGGTTATTGAGAAAGGAGGACGATCACGTTCACAACAAACCAATCTAGGCGCATCGCCACCCCTTGTTTCGAGGGTTTCTTCCGGGTAAGCGCTATGCTGCCTAGATCGCATCTTGCGATCTAGGCAGTATCTTGTTTATTCGTCGTTCATGTGTTGCTCGTACTGAAGCCTTTTTGATGGCGAGCAACACCGTTATCATGGATATGTTAGGGTTAGCATCGGTACTTTCTTGATGTATTTGATTAGTCATGCTACCCCTGGATATCTAGCCACCCTTGTACCGATCTTAGGTGCAAGGGTGGCACCTTGCTTAGTCGTTGTTTAGTAGATTCGATCCGTTATGATTGCTCCTTGTTCTTCAAGGATTAGTTTGATATCTACATAGTTAGGCCTTGCAAACAGGTTGAAGGATCCAGTAGCACGAAAGGTATAGTTTGCTAGTCCTAGAGAACATGTTCCGGGAATCAACTCCACGTTGGTTTTTAGGTCTTGTCTAGGGCTGGTGTATTATCATCTTTCGTGTCTGCTAGGCTCAATTACGTGTAGGACGTTCCGGTTATGTGGTGAAAACCCTAGATCGTCGTAGATCGTTTTAACCTAATATTGATCAAAGCAGGACCACCATGTTATCGTAGACCTCATACGAATCATGGCTGGATCGGCTCCTTGAGCCGATTCACAGGACAACCTGAGAGCCGATCGAGGCTCGTATTTAATGTTTACGTGTATACCATGCAGGAAACTAGCGAAGCAATCCATCACCTTCCTGACCAGGTATAGGTCAGGTGGCACGCCCTTGCATCAGCATCGGACGTGCGTGCCGGAGCATTGCGGGCCGTCGCCCGAGGGACCAGGGCCCACCAGCAGTCCTGGGAGCCTCCCGGCTCTACGTGTTGCCCGTCGCTACTCGCTGGTGGGTTTTGGTGGTCAACAGACCCAAACGGACGCGCGGATGCGGGGCTCCGTCCGCGCGTCCGCTCGGCCACCCAAACTGCCCAAAACGGACGGCCCAGCGCGTCCGTTTGGGTCAGCCGGTTGGAGATGCCCTGACCGGCGTATATGCTTGTAGAAAGATGCAGGACAAAGCCAATGATTTAGATGCCTCGAGTCTGAGATGTTGTAGCCGTAAGGGCATGTCTATTAGGTCGGCCCATCGGGTCCTGGGTTGTCCGAACCAATCCGTGTGGACAGACGGTCTGCCAACGCACGCTCCACCGGCACGACCGAAATATAAAGGATGGATCCATCCGATTCAACCTATTCGTTCATCAAATTTGGAAAACATATGCGTCTGTACGGACAGCACGTGGACCACACGAGTGTCCGCCCGTTGGCCATCGGGCCCAGCTTGTAAATGGACTACCAAAAAAAAGTACTCGCGGATTGAGGGAGTATATATAAATTGATCGTAACACTGGGGTTCTACTAAAATGGAAATGTCCGTAAAGTCATTATTTGTTCGTTCCCTACGGCATTATTTTTTCGCATACTCATATTTTTTCATCTCTTAATTCTATGTCCCCAAAATGTGCTGACGTTTGTTCAATGGTGTTTGTACCAAGGGACTGGTGAATGAACTAGGTCTTTAAGATTTGTTTATTTCACGTGCATACTTAATGACAACAACCAAAGTTACATTGTTAATACACAAGTGTATAATTTTGTAAATATATTCCGCGTACAAGTCTACTCACATTGCGTCAGCATTGAAGTGGGGCATGCAGGATCCCGCGAATATTTTATCTCTCTTTGATCTCAATATAGAACTTAATAGATTATTCACGCAAGATCATTTTGCTAAACCCTATTGGATGTTGTCTTGCCCAGCCACTAATATATAGACACATCAGCAGCGCAAGTGATGAGCTGGATTAATGCTCAAGAATGGCCAATATTTTAGTCAGCCACTAAATAATTGACAAATCGGCGATACCACATGGCATGTACATTACTTAAAGGAACCTAGAAAAATTCGTTGGAGGGATAAATAAAGATCAAGACCTGTTACATTGTCTTAATTTAGAAAAATCCAAACTTAAACCGAAACTATAGCTTAGTTTATTCTTTAGTAAAATTAATATAAATGGAAGTAGGTCAAAGTTTGTCAAACGAAACATTTTCAGAAAAAAATATCTAATGTACCTAGTGTTCCCTATGGGCGTTAGATTAATGAATGCAACAAATATACATTTCCCCACCAAGTTCAGGTATACTATTTAGGTAATAGAAATTTTAAAAGATCACAACTCTAATTCTATTTAATATTCATATATGCTGCTCCTACGAACTAAAGAACATAATCCAAGACCTGTATGAAAATTCGAAATAAGAAATGGAATGATATAATTAATTTTCAAAAACTGCAACATGATCTTTGATCTTACAAAAAAAAAGAAACCTTCTACGTCTTGCTGTCTTGCATGTACTCTCTCACAATCTTTCACTCTCTATGTCTCTCCCCTCTCTCTCTCTCTCTATGTCTCTCTCTCCTTCTAACTTAATTTTTTTTTGAAAGTTCCTATACAATATTATTCAAGCCAAGCCATCTCACACATATTTAAGGCATTTTTAGAATCCTATGCAATTCTAGAGGAGGCGACAAATGGTTTAATTGTGCAAGAAACCATGCATGCTACTCTCAACAGTCTATTTACCTTATTTATTTACACTAATTGCATGTTACTAATTCAGGTAAGAGCTAATAACCACATCTCGCACAAGAGAAGCTTATGCACAACCAATCCACAAACATATCTTCTAGCGACAAACTTACATGGTTAATATACGTGCACATAAATGGCGACTCCCCTCTCCCACCCAACGTCTTCCCTGGCGACTCCATGGCGATTCTAGGCGCTCGACGGCCATGGATCTCCGAGCTCGCCTGGACTTTTCTCCGGGCATCCATCTGGCTGGCAAGGTTCGATCTAATCTCTCCTCCCCTATCCACTCCCTTTCCCCTGATCATGGTTTCCACCTCGTTGTCTCCTTTGGTCGATCTATGTTCCGCCTTGAAGAATCCCAAGTTGCTATTGCTCTAGAAGCATGTATTGGTGGCATTGATCATTACCTTCGTGTTCTCTCTCTTCGAGATCGAGTTTTCAGATTCACCGTTTGCTCTAAGGATGTTGGTTTCATTATTAAGAATCTCAGATCTTACTCTTGTCAACACTTTTCTTGTTTCTTCCATATCTGGAGCTCGGGAGGACCCAATTGGAGATTTGAACACCGGCGTTGGATCCATGAATCAAACGCTGAATGGATTTACATTCCGAAAAAGCATCATCTTCTTACTGGAGCCAACGCTGTGCCGATCTTTGTTCATCGTCAATTCATCCCTGTTTCTTGTTCATCAGATGTTTCGCCTGATCCACTTTTTTCGCATCCCCCATCATCATCCCGCTCACCCGTTTTTTCAAATTCTCCGGCCCGATCCATGACCCATGTCAGCCCTACACCGTCACCGCCTCAGCCCACTCAACCCAACCAAGACCCATCCCATGTCAGCCCTACGCCGTCAACACCATGCCAAAACCCATCCATAACAAACCCTGCCAAACTAAACCCAAATATGTCTCCACCTATTCCGCTCCCTATCTGCTCACGCTGCCTTGCGACGGGGCATACCTCGGTTGATTGTTTTTCTGAGATAAGATGTCGATCTTGCTACCATTATGGGCATATCAAAAAACATTGTCTCAACCGGAGGTTTCAGCAACCAATCTATCGTATCAAATCTAAACCTGCCGCTACACATGCCTCAAATTTCGCGCATACTGTTTCCAGAGACCCTCAGCCCATAAACCCCGATCCCATCTCTGCAAACCCTTGCCTCTGCAACCCTTCACCCATCGTCAACGAGATGGCTACCTACCCCTGCGACCCCTACCCTCACCTCCCCCTTGGCACCAACATCATCCCGCCATGCATCCACCGCCTTCGCCGTAGCCACCATATCTTCGGTGGAGGTCAACTGCTGATCTGTGATGACTGGGCTATCGCTGCCATTGAACCTCCTGTTGAACCTGAGCAATTCCAAGGAGCTGTGGATATCATTGTGGAGTTCTTGCATGATCAGGGTTTTACGATCCGATCTACCTCACGATCTGGTATGGGCACTGCACTCCTCCAGTTCCCCAATTCTCTGTCCATGGAACTAGCTGTCAGTCGTAGTCCTTTCTTCATTGGAGATTCCGTGCTCCGTCTTATCCCACACAATAGAGGGCTCAACTACAGAGATTGCACCTTTACTCACGATGTATGGATTATGATGATGAACTTCCCTCTTGAAGCGTGGATGGTGGAAAAAATTCGTGAATCTGTTAGCTCCTTTGGACGCTTCTTAGTCTGGCACCGTGATAATTCAAACAAAGCACGCATCATTGTGAAGATTAGGGTTACCAACCTCCTGGATATACCTATCAGCCATGTTCTTGTGGAAAATACTAATGATGCAGGACACGGACAATCATGGACATCAGTCATCTATATCCTGGATGCTAGACTGATTGGTGGTCTTGGACCTGATGAAGATCCTATTGATGATGAAGCTAACCCTCATCCCCTACCCAACATCCCTTTCGGGGGTATATGGGATGATGAAGATCCTGAAGAGAACCCAGCTGATCATCAGGATCATATGGATTTTAATGGTAATGACGCTCATCATGTGCCCCATGCTGCTCCTGCTGCGGATACTGAACCCATGGTTCATACGCCGACTCTTCCTGTGCACGGTCAGACTTCCTCTGCACAAGCTTTTGCAGCTTCATTGGCCACGAACACCCTTAATCCTATGATTGAAGCGGTTGACAGTTATACAGCTTTGAACAAACTTATGGTTGATATGCTCCAACACGCACCGACTGTGATCAACAATATCAACACTAGTTGTGTCTCTGGCGTCCGTGTCTCCACTTTGGATGTGATTGATGTTGCCTCAGCTGCCCGTAAGTGTTTGCTCACTGTCTATGTCTCTGAACCTGCTCCAGCTCCAATCTCCACGGTTCAGATTACTGAGATTTTTGATGAGCCACCATTGCATGATCTGCAAGTAGATAGCCAGGCCTACCTATCCCCTGTTCATGACTATTATGATGATCATGATGCATCTGATGAAGTTATGGACAACTTGGACCTGAATCAATCACCGGTTTCAGTGGTTCAAGGTGATCACATCTCTGCTAAAAGAAAAGCTGCTGAACCAAAAGATGTGACTGAAGTTCGTCGCAGCACGCGTATTGCGACTAAGAAAGCTGGCTACAAGACCAAGGAAGCAAAGGAAATGGCAGAATTGGGCAATTCAGTGAAGATTACTGAAGCCAAACAGAATGATGCGAAGAGCAAAAAAGCCAAAGGAAAAAACAAGCAGCAGCAGCGCCCCTCCTCCTCTTCGACACATCAGGCTATTATCATAGATGAATCAGCTCCTCCACCGCCTGAACTTCCGATTGAAACCATTCAAGCTATTGCTATCAACCAGTGCAAGGTACCTCCTAGTGAGGTGACTAAGGAAAGGCTCAACTCCACCAGTGGCTAATGGAGTACAACCATCCATCCTTTCAGCCTGGCCCGCTTCATGGCCACCTTTTATTTGTTTTTTATCCACCGGTCATCATCCTCCATCTCTGTCTTTTTTCCAAGTCGTTTGTAATAATCAGGATTTGGTATTATGGGCATGTACTTACTCAATCTTGGAGTACCCAAAATACCTCTCTACTCCTCCTTAGAAACTCTGGTTTTATCGATTATATTTTGGCATGTGGTATGTTTCTTATGAGATCTATTCCTCTATTCTTCATATCATATATTCCTACTGCTTACATGCCTATGTCCCAAATACCCTGTCTGTCATTTTTTCATATGATCAATTACTTTGATCATATCATAATATTCAATTTAGCAAAGTATCCCAATGAATAGAAACTGGAATTTATTGGATTGGAATTTGAGGGGTATTAATTCGCAAGATAGATGGGATGACATAAGGCAAAGATCTGAGGAAAGTAATTGTGCTATTATGTGCTTCCAAGAAACCAAAAGAGAACATTTTGATCTGGCTTATATTAAGAATTTCTGCCATAGAAAATTCAATTCTTTTGCATATGTACCCTCTATTGGCAACTCGGGGGGTATTATCACTATCTGGAATGGCAGTCTGTTTACTGGCACCATCATAAGTCAATCAAGCTTTCAGCTCACTGTTGAATTTAAATGCAACATCTCCAATACTATATGGACTGTGACTAATATCTATGGGCCAGCTCATGAAGATCGCAGACAAGAATTTATTGATTGGCTCAATAATTTTGATTCTTCGGCTATGAAATTCTGGATGATCCTAGGGGATTTTAATCTCATTCGTGATCCACAAGATAGAAGCAGACCTGGTGGGAACTCAAATAATATGTTGGCATTCAATAGTGCCATTCTTGCACATGACTTGGAAGACATACCTATTAAAGGACGTGCATATACTTGGAGTAATATGCAATCTCAACCTTTGTTAGAAAAACTGGATTGGATTTTCACCTCACCTGATTGGACTTTGGAATTCCCCAATACCATGGCTTTCCCTTTGGCACACATTGGATCGGATCATATCCCTATTCATATTCAAATTGGATCACATATTCCAAAATCCCAAATTTTCAGATTTGAGAACTATTGGTATGATTTTGATGGTTTTATGGATATAATGTCTTCAGCTTGGAATAATGCACCATTCAAGAGTGACGCTGCCTTAGCTCTTAATTCGAAATTCAAATGTCTCCGATCGGCCCTGAAGAAATGGAGTAGAAATATTTCTCAACTCAATAATACCATATGCAAATGCAATTACACTCTTGCTATGATTGATGGTATTGAAAATCAGAGAAGTCTCACTACTATGGAATATAACTTCAGATCTATTCTCAAAGTGCATACTGCAAAACTACTGGAAGCCAAGAGAATATATTGGAAGAACAGAGCGAAAATCAGATGGATAAACCTGGGTGATGAGAACTCTAAATTTTTCCATGCCATAGCTACCCAAAGTTATCGGAAAAACTATATTACCTCTCTGAAAACTGAGGACAATTCTCTTGTTACCAATCATGATCATAAAGCGGCTATTATATGGAATTCATATAAGGACAGACTAGGGATTTCTAATGAAGTATCCATGCCTTTCAATCTCAATGAACTGGTACACAGGCATAATCTTGATCATCTTGACAGTCCATTCACCAATGAGGAGATTATGGCTATAATTAAAGAGATGCCAACTGATAGAGCACCAGGCCCAGACGGTTTCAATGGTTTCTTTATGAAAAAATGTTGGGACACTATTAAGCAGGATTTCTTTAAACTGGTGAATGATTTTTATCATGGAAATATCAATCTGGACAGTATCAATTCGGCATATATCACTCTAATCCCTAAGGTGAATGACCCTGAGAATATGAATGACTTCCGGCCGATATCTTTGGTCAGTCTACCAATCAAATTTCTTACCAAGCTCCTGGCCAACAGATTGCAGAAAGAAATCATTCCTATGCTCCATCAGAACCAATATGGCTTCATAAAAGGCAAGTCTATTCATGATTGCTTGGCTTGGACCTATGAATATCTTCACATATGCCATCTATCGAAGAAACCAATCATCATTCTGAAAATAGACTTTGAAAAAGCTTTTGATAAAGTTGAATACAGTGCTATTATTGCAATGTGTTCTGCTCTTGGTTTTGGACCTAAATTTCTATCCTGGATCAAACAAATTCTCTACTCGGCTTCCACTTCAGTTCTGCTCAATGGCGTCCCAGGGAAAAAAATCAAATGCAAACGTGGTGTGAGACAAGGTGACCCACTTTCACCGCTCCTATTTGTTTCCACAGCAGAAATCTTGCAATATGTCATCAATGATGCTTGGCAAAGGGGAGAGATTGCCCTACCTATTGATAATGACTTTGGGCAGAAATTTCCTATTATTCAATACGCTGATGATACGCTACTCATTATGCCAGCATGTGCTAATCAATTGGCAAAACTGAAGGATATTCTATTTTTATTTAGTGGCGCTACAGGACTGAAAGTTAATTTTCACAAAACTTCTCTGGTGCCTATCAATATTACACAAGAGGAAGCACAGAATTTAGCCTCATCTTTTGGCTGTAGAGTGGAAGGCCTTCCTTTTACTTATTTAGGCCTTCCCCTAGGCACTACTAAACCTTCTGTTGATGATTTAATGCCCTTGGTTTCAAGATTGGATAAAAGGTTGTCAGGTATCTCTTCCTTGCTCTCATATACTGGAAGACTGACATTACTCAACACCACTTTGAATGCTATTCCCTTGTATGCTATGTGTACAATCAAGATCCCAGTGACTATTTTTGTCCATTTTGAGAAGAGCGGAAGACAATTCTTATGGGCAAATAAGGATGATTTCAAACATGGAAAATGCCTGGCAAGCTGGGACATGGTATGTAAGCCAAAGGATCAAGGTGGTCTGGGTGTTCTTAACTTAAGAATCCAAAACAAGGCCCTACTCATGAAGAATCTTTATAAGTTTTATAACCACCAAGACATTCCTTGGGTAAATCTTATTTGGCAAGCTTATTATCACAACATCAATAATACCCCCCACTTATGCAGTAGGAAAGGCTCATTCTGGTGGAAAGATTGTCTATCCATGGTGGATGATTTCAGAGATTTGACTACATGTTCTGTTCATAAAGGAAACTCAATATCATTGTGGTTTGACCAATGGGATAATAATAGTAAGAAGGGAACCCAATACCCACGTCTTCTTTCTTTTGCTAAGAATGACAGAATAAATCTGCATAAGGCTACTGGACTAGAGGACTTATATGATCTCTTTCATTTGCCACTGTCTATTGAAGCTCATCAAGAATTCAGGAGTTTGCAGTTGGATTTAAATGGAATTAATAGCTCAGATCGTGATGATATATGGTGTCTTAGAGGAAATGAGGCTTCTTTCTCTACAAAGAAACTTTATCGAGCTCTTATTGGTAATTATGAAGTGCCTAAACCAATTCTTGATATATGGAAAACATGCAATATTCCGAGGCAGAAATTTTTTGCATGGTTGCTCATGAACAACAGACTGAATACTAAGGATCTCATGTGCAGAAAGAATTTCTTTGTGCAAATTAAAGACTGTGTTTTGTGCGATACATGTCCAGAGGAAACCCTGATGCATCTTTTCTTTGAATGCTCTTTCAGTCAAAGTTTTTGGTGGGCTATTGGTATTGAATGGAATACTGACTTTCATCTCATTCATATGATTTCTGATGCATGCCAGAGGTACAAAATGAGTTTCATCATGGAAATAATCATATCGGGATGTTGGGCTATATGGGATCAGAGAAATGGCCTAATCTTCAGAGACATTGCTCCATCTCTTTTATCATGTTCATCTTTCTTTAAAACCATCTGTGCCTCTAATCTTCTTAGGGCTAGACCCAGTTTGAAGGAAGGCATGACTTCCTGGATTGATATTTTGTAAATTGATAGAATTGTAATCCCCCCACCGCCTGTACATTTATTCACCCATTATAATATAAAAATCGACAAGCAGTAGGGTTTTTGCCCTACTGTACCGTGTCAAAATAAATAAATATACGTGCACATAACTGAAATCCAATTTCACATTAGACAATGGTCAAATAATTAACCGTGAAACTTATAATATTTCTAAATTTTTGATGCATTGTTCATGTGTTTTGATTTTTCAACATGATACATATTGGTTGAGCAAAAACTGATTCTCAAATTTTGTAGAACGATGAATACTGCTCGAGCATTATGATATAGTTTGCATGCCATACAAGTAATCCTTGTAACCCATTGTGCCAAATATCATCAACATCCTAAGATTTTGTCTAATATACTCCATTTTCAACACTCTTTGTTGTTCTTCATTTCAGAACCTTGTATTCTAGTTTAATATATTATTTATCTTTTGAGCAACTATTTGTTTAGCAACCTTTTTTTTGTCTAATAGACCACTACTTACGAATAAACTGGCAGTAAATGCCATTTCTATATGAAAAATAGATAAAAGGATTGTGTGTTCGTACTGATAGTCACTGAACCGGACCGACCCTAATCTACGCAAAGCTCCCGCCAAGACAAGGTTACGTATAATGTGACCAACACATCGAACCAGGAGGGAAGTGGTCCAACCTCATCAATGGTCATCTTTTCAGAGCACAAAAAAATATACTTCCTCCGGCTAAAAATAGGTGTCTCACTTTTATCTAGATACGGATGTATCTAAAAAATAGGTGTCTCAACTTTATCTAGATACGGATGTATCTTAGCTAAAATAGACACATATTATTTTAGATATATCTGTATCTAGATAAAAGTGAGATACCTATTTTTAGAGGGAGGGAGTACCAATTTTGTTAAGAGAGAGCTGAGAATAAAACCAAGTCTGCCTAGCTACCATCCCACTTCTCCACCGTACAAAAACAAATACTTCAGGGTAGTAAAAGCTGATCCAGATTACAACTGTAACCATACCAGACCACCACAGTCAAACCATTGGATACTAAGGGCATCTCCAACCGCGCGACCCAAACCGCGCCCGCGCGTCCGTTTGGGTCGAGCCGGACAAAAACGCGGCCCAGCGCGGGGACGCACCGCAAAAGCGGACGGCCGCGGCGTCCGGAACGACGCAAACCCGGCCCAAATCTGGGCTAGGTTTGCGTGGCCGCGGATGGCACGCGCCGTCCGCTCGCGTCCGCGCGCTGGTCGCCTCGTCTCCCTTGGGCCCACCGTCGGTGACCGGGGAGACTAATAAATGGGGACCGGAGGGGATCGGCCCTCCACTCCGGTCCCACTCCACTCCACGAGCAAAACCGCCGCCATGGCCCCGGCGACGGTTCGCTCCGGAGCCAATGACGACGAGGCCGGCGGCGATCGGCGTCGGCCGCCGCGCTGCGGGCCGGAGGGAACCGCGGCGGCCTCCACATCGGAGAGGCCGCCCGCGGCGGTGCGGCATTGCCGCAACCGCCGCCTCTCCTCATCGAGCCCAAGCCGGAGTCCTCGGAGGAGGACCCGGACCTCCGCGCCGCCCTGATCATCTCGGCGGCGGAGGAGGAGGCGAAATGGCCGCACCTCCATGCGGCCATTCGCACCTCCGAAATGGAGGAGGCGGCGCGGCGGGAGGTGGAGGAGGCGGAGGGCTGGGACGTCGCCGACGACGCCCACAGGGGCTAGGCGGCGCACCGGCGGCCACCGCGCCGCCGACCAAACCCTAGAGGGTTTTTTAATTTTAGTTTAAATTTTAGTTTAAATTTAAAAGCCCATATAGGGGCTTCTTTTGTTAGTTCTATTTGCCCAAAATAGGGCTATGTACAAATTTGCCCAAAATAGGGCATATGTTTAATATAATTTCGTTTAAATTCGTATTTTTTTTTTGTTTTCCTGTTTCTACGTTTTTTGCGATGCGTCCGCGCGTTGGACGCAGCGCGCGACCCAAACGGACACGCGGACGCGGGCCGCTGTCCGGGTGTCCGCTTGGCCACCCAAACGGCCCAAAATGGACGGCCCAGCGCGTCCGTTTGGGTCAGCCGGTTGGAGATGCCCTAATGAACTCATCACCATTGTATTGTTTGTACTTTCGAAACACCAAGGGCCGATGCTACCTCCCCCTCCAGGCCTCCACTCTTTTATAAACCCACCATGTGCTCCATTTTCCTTCACCACTTTCATAGTTCTTTCTCTATTCTTCTCTGCTCTATTTCCCAGCGTGCATTTTTGTTCTGTTGGACAAGCTTTCCTGTTTCGTGTTCTTCTTCTTGAGATCGAAGGACGAAGTTAGACATCTCTGTGGTTTATGCACACAATTGGCAAGTGCCATTCGCTGTTTCTCTCGTCCAAAGCCATCTTCTTGCACCAGGTGGCGCCATGTCAACGGCCCAGAGCCCAGCGATCGCAGTGACGGCGGCGGCGGTGGAGAAGAGCAAGCACTGGGCTCCGCACGGCGCGGCGCTGACGGCCTGCCTCGTAAGCATCAACCTGCTCATGATCCTCCTCATCTTCTTCTACTTCTGGCGGTTCTTCTCCGGGAAGCGAGGTCCCTTGGCCCCCGGCGGCGGAAACGACGAGGAGGCGTCGTCGTCGACGGCCGACAGTTCGCCGGCGACCTCCCCGAGAGGGTCCAGGCGCCTGAGCGACCCCGGGCAGCTGCCCGTATCCGTGTACGACTCGAGCAGCGACGACCCCGCCGGCGGGAAGGCGGAGTGCGCGGTGTGCATCGTGGAGTTCCGGGACGGCGACCTGGCCCGGCTCCTCCCTCGCTGCGGGCACCGGTTCCACGCGGCGTGCGTCGACGCGTGGCTGCGGCTCCATTCCACGTGTCCGCTCTGCCGCGCCGACGTCGTCCCCCCGTCGCCCGCCGCCGCCGAGCCCAAGAACGACGACCCCAAGGACGACGGCGGCGCAGAGTGCCCTGTGTGAGCTGGGCGGATGAGATCCACGCCAATGCAGAGGAGACTGGAGAGGAGCCGGAGCACGTAACGGCGGAAGGCGACAAGATTCATTCCGTCGGCGTCGATGTCCGTTAGCTCAAAAGTCGGCGAGGTACGGTTGGCTTTCGTCGTCTCCTGGTTTGCCGTGTCGATCGGTCGATCCTGTTATATTTTCATCTCAGTTTTTTGGGCCTATTTGAGGACCGCCGAGGCGTACATATTTAGATCAGTCTTCTTATATATTATGCCCGTATGATTGGAATTGCAAGATTAGTAACAGAAGACTGGCGCGACAGAATTTGCTGTGTAATTAAGTTTACCTGTAAATTAATAGGAATTTAAATTATGATCAACTTTTTGGTTGGTGAATTTCTGGAGGATGTGTGTGTTTGATACTATGCACTGTCCAGGATGGGAAATTACCATACAAAGCCATAAATCATTCAAAAAAATATACTTAGGGTGGTTATGCTAAAATGCATGATTCCAAAAACGCATAATCAGAAAGAAACATAAATGTGATAGAAATGGATGTGCATCATATTTGTAAACTTGGTTGTTTAATTCACATGAATAGAAAAAACACAAGAATCCTAATAAACATCAGCAAACCAAATGTAATCACAATATTATTATGCGACTAAATACCTCTATTATTTTGTTTTTCATGTGATGGATTTTTTTTAAAGAAGTTCCAAGTGAACCGTCCATTTGCTTTTCTGCCAAGATCGAAGGAGAAGTATTCATATGTTCTTTCTTTGCTCACTTTCTTTGAACCAAACAGATGACTAGTAGCAGCATCTCGGAAAGTTTCCTACGAATATGTTATCTGTTCATTTCACATTCACAACAAAGAAGCTCTAATATGATTTTTCATTGAAATTTACGAGGATTAGTGTTCACCTGAATTTTTGTTGTTGGTGGTTGCTTGATTTGTAGATGAATCCTATATGATTAATTCATAAGGATTTCTTGGTATACTACTACTTTTCATATGAAAATTTAGACCCCCTAATAATCTTTGAAAGATGGAAATTAATTGAGTTCCCTTGGGGTAAGAGCATCTCCACTCGTTGGCGCTCCCCACGCCCAAATCCGGCGATATTTTCGTCCGGATTGGAGGAAAATTTGGCCTGGGGAGCACCAAAGTTCCAGCCGTCCCCCCCGGCAGGAAACCCCCAACGTCGCCCATTTGACATATTTCAAACAAATTCGACATAAAATTTAACAAGTTCGGCGAACAAGAGTCAGAAAATTGCTGAAACAAATTCGGCGAAAATCAGTACAATGTTTAACAAGTGCTGAAACAAATGAAGCACACAATTTCACAAGTTTTGAAACAAATTAAGACAGACTAGTTGGCGTCGGCGTTGGCGTTGCCTCGGAGCGTCCATATGTGCTCCACCAGATCATCTTGCAGCTGTTGATGCATTGTAGAGTCTCGAATCTCCTGGCGCATAGCAATGAAGGTGGCCCATGATGTCGGCATCTGGTGATTAGGCTGTGCAAGAGGACCCTCTCCCTCATATGGTGCTTCTTGCTCAGCCAGAGGAACCGGATGTTTTCGCTCATTTTCAATAATCATATTGTGTAAGCACACACAACAGTTCATCATCTCCCACATCTGATCTTTGGACCAAGTCATAGCGGGGAACCAAACGACAACAAATCTCTGCTGGAGGACACCAAATGCACGCTCGACGTCTTTTCAGCAAGCTTCTTGTTTCTTGACAAACTCGCAAAGTTTGGGGGTGCTAGGTTTCGAGATAGTCTTCACAAATGTTGCCCACTTTTGATAGATACCGTATGCAAGGTAGTATTCTTTGTTGTAGTGCCGACCATTGATCACATAGTTCACCGGGGGAGCATGACCCTCAACAAGCTTGGAAAAGATCGGGGAGCAGTTTAGGACGTTGATGTCATTGTTGGATCCATGCATACCAAAAAAAAAGAGTACCAAATCCAGAGATCATGGGTAGCCACTGCTTCAAGTATCACAATGCAGCCGTTTTTTATGACCCTTGTACATTCCCTGCCACGCAAACGGACAGTTCTTCCATTCCCAATGCATGCAGTCAATACTTCCAAGCATCCCGGGAAAACCCCTAGCTTCATTTATTGCAAGGATCCTCTGAGTGTCTTCGACAGTGGGTGATCTCAAGTAAAAGTCAGCGAACATTGCTATGACGGCCCTACAGAACCGGTAGAAACAATCAAGGGCGGTGGACTCCGCCATCCGAAGATAGTCATCTGCACCATCAACGGGAGCTCCATACGCCAGCATCCTCATATCCACTGTGCACTGCTGCTTGTGACGGTAAAGCACACGTCCGTTGGGAACCCCAAGAGGAAGGTATGATGCGTACAGCGGCAAGTTTTTCCCTCAGTAAGAAACCAAGGTTATCGAACCAGTAGGAGTCAAGAAGCACGTTGAAGGTTGATGGCGGCGGAGTGTAGTGCGGCGCAACACCAGGGATTCCGGCGCCAACGTGGAACCTGCACAACACAACCAAGATACTTTGCCCCAACTTAACAGTGAGGTTGTCAATCTCACCGGCTTGCTGTAACAAAGGATTAGATGTATAGTGTGGATGATGATGTTTGCAGAAAACAGTAGAACGAGTATTGCAGTAGATTGTATTCGATGTAAAAGAATGGACCGGGGTCCACAGTTCACTAGTGGTGTCTCTCCGTAAGATAAATAGCATGTTGGGTGAACAAATTACAGTTAGGCAATTGACAAATAAAGAGGACATGACCATGCACATACATGTTATGATGAGTAGTGTGAAATTCAATTGGGCATTACGACAAAGTACATAGACCGCTATCCAGCATGCATCTATGCCTAAAAAGTGCACCTTCAGGTTATCATCTGAACCCCTTCCAGTATTAAGTTGCAAACAACAGACAATTGCATTAAGTATGGTGCGTAATGTAATCAACACAAATATCCTTAGACAAAACATTGATGTTTTATCCCTAGTGGCAACAGCACATCCACAACCTTAGGGGTTGCTGTCACTCCCCCAGATTTAATGGAGACATGAACCCACTATCGAGCATAAATACTCCCTCTTGGAGTTACAAGTATCAACTTGGTCAGAGCCTCTACTAGCAACGGAGAGCATGCAAGATCATAAACAACACATAGATGATAGATTGATAATCAACATAACATAGCATTCATTATTCATCGGATCCCAACAAACGCAACATGTAGCATTACAAATAGATGATCTTGATCATGTTAGGCAGCTCACAAGATCCAACAACGATAGCACAATTAGGAGGAGACGACCATCTAGCTACTGCTATGGACCCATAGTCCAGGGGTGAACTACTCACACATCACTCCGGAGGCGACCATGGCGGTGAAGAGTCCTCCGGGAGATGATTCCCCTCTCCGGCAGGGTGCCGGAGGCGATCTCCTGAATCCCCCGAGATGGAATTTGCGGCGGCGGCGTCTCTTGAAGGTTTTCCGTATCGTGGCTCTCGGTACTGGAGTTATTATCGACAAAGGCTTAAGTAGGCGGAAGGGTAGAGTCGGAGGGCTGACGGGGGCCCCACACGCTAGGGCCGCGCGGGCCCCCCTTGGGCCGCGCCGCCCTACTGTGGCGGTGCCTCGTCGCCCCACTTCGTTTCCCTTTCGGTGTTCTGGAAGCTTCGTGGAAAAATAATATCCTGGGCGTTGATTTCGTCCAATTCCGAGAATATTTCCTTACTAGGATTTCTGAAACCAAAAACAGCACAAAACAGCAACTGGCACTTCGGCATCTTGTTAATAGGTTAGTGCTGGAAAATGCATAAATATGACATAAAGTATGTATAAAACATGTAGGTATCATCAATAAAGTAGCATGGAACATAAGAAATTATAGATACATTTGAGAGATCACTACTATTTGTAAGCATATGTAATGAATGCAGCGATTCGAAGCAATGGTAAAGACAATGAGTAAACAACTGAATCATACAGCAAAGACTTTTCATGAATAGTACTTTCAAGACAAGCATCAATAAGTCTTGCATAAGAGTTAACTCATAAAGCAATAAACTCATAGTAAAGGCATTGAAGCAACACAAAGGAAGATTAAGTTTCAGCGGTTGCTTTCAACTTGTAACATGTATATCTCATGGATATTGTCAACATAAAGTAATATAATAAGTGCAATAAGCAAGTATGTAGCAATCAATGCACAGTTAACACAAGTGTTTGCTTCTTGAGATAGAAGGAAGTAGGTAAACTGACTCAACATAAAAGTAGAAGAATGGCCCTTCGCAGAGGGAAGCATGGATTGTTATATTTGTGCTAGAGCTTTTATTTTGAAAACATAAAGAGAGCATAAAAGTAAATTTTGAGAGGTGTTTGTTGTTGTGAACGAATGGTAGTGGGAACTCTAACCCCCTTGCCAGACAAACCTTCAAAGAGCGGCTCCCATGAAACATTTTTATTTTTGGGTGGCACTCCTTCCAACCTTGCTTTCACAAACCATGGCTAACCGAATCCTCGGGTGCCTGCCAACAATCTCATACCATGAAGGAGTGCCTTTTTATTTTAGTTTTATTTGGATGACACTCCTCCCCACCTTTGGTTTCTCAAGCCATGGCTAACCGAATCCTCGGGTGCCGTCCAACAATCACATACCATGGAGGAGTGTCTATTTTTCTGTAAAATTATGAGAGTTAATTAATTTGGGACTGGGAATCCCATTGCCAGCTCTTTTTGCAAAATTATTGGATAAGCGGATGAAGCCACTAGTCCATTGGTGAAAGTTTCCCAACAAGATTGAAAGATAAACACCACATACTTCCTCATGAGCTATAAAACATTGACACAAATCAGAGATGAGAAATTTTGAAGTGTTTAAAGGTAGCACTCAAGCAATTTACTTTGGAATGGCGGAGAAATACCATGTAGTAGGTAGGTATGGTGGACACAAATGGCATAGTTTTTGGCTCAAGGATTTGGATGCACGAGAAGTATTCCCTCTCAATACAAGGCTTAGGCTAGCAAGGTTATTTGAAGCAAACACAAGTATGAACCGGTACAGCAAAACTCACATAAAAACATATTGCAAGCATTATAAGACTCTACACCGTCTTCCTTGTTGTTCGACCCTTACTAGAAAATATCTAGACCTTAGAGAGACCAATCATGCAAACCAAATTTTAGCAAGCTCTATGTATTTCTTCATTAATAGGTGCAAAGTATATGATGCAAGAGCTTAAACATGATCCTTATGAGCACAACAATTGCCAAGTATCAAATTATTCAAGACATTCTACCAATTACCACATGTAGCATTTCCCGTTTCCAACCATATAACAATTTAACGAAGCAGTTCAACCTTCGCCATGAATATTATGAGTAAAGGTAAGGACGTATTTGTCCATATGCAACAGCGGAGCGTGTCTCTCTCCCACACAATGAATGCTAGGATCCAACTTTATACAAACAAAACAAAACAAAAACATACAGACGCTCCAAGTAAAGCACATAAGATGTGATGGAATAAAAATGTAGTTTCACTAGAGGAACCTGATAATGTTGTCGATGAAGAAGGGAATGCCTTGGGCATCCCCAAGCTTAGATGCTTGAGTCTTCTTGAAATATGCAGGGATGAACCACGGGGGCATCCCCAAGCTTAGAGCTTTCACTCTCCTTGATCATATTGTATCATCCTACTCTCTTGATCCTTGAAAACTTCCTCCACACCAAACTCAAAACAAACTCATTAGAGGGTTAGTGCATAATCAAAATTCACATGTTCAGAGGTGACATAATCATTCTTAACACTTCTGGACATTGCACAAAGCTACTGAAAGTTAATGGAATAAAGAAATCCATCAAACATAGCAAAACAGGCAATGCGAAATAAAAGGCAGAATCTGTCAAAACAGAACAGTCCGTAAAGACGAATTTTTTAGGTGCACCAGACTTGCTCAGATAAAAATGCTCAAATTTAATGAAAGTTGCGTACATATCTGAGGATCACTCACGTAAATTGGCAGAATTTTCTGAGTTACCTACAGAGCCTACTGCTCAAATTCGTGACAGCAAGAAATCTGTTTCTGCGCAGTAATCCAAATCTAGTATGAACCTTACTATCAAAGACTTTACTTGGCACAACAATGCAACAAAATTAAGATAAGGAGAGGTTGCTACAGTAGTAACAACTTCCAAGACTCAAATATAAAACAAAAGTGCTATAGTAAAATCACGGGTTGTCTCCCATAAGCGCTTTTCTTTAACGCCTTTCAGCTAGGCGCAGAAAGTGTGAATCAAGTAACATCAAGAGATGAAGCATCAACATCATAATTTTCATAACTTGTCACAATAGGTATCTTAGATGCTCCCTTATCTATAGTGGTATTAAGAGCATTATCAATTTTAGGCCTATAATGGTTTTTTTGGTTTAGGCACCTTAGAGACATACATGAGCTTTTGCTCCTTACCCACATAAGCTTTCTCCTTAAACTTAATAGAAGAAAAAGTTGAACCCAAGGTTCCCATAGCTTCTTCAAGTTCACTAATCCTTTGGGTTTGATTATCATGAATAGCACAAGCTTCTAAGATGGCAATTTTCTCATTAATTCCACCTAGAGATTTGTCAAGTTTATCGTTGCTATTAAGTAATTCTCCCAATTTAGTCTCAATACTGGGAAGATTTTGCTCTATGGTTTCCAACTTTTTCATGATATCTTCAAGAAAGATTTCAATCTTAACTTCATTAATAGTGGTATTCCAAATAGACTCTCAATAATGCAACTAGCTTCTAAAGCAGGAGTGCCTAGGAAATTACCTCCCGCTAGACAATCAAGAACATACCTATTCCAGCTAGAGATACCAACATAAAAATTCCTGAGTAGGATAGTGGTGGAGTGTTTCTTAGTGCACCTATTATGGGCATCACTAGTTCTATACCAAGCATATTTTAAACATTCTCCCCCTTGTTGCTTAAACGAACGAACTTCAACTTCAGGATTACTCATTTTAGCAATAGGAAATAAAACAAACTAGATAAAGTAAATGCAAGCAACTAATTTTTTTGTGTTTTTAATATGGAGATTGCAAACAAGATAGTAAATAAAGTAAAGCTAGCAACTAATTTTTTTGTGTTTTGTTTTAGTGCAGCAAACAAAGTAGTAAATAAAATAAAGCAAGACAAAAAACAAAGTAAAGAGATTGGAAGTGGAGACTCCTCTTGCAGCGTGTCTTCATCTCCCCGGCAACGGCGCCAGAAAAAGCTTTGCTGCTTGTGACGGTAAAGCACACGTCCGTTGGGAACCCCAAGAGGAAGGTATGATGCGTACAGCGGCAAGTTTTTCCCTCAGTAAGAAACCAAGGTTATCGAACCAGTAGGAGTCAAGAAGCACGTTGAAGGTTGATGACGGCGGAGTGTAGTGCGGCGCAACACCAGGGATTCCGGCGCCAACGTGGAACCTGCACAACACAACCAAGATACTTTGCCCCAACTTAACAGTGAGGTTGTCAATCTCACCGGCTTGCTGTAACAAAGGATTAGATGTATAGTGTGGATGATGATGTTTGCAGAAAACAGTAGAACGAGTATTGCAGTAGATTGTATTCGATGTAAAAGAATGAACCGGGGTCCACAGTTCACTAGTGGTGTCTCTCCGTAAGATAAATAGCATGTTGGGTGAACAAATTACAGTTGGGCAATTGACAAATAAAGAGGGCATGACCATGCACATACATGTTATGATGAGTAGTGTGAAATTCAATTGGGCATTACGACAAAGTACATAGACCGCTATCCAGCATGCATCTATGCCTAAAAAGTCCACCTTCAGGTTATCATCCGAACCCCTTCCAGTATTAAGTTGCAAACAACAGACAATTGCATTTAGTATGGTGTGTAATGTAATCAACACAAATATCCTTAGACAAAGCATTGATGTTTTATCCCTAGTGGCAACAGCACATCCACAACCTTAGGGGTTGCTGTCACTCCCCCAGATTTAATGGAGACATGAACCCACTATCGAGCATAAATACTCCCTCTTGGAGTTACAAGTATCAACTTGGCCAGAGCCTCTACTAGCAACGGAGAGCATGCAAGATCATAAACAACACATAGATGATAGATTGATAATAAACATAACATAGCATTCATTATTCATCGGATCCCAACAAATGCAACATGTAGCATTACAAATAGATGATCTTGATCATGTTAGGCAGCTCACAAGATCCAACAACGATAGCACAATTAGGAGGAGACGACCATCTAGCTACTGCTATGGACCCATAGTCCAGGGGTGAACTACTCACACATCACTCTGGAGGCGACCATGGCGGTGAAGAGTCCTCCGGGAGATGATTCCCCTCTCCGGCAGGGTGCCGGAGGCGATCTCCTGAAACCCCCGAGATGGGATTGGCGGCGGCGGCGTCTCTGGAAGGTTTTCCGTATCGTGGCTCTCGGTACTGGAGTTATTATCGACGAAGGCTTAAGTAGGCGGAAGGGTAGAGTCGGAGGGCTGATAGGGGCCCCACACGCTAGGGCCGCGCGGGCCCCCCTTGGGCCGCGCCGCCCTACTGTGGCGGCGCCTCGTCGCCCCACTTCGTTTCCCTTTCGGTGTTCTGGAAGCTTCGTGGAAAAATAAGATCCTGGGCGTTGATTTCGTCCAATTCCGAGAATATTTGCTTACTAGGATTTCTGAAACCAAAAACAGCAGAAAACAGCAACTGGCTCTTTGGCATCTTGTTAATAGGTTAGTGCCGGAAAATGCATAAATATGATATAAAGTATGTATAAAACATGTAGGTATCATCAATAAAGTAGCATGGAACATAAGAAATTATAGATACGTTTGAGACGTATCATGCACTTCTGCAGTGACGAAAATCCAACCAAGCCAGTGCAATCCACCTTGCATCTGAAGTAGGGGTCAAAGTCTCAGATGGCATACACAATTTGCAGAAATAGCTTTCTGCTCATCCTGAAATGACGCCTGAAAACAGTCTCACCGTGCAATGGATTGTCGGCGAAATAGTCGGCGTACAACATGCAGTAGCCCTCCATTCGTTGTCCCGGCTTGCACTTCCGGCGACCTGGTGCCGACCCACCACGCCGACCAGTTGCCACCCCGGCGTACATGTTTGATCAGCAACCGAGGATCATCATGTGCTCCTCATCTTGGGCGGTTGACGTGGGCATTACCCTTCGGGTAACCGACATTGCCCTATCCTGTATTGATTAGTTGGAGGCCCATGAAGACACCTGGAGGCAAGATGGGCCACCTGGACGGCGCACCAGAGGAATCCTTGACGGGCAAGACAAGGAAGCGGCCGAACAAGGAAGGATTAGATCTAAAACTGTTGTAAACCTAGTCGTACTTGGTTAGACCTCTTGAGACCTGGCCTCCTATATAAAGGCCAGGAGAGGGGCTGCCGAGGGACGGAATCAATCATAGCAACCGTAGCCACCAGGAAATCTAGAGCTAGGTCACCATAGCACTTAGCCTCTCGACGAGATCTCAGCCGAACTATTCGGCACCCCATTGTAACCCATTATCATCATAATCAAGAATAGACAGGCATGACGTAAGGGTTTTACCTCATCGAGGGCCCCGAACCTGGGTAAATTGCTCTCCCCGCTTGTCTGTGAACCGATGTCTCGTGTCAGCTTGCAGGATTCCGCTAACCCTAAGCCCCAAACGGAGGGCATTGCCGAGGAGTACCCTCGACAATTGGCGCCGTCTGTGGGAACTCTGTCAGCACCAGGCAATTCATCGGCAGTACCAGTCACGTCCGCAGTGTTCGTACTCGAGTCGCCAACGCCAGCGGAACCAAGGGATCCAATCCGCTGCGGATCTTTCGAATTCGTGCCGCACCGCGAAGCGCCTCACTTGATCCCTGCAGGATCGACTGGCGATATGGATGCTACTTTCGGTGGTGTTCACTTCATCATCGACTCTGGAGGTTTCCTTCGCCTACCCGGGGCCAGCGTATCCGGTCTAAAGGCCGCAGTCCCAGAAAGCATCCCTCCAGTGGCAACCCTAAGGATTCCATCTAGGAGCATACAAGAGAACCACCAAGGGGGGTTTCGACGTCGCGACAGGGCAAAGGAAAAGACGAAGGGACTCGAACCATGGAGAGGAAGGACGAACAGTACCTCACCTTCGGCAGGTCGAGCAAGGATACCACCATACATTATCAATCAAGGGACGCACCCGCTCGCCGTATCTATCGGCTACAGAGCAGCTCGAGGCACCATGTTACCTCCACTCTTACATCGATCCGAAGGACGGTCGAGAGAAGTCTAGCCACCTGCTAAGGAACTGTCGACATTTTCTGGAGATTCGGCAGTTCTGCGATGATCTCAGAACCGAGGACATATCAAGAGTTCATGCAATGGAGAGAAGGGCAAGATCTTACAGTTATGCACCAGAGCCGTACGTACCAGAGCCATACGTACCAGCAGGAGAAGATGAGCTTTGGGACGAGCGTACAACAGAGGTGTTCCCGGAACCATGCGGGCAAGTCAATATGATCCACAAAACCAGATTTTCGAAGAGAGTGATCAAGAAATTCTCCCGAGAAGTAAAGTACGCGGAGGTCGCCATGGTCGACACACCCGACTTCATCGACTGGTCAGATCAGAGTATTTCCTTCAGCAGGGCGGATCACCCGACAGCCGTTCCGAGGCCTGGCCACGCAGCCCTTGTCCTCGAAGCGCAGATCGGAGGATACAATATGAGCAAAGTATTCATGGATGGAGGAAGCGGCCTGAACTTATTGTTCGCCAGCACCATGAGAGCAATGGGTTTAACAGTCGATATGTTAAGAGAATCCGATACAGGATTTCACGGCATTATACCGACTCGACCCACTTATTCTCTTGGAAAAACATCATTTGACGTGGTCTTCGGCACGCCTAGCAATTTCAGGAAAGAGAAGATCGAGTTCGAAGTAGTCGACTGGGAGTCTCAGTATCATGCCATCCTCGGCAGACCCGCGTTTGCAAAATTTATGGCCGTACCCCACTATGCATACTTGAAGCTGAAGATGCCAGGCAACAACGGGACCCCAATAACTGTCCATGGAAGCTTTGCTCGATCGGACAACTGCGACCGGGAGTTCCAGAAGATAGCCTCGAAGTTCAGAGTCACGGAAGAGCTCAACGCAATTGACACCGTTATAGATCACACGCAACCACTAGCCGACAATCGAAACGAGAGATCCGATGAGTTTGACGCTGCAAAGGAAATTAAGAAGCTACAGGTGCACCCTACGGACCCGAAGAAAACGGTCAACACGTCGGCTAACCTTACTGACGCATAGGAAGGCGCGCTCATCGAGTTCCTCCGTGAGCGCTGGGAGATATTTGCATGGGAACCATCCGACATGCCAGGTATCCCCAGGGAACTCGCTGAGCACGCCCTTAACGTTGATCCGACAGCCAAACAAGTGCAGCAGTCAATGCGCCGGTTTTCCGAACCAAAGAGAAGAGCAATTGGCGAAGAAATCAGTCGACTCCGTAAATCAGGATTCATTCGGGAGCTCAAGGACGCCAAGTGGGTAGCTAACCCCGTCATGGTACCTAAGAAGGACACCACCGCTCTACGCATGTGCATCGACTACACCAGCCTTAATAAGCACTGCCCAAAAGACCACTTCCCGCTGCCTCGCATTGATCAGATAGTCGATTCTACAGCTGGATGCGATCGCCTCTCCTTCCTTGATGCATACTCCGGGTACAATCAGATCAAACTAAAGAAAGAAGACCAGGAGCTAACCGTGTTCATCACCCCGCACGGCGTTTTCTGTTACAACGTCATGACCTTCGGGTTGAAAAACGCGGGAGCAACGTACCAACGTTGCATGCAGGCTTGCCTTGGGGAGCAGATTGGGAGGAACATCAAGGTTTACATCGACGACATTGTGGTGAAAACGAAGCATGCCGCCACCCTCATCGATGATTTACGAGAAACCTTCGACAACTTGGACAAGTATAAAATTAAGCTGAATCCCAAAAAATGTTTCTTCGGAGTGCCAGGGGGACAAGTGCTTGGGTACTTTATTTCGGCCCGGGGGATTGAAGCTAACCCTTTGAAGATCAAAGCTATTCTCGACATGGAGCCGCCAAAGAATCTGCACCATGTGCAGCAGTTGGCAGGGCGACTGGCAGCGCTTAGCAGGTTCATCGCCAAGCTGGGAGAAAAAGCTTTGCCTTTCTATAACCTGATGAAAAAGTCAGAAAAGTTCGAGTGGACCAAAGAAGCGCAAGAGTCCTTCGACAACCTGAAGAAAATCCTGTCGATGTCCCCAGTCCTCGTCACCCCGCGCGAAAGGGAAAAGCTGCTTATGTACATAGCCGCAACAGCACAAGTCTTTAGCAGTGTTTTGGTTGTGGAACGGGAAGAGGCAGGGCATGTCCACGGTGTTCGAAGGCCCGTCTACTACCTCAGTGAAGTACTCACACCCGCAAAACAGAGATATCCTCATCACCAGAAGCTGGCATATGCAGTTTGGAAGTCGGCTCGTAAGCTGCGTCATTATTTCACGGAGCACCCGATCGTCGTCGTAAGTGAAGTGCCGTTGAAGAACATAATGAATAATCCAGAAGCCACAGGTCGGGTGTCCCAATGGGCCATCGAGATAGCGCCGCACGACATAACTTACTTTAACCGAATGGCGATAAAGTCCCAAATCCTCCCAGATTTTGTGGCAGATTGGATCCAGTCGCAGACGGCAGCAGCACCCGACATGTCGGGATCATGGACAATGTACTTTGACGGGTCAAAACGGAGCACAGGTGCGGGAGCAGGAGTGATATTGATATCACCGCAGGGAGACAAGATGAAATACATACTACGTATGGACTTCCCCCTGCCGACGAACAATGAAGCAGAGTATGAAGCGCTGCTGCACGGAATGAGGATGGCGAAAGCATGCGGGGCAACTCGCCTAGAAATCTATGGAGATTCAAACTTAGTGGTGCAGCAGTCAATGAACTTATGCGACGCGGTCAGCGACAACATGATCGCTTATCGACAGTTGTACCAAAATATGGAAGCCAAGTTTGAGGGATGCGAGCTCAAACATATCGGCAGAGCCAGCAACGAAGAATCCGATACTCTGGCAAAAATAGGGTCCACGTGCTCCCTCATTCCAGACGGAGTTTTTTACGAAGTCATTACCCAGCGATCGATAAAGGAGAAATCTTCGGCACCTGCAAAACCATCGACTGTTGAACCAGCGGCGGGCCAGCAGCAAACTGCCGAAGAACCTTCACCATCATCAGCAGAGCAAGTCCTCCTCCTTGAGCCGCTATGGACCAAACCTTTAGTAGCATACCTAACGAAGCAAGAGCTGCCAGAGGATTCTGTGGAAGCAAGGCGGATCGTTAGGCGGTCAAAGGCCTTCACCGTGATAAATGGCGAACTTTACAAGTGCAGCATCTCGGGTGTCCTCCAAAGGTGTATCGCCATTGACGATGGAAAAGCACTACTGCGCGAGATACATGAAGGAACCTGTGGACACCATGCAGGAAGCAGGGCCCTCGTAGCAAAAGCCTTCAGGGCAAGATTTTACTGGCCAACAGCAGCGTCGGATGCTCAAGACCTAGTCATGAAATGTGACCCCTGCCAGCGCTTTTCCCCAAAACCGCACTCCCCCGCAACAGATCTAATGACAATACCTCTAGCCTGGCCTTTTGCTCAGTGGGGACTCGACCAAGTTGGACCACTGCCGAGGTCATCGCCTGGGGGGCACACGTATTTACTGGTCGCAGTCGACAAGTTCACCAAGTGGATCGAGGCGGTGCCCGTTCAGAACCAAAAGGCCGAAACAGCCGTTCAGTTTTTCAGAAGAATAACTTGTCGGTTCGGTATGCCCCACAGTATCGTCACGGACAACGGATCTAACTTCGACTCCAAAGAATTTCGGAAATTCTGCGATGACGGAGGTATCAAACTGAAGTTTGCATCAGTTAGCCACCCACAGACCAATGGGCAGGTAGAAAGGATCAACGGTCTAATAGGGGATGACCTCAAGAAACGCCTTACAGGCGCGACTGGAGCCTGGGAAGAGGAGCTACCATCTGTGCTATGGAGCTTGCGCACTACGCCTAACAGGTCAACTCAGTACACCCCGTTTTTCTTGGTGCACGGAGCCGAAGCAGTGCTACCAGCCGACGTTCGGTTCGAAGCTCCTCGGGTGACAGCATACACAGAATCCTCTTCAAACATCGCGCTGCAGGACGCTGTGGAGCTTCTCGACGAAGCACGAGATATTGCCTTAGCGAGAACGATGGTGTACCAACAGGCGTTGAGGAACTATCACAGCCGACGAATACGCAGCCGAAGCTTCAATGTTGGAGATTTGGTGCTTCGGCTGAAGCAAGAAAGACCCCTGAAACTTGAATCCCCGTGGGAAGGACCATACATCGTCACTGAAGTAATACCAGGAGGAGCATACCGGCTCAAAAATCTAGCTTCAGGAAATGACGTTGGGAATCCATGGAACATCGCACAGTTGCGATGGTTCTACACATAGGAAGCAATTGTTTTTAATCATTCGATAGCCTTTAAGGTTACTTTTGCATTATGAATAAAGTTCTAATCAGGTTTTCTACCTTTTTTCTTAATTCAGGCCCCATCACCCGACCATATCGTTTGGGGCCCTAAAACAATCGGCTCTTACTCCCATCGGGAGCGTTGGCTTGAAGAATACGCTTACACAGCGTCATTGATTAAATACTCTCAACGAGAGCTAAGATTAATGACGCACCAAAACAACCTATCCAGGCCTCGAAAAAGCTTCGAGTGCTGCAGTCGATGGTTACATTATCCCAAAATGAGGCTCAAACCGGTGCACCGCGTGACGAAGCCAAGCGTCTAATTCGCTCGACTAAGTCGATGGGTCTCGCTCTTACAAATACTTACATATCGGCTTCGCAATAACATTGCAAAAATTCAACGAAGTCGTCGAGAGAGCAGGTTGAACTGATCACTCAGCCGCCCTCGACAATAAATTATCAACCCAACTAGTATAGCGTGTAACGCACGCAGTAAACTTGTACAACAACAATTTCATGCAGGTACAAGGATGTTACATTCAGGGCTAGGCTCCCTGGCTCCCTTGATCCCTCGTTTCCTTTTCAAGACAAGACTCCATTCGAGAGACAATGGTATATGCGGGGCCTCTAGCAATATCATAATATTGGCCCAAACTCCTATCAGTGTTTGCTACGGCCCTTAAATCTAAGGATGGGTGACACGCCAATACTGAAGCAAAGGCAAGTTCAGCACCGGCTAGAAGCTCTTTCCGCACCAACTGCCGAATCATTTTTGGCGACTTGAATCGTGTGAACAGAGCAGATAAGGTTTCGGGAGCTTGATCCAGGGGAAACAAAGTATTCCAGACCATCGTGAGATGGGCATGGAACTTATCGAAGTAGTAATGTGCCTTCTCCACCCGGTGCTCAAACTTCGCCATGATAACGGCCTTCGAACGATGCAGCCACAGATCATGCTTTGGATGAGCAGTATCAGTCATTGCCTCGACCTTCTCATGGATTTTCCTGTCCTCCTCGGATTTGTCTGAAGATACAACTGGAAAGGAATGAATATCAGTTAAAAAGAACATCCGAACTACGTCAGGAGTTAGAAGATGGGGAAAACACTCACATCCCAAACTTTCGGTGGCAACATGAAGACCATCAAGAGCATATTGCTCGATAGCGGTTGCTATTTCCCCCTTCTTCTTCACCAACGCCGCCATGGCTCGAAGAGAAGCAATGTCTTTGTTTAAACGAGACACTTCATCACGTAAGCGGCGAACAAGGGAAGAATCGGCATTAGTTGAAGGGTTCGAGAGAAGCTCGACACGGGAAGAAGATGAAGGAATCTGGAGGACAATCTTCGATTCAGAAAGACATTAACATAAAACTCCCATCGGGAGGCGCTGGCATATATATTACATTCAAATGGTTGTTCAAGCTGGCAACAGAGCCGAAATAAATGGGGCTAAGTCAAGATTACGACTGGTCTTATTTACAAATCAACAACGAAGCAAGTTTAAGGAGGCGTTGATGATGCGCCAGGGGCAGCTTCAGGAGCAGGCTTGGCTTGTGCTTCGTCTACCAATTTCAGCAATTGATTGGCACAAGTTACTGCCGACCTTTTGAAGGGTTCAAGGTCGACTAAGTGGTTGTCATCATCCACAGGCAATGCCTTAGACAACTTCTCCAAGTCAGACCCCAGCCCATGACCCATTAGCAGTTGGAAAGTAAGAACCGCCCGAAGAATCGAGAACGGCGTTTCAATACCTCCACTGGCTCTAAGGAGTCGACAAGAAAGGCATCCACCATCTTGCCAAGGGTCTTGTCCTGCTTCACCTTCGGGAAGATCATCGAGTACAACCTCGACAGTGCTCCTTTGGTCTTTTGCAGAAGTCCAAGGACTTGGACATTTGACTCAGCGGCAAGCGACAAGGCATCGGATGTGGAGTCCTCCCGGAGCCGATCGCGTCGAGTAACAGTTATATTGGCAGCCTCTGAAAGAAAGATAGATTAGCAGCCAGTAAAGAAGTACCAGAAAAAGAAATTATGTGTCGAGAATTTTACCCAATAAGTCTTTGATGGACTCACGGAGGATGCCTTCCTTCTTATCGACTGCAATCGCCGCCGCACGCCGGGCCTCCTGCTCCTCCTTCATCTGCTGCTTTAGCCTCGACAGCTCCTCCTTCAGCAAGACGTTTTCCTTCTTGGCGTCGGTGGCAAGCCTATTGGCCTCCAGCACCTGATCAGCCGAAGACTCGACAGTCTTCCGAAGTTGGGCGTTTTCAGCCTCCAGTCGGGTAAACTGCTCGGCGAAATCTACCACAGCATCGACTGTGGCATAAATCGGCTGTAGCAAGGAAGTCAGGGAGACTCAGTCGATAAGAAGGAGGTTCGAAACAAAACAAAAGAAATACTTACGTGATCACGAGAAGCCGACGAAGTGGGAGCATCGCCAGGATGAATAACCTTCGACACTGGGATTTTCTCCACGACCGTCCTCGTAGGAGGCGTTGACTTGGCAGAAGAAGGGTTTGGCTCTTTAGCCGATGATGCTCTCCCGACAGATAACTTAGCCCTCTTTGCGAGAGGGATGAGGTCATCATCAGAGCTACTTCGGAAAATAAAATGGTTAGCGTACAAGATGACGAGAGTCAAATTACGAAGAAGTGAAGATGCATACAATTCCAGGTCATCCCCGGCAGCAAAAAAGCCTGATGGCCCCTTGTCGGTAGGAGAAGGCGGAGAAGCTCCAACGGCATCATTATCTTGCTCACTGGGACTAGATTCAGCCGTCGTGATAAAATCCTCGTCTATCTGCAAGCGACGCTTGCTCCTGACGAAAGCAACTTCCTCGACAGTATCACCCTCTTGGACATCGCTGTCCTCGAAGATCTACTGGGCATCATCGGTCCCCTCAGAATCGTCGTCATCATCCTCTGGATCCACACCGCTTTCTGGTGTAGGAGGATAGCATCGGGCGACGGTGGAAGCCTATCAGAAAAAAGAGAGAAGTTTGCAAAACACAACGAAGAAAGCAGAGATGAAGGCAAACAAGAAGCAGCAAAGGTTACCTCAGCCGGGAGGTGGTCGAGATCGAAAGGAGGACGAGCCGATGTCAAGACAATGTTGTCCTTCATACTGAGGCACGTCAGGCGATGAACCTCGTCCCGAAGCTCATCCGCCGTTAGGTCGGCAGAATTGATCCTTGACCTGTCGCCTTCGCCAGTATAAAGCCATAGCTGGTGGGGTCGAGACATCAGCGGCTGCACTCAATGTTGCAAGAACACTGAAACTACTTCAGTGCCGCACATCGTCAAGCCTCCGGTGTTCTTCAAGACAACGACCTGCTCAAACAGTCTATCGGCTGTCACCCTCTCTTCGGGAGAAAGGGCGTTCTGCCAGGACTTCTTCTTGCGAGCCACCAAGACGTCGTCAAAGGGAGGAAGATTCGAGCGCCGTCCAGACACTATGGGATCTCGCAGGTAGAACCACTTGTTGCGCCAGCCCTGGACGGACTCCTTCATTGGATAGTCGAAGTAATCAACCTCATTCCTGACAACAAAGCCGACGCCACCGACGACGGGGGGGGGGGGGGCATTGCTGTCGTTGTGGCGCTTCACATAGAAGATCTTCCTCCAAAGGCCCCAGTGGGGGTCAATGCCGAGGAAGGCCTCGCAAACGGTAATGAAAATGGAGAGATGGAGAATAGAGTTTGGGGTCAGCTGCCAGAGCTGGATCCCGTAGAAGAAAAGGAGAGAACGAAGAAACTCGTGGGCTGGAAGAGAAAGACCACGAAACAAGAAGGCGGCAAACATGACAGTGAAGCCCTTCGGGGGCTTTGGGCGAGAAACCGCACCTGGAAGACGAATGTCCTCCTCAGATGCGGAGATGAAGCCGAGGGCACGTAGCTTGTTGATATCGCGGTTGGAGATGGAGGAGGCACTCCAATCGCGGCTGACTTTGGCCGCCTCCGAGGTGCTGCCGTTCTTCTTCTTGCCCATGGTGAACGGAACTTCTGACGAAGAGGCAGAGGAGGCAGGAAGGCTTGAGCGAGAAGATGAGCAGTAAACGGGGTGAAAGGTAAAAAAAGAGGAGGCCCCCTATTTATGCCGTAAGAATTTGTGTGAAATCATGGCCATAACTCCACAGGCGTCGTGGGAGGTGGAGCGAATCTGACTGTACACGTGGCGCCTGAAGGAGTGGAACCGGCGGCCCATTATTCCCACGTTGTGCGAAAATCGAGGAGATGCCTCGGTCGCCGCGCGTGCACTGGTCAAGCCCTAAAAACTGCCAGCGCAGAGCTAGGGTGGGCCCGTCAGGTCAAGTCATGTCAATCAAACCACAGCAGTCGCATGTCAACAGTGATGTCATAAAAAGCTTGAAGTACTCGAAAGAATAAAAAACTATCGGATGGTGAACTTGAATCTAAGCACAGATTACGAAGCATCTGCGCTTAGACTCGGGGGCTACTCCCATCGGGAGCGCTGACGCGCACCCGACATGTTGAGGACTCGAAGAAAAAAGTGATGAAGAAAAGGAGGGTTGTTTAGCTCGAGTCTGCACCCAGTTGCAAGCACCTGTGCTCAGACACGAGGGCTACTTCCATCGGGAGCGCCTGATGTCTACGGGTGCTTCTATTCTTGTAGACAGTGTTGGGCCTCCAAGAGCAGAGGTTTGTAGAACAACAGCAAGTTACCCTTAAGTGGATCACCCAAGGTTTATCGAACTCAGGGAGGAAGAGGTCAAAGATATCCCTCTCAAGCAACCCTGCAACCACAAAGCAAGAAGTCTCTTGTGTCCCCAACACACCTAATAGGTGCACTAGTTCGGCGAAGAGATAGTGAAATACAGGTGGTATGAATAAGTATGAGCAGTAGTAACGGCGCCAGAAAAGTGCTTTGCTGTCCAGGACTGGCGTGTGGTTGATGGTGGTAATATTGCGGACAGTACAGATGCAGTAGAACAGTAAACAAGCAGCGCTAGGAACAAGGCCTAGGGATTATACTTTCACTAGTGGACACTCTCAACATTGCAATCATAAAGGAATATAAATATAAGCACTTCACTATGCTATTCCGAATTACTCTCTGGCAAGATAACGAACTCTAATTCATCATGTAGGCAAACCTTAAAGATGTATTCCCAAGTACTAATGAACACCCCACGCTGTCACTTTGAGCATTCACGGGAGGTACTAACACACCACAATTTCATAGAGACATCCAACTCAAATCATAACTCAGTGAATAAGTATTCTGTGAAATATAGCCTAAGAGACCCACACGGTGCACACACTGTCACCTTTACACACGTGGGACAAGGAGTCTCCGGAGATCACATAAGTAAAATCCACTTGACTAGCATAATGACATCTAGATTACAAGCATCATCATATGAATCTCAATCATGTAAGACAGCTCATGAGATTATTGTATTGAAGTACATAGGGAGAGAGATTAACCACATAGCTACCGGTACAGCCCTTAGCCTCGATGGAGAACTACTCCCTCCTCATGGGAGACAGCAGCGTTGATGAAGATGGCGGTGGAGATGGCAGCGGTGTCGATGGAGAAGCCTTCCGGGGGCACTTCCCCGTCCCGGCGGCGTGCCGGAACAGAGACTCCTGTCCCCCAGATCTTGGCTTCGCGATGGCGGCGGCTCTGGATGGTTTCTCGTACCGTGGCTTTTTCCGTATCGAAGACTTAGGTCAGGGGCTTCTTATAGGCGAAGAGGCGGCGTCAGAAAGGGTCTGGGGCCACCAGACACTAGGGCGGCGCCCCCCCTGGGCCGCGCCGCCACCATGTGTGGGCCCCCTGTGGCCCCTCTCTGGCGGCTCTCGAGTGTTCTGGAAGCTTCATGCAATCCTAAGACTCTGGGCGTTGATTTCGTCCAATTCCGAGAATATTTCCTTACTAGGATTTCTGAAACCAAAAACAGCAGAAAACAGGAACTGGCACTTCGGCATCTCGTCAATAGGTTAGTTCTGGAAAATGCATAAAATCATCATAAAGTATGTATAAAACATGTAGGTATTGTCATAAAACAAGCATGGGACATAAGAAATTATCGATACGTCGGAGACGTATCAGCATCCCCAAGCTTAGTTCCTACTCGTACTCGAGTAGGTAAACGATAAAAAGATAATTTCTGAAGTGACAAGCTACCAACATAATCTTAATCATACTATTGTAAAGCATATGAGATGAATGCAGTGATTCGAAGCAATGTTAATGCAATGAGTAAACAATTGAATCATATAGCAAAGACTTTTCATGAATAGTACTTTCAAGACAAGCATCAATAAGTCTTGCATAAGAGTTAACTCATAAAGCAATATTTTCATAGTAAAGGCATTGAAGCAACACAAAGGAAGATTAAGTTTCAGCGGTTGCTTTCAACTTGTAACATGTATATCTCATGGATATTTTCAACATAGAGTAATATAACAAGTGCAATATGCAAGTATGTAGGAATCAATGCACAGTTCACACAAGTGTTTGCTTCTTGAGATGGAGAGAAATAGGTGGACTGACTCAACATAAAAGTAAAAGAATGGCCCTTCGTAGAGGGAAGCATTGATTGCTATATTTGTGCTAGAGCTTAGGTTTTGAAAACAAGAAACAATTTTGTCAATGGTAGTAATAAAGCATATGTGTTATGTAAATTATATCCTACAAGTTGCAAGCCTCATGCATAGTATACTAATAGTGCCCGCACATTGTCCTAATTAGCTCGGATTACCTGGATTATCATCGCAATACATATGTTTTAACCAAGTGTCACAAAGGGGTACCTCTATGCCACCTGTACAAAGGTCTAAGGAGAAAGCTCGAATTGGATTTCTCGCTTTTGATTATTCTCAACTTAGACATCCATACCGGGACAACATAGACAACAAATAATGGACTCCTCTTTAATGCATAAGCATTTAGCAACAATTAATGTTCTCATATGAGATTGAGGATATTTGTCCAAAACTGAAACTTCCACCATGAATCATGGCTTTAGTTAGCGGCCCAATGTTCTTCTCTAACAGTATGCATGCTCAAACCATTCAACTCATGGTAAATCGCCCTTACTTCAGACAAGACGGACATGCATAGCAACTCACATGATATTCAACAAAGTGTTATAGTTGATGGCGTCCCCAGGAACATGGTTATCGCTCAACAAGCAACTTAATAAGAAATAAGGTACATAAGTACATATTCAATACCACAATAGTTTTTAGGCTATTTGTCCCATGAGCTATATATTGCAAAGACAAAGAATAGAAATTTTAAAGGTAGCACTCAAGCAATTTACTTTGGAATGGCAGAGAAATACCATGTAGTAGGTAGGTATGGTGGACACGAATGGCATAGTGGTTGGCTGAAGGATTTTGGATGCATGAGAAGTATTCCCTCTCGATACAAGGCTTAGGCTAGCAAGGTTATTTGAAACAAACACAAGTATGAAGCGGTGCAGCAAAACTCACATAAAAGACATATTGTAAACATTATAAGACTCTACACCGTCTTCCTTGTTGTTCAAACTCTTACTAGGAATTATCTAGACCTTAGAGAGACCAATTATGCAAACCAAATTTTAGCAAGCTCTATGTATTTCTTCATTAATAGGTGCAAAGTATATGATGCAAGAACTTAAACATGAGCACAACAATTGCCAAGTATCAAATTATTCAAGACATCATACCAATTACCACATGTAGCATTTTCTGTTTCCAACCATATAACAATTAACGAAGCAGTTTCAACCTTCGCCATGAACATTAAAAGCTAAGAACACATGTGTTCATATGAACCAGCGGAGCGTGTCTCTCTCCCACACAAGGATGCTAGGATCCAACTTTATTCAAACAAAACAAAAACAAAAACAAACAAACGCTCCAAGTAAAGCACATAAGATGTGATGGAATAAAAATATAGTTTCACTAGAGGAACCTGATAATGTTGTCGATGAAGAAGGGGATGCCTTGGGCATCCCCAAGCTTAGACGCTTGAGTCTTCTTGAAATATGCAGGGGTGAACCACCGGGGCATCCCCAAGCTTAGAGCTTTCACTCTCCTTGATCATATTGTATCCTCTTCCTCTCTTGATCCTTGAAAACTTCCTCCACACCAAACTCGAAACAAACTCATTAGAGGGTTAGTGCATAATCAAAAATTCACATGTTCAGAGGTGACACAATCATTCTTAACACTTCTGGACATTGCCCAAAGCTTCTGAAAGTTAATGGAACAAAGAAATCCATCCCTCATAGCAAAAGAGGCAATGCGAAATAAAAGGCAGAATCTGTCAAAACAGAACAGTCCGTAAAGACGAATTTTAAAGAGGCACCAGACTTACTCAAATGAAAATGCTCAAATTGAATGAAAGTTGGGTACATATCTGAGGATCACTCACGTAAATTGGCATAATTTTCTGAGTTACCTACAGAGAATTAGGCCCAGATTCGTGACAGCAAGAAATCTGTTTCTGCGCAGTAATCCAAATCTAGTATGAACCTTGCTATCAAAGACTTTACTTGGCACAACAATGCAACAAAATTAAGATAAGGAGAGGTTGCTACAGTAGTAACAACTTCCAAGACTCAAATATAAAACAAAAGTACTGTAGTAAAATAAACACATGGGTTATCTCCCAAGAAGTTCTTTCTTTATAGCCATTAAGATGGGCTCAGCAGTTTAATGATGCACTCGCAAGAAATAGTATTTGAAGCAAAAGAGAGCATCAAGAGGAAAATTCAAAACAAATTTAAGCCTAACATGCTTCCTATGAAAAGGGATCTTGTAAATAAATAAATTCAAGAAGCATAATGCAACAAGCATAGGAAAACTAGACAAGCTCAACTTCAAAATTTTAAGCATATAGATAGGTGTTTTAGTAACATGAAAATTTCTACAACCATATTTTCCTCTCTCATAATAATATCCAGTAGCATCATGAGCAAACTCAACAATATAACTATCACGTAAAGCATTCTTATCATGAGTCTCATGCATAAAATTATTACTCTCCACATAAGCATAATCAATTTTATTAGTTGTAGTGGGAGCGAATTCAACAAAGTAGCTATTATTATTATTCTCATCATCAAATATAGGAGGCATATTGTAATCATAATCAAATTTACTCTCCATAGTAGGCGGTACCAAAAGGCTACTATCATTATAATCATCATAAATAGGAGGCATATCATAATCAACATAAACTTTCTCCTCAATACCCGGAGGGCTAAAGAGATCATTTTCATCAAAACCGACCTCCCCAAGCTTAGAATTTTCCATAGCATTAGCAACAATAGTGTTCAAAGCATTCATATTAATAACATTCCCATTAGCATGCATATAAAGTTCCATGGGTTTTTTAATTCTCTCTTCAAACACATCATGTCCTAATTCAAGATAAAGTTCATAAAGATCTCTCATATTTTTGTTGTTTTCCATTATGCCTAACTAGTGTAAACAAGAAACAAAAAGATGCAATTGCAAGATCTAAAGGAAATAGCTTCGAGTACTTACAACGGCGCCGGAAAATAGCTTAGTAGCCGAGATCCGGAGTGTGAGTACCTTTTACCTTTCCTCCCCGGCAACGGCGCCAGAAAAGTGCTTGATGTCTACGGGTGCTTCTATTCTTCTAGACAGTGTTGGGCCTCCAAGAGCAGAGGTTTGTAGAACAGTGATGTCTACGGGAGCTTCTATTCTTGTAGATAGTGTTGGGCCTCCAAGAGCAGAGGTTTGTAGAACAGCAGCAAGTTTTCCTTAAGTGGATCACCCAAGGTTTATCGATCTCAGGGAGGAAGAGGTCAAAGATATCCCTCTCATGCAACCCTGCAACCACAAAGCAAGAAGTCTCTTGTGTCCCCAACACACCTAAGAGGTGCACTAGTTCGGCGAAGAGATAGTGAAATACAGGTGGTATGAATAAGCAGAAGCAACGGTGCCAGAAAATAGCTTGCTGGCGTGTAGTTGATGGTGGTAGTATTGCAGCAGTAGTAACGCAGTAAAACAGTAAACAAGCAGCGATAGCAGTATTTAGGAACAAGGCCTAGGGATTACACTTTCACTAGTGGACACTCTCAACATTGATCACATAACAGAATAGATAAATGCATACTCTACACTCTTGTTGGATGATGAACACATTGCGTAGGATTACACGAACCCTCAGTGCCGGAGTTAACAAGCTCCACAATTCAATGTTCATATTTAAATAACCTTAGAGTGCATGAAAGATCAATTCGACTAAACCAAGTACTAGCATAGCATGCACACTGTCACCTTCATGCTATGTAGGAGGAATAATACACATCAATACTATCATAGCAATAGTTAACTTCATAATCTACAAGAGATCATAATCATAGCATAAACCAAGTACTAACACGGATGCACACACTGTCACCATTACACCGTGCAGGAGGAATAAAACTACTTTAATAACATCACTAGAGTAGCACATAGATAAATTGTGATACAAAATACATTGCAATCATAAAGAGATATAAATAAGCACTTCACTATGCCATTCATAACAGCGAATAAGTATTCTGTGAAATATAGCCTAAGAGACCCACACGGTGCACACACTGTCACCTTTACACACGTGGGACAAGGAGTCTCCGGAGATCACATAAGTAAAATTCACTTGACTAGCATAATGACATCTAGATTACAAGCATCATCATATGAATCTCAATCATGTAAGGCAGCTCATGAGATTATTGTATTGAAGTACATAGGAGAGAGATGAACCACATAGCTACCGGTACAGCCCTGAGCCTCGATGGAGAACTACTCCCTCCTCATGGGAGCAGCAGCAGTGATGAAGATGGCGGTGGAGATGGCAGCGGTGTCGATGGAGAAGCCTTCCGGGGGCACTTCCCCGTTCCGGCAGCGTGCCGGAACAGAGACTCCTGTCCCCCAGATCTTGGCGTCGCGGTGGCGGCGGCTCTGGAAGGTTTCTGTGGGTTTCGTCGATCGTCCCGATGTTTTTAGGTCAGGGACGAATATATAGGCGAAGAGGCGGCGTCAGAAGGTCGAAGGGGCGACGACACCATAGGGCCGCGCGGCCAGGGGGTGGGCCGCGCCACACTATCATCTGGGGGCCCTGTGGCCCCCCTCTGGCGGCTCTCGGGTGTTCTGGATGCTTCCGGTGAAAATAGGAACCTGGGCGTTGATTTCGTCCAATTCCGAGAATATTTCGTTACTAGGATTTCTGAAACCAAAAACAGCAGAAAACAGGAACTGGCACTTCGGCATCTTGTTAATAGGTTAGTTCCAAAAAATGCACGAATATGACATAAAGTGTGCATAAAACATGTAGATAACATCAATAATGTGGCATGGAACACAAGAAATTATCGAAACGTCGGAGACGTATCAGCATCCCCAAGCTTAGTTCTGCTCGTCCCGAGCAGGTAAAACGATAACAAAGATAATTTCTGGAGTGACATGCCATCATAACTTTGATCATACTATTTGTAAAGCATATGTAGTGAATGCAGCGATCAAAACAATGTATATGACATGAGTAAACAACTGAATCATAAAGCAAAGACTTTTCATGAATAGTACTTCAAGACAAGCATCAATAAGTCTTGCATAAGAGTTAACTCATAAAGCAATAATTCATAGTAAAAGCATTGAAGCAACACAAAGGAAGATTAAGTTTCAGCGGTTGCTTTCAACTTGTAACATGTATATCTCATGGATATTGTCATCATATAGTAATATAATAAGTGCAATATGCAAGTATGTAGGAATCAATGCACAGTTCACACAAGTGTTTGCTTCTTGAGGTGGAGAGAAATAGGTGAACTGACTCAACAATGAAAGTAAAAGAATGGTCCTCCATAGAGGAAAAGCATCAATTGCTATATTTGTGCTAGAGCTTTGATTTTGAAAACATGAAACAATTTTGTCAACGGTAGTAATAAAGCATATGTATCATGTAAATTATATCTTACAAGTTGCAAGCCTCATGCATAGTATACTAATAGTGCCCGCACCTTGTCCTAATTAGCTTGGACTACCGGATCATCGCAATGCACATGTTTTAACCAAGTGTCACAAAGGGGTACCTCTATGCCGCCTGTACAAAGGTCTAAGGAGAAAGCTCGCATTGGATTTCTCGCTATTGATTATTCTCAACTTAGACATCCATACCGGGACAACATAGACAACAGATAATGGACTCCTCTTTTATGCATAAGCATGTAACAACAATTAATAATTTTCTCATATGAGATTGAGGATATATGTCCAAAACTGAAACTTCCACCATGGATCATGGCTTTAGTTAGCGGCCCAATGTTCTTCTCTAACAATATGCATGCTTAACCATAAGGTGGTAGATCTCTCTTACTTCAGACAAGACGAACATGCATAGCAACTCACATGAAATTCAACAAAGAATAGTTGATGGCGTCCCCAGTGAACATGGTTATCGCACAACAAGCAACTTAATAAGAGATAAAGTGCATAAGTACATATTCAATACCACAATAGTTTTTAAGCTATTTGTCCCATGAGCTATATATTGCAAAGGTGAATGATAGAATTTTAAAGGTAGCACTCAAGCAATTTACTTTGGAATGGCGGAGAAATACCATGTAGTAGGTAGGTATGGTGGACACAAATGGCATAGTGGTTGGCTCAAGGATTTTGGATGCATGAGAAGTATTCCCTCTCGATACAAGGTTTAGGCTAGCAAGGTTATTTGAAACAAACACAAGGATGAACGGTGCAGCAAAACTCACATAAAAGACATATTGTAAACATTATAAGACTCTACACCGTCTTCCTTGTTGTTCAAAACTCAATACTAGATATTATCTAGACTTTAGAGAGACCAAATATGCAAACCAAATTAGCAAGCTCTAGGTGTTTCTTCATTAATAGGTGCAAAGTATATGATGCAAGAGCTTAAACATGAGCACAACAATTGCCAAGTATCACATTACCCAAGACATTTATAGCAATTACTACATGTATCATTTTCCAATTCCAACCATATAACAATTTAACGAAGAAGAAACTTCGCCATGAATATTAAAAGCTAAGAACACATGTGTTCATATGCAACAGCGGAGCGTGTCTCTCTCCCACACAAGCATGATGTAATCCAATTTATTCAAACACAAACAAAAATAAGAAACATACAGACGCTCCAAGCAAAGCACATAAGATGTGACCGAATAAAAATATAGTTTCAAGAGAAGGAACCTGATAATTTGTCGATGAAGAAGGGGATGCCTTGGGCATCCCCAAGCTTAGACGCTTGAGTCTTCTTGATATATGCAGGGGTGAACCACCGGGGCATCCCCAAGCTTAGAGCTTTCACTCTTCTTGATCATAGTATATCATCCTCCTCTCTTGACCCTTGAAAACTTCCTTCACACCAAACTTCTCATAATCTTCATTAGAGGGGTTAGTACATAATCAAAAACTCACATGTTCAGAGGTGACACAATCATTCTTAACACTTCTGGACATTGCTCAAAGCTACTGGAAGGTAATGGAACAAAGAAATCCACCCAACACAGCAAAAGAAGCAATGCGAAATAAAAGGCAGAATCTGTCAAAACAGAACAGTCCGTAAAGACGAATTTTTAATAAATACTTACGTTGCTCATATCAGAAAACTCAAAAATAATGAAAGTTGCGTACATATCTGAGAAACACGCATGTAAATTGGCATATTTTTCAGATTTTTCTACAGAGAAAACAGCCCAGATTCGTGACAGATAGAAATCTGTTTCTGCGCAGAAATCCAAATCTAGTATCAACCTTCGATTAGAGGCTTCACTTGGCACAACAAAACACAAAACTAAGATAAGGAGAGGTTGCTACAGTAGTAAACAACTTCCAAGACACAAATATAAAACAAAGTACTGTAGCAAAATAACACATGGGTTATCTCCCAAGAAGTTCTTTCTTTATAGCCGTTAAGATGGGCTCAGCAGTTTTAATGATGCACTCGCAAGAAATAGTATTTGAAGCAAAAGAGAGCATCAAGAGGCAATTTCAAAACACATTTAAGCCTAACATGCTTCCTATGAAAAGGAATCTTGTAAATAAACAAGTTCATGAAAAGCAAAGTAACAAGCATAGGAAGATAAAACAAGTGTAGCTTCAAAGATTTCAGCACATAGAGAGGTATTTTAGTAACATGAAAATTTCTACAACCATATTTTCCTCTCTCATAATAATATCCAGTAGTATCATGAGCAAACTCAATAATATAACTATCGCATAAAGCATTCTTATCATGAGTCTCATGCATAAAATTATTACTCTCCACATAAGCATAATCAACTTTATTAGTAATAGCGGGAGCAAATTCAACAAAGTAGCTATCATCATTATTCTCATCAGCAAATCTAGGAGGCATATTGTAATCATAATCAAATTTATCCTCCATAACAGGCGGTACTAAAAGACCAATATCATTATAATCATCATAAATAGGAGGCAAAGTATCATCAAAATAAATTTTCTCCTCAATGCTTGGGGGACTAAAAAGATCATGCTCATCAAAACCAGCTTCCCCAAGCTTAGAATTTTCCATATCATTAGCAACAATGGTATTCAAAGTATTCATGCTAATATGTTCCATGGGTTTTTTAATTTTCGCATCAAACCATCCATGTCTTAAATCAGGAAATAGAATAAGAAGCTCATTGCTGTCCATTATGCCAAACTAGTGTAAACAAGAAACAAAAAGATGCAATTACAGGATCTAAAGGAAATAGCTTCGAGTACTTACGGCGCCGAAAAATAGCTTGGTAGCCGAGATCCGGAGTGTGAGTACCTTTTACCTTTCCTCCCCGGCAACGGCGCCAGAAAATAGCTTGATGTCTACGGGAGCTTCTATTCTTGTAGACAGTGTTGGGCCTCCAAGAGCAGAGGTTTGTAGAACAGCAGCAAGTTTCCCTTAAGTGGATCACCCAAGGTTTATCGATCTCAGGGAGGAAGAGGTCAAAGATATCCCTCTCATGCAACCCTGCAACCACAAAGCAAGAAGTCTCTTGTGTCCCCAACACACCTAAGAGGTGCACTAGTCCGGCGAAGAGATAGTGAAATACAGGTGGTATGAATAAGCAGAAGCAACGGTGCCAGAAAATAGCTTGCTGGCGTGTAGTTGATGGTGGTAGTATTGCAGCAGTAGTAACGCAGTAAAACAGTAAACAAGCAGCGATAGCAGTATTTAGGAGCAAGGCCTAGGGATTACACTTTCACTAGTGGACACTCTCAACATTGATCACATAACAGAATAGATAAATGCATACTCTACACTCTTGTTGGATGATGAACACATTGCGTAGGATTACACGAACCCTCAATGCCGGAGTTAACAAGCTCCACAATTCAATGTTCATATTTAAATAACCTTAGAGTGCATGAAAGATCAATTCGACTAAACCAAGTACTAGCATAGCATGCACACTGTCACCTTCATGCTATGTAGGAGGAATAATACACATCAATACTATCATAGCAATAGTTAACTTCATAATCTACAAGAGATCATAATCATAGCATAAACCAAGTACTAATACGGATGCACACACTGTCACCATTACACCGTGCAGGAGGAATAAAACTACTTTAATAACATCACTAGAGTAGCACATAGATAAATTGTGATACAAAATACATTGCAATCATAAAGAGATATAAATAAGCACTTCACTATGCCATTCATAACAGCGAATAAGTATTCTGTGAAATATAGCCTAAGAGACCCACACGGTGCACACACTGTCACCTTTACACACGTGGGACAAGGAGTCTCCGGAGATCACATAAGTAAAATTCACTTGACTAGCATAATGACATCTAGATTACAAGCATCATCATATGAATCTCAATCATGTAAGGCAGCTCATGAGATTATTGTATTGAAGTACATAGGAGAGAGATGAACCACATAGCTACCGGTATAGCCCCGAGCCTCGATGGAGAACTACTCCCTCCTCATGGGAGCAGCAGCAGTGATGAAGATGGCGGTGGAGATGGCAGCGGTGTCGATGGAGAAGCCTTCCGGGGGCACTTCCCCGTTCCGGTAGCGTGCCGGAACAGAGACTCCTGTCCCCCAGATCTTGGCGTCGCGGTGGCAGCGGCTTTGGAAGGTTTCTGTGGGTTTCGTCGATCGTCCCGATGTTTTTAGGTCAGGGACGAATATATAGGCGAAGAGGCGGCGTCAGAAGGTCGAAGGGGCGACGACACCATAGGGCCGCGCGGCCAGGGGGTGGGCCGCGCCACCCTATCATCTGGGGGCCCTGTGGCCCCCCCTCTGGCGGCTCTCGGGTGTTCTGGATGCTTCCGGTGAAAATAGGAACCTGGGCGTTGATTTCGTCCAATTCCGAGAATATTTCGTTACTAGGATTTCTGAAACCAAAAACAGCAGAAAACAGGAACTGGCACTTCGGCATCTTGTTAATAGGTTAGTTCCAGAAAATGCACGAATATGACATAAAGTGTGCATAAAACATGTAGATAACATCAATAATGTGGCATGGAACACAAGAAATTATCGATACGTCGGAGACGTATCAAACAGCAGCAAGTTTCCCTTAAGTGGATCACCCAAGGTTTATCGAACTCAGGGAGGAAGAGGTCAAAGATATCCCTCTCAAGCAACCCTGCAACCACAAAGCAAGAAGTCTCTTGTGTCCCCAACACACCTAATAGGTGCACTAGTTCGGCGAAGAGATAGTGAATTACAGGTGGTATGAATAAGTATGAGCAGTAGTAACGACGCCAGAAAAGTGCTTTGCTGTCCAGGACTGGCGTGTGGTTGATGGTGGTAATATTGCGGACAGTACAGATGCAGTAGAACAGTAAACAAGCAGCGATAGGAACAAGGCCTAGGGATTATACTTTCACTAGTGGACACTCTCAACATTGCAATCATAAAGGAATATAAATATAAGCACTTCACTATGCTATTCCGAATTACTCTCTAGCAAGATAACGAACTCTAATTCATCATGTAGGCAAACCTTAAAGATGTATTCCCAAGTACTAATGAACACCCCACGCTGTCACTTTGAGCATTCACAGGAGGTACTAACACACCACAATTTCATAGAGACATCCAACTCAAATCATAACTCAGTGAATAAGTATTCTGTGAAATATAGCCTAAGAGACCCACACGGTGCACACACTGTCACCTTTACACACGTGGGACAAGGAGTCTCCGGAGATCACATAAGTAAAATCCACTTGACTAGCATAATGACATCTAGATTACAAGCATCATCATATGAATCTCAATCATGTAAGACAGCTCATGAGATTATTGTATTGAAGTACATAGGGAGAGAGATTAACCACATAGCTACCGGTACAGCCCTTAGCCTCGATGGAGAACTACTCCCTCCTCATGGGAGACAGCAGCGTTGATGAAGATGGCGGTGGAGATGGCAGCGGTGTCGATGGAGAAGCCTTCCGGGGGCACTTCCCCGTCCCGGCGGCGTGCCGGAACAGAGACTTCTGTCCCCCAGATCTTGGCTTCGCGATGGCGGTGGCTCTGGATGGTTTCTCGTACCGTGGCTTTTTCCGTATCGAAGACTTAGGTCAGGGGCTTCTTATAGGCGAAGAGGCGGCGTCAGAAAGGGTCTGGGGCCACCAGACACTAGGGCGGCGCCCCCCCTGGGCCGCGCCGCCACCATGTGTGGGCCCCCTGTGGCCCCTCTCTGGCGGCTCTCGAGTGTTCTGGAAGCTTCATGCAATCCTAAGACTCTGGGCGTTGATTTCGTCCAATTCCGAGAATATTTCCTTACTAGGATTTCTGAAACCAAAAACAGCAGAAAACAGGAACTGGCACTTCGGCATCTCATCAATATGTTAGTTCCGGAAAATGCATAAAATCATCATAAAGTATGTATAAAACATGTAGGTATTGTCATAAAACAAGCATGGAACATAAGAAATTATCGATACGTCGGAGACGTATCAGCATCCCCAAGCTTAGTTCCTACTCGTCCTCGAGTAGGTAAACGATAAAAAGATAATTTCTGAAGTGACAAGCTACCAACATAATCTTAATCATACTATTGTAAAGCATATGAGATGAATGCAGCGATTCGAAGCAATGTTAATGCAATGAGTAAACAATTGAATCATATAGCAAAGATTTTTCATGAATAGTACTTTCAAGACAAGCATCAATAAGTCTTGCATAAGAGTTAACTCATAAAGCAATATTTTCATAGTAAAGGCATTGAAGCAACACAAAGGAAGATTAAGTTTCAGCGGTTGCTTTCAACTTGTAACATGTATATCTCATGGATATTGTCAACATAGAGTAATATAACAAGTGCAATATGCAAGTATGTAGGAATCAATGCACAGTTCACACAAGTGTTTGCTTCTTGAGATGGAGAGAAATAGGTGGACTGACTCAACATAAAAGTAAAAGAATGGCCCTTCGCAGAGGGAAGCATTGATTGCTATATTTGTGCTAGATCTTTGGTTTTGAAAACAAGAAACAATTTTGTCAACGGTAGTAATAAAGCATATGTGTTATGTAAATTATATCCTACAAGTTGCAAGCCTCATGCATAGTATACTAATAGTGCCCGCACATTGTCCTAATTAGCTCGGATTACCTGGATTATCATCGCAATACATATGTTTTAACCAAGTGTCACAAAGGGGTACCTCTATGCCGCCTGTACAAAGGTCTAAGGAGAAAGCTCGAATTGGATTTCTCGCTTTTGATTATTCTCAACTTAGACATCCATACCGGGACAACATAGACAACAAATAATGGACTCCTCTTTAATGCATAAGCATTTAGCAACAATTAATGTTCTCATATGAGATTGAGGATATTTGTCCAAAACTGAAACTTCCACCATGAATCATGGCTTTAGTTAGCGGCCCAATGTTCTTCTCTAACAGTATGCATGCTCAAACCATTCAACTCATGGTAAATCGCCCTTACTTCAGACAAGACGGACATGCATAGCAACTCACATGATATTCAACAAAGTGTTGTAGTTGATGGCGTCCCCAGGAACATGGTTATCGCTCAACAAGCAACTTAATAAGAAATAAGGTACATAAGTACATATTCAATACCACAATAGTTTTTAGGCTATTTGTCCCATGAGCTATATATTGCAAAGACAAAGAATAGAAATTTTAAAGGTAGCACTCAAGCAATTTACTTTGGAATGGCAGAGAAATACCATGTAGTAGGTAGGTATGGTGGACACGAATGGCATAGTGGTTGGCTCAAGGATTTTGGATGCATGAGAAGTATTCCCTCTCGATACAAGGCTTAGGCTAGCAAGGTTATTTGAAACAAACACAAGTATGAAGCGGTGCAGCAAAACTCACATAAAAGACATATTGTAAATATTATAAGACTCTACACCGTCTTCCTTGTTGTTCAAACTCTTACTAGGAGTTATCTAGACCTTAGAGAGACCAATTATGCAAACCAAATTTTAGCAAGCTCTATGTATTTCTTCATTAATAGGTGCAAAGTATATGATGCAAGAACTTAAACATGAGCACAACAATTTCCAAGTATCAAATTATTCAAGACATCATACCAATTACCACATGTAGCATTTTCTGTTTCCAACCATATAACAATTAACGAAGCAGTTTCAACCTTCGCCATGAACATTAAAAACTAAGAACACATGTGTTCATATGAACCAGCAGAGCGTGTCTCTCTCCCACACAAGGATGCTAGGATCCAACTTTATTCAAACAAAAAAAAACCAAAAACAAACAAACGCTCCAAGTAAAGCACATAAGATGTGATGGAATAAAAATATAGTTTCACTAGAGGAACCTGATAATGTTGTCGATGAAGAAGGGGATGCCTTGGGCATCCCCAAGCTTAGACGCTTGAGTCTTCTTGAAATATGCAGGGGTGAACCACCGGGGCATCCCCAAGCTTAGAGCTTTCACTCTCCTTGATCATATTGTATCATCTTCCTCTCTTGATCCTTGAAAACTTCCTCCACACCAAACTCGAAACAAACTCATTAGAGGGTTAGTGCATAATCAAAAATTCACATGTTCAGAGGTGACACAATCATTCTTAACACTTCTGGACATTGCCCAAAGCTTCTGAAAGTTAATGGAACAAAGAAATCCATCCCTCATAGCAAAAGAGGCAATGCGAAATAAAAGGCAGAATCTGTCAAAACAGAACAGTCCGTAAAGACGAATTTTAAAGAGGCACCAGACTTACTCAAATGAAAATGCTCAAATTGAATGAAAGTTGGGTACATATCTGAGGATCACTCACGTAAATTGGCATAATTTTCTGAGTTACCTACAGAGAATTAGGCCCAGATTCGTGACAGCAAGAAATCTGTTTCTGCGCAGTAATCCAAATCTAGTATGAACCTTGCTATCAAAGACTTTACTTGGCACAACAATGCAACAAAATTAAGATAAGGAGAGGTTGCTACAGTAGTAACAACTTCCAAGACTCAAATATAAAACAAAAGTACTGTAGTAAAATAAACACATGGGTTATCTCCCAAGAAGTTCTTTCTTTATAGCCATTAAGATGGGCTCAGCAGTTTAATGATGCACTCGCAAGAAATAGTATTTGAAGCAAAAGAGAGCATCAAGAGGAAAATTCAAAACAAATTTAAGCCTAACATGCTTCCTATGAAAAGGGATCTTGTAAATAAATAAATTCAAGAAGCATAATGCAACAAGCATAGGAAAACTAGACAAGCTCAACTTCAAAATTTTAAGCATATAGATAGGTGTTTTAGTAACATGAAAATTTCTACAACCATATTTTCCTCTCTCATAATAATATCCAGTAGCATCATGAGCAAACTCAACAATATAACTATCACGTAAAGCATTCTTATCATGAGTCTCATGCATAAAATTATTACTCTCCACATAAGCATAATCAATTTTATTAGTTGTAGTGGGAGCGAATTCAACAAAGTAGCTATTATTATTATTCTCATCATCAAATATAGGAGGCATATTGTAATCATAATCAAATTTACTCTCCATAGTAGGCGGTACCAAAAGGCTACTATCATTATAATCATCATAAATAGGAGGCATATCATAATCAACATAAACTTTCTCCTCAATACCCGGAGGGCTAAAGAGATCATTTTCATCAAAACCGACCTCCCCAAGCTTAGAATTTTCCATAGCATTAGCAACAATAGTGTTCAAAGCATTCATATTAATAACATTCCCATTAGCATGCATATAAAGTTCCATGGGTTTTTTAATTCTCTCTTCAAACACATCATGTCCTAATTCAAGATAAAGTTCATAAAGATCTCTCATATTTTTGCTGTTTTCCATTATGCCTAACTAGTGTAGACAAGAAACAAAAAGATGCAATTGCAGGATCTAAAGGAAATAGCTTCGAGTACTTACAATGGCGCCGGAAAATAGCTTAGTAGCCGAGATCCGGAGTGTGAGTACCTTTTACCTTTCCTCCCCGGCAACGGCGCCAGAAAAGTGCTTGATGTCTACGGGTGCTTCTATTCTTGTAGACAGTGTTGGGCCTCCAAGAGCAGAGGTTTGTAGAACAGCAGCAAGTTTCCTTTAAGTGGATCACCCAAGGTTTATCGAACTCAGGGAGGAAGAGGTCAAAGATATCCCTCTCAAGCAACCCTGCAACCACAAAGCAAGAAGTCTCTTGTGTCCCCAACACACCTAATAGGTGCACTAGTTCGGAGAAGAGATAGTGAAATACAGGTTGTATGAATAAGTATGAGCAGTAGTAACGGCGCCAGAAAAGTGCTTTGCTGTCCAGGACTGGCGTGTGGTTGATGGTGGTAATATTGCGGACAGTACAGATGCAGTAGAACAGTAAACAAGCAGCGATAGCAGTATTTAGGAACAAGGCCTAGGGATTATACTTTCACTAGTGGACACTCTCAACATTGCAATCATAAAGGAATATAAATATAAGCACTTCACTATGCTATTCCGAATTACTCTCTAGCAAGATAACGAACTCTAATTCATCATGTAGGCAAACCTTAAAGATGTATTCCCAAGTACTAATGAACACCCCACGCTGTCACTTTGAGCATTCACAGGAGGTACTAACACACCACAATTTCATAGAGACATCCAACTCAAATCATAACTCAGTGAATAAGTATTCTGTGAAATATAGCCTAAGAGACCCACACGGTGCACACACTGTCACCTTTACACACGTGGGACAAGGAGTCTCCGGAGATCACATAAGTAAAATCCACTTGACTAGCATAATGACATCTAGATTACAAGCATCATCATATGAATCTCAATCATGTAAGACATCTCATGAGATTATTGTATTGAAGTACATAGGGAGAGAGATTAACCACATAGCTACCGGTACAGCCCTTAGCCTCGATGGAGAACTACTCCCTCCTCATGGGAGACAGCAGCGTTGATGAAGATGGCGGTGGAGATGGCAGCGGTGTCGATGGAGAAGCCTTCCGGGGGCACTTTCCCGTCCCGGCGGCGTGCCGGAACAGAGACTCATGTCCCCCAGATCTTGGCTTCGCGATGGCGGCGGCTCTGGATGGTTTCTCGTACCGTGGCTTTTTCCGTATCGAAGACTTAGGTCAGGGGCTTCTTATAGGCGAAGAGGCGGCGTCAGAAAGGGTCTGGGGCCACCAGACACTAGGGCGGCGCCCCCCTGGGCCGCGCCGCCACCATGTGTGGGCCCCCTGTGGCCCCTCTCTGGCGGCTCTTGGGTGTTCTGGAAGCTTCATGCAATCCTAAGACTCTGGGCGTTGATTTCGTCCAATTCCGAGAATATTTCCTTACTAGGATTTCTGAAACCAAAAACAGCAGAAAACAGGAACTGGCACTTCGGCATCTCGTCAATAGGTTAGTTCCGGAAAATGCATAAAATCATCATAAAGTATGTATAAAACATGTAGGTATTGTCATAAAACAAGCATGGAACATAAGAAATTATCGATACGTCGGAGACGTATCAGCGCCAGAAGCGCACCCGATTAAATTTTTTGCACTCCAGGATCATGCCCGGGGACTTGATTCAGTGTAGAGTAACGTTGTTTTGCCATCGGTAGTTAACCAACAAAATTTGGGCACGTTACTCATTATCCCTTGCAAGTGGAAACTATATCGGAAGACCTATGAAGACCTGCAGAAAAGTTCGGCAGAGAAGAATGCTCGAGTGGTACAACTTGAGTCTACGCACGGATTGCAAGCATCCGTACCTAGACTCGGGGGCTACTTACATCGGGAGCGCTGACGCGCACCCGATAAAAAGGACAATGCTGATTCAAGGCAAACAAGGACAATCAAGGAGAAGAACATCAACGGAGAACATGCTTCAGTCTCTACCCGAACAATGTTCGGCTAGACACTCGGGGGCTACTGACGTGGGCATTACACTTCGGGTAACCGATATTGCCCTATCCTGTATTGATTAGTTGGAGGCCCATGAAGACACCTGGAGGCAAGATGGGCCACCTGGACGGCGCACCAGAGGAATCCTTGACGGGCAAGACAAGGAAGCGGCCGAACAAGGAAGGATTAGATCTAAAACTGTTGTAAACCTAGTCGTACTTGGTTAGACCTCTTGAGACCTGGCCTCCTATATAAAGGCCAGGAGAGGGGCTGCCGAGGGACGGAATCAATCATAGCAACCGTAGCCACCAGGAAATCTAGAGCTAGGTCACCATAGCACTTAGCCTCTCGACGAGATCTCAGCCGAACTATTCGGCACCCCATTGTAACCCATTATCATCATAATCAAGAACAGACAGGCAGGACGTAAGGGTTTTACCTCATCGAGGGCCCGGAACCTGGGTAAATCGCTCTCCCCGCTTGTCTGTGAACCGATGTCTCGTGTCAGCTTGCAGGATTCCGCTAACCCTAAGCCCCAAACGGAGGGCATTGCCAAGGAGTACCCTCGACAGCGGTAGCTGCCATCTCTTCTCGCATAAGCTCAACGAACATCTGCTCCTCCACTTCGTCCGAGTCCATGGCCGGCGAGGCAAATGGAAGAACACCTGACGGGCGTGGTCGAGGCAACCCGAGCCGCGAATGACGAGAAGTAGGCCGTCATCGGAAAACAGGCCGGCGGAGGAGCAACCAGATAGGCCGTCGTCGAAAGACGGCGGAATATAGGCAGGTGTGGAAGGAGGGACGGCGGAATCTGGGCAACAAGCCGGCGGGGTGGTGCCGGCGGCGAGAGAGATACGAGGGGTGGGGGAGATTTTGAGCGAGGTGGCGGTGGGGTTCGTGTGTCGAGTGGCCGACAGATCGGGCCCTTCCCCGCTTTTCACTCGTCTGGACTCCCCGATAGCTCCCCGGGGGACCGGGGATGGCGTGGGCTCGCCAGATGGATGAAGGGCCAAATCCGGACGAAAACGAGAAACCGGGGGCGCGACTGGGCCGTATTTCGCCGTCCGGATGGAAAAAACGTCGCTCGGGGACCTCGTCGGGGAGACGAGTGGGGATGCTCTAACTACCCATACTAGCTTCTACCGTCAGATGGACACCGGCAAGCAGCTATCAACAACATATGTTTAGAGGAAATTGCAAATCTCTACATAAAGCTCTTTATATTGTCTTTGTGTGATGGAAAAAAGAGAGCAAAAACCGTGTAGGTTTCTAATGAACATGGCACTGCATTCACGTGTTTCTCCTCTACCTAGCTATACATATGGGCAACTAATAACATGGTTGCACAAGAATGAGAAATGGGTTTTCATCCATGTAGAAGTGACAAGTGAGGTCATGTAGACTGTTAGTTTTGTACATGATTAAATTTATGAAATAAGCGAACTCAAACTTCTCAAGTGGAATCATCGTTAATTGCAATAGTGAGGATGGAATACCCAACCGTGTAGACCCATATGTCCGAGACGACCCACACTTTCAGGGAGGATTATGGCTCACTTACGGCCGCCCCCTGAAGGGCTTACACGATGAAGATTGGGAATGCTCCCCCCCTAAGCCAGGTCCAATGGGAGTTCATATCCAAGATGGTTATGGATACTTGGCGTGCAAGGAAAGGAAGGATATTCGGCTCCTGCTAGGACTTGAACTACGAACCGAGTCGAGATATATTTGTAACCCTGAGCTGACCGTGTATAGCAGGAATCCTCTTAGAGGGCACGATTTTCCCAAACCCTAACTTACGCGCAATCATGTACTCTAATAGTTACTCTCAATATCATACGGTTTTTAGCAACAGAGACGCTATTTGCGACACTATTTTGGAGTTTTTAAGAGATTGCTAGTCTAGCGATAAAATAGGAGATTTTATGTCGTTTTATTGATAGAAAAATACAAAAGACCGGAATCAATAAAGTACACAATCAGTAAGCATGTGGCAAAGTCGCAAACCACTGACATTTCCACATACTCCCTCCGTTCTGAAATAGTCTACATTCTAGCTTTAAATTTTGTTCTGAAATACTCTACATTCTAGCTTTTAGTCAACAACAACACTGAAAACAAAGTGTTTTTCCTCTCTTTATTGGTTGTTGTTATTTTCAATGTAGCTTTGATTGGTTGTTCACATATCTAAGTAGTACTAATAAATAAAATACTACTAGTTTATCTCATTTTTTCTAGAACGTAGACTAAATCAGAACGGAGGGAGTATGTACAGTACGTTGCGTGGGAACTGGGGCCATTGGTGTTGATGTGTTGAGTTGGCACCACTGTAGAACCACTAGGATGCAAGCAACATTATGGGCACTCACAAGAGTCAAGAGACAAATTAGGGTTTCTTGCTGCTCCATCCATGGCCCATTCTCATAGTGTGTCATCCAATTAATAGAGCCAGCTCACGATAACTTTGGGGCTCACATCTAAGGCCATGTTCAGATGCCCGACACGAATAGACCGATGCACTTGGTTTTTATGTGGCTACTCTGTGTTAAAAACCCTCACAGCGATCCGACATATTGGACCAGCTTCTCTACACCTATCTATTTGCGGTCCAAAATTAAGCCACGGATACATCACCGTGATCCGTGGGGTCTGCACACTCTACTTGCGGTCCAAAATTAAGCCACAGATACATCACCACGATCCGACATATTGGACCAGCTTCTCTACACCTATCTATTTGCGGTCCAAAAGAAGTCGTGCATCCGCGTCCTCATAACTATCAACCTTGTGCGGGCTCCGTAGAATGCCCGTACGCCTTGCGCTCTGGCGTGCATTGACTTCCACCTCTGCGGTGGCTTGCTCCTCAGTCATAAGATGGTGCCGATGCCATTGGTACTGCTCCATGGCCGGGAGCGGCGTAGGAGATCTCCATTTGGCGGTCTCTAATACCTCCAGACCTCTCGACGACTCCGCATACGACGTCAACTCATTGATGTGGGACACCTTGGGCCCCCTCGCTTGGGTACCACACTACAATTCAGGGTTCCTCGGCAATGACCAGTTCAACTACGATGCTCCTCCTGCACCAAAGTGAAGGTGGAGTAGGACGAGGAAGACGACGACGAGGAGGAGGAGGAGTAGGAGGTGTACTAGTGCGACCAAATCCCAAGAGAGGAGGATCAAGACGACACAGAGGATTACCTTGGATACCTCGTGTACCTCGCGAAGAAAGCTAAGGAGGAGGCCATGGTGTACCAACTCCCCATCATGCATAAAGGCATGGACGAGGAGGAAGCGCCCCCAAATAGTCACCGGCAGAGGCACCGACACTTCCGTATGGTGGGCGCCGGCACTGCATCCTCTATTTGGGGGTGCTGTTCCCACACCGGCCCCCCCCCCAAACCGGCAGCCCCGATAGATGACTTGAATTAAAATCTCAATTAGAAGCATATAAATTTGAATAAAAAGAAGAAAAATTCCACAAACTAATACATAATTGGGAATAATTGGAAACATGGTTTATACAAACTAAGACATAATTTGGAACATGGTTTCCACAAACTAATACATAGTTTGAACCATGGTTGACACAAATTTAAACATTGAAAAATGAGGAAACCTAACTACTGTAGGCATCGCAGGTTTCGTGTGTTCTCTGCCAAGAAAGAATACTCCAAGACACTCCCTGTCACCCAAACTAGAAAATCCAGCTGGTGATGATAGCCATGTTGATCCTTTCGAGGAAGAACATCCAAAAACATGCGTGCCTATTTTCGTTGCGCAGAAACAACACTCAGTCGTCATCCTCCCCGACACCGTGGTAGTGCCGGCGGCAGCGCGTCTCGTCGAACACCTTGACGCTCATGTCGGCATCGCCAAGGTAGGAGAACGTGAGCATGAAGGTAGCTTCGAGGTGGAGGTAGCACGCGAACTTGTCCCAGCCGGTGTGGAGGTACATCTTGCCGCGCGCACCGAAGATCACGTCCACAATCCACCGGCAGTAGCCACAGGCAGCCTCCCGCAGATGCAGTGAGGTCGGCTCGTTGCCGGCGATGAAGTCAGCGAACTTGTCCTACAGCCTCTGGATGCCGAGTGGGCCGCCCTTGAGGATGACGACGAACTCGAACAACACTTCCCGCTCCTCCTCCCGTGAATCCGATGACGAAGACGACAACGTCGCATGCGACAGCGAGAGGTGCAGCTCTGCCGCGGCCACGACCACAACCACGGCTGCGACCTCGGCCTCTACCAGACATGGCTTCGTCTCTTCAGATGGTGACGGCTAGGGTTGGGGAGAGAGGCGCTAGGGTTTGTGTGGAAGGGAGGACGCGAGAGCGCCCTTTTTTTTATTCCGGAGGGAGGAGGGGGAGCGGTGGCGCTCATTAATGCCGGCACAGAGAGCTAGGCGCGACGGGACGGTTTGTTGTGCGTCTGCGGAAACTGCACCACCGCTGCGCGCCAATAACTTCCGTCGCGAGGTAGACGATGGTTAGGTTAAAATTAAATGTGTCGCTGATGCGTCAGCCCCGCCACTCCCCACTGTCATCGACCTTTGGGATGTGTGGCTGATAGGCGGCTCCCACGCCCAAAATTTTCCGCCTCGCGAGGCGCCGGTGCGCCCGATTCGCGCCCTTCGCCAAGGGGGTGGCAAGGGGTTGTCGGGGCTTCCATTGGGCTTGAAAAGGCGCCGGCGCTATTTGGGGCGCGCCGGTGTGAGCCCATTTTTGCTCCCGGCTCGCAAAACGCTATCGGGGCCGCTATGGGGCGCACCGGTGGAGATGCTCTTAAGGCACTCCAAGGCCGGGCCCTTTGGGAATGGCTGAATCGGCAACTTTTCTAGGCCAGGCCAAGTGGCGTCGAAAGGGAAACCCCCACACGTAGGGGAGCTCGGCGCGAGATGCCGGGAGACCGCAAAATTCAGGTGTCGTTTCACGACAAAGCTAGGTGTCACATGTTCCATTAGCACGAAGCCAAAATCCCCGTTCCTCCCATTTTACCGACGGTGTCGGCGGGGACGAAGATATACCCCACCGCTAATTCCATCTAGTTCGGCACCGTCGTCATGAGGAGGAGCTCGTCCTCTATATCTCCGGCACAGAATGCTCAAACCCATGTTCAACGAAGGCATGTGATCTTCTCCCTTGTCTCCAACCCCAGGTCATCTCACTCGTTGAATGGATCGTAGCGAACAAGAGGGGGGGGGGGGGTGATTGGCGCTACGGCAAGTTTTAGTCTTTTTCAATTTTTATGCAACGGAAGGTAAAGGTGAGAACTTTAGCAATAGGGGTGATCCTACAATGATTATCGGACAAGTGCAACAAGTAAAGGAATCAACAAGATAACGAGAGTAAGGAGCGAGACAACCGGGGGCGCGAGGCGAGTCGAGGTTTGTTTCCCGCAGTTCATTCCACAATAGGAAGTACGTCTGCGTTGAGGAGGTGCTAGTCTCACACAAGAGACTAGGCGGCCACACCACAAAGGAAGGCCTCACCTTCTTCCTCGAGAGAGCTCCACGAAGGTGCTCTCCCTCTTCCACTAAGGCACCGGTCGAGGCGGTGATTCCTTCACAAGGTTGGGGCGAGCTCCACACACAAGGATGCTCCCAACACCCTATGGAGCTAGTACATCACCAAGCTAGACTCCATAGCTGCACATCTCCAATGCTCCACCATAGGAACCATTCTCCAATGCTCCACCATAGGAACTCTTCCAATGCTCCACCAAAGGAACCCTTCCAATGCTCCACCAAGGAACCCTTCCAATGCTCCACCAAGGAACTCTTCTCCAATGCTCCACTAAAGGAACCCTACCACCAAGATCCACTAAGGAATAGCTAGTATTGGTGAAATATCTCTTGGTACAAATATAGATCGGGGCCTCCTCCACCAATCCTCAAAGTTTGGGCAAGATTGGTTGGATGGTGAAGGAGATCCTCAAGGATTAAGCTCAGCAACAATGGAGGAGATAGAGGGGGAAGAGATAAAATCGTGTTGGGGAAGAAGGGGCCCTTAAATAGGCTCCTCCAAATCCAACCGTTATGCCCAGTTTTTGCCTAAGCGGTACTACCGCTTCTGGGAAGCGGTACTACCGCTCTGAGTTCGAATTCCCCCAGATCTGGTCAAAGGACGCAGAGCGGTACTACCGCTCGAGGTACCCCAACAGGGTCCAAACCTTACTGGACTCGAAGCGGTACCAGGGCGGTACCAGAGCGGTACAGCCGTAACTCGTTTACGGTACCTAGGCGGTACCGTGAGCGGTACTACCGCTCGTGAGCGGTACTACCGCTCCAGGTACTGCAGAGGTACCGCAACTCGTTCTGAGGGACGAATTCAGCACAGAACTCAGAGCGGTACCGTGGGGCGGTACCTATAGGGGTGATGACCCACAAGTATAGGGGGTGTATCGTAGTATTTTCGATAAGTAAGAATGTCGATCCCAACGAGGAGCAGAAGGTGTTGACAAGCAGTTTCGATGAAGGATTCACTGTAAATGCTCACCGACAAGTATTCAGGGGGTTTAGATGTAACAGTTGAATAAAGTACGAGTAAGTAAAGTGCGAGAGTAACAATTGCAGCGAGTGGCCCAATCCTTTTTAGCACAAAGGACAAGCCGGTTTGTTTACTTATAATGACCAAACGTTCTCGAGGACACACGGGATTTTAGTCTAGTGCTTTCGCTACATACGGCTAAATAATCTTCATTGTTATGATAAGTGTTGTGTGGGTGAACCTATGCTAATGCACCGCCCTTCCTAGGACTAATACATACTTGTGATTATACCCCTTGCAAGCATCCGCAACTACAAGAAAGTAATTAAGAATAAATCTAACCACAGCCTTAAACTCTGAGATCCTGCGATCCCTCCTGCATCGATATACCAACGGGAGTTTAGGTTTCTGTCACTCCGGCAACCCCGCAATTAGCAAACGAATACAAGATGCATTCGCCTAGGCCCATAAATGGTGAAGTGTCATGTAGTCGACGTTCACATGACACCACTAGAAGAATAACACCACAACTTAAATATCATACCATTGAATATTACTCAACCATAGTTCACTACTAACAATTAGACTTCACCCATGTCCTCAAGAACTAAACGAACTACTCACAAGACATCATATGGAACATGATCAGAGGTGATATGATGATGAATAACAATCTGAACATAAACTTGGTTCAATGGTTTCACTCAATAGCATCAACAACAAGTAGAGATCGATACCGGGAGAGTTTCCCCTATCAAACAATCAAGATCAAACCCAAATTGCTACGGCGGTGACGGTGTCCAGCGGTGGAGACGGCGGTGATGATGGTGGAGATGATGATGATGGTGATGGAGATGATGTCCAGCTCGATGACGGTGACGATGGCGTCGATTTCCCCCTCCCGGAGGGAATTTCCCCTGCGGATTCCTGCCCGCCGGAGAGCTCTTTTCTCTCTGGTGTTCTCCGCCCCGCAGAGGCGGCTGTAACTCTTCGCGAGGTACCCTCTGTGGCTTAGGTTTTCAGGACGAAGGATTTCGCGAAGAAAAGGAGGCGAAAGGGGCTGTGGGCCCCCCAAACCACATGGCGGCGCGGCCAGGGCATGGGCCGCGCCGCCCTAGGGTGTGGGCCCACCCTGGGTCCTCCTGGCTCCTCCTTCTGGCTTCCTTCGTCATCTTGAAAAATAGGATTTTTGGTATAATTTCCTTCCACAGTTGATCTTCCGAAATATTGCGTTCTGACGGTGCTTTTTCCAGCAGAATCTGGCTCCGGTGCTTGATCCTCCAATAATGATGAAACATGCAAAATGGATGAAATAACATAAGTATTGTGTCCCAATATGAAATATATCAATGAATAACAGCAAAATATGATATAAAATAGTGATGCAAATTGGACGTATCAACTCCCCCCAAGCTTAGACTTCGCTTGTCCCCAAGCAAAACTGAGCTCGATAAACAGGACCACATGTTTATGGAGTGAAGAGTCGATAAATAAAATACGGACAAGAAGCATCATATTCATTCACACAAGACATTATAGTAAACAACTTCCTCATACAACTCAACCTGAAACAAGTTTAAGGTAATCACAAGTAAAGGTGCATAAGAAATCATAATTGGTGATGGCAAACTTCGTTCTTGGTCAGAGAACAATTAACAGATTATACTTATCTCATTGAGCAGCGCTCTCATGTTAAAGTTTATAAGGCACAACTTGCATACTCAATCATAATGGTCTCTTCATAATCATTGATAACGTGCAAAGCTATATTCATTCAGATAAAACTTGTACTAAACAAGGAAGAATAAAAGACATGATGAAGCAAATCTCAATATAATGGTTTGATCACAACTACTCAAATGCTTGCTTGAGATGGAGGGAAATAGGTTTACTGACTCAACATAAAGTAAAAGACAGTCCCTTCGCAGAGGGAAGCAGGGATTAAATCATGTGCTAGAGCTTTTTCAGTTTTGCAATCATATAAAGAGAATAAAAGTAACATTTTGAGAGGTGTTTGTTGTTGTCAACGACTGGTAGCGGGTACTCTAACCCCCTTGCCAAACAACCTTCAAAGAGCAGCTCCCATATTATTTTTATTTTGTGTGGCACTCCTTCCAACCTTTTCTTTCACAAACCATGGCTAACCGAATCCTCGGGTGCCTGCCAACAATCTCATACCATGAAGGAGTGCCCCTTTTTATTTTAGTTTTATTATGATGATGACACTCCCCCCAACCTTTGCTTACACAAGCCATGGCTAACCGAATCCTTCGGGTGCCGTCCATCAATCACATACCATGGAGGAGTGTCTATTTAGTTTGATTAATTTGGGACTGGGAATCCCATTGCCAGCTCTTTTTGCAAAATTATTGGATAAGCGGATGAAGCCACTAGTCCATTGGTGAAAGTTGCCCAATAAGATTGAAAGATAAAACACCACATACTTCCTCATGAGCTATGAAACATTGACACAAATAAGAGATACTAAGTTTTGAATTGTTTAAAGGTAGCACATGCAGTATTTACTTGGAATGGCAGAAAATACCATGCAGTAGGTAGGTATGGTGGACACAAATGACATAGGTTTGGGTTAAGGTTTGGATGCACGAGAAGTATTCCCTCTCAGTACAGGTCTTTGGCTAGCAAGGTTAATTAGCAAGCATAAGAGTCGAGGGAAACAAACAAATATACATGTAATAGAAACAATCATGCATCTTCCTTGTAAGCACAAACAATTTTAACTTCAGAATAATAAGCTATGAGCTAACAAGAAAGAAAGACAATGAAACATCTACATGTATTTCTATTTTCTACTTAAACCTCAAAGTGTTGTTGCTATTGACCAATGCTAAGTTTGCCAAAACCAAATAGATTTATTCAATACTCCCAAAGTGATACCAATACTAACAACAAAGTAAATCATATGACAGAGATTGCAAACTAGAATAAGATGTGCAATATGTAAATGATAAGACTTCTCATTAATATTCCATAACGATAACTCACACCAAGGGATACATAGATAACCAACTAAAGGAGAGATACTTCCAACTGCAACTCATCTTATACGATAACTTCCCTACTCATGATATGACACTACTTGACAATAAAAGTAAAAGGTAGTGATAATGTGATACCGCGGCACTCCCCCAAGCTTGGAACAAACCAAGGGGATGCCAATACCGATGATGAATTACTCCTGCGGAGATGGTGGTGACGAACTCCCTTCATCAAACTTCCAAGGAAGAAGCTCTCCATCAAGAAACGACATCTTGGTCTCGGGAATCCTGAAACTAGCAGCACGGCTTATGTATTTAAACCTGTTTTCATACTCACAGTTCTGATTATGAACATCATAGAGTTGTGCTTGGAGCTTGTTGGTGGTGTCGTGAAGTGAGAGGATGTCGCTCCAAAGCTTTGCAGTTTCCTTCTCATGTTCAGCAATGAGTTCAGACACAATCCTGTGGAAAATATCCACCTCACGCTCAGCCATCTTCTTGTATTTGAAAACCTCCTGTTCTAGCTTCTCCATCCTGTCTTCCAAGCTTCCTTCTCCTTTAGGACCCTGGACATCCTTGACCTGCAGTTCTCCTTCAACGAGCAGCAACTCCTTGGGGTGCATCCTCAGCTCCTCCATGTACAAGTTGCCAACATCCTTGCTGGAGCTGTCCTTCAGAGTTTCCGACGAGGACATGATGGCTCTAGATCCAAAGCAAATCCTGGCAGAAACAACTCGAAACAAAACACGTCGAGAAAACGATATACGGACCTCCAGGGATCCGGGGGATTATATAGCAAAAAATTTCACGACAAACGGAAAGTACCAGATCGAACTAGAGTCGGAAAGGGGCGACGGGGCGGCCAGACCATAGGTCGGCACGGGCCCAGGTCAGGCCGCGCCGCCCTATGGTGGCACCCCCTCGTGCGTCCTTTCCACTCCGTTTCGAACTCGTAATTTTTCATATTTTCCAAAAACAGCAAAAATATTGTTCGGAAAGTAAATTGCGTACTTTTCATTACCGATCTTACCTATTCAAAGTCGAGTTCTGGTGGACTGTCAATTTGCCCTTTAATGTAAGCCTCCGGTGTTTCAACTTGAATAATATCAACATCAACATTATAAGAATCACCTGAGATATAATGCTTGAGTCTTTGTCCATTCACCACTTGCGTGGCATTGCCTTGGAGAGAGCTAATTTTGATTGCTCCTGAACGATACACCTCCTCGACAACATACGGTCCTTCCCATTTCGAGAGTAATTTCCCTGCAAAGAATCTGAGACGAGACCGATACAATAGGACTTTATCCCCAATATTAAATCCTCTTTTGATAATCCTTCTATCATGCCATTTTTTAACTTTCTCTTTAAAGAGTTTAGCATTTTCATAAGCTTCACTTCTCCATTCATCTAGAGAACTTAATTGCAACAACCTCTTATCACCGGCAAGTTTAGGATCTTTATTTAATTCTCTAACAGCCCAATAAGCTTTGTGCTCTAGTTCTAAAGGTAAATGACAAGCTTTCCCATAAACCATTTTATAAGGTGACATTCCCATGGGATTTTTATAAGCAGTTCTATAAGCCCATAGTGCATCCTTCAATTTACTAGCCCAATTCTTTCTAGTTTTATTAACAGTCTTTCCCAAAATAGATTTAATCTCTCTATTTGATAATTCTACTTGACCACTAGTTTGAGGATGATAAGCGGAAGCAATTCTATGATTAATACCATACTTAGCAAGAGTTTTTCTAAAACCTCCATGAATAAAATGAGAACCTCCATCAGTCATAATATATCTAGGTACTCCAAATCTAGGAAAAATAATATCTAAAAGCATTCTTAAAGAGGTCTCACCATCAGCACTTTTTGTAGGTATAGCTTCCACCCATTTAGTAACATAATCAACAGCAACAAGTATGTGAGTGTTACCTTCTGAAGACGGAAAAGGTCCCATGAAGTCAAATCCCCAACAATCAAACGGTTCAATAACAAGAGTATAATTCATAGGCATTTCATTACGTCTGGAGATATTACCAACCCTTTCGCATTCATCACAAGATAAAATAAACTTTCTCGCATCTTTGAAGAGAGTTGGCCAATAAAAACCTGATTGTAGAACCTTTTGCGCGGTTCTTTCTCCGGCGTGATGTCCTCCATAAGCACTACCATGACATTTACTCAATATCTCTTGTTGTTCATATTCGGGAACACATCTTCGCATAATACCATCCACTCCTTCTTTATATAAGTGTGGGTCATCCCAGAAATAATGCCTCAAGTCATAAAAGAACTTCCTCCTTTGCTGAGCTGAAAAGGTTGGAGGCAAGTACTTGGAAACAATAAAGTTAGCATAATCAGCATACCAAGGACTGTCTCGCGAGCTCACCTTTATTACAGCCAATTGTTCATTTGGAAAACTATCATTAACAGGAACAGGATCATAAGCAATATTTTCCAATCTAGACAAATTATCAGCAACAGGATTATCAGCACCTTTCCTATCTACAATATGTAAATCAAATTCTTGCAAAAGAAGTACCCATCTAATAAGTCTCGGCTTAGCATCTTTCTTCGTCATAAGATATCTAATTGCAGCATGATCAGTATGAATAGTAACTTTTGAATCAACAATATAAGATCTAAATTTATCACAAGCAAAAACTACAGCTAATAATTCTTTTTCAGTCGTAGCATAATTTCTTTGAGCAGCATCAAGAGTTTTACTAGCATAATGAATAACATTCAGTTTTTTATCTACTCGCTGTCCAAGAACAGCGCCTACAGCAAAATCACTAGCATCACACATAATCTCAAATGGTAAGTTCCAATCAGGAGGTTCAACTATAGGAGCAGTTGTTAAGGCTTTCTTTAGAGTTTCAAAAGCTTCCTTACAATCATCATCAAAAACAAATGGTACATCTTTTTGAAGAAGATTAGTAAGAGGTTTTGAAATCTTGGAGAAATCTTTAATAAATCTCCTATAAAACCCAGCATGACCAAGAACACTACGAATACCTTTAACATCCCTTGGATAGGGCATCTTCTCAATTGCTTCAACTTTAGCTCTATCAACTTCAATACCTCTCTCAGAAATTTTATGTCCCAATACAATTCCTTCATTAACCATAAAGTGGCATTTCTCCCAATTAAGAACAAGGTTAGTTTCTTCACATCTCTGCAAAACTTTATCGAGGTTTCGCAAGCAACTATCAAAAGAATTCCCATAGACGGAGAAATCATCCATGAATACCTCTACAATACTTTCACAAAAACCATGAAAAATAGCAGACATGCATCTTTGAAAAGTAGCAGGAGCATTACATAAACCAAAAGGCATACGTCTATAAGCATAAGTTCCATAGGGACAAGTAAAGGTGGTTTTCTCTTGATCTTTAGCTTTAACAGCAATTTGTGAAAACCCAGAATAACCATCAAGAAAACAAAAATGAGTATTTTTAGACAATCTTTCTAGCATTTGATCAATAAATGGTAAAGGGTAATGATCTTTCTTAGTAACTTTATTAACTTTTCGAAAATCAATGCACATTCTATACCCTACAACTACTCTTTGAGGGATGAGCTCATCATTATCATTAGGCACAACAGTCATTCCTCCTTTCTTGGGAACGCAATGCACAGGACTAACCCATCTACTATCAGCAATAGGATATATAATACCAGCTTCAAGAAGTCTTAATACCTCATTCCTTACCACTTCCTTCATCTTCGGAATTAGACGACGCTGATGTTCAACAACAGGCTTTGCATCATCTTCCGTATTAATAGCATGTTGGCAAATAGAAGGAGAAATCCCCTTCAAATCATCAAGAGTGTAGCCAATAGCGCCTCGGTGCTTCTTCAATATTTCCAATAACCTTTCTTCCTCAATCTCTGAAAGCTTAGAACTAATAATAACAGGATATATTTTCTTATCATCAATATGAGCATATTTAAGATTATCAGGCAAAGGCTTTAAATCAAAAACAGGATCTTCCTTTGGTGGCGGTGTTGTACCCAAATCTTCCACCGGTAAATCATGCTTGAGAATAGGTTGGCGAAGAAAAATTTCCTCAAGCTCATCTCTTTCTTTCCTAAAAACTTCACTCTCGCTATCCTCCAAATGTTGCTGCAAAGGATTATTAGGAACAAGAACAATAGATGCACATTGCTCCATTTTAAAATTATTACTAGGCAAGTCAGCTTTATAAGGAGTTTTAGTAAATTTAGAGAAGTTAAACTCATAAGATTCACCAGCAAATTTAGTCAAATTTTCTCTTTCTTGCAATCTATAATAGCTCCACAAGTATTTAGAAAAGGTCTACCAAAAATAATAGGACAATAATCACTAGCAGCAGAACCAAGTACCAAAAAGTCAGCAGGATATTTAATCTTACCGCATAATACTTCCACATCTCGAACAATACCAATTGGAGAAATAGTTTCTCTATTAGCCAGCTGAATAACCACATCAATATCTTCAAGTTCGCAAGAATCAATTTCGTGCATAATCTCCGTGTAAAGCTCATAAGGAATAGCACTAACACTTGCACCAATATCACATAATCCATAATAGCAATGATCACCAATTCTAATAGATAGCATAGGAACACTAGCTTGTTTGGGTTTATTAGGATGTGAAACAATATTAGAAGCATCTTCACAGAAAATAATATGACCATCCTCCACATTTTCATTCACAAGATCTTTAACTATTGCAACAGCAGGTTCAACTTTTATTTGTTCTTCAGGTTCTACAGGTTTCTTTTCACTTTTATGAACCGCACTATTTATAACAGAGTACTCCTTCATTTTAGCAGGGAAAGGAGTTTTTTCAATATAAGCTTCAGGAATAACATGATCAGCAGTTTCAACTACAACGCATTTATTAATAGATGAATCAATTTTATCTTTATAAGGTTCATGATACTTATCAAAATTCTTCTTTGGCAATTCATAATGAGAGGCAAAAGCTTTATAAAGATTTGCAGCAACTTGAGAATCAAGACCATATGTTGCACTCATATTACGAAATTTATCAGTATCCATAAAAGCTTCAATGCATTTATAATCATAAATTATACCTGATTCTCTATCCTTGTCGTTCTCCCAACCTTCAGTATTTTCTTGGATCCGATCAAGAAGGTCCCTTTTAAATTCTTCTTTGTTGCGTGTAAATGATCCAGAACAAGAAGTATCCAGCAAGGTCTTGTCTTGAAAAGAAAGTCTTGCATAGAAATTATCAATAATAACATTACTAGGAAGCTCATGAATGGGGCATTTGAGCATTAAAGACTTCAATCTCCCCCAAGCTTGGGCAATACTCTCTCCATCATGAGGCCAAAAATTATATATGCGATTCCGATCCTTGTGAATTTCACTTGGAGGATAGAACTTAGAATAAAACCGGGGCACAATATCATTCCATTCAAGAGAATCCCCATTATCCAGTAATTTATACCAATGCGCCGCCTTACCAGACAGTGATAGAGAGAATAGTTTCTTCCTCACTTCATCCATAGCAATACCTGCACATTTGAATAACCCGCATAATTCATGCAAAAACAGTAAATGATCACCAGGATGGACAGTTCCATCCCCTTCATAGCGGTTATATATAACACGTTCAATAATTTTCATAGGTATTTTATATGGTATCACTTCCTCACCTGGCGCCTCATCCACTACCGTTGCAGTAGTAGTAGATTTCCCAAATAAAAATTGAAGAGAAGATCTCTCCATAATGACTTATAGCAGCGAGCGAGAAATAAAATCAGCACAACAAGAAAGGTTTTCCTTACCAATTCCACTTACCAATAGCGCTTCACTCCCCGGCAACGGCGCCAGAAAATAGTCTTGATGACCCACAAGTATAGGGGGTGTATCGTAGTATTTTCGATAAGTAAGAATGTCGATCCCAACGAGGAGCAGAAGGTGTTGACAAGCAGTTTCGATGAAGGATTCACTGTAAATGCTCACAGACAATTATTCAGGGGGTTTAGATGTAATAGTTGAATAAAGTACGAGTAAGTAAAGTGCGAGAGTAACAATTGCAGCGAGTGGCCCAATCCTTTTTAGCACAAAGGACAAGCCGGTTTGTTTACGTATAATGACCAAACGTTCTCGAGGACACACGGGATTTTAGTCTAGTGCTTTCGCTACATACGGCTAAATAATCTTCATTGTTATGATAAGTGTTGTGTGGGTGAACCTATGCTAATGCACCGCCCTTCCTAGGACTAATACATACTTGTGATTATACCCCTTGCAAGCATCCGCAACTACAAGAAAGTAATTAAGAATAAATCTAACCACAGCCTTAAACTCTGAGATCCTGCGATCCCTCCTGCATCGATATACCAACGGGGGTTTAGGTTTCTGTCACTCCGGCAACCCCGCAATTAGCAAACGAATACAAGATGCATTCCCCTAGGCCCATAAATGGTGAAGTGTCATGTAGTCGACGTTCACATGACACCACTAGAAGAATAACACCACAACTTAAATATCATACCATTGAATATTACTCAACCATAGTTCACTACTAACAATTAGACTTCACCCATGTCCTCAAGAACTAAACGAACTACTCACAAGACATCATATGGAACATGATCAGAGGTGATATGATGATGAATAACAATCTGAACATAAACTTGGTTCAATGGTTTCACTCAATAGCATCAACAACAAGTAGAGATCGATACCGGGAGAGTTTCCCCTATCAAACAATCAAGATCAAACCCAAATTGCTATGGCGGTGACGGTGTCCAGCGGTGGAGACGGCGGTGATGATGGTGGAGATGATGATGATGGTGATGGAGATGATGTCCAGCTCGATGACGGTGACGGTGGCGTCGATTTCCCCCTCCCGGAGGGAATTTCCCAGGCGGATTCCTGCCCGCCGGAGAGCTCTTTTCTCTCTGGTGTTCTCCGCCCCGCAGAGGCGGCTGTAACTCTTCGCGAGGTACCCTCTGTGGCTTAGGTTTTCGGGACGAAGGATTTCGCGAAGAAAAGGAGGTGAAAGGGGCTGTGGGCCCCCCAAACCACATGGCGGCGCGGCCAGGGCATGGGCCGCGCCGCCCTAGGGTGTGGGCCCACCCTGGGTCCTCCTGGCTCCTCCTTCTGGCTTCCTTCGTCATCTTGAAAAATAGGATTTTTGGTATAATTTCCTTCCACAGTTGATCTTCCGAAATATTGCGTTCTGACGGTGCTTTTTCCAGCAGAATCCTGGCTCCGGTGCTTGATCCTCCAATAATGATGAAACATGCAAAATGGATGAAATAACATAAGTATTGTGTCCCAATATGAAATATATCAATGAATAACAGCAAATTATGATATAAAATAGTGATGCAAATTGGACGTATCAAGGGGTAGCGGTACTACCGCTACAGGTACCGGTAGTACCGGCCTAGCTAAAACTGGTTTTCTTCCCTTTTTCTCTCCAACCATGTTACCTCGCTAAACACACACAAAACCAGAAAACCTATCAACTACGCTTCAGTCTTCCGATCTTGACGTATCCAGCGAGGTCACCGTGCACTTGCAAATCTAACAATGATACTCAAGACACACGGTGAGATTACTCAAATGTTGTCATCAAACACACAAAACTTGGGGTGTGAATTTTGCTCTTACAATCTCCCCCTTTTTGGTGTTTGATGACAACACAAGAGTTGACAACAACATAGGATATTATGATGAGATACTTAGATTTGCAAAAACTCGACGGAGCTCCCCCTACACATGTGCATATCATGAATATGTATTTGAATACAAATACACATGTTATAGAGACATCACTCCCCCTAGTTTTTACAAACCAAGCACATATGCAACATAGATAAACGACATGTTCAAATAGCATATGCACAATATGGAGGCAACATAAGATCATGCACGGAGATTTGGGTGAAGATATCATACCATAGCCTTGAGAATACCCAAACTCACAATAAGATGCCTCCATTGGGTTGTTGATGTAGCCATAACAAAAGATAAGCAACTAGAACCAAACGGCTACAAACAACAAAGGTCTCCATCCACCTAGGAACTTCTCCCCCTTTGGCATCGGAACACCAAAAAGGAGGGTAAAGAAACTAGAAGAATGGAGAAAAAGAACATACAACCAAGCTTGCAAAAATCACGAGAGAACAAGCTTGGAAGAGGTTCGCCAAAAACAAGAAAAAGAAAGCAAAGAAGAAAGAAAAAAGAAGGTCACAATGAAACACAAAGAACCGAAAAACCCTAAAAGAGGGGGTGTTGGCGGCCGAAGCAACCGTGTAAGAGTATAGTAGTGTGAGGTCGCGTAGATGTATCTAGGACTCACGGACTACAACTCAACATGAAGCTCATAAGTCACTTAATTGACAAATAGCAAATATTTTGGATTTCTTTATGCATTATGGGGGGAGGGATAGCTCAATGGATTTAAACCGCACTCCCCCTATGTTCATGCGTGCCTTTCATCTAGATATAACAGTTAGGAGTGGTATGTGCGCACGACGGTCAAGCAAAGTTCGATGGATCAATGATATTTAGTTCATGCCTCAACTCAATAAAACGCTTCTCATCCAAGGGCTTCGTGAATATGTCCGCCAATTGCTCCTTGGTGCCAATATAGGATAGTACAATATCTCCGCGAGCAATGTGATCTCGAATGAAGTGGTTCCGTATCTCAATGTGCTTCGTCTTGCCATGGAGAACCGGATTGTAGGCGATCTTGATTGCGCTCTCATTGTCACACAAAAGAGGCACCTTGCTATACTCGAGTCCATAATCCCGCAAGGTTTGCCTCATCCACAAGATTTGAGCACAACTACTCGCCGCGGCAATATACTCGGCTTCCGCGGTGGAGACGGAGACACAATTTTGCTTCTTCGAGGACCAACACAACAAAGATCTTCCAAGAAAGTGACACGCTCCGGATGTAGACTTCCTATCAATCTTGTCGCCCGCCCAATCGGAGTCGGTGAAACCAATCAAAGCAAAGTCCGTGTCCCTTGGGTACCATAGTCCGAAGTGTGGGGTATCAACTAAATATCGAAAGATCCTTTTGACCGCCACAAGGTGGCTTTCCTTCAGATTTGCTTGAAATCGTGCACACATACCAATGCTTAACATTATATCCGGGCAAGAGGCACAAAGGTAAAGAAGCGAACCTATCATTGAACGGTAGAGCTTGGTATCCACCACCTTGCCGACCTCGTCAAGAGAGAGTTGACACTTGAGTTGCATCGAAGTTCCAATCCCCTTGGCGTCCTTCATATCAAAGCGCTTGAGCATGTCTTGGAGGTACTTTGCTTGATTGATGAAGGTGCCTTGTCGCATTTGCTTGATCTCGAACCCAAGAAAGTACTTGAGTTCACCCATCATTGACATCTCAAACCTATTTGTCATCAACATAGCAAACTCATCATTGAATTTTGTGTAAGTAGAGCCAAATATGATGTCATCTACATAGAGTTGGCATACGAAAAGCTCCCCATTGACCTTCTTAGTAAAAGAGTGGGATCGATTTTCCCCACTTCGAAATCACGGTCTTAAAGCAACTCCTTGAGATGCTCATACCAAGCTCTAGGAGCTTGTTTGAGACCATATAGGGTCTTTTTGAGCTTGAAGACATGGTCCGGGAAATGGGGGTCCTCGAACCCCGGGGGTTTCTTCACATATACCTCCTCATGTAAAGGACCATTAAGAAAAGCACTCTTAACATCCATTTGTTGCAACTTAAAGCCATGATGTGAAGCAAAGGCCAAAAGGATACGGATGGACTCAAGCCTTGCAACGGGTGCAAAGGTTTCACCAAAGTCCACGCCTTCGACTTGAGAATAGCCTTGTGCCACCAATCTTGCTTTGTTGCGGATGACCGTGCCACTTTCATCTTGCTTGTTCTTGAAGATCCACTTGGTGCCGATAACATTGCGGCAATGATCGGGTCGCTTCATGAGAGTCCATACATCATTCCTCTTGAAGTTGTTGAGTTCCTCTTGCATTGCATTCAACCAATCGGGATCTTTGAGAGCATCATTAACTTTACGTGGTTCCGCCCTAGAGACAAAGGCGTGGTGCTCACAAAAGTTTGCTAGTTGCCTCCGGGTGGTAACTTTTCTCTTTAGATCACCAATGATATTTTGCAAGGAATGAGACTTGAGACGCAAGTGTCTTGTAGTAGGGTCTTCACGGCGAGTGTCGGCTAAAGGAGATGATTCTTGTGAGTCCTCTTGGCCTTCATCACGGTTTAGGTCCTCGCCTTGACCTCTATTGTCGTTGAAAGGGGCATTATTGTCATGAGATCCGGACGGCTCGGGGGTATTGGGAATAGTATTGTCCATAAAGATTATCCCCGAACCACTCGGTGAAGAACTTAAAGCTTGACCTTGGTCACTTGATGTTGGTTGTTGAGGTAGATGAGGTTGTGGTGAATGTTGTTCTTGAGCTTGTTGATGTGAACTTGGACTTGATTGTTGTTGTAGATGTCGAGGTTGATCTTGAGGTTGAGGTTGAACTTGAGGTTGTTGTAGAGGTTGACTTGCATTTGTAAGATCAACGGAAGAAGCTTGACCTTGTGGTGTAGATGGCTCCACTTGGGTGGAACTTGGTCCTTCCCCGGTACTCATAGAAGGTAGCTCTTGAGGTCGGCGAATGCCAACACCCATCCTTCCTATGGTATCCGGGGGAATTGCATCTCCTTTCTCACAAGAAGCACTTCGCTCCTCCAAGGATCTATCATCTTCATCGAATGTCACATCACAAGATTCTACAACACGTCCACTTGACTTGTTGAAGACTCTATAGGCGTGAGAATTCGTAGCATAGCCAACGAAAATTCCTTCTTGAGCTCTTGAATCAAACTTGGATAGGCGTGTATCTTTAACAAGTATGTAGCATTTGCATCCGAAGACCTTGAAGTATGACACATTTGGTTTGTTGCCGGTGAGGATCTCATATGGTGTCTTCTCAAGACCTTTACGAAAGTAGAGGCGATTAGTAGCATGGCATGCGGTAGGGATAGCTTCCGCCCAAAAATTGTAGTTAGACTTGTATTCCATCATCATGGTTCGAGCGGCTTCGATCAAGGTTCGATTCTTCCTTTCGGCGACCCCATTTTGTTGGGGAGTATATGGCGTGGAGTATTGGTGTTGGATTCCTTCTTCGCCGAGGAAGTCATCCAAGGTGTACTTCTTGAACTCCGTTCCATTGTCGCTCCTTATTGCGAGGATCTTGTTGTCGTACTTGCGTTGAACTTGGTTGGCAAACTCCATCATGGTCCGTTGAGTCTCACTCTTGTACTTGAAGAAGAATACCCAACAATAGCACGAATAATCATCAACGATGACGAGGCAATACTTCTTTCCTCCAAGACTTTCATGAGATGGTGGACCAAAGAGATCAACATGTAGGAGCTCCAAGCATCTTGTGGTAGAGATGATAGTCTTGGCCTTGTGAGGAGCTCCATGCATTTTTCCTTGTACGAAAGCCCTACAAACACGATCCTTACAAAAAGAGACATCTTCTTTTAGTCCGAGAATGTGGCCACCCTTCTGGAGACTTTGCAAAGTCCTCATGTTGACATGGGATAGTTGGCGATGCCATAACCAACCCTTGTCACCTTTGGCAAATAGGCAAAGAGCGGAGGATGTTGTCTTTCCGGAGAAATCGACAACATACAACCCGTTCTCTACATACCCAACAAAAGCTACATTGAGTGTCTTGCTCCACAAGAGGACCACCATATGTTCATCAAAGAATGTGCATAGACCCATACGAGTAATTTGATGAACGGAGAGTAAGTTGTAACCAAGGGTCTCGACAAGGAGGACATTCACAAGTGAGATGTCGGGTGTTACCACAACCTTGCCAAGACCCAATACCTTAGAGCACGTGTTGTCGCCATATGATACGGTAGAGAGAGAAGGCACGAGTTCGACAGCAATATCCTTGCTTCCGGTCATATGACTTGTGGCTCCACTATCAACCACCCATTTAGCACCACCGGAAGCATAGTCCTACAAGGAATCAAGTCTTGGATTTAGGTACCCATTTTTCAATGGGTCCTAGCATGTTAGTAACAAGGGGTTTGGGAACCCAAATAGTCCAATCAACATTGTCCTTTTGAGGACCAATAAAGCGAGCACGAATATGTCCATAGTAATCAACAAAAAGAACATGAGAAGGGTTGTTAGAGCCGGCGAAACCCGTCGAGGCGGAGTTGGGTACTCCATCCCTTCTTGAGCTAGCATTGCTCTCTTCAAAGTTGGTCTCCATGTTCTCCTTGTTCTTCTTCTTCTTGGTCCTCTTCTTCCTCTTTCTCTTTGGTGGTAGCTACTCCTCCTTCATTGCACGAGCCCTCTTTGGCTCCATCTTTAGCTTCAATGATTCCTTCCAAGTACCTGGCTTGAACTTGGAGTCTATAAACTTTGGCCTTCAAGCGATTGACTTCATCTTCATGCTCCGGTGAGGATGGAAAATATCAAACACTTGGACCTCCTTTGCCTTGTTCACCTGGAAGTGTTCCATCAAAGCTTCTTCTTGGAGAGCGTTCATCTTCATGAGCATGCGCTTGTCATTCTTCATCTTGGCAATGTCACTTTCATGAGTGCAACATGCACGGTCCTTGCTCAAAGGAAAGTACTCCTTCAAAGTTTCTTCTTGCATGGAGTTAACCTCCATGAGCTTGGCTTCCCTTCTCTTCAAGGCGGCAATTTCCTCCTCATGATCACAACACGTGTCCTTCTCCTTGCTCATGCGGAGACATTCCACCAAAGACTCTTCTTGCTTGCTACTCAAACTCAATAGCTTGGCCTTGGTGATCTCAAGAGCGGCAATTTCTTCTTCATTGTTGCAACATGAGGTCTTCTCTTTGAACAAGCGGTAATATTCATTCAAGGCTTCTTCTTGAAGAGCATTGACTTCCAAGAGAAGAGCATTGTGCCTCCTCAAGGAAGTAACTTGATCCACGAGCTCATCATGACAAGGATTGGGGTCTTCATCATCTTTCCCTTTGTTGGCTTCCTCGAGAGAGAGCATCTTCTTTTTGAGCTCGCCAATCAACTCAAGAGCATGGTCCCGATCCTTGGTGAGTTGAGAGACAATAGCTTCTTTGGTGTCTTCAAGGACGATGACGCTAGCTTCAAGAGACATGCGAAGATTTCATTCATCATCAAGCTCCTCCTTGAGATTGGCAAACTCATGTGCCGCTTCCCTTTCCAACCTCTCCCTCTCCTCAATAAGATCTTGTGCCGCACCAAGTTGGGCTAAGAGAGCCCCAACATGAATCTTGGTATCTCCTTTCATGTTAGTGAGAAAAGAATCCAAAGAATCCAAACCCATAATCTCATGTTTAACGGTGAGACTAGTGGCATCATCAATATATAAGGCATTAGTTGAAGATGATGGTTTGGAAGGGGATTTTACCTCCGTGGATACCTTTGCCATAAGGCAACGAGCATTGTTGGTGACGAGGTTCTCATTAGGAGGGTCGAAGAGGGAGATAGAGGGAGTGGAAATGGCGACGGCGGCCACTCCCTCTCCTTCCTTGTTGAAGCGCTTGTCTTCATGTTCTCCATCTTCATCGGAGGAGTACTCTTCTCGAATGATGAAGGCTCTAGGCTTCTTGTTGGAGGAGACATTGTCATCATCGGACCTTGGGGAGAACTTGGAGAATCCTTTGGAGAGTGACTTGAACTTTGATACGCGTACATCACGCGTCCGTTGGGAACCCCAAGAGGAAGGTGTGATGCGTACAGCTGCAAGTTTTCCCTCAGTAAGAAACCAAGGTATATCGAACCAGTAGGAGCCAAGAAGCACGTTGAAGGTTGATGGAGGCGGAGTGTAGTGCGGCGCAACACCAGGGATTCCGGCGCCAACGTGGAACCTGCCCAACACAACCAAAATACTTTGCCCCAACGTGACACTGAGGTTGTCAATCTCACCGGCTTGCTGTAACAAAGGATTAGATGTATAGTGTGGATGATGATGTTTGCAGAGAACAGTAAGAACAATGTTTGCAGTAGATTGTATTCGATGTAAAGGAATGGACCGGGGTCCACAGTTCACTAGTGGTCTCTCTCCGATAAGAAATAGCATGTTGGGTGAACAAATTACAGTTGGGCAATTGACAAATAGAGATGGCATGACAATGCACATACATATTATGATGAGTAGTGTGAGATTTAATTGGGCATTACGACAAAGTACATAGACCGTATCCAGCATGCATCTATGCCTAAAAAGTCCACCTTCAGGTTAGCATCCGCACCCCTTCCAGTATTAAGTTGCAAACAACAGACAATTGCATTAAGTATGGTGCATAATGTAATCAACACAAATATCCTTAGACATAGCATTGATGTTTTATCCCTAGTGGCAACAGCACATCGACAACCTTAGAACTTTCTGTCACTGTCCAAGATTTAATGGAGGCATGAACCCACTATCGAGCATAAATACTCCCTCTTAGAGTTACAAGTAACGACTTGGCCAGAGCCTCTACTAATAACAAAGAGCATGCACGATCATAAACAACACATAGATGATAGATTGATAATCAACATAACATAGTATTCCATATTCATCGGATCCCAACAAACGCAACATGTAGCATTACAAATAGATGATCTTGATCATGTTAGGCAGCTCACAAGATCCGACAATGATAGCACAATGAGGAGAAGACAACCATCTAGCTACTTCTATGGACCCATAGTCCAGGGGTGAACTACTCGCACATCACTCCGGAGGCGATCATGGCGATGAAGAGTCCTCCGGGAGATGATTCCCCTCTCCGGCAGGGTGCCGTAGGCGATCTCCTGAATCCCCCGAGATGGGATTGGCGGCGGCGGCGTCTCTGGAACGTTTTCCGTATTGTGGCTCTCGGTACTGGGGTATTCGCGACGAAGGCTATATGTAGGCGGAAGGGTAGGTCAGGGGGCGTCACGAGGGGCCCACACGCTAGGGCCGCGTGGCCAGGGCTTGGGCCGCGCCGCCCTGGCGTGTCGCCGCCTCGTCGCCCCACTTCGTTTCCCTTTCGGACTTCTGGAAGCTTCGTGGAAAAATAAGACCCTAGGCGTTGATTTTGTCCAATTCCGAGAATATTTCCTTACTAGGTTTTCTGAAACCAAAAACAGCAGAAAACAACAACTGGCTCTTCGGCATCTTGTTAATAGGTTAGTGCCGGAAAATGCATAAATATGACATAAAGTGTGTATAAAACTGTTATCACCGGTTTTTAGCCAAATAAGGAGATGGGCCGTGATTGAGATGGGCTTAGAGGATATGCCCGTAAAATGTTTCTGAATCGGCCTTGTACGAGAGTTTGGGCTAGATTGCCCGTGTATCTGTACATTATGGTAGATCACGTTTAAGTTTAGAACTAAGAGATAGAGTTTAGTCGTACACAGTTAGGTTCCCAAGATAGAAAGTCCATGGACTATAAATATGTACCTAGGGTTATTGAGAAAGGAGGACGATCACGTTCACAACAAACCAATCTAGGCGCATCGCCACCCCTTGTTTTGAGGGTTTCTTCCGGGTAAGCGCCATGCTGCCCAGATCGCATCTTGCGATCTGAGCAGTATCAAGTTTATTCGTTGTTTGTGTTGCTCGTACTGAAGCCTTGTTGATGGCGAGTAACACCATTATCATAGATGTGTTAGGGCTAACATCGATACTTTTACGGTATGTTTGCTTAGTTACGCTACCCCTACATGTCTAGCTGCCTTTGCACCCATCTTGGGTGTAAGGGCAGCATCTTGCTTAGTCTTTATTTAGTAGATTCGATCTGTTACGGTTGTTCCTTGTTCTCCAAGGATTAGTTTGATATCCGCATGGTTAGGCCTTGCAAACGGGTTGAATGATCCAGTAGTGCGTAAGGTATGGTTTGCCGATCCTAGAGGAGTTGTTCCGGGAACCAACTCTATGTTGGTTTTTAGGCCTTTTCTAGGGTTAGTTTTTTTGTTATCTTTCGTATCTGCCAGGCTCAACTACGTGTAGGACGTTCCAGTTATGCGGTGAAAACCCTAGACTGTCGTAGATTGATTTAACTTAGTATTGATCAAGCAGGACCCCCATGTTATCGTAGATCCAATACGAACCATGAGTTGATCGGCTCCTTGAGCCGATTCACAGGGTAACCTGAGAGCCGATCGAGGCTTGGATTTAATGTTTACGTGTCTACCATGCAGGAAACCAATTGAAGCAATCCATCACCTTCCTGACCAAGTATAGGTCAGGTGGCACGCCCTTGCAACAGCCAGGACGTGTGCCGGAGTTTTGCGGGCCGTTGCCCGAGGGACCAGGGCCCACCAGCAGTTCCGGGAGCCTCCCGGCTCTTCGTGTTGCTCGTCGCTGCTCGCCGGTGGGTTTTGGCAGGCAACACATTCTAGCACGCCCGGTGGGACCTTCTACAACAACTGCGTCAACATCTGCAGCTGAGATGGCGGAAGCACCAATCACATACGAAGAGCTGCCTGAGGAGCACAAGAAGAAGTATGATGAGCTTAAAGCTCTCTTCGAAGCCGATCTCATCGGCTCTTTCGAGAGGACCCGTAAACATGGCATTAGGAGGAAAGGGTTCTCACCCGAAGGCGCTCTCGATGAAGTAGACCTGTCTATCCCTTCAGAGGAACGCACCATAGCTCTGCGCCAGGAAGTTAATTACATGGTGGCTCATTCGCTACACCGACATTCTGAGAGCCTGGTGAACGCTTTCGAGCGCATTGCGGTTCGTGTGGTTCAGGAAATCATGAAGCATCAATACTCTCCGTCAGGGCCTGCCCTAGGGACTCACCAGGGAGAACTACCGTTCCAGACCAGGCCGCAGCTGCCATTCGCGCTCGCAGCTCCAGAGCCACCGGGTTCACCAGCATACGTCGTCTACAAGATTGGAGGCGATCCTGGCGAATACCAATTCCTTCATGAGCCACCTAAAGAAATCCCACATGGATACGTGTGCACATACGTGCCGGACTGCAATAACTTGGCGCGCACGAACCAGATTGCAGCCGGAGGGATTTCTGGAGCGGATGCCGATAAACAGGCGTGGCTAGCTAAATATGCCACTGGAACAAGTCATGAGAGCTCAGCCCCTGCAGCTCAAACTGTGGAACAAATCAGTACAATCTTGAGAGACCAGTTCGGCATCGTGCCAAAGAGGAGAACAATCGGCTATTCCAAGCCGTACCCCAACGAATATGATCTGATTCCGCTGCCGCCCAAGTATCGGCTCCCTGAGTTCTCAAAGTTCAATGGATCAGAAGGGTCTATCTCAATTGAGAATGTGAGTCGGTATTTGGCACAGTTGGGCATGATTTCAGCATCAGACCCGTTGCGTGTGAGGTTTTTCGCACAATCTCTCACAGGACCAGCTTTTGGGTGGTACACCTCGTTGCCGCCAGATTCAGTCCGGACGTGGAAGCAACTGGAAGAGCAGTTTCACATGCAATATCACTCAGAAGCTAACGAGGCTGGCATTGCCAATCTGGCGCAGGTGCGACAGAAGCGAGGAGAAACGGTGTCGGAATACGTTCAGTGTTTCGGGACTGTCAAGAACCGATGCTATTCGGCTCGTTTGACTGAGAAAGAAGCGGTCGAACATGCAGTGTTGGGCCTCGCGGCGCCGATCAAGGATCTGGCTTTCCAAGTGGAATACAATTCACTGGCGCACATGGCTCAAAAATTAACATTGTATGAGCAGCGCCACCCAGAATTGTACCAAGACAAGTTCAAACGCCCGATAGGCCTGGTAGAGACAGAAGAAGTTGGAGACTCTGCAGAAGACCAGGAAGTAGCCGTGGCTGAATGGGCTCGGGGGGCAGATCCCGTGTCCTGCAAATGGGTGAAACAACAAAGGCCTGCAAAAGGGTTTGACTTTGATGTAAGCAAAGCTGAGCAGATATTCGATTTGTTGCTTAAGGAAAAAACAGCTGAAGTTACCCGAAGGCCATAAAATCCCTACGGCGCAAGAAATGAACGGGAGACCATACTGCAAGTGGCATCACTCGTTCACCCATGTCACCAATGACTGCAAAGAGTTGCGTCAGAAGATCCAAATGGCGATAGAACAAGGCCGTTTGATCTTTGGTCAGTTTGCCATGAAAGTGGACACGCAACCGTTTCCTGGCGTCAACATGGTGGAATACAATCACTCCGCAAGGCGTCAGCTAGATTTCTCATTCGGTGTTAACATGGCAGGGCCTGTATACCACCATGGCAGGGATAAGGAAGAAACCGGTCACTCCCGTGGCAAGGAAAAAGAGGAGGCCGGCTCACGCGACCGGCCCCGATATGATGACAGACGGTACGTCACCGAGGAACAAGTGAGGAATGTGCGGTATCAACGACCACTCTCCGCGCATCTCCTTAACAAATATGAGCGTCAGTACGACCGACGCCGGCGGTACGACACAGATGACGAGAGATATCGTCGGCTTGACGTAGACAAAAGAAAATATCATCGGTATGGTAGAGACGATGAAGGATATGAAAGCCGCGCTAAGGGGAAGTCAAGGGAGCAGGAAGATATGGACAGACACTGGGATTGTCCTTTCTTTAAGCACTGCTGGGATTCAGGAATGAGCCGATTGCCTACAATCGACAACTGCCCAGAATGTAGACAACATAAAGAGGACGCAGGTGAGGTTTCAGTGTTCAAACGTCTAGGGCCTCTCCCATCTCAGAGCAGACGATCTGAGTCATCTCGAGAGGAAGATTTCGAGGAGTCAGAAGAAGAAGAAGAAGAAGAAGATAGAAACCACCGGCCAAGGTGGTGTCCTGATGGACTCAGTCACTCCCAAAAGCGTAGGGTTCAACGGCTACGTAGCTTGGAGGAAGCCGAGGCGCAATACCTGCACACGTTAAGGAAAGCGCGGCCCGATCTGGCCGTGAAAATTCAGCAAACTTTGGACGCAGAGACTCGTCCACAGAAGAAAGAATGGCGCCCCAAACAAGTAAAAGCCGATCCAAAGGCATCGGCTGGCACAAATATGGTGTTCATACTTCCGTCAGAGTTTTGTGCTCCAAGAGCCGAAGAAGTACCGGTAGTACAGTTTGATTGCGGCCCACGACCAGTTATCTTTGAAAAGCCACGAGAGAAGAGCTACAAACATTTGAAGGCCCTGTACCTAAAAGGTTATATCAACGGGCAGCCTGTCAGCAAGATGTTGGTCGACACAGGAGCGGCAGTCAATATCATGCCATACTCCATGCTACGGCGTTTGGGACACTCTAACGCAGATCTGATAAAAACCAACGTCACACTAAGCGACTTCAACGGCCAAGCATCAGAAACGCAAGGCGTTCTGAACGTGGATCTAACCGTGGGCCGAAAAACCATCCCTACATCATTCTTCATCGTCGACAGCAAAAGCACCTACGTTGTCCTGCTAGGGAGGGATTGGATTCACGCCAACTGATGCATTCCATCCACAATGCACCAATGCCTGATACAGTGGGATGGAGATGAAGTGGAGGTCGTCCATGCAGATGACTCGATCGAGATCTCAATAGCTGGCATGAATATTTGGGATGCGGAAGACCAAGAGCCGATCTCTGGAGTCAGTTTGGACGACTGTGAGCACATCGAAGCTACAAAAAACAGGGTGAGGCTGGTCTTATCCACCGGCCTGACAGAGTAGCAAGAGCAAAGCCAATGGATGTACGTGGCAAGGCCGATCCCTGCGATCGGCCCCAAAAAATAAAAAGCAATGATCTCACCTCAAGCATGTCACGTAGTCATAGTAGGGAGACTCCCTCCCGTAGTAGAGCACAAATAAGTTGCAAACCTTCATTGAGTAATGCAATCAAAAAGGGGGCCGATTTCAGCAATCGGCCCAAATTATCCTCACCATACTTTTTGCCTGTGTTCAGCATCGATCTAGCAGGCGACGGAAAGCTAGGATATGGGTTTACATCGGCTGATGAGCTAGAAGAGATTGACATTGGTCCTGGGGATAAGCCACGACCAACATTTATCAGCAAAAAGTTAGATCCGCATCTGAGGGGCCTGATGATAGCTTTGTTGAAAGAATACCCAGATTGTTTTGCTTGGGATTACACAGAGATGCCCGGGTTAGACAGGAGCATCATTGAGCATCGGCTCCCTCTGAAGAAAGGATTTCGGCCATTCCAGCAGCGAGCACGACAGATGAAGGCCGAAATTTTAGAAGAAGTCAAGAAAGAGATCGAGAAAATGTTGAACGCCGGGTTCATCAGGCCATGCATGTATGCTGAATGGATTTCTAGCATCGTACCTGTACAGAAAAAGGACGGCCGATGGCGCGTCGCCTAGATTTTCGGGATCTCAATAGAGCCACTCCAAAGGATGAGTATCCAGTGCCGGTAGCAGAGACATTGATCAATGCAGCTGCTGGTCATAAGGTTTTAAGTTTCATGGATGGCAATGCCGGCTACAACCAAATTTTTATGGCTCCAGAAGATATACACAAGACTGCATTCAGAGTACCAGGTTCGGTGGGTCTGTTTGAATATGTAGTCATGACATTTGGACTGAAAAATGCCAGCGCAACATACCAAAGAGCCATGAATTACATCTTTCATGATCTGATCAGCAAGTTGGTGGAGATTTACATTGATGACGTGGTAGTCAAGTCTGTTTCACTAGAAGGATACTTGGAGGATTTACGACGCATCCTGGACCGAACTAGAAAATTCGGGCTAAGAATGAATCCAAAGAAGTGCGCTTTTGGTGTAACGGCCGGTCAGTTCTTGGGTTTCTTGGTTCATGAACGCGGAATTGAGATCGGCTTGAAAAGTCAGGAGGCAGTGCGAACAATGCAGCCACCTACCACAAAGAAAGAACTCCAGTCTCTCATCGGCAAAATCAACTTCGTCAGAAGGTTCATCTCCAACCTGTCAGGGCGAATCGAGCCGTTCATGGGATTGGTAAAAATTAAATCTGATGAGGAGTTTCGCTGGGGGGCAGAGCAACAGCAAGCGTTTGACGAGATTAAAGAGTATCTAACGAAGCCACCTGTGTTGGTTCCGCCCCAGCAAGACAGACCATTCTATATTTACTTGTCAGTAGCTGACACTTCCATCGCTTCAGTGTTGGTGCAAGTTTACGATGGTCTGGAGAGAGTCGTTTTTTACCTCAGCAGAAGGATGTTGGATGCAGAGACTAGGTACCCTGAGATCGAGAAGTTGTGCCTCTACCTATTTTTTACCTGCACCAAGCTTCGTCACGTCTTGCTGTCAGCGGAAATTGTCATCATATGCAAGTCAGATGTCATCAAACATATGTTGTCGGCTCCTGTGTTGAAAGGCTGACTTGGTAAGTGGATGTTTGCATTATCAGAATTTGATCTCCGGTATCAGCCTGCGAAAGCAGTCAAGGGACAGGCGTTGGCCGATCTTATTGCTAAACGAATCAACACTGATATAGCAGCACTGTCTATGCGTGCATGGGCCATGTTTTTCGATGGATCGGCTTGTGACGATGGTTGCGGCATCGGCATTCTACTCGTGTCACCCCGGGGGGCAACATATTCCTTCTCCATCAGGCTACCTACCCCTTGCACCAACAACGTCGCTGAGTATGAAGCAATACGCAAGGGAATGGAGTTGCTTATAGAAGCCGGGGCAGAAGCAGTGGAACTTTTTGGAGACTCAAAATTGGTGATTTCCCAACTCACGGAGGAATACAAGTGTGAGAGCGAGTCGCTCTTCCCATTATGGATGCAATGCCGTGAGTTGATGGCACAATTTAGATACATAAACTTCAACTGGATCCCGAGGTCGCAAAATACCGAGGCAAACGATCTCGCACAGATGGCGTCAGGCTACAAGGACGTAGCAGAAGGAGCCGATGTTCAGGTACAGTTCCTGGAACCGGATGACTGGAGAGCCGATATCTTCAATTACTTGAAAGATTCGGCTCGGGGGGCACCTAAACGGATAAGATACAAGGCCATGAAATATGTCCTTATCGGGGATGACATGTTCTACAGGACTTTGGAAGGGTTACTTCTCAAATGTCTGGGACCAACCGAGTCAAATCGGCTCTTACATGAGGTACACGAAGGCGCCTGTGGAACTCACCAATCGGCTCATAAGATGAAATGGTTGATCAGGCGATCGGGGTTTTATTGGCCTACCATGCTTGAGGATTGTTTTAAGTACTATAAAGGGTGTCAAGCATGTCAGAGGTTTGGGAAAATTCAGACGGTACCCGCATCAGCAATGAACCCCATCATTAAGCCTTGGCCATTTCGAGGTTGGGGCATGGATATGATCGGCAAAATCAATCCTCCATCGAGCAAAGGCCATGTGTGGATTTTGGCCATTACAGATTATTTCACTAAATGGGTGGAAGCCGTCCCTATGAAGTCAGTAAAATCGGAAGATGTTATCAATTTTGTGAAAGAACATGTCATTCATTGATTCGAGATTCCCTAGACTATCACGACCGATGGAGGTTTGGTCTTCATTTCTAAAGAGTTTAGAAAGTTCTGCGAGGACACGGGAATTAAGTTGATCCAATCGTCTCCATACTACGCTCAAGCAAATGGGCAGGCTGAAGCGTCCAACCAAAGCCTTATCAAGCTGATTAAGAGGAAAGTCGACGAGCACCCTAGACGTTGGCACGAGGCATTTTCAGAGGCTTTGTGGGCTTATCGCATGTCATGTCATGTGATACGTCTCCGACGTATCGATAATTTCTTATGTTCCATGCCACATTATTGATGATATCTACATGTTTTATGCATACTTTATGTCATATTTATGCATTTTCCGGCACTAACCTATTAACGAGATGTCGAAGAGCCGCTTCTTTGTTCTGCTGTTTTTGGTTTCAGAAATCCTAGTAAGGAAATATTCTCGGAATTGGACGAAATCAACGCCCAGGGGCCTATTTTCACACGAAGCTTCCAGAAGACCAAAGATGATACGAAGTGGGGCCACGAGGTGGCCAAACAATAGGGCGGCGCGGCCTGGCCCTTGGCCGCGCCGGCCTGTTGTGTGGGGCCCTCGTGTGGCCCCCTGACCTATCTCCTCCGCCTACTTAAAGCCTTCGTCGCGAAACCCCCAGTACCGAGAGCCACGATACGGAAAACCTTCCAAAGACGCCGCCGCCAATCCCATCTCGGGGGATTCAGGAGATCGCGTCCGGCACCCTGCCGGAGAGGGGAATCATCTCCCGGAGGACTCTTCACCGCCATGGTCGCCTCCGGAGTGATGTGTGAGTAGTTCACAGATGTCTACTTCCCCCTCCTTTTCCTGTAGACAGTGTTGGGCCTCCAAGAGCAGAGGTTTGTAGAACAGCAGCAAGTTTTCCCTTAAGTGGATCACCCAAGGTTTATCGAACTCAGGGAGGAAGAGGTCAAAGATATCCCTCTCATGCAACCCTGCAACCACAAAGCAAGAAGTCTCTTGTGTCCCCAACACACCAAATAGGTGCACTAGTTCGGCGAAGAGATAGTGAAATACAGGTGGTATGAATATATATGAGCAAGAGTAACGGTGCCGAGAAAATAGCTTGATGGCGTGTAGGTGATGGTGGTAGTATTGCAGCAACATAGTAACGCAAAGAAACAAGAAACAAGCGTAGTAACGCAAAGATTTAGGAACAAGGCCTAGGGATTACACTTTCACTAGTGGACACTCTCAACATTGATCACATAACAGAATAGATAAATGCATACTCTACACTCTCGTTGGATGATGAACACATTGCGTAGGATTACACGAACCCTCAATGCCGGAGTTAACAAGCTCCACAATTAAATGTTCATATTTAAGTAACCTTATAGTGTAAGATAGATCAAAAGACTAAACCAAGTACTAACATAGCATGCACACTGTCACCTTCATGCATATGTAGGAGGAATAGATCACATCAATACCATCATATCAATAGTTAACTTCATAATCTACAAGAGATCATAATCATAGCCTACGCCAAGTACTAACACGGATGCACACACTGTCACCATTACATCGTGCAGGAGGAATAGAACTACTTTAATAACATTGCTAGAGTAGCACATAGATAAATTGTGATACAAACACATTGCAATCATAAAGAGATATAAATAAGCACCTCACTATGCCATTCATCAGTGAATAAGTATTCTGTGAAATATAGCCTAAGAGACCCACACGGTGCACACACTGTCACCTTTACACACGTGGGACAAGGAGTCTCCGGAGATCACATAAGTAAAACTCACTTGACTAGCATAATGACATCTAGATAACAAGCATCATCATATGAATCTCAATCATGTAAGGCAGCTCATGAGATTATTGTATTGAAGCACATAGGAGAGAGATGAACCACATAGCTACCGGTACAGCCCCGAGCCTCGATGGAGAACTACTCCCTCCTCATGGGAGCAGCAGCGGTGATGAAGATGGCGGTGAAGATGGCAGCGGTGTCGATGGAGAAGCCTTCCGGGGGCACTTCCCCGCTCAGCCGTGCCGGAACAGAGACTCCTGTCCCCCAGATCTTGGCCTCGCGATGGCAGCGGCTCTGGAAGGTTTCTGTGGTTTTCGTCGAACGTATCAGGGTTTTCGATCCAGGGGCTTTAAATAGGCGAAGAGGCGGCGCAGGAGGGTCGAAGGGGCGACGACACCATAGGGCGGCGCGGCCAGGGCCTGGGCCGCGCCGGCCTATGGTCCAGGGGGCCCAGATGCCCCCTCTGGTCCTTCCCGGGTGTTCTGGATGCTTCCGGTGAAAATAGGAACTTGGGCGTTGATTTCGTCCGATTCCGAGAATATTTCGTTACTAGGATTTCTGAAACCAAAAACAGCAGAAAACAGGAACTGGCACTTCGGCATCTTGTTAATAGGTTAGTTCCAGAAAATGCACGAATATGACATAAAGTGTGCATAAAACATGTAGATAACATCAATATTGTGGCATGGAACATAAGAAATTATCGATACGGTGGAGACGGATCAGCATCCCCAAGCTTAGTTCTCGCTCGTCCCGAAGGTGTAAAACGATAACAAAGATAATTTCTGGAGTGACATGCCATCATAACCTTGACCATACTATTTGTAAAGCATATGTAGTGAATGCAGCGATCAAAACAATGTATATGACATGAGTAAACAAGTGAATCATAAAGCAAAGACTTTTCATGAATAGCACTTCAAGACAAGCATCAATAAGTCTCGCATAAGAGTTAACTCATAAAGCAATAATTCAAAGTAAAGGCATTGAAGCAACACAAAGGAAGATTAAGTTTCAGCGGTTGCTTTCAACTTGTAACATGTATATCTCATGGATAATTGTCAACATAGAGTAATATAACAAGTGCAATATGCAAGTATGTAGGAATCAATGCACAGTTCACACAAGTGTTTGCTTCTTGAGGTGGAGAGAAGTAGGTGAACTGACTCAACAATAAAAGTAAAAGAATGGTCCTCCATAGAGGAAAAGCATCGATTGCTATATTTGTGCTAGAGCTTCTATTTTGAAAACATGAAACAATTTTGTCAACGGTAGTAATAAAGCATATGTATCATGTAAATTATATCTTACAAGTTGCAAGCCTCATGCATAGTGTACTAATAGTGCCCGCACCTTGTCCTAATTAGGTTGGACTACCGGATCATCACAATGCACATGTTTTAACCAAGTGTCACAAAGGGGTACCTCTATGCCGCCTGTACAAAGGTCTAAGGAGAAAGCTCGCATTGGATTTCTCGCTATTGATTATTCTTCAACTTAGACATCCATACCGGGACAACATAGACAACAGATAGTGGACTCCTCTTTTATGCATAAGCATGTAACAACAATTAATAATTTTCTCATTTGAGATTGAGGATATATGTCCAAAACTGAAACTTCCACCATGGATCATGGCTTTAGTTAGCGGCCCAATGTTCTTCTCTAACAATATGCATGCTTAACCATAAGGTGGTAGATCTCTCTTACTTCAGACAAGACGGACATGCATAGCAACTCACATGAAATTCAACAAAGAGTAGTTGATGGCGTCCCCAGTGAACATGGTTATCGCACAACCAGCAACTTAATAAGAGATAAAGTGCATAAGTACATATTCAATACCACAATAGTTTTTAAGCTATTTGTCCCATGAGCTATATATTGCAAAGGTGAATGATGGAATTTTAAAGGTAGCACTCAAGCAATTTACTTTGGAATGGCGGAAAATACCATGTAGTAGGTAGGTATGGTGGACACAAATGGCATAGTGGTTGGCTCAAGTATTTTGGATGCATGAGAAGTATTCCCTCTCGATACAAGGTTTAGGCTAGCAAGGCTTATTTGAAACAAACACAAGGATGAACCGGTGCAGCAAAACTCACATAAAAGACATATTGAAAACATTATCAGACTCTACACCGTCTTCCTTGTTGTTCAAACACCTCACTAGAAAATATCTAGACTCTAGAGAAACCACTCATGCAAACCAAATTTTAACAAGCTCTATGTATTTCTTCATTAATGGGTGCAAAGCATATGATGCAAGAGCTTAAACATGAGTACAACAATTGCCAAGTATCACATTACCCAAGACATTAATAGCAATTACTACATGTATCATTTTCCAATTCCAACCATATAACAATTTAACGAAGGAGAAACTTCGCCATGAATACTATGAGTAGAAACTAAGGATATACTTGTCCATATGCTACAGCGGAGCGTGTCTCTCTCCCATAAAGTGAATGCTAGGATCCTTTTTATTCAAACAAAACAAAAAAACAAAAACAAACCGACGCTCCAAGCAAAGCACATAAGATGTGATGGAATAAAAATATAGTTTCAGGGGAGGAACCTGATAATGTTGTCGATGAAGAAGGGGATGCCTTGGGCATCCCCAAGCTTAGACACTTGAGTCTTCTTGATATATGCAGGGGTGAACCACCGGGGCATCCCCAAGCTTAGGGCTTTCACTCTTCTTGATCATAGTATATCATCCTCCTCTCTTGACCCTTGAAAACTTCCTTCACACCAAACTTCTCATAAACTTCATTAGAGGGGTTAGTACATAATCAAAAACTCCCATGTTCAGAGGTGACACAATCATTCTTAACACTTCTGGACATTGCTCAAAGCTACTGGAAGGTAATGGAACAAAGAAATCCACCCAACACAGCGAAAGAAGCAATGCGAAATAAAAGGCAGAATCAGTCAAAACAGAACAGTCCGTAAATACGAATTTTTAATAAATACTTCCGTTGCTCAGATCAGAAAACTCAAAACTAATGAAAGTTGCATACATATCTGAGGAACACGCACGTAAATTAGCATATTTTTCTGATTTTTCTACAGAGAAAACAGCCCAGATTCGTGACAGATAGAAATCTGTTTCTGCGCAGAAATCCAAATCTAGTATCAACCTTCGATTAGAGGCTTCACTTGGCACAACAAATCACAAAACTAAGATAAGGAGAGGTTGCTACAGTAGTAAACAACTTCCAAAACACAAATATAAAACAAAGTACTGTAGCAAAATAACACATGGGTTATCTCCCAAGAAGTTCTTTTCTTTATAGCCATTAAGATGGGCTCAGCAGTTTTAATGATGCACTCGCAAGAAATAGTATTTGAAGCAAAAGAGAGCATCAAGAGGCAAATTCAAAACACATTTAAGTCTAACATGCTTCCTATGCATGAGAATCTTGTAAATAAACAAGTTCATGAAGAGCAAAATAACAAGCATAGGAAGATAAAACAAGTATAGCTTCAAAAATTTCAGCACATAGAGAGGTATTTTAGTAACATGAAAATTTCTACAACCATATTTTCCTCTCTCATAATAACTTTCAGTAGCAACATGAGCAAACTCAACAATATAACTATCACATAAAGCATTCTTATCATGAGTCTCATGCATAAAATTATTACTACTCCCAACATAAGCATAGTCAATTTTATTAGTTGTAGTCGGAGCAAATTCAACAAAGTAGCTATCATTATTATTCTCATCATCAAATATAGGAGGCATATTGTATTCATAATCAAATTTATCCTCCATAACAGGTGGCAACAAAAGACTACTATCATTATAATCATCATATATAGGAGGCAAAGTATCATCAAAGAAAATTTTCTCCTCAATGCTTGGTGGACTAAAAAGATCATGCTCATCAAAACCAGCTTCCCCAAGCTTAGAATTTTCCATATCATTAGCAACAATGGTATTCAAAGTGTTCATACTAACATGTTCCATGGGTTTTTTAATTTTCGGATCAAACCATCCATGTCTTAAATCAGGAAATAGAATAAGAAGCTCATTCTTGTCCATTATGCCAAACTAGTGTAAACAAGAAACAAAAAGATGCAATTGCAGGATCTAAAGGAAATAGCTTCGAGTACTTACGACGACGGAAAATAGCTTGGTAGCCGAGGTCCGGAGTGTGAGTACCTTTTACCTTTCCTCCCCGGCCATGGCGCCAGAAAATAGCTTGATGTCTACTTCCCCCTCCTTTTCCTGTAGACAGTGTTGGGCCTCCAAGAGCAGAGGTTTGTAGAACAACAGCAAGTTTTCCCTTAAGTGGATCACCCAAGGTTTATCGAACTCAGGGAGGAAGAGGTCAAAGATATCCCTCTCATGCAACCCTGCAACCACAAAGCAAGAAGTCTCTTGTGTCCCCAACACACCAAATAGGTGCACTAGTTCGGCGAAGAGATAGTGAAATACAGGTGGTATGAATATATATGAGCAGTAGCAACGGTGCCAGAAAATAGCTTGCTTGCGTGTAGTTGATGGTGGTAGTATTGCAGCAGTAGTAACGCAGTAAAACAGTAAACAAGCAGTAGTAACGCAGTATTTAGGAACAAGGCCTAGGGATTACACTTTCACTAGTGGACACTCTCAACATTGATCACATAACAGAATAGATAAATGCATACTCTACACTCTCGTTGGATGATGAACACATTGCGTAGGATTACACGAACCCTCAATGCCGGAGTTAACAAGCTCCACAATTAAATGTTCATATTTAAGTAACCTTATAGTGTAAGATAGATCAAAAGACTAAACCAAGTACTAACATAGCATGCACACTGTCACCTTCATGCATATGTAGGAGGAATAGATCACATCAATACCATCATAGCAATAGTTAACTTCATAATCTACAAGAGATCATAATCATAGCCTACGCCAAGTACTAACACGGATGCACACACTGTCACCATTACATCGTGCAGGAGGAATAGAACTACTTTAATAACATTGCTAGAGTAGCACATAGATAAATTGTGATACAAACACATTGCAATCATAAAGAGATATAAATAAGCACCTCACTATGCCATTCATCAGTGAATAAGTATTCTGTGAAATATAGCCTAAGAGACCCACACGGTGCACACACTGTCACCTTTACACACGTGGGACAAGGAGTCTCCGGAGATCACATAAGTAAAACTCACTTGACTAGCATAATGACATCTAGATTACAAGCATCATCATATGAATCTCAATCATGTAAGGCAGCTCATGAGATTATTGTATTGAAGCACATAGGAGAGAGATGAACCACATAGCTACCGGTACAGCCCCGAGCCTCGATGGAGAACTACTCCCTCCTCATGGGAGCAGCAGCGGTGATGAAGATGGCGGTGAAGATGGCAGCGGTGTCGATGGAGAAGCCTTCCGGGGGCACTTCCCCGCTCCGGCAGCGTGCCGGAACAGAGACTCCTGTCCCCCAGATCTTGGCCTCGCGATGGCGGCGGCTCTGGAAGGTTTCTGTGGTTTTCGTCGAACGTATCAGGGTTTTCGATCCAGGGGCTTTAAATAGGCGAAGAGGCGGCGCAGGAGGGTCGAAGGGGCGACGACACCATAGGGCGGCGCGGCCAGGGCCTGGGCCGCGCCGGCCTATGGTCTGGGGGCCCAGTGCCCCCCCTCTGGTCCTTCCCGGGTGTTCTGGATGCTTCCGGTGAAAATAGGAACTTGGGCGTTGATTTCGTCCGATTCTGAGAATATTTCGTTACTAGGATTTCTGAAACCAAAAACAGCAGAAAACAGGAACTGGCACTTCGGCATCTTGTTAATAGGTTAGTTCCAGAAAATGCACGAATATGACATAAAGTGTGCATAAAACATGTAGATAACATCAATAATGTGGCATGGAACATAAGAAATTATCGATACGTTGGAGACGTATCATTCACCCCTGGACTATGGGTCCATAGCAGTAGCTAGATGGTCGTCTTCACCTAATTGTGCTTCATTGTTGAATCTTGTGAGCTGCCTAACATGATCAAGATCATCTATCTGTAATGCTATATGTTGTGTTTGTTGGGATCCGATGGATAGAGAATACTATGTTATGTTGATTATCAATCTATTACCTATGTGTTGTTTATGATCTTGCATGCTCTCCGTTATTAGTAGAGGCTCTGGCCAAGTTTTTACTCTTAACTCCAAGAGGGAGTATTTATGCTCGATAGTGGGTTCATGCCTCCATTAAATCTGGGATAGTGACAGAAAGTTCTAAGGTTGTGGATGTGCTGTTGCCACTAGGGATAAAACATTGATGCTATGTCCGAGGATGTAGTTATTGATTACATTACACACCATACTTAATGCAATTGTCTGTTGTTTTCAACTTAATACTGGAAGGGGTTCGGATGATAACCTGAAGGTGGACTTTCTAGGCATAGATGCATGCTGGATAGCGGTCTATGTACTTTGTCGTAATGCCCAATTAAATCTCACAATACTCATCATATCATGTATGTGCATTGTCATGCCCTCTCTATTTGTCAATTGCCCAACTGTAATTTGTTCACCCAACATGCTATTTATCTTATGGGAGAGACACCACTAGTGAACTATGGACCCCGGTCCATTCTCAAACATCGAATACAATCTACTGCGATACTTGTTCTACTGTTTTCTGCAAACAATCATCATCCACACTATACATCTAATCCTTTGTTACAGCAAGCCGGTGAGATTGACAACCTCACTGTTTCGTTGGGGCAAAGTACTTTGGTTGTGTTGTGCAGGTTCCACGTTGGTGCCGGAATCCCTGGTGTTGCGCCGCACTACATCTCGCCGCCATCAACCTTCAACGTGCTTCTTGGCTCCTACTGGTTCGATAAACCTTGGTTTCTTACTGAGGGAAAACTTGCCGCTGTACGCATCACACCTTCCTCTTGGGGTTCCCAACGGACGCGTGTTGTACGCGTATCAAGCAGATTTTCTGGCGCCGTTGCCGGGGAGATCAAGACACGCTGCAAGGGGAGTCTCCACCTCCAATCTCTTTACTTTGTTTTTGTCTTGCTTTATTTTATTTACTACTTTGTTTGCTGCACTAAAACAAAATACAAAAAAAATTAGTTGCTAGTTTTACTTTATTTACTGTCTTGTTTGCATTCTCCATATCAAAAACACAAAAAATTAGTTACTTGCATTTTACTTTTGTTACCATGTCTAGTTCTGCACCTGTTACTTCTTCACCGGATGAATTAGTCTTCACTTTTAAACAAGGGGATGAGGAGAGTTTTAAAGATGCTTGGTCCAGAATTTTTGATTCTTATCGTAAAGCTGAACCTCAAATGACTCTAAGTTCGCTTCTTAGTAACTTTTATTTTGGTCTTATGATTCGCTATAGATATGCCTTGGATGCTTTAGTGGGAGGAGATTTCCTTCATCGCAATGGGGATCAAGCTTTTAATGCCATAAAGAAGTTGGTTGCATCACATGATTCAGCTAATAACTTTGATTCAGCCCTTATTAGCATTTATAATAGATTAAACACTCTTGAGACAAGTGCATCCCGCTTGAACGAAAATTATAGATATGTTCGTAACCGTCTTGATCAAGTTTTAGTGAACTCTGAACCTTCATTATGGGATCTTACTATTAAAGTTGTTATCGGTGATCAAACTCTTCATGCTAATTGTGATATTATGTCTGAATTTTGCCTTATGCCTAAGAGTATTCATGAATCTTTGGCGCTTTGGGGATTCGTAGAAGGGGGAGAAGGAATAACTCTTATTGATAACTCTGTTATAATTCCTAAGGGAATAGCTGCGGGTGTGCATACAACCATTCTTGGAAGAACAATATCCATTGATTATCTTGTTATTGAATGTGTAGGAACATGACAAATCACACTCGGAAGATCCCTGCTGAAACTATTGGGAGCAGTCATAGATATGGGAGAAGGCACCCTAAAATTCACCTCTACACCGGGGGGTAGACATGTATTCCCTAAATCAAAGAGTAAGAAAAAGAATAAGAAAGGTAGGTGCAAAATCCAAGGTAATGTTGGTGCACCATCTCTTGATAATATTTGATACACACTTTCTGCGCCTAGCTGAAAGGCGTTAAAGAAAAGCGCTTATGGGAGACAACCCATGTTTTTACTACAGTACTTTTATTTTATATTTGAGTCTTGGAAGTTGTTACTACTGTAGCAACCTCTCCTTATCTTAGTTTTGTGCATTGCTGTGCCAAGTAAAGTCGTTGATAGTAAGATTCATACTAGATTTGGATTACTGCACAGAAACAGATTTCTTTGCTGTCACGAATCTGGGCCTAATTCTCTGTAGGTAACTCAGAAAATTGTGCCAATTTACGTGAGTGATCCTCAGATATGTACGCAACTTTCATTCAATTTGAGCATTTTCATTTGAGCAAGTCTGGCGCCTCTTAGAAATTCGTCTTTACGAACTGTTCTGTTTTGACAGATTCTGCCTTTTATTTCGCATTGCCTGTTTTGCTATGCTTGATGGATTTTTCTATTCCATTAACTTTCAGTAGCTTTGTGTAATGTCCAGAAGTGTTAAGAATGATTATGTCACCTCTGAACATGTAAATTTTAATTGTGCACTAACCCTCTAATGAGTTGTTTTGAGTTTGGTGTGGAGGAAGTTTTCAAGGATCAAGAGAGGGAGATGATACAACATGATCAAGGAGAGTGAAAGCTCTAAGCTTGGGGATACCCCGGTGGTTCACCCCTGTATATTTCAAGAAGACTCAAGCGTCTAAGCTTGGGGATGCCCAAGGCATCCCCTTCTTCATCGACAACATTATCAGGTTCCTCTAGTGAAACTATATTTTTATTCCATCACATCTTATGTACTTTGCTTGGAGCGTCGGCTTGTTTTTGTTTTTGTTTTGTTTGAATAAAATGGATCCTAGCATTCATTGTGTGGGAGAGAGACACGCTCCGCTGTTGCATATGGACAAATATGTCCTTAGGCTTTACTCATAGTATTCATGGCGAAGGTTGAATCTTCTTCGTTAAATTATTATATGGTTGGAAACGGAAAATGATACATGTAGTAATTGGTAAAATGTCTTGGATAATGTGATACTTGGCAATTGTTGTGCTCATGTTTAAGCTCTTGCATCATATACTTTGCACCTATTAATGAAGAAATACATACAGCTTGCTGAAATTTGGTTTGCATAATTGGTCTCTCTAAGGTGTAGATAATTTCTAGTAAAGAGTTTGAACAACAAGGAAGACGGTGTAGAGTCTTATAATGTTTACAATATGTCTTTTATGTGAGTTTTGCTGCACCGGTTCATCCTTGTGTTTGTTTCAAATAGCCTTGCTAGCCTAAACCTTGTATCGAGAGGGAATACTTCTCATGCATCCAAAATCCTTGAGCCAACCACTATGCCATTTGTGTCCACCATACCTACCTACTACATGGTATTTCTCCGCCATTCCAAAGTAAATTGCTTGAGTGCTACCTTTAAACAATTCAAAATTTATCACCTCTGATTTGTGTCAATGTTTTATAGCTCATGAGGAAGTATGTGGTGTTTATCTTTCAATCTTGTTGGGCAACTTTCACCAATGGACTAGTGGCTTCATCCGCTTATCCAATAATTTTGCAAAAAGAGCTGGCAATGGGATTCCCAGTCCCAAATTAATTAACAAAAAAATAGACACTCCTCCATGGTATGTGATTGATTGGACGGCACCCGAAGGATTCGGTTAGCCATGGCTTGAGAAAGCAAAGGTGGGGAGGAGTGTCATCATAATAAAACTAAAATAAAAAGGTACTCCTTCATGGTATGAGATTGTTGGCAGGCACCCGAGGATTCGGTTAGCCATGGTTTGTGAAAGAAAGGTTGGAAGGAGTGCCACACAAAAATAAAATAAAATGGGAGCCGCTCTTTGAAGGTTTGCCTGGCAAGGGAGTTAGAGTGCCCACTGCCATTCGTTGACAACAACAAACACCTCTCAAAATTTTACTTTTATTGCTCTCTATATGTTTTCAAAATCAAAGCTCTAGCACAAATATAGCAATCAATGCTTCCCTCTGCGAAGGGCCTTTCTTTTACTTCTATGTTGAGTCAGTTCACCTATTTCTCTCTATCTCAAGAAGCAAACACTTGTGTGAACTGTGCATTGATTCCTACATACATGCATATTGCACTTGTTATATTACTCTATGTTGACAATATCCATGAGATATACATGTTACAAGTTGAAAGCAACCACTGAAACTTAATCTTCCTTTGTGTTGCTTCAATACCTTTACTTTGAATTATTGCTTTATGAGTTAACTCTTATGCAAGACTTATTGATGCTTGTCTTGAAGTACTATTCATGAAAGGTCTTTGCTATATGATTCATTTGTTTACTCATGTCATTTACCATTGTTTGGATCGCTGCATTCATTACATATGCTTACAATAGTATGATCAAGGTTATGATGGCATGTCACTCCAGAAATTATCTTTGTTTTCGTTTACCTGCTCGGGACGAGCAGAAACTAAGCTTGGGGATGCTGATACGTCTCCGACGTATCGATAATTTCTTATGTTCCATGCCACATTATTGATGATATCTACATGTTTTATGCATACTTTATGTCATATTTATGCATTTTCCGGCACTAACCTATTAACGAGATGCCGAAGAGCCAGTTGCTGTTTTCTGCTGTTTTTGGTTTCAAAAATCCTAGTAAGGAAATATTCTCGGAATTGGACGAAATCAACGCCCAGGGGCCCATTTTCACATGAAGCTTCCAGAAGACCGAAGATGATACGAAGTGGGGCCACGAGGTGGCCAAACAATAGGGCGGCGCGGCCTGGCCCTTGGCCGCGCCGGCCTGTTGTGTGGGGCCCTTGTGTGCCCCCTGACCTATCTCCTCCGCCTACTTAAAGCCTTCGTCGCGAAACCCCCAGTACCGAGAGCCACGATACGGAAAACCTTCCAGAGACGCCGCCGCCAATCCCATCTCGGGGGATTCAGGAGATCGCCTCCGGCACCCTGCCGGAGAGGGGAATCATCTCCCGGAGGACTCTTCACCGCCATGGTCGCTTCCGGAGTGATGTGTGAGTAGTTCACCCCTGGACTATGGGTCCATAGCAGTAGCTAGATGGTCGTCTTCACCTAATTGTGCTTCATTGTTGAATCTTGTGAGCTGCCTAACATGATCAAGATCATCTATCTGTAATGCTATATGTTGTGTTTGTTGGGATCCGATGGATAGAGAATACTATGTTATGTTGATTATCAATCTATTACCTATGTGTTGTTTATGATCTTGCATGCTCTCCGTTATTAGTAGAGGCTCTGGCCAAGTTTTTACTCTTAACTCCAAGAGGGAGTATTTATGCTCGATAGTGGGTTCATGCCTCCATTAAATCTGGGACAGTGACAGAAAGTTCTAAGGTTGTGGATGTGCTGTTGCCACTAGGGATAAAACATTGATGCTATGTCCGAGGATGTAGTTATTGATTACATTACGCACCATACTTAATGCAATTGTCTGTTGTTTTCAACTTAATACTGGAAGGGGTTCGGATGATAACCTGAAGGTGGACTTTTTAGGCATAGATGCATGCTGGATAGCGGTCTATGTACTTTGTCGTAATGCCCAATTAAATCTCACAATACTCATCATATCATGTATGTGCATTGTCATGCCCTCTCTATTTGTCAATTGCCCAACTGTAATTTGTTCACCCAACATGCTATTTATCTTATGGGAGAGACACCACTAGTGAACTGTGGACCCCGGTCCATTCTCAAACATCGAATACAATCTACTGCGATACTTGTTCTACTGTTTTCTGCAAACAATCATCATCCACACTATACATCTAATCCTTTGTTACAGCAAGCCGGTGAGATTGACAACCTCACTGTTTCGTTGGGGCAAAGTACTTTGGTTGTGTTGTGCAGGTTCCACGTTGGCGCCGGAATCCCTGGTGTTGCGCCGCACTACATCTCGCCGCCATCAACCTTCAACGTGCTTCTTGGCTCCTACTGGTTCGATAAACCTTGGTTTCTTACTGAGGGAAAACTTGCCACTGTACGCATCACACCTTCCTCTCGGGGTTCCCAACGGACGCGTGTTGTACGCGTATCATCATGGAGCAATAAAAACCTCGCCATACCATCTGGGCTATGGGCAAGAAGCCGTATTGCCCTGGGAAATTACGGCTGGGTCGAGACGTGTTACGTTTCAGAATGATTTAACAACTGAAGAATATGCAGCCCTCATGAGTGATAGCATTGAGGATCTGACGGAACTCAGACTTTGGTCGCTTGAGAAAATTAAAGAGAACAAAGCCAAGGTAGTTCGCGCATACAATAAGATGGTGAGACCAAAGGAGTTCCACGTTGGTGATCTGGTATGGGAAGCTGTGTTGCCATTGGGGACTAAGGATGCTGTGTATGGTAAATGGTCTCCAAATTGGCACGGGTCGTACAAGGTCGACCAAGTTTTAAAGGGTAACGCGTACATGCTCGAGGAGCTGCACGGTGTGAAATTCCGAGTGGCTGTCAATGGTCAGCATCTCAAGAAATATTTCCCAAGTATGTGGGATGATGGACAGTGAAATATGGGGGCCGATGCATGAAATCGGCCAGTAAGAAAAAAAAATACACATACAATGCACAGCCGATGCGTAGACATCGACTTTAGAAAATATGCAAAGCAACAGGACACAAGGTACAGCCGATGCACAAACAAGAGAGCTGGTGATCGTCCTTGCCCGTCACCATCTGTTTTTTCAGGGCTCGTATTTCTGCCATATCAGTTTTCAGTTGAGCTTTGAGGCCTTCTGCTTCCTCTTGGGAGCGGGCAATGAGAGCTTCCTTATCGGAAATAAGCTGTTTGGTTGCCCGGACTCTCTCTTCAAGGTCCTCCAATTCCTTTCGCAAGGCCTCAAGTTCAGCAGTGCTGACAGAGGTGTCAGTTTTGGCATCTAAGACCGCCTTTTTCTCATTGAGCCGCTGACATTTGTCTGCAATATCGGCTTTCAACGGAAGTTGGGCGTGGCGTAGGTCGATTCTCTGACGAGCCAACTTCACCCTTGACCTGTAGGCAGACAGAGTCACAACTGGCCAGAGCTTCACCTGCAACGTTACCGGGAGGTGGGGCTGGATTTCTTCAAGAATGCTCTTCACTTCCTCGGGGCCTTCGACCAACGTCTCGATCGAGGAGGAAAGCAGGGCTTTGAGACGCTAGAATTGACCAAGGATAGCGCTGGGTCCTGGTTCATTGCATGCCGTAGAAGGAGCTGGTTCAATGGATTCAAGATCGAACGATAGCAAACCCGAGAGGTCACAACCTTGACAAATAGAGGCAGCGTCAGTATGCAGCAGAAGGGAAGGGTAAGCCAAACGGAAGGAGTATACCTCTCCTAAGACCAGGGAGACAGCCGATGACGAGGTAGTCGCCTCTTGTGTTGTTGCTGAGGGCTTGGCCAAATTGGCGACCTTGTCAACGGCACCTTCAGGGATTACTGGATCCAGGTTTGCGGAGGGCATCAGTATTTCCTCGACTTCCCCACTAGAGGTATCATCAGTCTGCAAAGGAGGTGGTTAGTCAATATGAACAGCAATGGATTAGCATGAAAGATGAGCAGGGGAGAGTTGGAGGGTAATTACATTTGAAGCCTCTTGGTTTGATGAAGGGGCTTGCGGTTCCTTTCGAGCTCTCTTGATGCATCGGCTCTTTGTGCATAGACCGCCCTGCCCTGCTTTGATTGGAGCTTGGGGGGCAACAGGTTCAGGAACTGACCTTTTCCTGGAAGCCGATGGTGGCAAGTCTGGCTGGCTCTGCGTGGTGATTTTCCCAGAGTTGCCCGAGCTCGAATCCCTTCGACTGGATTGTGTCTCCTGATACGTCTCCGACGTATCGATAATTTCTTATGTTCCATGCCACATTATTGATGTTATCTACATGTTTTATGCACACTTTATGTCATATTCGTGCATTTTCTGGAACTAACCTATTAACAAGATGCCGAAGTGCCAGTTCCTGTTTTCTGCTGTTTTTGGTTTCAGAAATCCTAGTAACGAAATATTCTCGGAATCGGACGAAATCAACGCCCAAGTTCCTATTTTCACCGGAAGCATCCAGAACACCCGGGAAGGACCAGAGGGGGGGCACTGGGCCCCCAGACCATAGGCCGGCGCGGCCCAGGCCCTGGCTGCGCCGCCCTATGGTGTCGTCGCCCCTTTGACCCTCCTGCGCCGCCTCTTCGCCTATATAAAGCCCCTGGATCGAAAACCCTGAAAAGTTCGATGAAAACCACAGAAACCTTCCAGAGCCGCCGCCATCGCGAGGCCAAGATCTGGGGGACAGGAGTCTCTGTTCCGGCACGCCGCCGGAGCGGGGAAGTGCCCCCGGAAGGCTTCTCCATCGACACCGCTGCCATCTCCACCGCCATCTTCATCACCGCTGCTGCTCCCATGAGGAGGGAGTAGTTCTCCATCGAGGCTCGGGGCTGTACCGATAGCTATGTGGTTCATCTCTCTCCTATGTACTTCAATACAATAATCTCATGAGCTGCCTTACATGATTGAGATTCATATGATGATGCTTGTAATCTAGATGTCATTATGCTAGTCAAGTGAGTTTTACTTATGTGATCTCCGGAGACTCCTTGTCCCACGTGTGTAAAGGTGACAGTGTGTGCACCGTGTGGGTCTCTTAGGCTATATTTCACAGAATACTTATTCACCGATGAATGGCATAGTGAGGTGCTTATTTATATCTCTTTATGATTGCAATGTGTTTGTATCACAAATTATCTATGTGCTACTCTAGCAATGTTATTAAAGTAGTTTTATTCCTCCTGCACGATGTAATGGTGATAGTGTGTGCATCCGTGTTAGTACTTGGTTTATGCTATGATCATGATCTCTTGTAGATTGCGAAGTTAACTATTGCTATGATAGTATTGATGTGATCTATTCCTCCTACATATGCATGAAGGTGACAGTGTGCATGCTATGTTAGTACTTGGTTTAGTCTTTTGATCTATCTTACACTATAAGGTTACTTAAATATGAACAAATTGTGGAGCTTGTTAACTCCGGCATTGAGGGTTCGTGTAATCCTACGCAATGCGTTCATCATCCAACAAGAGTGTAGAGTATGCATTTATCTATTCTGTTATGTGATCAATGTTGAGAGTGTCCACTAGTGAAAGTGTAATCCCTAGGCCTTGTTCCTAAATACTGCTATCGCTGCTTGTTTACTGTTTTACTGCGTTACTACTGCTGCAATACTACCACCATCAACTATACGCCAGCAAGCTATTTTCTGGCACCGTTGCTACTGCTCATACTTATTCATACCACCTGTATTTCACTATCTCTTCGCCGAACTAGTGCACCTATTAGGTGTGTTGGGGACACAAGAGACTTCTTGCTTTGTGGTTGCAGGGTTGCATGAGAGGGATATCTTTGACCTCTTCCTCCCTGAGTTCGATAAACCTTGGGTGATCCACTTAAGGGAAAACTTGCTGCTGTTCTACAAACCTCTGCTCTTGGAGGCCCAACACTGTCTACAGGAAAAGGAGGGGGAAGTAGACATCAAGCTATTTTCTGGCGCCGTTGCTGGGGAGGAAAGGTAAAAGGTACTCACACTCCGGACCTCGGCTACCAAGCTATTTTCCGGCGCATTGTAAGTACTCAAAGCTATTTCCTTTAGATCCTGCAATTGCATCTTTTTGTTTCTTGTTTACACTAGTTTGGCATAATGGACAAGAATGATCTTCTTATTTTATTTCCTGATTTAAAACATGGATTGTTTGATGCGAAAATTAAAAAACCTATGGAATCTTATTTGCATGCTGGTAGTAATATTAGTATGAACGCTTTGAACACCATTGTTGATAATAATATAGAAAGTTCTAAGCTTGGGGAAGCTGGTTTTGATGAGCATGATCTTTTTAGTCCCCCAAGCATTGAGGAGAAAATTTTCTTTGATGATACTTTGCCTCCTATTTATGATGATTATAATGATAATGGTCTTTTGGTGCCACCTACTATGGAGAGTAAATTTTGTTGTGATTATACTATGCCTCCAACACTTGATGAGAATAATAATGATAGCTACTTTGTTGAATTTGCTCCTACTACAATTAATAAGAATAACTATGCTTATGTGGAGAGTAATAATTTTATGCATGAGACTCATGATAAGAATGCTTTATGTGATAGTTATATTGTTGAGTTTGCTCATGTTGCTACTGAAAGTTATTATGAGAGAGGAAAATATGGTTGTAGAAATTTTCATGTTACTAAAATGCCTCTCTATGTGCTGAAATTTTTCAAGCTATACTTGTTTTATCTTCCTATGCTTGTTACTTTGCTCTTCATGAACTTGTTTATTTACAAGATTCTCATGCATAGGAAGCATGTTAGACTTAAATGTGTTTTGAATTTGCCTCTTGATGCTCTCTTTTGCTTCAAATACTATTTCTTGCGAGTGCATCATTAAAACTGCTGAGCCCATCTTAATGGCTATAAAGAAAAGAACTTCTTGGGAGATAACCCATGTGTTATTTTGCTACAGTACTTTGTTTTATATTTGTGTCTTGGAAGTTGTTTACTACTGTAGCAACCTCTCCTTATCTTAGTTTTGTGTTTCGTTGTGCCAAGTGAAGCCTCTAATCGAAGGTTGATACTAGATTTGGATTTCTGCGCAGAAACAGATTTCTATCTGTCACGAATCTGGGCTGTTTTCTCTGTAGAAAAATCAGAAAAATATGCCAATTTACGTGCGTGTTCCTCAGATATGTACGCAACTTTCATTAGTTTTGAGTTTTCTGATTTGAGCAACGGAAGTATTTATTAGAAATTAGTCTTTACGGACTGTTCTGTTTTGACAGATTCTGCCTTTTATTTCGCATTGCCTCTTTCGCTGTGTTGGGTGGATTTCTTTGTTCCATTACCTTCCAGTAGCTTTGAGCAATGTCCAGAAGTGTTAAGAATGATTGTGTCACCTCTGAACATGTGAGTTTTTGATTATGTACTAACCCCTCTAATGAAGTTTATGAGAAGTTTGGTGTGAAGGAAGTTTTCAAGGGTCAAGAGAGGAGGATGATATACTATGATCAAGAAGAGTGAAAGCTCTAAGCTTGGGGATGCCCCGGTGGTTCACCTCTGCATATATCAAGAAGACTCAAGCGTCTAAGCTTGGGGATGCCCAAGGCATCCCCTTCTTCATCGACAAATTATCAGGTTCCTTCTCTTGAAACTATATTTTTATTCGGTCACATCTTATATGCTTTACTTGGAGCGTCTGTATGCTTTTATTTTTGTTTGTGTTTGAATAAATTGGATTACATCATGCTTGTGTGGGAGAGAGACACGCTCCGCTGGTTTGTATGAACACATGTGTTCTTAGCTTTTAATATTCATGGCGAAGTTTCTTCTTCGTTAAATTGTTATATGGTTGGAATTGGAAAATGATACATGTAGTAATTGCTATAAATGTCTTGGATAATGTGATACTTGGCAATTGTTGTGCTCATGTTTAAGCTCTTGCATCATATGCTTTGCACCCATTAATGAAGAAATACATAGAGCATGCTAAAATTTGGTTTGCATATTTGGTTTCTCTAAGGTCTAGATAATTTCTAGTATTGAGTTTGAACAACAAGGAAGACGGTGTAGAGTCTTATAATGTTTACAATGTGTCTTTTATGTGAGTTTTGCTGCACCGGTTCATCCTTGTGTTTGTTTCAAATAACCTTGCTAGCCTAAACCTTGTATCGAGAGGGAATACTTCTCATGCATCCAAAATACTTGAGCCAACCACTATGCCATTTGTGTCCACCATACCTACCTACTACATGGTATTTTTCTGCCATTCCAAAGTAAATTGCTTGAGTGCTACCTTTAAACAATTCAAAATTTATCACCTCTGATTTGTGTCAATGTTTTATAGCTCATGAGGAAGTATGTGGTGTTTATCTTTCAATCTTGTTGGGCAACTTTCACCAATGGACTAGTGGCTTCATCCGCTTATCCAATAATTTTGCAAAAAGAGCTGGCAATGGGATGCCCAGTCCCAAATTAATTAACAAAAATAGACACTCCTCCATGGTATGTGATTGTTGGATGGCACCCGAAGGATTCGGTTAGCCATGGCTTGTGTAAGCAAAGGTTGGGAGGAGTGTCATCATAATAAAACTAAAATAAAAAGGCACTCCTTCATGGTATGAGATTGTTGGCAGGCACCCGAGGATTCGGTTAGCCATGGTTTGTGAAAGAAAGGTTGGAAGGAGTGCCACCCAAAAATAAAATGGGAGCCGCTCTTTGAAGGTTTGTCTGGCAAGGGGGTTAGAGTACCCGCTACCATTCGTTGACAACAACATACACCTCTCAAAACTTTACTTTTATGCTCTCTACATGTTTTCAAAATCAAAGCTCTAGCACAAATATAGCAATCGATGCTTTTCTTCTATGGAGGACCATTCTTTTACTTTTATTGTTGAGTCAGTTCACCTATTTCTCTCCACCTCAAGAAGCAAACACTTGTGTGAACTGTGCATTGATTCCTACATACTTGTATATTGCACTTATTATACTACTCTATGTTGACAATTATCCATGAGATATACATGTTACAAGTTGAAAGCAACCGCTGAAACTTAATCTTCCATTGTGTTGCTTCAATGCTTTTACTATGAATTATTGCTTTATGAGTTAACTCTTATGCAAGACTTATTGATGCTTGTCTTGAAGTGCTATTCATGAAAAGTCTTTGCTATATGATTCACTTGTTTACTCATGTCATATACATTGTTTTGATCGCTGCATTCACTACATATGCTTTACAAATAGTATGATCAAGGTTATGATGGCATGTCACTCCAGAAATTATCTGTGTTATCGTTTTACCTGCTCGGGACGAGCAGAACTAAGCTTGGGGATGCTGATACGTCTCCGACGTATCGATAATTTCTTATGTTCCATGCCACATTATTGATGTTATCTACATGTTTTATGCACACTTTATGTCATATTCGTGCATTTTCTGGAACTAACCTATTAACAAGATGCCGAAGTGCCAGTTCCTGTTTTCTGCTGTTTTTGGTTTCAGAAATCCTAGTAACGAAATATTCTCGGAATCGGACGAAATCAACGCCCAAGTTCCTATTTTCACCGGAAGCATCCAGAACACCCGGGAAGGACTAGAGGGGGGGCACTGGGCCCCCAGACCATAGGCCGGCGCGGCCCAGGCCCTGGCCGCGCCGCCCTATGGTGTCGTCGCCCCTTCGGCCCTCCTGTGCCGCCTCTTCGCCTATATCGCCATCGCGAGGCCAAGATCTGGGGGACAGGAGTCTCTGTTCCGGCATGCCGCCGGAGCGGGGAAGTGCCCCCGGAAGGCTTCTCCATCGACACCGCTGCCATCTCCACCGCCATCTTCATCACCGCTGCTGCTCCCATGAGGAGGGAGTAGTTCTCCATCGAGGCTCGGGGCTGTACCGGTAGCTATGTGGTTCATCTCTCTCCTATGTACTTCAATACAATAATCTCATGAGCTGCCTTACATGATTGAGATTCATATGATGATGCTTGTAATCTAGATGTCATTATGCTAGTCAAGTGAGTTTTACTTATGTGATCTCCGGAGACTCCTTGTCCCACGTGTGTAAAGGTGACATTGTGTGCACCGTGTGGGTCTCTTAGGCTATATTTCACAGAATACTTATTCACCGATGAATGGCATAGTGAGGTGCTTATTTATATCTCTTTATGATTGCAATGTGTTTGTATCACAATTTATCTATGTGCTACTCTAGCAATGTTATTAAAGTAGTTTTATTCCTCCTGCACGATGTAATGGTGACAGTGTGTGCATCCGTGTTAGTACTTGGTTTATGCTATGATCATGATCTCTTGTAGATTGCGAAGTTAACTATTGCTATGATAGTATTGATGTGATCTATTCCTCCTACATATGCATGAAGGTGACAGTGTGCATGCTATGTTAGTACTTGGTTTAGTCTTTTGATCTATCTTACACTATAAGGTTACTTAAATATGAACAAATTGTGGAGCTTGTTAACTCCGGCATTGAGGGTTCGTGTAATCCTACGCAATGCGTTCATCATCCAACAAGAGTGTAGAGTATGCATTTATCTATTCTGTTATGTGATCAATGTTGAGAGTGTCCACTAGTGAAAGTGTAATCCCTAGGCCTTGTTCCTGAATACTGCTATCGCTGCTTGTTTACTGTTTTACTGCGTTACTACTGCTGCAATACTACCACCATCAACTATACGCCAGCAAGCTATTTTCTGGCACCGTTGCTACTGCCCATACTTATTCATACCACCTGTATTTCACTATCTCTTCGCCGAACTAGTGCACCTATTAGGTGTGTTGGGGACACAAGAGACTTCTTGCTTTGTGGTTGCAGGGTTGCATGAGAGGGATATCTTTGACCTCTTCCTCCCTGAGTTCGATAAACCTTGGGTGATCCACTTAAGGGAAAACTTGCTGCTGTTCTACAAACCTCTGCTCTTGGAGGCCCAACACTGTCTACAGGAAAAGGAGGGGGAAGTAGACATCATCTCCTCGCTGGAGTTGTCTTCGGTGGAGGCCTATAAAAGAAGAGTTAGTAAGCACAAGCATGTTTGCAGAAGCCCATGAGGATAGATGAAAACAGTCAAGGCATGGATCGACGTACATGCAAGCTCTCTTGATCCGGAGAAGGGCTCTGGCGCTTCAAAGTTTTCCTGGTGGCCACTTTCCTCACCGCCGTTCTCGCCTTGGTTGGGGATCGGGGGGCAGCTGGCCCGGAAGATACTTGACTCTTGGAAGCCGATTTTGGTAAAATCGGCTGGTTCTGCATCACAACCTTTTTCAAGGGTGGCGAGCTTTTGCAGAAGAGGACCACCGGAGCTGGTGGGAGGAATTCAAAGGGGGAGCCATCATCATGTGCAGGTTCTGGACCATCTTGTTGCTGCAAGGAGACAGAACAAGGTTATAAAAATCATTGTAAGCCACTTCAAGAAAATATGCGAGTGGTGGTACTTGTTCTGTAGGGATATCATATTCAGCATCAAGTTGTTTTAGCAACGGTCCCAGAGCTCTCCTGAAGGCATGAGTTTTCCATATTGACCACCAGGTCTCAAAACCATCGGTTGATGAGGTGAAAGAGAGGTTGTTAGGAACTGGGATGGCTAGAGCATCAAAGAAAGAGTAACATCTCTGATCGGTGAGGACATCGAGCAAATCAGCTCTGCTCTCTGTCAAGTGGTGGAGGAAGAAGTGGGGAGACACCTGCCCAAGACCAAACTGTCGGGCTGCTACGACCGGCTGATAAGACTCATAACCAGGTTTGATTATCCTGTTTGAGGTGCTCATGCCAACTGGAAGGAAGCAGGGACGTATCATGATGGAATACAAGTGCCGGGTGCTGGGGTCATCGGCAAAGCTGTCTAGCCTGAAGGAGACTGGATTTTCAAAATTTTCAGATTCAGTGTAAGGAAAGAACAGAGGATTGTCCAGGCCTTGGAAGAAAATGCTGAACCACTTTGATGCTTCCTTGGGGATCAGCTTACTACCTGGAAGGCTATATAAAGCTTGGCCGTAGCTAGTGCATCGGATCTGCTTCCCGTTAGTATCTGGAAAGGTACAAGTGGCCAAAAGTGGGAAGTTTGGGATGTGGTTCTGGAAGTACAGCTGAGCCCATAGCTGAATAAACCACCAGGGGCCTCCTGTTTTGACTGTCTTTTGGGAAAACAAATTGACAGACATTAGTTGGAGATATCGATAGACCTCTCCAAGGAACAGTTTGCTGATACCAAGCTGGGTACCTCTGGCGAGTTCATAAGCCAAAGAAAGATAGTTCTTGGTTGGAGCAAGTGAAGGGCCACAAAATATGAAGTGTTCCAGCCAGAAATTTAGGAAGGCCGTGTGTTCTTTCTCTGTTACAGGGCCTTTGTTTTTCATGTGGCGTCTAAGGTAGGCACCCCAGTTTGTGCACTCTGTTTTGGAGGAGAGTTTGAAAGGGACCTTTGGCAACATAAAAGCAGAGGGGCTGGGGGATGTGACGTCTAGGCCAGTGATCATGACCACATCTAGCAGAGTTGGTGTCATGGGACCGTGGCCAAACATGAAGCAGTTCAGGGCATCAGACCAGAAGTAGCCGATGGTTTTTAGAAGATTTTCATGCTTCTCAAGGGGAGACAGTGATAAGGACAGAGCATCGGCTATTCCTGTGGTTTCCCATTTGGATTGGTGAGTTTTGGATACTCTACTGTACCAGGAAACCCAATCTTCAGGAGGGTTAGGCCAGGCTCGTAGGCAGTCGGCCCAAGAAGTTAGATCTAAGTTCTGGTTCACGAAAGGAATTCTATTGGCCTCGCAAGAAATCAAATGGGCAGGACTCTCGACAGAACGGGGGCCAAGACAAAGAGAATTTGGAAGAGAAGGATGCGGCAACAGAATGTCTGATACCTAAAATTAATGGTGAAATAAGACATTAATTCAGATGTTTTCTATTAATTCTAACACTATGCTCGGATGGCGAGGAGCAGTTAAGGATTACCTTCAGGCCAGAGACCGTTGCGTTGGCGTTGGACGATTCCGCCATCTGATTCGCTGGCGGAGATGAATATGCGCGGTTGGGGATCTGGGATTCACGCTGCCGCGACTTGAATCTGTGCGATAGGAAATTGGGGATCTGAGTTTGGCCCTTTGGACGAGGGTCGCAGGTTACCGTTTGAAGTCTGGCCTTACTAGCGTTTTATGGTAAAAGTCCGATGCGTTGCCATCGGCTCTTTTTGCGTTGACCTGCTTTGACAATCGGCAAAATCGACATGGAAGCATTCTTCATTGATGAAGAGGCTTTTTTACAAGAAGAGCCGGTTGCTCACAAAAGAGGGATCTGCTACCTAATGTACTACTATTACTAGCCCTATTCTAGTAATCCCTAATCTAGGGGCCGTCGCTGCCCTCGTCGTCGCCGTCCTCGCTGCCATTGTCGCTGCTGCCGGTGAGGTCCTCGTCGCTGCTGCCGAAGCCGTCGGCAGGGGCTTCTTCTTCCTCCTCCTCGTCGTCGTCGTCCTCCGACCCGGCGCGGAAGCGCTTCGCCGGCGGGTACTCGTCGGAGGAGGTGTCCTCCTCCGCTTCATCCTCCTCGTCGGAGGAGGTGTCGCCGCCCCAGGAGAAGGCGTCGTCCTCGCTCTCTTCCTCCAACTCCCCGTCAACGAGGAACTGGAGGTCGTCCTCCCCGTCGGTCAAGGGTTCGTCAACCTCTGACCCGACGACGGTCAAGGGTTCGTCATCCCCTGACCCAACGGTGAAGTCCCAATCTGCCTCGTCCCAATGCTCTGGAGCGAGGGCCTCGTACACCGCTATCGGTTCGTACTCCGGCGTCGGCTCACAGGAGGAGGAAGATTGGAAGGAGAGACCCGAAGAGGCAGAGGAGGAGGAGGCCATGGTTGCAGAGATGGGGGCTTCGATTGCTAATGTGGAGCAAGAGGATGAGGAGGCGAACTGCTCGGATGCGATTAAATAAAGGGGATATAGTGGAGATGATTCAATGATGTGGCAGTTTTCGAGGATGCGGTGCCAAAACTATCAAATCGTGCACTACGGAGAAGTTGAGAAGACAAGGCATCGTGATGGAAGGGCACTGTAGCAGTTCTGCTCTGCAACGCGTAAACCGGTGAAGGAAAAAACGAAGTGGTTTTGGAATTATTATTGCCAAAACCAGGGGGGCATGTGTTATCACCGGTTTTTAGCCAAATAAGGAGATGGGCCGTGATTGAGATGGGCTTAGAGGATATGCCCGTAAAATGTTTCTGAATCGGCCTTGTACGAGAGTTTGGGCTAGATTGCCCGTGTATCTGTACATTATGGTAGATCACATTTAAGTTTAGAACTAAGAGATAGAGTTTAGTCGTACACAGTTAGGTTTATTCCCAAGATAGAAAGTCCACGGACTATAAATATGTACCTAGGGTTATTGAGAAAGGAGGACGATCACGTTCACAACAAACCAATCTAGGCGCATCGCCACCCCTTGTTTCGAGGGTTTCTTCCGGGTAAGCGCCATGCTGCCCAGATCGCATCTTGCGATCTGAGCAGTATCAAGTTTATTCGTTGTTTGTGTTGCTCGTACTGAAGCCTTGTTGATGGCGAGTAACACCATTATCATAGATGTGTTAGGGCTAACATCGATACTTTTACGTTATGTTTGCTTAGTTACGCTACCCCTACATGTCTAGCTGCCTTTGCACCCATCTTGGGTGTAAGGGCAGCATCTTGCTTAGTCTTTATTTAGTAGATTCGATCTGTTACGGTTGTTCCTTGTTCTCCAAGGATTAGTTTGATATCCGCATGATTAGGCCTTGCAAACGGGTTGAATGATCCAGTAGTGCGTAAGGTATGGTTTGCCGATCCTAGAGGAGTTGTTCCGGGAACCAACCCTATGTTGGTTTTTAGGCCTTTTCTAGGGTTAGTTTTTCTGTTATCTTTCGTATCTGCCAGGCTCAACTACGTGTAGGACGTTCCAGTTATGCGGTGAAAACCCTAGACTGTCGTAGATTGATTTAACTTAGTATTGATCAAGCAGGACCCCCATGTTATCTTAGATCCAATACGAACCATGAGTCGATCGGCTCCTTGAGCCGATTCACAGGGTAACCTGAGAGCCGATCGAGGCTCGGATTTAATGTTTACGTGTCTACCATGCAGGAAACCAATTGAAGCAATCCATCACCTTCCTAACCAGGTATAGGTCAGGTGGCACGCCCTTGCAACAGCCAGGACGTGTGCCAGAGTTTTGTGGGCCGTTGCCCGAGGGACCAGGGCCCACCAGCAGTTCTGGGAGCCTCCCGGCTCTTCGTGTTGCTCGTCGCTGCTCGCCGGTGGGTTTTGGCAGGCAACAAAAACATGTGAGTATCATCAATAAAGTAGCATGGAACATAAGAAATTATAGATACGTTTGAGACGTATCAGCATCCCCAAGCTTACTTCCTACTCGTCCCCGAGTAGGTAAACGATAACAAAGATAATTTCTGAAGTGACATGCTATCATCATCTTGATCAATACTATTGTAAGCATATGTAATGAATGCAGCGATCCAAAGCAATGGTAAAGATAATGGTTAAACAACTGAACCATATAGCAAAGACTTTTCATGAATAGTACTTTCAAGACAAGCATCAATAAGTCTTGCATAAGAGTTAACTCATAAAGCAATAAATTCAAAGTAAAGGCATTGAAGCAACACAAAGGAAGATTTAAGTTTCAGCGGTTGCTTTCAACTTGTAACATGTATATCTCATGGATAGTTGTCAATGCAAAGTAATATGATGAATGCAAATATGCAAGTATGTAGGAATCAATGCACAGTTAACACAAGTGTTTGCTTCTAAGATAGAAAGAATAGGTAAACTGACTCGACATAAAAGTAGAAGAAAGGCTCTTCGCAGAGGGAAGCATGGATTGCTATATTTGTGCTAGAGCTTTTATTTTGAAAACATAAAGAGAGCATAAAAGTAACGTTTTGAGAGGTGTTTGCTGTTGTCAACGAATGGTAGTGGGCACTCTAACCCCCTTGCCAGACAGACTTTTAAAGAGCAGCTCCCATGAAATTTTTTATTTTTGGGTGGCACTCCTTCCAACCTTTGCTTTCATAAACCATGGCTAACCGAATCCTCGGGTGCCTGCCAACAATCTCATACCATGAAGGAGCGCCTTTTATTTTAGTTTTATTTAGATGACACTCCTCCCCACCTTTGCTTTCTCAAGCCATGGCTAACCGAATCCTCGGGTGCCGTCCAACAATCACATACCATGGAGGAGTGTCTATTTTTTTGTAAAATTATGAAGGTTAATTAATTGGGGGCTGGGAACCCCATTGCCAGCTCTTTTTGCAAAATTATTGGATAAGCGGATGAAGCCACTAGTCCATTGGTGAAAGTTGCCCAACAAGATTGAAAGATAAACACCACATACTTCCTCATGAGCTATAAAACATTGACACAAATAAGGGATGATAAATTTTGAATTGTTTAAAGGTAGAACTCAAGTAATTTACTTTGGAATGTCAGAAAATACCATGTAGTAGGTAGGTATGGTGGACACAAATGGCATAGTTATTGGCTCAAGGATTTGGATGCACGAGAAGTATTCCCTCTCAATACAAGGCTTAGGCTAGCAAGGTTATTTGAAGCAAACACAAGTATGAACCGGTACAGCAAAACTCACATAAGAACATATTGCAAGCATTATAAAACTCTACACCGTCCTCCTTGTTGCTCAAACCCTTACCAGAAAATATCTAGACTTTAGAGAGACCAATCATGCAAACCAAATTTTAGCAAACTCTATGTATTTCTTCACTAATTGGTGAAAAGTATATGATGCAAGAGCTTAAACATGAGCACAACAATTTCCAAGTATCAAATTATTCAAGACATTATACCAATTACCACATTTAGTATTTTCTGTTTCCAACCATATAACAATTAACGAAGCAGTTTCAACCTTCGCCATGAACATTAAGAATAATGCTAAGAACATATGTGTTCATATGCAACAGCGGAGCGTGACTCTCTCCCACACAATGAATGCTAGGATCCAATTTTATTCAAACAAAACAAAATAAGAACATACAGACGCTCCAAGTAAGGCACATAAGATGTGACGGAATAAAAATATAGTTTCACTAGAGGTGACCTGATAATTTGTCGATGAAGGAGGGGATGCCTTGGGCATCCCCAAGCTTAGATGCTTGAGTCTTCTTGAAATATGCAGGGATGAACCACGGGGGCATCCCCAAACTTAGAGCTTTCACTCTCCTTGATCATATTGTATCATCCTCCTCTCTTTATCCTTGAAAATTTCCTCCACACCAAACTCAAAACAAACTCATTAGAGGGTTAGTGCATAATCAAAAATTCACATGTTCAGAGGTGACATAATCATTCTTAACACTTCTGGACATTGCACAAAGCTACTGAAAGTTAATGGAATAAAGAAATCTATCAAACATAGCAAAACAGGCAGTGCGAAATAAAAGGCAGAATCTGTCAAAAACAGAACAGTCTGTAAAGACGAATTTTTTAGGGGCACTAAACTTGCTCAGATGAAAATTCTCAAATTTAATGAAAGTTGCGTACATATCTGAGGATTACTCACGTAAATTGGCAGATTTTTCTGAGTTACCTACAGAGAATACTACTCAAATTCGTGACAGCAAGAAATCTGTTTCTGCGCAGTAATCCAAATCTAGTATGAACCTTACTATCAAAGACTTTACTTGGCACAATAATGCAATAAAATAAAGATAAGGAGAGGTTGCTACAGTAGTAACAACTTCCAAGACTCAAATATAAAACAAAAGTGCAGAAGTAAAATCATGGGTTGTCTCCCATAAGCGCTTTTCTTTAACGCCTTTCAGCTAGGCGCAGAAAGTGTGTATCAAGTGTTATCAAGAGACGAAGCATCAACATCGGGGTTTGGAGTTTTCTCAACTATGAATTGTATCTTATCTATGTAAGTTTCAGAGGCTCCTTTTTCATTGCGCTTAGGCTTGCTACTCTCATCAAACAAATTTTCAGGAACAATCCAATCAAAATTATTTTCTAGTGCCTCGCACATTCCTAAGAGCTTGCAAGGTATTGATGTTTTAATATCCCCCTCATAATTAACTTTATTAGTGTACTTTTGTCTATCTTTTTCCGTCTTTTCAAGGGTGCTAGCAAAGTTGGTATAAGAGCCAAGCATATTATATTTATTAAAGACTTTTCTAGCTTCTCTTGCTACATCACCAAATTCTTTAAGAAGGGTTTCTAAGAAAAATCTTTCTTTTCTCCTTCTTCCATATCATCTAGTGTAAGAAACATATATTGTATTACGGGATTGAGATTAACAAATCTAGCTTCTAACATGTGTACTAAAGAAGCAGCCGCAATTTCATAAGTAGGAGCAAGTTCTACCAAGTGTCTATCTTTAAAATCTTCAACCGTACTAATATGAGTGAAAAAATCTTCTATATTATCTTTCCCAATGATAGACCCTCGTCCTACCGGTACATCCTTAAGAGTAAACTTAGGAGGAAACATGATGAAATAAGTAAATTAAATGCAAGTAACTAATTTTTTTGTGTTTTTAATATGGAGAACGCAAGCAAGATAGTAAATAAAGTAATGCAAGTAACTAATTTTTTTTTGTATTTTGATATAGTGCAGCAAACAAAGAAGTAAATAAAATAAAGGAAGACAAAAACAAAGTAAAGAGATTGGAAGTGAAGACTCCCCTTGCAGCGTGTCTTGATCTCCCCGGCAACGGCGCCAGAAAAAGAGCTTGATACGCGTACAACACGCGTCCGTTGGGAACCCCAAGAGGAAGGTGTGATGCGTACAGCAGCAAGTTTTCCCTCAGTAAGAAACCAAGGTTTACCGAACCAGTAGGAGCCAAGAAGCACGTTGAAGGTTGATGGTGGCGGAGTGTAGTGCGGTGCAACACCAGGGAATCCGGCGCCAACGTGGAACCTGCACAACACAACCAAAATACTTTGCCCCAACGTGACAGTGAGGTTGTCAATCTCACCGGCTTGTTGTAACAAAGGATTAGATGTATAGTGTGGATGATGATGTTTGCAGAGAACAGTAAGAACAATGTTTGCAGTAGATTGTATTCGATGTAAAGGAATGGACCGGGGTCCACAGTTCACTAGTGGTGTCTCTCCAATAAGAAATAACATGTTGGGTGAATAAATTACAGTTGGGAAATTGACAAATAGAGATGGCATGACAATGCACATACATATTATGATGAGTAGGGTGAGATTTAATTGGGCATTACGACAAAGTACATAGACCGCTATCCAGCATGCATCTATGCCTAAAAAGTCCACCTTCAGGTTAGCATCCGCACCCCTTCCAGTTTTTTTTTTGAAACTATCCCCTTCCAGTATTAAGTTGCAAACAACAGACAATTGCATTAAGTATGGTGCGTAATGTAATCAACACAAATATCCTTAGACATAGCATTGATGTTTTATCCCTAGTGGCAACAGCACATCCACGACCTTAGAACTTTTACATCCTTTGTCCCAGATTTAATGGAGGCATGAACCCACTATCGAGCATAAATACTCCCTCTTGGAGTTACAAGTAACGACTTGGCCAGAGCCTCTACTACTAACGGAGAGCATGCAAGATCATAAACAACACATAGATGATAGATTGATAATCAACATAACATAGTATTCCATATTCATCGGATCCCAACAAACGCAACATGTAGCATTACAAATAGATGATCTTGATCATGTTAGGCAGCTCACAAGATCCGACAATGATAGCACAATGAGGAGAAGACAACCATCTAGCTACTGCTATGGACGCATAGTCCAGGGGTGAACTACTCACACATCACTCCGGAGGCGATCATGGCGATGAAGAGTCCTCCGGGAGATGATTCCCCTCTCCGGCAGGGTGCCGGAGGCGATCTCCTGAATCCCCCGAGATGGGATTGGCGGCGGCGGCGTCTCTGGAAGGTTTTCCGTATCATGGCTCTCGGTACTGGGGTATTCGCGACAAATGCTATATGTAGGCGGAAGGGTAGGTCAGGGGGCGTCACGAGGGGCCCACACGCTAGGGCCGCGCGGCCAGGGCTTGGGCCGTGCCGCCCTGGCGTGTCACCGCCTCGTCGCCCACTTCGTTTCCCTTTCGGACTTCTGGAAGCTTCGTGGAAAAATAAGACCCTGGGCGTTGATTTCGTCCAATTCCGAGAATATTTCCTTACTAGGATTTCTGAAACCAAAAACAGCAGAAAACAGCAGAATCGGCTCTTCGGCATCTTGTTAATAGGTTAGTGCCGGAAAATGCATAAATATGACATAAAGTGTGTATAAAACATGTGAGTATCATCAATAAAGTAGCATGGAACATAAGAAATTATAGATACGTTTGAGACGTATCAAACTTATCCTTGGGGATAATCCTTCCACCATGATCTTCTCTTCTCTCAAACATACAATCCGCGACAAAATGATGCTTGTCGCCGCAATTGTAGCATGTTCTTCCCCTTGGCCCCTCCCTTGGGCTCTTGGAGAAACTTCTTGGAGAATCACGTGATCTTCTTGGTCTTGTGCTTCGGGACATGTTTCCATCCCAAAATTTCTTGGCGGCGAGAGCCATGTGCTCATGATAGTTGATCTTGAGATCATCCGGTCCCCACTCAACGGGATCCTCATCGCTTTCACTAGCTTCATGCACCTTCATCTTCAATGCAAGGTTGGGCTTGCGGGAGTTGTGGGCGCGAGCAACAAGATCCTCCGCATTCTTCTTGGAAATGTCCAAAGCGATGACTTCGCTAAGGACTTCATCGGATGTCATAGCATGGAAGGAGGCGTTTTGGCGGATGGCCGTCAACTTCACTTCCTCATAAGGGAGGAGAGCGTTGTAGAACTTGCGCTTGATCCAATGGTCATCCACGAACGTTGCTCCAAGATCTTGCTTTTGCACGGCAAGAGCGATGAGGCGCCGATACATTTCTTCGGGGGACTCTCCTTCAATCATGACGAAGTTGTCGGCCATGTTGTTCACTTCATCAAAACGAGAGCTTTGGATGCTTGCATTTCCAAGGAAGAGCATCTCAAGTTTGTCCCATGCTTCCTTGGCGGTCTTGAGCGAGCGGATATGAGCACGGTCCTTGGGCGTGATGGCCATGTGAATCATGTTGATGGCGGTGGCGTTGAGTTGGTCATCCACCACATATCTTCTTGTCAAGTTCTTTGGATCTCGTGGTGAATAGCCCTCCTCAATGATACGCCAAAGCTCGGTAGAAGCGCTGCGCACATGAGAACGCATTAAGAATTGCCAATTCTCAAAGTTGTTTGACTCAAGTAACGGTGGTGAACCATGCGACAAGATATGCGGCATAGGTATTGGAACGTTTATGGTGTAATCATTTGGTGGTGGCACCGCATGATAACCCCCTAGACGTTCCGCAACCGGTGTCTCATCATCCTTCCCTTTTGTTGAAGTGCCGGTCTCCCCAAGCCCTTCCTTTTGTGGATCTTTTGTCGCTTGCGCGACAAAATCAACAAGAGGAAGGGTGTTAGCTTTTGGTGGGGGATCCTCGGCACTTGCTTTTGGTGGAGGGTTTGGTTTTTGTACAACCAACTCCATCATCATTGCCTTCATTTGGGCAATGATGGATGACTCCAATTTCTTGAGGCCATCCAACGTAGCCGTCGTGGAATCGATGGGCGATGATGAAGCGGGTGGCACAAGGGAAGGTGACCCATTCTTATCCGCCTCTTGTTCGGCCATTTCTTAGGCGGTAAAGCCCGAGCAAGAAAACCTTGCTCTGATACCACTTGAATGGATCGTAGCGAACAAGAGGGGGGGGGGGGGGTGAATGGCGCTACGGCAAGTTTTAGTCTTTTTCAATTTTTATGCAACGGAAGGTAAATGTGAGAGCTTTAGCAATAGGGGTGATCCTACAATGATTATCGGACAAATGCAATAAGTAAAGGAATCAACAAGATAACGAGAGTAAGGAGCGAGACAACCGGGGGCGCGAGGCGAGTCGAGGTTTGTTTCCCGCAGTTCCTTCCACAATAGGAAGTACGTCTGCGTTGAGGAGGTGCTAGTCTCACACAAGAGACTAGGCGGCCACACCACAAAGGAAGGCCTCACCGTCTTCCTCGAGAGAGCTCCACGAAGGTGCTCTCCCTCTTCCACTAAGGCACCGGTCGAGGCAGTGATTCCTTCACAAGGTTGGGGCGAGCTCCACACACAAGGATGCTCCCAACACCCAATGGAGCTAGTACATCACCAAGCTAGACTCCATAGCTGCACATCTCCAATGCTCCACCATAGGAACCCTTCTCTAATGCTCCACCATAGGAACTCTTCCAATGCTCCACCAAAGGAACCCTTCCAATGCTCCACCAAGGCACCCTTCCAATGCTCCACCAAGGAACTCTTCTCCAATGCTCCACTAAAGGAACCCTACCACCAAGATCCACTAAGGAATAGCTAGTATTGGTGAAATCTCTCTTGGTAGAACTATAGATCGGGGCCTCCTCCACCAATCCTCAAAGTTTGGGCAAGATTGGTTGGATGGTGAAGGAGATCCTCAAGGATTAAGCTCAGCAACAATGGAGGAGAGAGAGGGGGAAGAGATAAAATTGTGTTGGGGAAGAAGGGGCCCTTAAATAGGCTCCTCCAAATCCAACCGTTATGCCCAGTTTTTGCCTAAGCGGTACTACCGCTTCTGGGAAGCGGTACTACCGCTCTGAGTTCGAACTCCCCCAGATCTGGTCAAAGGACGCAGAGCGGTACTACCGCTCGAGGTACCGCTCGAGGTACCGCAACAGGGTCCAAACCTTACTGGACTCGAAGCGGTACCAGGGCGGTACAGCCGTAACTCGTTTACGGTACCTGGGTGGTACCGTGAGCGGTACTGCCGCTCGTGAGCGGTACTACCGCTCCAGGTACTGCAGAGGTACCGCAACTCGTTCTGAGGGACGAATTCAGCGCAGAACTCAGAGCGGTACCGTGGGGCGGTACATATAGGGGTAGCGGTACTACCGCTACAGGTACCGGTAGTACCGGCCTGGCTAAAACTGGTTTTCTTCCCTTTTTCTCTCCAACCATGTTACCTCGCTAAACACACACAAAACCAGAAAACCTGTCAACTACGCTTCAGTCTTCCGATCTTGACTTATCCAGCGAGGTCACCGTGCACTTGCAAATCTAACAATGATACTCAAGACACACGGTGAGATTACTCAAATGTTGTCATCAAACACACAAAACTTGGGGTGTGAATTTTGCTCTTACACTCGTCCAACATGGTGGAGGTAAACCACATAGTGTCTTCATGTACTGTCTCCCCCTCCCCCTACCGTAGATCTATTTAGCTAGTATTGTGTAGGATCGATTTAGCCGGTGCTCGGGTTACATCGACTTGATTAGGTCAAGCAGCTTCAGCTTATCCATCTGGCATCAACACTTACTGTTGTCTTTCAGGTTTGGATCTTTCTTCTACACAAAAGAGTAGTCAAGAGTGATGTCTTCCCTTGATTAATGGTAGGAAGATTTTTGTCAAAAATCAAATTAGATATGCTATTTCAAGATGTGTGTTTTCTGATAGATTATTTTATTTGATTTTAGAAATTTGATTGTGGATACCAACGAATACTACCGATACATAATAAATTAATATTGAGATGCATGTGTGCGGGTCATGCTCGTAAATATTATGATGAAATGTTGCAACTGATTTCAAATTATTGCGCATATAAAAATCTTTTTCTACCACACATACAAATAATTATATATCTAAATTTCTTTAAAATTAAATACACAACCATCATACAAAATACATAGCCAAGAAAGCTTTGCGTCCAACATATACAGTAATGTTCATGTTTAGAACACTTCATTACTACGGCTTCACTTTAATTCTAGAATTTCATATATACATATGAGAAGAGATGCAAAAAAATTATTTGTACTAAACTTTTTTACATTTTTATAAATCATTACATTTTATATGGTCATAACAGAGCTCAGTGCTGCAAAGTATTTTTGATATGACAGTCTTCACAGGTCGTGTATTACTTTAAAAAGATAGAAATTAACTTTACTTCTAATTCACAACGAGAATTATAGTTGTTTCTTTCATAAAATATTTCCATTAGAATTTTTTTACTATATCTATCTATGAGCGAAAAAATATAAGGACAGACTGGAATGCCTCTACAAATGCCAATTGGATGCATTGCATGTGCGCCATTGTGTGTTGTTATACCTACTTTATATATTCTAAATATCAATGTAGAGAGCTCTAGAGGTCATTGTTCAAGGAGTTTATAGAGTTTGTGGTGAACTACCTTAGTTGTGGAGAAAGATATATTAGCCGATGGTATGAATGAGACTGAGAGGTGTCTAAGAAGATGTTGACCATCCATGCTCCATACATGTTTAATTTGACTTTTCGCATGGTGCAAATAGAGAAGTCGAAGGTATGCATATGCATTGTAGACATGTGCTCCAAATACTGGACTGCGTCGTTCGCAATCGGCCGGTTCACCAGCAGCCAACAGCGCGCGGGGCCGCCGTCGTTTTGCTACATGGGCACCGCGAGCGCCCAGCGGCGGCTCAAGAACGCACACCCAGGATTGCGGCCTTTCAGCATCATCTAACTGCGGTCCTGGATGCCTTTTCCAGTCGCTGCAGCTTCCTGCACCATCTGATTAACCTATTCCAGCTCTTTTTCAACCAGCTTGATCGAGCTGCCGCCGTCCGTCCAGCCTCCCCAAGAGGCAGCCGCCCGCAAACACACTGGTTCACCGGATACAAGCTGACATGTCAACACATGCGTTCCTAGCCAAGACTAGAGCCAGTCTTGCGTGGCCATGTACGACCGCCGACGGGATATATATACGGCGGATGCGATCGTCGGGATCCAGAATTCCAGATCGCACTGATCTGCCGTCTCAACTTGACTTGCTTTCTTACATCTGCATCCAACCGTACGTACGTACGTACGGACGGACTGAGCAGGTAGGCTCCATCTAGGCATGCAGCCACACTTGAACAGCTACCTCCAGCTCGGCTCCTTCGTGCCGTCCCATGTCCTGTTGTGATCTTCCAACCTATCGTCTCCATCCCGGTGTCGGCTCAAGTAGATATTATCTTTATCTTCAGCTTGTTAGATTGATCTCTCCCCGAGTGGGCCCAACGGCCCACCGGGCCCCTTTGACCTGCGCCCTGATCGGGGGCGCCCAACCCGTTATGGTTGGTGGGCCCCTGTCGCCAGCGCTATAAAAAGAGGTGGGGGCCGGCGGCTCGCAGTACGAGGTTCACCGCGTTTGCCGTACGCCCCACCGACATACCAATCCGATCTAGGGTTTAGCGCTGAGCCGACGGGAAGCTCCACCGCCGCCACCGCTCAACCACTCCATCCGTCGCCGCCACCATGTCGGCGTCCGACGTTTCAACCTCGAAGGGAGAAGGTACTCATCTCTCTCTCTCGGATCTAGCAGTGTACCCAACAGCAATAGCATCTACCTGTATAAGATCTAGTGTAGTCGTTGGCTACTCTAACATTGGTATCAGAGCATCTGTTAGAACGTATAGATCTTATTTGTTCAGGTAGAAAAGTAAGTACAGTAAACCCTAGATCCTCCATGTATGCAAAAGAGAAAAGAAACCGGCCAGGGCCTCGGGCCACCGGCAAAGTAAGCGCCGCCGCAAGGCCGCGCCGCCCCACTCGATCCCGATGCGCATCGGCATGCCGAGGCATCGGGAAGAAGGGCTACTCCACTTGCGCAAGCGAGCCGGAGCAAAGAAAAGAAAATCCTCACCGGCCGGGGCATTGTGCTCGCCGAAAGTCACCGGCTACTGCCGGCAAAGAAGGGCACCGCCACTGCACCGCTTGACGGAGGTGCGTCCACCGCTCGGGTGGACGCACTCACCGGCAAGAGGCACAGGGGGGCGCCGCTGCACCTCAGCTACGCCATGGCGGTCGTTTTCCGTCGGGTTCTGGTGGCTGGGAGGAAAAGCAGGGCGTGCGCGAAAGAAAGAAAGGGAGTCGGAGGCCGCCGTGGTGCTGCTCGGCGGGCCGCCGGCGGTGCGCCGCCATGGCCATCTCGGTCTCACAGAGCTGCCGCCACGGGCGGTGAAAGAAAGGGGAGAGGGGGCAAATGCTCTAGGGTTTTCGGGGGCTGGCAGTTTTTCGGCATTTTTATATGGGCCGATATCAATGCTGCACCGTCGGATCGAGATGGGCGGCTGGGATTGAAACCCTAGCCGCGTCCGCTGGCAGGCCGCGTCCACGCCATGTCCAGGCCGCGTGCGGGCCATGTTCGGGCCGCGTAGCAGGCCGCGTGTGTCCCGCTGGCTGCGTAGCGTGGGCGACGCGGGCCAGGCCGCGTGAGCAGGCCTCGCCGCGTGCAGGCCGTGTCTACTGGCAGCGTGGGCGCTGCGTCCGTCAGCCGCGTGGGAGGCGCGTTGCTGCGTGTCGCTCGCCGCGTGCGGGCCGCGTGGGCCGCGACAGTAACAGTCTGTTTTTACAGTTTTGCACAGTTTTATTAATTACAGAGGCATTTTTAGGCAGTTTTGGGTCATTTTTGGCCAAAATTTTGTCTATTTTTTTCTGCATAAATAGGAACAACGAAATATTTGTTCAGAAATGAAAAAGTAAAGGAAATGCCTCTGAAAAGTTCAAAGTTTAAAGTTTAAATTCACAGTTTCCGCTGCAAATAGTAAAAAGAAGCATTTTTTAAATGCAAAATGAAAAGTAGTTATTGTGACAATTATGGTTCTGTTATTTTTTGACCAACGTTATTAATGACATGACCATGTTTTGTTGCAATGATATGTGCATTTATCTCTATTTCTTCCCAACGGTGATATAGTTTTATTTGCATTAACAGTTGCATGTTTTAATTCGGACCAACGTTGAATTATAATTTGCAATTGTACTGTTCTCACTTCTTTGTGGTTTTTCACGAGGGTTCTACTTGATGAACTGCATCAAGGATGTTCCCACCCTTAGAGGGGATAACTACACAGAATGGAGGAAGAAGGTGGATTTCGCCTTCGTCTGTGCTAAGGTGGACTGGGTGGTTGACACACCGCAGCCCATCAAGCCTGCTGACCCCGTCAGAGCTGACGGGGATACTGATGATGCATGGGCTCAAAAGAAAAGGGACCATGCTCCTGTGGAGATGTCCTACGCCTTAGAGAACAGAAAGTGGCAGACTGCCAACAAAAAGTGCATGGCATTCATAAAGAATACAATTGAGAACGCCATTGTGGACTCAATTACAGAGTGTGCTTCCGCTGGGGAGGACCTAGAAAAGATAAAGAGCCAGTTCACTGGTTCTTCAAAGACATATGCAACCCAGCTGTTGAAGCAGCTGGTGACAGAAAAGTATACTGGAGGTGCACATGGCATCAGGGAGCACATCCTCAGGATGGGCAACATGGCTGCAAAGCTGAAGCCCATGGATGCTGACCTGGAGCTGAAGCCTGCCCTTCTGGTTCACTTGGTGATGGCTTCATTGCCACAACAGTTTGACAACTTTGTCATCAATTACAACATGAGCCCTGAGAAATGGGACATTGAAAAGACCATTGCCATGTGTGTGCAAGAGGAGGATAGACTCAAGGCACAGAATGGAGGTACCATCAATTATGTGAAGGACAATAAGAAAAGGCCCTTCACACCAAGCAACAATGGTTCTCCTTCAAAGCAATATGGTAAAGCCCCAATGCAGCATCAGCAGAAGTTCCAGCCCAGGCCATTGCCAGTGAACAAAGATCAGTGTCTTCACTGTCAGAAGACTGGGCACTACAAGAAAGACTGCCCCGCTTTTCTGAAAGAACTAATGGCAAAGAAAGGTAACAATTTAGTTTCCTTTGTAAATGAATCCCTGTATACACAGTTTTCGAAATCTACTTGGTGGATTGATTCAGGTGCAACTGTTCATGTTGCAAATTCTTTACAGGGATTCCATTCGACGAGGACTACGAAAAGAGACGAAGGATGCGTTGAAGTCGCGAATGGAATTCAAGCAGAAGTTGAAGCTGTTGGCGACGTCCTCTTGGAGCTAGCTGATGGCTTGACTATTCTGCTTAGAGATGTCTTATTTGTTCCTTCCATACATAGAAATTTAATAAGTGTATCGTGCTTAGATAAAGACAGTTATCAATGTTATTTTGGACATGGCAAATGTGCCATATGGTGTAATAATTCTTATGTTGGGGTTGCTATACTCCATGATGAGCTTTATTTATTGTCCTTGCGTGAAAAAGTAATGACTGTGTGTAAAGTGAATGAACAAATATCCTCGTCGGAAACAGAAGGAAAGAAAAGAAAAAGAACTGATGAATCATCGAAATTATGGCACTGTCGCCTAGGCCATATTTCGAGGGGGAGAATAGAAAGACTCGTTAAAAATGATATTCTTCCTCCATTAGAATTCTCAGACATAGAACAGTGCATCAATTGCATTAAAGGAAAATTTGTAAAGCAAATTAAAAAGGGTGCAAATCGAAGCACAGCAACACTAGAAATAATTCACACCGATATATGTGGACCATTTCCAGTGAAAAGTGTGGATGGCTATGATTCGTTCATAACATTCACGGATGACTACTCCCGATATGGTTATATTTATCCAATAAAAGAAAGAACAGAAGCGTTGGATAAATTCAAAATATTCAAAGCTGAAGTTGAAAATCAGCATGATAAAAGAATAAAGATAGTCAGGTCTGATCGTGGAGGGGAGTACTACGGTCGACATACTCCATATGGCCAAGTCCCTGGACCTTTTGCAAGGTTCCTACAGGAGACTGGAATAGTCGCCCAGTACTCGATGCCGGGCGAAGCAGAATGGGGTAGCTGAAAGGCGCAACCGTACCCTTATGGATATGGTGCGCAGTATGATGAGCTATTCAACCCTACCATTGGGATTGTGGATTGAGGCGTTAAAAACCGCTATTCACATTCTAAACAGAGTACCAAGCAAATCGGTGCCCAAAACGACGTATGAGCTATGGACAGGGAGAGTGCCTTCTCTAAACCACCTGAAAGTGTGGAGGAGCCCTGCTGAGGCCAAAGTATTCAATCCAAATATCGCAAAGTTAGATACCAAAACGATCGATTTGCCATTTTATTGGCTATCCTGAAAAGTCAAAAGGTTATCGTTTCTACTGTCCAGACAAATATACAAAGTTTGTGGAAACGAGACATGCTGTCTTCTTAGAGGACGAAATGATGAGGGGGAGCATGGTAGCTCGGAAAATTGATCTTGAGGAGAAGAGGGTGCATGCACCCAATCCGATGACTCAGGAGCCATTTTTTGCACTACCATGTGCACCTGTACCGACGATCCCTGCGATTGTGGTGCAAGCGCCTGTTGTGACTCCACCCATGACAACGATGAGTGAAAATTCGGAACCTGTTCGTCAGGAGACGAATGAACCATTTGTTGAGCATGAAAAGGAGAAACAACAGCCACCTCTAGAAGCTGAGCCACAAGTTGAGGAACAGAATGCTCAAGAGAATGTGGCCCCTAGAAGGTCTACAAGAGCTAGAAAATCAGCCATTTCGACTGATTACAAAGTTTACAACACAGAAAGAATTCATATGGAAGGTGATCCCACTTCATATGAAGAAGCCATGAGAAGCCCAGATTCATCAAAGTGGGTGGAGGCCATGGAAGACGAAATGAGATCGATGAGTGCCAACCATGTTTGGGACTTAGAGAATATTCCTAAAGGAGCCAAAACAGTAGGCTGCAAATGGGTCTACAAAATAAAATATGACTCCAATGGGAATGTTGAAAAGTATAAAGCACGACTTGTGGCAAAAGGATTTACACAAAGAGAAGGGATAGATTACAATGAGACATTTTCTCCGGTCTCATGTAAGGATTCCTTCAGAATCATCATGGCACTAGTTGCACATTTTGATTTAGAGTTGCATCAAATGGATGTAAAGACGGCATTTCTAAACGGGGATTTAGAAGAAAATGTCTACATGAAACAACCCAAGGGTTTTATCATGGAAGGCAAGGAAGAAATGGGATGCCGCCTAAAGAAATCCATTTATGGATTAAAGCAAGCCTCCAGACAGTGGTATCTAAAGTTTAATGAAACAATTAAGAGATTTGGATTTAAAGAAAATATTGAGGACAATTGCGTTTATGCAAAGTTTAAAAGTGGGAAATATATTTTCCTAATCTTGTATGTGGATGATATTCTGCTTGCCAGCAGTGATGTTAGTCTACTGCAAGAGACAAAGAAGTTCTTGTCCTCAAATTTTGATATGAAAGATCTTGGTGAAGCGTCATATGTTTTGGGCATAGAAATTCACCGAGATAGAAACAATGGAGTATTAGGACTATCGCAAAAGGCTTATTTAGAAAAGATTCTAAGTAAGTATAATATGCATAAGTGCAGTGCCACACCTGCCCCTATAGTCAAGGGCGACAATTTTGGGAAACATCAAAGTCCCCAAAATCAATACGAGCTCGATCAAATGAAAGCGGTTCCATATGCTTCGGCCATTGGAATCCTACAGTATGCACAAGTGTGCACTCGCCCTGACTTAGCATTTATCACCGGAGTACTCGGTAGATATCAAGAAAATCCAGGTTTTGAACACTGAAAAATGGTAAAGAAGACATTGCGTTATGTGAAAGGCACAAAGAGTTACATGCTAACATACAGAAGATCTGATTCCCTAGAAATAAGAGGGTATTCAGATGCAGATTTTGCGGGGGATAAAGATGATAGAAAATCCACATCTGGATATGTATTCACTCTCGCAGGGGGAGCTATTTCGTGGAGAAGCTCCAAACAGACGATAGTTGCATCATCCACGATGTATGCAGAATTTATAGCATGTTATGAAGCCACGAGGCAGGCATTATGGTTAAAGAAATTTATACCCGACTTGAAAGTGGTAGATTGTATTAACAAACCACTAAAGATGTACTGCGACAATGAGCCTGCAGTATTTTATGCTCACAATAACAAGTCGAGTAATGCTACTAAACCGATTGAGGTTAAGTATTATGTTGTGAAACACAAGGTCCAGGATCAAACTATAAGTCTCGAGCATATAAGGACAAAAGATATGCTTGCGGATCCGCTAACGAAAGGCTTACCACCCAGCGTGTTCAAGGAGCACGTAGCCGGCATGGGTTTAAGGGAAAGTCTTACCTATCCTGGATCATAAGAGGCCCAAAGTATAAGAATTTGTTTCAAAACAGAGAAGTGTATTGTGGCTGTCTGATTCTATCGGCAATAGAGCTGTGACGATGAAACATGCCCTATGGACTGATCTAAAATGAAACGAATAAAGCGAAAGTATAAAGTTAAAAGTAAAGTTGAGATCAAGGGGGAGAATGTTAGATTGATCTCTCCCCGAGTGGGCCCAACGGCCCACCGGGCCCCTTTGACCTGCGCCCTGATCGGGGGCGCCCAACCCGTTATGGTTGGTGGGCCCCTGTCGCCAGCGCTATAAAGAGAGGTGGGGGCCGGTGGCTCGCAGTACGAGGTTCACCGCGTTTGCCGTACGCCCCACCGACATACCAATCCGATCTAGGGTTTAGCGCTGAGCCGACGGGAAGCTCCACCGCCGCCACCGCTCATCCACTCCATCCGTCGCCGCCACCATGTCGACGTCCGACGGTTCAACCTCGAAGGGAGAAGGTACTCATCTCTCTCTCTCAGATCTAGCAGTGTACCCAACAGCAATAGCATCTACCTGTATAAGATCTAGTGTAGTCGTTGGCTACTCTAACACAGCTTCCTCCCTTCCGTCCGACGTCGCATGTGCCCTCCCTCAGATCCCACCGTTTTCGAAGGTCTAGCCATTCACCGCCTACGCAAGTGTGCCGCTCCTAGCTAGAATTTTCTAATCCGGCAGCGGCGCCGTCGCCGTCTGCCCGGGCCTTCTCACCGTTCGTACCATGTTTGACGGCGATGGCTCGCTCTCGCCCCCGCCGGCCGCCGACGGATGCGCATGCATGTGCGCGCTAGCTGCCGGTGACAAAGACGGCGAGGAAAAGGAGCAGCAGAGCGATAGCTCATAACGCAGTCCCAGTACGTTCTGACCAGACGATCTTCACTTGGCGAATCTAGGTCACTCTCGACCAATGCGTGTACGATCGCATAGACAGCACAATCGACCCTCTCCTGCTCTCGTGCACTTGTCTAGCTTGCCGCTACCATTGACTCCATCGACCGGCCGGATAAGAGTATAAGACTGCTGAAGAGTGAGTGGGACAACAAGAATCTGACACTTCGTGCTTTGATTTTGCAACAATCCTAACTTGATTTTTTCGTGTGACCAAGGCCGCCATGAGTGCTTGGTCGGTCTGGTCTTGCCGTCCTGGTCCCCTATTATTGGAAAGACGCAGCTAGGACAAAGGCAAAGGTTGATTTGGATTCTCGATCTTGCAGAGATTGGTAGCCGCTCACGGATATTCCTGCGGATGAACTCCATATGTATTAACTCCCACCAGTGATGATGATTGTTTGGATTGGACTGTGCTAGCGCAGGCGTAGAAGGATTTGGTTATAAAATGATCAAGATATTGGAGGATTTAGACTACTCATAATGGGAGTATCGTAGCTAGTATTATGTACTACTACAAAACTATATATTGCTTCTAACCGTTAAACAACAATAAATTGATTGTAACACCGGGAAGTTTTTTTTTTTCCAAACGATCCACCAGGGGATTGAATTTTCATTATCAGGGAAGATAACGAAAATACAGCAGTGTTAACGCACAGAAAGAAAAGCAAAAGGGGAGGGGGGATCGCCGCCTAATGCTAGCGTTCAAGAAAACTATTACAGAACCAGAAAGAGTTTTTCAGGACATAAACCCCTGCCTACAGCCAAGGGGAGCTAGGAACCATAACAGCAAAAGCAAAGCTAGACAAACAGGACAGATCATCGATCAACAAACATCATGAAGTGGTGCCATCGTTTGCATCTTCAGGCTTCTTTGTCCTCCAGCCGGAGTTGATCAGCACGCCCAGCATTTCCAGAGGTAGAGTTTCCAGCTCCAGCCCCCGCAGCCAGGCGCATGAGACCATCAGCACCAGCTCGAAGCTCGGAGGCATCTTGTTCGCCATGCAGACCGGACCAGTAGTTCATAAACACAGCAGCGTAACTGATTAGATCAAGGGGGAGCTAATTAGCTTTTTTTCAAAGCAAGTTTTGTCTCTAGTTTTCCAGATGGCCGAGCAGATAGCTGCCAAACCAGCTATCTGTGTATTACGACTGGCAAGAACAAATTGGGGGAACCACCAAAAATATTGTGAAAAACTCCCAGGGCGTGTGGGAGAGTTGATAACAGTGGCCACAACACTCCAAACAAACTTGGCTGCTGAACAACCAAAGAAGAGATGATTGATGGTTTCTTGCTCACTGCAAAATTGGCATATTGAGTCCCCAGACCAGTTGCGTTTGAGTAGATTATCTTTAGTAGCAATAGCATTATGCCAGATCAACCAAAGCCAGACATTGATCTTAAGAGGAATTTTGCTTTTCCAGAGATGTCTAAAGGATCTGTCTCTCCCACACCCACATATCAGTTTATACAAAGATTTCACAGTAAAGTTACCATTTTTTGACCATTTCCATCTAGGGAAGTCATTATCATGTGTCAGATGTGTTTGGCTCATCAATTGAAGCAGTCCAACCTCTTGGATGATAAGATCAGGAGTCAACTGATGCGCGTGGTTGACGTATTGTCTTTCCGTTCGACACGCGTCCGTTGGGAACCCCAAGAGGAAGGTGTGATACGTACAGCGGAAAGTTTCCCTCAGTAAGAAACCAAGGTTTATCGAACCAGTAGGAGTCAAGAAGCACGTGAAGGTTGATGGCTGCGAGATGTAGTGCGGCGCAACACCAGGGATTCCGGCGCCAACGTGGAACCTGCACAACACAAACCAAGTACTTTGCCCCAACGAAACAGCGAGGTTGTCAATCTCACCGGCTTGCTGTAACAAAGGATTAGATGTATAGTGTGGAAGATAATTGTTTGCAGAAAACAGTAGAACAAGTATTGCAGTAGATTGTATTTCAGTATAGAGAATTGGACCGGGGTCCACAGTTCACTAGAGGTGTCTCTCCCATAAGATAAATAGCATGTTGGGTGAACAAATTACAGTTGGGTAATTGACAAATAAAGAGGGCATGACCATGCACATACATATTATGATGAGTATAGTGAGATTTAATTGGACATTACGACAAAGTACATAGACCGCTATCCAGCATGCATCTATGCCTAAAAAGTCCACCTTCAGGTTATCATCCGAACCCCTTCCAGTATTAAGTTGCTAACAACAGACAATTGCATTAAGTATTGCGCGTAATGTATTCAATAACTACATCCTCGGACATAGCATCAATGTTTTATCCCTAGTGGCAACAACACATCCATAACCTTAGAGGTTTCTGTCACTCCCCCAGATTCACGGAGACATGAACCCACTATCGAGCATAAATACCCCCTCTTGGAGTTACTAGCAAAAACTTGGCCAGAGCCTCTACTAATAACGGAGAGCATGCAAGATCATAAACAACACATAGACATAAATTGATAATCAACATAACATAGTATTCTCTATTCATCGGATCCCAACAAACACAACATATAGCATTACAGATAGATGATCTTGATCATGTTCGGCAGCTCACAAGACCCGACAATGAAGCATAATGAGGAGAAGACAACCATCTAGCTACTGCTATGGACCCATAGTCCAGGGGTAGATTACTCACACATCACTCCGGAGGCGACCATGGCGGCGTAGAGTCCTCCGGGAGATGAATCCCCTCTCCGGCAGGGTGCCGGAGGCGATCTCCTGAATCCCCCGAGATGGGATTGGCGGCGGCGGCGTCTCTGGAACGTTTTCCGTATCGTGGCTCTCGGTACTGGGGGTTTCGCGACGAAGGCTATTTGTAGGCGGAAGGGCAGGTCAGGGGGCGTCACGAGGGGCCCAGGAGACAGGTCGGCGCGGCCAAGGGTGGGGCCGCGCCGCCCTACCTCCTGGCCACCTCGTGGCCCCACTTCGTTGACTCTCCGGTCTTCTGGAAGCTTCGTGTGAAAATAGGCCCCTGGGCGTTGATTTCGTCCAATTCCGAGAATATTTCCTTACTAGGATTTCTGAAACCAAAAACATCAGAAAACAGCAACTGGCTCTTCGGCATCTTGTTAATAGGTTAGTTCCAGAAAATGCATAAATATGACATAAAGTGTGCATAAAACATGTAGATATCATCAATAATGTGGCATGGAACATAAGAAATTATTGATACGTCGGAGACGTATCAGCATCCCCAAGCTTAGTTTCTGCTCGTCCCGAGCAGGTAAACGATAAACAAAAATAATTTCTGGAGTGACATGCCATCATAACCTTGATCATACTATTGTAAGCATATGTAATGAATGCAGCGATCAAAACAATGTATATGACATGAGTAAACAAATGAATCATAAAGCAAAGACTTTTCATGAATAGTACTTCAAGACAAGCATCAATAAGTCTTGCATAAGAGTTAACTCATAAAGCAATAACTCAAAGTAAAGATATTGAAGCAACACAAAGGAAGATGAAGTTTCAGCGGTTGCTTTCAACTTATAACATGTATATCTCATGGATATTGTCAATGTAAAGTAATATAACAAGTGAAATATGCAAGTATGTAGGAATCAATGCACAGTTCACACAAGTGTTTGCTTCTTGAGGTGGAGAGAGATAGGTGAACTGACTCAACAAAGAATGGTCCTTCAAAGAGGAAAGCATCGATTGCTATATTTGTGCTAGAGCTTTGGTTTTGAAAACAAGAAACAATTTTGTCAACGGTAGTAATAAAGCATATGTGTTATGTAAATTATATCTTACAAGTTGCAAGCCTCATGCATAGTATACTAATAGTGCCCGCACCTTGTCCTAATTAGCTTGGATTACCGGGATTATCGCAATGCACATGTTTTAACCAAGTGTCACAAAGGGGTACCTCTATGCCGCCTGTACAAAGGACTAAGGAGAAAGCTCGCATTGGATTTCTCGCTATTGATTATTCTCAACTTAGACATCCATACCGGGACAACATAGACAACAGATAATGGACTCCTCTTTAATGCATAAGCATGTAGCAACAATTAATTTTCTCATATGAGATTGATGATATATGTCCAAAACTGAAACTTCCACCATGATTCATGGCTTTAGTTAGCGGCCCAATGTTCTTCTCTAACAAAATGCATGCTCTAACCATTAGGTGGTAAATCTCCCTTACTTCAGACAAGACGGACATGCATAGCAACTCACATGATATTCAACAAAGAGTAGTTGATGGCGTCCCCAGGAACATGGTTATCGCACAACAAGCAACTTAATAAGAGATAAAGTGCATAAGTACATATTCAATACTACGATAGTTTTTAGGCTATTTGTCCCATGAGCTATATATTGTAAAGGTAGAGGATTAGAAATTTTAAAGGTGGCACTCAAGCAATTTACTTTGGAATGGCGGAGAAATACCATGTAGTAGGTAGGTATGGTGGACACAAATGGCATAGTGGTTGGCTCAAGTATTTTGGATGCATGAGAAGTATTCCCTCTCGATACAAGGTTTAGGCTAGCAAGGCTATTTGAAACAAACACAAGGATGAAGCGGTGCAGCAAAACTCACATAAAAGAAATATTGTAAACATTATAAGACTCTACACCGTCTTCCTTGTTGTTCAAACTCAATACTAGAAATTATCTAGACTTTAGAGAGACCAATTATGCAAACCAAATTTTAGCATGATCTATGTATTTCTTCATTAATAGGTGCAAAGCATATGATGCAAGAGCTTAAACATGAGCACAACAATTTCCAAATATCACATTATCCAAGACATTTTAGCAATTACTACATGTAGCATTTTCCAATTCCAACCATATAACAATTTAACGAAGAAGAAACTTCGCCATGAATACTATGAGTAAAGCCTAAGGACATATTTGTCCATATGCAACCGCGGAGCGTGTCTCTCTCCCACACAAAGAATGCTAGGATCCATTTTATTCAAACAAAACAAAAAAACAAAACAAACCGACGCTCCAAGCAAAGCACATAAGATGTGACGGAATAAAAATATAGTTTCAGGGGAGGAACCTGATAATGTTGTCGATGAAGAAGGGGATGCCTTGGGCATCCCCAAGCTTAGACGCTTGAGTCTTCTTGATATATGCAGGGGTGAACCACCGGGGCATCCCCAAGCTTAGAGCTTTCACTCTCCTTGATCATGTTGTATCATCTCCCTCTCTTGATCCTTGAAAACTTCCTCCACACCAAACTCAAAACAACTCATTAGAGAATTAGTGCACAATCAAAATATACATGTTCAGAGGTGACATAATCATTCTTAACACTTCTGGACATTGCAAAAAGCTACTGAAAGTCAATGGAATCGAAAAATCCATCGAGCATATCAAAACAGGCAATGCGAAATAAAAAGGCAGAATCTGTCAAAACAGAACAGTTCGTAAAGAAGAATTTTATTGAGGCACCAGACTTGCTCAAATGAAAATTCTCAAATTGAATGAAAGTTGCGTACATATCTGAGGATCACTCATGTAAATTGGCATAATTTTCTGAGTTACCTACAGAGAATTAGGCCCATATTCGTGACAGCAAAGAAATTTGTTTCTGCTCAGTAATCCAAATCTAGTATGAACCTTACTATCAACGACTTTACTTGGCACAATAAATCACTAAACTAAGATAAGGAGAGGTTGCTACCGTAGTAAACAACTTTCAAGACACAAATATAAAACAAAATACTGTAGTAAAGAAAACATGGGTTGTCTCCCATAAGCGCTTTTCTTTAACGCCTTTCAGCTAGGCGCAGAAAGTGTATATCAAGTATTATCAAGAGGTGATGCATCTTCAGCGGGGTGTGGAGTTTTCTCAACCATGCATAATATATTAGATACATAAGTTTTAGTGGCTCCCTTTTCATTAGTCTTGGGCTTGCTACTCTCATCAAACAAATTTTCAGGAACAAGCCAAGCATAATTATTTTCTAGTGCGTCATTCATCGCTAGGAGCTTACATGGTATTGGTGCTTTGATCTCCCCACCATCATTAATATTATTAGTGTACCTCACTCTCTCCATGTCCATCTTTTCAAGGAGACTAACAAAATTGGTATAAGAACCAAGCATTTTATATTTAATAAAGACCTTTCTAGCCTCTCTTGCTATACCACCAAATTCTCTAAGAAGGGTTTCTAAAACAAAATCTTTCTTTTCCCCTTCTTCCATATCACCGAGTGTAAGAAACATGTGTTGGATTATAGGATTGAGATTAACAAATTTAGTTTCCAACATGCGAACTAAAGCAGCAGCAGCAATTTCATAAGTAGGAGCAATGTCTACCAAGTGTCTATCTTCAAAATCTTCAACGGTACTAACATGATTGAAAAATTCTTCTATATTATTTCTCCCAATTATAGACCCGCGTCCTACCGGCATGTCTTTTACGGTAAAATTAAAAGGAAACATGTTGAAATAAGTAAAGCAAATACAAGTAACTAATTTTTTTGTGTTTTTGATATAGCAAACAAGATAGCAAGTAAAGTAAAACTAGCAACTAATTTTTTTGTATTTTGATTTAGTGCAGCAAACAAAGTAGCAAATAAAGTAAAGCAAGACAAAAACAAAGTAAAGAGATTGTGATGTGGAGACTCCCCTTGCAGCGTGTCTTGATCTCCCCGGCAACGGCGCCAAAAATTTGCTTGATGCGCGTGGTTGACGTATTGTCTTTCCGTTCGACACGCGTCCGTTGGGAACCCCAAGAGGAAGGTGTGATGCGTACAGCGGCAAGTTTCCCTCAGTAAGAAACCAAGGTTTATCGAACCAGTAGGAGTCAAGAAGCACGTCAAGGTTGATGGCTGCGAGATGTAGTGCGGCGCAACACCAGGGATTCTGGCGCCAACGTGGAACCTGCACAACACAAACCAAGTACTTTGCCCCAATGAAACAGCGAGGTTGTCAATCTCACCGGCTTGCTGTAACAAAGGATTAGATGTATAGTGTGGAAGATGATTGTTTGCAGAAAACAGTAGAACAAGTATTGCAGTAGATTGTATTTCAGTATAGAGAATTGGACCGGGGTCCACAGTTCACTAGAGGTGTCTCTCCCATAAGATAAATAGCATGTTGGGTGAATAAATTACAGTTGGGCAATTGACAAATAAAGAGGGCATGACCATGCACATACATATTATGATGAGTATAGTGAGATTTAATTGGGCATTACGACAAAGTACATAGACCGCTATCCAGCATGCATCTATGCCTAAAAAGTCCACCTTCAGGTTATCATCCGAACCCCTTCCAGTATTAAGTTGCTAACAACAAACAATTGCATTAAGTATTGCGCGTAATGTAATCAATAACTACATCCTCGGACATAGCATCAATGTTTTATCCCTAGTGGCAACAGCACATCCATAACCTTAGAGGTTTCTGTCACTCCCCCAGATTCACGGAGACATGAACCCACTATCGAGCATAAATACCCCCTCTTGGAGTTACTAGCAAAAACTTGGCCAGAGCCTCTACTAATAACGGAGAGCATGCAAGATCATAAACAACACATAGACATAAATTGATAATCAACATAACATAGTATTCTCTATTTATCGGATCCCAACAAACACAACATATAGCATTACAGATAGATGATCTTGATCATGTTCGGCAGCTCACAAGACCCGACAATGAAGCATAATGAGGAGAAGACAACCATCTAGCTACTGCTATGGACCCATAGTCCAGGGGTAGACTACTCACACATCACTCCGGAGGCGACCATGGCGGCGTAGAGTCCTCCGGGAGATGAATCCCCTCTCCGGCAGGGTGCCGGAGGCGATCTCCTGAATCCCCCGAGATGGGATTGGCGGCGGCGTCTCTGGAACGTTTTCCGTATCGTGGCTCTCGGTACTGGGGGTTTCGCGACGAAGGCTATTTGTAGGCGGAAGGGCAGGTCAGGGGGCGTCACGAGGGGCCTAGGAGACAGGTCGGCGCGGCCAAGGGCGCCGCCCTACCTCCTGGCCACCTCGTGGCCCCACTTCGTTGACTCTCCGGTCTTCTGGAAGCTTCGTGTGAAAATAGGCCCCTGGGCGTTGATTTCGTCCAATTCCGAGAATATTTCCTTACTAGGATTTCTGAAACCAAAAACAGCAGAAAACAGCAACTGACTCTTCGGCATCTTGTTAATAGGTTAGTTCCAGAAAATGCATAAATATGACATAAAGTGTGCATAAAACATGTAGATATCATCAATAATGTGGCATGGAACATAAGAAATTATCGATACGTCGGAGACGTATCATCAACCATCTTCTGTATGAGAATCTCCAACCCATAACAGCAGCCTCAGCCACAGTGACATTCTGATCATTACAGTTATCAAACAAAACAGGGAACATATCTTTGAGAGGGCTGGTGCTACACCAGGAATCTCCCCAGAAGCTAGTCAAAACCCCATTCCCAACTTTCATCCTTCTGCCACAGAGATATATATCTCTAACTTTCAACATGTCAGACCAAAGTGGAGAATCTCCAGGCCTAAATTTTGCATAATATATGCCTTTATCTCTTAAGTATTTCAACCTCATAAATTCCTGCCAAGGGCCAGTATCATGTTCCAGTTTCCACCACCACTTGCACATCAGACTGATGTTAAATTTGGACAAATCTTTAACTCCCAGACCACCTTTTTGTTTTGGCTTACAAATCCATCTCCATTTAACAAAATGATATTTTCTTTTGTCAGCACTACCAGCCCAAAAGAAAGACCTGATAGGTTTATCAATTTGCTCTATGTTTGTCTTGTGCAGGAGCCTCAGAGACATCATATATACAGTAGTGCTAGCAAGACAAGCATCTATCTTAATCACCCTACCCCCAATGGACATGGAATTGCCAATCCAACCACTCATTTTCTTCTTAGTCTTTTCTCCCAGGAATCTCATATCAGATACAGAAGCTCTTCTGGCACAGACTGGAGTCCCCAAATACTTGATGGGCCAGCTGCCCTTCTGACAATTGAATAGTTCAGCATAGAAATTCTGTTTTGTATCATCTTCCAGAATCATCATAACTTCACTTTTCTCAAAGTTAATTTTCAATCCAGACATGGATTCAAAGATGTAAAGCAGGAGTTTCAAATTGACAGCTTGCTGAGCATCATCTTGGAGTAATAAAATGGTATCATCAGCATACTGAAGGATTGCTATCCCATTCTGTATCAAATTATCTACCAAACTTGTAATCAATCCATTGCTTTGAGCCAGATGAACCATTTTGGCCAAACTGTTGTCAGCCATATTAAATAGGAAGGGGGCAAAAGGATCACCTTGCCTCACTCCCTTATGACTAGTAAAATATGTTAGCACTTAATCTTGATTTCCTTGTATCTGCATGTTTATTTCGTTCTACATGTAGTTAGCTAGGTGTGTTCTAGGTAGTAGTCTGCACTCCGGCAAGGTGTTACGTGTGACGCGTACGAAGCCGGTGAAGTTTCAGCGAGGTGTGCAGGATAGGGTGAGATGCCGGCGTGGTCGTGCGATGCGACTCGAATGGTGAGATGCCTGACTGCCGTGTGAAGCGGCATGACCGTGTGAGACGGCGGTGCATGAAAGAGCTGGAGCAAGATGGGCTGCACGAGAACTGGCCGAGTGATTCGGTGGTCAGCTAGTTAGTTAGTGCATGGAGTTTGTTAGCGAGTAATGTGCGTGTGTGCATGGCCAGGTCGTGTGGTGGTGTTAGTGCCTAGTGCGTGAGTGAGTGGCTGTGTTAGTGGGTGAGTGGTTTAGAGCCATGCGTGTGTTTGCCTATTTAAGGCACTGTAATCAGCAGTTCATGTGTGAGATTAAGTAGAGAGAAAAGGCCGTGAGCTGTGTGAGACAGCCCGGCACCAAAAACTTATGACTCCATTTTCTTATGAGCTGTGAGAGGCAGCACCGTTAGGAAGAAGAGAGGGAGCTAAGAGATTCAACTCCGACATTTGGTATCAGAGCGAGAAGATCCTGGAGGCTTACGGCGATGGCGGCGTGATGCCGCTGACAACGGCGGTGGTCGAGGCGGACTCCATGGGAGGTGGAGGTCGACCGAGCGAGGCGGAGATTGTTGGTGGTGTGATGCTGCTAGCAGCCAGTTGCGGTGTGATGCCGCTAGGAGAAGACGATGGTGTGATGCCGTCACAAGGAGACGTTGGTGCGATGCCGATGCGAGGAGCTCATGGCCAGGAAGGGCTGTCCCTTCTTTAAAGCTGGAAAAAGGTTGGAGAATCAAGATTAGGGAGAGATTGTTAGCACTTAATCTTGATTTCCTTGTATCTGCATGTTTATTTCGTTCTACATGTAGTTAGCTAGGTGTGTTCTAGGTAGTAGTCTGCACTCCGGCAAGGTGTTACGTGTGACGCGTACGAAGCCGGTGAAGTTTCAGCGAGGTGTGCAGGATAGGGTGAGATGCCGGCGTGGTCGTGCGATGCGACTCGAATGGTGAGATGCCTGACTGCCGTGTGAAGCGGCATGACCGTGTGAGACGGCGGTGCATGAAAGAGCTGGAGCAAGATGGGCTGCACGAGAACTGGCCGAGTGATTCGGTGGTCAGCTAGTTAGTTAGTGCATGGAGTTTGTTAGCGAGTAATGTGCGTGTGTGCATGGCCAGGTCGTGTGGTGGTGTTAGTGCCTAGTGCGTGAGTGAGTGGCTGTGTTAGTGGGTGAGTGGTTTAGAGCCATGCGTGTGTTTGCCTATTTAAGGCACTGTAATCAGCAGTTCATGTGTGAGATTAAGTAGAGAGAAAAGGCCGTGAGCTGTGTGAGACAGCCCGGCACCAAAAACTTATGACTCCATTTTCTTATGAGCTGTGAGAGGCAGCACCGTTAGGAAGAAGAGAGGGAGCTGAGAGATTCAACTCCGACAAAATATGGGCCCACTTTGTCATTAACTTTGACACTGAGGGTCCCACCAGCAACAGATTTCCTGATCCAAGTCAACCAATTACTGTTGAAACCTTTCTGTTTACAGCATTCAAACAGGAATCCCCAATTTACTTTATCATATGCTTTTTCAAAGTCAATTTTCAACACCACACCCTATTTTTTCCTGAATTTATCTTCTCTCAAAATTTCCTGAAGTAGCATAACACCATCAGAGATATATCTCCCTTTGATGAAAGCAGTCTGGCATGGAAGTAAAAGCTTACTCATCACAGGATTTGTTCTAACAGTCAAAGTCTTTGTCACAATCTTGAAAAAGACTTGTAGCAAACAAATGGGTCTAAACTTTTGAATGATATCAACATCAGCAGACTTGGGAATTAGGTTGATAATCCCATAATTGATTCTGTCCAGGTCAATTCTATGTTCAGACAAGTCACTGAAGACATGCATGATATCAGATTTAATAATTTCCCAGCAATGTTGATAAAATTCAATGGGAAAACCATCAGGGCCAGCTGCCTTGTTTTTCTCCATGTGATCAATAACATCTTTAATTTCATCCAAGGTAAAACATTTATCCATCTCAGCACAGTCCAAAGTATTAAGTTTTTCTTCCTCTGCCCAAACATCATCTCTTAATCTGATTGCTGAGTCAATCACAGGACCAAACAAATCTTTATAGAAGACACTAGCATGCTCTAATAAAGCAGCATCACCTTGAACAATCGTATCACCTTTCTTTAAAGAGAAAATGTTCCTTTTCCTTTTGCAGCCATTAGCTGCTCTGTGAAAGAAAGCAGAATTACTGTCACCTTGAAGGAGCCAGTTCTCTCTTGATCTTTGTCTCCAGAAGGATTCTTCATTGTCCAACACTTTCAACATTTCTTGCTGAAGCAAACCTCTCCTTTCTCTTTGGATTGGAGACAAAGGGCCAATCTCTTCCAACTCCTCAAGCTTTTTCAGTTCGGTGGAAATATCTTTTTTCTTTTTAATATCAGCACCTCTCTAGTTAGCACCCCACCCTTTTAAAGCTTTCTTGACATTTTTTAATTTCTTTATTAATCTATCTAAACTGTCTTTGGCAAACACCTGTTGATCCCAACATCTCTTAACTCTATCAAGGAAATTGTCCTCTTTGAGCCATCTTTTTTCAAATCTGAAATCTCTATTCTTTACCTTGATATCAAGAGTGTCAAGAATTAGAGGATTATGATCAGACACATCTCTCACCAACTTGTGAACTGTTACAAGGGGAAAAAGGTCTTCCCATGAGCTTCTCATCAAAAATCTGTCCAATTTTTCCAAAGTGGGATCACTATGATTATTGGACCAAGTGTACTGACCACCAGACATATGAATCTCTCTCAAGGCACAAGTATTAATGATAGAGTTAAAAATGTCAGACCATTTATTATGAGTCATGGACTTATTTTTCTCGTTGGAAAACCTCATAAGCTTGAAATCTCCTCCTACCAAAATTGGTAGAGTTTGATTACTGCAAATATTACCAAGCTCCACCAAAAATTCCTCTTTATCAGAGGCTTGAGCAGCTCCATACACAATAATCATGCACCATTTTACATTTATCTTCAGATCAAGCAGAGTTACTTTGATGTGAAATCTACCCATAGAGGTATCACAAATGGTAAACCTGGTTAGTCTAAAACCACCCAGGATACCCCCACTTCTGCCAACTGAACTGATCCACTTCCAATCAAAATCCCCTCCAGGGTCAATTCTCCCGAGAAAAGCAGAAGAAAAGTCTTTTTTGATAGTTTCCTGAAGGCCAATGAAATCCAACTGTTGATCTTTAATCAAATCTGCCAAGAAAAATACTCATCCCTTTCTTCCCTACACCTCTGCAGTTCAAAGAAGCACCTATCATAGATATTTTGGGTTTTTTCTCCTTCTCCTGGTTCCAGCTACAATACCACTCGAAGGGTGGTCATTGTTGGCTTTCACCTGGGCAGCACATGATTTTGATTTAGCTCCCAAAGTGGCATCACTTGATTTTGACTGTGGTCCACTCCTCCCAACCTTACAAGCAGATTTTTTGGCTTTCTTTTTCCTTCTGGACAAAACAGGAGTGAAATCATCCTCCTCCACATCCCTATCACTCTCACTCTGATCATCACCAAGTCCCATCAGGAGAACTTGATTTGAGTCATCACCATTGGTACTCACATAAGAATTTTGCATAGCTACTATGTTGTGTATAGCAATTTCCAAATCTTTCAAATAACTAATTTTTTCAAGAGAAAAGGAAGCAGGACTAACACCCATTTCAAGATCCCTATTTAAAATTTCCTCATCATCTAGCAAGGCAAAAGAGTTATGAGCATTCAAATTTGTACCTGGGATGTTGCTAGCTTCAGTATTCCCCATAGCCCTAGCACCAATCCTTGTATTATGAATGCCCATAGATTCAATTCTGGAACTCATCCTGGGAGCAGGTTGTTGTTGATCTCCACCAGCATTGAGAGAATTGCCACCACCTGGATTTTCATTATCAATAGGTGAATTATCAACCTGTGAGAGAGGATCTTCTTGTGAGTCAGGTTCAGGCTGAGAGCCATCAACAGGAATAACAACAACAGTTCTTTCAGATCTAAGAGAGGGAGCAGCTAAGGCAAGTATCCCCTGTCCCTGTGTCAGATAAGGAGTATCAGAATTCTGTGAATTATCAGTGCTATCATAATCAACTAGCTCATCAGAGGGACCATTTTCTTCATTCACATTCTCAACAATGGGATCAAGGTGGCCCTTGTACTCTTTCTGAATTGTAAAAGCTTTGTCACTGCCAGATCTTGCTAGAGATGTAAGGAACTGCTTGTAGGAATCAGCAGCCTTCTGTGAGGAAGAACCTTCTCCAGAATGAGATGGAAGAGAGGCAAGAGCATCAACAACCTCCTTATGAACTCCAGAAAGAGAAGAAGGTATGTCAGGGACGCAGGAGGGAGAGATCAAGTTCTCCTCAGAATTACAGGGGAGCTCCATTTCAAACAATTTCCTTTTACCAGTGTCCTTGTTTCTTGGTAGAGGGGAAGCTTGCAGGGTAGATTGTCTATGTGACCCATTATGTGTTCCAGAGACTTTAGGAGGGGCTGACTGAGAACCAGCATCAGAATCTTGCAGACCCATTCTCTGTCTTTTAGGAGCACCTTGATCTCCTCCATTACCTTGTGCATCAACAGGGACAACAGACTTGTTGCCAGCATTGGAAGAAGGATCAAACAATTCTCTGGAGTATTGGAATTCATAAAATCCTTTCTTGATTTCTCCAATCCTAGAATTGGGCACCAGGGCCAAGTCCTGGCTACCAATCTTCACCCTCACAAAAGCAAAATGTCTGAGGTAATTCTTGTCAAGAGCAAGAGATTTGCCTACAAGACTACAAGACTGGCAGCATAGTAAACTGTAGATTTGTTCCTGAATTTCATAGGAATGTCTTTAATCCTGAACCAAGCTTCTTGCATGATGGAAATTGGCTCAATGTCACCAGCCCATTTCTCCAAACTGATGATTGCACCTAGCACAGTCCTCATGAATAGTTTCCCAAAATGAGCTAGTTCTTCAATAGTCTTGGCTGAAGGAAACCTTGTTTTGAACTCGGTAGCTGAGACTTCTTTAGCAAAAAATCGCCAGTTGATTTTCATTGATTCTGCGCAAACATTGAACTCATGCTCGATATCTCTGCAATTGACCTCACCTTTTTCCACAGTAATATGCGCATAGTTGAGCTGTTCTACAGGATAATTATCTTCCTCTGGAACAGGGATAGAATAGAAACCAGAGCCAAATTCCTCACTACCAAAGAATGGAGCCTTGTAGTCCCACGGATCATTCTCTTGACAGACGGAAATGTGATGATCGCCACCACAATTATAACAAGAAAGATCTCTATGAGGAATCTCGGTCCTTCTGCTCACTGGAGGTACGGAGGCAGGAGCTGGTGGTGGTACGGAGGACCCCACCGGCTCCGGCAGTGAAACGAGAGACTGTGAGCTATCAGCTACTACTGCAGATCTATGCTGAGATTGCAAATGAGAGCTAGCCACTAACGCGTCTGCAGCTACAGTGTTAGACGATGGCAAGGAGGGAGCTACATGACTTACATCAGCAGATCGAGCGGAGTTGACGTTGGAGGTGGCAACAGGAACAATCTCAGAGCGATGAGCCCATCGATCTCGAGCACGCCGATCATCTTCCTTGCGGGTCCTCTCGGCAAGGGCACGTTCGTGCGCGACCATCTCTGAGATGCGAGTCGCCTCGCGTTACCGCTCCTCATCGAGGCGTCTGCGCTCATCGATTCTTCTGCGCTCTTCAAAACGGAGACGCTCTTGATCTGCATGTCGTCGCTCCTCTTCACGGCGGAGATTCTCATCTTCAAGGCGCCAGTCTTCATCGCGGCGACGCTCGTCTTCCCAGCGGCGCTGCTCGTCTCTTCGATCAGCATCAGATCCAGCCCTTGGCCGGTAACCGAAGTAATTGCTTCTCCTTGGAGGAGATCTGCGCGGCCCTCCAAATCGCCGATCCATCAGCGGAAGAGCGGCGATCTGAGCGAACGATCTGTTGTCGCCGGTGATCGTCCCAGACCAGCGACGGGGAGAAGATGATTGGAGGAGATCGGATCTGGGAGAAGGAGGCGATGCGACGAAGACAACCGCTCCGGTGTCGAAAGATCTAGGGTTTACACGGACCCTCTCCGCAACGCAGGCTAAAGGAGAGACTCGATGAATAGTATTGGGTTGAGGCCCAGCAGAGTCCGCCAGTGAAAAGACTGAGGAAACACCGGGAAGTTATGAATAGAAATGCTCGCAAAATCATCATTTATCTTTTCCTATGTTATTCATATTTCTCATATACATATTTTTGCATTTCGTAATTCGTTTTTTTCCAAAACATGGTGATGTACGTCTAACAGTATTTCTACAAATGCACGGGTGAATGAACTAGGCCATGCATGCATACCTGATGCCAACAACCAAAGTTGCATTGTTAATACACAAGTGGTACATTTTCTAGTAAATACATTCCCCGTACCGGTCCACTCACATTACGTCAGCATTGAAGCGGAGCATGCAGGATCTCTCCAATTTTTATCTCTCTTTGAACTCAATAGACTATTCGAGCAGAACCCTTTTGACAAACCCTATTGGATGTTGTCTTGCACAGCCGCTAATATACAGACACATCAGCAGCAGGTAATGAGCTGGATTGCTCAAGAACAGCTAAAACTTAAGTAAACCACTAAATCATTGACAAATCAGCAATACCATCTGACATCTCGCATTACTTAAAGCATCCTGAACTAATTCGTTGGAGGGATCAAGTTCAAGACTTGTCGCATTGTCTTTATTTCGAAAAATCCAATCTTAAGCAGTACATACAACTTAGTTATGCTTTAAGATATTCAATATAAATGAAACTAGGTCAAAGTTTATTAAAGGACAAATTCTCAGAAAAGATCTAACGTTGCTAGTGTTGCCAGTGGGTGTTGACTAACGAATGCAACAACATACATTTCCCCACCAGGTTTTGGTATACTATTTAAGTAATAGAAATTTTAAAAGATTATGATTCTATTTCTATTTAAAACTCATATATGACACTCATAAGAGCAAAATAAGATAATCCAAGACCCATATGAAAATTTTCTAAATATGTAATAAAATGGAATACTATTTTTTTATAAATTGCATCATGATCTTTGATCTGGCAAGAAATAAAACCTCCTATGTATTGTACGTACCCTCTCTCACCATCTCACGCTCTCTCCCTCTCAAACTTAAATTTCTTGGAAGTTCTAGTTTTTTTTCTTTTTGCAGATTCCAGTAATTCCTACACGTGCATGTTTTTTTTTTATCTTGACAAGATTAATAAAGCCATGCCATCTCAATCATATTTTATTGTATTCATATTTTTTAGCGTCCTATGTATATTTCTAAAAGAGGAAATAAATATTTTCTTCTCTTTGTGCAAGAAACCATGCGTGATACTCTCATCAGTATATTTACCTTATTTAGTTACATGAATTTCATATCACTAGTTTAGGTAAGAGCTAAACCACATCTAACAAAGGAACAACTTATGCATAACCAACCCGGAAACATATCTTATACAGGCAAAATTCCATGGGCAATATACTTGCGCATAAACTGAAAGTCCAACTTCGTATTAGATACGGGTCAAAGAAGTTAACAGCACATTCGAAACATACATTATTGCTAAATTTTAGCTGAATCTGTGCATGTGTGTTTTGATGATTTCAAGCTGATATATTTTGCTTGAGCAAGACCTGATCTGCTCGAGCTTTGCGATATTATTTGTATGTCATAGACAAGTAAACTTTGGAACTCACTGTGCTCAAGGGACAATCCTGCATGTCGTCAACGTCTTAAGAGTTTGTCTAATATACTTCATTTTCAACACTCTGTTGTTCTTTATTTCAAAATCTTGTACTTATGTAAGTAATTGTTATTTATTTTTAGAGCACCTATTTGCTTGGCAACTTTAATCTTTTGATTTTTTTTGTTGTACGCTAAGCAAGAAGATACATTATGCCATTCCCTTTATTAGAAGAACAATCACATGTTATCTTCACAAAACTATTTGGAGAACTTCTTTAATAGATTAAATCAACTCCTAGTTTACGATGAAAAACACCAAAATTGGTTTTCATAATAGGATTATCGTGCTATTTCGCAATACTAACAATATTTCTTTCATATGGTGGGGAAAAAATAGACCACGGTCGCTTACGAACCAACCAACTACCATGTTAAAATGACATTTCTATTTGAAAGTCAGGGCCGGCCCACAGGGCGGGCAAACAGTGCGCCCGCACTGGGCCCCTGGGAGGCAGGGGCCCCGGCCCAAGTGCTACTGTTGTAGTAATAGGAAGCCCAAGTCCAACCTTCCCAGGTTCGCCATGCTGAACATTCACGAGCCAGGAAAGAATGATTGTTCGCTGCTGGACCTGTAGGTTGTAACTAATTTACCTTCTCTGACTCCTCTACTCCCTCAAACTTCTCAGGCGCAGGCTCCCAACAGCCCCACCACTCCCGTTCCTTTCCTATTCCGAGGTCACGGCCTTGCATTAATGGAGAAAAATGTCTCAATCTACATCTTCATCATTCCCGAGTTCTCGTTCCTCAATTTGACTCAAATACATCTTCCCTTTGGGCTTTGGCTCTGATGGTTCAATATCTTCTTAGGTATTCCAATCTTCCTTGGATCTATAGGAGAACTAAGGAGATTTGGAGAAAGAGAGAAATTCATTTCAGTTTGTGGTGTGGTTTTCATGTTTGTGTTGAGTGCTGACTGATACGGCATGCATATGAAACCGGGTTCTTTTGTTCCCTTTATTGGCCATCTTTTATGCAACTTGTTTATAGTATGTCTTCTAGAATCAATAGAATCCCAAATACTAGGATCAATGGACAATTCTTTTTAAGAACTACTAGTACCCTTTCTAGGAATTCCCTGCAATTGACTATATTACATGTTCAAGAGCAATCAACTGGTAATATAAATGAAGATGACGAGATCCAGTAAGGACGGTAATATTTTTAGCGAGCATTCAAACCAAACCATTTCAACAAATTCAGAAATTCTAAATGTTGATAAACCACAACCTTTGGTTGTTTATATTATTGAGCCACAACCTACCATGTCATTGTTCTCTTGATCCGTTGATCAATATACCAAAATGTTGGTTGTGTCAATTTTAGAGTCAAGAGGTCATCTATCTATGTTATGCATTGGTTATACTTTGTTTTTGATATGCAACATATTTTTTAGTGTTTATGTGTGAACAAGGGCCCTTGTTTTCATCTTGCACCTGGGCCCCATAAATGTTTGGACCGGATATTATTTTTTGAATTGGTGCAGGAGCTATGCCTTTTTCATCGATTAAGAAGGAGAACCCAAAGGCCTAAGCCAAACCAAACATGTTATATCACATAAAGCAACCACACGTGGGTGGCTAAAGTACATGAATAGGTCTAAGGCACTAGCTGCGCAAAGTGCTTGGCGCCTGCCACGATCTAGGAAAGGCCTTCTTCCTTAAGCTTGGTCACAAGGAGTGAGGGAATAGAGGCTTTCTAATAAAAACACTTGCGTTCCCTCCTTCCGCATCTCCTAGCACACAAGCGAAGTGGCTGATCTAAGCCCTTTTTTCGGATACCTGTTGTGTATAACAATAATGCTCCCAAAGATTGGAGATGCCTGATATAGAGGTACGAGCATGGAATAGGTCCACTGATCCTTGAGTAGTAGTATATGAATAGCATGTGTTCAATATTCTCTTGTGCTGCTTTACATAGTTGGCAGAGAGAATCATCGGACAACCCCCTTGTTGCTAGGGAGTCAACAATCTAGACCCTTTTCTACGTGAAAAGCAAGGCGAGGATTCTACACATGGGGAGGGTGGGGGTGGAGGGCAATGTATCTCACGCGACACAATGGGTCCCCTACCAACCGACCTATCAAATTGCACCTTATAATAAGCTAGGAGGTTGTGTAGAGACCATTGGTGATTATGGCAACAAATTCTTGGTTGTTACTGAGAATGGTTAACTGAACCAGGTAGTTGGCGGAGAGCAGGTCTAGGTGGAGGTCGAGAATCCAAGCATCGTGGTCAAGATTTTATGCAACCGTCTTGTTCTTGCGACTGGAGAAGGGTTATAGCAGTGGTGCCGCTAGCTGCAATAGAAACCCGTTGAGCCATGTTGACTTCTATAATTTTTCAAAACCTCCATCACCCAAGGTTATCGTAGTGCATGCATCGAGAAGATAATGTTCCATGTTGCCATACGGCATGGAGAGGCCCATCCAAGGTTTGTGAGGGGACTTCTAATTATGCTAGATCCAGTGAAGATGAAGTGCTCTCGCAAAAAAAAAGTGTCCAGAATTCTAGCCTCCCTATCATTTGGGTGGTAGAACCGTGCCAATTGACCTTGCATTGCCTCTCTATAACATCGTCTTTTACGGCTCAATGGAAGCTAGACACTTCTGGGAGAAGATCTTGATTGATCCTTTCCTCGTCCTTTGGGTAGTGAGTAGGCGAGTATGTGAGTTGGGTAAGAGTGTAGTGTAGATTTCCTTACCCATGACCTTCCTGCCATGGCGATGAAACATCCTTGCCAAGTTGTGGCCGTGTTTACCGTTTTGTCCATGATTGGCTGAATGTCCACCTTCCTCAAGCGCCCAAGGAAAATAGGGAGTCCAAGGTATTTGACTAGGAAACAACCTTTAGTAGCTTGGAAATCTTGTAGGACGTCGTCAAGGTCAAGGTTCTCACATCTAATGGGCGCGACGCTGCACTTGGCAATATTGGTGCAAAGTCCGGCGATCTGGCGAATATTGTCTAGAATTTCTGCCAAATTCTTGACGTCCCGTCTGATTGACTTGAGAAAAAAAATGAGCGCATCATCGGCATACATGGAGATTCTAAGCTTGGTGAATCTTCTTAGAAGCGGGGTAGGGAGGCGTGCCACGGTTGTAAGATGGAGTAGCCGATGAAGGGGATCAATAGCCAAATGAAAGAGCATAAGAGAAAACCAGTCGCCTTGGCGGAGTCCTCCTCGATGAATTATTGGTGCTCGAGATGCGATTGATTTTAATTCTCGAGGTCGATGTCATAAGCAGCCTGGAAATTGATGATCGGCAAGAAGCATCAAAACCAAGTCGGCATAGCAGCTCAAGGAGGAAGTCCTGTTGAACAAAATACATAAGAGGATAGTGTGTTCCCGGTTATTAATTACTTAGCCGACGTCGACCCTAATCCGGAAAAAAGCTCTGGATAAGACAACCATTCATATCAACTTACCGCCACATCGAACCAGGAGGCAAAGGGTCCATCATCCTCAGTGGTCATCTTTTCGGAGCACAAAAAATTAACATAAATCATATTTGTTATGATAGAGTTGAGAATAAAACAAAGTGTGCCCAGCTAACACCACTTCCCAACAAACTGTAGAAAAAAATCCAGGATTGTAAAGGCTGATCTAGCTTACAATTGTAACCATGCATATTAAACACATTAGTCAAACTATTTGCATACTAATAAACTCATCACCAACCATAGTATTGTTTTGTACCTCCCCTTCCACCCTTTTATAAACCCCCCATGTGCTTCAGTTTCCTTCACCACTTTCATACTTCTTCCTCTATTCTTGCTTGCTATCTTTCCTAGCCTGCATTTTTGGTCTTCTGGACAAGCTTTCCTCGTTCGTGTTCTTCTTCTTGAGATTGAATAACGAACTTGACGTCTCGGTTGTTTTATGCACACCATTGGCAACTGTCGTCCGCCGTTTCTCTCGTCCAAAGCCATCTTCTCGCATCAGGCGGCGCCATGTTAACGGCCCAGAGCCCAGCGACCGCGGTGGCTGCGGCGGCGGTGGAGAAAAGCAAGCACTGGGCTCCGCACGGCCCTGTGTTGACGGCATGTCTCGTCAGCATAAACCTGCTGATGATCCTCCTCATCTTCTTCTACTTCTGGCGGTTCTTCTCCGGGAAGCGAGGTCCCTTGTCTCCCGGCGGCGGAAACGACGAGGAGGCGTCGTCGCCGGCCGACAGTTCGCCGGCGACGTCGCCCAGAGGGTCCAGGCGCCTGACCGACCCCGACCAGCTGCCCGTTTCCGTGTACGACTCGAGCAGCGACGACGCCGTCGGCGGGAAGGCGGAGTGCGCGGTGTGCATCGTGGAGTTCCGCGACGGCGATCTTGCGCGCCTCCTCCCGCGATGCGGGCACCGGTTCCACGCGGCGTGCGTCGACGCGTGGTTGCGGCTCCATTCCACGTGTCCGCTATGCCGCGCCGACGTCGTTGCCCCACCGCCCGCCGCCGCCGAGCCCAAGAACGGCGACCCCAAGGACGACGGCGGCGAACAGTGCCCTGTGTGAGCTCGGCGGATGAGATCCACGCCAATGCAGAGGAGGGGAGGAGCACGTAACGGCGGAAGGCGACAAGATTCATTCCGTCGGCGTTGCTGTCCTTTAGCTGACTCGCGCAAAAAGTCGGCGAGGTGCGGTTGGCTTTCGTCGTCTCTTGTTTTGCGGTGCCCATCCTGTTATATCTTCTTCTCAGTTTTAGGCCTATTTCGCTGACGCGTACATATTTAGATCAGTCTTCTTATATTTGATGCCCGTATGATTGGAATTGGAAGATTAGTAACAGCCTGCGTCTCTGCGCGACAAAATTTGTTGTGTAAAGTCTGCCTGTAAATTAATACTGTAGAAATTTTGATCAACTTTTTGGGTGGTGAATTTCTGGACGCTGTGTGTGTCTGCAACTATGCAATGTCCAGGATGGGAATTGCCATACAAAGCCATAAATCATTCGAAAAATATACTCATCGGGGCTTCTGGGGTATATTTTTCGAGCTCTCCAGGATGGTTATGCGAAAGGATAGGGCTGGGGGATGCTTGCGAATTTGCTCACCTTTGGGACGAAAACCCTAGCTCCTAGGGTCGCCCCCGCGGGCGATCTGGGGGCTCCTTGGTGGCGCCCCTCCCGAGCCCTCCCCCTCCCTTCCCCCTCCTCCTCGCTGCCGCCAGAAGGCGTCGCCGGGCAAAGCCCGCGCGGCGTCGGCGGCGGCGGTGATCCTTTGCTCCCTCGCGCGGTAGCGGCGGCGCGGGTCTTCGCGGCCGGTGAGGGCGCCGTCTTTGGTAGGGCGCGGTGGCGAGGTTGCCCTGCAGCAGCGCGGCTCCGGCGTGCTCGCGGCGGTGGCGGGTCTCGGCGCGACCTGCTGCGGGCGGCGCGTGCTCGGTGGTGCGGCGGGCCTGTGGAGTTCACGAGCGTCGCGGTAGAGGCCTGGTGCGGCAAGGCGCGGCCGGCGGCCGCCCTCCCCGTCACGGAGGTCCCTGGCGAGGTGTTGGGTAGTGCGGCCAGATCCCGATCTGGTTGCCTTGAGTCGGGCCAAGGCCGGGGCCTGCGCCCCATCCGAGCCCACCTACCTCCGCCCCAGATCTGCGGGCTCCCGCAGCCTTGGGGGCTGCTGGGGCCTGGGTGCCGATCTGGATGGTGGTGATCTCTTGGTGCAGCGGCGGTGGTTTTGGTTGGGCTCTCTGGGCGGGCCAGGGCAGGGGCCTGGGCTTTGACCCAACCCATCTCCAGTTTCGGCATGCTCGGGGCTGTCGGTTTGCAGTTCCAGTTTCTCGCGCGGTGGCGTTTCCCGTCTCCTCTCTCGTTCGTCGGTGCTCTGAGCTGGGATACCGGGGTGGCGGCCCTCGAAGGTGGGAGTCATGTTGGTTGGCGGGCAAGCCAATGACTTTGGTGCTGGCTGGTGACCACGGTCGTGAGGGCGGCATGGTGGTCGGCGAGTTGAGTGTTGTGGGGCAGAGGGCGATGACCATGCTAAAGGGAAACATTTGCCCCGTGGGCCACAGTGGCAACGTCCATGGACGGCGTTCCCTTGCTGAAGGCGCCGTGAGGCAAATCTTCGTCCTTCTACTTCCTCTGGGTGAAAACCTAAGATCTTCGGATCGGGCGGTGGCGGCACTCCGGTGTCGTGCTCTTCTTGAAGACACCGCCTTGGAGCCCACATCGCGAGGCTCACCGAGGGTTGTGACGGAGGTGATTCTTCGGTGATCATCGGCAAGGCTTGCTCCGTACCCTTCCCTTGTCGAGCTTCCTTGGCACTGCTGTTCGGTTTGTGAGCAACGAGGGTTGGCCCCAGCGGTGGTCGGCTTCCGGTGGCGTTTCTGCGACGGACGAGTATTGTTGAGGCGCGCGTGAAAATGGCTCACTCTCGAGTGAGCTCCAGCCCGACACTGTAGACTCCAGCTCTTCTTCGAGTCTCGTAGGAACTTTGGCTGAGCTTGTTGGTGATACGTCCCAAACGTATCTATAATTTTTGATGCTCCATGCTTGTTTTGTTACAATTCGTATATGTTTTATGTGCGCTTTTTCACACTTTTTAGCATTTTCGGGGACTAACCTATTAACGTAGTGCCGCAGTGCCAGTTCCTGTTTTCTGTTGTTTTTGTGTTTCAGAAAAGTTGTACATGAAAGTTTCTCGGAATTGGACGAAACAAAATCTCAGAGTCTTATTTTTCCGGGACGAAGACGGAGCCAGAAGGACACGCGCAGGAGAGCTGCCACGTTGTAGTACAGGGCAGGCGCGGCCCCACCCTTGGCCGCGCCTAGCCCATGTACTGGCACCTCGTTGCCTCGTTTGCTCCGCTCTTCCGCCTATTTATTTCTCGTATCGGGAAAACCCCAGATATCAGAGCCTCCATCCACGAAAAGTTCTGTAGCCACCGTCGTCGCCGAAACCAAGTTTTGGGGGACAGAAGTCTCTGTTCCGGCACCCTGCCGGGACGGGGAAGTGCCCCCGGAGCCATCGCCATCGACTCCACCGCCTCCACTTCAACTCCATGAGGGTTTGTGAGTAGTTCCCGGAGGGACTATGGGTTCTTGCCTGTACCTAGATGGTACTCTCTCTCATGTGCTTCAATACATTGATCTCATGAGCTGCCTTACATGATTGAGATCCATATGATGTAATCGGTGTTGTGTTTGTTGGGATCCGATGGATTGATCATTATGTTCAGTATATCTTATAAGTTTGTGAAGTATTTGTTGCTACAATACTGTTATGTTTAACGCTTGTCACTAGTGGACGAGTGGCATGATCTTAGATCAAGACTTTTTGGCGCCGTTGCCGGGGAGCATAGCTCTATTTATAAGTTCACCTGGTGATGATGAAATCCCTACCTCACTACTACCTCCGTCATTAACAAATGAAGATGAATCTACTGTGAAGCTCAAGTCCAATGAAGTTCGGATTGGACCTATTACAAGGGCTCCTACGAAGCTACTTAAACAACAGGTGAACTTGTTCCTAAACGATAATTTGATTGATGAGAACTTTATACTACCTAAGTCCTGTTATTTATGTATCATTAGGTATGAAGAGGAGACAAGCATCACATGAGGAGGAGAGGAGCAGCTGGACGTGAAGCTGAACGCCAAGATGGACGTGGAGCTGGACATGGAGCAGGACATGAAGATATCCCATGGACGCGCGAGGGAGGAGCGGGAGGCATGCGCGAGAAGGGAAGACGGAGTCCAGGACGGCCCAGCGCCCAGTCAGACCGGCCGCCACGCCGGCGCGCCCGGTCTCTCGCCCGGTCCGACCGGGCGGCACGCCGGATCCACCCCGGCGACAACCGGGCGGTCTGCTGACGCAGACCGGGCGGGGTACTGAGCCGAAATCCACCCGTCCGGTCACCACCCGGTCCCTGGCCCGGTCCAAACCGGACCGGCCGGTCCAAGGCCCGGTTGATCGGCCCCCAGAACGGCCGAGTCCGAGTCTGTCTCGACCAGATCTATTCTGGGTCGGTTATTTTCGTACTTTTTCGACCTGAGGTCGTCCCGGACGCCTATATAAGTGCCCAGGACGCCCCCAAAGTTGTTTTAGACCACGTTTAAGATAAACCCTAGTTCTTAGTTCTTTGCTCTGCAAAACTATTGAATTCCCTACACCATATTGCTTGATATTGTGTAGATCTAAAAGTCTTGTGTAATCTGCTGTTCCATTGGGAATTAGAAGGTTGCAACTTACCACTTCGTGGTCGGTGGCTACGTGCGCAAGTGTGTGGAGTTGCGAATATCTTACAGGGTTGAGAGCTGTTGCATTGGCGACAGGGACCAATTGAGAAATCTTGTTGCGTCATACAAGTTATCATCCACTTCATCCAATTACCTCCGCTGCAATCACCCCGTGATCATCATCACCCCCGTTGCTTATTGAGAAGATCGGGCAACCCGTTATCATCTTGGTATCAGATTCTCGGGTTTCCTCGGTAAGCCATCCACAATCCACCCAATTGTTGAGTTGTGAGTGTTTTCCTATCCGAAAAAAGCCAAAAATATTAGGGTTAGGGTTTGCCATAGCTTTAGATTGCACTAATTTCAAGTTTTAGTTGCTTTTCGTAGTTGTTTTTGCGTCTCTTTTTCTTCCATCTAGTGTTGTTAGGGTTTGAGTCTCAACTATCATCTAGTTTCAGTTTTGTTACTCCGAGTCCACATAGCGTACAGTGTGCTTGTTCCCAACCATAGACACAGCCTATCGATATAAGTGACTAGGAACTTCCCCAGAAGAGACTAGTTTTACCGCTCGACAGGCTGCTCATTAGGGTTTTGGTGCTTTGCATATCTTGTTGGCCGTGTTATCAAGGAATTGTGTCATAAAATAAAAAAAAAATTGAAAAGAAGCAAAAAGAGCTACATAGCTACGTATTATACAAACAGAAAATACAAAAAGAAAAGTGAAGTGCTAGAAGAATCACGTGAAGGCCTAAGTTTACTTTACTGCACCCGTAGTTGAGCAATCTTGTGCCTGTTTCGTTGAGCTTTGCTAGCGTCTCTCTAGTGCATTGCAACCTTTCCTACAAATAGTTGCATTGCCCCATTTATCGCCTTGTGTGAGTATCATTGGTTGTCTACGGTCAGCGCTAGAGCTTGTTATTGGTGCAAATAGGTAGCCCACCTACAACCCCACATATATCCTGCTTTGCCGTGTGATTTGTTCTTATACCCTTGATATTCGCTTCGCTGCATCCGTGCACTAGTTGTTACTACAAGTGGTAAGCAACACTAATTTACTTTAGAACGGTAAGATCTCCTTTTATTATCATGTTTTGAGTGAGTTGTGAGAGTACCACCATATACTTTTGATTTAGTGCACTAATCTACTAATCATGTCTGCTAGTGATCAAAAAATTGTTAACCAGGAAAACAAGAGTTCTGCAGATATCATCACATGGAGGGAGTATGAAGCTCTTTGTAATGAGATGTGACGTGAATTCCGAACTCAAGGGGATGAGCTTAGGGGAACGGTCCAAGGGATCTCCCAGAAGCTGGATGCTACTAATGAGACCGTCACTACAATGAAAGATCAAATGACGGATATCCAACACGCTCTTAAAACTTTGCAAATGTCTGTTGAGAATTTTACCCAACAACAACAAGAAGATGATGTTGATCCTGAGCTTCAAAATGATGCACGTAATGCTCGTGGTGCGCCACGTGGTAATCTTCCTCGTGGTTGGGCTGAACTTGGACGCCATGGTCGTGCAGTTGAGGAAGAAGATGGATTGGGTAAGCCTAAGTTCTCCATACCCAAGTTTGAAGGAGGTGCTGATGTTGAAGAATACCTCACTTGGGAGCTCAAGATTGAGAAGTTATGGAATTTACATCCGAATTACACTGAAGATAGGAAGATCAAGCTTGCTTCTTCCGAATTTGATGGCTATGCATTGCGTTGGCGGGATGCACTTGTTCATAATCGACAGGAGGATGGTGAGCAACCTATTATCACATGGCGTGCTATGAAGGAAGCGATGAATTCTCGTTTTGTGCCCACTAATTATTTGCGTACAATATATGATAAGCTGACCTTATTGAGGCAAGTGTGAAGACTGTTTATGAGTACTACATGGAGATGGAGATGCTTATGCAGTGTGGCCGTGTCCGTGAGTCTCTAGAGATGACAATGCAGTGTTTTCTCAACGGATTGAAGTATGATATCAAAGGCATTGTTCGTCACTATAGTTACACCAATATGAATCAATTGTTACATCATGCAACAGAAGCTGAATCACAAATGGCTGAAGAAGCGAAGGTTAAAGGTCGTGCTACGGGAGCTGGGCGCTTCACGCCTCGCGCGCCCCCATCTACGGCGCCGACGCCATCGACGAGCTCCGCACCTTACTCTACTCCATCTAGCAAGCCGGTCTCCAATGTGTCTAACACAAAGAAGTCTGAATCTGCTGCAAGTACGAGTGGCTCTAACATGTCTACTGCGCGCAATCGTGATATGGCTTGTCATACATGTGGTGGAAAAGGTCACTTCAAGAGAGATTGTCCTAACCGCAAAGTCATGATTATCAATGAGGACAATGAGTATGAGACTGGAGATGATGTTGATCCTAATGCTCTAGAAGATGATGACTATGACACTGATGGTGAAGATGCATATCCATCTGATGCTCGCACCATTGTTGTGTCGCAGCATACTCTTAATGTGTTGCCTAGTGCATCTACTCAGAGCTGCAATTTGTTCCAAACAAAGGCTTTAGTTGGTCCTGACAAGGCTTGCAATGTCATTATTGATGGCGGGAGTTGCCGCAATTTAGCAAGCAAGGAGTTGTGTACCAAGCTGAAGTTGAAGTATCTACCGCACCCGCATCCATACTATATTCAGTGGTTGAGCGACAATGGTGAGATGAAGGTAAACCACATGGTGCGTGTTGAATTTGCTATTGGACCGTATAAGGATTCCATTGATTTTGATGTGGTTCCTATGGGTGTGTCACCTACTATTGGGTCGGCCTTGGCTCTATGACCGTTCTGTGCAACACAATGGCCGTGCCAATACATATCACTTGGAGTTTAAGGGCAAGAAAATCAACTTACAGCCTATGTCACCACAACAAATTGTCAATGAATATCGTCAGAAAGTTGAAGTAAACTTGGAGGATGCTTCTTTAGATAGGCGATAGAATTGTAATGTCGTGAGTGATATAACGAAAAGTGAGAGAGTGAATTCCCTAGTCTCATTAGCCAGCAAAGAAGACATGAGAGAATTTAGCGAGGATCCTTCGGCCATGCCTCTTGTGCTCTTGTACAGGGGTACGGTTTTGGTTTCTGACGACATGACCCCTCTTATCCGCATAAGCCTTAGTCCTTGTGATGTTCCTGTTATTCTAGTTCCTAAGAAAGATGGTACATGGCGTATGTGCGTAGATTGTAGAGCGATAAACAACATTACTATTCGATATCGTCATCCTATTCCCCGTTTAGAGGATATGCTAGATGAATATAGTGGTGCTGCTGTTTTCTCTAAAATTGATTTGCGTAGTGGTTATCATCAAATTAGGATGAAAGAAGGGGATGAGTGGAAAACAGCCTTTAAAACAAAATTTGGTTTATATGAGTGGTTAGTAATGACTTTTGGGTTAACTAATGCACCTAGCACTTTCATGAGACTGATGAACCATGTTCTGCGTGAATTTATTGGCAAGTTTGTGGTTGTGTACTTTGATGACATATTAATCTACAGCCGCAATGAATCTAATCATACTATACATATTCGACATGTTTTGCAAGTGTTGCGTGATAATAAACTCTATGGTAATCTTGAGAAGTGCACATTTTGCAAAAATAAGGTCATATTTCTGGGTTATGTTGTCTCTCAGTATGGAGTAGAAGTAGATGTGTCTAAAATTGAAGCTATTCAAAATTGGCCTACTCCCATGAATGTGAGTCAAGTTAGAAGTTTTCATGGTCTAGCTGGGTTTTATAGAAGATTTGTGCCCAACTTTAGTACTATTGCTGCACCTTTGAATGACTTGACTAAAAAGGGTGTAATATTTGAGTGGGGCGCAGCCCAAGATCATGCTTTTGATGAACTTAAGAGATTGTTAACTTATGCACTGTTTCTTGCACTTCCTGATTTCAATAAACAATTTGAGATTGAATGTGATGCTAGTGGTATTGGAATTGGTGGTGTGTTGATGCAAGAGGGTCGTCCAATTGCGTATTTTTCTGAGAAACAGTCTGGTGCTATGTTGAACTATCCTATATATGATAAAGAATTGTATGCTTTAATTAGAGTTCTTGAGGTTTGGCAATATTACTTGTGGCAAAAAGAATGTATCATACATTCTGATCATGAAGCTTTAAAATACCTGAAAGCTCAGTCTACTTTGCATAAGCGTCTTGCTAAGTGGGTTGAGTTCATTGAGTCTTTTCCATACATTATTAAGCGTAAGAAGGGAAAAGATAATATTGTTGCTGATGCTCTATCTAGGAAGAATATACTATTAACTCAACTTGATGTTAAAATTCCTCGATTAGAAGTACTATGTGATTTGTATGTTACTGATCATGATTTTGCTGAACCATATCGCTTATGTGATCTTGGTAAAGCATGAGAAAAATATCACATACATGATGGGTTCTTGTTTAGAGCTAACCAACTATGTGTTCCAGAATCGTCTGTGTGTTTACTCTTAGTGCAGGAATCACATGCTGGAGGTTTGATGGGTCACTTTGGGCGTGAGAAGACGCTACTCATGCTAGCTGACCACTTTTATTGGCCAAAGATGAGGCAGGATGTGGACAGGTATGTAAAAGGTGCATTACTTGCAACAAGTCCAAGTCCAAGCTGAAGCTTCACGGTTTGTGTACTCCGTTACCGGCACCTACTACACCTTGGGAGGACATAAGTATGGATTTTGTGTTGGGTTTGCCGCGTACTAAGAGAGGCCATGATTCTATATTTGTGGTAGTAGACAGATTTTCTAAGACGTCACACTTTATTGCCTGCCACAAAAGCGATGATGCATCGCATATTGCTAACCTGTTTTTCAGGGAGGTTGTACGTCTACATGGAGTCCCGAAGACTACTGTTTCTGATCGTGACGTGAAGTTTATGAGCTACTTCTGGAAGACGCTGTGGAGAAAGCTGGGGACGAAGCTACTTTTAAGTACTACTTGTCATCCCCAAACCGATGGTTAATATGGAGGCATTACTCCACTTGACTTGTTGGCTTTGTCCATACATGACAGAGTTAATATGGAGGCATCCAAGAGGGCAGATTTTGTGCGAAAGATCCATGTGAATACTAAATAGTTGATAGAGAAGAAAGGCAAGAGCAATGCTGCAAGGATGAACAAGAAGTGCAAGGAGATGTTGTTCAAGCCTGGTGATATGGTCTGGGTACATTTTCGCAAGGATAGGTTCCCGAAGCTGCGGAAGTCCAAGTTACTTCCTCGTGGTGCTGGTCCTTACAAATGCTTGCCAAGATCAATGATAATGCATACTCGATAGATCTTCCACTTGATGAGTTTGGTATCAGTAATTATTTCAATGTTGCTAATTCGACACCATATGACGGAGAAGACCTTGGAGCGTCGAGGTCGACGCCTTTTGAAGGGGGGGAGATGATCAGGACATCCCTACCTCACTACTACCTCCGTCATTACCAAATGAAGATGAACCTGCTGTGAAGCTCAAGTCCAATGAACTTTGGATTGGACCTATTACAAGGGCTCGTGCGAAGCTACTTAAACAACAGGTGAACTTGTTCCTAAACGATACTTTGATTGATGAGAACTTTATACTACCTAAGTTCTGTTATTTATGTATCATCAGGTATGAAGAGGAGACAAGCATCACACGAGGAGGAGAGGAGCAGCTGGACGTGAAGCTGAATGCCAAGATGGACGTGGAGCTGGACATGGAGCTAGACATGAAGATATCCCATGGACGCGCGAGGGAGGAGCGGGAGGCATGCGCGGGAAGGGAAGACGAAGTCCAGGCTGGCCTAGCGCCCGGTCAGACTAGCCGCCACACCGGCGCGCCCGGTCTCTGGCCCGGTCCGACCGGGCGGCACACCGGATCCACCCCGGCGCCAACCGGGCGGTCTGCTGACGCAGACCGGGCGGGGTACTGAGACGAAATCCACCCGTCCGGTCACCACCCGGTCCTAGGCCCGGTTGACTGGCCCCCAGACCGGCCGAGTCGGAGTCTGTCTCGACCAGATCTATTCTGGGTCGGTTATTTTCGTACTTTTTTGACCTGAGGTCGTCCCGGACGCCTATATAAGTGCCCAGGACTCCCCCAATGTTGCTTTAGACCATGTTTAAGATAAACCCTAGTTCTTAGTTGTTTGCTCTGCAAAACTATTGAATTCCCTACACCATATTGCTTGATATTGTGTAGATCTGAAAGTCTTGTGTAATCTGTTCTTTCATTGGGAATTATAAGGTTGCAACTTACCGCTTCGTGGTCGTCGGCTACGTGCGCAAGTGTGTGGAGTTGCGAATATCTTGCAGGGTTAAGAGCTGTTGCATTGGCGACAGGGACCAATCAAGAGATCTCGTTGCGTCTTACAAGTTATCATCCACTTCATCCAGTTACCTCCGCTGCAATCACCCCGTGATCATCATCACCCCCGTTGCTTACTGAGAAGATCAGACAACCCCTTATCACCTGGGGAGTACACTCCACCTCTCTCGCTGTTTTAATTTCATTTTCTTTTGTCTAGTTTATTTTTTCTTATTTTATATTTCTATATATCTGAAAATCCATAAAAAATTGAAAAATCGAAAAACTAAAACTGTTGTTATGGAAGGACCTCCTTTATACTCTATGGAACTTGTAGAATTATTTATGATGTACAGAGAATCATATAAGGGAAAAGTAATGAGTGGCACGTTAAAAAAGTTGGATCAAATTGCTAAAATTTTGCTTAAACAACATGATATAAATTGTTGCGCTAAACAGGATACTAAACATCTTAAATTCCAATGTGGATTTAGTGAAGAAGTTTTAATTTCGAACTACCATTGGAATAACTATATTCATCTTGGATTTGAAGAAGTAGAACAATTTATCTTTTTATGGGAGCCTCTGAAATAGAATCCTTCATGTCTAAAAATTATGAAACTTTTGTTGCTTGTCATGACCTTAAAGATTATGTCTCTTCTATACTTGATTATTGAATAGAAAATTTCAGCAATAATTGTTATATCATTGATTATAAAGAGGGACTCAATTATGCACAAGAATGTATCCACAATTTGCGGGAACCCGTGGAAGAATAAGTTTCTGAACCTGAAAGCTCATTAGATGAAAAATAGGAGGAGAGTGATGAACAAAAGGAGGAAGAATGGATTAGCTACTCATGCCTACCTTCTAATTGAGTAACTCTTTATCTCTTACATTATTTGATTGCCCTCCATGCTCACCAAAGGAGGACGAATGTTATGTTCATGAGGATTCTCTGGAAATATTCCCTGTGAGTAAAACTTGTGAGAATAATTATGCTACTGTTATTTATGATAATCCATGCTATTTTGATAAATCTCATTATAATCCTTTATTTGTGCCTAATTTCGAAATGCATGGAACTAAAGAATTTTGCTTGGAGAGTGTTTATGATAAAGCTCTAGATGATGGTCATATGTTACTTGATGCTATAAATTATAATGCTACTGAAAATAGGGTTGCTACTGGTAGTCCCATACCTCTTGAGAATGATCAATCATCTTGTTATAAAATTGCTGAAAGTGGGTTTGATTGTTTTAATCCTACTATTTTTGAGCTTGATAAAAATTATGTTTTTGAAGATAATGAAAAGCATGCTTTATGTGATAGTTATATTGTTGAGTTTATTCATGATGCTACTGAAAATTATTATGAGAGAGGAAAATATGGTTGTAGGAATTTTCACGGTACTAAAACACCTCTCTACATGCTGAAAATTTTAAAGTAACTCTTGTTTTACCTTCTCATGCTTGTCACTTTGTTCTTTGTGAATTTATTTGTGTACAAGATTCCCATACACAGGAAGTGGGTAAGACTTAAATGTGTTTCATATTTTCTTCTTGATGCTCTCTTTTGCTTCAATTCATATACATATGTGAGCATCTTCTCAAATTACTAAGCCTATCTTAATGACTATAAAGAAAAAGCTTTTTGGGAGACAACCCATTATGTTTTTATTTCTGTTATTTTACTGTTTTTTTGAGTCTTGGAAGTCATTTCTACTGTAATGACCTCTTATTATCATTTTTATTTTCTCTTTTGTGCCAAGAGTAGCCTCTAATGGTAAGAAAGTAGTATTTCGTGAATTTGCAATTCTGTTTCTGTTTCTGGACTGTCGCGAGAAAAATTCGCATAAATGACCAGAATATCACCTTGAGCTTAAAATTTACAAGCATATTCCCCAGGTTATTATCTAACTTTCATTAGTTCAACATTTTTCGATCTGAGCGACGGAGAAGTCTCAAAAAAATCGATCTTTAACTGCTGTTCTGTTTTAACAGATTTCTGCCATTAGTGCATTTGCATCTTAATCTTTTTCTTTTTGAGTTCTTTTGAAAGAAGGAGCTTTCTGAAAAAGTTTATGTAGTAGATAATGTTTTATTATAAGCTTTACATATGTCATACTAGAACCAAGTGGATTGCTTATTTTGATTACACTAATATTGCTACTGAATTTTTTTGAATTTTGGGTGAAGGAAGTTTTCAAGTGTAGGGAGAGAAGAATGATGCCATAGGATGAAGAATGGACAAAAGCTCAAGCTTGGGGATGTCCCCTGGACACCAAAGGAAATATCCAAAAGGTTCAAGCATCAAAGCTTGGGGATGCCCGGGGCACCCCCTCTTCATCAGTAAAAAGCACCAGGTCATTTTTCAGTGCGCTCTATTTTTATTGCTTCATGCATTATGTGTTATTCATGGAGCATCTTTTGTGTGTGTGTGTTTTGTTTTGTTTTTGTTGTTGTTCAATAAAGTTGGACCCCTCATATTTGTTTTGGAGAGAGACACGCTCCGCTTAAATTGCACGAACGCTCTAGTTTTCACTCATATGTTCAACGAGCGTTCTATTTTTGCGAGCACTGCGTTTAAGCTCTAGTTTTTCATTCATATTATGTTCAGAGCTTGTTAGTTTCCTTATGAATAGCTCTCTGGTATTTATGTTTATTATCTATGAGAGGTGTTTCAAATAAGTTGATTGGTGTTGGATACGAGTAAAAAGTCTCATATTAATAGTGATGCAAATGAAAGATCTCCTTTGATGTTTCAGTATAGTTGACTTGATGATCATTTAGTTTTTGACTTTTAGTATCACCATATGCTTTGATTAATAAGTTTTGTCGCTATGCATGATTATGGCCATTGTTGCTCTCTTAGTCGGTTGGCCCTTTCTTTTGGTAACCTTCATTTGTAGTGAGTATGAGCTCTACTCGTGCATCCAACTCCCAAAAACCAAAATGCCAATCGTGTCCACCATACCTACCTATATGTGGTATTTCATAGCCACTCCAAAGTAAATTTCTTGTGTGCTACCTTTAAAACAAAATGTTCCTTTTTTTCAATATATAGCTCATGGGTAAGTAGCCTAAAAAACTATTGTGGTAAAGAATATGTCAATTATGTATCTTAGTTCTTATAAGTTGCTTGTTGAGCGGTAACCATTGACTTACTGGGGACGCCATCAACCTATCACACCTTTGTTCAATATCATGTGAGTTTCTATGCATGTTCGTCTTGTCTGAAGTAAGTTAGACTTGTCATGAGTTGAAATGGTTTGAGTATGCATATTGTTAGAGAAGAACATTGGGCCGCCAACCAAAGCCATGTATCATGGTGGAAGTTTCAGCTTGGACACTCAAATCCTCAAAATCTCTTATGAGAATATTATTATTGTTGAATGCTTAAAGCATTAAAAAGAGGAGTCCATTATCTGTTTTCTATGTTGTCCGGTATGGATGTCCTTAAGTTGAGATCTATCAAAATCGAGAAATAAAATGCGATTTATCTCCTTGGACCTTTGTACAGGTGGCATAGAGGCACCCCTTTGTGACACTTGGTTGAAACATATGTAATGTGATGATAATCCATGGAAATCCGAGCTAATTAGGACAAGGTGCGGGCACTATTAGTATTCGATGCATGAGGCTTGCAACTTATAGGAAGTTTTATACATAACCCATATGAATTATTACTACCGTTGACACAATTGTTTCCATGCTTTCAAAATAAAAATCTCTAGCATATGAGTAATCCCTGCTTCCCTCTATGAAGGGCCTTTCTTTTACTTTTATGTTGATTCTTCATCTTCTAAGTTCATGCACCATTAAGAGAGCATAGTTGTCATTCTTAGTTTTATGTGCATGGTCCCAAAATTATTATTGATTGAATCATGAATATGTTTCTACTTGTCCTTAAATTATTTTAATCTAGTCATCCTTTGAACTTTGAAGGTGCATGTCACTTCAAAAATTATTTGTTTGTTATCACTTACCTACTCGAGGACGAGCAGGAGTTAAACTTGGGGATGTTGATACGTCCCAAACGTATCTATAATTTTTGATGCCCCATGCTTGTTTTGTTACAATTATTATATGTTGTATGTGCGCTTTTCCACACTTTTTAGCATTTTCTGGGACTAACCTATTAACGCAGTGCCGCAGTGCTAGTTCCCGTTTTCTGTTGTTTTTGTGTTTCAGAAAAGTTGTACATGAAAGTTTCTCGGAATTGGACGAAACAAAAGCCCAGAGTCTTATTTTTCCAGGACGAAGACGGAGCCAGAAGGACACGCGCAGGAGAGCTGCCATGTGGCAGTACACAGGGCAGGCGCGGCCCCACCCTTTGCCGCTTGGCCCAAGTACTAGCGCCTCGTCGCCTCATTTGCTCCGCTCTTCCGCCTATTTATTCCTCGTATCAGGAAAACCCAAGATAACAGAGCCTCAATCCACGAAAAGTTCCGTAGCCGCCGTTATCGCCGAAACCAAGTTTCGGGGGACAGAATCGGACACCCTGCCGGGACGGGGAAGTGCCCCTGGAGCCATCGCCATCAACTTCACCGCCTCCACTTCGACTCCATGATGGTTTGTGAGTAGTTCCCGCAGATTCTATGGGTTCTTGGCTGTAGCTACATGGTACTCTCTCCCATGTGCTTCAATACATTGATCTCATGAGTTGCCTTACATGATTGAGATCCATATGATGTAATCGGTGTTGTGTTTGTTGGGATCCGATGGATTGATCATTATGTTTAGTATATCTTATAAGTTTTGAAGTATTTGTTGCTTCAATATTGTTATGTTTAATGCTTGTCACTAGTGTACGAGTGGCATGATCTTAGATCTAGGCTCTATAATTGTTGCTTAGATTGTGTCTACAAATTGTATGCACATGTCTTTGTCCGGAATCCGAGGCCCCAAAGTGATCTCGAATTGGGATAACCAGAGGGGATGGCTTTGAAATGAGGATCACATATTTGCACCAAGTGTTAATGCTTTGCTCCGGTGCTCTATTAAAAGGAGTACTTTAATTACCAGTAGTTTCCCTTAAGGCCCCGTTGCAAACGGGCTGGTAGGACAAAAGATGTTATGCAAGTTTCTCATTGCGAGCACGTATGACTATATATGTAAAACATGCCTACGATATTAATAGACTGGATATTTTTTCTTAATGCTAAATTTAATTCTGTCAATTTCCCAGCTGTAATTTGTTCACCCAACACTTGTTATCTAGAGAGTTACAACTAGTGTAGATCGTCGGGAACCCCGGTCCTTTATTTCATCATCATTGCTTTTTAATCAACTACGCGCTGGGATATTTTCCAGTGCCATTGCCTATGTGTTACTGCTACTGTTGTGTTACTATTGCACTCATATTACTGTTGCATCACATTTCCCTGTCAACACGCCATCAAAGTAGTACCAACTATTTTTTGGCGCCGCATCATATTACCACTGCTTTCACATCACCCTGTTGCTAGTGCTTTTCCAGGTGCAGCTGAATTGACAACTCCGTTGTCAAGGCTTATATGTATTCTTTGGTTCCCCTTGTGTCGAATCAACAAATTTGGGTTTTACTTCCCTCGAAGACTGTTGCGATGCCCTATACTTGTGGGTCATCAGTTGGTTGCGCTTCCGGCTGTAGCTTCTTCGGTAGTTTGTGTGGGTGTGTGGTGTCGTTCTGCAAGCTGGGTTCAGAATTTTGTTTCGTTCTCGCTGTTGGTGGCTTTGTTAATTCAAAGTTTGGCACTTGAGTGCCTTTTATCTATAAAAAGGATAGGGTTGGGTTTCCCCACGGGATTCGAAGCCCCGATCCCCCGCCTCTGCTGCCATCCTCCGATCGATCAGAGGCATCCAATCCTCCCCGCAGGCAGCATCGGTCGGTTGCATCTCCCCCTTTAAAATACACCCCCTCTAAAAGTGGATCGAGAACAAAAATACCGAGTTAATAGCACGGCGCATACATGAACTTGTCCAACATGTGCAAAGTCCTCCACAAAGTTGCAAAATGTGTTCCACATAGCCGTGAACTTGACAGGCGGGTTCACATTAGCACCTACCGTATGAGGTGACGACACCTGGCAGACCATGCTGTCAAAAGGGCCTAACACGTTGTCGGCATTTTTACGGAAAACCCCTGCTATTTCTTTAACTAATTAAAACTCGGGTGCTGTTCCCAAATCCCTAGTTCCCAAGTTGGCGGCCGTTGTTCACAAATCCCCCTCCCGACGGCGAAGATGACAACGAGGCTCGTGGCGGGACCGTGAAATTGGTCGCTGCTTTGCCTCCCGACGCAGCTTTGCCAGTGTTGCGGCCGGCCCTGACATGGTTTTGAGTGGCGGGGCGGTGGCGCCCGGTGTGGTGACCCGGCATACCACTGCATGGTGTAGTATGCAAGTCTGATATAACACCAATGAAACACCGTTCCACTAGTATTATATCGCTCAGAGTGGTACAACAGAAACATATGCGGGTCCAAGGTATGTCTATAGAATTACAACAATGACTCTGTTACATAAGATCATCACAGCCGCCTACTTTACAATGAGGTAAAACTGCAAATAAACTCCAGAAGAACGACTCGTAGTCTAGTCTTATCACGAACTCTATTTGTAGAGTATTTAACTAACTCTAGAGGCTGTGAATAGATTCTAGCTAAATAGGAGCTAGGTTTAGGAAACTAGTTCCTTTCTATTGCTAAGCTAGGTTTGATCCTTGTTGGATGTGGTATCTGACTCCTCTGACAGGGTCCTGTCTCTTGAAGTAGTTGTTGACTCCTCGGTCTTCGAGTTGCACTGTAGATCCTCCTTCGATGCCTCCATATCTAAGCAGGGGATTTAAGAGTGGGATGAGTACGAGCGTACTCAACAAGTCCATTATAGGAAAGAGGTGTTTAATGCACTAGCTACGGCATTAGACCAGAAAGTCTAATACCAATGCAAGTTTTCATAACCATTTCTTCAAAAGGTTGCTTTTATTCAGAAGAACTATGTCCGTCAGCCTTCACCGGTTTACTAGAACTTCATGGAGCTCCTTTCCGGCCGCGTTCGCAGTTCCATATCCCGGAACAGGGAGTGACAGGTCACGGTTCTTTACACTCTGCAGAGGTGTGTTGCTTTACCCATAAGAGATCTTAACCTTGGTGCCAACCGGGCGTACTCCCCGTCCACACTTCCTTTGGTGTGAGGCCCGGTATAAGGTCTAGCCAATCATGTTCCTCCGCTACCTCGCACACCCACCCTTTGTTGCATACCCCGACCCTGGGTCCTCGTCGGTCCTCTTGTACCAATTAAGGATGGACCCCGACCACGACAACAGTTTGGGACTCGTTAACCAAACTCCTTCGCCGGCAGCTGCAACCCATCATAGACCACTTACCGTGGGGAATTAGAATGGGATCCCCACCCCACCGCTTGCCCAACCTGGGTCAAGTGTCTACGGTAAGCGCATCCGTTGATGTACGAGAGGTGGAAACACTTTTGACTACTCCGTCCCACTCCAGATCTTATGGTTAACACGGGTATTACGGCACAAGAATCACTGGCGACATTTGTTGTTTAATCCTAGATGGATATTAACCTTTGCAATGGAACCTCCACCATATCAACACAATCCATGGTTCCATTGCCCACCACATAGTCATATTCATAGTTATGAAAGTAGTGGTTTTGGTTTTTATGCAATAGTGATAACCATAATACTTTGCAAGTAATTTGATAGAAATACTCAAATGACATGAGCAAGTGATGAACTTGCCTTTCTTGACTGCAAGATTATGCAGGCAAGGTCTTCGATACGTAGAAACTCCAAATTCTGAAATAGCATCATCGTCCGGTAAGGACGATGTTTAAAAGATTGGCAAAGATGCAATAATGCATAAGAATGAGATGCAATCGCTCTAAGCGTGACCTAACCCCGATGATTTAGGATTAGTGAGTGGTAATGATTGGTTTAGGGTGTGTTGCACTTTTAGAGTGATTCACATACAAGGTTCTTATTCAGGTGTGATTACTTGGTATTATAAACAGATAGATAATAAGGCATAGTAATCAATTGAGCACATAAAGAATGATAATTGGCATAATGTTGACAAGTAAAGAACGGTGGTTAGTTTTAACACTATATGGCATGGTTAATGATTATTTATCATATACCTTAAAAGAATAACTTTTGAAGAACATGTTCTATAATAAAGAACAAGTATGATAATTAGGTTGATGGGGTTCTATGGTTTTCTATGGTTCTAATTGGTTTCTGGAGTAAGTGGTAAATGGATCACAACCTAGTTGGATTCATCAGCTACTAGGCTTGTATTGTTGAATTAAGCCTAAACATCTTAATTACCAATAGTTGCTATCAAGGTGGTATACCTTGTAGGTGATAGCTGGCTAGGGTTTATAGGTCCTTATAAGCAGGTTTGATGGTGATTCTTTATTTATTTCAAAAGAATAACTTTTGAAGAACATACTTCTTAAATAATAAGAAGTATATCAATTAGGGTTGAGGTGGTCTAGGTTTTACTGTTGGTTCTATTAAGTAAGAAATAATTGACTCCTAAATAGGATGGTTGGTAAGTTTCCAATACTAATAGGGTTTAGTGGGTATGGTGTGTGATGCACAATTAATGGGCATGGTTGCTATTGTGGTTCATCACAGGGGTGTGATGCTAAATATGGATAATTAAGGTTGTTGCCTCTAAGGATAGGAACTATGGTTGGTTCTATCTGATCATCTAGGTTTGATTAAGATGAATATGTGGGATACTAATTTAGTAATGATGGTTACTACATTTTATGTGATCAAGGTAAACATTTAGAAGCTACTATGGTTCAATGAATGAAATCAAATATCATGATCACATGTTCTAACTTAGGTTTAGGTTTGGAGGCAATTTAGGGTTCACCTGTAATGATGGAGCTAGGTGTCCTAATTGAATTAGGGTTTTAGGTTTCACATGAAATGATGAGGTTGTAACATCATTTCATAATGAATTAGGGTTTGCTATTTACCCTATGGTTCAATGATTAATAACTTCATGGTAAAGTTGAAGTTATTAGTAACTTGGAAATAAAAATAATATTGAAATTGGCATTTTATTCTTTTTAAACAATTAATAATTAGGTAATTATTAATTAGGATTTAAATCTCCCTAATAAAGATTTAACAAATAATAAATAAAAAAATTAGATTTCATGTTTTTCTTTATTTATTTATTGATTTTTATTTAATTTGTATAGTTTTCCTAATTTCTGAATTTTGATTGTATTTTAAATTAAAAGAAAAGACTCAAATAACAAGTATTAAACAATTGAATTTTTATTAAAAATAAAAATTTCATTTTATATTTTTATTGGATAGATTTTTCTTTTCTGAGAATTTTAATATCTCAATTATATTTTTCTGACTCAAATTGGATTTTCTAAATTCATTGGAAGTTTCAGCAATTATTGAATTTGAAATAAAACAAAAGAAATACTAAATGTACCCGGCCAGACTACCCGCAGGGACACTGACTTGTGGGCCTGTGCCACGTCAGCTGCCACGTTGCAGTTGACTGGGGTCAAAATTGACCATGTGGCCAGGGAGCTCCTGGCCGGCGGTCAAACGGCGACGGCGCCGGAGCTAGGCTGCCCCCCAGGACGCGCGACTACGCTTAACAGAACCACAACACGATGGGGAACCAAATGATGGCGGCGCCGCGCCCTAATGGTCGCCAGAGCGGCGGCGGCATCTATGTCCGACGGCGGCGCACGGTGGCCGACGGTGAGAGCGAGCTACGGCGCGTTCTAGGATGTAATCTGAGGCCCTCGAGAAGCGCATACTCACCCAGATGACGAACGGCTTGAAGGAGAGGTCGATTGAGCTCGGACGGTGGCGAATTCGTCCACGGCCATGGCGGCGGTGGTCGGGGAAAGTGGCCTAATTCGCCAAGTCCGGGGCCTCCCAGCTCGCACGCGTAGACTAGGAGAACGAGGAGAAGCTGGCGGTGACGGGAGCATCCCCGGCGAGGCACGGGGCTGCCTCTATCGCCGGCGGCGAGCGGAGGGCTATGGCTAGGGTTTCGGGAATTTGGAAGAAATTTATGGGAGGAGAGGAAGAAGACGATGGCCAGGGCTTCTCTGGGTATTTATACCCCTCCGGCGGTCGTCGATGGTCGCGGGAGTCCTCGTTGGCGGCCGGGACGTGGCTCGCCAGCGTCGCGGTGGCGAGCTCCAGAGCGTCCAGGACGAAGACGAAGGCGAGGACGTCTCCTCGTTCTTATCCTGGGCGAAAAGGTATTGGGCTGGTTTGGGCCAAGGTTTGGGAATGGACCATGGGCTGCTCCTGGGCTGCCACGGCCAGGTATGGTCCAGGTGAGTTTTTCTCCCCTTTTTCTTTTCTGTTTTTATTTTCTGTTTTCAATTTTCCCTTTCTAGTTTTGTTCAATTGATTTCAAAGTTGAACTTTATTACTTTTGTAGGTTTCTGACTATTTGAATTAGGATTTGATAACAATGGTCATTAAATTATTTTATTGCTCAAGACAAATGTATAATGCTTGATTTTATTTGTATCCTTCTAGTTTCTCTTTAAATTTCAATTTGGTAATGAATCCATGTGTTATTTGAAATTCCTTTTTCTTATGAATCAAATCCTTTGGAATGATTAGAGTTGACACTTTGAACTCAAAATATTTCAGAGATTATAATTAGGGCTTGGTTTCTATTTGAGGATTTTGTCACTTGCATATGATTTTATGTGAGCACATATTTATTAGGGTTTTACCATTTCTAGTATAACCCCCTTATTAAGGTTAATACTATCACTACATTTAAAAGTATTTCAATAGGTTTTGTTTCCATCATGGTTTATCTTGATTACAAGGATAAATGATTGATTACTACACATATGGTTCTAATGATGGAATGTAGCACAAGGTTTTTCTTATGTTCAAGAATTGAAGCATAAGACTTGGTTAATGTGCAATACTAGGGTTCTAATGTTATTTACCTAATGGCATATGGTTTGGAATCTCAATTATAGCTTGATTTATATTATGATCACCATAGTGATACCTAAACTAGGGTTGAGGTTTAATTCTAAGTTGTAGAGATGAGATGACACCAATTTGCATGTGCTAGGGTTTAATCTCCCCTAACCAAGGTAATATGGTTAGTTGCTTCATATCTTATATGCTTCTCTAATTACTAAAGATTTGAGAATTGGTTTTATCTTCTACCAATTAACTTCTATTATTAACCTCAATTTATCATTAAAGTATCTACATTGGTAATAATTATTTTTATAGTTAACTTTGGTCAAATGGATTGTTGGTTTCTCACCATATAAAGTATGGAGTTTTACTCTAAGGTTTTCTTAGGTTCTTTAATTTATGAAACATAGATATGGTAAGATTCTTCTTATGATCACCAAGTGATTCACAAGTTAAAGTTGGAATATGGGTGTAGGGTTGCTTATTAATTACCTCCCTATGACTTCCTGTGGGGAATAACATCTACTAATCATATAAGTGTTAGTATTTGGATTATTCTCCTATTTCTCCAAAGCATGGTCATGGATTAGGCATGATCCACTTGTTCTTAATATCTCTACTTCAAGTTCTTAGGATTTATGATCATCACTCAATTTATAATGATCAAGGTTTGGATTTCTAAAGTATTCCTAATGGAATGGTCTTCACTTCTATGATCAAGTGTTGTCTTGATCAACTAAGCATAATATCTCCCTTATAGTTTCTTGGGTGGACATGGCTATGGTTGTCTCTATAGGTTATATCCCAGGAAAATGCCTGAGATATCCTGTTAGGGTTCCACTTAAATAATGTTGATATTATCATCTAAGTATATGGATAGTTCTCTCCCTCACATTCAAGTGTTGGCTCAACTAACTTGAGTGTAACACCATAATTGATCTCTCTTATATAAGAATGGATTATTCTAGGTTATGGTGTGCTCCTAATACTCTAGTTCAATGGTTGTCCTTTATTCTTAAATAGATAAAGCTATGTTTTGTATGGTTGGTCTCTCTCATCTTGGAAAGGACTTTAATACTAACTTAAGGTTAAACTCCATAGGAATTGATGTGATCATCAATATCTATGTTTAACATAAATTGTTTCTCTCTCTAGGAATGTCTTGAATAATATCCTAGGGTTCCTCTTAAAAATGATGATTTGAATACTTGGATGTATATCCAAGGTTTAGCTCAAGGTTTGTTATTGCTTCTCTAATAAATACTATAGAATTCTCACCTCTCTAGGTTTGATGTGTAATAACTTGGAATGGAGAAGAGTTGTATTCCTTAGTTGGATCTCCTTGTCTTGTTCCCAAGATTAAAGTAGAATGGATATCATAGGGTTTATGATAAGAGCATAGATTAGTTTAAGACATGGAGAAGATAAGTGAAGAATGGTTTCTCCATTTATTGTTACTTGATTTCCATATAGATGTATGTTCATATGTTATGGTAAGGATTACCATATTATAATCTTTTATAAGATCAAGCATTTGATCATTGAGTAAAGTGTTGTTGTGTTGATTATTAGTTCCATTTGATCTAACCCCTTAGATCAAATCATCTCTGCCCAAAACAAGGTTTTAGCAATGTCACATTGAGGTTTATAATGCTTGACTTGATGAGCTACTTCAATTCCACCAAGGTCAAGTGAAACTTTAGTTACTGTGACTGTTTTACTTTAAAGCGCGAAAATTCCCCAGATTTTCTATGCATGAATGCAATGCACACATCTGTTTCCTCTATTTTTGTAACCCGAATACCTGGGATATTACAGTCTCTACCCCTTAAACTAAACTTCGTCCTCGAAGTTTGATCTCTCTCACGTTTTCGGAGTGTGGTTCTGACTTGTGCAGACTACGAATTTTCTCGAACTCTGTATTGATCTTACTGGATATAATTGAATATATCTCTTGTCCAGATTCTTCCTGGAATCCTTTAGGGTTTGTCTCCGAGCATTAGTTTCTTACTCCAGTTCTATGATTTTCTTCCTGGAATCCAATAATACCTGTCTCTGAGCCATGGCTTCTAACTTGAATTACTTGATTTCTTTCAACTCTATAAGTTTGTTTCCTTTCCCATTGAAGATTCAATGATTGGGACTTATTCTGATGCTGCTAGTCTCAACTGAAGACTAATTTAACGACATACTCCTAATTGATAATTAGGTCTTTGTTTTCCCTTACTACCAAAACTGCAATAATGGTACTAAGTAAGGTACTTAACATGGAAATGATCATGATGGTTTATTCCTCTAAGAATGGATTAGACTCATTTAGTCTATCCAATCATAGTTTATAGTTGATACCTATAACTATTTTGGGTTATTTAGGTTCCATGAAAGGAATCATTCTATTAGTCTTTGATATTGGTATGTTCAATTGTCTTCATTCTTTGGCCATCTTGGGCTTTATTGGTCTACGGTATTTCCTTCGTCCAACTTCATTAAGCTTAACTTACTTGAGTTCTCGTACTTCTGAGTAAATATTACTCACTTTCTCAAGTTATAGTCCACTTCTTAATTCCTCGAGGTATAATCCTCGGCTTCTGGTCTGACATCCTTCTGAAAGTAGTGTTCAACAATCTTATGAAAATAAGATTGAACTTCCTCTCAGTTCAGACCTTCATCATCTATCTTACTCAAAATATTGAGTTTTTGTACCTCCAACTCAATCTTTACTCTACCCCTTAGAGTGTTCTTATGTTTTTCAACTCCTTTTCTTCCAACCATTGGACTTATGATTAGAATATTGGTCTGGTTCTAACTTATGGTTTATATTCTTCTAAGGTCTTGTGAAGAATCTTTGTGGTGTATCCACTCAATTGTGGACATCCAATGTGAATCCTTCAACTAAATGATTATAGATCTAGCTATTTGGCTGACAATTTTTTTTTATTTGTTCACAAACTTTTGTTACAAATAATTAAATCGTGGACTATTTGTAATACCAACTGATACCAGCTGTGGTTATTATACCAACTGTGGCTATATGATATCTAAAAATGGATTCTATTATAGGTTCTGATCAACTGGACGAGACATCTTCTACTTTATCTCACAGTATTGATCCTATACCAATTGTGGTCTTCTGATATCGACTATGGTCTTCTTATGTCTGCTATGATTTCATATATCACCTTCCTTCATTCAGGGTTTATTTTGCAAGAAAACCACTAGCTGACACTATGATTATAGTATCCTAAGTGATTTCCCATGCATTCCCTCTTCTATGTTGACTATGGATCTGCTTCAGCTTCACCATAATCATTAAATTTCTCACCTTTATGCTTCTTTCGTACAAAAGTACTCCTCTGTTTAGGTAAGCATGAGTTTTGATTGGTACCTCCTTCAGAATATTGTGGTTGCTTCCCACAACTTTGTTTCCTTTTTTTCTGATGAACCTTCATCTTGTCTTCATAATCTTCAGAAATCGTCACTTCCTCACACGTTTACCATTACCCTCTAGATCTATAGCACCAAGTAAGAACTTGATATTGCAACATGCATTTGCATATCAAAATCAAACTTTATGTATGGATCTAGTCAAACAATGAAAATCCAATAAAGTCCAAGAAGATTCAGCTTTGTGCATATAATACACACCATCTTAAGCCTGAATATAATAGTTGAGTAAGACGTCTCTAAACATCAGGCTGAGATGTGTAGTATATAACACCACATAATATAGGTTTATATCGTGATACTTCGCACGAATATATGGGATTCTACTATTTGTCTCAACCTTTACCTTAATTGCACATTTGCAATGAGGTAAACTTGAAACAAAGTGGTCTAGGATAGCTAAGGTTAACCTAATTTTCTTTGGAAGTACTAACTTTTACTTCCATTTTGTTGAGGACTATCTCACATGATATGTCTAGGTTCTAACATTACTACATTAAACACATAACTATGGAAATATAGCTCATATACTTCCATATGTTCTTACCATATAACTAGGGTTCTGATGTACTTGACACAGTTCCCATGGTTTTGGAACACAATTCTTGCTCTATGGTTGAAGACCTGACTTCTTATTGTACTCCTCTTAATTATTTATGTTGTTCTAATCCATCACATAACGATTCTCAGGTGAATCATATATGATTAGAAACTCTACCATGTAAGTAGACAAATTTTATTCTTACCTCCCATGATTAACTCATCATGGTCTACACTACCTCATATAAATTATATTTATTACATGCTATTAGTTGTTTTCACAAGTCGGGTGAATTTTACCTTCCTATTACTTGTCTTGGTATACCTATTCTAGTATGCTATCTTCCTACTTTACTTATCTTTATTACTTGATATCACTCCTATTTCAAGTCTGGATAATTCTTACTTAACCATAAAATTTGTTGGTACACATCTTCCAATAGGATATCTTCCTTATGGTTGTATCCTCTCTTTGGACTACCATGTATTATATACCAACTGGGGTCTACTCATCTATTGTTTAAGGGCTTCATGGTGTACTACATGTTTGGGATTATCTAACTAACTTTATTTTATTTTGGTAAGCTAGATAAGAAATGTTGACTCAAGTGTGTCAGGATTATTCTCAAGTGAATATCCATCTCAAGTCATAAAAAGTATTTGGTTTAACTAAGACAACTTACTATAGACACTACCAATCCTATAGGTCTCCTTTAAAGGGTTTTAATCCTAGGTCAAAGCATTTGCTCTGATACCAACTGTGGTGATCCGGCATACCACTGCATGGTGTAGTATGCAAGTCTGATATAACACCAATGAAACACCGTTCCACTAGTATTATATCGCTCAGAGTGGTACAACAGAAACATATGCGGGTCCAAGGTATGTCTATAGAATTACAACAATGACTCTGTTACATAAGATCATCACAGCCTCCTACTTTACAATGAGGTAAAACTGCAAATAAACTCCAGAAGAACGACTCGTAGTCTAGTCTTATCACGAACTCTATTTGTAGAGTATTTAACTAACTCTAGAGGCTGTGAATAGATTCTAGCTAAATAGGAGCTAGGTTTAGGAAACTAGTTCCTTTCTATTGCTAAGCTAGGTTTGATCCTTGTTGGATGTGGTATCTGACTCCTCTGACAGGGTCCTGTCTCTTGAAGTAGTTGTTGACTCCTCGGTCTTCGAGTTGCACTGTAGATCCTCCTTCGATGCCTCCATATCTAAGCAGGGGATTTAAGAGTGGGATGAGTACGAGCGTACTCAACAAGTCCATTATAGGAAAGAGGTGTTTAATGCACTAGCTACGGCATTAGACCAGAAAGTCTAATACCAATGCAAGTTTTCATAACCATTTCTTCAAAAGGTTGCTTTTATTCAGAAGAACTATGTCCGTCAGCCTTCACCGGTTTACTAGAACTTCATGGAGCTCCTTTCCGGCCGCGTTCAGATTCCATATCCCGGAACAGGGAGTGACAGGTCACGGTTCTTTACACTCTGCAGAGGTGTGTTGCTTTACCCATAAGAGATCTTAACCTTGGTGCCAACCGGGCGTACTCCCCGTCCACACTTCCTTTGGTGTGAGGCCCGGTATAAGGTCTAGCCAATCATGTTCCTCCGCTACCTCGCACACCCACCCTTTGTTGCATACCCCGACCCTGGGTCCTCGTCGGTCCTCTTATACCAATTAAGGATGGACCCCGACCACGACAACAGTTTGGGACTCGTTAACCAAACTCCTTCGCCGGCAGCTGCAACCCATCATAGACCACTTACCGTGGGGAATTAGAATGGGATCCCCACCCCACCGCTTGCCCAACCTGGGTCAAGTGTCTACGGTAAGCGCATCCGTTGATGTACGAGAGGTGGAAACACTTTTGACTACTCCGTCCCACTCCAGATCTTATGGTTAACACGGGTATTACGGCACAAGAATCACTGGCGACATTTGTTGTTTAATCCTAGATGGATATTAACCTTTGCAATGGAACCTCCACCATATCAACACAATCCATGGTTCCATTGCCCACCACATAGTCATATTCATAGTTATGAAAGTAGTGGTTTTGGTTTTTATGCAATAGTGATAACCATAATACTTTGCAAGTAATTTGATAGAAATACTCAAATGACATGAGCAAGTGATGAACTTGCCTTTCTTGACTGCAAGATTATGCAGGCAAGGTCTTCGATACGTAGAAACTCCAAATTCTGAAATAGCATCATCGTCCGGTAAGGACGATGTTTAAAAGATTGGCAAAGATGCAATAATGCATAAGAATGAGATGCAATCGCTCTAAGCGTGACCTAACCCCGATGATTAAGGATTAGTGAGTGGTAATGATTGGTTTAGGGTGTGTTGCACTTTTAGAGTGATTCACATACAAGGTTCTTATTCAGGTGTGATTACTTGGTATTATAAACAGATAGATAATAAGGCATAGTAATCAATTGAGCACATAAAGAATGATAATTGGCATAATGTTGACAAGTAAAGAACAGTGGTTAGTTTTAACACTATATGGCATGGTTAATGATTATTTATCATATACCTTAAAAGAATAACTTTTGAAGAACATGTTCTATAATAAAGAACAAGTATGATAATTAGGTTGATGGGGCTCTATGGTTTTCTATGGTTCTAATTGGTTTCTGGAGTAAGTGGTAAATGGATCACAACCTAGTTGGATTCATCAGCTACTAGGCTTGTATTGTTGAATTAAGCCTAAACATCTTAATTACCAATAGTTGCTATCAAGGTGGTATACCTTGTAGGTGATAGCTGGCTAGGGTTTATAGGTCCTTATAAGCAGGTTTGATGGTGATTCTTTATTTATTTCAAAAGAATAACTTTTGAAGAACATACTTCTTAAATAATAAGAAGTATATCAATTAGGGTTGAGGTGGTCTAGGTTTTACTGTTGGTTCTATTAAGTAAGGAATAATTGACTCCTAAATAGGATGGTTGGTAAGTTTCCAATACTAATAGGGTTTAGTGGGTATGGTGTGTGATGCACAATTAATGGGCATGGTTGCTATTGTGGTTCATCACAGGGGTGTGATGCTAAATATGGATAATTAAGGTTGTTGCCTCTAAGGATAGGAACTATGGTTGGTTCTATCTGATCATCTAGGTTTGATTAAGATGAATATGTGGGATACTAATTTAGTAATGATGGTTACTACATTTTATGTGATCAAGGTAAACATTTAGAAGCTACTATGGTTCAATGAATGAAATCAAATATCATGATCACATGTTCTAACTTAGGTTTAGGTTTGGAGGCAATTTAGGGTTCACCTGTAATGATGGAGCTAGGTGTCCTAATTGAATTAGGGTTTTAGGTTTCACATGAAATGATGAGGTTGTAACATCATTTCATAATGAATTAGGGTTTGCTATTTACCCTATGGTTCAATGATTAATAACTTCATGGTAAAGTTGAAGTTATTAGTAACTTGGAAATAAAAATAATATTGAAATTAGCATTTTATTCTTTTTAAACAATTAATAATTAGGTAATTATTAATTAGGATTTAAATCTCCCTAATAAAGATTTAACAAATAATAAATAAAAAAATTAGATTTCATGTTTTTCTTTATTTATTTATTGATTTTTATTTAATTTGTATAGTTTTCCTAATTTCTGAATTTTGATTGTATTTTAAATTAAAAGAAAAGACTCAAATAACAAGTATTAAACAATTGAATTTTTATTAAAAATAAAAATTTCATTTTATATTTTTATTGGATAGATTTTTCTTTTCTGAGAATTTTAATATCTCAATTATATTTTTCTGACTCAAATTGGATTTTCTAAATTCATTGGAAGTTTCAGCAATTATTGAATTTGAAATAAAACAAAAGAAATACTAAATGTACCCGGCCAGACTACCCGCAGGGACACTGACTTGTGGGCCTGTGCCACGTCAGCTGCCACGTTGCAGTTGACTGGGGTCAAAATTGACCATGTGGCCAGGGAGCTCCTGGCCGGCGGTCAAACGGCGCCGGAGCTAGGCTGCCCCCCAGGACGCGCGACTACGCTTAACAGAACCACAGCACGATGGGGAACCAAATGATGGCGGCGCCGCGCCCTAATGGTCGCCGGAGCGGCGGCGGCATCTATGTCCGATGGCGGCGCACGGTGGCCGACGGTGAGAGCGAGCTACGGCGCGTTCTAGGATGTAATCTGAGGCCCTCGAGAAGCGCATACTCACCCAGATGACGAACGGCTTGAAGGAGAGGTCGATTGAGCTCGGACGGTGGCGAATTCGTCCACGGCCATGGCGGCGGTGGTCGGGGAAAGTGGCCTAATTCGCCAAGTCCGGGGCCTCCCAGCTCGCACGCGTAGACTAGGAGAACGAGGAGAAGCTGGCGGTGACGGGAGCATCCCCGGCGAGGCACGGGGCTGCCTCTATCGCCGGCGGCGAGCGGAGGGCTGTGGCTAGGGTTTCGGGAATTTGGAAGAAATTTAGGGGAGGAGAGGAAGAAGACGATGGCCAGGGCTTCTCTGGGTATTTATACCCCTCCGGCGGTCGTCGATGGTCGCGGGAGTCCTCGTTGGCGGCCGGGACGTGGCTCGCCAGCGTCGCGGTGGTGAGCTCCAGAGCGTCCAGGACGAAGACGAAGGCGAGGACGTCTCCTCGTTCTTATCCTGGGCGAAAAGGTATTGGGCTGGTTTGGGCCAAGGTTTGGGAATGGACCTGTTGTCGTCAGAAACCCACCGGCGGGCAGCGACGGGCAACACCGTAGAGCCGGGAACAACCTAGAGCTGCGGCTGGCTGAGGTCCCTCCGAGCGACGGCCCGCAAAGCCTTCTGGTCACACGTCCGATGCTGATGCAAGGGCGTGCCACCTGACCTATACCTGGTCAGGAAGGTGATGGAGATGCCTCGCTTAGTTTCCTGCATGGCATACACGTAAACATTAAATACGAGCCTCGATCGGCTCTCAGGTTATCCTGTGAATCGGCTCAGGGAGCCGATCCACCCATGATTCGTACGAGGTGCACGAATATATGGTGGTCCTGCTTGATCAAGATAAAGCTAATGAGATCTACGACGATTTAGGGTTTTCACCGCATAATCGGATCATCCTACTCACGGTTGGGCCTCGCGGCCACGCACGGTGATCGTAAGCCGATCCTAAACAAGGCCTAAAAACCAACACAAGGTTGATCCCCGGAACATCCTGTTTAGGGCCAGCGAACGACACCCTACGTGCCGCTGGATCCTCCACCCCTTTGTAAGGCCTAACTATTGCAGATATTAAACTAATCCTTGTAGAACAAGGAGCAATCGTAATGGATCAGATCTACTAAACAATGATCAAGCGGGGTGCCGCCCCCACACCTAAGATAGGTGTGAGGGCGGCTAGACATGCAAGGGTTGCACTACGATAGCATGTTACGCGAAGAACTATGCTAACCCTAACACATCTATGATAACTACGCTGCTCGCCATCAACAAGGCTTCGCATGCGAGCAACGCATGAACAACGTGGAGCTTGTGCTGCCTAGATCGCAAGATGCGATCTAGGCGACATGTTGCTTTCCGGTAGAAACCCTCGAGACGAAGGAGTTGGCGATGCGCCGAGATTGATTTGTTGGTTGAACGTTGGTTGTTGTTTATTCCATAAACCCTAGATACATATTTATAGTCCAGCGGACTTTCTAATTTAGGCGTGCACCTAACCGTGCACAGGTAAAACTCTATCTAAGATACGATCTATTATATTACAGATATATGGGCAATCTAGCCCAACTTTGCATATAAGGCCGATCTACGTATTTTCTTCGTATATAATCTTCAAGCCCATCTTGATCGTGGCCCACCTCTGACTTGGTCAAATTCTGGTGATAACACATGCCCCCCTGGTTTTGGAATTATCAATTCCAAAATCACTCCGTTTTTTCTTCGTCGGGTCATGTCATGGCAGAGCAGAACCATCGCAGCATTCTTCATCATGATGCCCTGTCTTCTCAACTATTCCGCGTGATTTGACCGTTGTCTTTGGGCACCGCCTCCTCGGAAACTGCTGTGGCATTGAATTTTTTTTTACCATAGCCCCTTTATTTAACCGCTCGAGCGGTTGCCACTTCATCATCCTGCTCTGTTCTGGCCATCGGCACCCAAAAAACCCCCAATCTCCCATAGCCATGTCTTCCTCTTCCTCCTCTTCCTCGTCGATCCTTTATGACTCCTCCCCCTCCCGCGAGCCGACGCCGGAGTGGGGCTCGTTGGCGGCACACGACATTCTCGCCCCGACGACGTGGGACAAGGAGGAACACGATTCCTCCATCTGGTCTGAGGATGACAAATCCCTGACCAACGGAGAGGGCGACCTTCAATTCCTCGTCGAAGGGGAAGAAGAGGCGGAGAGCGAAGACGACCGCTTCTCCTGGGACGATTTCACCTCTTCCGAGGAAGAGGCGGAGGAGGAGGGCGACGACGACGACTCCCTTGAAGGTTACCCACCAGCGAAGCGCCTCCACACCTGGTGGGACGACGACAGCGAGGACGACGATGAGGAAGATGAAGCCCCCATAGAAGGCTACGGAAGCTCCGATGAGGAGCCTCTCAGCAGCTGCGCCGGAGGCAGCGACGACGAGGGCAGCAACGGCCCCTAGATTAGGGATCAGTAGTAGTAGTTGGCTTTTGCCCTCTTCTCCCTTGAGCCATCGGCTCTTTCCTTGTAAGGAATCCCCCTATTAATGAAGAAAAATCCCTTAATTAATTTCGCTTCCTTGTTAACCTTGCCGATTGTCGAATGGCGCTGTCGTACAGGGAGCCGATAGCAGAACATCGGCTCATATTGCTATCCGAGGCCAAGCTGTTGCCTAAACACCTCAACAGGCCTAATTCTCGCCCAAACCATCAGATTGAATCCCTCAGCAACCATTAGGAGATTCATCTCTCATATCATGATTTCTGGCTTGAACCGATCCCGTTAACTTGCTAATCTGAGCTTCTTCCTCTAGAGTCGATATCAGTGTATCGGCTCTGTTTTTCTGAAGTCGATGCCCGTGCATCGGCTGCATTTGCATACTGTTATCTCCATACGTTTTCTCAAGTCGATGTCTGCGCACCGGCTGTGATTTTTTTTTACTGGCCGATTTTTAAACCGGCCCCCACATCTTACTGCCCATCGTCCCACATGCTTGGGAAATATTTCTTGAGGTGTTGACCATTGACAGCCACTGGGAACTTTTCGCCGCTCAACTCCTCCAGCATGTATGCATTAGCCTTCAAGGCCTGGACAACTTTGTACGGACCGTGCCAATTAGGAGACCATTTGCCATATGCCTTGTCCCTGGTTCCTAATGGCAACACAGCTTCCCATACTAGATCACCAACTTGGAACTCCTTTGGTCTAACCTTTTTATTGTAGGCACGAGCCACCCTGGCTTTGTTTTCCTTAATCTTCTCCAACGACCAAAGCCTAAGCTCTGTTGCGTCCTCAATAGTGTCGCTCATCAAAGCTGCATAATCTTCAGCTGTCAAATCATTCTGAAACGTGACGCGTCTTGATCCAGCCGTAATTTCCCAAGGCAATACGGCTTCCTGTCCATAGACGAGCTGGTACGGCGAAGTCTTTATAGCTCCATGGCACGACATGCGGTAGGCCCATAATGCTTCTGACAACTTCTCATGCCAATCCCTAGGGTTCTCGTCAATTTTCCTCTTGATCAGCTTGATTAGACTCTGATTGGACGCTTCAGCCTGTCCATTAGCTTGAGCATAGTATGGGGATGAGCGGATCAGTTTAATCCCCATGTCATCGCAGAACGTCCTGAATTCTTTAGAAACAAAGACCGAACCTCCATCGGTCGTGATCGTTTGGGGAATTCCGAACCTATGAATGACGTGTTCTTTCACAAATTTGATCACATCTTCCGATTTCACCTTCTTCATAGGGACGGCTTCCACCCACTTGGTGAAGTAATCTGTGATGACCAAAATCCATTCGTGTTTTTTGCTCGACGCCGGATGGATTTTGCCGATCATATCCATGCCCCACCCCCGAAACGGCCAAGGCTTGATGATGGGGTTCATCGCTGATGCTGGTACCATCTGAACCTTCCCGAACATCTGACACGCTTGGCACCCCTTGTAATAATTGAAGCAATCTTCAAGCATGGTGGGCCAATAAAACCCTGATCGTCTGATCAACCACTTAATCTTATGAGCCGACTGATGCGTTCCACAGGCGCCTTCATGCACCTCATGTAAGAGCCGATTAGACTCAGTCGGTCCCAGGCACTTGAGTAGCAACCCTTCCAACGTCCTGTAGAACATGTCGTCTCCTAAAAGGACATACTTCATGGCTTTGTATCTTATCCGTTTAGGTGCCCCCCGAGCCGAATCTTTTAAATAATTGAAGATTTCGGCTCTCCAATCATCCTGTTCCAGGAATTGTATCTGAACTTCTGATCCGTCAGCTGTATCTATGTAGCCTGACGCCATTTGTGCGAGATTGTTGGCCTCAGCATTTTGGGATCTTGGGACCCAATTAAAGTTGATGTATCGAAACTGTGTCATCAACTCACGGCATTCCACCCAATATGGGAAAAGCGATTCACTTTCGCACTTATATTCATCCGTGAGCTGGTTAATCACCAACTTTGAGTCTCCAAAAGCTCTACTGCTTCAGCTCCGGCTTCCAATAGCAACTCCATTCCCTTACGTATTGCCTCATATTCTGCTACGTTGTTGGTGCAAGGGGTAGATAACCTGATGGAGAAGGAGTATTCTGCCCCCCGAGGCGACACGAGCAGAATGCCGATGCCACAACCATCGTCACAAACCGATCCATCGAAGAACATAGCCCATGCACGTATAGATAGTGCTGCTATATTGGTACCGATCCGTTCAGCGATGAGATCGGCCAACGCTTGTCCCTTGACTGCTTTCGCAGGCTGATACCGGAGATCAAATTCTGACAACGCAAACATCCACTTACCAAGTCGGCCTTTCAAAACAGGGGCCGACAACATGTGCTTGACGACATCCGACTTGCATATGACGATGATCTCTGCCGTCAAAAGGATGTGATGAAGCTTGGTGCAGGTAAAGAACAGGCAGAGGCAAAGTTTCTCGACCTCAGGATATCTTGTCTCCGCGTCCAGCATCCTTCTGCTGAGGTAGAAAACGACCTTCTCAACGCCATCGTAGAGTTGCACCACCACCGAAGCGATGGACTTGTCAGCTACTGACAAGTAGATGTAGAACGGCTTTGTCTTGTGGGGCGGAACTAGCACAGCGGCGTCGTCGATACCGCTTAATCTCATCAAACGCCCGTTGTCGTTTCCGCCCCGATGAAACTCGTCATCAGATTTAGTCTTCACCAGCGCCATGAACGGCTCGATTCGTCCTGACAGGTTAGAGATGAATCGTCGGACAAAATTGATTTTGCTGATGAGGTGTTGGAGCTCCTTTTTCGTGGTCGGCGGCTGCATGGTACGCACCGCCTCCTGACTTTTCAGGCCGATCTCAATTCCCCGTTCATGCACCAGAAAACCCAGGAATTGACCAGCCGTCACGCCAAAAGCGCACTTCTTCGGATTCATTCTCAGCCCGAATTTCCGAGTTCGGTCCAGGACGCGCCGTAGATCGTCCAAGTGTCCCTCCATGGAGACTGATTTGACTACCACGTCATCGATATAGATCTCCACCAACTTGCCGATCAGATCATGAAATATATAATTCATGGCTCGTTGGTACGTTGCACCAGCATTCTTCAACCCAAAGGTCATGACCACGTACTCGAACAAGCCTACTGCCCCTGGTACCCTGAATGTAGTCTTGTGTATATCTTCCGGAGCCATGAAAATCTAGTTATAACCGGCGTTGCCATCCATGAAGCTCAACACCTTGTGGCCAGCAGCGGCGTTTATCAACGTTTCTGCCACGGGCATTGGATATTCGTCCTTTGGAGTGGCTCTGTTAAGATCTCGGAAATCGATGGCCACGCGCCATCGGCCGTCCTTCTTTTCCACAGGAACGATACTGGAGATCCACTCAGCATACCTGCATGGCCTGATGAATCCGGCGGCCAAAATTTTCTCGATCTCTTTCTTGACTTCTTCCAGAATTTCGGCCCTCATCTGACGTGCTCTTTGTTGGAACGGCCGAAATCCTTTCTTACGGGGGAGCCGATGCTCAATGATGCTCCTGTCCAACCCAGGCATCTCCGTGTAATCCCATGCAAAGCAATCTGGGTATTCTTTTAACAGAGCTATCATCTGTCCCCTGAGCTGTGGATCTAGCTTCTTGCTGATAAAAGTCGGTCGCGGCTTATCCCCAGGACCAATGTCGACTTCCTCCAGCTCGTCAGCCGATGTAAACCCATACCCTAGCTTTCCGTCCCCTGTGAGGTCGACGCCATATACCGGGAGAGCAGGTGGTACGGATGATACAGGCCGATCGCTAGAATCGGCTTCCATCTTGATCATCACCAGGATCTTTCGGCAGTGTCGGAGCCGATCGCGTGGAGCAGCTTCTTCCTTATCTTCGCTATGAGAGCAGTTGCCCTCGCCTCCATCCTCATCAGGGGGGTGCCCCAGTTCTATCATGTTGATGTTGAACGAGTATCCTGGTTGGCACCTCCCAGGGTGAGTGTCGTTAACCCTGTCAACGGCGCACGACGGTGAATTAGGCACTTCTGGTGCCGCCGATGTGAATGACGACGGTGGACGGGACTGAAGTGGCACTTTTCCTCGGTAGGTCCCGAGAGCTGGTTCTAATAGCGAGTGCTGATTCTTCATGACCTCCTTGATCATCCGAACGGCGACATGCTCCAGAGTATTCACCAGGCTCTCAGAATGGCAATGCAACGAGTGAGTCACCATGCCACTAATCTCCTGGCGCACGGCCCTGGTGCGTTCCTCCGACGGGACAGATAGGTCCACTCCATCGAGTGCGCCTTCCGGTGAGAACCCCTTCCACCTGACGCCATGTGAACGGGTTCGGTGATATGAGCCGATGAGGTCGGCTTCGAGGATGACTTTGATCTCGTCATACTTCTTCTTGAGCTCGTCCGTCAGATCCTCGTACGTGACTGGCGTGCCGTCCGCCATCTCAGATGTAGATGGCGATGAGGTTGATGTAGAAGCTTGTCCCACCGGGCGTGCCAGAATGTGTTGTCGTCAGAAACCCACCGGCGGGCAGCGACGGGAAACACCGTAGAGCCGGGAACAACCTAGAGCTGCGGCTGGCTGAGGTCCCTCTGAGCGACGGCCCGCAAAGCCTTCTGGTCACACGTCCGATGCTGATGCAAGGGCGTGCCACCTGACCTATACCTGGTCAGGAAGGTGATGGAGATGCCTCACTTAGTTTCCTGCATGGCATACACGTAAACATTAAATACGAGCCTCGATCGGCTCTCAGGTTATCCTGTGAATCGGCTCAGGGAGCCGATCCACCCATGATTCGTACGAGGTGCACGAATATATGGTGGTCCTGCTTGATCAAGATAAAGCTAATGAGATCTACGACGATTTAGGGTTTTCACCGCATAATCGGATCATCCTACTCACGGTTGGGCCTCGCGGCCACGCACGGTGATCGTAAGCCGATCCTAAACAAGGCCTAAAAACCAACACAAGGTTGATCCCCGGAACATCCTGTTTAGGGCCAGCGAACGACACCCTACGTGCCGCTGGATCCTCCACCCCTTTGTAAGGCCTAACTATTGCAGATATTAAACTAATCCTTGTAGAACAAGGAGCAATCGTAACGGATCAGATCTACTAAACAATGATCAAGCGGGGTGCCGCCCCCACACCTAAGATAGGTGTGAGGGCGGCTAGACATGCAAGGGTTGCACTACGATAGCATGTTACGCGAAGAACTATGCTAACCCTAACACATCTATGATAACTACGCTGCTCGCCATCAACAAGGCTTCAGTACGAGCAACGCATGAACAACGTGGAGCTTGTGCTGCCTAGATCGCAAGATGCGATCTAGGCAGCATGTTGCTTACCAGTAGAAACCCTCGAGACGAAGGAGTTGGCGATGCGCCGAGATTGATTTGTTGGTTGAACGTTGGTTGTTGTTTATTCCATAAACCCTAGATACATATTTATAGTCCAGCGGACTTTCTAATTTAGGCGTGCACCTAACCGTGCACGGGTAAAACTCTATCTAAGATACGATCTATTATATTACAGATATATGGGCAATCTAGCCCAACTTTGCATATAAGGCCGATCTACGTATTTTCTTCGTATATAATCTTCAAGCCCATCTTGATCATGGCCCACCTCTGACTTGGTCAAATTCTGGTGATAACAGGACCATGGGCTGCTCCTGGGCTGCCACGGCCAGGTATGGTCCAGGTGAGTTTTTCTCCCCTTTTTCTTTTCTGTTTTTATTTTCTGTTTTCAATTTTCCCTTTCTAGTTTTGTTCAATTGATTTCAAAGTTGAACTTTATTACTTTTGTAGGTTTCTGACTATTTGAATTAGGATTTGATAACAATGGTCATTAAATTATTTTATTGCTCAAGACAAATGTATAATGCTTGATTTTATTTGTATCCTTCTAGTTTCTCTTTAAATTTCAATTTGGTAATGAATCCATGTGTTATTTGAAATTCCTTTTTTTTATGAATCAAATCCTTTGGAATGATTAGAGTTGACACTTTGAACTCAAAATATTTCAGAGATTATAACTAGGGCTTGGTTTCTATTTGAGGATTTTGTCATTTGCATATGATTTTATGTGAGCACATATTTATTAGGGTTTTACCATTTCTAGTATAACCCCCTTATTAAGGTTAATACTATCACTACATTTAAAAGTATTTCAATAGGTTTTGTTTCCATCATGGTTTATCTTGATTACAAGGATAAATGATTGATTACTACACATATGGTTCTAATGATGGAATGTAGCACAAGGTTTTTCTTATGTTCAAGAATTGAAGCATAAGACTTGGTTAATGTGCAATACTAGGGTTCTAATGTTATTTACCTAATGGCATATGGTTTGGAATCTCAATTATAGCTTGATTTATATTATGATCACCATAGTGATACCTAAACTAGGGTTGAGGTTTAATTCTAAGTTGTAGAGATGAGATGACACCAATTTGCATGTGCTAGGGTTTAATCTCCCCTAACCAAGGTAATATGGTTAGTTGCTTCATATCTTATATGCTTCTCTAATTACTAAAGATTTGAGAATTGGTTTTATCTTCTACCAATTAACTTCTATTATTAACCTCAATTTATCATTAAAGTATCTACATTGGTAATAATTATTTTTATAGTTAACTTTGGTCAAATGGATTGTTGGTTTCTCACCATATAAAGTATGGAGTTTTACTCTAAGGTTTTCTTAGGTTCTTTAATTTATGAAACATAGATATGGTAAGATTCTTCTTATGATCACCAAGTGATTCACAAGTTAAAGTTGGAATATGGGTGTAGGGTTGCTTATTAATTACCTCCCTATGACTTCCTGTGGGGAATAACATCTACTAATCATATAAGTGTTAGTATTTGGATTATTCTCCTATTTCTCCAAAGCATGGTCATGGATTAGGCATGATCCACTTGTTCTTAATATCTCTACTTCAAGTTCTTAGGATTTATGATCATCACTCAATTTATAATGATCAAGGTTTGGATTTCTAAAGTATTCCTAATGGAATGGTCTTCACTTCTATGATCAAGTGTTGTCTTGATCAACTAAGCATAATATCTCCCTTATAGTTTCTTGGGTGGACATGGCTATGGTTGTCTCTATAGGTTATATCCCAGGAAAATGCCTGAGATATCTGTTAGGGTTCCACTTAAATAATGTTGATATTATCATCTAAGTATATGGATAGTTCTCTCCCTCACATTCAAGTGTTGGCTCAACTAACTTGAGTGTAACACCATAATTGATCTCTCTTATATAAGAATGGATTATTCTAGGTTATGGTGTGCTCCTAATACTCTAGTTCAATGGTTGTCCTTTATTCTTAAATAGATAAAGCTATGTTTTGTATGGTTGGTCTCTCTCATTTTGGAAAGGACTTTAATACTAACTTAAGGTTAAACTCCATAGGAATTGATGTGATCATCAATATCTATGTTTAACATAAATTGTTTCTCTCTCTAGGAATGTCTTGAATAATATCCTAGGGTTCCTCTTAAAAATGATGATTTGAATACTTGGATGTATATCCAAGGTTTAGCTCAAGGTTTGTTATTGCTTCTCTAATAAATACTATAGAATTCTCACCTCTCTAGGTTTGATGTGTAATAACTTGGAATGGAGAAGAGTTGTATTCCTTAGTTGGATCTCCTTGTCTTGTTCCCAAGATTAAAGTAGAATGGATATCATAGGGTTTATGATAAGAGCATAGATTAGTTTAAGACATGGAGAAGATAAGTGAAGAATGGTTTCTCCATTTATTGTTACTTGATTTCCATATAGATGTATGTTCATATGTTATGGTAAGGATTACCATATTATAATCTTTTATAAGATCAAGCATTTGATCATTGAGTAAAGTGTTGTTGTGTTGATTATTAGTTCCATTTGATCTAACCCCTTAGATCAAATCATCTCTGCCCAAAACAAGGTTTTAGCAATGTCACATTGAGGTTTATAACGCTTGACTTGATGAGCTACTTCAATTCCACCAAGGTCAAGTGAAACTTTAGTTACTGTGACTGTTTTACTTTAAAGCGCGAAAATTCCCCAGATTTTCTATGCATGAATGCAATGCACACATCTGTTTCCTCTATTTTTGTAACCCCAATACCTGGGATATTACACCCGGCCCCGATGGTGAGCTTGGTTGGAGCGGAAGCAATGGCGCATTGCGAGTCAGTTTGACCGGCGAGGTTCATTGGGACGAACAGGTCAGAGCATCCAAATTACCCTTATACTGAATCTGTGTAGAGGAATTGTTCAATTTAAACTGAATTTGTTGGCTTCAGTTAAATGTGCAACGCCTAGGTAATGTTGTACAGAGAGTCGATCTTGCAGGACAGAAGCAGTGCAACTACTCTACTATGGTGAGGAAGATCGTAACAGAGAATATGAAGTTGGAAAAGCAAGTCGTTGATCTGGAAGCTGTGATCTAGCGAATGAAGCTAGAGAAAAAGATGATTTTAAGAGCTCACAAGGCAGCTATGGGAGTGAGAGAGAAGAGGGAAATAGGCTTTGTTGTTCTAGTTGCCTCATGTATCACTGTGTATGTAGTGTGTGCACTGATGATTAGGGGATTTGTGTAAATCCCCTGTAATGTTCCTAGTCTGAAAACCTGTAGTATTTGCACTGATGTATGAATTTGAATGAACAAGCTTGTGATTTGAAGGGAAACCAGCATAAAATGTGAATGAACATGCATGTATTTTATTTGATGAACAAACAGTATTGGCAGTAGTAGGAAACTAGTATTGGCAGCAGAGGAAAGCATGACAGTAGCACCATAATTAAGGTAAAACCAGTTCAACCTGGGAACATTGTGCAATACAAGCTGACAATAGAATGTATGACAGTAACTTCAGACAAGTGCGACCTGGGAATATTGTGTACTATTAAATTACAAAAGAGTAGACACTAACATCAACCAAACCTAGTAACTCCAGACAAGTGCAACCTGGGAACATTGTCTACAGGTTTCCATCAGTAGGTGCATTTTGAGAAACTAGAATTTCATCTCCAGTTTCATCTGTTGCAGCATTTAGGTCTGGAATTCCTTGTCCACCATTCTGGACTCTTTGCTCATCATCACCAAAAATGGGATGTTAAGTAGAGCCTGGCCCTGTTCTGTAGTTTCTCCTCCTAGTTGCCCCTCTTCCAGATGTGCTTGCAGTTGTTTTCTTGTTCCCTGTAGCTCTTGCACTTTCTGATGTGCTTGCAGTTGTTGTAGTTGGAGCTATTGCATTGCTTCTACTGCTTGCTCTTCCCCTTCCTCTCCCTCTCCCTCTCAAATTGCCTCTAGTGCTTTTTCCTATTCTTTTTGGGCCTTCCCATTACCTTAGTGTACAGAGGTGGATGTACATGTACTCCACTGACTTTCTCCCAAAATTTTCTTCCTCTAAGTGGATGCAAATTGTAGGCATAAGCTCTTTTGAATGTTTCTATGCTGTTAGAGCTATGCTCTAGGGTCTCAGGGTTTATCATGTCTGTTCTCCAGCAAGCAAGAACATGATGGCATGGAATTCCAGTAAGTTGCCACCTTCCATAGTCACAAGTTCTAGTCTTTAAATCCACTGAGTAATCAGGTGAGACTGCTCCTGTTGATGACACTTTGTACTCTCCTCCTCCTGTCCAGTGACCATGCAATTCTTGCTCAACTCTAGGAATTTACCAAGTTTTTTTTTCTGATCTTGGGGCAGATTGTTCCATGCCATTTCTCTGTTTCCTTCTGTTTACTGACTATTCTGTCAACCATCTTGTAGAACACAGTCTCCAACATAGATAGCATGGGCATTTCTCTTGCTTCCAAAACATAGCTACAAGAAAGTATTCAGAAATGACAAGTGATAAGTGCAAATTGATAAGTGATAAGTGGTACATGATAAGTGATAAGTGGTTAACAATTTACCTATTGAAAACCTCACTCTGGTTATTGAGAAGCATATCACACTTTGGAAAGGTACTGAAAAAAGCATTGATCCATGTGCTAGGTACTTGTTCTTCTAGCCTTGCATAAGCAAAAGGACTATTAGCTTTCAGTTTATCCATGTTCTGCAGCCACTTTGGATTGTTGGTAGACCTAGCTATAGCCCACATGTCATTCTTCAGCCCTTTGCATATCTTCAAAAGTTTCTCCCAAATTATGTGCACTGCTAGAGCTTCCTTCAACTGCCGTTGGAGTGTTCTTCCTCAGGTTCCTTGGCATTTAGTTGGACTAGTTACTTCTAGCAATGGTGGACAACCATGGATGATTAATACGTCTCCAACGTATCTATAATTTCTGATGTTCCATGCTAGTTTTATGACAATACCTACATGTTTTGCTCACACTTTATAATGATTTTATGCATTGTCCGGAACTAACCTATTAACAAGATGCCGAAGCGCCAGTTCCTGTTTTCTGCTATTTTTGGTTTCAGAAATCTTACACAGGAAATATTCTCGGAATTGGACGAAACAAAAGCCCACGATCTTATATTTCACGGAAGGTTCCAGAAATCCGAAGGGGAGACGAAGATGGGCCAGGGGGCCCCCACACCATACCTGGGCGCGGGCCACCCCTTGGCCGCGCCACCAGGTGGTGAGGGCACCCTGGTGCCCCTCCAACTCCGCCCTTTCGCCTATATAAAGCTCCGTCTCCGAAAACCCTACAACAATCGACGAAACTCCAGAAAGACTCTAGGGGCGCCGCCGCCATCGCAAAACTCCATTTCGGGGGACTGAAGTCTCTGTTCCGGCACGCCACCGGGACGGGGAATTGCCCCCGGAGTCATCTCCATCGTCACCACCGCCATCTTCATCGCCGTTGCTGTCTCCTATGACGAGGAGGGAGTAGTTCTCCCCCAAGGCCGAGGGCTCTACCGGTAGCTATGTGGTTCATCTCTCTCTCCCATGGTGTGATCTTTATGTGATCATGAGCTTTGTATCACTATTAATCTATGTTCTACTCTAGTGATGTTATTGAAGTAGTCTATTCCTCCTCCATGATGTAATGTTGACAGTGTGTGCATCATGTAGTACTTGGCGTAGGTTATGATTGTAATGTCTTGTAGATTATGAAGTTAACTATTACTATGATAGTATTGATGTGATCTATTCCCCCTTTCATAGCTATTGTTAACAGTGTGTATGCTATGTTAGTACTCGGTCTAAATTGCCACGGTCTATTATGCACTCTAGAGGTTACTTTAATATGAACTCCGGATGTTGTGGAGCTTGTTTACTCCGGCTTGAGGTGTGCTTTTATAGCCCTACACAATGAATGGTGTTTGTTATCCAACAAGAGAGTGTGAGAAAGTAGCACAAGTGAAGAGAAGTTATTTATTTATGTGATCATTGTTGAGAGTGTCCACTAGTGAAAGTATGATCCCTAGGGCTTGTTTCAAAATATCGAATCACCGTTTATTTACTGTTCTACTGCATGTTTACTTGCTGCCATATTTATTTCAGATTGTTATAACCACTCATATTCATCCATATCACTTGCATCTTACTATCTCTTCGCCGAACTAGTGCACCTATACATCTGACAAGTGTATTAGGTGTGTTGGGGACACAAGAGACTTCTTGTATCGTAATTGCAGGGTTGCTTGAGAGGGATATCTTTGACCTCTACCTCCCTGAGTTCGATAAACCTTGGTTGATTCACTTAAGGGAAACTTGCTGCTGTTCTACAAACCTCTGCTCTTGGAGGCCCAACACTGTCTACAGGAATAGAAGCGTGCGTAGACATCAATGATCACATCATCTCTGAGGGATTTGAGAAAGTTCGTGTGATCAACCAATAGAACACGAGTTTTCTGGTACCTCACTGCATTGCACATTGCTACAATATCTGCATCTTTCTGTATGTGCAAACTAGCCCATCTGTTATCTCATTTCCAGGTTGACACTAGTACACATGCATTCTACCATCCCTCTCATACCCCATCTGACTCAGCAGATCATCAATCCAGAGAATGGACCAGGTCTCAGTACTGCAGTCATCCACCACTCAATTGATGGTTGAATGTATGACAACTTCTCATGTAAGCCACTGATGGCGTGTAACTCACACGTTCGTTGGGAACCCCAAGAGGAAGGTATGATGCGCACAGCAGTAAGTTTTCCCTCAGAAAGAAACCAAGGTTTATCGAACCAGGAGGAGCCAAGAAGCACGTTGAAGGTTGATGGCGGCGGGATGTAGTGCGGCGCAACACCAGGGATTCCGGTGCCAACGTGGAACCTGCACAACACAACCAAAGTACTTTGCCCCAACGAAACAGTGAGGTTATCAATCTCACCGGCTTGCTGTAACAAAGGATTAACCGTATTGTGTGGAAGATGATTGTTTGCAGAAAACAGTAGAACAAGTATTGCAGTAGATTGTATTTCAGTAAAGAGAATTGGACCGGGGTCCACAGTTCACTAGAGGTGTCTCTCCCATAAGACAAACAGCATGTTGGGTGAACAAATTACAGTTGGGCAATTGACAAATAAAGAGAGCATGACCATTCACATACATATCATGATGAGTATAGTGAGATTTAATTGGGCATTACGACAAAGTACATAGACCGCCATCCAACTGCATCTATGCATAAAAAGTCCACCTTCAGGTTATCATCCGAACCCCCTCCAGTATTAAGTTGCAAAGCAACAGACAATTGCATTAAGTATGGTGCGTAATGTAATCAACAACTACATCCTTAGACATAGCATCAATGTTTTATCCCTAGTGGCAACAGCACAACACAACCTTAGAACTTTCTGTCACTGTCCCAGGTGTCAATGCAGGCATGAACCCACTATCGAGCATAAGTACTCCCTCTTGGAGTTACAAGCATCTACTAGTAACGGAAAGCATGCAAGATCATAAACAACACGTAGATATAACTTTGATAATCAACATAACAAGTATTCTCTATTCATCGGATCCCAACAAACGCAACATATAGAATTACAGATAGATGATCTTGATCATGTTAGGCAGCTCACAAGATCCGACAATGATAGCACAATGGGGAGAAGACAACCATCTAGCTACTGCTATGGACCCATAGTCCAGGGGTAGACTACTCACACATCACACCGGAGGCGACCATGGCGGCGTAGAGTCCTCCGGGAGATGATTCCCCTCTCCGGCAGGGTGCCGGAGGCGATCTCCTGGATCCCCCGAGATGGGATCGGCGTTGGCGGCGTCTCTGGAAGGTTTTCCGTATCGTGGCTCTCGGTACTGGGGGTTTCGTCACGGAGGCTATTTGTAGGCGGAAGGGCAGGTCAAGAGGCGGCACGGGGGGCCCAAACTATAGGCCGGCGCGGCCAGGGGTGGGGCCGCGCCGCCCTAGGGTTTGGCCACCCCGTGGCCCCTCTTCGTTTCATCTTCGGACTTCTGGAAGCTTCGTGGAAAAATAGGCCCCTGGGCTTTGATTTCGTCCAATTCCGAGAATATTTCCTTACTAGGATTTCTGAAACCAAAAACAGCAGACAAAGAATCGGCACTTCGGCATCTTGTTAATAGGTTAGTTCCAGAAAATGCACGAATATGACATAAAGTGTGCATAAAACATGTAGATAACATCAATAATGTGGCATGGAACATAAGAAATTATCGATACGTCGGAGACGTATCAGCATCCCCAAGCTTAGTTCTGCTCGTCCCGAGCAGGTAAAACGATAACACAGATAATTTCTGGAGTGACATGCCATCATAATCTTGATCATACTATTTGTAAAGCATATGTAGTGAATGCAGCGATCAAAACAATGTATATGACATGAGTAAACAAGTGAATCATAAAGCAAAGACTTTTCATGAATAGCACTTCAAGACAAGCATCAATAAGTCTTGCATAAGAGTTAACTCATAAAGCAATAATTCAAAGTAAAGGCATTGAAGCAACACAAAAGAAGATTAAGTTTCAGCGGTTGCTTTCAACTTGTAACATGTATATCTCATGGATATTGTCAACATAGAGTAGTATAATAAGTGAAATAAGCAAATATGTAGGAATCAATGCACAGTTCACACAAGTGTTTGCTTCTTGAGGTGGAGAGAAATAGGTGAACTGACTCAACATTGAAAGTAAAAGAATGGTCCTCCATAGAGGAAAAGCATCGATTGCTATATTTGTGCTAGAGCTTTGATTTTGAAAACATGAAACAATTTTGTCAACGGTAGTAATAAAGCATATGCATCATGTAAATTATATCTTATAAGTTGCAAGCCTCATGCATAGTGTACTAATAGTGCCCGCACCTTGTCCTAATTAGCTTGGACTACCGGATCATCACAATGCACTGTTTTAACCAAGTGTCACAAAGGGGTACCTCTATGCCGCCTGTACAAAGGTCTAAGGAGAAAGCTCGCATTGGATTTCTCGCTATTGATTATTCTTCAACTTAGACATCCATACCGGGACAACATAGACAACAGATAATGGACTCCTCTTTTATGCATAAGCATGTAACAACAATTAATAATTTTCTCATTTGAGATTGAGGATATATGTCCAAAACTGAAACTTCCACCATGGATCATGGCTTTAGTTAGCGGCCCAATGTTCTTCTCTAACAATATGCATGCTTAACCATAAGGTGGTAGATCTCTCTTACTTCAGACAAGACGGACATGCATAGCAACTCACATGAAATTCAACAATGAATAGTTGATGGCGTCCCCAGTGAACATGGTTATCGCACAACAAGCAACTTAATAAGAGATAAAGTGCATAATTACATATTCAATACCACAATAGTTTTTAAGCTATTTGTCCCATGAGCTATATATTGCAAAGGTGAATGTTGAAATTTTAAAGGTAGCACTCAAGCAATTTACTTTGGAATGGCGGAAAATACCATGTAGTAGGTAGGTATGGTGGACACAAATGGCATAGTGGTTGGCTCAAGTATTTTGGATGCATGAGAAGTATTCCCTCTCGATACAAGGTTTAGGCTAGCAAGGTTTATTTGAAACAAACACAAGGATGAACCGGTGCAGCAAAACTCACATAAAAGACATATTGAAAACATTATAAGACTCTACACCGTCTTCCTTGTTGTTCAAACTCAATACTAGAAATTATCTAGACCTTAGAGAAACCAAATATGCAAACCAAATTTTAGCATGCTCTATGTATTTCTTCATTAATGGGTGCAAAGCATATGATGCAAGAGCTTAAACATGAGCACAACAATTGCCAAGTATCACATTACCCAAGACATTAATAGCAATTACTACATGTATCATTTTCCAATTCCAACCATATAACAATTTAACGAAGGAGAAACTTCGCCATGAATACTATGAGTAGAAACCAAGGACATACTTGTCCATATGCTACAGCGGAGCGTGTCTCTCTCCCATAAAGTGAATGTTAGGATCCATTTTATTCAAACAAAGCAAAAACAAAAACAAACCGACGCTCCAAGAAAAAGCACATAAGATGTGATGGAATAAAAATATAGTTTCAGGGGAGGAACCTGATAATGTTATCGATGAAGAAGGGGATGCCTTGGGCATCCCCAAGCTTAGACGCTTGAGTCTTCTTGATATATGCAGGGGTGAACCACCGGGGCATCCCCAAGCTTAGAGCTTTCACTCTCCTTGATCATGTTGCATCATACTCCTCTCTTGATCCTTGAAAACTTCCTCCACACCAAACTCGAAACAACTTATTAGAGGGTTAGTGCACAATAAAAATTAACATATTCAGAGGTGACACAATCATTCTTAACACTTCTGGACATTGCATATTGCTACTGGACATTAGTGGATCAAAGAAATTCATCCAACATAGCAAAAGAGGCAATGCGAAATAAAAGGCAGAATCTGTCAAAACAGAACAGTTCGTATTGACGAATTTTAAAATGGCACCAGACTTGCTCAAATGAAAATGCTCAAATTGAATGAAAGTTGCGTACATATCTGAGGATCATGCACGTAAATTGGCTTAATTTTCTGAGCTACCTACAGGGAGGTAGACCCAGATTCGTGACAGCAAAGAAATCTGGAACTGTGCAGTAATCCAAATCTAGTACTTACTTTTCTATCAACGGCTTAACTTGGCACAACAAAACACAAAACTAAGATAAGGAGAGGTTGCTAAAGTAGTAAACAACTTCCAAGACACAAAATAAAAACAAAGTACTGTAGGTAAAAACATGGGTTGTCTCCCATAAGCGCTTTTCTTTAACGCCTTTCAGCTAGGCGCAGAAAGTGTGTATCAAGTATTATCGAAGGGTGGTGCATTCTCAGCGGGGTGCGGAGTTTTCTCAACTAGGCATAGTATATTAGATACATAAGTTTTAGCATCTCCCTTTTCATTAGTCTTAGGCGTGCTACTCTCATCAAACAAATTTTCAGGAACAAGCCAAGCATAGTTATTTTCTAGTGCATCATTCATAGCTAAGAGTTTACATGGTATTGGTGCTTTGATCTTCCCACCATCATCAATATTATTAGTGTATCTTATTCTATCCATGTCCATTTTTTCAAGGAGACTAACAAAATTAGTATTCGAACCAAGCATATTAAATTTAGCAAACACCTTTCTAGCTTCTCTTGCTAGACCACCAAATTCTCTAAGAAGGGTTTCTAAAACAAAATCTTTCTTTTCCCCTTCTTCCATATCACCAAGTGTGAAAAACATGTCGTCGTGCGTACCATACTCCGGGGCGGCCGCCAAGAACGGCCGTAGGTGAGGCGGCATCACGGCGTCGTCGCTGTCGCCGTCGCTGTGGAGGAGGAGATGTCGACGTACGCGCCGAAGTGATCACGGAGTGCTCGAGGTGGGCTCATATCGTCGTCGTGGAGGATTTAATGCACATTTATCCGCGTCATTAATGTCTATTTACTACCTCCACCCTCCAAGGGATACTACATAAATACCGCAGGGGCTTTCTCGTAAAACAGATGAGCAGGCAAGGCCAGCGTGTCATCCAGGTGTCAAATTCGGAACGGTACGTGCTAATTTCAACCCGCCTGTCAAGTTGACGGCTAAGTGGAGCACATTTTGCAACTTCATGGAGGACTTTGCACATGTTGGACAAGTTCATGTATGCGCCGTGCTATTAACTAAAAAATACCCCATCCATATCTCGTTGCTCGTATTCCCTACAAAGCCCGTCGACCAGCACTTCGCTGCCGACAGCTGGCAACACCGTCCTAATCTGTTGCAGCACCGCCGATCCAGACTAGTAGCAACTCCACCTAACGCTGGTAGTAGCACCGCTTGCCGTCGACAACATCGCCAGCCAATCACCTGCAACACTGCCGCTGGGCACTGGTAGTACCTCCACCGGGCGCTGGCAGATCCGCCGCCTTGCGCTAGCAGCACATCTAGCAACAGTTGGTAGCAATCCCTCTTGCCACTGGCAGCACCGACGCCGGGCACTAGTAGCACCACTGGCCATGGTGGGTAGCAATCTACCGCCGACAACACCACCCCTAGAGGTTCGTAGCACTTCGCTTGGAGATGGCAGCATTGTTGGCCATGGTTGGCAACAATTTCTCATGTCGTCGCAACACCTCTCACCACCCTTCCTTTGAAGCCACGTAGCTGTTCCTTGGTAGTATCGCCACCGTGTTGTTTCAGTACCATGTCTCAACGCCGGCAGCACTACATCTCAGCGCCGGTAGCATTGGCCTCGTCCCTTCGCCATTTCCATGAAGCACCTCAGCCCCATCCTTTGAAGCCTCGGAGCATCTCCATGATTCCGACTCCTACCACGGTCCACCACCAGCGGGCGCTGGTCCTCGTAGGTTTGCAAGCCCCCCGTGCTCACAACGGCGCCGCCTGCCACACACATGTCGTCGTCATCTCCGCCCTCCCCTGCGCGGGAGCGGTTGGGGACAAACGAGATGTGAGATGGGGGCTAAGGGATGAAGGCGTGGCAGAGGCGCCCTACCTGGAGATTGAAGATCTGTGGTGGCTCGTCACGCGAGCAAGGAACATGGGGGAGCGTCAGTAGCTGAGAAGGCTGAGACGAGCAGCCTCAGTTCCTGAGAAGCAAAAGGGAGAAAGGAGACGAGCGTTGGATGAATAGAAAGGAGAAGATAAGGTGTGTCCCGCTCTAGGACACGCGTCGCGCTCGACCGAGACGGAGGATCGCAAGACCGCGATCCCCCGGGTGAAGATAAGTGTTTTCTTATGCTAAAAGGTATGATTCCAAAAAGCATAAACATAAGAAATATGTAAATATGATATAAATGGATGTGAAAAACAAATGGTTTGAAAGCTCATAAATTTTTGTTAACTTGGTTGTTTGATTCTACGTGAATAGAAAAAACACAAGAATCCTATTAAAAATTACAAAACAAATATGACTAAATATCATTATCCGATTAAAGACATGTATTTTGTTTCACCATACCTGAAGCCGAGAGGGAGAATCTAGTCCAGAACCTCGACATGTCCTTTATGTCGATAGGCACAAGAGGAAATATTATTCCCAAGACACCGGAAGCAGGATATATGGCGACCCAGGCTTTCATACTGGCATCCAGGCCACCTCCCAGAGATCCAAGAGAAGCATTGTACAATATGGCTATGGTAGGAGTTGGAGCCATGGGAATAGCGTTCGCAAGTACAAGTACATCTCCCGAAGGTGCTCCATGGCAAAATAGTCCATGACCCACATTGGTAGTACAAGATCCTCCAAGAACGAGTGGTGCGAGAGATACAACAACACAGACGCGGGTCGGTAGAGCGCGGCAAGAAAGAAGAGAACATCGCCATTCACCAGAGGTCGATGAGGAGGATATGTGCAGACTCCCTTGTTTTACCCGACGAGTTAGTAAAACTCGGGTCCCAACCGGGTTTAAGTTGCCCAACAACTACAAGAAGTTCGATGGCCTGCAAGATCCTAAGGATTGTTTTTTTTTTGAGAAGTAACCACGTCTCTATTCATATATCATCGGATTACAGACGCAGAAACGACACGAAAACTCCAGAAACAACAGCTGTTCCGACACTTTGCACAAAAGACCTCACGAAACCAGAAAAATACAAATAAACCCAGAGATCTTTGTGCAGAGACGCCAACGAACATCTCCTGCGACCACCGCTGTCGAAGACGCCGGAGGGGAAGAAGATGAAACCAACACACCGAGGCTCGGAGAAGCACCCTCGCAGACACCGCTGCTTTGTGGACCTCTAATCGCACGCGCCGGAGACGGCGGAGTTGCCTTCTTTGGGGCACATCGGCCGGGGAGAGCCCCGAGCTTGTCCGAGCCGCCCCTCCGCCGAAGCCAATCGACGGAGTCGATGGAAAACAGCGACGACGCCCTTCTGCATCCTCCAAGCCCGCATCGGCCCAACCAGCTCCTGGAGTGTGCCGGCGAAACACCAGCTCTACTCCTGTACAGATCCTCAGCAGCTCCATGGCGACACCGAAGTAGTCGCAGCCACGACGGCGGAGACAGAGGAAAAAATCCACACAAGGGTCAATGCCGCCGCCGCGCCAACCCCCCAGGAACCCTAGACCCATGGATCCGCCTGATCCCTGGGCAGACATGGCTTCCAGCTCTCCGACGTCGCCATGGGAAGCGTCGTCGTAGTGGAGAATGAGCTGAAGCACCTTTATTCCTCCCGGCGCCACCTCCACCACCACAGCGCCGCCGGCAGACCAACTAGCCCTACTATCTACATGCCGGACACACAGGTCCGCGGTTCCCCCGCTCTCCCGCCGCCGAAGCAGCAGACGGAGAGGGAGGGAACCAGCGGTCTGGCCGGCGGCGAGATAAGGGAAACTTGGCTTCTCCTTTTCGCCTCTCACGAGTACTGTAGCAGGAATAGGGGAAAAGGAAAGAAAACTGAGGCACACGACAGGACCCTTCCTAAGGATTGGTTAGTGGACTACCTGGAGACGGTGAAGTTGATAGGTGGCACTAAAGCAACAACCATGCAAAGCATCCAGGTGCACTTGAGCGGAGCAACAAGATCATGGATAAAAAAGTTGCCGCTTGGATCCATCGACAGCTGGGAAACTTTCGAGGAGATATTTGTGAAGAATTTCCTATCCACATGCAAGAAACCCGCGTCATTGGAGCAACTAAGGGCTTGCAGACAGAACTATGATGACCCTATGAGGACATATATCGAGAGGTGGAACATCATCAAAAACTCGGCAGAAAACATCTGATGAGAGAGCAATAGATGCGTTTGTTGCTGGAATCCGAAGAAGGGACTTAGTTGAGGATTTGGGAAGGACCAATCCTAAGACAATAGCAGCACTTATGGAAATAGCGAATCGCTGGGCGGATGGAGAAGATGTTGTTCATAACAAGCGGCATAGGTCGCCTGAGGACGACCACGGCCGAAATAATCAAAATAGACGACGTTTCTCTCGATAGTTTTCTGATTATGATGGTCCTGGCCAAATATCGGCTGGCTTCTGAACAACTGGCGGAAATAACAATAGAGATGATTACCAGTGAAGTAACGAGCAACGAAGCGATCAGCGGGACGGTCCCCGTCCAAATAGACAAAATAATGGGCCTAGGTTCCAGAGGCCATATGTATCACCCGAGGATCTCCTAAATGGACCATCCAAAATGCACTTCTTCCTTGATAATAACGGGAAGAGGCAGTCAGGGCATCTGCAGAAGGACTGTCGAACTTTCTTAGCACTGCATAGATATGTAGGGCACACCAACACGCAGACAGTAAACAGGAACCCCCAGGGGCCAAGGAGTGAGATTCACCTTCCACCTCCACCCGCAATTACGGATGAATATCGACATCAGTTGCAATTGGCGGCACCTCCAAGCAATGGCCCTTATATTGACACCAATGTTGCGGTCTCGATGATTCAGAAGGGCAGGCCCTCCAATAGAGCTTAGAAAGTGATTCTGCGACAAGTTTTTATGGCAGAGAAGATGCCTCCACCAACAATCGAGTACCTAAATTGGCCAGGGCAAGATATCGGCTTCACCATAGCGGATCATCCGCAGCAAGTTCCATGACCAGGGCAATCTGCCTTGATCCTACCATCGGTAATCGCAGGATTCGATGTCTCGCGAATGTTCATAGATGGAGGCAGCAGTTTGAACCTTATGTATGCAGATACATTGAGAAAGATGAACATATCGTTGGCAAACCTAATACCAACTGACACGCGTTTGCATGGTATCACACCAGACAAGCCAAGTTATCCATTGGGGAAGATCAATCTCGACGTTCGGTTTGGAACCCGAGAAAATTACAGAAGAGAGAAGTTGGAGTTTGAGGTCGTGGATTTCCCGTCACAGTACCATGCTTTGTTAGTACGACCCGCTTATGCAAGGTTCATGGCAGTACCACACTGCACATATCTATTGTGGAGACTCCCTGGACCCAAGGGCCCAATCACAGTAAAAGGCAGTTTTGCGCTAGCCGATAAATGCAATAAGGACTTTCATCGGTTGTCAGAAACCTTCAGGATGCAAGAAGAATATATGGCGTCAAGGCTAACAACTGACTATGATGTGTTGCCTGATGACAGGAGGCCACTGAAGGAGCCAACTTTTGATACTACCAAAAACTCAAAGGAAGTACAGATCCACCCGACAGATCCAAAAAAGACGACATCCATTGCAACAAACATGGATCTCGCATAGGAAAGCGTGCTCGTCGAGTTCCTCCGTGAGCGCTGGGAAATCTTTGCATGGTGTCCAGCTGACATGTCAGGAGTACCCAGGAAACTTGCCGAGCACCATCTTAACTTGGATCCAATTGCTAGACCAATCAAACAACCTTTGCGGAGTTTTTTGGAGCCAAACCACAAAGCTATGCTGTCAGAAATTAATTGACTCGGAGAAGCAGGATTTATCAAGGATTTACACACATAAGCCACATGGGTAGCGAACCCAGTGCTGGTCCCGAAGAAAAACACAAAGGTCATTCGCATGTGTGTCGACTTCAGGTGTCTCAATAAACATTGTCCAAAGGATCACTTCCCCCTCCCGAGGATCGATCAAATTATCAACTCCACGGCCGACTGTGAACGTCTTTCGTTCTTGGACGCATACTCTGGTTACAACCAGATCCGACTAAAAGAAGAGGATGAGGTCAAAAAAGCTTTCATAACACCATATGGCATGTTCTGGTACAGAACGATGCCTTTCGGGTTGAAAAACGCGGGAGCAAAAGTGCCTTTCCACACAGATTGGCAAGAATGTCCAAGTGTACATCGATGATGTAGTCATAACAAGAAAGCAAGGATCAACCTTGATCGAGGATCTGAAGGAAACTTTCGACAACCTCAACAAATTCTGCCTCAAGCTGAACCCGACGAAGTGCTCTTTTGGCGTCCATGCAGGAGAACTTCTCGGGTTTCTGGTGTCAGCATGAGGAATTGAGGCTAATCCAGAGAAAATCCAAGCCATCGTAACAATGCGGAAGCCAACCAAACTAAAGGAAATACAACAATTAACTGGGCGAGTCGCGGCTTTAAGCAGATTCGTCGCCAGGCTGGGAGAAAAGGTGTTGCCATTTTATCCCTTGATCAAGCAAGGGGAAAAGTTCGAGTGGAACGAAGAAGCAGACAGAGCTTTTGAGGACCTCAAGCGTACAATCTCGACACCACCAATACTTGTGGCGCCCAAGGAAAAGGAACCTGTCATGTTATATATCGTAGCCACGCCTCAGGTGGTTAGCACAGTACTTGTGTTCGAAAGAGAGGAAGAAGGAAAACTTCATGGAGTCCAGCGGCCGGTATATTTCCTCAGCGAAGTTTTATCGCGTTCAAAACAGCGGTACCCGCAGTATCAGAAGTTAGCATATGGAGTGCTTACAACCGCAAGAAAATTGCGACACTATTTTTCGGCGCATCCGATAATAGTAGTCAACGAGGCGCCTTTGTCCAATATATTAAATAACCCAGAGGCTACGGGTCGTGTCTCCCTTTGGGGAATAGAACTTTCCCCTCGGGACATCACATATGATAAAAGAAAGGCAATAAAATCAAAGAGCTTACCAGATATTGTCGCGGAGTGGATGGAGCTACAAAATACGGGACCCCCAGACTTGTCGAGAACTTGGACCACGAACTTTGACGGATCCAAGAGGCTAGAAGGAGCTGGAGCAGGCGTGATATACTACAAGAAATGTGTTGATTTGTGACGCTCCATTTGTGACGATTTGGTGTAAAGTCGTCATAATTTATGACGATTTTACACTAAATAGTCAATAAAAACGGACCGTCACAAATCAACACATTTCTTGTAATTAGTGTCACCTCAAGGAGTCAAGCTGAAGTATGTATTGCGAATGACGTTCCCCAATGCATCCAATAATGAGGCGGAGTATGAAGCACTTATACATGGGATGAAGATGGCAAAGGCCTGTGGAGCAACCCGATTAAAAATCTTCGGTGATTCACAACTGGTGGCTCAACAGGTGATGAACCAGTGCGACCCAGTTAATGAAAGTATGATAGCATACAAAGAGGTATACAATGAACTCGAGATACTCTTTGATGGGTGTGAAGTAAATCATATTAGCAGACTCAACAATGACGAAGCCGATGTTCTCGCAAACATCGGGTCGCAATGTTTAGCAATACCACCCGGCGTATTTTGGGAAGAAATAACTGAAAGGTCAACCAAGGTAAAGAAGCATGAAAAGAAGAAGGAGAAGGCTGAGAAATACTCGGGGGCTCCAATAGGATCAGAAGCAAACACATCGGGAGATGAGGAGGAATCGCATGAGGTAATGATGGTGGTGCAAATTCCTTGGATGCAGGCATACGCAGCATACATCCTAAGGAAAGAACTACCCGAAGACCCGGTAGAAGCTAGGCAAGTTATTCGACGGTCCAAAGCTTTTACTGTGATAAAAGGAGAGATGTATAAACGAAGTATATCGGGAGTATTGCAAAGATGTGTTACACCCGAAGAAGGAAGAGTTATTCTGAAGGATGTACACGAGGGAGTATGCGGGCACCACGCAAGAAGTCGAGCAATAGCTGCCAAGGTTTTCAGGGCAGGATTTTACTGGCTGACAACAATAGAAGATGCAAAGGACATAGTGCGTACCTACGATGCGAGTCAAAGATTTGCAGCAAAGCCTCATTCTCCGGCAGCAGAGTTGATGCCAATACCCTTGTCATGGCCTTTCGCTCAATGGGGCCTTGATATGGTGGTAAAATTACATAAGGCGTGGCCAGGAGGATATGAGTATATGCTCGTGGCTGTCAAAAAGTTTACCAAGTGGATTGAGGCAAAACCAATAAACTCGCCAGATGCAGCATCGGTGGTAAGCTTCGTCAAATGTATCGTTTTCCGATTTGGCGTCCCTCATAGCATTGTCACGGACAATGGCAGCAATTTCACTTCCACGGAATTCAAAGCATATTGCGCAGAGGTAGGCATCAAACTACACTTTGCGTCAGTTGCGCATCCTCAAACCAATGGTCAAGTCGAGAAAGCAAACGGTATCATTTGCAATGGCATCAAGAAACGGTTGATAACACCTCTGGAGAAAGCTCGACACACTTGGCCAGAAGAGTTGCCTAGCGTCCTATGGAGTATATGAACAACACCCAACACAGCAACATAGGAAACCCCGTTTTTCTTGGTTCATAGAGCCGAGGCAGTGCTGCCGATAGAAATAGAACACAATTTTCTGAGAGTGGCGGAATATGATGAAGAAACTTCGCGAAAAGCATTAGAAGACGATGTCGACGCACTTGATGAGGCTAGAGACGAGGTGTTGTCAAGGGTCACTAAGTACCAGCAAGACTTGGAAAATTATCATAGTCGACGATTGTGTCCAAGGTCTTTTCAAGTGGGCGACCTAGTTCTTCGGCTTACCCAAGATAGTCATGAAAAGTTCGAGTCACCATGGGTAGGACCTTACATCATCACAGAGGTGATCGCGGAAGGAACATACAGGATAAAGGACAAGAAGACAGAGGTCGCAGAGAAAAACCCATGGAACGTGGCGCAGCTTCGGCGTTTTTACGAGCAGAAGTTAAAATAGAAATATGCATGTAAACATACATTGTACTGAAAAAGCTCACGAGTTTTCAGACGCACTCTTTTCCTTTCAGGGTACCGAGTGGGGATGAAAGGTTTTTAATGAGGCGGGCTCGTGATGCTGCAATATAGTAAAGATATTGGTGATAATCTTTTTCTTCGATAGGCTCAGAGGTTTACAAAACTGACAAAATAAACTCGATATTTACAATATATAGAACACAAATTATTTGCCTTGGTTACAACACCTCGCAAGTAATAAACATACATACGCCTATTAAAAATACTCGGGGGCTAGAGAAGGAAGAAAATATAAATACACATGGTTCTCGCAATTTACATACTTCTCGCAATATATAAGACGTTTCTCAGAAAAGAAAAATTTGGAAAAAGGGAAAAGTTCATTCATTTCCTATAAGATCATCTATGTGTATCCTTTTGTTTTCCTTGGGAGCACCCATGGAATCAGCATAATGGTTGTCGGAGAAATACTCAGCATCCATCCAAAGAAGATCTGCAACCATATTTTCGGCTACAGGCGATAGTTCATCGTGGATCTTGTCGACGTTTCTCCTTCGTCTCTTTAATTTGGCATGACAACGCTCAAGAGTGTCGGACATATCCAGTTTCGGGTGGCAGATTTGTAACATGATCATAGCAAATCTAGCACCAGCAAGTAATTGAGCCTTCACAAAACCATGGATTTGCTCCACACTTTTGAACTTGTTCATCAACTCAGGAAGGATTTTTGCCTGAGGATTTTGAGGAAACATGGCGTTGTAAACCATGGCCAGAGTTCTGGTGCAGAATTCAAGGTACTCCCGTACCTGACCAGCTCGATCTTGGAATCGCACAATCTGTCGGGTCTGTTCTTCGGAAGCCCAGAAGCTGGAGTTGTACTGTTGAGCAAAGTGAAGAAGAACTTCAGATTTTGCGTCAACGCGCTGATCTTCGGCAGTGGCATCCAAGAAAGGGCCTACCCATGTCACAAACTATAATGAGGATTGAAAAACTCATACATGGACAGAGGAGAGGAGAACACAAAGGGAAGAACTTACCCGCCATATCCAAGCTCGCGTCATTCAACAACTCAAGCATATACTTTTCTCGGGATGTAGCTTGTAAAGCTTCAGCTATTGCAGAATCTTTCGAGACTAAGGCTTCCTGAGCCTGTTGAAGAGCTACTTTTTCTCGTTCGGAAGATTTGCCGGATTGATCCACGACAATAAGGGACTGTTTCTTCATGGCTTGGAGCTGCTGCCGAAGTTCAGATAATTCCAGGAGTCCAGAGTTAACGCACGAGGAATCGTCCAATAAAACGTCGTCAGCTATCCGTTTGGAGCAAGACGTAGCAGGGGATGCAGGTGATGGCCCAGTATTCTTAGAATAATTATCAAACACCAACTGGAAGAAGAAAACGAGTCGACATCAATTACCACAATGGCTCATTCCTTTTCATTGATAAGTCGAGATATTTACAAAAGTAGGGGTTCATTACTAATGGTCAACTCCTAGTGAGTCGACATAAATAGTCGTATATCATAAGGATATCGACATCTACCAAAAGAAAGTGAACAAACAAAGGAGTAAGTTGGTCTACTTGACCTCCGGCCTGGCAGTACTGGAGGAAGCAGCTGGCTTGTATCCGAGGAAGGAGAGAATCTTCTTTGAATGCGGCTTGGCAGCCTTAATCAAGGACTGCCACTTCTCCTTGTTTATCCCCTTCGTTTCACCAGCTTTCGCCCAGTCGACGTTTTTCTGGCTTTCGGCAACCAGGGCTATGGTATCTTCAACTCCAATCTTCAAGTTCTCTTGCCGAAAAGTTAGCCCAAGATCCTCTTCAGGAGTGAAGTGCTTGGCAAGATCGGAGAAGGTGTCTGGTTGTTTTTTCATCGGGAAGAAATAGGGGAAGAGGCGCGTAAATGCGGTTCACGCATCAGAAATACCGCGGCGCGCCAGATCCCCATGAATTTCAAGAAGGGAAAGGGCGTCGAGAAGACGATCCCCTTCAGGCTCCTGAAGTTTAAAATCTTGACCCATTTTTCCTGCTGAAACAAAGCTCGGGTTATCAACAAGTATAAGGAGAGTTAATCCTAGAAGAGACTCGAGCAAAGTGATCAACAAACTTACTGAAAAAATGCCGATCTTGCGATTCTAGGCGGCCAATGATATCCTCTTCACGTGCAATCTATTGATTTATCTTCTTGCTTAAAGCAGTTTCAGCTTGATGGAGTCTCTTTCGAAGATCTTCAACAGACGCAGCGTCCTGTTCACCTTTCTTGCGAGCCTTTTCGCTTTGCTCAAGATTGACGGCAAGATCATTGGCACGTTTGTTAGCTTTGGCGAGATCCTCTAACAGAAGGAAAATAGGGCAGGAGCGTCAAGTCAAAAACTAGAATATAGTCTACTCATTGATTAGTAAAAACATCACATAAGTATGACGGTTTACCTTTCAAACCTTCGACAATATTACGGTACCCAATAAATTGAGTACCGAGATTGATGAAGTGCTTCATCAGAGGATGTAGCAAGAGAGGTGATGGAAATATTAAGAGGGGAAAAACCGGACAAACGACACAAAATAGCTGTAAGGGTACTTACATCATCCAAGGAAGGAGTCGCCGAACTCCCGGCCAAGAAGCCTAATTCCTTTCCAATTTCAATCCTCGCTCTTTTCGGCGAGGAGGCTCGGGGGATGATGACAGGAGTCGACATTTCCAAAGCTTGGGGATGAGGAGGCGAGGTTTCCTCTAGTGCACGGCGAGCTTCCGAAAGAACTAAAGTTTGCGACATGCTTGTTGGAAAAGTCACATTGGCAGCAGGTTCTTCTTCCTCTTCGCCACTATCGACAAAAAATAATATAAGGATATTCACAAACAATATATAAAAAGAAAAAGAAGGCAGGATAGCGTACGAGCTAATGATGGCATCATCATAAGGGCAGAAGGCACCCTCTTCCTCGGGAGAAGCTTCCTCGGCAGGTGACCCACTGGGTTTGGAGGTGCCGAAATCTTCAACTTCACCCCTCTTCCTTTTCCTTTGTGGAGAGGCAGCGGAAGGAGGAGAGTGTGCAGATTCGGTAGCCTCCGATTCTATTTTCTTTATCAGAAGAATCCGCGGATTTGGGAGAAACTGCGACTTCACTTTCAGGGCGAGAAGCGCCCTGAGAATTGTCGGTAATGAGGATCCGTTCATCGACGTCCCCACCTTCAGGTAGGGGAGGACGAGAGGATAAAATTTGGTGGTTCTGCAGAAGAACAAATCAACAACAAGGGACAGTTAAGAAAGACAGAGGTTGACAGCAAGACAGTAAGATAGCAAGATAGCAGTCGAAATTTGAATCAAAGTCGAGAAAGCAAGTTAATCAAGATAGTAGCCAAAAAATTATAAACTCGAGAGATAAATTACTTACTTTGGGGAGGGCATTGGTGCCGCTGTATGGCTCCACGCGACATGAGGTTGGAACTGTATCTGTTTTTGCTGAGTGATGAAAAACGTCGGACAAGCTTCTCCAAATCCTTCACAGAGAGATCTTTGGATATGCGATCGACATCCTTCTCGCCAGCATACATCCAGAGGGGGTTTTTGCGAGCCTGTAGAGGATGTACCCTGATCCTAAGGAAATGCGAGGTAATTTGAACACCCGATAGTTCCTTACCGCGGGTGTTATGAAGCTCATGGATGCGCTTCATCAGCGCATCTGTCGCCATCTTTTCTTCCTCGGTAGCTTATGCGTCCCAGGAGCGGTGCCGGAGGATTTTTGCGCCACCATCAAAGGGCGCGACGTTGTATTCCTGCGAGCCAAAATACTCCTCGCAGATGTATAGCCACCTCATGCGCCACCCTTGGACGGAGTCAGGGAATTTGACGTCAAAATAATCGACGTCAGGACGGATACAGATAACAACACCCCCTACATTGTAGTTGGTTGTTGCGGCGAATGTAAAAAATGCGTTTCTACATGGCCCAATTTGGATGGGTCCCGAGAAAGCACTCGCAGAGGGTTATGAACATAGAGATATGGAGGATGGAATTGGGAGTCAGCTGATGTAGATGCAGCCCGCAAACAAAGAGTAATCCACGGAGGAATTCGTGGATGGGGGTGGACAGGCCGCGGATGAGGTGGTCGACAAACGTTACTCGATAGCCGATGCGAGGAGTGGGGAAGCTCTCCTCCCTAGGGAAGAGTAGCCCTTCTTCCTTCTTGGTCAGCCCGAGCTTCTTCAGCATATTGACATCTTGATTGGAGATCTTGGATCTCTCCCATCCGGAGATCTCAAAGTCCTCCGTCGCCATGCTGGTTTCTGGAGTGCTGTGCTTTGTGAGCCTTGCCCGCGGTGGCATTAAAGTAAGCGCCGGAGAGATTGTGGAGGAGCACGGGCGCAGGAGCTTGTTGGTTGCAATGGAAGCTTTGGAGATAGAGGATAGGAGCGCGGCGCAGCGAAGGGGATTTCTAAGGAAGACGATGGTTATTTGTAGCGGGCCACTAAACCGATGCGCCGTTGGATGATGAAGAAATAGATCCAGCACCTTACACCTGTAATCATGTATAAAATGGTCTTTTTACTGTGAAGTAACAAGACAGGCGCTACAGCGCGCGTGCCAGGGAAAGTGGAGGACGTGTGTCCCCACTTGCGTAACGTGTCAAACGACGCAGTGGTGAGGGTCCGCATGTCAGCCAGAGAACAGAACTCGCACCTTCCCAACACAACGATCGTCGCTATCGTCAGCATTGATGTCACCATATGGGAAATTTCGACTTCAGTTTTCCGAAGTTTGGCGACAAAGGAGTTCTTATGATGCAGGCAAAATAATTTCGGGAGCCTTTGGTCAAATACAAGTTTTGTTCAAATGCTCGGGGGCTATTTTTGTAGGAAGTCTAATATGAATCCTTGACTGTAGCCTCGGGGGCTACTCCCATCGGGAGCGCTGGTCGCGCACCCGATAAAGATGGAAGAACTATAAAAGTTGACAATATAGCGATAAAGATAATAAAAAGATGAGCCTACAACCAAGTACAAGCACTTGGCTGTAGCCTCGGGGGCTACTCCCATCGGGAACGCTGTTCGCGTACCCGATGAAATTGAAGAAGTCATAGTGAGCATATTTCGAGTTATGATATAACTCTTCATATACTCCCATCGGGAGGACAAGGTAAAAAATATACAAGTCATCATTTGACTCGACCAAATGTGCTATTCCAACAGCCAAAAAGGCACTCGACAATATATTCTCAGAGCGCCTCAGTCGCGATTTAATCTCTGAATGCCGCAAAACTTTGCGAAGGTAAGACCCCAGGATCCGTCTTGTGTGGCGTGGCATCGCACCCGAATGCGCTCTGCTACTTTTTTCCATATCAACAGATGCGAAGAAAAATCCTAACAGACGCGTTAGGTACCCGATAAAACATGACTGGAATTCGACAAATGGTAAGACCTTAAGCGGCACATGTAGAATTACGCGAGTATAACGAGATCATGTCCAGGGACTTGATCTTGATGTAGCTATTTGCGGGATTGCCACAAGAGCAGTTAACTGGTACCTGATCCGTCAGATGAACCAACCCCAATTACCGTTATCCCTGTAGAATATATGATTATCTTATGTAAGTCATTTAGTAACTCGAAGAAATCAGGTGTTGATTGTGATGATGGATGTTTTCCCTGATTCTTCGATTCAAGCAAAATCTCGGGGGCTACTGACATAGGCATCCCCAATGCGCTTTCCAAAGATGGTCCCGGGGTTTATTGAATGCCCATGAGTCGACGACTATGAAGCTCGGAGGCCCAATTAGCTAATAATATGGAAAGATAGAATTGTATTAGGAATAAAGACATTTGTAACTTTACGGGTCGAACTCAAAGAGTCTCCCTGTAATACAAAACCCTCGGCTCCGCCTCCTATATAAGGGGGAGTCGAGGGACGAAGAGAGGATCGATTTCATTGTCAACATAACCCTAGTTTTCTAGCAGTCAAGTACTTTTCCGGCTGAACCCTCGAGATCTACTTGCCCTCTACTTCCTACGAAAACCCTAGTCTACAATCCGTAGGCATTGACAAGTCGATACCTTGTCAGACGGTCCTAGAGAATCGTTAAATTCCTTTGGGTTTCTGCCAAGATCGAAGGAGAAGTATTCATATGTCCTTTCTTTGGTCACTTTCTTTGAACCAAACAGTTGAGTGGTACCAGCATCGGAAAGTTTCCTACTAACATGTTTCTCCTGATCTGTAACCCTAAGCCGACCGTGCATATAAGCTGGCAGGGATCAACTTAGAGGGCACGATTTACACAAACCCTCACTAGTAGAAACAAGGGCTTTGGTTTTTTGCTCCAAATAGTTTTTGCACCGGATTTGGCACGAATCGGTGCTAAAGGGGTCATTAGCACCGGTTCGTGCGGTCTGGACGTCCAGGGGACCAGCAGCGGCATTAGCACCGGTTCATGCGGGACCTTTTGCACCGGTTCGTGTTACGAACCGATGCAGAAGGGCCCTTTTGCACCGATCCCTTTTGCACCGATTCGTAACACGAACCGGTGCAAAAGGTTTTTCTGCCCCCCACGCACCTCCACCCCACCCCCCTGTGGATCGCCTTTTTTAACACTGTAAAATAGAAAAGAAAATGATATAAAATTCAAAAAATAAAATCTTTTGAGATTCATGTATGTTATGCAACCTACTATTAGGAAAAATTAACAAATTTGAATTTTCACATTTATAGCAAAAAAATGTTTGAAAAATGGTAAAACCGCATTAACTTTTGCATACGACGTCGAAAAAAAACGTATAATATATCAAAATCATCGTGGGAAAAAGTTACATCGGAATTCTCAAAATTCCAAATGAAGATATGAAAGCAGGAAGATTTTAGCTTTTTTCCATAAATTTAGGATTTTATATATTTTTATATTTTTTAAAATAAAATTAATAATTGCATCCTGCATAAAGATTGCTATTACTTTTAGCAAATTATAAGATTTTCAAATTTTTAGGTTTTAGGTTTGGCAAAAAAAATTCAAAAATTCAAAAATTCAAAAATTCAAAATAATTAAAAATAATAAATTATAAAGTTAACTTTTATTTATTTATTCAAGATTATTATTACAACATTACTTTGGTTTATTAAAATAATTATTTGAAATTCGAACAATAAAGAAATATGACATCGACCGACATGTTAATAGGATTGATATGATACTAGTATCACATACATGCGCGCGAAGCACTTGAATGGGGGATGGAAAGGAACTTCGAAGTTAAGCGTGCTAGTGCTAGAGTAGTGGGAGGATGGGTGATCGAGCGAGAAGTTTGAGCACGAGTAAGTAATTGGACTAGAGATAAGGGTAGTTAGAGACTAAACTTGTGAAATAACTAAAATAGTAGAAATTCAGAAAAAAAGAAAAAAAGGGAGTAGAAAAAAATTACGGTAGCGGGGTTCTACCGTGGCAGCGTTTTGTTGTGTTTTTCTGCCGCGACAGACCCTTTAGCACCGGTTCATATTACGAACCGGTGCTAAAGATTCTCCCGCTCGGACGCCCGGCAGCCGCCACGTGGTGCACCCTTTAGCACCGGTTCGTAACTGAACTGGTGCAAAAGGGGGGCTTTTTTGCACCGGATTGTTTGCACCGGTTGGGCATCCGGTGCATATAGCCCTTACAAACCGGTGCAAAAGGCCCGTTTTCTAATAGTGCCTAGCCTATGCGCAATCATGTAATTGCTACTCTCAATATCTATGATTTTTACCTACAGAGTCAATGCTATGTGCAACACTATTTTGGAGTTTTTAATTAAGATTGCCTAGTGTAGCAATAACATAGGAGATTCTATGTCAAGTTTATTTGATCGGCAAATACAAACGACCAGAATCAGTAAAGTACACACAGTAAGCATGTCGCAAACCACTGACCATGGTGTGGGAACCATACTAGCCGGATTCGGGGTACGGTGGTTCGTCCCTCGTACTGGATTCGATTAACCGGAAACGCTCCGTGGTTTGGTTAAAATTGCAGCGGATTCACGTTTTCTCTGCTCGGGATCGTTCCAGTTCGACAACTTGGAGAAAAACGGTGCGACGTAAGTTTCCCTTCCCAAATCGTATTAACTTCCATGCCAGAGTCCCGAGCCACTATATCTTTTCATCTCCCATTAGACTATTTGTTTTCCCTCCCCATCTTCAATTCTTCATCAGTGGAGGCAGCAAAAATCTCAGGTTTCCTTCGATTTCTTCTCCCATCCTCTATAAGTACTCCCAATGATAGAAAGATCTAATGGGAATTGGGATTTCGAGTATGTTTTCTTCCATGGTTTTGATGATTTGATCTTAATATTGCCCGTACCACACTACCGTACCGGGTTCACTGTACCGAAACGGCTCGGTTCGCATCCTCGATGTGTAAGATTCGATCTAGAGATGTGTACCCCTACAGTTTCCTATTTTTTCCATCCTCTGATCCCTGTCCCCCGTTTCCGTCCCCTGTACCCTCCGTACCAGAAACATGGCAACTATGGTGGAAACTGGGGTCATTGGTGTTGATGTTTCGAGTTGGCACTACATTAGAGCCGAGCAACCATGGCAGTGCAGCAACAGTATGGGCACTTAAAAAAACAGCAGGCTTGAAAGCCCCGCTTTGGATTAACAAAGCCATCAATCGGCCAGGAGTATAACGATTGCAACGACAAACAGAGAAGAAAAAAGAGATGCAGGGTTACCAACATACAAATCAGCACAAGCTGCAATAGGGAGGCTAAAAGGTAGGCTACAGTACACTAGCAAACTAGGTAGAAAGCTTGAACTCGAAGATGAAGGCACAGTCCACTGTTGCAAGGGCACGGCACCGCGACGGTCCGAACCGACAATCTCGCAAGCCCAAGAAGAGCGTACCCATGGCCGGTAGAGCAAAGTTGTCTTCATGCCTCGAGAGACTAAAGGAGGAGGGCTTGAAGGAGACCCCTCCAAAGAGGAGAACCGCGCCAAAAGCGTCCCCTTCACCCGCACTGGACGAAGCTTTGCCGAGCTTTTGCCACAGCCCAACCACCACCCCTAAAGACACAGCCTTAATGCTTATCCAACAACACATTGTTCCCACGGCATAAGGAAGAGACCACCAACATCGCCCACGGTAAGACACAATCCTAAAGAAAACCAGCCTTGGGTATCTAGGAGGCCGCGCAGACCGGGCATATCACCGTGTATAAGGATCCAGGGAGACAAAGGCGGCGACAAGCACAACACATGTGAGTAGGGTGTGACTGAACCATATTCCATCGTAGAAACCCGCAAGTTGAGCACGGAGGCGTGATCTTGTTACGAGAAAGGAGGGGCATTTGGTGGCGCCTCCAAGAACGAGCACGATGTCGAAGACGTCGTCATCACCCGTAGTGGCCAGGGCCTTGCACGGCTTTCGCCGATGTCCCACCCATATCCCGAAGCTAACCAGAGCCATGAGATAGCGGAGGGGGAACAGAGACAACACCACTAGCAATACCGCATCAAATATCGTCGGCCCAATAAGACTCACTGACCCCAACCCTAGGTCACCAAAGTGGAGATCAACACCGACACCATCCACACCTAGCCAACCAGCTGGACGTGCATGGCCCGACCCTATCACCCCGGAACAGCCCCAGCCGTCCTCAGCAATAGCATGATGCCCCGCCAAGAGAATGATGAGGCAACGGCGTGAGACATGTGCTGCCACCGCCACCCCCACAACGGTCACGCGACCGCGGCAGGTTGCCGGAAGAGTACCAGCGAGCGCCTCCCGCCCTGGAATGGCGTCGCCCAGGCTACCTAAGGCCCCTGCCCCATCAACCATCTTGTACCCAACAACACCACCAGAATTGCGACAACAACCGTCGAGAAAGGGCAGAAGCCTGACCAAGCCCTCTTAGTCAGATCTGGATCGAGGCCAACCGGTCAAATCGCCCCGCCCGTAGGTTGCAGCCGGAGAGGAGCTTGGTGGCGGCGCGAGGAGTACTGGTCTCGTCCGGTTATTTTCAATGTATTTATCCTTTTTTCTCTATGCAAATTATGTTTCCTATTAATAAAACTATTTTGTTAAAAAATAAGTTGGGCCGATGGGACCCTCGTACGTTCAAACGGACAAGAGATGCGGGCGACCGATTATGTGTCAAGGCATCTCCAACGGGGCGAGTGTCCGTTTGCTTTTGCCAGGGCCGAAAATGCATCGGGTACAACCTCCAGCTGGGTGACGCATAGTGACCGGGCCATCCGCGGCGACGCAAACCTGGATCAAATATGCGCTAGGTTTGCATCTCTGCGGACGCTGTGCGGATGTACCGGTCGTCTGCCTGGTCCTCGCACGGGCCCGCCTGGCAGGGGCACATATGATTCGTCTTCCGCGGCATTACTTACGGGCGGCATGCTGCAGCTTTTCCAGGGCCGCGTTAATGGTGCGCCTCGGTTTTCGCGAGCGTGCGCTGCTGGGAGGCACCACAGTGGCAGGATATTGAAAGTGAGATGGCGTCCGAGCCTCTTTGATATGGGGTGGCCCGATCTTCTCAGTAAGCAACGGTGGTGATGATGATCACGGGGAGATGGCAGCGGAGAAACACGACGATGTAGTGGATGATAACTTGTATGACGCAACGAGATCTCTCGATTGGTCCCTGTCGCCAATGCAACAGCTCTCAACCCTGCAAGATATTCGCAACTCCACACACTTGTGCACGTAGCCGCCGACCACGAAGCGGTAAGTTGCAACCGTCTAATTCCCAATGGAACAGCAGATCATACAAGACTTTTTCAGGATCTACACAATATCAAGCTATATGGTGTAGGGATTCAATAGTTTTGCTAGAGCAAACAACTAAGAACTAGGGTTTATCTTAAACGTGGTCTAAAGCAACTAGGGGGGCGTCCTGGGGACTTATATAGGCGTCCATGACGACTTCTGGTCGAAAAGATACAAGAATAACCGACCCAGAATAGATCTGGTCGAGACAGACTCGGACGGATCCGGTCTGGAATCCGGTCAACCGGGCCAGGGACCGGGCCGGCCGGTCTGGCATCCGGTCAACCGGGCGGCAACCGGAAAGTTCGCAAAACTTCGTCCGGTTTGACTCCGGTACGATGCGTCCGGTTGGCGCCCGGTCAACCGGGCCAGGGACCGGGCTGGCCGGTCTGGAGGTCGTTCTAACCGGGTGCTGGACCGGCCTGGACGTCGACTTCTCCTCTCGCGCTTGCCTCCCGCTCCTCCCTCGCGCGTCCATGAGATATCTTCATGTCCAGCTTCACGTCCATCTTGACGTCTATCTTCATGTCCAGCTGCTCCTCTACTCCTCGTGCGATGCTCGTCTCCTCTTGATACCTGATGATACATAAGTAATAGGACTTAGGCAGTATAAAGTTCTCATCAATCAAAGTACCATTTAGAAACAAATTCACCTGTTGTTTAAGTAGCTTCGCACGAGCCCTTGTAATTGGTCCAATCCGAACATCATTGGACTTGAGCTTCACAGCAGGTTCATCTTCATTTATCAATGACGGAGGTAGTGGTGTAGTAGGGATGTCCTCATCATCTCCCCCCCCCCTTCAAAAGGCTTCGACCTCGATGCTCCAAGGTCTTCTCCGTCATATGGTGTCAAATCAACAACATTGAAAGAATTACTGACACCAAACTCATCAACTGGAAGATCTATCGAGTATGCATTATCATTGATCTTGGCAAGCACTTTGTAAGGACCAGCACCACGAGGCTTCAACTTAGACTTCCGCGGCTTCGGGAACCTATCCTTGCGAAAATGTACCCAGACCATATCACCAGGCTTGAACAACATCTCTTTGCGCTTCTTATTCATCCGTGCAGCATTGCTCTTGCCTTTCTTCTCTATCAACTCTTTAGTCTTCACATGGATTTTTCGCACAAAATCTGCCCTCTTGGATGCCTCCATATTAACTCTCTCATGTATGGGCAAAGGCAACAAGTCAAGTGGAGTAATGGGTTTGAAACCATACATCACCTCAAAAGGACATAGCTTTGTGGTAGAATGTACCGCCCTGTTGTAAGCAAACTCTACATGTGGCAAACACTCTTCCCACTCCTTCAAGTTCTTCTTGATCATGGATCTCAACAGTTGTGACAAGGTTCGATTCACCACTTCAGTTTGTCCATCAGTTTGGGGCTGACAAGTAGTACTGAACAGTAGCTTTGTCCCTAGCTTTCCCCAAAGTGTCTTCCAGAAGTAGCTCATGAACTTCACATCACGATCAGAAACAATAGTCTTCGGGACTCCATGTAGTCGAACAATCTCCCTGAAAAACAGGTTAGCAATATGCGACGCATCGTCGCTTTTGTGACAGGCAATAAAGTGTGACATTTTAGAAAATCTGTCCACTACCACAAATATAGAATCATGGCCTCTTTTAGTACGCGGAAAACCCAACACAAAATCCATACTAATATCTTCCCAAGGTGTAGTAGGTGCCGGTAATGGAGTATACAAACCGTGAGGCTTCAGCTTGGACTTGGACTAGTTGCAAGTAATGCATCTCTTCACATACCTGTCCACATCCCGCCTCATCTTTGGCCAATAAAAATGATCAGCGAGCATGAGTAGCGTCTTCTCACGCCCAAAGTGACCCATCAAACCTCCAGCATGTGATTCCTGTAATAAGAGCAAACGCACAGACGATTCTGGAACACATAATTTGTTAGCTCGAAACAAGAACCCATCATGTATGTGATATTTTTCCCATGCTTTACCAAGAGCACATAAGCGATATGGTTCAGCAAAATCATGATCCGTAGCATAAAAATCACATAGCACTTCTAATCCAGGAATTTTAACATCAAGTTGAGTTAATAGCATATTCTTCCTAGATAGAGCATCAGCAACAATGTTATCTTTTCCCTTCTTATGCTTAATAATATACGGAAAAGACTCAATGAACTCAACCCACTTAGCAAGACGCCTATGCAAAGTAGATTGGGCTTTCAGATATTTCAAAGCTTCATGATCAGAATGTATGATAAATTCTTTTGGCCACAAACAATGTTGCCAAACCTCAAGAACTCTAATTAAAGCATACAATTCTTTATCATATATTGGATAGTTCAACTTAGCACCAGAAAGTTTCTCAGAAAAATATGCAATTGGGCGACCCTCTTGCATCAACACACCACCAATTCCAATACCACTAGCATCACATTCAATCTCAAATTGCTTATTGAAATCAGGAAGTGCAAGCAACGGTGCAGAAGTTAACAACCGTTTCAGTTCATCAAAAGCATGATCTTGGGCAACGCCCCACTCAAATGCAACACCCTTTTTAGTCAATTCATTCAAAGGTGCAGCAATAGTAGAAAAATTGGGCACAAAACGGCGATAAAACCCAGCTAGACCATGAAAACTTCTAACTTGACTCACATTCATGGGAGTAGGCCAATTTTGAATAGCTTCAATTTTAGACACGTCTACTTCTACTCCATGCTTAGAGACAACATAACCCAAAAATATGACCTTATCTTTGCAAAATGTGCACTTTTCAAGATTACCATAGAGTTTACTATCACGCAACACTTGCAAAACATGTCGAATATGTATAATATGATCAGATTCATTGCGGCTGTAAATTAATATATCATCAAAATACACAACCAAAAACTTGCCAATAAAATCACGCAAAACATGGTTCATCAGTCTCATGAAAGTGCTAGGTGCATTAGTTAAACCAAAAGGCATTACTAACCACTCATATAAACCAATTTTTTTTAAAGGCCGTTTTCCACTCATCCCCTTCTTTCATCCTAATTTGATGATAACCACTACGCAAATCAATTTTAGTAAAAACAGCAGCACCACTCAATTCATCTAGCATATCCTCTAAACGGGGAATAGGATGACGATATCGAATAGTGATATTGTTTATAGCTCTACAATCTACGCACATACGCCATGTACCATCTCTCTTAGGAACTAGAATAACAGGAACAGCACAAGGACTAAGGCTGATGCGGATATAACCTTTGTCGATTAGCGCTTGTACTTGCTTCTGTATCTCCTTTGTTTCTTCGGGGTTCGTTCTATATGGTGCCCGATTGGGTAGCGAAGCTCCGGGAATCAAGTCGATTTGATGCTCAATACCTCGCAATGGTGGAAGTCCTGCGGGTACCTCATCCGGAAACACGTTGCCAAATTCCTGCAAAACATTAGAAACACCAAGAGGAAGAGGGGTCATGTCGTTAGAAACCAAAACCGTACCCCTGTACAAGAGCACAAGAGGCATGGCTGTAGGATCCTCACTAAATTCTCTCATGTCTTCTTTGGTGGCTAATGAGACTAAGGAATTCACTCTCTCACTTTTCGTTATATCACTCACAACATTACAATTCTCTCGCCTATCTAAAGAAGCATCCTCCAAGTTGACTTCAACTTTCTGATGAGACTCATTGACAATTTGTTGTGGTGTCATAGGCTGTAAATTAATTTTCTTGCCCTTGAACTCCAAGTGATATGTATTGGCATGGCCATTGTGTTGCACAGAACGGTCATAGAGCCAAGGCCGACCCAATAGTAGGTGAAACACCGTCATAGGAACGACATCAAAATCAATGCAATCCTTATACGGTCCAATAGCAAACTCAACACGCACCGTGTGGTTTACCTTCATCTCACCATTGTCGCTCAACCACTGAATATAGTATGGATGTGGGTGCGGTAGATACTTCAACTTCAGCTTGGTACACAACTCTTTGCTTGCTAAATTGCGGCAACTCCCGCCATCAATAATGACCTTGCAAGCCTTGTCAGGACCAACTAAAGACTTTGTTTGGAATAAATTGCAGCGATGAGTAGATGCACTAGGCAACACATTAAGAGCACGCTGCGACACAACAATGGTGTGAGCATCAGACGGATATGCATCTTCACCATCAGTGTCATAGTCATCATCTTCTGGAGCATTAGGATCAACATCATCTCCAGTCTCGTATTCATTGTCCTCATTGGTAATCATGACTTTGCGGTTAGGACAATCTCTCTTAAAGTGACTCTTGCCACCACATGTATGACAAGCCATATCACGGTTACGCGCAGTAGACACATTAGAGCCACTCGTACTTGCAGCAGAGTCGGACTTCTTTGTGTTAGACACATTGGAGACCGGCTTACTAGGCGGAGTAGAGTAAGGGGTGGAGCGCGTCGAAGGCGCCGGCGCCATAGATGGGGCCGCGCGGGGTGTGAAACGCCCAGCTCCTGTAGCTCGACCTTTGATCTTTGCTTCGTCAGCCAACTGTGATTCAGCTTCTCTTGCATGATGTAACAATTGATTCATATTGGTGTAGCTGTAGTGACGAACAATGCCTTTGATATCATACTTCAAACCGTTGAGAAAACGCTGCATTGTCATCTCGAGAGACTCACGGACACGGCCACGCTGCATAATCAACTCCATCTCCATGTAGTATTCATCCACAGTCTTCACACCTTGTCTCAATAGAGTCAGCTTATCATATATATTCCGCAAGTAATTTGTAGGCACAAAGCGAAAAGTCATCGCCTCCTTCATAGCACGCCATGTGCGTATAGGTTGCTCACGATCCTCTTCGCGGTTACGAACAAAAGCATCCCACCAACGCAAAGCATAGCCATCAAATTCGGAAGAATCAAGCTTGATCTTCCGATCTTCAGTATAATGTGGATGTAAGCTCCACAACTTCTCAATCTTGAGCTTCCAAGTGAGGTATTCTTCAACATCAGCTCCTCCTTCAAACTTGGGTATAGAAAATTTGGGCTTACCCAAACCATCTTCCTCATCTTGTCCACGACCATTGCGGCCAAGTGGAGCCCAACCGCGAGGACGATTACCACGTGGCGCATCACGAGCATTGTGTGCGTCATCTTGAAGCTCAGGATCATCGTCATCTTCTTGTTGTTGTTGCGCGGTCAAATTCTCAACAGCTAAACGCAAATCAGCAAGACTGCGTTGTACATCCGTCATTTGATCTTGCATTGTAGTGATGGTCACATGAGTAGCATCCAGCTTTTGGGAGATCTCGTCAACCTTCCCATTAAGCACATCGTCCTGAGCGCGGAATTCACGTCGCATCTCATTACGAAGAGCCTCATACTCCCTCCATGTGATGATATCGGCAGCACTCTTGTTTTCCTGATTAACAATTTTATGATCACTATCAGACATCGTTAGTAGATTAGTGCACTAAATCAAAAATATATGATGGGTACTCTCACAACTCACTCAAAACTGATAAGAAAAGGATATCTTACCATTCCAAAGTAAATTAGTGTTGCTTACCACTTGTAGAAACAACTAGTGCACGGATGTAGCGAAGCGAATATCAAGGGTATAAGAACAAATCACACGACAAAGCAGGGTATATGTGGGGCTGTAGGTAGGCTACCTATTTGCACCAATAACAAGCTCTAGCGCTGACCGTAGATAACCAATGATACTCACACAAGGCGATATAATGGGGCAATGCAACTATATGTGGAAAAGGTTGCAATGCACAAGAGAGACGCTAGCAAAGCTCAACGAGCCAGGCACAAGATTGCTCAACTACAGGTGCAAAAGTAAACTTAGGCCTTCACTTGATTCAACTAGCACTGCACGTTTTCTTTTTTTGGAATTTTCTTTTTGTATAACACACGCAGCTATGTAGCTCTTTTTGCTTCTTTTCAATTTTCTCTTTTTTTTTTTAAATTTTCTGACACAAATCCTTGATAACACGACCAACAGAAATATGCAAAGCACCGATAACCTAACGAGCAGTCTGTCGAGCGGTAAAACTAGTCTCTTCTGGGGAAGTTCCTAGTCACTTTATATCGAAAGGATGTGTCTATGGTTGGGAACAAGCACACTGTACGCTATGTGGACTCGGAGTAACAAAAACTGACACTAGACGACAAAGTAAGACAAGATGATAGAGTAAACTCAAACCCTAAAATACTAGATGGAAAGAAAAGAGACGCAAAACAACTACGAAAAGCAACTAAAACTTGAAATTAGTGCAATCTAAGGCTATGGAAAACCCTAACCCTAACTTTTTATGGCTTTTTCTGGATAGGAAAACACTCACAACTCAACTATGGGGTGGATTGTGGATGGCTTACCGAGGAAAACTGGAAATCTGATACCAAGATGATATGGGGTGGCCCGATCTTCTCAGTAAGCAACGGTGGTGATGATGATCACGGGGTGATGGCAGCGGAGAAACACGGCGATGTAGTGGATGATAACTTGTATGACGCAACGAGATCTCTCGATTGGTCCCTGTCGCCAATGCAACAGCTCTCAACCCTGCAAGATATTCGCAACTCCACACACTTGCGCACGTAGCCGCCGACCACGAAGCGGTAAGTTGCAACCTTCTAATTTCCAATGGAACAGCAGATCACACAAGACTTTTTCAGGATCTACACAATATCAAGCCATATGGTGTAGGGATTCAATAGTTTTGCTAGAGCAAACAACTAAGAACTAGGGTTTATCTTAAACGTGGTCTAAAGCAACTAGGGGCGTCCTGGGGACTTATATAGGCGTCCAGGACGACTTCTGGTCGAAAAGATACAAGAATAACCGACCCAGAATAGATCTGGTCGAGACAGACTCGGACGGATCCGGTCTGGAATCCGGTCAACCGGGCCAGGGACCGGGCCGGCCGGTCTGGCATCCGGTCAACCGGGCGGCAACCGGAAAGTTCGTAAAACTTCGCCCGGTTTGACTCTGGTACGATGCGTCCGGTTGGTGCCCGGTCAACCGGGCCAGGGACCGGGCTGGCCGGTCTGGAGGCCGGTCTAACCGGGTGCTGGACCGACCTGGACGTCGACTTCTCCTCTCACGTTTGCCTCCCGCTCCTCCCTCGCGCGTTCATGAGATATCTTCATGTCCAGCTTCACGTCCATCTTGACGTCCGTCTTCATGTCCAGCTGCTCCTCTACTCCTCGTGCGATGCTCGTCTCCTCTTGATACCTGATGATACATAAGTAATAGGACTTAGGCAGTATAAAGTTCTCATCAATCAAAGTACAGTTTAGAAACAAATTCGCCTGTTGTGTAAGTAGCTTCACACGAGCCCTTGTAATTGGTCCAATCCGAACTTCATTGGACTTGAGCTTCACAGCAGGTTCATCTTCATTTATCAATGACGGAGGTAGTGGTGTAGTAGGGATGTCCTCATCACTCTTAAAGGAACGCTGCTGGCGCCCATTTCCTCGACCACATCATTGCCAGAGCCCACTCTATCCACCCGACCGACGCCATGGGGAAGAAATGATGGCCGTTCCGCAAGACCAAGAACGACCACGAGGCTAGCGGCTCGCGCTCCGGCAAGAAGCCACGCGTCAGGCGGGACTTCCGCATCGAGCTCGCGCGCCGCCTTTCAGAGGAAAACCGGTTGGTGCCATGGCCGGACGCAAACCTACCTGGAGGGGGCTGGTACCTCAACTCTAGGCGCTTGCCTGCCCCCCGTGTCGCGCGAGGGACGAGAGCGCTGAGAACAGGTGCGCCGCCGGCGAGCGATCTTGCCGCCGGATCTCCGAGAAGATTTGGCGTACGCGCTCAACTCCTACAACTGGATCTCGTTCGGGACGTGGGAGTTCGACGCGCGCCGCCGCGCTGGATACCTTGGCGACGTCGAGTACTTCGACCGCGAGATCGCCGCGGAAGAAGAGGAGAAAGACTAGGAGGACGAGTACGCGGAGTGCACAGACTACGACCACGACTACGGCAAGCCGGCGTGGGATCCGGAGACCTAGCCCCCGGACATTACCGAGGAGGAGGCCATTGCCATGGCACATGATAATAGCGAGCTCGACGAGCTCAACAAGCTCGCTTTGTGGGATGGGCTCGCAATCCAGCTCCGCGAGTCCGCGCTCGCGCAGGGGAGGCCGGCGACTCCTCCGGCCACGCCGACGCGTTCCAACGATGGCGCGCCGGTTGGTGCTCCGGCCTGGGATCCGTAGCCACCTTCACGACAGCATCCTGCGCAGGCGATGGCCTGGCCGCAGTTGCCGCAGCCTGCCCTACCTCCTCCACCGCCGGCGTACCAACTTCCATGGCCGACGCCGGATTTCATCGACCTCGTCATCGATGATGACCAGTAGGCAGTACCTAGTTTTACCACGCCTTTATGGCATTTTTACTGTATTTTTATGTTTTTTATTAATGTAAATTATGACTTTAATGAATGGGAAAAGAAAATTATGCGTCGTGCTGCTGGAGTCACCACCAACGCAAACGAACGCGCGGTCGATTTCGATCATTTAGGACGACGCAAACGTCTTTGAGCGTCCGAAATGCGTCGTCCCGCTGAAGATGCCCTCATCTTTTACAAAAGGATCGAAACAGACACATTTTAAATCTGAAAGAAGCCGGGCCCCTCCGTTGATTATTGGGGCGCGATCGAGCTCAATACAAAATCGATTCCCCACTCGTCGGATTACGTCGTCGTCGATCTTACGTCGTCCTGGTCAGTTATACCGTCCTCAGTTCGTACCGTTTCGTACGTCGATCGCGACGTGGTCACGGCCAGCTTCCCATTTTTCTTTCTTTTTCCGTCGTCTCCCGTGTGAGAAAGGGACACGAAAGCTACTGCCACAAATACCAGATGCGCCGCGCGCTTTTGGACTATACTCGTGGATTAATTAGTTGGAGCAGAAAGATGGTCAGGGAGAGAGAGCTGCCAAAACAAGCCGGAACAAAAGCATCTTGTCATTAGTGCCATGTGGATGTACGGTCAGGTACGGCAAGCAGCTTCTGGACTAGAGTCGTGGATTAATTTGTTAATTTGCGCCAACTGTGTTATCACGAGCTGCAGAATCCTCGCTTGATTTTGGAAGCTGCTGGCATCATTAGCAGGGTTTCATTAGGGCATGCGCAATGGTGGCATACACAAGTAGCTTCATGTTAAAAAGTTGTAAGAAACAACATGGTGAATTTTATCTCTCCAATGGAAGCTACAACTTTAGTAAGAAAAAAGAGAGAAGGGACCCCACAAATATGACACTATGTATCTCTTCTCTCTCCAAAAAGCATGCTTTTAAGGTTTAAGATCCCACTTCTTGAAGAGGAGGCTACTTCCTCATCCAAACCTACTTTGGACCACCCGAACCTAACTAAAGGTGTGAAGCAGCACCTCTAGGACAGTGCATTGGGCATGCCCTTATATGACATCGACCATGTGCCCGGGACGAACCACCTACGTTTTCACCTACCATCATCCAAACTTGTTTGACCTAGATGACCCTTTTCGAGACTTTTAATCACTTACGTGTGTTGCCTCTAGAAATTTTTCTTAGACTCTATGTCAAAAGAAAAAACTAGGTCACCTCATTTTAGATCGCTAGACTCACCAGACTGGCCAAACCAATAATGTGGACGGCCTCGTTGGGATCTGGGGTGGGGGATTTTGGGATCCCACTCAGATCTCCGGTGGTGAAGATCCAGTCGACGGCGAGCTTTGGGTGACGGGGCAGCCGGTGAAAACCGCGCTTTGATCTCGGTCTTGGCGGATGATGGCGGCGTCGATTGGCATCGTTACCTTGTCGAAGGCATCATCTTTGCTTGCCTCGGCACTACACTCGGTGAGTTGGGGATGCGCGGCAGCCGGTGAAAACCGTGCTCCGACTCCGGTCTTGGCGGGCGATGGCGGCGTCACACGTCGTAACCTTCTTGAAGGCATCGTCGTCGCAGCCTGCATCTACCCACTCGTGCTGCTCCGGGGGAAACCCTAGATCTAGGTCTCCTCGGATCGGACGATGGCGACGCTACCTGCGTCGTTCTACCTCTTGGGGCATCGTTTTTGGAGCAGCTGCTGGATGGTGGCGGATGTTGGTGGAGTGGTATTCATCTACCACATCGACGGCGCTGAGTCTCGGTGGCATGGTGCTGCAGGATATCGACGACGGATGCGGGACGATGTATGCGGGCAGGATGGTGGAGCCGTCTGACGTCATGGTGGCATCGACCGCAGTCCTTGCAAGGTCAATGCGATGATCCTCTTGAAGATGGAGTCGAGGAAGACGGCGGTAGCAGCTTCTGTAGCGTGTGCGTTGGCGTGCGTTGAGAGTCTGCTTGACTAGATATGCTTCTCACCTGCTATTGGGCGGCTTGGGAAGGCATTTGGTTTTTGGATGATGTGAGTTGGTGTATTGTCACCCCCTTCATCCCTCTGTAGATTTAGCGAGGTGGCTTCGAGTTTGATCTTTTGTTTTGCTCTTGTAAGGTGTTGTGAATAATCTAATAAAAAAGCCGTGTGCATCCCTTGGATGCAGAAGCTGGGGCGATACTTCCCCCATTTCGAAAAAAAATGTTTCAGTTAAGCAAACCAAAATGGCATGATCAAGGGGTGCCATAGGAGTTTAAACTTTTTTCCAAGGCGATACAACTGGTTGAAAGTCTGGCAAGGTCAAAGAATCTAATGACAAAAATCTAACGGAAAAAAATCTAGGAGCTCGTCTTATTTGTCCCTGTAACTGAATGCTCGTTGCCATGTTCAACCCCATCTTGATTAGATACCGGTAAACCACACTATCCTCATATACTATCCGCCCGTACAATAGGTATAATTAGACAGTACTATGTAGGGTCGATTTAGCCAATTCTCATGTTACATCGGCTTCATTAGGTCAAGCAACTTCAGCTTATCTATCGGGATTCAACACTCATTGTTGTCATTCAGGCCTAGATCCTGCTGCTACAAAGAGAGTAGTCAAGCGTGATGTTTGTCCTTACTTCATGATCGAAAGATTTTTGTTAAAAATCAACTTAAATATGCTATTTGAAGATGTATGTTTTGTGATAGATTTTTTTATTTGATTTTAGATTTGATTGTGGAGACCAGGAAATACTAGTGGTATGTAATAAATTAATATAGCAATGCATGTGTGCACGTCATCTAGCTAGTAAATTAAAATAAATTATTGTAACAGATTTCAAATTATTTCATAGATTCAAATCCTTTCTACAACATATTCAAATAATTATTCATCCATTTTTTTACAAAATTAAATACAAAAAATATAATCAGGCAAAACTTTACACCAACATATATATTAATGTTCATGTCTAGAACAGTTAATTAGAAATGGTTTACTTGAAAGATTCTATAATTTCATACATACATGGAAAAAGTAAGTACACATAAATCTTTTGTACCAAACTTTTTTACTTATTTATAACCCATTATATTAATATATGGTCATAACCGATCTCAGTGTTGCTAAGCATTTTTTATATGGCAACCTTCACAAGTTGTGCATTATTGCAAAATGATACAAACTAACTTTACTGCTAATTCACAATGAAAAGTATAACCGCTACTTTCATCAAATACTTCCTTTAGAAAAAAAATTAATCGGTCTATGAGTGAAAAAAAATCTAATGGCAGAATGGAATTCCTGTAGAAATGCCAATTGGATGCATTGCAAGTGTGCCATTGTGTGTTCTTATTCTTATTTATATTCTTAAATATCCATGTAGAGGGTTCTGGATGGGAAAACTTAAAACGGAGGCCGAGCTACATGTAGCCGTTTATTTGCGAACCATCAGAATTCATATTTTGAAGTTTTAAAGAATTCGAAACAAAATTCTGAGATAGCCAATAATGTATACTACAATGGTGTAAAATCTTAATACAAACAATATCGTATTCTAGTCTACAAAAAAGATGACAATTTCTAGCAAATTTTAGAGTGAATAGTGCATATTTCAAGACTATAAAGTTGTCAGATTTTGTCAATTTCGTGTTGCCTAGAATACAAATTAGTTTGCATTGAGATTTTGCACCATTGTAGCATACATCATTGGCTACCTCTAGATTTTTTTTTAGATTTTTTAAAAAGTTTAAAATATGAATTTTGATTGTTTGAACATAAAAAGTTACATGTAGCTCGATCTCGAAAATGCCACACTCTCTCTGGACATTATTTTTCAAGGAGTTAATAGAGAAGTCCAAAGGTATGCATATAAGACGGGTGCTCCAAATACTGGAGTGCATCGTTCGCAACATTCTGCCGGTTCACCAGCGCAGCCTCCACCCACGCGCGGCCGCCAGCGCCCAGCGGCGGCTCAAGGACGCTGGCGCGCACACCCAGGATTGCGGCCTTTCAGCATCGTTTTGGCCATCGGCAATCATGGTTCCCGGTAGATACGGTCATACGGACGCTATCTACCCGGATGCTTTCTTCAGTCGCTGCAGCTTCTTGTACGATTAACCTATTCCAGCTCTATTTGACGCCCGCTATGCATGCATGCATGCATGATCGAGTTGCCGTCGTCCGTCCAACCTCCAGCTAATTGGCTCCTAGTGCCGTACGTCCCATGTCCTGTTGCGATTTCAAACCTACCGGTGCAAGTGGATATTATCTTTATCCTCAGTTTGCTTCCGTCGATGTGCCCTCCCTCAGATCCCACCGTTTTCGCAGGTCCAGCCATTGATCCTAAACCCTACGCAAGTGTGCCGCTCCAAGCTAGAATTCTCTAATCCTGCAGCGGCGCCGTCGCCGTCTGGCCGGCCCGGCCGGAACTCGCCTGGCAGGGCCTTCTCACCGTTCGTACGATGTTTGACGGCGACGGCTCTCGATCTGGCCTCCGCCGGCTGCCGCTGCATATGCACATGCATGTGCGCGCTAGCTAGCTAGTTTCCGGTGACAAAGACGGCGGGGGAAGGAAAGTAGTCCAGGACTCCCGGTCATTCCGCGAATCAGTGACTTCAGTGTCACCTTTGTACAATCGCTTAGGGCATCTCTAGCGGCGCGACACATTTCGGACGCCCAAAAGTGGTCGCGAGCGTCCGTTTGCGTCGCCCCGCGGACATATTTTGTCTGCTCGTCTGTTTGCGTCTGGGTGTGCTCCCACCGGGGCGGCCCATTTTTTGAATTGCAACATAGTACAAACATTGAAAGTAATACATAAAAATGCATAAAAACTATACAAAGTAGATCTATAGGCCTAGACTACTTGCTTCCTGACGGGCCGACACCGTTGTTGCGTCGCTCCGTCGCCTGCTTCTCCGCCGCCTCCCGCGCGGCCGCTATGGCTCGGTGCGCCGCCGCGTCCTTTTGCAAGCACTGCTCCAGCCTCGCGTTGGCGGCCTCGTCCTTGAGCGTCTCGAAAGACTCGACGAGGGCCCGCTGCTCCGCCGCCCTCTCCTCCGGCGTCGGCGCATCAGGGTCATCGGATGACCAAGATATCTCCGAGTCGGAGTCCTCGGCTGCAGCGGCAGCCGCTAGCCTGCGCTGTTCCAGCTCGGCGTCCAACGCCGCGTGGCCCGCTAGCTCCTCCTCTGCTTCCTGCGCCGCGAGTGCCAAGGCCGCGGCGTCCCTGACCGGGTCGAGGAGGTCGCCCGTGCTGTCGTCAGAGTCGAACTCCTCGGAGGAGCTCGACGCCGGAGGAGGTGGAGTGGGAGGTGAAGGTGGAGGTGGAGGCGCGGCAGCCTGGCCGCGTCTGGCGCTGCTCATGGTGGATCTGCTTGAGAGGAAGCGGCGCTACGGCAGTGGCGGCTAGGGTTTGTGGGGAGGAGGTGCTCATGGTGAACCCCTGTATATATAGCGCGGAGGCAGGGCGACGGCCGCGCCACGCGTGGCATCGCCATTACTACGTGCGCAGAGGTAGGCGACGGCCGCGAGCCACGCGAGGCATCGCCATTAACGCGGCCGCAGACTGCCGAAGCGACGCCTCGGTGCCAGTACTGGCGGAGAAGACGCATCAACGCTGCACACGCTCGCAGAAGCCGAGGCACTTCATTAACGCGGCCCTGCAAAGGCTGCAGCGCGCCGCCCGGAAGTAATGCCGCGGAAGACGAAGCTGTTGTGCCGCTGCCAGGCGGGCCCGTGCGAGGACCGAGCGGACATTTTCCGCGACCGCCGAGTGTCCGCGGAGACGCAAACCTGGCGCATATTTGGGTCAGGTTTGCGTCTCCGCGGACGGCCCGGTCACTTTGCGTCGCCCCGCTGGAGGTGGTGCCAGACGCATTTCCGGTCACGACGGACACAAACGGTCGCTTGCGCCGCTGGAGATGCCCTTAGAGAGCACAGTGGATCGTCGATCGTCTCGTGCACTTGCCTTGCCGCTACTATTGACTCCACCACATAGGCGTGCTGTATAGTGAGTTGGGCAGCTAGAATCTGACACTTCGATCGTGCCTTGATTTTGAAGGAATACTATGTAGATCTCTTTTTTCCTGTCACCGAGGCCATGAATGCTTGGACTGGTCGACTGGTCTTTGCGGTCTTGGTCCAATATGACCGGCCGTGCTATATGCTTGGAAGACGTAGGACAAAGGCAAAAATTAGATGTCGCTTCAATAGATTAGTAGCCATAACCCCTCGGATATTGCTGCACTAGAGAGCTCCATATTAATTATCAGACATGATGATTGTTTGGATTGGAGTACTAGTACTGTGCGCTAGCGCACGTACAGAAGGGTAAGAAATCAGGATGGTAGAGTACTTGAGAGAGATTCATCCACTGGTTATTCATTTGGTGCGTACCATTAAAATATAGTATGCATCAAGGCACTTAACTATGGTATTCCCTCCTGTTCATTTATGTCAGAGACAATTAATATGGATGTATCTACAATAAAAATGTGTCTAAATACATTTATAATAGACACAATGAATATGGATCAGAGAAAATATATTTTTTCTAAAATATAGGAGGGAAATGTGCATCTTTTTCGTAGAACAAGAGCAAAACAGCTAGAAAGACACCAATCCAAAACTAGGATCAAAGCCAATCTCGCTCGATGCCTATCACCTCTCTAAAGAATGGCAACTCCACCAAAACACTCTACTCGATGTGCCTGTTATAATCGAGATGCACAATAAACGAAGAACGAAAAATAAAACACTGCAGGGTACACGAGATTTTAACGTGGAAAACCCTTGCAACACACAAGGGAAAAACCACGGGCGCCAGCCAGCAAAACTTCACTATTTCGGTGGTGTTTACAAACGCCGTGGGTGTAATGATGCGATGAAACCCTAGTGGCGGCTTACAGGGAATATATATAGACGCTACGCTTCGGCCCAAGCCTCCGGCGACGGGCCTCGCTCCGCTCGTCAGAAGTTAGCCTCCCTTTAGTATATGAATTTGGATCACAATATAACAGTGCCTTCCCCCCTTATCTGCCTAATCGGCGAGTAAATGACCAGACTTGCTCGCTCCCAAAACTCATCTTGAAGTCACCAACTACGGCATGCATTGCGCCTTGAAAGCTCAACTACGAGCCGTAGCAAGCACATGAGCAATTGATGCAACATAAGATCCCATGCGCTCTCTGAATTGTGGTTCCAAAGCGATGCTTCCAACAAAGCCTCAATAGAGAGGAACATAGCCAATCTGGACTCCGAAGACCCTACCATCGCCGATCTGGACTCCGAATCACTGGCATTGAACAAGCCTCAATAGAGAGGAATATTGGCAGCATGTGTACTCTATATAACCTTGTTTCTGTAGTCTAAATTCAAATTGATCCTTTTTTGTTCGGTAGTTGTGTTTCTTCGAAAGTGACGAGATATCCGTTTTCCGGTGAGATTTCTGAAATTTTGCCCGAGAAAAAAAAACTTGGTCACCAGTTTCGGCCATAGACAGTAAGAGTTTCATCTTGAGTGTCACACCCTGCATACTAGGTCTTGTCATCACATCATACATGTAGCTTCCCTCTAGCACCACCAAAACACCTTGCACCCTCCTACGAAGTCGCGGTCCGCCGCCATCACCGCAGTGTCGGCTACCACCACGCCGCCTGGTGCCAAGAACCATTGGCACCACCATTGAGCACTCACCAAAATGCACAACATGAATCTACATGTCTCACTCTTGTAGACACCGCTTCGTTGCTAGGAGCCACAACCACCACCACCACCTGCCCGTCATCGTCAGCACCACCTGCTGCCAAGTGGCTACCGTAGCCAATCGCCTCAACACCGGTCGCCCACAACAATTGGCATGGACCCACAGGCCTGCCCATGCATGAATGCCCTAGGCTGGACCTAGATCCACAGATTATCGCCAAAGAGCCAACACCTCTAGGGGGAGGGAGCCGCACCTCCACCACCATTGCAATGAGGCCGCCGCTAGACTGCTGTGCCACCGAGGCCTGAACAAGATTTGTGTTGCGGCCGGTAGGAGATTGGGCGCCGCCCAAGGGTGACATTGCATTATAATCAATTTGTACATCCTAATAGTACTTATTATTGCACGTGTGTATGTCTCTTTTGGAATGACTGCGCATGATAGTTTTGAAGTTTTGCGTAAACCTATAATACAAGGATTTGTATTTTGGTAGTGTGTTTAAACTTGTGTTCCACTACGGAACAAACACGTAATAATTAAGTTATGTTTCGACCCTTGTTAATTGCAATTCTTTTATTGAAGAATTAAATGAAGTACTACCCTTGTTCACTAATTCACTCATGTAAGACCTTTATATATTTGAGAGTGGGCTGGATACAGATCATAAGGAGAGAACCTGCACACTAAGAGGATCTCTAATGGAGCCCGTATAAACACAAACTGAAAATCCGGAGTTCAGTTACCGAACTCGTGTTTACGGGTCGGAAAATCGCTGGCGTAGAACAGAGCCCGTAAACCAAAACTGTAAACCAGTGTTTTACAGTTTTGGTTTACGGGCTCTATTCTGCGCCAGCGGCTTCCAAATCCGTAAACGCAGGGTTTATAGAAGAATTTGCATATGATCAAAGAAATGACACAATCAAATGCAAACAACTCATGCATAGTTCATACTGCAGACATCAAATGACACAATCATAACAATTAGTTCATAGTTCACCATCTCCTCTCACCGCCGACATCAAACCAAGGTTGGCTCGTCGTGACCATCATCGCCACCACCTCCATCAGTCACCAAACCACCACCACTTGCCTCTTCACGAGCTAGTCTTCGTCTCTCCATGATCTCCGCCGAGGCCTCCTTCCACCACTCCATTTGTTGGTCATTCATGTCCTTTGTGTTCATCATCATGATCTCCCTCTCTACGGCTAATAGTGTAGGGATTCGTTGCATAGAAAACAAAAAATTTCCTACCGCGAACACGCAATCCAAGCCAAGATGCAATCTAGAAGACGGTAGCAACGAGGGGATTATCGAGTCTCACCCTTGAAGAGATTCCAAAGCCTACAAAATGAGGCTCTTGTTGCTGCGGTAGACGTTCACTTGCCGCTTGCAAAAGCGCGTAGAAGATCTTGATCACGATCCCTCCGGCGCCACGAACGGGCAGCACCTCCGTACTCGGTCACACGTTCGGTTGTTGATGAAGACGACGTCCACCTCTCCATTCCAGCGGGCAGCGGAAGTAGTAGCTCCTCTTGAATCGGCGTGGTGTCGGTGGTGGTGGAGAAATCCGGCGGAGCTTCGCTAAGCGTGCGGGATGTGGTGGAGGAGAGAGGCCGCTAGGGTTTGGGGAGAGGGGGCGTCGGCCACTATAGGGGTGCGGCCACCTTGTGGTTCTTGGGTGGTCGGCCCCCTCACCTTGGCCCCTCATTATATAGGTGGAAGCCCCAAGTGTTGGACTACAAGTCTCCGAATAAGACCCGAACCCAAAACCTTCCATGTGATAGGGAAACCTACCCAAGGTGGGAATCCCACTTGGGGTGGGATTCCCCCCTTCCATGTGGGGGGGTGGCCGGCCCCATAGGGGGAGTCCACTTGGGACTCCTCCCCCTCTAGGGTTTGGCCGGCCATGGAGGTGGAGTCCCTCCAGGACTCCACCTTCCTTGGTGGTTTCTTCCGGACTTTTCTAGAACCTTCTAGAACCTTCCATAGAACCTTCCGGATCATTTTAATTCACATAAAATGACATCCTATATATGAATCTTATTCTCCGGACCATTCCGGAACTCCTCGTGATGTCCGGGATCTCATCAGGGACTCCGAACAAATATTCGAACTCCATTCCATATTCAAGTTCTACCATTTCAACATCCAACTTTAAGTGTGTCACCCTACGGTTCGCGAACAATGCGGACATGGTTGAGTACTCACTCCGACCAATAACCAATAGCGGGATCTGGAGATCCATAATGGCTCCCACATATTCAACGATGACTTTAGTGATCGAATGAACCATTCACATACAATACCAATTCCCTTTGTCACGCGATATTTTACTTGTCCGAGGTTTGATCTTCGGTATCACTCTATACCTTGTTCAACCTCGTCTCCTGACAAGTACTCTTTACTCGTACCGTGGTATGTGGTCTCTTATGAACTTATTCATATGCTTGCAAGACATTAGACGACATTCCACTGAGAGGGCCCAGAGTATATCTATCCGTCATCGGGATGGACAAATCCCACTGTTGATCCATATGCCTCAACTCATACTTTCCGGATACTTAATCCCACCTTTATAACCACCCATTTACGCAGTGGCGTTTGGTGTAATCAAAGTACCTTTCCGGTATAAATGATTTACATGATCTCATGGTCATAAGGACTAGGTAACTATGTATCGAAAGCTTATAGCAAATAACTTAATGACGAGATCTTATGCTACGCTTAATAGGGTGTGTCCATTACATCATTCATACAATGATATAACCTTGTTATTAATAACATCCAATGTTCATGATTATGAAACTAATCATCCATTAATCAACAAGCTAGTTAAGAGGCATACTAGGGACTCTTTGTTGTGTACACATCACACATGTACTAATGTTTCGGTTAATACAATTATAGCATGGTATGTAAATATTATCATAAACTCAAAGATATTATAATAACCATTTTATTATTGCCTCTTGGGCATATCTCCAACAGTCTCCCACTTGCACTAGAGTCAATAATCTAGTTTACATTTGTAAAGATATAACACCTTGGCCTTCCGGTGCTTTATCATGTTTTGCTCACGGGAGAGGTTTTAGTCAACGGATCTGACATGCTCAGAACCGTATGTATTTTGTAATTCATTTGCGTCTCAACGCATCACTCATTTCCAAATGAGTTGGCATTAATTATGTTTGGTCTTCTGGTGGAAACTTAATTCCACGATCTGAAATATGTCACTAATATTGTCACACACAATATAGCTTCAAAGTTCTGACTCTGTCGGAACTACACCAAGTTCTCAAAGAACTTCTTGACTTAACATCCTCTGTCATTGTCAAAACAATGACATACTCTGCCTTTCGTTTGTAGAATCCGTCACAATATTTAGAACTCTTCTAAATCTAACATAGACAACTTCTAACTCATTGTGCTACCTTTTAAACAACACTGATACGCATACAACACGCGTCCATTGGGAACCCCAAGAGGAAGGTGTGATGCGTACAGCGGCAAGTTTTCCCTCAGTATGAAACCAAGGTTTATCGAACCAGTAGGAGCCAAGAAGCACGTTGAAGGTTGATGGCGGCGAGATGTAGTGCGGCGCAACACCAGGGATTCCGGCGCCAACGTGGAACCTGCACAACACAAACCAAGTACTTTGCCCCAACGAAACAGCGAGGTTGTCAATCTCACCGGCTTGCTGTAACAAAGGATTAGATGTATAGTGTGGATGATGATTATTTGCAGAAAACAGTAGAACAAGTATTGCAGTAGATTGTATTTCAGTATAGAGAATTGGACCGGGGTCCACAGTTCACTAGAGGTGTCTCTCCCATAAGATAAACAGCATGTTGGGTGAACAAATTACAGTTGGGCAATTGACAAATAAAGAGGGCATGACCATGCACATACATATTATGATGAGTATTGTGAGATTTAATTGGGCATTACGACAAAGTACATAGACCGCTATCCAGCATGCATCTATGCCTAAAAAGTCCACCTTCAGGTTATCATCCGAACCCCCTCCAGTATTAAGTTGCTAACAACAGACAATTGCATTAAGTATTGCGCGTAATGTAATCAGTAACTACATCCTCGAACATAGCACCAATGTTTTATCCCTAGTGGCACAAAGACATCCATAATCTTAGAGGTTTCTGTCACTCCCCCAGATTCACGGAGACATGAACCCACTATCGAGCATAAATACTCCCTCTTGGAGTTACAAGCATCTACTTGGCCAGAGCATCTACTAGTAACGGAGAGCATGCAAGATCATAAACAACACATAGATATAAATTGATAATCAACATAACAAGTATTCTCTATTCATCGGATCCCAACAAACACAACATATAGAATTACAGATAGATGATCTTGATCATGTTCGGCAGCTCACAAGACCCGGCAATTAAGCACAATGGGGAGAAGACAACCATCTAGCTACTGCTATGGACCCATAGTCCAGGGGTAGACTACTCACACATCACTCCGGAGGCGACCATGGCGGCGTAGAGTCCTCCGGGAGATGATTCCCCTCTCCGGCAGGGTGCCGGAGGCGATCTCCTGAATCCCCCGAGATGGGATTGGTGGCGGCGGCGTCTCTGGAAGGTTTTCCGTATCGTGGCTCTCGGTACTGGGGGTTTCGCGACGAAGGCTATTTGTAGGCGGAAGGGCAGGTCGAGGGGCATCACAAGGGGCCCAGATGACAGGGCCGCGCGGCCAAGACCTAGGCCGCGCCGCCCTGTAGTCTGGCTGCCTCGTGGCCCCACTTCGTTGACTCTTCGGACTTCTGGAAGCTTCGTGGCAAAATAGGACCCTGGGCGTTGATTTCGTCCAATTCCGAGAATATTTCCTTACTAGGATTTCTGAAACCAAAAACAGCAGACAACACAAACGGGCACTTCGGCATCTTGTTAATAGGTTAGTTCCAGAAAATGCACGAATATGACATAAAGTGTGCACAAAACATGTAGATATCATCAATAATGTGGCATGGAACATAAGAAATTATCGATACGTCGGAGACGTATCAGCATCCCCAAGCTTAGTTCCTGCTCGTCCCGAGCAGGTAAACGATAAACAAAGATAATTTCTGGAGTGACATGCCATCATAACCTTGATCATACTATTTGTAAAGCGTATGTAGTGAATGCAGCGATCAAAACAATGTAAATGACATGAGTAAACAAGTGAATCATATAGCAAAGACTTTTCATGAATAGTACTTCAAGACAAGCATCAATAAGTCTTGCATAAGAGTTAACTCATAAAGCAATAATTCAAAGTAAAGGTATTGAAGCAACACAAAGGAAGATTAAGTTTCAGCGGTTGCTTTCGACTTGTAACATGTATATCTCATGGATATTGTCAACATAGAGTAATATAATAAGTGCAATATGCAAATATGTAGGAATTAATGCACAGTTCACACAAGTGTTTGCTTCTTGAGGTGGAGAGAAATAGGTGAACTGACTCAACAATAAAAGTAAAAGAAAGGTCCTTCAAATAGGAAAGCATCGATTGCTATATTTGTGCTAGAGCTTTGATTTTGAAAACAAGAAACAATTTTGTCAACGGTAGTAATAAAGCATATGTATCATGTAAATTATATCTTACAAGTTGCAAGCCTCATGCATAGTATACTAATAGTGCCCGCACCTTGTCCTAATTAGCTTGGACTACCGGGATCATCGCAATGCACATGTTTTAACCAAGTGTCACAAAGGGGTACCTCTATGCCGCCTGTACAAAGGTCTAAGGAGAAAGCTCGCATTGGATTTCTCGCTATTGATTATTCTCAACTTAGACATCCATACCGGGACAGCATAGACAACAGATAATGGACTCCTCTTTTATGCATAAGCATGTAGCAACAATTATTTTTCTCATATGAGATTGAGGATATATGTCCAAAACTGAAACTTCCACCATGGATCATGGCTTTAGTTAGCGGCCCAATGTTCTTCTCTAACAATATGAACGCTCTAACCATAAGGTGGTAGATCGCTCTTACTTCAGACAAGACGAACATGCATAGCAACTCACATGAAATTCAACAAAGAGTAGTTGATGGCGTCCCCAGGAACATGGTTATCGCACAGCAAGCAACTTAATAAGAGATAAAGTGCATAAGTACATATTCAGTACCACAATAGTTTTTAAGCTATTTGTCCCATGAGCTATATATTGTAAAGGTGGAGGATAGAAATTTAAAGGTAGCACTCAAGCAATTTACTTTGGAATGGCGGAGAAATACCATGTAGTAGGTAGGTATGGTGGACACAAATGGCATAGTGGTTGGCTCAAGTATTTTGGATGCATGAGAAGTATTCCCTCTCGATACAAGGTTTAGGCTAGCAAGGCTATTTGAAACAAACACAAGGATGAAGAGGTGCAGCAAAACTTACATAAAAGACATATTGAAAACATTATAAGACTCTACACCATCTTCCTTGTTGTTCAAACTCAATACTAGAAATTATCTAGATTTTAGAGAGACCAAATATGCAAACCAAATTTTAGCATGCTCTATGTATTTCTTCATTAATGGGTGCAAAGTATATGATGCAAGAGCTTAAACATGAGCACAACAATTGCCAAGTATCACATTATCCAAGACATTTTAGCAATTACTACATGTATCATTTTCCAATTCCAACCATATAACAATTTAACGAAGAAGAAACTTCGCCATGAATACTATGAGTAAAGCCTAAGGACATATTTGTCCATATGCTACAACGGAGCGTGTCTCTCTCCCACACAAAGAATGCTAGGATCCATTTTATTCAAACAAAACAAAAACAAAAACAAACCGACGCTCCAAGAAAAGCACATAGGATGTGATGGAATAAAAATATAGTTTCAGGGGAGGAACCTGATAATGTTGTCGATGAAGAAGGGGATGCCTTGGGCATCCCCAAGCTTAGACGCTTGAGTCTTTTTGATATATGCAGGGGTGAACCACCGGGGCATCCCCAAGCTTAGAGCTTTCACTCTCCTTGATCATGTTGTATCATTTCCCTCTCTTGATCCTTGAAAACTTCCTCCACACCAAACTTAGAACAACTCATTAGAGGGTTAGTGCACAATCAAAATATACATGTTCAGAGGTGACATAATCATTCTTAACACTTCTGGACATTGCACAAAGCTACTGAAAGTCAATGGAATCAAAATATCCATCGAACATAACAAAACAGGCAATGCGAAATAAAAGGCAGAATCTGTCAAAACAGAACAGTTCGTATTGACGAATTTTATTGAGGCACCAGAATTGCTCAAATGAAAATGCTCAAATTGAATGAAAGTTGCTTACATATCTGAGGATCACTCACGTAAATTGGCATAATTTTCTGAGTTACCTACAGAGAATTTTGCCCAGATTCGTGACAGCAAAGAAATCTGTTTCTGCGCAGTAATCCAAATCTAGTATGAACTTTACTATCAACGACTTTACTTGGCACAACAAAACACTAAACTAAGATAAGGAGAGGTTTCTACAGTAGTAAACAACTTTCAAGACACAAAATAAAAACAAAGTACTGTAGTAAAAACATGGGTTGTCTCCCATAAGCGCTTTTCTTTAACGCCTTTCAGCTAGGCGCAGAAAGTGTGTATCAAGTATTATTAAGAGACGAAGTGTCAACATCATAATTTGTTCTAATAATAGAATCAAAAGGTAACTTCATTCTCTTTCTAGGGAAGTGTTCCATACCTTTCTTGAGAGGAAATTGATATTTAATATTACCTTCCTTCATATCAATGATAGCACCAACAATTCGAAGAAAAGGTCTTCCCAATATGATGGGACAAGATGCATTGCATTCAATATCCAAGACAACAAAATCAACGGGGACAAGATTATTGTTAACGGTAATGCGAACATTATCAACTTTCCCCAAAGGTTTCTTTGTAGAATGATCAGCAAGATTAACATCCAAATAACAATTTTTCAGCGGTGGCAAGTCAAGCATATTATAAATTTTCTTAGGCATAACAGAAATACTTGCACCAAGATCACATAAAGCATTACAATCAAAATCTTTGACCTTCATCTTAATGATGGGTTCCCAACCATCCTCTAGCTTTCTAGGAATAGAGGCTTCGCGCTCTAGTTTCTCTTCTCTAGCTTTTATGAGAGCATTTGTAATATGTTGCGTGAAAGCCAAATTTATAGCACTAGCATTAGGACTTTTAGCAAGTTTTTGTAAGAACTTTATAACTTCAGAGATGTGGCAATCATCAAAATTCAAACCATTATAATCTAAAGCAATGGGATCATCATCCCCAATGTTGGAAAAAATTTCAGCAGTTTTATCACGTGCGCTTTACAGTTTTAGCAATTTCGGGCAGTTTTTCGCGTTTTGCATTAGAAGTGGAAACATTGCTAACACCAATTCTTTTATTAGTAATAGTAGGAGGTGCAGCAACTTGTGTAGCATTAGCATTACTAGTGGTGGTAATAGTCCAAACTTTAGCTATATTATCTTCTTTTTCATTTTCTTCTCTTTCCCACCTAGCACGCAATTCGGCCATCAATCTTATATTCTCATTAATTCTAACTTGGATGGCATTTGCTGTAGTAGAAATTTTATTATCAATATCCTCAGGTTTAGCAGCCATTTTATTAATTAAAGAAGATTGTGACGCAGACATGTATGAGATTCGGTTTTCAGCATTAGCAAGTTTAGTTTGTAACCCAGAAATTTCCATATTCAGATTTTCAAGTTGATTTCCTATATTCTTCAACAAGGTAGATTGCTCATTCATAGTTTTAGTAAACAATTTGTTTTGCTCATATTGTGATTGCATAAAGCTCTTGGTGGATCTTTCAATTTCTAACACCTTTTCCTCATTAGGTGAAGCGTATCTACCATAAGAGTTACCATTAGCAGGATATGGCCTAGAATTATTATAATTGTTATTTTTAATGAAATTCACATCAACATATTCTTTTTGGGCAACCAATGAAGCTAACGGAACATTATTAGGATCAACATTAGTCCTATCATTCACAAGCATAGACATAATAGCATCAATCTTATCACTCAAGGAAGAGGTTTCTTCGACAGAATTTACCTTCTTACCTTGTGGAGCTCTTTCCGTGTGCCATTCAGAGTAATTGATCATCATATTATCGAGAAGCTTCATTGCTTCACCAAGAGTGATGAACATAAAGGTACCTCCAGCAGCTGAATCCAATAGGTTCCGCGAAGAAAAATTCAGTCCTGCATAAAAGGTTTGGATGATCATCCAAGTAGTCAGTCCATGGGTTGGGCAATTTTTAACCAAAGATTTCATTCTTTCCCATGCTTGTGCAACATGCTCAGTATCCAATTGTTTAAAATTCATTATGCTACTCCTCAAAGATATAATTTTAGCAGGGGGATAATATCTACCAATAAAAGCATCCTTGCATTTAGTCCATGAATCAATACTATTCTTAGGCAGAGATAGCAACCAATCTTTAGCTCTTCCTCTTAATGAGAAAGGGAACAATTTTAATTTTATAATGTCACCATCTACATCTTTATACTTTTGCATTTCACACAATTCAACAAAATTATTGAGATGGGTAGCAGCATCATCAGAACTAACACCAGAAAATTGCTCTCGCATAACAAGATTTAGTAAAGCAGGTTTTATTTCAAAGAATTCTTCTGTAGTAGCAGGTGGAGCAATGGGTGTGCATAAGAAATCATTATTATTTGTGGTTGTGAAGTCACACAACTTAGTATTTTCAGGAGTACCCATTTTAGCAATAGTAAATAAAGCAAACTAGATAAAGTAAATGCAAGTAACTAATTTTTTTTGTATTTTTGATATAGCAAACAAGACAGCAAATAAAGTAAAACTAGCAACTAATTTTTTTGTATTTTGATTTAGTGCAGCAAACAAAGTAGTAAATAAAACTAAGCAAGACAAAAACAAAGTAAAGAGATTGGGATGTGGAGACTCCCCTTGCAGCGTGTCTTGATCTCCCCGGCAACGGCGCCAGAAAAGTGCTTGATACGCGTACAGCACGCGTCCGTTGGGAACCCCAAGAGGAAGGTGTGATGCGTACAGCAGCAAGTTTTCCCTCAGTATGAAACCAAGGTTTATCGAACCAGTAGGAGCCAAGAAGCACGTTGAAGGTTGATGACGGCGAGATGTAGTGTGGCGCAACACCAGGGATTCCGGCGCCAACGTGGAACCTGCACAACACAAACCAAGTACTTTGCCCCAACGAAACAGCGAGGTTGTCAATCTCACCGGCTTGCTGTAACAAAGGATTAGATGTATAGTGTGGATGATGATTGTTTGCAGAAAACAGTAGAACAAGTATTGCAGTAGATTGTATTTCAGTATAGAGAATTGGACCGGGGTCCACAGTTCACTAGAGGTGTCTCTCCCATAAGATAAACATCATGTTGGGTGAACAAAGTACAGTTGAGCAATTGACAAATAAAGAGGGCATGACCATGCACATACATATTATGATGAGTATTGTGAGATTTAATTGGGCATTACGACAAAGTACATAGACCGCTATCCAGCATGCATCTATGCCTAAAAAGTCCACCTTCAGGTTATCATCCGAACCCCTCCAGTATTAAGTTGCTAACAACAGACAATTGCCTTAAGTATTGCGCGTAATGTAATCAGTAACTACATCCTCGAACATAGCACCAATGTTTTATCCCTAGTGGCAACAGCACATCCATAATCTTAGAGATTTCTGTCACTCCCCCGGATTCACGGAGACATGAACCCACTATCGAGCATAAATACTCCCTCTTGGAGTTACAAGCATCTACTTGGCCAGAGCATCTACTAGTAACGGAGAGCATGCAAGATCATAAACAACACATAGATATAAATTGATAATCAACATAACAAGTATTCTCTATTCATCGGATCCCAACTAACACAACATATAGAATTACAGATAGATGATCTTGATCATGTTCGGCAGCTCACAAGACCCGACAATTAAGCACAATGGGGAGAAGACAACCATCTAGCTAATGCTATGGACCCATAGTCCAGGGGTAGACTACTCACACATCACTCCGGAGGCGACCATGGCGGCGTAGAGTCCTCCGGGAGATGATTCCCCTCTCCGGCAGGGTGCCGGAGGCGATCTCCTGAATCCCCCGATATGGGATTGGCGGCGGCGGCGTCTCTGGAAGGTTTTCCGTATCGTGGCTCTCGGTACTAGGGGTTTCGCGACGAAGGCTATTTGTAGGCGGAAGGGCAGGTCGAGGGGCATCACGAGGGGCCCAGATGACAGGGCCGCGCGGCCAAGACCTAGGCCGCGCCGCCCTTTAGTCTGGCTGCCTCGTGGCCCCACTTCGTTGACTCTTCGGACTTCTGGAAGCTTCGTGGCAAAATAGGACCCTGGGCGTTGATTTCGTCCAATTCCGAGAATATTTCCTTACTAGGATTTCTGAAACCAAAAACAGCAGAAAACAAGAATCGGCACTTCGGCATCTTGTTAATAGGTTAGTTCCAGAAAATGCACGAATATGACATAAAGTGTGCACAAAACATGTAGATATCATCAATAATGTGGCATGGAACATAAGAAATTATCGATACGTCGGAGACGTATCAAACACTTAGTCAAATTTGAGATTTGAAATTATATTTTATATGTGACAAAACCAATATCGGTGTAATACCTTACAGCGATTTGTTTGTCATTTCTCCATACAAAATTATATATATATATACTTGGTTCTTCTTAAGTACTCAAGAATATTCTTACTGTTTTTCAATGATCATCACATTAATCATTCTGGTACATGCTCATAACACTTTTAGAGCATAGGACATCTGATTGTGTACATATTATTCGTGATCTATAATCACTCATGTGTTTTTACTCATTGAGTGTCAGATACACTCAAGTCTTGTTAAACCTTCACATGACAAGAACATTTTCTTAATATTTCTATATTGAACTACTTCAATATCCATCCTATGTACTTTGACTTAAACTTATTTATGTGTTTTAATTTATCTTCATAGATCTTGACACTAAATTTGTTTCAGTCCATATCCTTTCATTGAAGTTAATTCTCAATGAAATCTTTTAATCAAGTATATAATTACATCATTTATAACCAACTATATGTCATCTACATAAAGTATTATAAATATGTCTCAGCGCTCCCACTTAATTTCTTGCAAATGCAAGCCTCTTCATCGTCTCTGATGAAATCAAAAACTCTTTGACTATTTCATCTGGTGAAGATTCCAACTCCGTGATACTCACTTCATCCAATTGAAGTTCGTATACCTATCTAGTATTCTACGGACTAGCAAAACAATTGGTTGTATCTTGTATACACCTTTAATACACACTTCTGTTAAGTAGTGTATTTTGCCATCCTACTAGCAAATCTCATAAAGAAATATGTAGCGATTTCTAGAACAATCCACATAGACAATAAGCATCGCTACGGAAGATATAATCTTATCGTAGTCAACTCTTTGAACTTTGTTGTAAACAACTTTTCAACAAGTCGAGCTTCTTTAAGGATATTTCATCCAAGTCCATCAATTTTATAGATCTATTTACTTTCAAAAAGTATTCATCTATCTTGGATTTCATGGCGTATAGCCATTTTAACGGAGTCAGGACCCATCATAACTTCTTTGTTTGTAGTTGGTTTATCATTGTTCAAAATCAATGCTTTGTCCACAAATCATTTATTTGATCACAAAGTAAACCATACCTACAAGGTTCAATATGTGCTTTGATCTCCATGGCTAAAACACTTTGTAGTCATGGGAGCCATGATCGTCGTGGCCGCTTCCGAAACCAATTCCGATGCTGCGCTATTCTGATCATTATGCTCAGGTTCATAAACCTTATCAAATTATATTGTCCTCCCACTCAAATACTTCACTAGAAACAATTTCTCGAAAATAAGAAACATTGACAAACACTTTTGTCTTTGTCTCTTAGGAAAAATTCCCAATTAAATCTCTGGGATAACCAACAAAGACATTCATCCGATTTTGGTTGTAAACTTTTAGACCAAAATTTAAAGAAAGGACTATTAGGGTTTATACCCATGCCATAACTCGTATGGTGTCATTTCTATGGATCATGATGATGCTCTATTTAGTGTAAAAGCGGTAATCACTAAAGCATAATCCACAAAAATATAATGGCATCATAATATTTTATCTCATCATTAATCCAACAAGGTTTGGATACATCTCTCGGATACTATATCATCATTATGATACTCCAAGAAATGTGAGTTGTAGAACAATTTCATGACTCTCTTAGATGTTTGCTAAAACTCGTAATTCAAATATTTCCACCATGATCCAATCATAGATATTTGATTTTTCTATTACGATGATTTCCACTTCATATTGAAATTTATTTGAATCCATTCAAAAATTTCAAACTTCTTCCTTATCGAATATATCCACATATACTCAATTCATTGTTGAAAGTTTTCATGAAGTAGAAGAATCTCCCGCACACAACTATGTCTAGTGAACCATATACATCATCATGTATTTTTCCACTAAGTTAGTTGCCCGTTCAATTATTGGCCTATGAACGGTATTTTAATCATTCTCTTTAGAAAAGATTTGCAAGCGCCAAATGATTCAAAAATCAAATGACTCCAAAAATCCATTTATATGGAGTTTCTTCATGCGTTCCTTTCTAACATGACCTAAATAGCGGTTCCACAAATAAGTGGAATTCAAATCATTTGCCTTATGGCATTTTAGCGTCAGTGTTATGTATGTGTGTTTCACCATTAAGATTTATAATAACTTATCCATCATACATGGAGTAATGTCATAATTTGAACAACTCATTGTTTTCATTTGACCAGAGCAAAATAACAATTATTAAGTTCTTTATTATAAATTCTAAGGGCTAGATAGAATGCTAACGACGAACATAATAACACTTTATTTTGTTCCAGACGTGCATTCCTATCATATTCATTGTCAGTCACTTAGGCCATTGTATTCTTGTATTGCGTTGTTTTGTATGACACTTCATACCAACCAATATAGTACTAATACCCAAGAATTTCATAGTGTGACTTAACTAGGAATACAACCATAACATGTATATCATTTATATACACCTGAGCTAGACTTTCTAGTCTTTTCTTTTCTTTTTGCCAAAATATCTTTTGCAGTTTCTCTTTTAGCTTTCCTCATTATTCAGAAAAACACTTTAACATTATTAACTTCTAGGTTTGTTGGTCAAATACCAATAACCTTGAGGTTCTTACTTTTAGTTGATCATCATATGACAAGTGTTTCAGATTTCACTATTAGTAACTTTGTAATACGATGAAAAATTTCACTCATAATTTTATCCATTATATCATGACGACTTTCCGAGACCATGTCTGTACATGATAGGCTCGTAAAGTTTTAACCTTAGTATTCGCATATGCAAATCTGGCTTGCACCCGTTGTATGCACACGTAGAATCTATCACACCCGATCATCACGTGATGCTTCGAAACGACGAGTCATAGCAACGGTGCATACTAAGGACGATTATTTCATGGATATGCGAATATTGTTAGTGCCCCAATAGTTGGCGGATTGGGACACCTTGCGTCTTCAACCTTCGTACATTCCCATAAAACTTATGAGTTTATGTAGTCTCACCAAATTATATACTATCATCTTGCAATAAGGTCTTAGATATCACATATATCTCATACCTTGATTATTTCCGAAAACTAAATTTTCAGCTCCTTACTTTTCAAATAAATTTGAACTTCAAGTTTCACGGAGACAAGATAACTTTAGGTACTAATTGAAACCATAGCTCTTTGAATCAACAATGTGAGGTTTACTAAAAGTTTGCAATAGGACTTAATCAATACTTGATTCTTTAACAATACGGTACCAATCCGTAAAGTTTCTTGTCAGATTTTAACAGTATTTCTATCTCAATAACAAGACTAGTGCATGGTAGAAAGCGGATGCCAATACTACAAAAAAAATACAAAATACTACTCAGACTATGTTTATGATAATTAGTTTATGTTTTAATCTAATTACTGATGAACTCCCACTTAATACAACATCCCTCATAGTTGTTAAGTGGTACACGATCCAAATCTACTACACCAAAACCGATCATCACGTGAGATGATGTAGCTTCAATGGTGAACATCAATCATGTTGATCATATCATCCATATGACTCGTGTTCAACCTTTCGGTTTCCGTTGTCCCGAGGCCATGTCTGTACATGCTAGGCTCGTCAAGCAAACCCAAGTATTCCGCGTGTGCAACATGGCTTACACCCGTTGTATGTAATCGTTGAATCTATCACATCCGATCATCACGAGATGCTTCGAAACGACGAACTGTACAACGGTGCATACAAGGGGAGAACACTTTATTATCTTGATATTAATGTGAGGGATCATCTTATAATGCTACCGTCGCGATCTAAGCAAAATAAGATGCATAAAGGATTAACATCACATGCAATTCATATGTGATATGATATGGCCCTATAGTCTTTGCGCCTTCGATCTTCATCTCCAAAACACGGACATGATCTCCATCATCAACGGGCATGATCTCCATCATCGTCGGCGTAGCGTCAAGGTTCATGGCGCCGTCTTCATGGTTGTTCACCTCATGTAGCAACTATTACAACTACTTTGAAATACTACTCAACATGAAACTTAAAGACAACCATAAGGCTCCTGCCGGTTGCCACAATACAATAATGATCACCTCATACATATTCATCATCACATCATGGCCATATCACATCACCAAACCCTGCAAAAACAAGTTAGACATCTCTAATTTGGTTTGCATATTTTACGTGGTTTAGGGTTTTCGAGAGAGATCTAATCTACCTACGAACATGAACCACAACGGTGATACTAATGTTGTCAATAGAAGAGTAAATTGAATCTTCACTATAGTAGGAGAGACAGACACCCGCAAAGCCTCTTATGCAATACAAGTTGCATGTCGAACGAGGAACAAGTCTCATGAACGCGGTCATGTAAAGTTAGTCCGAGCCGCTTCATCCCACTATGCCACAAAGATGCAAAGTACTCAAACTAAAGATAACAAGAGCATCAACGCCCACAAAACCATTGTGTTCTACTCGTGCAACCATCTATGCATAGACATGGCTCTGATACCACTGTAGGGATTCGTTGCATAGAAAACAAAAATTTTCCTACCGCGAACACGCAATCCAAGCCAAGATGCAATCTAGAAGATGGTAGCAACGAGGGGATTATCGAGTCTCACCCTTGAAGAGATTCCAAAGCCTACAAGATGAGGCTCTTGTTGCTGCGGTAGACGTTCACTTTCCGCTTGCAAAAGCACGTGGAAGATCTTGATCACGATCCCTCCGGCGCCACGAACGGGCAGCACCTCCGTACTCGGTCACACGTTCGGTTGTTGATGAAGACGACGTCCACCTCCCCATTCCAGCGGGCAGCGGAAGTAGTAGCTCCTCTTGAATCCGACAGCACGACGGCGTGGTGTCGGTGGTGGTGGAGAAATCCGGCGGAGCTTCGCTAAGCGTGCGGGATGTGGTGGAGGAGAGAGGCCGCTAGGGTTTGGGGAGAGGGGGCGCCGGCCACTATAGGGGTGCGGCCACCTTGTGGTTCTTGGGTGGTCGGCCCCCTCATTATATAGGTGGAAGCCCCAAGTGTTGGACTACAAGTCTCCGAATAAGACCCGAACCCAAAACCTTCCATGTGATAGGGAAACCTACCCAAGGTGGGAATCCCACTTAGGGTGGGATTCCCCCCTTCCATGTGGGGGGGGTGGCCGGCCCCATAGGGGGAGTCCACTTGGGACTCCTCCCCCTCTAGGGTTTGGCCGGCCATGGAGGTGGAGTCACATATTCAACGATGACTTTAGTGATCGAATGAACCATTCACATACAATACCAATTCCCTTTGTCACGCGATATTTTACTTGTCTGAGGTTTGATCTTCGGTATCACTCTATACCTTGTTCAACCTCGTCTCCTGACAAGTACTCTTTACTCGTACCGTGGTATGTGGTCTCTTATGAACTTATTCATATGCTTGCAAGACATTAGACGACATTCCACCGAGAGGGCCCAGAGTATATCTATCCGTCATCGGGATGGACAAATCCCACTGTTGATCCATATGCCTCAACTCATACTTTCCGGATACTTAATCCCACCTTTATAACCACCCATTTACCCAGTGGCGTTTGGTGTAATCAAAGTACCTTTCCGGTATAAATGATTTACATGATCTCATGGTCATAAGGACTAGGTAACTATGTATCGAAAGCTTATAGCAAATAACTTAATGACGAGATCTTATGCTACGCTTAATAGGGTGTGTCCATTACATCATTCATACAATGATATAACCTTGTTATTAATAACATCCAATGTTCATGATTATGAAACTAATCATTCATTAATCAACAAGCTAGTTAAGAGGCATACTAGGGACTCTTTGTTGTCTACACATCACACATGTACTAATGTTTCGGTTAATACAATTATAGCATGGTATGTAAACATTATCATAAACTCAAAGATATTATAATAACCATTTTATTATTGCCTCTTGGGCATATCTCCAACAAATAGTTGCTTCATTGCTTTGTCCTTTTCACGTTGATCCTCATCTCCTCAAACTTGGCATTGTTCCTTGCTTCCTCTCGGTTGGCTTCAACCTTGGCAAGACTCGCCTCTTTCTTCTTCTCGATGATGACAAGTTTGGTCTCCAAAGTCTTGGCCGCTATCACCTCCTTGGACTTCATCATTTAATCAAACTTGTCCCTCAACAATGCTGCCTCCCCCTCGAGCTTGAGCCTCTCTTTGGCCTTCTTGTTTTCCTCCGGTTTGTCATTGTTCCGGCCCTCCTTCTTGTTCTCGGTATCTTCGAGCGCAACCATTGCAGCTTTCTTGGGCGCTACTTATTCGTCCCTCAATTGCCACTTGGGGAGGTGTTGAAGCATATCAAAGCAATGACGCATGGTGAAGCTCTTGCCCTTGCTGCCGGCCATGTCTCTGTACCTCGCATCGGCAATGCGGTCCTATATTTGCAAAACCAAACACAAATCATCAATATGTGGTCACCAAACAAAACTAAAATTGTACAAACATAAAATGTGAGCAAATTCACTCACATATTTGTCCACAGTTGCGCCGTTAGGAGGATTCGACACCACTTGATCCATTGCTGCTGCCTGATACGTCTCCGACGTATCGATAATTTCTTGTGTTCCATGCCACATTATTGATGATATCTACATGTTTTATGCACACTTTATGTCATATTCGTGCATTTTCTGGAACTAACCTATTAACAAGATGCCGAAGTGCCGATTCTTTGTTTCTGCTGTTTTTGGTTTCAGAAATCCTAGTAACGAAATATTCTCGGAATTGGACGAAATCAACGCCCAGGGTCCTATTTTGCCACGAAGCTTCCAGAAGACCGAAGAGGAGATGAAGTGGGGCCACGAGGCGGCAAAACCCTAGGGCGGCGCAGCCTGGCCCTTGGCCGCGCCGACCTGTGGTGTGGGCCCCTCGTGTGGCCTCCTGACCTGCCCTTCCGCCTACTTAAAGCCTCCGTCGCGAAACCCCCAGTACCGAGAGCCACGATACGAAAAACCTTCCAGAGACGCCGCCGCCGCCAATCCCATCTCGGGGGATTCAGGAGATCGCCTCCGGCACCCTGCCGGAGAGGGGAATCATCTCCCGGAGGACTCTACGCCGCCATGGTCGCCTCCGGAGTGATGAGTGAGTAGTCTACCCCTGGACTATGGGTCCATAGCAGTAGCTAGATGGTTGTCTTCTCCCCATTGTGCTTAATTGTCGGGTCTTGTGAGCTGCCGAACATGATCAAGATCATCTATCTGTAATTCTATATGTTGCGTTTGTTGGGATCCGATGAATAGAGAATACTTGTTATGTTGATTATCAATTTATGTCTATGTGTTGTTTATGATCTTGCATGCTCTCCGTTACTAGTAGATGCTCTGGCCAAGTAGATGCTTGTAACTCCAAGAGGGAGTATTTATGCTAGATAGTGGGTTCATGTCTCCGTGAATCTGGGGGAGTGACAGAAACCTCTAAGATTATGGATGTGCTGTTGCCACTAGGGATAAAACATTGGTGCTATGTTCAAGGATGTAGTTACTGATTACATTACGCGCAATACTTAATGCAATTATCTGTTGTTAGCAACATAATACTGGAGGGGGTTCGGATGATAACCTGAAGGTGGACTTTTTAGGCATAGATGCATGCTGGATAGCGGTCTATGTACTTTGTCGTAATGCCCAATTAAATCTCACTATACTCATCATAATATGTATGTGCATGGTCATGCCCTCTTTATTTGTCAATTGCCCAACTGTAATTTGTTCACCCAACATGCTGTTTATCTTATGGGAGAGACACCTCTAGTGAACTGTGGACCCCGGTCCAATTCTCTATACTGAAATACAATCTACTGCAATACTTGTTCTACTGTTTTCTGCAAACAATCATCTTCCACACAATACGGTTAATCCTTTGTTACAGCAAGCCGGTGAGATTGACAACCTCGCTGTTTCGTTGGGGCAAAGTACTTTGGTTGTGTTGTGCAGGTTCCACGTTGGCGCCGGAATCTCTGGTGTTGCGCCGCACTACATCCCGCCGCCATCAACCTTCAACGTGCTTCTTGACTCCTACTGGTTCGATTAAACTTTGGTTTCTTACTGAGGGAAACTTGCCGCTGTGCGCATCACACCTTCCTCTTGGGGTTCCCAACGGACGTGTCAACCACACGCATCAAGCAAATTTCTGGCGCCGTTGCCGGGGAGATCAAGACACGCTGCAAGGGGAGTCTCCACTTCCCAATCTCTTTACTTTGTTTTTGTCTTGCTTAGTTTTATTTACTACTTTGTTTGCTGCACTAAATCAAAATACAAAAAAAATTAGTTGCTAGTTTTACTTTACTTACTGTCTTGTTTGCTATATCGAAAACACAAAAAAATTAGTTACTTGCATTTACTTTATCTAGTTTGCTTTATTTACTATTGCTAAAATGAGTAATCCTGAAGTTGAAGTTCGTTCGTTTAAGCAACAAGGGGGAGAATGTTTAAGAGATGCTTGGTATAGAATTAGTAATGCCCATAATAGGTGCACTAAGAAACACTCCACCACTATTTTACTCAGGAATTTTTATGTTGGTATCTCTAGCTGGAATAGGTATGTTCTTGATTGTCTCGCAGGAGGTAACTTCTTAAGTACTCCTGCATTAGAAGCTAGCTGCATTATTGAGAGTCTATTTGGAATACTCCCTATTGATGAAGTTAAAACTGAAATCTCTCTTGAAGATGTTATGAAAAAATTGGAAACCATAGAGAAATTTTTTCCAAGTGTTGAAACTAAATTGGAAATGTTACTTGATAAAACTGATGAACTTGATAAATCCTTAGGAGGAATTGATGAAAGAATTAGTGTCCTAGGAACTTGTGTTGTCCATGATGATCAAATTAATAGGATTGACGAACTTGAAAAAGCTATGGCAACCTTGGGTTCAACATTTTTTTCTCTTAAATATAAGGAGAAAGCTTATGTGGGTAAGGAGCAAAAGTTTATGTATGTCTCTAAAGTGCCTAAACCAAAGAAATATTACTATAGACCTAAAATTGATAAAGCCCTTAGTACCACCACGGATGGGGGAGCTTGTGATAACGATACACCATCTCTTGATAATACTTGATACACACTTTCTGCGCCTAGCTGAAAGGCGTTAAAGAAAAGCGCTTATGGGAGACAACCCATGTGTTTTTACTATAGTACTTTGTTTTTATTTTGTGTCTTGGAAGTTGTTTACTACTGTAGCAACCTCTCCTTATCTTAGTTTAGTGTTTTGTTGTGCCAAGTAAAGTCGTTGATAGTAAAGTTCATACTAGATTTGGATTACTGCGCAGAAACAGATTTCTTTGCTGTCACGAATCTGGGCTGTTTTCTCTGTAGGTAACTCAGAAAATTATGCCAATTTACATGAGTGATCCTCAGATATGTACGCAACTTTCATTCAATTTGAGCATTTTCATTTGAGCAAGTATGGTGCCTCGATAAAATTCGTCAATACGAACTGTTCTGTTTTGACAGATTCTGCCTTTTATTTCGCATTGCCTCTTTTGCTATGTTGGATGAATTTCTTTGATCCATTAATGTCCAGTAGCTTTATGCAATGTCCAGAAGTGCTAAGAATGATTGTGTCACCTCTGAACATGTTAATTTTTATTGTCCACTAACCCTCTAATGAGTTGTTCTAAGTTTGGTGTGGAGGAAGTTTTCAAGGATCAAGAGAGGAGCATGATGCAACATGCTCAAGGAGAGTGAAAGCTCTAAGCTTGGGGATGCCCCGGTGGTTCACCCCTGCATATTCTAAGAAGACTCAAGCGTCTAAGCTTGGGGATGCCCAAGGCATCCCCTTCTTCATCGACAACATTATCAGGTTCCTCCCCTAAAACTATATTTTTATTCCATCACATCTTATGTGCTTTTCTTGGAGCGTCGGTTTGTTTTTGTTTTTGTTTTGTTTGAATAAAATGGATCCTAGCATTCACCTTGTGGGAGAGAGACACGCTCCGCTGTAGCATATGGACAAGTATGTCCTTAGGCTTTACTCATAATATTCATGGCGAAGTTTCTTCTTCGTTAAATTGTTATATGGTTGGAATTGGAAAATGCTACATGTAGTAATTCTATAATGTCTTGGATAATGTGATACTTGGCAATTGTTGTGCTCATGTTTAAGCTCTTGCATCATATACTTTGCACCCATTAATGAAGAAACACCTAGAGCTTGCTAATTTGGTTTGCATATTTGGTCTCTCTAAGGTCTAGATAATTTCTAGTATTGAGTTTGAACAACAAGGAAGACGGTGTAGAGTCTTATAATGTTTTCAATATGTCTTTTATGTGAGTTTTGCTGCACCGGTTCATCCTTGTGTTTTTTTCAAATAGCCTTGCTAGCCTAAACCTTGTACCGAGAGGGAATACTTCTCATGCATCCAAAATCCTTGAGCCAACCACTATGCCATTTGTGTCCACCATATCTACCTACTACATGGTATTTCTCCGCCATTCCAAAGTAAATTGCTTGAGTGCTACCTTTAAATTTCCATTCTTCACCTTTGCAATATATAGCTCATGGGACAAATAGCTTAAAAACTATTGTGGTATTGAATATGTACTTATGCACTTTATCTCTTATTAAGTTGATTGTTGTGCGATAACCATGTTTCTGGGGACGCCATCAACTATTCTTTGTTGAATATCATGTGAGTTGCTATGCATGTTCGTCTTGTCTGAAGTAAGGGAGATCTACCACCTTATGGTTAAGCATGCATATTGTTAGAGAAGAACATTGGGCCGCTAACTAAAGCCATGATCCATGGTGGAAGTTTCAGTTTTGGACATATATCCTCAATCTCATATGAGAATAATAATTGTTGCCACATGCTTATGCATAAAAGAGGAGTCCATTATCTGTTGTCTATGTTGTCCCGGTATGAATGTCTAAGTTGAGAATAATCAATAGCGAGAAATCCAATGCGAGCTTTCTCCTTAGACCTTTGTACAAAGTGCACGAAGGTACCCCATTGTGACACTTGGTTAAAACATGTGTATTGCGATGATCCGGTAGTCCAAGCTAATTAGGACAAGGTGCGGGCACTATTAGTATACTATGCATGAGGCTTGCAACTTGTAAGATATAATTTACATGATACATATGCTTTATTACTACCGTTGACAAAATTGTTTCTTGTTTTCAAAATCAAAGCTCTAGCACAAATATAGCAATCGATGCTTTTCCTCTATGGAGGACCATTCTTTTACTTTTATGTTGAGTCAGTTAACCTATTTCTCTCCACCTCAAGAAGCAAACACTTGTGTGAACTGTGCATTGATTCCTACATACTTGCATATTGCACTTATTATATTACTCTATGTTGACAATATCCATGAGATATACATGTTATAAGTTGAAAGCAACCGCTGAAACTTAATCTTCCTTTGTGTTGCTTCAATCCTTTACTTTGATTTATTGCTTTATGAGTTAACTCTTATGCAAGACTTATTGATGCTTGTCTTGAAGTACTATTCATGAAAAGTCTTTGCTATATGATTCACTTGTTTACTCATGTCATATACATTGTTTTGATCGCTGCATTCACTACATATGCTTTACAAATAGTATGATCAAGGTTATGATGGCATGTCACTCCAGAAATTATCTTTGTTATCGTTTTACCTCGCTGGACGAGCAGAACTAAGCAGGGATGCTGATACGTCTCGACGTATCGATAATTTCTTGTGTTCCATGCCACATTATTGATGATATCTACATGTTTTATGCACACTTTATGTCATATTCGTGCATTTTAGAACTAACCTATTAAATAGCTGCCGAAGTGCCGATTCTTTGTTTTCTGCTGTTTTTGGTTTCAGAAATCCTAGTAACGAAATATTCTCGGAATTGGACGAAATCAACGCCCAGGGTCCTATTTTGCCACGAAGCTTCCAGAAGACCGAAGAGGAGACGAAGTGGGGCCACGAGGCGGCCAAACCCTAGGGCGGCGCGGCCTGGCCCTTGGCCGCGCCGACCTGTGGTGTGGGGCCCTCGTGTGGCCTCCTGACCTGCCCTTCCGCCTACTTAAAGCCTCCGTCGCGAAACCCCCAGTACCGAGAGCCACGATACGGAAAACCTTCCAGAGACGCCGCTGCCGCCAATCCCATCTCGGGGGATTCAGGAGATCGCCTCCGGCACCCTGCCGGAGAGGGGAATCATCTCCCGGAGTACTCTACGCCGCCATGGTCGCCTCCGGAGTGATAAGTGAGTAGTCTACCCCTGGACTATGGGTCCATAGCAGTAGCTAGATGGTTGTCTTCTCTCCATTGTGCTTAATTGTCGGGTCTTGTGAGCTGCCGAACATGATCAAGATCATCTATCTGTAATTCTATATGTTGCGTTTGTTGGGATCCGATGAATAGAGAATACTTGTTATGTTGATTATCAATTTATGTCTATGTGTTGTTTATGATCTTGCATGCTCTCCGTTACTAGTAGATGCTCTGGCCAAGTAGATGTTTGTAACTCCAAGAGGGAGTATTTATGCTCGATAGTGGGTTCATGTCTCCGTGAATCTGGGGGAGTGACAGAAACCTCTAAGATTATGGATGTGCTGTTGCCACTAGGGATAAAACATTGGTGCTATGTTCAAGGATGTAGTTACTGCTTACATTACGTGCAATACTTAATGCAATTGTCTGTTGTTAGCAACTTAATACTGGAGGGGGTTCGGATGATAACCTGAAGGTGGACTTTTTAGGCATAGATGCATGCTGGATAGCGGTCTATATACTTTGTCGTAATGCCCAATTAAATCTCACTATACTCATCATAATATGTATGTGCATGGTCATGCCCTCTTTATTTGTCAATTGCCCAACTGTAATTTGTTCACCCAACATGCTGTTTATCTTATGGGAGAGACACCTCTAGTGAACTGTGGACCTCGGTCCAATTCTCTATACTGAAATACAATCTACTGCAATACTTGTTCTACTGTTTTCTGCAAACAATCATCTTCCACACAATACGGTTAATCCTTTGTTACAGCAAGCCGGTGAGATTGACAACCTCGCTGTTTCGTTGGGGCAAAGTACTTTGGTTGTGTTGTGCAGGTTCCACGTTGGCGCCGGAATCTCTGGTGTTGCGCCGCACTACATCCCGCCGCCATCAACCTTCAACGTGCTTCTTGACTCCTACTGGTTCGATTAAACTTTGGTTTCTTACTGAGGGAAACTTTCCGCTGTGCGCATCACACCTTCCTCTTGGGGTTCCCAACGGACGTGTCAACCACACGCATCACTGCCCACCGGCTACATGCCAGTTTGATCGCGTCCCAACGTCCTTGGAGGGATCGGTATGTGTGATCGACATGATGGTGAACCGCGGCATCAGTTTATGGAATTTGTCCTCGATGCGTTGCTAGTACTGCTTCCCGGTTTGTTCGGTGCCGGAGACTGCGTCCATCTCCACGGAGGCCCAAGCTCGGCACAAGGTTGCATCTTCTATTTCTGTGTAGTTGTTCGGCCGTCTCTTCTTCCTCTTTCCATCGGCCATGACCTCAACCACACCCTCGTCCCCTTCATCTTCTTCCCCTTCTTCCCCTTCAGCCGTGTCGTCCTCATCTCCGCCCATCCCAGCGTCAAACAGAGTGAGTGGGGTAATGTTTACCTCGTCCAACATCTCCATGTACGAGGTGTTGTCGTTCCTAACAGTACGCGGCCTCAATACCTACTCGCAATGAAAATCGAGGAAGAGTTGTAATTTGTACCTTGTTGACCCGTCGTTGAGCACAGTCCTGGCGACGTTCGTGGCGGCTTCCGGTGGCGGCGGCGGCGTTCGCGGGGATGGGAATGAAGCGGGGCGCCACGCTCGTCGTCGCCTTCAATTTCGTCATCTTCGGTGCCGAATTCTTCGGTCTGGCGCGGCATGCCTTCGGCTTCGATGCGACCACATGCGTTCATGCGCGCCTCCGCTTCACCACGCTCGTCGACGAGACCATGGTAGCGACGTCAGCGGGGCTCGCGGGGGTCGCCGGGGTGGTTGGTGTAGCGGCGGAAGCTCCGGCGACCGCAGGAGAGGGTGGCGGGGCCTGCGAGCTAGCAACGGTGGCCGGATGGGTCGATTCGACACTCATGGTGGCGAGATCGGACGACGGCGGCGCAGAGGACGGTGAGGGCGCGCAGATCGGTGGTGGCGGCAGCGACAGTTGGGAGGAGGTGAAACTTCCCTCGCGCGCAAATTAGGGATTGTATTCGGGCTGCGTTTGGTTCGCTCCATCGGCCCCTACAAATACAGGCCGAGTAAGGGTTTCGGTCTCGGCCTGATTTTTTTTCCAGTTTCGCCTACTTTACGGTATGTGTTTTGCGTCGATTTACGAACCAAATCTTTAAAATTGCGGTTATTTTTCGGTTTTGGCATGTTTACGGGCTGCTAGAGATGCTCTGAAACGCGTTAGGTACTTGTATTTAAGAATATATTAAAAGAATGGAAGGAGACTACAATTTAACCCAACTGGTGTGCAACATTTTATTAAACGAGTTCCTGGCAGTACGGTTAAGCCAGTCTCGAATAAAATATTACCGTTAAACAACTATAATTTGATTGTAACCGTTAAACAACTATAAATTGATAGTAACGCAGGGGAGTCACTAAAATGCTCATAAAGTCATCATTTTTTCCTAAGTTATTCATTTTTTTCATATACATATTCTTTTCCATTTTTATTAAACAAACATAATTTAAATTTTCTAATTCAGTTATTCCAAAATGTGCTCATTTATGTCAAACATTAGTTCTACCAACGAACCGGTGAATGAACTAGGTCTTCAAAATTTGTTAATTTCACATGCATGCATACCTGACGACAACCAAAGATGCATTGTTAATACACAAGTGTCAAATTTTCTAAATACATTCCCCGTACAATTCCACTCACATTGCGTCAGCATTGAAGGGGGACATGCAGGAACTTTCAGAATACTTATCTCTCTTTGATACCAATAAAGACTCAATAGACTATTCACGCAAGACCCTTTTGCCAAACCCTATTGGATGTTGTTTTGCCCAGCCACTAATATATAGACACATCAGCAGAGTAGGTCATGAGCTGGATTGCTGAAGAACAGCTAAAATTAAAGTCAACCACTAAATTAATTACAAATCAGCAATACCATTTGACATGTCACATTGCTTAAAGCAACCTGAACAAATTCGTTTGAGGGATCAAGTTGAAGACTTGTTACATTGTCCTAATTTAGAAAAAAAATCTTAAGCAGCACATACAACTTAGTTATTCTTTAATAAATTTAATATAAATGAAACTAGGTCAAAGTTTATCAAAGGTGATTCAGGTGTACTATTTAGAATACAGAAATTTTGAAAGATTGTAATTATAGTTATATTTAAAATTCATATATGACACTCCGGCCCAATAGAAAAATAACATAATTCAAGACCCATATGAAATTTCCAGATATGAAATGGAGTGGAATAGTTATTTTTTCTTAAATTGCAACATGATCTTACAAAAAACAAACCGTCTATAGTTCTAGTTTTTTTTTTTTTTTTTTTTTTTTTGCAAATTCCTATACTTCTGACACCTGAATTTTTTTATCTATATAATATTAATATAGTCATGTGCCATATAAATCATATTTATTGCATTTTTACTTTTAGCGTCATATGTATACTTCTAAAAGAGTGGATAAATTATAGATGCATCCGTGCATGTGTGTTTTTGATCTTTCAAGCTAGTACATTTTGGTTGAGCAAGACCTGTTTTTCAAATTTTGTATGACAAAGAATACTGCTCGAGCTTTGTGATGTAGTTTGTATGCCATATATAAGTTATCCTTGGCACCGACTGTGCTTAAGGGATCATGCACGTCGTCAACCTCTTAAATTTTGTATGACAAAGAATACTGATCGAGCTTTTGTTTCTTAGTTTTTTTTTTTTTTTTTGGCTATGTGCATCCGTAGTGCCATTAGGGTGGTGCGTTGTTGCAGAGGCTGGGTGTAATTGGTATCTCTCGATATTAATATATTCCCTTTATCGAAAAAAAGTGTTTGTCCAATATACTTAAATTTGCAACACTCTTTGTTGTTCTTCATTTAAAAACCTTGTATTATAGTCAATGTCTGATCTTTATATATAGAGCAACTATTTATCTGGTAACTTTTTAATCTTTTGATTTTTTTTACCGTGCCCAGAGCAAGAAGATGCATTATTTCATTCCCTTCATTAGAACATGAATCACATGTTATCTTCACAAAACTATTTTAACACCTTTTTATAGATTAAACCAACCCCTAGTTTACCATAAAACACCAAAATTGGTTTTCGTAATATGATTATTCGTGGTATTTTGTAATACTAAGCACTATTTTTTTTCATATGATGGGGGAAAAAAGACCAGGGTGGCTTACGAACCAACCGACCACCGTGAATAAATTACATTTTTATATGATTTTTTTAAATAGGGCAAGAGTTGTGCCTTTTTCATTGACGAAGGAGGGCACAAAGGCCTAAGCCACACCTCATAAGTTACATCACATGCAACAACCACAGGCAGGTGGCAAAAGTCGACATATAGATCTAACGCACTTTTTGCGCAAAGTGTTTGACGCCTTCTGCGATCCAGGCATGGCCTTCTCCTTAATCTTGGTCACTAGAACTGAGAGCACAGAGTATTTGTTGTTCAAACTCCTAGCGTTTCTTTTCTTCCGTATCTCCTAGCACACAAGTGTAATGCCGTATCTAAACCTTGTTGCTGGATAGTCGTTGTGTCTAGCAACAAAGTGCTCTCAAAGATTCGTGATGCCTAAGATAGAGGTACATGCCTGGAATAGGTCCGTACAGCCGAACATGGGGTCCATCAGATTCTAGATTCTTGTGGAGTAGCGGCATCTGAATAGCATGTTTTCGGCATTCTCTACCGCGGCTTCGCATAATTCCCAAAGAGGGTCATGGGGCAACCTCCTTATTGCTAGGCGGTCAGCAATCCAGAGCATGTTCTAGGTGCCAAGCTAGGCATAGATTGTACACTTTGGGTTGGGGGTACGTATCTCACCCGATTCTATGGTGTCCCGAAGCAACCAACCCGTTAAATTTAATTCGCCTTATAAGAGGAGGATGTTGGGTAGAGACCGTTGGAACTTAAGTTCCAAAATATATAGTCATGGATGCCCGTGATTAGGGCAACAAATTGACACTTGTTCTAGAGAATGGTGAATTCAGCCAGGTGGTTCGCGGAGACCAACTCTAGGCGTATGTCGAGAATCCAAACATCGTGGTCAAGATCTTGTGCAACTGTCTTGATCTTCTGACTGGAGAAGCCGTATAGTAAAGGCACCACTAGCTGCAGCACAAACCCGTCAAGCCATGGTGACCTGAATTTTCAAGTGCCTCCATCACCCAAGGTTATCGTAGTGCATGCATCAAAAATTTGTTGGTCCATGCCCGCACACGATGTGGCGAGGCCCACCTAGGGCTTGTGAGGGGATTTCCAGCTCTGCCAAAGCCAGCAACTAAGTGCTTTGGGAAAATTTAGAGTCCCGAATTCCCAGCCCCCTAAGCCTTTTGGGGAGGCACAACCGTGCCCAATTAACCTTGCATTGTCCTCCTCTATCCTTGTCTTTCATGTCCCAGAGGAAGCTACGACACTTCTTGGAGAACATCTTGAGTGATCCTTTGCTGATCTTAAGGTGGTGAGTAGGTCAGTTGGGTAAGAAGATATTTTAGATTTGATTGGCGTCGACCTCCCTGACATGTCGATGAAACGATCTTGCCATGTTGCGGCCTTGTTTGAAGTTTTGTCCTTGATTAGTTCAATGCCCACCTTCCTGAAGCGCCCAAGGGAGATAGGATGTCCAATGTATTTAATTGGGAAATCAACTTCAGCATCTTGGAAATTTTACAGAAAGTCGGCAAGGTCAAGGTTCTCGCGTCTGATGGGCATGATGATGCTCTTGACGATGTTGGTGCAAAGGTTGGTGACCTGGCCAAAATTTTCAAGAATGTCTACCAAGTTCTTGATGTCCTCTATGGTTGACTTGAAAGAAAATGACTGCATCATTGGCATACATTTTTTTTCGATATGGGAGCATAGCCCCGGCCTCTGCATCATTGGCATACATGGAGATTCTGAGCTTGGCGAATCTGCCTGCAACCAGGGTAAGGAGGGGTGCCTCGGTTGCTAGATGGAGTAGCACTACAGGGGATCAATATGCGGATCAAAGGGCAGGATAGATAACATGTCCCTGGGTGGACTCCTTCCCTGTGAATTTTTGTGGACGCCAATAGTGTAGAATTCTCAAGGTCGAGGAAGACCAAGTTGGCGGAGCAGCTTTAGGAGGAAGTCCCATCGAACAAAATAGTTAAGAGAGCTGTGTGTTCCCACTGATTTTCACTCAACCGGCGCCGACCCTAATCGGGCAAAGCTCCTGCTGAGACAACCACATATATATCAACTTACCGCCACCTCAAAACAAGAGGGAAATGATCCAACATCCTGAGTGGCCATCCTTTCGGAGCACAGAAAAATACATATCATATTTGTTATGAGAGAGTTGAGAATAAAACGAGATCTTCCTAGCTGCCATCACTTCTCCAACAAACTGTACAAAAATGCACGAGGGTTGTAAAAGCTGATCTAGCTTACAAATGTAACTATGCCAAACACCGTAGTCAAACCATTGGATGCTAATAAACTCATGGCTATCCTATTGTTTGTACGTACCTCCAGAACACCAAGGGCCGATGTTGCCTCCCCTTCCACCTTTTTTTATAAACCCCCCATGTGCTTCATTTTCCTTCACCACTTTCATACTTCTTCCTCTCTTCTTCTTTGCTACCTTTCGTAGCGTGCATTGTTGTTCTTTTCAACAAGTTTTCCTCTTTCGTGTTCTTCTTCTTGAGAATTGAGATCGAATAAGGAACTTGACGTCTCAGTGGTTTATGCAAACCATTGGCAACTGCCATACGTTGTTTCCCTCTCTTGGCATCAGGTAGCGCCAATGTCAACGGCCCAGAGCCCAACGACCGCCGTGGTGGCGGCGGCGGCGGTGGAGAAGAGCAAGCACTGGGCGCCGCACGGCCCGGCGCTAACGGCCTGCCTCGTCAGCATCAACCTGCTGATGATCCTCCTCATCTTCTTCTACTTCTGGCGGTTCTTCTCCGGGAAGCGAGGTCCCTCGTCTCCCGGAGGCGTAAACGACGAGGAGGCGGCGTCGTCGGCCGACAGTTCGCCAGCGACCTCCCCGAGAGGGTCCAGGCGCCTGAGCGATCCTGGCCAGCTGCCCGTGTCCGTGTACGACTCGAGCAGCAGCGACGACGCCGCCGGCGGGAAGGCGGAGTGCGCGGTGTGCATCGTGGAGTTCCGGGACGGCGACCTAGTGCGCCTCTTGCCTCGCTGCGGGCACCGGTTCCACGCGGCGTGCGTCGACGCGTGGCTGCGGCTCCACTCTACGTGCCCGCTCTGCCGCGCTGACGTCGTTGCCCCGGCGCCCGCCGCCGCCGACGCCAAGAACGACGACCCCAAGGACGACGGCGGTGCAGAGTCCCCTGTGTGAGCTGGGCGGATGAGATCCACGCCAATGCAGAGGAGGGGAGGAGCACGTAACGGCGGAAGGCGACAAGATTCCTGATCGGCGTCGCTGTCCGTTAGCTGACTCGCTTAGAAGTCGGCGAGGTACGGTTGGCTTCGGCGCCTCCTGTTTTGCCGTGTTGATCCTGCTATAAACATTTCTTTTCAGTTTTGGCCTTTTTGAGGGTCTCGCCGAGGTAGTACATATTTAGACCAGATTCTTATATTTGATGCGCGGATGATTAAAATTGCAAGATTAGCAACAGACTTGGCATCTGCGTAAAAGCAGAATTGGTTTTGTAATTAAGTTTGTCTGTAATTAACAGTACGGAGTACTAGAAATTTTGATCAAGTTTTTGGTGGGAGAATTTCTGGACCATTTGTGTCTGCAACTCTGCACTTAGCATAGTCGCCCGTCGGATGGAAAGTCTGGCAGGAGTTTGCTCCAAATTATATTAAATTTGAGTCAATTGGAAGAGATCGAAGGGAGTATAACCATTCCTTCTAAATTTAGACTCAAACAAAAATACAAGATCACCTAATACCCCTTCATAATTAAGGTTATCTAGATACATCTATATTAGTGGCAACTAATATGGGTTGGAGGATTAAAAACTTAATGGGTATATATATAGCTCTATAGACGAACCATATGGCCCATTTTTGTTCTTTCAAACATGTAGCATACATATAGGTAGGAGTAGTATGTATGTACATCGTTGATGGCTCATCGACGACGACATTGCCGGGCGGTGATGGTCGTGGTTAGCGTGTTGGAAGCACGGAAAGGTGGTACTTGATGGCAATGACGCACCGCGAGGCGGTGCTGGCCGGCACAAGAAGGGATGATGGTGGCGTGGTGTGCGACTGGTCAGTCCGGCATCATTTTGTCCATACAGTGTGACACGTTGGGAACGAACACGCGTGTGTCTGGCTACCGCAAGCCAATCATGCTAGCCACTGCTTCGAGGACCAAGCAGCGGTTGCCGACCTATCTGGCCGGAAGATGTCGGATGTCCGTCCTCTCAACTCTAACATGTCTAGTTTATTTGTCAAAATTACATCGAGAGGCGCCGGCATGTCTGGCCTATCACCACCGGCTTGTCCAGCCTTTCTTTTTTGTCTCACCGATGAGGAAGTAGATCACAATCTAGGGGATTAGATTGTGGTGACGGCGACCGCGATAACTACTAGCGGAGCGGGAACATGAGTGACAAGAGAGATCTTGGCTGCTCTACACGGTATACGGTATACCCATAGGTTGGTACCGGGTTTGGATATGGGCTTATGAGGGCTCACAATCAATTAATTAATTATTTGGCTAATTACCCTTGAGGCTAAACTGAGTTTGAGGTGAGGGGGTTGTACTGGAGCAAGCATCTGAAAAATAATCTTAGAAGTCATAACTCGTTCAAAGACACTCTTTAATTTAAGGCATATCTGGTTCATAGGATTAAAGAAATTATGAATAAGAACAAACTAAAAATATGATTGAAATATATTTGATAAATAATGGATTTTATACACATGAATGTTTTAAACTTAGGTGTTTTTTTGCTTCAAAAGAATAGAAAATAAATAGAAAAATTATAGTAAATATGACCAAATCAACATATCATATAGTACTATCATGCAAGAAATATCTTTGTTTCGTTCTTCGGGTGGATTGTTGAACTTTGGCGTTTTTGTTTACAAAGGTGAGATCAAAGGAAGTATTCATTTGTTCTGCCTTTGCTATATTCCTTTGAACGACACAGGTGAACAATGTTACCATTCGAAAGCTATCGCCTATGCTATTCCTCAGCCGCTACACACTTGACCCCCTCCATCTAACCCTCGCGACCACCCTCCCCATCTCCTTGCTCGTTGCCCAGAGGAGGCTGCAGGGCAAAGCCCATGCATTAGACGGCGGTGGCGTGGCCCTTCTACAAGAAGTGAGGCAGGCTCACTTCTTGGGTCCTAGGTGTATATTAATCTATTGTCTAAAAACACATTTCATAATACCAAAAGAAAAAATCGTGTGTACATCCAAACAGTTATATTCGTGCAGAAAAGTCCGGCAACGAGTATCGGTTGGTTATTGGACGTGGCTAGCCAGCTAGTTCTCAGTTGATCTTGAATTAACTTAATTCTCGGTCACCTAATTTTATGTCCAATTCATGTGTAGTGCAATTGCATATCCACATGTAATTGAACACCCATGTGTAATTCTGATGCGTGCCAATCTCGAATCAAATCTTATAGTTTTAAAATTGGCTTATAACTAACTGAGTTCTAGGCTATCCTAGAAATAGCAGAAGGGTTGGAGATTCTATGTCGTTTTATGCAGGGCAAAATCTGGACCGTTTTTTTTTTTTTGAACCAAATCTCAACGGTTGAATTCACTAAAGTAGACAAAGAGTCAGCATGTTTGCAATTTGCAAAGCAGTGACCTTTCCACATATGTACAGTACATGGTACCAAGTGGACCATGGGGACATACCTATAATCCCACTTCCCACACATTCGGGCAAGCAACAGTATGGGCACTCGCAAGAGTCAAGAGACATAGTATGGTTTCTTGCTGCTCCATCCATGGCCCATTCTCATAGTGTTATCCGATGGAGCCAGCTCACGGTCACAGGAGATAAGCCTCGGGGCTCACAGCTAACACCTACTTGGCTCTACCATACTTAGCTAACATCCTGTGCAAATCTAGCACGCTCACTAGTGGAAAACGGGGCTTCAGACCCGGTGCGTTTGGGCCATCAGTCCCGATTTCTAAACCGGGACCAATAAGGCGGGACTAAAGGGTTCCCCATTTAGTCCCGGCTTTAATATGCACCGGGTCCAAAGGCCCCGCCACGTGGTGCGGCCAGGGCGCTCGAGGTGGATGACCTTTGGCCACTACGGGAACCCGCCGAGGGGCCAACGGCCAGAATCTGTGCCAACGGCCGCCGTCGGCACAGCCTGCCTCGCCGTCAGCCCAGTAAAGTGGCCGTCGGCACAGCTTGGCCGTCAGCACAGAACCCCCAGGGCCGAAGGCCGCCATCGGCACACACCCTGTCTGTGCCGACGACACGTAACCTAGCCGTCGGCACATGGACAGATGGTAGGGCCACCGACAGCCACCGACAACGGCGTCAACAGGTGGCAAACGGCGTGAAACTGTGCCGACGGCCTGGCCGTCGGCACAGTTTCCCTCTATGTGGGCCGACGGCCAGGCCGTCGGCACAGCTTCCCACCAATTTTTCCTCCTTCCCGCCCTTTTTTCCCGCCATTCTTCTCGCGCCCATTTCCTATGTAGGCCGACGGCCAGGCCGTCGGCACAGCTTCCCGCCAATTTTTCCTCCAACATTCCCGCCATTTTTCACCGCTCCTTCCCTCCCGCCCTTTTTTCCCACCATTCTTCTCGCGCCCATTTTCTCCCGCCAAGTATTCCCGCCGTTTCAGCCGTCGTCGTCCTATATATAGCCATGTCTTCTCCACTAACATCAACAGCAACTTTTCTCTCCTCATCAACTCTCTCATCCAAAAACACCACAGAATCCTCTGAGCTCAGCTGCCGTCGAGATGGCTCCTCGTCGTCGTAGCAACACGGGCTTCATCGGCGTTCGCCAGCGGGCTGCGGGCCATTTCGCGTCTGAAATCACCGCCGGTGGTATGCGTGTGTGGCTCGGCACCTTCTACACGAAGGAGGCTGCTGCCCGCGCATACGACGTTGCGGCTTGGAGGTTTGGCCGGCTGCGCCACGAATTGAACTTCCCAGAGGTCAGGCCTGTGACGGAAGCCCAGAGTCTCTCTACTGAGCCGCTACTTCGCTCACAGAGTGAAGCGCGGCGGTACAGGTCTGGCCAACGGCGGATTGATACCACCGAGGCGGACGAGCAGTTCATGGCAGAGTGGCGCACAGCCCCCTGGACGTGCCAAATGGCAGGGGTTGTGCCGACGGCTATGCCGTCGGCACAGGAAGGTGGTGTCCAGCAGCCGCGCGGAGCGGGCGGCGGTGCGTCTGGGCCGATGGATCTGGGCCGACGGCTTGGCCGTCGGCACAATGACACGCATACAGCACGCGACCGTTGGGAACCCCAAGTGGAAGGTGTGATGCGTACAGCAGTAAGTTTCCCTCAGTTAGAAACCAAGGTTTATCGAACCAGTAGGAGTCAAGAAGCACGTTGAAGGTTGATGGCGGCGAGATGTAGTGCGGCGCAACACCAGGGATTCCGGCGCCAATGTGGAACCTGCACAACACAAACCAAGTACTTTGCCCCAACGAAACAGCGAGGTTGTCAATCTCACCGGCTTGCTGTAACAAAGGATTAGATGTATAGTGTGGATGATGATTGTTTGCGTAAAACAAAGTAGAACAAAGATTGCGATGGAGATTGTATTTCAGTAAAGAGAATTGGACCGGGGTCCACAGTTCACTAGAGGTGTCTCTCCCATAAGATAAACAGCATGTTGGGTGAACAAATTACAGTTGGGCAATTGACAAATAAAGAGGGCATGACCATGCACATACATATTATGATGAGTATTGTGAGATTTAATTGGGCATTACGACAAAGTACATAGACCGCTATCCAAAGATGCATCTATGCCTAAAAGTCCACCTTCAAAGTTATCATCCGAACCCCCTCCAGTATTAAGTTGCTAACAACAGACAATTGCATTAAGTATTGCGCGTAATGTAATCAGTAACTACATCCTCGAACATAGCACCAATGTTTTATCCCTAGTGGCAACAGCACATCCATAATCTTAGAGATTTCTGTCACTTCACCAGATTCACGGAGACATGAACCCACTATCGAGCATAAATACCCCCTCTTGGAGTTACAAGCATCTACTTGGCCAGAGCATCTACTAGTAACGGAGAGCATGCAAGATCATAAACAACACATAGATATAAATTGATAATCAACATAACAAGTATTCTCTATTCATCGGATCCCAACAACACAACATATAGAATTACAGATAGATGATCTTGATCATGTTCGGCAGCTCACAAGACCCGACAATTAAGCACAATGGGGAGAAGACAACCATCTAGCTACTGCTATGGACCCATAGTCCAGGGGTAGACTACTCACACATCACTCCGGAGGCGACCATGGTGGCGTAGAGTCCTCCGGGAGATGATTCCCCTCTCCGGCAGGGTGCCGGAGGCGATCTCCTGAATCCCCAGAGATGGGATTGGCGGCGGCGGCGTCTCTGGAAGGTTTTCCGTATCGTGGCTCTCAGATCGGGGTTTCGCGACGAAGGCTATTTGTAGGCGGAAGGGCAGGTCAAGGGGCGTCACGAGGGGCCCACACCACAGGTCGGCGCGGCCAGGGCTTGGGCCGCGCCGCCCTGTGGTTTGGCCACCTCGTGGCCCCACTTCGTTGACTCTTCGGTCTTCTGGAAGCTTCGTGGCAAAATAGGACCCTGGGCATTGATTTCGTCCAATTCCGAGAATATTTCCTTACTAGGATTTCTGAAACCAAAAACAGCAGAAACAAAGAATCGACACTTCGGCATCTTGTTAATAGGTTAGTTCCAGAAAATGCACGAATATGACATAAAGTGTGCATAAAACATGTAGATATCATCAATAATGTGGCATGGAACATAAGAAATTATCGATACGTCAGAGACATATCAGCATCCCCAAGGTTAGTTCTCGTCGTCCCGAAGGGTAAACGATAAACAAAGATAATTTCTGGAGTGACATGCCATCATAACCTTGATCATACTATTTGTAAGCATATGTAGTGAATGCAGCGATCAAAACAATGTATATGACATGAGTACACAAATGAATCATATAGCAAAGACTTTTCATGAATAGTACTTCAAGACAAGCATCAATAAGTCTTGCATAAGGGTTAACTCATAAAGCAATAATTCAAAGTAAAGGCATTGAAGCAACACAAAGGAAGATTAAGTTTCAGCGGCTGCTTTCAACTTATAACATGTATATCTCATGGATATTGTCAACCGGATGAACCTCGCTACCCACGGGGGTAGCTGCGCACCCCTTCCGTGTATGACATCTGTCCACCTGGTCAAACCCCATTACCCCATCCCGCCTATTACTGTAGCAGCTTAACTAGTGGTTAAACCGGATAAGAAAATCCCCCACCTAACCGGATCAGAACGACCAGACATCATCTCCTACCTCTGCATCCGACCACCAGCAGGGCGCCTCCCCTAGCGTCCTCCCTGGCCTCACTCCGCCACCCACGCTATCCCCGCATGGTCCCACCCCGCCGCCGGCCGCTCCCACGAGCGCGCCCTTGCTGCCCGCCCACGCATCCAAGCCGCACCACACGCCCGCACTCCAACAGGCCCACGAGCGCCTCCGCCCAACCTCACTCGCGGTCGTTCCACCCGTGCTGCTCCTGCTCGAGCTACTTTGTGCTGCTCCTGCTCGAGCCGCTGCCCGCCACCAATCGCAGACGCCAAGCAGCGTCACGCCCGCTCTCCTCCTATCCGAACCAGTGCGCCCCTCCAGGTCGCAGACGCCACCCAGCTCTAATTTGGCCTCCTCCCACATCCGATGCGACCTGATTCGATTCGGATCGGTGAAATGCTAGAGGCGCTCAACGCGAGTTGAATCGATTTGAGTTGCCAAGCAAATCGACCAAGCTTGGACCGTCGGGCTAGATCGACCGCTCCTCACCCTCTCCGCTCCCAAAATAGAACGCGGAAGAGCGGCAGGTGGGTCGCCCGGACCATGAGCCTGGCGCTCTACTTCGGATCATCGGAGCTGAGGGGCGGCCATGGCGAACACCGTTGCCAAATTTCTCCGCATACGGCTACCAAATTTCTCTGCATCGAGCACGACTTGCGTCAGTAGGTCTTTAGCTACAGCGACTTTGTGCCCGGGGATCCTCGACTTGGACAAAGTTGCCGGCGGCCAGGCTCCAGGGTGGCGTTTAAAAGCAGTGGAGCGAAGGGGACTCCGAAAATCGCCGGTCCTATCCCGTTCTTCCTCCCTGGCTGCGCACGCAAGTGTTAATGGAAGCGCGAGAGCAGGGCAAGAGCAGCTAGGTGGCGGGGCAAGAGCGGGGCAAGGTCGGCTCGGGGGCTGGCAGGCGCTGATGGGCGGCTCGTGGTCAGAGCGGTCAAGTGCTCGGGAGGAGCTGCCGCCGCCGCAGGTAAGGGAGAGAGAGAGAGGGGCGGGGCCGCGGTGTTAGGAAATCTGTGAGGAGGTAGGAGACAGGGTTAGGTGGGGGATTAGGGAATAGGTACAAAGCACGGTCAACAGGCAGGGGTATGAGGACAGAATCTCAACGCATATCCAATGGCAACAACCGCATGCGTAGCTACATACGTGGGTAGCAAATGCACACTCTATTGTCAACATAGAGTAATATAATAAGTGCAATATGCAAGTATGTAGGAATCAATGCACAGTTCACACAAGTGTTTGCTTCTTGAGGTAGAGAGAGATAGGTGAACTGACTCAACAATAAAAGTAAAAGAATGGTCCTTCAAAGAGGAAAGCATCGATTGCTATATTTGTGCTAGAGCTTTGATTTTGAAAACAAGAAACAATTTTGTCAACGGTAGTAATAAAGCATATGCATCATGTAAATTATATCTTACAAGTTGCAAGCCTCATGCATAGTATACTAATAGTGCCCGCACCTTGTCCTAATTAGCTTGGACTACCGGGATTATCGCAATGCACATGTTTTAACCAAGTGTCACAAAGGGGTACCTCTATGCCGCCTGTACAAAGGTCTAAGGAGAAAGCTCGCATTAGATTTCTCGCTATTGATTATTCTCAACTTAGACATCCATACCGGGACAACATAGACAACAGATAATGGACTCCTCTTTTATGCATAAGCATGTAGCAATAATTAATTTTCTCATATGAGATTGAGGATATTTGTCCAAAACTGAAACTTCCACCATGGATCATGGTTTTAGTTAGCGGCCCAATGTTCTTCTCTAATAATATGCACGCTCTAACCATAAGGTGGTAGATCTCCCTTACTTCAGACAAGACGAACATGCATAGCAACTCACATGATATTCAACAAAGAGTAGTTGATGGCGTCCCCAGGAACATGGTTATCGTACAACGAGCAACTTAACAAGAGATAAAGTGCATAAGTACATATTCAATACTACAATAGTTTTTAAGCTATTTGTCCCATGAGCTATATATTGTAAAGGTGGAGAATGGAAATTTAAAGGTAGCACTCAAGCAATTTACTTTGGAATGGCGGAGAAATACCATATAGTAGGTAGGTATGGTGGATACAAATGGCATAGTGGTTGGCTCAAGTATTTTGGATGCATGAGAAGTATTCCCTCTCGATACAAGGTTTAGGCTAGCAAGGCTATTTGAAACAAACACAAGGATGAAGCGGTGCAGCAAAACTCACATAAAAGACATATTGTAAACATTATAAGACTCTACACCGTCTTCCTTGTTGTTCAAACTCAATACTAGAAATTATCTAGACCTTAGAGAGACCAAATATGCAAACCAAATTTTAGCATGCTCTATGTATTTCTTCATTAATGGGTGCAAAGTATATGATGCAAGAGCTTAAACATGAGCACAACAATTGCCAAGTATCACATTATCCAAGACATTTTAGCAATTTACTACATGTATCATTTTCCAATTCCAACCATATAACAATTTAACGAAGAAGAAACTTCGCCATGAATATTATGAGTAGAGCCTAAGGACATACTTGTCCATATGCTACAGCGGAGCGTGTCTCTCTCCCATACAATGAATGCTAGGATCCATTTTATTCAAACAAAACAAAAACAAAAACAAACCGACACTCCAAGCAAAGCACATAAGATGTGATGGAATAAAAATATAGTTTCAGGGGAGGAACCTGATAATGTTGTCGATGAAGAAGGGGATGCCTTGGGCATCCCCAAGCTTAGACTCTTGAGTCTTCTTGATATATGCAGGGGTGAACCACCGGGGCATCCCCAAGCTTAGAGCTTTCACTCTCCTTGATCATGTTGTATCATCTCCCTCTTTTGATCCTTGAAAACTTCCTCCACACCAAACTTAGAACAACTCATTAGAGGGTTAGTGCACAACCAAAATATACATGTTCAGAAGTGACATAATCATTCTTAACACTTCTGGACATTGCACAAAGCTACTGAAAGTCAATGGAATCGAAAAATCCATCGAACATAACAAAACAGGCAATGCGAAATAAAAGGCAGAATCTGTCAAAACAGAACAGTTCGTATTGACAAATTTTATTGAGGCACCAGACTTAATCAAATGAAAATGCTCAAATTGAATGAAAGTTGCGTACATATCTGAGGATCACTCACGTAAATTAGCATAATTTTCTGAGTTACCTACAGAGAATTTTGCCCAGATTCGTGACAGCAAAGAAATCTGTTTCTCCGCAGTAATCCAAATCTAGTATGAACTTTACTATCAACGACTTTACTTGGCACAACAAAACACAAAACTAAGATAAGGAGAGGTTACTACAGTAGTAAAAAACTTCCAAGACACAAAATAAAAACAAAATACTGTAGTAAAAAACATGGGTTGTCTCCCATAAGCGCTTTTCTTTAACGCCTTTCAGCTAGGCGCAGAAAGTGTGTATCAAGTATTATCAAGAGACAAAGTGTCAACATCGTAATTTGTTCTGATAATAGAATCAAAAGGTAACTTCATTCTCTTTCTAGGGAAATGTTCCATACCTTTCTTGAGAGGAAATTGATATTTTATATTACCTTCCTTCATATCAATGATAGCACCAACAGTTCGAAGAAAAGGTCTTCCCAATATAATGGGACAAGATGCATTGCATTCAATATCCAAGACACCAAAATCAACGGGGACAAGGTTATTGTTAACGGTAATGCGAACATTATCAACTTTCCCCAAAGGTTTCTTTGTAGAATGATCAGCAAGATTAACATCCAAATAACAATTTTTCAGCGGTGGCAAGTCAAGCATATTATAAATTTTCTTAGGCATAACAGAAATACTTGCACCAAAATCACATAAAGCATTACAATCAAAATCTTTGACCTTCATCTTAATGATGGGTTCCCAACCATCCTCTAGCTTTCTAGGAATAGAGGCTTCGCGCTCTAGTTTCTCTTCTCTAGCTTTTATGAGAGCATTTGTAATATGTTGCGTGAAAGCCAAATTTATAGCACTAGCATTAAGACTTTTAGCAAGTTTTTGTAAGAACTTTATAACTTCAGAGATGTGGCAATCATCAAAATTCAAACCATTATAATCTAAAGCAATGGGATCATCATCCCCAATGTTGGAAAATATTTCAGCAGTTTCATCACAGGCAATTTCAGCAGTTTTAGCAGTTTCAGGCAGTTTCTCGCGCTTTGCATTAGAAGTGGAAACATTGCTAACACCAATTCTTTTATTATTATTAGTAGGAGGCAGCAACTTGTGTAGCATTAGCATTACTAGTGGTGGTAATAGTCCAAACTTTAGCTATATTATCTTCTTTTTCATTCTCTTCTCTTTCCCACCTAGCACGCAATTCGGCCATCGATCTTATATTCTCATTAATTCTAACTTGGATGGCATTTGCTGTAGTAACAATTTTATTATGATGATTTTCATTAGGCATAACTTTCGATTTCAAAAGATCAACATCAGCAGCAAGACTATCGACTTTAGAAGCAAGTATATCAATTTTCCCAAGCTTTTCTTCAACAGATTTGTTAAAAGCGGTTTGTGTACTAATAAATTCTTTAAGCATGGCTTCAAGTCCAGGGGGTGTGTTCCTATTATTGTTGTAAGAATTCCCATAAGAATTACCATAGCCGTTGCCATTATTATAAGGATATGGCCTATAATTGTTACTAGAATTGTTCCGGTAAGCATTGTTGTTGAAATTATTATTTTTAATGAAGTTTACATCAACATGTTCTTCTTGTGCAACCAATGAAACTAACGGAACATTATTAGGATCAACATTTGTCCTATCATTCACAAGCATAGACATAATAGCATCAATCTTATCACTCAAGGAAGAGGTTTCTTCGACAGAATTTACCTTCTTACCTTGCGGAGCTCTTTCCGTGTGCCATTCAGAGTAATTGATCATCATATTATCAAGAAGCTTTGTTGCTTCACCAAGAGTGATGGACATAAAGGTACCTCCAGCAGCTGAATCCAATAGGTTCCGCGAAGAAAAATTCAGTCCTGCATAAAAGGTTTGGATGATCATCCAAGTAGTCAGTCCTTGGGTTGGGCAATTTTTAACCAAAGATTTCATTCTTTCCCATGCTTGTGCAACATGCTCAGTATCCAATTGTTTAAAATTCATTATGCTACTCCTCAAAGATATAATTTTAGCAGGGGGATAATATCTACCAATAAAAGCATCCTTGCATTTAGTCCATGAATCAATACTATTCTTAGGCAGAGATAGCAACCAATCTTTAGCTCTTCCTCTTAATGAGAAAGGGAACAATTTTAATTTTATAATGTCACCATCTACATCCTTATACTTTTGCATTTCACATAATTCAACAAAATTATTGAGATGGACAGCAGCATCATCAGAACTAACACCAGAAAATTGCTCTCGCATAACAAGATTTAGTAAAGCAGGTTTAATTTCAAAGAATTCTACTGTAGTAGCAGGTGGAGCAATAGGTGTGCATAAGAAATCATTATTATTTGTGGTTGTGAAGTCACACAACTTAGTATTTTCAGGAGTACCCATTTTAGCAGTAGTAAATAAAACAAACTAGATAAAGTAAATGCAAGTAACTAATTTTTTTGTGTTTTTGATATAGAGTGCAAGATAGTAAATAGAGTAAAACTAGCAACTATTTTTTTTGTATTTTGATTTAGTGCAGCAAACAAAGTAGTAAATAAAACTAAGCAAGACAAAAACAAAGTAAAGAGATTTGGATGTGGAGACTCCCCTTGCAGCGTGTCTTGATCTCCCCGGCAACGGCGCCAGAAATTTACTTGCTGGCGTGTAGTTGACGTGGGAGTTAGAGATCTTTGTGGTGTAACTTTTCTTCAGATCCCCGGCAACGGCGCCAGAAATTTAGCTTGACACGCGTACAGCACGCGACCGTTGGGAACCCCAAGTGAAAGGTGTGATGCGTACAGCAGTAAGTTTCCCTTAGTTAGAAACCAAGGTTTATCGAACCAGTAGGAGTCAAGAAGCACATTGAAGGTTGATGGCGGCGAGATGTAGTGCGGCGCAACACCAGGGATTCCGGCGCCAACGTGGAACCTGCACAACACAAACCAAGTACTTTGCCCCAACGAAACAGCGAGGTTGTCAATCTCACCGGCTTGCTGTAACAAAGGATTAGATGTATAGTGTGGATGATGATTGTTTGCGAAAACAAGAGAAAGATATTGCAGTAGATTGTATTTCAGTAAAGAGAATTGGACCGGGGTCCACAGTTCACTAGAGGTGTCTCTCCCATAAGATAAACAGCATGTTGGGTGAACAAATTACAGTTGGGCAATTGACAAATAAAGAGGGCATGACCATGCACATACATATTATGATGAGTATTGTGAGATTTAATTGGGCATTACGACAAAGTACATAGACCGCTATCCAGCATACATCTATGCCTAAAAAGTCCACCTTCAGGTTATCATCCGAACCCCCTCCAGTATTAAGTTGCTAACAACAGACAATTGCATTAAGTATTGCGCGTAATGTAATCAGTAACTACATCCTCGAACATAGCACCAATGTTTTATCCCTAGTGGCAACAACACATCCATAATCTTAGAGATTTCTGTCACTTCCCCAGATTCACGGAGACATGAACCCACTATCGAGCATAAATACCCCCTCTTGGAGTTACAAGCATCTACTTGGCCAGAGCATCTACTAGTAACGGAGAGCATGCAAGATCATAAACAACACATAGATATAAATTGATAATCAACATAACAAGTATTCTCTATTCATCGGATCCCAACAAACACAACATATAGAATTACAGATAGATGATCTTGATCATGTTCGGCAGCTCACAAGACCCGACAATTAAGCACAATGGGGAGAAGACAACCATCTAGCTACTGCTATGGACCCATAGTCCAGGGGTAGACTACTCACACATCACTCCGGAGGCAACCATGGCGGCTGATACGTCTCCGACGTATCGATAATTTCTTATGTTCCATGCCACATTATTGATGTTATCTACATGTTTTATGCACACTTTATGTCATATTCGTGCATTTTCTGGAACTAACCTATTAACAAGATGCCGAAGTGCCGATTCTTTGTCATTGTTTTTGGTTTCAGAAATCCTAGTAAGGAAATATTCTCGGAATTGGACGAAATCAAAGCCCAGGGCCTATTTTCTCACGAAGCTTCCAGAAGTCCGAAGGAGAGACGAAGAGGGGCCACGGAGGGGCCACACCCTAGGGCGGCGCGGCCCCCCCTTGGCCGCGCGGCCCTGTGGTGTGGGGCCCCCGTGCCGCCTCTTGACCTGCCCTTCCGCCTACAAATAGCCTCCGTGACGAAACCCCCAGTACCGAGAACCACGATACGGAAAACCTTCCAGAGACACCGCCGCCGCCGATCCCATCTCGGGGATCCAGAGATCGCCTCCGCACCCTGCCGGGAGAGGGGAATCATCTCCCGGAGGACTCTACGCCGCCATGGTCGCCTCCGGTGTGATGTGTGAGTAGTCTACCCCTGGACTATGGGTCCATAGCAGTAGCTAGATGGTTGTCTTCTCCCCATTGTGCTATCATTGTCGGATCTTGTGAGCTGCCTATCATGATCAAGATCATCTATCTGTAATTCTATATGTTGCGTTTGTTGGGATCCGATGAATAGAGAATACTTGTTATGTTGATTATCAAAGTTATGCTTATGTGTTGTTTATGATCTTGCATGCTTTCCGTTACTAGTAGATGCTATGGCCAAGTAGATGCTTGTAACTCCAAGAGGGAGTACTTATGGTCGATAGTGGGTTCATGCCTCGCATTGACACCGGGACAAGGATGAAAGTTCTAAGGTTGTGTTGTGCTGTTGCCACTAGGGATAAAACATTGATGCTATGTCTAAGGATGTAGTTGTTGATTACATTACGCACCATACTTAATGCAATTGTCTCTGTTGCTTTGCAACTTAATACTGGAGGGGGTTCGGATGATAACCTGAAGGTGGACTTTTTAGGCATAGATGCAGTTGGATGGCGGTCTATGTACTTTGTCGTAATGCCCAATTAAATCTCACTATACTCATCATGATATGTATGTGCATTGTCATGCTCTCTTTATTTGTCAATTGCCCAACTGTAATTTGTTCACCCAACATGCTGTTCGTCTTATGGGAGAGACACCTCTAGTGAACTGTGGACCCCGGTCCAATTCTCTTTACTGAAATACAATCTACTGCAATACTTGTTCTACTGTTTTCTGCAAACAATCATCTTCCACACAATACGGTTAATCCTTTGTTACAGCAAGCCGGTGAGATTGACAACCTCACTGTTTCGTTGGGGCAAAGTACTTTGGTTGTGTTGTGCAGGTTCCACGTTGGCGCCGGAATCCCTGGTGTTGCGCGGCACTACATCCCGCCGCCATCAACCTTCAACGTGCTTCTTGGCTCCTCCTGGTTCGATAAACCTTGGTTTCTTTCTGAGGGAAAACTTGCTGCTGTGCGCATCATACCTTCCTCTTGGGGTTGCCCAACGAACGTGTGAAATACACGCCATCAGCGGCGTAGAGTACTCCGGGAGATGATTCCCCTCTCCGGCAGGGTGCCGGAGGCGATCTCCTGAATCCCCCGAGATGGGATTGGCGGCGGCGGCGTCTCTGGAAGGTTTTCCGTATCGTGGCTCTCGGTACTGGGGGTTTCGCGACGAAGGCTATTTGTAGGCGGAAGGGCAGGTCAAGGGGCGTCACGAGGGGCCCACACCACAGGTCGGCGCGGCCAGGGCTTGGGCCGCGCCGCCCTGTGGTTTGGCCACCTCGTGGCCCCACTTCGTTGACTCTTCGGTCTTCTGGAAGCTTCGTGGCAAAATAGGACCCTGGGCGTTGATTTCGTCCAATTCCGAGAATATTTCCTTACTAGGATTTCTGAAACCAAAAACAGCAGTAAAACAAAGAATCGGCACTTCGGCATCTTGTTAATAGGTTAGTTCCAGAAAATGCACGAATATGACATAAAGTGTGCATAAAACATGTAGATATCATCAATAATGTGGCATGGAACATAAGAAATTATCGATACGTCGGAGACGTATCACACAACAACAGGAAGGTGGACGCGTGGCAGCCGCTGGTCGTCCGATGGCAGCTTCTGGGCCGACGGCTTGGCCGTCGGCACAGCAATAGGGGCGTGGACGCGTGGCAGCCGCTGGTCATCCGATGGCAGCTTCTTGGCCGTCGGCACAACACCCTTCCTGACCTAACGGCCGTTAGACGCTCCGCGGGCCCCACGTAGACTGTGCCGACGGCTACTGTGCCGACGGCGGCAGGGTCTGTGCCGAGGCGATATTGTGCCGACGGCGGTGTGCCGACGGCGGCCGTCGGCACAGGCGTGGGCCGACGGCAGTTGATGCTGTGCCGACGGCTGCCGGCCGTCGCCCCCTCGGCGGGTTCCCGTAGTGGGTCCCGGTTCGTGGTACGAACCGGGACTGGAGGGTCTCTGTTGCGGCAGAAAATTGCCGTTTCTCTGCCGTGACACAGGTTTAGCGTGGAGCAGCGTTTCTCTGCCGACTGGGCGTTTCTCTGCCGCGGCAGAGTTTCAGCAATGCATACATCATTCAAGAACCACAAAACATCGTCATGAATATATAGACATCGTCAACAGTACAAGTAATGCATGCATATTTACAATATCAAGTCGGACCTCTTTAGTAAATCTATCTCACAATAATGCGTAACCACTACGTCGATCAAGATCTACGAACTTCCGATAGTACTCTCTAGTTGGGGCATGGCCTCGTTAAGAAAGAATCCGGCGAGTTCCTCTTGAATTGCTCGTATGCGATCCTCCGTTATGAGAGTGTCCCGCAGGCGTCGTATCATCTATATTAAAAAAAGGAGATCAATATATATATATGAATGGAACTCAATACAATTCATGGTAATAAGATTAATTATAAAATTTTGTTCACGTACACGAGTCTGGTGTATAGCTTGGGCAGGGGCAAGGTTATATAGGCAGATGGGGACTTTGTCCCGGTTGGTAATCCAAACCGGGTCCAAAGGGTGGGCCTTTGGTCCCGGTTTGAGATACAAACCGGGACTAAAGGCATCCGAGCCCTGACACAGCCTGCCACGCCCTGCCGATGGGCCTTTAGACTCGGTTTGAGAGTGCCCCATATTTATTTTGACCTGGTTTTTTTTTTTTTGACCTGGGAGTGCCCCATATTGGACCTGGTTTGTTTCAAAACGGGAACATTTGGTCTCAGAGGTTTGGGACGGAAGGTCTCTTCTCCACTAGTGGCTTTTGTCCATACAAATAATATCTCTTCCAGACCGATCCGATGATTACGTCGTCGTAAATCGTCGTCCTGGTCAGTTGTACCGTCCTCAGTTCGTACCGACTTCGTACGTCGACGGCGACGTGAACACGAGAGCGACCCAGCTTCGCCTCGTCGCCTCCCATTTCTCCTTTTTTCTATGTCACGGAGACATGACAGGCGGATCCGTCCCCTCCGCCCGGGAAAAGTGCCGCGAAAGCTTCTGATCTTGACTTGTACGTACGGCATCTGGTGACATGTGCATATATATCTCCACGATATCTTGGAGCAGAAACATGGCCGAGATAGGAGAAAATTGCAAATTGAAATTTCCAACATGGGTCATCAGTATTTTTTTTTTTGGGCAAAGCACTCGTTGTTCAGTTGACGCGCTCTAAGTGAGGTTCTTTTTTTTTTTTGCGGAAGGAGGAGATGTATTAAACCAGCGTTCTTACAGAAAGACCCAGAAAAACAAAAAAATTACAAAGAAGCCCTTCTTCTAGATCCCGACGAGGACGAAGAACTGGGGCCGTCGGTGGCGCGCCGCTGCCGCTGCTCCGCTTCACGCCTTGGATAGGAGCCAGCCCCGTGGCGCGTACGGAAGTCGCCGATCGCCGGATCCACGGATCCTACCCGCTGGATCGCCGTCGCCGTCGCGCAGGTCTTCAACACCATCTCCTTCTTATTCGATCTCCGGATCCACCGCCACTCCGGATCCGGCCGGGGCACACCGAGCTCAGCAGATCCACTGATCCGCCAGCTCGAGGAAGACGGCCATCGCACGGTGAAGCTCCATGGAGACGCGCTCTAAGTGAGGTTCTAACCAATATAGAGCTGGGTGTCAGCCTGTCAGGCTTAGTTGGCAAAGAGGAACACGGTTACATGAGACAACGGTTAGTCCTGGTTCTTGTCGGGCCTTTGTGTAAATTTCACCTCTCTTTCAAAAAAATCTATAAAAAAAAATCCCACCAAGACGCCAAATCAGGAATGGCACCGGTGAGCACATGCGTGTGGGTGGCGGCAACACTGCTCCTCCTCGTCGTGCTCGCAGGAGGCAGGTGCCTCTTTGGCACCATGTGTCCACCACCGCGGCATGCCATCAGGGACGATGGCCAAACCTCATGCACCGTCTTCCTCCCCATCCCTGGTGTCTGTGGCTTGGCGAGGGGCCTTGGGCTACATTACCACCTTTATTGCGCATACAAAGTTTTTCGAGTGCCCCGACCGAGACCTCGTCACCGCGATCCGTGTCACACCATCGTCAATGTTCTAGTGCCCACGTTGAGGGGTCGCGCCATGTATTGCTGACCATCTCAATGGCGTGGCACAAAGGCCACAACTCATGCACGGTCTTCCTCTCGCCGTCCTTGGTGTGTGCGGCTCGGCGAGGGGCCTTGGGCAGTTGGGCTACGTTAGCACCTTTATTTGTGGAGATTTTTTTTCCCTACAGAGTATACCACATGCATGTGGTCTCTCAATAGAGTTCTTTTGTGGTACCCCAAAATAAATGACAGCCCTTCATTCGCGTCCATCCAATGGCTAGAAATGTTTCATACCACTGTCTAGAACCAGCCAGGTATGTTACATACCGACGCCAATTTTCGCATGTCAGGAAAAAAACCGTAGACAGGCCTGGCCCAACCGAGCTGAACTCAACACTAGTCCAGGCCCAACATCTGCCGATCTCAGCGGGTAAGCTGAGGCTCGTATCCCTCTCCGATGGAGAGGTGCCACCGCCGCCGATCTCTCTCCGTCCCCAACTCCGGCGCCTCCGCCCCTCGCACCCTCCAGCCAGCACGATGGCGTGATGTAGACCTGCCCCCGTCCACGGATCCTTCTCCAATGCTCTCCCAGCGGCGGCGGCCTTGGCACTTGGCCTCGGCGTGGCATCCTCGTCGCTCGCCCGTGACAGCCAGGCTCCTTCAACGCGTGCCGCGGCGGCAACAGGAAAATATACAAGCGCGCTAAGCTCGTGTCGTCTCAAACGGCGCGGCGGGTGTTGGTTGGCGGTCCCGAATCCCGATGGTGGGCGGCGATCGACGAGGTTCCTGCATGGGGGTCATCGGGAAGACGACACGCCCCGCGCAGTCGTCGTGCACCCCGTCAGCAACAAGTTCGTCTGCGCCACCGCCAAAGGCTGCAGGTCAATGCTCGTTGCTCTGGTTGTTCTTGTACATGCTTTGCTCTGCTGTATGCGACTGACTGCAAATCATTTGGAAGTTGTGCTTCATGCCTTCACTACTAATGAGAGTACAATCAGTATGAGAGCATAGACATTGTGCAGACTTGCATTCATTTATGTATGCGGTTGCCTGCAAACATTTGAAGTTCTGTTTCACTATACCGAGGGAATAATCAGTAGTAGGAGAGCATACACATTCTTGAGGCTTCTGTTATCATCAGGAATTGAACCCTTTCATTTTCTCTTCTTGTACATCAATTTCAGTCTATTTGTCATCTTTCTCAATCTTTAATTAAGCATGAAAACCCAATCTAGATAACACAACATTATATCACACTTGCAGGCTGTTTAACCTGTCTGTGAAGACTTACGGTCGTTGCCAAATCGACGGTACCCCGGAGGAGGGATCCTCACGAGGTGGAGAAGAAGTAGGGGCCATCGGGCGGAGGGCACACGGGACGGTGGTACGCGAGTTACCCAGCTTCGAACACCCGCACGATGACAGGGCCTACTGCTGCTTGTCTGGAATTATCTGGGCGCTTTCGCGTTGTTACAATGAGTTGTGGTTGTGCCTCTAGGGCTCCCGGGATCCGGCTTATAAAGGCGCACGGATCTAGGGTTTACACGGAGAGTCCTAGCCGGAATACAAGTTGCCTAAGTACGGTACAATGTCTTGCCGTGTTCGTCAAGGATCCGCCTTCCTTCTAGGCCGTCTTTGGATCCGGATACTTCATGGGCCTTCACGGATCCGGCCTCCTTCGTAGGTCGGTTAGGATCCGGCTCCTCGTTCTGAGCTGGACTTCATCCTTCATGATCTACAAAGAATCGGACCGCCCGATGGGCCACATGCCTCACCACCAACTATGGGCCACCCGGGCTTGCCGGATCTAGGCCATGCCGTTGATATACCCATAAAGTATACCCACAACACTTACCTTATTGCGTGTGGATTCTCCACCTCCCCAATCAGTTGGGCCTCATGGATGTGTTTTGCATTCAGTACTGACGATGCTAGTTTGCTACCGGTGGTGAGGTATCGTGCCATTCCATCATCTTCTTTTCTCTGGATGTATTTATTATATTATTACATGCCATTATTTTTGCTATTGCCTCAGTATCTATCACCTGCGGCTAATTGTCAAGTCTCTTTTACTTGCATAGCTTCGACAGTGAGTTATGATATATTATACATACTCTTATGAATATCATTAGATTCTGAGTAATGATATGTAATATAAGGAATATATGCATCTTTGCTATGCGGAAAACTGAAGCAAATTTCATTTGCAGGAACGTTTCTATGGGTTTGTGCAAACGTGAGACGTTGAATGGCTAGTTTTGCAAGATGGCATTTGGAATGTTGTTGCATCTCATTCAATAAAAAGGTATACCACTTTGATCTAGAAAAGGAAGTTCTTTTGCTTATAGTGACAAGTGGTATTTACTGAAATGACATAATTGCCAATAATTGGCACCTCATCTGAACTTGTAGAAAGTTCTTATATGTCCATTGGTCTTGGAAACATGTGAGTTGAATGGAATTGGTAGATTCATGCTTGGGAAGTTGAGATTGTTAGAACTAAATATCTAGCTAGGAATACTGAAGCAGGGCCATATTATATTTCTATTTCATGCTCTATCAAGACACTGTTGCCTATTCTAATTTTCCTGTTTGTTGTAAAGCAGGGACATTTCTTTGCTTGAAATTTTTGGAAGGTATGGAGAAAAACTTAAGGAAAAAAAAGAATATATTGTCCAATTCCAACCCAAGATAAATTTTTTTTTGAAGTTTTGCCGTAACCCAAGATAATTCATACAGTTGCATTGCCTGTTGCTCTCTGTTCATAAGAAGATATTTTGTGTTGAACTTAGGTGTTTATTCCCCCATATTGTAATTGTATTTCAGTTTTTGATTGGAGGTGCTTTATACAGCAGAAAAAAAGATGGCAAACTAATTGTTATTGCTATTTGCACTGCAAATTGCGAGGTTTTTGGTCTTGACTATACTGGTGTTATATGGAGAAGTGCTTTTCACATAGACTATACTGGTATTGGTAACAGATAAATGTGTACCGTGTTTTCTTGTTATCAACGCTAGAAATACATTATTTAATCTCCCTCTAAAACTGTGAATATTGCTTTAGCTAATGTGGCGTGCCAAGAATTTAAGTTAACACGAATCTTGGTATCCTGTGTAATAGAATATGAAAATCTGAGAAAATTCAAAGGTAATGCCACTAGGAGCTATTACCATCTGTTTGCAGACCAGAAGCAAATGGAGCTCCTCCGTTAAACGTTTTAATATTATTTGTATATCTAATCATGCCCAAGCAGAGGAAGAAATATACATGAGGTGACAGCAGCCTTGCAAGTTCTGAATGGACAGAACCAAATCGAGCCATCATGAGAAAACCTACCCAAACAAAACAAAAACAAAAAAAAAAAACCGAAGCATTCCTTTGGACATGCACATCACAACCATTTCAACCTAAAACATACACCAGCAAGAAACATGGACTCAACATCGGCGGTCATAATGAAAACACCAAGGGTGTAAAAAATACTTAAATGTCACGGTCAAGAATTACTTAAAAGTTTACAACACAATCCATTAACAACAACTGACGCTAGGACAACAACAGTTGGACAATTACGTGCTACATCAGAACACTGCCAGTCCGTTCAATAAGCGGGATAATATGGCTTGTCAATGCAGACACAACAATCACCTTTCTAATATCTTTCACCTCCTCCTTCGTAATACTTTAAACCCTTTGATCTTAGCATACTCATTGTAGAACTCATATCGTTCGTCCTCACTTATGAAGGTGTTTCTAACCAGGAGGCGATACTGTTCACGCTCCTCCTGACCAGAGCTTTGACCTTCCATGACTGAAAGCCACAAACATAAAAATGAGATTCATGTTACTAGTCAATTATATCATGTCTTACAAAAAACTAATAATATACTTCACTCAACAACACAAATTTATCAATAAAATATGCTTGTTTCTCCATAGCCAAAACAATTCTACTTCCTTAGCAAAAATACCATAGTACACATATTCTTATTTCCATCAGACTTATTTTACACCATTTGATAGTTTATACGCAAATTAAACTTGCATAATTATTTTTCATCATCCGCGGCAAGAATAGTTGATGTACAATATCCAGCAACACTTGAAAAGTTACATGCCATTGTTGTAATTTCCAGCGAGGAGTAGGTCAGCAGCATAAGAAAATAATGTTAGCGCATAAAACTCCAGTACGGTCATGAAAGTAACCAGGGGAATCACATCAACATTGTGAGGTGTAACAGAACTGAAGTAAGCATTAATTCGGCACATCACATGTCTAGCTATACTTGTACACTGTCCAAATGTCACCATATAAGTTCTTAACCAGCTTAATGAGGCCCCAACATAATGCTAATGAAATATTAATTCTATCCACAATGAATTTAACCCCGCAGTTGTCCGCAATATTCATTGATCACCTTAATCTACTCGACAGAGTCAAATAGATAGCACGGTAGAACATAATATTGATAATATAGTGCACACACTTGCAAATAATGGTCTATAATCAGCCTAACAAACTTCTGCTCAAGATTGTACTAACCGTAACTTTTTTTTTCTCTGAAAAAGACAGACAGGGGATCAAACCCAACTCTGAAATTATCTAATCTCTTTGGTACCGCTCATTTTTTTTCTCTCCAACCAGAGTTACTCAAATCCGAAAATATGACACCATATAGTGAAATTGTAGGAGAGATATCCAATCAAAGAAATTTATAGGAGAGAGAACAATCAATTCTAACAAATCCTATCCCACCATAAAACCGGGTATTCTAACATACGAGCAATTATTATCATACTCATCCCTCAATTTTACATTTTCCCTCAAGTAGTAGGTACTAGAAACACGGTTTAATGAAACATTCTGGGCATCCATGAAGGGGGGCTAGGGATGTTGTCGGGGCTTCTTTCCAGAAGAAAGCTCCGCCCCAGGCTACACCCCAACAAGTCCATGTTTTTTTCTCTGAAGTATTTATAGAAGTAATACATTTTGTATCTGAATTTCTCCTGAATTAGCACCATCGCCTGATCTCTCTCTGAATTTCTCTGTAGCTAGGATTATATAACAAAGTAGGCCAAAATTTTTCATCAGGGAGATAATGCTTGTACTCTGGATTTTCATCATGAAGACAAATACGGAGTACATAAAGGAAATTCTTATTTTACTAATCTTTTCTAATTTTGTGGCGAAGTGACAATGAACTAACTTGGTTTCTCCGGTTTATGTTTCTCTGATAAAATTTCCACAATTTGTGGTTGTTAGAAGCTAGCCACAACAATAGATACCTTCTCCTAGGACGCTTTGGGCTATTCGGGGTCGACGAACCTGGCGGCAAGATTGGTGGCGGCGTAGACCTGGTGGTGGCATCGACCTTGTGGCGATGCAGCACTTCCCTATCTGCTGGCGGCTGCGGTCGCCTGCGATGCAGGACATGCCCGACCTGGTGCAGGATCGGGCCGATCTGGTGCCGGCGGCGGCGGTCGCCGTCGACGTAGACGGGGTGTCGATGTTCTGGCGGCGGTCGCCATAGATGCAGACGGGGTGTCGGGCGTTTCTCAGGTAGAGCTTAGCGTGCTCGTCCTTCGAGCCCTCCTATCCAATTGTTGGGCCGGGCTAAATTCTACGTACTAGTTTTATTTTTTTCTTTCTATTATCAATGTCTTGTCGGGCTGCTGGGCCTAATCTAATTCGGTTAATCCTGACCCTTGCTCAAATCATACCTCTCTCCTTCTTAGGAGTGGTAAAAGGTACTGTAAAAGAAGCCTCTCAATATTTTACACAAAACCCAAATTTTGAACGAGTTAACAATCATCCAATCCCACACTGTTAATTACCCCTGCCATGTACGCCTGCTACCAAGACGCACCGACCAGAAAACACAGTTAGCCAGCATGAACATAACATTCAGCGGCTTTCTGCCACAAAATTACTGAAATCCTGTGTTTTTGCAGAAAAAAAAAAGTGTAGTGGTGGTCCTTTCAAACCCTAACCTGAATTATGGTGTTTATTTGGGGCTTCCTTTCGGGAGAGAGGTGCCGAAACAAAACAGGAAGGAAGCATCTTGTCATTAGTGTCATGTGGTTGTACGATCAGGTACGGCAGCAGTAGCATGCATCTGGACTAGAGTCGTGGATTAACTAGTTAATTCGCGCTCAGTGTGCTACCACGAGCTGCAGAATCTTCGGTTGATTTTGGAAGCTGCTGGCATGATCGACATCGACCATGTGCTCACGACGAACCACATTTCCGCTGGGCACTGGCCTACTGGTACTACATTGCACTTGCAGACGAACTTGACCGGCTTCTCAGTCTTCGGGACATCTCTACCGATGCGACTCAAGCGGTGTTCAAAACTGTCCGCGTATTCAGTAGCCCGGGCGCGGGCGTGTACGCTGCGACGGTGCGATCTAAACGGAATTATCCCTTTGGTGGATCCATCGGTTCACTAAATTAAGAGAATAGATATATATGTCCAGACAGCGGCGCACAACTTCCTGTGTCCCCCTGCGTGGATCTAGGTTGACTCCAAAGACGCCCGCGACGTCTGATGCTTGCACTCCTACGCTGGCTGCACCGTCTGACTGGCCACGCCGCCCGATGTCTAGGCTAGCCGCCTGCCATCATTAAATGATGGCTTTTCGGCCGGTATCCATGTCTTTACCATTCTGACGGGCCAGGCATGGTTGTTCGCATAGGATCGAGGGAAGGGCCACTAGGACGGCCGCCGGGCCTAGGGTATGGCCGATGCCGAGGTCTCCGAGGAAGACGTGGGGCGAGGACAGAGTCAACCACCGCCGTCCCTGCCGCCACCACCGTTACCCGAGTTCGTCGCCATGGACCTCCCCGGTATGAGTTCGGTGTCACCATCCACTTGGGCATGGACTGGACAGGCTGCGCCTCCCTAGAAGTCGGTGTCGGTCGTCGATGGGCAAGAGCCCCACAAGGTAGTACTGCGGGTGGCCAGTGGCTTGACCGGCATGTGGTTCGTGGAGGTGTTGTTCGACCGCATATACCAGATGTCCTGCACAACGGCTGAAGGTGGATAGTCCACACACACGTCACCGAAGTCGGGCACTTCGTCGTCTTCAGGTACGACAGCCACGTATTGCACACCGTCAAGGTATTTGACAAGACCATCTACCGCCGCCACTACCACTCGGACGAGGATAACTAGACGAGGGCAAGAAGAAGACGCTAGGGTTTCGTACTATGTTTTTATTAATTTCTAGTTTACTGTACCAATTTTGAAGCAAATTGTCCCCAAACTAGCGCAGTGGCCTGCTCAGCCGAACCACGAGCCAAATACCTCCTGCGACACGATCCCAACGAACAGAATCAAACTATTTAGATAGCCGTTTTAGCTCGCGTCGCTAAGAATGCCATTAGTTCAGCAAAAAATGCCCTTAGTTCAGCGGCGCCTAATGTCGTCCGGGTGCAACCTCTGAACAAATCCAACCATAGATCCCATCCCAACCTGCCTGCCCAAGTGGAATATCTTTACGAGTATCATATGTACCTCCCTCGGATGTTACCTTTCCTAAATCGAGCGTTGCTTACGGAAGGGCGCCCCTAGAATTCTATAATCCGGCGGCGCGCGGCGGCGGCAGCGTCGCCGTCTGCCCGGCCTGGCCGGAAGGCGACCGGACGGACGCTCGCAGGGCTCGTAGGCTGTATGACGGCGACGGCTCGCGTGCTATGGCCTCCGCCGGCTGCCGCCGCATGCGTCCGCGCGCTAGCTGCCGGTGACAAAGACGGCAGCGGAAAGGGAGCAGCGGCCAAGAACTCTCAACGTGGTTCCGTACATGCGATATGTTCGAATCGCAAATCTACGTCATTCTCGAGTCTCGACCAGTGCACGCACGATCGCTTAGCTAGATACTGAGTCTGAGTGTGACAACAACATTGCTCCTGCGAAAACATGAAATCTTTCCGTGCATTGATCTTACTATGTTGATTTTTCCGAGTTTGTTTGCGGTGACCCGCAGATAAGAAACAAGCCTTGCTTCATATGTAGCTGCTAACGTCTGCAAACTGCAGTTCAAGAAAGAAAACGTCTGCAAATTGCAAAACAAAAAAACGGTTGCAAAAAGCAAAAATATAATTTACATATTTTGGGCCTAGAAGTTCATGGTTTACAACAACAAAAAGAAAAAATATAGATAATGGCACGCAAGCCGACAGCTTCTAGGCCTCCTCGTCGGCGGCTTTCTAATCCTTCTCGCCGAGGTCGAGGAGGACCTGCAGGGGCGGTCACACATTCTCCACCGGAGGAGGGGGTGGCAGTTGACGTGGTGCTTGGGCATCGGAGGACCTCGACGTACACCCACCGCCCAGAACAGGGCATGAGAGGTGGTCGCACCGCCCGGGGCGGGCACTTGCCACCTCCCTTCGCCATGATCGACAAGCTGCGCTAGGGTTTTGGAAGCTGGGGTGATTCAGTGGACTATGAGGTGGCTGGGAAATGCATGCTAAGGCCTGGGTAGAACGATGGGTCGCCATTAATTAATAAGGATCGCATGGACCCGCCATCTCCTCGCCTCACTCGGTCTCTGACGCTCAGACACGCGCGCTAGTTGTGGCAACCGCAACCAACACAAATTTGGGATAGAAATGAGGGCCAAATTGACACAAACGGCCGCGTGATCCATTTGGTGTTCGCCATTGGGCCTCGTCTTTAGGCCCCACGGACACCGATGGACATAATGTATCAGTTTACGATGGCCTGTTGGAGGTGACCTTAGAGGATATATGCAGATAGATCATCAACGGTTTATACGGTCGTGTGTAGTAGTAAAAAGTGATGGTGTGCCGTCTAATAATCTAATGCATCAAGGTACCTAATGAGCCCTCCCAACTTGAGGGCACCCATGGCGCGACCGATATTTTGGCAGCCCCCGGTACTCGTTTAGCCATAAGAAAGGATTATATTGCAAAGCTAAATATTCTTGGGTGACCGATAGCGAAGTAGTACCGTAATGGAAAGAAGGAAAGAAGCCCAATATGTAGTGAGATAGAACCTTAAACCGTGTTGAGCTCCCTAGTAGTGGGAGCGAAAAAAAAGGGAGGGGGAGCAGAGCACCACCGCTACCCATCAGAGACGAGAGGGAAGGAGGTAACAACCGCCACACCACCACCACCTTATCCGCCCTACTGTCATCACCGACCGAACCACTAGCCACCGCCACCGGTGGCCGGTGTGCTGTTGCGGAGTCTTGCCACCCAACCCTTCCAAAATTTCCACCTCTGTTGGTATGTCACCGACCTTGGCCCTCCCTCTGAGCGCAAACAAATCTTATTTACTAGCAATTGTTAGTCTGACACTTCTTCATAAGCCAATAGGTAATATTCATGATTAAAAAGTTATTTTATTTATTTCATTAGAAGATATTAATCAATAAGTTGTAATGTAACATGTGCAAGATGATGAGGATATCCCTACCTCACTACCACCTCCATCATTACCAACTGAAGATGAACCTGTTGTGAAGGTCAAGTCCAATGAAGTTCCGATTGGACCAATTACAAGAGCTCATGCGAAGTTACTTAAACAAGAGGTGAACTTGTTCCTAAACGATACTTTGATTGATCAGAGCTTTATACTACCTAAGTCCTATTACTTATGTATCATCAGGTATGAAGAGAAGACAAGCATCACATGAGGAGGAGAGGAGCAGCTGGACGTAAAGATGGACGTGGAGTTGGACAAGGAGCTGGACAGGAAGATATCTCATGGATGCGCGAGGGAGGAGCGGGAGGCATGCGCGAGACGAGAAGACGAAGTCCAGGCCGGCCCAGCACCCGGTCAGACCGGCCGCCACGCCGGCGCGCCCGGTCCCCAGCCCGGTCCGACCGGGCGGCAGGCTGGATCCACCCCGGCGCCAACCGGACGCCACGCTGATGCCAACCGGAGGGGTTACTGCGCGACAATTTCCCCGCCCGGTTGGAACCCGGTCCCTGGCCCGGTTTGAACCGGCCATCCCGGTCCCAGGCCCGGTCGACCGGCCTCCAGACCGGCCATGTCCGAGTCTGTCTCGACCAGATTGCAACTTACCGTTTTATGGTCGGCGGCTACGTGCGCAAGTGTGTGGAGTTGCGAATATCTTGCAGGGTTGAGAGCTGTTGCATTGGCAACAGGGACCAATCGAGAGATCTCGTTGCGTCATACAAGTTATCATCCACTACATCGTCGTGTTCCTCTGCTGCTATCACCCCGTGATCATCATCACCACCGTTGCTTACTGAGAAGATCGGGCCAGCCCATATCATCTTGGTATCAGATTCCGGTGTTTCCTCGGTAAGCCATCCACAATCCACCCCATAGTTGAGTTGTGCGTGTTTCCTATCCAGAAAAAGCCAAAAAAAATAGGGTTAGGGTTTGCCATAGCCTTAGATTGCACTAATTTTGAGTTTTAGTTGCTTTTCGTAGTTGTTTTTGCGTATCTTTTCTTGCATCTAGTATTGTTAGGGTTTGAGTCTCTATTATCATCTAGTTTCAGTTTTTGTTACTGTTGCGGTCAGAAACCCACCGGCGAGCAGCGACGGGCAACACAGGAGAGCCGGGAGCAACTTAGGGCTGCGGCTGGCCCTGGTCCCTCCGAGCGACGGCCCGCAAAGAACTCCGGCACGCACGTCCGATGCTGGTGCAAGGGCGTGCCACCTGACCTATACCTGGTCAGGAAGGTGATGGAGATGCCTCGCTTAGTTTCCTGCATGGCATACACGTAAACATTAAATACGAGCCTCGATCGGCTCTCAGGTTGTCCTGTGAATCGGCTCAAAGAGCCGATCCACCCATGATTCGCACGAGGTGTACGAATATATGGTGGTCCTGCTTGATCAAGATAAAGCTAAAACGATCTACGACGATTTAGGGTTTTCACCGCATAATCGGAACGTCCTACTCGTGATTGGGCCTCGCGGCCGCGCACGGTGATCGTAAGCCGATCCTAGACAGGGCCTAAAAACCAACGCGAGGTTGATCCCCGGAACATCCTGTCTAGGACTAGCAAACTACACCCTACGCGCCGCTGGATCCTCCAACCCTTTGTAAGGCCTAACTATGCAGATATTAAACTAATCCTTGAAGAACAAGGAGCAACCATAACGGATCGGATCTACTAAATAATGACCAAGCGGGGTGTCGCCCCTACGCCTAAGATAGGCGTAAGGGCGGCTAGATGTCTAAGGGTTGCACGACGATAGCATATGATACGAAGAACAATGCTAACCCTAACACATCTAAGATAACTACGTTGCTCGCCATCAAAAAGGCTTCAGTACGAGCAACGCATGAACGACGAATAAACTTGTACTGCCTAGATCGCAAGATGCGATCTAGGCAGCATGATGCTTACCCGGAAGAAACCCTCGAGACAAGGGAGTTGGCGATGCGCCTAGATTGGTTTGTGGTGAACGTGATTGTTGTTTATTTCATAAACCCTAGATACATATTTATAGTCCGTAGACTTTCTAACGTGGGAATAATCCCAACCGTGCATGAGCCAAACTCTATCTAATTAATACGTATCCTACTATATTACAGATACCCGGGCCAACTAGCCCAAACTTTGCATATAAGGCCGATTCACGTACATTCTTCCGTGTATATTCTTTAAGCCCATCTTGATCGCGGCCCACCTCTGACTCGGTCAAATTCTGGTGATAACACATGCCCCCTGGTTTTGGAATTGATAATTCCAAAATCACTCTGCTTTTTCTTCGTCGGGTCATGTCGTGGCAGAACCGCCGCAGTATCCTTCATCATGATACCTTGCCTTCTCAACTTCTCCGCGTGACCTGGCAGTTTTTTTTTTATTTTTTAGGCACCACTTCCTCGGAAACTGCTGTGGCATTGAATTTCCACTATATCCCCTTTTATTTAACCGCTCCAAACAGTTCGCTTCCGCATCCCCTTCGCATTAGCACTCCAAAAGCCCTCCTGCGCCACCATGTCTTCTTCCTTCTCTGCTTCATCGGATCTTTCCACCCAGTCCTCCTCTTCCCGCGAGCCGACGCCGGAGCCGAACCCGGAGGAGGTCCACGCGGCCAACATCCGCCGTGCCATCGAAGCCGGGGAGGAGTCTAGTCACGACTTCTCCGTCTGGTCTGAGGACGACAAGTCCTTGACCGACGGGGAAAGTGACCTCCGCTTCCTCGCCGACGGGGAAACGGAGGAGGAGAGCGATGACGATCGCTTCTCCTGCGATGACTTCACCTCCCCCGAGGAGGAGGAGGAGGAGAAGGAAGAGGAGGAGGATGACACCTCCTCCGACGAACCGCCGGCCAAGCGCTTCTATCCCTGGCCGGGGAACCTCAACGACTTCGACAGCGACGACGACGACGCTGACGAGGAAGATGAGGACAATGAAGGCCCGGTCGGCGGCCGCTGGAGCAGCGACGACGAGCCCGCCGGGAGTAGCGCCGACAGCGGCGACGACGGCGACGACAAGGGCAGCGACGGCCCATAGATAGGACCATTAGCATAGGATCAGTAGTAGTAGACGGGGCAATGTATCCCCTAGTACTTCCTTTTGAGAGCAATCAGCTCTTTATGTAAGAAATCTTGCTTATCAATGAAGAATTTCCCCAATTTGATTTTGCCGATTTCCCTTGAGCCAATTTAGCCGATTTCCCCTCATACTGATTTTGCCGATTTATCCACTTAGCCAATGCTTAATGAGCCGATAGCAACGCATCGGTCCTTCACAAACCATCCTTCAATTCTTCAGCTGATGTCCTTGAGATCTGGTGGATAATGTAGAGTTTTCAAGAGAGCCCTTAAATTTCTCCCACCAGCTCCAGCGATCCTCTTCTGCAAGAATTCACTATTTTTGAAGAAGGTTGCGACGCAGGATCAGCCGATGGCACCCCAATCGGCTTCTAAAAACAGAGCATCTACCAGGCCAGCTGCCCCCCGAGCCTTAATCAAGGCGAGAATATCAGTGAGGATGCACAGATCGGACAAAGGGCCTTGAACTCAGGCAATTGAGACAGCCATCATGCAGAGGTCCTAGTCATTCGAGCGTAGCTGAGAAAGTGGCCAACTCAGCCGAGCCGACGGTAGATGCACCAGAGCCGATCACCTTTCTTCCTTTGAAAGCCGATATTGTAGATGAAGTATCAACGGCTTAAAGAGCAAAGGGCTGCCTTGTATGCCAAAACTGATGCTTCTGACAGTACTGCTGAACTGGCGCAAAGGGTTGGAAGTCCTCGAAGAAAAGGTTCAGGCACCAAAATCGGCTCATTGTTCACTCCCTCGAGGAAACAGAAGGCCCCACAGCTAAACTGAAAACTGACCTGGTCGAAATCCGTGTCTTGAACACGCAGCTGGTAGATCCTGTGTAATTGTACTAGAGTCGATGGATGTGCATCGGCTTTGTTTCTTAGTTCTAAAGTCGATGTCCGTGCATCGGCTATATATCGTGATGCTGATTTTTTTTTACTGGCCAATTTTTCTATCGGCCCCCAACATTTCACTGCACACATGTTCATCTGCACATGTTCATCTGATTAGGTGCCCCCCGAGCCGAATCTGTCAGGTAACTGCAGATATCGGCTCTGTAGTTAGCCAAAGCACTGTATTTGCACGTCGGCTCCGGCAGGACCAATGTTGATTCTTCCTAACTCATCAGCCGACGTAAAACCGCTGCCCAGTAGATCGATGTTGAACACAAGCAGACATGTGGTGAGGATAATTTTGGCCGATTGCTGGAATCGGCCTCCATATTGAATCGCTCAATGAAGGTTTTGTAATGTTCCTTCATAGATCTTTGGGGCCGGTACCAAGGATCGGCCGCGCCACGTTTGTCCGTAGGTTGGTTCTTGCTACACGGTCAGGCCGGTGGATAGGACCAGCCTAACCCCGTTCTTCGTCACGTCGATGCGCTCGCAGTCGTCCAAATTGATACCTGAGAGTGGCTCTTGGCCTGCTGTTTCCCAAGCGTTCATGCCGGCCGTTGAAATCTCGGCTGAGTCATTGGCCTGGACGACCTCTACTTCATCTCCATCCCACTGTATTACGCATTGGTGCATCGTGGAGGGAATGCAACAGTTGGCGTGGATCCAATCTCTTCCTAGCAGAACAGCATAGGTGCTCTTGCTATCGACGATGAAGAACGTCGTAGGGATGGTTTTCCTTCCTACGGTCAGATCCACGTTCAGAACACCTTGTGCGTCAGACGCTTGGCCATTGAAATCGCTCAATGTCACGTTGGTCTTGATCAGATCCGAGCTAGAGCGTCCCAACCGACGTAGCATAGAGTATGGCATAATGTTGACTGCCGCTCCGGTGTCCACCAGCATCTTGTTGACAGGCCTCCCATCGATATAACCTCGCAAGTACAGGGCCTTCAGATGTCTGTAGCTTCTTTCTCGTGGCTTCTCAAAGATAACCGGCCGTGGGCCGCAGTCAAGTTGTGCCACGGGTGCCTCGTCCAATCCTGGAGCACTAAACTCCGTCGGAAGGATAAACACCATGTTTGTGCCAGCCGATGTTTCATCATCGGCTTTCCTTTGCTTGGGGCGCCACTCCATTTTTTGTGGTCGACCCTCTTCATCCAGGGTTCGCTGGATCTTCGCGGCCAGATCAGGCCACGCCTTCCTTAGCGTGTGCAGGTATAACCTTTCGGCTTCCTCCAAGCCGCGCAGTCGCTGAACCCTACGCTTTTGGGAACGGCTGAGTCCATCAGGGCACCACCTTGGCCGGTGGTACCTGTCTTCTTCTTCTTCATCATCGTCTCCCAAATCCTCGAGATCTTCCACCCGAGGGGACTCAGCGTGCTTGTTCCGAGGTGGGAGAGGCCCTAGACGTTTGAACACGGACACGTTAGCTGCATCCTTCCTCTTCTGTCTACATTCTGGGCAGTTGCCGATTGTAGGCAATCGGCTCATTCCTGAATCCCAGCAGTGTCTGAAGAAGGGGCAGTCCCAGTGCCTATCCTCGTCGTCTTGCTCCCTCGATTTTTCCTTGGCATGGCGCTCGTACTCCTCCTCATCGCGATCATGCCGACGATGTCTCCTGGCATCCCTAGCCAGATGGTCTCTATCATCATCGTCACTGGATCGTCGGCGTTGGCTATATTGACTCACATACTTGTTGAGGAGGTGATCAGAGAGAGGTCGCTGATATCTCACATTCCTTACTTCTCCCTCTGTGATGTAGCGCTTGCCATCGTGACGGAGCCGATCGCGTGGAGCGGCCTCCTCTGTGTCCTTGCTACGAGAGCAGCGGCCCTCGTCTCCATCCTTGCCAGAGTGGTGTCCAGGTCCTACCATGTTGATGTTGAACGAGAATCCTGGCTGGCAACCTTCAGGGTAAGTGCACTCCACCATGTTAACGGCGGGGAAGGGGTGGGTGTCGACCTTCATGGCGTACTGGTTAAAAATCAGACGTCCTTGTTCTATCGCCATTTGGATCTGCTGACGCCACACCCTGCAGTCGTTGGTGGCATGGGAGAACGAGTTATGCCATTTGCAGTATGGTTTTCCGTTCAGCTCCTGTACCGTGGGGATTTTGAGACCTTCGGGTAACTTCAACTGCTTCTCCTTGAGTAAGAGGTCGAAGATTTGCTCAGTTTTAGTCACGTCAAAATCAAACCCTCTGGGCGGACCTGGTGGCTTAACCCATTTGCAAGACACGGGGGTTGCCCCCCGAGTCCATTCAGCCACTGCTACTTCTTGATCTCCCGCAGAGCCTTCGTCTTCATCTGCCTCAACCAGGACTACCGCACGCTTGAATTTGTCCTGGTACAGGTCCGGGTGGCGTTGTTCATATAACGACAGTTTCTGAATCATGTGCGCCAGTGAAGGGTAGTCTGCTTGGGAGGCCATATCCTTGATTGGTGATGCAAGGCCCACCACTGCCAACTCGACTGCTTCCTTTTCAGTCACACGAGCCGAATAACATCGGTTCCTAAGATTTCTGAAGCGCTGGACGTATTCTGCCACAGTTTCTCCGCGCTTCTGACGTATTTGTGCGAGATCGGCAAGGCCAGACTCGGAAGCCTCTGAGTGATACTGCATGTGGAACTATTCTTCCAACTGCTTCCAAGTCCGGATCGAGTCTGGTGGCAACGAAGTGTACCACCCGAAAGCCGATCATGTGAGGGACTGTGCGAAGAACCTCACACGTAGCTCATCTGCTGCTGAGATCGTGCCCAGCTGTGCCAAATATCGGCTCACATGCTCGATGGAGCTGGAACCATCTGATCCATTGAACTTGGAGAAATCAGGGAGCCGATATTTGGGTGGTAGCGGGATCAACTCGTACTCGTTGGGGTACGGCTTGGAATAGCCGATTGCCCTCCTTTTCGGGACCATGCCGAACTGGTCTCTCAAGATCGTACTGATTTGATCCGCGGTCTTTGGTGCGGGAGTCGAACTACGAAGATTCGCCGGAGTGGCATACTTAGCCAGCCATGCTTGCTTTTCCAGCTCTGAGCCAACTGCAGGAGCTGAGCTCTGGAGGTTTGTCGGAGTGGCATACTTAGCTAGCCACGTCTGCTTCTCAAGATCTGTTGCTGAAGTTCCTCCTGCTTTTCCAGAAGTCCCTGCTGTTGCGGCCTGGTTTGTGAGTGCCCAGTTACCGTAGTCTGGTACGTATGTGCACGTGTACCCGTGAGGGATCTCCTTAGGCGCCTCGTGCAAGAACTGGTAGTCACTAGGGTCACCACCGATCTTGTAGACGACGAATGCCGGTGAATTCGGCACTTCTGGTGCTGCCAACGCGAATGGCAGCGGTGGACGGGACTGGAGTGGCATCTCTCCTTGGTATGTCCCGAGAGCTGGTCCTGACGGAGAGTACTGGTGCCTCATGATTTCCTGGATCACCCGAAGAGCAACACGCTCCAAAGTGTTCACCAGGTTCTCAGAGTGGCGGTGCAGTGAGTGAGCCACCATGTAGTTAATCTCCTGACGCAGGGACCTGGTGCGTTCTTCTGACGGGGCGGACAGGTCTATTCCATCGAGCGCACCTTCAGGTGAGAACCCTTTCCACCTGATGCCATGTGAGCGGGTTCTGTGAAAGGAGCCGATGAGGTCGGCTTCGAGGATTGCTTTGACCTCGTCATACTTCTTCTTGAGCTCCTCGGTCAGATCCTCGTACGTGACTGGGGTGCCGTCCGCCATCTCAGATGTAGATGGCGATGTGGTTGATGTAGAAGATTGTCCCACCGGGCGTGCCAGAATGTGTTGCGGTCAGAAACCCACCGGCGAGCAGCGACGGGCAACACAGGAGAGCCGGGAGCAACTTAGGGCTGCGGCTGGCCCTGGTCCCTCCGAGCGACGGCCCGCAAAGAACTCCGGCACGCACGTCCGATGCTGGTGCAAGGGTGTGCCACCTGACCTATACCTGGTCAGGAAGGTGATGGAGATGCCTCGCTTAGTTTCCTGCATGGCATACACGTAAACATTAAATACGAGCCTCAATCGGCTCTCAGGTTGTCCTGTGAATCGGCTCAAAGAGCCGATCCACCCATGATTCGCACGAGGTGTACGAATATATGGTGGTCCTGCTTGATCAAGATAAAGCTAAAACGATCTACGACGATTTAGGGTTTTCACGGCATAATCGGAACGTCTTACTCGTGATTGGGCCTCGCGGCCGCGCACGGTGATCGTAAGCCGATCCTAGACAGGGCCTAAAAACCAACGCGAGGTTGATCCCCGGAACATCCTGTCTAGGACTAGCAAACTACACCCTACGCGCCGCTGGATCCTCCAACCCTTTGTAAGGCCTAACTATGCAGATATTAAACTAATCCTTGAAGAACAAGGAGCAACCATAACGGATCGGATCTACTAAATAATGACCAAGCGGGGTGCCGCCCCTACGCCTAAGATAGGCGTAAGGGCGGCTAGATGTCTAAGGGTTGCACGACGATAGCATATGATACGAAGAACAATGCTAACCCTAACACATCTAAGATAACTACGTTGCTCGCCATCAAAAAGGCTTCAGTACGAGCAACGCATGAACGACGAATAAACTTGTACTGCCTAGATCGCAAGATGCGATCTAGGCAGCATGATGCTTACCCGGAAGAAACCCTCGAGACAAGGGAGTTGGCGATGCGCCTAGATTGGTTTGTGGTGAACGTGATTGTTGTTTATTTCATAAACCCTAGATACATATTTATAGTCCGTAGACTTTCTAACGTGGGAATAATCCCAACCGTGCACGAGCCAAACTCTATCTAATTAATACGTATCCTACTATATTACAGATACCCGGGCCAACTAGCCCAAACTTTGCATATAAGGCCGATTCACGTACATTCTTCCGTGTATATTCTTTAAGCCCATCTTGATCGCGGCCCACCTCTGACTCGGTCAAATTCTGGTGATAACAGTTACTCTGAGTCCACATAGCGTACAGTGTGATTTTTCCCAACCATAGACACAACCTATCAATATAAGTGACTAGGAACTTCCCCAGAAGAGACTAGTTTTACCGCTCGACAGGCTGCTCATTAGGTTTGGTGCTTTGCATATTTTGTTGGCCGTGTTATCAAGGAGTCGTGTCATATAAAAAAACAGAAAATAGAAAAGAAGCAAAAAGAGCTACATCGCTGCGTGTTATACAAAAAGAAAATTCAAAAAGAAAAGTGACGTGCTAGAAGAATCAAGTGTAGGCCTAAGTTTACTTTACTGCACCCGTAGCTGAGCAATCTTGTGTCTGTCTTGTTGAGCTTTGCTAGCGTCCCTCTAGTGCATTGCAACCTTTTCCCACATATAGTTGCATTGCCTCATTATATCACATTGTGTTCGTATCATTGGTTGTCTACGGTCAGCGATAGAGCTTGTTATTGGTGCAAATAGGTAGCCTACCTACAGCCCCACATATATCCTGCTTTGCCGTGTGATTTGTTCTTATACCCTTGATATTTGCTTCGCTACATCCGTGCACTAGTTGTTACTACAAGTGGTAAGCAACACTAATTTACTTTCGAATAGTAAGATCTCCTTTTCTTATCAGTTTTTGAGTGAGTTGTGAGAGTACCACCATATATTTTTGATTTAGTGCACTAACCTACTAATCATGTCTGCTAGTGATCACAAAATTGTTAACCAGGAAAATAAGAGTTCTGCAGATATCATCACATGGAGGGAGTATGAAGCCCTTCGTAATGAGATGCGACGTGAATTCCGCACTCCAATTGATGAGCTTAAGGGAATGGTCCAAGGGATCTCCCAGAAGCTGGAAACTGCATGTGAGACTGTCACTACAATGAAAGATCAAGTGACGGATATACAGCGCAATCTTGCAGATATGCGCCTAGCTATTGGGAATTTGACCCAACAACAACAAGAAGATGGCGATGATCCTGAGCTTCAAGATGACGCACGTAATGCTCGTGGTGCGCCACGTGGTAATCATCCGCGAGGTTGGGCTCCACTTGGCCGCAATGGTCGTGATGAGGAAGATGGATTGGGTAAGCCCAAGTTTTCTATACCCAAGTTTGAAGGAGGAGCTGATGTGGAAGAATACCTCACTTGGGAGCTCAAAATCGAGAAGTTGTGGAGTTTACATCCACATTACACTGAAGATATGAAGATCAAGCTTGCTTCTTCCGAATTTGATGGTTATGCATTGCGTTGGTGGGATCGATTTGTTCGTGCTTGCGAAGAAGATCGTGATAGCATATTGTCACATGGCTTGCTATGAAGGCGGCAATGACTGGGCGTTTTGTGCCCACAAATTATTTGCGCAATATATTTGATAAGTTGACCCTATTGAGACAAGGTGTGAAGACTGTTGATGAATACTACATGGAGATGGAGATGCTAATGCAGCGTGGTTGTGTCAAAGAATCCCTTGAGATGACAATGAGTCGTTTTCTCAATGGTTTGAAGTATGATATCAAAGGCATTGCCCGTCATTACAGTTACACCACTATGAATGAGTTGCTGCATCATGCAAGAGAAGCCGAATTACAGTTGGCTGACGAAGCTAAGATGAAAGGCCGTACTACGGGAGCAGGGCGCTTCACGCCTCGCGCGCCCCATCATCGGCGCCGGCGCCATCTACGCGCTCCGCACCTTACTCTACTCCGTCTAGCAAACCGGTCTCCAATGTGTCTAACACAAAGAAGTCCAAATCTGCTGCAAGTACAAGTGGTTCTAGCATGTCTACTACGCGCAACCGCGATATGAATTGCCATACATGTGGTGGCAAGGGTCACTACAAGAGGGATTTTCCTAACCGTAAAGTCATGATTATCAATGAGGACAATGAGTATGAGACTGGAGATGAGGTTGATCCAAATGCTCCAGATGATGATGACTATGACAGTGATGGTGAAGATGCTTATCCGTCTGAAGCTCGCACTATCGTTGTGTCTCAGTGTGCTCTTAATGTGTTGCCTAGTGCATCTACTCAGCGCTGCAATTTGTTCCAAACAAAGGCTTTAGTTGGTCCTGACAAGGCTTGCAAGGTCATTATTGATGGCGGGAGTTGCCGCAATTTAGCAAGCAAGGAGTTGTGTACCAAGCTGAAGTTGAAGTATCTACCGCACCCGCATCCATACTATATTCAGTGGTTGAGCGACAATGGTGAGATGAAGGTAAACCACATGGTGCATGTTGAATTTGCGATTGGACCGTTTAAGGATGCCATTGATTTTGACGTGGTTCCTATGGCGGTGTGTCACCTACTATTGGGTCGGCCTTGGCTCTATGACCATTCTGTGCAACACAGTGGCCGTGCCAATACATATCACTTGGAGTTCAAGGGCAAGAAAATCAATCTACAGCCTATGTCACCGCAGCAAATTGTCAATGAATCTCGTCAGAAAGTTGAAGTAAACTTGGAGGATGCTTCTTTAGATAGGCGAGAGAATTGTAATGTTGTGAGTGATATAACGAAAAGTGAGAGAGTGAACTCTTTAGTCTCATTAGCCACCAAAGAAGACATGAGAGAATTTAACGAGGATCCTACAGCCATGCCTCTTGTGCTCTTGTACAGGGGTACGGTTTTGGTTTCTAACGACATGACCCCTCTTCCTCTTGGTGTTTCTAATGTTTTGCAGGAATTTTGCGACGTGTTTCCGGATGAGGTACCCGCAGGACTTCCACCATTGCGAGGTATTGAGCATCAAATCGACTTGATTCCCGGAGCTTCGCTACCCAATCGGGCACCATATAGAACAAACCCCGAAGAGACGAAGGAAATACAGAAGCAAGTACAAGCGCTACTCGATAAAGGTTATATCCGCATAAGCCTTAATCCTTATGTTGTTCCTGTTATTCTAGTTCCTAAGAAAGATGGTACATGGCGTATGTGCGTAGATTGTAGAGCTATAAACAATATCGAGTGGTACTATTCGATATCGTCATCCTATTCCCCGTTTAGAGGATATGCTAGATGAATTGAGTGGTGCTGTTGTGTTCTCTAAAATTGATTTGCGTAGTGGTTATCATCAAATTAGGATGAAAGAAGGGGATGAGTGGAAAACAGCCTTTAAAACAAAATTTGGTTTATATGAGTGGTTAGTAATGCCTTTTGGTTTGACTAATGCACCTAGCACTTTCATGAGACTGATGAACCATGTTTTGCGTGAATTTATTGGCAAGTTTGTGGTTGTGTATTTTGATGACATATTAATCTACAGCCGCAATGAATCTGATCATACTATACATATTCGACATGTTTTGCAAGTGTTGCGTGATAATATACTTTAAGGTAATCTTGAGAAGTGCATATTTTGCAAAGATAAGGTCATATTTCTGGGTTATGTTGTCTCTAAGCATGGAGTAGAAGTAGATGTGTCTAAAATTGAAGCTATTCAAAATTGGTCTACTCCCATGAATGTGAGTCAAGTAAGAAGTTTTCATGGTCTAGCTGGGTTTTATAGAAGATTTGTGCCCAATTTTAGTACTATTGCTGCACCTTTGAATGACTTGACTAAAAAGGGTGTTGTTTTTGAGTGGGGCGCGGCCCAAGATCATGCTTTTGATGAACTTAAGAGATTGTTAACTTTCTGCACCGTTGCTTGCACTTCCTGATTTCAATAAACAATTTAAGATTGAATGTGATGCTAGTGGTATTGGAATTGGTGGTGTGTTGATGCAAGAGGGTCGCCCAATTGCATATTTTTCTGAGAAACTTTCTGGTGCTAAGTTGAACTATCATATCTATGATAAAAATTGTATGCTTTAATTAGAGTTTTTGAGGTTTGGCAACATTACTTGTGGCTAAAAGAATTTATCATACATTCTGATCATGAAGCTTTGAAATATCTGAAAGCCCAGTCTACTTTGCATAAGCGTCTTGCTAAGTGGGTTGAGTTCATTGAGTCTTTTCCATACACTATTAAGCATAAGAAGGGAAAAGATAATATTGTTGCTGATGCTCTATCTAGGAAGAATATGCTATTAACTCAACTTGATGTTAAAATTCTTGGATTAGAAGTACCATGTGATTTGTATGCTACTGATCATGATTTTGCTGGACCATATCGCTTGTGTGCTATCGGTAAAGCATGGGAAAAATATCACATACATGATGAGTTCTTGTTTAGAGCTAACAAACTATGTGTTCCAGAATCGTCTGTGCGTTTGCTCTTATTGAAGGAATCACATGCTGGAGGTTTGATGGGTCACTTTGGGCGTGAGAAGACGCTACTCATGCTCGCTGATCACTTTTATTGGCCAAAGATGAGGCGGGATGTGGACAGGTATGTGAAGCGTTGCATTACTTGCAACAAGACCAAGTCCAAGCTGAAGCCTCACGGTTTGTATACTCCTTTACCGGCACCTACTAGACCTTGGGAGGATATTAGTATGGATTTTGTGTTGGGTTTGCCACGTACTAAGAGAGGCCATGATTCTATATTTGTGGTAGTGGACAGATTTTCTAAGATGTCACACTTTATTGCCTGCCACAAAAGCGACGATGCGTGATACGTCTCCGACGTATCGATAATTTCTTATGTTCCATGCCACATTATTGATGTTATCTACATGTTTTATGCACACTTTATGTCATATTCGTGCATTTTCTGGAACTAACCTATTAACAAGATGCCGAAGTGCCCGATTCTTTGTTTCTGCTGTTTTTGGTTTCAGAAATCCTAGTAAGGAAATATTCTCGGAATTGGACGAAATCAACGCCCAGGGGCCTATTTTTCCACGAAGCTTCCAGAAGTCCGAAGACGAAATGAAGTGGGGCCACAGGGTGCCCAAACCCTAGGGCGGCGCGGCCCACCCCCTGGCCGCGCCGGCCTATGGTGTGGGGCCCCTGTGCCCCCTCCTGACTTGCCCTTCCGCCTACTTAAAGCCTCCGTGACGAAACCCCCGATGCGAGAGCCACGATACGGAAAACCTTCCAGAGACGCCGCCAACGCCGATCCCATCTCGGGGGATCCAGGAGATCGCCTCCGGCACCCTGCCGGAGAGGGGAATCATCTCCCGGAGGACTCTACGCCGCCATGGTCGCCTCCGGAGTGATGTGTGAGTAGTCTACCCCTGGACTATGGGTCCATAGCAGTAGCTAGATGGTTGTCTTCTCCCCATTGTGCTTCATTGTCGGATCTTGTGAGCTGCCTAACATGATCAAGATCATCTATCTGTAATTCTATATGTTGCGTTTGTTGGGATCCGATGAATAGAGAATACTTGTTATGTTGATTATCAAAGTTATATCTATGTGTTGTTTATGATCTTGCATGCTTTCCGTTACTAGTAGATGCTCTGGCCAAGTAGATGCTTGTAACTCCAAGAGGGAGTATTTATGCTCGATAGTGGGTTCATGCCTGCATTGACACAGGACGATGTGAGAAAGTTCTAAGGTTGTGTTGTCTTTGTTGCCACTAGGGATAAAACATTGATGCTATGTCTAAGGATGTAGTTGTTGATTACATTACGCACCATACTTAATGCAATTGTCTGTTGCTTAGCAACTTCATACTGGAGGGGGATCGGATGATAACAAGAAGGTGGACTTTTTAGGCATAGATGCAGTTGGATGGCGGTCTATGTACTTTGTCGTAATGCCCAATTAAATCTCACTATACTCATCATGATATGTATGTGCATGGTCATGCCCTCTTTATTTGTCAATTGCCCAACTGTAATTTGTTCACCCAACATGCTGTTTGTCTTATGGGAGAGACACCTCTAGTGAACTGTGGACCCCGGTCCAATTCTCTTTCTTGAAATACAATCTCTTGCAATACTTTGTTCTCTTGTTTTTACGCAAACAATCATCTTCCACACAATACGGTTAATCCTTTGTTACAGCAAGCCGGTGAGATTGACAATCTCACTGTTTCGTTGGGGCAAAGTACTTTGGTTGTGTTGTGCAGGTTCCACGTTGGCGCCGGAATCCCTGGTGTTGCGCCGCACTACATCCCGCCGCCATCAACCTTCAACGTGCTTCTTGGCTCCTCCTGGTTCGATAAACCTTGGTTTCTTTCTGAGGGAAAACTTGCTGCTGTGCGCATCATACCTTCCTCTTGGGGTTCCCAACGAACGTGTGAGTTACACGCCATCAAGCTAGATTTCTGGTGCCGTTGCCGGGGAGATCAAGACACGCTGCAAGGGGAGTCTCCACTTCTCAATCTCTTTACTTTGTTTTTGTCTTGCTTAGTTTTATTTACTACTTTGTTTGCTGCATTAAATCAAAATACAAAAAAATTAGTTGCTAGTTTTACTTTATTTGCTATCTTGTTTGCTATATCTAAAACACAAAAAAATCAGTTACTTGCATTTACTTTATCTAGTTTGCTTTATTTACTGTCTTGCACTCTATATTAAAAATATAAAAAAATTAGTTACTTTTGTTACCATGTCTAGCTCTGAACCTGTTACTTCTTCGCCTGAAGAATTAGTCTTCACTTTTAAACAAGGGGATGAGGAGAGTTTTAAGGATGCTTGGTCTAGAATTTTTACTTCTTATCGTAAAACTGAACCTCAAATGACTCTAAGTTTGCTCCTTAGTAATTTTTATTTTGGTCTTATGGTTCGCTATAGATATGCTTTGGATACTTTAGTGGGAAGAGATTTCCTTCATTGCAATGGGGATCAAGCTTTTAATGCCATAAAGAAGTTGGTTGCATCACATGATTCAGCTAATAACTTTGATTCAGCCCTCACTAGCATATATAGTAGATTAAACAATCTCGAGATAAGTACATCTCACTTGGATGATAACTATTGCCACGTTCGTAATCGTCTTGAACAAGTTTTAGTGAACTCTAAACTTTCATTATGGGATCCTACTGTTAAAATTGTTATCGGTGATCGAACTCTCCATGCCTACTGTGATATTATGTATGAATTTTGCCTTATGCCTGAAAGTATTTATAAATCTTTGAAACTTTGGGGAGTCGATGAAGGAGGAGAAGAAATAACTCCCATTGATAACTCTACTATAATTCCTAAAGGAATAGCCGCAGGTGTGCATACAACCATTCTTGGAAGAACAATATCCATTGATTATCTTGTTGTTGAAACAGGAAAACTCATACTCGGAAGATCCCTGCTGAAACTATTGGGAGCAGTCATTGATGTTGGAGAAGGCACTCTGAAATTCACCTCTATACCAGGGGGAAATCATATATTTCCTAAACCAAAGGGAAAGAAAAACAATAAGAAAGGTAAGGGTAAAGCCCAAGGTAAGGTTGACACTTCGTCTCTTGATAATACTTGATACACACTTTCTGCGCCTAGCTGAAAGGCGTTAAAGAAAAGCGCTTATGGGAGACAACCCATGTTTTTACCTACAGTACTTTGTTTTTATTTTGTGTCTTGGAAGTTGTTAACTACTGTAGCAACCTCTCCTTATCTTAGTTTTGTGTTTTGTTGTGCCAAGTTAAGCCGTTGATAGAAAAGTAAGTACTAGATTTGGATTACTGCGCAGTTCCAGATTTCTTTGCTGTCACGAATCTGGGTCCACCTCCCTGTAGGTAACTCAGAAAATTAAGCCAATTTACGTGCATGATCCTCAGATATGTACTCAACTTTCATTCAATTTGAGCATTTTCATTTGAGCAAGTCTGGTGCCATTTTAAAATTCGTCAATACGAACTGTTCTGTTTTGACAGATTCTGCCTTTTATTTCGCATTGCCTCTTTTGCTATGATGGATGAATTTCTTTGATCCACTAATGTCTAGTAGCATTATGCAATGTCCAGAAGTGTTAAGAATGATTGTGTCACCTCTGAATATGTTAATTTTTATTGTGCACTAACCCTCTAATAAGTTGTTTCGAGTTTGGTGTGGAGGAAGTTTTCAAGGATCAAGAGAGGAGTATGATGCAACATGATCAAGGAGAGTGAAAGCTCTAAGCTTGGGGATGCCCCGGTGGTTCACCCCTGCATATATCAAGAAGACTCAAGCGTCTAAGCTTGGGGATGCCCAAGGCATCCCCTTCTTCATCGACAACATTATCAGGTTCCTCCCCTGAAACTATATTTTTATTCCATCACATCTTATGTGCTTTGCTTGGAGCGTCGGTTTGTTTTTGTTTTTGTTTTGTTTGAATAAAATGGATCCTAGCATTCACTTTATGGGAGAGGGACACGCTCCGCTGTAGCATATGGACAAGTATGTCCTTGGTTTCTACTCATAGTATTCATAGCGAAGTTTCTCCTTCGTTAAATTGTTATATGGTTGGAATTGGAAAATGATACATGTAGTAATTGCTATTAATGTCTTGGGTAATGTGATACTTGGCAATTGTTGTGCTCATGATTAAGCTCTTGCATCATATGCTTTGCACCCATTAATGAAGAAATACATAGAGCATGCTAAAATTTGGTTTGCATATTTGGTTTCTCTAAGGTCTAGATAATTTCTAGTATTGAGTTTGAACAACAAGGAAGACGGTGTAGAGTCTTATAATGTTTTCAATATGTCTTTTATGTGAGTTTTGCTGCACCGGTTCATCCTTGTGTTTGTTTCAAATAAGCCTTGCTAGCCTAAACCTTGTATCGAGAGGGAATACTTCTCATGCATCCAAAATACTTGAGCCAACCACTATGCCATTTGTGTCCACCATACCTACCTACTACATGGTATTTTCCGCCATTCCAAAGTAAATTGCTTGAGTGCTACCTTTAAAATTCCATCATTCACCTTTGCAATATATAGCTCATGGGACAAATAGCTTAAAAACTATTGTGGTATTGAATATGTAATTATGCACTTTATCTCTTATTAAGTTGCTTGTTGTGCGATAACCATGTTCACTGGGGACGCCATCAACTATCCATTGTTGAATTTCATGTGAGTTGCTATGCATGTCCGTCTTGTCTGAAGTAAGAGAGATCTACCACCTTATGGTTAAGCATGCATATTGTTAGAGAAGAACATTGGGCCCCTAACTAAAGCCATGATCCATGGTGGAAGTTTCAGTTTTGGACATATATCCTCAATCTCAAATGAGAAAATTATTAATTGTTGTTACATGCTTATGCATAAAAGAGGAGTCCATTATCTGTTGTCTATGTTGTCCCGGTATGGATGTCTAAGTTGAAGAATAATCAATAGCGAGAAATCCAATGCGAGCTTTCTCCTTAGACCTTTGTACAGGCGGCATAGAGGTACCCCTTTGTGACACTTGGTCAAAACATGTGCATTGTGATGATCCGGTAGTCCAAGCTAATTAGGACAAGGTGCGGGCACTATTAGTACACTATGCATGAGGCTTGCAACTTGTAAGATATAATTTACATGATACATATGCTTTATTACTACCGTTGACAAAATTGTTTCATGTTTTCAAAATCAAAGCTCTAGCACAAATATAGCAATCGATGCTTTTCCTCTATGGAGGACAATTCTTCTACTTTCAATGTTGAGTCAGTTCACCTATTTCTCTCCACCTCAAGAAGCAAACACTTGTGTGAACTGTGCATTGATTCCTACATACTTGCATATTGCACTTATTATATTACTCTATGTTGACAATATCCATGAGATATACATGTTACAAGTTGAAAGCAACCGCTGAAACTTAATCTTCTTTTGTGTTGCTTCAATGCTTTTACTTTGAATTATTGCTTTATGAGTTAACTCTTATGCAAGACTTAATTGATGCTTGTCTTGAAGTGCTATTCATGAAAAGTCTTTGCTATATGATTCACTTGTTTACTCATGTCATATACATTGTTTTGATCGCTGCATTCACTACATATGCTTTACAAATAGTATGATCAAGATTATGATGGCATGTCACTCCGTAAATTATACGTATTTATCGTTTTACTCGCTCGGGACGAGCAGAACTAAGCTTGGGGATGCTGATACGTCTCCGACGTATCGATAATTTCTTATGTTCCATGCCACATTATTGATGTTATCTACATGTTTTATGCACACTTTATGTCATATTCGTGCATTTTCTGGAACTAACCTATTAATAAGATGCCGAAGTGCCAGTCGTTGTTTTCTGCTGTTTTTGGTTTCAGAAATCCTAGTAAGGAAATATTCTCGGAATTGGACGAAATCAACGCCCAGGGGCCTATTTTTCCACGAAGCTTCCAGAAGTCCGAAGACGAAACGAAGTGGGGCCACAGGGTGCCCAAACCCTAGGGCGGCGCGGCCCACCCCCTGGCCGCGCCGGCCTATGGTGTGGGGCCCCTGTGCCCCCTCCTGACTTGCCCTTCCGCCTACTTAAAGCCTCCGTGACGAAACCCCGGTGCGAGAGCCACGATACGGAAAACCTTCCCGAGAGACGCCGCCAACGCCGATCCCATCTCGGGGATCCAGAGATCGCCTCCGGCACCCTACCGGAGAGGGGAATCATCTCCCGGAGGACTCTACGCCGCCATGGTCGCCTCCGGAGTGATGTGTGAGTAGTCTACCCCTGGACTATGGGTCCATAGCAGTAGCTAGATGGTTGTCTCCTCCCCATTGTGCTTCATTGTCGGATCTTGTGAGCTGCCTAACATGATCAAGATCATCTATCTGTAATTCTATATGTTGCGTTTGTTGGGATCCGATGAATAGAGAATACTTGTTATGTTGATTATCAAAGTTATATCTATGTGTTTTTTATGATCTTGCATGCTTTCCGTTACTAGTAGATGCTCTGGCCAAGTAGATGCTTGTAACTCCAAGAGGGAGTATTTATGCTCGATAGTGGGTTCATGCCTGCATTGACACAGGACGATGTGAGAAAGTTCTAAGGTTGTGTTGTGCTGTTGCCACTAGGGATAAAACATTGATGCTATGTCTAAGGATGTAGTTGTTGATTACATTACGCACCATACTTAATGCAATTGTCTGTTGCTTTGCAACTTAATACTGGAAGGGGTTCGGATGATAACCTGAAGGTGGACTTTTTAGGCATAGATGCAGTTGGATGGCGGTCTATGTACTTTGTCGTAATGCCCAATTAAATCTCACTATACTCATCATGATATGTATGTGCATGGTCATGCCCTCTTTATTTGTCAATTGCCCAACTGTAATTTGTTCACCCAACATGCTGTTTGTCTTATGGGAGAGACACCTCTAGTGAACTGTGGACCCCGGTCCAATTCTCTTTACTGAAATACAATCTCTTTGCAATCTTGTTCTCTTGTTTTTACGCAAACAATCATCTTCCACACAATACGGTTAATCCTTTGTTACAGCAAGTCGGTGAGATTGACAACCTCACTGTTTCGTTGGGGCAAAGTACTTTGGTTGTGTTGTGCAGGTTCCACGTTGGCGCCGGAATCCCTGGTGTTGCGCCGCACTACATCCCGCCGCCATCAACCTTGAACGTGCTTCTTGGCTCCTCCTGGTTCGATAAACCTTGGTTTCTTTCTGAGGGAAAACTTGCTGCTGTGCGCATCATACCTTCCTCTTGGGGTTCCCAACGAACGTGTGAGTTACACGCCATCAATGCGTCGCATATTGCTAACCTGTTTTTCAGGGAGGTTGTACGACTACATGGAGTTCCGAAACTATTGTTTCTGATCGTGACGTGAAGTTTATGAGCTACTTCTGGAAGACGCTGTGGAGAAAGCTGGGGACGAAGCTACTTTTCAGTACTACTTTTCATCCCCAAACTGATGGACAAACTGAAGTGGTGAATAGAAAATTGTCACAACTATTGAGATCCATGATCAAGAATAACCTGAAGGAGTGGGAAGATTGTTTGCCGCATGTGGAGTTTGCTTACAACAGGGCGATACATTCTACCACGGAGTTGTGTCCTTTTGAGGTGGTGTATGGTTTCAACCCATTACTCCACTTGACTTGTTGCCTTTGCCCATACATGAGAGAGTTAATATGGAGGCATCCAAGAGGGCAGATTTTGTGCGAAAGATCCATGTGAAGACTAAAGAGTGGATAGAGAAGAAAGGCAAGAACAATGCTGCAAGGATGAACAAGAAGCGCAAAGAGATGTTGTTCAAGTCTGGTGATATGGTCTGGGTACATTTTCGCAAGGATAGGTTACCGAAGCTGCGGAAGTCCAAGTTGCTTCCTCGTGGTGCTGGTCCTTACAAAGTGATTGCCAAGATCAACGATAATGCATACTCGATAGATCTTCCAATTGATGAGTTTGGTGTCAGTAATTCTTTCAATGTTGCTGATTTGACACCATATGACGGAGAAGACCTTGGAGCGTCGAGGTCGACGCCTTTTGAAGGGGGGAGATGATGAGGACATCCCTACCTCACTACCACCTCCGTCATTACCAACTGAAGATGAACCTGCTGTGAAGCTCAAGTCCAATGAAGTTCGGATTGGACCAATTACAAGAGCTCGTGCGAAGCTACTTAAACAACATGTGAACTTGTTGCTAAACGATACTTTGATTGATCAGAACTTTATACTACCTAAGTCCTATTACTTATGTATCATCAGGTATGAAGAGGAGACAAGCATCGCACGAGGAGGAGAGGAGCAGCTGGACGTAAAGATGGACGTGGAGCTGGACAAGGAGCTGGACATGAAGATATCTCATGGACGCGCGAGGGAGGAGCGGGAGGCATGCGCGACAGGAGAAGACGAAGTCCAGGCCGGCCCAGCACCCGGTCAGACCGGCCGCCACGCCGGCGCGCCCGATCCCTGGCCCGGTCCGACCGGGCGGCAGGCCGGATCCACCCCGGACCGGATGCCACACTGATGCCAACCGGAGGGGTTACTGCGCGACAATTTCCCCGCCCGGTTGGAACCCGGTCCCTGGCCCGGTTGGACACCTCCAGACCGGCCGTGTCCGAGTTTGTCTCGACCAGATCTATTCTGGGTCGGTTATTCTTGTATCTTTTTTACCAGAAGTCATCCCGGATGCCTATATAAGTGCCCAGGACGCCCCCTAGCTTCTTTAGACCACGTTTAAGATAAACCCAAGTTCTTAGTTGTTTGCTTTAGCAAAACTATTGAATCCCTACACCATATTGCTTGATATTGTGTAGATCTGAAAGTCTTGTGTGATCTTTTGTTCCATTGGGAATTAGTAGATTGCAACTTACCGTTTCGTGGTCGGCGGCTACGTGCGCAAGTGTGTGGAGTTACGAATATCTTGCAGGGTTGAGAGCTATTGCATTGGCGACATGGACCAATCGAGAGATCTCGTTGCGTTATACAAGTTATCATCCACTACATCGTCGTGTTCCTCCGCTGCTATCACTCCGTGATCATCATCACCACCGTTGCTTACTGAGAAGATCGGGCCACCCCATATCCCTGTTCTAGTATGGCCACGGATAATAGTATCTACATTTTGTTTTGCGAATGGAACTTGATTAATTAACGAGGAGCAAAGCTCTCCTCCTAGGCGAGTACATGAATGTTTTCAAGACCAGAGCCTAACCAGAAGTTGGTTCTCATGGTCGATCTACTCAAGTTTGCCAAAACATGGCTTACATTATTTTGTTATCGTCTAATCAACTCCTCGTTAAACTTCTGATCAACACCAAGAAGATGTTTGATTTCCTGTAACAGATACACTTCTGTCGACCGGCCACTGATCTTCTGATGTGTCAAGGCAACAACTTCAGTACTGTCCATCTCGACAATGCACGGCCCGTCCGATCACTGCCTCGACAAGGCAATGCCCTCCATGCATGCTGCCAGCTCTGTGGCGAGTGGCGCAGCGCTCCTTCCCAGGTATCTACATTTGTGTAAAGCATTTCTGTATGCTTTTATCTTTCGGTTACCTGCTTAAACTTGTGTATGGAGATTGGCGTACATGAAGTAATTAAGTGATATAACTTTTCTTTGCGGTAATTATAGTTTATTTTTCGAAACGGGGAGAACATCCCGGCCCATGCATCAGTTTGATGCATATAGCCTTAATGTTTTTATTTATAATTAAATGAAAATGATTTAACCTAACTTGTGTGCACCATTATTTTATTAAACGAGTTCATCTCATTATCGTTAAGAAACTTCAAACTAAAAAAAAACAACTACAAACTAATTGTAGCACCAGGGAGCTAACAAGATAGATATGCGTGTAATGTCTTTCCCCTATATTGTTCCTTCTTCCCAGACTCGTATAGTGTTTCTTAATTTTTTTCTTTCTATGTGCTCATCGACGTCACAATCCACTTGATAGTGTTGGACCAATGGACCAGTGAATAAACCAGGTCTTCAAGATCTGTTCAGTTCACATGCATATTCAATGACAACGATCAAATTAAGTTGCATTGTGTATACGCAAGTGTCTAATTTTCTAATTACATTCCGAGTACAAGACTACTCACATTTCATCAGCATTCCTGGGGGACCACATGATCTTGGCGAATTTTGTCCCTCTTTGATGCCATTTAAGAACTCAATAGATTATTTACTCAATATCGTTTTGTTAAACCCTATTGGATGTTGTCTTTCCCAGCCGCTAATATATAGACACATCAGCAGTGCAGGTGATGAGCTGGATTGCTAAAAACTGGCCAATATTTAAGTCAAGCACTAAATCATTGACAAATCAGCAATATCATATGACATGTCACATTACTTATAGCAACCTAAACTTATGCGCTGAATGGAGATCAAGACTTATTGTGTTGTCTTAACTTAGAAAAATCCAAGGTTTAGCAATACCTACAATTGTACAGTTATTCTTTAGTAAATTAAATATAAATGAAGGTAGGTCGAAAGTGTTGCCTCTAGTTGTTGATTATAAGAATGCAACAACCATATATATCCCCACCAGGTTCAGGTATACTCTTTAGGTAATAAAAATTTAAAGCATTGTAATTGTAATTCTATAGAGAATAATACCGTTAGCTTGCCTACAGAGGATTGGTAGCATGCTCTACTTATAGGTTGCTGAAAATAAAGCCCGTGACTAGCAGCCTAATATAATGCTAGCATGCCAACCCGCACGCTACCAATATCAAGTATTGGTAGCGTGCTAGATCCGCACGCCACCAGTAAATCAACTACTGGTAGCGTACCAGGTATGTACGCCACCAATAAACTCCTACCAGTGACGTGTTAGCGGTGGCGTAGCGGGGTCTGCCAGCGTAGCGGGTTGGGTACGCCACTAATATGCTATTTTGTACTAGTAAGGCGTTGATTGCCCAATCTTCGGTGGCATCAGTTGGCAAGTCGGCCGGAACACCATCGGTGATGGAGGAGCCACTAGAGACTGTGCAGCCGCTGGTGATCGACAAGCCGAATGTGACAGAGGTGGCCGCACCGTCACTGTTCATTTGATTATTTTGGCCATGAAGCCCAAGTTGTTTTGGTGGTCGGACGTGTTGGCCGAACTACTCTTTGAATTTCTATCCAAAAATATTGACTTCAAATTCTATCCCTATTTGTAAGTTTCAATTTATTTTGGACCAAAATTTGTATTTGGACTAGGCTATTGGAACCATCGATGTGGGAAACCGCTCCCTATATTAACAAAGCCATCCCAGCGCTGCTGCCGGTGCCTATTAAAAACTCACCGATGCAAATGCTCTTATAAAGAACATAGTGATGGCCTAAGCGTGCCAAACCACCGACATTTCCACATATTGTGGCAAACCACTGACCTTCCTACATATGTACTAGTACAGTCGATTGTGTGGGAAGCAGTATTATTGGTGTGTTGTGCCAAGTTGGTACTACCTATGTAAGCTAGCTGCCAGCTCCACGGACACGGATGACTGTGGTGCAAGCAACAGTATGGGCACTCTCGCAAGACTCAAGGAGTATTATTCAGGTTTCTTGCTGCTCCATCCATGGCCCATTCATCCGAGCCAGCTCAAGGTCACAGATAAGCCTCGGGGGTCAGAGCTAACGCCCTGCCTGGCTCTACCGTATACCCAGCTAATCCTGCGCAAATCTAGCACGCTTCCATCCAAGATATAGATTACAGAAGCGGTGCGCGCGATTGCTCGAGCAGCATACAAAATCAATTTCCGATCCATCCGATTACGTCGTCGTCGATCGTCCTGGTCAGTTATACCCTCCTCGGTTCGTACCGATTTCGTACGTCGACGGCGACGTGGTCACGGCGAGCTTCGCCTCCGATCTTCTTCATTTTTCTAAGGGTACGGCGACAAGGGCGCGAAAGCTACGGCCGCATATTCAAACGCGCACCATGCACCACCAACCTCGGCGCCGTTTCCGCCCCATACAAATCTCGCCGATATCTTGGGAGAAGAAAGATGGTCGATCGGCGGAGAGCTTCTTCTCAGTAATGCCATGTGTGGTTGTACGGTCAGGTACAACAGCACGTAGCATCTGGACTGGAGCCGTTGATTAACTAGCTCGCGCCTACTGTGTTCTTATCACGAGCTGCAGAATCTTCAGTTGATCTTGGAAGCGGCTGGCATGTGGCATAGACCATGTGCCCAGGACCAGGAAGCAGTCACCCACATTTGCACCGACCATCGTCAGGCTTCAGTTCAGCTCTGCGTGCCGCCCCATGTCCTCTCCCGGTGCAGCCTCTGAATCTATATATCCATCGATCTCAGCCTGTCGACCCAAGTGGACATAATCTTTACGATCGAGTATCACCTCCCTCAGATCGTACCGTTTCGTATAACTCGAGTATATTGACTTACGGAAGAGCGCTTCTAGATTTCTCCCACGGGTTCGTACGCCGTATGACGATGACGGCTCGCTTTGGCCTCCGCCGGCTGCCGCCGCATGCTTCTGCGCCCTAGTTGCCGGTGAGAAAGACGGCAAAGGAGAATCTATGTCACTCTCGACCATTGCACGCACCATCGCTTAGTTAGAAACTGAGAGCGCAGTCGATGGTCTGGTACTCTCGGAGAAATGACTTTGTTCCTTGCATGGCTCACTTTCTCTCTCTTCTATTATTTTACATATTTGTGCCAACTGAACATTTTAGCCCGCCAGACCATCAGATCTAGGTTTGAAACTTGAAACGTTTGTAGCTTTTTTATCAAAAAGTTCATTGTGTGAGCCGTTGGAATAAATATTTGAGTTCTAATGAAGAGATCTACAAAACAATACTAATGTTGAGTATGTTTTGATAATTTTTATAAATCAACTTTTGAAAACTGATGAAACTTGTTGAAACTTTGTGATTCTTATTCTTTCACTCTGTTGAAACAATTTATTTCACTGTTTCAAACTTTGTTCGTCAAAGCTAGAAATTATTTCGCTTAGAGTTCAATTTAGAGACGACATTTTTGTATCTATTTATTTTTTACTTTTATCGTGCATCATCATGTTTGAATATGTTTTATAATTCAAATTTTAAATTTTGTCAGAATGAACCATTTTAGGATTATTTAAAAGATATCATAATAATATAAATATTCAATCGGATAATCCGATACATATGGCTCTTGAAAATCAAAGAGTAATTATGAAACCCATATACTAAAAAACGGAAGATACAACACCGGGTAAGCTGCATGTAAAGATTTCATCATTGTGCTGATCTCAAAATTAACACAACGAAACGAAGGATTGAATAAACGCCGCTCTCGTAATCTCACGCAAGTTGCCGCTACTATTCACTCGACCTCGGACAGGCGTGTTGAACAGTTCCTTCTATCCTTCTCTCTGATACCCAAAGGGGTGAGAAAAAGGTTGGACTTCTATAGATCCCGGTTCTTTTGGCGAAGTGATCAAACAAAGAAGAAGTATCGTTTAACTAAATGGAACATTTTATGTAGACCAAAGGATCAAGCGGGTTTTGGAATTGAGGTTTTAGATATTAAGAATAAGTGCTTGATTGGCAAATGGCTATATAAAATGCTTAATGAAGAAGGAGTGTGGCAGGAGCTGCTACAAAACAAGTATCTTAGTAATAAAACTCTTTCTGTGGTTGAGGCTCCAAATGATTCACCCTTTTGGAAGAGTTTAATGAGTGTCAAAAATGAATTTTTTCAATGGGGGCTGTTTGTCATTGGTGATGGACGGAAAACCCGATTTTGGGAAGACACCTGGCTTGGGACACGTCCCCTAGCGGATCAGTTTTCCTCTCTGTACAATATAGCAAGAAATCTGAATGCTACTGTAGCTAGCTGATGTTATGGGATCTATACCTCTGAATATTAGTTTCATAAGAACACTATCTCATGATAAATGGACAGCTTCGGTTAATTTGTTGCAGCGCCTAATGGAGGTGAAACTTTCAGAGGAGCCGGATAAGTTTATTTGGTGGCTCAATGAAAATTGAAAATTCTCGGTAAAATCATTTTATGTCGATCTCATGAATAATCATACGGTGTTCCTTAAGAAATATATGTGGAGATTAAAGGTTCCACTAAAGATTAGGATTTTTATATGGTTCTTAAATAAGAAAGTGTAATATCCCAAATTTTAAAACAAAGAGAAAATGAATTTCCCTATTTCCAAAATTTGGAGCTAACAAAAACTTTATTTAATTTCCATGTGTTGCATAATATGGATGCATGATTGTATGACTTTGCCATGCCTTGTGATTGAATTGCTTGACATCATCTCTAAACCCTAACCATGATCCTTTGAGATCAAAAAGGGAAGAAAACAAGAAAACAAGAAATTGCAAAAACCCTCACATATGTGGGTATATGGCCAAATTGCAAATTTGAGCCTAAGCCCTACTCCTTTGTTTGAAATGATGAAACTCAATCCTAAACTCAAATAATACATAAGAACACAACACCACACCTTTTGGGTTCAAAGAAAGTCAAAGAAAAAAATAGAAAAAATACAAATAATCACACACATGTGCTTATGGCCATTTTGCCAAACCTTAACCTAGGCCAATTTGACTTGTGCCATTGGTTGGAGAATGTCAATAAACACTTAAGAACACTTTTTGAATCAAATCAACTTTGAATTCAAATTGAGCTCACATGAGATAATGGTCAAATCTGCCACTTATCTCATGATGCCTACTTTGAGCCTCTGTATTAAGGGATTTTTAAACTAAACAACCTCAACTCTTTGCACCTATCCAAGACCTCATCAAGGTGAACAACTTTGGTCAAGCCACCCCTGCAAATTCTTTCTCAATTTCAAAATATCATCAAGCAAAGTAGGGACATCAAATCAGATTTAAGATTGTGCCACTTTTGAAATTTCACAAACCAACTCCAATTTGCACACCACCACCACCATTATGCTCCAAACATTATTCAAATCAACTCCACCAAAATTCATTTCAAAATTTGAAAATTTCCTTCTTGCGGCCATTTGACCGAACACATGGTGAGCACCATTGCTGCCAACTCCCTACATGCCATTACCCAGCAGACCATGGCCTAAACCATCAAGCTTTGGTCATCAAAAGTACTCCCCTATACCCCTTGCTCCATGCCAAGCACCAGAGACACTTTGCAGTACATGATTTCATCACCATTGGACCATGCCGTTGCATGACATGGGCATCATCATGCCATTCCTCTCTCTACACTTTTCTAACATGCCAAACCTTGTCAAACGCTTCCCTCTCACTCTCCTGCATATGTGCTAGACACCGTGGTCGATGAAATGGAGCACGCCACAAGCCGGCACGAGCGCGCCCAGTCACGCCCAGCACACGCCAGGACACGCACGGGCACGCACCGGAGCGTGCCAGAGCGTGACGTCGCCCCGCTGACCCTGGCCACCACTCGACCTCTCCGCGCGCCAGCAGCTCCACCGCGTCACCCTCTCCACGCTGGACACGCTCACCTGCCCGCGGGAACCTTGTAGACGACGACACCGTCGACGACCTCCGCCGGTACCCGCGACAGAGACGACGCTCACCTGCCCTCATCACGACCTCGTTTTCACCGCAATCAAGCGCTACGTGACCGCCGTGACGTCGCCGACCAGCTCGCGTCAGCGCCCGAGCCATGCCGCCCCTTTAGACGCGTCGCCATGGATGACCTCTGAAGGAGATATGCCCAAGAGGCAATAATAAAAGTGGTTATTATATATCTTTATGTTTATGATAAATGTTTATATACCATGCTATAATTGTATTAACCGAAACATTGATACATGTGTAATATGTAAACAACAAAGAGTCCCTAGTATGCCTCTTAACTAGCTTGTTGATTAATGGATGATTAGTTTCATAATCATGAACATTAGATGTTATTAATAACAAGGTTATATCATTGTATGAATGATGTAATGGACACACCCAATTAAGCGTAGCATAAGATCACGTCATTAAGTTATTTGCTATAAGCTTTACCTAGTCCTTATGACCATGAGATCATGTAAATCACTTATACCGGAAAGGTACTTTGATTACATCAAACGCCACTGCGTAAATGGGTGGTTATAAAGGTGGGATTAAGTATCCGGAAAGTATGAGTTGAGGCATATGGATCAACAGTGGGATTTGTCCATCCCAATGACGGATAGATATACTCTGGGCCCTCTCGGTGGAATGTCGTCTAATGTCTTGCAAGCATATGAATAAGTTCATAAGAGACCACATACCACGGTACGAGTAAAGAGTACTTGTCAGGAGACGAGGTTGAACAAGGTATGGAGTGATACCGATGATCAAACCTCGGACAAGTAAAATATCGCGTGACAAAGGGAATTGGTATCGTATGTGAATGGTTCATTCGATCACTAAAGTCATTGTTGAATATGTGGGAGCCATTATGGATCTCCAGATCCCGCTATTGGTTATTGGTCGGAGTGAGTACTCAACCATGTCTGCATAGTTCGCGAACCGTAGGGTGACACACTTAAGGTTGGATGTTGAAATGGTAGAACTTGAATATGGAATGGAGTTCGAATATTTGTTCGGAGTCCCGGATGAGATCCCGGACATCACGAGGAGTTCCGGAATGGTCCGGAGAATAAGATTCATATATAGGAAGTCATTTTATAAGATTTAAAATGATCCGGAAGGTTCTATGGAAGGTTCTAGAAGGTTCTAGAAAAGTCCGGAAGAAACCACTTTGGAAGGCGGAGTCCCAAAGGGACTCCACCACCATGGCCGGCCAACCCTAAGGGGGAGGAGTCCCAAGTGGACTCCCCTAAGGGGGCCGGCCACCCCCTCCCAAGGAAGGGTGGGAATCCCACCTCTAGTGGGAGTCCTAGCTTGGGTAGGTTTCATGTGATATGGAAGGTTTTGGTTTGGGATCTTATTCGAAGACTTGTAGACCAACTCTTGGGTGTTCCACCTATATAATGAGGGCCAAGGGGAGGGGGCCGGCCACCCCAACAACACAAGGTGGCCGCACCACTTAGATGGCCGGCGCCCCCCTCTCCCCAAACCCTAGCCACCCCACTACTCCTTCTTCCCCGCACGCTTAGCGAAGCTCCACCGGGATTCTCCACCACCACCGACACCACGCCATCATGCTGCCGGATTCAAGAGGAGCTACTACTTCCGCTGCCCGCTGGAATGGGGAGGTGGACGTCGTCTTCATCAACAACCGAACGCGTGACCGAGTACGGAGGTGCTGCCCGTTCGTGGCGCCGTGATCAAGATCTTCTACGCGCTTTTGCAAGCGGCAAGTGAACGTCTACCGCAGCAACAAGAGCCTCATCTTGTAGGCTTTGGAATCTCTTCAAGGGTGAGACTCGATAATCCCCTCGTTGCTACCGTCTTCTAGATTGCATCTTGGCTTGGATTGCGTGTTCGCGGTAGGAAATTTTTTGTTTTCTATGCAACGAATCCCTACAATGGTATCAGAGCCGTGTCTATGCTTAGATGGTTGCACGAGTAGAACACAATGTTTTTTTGTGCGTTGATGCTCTTGTTATCTTTAGTTTGAGTACTTTGCATCTTTGTGGCATAGTGGGATGAAGCGGCTCAGACTAACTTTACATGACCGCGTTAATGAGACTTGTTCCTCGTTCGACATGCAACTTGTATTGCATAAGAGGCTTTGCGGGTGTCTGTCTCTCCTACTATAGTGAAGATTCAATTTACTCTTCTATCGACAACATTAGTATCAACGTTGTGGTTCATGTTCGTAGGTAGATTAGATCTCTCTCGAAAACCCTAAACCACGTAAAATATGCAAACCAAATTAGAGACGTCTAACTTGTTTTTGCAGGGTTTGGTGATGTGATATGGCCATAATGTGATGATGAATATGTATGAGATGATCATTATTGTATTGTGGCAACCGGCAGGAGCCTTATGGTTGTCTTTAAATTTCATGTTGAGTAGTATTTCAAAGTAGTTGTAATAGTTGCTACATGGAGGACAATCATGAAGACGGCGCCATTGACCTTGACGCTACGCCGACGATGATGGAGATCATGCCCGAAGATGATGGAGATCATGTTCGTGCTTTGGAGATGAAGATCAAAGGCGCAAAGACAAAAGGGCCATATCATATCACATATGAACTGCATGTGATGTTAATCCTTTTATGCATCTTATTTTGCTTAGATCGCGACGGTAGCATTATAAGATGATCCCTCACTAAAATCTCAAGATAATAAAGTGTTCATCCTTAGTAGCACCGTTGCCAAGACTTGTCGTTTCGAAGCATCTCGTGATGACCGGGTGTGATAGAATCAACAAGTGCATACAACGGGTGCAAGACAGTTTTGCACATGCGGATACTAAGGTGGCCTTGACGAGCCTAGCATGTACAGACATGGTCTCGGAACACGTGATACCGAAAGGTAGAGCATGAATCATATGGTTGATATGATGAACACTTTGAGTGTTCGCCATTGAAATCACACCTTGTCTCGTGATGATCGGACTTAGGTGCGGTGGATTTGGTTCGTGTGATCACTAAGACAATGCGAGGGATATTGTTTTGAGTGGGAGTTCACCTAGATTTTTAATTATGTTGAATTAAAATTTGAACTCAATTTGTCATAAACTTAGTCTAAACTATTGCAAATATATGTTGTAGAGATGGCGTCCCCAATCAATTTTAACCAGTTCCTAGAGAAAGAAAAGCTTAAGAGCAACGGTAGCAACTTCACCGACTGGTTCCGTCATGTGAGGATCTTCCTCGCTGGCGGAAATCTGCAATATGTGCTTGATGCACCGCTAGGTGACCCTCCTGTAGAAACAGAAACCGAGGAAGTAAAGAATGTTTACGCTACTCGGAAAGCTCGGTACTCTCAAGTACAGTGTGCCATCCTGTGCAGTCTGGAATCCGATCTTCAAAAACGTTTTGAGCACCACGATCCTCATGAGTTAGTCAATGAGCTGAAAGCTATATTTGAGACTCATGCGGCCGTGGAATGCTATGAAGCATCAAAACACTTCTTCAGCTGTATGATGGAAGAGGGCAGCTCCGTTAGTGAGCACATGCTGGTTATGACCGGGCATGCGAAGAAACTCAGTGGCTTGGGAATAGTGATTCCTAACAGACTGGGGATTAATCGTGTCCTTCAATCACTGCCACCAAGTTACAAGATCTTTGTGATGAACTACAATATGCAGAACATGAACAAGGAGTTACCTAAACTCTTTGGCATGCTAAAAGTTGCTGAGATTGAGATCAAGAAAGAGCACCAAGTGTTGATGGTCAACAAGACCACCAGTTTCAAGAAACAGGGCAAGTCTAAGGGAAAATTCAAGAAGGGTGGCAAGAAAGCTGCCACGCCTCCTATGAAACCTAAGAACGACCCTAAGCTTGATGCTGAGTGCTATTACTGCAAGGAGAAGGGATACTGGAAGCGTAATTGCTCCAAGTATCTGGCTGATCTGAAGAGCGTCCTTGTCAAGAAGAAGAAAGAAGGTATATCTGATATACATGTTATAGATGTTTATCTTACTGGTTCTCGTTCTAGTACCTGGGTATTTGATACTGGTTCGGTTGCTCATATTTGTAACTCCAAACAGGAACTAAAGAATAAACGAAGACTACTGAAAGATGAAGTGACGATGCGCGTTGGAAACGGATCCAAAGTCGATGTGATCGCTGTCGGCACACTTCCTCTACATCTACCTTCGAGATTAGTTTTAAGCCTAAATAATTGTTATTTTGTACCCGCGTTGAGCATGAACATTATATCTGGATCTTGTTTAATGCAAGACGGTTGTTCATTCAAGTCTGAGAATAATGGTTGTTCTATTTTTATGAATAATATCTTTTATGGTCGAGCACCTGAAAAGAATGGCTTATTTCTGTTAGATCTCGATAGTAGTGATACGCATATACATAACATTGATGCTAAGCGAATTAAATTGAATGATAATTCTACTTATATGTGGCACTGTCGTCTTGGTCATATTGGAGTGAAACGCATGAAGAAACTCCATACCGATGGATTACTTGAATCAATTGACTTTGAGTCACTTGATAGATGCGAAGCATGTCTAATGGGAAAAATGACTAAGACTCCATTTTCTGGAATGATGGAGCGAGCTACTGACTTATTGGAAATCATACATACCGATGTGTGCGGACCAATGAGTGTAGCATCGCGCGGTGGTTATCGTTATGTTCTAACCTTCACAGATGATCTGAGTAGATATGGGTATATCTATTTCATGAAACATAAATCCAAAACTTTCGAGAAGTTTAAGGAATTCCAAAGTGAAGTAGAAAATCAACGTAACAAGAAGATTAAATTTCTACGATCTGATCGTGGAGGTGAATATCTGAGTTATGAGTTTGGCATGCATTTAAAGAAATGCGGAATACTTTCACAATTGACACCGCCGGGAACACCACAATGAAACGGTGTGTCCGAACGTCGTAATCGAACTCTCTTAGATATGGTTCGTTCTATGATGTCTCTTACTGATTTGCCGTTATCATTTTGGTGTTATGCATTAGAGACAGCCGCATTCACTTTAAATAGAGCACCATCAAAATCCGTAGAAACGACACCGTATGAATTATGGTTTAATAAGAAACCTAAGTTGTCGTTCCTTAAAGTTTGGGGTTGCGAAGCCTATGTAAAGAAGTTACAACCAGACAAGCTAGAACCCAAAGCGGAGAAATGCGTCTTCATAGGATACCCTAAGGAAACTATAGGGTACACTTTCTATCACAGATCCGAAGGCAAAATCTTTGTTGCTAAGAACGGAACCTTTCTTGAGAAAGAATTTCTCACTAAAGAAGTGACTGGAAGAAAAGTAGAACTTGATGAGATTGATTAATCTATACTCGTTGATCAGAGTAGCGCAGTACCGGAAGTTGTACATGTTCCGCCTACACCGGCAACAGAGGAAGCTAATGATAATGATCATGAAACTTCGAACGAGGAAACTACTGAACCTCGCAGATCGACAAGGGAACGTGCCACTCCTGATTGGTATGATCCTTGTCTAAATGTCATGATTGTGGATAACAATGACGAGGACCCTGCGACGTATGAAGAAGCGATGATGAGCCCAGATTCCAACAAATGGCAAGAAGCCATGAATTCCGAAATGGGATCCATGTATGATAACAAAGTGTGGACTTTGGTAGACTTACCTGATAGCCACAAGGCTGTCGAGAATAAATGGATCTTCAAGAGAAAAACAGATGCTGATGGTAATATTACTGTCTATAAAGCTCGACTTGTCGCAAAGGGTTTCCGACAAATTCAAGGAGTTGACTACGATGAGACTTTCTCACCTGTAGCGAAGCTAAAATCTGTGAGGATTTTGTTAGCAATAGCTGCATTTTTCGATTATGAGATTTGGCAGATGGATGTCAAAACGGCGTTCCTTAATGGAGACATTGAGGAAGAGTTGTATATGGTACAACCCAAAGGTTTTGTCGATCCTAAAAATGCTGACAAAGTATGCAAACTTCAGCGTTCAATCTATGGACTGAAGCAAGCATCAAGAAGTTGGAACCGACGCTTTGATAAGGTGATCAAAGACTTCGGGTTTATACAGTGTCATGGAGAGGCCTGCATTTACAAGAAAGTGAGTGGGAGCTCTGTAGCATTCCTGATATTATATGTAGATGACTGATACGTCCAATTTGCATCACTATTTTGTATCATAATTTGCTGTTATTCATTGATATATTTCATATTTTGACACAATACTTATGTTATTTCATCTATTTTGCATGTTTCATCATTATTGGAGGATCGAGCACCGGAGCCAGGATTCTGCTGGAAAAAGCACCGTCAGAACGCAATATTTCGGAAGATCAACTGTGGAAGGAAATTATACCAAAAATCCTATTTTTCCAGATGACGAAGGAAGCCAGAAGGGGGAGCTGAGAAGGCCCAAGGTGGGGCCAGACCACAGGCCGGCGCGGCCCATGGCCTGGCCGCGCCACCTTGTGGTGTGGGGGCCCCACAGCCCCTTTCGCCTCCTTTTCTTCGCGAAACCCTTCGTCCCGAAGACCTAAGCTACAGAGGGTACCTCGCGAAGAGCCACAGCCGCCTCTGCGGGGCGGAGAACACCAGAGAGAAAAGAGCTCTCCGGCGGGCAGGAATCCACCGGGGAAATTCCCTCCCGGAGGGGGAAATCGACGCCATCGTCACCGTCATCGAGCTGGACATCATCTCCATCACCATCATCATCATCTCCACCATCATCACCGCCGTCTCCACCGCTGGACACCGTCACCGCCGTAGCAATTTGGGTTTGATCTTGATTGTTTGATAGGGGAAACTCTCCCGGTATCGATTTCTACTTGTTGTTGATGCTATTGAGTGAAACCATTGAACCAAGGTTTATGTTCAGATTGTTATTCATCATCATATCACCTCTGATCATGTTCCATATGATGTCTCGTGAGTAGTTCGTTTAGTTCTTGAGGACATGGGTGAAGTCTAAATGTTAGTAGTGAATTATGGTTGAGTAATATTCAATGTTATGATATTTAAGTTGTGGTGTCATTCTTCTAGTGGTGTCGTGTGAACATCGACTACACGACACTTCACCTTTTTGGGCCTAGGGGAATGCATCTTGTACTCGTTTGCCGATTGCGGGGTTGCCGGAGTGACAGAAACCTAAACCCCCGTTGGTATATCGATGCAGGAGGGATAGCAGGATCTCAGAGTTTAAGGTTGTGGTTAGATTTATTCTTAATTACTTTCTTGTAGTTGCGGATGCTTGCAAGGGGTATAATCACAAGTATGTATTAGTCCTAGGAAGGGCGGTACATTAGCATAGGTTCACCCACACAACACTTATCATAACAATGAAGATTATTTAGCCGTATGTAGCGAAAGCACTAGACTAAAATCCCGTGTGTCCTCGAGAACGTTTGGTCATTATAAGTAAACAACCCGGCTTGTCCTTTGCGCTAAAAAGGATTGGGCCACTCACTGCAATTGTCACTCTCGCACTTTACTTACTCGTACTTTATTCAACTGTTACATCAAAACCCCCTGAATACTTGTCTGTGAGCATTTACAGGGAATCCTTCATCGAAACTGCTTGTCAACACCTTCTGCTCCTCGTTGGGATCGACATTCTTACTTATCGAAAATACTATGATACACCCCCTATACTTGTGGGTCATCAAGACTATTTTCTGGCGCCGTTGCCGGGGAGTGAAGCGCTATTGGTAAGTGGAATTGGTAAGGAAAACCTTTACTGTTTGTGCTGATTTTATTTCTGCCTGCTGCTATAAGTCATTATGGAGAGATCTTCTCTTCAATTTCTATTTGGGAAATCTACTACTACTGCAACGGTAGTGGATGAGGCGCCAGGTGAGGAAGTGATACCATATAAAATACCTATGAAAATTATTGAACGTGTTATGGATAACCGCTATGAAGGGGATGGAACTGTCCATCCTGGTGATCATTTACTATTTTTGCATGAATTATGCGGGTTATTCAAATGTGCAGGTATTGCTATGAATGAAGTTAGAAAGAAACTATTCTCTATATCGCTGTCTGGTAAAGCGGCGCATTGGTATAAATTGCTGAAGAATGGTGATTCTCTTGATTGGGAGGACATTGTGCCTTTATTTTATTCTAAATTCTATCCTCCAAGTGAAATTCACAAAGATCGTAACCGCATATATAATTTCTGGCCTCATGATGGAGAAAGTATTGCCCAAGCTTGGGGGAGATTGAAGTCTTTAATGCTCAAATGTCCCATTCATGAGCTTCCTGGTAATGTTATTATTGATAATTTCTATGCAAGACTTTCTTTTCAAGACAAGACCTTGCTGGATACTTCTTGTTCTGGATCATTTACACGCAACAAAGAAGAGTTTAAAAGGGACCTTCTTGATCGGATCCAAGAAAATACTGAAGGTTGGGAGAACGACAAGGATAGAGAATCAGGTATAATTTATGATTATAAATGCATTGAAGCTTTTATGGATACTGATAAATTTCGTAACATGAGTGCTACATATGGTCTTGATTCTCAAGTTGCTGCAAATCTTTATAAAGCTTTTGCCTCTCATTATGAATTGCCTAAGAAGAATTTTGATAAGTATCATGAACCGTATAAAGATAAAATTGATTCATCTATTAATAAATGCGTTGTAGTTGAAACTGCTGATCATGTTATTCCCTGAAGCTTATATTGAAAAAACTCCTTTCCACTGCTAAAATGAAGGAGTACTCTGTTATAAATAGTGCGGTTCATAAAAGTGAAAAGAAACCCGTAGAACCCGAAGAACAAATAAAAGTTGAACCTCTTTGTCGCAATAATTAAAGATCTTGTGACTGAAAATGTGGAGGATGGTCATATTATTTTCTGTGAAGATGCTTCTAATATTGTTTCACATCCTAATAAACCCAAACAAGTTAGTGTTCCTATGCTATCTGTTAGAATTGGTGATCATTGCTATTATGGTTTATGTGATATTGGTGCAAGTGTTAGTGCTATTCCTTATGAGCTTTATACGGAGATTATGCACGAAATTGGTTCTTGTGAACTTGAAGATATTGATGTGGTTATTCAGCTGGCTAATAGAGAAACTATTTCTCCAATTGGTATTGTTCGAGATGTGGAAGTTCTATGTGGTAAGATTAAATATCCCTTGACTTTTTGGTACTTGGTTCTGCTGCTAGTGATTATTGTCCTATTATTTTTGGTAGACCTTTTCTAAATACTTGTGGAGCTATTATAGATTGCAAGAAAGAGAAAATTTTGACTAAATTTGCTGGTGAATCATATGAGTTTAACTTCTCTAAATTTACCAAAGCTCCTTATAAAGCTAATTTGCCTAATAATGATTTTAAAATGGAACAATGTGCATCTATTGTTCTTGTTCCTAATAATCCTTTGCAGCAACATTTGGAGGATAGCGAGAGTGAAGTTTTTAGGAAAGAAAGAGATGAGCTTGAGGAAATTTTTCTTCGCCAACCTATTCTTAAGCATGATTTACCGGTGGAAGATCTGGGTACAACACCGCCACCAAAGGAAGATCCTGTCTTTGATTTAAAACCATTGCCTGATAATTTAAATATGCTCATATTGATGATAAGAAAATATATCCTGTTATTATTAGTTCTAAGCTTACAGAGTTTGAAGAAGAAAGGCTATTGGAAATATTGAAGAAACACCGAGGCGCTATTGGCTACACTCTTGATGATTTGAAGGGGATTTCTCCTTCTATTTGCCAACATGCTATTAATATGGAAGATGATGCAAAGCCTGTTGTTGAACATCAGCGTCGTCTAATTCCGAAGATGAAGGAGGTGGTAAGGAATGAGGTATTAAAACTTCTTGAAGCTGGTATTATATATCCTATTGCTGATAGTAGATGGGTTAGTCCTGTGCATTGCGTTCCGAAGAAAGGAGGAATGACTGTTGTGCCTAATGATAATGATGAGCTCATCCCTCAAAGAGTAGTTGTAGGGTATAGAATGTGCATTGATTTTCGAAAAGTTAATAAAGTTACTAAGAAAGATCATTACCCTTTACCATTTATTGATCAAATGCTAGAAAGATTGTCTAAAAATACTCATTTTTGCTTTCTTGATGGTTATTCTGGGTTTTCACAAATTGCTGTTAAAACTAAAGATCAAGAGAAAACCACTTTTACTTGTCCCTATGGAACTTATGCTTATAGGCGTATGCCTTTTGGTTTATGTAATGCTCCTGCTACTTTTCAAAGATGCATGTCTGCTATTTTTCATGGCTTTTGTGAGAGTATTGTGAAAGTATTCATGGATGATTTTTCCGTCTATGGGAATTCTTTTGATAGTTGCTTGCGAAACCTTGATAAAGTTTTGCAGAGATGTGAAGAAACTAACCTTGTTCTTAATTGGGAGAAATGCCACTTTATGGTTAATGAAGGAATTGTATTGGGACATAAAATTTTCGAGAGAGGTATTGAAGTTGATAGAGCTAAAGTTGAAGCAATTGAGAAGATGCCCTATCCGAGGGATGTTAAAGGTATTCGTAGTGTTCTTGGTCATGCTGGGTTTTATAGGAGATTTATTAAAGATTTCTCCAAGATTTCAAAGCCTCTTACTAATCTTCTTCAAAAAGACGTACCTTTTGTTTTTGATGATGATTGTAAGGAAGCTTTTGAAACTCTAAAGAAAGCCTTAACAACTGCTCCTGTAGTTGAACCTCCTGATTGGAATTTGCCTTTTGGAATTATGTGTGATGCTAGTGATTTTGCTATAGGCGCTGTTCTTGGACAGCGAGTAGATAAAAAACTGAATGTTATTCATTATGCTAGTAAAACTCTTGATGCTGCTCAAAGAAATTATGCTACAACTGAAAAAGAATTATTAGCTGTAGTCTTTGCTTGTGATAAATTTAGATCTTATATTGTTGATTCAAAAGTTACGATTCATACTGATCATGCTGCAATTAGATACCTTATGACAAAGAAAGATGCTAAGCCGAGGCTTATTAGATGGGTACTTCTTTTGCAAGAATTTGATTTACATATTGTAGATAGGAAAGGTGCTGATAATCCTGCATCGATAATTTGTCTAGATTGGAAAATATTGCTTATGATCCTGTTCCTGTTAATGATAGTTTTCCAAATGAACAATTGGCTGTAATAAAGGTGAGCTCGCGAGACAGTCCTTGGTATGCTGATTATGCTAACTTTATTGTTTCCAAGTACTTGCCTCCAACCTTTTCAGCTCAGCAAAGGAGGAAATTCTTTTATGACTTGAGGCATTATTTCTGGGATGACCCACACTTATATAAAGGAGTGGATGGTATTCTGCGAAGGTGTGTTCCCGAATATGAACAACAAGAGATATTGAGTAAATGTCATGGTAGTGCTTATGGAGGACATCACGCCGGAGAAAGAACCGCGCAAAAGGTTCTACAATCAGGTTTTTATTGGCCAACTCTCTTCAAGGATGCGAGAAAGTTTATTTTATCTTGTGATGAATGCCAAAGGGTTGGTAATATCTCTAGACGTAATGAAATGCCTATGAATTATACTCTTGTTATTGAACCATTTGATTGTTGGGGATTTGACTTCATGGGACCTTTTCCGTCTTCAGAAGGTAACACTCATATACTTGTTGCTGTTGATTATGTTACTAAATGGGTGGAAGCCATACCTACAAAAAGTGCTGATGGTGAGACCTCTTTAAGAATGCTTTTAGACATTATTTTTCCTAGATTTGGAGTGCCTAGATATATTATGACTGATGGAGGTTCTCATTTTATTCATGGAGGTTTTAGAAAAACTCTCGCTAGGTATGGTATTAATCATAGAATTGCTTCCGCTTATCGTCCTCAAACTAGTGGTCAAGTAGAATTATCAAATAGAGAGATTAAATCTATCTTGCAAAAGACTGTTAATAAAACTAGAAAGAATTGGGCTAGTAAATTGAAGGATGCACTATGGGCTTATAGAACTGCTTATAAAAATCCCATGGGAATGTCACCTTATAAAATGGTTTACGGAAAAGCTTGTCATTTACCTTTAGAACTAGAGCACAAAGCTTATTGGGCTGTTAGAGAATTAAATAAAGATCCTAAACTTGCCGGTAATAAGAGGTTGTTGCAATTGAGTTCTCTAGATGAATGGAGAAGTGAGGCTTATGAAAATGCTAAACTCTTTAAAGAGAAAGTTAAAAAATGGCATGATAGAAGGATTATCAAAAGAGAATTTAATATTGGGGATAAAGTCCTATTGTATCGGTCTCGTCTCAGATTCTTTGCAGGGAAATTACTCTCGAAATGGGAAGGACCGTATGTTGTTGAGGAGGTGTATCGTTCAGGAACAATTAAGATTAGCTCTCTCCAAGGCAATGCCACGCAAGTGGTGAATGGACAAAGACTCAAGCATTATATCTCAGGTGATTCTTATAATGTTGATGTTGATATTATTCAAGTGGAAACACCGGAGGCTTTCATTAAAGGACAAATTGACAGTCCGCCAGACCTCGACTTTGAATAGGTAACGATCGGTAATGAAAAGTTCGCAATTTACTTTCCGAACTATATTTTTGCTGTTTTTGGAAAATATGAAAAATTACGAGTTCGAAACGGAGTGGAAAAGACGCACGAGGGCGTGCCACCATAGGCCGGCGCGGCCTGGCCTGGGCCCGCGCCGACCTATGGTCTGGCCGCCTCGTCGCCCCTTTCCGACCCTGGTTCGATCTGGTACTTTCCTTTTGTCGTGAAATTTTTTGCTATATAATCCCCCGGACCCCTGGAGGTCCGTATATCGTTTTCTCGACGTGTTTTGTTTCGAGCTGTTTCTGCCAGGATCCGTTTTCAGTTTAGAAGCACCATGGTCTCCAAGAACAAGGGCAAGGGGCTTCCGGAGGAAGAAGTGAAGAGGGTGCCATCAAGACAAGAGCAGCAAGCCATTGGGAGCAAGCAAATCTTGGTGGGATCTGTTGATACTCGACGTTCTTTTTCTCATAACTTGCAGGGACCTTTACCACCCGCTCTTAGCATCGACTCCTTCCCTGTGTTGGAAGAAGCTCTACGGACTACCGATGAGTTTTGTGATCAATATCGGGCTCTAAGAAGAGAAGTGGAGATACTCCAGGAGGAGAATTGTCGTCTCCGAAGAATGCTGGAATACCACTCGATTCACATCACAAGGTCATCATCGCCAACTTCAGATAACAATGAATCTCTTCGAGTCTTAGTGCAAAATTGCCAAGCTGAGAAACTGAAGCTGAAGGAGATCTGTAAGAAGCGCGGGAGGAGTTCGTCATCACCATCGCCGAAGGAGTAATTCATCATCGGTATTGGCATCCCCTTGGTTTGTTCCAAGCTTGGGGGAGTGCCGCGGTATCACATCATCACTATCTTTTACTTTTTTACTGTCAAGTAGTGTCATATCATGAGTAGGGAAGTTATCATATAAGATGGGTTGCAGTTTGGAAGTATCTCTCCTTTAGTTGGTTATCTATGTATCCCTTGGTGTGAGTTATCGTTATGGAATATTAATGAGAAGTCTTATCATTTACATATTGCACATCTTATTTTAGTTTGCAATCTCTATTATATGATTTACCTTGTTGTTAGTATTGGTATCACTTTGGGAGCATTGAATAAATCTATTTGGTTTTGGCAAACTTAGCATTGGTCAATAGCAACAACACTTTGAGGTTTAAGTAGAAAAGAGAAATACATGTAGTTGTTTCATTGTCTTTCTTTCTTGTTAGCTCATAGCTTATTATTCTAAAGTTAAAATTGTTTGTGCTTACAAGGAAGATGCATGATTGTTTCTATCACATGTATATTTGTTTGTTTCCTTCAACTCTTATGCTTGCTAATTAGCCTTGCTAGCCAAAGACTTGTACTGAGAGGGAATACTTCTCGTGCATCCAAACCTTAGCCCAAACCTATGTCATTTGTGTCCACCATACCTACCTACTACATGGTATTTTCTGCCATTCCAAGTAAATACTTCGTGTGCTACCTTTAAACAATTCAAAACTTATTATCTCTTATTTGTGTCAATGTTTTATAGCTCATGAGGAAGTATGTGGTGTTTTATCTTTCAATCTTGTTGGGCAACTTTCACCAATGGACTGGTGGCTTCATCCGCTTATCCAATAAATTTGCAAAAAGAGCTGGCAATGGGATTCCCAATCCCGAATTAATTAATCTAATTAGACACTCCTCCATGGTATGTGATTGATGGATGGCACCCGAAGGATTCGGTTAGCCATGGCTTGTGTAAGCAAAGGTTGGGGGGAGTGTCATCATCATAATAAAACTAAAATAAAAAGGCACTCCTTCATGGTGTGAGATTGTTGGCAGGCACCCGAGGATTCGGTTAGCCATGGTTTGTGAAAGAAAGGTTGGAAGGAGTGCCACACAAAATAAAAATAAAATGGGAGCCGCTCTTTGAAGGTTGTCTGGCAAGGGGGTTAGAGTACCCGCTACCAGTCGTTGACAACAACAAACACCTCTCAAAATGTTACTTTTATTCTCTTTATATGATTTCAAAACTGAAAAAGCTCTAGCACATGATTTAATCCCTGCTTCCCTCTGCGAAGGGCCTGTCTTTTACTTTATGTTGGGTCAGTAAACCAATTTCCCTCCATCTCAAGCAAGCATTTGAGTAGTTGTGATCAAACCATTATATTGTGATTTGCTTCATCATGTCTTTTAACTTTCCTTGTTTAGTTCAAGTTTTATCTGAATGAATATAGCTTTGCAAGTTATCAATGATTATGAGGAGACTATTATGATTGAGTATGCAAGTTGTGCCATATAAACTTTAACATGAGAGCGCTGCTCAATGAGATAAATATAATCTGTTAATTGTTCTCTGACCAAGAACGAAGTTTGCCATCACCAACTATGATTTCTTATGCACCTTTATTTGTGATTACCTTATACTTGTTCCAAGTTGAGTTATATGAGGAAGTTGTTTACTAGAATGTCTTGTGTGAATGAATATGATGCTTCTTGTCCGTATTTTATTTATCGACTCTTCACTCCATAAACATGTGGTCCTGTTTACTGAGTTCAGTTTCGCTTGGGGACAAGCGAAGTCTAAGCTTGGGGGCAGTTGATACGTCCAATTTGCATCACTATTTTGTATCATAATTTGCTGTTATTCATTGATATATTTCATATTTGGACACAATACTTATGTTATTTCATCTATTTTGCATGTTTCATCATTATTGGAGGATCGAGCACCGGAGCCGAGATTCTCGCTGGAAAAAGCACCGTCAGAACGCAATATTTCGGAAGATCAACTGTGGAAGGAAATTATACCAAAAATCCTATTTTTCCAGATGACGAAGGAAGCCAGAAGGGGGAGCTGAGAAGGCCCAAGGTGGGGCCAGACCACAGGCCGGCGCGGCCCATGGCCTGGCCGCGCCACCTTGTGGTGTGGGGGCCCCACAGCCCCTTTCGCCTCCTTTTCTTCGCGAAACCCTTCGTCCCGAAGACCTAAGCTACAGAGGGTACCTCGCGAAGAGCCACAGCCGCCTCTGCGGGGCGGAGAACACCAGAGAGAAAAGAGCTCTCCGGCGGGCAGGAATCCGCCGGGGAAATTCCCTCCCGGAGGGGGAAATCGACGCCATCGTCACCGTCATCGAGCTGGACATCATCTCCATCACCATCATCATCATCATCTCCACCATCATCACCGCCGTCTCCACCGCTGGACACCGTCACCGCCGTAGCAATTTGGGTTTGATCTTGATTGTTTGATAGGGGAAACTCTCCCGGTATCGATTTCTACTTGTTGTTGATGCTATTGAGTGAAACCATTGAACCAAGGTTTATGTTCAGATTGTTATTCATCATCATATCACCTCTGATCATGTTCCATATGATGTCTCGTGAGTAGTTCATTTAGTTCTTGAGGACATGGGTGAAGTCTAAATGTTAGTAGTGAATTATGGTTGAGTAATATTCAATGTTATGATATTTAAGTTGTGGTGTCATTCTTCTAGTGGTGTCGTGTGAACGTCGACTACACGACACTTCACCTTTTTGGGCCTAGGGGAATGCATCTTGTACTCGTTTGCCGATTGCGGGGTTGCCGGAGTGACAGAAACCTAAACCCCTGTTGGTATATCGATGCAGGAGGGATAGCAGGATCTCAGAGTTTAAGGCTGTGGTTAGATTTATTCTTAATTACTTTCTTGTAGTTGCGGATGCTTGCAAGGGGTATAATCACAAGTATGTATTAGTCCTAGGAAGGGCGGTACATTAGCATAGGTTCACCCACACAACACTTATCATAACAATGAAGATTATTTAGCCGTATGTAGCGAAAGCACTAGACTAAAATCCCGTGTGTCCTCGAGAACGTTTGGTCATTATAAGTAAACAACCCGGCTTGTCCTTTGCGCTAAAAAGGATTGGGCCACTCACTGCAATTGTCACTCTCGCACTTTACTTACTCGTACTTTATTCAACTGTTACATCAAAACCCCCTGAATACTTGTCTGTGAGCATTTACAGGGAATCCTTCATCGAAACTGCTTGTCAACACCTTCTGCTCCTCGTTGGGATCGACATTCTTACTTATCGAAAATACTACGATACACCCCCTATACTTGTGGGTCATCAATGACATATTATTGATTGGGAATGATATAGAACTATTAAGCAGTGTAAAAGGTTATTTGAATAATAGTTTTGCAATGAAAGACCTTGGTGAAGCATCGTATATATTAGGCATCAAGATTTATAGATATAGATCAAGACGCCTAATAGGGCTATCACAGAGTACATACATGGACAAGATTCTAAAGAAGTTTAGAATGGACGAAAGTAAGAAAGGGTTCTTACCTATGTTACCAGGCAAGGTCTTGAGTAAGACTCAAGGACCGGCTACGGCAGAAGAAAGAGAAAGGATGAGTAATATCCCCTATGCCTCGGCAGTAGGATCTATCATGTATGCCATGCTATGTACTAGACCGGATATAGCACATGCTGTTAGTTTGACTAGCAGATATCAAAGTGATCCAGGAATGGAACACTGGACAGCGGTCAAGAATATCCTGAAGTACTTAAAAAGAACTAAGGATATGTTTCTTTGTTATGGAGGTGACCAAGAGCTCGTTGTAAGTGGTTACACCGATGCAAGTTGGAACACTGATCCTGATGACTCTAAGTCGCAATCTGGGTACATGTTTATATTGAATGGTGCTGCAGTAAGCTGGGCAAGCTCAAAGCAGTGCACGGTGGCGAAGTCTTCAACAGAATCAGAGTACATAGCGGCTTCAGAGGCTTCATCAGAAGCAGTTTGGATGAAGAGGTTCATTGTAGAGCTCGGTGTGGTTCCTAGTGCATTGGACCCACTAGTCATCTACTGTGACAACATGGGTGCCATCGCCAATGCACAAGAACCAAGGTCACACAAGAGGCTGAAGCATATCAAGCTGCGTTACCACTCGATTCGCGAGTACATCGAAGATGGAGAAGTAAAGATTTGCAAAGTACACACTGATCTGAATGTAGCAGATCTGTTGACTAAAGCTCTCCCTAGGGCAAAGCATGACCAACACCAGAATGCCATGGGTGTTAAGTACCTTACAATGTAATCTAGATTATTGACTCTAGTGCAAGTGGGAGACTGAAGGAGATATGCCCAAGAGGCAATAATAAAAGTGGTTATTATATATCTTTATGTTTATGATAAATGTTTATATACCATGCTATAATTGTATTAACCGAAACATTGATACATGTGTGATATGTAAACAACAAAGAGTCCCTAGTATGCCTCTTAACTAGCTTGTTGATTAATGGATGATTAGTTTCATAATCATGAACATTGGATGTTATTAATAACAAGGTTATATCATTGTATGAATGATGTAATGGACACACCCAATTAAGCGTAGCATAAGATCACGTCATTAAGTTATTTGCTATAAGCTTTCGATACATAGTTACCTAGTCCTTATGACCATGAGATCATGTAAATCACTTATACCGGAAAGGTACTTTGATTACATCAAACGCCACTGCGTAAATGGGTGGTTATAAAGGTGGGATTAAGTATCCGGAAAGTATGAGTTGAGGCATATGGATCAACAGTGGGATTTGTCCATCCCAATGACGGATAGATATACTCTGGGCCCTCTCGGTGGAATATCGTCTAATGTCTTGCAAGCATATGAATAAGTTCATAAGAGACCACATACCACGGTACGAGTAAAGAGTACTTGTCAGGAGACGAGGTTGAACAAGGTATGGAGTGATACCGATGATCAAACCTCGGACAAGTAAAATATCGCGTGACAAAGGGAATTGGTATCGTATGTGAATGGTTCATTCGATCACTAAAGTCATCGTTGAATATGTGGGAGCCATTATGGATCTCCAGATCCCGCTATTGGTTATTGGTCGGAGTGAGTACTCAACCATGTCTGCATAGTTCGCGAACCGTAGGGTGACACACTTAAGGTTGGATGTTGAAATGGTAGAACTTGAATATGGAATGGAGTTCGAATATTTGTTCGGAGTCCCGGATGAGATCCCGGACATCACGAGGAGTTCCATAATGGTCCGGAGAAAAAATTCATATATAGGAAGTCATTTTATAAGATTTAAAATGATCCAGAAGGTTCTATGGAAGGTTCTAGAAGGTTCTAGAAAAGTCCGGAAGAAACCACTTTGGAAGGCGGAGTCCCAAAGGGACTCCACCACCATGGCCGGCCAACCCTAAGGGGGAGGAGTCCCAAGTGGACTCCCCTAAGGGGGCCGGCCACCCCCTCCCAAGGAAGGGTGGGAATCCCACCTCTAGTGGGAGTCCTAGCTTGGGTAGGTTTCATGTGATATGGAAGGTTTTGGTTTGGGGTCTTATTCGAAGACTTGTAGACCAACTCTTGGGTGTTCCACCTATATAATGAGGGCCAAGGGGAGGCGGCCGGCCACCCCAACAACACAAGGTGGCCGCACCACTTAGATGGCCGGCGCCCCCCTCTCCCCAAACCCTAGCCACCCCACTACTCCTTCTTCCACGCACGCTTAGCGAAGCTCCGTCGGGATTCTCCACCACCACCGACACCACGCCGTCGTGCTGCCGGATTCAAGAGGAGCTACTACTTCCGCTGCCCGCTGGAACGGGGAGGTGGACATCGTCTTCATCAACAACCGAACGTGTGACCGATGCGGTGACCCAGCATACCACTGCATGTTGTAGTATACAAGTCGTTGATATGATCCTTGTGAAGGGGCTTCCTCACAAATTGCCATATCCCTCAGAGTGGTACAACAGAAACATTGCAGGTCATAACACTCCATACTTTATTACAAACATTGTCTTAACAAGTTGGTATTCTCACAGGTCCTAAGAGAACACCCTAAGATACTACTTAAGTACGATTACAACTCATAACAAATATAAAGAGCTCAACAACTTATTTAGGTAAGTTCTACGCTGCTCGGCTCTATGATGCTAGGGTATGTCACTACTCCTCCACCTCCGTGTCATCTGGTCCGTAGACTATTCCATAGTCTACGCCTTCCACTCCACCGGTAAGATCAGGTTCTTCGTAGACCAGCTCGTAGCTTCCTTCTGGTGCTCCATCGTTGATAGCCTCCATTTCCGGATCACAGTCTAGCAAGGGTGTCGAAAGAAAGTGAGTACAGAGGTACTCAGCAAGTTCTAAAAGAATAAAAGGTGTTTGATGCACTAGCTACGACCATTGATCAGGAAATCGCAGGTCAATGCATGTTTTGAAAACATTTCTTCAAAAGGTTGCTTTTATTATGAAAACTATGCCCGTCAGTCTTCACAGGTTGACCAGAACTTCGTGGAGTTCCTTTCCTGCCGCATTCGCAGTTCCCTTCCCGGAACAAGGAGTGACAGCCATAATTTGATACACTCTGCAGAGGTGCGTTACTTTTCCCACAAGAGATCTCACCCTTTTTGCCATCCGCAGGGACTTGCCCCCGTTCACACTTCCTTTGGTGTGAGGCCAGGTATAAAGATCCAAGCCCACACCACCTTCTCACGATCGCAAACCCACCCTTTTGTCCACCCGCACACCTCCGGTAGACTTCCCCGATAATACGGCTTTACTCATGGTGTACTTTGGACAATCCTTCATAGATCGTAGAGCCATCATCACTAATGGATGGGGATTTAAAAGGCTATCCCAACCTACGGCGGTGCCTCCGGCCACCCCGCCGGCTCTACCAATCCGTTGGCGTGCGAAGGGAAAAGATACGGTGGCTTTTCCAGAGCCATTATAGATCTCATGGTCAACGCGGTTTGTACGGCGCTAGAATCACTGGACGGCATTGGTAATTTAATCCTAGGGTGATATAACCCATTGCAATGGAACCTCCACCATATCAACACATACCATGGTTCCATTGCCAGCCACATAGTCATATTCATAGTTGGAAAATAACATTTCATTTGCGATGCAGGAATGATAAGTATATAGCTTTGCATTAAAGTAGTAGAAAATAATCAAGTTGACATGAGCAAGGGTGAACTTGCTCGTGGATGCGAGATAGTGCGATTCAATGCAGTTGATGGAACCTGGACCTCGGGTTCTGTAAGAAGCATCATTGTCCGGTAAGGACAATGTTATAAAAATCCAAATAATGCAATCATGGATGGATTATTTTATGTTGAGTCCCTTTACCCCAATGAGTTATTACAATTTAGGGTTGTATTTAAGATTTATGTCTTTGACGGTAATTTACAATTGATTTAAAAGTATTAATTATTGTGATTCACACAAAGTACAACAATTTCAAAGTAAAATGATTTTACTTGATGATTACCTTAGTCATTCCAAAATAATTTGAAATTATAGAGTGAACTCTATAGTTTTTGGAATAAAAAGGAGTATAGTATTTTTTTCTGGGAAAAATACCCTCTTTCAAAAGAAATGACTTGGATTAGTAGAATTTCATTTTGAAATGTTTGAAAATAAGTATTTGAACTTATTTGAGATTTTTCCTTGAATTTTAATTACAAGGAAATAATAATTCTAAATTCCAAGTTATTATTTAAATTCTGAAAATTCATAATTTTGAATTTGTTTCATAAATTCCATTTCATATTTTATTCTTGTTAAGATTTATTTTTATTCATAAATCCAATTTTTATTGGATTTTTAGAGTTGTTTATGATTTATTAAAATTTGGTAAAATTTTGATCTTTTATTAAATGTAAAAAGACCAAAATACCCCTCTGGACCCCTATTGGGCCCAGCCCAATAACTTAACCCAGGGACGGCCCAATAAGGCTGGCCCCCTTTTGGGTTCGGTGGCGCCGAAGCGGCCCACCTCACTCTCCTCACTCGGCCCTCTCACTCGCTCGTCTAACCCTAACCGTCTGGCGACTCCCGTGGCGATGGCGTCACCGCCATGGCCGCCGCCCTGCTCCGGCCATCGCCGGGCTCCCCCGCCGTAGCCACCTACCGAACCTGAACCGCCACGAGCAGATCTATCGATCTGTCCGTGCAGTTTCTCCCTTCTCGTCCTCTCCTGGCGAATCGCCTCCGATCTGGATCCACTAGAGAATCGCCTCGGACGATTTGGTGGTCTCCGGTGAACTCTCGTCCTCGCCGTTGACGTACGCGCCCCCTGAGACTGACCTGGTGCTGTGCTACTTGCAGTACCAGTGCCGTCGTCTCCGTGCCGTGCTGCTGTGGTGGTGTTCGTGCTCGTCGGTGTAACGCCGGCGCCTACCCTGGGTCTTGCAGCTGCTATGGCCGCGCGAGCACTGCCTCGCCATGCCATAGCCTCTGCCACCAGGCGCATGTAAGTGTTCTGCTCCTCCTCCTTCTCTTCTCCATGTCTGTGCTCCTCCCAAGCTACTATGCCTCTTCTTCCTCCTGTTTTACTGCTCTCTGGTGATCCTGTGATCACACAGAGCCTTGCCATGACTGCCTAAGTTGCCCGTGCTTCCATTTTTCTGCAAGCTATGGCCAATCTACCAATTTACGAGTGCGGCCAGTGCTGCCTTGCTTGCTGTACATGCCAGGTGGTAATTATCTATTGCTTCTAGCATGCTCTGACCTTGCTATGCTATGCTGTGCTTGCTTATGGGCTTGATATACCATGCTGTTCATGCTTATGAGCTTGCTATGCTTACTGGTCTATCATGCTTGCTTGTCTAGGTGTACTTGTGTTGCATCTGTGACACTTGTGTGTGTGCCAGAGGTGCCTGTGATATGCTTCAGTGCTATCTCTGCAAGCCAATGATCCATTGGATCATTCCTTGCTTGTTGGTTAACCTCTCTGTGTAACTTGGCTTGCTATGATTGATCCATTTGATCAATTAATTGTCAGTGATTGCTTACTGGCTAATACTATGACTATATGAGTTAATTATCTGGTGATGCTGATGCTCAAGCATCACCGTGCTGTTGCTTATCTTAGCTACCTAGACTTGTTCTAGTGGCTATAGATTAACTGTGTTGCTTAACAGTGTGTTACTGTCATGCTTAGCATGGATCTGTGATAAATTCATGCTTGTATTACTTAAATGATGATGAACTGCTTATGCAGTGATGATTAAGTTACTTGCTTGCAAATGATTTGACTGTTCATGATTATCTAGCAAGCAAAATAGAATCTGAATCCATTTACGGATAGTGATGTGATATATTTGGCTTTCTCTTATTTGATGCTAAGTGTGATGTGACCTCAGTAGCCTTGCTACTGATTGGTTGCTCACTTATTTGGTTGGATCTTGTGGGCTACTCAATTTTGCTTGCATATTTGGGGATCATACTAACTATGAATGCCAATATGCTTGCCTGTGATGAAATCTAGGGTTTTACTGATGGTTATGTGCCTAGGATTTTCTGTGTAGTCTATACTAGCTGCTATTTATTGCAATACATCTACTGGTGCTATCTGTGCATCAGATCTTGCTTCTGTGCACAAGATCTGTATCTGGATGGTTTCTATTTTGGTGGCTTTTTAGACTAGCAGTGATCCTTGGTGAAAACCAAGTGATGATTCACCCTGTTGAGCATCTGCTCAACCCCATGACTATGTCATGCATATTTTATGGATTAGATCCATTGGATCTACTCCAGGAACTTGGTATACCTTGTTCCAGCTCCTAGTATGAGATTTTGTGTTGATGCAGACTTGTGGTTTGCTCACAGCCCTTCACCTCCAGGTCTAGTTGATCTTCTAGGTCACCATGATTTCGGTGGCTTAAGTGGTTGTGTGGTTTGATTCTGTTCTTGCTCCAGGCTTGGATGAACTGAGCTTGTTCTTGCGTCACCCTTCCCTGGTGAATCTTATCTGGTCGACTGGTTATGATTTCTAGGGTTTGTGCCCCTTTTATATGAACCCTGCTTCTATCCTTGCATTGACACACAAGCCTGGCTTGCTTGGTGACTATCTTTGTTGCATGGCCTTCTTTGTTCTTTGCCTAGCACACTTGAGCTGTGTGCTCTCATATTCTGAAACTTGAGCCCCCTGGTGTGCTCGGGTTTGGTCTGTTCTTGCCCTTATCTTGTGCTGTCCTTGGTTTTGGACAAGCACAAGTGTCTTTAATGACGATTTGCACTTGTCCAAACTGAATCTTGTGTTATTTGCTAACTGTCCAAACTGAATCTTTGGCTAACACTAACATTCTGGCTAGTGTTGATTATTTGTTTTGCAGGTTTGAAGATGGACATGACCATGAAGAAATACTTCAAGTCATATAGTCTAGGTTTTAGTTTAGGAATCATATTGTAATCTTCATTTTTATTTCTGTTTATTATTCATCAATTCTTGTATCAAGAATTTTGTAAAGACAATGTAATTTGTGTTGTGATATCAATAAAGCCCAAGTTTTTGTTTATGAGCTTTTGATGTATATAATGTTTATATTCTGGAATATACATTGTATTTAAGATTCACTTTGAAATTCAAAGTTGTTTGAATTCATGAGTTGTGTTTAAATTATGCATTCCTTTTATATTGTTCAATGCTTATTGTTAAATGTATTAGCACTTGTCAAATGAAATCAATTCCCCAAATCAACAAGATACAAAAGAGATCATGTCGAAATTGCCCTAACTCACATTGCCTAACCCTAAGTGCAAAATGAGAGAGAACCTCGATCCCTCTTAGGTTTAGTTGCAATAAGGCGCGAAAATTTCCCCCGTTTTGCGATGAAATGCACATCCCATTTCTAAATCTACCCTTCGTTGTTCCTATGTTCTGGGTTATTACAGCCTCTCCCCCTTAACAGAAACTTCGTCCCGAAGTTAAGATTGGTACCTGAACATCTCGGGGTAAGACTTCCTTAATTCTTCTTCCGTCTCCCAAGTTGCTTCTCGCTCCGGATGATGTTGCCATTGCACTTTACAGTATTTGATTGCCCTGTTTCTTAACTTCTTCCATTGTACTTCTAAGATCTTTTCAGGCCTTTCCACATAAGTTAAATCAGATTGCAATTCTATTTCCTCATATGTGATAGGATCATCCGGTGCCTTCAAACACTTTCTGAGTTGTGAAACATGAAATACATTATGAACTTGACTTAGTTGTGCCGGTAACTCCAACTCAAAAGCTGTTCCTCGATTCTGACTGATTATCTTAAATGGTCCAATATATCGAGGGCTTAATTTTCCTTTTACTCCGAACCTCTTAAGTTCTTTCATTGGGCTAACCTTCAGATAAACCATGTCTCCCACTTTCGGTTCCCAATCTCTTCTCTTTAAGTCAGCGTAACTCTTCTGACGACTCTGAGCTATTTTAAGTCTATCCCGGATCACCTCGATGACGTCTTGTCTCTCCTTGATGTAGTCTGGTGTAAATTCCTTGTTCTCTCCGGTTTCATACCAACAAATTGGCGATCTACACTTCCTTCCGTACAATGCTTCGTACGGTGCCATCTGGATGCTACTCTGATAACTATTATTATATGAGAACTCTGCTAAAGGTAAATGATCCTCCCATGAGCCTCCAAAGTTCAGAGCACAAGCTCTAAGCATGTCCTCAAGTATCTGATTGGTTCTTTCGGTTTGTCCTCCGGTTTGTGGATGGTATGCTGTACTGAAATCCAACTTGGATCCCAAAGATTCTTGTAGTTGTTTCCAGAATGCTGATGTGAAAATCGAACCTCTATCTGAGACTATCTTCTTTGGTACTCCATGCTTACTCACAATTTCCTTCACATAAATATCCACAAGCTTTTCTGCAGTATCTTTTGTGTTTACGGCTATGAAATGAGCACTCTTGGTAAGTCTGTCCACTATTACCCATATCATATCCTTCCTCTTACTAGTCATTGGTAAACCAGTAACAAAATCCATTCCTATTTCATCCCATTTCCATTCCGGTATCTCTAGTGGTTTGAGTAATCCCGCAGGACTCTGATGCTCTGCCTTTACTCGTTGACATGTATGACATTCCGAGACATATTGTGCTATTTCTCTTTTCATGTTGTTCCACCAGAACATCTCCTTCAAATCCATATACATCCTAGTACTTCCCGGATGTATTGAATACGGGGTTTCATGTGCTTCCTTTAATATGATTGACTTTACTTACGGATCATCTGGTACACGTATCCTTTTCTGGAAGTATAATGAATCAAAATCCCCTAGATGGAATTCCGATGGTCTTCCTTCGCCAATCCTCTTGATTTCCTCTTGGATGAACAAATCATCCGTTTGCTTTCGGATAATCTCATATTTCAAGTCGGAGTACATCTCATCCATAATCCTCATGGTTGCTATACTTCCTTTGACGTTACCTTGAATAAACAAAATTTGAGCATCTTCTAATTCTTTCCGAAGTTCTTTTGGAATCTCCCATTCCGTAGGTTGATTCTCCGTACTCTTCCTACTTAGGGCATCTGCTACTACATTAGCTTTGCACGGTGTATAGTTGATCTTAAGGTCGTAATCCTTAATCAACTCCAACCATCTCTTCTGTCTCATGTTTAATTCTTTCTGGGTGAAGAAATATTTCAAACTTTTGTGATCGGTGTATAACTCACACTTGGATCCATATAGAAATTGTCTCCAACTCTTCAAAGCATACACAACTGCCGCTAACTCGAGATCATGTACTGGGTAGTTGTGTTCATGTGGTTTCAACTGTCTTGATCCATAAGCTATTACCTTCCGATCTTGCATAAGAACACATCCAAGTCCATTCTTGGAAGCATCACAATACACCGTATAATCCTTTCCAGGTTCAGGAACTGCTAATACCGGTGCTGTGGTTAACTTATCTTTGAGTGTTTGGAAGCTGGCTTCACACTCATCAGTCCATACAAATGGAGTATTTTTCTTGAGTAACTTGGTCATTGGTCCTGCAATCTTCGAAAATCCCTCTATGAATCTCCGATAGTAGCCTGCCATACCCAGAAATCCTCGTATCTCCTTAGCATTTTTAGGTGATTTCCATTCCAATACGGACAGAACCTTGCTTGGATTCACCGCTATGCCTTCTTTGGTTATGACATGTCCAAGAAATTCAACACTATCTAACCAAAATTTGCACTTGCTGAACTTCGCATATAGCTGATGTTCCCTCAAAGTTTGCAGAACTATCTTCAAATGCTTGGCATGTTCTTCTTTATCTTTGGAATAGATTAGAATATCATCTATGAACACTATCAAAAACTTGTCCAAGTACTTCATGAATATCTTGTTCATCAAATTCATGAAAATTGCTGGTGCATTTGTTAGTCCAAATGGTACAACCAAGTATTCATGGTGTCCATACCTTGATACAAATGCTGTTTTTGGTACATCTTCCTTCTTGATCTTGATTTGATGGTATCCTGACCTTAAATCTATCTTTGAGAAGACTCCCGCTCCTTGAACTTGATCAAAAAGGTCTTGAATTCTAGGTAAAGGATACTTGTTCTTGATAGTTACATTGTTCAAATTTCTATAATCTCCACACATCCTCTTTCCTCCATCTCTTTTATCCACAAAAATAACTGGTGTACCCCATGGTGACACACTTTCTTGAATAAATCCCTTCTGCTCCAGTTCATCTATCCGAGCTTTCAGTTCCACTAACTCCTTTGGCCCCATTTTATATGGTGGTTGTGCTATTGGTCTTGTGCACGGAATCGAGATCGATTGTGAATTCTATCTCTCTATCGGGTGGCATTCCCGGTAGTTCCTTAGGAAATACATCCTTAAACTCATTCACTACAGGAATATTTTCAATTCTCACTTCCTTCAGGCTATTTAGTTCCAATCCGATCTCCAACTCACTGTACTTATCTCCTTGGAACACTATTCGACCTCCGATGGAGTTGCGAAGTGATACTGTTTTGTCTCCACAGTTAATCACCGCTCCATTTTCTGTCAACCAATCCATCCCTAAGATGACTGATATGTCCTTCATGGGTATAATGAATAGGTCCAGAAATACACACAGTCACATATGGTTAGGACTTGTGCTTCTTTCACGTGGGTTACTAAGATCGTTCCCCATGAGATAGAACAGTTATAGGGGTTTCTAACTTAGAACATCTAAGCCCGAATTTTTCCACAAATTCCAATGCAAGAAATGATGTGGTTGCTCCAGTATCAAATAATACTTTGCCAGGATGAGTAAGAATGCTTAGCGTACCTAAGACTGTTTGATCCGACTCTTCCGCTTGTTCCAAAGATGTGCAATTCAGCTTTCCATAAGGCTTTCCCCTCTTATTGTTGTTGTTGTTGTAGTTGCGATTGTTGTTGTTGTTGTTGTTGTTGCGGTTGTTGTTGTTGTTTCCACCTCGTCCTCCAGAGCTCTGTCCGCTCCAGGATGACTTGTTTGGACACTCCGGTTTGATGTGTCCTTCCTTCCCACAACCATAACAAATGATTCTGGGTTTCTGACAATCCTTCTGCAAATGACCCTTTAGACCACAATTGTTGCAGATGATCTGGTTGATTGGGTTCGACTCGACCTCCCCGGTTGTATTGGTTACCAGTAGTAGGTCGGTATCGGGGTTTGAAACTCCGATCAGGTATTGGTTTACTGATTGGGTACTTCCTTGGCTCTATACGAGCCCTCTTCCTCCTGTCCTCCTGAACTTGCCGGTAATCATCCTCGAAAGTGATTGCCGAGTCAATCAGTTCCTGGAATTCGGCGATCCGTGCCAACCTCAGTTGCATCTTCATGTATGGATTCATGCCTTTCATGAACCGCTTCTTCCTCTTCTCCTCTGTATCTACATCCTCCGGTGCATACCTGGATAACCTATTGAAATCCCGAACATACTGCATGATTGGTGCAGTATTCTGTCTTAGTTCTTCAAATTCCCTCTTCTTCAGCTCCACCACACTGTCCGGAACATGAGCATCCCGAAACTTCTTCTTGAACTCCTCCCAGGTGAATACCTTATCTGGAGGGTGTCTTTGCTACAAGGTTCTCCCACCATGATGCTGCTGGTCCCGACAACGTATAAGTGGTGTATCTAATCTTCTCCTCATCGTTGCAACCAACGGTCTTCAACTTCCGTTCCGTATCCATGAGCCAATCTTCAGCGTCCATTGGTTCTGGAGCTGATGTAAATGGTAGTGGTCTTGCATTTTGAAAGTCCGATAGTGTTACCCCCTTGCCTTCATTACCCCTATCATTGATGACGTGGGTAAAGAAATCTTGCATGTTCTTGCTCTGGCTTTCTTGGTAACGCCTCCTATCCTCCTCCATTGACCTCATATACTGTTGGAAGTCTGGGTGCAACATTGGGTGTGGTGGTGGTGGTGCGTTCTCTGCTCTAGCTGCTGCATCTGCCTCCTCTTTCTCTCTGGCTTCCCGCTCTCTGCGAGCCTCTTCGGTTTCTACTAACGCCATTTCCCCCTAGTCCTGCAACAAAGAGCGATTACTCATAATTACACCATGCGAATGTTTTATTAGCTGAACTCATTTCCCCTAACTAGTCACACAATAAAATCAAGAAGCAAATCCAAAGCAAACATTTATTATGTATATACTTTGTATAATACATAACACACTCACAAACTTATATTACATGTGGTATATATAAACCACTTATTTGGCTCAAAGCCCAAGCCAACGGGAATTTAAAATACGTTCTATTACAATACCACCTAGATTACTTTATTCTTCCCTGGAGCTCTACTCCTCCTCATCATAGCTCGCCTCCGCGTACATCCACAGGGTCCATCCGGTACAACGGTCTGTCCTCCGAAGACCGTCCGGAATGAAAGTTCTTCCCGTAGGTATGTAGTCTGAATCGGACGAAGTGCCGAGACAGAGATCTGTCATGCCAAAGTAACTAGATAAAGACTCATACATATCCCCAGTGGAATACAGCTCCTCTTCTCCAGTCATCCATGGAGGATTCCTATTCACTTGACCCCTCATCTTCTTCTTCTTCTTTTTCTTTGTTCCAGAGCTCTCACCTACGACGTACTGGGATGTTTTGGGTAATCCCATCTCCAAATCTAAAGAAATGGAGTTGGTGTCTTTCGCTTTCTGCCCATAGCTTTGGTTAACATTCTGGTTAACCGCATCACTCTCATCTCCTGTATCACATGGAATTGGCTCCTCCTCATCACCGAAAGGTTCCCCGAAACGCCAACCCATCGAGTTCTCGATCGGTGACTCCGAGCAGTTTATGTTCCATGAATGGTCTCCCCCATATCCAGTATCATACGATGCTGACACGTGTGGATAGTGCGGAACAAAGTTAGGTGTAAGTGGATCTCTTGTAAGTGGATTTCTCTTGGACCACTGGTCACTCAAATCTACATCGCTGTCTGGGTTAAAGAAAGGTGTAGTATGTTGTGGTTGTGCCCTCAAATCACGCATCCGAGTTTGGACTTTATCAGGGTCCGTGAACTCAGCTAGCATGTGGTCAATCTCACCTCTCATCTTCATGTGTAAAAGATACATCGTGGTCAATAAAGACTTACAGCTATCCATGTCTTTGTCTTTGCAGCTTCAGGACTTCTGTGTGCTAACACTAAATGATTAAGAGTGGGATCCTCATCTTCCTCGGCATGAGGTATATGAGAAAACTCTGAACATAGCAGTTCTACTGACTTGTGCTGCCTTATCTCAAGGATTGCCTTGAATAGGCCCATATGGTAGGCTGTGGTGATAGTTTTGGCTTCTCCATATGGCATTATACGACTCATCAGCAGTTTTTCTGGTAGTTGAACCGATACTCTGCACTTGGCTAGGATTTCCCCATCATAATAGGTATACTTGATAACAGGTATCCGTGGATCACAATGAAGTTCCTTCAGCATCCCACACAGGAGAGCTGTTATTGGTCCATCATAATCACCGAGCCAACCCTCAACCTTCCTCAAAGTCCTCTTAGGAAAAGTATTCGCCATTATGGCTGTATACAAAAGCAGAATATTAGTGGTGATAATGCAGCATAATAGCTATAATAAAGAATCATCGCACTAAAATATATGGTTTTGCTATTCTCAAGTGAATAATCACCATATTTCTAGAGAATCCTTTACTATTTCTACTAGACTCCTACAGGTTTCTTCCCTATACTAGGTTTTTCCAACCTAAGGTCGCAACATTTGCTCTGATACCATTGCGGTGACCCAAAGATACCACCGCATGTTGTAGTATACAAGTCGTTGATATGATCCTTGTGAAGGGGCTTCCTCACAAATTGCCATATCCCTCAGAGTGGTACAACAGAAACATTGCAGGTCATAACACTCCATACTTTATTACAAACATTGTCTTAACAAGTTGGTATTCTCACAGGTCCTATGAGAACACCCTAAGATACTACTTAAGTACGATTACAACTCATAACAAATATAAAGAGCTCAACAACTTATTTAGGTAAGTTCTACGCTGCTCGGCTCTATGATGCTAGGGTATGTCACTACTCCTCCACCTCCGTGTCATCTGGTCCGTAGACTATTCCATAGTCTACGCCTTCCACTCCGCCGGTAAGATCAGGTTCTTCGTAGACCAGCTCGTAGCTTCCTTCTGGTGCTCCATCGTTGATAGCCTCCATTTCCGGATCACAGTCTAGCAAGGGTGTCGAAAGAAAGTGAGTACAGAGGTACTCAGCAAGTTCTAAAAGAATAAAAGGTGTTTGATGCACTAGCTACGACCATTGATCAGGAAATCGCAGGTCAATGCATGTTTTGAAAACATTTCTTCAAAAGGTTGCTTTTATTATGAAAACTATGCCCGTCGGTCTTCACGGGTTGACCAGAACTTCGTGGAGTTCCTTTCTGCCGCATTCGCAGTTCCTTCCCGAACAAGGAGTGACAGCCATAATTTGATACACTCTGCAGAGGTGCGTTACTTTTCCCACAAGAGATCTCACCCTTTTTGCCATCCGCGAGGACTTGCCCCCGTTCACACTTCCTTTGGTGTGAGGCCAGGTATAAAGATCCAAGCCCACACCGCCTTCTCCGCGACCGCAAACCCACCCTTTTGTCCACCCGCACACCTCCAAAGACTTCCCCGATAATACGGCTTTACTCATGGTGTACTTTGGACAATCCTTCATAGATCGTAGAGCCATCATCACTAATGGATGGGGATTTAAAAGGCTATCCCAACCTACGGCAGTGCCTCCAGCACCCCGCCGGCTCTACCAATCCGTTGGCGTGCAGAAGGGAAAAGATACAGCTGGCTTTTCCAGAGCCATTATAGATCTCATGGTCAACGCGGTTTGTACGGCGCTAGAATCACTGGACGGCATTGGTAATTTAATCCTAGGGTGATATAACCCATTGCAATGGAACCTCCACCATATCAACACATACCATGGTTCCATTGCCAGCCACATAGTCATATTCATAGTTGGAAAATAACATTTCATTTGCGATGCAGGAATGATAAGTATATAGCTTTGCATTAAAGTAGTAGAAAATAATCAAGTTGACATGAGCAAGGGTGAACTTGCCTGTGGACTGCGAGATAGTGCAGTTCAATGCAATGATGGAACCTGGACCTCGGGTTCTCAGAAGAAGCATCATTGTCCGGTAAGGACAATGTTATAAAAATCCAAATAATGCAATCATGGATGGATTATTTTATGTTGAGTCCCTTTACCCCAATGAGTTATTACAATTTAGGGTTGTATTTAAGATTTATGTCTTTGACGGTAATTTACAATTGATTTAAAAGTATTAATTATTGTGATTCACACAAAGTACAACAATTTCAAAGTAAAATGATTTTACTTGATGATTACCTTAGTCATTCCAAAATAATTTGAAATTATAGAGTGAACTCTATAGTTTTTGGAATAAAAAGGAGTATAGTATTTTTTCTGGGAAAAATACCCTCTTTCAAAAGAAATGACTTGGATTAGTAGAATTTCATTTTGAAATGTTTGAAAATAAGTATTTGAACTTATTTGAGATTTTTCCTTGAATTTTAATTACAAGGAAATAATAATTCTAAATTCCAAGTTATTATTTAAATTCTGAAAATTCATAATTTTGAATTTGTTTCATAAATTCCATTTCATATTTTATTCTTGTTAAGATTTATTTTTCATTCATAAATCCAATTTTTATTGGATTTTTAGAGTTGTTTATGATTTATTAAAATTTGGTAAAGTTTTGATCTTTTATTAAATGTAAAAAGACCAAAATACCCCTCTGGACCCCTATTGGGCCCAGCCCAATAACTTAACCCAGGGACGGCCCAATAAGGCTGGCCCCCTTTTGGGTTCGGTGGCGCCGAAGCGGCCCACCTCACTCTCCTCACTCGGCCCTCTCACTCGCTCGTCTAACCCTAACCGTCTGGCGACTCCCGTGGCGATGGCGTCGCCGCCATGGCCGCCGCCCTGCTCCGGCCATCGCCGGGCTCCCCCGCCGTAGCCACCTACCGAACCTGAACCGCCACGAGCAGATCTATCGATCTGTCCGTGCAGTTTCTCCCTTCTCGTCCTCTCCTGGCGAATCGCCTCCGATCTGGATCCACTAGAGAATCGCCTCGGACGATTTGGTGGTCTCCGGTGAACTCTCGTCCTCGCCGTTGACGTACGCGCCCCCTGAGACCGACCTGGTGCTGTGCTACTTGCAGTACCAGTGCCGTCGTCTCCGTGCCGTGCTGCTGTGGTGGTGTTCGTGCTCGTCGGTGTAACGCCGGCGCCTACCCTGGGTCTTGCAGCTGCTATGGCCGCGCGAGCACTGCCTCGCCATGCCATAGCCTCTGCCACCGTGCGCATGTAAGTGTTCGCTCCTCCTCCTTCTCTTCTCCATGTCCGTGCTCCTCCCAAGCTACTATGCCTCTTCTTCCTCCTGTTTTACTGCTCTCTGGTGATCCTGTGATCACACAGAGCCTTGCCATGACTGCCTAAGTTGCCCGTGCTTCCATTTTTCTGCAAGCTATGGCCAATCTACCAATTTCTGGTACTGGCCAGTGCTGCCTTGCTTGCTGTACATGCCAGGTGGTAATTATCTATTGCTTCTAGCATGCTCTGACCTTGCTATGCTATGCTGTGCTTGCTTATGGGCTTGATATACCATGCTGTTCATGCTTATGAGCTTGCTATGCTTACTGGTCTATCATGCTTGCTTGTCTAGGTGTACTTGTGTTGCATCTGTGACACTTGTGTGTGTGCCAGAGGTGCTCGTGATATGCTTCAGTGCTATCTCTGCAAGCCAATGATCCATTGGATCATTCCTTGCTTGTTGGTTAACCTCTCTGTGTAACTTGGCTTGCTATGATTGATCCATTTGATCAATTAATTGTCAGTGATTGCTTACTGGCTAATACTATGACTATATGAGTTAATTATCTGGTGATGCTGATGCTCAAGCATCACCGTGCTGTTGCTTATCTTAGCTACCTAGACTTGTTCTAGTGGCTATAGATTAACTGTGTTGCTTAACAAAGGTGTTACCTTGTCATGCTTAGCATGGATCTGTGATAAATTCATGCTTGTATTACTTAAATGATGATGAACTGCTTATGCAGTGATGATTAAGTTACTTGCTTGCAAATGATTTGACTGTTCATGATTATCTAGCAAGCAAAATAGAATCTGAATCCATTTCTGGATAGTGATGTGATATATTTGGCTTTCTCTTATTTGATGCTAAGTGTGATGTGACCTCAGTAGCCTTGCTACTGATTGGTTGCTCACTTATTTGGTTGGATCTTGTGGGCTACTCAATTTTGCTTGCATATTTGGGGATCATACTATCTATGAATGCCAATATGCTTGCCTGTGATGAAATCTAGGGTTTTACTGATGGTTATGTGCCTAGGATTTTCTGTGTAGTCTATACTAGCTGCTATTTATTGCAATACATCTACTGGTGCTATCAGGCATCGATCTTGCTTCTGTGCACAAGATCTGTATCTGGATGGTTTCTATTTTGGTGGCTTTTTAGACTAGCAGTGATCCTTGGTGAAAACCAAGTGATGATTCACCCTGTTGAGCATCTGCTCAACCCCATGACTATGTCATGCATATTTTATGGATTAGATCCATTGGATCTACTCCAGGAACTTGGTATACCTTGTTCCAGCTCCTAGTATGAGATTTTGTGTTGATGCAGACTTGTGGTTTGCTCACAGCCCTTCACCTCCAGGTCTAGTTGATCTTCTAGGTCACCATGATTTCTGGTGGCTTAAGTGGTTGTGTGGTTTGATTCTGTTCTTGCTCCGTAACCGGATGAATCGAGCTTGTTCTTGCTTCACCCTTACCTGGTGAATCTTATCTCGGTCGACTGGTTATGATTTCTAGGGCTTGTGCCCCTTTTATATGAACCACTGCTTCTATCCTTGCATTGACACACAAGCCTGGCTTGCTTGGTGACTATGCTTTGTTGCATGGCCTTCTTTGTTGCTGCCTAGCACACTTGAGCTGTGTGCTCTCATATTCTCAAACTTGAGCGCCCTGGTGTGCTCGGGTTTGGTCTCTTCTTGCCCTTATCTTGTCATGTCCTTGGTTTTGGACAAGCACAAGTGTCTTGTGACGATTTGCACCGTCCAAACTGAATCTTGTGTTAATTGCTAACTGTCCAAACTGACTCTTTGGCTAACACTAACATTCTGGCTAGTGTTGATTCTTTGTTTTGCAGGTTTGAAGATGGACATGACCATGAAGAAATACTTCAAGTCATATAGTCTAGGTTTTAGTTTAGGAATCATATTGTAATCTTCATTTTTATTTCTGTTTATTATTCATCAATTCTTGTATCAAGAATTTTGTAAAGACAATGTAATTTGTGTTGTGATATCAATAAAGCCCAAGTTTTTGTTTATGAGCTTTTGATGTATATAATGTTTATATTCTGGAATATACATTGTATTTAAGATTCACTTTGAAATTCAAAGTTGTTTGAATTCATGAGTTGTGTTTAAATTATGCATTCCTTTTATATTGTTCAATGCTTATTGTTAAATGTATTAGCACTTGTCAAATGAAATCAATTCCCCAAATCAACAAGATACAAAAGAGATCATGTCGAAATTGCCCTAACTCACATTGCCTAACCCTAAGTGCAAAATGAGAGAGAACCTCGATCCCTCTTAGGTTTAGTTGCAATAAGGCGCGAAAATTTCCCCCGTTTTGCGATGAAATGCACATCCCATTTCTAAATCTACCCTTCGTTGTTCCTATGTTCTGGGTTATTACAACCGAGTACGGAGGTGCTGCCCGTTCGTGGCGCCGTGATCAAGATCTTCTACGCATTTTTGCAAGCGGCAAGTGAACGTCTACCGCAGCAACAAGAGCCTCATCTTGTAGGCTTTGGAATCTCTTCAAGGGTGAGACTCGATAATCCCCTCGTTGCTACCGTCTTCTAGATTGCATCTTGGCTTGGATTGCGTGTTCGCGGTAGGAAATTTTTTGTTTTCTATGCAACGAATCCCTACAACCTCACCGCAGCACCACGGCCTCGCCTCGCCGCTATAAAAGGGGCACTCCCCTCTCTCAATCCATCACACCATCGACCTCCCCTCCTCTCACTTGCTCTCCTCGACCACTTTCCGCTCGACATTCGCCACCGTAGCCACCCAATTGCACCGCCAGAGCCCGTGACGCCGCCGCAGAAGGAGGAGACGATTGGCGCCACCTCCAGCGACGCCGCTTGTACCTGGAGACTCGCCGCCGACCACAACGTCGCCGCGCACCTCGCCGATGACCGCCGGAGCGCCGGTGAGCTCCCCGACCCCCTGCCCGTGTCGCTAGTAAGCCTCCTCTTGCCGTCGATGATGAAGGATGCGAGCCGTTGGATCACGATCTAATCGTGCGTCCCTCGTTAGTCCATACCGGTTCGGCGTTTAAGTGACGCTGACTGGTGGAGCCCAGCGTCAGACGGCCCGCGTGTACGAGATACACTGCTGGGCCGGACCAGTTCTTTTTCTTCTCTGTGGCCCATTTCGTTTTCCCGCCTGAGCCCAAAATTTGAATTCGTTTATTTCTTTTAAATTCAAATTCAATACTTCTGCTCTATTCTAAATTTAATAGAATGAAATCTACTGAGTAAAATGTAGTGAATTTTATATATGTGGAAAGCTTATGAAATTCTCTAAACAACTACACTGGTCTCAACCCTAGATTCATTTTAGAAATAATGTAATAAAAATAACAAGGCAGTAGGTTTTCAAACTTCAAACATTTATTAAAAATAAACCATAAATGATTTTGAGTTGATTCCAGCTCTCAAAAATCACATTTCATATTGTCTATCTGAATATATAAAAAATATGACATGGTTGCTTCATATGCTCATGCGCTAGAAAAAATAATGGCTATGTGGCCATTTCTAGTCCATTTAAATTGTTCAAAACTATTTATTAAATCATATGAGAGGTATTTATCTCATTTAAATCATGGTCTCAAGTAATCCAACATGAGGTAGTGACCTTGGTCTATATTATCTCATGTTGAATTATTTGGTGATATTAAATTATAAGTATAGTAGTGTTAAATTGTATGAGGTGTGATACCTCATTTAAATCATTTTCCCAAAAGAAAATTATGAAGTGTTGACCTTGGTCAACATGTGTTCATACTTATTAATGGAGGAGATTAAATCTTAACAAGATTCAATTAGAGGAAATTATTTCTCAAAGAACTAAATAGAAACCCAAATCAATATTTGTAATGAGAGGAAATTATTTTTCTTAAGAAGAAAACAAAGTCAACCAACATGATAATAATGTTGTGATGCTATAATAGCTTGTGTGAACCATTTTTGTGCTTAGCCTAGCTCTTAAGATTTGTTTGGTGATTATATACCTCGTATTCGTTTATAGACGCTAGTACCGAGGAGTACCAGGAGGAGGAGGTCTACTACTAGGAAGAGGAAGAGAACTTTGACCACTGTACCAACCAAGGCAAGCTAATATTCTTGCAAGCTACCCTAATGCAAAGCTCTACAAGAGCAAGGCCCCATTACTTATTACTTTATGCTTAATGATCTTATCCCAAGTTTTTACCTTACAAGTTTTTGATTTTGGTTTATCAAAGTTTACTTTTTGATTCCCGATTCACTTGGTCTAGCTATGGAGTAGTACAAGAGAATCACACTTGTCCTAGAAAGCTATAAGCTAGTTATCACCCCTCATGACTAGTTGCTAGTGCTAAAACTAAAATTGACTACTCTAGATGGGAACATGTGAAATGAAATAACTTTGAAAACCTTGGAATGATGAGTCATTCTATTGAAAGATTTTGAAGGTGAATGTGACTTATGAATGACATGGTGAACTTTACAAAAACTGATGGTTGGGTTCGGATGCGATACCATTCAAAATTTTTAGTACCCCCACAATACCTGATTATGGGTAGGGCTTAACTGGAAGTTTATGTATCTTAGTATGGGTTCCCTCTAAACAAGCATCATAGGGGTTATGCCGAGGCTGCCTCCGTTGAAAGTGAAATGATGTGAAATAACGTGAAATGAGGTGAATGTCCGGCCCAAGCCCTGTGCAGTTCCCAGGTTGACGGTTTGTCTTCACTGGGGGGCCAAGCTCATGGGGAGAGGTGCCTATACTAGGATATGTAAGTGAAAGGTTATGGTTGATGATCCGCATAGTGAGTATGATTATTTTTTTTGACACAAATGAGTATGATTATTCAGGGCTATCCCTTAATGGATGTAATCAAATGTTGTGGCACAAGTGTACAACCTCTGCAGAGTGTAAAACTATTCGAATAGTCGTGTCCACGGTTATTGATGGTTGGAATGGCCATACTGTTCCGTCATCAGACCATTTTCAAAAATGTGACATGTGAAGGGTGACTTGTGACTTGAACTTGAAAGGTGAATTTGAATTGATCACAACAAGAGTTGTGGGAATGACACTAATATTCCCACTTGAGTAAGTTAGGCAGATGAAGAGTCTTTTATTACTAAAGTGCTTATGAAATAATACTGGCTTTATGCGAATGAACCTAGAGCTTAGCACCCCCTTACCATAGTTGATAGTACTTACATTAGTATTAGTTTGCGAGTACTTTAAAGTACTCATGGCTTTGTCCCTGGCTATTCAAATGGCCAGACTATGAAGAGGAGAACCAGTGCCAGGATGATGGACAGCAAGACGTCTACGATAACTAGGACTACTCCTGACGTCAAAAGTTGCCTGTGGAACAGATGGACCACAACCGCTACTTCGCTTCCGCTATTTGTTTTGTAATTGAATCTCTAGATCCACTACGATGTAAGACTGGATCATGTGATCCTCTATTTGTAAGACGATTATGGTATGTAATGAATGATGTGTTGTGATATCAATCTATTATGTCTCGCAAAAACAATATTCTTGGGATTGCGATGAATGGCATAATAGGCATCTGGATTTAAAAATCCGGATGTTGACAGAAAGTCTTACTAACAAAGGATAATTTAGCTAAGAGAAAATGGACAGGATCAATGAAATGTGCTTTCTGTAGTTCCGATGAATCTATTGAGCATCTCTTTATTAAATGCCCCTTTGCTACATTAATTTGGAGAGTTGTACATTTTACTTTCAGAATTTCCCCATTAAGAACTTATTTGGGAACTGGCTTAATAGAATTGATAAAAAACGAAAGCTCGAATTCGTGTAGGAGTTTGTGCTTTATTATGGGCAATTTGGAATTGTCGTAATGATATTGTGTTTAACAGAGCGGAAGGTATGTTCTTTTTGTAGGTTATTCACAAGGCTACCTATTGGATCCACATGTGGTCGTTCCTTCAGGCGGAGGAGCATCGTACACATATGGACTCTAGATGCACTCGACTCATGGCGGTCGTTCGGGCTATCTTCAGCCAGGGTTGTTGGCAACGTGGTGATAGGATACAATATATTTAGAATACAATATGCATGGGTATATTAGATATTCTCCTGGCATTACTGTTTTCTGTTGGCTGATCTTTGTGAGCACCTTATGTGAGCGTTGAAGACCAAGTTTGTAAGACCTTAAAACTGAGATTTATTAATAAATGGTTGTATGCATCTATTAGATGCAGATGCCGGGGTGATACCCATTTTAAAAAAAAAGTGTGTTGAACAGTGAGTACGTGCGACAACAAGTATGCTTTAGCGAGAATCAGAAACATTTTTAGTGCCTTGATTTCTCATTCGCAAGGATCCTACGTTGATTTTTCGTGTGATTGATCCCATATGAATTATTGGTGTGTATGCTTGGAGAGACGTACGGAGGACAGGGCAAAGATTTAGATGTCCCTTCACTAGTAGAAAATCTCTCATCAGTACCGGTTCCAGAGGGGCTTTAGTACCGGTTGAGCAACCGGTATTAATTATCCGGCACTAAAGGCCCCCCCCTTTCGTACCGGTTGCTTACGAACCGGTATAAAAGGCCCTCCACGTGGGCCACCAGGAGAGCTCAGGGCCAAGGAGCTTTGGTACCGGTTGGTAATACGAACCGGTACCAAAGGTTCCCACCCGCGGCAGGGAATTTGCCCAAATCTCTGCCGCGGCAGAGAATTGTTTTTTTAGGGTTTTTGGAGGGGTTTAGGGATATCGGTTTGTTTCATATCGCGTCGATACACCAGAAACGCGTTTGGGTTTAGGTAGTACATGAAGATCAAGATGATGCATAGCAAGTTGGTGCATATAATATAACACACATGTTATTGCATAAGATCGCAAATTAAGTAGCACTATGCATGAAGATCGATCTTCATGCATAGTGGTACTCTCCGAGGCGTACTCTATATATGTCTATTACATGTAGCATAGTGGTACTCTTCGAGTCAACTATATATGTAACATGTACATCTTCATTCATAGTGGTACTCTGCGAGTGGTGGTATGACGTCCCGAAGGAAAAATCCCGCCAATTCCTCGCCTATTGCTATGAAGCGGTCATCGATTGAGAGCTTGTTCCGCTTTCTTGCCAACTATAAAAGAATAAGATACAAATGAATACATGAAACAACTATTACTGAAACTCAGCACAACTTATGATAACAAAACAAATTTGTGAAGATTGTTTTTGTACCTCTTTATTTCTTTCATTATTCGTTCTCTCGCTGACAATTCTGCGGATGTACTCGCAAACGAAGAATCCACAGAGATCGGTCCCCGGAGGTTGTTGCGGGCATTTCTTTACAAGAATATAATTCAATCAAACAATAGTCAAGTATGATAATTAAAAGGTGTGTGGACCTAGGTAGTACTACTTACTTTCGCACGCCATCGCAGCTTCGGTGTCCATTCACGGGACGTATCTTCCTTGATGAAAGTTTGCCATACGCTGCTCGACAAAAGAAAATGCATAAAAGAGTCATCAATTAGTTCAAAGCAGGAAATTAACGAAACAAACCGATAAGAATTAAAATTACCTTCTGAGCATTAAAAAACAAGACACGTATAGTTCCGATTTTTTGCTTAGTGAGTCCAAGACTTCAACTTCTCCAATTTCCAAATTGATGACGAGAAGAATAAAGTGAAACCTACGCATGTTTCAATATGTAGTGTCATATATATAAGTCATTAGTTAAAATTTTGACATATGGTGAGCAAAATATAATGTGTTATAAGACAGTAAGACTCACTCGAAGTTGTAAGGCCAAATTATTAGCTTTTTGTCACGTTGTCGCTTCAAAAACCTTAGCAAAGTCTGCGGTGTATCCTTGTTATAGAGGGGATTCTCTATGGTTTTAACATGCATTGTGTGCGGGTCAATGAACCCAATGTCTGTGATATCATCCCTTTTGCATTCGAGCATCTTCGATCTGCATAATATAGCACACAAAAGATTATAATCTGCAGACAATGAACGACTTCTCAAATTAAATAAATAAATCACTTACAGACAATAGCAACTAATGATTGATTTGTCGAGGGCCCGGAGATTGTATAACTGAAAGAGTTCGGCGAAGTCAACGTTCACACAGTACTCCTGGAAGTAGTGCTCTTCCCTAACTCGCACCATGATAGTCTCGATCCCTTCCTTTGAGGCCTTAAGGTACCACGAATGCAAGTTACGCATACATGTTGGTACCTTCCTGAGATTCTCGACCAAATCTTTCCCTTAAACAAACTGATATGCTCGTTCAGCGAAGGCGTAATCAGTTGCGTCTTGTCGAGAACTTTGAACGGTCTTCCCGTCAAACACCTTGAGAGGGGCGACCGATTGAACGGGTTGTTGTCCGAGCTGGTAGACACTGTGTATCCCTTTTATCTCCCTGATACCCGATTGAACGGGTTTTGTCGCCTCGATCATCTTGTCATACGACCTTTCAATAGAACGCGCATAGTCAGATGGCGGCGATGGTACAGGGTCATATAGATTGTCAACGGTACGCACAACTTTCACCGGATCTAGTGTCTTCTCGAAAGGTATCTCTGGCACTTTCGGTGCAAACCATTTCTTCAACTCGGCCTGAACGGCCTCCGCGTTTTCCTCTGGAGTTTTTTCCCAAGGTAACTTCTCAGTAGGCGGCAGTTGTTTCTCCTTTCTAGCTTTCTTCCTAGGCGGCGTACCGTTCCGCTTAACGGACGCTGTCTTACGTCGTGGAGGATCTCGAGATGGTGGACTCACGCTGGGGTCCCTCTCAGGTAGGTGTGGACTTGGCTGCTCACCAGGACTGCCACCAGGAGGAGTCGATGGCATTTGCTGCTCTTGTGTAGGAGTCGGTGGCCTTTGCAAAAGGACGACGTACTTCTTCGGCCATAGGGCGAAACCGTGCTTGACATCGGCCAGTGTCCTCTCATCTTCACCTCTAGGAATATCAAGGTCCACTTTTTCAAAACCCGAAACAACTTCATCCACCCCGACACGAACACAACCAGGTGGAATCGGCATATGATGGTGCATTGCTCCATCTTCACTTGGGTACACATAGCCGACCGCCACCTTAACAGACGCGGTCCTGATTAACATATGTAGCTCGCAATCTGTCTTCTCCGTGACATAATCCACGGGGTAGCTTCCTCCACATCCGTCAAGATGCGAGGAACCGACACTGCTTCTTCGCTGAGATGGGGCAGCATCGGCTTGTGGATCCTGTAGAAACAGCGGCTGATCAGGTGCCCTCTGATTTCTCTCAAGAGCCTCCACCCTAGTTAACAATTCCGTTACAATGTCGGCGTCCTTCTTCTTTCGCGAACGGCTTCTATAAGTGTCAGCGCTGTCCGGCCACGCTTCCTTCATGGTGAGACCTGGGCGAGCTCGTACCCGTCCAACATGTTCAGGGTTCCCCAGAGCGAGTCACTACTAGGGAAAAGCCTATAGGTGGAGGCAAGTTGTGCCGGCGCACCACCTTGTGCATGCGCCGGTGGAAAGGATTGCCGGCGCACCACATTTCAGCCGCGCCGGCGATGAAGAGATACTGCCGGCGCACCTCGGGGAAAGGCTCGCCGGCGCTATTTCCTGGCATGGCCCGGGCCGATTCGGGCCAGGCCCAAGAATCATTGCCGGCGCACCGGCCCAGTGGTGCGCCGGTGGAAAGTTTGCTATTGCCGGCGCACCCCTGGGCCGGTGCGCCGTAAATGATTCTTGGGCCTGGCCCGGTTGTGATATAGCCGAAAGGGGTATATGTTGCCGGCGCACCATGGTCCAGGTGCGCCGGCAATAACCTGGCAGTTATTTCAACCACCAACCAGCTAGCCCACTCACTCACACACTCACTACACTCCACTTCTCCACACAAACCCGAGCCTTCTCCCAACCCAGCTCATTTTTGCCCATTTCTATCCCCAATTTCACCAATTTGACCAAACCAAATCAAAATTTTTGAGCAAATCTTCCCTTCCTACATGCATCTCCCACATCCCCCTATGTAGATCTAGATCTACTATCCCGCATTGACCGCTCAATCTAGATCTAGATCTAGAAAGTCGGCTTCCATACGCCATTGTCGCGGCGCGTCGTCTCGATCTTATCGACGAATATATCAAACAAATAGGTGATTAATGAACAAATTAAGGAATGAAATCGATGTATGTTGGACATTTGAAGAAAAGCTCTCGTGTGTGGCATATATATATGTTGTGCTTGTGCTTGTGTGTGTGTTGGCGTTGAAAATGAGTTGCCAACGTTGCGCCGAAATGTTGATTCTTCAAGTTTCCGTTTCGGCACATTTCTGGCGCTCCTATGTCCTACCGTGTAGGAAGGTCATGCCGAAATTTTCCGTGAAAACTACCGACGGATGCATGGTTCTAATGAATTATGTAATCTTACCATGCAGGCGATAATGGTTATCGAGATGAGTGAAAGCATCGTGATGAGATATCTGAAACACGCGATCATCGACATGTATGAAAATAACCGCACGGAGGTATTGTGTCCGTGCCGGAGATGCAAACGAGGGAAATGGTTTGACCCGTATTCAGGCAAGTTGCAGGGGCACCTGCTCACTAATGGTTTCATGCATGGACACACTCAATGGATGAGTGATGATGGCGCGGAGGTCAATGGGGCGACGGCGGCAGGTGGTAAAAATGGCCGGCAAGAAGGAGGGCATCATGATACTGATGACGATGAAGAGTTTGTCGCACATGACGATAACCTTGACGACGACAATAACCTTGACGACGACAATAACCTTGACGACGACGAAGAGGTGCCGCTAGCTTCAGTCGTGCGGGACCCTCATCTTCAAGATCTGCTTCTCGAAAAGACGAAAGGCGCCAAGCGGAAATCAAAGCTTGAGCAACTCGAGATAGACTCGAATACTCCGTTGTACGACTCAGGTCGCGGGTTGGGGGAGTCTCGCTTGAGAGTAGCTCTCGATGTGCTGCAGATGAAGGCGAAACATGGATGGACGGACACAAGCGTCGATGACATCCTGGAATACGTGAAAGATCTCCTTCCTGCCGGGAACACGTGTCCGGGGTAATAAGCAGATACATGGACCCCAAGAAACGAAACTTCAGCGGCATGAAGTCTCATGACTGTCACGTGATGATGACGCAGATTCTTCCGGTTGCAATCCGAGGTATAATGGATGACCATGTCCGTGCAACGCTGACTGGGCTCTGTAACTTCTTCGACGTCATAACTCGGAAGTCGATAAGCGTGAAGAAACTCGCAAGGCTCCAGGAAGAGATCGTGGTGATCCTATGTGAGATGGAGATGTACTTCCCGCCTGCATTCTTTGACGTGATGGTCCATCTGTTGGTCCATATAATGGATGATATCGTCAGTCTAGGGCCGGCATTCTTACACAACATGATGCCGTTTGAAAGAATGAATGGGGTCATTAAAGGATACGTTCGTAACAGGTCACATCCAGATGGAAGCATCGTACAGGGCTGGCTCACCGAAGAGTGCATCTCTTTCTGCACGAATTATCTAGACATCGAGGACCCTGTTGGTTTGCCTCAAAACAAGTACCTCCGTAGGTTCGAGGGAGTAGGCCACAAAAATGGAAGGAAGGAACTGCACGTGCACATGTCTGGTCGGAGTTCCGACTTTGACAGGGCCAACTTAGTAGCGCTACAACACATTGACTTGATCGATCCTGGGTTGAAAGAGCACAAAACCATGATAGAGAACAGTGGCAAGCCGATGATGACGGAAGCAGAAATATACAGAGAGCACAACTCCTCTTTCGCGCGCTGGTTCAAAGACCACATTGTTGCTAATCCCCCACCAATGGATTCTGACAAGGATAAACTAGTATTGGCCTTGTCACATGGCCCCGCGCCCAACATCATGACTTACCAAGCGTACGATATCAACGGGTACACATTCTACACGGAAGAAAAAGACAAGAACAAGTGTTTACAGAACTCGTGGGTAACGATGGATTCCTGGACGGGTGACGTAAAGACTAGATACTACGGAAGAATCGAGGAAATCTGGGAGCTTAGCTACGCTGGGGAGAAAGTGCCGATGTTCCGTATCGAGATGGGCTAAGAGCGTCGTAAAAGAAGACCGGTATTTCACCACCATGTTTCTACCCGAAGCCAACAAATCAAAGTCCACGAACGCCACCGCGCAGAATGAGCCATGGGTACTGGCAGAACACGTGCACCAATGCTTCTTCATAACCGACCCATCCAGGCCTAGCCGTGTTATCGTGAGGAGAGGCAAGAGGACCATCGTCGGAATGGATGGAGTCGCCAACGAGGAAGACTTCGAAGGACAAGTCGGAGACCCAATGATGGAAGAATCCGAGGACGAAGACACAACATACACCACAAGAAGAAGCAGGACCACGCTACCGAGGTCAGGTCGACCCTTCAAAAGAAGAAGTCACGACACGGGGCTAAATTATTCAACGACGAGCAAGAAAAGCAAGAAGAAAGCGAAACACTCTTCTCAATCGATGATGTAAAACTTTATTTGCAATGTATAACTCATATTTTATGTATGACTAATTAATATTGTGTTGGTCAATATTTTGTGTATGTATATATAACTCATATTTTTTTGTAATGCCTAATTAACTCATATTGCTTTGTTATTGCTTTGTAATGCCTAATTAACTCATATTTTTTGTATGTATAGGATTTGTGGGAAAAGAAAATAAACATAAAAGAAAGTGAAAAGAAATAAAGAAAAGAAGAAAATAAAATAAAATAGAAAAAGGAAATGTTTTAGAAAAGGAAAAAAATAGTATAGGATTTGTGTTGGTCAATATTTTATGCATGCATGTATATATAACTCATATCTTCATGTTCTTACATTGCTTTGTTATTATCTTAAAAGATAAGAACATAAATATAATGCATAACTCATTTTTTGTATATGATTTGGGAGGAAAGAAAATAAACATAAAATAAAGTGAAAACAAATAAAGAAATGAAGAAAAAGTAAAAGTAAAATAGAAAAGGAAATGGCCAGGGGCTGGTGGGGGCTAAGTCCCACGTATAGCCGGGCCCATGTTATTGCCGGCGCACCACCTGTTTGGTTCGCCGGGGTAGCGTTGTCCCCGGCGAACCAAACAGGTGGTGCGCCGGCAATAACATGGGCCCGGCTATACGTGGGACTTAGCCGCACCGCGCGACACTTCTCTCCCTCCCCATTCGAATTCCCCAATCGACGAACCCTAGCTAACCGCGCTGTTCTTCTCTCGCTGCCGCCACCGTCGACCTCGAGCACCGCCGTCCTCACCCGTGCGTCGCCACACCGTCGCCTCGGAGAGGAGGATCGAGCAGGCGCCGGCCACCGTCGCGGCGGAGAGGAGGATCGAGCAGGCGCCGGCCACCGTCGCGGCGGAGGAGGAGGAGGGCGTCGCACACGCGCCGGCCATCGTGTCGCCACCGTCGGTAAGAATCCGCCAGGACCTCCTCCACCTTCCCCTCCCCCTCTTACTTCCTCTGTCCCTCCCCCGATTTCCCCTCTGTCACATTGGAATTGGATGCTCCTGTTACTGTCACATTCAAAAACCATGCCCTAATTTTAGTTCTTGCATGCAGTAGTCGAATTTTACTGACAACATGTACAAATTAACTCAATTTCACCGATTTACTTGATGAATTTTAGTTTTTTTTTACTTAAAGACAGGAGCATATTTATTTTGTCAGTTCCTTGTCACCGATTGGGGTAACTACCATCTATGTCATTTGCTTGAAAATGACACAGTGCTAAGTTTAGACATGCCATGTATTGTTATTTGATTTGTCCTGTTAGAACTGTCGACTTGCATTGCATTGGTTAGATAAGGTTTAGTTGGTGTTTTGTGATGGCCTGTGTAGCTCATCTAATTGCTACATGCTACTGGTTGATTTAGTTGGTTAATCAAAATGAAAATGGAAATGGTTTTGCTAAATGGTTAAATGAAAATAAAATGCTCATGCTTATGCTACCGCAATCAAGTTGAAAATGAACTTTATATATGTTGGTTTTGCTAAATGGTTAAATGAAAATAAAATGCTCATGCTTTTGCTAAATGGTGTTGCATGCTCATGCTAATAATATGAATGAAATTCATAGGTTAATTTGTTCTCTGGTTTGAAAAAGGAAAATGAATGCTAGCAGTATGTTAGTTCTTGATTAAATGCATTCTCTGGTTTGCTAGGTAAAGAAGCAGCAGGTTTAGCTCACCAAACCATTTATAAAAAGAAAGTGAAAATGCTAGCATCTTGACTGGTGTTCTCTGGTTTAAAAATGCTAGCATTTTGGTTATGGTACTGCCAATTCATATAAAGTTCATAGGAGAAAAGAATGATACAGCATTTATTCTATGGTTTAATAATGGTTCATTCTATATATATTAAATGCTCTGTAAGTTTTCAACTAGAAATAAAATGATGCAGGAGCTTGAAATGATAGAGCAATAAAGTTGAAAATGAACTTTATATATGTTGGTTTAGTTGGTTTAGATGAAATGCAAATGAAGTAGCTAGCTACTTTATGCTACTTTATGAAGTAGGTTTAGTTCATAAAAAGAACAAGTGCTGTTGAAAAAAGAAAATAAAATGCATGCTACTGAATTAAGAATGCTAGCAGTAGCAAGAAAATTCTTTAATAAAAATGCATGCTACTGTCAAATTATGTTAGCAATAAAAATAAAATGCTTTAATAAAATTCTTTATATACTAATTGCTGTTGAAAAAAGAAATATAATTGTTTTTTTTTATTATAGTGTAAATGAAATGCTACCGCTCATGCTCATGCTCACCGCCAAAAAAGAATGCTCTCTCGGTTTTGCTCTCTGGTTTGCTAAAATGACACATGTGAGCTTCTCTGGTTCATTTAAAAGAAAATGAAAATTGGTGCTATGTTCCTTATCTGGTTCATTTAAAACAAAATGAAAATGATAAGGTACCTAGTGTATTTTGTATAAGTGGGTACAAGCTCTGTTTGGCACTGTTTTAATTATGTAGCCAGAGAGTAGCATGGTGTTGATGTACAAGCTCTGTTTGGCACGGTTTGTTGGAGAAGACACATGTATCATATATGTGAATTTCTGTTGTAATTAAGTAATGCTGCCAGGGATGCCAGGGATGTAAAATGCTCACTATACTGGTTGTAGTACATGCAATGCTGCTGCTACTATTTGCTACTATTGTTGCTGCTACATTTTGAGTTATGTAACTTGAGAGTTAAGATGTTTCTGCTACTATTGTTGCTGCTACATTTTGAGTTAAGATGTTTCTGCTACTATTGTTGCCGCTACATTTATTACAGGGATTGAGTTGCTATTGAGTGCCGGAATGTCGATTCATTTCCGTTCCGGCAATTCTAGCACTCGGCATGACCAATTTTTAGCAAAGGTCATGCCGAATTTTTCCGTGAATTCTAACTCTTTTTCGTCTTCTATTAGTGCAAGCCACCATGTCGTCTCAAGAAGAGTTAGAGGAGCACTACAATAGGCACTTCTTTAGGACGGAGGAGGATGCCGAGGCCGCTGGTGTTGGCGGCGACGAGGACCATGAGATGGAGGATGCCGCTGGGGGTAGTGCCGACGAGCCGAGCGGCAACGAGGCAAGCGCCGCCGCCGGGGGTAGTACCTACGAGCCTAGCGGCGATGAGGCAACCGGCGCCGCCGGGGGTGGCGGCGAGACAAGCGGCGACGATCCTAGCGCCGCCGCCGGGAGTAGTGGCACCGGGACAAGTGGAGCCAAGAGGCCGCGGAAGGCAAGGCGCCAAAACACGGTCGGCACCGGCAGACACAATCACGAGAGGTGGACCCCGCCGGTGGTTTGCCGGTGTTGCCGAAGGATGTTGCCAATGGGTACGGCAACCAACTGGCATGTATCCTCCGAGAGGTCGTCAATCTCAACGAGACGGACCTCCGAGCTGAGAGCAAAGCGCCTTTGCGAGCCCAGCTCATTGCGAGGTTGCACGCACGATACAAGTTCCTAGGCGACTACGCCTCCAGTCATCACACCAACAACATTGTGAACTCACAAGCCCTCCCGAAGTTCACCAAACACCTCAGCAGCTATAAGTACATGGTGCGGAGGCTGATTGCCGAGGGCAAAGGTTTCGAAGAGGTCCACTCCGCCTTTCCGCATGTCACCCGTGCGGACTTTGATGCTTTTGTGGCCAATGAAGAGCTACAAGCAACCAAGAATCGCAAGTTGTGGGGGAAGGAAATGCGGGAGCTTAACATCGGCAACCACAACCTTGGGAGCCGTGGGTACGAGGGAAAGGAGCCCTATTGGGCGAAGGAGGACGAGGCGTATGTAAATGCCGGCATTGAGAACCCCTGGCTCAAGTACAAGGACCCGCTTGAAAGAAGATTCATCAGGTCCCGGTACCATAAGAAGAAACTAACCGGGGAACTTGTCACGGACCCGAAGGTCGTAACCGACATAATTTGGTTCACGAACGACCGAGAAGGTCTGGCGTTGGAGAAAAAACTGGTAAGCAATTTACCGGTTTTATTAGATCAAGTATCGTTCATATAATAGTAGCAACATTTCTAAATGGTTCGCGTTTCTTCCGCAGAAGAAGAAAGACAAAGACTTTCTCAAGCCTCCCAAGGTGACGAAGGCTCCTCGTCCCAGGCCTCGACGGGCAGGGTAGCCTGGGACAAGCCTCTCGTACGGGCGCTAAACATCGTTAATGAGCATTCACCGACGAGAAGGCCGCATAGAGGCCGTGTGGCTGGCGCCGGTACAGGCTACAAGCATGGTCACTATGGCTTGTCGTCTGCGGCCGATAAAAATGCGCGTAATGAGAGGAAGCAGCGGGAGGCGGAGGAAATGAGGGAGTCAATCCTAGCCCAAGTCCAAGCTGGTTTGGTACCGCAACTGGTACCGCAACTCAAAGCTACACTCGTACCTGAAGTCAAAGCTGAAGTCGCCGCTGGAGTCCAAGCAGATTTCAACGCTATGCAAGCGTGGTATGAGGGTGGCAAACAAGGCCCCCCCCCCGAAAATGCAAGTGGTTAGCTTCAACGGCAGCAACTCGATGGTGCCGCCGTCCGCCGGCAATGACAATGTTATAATGGAGACTCCTCCGCCGCCGGCAATGTCGCTGGTGCTAGGGATTCACCGTCCATGCCGGGTAGCAGCCCCTCCGTCACTTGCACGCCCGCCGCCGCATGTGCTGGCCCGTCGACATTAGCCGAGCTCAACGCCCTCACGGTAATTAACTAATGTGTACATCAAGTTAATATATTAGTTTTGTCATCCTTGCCCTCTCTCTAACGCCATACACATGTTCTCGCAGGCGCTCTCGACGCCATGCACCTTTTTGATGAGAGTAAACGACGAAATCAAAGACGTCGCGAGGGGGTCCATCATTCGGCCCCTGGATAAGAAGTGGCACACACGAGATATGGCGGATGACGTTTACCGGGTTGAAGTGGATCGGGCGTTACCGGGCTATGAGGATTTGTTTCCTCCTAATCAACCGCATGGTGCCGATGACGATAGCCCGTTGAATCTGGCCTCACTGAAGGGTTGGGTACTGCTATGGCCGAAGACCCTAATTCGGATCAACACCTACTCGGGGTCGACGGCAAGCAAAGACAAGCACCTTGCGGCGCCACATGTCAGCGTCCCTCCACGACAACCAGCGGCGCCCGTGGTCATCGCCCCACCCAGAACGGCCCGGCTGCGCCGGAGGTCGGCGCCCCACCACAACAGCCGGCTGCGCCGGAGGCCGAGGAATATGAACGTGACAACTTCCAATGGGATATTCCTACGTCTTCACAAGTTGTCCATGAGGATGCGCCGGGCTTCAAATATGTGTGCTCCAAGAAGCTGTTCGATTCTCAAGAAACGGCTGATGAGGAGGAAAATCCCGAGGAGGTCGCCACCGCCGCCGTCAAAAATATGTTGAGCCCAAACACACTCCGTGCTACGGCCACTACGGCGATGGATGGTCCAGCACTACAACCCAAGAAGAGGAAGAGGGCAAATAAGAAGGACGCCCAAGACAAGGCGGCGGCGGCCAAATCCAAGGACAAGGTCCCACTCCTTGACAAGTTGCCAAACAATTGGCGACCTCTGCATCACTTGGGTCAACCGATGCTGCCGGAGCATGTCGTGAAGAAACTCACCCCGGATATGAGGAGCTTGCATGAGACTGTCTTGCATGTGGAGAACCTTCTTCTCAAATCAAAAGATCCTGGTTACCCTCTCTTCGTGGCGAAGGTGCCAACCGGCATGAACTTCGTCGAGAAGTACCCGCGGACTTGTGCTTCATCCGGTTCAACGACATCTTCAGCATCTATCGCATGCAAGCGCTCCACTTTAGTGTGGTTCGCCTAGTTGCTCTTAGCATGTCTTCCCAGATTGTTAAGGAGGGGACGCCGACCATCGCGATCATGGACCCCTTCTATATGCGGGAGAGCATCATCTCGCAACCCCTGGGATCGCGCGATTGCCACCCAACAGGTCGAGGATTTCATGCTTTGGCGAACATTAAGAAGGGCGCCATTCTCATCCCTTACTTCCCGAGTAAGTAATCACTCGCTAGTCCCCCATCACCATTCTATCCTATATCTCCATTTGCATTTCCAAAGGTTAATCCGTGTGTTTTCCGCAGAGACAAGTTCTGCACCCTCATCGTCGTGCACCCGCAACACTCGCATGCAGTCTATCTCGACTCGGGTAGGGACCGCAAGAAAGACTACTCCCACATCGTGGCCCTTCTCAATGATGCTCTCACCGGCTTCGCCAACAAGGCAGGCCCCCTCAAAGTAGAGAGGAAATCCCGAGGAGGCTTCGTCCTAACCCACACAACCAACTTCCCCTGCCTCAGGCAGTCGACGCCCGACAATGGGATGGACGCGTGGTACGCCATCCTTCAGATGCAGGAGTACATAAAGTACGCAGATGACATGTTGCTGCCAGATAATCTCAGAAACAGGTTTGCAAACATGGCGGATGTCCCTGATAGAGAGATTAGAAAGAACGGGGGTCGCATCCAGCAGTTCATTTGCACGATAATCCTGCAGGATGTCAACAATAGGTCCTGCGAGTTCTTCTACGGCTATGGTCTACCACCTAATGACGAGATAGACCTCCGCTTGGAGATGTCGCGTGATGAGAGGCCGTTCAACTCGCTTGAGGGCTGCCGTCCATTCCCCCCTAGGCGTACAACCTGATCCTACGACGGGAACACTTGCTAAAGCTTGAACGATATGTCCTTGAACTTCCGTACTGTAATAATTGTTATATATTCCCATAGAATCGACTAGTTGCTTTTATTTAGTTGTATGAATGTGCATGTGAACATGTGTCTGTAGTTTCATTTACTTTGCTATATATTTCAAGATTATGGCGTACATAGCTTAATAATTATTTGCATTTACTCGACCACTACTTGCCTCGTATTTGGAGTTTGCCGATGATTAGAATGTTCGGTCAATCGTACACTCGGGGGTGGAGCCAGTGAGCCTTGGTGCGACGGCCACAAGTATCAATCTATTGTGCATCCTACCTAGCCTCACTGACTCCATCCCTGGATGTTAATATTTGTTTCGACCGACAAAGTATGAGGCACGCTTTTTAATTCGTACTACTTGTCTTCTATTTGAGTTCGCACTTCTTAATTGCATTGGCCGATGATTAAAATGTTGGGTCACTTGTACACTCCGGGGTGGGGCCAGTGAGGCTTGGTGTGAAGGCCACAAATATCAATCTATTGTGCATCCTACCTAGCCTCACTGACCCCATCCCTGTATGTTATTATTTATTTCGACCAACAAAGTATGAGGCACATGCTATTTAGTTCATACTACTTGTCTCTTATTTGAGTTGGCACTTGTTCATTGCATTGGTACTAACGTTTTACTTGTCTTGTGAATGGAGATGCCGACGACATATGTCGTGTACAAGGGGAGGGTTCCTGGAGTCTACGACGATCGGGAGGACTGTCGGAGACAGTGCACCGTTTCAGTGGCAACAGCTACAAGGGATACCCCACTAGGGTGGAGGCGGAAGGAAGATACGCCCGTTATCTAGCGGGAGAGATGAGGGACATGAGGAGGAACCGGATGAAGACCATGGCCTTCGTGATGATGGTCATGACCATGTTGGTCATGTTCTATGTGATTCTAGTTTAGGTTAGGACCTACATTGTGAGGTGTATGACGATACTTGTGACGACTATGTACCAAGACTTCTAACTTTGTGAAACTTCGCCGTTCGGTGTTGCATATGCACATGTGTTGTATGAATCAACACATTCCGAAACGAGACTTGCGTATTTGTGTACTGATACCGAAATGAAACTTGGCTCTCTATGTGCTTCTCATATTGCATGTAATACTGTATAAATATGAACTGCGTTGTAAATATATACTGCTGTCAAAATTGTATTGTAATATGCTGGAAAAAAGTGGAAAAAATAATTTTCGAATTAATTGCCGGCGCACCTAAATGAAACATTGCCGGCGCACGTAGCATGCGCCAGTGCTGGAAGCACTACTGCCGGCGCACCTGATAGTGCGCCGGTGGAATAGATCTTTGCCGGCGAAGCAGGGTGGTGCGCCGGCAGTAGCTGATATATCGCCGGCGCACTATCTGGTGCGCCGGCAGTGTCCGTTTATCACCGGCGCGTTCGCACCGGCGGGCTCGTGGTGCGCCGGCAATGGGGGTTTTAGGTGCGCCGGCAATGGGCCTTTCCCTAGTAGTGAGTGTCAGCTCGTCATTCTCTCGATCGGGAATGTACTCTCCCTTTCTGACCTTTTCAATTGCATCTACAAGCTTCGGTACAATTGCCTCAATTTTTTCCTTCCATTTTCCCTTCGCAACGATCAGCCCTGTCTTTGGGTCCAACCCTGCCCCATGAGCGAACAACCAGAACTTGGACCGTTCGGGCCAGTCCCATGTCTGTGGAGTGATTCCATGATCAATCAGTTTATTCTCAAATGCTGTCCACTTCGGAATGGCACTCTTGTAGCCACCTGACCCCAAATGATGCGGAAGTTTCTTCTTTGCAGCATTTTCGGTATTTTTCTTCGATCGGGACACAAAAGTAGACGATTTCTTATAATCCTTAAATGCGGCCCAGTGATCTTTTATCTTCACTAGATTATCATCGAATACTGGATCTTCATTCTTATATTTGTCCCATAAATTTTTCTTGAAGCTCTGGAATTGTATGGCCATCTTCTTCAATGTCCATTCCTTGACTTTATTCTTCTGGCCTTCCGTCATGTCTTCCGGTAGGCTGAACTTTGTCAGTAGCGTGTCCCAAAGAAATTTTTTCATCGTGTCGTTGACATAACTAGCACCACTCTCCGGGTTCTTCGGCTTATGCCACTCTTGAATGCTGATCGGTACATGGTCCCTAACAATAACTCCGGATTGACTTGTAAATTTGCGGCAAAACTCCTTGGGATGAACTGGTTCACCATTATCCTTGAATGCCGTGAGGGCTAACCTGCCCTCGCCCTTTAGCACCTGCGTCGGGCCTCGTTTTGTTCTAACAGACTTGCTCGATGATCCAGAAGGCTAAAAGAAAAAATTATTCGTTAATAAGTGCAATACAAATAAATGAATGCATCTAGGGATGAACACAGACTAATTGATACATAGATATACACCTCGCCGGAGTTTGTGATGGACACTTCATTGTCTTTTCTAACTTGTTCAGACTCAAGTCCCTCGCCAAAATCATTCAGAAAGTCTTGGTACTCGTTGTCATCTCCATCGTCGGGTTCCGGACCACGGGCACTCTCATAGATCAATTTCTGCACCGCTTCTTCCCCCTCCTCATCTCGGACGAAGGTGCCGTCCTCCATACCTCAATGACACTAAAAAATTAAGAAAGCAATTGTATTTCATTCATCATGTCATGATCATATAACAGATTGCTAGATGGATAACAATTGAAATGAAGAAAGCAAAAAAACCCTAACGGACCGCCACGGCCACGGACACGGTGTTCCCCCTCCTCCTCTCGCTCTTCTCTCTATGTCGCGGCGGCACCGCCACGGACTCGGCACCGCTACAGACCCTAACCCTAACACTCGGCGCTCCTCCTCTCGCTCTTCTCTCTATGTCGCGGCGGCACCGCCACGGACTCGGCACCGCTACGGACCCTAACCCTAACACTCGGCGCTCCTACCGCGACACTCGTACACTCGTAGCGCCTGCATCATAATGAACACGCCGGCAACAAACACGCGAGCGACAAGTATTTTTCCACATATAGGCATATACTTTGACCATTTCAACAAACATCTTAATCTGATCCTACATATACTTTGACCATTTCAGCTGAAAGTTGTTCAGAGCAATTTGCTGACTGTTCTGTGAACGTGGATTTTCAGGATTACACGGCGAAGCTGTCGGACTTCGGGCTGGCCAAGGAGGGTCCCAAGGGGGACGACACGCACGTGACGACGCGGGTGATGGGCACGCACGGCTACGCCGCGCCGGAGTACATCATGACGGGCCACCTCACGGCGAAGAGCGACGTGTACAGCTTCGGCGTCGTGCTCCTGGAGCTGCTCACGGGGCGGCGCTCCGTCGACAAGAACCGCCGCGGCCGGGAGCAGAACCTCGTGGACTGGGCGCGCCCCTACCTCCACCGCGCCGACGACAGGCTGCACCGCATCATGGACCCCGGCATGGAGTCGCAGTACTCCACGCGCGCCGCGCGGGGCGCCGCCGCCGTCGCGCACTCCTGCCTGCAGAGCCTGCCCAAGGCGCGCCCGCGCATGCGCGACGTCGTGGAGGCGCTCGAGCCCTGCTCGCGCAGAGTCCGCGCCCGCGCCCGTGGCGGCAGCAGCCGAACGGCACCGGGGACGACGAGCCACCGTGGTGTCCTCCTTCCTGGACCTCTACAGAACCATGGCAAAGCGGCGACGGCGACCATGGCGGACAGCGCGCGTGCGTGGGCGACGGCAACCATGCATGGCGGGCGGCAGCAAACGATGGCGGGCGGCGCGGCAGCAAAAGATGGCGGGCGGCGCCGGCGACGCATTTCGTCGAACACGCTGAGCGCGAACGCGATGCGGCCGGCGGGGTGGCCGGGGAGCGGACGTCTGCGGCGTCGGCGAGGCTGACGGCGGCGTCGGCGAGGTGGTCTCGCGGTCGCGCGCGCGCGGAGGAGGGGAGAGCGGCGGCGCAGCTTGCCGGAGGAGGAGGGGGAGAGGGGCGGCCGGCGCGCTCACCTTCGGCTTCCGGCGCGCGGAGGAGGGGAGAGCGGCGGGCGGCGGCATGGGCGACGGCGACGGCGTGTCGGCGGGCGGCGCCGAAGATGGCGACACGGCGTGGGCGACGGCGACGGCGTGCGTGGGCGACGGCGACGGCGTGGGCGCGCGGCGGTTTTGCGTCTGAACTGTGTGAAGTGTGGGGTTTGGGCGCGCGGCTAAGTCAAAACGCAGGGGAAACCGTTTTTTTTTTTGTTTTCTTTTTCTTTTGCTGTTTTCTTTTTTCTTTTGCTGTTTTCTTTTCTGTTTCTTTTTTACTTTTCTGTTTCTTTTTACTTTTCTGTTTCTTTTTCTTTTCTTTCCTTTTCTTTTCTATTTTTTTCTTTCCTTTTCTTTTCTATTTCTTTTTTACTTTTCTGTTTCTTTTTACTTTTCTGTTTCTTTTTCTTTTATTTTCTATTTCTTTTCTTTTTATTATTTTCTATTTCTTTTCTTTTTCTTTTCTATTTTTTTTCTTTTCTTTTCTTTTCTGTTTCTTTTTTACTTTTCTGTTTCTTTTTTACTTTTCTTTTACTTTTTCTTTTCTTTTCTTTCCTTTTCTTTTCTATTTTTTTTCTTTCCTTTTCTTTTCTATTTCTTTTTTTCTTTTCTGTTTCTTTTTACTTTTCTGTTTCTTTTTCTTTTATTTTCTATTTCTTTTCTTTTTATTATTTTCTATTGCTTTTCTTTTTCTTTTCTATTTCTTTTCTTTCCTTTTCTTTTATATTTTTTTTCTATTTGTTTTCTTTTACTGCTGCCACGACGCTGCCTCGCGGGGAAAGTTTCCCACCACGTACGACGTCGCGCGGGAAACTTTCCCGCCACGACGACGCGCGTGGGAGAAAAAAGGCGGGAAAGAAAGGGCGGGAATAAAATTTTATTACGAGTGAACTCGAATTAAAAGTACATAGCTTAACTGAAAATTAAAGATACATGGACAAATTCTACTGTTGGAGTCATTCAGTCATACTCGTGCCTAGCCCTGTAGTAGTCGCCACTGTAGTCGTCGTAGTCGCCGTCATCATCGTCGCTGGCATCGGGGTCGCGGTACTCGAACGTCGGCGGGTGAGCACGCGTGGGCTGGGACTGAGGGCAGGCGGGGGCCACGGTAGGCCATGACGCCCTGGAGAGTCCGGCCGCGCCACCACAGCCGACAGCCGGCCTCGTTGAAGTTCGGAGGAGGCGGGCCGCCCTCCTCGTGCCTGGCAAGCGCCCTCTCACGCCGATTGATGAAGAAGCTTTCCCAAGTCGGGCTGTAGTCGGGATGTCACTAGGGATTCCTCCGCTGCTCTGGTGTGAGCTCGAACTTGTCGAAGATGCCCTTGGTGCACACGCCCTATGGCATCTTCGGAAGTTCCGCCTCGGAAATTTTTCCTTGCAAGCCCGTGGAAGACTCCATCGATCTCCTCTAACAATGTTGGGGAAAGGGTTGGGAAATCTCCCGTGGCGGAACTTGTCGAAGATGCCCTTGGTGCACACGCCCTATGGCATCTTCGGAAGTTCCGCCTCGGAAATTTTTTCCTGCAAGCCCGTGGAAGACTCCATCTCCTCTAACAATGTTGGGGAAAGGGTTGGGAAATCTCCCGTGGCGGAACTTCTCGAATATGCCCTTGGTGCACATGCCCTATATATGGCATATTCGGAAGTTCCGCCTCGGAAAAATTTCCCTGCAAGCCCGTGACTTAACTAGTAACACAAGCCAACCATCTCCATTGTTAATATCTTACATACAGTAACATCATTACACAAAAGTGATTTCCATATTGAGATACACAAGTTATGATCCCTATATGTAGCTAGCTAGTCTTCTGAGTTTTCTTCGCCCGTTTCCCTTTCTTCTTACTGCGACGCAACCATGGACAATCTTCATTGTTTAAGATGATGCTTGGGTCAATTTTTACCTTGAAGGGTGGAATATCGTCAAACTTATTATAATCTTCTGACATGTCTGTCTTGTCCTCTACTCCCACGATGTTTCTTTTTCCTGAAAGAACTATGTGCCGCTTTGGCTCATCGTATGATGTGTCCTCTTGCCTTTCTTTTCTTTTTTCGGTTTGCTAGACATATCCTTCACATAAAAAACCTGAGCCACTTCACCGGCTAGGACGAATGGTTCGGTGTCGTACCCTAGATTCTTGAAATCCACCGTAGTCATTCCGTCTTTGCGGGTCTACCTGCACCCGTCTTTCAGGTTGAACCATTTACACCGGAACAAAGGGACCTTGAAATTAGGTCCATAGTCAAGTTCCCATATCTCCTCTATGTACCCATAATATGTGACCTTGTTCCCATTGCCATCTTCTGCATCAAAGCGGACACCACTGTTTTGGTTGGTGCTCTTTTTGTCTTGGGCGAAAGTGTAAAATGTGTTCCCATTAATCTCGTACCCTTGAAAAGTCGATATAGTAGAAGATGGTTGCTTGGCCAACAAGTACAACTGCTCGTCATCGGTGACATTCATGAGACGTGTTTGCAACCAACCGCCGAAAGTCTTCATGTGTTCTCCATCAATCCAATCTTCACGTTGCTCCGGGTATTTAGAGCGTAAGATCTCCTTGTGTTCCTCTTTGTACGGAGCCACCAAGATGGAATTATGTAGAACTGTGTAGTGTGCTTGAGTGAAAGAATGTCCGTCCATACACGTTGCTGATTTCTTTCCTAGCGTGCCTTTTCCACGCAGTCTCCCCTCATAGCGCGATTCAGGAACACCGATCGGCTTAAGGTCAGGAATAAAGTCAACACAAAACTCAATGACCTCCTCTGTTCCATAGCCCTTGGAGATGCTTCCTTCTGGCCTAGCATGGTTATGAACGTACTTCTTTAAGACTCCCATGAATCTCTCAAAGGGGAACATGTTGTGTAGAAATACAGGACCGAGAACGCCAATCTCTTCGACCAGGTGAACTAGGAGATGTGTCATAATATTGAAGAAGGATGGTGGGAACACCAACTCGAAGCTGACTAGACATTGGACCACATCCTTTTGTAAATTTTGTAGAGTAAGTGGATTGATCACCTTCTGAGAAATTGCATTGAGGAACGCACATAGCTTCACAATGGGTACTCGAACATTTTCCGGCAGAAGCCCCCTCAATGCAATCGGAACTAATTGTGTCATAATCACGTGGCAGTCATGAGACTTTAGGTTTTGAAACTTTTTCTCCGACATGTTTATTATTCCCTTTATATTCGACGAGAAGCCAGACGGGACCTTGATGCTACTCAGGACTTCAAAAAAGATCTCCTTCTCCTCTTTGGTAAGAGCATAGGCTGGCAGGACCTTGATACTTCTCTGGATTCAGGTTGTTTCCTTCGTGGATACTTTGCTGGTCCTGCCGTGCATCCGGTGTATCTTTTGTCTTCCCATACACGCCCAAGAAGTTTAGCAGGTTCACGCAAAGATTTTTCATCACGTGCATCACGTCGATTGCAGAGTGAACCTCTAAGAATTTCCAGTAGGGTAGCTCCCAAAATATCGACTTCTTCTTCCACATGGGTAAGTGTCCGTCAACATCATGCGGAACAGATTGTCCGCCGGGACCCTTTCCAAAGATCACTTTTAAATCCTTGACCATATCATATATAACTTCCCCATTAGGGCGGGTAGGCTTCGTTCGGTTATCTGCCTCACCTCCGAAATGCTTTCCTCTCTTTCTTACGTGATGTTGTTTTGGAAGAAATCGACGATGCCCTGTGTACACATTCTTGTTTCCCAAATAATTATCGGTCTCACCTAAACAGTGTGTGCATGCATTGTATCCCTTGTTTGACTGCCCTGAAATGTTACCAAGAGCAGGCCAATCATTGATGGTTACAAATAACAACGCTCGTAGGTTAAATTCCTTTTGTTCGTGCTCATCCCACACAGGTACACCTTCGTCACGTCACAACTCTAAAAGTTCTTCAACCAATGGCCTCAGGTACACATCAATGTCGTTGCCGGGTTGCTTCGGGCCCTGGATGAGCACTGGCATCATAATGAACTTCCGCTTCATGCACAACCAAGGAGGAAGGTTATAGATACATAGAGTCACTGGCCAGGTGCTATGGAGCTCGCTCCCGAAAGGATTAAAGCCATCGTACTTAGACCAAATCTTAAGTTCCTTGCATCATCTGAAAATGACTTGAACTCTCTGTCGATTTTTCTCCACTTTGCGAATTCGCGTCGGCGGGGTGTCTCGGCATCACATCTTTCTTACGGTCCTCTTTGTGCCATCGCAACAACTTGGCATGCTCTTTGTTACGGAACAAACGTTTCAACCGTGGTATTATAGGAGCATACCACATCACCTTCACAGAACCCTCTTCCGGGGTGGACTCACCCTCAACATCGCCGAGGTCATCTCGCCTTTGATCTTATACCTCAATGCACTACATACCGGGCATGCATTCAAATTCTCGTACTCCCGCGGTAGAGGATGCGGTCATTGATGCATGCATGTATCTTCTGCACCTCTAATCCTAGAGGGCAGACAACCTTCTTTGCTTCGTACGTGCTAGAGGGCAACACGTTCTCCCCCGAAGCATCTTCTTTATTATTTTCAGCAACTTTTCAAATCCCTTGTCGAAGTACCATTCGTGCCTTCCATTGCAGCAATTCCAGCGTGGTACCCAGCTTTTTCTGACCATTTTCGCAATTTGGGTACAACAGTTTGTTGTGATCCTCTAACATTTTCTCCAACTTCAACCTCTCCTTTTCATTTCCGCAGTTCATCTTCGCATCAAGAATGGCCCGACCCAAATCGTCATCCGGGTCATCAAAAATCGGCTCATCGAAAATGGGCTCTTCTTCAGCTTCGTCTTCCCCCATTCTACTACCACCGTCTTCAGTGAATAAGGGATAGTTGTCACTATCCTCTTCTTCTTCGTTGTCTTCCAATATAACCCCTCTTTCTCCGTGCTTGGTCCAACAATTATAGCTGGGCATGAAACCATTCTCCAGCAGGTGGACGTGAAGGGTCTTCGAGGTAGAGTAATCCTTCATATTCTTACAGGAACTACATGGACAATACATGAAACCATTCGACCGCCTGTTTGCCTCAGCCACGTTGAGAAAATAATGCATGCCAGTAATGAACTCGGGATGGCACCGGTCACCGTACATCCATTGTCGACTCATCTGCATTTTATATGTATATCAAAAATCATTAAAATCACAACATCATGGATATATGAGTGACCAACTTAATTAATATTCAAGTTCATCACATAAAACTAATTGTTTTTTATAAAAGAAGAGGGGCTCACCGAGGTGGTACCGTGCCGGCTAGGGGACGACGCTGGCGATCGACAGCGGTAAGGACGGGGATGATACTAATTAAAACCTACAAAACATACCATAATTTCAGCTCAAATTGCATATAAAAAAATAAAATCACTAACTTAGGCATTTCATCGAACACCTTGCTTGCACTACAAAAATAGTACGAGTTAAAACTACCAAAGAACTGAGCTAAAGTAGGAACACCGGAAGGAAGGATGATATTGCTAACCCTTGGATAGATGTATGCCGTTAATCTTGTTAAAATGGTGGAGAAAAATAAAGATTATTGGAGTGTGAGAGGTGGAGAAAAATTTAGAGTGTGAGGAAGAAGAGAAAAATGAGAGCCAGGGGGCTCGGGAAGGGATCTGGGCGATTTGATATAGCTGGTACGAACCGGTACCAAAGGTCCAGCCCGGGCCCCACCACGCGTCTGAATTTTGGCCGAAGACCTTTCGTACCGGTTCCTAACACGAACCGGTACGAAAGCTCCTCACGAACCGGTACCAAATCTCCTCGCCCGCCAGAGCCCTTGAACCGGTGCAGATGACCCCATTGGTACCGGTTCGTAAGGGAACCGGTACCAATGGCTTAGATGGATGAGAGGTTTTCTACTAGTGCTTGAAGTGATCGGTAGCCGTATTCCATAATCCCACACGGATATTGCTGCAGACAAGCTCCATATATCAACTTATCAGTGATGATGATGATGATTGTTTGGATTGGACTGTGCTAGCGTGTATAACGCTTTGAGTAAGACAAACACCAGAATTGGTTTTCCTAACACGATTATCAAGTTCTGTTGGAAAGTTGAACATTGTTGTTGTTATGCGGTTGGTGGAAATAGACCGTATCTTCTTATGGACCACCGAGTACCGTAATAAAATGGTATTTTTATATAAAAAATCAACAAGAGGATAATCCTATATATCATCTTAACTTCACATCAAACCGAGAGCGAACGGGATCGACCTCGTCAGTGGCCATCCTTTTGGAGTTGAAAAACTACATGCCAATTTTGGTTTATTTTTGTTGAAAATTTCTGTAATTTTGTTTTACGTGTGCATGATTTTCTCAATACACAAGATTAAACAAGCGAAGCCATCTCAATCATATTTTAACTGATATATTTCTGTTGATAAAGAATATATTTTCAAAATGAAGCTATCTCGAATGATATGTTTCATGTTTGTAGTTAATTATTTCACATCGTGCATAATTTGAGTGTTACTTACAGATGATATCCAAACTTATTTTGAAAGAAAAATACTACTCGAGCTTTGTGATATAGTTTGCATACCTATACAAGCCGTCCTTGATCAAGGGACAATAATCCTACACGGCCTATACGGCTATACCTGAATGATGTAAAGGTCTCTTAAGATTTTCTCTAATATATACTTCATTTTGAATAAGGTTTTGTGTTCTTAATTCTAAAGCTTTGTAGTTTCAATATTTTGGTTTAGTTTTCAGCTACAATTTTGTAGCATGTTTTCTAAATCTTTTTAATATTTTGTCACCATGTCGCGGCACTTACTTTTTAAGTAAGAAGATGAATTATGTCATTTAGTTTCTTCAGACAATAATCACATGTTATCTTCAGGAATTTGAACACTTACTTGATAGATAACGTCAACTCCTAGTTTACCAAGAAATAACCACCAGAATTGGTTTTCATAACAGGACTATCATGGTATGTTGTAATGTTGAACATTATTTTTGTCATAGGGTTGGCGAAAATAGACAAAGCTGCCTTACGGACCACCGATCGCCTTGAGTAAATGCCATTTTTATATGAAAAACACGACCAGAGGACAACATTTTAGATCAACTTACCGCCACATCGAACCAGGAAGAAATAGGTCCGGCCTCGTTAGTGTTCTTCCTTTCGGAGCACAAAAAACTACATATCAATTTTATTGAGAGAGCTGAGAATAGTACCAAGTCTTCCTAGCACCCATCCACTGTGACTTCTCCAACCTATAAAAATACTCAGGAGCTGTAAAACCTGAATTAGCTTACAACTGTAACCATATCAGACCACCATAGTCAAACAATTGGATACTGATAAAACTCATGATCTCACCATATTGTTTGTACCACCAAAACACCAAGGGCCGAGGTTATATGCCCCCTCCAACCTTCTATAACCCCCCATGTGCTCCATGTCCCTTCACCACTTTCATACTACTTCTTTCTCTATTCTTGTTTGCTGCCTTTCGTGTTCTTGGCGTGCATTTATGTTCCCTTTTAACAAGCCTTCCTCGTTCTTGTTCTTCTTTCCTGAGATCGAAGAACGAACTGGACGTCTTAGTATTCTGTAAAAAGATTTAGCTTCGGTGGTTTATGCACACCATTGGCAACTGTCGTCTGCTGTTTCTCTCGTCCAAAGCCATCTTCTCGCATCAGGTTCAGGCGGCGCCATGACAACGGCCCAGAGCCCAGCGACCGCGGTGGCGGCGGCGGTGGCTGTGGAGAAGAGCAAGCACTGGGCTCCGCACGGCCCGGCGTTGACGGCCTGCCTCGTCAGCATCAACCTGCTCATGATCCTCCTCATCTTCTTCTACTTCTGGCGGTTCTTCTCCGGGAAGCGTGGTCCCTTGGCCCCCGGCGGCGCGGACGAGGAGGCGCCCTCGGCCGACACGTCACCGGCAGCCTCGCCGGGAGGGTCCAGGCGTCTTTGCGACCCCGACCATCCGGACATCGCGTCCTCCCTGCCCGTGACCGTCTTCGACTCCAGCAGCGACGCCGTCGGTGGGAAGGCAGCGCCGGAGTGCGCGGTGTGCATCGTGGAGTTCCGGGACGGCGACCAGGTGCGCCTCTTGCCTCGCTGCGGGCACCGGTTCCACGCTGCGTGCGTCGGCGCGTGGCTGCAGCTCCACTCCACGTGCCCGCTCTGCCGGGCCAGCGTCCTCGCCCCGCCACCCACCGCCGCCGAGCCCAAGAACGACGACCCCAAGGACGACGGCGGCGCGGAGTGCCCGGTGTGAGCTCTGAGCTGGGAAGATGAGATCCACGCCAATGCAGCGGCGATGAGGAGCACGTAACGGCAGACGGGCACAAGATTCTTTCCATCGGTGTCGCTGTCCTCGCGCGAAAGTCGGCGAGGTACGGCTGGCTTCGTCGTTCCTGTTTTCTTGCGTTGATTTCTTTTCATGTTTTGGCCTTTTGGGACTGGCGAGGTACGTAGTACATATTTAGATTAGTCTTCTTATATTTGATGATGCGCGCATGATTGGAATTGCAATATAGACTTGCGCCATGCATGCATGATAGAATTACTACCTGTAATTGAGGTTGTATGTAAATTAATGAAAATCATGATCGACGTTTTGGTGGGTGAATTTCTGGACCCTGTGTCTCCAGACTCCAGAGCCTAGACTGTCCGTGGTACATATATAGTCGCACGGGAAATTACCATACTTGAACTTGTAAATTAATCATTCAACTCCAAGGAGGGATATGTCTGAAGACACACTGCATAATGTGAGAATGAATAAAGGTAAGGTCCTGAACTTGTAGAATGTAATTACCATACTTGAACTTGTAAATTAATCATTCAACTCCAAGGATGGATGTGTCTGAAGACACACTGGGTAACTCCAAGAATGAGAAACAAGCGGGCTCAAACAGAACTTACGAGTTTTGTTTTAATCGGGAAAGGTCCGGATTCTCGAAGGACCTAGTAATTGTATTCATTCATGTTTGGGCAAGACAATACAAAGAGGTCCAATAGAAAATAGAAATTGCTTTCAAGACCTAAATTTACATAAGGCAGCCTGGAAACATAAAGAAGAAATGTGATCGAGTCCTTCTCCACCGCTAAGATGAGCTCCGCTCAACACCCTAGCCAGAATCGCCGTCACGAGGGACACACCACTTGGGATGGTAACTCCGAGGAACTGCAAGTTAAAGCAGCTAGATGGTCTTCGCATCAGCATCACGCCTAGAGGTTGTACATGATCCAAAAACATGCGGTTCAGGTCTTGAGGAGGGCCGTCCTTCGGCCATTAAGAGTAGGGGCGCCAAGACAGCTCCAAATGTCGCAATTCTCCTAGCGAGGATCTCCTAGTAACTCCTACATCACTAATTACGTGCAACACAGGTCTCAAATTGGGCCAAAACCTAGCATCTCCGGTGCCACCATCTCCACGGTGGCCACACATCGAAAGCTAGGTGACAAAATTATACATATCTGGGATGCAACCAAGCTTTATTAGAGGGGAGGTAGAGGTGTTAACGCTGATCACATTCGGCTCCATCCACTGGAGCCCACAAACTGCAACCACAACATCACCCATCAGTAGAAGTCGCTCGCTAGCTCTGGCGGTGAACTCCCTGATTGCGTCATGCCAGAACGCCACATGTGCAAACCTAGACCTAGGCCAGCCCTAAACCTAGCCCTATCGCTATTATCGTACATGTGGGAGAGGATTCCTCACCCTATCTTGAAGATGGGAACCACCGAACAAGAGAGAGACGAGCATGTCGATTCAGATCTTTAAGAGCAGAGAGAGAGGGGATAGAGAGATTGAGATAGAGAGAGAGAGAGAGAGAGATAGAGAGAGAGAGAGAGAGAGAGAGAGAGACGGTTAGAATGAGAGCAGTGGAGAGGAGTAAGAATCCCTTCTCAAGTCAAATCGATCACTTAACGTAGATGTGGGTACTAGAAAGAGGTGGGTTTTTTTCTGAGAGTATGTCAATGGCGTACCATGTCTTTATAGAAGGTGAAATTGCGGGTAGCATGAACTCCATAGTGAGGCTAGTCCAAAGACAACCACCCACGAGAACAACAGTAACAACAATGAGCAATTTGATGTACCATAGGAACACTAATAACACCGGGGCTCCTTTTTCATGATTATATATAGTAAGGAGAGGGAAAGAGATGATGCATTATCCAGTGCAAAATCTGAACGAGCGAAATCGCTGAAGTGCACAATCACTCGGAATGTTTCCAAACCACTGACCTTTCCACAAATCTACAGTACATAGTACCAACTGGCCACACACACCTATAATCGCACTTGCCACACATTTGCTTGCTAGCTGCCAGCTCCATGGACGTGGATGGGTGGTCCATGGAGTCGCTGCAGTGCACGCAACAGTAGAGTCACTAGCAAGAGATTTTACATGCATCGTGTCCCTCAGGTTAGGTCACGCACGTTTCCTATGGTGGTCTGTTGCTGCTTCATCCGTGCACATGTAGTGTCACAGTCACAGATAAGCCTCCATCGGGGATTCACAGCTAACGCCTCCCTTGCTACGCGCCGAACCTAGCTAGCATCTTTCCACCATGCTTCCAAAAATTAGAGTAGACAGGAGCGGTGGCGAGCTGAATACAAAACTATGTTTCCGATCCATCCGATTACGTCGTCGATGTCCTGGTCAGTTATACCGTCCTCAGAACATACCGATTTCGTCCGACACCCGTGCCAATCCTGATGCGCGCGCGGCCTGGAGATGCCGGCAACCAACACCACGTCGGATCGGTGTCGCGGGCATCCTAGTTAATGACCAGCAGGGGGTGTTTCTAGGCGTCACGCTCCGCCGCTGGTTCTCGACCTGTGACGGCTCGCCTCCCTGCGCCGGTGTTGATCGCGGGCTTGATCGCTTCACTAATGGCGTGCCGGCGGGGAACAAGGAGTTCATGAAGTGCCGATTGGCGAACGACAGCGGTGCCGTCATCGAGGTTGACAACGTCGAGCACGTCCAGCGGCTTCTCGTCTTCCCTCCATGATACAGCATCCTTGATGGTGGCGATGGGCCGAACAGCGGCGTGGATGGCCTTAAGTGGAGAGCCTTCGACACTAGTAGATCTACACGTACTACTAGGAAAATGCCTATAGGCACACACAGTTACCGCTGGTGCATGGGCATAGTGGTATGCCGGTACTATTTATCGCCAACACACAACGTGTGTCAGGGATAATGATCGACTAGGTTCGGGCTAGATGAAAATGGAAGCAAATCTAACCGCCAACGCACCACCATATTATATCGGTGCGCTGGGGTAATTTGGTTACCACTGGCGCACCAATATGGTGGTGTGCCGGCGCTAAGTTTTGCTGTCATTTTTGCTCCACACCCCCTCTACCCGTGGATCGCCTTTTCAGTTTTAAAAAAAAATGATAGAACATTCTAAAAATAAAATCTTTCAAGATTCCCGTGTGTTATGTCATTTAGTTTTAATGAAAATTGAAAAACATGAATTTCGATATATTATGCAGAATGATGTCATGTTTCGGTAAAACTAGATTTCTGGTTGCATACGACATCCGACGAAAAACTTTTTTATATCAAAATGTATATGCGCGAAATTTTCTATCCTATTTCAACCACCTATGATCGTTTAGACAATTTTTGGATTCGTCAAATTTAAAATCAAAACAAGACTTTTTCAAGTTTTAAATTTTGATTAAAAAAATAAAAAATTTACCCCCGACGCACGGGCATTATGGTGCACCGACGGTAACCTTAGGTATATAAGTTGAAACAAGCACATCCTCCTCTTCCCCTTCCTCATTTTTCCCTCTTCTCCTCTCATCCTCTTCCTCTCTTCCTCTTCCTGTTCCTACTCTTCCTCTTCCTACTCTCCTCTTCCTCTTCTCCTCTTCCTGCCATGATGTTGCGCCTCGAGCTCTGCCGACCACAACACCTCGTCCTTGGCCTCGAACTCCACTGACCAAGAGCCACCGCCACCGCCTCCTCCACCCCCTCGGCCTCGAGCTCTGATGACCACGCCGCCTCTCCTCCTTGGCCTCGAGCTACGACGACCACGCCACCTCGGCCTCCTCCTTGGCATTGAGCTCCGACGACCACGCTGCCGACACACCGACTCGAGCTACTCCTCGGCCTCAAGATCCAGATTTGTGCAAAATTGCTTTCCTATTTTGAATGTAGGAGGCTTCTTGTAAAAGCATCCCCGCAAGGCTTTTTTTTTATTTCCTAGAATAACTTACTGCCGGCGCACTAAGCAGGTGCGACAGGGATAACTCGTGTTACCGTCGGCGCACCAGCTGGTGCGCCGGTGGTATGCCATTACCACCGACATGTTCCCACCGACAGTAGCCATTTTTGGTGCGCCGACAATAAGGCTTTCCCTAGTATTGCTAGTGTTTTAGTTCGGTTAAACTTCAAGTAAAACTGTTTTGAAAATCATAATGCTTAAGTGAAAGCAGCATGAAAGCTGCGACCATCAACTTTGCCGCTTCTGTGGTCAGATTCTCCTAGGGCACCGTGTGGGACCGGATGCCACGACCATCATCTGAGTTGCCGCCGCAGACTTTGTCCCTTTAGTGAACTCCTTGAAGTCGAGGCAAAAGGTTTTTGTCCATTTGCTACTGTACCTCGACCCCCCCCCCCCTCAGCGCTCGCCGGTGCTCTGCCTTCGCGTGCACCTGTTCCTTGTCCAAGGCCTCGAGAGCCATGGCCTCCACCTCCTCTCCTGTCCCCTCGACGTACAGCCAGAACCGTTCCTCGGGGGCCTTGGCAGCGACATATGCAACGGTTTCCTCCACCTCGATCGCCTCCGAGATGGCGATCGTCGCCGCGTTGGCGTTGTTGGGTAGGGCACACGTGCCATCGCGCTGATTCTTAGCCACGTAGCGTTGTGGTTGCCCACAGATATTATGATGCGGGCTAAGCCCGAGGGTGTGTCCAATCTTCACGGTTTGACCCCGGTGAGTGTGATTGCGGAGGGGGATTCGCGGGGAAGTGGATGAACGCGAAGAACACGATACAAACACACGCACACAACACAATCGGTTTGTTCTCGTTGGCCCGAACCACCAACTCGATAGAAGTTGCAAGGAAAAGACCTTTCGGTAGAAGTCCCGCAAAAAGATCGACGAATCGAAGATCCTATGAATCTAGAAGGGTGAAAAGACCAAAATCAATAGAAGTGCAAGCAAAAGACCCAAAGGTAGAAGTGCAAGCAAAAGATCAAGATTGGTAGAAGTCACCAAAGAGATACAATAGGATTCGATAAGGAGCTCTGGTGGTACAATAGAAATTAATCTAAGGTGGGGGTTTCCCAAATCCACAAAGGGATAATAGAGGCATAAGCCAATTCATCTAAACATCATCTCTCCCTCATGAAGGTGGGGGTAGGTGTCTATTTATAGGCAAGGGGATGAAGGGGTAAGTTACAAGCCAAAGGGGGCTGAGATCTGGCTGAGGTTCCATGGGGCGGAAGTTCCGGCCGTCCTGGGCGGAAGTTCCGGTCCTGGGCGGAAGTTCCGGCCATCAGGGGCGGAAGTTCCAGCCGCAGCTCTTCAGCATGAGCATCTTCAGTCTTGGATGGAATCTGGGCGGAAGTTCCGGCTATTTCGGGTGGAAGTTCCGGCCTGGAGCGTCCAGCTCCTCTTTCTCCTTCTCTTCCATGCTTCCATGACATCGGCCTTGCGTCCTCGGGTCTCCATGGCATCCTCTCTTCTCCCCGTGCTTGTCGTCGAGTTCCTATCATCAAGATATGACAGGGTATGAAGTAGTATATCATCCCAAATAGGCGATTCGAGGCACGCGTAAAGGAGAAGATTCATCTTAGCGTGCCGTCTTGGCGATGAAGCACATGATGCGATGAAGACCGAAGGTCGCCCCGTATCATCTCCCCCTACTTGAAAAAGAGTCGTCCTCGACGATAAATCTTCATGAACGTGTAGAGGAGGTAGATGACACCAACGCTTGAATGTCGCTTCACTCGTCAAGAACCCTATGAATAGCACAAGAAAAGCCAAACAACACTCAAAGCATAGCCAATGTTCCACGGGTTTAGTAAGAGCGCGCAAGTAGAAGGAGGTCACCTTAGCATAATGTCGGTGTGCTCTCATTGAGAGATCTTGTGTAGTAGATATATGGGGTTGAACCCATTCGTTGATGCTCATCCACAAGTCACTTGTACCTTCTGATACGTCTCCAACGTATCTATAATTTCTTATGTTCCATGCTACTTTTATGATGATACACACATGCTTTATAAACACTTTATGTCGTTATTATGCATTTTCCGGAACTAACCGATTGACGAAACCCGAGAAAACCTTCCAGAGCCGCCATCGCGAAACTCCAATTCGGGGGACAGAAGTCTCTGTTCCGGCACCCTGCCGGGACGAGGAATTGCCCCCGGAAGCCATCTCCACCGCCATCTTCACCGCCATCTTCACCGTCATCGCTGCCTCCATGATGAGGAGAGAGTAATTCAACCCCGGGGCTGAGGGCTCCGCTGTAGCTATGTGGTTCATCTCTCTCTTTGTGATCTAGTTGAATATCATCTATGTGCTACTCTAGTGATGTTATTAAAGTAGTCTATTCCTCCTCCATGATGTAATGTTTACAGTGTGTGCATCATGTTGTACTTGGTATAAGCTATGATTGTGATATCTTGTAGATTATGAAGTTAACTATTACTATGATAGTATTGATGTGATCTATTCCCCCTTTCATAGTCTGTCGGTGACGGTGTGCATGCTATGTTATTACTCGGTCTAAATTGCAATGGTCTATTATGCACCCTAAAGGTTACTTAAATATGAATATCGAATGTTGTGGAGCTTGTTAACTCCGGCATTGAGGTGCTCTAGTAGCCCTACACAATTAATGGTGTTCATCATCCAACAAGAGAGTGTAGAGTGGTTTTATTATGTGATCAATGTTGAGAGTGTCCACAAGTGAAAGTATGATCCCTAGTCCTTGTTCTCGAATAGAAAAGCTACACCACAAAGATTCCTATCTCCCACGTCAACTGCACGCCAGCAAGCATTTTCTGGCACCGTTGTCACTGTTTGTTTACTGTTCCACTGCATGTTTACTCGCTGCCATATTTTATTCAGATTGCTATTACCACTCATATACATCCATATTACTTGCATTTTACTATCTATTCGCCGAACTAGTGCACCCATACATCTGACAAGTGTATTGGGTGTGTTGGGGACACAAGAGACTTCTTGTATCGTGATTGCAGGGTTGCTTGAGAGGGATATCTTTGACCTCTTCCTCCCTGAGTTCGATAAACCTTGGGTGATCCACTTAAGGGAAAACTTGCTGCTGTTCTACAAACATCTGCTCTTGGAGGCCCAACACTGTCTACAGGAAAAGAAGCGTGAGTAGACATCAAGCTATTTTCTGGCGCCGTTGCTGGGGAGGAAAGGTAAAAGGCACTCACACTCCGATCCCAGGTAACTAAGCTATTTTCTGGCGCCGTTGTAAGTGCTCGAAGCAATTTCATTTAGATCCTGCAATTGCATCTTTTTGTTTCTTGTTTTTATTTTTCACTAGTTAGGCATAATGGAAAACAATAGTGAGATTTTTAATCTATTTCCTGAGCTAAGACATGGATTGTTTGATGCGAAAATTAAAAAACCTATGGAACCTTATTTGCATGCTAGTAGCAATAATATTAGTATGAACGCTTTGAACACCATTGTTGCTAATGATATGGAAAATTCTAAGCTTTGGGAAGCTAGTTTTGATGAGCATGATATTTTTAGTCCCCCAAGCATGGAGGAGAAAATTTTCTTTGATGATATTTTGCCTCCTATTTATGATGATTATAATGATAGTGGTCTTTTGGTGCCGCCTACTATGGAGGATAAGTTTAATTATGATTACAATATGCCTCCTATATTTGATGATGAGAATAATAATGATAGCTACTTTGTTGAATTTTCTCCCACTATTACTAATAAAATTGATTATACTTATGTGGAGAGTAATGATACTTTTATGCATGTAGCTCATGATAAGAATGCTTCATGTGATAGTTATATTATTGAGTTTGTTCATGATGCTACTGACAATATTTATGAGAGAGTAAAATATGGTTGTAGAAATTTTCATGTTACTTAAACACCTCTCTATATGCTGAAATTTTTGAAGTTACACTTGTTTTATCTTTCTATGCTTGTTGCATTATGCTTCATGAATTTGTTTATTTACAAGATTCCTTTTCATAGGAAGTGGGTTAGGCTTAAATTTGTTTTCAATTTGCTTCTTGATGCTCTCTTTTGCTTCAACTACTATTTCTTGCGAGTGCATCATTGAAATTGCTGAGCCCATCTTAATGGCTATAAAGAAAGCACTTCTTGGGAGATAACCCATGTTTTTATTTTACTACAGCAATTTTGTTTTATATTTGAGTCTTGGAAGTTGTTACTACTGTAGCAACCTCTCCTTATCTTTATTTTATTGCATTGTTGTGCCAAGTAAAGTCTTTGATAGTAAGGTTGCTACTAGATTTGGATTACTGCGCAGAAACAGATTTCTTGCTGTCACGAATTTGGGCAGTGTTCTCTGTAGGCAACTCAGAAAAATCTGCTAGTTTACGTGCGTGATCCGCAGATATGTACGCAACTTTCATTCAATTTGAGCATTTTCATCTGAGCAAGTCTGGTGCCTCTAAAAAATTCGTCTTTACGGACTGTTCTGTTTTGACAGATTCTGCCTTTTATTTCGCATTGCCTCTTTTGCTGTGTTGGATGGATTTCTTTGTTCCATTAACCTTCAGAAGCTTTGGGTAATGTCCAGAAGTGTTAAGAATGATTGTGTCACCTCTGAACATGTGAATTTTTGATTATGCACTAACCCTCTAATGAGTTTGTTTTGAGTTTGGTGTGGAGGAAGTTTTCAAGGATCAAGAGAGGAGGATGATACAATATGATCAAGGAGAGTGAAAGCTCTAAGCTTGGGGATGCCCCCGGTGGTTCATCCTTGCATATTTCAAGAAGACTCAAGCATCTAAGCTTGGGGATGCCCAAGGCATCCCCTTCTTCATCGACAAATTATCAGGTTCCTCTAGTGAAACTATATTTTTATTCTATCACATCTTATGTGCTTTACTTGGAGCGTCTGTGTGCTTTTATTTTCGTTTTTGTTATTTTCATTCTCTGAATAAATGCTTGTGTGGGAGAGAGACACGCTCCGCTGGTTCATATGAACACATGTGTTCTTAGCTTTTAATGTTCATGGCGAAGGTTGAAACTGCTTCGTTCATTGTTATATGGTTGGAAACAGAAAATGCTACATGTGGTAATTGGTATGATGTCTTGAATAACTTGATACTTGGCAATTGTTGTGCTCATATAGACTATGTTTAAGCTCTTGCATCATATACTTTGCACCTATTAGTGAAGAAATACATAGAGCTTGTTAAAATTTGGTTTGCATGATTGGTCTCTCTAAGGTCAAGATATTTTCTGGTAAAGGTGTTTGAACAACAAGGAAGACAGTGTAGAGTCTTATAATGCTTGCAATATGTTCTTATGTGAGTTTTTCTGTACCGGTTCATACTTGTGTTTTCTTCAAACAACCTTGCTAGCCTAAGCCTTGTATTGAGAGGGATTACTTCTCGTGCATCCAAATCCTTGAGCCAAAAACTATGCCATTTGTGTACACCATACCTACCTACTACATGGTATTTTCTGCCATTCCAAAGTAAAGTGCTTGAGTGCTACCTTTAAACAATTCAAAAGTTATTACCTCTTATTTGTGTCAATGTTTTATAGCTCATGATGAAGTATGTGGTGTTTATCTTTCAATCTTGTTGGGCAACTTTCACCAATGGACTAGTGGCTTCATCTGCTTATCCAATAATTTTGCAAAAAGAGCTGGCAATGGGATTCCCAGTCCCAAATTAATTAACCTTCATAATTTTACAAAAAAATAGACACTCCTCCATGGTATGTGATTGTTGGACGGCACCCGAGGATTCGGTTAGCCATGGCTTGAGAAAGCAAAGGTGGGGAGGAGTGTCATCTAAATAAAACTAAAATAAAAAGGCACTCCTTCATGGTATGAGATTGTTGGCAGGCACCCGAGGATTCGGTTAGCCATGGTTTGTGAAAGAAAAGGTTGGAAGGAGTGCCACCCAAAAATAAAAATGTTTCATGGGAGCCGCTCTTTGAAGGTTTGTCTGGCAAGGGGGTTAGAGTGCCCATTACCATTCGTTGACAACAACAAACACCTCTCAAAACTTTACTTTTATGCTCTCTCTATGTTTTCAGAATAAAAGCTCTAGCACAAATATAGCAATCAATGCTTCCCTCTGCGAAGGGCCATTCTTCTACTTTTTATGTTGAGTCAGTTTACCTATTTCCTTCCACCTTAGAAGCAAACACTTGTGTTAACTGTGCATTGATTCTTACATACTTGCATATTTTCATTCATCATATTACTCTGTATTGACAATTATCCATGAGATATGTATGTTACAAGTTGAAACCAACCGCTGAAACTTAATCTTCCTTTGTGTTGCTTCAATGCCTTTATTTAGAATCTATTGCTTTATGAGTTAACTCTTATGCAAGACTTATTGATGCTTGTCTTGAAAGTACTATTCATGAAAAGTCTTTGCTATATCATTCAGTTGTTTAATCATTGTCTTTACCATTGCTTTGAATCGCTGCATTCATCTCATATGCTTTACAATAGTATGATCGAGATTATGTTGGTAGCATGTCACTTCAGAAATTATTCTTTTATCATTTACCTACTCGAGGACGAGTAGGAACTAAGCTTGGGGATGCTGATACGTCTCCAACGTATCTATAATTTCTTATGTTCCATGCTACTTTTATGATGATACACACATCTTTTATAAACACTTTATGTCATTATTATGCATTTTCCGGAACTAACCGATTGACGAAACCCGAGAAAACCTTCCAGAGCCGCCGCCATCGCGAAACTCCAATTCGGGGGACAGAAGTCTCTGTTTCGGCACCCTGCCGGGACGGGGAATTGCCCCCGGAAGCCATCCCCACCGCCATCTTCACCGCCATCTTCACCGTCATCGCTGCCTCCATGATGAGGAGGGAGTAATTCACCCCCGGGGCTGAGGGCTCCGCTGTAGCTATGTGGTTCATCTCTCTCTCTTTGCGATCTAGTTGAATATCATCTATGTGCTACTCTAGTGATGTTATTAAAGTAGTCTATTTCTCCTCCATGATGTAATGTTGACAGTGTGTGCATCATGTAGTACTTGGTATAAGCTATGATTGTGATCTCTTGTAGATTATGAAGTTAACTATTACTATGATAGTATTGATGTGATCTATTCCCCCTTTCATAGTCTGTCGGTGACGGTGTGCATGCTATGTTATTACTCGGTCTAAATTGCAATGGTCTATTATGCACCCTAAAGGTTACTTAAATATGAATATCGAATGTTGTGGAGCTTGTTAACTCCGGCATTGAGGTGCTCTAGTAGCCCTACACAATTAATGGTGTTCATCATCCAACAAGAGAGTGTAGAGTGGTTTTATTATGTGATCAATGTTGAGAGTGTCCACTAGTGAAAGTATGATCCCTAGGCCTTGTTCCCGAATAGAAAAGCTACACCACAAAGATTCCTATCTCCCACGTCAACTGCACGCCAGCAAGCATTTTCTGGCGCCGTTGTCACTGTTTGTTTACTGTTCCACTGCATGTTTACTCGCTGCCATATTTTATTCAGATTTCTATTACCACTCATATACATCCATATTACTTGCATTTTACTATCTCTTCGCCGAACTAGTGCACCCATACATCTGACAAGTGTATTGGGTGTGTTGGGGACTGCTGCGCGTGGTTGACGTATGTCTTTTCCGTTCAACACGCGTCTGTTGGGAACCCCAAGAGGAAGGCGTGATGCGTACAGCAGTAAGTTTTCCCTCAGTAAGAAACCAAGGTTTATCGAACCAGTAGGAGCCAAGAAGCACGTTGAAGGTTGAAGGCGGCGAGATGTAGTGCGGCGCAACACCAGGGATTCCGGCACCAACGTGGAACCTGCACAACACAACCAAAGTACTTTGCCCCAACGAAACAGTGAGGTTGTCAATCTCACCGGCTTGCTGTAACAAAGGATTAGATGTATAGTGTGGATGATGATTGTTTGCAGAGAACAGTGGAACAAGTATTGCAGTAGATTGTATTCGATGTAAAAGAATAGGACAGGGGTCCACAGTTCACTAGTGGTGTCTCTCCCATAAGATAAATAGCATGTTGGGTGAACAAATTACAGTTGGGCAATTGACAAATAGAGAGGGCATGACAATGCACATACATGATATGATGAGTATTGTGAGATTTAATTGGGCATTACGACAAAGTACATAGACCGCTATCCAGCATGCATCTATGCCTAAAAAGTCCACCTTCAGGTTATCATCCGAACCCCTTCCAGTATTAAGTTGAAAACAACAGACAATTGCATTAAGTATGGTGTGTAATGTAATCAATAACTACATCCTCGGACATAGCATCAATGTTTTATCCCTAGTGGCAACAGCACATCCACAACCTTAGAACTTTCTGTCACTGTCCCAGATTTAATGGAGGCATGAACCCACTATCGAGCATAAATACTCGCTCTTGGAGTTAAGAGTAAAAACTTGGCCAGAACCTCTACTAATAACGGAGAGCATGCAAGATCATAAACAACACATAGGTAATAGATTGATAATCAACATAACATAGTATTCTCTATCCATCGGATCCCAACAAACACAACATATAGCATTACAGATAGATGATCTTGATCATGTTAGGCAGCTCACAAGACCCGACAATGAAGCACAATTAGGAGAAGTCGACCATCTAGCTACTGCTATGGACCCATAGTCCAGGGGTGAACTACTCACTCATCACTCCGGAGGCGACCATGGCGGTGAAGAGTCCTCCGGGAGATGATTCCCCTCTCCGGCAGGGTGCCGGAGGCGATCTCCTGAATCCCCCGAGATGGGATTGGCGGCGGCGGCGTCTCTGGAAGGTTTTCCGTATCGTGGCTCTCGGTACTGGAGGTTTCGCGACGAAGACTATATGTAGGCGGAAGGGCAGGTCAGGGGGCCACACGAGGGCCCCACACGCTAGGGCCGCGCGGCCCCCCCTGGGGCGTGCCGCCCTAGTGTGGCGGCGCCCCGTGGCCCCACTTCGTCTTCCCTTCAGTCTTCAGGAAGCTTCATGGCAAAATAGGCCCCTGGGCGTTGATTTCGTCCAATTCCGAGAATATTTCCTTACTAGGATTTCTGAAACCAAAAACAGCAGAAAACAGCAACTGGCTCTTCGGCATCTCGTTAATAGGTTAGTGCCAGAAAATGCATAAATATGACATAAAGTATGCATAAAACATGTAGATATCATCAATAATGTGGCATGGAACATAAGAAATTATCGATACGTCGGAGACGTATCAGCATCCCCAAGCTTAGTTTCTGCTCGTCCCGAGGTGTAAACGATAACAAAGATAATTTCTGGAGTGACATGCCATCATAACCTTGATCATACTATTGTAAGCATATGTAATGAATGCAGCGATCAAAACAATGGTAAATGACATGAGTAAACAAATGAATCATATAGCAAAGACTTTTCATGAATAGTACTTCAAGACAAGCATAAATAAGTCTTGCATAAGAGTTAACTCATAAAGCAACAATTCAAAGTAAAGGTATTGAAGCAACACAAAGGAAGATGAAGTTTCAGCGGTTGCTTTCAACTTGTAACATGTATATCTCATGGATATTGTCAATGTAAAGTAATATAACAAGTGCAATATGCAAGTATGTAGGAATCAATGCACAGTTCACACAAGTGTTTGCTTCTTGAGGTGGAGAGAAATAGGTGAACTGACTCAACAATAAAAGTAAAAGAAAGGCCCTTCGCAGAGGGAAGCATTGATTGCTATATTTGTGCTAGAGCTTTGTTTTTGAAAACAAGAAACAATTTTGTCAACGGTAGTAATAAAGCATATGTGTTATGTAAATTATATCCTACAAGTTGCAAGCCTCATGCATAGTATACTAATAGTGCCCGCACCTTGTCCTAATTAGCTCGGATTACCGGGATTATCATTGCAATGCATATGTTTTAACCAAGTGTCACAAAGGGGTACCTCTATGCCGCCTGTACAAAGGTCTAAGGAGAAAGCTCGCATTGGATTTCTCGCTATTGATTATTCTCAACTTAGACATCCATACCGGGACAACATAGACAACAGATAATGGACTCCTCTTTTATGCATAAGCATGTAGCAACAATTAATTTTCTCATATGAGATTGAGGATATTTGTCCAAAACTGAAACTTCCACCATGGATCATGGCTTTAGTTAGCGGCCCAATGTTCTTCTCTAACATTATGCATGCTCTAACCATTAAATGAGTGGTAAATCTCCCTTACTTCAGACAAGACGGACATGCATAACAACCCACATGATATTCAACAAAGAGTAGTTGATGGCGTCCCCAGGAACATGGTTATCGCTCAACAAGCAACTTAATAAGAGATAAAGTGCATAAGTACATATTCAATACCACAATAGTTTTTAGGCTATTTGTCCCATGAGCTATATATTGCAAAGGTAGAGGATAGAAATTTAAAGGTAGCACTCAAGCAATTTACTTTGGAATGGCGGAGAAATACCATATAGTAGGTAGGTATGGTGGACACAAATGGCATAGTGGTTGGCTCAAGGATTTGGATGCATGAGAAGTATTCCCTCTCGATACAAGGTTTAGGCTAGCAAGGTTTATTTGAAACAAACACAAGGATGAACCGGTGCAGCAAAACTCACATAAAAGACATATTGTAAACATTATAAGACTCTACACCGTCTTCCTTGTTGTTTAAACTCAATACTAGAAATTATCTAGACCTTAGAGAGACCAATTATGCAAACCAAATTTTAGCAAGCTCTATGTATTTCTTCATTAATAAGTGCAAAGTATATGATGCAAGAGCTTAAACATGAGCACAACAATTGCCAAGTATCACATTATCCAAGACATTTTAGCAATTACTACATGTAGCATTTCCCGATTCCAACCATATAACAATTTAACGAAGAAGATTCAACCTTCGCCATGAATACTATGAGTAAAGCCTAAGGACATATTTGTCCATATGCAACAGCGGAGCGTGTCTCTCTCTCACACAAAGAATGCTAGGATCCATTTTATTCAAACAAAACAAAAACAAAAAACAAACCAACGCTCCAAGCAAAGTACATAAGATGTGATGGAATAAAAATATAATTTCACTAGAGGAACCTGATAATGTTGTCGATGAAGAAGGGGATGCCTTGGGCATCCCCAAGCTTAGACGCTTGAGTCTTCTTGATATATGCAGGGGTGAACCACCGGGGCATCCCCAAGCTTAGAGCTTTCACTCTCCTTGATCATGTTGTATCATCTCCCTCTCTTGATCCTTGAAAACTTCCTCCACACCAAACTCAAAACAACTCATTAGAGGGTTAGTGCACAATCAAAATTTACATGTTCAGAGGTTACACAATCATTCTTAACACTTCTGGACATTGCACAAAGCTACTAAAAGTCAATGGAATCGAAAAATCCATCAAGCATAGCAAAACAGGCAATGCGAAATAAAAAGGCAGAATCTGTCAAAACAGAACAGCTCGTAAAGACGAATTTCTAAGAGGCACCAGACTTGCTCAAATGAAAATGCTCAAATTGAATGAAAGTTGCGTACATATCTGAGGATCACTCACGTAAATTGGCATAATTTTCTGAGTTACCTACAGAGAATTAGGCCCAGATTCGTGACAGCAAAGAAATCTGTTTCTGTGCAGTAATCCAAATCTAGTATGAACCTTACTATCAACGACTTTACTTGGCACAACAATGCAAAAAACTAAGATAAGGAGAGGTTGCTACAGTAGTAACAACTTCCAAGACTCAAATATAAAATAAAGGTGCTGTAGTAAAATAAACACATGGGTTATCTCCCAAGAAGTGCTTTCTTTATAGCCATTAAGATGGGCTCAGTAATTTCAATGATGCACTCACAAGAAATAAGAGTTGAAGCAAAAGAGAGCATCAAAAAGCAAATTCAAAACAAGTTTAAGCCTAACCCATTTCCAATGAAAAGGAATCTTGTAAATAAACAAATTCATGAAGAACAAAGTGACAAGCATAGGAAGGCAACACAAGCTCAACTTCAAGATTCTCAACATAAAGAGGGGAAACTTAATATTATTAAGATGCATATAACCATGTTTCCCTCTCTCATAATAACTTTCAGTAACATCATGAACAAAGTCAACGATATAACTATCACATAAAGCATTCTTATCATGAGTTTCATGCATAAAATAATTTCTACTCCCAACATAAGCATAGTCATTCTTATTAATTGTAGTGGGAGCAAATTCAACAGGGTAGCTATCATTATCACCATAATCATCAAATATAGGAGGCATTGTATAATCATAATTAACTTTATCCTCCATAGTAGGTGGCACCAAAATACCACTATCATCATAAATGGGAGGCAAAGTGTCATCAAAGTAAATTTTCTCCTCCATGCTTGGGGGACTAAAAATATCATGCTCATCAAAACCAGCTTCCCCAAGCTTAAATTCTTCCATAGCATTAGCAATAATAGTGTTCAAAGCATTCATACTAATAACATTGCCATTAGCACACGTATAAAGTTCCATAGGTTTTTTAATTTTCTCTTCAAACACCTCATGTCCTAACTCAAGATAAATACTATAAAGATCTCTAATATTTTTGTTGTTTTCCATTAAGCCTAACTAGTGAAATAAAAACATGCATGGAATTGAGTAAAGTAAAACAAGTAACTAATTTTTTTGTTTTTGATATAAATAAAGCAAACAAAGCAGTAAATAAAATAAAGTAAAGCAAGACAAAAACAAAGTAAAGAGATTGGAAGTGGAGACTCCCCTTGCAGCGTGTCTTGATCTCCCCGGCAACGGCGCCAGAAAATCTTCTTGCTGCGCGTGGTTGACGTATGTCTTTTCCGTTCAACACGCGTCTGTTGGGAACCCCAAGAGGAAGGCGTGATGCGTACAGCAGTAAGTTTTCCCTCAGTAAGAAACCAAGGTTTATCGAACCAGTAGGAGCCAAGAAGCACGTTGAAGGTTGAAGGCGGCGAGATGTAGTGCGGCGCAACACCAGGGATTCCGGCGCCAACGTGGAACCTGCACAACACAACCAAAGTACTTTGCCCCAACGAAACAGCGAGGTTGTCAATCTCACCGGCTTGCTGTAACAAAGGATTAGATGTATAGTGTGGATGATGATTGTTTGCAGAGAACAGTAGAACAAGTATTGCAGTAGATTGTATTCGATGTAAAAGAATAGGACCGGGGTCCACAGTTCACTAGTGGTGTCTCTCCCATAAGATAAATAGCATGTTGGGTGAACAAATTACAGTTGGGCAATTGACAAATAGAGAGGGCATGACAATGCACATACATGATATGATGAGTATTGTGAGATTTAATTGGGCATTACGACAAAGTACATAGACCGCTATCCAGCATGCATCTATGCCTAAAAAGTCCACCTTCAGGTTATCATCCGAACCCCTTCCAGTATTAAGTTGAAAACAACAGACAATTGCATTAAGTATGGTGCGTAATGTAATCAATAACTACATCCTCAGACATAGCATCAATGTTTTATCCCTAGTGGCAACAGCACATCCACAACCTTAGAACTTTCTGTCACTGTCCCAGATTTAATGGAGGCATGAACCCACTATCGAGCATAAATACTCCCTCTTGGAGTTAAGAGTAAAAACTTGGCCAGAGCCTCTACTAATAACGGAGAGCATGCAAGATCATAAACAACACATAGGTAATAGATTGATAATCAACATAACATAGTATTCTCTATCCATCAGATCCCAACAAACACAACATATAGCATTACAGATAAATGATCTTGATCATGTTAGGCAGCTCACAAGACCCGACAATGAAGCACAATTAGGAGAAGACGACCATCTAGCTACTACTATGGACCCATAGTCCAGGGGTGAACTACTCACTCATCACTCCGGAGGCGACCATGGCGGTGAAGAGTCCTCCAGGAGATGATTCCCCTCTCCGGCAGGGTGCCGGAGGCGATCTCCTGAATCCCCCGAGATGGGATTGGCGGCGGCGGCATCTCTGGAAGGTTTTCCGTATCGTGGCTCTCGGTACTGCGGGTTTCGCGACGAAGACTATATGTAGGCGGAAGGGCAGGTCAGGGGGCCACACGGGGGCCCCACACGCTAGGGCAGCGCGGCCCCCCCTGGGCCGCGCCGCCCTAGTGTGGCGGCGCCCCGTGGCCCCACTTCGTCTTCCCTTCGGTCTTCTGGAAGCTTCGTGGCAAAATAGGCCCCTGGGCGTTGATTTCGTCCAATTCCGAGAATATTTCCTTACTAGGATTTCTGAAACCAAAAACAGCAGAAAACAAAGAATCGGCTCTTCGGCATCTCGTTAATAGGTTAGTGCCGGAAAATGCATAAATATGACATAAAGTATGCATAAAACATGTAGATATCATCAATAATGTGGCATGGAACATAAGAAATTATCGATACGTCGGAGACGTATCAGGGACACAAGAGACTTCTTGTATCGTGATTGCAGGGTTGCTTGAGAGGGATATCTTTGACCTCTTCCTCCCTGAGTTCGATAAACCTTGGGTGATCCACTTAAGGGAAAACTTGCTGCTGTTCTACAAACCTCTGCTCTTGGAGGCCCAACACTGTCTAAAGGAAAAGAAGCGTGAGTAGACATCACCTTCACACAACAAAGACCAAGCAATGTATATGTGTGCGTGATAGAGGAGCATATCATCAATGACATGTCCATTCATGTTCACAACACCGTTAGCACAACACAAATTTATTAAGAATAATGCATGTGCAAGGTCAATGTGTACGAACTCCATATGAACATCTTCTAAATGTGGGAACACAAAAACTCCAAATTGTGAGACGACCATGGTGTCCATCTCATGTATAAACTCATGTGCATTATTGCACTCAAGGCATCGGAAAGAGAAATTGTTCAACATCCTTGAAGCAATAAGGGGAGAATTTGGCAAAAACACATACGGAAAAGTGTCTGAAATATCATCAACATGTGTGCACACAAACCATTGGAAAGAGAAATTGGTCCTCATATTTGGTGCAACACACAACATATCATCCAAAAAGTTCATCAAGGAAACATTTGCACAACCGTGCGTGCCAACAAACCAAAGGAAAGAGAAATTGCTCAACTTGTTTGAGGCAACACCAACGGTACAAATCACATCATCATGCTTGCAAAAGAACCAAGAGAAAGAGAAATTGTTCGACATGTTCAATGCAAAGCATGGGAAAGGTATTAGAGCCGGGTTCGATCTTGAACTCACTTGTATTATGCTCTCTAGAGCTCTCTTTGTCAACTCGTGCTCAATCGAGGTTGACATTGGTATTCTTGTACCTACACACACAATAGGCAAAGCAAAGAACGTGTGCGCATGGTATATGAACACATCATCCATCATGATGGTCCATTTCTTTTGCACATCACCATTAGCGTTAAGCAAAGCATCATAATAGATATGGTGAATATGCATAGTAAATATGAGTGATGTCTACGGGAGCTTCTATTCTTGTAGACAGTGTTGGGCCTCCAAGAGCAGAGGGTTGTAGAACAGCAGCAAGTTTCCCTTAAGTGGATCACCCAAGGTTTATCGATCTCAGGGAGGAAGAGGTCAAAGATATCCCTCTCATGCAACCCTGCAACCACAAAGCAAGAAGTCTCTTGTGTCCCCAACACACCTAATAGGTGCACTAGTTCGGCGAAGAGATAGTGAAATACAAGTGGTATGAATATATATGAGCAGTAGCAACGGCACCAGAAAAGTGTTTGGCTGCCCAGGACTGGCGTGTGGTTGATGGTGGTAATATTGCGGACAGTACAGATGCAGTAGAACAGCAAACAAGCAGCGATAGCAGTATTGGAAACAAGGCCTAGGGATTATACTTTCACTAGTGGACACTCTCAACATTGATCACATAACAGAATAGATAAATGCTAGACTCTACACCCTCTTGTTGGATGATGAACACCACTAATTGTGTAGGATTACACGAACCCTCAATGCCGGAGTTAACAAGCTCCACAATATTCGATATTCATATTTAAATAACCTTAGAGTGCATGACAGATCAACATAACCAAATAGATCACATCAATACCATCATAGTAATAGTTAACTTCATAATCTGCAAGAGATCACAATCATAAACTACGCCAAGTACTACATGATGCACACACTGTCCACATTACATCATGCAGGAGGAATAGAGTACTTTAATAACATCACTAGAGTAGCACATAGATGAATTGTGATACAAAACTCATATGAATCTCAATCATGTAAGGCAGCTCATGAGATCATTGTATTGAAGTACATAGGAGAGAGATTAACCACATAGCTACCGGTACAGCCCTGAGCCTCGATGGAGAACTACTCCCTCCTCATGGGAGACAGCAGCGTCGATGAAGATGGCGGTGGTGTCGATGGAGAAGCCTTCCGGGGGCACTTCCCCGTCCCGGCGGCATGCCGGAACAGAGACTCCTGTCCCCCAGATCTTGGCTTCGCGATGGCGGCGGCTCTGGAAGGTTTCTCGTACCGTGGCTTTTTTTCTCGAGGTTTTAGGTCGAGGGGCTTCTTATAGGCGAAGAGGCGGCGTCAGAAGGTCAACGAGGCGACGACACGCTAGGGCCGCGCGGCCAGGGGGTGGGCCGCGTCGGCCTATCATCTGGTGGGCCTGTGGCCCCCCTCTGGTGACTCTCGGGTGTTCTGGAAGCTTCCGGGGATTCTAAGATGCTGGGCGTTGATTTTGTCCAATTCCGAGAATATTTCCTTACTAGGATTTCTGAAACCAAAAACAGCAGAAAACAGGAACTGGCACTTTGGCATCTCGTCAATAGGTTAGTTCCGGAAAACGCATAAAAACGACATAAAGTATGCATAAAACATGTAGATATCATCAATAATGTGGCATGGAACATAAGAAATTATCGATACGTCGGAGACGTATCAGCATCCCCAAGCTTAGTTTCTGCTCGTCCCGAGCAGGTAAACGATAACAAAGATAATTTCTGGAGTGACATGCCATCATAACCTTGATCATACTATTGTAAACACATGTAATGAATGCAGCGATCAAAACAATGGTAAATGACATGAGTAAACAAATGAATCATATAGCAAAGACTTTTCATGAATAGTACTTTCAAGACAAGCATCAATAAGTCTTGCATAAGAGTTAACTCATAAAGCAATAATTCAAAGTAAAGGTATCGAAGCAACACAAAGGAATATTAAGTTTCAGCGGTTGCTTTCAACTTGTAACATGTATATCTCATGGATAATTGTCAATGTAAAGTAATATAACAAGTGCAATATGCAAGTATGTAGGAATCAATGCACAGTTCACACAAGTGTTTGCTTCTTGAGATGGAGAGAAATAGGTGAACTGACTCAACATAAAAGTAGAAGAAAGGCCCTTCAACGAGGGAAGCATCGATTGCTATATTTGTGCTAGAGCTTTGGTTTTGAAAACAAGAAACATATTTGTCAACGGTAGTAATAAAGCATATGCATCATGTAAATTATATCCTACAAGTTGCAAGCCTCATGCATAGTATACTAATAGTGCCCGCACCTTGTCCTAATTAGCTCGGATTACCTGGATTATCATCGCAATGCACATGTTTTAACCAAGTGTCACAAAGGGGTACCTCTATGCCACCTGTACAAAGGTCTAAGGAGAAAGCTTGCATCGGATTTCTCGCTATTGATTATTCTCAACTTAGACATCCATACCAGGACAACATAGACAACAGATAATGGACTCCTCTTATATGCATAAGCATGTAGCAACAATTAATTTTCTCATATGCTTCTCTAACATTATGCAATGCTCTAACCATTTTAGTGGTAGATCTCCCTTACTTCAGACAAGACGAACATGCATAGCAACTCACATGATATTCAACAAAGAGTAGTTGATGGCGTCCCCAGGAACATGGTTATCGCACAACAAGCAACTTAATAAGAAATAAAATGCATAAGTACATATTCAATACCACAATAGTTTTTAGGCTATTTGTCCCATGAGCTATATATTGCAAAGGTGAAGGATAGAAATTTAAAGGTAGCACTCAAGCAATTTACTTTGGAATGGCGGAGAAATACCATGTAGTAGGTAGGTATGGTGGACACAAATGGCATAGTGGTTGGCTCAAGTATTTTGGATGCATGAGAAGTATTCCCTCTCGATACAAGGCTTAGGCTAGCAAGGTTTATTTGAAACAAACACAAGGATGAAGCGGTGCAGCAAAAATTATAAAAGACATATTGTAAACATTATAAGACTCTACACCATCTTTCTTGTTGTTCAAACTCAATACTAGAAATTATCTAGACCTTAGAGAGACCAATTATGCAAACCAAATTTTAGCAAGCTCTATGTATTTCTTCATTAATAGGTGCAAAGTATATGATGCAAGAGCTTAAACATGAGCACAACAATTGCCAAGTATCACATTATCCAAGACATTATAGCAATTACTACATGCATCATTTTCCGATTCCAACCATATAACAATTTAACGAAGAAGAAACTTCGCCATGAATATTATGAGTAAAGCCTAAGGACATATTTGTCCATATGCAACAGCGGAGCGTGTCTCTCTCCCACACAATGAATGCTAGGATCCATTTTATTCAAACAAAACAAAAACAAAAACAAACCGACGCTCCAAGCAAAGCACATAAGATGTGATGGAATAAAAATATATTTTCAGGGGAGGAACCTGATAATGTTGTCGATGAAGAAGGGGATGCCTTGGGCATCCCCAAGCTTAGACGCTTGAGTCTTCTTGATATATGCAGGGGTGAACCACCGGGGCATCCCCAAGCTTAGAGCTTTCACTCTTCTTGATCGTAGTATATCATCCTCCTCTCTTGACCCTTGAAAACTTCCTCCACACCAAACTCAAAACAAACTCATTAGTGGGTTAGTGCATAATCAAAATTCACATGTTCAGAGGTGACACAATCATTCTTAACACTTCTGGACATTGCTTAAAGCTACTGGAAGTTAATGGAACAAAGAAATCCATCCAACATAGCAAAAGAGGCAATGCGAAATAAAAGGCAGAATCTGTCAAAACAGAACAGTCCGTAAAGACGAATTTTAAAGAGGCACCAGACTTGCTCAAATGAAAATGCTCAAATTTAATGAAAGTTGCGTACATATCTGAGGATCACTCACGTAAATTGGCACAATTTTCTGAGTTACCTACAGAGAATTTTGGCCCAGATTCGTGACAGCAAGAAATCTATTTCTGCGCAGTAATCCAAATCTAGTATGAACCTTACTATCAAAGACTTTACTTGGCACAACAATATAACAAAACTAAGATAAGGAGAGGTTGCTACAGTAGTAACAGCTCTCAAATATAAAACAAAAGTACTGTAGTAAAAAAAACACATGGGTTATCTCCCAAGAAGTTCTTTATTTATAGCCATTAAGATGAGCTCAATAATTTCAATGATGCACTCCCAAGAAATAGTATTTGAAGCAAAAGAGAGCATCAAGAGGCAAATTCAAAACACATTTAAGTCTAACATGCTTCCTATGCATAGGAATCTTGTAAATAAACAAGTTATGTAGGCATAATGCAATAAGCATAGGAAAACTAGACAAGCTCAACTTCAAGATTTTAAGCATATAGAGAGGTGTTTTAGTAACATGAAAATTTCTACCACCATATTTTCCTCTCTCATAATAACTTTCAGTAGCATCATGAGCAAACTCAACAATATAACTATCACATAAAGCATTATTATCATAAGTCTCATGCATAAAATAATTACTCTCCACATAAGCATAATCAATTTTATTAGTAATAGTGGGAGCAAATTCAACAAAGTAGCTATCATTATTATTCTCATCATCAATAGAGGAGGCATATTGTAATCATAATCAAATTTATCCTCCATAACAGGTGGCACCAAAAGACTACTATCATTATAATCATCATAAATAGGAGGCAAAGTATCATCAAAGTAAATTTTCTCCTCAATGCTTGGGGGACTAAAAAGATCATGCTCATCAAAACCAGCTTCCCCAAGCTTAGAATTTTCCATATCATTAGCAACAATAGTGTTCGAAGTGTTCATACTAATATGTTCCATGGGTTTTTTAATTTTCGGATCAAACCATCCATGTCTTAAATCGGGAAATAGAATAAGAAGCTCATTGTTGTCCATTATGCCTTACTACTGTAAACAAGAAACAAAAAGATGCAATTGCAGGATCTAAAGGAAATAGCTCCGAGCACACACACAATGGCGCCAGAAAAGTACTGTTACCTGGAACCGGAGTATGATGCCTTTTACCTTTCCTCCCCGGCAACGGCGCCAGAAAAGTGCTTGATGTCTACGGGAGCTTCTATTCTTGTAGACAGTGTTGGGCCTCCAAGAGCAGAGGGTTGTAGAACAGCAGCAAGTTTCCCTTAAGTGGATCACCCAAGGTTTATCGATCTCAGGGAGGAAGAGGTCAAAGATATCCCTCTCATGCAACCCTGCAACCACAAAGCAAGAAGTCTCTTGTGTCCCCAACACACCTAATAGGTGCACTAGTTCGGCGAAGAGATAGTGAAATACAGGTGGTATGAATATATATGAGCAGTAGCAACGACACCAGAAAAGTGCTTGGCTGCCCAGGACTGGCGTGTGGTTGATGGTGGTAATATTGCGGACAGTACAGATGCAGTAGAACAGTAAACAAGCAGCGATAGCAGTATTGGAAACAAGGCCTAGGGATTATACTTTCACTAGTGGACACTCTCAACATTGATCACATAACAGAATAGATAAATGCTAGACTCTACACCCTCTTGTTGGATGATGAACACCACTAATTGTGTAGGATTACACGAACCCTCAATGTCGGAGTTAACAAGCTCCACAATATTCGATATTCATATTTAAATAACCTTAGAGTGCATGACAGATCAACATAACCAAATAGATCACATCAATACCATCATAGTAATAGTTAACTTCATAATCTGCAAGAGATCACAATCATAAACTACGCCAAGTACTACATGATGCACACACTGTCCACATTACATCATGCAGGAGGAATAGAGTACTTTAATAACATCACTAGAGTAGCACATAGATGAATTGTGATACAAAACTCATATGAATCTAAATCATGTAAGGCAGCTCATGAGATCATTGTATTGAAGTACATAGGAGAGAGATTAACCACATAGCTACCGGTATAGCCCTGAGCCTCGATGGAGAACTACTCCCTCCTCATGGGAGACAGCAGCGTCGATGAAGATGGCGGTGGTGTCGATGGAGAAGCCTTCCGGGGGCACTTCCCCGTCCCGGCGGCGTGCCGGAACAGAGACTCCTGTCCCCCAGATCTTGGCTTCGCGATGGCGACGGCTCTGGAAGGTTTCTCGTACCGTGGCTTTTTTTCTCGAGGTTTTAGGTCGAGGGGCTTCTTATAGGCGAAGAGGCGGCGTCAGAAGGTCAACGAGGCGACGACACGCTAGGGCCGCGCGGCCAGGGGGTGGGCCGCGCCGGCCTATCATCTGGTGGGCCTGTGGCCCCCCTCTGGCGACTCTCGGGTGTTCTGGAAGCTTCCGGGGATTCTAAGATGCTGGGCGTTGATTTCGTCCAATTCCGAGAATATTTCCTTACTAGGATTTCTGAAACCAAAAACAGCAGAAAACAGGAACTGGCACTTCGGCATCTCGTCAATAGGTTAGTTCCGGAAAACGCATAAAAACGACATAAAGTATGCATAAAACATGTAGATATCATCAATAATGTGGCATGGAACATAAGAAATTATCGATACGTCGGAGACGTATCAATGGGTACATGCTCAACATGGATATATGCAAAGTCTCCAAAATTGGAGAGAGCTATGGGGGCAATCTCATTTACAAGCATATTAACATTATGGCAAACCAAGCATTGGAAAGAACAATTGTTCAACATTTTGGTTGCATTAATGGGAGAGTATTGCAAGTATCTAGCACAAAACATGTTCAACATTGTATCATGGTTGTCGATAAACATAGGGCAATAGCAATTGTTCCTCAAGGTTGTCACAACACAAGCATTAGCATCCTCATTCTCGTCATTGCAAGCAACACATGGGAAAGAGAAATTGTTTGACAAGTTGCATGCAATGGGAGATATATTGAAACACTCATAGCATGGCATGATCATATTGTCACAAGCCAGTAATTCCACATGATCAACAATGTTATCAAGCAAAGCATCACATGGAGGAATGAACGAAGCATATGACATAGCAATTGTATCATCAAGATCATGCATGCACTCATAAGTCATCATGTCCACTAGTGGGATCATGGCATCATCAACACCCATATAGGTACCTTTGTAGTCCGACTCATTTGAAGTGGGTGTTGTGGAAGAGGTAGGCTCCATGTGGCCTCCATGTTCATCTTCAATCAAGCATGGTGTGATAGCATCATCTTCATGCACCATGTATATCTTCTCCATGATCGGGAACTCGTCATCCATGGGACCTAATGAGACACAAGGAAACACACTAGAGGTAGAGGGTAAGTTGTTAGAATTTGAAATGGCCTCACATGACCTATCAACTACCACTCTCATCTCACATGGTGTATCACTCATGCTCTCGAAGTGTATGCACTCAAGCTCACATATAGTGGATGCACTCATCTCACATATAGTGGAGTCGCTCATCTCACATATAGTGGAGTCACTCATCTCACATATGGTGGAGTCGCTCATCTCACATATAGTGGAGTCCCTCATCTCCATGGCAATGACGTCGTCGATGTTCGAGCAACCTAGCAAAGAGGAAGACAACACAAGAGGAGTAGAGGTTAATGTGTTAGAAATCAAAGCGTCCTCACTCAACTCATGTGGTGTGTCACTCTTGCTCTCAAGGTGTTTGAAGTAGGATTTGCACTCGGCTTTATCTTGGAGGGTCATGTTGGCTTCACGAGCATCTAGGTCGGCAAAGTAGGCTCTCATCTCGGCCTTTTCTTGTGGGGTTATATTGGATAGCTCTCACTAGGAATGGTGTGTATGTATGTGGTGGAAGAAAAACTACCAAAACGTCAAAGCTAGCAACAAAATCGAGAAAATGGTTCAAGATAGAGAATAACCGATATGTACTCACACACACACTCAAAGCACACGCAAAAGGCTAAGAACTCTATATGGTGGTAGGTGCGGAAGTGGATAGCAAACGAAAAGAACCAAAGAAAATGTCTATTGTCAAATGTGGGTAAGATCCAAAGTCAAATGTCAAAAGTGATGATCTATGTCAAGGAAACACGGAAACACAGACAAGGGAGAACAATGTGGTTAGCGCGACCAAGGAAGTGAGCAAGTAACAAGGATGGTCCTAACGAAGACTATTAGCTCGGTGTCGCGCCAACACAAGAGAGACCGTAGCTTGGTTGCATATGAGAGAAGCAACTAGATTTGCACAAATGCCACTCTTCTCTTATCTCTCTTGTGCTTACAAGCTTTGCACTCCTTTGTATCGGTGGACACACACTCTTTTTCACAATGCACACACACACCCTCTCACGGTCGTGACACTTGTGCAATGCTTCGCAACACTCGGAAAGTCACTCTCAATGGGATAGGTACACAAAGAAAGAAACGGGGCTACAAGGGGTGGGGCAAGTTATACCTATTGATGTTAGGCGGTGTCAAGCACACAAACTTGCGATGATCGAGGTGGTGTCGATGATGGTGTCAAAGTTGCGCCGGAATCCGGGGTGCCAAAGGTGCCGTCGCGGTGTTGGTGTAGACGCGGAAGCGAAATAGACAACCAATGCACTCCAAATCGTAACCGAGCAAATTAAGTCAATGCCTGAAAAGTTGGGTCAAAACGAGCGATCAAATTGGTCAAAATTTTGGAGTCAAATGGGCTCGGGAAAATTGTCAAAATTTGGAGTCAAGATGGTGGTACTATGGTCAAAATTTGAGGTCAAACGGGCTCCGAAAAGTTGTCAAAAGTTGGGTCAAAGGTGGGGTCAAAAGTTGGTGAAAATTTGGGTCAAAAACTGCGCCGGGCGAAACTTCCGGTCAAGTTCCGGTCAACTTCCGGAAATACACAGCATACAACCAGGGTTACTGCGAGCCAAAACGTGCAATTCCGAAACAAGGCCGGAACAAGAGCGGAACTTCCGCTCGGCCGGAAGTACCGGTCTCAACTGCCGGAAGTTCCGGTCTGGGATAATTTCGGCGCTGAAACGATTTTGGCTGAGCGATTTTGCTGTGGTTGTGCGCGAATGAAGCAAGGGAATGGAGCGGCCAGGAGCTTGTGCGGTTGCGCGTTGCCTGCTGCTGCGCGTGGAGCGGCAGTGGAGTGGGCGTTGACCGAGTGGAGGTGGAGGCAGAGAGCGTATCTGGTGAAACAGACGAATCTGTGAACCAGCTGCACCCATGGATTATGAGCCTTCCGATGCGAAACAAAGGCATCAGATTCAACCCCAAGTGGGCAGTTGGTACAATTTACAAACTGACCCACGTAGCATCGTCGAATTGCACGAAATATCCTTTCCAATTCTATTATCCATTTGTTGATCCCATCTGTGGAGGCCGATGGCGCGTAGCTGGGCGGAACGGCGAGGCTCAGATCATGGCCTGCGCGCCGGCGGCGGCCCTTAACGTTTGGACGGCGAGGCTAGCTGGCCAGCACGACCGCCTCGCCGTGCTGCTGTTCTCCTCCTGCCATGGTGTTGTGTTCCCTTCTTTCAGAGAAAGTTGGGAAGGTTGGGAAAGAAGATACGATTCCAGAAAAAAGATGGAAAATTCTTAGATCTAGTGAGACTGTGAGAGTCTGAGATCCCAATCCCAATACCACGTCAGAAATCCCAATCTGCAAGAGATAGAGCTAGGCACAGGCACATACTCCCTCCGTTCCGAATTATAAGACGTTCTGGTAAATTTCCGACCAGGTGAAAACAGGTGAATTTACATCTTTACCCTTCGCAAGATCTGAATCTCGCGTCATGGATCGCGGTTCCGCCCCAGCGACTCCACCGCCCAGCTCCTCCTCCGCCGGCCACTGCAGCTCCTCCGCCCCAGCGCCTCCACCGCCCAGCTCCTCCTCCGCCGCCCTCTGCAGCTCGTCTGCCCCAGCTCCTCCTCCTCAGCCCGCCCCAACAGCTCCTCCGCCCCCCAGCTAGCATCTCGCCGTCCTCTGATCTCCTCCAGCATGGAAGAGGAGCCCGAGGTAGTCGACGGCGGCCAGAATTGAGCAGCTCGAACGGGCTCCGCGCGGCTGGAGAAGAGCGGCATCACACGGTCCAGCGCCGGAGGCCAGGACGAGCAGCCCGAACGGGCAGACGCCGCCCGGCACGGAAGCGCCCTTCTCGCTGCATATCCTCTGCGGGTCCAGCAGCTTGTTGGGCTAGAGGTGCTCGGCGCCTTCCAGGCCGGGACCTGGCAAATCCGGCTGCCTCGTCGTCGTTCCCCGCAGATCGGCCGGTATCGTCGTTGTTCCTGCAGATCAGGCGCGTAATTGCGACCTTTGCCCGCGAAAGGAGGGGATTTCTGCGGGGAGAAAAGTGGCAGTGGGGAGCAAGACGGGATTCCAGCGATGAAGAAGGCTGCCATGGGGAGAGGGAAGGTAGGGAGGCGGCAACATGGGCCATGGAGGGGCGGCGACGGAGGGAAGGGAGAGGAGTGAACTCTACGGAGGGAGGAGAGCGGACAGAGGAGTGAGACCGTGACGGAGGGGAAGGGTAAATTTGGAAACTCGGAAAATTTTCATGTAGAAAAAAAGTTGAACGCGGAATGGCCGACGTCTTATAATTCGGAACGGAGGGAGTATTATACAAGGAAGGGAGAGAAACGACTGGGGTGGTGTGGAGGACAGTTACTTGGATTCAGCAATACGACTTGGTCCATTGTGCAAATGTGTGAGCAGTCCATCTTCTAACTAGATCGTGCCTCTTCATTTCCCATCCAAAGGCTCACAATCCATGGGTGCAGCTGGTTCACAGATTCTTCTGTTTCACCAGATACGTTCTCGGTGGAGGCAAGCTGGGCGGGTACGGACGTGCGGCCAAAGCTGCTGGCGGCGATTGGGCGCTGCTGCGCGTTGTGGTGGCCCTGGCCGATTGAGCGGGGCGGCCGTTTGGTGAGATGCGCGAGCGGTTGGGGCGCGCCGCGAAACGCGGGTGGAGGCGCGCTGCTGGGTGGGCCAGGCAGCGGTGCGGGTCGTGCGGCGTGGAGTTAGGGCATCTCCAGCGGTGCGACGCAAATGGACGCTGAGCGATCGTTTTCGTCCGCCGTGACTGGAAATGCGTCCGGGATCTGTTCCAGCGGGGCGACGCAAAGTGATCGGGCCGTCCGCGGAGACGTAAACCTGGCCCAAATATGCGCCAGGTTTGCGTCTCCGCGGACGCTCGGCGGTCGCTTCGAGCGTTCGCTCGCGTACCCACGGGCCCTCATGGCAGCGACCTAGGTTCGAATTCACAACCGCCGGCGACCAAACGCCGCAATGGAGCGCCGAACCGCCGCGGAAGAGCAACCGCCGACCTCTTCGTTTTACGCGCCGCCGTTAATCCGCGCACATTATAACCCCCGCATCTACGGTAATTCAAGTTCAGCCGCCTTATTTGTTCATCCTCTTTTCTTCTTCAACACCGGCACGTCATGAGCGACTACACGCTGCCGTCCGACTCGGAGAGCGAGGGCAAGTCGCCCGGATTCCTGCATTGGTGGGAATCGCCGGCGACGCCAAGCGATCCGGGCTCCACGCCCAGCTACCCTACCTCCACACCGAGTGAGGACGAGGAGGAGGGAGGCGTCAATGGCAGCGAAGGCCAGGAGGAGGACGGAGGCGGCGCTGCCAGCGACGCAGACGACGAGGAGGAGGGCCAGGAGGAGGAGGAGGACTCCGACAGCAAGTTCGCCCGATTGGAGGTGCAGGAGGCGGATGACGACGACGAAGACGCCATTTCTTCCAGTTTCAAGTCCTCGACGGGCGCGTAGTCCTGCAGTTCCGACGACGAGGTGACAAGCAAGAGGCGGAGGAGTTTCCACGACGACGACGACGCAGGGCCTTCGAACAAGAAGGCCAAAAATAGTTTTAGTTTATATGTTTTTAAATTTCTTCTTATTTGTATGTTAAATATGTTTGAATCTAGTATCCGGTTAATTGTTTAGGCTATAATCTATTCGATTGGACCAACATGACATCATGAGTACATCTTTTTCGCGTTTAAAACTTGATCATTCAACTATAAACTGTAAAGAAGTAGCACAAAAAAAAACAGTTGCATGTCCAAAATGCGTCTGACCGCTGGAGGTAGCCCCCGACGCAAACGGACATTTCACCCTTGCGGTCAATTTGGCGTCCGCGGGCGACGCAAACGGACGCTCGCGACCACTTTTGAGCGTCCGAAATGCTCGCGACCACTTTTGAACTTCCGCCTGGCGGGTGGGATGCGCGGGCGCGGTGGTTGGCGATGGCGTGGGCCGGCGATGCGGTGGGTGATACGTCCAAAACGTATCTACTTTCCCGAACACTTTTGCTATTGTTTTGCCTCTAATTTGTGTATTTTGGATGCAACTAACACGGACTAACGCTGTTTCGTGAAGCGATCTGGTGTCTCGTTTTTGTGCAGAAATCCAACTTTCAGGAAAATCCTCGGAATTTATGCAGAAGGCCCTATTTTCCAAGAATATTGGCGGAGCCAGAAGGGCAAGCCAGGTGGAGGCCCGAGGGCCCCACACCGTAGGGCGGCGCGGCCCAGGAGGGGCCCGCGCGGCCCTATCATGTGGCCCCCTCGGCCGGCCTCCGATGCCCTCCTTCAGACTACTTATTGCCTTCGACCTAAAAACGCACGGGGGGGAGTCGAAGTCGCCAGAAAGCCTCCAGAACGCCGCCACATCGCGAAACTCCGTCTCGGGAGCCAGAAGTCTCCGTTCTGGCACTCCGCCGGGACGGGGAATTGGAGGAGATCATCGCCATCATCACCACCGACGCCTCTCCATCAACCAGCCATGTTTCCCCCATCCATGTGTGAGTAATTCCCCCGCTGTAGGCCGAAGGGGATGGTAGGGATTGAATGAGATTGGTCATGTAATAGCATAAGATTGTTAGGGCATAGTGCCTAGTGTCCGTAATTGGTACTTTGATGATATTGTTGCATCTTGCTATGCTTAATGTTTGTCATTAGGGCCCGAGGGCCATGATCTCAGATCTGAACATGTTATTATTTCATCATGATATTCATTGTTTTATGATCTTACCTGCAAGTTGTATACACATGTCGCTGTCCGGAACCAATGGCCCCGAAGTGACAAGAATCAGGATAACCGGAGGGGATGGTAGTGATGTGAGGATCACATGTGTTCACGGAGTGTTAATGCTTTGCTCCGGTACTCTATTAAAAGGAGTACCTTAATATCCAGTAGATTCCCTTGAGGCCCGGCTGCCACCGGCTGGTAGGACAAAAGATGTTGTGCAAGTTTCTCATTGCGAGCACGTACGACTATAATTGGAACACATGCCTATTGATTGCTTTGTACTTGGACACCGTTTCATTATTAACTGCAAATGCCTTGCTATGATTGTTACATGAGTTTCTCTCATCCATGCAACGCCCATCATCCGTCCCCGTGCCTACAGTATTTTAATCCTGCTGTTTACTAAAATCACTACTGCTGCCTATGTTACTCTGCTGCTGTTATTTCACTACTGCTACTGCCATAAAACTGTTACTACTGATAAACTCTTGCGAGCAAGTCTGTTTCCAGGTGCAGCTGAATTGACAACTCCGCTGTTAAGGCTTCCAAGTGTTCTTTGTCTCCCCTTGTGTCGAATCAATAAATTGGGTTATACTACCCGCGAAGACTGCTGCGATCCCCTATACTTGTGGGTCATCAAGACTGTTTTCTAGCGCCGTTGCCGGGGAGCATAGCTTTATTTGGAAGTTCACTTGGATTGATATTATTCGCTGCAAATTCTCCATCATGGGTAAAACTCGCGATTCTAAAGTCGCCATATTACCATCCACTACAAGAAAAGGTACAACTCTGAGTACCTCTGCTATTCTTGATTCACCATCTGTGATAAGTCAACTTGTTTCACCGCCACAAGCTTCACTTGCTGGTACTACTGCTGAATCTGAAAACTCTCATAATATTGATAATGTTTCTGCTGTGCTTGATGATAGTGGTTCATTGGGATCCTTTCTAGATGCTACAATTGCTAGGTCTAGACAAATTGAAAATGCTGAAACTCCTAATGAAAATGCTGCTACACCTGTTAATTCATCTGAACTTGATTATTCTAGTGATGATCCTGATGAGGATTATGTGGAGCTTAATGATGATTTTATTAATAGATGCAATGCTACTGCTGATGCAAGTAAAATTAAAAAGTTTCTTACACAATATACTGTTAGACATAAGTTATCTCCTGATCCTAAATTTGCCACATCTCCTATATGCATTAAGGATAAAGATTATGATTTTTCTCTTGATCTATCTCATATAGCTATTGTAGAGAAAGCACCCTTTTGTGGTACTGAAAAAGAAAGTGCTGTAGAGCACATGATTGAACTTTCTTCTATGAGTAGCTTGTTTTCTGATGATGACAAGATGCGTACTTACTTTGTCATTAAAATTTTTCCTTTCTCATTAAAGGATGATGCTAAAACTTGGTATAACAATTTTCCTCCTGGTTCTATTAAAAGTCCAACTGATTTGCGTGATGTTTTCTTTCGAAAATACTTTCCTGCTAGTGCTCAACATATTGCTCTACAGAAAATTTATAGGTTTGACCAGGGAGATGAAGAGAAATTGCCTGAGGCGTGGGCAAGATTTTATTCTCTTATCAGAGCTCGACCTGGACATGATTTAGAAAAGAATGATCTACTTGATATATTTTATAGTGGACTAACCATTGAATCTAGAGCATATTTTGATAGCTGTGCTGGTTGTGTTTTCAGGAAAAGAACTCCAGGGCAAATTTGAAGAATTATTGGCTAGAATAAGCCGGAATCATGATGATTGGAATACACCTGAACCAACTCCAACGCCAATATTGAAGAAGAGGGGTTTAATTGAATTGAATGATGAAGATATGAGGGAAGCTAAGAAGTCTCTCAAGGAGAAAGGTATTAAATCCGAAGATGTGAAGAATCTACCTCCCATAGAGGATATATGTGAGATAATTCCCCCTTCACCCATGATTGAGGTAAACTCCCTTCAACGCTTTACTAGGGAAGATATTCCGTATTCAAAACCTCCTGCGCAATGCTTAGATGAGTTTGATAATTATATTGTTAAGCAAGAAAATTTTAATATGAGAGTAGAGAATCATCTAATGGAAAATTCTCAAGCTATTAGCAATTTGCATGATATTGTGGAGAGAACCTCCAATGATGTTAAGATGCTTGTTAAACACTTTCAAATGGTTCAAACTCAAATTGATCAACTCACTAAAGTGCAAAGTGACTTGCTAAAAAATAATTCTAAAGAGAAACATGCTTATGAAGTAACAACTAGAGGTGGTGTCTCTACCCAGGATCCTCTATATCCTGAAGGGCATCCCAAAAGAATTGAACAAGACTCTCAACGCATTGAACCTAGTGCTCCTTCTAAGAAGAAAAAGAAGAAGAAACATAAAAATGTTGTAGAATCCTCTGAACCTGTTAATGATCCTAATAGTATTTCTATTTCCGATGCTGAAACTGGAAGTGGTAATGAACATGATAATGATAATGATAATGATAAGAATGATGCTTCTGATAAAGAAGAAGTTGAAGATGAACCTGAAAAGCATGATAAAAATAAAAAGTATACTAAAGAAGATTTTATTGCTAAGAAACATGGTAATGAAAGAGAACCTTGGGTGCAAAAGAAAATGCCTTTTCCTGCTAAGAAACTAAAATCAAAGGAAGAAGAACACTATAATAAATTTTGTGATTGGATGAAACCTTTATTCTTGCAAATCCCTTTGACTGATGCTATTAAATTGCCTCCTTATTCAAAGTATATGAAAGATATTGTTACTAACAAAAGGAAAATCCCCAATGAGGAAATTTCCACTATGCTTGCTAATTACTCTTTCAATGGCAAAGTGCCAAAGAAGTTGGGCGACCCAGGTATACCTACTATTCCTTGTTCTATTAAGAATAATTATGTTAAAACTGCTCTATGTGACTTGGGAGCCGGTGTTAGTGTTATGCCTTTTTCTCTTTACAATAGACTTTATTTAGATAAGTTGATACCTACTGATATATCTTTGCAAATGGCTGATAAATCTACTGCTATTCCTGTTGGTATATGTGAGGATGTTCCTGTTCAAGTTACTAATAACTGCTTGATATTAACTGATTTTGTTGTGTTGGAAATGCCTGAAGATGATAATATGTCTATTATTCTTGGGAGACCTTTTCTTAACACCGCAGGGGCTGTTATTGATTGCAATAAAGGAAAGGTTACTTTCAATGTTGATGATAAGGAGCATACCGTCTATTTTCCCAAGAGGATTGATAAAGTATGTGGAGTCAATACTATTTCTAATGTGAGAACTATCAAAGTTGGAACTATCGATTGTCCTATATATGAGCCTAAAGAAGGTTATCAAAATCTTATGATTGGGTCCATATCAATACAATTCAAGGTAACATGATTGATTTGAGGTTTATTTCTTCATATGCTATGTAAAATTTATTTGGTGGCAAGACTTGATCAACCTTGTTAACAAATACCTTTTATATGCATAGAGGAGGTAAACAACATCTCTTTCTCCCTCCACTTGTTTAACTTGCTGTAGCAATTTTGTTTTGCAAAGTTCCTTAGTTAATTAGAGATTTCAAAAAAAATTCTGGCCAGCAATAATAAACTTAATACCCAGAAATGTGCATTTTTCAAAGTTTTCAAAAATTCACAAAAATTATACCGTTGGTCCTATTTTTCGAAAATGCACCTGGGAGCACCTGGGGATGACCTGTGGGGCACCCCAGGGTGGCACCCCACAGGCCGGCGCGGCCTGGAAGGGGGGCGCGCCACCCTGGCGTGTGGGCCCCCCTTTGCCCCACTTCAACATCTCTTCCTCCCAGACTCTTCTCTCTCCCGAAAAAATCGACACCAGCTTTCTCTCACTCGCATTTTTGCTCAAGAGCTCAGGATTTTTCGATCTCTTTGCTCAGCACAGATTTCTGTCTGAAATTTGGCACATTTGCTCTCCGGTATGTGACTCCTCCGATTATCCAAGTAGAATTTTGTTTGGTTGAGTATATCTTGAATATTTTGCTGCTGTAGGTAACATGTTTAGTGAGCTTGCATGCTTGTTCTAAGTTGTATAAACTAGTTTTGATGCATGATTAGTACTCTAGCAAGTTCCTATAGTAGTTCCCCTTGATTATATGTCACCAAATCAAATTTTATATTGTTTGTTGAAAAATTTCAGAAAATGGAGTGGAATAGATATCAACTAAACCAACAAGAATTGGAGGTGCAACAAGTCATGAGAGTGAACCGTGAAGAGGGAGTATACCCCTCTTATTACCCGTGCACAGATTTCATGAGAAGCGCAGGAATATTGGAAGATGTTCAGAATCTAATTTCTCGTGCAGGGTTGAATGATTTTGTTGATGGAGAACCATGCCAATATGCAAAATTGACTATGTCTGCTGTGCAGGACTTTAAGTTCAATTGGTCGCGATCTAACCCCATGGTTCAGTATAAGATTTATAATAAAACTGTCAACTTACCATTCAATGATTTTTGTACAGCAATTAGAGTACCGCAATGGGGATCGTGCAAGAAGATAAGGGGATCCCCGCGAGAGCTCTTAAGCCTCTTCGAGATGATTTGTTATGGAAGGAGTTTCTCAGAGGATGGTGGTAAAATTACTAGCATTCAACTCCCAGCTATCCGCTACTTTGCTTATTTCATTACTAAATGCGTTCTTGCTAGAAAGAATGGTGGTAAACTATCTATCCAGGATTTAGCTTTTCTAGCTGCTGCACTGCAAGGTAGTAAGACTTATAATTTGGGGGCATTGATAGCTTATAGACTTGCTACTAACCGTGAGAAAGGTGGAATTTGTGGAGGTCTCATTGCCTCTCGTTTACTAGCTTTGCATAATGTAGAACCTCATCATCTTGATATTCAACTTTCCATAGAAAAACTTGACATAGTCTCTATGATTAAACATGAATTTGTTTCTGATTCATCTAACTTGGGTAACCTGTTTTATAAGATGACATATTACAAGAAGTCTTGGAGAACAACTAAGAAAACTGAAAAACTAGTAAGATTGCCTGCGCCTGTTCTATTTAACCTTGATTCCAGGGAGGATTGGTCAGTCACAGAAGGTGCGCTGAATGCACACATAGAGGGAGGAGGCCATCATGCAAGAGACAATGTGGAGGAGGCCGAGGAACACCTCGACTCATCATCCGATGCAGCAAGTTCCTCGCATCAACATTTTGGGCATGTGGAGCCTCCACGCTTTTCTTCTGCACAGGAACCTTACTATGACTACGCCATGCATTATCCACCGGCGAGGAACAGCGACCCTCGCTGGGGTTGAACTCCACTTGGGCCAAAAGCCTAAGCTTGGGGGGAGGTATACCGGCATCACTCATTCTTTGCATATTATGATTGCTGGATACTTATATATACTTGTTTAGTTTGTTTGAGTGGTTTTCTAATGAGAGAAAGATGATATTTGGGGAAGTGCTGCCTGAAAACAGATTCTGGACTGTTACCGAAAAAATTCCCACAAATAGCCAGAACAGTATTTTGCGAAGCCAATTTTTGTGTATGTTCCCCAGGTTGTTATCTAACTTTCGTTAGTTGAACACTTTTTGATTTGAGCAGTGGAAGAATTTCTTAAAAATCGAGTACTGTACTGCTGTCAAGTTTGACGAATTTCTGCTGCTTGTGTTTATGTGACTTTTCTAGTTTGCCATTTCTTGTTTTTGCTTTGTTTCTTTCCCAAAACACAAAAAGACCAAAAATATTTCTGTTGTTTCTCTTCATCATTTGTTTGTTTTGGTTTCTTGCATTTGTTTCGCTTTATTTGCTATCGTTGTTTTGCTACAAGAAAACCCAAAAAGATTTTGCTTTGTTTGCTTGTTTCCTTTTGTTCTTGTTTCCAATTCGAAAACACCAAAAATATTTGCTGTTCTTCTTTGGTTTGTAAAGTTCATCATGAGTTCAATGGTCTTCGGTGGCTGGAGCGTGGTTTTCATTTCATATTATCCAAGTTACACAAGTGAAAGGCAATAATGACGATCTACGATAATTGGATTGTGGTGAGAGGCTGGTATGAACTCTATTTGTTTTCATTTTTGTACATATACTCATCCATGTGAGCATGCTTAGTTGGTTCATGTGAGGTATATGTCATTTGAGAAAGTCTAGTAGTTCATGATCTCTCATGTTTAGCTCCAATTTATTAATATGAGTAGCATGTCATGGATGTTTGCTTGCATTGTTTTATTCATAAGTATGTATGGCATTGTGGTATCCTCCTCTGAATAATTCATTTATATCGACTTGGCACATGCTCACGCATGCATATGACTGAACAAAAGTCAATTAAGCCTCGATGATTTACATTGCTTCAGAGTTCTTGTATCACTTTTATGCCTCCGTTAATTTATTTTGCCGCAAGCATGATTATGACAGTTAATGCTCTCTTGATTTGTCGCTCCCTAGTCTTTTGCTAGCCTTCACTTGTATTGAGCGGGAACGCTGCTCGTGCTTCCAAACACCTGAAAACCAAGTTGTTCCAAAGTGTCCACCATAAATACCTATGCATGGCATTTCAAACCATTCCAAGTAAATTCTCATGCGCTACCTTTAAAAACCTTCAAAATGCTTCTCAATTTGTGTTAATGTTTCATAGCTCATGAGGAAGTATGTGGTGTTTAACTTTCAACCTTGTCATTTACTCTTGACGGATTTTCATTATGGACTAGTGGCACATCCGCTTATCCGATAATTTTGCAAAAAGAGCTGGCAATGGGATTCCCAGTCCCAAATTAATTAACCTAAATAGACACTCCTCCATGGTATGTGATTGTTGGACGGCACCCGAAGGATTCGGTTAGCCATGGCTTGTGTAAGCAAAGGTTGGGGGGAGTGTCATCATAATAAAACTAAAATAAAAAGGCACTCCTTCGTGGTATGAGATTGTTGGCAGGCACCCGAGGATTCGGTTAGCCATGGTTTGTGAAAGAAAGGTTGGAAGGAGTGCCATATAAACATAAAAATAATTCATGGGAGCCGCTCTTGGGAGTCCGGTTGGCAAGGTAGTTGGTGTACCCATTACCATTCGTTGACAACAACAAACACCTCTCAAAGTAATTTTACTCCTGTTTAAAAAAAATGAAAAGCTCTAGCGCATGTTAATCCCTGCTTCCCTCTGCGAAGGGTCAATCTTTTACTTTTATGTTGTGTCCCCATTCTTTCTTTGAGCACTATCTTGAGAACACAACTGTCATTCTTAGTACAATATGCTTGTCTCAAAATATGATTGATTGTGGTATAACTTTGATGCTTTTATCTTTGACAATCACTACTTCTAGTCTTTCTATGAACTTCAGAGGTGCCTGGGCATTTATGTTTTGCTGATCAAATACGGGCAAGCGAGATACCACTTTATCATACTCTCTTATGAACATTGCAATCCTGCCTATATACATGATTCATGATGCTTATTATTAATTGTTGGTACCTCTCCATGATTGACATAGATGTTAGACGATCTTATTTGCATGCATCTTATTATGAACTGCCTGAGTGTTAGCCATAGCATGAGAATATATACATCATATGAGCAAATGTGTTCGTGAAAGTTCTTTTATCGCTCAGTTGTTAACTGAATTGCTTGAGGACAAGCAATAAGCTAAGCTTGGGGGGAGTTGATACGTCCAAAACGTATCTACTTTCCCGAACACTTTTGCTATTGTTTTGCCTCTAATTTGTGTATTTTGGATGCAACTAACACGGACTAACGCTGTTTTCAGCAGAAGCTGATACAGCGTCTCGTTTTTGTGCAGAAATCCAACTTTCAGGAAAATCCTCGGAATTTATGCAGAAGGCCCTATTTTCCAAGAATATTGGCGGAGCCAGAAGGGCAAGCCAGGTGGAGGCCCGAGGGCCCCACACCATAGGGCGGCGCGGCCCAGGAGGGGCCCGCGCGGCCCTATCGTGTGGCCCCCTCGGCCGGCCTCCGACGCCCTCCTTCGGACTACTTATTGCCTTCGACCTAAAAACGCACGGGGGGAAGTCGAAGTCGCCAGAAAGCCTCCAGAACGCCGCCACATCGCGAAACTCCGTCTCGGGAGCCAGAAGTCTCCTTTCTGGCACTCCGCCGGGACGGGGAATTGGAGGAGATCATCGCCATCATCACCACCGACGCCTCTCCATCAACCAGCCATGTTTCCCCCATCCATGTGTGAGTAATTCCCCCGCTGTAGGCCGAAGGGGATGGTAGGGATTGGATGAGATTGGTCATGTAATAGCATAAGATTGTTAGGGCATAGTGCCTAGTGTCCGTAATTGGTACTTTGATGATATTGTTGCATCTTGCTATGCTTAATGCTTGTCACTAGGGCCCGAGTGCCATGATCTCAGATCTGAATATGTTATTATTTCATCATGATATTCATTGTTTTATGATCTTACCTGCAAGTTGTATACACATGTCGCTGTCCGGAACCAATGGCCCCGAAGTGACAAGAATCGGGACAACCGGAGGGGATGGTAGTGATGTGAGGATCACATGTGTTCACGGAGTGTTAATGCTTTGCTCCGGTACTCTATTAAAAGGAGTACCTTAATATCCAGTAGATTCCCTTGAGGCCCGGCTGCCACCGGCTGGTAGGACAAAAGATGTTGTGCAAGTTTCTCATTGCGAGCACGTACGACTATAATTGGAACACATGCCTATTGATTGCTTTGTACTTGGACACCGTTTCATTATTAACTGCAAATGCCCTGCTATGATTGTTACATGAGTTTCTCTCATCCATGCAACGCCCGTCATCCGTCCCCGTGCCTACAGTATTTTAATCCTGCTGTTTACTAAAATCACTACTGCTGCCTCTGTTACTCTGCTGCTGTTATTTCACTACTGCTACTGCCATAAAACTGTTACTACTGATAAACTCTTGCGAGCAAGTCTGTTTCCAGGTGCAGCTGAATTGACAACTCCGCTGTTAAGGCTTCCAAGTGTTCTTTGTCCCCCCTTGTGTCGAATCAATAAATTGGGTTATACTACCCGCGAAGACTGCTGCGATCCCCTATACTTGTGGGTCATCAGTGGGCCAAGGGCGCGCGGGGGCGTGGTGGTTGGTGATGGCGCTGCGTGGCTGGGCCAAGGCGAGCGAGCGGCGGTTGCAGCGGCAGGTGCGGGCGGTGGTTGATTTGGCTGGGAAGACGACGGTGTTGAATGGGAAAAAGAAAATATTTGGGGTGAGCGGAAGTTCCGCTAGGAGTGGCTGGTAGTACCGGAAATACTACGATTTTTAGATCTGGATCTGTGTGCGACGAACGGATGAACACGGGGCGGAAACTAAGGCGAAAATCGATGGATTTCGAAGGGATTTGATGGAATTGGGAGGAGAAAAATTGGGGAAACATAGATCAACACTAAAGACAACAGATCTGTGGACCAAAACTACAAATAACGCAACAAATTCTGAGATCCAAATTCAAGCTATTTTTTGGGGAAAAATTTTGGGGAAATTTTTGGGCGAAATTGGTGGAATCGGAGGGTCAAATCCGTGGCAACCTTTGCTCAGATACCATATGATACGGGCTAAGCCCGAGGGTGTGCCCAATCTTCACGGTTTGACCCGGGTGAGTGTGATTGCGGAGGGGATTCGCGGGAAAGTGGATGAACGCGAAGAACACGATACAAACACACGCACACAACACAATCGGTTTGTTCTCGTTGGCCCGAACCACCAACTCGATAGAAGTTGCAAGGAAAAGACCTTTCGGTAGAAGTCCCGCAAAAAGATCGACAAATCGAAGATCCTATGAATCTAGAAGGGTGAAAAGACCAAAATCAATAGAAGTGCAAGCAAAAGACCCAAAGGTAGAAGTGCAAGCAAAAGATCAAGATTGGTAGAAGTCACCAAAGAGATACAATAGGATTCGATAAGGAGCCCGGGTGGTACAATAGAAATTAATCTAAGGTGGGGGTTTCCCAAATCTACAAAGGGATAATAGAGGCATAAGCCAATTCATCTAAACATCATCTCTCCCTCATGAAGGTGGGGGTAGGTGTCTATTTATAGGCAAGGGGATGAAGGGGTAAGTTACAAGCCAAAGGGGGCTGAGATGTGGCTGAGGTTCGATGGGGTGGAAGTTCCGGTCCTGGGCGGAAGTTCCGGTCATCAGGGGCGGAAGTTCCGGCCGCAGCTCTTCAGCATGAGCATCTTCAGTCTTGGATGGAATCTGGGCGGAAGTTCCGGCTGTGTCGGGCGGAAGTTCCGGCCTGGAGCGTCCAGCGCTTCTTCTTCCTTCTCTTCCATGCTTCCGTGACATCGGCCTTGCGTCCTCGGGTCTCCATGGCATCCCCTCTTCCCTCCGTACTTGTCGTCGAGTTCCTATCATCAAGGTATGACGGAGTAAGAAGTAGTATATCATTCCACATAGGCGATTGTAGGCACGCATAAAGTAGAAGATTCACCTTCGCGTGTCGTCTTGGCGATGAAGCATATGATGCGGTGAAGACCGAAGGTCGGGCTGCATCATATTCCTGGGTTGCTTAGGGTTTGCCCTTCCCCCGGCAGTAACGCCCTATTATAGCCATGGCGAAGGCGGGAAACTGTCAGGTAGCGCCCGGGAAACCCGAACTCAGTGCACGGGAATCGAGCTACGTCGCGGGAAGCCGACGCTGGTATTAAACACAACATTTTCCGTGACGTAGGCCTGAAAATAATTACGTCGGACCGCTAGGCTGCCCCAACACAAACGAATAAAAGTGGAAACACACCAAATTTTAAATCGGCGGCTAGACCTAATAAATCAAAACATACCCTTTCCAATATAGTACTAGACTAGTAAATTTGCCCGCGCGTTGCGGCGGATTGATTTTGGACCGAACCTTCAACATTCGACCGAACCAACCCCGTGAGAAAATGCCATCGAATCATTTTCTTTGTCGTTCCAAAAACCTCTGGAGAACTTTCGTAGCGTACCACCCTTTCCACCCCTGCGCTAGTTCACACTCCACCTTCCAGGAGTACACAACAAAGGCTTCATTCCTTCTTTGTCATCCTTTTTCCTGCTCACCACTATATCTTTTTTTCTTACTCAAATTTTCTCTTGCTCCTATGTCTGATTCCCCGGAGTTTTCCATTTGCACACCGCCTCAGCTCCTCACATCCTTTGCTTGCCTCCATCCCCGATCTTCCTCCTTCCGAAAAAGTGCCCGCGCTGCTCAACCTTGGGGCGAACAAGGTAGCAAGCGGAGCACGGGGAGCTGAAGTGCTTCCATTATTTTTATTACTATTAATCAATCAATAAAATTGGAAAATTATTATTAATTACTCAATTAAGTCCAATCTAACTACTACTAATTTGTGTAATCTTTCATTTGTATTATATTTTTATTTGATATACTTTTGTGGACTCAATTTAATTTTCATATTTGTTAAATCTACTACTACTTCATACGGTGTTTTCTGAATAGAAATTTTACTTTTTTTTTTTACAATCTACCCCATATTTCTCTTTTCCTTCTCACCGTATATCACACTCATAGGCCGGGCCAACTCGGCAACTCCTATCCAAGGCGGGCAGGCCGAGCTAGTTGCAGCTTGCAGGTTACGGACTCAAAAAAATAAAATCCATCAGCGATTGCAAATCGAGCTAGCTTTGCACTGCATGTTCATGTCAAAGTTGTAGAGTGCACAACGCCCGCTGGTGCAAAATCTCCGTGTTAATGTGCTGAAATTCTGAATGGGCAGGGGGGAACGGAAGCTTCTGACGGTGTCGTGGCGGAGTGGCGGACAGACACGCACGAGGCTGACTCCAGCTCCCTCCTTCGCACGCCCAGTCGCTAGTCGAGGATTTCGATGGATACATCGGCGCCGAGGCCTAATTCTAGGCTGTGTGAGAGGCCGATGAAGACCCATATGACCTGCTGGGCGTGAATTTGATCTGACACCGACCCGCGGCGACCATCGTAGCGGCTGCGCGACCACGGGAAATACAGAAAACATACCAGGATCTCACCCTGGTGCAGCAAACGTGCTACTCCGAGGCGGATAGAGACGGAGGGGACAGCTAGCTAGGAAGGGAGACGACGACCACCGGCCGGATCTGAGGAAGATGAGGATCATGGCATTAATTTTATTCGTCTCTGTTTGATTCCATTCGAGGGGAGGAGCAGCACGGAGAAGCGGAGGCGATTCTGTGATCTTTCTGTGTCGGGGACGGCGGCAGCGTCAGCCCGACGGAGCAGCATCAGCGGTGACTTTGGTTGCCCAAGGAAAGGAGACGCAAGCGCAGTTCAGTCAGCTGGACAAAAAGCAGAGGACGGTGGCCAGTTTTGCCCCGTTGCAGCGGCGCTTCGGGGACTACGGTGACAGAGGAGATCGGGTCTGGCAGCGACCAGGAGCACGGGGGCGACGCCGGCGCTTGGAGACGATGGCTCGGACCTGGACGCAGAAAAAATATTACTCCAACCGTTGTTCCCACTTGGCGGTGGCAGTGGCCTGTAATTTTATACAACTTTGGGGGTAAAATCAGACGGACCAACAAGAAACCTTTTTGCTTTTATTATTAGGTATATATAGATATAGATTAGATGGGAGCGGCGAGGTCAATACAAAAATCTCTTCCCGATATATCCATCCGATTACGTGGTCGTCGTCCTAGTCAGTTAGGGCATCTACAACGCGGGGACCCAAACCCAAAAATGGACTCCGAATTGGTTCGGATGGGTCAAAACTGCACCCAGCGGGGCAACCCATCTTAAAAGCGGATACTCTCAGCGTCCGGTTTGACCCAAAACTGACGCAAATCTGGGAGCGATTGTGGTCGTTCTGTCCGGCCAGACACACGTTCTGGCCCATTTGACAGAGAGACAAATGCAAGCCAGTAGACCCCGCAGCATTCTCTCTCCTCTGTCCTCCTTTCTCCATGAAAATCGTTGGTGGAGCTGCCGGAGTTTTGCTCGCCTCGTGGACTGCCGCCGTCGCCTACTCATGGAGGCTCTTGTCGCCGCCGCCTCCCTTTTTTTCACACCCGCCGGAAGTCGCCGGAGGCGAAACAAGCTCCGCGCCCCCGGCGAGCTTGGAGCCGCGCCGGCGACGTCGAACGGGGCAGCATCGAACGGGGGCCGCGGCGGCGGACGGGGCCGTGCACGCGGCGAGGAACGGGGCCGCGCCTCCATCCGGTCGGCCGCGTCGGCCACGGACGAGGGACCGGCACGAGCGTGCACGGGCGGGGCGGGCGGCGCGGCGCCGGCGCGTCGGCCACGGAGCGTGCACGGGCGGGGGCGGCACGGGCGGGCACGGCGGCCACGGGCGGAGCACGAGCGAGGGCGGCGCCGGCCGCGTCGGCCACGGCGTGCTCGTGCCGCGCCGCGCCATGACTCGCCGCGTCGCGCATGCGGCCACCATGCCGCTCGCCAAGAAGCCGCGCGCGCGCACGACGACGACCGAGGCGCGCCACGGGCGGAGGCGTGCGACCACGGGCGGGCACGGGCGAGGCGCGCCACGGGCGGAGGCGGGCCTGGCCGCGGCGTGGCTGCCGTGGCCGGGCGGGCGGCGGGCGTGGCTGCGTGGCCGGGGCGGGGCGAGCCGTGGCGGGCGGGCGGGCGGGCGGAGGTCACCGGGCGAGGTGAGCCGTGGCGGGGCGGGGCGAGCCGTGGCGAAGCGAGGCGGCGGGGCGGAGGTCGCCGGGGCAAGGGCGAGCCGTGGCGGGGCGAGCCGTGGCCGGGCGGGGGCGGAGCTCGTCGGGCTGATTCAACACTTGAACTAGTACTAGTATGTGGAGAAGAAGAATAGTGATTTGGGTCTCACCGCGCGTTGGGCAACGAAAAAAATCACGGATGTCCTCATCTATCCGCGTAACCCAAACAGCAAAAAACGGACGATCTAACACGTTCGTTTGGGTCGGAGCGTTGGAGATGCCCTTATACCGTCCTCAGATCGTACCGATGTGGTACGTCGACGGCGATGGGGACACGGCGAGCTTCGGGTCGTCGCCTCCCATTTCTCTTCTTTTTCTAAGGCACGGCGACATGACAGGCGGATCCGTCGCCTCCGCGAGAAAGCTACAGCCACCAACTTCGCCGCCGCTTCTGAGGTCGATGTGTACGGACGTCTACCGGTACCAGTGACGTGCGCATATTATCTGGGAGCAGAACTGAGAGATGCCAGAACAAGGAGAAGGCATCTCGTAATTGATGTGATGTGCTTGTACGATCTGGTACGGCAGCACTAGCATCCACGACTAGAGTCGTAGATTGATTAGTTTGTGCCTAGTGTGTTATCACAAGCTCCAGAATCTTGGCCCGATTTTGGGGTGATATGCTAGCTGTTCGATCGCATGATTGATTCCATTCCGTCGGCATCCACCATGTGCCGAGGACGAACTGATCATATTTCTACCCAACATCAGCCGGACTGTTGCTGGTCCTGCTCCGATGTTGCTAGCCTTGTTGGCCGGCGGTCGCCGATTGCGATTGAGGCTTGGGAACAGATGCTTCACGCCACTGTTGGATCGAAGCAAGCAAGCCAAGCCAAGCCAGTACTGTTGGCTGGCAGCTACAGATATCGGAGTAGTGGCGAATTGGAGGTTAATTACCACTGATTATTGGTATTTTATCCGGCCGGGGAGGTTCTACTCCTTCCGTTCACAATTGTTCTAGAATTAGTCAAAGTTAAAATTTGCAAAGTTTGATCAATAAAAGAAACATAAATATCAACATTCACATAATATCAAATACACACAATTTGAAAATATGTTTAATGACAATTCTGGTAGATAGATTTTATATTGTAGATATTGATATATATATTCTTAAATATTTGATTAAACTTTATAAAGTTTAACTTTACCTAAATTTAGAACATGAGTTTAAATGTGAACCGATGGAGTACATGTCAAATACCAAATCGGGTAACCCAAGAGCACAATCATAAGGACGTACTACCTCGGGACAGATTTAATCGATGCACACTCAACATCCAACTCTCGCATCGCATGTACGACCTCCGCACCGATTAAATTTGACCAGAGGGAGTACATATCACACACACTTTCAAAATCTAGCATCACCCGCACGCGATCCTAACATCCATCGTACGGCTATGGTCTTTTCCCAAAAGAAAAAGGAAAACTAAGAATTGCTAGGACTGCATGAGAATGACCCTGAAAACTTATTTTTCCGGTCACCTAATGATGTTCCGGGGGCACGTTTTCCATTTATAAAATCCAAAGCATAATCTCGATATGCATGATGTAGTATATGTTTTTATGTGTTCAGTGTTAGAATACGTAGAGGATATAGAGATAGACTAGGACTCTAGAGATATCATCTTGTACTTCAAGTCTGCTCTCTCCTGTACTTCTATATATATCTCATGAGGGTCAACGAAATAAACAACGAAACTAAAAACAATTCTAGTTTTCTATATTTTCTACATGGTAACAGAGCGGTTAGTCTCACGACGCCAATCCTAGAAACTTTCACCACTTCCGCAATGATCGCCGCTCGCGGGGAGATCTCTCCTCGGGGGCGCGGCATCCGATCTTGATCAAAGATCTGATCGATTCTTTAGATTAGATTAGATCCGAATTTTCGAAACTCCCAATTCCTAGATTAGATCCAATAGCCAAATAATATCCTACGTTTTCAAGATCCTCCAAGATCCGGTGATATGCAGAAATCGGTGGTTCAATTGGTGTTCGTCCAGCTTCAGATCCGACGACCTTCACATGCCGCGCAGGCGCGCGCAGCAAGCAGCAACCCCGATCTACGTCAACATGCAACATGCCCAGACGCTGCCGCTCCATCGACGCAGGACCAGACCACACGGGATCGTGGACAGCATGCACCGTCGTCCGGCGACACGTACGTGGGCAAGGACTTCCCTGGCCAGACTCCGTACGATCCATGCGCCAACGCAGGCATCGCGCATCCACACATCGGAAACACACGGCTGCCCTACCCTACATGACTTTGCCTAGCATGCAAATCTATAGGAACTACGTGCATCTGGGCAGCAAGTGCGCAAGTGCCTGCAGGCCTCGACATGCCCAGGCTATGACGCGCGCGCAGATGCACCAACCGAGGCGCACTACGATGAACTGCGAACGGTGACGCGGCCCGCCCGACGACGACATCAACCAGGAGAGTGCAACCTGATGCACAGACACCAAATCTTCCCCCCCGGAGCCACGACATCAAGTTGTACGACTACAACATGCTACGAGTCAAGATCTTCGTCCAACACATCTACTACGAGAAGCGACCTCGACATGAACCATCCACACGCCAGGCCGGTGTGGAAAGAGATCCAAGTTCGTCATCGACTTTTTCGACAGCATGACATCGACATCATCGTCGCTGCGAGGGACGCCTCCAAGTGACACATCGTCGACACTCCTGCTGCTCCGACATCGCCGACGCTAGCCAAGGTCTACATCAACGTGGTCTTCATCAACATCTTCGTCAATACGCCGCCGCTGCACAACATCGTCCACATGATGGACACGGATCTATGATGCCCTCTGACAGTACAACTGCAAGGCACGACGCCGGTATTGACCGCGTCTCATGACACGACACCGACACCGGCATTGACCGCGTCCGACGGCTAAGACTGCATCAACACACCACAACCGCGCACATGGTTCTGGCAAAACCGTGTGTGCTTGGTGGGCTTCCTCCAGTCCTGACAAAACTGGTGGTCTCACCTACGACCGCGTCCTCTGACATCTGCAAGACGCCCGCGACGGTACCCTTCAGGGTGCAAAACGTCGCCCCCGACGGTACCTTTTAAGGTACAAAACGCCGGCCCCGACTGCAGCTCTGTTCGAAAAAATGAAGAAGAAAAACCGTGCAATATTTTGCGCCTCCGGTGAAGGCGGCTACACCACGTACGACGACTACATCATCGACCACGACCACCTCGACCACGGCTACATCACGTTCGGCTACCTCGACAACGATATCGCGACAACGTCTACAGCTACACATCGGCAACAACTCCAGTCGACAGCCTCCGCGTCGTCACTTGCGTCCACGACACTCCTGCTGTGACTGCGGGAGGGAAGAGAAGGCACCAGAAGGGGACGCCGATGATGACAAGGAGGAGAAGAGGACGGAAGTGCAGAACTTCAAATCCAGTCGCAATCGTCCGCTTCACTCCCGCTACGACTGAGGGAGAATGTTAGAATTAATATGTATAGAACTTTAAGTCTGCTCCCTCCTGTACTTCTATATATATCCCATGAGGGTCAATGAAATAAACAACGAAACTAAACACAATTCTAGGGTTCTATATTTTCTACATTCAGGACATCTCTTCATTGTTAGACATGCTCAAGGAACTGCCATGCGATTACGAGGGAGAGGCTTCCAATGTTCCACGACTAAGCATCCGTTCTACTCTCCTGTTTCGTAATTCCTATCGTGGTCTTAGTTGAAATTTAAACTAGAACTACAACGAGAATATGGAACGGAGGGTGCACTTTTTTACTTAGCTTATACTTCTAGTAGGAGGTAGGAGTGTAGGACTGTTGGAGTCCCTGCATGGCGACCAGGGAAACTGATGCACCAAAGCTTTTGGCATGATCCTACTCAACCTGACTTCACGTTTCCCAGGTCTCACGCATAATCCAGTCACAATCAGTCTCACGCTTGAGTTCACGTCGTGTAGTGCATCGCTTCAACTATTGACGAGAACAAGGAGATGGTAAGTTGTGAATTTGGTGGATGAAGGTTGTGGAGGTGAGCATTCAACCAGCAGTAGTGAAAAAATCTCTCCCGTGGACTATAACGCGGATTGCCCGCAAACGCTATTGCTCGCTTATTGCGAGCGGCAGGCAATACCGCTCGCCCGCGTTCACAATACTGGCAGGCCGGGCCCATTAAGTGATTAGCAGATCACTGGTACCACGAAAACAGTTCTGTGATTTTTCGTTTCTTTTCTTTCCGCTGACGGTCCGTGGGAATAGTTCGGATATTGTTTTTATCATATCCTTTATCATATTTTTGTAACGGATTTGGATCGGAGCGGATAATGGTCGGATGCGGATTATATCGGATTACGGATATGGAGCGGATTCGGATCGAACTCGGATCGGAAACGGATTATTAAGAAAATATACACATAAAAATAGAAGTATGCTTTTCTATGTAAAATATACTTGTAATTATAGAATATAGCTAAATGTACACACTATTTCGTACAACAAAGCAATTTTTGTACTAATAGCATACATATTATGGCCGATGAACTAACTATATTGTCTAAATATTTAGGGTTGGGCTAATTTTCTCGGATTATCCTCTTTGTAGACCTCGGATAATCCACAAAAAATGGCGGATAATCCGTATCCATTGGATAGTATCAATACCATATCCTCTACCATATCCGCCAGATATCCGCTTGATCACTATCCGCATCCGTATCCATATCATGCGGATTTTTAAAAATGCATACCATATCCTAAAAAACGGATATGGATACGGATTCGGAGCGGAAATTATCCGTACCATTTACATCCCTACGTGGGAACCAATACGTCTCCTTTTCGCTTCTTGTCCTTTTTTTTCCGCCGACAGGAAAGAGGCACAATTTTCTTATTTACTTTTTTTCCTTTTTACCTTCTTTACTTTTTTATTTTCGAAAAACCATTTTTTCCGCTGACTTGAACATTTTTTTAAATCATGTTTTTTTTAGAAATTTTATCAACTTATGTCTTATGAGTATTTTTAAACACCTAAACATTGTGAAGTCGTGAACCATATTTGGAAATTAACTTTTTATATACTTTATTAACTCGTGAACAGTTTTGAACCCTGAACATTTTTTTGTAATATATCGCTTATTGTGTATAGTATGATTTTTAATGGGAAGCATTTTATCCGGTGAACAATTTTTAAATCAGTAACTTTTCAAAATAATGAATATTTTTTCGAATCTGAACCATTTTAATCGTTGAACACTTTTTGAAATCCAAACCTTTTTAAAATCATATACTTTTTTCAAATCTGAATCCTTTTTGAAATCATGAATAATTTTTAGAACTGAACTTTTTTAAACCATGAACTTTTTAAAATATGAATCCTTTTTTGAAGTCATGAACATTTTTCAAATATTACCTTCTAAGAAAGGTAACATACTCTAAAAAAATTATTCATCCTTCATTGTTTAAATTTTAGCTATGCTAACCCGGAAAGATTGTGTACAACGAACTAACCCTTTTTGTTAGCCATGCTAACCCAGAAAGAACAAACAACGTCCGCCCATTTCACTGTTGTAGGAGTCTGTTTCTTTGGGTGATTCCTATTTGATGCAGGTTGCGGCGCAAACACATACGTCAATCCTTCAACGTAGGATTTGTTGGCCGGCCCAACTCGGAGGTGGTGGGGGGAAGAGGAAGGATCCAGGGGAGGAAGAAGATGAACACACTCCATGCACCCACCTCGTCAGAGATGGGGAAGACACGGATAGCTGCGGCGTCCCCGGCAGAGGCAAGGCCCGGACCTCACTGGAGACATGGACGGCGCGATTGGCCGCCGCATCGCTGATACATCTCCAACGTATCGATAATTTCTTATGTTCCATGCTACATGTTTTATACATACTTTATGTCATATTTATGCATTTTCCGGCACTAACCTATTAACAAGATGCCGAAGAGCCAGTTGCTGTTTTCTGCTGTTTTTGGTTTCAGAAATCCTAGTAAGGAATATTCTCGGAATTGGACGAAATCAACGCCCAGGGTCTTATTTTTCCACGAAGCTTCCAGATGTCCGAAAGGGAAACGAAGTGGGGCCACGAGGCGACGCCACAGTAGGGCAGCGCGGCCCAGGCCTTGGCCACGCGGCCCTAGCGTGTGGGCCCCTCGCGTCGCCCCTAAACCTACCCTTCCGCCTACATATAGCCTTCGTCGAGAATACCCCAGTACTGAGAGCCACGATACGGAAAACCTTCCAAAGACGCCGCCGCCGCCAATCCCATCTCGGGGGATTCAGTAGATCGTCTCCGGCACCCTGCCGGAGAGGGGAATCATCTCCCGGAGGACTCTTCACCGCCATGGTCGCCTCCGGAGTGATGTGTGAGTAGTTCACCCCTGGACTATGGATCCATAGCAGTAGCTAGATGGTTGTCTTCTCCTCATTGTGCTATCATTGTTGGATCTTGTGAGCTGCCTAACATGATCAAGATCATCTATTTGTAATGCTACATGTTGCGTTTGTTGGGATCCGATGAATATGGAATGCTATGTTATGTTGATTATCAATCTATCATCTATGTGTTGTTTATGATCTTGCATGCTCTCCGTTATTAGTAGAGACTCTGGCCAAGTCGTTACTTGTAACTCCAAGAGGGAGTATTTATGCTCGATAGTGGGTTCATGCCTCCATTAAATCTAGGACAGTGACAGAAAGTTCTAAGGTTGTGGATGTGCTGTTGCCACTAGGGATAAAACATCAATGCTATGTCTAAGGATATTTGTGTTGATTATATTACGCACCATACTTAATGCAATTGTCTGTTGTTTGCAACTTAATACTGGAAGGGGTGCGGACGCTAACCCGAAGGTGGACTTTTTAGGCATAGATGCATGCTGGATAGCGGTCTATGTACTTTGTCGTAATGCCCAATTGAATTTCACACTACTCATCATAACATGTATGTGCATTGTCATGTCATCTTTATTTGTCAATTGCCCAACTGTAATTTGTTCACCCAACATGCTATTTCTTATGGGAGAGACACCACTAGTGAACTGTGGACCCCGGTCCATTCTTTACATCGAATACAATCTACTGCAATACTTGTTCTTACTGTTCTCTGCAAACAACATCATCCACACTATACATCTAATCCTTTGTTACAGCAAGCCGGTGAGATTGACAACCTCACTGTCACGTTGGGGCAAAGTAATTTGGTTGTGTTGTGCAGGTTCCACGTTGGCGCCGGAATCCCTGGTGTTGCGCCGCACTACACTCCGCCACCATCAACCTTCAACGTGCTTCTTGGCTCCTACTGGTTCGATAAACCTTGGTTTCTTACTGAGGGAAAACTTGCTGCTGTACGCATCACACCTTCCTCTTGGGGTTCCCAACGGACGCGTGCTGTACGCGTATCAAACTCTTTTTCTGGCGCCGTTGCCGGGGAGATCAAGACACGCTGCAAGGGGAGTCTCCACTTCTAATCTCTTTACTTTGTTTTTGTCTTGCTTTATTTTTATTTACTACTTTGTTTGCTGCATTATATCAAAATACAAAAAAAATTAGTTACTTGCTTTACTTTATTTACTGTCTTGTTTGCTATATTAAAAACAAAAAAAATTAGTTACTTGCATTTATTTTATCTAGTTTGCTTTATTTACTATTGCTAAAATGGGTACTCCTGAAAATACTAAGTTGTGTGACTTCACAAACACAAATAATAATGATTTCTTATGCACACCTATTGCTCCACCTGCTACTACAGCAGAATTCTTTGAAATTAAACCTCCTTTACTAAATCTTGTTATGAGAGAGCAATTTTCTGGTGTTAGTTCTGATGATGTTGCTGCCCAGCTTAATAATTTTGTTGAATTATGTGAAATGCAAAAGTATAAAGATGTAGATGGTGACATTATAAAATTAAAATTGTTTCCTTTCTCATTAAGAGGAAGAGCTAAAGATTGGTTGCTATCTTTGCCTAAGAATAGTATTGATTCATGGACTAAATGTAAGGATGCTTTCATTGGTAGATATTATCCTCCTGCTAAAATTATATCTTTGAGAAGTAGCATAATGAATTTTAAGCAATTGGATAATGAGCATGTTGCCCAAGCATGGGAAAGAATGAAATCTTTGGTTAAAAATTTCCCAACCCATGGACTGACTACTTGGATGATCATCCAAACCTTTTATGCAGGACTGAATTTTTCTTCGCGAAATCTATTGGATTCAGCTGCTGGAGGTACTTTTATGTCCATCACTCTAGGCGCAGCAACAAAGCTTCTTGTTAATATGATGATTAATTATTCTGAATGGCACACAGAAAGAGCTCCACAAGGTAAGAAGGTAAATCTGTTGAAGAAACCTCTTTCTTGAGTGATAAGATTGATGCTATTATATCTATGCTTGTGAATGGTAGATCAAATGTTGATCCTAGTAATGTTCCTTTAGCTTCATTGGTTGCCCAAGAAGAACATGTTGATGTGAACTTCATTAAAAATAATAATTTCAACAACAATGCTTATAGAAATAATTCTGGTAACAACTATAGGCCATATCCTTCTCATAATAGTAATGGTTATGGTAATTCTTATGGAAATTCTTACAACAATAATAGGAATGTACCCCCTGGACTTGAAGCCATGCTTAAAGAATTTATTAGTACACAAACTGCTTTTAACAAATCTGTTGAAGAAAAGCTTGGGAAAATTGATATACTTGCTTCTAAAGTTGATAGTCTTGCTGCTGATGTTGATCTTTTAAAATTGAAAGTTATGCCTAATGAAAATAAAAATATTAAGTCATTTGCTACAGCAAACGCCATCCAAGTTCGAATTAATGAGAATATTAGATTGATGGCTGAATTGCGTGCTAGGTGGGAAAAAGAAGAAAATGCTAAAGAGAAATGTAGCTAAAGTTTGGACTATTACCACCACTAGTAATGATAATGCTTCACATGTTGCTACACCTCCTACTATCAATGGTAAAATAATTGGTGTTGGCAATGTTTCCACTCCTTATGCAAAACCTGCAAAACTGCCTGAATCTGCTAAAACTGCTGAAACTGTTTGTGATAAAACTGCTGAAATTTTTTCCAATATTGGGGACAATGATCCCATTGCTGTAGATTATAATGGTTTGGATTTTGATGATTGTCACATCTCTGAAGTTATAAAGTTCTTACAAAAACTTTCTAAAAGTCCTAATGCTAGTGCTATAAATTTGGCCTTTACGAAACATATTACAAATGCTCTCATAAAAGCTAGAGAAGAGAAATTAAATCGTGAAACTTCTATTCCTAGGAAGTTAGAGGATGGTTGGGAGCCCATCATTAAGATGAAGGTCAATGATTTTGATTGTAATGCTTTATGTGATCTTGGTGCAAGTATTTCCGTTATGCCTAGGAAAATCTATAATATGCTTGACTTGCCACCATTGAAAAATTGTTATTTGGATGTTAATCTTACTGATAACTCTACAAAGAAACCTTTGGGGAGGATTGATAATGTTCGCATTACGGTTAACAATAACCTTGTCCCCGTTGATTTTGTTGTGTTGGATATTGAATGCAATGCATCTTGTCCCATTATATTGGGAAGACCTTTCCTTCGAACTGTTGGTGCTATTATTGATATGAAGGAAGGCAATATTAAATATCAATTTCCTCTCAAGAAAGGTATGGAACACTTCCCTAGAAAGAGAATCAAGTTACCTTTTGATTCTATCATTAGAACAAATTATGATGTTGATGCTTCATCTCTTGATGTTACTTGATTCACACTTTCTGCGCCTAGCTGAAAGGCGTTAAAGAAAAGCGCTTATGGGAGACAACCCATGATTTTACTTCTGCACTTTTGTTTTATATTTGAGTCTTGGAAGTTGTTACTACTGTAGCAACCACTCCTTATCTTTATTTTATTGCATTGTTGTGCCAAGTAAAGTCTTTGATAGTAAGGTTCATACTAGATTTGGACTACTGCGCAGAAACAGATTTCTTGCTGTCACGAATTTGGGCAGGGTTCTCTGTAGGTAACTCTGAAAAATCTGCCAATTTACGTGCGGGATCCTCAGATATGTACGCAACTTTCATTCAATTTGAGCATTTTTAGTTGAGCAAGTACGGTGCACCTAAAAAATTCGTCTTTACGGACTGTTCTGTTTTGACAGATTCTGCCTTTTATTTCGCATTGCCTGTTTTGCTATGTTTGATGGATTTCTTCATTCCATTAACTTTCAGTAGCTTTGTGCAATGTACATAAGTGTTAAGAATGATTATGTCACCTCTGAACATGTGAATTTTGATTATGCACTAACCCTCTAATGAGTTGTTTTGAGTTTGGTGTGGAGGAAGTTTTCAAGGATCAAGAGAGGAAGATGATACAATATGAGCAAGGAGAGTGAAAGCTCTAAGCTTGGCGATGCCCCCGGTGGTTCATCCCTGCATATTTCAAGAAGACTCAAGCATCTAAGCTTGGGGATTCCCAAGGCATCCCCTTCTTCATCGACAACATTATCAGGTTCCTCTAGTGAAACTATATTTTTATTCTGTCACATCTTATGTGCTTTACTTTGAGCGTCTGTTTGCTTTTGTTTTTGTTTTGTTTGAATAAAATTGGATCCTAGCATTCATTGTGTGGGAGAGAGACACGCTCCGCTATTGCATATGAACATATATGTTCTTAGCTTTATTCTTAATGTTCATGATGAAGGTTGAAACTGCTTCGTTAATTGTTATATGATTGGAAACTAAAAATGCTACATGTGGTAATTGGTATAATGTCTTGAATAATTTGATACTTGGCAATTGTTGTGCTCATATGGATCATGTTTAAGCTCTTGCATCATATACTTTGTACCTATTAGTGAAGAAATACATAGAGCTTGCTAAAATTTGGTTTGCATGATTGGTCTCTCTAAGGTCTAGATATTTTCTAGTAAGGGTTTTAACAACAAGGAAGACAGTGTAGAGTCTTATAATGCTTGCAATATGTTTTTATGTGAGTTTTGCTGTACCGGTTCATACTTGTATTTGCTTCAAACAACCTTGCTAGCCTAAGCCTTGTATTGAGAGGGATACTTCTCATGCATCCAAAATCTTTGAGCCAAAAATTATGCCATTTGTGTCCACCATACCTACCTACTACATGGTATTTCTCTGCCATTCCAAAGTAAATTGCTTGAGTGCTACCTTTAAAATTCCATCCTTTGTCTTTGCAATATATAGCTCATGGGAAAAATAGCTTAAAAACTATTGTGGTATTGAATATGTACTTATGTATCTTATTTCCTAATAAGTTGCTTGTTGAGCGATAACCATGTTCTTGGGGACGCCATCAACTATCTTTGTTGAATATCATGTGAGTTGCTATGCATGTTCGTCTTGTCTGAAGTAAGGGTGATTTATCATGAGTTGAATGGTTTGAGTATGCATATTGTTAGAGAAGAACATTGGGCCGCTAACTAAAGCCATGATCCATGGTGAAAGTTTCAGTTTTGGACAACAATCCTCAATCTCTTATGAGAATATTATTTGTTGTTGAATGCTTATGCATTAAAGAGGAGCCCATTACCTGTTGTCTATGCTGTCCCGGTATGGATGTCTAAGTTGAGAATAATCAAAAGCGAGAAATCCAATGCGAGCTTTCTCCTTAGACCTTTGTACAGGCGGCATAGAGGTACCCCTTTGTGATACTTGGTTAAAACATATGTATGCAATGATAATCCATGTAAATCCGAGCTAATTAGGACAAGGTGCGGGCACTATTGGTAATCTATGCATGAGGCTTGCAACTTGTAGGATATCTTATACATAACACATATGCTTTATTACTACCGTTGACAAAATTGTTTCTTGTTTTCAAAATAAAAGCTCTAGCACAAATATAGCAATCAATGCTTCCCTCTTCGAAGGGCCATTCTTCTACTTTTATGTTGAGTCAGTTTACCCATTTCCTTCTTTATTAGAAGCAAACACTTGTGTTAACTGTGCATTGATTCTTACATACTTGCATATTTGCATTCATCATATTACTTTACATTGACAATATCCATGAGATATACATGTTACAAGTTGAAAGCAACCGCTGAAACTTATATCTTCCTTTGTGTTGTTTCAATGCCTTTACTTTGAATTTATTGCTTTATGAGTTAACTCTTATGCAAGACTTATTGATGCTTGTTCTGAAAGTACTATTCATGAAAAGTCTTTGCTATATGATTCAGTTGTTTAACCATTATCTTTACCATTGCTTCGAGTCGCTGCATTCATTACATGTGCTTACAATAGTATTGATCAAGATTATGATAGCATGTCACTTCAGAAATTATCTTTGTTATCGTTTACCTACTTGGGGACGAGTAGAAACTAAGCTTGGAGATGCTGATACGTCTCCAATGTATCGATAATTTCTTATGTTCCATGCTTGTTTTATGATGATACACACATGTTTTATACATACTTTATGTCATATTTATGCATTTTCCGGCACTAACCTATTAACAAGATGCCTAAGAGCCAGTTGATGTTTTCTGCTGTTTTTGATTTCAGAAATCCTAGTAAGGAAATATTCTCGGAATTGGACGAAATCATCGCCCAGGGTCTTATTTTTCCACGAAGCTTCCAGAAGTCCGAAAGGGAAACGAAGTGGGGCGACGAGGCGACGCCACAGTAGGGCGGCGCGGCCCAGGCCATGGCCGCGCGGCCCTAGCGTGTGGGCCCCTCGCGTCGCCCCTAAACCTACCCTTCCGCCTACATATAGCCTTCGTCGAGAATACCCCAGTACCGAGAGCCACGATACGGAAAACCTTCCAGAGACGCCGCCGCCGCCAATCCCATCTCGGGGTATTCAGGAGATCGCCTCCGGCACCCTGCCGGAGAGGGGAATCATCTCCCGGAGGACTCTTCACCGCCATGGTCGCCTCCGGAGTGATGTGTGAGTAGTTCACCCCTGGACTATGGGTCCATAGCAGTAGCTAGATGGTTGTCTTCTCCTCATTGTGCTATCATTGTCGGATCTTGTGAGCTGCCTAACATGATCAAGATCATCTATTTGTAATGCTACATGTTGCGTTTGTTGGGATCCGATGAATATGGAATGCTATGTTATGTTGATTATCAATCTATCATCTATGTGTTGTTTATGATCTTGCATGCTCTCCGTTATTAGTAGAGACTCTGGCCAAGTGGTTACTTGTAACTCCAAGAGGGAGTATTTATGCTCGATAGTGGGTTCATGCCTCCATTAAATCTGGAACAGTGACAGAAAGTTCTAAGGTTGTGGATGTGTTGTTGCCACTAGGGATAAAACATCAATGCTATGTCTAAGGATATTTGTGTTGATTATATTACGCACCATACTTAATGCAATTGTCTGTTGTTTGCAACTTAATACTGGAAGGGATGCAGACGCTAGCCCGAAGATGGACTTTTTAGGCATAGATGCATGCTGGATAGCGGTCTATGTACTTTGTCGTAATGCCCAATTGAATTTCACACTACTCATCATAACATGTATGTGCATTGTCATGTCATCTTTATTTGTCAATTGCCCAACTGTAATTTGTTCACCCAACATGCTATTTTTATGGGAGAGACACCACTAGTGAACTGTGGACCCCAGTCCATTCTTTACATCGAATACAATCTACTGCAATACTTGTTCTTACTGTTCTCTGCAAATATCATCATCCACACTATACATCTAATCCTTTATTACAGCAAGCCGGTGAGATTGACAACCTCACTGTCACGTTGGGGCAAAGTAATTTGGTTGTGTTGTGCAGGTTCCACGTTGGCGCCGGAATCCCTGGTGTTGCGCCGCACTACACTCCGCCACCATCAACCTTCAACGTGCTTCTTGGCTCCTACTGGTTCGATAAACCTTGGTTTCTTACTGAGGGAAAACTTGCTGTTGTACGCATCACACCTTCCTCTTGGGGTTCCCAACGGACGCGTGCTGTACGCGTATCAATCGCCGGTGGAGGTGAGGCCGAAAACATTAGAGTTTCGGGTGCGGGGCTCACCGAAGAACTTAGGGGAAGGTGGGGGTCGTGGGAGAACTTAGTGAAGGGCAGTTGTTGTGCGCGTGAGGGCTCCGAAGTTTGGGGGAGGGGGTTAGAGGGAAGGCCGGGGCGGCGGTAGGATGCAGTCGAGAGGGCGGGGCGACGAGGCACAACGTGAACGGTGGCGGGGCTAGCGGCCTGGCCGGCGGTGGCGTTGAGGGGACTGAGTTGGTTTTGGTGGAGAAGACGAGAGGAAGGAGAATATGCTTGAGAGGAAGGAGATGATGGTGGGTTGTGGTCAACAAGACGTTCTATTTCTTTTCTTATTGTTTTATTTTTTATTTTTCAATTTACTTTCATTTATCTTTATTTAATACATAAGAAGGTTTAAAGTTATATAAAGCATTAAATTTGTTATGTATGCACATTTTTATAACACGTTTACATTTTTCAAAAGATTTAGCTTTCGTTCGGAAATAAGTGACCCAATTTTATCTAGAGACATATATATCTACGCACTGAAATGCGTCTACAAATCTAGATGCATCGGCATGCAGAAAAAGCTGAGTCTTATTTTCGAATGCAGTGTGTATGAAAATTTATTCTTATATATGTGAACATTTTTGCAGATACATGTCAACATTTATCGTTTGCAACACATACTCCCGCTGTCTACAAATATCTGGCGTTTTTATTTTGCACGCATGACCTTTGACGCTAAAACCTTAAACCATCAGATCAACACTATTACAATACACGCTAACCAAACGTCGGTATATCAAACATATATGACGCACGCAATCCACTAACATGATCTCCCGAAATGTAGGTTAAAATTTGACTCTAATGTTGGTCAAGACATTTAAATATTTACGGTTCAATATTTCCTGGAAATTTCTTCCGCGGACTGTTAGTCATTGTTTCATCTCTAATTTACTAATGTTGAAAGATGATTCATTTTCTATCTACAAACATGTAGTGGCATATTTAATAACACAAACAATGTTATTGTTTGCAAGAGGAACGTGTGGGAATCATGCACTTAATTAAGTGATCCCGTAACATCTTTATTGCACATACATCTTCCAAATAATTTTGAATAAATATGCTACTCCCTCCATCTGCACGGACACAGTTTAAGATAAACATTGACCACTGATTTGGTCAACAAAATAAAAAATTATGTCTACAAAGTCTATATCATTAAATTTGTATGAAAAAAGCTTTCCAATGATATAATTTCTGTGACATATATTCATATTTTATTGACCAAAATAACGGTCAACGCAATTTCTTAAACTACGTGCGAGCCTTTTAAACCGGTATGGAGGAAGTACAACGACTCGCCCGGAATTATATACTCCTAGTTTATCACTGACATGACCTATTAACTAGGTCTTTCTGTTGGGGAGTAGTGTTTTGGCATATGGGAGCATATGCTCCCTTTATTTTAAAATGCATGTTACACACATTTTGAAATTTCAAAAAATTGAAACGAACAAATCACACGTATATCTTCACGTGCTACGCGCTCGCAAATTCGTTTCGTCAAAAATCGACTTGCCGTGTGGTGTGTGTAAAAAGACAAAATTCGATGCCAGAAATAAGGTTTTTCAGAAGATAAACTTTCTCTCAAAAAATGTTGGTTCCTCCCGAAACTTAACGAACACACGTGTATCATGGAGATGTACATGTAGAATTTTTTGTCAAAATTTTTCGACATTTCAAAATATACTTTTTCGATAGAGGGAGCATATGCACCCGAGAACCGATTTGAATTTCCGTTTCTGTTCATAGTTACCAAAACTCAAACCAACATCACTAAAGCTCATTTATATCTAGAGATGTAAATTGATCGGAGTACCATATAATTTCACGACATATTTCTAGTGGATCGGACAATAACCGGTTACGAATTTGAATCCATAAATATGAGACCGTGATCACGGATCGAAAACGGATCGGATTCAGGAGGAAAACAAAAAATAATCGGATATCCGTAAACCATACAATCAAAAATGAGTTCAATAAAACACTCATATTTGATAGAGTTACTATATGCGTGAGCTATTGTTTAACAGATGAACTCCGAACTCACTAATTACTATACATGCTCTGTTAGTTTTCACTTTCGTATCAAAATCAGATTTTTAAATAAAAATTATTGATTTAGAAATCTTAAATCTTAAATTATTTTTAGATACGAATATGCGGATGTTATTTGGCTACCATATTCTTATCAGTCAGATTCCTTCGGATCGGATATATATATGGATTATCCAAAATAGATACGAAACGAATTCAATTCGAAAATTATCATATGCTTATGCATTCATCTATCCTAAAACGAGCACAACTACCAAAAGCAACCACGTCCACGCCTTTGTAATTGCAGAACCACACAACCACGAGTCTAAAATTAGCAAAAACGTCAGACAGCATAAATACGTGAGGTCTCCTTCTAGGACCGAGAAATTAACTTGCCTGTCGATTGGACCAACCCTGACAAACACCAATGGCGTTCTCATCCAAGATCACCTTGGCAACCGTCTTCTGCCTCGTGGCAGCCTCGGCCGTTGCCGTGCCGCCGGCCACCCTCCAGGACACGTGCAAGAGCGCCGGCGAGCAGGCGGTGCTGTGCAGCGTGTTGCTGTCGTCGAACCCGGCGGCCCAGAAGACGCCGGTGGACACGCGCGGGCTGGCGCACGCCGCCGTGATGGCGGCGGGGGCGAACGCGACGGCGACGGCGGAGAAGCTGAACCAGCTCTTCGACTCCGACGACATCAAGACCAAGAGCCCTGATCTCCAGCGCTGCATCGAGGACTGCACCCAGAGGTAGGTAGCACGCTCAGTATTACCTTAAAAGAAGAAGAAGAATCTGAAGCAATTCATGGGGTCTTTGATTGATCGATGTGTCGACCCGTTGGTGTACGGATGCTAGGTACCAGTCGGCGGGGACGTTCCTGAGCCAGGCGTCGTCGAAGCTGGACGCCGGGTCGTTCGACGAGGCCAACGTGCTCATCGCGGGCGCGCAGTCGGTCATCAAGCTATGCCAGAGGACGTGCCAGAACGTGCCCAAGGGGGAGCTCACCGTCTGCAGCAAGAACGTCGACCTCCTCTGCGGCATCGCCGCATCCATCACTCGCTTGCTCCTACAACACTAGGAACTCATCCTTGCATGACTGCTTCGATCAGCGATCCGGGAGTTGAATGTATGGAAACTCAAAAGTCCCCCCGGCCACACATGATGAGCCTGCCTGAAACATCATCCATTTTGGATTTCGTTTAGGAAAAAAAAATACACATGTAAACGTATGAATACTATGTGTACATGAGATTTCTTGTACAAAAAGTTGAAATTCTGTAGCTTGTGGGAAATATAGTGCTAATTTGGTGAACAGAAGCTTCACATTTGAGCCACCCCTCCTTATTCCTTTTGCACGGGGCAAAAACTACATACTGTATTAAATTCATCGGTGCATCTGGTCCTCAAACATCTATGTGCAAATTCAGTATATTTCGAGAATCGAATGGCACAAGTAAATTCAAATATATGACTTCCTCCGACGGGAACCAAGTGACTCGGATTTGTCTAAATTAGCATGTATCTACATACGGACTAAAACATGTTTAGATACATGTGAATCTAGACAAATCCGGATCACTTATTTACGTACCGAGGAGTATAGATATAATTTTAGAGGTCAGTTTATTTTTTAATTGTCAACATGTGTCTCTCTAATTTATAGATAGACAAAAGAATTGGACCTAGCTCAATTTGTTAGGAAGGTGGATTTACCAACCCACCCACACAGGTTCAAATCGTCACGAATGCAACTACGTGGAAGGCGGGCATGGAATCAATTAGAGCACGAGTATAGTGAAACTTTTGACCTTGTGGCGTCAGTGAGGTCATCCTAAACGGCGGCAGCCGGCAGGTGTCAAGATCGTTGGGGATAAATTTGGGGCGAACATCGTGGACAGTGGGCAATAGAATATATATACTTGCTTTTTGAAAAAAATTGTGTACTCAATAGTTTTTCGAAAGTAAATACTTCATACTGCATACTCCTATTTTGAATGTAAACACAATAGATAAATCTTGATATGTTTATGAAATCTCATAAATAAGTGGAAAGGACACCACATGACAATTCTGCATTTTTGTCTATAAAAGACACAGAATTCACAAAAGAAAGTTCGGAAGGATAATCACACCAATGCTACCGTCCAGAACTGAAGATGGAGTGGCACCTCCTTGTACATGCCCATGCAAGACTTCAGATCTCGTCGCCATGGCCTCACGACCGTCTTGCCCATATCAAAGAGCAGTTCCTCCACCAAAGCCCCTGGAGTTTTTACTTGAGTTACTTCTCCAGCCAGTAGGCTGGAGCTACGCGCCCTTTATTGATCTATTTAAAAATGTTAGAAAAATACAAATAAAAATTCTTTGTGTATACCTTGACATGTTACATGCTTACAAAGTTGTTTCAGCAAAAATCGATATGTTTCATGCCTTGTGCAAAAAAGACAAATCTTAGGTGCTAAAATAGTCTATTTTTCGAGGCATTATTTGTCTTTTTTACATAGGGTACAAAAAATGTTGGTTTTATGTGAAAATTTACGTGCACACATAGAACATGTCTCTCTACATGCTAAAAAAATTTCCTAATTTTTTTACCGTTTACAAATATGTTTTATACATACCGGGTGCATATGCACCCGGGATCAGATTTGGTTTTCCGATTTAAAAAGTGTTAAACAACGGAAGCAGAAACCGAACCGGTACGGCAAAGTGATACAGCAAGGCGATCGGGAGGTGGATCTAAAATTCATCTAGGGTTTCGGAATGCTGCCGGTCAGCTCCGTTCCCGGTGGTCATGGGGCCTTAGTAGTGTGGCGTACCGCGGTCTCGCTGGCGGGAAGGTTTTAGTTCTTCGTTTAGTTTTTATTCAGTATCTTCTTTGGGATGGTGATGCGGCGCCTAACTCCTGAAGTTAGAATAAGGTCCTCCGTGTCCTATCCTTGCTTCGGTGGTGCATCTAGTGCCAGCGGAGGGCGCGTGGAGTTGTGTGTCCGGCGGATCTCCCGTAATTCGGTCATCTTTTGTGTTCGATTGTGTAGTGTAGTTTCAGGTTAGTTTCTTCCAATCTACGCTTATCATCATTGGCGATGGCTGCTGCTCTGGTGCGTTGGTCCTTTGGAAACTTAGCACGACAACTTCTCGGCTGTCTCACGTCATCCTCGCTGGTGCGCCGGCAGTAAACGTTCATCGCCGGCGCGGCTGAAAAGGGGTGCGCCGGCACCACTTTCCACCGGCGCATGCATAGTGAGGTGCGCCGGCATTAGCTCTTCCACCTATAGGCTTTTTTCTAGTAGTGTCTACTACAACAAGCTCTACTACACCAAGCTTTGCTTGGCTCCGGTAATGGAGCGGCGAGGACGACGATGAGCCTTCGGCTCGCGCTAATGCCTGTAGTCGTCGCTAGGTGGTTCAATGACTTATTTGTAATTTTTATTACTTTTGGACATCTTTGTACTGCTATTGATGATTATTAATAGATCGATAAATTTTTTGCAAAAAAAAACAGTGTTAAACATGAGTAAGTTTTCAGAGCATTTTTGTAATTTCTTGAGTGTGTAAGCAACGCCTAAGAGAATATATATTATGTATGGTCAACTGCAGATATCTCGTGGCGTTGGAGAAATCAAAATTCTACAAACATAGAATAATAAAACAGATAGAAGTGGCTGGTGTAATTCTTTAGTTGGGAGCTAAAGTGGGCATGTCGCATTGCATATAAATTCTGAAACAATTGTGAATCATATCTCATATTGGAGGTTCATGATGTCATCCTACATAGTATTTTTTTTTCCAATCAAAGGTAATAAACAAATAACCTATGTATCAGTAAGCTAGTATGATACCGGCAACTGTGTGCAACACTCAAGAGAACACTCAATTGCATTAGAACATTTAACTTTTTCTGCAGTACCAATGATCAGGAGGAAATATAAAACCTTCTGATCATCTTGATGTTCTGATAGCTGTATAGTGTTGCACCATGTTGAAGGCGTGAACAATCTACAGAAAATAGATTCGGTGTTCATGAAATATTGCAAAACCATATGTTCAAATATTAAATAGGCATATAGGTCAATTCAGAGGAAACCAAAAAGGTTTCACATATTGGTCGTACCAAGATTAATTACGTATGTAATTAGATATACATGTGTCGTCCAGATTTTCCCTACTTCCATAAGATTCCTTCTATCTTTAAATATAGAAACCTAGTGCTTGACAAATGACAACTGGTTAGAAATTCAAAATATCTTAATGTTGAAAATGGCACAAGTGACCTCTCCGGACAACACTGCTAAGACAATTACTTGGAACAGAAATGTATTTCATGCTTCGTCTAAAGAGCATTGTCACTTGTATTTTTTTCCTTAATAAGCAGAGATGAAGAATAGTGCAACATGTACCTGTTTATTGCAATAACAATCAATGAACTCTCCTTTAATAATCACAATTGTTTCAATGGACCAAAAACAAAATGTGATAAGAGAATTATTAAGCCCGCAAAACCACTGTAGAAATTTTGGAAATCCATCTCTTATACCAAGCCATTGTCCATGTGTGTGATTTCAGAGTAAAATCACTTTGGACGTTGGAAGCAGCACACCACACACACACACCATCTCGTCTTCGTCATTAGGTACTTGCTGTGACCCTCCTACCCTGGCGCCCAACAAGATGAACTGCAGAGGGGGAAATTGCAGATGGCTCAGAGATGGAAGGTGAAGATCTATTGTCAGGGTTTACCTGATGAATGTGGGCTGTCACTCACGCATCGGCGTGTCACAATGGAAAATTTTACTCCCCAATAAAAGAATAATATTGCGCTTTAAAAAACGCATTATCTCTAAACCTTCTATCTCGCAAGGATACGACTACCCACCAAACTAGACAGAAAATGATTTGTTCTCTATATGTTCTTTGTGTCTCATGCGACTATCCGGATGTTGCTTTCAGTATACTTAAATGATGGCCTGATTTCAAATCATGGAAGCTTGGAACAAGAAAGATAATAACCAGATCACATGGAATAATTCATGCTACTGGTTCTGTGCTTAAGCACATTACAAGTACGACAGAAAAGTACAATAAACATGATATTATAATATAAGTTTAGTTGGATGATTTAAGGCTCAAAGCCAGGACTACTACATTGTCCATCGGACTTTCTGGAACTCATAAGATGTTCATACTTAAAATATGAAAACATGCTAGCATCATCCACGTCACATCACACTAAAGCCTTAGAGTTTCCAGTAGTTGAGAGTCTTGAGAGATGGCACATCCACCATCAAGTCGATTCTTTCATCCTCACTCAAAACTGAATCCTGCCAAAAAGCCAAAAGGACACGTTGAGATAAGAGTAGTGTCATTTGCATGTAACTATAGTTCTCAGTTAACAATGCAGTGAATATACTGGAAGACTTCATGAGATAAATTTCACATGTTGGTACTCTCTTTCCGAACTGAAAAGTGTGTAGTTTCCTAGGAATAGGATAGATATGGTACCTGACCGTTTCTAGCTTAATCTATCTAACAATAACATGCACGTCTAAATTCTTTGGTCGTAGCAATGCAGCAATTTTGTATAAAAATATGCAGTTCAAGGTTGTTGCGCGGGTGGATGCCAGCTAGTGGGAGAAGGAAGCAAACAGAAAGGTCATGGAACGGTGACACTAGCTACTTCAGAAATGTGCAACAAGCTGAAAGAAAGGAAATCAAATGTTCCCGAACGAAAGAAAAGAAATCAAATGGTTTAAGGCTTGTGCTTTCATAGACCCCCAAATCTCAAAGCAGTGTAAACCACCGAAGAGAGTGAAACGCAAGAACCGTTGAGATTAAATGATCCCTGTTCAGGATTAGGAGTAGGATGGCTGAGATTAAATGATACAACGATACCTCTTTGGTGGTTTACACTGCTTTTAAGATTTGGGGTCTATGGAAGCACAAGCATGGTTTAAATGTCACAGCAAAGCAAATAAAACAGGGAATGATAAGATGCATTAGTAGAAGTTATGTTCAAGTCTCCTCAAACCAACAGTGGAATCAGAGAAAAAACTTTAGTGTGGGGAGACCAGACTATTTATGAAACTGCATGACGGGAATGGTGTTTTGGCACATGGGAGCATATGCTCCCTTTATTTTGAAATGCATGTTATATACATTTTAAAATTTCAAAAAATTGAACCGAAAAATTCGAACGTACATCTTCACGTGCTACGCGCTCACAAAGTTGTTTCATAAAAATCCGACTTATCGTGTGACGTGTGTAAAAAAGACAAAATTCAATGCTGAAAATAAGGCTTTTCAGGACATAAATTTTCTCTTTTTTACACAGACCACAAAACATATTGGTTCCTTGCGAAACTTGACGAACGTACGTATATTGTGGAGATGTACATGTAGAATTTTTTGTCAAATTTTTTCGACATTTCGAAATATAATTTTTTGATAGAGGGAGCATTTGCACCCGGGAGCCGAATTGAATTTCCCGAAACTGCATGTAGTAAAATGACAACGGGGAATGACTGAATTCATATAGCGTGCGCGCGTGTGTGAATAAGAACTGGATACTGAATAGTATGCTATTGAAACTGTACCAAAGAAAAACAGGATGCATCTGGTCATATTCTTTTCCATCAAATTTTGCAAGTCTGGTTGTTATAGAATGATATCTATTCATGTTTTTCTCTCAACAAACATCAGTACCTTGCCTAGCGAGGAAGATGCATTTCATGTATAGGGTGTAAGTTAACCCGGTTGGAGATCATCATTTTTGGACACGTGTATTAGTATTCGGAGCTAAGAAAGAATCCACATCATTTAGTACCCTTCAAACCTAATCAATTCACAAATTTTGCTCTCGACAAGAAGTAAGCAGAAAGCCTACTTGGTTTGTTCACCATAATAAAATTTAAACTCCTCTACAAAATGGATTATAGTAATGCTTTCATTTCTCTGTCAAACAAAATGCAGTGCAGGATTCCATGTTCCAATTAATTGGGGATCCTAACATAATGGTTTTCTATACAATTATGAGTTTCTCAATTACTTACTTTCTTTAACACACATTCAAGAAAGTGACTACAGAATATAGAAAATTAAAAGCATGAGAAGCGTTACCAGTCAACTTACGTATGTTAAATGTGCACATGAACTTCAAAAGTTGCAGAACTCTATCATCAACCACATTATACTTGACAGAAATTAACTTCAGGTGTTCTGATATTCCAGTAGGTTTTTCCGTTGAACTGTAGCTCCCTTTGATTTCCACTTTATGTTCTTGTTCCTGGGAAGATGCTATCATTAAACCAAGATGAATAATCAATAAACTTCAACAGTGCAGCAATCATCTACAGATGACATATATACCTCGAAAGCAAACTGAAGAGTGAGCTTCTCTAGAACTGAAGAGTGTTTGAGAATGCAAGTTAGTGCATCAAAGTCAGGGCCCACGCACCAGTAGGCATTGAGTAATAAAGTCTTTAGCTTGTTAAATGTCGGACAACTTTTCAAATCCCTTGCAAAAATCACCTGGAATAAGTACAAACAGAATGATGGAGTAATCCTCATTAGAAATCCCAACTGGTGGCCATAAATACGGAAAGTATGTCCATTGTCTATGGATGCCAGTAATGGCTGTAAACAGCACAAAAGCTGCCATGTATTCCAACTTCCTCTTGATTTAGTTAGGCAAATCCCAGTTTTGGCTAAATAAACTGACGGCGTTACAAACTAACATGACCATCACGTGTATATTATTTTAAATCGCATTTTTGATAAGTTGACATCAAAATTAAGGAGTTGCAGGATGTAAGAAAATGTATGAACAATAATATCCCACAATTACTTTTCACAAGCACCTTTTAATGTTTTTGATGCAGAGTACAAACAATGAAACAAACATAGGACAGAGGTGTAAAACCATACCATTCCTAGTGGAGAGATCAACCGGAGATGTTTAGCATTGTAGATAGCTCCAAGAAGCACGGTATTGCTGCTTTGACCATTGTAAGAAAAACAATACACACATCTAGAACCGTTAGCACCACAGAAACCCTGATTTCTGTAGTTATGACAGAAATCGCTGCAGGCACGCCCAAGTTCCACAACTGCAGTCTCTAACATTGGCATGCTTTCAAGCAGGGGGGTTCTACCAGCAAAGCTGTCTAGTGTAAAAGAGATGAGGCATGGAGCAGAAACGCGGACTCGATGAGACTGATCGGAACGGCAAAAGATGATGCTCAACCGTTTCAGGGACAGGGACGATATCTTATCAACATCAATCTGGCAATATTGCATCTTCAGATCCTCCAATGCTGGGCAGCTAGAAAAATCAAGAAAGGCCCTTCGGAGGCATACTCCCCGAAGGTCTAATGTCCTGAGCTCCCGAGAGACAAGAGGTTGGCCTTCTATGTCGAGGAATTTATTGTCATGGAGGTGAAGGGTGAGCGCACGAACTTTACAGAACACAGCAAAACGGGTCCATAGGTTCACATAGAGCACGTCCTCTTCTGAGAACTCAGAGAGCTCGACCTCAAAAGTGTTAAGATCCCCGTACCCACGCAGGATAAACAGATAGTCCACGAATTCCCGGACATCCTTAACAGATCTCGCACCCTCAAATTCGACGATGCGCAGGCCTGCGGTGAACTTCCAGAGGTGCCGCCAGCCCGGTGCGACCAGGCACGTACGGACGGCCTCCTGCGCCGGTAGGAAAGAGAGGACATGGTGGAGGATCTCCTCCGGAAGTGCGCTGATGCGGTCGACGCCGGCCGCCGCAGGCGCTTTCTTGCCCCTCTTGCACGGAGTCATTCCGTTCAACAGGCGGCGGACGTCGACGCTGCGGGGAGAAGAAACCATCATATATTCATAACGTGCAAGGGTGGAGAGAATCGGAAGAGGAAGATCGAAGATGGCACGCCTTGCGGCGGCGTAAACTTACCTGGGCGCCGCCAAGTCCGCTCGTCGCCCGTGGCGGCGGCAGCGGACGGATAGATCGGGAAGAACTGACGATCGACGTAGTAATTTCTTCTTTCTGAAAAAAGAGAAGGGCTGGCGTTCGCACAGGACTTAAAGAGCGACGACCAACGCCAACGGTCAAATTTTGGTCTCGGATACTTCTTGCTTTTAGTATTTTCTTTCTGTTTCAGACGTGGCTTTCACGGGATTTTTTTTTAATAAATCTGATTCTTTTGAACTTGAGACGTCCAGTTCATCGAAAGTCAAAACTACATCAAAATCTGGCACAAGCGTCGGCGCCAATAAGCATGTTGTCAAACTAGTGCAATTCAGTATTTTGGAAGAAAAAGGGAAAATGTGTAGTAGCGCAGGTGCGCTTTGCGCACCTTTACCTTTTTTGATTTTTTCTTTTTTATATTTCGTAAATTATAATATATTTCGATTTGATTTTTCTGCAAGTCACTCAAACAGAACAAACAGAATAAGGGAAAAATAGTTTGGAATTTTTTTTGAAAATTAAAATTTCAAATTATTTTAAAATTCAAAATAAATTCTTGAAATATATATTTACGTAATGACATAAAAAATCCAAAATATTTTTCCCAAATTCTAGTTGTTATGTTTAAGTGATCTGCAAAATTTCAAGTTCAAAGATTGTTTGGTGTGAGAGATACAAAAATGAGAAGTTGTTTGAGAGGGAGAAAAAAAAGCTAGCACGAATCTTGATGCAAAATAGTCGGTACGGATACGGGTGCGTGCTGAGCACCTGCTCTAAAAGTCCACTCTCAAGAAAAAACCTTGTGCAATTCAACATCTTTCTCTCGCGCTGTGTCGTCTCTAGGGATGTCAGAAACAAAATACAATTGCGCCCCAAATTTTGAAAATTAACATAACTAATATATCCGAGGAAAACTCTTTACCTCAATTCGACACGGACACCGAGAGGTGCATGCATCAATTCCTTTTGTTTTATTTTTGTGTGGGCCACGACATGTGCGTGCATTTTCCTTTCTTTCCGTACGTGCTCCGTTGACTTGGCCCGCACGCATGTCTGATGTTGCTGGTTATATCTGGCCGCGTGGGTCATAGCCTAGTGCAGCACCAGTGGCGGAGCCTTAAAAGATTCAATGGGCGGGCCAGTCTAAAAGAAAGTACATTTTTTCTGTTCTGACCCATAACTAGAAATGGGTATGTACCCAGGCTATCTAAGTTTGCAAGATTGAAGAATAAATTCGTAATACAATCCATCGTGCTATCAGACTGCTAACCAAAAATTTGAGGAAAGAAAGGAAAGTACATGGATAGGAAATTTGGAGAGGATAAGGGGCTGGATTTAGTCGTGGCGTTGCTTGGCGGCTGGTGGACCTCCAACCGGTGGCCATGCTCGTGCAGCGCCGCTGAACTTGTAGCTGCCGCAATCCACTAGCCGCCCCAGGCCTGCGGGTGGCAGCGCAGCGCGGTGCCGCTAGCTCGTGCTTCACCGATTGCCCCGGCCCCGGTATTTTTATGTCTAAATCGCTAGACCTAGCGACAACCAGAGCCCCATCCCATGAGCGTGGCTTCCGTGCAGAGAGAAAACTGAGAGACTCGATTGAACCAAACAGGTTACGTAATGGGCTGATGAGCTAGGCCTTACACACATAGAAGTAACTGATTTTCTCGCAGAAAACCTGGACGGGCCATGGCCCAGGTTTGCCCGAATGAAGCTCCGCCAGTGTGTAGCACTGTCATGCACATATAGCCTATTAGCCTCACAAAGCCTAGTAGCAGTGTCGTGCACATCGCATGGTAACATCAAGCATCACTTTACACATATTATACACACAACCTTTTCATAGGCATGAGAGACGAGAGGAGCAAGAGGCAACACACACCTTAGTTTGAAAGGCTACAAGCCTATTATTTTTTGCGTAAACACGATCAAATGTTGCTCTCTTCTATCCATAATAAGGGCGTGGTTTTAGATCAAATTTGAACTAAAATCATCACACTTACTATAGATCGGTGGAAGTACAATTATTTCTTGGGAGTATGCTGTAAAGATTTTTTTTCAATGTTGCAAACATGATTATGTAATGTTAGATGAGTTGGGCATAAACTTTGGATGTGCTATCTTTTTTTTTGAAGAAGTGACACGGTCAAAATGCTACAATATTCTACAAATTGAGGTTTTCTTTAAATGTTGCAAACATGATTCTGTAATGTTGGATGATTTGCGCACAAATATTGAATGCGTAGTACTTTTGTTCTGAAGGTGACATTATTTACTGATGTTTTAATGCAAAAAAATAAATATTTTGTTGTATGTTCATTTGCTTTTTTGTTAAATTAGTGTTATCAGAATGTTACAACATATTTTGCTACCCTTCGCTAGTTTTACACATTTAAAATATTGCAAAATCCCAATGTTGCACTTCTGAAAAATACTTCATTCATAGTAAAAAAATGTTACATTCGTCGCTTTGAAGCAATGATCAGATTTTTTACGACAATGATGGGTCCACCCACGAATGTGAAAGCGACATGTATCCAAAATTGTGAAACACACCGGTGTCATTTGTAGTTGTTAACTCTGTTTTTTTCTTCTGTTGGCTCCGAGGGTTTGTTCCAAAGAGCTTGTATTCTCATCAAGAGAAACACACCGTCATCTTCCAAGTCCATGCATGTATACAAGTTACTACTTGTTCACAAAGTCACCTAAGACTGCACTTTACTTCGACTACATGCAGTTTCTTAGTGGGTGGCACAGGAGGAGCGGATTGCATGGGCACCACGTTCAAGACGTCTTCAGGCCTTGCAGCTAAAGTTTTGGGTTGCGAGTGAGCTGAAGAGCTGGAGGGAGCGTCTTCTTTTGTCTGGTATGCGTTACGCGTCCGCTTGAGTGCGCCTTTGCCAGTTTTGTCTTCATCTGCCTCACCAGTTGCCTCGCCGTCTGATGGAGTTGAATGGGTTGGAGAGTGCGAGGCCTCGTCATCTCTAGCTAGGCGATCCCCGAAGGTAATGGAGGAAGAAAGTGGAGGACCATGTGACCCCCCTTAATCACATAAGAAGCTAGGGGAGTCGACTACCAAAGCAAGATCGGAGATAGCTGAGAAGAAACTAAAAACAAAAGCTCACTGATACGTCTAATTTGCATCACTATTTTATATCATAATTTGCTGTTATTCATTGATATATTTCATATTTGGAGATGATACTTATGTTATTTCATCTATTTTGCATGTTTCATGATTATTGGAGGATCGCGCACCGGAGTCAGGATTCTGCTGGAAAAAGCGCCGTCAGAATGCAATATTTCGGAAGATCAACAATTGACAGAAATTATACGGAAAATCCTATTTTTCCAGAAGACGAAGGGAGCCAGAAGGGGGAGCCGAGGAGGGCCGCCATGGGCCCACATCATAGGCCGGCGCAGGCCCTGCCCTGGCCGCGCCGCCCTGTGAGGAGGGGGCCCACAGCCCCCTCTGGCCTCCTCTCCTTCGCGTATTTCTTCGTCCCGAAAACCTAAGCTCCGGGGGAATAGTCGCGAAGAGTCACAGCCGCCTCTGCGGGGCGGAGAACACCAGAGAGAAAAGAGCTCTCATGCAGGCTGAGATCCGCCGGGGAAATTCCCTCCCGGAGGGGGAAATCGACACCATCGTCATCGCCATCGAGCTGGACATCATCTCCATCACCATCGTCATCATCTACATCATCATCACCGCCGTCTCCACCGCTGCACATCGTCACCGCTGTAACAATTTGGGTTGGATCTTGATTGTTTGATAGGGGAAACTCTCCTGGTGTTGATTTCTACTTGTTATTGATGCTATTGAGTGAAACCATTGAACCAAGGTTTATGTTCAGATTGTTATTCATCATCATATCACCTCTGATCATGTTCCATATGATGTCTCGTGAGTAGTTCGTTTAGTTCTTGAGGACATGGGTGAAGTCTAAATGTTAGCAGTGAAGTATGGTTGAGTAGTATTCAATGTTATGATATTTAAGTTGTGGTGTTATTCTTCTAGTGGTGTCATGTGAACGTCGACTACATGATACTTCACCTTTATGGGCCTAGGGGAGTGCATCTTGTATTCGTTTGCCAATTGCGGGGTTGCCGGAGTGACAGAAACCTGAACCCCGGTTGGTATATCGGTGCAGGAGGGATAGCAGGATCTCAGAGTTTAAGGCTGTGGTTAGATTTATCTTAATTACTTTCTTGTAGTTGCGGATGCTTGCAAGGGGTATAATCACAAGTATTTATTAGTCCTAGGAAGGGCGGTACATTAGCATAGGTTCATCCACACAACACTTATCAAAACAATGAAGATTAATTAGCCATATGTAGCGAAAGCACTAGACTAAAATCCCGTGTGTCCTCAAGAACGTTTGGTCATTATAACTAAACAAACCGGCTTGTCCTTTTGTGCTAAAAAGGATTGGGCCACTCGCTGCAATTGTTACTCTCGCACTTTACTTACTCGTACGTTATTCAACTGCTACATCAAAACTCTCTGAATACTTGTTTGTGAGCATTTACAGTGAATCCTTCATCGAAACTGCTTGTCAACACCTTCTGCTCCTCGTTGGGATCGACATTCTTACTTATCGAAAATACTACGATACACCCCCTATACTTGTGGGTCATCAAGACTATTTTCTGGCGCCGTTGCCGGGGAGTGAAGCGCTATTGGTAAGTGGAATTGGTAAGGGAAACTTTTACTGTTTGTGCTGATTTTATTTCTGCCTGCTGCCATAATTCATTATGGAGAGATCTTCTCTTGAATTTTTATTTGGAAAATCTACTACTACTGCAAAGGTAGTGGATGAGGCGCCAGGTGAGGAAGAAATACCATACAAAATACCTATGAAAATTATTGAACGTGTTGTGGATAACCGTTATACAGGGGATGGAACTGTCCACCCTGGAGATCATTTACTGTTCTTACATGAATTATGCGGTTTATTCAAGTGTGCAGGTATTGCTATGGATGAAGTGAGGAAGAAACTATTCTCTATATCGCTGTCTGGTAAAGCGGCGCATTGGTATAAATTACTGGATAATGGGGATTCTCTTGAATGGAATGATATTGTGCCTCGATTTTATTCTAAGTTCTATCCTCCAAGTGAAATTCACAAAGATCGGAACCGCATATATAACTTTTGGCCTCATGATGGAGAGAGTATTGCCCAAGCGTGGGGGAGATTGAAGTCTTTAATGCTCAAATGCCCCATTCATGAGCTTCCTGGTAATGTTATTATTGATAATTTCTATGCAAGACTTTCTTTTCAAGACAAGACCTTGCTGGATACTTCTTGTTCTGGATCATTCACACGCAACAAAGAAGAGTTTAAAAGGGACCTTCTTAATCGGATTCAGGAGAATACTGAAGGATGGGAGAACGACAAAGATAGAGAATCAGGTATAAATTATGATTATAAATGCATTGAAGCTTTTATGGATACTGATAAATTTCGTAATATGAGTGCTACTTATGGTCTTGATTCTCAAGTTGCTGCAAATCTTTATAAAGCTTTTGCCTCTCATTATGAATTGCCTAAGAAGAATTTTGATAAGTATCATGAACCGTATAAAGATAAAATTGATTCATCTATAAATAAATGTGTTGTAGTTGAAACTGTTGATCATGTTATTCCTGAAGCTTATATTGAAAAAACTCCTTTCCCTGCTAAAATGAAGGAGTACTCTGTTATAAATAGTGCGGTTCATAAAAGTGAAAAGAAACCTATAGAACACGAAGAACAAATAAAGGTTGAACCTCTTTGTTGCAATAGTTAAAGATCTTGTGACTGAAAATGTGGAAGATGGTCATATTATTTTCTGTGAAGATGTTTCTAATATTGTTTCACATCCTAATAAGTCTAGGAAAGCTAGTGTTCCTATGCTATCTGTTAGAATTGGAGATCATTGTTATTATGGTTTATATGATATTGGTGCAAGTATTAGTGCTATTCCTTATGAGCTTTACACGGAGATTATGCACGAAATTGGTTCTTGTGAACTTGAAGATATTGATGTGGTTATTCGGCTGGCTAATAGAGAAACTATCTCTCCAATTGGTATTGTTTGAGATGTGGAAGTTTTATGTGGTAAGATTAAATATCCTGCTGACTTTTTGGTACTTGGTTCTGCTGCTAGTAAATATTGTCCTATCATTTTCGGTAGACCTTTTCTAAATACTTGTGGAGCTATTATAGATTGCAAGAAAGAGAAAATTTTGACTAAATTTGCTGGTGAATCTTATGAGTTTAATTTCTCTAAATTTGCCAAAACTCCTTATAAAGCTGATTCGCCTAATAATGATTTTAGAGTTGAACAGTGTGCATCTATTGCTCTTGCTCCTAATAATCCTTTGCAGCAGCATTTGGAGAATAGTGAGAGTGAAGTTTTTAGGGAAGAAAGAAATGAGCTTGATGAAATTTTCCTTCGTCAACCTATTCTTAAGCATGATTTACCGGTAGAAGATCTGGGTACAACACCACCACCAAAGGAAGATCTTGTCTTTGATTTAAAACCATTGCCTGATAATCTTAAATATGCTCATATTGATGATAAGAAAATATATCTTGTTATTATTAGTTCTAAGCTTTCAGAGTTTGAAGAAGAAAGGTTATTGGAAATACTGAAGAAACACCGATGAGCTATTGGCTACACTCTTGATGACTTGAAGGGGATTTCTCCCTCTATTTGCCAACACGCCATTAATATGGAAGATGATGCAAAGCCTGTTGTTGAACATCAGCGTCGTCTAATTCCTAAGATGAAGGATGTGGTAAGAAACGAGGTATTAAGACTTCTTGAAGCTGGTATTATATATCCTATTGTTGATAGTAGATGGGTTAGTCTTGTGCATTGTGTTCCTAAGAAAGGAGGAATGACTGTTGTGCCTAATGATAATGATGAGCTCATACCTTAAAGAGTAGTTGTAGGGTATAGAATGTGCATTGATTATCGAAAAGTTAATAAGGTTACTAAGAAAGATCATTACCCTTTGCCTTTTATTGATCAAATGTTAGAAAGGTTATCCAAAAATACTCATTTTTGCTTTCTTGATGGTTATTCTGGGTTTTCACAAATTGCTGTTAAAACTAAGGATCAAGAGAAAACCACTTTCACTTGTCCCTATGGAACTTATGCTTATAGACGTATGCCTTTTGGTTTATGTAATGCCCCTGCTACTTTTCAAAGATGCATGTCTGCTATTTTCATGGCTTTTGCGAGACTATTGTAGATGTATTCATGGATGATTTTTCTGTCTATGGGAATTCTTTTGATAATTGCTTGCGGAAACTCGATAAAGTTTTGCAGAGATGTGAAGAAACTAACCTTGTTCTTAATTGGGAGAAATGCCACTTTATGGTTAATGAAGGAATTGTATTGGGACATAAAATTTCCGAGAGAGGTATTGAAGTTGATAGAGCTAAAGTTGAAGCAATTGAGAAGATGCCCTATCCTAGGGATGTTAAAGGTATTCGTAGTGTTCTTGGTCACGCTAGGTTTTATAGGAGGTTTATTAAAGACTTCTCCAAGATTTCAAAGCCTCTTACTAATCTTCTTCAAAAAGATGTACCTTTTGTTTTTGATGATGATTGTAAGGAAGCTTTTGAAACTCTAAAGAAAGCCTTAACAACTGCCCCTATAGTTGAACCTCCTGATTGGAACTTACCATTTGAAATTATGTGTGATGCTAGTGATTTTGTTGTAGGCGCTGTTCTTGGACAGCGAGTAAATAAAAAAATTGAATGTTATTCATTATGCTAGTAAAACTCTTGATGCTGCTCAAATAAATTATGCTACAACTGAAAAAGAATTGTTGGCTGTAGTCTTTGCTTGTGATAAGTTTAGATCTTATATTGTTGATTCAAAAGTTACAATTCATAATGGTCATGCTGCAATTAGATACTTTACGCAAAAGAAAGATGCTAAGCCAAGGCTTATTAGATGGGTACTTCTGTTGCAAGAATTTGATTTGCATATTGTAGATAGGAAAGGTGCTGATAATCCTGTTGCTGATAACTTGTCTAGATTGGAAAATATTGCTTATGATCCTATTACTGTTAATGATAGTTTTCCAAATGAACAATTGGCTGTAATAAAGGTGAGCTCGCGAGACAGTCCTTGGTATGCTGATTATGCTAGCTTTATTGTTTCCAAGTACTTGCCTCCAACCTTTTCAGCTCAGCAAAGGAGGAAATTCTTTTATGACTTGAGGCATTATTTCTGGGATGACCCACACTTATATAAAGAAGGAGTGGATGGTATTTTGCGAAGATGTGTTCCCGAATATGAACAGCAAGAGATATTGAGTAAATGTCATGGTAGTGCTTATGGAGGACATCACGCCGGAGATAGAACCTTGCAAAAGGTTCTACAATCAGGTTTTTATTGGCCAACTCTCTTCAAAGATGCAAGGAAGTTTATTTTATCTTGCGATGAATGTCAAAGGGTTGGTAATATCTCCAGACGCAATGAGATGCCTATGAATTATACTCTTGTTATTGAACCGTTTGATTGTTGGGGATTTGACTTCATGGGACCTTTTCCCTCTTCAGAAGGTAACACTCATATACTTGTTGCTGTTGATTATGTTACTAAATGGGTGGAAGCCATACCTACAAAAAGTGTTGATGGTGAGACCTCTTTAAGAATGCTTTTAGATATTATTTTTCCTCGATTTGGAGTTCCTAGATATATTATGACTGATGGAGGTTCTCATTTTATTCATGGTGGTTTTAGGAAAACTCTTGCTAAATATGGTATTAATCATATAATTGCTTCTGCTTATCATCCTCAAACTAGTGGGCAAGTAGAACTATCAAATAAAGAGATTAAATCTATCTTGCAAAAGACTGTTAATAAATCTAGAAAGAATTGGGCTAGTAAATTGAAGGAAGCACTATGGGCTTATAGAACTGCTTATAAAAATCCCATGGGTATGTCACCTTATAAAATGGTCTATGGAAAAGCTTGCCATTTACCTTTAGAACTAGAGCACAAAGCTTATTGGGCTGTAAGAGAATTAAATAAAGATCCTAAACTAGCCGGTAAGAAGAGGTTGCTACAATTGAGTTCTCTAGATGAATGGAGAAGTGAAGCTTATGAAAATGCTAAACTCTTTAAAGAGAAAGTTAAGAAATGGCATGATAGAAGGATTATCAAAAGAGAATTTAATATTGGGGATAAAGTCCTATTGTATCGGTCTCGTCTCAGATTCTTTGCAGGGAAATTACTCTCGAAATGGGAAGGACTATATGTCATTGAGGAGGTGTATCGTTCAGGAGCAATTAAAATTAGCTCTCTCCAAGGCAATGCCACACAAGTGGTGAATGGACAAAGACTCAAGCATTATATCTCAGGTGATTCTTATAATGAAGATGTTGATGTTATTCGAGTGGAAACACCGGAGGCTTTCATCAAAGGTCAAATTGACAGTCCGCCAGAGTTCGACTTTGAATAGGTAACAGTACTGGTAATAAAAAGTTCGCGATTTACTTTCCGAACAATGTTTTTGCTATTTTTGGAAAATATGAAAAATTACGAGATCGAAACGGAGTGGAGGAGACGCACGAGGGCGTGCCCCCATAGGCCGGCGTGGGCCCCAGCCTGGCCGCGCCGCCCTATGAGGTGGCCACCTCGTCGCCCCTCTCCGACTCTGGTTCGACCTGGTACTTTCCTTTTGTCGTGAAAATTCCTGCTATATAATTCCCCGGACCCCTGGAGGTCCGTATATCGTTTTCTCGACGTGTTTTGTTTCGAGCTGTTTCTGCCAGGATCTGTTTTCAATCTAGAAGCACCATGGTCTCCAACAACAAGGGGAAGGGGCTTTCGGAGGAAGAAGCTCTACGGGCTACCGATGAGTTTTGTGATCAATACCGTGCTCTAAGAAGAGAAGTGGAGATACTTCAGGAGGAGAATTACCGACTCCGTAGAATGCTAGAATATTACTCGATTCCCATCACAAGGCCGCCACCGCCAACTTCAGATAACAATGAATCTCTTCAAGTCTTAGTGCAGAATTGCCAAACTGAGAAGCTGAAGTTGAAGGAGATCTGTAAGAAGCGCGTGAGGAATTCATCACCACCATCGCCGAAGGAGTAATTCATCATTGGTATTGGCATCCCCTTGGTTTGTTCCAAGCTTGGGGGAGTGCCGCGGTATCACATCATCACTATCTTTTACTTTTTACTATCAAGTAGTGTTATATCATGAGTAGGGAAGTTATCATATAAGATGGGTTGCAGTGTGGAAGTATCTCTCCTTTAGTTGGTTGTCTATGTATCCCTTGGTGTGAGTTATCGTTCTGGAATATTAATGAGAAGTCTTATCATTTACATATTGTACATCTTATTTTTGTTTGCAATCTCTATTATATGATTGATCTTGTTATTAGTATTGGTATCACTTTAGGAGCATTGAATAAATCTATTTGGTTTGGCAAACTTAGCATTGGTCAATAGCAACAACACTTTGAGGTTTAAGTAGAAAAGAGAAATACATGTAGATATGTTGTTTCATTATCTTTCTTTCTTGTTAGCTCCTTAGCTTATTATTCTGAAGTTAAAATTGTTTGTGCTTACAAGAAAGATGCATGATTGTTTCTATCACATGTATATTTGTTTGTTTCCCTCAACTCTTGTGCTTGATAATTAACCTTGCTAGCCAAAAACCTGTACTGAGAAGAAATGCTTCTCGTGCATCCAAACCTTAACCCAAACCTATGCCATTAGTGTCCACCATAACTACCTACTACATGGTATTTCCTGCCATTCCAAGTAAATACTTCGTGTGCTACCTTTAAACAATTCAAAATTTACTACCTCTTATTTGTGTCAATGTTTTATAGCTCATGAGGAAGTATGTGGTGTTTTATCTTTCAATCTTGTTGGGCAACTTTCACCAATGGACTAGTGGCTTCATCCACTTATCCAATAATTTTGCAAAAAGAGCTGGCAATGGGGTTCCCAGCCCCGATTAATTAACCTTCATAATTTTACAAATAGACACTCCTCCATGGTATGTGATTGTTGGAAGGCACCCGAGGATTCGGTTAGCCATGGCTTGAGAAAGCAAAGGAGGGGAGGAGTGTCACCTAAATAAAACTAAGATAAAAATGCACTCCTTCATGGTATGAGATTGTTGGCAGGCACCCGAGGATTCGGTTAGCCATGGTTTGTGAAAGCAAAGGTTGGGAGGAGTGCCAACCTAAAATAAAACTTTATGGGAGCCGCTCTTCGAGAGTTTGTCTGGCAAGGGAGCTAGAGTACCCGCTACCATTCGTTGACAACAACAAACACCTCTCAAAATGTTACTTTTACTCTCTTTATATGATTTCAAAACTGAAAAAGCTCTAGCACATGATTTAATCCCTGCTTCCCTCTGCGAAGGGCCTGTCTTTTACTTTATGTTGAGTCAGTAAACCTATTTCTCTCCATCTTAAGCAAGCATTTGAGTTGTTGTGATCAAACCATCTATATTGTGATTTACTTCATCATGTCTTTTACTCTTCCTTGTTTAGTACAAGTTTTATCTGAATGAATATAGCTTTGTAAGTTATCAATGATATGAGGAGATTATTATGATTGAGTATACAAGTTGTGCCATATAAACTTCAACATGAGAGCGCCGCTCGATAGATAAATATAACCTGTTAATTGTTCTCTGACCAAGAACGAAGTTTGCCATCACCAACTATGATTTCTTATGCACCTTTATTTGTGATTACCTTATACTTGTTTCAAGTTGAATTATATGAGGAAGTTGTTTACTAGAATGTCTTGTGTGAATGAATATGATGCTTCTTGTCCGTATTTTATTTATCGACTCTTCACTCCATAAACATGTGGTCCTGTTTACCGAGTTCAGTTTCGCTTGGGGACAAGCGAAGTCTAAGCTTGGGGGGAGTTGATACGTCCAATTTGCATCACTATTTTATATCATAATTTGCTGTTATTCATTGATATATTTCATATTTGGAGATGATACTTATGTTATTTCATCTATTTTGCATGTTTCATGATTATTGGAGGATTGCGCACCGGAGTCAGGATTCTGCAGGAAAAAGCGTCGTCAGAATGCAATATTTCGGAAGATCAACAATTGACAGAAATTATACGGAAAATCCTATTTTTCCAGAAGACGAAGGGAGCCAGAAGGGGGAGCCGAGGAGGGCCGCCATGGGCCCACCTCATAGGTCGGCGCGGGCCCTGCCCTGGCCGCGCCGCCCTGTGAGGAGGGGGCCCACAGCCCCCTATGGCCTCCTCTCCTTCGCGTATTTCTTCGTCCCGAAAACCTAAGCTCCGGGGGAATAGTCGCGAAGATTCACAGCCGCCTCTGCGGGGCGGAGAACACCAGAGAGAAAAGAGCTCTCAGGCAGGCCGAGATCCGCCGGGGAAATTCCCTCCCGGAGGGGGAAATCGACACCATCGTCATCGCCATTGAGCTGGACATCATCTCCATCACCATCGTCATCATCTACATCATCATCACCGCCGTCTCCACCGCTGCACATCGTCACCGCTGTAACAATTTGGGTTGGATCTTGATTGTTTGATAGGGAAAACTCTCCCAGTGTTGATTTCTACTTGTTATTGATGAAATTGAGTGAAACCATTAAACCAAGGTTTATGTTCAGATTGTTATTCATCATCATATCACCTCTGATCATGTTCCATATGATGTCTCGTGAGTAGTTCGTTTAGTTCTTGAGGACATGGGTGAAGTCTAAATGTTAGTAGTGAAGTATGGTTGAGTAGTATTCAATGTTATGATATTTAAGTTGTGGTGTTATTCTTCTAGTGGTGTCATGTGAACGTCGACTACATGACACTTCACCTTTATGGGCCTATGGGAGTGCATCTTGTATTCGTTTGCCAATTGCGGGGTTGCCGGAGTGACAGAAACCTGAACCCCCGTTGGTATATCGGTGCATGAGGAATAGCAGGATCTCAGAGTTCAAGGCTGTGGTTAGATTTATCTTAATTACTTTCTTGTAGTTGCGGATGCTTGCAAGGGGTATAATCACAAGTATGTATTAGTCCTAGGAAGGGCGGTACATTAGCACAGGTTCACCCACACAACACTTATCAAAACAATGATGATTAATTAGCCATATGTAGCGAAAGCACTAGACTAAAATCCCGTGTGTCATCAAGAACGTTTGGTCATTATAAGTAAACAAACCGGCTTGTCCTTTGTGCTAAAAAGGATTGGGCCACTCGCTGCAATTGTTACTCTCGCACTTTACTTACTCGTACGTTATTCAACTGCTACATCAAAACTCTCTGAATACTTGTCTGTGAGCATTTACAGTGAATCCTTCATCGAAACTGCTTGTCAACACCTTCTGCTCCTCATTGGGATCGACATTCTTACTTATCGAAAATACTACGATACACCCCCTATACTTGTGGGTCATCACTCACCTCTAGAAGCACTTTTCCACCGCCGAAGGGCACGATTGAAGACTCCCCGGGAGTGGGTCCTTGATACGTTGCAAACGTATCTATAATTTTTGATGTTTCATGCTTGTTTTACACCAATTTCTATATATTTTGTCTGCACTTCATGACACTTTTATGTATATTCCGTAACTAACCTATTGACAAGATGCCACAGTGTCAGTTCTATTTTTTTGCTGTTTTTGTATTTTAGAAAAGTTGTACATGAAATATTCTCGGAATTGGACGAAACAAAAGCCAAACCTCCTATTTTCCCGACATGAAGATGGAGTCCAGAGCAGAGACGGAGGAGGGAACCAGGGAGGCTACACCTGCCCTTGGCGCAGGCCCCCTGGTCGCGCCATGGGGTGGTGTGGGGCCTCCTGGCACCCACCGACCTCGCCCTTCCGCCTATAAATTGCCTTCGACGCACAAACCCTAAATAATCCAGCCTTCATCCACGAAAAGTTCCGTCACCACCGCCATCATCCAGACAAGTTTCGGGGGTCAGAAGTTCCTGTTCCAGCACCCTGCCGGGACGGGGATTGACCCCCGGAGCCATCTCCATTGTCGACTCCACCGCCTCCACTTCGACTCCATGATGGTTTGTGAGTATTCCCCCTTGGACTATGGGTTCTCGGCTGTAGCTAGTTGGTACTCTCTCTCCCATGTACTTCAATACAATGATCTCATGAGCTGCCTTACATGATTGAGTTCCATATGATGTAATCGGTGTTGTGTTTGTTGGGATCTAACAAATTGTGGAATTGTGATCAGATTGTTCATCATATTATCATACTACTGTTATTTAAGATCTTGCATGCTCTGTGGTACTTGTAGTTACCTTGATCAAGTAATTGCATGTATCTCCAAGAGGGAGTATTTATGCTCGATAGTGGGTTCATGCCTCTAGTAATATGGAAGAGGGACAATAACTTCTAGGGATTTTTCTATTTTCGTTCCCTCGGGTCCTTAGTTAAGCTCAGTTTTCCCCAGCCGCTTAGTTTTTCCTCAGTTTTGCCCAAGCTCTTGTGTGAAACCCTCACAAGTGCTGGAATGGCCAGTTGCCCGACGGGTCAACAACTTTGACGGTTATCTACTGACTAGTGGGGCCACGTAGAGCCTGCAAAGACACGTCAGACCATCCATCTTTGTTTGACCGTATGCATCGCCGTATCCCTGACCAAAACGCGAACGAGTGGGGTTTCGGTATATCGAATGACAAGTGGGGCCATGACGTGATACAAGGAGCAATACACGGGTAGGATTAGATTTTTAAACGGAGCTCTACAGCGATGGCACGGAGGAGGTGGCCTGCGGGGAGCCGAGATGAGATCGACGTCCACAAAGAACTGCATGAAGCGAGACTAGACGCATTAGATAGATATGAACTAGACGCGTTTAACCATGCAAAGAAGAGAAGAAATGGTCGAGGACATCGATGACTACCTCAACACTTTGACTGACGGTGTCAGACACGAACGCGAGCAATGTAGAGAAAAATAGTGTCTCTCCTTTCTGGCGTGTATAGATGGGTGCTAGGGGAGTGTGGTGGCGAAGGGAAAGACCTCGTGGTGGTCTGTGGCGTCCAGCATAGCGGGGCAGCGTGGCCATGCCCACAGCGGCGTGCATGTTTGGCATTGGCATCAACATGTACGTTCGTCATTGGCCTCAGCGGTATCTATGGTGTGTCAGTGATCGAATGAGGGGACGGGGTTGAGGGTGCATCCTGACGGTGACCTAGCAGTGGCGGCGAGCATAGCCGCTCTGACCATGCCGATATCGGCATCGGCATCGTTTGGACGTTGTGGTGCTCGAATCAAGGTGGGATTTGTTTCTTGTAAGCCAAAATAAATTTTAAACAAGTTTCATGTTGAAGGTTAGGTAAAATACGAAAGTTTGTAACTAAATTTTTTACTGGCACCATGGTGAGGTTCTTTTTGATAGAGCTATACGGTTCGGTTTAAGTTTTTGACACTCTTTAGATATTCCTTGTTGTTACACGTATGACATGATGTATGGAAAATTTGGGGTCATTTGGAGATGTTCGAAAAAATCACTTTGCTTAAGTGCATGCCGTTTCGTCTCACTGAAACCAGCTTTTGTAACAAGGTGATTTTTTCCAGCTTCTCTAAATGACCTCAAATTTCATACAGATGATCTTCTATACATAGATACATAGAATGTTTTGTTTTTACATTTTTTGAACTTTTTATTTCCTTTTATAATACCCAGTTGATTTTCAGGCCAAAACCTCGAAAACAGCATCATGTATGGCATTATTTTCACCCTAAATTTCAAATTTTTTAAAACTTTTTAGATACTCCTTGTTATTACAAGTATGGCATCATGTATGCATAACTTGGGGTCATTTGGAGATGTTCGAAAAAATCACTTTGCTTAAGTGCATGTCGTTTGGTCTCACTGAGACCAGCTTTTGTAACAAGTTAGGTTTTTTTGACCTTCTCTAAATGACCTCAAAAATCATACAGATGATCTTCTATACAAAGATAGGTAGATTGTTCCGTTTTTACACTTTTTGAACTTTTATTTCCCTTCATAATACCCAGTTGATTTTCAGGTCAAACCCTCGAAAGTTAACATAAGTAGATGGTGATGGTTAATCATTTTTTGCGTGAAAAGTAATGTGGATACAAGAAATCGGTGATGGTTTATCATTTTTTGTGTGAAATTAATGGCTACAACAAATCGGTGATGGTTTACCATTTTTGCGTGAAAAGTAATGGCTACAAGAAATCGGTGATGGTTTATCATTTTTTGCGTGAAAAGTAATGCCTAAAAGAGTTTATAATTTTTAGCGCGTGAAAAATAATACAGAAACCCAAACTTGCTGAATCCGGTGGCAAACTGGGTATTTTGCATACATAGAGGATGGAAGCGCGCTAGCCGCCGACACAGAGAGAGAGGGTGGTGGCCCCGATCAGAGAGAGCGAGAGGGGTTATCCTGCCCGTTAGATCATACGATCAACGGTCGGCGGGCACGATCCGCGTTTCAAGGGCTAGACCAATCAGGGCGAGTCTGTGAGAATTTGTGATGGGAGAGGGCAAAACTGAGTAGTATCAAGAAACCAAGGGCACGTGAGTAGTAAACAGACTAAGGGATTCAAATATGAGATTTAAAAAATGGAAAATGTGTGTTTTGTACAATGAGACCCATCTTGGCCTATCTCAAACTATTTGCAATACAAATATACATGAGTGTGAAAATTGTGGCCTCATTCAGACCTGTTTCGGGAAGGGCTTATTGTGGAAAGCCATGCACCTTTATAGCTACTAGGTAATTTGAGAAGTGGCAATTTGTGGTAAAACATAATTTATCTATGATTGTTATGGTTCCCAACGTGGCAGGTCGCGTAAGAAGACTCCATGAGTAAGTGCCACTATGGTTTTATCTTTTTTGGAATTTTTTTGCATATTAAATGACTCATTTATCTAGCTTAATCCCATTTGTTGACTCTCTGTTGACCATCCACTTGAGGATAAAACTGAGTATATTGCACTAGCCAGTATTAGCACTCAAGGAGAAAACCGAGCACACAAAAATACTAGTATAAGACTCGAGGGTATACCTGAGTATATCTAAATTTCCAGGGTTAGACTCGAGGACGTGTGTTACGGTACAGAAGTGGAAGACATGCAATTGTTGACGCGTAGGACGCTGGTCGCGGTGCAGAAGTTGAAGACGTGCAATCGTGGACGCGTGCCGCGATGCAGAAGTCGAAGACGTGCAGACGTGCAATAGTGGACGCATAGGACGTGGGTTGCATTTCAGACGCGTAAGCCCCTCTCTCCCTCCCTCTGCACACATTACGTCTCATTCTCACTCACGCACGCAACCACGCCTCTCACGTCCCATCAACTTCTCCAAATCGAAGGAAAAAAACCCCAACCGCCGTACGCGCGTTCCCCTGCCGGCGATGGAGAAGAAGAATGCACCAGCGCCCGTCGCCCCCGAGCCCGTCGCCTCCGAGCCCGTTACCTCCAAGCTCATCGCCTCCGAGCCCGTCGCATCCGAACCCGTCGCCGCCGAGCCCATCACATCCGAGGCCGTCGCCGCCGAGCCCGTCGCCTCCGAGGGCGGCGCATCCAAGCGTGGCGCCTCCGTGAACTAGGCCTCTCTCATGGCTGAAGGACCACTTCACAAGATCGGCGACTGCTTACTGGCGAACGAGGAGTACGTGGACACCTACTCTGCTTTGAGGCAAGTTTGTAGAAATTGGCGCTCAGGTTTACCTGAGCCAGACGTGCACCTGCACGAATGGATCATTGTAGAACACGCCCTTCCACGCGCCGCTGAGTTCACCTTCCCCCACCTCCCCACCTCCCGCTACATCACAATCTATCTAACGGAAGTTCATGCAAGGTTCAAATTCCTGCATATCTATAGAGTTAATCTATTTTTATTTTAAATCGTAAACATCTTAGTGCTGAATGATATCTTCATCAATATATTTTAGATACTACTTGTCAGCTTCTGTCGTGGCGTCATCGTGCTTGCCCAGAAGAACCAGCCGCACAAGATAGGGCTTCTGAACACACTCACAAAGATATTGAACACTATTTTTGAGGAGCAGATGCCATCTGTTATTCTAGAATCAGTCGTTGTAATGAAGTCCCCGACTATGATCTTCGTTTCCACAGATTACCCGACGAAAATTGTTTGGGTCGACGAGAGCACTCCAACTAAGGTTATAGATGAAGATTGGGGAGAAGGAAGCTTTTCGATCGAGCATCATTCTCTGCGTTGCATTACCCCGTTCAATGGTGAATTGTATGCAATATCCGTGAACAATTTTGAGTTTGGAAAATTAGTGTGCACCAACAATGTCCAGTTGGAATAGCGCGCGAGCACTGTTAATATGGAGACACTATTTTCATTTCCAGAACTCAAGTTCTACCTTATGAAGTCGGATGGTGATCTGCTGCTTGTGTTGTTGGACAACATGCATTTGTAGGAAGGTCAACCATTGGTGTACCATGTAGACACTGAGAGCCGCTCTCTTCATGCCGTCAGTAACATTGGCAGTCGTGCCTTCTTCGTCCATTATATCCGGTATATCTCCGTCGGCACCAGAGTGCACCCGACACTTCAACCTGGCTGCATCTACTACGCGGATTTGTGTTATATCAGAGAGTACTTTGATGATATAAAGGCCTCGGATGAGTGGCCACTACGTGTGGATATATTAGGAAACTACGGTCTGAAAAATGAACAAATGCCATACCATTTGGAGGATGTATTGGATGCACACTACAGACGGAAGGAGTTGAATGAATATTTCGTTCAGATCAGAGAATGGAGGAACGAAGAAATATATGTTGAATCAAGAACAGATTCATTCATCCTGGGGTATCCTAATCTTCATGTTGGTCATAGATTGTGTCTTCTATTATTTTCAGCTTAGTTTGTCGTGAACATTAACATCATTATTGGCTGTTTTTGGCTGCTGTATGCAGTTTATGTATTATACTTAGTTTTCTGGATTTATTATGCTGCTATTAATTTATTCTATACTAGCTTCTAGATTTTCTACTATATTTGTTACCATATTGGGCAAAAACGAGGACCAAAAGGCAGCAATCATTGAAGAAAGGCAGAAATAGAAGCTTCTCTAGATTTGATACTAATTTGGTGAAAAGAGAGAGAACTGTTACAGAGAGAGAGGGGAAAAAGGCGCTCTGAAAAATACCAATTTGGGCTGAGAGAGACAGAACCGAGCTCTCACTAACAACCAAACACGATCTCGTCCTGTCCCACGCGGTCCCTTTCTACCAGCCCCACGCGACGCGGCCCCACACTTCTGCACGGAACGGTCAACTAAACGGGAATCCTCCCGTCCGAGCTCCTTCTGAGGCTTTCGGACAAGGGCTTGGGAAAAACTGAGGAAAAACTAAGAAGCTGGGGAAAACTGAGTACAACTAAGGACCTGAGGGCACGAAAATAGAAATCCCTAACTTCTAAGATTGTAGATTGATGTTGCTACTAGGGAGAAAACAACAATGCTTTATCTAAGGATAATTCTATTGTTTACTTTACACACATTGCTTAATGTGATAATCTGTTGCTTGTAACTTAATACTGGAAGGGATTCAGATGATAACATGAAGGTGGATTATTATTCATAGACGCAGTTGGATTACAGTCTATGTATTATCTTGTAATGCCTAATCTATACCTAATAATAAAAGCAAAAGAGCTTCTTGTTGGTCCGTTTTTTGTTACCCCTAAATTTGGCTAAAATTACACCACACTGCCACCGGTAAGTTAGATACCCTTTGGTTTCTTATCTTCTCCGTACCATGGCTCAAGCTGAAGGGGATGACTGGCCCAGGTAACGGCGGCCCGGTGGTCGACGAGGCAGCCGTGCGCCTACGCCGAGGAGGAAGGTTACGAGCGGGAACAGCTTCCCGGTCCTCCACCTCCTCGCCTCCTCTGGCTATCGCCCCTAATCCTCCGATGCAGCCGCCCCCAAGGCCCCAACGATCCAAGCGGAAAATCATTGAAGTCAACCATAGCAATATAGCCTGGGCGTAAGAAGATCGACATCCTGTATGCTCGGAGCTCTCATCGGGCCGCTGGTCTTCGGCAGCCCCGTCGAGCACAAGCAATCGAGCATGGGGATGTCCATGTCCTAGCAGCCGTGAGACGCAGCCCGGAACTCCTGGAGACGACTCAGTCGTCTTCGCGTCAGATTCTGGATGAGACAATCGTCTCTGCTCCAATTTGCTCGAATTGGCATAGCAGGGAGATGCGTGGATCCGCCTGGAAGATAAATTTTACAAACTAATAAGCAAATTAAATTAATTTTGAGAGTTCATAGATGACAGCGAGGAAAAATGTCACTGATTTTTGGGAAACATTAGTCAACGACAGGCAATACAACAGCTATAGAGAAGTTAGGGCATCTCCAACGCGGCGATCTATTCCGCGTCCGCGCGTTTGAATGGGTCTAGCCGGACAAATCCGCGGCCCAACGCGGCCCCATATCGCAAATGCGGGTGGCCGCGGTGTCCTAGACAACGCAAACCCGGCCCAAATATGGGTTAGGTTTGCGTGGTCGCGGATGGCACGCGGCATTCGGTCGCGTCCGCCTTCTCGTCTCCCTTGGGCTCAGCTGTCGGTGGGAGCGGACCCCATATTAAATATGGACTGGGATGGATCTGTCCCTGTCCAGTCCACTCCCCACTCCACTCCAGTCGACGGTTCCGCATGCACACGCAACCGCCGCCATGGCCCCGAAAAGGGCTTTTGCTCCTGGCGCCAACGACGGTGAGGCCATCAGCAGGCGCCGTCCCCCCGCTGGCGCTGCGGGCCGGAGGAAACCGCGGCGGTCTCCACATCGGAGAGGCTGCTCGCGTCGGCGCGGCATTGGCGCAACCCACGCTGTTGCTGCAGCCGAAGCCGGAGGAGGAAGAAGACCTCGACCTGCGCGCCGCTCTGGCGCTGTCTGCGGCGGAGGAGGACACGAAGTGGCCGCATCTCCGGCGGCCATTGGCACCTCCGCGATGGAGGGGGAGGCCCGGCAGGCGGTCGAGAACGCCGAGGCCTGGGCCTTGCTCGAGCAGGTCCGCCGAGAGGAGGCAGCGACGCGGCGGAAGGAGGAGGCCATGCTCCGCCGTGAGGAAGAGATGCGCCAGGAGGCTAGACGCCTCGCGGAGCAGGAGAAGCGCCAGAAGGTGAGGCGCCTCGCGTGACAGGAGAGGGAGCAGCGCCTCAGCGAGGAGGCGCAGCTCCGGGCTGCTGCGGCGGAGCAGCGGACGGCTCCGAACCCGCACTCGGCCTGGAAGGAGGCCCTATGGTCGCCATGGCCGGAGTCCCCGCAACGGCGCCTCGCCGCCCGGGGTCGTCGTCGACACCGACGGCGACGAGGCCCACATGGACTAGGTGGCGCACCGGCGGCCACCTCGTCCTCCTCAAACCCTAATAGAGTGTTTTTATTTGTTTTTAATTTTAAGCCCATATAGAGGGCTTCTTCTGGTAGTTTAAATTTTCCCGAAATAGGGTTTATGTACAATTTTGCCCAAAATAGAGCATATGCTTAATGAAATTTGGTTTAGGTTTACATTTTTTCTTTGTTTTCGATTTTTTCTTCACATTTGCGATGCGTCCACGCGTTGGGCGCTTCGCGCGACCCAAACGGACACGGGCCTCCGTCCACGTGTTCGCGCGGCCACCTGAACGGTCCAGCCTGTCCGTTTGGATCGTTGCGTTGGAGATGCTCTTACCGTCCAAGAAAATTTGTTGATGATGCAACGGGAGGCCACACTTCATTTGTGCTGAAACCAAGATGCATAAAATGGATGCTTGTAATTCATGGAGAGAGATCCGGTTGAGACGAAGTACAGAAAGAGATACGGTTCCATGTGGTTATTTTCGTCAGTATACTTAATTGGTCAGCGGTAATTTTCCTGTCTAAAAGGATCTAATACTCCCTCTGTCCAGCTAAAGCTATCTTATATTTGTCAAAATTCAGATGTATTTATCTACTATATATATAGTGTTTACATACATCTAAAATTTTGACAAATCCAAAAAAAATCATGGAATAGAGGAAATAATAAATAACCACGAGAATTACTCTTCATTTTTATTTACACAACTTCGCTTACACATAACGCTTGGGAAAATGCGAAAAAATAAAAATTTGGTGACCAGGTAAGTGGCACTTGTGGTAAAAGAGATGTTGATGGCTTCCTGAGGTGGGCGGTGGACAAGAAAATTTGAGGAAGGAGAGGGAAGGGAAGGGCGTCACCGCCGAGCAGGAAAAGGGGCTCTGCGAGGAGCCGATGAGCAGGAATATGTCGCAACCATGCGCTGGTGTAAGGTGGAGGACAGGGAGGTAGAGAGTGAGTGGAACGGGTGGTGAGTTACTGAAATTATCTCATAATTATCTAGGTTGGTTGGAACGGTTTAATTTGAAAGAATCAGGCATTAGGATTGTTTGGTTCTCGGGTTAGCATTCCCGAATGGGGTCAATATCACTACATCAAATAAAAAAAAGTATCATATTTCCCAGTTCTCGTAAAGAAAGAGGCGATCAGAATTGCTCAGCAGACACCAGGAGCTCAGCGCAGGCTGTCAATAAGAAAATATATTTGTTGGATTTAAGAGCTGAAAGATAATATACAGTTAATGGTATGAAAATAAAATCTAGAAAGCAAGCTGTTTGTAATAGTATTTTTGGATAAAGAAAATAACTACTGGTACTTTTAGATGTGAAAAAACACTCCATCCGATATAAAATACTTTTTTAAAAAATAAGCAAATCTAGACACCAAAACATGTCTAGATACATATATTTTTCGTCAATTATTTTGACCGGAGGAAGTACTTTTTTTTACTCAGACCCGTTGAGCCGTTGCAACGCACGGGCAACCTTCCTAGTTAAATACTACAGTAAACTTTATCTTATCATAGCATGCATTGTCATGCCCTCACAATCATCAATTGCACAGCTATAATTTGTTCACCCAACACATGTTATTTGTTTGGAGAGTTATCACTAGTTTAGATAGCTGGGAACCCCGATCCTTTTGTCGTCAGCATTGCTCCGCAGTGAACTACACACTGGAATACTTTCTGGTGTCACTGCCTTTTTGTTACTGCTACTGCTGCTGTGTTACTATTACTATTGCTCGCATATTATTGCTGTTTTCACATCACCCCTATTACTAGTGTTTTTCTAGGTGCAGCTGAATTGACAACTTCTCTGTTAAGGCTTATAAGTATTCTTTGTCTCCTCTTGTGTCGAATCAATAAATTTGGGTTTTACTTCCCTCGAAGACTGTTGTGATCCCCTATACTTGTGGGTCATCAATCCTCTTCCTTCATCTTGGTGATGCCCTTCACACTTTTCTGCAGATCCTCCGCCGAAACACGTGTTGGGTACAAGGAACCCGGGTACATCCACATGGCGTGCTCTCTGCCTGGAGAAGCCGGATCCGACGCTTTATGGAGATGGAAATGATCTAAACTCTGGTCACCTCCGTTTGGATCTCTTGGATTTGGGTCATGAGCATGTCGGTTTCCACCACCTCAACGTTTGTCATGGCATACTTCCAAGTCTTATTCCTTTTGATGGTGGCGAGCGAGAAGGGCGCGAGTCAATACTTTTGGTAAGTGTTTGGCTTGTCACGGATATAAAATCACTTCCTCCGACCCTAGACCGAGTCGAGCACCCGGAATTTGAAATACTCAACATCCGATCGGATGGAGATCCCCCAATAAGGGTGGATGCCTAGAAAACACTCGCACGACGTAATGAAGCAGACGACGCGAAGAAGCGAAATCGGCATCAACTGATGCAACTCTATGACGTACAAAAAAAGAAGCCTGCGAAGAAACTCGTGGATGGGAAGAGAAAGGCCACAATGGAGAAAAGATGCAAACACCACACGCCATCCAGTCTTGGGGCAGGGGAATACCTCGCTATCTCCACGTTGGCATTGGATTGCGACAACAAGCCAACGGATCTCGGGCTCGTGATGTCCCTCTTGTTGCACACTGATGTCCCCCATGTGCTAGCTTTCTTCTTGCTTTACGTGTCGGCATGAGCGCTTTCCTTCTTCTTCCCCATGGTCCTTGGCCAAGAGCTTTTCAACAGCGCGAACAGGGCACGCAAAATCTTAGCTTCCAAGTGGCAAAGGGTGCAAGGAAGAGGAAAGAGGAATAGTGGCAAAGGGATGGGAGGAGAGGTCATCCATGCCCTCCCTTTACCTTTTGATCTGTCGCTGCCCTGCATCCATGATGACTAATGGCAGCACATGGAGCGAACCGTCGCATATTAGTTGATCGTGCGCAAAGATCAATGAATTACTGCATTGCATGCTCCGTTTTCTCCGCACACCGTGTGGTCAAATCGACCACTGCGTAGCGTGTGCCAGTCAGCATTCTGACACGGGACCACCATCGTTTTGTCCCATCAGCTATGCTGAGCAGCGGTCGGGTGCATAGTGATGTCGGGTGCATAGTGATGTCATCCATGACATCAGCTACACCAAGATCCTTTATCAAATCTCCCAGCACGAGCAGATAGATCATAAGCGTATAACCTTAGCCGAGTAGCTCCTTGGATGTGGTAACAACATAAGGCTATGCACGGCTACAAGTACCCGACCATAGCATCGGGGGCAACTCCCGTCGGGAGGACTAGGACTGGTCGCGCACCCGATAGAAACAATGGCACCATTTATCTATTGCATTAACTTTGTCCGCATTGTCGACTCTTGGCTTCCTACAACCCCATCAGCTGAAACCTACATAACATCAAGTACGAAGTCAATATCTCCTCGACTGCCTAGACCGCATCCGCAACGAAAAAGTATCTCACTGTCGTGTCTACAACCTGAAGATAAGACCTGCAAATCTAATCTACAGACCTGGCAACCGCCCTGCTGTGCTCTACTAGTTGATTTCCATGTTGAAAGCATGACGAAAATCCTGAAGGACGCGTTGGGTACCACAATTTCGGCCGGAGTTTGACTCGGTAAGGCCTCTACGACATGAGTTTAACTACCCATCATTTGCCGGGTTTGAGTCCAGGGACTAGAGTCTGAGGTAGGTTAACGTTTTTTTTTGCTAGCCAGTCTTGATACGTCGATAGCACTTAGCACGTTAAACCATCATCCCTATGACTATTAAGCTCTTCGAGGCAAGCAAGACGCCGACTAATGATGTTTCGAGTCTGTAGCTTCACTCGACATGATTGTAGATTGCTATTAGATAAAACTGACATGATAACTTGGTGGGTTAGTGGTTTCACCTGTCGAAGTTGTGGACTACTATGTCATGATGAGGATTCAAGGCTTGGTGTCCCCATCCGAGTCTACGACCCGACTAGGCACTAGGGGGCTACTGATGTGGGCGTGAACCGTCGGGTACCCTACTTCAGCATACCTAGTATGTTTCAAACTAGAGGCCCACATAAAGGTTGCAAAGCCCAAAAAATCATTGGAACTCGAAGCCGAGGAACCTGGCATGTGACACAAGAACTATCCCATACAAGAAAAACCTAACATGTAACCGACCCGGAGTTCAGAGATCTAGCCTCTTTTATAAGGGCTAGAAGGGATCGACATGGAGGAAAACTCGTAACCTAGAGAGAGCACCATAGCCGTCACAGCGACATTGTAACCCTCGATCATCATCAATTAATAACAGACAAGCAACACATAGGGTTTTCACTCCGGGGACCTGAAGCTGGGTAAATCGTGTCCCGTGTCTTGTTTGCACGCCGACAAAACCACCAACATGCTCTCTTTCCTAAAACCCCAATCCATAATCCATGGCCATTGTCGTGGTAGTCCCACGTCAACTGGGTTAAACGAAGCACCCTCAACTTGAGAATGGTCCATTTGTTTTCTATTATGGTTATTAATATAATAAAAAATAGTCAAACGAACAATCTCATCTTTATTGGCCATTTGTCTTTGACGATATTATTACCGATATATCTTCCACGTGTATATTTGTATAGAAAAATGTGGTCAAGTATTCGTGTTGAAAACCATGTTAATTTGGTATTATGTAGAAATGTAGCCACACAAATGGGCTTGTTACCTCCCTAGTTACAGGCTATAAAAACTGCAGTTTCAAACTTGGTCATTTGGGTCTTTAGATAACTGAGACATGCGGGAATTTGGATCAATTTTAGCAAAATTGGAAAATAATACACCTGGGAACGTAATCATAGATCGAGCTCTACACTTTCATATCACCATCTTATTCTTGGTGGCCAATGGTAAGCACATGCTGCTTAAGCACAAAATGTAAAGACATTGCAGAGTCAAAAATCTAAACAGCGGACATGCATTTCCTTGAAACCAGCATAACCACAAAACGAGACATGGCTCGCGCTCGTAGCTGCCTACTATCGCCAATGTCTAAACTTACCGCGAATGTCTAAAATTAGCGGAGCCTCACAGCATAAATACTCTATCCATGCCTCCTTTGAAGATTGAGCACCCGGCAGATATCAGAGCAGGCAAACGGTCGTTGCTTGCTCTGGTATCGCCCAATAATAATAGCGGCATCGTTCTTCGGCGTACATATAAAAGTGCGCACCAATGGCTGCCTCCTCCAACACGATCGTCGCCGTCGTTGCCCTCCTCTACTTCGTCGCCGTGACGGCCGGTGCCAAGGCGTCAACTGCCCCCGCGCCGGCGCCTTCGTCCGGCAGCTTCTTCCAGGAGACATGCGAAAGCGCCGGCCTGAACGCGGTCCTGTGCGTAGAACCGCTGTCGTCGGACACGGCGGAGCAGTCGCCGGCTGAGACAAGCAGGTTCGCCCGCGCGCTCGTGCTGCGGGCGAAGCAGAACGCCTCCGAGACGGCGGCGCACCTCCCACACCCGTACGACTCCGAGAGCCTCGAGAGCAAGCCCTTGGAGCTCCAGCGGTGCTTCCAGGGCTGCAAGAAGAGGTATGTACGTATCAAACATGTCAAATGAAACATCGACCATGTCTGATGGCCAGATGTATTAGTGTGTAAATGTTTTAATCGTTGCCGCCATTAGGTACGAAGCGGCGGTGGCCTATCTCGGCGACGCGGCGGTGGCGCTGGAGAAGGGCAAGTTCGACGACGCGAACCTGCTGCTGGGGACCGTGCAGGCGCAGGTGAAGCTGTGCCAGAGGGGGTGCCAGGCCGTGCCGCCGCAGTGGGAGCTCATCGAGCGCAACCGCAAAGTCCAAAGCCTATGCAACGTTGCCACAGCCGTTACCCGGATGCTCCCGCGACACTGAAAACTGTCTGCCATGCGGTAGCCGTCCATCTCTACATGTACGGGGTGTGGTCGGTTCTGTTTCGATCCATCCATCCATGGATCTCGGCAGTTTGATGTGATTCCACCTATAAATACATACATCTTCCTTCCTGGGCTGATTTTTGCGTGTGGTAAATATTTACAAGTTACCTGGCTGAATTTTTTTTTTATTAAACGAGGCAAACGCTTTGCCTATTTCATTCCATAAGAGTTACAACCCAAGCCAAGCGGCCGAGCTTGCAAACAAAGCGAAATACAAAACATGCTCACATGGCAAAATGGATCTCAAATGTTTCATGCCCGCCGCGCGATCCCTCAAAGGAAAGAATTTCATTTAATACTGGCCAAAATCACAATTGGCATAGAGGAAAAGTTCCTAATAACTCTTGCATTTCTCTTTGCTGGAATTGTGAACTCTCTAAAGTTTTAATCATGTATGTGGTGAGCCTTCTTGTGTACCATTTTACAGAGTCCAGCAACCTCTGCATTTTCTCCAACTAAATAATCTCTCTTTCCATCCATTTCGAAAAAATCTCTCTCCTACTTCTCTATGTAATTTTGCCAAATAAAGATGTTCCTTTTATCATGTTTCCGGCGGAGTTTTACCAAGCATGTTGGTCCTAATGAACATGTTTGCTAGTTTTCACAAAGGAGAGCTACCACTTTTCCATCTTAATTTCGGCACTATTATTCTATTACCGAAGAAAGAAAATGATGTTCAGATTCAGCAATATCGCCCAATATGCGTCCTGAATGTGAGTTTTAAGGTATTCACAAAAGTTGGCACAAACCGTGTAATTAGTATTGCGCATAAAGTCATTCAACCAACGCAATCCACATTTTTGCCGGGGCGTCATATTTTGGAAGGGGTATTTATTCTTCATGAAACTATTCATGAGTTACATAAAAATAAGCTTGATGGTGTTCTTCTCAAAATAGACTTTGAAAAAGCATATAACAAGGTTGGATGGCCTTTGTTGCAACAAGTGCTATGAAGGGCTTTGATCCTAAATGGTGCCACTGGATAAATGAGTTTATTAACAAAGGTAGAGTGGGGATTAAGGTTAACGATGCTATAGGACATTATTTCCAAACTAGAAAAGGTCTTAGACAGGGAGACCCACTCTTACGTATCTTGTTTAACTTAGTAGCGGACATGCTGGCCATACTGATTGCAAGGGCAAAAGAGAATGGTCAAGTAGAAGGACTGTCTCTATATTACAATATGCAGACGATACAATTATTTTCATGAACCATGACATCAAGAAAGATCTGAACATGAAACTGTTATCACCAGATTTTAACCAAGTCAGGAGGTGGGCCGTGATTGAGATGGGCTTGGAGAATATACACGGGAAATATTCATGAATCGGCCTCGTGCAAGAGTTTGGGCTAGATTGCCCGTGTATCTGTAAATTATAGTAGGTTATGTGTCGGTTAGAATTAAAAGATAGAGTTTAGCTCGTACACGGTTGGGATTATTCCCAAGTTAGTGAGTCTACGGACTATAAATATGTATCTAGGGTTATTGAGAAGGAAGACGATCACGTTCGCAACAAACCAATCTAGGCGCATCGCCACCCCTTGTTTCGAGGGTTTCTTCCGGGTAAGCGCTATGCTGCCTAGATCGCATCTCGCGATCTAGGCAGTATCTTGTTTATTCGTTGTTCATGTGTTGCTCGTACTGAAGCCTTTTTGATGGCGAGCAGCACCGTTATCATAGATATGTTAGGGTTAGAATTGGTGCTTTCTTGATGTATTCGCTTAGTCATGCTACCCCCGGATATCTAGCTGCCCTTGCACCCATCATAGGTGTAAGGACAGCACCTTGCTTAGTCTTTATTTAGTAGATTCGATCTGTTACGGTTGTTCCTTGTTCTTCAAGGATTAGTTTAATATCCATATGGTTAGGCCTTGCAAATGGGTTGAATGATCCAGTAGTGCGTAAGGTACGGTTTACTGATCCTAGAAGGGATGTTCCGAGGATCAACTCCATGTTGGTTTTTAGGCCTTTTCTAGGGTTGGTTTTCTGTTATCTTTCGTGTCTGCCAGACTCAACTACGTGTAGGACGTTCCGGTTATGTGGTGAAAACCCTAAATCGTCGTAGATCGTTTTAGCTTAGTATTGATCAAGCAGGACCACCATGTTATCGTAGATCCAATACGAATCATGGGTGGATCGGCTCCTTGAGCCGATTCACAGGATAACCTGAGAGCCGATCGAGGCTCGTATTTAATGTTTACGTGTATGCCATGCAGGAAACTAGTCGAAGCAATCCATCACCTTCCTGACCAGGTATAGGTCAGGTGGCACGCCCTTGCACCAGCATTGGACGTGCGTGCCGAAGCATTGCGGGCCGTCGCCCGAGGGACCAGGGCCCACCAGCAGTCCTGGGAGCCTCCCGGCTCTACGTGTTGCCCGTCGCTGCTCGCCGGTGGGTTTTGGTAGGCAACACATTCTGGCATGTCCAGTGGGACATTCTTCTACATCAATTGCATCAACATCTGCATCAGAGATGGCGGAAGACCCAGTCACGTACGAAGATCTGACTGAGGAGCACAAGAAGAAATACGATGAGCTTAAAGCTATCTTCGAAGCCGACCTCATCGGCTCTTTCGAGAGAACCCGTACATGTGGCATTAAGTGGAAAGGGTTCTCAGCTGAAGGCGCTCTCGATGGGGTGGATCTGTCTACCGCTTCAGAAGAACGCACCAGAGCTATACGCCAGGAAGTTAACTACATGGTAGCTCATTCGCTACACCGTCATTCTGAGAGCCTGGTGAACGCTTTCAAGCGCGTTGCGCTTCGCGTGGTCCAGGAAATCATGAAGCATCAGTACTCTCCGTCAGGACCTACACTAGGGACTCACCAAGGAGAGATACCGTTCCACACCAGACCGCAGCTGCTGTTCTCATTAGCAGCTCCAGAACCGCCGGGTTCACCGGCGTTCGTCGTCTACAAGATTAGAGGCGATCCTGCTGATTACCAGTTCATGCTGGAACCGCCTAAGGAAATCCCGCATGGATACACGTGCATGTATATGCCAGACTACAATAACTTGGCGCGCACGAACCAGATTGCAGCAGGAGGAGTTTTTGGAGCCACAGGAGGAATTTCTGGAGTAGACGCCGATAAACAGGCGTGGCTGGCTAAATATGCCACCGCAACGAATCAGCAAAGTTCAGCCCCTGCAGCTAACACCGTAGACCAGATCAGTGCAATCTTGAGAGACCAGTGCGGCATGGTACCAAAGAGGAGGGCAATCGGCTATTCCAAGCCGTACCCCAATGAGTATGATTTGATTCCACTGCCGCCCAAGTATCGGCTCCCTGAGTTCTCAAAGTTTAGTGGCTCAGAAGGCTCTAGTTCAATTGAGCATGTGAGCCGATATTTGGCACAGTTGGACATGATCTCAGCATCAGACCAGCTACGCGTAAGGTTTTTTGCGCAGTCTCTCATAGGATCGGCTTTTGGGTGGTACACCTCGCTGCCACCAGATTCAATCCGGACGTGGAAGCAGATGGAAGAGCAGTTCCACATGCAATATCACTCAGAAGCTTCCGAGGCTGGCATTGCCGATCTGGCACAAGTACGACAGAGGTGCGGAGAGACGGTATCGGAATACATTCAGCGCTTCAGGACCGTCAGGAACCGATGTTATTCGGCTCGTTTGAATGAGAAAGAAGCAGTCGATCTGGCAGTGTTGGGTCTCGCGTCGCCGCTCAAGGACATGGCTTGCAAAGAGGAATACGCTTCACTGGCGCATATGGTTCAGAAACTGTCATTGTACGAACAGCGCCACCTAGAATTGTACCAGGACAAATTCAAACGCCCGGTAAGCCTGGTTCAGACAGAGGAGGATGAAGACTCTTCAGGAGACCAGGAAGTAGCCGTGGCTGAATGGGCTCGGGGGGCAAACCCCGTATCCTGCAAATGGGTTAAGCCACATGGTCCTGCAAAAGGGTTTGACTTCGACGTGAGCAAAGCTGAACAGATTTTCGATCTTTTGCTTAAGGAGAAGCAGCTGAAGTTACCCGAAGGCCATAGAATCCCTACGGCCCAAGAGATGAACGGAAGGCCATACTGCAAGTGGCACCACTCGTTCACCCATACCACCAGCGACTGCAAAGTGTTGCGTCAGCAGATCCAAACGGCGATAGAACAAGGCCGTCTGATTTTCAGCCAGTATGCCATGAAAGTGGACACGCAACCGTTTCCTGCCGTTAACATGGTGGAGTGCAATCACCCCGTGAGACGCCAGCCAGATTTCTCGTTCAGTATTAACATGGCAGGGCCTGTATACCACCCTGGCAAGGACAAAGAAGAGAGCATTCGTTCTCGTGGTAAGGAAAAGGAGGAGGCCGGTTCACGCAACCGGCCCCGATATGCTGACAAACGGTATGTCACCGAGGAACAAGTAAGAAGCGTGCGGTATCAACGACCACTCTCCGAGCACCTTCTTAACAAATATGAGCGTCAGTATGACCAACGCCGGCGGTATGACACAGCCGACGAAAGAGATCGTCGGCCTAACGTAAACGACAGAAAGTATCGTCGGTATGATGGAGACGACGAAAGAGATGAGCGCCGCGCTAAGGGAAGGTCAAGGGAGCAAGAAGACATGGACCGACACTGGGATTGTCCTTTCTTTAAACACTGCTGGGATTCAGGAATGAGCCGATTGCCTACAATCGAAAGCGGCCCAGAATGTAGACAAAAGAAGAAGGACGCAGCAGACGTGTCAGTGTTCAAACGTCTAGGGCCTCTCCCATCTCGGAACAAACAAGTTGAGTCCTCTCGAGTGGAAGATCTCGAGGAGTTAGAAGATGAAGAAGAAGAAGATAGATACCACCGGCCAAGGTGGTGCCCTGATGGACTCAGTCACTCTCAAAAGCGCAGGGTTCAGCGGCTACGTAGCTTGGAGGAAGCCGAGAGGTTATACCTGCACACGTTGAGGAAGGCGCGGCCCGATCTGGCCGCGAAAATTCAGCAAACTTTGGACGAGGAGGGTCGTCCACAGAAGAAAGAATGGCGCCCCAAACCAAAGAAAGCCGATGATAAGGCATCGGCTGGCACAAACATGGTGTTCATACTTCCGTCGGAGTTTTGTGCTCCAAGACCAGAAGAGGCATCTGTAGCACAACTTGACTGCGGCCCACGGCCAGTTATCTTTGAAAAGCCGCGAGAAAGGAGCTACAGACATCTGAAGGCCCTGTACTTGAGAGGTTATATCAACGGGCAGCCTGTCAACAAGATGTTGGTCGACACGGGAGCGGCAGTTAATATTATGCCATACTCCATGCTACGTCGCCTGGGACGCTCTAGCGCAGATCTGATCAAAACCAACGTCACATTGAGCGACTTCAACGGCCAAGCATCAGAAGCGCAAGGCGTTCTGAACGTGGATCTAACTGTAGGCCGAAAAACCATCCCCACGTCATTCTTCATCGTCGACAGCAAAAACACCTATGCTGTCCTGCTAGGGAGGGATTGGATTCACGCCAACTGCTGCATTCCATCCACAATGCACCAATGCTTGATACAGTGGGATGGAGATGAAGTGGAGGTCGTCCATGCAGATGACTCAGCCGAAATCTCAACGGCTGGCATGAGCATTTGGGAAGCGGAAGACCAAGAGCCACTCTCTGGAGTCAGTTTGGACGGCTGTGAACGCATCGAAGTGTCAAAAAACGGGGTGAGGCTGGTCTTATCCACCGGCCTGACAGTATAGCAAGAGGAAAGTCTATGGACACATGTGGCAAGGCCGATCCCTGTGATCGGACCCAAAAAATAAGAAGTAATGATCTCAACTCAAGCATGTCACGTAGATATAGTAGAGCACGAACAAGATGTAAACCTTCATTGAGCAATGCAATCAAAATGGGGGCCGATTCCAGCAATCGGCCCATATTATCCTCGCCACACGTTTTGCCTGTGTTGAGCATCGATCTAGCAGGTGACGGAAAGCTAGGGTATGGGTTTACATTGGCTGATGAGCTAGAAGAGGTTGACATTGGTCCTGGGGATAAGCCACGACCAACTTTTATCAGCAAGAAGTTAGATCCGCATCTGAGGAGCCTGATGATAACTATGTTGAAAGAATACCCAGATTGCTTTGCATGGGATTACACAGAGATGCCTGGGTTAGACAGGAGCATAATTGAGCATCGGCTCCCTCTCAAGAAAGGATTTCGGCCGTTCCAGCAACGAGCACGTCAGATGAAGGCCGAAATTCTTGAAGAAGTCAAGAAAGAGATTGAGAAAATGTTGGCCGCCGGGCTCATCAGGCCATGCAGGTATGCTGAATGGATTTCTAGTATCGTACCTGTAGAGAAAAAGGACGGCCGATGGCGTGTCGCCATAGATTTTCGAGATCTCAACAGAGCTACTCCAAAGGATGAATATCCAATGCTTGTGGCAGAGACATTGATCAATGCAGCTGCTGGTCATAAGGTGTTAAGTTTCATGGATGGCAATGCCGGCTACAACCAAATTTTCATGGCTCCAGAAGATATACACAAGACTGCATTCAGAGTACCAGGATTAGTGGGCTTGTTTGAATATGTGGTCATGACTTTTGGATTGAAGAATGCCGGCGCAACATACCAAAGAGCCATGAATTACATCTTCCATGATCTGATCGGCAAGTTGGTGGAAATTTACATCGATGACGTGGTGGTCAAGTCTGTCTCCATAGAAGGACACTTGGATGATTTGCGACGCATCCTGGACCGAACTAGAAAATTCGGGCTAAGAATGAATCCAAAGAAGTGCGCTTTTGGTGTGACGGCCAGTCAGTTCTTGGGTTTTTTGGTTCATGAACGTGGAATTGAGATCGGCCTGAAAAGTCAGGAGGCAGTACGAACCATGCAGCCACCTACCACGAAGAAAGAACTCCAATGTCTCATCGGCAAAATCAACTTCGTCCAACGGTTCATCTCCAATCTGTCAGGACGAATCGAGTCGTTCATGGCATTGGTGAAAATCAAATCTGATGACGAGTTTCACTGGGGGGCAGAGCAGCAGCGGGCGTTTGACGAGATTAAACAGTATCTAATGACGCCGCCTGTGTTAGTTCCACCTCAGCAAGACAGACCATTCTATATTTACTTATTAGTGGCTGACACTTCCATCGCCTCAGTGGTGGTGCAACTTTATGATGGTCTGGAGAGGGTGGCTTTCTACCTCAGCAGAAGGATGTTGGATGCAGAGACAAGGTACCCTGAGATCGAGAAGTTGTGCCTCTGCCTATTTTTCACCTGCACCAAGCTTCGTCACATCTTTCTGTCAGCAGAAATTGTCATCATATGCAAGTCAGACGTCATCAAACATATGTTGTCGGCCCCTGTGTTGAAAGACCGACTCGGTAAATGGATGTTTGCATTGTCAGAATTTGATCTCCGGTATCAGCCTGCGAAGGCAGTCAAGGGACAAGCGTTGGCCGATCTGATTGCTGAACGAATCAACACTGACATAGCAGCACTATCTGTACGTGCATGGGCCATGTTCTTCGATGGATCGGCTTGTGATGATGGTTGTGGCATCGGCATTCTGCTCGTGTCGCCTCGGGGGGCAACATATTCCTTCTCCATCAGGTTATCTACCCCTTGCACCAATAATGTCGCTGAGTATGAAGCAATACGCAAGGGAATGGAGTTGCTTTTGGAAGCCGGGGCAGAAGCTGTGGAACTTTTTGGAGATTCAAAATTGGTGATTTCCCAGCTCACGGAAGAATATAAGTGCGAGAGTGAGTCACTCTTCCCATTATGGATGCAATGCCGTGAGCTGATGGCACAATTTAGGTACATAAATTTTAATTGGATCCCAAGGTCACAAAATACCGAGGCCAATGATCTCGCACAAGTGGCATCAGGCTACAAGGACGTAACAGATGGAGCCGATGTTCAGGTGCAGTTCCTGGAGCAGGATGACTGGAGAGCCGATATCTTCAATTACTTGAAAGATTCGACTCGGGGGGCACCTAAACGGATAAGGTACAAGGCCATGAAATATGTCCTTATAGGAGATGACATGTTCTACAGGACTTTGGAGGGGTTACTTCTCAAATGCCTGGGACCAGCCGAGTCGAATCGGCTCTTACACGAGGTACACGAAGACGCCTGTGGAACTCACCAATCGGCTCACAAGATGAAATGGCTGATCAGGCGATCAAGGTTTTACTGGCCCACCATGCTTGAGGATTGCTTTAAGTACTATAAAGGATGTCAAGCGTGTCAGATGTTTGGGAAAATTCAGATGGTACCCGCATCAGCAATGAACCCCATCATCAAGCCTTGGCCATTTCGAGGTTGGGGCATGGATATGATCGGCAAAATCCATCCTGCATCGAGCAAAGGCCACGAGTGGATTTTGGCCATTACAGATTATTTCACTAAATGGGTGGAAGCCGTCCCTATGAAGTCAGTAAAATTAGAAGATGTTATCAATTTTGTGAAAGAACATGTCATTCATAGATTCGGGATTCCCCAGACTATCACGACCGATGGAGGTTCGGTCTTCATTTCTAAAGAGTTCAGAAAGTTCTGCGACTACATGGGAATTAAGCTGATCCGATCGTCTCCATACTATGCTCAAGCAAATGGGCAAGCTGAAGCGTCCAACCAGAGCCTCATCAAGCTGATTAAGAGGAAAGTTGATGAGCACCCTAGACGGTGGCATGAGGTATTGTCAGAAGCTTTGTGGGCTTATCGCATGTCATGTCATGGGGCTATAAAAACCTCGCCATACCAGCTGGTCTATGGACAAGAAGCCGTATTGCCTTGGGAAATTACGGCTGGATCGAGACGTGTTACGTTTCAGAATGATCTAACAACTGAAGAATATGCAGCCCTAATGAGTGATAGTATTGAGGATCTGACGGAACTCAGACTTTGGTCGTTGGAGAAGATTAAGGAGAACAAAGCCAAGGTAGCTCGCGCATACAATAAGAAGGTGACACCAAAGGAGTTTCAGGTTGGTGATCTAGTATGGGAAGCTGTGTTGCCATTAGGAACTAAGGATAAAGTATATGGTAAATGGTCTCCTAATTGGCACGGACCGTACAGAGTCGACCAGGTTTTGAAGGGTAATGCATACATGCTTGAGCAACTGGACGGTGTTAAATTCCCAGTAGCTGTCAATGGTCAACATCTCAAGAAATATTTCTCAAGCATGTGGGATGATGGACAGTGAAATATGGGGGCCGATGCATAAAATCGGCCAGTAAAAAATTTTTACAGACAAATCACAGCCGATGTACAGACATCGACTTTAGAAAAATATGCAAAACAACAGGGTACAAGTACAGCCGATGCACAGACATCGACTTCAGACTAAAAGCCGATGCACAGCCATCGACTCTAGAGGTACAAGCTCAATTGAGCAATTATCGTATTACATATAGAAGCTCTACTGAAGGGATGCCTCGAGAGTATGAAGGATGCAGCAGCAAAATGTCTGATACCTAAAATTAATGACAAGTGAGGCATTAATTCAGGTGTTTACTGTTGAATTCCAACACTATGCTCGGAGGGTGACCATTGAGGATTACCTTCAGGCCAGAGATCGTAGAATTGGCGTAAGATGATTCTGCCATTGGATTCTGCCATTGGATTCGCTGTGGAGTTGAATCTGCGTGATTGAGATCTAAGATTCGCGTGGCCGTGAGTTGGATCTGTTCGAGCGGCGATTTAAGGATCTGAGTTTATTCTCTCAGACGAAGGTTGCAGTTTACCGTGTGAATAAGCAACTGATTTGGCCTTAATCGCGTTTTATGGTAAAGGCCAATGCGCTGCCATCGGCTCTTTGCGCGTTGACTTACTTTGACAATCGGCAGAATTGATATGAAAGCAAAATCGATATAGAAACATTTTCTTCATTAATAGAAGGGGTTTTTTAACAGAGAAGAGCCGATTGCTCAAGAAAAGAAGAACAAAAGAGGAGCCGATTACTACTACTAGTCCTATGCTAGTAGTCCCTAATCTAAGGGCCGTCGCTGCCCTCGTCGTCGCCGTCGAAGCTGCCGTCGGCACTGCTGCCGGCGGGCTCCTCGTCGCTGCTCCCGTAGCCCTCGACGGGGGCCTCTTCCTCCTCCTCGTCGTCGTCGTCGTCATCCGACCCGGCGCGGAAGCGCTTCGCCGGCGGGTACTCGTCGGAGGAATCATCGTCCTCCTCTTCCTCCTCCTCCTCATCGGAGGAGGTGAAGTCATCCCAGGAGAAGAGGTCATCCTCGCTCTCCTCCTCCAGCTCCCCATCGGCGAGGAACTGGAAGTCGTCGTCTCCGTCGGTCAAGGACTTGTCATCCTCGGACCAGACGGAGGAATCATGGTCCTCGATGTCCCACTTCTCTGGGGCGCGGAGGTCGTACGCCGCCAGCGAGTCCCATTCCAGCGTGGGATCGCGGGAGGAAGAAGATGAGGAGGAGAGACCCGATGAGGCAGAGGAGGAGGAGGAGGAAGACATGGCTACAGAGGAAGGGGGTTTCTTGCCGATGGCTAGTACGGAGCAAGAGGATGAAGAGGCGAACTGCTCGGCGCGGTTAAATAAAGGGGATATAGTGGAGATTTAATGCTACAGCGGTTTCCGAGGAAGTGGTGCCAAAAAAACTGTCAAATCGTGCAGAGAAGTTGGGAAGGCGAGGCATCATGATGAAAGGATACTGCGACGGTTCTGCTCTGCCACGACATGACCCTACGAAGAAAAAACAGAGTGGTTTTGGAATTATCATTGCCAAAACCAGGGGGTATGTATTATCACCAGATTTTAACCAAGTCAGGAGGTGGGTGATACGTCTCCGACGTATCGATAATTTCTTATGTTCCATGCCACATTATTGATAATATCAACATGTTTTATATACATTTTATGTCATATTTATGCGTTTTCCGGAACTAACCTATTGACGAGATGCCGAAGGGCCAGTTGCTGTTTTCTGCTGTTTTTGGTTTCAGAAATCCTAGTAAGGAAATATTCTCGGAATCGGACGAAATCAACGCCGAAGATCTTAGAATCCCCGGAAGCATCCAGAACACCCGAGAGTTGCCAGAGGGGGGCCACAGGCCCACCAGACCATAGGCCGGCGCGGCCTGGGGGTGGCCCACGCCCCCCTATGGTGTAGTCGCCTCGTTGACCTTCTGACGCCGCCTCTTTGCCTATTTAAGTGTCCTCGACCTAAAACCTCGGGACGAAAAAGCCACGGTACGAGAAACCTTCCAGAGCCGCCGCCATCGCGAAGCCAAGATCTGGGGGACAGGAGTCTCTGTTTCGGCACGCCGCCGGGACGGGGAAGTGCCCCCGGAAGGCTTCTCCATCGACACCACCGCCATCTTCATCAACGCTGCTGTCTCCCATGAGGAGGGAGTAGTTCTCCATCGAAGCTCGGGGCTGTACTGGTAGCTATGTGGTTCATCTCTCTCCTATGTACTTCAATACAATAATCTCATGAGCTGCCTTACATGATTGAGATTCATATGATGATGCTTGTAATCTAGATGTCATTATGCTAGTCAAGTGAATTTTACTTATGTGATCTCCGGAGACTCCTTGTCCCACGTGTGTAAAGGTGACAGTGTGTGCACCGTGTGGGTCTCTTAGGCTATATTTCACAGAATACTTATTCACTGTGAATGGCATAGTGAAGTGCTTATTTATATCTCTTTATGATTGCAATGTGTTTTGTATCACAATTCATCTATGTGTTACTCTAGTGATGTTATTAAAGTAGTTTATTCCTCCTGCACGGTGTAATGGTGACAGTGTGTGCATCCGTGTTAGTACTTGGCGTAGGCTATGATTATGATCTCTTGTAGATTATGAAGTTAACTATTGCTATGATGGTATTGATGTGATCTATGCCTCCTTTCGTAGCGTGAAGGTGACAGTGTGCATGCTATGTTAGTACTTGGTTTAGTTGTGTTGATCCGTCATGCACTCTATGGTTATTTAAATATGAACATTGAATATTGTGGAGCTTGTTAACTCCGGCATTGAGGGTTCGTGTAATCCTACACAGTTAGTAGTGTTCATCATCCAACAAAAGAGTGTAGAGTCTAGCATCTATCTATTTATTCTGTTATGTGATCAATGTTGAGAGTGTCCACTAGTGAAAGTATGATCCCTAGGCCTTGTTCCTAAATACTGCTATCGCTGCTTGTTTACTGTTTTACTGTGTTTCTACTGCCTGCAATATTACCACCATCAACTACACGCCAGCAAGCACTTTTCTGGTGCCGTTACTACTGCTTATATATATTCATACCACCTGTATTTCACTATCTCTTCGCCGAACTAGTGCACCTATTAGGTGTGTTGGGGACACAAGAGACTTCTTGCTTTGTGGTTGCAGGGTTGCATGAGAGGGATATCTTTGACCTCTTCCTCCCTGATTTCGATAAACCTTGGGTGATCCACTTAAGGGAAACTTGCTGCTGTTCTACAAACCTCTGCTCTTGGAGGCCCAACACTGTCTACAAGAATAGAAGCTCCCGTAGACATCAAGCTATTTTCTGGCGCCGTTGTCGGGGAGGAAAGGTAAAAGGCACTCATACTCCGGTTCCAGGTAACAGTACTTTTCTGGCGCCATTGTGTTTGTGCTCGAAGCTATTTCCTTTAGATCCTGCAATTGCATCTTTTTGTTTCTTGTTTACACTAGTTAGGCATAATGGAAAACAACAAAAATATGAAAGATCTTTATGAACTTTATCTTGAATTAGGACATGATGTGTTTGAAGAAAGAATTAAAAAACCCATGGAACTTTATATGCATGCTAATGGGAATGTTATTAATATGAATGATTTGAACACTATTGTTGCTAATGCTATGGAAAATTCTAAGCTTGGGGAAGCTGGTTTTGATGAGCATGATCTTTTTAGTCCCCCAAGCATTGAGGAGAAAATTTACTTTGATGATACTTTGCCTCCAATTTATGATGATTATAATGATAGTGGTCTTTTGGTACCACCTGTTATGGAGGATAAATTTGATTATGATTACAATATGCCTCCTATATTTGATGATAGCTACTTTGTTGAATTTGCTCCCGCTACAACTAATAAAATTGATTATGCTTATGTGGAGAGTAATAATTTTGTGCATGAGACTCATGATAAGAATGCTTTATGTGATAGTTATATTGTTGAGTTTGCTCATGATACTACTGAAAGTTATTATGAGAGAGGAAAATATGGTTGTAGAAATTTTCATGTTATTAAAATGCCTCTCTATGTGCTGAAATTTCTGAAGCTACACTTGCTTTATCTTCCTGTGCTTGTCACTTTGCTATTCATGAATTCGTTTATTTACAAGATTCCTTTTCATAGGAAGCATGTTAGACTTAAATGTGTTTTGAATTTGCTTCTTGATGCTCTCTTTTGCTTCAAATGCTATTTCTTGCGAGTGCATCATTAAAACTGCTGAGCCCATCTTAATGGCTATAAAGAAAGAACTTCTTGGGAGATAACCCATGTGTTATTTTGCTACAGTACTTTGTTTTATATTTGTGTCTTGGAAGTTGTTTACTACTGTAGCAACCTCTCCTTATCTTAGTTTTGTGTTTTGTTGTGCCAAGTAAAGTCTTTGATAGCAAGGTTGATACTAGATTTGGATTACTGCGCAGAAACAGATTTCTTTGCTGTCACGAATCTGGGCAAAATTCTCTGTAGGTAACTCAGAAAATTATTCCAATTTACGTGAGTGATCCTCAGATATGTACGCAACTTTCATTCAATTTGAGCATTTTCATTTGAGCAAGTCTGGTGCCTCAATAAAATTCGTCAATACGAACTGTTCTGTTTTGACAGATTCTGCCTTTTATTTCGCATTGCCTGTTTTGTTATGTTCGATGGATATTTCGATTCCATTGACTTTCAGTAGCTTTGTGCAATGTCCAGAAGTGTTAAGAATGATTATGTCACCTCTGAACATGTATATTTTGATTGTGCACTAACCCTCTAGTGAGTTTGTTTCGAGTTTGGTGTGGAGGAAGTTTTCAAGGGTCAAGAGAGGAGGATGATATACTATGATCAAGAAGAGTGAAAGCTCTAAGCTTGGGGATACCCCGGTGGTTCACCCCAGCATATTTCAAGAAGACTCAAGCATCTAAGCTTGGGGATGCCCAAGGCATCCCCTTCTTCATCGACAAATTATCAGGTTCCCTCTCTTGAAACTATATTTTTATTCGGTCACATCTTATGTACTTTACTTGGAGCGTCTGTATGTTTCTTGTTTTTGTTTTTGTTTGAATAAATACTTGTGTGGGATAGAGACACGCTCCGCTGGTTCATATGAACACATGTGTTCTTAGCTTTTAATTTTCATGGCGAAGGTTGAAACTTCTTCGTTAAATTGTTATATGGTTGGAAACGGAAAATGCTACATGTAGTAATTGGTAGAATGTCTTGGGTAATGTGATACTTGGCAATTGTTGTGCTCATGTTTAAGCTCTTGCATCATATACTTTGCACCTATTAGTGAAGAAATACATAGAGCTTGCTAAAATTCGGTTTGCATATTTGGTCTCTCTAAGGTCTAGATAATTTCTAGTATTGAGTTTGAACAACAAGGAAGACGGTGTAGAGTCTTATAATGTTTACAATATGTCTTTTATGTGAGTTTTGCTGCACCGGTTCATCCTTGTGTTTGTTTCAAATAGCCTTGCTAGCCTAAGCCTTGTATCGAGAGGGAATACTTCTCATGCATCCAAATCCTTGAGCCAACCACTATGCCATTTGTGTCCACCATACCTACCTACTACATGGTATTTCTCCGCCATTCCAAAGTAAATTGCTTGAGTGCTATCTTTAAACACTTCAAAAGTTATTACCTCTTATTTGTGTCAATGTTTTATAGCTCATGAGCAAGTATGTGGTGTTTATCTTTCAATCTTGTTGGGCAACTTTCACCAATGGACTAGTGGCTTCATCCGCTTATCCAATAATTTTGCAAAAAGAGCTGGCAATGGGATTCCCAGTCCCAAATTAATTAACAAAAATAGACACTCCTCCATAGTATGTGATTGTTGGACGGCACCCAGAGGATTCGGTTAGCCATGGCTTGAGAAAGCAAAGGTGGGGAGGAGTGTTATCATAATAAAACTAAAATAAAAAGGCACTCCTTCATGGTATGAGATTGTTGGCAGGCACCCGAGGATTCGGTTAGCCATGGTTTGTGAAAGAAAGGTTGGAAGGAGTGCCACCCAAAATAAAATAAAATGGGAGCCGCTCTTTGAAGGTTTGTCTGGCAAGGGGGTTAGAGTGCCCACTACCATTCGTTGACAACAACAAACACCTCTCAAAATTTTACTTTTATGCTCTCTTTATGTTTTCAAAACCAAAGCTCTAGCACAAATATAGCAATCGATGCTTTCCTCTTTGAAGGACCATTCCTTTACTTTTATTGTTGAGTCAGTTCACCTATTTCTCTCCACCTCAAGAAGCAAACACTTGTGTGAACTGTGCATTGATTCGTACATACTTGCATATTGCACTTGTTATATTACTTTACATTGACAACTATCCATGAGATATACATGTTACAAGTTGAAAGCAACCGCTGAAACTTAATCTTCCTTTATGTTGCTTCAATACCTTTACTTTGAATTATTGCTTTATGAGTTAACTCTTATGCAAGACTTATTGATGCTTGTCTTGAAGTACTATTCATGAAAAGTATTTGCTATATGATTCATTTGTTTACTCATGTCATTTACATTGTTTTGATCGCTGCATTCATTACATGTTCTTACAATAGTATGATCAAGGTTATGATGGCATGTCACTCCAGAAATTATCTTTGTTTATCGTTTACCTGCTCGGGACGAGCAGGAACTAAGCTTGGGGATGCTGATACGTCTCCGACGTATCGATAATTTCTTATGTTCCATGCCACATTATTGATAATATCTACATGTTTTATATACATTTTATGTCATATTTATGCGTTTTCCGGAACTAACCTATTGACGAGATGCCGAAGGGCCAGTTGATGTTTTCTGCTGTTTTTGGTTTCAGAAATCCTAGTAAGGAAATTTTCTCGGAATCGGACGAAATCAACACCGAAGATCTTAGAATCCCCGGAAGCATCCAGAACACCCGAGAGTTGCCAGAGGGGGGCCACATGCCCACCAGACCATAGGCCGGCGCGGCCTGGGGGTGGCCCGCGCCCCCCCCCTATGGTGTCGTCGCCTCGTTGACCTTTTGACGCCGCCTCTTCGCCTATTTAAGGGTCCTCGACCTAAAACCTCGGGACGAAAAAGCCACGGTACGAGAAACCTTCCAGAGCCGCCGCCATCGCAAAGCCAAGATCTGGGGGATAGGAGTCTCTGTTCCGGCACGCCGCCGGGACGGGGAAGTGCCCCCGGAAGGCTTCTCCATCGACACCACCGCCATCTTCATCAACGCTGCTGTCTCCCATGAGGAGGGAGTAGTTCTCCATCGAAGCTCGGGGTTGTACTGGTAGCTATGTGGTTCATCTCTCTCCTATGTACTTCAATACAATAATCTCATGAGCTGCCTTACATGATTGAGATTCATATGATGATGCTTGTAATCTAGATGTCATTATGCTAGTCAAGTGAATTTTACTTATGTGATCTCCGGAGACTCCTTGTCCCACGTGTGTAAAGGTGACAGTGTGTGCACCGTGTGGGTCTCTTAGGCTATATTTCACAGAATACTTATTCACTGTGAATGGCATAGTGAAGTGCTTATTTATATCTCTTTATGATTGCAATGTGTTTTGTATCACAATTCATCTATGTGTTACTCTAGTGATGTTATTAAAGTAGTTTATTCCTCCTGCACGGTGTAATGGTGACAGTGTGTGCATCCGTGTTAGTACTTGGCGTAGGCTATGATTATGATCTCTTGTAGATTATGAAGTTAACTATTGCTATGATGGTATTGATGTGATCTATGCCTCCTTTCGTAGCGTGAAGGTGATAGTGTGCATGCTATGTTAGTACTTGGTTTAGTTGTGTTGATCTGTCATGCACTCTAAGGTTATTTAAATATGAACATTGAATATTGTGGAGCTTGTTAACTCCGGCATTGAGGGTTCGTGTAATCCTACACAGTTAGTGGTGTTCATCATCCAACAAAAGAGTGTAGAGTCTAGCATCTATCTATTTATTCTGTTATGTGATCAATGTTGAGAGTGTCCACTAGTGAAAATATGATCCCTAGGCCTTGTTCCTAAATACTGCTATCGCTGCTTGTTTACTGTTTTACTGTGTTTCTACTGCCTGCAATATTACCACCATCAACTACACGCCAGCAAGCACTTTTCTGGTGCCGTTACTACTGCTCATATATATTCATACCACCTGTATTTCACTATCTCTTCGCCGAACTAGTGCACCTATTAGGTGTGTTGGGGACACAAGAGACTTCTTGCTTTGTGGTTGCAGGGTTGCATGAGAGGGATATCTTTGACCTTTTCCTCCCTGAGTTCGATAAACCTTGGGTGATCCACTTAAGGGAAACTTGCTGCTGTTCTACAAACCTCTGCTCTTGGAGGCCCAACACTGTCTACAAGAATAGAAGCTCCCGTAGACATCAGTGGGCTGTGATTAAGATGGGCTTGGAGAATATACACGGGAAATATTCATGAATCGGCCTCGTGCAAGAGTTTGGGCTAGATTGTCCGTGTATCTGTAAATTATAGTAGGTTACGTGTCGGTTAGAATTAAAAGATAGAGTTTAGCTCGTACACAGTTAGGATTATTCCCAAGTTAGAGAGTCTACGGACTATAAATATGTATCTAGGGTTATTGAGAAGGAAGACGATCACGTTCGCAACAAACCAATCTAGGCGCATCGCCACCCCTTGTTTCGAGGGTTTTATTCCGGGTAAGCGCTATGCTGCCTAGATCGCATCTCGCGATCTAGGCAGTATCTTGTTTATTCGTTGTTCATGTGTTGCTCGTACTGAAGCCTTTTTGATGCCGAGCAGCACCGTTATCATAGATATGTTAGGGTTAGCATTGGTGCTTTCTTGATGTATTCGCTTAGTCATGCTACCCCTGGATATCTAGCTGCCCTTGCACCCATCATAGGTGTAAGGACAGCACCTTGCTTAGTCTTTATTTAGTAGATTCGATCTGTTACGGTTGTTCCTTGTTCTTCAAGGATTAGTTTAATATCCATATGATTATTCCTTGCAAACGGGTTGAATGATCCAGTAGTGCGTAAGGTACGGTTTACTGATCCTAGAAGGGATGTTCCGAGGATCAACTCCATGTTGGTTTTTAGGCCTTTTCTAGGGTTGGTTTTCTGTTATCTTTCGTGTCTGCCAGGCTCAACTACGTGTAGGACGTTTCGGTTATGTGGTGAAAATCCTAAATCGTCGTAGATCGTTTTAGCTTAGTATTGATCAAGCAGGACCACCATGTTATCGTAGATCCAATACGAATCATGGGTGGATCGGCTCCTTGAGCCGATTCACAGGATAACCTGAGAGCCGATCGAGGCTCGTATTTAATGTTTACGTGTATGCCATGCAGGAAACTAGTCGAAGCAATCCATCACCTTCCTGACCAGGTATATGTCAGGTGGCACGCCCTTGCAGCAGCATTGGACGTGCGTGCCGGAGCATTGCGGGCCGTCGCCCGAGGGACCAGGGCCCACCAGCAGTCCTGGGAGCCTCCCGGCTCTACGTGTTGCCCGTCGCTGCTCGCCGGTGGGTTTTGGTAGGCAACAGAAACGAATATTGTGCTTTTTTGAGCAACTCTCGGGGTTAAAAATTAACTTCCATAAGAGCGAGATTTTCTGTTTTGGTAAGGCCAAAGAGGTGCAACACCCATATAGAGATCTTTTCGGTTGCGAAATTGGGGCGCTTCCCTTTAGATACTTGGGTATCCCAATCCATTTTAGACGACTAACAAATGGTCAATGGAAACCGGCAGAGGACCGGCTCGACAAAAAGCTTAGCAGTTGGACAGGTAAGATGTTATCATATGGAGATTGCCTTGTTCTTATTAACTCGGTTCGTACTAGTCTACCTATGTTTATGCTCTCTTTTCTTGAAATACAAAAAGGGGTATGCAAGAGATTGGACTTTTTTAGATTAAGATTTTTTTGGCAAAGCGATGGTCACAAAAGAAAGTATAGACTGACTAAGTGGAATATCATCCGTCGACCCAAGGACCAAGGAGGGCTGGGAATTGAGGTTTTAGAAATTAAAAATAAATGCTTGCTCAGCTGTACAAGCTTATCAATGAGAAGGGGGTGTGACAGGAATTATTACAGAATAACTACTTACACTCGCATAACCTATCCCAAGTCAAAGTAAAAGTTAATGACTCGCTGTTTTGGAAAGGACTTATGAGAGTCAAAGATGACTTCATATCTAGGGGTTCCTTTAAGATTGGTAAAAGACTAGATACTTGTTTTTGGGCGGATTGCTGGTTGGGGGATAAGCCATTAGCTCAGCAATACCCTTCCCTTTATAATATAGTCCAACATAAAGATGCTACTGTGGATAATGTCTTGTCCGGGTTTTCTCTAAATATAGCTTTTGGAAGAACTCTAACGTCGGATAAATGGAGTAGATGGATCCATTTAGTTCAGCGCTTGATGGACATAAATCTTACGCCTAGCAATGATAAGTTCATTTGGATTTTAACATTATGTATCTTGATCTTCTTAATGAGCAGGCTAGATATCTTTGAAAATACATTTGGAAATTAAAAATTCCACTCAAGATAAAGATCTGTATGTGGTTCTTAAATAAGAAAGTCATTTTGACAAAAGATAACCCGAGGAAAAGAAATTGGCAGGGAAACTCGAAATGTTGTTTCTGTGACAAAGAGGAAACAATTCAACATTTGTTTTTTGATTTCTCGTTAGCTAAAATCATTTGGAGGACCATTCATATGTCTTTTGGTATTTCTCCACCTACAAATGTCACTAATCTGTTTGGGAATTGGTTATATGGACTTGATAAAAAAAAAATTAAAAGCCAAATTAGAGTCGGCATTTGTGCTTTGCTATGCGCAATATGGCATGTCCGAAATGATTTTATCTTTAACAAATCGAAATGTGTATGACCATGAGTAGGTAGTAACATAGTGGTATATGCAATGCCAACTAAGCATTTTTGTGACAAGGCAAGTTATTAATTGAATTTTTTTTTGTGATAACTAGCTATGTTACCATCATATCACACATTCCAAGACAACATCATTCTTCAACCTAATAAATATAACTTTACATGGCATCACATATATATTACAACCAACTCTTTTTTGTGACAACCTAATACATATGTAGGTTACTAAAGTGAGACCCATCACAGATGCCGGCCCCATCGCACACCCACACAAGCAGACGATTTGAGAAACCGTGTTGACCAAAAACAAAAGCACTACAAAGTTACACAGTGAACCACAATTAGCTTTCCATGCGGTACAAACCGTTTCTCACCTCTTACAAACTGATAGCCAGATCTAGCAAAAGTAGCCGTCTGATCCACACAAACACAACACTACTCACCTCACTCTTATTCTGCTACAGCTCTCTCTGCTTTGTCTGCATGTGAGTATGTGACAAACTGACAACACCACTAATAACCATAATTAATCTCCGGTAGTGACTATACCAATATCTATATACTGCGTATTCAGTATGTCTATAGGTGTGATAGTATAAGTAATAAGTATGATCGATCAGTACTTGAATCCACTTGTGAACGGCACGCCGGTCTGTGGCAGCCAGTTGTCCCCGAGCACCATGTTGTTGACTGTGAAGTTGCCGGCGTCAGCAACGTCCCCAAGGACGTGGTATCCCGGCCAGCTTACCCGACGGCCAGTGTCTGCGCCGGGCCCAGAGTTGTTAAACTCGGCATAGTAGAGCGTGTCGAGCGCAAAGTCCCCGGACCACGGCATCCACCCGGTGCCGTCGACCAGCCCCCCAAGGTACGATTCCATGATCACAGTGCGAGAGTAGTTCTTCCACGGCCGGCCGAGGTAGGTGCGCGTGTCGTAGACGGTGTTGGCGGCGAGCTCGGGGGACGGGAGGAGCGTGCAGCCCTGGATGGAGGTCCCCGTGTTCTGCTCCGGGTTGGTGCGGCCCTGCGCCGTGATGGTGTTGCTCTGGCCCTGCATCGGGAGGCGGGAGTAGAAGGTGCAGTCCTGGAACACAACGGCGGCGTTGCCGAACACGTAGTCTACAGTTCCGTGCACCTCGCAGCCCCGGTAGAACTGGCGGAGGGAGTGTGTGTAGAGCGTGTCCTGGTACGCCTCGAAGCTGCAGCTGTAGAACGTCGACAGGTCCGCGCTCGACCGGAGCGCCACCGCCTGGTGCTTCGCCGGGCCAGCCGTGTTCCGGAACGTCATGTTCATCGCCACGAACCCTTGCCCTTGTACAGCTGCGCAATGCGGACGATCAAAATAAGCAAGTTATATCTAGTATAGAGATGGAATTTGCAAGTTGACAACTTGTTTTTTCATCCTTCGTCCACTTTTACGACCGATCTGCTTGAAAATTCATGAAATGATTGACCTTACAAAATAGATAGCACGAAACTGATAAAACTCCAGTTTTATATTTCACCTAAGGTGCCACTATTAACGTTGTATGTTAACATAAAGTCATCGACGTGTGCATGTTTGCTATCTAGAAGCAATTAGATGTCCGTGGGGATGGTGATGTGACAAGAGACAAAATTGGAGATCGAAGGCGTGGAGGAACTCACTCATTCACTCTCTTGCCAACACATGCGTAATGGTGACATGGGACCAATTTAAAGCGAAGTTTGTTAGGTTTCATCCTCCCTCTCCATTTGCCAGCAAGAGCACGCCTAGTGCCACTACCATTTCATAATTTGTCTAGATGGAAGTGCAAGCTCTCAAATGGCCACTAGTTTCCAGCAAAGCTCTAATGTTTGGTCCATATATATCAATTAACATCACTCATAACAACTAATCATCTTATCAACACACACGCGCACACACATAGAAAATTTATCTTACACTAAATGTAGTGGAGTATTATTTGATTTTCTTCGTAAAGTATTAAAAATGCACCTCATCGATCGTATGATAGTTGTTGCAATTAGAATATCCGAATGCTCTGTTTCTAGGCTGACTAGGAAAATCTATTCCTAAATCAGCACTGTTATTAGTTGATTCTTTGTTCAAAAAAATGGTCTGATTCTGTCCCTGTTAAATAAAAATGTGTTGATTCTGTCTCTAAGGATAAGTGAGTAGCTATATGTTGTAGAATAACTTTGTAACCTTATGTTTGAAACTTTGTAACTTGGTAGTTGCAAACTTCTGTGCCTAAAGTTGTACAAAACTTGTTTGTACATTAGACTTTGCAACGTGTACCTTGGACAACTTATAGAATTATAATAAATCCGGGACAACATATATATAATAAATGTTGAATAATTACTCTAATCCATCATTAGGAAAGTAAACATTAGGATTCAATGTTTGGTTCATGAAAAGGTGTATTTACATCATGACAGACCGATAACGCGTTATTTGTACTCTTCCAAAATTAAAAATAATAATATTGTTGAAATTAGCAGAGCTTCAAAGACTCTATTTCTTATTTCTTTTGGGTGTGACTAGGAATTAACTTAATTTTTAGTAAAGGTGATGCCATCTAATTTTATTGCAATTCATGTTACAACTCATAGTTAACACTAATCACGAAACAATTTAACGATCTAGTATAGTACTCTCGGTTCCAACCCGTGTTGCATCTCATCTCAGCTTATCCCAGCTGCAACCTCATGTGTAGCTGAAAAAATCACGACGCAACAGAGTGGCCTTATGAGTTGACTAAGAATTGAGCTATGACTAACAAAACCAAAAAAAAATGTTCTTTTATTGCTCATGCAACCGACAAATAACTATTTCAAGAAGTGAGTCTAGCTCACTTGGTTAGGGAAGTGGATGTACAACCCAGCCACCCAGGTTCAAGTTCTCAGTGACGCGAATTTGGGTTCTTATTATTTAAAAACAAAATCACTGTAGGAGTTTTTCCTACCGTATTTCTTTCAAAAAAAATAACTATTTCTAAGTCACATATGAAAACCAACCGATTATAGTATAGAGGTTTGTGCAAGTATAAAGTAATGAAAAATCTTCTTTGGCAAGATAATAACTGACTTTAAAATAAGGACACTGGCTAATTCCCGGTCAACCTAGAATTAGCTTAATTCTCGGTCACCTGGTTTCATGTGTAATTCACGTGTAACTAGAGCAAAGGATATGCAATTGCACATGCATGTGTAGTTACACATTCATGTTTAATTCTCATGTGCAAATCTAACTGTTGTGGAGTTGATCTGAAACTAACTTAATTCCTGATCAACCTGGAATTAGCAAACAGGTTAAAATAAAGTCAACCAAGAAATATGCACTCTTCGGTGACCTAGAAACTAGATTGTGTCCTTTATGCATTTCGTTGTAAACTTACCAACGGTGGCCGAGTGGAAGGTCGTCCAGCCGTCGACAACGCTCCGATTGCCGGTGATCACCGTCTGGCCGATCCCATCGCCGATCATCATCACGTACTTCATTTTCTTGGACACCACCACGTTCTCCTCGTACACGCCCCCCAGCACGTATATCACGTAGTACCCCGTGCTGCCGTTGAGGTTGGTGGGCGCCGCGGCCAGGGCGTCGCCGACAGAGGGGTAGTTACCGGCGCCGCCCTGGTCCACGGTCACCGCTCTGTTCACCGTCACCGTCCCTTGGGGCCCCTCGATCGCCATCCGCCGGACCATCTCCTCATCACTCGCGTCGAACAGCCCTCTCCTCGCGTGCGCTGCGGCAGCGGGTGGCTTCTTGTGGCCATGGTGCGGCGTCTTCCTGGGAATCCTGGGTGCCTTCGCCGTGGGCACCCACGCCCTTGTAAAGAGCGACAGCGAGAGGCTGTACAGCTTGGTGCCGTTGGCGATCGGAGACGCGAGGCCGCCGCCGCGGTCGGACCACGCTCCCGAAGCGGCCTGGAGGCCGTCCAGGCAGGTCTCCTGGTTGGTCAGGATGGCCGAGAGTAGCGTGTGCACGTCGTCGGCCAGCGGGTCGAGCAGCCTCTCCGTGCTCTTGAGCGCGGCGCCCGTGGCGGAGAGGAAGTCGACGTTGAACCCGGCGAGCAGCTTGCAGTCCTGCAGCGCGCCCACCGCGCTGCGGGAGAGGTGGCGGTGGCGGGAGAGGTAGCGGTCGACGAGGCCAACGAACTTGTTGGCGCTGGCGAGCGACATGGCCACCGAGAACCGGCCGTAGGTGTAGAGGTCGCTCGTGCCGTGCGGCGGCAGCACAGTCCGGCAGAACGTGGGGTCCGTCGTGGCGTTGCACGCCGTCGATGGCGACACCGGCGTGGACGGCGGTGCGTCGTCGGAAAGCGAGAGAACCAGCAAAGACAGCAGCAGGACGGCGCAGAGAGCGCTCTCACAGTAGAGTGCCATGGTGCTAGCTAAGCTATGTGTTCGGAGTGTGTTAGTGATCGATGAGCGAAGTGATCAGTGGCCTTTTTATAGGGGAAGATGAGAGGGGCTTCATGGTGACAAATTAATTGATGGTCAAAAAACTGACAAGCGATTAATTAGGAGTCAGGATTGTGACTTGTGAGAGCTGGCTTTCTAAGTCTCGAGAAAAAAGCGTGTGGCAGTGGGTGGCGAATGTGCGTGCGTGTAGGCCAAGCACCCTCGAGCTGGCTTGAATCATGGACGCACATGTTCGGATAGAGGACAAGGCGTTAATCGATTGTTTGGGTTGGTTTGGTCGGATTCAAATGGCCATCGCTCTCGTACCTTGCTCTTTTCGTCAATGTTGAACGATTGGGTTGACCTAACCTAACTCTCTCTTATAAAAATTTGGCACCGCTTGCAGCGCGTAGTCAACTTGGTAAATCACTACGTGTCTACGTGAACGGAAGAGGCGATCAGGAGAGGCGGCGGCCAGAACTCATCTACGGTTCCGTTCTACTCGCCGGCTATGTTGTCAGTTTCGTATCCGGTGTCTTTGGGGTCTTGGAGATGTGGCGAATCACGACTCCTCGGGCGGTGGGAGTTTTTGTTTTTTTAGTACTATCCGCTCTATTCTTGCTTCGATTGTGCATCTACCACTAACGGATGGTGCCTAGAGTTGTGTGTCCGGTGATTCTCCTGAGATTTGGTCGGTTTTCGTATTTGTTGGCGTAGTTTCATGTTAGTCTAGTTCGATCTAGGGTTGTCATCATTGGTGATAGTTACCGCTCTTGTGCGCTGGTCCTTTGGGACCTTAGCACGACGACTTTCTGTCGGCCTACAACAACAAGTTCTACAACGACAAGCTTTGCCCAACTCTGGTGATGGAGGGGCGAGGACGATAACGTACCTTTAGCTCGTGCTAGTGTTTGTATCCTTCGCTAGGTGATTCAAGTACGTATTTGTAACTTTTACTACATTTTACGCTATTTGTACTACTATTCTGATTATTAATAGATTGGGTGAAATTTCAAAAAAATTACTTTAGATTCTCTCACCAACAGAAAATTGTGCCTAGTAAGTACAGTTTGTAGTTACCAGCAATTGTGCCTAGTAAGTATGTTTGTTAGTTACTACAACTCTTATTCTCAATCCACATCCACGTATTTTGTACTCCCTCCACCTATAAATAAATGTCTGATTTTTTTTAAAATTTAGATATATCTAGATGCACATCTAGATTTAGAAAATTCCTAGACGTCTGTTTATAGATAGAGGTAGTATTTGAATGATTATTTTCTTTTGGTATGCTACGTTTTTCTATCCATAGTTTTAAATAGCGTGCTGCAAAAAAAAATCCAAACATGGAAACATGGAGACCGAGCTACTTGTAGACCTTTATTTTCAAAATATTTAAAATTATATATTCAAGTTTGGATGTAGTAAAGGATGTATCTTACTATCATTTAAAATCACAATGTGAACTTCTTTATATTATGTGCTACACAAAATCTAACAAATTTTATAGTTATGAAATATGAACTATTTACTATACTTGGATGTACCTTTTTCATTTTGATGTATCCTATAATATGAAGTAGTAGTTCATCTTGCGATTTTGTACGTTTGTCGTATACATCATTGGCTACATCCAGAATTTTTTTCCAAATCTTTTAAGAAACTATAATATGACTTTTGAATTTTAAAATTAAAGGGTTACATATAGTTCGGCTTCCAAAGGTAAACATGTGTTGCTAAATGGAATCAACATACAATTGTTAGCTAATAGCATGCTATAGGGGAGTTGAGCGTTAAATAATGGATAGGAAAAAACTTACCGTCGATGGACCAAAAAAGGTTACCACAAGCGCACTAGCGCGCGCCAGCAGTAACACGCCGGCGGTAATAGCTTATCACCGGTGCACCAGCCAGATACGCCAGCGGTACTGTTGTTACCGCCAGCGCACCACTATGGTACGTCGGTGGCATTATTTTTCAGAAAAAAACCTAGTGGGGGGGGGGGGGGGGGGCCCGTGTGCACTTTTACTACCATCCCCTGCGTTCAAAACTAAAAAGCAGTCGAGTCCGGTGTGGGGGAGTTTGTTGTCATAGCTGCCGCGAGGTTGTCGCCGTGCCACCGCCCCCGCTGCCATGTCATCGATGCGTGGAGCCGAGGATAAAATGCACAAGGAGGCTATCGGGGAGGAGAGATGAAAAGTGGAGGAGGAGAGAATGAGGAGGGTAAAGGGAGGAGGAAGAGGAAGAGGAGAAAAGGAGGAGGGCTTGGGTTCAAATTAGAATGAGATTGCCCCATTTTAGAAAACAATTTGCATCCAAATCTAGAACTTTCGAAAACTCTATTTTTTATTTTGAAGATTCTAAAAAAATCAGTAGACGGACGGCAGTTGAAATTGGATGTAACTTTTTTTTTTTGATACATTTTCATATAAAAAAACTTTTTCACCAGAGATTTTATGTAAAATCTAGAGCCATTTTACCAAAACGTTGCGCCATTTTACAAAATATGTTGAAATTCATGTTTCTTATTTTTCCTAACAACTAGATTACCTAAAATATGGACATCTTGAACGATTTTATATGTTTATGTTTCTATCATTTTTTTATTTTTTCAAAACTGAAAAGGAGACCCAGGAGTGAGGGGGTTACAATTTTTGCCTACACATTTTTCGATAAAGGACGCTTTTTTACTTTGAGTTTTTTTGGCCTACACATACTACCGGCACACCAATATAGTAGTCCACCAGCGGTAGCAATATACCACTGGTGCGTCAGTGGTAAGTGAGGTGCACCATGGCTCTTCCCTGTTCGGACCTGAGAGAACCCTTACCCTTGGCATGCCAAATGTTTGGTCCGCCGGTGGTATTTGAGCATCACCGGCGTGGACCACTTGTTTGGCGCACCGGCGGTAGCTCGGGGCCTATAAGCCTTTTGCTAGTAATAATTTCTTCATCGGCTTTTTTCTTGGTACTGGTTATTTGTATTTCAAGTTTTCGTATAAGGTTTTGAATATTTTTCGGATAGGTATTAGTCATTGCAGTTCTTTCTTATGCAATTATACTTCTGTTGTTGTGTCATTACACTTTTTTCATAAATATGTCGTTGCGAAGAACGCGCATATGAATCAAGAAAGAGACTTCTAAATTTGTCACGAAGACCAATGGGCACCATCTTCCGGCATAGGTTCAAGACTTGCAAGGTATAATACTATAATGTCTTGAATATCTGAACATTTTATTATGAAGACATCATATTGATCATTTTTGTTCCTATCTATAACAGGGCATGGGTATTTAGCTATGTGCAATAATTTTTGCATAGGCAAAAATCGGTGCCCATACAAAAGGTACAGCCGTTTTAAACATGCACTAATGCAAGTGGAAAAGCGCCAACTTACCTATAGGCTATAGCTAAAGAGATCAAGCGCTCGTGATATAATTTAACTGCATGCTTTCTCAATGTCTCCAATTACTTATGATATTGAGTTGTCGCGGAGGTCAGGTATATTTCATATCTTACGGATATATTACCTTTTCTTGTAAAAACAAATGATTTGGCAAAGCAGCAATCTAGGCTCCTAGCTACAACTAAAGAGATCAAGTGCGGCTTTGTAGCAATACCATGGCGACGATTTGTGTTGTTTCATATTCAAGTGCGACCGTTCCTTGCGTTGACGTTTACCCTGGCGGTGCAGATGACAAGTTGTAGTTGTAACTAAGGGTGTCATGCGGCGCGGGATGCGGGATCACATTTACACTACCCTACACTAATTTTCATCTGATTCCATCTCAACTTTTGCAATGAAACCTTCTCCAATGTTTATCTCTTAGAGCAATTCCAATAGTGTAGCCAACTGCTGAATATAAGCCAAGTACCATATTATTTGTAGTCAACTTAGAGTCAATATATATAATAGTGAGCTATAAAAATGTAGTACTTTACCTTTCACTCTCATAAAGTGACTAGGAGCACGTGTTAGAGCTGACTCTTACATAAGTGCCCACTCTCCTTCTCTCTCATCCTCTCTCTCCTCCAAGTAAGTAATAATATACTATTTTAATTTTTATAGCTAGCTGACTAGGACTTATTGTACTTGCTCTTAGCGTGGTATCATAGGTAAAGTGATGATGTGGCGTTATAATTAATGATAAAGTGATGGAGTAGCTAAGATAAAACACTTGTAGGCAGCCATAGGCAAAATACATTACTAAGCTAATCACATGCATGTATGAGCCTAAAGTCATTAAATTTAGATACAACACTACTCATGCATGCACGAGTAAGAAGTAATGCATTGTGGTAGTTATTTCTTAACATGCATAGTTACCTATGATAATGTGCTAAGAAATGATGCATTGGGAAAGGGCTGATTTTGCTTATGCGGGACATATGCGGGATGCCGCTTGCAACCTCAGTTGCAACATCAAAGCAAAGCCCGAGGAACTGAATGTGAGTAGGTTTTTATTTTTTGGAGTGTGCTTAATTCTCAGTAGACTCCACTGAGAAGTAATTACTTAATTTATATTTTAGTGATATCATCCAATTTTAGTTACTTTTCTCAATTACAACCCATATACAAGTGCTACTCATGTTGCAGCTCATAGTTAGCACGAATCAAGAAGCAAACCAATGATGTGAACATCAAATGAGAATTAAGTTAACTTTTAATCGACGGAGAATTCGCAAAACCCTTTTAGTGTTAGGATCTTCCTCGTTCGAACTCTTCACTATAATGAAAAAGTTAATGTGAAAACAAGTATACGTATTTGTATCATCTTTTCAGGGCATACCGGTCATGCATCATGTATACATTGATGCAATTGCGGTGTCAATTACTCCATAAGCACTAACCTGCGTGACAACTTAATGAGCTTTTTTTTAGACCACAACTTAATTAGGGGGTTTGCTCCGGTACAACCCCCTCCCCTTCAAACTTAATAAAGGTAAATATTCTCTTTAGCCCTTAATTACCTAATTATTCGCGTGAGCCCCAAATTTTTACTCACGGCGTGGGTCGAGTTTATCCTGGAGAATGACAATGAAACCTACCAGTTGATCGATTCAAGTGCGCTGCATTCGTGTGTGTGCTAGCTACAAAGCAACGAAAGAGTAAAGACAGTAGTTGATTGAGTAGCTAGCTAGCTTGGCTACGTAGTATAATCGGACGGCCGGAGGCCAGCTTTGGACAGCGGAGAATCGCTCGACTACGTCGTCGTCTTCATTGCCGGACAATACTCAGCGACAGGGGCTTGACCAGCTTTCTCTTTGTACAGCTCGAGGTCCCCACCGGCTCTCTGCTCACAATTACCGGCTTCGCCTCCTCTACTTGCAGACACTAGAGCTCGTGCCGGCCAGCACCTGCTGGCGCATCACTTACCACCGGCGAGAGTAACGGGATGCCGACTACCATTGCCCAGGACGCTCCACCGCGGTGAGGGAGAGCTGCCGCAATGGGCAAGCCGGAAGCGCGTGCGCTGTCGCCGTTAACTCCCATCGTGTTAGCGCTCGTCACGCTCCGCGCTGGAGACGATATGTTCCTTTTCGTGGACTCTGCATTCACCGGCAAGAAAAAGCCACGGTGTCCGTCGTGAAGGTAGCGTCGTGGAGATCATGTCCTTTGTTTGTGGTGACATACGTAGGTAGAAGAGCCATATTTGTAATACAGGTTTTAATAGGGTCAGATCTTATTTTAAAATCAACTAAACACCTCAGTTATGAAGAGGTACGATTTAATCTCCACCGTTTATATTACTGAGTTTGGGGGAGGGGGTTGTACCGAAGCAAACCCCCTTAATTAGCTAGGTGCAGGTAAGTGCGCCTCTAACGAATTGCCCCGGCTCGCATGATCATATCCAGAGCTTTTTACAACCCAAAAACTCGGTGGGATTTGACAATGCGATTCGCTACAACATACATCCAGGCCATCTGTGTGTTAATCCGCTTTGCATAAGCTTGTTAATTAGGAGGTAGGAGTGCTTTTCTACGTAAAGGAGCTGAATGAGAGTCAGTGGTGACATTCTCTTTCGTGCTTTTCGCACCTTTTACAGAATCTGGCAGCAGTCACGTACATCATGCATGGTGATCGATTGTATGTACTTTCGTCTGCAGATCGAACATAATTAGATTGCCGGTTAGGAGCGGATGTCTTAAGAGCATCTCCACCAACGCCCTCCAATAGTCGTCGGTACAGGCGTCGACACCGTCGTATGGGGATATCGGCACAACATCCTCTATTTAGGGAGCGGCTCCCACACCGGCGCATCCCATACGGAATTCGCAATAGATAATTTAAATTTGAAAACTCAAACAAAAGTATAGAAATTCGAATAAGTTTATGTAAAGTTTGAGCCAACACACGGCCACCAAATTCGAATAGGTTTTTCGAATATGAAGTTTGGGCCAACATACGGCCACCAAATCGCCGTCTCTGGCGCAAAAAAGAATGGCTTCCAAGCCAGCTGATCAGATGAACGAGGTCACGGGCGGCTCAACCTCGACGACTTCCTCATCGGCGATGAGCCCCGGTGGCAACTCCGTCGCTGCAACAGGATCCACGGTCGCCGTGGGAGGCATGAACGTTGACGGTGCCAGCGGAGAGATGAACGTGGAGGGTGCCGGGGAGACGCCGACGCAGCTCGTGCCGCCATCACCTCTTGGCCGATGCGCTCGCGGTACATCTCGTGCCACGCCCGCGCCAACGGGTCCATCTTCTCCATGTCGGCCATCAAGATCTTGGATTCTTGAGACATCTTGGCCAACGATAGCTGCGTTGCTTCTTTGGTGGCCTTCATGGCAACAGCGTGAGCTTCCATCTTCGCCGCCTCCACCTTCTCCCTCTCCCACTCGATCTTCATGTCTTGCTTGTCGAGGATTTCCTTCCACACGACGGTGGTCCTATCCGCTGCTTCCTTGTTCTCCACCGAGAATCAGGTGATCATCTTCTCGATGGAGGCGTCCATGGCTGCCAATACCGGCACCACATTCCTCTCGGCCTTGGCCTTCTTGTTGCCAATGAGGCACCCGGTGGAGGCACCGGCTGGATCGACCGGCCCATCTTCCCCGTCCTTCATTAGAGTGTGGCGGAGGTTGTCCCATTTCTTGCAACCTTGTAGCTTGTTGTAGAAATGAATGAAGGGGAAGTATTTTTCCTCGTGTTGGTTCGTGTACATCTCGAGGGCGTCGAGCATCTAACAATACATGATGCAAAACAAGATATGGAACAAGTTGGATCATATACATGATGCAAAACAAGATATGGAACAAGATGGATCAAATTGATACAATATAATGCATTATGAATAAGATGGGCGTAGATCATACCCACTCCACCATCGTCTTGCCGCTCTCCTTCCGGCCCTTAATCTTCTCATAGTAGCCATGGAACTTGCTACATGACGCCTTGATCATGTTCCAACGGTGAGAGAGGGCGCCCTCGTTCCGGTTCATCTTCATGTTGGCGTAGACACCATAGTTCTTCTTCTAGTTGAAGCAATCGAGGATGCGCTTGTAGTACTTGCCTCCGGTTTTGTTTGCGCCGGTGATGGGGAAAAAGCTCACTTGCTTCCATGCCTCGATGAGACATTCATCCTCCAAAGACCTCCACCTCGGACCACGAGTGTCGGCGGAACGCATGCGCATCGTCGTTGTGGTCACGCCGGTGTCGGTGTCGATCAGCTCCTCCTGGAGCTCCTCCTCACCTTCGTCCTCCTCGGCCTCTTCTTCATACTCGTTGACGGGTGATACGCGTACAACACGCGTCCGTTGGGAACCCCAAGAGGAAGGTGTGATGCGTACAGCGGCAAGTTTTCCCTCAATATGAAACCAATGTTTAATCGAACCAGTAGGAGCCAAGAAGCACGTTGAAGGTTGATGGCAGCGAGATGTAGTGCGGCGCAACACCAGGGATTCCGGCGCCAACGTGGAACCTGCACAACACAAACCAAGTACTTTGCCCCAACGAAACAGTGAGGTTGTCAATCTCACCGGCTTGCTGTAACAAAGGATTAGATGTATAGTGTGGATGATGATTGTTTGCAGAAAACAGTAGAACAATTGCAGTAGATTGTATTTCAGATGTAAAGAATTGGACCGGGGTCCACAGTTCACTAGAGGTGTCTCTCCCATAAGATAAATAGCATGTTGGGTGAACAAATTACAGTTGGGCAATTGACAAATAGAGAGGGCATGACCATGCACATACATATTATGATGAGTATTGTGAGATTTAATTGGGCATTACGACAAAGTACATAGACCGCTATCCAGCATGCATCTATGCCTAAAAAGTCCACCTTCAGGTTATCATCCGAACCCCCTTCAGTATTAAGTTGCTAACAACAGACAATTGCATTAAGTATTGCGCGTAATGTAATCAATAACTACATCCTCGGACATAGCATCAATGTTTTATCCCTAGTGGCAACAGCACATCCATAACCTTAGAGGTTTCTGTCACTCCCCCAGATTCACGGAGACATGAACCCACTATCGAGCATAAATACTCCCTCTTGGAGTTAAGAGTAAAAACTTGGCCAGAGCCTCCACTAATAACGGAGAGCATGCAAGATCATAAACAACACATAGATATAAATTGATAATCAACATAACATAGTATTCTCTATCCATCGGATCCCAACAAACACAACATATAGCATTACAGATAGATGATCTTGATCATGTTAGGCAGCTCACAAGATCCGACAATGAAGCATAATGAGGAGAAGACAACCATCTAGCTACTGCTATGGACCCATAGTCCAGGGGTGAACTACTCACTCATCACTCCGGAGGCGACCATGGCGGTGTAGAGTCCTCCGGGAGATGAATCCCCTCTCCGGCAGGGTGCCGGAGGCGATCTCCTGAATCCCCCGAGATGGGATTGGCGGCGGCGGCGTCTCTGGAAGGTTTTCCGTATCGTGGCTCTCGGTACTGGGGGTTTCACGACGAAGGCTATTTGTAGGCGGAAGGGCAGGTCAGGGGGCCACACGAGGGGCCCAGGAGACAGGCCGGCGCGGCCAAGGGCTGGGCCGCGCCGCCCTACCTCCTGGCCACCTCGTGGCCCCACTTCGTTGACTCTTCGGTCTTCTGGAAGCTTCGTGTGAAAATAGGCCCCTGGGCGTTGATTTCGTCCAATTCCGAGAATATTTCCTTACTAGGATTTCTGAAACCAAAAACAGCAGAAAACAGCAACTGGCTCTTCGGCATCTTGTTAATAGGTTAGTTCCAGAAAATGCATAAATATGATGTAAAGTATGCATAAAACATGTAGATATCATCAATAATGTGGCATGGAACATAAGAAATTATCGATACGTCGGAGACGTATCAGCATCCCCAAGCTTAGTTTCTGCTCGTCCCGAGTAGGTAAACGATAACAAAGATAATTTCTGGAGTGACATGCCATCATAACCTTGATCATACTATTGTAAGCATATGTAATGAATGCAGCGATCCAAACAATGTAAATGACATGAGTAAACAAATGAATCATATAGCAAAGACTTTTCATGAATAGTACTTCAAGACAAGCATCAATAAGTCTTGCATAAGAGTTAACTCATAAAGCAATAATTCGAAGTAGAGGTATTGAAGCAACATAAAGGAAGATTAAGTTTCAGCGGTTGCTTTCAACTTATAACATGTATATCTCATGGATAGTTGTCAATGCAAAGTAATATAACAAGTGCAATATGCAAGTATGTAGGAATCAATGCACAGTTCACACAAGTGTTTGCTTCTTGAGGTGGAGAGAGATAGGTGAACTGACTCAACAATAAAAGTAAAAGAATGGTCTTTCAAAGAGGAAAGCATCGTTTGCTATATTTGTGCTAGAGCTTTGATTTTGAAAACATATAGAGAGCAATAAAAGTAAAATTTTGAGAGGTGTTTGTTGTTAACGAATGGTAGTGGGCACTCTAACCCCCTTGCCAGACAAACCTTCAAAGAGCGGCTCCCATTTTATTATATTTTTGTGTGGCACTCCTTCCAACCTTTCTTTCACAAACCATGGCTAACCGAATCCTTCGGGTGCCTGCCAACAATCTCATACCATGAAGGAGTGCCTTTTTATTTTAGTTTTATTATGATGACACTCCTCCCCACCTTTGCTTTCTCAAGCCATGGCTAACCGAATCCTTCGGGTGCCGTCCAACAATCACATACCATGGAGGAGTGTCTATTTTTATTAATTAATTTGGGACTGGGAATCCCATTGCCAGCTCTTTTTGCAAAATTATTGGATAAGCGGATGAAGCCACTAGTCCATTGGTGAAAGTTTCCCAACAAGATTGAAAGATAAACACCACATACTTCCTCATGAGCTATAAAACATTGACACAAATCAGAGGTAATAAATTTTGAATTGTTTAAAGGTAGCACTCAAGCAATTTACTTTGGAATAGCGGAGAAATACCATGTAGTAGGTAGGTATGGTGGACACAAATGGCATAGTGGTTGGCTCAAGTATTTGGATGCATGAGAAGTATTCCCTCTCGATACAAGGTTTAGGCTAGCAAGGTTTATTTGAAACAAACACAAGGATGAAGCGGTGCAGCAAAACTCACATAAAAGACATATTGTAAACATTATAAGACTCTACACCGTCTTCCTTGTTGTTCAAACTCAATACTAGAAATTATCTAGACCTTAAAGAGACCAAATATGCAAACCAAATTTTAGCATGCTCTATGTATTTCTTCATTAATGGGTGCAAAGTATATGATGCAAGAGCTTAAATATGAGCACAACAATTGCTAAGTATCACATTACCCAAGACATTATAGCAAATTACTACATGTAGCATTTTCCAATTCCAACCATATAACAATTTAACGAAGAAGAAACTTCGCCATGAATATTATGAGTAAAGCCTAAGGACATACTTGTCCATATGCAACAGCGGAGCGTGTCTCTCTCCCACACAAAGAATGCTAGGATCCATTTTATTCAAACAAAACAAAAAACAAAACAAACCGATGCTCCAAGCAAAGCACATAAGATGTGATGGAATAAAAATATAGTTTCAGGGGAGGAACCTGATAATGTTGTCGATGAAGAAGGGGATGCCTTGGGCATCCCCAAGATTAGACGCTTGAGTCTTCTTGATATATGCAGGGGTGAACCACCGGGGCATCCCCAAGCTTAGAGCTTTCACTCTCCTTGATCATGTTGTATCATCTCCCTCTCTTGATCCTTGAAAACTTCCTCCACACCAAACTCAAAACAACTCATTAGAGGGTTAGTGCAAAATCAAAATATACATGTTCAGAGGTGACATAATCATTCTTAATACTTCTGTACATTGCTCAAAGCTACTGAAATTCAATGGAATCGAAAAATCCATCGAGCATATCAAAACAGGCAATGCGAAATAAAAGGCAGAATCTATCAAAACAGAACAGTTCGTAAATATGAATTTTATTGAGGCACCAGACTTGCTCAAATGAAAATGCTAAAATTTAATGAAAGTTGCGTACATATCTGAGGATCACTCACGTAAATTGGCATAATTTTCTGAGTTACCTACAGAGAATTTTGCCCAGATTCGTGACAGCAAAGAAATCTGTTTCTGCGCAGTAATCCAAATCTAGTATGAACCTTACTATCAACGACTTTACTTGGCACAACAATGCACAAAACTAAGATAAGGAGAGGTTGCTACAGAAGTAAACAACTTCCAAGACATAAAATAAAAACAAAGGTACTGTAGTAAAAACATGGGTTGTCTCCCATAAGCGCTTTTCTTTAACGCCTTTCAGCTAGGCGCAGAAAGTGTGTATCAAGTATTATCAAGAGACGAAGTGTCAACATCATAATTTGTTCTAATGATAGAATCAAAAGGTAACTTCATTCTCTTTCTAGGGAAGTGTTCCATACCTTTCTTGAGAGGAAATTGATATTTAATATTACCTTCCTTCATATCAATGATAGCACCAACAGTTCGAAGAAAAGGTCTTCCCAATATGATGGGACAAGATGCATTGCATTCAATATCCAAGACAACAAAATCAACGGGGACAAGGTTATTGTTAACGGTAATGCGAACATTATCAACTTTCCCCAAAGGTTTCTTTGTAGAGTTATCAGCAAGATTAACATCCAAATAACAATTTTTCAATGGTGGCAAGTCAAGCATGTTATAAATTTTCTTAGGCATAACAGAAATACTTGCACCAAGATCACATAAAGCATTACAATCAAAGTCATTGACCTTCATCTTAATGATGGGCTCCCAACCATCTTCGAGCTTCCTAGGAATAGAAGCTTCGCGTTCTAGTTTCTCTTCTCTAGCTTTTATGAGAGCATTTGTAATATGTTTTGTGAAAGCCAAGTTTATAGCACTAGCATTAGGACTCTTAGCAAGTTTTTGTAAGAACTTTATAACTTCAGAGATGTGGCAATCATCAAAATTTAAACCATTATAATCTAACGCAATGGGATCATCATCCCCAATGTTGGAAAAAATTTCAGCAGTTTTATTACAGGCAGTTTCAGCAGTTTTAGCAGTTTCAGGCAGTTTTTTGCGCTTTGCATTTGAAGTGGAAACATTGCTAACACCTATTCTTTTACCATTATTAGTAGGAGGTGCAGCAACATGTGTAGCATTAGCGTTACTAGTGGTGGTAATAGTCCAAACTTTAGCTATATTATCTTCTTTTTCATTTTCTTCTCTTTCCCACCTAGCACGTAATTCGGCCATCAATCTTATATTCTCATTAATTCTAACTTGGATGGCATTTGCTGTAGTAACAATTTTATGATTATGATTTTCATTAGGCATAACTTTCGATTTCAAAAGATCAACATCAGCAGCAAGACTATCGACTTTAGAAGCAAGTATATCAATTTTCCCAAGCTTTTCTTCAACAGATTTGTTAAAAGCAGTTTGTGTACTAATAAATTCTTTAAGCATAGCTTCAAGTCCAGGGGGTGTGTTCCTATTATTGTTGTAAGAATTCCCATAAGAATTACCATAGCCGTTGCCATTATTATAAGGATATGGTCTATAGTTGTTACTAGAATTGTTCCGGTAAGCATTGTTATTGAAATTATTATTTTTAATGAAGTTGACATCAACATGTTCTTATTGAGCAACCAATGAAGCTAACGGAACATTATTAGGATCAATATTAGTCCTATCATTCACAAGCATAGACATAATAGCATCAATCTTATCACTCAAGGAAGAGGTTTCTTCGACAGAATTTACCTTCTTACCTTGTGGAGCTCTTTCCATGTGCCATTCAGAGTAATTAATCATCATATTATCAAGAAGCTTTGTTGCTTCACCAAGAGTGATGGACATAAAGGTACCTCCAGCAGCTGAATCCAATAGGTTCCGCGAAGAAAAATTCAGTCCTGCATGAAAGGTTCGGATGATCATCCAAGTAGTCAGTCCATGGGTTGGGCAATTTTTAACCAAAGATTTCATTCTTTCCCATGCTTGTGCAACATGCTCAGTATCCAATTGTTTAAAGTTCATTATGCTACTCCTCAAAGATATAATTTTAGCAGGGGGATAATATCTACCAATAAAAGCATCCTTGCATTTAGTCCATGAATCAATACTATTCTTAGGCAGAGATAGCAACCAATCTTTAGCTCTTCCTCTTAATGAGAAAGGAAACAATTTTAATTTTATAATATCACCATATAAATCTTTATACTTTTGCATTTCACAAATTTCAACAAAGTTATTGAGATGGGCAGCAGCATCATCAGAACTAACACCAGAAAATTGCTCTCGCATAACAAGATTCAGTAAAGCAGGTTTAATTTCAAAGAATTCTGCTGTAGTAGCAGGTGGAGCAATAGGTGTGCATAAGAAATCATTATTATTTGTGGTTGTGAAGTCACACAACTTAGTATTTTCAGGAGTACCCATTTTAGCAATAGTAAATAAGGCAAACTAGATAAAGTAAATGCAAGTAACTAATTTTTTTTTGTTTTTGATATAGAGTGCAAACAAGATAGCAAATAAAGTAAAACTAGCAACTAATTTTTTTGTATTTTGATTTAGTGCAGCAAACAAAGTAGTAAATAAAATAAAGCAAGACAAAAACAAAGTAAAGAGATTGGGATGTGGAGACTCCCCTTGCAGCGTATCTTGATCTCCCCGGCAACGGCGCCAGAAAAAGAGCTTGATACGCGTATATCACGCGTCCGTTGGGAACCCCAAGAGGAAGGTGTGATGCGTACAGCGGCAAGTTTTCCCTCAGTATAAAACCAAGGTTTAATCGAACCAGTAGGAGCCAAGAAGCACGTTGAAGGTTGATGGCGGCGAGATGTAGTGCGGCGCAACACCAGGGATTCCGGCGCCAACGTGGAACCTGCACAACACAAACCAAGTACTTTGCCCCAACGAAACAGTGAGGTTGTCAATCTCACCGGCTTGCTGTAACAAAGGATTAGATGTATAGTGTGGATGATGATTGTTTGCAGAAAACAGTAGAACAATTGCAGTAGATTGTATTTCAGATGTAAAGAATTGGACCGGGGTCCACAGTTCACTAGAGGTGTCTCTCCCATAAGATAAATAGCATGTTGGCTGAACAAATTACAGTTGGGAAATTGACAAATAGAGAGGGCATGACCATGCACATACATATTATGATGAGTATTGTGAGATTTAATTGGGCATTACGACAAAGTACATAGACCGCTATCCAGCATGCATCTATGCCTAAAAAGTCCACCTTCAGGTTATCATCCGAACCCCCTCCAGTATTAAGTTGCTAACAACGAGACAATTGCATTAAGTATTGCGCGTAATGTAATCAATAACTACATCCTCGGACATAGCATCAATGTTTTATCCCTAGTGGCAACAGCACATCCATAACCTTAGAGGTTTCTGTCACTCCCCCAGATTCACGGAGACATGAACCCACTATCGAGCATAAATACTCCCTCTTGGAGTTAAGAGTAAAAACTTGGCCAGAGCCTCCACTAATAACGGAGAGCATGCAAGATCATAAACAACACATAGATATAAATTGATAATCAACATAACATAGTATTCTCTATCCATCGGATCCCAACAAACACAACATATAGCATTACAGATAGATGATCTTGATCATGTTAGGCAGCTCACAAGATCCAACAATGAAGCATAATGAGGAGAAGACAACCATCTAGCTACTGCTATGGACCCATAGTCCAGGGGTGAACTACTCACTCATCACTCCGGAGGCGACCATGGCGGTGTAGAGTCCTCCGAGAGATGAATCCCCTCTCCGGCAGGGTGCCGGAGGCGATCTCCTGAATCCCCCGAGATGGGATTGGCGGCGGCGGCGTCTCTGGAAGGTTTTCCGTATCGTGGCTCTCGGTACTGGGGGTTTCGCGACGAAGGCTATTTCTAGGCGGAAGGGCAGGTCAGGGGGCCACACGAGGGGCCCAGGAGACAGGCCGGCGCGGCCAAGGGCTGGGCCGCGCCGCCCTACCTCCTGGCCACCTCGTGGCCCCACTTCGTTGACTCTTCGGTCTTCTGGAAGCTTCATGTGAAAATATGCCCCTGGGCGTTGATTTCGTCCAATTCCGAGAATATTTCCTTACTAGGATTTCTGAAACTAAAAACAGCAGAAAACAGCAACTGGCTCTTCGGCATCTTGTTAATAGGTTAGTTCCAGAAAATGCATAAATATGATGTAAAGTATGCATAAAACATGTAGATATCATCAATAATGTGGCATGGAACATAAGAAATTATCGATACGTCGGAGACGTATCAACGGGGGGTTCGTAGGCATGGCCGCGTATGATGCCGTTGAGGATCTCCTCCCCGACAGCAATCTACGCATCAAGTTACCTACTTTCAGTCGCCACTGGTGTCTACGATGCACATAACACATAAAAAGTAAGGAAACGCACCTCGTCCTCGCCCATGGACACGCCGGACGCGCTCCCGAACACCTGGTGGGTGTGACTGCCGTCGTCGGGGAAGAGGTGGCGAGGAAGGCCGGTGCAGTCTATCACGTGGCCCTCGATGCGGCGCAGGTCAGGCAACGATTTCAGGTCGGGGAAGCGAAAAGCGCGACTGCCCCTCGCCGTGGAATCCGGCGAGAACGGTGCGTTCTGGTCGACGGTCATGTCGCTGTCCCCGTACTCTGGGGAGTAGCGGGTGCGACCATCCATCAGCGACAGCTGCATCTACGAGATCGACGACCCGTCCGCGTTGTACCCCGCGTAGTAACCCGGCGACGACGGTGAGCTCGAGATGCTGTTGAGGCCGCCGCCTAACCTGAGGCACGCTTCCGCAGTGGCCACCGCTTTCGCTGCGTCGATGGCGGCGGTCGGCCGTTATGAAGGAGTAGTGTTCCATCTCCTTGTCCCACTCCTCCTGCGACTTGGTCGCCGGCTTCTCCTTCGGCGCGACGGTGCGCGGCTTCGGCGGCGCCTTCGTCGGCGGCTTCACTGCCTTCGCCGGAGCCTTTCTCTTCGGTGGCATGGCGCGGCGGCGAGGGTTTTTCGGGTTGGAGGCTGGATGGGAGATGGAGAGGTGGGCGGGAGAAATGAGCGGCGGAGGGACGGGGTTTTGGGGGAGAAGATATATATTTTGGGGATGTGTGGCTGACAGATGGCTCTCACGCCCAAAATTTTCAGCCTCGCGAGGAGCAGCGCGTCCGATTCGCGCCCTTGGCGAAGGGGCAGGCACAGGGTTGCCGGCGCTTCTATTGGACTCGAAAAATCACCGGCGTTGTTTGGGGCGCGTCGGTGCGAGCCCATTTTCGTTTCCGGCCCCCCAAATCGCTATGGGGGCACCGGTGGAGATGCTCTAATCATCTTGGATATTTAAGTTTACTGGAGAACCTTAAACTTAGGCAAGATATACATCTACTCCCTCGATTTTTTTTATGTATACAAGGCTAGTAACACTAATCAAGAAAATTGATTGGATTTCTGCAGCATTGAACGTCAGGTGCTTATTAAATACCAGTGTTCCATGCAGTTGGCAATCACGCCGCTGCAATCCAAGACCATTAGGGCGACGAATCTTCAACCTTTGATGAGGAGGCCCTGCATCGATTCAATCGCGGGTGCTCAAAGCCACCGTATTGCGAAGTGATTTGTTCTCCGCAGCATGGTGGTGGACCGCGGCCAAGAGTCTTCGCCGGAAGAGTGCTCCCGAGCAGCAGGCTCTCGTTCCTCGGCAGCGACGCCTGGAGGACGACGGTGATGTGTGGCAGAGACACCCATGTTCTTGATTTCTTAGTTCTAGCTTCTTGTAGGGTGATTTATGTAAAGTGTGGGCCCCTTTCTTCAAATACTAAGTTCTTAGAGTGAGTATTACAAGGGGCTGACTGAAAATTTGCATACCTGCCACTTTAATGAAATTTTCTTTGGGATCTTCTGGACTCCTCCCTGTGTTCAAAAAAAATGTAACATATTTAATTAATCTATAACACAACAGTATTTTCATATAATTAGTTATGATATTTATAAGTTAGCTTTATTTTCTTGGTACCTGAAATATAACTTTGTAGACTTATATACATGACACGACGGAGTATTATTTTGTCTCCACCAAGTATTTTTCTCTCACATCATAAAGTAAACCAATTTCTGGACCAGGCCTATTAGAGAAGATTTGATTTCGTACTGTCCAAGGTAGACCGGGCCCAGCCCACTAGACCTGACCTTGTTTTGTTGGGTAAAGAAGGCAGATCCAAAATTTGTCTTTGGGCTCGGCCAAGGTCTCATGTTCAAAATTCGCAGCTCTCCATTATCAAAAGTATATAGATTTTTTTGGTATAATTCTATGATTTATTGCAAATATGACTTAATGATTAGTAAAAACATGTCCTAAATATTATAACTCAAGAAAAAAATCTGCTTCAAAATCTGTTCATATAGTTTGCATGAAATGTTTACCTGTATTTAAATAAATCTTTTGTGTTTCGAAATTAATGTAAATATCTATAAATATTTTTTGTACTCATAAATTAATGTTATCATACTTACACGATAATGTTCATTTCCCCAAAAGATGCATCAAATAATCTATCCATATATCTCCATGTCCCAAACAACGACAATGGACAACAAAAGAATAAATGAAGAAATTAAAATACAAAAAATAAATGTATTTATGGATAAAAGAAAAGGTATTCATGTATTCCAATATATTTCAAGTATTTACAGAATAAAAACAACCAAAATAAATTATATAAACAGAATGATAGAATTTAAAATGTTGAATAATGAAAAATTAATGAACAAAATTATAAAATTAAAATAAAATGTTTACAATCGTTGGCATGAAGAGTGAGAAGTGATCATGGAGAGTGGGGAGTACTAGGGAGCGGGACAAGGGTTTCATGTCTATCATAGAATATGGATAGTTCGTTATGTTATAAACGCGACAAGCAAGTAACGAAGACTGGATAACAACACACGCTAGGGACACAACATTTTAACGTGAAAACCCCTCTCCAACAAAGAGAGGAAAAAACCACGGGGGCTAGCCAGCCAAACGTCACTATATCGAGAGTATTTGCAAATGTCATGGTTTCTGTTATGAAGCAATTAACCCAACTAGGTGGCTTACAAGAGGTATAAATAGGCAGTGATGACAATCTGTACCGCGGTGGAGGGGGGGCTTCAGCCCAAGCCTACCGACGACGGGTTTCGCTCCGCTCGTTAGAAGTTAGCATCCCTTTTATTATGAATTTGATTACAGCATAAAAAACTCCACCTTTAGACAAATTTCTCACAACCAACGGGATTATCATGAGTACTTATACTGCATACCTTCAGTTTACCTTGAGCAATAATATCTTGAACATAACGGTACTTGACATCAATGTGCCTTCTCTCATGGAACATTTGGTCTTTAATTAGTAAAGTATATGGCACTTTGACTGTCACAAAACAAGTTAATGCAACAATTATCTCCACAAATCCCAGCATACAAACTTTCGACCAAACAAACTCTTAGCTTCAGCAATAGCCATGTATTTTGTCTTGGTTGTAGATTGAGCAACAACAGATTATAACGTTGACATCCAACTCAGAACACATTCACCAACAATAAAGGATCTCCTCTTATTCAAATCAGCAGCAAAATCAAATCTGAATCCAATAGGTTATAACATTGCCTTCCAACTCACGGCTGATATGGGGTTGCCCGATCTTCTCAGTAAGCGGCGGTGGATGTGATGAACACAGCGGAGATAACACGATGATGAAGTGAATGATAACTTGTATGACGCAACAAGTCTCTCGATTGGTCCCTGTCGCTAATGCAACAGTTCTCAACCCTGCAAGATATTCGCAACTCCACACACTTGCGCACGTAGCCGCCGACCACGAAGCGATAAGTTGCAATCGTCTAATTCCCAATGGAATAGCAGATCACACAAGACTTTCAGTAACAAAACACCAAATCGATGCGGATTGGTGTAGATATTCAATAGAGTTGCAAAGCAATCAACTATCAACTAGGGTTTATCTTAAACATGGTCTAAACCTAATTTGGGGGCGTCCTGGGCACTTATGTAGGGGTTCAGGACGACCAGGGGTCGAGAAAATACATTAAAAACTGACCTAGATCGGAATCTGGTCGAGACTGACTCGGAATCGACCGGTCAGGGCGGCGGTCGACCGGGCCAGGGACCGAGGGGTCCAGTTTCAACCGGGCCAGGGACCGGGTGGTGACGGGCGTGGGACGGGTGGCTCAGTACACCCGCCTGGTTGGCACCGGCGTTGGATCCGACGGGCGCCGGGCCGTCCCGGCGTGGTAGCCGGTTCGACCGGGCGTGGCGCCGGGCCGGCCGGCGTGGCGCCGGGCCGGCCGGCGTGGCGTCCGATCTGACCGGGCTATGCACCATCCTGGACTTGTCCTTCCTTCCTCGTGCATGCCTCCCTCTCCTCCCTCGCGCGTCCATGAGATGTCTTCATGTCCAGCTTCATGTCCAGCTCCATGTCCAGCTTCACGTCCAGCAGCTCCTCTTTTCCTCGTGCGATGCTTGCTCCCTCTTCGTACCTGATCATACATAAGTAACAAGACTTAGGCAGTATAAAGTTCTTATCAATCAAAGTACCATTTAGGAACAAGTTCACCTGTTGTTTTAGTAGCTTCGCATGAGCTCTTGTCATAGGTCCAATCCTGACCTCATTGGACTTGAGCTTCACATCAGCATCATCTTCATCTTGCAATGATGGAGGTAGTGGATTGGCAGGGATGTCCTCATCATCTCCCCCCCCCCTTCAAAAGGCGTCGAACTCGACGCTCCAAGGTCTTCTCTGTCATATGGTGTCAAATCAGCAACATTGAAAGAATTACTGACACCAAACTCATCAGTTGGACGATCTATAGCATATGCATTGTCATTGATCTTGGCAAGCACTTTGTAAGGACCAGCACCACGAGGACGCAACTTGGACTTCCTTAGCTTCGGAAACCTGTCCTTCCGAAAATGAACCCAGTCTATATCTCCAGGCTTGAACAACATCTCCTTGCGCTTCTTGTTCACCCTTGCAGCATTGATCTTGCCTTTCTTCTCAATCAGCTCTTTATTCTTCACAAGTATCTTCCGCATAAAATTTTCCCTCTTTCATGCCTCCATATTGACTCTCTCATGTATGGGTAGAGGCAACAAGTCAAGTGGAGTAATGGGTTTGAAACCATACACCCCCTCAAACGGACACAGCTCTGTGGTAGAATGTACCGCCCTGTTGTAAGCAAACTTCACATGCAGCAAACAATCTTCCCACTCCTTCAAGCTCTTCTTGATCATGGATCTCAACAGTTGTGACAATGTTTTATTCACCACCTCAGTTTGACCATCAGTCTGAGGATGACAAGTAGTTCTGAAAAGTAGCTTCGTCCCCAGCTTTCCCCAAAGTGTCTTCCATAAGTAGCTCATAAACTTCACGTCACGATCAGAAACAATAGTCTTCGGAACTCCATGTAGACGTACAATCTCCCTGAAAAATAGGTTAGCAATATGCGACGCATCGTCGCTTTTGTGGCATGCAATAAAGTGTGACATCTTAGAAAATCTATCCACTACCACAAATATAGAATCATGGCCTTTCTTAGTATGCGGCAAACCCAACACAAAATCCATATTAATATCTTCCCATGGTATAGTAGGTGCCGGTAAAGGAGTATACAAACCGTGAGGCTTCAGCTTGGACTTGCACTTGTTGCAAGTAATGCACATCTTCACATACATGTCCACATCCTGCCTCATCTTTGGCCAATAAAAGTGATCAAGAGCATGAGTAGCGTCTTCTCGCGCCCAAAGTGACCCATCAAACCTCCAGCATGTGATTCCTGCAATAAGAGTAAACGCAGAGATGATTCTGGAACACATAGTTTGTTAGCTGTAAACAAGAACCCATCATGTATGTGATATTTCTCCCATGCCATACCAATATCACACAAGCGATATGGTTCAGCAAAATCATGATCCTAAGTGGCATACAAATCACATAGTACCTCTAATCCAGAAATTTTAACATCAAGTTGAGTTAATAGCATATTTTTCCTAGATAGAGCATCAGCAACAATATTATCTTTTCCCTTCTTATGCTTAATAAAGTATGGAAAAGACTCAATGAACTCAACCCACTTAGAAAGACGCCTATGCAAAGTAGATTGAGCTTTCATATATTTCAAAGCTTCATGATCAGAATGTATGATAAATTCCTTTGGCCGCTAATAATGTTGCGAAACCTCAAGAACTCTAACTAAAGCATACAATTCTTTATCATAGATAGGATAGTTCAACTTAGCTCCATAAAGTTTCTCAGAAAATATGCAATTGGGTGACCCTCTTGCATCAACACACCACCAATTCCAATACCACTAGCATCACATTCAATCTCAAATTGCTTATTGAAATCAGGAAGTGCAAGCAACGGTGCATAAGTTAAAAATCTTTTCAGTCCATCAAAAGCATGATCTTGGGCGACGCCTGACATAGGCATCCCCAATGGGCCTGCCGAAGATGGTACCCGGGGTTTGCTGAAGGCCCACGACTCAAAGAATAAGAAGAATCGGAAGCCCAAGATATTATTAAGGAAAGCTAGAGTTGTATTAGGAAATACTACTTGTAATCTTGCGGGATGGGTTGGAAACCCTCCCGGACTCTGTAACTTGTGTATTACGAATCCCTCGGCTCCGCCTCCTATATAAGGGGGAGTCGAGGGACAAAGAAATGATCGATTCATTGTCTCACCAAACCCTAGTTTTCATATCGTCGAGTACTTTTCGGCTGAAACCTTCGAGATCTACTTGCCCTCTACTTCCGACTAAAACCCTAGTCTACAACTTGTAGGCATTGATAAGTTAATCCCTTGTCAGTTGGCGCCGTCTGTGGGGATTAGAGGCGTCAAGGATCTGATCTCGATGGCACGTTCAAGATCGTCGACTTCGTCAACTGCAAGCAACGCGATGGATAGAGGTAAACAGATCGAAACTGGTCTAGTCGATTTTGTTCCTCACCCGCCCTCCCGTTTGGATGCATATGCGTATCTGGAGGAGCCCATGGAGATGACGTTCGGAAAGTTCCACTTCCGCGTCGAGAAAGAAGGAGCGTATCGTCTCGAAATTCCGATCTCGTCGGGATTATCGGCGGTCGATCCCGATTTTTCGAGTTCAACATCGTCAATCGAGTCAGGCGACGAGGAGATTTCATCGCCACGCTTCATCAGCACTATGGCAAGCGAAAAACTCGCCAAGATCTTCAGCGACATGTCTTTCGAGTCATCTGCGGACTCCGATATAAGCGGTGACTCGAGCAACATCGATAGCTTCAACTTCATCGACAGATCCACTACTGTTGGAGAGGTCTTCACCAATCTCTGTGATGGTGTCACCAAACCCAACAAGGTTCAGTATCCAAAATATCATCAGATTTATGCTATCGGAGAACCAAGTCGCGATTAGGAGGAGACATCAGAGGCTTTCGATGATTTGGGAAATCCATATGTCGATCCTGCTGACCTTAGGCGAGGTTTAGGCACTAAATATGTCGGACCTACACCACGTTTAAGGGTTCAACTTCCACAAGAAGCATGGGATAGAGCTATGGATGGTACAGAACCAATGACTACAACTGCTACGTCGGAAGAATTGCAAGCGTAGTAATATAGACTCGCCCGCGTTGGAAGAGAATTGGAAAAACAGACAGCTGCTCTGAATAGAAGAAGGGAGGCAGCTTCCGCGTCAAGCAGGTGAAGGGCGGAGTTAAGCCGACATTCAGGAACTTCGGGAGATAGTCACAGGGAAGCTCGAAATAGAGCAAGATCTCGGCTGCAAAACATACCTGAGGCTGATAGGGAGAATCTGGTTCAAAACCTCGATATGTCCTTTATGTCGATAGATACGAGGGGGAATATTATCCCTAAAACACCAGAAGCTGGGTATATGGCGACGCAAGACTTTATCCTTGCATCCAAGCCACCTCCCGGAGATCCAAGAGAAGCATTGTACAATATGGCCATGGCAGGAGTCGGAGCCATGGGAACGGCGTTTGTAACTTCGCCCCCCGAATGAACAGCAAGGAAAAATAGTCCACGACCTGCTGCAGCAGTACCAGGTCCCAAGAGAACAAGTGGAGCAAGAGACACAGCAGCACAAACACGGGTGGACAGTGCACGACAAAGTAGAAGGGAACATCGGCACTCCCCAGAGTTAGATGATGAGGATATGTGTGGACTGTCGTGCTTTACAAGGAGAGTCCGGAAAACTCGAGTTCCTTCAGGGTTTAAATTACCCGATAATTTCAAAAAATTCGATGGCCTGCAAGATCCAGAGGATTGGCTAGTTGATTATCTCGAGACGGTGAAGCTGATAGGAGGAAGCAGAGCAACAGTCATGCAGAGCATCCAAGTACATCTGAGTGGAGCCGCGCGATCTTGGATAAAGAAGCTTCCTCCGGGTTCCATCGACAGCTGGGACAGCTTTGAGGATGTGTTCGTCAAGAATTTCCGATCCACCTGCAAAAAACCCGCGTCACTAGAAGAGTTGAGAGCGTGTCGACAAAAGCATGACGACTCAATGAGAAAGTACATCCAAAGGTGGAACATCATTAAAAACTCGGCAGAGAACATATCTGACGAGAGAGCTATAGGTGCGTTCATAGCAGGAATTCGACGAGGAGATTTTGTCGAGGACTTGGGAAGAACTAACCCAAGGACAGTATCAGCATTGATGGAGATAGCAAACAGGTGGGCAGACGGAGAAGACGCTGTTCACAACAAGCGACACAGGTCGCCTGAAGAGGACCGCAGTCGAAATTTCCAAAATAGACGACGATTTTCTCGGCAGTTCTCGAGTTATGATGCTCCTGGCCAAATATCGGCTGGTTTCAGAGAAAATAATGGAGGAGGCAATAGAGATGAATATCAAAGGAGCAGCGAGGCGACAATAGAGATGACTCCCGAAATAACAGACAAAATAGTGGGCCAAGATTCCAGAGACCTTTCGTGTCTCCGGAGGATATGGTGAACGGGCCGTGTCAGATGCATTTTTATCTCGACATCAATGGGAAGAGACAGTCAGGACATTTGCAGAAGGACTTTCGAAATTTTCAAGCAATGTTGAGGTTTGCGGGGCAAGCCAATGCTCAAGCAACAAATAGAAATCCTCAAGGGCCCAGGAGTGAGATCCACTTGCCACCTCCTCCCGCAATTACGGACGAAAATCGGCACCAGCTCAGAATAGCGGCAGCACCACAACCACCTCCATACATTGATCCCAACTCCAACGGTGCGGTCTCGATGATTCGGAAGGTAGGCCGTCCAATAGAGCTCAGAAAGTAATCTCGCGGCAAGTGTTCATGGCAGAGAAGATGCCTCCACCAACGATTGAGTACCTAAATTGGTCAGGACAGGACATTGGCTTCACAATAGCGGATCACCCGCAGCAAGTTCCTCAACCAGGGCAGTCAGCACTTATCTTACCAGCAGTAATCGCAGGGTTCGACGTATCTCGAGTATTCATAGATGGCGGCAGCAGTCTAAACCTTATGTACGCATATACACTAAGGAAGATGAACATATCTCTAGCAAATCTGAAACCAACCGACACACGTTTCCATGGCATCACACCAGAGAAGCCGATTTATCCGTAGGGGAAGATCAATCTCGACGTTCAGTTTGGGACCCGAGAAAATTACAGAATAGAAAGGTTGGAGTTTGAAGTCGTGGATTTCCCGTCGCAATATCACGCCTTGTTGGGACGACCAGCGTATGGCAGGTTTATGGCGGTACCGCACTACACGTACCTGTTGTGGAGGATGCTTGGACCTAAAGGACCAATTACAGTCAAAGGAAGTTTTGCGTTAGCCGATAAATGTGACAAGGATTTTCATCGACTGTCAGAAACTTTCGGGATGCAAGCAGAGTATATGGCGTCAAGGCTCACGACTGATTATGATGCTACCAGATGTAGGGAGGCCTCTCAGGGAGCCAACCTTTAACACTACAAAAGATTCCAAGGAAGTGCAGATTCATCCGACAGATCCAAAGAAAACGACGTCCATCGTGACAAACATGGACCTCGCATAGGAAAGCGCGCTCGTCGAGTTCCTCCGTGAGCACTGAAAAATCTTCGCATGGTGTCCAGCTGACATGCCAGGAGTACCCAGGGAACTTGCCGAGCACCACCTAAACTTGGATCCACTAGCGAGACCAATTAAGTAACCTTTGCGGCGTTTTTCGAAACCAAACCGCAAAGCTATGCTGTCAGAGATTCATCGACTCAAAGAAGCTGGTTTTATTAAAGAGCTGCATACAGAGGCCATGTGGGTAGCAAACCCAGTGCTGGTCCCGAACAAAAAACACTAAAGTCCTTCGCATGTGTGTCGACTTTACGTGTCTCAACAAGCATTGTCCAAAGGATCATTTTCCCCTCCCAAGGATCGATCAAATTATCGACTCCACGGTAGGATGTGAACGTCTTTCCTTCCTGGACGCATATTCTGGTTATAACCAGATCAGGTTGAAAGAAGAGGATGAGGTCAAAACAGCGTTCATTACACCTTACGGCGTGTTTTGCTACAAAACAATGCCTTTTGGTCTGAAAAACGCAGGAGCAACGTATCAGCGGATGATGCAGAAGTGCTGAGCAACACAGATTGGGAAAAACGTACAAGTGTACATTGATGATGTCGTCATAACGTCAAAAAAGGGGACAACGCTGATCGAGGACTTAAAGGAAAATTTCGACAACCTCGACAAGTTTTGTCTCAAACTGAACCCGACGAAGTGTTCTTTCGGCGTCCCTGCAGGAGAACTTCTCGGGTTCCTAGTCTCAGCAAGAGGGATTGAGGCTAATCCAGAAAAAATTCAAGCTATCGTAACAATGAGGAAGCCAACAAAGCTGAAAGAAATACAGCAGTTAACTGGGCGAGTCGCAGCTTTAAGCAGATTCGTCGCCAGGCTGGGAGAAAAGGCGTTACCGTTCTACGCTTTAATCAAGCAAGGAGAGAAGTTCCAGTGGAACGAAGAGGCAGATAGAGCTTTCGAGAATCTCAAGCGCTCAATTTCGACACCACCAATCTTGGTGGCGCCTAAAGAGAAGGAACCCCTCCTGTTATACATTGCAGCCACACCTCAGGTGGTTAGCACGGCACTTGTTGTCGAAAGAGAAGAGGAAGGAAAACTCCATGGAGTGCAGAGGCCGGTATATTTCATCAGTGAATTTTTATCGCCTTCAAAACAGCGGTACCCGCAGTACCAGAAGCTAGCATATGGAGTGTTTACAACCGCAAGAAAATTGCGGCACTATTTTTCGGTGCATCCGATAATAGTGGTCAACGAGGCGCCTTTATCCAACATACTAAAAAATCCAGAAGCTACGGGTCGTGTCTCCCTTTGGGGAATAGAACTTTCCCCTCGGGACATCACGTATGAAAAAATAAAAGCAATAAAGTCGCAAATTCTACTAGATTTCATTGCAGAGTGGATGGAGCTACAAAATACAGGACCCCCGGATCTATCGAGAACTTGGACTATGAACTTTGACGGGTCCAAGAGATTAGAGGGAGCTGGAGCAGGCGTGATACTAATATCACCTGAAGGCGACAAATTAAAGTATGTCTTACGGATGACGTTTCCAAACGCGTCTAACAATGAGGCAGAATACGAAGCTCTTATACACGGGATGAAGATAGCGAAGGCTTGTGGTGCAACTCGACTAAAAATATTTGGCGACTCACAATTGGTGGCTCAGCAAGTCATGAACCAATGTGATGCAGTCAATGATAGCTTGGTAGCATACATCGGGTCGCATCAGCAGGCTAGAGAAGCTATTTGATGGATGCAAAGTAAATCACATCAGCAGGCTGAGCAATGATGAAGCCGATGTTCTTGCAAACATCGGGTCGCAGTGCCTCGCAATTCCACCAGGCGTGTTCTGGGAAGAGATAGCCGAGAGATCTACAAAGCCGAAGAAAGCACAGAAGAAGCAGAAGGATGAGAAAACCTCGAGGGCTCCTAAAGAAGCACTAGAAGAAGAAGAGGAACATGAACTAGTGATGATGGTGCAGATTCCATGGATGCAAGCGTACATATCGTACATCTTAAGGAAAGAAATACCCGACGACCCAGTTGAAGCAAGGCGAGTTATTAGACGATCTAAAGCCTTTACTGTGGTCAAAGGGGAGCTGTACAAGCGAAGCATCTTGGGTGTGTTACAAAGGTGGTGCGTCACACCCAAAGAAGGAAGGATAATTCTGAAGGACGTACACGAGGGAATATGTGGTCATCACGCAAGCAGTCGAGCTATCGCGGCCAAGGTTTTCAGAGGAGGATTTTATTGGTTGAAAGCAATCGAGGATGCGAAGGAGATAGTACGAACTTGCGATGCGTGCCAAAGATTTGCCGCGAAGCCTCATTCTCTGGCAGCAGAGTTGATGCCAATACCGTTGTCTTGGCCCTTTGCTCAATGGGGCCTCGATATGGTGGGAAAGTTACACAAGGCCTCGCCAGGAGGATACGAGTATATGCTCGTCGCTGTCGACAAATTCACCAAGTGGATAGAAGCAAAGCCGATAAATTCACCAGACGCAGCGTCGGCAATCAAGTTCATGAAAAGCATTGTCTTTCGGTTTGGAGTACCTCATAGCATCGTCACGGACAATGGCAGTAATTTTACATCCAAGGAATTCAAGGCATACTGTGCAGAGGTAGGCATCAAATTGCACTTCGCGTCAGTTGGGCACCCGCAGACCAATGGTCAAGTCGAGAAAGCCAATGGTATCATCTGCAACGGTATCAAGAAGTGCTTGTTAGGACCATTGGAAAAAAGCTCGACATACTTGGCCAGAAGAGTTGCCGAGTGTATTATGGAGTATTCGAACAACACCAAATACAGCGACACAGGAGACTCCGTTTTTTCTGGTCCATGGAGCCGAGGCAGTACTGCCGATAGAAATAGAGCATGATTCTCCAAGAGTCACGGAATACGATGAAGAAGCTTCCAGAAAAGCATTAGAAGATGATGTCGACGCACTTGACGAAGCTCGAGATGAAGTATTATCATGGGTCACTAAGTACCAGCAAGACTTGAAAAACTATCACAGTCGACGTTTGCGACCAAGATCCTTTCAGGTTGGAGACTTAGTTCTATGACTCAATCAAAAAAGCACTGAAAAACTCGAGTCACCGTGGCTTGGCCCTTACATCGTCACACAAGTAATCGAAGGAGGAGCGTACAGGATAAAGGACAAGAAGACGGGGGTTCCTGAGCAAAACCCCTGGAACGTGGCGCAGCTAAGGCGTTTTTACGCCTAGAGTCGAAATATAGTCCTCCTTGTAAAAATACAATGTACTAAAACGCGCGCGAGTTTTCAGACGCACTCTTTTCCTTTCAGGGCACCGAGTGGGGCTGAAAGGTTTTTAATGAGGCGGGCTCGCGGTGCTGCAATATAGTAAAAGATATTGGTGATATACATCTTTCTTCGTTGACATGCTCCAGCTCCCTCTAATCAAGTGAAAGATTAACAAGGAAATTTGTCCTTGTGTCCACCCGTTGGTCTTCGGCAGCAGTGTCTAGAAAGGAACCTATTTGGTGACAGCACAAGAATTTCAAAGGAGGAAACAAGGAAAAAACAGAGAAAGTTTTGGTTTAAGAAGTATACCTGCTAGTTCCAAACTTGCTTCAGTCATCAACTCGAGCATAAAATTTTCTCGGGAGGTAGCTTGCACAGCTTCAGCAACATCGGTTTCTTTGGCAGCTATGGCCTCCTGAGCCTGCTGTAGCGCAACTTTCTCCTTTTCGGATGAATTTCGAGACTGGTCCATTATTATAAGTGTCTACTTCTTCATATACTGAAGCTGTTGACAAAGTTCTTCCAAGTCTTGTGCTGAACCCTTACTCGAAGAATCTTCAACAAACTCATTATCAACAGGCGTTTTCTTCGAGTAGGAGGAAGCAGGAAATACATCGGAGGGACGAGGAATTGAAGTGTAGTTATCAAATATCAACTGAAAATAAAAGTTTTGACATCAATCATCAAGCAAAATAGATTTCCATTGATTTTCAAAGTATTTACAAGGTATTACAAAAGGAGGATACCCTACTGAACTAGTGAGATAGGTGTCGCCAAAGCTACTCTGGCTACAGCATCAAAAGAAAAGAAAAAACAAAAGAAAGACAGAGTGGTATACTTGACCTCCGGCTTCGACGAGCCGGGAGCGGGAGTTGGCTTGCAGCCAAGGAAGGCAAGGATTGGCTTTGAGTTTGGCTTGGCAGCCTTAATCAAGGATTGCCATTTCTTCGTCTCCATTTCCTTTATATCACCAACTTTAGCCCAGTCGACGTCTTGTTGGCTGTCAACAACCAAAGCAATGGTGCCGTCAACACCAATCTTCAGGCCTTCTTGTCGCAGATTGAGCCCAAGATCTTCCTTCGAGTTGAAGCATTTGGCGAGAGCAGTAAAAGTCTTGGGCTCTTCTTTCTTAGCAAAGAAGTAGGGGAAAAGCTTCAACAGACCTGCTTCGGCGTCAGCAAGGCCTTCGCGTGCCTCCTCTCCATGAAATTCAAGGAGAGAAAGCGCGTCAAGAAGCCGATCACCTTCAGGACATTCCAAGTCAAAATCTTGATGCGTTTTCCCTAAAAACAAGCAACTGGAAGCTCGTCAAAAAGTGCGCCAGGAAAAATATGACAACCCGAAGAAATAGCAAGGATTTGAGTGCTTACTAAGAAAATGTCGACTCTGTGATTGCACGCGACTGGGGATTTCTTTTTCACGGGCAGCTTGCTCAGCCACGTTGTCGCTCAAAGAAGTTTCCGCGTCATGAAGTCTTTTTCGAAGATCTTCGACGGCGGCAGCATCTGCTTCAGCTTTTTTACGAGCCTTTTCACTTTGCTCCAATTTAAGAGCAAGAGAATCAGCGCGCTTGTTGGCTGCAGAAAGAGTCTCTGGCAAAGTAAATGACAGTAAAATGTCATGACGAAATAATAAAGGAGTCTATTCAACAGAAGAGGCAGCAGTAAAAATAGTACCTTCGAGCTTTTTAGCATGGTCACGGTACCCGATGAATTGGGTACCGAGACGGACAAACTCCTTCATCAAAGGCTACAAAGAAAGATAGAGAGAGAAACATCAATATAGGAAGTAAAAGATTCGACAGCAAAAGAAAGATAGAAGCAAAAAATAGAGAAGAGTTGACAGCATTGAAATATTTGGGAACATAAAAGAAGAAGTGAATAACTTACATCATCCATTGAAGGAGTTGTGGAGCTACCAAGTAGCAAGGTAGGTTCCTAGGTCGGCTCGACCCTAGCCCTCTTTCGCGAAGGGGCACAGGGGCTCGCAGCTAGAGTTGGATGCTCGCTATCTTGCTGAGGAGGCGAGGTTTCATCTCCATCAGGATGAGCCTCGGAAACAACTGCTGTCTACAACTGGCTTCTTTTCCTGTAGACAGTGTTGGGCCTCCAAGAGCAGAGGTTTGTAGAACAGCAGCAAGTTTTCCCTTAAGTGGATCACCCAAGGTTTATCAAACTCAGGGAGGAACAGGTCAAAGATATCCCTCTCAAGCAACCCTGCAATTACGATACAAGAAGTCTCTTGTGTCCCCAACACACCTAATACACTTGTCAGAAGTATAGGTGCACTAGTTCGGCGAAGAGATAGTGAAATACAAATAATATGGATGAATATGAGTGGCAATAACAATCTGAAATAAATAGGGCAGCGAGTAAACATGCAGTAGAACAGTAAATAAACGGAGATTCGATGCTTAGAAACAAGGCCTAGGGATCATACTTTCAACATTGATCACATAATAAAACCACTCTACACTCTCTTGTTGGATGACAAACACCATTAATTGTGTAGGGCTACAAGAGCACCTCAATGTCGGAGTTAACAAGCTCCACAACATTCGATGTTCATATTTAAGTAACCTTAGAGTGCATGATAGACCAACGCAATTATACCGAGTACTAACATAGCATGCACACTGTCACCGACAGACTATGGAAGGGGGAATAGATCACATCAATACTATCATAGTAATAGTTAACTCCATAATCTACAAGAGATTACAATCATAACCTATGCCAAGTACTACATGATGCACACACTGTCAACATTACATCATGGAGGAAGAATAGAGTACTTTAATAACATCACTAGAGTAGCACAAAGATTAATAGTGATACAAAGCTCATCATATGAATCTCAATCATGTAAGGCAGCTCATGAGATCATTGTATTGAAGTACATGGGAGAGAGATTAACCACATAGCTTCCGGTACAGCCCTTAGCCTCGAGGGAGAACTACTCCCTCCTCATCATGGGAGACAGCAACGGTGATGAAGATGGCGGTGGTGTCGATGGAGATGCCTTCCGGGGGCACTTCCCCGTACCGGCGGCGTGCCGGAACAGAGACTTTTGTCCCCCGAATCTTGGCTTCGCGATGGCGGAGGCTCTGGAACTTTTCTCGTATTGTGGCTTATTCGTATCAAAGTTTTAGGTCACGAAGGGTTAAATAGGCAAAGAGTCGGAGTCGGAGGGGGTCTGGGGGCTCCACACACCAGGGGGGCGCGCCGCCACCACGTGTGGGGCCTCCCTGGCTCCCCTCTGGTCCCTCTTCGGTGTTCTGGAAGCTTCGTGGAATTATAAGATCATGGGCCTTGATTTCGTCCAATTCCGAGAATATTTCCTGTGTAAGATTCCTGAAACCAAAAACAGCAGAAAACAGGAACTGGCACTTCGGCATCTCGTTAATAGGTTAGTTCCGGAAAATGCATCAAAACGATATGAAGTGTGAACAAAACATGTAGGTATTGTCATAAAACAAGCATGGAACATAAGAAATTATAGATATGTTGGAGACGTATCAGCATCCCCAAGCTTAGTTCCTACTCGTCCTCGAGTAGGTAAATGATAACAAAGATAATTTCTGAAGTGACATGCTACCAACATAATCTTGATCCAATAATGATGTAAAGCATATGAACTGAGATAAAATCACTCAAAGCAAATGTCTATATTGATATAAGAGATGATAATGCAAGAGTTAAATAAGCTAGAAGTTTTCATGAACTATTGCTTTAAAGACATGAAACCGTACAAAGTTCATTAAAGATGTGTTAAGTATCCAGCGTAGAAGTTCTATCCTTCATTCCAAGCATCAAGTAAATTTTCACAACAAAGAAGGATTCAGTCAAGTAAACATAAACATGAACGTCATGAATCAACTGTTTCGAAGTCAACTCAACCGGTGAGCGCAAGCATTTGGTATTAGCACCAGGATGTTATGGCATAAAGAACGTTAATGGGGGTTTGGAAGGCCAAATGGAAGAAAGTCTTACAAAGCTATAAGTGATCATTAGACAAGAGGAAGTCTTATGATCGAAGCTATGCAAGGAGTAGTGATTGCCATGCAACGGATGCACATAGAGCTATATGTATATGAAAGCTCTCCAATGGAACTAGTGGGGGTGCATCCAACTTGGTTGCTTATGAAGACCTAGAGCACTTTTGAGGAAGCTCATCATTGGAATATACAACCCAAGTTCTATAGTGTAAATTCCCCACATAGTTATACTAAAACATGAAAAATCTCTCATATGGAGTATAGGTGCTAAACATGAGCACAAGTGTGGATAAAAGATAGTAATGCTGCCCCCTTTTTCTTTATTCTCTCTTTTTCTTTTTCTTTTTCTTTTTCTTTTCTATATTTTTTTTCTTTCTTTTCTTTTTATCTTTTTGATGGCCTCCATGGCTCTTTTCACTTTTAGGGGCAACATCCTAATATGACAACACACTTTTTGGTACAAATAACTCATAATGAATAAAACATGATGTATAAAACTGTATGCCTCTGCCAGTGTAGCAGGATGTGCAATGATCTAGCGTAACATAGGTAAACCACACATCAGCTGTATAGAATCATGCAAAGCAATATATAAATAATAAATGACAACATGTAATGTAAAATGGAAGTTGCATGGCAATATATCTCGAAACAGCTATGGAAATGCTGTGGTAGGTAGGTATAGTGGCTGTTTTGAGGAGATGTATAGGCTTATGTGTAGGAGAACAAGAGAAAGTCCTCCCACGGGTTTGGATGTACTGGCGAAGTATGCACAATTCTCAATGTGAGCAAAAGGCAATGCACAGTACGAAGAGGCTAGCAAATTTGGATGGTGGAAGTGCCAAAAACCGTAGCTTAACATTAGTCAAAAAGAACTCACAAGCTTATTGCAAACAACTAGCAGGTTCAATATTGAGAGCATGATTAAAATTTACTCCAAGGAGGGCCGTTCACGGTGGCACAAGTACCCCGCTAGCTCCCTCGACCTTCAGCACAACTTAGTTATTACGATGAACTCTCAGACATGGAAAGCTATCAAGTCCAACTACACCTTCAACTATTTAAATAGAGTTTGTAGTACGACACAAGCATAAAGACAACAATCCACTACTAATTTTAACTTATTTATCCAGCAAGTTTTACCATCTAAATACCTCAAAACATTTGCAAAGAATCATGTTATCAAAGTTCAATGATCTACAAGATTATGCAAGTATTTCATTATACCACTACCACATGTAACATTTTCTGAACCAACACATCAACCAAGCAACTCTCCAATTAAGAACACAAGTGTTCATATGAAAAAGCGGAGCGTGTCTCTCTCCCACACAAGGAAGAACTTATTCAAAAAAAAACAAAAATAGAAACAAACAGACGCTCCAAGTAAAGTACATAAGATGTGATGGAATAAAAATATAATTTCACTAGAGGTGACCTGATAAGTTGTCGATGAAGAAGGGGATGCCTTGGGCATCCCCAAGCTTAGATGCTTGAGTCTTCTTGAAAAATGCAGGGATGAACCACGGGGACATCCCTAAGCTTAGACTTTTCACTCTTCTTGATCATATTGTATCATCCTCCTCTCTTGATCCTTGAAAACTTCCTCCACACCAAACTCAAAACAAACTCATTAGAGGGTTAGTGCATAACCAAAAATTCACATGTTCAGAGGTGACACAATCATTCTTAACACTTCTGGACATTACCCAAAGCTATTGAAAGTTAATGGAACAAAAAAATCCATCCAACATAGCAAAATAGGCAATGCGAAATAAAAGGCAGAATCTGTCAAAACAGAACAGTCCGTAAAGACGAATTTTTCTGGGGCACTTAACTTGCTCAGATGAAAATGCTCAAATTGAATGAAAGTTGCGTACATATCTGAGGATCTCTCACGTAAATTGGCAGATTTTTCTGAGTTACCTACAGAGAACCCTGCCCAAATTCGTGACAGACAGAAATCTGTTTCTGCGCAGTAATCCAAATCTAGTATCAACTCTACTATCAAAGACTTTACTTGGCACAACAAATGCAATGAAATAAAGATAAGGAGAGGTTGCTACAGTAGTAACAACTTCCAAGACTCAAATATAAAACAAAATTGCTGTAGTAAAATAAAAACATGGGTTATCTCCCAAGAAGTGCTTTCTTCATAGCCATTAAGATGGGCTCAGCAATTTCAATGATGCACTCCCAAGAAATAAGAGTTGAAGCAAAAGAGAGCATCAAGAAGCAAATTCAAAACACATTTAAGTCTAACCCACTTCCTATGAAAAGGAATCTTGTAAATAAACAAGTTATGTAGGCATAATGCAATAAGCATAGGAAAACTAGACAAGCGCAACTTCAAGATTTTCAGCAAAAAGAGAGGTGTTTTAGTAACATGAAAATTTCTACAACCATATTTTCCTCTCTCATAAAGATTTTCAGTAGCATCATGAACAAACTCAACAATATAACTATCAAATGAAACATTCTTATCATGAGCTTCATGCATAAAATTATTACTACTCCCAACATAAGCATAGTCATTCTTATTAATTGTAGTGGGAGCAAATTCAACAAAGTAACTATCATTATTATTCTCATCAAGTGTAGGAGGCATAGTATAATCATAATAAATTTTACTCTCCATAGTAGGTGGCACCAAAATACCACTATCATTATAATCATCATAAATGGGAGGCAAAGTATCATCAAAGAAAATTTTCTCCTCAAAACTTGGGGGACTAAAAATATCATGTTCATCAAAACCAGCTTCCCCAAGCTTACAATTTTCCATAGCATTAGCAACAATGGTGTTCAAAGCGTTCATACTAATATCATTGCTACTAACATGCAAAATAGGTTTTTTAATTTTCGCATCAAACAATCCATGTCTTAACTCAGGAAATAGATTAAAAAGCTCACAGTTGTTTTCCATTATGCCTTACTAGTGTTTAACAAGAAACAAAAAGATGCAATTGCAGGATCTAAAGGAAATAGCTTCGATCACTCACACACCGACAACAGTGCTAGGAAATAGCTTAGTAGTCGGAGGATGTGAATATCTTTTACCTTACCTCCCCGGCAACGGCGCCAGAAAATAGCTTAGTTGCCGGGGACCGGAGTGTGAGTGCCTTTTACCTTTCCTCTCCGGCAACGGCGCTAGAAAATAACTTGCTGTCAACAACTGGCTTCTTTTCCTATAGGCAGTGTTGGGCCTCCAAGAGCAGAGGTTTGTAGAACAGCAGCAAGTTTTCCCTTAAGTGGATCACCCAAGGTTTATCGAACTCAGGGAGGAACAGGTCAAAGATATCCCTCTCAAGCAACCCTGCAATTACGATACAAGAAGTCTCTTGTGTCCCCAACACACCTAATACACTTGTCAGAAGTATAGGTGCACTAGTTCGGCGAAGAGATAGTGAAATACAAGTAATATGGATGAATATGAGTGGCAATAACAATCTGAAATAAATAGGGCAGGGAGTAAACATGCAGTAGAATAGTAAATAAACGGAGATTCGATGCTTAGAAACAAGGCCTAGGGATCATACTTTCACTAGTGGGCACTCTCAACATTGATCACATAATAAAACCACTCTACACTCTCTTGTTGGATGACAAACACCATTAATTGTGTAGGGTTACAAGAGCACCTCAATGCCGGAGTTAACAAGCTCCACAACATTCGATGTTCATATTTAAGTAACCTTAGAGTGCATGACAGACCAACGCAATTATATCGAGTACTAACATAGCATACACGCTGTCACCGACAGACTATGAAAGGGGGAATAGATCACATCAATACTATCATAGTAATAGTTAACTCCATAATCTACAAGAGATTACAATCATAACCTATGCCAAGTACTACATGATGCACACACTGTCAACATTACGTCATGGAGGAGGAATAGAGTACTTTAATAACATCACTAGAGTAGCACAAAGATTAATAGTGATACAAAGCTCATCATATGAATCTCAATCAAGTAAGGCAGCTCATGACATCATTGTATTGAAGTACATGGGAGAGAGATTAACCACATAGCTACCGGTACAGCCCTTAGCCTCGAGGGAGAACTACTCCCTCCTCATCATGGGAGACAGCAGCGGTGATGAAGATGGCGGTGGTGTCGATGGAGATGCCTTCCGAGGGCACTTCCCCGTCCCGGCGGCATGCCGGAACAGAGACTTCTGTCCCCCGAATCTTGGCTTCGCGATGGCGGCGGCTCTGGAACTTTTCTCGTATCGTGGCTTATTCGTATCGAAGTTTTAGGTCACAAAGGCTTAAATAGGCAAAGAGTCGGAGTCGGAGGGGGTCTGGGGGCTCCACACACCAGGGGGGCGCACCCCCCCTCTGGCCGCGCCGCGACCACATGTGGGGCCTTCGTGGCTCCCCTCTGGTCCCTCTTCGGTGTTCTGGAATTTCGTGGAATTATAAGATCGTGGGCCTTGATTTCGTCCAATTCCGAGAATATTTCCTGTGTAAGATTTCTGAAACCAAAAACAGCAGAAAACAGGAACTGGCACTTCGGCATCTCGTTAATAGGTTAGTTCCGGAAAATGCATCAAAACGAAATAAAGTGTGAACAAAACATGTAGGTATTGTCATAAAACAATCATGGAACATAAGAAATTATAGATACGTTGGAGACGTATCAACAACCAAAGTGCGCGACGTACTCGTTCGAGCAGTCGCGTCAACAGCTGGACCTTCATCCTCGTCACCGCTACAATAAAAAGCGACAGTATAAGAAGCAACATAGATAAAAATATCGGCAGCAAGCAATAAAGAATAGTAAGAACTTACGAGCTGACAAGGGCATCCTCGTAAGGGTTGAAAGTTGTCCTTTTTTCAGAAGGACCAACTTCTTCAGCAGGCGATGTGCCGGCCTTGGAGGTGCCAGAATCGGCAACTTCGTCCCTTTTTCTTTTGTTCCTTGGAGAAACAGCAGAGGGGAGGGAGTGTGTCGATGTGGTAGCCTTGAATTCATACTCCTTTTCAGAGGAAGCTGCGGGTTCGTGCGAAACCGCGACTTCGCTCTCAGGATGAGGAGGAACCTGGGTATCTTCAGAAATGACTGCGCGCTCTTCGACTTCTCCACCTTCGGGAAGAGGAGGAAGAGGCGACGCAGTTTTGTGGTTCTGGACAAAAGATAGAGAAAGCATCGGCAGGAATTTGTATCATTAACACCAGTCGAAGAAATAGCAATCAAAAGAAAGAGAAGAGAACTGAGAAAATAAGCAGACGATAAAAATATTACCTGTGGGAGCGCGTTGGTGGCGCTGTAGGGCGTCACACGGCAAGATGACGGGACAGTGTCTTTCTTGCTGAGCGACGAGATTTTCCGGACAAGTTTTTCTAAGTCCTTGACCGGTAAATCTATCGACAGGCGATCCACATCCGTGTCGCCAGCATACATCCAAAGGTGGTTTTTGCGAGCTTGCAGAGGCTGCACCCTAGTCCTAAGGAAATAAGCTGTGATTTGGATACCCGACAGTTCTTGTCCGCGGGTATTTTGAAGCTCGTGGATGCGTGTCATCAGCCGCGACAAATCTTTTCGTTGCCATCAAAAGGGGGAATGTTGTGTTCCGCCGAGTTGTGGCTTTCTTCGTGGATGTACAACCATTTTTGCGCCACCCTTGAACTGAATCAGGGAATTTGACATCGAAGTATTCGACATCAGGGCAGACGCAGATAACAACGCCGCCTATGTTGTAGGCAACGTTGGGAGAGCCATTACGGCGAAGGAGGAAAATGCGCTTCCATAGAGCCCAGTTAGGCTGGACTCCAAGGAAGGATTCGCAAAGAGTGATAAAAATCGAGATGTGGAGGATGGAGTTAGGAGTAAGATGGTGAAGTTGCAATCCCTAAACAAAAAGCAACCCACGCAGAAAGTCATGAATGGGAGAAGAAAGACCGCGGATGAGGTGGTCGACGAAACTGACCCGGTACTGGATTGGAGGAGAGGGATAGATCTCCTCGCTGGGGAAGAGCAGCGACTCCTTCTTCTTGCTGATCCCAAGCTTCTTCAGCAAGTTGATGTCTTGGGCGGAGATCTTAGATCTTTCCCACTCAGCGCTTCCCAGATACGTTGTCGCCATCTTCGACTCGGGCGTGCTGTGCCTGGTGAGCCGCGCGCGCGGTGGCATCAACAACAGTGGAGAAGAAAGGCGTGAGCGTGGTTGAGCGCAAGAGGTGATGGGCACAATGGAGGATTTTCGCAGAGGAAAGCAGGGGTGCGGCGCGAGCGAAAGGGCGAACGGAGGAAGACGATGGCCTTAAGTAGGGGCGTGGCGAATCGACGTACCGTTGGATGGAGAAATTGTGGGATGGATGATGTACACGTGGATAAGGGGTAACAACGTAATTTCACTATGAAGGAACGGAACAGGCGCTACAGTGCGTGCACCAGGAAAAGCGGAGGACATGTGTCCCCCACTTGCACGACGTGTCAATATGATGGAGATTTTGGGCCCGCAAGACAGAGAGAGAGCAGCGCTCACGTCTTCCCGATACAGTGATCGTGACTATCGTCAGCAATGATGTCACCTGGGCAAGAGAAAATCTCGGCTGATAAGATTCATAAAAATAGCGGAAGATTATTAATTATTTTGAGAGACTTTGGTCAAATACAAGCATTTGATCAAATGCTCGGGGGCTACTTCGGAAAAATGAAAAATTTGAGTATGACAAAATAGAAATGGCGAGAGCCTATGATCAAATACAAGCATTTGCTCATAGCCTCGGGGGCTACTCCCATCGGGAGCGCTGGTCGCGCACCCGATAGATATGAAAACCTCGAGAAAGAAGGAAAATATAGCAACATAAGGTGTTGAGCCTACAACCAAGCACAAGTCCTTGGTTGTAGCCTCGGGGGCTACTCCCATCGGGAACGTTGTTCGCGTGCCCGATGAAATTATAACAAAGAGAGAGGGAAGAAAAAGTGAGCATATTTCGAGTTATGTAAATAACTCTACATATACTCCCATCGGGAGGGCAATATAAGTCATCCATTGACTCAATAAAATGTGCTATTCCAACAGCCAAAAAAGCACTCGGCAATATATTCTCAGAGCGCCAAAGTTGCAAACAATCTCTGAATGCCGCAAAACTTTGCGAAGGTAAGACCCCAAATCCGTTCTGAGTGGCGTGGCGCCGTCTCTGACGTCGGTTGGCTACTTTTTTCCGTATCAAGAGATACGAAGAAAAATCCTAACGGACACGTTAGGTACCTGATAAAATATGACTGGGACTCGACAGAATGGTAAGACCTTAAGCGGCACCTGTCGAAGTTTACACCAGTATCCCGAGATCATGTCCAGGGACGTGATCTTGAAGTATGTTTTTGCGGATTGCCACTAGAGCAGTTAACTAGAACCTGATTCGTCAGATGAACTAGCCCCAACTACCATTATCCCTGTACAATATGTAATTGCATGTCCAAAGATATGTGATAAATTCGACAGAGTTATTGAATGATTATAAAGTTGGATATTTTCCCTGATTCTTCGATTCAAGTAAAATCTCGGGGGCTACTGACATAGGCATCCCCAATGGGCCTGCCGAAGATGGTACCCGGGGTTTACTGAAGGCCCACGACTCGAAGAATAAGAAGAATCGGAAGCCCAAGATATTATTAAGGAAAGCTAGAGTTGTATTAGGAAATACTACTTGTAATCTTGCGGGATGGGTTGGAAACCCTCCCGGACTCTGTAACTTGTGTATTACGAATCCCTCGGCTCCACCTCCTATATAAGGGGGAGTCGAGGGACAAAGAAATGATCGATTCATTGTCTCACCAAACCCTAGTTTTCATATCGTCGAGCACTTTTCGGCTAAAACCTTCGAGCTCTACTTGCCCTCTACTCCCAGGAAGACCATGAAAACTTCTTACTTGACTCACATTCATGGGAGTAGGCCAATTTTGAATTGCTTCAATTTTAGACACATCTACGTCTACTCCATCCTTAGAGACAATATAACCCAGAAATATGACCTTATCTTTGAAAAATATGCACTTCTCAAGATTACCATAGAGTTTATTATCATGCAACACTTGCAAAATATGTCGAATATATATAGTATGATCAGATTCATTGCAACTGTAGATTAATATATCATCAAAATACACAACCACAAATTTGCCAATAAAATCATGTAAAACATGGTTCATCAGTCTCATGAAAGTGCTAGGTGCATTAGTCAAACCAAAAGGCATTACTAACCACTCATATAAAACAAATTTTGTTTTAAAGGCTGTTTTCCATTCATCCCCCTCTTTCATCCTAATTTGATGATAACCACTACACAAATCAATTTCAGAGAAAACAGCAGCACTTCTCAATTCATCTAGCATATCCTCTAAGCGGTCAGTAGGATGATGGTATCGAATAGTAATGTTGTTTATCGCTCTACAATCTACACACATGCGCCAAGTACCATCTTTCTTAGGACTAAAATAATAGGAACAGAACAAGGACTAAGGCTTATGCGGATATAACCTTTGTCGAGTAGCGCTTGTACTTGTTTCTGAATTTCCTTCGTCTCTTTGGGGTTCGTCCTATATGGTGCCCTGTTGGGCGGCGAGGCGCCGGGGATCAAGTCGATTTGATGCTCAATACCACGCAATGGTGGCAATCCTGCGGGCACCTCCTCCAGAAACACATCGCTGAATTCCTGCAAAACAATAGAAACACCAAGAGAAATAGGGGTCATGTCGTTAGAAACCAAAACCTCACCCTTGTACATGAGCACAAGAGGCATGGTTGTAGGATCCTCACTAAATTCTCTCATATCGTCTTTGGCGGCTAATAGCACTAAGGAATTCACTCGCTCACTTTTCGTTGTATCACTCACGGCATTACAATTCTCTCGCCTATCTATGGGTGCATCCTCCAAGTTTACTTCAACTTTCTGACGAGATTCATTGACAATTTTTTGTGGTGACATAGGCTGCAAGTTGATTTTCTTTCCCTTGAACTCCAAGTGATATGTATTGGCACAACCATTGTGTTGCACAGAACGGTCATAGAGCCATGACCGACCCAATAGTAGGTGACACACCATCATAGGAACCACATCAAAATCATTGGAATCCTTATACGGTCCAATCTCAAAATCAACACGCACCATGTGGTTTACCTTCATCTCACCATTATCGCTCAACCACTGAATATAATATGGATGCGGGTGTGGTAGATACTCCAGTTTCAGCTTAGCACACAACGCCTTGCTTGCTAGATTGCGACAACTCCTGCCATCAATAATGACCTTGCAAGCTTTATCAGGACCAACTAGTGCCTTTGTTTGGGACAAATTGCAGCTTTGAGTAGATGCACTCGGTTGCACATTAAGAGCACGCTGTGACACAACAATAGTGCGAGCTTCAGACGGAAAAGCATCTACACCATCACTGTCATAATCATCATCTTCTGGAGCATATGGATCAACATCATCTCCAGTCTCATACTCATCCTGGTCATTAATGATCATCACTTTACGATTAGGGCAATCTCTCTTGAAGTGACCATTGCCTCCACATGTAAGACAATTCATATCGTGGTTGCGCGTCGTAGACACGCTAGACTCACTTGTACTAGCAGCAGGTTCGGGCTTCTTTATGTTGGACATATTGGAGACCGGTTTGCTAGACAAAGTAGGAAAAGGTGCGGGGCGCGAAGATGGCGTTGCCGCCGAGGATGGGGGCGCCCTAGGCGTGTAGCGTCCAGCTCCCATAGTACGGTCTTTGATTTGCACCTCATCAGCTAACTATGCTTCGGCTTCTCTTGCATGATGTAACAGCTGATTCATAGTAGTGTAACTTTGATTACGAACAATGCCTTTGACATTATACTTCAGACCATGTAGAAAACATTGCATTGTCATCTCAAGTGATTCACGGACACGACCACGTTGCATAAGCATCTCCATATCCATGTAATAAGCATCAACTGTCATAACACCTTGTCTCAAAAGGGTTAACTTTATATATAGATCGTAAATAATTAGTGGGAAGGAAACGAGCTTGCATAATTGCCTTCATCTCGCGCCAAGTACGAACTGACAATTCTTCATCTTCTTGAAGAGCACGTGTAATTACATCCCACCAACGCAGTGCATAGCCATCAAATTCTAAGGAAGCAAACTTAATCTTCCTATCTCCAGTACAGTCATGTAGGCGCCACAACTTCTCAATTTTCAGCTCCCAAGTGTGGGGTATTCTTCAACATCAGGACCTCCTTCAAATTTGGGTATTGAGAACTTTGGCTTACCCAAACCATCGTCTTGCTGTTGTGGAGGGACACGACGGGCTCCAAGTTCAACAAAGCCACGACTACGGTTACCACGTCCAACACCACGACTAGCAGTAGCAGCAGTTTGTTGTTCTTCATAATCTCCATGAACACTGTTGATACGTCTCCAACGTATCGATAATTTCTTATGTTCCATGCCACTTTATTGATGATACCTACATGTTTTATGCATACTTTATGTCATATTTATGCATTTTCCGGCACTAACCTATTAACGAGATGCCGAAGAGCCAGTTGCTGTTTTCTGCTGTTTTTGGTTTCAGAAATCCTAGTAAGGAAATATTCTCGGAATTGGACGAAATCAACGTCCAAGATCTTATTTTTCCACGAAGCTTCCAGAACACCGGGAAGGAAACGAAGTGGGGCGACGAGGCACCGACACAGCAGGGCGGCGCGACCCACCCCTTGGCCGCGCGGCCCTGGCGTGTGGGGCCCTCGCGTCGCCCCTAAACCTACCTCTCCGACTATAAGAAGCCTTCGTCGATAATAGTTCCATTACCGAGAGCCACGATACGGAAAACCTTCCAGAGACGCCGCCGCCGCCAATCCCATCTCGGGGGATTCAGGAGATCGCCTCCGGCACCCTGCGGAGAGGGGAATCATCTCCCGGAGGACTCTTCACCGCCATGGTCGCCTCCGGAGTGATGTGTGAGTAGTTCACCCCTGGACTATGGGTCCATAGCAGTAGCTAGATGGTCGTCTTCTCCTAATTGTGCTATCATTGTTGGATCTTGTGAGCTGCCTAACATGATCAAGATCATCTATCTGTAATGCTATATGTTGTGTTTGTTGGGATCCGATGAATAGAAAATACTATGCTATGTTGATTATCAATCTATTATCTATGTGTTGTTTATGATCTTGCATGCTCTCCGTTACTAGTAGAGACTCTGGCCAAGTTTTTGCTTTTAACTCCAAGAGGGAGTATTTATGCTCGATAGTGGGTTCATGCCTCCATTAAATCTGGGACAGTGATAGAAAGTTCTAAGGTTGTGGATGTGCTGTTGCCACTAGGGATAAAACATCGATGCTATGTCTAAGGATGTAGTTGTTGATTACATTACGCACCATACTTAATGCAATTGTCTGTTGTTTGCAACTTAATACTGGAAGGGGTTCGGATGATAACCTGAAGGTGGACTTTTTAGGCATAGATGCATGCTGGATAGCGGTCTATGTACTTTGTCGTAATGCCCAATTAAATCTCACAATACTCATCATATCATGTATGTGCATGGTCATGCACTCTTTATTTGTCAATTGCCCAACTGTAATTTGTTCACCCAACATGCTTATTCTTATGGGAGAGACACCACTAGTGAACTGTCGACCCCGGTCCATTCTTTTAATCGAATACAATCTACTGCAATACTTGTTCTAATGTTTTCTGCAAACAATCATCATCCACACTATACATCTAATCCTTTGTTACAGCAAGCCAGTGAGATTGACAACCTCACTGTTACATTGGGACAAAGTACTTTGGTTGTGTTGTGCAGGTTCCACGTTGGCGCCGGAATCCCTGGTGTTGCGCCGCACTACACTCCGCCGCCATCAACCTTCAACGTGCTTCTTGGCTCCTACTGGTTCGATAAACCTTGGTTTCTTACTGAGGGAAAACTTGCCGCTGTACGCATCACACCTTCCTCTTGGGGTTCCCAACGGACGCGTGCTCTACGCGTATCAAGCTCTTTTTCTGGCGCCGTTGCCGGGGAGATCAAGACACGCTGCAAGGGGAGTCTCCACCTCCAATCTCTTTACTTTGTTTTTGTCTTGCTTTATTTTATTTACTACTTTGTTTGCTGCACTATATCAAAAACACAAAAAAATTAGTTGCTAGTTTTACTTTATTTGCTATCTTGTTTGCCATATTAAAAACACAAAAAAATTAGTTACTAGCATTTACTTTATCTAGTTTGTTTTATTTACTGTTGCTAAAATGGGTACTCCTGAAAATACTAAGTTGTGTGACTTCACAACCACAAATAATAATGATTTCTTATGCACACCTATTGCTCCACCTGCTACTACAGCAGAATTTTTTGAAATTAAACCTGCTTTACTGAATCTTGTTATGAGAGAACAATTTTCTGGTGTTAGTTCTGATGATGCTGCTGCCCATCTTAATAATTTTGTTGAATTATGTGAAATGCAAAAGTATAAGGATGTAGATGGTGACATTATAAAATTAAAATTGTTTCCTTTCTCATTAAGAGGAAGAGCTAAAGATTGGTTGCTATCTCTGCCTAAGAATAGTATTGATTCATGGACTAAATGCAAGGATGCTTTTATTGGTAGATATTATCCCCCTGCTAAAATTATATCTTTGAGAAGTAGCATAATGAATTTTTTGGATAACGAGCATGTTGCACAAGCATGGGAAAGAATGAAATCTTTGGTTAAAAACTGCCCAACCCATGGACTGACTACTTGGATGATCATCCAAACCTTTTATGCAGGACTGAATTTTTCTTCGCGGAACCTATTGGATTCAGCTGCTGGAGGTACCTTTATGTCCATCACTCTAGGCGACGCAACAAAGCTTCTTGATAATATGATGATTAATTACTCTGAATGGCACACGGAAAGAGCTCCACAAGGTTAGAAGGTAAATTCTGTCGAAGAAACCTCTTCCTTGAGTGATAAGATTGATGCTATTATGTCTATGCTTGTGAATGGTAGGACAAATGTTGATCCTAATAATGTTCCGTTAGCTTCATTGGTTGCTCAAGAAGAACATGTTGATGTGAACTTCATTAAAAATAATAATTTCAACAACAATGCTTATCGGAACAATTCTAGTTACAATAATTCTAGGCCATATCCTGCTAATGGTAACTCTTATGGTAGATATGTTTCACCTAATGAGGAAAAGATGTTAGAGATTGAAAGATCCACCAAGAGCTTTATGCAATCACAATATGAGCAAAATAAATTGTTTACTAAAACTATGAATGAACAATCTACCTTGTTGAAGAATATAGGAAATCAACTTGAAAATTTGAATATGGAGATCTCTGGGTTGCAAACTAAACTTGCAAATGCTGAAAACCGAATCTCATACATGTCTGCGTCACAATCTTCTTTAATTAATAAAATGGCTGCTAAACCTGTGGATATTGATAATAAAATTGTTACTACAGTAAATGCCATCCAAGTTATAATTAATGAGAATATAAGATTGATGGCCGAATTGCGTGCTAGTGGGAAAAAGAAGAAAATGCTAAAGAAGATAATATAGCTAAAGTTTGGACTATTACCACCACTAGTAACGCTATTGCTCCACATGTTGCTGCAACCTCCTACTATTAATGGTAAAATAATTGGTGTTGGCAATGTTTCCACTTCTAATGCAAAGCATGAAAAACTGCCGGAAACTGCTAAAACTGCTGAAACTGCCTGTGATAAAACTGCTGAAATTTTTTCCAACATTGGGGACAATGATCCCATTGCTTTAGATTATAATGGTTTAGATTTTGATGATTGCCACATCTCTGAAGTTATAAAGTTCTTAAAAAAACTTGCTAAAAGTCCTCATGCTAGTGCTATAAATTTGGCCTTTACAAAACATATTACAAATGCTCTCATAAAAGCTAGAGGAGAGAAATTAAATCGCAAAGCTTCTATTCCTAGGAAGTTAGAGGATGGTTGGGAGCCCATCATTAAGATGAAGGTCAATGACTTTGATTGTAATGCTTTATGTGATCTTGGTGCAAGTATTTCCGTTATGTCTAGAAAAATCTATAATATGCTTGACTTGCCACCATTGAAAAATTGTGATTTGGATGTTAATCTTGCTGATAATTCTACAAAGAAACCTTTGGGGAGAGTTGATAATGTTCGCATTACCGTTAACAATAACCTTGTCCCCGTTGATTTTGTTGTCTTGGATATTGAATGCAATGCATCTTGTCCCATTATATTGGGAAGACCTTTTCTTCGAACTGTTGGTGCTATCATTGATATGAAGGAAGGTAATATTAAATATCAATTTCCTCTCAAGAAAGGTATGGAACACTTCCCTAGAAAGAGAATGAAGTTACCTTTTGATTCTATCATTAGGACAAATTATGATGTTGATGCTTCGTCTCTTGATAACACTTGATACACACTTTCTGCGCCTAGCTGAAAGGCGTTAAAGAAAAGCGCTTATGGGAGACAACCCATGATTTTACTACTGCACTTTTATTTTATATTTGAGTCTTGGAAGTTGTTACTACTGTAGCAACCTCTCCTTATCTTAGTTGTGTTGCATTGTTGTGCCAAGTAAAGTCTTTGATAGTAAGGTTCATACTAGATTTGGATTACTGCGCAGAAACAGATTTCTTTGCTGTCACGGATTTGGGCCTAATTCTCTGTAGGTAACTCAGAAAATTCTGCCAATTTACGTGAGTGATCCTCAGATATGTACGCAACTTTCATTCAATTTGAGCATTTTCATTTGAGCAAGTCTGGTGCCTCAATAAAATTCGTCTTTACGAACTGTTCTGTTTTGACAGATTCTACCTTTTATTTCGCATTGCCTGTTTTGCTATGCTTGATGGATTTTTCTATTCCATTAACTTTCAGTAGCTTTGTGCAATGTCCAGAAGTGTTAAGAATGATTATGTCACCTCTGAACATCTGAATTTTGATTGTGCACTAACCCTCTAATGAGTTGTTTTGAGTTTGGTGTGAAGGAAGTTTTCAAGGATCCAGAGAGGAGGATGATACGATATGATCAAGGAGAGTGAAAGCTCTAAGCTTGGAGATGCCCCAGTGGTTCACCCCTGCATATTTCAAGAAGACTCAAGCGTCTAAGCTTGGGGATGCCCAAGGCATCCCCTTCTTCATCGACAACATTATCAGGTTCCTCTAGTGAAACTATATTTTTATTCCATCACATCTTATGTACTTTGCTTGGAGCGTCGGTTTGTTTTTGTTTTTGTTTTGTTTGAATAAAGTTGGATCCTAGCATTCATTGTGTGGGAGAGAGACACGCTCCGCTGTTACGTATGGACAAATATGTCCTTAGGATTTACTCATAGTGTTCATGGCGAAGGCTGAATCTTCTTCGTTAAATTGTTATATGGTTGGAAATGGGAAATGCTACATGTAGTAATTGGTAGAATGTTTTGAATAATGTGATACTTGGCAATTTTTGTGCTCATGTTTAAGCTCTTGCATCATATACTTTTCACCTATTAATGAAGAAATAGATAGAGCTTGCTAAAATTTGGTTTGCATAATTGGTCTCTCTAAGGTCTAGATAATTTCTAGTAAGGGTCGAACAACAAGGAAGACGGTATAGAGTCTTATAATGTTTACAATATGTCTTTTATGTGAGTTTTGCTGTACCGCTTCATACTTGTGTTTGTTTCAAATAGCCTTGCTAGCCTAAACCTTGTATCGAAAGGGAATACTTCTCATGCATCCAAAATCCTTGAGCCAACCACTATGCCACTTGTGTCCACCATACTTACCTACTACATGGTATTTATCTGCCATTCCAAAGTAATTGCTTGAGTGCTACCTTTAAACAATTCAAAATTTATCACCTCTAATTTGTGTCAATGTTTTATAGCTCATGAGGAAGTATGTGGTGTTTATCTTTCAATCTTGTTGGGCAACTTTCACCAATGGACTAGTGGCTTCATCCGCTTATCCAATAATTTTGCAAAAAGAGCTGGCAATGGGATTCTCAGTCCCAAATTAATTAACCTAAATAGACACTCCTCCATGGTATGTGATTGTTGGACGGTGATACGTCTCCGACGTATCCATAATTTCTGTTGTTCCATGCTTGTTTTATGACAATACTTACATGTTTTGCTTGCACTTTATGATGATTTTATGCGTTTTCCGGAACTAACCTATTAACGAGATGCCACAGTGCCAGTTCCTGTTTTCTGCTGTTTTTGGTTCCAGAAAGGCTGTTCGGGCAATATTCTCGGAATTGGACGAAATCAACGCCAAACCTCCTATTTTTCCTAAGGCTCCGAACACCGAAGAAGAGTCGGAGAGGGGCCAGGGGCCACCACACCACAAGGCGGCGCGGGCAGACCCTGGCCGCGCCGGCCTAGGGTGAGGCGCCCTGTGTGCCCCTACGCCGCCTCTTCGCCTATAAAACCCCTTTTCGACCTAAAAACGCAGTACCAATTGACGAAACTCCGTAAAGACTCCGTGGCGCCGCCGCCATCGTGAAACTCCAATTCGGGGACAGAAGTCTCTGTTCCGGCACCCTGCCGGGACGGGGAAGTGCCCCCGGAAGCCATCTCCATCAACGCCACCGCCTCCACCATGCTCCGTCAGTAGTTCCCCCATGGACTACGGGTTCTAGCAGTAGCTATGTCGGTATAATCTCCCCCATGTACTTCAATACAATGGTCTCATGAGCTGCCTTACATGATTGAGATTCATCTGATGTAATCGGTGTTGTGTTTGTTGGGATCCGATGGATGATACATTATGATTAGTCTATCTATAAAGTTTGTGAAGTTATTGTTGCTGCAATCTTGTTATGCTTAATGCTTGTCACTAGGGCCCGAGTGCCATGATCTTAGATTTGAGCTCTATACTTATTGCTTAGATTGTATCTACAAGTTGTATGCACATGTCACTGTCCGGAACCAAAGGCCCCGAAGTGACAGAAATCGGGACAACCGGAGGGGATGGTAGTGATGTGAGGATCACATGTTTTCACGGAGTGTTAATGCTTTGCTCCGGTACTCTATTAAAAGGAGTACCTTAATATCCAGTAGTTTCCCTTGAGGCCCGGCTGCCACCGGCTGGTAGGACAAAAGATGTTGTGCAAGTTTCTCATTGCGAGCACGTACGACTATATACGGAAAACATGCCTACATAATTAATAATCTTGATGTTCTTTCTTAATGCTTTGATTCCTATCAATTGCCCAACTGTAATTTGTTCACCCAACACTTGTCACTTATTGGAGAGTTACCACTAGTGTAGATCGCTGGGAACCCCGGTCCATCTCTCATCATTACATACTCGTTCTATATGTCATTGGAAGTAGTATCAACTATCTTCTGGTGCCATTGCTCTCATATTGCTATTACTGCTGCTGTGTTATCACATTACCGCTCTCATATTACTGCTACTTTCACATCACCCCTGTTGCTAGTGCTTTTCCAGGTGCAGCTGAATTGACAACTCAGTTGTTAAGGCTTATAAGTATTCTTTACCTCCCCTTGTGTCGAATCAATAAATTTGGGTTATACTACCCTCGAAGACTGCTGCGATCCCCTATACTTGTGGGTCATCAAGACTGTTTTCTGGCGCCGTTGCCGGGGAGGCATAGCTCTACTCATAAGTTCACCTGGGGAGTACACTCTGCCTCTCTCTCTGTTTTTATTTTGTTTTTATTTTGTTTTGGTTAGTTTACTTTTGTCTAGTTTATTTGTGCTTAGTTTATTTCTGCCTAGTACTATTTTGCTCAGTTCATTTTTGTCTAGCTTATTTTCGTCTTGTTTTATTTTTCTCATATATCCAAAAATCCATAAAAATTTGAAAAACCGAAAAATTAAAAACTGCTATTATGGGAGAACCTACAACCTACTTGGAGCTCATAGAATGTTATAATAATTATAGAGAATCAAGAACTGGTAAAATAATGAGTGCTATGATAGAAAAATTGAATACAATGGCTAGAATCTTGCTTAGACGCCATGATATAAACTGTTGCTCTCAACAGGATACTAAACATCTTAAATTTCAATGTGGCTTTAGTGAGGAATTTTTAATTACGAACTATAATCGGAATTGCTATATTCATAATGGGTTCGAAGAGGTAGAACAATTTGTCTTATTTATGGGAGCCTCCGAGATAGAATCCTTCATGATTGAGAATTATGAAACTTGTGCTATTTGTAAGGACCTTAAAGATTATGTCTCTACTATCCTTAATTCTTGCATAGAATGCTACAGTGGTAATCCTTATATCATTGATTATAAAGAGAGACTCATTAATGCACAAGAATGCACTCACAATTTGCAGGAACCGGTGGAAGAAGAAATTGATGAACCTGAAAGCGCATTGGATGAAAAAGAGGAGGAAATTGATGAACTTGAAAGCTTATTGGATGAAAAAGAAGAGGAGAGTGACGAACAAAAGGAGGAAGAATGGATTAGCTACCCATGCCAACCTTCTAATGAGAGTAACTCTTTATCTCTTACACCATTTGATTGTCCTCCATGCTTACCAAAAGAGGTTGAATGTTATGTTCCTGTGGATTCTCTTGAAATAGTACCTATTAGTAATACTTGTGAGAATAATTATGTTACTATTATTTATGATAATCCATGCTACTTTGATAAATCTTATGATAATGCTTTGTTTGTGCCTGATGTCGAAATGCATGGTACTAAAGAATTTTGCGTAGCAAATGTTTATGATAAAGCTCTAGATGATGGTCCTATGTTACTTGACAATATTAATTGTGCTACTAATGAAAATGGGATTGGAGAAGTATTGACTTTATTTAGGAGTCCCATATCTCTTGAGATTGATCAACTACCTTGTTATATTATTAATAAAAGTAAGTTTGAATGTTTTAATTCCACTATTCTTGAACTTGATAAAAATTATGTGTTTGGAAATCATGAAAAGTATGCTGCATGTGATAGTTATATTGTTGAGTTTGTTCATGAAGCTACTGAAAATTATTATGAGAGAGGAAAATATGGTTGTAGAAATTTGCATGGTACTAAAACACCTCTCTATATGCTTAAAATTTTGAAGTTACACTTGTTCTGTCTTCCTATGCTTGTTACTTTGATTTTCATGAACTTGTTTATGCACAAGATTCCTATGCATACGAAGTGGGTGAGACTTAAATATGTTTTGGATTTGCCTCTTGATGCTCTCTTTTGCTTCAAATACTATTTCTTGCGAGTGCATCATTAAAACTGCTGAGCCCATCTTAATGGCTATAAAGAAAGCAACTTCTTGGGAGATAACCCATGTGTTATTTTGCTACAGTACTTTGTTTTATATTTGTGTCTTGGAAGTTGTTTACTACTGTAGCAACCTCTCCTTATCTTAGTTTTGTGTTTTGTTGTGCCAAGTGAAGCCTCTAATCGAAGGTTGATACTAGATTTGGATTTCTGCGCAGAAACAGATTTCTATCTGTCACGAATCTGGGCTGTTTTCTCTGTAGGTAACTCAGAAAAATATGCCAATTTACATGCGTGTTCCTCAGATATGTACGCAACTTTCATTAGTTTTGAGTTTTCTGATTTGAGCAACGGAAGTATTTATTTAAAATTCGTCTTTACTGGATGTTCTGTTTTGGCAGATTCTGTCTCTGTTTTTTGCATTGTCTCTTGTGGACTTTAAGCGAGGTTTTCTAGACGTGGAGAGCTGTAGCTAATGTTTTATTGAGTTCTTGCAATGTGCCACTACAGGACCAAGGTGTATTCAAATTTTTTGAGTACTAACCCCTCTAATGAAGTTTATGAGAAGTTTGGTGTGAAGGAAGTTTTCAAGGGTCAAGAGAGGAGGATGATATATGATCAAGAAGAGTGAAAAGTCTAAGCTTGGGGATGCCCCCGTGGTTCATCCCTGCATATTTCAAGAAGACTCAAGCGTCTAAGCTTGGGGATGCCCAAGGCATCCCCTTCTTCATCAACTTATCAGGTTCCTCCCCTGAAACTATATTTTTATTCGGTCACATCATATGTGTTTTACTTGGAGCGTCTGTGTGCTTTTATTTTTGTTTTTGTTTGAATAAGATCGGATCCTAGCAATCCTTGTTTGGGAGAGAGACACGCTCCGCTTTTTCATATGAACACTTGTTCTTCGTTTTACTTTTAATGTTCAATGATAAAAGTTGGAAGCTACAGCACTTATTGTGATTTGGTTGGAAACAGAAAATGCCTCATATGTCTTGAATAATTTGACACTTGGAAATTGTTTTGAGCTCTCAAGTAGATCATGATTAAGTTTTTTCATGTAGTTTAAACCTATTAGTGGAGAACTACTGTAGAGCTTGTTGAAATTGGTTTGCACAATTGATCTCTCTTAAGGTCTAGATATTTTCTGGTAAAGTGTTTGAGCAACAAGGAAGACAGTGTAGAGTATTATAATGCTTGCAATATGTTTTTATGTAAGTTTTGCTGTACCGGTTCATACTTGTGTTTGCTTCAAACAACCTTGCTAGCCTAAACCTTGTACTGAGAGGGAATACTTCTCATGCATCCAAAATCCTTGAGCCAACCACTATGCCATTTGTGTCCACCATACCTACCTACTATGTGGTATTTCCTGCCAATCCAAAGTAAATTGCTTGAGTGCTACCTTTAAAAAATTCAAAATGCTTCTCATTTTGTGTCAATGTTTTATAGCTCATGAGGAAGTATGTGGTGTTTATCTTTCAATCTTGTTGGGCAACTTTCACCAATGGACTAGTGGCTTCATCCGCTTATCCAATAATTTTGCAAAAAGAGCTGGCAATGGGATTCCCAGTCCCAAATTAATTAAACTAAATAGACACTCCTCCATGGTATGTGATTGTTGGACGGCACCCGAAGGATTCGGTTAGCCATGGCTTGAGAAAGCAAAGGTGGGGAGGAGTGTCATCATAATAAAATTAAAATAAAAAGGCACTCCTTCATGGTATGAGATTGTTGGCAGGCACCCGAGGATTCGGTTAGCCATGGTTTGTGAAAGAAAGGTTGGAAGGAGTGCCACACAAAAATAAAATAAAATGGGAGCCGCTCTTTGAAGGTTTGTCTGGCAAGGGGGTTAGAGTGCCCACTACCATTCGTTGACAACAACAAACACCTCTCAAAACTTTACTTTTATGCTCTCTCTATGTTTTCAAAATAAAAGCTCTAGCACAAATATAGCAATCGATGCTTCCCTCGTAGAAGGGCCATTCTTTTACTTTTATTGTTGAGTCAGTTACCTAATTCCTCCCACCTTAGAAGCAAACACTTGTGTCAACTGTGCATTGATTCTTACATACTTGCATATTTGCATTCATCATATTACTCTATGTTGACAATATCCATGAGATATACATGTTGAAAGTTGAAAGCAACCGCTGAAACTTAAATCTTCCTTTGTGTTGCTTCGATGCCTTTACTTTGAATCTATTGCTTTATGAGTTAACTCTTGTGCAAGACTTTTGATGCTTGTCTTGAAAGTACTCTTCGTGAAAAGTTTTGCTATATGTTATCTATTTGTTAGCAACTATAGATCGTTGCCTTGAGTCACTTCATTCATTTCATATGCTTTGTAATAGTATGATCAAGGTTATGTAAGTAGCATGTCACTACAGAAATTATTCTTTTTATCGTTTACCTGCTCGGGACGAGCAGGAACTAAGCTTGGGGATGCTGATACGTCTCCGACGTATCCATAATTTCTGTTGTTCCATGCTTGTTTTATGACAATACTTACATGTTTTGCTTGCACTTTATGATGATTTTATGCGTTTTCCGGAACTAACCTATTAACGAGATACCACAGTGCCAGTTCCTGTTTTCTGCTGTTTTTGGTTCCAGAAAGGCTGTTCGGGCAATATTCTCGGAATTGGACGAAATCAACGCCAAACCTCCTATTTTTCCCGGAAGGCTCCAGAACACCGAAGAAGAGTCGGAGAGGGGCCAGGGGGCCACCACACCACAAGGCGGCGCGGGCCGGACCCTGGCCGCGCCGGCCTAGGGTGAGGCGCCCCCAGGTGCCCCCCTACGCCGCCTCTTCGCCTATAAAACCCCTTTCGACCTAAAAACACAGTACCAATTGACGAAACTCCAGAAAGACTCCAGGGGCGCCGCCGCCATCGCGAAACTCCAATTCGGGGGACAGAAGTCTCTGTTCCGGCACCCTGCCGGGACGGGGAAGTGCCCCCGGAAGCCATCTTCATCAACGCCACCGCCTCCACCATGCTCCGTGAGTAGTTCCCCCATGGACTACGGGTTCTAGCAGTAGCTATGTCGGTATACTCTCCCCCATGTACTTCAATACAATGGTCTCATGAGCTGCCTTACATGATTGAGATTCATCTGATGTAATCGGTGTTGTGTTTGTTGGGATCCGATGGATGATACATTATGATTAGTCTATCTATAAAGTTTGTGAAGTTATTGTTGCTGCAATCTTGTTATGCTTAATGCTTGTCACTAGGGCCCGAGTGCCATGATCTTAGATTTGAGCTCTATACTTATTGCTTAGATTGTATCTACAAGTTGTATGCACATGTCACTGTCCGGAACCAAAGGCTCCGAAGTGACAGAAATCGGGACAACCGGAGGGGATGGTAGTGATGTGAGGATCAAATGTTTTCACGGAGTGTTAATGCTTTGCTCCGGTACTCTATTAAAAGGAGTACCTTAATATCCAGTAGTTTCCCTTGAGTCCCGGCTGCCACCGGCTGGTAGGACAAAAGATGTTGTGCAAGTTTCTCATTGCGAGCACGTACGACTATATACGGAAAACATGCCTACATAATTAATAATCTTGATGTTCTTTCTTAATGCTTTGATTCCTATCAATTGCCCAACTGTAATTTGTTCACCCAAAACTTGTCACTTATTGGAGAGTTACCACTAGTGTAGATCACTGGGAACCCCGGTCCATCTCTCATCATTACATACTCGTTCTATATGTCATTGGAAGTAGTATCAACTATCTTCTGGTGCCATTGCTCTCATATTGCTATTACTGCTGCTGTGTTACTGTTACTACTGCTCTCATATTACTGCTACTTTCACATCACCCCTGTTGCTAGTGCTTTTCCAGGTGCAGCTGAATTGACAACTCAGTTGTTAAGGCTTATAAGTATTCTTTATCTCCCCTTGTGTCGAATCAATAAATTTGGGTTATACTACCCTCGAAGACTGCTGCGATCCCCTATACTTGTGGGTCATCAGACGGCACCCGAAGGATTCGGTTAGCCATGGCTTGAGAAAGCAAAGGTGGGGAGGAGTGTCATCATAATAAAACTAAAATAAAAAGGCACTCCTTCATGGTATGAGATTGTTGGCAGGCACCCGAGGATTCGGTTAGCCATGGATTGTGAAAGAAAGGTTGGAAGGAGTGCCACCCAAAAATAAAAATGTTTCATGGGAGCCGCTCTTTGAAGGTTTGTCTGGCAAGGGGGTTAGAGTACCCGCTACCATTCGTTGACAATAACAAACACCTCTCAAAATTTTACTTTTATGCTCTCTTTATGTTTTCAAAACCAAAGCTCTAGCACAAATATGGCAATCAATGCTTCCCTCTGCGAAGGGCCTTTCTTTTACTATTATGTTGAGTCAGTTCACCTATTTCTCTCCATCTCAAGAAGCAAACACTTGTGTGAACTGTGCATTGATTCCTACATACTTGCATATTGCACTTGTTATATTACTTTATGTTGACAATATCCATGAGATATACATGTTACAAGTTGAAAGCAACCGCTGAAACTTAATCTTCCTTTGTGTTGCTTCAATACCTCTACTTTGAAATTATTGCTTTATGAGTTAACTCTTATGCAAGACTTATTGATGCTTGTCTTGAAAGTACTATTCATGAAAAGTCTTTGCTATATGATTCATCTGTTTACTCATGTCATTTACCATTGTTTTGATCGATGCATTCATTACATGTGCTTACAATAGTATGATCGAGATTATGATGGCATGTCACTCCAGAAATTATCTTTGTTATCGTTTACCTACTCGGGACGAGCAGGAACTAAGCTTGGGGATGCTGATACGTCTCCAACGTATCGATAATTTCTTATGTTCCATGCCACTTTATTGATGATACCTACATGTTTTATGCATACTTTATGTCATATTTATGCATTTTCCGGCACTAACCTATTAACGAGATGCCGAAGAGCCAGTTGCTATTTTCTGCTGTTTTTTGTTTCAGAAATCCTAGTAAGGAAATATTCTCGGAATTGGACGAAATCAACGCCCAGGATCTTATTTTTCCACGAAGCTTCCAGAACACCGGGAAGGAAACGAAGTGGGGCGACGAGGCGCCGACACAACAGGGCGGCGCGGACCACCCCTTGGCCGCGCGGCCCTGGCGTGTGGGGCCTTCGCGTCGCCCCTAAACCTACCTCTCCGACTATAAGAAGCCTTCGTCGATAATAGTTCCAGTACCGAGAGCCACGATACGGAAAACCTTCCAGAGACGCCGCCGCCGCCAATCCCATCTCGGGGGATTCAGGAGATCGCCTCCGGCACCCTGCCGGAGAGGGGAATCATCTCCCGGAGGACTCTTCACCGCCATGGTCGCCTCCGGAGTGATGTGTGAGTAGTTCACCCCTGGACTATGGGTCTATAGAAGTAGCTAGATGGTCGTCTTCTCCTAATTGTGCTATCATTGTTGGATCTTGTGAGCTGCCTAACATGATCAAGATCATCTATCTGTAATGCTATATGTTGGGTTTGTTGGGATCCGATGAATAGAGAATACTATGCTATGTTGATTATCAATCTATTATCTATGTGTTGTTTATGATCTTGCATGCTCTCCGTTACTAGTAGAGGCTCTGGCCAAGTTTTTGCTTTTAACTCCAAGAGGGAGTATTTATGCTCGATAGTGGGTTCATGCCTCCATTAAATCTGGGACAAAGGATGAAAGTTCTAAGGTTGTGGATGTGCTGTTGCCACTAGGGATAAAACATCGATGCTATGTCTAAGGATGTAGTTGTTGATTACATTACGCACCATACTTAATGCAATTGTCTGTTGTTTGCAACTTAATACTGGAAGGGGTTCGGATGATAACCTGAAGGTGGATTTTTTAGGCATAGATGCATGCTGGATAGCGGTCTATGTACTTTGTCGTAATGCCCAATTAAATCTCACAATACTCATCATATCATGTATGTGCATGGTCATGCCCTCTTTATTTGTCAATCTCACCCAACATGCTTATTCTTATGGGAGAGACACCACTAGTGAACTGTGGACCCCGGTCCATTCTTTTAATCGAATACAATCTACTGCAATACTTGTTCTACTGTTTTCTGCAAACAATCATCATCCACACTATACATCTAATCCTTTGTTACAGCAAGCCGGTGAGATTGACAACCTCACTGTTACGTTGGGACAAAGTACTTTGGTTGTGTTGTGCAGGTTCCACGTTGGCGCCGGAATCCCTGGTGTTGCGCCGCACTACACTCCGCCGCCATCAACCTTCAACGTGCTTCTTGGCTCCTACTGGTTTGATAAACCTTGGTTTCTTACTGAGGGAAAACTTGCCGTTGTACGCATCACACCTTCCTCTTGGGGTTCCCAACGGACGCGTGCTGTACGCGTATCAACTGTCCACTTCTTCAGGTTATTGTTGTTGTTGTTGTTGGGTCAAGTTCTCAACAGTTAACTGCAATGCTTGAATAGAGTGCTGAATATCGGTCACTTGAACTTGAATTATATTGACTGTCTCATCAATAGTGTCAAGCTTCTTGGTGACCTTCTCAATGTCAGCAGCAAGTCCTTCGCCCTGTGCGCGGAATTCACGTCGCGTCTCATTGCGAAGAGCTTCATACTCCCTCCAAGAAACAATATCAGCTCCATCCTTGTTTTTCTGGTCAACAATTTTTGCATCACTAGTAAACATGAATAGTAGGTTAGTGCACTAAAACAAATATATATGGTGGTACTCTCACCACTCAAAAACTGATAAGAAAAGGAAATCTTACCGCTCCAAAGTGAATCAGTATTGCTCACCACTTGTAGTGACAACTAGTGCACGGATGTAGCGAAGCGAATATCAAGAATAGAAGAACATTCACACGACAAAGCAGGATATATGTGGGGCTGTAGGTGGGCTACTTATCTTCACCAATAACAAGCTCTAGCGCTGACCGTAGACAACCAATGATACTCACACAAGGCGATAAATGTGGCAATACAACTATATGGATGAAAAGGTTGCAATGCACTCGAGAGACGCTAGCAAAGCTCAACGGCAGGCACAAGATTGCTCAACTACAGGTGCAGAAAAGTAAACTTAGGCCTTCACTTGAATCTACTAGCACTTTACTTTTGTTTTTGGATTTTTTTATCACACGCAGCACTGGTAGCTCTTTTTTGCTTCTTTTCTATTTTGTTTTTTGATTTTTTGATTCAATTCCTTCTAACACGGCCAACAGATAAAGCAAAGCACCAAAAATCCTAATGAGCAGCCTATCGAGCGGTAGAACTAGTCTCTTCTGGGGAAGTTCCTAGTCACTTATATCGAAAATTTGTAGCTATGGTTGGGAACCAGCAAACTGTATGATATGTGTACTCGGAGCACAAAACTGGAAACTAGATGATATCTAAACACAAACCCTAGACAATCTACTAGTGAGAAGAAAATGATGCGCAAAAACAACTACGAAAAGCAACTAAAACCTGAAATTAGTGCAATCTAAGGCTATGGCAAACCCAAACCCTAACCCTAACTTTTTATGGCTTTTTCTGGATAGAAAACACTCACAACTCAACGATAGGATGAGAAGTTAGCCTCCCTTTATTATTAATTTAGATCACAACATAACACATTATACGAGTAATTGAGAAAGTGTGCCACGAAAACATGGGTTGTGGCTTTCCCAAAGTGCCAATCATGTCATCTTTCGTGGTGGGGCATAAGAAGTCCCCCGTCTTCTATGGATATGGACTTTTCATCGAGCACGATATTTAGACTTTCCATTCTTTTTGTCCATGTACCATGGCAGTACTAAGTTTTCATAAACTCCATTCTGCCATTTTCATAGAGCAATTATTTTCTCGAGGCGAGTGGCTTGTGTTGTCTAACCAAAATTGCTCCCAACGACCATACACTGGTGTTGTGGACACCCAATCACACAGTGGGGAGTGCAGACGATGGAGAAGATGCGTGTAGAAGTTGGATAAAACGGACGCATGCGAAATAGATGGTGGTGTGTCGTATGATGAAGACATATGTGCAAGGGGTTAAAACTCTGAACTTAATTTCCACCAAAGTAAAAAAGGTCAACAATTTCATTGGTTTTCAAAGTATATGATACTCATACTTGTTGGGATACATTCATTCAAAATTAAAATTAAAAGAAATTTAGATGAGTAAATTCTATATTGATTTCCAAAATTTTGTTGTGTCGTGAAATTTGGCTCAAATCAAAATCAAAAAACTTTGTTCGTGTGATACTATTGCATGCGGGTAGGGACGGAAGCATCACATACCCTAGCATTCTCTCAGATCTTCTGTCATGGATTGGGACACCGGGGAATGAGGCTCCCTTTTTTGTTTTGCGGAGTGCGTTAGTTGGAATTTTTTCTATTTCAAACCCCAACAAAGAGGCCGGAGAGGAGGAGGAGGAGAGGATGCCACATAGGGGGGAAATGGAGGAGAGAAAGTAGGTCGTCGGAGAGGAGGAAGGAAGTAGTAGAGGAGAAGAGGAGGTAGGGCACCAGAGAGGAGGGAGGAGGAGGAGGAGAGAGGTGCACCGGAGAGTAGAGTGAGGAGAGGAAGAAGGTGGTCGAGGAGAAAAGGGAGGAGGAGAGGATGGAGATGCTAGAGGAGAGAAATGAGGAGTAGGAGGAGATGATGGAGTAGAGGAGAAGGAGAGGATAAGATGTTGGAGGAGAGAAATTAGGAGTAGGAGGAGAGGATGGAGTAGAGGAGAAGGAGGGGAGGAGGTGGATTAGGGTAGTGCGGGTAGGTACCTGTAGATTTGAATTTCGAATGAGGGAAACATAGCAGTGGCGTACGAAGACATGGTGCGCTACTGCTAAAAAAATTAATTTTTTCGTCAAAATCTAAAACCTTAGAAAACTCCTATTTTATTTTTAATTTTGAGGAATCTAAAAAATCAGTAAATGACCATAGGTTGTTGAAACCGGATGTAACTTTTTGTATAGATACAATTTTTATATAATTGTTTTTTTCATCAGAGGCTGTATGCAACTAGAAAATCATTTCTTAGAGATGGCACCATTTTGCAAAAAAATCTAAAGTCACGTTTGTTAATTTTGCTAACAACTAGACCACACAACACATGTTATCTCAAAAGATTTTATGTTTTGAAACTTTCATCATTTTATTTTATTTTTGTTGGAACCAAAAATGATATCCAAGCGAGGGAGTGGGATATTGAGCACATGGTGCACTACTAAGTGGTGCCGAAAATTCCTAGCAGTGGCACACCTATATGTGGTGCACCACTGGTATGGAGGGCGGTCCATTGGGCTCAAGAATAGCAGTGACACACCTCTCGGCCTAGTACACCATTGGTAATGGCTAGCAGTTTTCTAGTAGTGTTATGGCTAATTATTCAACATACTCTATCACTAAAAAGCAAAAGTTGATGACATATGCACAAGGATGCCTCTAGATTAATGATGGCCATCGGGCCGGGCTATTTTGGGCCGTATGGAAGCACGAAGTACGACACAGGCCCATAGCACGACACAACATGGGTTAATTGGGCGATGCCAGGAGGAGACCCGTAGCACGTCGGGGTTTTTCCAGCTTCCACACAGGCGGGCTAGCCTGGCACGGGACAAAATCGCCCACGAGCCCTTGTTGTACCTAATTGTGATTCTGTGAATTCCGCGCCACCGTAACACCTACGACGCGTCGATGCTAGAGCCTCGCTCGCTCACCTCCCTCCTCTCCCTCCTTCCTAGCTCGCTCGCCCCTCTCTCCTCTCTAGCTCTCTACCATACCTCTATGCATCTGCCATGTTTCTCTCTCCGGCAGAAGGCCATGCGCGCCTCACCGTGCCCCGAACACTCACCTCCCCACCCCGACGCATTGCCTCGCCATGCACGACGCTAATTTGCGCCTCCGGCCGTTCACCTGCTCACCCCCGACGCCCGGACGCGCCATGGATGGCATAGCTCCACGCCTCCGGTCGTTCTCCGGCCGTGCTCCCACGGGCTTTCGGGCTGTCACGTCAGGCACAAGAAGTTATTGTGTCGTGCTTTTTTCCAGCTCACCGCACGTGGGCTGGCTTGGCCCGGCACGAAAGAAATCCGGGCCGCACCGGACCGTGCCTTCCACTGTGCATGCGCCGGCTGTGCCGGGCCGGCGCGATGGCCAGCATTACTGTAGATAAAATAGAAAGGCCACGGTGGCGTGCACACGCCGTGTGTTCTTCGACCTTGTGCAAGTTGAGCAAAACCGCGGGGTATCCAAAGTTGGGAACCCACCGTTTTCTGGCGAAACCGACGGCGGAGCAGCTGATTCCTGGTGGCGCGACTTTCCGGCCGGCCGGCCTTTTCAGAACCGCGCGATGACCCAGTTCAACGCATGTTTACGCTCCCACCAGTCCACAGACCACAGTGACGCCGCGGCCCGCCGCGCGGGGCTCCCATGGCCGCCACGTCTCCCTGGCTACCGTGCCACCTGTCGCCGGCGTTATTCCAGGTTCCACTGAACAAGCTTCAAGGCGTCACGTGGTCCTCTGCGTCGATCCATTCTTCTGTTTCCTGGACTAGCTCTACCACTCGCCTAGTATTATATAGAGGCATAGAGCGAGTGAAGGCAGGCTTCCAGTAGCCAAGCAAGGAAACATCCGGCATAGTTAGCTGCCAAAGCCTTGCGAACAAGGCGAGAAGAAGCTACTAGTAGCCTGAAAATGTGCGGCGGAGCGGTCATCGCAGACTTCGTCCCGGCCGGCTCCTCAGCCGACGGCGGCTCCAGCCTCACCGGTAGTTACTAGCTAGTGGACCGATGCCCGTTTTGTACAATCATCAACTTCAACTTGTGCTCATATATACTTGCAGCCGCCTGCATCTCAATTCCTGGTCTTATGCAACTTGTCCATTGTTGTTTTATGCTGGTGATGATACTGAAGTTAAACATGGTCACAGACTCACAGTAGAGTGATAACCGATGGTTTTGTACTGTAATGTAAAATAGCTGCCGTCCTGCCGTATATATATGATCAACCAGACCAGCTGATTCCTGTTTCCTTGCAAGGTGACGAGAAGCCCACGGCCAAGCTACCGGCGCCGGGGCGGAAGACGGCGTACCGCGGGATCAGGCGCCGGCCGTGGGGCCGCTGGGCGGCGGAGATCAGGGACCCGAGGAAGGGCGCGCGCGTCTGGCTGGGCACCTACGCCACGGCGGAGGAAGCCGCGCGCGCCTACGACGTCGCGGCGCGCGACATCCGCGGCGCAAAGGCCAAGCTCAACTTCCCGCCCGCAGTGGGCGGCGCCGCGGCATCGGCCGCAGCCGCTGCGGTGGCGGCCAAGAAGGGACGGAGTGTTGCCGCCGAGGAGAGCTCGGCCTCTTCGTCGCCACTTCCGGCCGCGGCCGGCGCGGAGAGGCTGCGGGAGTGCATGTCCGGGCTCGAGGCTTTCCTGGGGCTGGAGGACGCCGGCCGGGACGGTGGTGTTGACGACGTGGAGACCTGGGAGGCCGTCGATCTCATGTTCGAGTAGCCTTGTGCCGTCGCCACGTGCCGCCGTCGATCTGTTTCTGTCTGCTCTTGCTATGGAGAGGTCTGCACTGGATTAGCGCCATGGTGTATGACTGCACGTTAGCCAGATGGATCTGACTGCAGTTTCCTCCGGCTCTCCTGGTCCAATGCTAATTTGCATGATCAGAATGTGGGGAACACTCACATTTGCGGTGAAGTGTTAGGGCATTCATGTCAGCAGTCCACTTCAGTCTCTAGAATGTATGCATGTATGATAGCAACCTTAATTCATAATAATCTCCATGAAAAACATCATATCATCTAGAATCTGAGCGATCAATGTACCTATGACTGAAAATACCATGGCAGGTTTAGGTATCGAGAGCCTATTTGATTTTAATTATAGATTTTCTTTTCGAATTAAGAAGCACAGCTCCCAGGTTCACTGCATAGAATCTAATAAACAACAAAGCAATGTCCAGTCAGCTTCAGTCTTGTCTCTTCTCATTGCAAACAGAACACCTCCCCAGTAGATCTGCCAAATGTGACCGTAGCCCTTCATTGTTCAATTTTTCAGTTAAAACGTGATCGCAATATTATATATCATGACTCATGAGCACTCAAATTCTGCTAAACGGGGCAAAATCTGATAGACAAATTGAAGTTGTGATTCCTCATCGATCCAAATTGAAGTTGTGATTTTTCATATAGTCGATGGTGGATTATCCATTCTTCGGTACGTTGTTGATACAATTCTTTTTTATGGAACATGACAATATAAAAGCAAAAAACTAAAACTAATTTTTTCAAAGTTTGAGCAATGATCGGGCCTAAAGATAAATTTTTATAAAAGTGAATTGTTTTGTTTCGGCGAGACCGGCCAAGGATTAGGTTGACCTATATGCTGAATATTTGGCTATAGCAAGGCTAGTTTCCTATTAAATATTTGGGTACAGATTTATTATCGGAGACTTACATTAGCTCAATAAAAGTTGGCTGGGGAACGACCACAAATTAGATTAAGTAGCTGAAAAGGATTTTTGGGAGGAAGGTTTATTCTTATTAATTCAGTAATAAGTAACATGAGGCTGTACATGATTTATTTCTTCCACTTGCCTGAGAGAAGTCTTAAAACGGCTAGATTATTTTCGGTCAAGATTCTTCTGGCAATGGGATATTGAGAAACATAAATATCGACTTGTGAAATGGTGTGTGGTTTGTCTTCCTAAAGATCAATGAGGTCTTGTTATTTAAGACCTCGAGATCAAAAATAGGGGCCTACTTAGTAAATGGTTTTTCAATCTAATTAGTGGAGAAGGAATCTAGCGAATCCTCCTTAGAAGAAAGAATTAAATCGGCTTATATGCGTTGTCTCATGTTTTTTGGAAACTTGGAGACTCCAATTTTTTGACAGGGCTTGTGTGACGATGAAGAAATTCTTCTTCATACATGGATTTTTTTCCATTAGGGATGGTTTAGAGAGTAGGCTCTAGAAGAATAAATGGCTCGGTAATGCCACCCTCTGGGAACAATATCTGACTTTGTACCGTATCGTGCGGCATAACCGTGATACTCTCGCCAAGGTTTTGTAAACTTTCCCACCTAATGTGTTGTTCCAACCAAGTCTGATTGTGTCTAGACAAGCACCATGGAATAACTTGTTATGACGTCTAGATTATGTCGAGTTGACGCAAGGGTCGGATGTGTTTCTTTAGAACCTTACTGGGACTAATGTTTTCTCATCGGCCTCTATGTACAATAATCTGAAAATTTGGAAGATGAAGATCTCGCTGAAAACTAAGGTGTTTGCGTGGTATTTTCGTTCGTGGAGTGAATCTCACCAAAAATAACTTTGCAAGATGCGATTGGCGGGGAAGCAAAAAGTGTCATGAAGATGAGACTATTAAATATCTTTTCTTCCGGTGTTCGTTTGCTTATTCTATATGGTCAGCCATCCAAATAAGTTCTACCTTATATCCGCTACGGAGTGTTGCCAATATTTTCGTTACGTGATTTAATGATATGGATCCTAGGTTTAAATTACTTATTAGGTGCGAGCGATTGTCGTTATTTAATCGCTATGCCTATGTAGAAATGACATGGTTTTTAATAATAAATGGTCTTCCCTTTTGCAAGTCATCTACCGGTTAGCTTCGTTTAAGACCTCTTTACGAAAGTGTCTACACGGTTGGATGGTACGAGAATTTTTTTTTTTCTCAACATGAATGACAGTGTGATCTACAGCTTGGTCATAGTTGTGCTTTCTGACTTTTGCTATGGTGCTATCTAGACTTCTAGCCTTTTTGGTTTGTAATAACCGGTTCTTCGTGGCTGTGTGCATGTTAGTTATGCAGAGCCCAGGTGTAATACTTATTCCAAGTAATAGAGCGTCCGTACATTTGCATTTGCTGTTAGTGCTTCTAGAAGAAATCGGACGTACAATACTTGGCCGGTCTTCGTGATCGCACCAAACCCTATATATCTGCCTATCTGGGCAGCGGCCGCCTCGACGATGGCACGCTGCCTAATCACTCACATTCTTTTCTTAAACGTTTCCTCCGTCTTTCCGGCGCTACAGTCCAGGTTCTTCGCGCGTCGCCGCGAGATTTTCCGCTTCAGATCCAAAACCACCGGCGCGGCACACCGGTTACGAGACTGCAACTTACGCCTGGTTGCGCTGCGCGCGGCTTCGCACGTGATGGAAAACGACCTCAACCCGTACGATCACTCCTTGAATCCAGTCTTCGCCACGGTCTTTCTCTGCTTGTACACTAGATTGTAGGTCTCACTTTGTTATATTGCTGCTTCTTGATCGAAAATTTAAAATGAAGGCTGAGCTACACGTAGTTCTACTGTATTTTATTTCATTTTGCCTCAAGGAGGTGAGCTCTTGCTGTCTTGCAGCTTTTTCATCGATATCCAATTGCCGCTAGAGGTGCCAAATGAAACCACTTGGCACGTCCCTTAATTTAATAAGCGCTTGAATATAATGAAATGCTGTTATTGGGGAAAGGACCATCATAAATCTTTAAAGCAATTTATATTGTATGCGTTCATAGGGGTGAATGTACGCGCGTGTATGTGAGCGTTTGCGTTTGTACTGTGTTTCTCAAAAAAATCTTTAAAACAATATGTTAGTGATGTGCTTGAGGTGTTTGGCGATATTATAGGTTTTACCTACAACATTGCACCACCTGCCAGTATCAAAATCATGTTTAGAACGGCTTCAAAAAAATTCATGTTTCTAGATTGATTAAATAATCAATAAGAAAACTAAATCTAGAATATGCATTAATATTGGATTTTTTGCTTTATGTTAGTCGATACGGGTAGACGGATGCTTAGGATATCTACCGCTAGTCTAGTTGGCAGCACACTAGTAGATTGAGAGATGTCTAGGTACTACTACCTCCATCCCAATGATTTTTGATAAGAACTTAGTCAAACTTAATATAGTTTGACCGGCGGACGGGATGGAGTAGACTACGGTGGCGGCGCAATTATAGAGACACTACTATGAAAACGCTCATAGGCCCCAAACTACCGCCAACACGCCAAAAAAGTGGTCCGCTGAACCTATATTACCACAGGAGCACCAAATTTCTGGGCGCCGGTGATGCTCAAATACCACCGGCATACCAAAAATTGATACCACCGGCCCTTGATACCACCGGCCCACCACTATAGCCATACACGTCCAGTAAGTGGTGGCAGATTTTTTTTTCGAGAGTACGCCGAAGACGTATCGTATCTTTATATAAGGCAGAATTTTGAATACAAGATGACTACAACTCGTTGCAAACAACAAGGGTAGTACGAACTCCACTCCACTCCACACCGGCTAGTCCGAAGACAGCCACCACCGAACTACAACTACGACACAAAAAAGACTATCCAAAGCCGAACATCAAAGCCACGTCCCGAACCACTCCGGTCACCTCCAAAGAACAGAAGCTCCACAGAACTCTCCTTGTCAACGCACCACCAAAGTAGAAGATGGCGGGACTTGGTCGGTCCCGAGAGAGGTATCGTCTTGGTAGATTTCCACCCCCACCCCCACAGTCAATCGTCTTTCTAGTTTTGAAAAATAAAAGAAAATGATAGAAATTCCACATTTCAAAATCCTTTGAGATGTCCATATGTTATGTGTTCTGGTTGTTAGGAAAATGAATAAACATGAATTTTGACAAATTTTGCAAAATGACATCATGTTTTAGTAAAATGGCTCTAGATTTTGCATACGACCTCCAATAAAAAAGTTTTTTTATATGAAGATGTATCTGCCGAGAAAAGGTATATCCGATTTCAACGACATTTGGGCGTTTAGCGATATTTTAGAATCCTCAAAATCGAAAAGGAAAATACAGTTTTCGGAGGTTTTAGATTTCGATGCAAAAAAATCGGGTATACCCGAGAGCACTAATCTCATCTTCCTCCGTTTCCTTTTCATTTTCCTCTTCTCTCTTCCTTTCACCTCTTCCTCTTCCTCTTCCTCCTTTTCCTTTTCTCTCTTCCTCTTTCCTCTTTCCTATTCCCTCTTCCCATTTTCCTCTTCCCACTTCCTCTTCTCCTCTTTCTCTTCATCATTTCCCCCTCTTCCTCTTCTCCTCTTCCTCTTCCTATTCTCCTCTTCCTACCATGACGCGGCCGCCTCGAGCTACGCCGATGTCACAAGCAGCACCACCTTGAGCTCATTCTCCTCGGCCTCGAGCTTCTCCTCTTGCTCTGTCAACCACGATACCACCGACGCCGTCTCCTCCTCGACCTAGATCTCTGACACGCCGCATCGAGCTCCTCCTCGACCTCGAGCTCCAACGCCACCTCGAGCTCCTCCTCAGCCTCGAGATCTAGATCTCTGCAAAAACTATGGATTCGATTGCTTCCCAATTTTGAATGGAGGGGGCTTCTTGTAAAAGTACCTTCTAGAATAGCGTACCACCGCTGGTGCTCGGGTGGTAACCTTTTTTGGTGCGCATGCGATAGGATTTTTTCCTAGTAGTGAAAGTGTAGGATAACGTTGCATAGAAAACAAAAAAATTCCTACCGCGAACACGCAATCCAAGCCAAGATGCAATCTAGAAGACGGTAGCAACGAGGGGGTATCGAGTCTCACCCTTGAAGAGATTCCAAAGCCTACAAGATGAGGCTCTTGTTGCTGCGGTAGACGTTCACTTGCCGCTTGCAAAAGCGCGTAGAAGATCTTGATCACGATCGCTTCCGGCGCCACGAACGGGCAGCACCTCCGTACTCGGTCACACGTTCGGTTGTTGATGAAGACGATGTCCACCTCCCCGTTCCAGCGGGCAGCGGAAGTAGTAGCTCCTCTTGAATCCGACAGCACGACGGCGTGGTGTCGGTGGTGGTGGAGAAGTCCGGCGGAGCTTCGCTAAGCGTGCGGGATTTGGTGGAGGAGAGAGGTCGCTAGGGTTTGGGGAGAGGGGGCGCCGGCCACTATAGGGGTGCGGCCACCTTGTGGTTCTTGGGTGGCCGGCCCCCTCCCCTTGGCCCCTCATTATATAGGTGGAACCCCAAGTGTTGGTCTCCAAGTCTTCGAATAAGACCCGAACCAAAAACCTTCCATATGGTGGGGAAACCTACCCAAGCTAGGACTCCCACTAGAGGTGGGAGTTCCACCTCCCATATGGGGGGTGGCCGGCCCCCTAAGGGGGAGTCCACTTGGGACTCCACCCCCACTAGGGTTGGCCGGCCATGGAGGTGGAGTCCCATGTGGACTCCACCTTCCTTGGTGGTTTCTTCCGGACTTTTCTAGAACCTTCCATAGAACCTTCCGCATCATTTTAATTCACATAAAATGACATCCTATATATGAATCTTATTCTCCGGACCATTCCGGAACTCCTCGTGATGTCCGGGATCTCATCCGGGACTCCGAACAAATATTCGAACTCCATTCCATATTCAAGTTCTACCATTTCAACATCCAACGTTAAGTGTGTCACCCTACGGTTCGTGAACTATGCGGACATGGTTGAGTACTCACTCCGACCAATAACCAATAGCGGGATCTGGAGATCCATAATGGCTCCCACATATTCAACGATGACTTTAGTGATCGAATGAACCATTCACATACGATACCAATTCCCTTTGTCACACGATATTTTACTTGTCCGAGGTTTGATCTTCGGTATCACTCTATACCTTGTTCAACCTCGTTTCCTGACAAGTACTCTTTACTCATACCGTGGTATGTGGTCTCTTATGAACTCATTCATATGCTTGCAAGACATTAGACGACATTCCACCGAGAGGGCCCAGAGTATATCTATCCGTCATCGGGATGGACAAATCCCACTGTTGATCCATATGCCTCAACTCATACTTTCCGGATACTTAATCCCACCTTTATAACCACCCATTTACGCAGTGGCGTTTGGTGTAATCAAAGTACCTTTCTGGTATAAGTGATTTACATGATCTCTTGGTCATAAGGACTAGGTAACTATGTATCGAAAGCTTATAGCAAATAACTTAATGACGAGATCTTATGCTACGCTTAATTGGGTGTGTCCATTACATCATTCATATAATGATATAACCTTGTTATTAATAACATCCAATGTTCATGATTATGAAACTAATCATCCATTAATCAACAAGCTAGTTTAAGAGGCATACTAGGGACTCTTTGTTTGTCTACATATCACACATGTACTAATGTTTCGGTTAATACAATTATAGCATGATATATAAACATTTATCATAAACATAAATATATAAATAATAACCACTTTATTATTGCCTCTAGGGCATATCTCCTTCAGAAAGGTGGCAAAAACCTACTCAACACGAGGCTCAAGGCTCAATCCGCTCAACACGAATGCGACAAATCAAGATGAGCGAGTGGGTGGCTGGCTCCAAGGAGGAGGCGCGCGTGTGAAAGGATCGTATGCCGCACCTAGAGGGGGGGGGGGTGAATAGGTGCTACCCAATTTTTAGTTCTTTTTCAATTTAGGCTTGACACAAAGGTAAATTCTCTAGATATGCAACTAAGTGAATTTACCTATATGACAAGGTAAACAACTAAGCAAGATATAGCTACACAATATAAGAGATAGAATAGGATAGAGGTAACCGAGAGTGGAGCACGCGATGACACGGAGATAATTCCCGTAGTTCCCTTCCTTTGCAAGAAGGTACGTCTACATTTGGAGGAGTGTGGTTGCTACGAAAGCCAAACCAACAGCCACGAAGGCTTCACTCAGATCTCCTGTGAGCAACGCCACGAAGGCCTAGCCCACTTACACTAAGGGATTTCCTCGAGGCGGAAACCGGGCCTTTACAAGGTTCTTGGGGCACACATCCACAACCAAATTGGAGGCCCCCAAATCTGTAACAATACAACAATCAACAACAACACACCAACAACAATCAACTAGGGAACCAAATAGGAACACTAGCAAGAGGGCCCTCAAACAAATGAGGGGGAAATGTAAATCGCTTCGGTGAGGATGTAGATCGGTGTCTTCTCCTTCGAATCTCCAAAGATCAAGAGCTTTGGTTGGGGGAGGAAGGAGATCTTGCAAATCTTGTGTTCTTGAGGTGGCTCTAATGGTGATGAAGGCTTGGCAGATTTCTGTGCAATGATTGAGCAACTTGTCCCTTTGGAGAAGAGAGCTATTTATATGATTGGAGCTCTCAGATCTGACCGTTGGGACGAATTTCAGTAACACCGAAAGTTCCGGCCAGGAGGGCCGGAAGTTCCGGCTGGCACCGGAAGTACCGGCCAAGAGGGCCGGAACTTCCGCCAGGAAGATTCTGCTTCAGACGACCATGTCAGAAAAGATTGGGGCGGAACTAGGGCGGAACTTCCGGTAACCCGGAAGTTCCGGCCAAGTTCCGGCCAAGTTCCGGAATTGCGAGAAAACCATACTGGACATTACTGAGCCACAATGTCACGATTCCGGAACTTGCCCGGAAGTTGGGCGGAAGTTCCGCTGACCGGAACTTCCGGCCAACTCCACCGGAACTTCCGGTCAGGGAACAAAGACTTCAGATAGAACTGCGCTGAGAGGCCACTGCTGGAAGCACCAGGGCGGAAGTTCCGCCAGCTGGGGCCGGAACTTCCGCCAGAGATAAAAAGCCTTCAGATACTTCAGAACAGCCATACCATTCCACCGGTCAAATATATCTTTTGAAAACTTGTACCTGTCTACATCAACACACATAAATATATATCTAGTGTTGACATCAAACAGACAAAACCCAAAAGGGCGGGAAATGTTCTTTCAATCTCCCCCTTTTTGGTGTTTGATGACAACACAAGTATTTGCAAGGACTGAATCATGTAAACAACAAGAATGTGAGAGATATAGAGGAGCTCCCCCTATATATGAGCATTGGTACATGATACGTCTCCGACGTATCGATAATTTCTTATGTTCCATGCCACATTATTGATGATATCTACATGTTTTATGCATGCTTTATGTCATATTTATGCATTTTCCGGAACTAACCTATTGACGAGATGCCGAAGGGCCAGTTCCTGAATTCTGCTGTTTTTGGTTTCAGAAATCCTAGTAAGGAAATATTCTCGGAATCGGACGAAATCAACGCCCAGCATCTTAGGATTTGACGAAGCTTCCAGAACACCCGAGAGTCGCCAGAGAGGGGCCACAGGCCCACCAGACACTACCCTGGCGCGGCCAAGGGGGGGCCCGCGCCCCCCTATTGTGTCGTCGCCTCGTTGACCTTCTGACGCCGCCTCTTCGCCTATATAAAGGTCCCTGACCTAAATCTTCGAGACGGAAGAGCCACGATACGTGAAACCATCCAGAGCCGCCGCCATCGCGAAGCCAAGATCTGGGGGACAGGAGTCTCTGTTCCGGCACGCCGCCGGGACGGGGAAGTGCCCCCGGAAGGCTTCTCCATCGACACCGCTGCCATCTCCACCGCCATCTTCATCACCGCTGCTGTCTCCCATGAGGAGGGAGTAGTTCTCCATCGAGGCTAAGGGGCTGTACCGGTAGCTATGTGGTTAATCTCTCTCCCTATGTACTTCAATACAATAATCTCATGAGCTGCCTTACATGATTGAGATTCATATGATGACGCTTGTAATCTAGATGTCATTATGCTAGTCAAGTGGATTTTACTTATGTGATCTCCGGAGACTCCTTGTCCCACGTGTGTAAAGGTGACAGTGTGTGCACCGTGTGGGTCTCTTAGGCTATATTTCACAGAATACTTATTCACTGTTATGAATGGCATAGTGAAGTGCTTATTTATATCTCTTTATGATTGCAATGTGTTTTGTATCACAATTTATCTGTGTGCTACTCTAGTGATGTTATTAAAGTAGTCTATTCCTCCTGCACGGTGTAATGGTGACAGTGTGTGCATCGTGTAGTACTTGGCGTAGGTTATGATTGTGATCTCTTGTAGATTATGAAGTTAACTATTGCTATGATAGTATTGATGTGATCTATTCCTCCTTTCGTAGCGTGAAGGTGACAGTGTGCATGCTATGTTAGTACTTGGTTTAGTTGTGTTGATCTATCGTGCACTCTAAGGTTATTTAAATATGAACATCGAATATTGTGGAGCTTGTTAACTCCGGCATTGAGGGTTCGTGTAATCCTACACAGTTAGTGGTGTTCATCATCCAACAAGAGAGTGTAGAGTCTAGCACTTATCTATTTATTCTGTTATGTGATCAAAGTTGAGAGTGTCCACTAGTGAAAGTATGATCCCTAGGCCTTGTTTCCAATACTGCTATCGCTGCTTGTTTACTGTTTTACTGCATATGTACTGTCCGCAATATTACCACCATCAACCACACGCCAGTCCTGGGCAGCAAAGCACTTTTCTGGCGCCGTTACTACTGCTCATACTTATTCATACCACCTGTATTTCACTATCTCTTCGCCGAACTAGTGCACCTATTAGGTGTGTTGGGGACACAAGAGACTTCTTGCTTTGTGGTTGCAGGGTTGCATGAGAGGGATATCTTTGACCTCTTCCTCCCTGAGTTCGATAAACCTTGGGTGATCCACTTAAGGGAAACTTGCTGCTGTTCTACAAACCTCTGCTCTTGGAGGCCCAACACTGTCTACAAGAATAGAAGCACCCGTAGACATCAAGCACTTTTCTGGCGCCGTTGCCGGGGAGGAAAGGTAAAAGGCACTCATACTCCGGTTCCAGGTAACTAAGTACTTTTCTGGCGCCATTGTGTGTGTGCTCGAAGCTATTTCCTTTAGATCCTGCAATTGCATCTTTTTGTTTCTTGTTTACACTAGTTAGGCATAATGGAATACAACAAAAATATGAGAGATCTTTATGAACTGTATCTTGAATTAGGACATGATGTGTTTGAAGAGAGAATTAAAAAACCCATGGAACTTCATATGCATGCTAATGGGAATGTTATTAATATGAATGCTTTGAACACTATTGTTGCTAATGCTATGGAAAATTCTAAGCTTGGGGAAGCTGGTTTTGATGAGCATGATCTTTTTAGTCCCCCAAGAATTGAGGAGAAAATTTACTTTGATGATACTTTGCCTCCTATTTATGATGATTATAATGATAGTAGTCTTTTGGTTTCCACCTGTTATGGAGGATAAATTTGATTATGATTACAATCTGCCTCCTATGTTTGATGATGAGAATAATAATGATAGCTACTTTGTTGAATTTGCTCCCACTACAACTAATAAAATTGATTATGCCTATGTGGAGAGTAATAATTTTATGCATGAGACTCATGATAAGAATGATTTATGTGATAGTTACATTGTTGAGTTTGCTCATGATGCTACTGGACATTATTATGAGAGAGGAAAATATGGTTGTAGAAATTTTCATGTTACTAAAACACCTCTCTATGTGCTGAAATTTTTGAAACTACACTTGTTCTATCTTCCTATGCTTGTTACTTTGTTCTTCATGAACTTGTTTGTGTACAAGATTCCTTTTCATAGGAAGCATGTTAGACTTAAATGTGTTTTGAATTTGCCTCTTGATGCTCTCTTTTGCTTCAAATACTATTTCTTGCGAGTGCATCATTAAAACTGCTGAGCCCATCTTAATGGCTATAAAGAAAGAACTTCTTGGGAGATAACCCATGTGCTTATTTTACTACAGTACTTTGTTTTATATTTGTGTCTTGGAAGTTGTTACTACTGTAGCAACCTCTCCTTATCTTAATTTTGTTGCATAGTTGTGCCAAGTAAAGTCTTTGATAGTAAGGTTCATACTAGATTTGGATTACTGCGCAGAAACAGATTTCTGTCTGTCACGAATCTGGGTTGAATTCTCTGTAGGTAACTCAGAAAATTCCGCCAATTTACGTGAGTGATCCTCAGATATGTACGCAACTTTCATTAAATTTGATCATTTTCATTTGAGCAAGTCTGGTGCCTCTTAGAAATTCGTCTTTACGGACTGTTCTGTTTTGACAGATTCTGCCTTTTATTTTGCATTGCCTCTTTTGCTATGTGGGATGGATTTCTTTGTTCCATTAACTTCCAGTAGCTTTGGGCAATGTCCAGAAGTGTTAAGAATGATTGTGTCACCTCTGAACATGTGAATTTTTTATTGTGCACTAACCCTCTAATGAGTTGTTTTGAGTTTGGTGTGGAGGAAGTTTTCAAGGATCAAGAGAGGGAGATGATACAATATGATCAAGGAGAGTGAAAGCTCTAAGCTTGGGGATTCCCCGGTGGTTCACCCCTGCATATATCAAGAAGACTCAAGCGTCTAAGCTTGGGGATGCCCAAGGCATCCCCTTCTTCATCGACAACATTATCAGGTTCCTCTAGTGAAACTATATTTTTATTCCATCACATCTTATGCACTTTGCTTGGAGCGTCGGTTTGTTTTTGTTTTTGTTTTGTTTGAATAAAATGGATCCTAGCATTCTCTGTGTGGGAGAGAGACACGCTCCGCTGTTGCATATGGATAAATATGTCCTTAGGCTTTACTCATAGTATTCATGGCGAAAGTTTCTGCTTCGTTAAATTGTTGTATGGTTGGAAACGGGAAATGCTACATGTAGTAATTGCTAAAATGTCTTGGATAATGTGATACTTGGCAATTGTTGTGCTCATGTTTAAGCTCTTGCATCATATACTTTGCACCTATTAATGAAGAAATACATAGAGCTTGCTAAAATTTGGTTTGCATAATTGGTCTCTCTAAGGTCTAGATAATTTCTAGTAAAGTGTTTGAACAACAGGGAAGACGGTGTAGAGTCTTATAATGTTTACAATATGTCTTTTATGTGATTTTTGCTGCACCGCTTCATCCTTGTGTTTGTTTCAAATAGCCTTGCTAGCCTAAAGCCTTGTATCGAGAGGGAATACTTCTCATGCATCCAAAATCCTTGAGCCAACCACTATGCCATTTGTGTCCACCATACCTACCTACTACATGGTATTTCTCCGCCATTCCAAAGTAAATTGCTTGAGTGCTACCTTTAAAATTTCTAATCCTTCACCTTTGCAATATATAGCGCATGGGACAAATAGCCTAAAAACTATTGTGGTATTGAATATGTACTTATGCACTTTATCTCTTATTAAGTTGCTTGTTGTGCGATAACCATGTTCCTGGGGACGCCATCAACTACTCTTTGTTGAATATCATGTGAGTTGCTATGCATGTCCGTCTTGTCTGAAGTAAGGGAGATTTACCGCTAGAATGGTTAGAGCATGCATAATGTTAGAGAAGAACATTGGGCCGCTAACTAAAGCCATGATCCATGGTGGAAGTTTCAGTTTTGGACAAATATCCTCAATCTCATATGAGAAAATTAATAATTGTTGAATGCTTATGCATTAAAGAGGAGTCCATTATCTGTTGTCTATGTTGTCCCGGTATGGATGTCTAAGTTGAGAATAATCAATAGCGAGAAATCCAATGCGAGCTTTCTCCTTAGACCTTTGTACAGGCGACATAGAGGTACCCCTTTGTGACACTTGGTTAAAACATATGTATTGCGATGATAATCCAGGTAATCCGAGCTAATTAGAACAAGGTGCGGGCACTATTAGTATACTATGCATGAGGCTTGCAACTTGTAGGATATAATTTACATAACACATATGCTTTATTACTACCGTTGACAAAATTGTTTCTTGTTTTCAAAACCAAAGCTCTAGCACAAATATAGCAATCGATGCTTCCCTCTGCGAAGGGCCCTTTCTTTTACTTTTATTGTTGAGTCAGTTCACCTATTTCTCTCCATCTCAAGAAGCAAACACTTGTGTGAACTGTGCATTGATTCTTACATACTTGCATATTGCACTTGTTATATTACTTTACATTGACAACTACCCATGAGATATACATGTTATAAGTTGAAAGCAACCGCTAAAACTTAATCTTCCTTTGTGTTGCTTCAATACCTCTACTTTGAGTTATTGCTTTATGAGTTAACTCTTATGCAAGACTTATTGATGCTTGTCTTGAAGTACTATTCATGAAAAGTCTTTGCTTTATGATTCATCTGTTTACTCATGTCATTTACATTGTTTTGATCGCTGCATTCATTACATATGCTTACAATAGTATGATCAAGGTTATGATGGCATGTCACTCCAGAAATTATCTTTGTTATCGTTTACCTGCTCGGGACGAGCAGAAACTAAGCTTGGGGATGCTGATACGTCTCCGACGTATCGATAATTTCTTATGTTCCATGCCACATTATTGATGATATCTACATGTTTTATGCATGCTTTATGTCATATTTATGCATTTTACGGAACTAACCTATTGACGAGATGCCGAAGGGCCAGTTCCTGTTTTCTGCTGTTTTTGGTTTCAGAAATCCTAGTAAGGAAATATTCTCGGAATCGGATGAAATCAACGCCCAGCATCTTAGGATTGGACGAAGCTTCCAGAACACCCGAGAGTCGCCAGAGAAGGGCCACAGGCCAACCAGAAACTACCCTGGCGCGGCCAAGGGGGGGCTCGCGCCCCCCTGTTGTGTCGTCGCCTCGTTGACCTTCTGACGCCGCCTCTTCGCCTATATAAAGGTCCCTGACCTAAATCTTTGAGACGGAAGAGCCACGATACGAGAAACCATCCAGAGCTGCCGCCATCGCGAAGCCAAGATCTGGGGGACAGGAGTCTCCGTTCCGGCACGCCGTCGGGACGGGGAAGTGCCCCCGGAAGGCTTCTCCATCGACACCGCTGCCATCTCCACCGCCATCTTCATCACCGCTGCTGTCTCCCATGAGGAGGGAGTAGTTCTCCATCGAGGCTAAGGGGCTGTACCGGTAGCTATGTGGTTAATCTCTCTCCCTATGTACTTCAATACAATAATCTCATGAGCTGCCTTACATGATTGAGATTCATATGATGACGCTTGTAATCTAGATGTCATTATGCTAGTCAAGTGGATTTTACTTATGTGATCTCCGGAGACTCCTTGTCCCACGTGTGTAAAGGTGACAGTGTGTGCACCGTGTGGGTCTCTTAGGCTATATTTCACAGAATACTTATTCACTGTTATGAATGGCATAGTGAAGTGCTTATTTATATCTCTTTATGATTGCAATGTGTTTTGTATCACAATTTATCTGTGTGCTACTCTAGTGATGTTATTAAAGTAGTCTATTCCTCCTGCACGGTGTAATGGTGACAGTGTGTGCATCGTGTAGTACTTGGCGTAGGTTATGATTGTGATCTCTTGTAGATTATGAAGTTAACTATTGCTGTGATAGTATTGATGTGATCTATTCCTCCTTTCGTAGCGTGAAGGTGACAGTGTGCATGCTATGTTAGTACTTGGTTTAGTTGTGTTGATCTGTCGTGCACTCTAAGGTTATTTAAATATGAACATCGAATATTGTGGAGCTTGTTAACTCCGGCATTGAGGGTTCGTGTAATCCTACACAGTTAGTGGTGTTCATCATCCAACAAGAGAGTGTAGAGTCTAGCACTTATCTATTTATTCTGTTATGTGATCAAAGTTGAGAGTGTCCACTAGTGAAAGTATGATCCCTAGGCCTTGTTTCCAATACTGCTATCGCTGCTTGTTTACTGTTTTACTGCATCTGTACTGTCCGCAATATTACCACCATCAACCACACGCCAGTCCTGGGCAGCAAAGCACTTTTCTGGCGCCGTTACTACTGCTCATACTTATTCATACCACCTGTATTTCACTATCTCTTCGCCGAACTAGTGCACCTATTAGGTGTGTTGGGGACACAAGAGACTTCTTGCTTTGTGGTTGCAGGGTTGCATGAGAGGGATATCTTTGACCTCTTCCTCCCTGAGTTCGATAAACCTTGGGTGATCCACTTAAGGGAAACTTGCTGCTGTTCTACAAACCTCTGCTCTTGGAGGCCCAACACTGTCTACAAGAATAGAAGCACCCGTAGACATCAGTACATAAGAAGCTCCCCCTATATCTTGCAACCGTCTTCCATGGGTTAGCAATACAACATAGTGATAAGCATATAGATAATAAGATCATGCACACATAGATAACCATAGAAGACTCACATCCGGAGTTTACCATGCACACAGATAAGGTTCCAAACACATAGATAAAGTTTACAAACCAAATAAACTAAGAACATAGTTCGACACCACAAGGATAAATAGAATCACAAGCGATAAAAATCAAAGCCAACACGAGCTTGTGACTCCCCCATGCAAATACCCAACGGAGAGCAACCTAATAAGGTCTCACTCTCCCCCTTTGGCACCAAGGCACCAAAAAGGGACAGGAGAAACTACACGTCCCAAGGGTCGGCGTTAGCCCAGCCGGGAGGGAGGTTCGATGGAGCGCCGGGGTAGGGAGGAGTGTGAGGAGGAGACTCGATCTCAAGACCATCCGGAGGGAGAGGAACACCATGCCGAGAAACCCACTCAGCCTCCGGAGTGATATTCTCCTCGGATCTGGGAGGAGACACTTCCACATCAAGAGCCCTCATGATGCTCTTCTGACGAACCCGAGACTTCTTGGCTTCTGCATGCTACTGATACTGACGGTGATTGACTGCAGAGGTGAGGCAAAAAATCTGTCTCATGCGGTGAGCAAGCTTAGAAGCCCAGCTAGGTGGCTTCTCATCCATGGGGGGAACATCTTCTATGGGCGAGTTGTGGCGCTTGGTCCTCAGAACCTTCACTTCATGAGATGTGATGTTGAGAGGAATAGAGTGAAGGAGGGTAGTCTCACAAGTATCAACCCAAGTGTCCTCAATGAGCTTCATAATGTACGGAGCAAATGAGGGAAGCTTCTTCTCCATCACACATGACCACATCTCATTGTAGATGTAATCCATCACATCAAGCCTCTCACCGGTGCCCTTCTTAGCAAAGGAGTTTGCCATAAGATCCACTTCATGTAAATGTAACTCATCAAGGTTGCCACCCTTTGGTCCAATGGTTTCCCGGTAGACTCTAAGCATAATGTCCCAAGTAGGGAGAAGATCCGCACTCTTGCCCGGAATACCCCAACCTTTGATGTAGAGGTGCTCCAAGACTTCCTTGGTTTGAGCAAATGAACTATCATGGCACCTCCAACCATTCTCATCTACGCCCGGATAGCGAGGGTATCCAAGAGCATTTCCAAACTTTGCCAAGTTAGACTCAAGGAGTCTTTCATGAGTCATCCACCGAAAAGTTTTAGCTTCATCTTGATCAAAGTGAACGGTGGCATAGAATTGTTGGATCAAACCGATGTCATAATCCTTGTTGAGCTCCATAATGGGATAGAGCCCAAACTCACCACACATAGCATAGGCTTCTTCAAAGTACCTTGTAGCGGCCATCTTGCCGGTGTCAATAGCATGTTGAGGGGCTATCCCCTTCTTGAATGGCACATAGATCTCATAGAAGATCTCCTCTTGAGTCTTATTGTGGAACCGCTTATCCCCAACCCTATTGTTCCGAGGGGTGAGGTAAGGGTTCATATCCCAGAGCTCCTTGTACTCAAGATATTGCATGTTCTTTACCGACACATGGATATTCTTGCCTCGAACTGCGGGTGACTGATAACCCACAAGTATAGGGGATCGCGGCAGTCTTCGAGGGAAGTAAAACCCAAATTTATTGATTCGACACAAGGGAAGGTAAAGAATACTTATAAGCCTTAACAACTGAGTTGTCAATTCAGCTGCACCTGGAAAAGCACTAGCAATAGGGGTGATGTGAAAGTAGCAGTAATATGAGAGCAATAGTAACAGTAACACAGCAGTAGTAACACAGGAGCAATGGCACCGGAAAATAGTTGATACTACTTCCAATGACATGTAGAACGAGTATATGATGATGAAAGATGGACCGGGGTTCCCAGCGATCTACACTAGTGGTAACTCTCCAATAAGTGACAAGTGTTGGGTGAACAAATTACAGTTGGGCAATTGATAGGAATCAAAGCATTAAGATAGAACATCCAGATTATTAATCATGTAGGCATGTTTTCCAATTATAGTCGTACGTGCTCGCAATGAGAAACTTGCACAACATCTTTTGTCCTACCAGCCGGTGGCAGCCGGGCCTCAAGGGAATCTACTGGATATTAAGGTACTCCTTTTAATAGAGTACTGGAGCAAAGCATTAACACTCCGTGAAAACATGTGTCCCTCATATCACCGCCATCCCCTCCGGTTGTCCCGATTTCTGTCACTTCGGGGCCTTTGGTTCCGGACAGTGACATGTGCATACAACTTGTAGATACAATCTAAGCAATAAGTATAGAGCTCAAATCTAAGATCATGCCACTCGGGCCCTAGTGACAAGCATTAAGCATAACAAGATTGCAGCAACAATAACTTCACAAACTTTATAGATAGACTAATCATAATGTATCATCCATCGGATCCCAACAAACACAACACCGATTACATCAGATGAATCTCAATCATGTAAGACAGCTCATGAGATCATTGTATTGAAGTACATGGAGGAGAGAATACCAACTAGCTACTGCTAGAACCCGTAGTCCATGGTGGAACTACTCACGGAGCATGATGGAGGCGGTGGCGTCGATGGAGATGGCTTCCGGGGGCACTTCCCCATACCGGCAGGGTGCCGGAACAGAGACTTCTGTCCCCCGAATTGGAGTTTCGCGATGGCGGCGGCGCCCCTGGAGTCTTTCTGGAGTTTCGTCAATTGGTACTGTGTTTTTAGGTCGAAAGGGGTTTTATAGGCGAAGAGGCGGCGCAGGAGGGTGCCTGGGGGCTCCTCACCATAGGATGGCGCGGGCCCAGGCCAGGCCGCGCCGCCTTATGGTGTGGTGGCCCTCTGGCCCCTCTCCGACTCTTCTTCGGTGTTTTGGAGCCTTCCGGGAAAAATAGGAGGTTTGGCGTTGATTTCGTCCAATTCCGAGAATATTGCCCGAACAGCCTTTCTGGAACCAAAAACAGCAGAAACAGAACCGGCACTGTGGCATCTTGTTAATAGGTTAGTTCCGGAAAACGCATAAAAACATTATAAAGTGCAAGCAAAACATGTAAGTATTGTCATAAAACAAGCATGGAACATCAGAAATTATGGATACGTTGGAGACGTATCAGCATCCCCAAGCTTAGTTCCTGCTCGTCCCGAGCAGGTAAACGATAAAAAGAATAATTTCTGTAGTGACATGCTACTTACATAACATTGATCATACTATTACAAAGCATATGAAATGAATGAAGTGACTCAAGGCAATGATCTATAGTTGCTAACAAATAGATAACATATAGCAAAACTTTTCATGAAGAGTACTTTCAAGACAAGCATCAAAAGTCTTGCACAAGAGTTAACTCATAAAGCAATAAATTCAAAGTAAAGGCATTGAAGCAACAGAAAGGAAGATATAAGTTTCAGCGGTTGCTTTCAACTTTCAACATGCATATCTCATGGATAATTGTCAACATAAAGTAATATGATGAATGCAAATATGCAAGTATGTAAGAATCAATGCACAGTTAACACAAGTGTTTGCTTCTTGAGGTGGAAGGAAATGGGTAAACTGACTCAACATAAAAGTAGAAGAATGGTCTTCCAAAGAGGAAAGCATCGATTGCTATATTTGTGCTAGAGCTTTGATTTTGAAAACATATAGAGAGCATAAAAAGTAAAATTTTGAGAGGTGCTTGTTGTTGTCAACGAATGGTAGTGGGCACTCTAACCCCCTTGCCAGACAAACCTTCAAAGAGCGGCTCCCATGAATTATTTTTATTTTTGGGTGGCACTCCTTCCAACCTTTCTTTCACAAACCATGGCTAACCGAATCCTCGGGTGCCTGCCAACAATCTCATACCATGAAGGAGTGCCTTTTTATTTTAGTTTTATTATGATGACACTCCTCCCCACCTTTGCTTTCTCAAGCCATGGCTAACCGAATCCTTCGGGTGCCGTCCAACAATCACATACCATGGAGGAGTGTCTATTTAGTTTAATTAATTTGGGACTGGGAATCCCATTGCCAGCTCTTTTTGAAAAATTATTGGATAAGCGGATGAAGCCACTAGTCCATTGGTGAAACTTGCCCAACAAGATTGAAAGATAAAACACCACATACTTCCTCATGAGCTATAAAACATTGACACAAATTGAGAAGCATTTTGAATTGTTTAAAGGTAGCACTCAAGCAATTTACTTTGGAATGGCAGGAAATACCACATAGTAGGTAGGTATGGTGGACACAAATGGCATAGGTTTTGGCTCAAGGTTTTGGATGTACGAGAAGCATTTCCTCTCAGTACAAGGCTTAGGCTGGCAAGGTTGTTTGAAGCAAACACAAGTATGAACCGGTACAGCAAAACTCACATAAGAACATGTTGCAAGCATTATAATACTCTACACTATCTTCCTTGTTGCTCAAACACTTTTACCAGAAAATATCTAGACCTTAAGAGAGACCAATCATGCAAACCAATTTTAACAAGCTCTACAGTAGTTCTCCACTAATAGGTTTAAACTACATGAAAAAACTTAATCATGATCTACTTGAGAGCTCAAAACAATTGCCAAGTGTCAAATTATCCAAGACATATGAGGCATTTTATGTTTCCAACCAAATAACCATAAGTATTGTAGCTTCCAACTTTTATCATTGAACATTAAAAGTAAAACGAAGAACAAGTGTTCATATGAAAAAGCGGAGCGTGTCTCTCTCCCACACAAGGATTGCTAGGATCCACTCTTATTCAAACACAAACAAAAATAAAAGCACACAGACGCTCCAAGTAAAGCACATATGATGTGACCGAATAAAAATATAGTTTCAATAGAAGAAACCTGATAAGTTGATGAAGAAGGGGATGCCTTGGGCATCCCCAAGCTTAGACGCTTGAGTCTTCTTGAAATATGCAGGGATGAACCACGGGGACATCCCAAGCTTAGACTTTTCACTCTTCTTGATCATATATCATCCTCCTCTCTTGACCCTTGAAAACTTCCTTCACACCAAACTTCTCATAAACTTCATTAGAGGGGTTAGTACTCAAAAAAATTGAATCCACCTTGGTCCTGTAGTGACACATTGCAAGTACTCAATAAAACATTAGCTACAGCTCTCCATGTCTAGAAAACCTCGCTTAAAGTCCACAAGAGACAATGCAAAAAACAGAGACAGAATCTGCCAAAACAGAACAGCCAGTAAAGACGAATTTTAAAGAAATATTTCCGTCGCTCAAATCAGAAAACTCAAAACTAATGAAAGTTGCATACATATCTCAGGAACACGCACGTAAATTGGCATATTTTTCTGATTTACCTACAGAGAAAACAGCCCAGATTCGTGACAGATAGAAATCTGTTTCTGCGCAGAAATCCAAATCTAGTATCAACCTTCGATTAGAGGCTTCACTTGGCACAACAAAACACAAAACTAAGATAAGGAGAGGTTGCTACAGTAGTAAACAACTTCCAAGACACAAATATAAAACAAAGTACTGTAGCAAAATAACATATGGGTTATCTCCCAAGAAATTCTTTCTTTATAGCCATTAAGATGGGCTCAGCAGTTTTAATGATGCACTCGCAAGAAATAGTATTTGAAGCCAAAGAGAGCATCGAGAAGCAAATTCAAAACACATTTAAGTCTAACATGCTTCCTATGCAAAGGAATCTTGTAAATAAACAAGTTCATGAAAAGCAAAGTAACAAGCATAGGAAGATAGAACAAGCGTAACTTCAAAATTTTGAGCACATAGAGAGGTGTATTAGTACCATGAAAATTTCTACTACCATATTTTCCTCTCTCATAATAATTTTCAGTAGCTTCATGAATAAACTCAACAATATAACTATCACATGCAGCATACTTTTCATGATCCACAAACATATAATTTTTATCAAGTTCAAGAATAGTGGAATTAAAACTTTCAAACTTTCTTTTATTAATAATATAACAAGGTAGTTGATCAATCTCAAGAGATATGGGACTCATAGAATAAGTCAAGAACTCTCCAATCCCATTTTCATTAGTAGTACAATTAATATTATCAAGTAACATAGGACCATCATCTAGAGCTTTATCATAAACATTTGCCAAGCAAAATTCTTTAGTACCATGCATTTCGACATCAGGCACAAACAAAGCATTATCATAAGATTTATCAAAATAGCATAGATTATCATAGATAACAGTAGCATAATTATTCTCACAAGTATTACTCATAGGTACAATTTCAAGAGAATCCACAGGAACATAACATTCAACCTCTTCCGGTAAGCATGGAGGACAATCAAATAGTGTAAGAGATAAAGAGTTACTCTCATTAGAAGGTTGGCATGGGTAGCTAATCCATTCTTCCTCCTTTTGTTCATCACTCTCCTCTTATTTTTCATCCAATGAGCTTTCAGGTTCATCAATTTCTTCTTCCACCAGTTCCTGCAAATTGTGAGTGCATTCTTGTGCATTAATGAGTCTCTCTTTATAATCAATGATATAAGGATTACCACTGTAGCATTCTATGCAAGAATTAAGGATAGTAGAGACATAATCTTTAAGGTCCTTACAAATAGCACAAGTTTCATAATTCTCAACCATGAAGGATTCTATCTCGGAGGCTCCCATAAATAAGACAAATTGTTCTACCTCTTCGAACCCATAATGAATATAGCAATTCCGATTATAGTTCTTAATTAAAAATTCCTCACTAAAGCCACATTGAAATTTAAGATGTTTAGTATCCTGTTGAGAGCAACAGTTTATATCATGGCGTCTAAGCAAGATTCTAGCCATTGTATTCAATTTTTCCATCATAGCACTCATTATTTTACCAGTTCTTGATTCTCTATAATTATTATAACATTCTATGAGCTCCAAGTAGGTTGTAGGTTCTCCCATAATAGCAGTTTTTAATTTTTAGATTTTTCAAAATTTTATGGATTTTCAGGTATATGAGGAAAGTAAAACAAGACAAAAAGAAACTAAGCAAAAGTAAACTAAGCAAAATAATACTAGACAGAAATAAACTAAGCACAAATAAACTAGACAAAAGTAAACTAAGCAAAACAAAATAAAATAAAACAGAGAGAGAGGTAGAGTGTACTCCCCGGGTGAACTTATGAGTAGAGCTATGCCTCCCCGGCAACGGCGCCAGAAAACGGTCTTGATAACTCACAAGTAAAGGGGATCGCGGTAGTCTTCGAGGGAAGTAAAACCCAAATTTATTGATTCGACACAAGGGGAGGTAAAGAATACTTATAAGCCTTAACAACTGAGTTGTCAATTCAGCTGCACCTGGAAAAGCACTAGCAACAGGGGTGATGTGAAAGTAGCAGTAATATGAGAGCAATAGTAACAGTAACACAGCAGTAGTAACACAGGAGCAATGGCACCGGAAAATAGTTGATACTACTTCCAATGACATGTAGAACGAGTATATGATGATGAAAGATGGACCGGGGTTCCCAGCGATCTACACTAGTGGTAACTCTCCAATAAGTGACAAGTGTTGGGTGAACAAATTACAGTTGGGCAATTGATAGGAATCAAAGCATTAAGATAGAACATCCAGATTATTAATCATGTAGGCATGTTTTCCGATTATAGTCGTACGTGCTCGCAATGAGAAACTTGCACAACATCTTTTGTCCTACCAGCCGGTGGCAGCCGGGCCTCAAGGGAATCTACTGGATATTAAGGTACTCCTTTTAATAGAGTACCGGAGCAAAGCATTAACACTCCGTGAAAACATGTGTCCCTCACATCACCGCCATCCCCTCCGGTTGTCCCGATTTCTGTCACTTCGGGGCCTTTGGTTCCGGACAGTGACATGTGCATACAACTTGTAGATACAATCTAAGCAATAAGTATAGAGCTCAAATCTAAGATCATGCCACTCGGGCCCTAGTGACAAGCATTAAGCATAAGAAGATTGCAGCAACAATAACTTCACAAACTTTATAGATAGACTAATCATAATGTATCATCCATCGGATCCCAACAAACACAACACCGATTACATCAGATGAATCTCAATCATGTAAGGCAGCTCATGAGATCATTATATTGAAGTACATGGAGGAGAGAATACCAACTAGCTACTGCTAGAACCCGTAGTCCATGGGGGAACTACTCACAGAGCATGATGGAGGCGGTGGCGTCGATGGAGATGGCTTCCGGGGGCACTTCCCCGTCCCGGCAGGGTGCCGGAACAGAGACTTCTTTCCCCCGAATTGGAGTTTCGCGATGGCGGCGGCGCCCCTGGAGTCTTTCTGGAGTTTCGTCAATTGGTACTGTGTTTTTAGGTCGAAAGGGGTTTTATAGGCGAAGAGGCGGCGCAGGAGGGTGCCTGGGGGCTCCTCACCATAGGCTAGCGCGGGCCCAGGCCAGGCCGCGCCGCGCCGCCTTATGGTGTGGTGGCCCTCTGGCCCCTCTCCGACTCTTCTTCGGTGTTGTGGAGCCTTCCGGGAAAAATAGGAGGTTTGGCGTTGATTTCGTCCAATTCCGAGAATATTGCCCGAACAGCCTTTCTGGAACCAAAAACAGCAGAAAACAGGAACTGGTACTGTGGCATCTTGTTAATAGGTTAGTTCCGGAAAACGCATAAAAACATTATAAAGTGCAAGCAAAACATGTAAGTATTGTCATAAAACAAGCATGGAACATCAGAAATTATGGATACGTTGGAGACGTATCAATGACTTATGCCTTTGAGCCGATTGCTGACGAGCGGTGAGCTTGGATGGTCTAGTTTGCTCAAATTCTTCTCCAATCTCATCCACATGAGCCTTGCGTCTCTTCTTGGAACCACATGGGATGCAATCAACAGGATAGGAATGCACACAAGCAAGGAGACCAAAACCAGAGCCTGCACAGGATATTGAGTAAACAGCAGAAAACTGGCCAGGCCGGAAGTTCCGGTGAGAACCGGCGGAAGTTCCGCCCCGGCGAGCAGGGCCGGAACATTCGGCTGTTCGAAAACAGTAGCATTTTCTCACCAGATCTGCGGCAATGGCTTGGTGAACTGCATTACCACAACATCCTATGCAAGATCTAGTAGGGAAAAGGCATCTAGAGATGTTCTACCATAGCTTAGCCTAGAGTATGCCCTATAGTTCATCTAGTGAGGTCTACCCACACATAGAGAGGGAAAGGGCACAAACCGGGAGGAGCCATGGTGGAGGAGAGGGAGGGGATGCCAATCCACGGAGCCGATCCGGCGGAGGCCGCCGGAGGAGGGAGATCCGGCCGGAGAGGGTGCAGCCACCACAGGGAGAGAGAGAGCTCCAAACAGATCTTGGATGGGGGAAAGTGGGGAGCAGGAACTGCCTCCCCGTTCCCGACCGGTTAAGTGGTGGAATCGTAAGGGCGAAAGTTCCGCTCGTTGGAGCCGGAACTTCCGTTCCCGTAGAAACCACACCAACCCGATCAAGAACAGTGGGCAGGATCTGGCAAACAAAGTCCATCCGGAAGTACCGGCCGAAACGACCGGAACTTCCGGTGAAGCAGAAAAAACTGTGCCAGAAACAGGATTTGACATGGAATTGGTGCACTCGTTGAGGGAAGAGGATATGGCTTAGATGAGATAGGCTTAGGACAGATGCGCCAAACTGTAAGATGGTACATGATCACTCATTTTTGCAAATAATGCAAATGAAGGCCAAAAGTGAGTGATTTCCCATAAACAAGGAGATGTCAATAAAATCCAATGAAGATCCAAATAACTCCAACTCTTCAAAAGGAAGAGTGTGGTGGCCTAGGCCACCATATATGAGTGTTATGGTATGACACCGTGAAGATATATCTTGGGTCCAAAACACTACTCATCATTGAAGCTCACATATCAACATATGATATAACGAGAATGATATTTTTAATGTTGGCATTATGGGCGAGGGATAGCTCAATAATTTAAACCGCACTCCCCCTATTTCCATGCACACATCTAAACCAAATAAAGTTTTGAGACAAAGGTGTGTTTGCAAGATGGTCAAGCTATACTCCTTGAATCAATGATATTTAGCTCATTCCTCAAATAAGAGAACCTTGCTTCATCAAGAGGCTTCGTGAATATATCGGCAAGTTGATCTTTGGTAGGAACATAGATAAGCTCAATATCACCACGGGCAACATGATCCCTAATGAAATGATTCCGGATCTCAATATGCTTCGTTCTTGAATGTTGCACCGGATTATAGGCAATCTTGATGGCACTTTCATTGTCACATAATAGAGGCACTTTGTCACAAATGACACCGTATTCCTTTAAAGTTTGCCTCATCCATAACAATTGAGTGCATCCACTTGCGGCGGCAACATATTCGGCTTCGGCGGTGGAGAGAGATATACAATTTTGCTTCTTAGAAGACCAACATACCAAGGACCTACCAAGGAATTGGCAAGCCCCGGAAGTTGATTTCCTATCATCCTTGTCTCCCGCCCAATCCGCATCGGTGTATCCATTGAGAATAAAACTTGAGCCTTTGGGGTACCAAATACCATATCTTGGGGTATCAACCAAATACCGAAAGATTCTTTTGAGAGCCATAATGTGGCTCTCTTTAGGAGAAGCTTGATACCTTGCACACACACCAACACTCAACACTATGTCCGGTCTAGATGCACAAAGGTAAAGCAAGGATCCAATCATGGAGCGATATACCTTTTGATCCACCTCTTTACCATTGGGATCAAGTGCAAGATGACATTTAGTAACCATAGGAGTGGCTACACCCTTCAACTCGGTCATCTTGAACCTCTTGAGCATGTCTTGGAGATATTTTGCTTGGTTGATGAAGGTTCCTTTCCTCAATTGCTTGATCTCAAAACCAAGGAAGAACTTCATCTCTCCCATCATAGACATCTCAAACTTATCGGTCATAATCTTTGAGAATTCATCATTGAAAGCTTTGTTAGTAGAGCCAAAGATAGTATCATCAACATATAATTGGCAAACGAAAAGCTCCCCATTGACCCTCTTAGTAAAAAGAGTGGGATCGATTAGCCCAACATCAAACCCACGGTCTACCAATAATTCTTTAAGGTGCTCGTACCAAGCTCTAGGAGCTTGTTTGAGACCATAAAGTGCTTTATCAAGCTTATAGACATGGTTATGGAAGTTGAGATCCTCAAACCCCGGGGGTTGCTTAACATAAACCTCTTCATGCAAAGGACCATTAAGAAATGCACTTTTCACATCCATTTGTTGTAACTTAAAGTTATGATGCGATGCATAAGCAAGAAGGATACGGATGGACTCAAGGCGAGCCACGGGAGCATAGGTTTCTCCAAAGTCAATTCCCTCAACTTGAGAGAACCCTTGAGCCACCAATCTTGCCTTGTTCCTCACAACATTTCCAAACTCATCTTGCTTGTTCTTGAATATCCATTTAGTGCCTATAACATTGCGGCACCCCTTTGGCTTCTCTACTAAGGTCCATACTTTGTTGCGCTTGAAGTTGTTGAGTTCTTCGTGCATAGCTTCCAACCAATCCGAATCTTCAAGGGCTTCAAATACTTTCTTGGGTTCCACTAAGGAGATATAAGCATGATGATTGCTAAAGCTAGCCAATTGCCTTCTTGTGGAAACCTTTGCCCTTACATCACCAAGAACCTTGTCATGTGTGTGTCCACGAAGTTCAAGGTTCCTATCTCTTCTTGCGAGACGACGGGCCTTGATGTCTACGCCCCCTCCTTTTCCTGTAGACAGTGTTGGGCCTCCAAGAGCAGAGGTTTGTAGAACAGCAGCAAGTTTTCCCTTAAGTGGATCACCCAAGGTTTATCGAACTCAGGGAGGAAGAGGTCAAAGATATCCCTCTCATGCAACCCTGCAACCACAAAGCAAGAAGTCTCTTGTGTCCCCAACACACCTAATAGGTGCACTAGTTCGGCGAAGAGATAGTGAAATACAGGTGGTATGAATATATATAAGCAGTAGCAACGGAACCAGAAAAGTGCTTTGCCCAGGACAGTAAACAAGCAGCAAGAATACACAGTAGTAACGCAAAGAAACAAGAAACAAGCAGCGATAGCAGTATTTAGGAACAAGGCCTAGGGATCATACTTTCACTAGTGGACACTCTCAACATTGATCACATAACAGAATAGATAAATGCATACTCTACACTCTTGTTGGATGATGAACACCATTGCGTAGGATTACACGAACCCTCAATGCCGGAGTTAACAAGCTCCACAATTCAATGTTCATATTTAAATAACCTTAGAGTGCAAGATAGATCAACACAACCAAACCAAGTACTAACATAGCATGCACACCGTAACCTTCACACTATGAAAGGAGGAATAGATCGCATCAATACCATCATAGTAATAGTTAACTTCACAATCTACAAGAGATCATGATCATAAACTACGCCAAGTACTACATGATGCACACACTGTCCACTTTACATCATGCAGGAGGAATAGAGTACTTTAATAACATCACTAGAGTAGCACATAGATAAATTGTGATACAAAACTCATATGAATCTCAATCATGTAAAGCAGCTCATGAGATTATTGTATTGAAGTACATAGGAGAGAGATTAACCACATAGCTACCGGTACAGCCCCGAGCCTCGATGGAGAACTACTCCCTCCTCATGGGAGACAGCAGCGGTGATGAAGATGGCGGTGGTGTCGATGGAGAAGCCTTCCGGGGGCACTTCCCCGTCCCGGCGGCGTGCCGGAACAGAGACTCCTGTCCCCCAGATCTTGGCTTCGCGATGGCGGCGGCTCTGGATGGTTTCTCGTACCGTGGCTTTTCCGTATCGAGGTTTTAGGTCCAGCGGCTTTATATAGGCGAAGAGGCGGCGTCAGAAGGTCGAAGGGGCGCCGACACTATAGGGGGGCGCGGGCCCCCCCTAGGCCGCGCCGGCCTATGGTTTGGTGGGCCTGTGCCCCCTCTCTGGCGGTTCTCGTGTGTTCTGGATGCTTCCGGGCAAAATAGGAACCTGGGCGTTGATTTCGTCCAATTCCGAGAATATTTCTTTACTAGGATTTCTGAAACCAAAAACAGCAGAAAACAGAATCGGCACTTCGGCATCTTGTTAATAGGTTAGTTCCAGAAAATGCACGAATATGACATAAAGTGTGCATAAAACATGTAGATATCATCAATAATGTGGCCTGGAACATAAGAAATTATCGATACGTCGGAGACGTATCAGCATCCCCAAGCTTAGTTTCTGCTCGTCCCGAGCAGGTAAACGATAACAAAGATAATTTCTGGAGTGACATGCCATCATAAACTTGATCATATTGTAAACATATGTAATGAATGCAGCGATCAAAACAATGTATATGACATGAGTGAACAAGTGAATCATACAGCAAAGACTTTTCATGAATAGTACTTAAAGACAAGCATCAATAAGTCTTGCATAAGAGTTAACTCATAAAGCAATAATTCATAGTAAAGCATTGAAGCAACACAATGGAAGATTAAGTTTCAGCGGTTGCTTTCAACTTGTAACAAGTATATCTCATGGATAGTTGTCAACATAGAGTAATATAACAAATGCAATATGCAAGTATGTAGGAATCAATGCACTGTTCACACAAGTGTTTGCTTCTTGAGATGGAGAGAAATAGGTGAACTGACTCAACATAAAAGTAAAAGAATGGTCCTTCAAAGAGGAAAGCATCGATTGCTATATTTGTGCTAGAGCTTTGATTTTGAAAACAAGAAACAATTTTGTCAACGGTAGTAATAAAGCATATGTATCATGTAAATTATATCTTACAAGTTGCAAGCCTCATGCATAGTATACTAATAGTGCCCACACCTTGTCCTAATTAGCTTGGACTACCGGATCATCGCAATGCACATGTTTTAACCAAGTGTCACAAAGGGGTACCTCTATGCCGCCTGTACAAAGGTCTAAGGAGAAAGCTCGCATTGGATTTCTCGCTATTGATTATTCTCAACTTAGACATCCATACCGGGACAACATAGACAACAGATAATGGATTCCTCTTTTATGCATAAGCATGTAGCAACAATTAATTTTCTCATATGAGATTGAGGATATATGTCCAAAACTGAAACTTCCACCATGGATCATGGCTTTAGTTAGCGGCCCAATGTTCTTCTCTAACAATATGCACGCTCTAACCATAAGGTGGTAGATCGCCCTTACTTCAGACAAGACGAACATGCATAGCAACTCACATGATATTCAACAAAAGGTAGTTGATGGCGTCCCCAGGAACATGGTTATCACACAACGAGCAACTTAATAAGAGATAAAGTGCATAAGTACACATTCAATACCACAATAGTTTTTAGGCTATTTGTCCCATGAGCTATATATTGTAAAGGTGAAGAATGGAAATTTAAAGGTAGCACTCAAGCAATTTACTTTGGAATGGCGGAGAAATACCATGTAGTAGGTAGGTATGGTGGACACAAATGGCATAGTGGTTGGCTCAAGTATTTTGGATGCATGAGAAGTATTCCCTCTCGATACAAGGTTTAGGCTAGCAAGGCTATTTGAAACAAACACAAGGATGAAGCGGTGCAGCAAAACTCACATAAAAGACATATTGAAAACATTATAAGACTCTACACCGTCTTCCTTGTTGTTCAAACTCAATACTAGAAATTATCTAGACTTTAGAGAGACCAAATATGCAAACCAAATTTTAGCATGCTCTATGTATTTCTTCATTAATAGGTGCAAAGTATATGATGCAAGAGCTTAAACATGAGCACAACAATTGCCAAGTATCACATTACCCAAGACATTATAGCAATTACTACATGTATCATTTTCCAATTCCAACCATATAACAATTTAACGAAGAAGAAACTTCGCCATGAATACTAAAAGCTAAGAACACATGTGTTCATACGAACCAGCGGAGCGTGTCTCTCTCCCACACAAGCATTTATTCAAACAAAAACAAAAACAAAAGCACACGGACGCTCCAAGTAAAGTACAAAAGATGTGACCGAATAAAAATATAGTTTCAGGGGAGAAACCTGATAATTTGTCGATGAAGAAGGGGATGCCTTGGGCATCCCCAAGCTTAGACGCTTGAGTCTTCTTGAAATATGCAGGGATGAACCACCGGGGCATCCCCAAGCTTAGACTTCTCACTCTCCTTGATCATACTATATCATCCTCCTCTCTTGACCCTTGAAAACTTCCTTCACACCAAACTCGAAACAAACTCATTAGAGGGTTAGTGCATAATCAAAAACTCACATGTTCAGAGGTGACACAATCATTCTTAACACTTCTGGACATTGCTCAAAGCTACTGGAAGTTAATGGAACAAAGAAATCCATCCCACATAGCAAAAGAAGCAATGCGAAATAAAAGACAGAATCTGTCAAAACAGAACAGTCCGTAAAGACGAATTTTATTGAGGCACCAGACTTGCTCAAATGAAAATGCTCAAATTGAACGAAAGTTGCGTACATATCTGAGGATCACTCACATAAATTGGCATAATTTTCTGAGTTACCTACAGAGAATTTTGCCCAGATTCGTGACAGCAAAGAAATCTATTTCTGCGCAGTAATCCAAATCTAGTATCAACCTTGCTATCAAAGACTTTACTTGGCACAACAAAACACAAAACTAAGATAAGGAGAGGTTGCTACAGTAGTAAACAACTTCCAAGACTCAAAATAAAATAAAAGTACTGTAGCAAAATAACACATGGGTTATCTCCCAAGAAGTTCTTTCTTTATAGCCATTAAGATGGGCTCAGCAATTTTAATGATGCACTCGCAAGAAATAGTATTCGAAGCAAAAGAGAGCATCAAGAAGCAAATCCAAAACACATTTAAGTCTAACATGCTTCCTATGCATAGGAATCTTGTAAATAAACAAGTTCATGAATAGCAAAGTAACAAGCATAGGAAGATAAAACAAGTGTAGCTTCAAAAATTTCAGCACATAGAGAGGTGTTTTAGTAACATGAAAATTTCTACAACCATATTTTCCTCTCTCATAATAACTTCCAGTAGCATCATGAGCAAACTCAACAATATAACTATCACATAAAGCATTCTTATCATGAGTCTCATGCATAAAATTATTACTCTCCACATAAGCATAATCAATTTTATTAGTTGTAGTGGTAGCAAATTCAACTAAGTAGCTATCATATATAGGAGGTATATTGTAATCATAATCGAATTCATCCTCCATAACAGGTGGTAACAAAAGACTACTATCATTATAATCATCATAAATAGGAGGCAAAGTATCATCAAAGAAAATTTCCTCCTCAATGCTTGGGGGACTAAAAAGATCATGCTCATCAAAACCAGCTTCCCCAAGCTTAGAATTTTCCATAGCATTAGCAACAATAGTGTTCAAAGCATTTATATCAATAACATTCCCATTAGCATGCATATAAAGTTCCATGGGTTTTTTAATTCTCTCTTCAAACACATCATGTCCTAATTCAAGATAAAGTTCATAAAGATCTCTCATATTTTTGTTGTTTTCCATTATGCCTTACTAGTGTAAACAAGAAACAAAAAGTTGCAATTGCAGGATCTAAAGGAAATAGCTTCGAGCACAAACACAATGGCGCCAGAAAAGAACTGTTACCTGGAACAGAAGTATGAGTGCCTTTTACCTTTCCTCCCCGGCAACGGCGCCAGAAAATAGCTTGATGTCTGATGACCCACAAGTATAGGGGATCGCAACAGTCTTCGAGGGAAGTAAAACCCAATTTATTGATTCGACACAAGGGGAGACAAAGAACACTTGAAAGCCTTAACAGTGGAGTTGTCAATTCAGCTGCACGTGGAAACAGACTTGCTCGCAAGGGTTTATCAGTAGTAACAGTTTTATAGCAGTAGCAGTAGTGAAATAACAGTAGCAGAGTAACAAAGACAGCAGTAGTGATTTTAGTAAACAGCAGGATTAAAATACTGTAGGCACGGGGACGGATGAACGGGCGTTGCATGGATGAGAGAAACTCATGTAACAATCATAGCAGGGCATTTGCAGATAATAATAAAACGGTGTCCAAGTACAAAGCAATCAATAGGCATGTGTTCCATATATAGTCGTGCGTGCTCGCAATGAGAAACTTGCACAACATCTTTTGTCCTACCAGCCGGTGGCAGCCGGGCCTCAAGGGAAACTACTGGATATTAAGGTACTCCTTTTAATAGAGTACCGAAGCAAAGCATTAACACTCCGTGAACACATGTGATCCTCACATCGCTACCATTCCCTCCGGTTGTCCCAATTCTTGTCACTTCGGGGCCATTGGTTCCGGACAGCGACATGTGTATACAACTTATAGGTAAGACCATAAATAATGAATATCTTGATGAAACAATAACATGTTCAGATCTGAGATCATGGCACTCGGGCCCTAGTGACAAGCATTAAGCATAACAAGTTGCAACAATATCATCAAAGTACCAATTACGGACACTAGGCACTATGCCCTAACAATCTTATGCTATTACATGACCAATCTCATCCAATCCCTACCATCCCCTTCGGCCTACAGCGGGGGAATTACTCACACATGGATGGGGGAAACATGGCTGGTTGATGTAGAGGCGTTGGCGGTGATGGCGGCGATGATCTCCTCCAATTCCCCGTCCCGGCGGAGTGCCAGAACGGAGACTTCTGGCTCCCGCGACGGAGTTTCGCGATGTGGCGGCGTTCTGGAGGGTTTCTGGCGACTTCGACTTCTCTTCGTGCATTTTTAGGTCGAGGCCGATAAATAGTCCGAAGGAGGGCGTCGGAGGCCGGCCGAGGGGGCCACACCACATGGCCGCGCGGGCCCCCCTGGGCCACGCCGCCCTATGGTGTGGGGCCCTCGGGCCTCCACCTTAATTGTCCTTCTGGCTCCGTCAGTATTCTGGGAAAATAGGGCCTTCTGCATAAATTCCGAGGATTTTCCCGAAACTTGGATTTCTGCACAAAAACGAGACACCAGAACAGTTCTGCTGAAAACAGCGTTAGTCCGTGTTAGTTGCATCCAAAATACACAAATTAGAGGCAAAACAATAGCAAAAGTGTTTGGGAAAGTAGATACGTTTTGGACGTATCAACTCCCCCCAAGCTTAGCTTATTGCTTGTCCTCAAGCAATTCAGTTAACAACTGAGCGATAAAAGAACTTTCACGAACACATTTGCTCATATGATGTATATATTCTCATGCTATGGCTAATACTTAAGTAATTCATAGCGAGATACATGCAAATAAGATCATATAGCAGCTATGTCAATCATGAAGAAGTACCAACAATTAATAATAAGCATTATGAATCATGTATATAAGCAGGATTGCAATGTTCATAAGAGAGTATGATAAAGTGGTATCTCGCTTGCCTGTATTTGATTGGCAAAACATAAATGCCCGGGCACCTCTGGAGTTCATAGAAAGACTAGAAGTAGTGATTGTCAAAGATAAAAGCATCAAAGTTATACCACAATCAATCATATTTTGAGACAAGCATATTATACTAAGAATGACAGTTGTGCTCTCAAGATAGTGCTCAAAGAAATAATGGAGACACAACATAGAAGTAAAAGATCAACCCTTCGCAGAGGGAAGCAGGGATTAACATGCGCTAGAGCTTTTCATTTTTGAAATCAGGAGTAAAATTATTTTGAGAGGTGTTTGTTGTTGTCAACGAATGGTAATGGGTACACCAACTACCTCGCCAACCGAACTCCCAAGAGCGGCTCCCATGAATTATTGCATATTTATTTGGCACTCCTTCCAACCTTTCTTACACAAACCATGGCTAACCGAATCCTCGGGTGCCTGCCAACAATCTCATACCATGAAAGAGTGCCTTTTTATTTTAGTTTTATTATGATGATGACACTCCCCCCAACCTTTGCTTACACAAGCCATGGCTAACCAAATCCTCGGGTGCCGTCCAACAATCACAAACCATGGAGGAGTGTCTATTTAAGTTAATTAATTCGGGACTGGGAATCCCATTGCGAGCTCTTTTTGCAAAATTATTGGATAAGCGGATGTGCCACTAGTCCATGTGAGAGTCCGTCAAAAGTAAATGACAAGGTTGAAAGCTAAACACCACATACTTCCTCATGAGCTATGAAACATAAACACAAATTGAGAAGCATTTTGAAGGTTTTAAAGGTAGCGCATGAGAATTTACTTGGAATGGTTTGAAATGCCATGCATAGGTATTTATGGTGGATACTTTGGAACAACTTGGTTTTCATGTGTTTGGAAGCACGAGCAGCGTTCCCGCTCAGTACAAGTGAAGGCTAGCAACAGACTAGAGAGCGACAAATCAAGAGAGCAGTAACTGTCATAATCATGCTTGCGGCAAAATAAATTAACGGAGGCATAAAAGTGATACAAGAACTCTGAAGCAATATAGATCATCGAGGCTTAATTGACTTTTTGCTCAGTCATATGCATGCGTGAGCATGTGCCAAGTCGATATAAATGAATTATTCAGAGGAGGATACCACAATGCCATACTTACTTATGAATAAAACAATGCAAGCAAACATCCATGACATGCTACTCATATTAATAAATTGGAGCTAAACATGAGAGATCATAAACTACTAGACTTTCTCAAATAACATATACCTCATATGAACCAACTAAGCATGCTCACATGGATGAGTATATGTACAAAAATGAAAACAAATAGAGTTCATACCAGCCTCTCACCACAATCCAATTGTCGTAGATCGTCATTATTGCCTTTTCACTTGTGCAACTTGGATCATATGAAATGAAAACCATGCTCCAGCCACCGAAGACCATTGAACTCAAAAAGAACTTTACAAAATCAAAGAAGAACAGCAAATATTTTTGGTGTTTTCGAATTTGAGAACAAGAACAAGAGGAAACAAACAAACAAAGCAAAATCTTTTTGGGTTTTCTTATAGCAAACTAGCAATAGCAAATAAAGCGAAACAAATGCAAGAAACCAAAGCAAACAAATTATGAAGAGGAACAACAGAAATATTTTTGGTCTTTTTGTGTTTTGGAAAAGAAACAAAGCAAGAACAAGAAATAGCAAACTAAAAGAAACACAGAAAAGCGAGATGGCAGAAATCTGCCAAAACCTGACAGCAGTATAGAAATCGATTTTTACAAACATCTTACGTTGCTCAGCTCGAAAAGTGTTCAACTAATGAAAGTTAGATAACAACCTGGGGAACCTGCACAAAAATTGGCAGCTCAAAATAACGTTCTGGCTGTGCGCACGAATTTTTCTAGTAACAGTCCAGAATCTGTTTTCAGGCAGCGCTTCCCCAAATATCATCTTCCTCTCATTAGAAAACCACTCAAACGAACAAAACAAATATGTACAAGTATCCAGCAACCATAATATGCAAAGAATGAGTGATTCCGGTATACCTCCCCACAAGCTTAGGCTTTTGGCCTAAGTGGAGTTCAACCCCAACGAGGGTCGCTGTTCCTCGCCGGTGGATAACTCATGGCGTAGTCATAGTAGAGTTCCTGTGCAGAAGAAAAGCGTGGAGGCTCCACATGCCCAACATGTTGATGCGAGGAACTTGCTGCATCGGATGATGAGTCGAGGTGCTCCTCGACCTCCGAGTCGTCTCTTGCATGATGGCCTCCTCCCTCTATGTGTGCATCCAGTGCACCTTCTGTGACCGACCAATCTCCCCTGGAATCAAGGTTAGACAGAACAGGCGCAGGCAATCTTACTAGTTTCTCAGTTTTCTTAGTTATTCTCCAAACTTTCTTATAAAATGTCATCTTGTAAAACAGGTTACCCAAGTTGGAGGAATCAGAAACAAATTCATGTTTAATCATAGAGGCTATGTCAAGTTTTTCTATGGGGAATGGAATATCAAAATGATTAGGTTCTACATTATGAAAAGCTAGTAAACGAGAGGCGATGAGACCTCCACAAATTCCACCTTTCTCACGTTTAGTAGCAAGTCTATAAGCTATCAATGCCCCCAAATTATAAGTCTTACTACCTTGCAGTGCCGCAGCTAGAAAAGCTAAATCCGGGATAGATAGTTTACCGCCAATCTTTCTAGCAAGAACGCATTTAGTAATAAAATAGGCAAAGTAGCGGATAGCCGGGAGCTGAATGCTAGTGATTTTACCACTATCCTCTGAGAAACTCCTTCCATAGCAAATCATCTTGAAGAGGTTTAAGAGTTCTTGCGACGATCCCCTTATCTTCTCGCATGATCCCCATTGCGGTACTCTAATTGCTGCACAAAAATCACTGAATGGCAAGTTGATAGCTTTATTGTAAATTTTATACTGGACCGTGGGGTTAGATCGCGACCAATTGAACTTAAAGTCCTGCACAAAAGACATAGTTAATTTTGCATATTGTCTTGGCTCTCCCTCAACAAAATTACTCAGCCCTGCACGAGAAATTAGACTTTGAACATCTTCAAATATTCCCGCGCTTCTCATGAAATCTGCGCATGGGTAGTAGGAGGGGTATACTCCCTCTTCACGGTTCACTCTCATAACTTGTTGGACCTCCAATTCTTGTTGGTTAAGTTGATATCTACTCCACTCCATTTTCTGAAATTTTCAACAAACAATATAAAATTTGATTTGGTGACATATAATTGTGGGAAACTACCACAGGAACTTGCTAGAGTACTAATCATGCATCAAAACTAGTTTCTACCACTTAGAACAAGCATGCAAGCTCACTAAACATGTTACCTACAGCAGCAAAATATTCAAGATATACTCAACCAAACAAAATTCTACTTGGATAGGCGGAGGAGTCACATACCGAAGAGCAAATGTGCCAAATTTCAGACAGAAATCTGGGCTGAGCAAAGAGATCGAGAAATCTGGAGTTCTTGAGCAAAAACGCGAGTGAGAGGAAGCTGGTTCGAGTTTTTTCGGGAGAGAGAAGATGCTGGGAGAAAGAGATGAGATAGTGGGGCAAGGAGGGGCCCACACCACAGGGTGGCGCGCCCCCCTCCTTGGCCGCGCCGGCCTATGGTGTGGCACCCTGGGGTGCCCCACAGGTCATCCTCTGGTGCTCCCAGGTGCCTCGTCGAAAAATAGGACCAACGGTATAATTTTTGTGAATTTTTGAAAACTTTGAAAAATGCACATTTCTGGGTATTAAGTTTATTATTACTGGCCAGGAAATTTTTTGGAATCTCCAATTAACTAAGGAACTTTGCAAATTAAAAGTGCTACAGCAACTAGAGCAAGTGGAGGAAGAAAGAGATGTTGTTTACCTCCTCTATGCATATAAAAGGTATTTGATAACAAGGTTGATCAAGTCTTGCCACCAAATAAATTTTACATAGCATAAGAAGACATAAACCTCAAATCAATCATGTTACCTTGAATTGTATTGATATGGATCCAATCACGAGAGTTTGATATTCTTCCTTAGGCTCATATATAGGACAATCAATAGTTCCCACTTTGATAGTTCTCACATTAAAAATAGTATTGACTCCACATACTTTATCAATCTTCTTGGGGAAATAGACGGTATGCTCCTTATCATCAACATTAAAAGTAACCTTCCCTTTATTGCAATCAATAACAGCCCCTGCGGTGTTAATAAAAGGTCTCCCAAGAATAATAGACATATTATCATCTTCAGGCATTTCCAACACAACAAAATCAGTTAATATCAAGCAGTTAGTAGTAACTTGAACAGGAACATCCTCACATATACCAACAGGAATAGCGGTAGATTTATCAGCCATTTGCAAAGATATATCAGTAGGTATCAACTTATCTAAGTAAAGTCTCTTATAAAGAGAAAAAGTCATAACACTAACACCGGCTCCCAAGTCACATAGAGCAGTTTTAACATAATTATTCTTAATAGAACAAGGAATAGTAGGTATACCTGGGTCGCCCAACTTCTTTGGAACTTTGCCATTGAAAGAGTAATTAGCAAGCATAGTGGAAATTTCCTCATTGGGGATTTTCCTTTTGTTAGTAACAATATCTTTCATATACTTTGAATAAGGAGGCAATTTAATAGCATCAGTCAAAGGGATTTGCAAGAATAAAGGTTTCATCCAATCACAAAATTTATTATAGTGTTCTTCTTCCTTTGATTTTAGTTTCTTAGCAGGAAAAGGCATTTGCTTTTGCACCCAAGGTTCTCTTTCATTACCATGTTTCTCAGCAATAAAATCTTCTTTAGTGTACTTTTTATTTTTAGCATGCTTTTCAGGTTCATCTTCTACCTCTTCTTTATCAGAAGCATCATTCTTATTATTATCTTTATCATGTTCATTACCACTTTCAGTTTCAGCATCAGAAATAGAAATACTATTAGGATCATTAGCAGGTTCAGAGGATTCTACAACATTTTTATGTTTCTTCTTCTTTTTCTTCTTAGAAGGAGCACTAGGTTCAATGCGTTGAGAATCTTGTTCAATTCTTTTGGGATGCCCTTCAGGATATAGAGGATCCTGGGTAGAAACACCACCTCTAGTTGTTACTTCATAAGCATGTTTTTCTTTAGAATTATTTCCTAACAAGTCATTTTGCACTTTAGTGAGTTGATCAATTTGAGTTTGAACCATATGAAAATGTTTAACAAGCATCTTAACATCATTGGAGGTTCTCTCTACAATATCATGCAATTCACTAATAGCTCGAGAATTTTCCATTAAATGATTCTCTACTCTCATATTAAAATTTTCTTGTTTAACAATATAATTATCAAACTCATCTAAGCATTGTGCAGGAGGTTTCGAATACGGAATATCTTCCCTAGTAAAGCGTTGAAGGGAGTTTACCTCAATCATGGATGAAGGGGGAATTATCTCACATATATCTTCTATGGGAGGAAGATTCTTCACATCTTCAGATTTAATACCTTTCTCTTTGAGAGACTTCTTGGCTTCCCTCATATCTTCCTCATTCAATTTAATTAAACCCCTCTTCTTTAATATTGGCGTTGGAGTTGGTTCAGGCGTAGTCCAATCATCATGATTCCGGCCTATTTTAGCCAATAATTCTTCAGCGTCATCTGGAGTTCTTTTCCTGAAAACACAACCAGCACAACTATCCAGGTATGCCCTAGACTCAATGGTTAGTCCACTATAAAATATATCAAGTAAATCATGCTTTTCCAAATCATGATCAGGCCGAGCTCTAATAAGAGAGCAAAATCTCGCCCAAGCCTCAGGCAATTTCTCTCCATCCTCCTGGTTAAAATTATAAATTCTCTGCAAAGCAATATGTTGAGCACTAGCAGGAAAGTATTTACGGAAGAAAATATCAAGCAATTCTTTTGGACTTTTAATAGAATTAGGTGGCAAACTATTATACCAAGTTTTAGCGTTATCCTTTAATGAGAATGGAAAGATTTTAGCAACAAAGTAAGTACGCATCTTGACATCATCAGAAAACAAGCCACTCAGAGTAGATAACTCAATCATGTGTTCAACAGCACTTTCTTTTTCAGTACCACAAAAGGGTGTTTTCTCAACAATAGCTATATGAGATAGATCAAGAGAAAAATCATAATCTTTATCCTTAATGTTTATAGGAGATGTGGCAAATTTAGGATCAGGAGACAGTTTATATCTAACAGAATGTTCTGCAAGCAACTTTTTAATTTTTCTTGCATCAGTAGTAGCATTGCATTTTTCAATAAAATCATCATTAAGCTCCACATAATCTTCATCAGGATCATCACTAAAATAATCAAGTTCAGGTGAATTAACAGGTGTAGTAGCATTAGGAGTTTTAGTATTTTCAATTTGTCTAGACCTAGCAATTGTAGCATCTAGAAAAGATCCCAATGAACCACTATCATCAAGCACAGCAGAAATATTATCAATATTATGAGAGTTTTCAGATTCAGCAGAAGTACCCGCATGTGAAGCATGTGGCGGTGAAACAAGTTTATCAATCACAGATGGTGAATCAAGTGTAGCGGAGGTACTCAGAATTGTACTTTTTCTTGTAGTGGATGGTAATATGGCGATTTTAGAATCGCGAGGTTTACCCATGATGGAGAATTTGCAGCGAACAATATCAATCCAAGTGAACTTCCAAATAAAGCTATGCTCCCCGGCAATGGCGCCAGAAAATAGTCTTGATGACCCACAAGTATAGGGGATCGCAACAGTCTTCGAGGGAAGTAAAACCCAATTTATTGATTCGACACAAGGGGAGACAAAGAACACTTGAAAGCCTTAACAGCGGAGTTGTCAATTCAGCTGCACCTGGAAACAGACTTGCTCGCAAGGGTTTATCAGTAGTAACAGTTTTGTAGCAGTAGTGAAATAACAGCAGCAGAGTAACAAAGACAGCAGTAGTGATTTTAGTAAACAACGGGATTAAAATACTGTAGGCACGGGGACGGATGAACGGGCGTTGCATGGATGAGAGAAACTCATGTAACAATCATAGCAGGGCATTTGCAGATAATAATAAAACGGTGTCCAAGTACAAAGCAATCAATAGGCATGTGTTCCATATATAGTCGTGCGTGCTCGCAATGAGAAACTTGCACAACATCTTTTGTCCTACCAGCCGGTGGCAGCCGGGCCTCAAGGGAAACTACTGGATATTAAGGTACTCCTTTTAATAGAGTACCGGAGCAAAGCATTAACACTCCATGAACACATGTGATCCTCACATCGCTACCATTCCCTCCGGTTGTCCCAATTCTTGTCACTTCGGGGCCATTGGTTCCGGACAGCGACATGTGTATACAACTTATAGGTAAGACCATAAACAATGAATATCTTGATGAAACAATAACATGTTCAGATCTGAGATCATGGCACTCGGGCCCTAGTGACAAGCATTAAGCATAACAAGTTGCAACAATATCATCAAAGTACCAATTACGGACACTAGGCACTATGCCCTAACAATCTTATGCTATTACATGACCAATCTCATCCAATCCCTACCATCCCCTTCGGCCTACAACGGGGGAATTACTCACACATGGATGGGGGAAACATGGCTGGTTGATGTAGAGGCGTTGGCGGTGATGGCGGCGATGATCTCCTCCAATTCCCCGTCCCGGCGGAGTGCCAGAACGGAGACTTCTGGCTCCCGCGACGGAGTTTCGCGATGTGGCGGCGTTCTGGAGGGTTTCTGGCGACTTCGACTTCTCTTCGTGCGTTTTTAGGTCGAGGCCGATAAATAGTCCGAAGGAGGGCGTCGGAGGCCGGCCGAGGGGGCCACACCACATGGCCGTGCGGGCCCCCCCTGGGCCGCGCCGCCCTATGGTGTGGGGCCCTCGGGCCTCCACCTTAATTGTCCTTCTGGCTCCGTCAGTATTCTGGGAAAATAGGGCCTTCTGCATAAATTCCGAGGATTTTCCCGAAAGTTGGATTTCTGCACAAAAACGAGACACCAGAACAGTTCTGCTGAAAACAGCGTTAGTCCGTGTTAGTTGCATCCAAAATACACAAATTAGAGGCAAAACAATAGCAAAAGTGTTCGGGAAAGTAGATACGTTTTGGACGTATCAATGTCTACGCCCGCTCCTTTTCCTGTAGACAGTGTTGGGCCTCCAAGAGCAGAGGTTTGTAGAACAGTAGCAAGTTTTCCCTTAAGTGGATCACCCAAGGTTTATCGAACTCAGGGAGGAAGAGGTCAAAGATATCCCTCTCATGCAACCCTGCAACCACAAAGCAAGAAGTCTCTTGTGTCCCCAACACACCTAATAGGTGCACTAGTTCGCCGAAGAGATAGTGAAATACAGGTGGTATGAATATATATAAGCAGTAGCAACGGCACCAGAAAAGTGCTTTGCCCAGGACAGTAAACAAGCAGCAGTAACACAGCAGTAGTAACGCAGTAAAACAGTAAACAAGCAGCGATAGCAGTATTTAGGAACAAGGCCTAGGGATCATACTTTCACTAGTGGACACTCTCAACATTGATCACATAACAGAATAGATAAATGCATACTCTACACTCTTGTTGGATGATGAACACCATTGCGTAGGATTACACGAACCCTCAATGCCGGAGTTAACAAGCTCCACAATTCAATGTTCATATTTAAATAACCTTAGAGTGCAAGATAGATCAACACAACCAAACCAAGTACTAACATAGCATGCACACCGTAACCTTCACACTATGAAAGGAGGAATAGATCGCATCAATACCATCATAGTAATAGTTAACTTCACAATCTACAAGAGATCACGATCATAAACTACGCCAAGTACTACATGATGCACACACTGTCCACTTTACATCATGCAGGAGGAATAGAGTACTTTAATAACATCACTAGAGTAGCACATAGATAAATTGTGATACAAAACTCATATGAATCTCAATCATGTAAAGCAGCTCATGAGATTATTGTATTGAAGTACATAGGAGAGAGATTAACCACATAGCTACCGGTACAGCCCCGAGCCTCGATGGAGAACTACTCCCTCCTCATGGGAGACAGCAGCGGTGATGAAGATGGCGGTGGTGTCGATGGAGAAGCCTTCCGGGGGCACTTCCCCGTCCCGGCGGCGTGCCGGAACAGAGACTCCTGTCCCCCAGATCTTGGCTTCGCGATGGCGGCGGCTCTGGATGGTTTCTCGTACCGTGGCTTTTCCGTATCGAGGTTTTAGGTCCAGGGGCTTTATATAGGCGAAGAGGCGGCGTCAGAAGGTCGAAGGGGCGCCGACACTATAGGGGGGCGCGGGCCCCCCCTAGGCTGCGCCGACCTATGGTTTGGTGGGCCTGTGCCCCCTCTCTGGCGGTTCTCGTGTGTTCTGGATGCTTCCGGACAAAATAGGAACCTGGGCGTTGATTTCGTCCAATTCCGAGAATATTTCTTTACTAGGATTTCTGAAACCAAAAACAGCAGAAAATAGCAACTGGCACTTCGGCATCTTGTTAATAGGTTAGTTCCAGAAAATGCACGAATATGACATAAAGTGTGCATAAAACATGTAGATATCATCAATAATGTGGCATGGAACATAAGAAATTATCGATACGTCGGAGACGTATCAGGCCTCGATCTCCTCCTTGGTTCTTCTTGGCCTTGGAGGTATCACTTGATCAACTTGATCTTTTGGGTCCCCGTCTTGACCTTCAACTTGAGCAACTTCAATTTCTTGAGAGTGCTCAACCTCATGTGCTTGATCTTGGACATCATTTGGTGAGGAGCAAATATCAAATGGATACTCGTCAGAGCCATCATGAATTCTTGGTTGATCTTGTCCTAGATCTTGTCCTTGATCTTGCACACAAGAGGGAGGGTCTTGTTCTTGTTCTTGGGTTGGTGCATCATTTGCTTCACTTGATGGGGTTTGTTGATGTTGAGAAGATGAGGGCTCCACCGTGGCAGAGCATAGTCCTTCCCGAGACGCCACATCGTGTCCCTCAATGGGGCGGAAAAATCCCACACCCATTCTTACTATGACATCTTGAGGTATTTCATCACCTGCACATACATCAACTTGCCCCACTTGGGAGCCATCATTTTCTTCGAACTTCACACTACAAGATTCGATGATAATCCCGGAGGATATATCAAAGATTCTATAAGTGTGAGATTCGGCACCGTAACCAACAAATATACCCTCCAAAGCTTTAGGAGCAAATTTAGATAAACGAACTCCTTTGATTTGTAGAAACACTTACACCCGAACACCTTGAAGTATGAGATATTAGGCTTGTTCCCGGTGACTATTTTATATGGAGTCTTATTCAAGCCCTTGCAGAGATAGAGCCGGTTAGAGGAGTGACAAGCGGTGGAGATGGCTTCGGCCCAAAAGTTATAGCGGGATTTATACTCCACCATCATAGATCTTGCCATATCCATAAGAGTCCGGTTCTTCCTCTCCGCAACACCATTTTGTTGAGGGGTGTAAGCAGCGGAATATTGATGTCGAATCCCCTCTTCACTAAGAAAATAATTGAGTGTATAGTTCTTGAACTCGGAGCCGTTGTCACTTCTTATTGCCATAATGAGGAGGTTGTGTTGGCGTTGCACCTCGGTAGCAAAGTCAATGAATATTTGTTGAGTCTCATCTTTCGTCTTGAGAAAGTAGACCCAAGTGTATCTTGAGTAATCATCAACAATCACCAAGCAATGTTTCTTCGCACCAAGACTTGCATGAGCAACAGGACCAAAGAGATCCACATGAAGGAGCTCCAAGATCCTCTTGGAAGAGATGATGGTCTTGCTTGGATGCGGAGAGTCATGCATTTTGCCTTCAACACAAGCCCTACAAACACGATCTTTGGCAAAAGACACATTTTCCATTAGTTCCACAATATGGTTCCCCTTGTGAAGACTTTGCAAAGTTCTCATGTTGACATGGGCTAGGCGGCGATGCCACAACCAACCCACATCCGCCTTTCCGAATAGGCACATCGCACTTGTCGTGGTGGTCCCCGAAAAGTCCACCACATACAAGTTGTGTTCGCGATACCCAACGAAAGCGACTTTTAGAGTCTTGCTCCACAAGAGGACCATAATATCATTATCAATAAAGACGGCGAAACCCATCTTGCCAAGGGCGGAAACGGAAAGCAAATTGTAACCAAGGGTTTTGACAAGCATGACATCCACAAGAGTAATGTTGTGTGCAACCACAACCTTGCCAAAACCCAATACCTCGGATGTAGAATTATCGCCAAAGGAGACGGTGATATTATTTATGTTGGGCCTCAACTCCTTGACGAGGTTCTTGCCGCCGGTCATATGACTTGTACATCCACTATCAAGTACCCATTTTGAACCTCCGGCGGCATAGTCCTACATGAGATCAATTCTTGGATTTAGGTACCCATTTCTCAATGGTCCTCTTTTGTTAGCAACAGGGTCTTTGGGACCCAAATAGACCAAGCAACATAACCATCGTATGGACCAACATATTTAGCATAAACATCACCATAATAATCTTTAAAAAGAACATAGTGAGGGTTATCAATTCCCGCACCATCATCATTAATGGTTTTGCCCTTTGGAGTTTCACCATTAGTGGTGGCTTTCTCATGTGCGGGCTTGGCCTTTTTCTTGTTTGCCTTTTTAGCCTTGGCATTATAACCAAGTCCCTCCTTCCCATTGTTTGACCTTTGCTTACTCAAAAGATCATCCAAGGAAAGTTTACTTTGGGGAGAGGAGGCCTTAGCAAGTTCATCCTTCAACCTAGCATTTTCCTCAATAATATTTGCATGATCACATGAAGGAGTAGAGGTACTAGGTATGTCATATGAAGCAAGCCTAATTTGAAGTTGCTCATAAGACTTGGAGAGGAGAGAGTATTCACTCTTCAAGGCTTTGTGAGCCTTGTCTAGTTCATCTAGATCCTTCACAAGTTTCTCATGATCAACACCAAATTTGGCCTTTTCCTTTATAAGCACTTTAGTCTTAGCTCTAGCAAGATCTCTAGCTTTAGTGATCTTGTTAAGTTTATCTTGAGGTTCTTCAAGATTTTCTAGACTCTCTTCAAGAGATGCTATGGTTTCTTGACATTCCTCAAGAGCATTTTTAAGAGCGCGTATTTCTAGAGAGTCTTCTCTTTCTATTTGGCTCTTTTTCTCAAGAGTACCATTTAATTGAGCTATACGAACCATGAGATTTGAAACATGCTTCTTAGTGTTACCTTGTAGGTTAAGAATGAAATCATCAAACTCTAGCATTTCTTGTTTCACTTTTAGACTAGCAAGATCAACCCCTATATCATTTGAAATGTTAGGCGTAGAGGGGTTAGGAGATGATACCTCAGAAGATTTATCCATGAGGCAACTTTCTTCCTCCACATGAATGACCTCATTGGGAGATTCACTTGTTGATGAAGAGTTAGTGGAGAGGGAGGAAAGGGCAACCAATCCATTTGAGGTTGCATCTTCTTCATCATAAACATCATCATCTCCGGAGGTATACTCTTCTTGAGTTGATAGCACAATTGATGTGTCCAAGGTGGACCTTGCCATGAAGCAATGTGCATTCTCGAATTGAGGATTCTCATTGGGTGAGTCAAAGAGAGAGGAAGAGGGAGTGTTGGTAGTGACAATGGCGGCCACTTCTCTTGAGCTTTCCTCTTCATCATCACTAGCACTTTCAATCTCATCGGAAGAATATTCTTCTTTAGTCACTAGCACAATCCTTGAGGGCCTTTTGCCCTTCTTGTTCTTGTTATAGAATTTCTTGTTGGGGGGCTTTGAATACTTGCCCTTTGAGTCTTTGCTCTTATCCTTGGGGATGAGCCTTCCACCATGAGTCTCCCTATTCTCATATGGACATTTGGCAATGAAATGGCGCTTGTCATTGCAATTGTAGCAAGATCTTGTTCTTGGGCCCGAGATTGTGGGACCCCTTGAGTTGTTTCTCTTGATGTTGTCTTCTTTGGCCTTGGATGGGTCAATCCAAAAGGTGTTTGCATGGAATGCCATGTGGTCATGGTAGTGGTGTTCCAAGTCTTCCGGATAGGACATGCTCCAAGATGCCCTATAAGATTCTTGAGGAATCACTTCTTCCACGGAGTTGAACACCAAGGCAAGGTTGGACCCTTTTGACATCCCAAGAGCACAATTGCGAGAATCATGAGAGTTTTGCTCAAGCACCTTGAGAGCTTGCATCTCGTGCACGGCTTGTTGAGAGGTGAGAGAGGGATAGCATTCTCTACCGACAAGAGTCTTGACATCAATAGGTTCAAACGGCATCATGCAATCGATGTACTTTTCCTTGATCCAAGAGTCATCAATGTGAGTGGCACCAACATTCCGGAAAGCATCGGCAACGGTGAGAAGTCTTCCATACATGACTTCATGATCTTCATCCGATAGCCTCATGAATCCTTCGGCTTTATTCCGAAGAGCATTATACTTGTTCCTTCTTGTGCTCTCACTTCCAATGCAACTAGCGGCCAATCCATCCCAAGCATCCTTGGCGGTGGTGAAATGCCGAACACGAGACAACTCCTTTGTCCCCACACTAGTTTGAATCATGTGCAAGGCGGTGTTGTTGAGTTGACTATCAACGGCTTCTCTTCTAGTCAACTTGTCGAGGTTGTAAGGCTTGAAGCCTTCCACGATGATTCTCCAAAGTTCATTGGAGGCACTGCGAACATGAGAGCTAAACTCAAATTGCCAAGTATTGAAATCATTAATGGAAAACTTAGGTGGGTCGCCCCGAATGTTTATATGAGGATGGGGAACCGGTATATCGGGAGATATTAAAGGTGGAGCCACTCGATTGTAGCTCTCACCTCCACTAGTTCCCCTAGGAGATGCAATGGTAGATTTGATAGTGTTTAAGTTATCACCATCCACGGGTGTGGTAGCGGAGGGTAATACCGAAGCATTTCCCTCTTCTAACGCATCCGTGGCATTAACCTCTTTGGTGGGAGCCACGGGACGGGGCGGAGTCAAAAGCTCGGAAATCATCTTTCTCATGCTTTCCTTTGAGCTTCCATGGATGACCTCAACGAATTGATATCATCCATGGTGACCATCTTAGCGTCCCCTTCCATAGGTCCATCGTCCGGCATACTCTTAGGCGGTTAAGCCCGAATTAAGAGCCGAGGCTCTGATACCAATTGAAAGGATCGTATGCCGCACCTAGAGGGGGGGTGAATAGGTGCTACCCAATTTTTAGTTCTTTTTCAATTTAGGCTTGACACAAAGGTAAATTCTCTAGATATGCAACTAAGTGAATTTACCTATATGACAAGGTAAACAACTAAGCAAGATATAGCTACACAATATAAGAGATAGAATAGGATAGAGGTAACCGAGAGTGGAGCACGCGATGACACGGAGATGATTCCCGTAGTTACCTTCCTTTGCAAGAAGGTATGTCTACATTTGGAGGAGTGTGGTTGCTATGAAAGCCAAACCAACAGCCACGAATGCTTCACTCAGATCTCCTGTGAGCAACGCCACGAAGGCCTAGTGAAAGGATCGTATGCCGCACCTAGAGGGGGGGGGGGGTGAATAGGTGCTAACCAATTTTTAGTTCTTTTTCAATTTAGGCTTGACACAAAAGGTAAATTCTCTAGATATGCAACTAAGTGAATTTACCTATATGACAAGGCTAGCAACTAAGCAAGATATAGCTAAGCAATATAGAGATAGAATAGGATAGAGGTAACCGAGAGTGGAGCACGCGATGACACGGAGATGATTCCCGTAGTTCCCTTCCTTTGCAAGAAGGTACGTCTACGTTTGGAGGAGTGTGGTTGCTACGAAAGCCAAACCAACAGCCACGAAGGCTTCACTCAGATCTCCGGTGAGCAACGCCACGAAGGCCTAGCCCACTTCCACTAAGGGATTTCCTCGAGGCGGAAACCGGGCCTTTACAAGGTTCTTGGGGCACACATCCACAACCAAATTGGAGGCTCCCAAATCTGTTACAACACAACAATCAACAACAATACATCAACACAAATCAACTAGGGAACCAAATAGGAACACTAGCATGAGACCCCTCAAACAAGAGAGGGGGAAATGAAGAACGCTTCGGTGAGGATGTAGATCGGTGTCTTCTCCTTCGAATCTCCAAAGATCAAGAGCTTTGGTTGGGGGAGGAAGGAGATCTTGCAAATCTTGAGTTTCTTGAGGTGGCTCTAATGGAGGTGGCTTGGCAGATTTCTTGTGTAATGATTGAGCAAGCAACCAAGGTAGAAGAAGGGGGGTATCTATACCTCCCCTCAAAATTGAGCCATTGCAGCTTCCGGGGGGCCGGATATTCCGGCCTAAGTAAGGGCCGGATAATCCGCCCCCCCCCCCCCGGATAATCCGGCCTTCGGGACAAAACCGTGACTTTATCCGGCCAAATATCCGGCCCTATGCCAGACTTGTTTTTCGTTCAGTCCTTAGCCAAATTCGAGGGGGCCGGATATTTCCAAAATATCCGGCCCGGATATTCCGGCCCTGGTACAATACCGGGACAATATCCGGGCAAATGTCCGGCCCCCATATCACCGCTTTTCCCTCGAAGACTTAGCCAAAATCAGGGGGCCGGATATTTCAACAATATCCGGCCCGGATTATCCGGCCTGGCCATCTTTTGCTGTTAACTTTTGACAGACCGACCAAAACCAACACACATAAATATGAATCTATGTAAACCCTGTACCACTTAAACAAACATTAGTGTATCACATATATTGACATCAAACACACAAAACATAATGTGAGAGATGTTCTTTCAATCTCCCCCTTTTTGGTGTTTGATGACAATATACGGATTTGCAAGGGAATCACTATAGAGACAAGCATGATGGCAAAACATAGAGGCACTCCCCCTACATGTGTGCATATAAGTAATTTGCATTTGAATACAAATACACAACACATAGGAGTATGGTGCCTCAACACAAGAGATATCCATCATGAGCTCTAACAATAGACATTGACACATATGAAGTTGAGATAGGATGCAAGAAATCATACCCATGTGTAGATATATAATGCGGAGATATAGCATCACATCTCAACAAATAGAAATCCGAAAACCATAACAATGTCTCACACCACATAGCACATAGTTTTGAACGGCACACAAACAAACCAAATAGTTCAAATAAGAGGGAACACAAGCAATATAAGAATGATAAACGCATATGCTTGTGCCCAAACCATGCAAATCCCCGAGAATCCTAATAGAACACTTCTCCCCCTTTGGCATCGAGACGCCAAAAAGGGGACAAGCGCGATGCTACACGTCCCATGGGAATCACTCGGAGGCTTCTTCATCATCGGACTGGTATGCCGCTTCCTCTTCTTCCTCATCAGTATCAGATGCATCCGGAGAGCGGCGAGAGGTGTTGGACCTTTGAAGGCAATCATCAAGATCACTCCATGGAACCTGTGTAGAGTGCCATCCACTGTAACCCTGGTGAGCTGGAGGCTGAGGCGGGGGACCTTGATCACCACTGAGCTTGTGTAGAATAACCGCCTGAGTATGCTTAATCTCAGAACGCTCTCGGCTAGCTGCATAGTTCTCCTTATGGATCTCAATGTTCATGCAAAGGATGTGACGCTGAAACCAACTAAGCCGGCTCACTTGCTTCCTCATAGCCGGGACATCAGGATGACGAGCAGGAGCAAAACCACTAGAACGAGCATCACCCATGAAAGTGTCAGGTGCAGGAACAGCTGAAGAGACTGGCTTAAGCCTGTAGGCCTTCTTGACATTGTGCTTCCCAAGAGGATACCCACTCAAGTCTTCACCACTCACAGCCACAGAGTTGTTGATGAGAAGCTGAATGTAGGGTGCATAGGGTATGGTGGTCCGGGAGACCATGGCATCATGGATCTCATGGAAGATAAAGTCCATGATATCAAGAGTGTAGTTCCGTTCCTCATTAGGCTCACGAGCACACTTATAGCTGAGTGATACGTCTCCGACGTATCGATAATTTCTTATGTTCCATGCCACATTATTGATGATATCTACATGTTTTATGCACACTTTATGTCATATTCGTGCATTTTCTGGAACTAACCTATTAACAAGATGCCGAAGTGCCAGTTCCTGTTTTCTGCTGTTTTTGGTTTCAGAAATCCTAGTAACGAAATATTCTCGGAATTGGACGAAATCAACGCCCAGGTTCCTATTTTGCCCGGAAGCATCCAGAACACCCGAGAGCCGCCAGAGGGAAGCCCTGGGGGCCCCACACTACACCCTGGCGCGGCCAGAGGGGGGGCGCGCCGCCCTATGGTGTGGTGGCCCCAGGCCCCCTCCGAGGCTGCCCTTCCGCCTATTTAAAGCCTCCGTCGAGAAAACCCTATTACTTTCGACGAAACCCACAGAAACCTTCCAGAGCCGCCGTCATCGCGAAGCCAAGATCTGGGGGACAGGAGTCTCTGTTCCGGCACGCCGCCGGGACGGGGAAGTGCCCCCGGAAGGCTTCTCCATCGACACCGCTGCCATCTCCATCGCCATCTTCATCACCGCTGCTGCTCCCATGAGGAGGGAGTAGTTCTCCATCGAGGCTCGGGGCTGTACCGGTAGCTATGTGGTTAATCTCTCTCCTATGTACTTCAATACAATGATCTCATGAGCTGCTTTACATGATTGAGATCCATATGATGAGCTTTGTATCGCTACTAGTTGTGTGCTACTCATGTGATGTTATTAAAGTAGTCTATTCCTCCTGCATGGTGTAAAGGTGACTAGTGTGTGCACCGTGTGGTTCTTGTCGTAGGCTATGATCAATGATCTCTTGTAGATTGTGGAGTTAATTATCATTATGATAGTATTGATGTGATCTATTCCTCCTTCATAGTGTAATGTGGACAGTGTGTGCACTATGTTAGTTCTTGGTTTATTTTGCAATGATCTATTATGCTCTAAGGTTATTTAAATATGAACATTGAATTGTGGAGCTTGTTAACTCCGGCATTGAGGGTTCATGTAATCCTACGTAATGTGTTCATCATCCAACAAAAGAGTGTATGTAGCACATATGAGAAAGAGTTATTTATTATGCGATCAATGTTGAGAGTGTCCACTAGTGAAAGTATGATCCCTAGGCCTTGTTCCTAAATACTGCTATCGCTGCTTGTTTACTGTTTTACTGCGTTACTACTGCTGCAATACTACCACCATCAACTACACGCCAGCAAGCTATTTTCTGGCACCGTTGCTACTGCTCATACTTATTCATACCACCTGTATTTCACTATCTCTTCGCCGAACTAGTGCACCTATTAGGTGTGTTGGGGACACAAGAGACTTCTTGCTTTGTGGTTGCAGGGTTGCATGAGAGGGATATCTTTGACCTCTTCCTCCCTGAGTTCGATAAACCTTGGGTGATCCACTTAAGGGAAAACTTGCTGCTGTTCTACAAACCTCTGCTCTTGGAGGCCCAACACTGTCTACAGGAAAAGGAGGGGGCGTAGACATCAAGCTATTTTCTGGCGCCGTTGCCGGGGAGGAAAGGTAAAAGGTACTCACACTCCGGATCTCGGCTACTAACCTATTTTCCGGCGCCGTTGTAAGTACTCAAAGCTATTTCCTTTAGATCCTGCAATTGCATCGTTTTGTTTCTTGTTTACACTAGTTTGGCATAATGGACAAGAATGAGCTTCTTATGCTATTTCCTGATTTAAAACATGGATTGTTTGATGCGAAAATTAAAAAACCTATGGAATCTTATTTGCATGCTGGTAGTAATATTAGTATGAACGCTTTGAACACCATTGTTGCTAATGATATGGAAAATTCTAAGCTTGAGGAAGCTGGTTTTGATGAGCATGATATTTTTAGTCCCCCAAGCATTGAGGAGAAAATTTACTTTGATGATACTGTACCTCCTATTTATGATGATTATAATGATAGTAGTCTTTTGTTGCCACCTACTATGGAGAGTAAATTTGATTATGATTACAATATGCCTCCTATATTTGATAGCTACTTTGTTGAATTTGCTCCCACTACAACTAATAAAATTGATTATGCTTATGTGGAGAGTAATAATTTTATGCATGAGACTCGTGATAAGAATGTTTTATGTGATAGTTATATTGTTGAGTTTGCTCATGATGCTACTGAAAGTTATTATGAGAGAGGAAAATATGGTTGTAGAAATTTTCATGTTACTAAAATACCTCTCTATGTGCTGAAATTTTTGAAGCTACACTTGTTTTATCTTCCTATGCTTGTTACTTTGCTCTTCATGAACTTGTTTATTTACAAGATTCCTATGCATAGGAAGCATGTTAGACTTAAACGTGTTTTGAATTTGCCTCTTGATGCTCTCTTTTGCTTCAAATATTATTTCTTGCGAGTGCATCATTAAAACTGCTGAGCCCATCTTAATGGCTATAAAGAAAAGAACTTCTTGGGAGATAACCCATGTGTTTATTTTGCTACAGTACTTTGTTTTATATTTGTGTCTTGGAAGTTGTTTACTACTGTAGCAACCTCTCCTTATCTTAGTTTTGTGTTTTGTTGTGCCAAGTGAAGCCTCTAATCGAAGGTTGATACTAGATTTGGATTTCTGCGCAGAAACAGATTTCTATCTATCACGAATCTGGGCTGTTTTCTCTGTAGAAAAATCAGAAACATATGCCAATTTACGTGCGTGTTCCTCAGATATGTACGCAACTTTCATTAGTTTTGAGTTTTCTGATCTGAGCAACGGAAGTATTTATTAAAAATTCGTCTTTACGGACTGTTCTGTTTTGACAGATTCTGCCTTTTATTTCGCATTGCTTCTTTCGCTGTGTTGGGTGGATTTCTTTGTTCCATTACCTTCCAGTAGCTTTGAGCAATATCCAGAAGTGTTAAGAATGATTGTGTCACCTCTAAACATGTGAGTTTTTGATTATGTACTAACCCCTCTAATGAAGTTTATGAGAAGTTTGGTGTGAAGGAAGTTTTCAAGGGTCAAGAGAGGAGGATGATATACTATGATCAAGAGGAGTGAAAGCTCTAAGCTTGGGGATGCCCCGGTGGTTCACCCCTGCATATATCAAGAAGACTCAAGCGTCTAAGCTTGGGGATGCCCAAGGCATCCCCTTCTTCATCGACAAATTATCAGGTTCCTTCTCTTGAAACTATATTTTTATTCGGTCACATCTTATGTGCTTTTCTTGGAGCGTCAGTATGTTTCTTGTTTTTGTTTTTGTTGAATAAATGCTTGTGTGGGAGAGAGACACGCTCCGCTGGTTCGTATGAACACATGTGTTCTTAGCTTTTAATGTTCATGGCGAAGGTTGAAACTGCTTCGTTAATTGTTATATGGTTGGAAACGGAAAATGCTACATGTAGAAATTGGTGTGATGTCTTGAATAATGTGATACTTGGCAATTGTTGTGCTCATGTTTAAGCTCTTGCATCATATACTTTGCACCTATTAGTGAAGAAATACATAGAGCATGCTAAAATTTGGTTTGCATAATTGGTCTCTCTAAGGTCTAGATAATTTCTAGTAAGGTGTTTGAACAACAAGGAAGACGATGTATAGTCTTATAATGCTTGTAATATGTCTTTTATGTGAGTTTTGATGTACTAGTTCATACTTGTGTTTGTTTCAAATAAACCTTGCTAGCCTAAACCTTGTATCGAGAGGGAATACTTCTCATGCATCCAAAATCCTTGAGCCAACCACTATACCATTTGTGTCCACCATACCTACCTACTACATGGTATTTCTCCGCCATTCCAAAGTAAATTGCTTGAGTGCTACCTTTAAAATTCCATCATTCACCTTTGCAATATATAGCTCATGGGACAAATAGCTTAAAAACTATTGTGGTATTGAATATGTACTTATGCACTTTATCTCTTATTAAGTTGCTTGTTGTGCGATAACCATGTTTCTGGGGACGCCATCAACTATTCTTTGTTGAATATCATGTGAGTTGCTATGCATGTTCGTCTTGTCTGAAGTAAGAGAGATCTACCACCTTATGGTTAAGCATGCATATTGTTAGAGAAGAACATTGGGCCGCTAACTAAAGCCATGATCCATGGTGGAAGTTTCAGTTTTGGACATATATCCTCAATCTCATATGAGAAAATTATTAATTGTTGTCACATGCTTATGCATAAAAGAGGAGTCCATTATCTGTTGTCTATGTTGTCCCGGTATGGATGTCTAAGTTGAGAATAATCAATAGCGAGAAATCCAATGCGAGCTTTCTCCTTAGACCTTTGTACAGGCGGCATAGAGGTACCCCTTTGTGACACTTGGTTAAAGCATGTGCATTGTGATGATCCGGTAGTCCAAGCTAATTAGGACAAGGTGCGGGCACTACGGGCACTATTAGTATACTATGCATGAGGCTTGCAACTTGCAAGATATAATTTACATGATACATATGCTTTATTACTACCGTTGACAAAATTGTTTCATGTTTTCAAAATCAAAGCTCTAGCAGAAATATAGCAATCGATGCTTTTCCTCTATGGAGGACCATTCTTTTACTTTTATTGTTGAGTCAGTTCACCTATTTCTCTCCATCTTAAGAAGCAAACACTTGTGTGAACTGTGCATTGATTCCTACATACTTGCATATTGCACTTATTATATTACTCTATGTTGACAATATCCATGAGATATACATGTTATAAGTTGAAAGCAACTGCTGAAACTTCATCTTCCTTTGTGTTGCTTCGATGCCTCTACTATGAATTATTGCTTTATGAGTTAACTCTTATGCAAGACTTATTGATGCTTGTCTTGAAGTACTATTCATGAAAAGTCTTTGCTTTATGATTCAGTTGTTTACTCATGTCATTTACATTGTTTTGATCGCTGCATTCACTACATATGCTTTACAAATAGTATGATCAAGGTTATGATGGCATGTCACTCCAGAAATTATCTTTGTTTATCGTTTACCTGCTCGGGACGAGCAGGAACTAAGCTTGGGGATGCTGATATGTCTCCGACGTATCGATAATTTCTTATGTTCCATGCCACATTATTGATGATATCTACATGTTTTATGCACACTTTATGTCATATTCGTGCATTTTCTGGAACTAACCTATTAACAAGATGCCGAAGTGCCAGTTCCTGTTTTCTGCTGTTTTTGGTTTCAGAAATCCTAATAACGAAATATTCTCGGAATCGGACGGAATCAACGCCCAGGTTCCTATTTTGCCCGGAAGCATCCAGAACACCCGAGAGCCGCCAGAGGGAAGCCCTGGGGGCCCCACACTACACCCTGGCGCGGCCAGAGGGGGGGCCGCGCCGCCCTATGGTGTGGTGGCCCCAGGCCCCCTCCGAGGCTGCCCTTCCGCCTATTTAAAGCCTCCGTCGCGAAAACCCTATTACGTTCGACGAAACCCACAGAAACCTTCCAGAGCCGCCGTCATCGCGAAGCCAAGATCTGGGGGACAGGAGTCTCTGTTCCGGCACGCCGCCGGGACGGGGAAGTGCCCCCGGAAGGCTTCTCCATCGACACCGCTGCCATATCCATCGCCATCTTCATCACCGCTGCTGCTCCCATGAGGAGGGAGTAGTTCTCCATCGAGGCTCGGGGCTGTACCGGTAGCTATGTGGTTAATCTCTCTCCTATGTACTTCAATACAATGATCTCATGAGCTGCTTTACATGATTGAGATCCATATGATGAGCTTTGTATCGCTACTAGTTGTGTGCTACTCATGTGATGTTATTAAAGTAGTCTATTCCTCCTGCATGGTGTAAAGGTGACTAGTGTGTGCACCGTTTGGTTCTTGTCGTAGGCTATGATCATGATCTCTTGTAGATTGTGGAGTTAATTATCATTATGATAGTACTGATGTGATCTATTCCTCCTTCATAGTGTAATGTGGACAGTGTGTGCACTATGTTAGTTCTTGGTTTATTTTGCAATGATCTATTATGCTCTAAGGTTATTTAAATATGAACATTGAATTGTGGAGCTTGTTAACTCCGGCATTGAGGGTTCGTGTAATCCTACGCAATGTGTTCATCATCCAACAAAAGAGTGTATGTAGCACATATGAGAAAGAGTTATTTATTATGCGATCAATGTTGAGAGTGTCCACTAGTGAAAGTATGATCCCTAGGCCTTGTTCCTAAATACTGCTATCGCTGCTTGTTTACTGTTTACTGCGTTACTACTGCTGCAATACTACCACCATCAACTACACGCCAGCAAGCTATTTTCTGGCACCGTTGCTACTGCTCATACTTATTCATACCACCTGTATTTCACTATCTCTTCGCCGAACTAGTGCACCTATTAGGTGTGTTGGGGACACAAGAGACTTCTTGCTTTGTGATTGCAGGGTTGCATGAGAGGGATATCTTTGACCTCTTCCTCCCTGAGTTCGATAAACCTTGGGTGATCCACTTAAGGGAAAACTTGCTGCTGTTCTACAAACCTCTGCTCTTAGAGGCCCAACACTGTCTACAGGAAAAGGAGGGGGCGTAGACATCACTGAGGTGCATAAGGTCCACAAGGGCTCCCCGGAGAGCATCATTGTTACCACCACTTGGGCAAATGGTTGCCCGAAAGAACCGGAGCAACTGACTGTATATGGGAAGCAGCCCCTTAGTAAAACCTACTTTTCCCGCTGAGGTATAGAGATCCACAAGAGCATTCTTATCTGTCTGTTGTGGTCCATGAAGGCGACGACCCTCATCAACAGGAACTCCAAGAATACCAGCAAATCGGCGCAGAGTGGCACTGCAGTGAGTGGAGCCAGTCATCCATTCCATAGTGCGTTCCTCATCTTTCTTGATTGCCAAAGTGGCAAAGAATTGCTTCACCAAATCTGGGCTATAGTCACATTGAATCTTCATGATATCATGCAAGCCCAGCCTTCCAGCTACCCAGATTGCATCTTCAAAGTGATTGTTGACCGCCAGAACGTCCACATCGATAGCTTGCATGGGTCTCAGATTCTTCATGGGCTCATAGACATCCTTGTAGATGAACTCCTGCTCCATGCACCAGTATCTCCTGCCCTCTATCTCTTCATCCCTTGGAACATCTTCATACCAGTTCTTCATGCGGATAGCAGAATAAGAGACTGGGTCCATGGCCTTGTAGTTCTCCCTCACTTCCTTGTTCTTCCGCCTTGAAGCGACGGACTTGCGAGGTGCATTGGGTGCAAACTCGTCACTAGATCGATCATGCCTTGAGCGTCTCCGACCACCCCGAGAAGCACCACCTGTGAGAAGCAAAGGCGGGTAGCAAAGAGAAGGTAATGCTCATAAGTCATGTAAGATACAGTAATATACTCGAGAAACATGCTATAAGTCGGTACAAATCTAGACATGATAGATTGAAGCAAAAACTGCAGCGGCGATGAAGCTCCGGGCCGGATAATCCGGGGTCCCCAGGGGGCGGATAATCCGGCCAGGCCGGATAATCTGGCCAGCGCGGGGGCCGGATAATCCGGCCCTGCGAAAGTTGCAGTTTTCCAATCAAAAGCTTGTCTAAGACTAGATCGGCCTCATAGCATGCAAGAGGAGTACACTACACGAGATTTGGAACAACTAGACACCAATTCCACCAAGAAAATAGCACATATAAAACACAACATCTAGGGTTAGAGATTGTGAATCATACCCACATCCATTGTGGAAACCGCTTGGAGGAGAAGGTAGCTAGGGAGGAGATGCACCCGATCCACCCAAGAACTCCGAGAGGGGGCGGACGGAGCGTCTCCGGCGAGGAGGAGGAGGTCCGGCGATCTTGAGAGGAGAAAGAGGAGAGAGAGGCGCGTGGGGGGTGGTGTGAGCCGTTTGCCCCCCCCCCCCCCCCCCGCGGCCTCGACCTCAACCCTTTCAAGATCTGCCCAGGCCGGATAATCTGGCCCTAGCTTAGGGCGGATAATCCGGCCGGGCCAGATTTTCCGTGGTCTCCCGGGGCCGGATTATCCGGGGTTCTGGAAAATTCCAGAATCGCCGTGAATCCGGCCCATCTTTCGTTGGTTATTTGCATGACCCATATGCGATGCAATAATGTATCACGTCACATATAAGGTGCAAATTTACCAATAAGATGGAGCAACCTATATCATCCGACCGAAAAACCTCAAACTCCAAGTTTTTACCAAACATGACAAATGAGCAAGATGGAAATGGCTTATAGGAGAGAGTAGGCTTAGGTTTTAGAAGATACAAACTGTTAATGGTACATGGTCACTCAAGTTTGCAAGATATGAGCAAATAAGGCCAAACTAGAGTGATTTCCCATAAGAACATGGAGATGTCAATAAAATCCAATGAAGATCCAAACAACTCCAACTCTTCACGAAGAAGAGTGTGGTAGCCTAGGCCACCATATATGAGTGTTATGGTATGGCACCGCGAAGATATATCTTGGGTCCAAACCAATACTCATCATTTAAGCTCACATATCAACATATGATATAACGAGAATGAAATCTTTAATGTTGGCATTATGGGGGGAGAGATAGCTCAATTATTTAAACCGCACTCCCCCTATTTCCATGCCCACATCTAAACCAAATAAAGTTTTGAGATGAAGGTGTGTTTGCAAGATGGTCAAGCTATACTCCTTGAATCGATGATATTTAGCTCATTCCTCAAATAAGTGAACCTTGCTTCATCAAGAGGCTTCGTGAATATATCGGCAAGTTGATCTTTGGTAGGAACATAGATGAGCTCAATATCACCACGGGCAACATGATCCCTAATGAAATGATTCTGGATCTCAATATGCTTCGTTCTTGAATGTTGCACCGGATTATAGGCAATCTTGATAGCACTTTCATTGTCACATAATAGAGGCACTTTGTCACAAATGACACCGTATTCCTTTAAAGTTTGCCTCATCCATAACAATTGAGTGCATCCACTTGCGGCGGCAACATATTCGGCTTCGGCAGTGGAGAGAGATATACAATTTTGCTTCTTGGATGACCAACACACCAAGGACCTACCAAGAAATTGGCAAGCCCCGGAGGTTGATTTCCTATCATCCTTGTCTCCCGCCCAATCCGCATCGGTGTACCCATTGAGAATAAAACTTGAGCCTTTGGGGTACCAAATACCATATCTTGGGGTATCAACCAAATATCGAAAGATTCTCTTGAGAGCTATCATGTGGCTCTCCTTAGGAGAAGCTTGATACCTTGCACACACACCAACACTCAACACTATGTCCGGTCTAGATGCACAAAGGTAAAGCAAGGATCCAATCATGGAGCGATATACCTTTTGATCCACCTCTTTACCATTGGGATCAAGTGCAAGATGACATTTGGTAACCATAGGAGTGGCAACACCTTTCATCTCGGTCATCTTGAACCTCTTGAGCATGTCTTGGAGATATTTTGCTTGGTTAATGAAGGTTCCTCCTCTCAATTGCTTGATCTCAAAACCAAGGAAGAACTTCATCTCTCCCATCATAGACATCTCAAACCTATCGGTCATAAGCTTTGAGAATTCATCATTGAAAGCTTTGTTAGTAGAGCCAAAGATAATATCATCAACATACAATTGGCAAACGAAAAGCTCCCCATTGACCCTCTTAGTAAAAAGAGTGGGATCGATTAGCCCAACATCAAACCCACGGTCTACCAATAATTCCTTAAGGTGCTCATACCAAGCTCTAGGAGCTTGTTTGAGACCATAAAGAGCTTTATCGAGCTTGTAGACATGGTTAGGGAAGTTGAGATCCTCAAACCCCGGGGGTTGCTTAACATAAACCTCTTCATGTATAGGACCATTAAGAAATGCACTTTTCACATCCATTTGTTGTAACTTGAAGTTATGATGCGATGCATAAGCAAGAAGGATACGGATGGACTCAAGACGAGCCACGGGAGCATAGGTTTCTCCAAAGTCAATTCCCTCAACTTGAGAGAACCCTTGAGCCACCAATCTTGCCTTGTTCCTCACAACATTTCCAAACTCATCTTGCTTGTTCTTGAATATCCATTTAGTGCCAATAACATTGCGGCACCCCTTTGGCTTCTCTACTAAAGTCCACACTTTGTTGCGCTTGAAGTTGTTGAGTTCTTCGTGCATAGCTTCCAACCAATCCGAATCTTCAAGGGCTTCAAATACTTTCTTGGGTTCCACTAAGGAGATATAAGCATGATGATTGCTAAAATTAGCCAATTGCCTTCTTGTGGAAACCTTTGCCCTTATATCACCAAGAACCTTATCATGAGTGTGATCACGAAGCTCAAGGTTCCTATCTCTTCTTGCTAGACGACGGGCCTCGATCTCCTCCTTGGTTCTTCTTGGCCTTGGAGGTATCACTTGATCAACTTGATCTTTTGGGTCCCCGTCTTGACCTTCAACTTGAGCAACTACAATTTCTTGTGAGTGCTCAACATCATGTGCTTGATCTTGGACATCATTTGGTGCGGAGCAAATATCAAATGGATACTCGTCGGAACCATCATGAATTCTTGGTTGATCTTGACCTTGATCTTGTCCTTGATCTTGTCCTTGATCTTGCACACTAGAGGGAGGGTTTTGTTCTTGTTCTTGGGTTGGTGCATCATTTGCTTCACTTGATGGGGTTTGTTGATGTTGAGAAGATGAGGGCTCCACCGTGGTAGAGCATAGTCCTTCCCGAGACGCCACACCGTGTCCCTCAATGGGGCGGAAAAATCCCACACCCATTCTTACTATGGCATCTTGAGGTATTTCATCACCTGCACAAACAAACATCAACTTGCCCCACTTGGGAGCCATCATTTTCTTCGAACTTCACACTACAAGATTCAATGATAATCCCGGAGGCTTTATCAAAGATTCTATAAGTGTGAGACTCGGCACCGTAACCAACAAATATACCCTCCAAAGCTTTAGGAGCGAATTTAGATAAACGAACTCCTTTGATTTTGTAGAAACACTTACACCCGAACACCTTGAAGTATGAGATATTAGGCTTGTTCCCGGTGAGTATTTCATATGGAGTCTTGTTCAAGCCCTTGCGGAGATAGAGCCGGTTGGAGGAGTGACAAGCGGTGGAGATGGCTTCGGCCCAAAAGTTATAGCGGGATTTATACTCCGCCATCATAGACCTTGCCATATCCATAAGAGTCCGGTTCTTCCTCTCCGCAACACCATTTTGTTGAGGGGTGTAAGCAGCGGAATATTGATGACGAATCCCCTCATCACTAAGAAAATCATTGAGTGTGTAGTTCTTGAGCTCGGAGCCATTGTCACTTCTTATTGCCATAATGAGGAGGTTGTGTTGGCGTTGCACCTCGGTAGCAAAGTCAATGAATATTTGTTGAGTCTCATCTTTCGTCTTGAGAAAGTAGACCCAAGTGTATCTTGAGTAGTCATCGACAATCACCAAGCAATGTTTCTTCGCACCAAGACTTGCATGAGTAACGGGACCAAAGAGATCCACATGAAGGAGCTCCAAGATCCTCTTGGAAGAGATAATGGTCTTGCTTGGATGCGGAGAGTCATGCATTTTGCCTTCAACACAAGCCCTACAAACACGATCTTTGGCAAAAGACACATTTTCCATTAGTCCCACAATATGGTTCCCCTTGTGAAGACTTTGCAAAGTTCTCATGTTGACATGGGCTAGGCGGCGATGCCACAACCAACCCACGTCCGCCTTTCCGAATAGGCACATCGCACTTGTCGTGGTGGTCCCCGAAAAGTCCACCACATACAAGTTGTGTTCGCGATACCCAACGAATGCGACTTTTAGAGTCTTGCTCCACAAGAGGACCACAATATCTTTATCAATAAAGACAGAGAAACCCATCTTGCCAAGGGCGGAAACAGAAAGCAAATTGTAACCAAGGGTTTTGACAAGCATGACATCCACAAGAGTAATGTTGTGTGCAACCACAACCTTGCCAAGACCCAATACCTCGGATGTAGAATTATCGCCAAAGGAGACGGTGATATTATTTATGTTGGGCCTCAACTCCTTGACGAGGTTCTTGCCGCCGGTCATATGACTTGTACATCCACTATCAAGTACCCATTTTGAACCTCCGGCGGCATAGTCCTACATGAGATCAATTCTTGGATTTAGGTACCCATTTTTCAATGGGTCCTCTTTTGTTAGCAACAAGGGTCTTTGGAACCCAAATAGACCAAGCAACATAACCATCATATGGACCAACATATTTAGCATAGACATCACCATAATAATCTTTAAAGAGAACATAGTGAGGGTTATCTATTCCCGCACCATCATCATTAATGGTGTTGCCCTTTCGGGTTTCACCATTAGCTTTCTCATGTGCGGGCTTGGTCTTTTTCTTGTTTGCCTTTTTAGCCTTGGTATTAAAACCAAGTCCCTCCTTCCCATTGTTTGACCTTTGCTTACTCAAGAGATCATCCAAGGAAAGTTTACTTTGGGGAGAGGAGGCCTTAGCAAGTTCATCTTTCAACCTAGCATTTTCCTCAATAATATTTGCATGATCACATGAAGGAGTAGAAGTACTAGGTATGTCATATGAAGCAAGCCTAATTTGAAGTTTCTCATAAGACTCAGAGAGGAGAGAGTATTCACTCTTCAAGGCTTTGTGAGCCTTGTCTAGTTCATCTAGATCCTTCACAAGTTTCTCATGATCAACACCAAATTTGGCCTTTTCCTTTATAAGCACTTTAGTCTTAGCTCTAGCAAGATCTCTAACCCCCTTGCCAGACAAACCTTCAAAGAGCGGCTCCCATTTTATTTTATTTTGGGTGGCACTCCTTCCAACCTTTCTTTCACAAACCATGGCTAACCGAATCCTCGGGTGCCTGCCAACAATCTCATACCATGAAGGAGTGCCTTTTTATTTTAGTTTTATTATGATGACACTCCTCCCAACCTTTGCTTACACAAGCCATGGCTAACCGAATCCTTCGGGTGCCGTCCAACAATCACATACCATGGAGGAGTGTCTATTTTTGTTAATTAATTTGGGACTGGGAATCCCATTGCCAGCTCATTTTGCAAAATTATTGGATAAGCGGATGAAGCCACTAGTCCATTGGTGAAAGTTGCCCAACAAGATTGAAAGATAAACACCACATACTTCCTCATGAGCTATAAAACATTGACACAAATCAGAGGTGATAAATTTTGAATTGTTTGAAGGTAGCACTCAAGCAATTTACTTTGGAATGGCGGGAAAATACCATGTAGTAGGTAGGTATGGTGGACACAAATGGCATAGTGGTTGGCTCAAGTATTTTGGATGCATGAGAAGTATTCCCTCTCGATACAAGGTTTAGGCTAGCAAGGCTTATTTGAAACAAACACAAGGATGAACCGGTGCAGCAAAACTCACATAAAAGACATATTGAAAACATTATAAGACTCTACACCGTCTTCCTTGTTGTTCAAACTCAATACTAGAAATTATCTAGACCTTAGAGAAACCAAATATGCAAACCAAATTTTAGCATGCTCTATGTATTTCTTCATTAATGGGTGCAAATCATATGATGCAAGAGCTTAAACATGAGCACAACAATTGCCAAGTATCACATTACCCAAGACATTAATAGCAATTACTACATGTATCATTTTCCAATTCCAACCATATAACAATTTAACGAAGAAGAAACTTCGCCATGAATACTATGAGCTAAGAACACATGTGTTCATACGAACCAGAGGAGCGTTTCTCTCTCCCACACAAGCATTTATTCAAACAAAAACAAAAAACAAAAACAAACCGACGCTCCAAGAAAAGCACATAAGATGTGATGGAATAAAAATATAGTTTCAGGGGAGGAACCTGATAATGTTGTCGATGAAGAAGGGGATGCCCAAGGCATCCCCAAGCTTAGACGCTTGAGTCTTCTTAGAATATGCAGGGGTGAACCACCGGGGCATCCCCAAGCTTAGAGCTTTCACTCTCCTTGATCATGTTGCATCATACTCCTCTCTTGATCCTTGAAAACTTCCTCCACACCAAACTCAAAACAACTCATTAGAGGGTTAGTGCAATAAAAATTAACATATTCAGAGGTGACACAATCATTCTTAACACTTCTGGACATTGCATAAAGCTACTGGACATTAATGGAACAAAGAAATTCATCCAACATAGCAAAAGAGGCAATGCGAAATAAAAGGCAGAATCTGTCAAAACAGAACAGTTCGTATTGACGAATTTTAAAATGGCACCAGACTTGCTCAAATGAAAATGCTCAAATTGAATGAAAGTTGCGTACATATCTAAGGATCACTCACGTAAATTGGCTTAATTTTCTGAGTTACCTACAGGGAGGTGGACCCAGATTCGTGACAGCAAAGAAATCTGGAACTGCGCAGTAATCCAAATCTAGTACTTACTTTTCTATCAACGGCTTTACTTGGCACAACAAAACACAAAACTAAGATAAGGAGAGGTTGCTACAGTAGTAAACAACTTCCAAGACACAAATATAAAACAAAGTACTGTAGCAAAATAATACATGGGTTATCTCCCAAGAAGTTCTTTCTTTATAGCCGTTAAGATGGGCTCAGCAGTTTTAATGATGCACTCGCAAGAAATAGTATTTGAAGCAAAAGAGAGCATCAAGAGGCAAATACAAAACACATTTAAGTCTAACATGCTTCCTATGAAAAGGAATCTTGTAAATAAACAAGTTCATGAAGAGCAAAGTAACAAGCATAGGAAGATAAAACAAGTATAGCTTGAAAAATTTCAGCACATAGAGAGGCATTTTAGTAACATGAAAATTTCTACAACCATATTTTCCTCTCTCATAATAACTTTCAGTAGCAACATGAGCAAACTCAACAATATAACTATCACATAAAGCATTCTTATCATGAGTCTCATGCATAAAATTAGTACTACTCCCAACATAAGCATAGTTATTCTTATTAATTGTAGTAGGAGCAAATTCAACAAAGTAGCTATCATTATTATTCTCATCATCAAATATAGGAGGTATATTGTAATCATAATCAAATTTATCCTCCATAACGGGTGGCAACAAAAGACTTCTATCATTATAATCATCATAAATAGGAGGCAAGGTATCATCAAAGTAAATTTTCTCCTCAATGCTTGGGGGACTAAAAAGATCATACTCATCAAAACCAGCTTCCCCAAGCTTAGAATTTTCCATATCATTAGCAACAATGGTATTCAAAGTGTTCATACTAATATGTTCCATGGGTTTTTTAATTTTCGGATCAAACCATCCATGTCTTAAATCAGGAAATAGAGTAAAAAGCTCATTGTTGTCCATTATGCCAAACTAGTGTAAACAAGAAACAAAACGATGCAATTGCAGGATCTAAAGGAAATAGCTTCGAGTACTTACAATGCGCCGGAAAATAGCTTGGTAGCCGAGGTCCGGAGTGTGAGTACCTTTTTACCTTTCCTCCCCGGCAACGGCGCCAGAAAAGTGCTTGATGTCTACTTCCCCCTCCTTTCCTGTAGACAGTGTTGGGCCTCCAAGAGCAGAGGTTTGTAGAACAGCAGCAAGTTTTCCCTTAAGTGGATACCCAAGGTTTATCGAACTCAGGGAGGAAGAGGTCAAAGATATCCCTCTCATGCAACCCTGCAACCACAAAGCAAGAAGTCTCTTGTGTCCCCAACACACCTAATAGGTGCACTAGTTCGGCGAAGAGATAGTGAAATACAGGTGGTATGAATATATATGAGCAGTAGCAACGGTGCCAGAAAATAGCTTGCTGGCGTGTAGTTGATGGTGGTAGTATTGCAACAGTAGTAACACAGTAAAACAGTAAACAAGCAGTAGTAACTCAGCAGTATTTAGGAACAAGGCCTAGGGATTACACTTTCACTAGTGGACACTTTCAACATTGATCACATAACAGAACAGATAAATGCATACTCTACACTCTCGTTGGATGATGAACGCATTGCGTAGGATTACACGAACCCTCAATGCCGGAGTTAACAAGCTCCACAATTTGTTCATATTTAAGTAACCTTAGTGTAAGATAGATCAATACAACTAAACCAAGTACTAACATAGCATGCACACTGTCACCTTCATGCATATGTAGGAGGAATAGATCACATCAATACTATCATAGCAATAGTTAACTTCGCAATCTACAAGAGATCATGATCATAGCATAAACCAAGTACTAACACGGTGCACACACTGTCACCTTTACACACGTGCAGGAGGAATAGAACTACTTTAATAACTTTGCTAGAGTAGCACATAGATAAATTGTGATACAAACTCATATGAATCTCAATCATGTAAAGCAGCTCATGAGATTATTGTATTGAGGTACATAGGAGAGAGATGAACCACATAGCTACCGGTACAGCCCCGAGCCTCGATGGAGAACTACTCCCTCCTCATGGGAGCAGCAGCGGTGATGAAGATGGCGGTGGAGATGGCAGCGGTGTCGATGGAGAAGCCTTCCGGGGGCACTTCCCCGTTCCGGCAGCGTGCCGGAACAGAGACTCCTGTCCCCCAGATCTTGGCCTCGCGATGGCGGCGGCTCTGGAAGGTTTCTGTGGTTTTCGTCGAAAGCATCAGGGTTTTCGATCCAGGGGCTTTATATAGGCGAAGAGGCGGCGCAGGAGGGTCGAAGGGGCGACGACACCATAGGGCGGCGCGGCCAGGGCCTGGGCCGCGCCGGCCTATGGTCTGGGGGCCCAGTGCCCCCCCCTCTGGTCCTTCCCGGGTGTTCTGGATGCTTCCGGTGAAAATAGGAACTTGGGCGTTGATTTCGTCCGATTCCGAGAATATTTCGTTACTAGGATTTCTGAAACCAAAAACAGCAGAAAACAGGAACTGGCACTTCGGCATCTTGTTAATAGGTTAGTTCCAGAAAATGCACGAATATGACATAAAGTGTGCATAAAACATGTAGATAACATCAATAATGTGGCATGGAACATAAGAAATTATCGATACGTCGGAGACGTATCAAGCAACGCCACGAAGGCCTAGCCCACTTCCACTAAGGGATTTCCTCGAGGCGGAAACCGGGCCTTTACAAGGTTCTTGGGGCACACATCCACAACCAAATTGGAGGCTCCCAAATCTGTTACAACACAACAATCAACAACAATACATCAACACAAATCAACTAGGGAACCAAATAGGAACACTAGCATGAGATCCCTCAAACAAGAGAGGGGGAAATGAAGAACGCTTCGGTGAGGATGTAGATCGGTGTCTTCTCCTTCGAATCTCCAAAGATCAAGAGCTTTGGTTGGGGGAGGAAGGAGATCTTGCAAATCTTGAGTTTCTTGAGGTGGCTCTAATGGAGGTGGCTTGGCAGATTTCTTGTGTAATGATTGAGCAAGCAACCAAGGTAGAAGAAGGGGGGTATTTATACCTCCCCTCAAAATTGAGCCGTTGCAGCTTCCGGGGGGCCGGATATTCCGGCCTAAGTAAGGGCCGGATAATCCGCCCCCCCCCCCCCCCCGGATAATCCGGCCTTCGGGACAAAACCGTGACTTTATCCGGCCAAATATCCGGCCCTATGCCAGACTTGTTTTTCGTTCAGTCCTTAGCCAAATTCGAGGGGGCCGGATATTTCCAAAATATCCGGCCCGGATATTCCGGCCCTGGTACAATACCGGGACAATATCCGGGCAAATGTCCGGCCCCCATACTGCGCTGCTTTTCCCTCGAAGACTTAGCCAAAATCAGGGGGCCGGATATTTCAACAATATCCGGCCCGGATTATCCGGCCTGGCCATCTTTTGCTGTTAACTTTTGACAGACCGACCAAAACCAACACACATAAATATGAATCTATGTAAACCCTGTACCACTTAAACAAACATTAGTGTATCACATATATTGACATCAAACACACAAAACATACTGTGAGAGATGTTCTTTCACCTAGCCCACTTCCACTAAGGGATTTCCTCGAGGTGGAAACCGGGCCTTTACAAGGTTCTTGGGGCACACATCCACAACCAAATTGGAGGCTCCCAAATCTGTAACAATACAACAATCAACAACAACACATCAACAACAATCAACTAGGGAACCAAATAGGAACACTAGCAAGAGGGCCCTCAAACAAATGAGGGGGAAATGTAAATCGCTTCGGTGAGGATGTAGATCGGTGTCTTCTCCTTCGAATCTCCAAAGATCAAGAGCTTTGGTTGGGGGAGGAAGGAGATCTTGAAAATCTTGTGTTATTGAGGTGGCTCTAATGGTGATGAAGGCTTGGCAGATTTTTGTGCAATGATTGAGCAACTTGTACCTTTGGAGAAGAGAGCTATTTATATGATTGGAGCTCTCAGATCTGACCGTTGGGACGAATTTCAGTAACACCAGAAGTTCCAGCCAGGAGGGCCGGAAGTTCCGGCTGGCACCGGAAGTACCGGCCAAGAGGGCCGGAAATTCCGCCAGGAAGATTTTGCTTCAGACGACCATGTCAGAAAAGATTGGGGCGGAACTAGGGCGGAACTTCCGGTGACCCGTAAGTTCCGGCCAAGTTCCGGAATTGCGAGAAAACCATACTGGACATTACTGAGCCACAATGTCACGATTCCGGAACTTGCCCGGAAGTTGGGCGGAAGTTCTGCTGACCGGAACTTCCGGCCAACTCCACCGGAACTTCCGGTCAGGGAACAAAGACTTCAGATAGAACTGCGCTGAGAGGCCACTGCTGGAAGCACCAGGGCGGAAGTTTCGCCAGCTGGGGCCGGAACTTCCGCCAGAGATAAAAAGGCTTCAGATACTTCAGAACAGCCATACCATTCCACCGGTCAAATATATCTTTTGAAAACTTGTACCTGTCTACATCAACACACATAAATATATACCTAGTGTTAAAATCAAACACACAAAACCCAAAAGGGCAGGAAATGTTCTTTCAGCGTGATACGTCTCAAACGTATCTATAATTTCTTATGTTCCATGCTACTTTTATGATGATACTCACATGTTTTATACACACTTTATGTCATTATTATGCATTTTCCGGCACTAACCTATTGACGAGATGCCGAAGAGCCAGTTACTGTTTTCTGCTGTTTTTGGTTTCAGAAATCCTACAAAGGAAATATTCTCGGAATCGGACGAAATCAACGCCCAGGGTCTTATTTTTCCACGGAGCTTCCAGAAGACCGAAGGGGATACGAAGTGGGGCCACGAGGGCCCGTACCCATAGGGCGGCGCGGCCAGCATGGGGCCCGCGCCAGCCTATGGTGTGGGGCCCCTGTGCCTCCACCGACGCTGCCCTTCCGCCTATTTATTCCCTCCGTCGCGAAAACCCTTTTACCGAGAGCCACGATACGGAAAACTTTCCAGAGACGCCGCCGCCGCCAATCCCATTTCGGGGGATTCAGGAGATCGCCTCCGGCACCCTGCCGGAGAGGGGAATCATCTCCCAGAGGACTCTTCATCACCATGATCGCCTCCGGATTGATGTGTGAGTAGTTCACCCCTGGACTATGGGTCCATAGCAGTAGCTAGATGGTTGTCTTCTCCTCATTGTGCTATCATGTTAGATCTTGTGAGCTGCCTATCATGATCAAGATCATCTATTTGTAATGCTACATGTTGTGTTTGTTGGGATCCGATGAATATGGAATACTATGTCAAGTTGATTATCAATCTATCATATATGTGTTGTTTATGATCTTGCATGCTCTCTGTTGCTAGTAGAGGCTCTGGCCAAGTTGATACTTGTAACTCCAAGAGGGAGTATTTATGCTCGATAGTGGGTTCATGCCTCCATTAAATCTGAGACAGTGACAAAAAGTTCTAAGGTTGTGGATGTGCTGTTTCCACTAGGGATAAAACATCGATGCTTTGTCTAAGGATATTTGTGTTGATTACATTACACACCATACTTAATGCAATTGTATGTTGTTTGCAACTTAATACTAGAAGGGGTGCGGATGCTAACCTGAAGGTGGACTTTTTAGGCATAGATGCATGCTGGATAGCGGTCTATGTACTTTGTCGTAATGCCCGATTAAATCTCATAGTAGTCATCATGATATGTATGTGCATTGTTATGCCCTCTTTATTTGTCAATTGCCCAACTGTAATTTGTTCACCCAACATGCTATTTCTTATTGGAGAGACAGCACTAGTGAAATGTGGACCCCGGTTCATTCTTTTACATCTGAATACAATCTACTGCAAACATTGTTCTCTACTGTTCTTCGCATACAAACATCATTTTCCACACCAGACATTTAATCATTTGTTTACAGCAAGCCGGTGAGATTGACAACCTCACTGTTAAGTTAGGGCAAAGTATTTGGATTGTGTTGTGCAGGTTCCACGTTGGCGCCGGAATCCCTGGTGTTGCGCCGCACTACACTCCGCCACCAACAACCTTCACGTGTTCCTTGACTCCTACTGGTTCGATAACCTTGGTTTCTTACTGAGGGAAAACTTGCTGCTGTACGCATCACACCTTCCTCTTGGGGTTCCCAACGGGCGTGTGCTTGACGCATCATCAGCGCGCATGGGCCGGCCCAGGAGGAATGTGTAGGTTGCAGCTGACCAGGTTGGCTAGCTAGGCCATCAGCCTGACTAGCCAGTTGGGTAAAAAAAGTAAAACCTGTCAGTGACAGGCACTTATAGAAGCCTCTCACTATCCATATTTTACATTTTCAGCCAGCCTCCTAAAAAAACACTAATGACAACCTTTTTTATCAGCCCCATCACTAGTTTTTTTTGTACTAGTAATAGGCTTATACATGCCAAGACAGGCCTGTCACTTATCACATGACGGCTATAAGAATTTCTGCAATAGTGTTTAGCCAAATTCTGAAGTACTACATGGGGCCAAAGAAATTAGCCCATCTATTTCAACAACTCCATCGCTAGTACTCTTCGTTGTGATGGAACTTTTAAGATGTTAATTTTTAACGAAGAAAGCAACCAACCGGTCAGATCATCGCAAGGTCAGTGGTTGGCAAGAATTCGTGTGACACATCTGTCCTTTGATGTTTATTTGTGTACTTGACCTTGGGTCTCTGCGCTTGTTCTCCATTTCATACTACGGAGTACAAAATTATGTAACAAATGAATACAACAAGGTCATCTAGCGAAGTATAATATATTAACTAAGTAAATTTATCTTAAGAAATCTACTTATTATTTTTTATCAAACATCCCGTTACAAATCAAAGGTTTACATGTTTCTCAAAATCATTATGTGGTTTCATTCTCTCTGTCTCTCATTTATATATATATAAAAATTATAATCTACATGTTGTGTGGAGTCCTTTCATTCTCGTTCATTATTCACAAAACTTGCGCATCTATAACAAATACAGCTTGGCGAATACAAACTGCAATTTGTGTTCATTCAATACATGATGATAACCGAAGATAAAATATAATATGGCATCTCGGTTGCGCCGCATGGGTATGATGGGACATGGTTGTAGGTGGGTGTGACACATGCTTAGGGTGGGAGGCGGCGACAAACAAAGCCTACTCAAGATGGATCACTTCCCACGTGTGAGTTGACTCGTTCGTTGTCCTTGGGTACGACCATGCGAGAGGAGGCGTCAACCACATGCAACAATGAAAGGGGTTGATACGAGTGGGCGGCGCGAGAGGGAGAAACGAATGTTTCATTTGAATGTGGATAGGGGACCCTGCCTTCAAAGTTTTGTCAACACTACTCCGAGCCACCAACGCTATTGTGATAGACACAAAACTGCAGATCGGAGCCACCACCGCTGCCTACATCCCTCTAGGGCCATCTGAAGTTCTCAACACAAAACCGAAGCCACACACCAGTCGAATTGGCCTTCATGTCTAGCATTGGCCTAGATCCTTTTGTCTTGCCAATAATGACAAAAGCCGTTGGAAAATATATCTTTCAGATTTTTTTCTCAAAAATAGATGGAGTTAACTAACCTTTACATGTTATCGTTGTATTAGATGCCAATACTACTTAAGGGAGGCATTTTTTTTTCGAAATAGACACGCATGAGAGTACATATAGGTTTTAACCTTCTGTTAGTTAATGTAAATATGTAATGCAAAGCTTCTCTGAAGGCACATTCAAGATGGCAGTAGATCATACCAGCTGTTACAAATTCCAAGATTAGACGCTTCGATCCTAGGCAAAACGGAAGGATATCGTAAGGCAGCAAGGTACAATGTCGTAAGGCTTGCAAATATGTGATGAACATACCATGCATGGATGATTGCAGATCTGGCGTGCGCCTACATAAACATCCACCCAGCGATGGCTCGATCCATCGCAACTTCCACGCCGATCGATCCCTCTGCCTGAAGCCATAGCCACGATGAAGCAAATGGGCGCTACCTCTCGCATTCTCCTCGCCATCGTCGCGCTAGGCTTCGTCGCGGCGGCGCTGGCTCGCGAGGCTCCCGGCGGGGGCGCTACCGAAGACCTCGTTCCGTTCGGGGCAGCAGACAGCACCAAGGGACGGGCTCATGGTGGAGATAGCCAGTATCGCGACTCGAAGCCGGACGTTCCCAGCGGCGAGAACCCGATACACAACCGCTATCCTCCTTCCTACCAAGGCTACGGCAGCGCGACCGTCGATGGCGTGCTACGAGCGTCTACTGCTCCCCCGGCTCCTTCCAGCGATCCCTCGATACATGAAAATACTCCCCCTTCAGACCATGCCTAGGCCTAGCTAGCTGACCACTGTAATAGAGGGTAGCGAAAAACTCGTTTTTACAGACGCCGGTACTGAAGTCTCTGTCGCCAATCATGCTGCGCCAACGCTGCTCCTATGGTGGCCCCTGTCCTTTTGTATTGCTTTCACATATCCCGTATTGTTTGATTTTCTGATTTCCTGTGATCATGTATATTTTGGTGGGCCCCACCCACGTGATTTCCTCCATCTTCCTTCCCAAACGCAACAACAAACAGGGAGACACCGAGGCGCTGGTTCCTGCACCGCCGCCGCCCGTCTATGCGCTAGCACCACCTCCGTCGTCCCTCCTCGCCGGCGCCTGACTGAGCCTTCTACCTTCATCCCCGCAAGACACCTCCGTCCCCGTCGCTTGCGCGCCGCTCCTCCCAAATCCGCCGTTCGGACATCCCTACCTCATGTCTCCATTGCCCTCCATCCCCGGCTGTTGTTCTGGGCACGGCGGTGCCAGCCAGGGCGCGTGAGGTCGAGGCAGGACCTGCTGTTGGCACCGTCTAGCCCGAGCTTCGTGTTCTTGAAGGAAGGAAATTTCCTAGTGCAAATCTCTTAATTTGGACATTGGCGCTGCAGGTCTCATTCTCATCTAACTTCCTCCCAGGTTCATTTTCTTCTTTTATTCAAGCAACACGACCCGGTTCCACCATCTTTGTTTCAATCATCGTCTGAGATTTGAACCTGATGCCCTAGGTTTGCAGCCAGTAGGTTGGTTCTCTGCCGCGCTAGCTAACCCTCCTAAACCCTAAACCCTGCCGCGGCAGAGATTTATGCACTTTATCTGCCACGGTAGCCTACCTTTGGTACCGGTTCATGTTACAAACCGGTGCCAAAGGTCTCCAGCCCTGCGATCTCTTGGGTGCCCACGTCGAGGCCCCTTTAGTACCAGTTCCAACCGGGTACCAAATGGGGGGGGGGGGACTTTTGTCCCGAATCTTTTGTACCGGTCGCATTTCCGGTATCAAAGGGCCTCTGAAATCGGTATTGATGCCCATTTTTCTACTAGTGTCGGCTCCGTGTCGACTTCCGGTTCCGTAGCCTAGCATGGAGAAGGATCCCCTCAACGTGTTGGATGCCATGATTTATTCCTTGATTTTTGTTCTTCAAAATCTTAGATTCATTTTTTCTTGTTCATGGACTATCAGTTGACCGTTTAGTATCAAGTTCCAATTATTAACGTATTTGGTGGGTTGGTTTGTTACATGTTCGGTTGGATTAATCATTTCCGTCAAATATATGCTTGATTTGTGAATATGTGAACCAATTCAGAATTCATGGTAGAAATATGGTTTGTTAAATTTCATTGAAATTGCAGAGTGTGATGGCCTTGTGAAATTACGAGTGAATAAGATGAAAAAATATTTGAAACTTTGAAACCTTTTTGCAACATGGGTGAAACTAACAAAAGTAGCGAAAAAACTATTTTGAAACATATGTGAAACTAATGAAGTTTTTGTGAAACCTATGTGAATTTAATTGAAATTTTATGAAACTAGTTTAAAATAAGCATGAGACTATGGAAATGTTTGTGAAAACAACAAGAACGAACGAAAGATAACACGACCAACCAAGTAGACCAAGTCCCCTATTTAGAATTTATTTCAATCAAAACTTCGGCATCGATCCTTTTCTATTTATCTTGTAACTATGAGTATTTCCAGACCAACTCAGCTCAAAATATTGGATGACACTAAATCTAGGTTGAAAATCTTGTGGGTTTCTGTAGACCATGCAAACTACATTGGCACTCGGAGTTCCAGTCTAGAGCATGGGTGATTCTGGACTAATTCAGTTGTAAGTACAAAACCACTATTCTTCAAAACTTTCTATTTCATTCACTCTATTGGTGATTCTAGCATATTGGTCAATTACCTTCTAATGGATTGAAAAAATCAAGTTTTTGAGGATATGATCTAGGTAGCCTTGCTTTATGAGAACCGATTTTTTGTTTGTGAATCTGTCATATTTGGTTGGTTAAGCCTCAAGAATTTTCACATATTTTCACTAATATTTCACTCAAGTATTGAATAAGATTACTCGAAGTTTCACAATAGTTTCATTGAGGTGTTAAAGATATTATATTGGTTTCACTTAGAATTTATTCATTTATAGACGACTTCACAAAGTTGGCTCATTGCTTGGTACGAGAAATTCAACTATTTGGTGCATCGAGGTTTCACATAGGTTTCATGTCTCGCAATAGTTTCATCGAGGTTTGGTACGAGGCTTTATTAGTTTCACTTTGGATACACTCGTAGTCGGTTCCACAAACTAGGCACATCATTTGGTACGAGAAATTCAAACGTTTAGTGCATCAAGGTTTCACAAAGGTTTCATGTTTCAAAACAGATTCTACATTGAGATTTATTGTGAGGTTATATTGGTTTCACTTGTGATTCAATCGCTAATAGATGGTTTCACAAAGTAGGTGCATCGTTGGTATGAGTAGCCGTTTAGTGCATCGAGGTTTCACATAGGTTCCATGTTTCACAATAGTTTGATTCAGGTTTGTTACGAGGATATATTGCTTTCACTTATGATTCACTCGTTTATAGATGGTTTCACAAAGTAGGTGCATCGTTTGGTACGAGAAGTTGTTTGGTGCATCAATGTTTCACATAGGTTTCATGTTTCACAATATTTTCATTGAGGTTTGGTAAAGGTGATATCAGTTTCTATAAGGATTCACTTGTTTTTAGATGGTTTCACAAAGTAGGTGCATCATTTGGTATGAGAAATTGAGCCGTTTGGCGCATCAAGGTTTTACAAAGGTTCATGTCTCACAATACTTTAAATGAGATTTTGTAAGAGGTTATATTGATTTTACTATGATTCACTCGTTTATAGATGGTTTCACAAAGTAGGCGCATCATTTGGTACGAGGAATTCAGTCGTTTGGCACATCGAGGTTTCACAAAGGTTCCATGTTTCACAATAGTTACATTGAGGTTTTCTACGATGTTATATTGGTTTCACTTATTATTCACTCGTTTATAAAGCGTTTCACGAAGTATGCGCATGGTTTGGTGTGAGAAGCCGTTTAGTGCATCTAGGTTTCACATATGTTTCATATTTCACAATATTTTCATTGAAGTTTAGTACGAGGTTATATATTGATTTCACTTATGATTCACTCGTTTATAGACGGATTCGGAAAGTAGTCGCATCGTTTGGCCTGAGAAGCCGTTTGGTGCATCGAGGTTTCACATAGGTTTCATGTTGCACACTAGTTTGATTGAAGTTTGGTATGAGGTTATATCGGTTTCACGAAGAATTCACTTGTTATAGACGGTTTTACAAAGTAGATGTGTCGTTCGGTATGAGAAATTAAGCTGTTTGGCACATCGACGATTCACAAAGGTTTCATATTTCACAATAGTTTAACTGAGGTTTGGTCCAAGATTATATTGGTTTCAATTATGATTCACTCATTTAGATATAATTTCACAAAGTAGCCACATCGTTTGGTATGACTAATTCAGTCATTTGGCGCATCAAGGTTTCACAAAGATTTCATATTTCTCAATAGTTTTATTTAGATTTCGTACGATGTGATATTGGGTTTGCTTATGATTCACTCGTTTGTATATGGTTTCACAAAGTAGGCACAATGTTTGTTACGAGAAGCCATTAAGTGCATCGAGGTTTCGCATAGGTTTTATATTTCACATTAGTTTCATCGAGGTTTGATGCGAGGTTATATTGGTTTCACTTATGATTCACTCGTTTATAGATGGTTTCACAAAGTACACACATCTTCTAGTACAACAAGCTATTTGGTGCATTGAGGTTTCATGTTTCACAATAGTTTGATTGCGATTTGTTACGAGGTTATATCGGGCACTAAGGATTCACTCGTTTATAGATGGTTCCACTAAGGATTTGGTACGAGATTTGGTACAAAGTAGGCATATTGTTTGGCATGATAAATTCAGCTATTTGGAAGATCGAGGTTTTACAAAGGTTTCATGTCTCACAATAGTTTAACCATTGTTCAAAAAATTGGCCAAGATAACGATTTATCGTGAATTGGGTGGTAACCGATAATATTTCGGCATATCGCTGATTTATCGCTGGTACCAATATTTTGGCCAATTTTTTAGTTTGATGACCGATGTTTCGGATGATTTTCAGAAAAATTTCGCTGAAGTTCGAGCTGGCAGCCGATATTTTTGTCCTATAGTCTTGTAGAACTGTGCATTAGCTCAAAATTCCCATTTTTATTGATTCAAATGCAAGGAATCAGGGTGATACTTCATTTCAATGCTCCAATATTATGTTTACATAGCATATTATATAAAATTTAGTGCCAAAAATTAGGATTTACCAAAAAATAAGCCGATAAATGGCCGGCCGGTAAAATCGATTAACCATCCGATAAGCTATTATTCTCCATTTTGAGGCTGGCCGATAAGTTAAGGATTAATAATTTCTTGAATATTTAGTTTAACGGAGGTTTATACGAGGTTTATAGACGGTATCACAAAGTAGACATATCGTTTGGTACGAAGAATTCAGTAGTTTGGTGCATCGAGGTTTAACATAATTTCATGTTTCACAATAGTTTCATGAAGGTGTGGTACGAGGTTATATTTATTACACTTATGATTCACTCGTTTTAGATTGCTTCACAAAGTAGGCACGTCGTTTAGTACGAGAATCCATTTAGTGCATCGAGGTTTCACATAGGTTTCATGTTTAAAAATAGTTTCATTAAGGCATCATACAAGGTTATATTGGTTTCAATTATGATTCACTCGTTTATAGACGGTTTCACAAAGTAGATGCATCATATGGTATGAGAATCCGTTTGGTGCATCGATGTTTCACATAGGTTTCATGTTTCACAATAGTTTTATTGAGGTATATCTTTCAATTGAATTGGCCTCCATGTCTACCACACACCAATTGAATTGGCCTCCATGTCTAGCATTGGCCTAGATCCTTTTGTCTTGCCACTAAAGGCAAAAGTTGTCGGAAAATATATCTTTCAGATTTTTTTTCTCAAAAATAGATGGAGTTAACTGACATTTACATGTTATCTTTGTATTGGATGCCAATACTACTTAAGGGAGGCATTTTTTTTCAAAATAGACACGCATGAGAGTACATATATATACATAGGTTTTAACCTTCCGTTAGTTAATGTAAATATGTAATGCAAAGCTTCTCTGAAGGCACATTCAAGATGGCAGTAGATCATACCAGCTGTTACAAATTCCAAGATTAGACGCTTCGATCCTAGGCAAAACGGAAGGATATCGTAAGGCAGCAAGGTACAATGTCGTAAGGCTTGCAAATATGTGATGAACATACCATGCATGGATGATTGCAGATCTGGCGTGCGCCTACATAAACATCCACCCAGCGATGGCTCGATCCATCGCAACTTCCACGCCGATCGATCCCTCTGCCTGAAGCCATAGCCACGATGAAGCAAATGGGCGCTACCTCTCGCATTCTCCTCGCCATCGTCACGCTAGGCTTCGTCGCGGCGGCGCTGGCTCGCGAGGCTCCCGGCGGGGGCGCTACCGAAGACCTCGTTCCGTTCGGGGCAGCAGACAGCACCAAGGGACGGGCTCATGGTGGAGATAGCCAGTATCGCGACTCGAAGCCGGACGTTCCCAGCGGCGAGAACCCGATACACAACCGCTATCCTCCTTCCTACCAAGGCTACGGCAGCGTGACCGTCGATGGCGTGCTACGAGCGTCTACTGCTCCCCCGGCTCCTTCCAGCGATCCCTCGATACATGAAAATACTCCCCCTTCAGACCATGCCTAGGCCTAGCTAGCTGACCACTGTAATAGAGGGTAGCGAAAAACTCGTTTTTACAGACGCCGGTACTGAAGTCTCTGTCGCCAATCATGCTGCGCCAACGCTGCTCCTATGGTGGCCCCTGTCCTTTTGTATTGCTTTCACATATCCCGTATTGTTTGATTTTCTGATTTCCTGTGATCATGTATATTTTGGTGGGCCCCACCCACGTGATTTCCTCCATCTTCCTTCCCAAACGCAACAACAAACAGGGAGACACCGAGGCGCTGGTTCCTGCACCGCCGCCGCCCGTCTATGCGCTAGCACCACCTCCGTCGTCCCTCCTCGCCGGCGCCTGACTGAGCCTTCTACCTTCATCCCCGCAAGACACCTCCGTCCCCGTCGCTTGCGCGCCGCTCCTCCCAAATCCGCCGTTCGGACATCCCTACCTCATGTCTCCATTGCCCTCCATCCCCGGCTGTTGTTCCGCACGGCGGTGCCGGCCAGGCGCGTGAGGTCGAGGCAGGACCTGCTGTTGGCACCGTCTAGCCCGAGCTTCGTGTTCTTGAAGGAAGGAAATTTCCTAGTGCAAATCTCTTAATTTGGACATTGGCGCTGCAGGTCTCATTCTCATCTAACTTCCTCCCAGGTTCATTTTCTTCTTTTATTCAAGCAACACGACCCGGTTCCACCATCTTTGTTTCAATCATCGTCTGAGATTTGAACCTGATGCCCTAGGTTTGCAGCCAGTAGGTTGGTTCTCTGCCGCGCTAGCTAACCCTCCTAAACCCTAAACCCTGCCGCGGCAGAGATTTATGCACTTTATCTCACGGTAGCCTACCTTTGGTACCGGTTCATGTTACAAACCGGTGCCAAAGGTCTCCAGCCTCGCGATCTCTTGGGTGCCCACGTCGAGGCCCCTTTAGTACCAGTTCCAACCGGGTACCAAATGGGGGGGGGGGGACTTTTGTCCCGAATCTTTTGTACCGGTCGCATTTCCGGTATCAAAGGGCCTCTGAAATCGGTATTGATGCCCATTTTTCTACTAGTGTCGGCTCCGTGTCGAGTTCCGGTTCCGTAGCCTAGCATGGAGAAGGATCCCCTCAACGTGTTGGATGCCATGATTTATTCCTTGATTTTTGTTCTTCAAAATCTTAGATTCATTTTTTCTTGTTCATGGACTATCAGTTGACCGTTTAGTATCAAGTTCCAATTATTAACGTATTTGGTGGGTTGGTTTGTTACATGTTCGGTTGGATTAATCATTTCCGTCAAATATATGCTTGATTTGTGAATATGTGAACCAATTCAGAATTCATGGTAGAAATATGGTTTGTTAAATTTCATTGAAATTGCAGAGTGTGATGGCCTTGTGAAATTACGAGTGAATAAGATGAAAAAATATTTGAAACTTTGAAACCTTTTTGCAACATGGGTGAAACTAACAAAAGTAGCGAAAAAACTATTTTGAAACATATGTGAAACTAATGAAGTTTTTGTGAAACCTATGTGAATTTAATTGAAATTTTATGAAACTAGTTTAAAATAAGCATGAGACTACGGAAATGTTTGTGAAAACAACAAGAACGAATGAAAGATAACACGACCAACCAAGTAGACCAAGTCCCCTATTTAGAATTTATTTCAATCAAAACTTCGGCATCGATCCTTTTCTATTTATCTTGTAACTATGAGTATTTCCAGACCAACTCAGCTCAAAATATTGGATGACACTAAATCTAGGTTGAAAATCTTGTGGGTTTCTGTAGACCATGCAAACTACATTGGCACTCGGAGTTCCAGTCTAGAGCATGGGTGATTCTGGACTAATTCAGTTGTAAGTACAAAACCACTATTCTTCAAAACTTTCTATTTCATTCACTCTATTGGTGATTCTAGCATATTGGTCAATTACCTTCTAATGGATTGAAAAAATCAAGATTTTGAGGATATGATCTAGGTAGCCTTGCTTTATGAGAACCGATTTTTTGTTTGTGAATCTGTCATATTTGGTTGGTTAAGCCTCAAGAATTTTCACATATTTTCACTAATATTTCACTCAAGTACGAGGTTTTGTACGAGGTTTTATTAGTTTCACTTTGGATACACTCGTAGTCGGTTCCACAAACTAGGCACATCGTTTGGTACGAGAAATTCAGACGTTTAGTGCATCGAGGTTTCACAAAGGTCTCAAGTTTCAAAACAGATTCTACATTGAGATTTGTTGTGAGGTTATATTGGTTTCACTTGAGATTCAATCGCTAATAGATGGTTTCACAAAGTAGGTGCATCGTTGGTATGAGTAGCCATTTAGTGCATCGAGGTTTCACATAGGTTACATGTTTCACAATAGTTTGATTGAGGTTTGTTGCGAGGATATATTGCTTTCACTTATGATTCACTTGTTTATAGATGGTTTCACAAAGTAGGTGCATCGTTTGGTACGAGAAGCTGTTTGGTGCATCAATATTCCACATAGGTTTCATGTTTCACAATATTTTCATTGAGGTTTGGTAAAGGTGATATCAGTTTCTATAAGGATTCACTTGTTTTTAGATGGTTTCACAAAGTAGGTGCATCATTTGGTATGAGAAATTGAGCCGTTTGGCGCATCAAGGTTTTACAAAGGTTCATGTCTCACAATACTTTAAATGAGATTTTGTAAGAGGTTATATTGATTTTACTATGATTCACTCATTTATAGATGGTTTCACAAAGTAGGCGCATCGTTTGGTACGAGGAATTCAGTCGTTTGGCACATCGAGGTTTCACAAAGGTTCCATGTTTCACAATAGTTACATTGAGTTTTCTACGATGTTATATTGGTTTCACTTATGATTCACTCGTTTATAAAGCGTTTCACGAAGTATGCGCATGGTTTGGTGTGAGAAGCCGTTTAGTGCATGTAAGGGTATTTCACCCTTATCCATTATTTTGGTAACAATGACACCGTGCTAGAGTATTTGACCTAATACGTTTATAAGGATTATCTCAGGTATTAGGCAATGAGGCATAAATGATGTATCAAAGGAACAAGAAGGCTAAAGGAGACCCCCCACTTCAACAACAATCGAAAAGGGGTCTACCGAAGAAATCCGGTCTGTCACCCGGTTGGACCGGGCCCCAGACCGGCTGGTCCGGCGTGCGGTCCGGTCGACCGGGCGCCAACCGGGCGCCAACCGGGCTCCAAACCAACGCCTGAAGAATCCGGTTTGCCGCCCGGTCAGCCGGCCTCCAGACCGGCGAGTCCGGCGTATGGTCCGGTTGACCGGGCGCCAACCGGAGGAGCTCCTGGACGAAGAAAAAGAGGATCCGGCCCAGCATCCGGTCACAACCGGCTGGTCCGGTCACTGGTCCGGTCTGACCGGACTCCAGACCGGACAGTCCGGTCAGGGATCCGGTTGACCAGGTTTGACGAGAAGAAAGCTGAGGTGGCAAGTGACCAACGGCCATATTTCGAAGAACACTATAAATAGGCCTTCTCCTACCTCAGAACACTTAGGCGCTACATTACAAGCTGTTCTTGAGCTCTCTCTCTCTCTCTTACTCCATTACTAGAAACACCAAAAGCCTCCGATCTCCCTCCTCCTCCACCAAACTCAAATCCCTCCGGGGAATCACAAGAGGAGGACCCGATCTACTGTTCTACCAAGCCAAATCTCATTCCCCCTTGTATTCATCGAGAAGCTTGCTTCCTAGGGTTCCTTGGAAACCCTAGGTGGGCAAGAGGAGTCCGGAAGCATCCGGGCTGTGGATTTGCTCCGGGCAAGATTGTGAAGGTTTGGAGGCTACCTCAAAGTCTACCACAAGTGAGTGAGCTATTCCTTCGTGGGATAGGCTCCGGAGAATAGGGTGAGCCTTCGTGGCGTGGGGAATCCTTCGTCGGACCTCCACCCCTCCAAACGTGACGTACCTTCTTGCAAAGGAAGGGAACACGGGAATACATCCTCGTCTCCGCGTGCTATCGGTTATCTCTAACCGAACTCCTTACTTGTGATTTAACTGCCCGAGAGAGCCTTCGTGCTCGAGTTAGTTGTATCCTCATATAGGTTGCTTCACCTAGTTTGCATTAGGCTCACCTTTATATTCCGCAAAGCCTAATATTGCAAAGAAAGAATTGAAATCTGTAGAAACCTATTCACCCCCCCCTCTAGGTTTACCATCTCTATACTTTTAATTGGTATCAGAGCCTGGACTCTTATTAAGGGCTTCACCGCCTTAAGAGTGAGATGGATAAACTATTCGAGGGTCTAGATGAAGACTCTAACCTTTCGGTTAAAGAGATGAAATCTAGATTCTTGGCATATGATGCCGAGAAGAAGAAAAAGGAGGATGAGCTACAAAGCCAAATGGCAGAGATGTCTGTCATGCTTAAGAACTTGACTAATGGGTCTCCTAGTACGGCTTCGGCCTCCCTAGGGACCTATCGTGAAGTCAACCATGACTATCCCAAAAACACTTCACCCATGCCTCATATAAACCATAGTGGGCATGTTCCCCATTTTGATGGAACTCACTTTCCTTTTTGGAAATCTTCTATGGAATCTCATATTCGCAGCTGCAGCGTGGAGTTGTGGGAGATCATTGTTCATGGATACCGGGAGCCACAATATCCCATTCGGTTGACCTCCACCGAATTCTACAACCGTCAACTCAACGCCTCCGCACGTGAAAAGATTAGGAGTGGCATCAACCGCAAGCTCCTTGATCAAGTCAATGACATAGACTCCGCTAAAGAGTTGTGGGATCGAATCATAGTACTCCAAGAGGGAACCGATTTGATCCAATCCGCTCTTTATGAGACCGCAAAGCAAGAGGCCCATCAATTCATGATTCGAGAAGGAGAGTCCGTGGCCGATGCTTATGCAAGACTTGGTGCTCTTAGAGTAAGGGTCAAGGGACTTGGTGTTGAGAAGTACAATGACGGCTTCGAGATGAATGAAGCATTCATAAAGTCCAAGGTCATTGCTATGATTGCCGTCAAACAAGAAGACACCAATCTTGCACTCAACTTGCAAATCATGACCAAGAGTGCCGACCTCAACTCCGATGATCTAGTCTCCTATGTGGCCGCCAATGAAAACATGGCCAAAGCGGGAAAGAGGCTCATGGCAATGAACCGTGTTGATGAAGCCTCACACAACCATGAAGCGCCACACAACCTTGCTCTCAAAGCTAGGGCCGATCATGGAAGCAAAGAAGACTATGAAATTTAAGAAGATGAAGAGATGACCTCAACTAGTGACATGGCTACCGACTTTACTTTCTTTGCCAAGAAGTACAAGGCAAAGTTCCCTATGCTCCTCAATGACAAGAAGAAGAAGAAGAAGAGAACTTGCTACAATTGTGATGAAGATAGCCACTTTGCAAATGAGTGCCCTTATGAGAAAAGGGTGGACAAGCCAAGATTCATCAAAGGGGTCAAGCCAAGATTGAAGCCAAACCCAATCAATGATCGATACAAGAAGAACAAGGGAAGAGCCTTTGTTGGGGCCGAGTACTTGTCCGATGATGAAGAGGAAGATGAGGAGAAGGAGGCCGGGGTGGCCGGTTTGGCTTTCTCTAAGCCCGGGTCACTCTTCACATATGACTACTCCAAGGACTACTCCACGGAGAATGATGTTGGATCTTCCTTCATGGCAAGGATAACTCAAGATGATGACTCCGATGACTCTACCTCATCTACAATCGTTGGCTCTTGTCTTATGGCAAGGGAAACCAAGGTAATGGAACCTCCACCTTCCCTATCTAGTGTTCTTGATGATGAAAACGAAAATCAAGATGAATTAATTGTGCTTAAGGAACTCTATGATGTTAGATGCACCCTTCGTGGTGAAGCTCTTGTCAAGTTTGATTTCTTGATGGACTCACTCAAAGAGAAGGATGAGTCCATTGAGGAGTTAGAATATCATTTGAATGAGAAGGAACGGAGATTCAATCTCCTAAGACAAGAGCTAAAAACCGAAAGGTGCATATCTCAAGGCCTTAAGCAACAAATTGAAACTTATGAACTTGATAAAGTTAAGGACCTAGAAACTATTGATAGGGCTCAAACATTGACCCAAGAGCTGAATGCCTCAAAGGAGGAGCTTGAAGTTGCTCATGCTTCTCTCACTAGGGATCTTGACCACCTTGAAAAGGCTAACAAGCTTGTCAAGGATGAGCTCAAGAAACTTGGAGAGAACCATGATCTACTCCAATAATCCTACAAAAAGGCTCTTGGATCAATGAAGGATCCCATTGATGTTGAAAAGCTTGCTTGTTCCTCCACTTCCTTTACTAGTGAGCATGCTAAACTTGTTGAGGAACATGTTCGTTTACAAGAGGAACTTTCTTTGCATGTTGAGACCAATGCATATCTTGAATCCTTGGTGACCAAATATGGTCTTGACTATCATCCTAATGAATCTTCTTGTGAGCAAGCATCTATTCTTGAGGAAAATGTTAGGTTAACAAAGGAACTTGCAAAGTTCACCACCGCCAAGAACAAGATGGGATTGGATGACCTCTTGAGTAAGCAAAGGTCAAACAATCAAAAGTATGGACTTGGATATGTTCCCAAGTCCCACAAGAAGAACAACTACAAGAAGGAGAAACCCGCTCAAGATAAGAACAAGAAGGTCACTAATAATGGCAAAGCCTCTAAGGGCAAAGCCACTAGTGGTGACCGCACGGGGCCAAACGATCACTATGCATTATTTGTTGATTATTATGGTGATGTCTATGCTAATTATGTTGGCCCTCCTAATGGCTATGCTTATAGAGAGTACTCAATTTGGGTACCAAAATATATTGTTGCCATTGCAAAGGAACCCATTAATCGATGGGTTCCTGAATCCTCTACTTGATTTTGTAGGGGTATTCCTCCGGTGGTCCAAAATGGGTGTTTGATAGTGGATGCACCAATCATATGACCGGAGGAAGAGGTGTGCTTGATCAATTCATTGAAGATATCAACAAGAAGTCAAGCATCACCTTTGGTGACAACTCAAAAGGAAAGGTACTTGGGTATGGCAAGGTAGCAATCTCTAAGGACTTGTGCCTTGAGACAGTTATGCTTGTTAAATCCCTAGGCTATAACTTACTTTCTATATATCTTCTTGCCGATGCCGATTACAATTCATATTTCACTAATTATTGTGTGAAAGTCTTTAGGAGTGACAATCTCAAATTGGTCCTTGTTGGATATGTGGAGAACAACATTTACGTGGTTGACCTCTCGAAAGAGAGCCCCACTCTCTCCACATGTCTAATGGCGGCCAAGCATGACGAAGGTTGGTTGTGGCATCGCCGCCTTGGTCATGTCAACATGAGAAATATTAAACAACTCCTAAAGGGTGAGCACATTGTGGGACTAACCGGCATTTCTTTTGAGAAAGATCATGTTTGTAGTGCATGTGTAGCCGGAAGGCAACTCAAGAAGAAGCATCCTATCAAGAGTATTGTTACCACATCTAGGCCTTTGGAGCTCCTTCATTTGGATCTCTTTGGGCCATCACATTATGATACTCTTGGTGGAAGCAAGTATGGACTTGTCATTGTTGATGATTACTCAAGATACTCTTGGGTCTTTCTTCTTAAGTCTAAGGACGAGACCCATAGAGAGTTCATCATCTTCGCCAAGAAAGCTCAACGTATGTATGAATCCGAGATCAAGGCAATTAGGACCGACAATGGCACCGAGTTCAAGAACTACACTATGCAAGAGTTTGTTGATGATGAGGGCATCAAGCATGAGTTTTCGGCGCCATACACCCCTCAACAAAATGGTGTTGTTGAAAGGAAGAACCGGACTATCATTGAGATGGCAAGAACCATGTTGAGTGAATTCAACTCACCCCACAACTTTTGGGGAGAAGCCATCTCTACGGCCGTCCACTACTCCAACCGGCTCTTCCTCCGTCCTCTCCACAACAAAACTCCATACGAGCTTCTTACCGGTAACAAGCCTAATGTCATGTATATTCGTGTCTTTGGATGCAAATGCCTTGTTAAGAACAACAAAGGAAAGCTCGGTAAATTTGAAACTAGAACCATAGAGGGTATATTTGTTGGATATGCGGAGAACTCTCACGCCTATAGATACTACAACCGGTCCACTGGGACTATTGAAGTATCTTGTGACTTGGTGTTCTTGGAGGATAATGGCTCCCAAGTGGAGCAATTTGATCCATGTGTTGCAGGTAATGATGATGATCCATCTAGTGCCATCAAGCACATGGGCATTGGACACATCCGGCCCATGGAAGTTCATAATGATGATCAAGATGATGGAGTAGATGTATCAAGCACGGCTCAAGTGGAGCCTAGCTCAACTCAAGCCGAACCATCAAGTGCAACTCAAGAACCATCCTCTACTCAAGATGAGTCACGGTCCGAAGAACAAGAAGAAGACCCTCATTCCACGGAGCAAGAACATGATGATGATCAAGAAACATCCTCAACTCATGATCAAGCTCAAGTGATCCCTCATGATCAAGCACTAGCAAGAGATAAATTCATTGATCATGAAGGAACCGTTCGGAAGATCAAGGCCGCTACAAGGGCAAGTGACATGAAAGTGGATCAAGTCCTTGGTAGCATCTCAAGAGGAGCGGTAACTCGTAGACACCATGCATTACTTATCACTTATTGTCAACATCATGCTTTTGTGTCTAGTTTTGAACCACTTAAGGTACATGAAGCCTTTGTCGATCCGGATTGGGTAATTGCCATGCAAGAAGAATTGGAGTGTTTCACTCGTAATGAAGTATGGTCTCTAGTTGAGAGACCCAAGGATCATCGCATCAATGTCATTGGGACCAAATGGGTATTCAAGAACAAGCAAGATGAGAATGGCATTGTCATACGAAACAAAGCAAGGTTAGTGGCGCAAGGGTTTGCCCAAATAGAAGGTATGGATTTTGAGGATACCTTTGCGCCGGTAGCCCGTCTTGAAGCTATTCGTCTTTTGCTTGCATTTGCATCTTTCCACAATTTCAAATTATATCAAATGGATGTGAAAAGTTCATTTTTGAATGGTCCCCTAAAAGAAACCGCATATGTGGCTCAACCCCTGGGTTTCGAAGACCCATGCCGACCCAACCACGTGTATTTACTCCATAAGGCACTCTACGGTCTCAAGCAAGCTCCACGTGCTTGGTACGAGTTTCTTAGGGATTTCTTACTACATGATGGGTTTTGCATGGGTACAGTCGATTCCACCCTTTTCACCAAGCGGGTTAATGGGGGTGGCCTCTTTATATGTCAAATATATGTTGGTGATATTATCTTTGGTGGAACTAACCCCAATCATAACAAAGCTTTTGAGCTATTGATGACTAGGAAATTTGAGATGGCCATGATGGGAGAGTTGAAGTTCTTCCTAGGCTTCCAAGTGAGGCAACTTGCAAAAGGCACCTTCATCTCTCAAGAAAAGTATGTGAGGGACATGCTCAAGAAATTCAACATGACCAATGCGAGTCCAATGAAGACACCCATGCCCGTAAAGGGGCAACTTGGCTCATGTGACGGTGAGAAGGATGTGGACATAAAGGTATACCGCTCCATGATAGGATCCTTGCTCTACCTTTGTGCCTCTAGGCCGGATATCATGCTAAGTGTAGGGATGTGTGCTCGTTTTCAATCCGCTCCCAAGGAGAGCCATTTAATGGCAGTCAAACGGATTCTAAGATACCTTGTTCTCACTCCTACTCTCGGGCTATGGTATCCAAAGGGGTCAACCTTTGAACTCATTGGCTATTCGGATTCCGATTGGGCCGGTGATAAGGTTGACCGGAAGTCTACCTCCGCGGCTTGCCAATTTATTGGCCGGTCATTGGTGAGTTGGTCATCCAAGAAACAAAATTCCACCGCCCTATCCACCGCCGAAGCCGAATACATATCCGCGGCATCTTGTTGCACTCAATTGTTATGGATGAAGCAAACCTTGAAAGACTATGGTGTGTCTCTTGGTACGGTGCCTCTTCTTTGTGACAATGAAAGTGCAATAAAGATCGCCAACAACCCGGTTCAACATTGTCGCACCAAACATATTGACAATCGCCATCACTTCCTATGTGATCATGTTGCCAATAAGGATATTGATCTCACCCGTGTGGGAAAAACCTACCAATTGGCGGATATTTTCACTAAGCCTTTGGATGAAGCCCGCTTTGTTAACTTGAGAGGAGAACTTGGTATTCTTGATCCTAAAAACTTGGATTGATTAACTGCTTGCACTATATTCTTGCATTTATCTTGCTATCTAGCTTAGAGGCATAGCACATATGGGGATAGTCATCCTACCATGTCTTGGTACGATGCATACCTATGTGTGCAACATAAATAGACCCAATGTCATTATATGGACCCAAGCATGTCTCTTCGAGGTCTCATGACATTCGCGCTTTCACATAGGGGGAGTAATCCCCCGCCCCTCATTGAGCCTTCATTACAACTTGATTTGACTATATAAGACCAAATGATCTTATTGCAAACATCATTTCCAAATGACTTATGATTCTTGATATATACTTCGAATCATGCCCATTGTTGCTATTCACATCTTGTTTGGATTTTCTCTTCAATGGGTATGCCTATAGAACTTTGTGTTTCCAACCCCATGTCTATGCTCATCTCATCATCATCTATCTATCTATATGTACATGTCATCATCTGAGCATTCACACACATTTACACAAAGCATAGGGGCAAAACGAGGCACAACTAGACGGAACTGGGCTGGCCGGTCCCTGGCCCGGTTGGACCGGGCTCCTGACCGGATGATCCGGTCGACCGGGCGCCAACCGGGCTCTGGGCCGGATCAGCCGGCGCCAGATCCGGTCGACCGGGTGCCCGACCGGCCGCGCGGCCTGATATAAATTGGGGAAGGGATACCCCTTGGGGTCATCTTCCTCATTATTCCCCAACTCCCACACCTCCATGGCCGGCGCCCTCCTCACCTCCACCAAGATGTAGGCCTTTCCCACCACAAGAACCCCCCCCCCAAACTCCACCAAACCATAGACCGGGCTCCTTGGGACATCTCCACCAAGGGATTTGAGCCCTCTCAAGCTAGTTTGGGAATTTTTGGAGTTCTTGGTTTTCAAGCCCTACCTCGTGTTCTTCTTGCTCTCTTGATCAAGGAGGACAATGTCTTCGGGTAATGTACTCTCCCTTCCTCCCTAATTTCTAGTCCTCTTCACACATTGCAAGTTCTTGACAAGATTTGAGGAGATCTTAGGGTTAGGGTTAGGGTTTGCAAGTCCTCATGCATTTAGAGTGTCTCACAACACAAAGCACATACTCCACTCTATTGCTATAGTCTATGTTCAAGTTTTTGAGTTTTTGCATGAATTTGTGGTAGAAAATCTGGGCAACTCATTACAACTCGACAGATCCGGTCTGCCGCCCGGTCAACCGGCCCCTCAACCGGCCGGCCCGGCGTGACGTCCGGTCTGACCGGATTGGCAACCGGCTCGTCCGGTCTGCCGCCCGATTGGACCGGCCTGTGCACCGGATCGCCCAGTTTTTCGCACAATCTCATCAATACACTTGGATATATGCTATGCTTTTTGGTTCCCCTCTTATTGATGACATGTACACTTACCCCACTGCTATCCTCGCTCTATTCTCTCATTCACAGGAAGTTGGAGTGGTGAACCACGGGGCACTGTTGCCAAGAGAGGCCGGACTGCTGAGAATCCACCTCGCCGGTCTAGCGGTCGCGTACCTCCTGCAGCTCATCAGGCTACTGACACTGGCAGCTCAGAGAGGAGAAGAACCAAGTCAGTTGGTGGTAAGAAAAAGGATAAGCATGCCGCCCAAGAAGATGATGAAGAAGTGCCAGCTTTCAATCTTGCGGATGCACACCGTGGTGAGTGGCGGGAAGTGAGGTGTTGGTGAATCCATATCGCCATGAGCACCAGACTTACACGGGTGGGGACAAGTTCTTCTGGACCAAGACACAAGCAACTTTATGGCATGGTTTCTATGATACTCAAGAGTGTATGAAGAATGGGGTTGTTGTGATGCCCAAGGCCATTAATCCTCAGGAGCTTGCCTTGCATGAAGCCACAAAGTACCGCTTTGTGGTTGAAACCTTGAAGGGTCTGGGACTCTATGATCTTGTGTGCCTCAAGCCCGATGATACACAAGAAGATTCCACCTATTGTCCTCTCCTAGTCCGACAGTTCCATTGCACCGTCTACTTCCATGAAGATGCGGACCGCACCATGACTTGGATGACTGGCAGGGAGAAGTATTCCTGCACATACACACAGTTCTGTGCGGCCATGGGTTGTGGTGGTGATCGTGCTCCAGGGTACAGAATTCACACTCGATCTAAGATGACTAGAGGTGACATCTCCTTTTGCTATCCCACTAACCCCACAGCTGGGCCTCCCACCATCTCCGGGATGTACTATTCATATCTTGTCCTTGCCAAGCTATTCCGTGAGAGCCTCATCAGCAAGTCTGGAGATACTAGTGAAGTCAGGAACTATCACCTGAACCTGATGTACTATTGCAACCCTGCCAAGATAAGGAAGATTGATGGGTGTGATCTTATTTACTGTGAAATCAAGCGTGCAGTGATGGACCGCATGACTCCAAACTATGCTCAGTATATTCAGCGGCTCATCAACACCATTGTTCCTGCTCCTCTCAACATTTTTGATGAAAAGGTCATCATGGAACCATTCAGATTTCCTACTCTGGACGGTCGCCCGGAAGTCCCTTCCATGATGCCCACCATTGAGCGTCGTTCCAAGGAACAGCATGATCCTGCAGCAAGCTCCAGTTACACTCGGCGCCCTCAGCGTGGTGCCGCTCACTTCTTCACCAGCATGTGGCAGATGTGCAAGAACACCAATGATGTTGCACATCAGAGTCTTGCCTTGAACCAGGAGACACGGAGGCGACAGAGTGAGTTTTTGGCTGCACGGAATGCTCCTGTTCCTCCTTCTGGCCCTGAGATGGAGTCTGTGGTTGCACCAGCTTGGGAGATGCCTCCCATTACCGATGAGATGCTCCAGAACTTTGACTTCTCCATGTATGCTCATGGTGGCCCTCCTCCTCGGACTGCTCGTGCTCCCTCCCCTCCTGCTGATGATGATGAGGAGGATGACCGTGGTGCGGCTGCGCGCGATGATGACGAGAGCTCCTACTCCGCCGGCCATGAGTTCTATTGATGGGTGCGATAGCATCTCTCCTCTTTTCTTCGCCTTTTTGGTGTCCCGATGCCAAAGGGGGAGAAGAGAGTAGAGTCTAGGACCACGGGGTTCCTTGATTGTCACAAGCCATGGGAGTTGCTTTATTTGGATCTTATATGGCTTGTGCTTATTTGTTTCGATTTCTCGAGAATCATTTGCTACTTTGAATAATTTGTGTATGGACGTGTATGGACGACTATGTGTGTGCTTATTCACTCTATTAGGATAATCATGTTTTATGCTTATATATCTTGATATACTTGTCCATACCATGCTTGTTTCCTAAAGATATTGGGGGAGCTTCTCATATTACACATATGGTGCACTTTGCATTCAAACGCAAATTCTCCAAGTGCACACATTATGGGGGAGCTGTCGTAATATCTTATATGGAATCAAGGTTTAGAGCTTATCATAATATCTATATGTGACTCTAGCTCGGTTTGTCATCGTATACCAAAAAGGGGGAGATTGTAAGGGTATTTCACCCTGATCCATTATTTTGGTAACAATGACACCGTGCTAGAGTATTTGACCTAATACGTTTATAAGGATTATCTCAGGTATTAGGCAATGAGGCATAAATGGTGTATCAAAGGAACAAGAAGGCTAAAGGAGACCCCCCCACTTCAACAACAATCGAAAAGGGGTCTACAGAAGAAATCCGGTCTGTCACCCGGTTGGACCGAGCCCCAGACCGGTTGGTCCGGCGTGCGGTCCGGTCGACCGGGCGCCAACCGGGCGCCAACCGGGCTCCAAACCAACGCCTGAAGAATCCGGTTTGCCGCCTGGTCAGCCGGCCTCCAGATCGGCGAGTCCGGCGTATGGTCCGGTTGACCGGGCGCCAACCGGGCGCCTACCGGGCGCCAACCGGAGGAGCTCCTGGACGAAGAAAAAGAGGATCTGGCCCAGCATCCGGTCACAACCGGCTGGTCCGGTCACTGGTCCGGTCTGACCGGACTCCAGACCGGACAGTCCGGTCAGGGATCCGGTTGACCGGGTTTGACGAGAAGAAAGCTGAGGTGGCAAGTGACCAACGGCCATATTTCGAAGAACACTATAAATAGGCCTTCTCCTACCTCAGAACACTTAGGCACTACATTACAAGCTGTTCTTGAGCTCTCTCTCTCTCTTACTCCATTACTAGAAACACCAAAAGCCTCCGATCTCCCTCCTCCTCCACCCAAACTCAAATCCCTCCGGGGAATCACTAGAGAAGGACCCGATCTACTGTTCTACCAAGCCAAATCTCATTCCCCCTTGTATTCATCGAGAAGCTTGCTTCATAGGGTTCCTTGGAAACCCTAGGTGGGCAAGAGGAGTCCGGAAGCATCCGGGCTGTGGATTTTCTCCGGGCAAGATTGTGAAGGTTTGGAGGCTACCTCAAAGTCTACCACAAGTGAGTGAGCTATTCCTTCGTGGGATAGGTTCCGGAGAATAGGGTGAGCCTTCGTGGCGTGGGGAATCCTTCGTGGGACCTCCACCCCTCCAAACGTGATGTACCTTCTTGCAAAGGAAGGGAACACGTGAATACATCCTCGTCTCCGCGTGCTATCGGTTATCTCTAACCGAACTCCTTACTTGTGATTTAACTGCCTGAGAGAGCCTTCGTGCTCGAGTTAGTTGTATCCTCATATAGGTTGCTTCACCTAGTCTGCATTAGGCTCACCTTTATATTCCGCAAAGCCTAATATTGCAAAGAAAGAATTGAAATCTGTAGAAACCTATTCACCCCCCTCTAGGTTTACCATCTCTATACTTTTAGTGCATCTAGGTTTCACATAGGTTTCATATTCCACAATATTTTCATTGAAGTTTAGTGCGAGGTTATATATTGATTTCACTTATGATTCACTCGTTTATAGACGGGTTCAGAAAGTAGTCGCATCGTTTGGCCTGAGAAGCCGTTTGGTGCATCGAGGTTTCACATAGGTTTCATGTTGCACACTAGTTTGATTGAAGTTTGGTATGAGGTTATATCGGTTTCACGAAGAGATCACTTGTTATAGACGGTTTTACAAAGTAGATGCGTCGTTCGGTATGAGAAATTAAGTTGTTTGGCACATCGAGGATTCACAAAGGTTTCATATTTCACAATAGTTTAACTGAGGTTTGGTCCAAGATTATATTGGTTTCAATTATGATTCACTCATTTAGATATAATTTCACAAAGTAGGCACATTGTTTGGTATGAGTAATTCAGTCATTTGGCGCATCAAGGTTTCACAAAGATTTCATATTTCTCAATAGTTTTATTTAGATTTGGTACGATGTGATATTGGTTTCGCTTATGACTCACTCGTTTGTATATGGTTTCACAAAGTAGGCACAATGTTTGTTACGAGAAGCCGTTAAGTGTATCGAGGTTTCACATAGGTTTTATGTTTCACATTAGTTTCATCGACATTTGATGCGAGGTTATATTGGTTTCACTTATGATTCACTCGTTTATAGATGGTTTCACAAAGTACAGACATCGTCTAGTACAACAAGTTGTTTGGTGCATTGAGGTTTCATGTTTCACAATAGTTTGATTGCGATTTGGTACGAGGTTATATCGGGCACTAAGGATTCACTCGTTTATAGACGGTTCCACTAAGGATTTGGTACGAGATTTGGTACAAAGTAGGCATATTGTTTGGCATGATAAATTCAGCTATTTGGAAGATCGAGGTTTTACAAAGGTTTCATGTCTCACAATAGTTTATCCATTGTTCAAAAAATTGGCCAAGATAACGATTTATCGTGAATTGGGTGGTAACCGATAATATTTCAGCATATCGCTGATTTATCGCTGACACCGCTATTTTGGCCAATTTTTCAGTTTGATGACCGATGTTTCGGATGATTTTCAGAAAAATTTCGCTGAAGTTCGAGCTTTCAACAGATATTTTTGTCCTATAGTCTTGTAGAACTGTGCATTAGCTCCAAATTCCCATTTTTATTGATTCAAATGCAAGGAATCAAGGAGATACTTCATTTCAATGCTCCAATATTATGTTTTCATAGCATATTATATAAAATTTAGTGCCAAAAATTAGGATTTACCAAAAAAAATAAGCCGATAAATGGCCGACCGGTAAAATCAATTAACCATCCGATAAGCTATTATTCTCCATTTTGAGGCCGGCCGATAAGTTAAGGATTAATAATTTATTGAATATTTAGTTTAATGGAGGTTTTATACGAGGTTTATAGACGGTATCACAAAGTAGACACATCGTTTGGTACGAAGAATTCAGTAGTTTGGTGCATCGAGGTTTAACAAAATTTCATGTTTCACAATAGTTTCATGAAGGTGTGGTACGAGGTTATATTTATTACACTTATGATTCACTCGTTTTAGATTGCTTCACAAAGTAGGCACGTCATTTAGTACGAGAATCCATTTAGTGCATCGAGGTTTCACATAGGTTTCATATTTAAAAATAGTTTCATTAAGGCTTGGTACAAGGTTATATTGGTTTCAATTATGATTCACTCATTTATAGACGGTTTCAAAAAGTAGATGCATCATATGGTATGAGAATCCGTTTGGTGCATCGATGTTTCACATAGGTTTCATGTTTCACAATAGTTTTATTGAGGTTTGGTACGAGGCTATATCGGGTTCACTAAGGATTCACACATTTATAGACGGTTTCACAAACTAGGTACATTGTTTGTTATGTGAAATTTAGCCGTTTGGTGCATCGAGGTTTCGCAAAGGTTTCATGTTACATAATAGTTTAACTGGGGTTTGTACGAGGTTATGTTAGTTTCACATATGATTCACTCGTTTATAGACGGTTTCATAAAGTAGGCGCACGTTTGGCATGTGAAATTTAGTCGCTCGGCGCATCGAGGTATCACAAATGTTTCATGTTTGAAAACAATATCATTGATGTTTGGTACGAAGTTATATTGGTTTCACTTATGTTTGACTCGTTTATAGACGGTTTTACAAAGTAGGCGCATCGTCTGGTTTGAGAATTTGTTTAGTGCATCGAGATTTCACATTGGTTTCATATTTTACAATAGTTTCATTGAGGTTTGGTATGAGAAATTCAGTTGTTTGGCACATCGAGGTTCGACAAAGGTTTCATGTTTCAAAATAGTTTAACTGGGTTTTTTATGAGATTATATTTGTTTCACTTATGAATCAAGCGTTTATAGACGGTTTCACAAACAAAGTAGACACATCAATTTGGTACAATAAATTTAGTCATTCAGCGCAATGAGGTTTCACAAAGGTTACATGTTTCACAATAGTTTCATTGAGGTTTGGTACGAGCTTATATTGGTTTTACTTATGATTCAATCGTTTATAGACAGTTTCACAAAGTAGATGCCTCGTTTTAGAAGAGAAGCCTTTAGTGCATCGAGGTTTGACACAGGTTTCATATTCACAATAGTTTCATTGAACTTTGGTACGAGGTTATATTTGTTTGACTTATGATTCACTCGCTTATAGACAATTTCACAAAGTAGGTGCGTCGTTTGGTACAAGAAGTTATTTGGTGCATCAAGGTTTCACATAGGTTTCACGTTTCACAATAGTTTCATTGATGTTTGGTACGAGGCTATATGATTTTCACTGAGATTTACTCGTTTATAGACGGTTTCACAAAGTAGGCGCATAGTTTGGTATAAGAAATTCAGCCATTTAGCGCATCGAGGTTTCACAAAGGTTTCATGTTTCACAATAGTTTAACTGAGATTTTGTACGAGGTTATATTGGTTCCACTTATGATTGACTCATTTATTAACGGTTGCACAAAATAGGCGCACTGTTTGGTACGAGACATTTAGTCCTTTGGTGCATCAAGGTTTCACAAAGATTCATGTTTCACAACAGTTTCATTGAGGTTCGGTACGAGGTTATATTGGTCTCACTTATGATTGACTTGTTTATAGACTGTTTCACAAATTACACGCATCGTTTCGTACGAGAAGTCTTTTAGTGCATCGAGTTTTCACATAGGTTTCATATTTCATAATAGTTTCGTTTGGGTTTGGTACGAGGTTTGATTGGTTTCACTTATGATTCACTCGTTTATATACGGTCTCAGAAAGTAGGAGCATTGTTTGGTACGAGAAGATGTTTAGTGCATCGAGATTTCACACAGGTTTCATGTTTCACAACAGTTTCACCGAGATTTGATACGATGGTATATTGGTTTCACTAAGGATTCACTCATTTATAGACGGTTTCACAAAGTGGGCGCATCTTTTGGTATGAGAAATTCTCCCGTTTGGCGCATCGATGTTTCGCAAAGGTTTCATGTTTCGCAATAGTTTAACTAAGGTTGTGTGGGAGGTTATGTTGGTTTCACTAATGATTCACTCATTTATAGATGGGTTTACAAAGTAGGCGCATCGTTTGGTACGAGAAATTCAGTCATTTGGCGCATCGAGGTTTCACAAAGGTTTCTTGCTTCACAATAGTTTCATTGGGTTTAGTACAAGGTTATATTGGTTTCACTTATGATTCACTCGCTTATAGATGGTTTCACAAAGTAGGTGCATCGTTTCGTACGAGAAACCGTTTAGTGCATCGAGGTTTCACATAGGTTTCATATTTCACAGTAGTTTCATTGAGATTTGGTACGAGCTTATGTTCGTTTCACTTACGATTCGCTCGTTTATAGACGGTTTCCATCGTTTGGTACGGAAAGCCGTTTGGTGCATCGAGGTTGCACATAGGTTTCATGTTTCGCAATATTTCATTGAGGTTTGGTACGAGGTTGTAATGGTTTCACTTATGATTCGCTCATTCATAGACGATTTCACAAAGTAGGATCATCGTTTGGTATGAGAAATTCAGAAATCCAGCCATTTGGCGCATCGAGATTTCACAAATGTTTCATGTTTCACAATAGTTAACTGAGGTTTGGTTTGAGGTTATATTGGTTTCACCTATGATTCACTCGTTTATAGACGGTTTCACAAAGTAGGCGCATTTGTTTGGTACGAGAAATTTAGTCGTTTGGCACATCGAGGTTTCACAAATGTTTCATGTTTCACAATAGTTTTATTTAAGTGTGGTACGAAGTTATATTTGTTTCACTTATGATTCACTTATTTATAGACGGTTTCACAAAATAGACGCATCGTTTCGTACCAGAAGGAAAGATCATGGTTAGGCGACTAGACCAAGACCTAACTCGGCAGTTTCAGAGGGAACCCCATTTGACAAATTCAAACTATAACAAAATCTAGGATAAAATACATTGTTTTATCTTGTAGATGAAAAGTATTTCAGCAACACCACAATCTAAGGAAACTTCAACGCAAACATTAGTTACAATGAGCGGTATATTCGAACTATTTCACTTCGAATTGCAGAATCACTGCTTCTGAATACTTGATCTCTCATGCACTAACCCTTTCACTCATATGTTCCAATGTATTTCTTTTGAAGTTAATTTACTTTTGGTTCCATGGAAATATCAAGTTAACTTCTTATTTTCGTATATATTTCATCAAGGTTTCACATGAGTGCGTTTGTCTCATATTTTCCAAAACCATGTGAAAACAAAATTTTGAGTTTCACATTGGTTAAAAATGGTTTTTTAAAAAGTTCCATTTTTGTGCAAATCAGTTTCACTAAATAATCAAATAATCGTCTTGTTTCATTTATTTTGAAAAGCTTAGTTCATTTTGAGAGTTTAATGAATTCATTCAAGTTGGACATATTATTAATTTTAGAACATTCAACTTGTGAAATCTCGAAAACCTTTTGTGAAACCTTTTTGGCGTATGTGGAGCTAACGATTTTTTTGTGAAATCTTGATAGCTTTTTTGAAGCATTTTTGGTACATGGGTACCTACCGGTGCCTTTAGATTCGACATGATTAAAGCGTAGGAAGTGACTCTCAGTTTGCCATACGTACCAAAGGATCGAGAAGATAAAATTAGAGTGGAAATCTATTGATTGCCTCTTTGATCTTGGAGTATTTTTTTATTTACTTCCGCTGATTTGCTTTAATCATGTCGATCCGTCCACGCGATGATACCTACGAGACTACGATTATTGCTGTGCCACTATAAATGCATTCGAGTTGGCAAGATATAAATACGTACCTGCAATCTTCGGCAGGTACGGTTGCCAAAAGTGTAGATTGTATAGTACATCAATTTTCATAGGCGATTGAGAAAAATCCTACGTAGACACCTTCCGTTAGACAGAACCAAGATTTATTGCAGAATGATATCTTCAGCAGATACAGTTACCAAAAGTGCGTTTGATTTGATATTGACACCATTGTTATCCTCATGTAATAAAACAGTATCTCAATAGCAAATTCCGACATTGATGGTACATAATTTTTCCACTCGTGGGGCATGCTCTATATACACCGCACCAGTGTAACTGTGTGGTCCGTGGCCACAAACAACTTCCGCAAGCATATATTTCCATCATATGGGGAAGATGGAGCTTAGCTGCATGCTCCTCTTGATTGTTAGCTTCGGGTTCACAGCATTGATAATGGCGCGAGAGGCTCCCAGCGCTCTCGACGTCCTTCATCGCCCGCCTTCTTCCTTCGGAGCAAGGGCAATCTTTCTCACCTCCAAGAGAGGTGTAGACCCAATCCACTCTAACCATGCTCCTCCTCCTACTCGAGAGGTTTACCGTACTATGCATGATGTTCCGAGTGGCGAGAACCCGGTGCATAATGGTTCTCCCCCTCGCAACAGATTTCACCCTAATACGCGTGTGCCAGGTGTTCCTCCGCCTTCCGCAAATACACCAGTACACGCGGGTCAGCCTCCGCGTATGGCTAACAACTAAGCCAATGTATGAGTGTTATCATTTGTCTCATTAAGGTTAAATTGTTCCTCATTAGCAGAAAGGGAATGTGTCTTTGTTCATGTGAAATGTCTTGAAATCTTTGGAGGGTTATGAGCGTGATTTTAGTTACGTTTTTTTCGTCTAGCTAGGTGATGCTCAATAAAAGAGAATGATACGTGTCATATTTCTCCTTCTTTCTTGCTTGTCATGAGAAGCATGCAAGTGTTGAATATATAAGCAAATTATCATATGAATTAATTCGAACTAGTATTTGACAAATCATGACTACAGAAATAGCAGATGAACTAATCATGCAGATCAACAGAGTAGATGAACTGATAGCATCTACGCAAGATAATCCTATCGCATCTACTCCAAATAGCAGTACTAGAAACTCTAGCAAGATCTGAAACGAGGAGGACAGAAAAGCATACCATCCAACATTGGCGGTAGTAGCAGCAGCAGCGGAGGCGATGTTGGCGGCATCCTGGTTGTCGCCCATATTGAGATTGCCGAAGAGGTTGTCGATGTACGAAAGAAGTCGTCGTTCGGGAACTCGTCGTCGGACGATGTCGTGTTGCCAGTAGTCGCGCGTAAGCGCTCCCCAAAAACCTGATTGCCCCTCACCCGTACAGGTCTACGAGAAGCATTTGCAGGATTGCAATATTCATAATATGATATGATAAAGTGGTATCTCACTTGCCTTATTTGTGGAGCAAAACATAAATGTCGGGGTACCTCTGAAGTTCAAGAGAAGACTAGAAGTCAAATATCGAAAGATTCAAGCATCACAGTTATACCACAATTAATCTTATTCCGGGACAAGCACATTAAACTAAGAATGACAGCTATGCTTTCAAGAGAATGCTCGGAGAATGGATGGTGACTCGACATAAAAGTATAAGATTGGCCCTGCGCAGAGGGAAGTAAGATTGCTCATGTGCTAGAGCTTTTTATTTTGAATGCGATAAAAGTGTTGTAAAAATATATTTTGAGAAGTGCAACTCATGTCAACGGTAGTGATAAATAATATGGCTCATGAAAACTTCCTATAAGTTTCTTACCTCGTGCATAATATACTAATAGTGCTTACACCTTGTCCTAATTAGCTTGGATTTCCATGGATTTTCATCGCATACATATGTTTCAACCAAGTGTCACAAAGGGGTACCTCCTTGCTTCCTGTACAAAGGTCCTAGGAGATGAATCTCATTAGATTTCTCAATTTTGATGAATCTCAACTTTTTTGGACATCCATACCGGGAAAACAAGGACAACAAATATTTGGATTTTTGTCCAGCTGAAACTTCCACCATGTGAGCATGGCTTTAGTTGGCGGTCCAATGTTCCTCTCTAACAATATGCATACTCCAATCTTTGCAACTCATGATAAATCTCCCTTACTTCAAACAAGATGAGCATGCATAGTAATTCACACGATATTCAACAAAGGCATATTGATGGTGTTTCCCATGAAAGCATGGTTATCACACAACAAGCAACTTAATTATCAGAACTAATAATGCATAAGTAACATAATCCTTACCACAATAGTTCTCTAGACTACTTTCCCATGAGCTATAAATTACACAAAACAAGCGGTAATTTTGAAGGTTTAAAGGTAGCACACAAGTAATTCACTTTGGAGTGGCAGTGAAATACCACATGTAGGTATGTATGGTGGACACTATTGGTGCTTTGGTTTTTAGTGGTTGTATGCATGAGTAGAGCTTACGCTCCGTACAAGTGAAGGGTAGCAATAGACTGGGAAGCGACAATCAAGAAAGCAGTAGCTGTCATAATCATGCTTGCGACAGATAAAATTAACGGAAGCATAAAAGTCATACAAGATCTCCGAGGCAAGATAAATCATCGAGGCTTAAATAACTTTTGTTTAGTCTTATACATGCTTGAGCATGTGCCAAGTCGATTCAAATTAAGCATTCAGAGGAGGATACCACAATCTCATACCGTTATATGAATAGAGCAATGCAAGCAAACATCTATATGACATGTTACCTACTATTAGTAAATTGAAACTAATCATGAGAGAGAATAAACTACTAAGAATCATTTAGTAACATGCACATTACACAAACAAACTAAGCATGTCCATATAAATGAATATGTGTACAAAAATGAAACAAATAGAGTTCATATCAGCCTCTCACCACAACTTGAATTGTCGTGACCGTCATTATTGCTCTTCGCCTGTGTGACTTGAATGATATGAAATGATAACCAAGCTCCAATAAAGTCACGGAAGACCATTGGACCCTGCAGTAACTTTACAAAACCAAAGAAGAACGACAAATATTTTTGGGTTTTTGATTTTTTAATCAATACATAAAGCAAAATCTTTTTAGATTTTCGCATAGCAAACCATAATGAGAAGATGAAGCAAACTAAGAAGAAAATGAAGAGAAACAACAGAAATATTTTTTCCTTTTTGTGTTTTGGAAAGTAGAAACAAAAGCAAGAACAACAAAAAGAAATAAAACTAACATAAACACGCAAATGCAACAAGTGGCAGAAATCTGCCAAAGCAGAACAGCAGTCAAAGATTGATTTTTATGAAAATGTTCTATAGCTCATCTCGAAAAGTGATCAACTAACGAAAATTAGATAACAATCTGGGGCATATGCTCAAAATGTGGCAGCTCAAAATTCCGTGCTGGCTATTTATAAGAATATTTATGGTGACAACACATAATCTGTTTTTAGACAGAAACTCCCTAACTTCTTACCTCCTTCCTATTAGAGGATATCCTTGGTATAAAAATGAAATAAATAAGCTAAAGAGAGGTTATTACATTAGTAACAACTCTCAAGATTCAAATAAAGAGAAAATACTGAAATAAACTAGCTAGAACAAAAAGAAAGCGAAACATGGATATACAAAGTTCCGACGGAATATGATATGTAGATGAGCGAGATGTCGGTATACCTCCACCCAAGCTTAGGCTTTTGGCCTAAGTGGAGATCAACCCCATGGTGAGTAGTGGCTCCAGGATGTGGGTCATCCCTAGCATGATCATACCCCGGCCCCCTTGAGGAAGAAGAAGCTGAAGGCCCATAGTCATAGTCAGGTTGCTGATATGGGAACCCAGCAGTGTTGGAGGGCTGGAAGAAGTTATCTTCGGCCTACCCTCCATTGTCCTATACATGTCGCGCCTGCTCCGCTATGTATGTGTCAAGATCTTGTTCCGTGAGTGATCATCATTCCCTGGCATCAAGGTTAACCAAAAGGGGCGCATGCAAATTGACTAGACGATCGGTCTTAGTTACCCACCGAGATAATGATTTTCTCTTCAAAAAGGTAATTTCATAAGGTAGGTAGCCAATATTAGCTTTGTAAGAAACAAATTGATGTTGCATCATTGAATTAAGATCAAGACTCTCCAATGGAAATTGAAAGTTCAAAGCATGTGGAACTAGACCGTGAAAGACTAATAAATGAGAGGCAATGAGGCCTCCACAAACTCCCTCTTTCTCACGGTTAATAGTAAGACGGGAGGCTATCAAAGAACCCAAATTATATTCTCTATCTTGTTTAAAGGCAGCATCTAGGAAGGCTAAATCATGAGAGGATAATTTACTTGCAACCTTTCTAGCGAGAACACACTCAGTAATAAAATAAGCAAAATACCGAATAGAAGGAAGTTGAATTCTTTGGATTTTACCATCCTCATCTGAGAAACTCCTCCCCTGACAAATTTCTTTATAGAGTTCCAGCAATAGCTTGGGTCTCTCCTTGATTTTTCCGCATGATCCCCATTGTGGCACTCTGATAGCTGCACAGAAATCATCGAGAGGCAAATCGATAGCTATATTATATATTTTGTAATGAACCATGGGGTTAGGCAATTTCCAACTAAATCTGAAGTCCTGAACCACAAACATAGTTAGCTTAACATGTTGGTATGGTTCACCATCAACAAAACTTTCCAACCCTGCATTGGAAACCAAAGCCCGAAAATCCTGTAGAATTCATGCAGCACTCATGAATTCCACACATGGATAAAGAGAATGAAAAACTCCTTCCTCCCAGTGAACCTTCATGACTTCATTTAACTCCAATTCATGTTGATTGAGTTGGTATGCATTGCCTTCCATCTCTGAAATTTTTAACAAACCTCATAAAAAATGAAGGAGAACATTATGGAGACTTATAAGAGGACTAAACATGCATCAAAACAACTTATCCCATCATAATACAAGCATGCAAGCTCACTTAACATGTCATCTACAGGAGCAAAATATTCAAGATATACTCCACCAATCAAAATTATACTTAGATAATCGAAGGAGTCACATACCGGAGAGCAAATGCTTCAAATTTCAGCAAAAAATATGGGCCGAGGAAGGAGATCAAAAATTCGCGATGAAGAACAACAAGAACATGGGTCTGAACAATGGTGGAGTGTATTTTCGGGAGAGAGAAGAGAATGGCAGAGGAGGGAGCAAGTGGAGGTCCAGGGGGCCCCACACTGCCCTTGGCGCGGCCAGGAGGCCATCCGCGCCACCACATGGTGTGGTCGGCTGGTGGGCCCCCTGGGTTTCCCCAGGTGCCTCTCTGCCCCTTTTTATGCGTAAAAATTCTCTATACATTTTCTGGAATTTTTCGAGAAACTTTATTTTGGGCAATTTTCAGAATTTGAAGAATGATTCTAACGCAGGAAAACAATAATGGAATGATGAAAAACAAATTCAAAACCAAATCTACAGCAACTCTAAGACATTCTAATATAAAGTCAATCAATGGTACATAGGTGAAAACATAGTTTCATTCATTCAAAATTACTTTGCTAACAAGGTTGATCAAGTCTTGTTATCAAAACAATTTTATATGAAGCAAAACTTTGTATTTCACACAATGATTATGTTACCTCAATCTCGACGAGAATAGTTCCAATCATGACAATATCATTCTATTTCTTTGGCTTGGGCAAAGCAAATGAAATTTCCCAATTTGGATAGTATCAACATTAATAATTGAGTTTAGACCATAATTGCCATCAATATTCTTGGGAAAATAAACCGTATGCTTTTTTTCATCAACATTGAAAGTTACTTTTTCTTGTTTGCAATCAATAACAGCCCCTGCAATGTTAAGAAAAGGTATCCCAAGAATAATAGACATATTATCATGTTCAAGCATTTCTAGCACAACAAAGTCAGTTAATATCATACAATGATGAGCAACTTGAACAGGAACATCTTCACATATACCAACACGAATAGTAGTAGATTTATTAGCTATTTGCAAGGATATATTAGTTGGTATTATTTTTTCTAGATCAAGTCTTCTATAGAGACAAAAATGTATAACACTAACTCCTGCTCCCAAATCACATAAAGCAGTTCTAACATAATTATTTTTGATGGAACATGGAATAGTGGGTATACCTGGATCACCAAGCTTCTTTGGAACCTTTCCATTAAAGGAGTAATTAGCGAGCATAGTGGAAATTTACTCATTTGGAATCTTCCTCTTATTAGAGACAATATCTTTCATATACATTGAATAATGAGAAAACTTAATAGCATCAGTCAAAGGAATTTGCAAAAACAAAGGTTTCATCCAGTCACAGAACTTATTATGATGTTCTTCCTCATTCGATTTATGTTTCTTATCAGGAAAAGGCATTGGTTTTTGCACCCAAGGTTCTCTTTCACTAGTGTATTTTGTATTCTTAGTATGTTTTTTATGTGCTTCTTCAATTTCTTCCTTATCGAAAGCACCATTTTTATCGTTACCACTTTCAATTTCAGCATCAGAAATATATATACTATTAGGATCCTTAGCAGGTTCATAGGATTCTACAACAGTTTTATGTTTCTTCTTCTTTTTCTTAGATTTAGTCCTAGTATCATCAACTCGTTGAGAATCTTGTTCTATTCTTTTTGGATGTCCTTCAGGATATAGAGGATCCTGAGTAGAAATACCACTGTTAGTTCTTATTTCATAAGCATGTTTTTCCCTAGAAGCATTAACTAGCAAATCTTTTTGCACTTTAGTGAGCTGATCAATTTGAGTTTGAACCATATGAAAATGTTTAACAAGCATTTTAACATCATTAGAGGTTATTTCCACATTATCATGCAAATTATTTATAGCTCTAGAATTTTTCATTAGGTGATGTTCCACTCTCTTATTAAAATTATCTTGCTTAACAATATAATTATCAAATTCATCTAAGCGTTGATCAGGAGGTTTGAAGTAGGTAATATCTCTACCGGATGAAGCTCGGTAATCACATGGGTACGTGAGCACGCCCCCACGAAACGACACGTGTCTAACGGCGTTCACCTTGCCGTGAGGGGCTGAGGTGGAAAGGAGGAGCCAGGCAGGGCTGAGAAGGGACGGGCGATCGATTCCAGCTTAGGAAATTCGATACAGTAAACTCAATACTTCATCTGGGAATAAAAATCCCCACCACGCTAATCCCACACCGTTGCAGCACGAAGCAGGAGAGCCGCCCGCAAGCACGCCAAAATCTAGAGCTATCATCCATCTCTCAAATCGAGTCAACGGGCTCCAGCTATTGCGTCTAAAATCTCGAGGCTGCAGGAGCTCAAGGCGGCGGTAATGGAGGATGCCCAAGATCCCGACGCGAACGCTGTCCACCTCCGCGCCTCGTCCGCCGGTTGGAGGCCGCTAGGGACCACGTCCGCCTCCACGGTCCTCCACCAATCGATTCCCTGGCAAACCGCCACCGGATATTGCAGGAGGGAGGTATGGGGGTGGAGGGTGCTGCGGCGGCGCCTGGTGGATGGGGAGGGAGGCCGGAGTTCCCTGGGCAGTGTCCATGACGGGATGGAGGTTGGAGCTCCCTCGGAGGCGGCTATGGTGGGATGGAGGTTGTCGGCAACCGCACAGGGCGCCCAGTAGGGTGCCAACCCTCATTTCCTTGCAGTACGCCGGCGCGTGGGGTGTCGTGGCGTGGCGCTGCTCCCCATGGAGCCTCCATGGGATGACGATGGCCTCTGCCTCCACCTCCTCGCGCGGTGCATATCGCCACAACAGTCCCACCTGAGACGGTCGTCGCAGCCTCGACGGGAAAAAAAAGCTGCCGATCGAGCCCCACATCGCCTCGCCTCACTCCGCCCCCTCTTTGCTGATCTCTCTGGCACACTTGATTTCTGGTCAAGATCCGGGGCGGCGAGAATTTCTGGTTTCTGGATCGATTCGGTCCTAGAATTTGCGGGGACACTGGGGCTCTCAATCTGGGTTCCTCTCATGATTACTATTCGCGGCGGGGGACACGGTTCAAGGGCAGAAAAAGGAGGTTTCAGGCCGTTTGGCTCCGTTTGTGAGGCCAGCATCTTAAAGCAAATCCAACGGTAATGTATGCGTGCGCATGTACCCATCTGAACACCAAATCCACTCTCATATCTCTACTATCAAAGTGTTGGAGAGAGTGTACCTCAATAGTGGAAGAACGAGGGATTGGCTTACATAATTCTTCAATAGGTGGTAGATTCTTCACATCTTTAGATTTAATACCCTTATCCTTAAGAGATTTCTTAGCTCCCCTCATCACTTCATCATTTAATTCAATCATTCTCCTTTTCTTCGGTGTTGGTATTGGCTACGGTGTAGTCCAAATCATCATAATTTTTGCTTATTTTGGCCAGTAATTCCTCAGCTTCAGCCGAAGTTCTTTTCCTGAAAACACAACCAGCACAACTATCCAGGTAGGTCCTAGATTCAATAGTTAGTCCATTATAAAATATATCAATGAGTTCATTTTTAGCTAACGGATGTTTAGGTAGTGCTCTAATTAAAGAACAAAATCTTGCCCAGGATTCAGGTATTTCTCTCCTTCTACCTGCACAAAGTCAAAGATTTTCTGCAAAACAACATGTTGAGCACTAGCAGGGAAATATTTCTGAAAGAAGGCATTAACCAAACCAACAGGGCCTATCAATAGATCCAAGAGACAAATTATCATACCAAATTTTAGCTGCTCCTTTCAGAGAGAAAGAGAAAATTTTAGTGACAAAGTAAGTGTGTATCTTAGTATCATCGGAGAATAAATTTCTCAAAGTAGACAGTTCATTCATATGTTTCATAGCACTTTCATTTTCAGTACCATAGAAAGATTCTTTCTCAACAATAGATATGTAAGATAAATCCAGAGATAAATCATAATCCTTATCTCTAATATTTATGGGAGATGTGGCAAATTTAGAATCAGGAGACAAATTATATCTAACAGCTCGTCTTGCAATAAGACTTCTCATAGCACTTACATCTCTAGTAGCATGACATTCTTCAATGAAGTCATCATCAAGTTCAATATAAGTTTCATCAAGATCATCACTAGGATTCCCCGTAGCTTGAGGTGAACTAATAGGTGTAATAATATTTTCAGCATTTTCAATTTATTTAGCTCTAGCAATTGTAGTATCTAGGAAAGGACCTAACGAACCACTCTTATCAAGCACAGTAGAAGCACCTGTTGGATATATGCCCAAGAGGCAATAATAAAAGTGGTTATTATATATCTTTATGTTTATGATAAATGTTTATATACCATGTTATAATTGTATTAATCGAAACATTGATACATGTGTGATATGTAAACAACAAAGAGTCCCTAGTATGCCTCTTAACTAGCTTGTTGATTAATGGATGATTAGTTTCATAATCATGAACATTGGATGTTATTAATAACAAGGTTATATCATTATATGAATGATGTAATGGACACACCCAATTAAGCGTAGCATAAGATCACGTCATTAAGTTATTTGCTATAAGCTTTCGATACATAGTTACCTAGTCCTTATGACCATGAGATCATGTAAATCACTTATACCGGAAAGGTACTTTGATTACATCAAACACCACTGCGTAAATGGGTGGTTATAAAGGTGGGATTAAGTATCCGGAAAGTATGAGTTGAGGCATATGGATCAACAGTGGGATTTGTCCATCCCGATGACGGATAGATATACTCTGGGCCCTCTCGGTGGAATGTCGTCTAATGTCTTGCAAGCATATGAATAAGTTCATAAGAGACCACATACCACGGTACGAGTAAAGAGTACTTGTCAGGAGACGAGGTTGAACAAGGTATAGAGTGATACCGATGATCAAACCTCGGACAAGTAAAATATCGCGTGACAAAGGGAATTGGTATCGTATGTGAATGGTTCATTCGATCACTAAAGTCATCGTTGAATATGTGGGAGCCATTATGGATCTCCAGATCCCGCTATTGGTTATTGGTCGGAGAGAGTTCTCACCCATGTCCACATAGTTCGCAAACCATAGGGTGACACACTTAAGGTTTGATGTTGAAATGGTAGAACATGAATATGGAATGGAGTTCGAAGTATTTTTTGAAGTCTCGGATGGGATCCCAGACATCACGAGGAGTTCCGGAATGGTCCGGAGAATAAGATTCATATATAGGAAGTCATTTTATAAGTTTGAAAATGATCCGGTGATTTTTACGGAAGGTTCTAGAAGGTTCTAGAAAAGTCCGGAAGGAATCACTAAGGAAGGAGGAGTCCCGGAGGGACTCCACCTCCCCATGGCCGGCCAACCCTAGAGGGGGAGTCCAAGGTGGACTCCACCTAAGGGGGCCGGCCACCCCCCCCCACATGGAAGGGGGGAATCCCACCTCAAGTGGGAGTCCCACCTTGGGTAGGTTTCCCTACTACATGGAAGGTTCTTGTGTTGGGGTCTTATTCGAAGACTTGTAGTCCAACACTTGGGGATCCACCTATATAATGAGGGGCATAGGGGAGGGGGCCGGCCACCACAAAGCCACAAGCTGGCCGCACCCCTTGAGGCCGGCCACCCCCTCTCCCAAACCCTAGCCGCCCCCTCTCTCCTCCACCTCTCCCGCACGCTTAGAGAAGCTCCGCCGGAGTTCTCCACCGCCACCGCCACCACGCCGTCATGCTGCCGGATTCAAGGAGGAGCTACTACTTCCGCTGCCCGCTGGAACGGGGAGAAGGACGTCGTCTTCATCAACACCGAACGTGTGACCGAGTACGGAGGTGCTGCCCGATCGTGGCACCGTGATCAAGATCTTCTACGCGCTTTTGCAAGCGGCAAGTGATCATCTACCGCAGCAACAAGAGCCTCATCTTGTACGCTTTGGAAATCTTCAAGGGTGAGTCTCGATCATCTCCTCGTTGCTCCCGTCTTCTAGATTGCATCTTGGCTTGGATTGCGTTCTCGCGGTAGGAAAATTTTTGTTTTCTATGCAACGAATCCCTACAGTGGTATCAGAGCCGTGTCTATGCATAGATGGTTGCACGAGTAGAACACAATGGTTTTGTGGTCGTTGATGCTCTTGTTGTCTTTAGTTTGAGTAGTTTGCATCTTTGTGGCATAGTGGGATGAAGCGGCTCGGACTAACTTTACATGACCGCGTTCATGAGACTTGTTCCTCGTTCGACATGCAACTTGTATTGCATAAGAGGCTTTGCGGGTGTCTGTCTCTCCTACTATAGTGAAGATTCAATTTACTCTTCTATTGACAACACTAGTATCACCGTTGTGGTTCATGTTCGTAGGTAGATTAGATCTCTCTCGAAAACCCTAAACCACGTAAAATATGCAAACCAAATTAGAGATGTCTAACTTGTTTTTGCAGGGTTTGGTGATGTGATATGGCCATAATGTGATGATGAATATGTATGAGATGATCATTATTGTATTGTGGCAACCGGCAGGAGCCTTATGGTTGTCTTTAAATTTCATGTTGAGTAGTATTTCAAAGTAGTTGTAATAGTTGCTACATGAGGTGAACAACCATGAAGACGGCACCATGGACCTTGATGCTACGCCGACGATGATGGAGATCATGCCCGAAGATGATGGAGATCATGTCCGTGCTTTGGAGATGAAGATCAAAGGCGCAAAGACAAAAGGGCCATATCATATCACATATGAACTGCATGTGATGTTAATCCTTTTATGCATCTTATTTTGCTTAGATCGCGACGGTAGCATTATAAGATGATCCATCACTAAAATATCAAGATAATAAAGTGTTCATCCTTAGTAGCACCGTTGCCAAGACTTGTCGTTTCGAAGCATCTCGTGATGATCGGGTGTGATAGAATCAACAAGTGCATACAACGGGTGCAAGCCAGTTTTGCACATGCGTATACTAAGGTGGCCTTGACGAGCCTAGCATGTACAGACATGGTCTCGGAACACGTGATACCGAAAGGTAGAGCATGAATCATATGATTGATATGATGAACACTTTGAGTGTTCGCCATTGAAATTACACCTTGTCTCGTGATGATCGGACTTAGGTGTGGTGGATTTGGTTCGTGTGATCACTAAGACAATGCGAGGGATATTGTTTTGAGTGGGAGTTCACCTAGATTTTTAATTATGTTGAATTAAAATTTGAACTCAATTTGTCATAAACTTAGTCTAAACTATTGCAAATATATGTTGTAGAGATGGCGTCCCCAATCAATTTTAACCAGTTCCTAGAGAAAGAAAAGCTTAAGAGCAACGGTAGCAACTTCACCGACTGGTTCCGTCATGTGAGGATCTTCCTCTTTGGCGGAAATCTGCAATATGTGCTTGATGCACCGCTAGGTGACCCTCCTGCAGAAACTGAAACCGATGAAGTAAAGAATGTTTACACGACTCGGAAAGCTCGGTACTCTCAAGTTCAGTGTGTCATCCTGTTCAGTCTGGAAGCCGATCTTCAAAAACGTTTTGAGCACCACGATCCTCATGAGTTGGTCAATGAGCTGAAAGCTATATTTGAAACTCATGCGGCCGTGGAATGCTATGAAGCATCGAAACACTTCTTCAGCTGCATGATGGAAGAAGGCAACTCCGTTAGTGAGCACATGCTCGCCATGACCGGGCATGCGAAGAAACTCAGTGACTTGGGAATAGTGATTCCTAACAAACTGGGGATTAATCGTGTCCTTCAATCACTGCCACCAAGTTACAAGAACTTTGTGATGAACTACAATATGCAGAACATGAACAAAGAGTTACCTGAACTCTTTGGCATGCTAAAAGCTGCTGAGATTGAGATCAAGAAAGAGCACCAAGTGTTGATGGTCAACAAGACCACCAGTTTCAAGAAACAGGGCAAGTCTAAGGGAAAATTCAAAAAGGGTGGCAAGAAAGCTGCCACGCCTCCTATGAAACCTAAGAACGGCCCTAAGCCTGATGCTGAGTGCTATTACTGCAAGGAGAAGGGACACTGGAAGCGTAATTGCTCCAAGTATCTGGCTGATCTGAAGAGCGGCCTTGTCAAGAAGAAGAAAGAAGGTATATCTGATATACATGTTATAGATGTTTATCTCACTGGTTCCCGTTCTAGTACCTGGGTATTTGATACTGGTTCGGTTGCTCATATTTGTAACTCGAAACAGGAACTAAAGAATAAACGAAGACTACTGAAAGATGAAGTGACGATGCGCGTTGGAAACGGATCCAAAGTCGATGTTATCGCTGTCGGCACACTTCCTCTACATCTACCTTCGGGATTAGTTTTAAGCCTAAATAATTGTTATTTTGTACCCGCGTTGAGCATGAACATTATATCTGGATCTTGTTTAATGCAAGACGGTTATTCATTCAAGTCTGAGAACAATGGTTGTTCTATTTTTATGAATAATATCTTTTATGGTCGAGCACCTGAAAAGAATGGCTTATTTCTGTTAGATCTCGATAGTAGTGATACGCATATACATAACATTGATGCTAAGCGAATTAAATTGAATTATAATTCTACTTATATGTGGCACTATCGTCTTGGTCATATTGGAGTGAAACGCATGAAGAAACTCCATACCGATGGATTACTTGAATCACTTGACTTTGAGTCACTTGATAGATGCGAAGCATGTCTAATGGGAAAAATGACTAAGACTCCATTTTCTGGTATGATGGAGCGAGCTACTGACTTATTGGAAAACATGCATACCGATGTGTGCGGACCAATGAGTGTAGCATCGCGCGGTGATTATCGTTATGTTCTAACCTTCACAGATGATCTGAGTAGATATGGGTATATATATTTCATGAAACATAAATCTGAAACTTTCGAGAAGTTTAAGGAATTCCAAAGTGAAGTAGAAAATCAACGTAACAAGAAGATTAAATTTCTACGATCTGATCGCGGAGGTGAATATCTGAGTTATGAGTTTAGCATGCATTTAAATAAATGCGGAATACTTTCACAATTGACACTGCCAGGAACACCACAACGAAACGGTGTGTCCGAACGTCGTAATCGAACTCTCTTAGATATGGTTCATTCTATGATGTCTCTTACTGATTTGCCGTTATCATTTTGGAGTTATGCATTAGAGACAGCCGCATTCACTTTAAAATAGAGCACCATCAAAATCCGTAGAAACGACACCGTATGAATTATGGTTTAATAAGAAACCTAAGCTGTCGTTCCTTAAAGTTTGGTGTTGCGAAGCCTATGTAAAGAAGTTACAACCGGACAAGCTAAAACCCAAAACGGAGAAATGCGTCTTCATAGGATACCCTAAGGAAACTATAGGGTACACTTTCTATCACAGATCCGAAGGCAAAATCTTTGTTGCTAAGAACGGAACCTTTCTTGAGAAAGAATTTCTCACTAAATAAGTGACTGGAAGAAAAGTAGAACTTGATGAGATTGATAAATCTTTACTCGTTGATCAGAGTAGCGCAGTACCGGAAACTGTTCCTATACCGCCTACACCAGCAACAGAGGAAGCTAATGATAATGATCATGAAACTTCGAACGAGGAAACTACTGAACCTCGCAGATCGACAAGGGAACGTGCCACTCCTGATTGGTATGATCCTTGTCTAAATGTCATGATTGTGGACAACAATGATGAAGACCCTGTGACGTATGAAGAAGCAATGATGAGCCCAGATTCCAACAAATGGCAAGAAGCCATGAAATCCGAAATGGGATCCATGTATGATAACAAAGTGTGGACTTTGGTAGACTTACCTGATAGCCGCAAGGCTGTCGAGAATAAATGGATCTTCAAGAGAAAAACAGATGCTGATGGTAATATTACTGTCTATAAAGCTCGACTTGTTGCAAAGGGTTTCCGACAAATTCAAGGTGTTGACTACGATGAGACTTTCTCACCTGTAGCGAAGCTAAAATATGTGAGGATTTTGTTAGCAATAGCTGCATTTTTCGATTATGAGATTTGGCAGATGGATGTCAAAACGGCGTTCCTTAATGGAGACATTGAGGAAGAGTTGTATATGGTACAACCCAAAGGTTTTGTTGATCCTAAAAATGCTGACAAAGTATGCAAACTTCAGCGTTTAATCTATGGACTGAAGCAAGCATCGAGAAGTTGGAACCGACGCTTTGATAAGGTGATCAAAGACTTCGGGTTTATACAGTGTCATGGAGAGGCCTGTATTTACAAGAAAGTGAGTGGGAGCTCTGTAGCATTCCTGATATTATATGTAGATGACATATTATTGATTGGGAATGATATAGAACTATTAAGCAGTGTAAAAGGTTATTTGAATAATAGTTTTTCAATGAAAGACCTTGGTGAAGCATCGTATATATTAGGCATCAAGATTTATAGAGATAGATCAAGATGCCTAATAGGGCTATCACAGAGTACATACCTGGACAAAATTCTAAAGAAGTTTAGAATGGACGAAAGTAAGAAAGGGTTCTTACCTATGTTACCAGGCAAGGTCTTGAGTAAGACTCAAGGACCGGCTACGGCAGAAGAAAGAGAAAGGATGAGTCAGATCCCCTATGCCTCGGCAGTAGGCTCTATCATGTATGCCATGCTATGTACTAGACCGGATATATCACATGCTGTTAGTTTGACTAGCAGATATCAAAGTGATCCAGGAATGGAACACTGGACAGCGGTCAACAATATCCTGAAGTACTTGAAAAGAACTAAGGATATGTTTCTTTGTTATGGAGGTGACCAAGAGCTCGTTGTAACAAGTTACACCAATGCAAGTTGGAACACTGATCCTGATGACTCTAAGTCACAGTCTGGGTACGTGTTTATATTAAATGGTGCTGCAGTAAGCTGGGCAAGCTCGAAGCAGTGCACGGTGGCGAAGTCTTCAATAGAATCAGAGTACATAGCGGCTTCAGAGGCTTCATCAGAAGCGGTATGGATGAAGAGGTTCATTGTAGAGCTCAGTGTGGTTCCTAGTGCATTGGACCCACTAGTCATCTACTGTGACAACATGGGTGCCATCACCAATGCACAAGAACCAAGGTCACTGATACGTCTCCAACGTATCGATAATTTCTTATGTTCCATGCTACTTTATTGATGATACCTACATGTTTTATACATACTTTATGTCATATTTATGCATTTTCCGGCACTAACCTATTAACGAGATGCCAAAGAGCCAGTTGATGTTTTCTGCTGTTTTTGGTTTCAGAAATCCTAGTAAGGAAATATTCTCGGAATTGGACAAAATCAACACCCAGGATCTTATTTTTCCACGAAGCTTCCAGAACACCAGGGGAGATACGAAGTGGGGCGACGAGGCGACGCCACACTAGGGCGGTGCGGCCCAGGCCCTGGCCGTGCCGGCCTAGCATGTGGGCCCCTCGTGGCGCCCCCTGACCTACCCTTCCGCCTACATAATCCTTCGTCGATAATAGTTCCAGTACCGAGAGCCACGATACGGAAAACCTTCCAGAGACACCGCCGCCGCCAATCCCATCTCGGGGGATTCAGGAGATCGCCTCCGGCACCCTGCCGGAGAGGGGAATCATCTCCCGGAGGACTCTTCACCGCCATGGTCGCCTCCGGAGTGATGTGTGAGTAGTTCACCCCTGGACTATGGGTCCATAGAAGTAGCTAGATGGTCGTCTTCTCCTAATTGTGCTATCATTGTTAGATCTTGTGAGCTGCCTAACATGATCAAGATCATCTATTTGTAATGCTACATGTTGCGTTTGTTGGGATCCGATGAATAGTGAATGCTATGTTATGTTGATTATCAATCTATTATCTATGTGTTGTTCATGATCTTGCATGCTCTCTGTTATTAGTAGAGGCCCTGGCCAAGTTTTTACTTGTAACTCCAAGAGGGAGTATTTATGCTCGATAGTGGGTTCATCCCTCCATTAACTGGGACAGTGACAGAAAGTTCTAAGGTTGTGGATGTGCTGTTGCCACTAGGGATAAAACATCAATGCTATGTCTAAGGATGTATTTGTTGATTACATTACGCACCATACTTAATGCAATTGTCTATTGTTTGCAACTTAATACTGGAAGGGGTTCGGATGATAACCTGAAGGTGGACTTTTTAGGCATAGATGCATGCTGGATAGCGGTCTATGTACTTTGTCGTAATGCCCAATTGAATCTCACACTACTCATCATAACATGTATGTGCATGGTCATGTCCTCTTTATTTGTCAATTGCCCAACTGTAATTTGTTCACCCAACATGCTATTTATCTTACGGAGAGACACCTCTAGTGAACTGTGGACCCCAGTCCATTCTTTTACATCGAATACAATCTACTGCAATACTCGTTCTACTGTTCTCTGCAAACATCATCATCCACACTATACATCTAATCCTTTGTTACAGCAAGCCGGTGAGATTGACAACCTCACTGTCACGTTGGGGCAAAGTAATTTGGTTGTGTTGTGCAGGTTCCACGTTGGCGTCGGAATCCCTGGTGTTGCGCCGCACTACACTCCGCCGCCATCAACCTTCAACGTGCTTCTTGGCTCCTACTGGTTCGATAAACCTTGGTTTCTTACTGAGGGAAACTTACTTCTGTACGCATCACACCTTCCACTTGGGGTTCCCAACGGTCGCGTGCTGAACGGAGAAACACACGTCAATTGCACGCAAGCAAGTAAATTTCTGGCGCCGTTGCCGGGGAGATCAAGACACGCTGCAAGGGGAGTCTCCACTTCCAATCTCTTTACTTTGTTTTTGTCTTGCTTTACTTTTATTTACTACTTTGTTTGCTGCACTAAAACAAAACACAAAAAATTAGTTGCTAGCTTTATTTTATTTACTATCTTGTTTGCGTTCTCCATATTAAAAACACAAAAAATTTGTTACTTGCATTTACTTTACTTATTTCATCATGTTTCCTCCTAAGTTTATTCTTAAAGATGTACCGGTAGGCCGAGGGTCTATCCTTGGGAAAGATAATATAGAAGATTTTTTCACTCATATTAGTACGGTTGAAGATTTTGAAGATAGACACTTGGTAGAACTTGCTCCTACTTATGAAATTGCTGTTGCTTCTTTAGTACACGCGTTAGAAGCTAGATTTGTTAATCTCAATCCCGTGATTCAACATATGTTTCTTACACTCAGTGATATGGAAGAAGGAGAAAAGAAAGATTTTGTATTAGAAACCCTTCTTAAAGAATTTGGTGGTGTAGCAAGAGAAGCTAGAAAAGTCTTTGCTAAGTATAATATGCTTGGCTCTTATACCAACTTTGCTAGTACCCTTGAAAAGATGGAAAAAGATAGACAAAAGTACACTAATCATGTTAATTATGAGGGGGATATTAAAACATCAATACCTTGCAAGCTCTTAGGAATGTGCGAGGCACTAGAAAATAACTATGCTTGGCTTGTCCCTGAAAATTTGTTTGATGAGAATAGCAAGCCTAAGACTAATGAAAAAGGAGCCTCTGAAACTTACATAGATAAGATACAATGCATAGTGGAGAAAACTTCAAACCCCGATGTTGATGCTTCGTCTCTTGATGTTACTTGATACATACTTTCTGCGCCTAGCTGAAAGGCGTTAAAGAAAAGCGCTAATTGGGAGACAACCCATGATTTTACTACAGTACTTTTGTTTTATATTTGAGTCTTGGAAGTTGTTACTACTGTAGCAACCTCTCCTTATCTTAATTTTGTTGCATTGTTGTGCCAAGTAAAGTCTTTGATAGTAAGGTTCATACTAGATTTGGATTACTGCGCAGAAACAGATTTCTTGCTGTCACGAATTTGGGTTGAATTCTCTGTAGGTAACTCAGAAAATTCTGCCAATTTACGTGAGTGATCCTCAGATATGTACGCAACTTTCATTCAATTTGAGAATTTTCATCTGAGCAAGTCTGGTGCACCTAAAAAATTCGTCTTTACGGACTGTTCTGTTTTGACAGATTCTGCCTTTTATTTCGCATTGCCTGTTTTGCTATGTTTGATGGATTTCTTTATTCCATTAACTTTCAGTAGCTTTGTGCAATGTTCATAAGTGTTAAGAATGATTATGTCACCTCTGAACATGTGAATTTTGATTATGCACTAACCCTCTAATGAGTTGTTTTGAGTTTGGTGTGGAGGAAGTTTTCAAGGATCAAGAGAGGAGGATGATACAATATGATCAAGGAGAGTGAAAGCTCTAAGCTTGGGGATGCCCCCGTGGTTCATCCCTGCATATTTCAAGAAGACTCAAGCATCTAAGCTTGGGGATGCCCAAGGCATCCTCTTCTTCATCGACAACATTATCAGGTTCCTCTAATGAAACTATATTTTTATTCCATCACATCTTATGTGCTTTACTTGGAGCGCCTGTATGTTTTTGTTTTGTTTTGTTTGAATAAAGTTGGATCCTAGCATTCATTGTGTGGGAGAGAGACACGCTCCGCTGTTGCATATGGACAAATATGTCCTTAGGCTTTACTCATAATATTCATGGCGAAGGTTGAAATTGCTTCGTTAAATTGTTATATGGTTGGAAACGGGAAATGCTATATGTGGTAATTGGTATAATATCTTGAATAATGTGATACTTGGCAATTGTTGTGCTCATGATTAAGCTCTTGCATCATATACCTTGCACCTATTAATGAAGAAATACATAGAGCTTGCTAAAATTTGGTTTGCATGATTGGTCTCTCTAAGGTCTAGATATTTTCTAGTAAGGGTCGAACAACAAGGAAGACAGTGTAGAGTCTTATAATGCTTACAATATGTTTTTATGTGAGTTTTGTGACACGCGTACAGCACGCGACCGTTGGGAATCCCAAGTGAAAGGTGTGATGCGTACTGCAGTAAGTTTCCCTCAGTTAGAAACCAAGGTTTATCGAACCAGTAGGAGTCAAGAAGCACGTTGAAGGTTGATGGCGGCGAGATGTAGTGCGGCGCAACACCAGGGATTCCGGCGCCAACATGGAACCTGCACAACACAACCAAAGTACTTTGCCCCAACGAAACAGTGAGGTTGTCAATCTCACCGGCTTGCTGTAACAAAGGATTAGATGTATAGTGTGGATGATGATTGTTTGCAGAAAACAGTAGAACAAGTATTGCAGTAGATTGTATTCGATGTAAAAGAATGGACCGGGGTCCACAGTTCACTAGAGGTGTCTCTCCCATAAGATAAATAGCATGTTGGGTAAACAAATTACAGTTGGGCAATTGACAAATAAAGAGGGCATGACCATGCACATACATGATATGATGAGTATTGTGAGATTTAATTGGGAATTACGACAAAGTACATAGACCGCTATCCAGCATGCATCTATGCCTAAAAAGTCCACCTTCAGGTTATCATCCGAACCCCTTCCAGTATTAAGTTGCAAACAACAGACAATTGCATTAAGTATGGTGCGTAATGTAATCACTAACTACATCCTCGGACATAGTATCGATGTTTTATCCCTAGTGGCAATAGCACATCCACAACCTTAGAACTTTCTGTCACTGTCACAGATTTAATGGAGGCATGAACCCACTATCGAGCATAAATACTCCCTCTTGGAGTTACTAGCAAAAACTTGGCCAGAGCCTCTACTAATAACGGAGAGCATGCAAGATCATAAACAACACATATATAATAGATTGATAATCAACATAGCATAGTATTCTCTATCCACCGGATCCCAACAAACACAACATATAGCATTACAGATAGATGATCTTGATCATGTTAGGCAGCTCACAAGACCCGACAATGAAGCATAATTAGGAGAAGACGACCATCTAGCTACTGCTATGGACCCATAGTCCAGGGGTGAACTACTCACTCATCACTCCGGAGGCGACCAAGGCGGTGAAGAGTCCTCCGGGAGATGATTCCCCTCTCCGGCAGTGTGCCGGAGGCGATCTCCTGAATCCCCCGAGATGGGATTGGCGGCGGCGGCGTCTCTGGAAGGTTTTCCGTATCGTGGCTCTCGGTACTGGGGGTTTCGCGACGAAGACTATTTGTAGGCGGAAGGGCAGGTCAAGAGGCGTCACGGGGGCCCCACACGCTAGGGCCGCGCGGGCCCCCTGGGCCGCACCGCCCTACTGTGGCGGCGCCCCGTGGCCCCACTTCGTCTCTCCTTCGGTCTTCTGGAAGCTTCGTGTGAAAATAGGCCCCTGGGCGTTGATTTCGTCCAATTCCGAGAATATTTCCTTACTAGGATTTCTGAAACCAAAAACAGCAGAAAACAGCAACTGGCTCTTCGGCATCTCGTTAATAGGTTAGTGCCGGAAAATGCATAAATATGACATAAAGTATGCATAAAACATGTAGATATCATCAATAATGTGGCATGGAACATAAGAAATTATCGATACGTCGGAGACGTATCAGCATCCCCAAGCTTAGTTCCTGCTCGTCCCGAGTAGGTAAACGATAACAAAGATAATTTCTGGAGTGACATGCCATCATAACCTTGATCATACTATTGTAAGCACATGTAATGAATGCAGCGATAAAAAACAATGGTAAATGACATGAGTAAACAAATGAATCATAAAGCAAAGACTTTTAATGAATAGTACTTTCAAGACAAGCATCAATAAGTCTTGCATAAGAGTTAACTCATAAAGCAATAATTCAAAGTAGAAGTATTGAAGCAACACAAAGGAAGATTAAGTTTCAGCGGTTGCTTTCAACTTGTAACATGTATATCTCATGGATATTGTCAACATAAAGTAATATAACAAGTGCAATATGCAAGTATGTAGGAATCAATGCACAGTTCACACAAGTGTTTGCTTCTTGAGATGGAGAGAAATAGGTGAACTGACTCAACATAAAAAGTAAAAGAAAGGCCCTTCGCAGAGGGAAGCATTGATTGCTATATTTGTGCTAGAGCTTTGATTTTGAAAGCAAGAAACAATTTTGTCAACGGTAGTAATAAAGCATATGCATCATGTAAATTATATCCTACAAGTTGCAAGCCTCATGCATAGTATACTAATAGTGCCCGCACCTTGTCCTAATTAGCTCGGATTACCTGGATTATCACCACAATACATATGTTTTAACCAAGTGTCACAAAGGGGTACCTCTATGCCGCCTGTACAAAGGTCTAAGGAGAAAGCTCGCATTGGATTTCTCGCTTTTGATTATTCTCAACTTAGACATCCATACCGGGACAACATAGACAACAGATAATGGACTCCTCTTTTATGCATAAGCATTCAACAACAATTAATTTTCTCATATGAGATTGAGGATATTTGTCCAAAACTGAAACTTCCACCATGGATCATGGCTTTAGTTAGCGGCCCAATGTTCTTCTCTAACAGTATGCATGCTCAAACCATTCAACTCATGGTAAATCTCCCTTACTTCAGACAAGACGGACATGCATAGCAACTCACATGATATTCAACAAAGAGTAGTTGATGGCGTCCCCAGGAACATGGTTATCGCACAACAAGCAACTTAATAAGAGATAAAGTGCATAAGTACATATTCATTACCACAATAGTTTTTAGGCTATTTGTCCCATGAGCTATATATTGCAAAGGTAAAGGATAGAAATTTTTAAGGTAGCACTCAAGCAATTTACTTTGGAATGGCGGAGAAATACCATGTAGTAGGTAGGTATGGTGGACACAAATGGCATAGTGGTTGGCTCAAGGATTTTTGATGCATGAGAAGTATTCCCTCTCGATACAAGATTTAGGCTAGCAAGGTTATTTGAAACAAACACAAGGATGAACCGGTGCAGCAAAACTCACATAAAAGACATATTGTAAACATTATAAGACTCTACACCGTCTTCCTTGTTGTTCAAACTCTTTACTAGAAATTATCTAGACCTTAGAGAGACCAATTATGCAAACCAAATTTTAGCAAGCTCTATGTATTTCTTCATTAATAGGTGCAAAGTATATGATGCAAGAGCTTAAACATGAGCACAACAATTACCAAGTATCACATTATCCAAGACATTTTACCAATTACTACATGTATCATTTCCTGATTCCAACCATACAACAATTTAACGAAGAAGATTCAACCTTCGCCATGAATATTATGAGTAAAGCCTAAGGACATATTTATCCAGATGCAACAGCGGAGCGTGTCTCTCTCCCACACAAAGAATGCTAGGATCCATTTTATTCAAACAAAACAAAAACAAAAACAAACCGACGCTCCAAGCAAAGTGCATAAGATGTGATGGAATAAAAATATAGTTTCACTAGAGGAACCTGAAAATGTTGTCGATGAAGAAGGGGATGCCTTGGGCATCCCCAAGCTTATACGCTTGAGTCTTCTTGATATATGCAGGGGTGAACCACCGGGGTATCCCCAAGCTTAGAGCTTTCACTCTCCTTGATCATATTGTATCATCCTCCTCTCTTGATCCTTGAAAACTTCCTCCACACCAAACTCAAAACAACTCATTAGAGGGTTAGTGCACAATTAAAATTCACATGTTCAGAGGTGACATAATCATTCTTAACACTTCTGGACATTGCACAAAGCTACTGAAGGTCAATGGAATCGAAAAATCCATCAAGCATAGCAAAACAGGCAATACGAAATAAAAGGCAGAATCTGTCAAAACAGAACAGTTCGTAAAGATGAATTTCTAAGAGGCACCAGACTTGCTCAAATAAAAATTCTCAAATTGAATGAAAGTTGCGTACATATCTGAGGATCACTCACGTAAATTGGCATAATTTTCTGAGTTACCTACAGAGAATTAGGCCAAGATTCGTTACAGCAAGAAATCTGTTTCTGCGCAGTAATCCAAATCTAGTATGAACCTTACTATCAAAGACTTTACTTGGCACAACAATGCAACAAAACTAAGATAAGGAGAGGTTGCTACAGTACTAACAACTTCCAAGACTCAAATATAAAACAAAAGTGCAGTAGTAAAATCATGTGTTGTCTCCCATAAGCGCTTTTCTTTAACGCCTTTCAGCTAGGCGCAGAAAGTGTATATCAACTATTATCAAGAGACGAAGTATCAACATCATAATTTGTTCTAATGATAGAATCAAAAGGTAACTTCATTCTCTTTCTATGGAAGTGTTCCATACCTTTCTTGAGAGAAAATTGATATTTAATATTACCTTCCTTCATATCAATGATAGCACCAACAGTTTGAAGAAAAGGTCTTCCCAATATAATGGGACAAGATGCATTGCATTCAATATCCAAGACAACAAAATCAACGGGGACAAGGTTATTGTTAACGGTAATGCGAACATTATCAACTCTCCCCAAAGGTTTCTTTGTAGAATTATCAGCAAGATTAACATCCAAATAACAATTTTTCAATGGTGGCAAGTCAAGCATATTATAGATCTTCTTAAGCATAACGGAAATACTTGCACCAAGATCACATAAAGAATTACAATCAAATTCATTGACCTTCATCTTAATGATGGGCTCCCAACCATCCTCTAGCTTCCTAGGAATAGAAGCTTCGCGATTTAATTTCTCTTCTCTAGCTTTTATGAGAGCATTTGTAATATGTTTCGTGAAAGCCAAATTTATAGCACTAGCATTAGGACTCTTAGCAAGTTTTTGTAAGAACTTTATAACTTCAGAGATGTGGCAATCATCAAAATCCAAACCATTATAATCTAAAGCAATGGGATCATTGTCCCCAATGTTGGAAAAAAATTCAGCAGTTTTATCACAGGCAGTTTCAGCAGTTTTAGTAGTTTCAGGCAGTTTTTCACGCTTTGCATTAGAAGTGGAAACATTGCCAACACCAATTCTTTTACCATTAATAGTAGGAGGTGCAGCAACATGTGGAGCATTAGCATTACTAGTGGTGGTAATAGTCCAAACTTTAGCTATTTTATCTTCTTTAGCATTTTCTTCTTTTTCCCACCTAGCACGCAATTCGGCCATCAATCTTATATTCTCATTAATTCTAACTTGGATGGCATTTGCTGTAGTAACAATATTATTATTATGATTTTCATTAGGCATAACTTTCGATTTCAAAAGATCAACATCAGCAGTAAGACTATCGAATTTAGAAGCAAGTATATCAATTTTCCCAAGCTTTTCTTCAACAGATTTGTTAAAAGCAGTTTGTGTACTAATAAATTCTTTAAGCATGGCTTCAAGTCCAGGCGGTGTATTCCTATTATTGTTGTAAGAATTCCCATAAGAATAACCATAGCCGTTGCCATTATTATAAGGATATGGCCTATAGTTGTTACTAGAATTGTTCCGGTAAGCGTTGTTGTTGAAATTATTATTTTTAATGTAGTTTACATCAACATGTTCGTCTTGAGCAACCAATGAAGCTAACGGAACATTATTAGGATCAACATTAGTCCTACCATTCACAAGCATAGACATAATAGCATCAATCTTATCACTCAAGGAAGAGGTTTCTTAATTAATTTACCTTCTTACCTTGTGGAGCTCTTTCCGTGTGCCATTCAGAGTAATTAATCATCATATTATCAAGAAACTTTGTTGCGTCGCCTAGAGTGATGGACATAAAGGTACCTCCAGCAGCTGAATCCAATAGGTTCCGTGAAGAAAAATTCAGTCCTGCATAAAAGGTTTGGATGATCATCCAAGTAGTCAGTCCATGGGTTGGGCAATTTTTAACCAAAGATTTCATTCTTTCCCATGCTTGTGCAACATGCTCATTATCCAATTGTTTAAAATTCATTATGCTACTTCTCAAATATATAATTTTTGCAGGAGGATAATATCTACCAATAAAAGCATCCTTGCATTTAGTCTATGAATCAATACTATTCTTAGGCAGAGATAGCAACCAATTTTTAGCTCTTCCTCTTAATGAGAAAGGAAACAATTTTAATTTTATAATGTCACCATCTACATCCTTATACTTTTGCATTTCACACAATTCAACAAAATTATTAAGATGGGCAGCAGCATCATCAGAACTAACACCAGAAAATTGCTCTCTCATAACAAGATTCAGTAAAGCAGGTTTAATTTCAAAGAATTCTGCTGTAGTAGCAGGTGGAGCAATAGGTGTGCATAAGAAATCATTATTATTTGTGGTTGTGAAGTCACACAACTTAGTATTTTCAGGAGTACCCATTTTAGAAACAGTAAATAAAGCAAACTAGATAAAGTAAATGCAAGTAACTAATTTTTTTGTGTTTTTAATATGGAGAATGCAAACAAGACAGTAAATAAAGTAAAACTAGCAACTAATTTTTTGTGTTTTTGATATAATGCAGCAAACAAAGTAGTAAATAAAACAAAGCAAGACAAAAACAAAGTAAAGAGATTGGAAGTGGAGACTCCCCTTGCAGCGTGTCTTGATCTCCCCGGCAACGGCGCCAGAAATTTAGCTTGACACGCGTACAGCACGCGACCGTTGGGAACCCCAAGTGAAAGGTGTGATGCATACAGCAGTAAGTTTCCCTCAGTTAGAAACCAAGGTTTATCGAACCAGTAGGAGTCAAGAAGCACGTTGAAGGTTGATGGCGGCGAGATGTAGTGCGGCGCAACACCAGGGATTCCGGCGCCAACGTGGAACCTGCACAACACAACCAAAGTACTTTGCCCCAACGAAACAGTGAGGTTGTCAATCTCACCGGCTGATACGTCTCCGACGTATCGATAATTTCTTATGTTCCATGCCACATTATTGATGTTATCTACATGTTTTATGCACACTTTATGTCATATTCGTGCATTTTCTGGAACTAACCTATTAACAAGATGCCGAAGTGCCGATTCTTTGTTTTCTGCTGTTTTTGGTTTCAGAAATCCTAGTAACGAAATATTCTCGGAATTGGACGAAATCAACGCCCAGGGTCCTATTTTGCCACGAAGCTTCCAGAAGTCCGAAGAGGAGACGGAGTGGGGCCACGAGGTGGCCATACCCTAGGGCGGCGCGGCCCCCCCTTGGCCGCGCGGCCCTGTGGTGTGGGGCCCTCGTGCCGCCCCCTGACCTGCCCTTCCGCCTACTTAAAGCCTCCGTTGCGAAACCCCCAGTACCGAGAGCCACGATACGGAAAACCTTCCAGAGACGCCGCCGCCACCGATCCCATCTCGGGGGATCCAGGAGATCGCCTCCGGCACCCTGCCGGAGAGGGGAATCATCTCCCGGAGGACTCTACGCCGCCATGGTCGCCTCCGGAGTGATGTGTGAGTAGTCTACCCCTGGACTATGGGTCCATAGCAGTAGCTAGATGGTTGTCTTCTCCCCATTGTGCTATCATTGTCGGATCTTGTGAGCTGCCTAACATGATCAAGATCATCTATTTGTAATTCTATATGTTGCGTTTGTTGGGATCCGATGAATAGAGAATACTTGTTATGTTGATTATCAAAGTTATGTCTATGTGTTGTTTATGATCTTGCATGCTCTCCGTTACTAGTAGATGCTCTGGCCAAGTAGATGCTTGTAACTCCAAGAGGGAGTATTTATGCTCGATAGTGGGTTCATGCCTCCATTGATATCTGGGACAGTGACAGAAAGTTCTAAGGTTGTGGATGTGCTGTTGCCACTAGGGATAAAACATTAGTGCTATGTTCAAGGATGTAGTTACTAGTTACATTACGCGCAATACTTAATGCAATTGTCTGTTGTTAGCAACTTAATACCGGAGGGGTTCGGATGATAACTTTGAAGGTGGACTTTTTAGGCATAGATGCATGCTGGATGGCGGTCTATGTACTTTGTCGTAATGCCCAATTAAATCTCACTATACTCATCATGATATGTATGTGCATGGTCATGCCCTCTTTATTTGTCAATTGCCCAACTGTAATTTGTTCACCCAACATGCAGTTTATCTTATGGGAGAGACACCTCTAGTGAACTGTGGACCCCGGTCCAATTCTCTATACTGAAATACAATCTACTGCAATACTTGTTCTACTGTTTTCTGCAAACAATCATCTTCCACACAATACGGTTAATCCTTTGTTACAGCAAGCCGGTGAGATTGACAACCTCACTGTTTCGTTGGGGCAAAGTACTTTGGTTGTGTTGTGCAGGTTCCACGTTGGCGCCGGAATCTCTGGTGTTGCGCCGCACTACATCCCGCCGCCATCAACCTTCAACGTGCTTCTTGACTCCTACTGGTTCGATTAAACCTTGGTTTCTTACTGAGGGAAACTTGCCGCTGTGCGCATCACACCTTCCTCTTGGGGTTCCCAACGGACGTGTCAACCACACGCATCAAGCAAATTTCTGGCGCCGTTGCCGGGGAGATCAAGACACGCTGCAAGGGGAGTCTCCACTTCCCAATCTCTTTACTTTGTTTTTGTCTTGCTTAGTTTTATTTACTACTTTGTTTGCTGCACTAAATCAAAATACAAAAAAATTAGTTGCTAGTTTTACTTTATTTGCTACCTTGTTTGCTATATCAAAAACACAAAAAAATTAGTTACTTGCATTTACTTTATCTAGTTTGCTTTATTTACTGTTGCTAAAATGGCCAACCCTGAAAATACTAAGTTGTGTGACTTCACAACCACAAATAATAATGATTTCTTATGCACACCTATTGCTCCACCTGCTACTACAGCAGAATTCTTTGAAATTAAACCTGCTTTACTGAATCTTGTTATGCGAGAGCAATTTTCTGGTGTTAGTTCTGATGATGCTGCTGCCCATCTTAATAATTTTGTTGAACTATGTGAAATGCAAAAATATAAAGATGTAGATGGTGACATTATAAAATTAAAATTGTTCCCTTTCTCATTAAGAGGAAGAGCTAAAGATTGGTTGCTATCTCTGCCTAAGAATAGTATTGATTCATGGACTAAATGCAAGGATGCTTTTATTGGTAGATATTATCCCCATGCTAAAATTATATCTTTGAGGAGTAGCATAATGAATTTTAAACAATTAGATACTGAACATGTTGCACAAGCATGGGAAAGAATGAAATCTTTGGTTAAAAATTGCCCAACCCATGGACTGACTACTTGGATGATCATCCAAACCTTCTATGCAGGACTGAATTTTTCTTCGCGGAATTTATTGGATTCAGCTACTGGAGGTACCTTTATGTCCATCACTCTTGGTGAAGCAACAAAGCTTCTTGATAATATGACGATCAACTACTCTGAATGGCACACGGAAAGAGCTCCACAAGGTAAGAAGGTAAATTCTGTCGAAGAAACCTCTTCCTTGAGTGATAAGATTGATGCTATTATGTCTATGCTTGTGAATGATAGGACTAATATTGATCCTAATAATGTTCCGTTAGCTTCATTGGTTGCACAAGAAGAACATGTTGATTTAAACTTCATTAAAAATAATAATTTCAACAACAATGCTTACCGGAACAATTCTAGTAACAACTATAGGCCATATCCTTATAATAATGGCAATGGCTATGGTAATTCTTATGGGAATTCTTACAACAATAATAGGAGTTCACCCCCTGGACTTGAAGCCATGCTTAAAGAATTTATTAGTACACAAACTGCCTTTAACAAATCTGTTGAGGAAAAGCTTGGGAAAATTGATATACTTGCTTCTAAAGTCGATAGTCTTGCTGCTGATGTTGATCTTTTGAAATCAAAAGTTATGCCTAATGAAAATCATCATAATAAAATTGCTACTACAGCAAATGCCATCCAAGTTAGAATTAATGAGAATATAAGATTAATGGCTGAACTGCGTGCTAGGTGGGATAGAGAAGAAAATGAAAACTAGCTAAAGAGAAGAATGTAGCTAAAGTTTGGACTATTACCACCACTAGTAATGCTAATGCTACACATGTTGCTGCACCTCCTACTATTAATAATAAAAGAATTGGTGTTAGCAATGTTTCCACTTCTAATGCAAAGCGCGAGAAACTGCCTGAAACTGCTAAAACTGCTGAAACTGCCTGTGATAAAACTGCTGAAATTTTTTCCAACATTGGGGATGATGATCCCATTGCTTTAGATTATAATGGTTTGAATTTTGATGATTGCCACATCTCTGAAGTTATAAAGTTCTTGCAAAAACTTGCCAAAAGTCCTAATGCTAGTGCTATAAATTTGGCTTTCACGCAACATATTACAAATGCTCTCATAAAAGCTAGAGAAGAGAAACTAGAGCGCGAAGCCTCTATTCCTAGAAAGCTAGAGGATGGTTGGGAGCCCATCATTAAGATGAAGGTTAAAGATTTTGATTGTAATGCTTTATGTGATCTTGGTGCAAGTATTTCTGTTATGCCTAAGAAAATTTATAATATGCTTGACTTGCCACCGCTGAAAAATTGTTATTTGGATGTTAATCTTGCTGATCATTCTACAAAGAAACCTTTGGGGAAAATTGATAATGTCCGTATTATCGTTAACAATAACCTTGTCCCCGTTGATTTTGTTGTCTTGGATATTGAATGCAATGCATCTTGTCTCATTATATTGGGAAGACCTTTTCTTCGAACTGTTGGTGCTATCATTGATATGAAGGAAGGTAATATAAAATATTAATTTCCTCTCAAGAAAGGTATGGAACACTTCCCTAGAAAAAGAATGAAGTTACCTTTTGATTCTATTATTAGAACAAATTATGATGTTGACACTTCGTCTCTTGATAATACTTGATACACACTTTCTGCGCCTAGCTGAAAGGCGTTAAAGAAAAGCGCTTATGGGAGACAACCCATGTTTTTACCTACAGTACTTTGTTTTTATTTTGTGTCTTGGAAGTTGTTTACTACTGTAGCAACCTCTCCTTATCTTAGTTTAGTGTTTTGTTGTGCCAAGTAAAGTCGTTGATATAAAAGTTCATACTAGATTTGGATTACTGCACAGAAACAGATTTCTTTGCTGTCACGAATCTGGGCTGTTTTCCCTGTAGGTAACTCAGAAAATTATGCCAATTTACGTGAGTGATCCTCAGATATGTACGCAACTTTCATTCAATTTGAGCATTTTCATTTGAGCAAGTCTGGTGCCTCGATAAAATTCGTCAATACGAACTGTTCTGTTTTGACAGATTCTGCCTTTTATTTCGCATTGCCTCTTTTGCTATGTTGGATGAATTTCTTTGATCCATTAATGTCCAGTAGCTTTATGCAATGTCCAGAAGTGCTAAGAATGATTGTGTCACCTCTGAACATGTTAATTTTTATTGTCGCTAACCCTCTAATGAGTTGTTCTAAGTTTGGTGTGGAGGAAGTTTTCAAGGATCAAGAGAGGAGTATGATGCAACATGATCAAGGAGAGTGAAAGCTCTAAGCTTGGGGATGCCCCGGTGGTTCACCCCTGCATATATCAATAAGACTCAAGCGTCTAAGCTTGGGGATGCCCAAGGCATCCCCTTCTTCATCGACAACATTATCAGGTTCCTCCCCTGAAACTATATTTTTATTCCATCACATCTTATGTGCTTTGCTTGGAGCGTCGGTTTGTTTTTGTTTTTTGTTTTGTTTGAATAAAATGGATCCTAGCATTCACTTTATGGGAGAGAGACACGCTCCGCTGTAGCATATGGACAAGTATGTCCTTAGTTTCTACTCATAGTATTCATGGCGAAGTTTCTTCTTCGTTAAATTGTTATATGGTTGGAATTGGAAAATGATACATGTAGTAATTGCTATAAATGTCTTGGGTAATGTGATACTTGGCAATTGTTGTGCTCATGTTTAAGCTCTTGCATCATATGCTTTGCACCCATTAATGAAGAAATACATAGAGCATGCTAAAATTTGGTTTGCATATTTGGTTTCTCTAAGGTCTAGATAATTTCTAGTATTGAGTTTGAACAACAAGGAAGACGGTGTAGAGTCTTATAATGTTTTCAATATGTCTTTTATGTGAGTTTTGCTGCACCGGTTCATCCTTGTGTTTGTTTCAAATAAGCCTTGCTAGCCTAAACCTTGTATCGAGAGGGAATACTTCTCATGCATCCAAAATACTTGAGCCAACCACTATGCCATTTGTGTCCACCATACCTACCTACTACATGGTATTTTCCGCCATTCCAAAGTAAATTGCTTGAGTGCTACCTTTAAAATTCCATCATTCACCTTTGCAATATATAGCTCATGGGACAAATAGCTTAAAAACTATTGTGGTATTGAATATGTACTTATGCACTTTATCTCTTATTAAGTTGCTTGTTGTGCGATAACCATGTTTACTGGGGACGCCATCAACTACTCTTTGTTGAATTTCATGTGAGTTGCTATGCATGTTCGTCTTGTCTAAAGTAAGAGCGATCTACCACCTTATGATTAAGCATGCATATTGTTAGAGAAGAACATTGGGCCGCTAACTAAAGCCATGATCCATGGTGGAAGTTTCAGTTTTGGACAAATATGCTCAATCTCATATGAGAAAATTATTAATTGTTGTTACATGCTCATGCATAAAAGAGGAGTCCATTATCTATTGTCTATGTTGTCCCGGTATGGATGTCTAAGTTGAGAATAATCAATAGCGAGAAATCCAATGCGAGCTTTCTCCTTAGACCTTTGTACAGGCGGCATAGAGGTACCCCTTTGTGACACTTTGTTAAAACATGTGCATTGCGATAATCCCGGTAGTCCAAGCTAATTAGGACAAGGTGCGGGCACTATTAGTATACTATGCATGAGGCTTGCAACTTGTAAGATATAATTTACATGATACATATGCTTTATTACTACCGTTGACAAAATTGTTTCATGTTTTCAAAATCAAAGCTCTAGCACAAATATAGCAATCGATGCTTTTCCTCTATGGAGGACAATTCTTTTACTTTCAATGTTGAGTCAGTTCACCTATTTCTCTCCACCTCAAGAAGCAAACACTTGTGTGAACTGTGCATTGATTCCTACATATTTGCTTATTGCACTTATTATATTACTCTATGTTGACAATATCCATGAGATATACATGTTATGAGTTGAAAGCAACCGCTGAAACTTAATCTTCCTTTGTGTTGCTTCAATGCCTTTACTTTGAATTATTGCTTTATGAGTTAACTCTTATGCAAGACTTATTGATGCTTGTCTTGAAGTGCTATTCATGAAAAGTCTTTGCTTTATGATTCACTTGTTTACTCATGTCATATACATTGTTTTGATCGCTGCATTCACTACATATGCTTTACAAATAGTATGATCAAGGTTATGATGGCATGTCACTCCGTAAATTATCCGTGTTATCGTTTTACCCGCTCGGGACGCAGCGAACTAAGCTTGGGGATGCGATACGTCTCGACGTATCGATAATTTCTTATGTTCCATGCCACATTATTGATGTTATCTACATGTTTTATGCACACTTTATGTCATATTCGTGCATTTTCTGGAACTAACCTATTAACAAGATGCCGAAGTGCCGATTCTTTGTTTCTTGCTGTTTTTGGTTTCAGAAATCCTAGTAACGAAATATTCTCGGAATTGGACGAAATCAACGCCCAGGTCCTATTTTGCCACGAAGCTTCCGAAGTCCGAAGAGGAGACGAAGTGGGGCCACGAGGTGGCCACACCCTAGGCGGCGCGGCCCCCCCTTGGCCACGCGGCCTGTGGTGTGGGGCCCTCGTGCCGCCCCTGACCTGCCCTTCCGCCTACTTAAAGCCTCCGTTGCGAAACCCCCGCACCGAGAGCCACGATATGGAAAACCTTCCAGAGACGCCGCCGCCGCCGATCCCATCTCGGGGATCCAGGAGATCGCCTCCGGCACCCTGCCGAGAGGGGAATCATCTCCGGAGGACTCTACGCCGCCATGGTCGCCTCCGGAGTGATGTGTGAGTAGTCTACCCCTGGACTATGGGTCCATAGCAGTAGCTAGATGGTTGTCTTCTCCCCATTGTGCTATCATTGTCGGATCTTGTGAGCTGCCTAACATGATCAAGATCATCTATTTGTAATTCTATATGTTGCGTTTGTTGGGATCCGATGAATAGAGAATACTTGTTATGTTGATTATCAAAGTTATGTCTATGTGTTGTTTATGATCTTGCATGCTCTCCGTTACTAGTAGATGCTCCCCAAGTAGATGCTTGTAACTCCAAGAGGGAGTATTTATGCTCGATAGTGGGTTCATGCCTCCATTGATATACGGGACGATGTGACAAAAAGTTCTAAGGTTGTGAATGTGTTGTTGCCACTAGGGATAAAACATTAGTGCTATGTTCAAGGATGTAGTTACTAGTTACATTACGCGCAATACTTAATGCAATTGTCTGTTGTTAGCAACTTAATACTGGAGGGGATTCGGATGATAACCTGAAGGTGGACTTTTTAGGCATAGATGCATGCTGGATGGCGGTCTATGTACTTTGTCGTAATGCCCAATTAAATCTCACTATACTCATCATGATATGTATGTGCATGGTCATGCCCTCTTTATTTGTCAATTGCCCAACTGTAATTTGTTCACCCAACATGCTGTTTATCTTATGGGAGAGACACCTCTAGTGAACTGTGGACCCCGGTCCAATTCTCTATACTGAAATACAATCTACTGCAATACTTGTTCTACTGTTTTCTGCAAACAATCATCTTCCACACAATACGGTTAATCCTTTGTTACAGCAAGCCGGTGAGATTGACAACCTCACTGTTTCGTTGGGGCAAAGTACTTTGGTTGTGTTGTGCAGGTTCCACGTTGGCGCCGGAATCTCTGGTGTTGCGCCGCACTACATCCCGCCGCCATCAACCTTCAACGTGCTTCTTGACTCCTACTGGTTCGATTAAACCTTGGTTTCTTACTGAGGGAAACTTGCCGCTGTGCGCATCACACCTTCCTCTTGGGGTTTCCAACGGACGTGTCAACCACACGCATCACCGGCTTGCTGTAACAAAGGATTAGATGTATAGTGTGGATGATGATTGTTTGCAGAAAACAGTAGAACAAGTATTGCAGTAGATTGTATTCGATGTAAAAGAATGGACCGGGGTCCACAGTTCACTAGAGGTGTCTCTCCCATAAGATAAATAGCATGTTGGGTGAACAAATTACAGTTGGGCAATTGAAAAATAAAGAGGGCATGACCATGCACATACATGATATGATGAGTATTGTGAGATTTAATTGGGCATTACGACAAAGTACATAGACCGCTATCCAGCATGCATCTATGCCTAAAAAGTCCACCTTCAGGTTATCATCCGAACCCCTTCCAGTATTAAGTTGCAAACAACAGACAATTGCATTAAGTATGGTGCGTAATGTAATCAACAACTACATCCTCGGACATAGCATCGATGTTTTATCCCTAGTGGCAACAGCACATCCACAACCTTAGAACTTTCTGTCACTGTCCCAGATTTAATGGAGGCATGAACCCACTATCGAGCATAAATACTCCCTCTTGGAGTTACTAGCAAAAACTTGGCCAGAGCCTCTACTAATAACGGAGAGCATGCAAGATCATAAACAACACATAGATAATAGATTGATAATCAACATAGCATAGTATTCTCTATCCATCGGATCCCAACAAACACAACATATAGCATTACAGATAGATGATCTTGATCATGTTAGGCAGCTCACAAGACCCGAAAATGAAGCATAATTAGGAGAAGACGACCATCTAGCTACTGCTATGGACCCATAGTCCAGGGGTGAACTACTCACTCATCACTCCGGAGGCGACCATGGCGGTGAAGAGTTCTCCGGGAGATGATTCCTCTCTCCGGCAGGGTGCCGGAGGCGATCTCCTGAATCCCCCGAGATGGGATTGGCGGCGGCGGCGTCTCTGGAAGGTTTTCCGTATCGTGGCTCTCGGTACTGGGGGTTATGCGACGAAGACTATTTGTAGGCGGAAGGGCAGGTCAAGAGGCATCACGGGGGCCCCACACGCTAGGGCCGCGCGGGCCCCCCTGGGCCGCGCCGCCCTACTGTGGCGGCGCCCCGTGGCCCCACTTCGTCTCTCCTTCTGTCTTCTGGAAGCTTCATGTGAAAATAGGCCCCTGGGCGTTGATTTCGTCCAATTCCGAGAATATTTCCTTACTAGGATTTCTGAAACCAAAAACAGCAATAAAACAAAGAATCGGCTCTTCGGCATCTCGTTAATAGGTTAGTGCCGGAAAATGCATAAATATGACATAAAGTATGCATAAAACATGTAGATATCATCAATAATGTGGCATGGAACATAAGAAATTATCGATACGTTGGAGACGTATCATTTTGCTGTACCGGTTCATACTTGTGTTTGATTCAAATAACCTTGCTAGCCTAAGCCTTGTATTGAGAGGGAATACTTCTCATGCATCCAAAATCCTTGAGCCAAACACTATGCCACTTGTGTCCACCATACCTACCTACTACATGGTATTTCTCCGCCATTCCAAAGTAAATTGCTTGAGTGCTACCTTTAAAACTTCCATTCTTTGTCTTTGCAATATATAGCTCATGGGACAAATAGCCTAAAAACTATTGTGGTATTGAATATGTACTTATGCATCTTATGTCTTATAAGTTGCTTGTTGAGCGATAACCATGTTCCTGGGGACGCCATCAACTACCCTTTGTTGAATATCATGTGAGTTGCTATGCATGTTCGTCTTGTCTGAAGTAAGGGCGATTTACCATGAGTTGAATGGTTTGAGTATGCATATTGTTAGAGAAGAGCATTGGGCCGCCAACTAAAGCCATGATCCATGGTGGAAGTTTCAGTTTTGGACAACTATCCTCAATCTCTTATGAGAATATTATTTGTTGTTGAATGCTTATGCATTAAAGAGGAGTCCATTATCTGGTGTCTATGTTGTCCCGGTATGGATGTCTAAGTGGAGAATAATCAAAAGCGAGAAATCCAATGCGAGCTTTCTCCTTAGACCTTTGTACAGGCGGCATAGAGGTACCCCTTTGCGACACTTGGTTAAAACATATGTATTGCGATGATAATCCAGGTAATCCGAGCTAATTAGGACAAGGTGCGGGCACTATTGGTAATCTATGCATGAGGCTTGCAACTTGTAGGATATAATTTACATAATACATATGCTTTATTACTACCGTTGACAAAATTGCTTCTTGTTTTCAAAATAAAAGCTCTAGCACAAACATAGCAATCAATGCTTCCCTCTGCGAAGGGCCATTCTTCTACTTTTATGTTGAGTCAGTTCACCTACTTCTCTCCATCTTAAGAAACAAACACTTGTGTTAACTGTGCATTGATTCCTACATACTTACATATTGCACTTGTTATATTAATTTATGTTGACAATATCCATGAGATATACATGTTACAAGTTGAAAGCAACCGCTGAAACTTAATCTTCCTTTGTGTTGCTTCAATGCCTTTACTATGAATTTATTGCTTTATGAGTTAACTCTTATGCAAGACTTATTGATGCTTGTCTTGAAAGTACTATTCATGAAAAGTCTTTGCTATATGATTCAATTGTTTACTCATTATATTTACTATTGCTTCGAATCGCTGCATTCATTACATGTGCTTACAATAGTATGATCAAGATTATGACAGCACGTCACTTCAGAAATTATCTTTGTTATCGTTTACCTACTCGGGACGAGTAGGAACTAAGCTTGGGGATGCTGATACGTCTCCAACGTATCGATAATTTCTTATGTTCCATGCTACTTTATTGATGATACCTACATGTTTTATACATACTTTATGTCATATTTATGCATTTTCCGGCACTAACCTATTAACGAGATGCCGAAGAGCCAGTTGCTATTTTCTGCTGTTTTTGGTTTCAGAAATCCTAGTAAGGAAATATTCTCAGAATTGGATGAAATCAACGCCCAGGATCTTATTTTTCCACGAAGCTTCCAGAACACCGGGGGAGATACGAAGTGGGGCGACGAGGCGACGCCACACTAGGGCGGCGCGGCCCAGGCCCTGGCCGCGCCGGCCTAGCATGTGGGCCCCTCGTGGCGCCCCCTGACCTACCCTTCCGCCTACATAAGCCTTCGTCGATAATAGTTCCAGTACCGAGAGCCACGATACGGAAAACTTTCCAGAGACGCCGCCGCCGCCAATCCCATCTTGGGGGATTCAGGAGATCGCCTCCGGCACCCTGCCGGAGAGGGGAATCATCTCCCGGAGGACTCTTCACCGCCATGGTCGCCTCCGGAGTGATGTGTGAGTAGTTCACCCCTGGACTATGGGTCCATAGCACTAGCTAGATGGTCGTCTTCTCCTAATTGTGCTATCATTGTTAGATCTTGTGAGCTGCCTAACATGATCAAGATCATCTATTTGTAATGCTACATGTTGCGTTTGTTGGGATCCGATGAATAGTGAATGCTATGTTATGTTGATTATCAATCTATTATCTATGTGTTGTTCATGATCTTGCATGCTCTCCGTTATTAGTAGAGGCTCTGGCCAAGTTTTTACTTGTAACTCCAAGAGGGAGTATTTATGCTCGATAGTGGGTTCATGCCTCCATTAAATCTGGGATAGTGACAGAAAGTTCTAAGGTTGTGGATGTGTTGTTGCCACTAGGGATAAAACATCAATGCTATGTCTAAGGATGTATTTGTTGATTACATTACGCACCATACTTAATGCAATTGTCTGTTGTTTGCAACTTAATACTGGAAGGGGTTCGGATGATAACCTGAAGGTGGACATTTTAGGCATAGATGCATGCTGGATAGCGGTCTATGTACTTTGTCGTAATGCCCAATTGAATCTCACACTACTCATCATAATATGTATGTGCATGGTCATGCCCTCTTTATTTGTCAATTGCCCAACTGTAATTTGTTCACCCAACATGCTATTTATCTTACGGAGAGACACCTCTAGTGAACTGTGGACCCCGGTCCATTCTTTTACATCGAATACAATCTACTGCAATACTCGTTCTACTGTTCTCTGCAAACATCATCATCCACACTATACATCTAATCCTTTGTTACATCAAGCCGTGAGATTGACAACCTCACTGTCACGTTGGGGCAAAGTAATTTGGTTGTGGTGTGCAGGTTTCACGTTGGCGCCGGAATCCCTGGTGTTGCGCCGCACTACACTCCGCCGCCATCAACCTTCAACGTGCTTCTTGGCTCCTACTGGTTCGATAAACCTTGGTTTCTTACTGAGGGAAACTTACTGCTGTACGCATCACACCTTCCACTTGGGGTTCCCAACGGTCGCGTGCTGAACAGAAAAACACACGTCAATTGCGCGCAAGCAGTCACACAAGAGGCTGAAGCATATCAAGCTGCGTTATCACTCGTTTCGTGAGTACATCGAAGATGGAGAAGTAAAGATTTGCAAAGTACACACTGATCTGAATGTAGCAGATCCGTTGACTAAAGCTCTCCCTAGGGCAAAGCATGACCAACACCAAAATGCCATGGGTGTTAGGTACATTACAATATAATTTAGATTATTGACTCTAGTGCAAGTGGGAGACTGTTGGAGATATGCCCAAGAGGCAATAATAAAAGTGGTTGTTATATATCTTTATGTTTATGATAAATGTTTATATACCATGCTATAATTGTATTAACCGAAACATTGATACATGTGTGATATGTAAACAACAAAGAGTCCCTAGTATGCCTCTTAACTAGCTTGTTGATTAATGGATGATTAGTTTCATAATCATGAACATTGGATGTTATTAATAACAAGGTTATATCATTATATGAATGATGTAATGGACACACCCAATTAAGCGTAGCATAAGATCACGTCATTAAGTTATTTGCTATAAGCTTTCTATACATAGTTACCTAGTCCTTATGACCATGAGATCATGTAAATCACTTATACCGGAAAGGTACTTTGATTACATCAAACACCACTGCGTAAATGGGTGGTTATAAAGGTGGGATTAAGTATCTGTAAAGTATGAGTTGAGGCATATGGATCAACAGTGGGATTTGTCCATCCCGATGATGGATAGATATACTCTGGGCCCTCTCGGTGGAATGTCGTCTAATGTCTTGCAAGCATATGAATAAGTTCATAAGAGACCACATATCACGGTACGAGTAAAGAGTACTTGTCAGGAGATGAGGTTGAACAAGGTATAGAGTGATACCGATGATCAAACCTCGGACAAGTAAAATATCGCGTGACAAAGGGAATTGGTATCATATGTGAATGGTTAATTCGATCACTAAAGTCATCGTTGAATATGTGGGAGCCATTATGGATCTCCAGATCCCGCTATTGGTTATTGGTCGGAGAGAGTTCTCACCCATGTCCACATAGTTCGCGAACCGTAGGGTGACACACTTAAGGTTTGATGTTGAAATGGTAGAACTTGAATATGGAATGGAGTTCGAAGTATTGTTCGAAGTCTCGGATGGGATCCCAGACATCACGAGGAGTTCCGGAATGGTCCGGAGAATAAGATTCATATATAGGAAGTCATTTTATAAGTTTGAAATAGATCCGGTGATTTTACGGAAGGTTCTAGAAGGTTCTAGAAAAGTCCGGAAGGAATCACTAAGGAAGGAGGAGTCCCGGAGGGACTCCACCTCCCCATGGCCGGCCAACCCTAGAGGGGGGAGTCCAAGGTGGACTCCACCTAAGGGGGCCGTCCACCCCCCACATGGAAGGGGGGAATCCCACCTCAAGTGGGAGTCCCACCTTGGGTAGGTTTCCCTACTACATGGAAGGTTCTTGTGTTGGGGTCTTATTCGAAGACTTGTAGTCCAACACTTGGGGATCCACCTATATAATGAGGGGCATAGGGGAGGGGCCGGCCACCACAAAGCCACAAGCTGGCCGCACCCCTTGAGGCTGGCCACCCCCTCTCCCAAACCCTAGCCGCCCCCTCTCTCCTCCACCTCTCCCGCACGCTTAGCGAAGCTCCGCCGGAGTTCTCCACCGCCACCACGCCGTCGTGCTGCCGGATTCAAGGAGGAGCTACTACTTCCACTGCCCGCTGGAACGGGGAGAAGGACGTCGTCTTCATCAACACCGAACGTGTGACCGAGTACGGAGGTGCTGCCCGATCGTGGCACCGTGATCAAGATCTTCTACGCGCTTTTGCAAGCGGCAAGTGATCGTCTACCGCAGCAACAAGAGCCTCATCTTGTAGGCTTTGGAAATCTTCAAGGGTGAGTCTCGATCATCTCCTCGTTGCTCCCGTCTTCTAGATTGCATCTTGGCTTGGATTGCGTTCTCGCGGTAGGAAATTTTTTGTTTTCTATGCAACGAATCCCTACAGCATCATCAAAATCATCAGGAGTATTATCAGATTCCGCAGAAGTAGCAGCATGTGGTGGAGTAAGAAGCTTACTCATAACAGATGGCGAATCAAGAGCAACAAATGTGTCCAGAGTTGTACCTCTTCTTGTAGTGGATGGCAATATATGGAACTTCGATTCAGGAGCGTTCCCCATAATGAATAAATTGCAGCGAACAATATCACCTTCAAGTGAGCTTGTAAATAAAGCTATGCTCCCCGGTAACGGCGCCAGAAAATAGTATTGATGACCCACAAGTATAGGGGATCGCAATAGTCTTCGAGGAAAGTAAAACCTAAATTTATTGATTCGACACAAGGGGAGCCAAAGAATATTTATAAGCTTTAATAGATGAGTTGTCAATTCACTTGCACCTGAAAATAGACCTGCTCGCAATAGTTTATCAATAGTAACAGTTTTATAGCAGTGGTAGTAGTGAAGTAACATTAGTAGCGAAATAAAAACAGCAGTAATGATGATTGTAGTAAACAATAGGATTAAAATACTGTAGGCACATGGATGGATGAACGGGCGTTTCATGAATGATAGAGTCCATATAATAGCAAGACATAGGCATTGCAAGTAACAATGGTATAAGCATCCTAGTACAAGATAACCATATGTGTGTGTTCCTATTTAGTCGTGTGTGCTCGCAATGAGAAACTTGCACGACATCTTTTGTCCTACCAGCCCGTTGCAGTGGGGCCTCAAGGGAAACTATTGGTAATTAAGGTACTCCTTTTAATAGAGTACCGGAGCAAAGCATAACACTTCCTGAATCCTCACATCATAGCCATCCCCTCTGGTTATCCCAATTATTGTCACCTTGGGGCCTCGGGTTCCGGACAACAATGTGTGTATACAACTTGCAGATGATCAAAAACAATAATTATCCTCATGAATGAATAACATGTTCAGATTTGAGATCATGACACTCAGGCCCAAAGTGACAAGCATTAAGCACAACAAGTTGCAACAATATCAAAATTACTAACAATGGATACTAGGCACTATGCCCATACCAATCTTATAGCTATTACATGACCAATCTCATCCAATCCCTACCATCCCCTATAGCCTACAACGGGGAATTACTCACACATGGATGTGAATCATGGATGGTTGATGGAGAGGCGTCGGTGATGGCGATGGTGATGATCTCCTCCAAATCCCCATCCCGGCAGGGTGCCAGACCCCGGATTGGGGTTTCTGGTGGCAGCGGAGCAGCGGAACTCTTTCTGGGAAAACGTCGAACCCCCCTCAGTTTTCAGGTTAGGAGGCTTATATAATACGAAGGAGAGGTCAAGGGGGTGGCCGAGGCGTCCAGACCACCCCTTGGCGCGGCCAAGGCCTAGCCCGCGCCAAGGGTAGGTGTGGGCCCCTCGTGGCCCCCTCCGTCTCGTCTTCTGGCTCCGGGAGTCTTCAGGTGAAATATGAGTTTTTCTATATTTTGCGGGAATTTTCCTGAAAGTTGGATTTCTGCACAAAAACGAGACACCAGAGTAATTGTGCTGAAAACAACATTAGTCTGTGTTAGTTGTATTCAAAACACACAAGATAGAGGGCAAACAACAACAAAAAGTGTTCGGGAAAGTAGATACATTTTGGACGTATCAGTGGGATGTGAGGAACAACCCATATTTGTAGGTGCTCTCTCATATCCAACCATTACTTCTAGTCCAAACCAGCGATAGTACCGTTGGGCCAAAAGCATCGCCCAGTGGTTACTTTGGAGAAGGATTCAACCTAAAGTAGTACCGGCCAAGTAACGACAAACCCCTAAGGACTCCCAATACCCTTTGATAGTCAAATTGTGCATTTCTAGTACTTGCCGGAAGTAGGGCAGTACTACAGATGGCCGGTAGTAGCGGCCAAATTCCAGCAAATTTCTGATAATGCCCAAAATTCTACTAGTACCTCTCGGTACTCCCAGAGCTCGCGGTAGTACCGACCAACTTCCGATTGTCCAACAGTGGACCAAGGAAGTGAGGAAACAATCGAATTTCTCCGACGGTAATGTCGCGGTTGCATTGGCCGGAACTTTCGGCCTCCAAGTTTTGACCAGAAACCTTTGTAACCAAGATAGGGAGAGTGACAACTTGAAAAGAGATGGTTGTGGGGTGCAAATATGGTTTGTGCGCGTGAAAAACTAGAACCCACATTTCCTTCCACTAACTACAAGCTACAAAAGAAAACTAGGATGACTAACTCCACTAAACTTCAAAAGTGCCTCCAACACCGTCTTGTATGTCAAACATAGCTTTTCCTGAAGACATTAGCACACATAAAACAATTCTCATGTTGATACCAAAGACTCAAACCCCACAAAGGGCCGGAAATATTCTTTCGATCTCCCCCTTTTTGGTGTTTGATGACAACACGAGAATTTGCATAGGGAATAACAGAAATGGGAGCAGAAATATTTGTTATGATATAGAAGAGCCTCCCCTAGACATGTGCTTATTTAGAGATTGCATTTGAATGCAAATGAACATATACTAGGATCATTACTCCCCTATATCTTACAAACAAATATGTGCAAGAAAGATGATATAACAAAAGGAGAAACTCTTGCACAACCACAAGGCATATACACAAGGTATGGAGTTTGGGTTTTAGAGATCATACCATGGCTAGAGAATTTCCAAACTCAATCAAACATGACCAAAATGCATATGAAGGATGGTAGATGATAATCAATTAGGAATCACCATCACAAAGATAACCATAGCAATATTTCACAACAACCACTAATTAAAGTTATTACAAACCATATGTCCATGAACCAAATAGCAATAAGAACGAAGTTCAACAAACATAATCATAAGTTCAAAAGCAAAGAGAATCAAAGTAAGACCGAGTTTGTCACTTCCCATGCAAATACCCATCGGAGCAACCTAATATTCCTCACTCTCCCTCTTTGGTATTGAGACACCAAAAGGGACAGAACCAAGCTACACGTCCCAAGGGGTGGAATTCTCCCATCCGAGTGTTATGCCACCACCATCGAAGGAGGAGGCACCAGGGTACGGAGGAATGCGCGGAGGCGACTGAATCATCACCAACAGGCCACGAGGCAGCATGCTCAGACAACCACTTGTCTTCAGGAGTGATACTTATCTCGGTGTCGGGGGAAGATACCTCCAAGTGTAGTGCTCTCATGATGCTCTTCTCACACTGACGAGACATCTTCTCATTGCAATTTTGCTCATGCTAACGCTTGTGGATACCTTGAGACAAAAGGATTGCTTGATGCGACGAGTAAGCTTCTTCACCCAAGATGGGGTCTTCTCCTCAACAGTGGGCTAGCCTTCCTCCTTTGAGTCAGAGTGAGTCTTGATGCTAGGCTTCTTGGCATAGTGGATGGTCATGTCAAGGGTAACAGTGTGCATAAGCCAAGTTCCTTGAATACTTGCTCAATTGTCCTCAATGAGGTTCATGATGTAGGGGCAAACGTGGGGTGCTTCTTTTCCATGACACATGATCACATCTCATTGTAGATGTAATCCATAACATCGAGCTTCTCGTAGGTGCCTTGCTTGGTGAGAGAGTTGAACATGAGGTGCACTTAGTAGGTGCGAAGCTCATCGAAGTTGCCATCCTTAGGCCCAAGGGTCTCACGGTAGACCCTTAGCATGATGTCCCAAGTGGGGAGAAGATTCACACTCTTGCCCGAATTGGCCTAACCCTTGATGTAGAGCGCCCTCAACATCTCACGATCCATGGAAAACTCGGTGTCTTCACCGTGCAATCCATTTGCATCCTCTCCTGGAAGGCGAGGGTATCCAAGAGAGATCCCAAACTTGCCCAAATCGGACTCAAGAAGAACACCATTGGTCAACCACCGGAAAAGTCTGAGCCTCACCGTCTTGGAAGTGAACCATGGTGTATACCTGCATGATCAGATTTGCATCATAAGAATGGTTTAGCTCCATAATGGGAAGAAGCCTAAACTCCTCACACATGCTCAAAGATTCACCAAAGTATCTTGGAGAGACCCTCATCTTCTCAATCTCAATGGAATATTGTCGGATCACCTTCTTGCGGAAGGGAACATATATGTTGGAGTACATCTCCTCCTAGGTCTTGCTATGAAACTTCATGTCATTCATTCCAGGGTTGCGAGGGATAGCATACGGATTTTGCTGTTGAGGATCCTTGTATTGAAGATAAGGCATCTTGTCAATTGAAGGATGGCCCGAGACACCTCGGAGTGGGATTTGCGAGCTCGGCTATGAGAGCACCTCTCCGTGGGGCCCGCCTCATGGGCGACGGAGCTTGCTGGAGCCGGGCCGACGCGGTAGGTGAGGGAGGGAAGAAAATAGAGGGGAAAGAGGGATTGGTGGGGACAAAGAAGGTGATAGGTGGACTCACTGGTCTTGTGCGGGAACGAAAGTTTACGTTCGGAATCCTCAAATGGAATCCAATACACTGGTTTCATGTTAAGATGTTGGACACAATTTCGAAATGCATCGGGAAAAAAGTTAATTCCTATGCAGTTGATTTTTTTTGTCCAATGTCCCCTCAAATCTTTTTGGATCGCCCTTTGTTATCTCCGTCCGGTCCTAAGCATATGCTCCCGGTGGACTGGGGTACCCAAAACGCTCAAACCACAGCTTGCCCAATTTAGTCGAAACACACATTCAGCGTTAACTGTCAACACTGCACACGTACGAGGCGTCAACGGCGCCGGCTCTGTCCCGCCACTGCCGGAGATGGCGAGAGGAACCACCAGCATGGAGGTCCGTGACGACGGAGTCGCCGTCATCACCATCTCCAACCCGCCCGTCAACGCCCTCTCCTTCGACGGTATCCCCACCGTTCTCCGCGCACACAAATCTCCTCTCGCACTTTCCTTTTCCTGGCGGTGGCGCGCCGCCGCCGCCGGATTTGACCCAGATCACCGGATGGCTAGGTTCCGCCCCACCCGCTCATGTGTTGGTCCCGTTGGCGAGTAGCGGCGCGGCTCGTTTGCTGTAGCAGGCAGGCAGGCAGCGTGCTGTTTTAGCAAAACAGTTTTGTTGCGCATTGGAGAATTCTTAAGTTAAGTCCCAAGGTCATGGGATTCTTTGAATGGATCTACGAATCACGTTGTAGTAGCCCCCACCTGTGAATTCTTTCTAGAATTCTATAAGATCGGATCTGACTTGAGCAATCAAGTGCCTCTTCCTGCTACCTGCTCTGCTAAATATACTTCCTCAAGTGTCCAGATCCCAAAAAAACATTGCGTTTTTGGACATGGGTTTTAGTCAAACTTTAACTATTCCCTCCGACATATAATACCTGTCACTGAAATGAGTGAATAGGCATACTAAAATGTGTCTAGAACTCTAGATACATGCAATTCAGCGGCAAGTATTATGGATCGGAGTACTTAACATGTCCTTAAATATCTTTATCGGATACCTGAAAACCAAATATCTACATTTGCCCCGGAAAGTACTTCTATACATGGAAAGTACTTCATAAATATATTACAATGAAATCCAATGTCAGCTTACTAGTATGTTTAATCGAGAAACCATTGAGTAATAACTATTCAATCATTTTCCTAGTGTTTGTAGATTCTGCGATCACGAATGGCTGGGTATGATAGGCCCTCTCTTTTCTGTTCTGCAGTCCTAGCTAGCTTGCAGAGAGACTACAAAGAAGCTCTAAGAAGAAATGATGTCAAGGCAATCGTTCTCACTGGTATTTACAATGAACCTCTTGTCAAAGCCTCAAATCCTAGCGCAGTATTTCTGATGTTTTACGCAATGTGTTGTAGGAGCCAAAGGGAGGTTTTCAGCAGGATTTGACATAAATGGATTCACAAATAAGCCAAGTAAGGAAGAGGCGGCCATTGTATGTTATTTCATTTCTCACTTCCACTACTAAGTTTTCGTATGCACCAGAAAACGACAAGCCCTGGTCCCTCTCCGTTGATTTTTTGACTGGCATAGTAGAAGGTAATTTGTGATACTCTTGCTCTAAACCAAGTATGTCAGCCAGCTCAAAAAATGTTTTACTTGTCGTCAATAAGTACTTGCTTGATGCTGCCAGATGCTCGGAAACCGTCAGTTGCTGCCATAGATGGCGTTGCTCTAGGTGGTGGCTTAGAGGTTGCAATGGTATGTCTAGATTTCATTAGACAGATTAAGCTTAAACCAATTGGGTTCTTTTGACTGTTGGTTCAACGTTGTGATGTCGTTTTGTGCAGGTTTGCCATGCTCGTGTTTCTACACCGTCAGCTCAATTAGGACTACCTGAACTTACACTTGGTGTCATTCCTGGAATGGGAGGTAGTCTCTAGTCCCAGCGTGGTCTTTCACGTGATACGTATTCACTCTTGCTCGTATATGTCTTTTTTTGGTCTTTAGCATAGCCACAAGTACATCTTGCGCTTCGCCTGTCTCCTTTCCGAAGGAGACTACTGTGTTCGTATTCATGTATTTATACTTATAAGATACAGAGGAGGGAAAAGAAGAATGGTTAATCAAAATCCACATCGATGTCACCCCACTGGCAATTGACCTGTGCTGGATAAAGTGGACACAGAAACATTTTCAAATTAGCTGCTCCTGAAGCTTGTAGTAGTCCGGTGAACGAACATAGATACGAAAGGAACCAGGAAAATGGGGAACTTGGTGTAATCTTTCGAAAACACTCTTGTTGATCTGTCTGCTCTGTTGTATCATGCAGCTAACATATGTTTTAAATGTAAATAATAAACGCAAAAAACTGGTCTGCACCAAGGTCAAGAAACAGCCTCTTGCATGTTGATTTATCTGCTAAATGCATGTGCTGTTCTATTTTTTCCCCGTCTTACATTGATTCACAAGTTTGCACCTGCTGCAGGAACGCAACGGTTGCCCCGCCTTGTTGGCCTGCCAAAAGCTCTTGAGATGATGTTGGTATGGCTGACTTGTGCATTACAAGTTGCAATGCATACACACTTTTTTTCTTCTTTTCGTTGGTTATGTTGATGGTTGACCATGACTTTGTGCTGGTGTCTTCTCTTAATAGATGTCAAAGTCTATAAAAGGAGTAGAGGCTCAAAAACTCGGTTTAGTTGATGCCATAGTTCCAGCTAATGAGTTGGTCAGCACCGCCTGTTCGTGTGCTCTGGAAATCCTCGAACAGAAAAGACCATGGTTCAAGAGTCTCCATAGAACTGATAGACTTCCAGATCTTGGGGAAGCAAAGGAAATTCTTAAATTTGCTAGAGTTCAAGCCCAAAAGCAGGCTGCTAATCTTCAACATCCATTAGTTTGCATTGACATTATTGAAGAGGGGATACTTTCTGACCCTCGTGCTGTCCTCATGAAGGTAAATAACTAGTTACTGGACTTCTTCTTGGAACATCTATGGCATGGTTAAGTGGATATTGTTGCTTCTCAATATATATATATATATATATATAATTTTTTTTACAATTGACAGGAAGTGCTCTCTGGAAATATGCTCCAGCAGTCTCAAACAAGCAAAAGCTTGCGACATGTCTTCTTTGCCCAACGTGCGACTTCAAAGGTTAGTGGTAGATTAAAGCATTGAAAATATATGTTCTCGTACTAGCCCATCCTATTCAGAATAGTGTTAATTAGTTAACCTTCCAGTAAAACCAAATATATCAGATATACTTTGCTAGGAAATGAGGCTTGACAAGTAAATACCAGTGAGAACGATTGCTTTGACATCATTCCTTCTTAGAGCTTCTCCATAGTCTCTCTGCAACCTAGCTATGACTGCAGAACAGAAAAGAGGAGGTCTATCATACCCAGTCATTCATGATCACAGAATCTACCAATGATTGAACAGTTATTCATCAATGAATCATCGGTATCGGTCTGTTGATTAAACATAGTAAATGGATATTTGATTTCATCGTAATGTACTTATAAAATTCAATAAGTTGTATGTGTTATAAATGTACTTTCCGGGGCAAATGTAGATATTTGATTTTCAGTTATCCAATATAAATATTTAAGAAAAAAATAACTAGTTGAAGTCTGACTAAACTAATAACACTAGTCCAAGTTTTATAAGTGGAGTACATTTATTTGTTCATTCTCTAAAAGATGAATCAACTCATTGTAATGAATGTGTGCCAAATTTTCTTGATGACCGTGTTGTGATTTCCATGATCACAAGTAAGCTCTTGGATCCTGTGATGACAAATGTTTGTAACCTTTTCCATGTATATGACTTCAATGAAAACCTAGGATCTTCTTGGAAGTTGAGGCTTGCTGTGTCATGTGCAATCGTTTATCTGACCATCTCAAGCTCTAACAGATTCCAAATATTACCAACTTGAGTTTGACACCACGGAGAATACTGAAGGCAGCCATTATTGGGGGAGGTCTAATGGGATCTGGTATTGCAACTGCACTGATAATGAGTGACATCACGGTAGTCTTGAAAGAAGTTAATGGGAAGTTTTTGGATGCTGGAATTAACAGAGTTAAAGGTGTGTTCTTTGTAACCACAGAAACTTAAAGTGAGTTTTTCTTTGAACTTTATCATATATTCGTTCTTTTCTGTTCAGCCAATTTGCAGAATTTTGTCAAGAAGGGGCGAATGACCAAAGAAGATTATGAAAAGAAACTTTCTCTACTCTCCGGTGTTCTTGACTATGAACAATTTAGAGATGCAGATGTGGTCATTGAGGTAGATCCAGTTTCATACAAATAATTGTTTCTATGGTTTTGTGCTCAATAGAAAAAATACCAAATGACAATCTAGTGTTTGTTTCATCTTGCCCCTCAATAATAACCTATATAGGGTCATACAGGTGGTGATATTCACTGAAGCTTCTTCCATTTGATGGCAAATAAAAATCCTAGAATAATCGTAAAAGGAAAAAAATGGCTAATAAGCCCCATGGTAATCATAAAAAAAAAAAATACTACAAACTCTTTATCATAGACCAACAGAAAAGGAGATGCACCTGTTATTTTGCTAGGGTGACGCTATAATTGTTGAAATTCTCATATATATAACAGTGAAGTATAAAAGTACAATTGTTGTATCATAACATGTAACTGTGCTGCAGGAGTAATTTCCCTGGTCTGTGGTAACTTCCAACATAGTTGTAAAATCAGCTCTAGTGTCAGAATGTTCATTTAACAGCATTTTACCCTTTGATAAACAAAATAATCACTGAACTTAGGGCCAAAGAGACAATGAGCGTGATGGAAAATTAGTAAAACTCTTGACAATATATTGTGGAAGCAACATTTTATTTATTTATTTCAAGTACTGCCAGAACAGTTCCCTATGTATATCTATTATGTTCATCACAGCTTTTTATTCAATCAGTCTAACTGCATTAATGTACATGCTTAGATGATGGAGAACACAGAATGATCTTGACATCTACTTGATAACCCTTGCAGGCAGTCATCGAGGATATATTGCTGAAGCAGCAAATATTCTCTGACCTTGAAAGGCACTGTAACTCTAATTGCATATTTGCCACAAACACTTCAACAATAGACCTGAAGTTAATTGGCCAACAGACGGCTTGTCAAGATCGAATTGTTGGTGCCCATTTCTTCAGGTAATTCATTATGCACATTTCCAGAGAGCACTTCCATTTCCCATCTTTCTCAACTCAAGTATCTACTGTTGTATACTTGCAGTCCAGCTCATGTCATGCCACTATTGGAAATAGTTCGTACTCATCAAACTTCCGCACAAGTTATTGTGGATTTGCTAGATGTGGCAAAAAAGATACGGAAAACACCAATTGTTGTTGGGAGCTGCACTGGGTTTGCTGTCAATAGGATGTTTTTCCCTTACGTTCAGGTGGCTGGTTTGCTGGTTGATTATGGTTTGGATATATATCACATAGATCGTGTGATAACACAGTTTGGAATGCCAATGGGACCTTTCCGGTAAGGACATATCAGATATTGTCAGCTGCATTGGATTGGCCAGTTCCTTTTTATACTAGGGGTTGTTAGCCAAAGACTTTTTAGTAAATTACTGAAGAGCATTAAGATATATCAGATATTGTCAGCTGCATTGGATTTACCCTGTTTTCCCATTTCTGATACCACCGGAACCAACTAGATTGTCCACACTTTTGAGAAAGCATTATGGTTTTAAATGTAAGATTTTACTGCTAGTATCTCTATCCCTGGCATATGGTCCTTCATTTTTTTTTCTTTCTCTAGTCAATTACTCTTTTCTTTGACCTGCTTACTTCTTAATATATTTCAGTTTAGTTAGATATAATTTTGCTGCTGAATTTTTCATCTATTAAGTTAATAAATCAGACTAGCTGCTTCCTTTTTGTTTTGTTATGGCTTTCTTTTGATTGAGAACAGATATGAAATTTGTCCATTCTTTGCGTTGATATTGGTGGGACTTTTTTTATTATCATATTAGTGTGGTAACATTGTTCCTTGTTCAGATTAATGCAAGACATGTACACACCTTTGTGTTTATTGATGGAACATTTTCATAGATATCTATTTATTTTTGTCTAACAGTAGTATTTTTTTTTATCTTGTCTGTACAGATTAGCTGATCTTGCAGGTTTTGGTGTTGCCGTTGCCACCACAAAGCAATATTATCAAAGTTATCCTGAGAGATGTTATAAATCACGGCTTACTGAAATTATGCTTGAGGACAACAGGACAGGTTCTTGCATGTCGAAAATACATTCGCTTCACTTAATGCTTGGTCCTGTGAAGCTGTATCTCACGGTTATATTTAACTCGTGGAATTCTGGACAGGTGAATCTTCTCGTAGGGGCTTTTATCTTTATGATGATAAGCGAAAAGCTTCTCCAGATCCTGATATCAAAAAGTATGTGGAGAAATCAAGAATCATGGCAGGTGTTGCACAAGATCCTAAGGTCATGTTATATCTAACTTAATTATCTACTTCTAGTTCAGAGAAGGGTTTGCAGCCAAAACTTTCTTGTTATTGATACACCCCATGCCTGGACACATCCCAATCTCGCAGATGTATTTGTTTTACTTCTCACAGTACCCTCTGTGTTCTGTCTTCCTTTCTGGTGCTCACTTCTCTGGATGATCTGGAAAAAATATGCAGAAATTGATTATTCTGTGTAGCAAAGTGCAGAAAATTTATGAGGACCATACTGTAGTGCATAGTGTAATGAATTATTTTGAACAATTCATGAGTACCTCGTTGTCTGTTCGCGCATCTCTTGTCTACTGTATCACTAACTACAGTGTGCATGCTATCCTGTAGATCCACTTTTTTTTTGCTCAAAGAATCTGACAAGCAATTTCTTTTCCCTCAGCTGATGAAACTAACAGACAACGACATTGTTGAGATGGCCTTTTTCCCTGTGGTGAATGAGGCCTGCCGAGTCCTTGATGAGGGGATTGCTCTGAAAGCATCTGATCTTGATGTAGCTTCCATCATGGGAATGGGCTTTCCTTCTTATAGGTTCAATTGCCTATTCCTGAACCCTAATTCACTAAGTTTTTTTTCCTCTTATATGCTTATCTAACTAACCGGTCTTCTGTGCTCTTCTTTTACACTAGGGGTGGAGTGATGTTTTGGGCTGACTCTCTCGGGTCGGAATATGTGTACAAGAGATTGGATGCTTGGTCCAAGGATTACGGGGAGTTCTTCAGACCCTGTGAATATTTAGCTTGGAGAGCTCGCCGGGGTGCATCCTTGGTAAGATCTATGGCATGCTTACATCGTTGGTGTGTCTTTGTGATCTCAGATGGCATATCATGTCATTCTACTGATTTTTTGTGCCAATAGCATCACCTGATTGTGCATCCCTGAAAACCTGCTGCAGGCTGCCACAGTTGCGAAACCGCGACTCTAAGCCGTGCATCCGTTTCTGTTCGGAGGTCTGCCTTGTTGTCCAGTCCGAGATGAAAGACTTGGCAGGAGCTTTGACTGTGGTAGTCTTGTAGATGTAAAACTGGGGAAATGATATGTTGGTTCAAGTGTTGGTAGTCTGATGTAAAACTGGGGAAATGATATGTACAACTGGGGAAATAATATATTGGTTCAGGTGTTGCCAACATACGCACGTCGCAGTGGTTTTATGCATTGTGGTTTCCCATGGAATATGTTGCAACATGCCCGCCAAACTCCTCCAAAGCAGATTTGGTGCACATGCAGTGCTTCCAGTTTTCAAAATATTTAAAAACTGTATATATGTGTTTCAAAAAATTATCACAATTATCCATGAATACATACACATGTCTTGAATATCAGTGAAGTTTCGGTAGAAATTGCATTATATTTTAAGCTATAGGAAAAAAATCAAATTCAAATTTGTGGCTACGTATAGGGGTAGATATTTGTCAGAAATTTCTCCTTTTTGTCTAGCTTAAAATACAACATATTTTTCTCCAAAATTCATACCGTACCTTCGAATGCTTATATGTATATGGGTATTTAATTTCAATTTTTTGGAATCCAAAATATATGATTTTTGAAAATCAAGAAAACTTGTGCTCATGTGTCAAATACACTTTTCGCAACCATCGGTTATAGTACTTGACTTCAAGCACGACACTTCTGCTTCTGTGGGAACGTGCGGTGCTGGAGGCGGCAATTTCCTCCTCTCCCGTGCGTTGGAAGGGCCTAACGGGGTAGGCTTGACCTCGTGGTGGTGGATGGCGTTGGTCTCGGCCTCACCCGGCTTAGGCTCTCGCCGTGGTTGGTGGCAAGGTGGGCGGTCGTGGTGGCGCCTTTGACCGCCGGTGATGCAGCGCTCGATGGTGGTGGCACCCATAACTGGCCTAGTGGGCCTAGCCAAGATCTTTGGGACCTGTGGGTGATTCGTGGGTGCGAGGTTTTGCGCTCATGGAATCCCTCCGCCACCATGCCCTCGTCGCTGCTGGAGGCCATGCTCGACCTAGGTCGGTGGCTTCGGATCTAGCGACCTGCTCGCTCGGCCATGTCGAAGCCCTATTGGGATTCCGATAGTTTTGGCGTCGTTGTGGGTAACGTCCTTGCTGGCTCTCTAGGATTAGATCCTTGGGCCAGCGCGTGCTCGTCGAGGTTGGCAACATGCTCTTTGCTGCAATTGCTCTCGCGGATGTGGTTTTCCCTCTGACCATCATGGTTACGCTGGGGATTGTGCGGCCGTCATGGTGCCGCCGATCTAGTGTCATTTGGGTCGTCTAGACCCGCGTCTGGCCGGGCTTGGCCAGCCAGCTCTTGCGTTCATCGTGCGGCTAGTTTGGGCTAGGTCATAGTGCGAGCTAGGTTGGTGGTGCGGCTGTAATTTCTGCTCTGTCCGCTCTGTGCCCACGTGACGGCAACCTCATTTTTGATCAGCCTGGATTTCTGTGAAAGCTGCACATGGCTTTGGCCAGTGTCGGTGACGACATCGCCTCCAGGTGCCATTCCCTTATTGAAGGCGTCCAAATGATGATCCTTCGGTTCGAATTGATGGACTCAATCCTTGATCCGTTTGCCTCAAACTACTACTCTTGATGGCCTCGCTTCAGGAAAGCTTCTCTTGTAGGGCATTGTGGATCACCCTTCAATCTCTCTCGCAAAATCGTCCTGGCTACTTCTATATGGTTTTGTTGGTTGCTAGCGGCTTTCCTAATGCCTTGGGTGGTATTGCTAGGTCAGCGTCATGCCATAGTTGTTGTCGGTGTTCCTATTCCCAACGCCATCGAAAGATGTTATGTTTTTGGTTCGGACCTAGTCCAAACTCTAGGATTTGTGGTTTGAGGTCTAGGTGAAAGTTTTGTAGGACTCGGTCTCTGCCGACGATGATGACATGCCACGCATCGTTTAGAAGGCGTCACCGGAAGACCCCCTCTCCTTTGGTTTCTCAAGTTCTACTAGGCTGTTGGTCTGTCATTGATTTCCCCATTGGTATGCAGTTTTTTTTTTTTTTTTTTGACCACGTACGCCCGAAGGCATACGTTACTTGTATTTATACGGTAAGGAAATACAAACCAGAGCAGTACAAATACGAGTAAAAGAGAGAGGATACAGGCCAACCAGGTGGCACCACCTAGCTACAAAGAAGAAACCAGAGACGTCCAGGCCGCCGTCTTCACCGCATCCGCCGCCGCCGCCCCGGACACATCCGCCCACCGTCGCCGGAGGGAGAACACCGCACGGAGAGGCACCATCCCTGGAACAGAAGAGGCCGCTAGCCCACAGGCTATGAAGAACCGCAGTCGTCACCAGCTCCATGAAGCTGGATCTTGGCATGGAAATCACATCGGCGGGAGACTCGCTCCCAACCATCTTCAGCTCCAGATCCGTGGCAACCGCCACGCCGCCACACCCGTCCACCTTCTTCCCTGAACCAGCCCAGCCGCCAGATCCTCCCAACCTCCACACACCTACCTCAGTAGCTCCGCGCCGTCGTTGGAGGAGACGACGCCGCGACGACCGAAGAGCTCGAGGACGGCATCTCCACCACGCACGGCCCGCATCGTCGCCATGCCAGCCGCGCAGGAGAACTTCCACAGATCCGCCGCCACCGCAACGAACGGCGACGGGAGAGGGCCGGATCCGAGAAGACCAAAACACCGGACTACATGCCGACGCCGCCCCCCCGCAAACGCCGCCGCCGGTAACGAACCATACCCTATTTACAGCCGAACGCACGGACCCGGGGTTCCCCCACCCTTCCTCCGCCGCCGCAGCGGACTGAGAAGGGGAGGGGAACCCACGGCGGCGCCGGAGAAAACGGGGAGGAACGCGCGGTCGCCCTCTCAGTCGCCTCTCTCCTCTGTAGCACCAAAGGAAGAGGATAAGGACACCCTTCCTTCCGTCGTGGTTGTTCATTGGTATGCAGTTTTGGTGCTGTGAAAGTTTGTTGGCTGGACATGCTCGTGGTCGCCGGGCTTTCTCAACCTGGATCAAAGCTAGTGTTTGGGCTTAGCTTTTTTGTTGTTGTTGTCTTCTTTTGTTGATTTTGGAGTGCGTTTTACACGCGGCTTCTGTTGTATTTTTTTGGTGTAACTTCTAGACGACGGAGAGATTCGTTAAAAGCTGGATTTGTTTCAAGCCTTTAAAAAGTCAAAATCACCATCCGACAGCCGAGTGCCACGTGAATTTCTGCTGCGCGCGACGTGGATGTCCTCCGGCCGTGTGCAGCGTACGCAAGCAGCACCTGTCAGTAGAGCCGCTGCCGCGCTACGTGCACCTGTCAGCCGTATTCGTTGGGTTGGAATGGCCAAAACATACGCATTTCAGGTCGACGCAGTAGTATGCTATTTTTTTTTCGGCGCACGGCAACACAAGAGTAATGCTACACGTACGGACAATTTCTACAGAATTTTCTTACGGAACATGGTCCGATTTTTCAGGGAGAAATAAAAGCTCAACCAACCAAATCCCTCCAGGTAATCCCGTAACATTTACGTAGGCTCTCCTTTCCGTAAGTCTAGGATTATTGGCAACACAACTCTGCTCCCTCGGTTCTCTTTTACTCCGGGTCTTAGATTAGAGTACAACTTTAGCTTTGCAAGCAATAATACAGTACTCCGTACATGAAACTAAGCAATCACACCCTATTTATTTGATAGAATTTATTTATTTTAATGTATTTTAGATTGGTTGTTGACATGTTACAATAGTACTCTATTCATCCGCAATTATTTTTAGACTTATCTAAATTTAGATGGATTGGTTGTTGACATGTTACAGTAGTACTCCAAATAGCGTCTATAAATGCATTCAACTTATCACAGATTTAATAAACCTAGACACATTTTAAAGTACATTTCGTCTAAATCAACCACATGTATTTAGAGGTGGAGGAAAAAATAGAGTTCAAACTCCACCAGAATTCATTTATTCAAATGAAGTCAACAGCTACCTGCAGCAGCATCGACCGGCCAACCAGCTCGCTCAACTGCTCAAGAGAAGAATCTTTCGGGCAGCGCAGCGCGTGTGCGCGTGCCGGCTCTCGCGGCGATTTACACAAAAATAACCCAAAAATGAAAGAAAAGCACAGAATGACCCTCCGGCGAAACTATTTCACCAATCTAACCCTTTTGTGTGGCGCCCCTCCCACGGGCGCCACACATGCCCATGTGGCTCCCCTCCTGCTGGCGCCACTGACCCAGCCGACGTGGCCCCCTCGCCGCTGAGCTGGTGCGCCCATCCGACGTGGCAGCATGTGTGGCGCCCCTCCCAACGGCGCCACACATGCACTTGTAATTGCCCAAACATACTGTGAGACAATTCGTCTGGGACTTAGTCGTTTGGCGAGACTCGATGTGTGGCGTCGACGCCACGGGCGCCACACTAGCACGTGTGGCGCCGATGCCACGGGCGCCACACATCCACTTAAGTGTGGCGCCCGCGCCCGCCCCCAGCCCGACCATCTTCTCTGTTTCTTCTCCTCCATCCCTCTCTCCCCCAAGGCGGCCGGCGGTTCCTCCTCCTCCCTCTCTCTCTCCCCCAACAAATCGGCCACAAATTCGTCAGATCTGACCGGCCAATCTCTTCCCCATCCATTCCTCAAGGTAATCCCCTTCGAATCCCTCACATTCATCCACTAATTTCATAGATCTTGCTAGATTTGCACATGAACCCTAGACATGGAAACTAGATTTGAAATGGCTATGTATGTGTTGAATGTGTATGTGTAGGAACCCTAGATATGTAGGAACCCTAGATATGTAGGAACCCTAGATATGTAGGAACCCTAGATGTGTTGAATGAAATTTTACATGTATGTGTTGAAATCCTATGTATGCATGTGTTGAAATGTCTAATATTTGCCTAGCAAATGCATTCAAATTTGTTACATATGCCTATTATTTGTGATGGAATAACTCATATTTGAACCAAATATTTGTATGTGTGTATGTATGGAACCTTATGTATGTATGTGGTGAAAGGCAAAATTGGAGCTTAGCAAATGCATTCTATTGTCTTACATATGTCTATTATGTGCCTAGGAATGGTATGTCTTACGAAATTCATATGTGTGATGTATTTGGATATGAACTCTCATGTATGTGTGATGTATAGGTGATTTGAAAGTTAGATATATTCTCATGTATTCTTGATGGAATAACTCATATTTGTTAGGAATGTATGTGTGATGGCTTATTTGGATATATTCTCATGTATGTGTTGCTCATATTTGGTATGAATGGCTCATAATATGTTGTATGTGTTGCTCATACATGTAGGATGGTGTGGCTTCTGGATGAAGAGTACGACCGGTTGCACCGGGCTGTTCATATGACGGAGAAGGGAACGGATCTTCAACCTTTGAAGATTCGTTACCATGGCACATCGGATATACCGTATGACGAGAGGTACACGGAGTTCATCCGGCCTACCGGTCTTCTCCCGTTCATATCCCTTGTAAGCCGTGGGGGGCCACTCATGAACCCCTCGGCACTCACCGCCCTTGTCGACCGGTGGAGGCCGGAGACTCACACCTTCCACTTGAGGGCCGGCGAGATGGCCCCTACTCTCCAGGATGTTTCCATGATCCTTGGACTACCTATTCAGGGCGAGCCACTGTGTATGAACACAGCTTCTGATGGGTGGCGCCAGCAGATGGAGGTGCTTATTGGCAGGGCTCCTCCGCCGCCAGCAGATCCAAAGAAGAGAGCTCCCGCCGGCGCGTCTTTCGAATGGATCAGGACTAACTTTGGAGAATGCCCGGAAGAGGCCGACGAGGACACTCGGAGGACGTACGCCCGCGTGTACTTATGGTACATGATTTCGAGGACTCTCTTTCCTGACAGTGGGGGGAAGCTGGCCCATTGGTGTTGGCTGAAGGCGCTAACGGTGTTGGATGACCGTTGGAGTTGGGGAACAGCGGCACTTGCCTACCTCTACCGGCAGGTGATGATTTGCTCTATGTACTATTTTCCTATAGTAGTGTGCTAGACAAAGTACTAACCAAATGTCTTACGTGCGCAGTTGGACGAAGCTTGTCGCAGAACTGGGAGCAGGACTGGGAGCGGCGGTATTGGTGGATGCATGCTCCTACTTTCCGTATGGAGCTGGGACCGCCTATCAGTTGGGCGGCCTAGGGTACTCAACGAGAGGCCATGGCCTCATTACCCTCACTCTCCTGATCGGGAGCCCACTTGGGCATACCTTTGGGACAATGTCTCGGAGATGTCGGGCGATCCAAAGATCATGTACATGCAGTACACTGCGGAGTTGGACACTCTTACCGCTGAGCAGGTAACCGATCACTCTTTTGCAATCCTAGTTTTCATTGATTCTACTGGCATGTTCTAAATTCTGAGATATTTGTATGCTGCAGGTGGAATGGGAGCCATATGGTAGCTACTACCGTATTGGCGCGTCGATGACTGACCTCAACCACAAGTGCACGGAGGAGGCGCGGTTCTGGCGTATGCGCTGCCCACTCATATGCATGTGGCTTGTTGAACACCACCAGCCGCAAAGAGTGATGAGACAGTTTGGGCTGTATCAGGAGTGCCCACCAGTGTGGCAAGACACGGACAAGGCGCTTCATAGGTAAACTTCTGGAATCATGCGATGGAAGATTCTTGATAGAAGAGGTACAAACTAACTTGTTGATTCTTGCAGGCTTGATAGGCAGCGGCAGAGGAAGATCACAAATTGGCCAGTCCATCATAGCGGCCACATCGCAGCGTTCCAACAGTGTTTGGAAGCGGCACGGAATGCTGGCCCTGAGCAGATTGTGCCTCACGACTTCGCCGCTTTCAACAACTACCTCGAGTGGTTCCATGAGAACACGCGTATCGAGTTAGTTAAGCACGCGTATCCTGAGGAGATCTTGGACGACCCCATCCAGTTCGATGAGGTTGGGCAAAGCCAGCACGACACCTTTGCTCGCAGAGGAAGATCGACTTCTATTGCTTCCGAGCTGAACTTCGTGGTATTCTATTCTCTCACTAACTAGTACATCATCTACATTGCCATGTGGTCGCTTCAATTGTGTATGCTATGTTTGTCACAGCGGAAGGAGATCGAAAAAACAGCTGAGGAGTGCGAGGTTATGTGGGAGCAGAGCGGGACAGATGACAAGCCTGTCGGACCGTTGCGGTATTTCATTAAGGTATGATCACCAACTTTGAATGTACGATACTATGATGTGGTGGATTTGTAACCATGAACGGGATGACGCAGAACACTGCACGAAAGATGCGGCGGTTAGCCAGCTTGCTAGGTTGCCGGGATGCCGAAATCGCTACATCTTCCTCTTCAGAAGAGCGGGAGGTATGGACTATTTTGTTGCTGTCAAACATGTTCTTCCTAATTTCAACTTTGTAATCTCATGTGTTCGTGTTTGTGAAGATTCCTGAGGACGAGCTAATTCCGAGTCAAGCCATACTTTCAAAGCGTACCTCGAAGCAAGCCCCACGGTCAGCTTACCAGTTGAAGCCAAGGGGCAAGGGTCCAAACCGGTACACTCCGGAAGATTATGTCAACCGAGGAAAGAAGGTTGTCACTGAGGAGGATGAGGGGCCGCGGCGGAGATCAGCTTTGTTCTCTTCAGAGGAGGAGGAGGAGGAGGAGGAGGAGGAGGAGGAGCAGGAGGAGGAGGAGGAGGAGGAGCAGGAGCAGCAGCAGGAGCAGCCACGGCAGCGGACGAAGAGGATGGCCGTCCGGAAGCAGCCCGCGAGGACGGCACGTCGAGGACGCTACTAGGATGTGCTACGTGTTGTTGTGAACTCTATATTCATAAGTATCGATTTGTGAACCCTATGTCATTTCGAACCATGGTGTGTAATGCTACTTGTTGTTTGAATCTACGTGCTACGATGTGAGCTATGAAGTGTTATATGTGTATGTCATGAAATTGCTACTTGTTGTGTCCAATGTTGTACTCGTAACTGTTGGAGTTTGGTAGGATTTTTCATGTTTTTAACACAAGTCAATGTGTGGCGCCCTTCAAACTGGCGCCACAAGTGCTTGTGTGGCGCCCGTGGCATCGGCGCCACACATGCCAACTTATATCAAGTATTGAGTCGAAAACATCCAGGGGCTCCGGACGATAAGTCCTTAGCCGTTTTCGCGAGCCTTTATGTGTGGCGCCCGTGGCATCGGCGCCACACATGCTAGTGTGGCGCCCGTGGCATCGGCGCCACACATCGAGCCTCGCAAAATGGCTAAGTCCCAGAGGATTTGTCTCACAGTATGTTCTGGGGGATTACAAGTGCATGTGTGGCGCCGTTGCGAGGGGCGCCACACATGCTGCCACGTCGGATGGGCGCACCAGCTCAGCGGCGAGGGGGCCACGTCGGCTGGGTCAGTGGCGCCGGCAGGAGGGGAGCCACATGGGCATGTGTGGCGCCCGTGGGAGGGGCGCCACACAAAGGGTTAGATTGGTGAAATAGTTTCGCCGGAGGGTCATTCTGTGCTTTTCTTTCACTTTTGGGTTATTTTTGTGTAAATCGCCGGCTCTCGCGGCGTCGGGCTGTGCGGCTACCCCGAATGAAAAAGTTTAATTCGTGAGCGACGTTGCGGCCTTGAAGAAAAGCATATCCTCACGATACCACATGCCAACACGTGGAAATTAACCTTCGCTAGACCCTAGCTCTATGAGAGGGGTGAAAATTTGTACGCCATACATCTCGGGGACGGCTTGTATTGTATTGGATCTTATCTTTACCCGAGGCTGTAGAATCAACTTGTAAAAAACTCAAAAAGAAAACAACTTGCCTTGAAAATGTGAAGAATACTAAGGGCCTTTTTGTTGTGGCTGGCTGCGGGTGGTGTGCAGAAAAGCTGCTATGTAGGATAAGCTGCTTTTTTGAGTGGAAGTCTATGGCAAACCAGCTGACTGTCTGGCTGTAAATTGTTGAAACATCCTTACATTCATGAAAAATCGTACCATACGAAATAGTTATACAATGTACCTAATCACAATGTGCTATAAGCAAGCAAGCAGAAACACATAAAAATTATGCACTAACTGCTACCATATCCATCTAGCACTAACACTGGAACACACACCAAAAAATCATGCACTGACTTCATTCATACACACGGTATCTAGCAGCAAATCATGCACTGACTTCATTCATGCACATGGTATCTAGCAGCAATATCTACCAGCAAATCACAAATTGAAAGCACAAAATAATGGAAGAAATGGGGGGGGGGGGGGGCTCGGCCTGGAATTGTCCTCACCAAGGTGAACGGCGGCGGGGCTGTGGGGTGTTGTTGCGGCGCGGTCCTGGGCGTCGAGGAGGGGAGCGGAGGGGAGGTCGTCGCGGAGGGGAGCAGAGGGGAGGTGAACCTGGAGCCGGAGCGGAGGGGGGTCGTCGCAGAGGGGAGCAGAGGCGACGAGAGGTGGCTAGGGAGGTGAGGGGGAGGCGCGGTGGTGCGGCGGCTGGGCAGAGGAAACCTAGCGAAAGCTGGGTCGAGACTCGTCGATAGAAAGAACGAGAAAGGGAAAGAAACAAGAAAATGCTCGGTTCGGCCTTGGACTGTTCCTGCGGTGGCAATATTTCCGTAATTACAAGCAACGATATGACCTAATCCGTATGCTCTTTCGGTTGACTCGTGGGGAAGCTCGGGAAGCACCTAAAACGTGCTTTTCCCCGTTTGAAAGAAACGCCTGGCTTTTGGAAAAGCCCACCGCGCAGCCGAGCCCTTTGCCTTGTTTGGGCTGCTTAATTTCGTGGAAAGCCTCCAAAAGCTGGAACAAAAGGGTCCTAAACTATCCTTGTGTGTCCAGCTCTACTGTTTTTTTGTTTTTGTTTTCTTTAAAACATATAAGGTTGTGTCACGAAAGAAGAAAGAGATCTTGAAGACTTTTTCGTTTATTTTAAACTCTATTTTACAATCGTTGGAGGCATGCGTTCGTCTCTGAGGTGTCCTAGCGGCTAGGGTTTGCGGGGAGGCTTACATTTAAGAAAAAAATAAATCAATAGAAAGTTTAAGACAAAATTCCCATAACTAAAAGCAATTTCCTTTAGCCCATGAAAGTACAAAAAGATGGCACAACACATTTCCTTCATGATTTGTTTATTTGTTAGCAGGTGCACTAGCAGGTTAGCTGGTTGTGGGGCCCTTCTCATAAAACCGTATGTAAAGATAGAGTAGAATACTTTGTTCATAGAACATTCAGACACACCCATATTTCTCTATCTCATATATGAGGCCAATGACAAATGTCGTCGAGGAAGACACACCTAGATCTGCTCGGCGCATATACATGTACATACCATTGCTATTCCTCGCGAACTTATTTGAAGGACCGCAGCCACCCTTACACGCAGATGAAGAATCACCGACTCCTGAATAATCCACTAGATTCGTTAATAGACAGGCGATCTAAAACCTCTACGCTTCACATTGGTACGGGAGCCGACACCACCAGGGCTACGAATAAGGCATGATGCCTAATTTCAACGTGAGATCACCGTCACCATCACACCAAGACAACATAACGAAGAGAAACTAGGACCTTCTCTTGCCGGCATGAAGCCAAGATCTGCCCCACCTTGAAAGGCCACGAGGTCCTCCACATCCAAGGCAGAACTGCAACCGTGCTGGTGGAAGCCATGCTGCCGCCTCTACGACTGTCCTAACGGCTAGGGTTTTCGGGGACTATTCGAATGCTTAAGACAAAAAAAAGTTAGAAAGCCAAAATAAAGTTCCCATAACTGATTATTTTTTTGGTTAGCCCATGAAAGTACAAAAAGTTGGCATAGTACAATCTCTCCATGATTTGTTTTTTCGTTAGCAGGTGCACTAGCAGGTTAGTTGGCACGTGGGACCCTTCATAAAACCGGGTATCTCCAGATCTCCGGTGAAGTGCCCAAACATCCAGCTACCGCAAGCATCCACCGCTGAAGAAAAAAAAAACAGTAAAATCCGCGATGATGCTTCCCCTCCTCCTGCTCCTGCTCGCCGTCGCCGGCTCCGCGGCGGCGGAGAAGACGGCGTACGAGGCGCTGGCGGACTTCGACTTCCCGCCGGGCATCATCCCGAAGGGGGTGGTCTCGTACACGCTGGACAACGCGACGGGCGACTTCACGGCGCACCTGGACATGAAATCCACCTGCGAGTTCTCCATCCAGGGCTCCTACTCGCTCCGCTACAAGCCCAACATCAGCGGCCGCATCTCCGTCGACAAGCTCACCAACCTGGAGGGCGTGTCCGTCAAGATCCTCTTCTTCTGGGTCAACATCATCGAGGTCACCCGCAGCGGCGACAACCTCGGCTTCTCCGTCGGCATCGCCTCCGCCGAGTTCGGCCTCGACAACTTCCTCGAGTGCCCCACCTGCGGATGCGGCTTTGACTGCAACGGCCTCCAGCTGCCCGCCGAGCCGAGCCTGCGCCTGCGAGGTGCGTTCTAGAATCCCGCCCCCGTTCCCCGAGAAGAAGGCCCCCTCTTCGAGATTCGACTACTTCTTGGATCGATAATCTTGCTATTGTTGTTGTTGCAAGAAACCAAGGGGTTGGTAGTAGTACTCTGTAGTTCCGTTTTAGATGGGCAACAAGTTCAGAACTCCTTTTCGTTGCGTGTGTGAGAGGTGTACTGTTTCTGAAAGTTTAGAGAAGAACACTTAAGATCAATAAATGTTTCATATTTCTAAAATTTTCTGATTAATTCATGTGCTGTGCTTCGTCATTTCTGCGGCATGCTCACGAATCAGGCAGGCTAGCAGGTTCAAGCTGTTTCTTGAATTCTATGTATGAATTGTAGTATGCTAACTAGTATTTGGTCTAGCACTTGGGAGTTGTACAGGGAGTTAGGTGTAGCAGCTTAAGCTTGTGATTATCTAAGGTTCAGTAATATTTCTTTTTTGGTGAGATACTCCCTCAGTTTTAATTTAGTTCGTGCTCTTCGCTACGTCAAAGTCAAACTTTGCCAAGTTTAACTAAAAATAAATATCAGTATTCATAATACCAAATGCATCTAATAAGAAAATATACTTTAGTGCAGTTCTCACAGTACAGATTTTACATTGTAGCTCTTGATATTTTTCCTAAATTATTTAGTCAAACTTTATGAACTTTAACTCTCACTAAATCTAGAATGCAAAGTAATTGTGAACAGAGTGAGTATATAATATTCTTCTCGTCTGCTAAGACAGACTGCATTTAATGTTATTTTTTGCAGAGTATTAATTTTGTTTCAAGTTGTAGTATACTAATAAGTTAGGAGTTGTGATGGCGATTGGTTTCATAAACCAGGGCCAGGCATGGCTTGACTGGTTGTTAGATGGGATCCAGAATCAGTTTAAGCCCCCGAGAAATATCATCGAATTATGTTTACCCACTCTTGGTATTTGTTTTCCAAACCTAACTGTTCATTACAAGTATAGAACATTCCAGGAATATGCCTTTAGCACAATGGTTTTCTTCTTTGGTTATGAAAAAAGCTGACTATGCTAACTATCACTCTGCTAACTATCAGGTTCAGACGAAAAGTTAGTACGAACCCAGCCGCCCCTAACCCAGCCGCCCCTAACCCAGCCGCCCCCAACCCTAACCCAGCCGCACCCTGCCCTCCACCGCCGCCGCCGCCGGTAGCGCCGCCGGGGGCAAAGTCCCTCGGGGCGTGGCGGCGGCGGGGGCCCTTCCTCGTCGCCGCGTGGAGATCGGCGGCCGGATCCCCACCTCCTCGATTTGGCGGAGAAGACGCGCGTGGGACGGGCGACGACGGCGGCGGCCCTCCTCCCGTCGGGCCGTCCCTGGCGGACCGGTCGGCGCGGGTGGGATGGGCGGCGCTGCGGTCTCCCTCTTCTCGTCGGCTTCCCGCGGTACTCGGCAGGGGTTGGTGGTGGGCGGCGGCCCGACCCGCGGTCTGCGCCCTGCCATCCACCCCCGCCTCGCGTTGGTGCGTGGAGGCGAGCTCGGGCCTCTTCGGCGACTCGAGGGCGCCCGGGGCAGCAGCCTTGGGTTTGACGGAGGAGGTGGCCTCTTCTTCGCCGGAGAGGGTCGGCCTGCGGTTGGTGGTGGTGGATTTTTGATCTATCATCGCCATCCGGCGGTGAGACGGATGTGCATGGAAGCCGGCGATGGTGTCGCCGGTGGAGGGTTGGGTTGGCCAGCCCGGGATGGTCGCCGACGTGGGGGTCCGGCCTGAATAAAGGCGGCGGTCCTAGGGCCTCTCTTGCGTGAAGAGGAGGACCTACCGGAGGCCTGGACTCGTGATCTGGCCGGAGGGTTGAGTTCCGGAAGGCTCCGCCGGCGAATGTAACAGTGCTTTGCCTGGAGTTTGCTGGATCGGAGGTATTCGGTCGTGCGCACCCATGCGTTTATTCCGACCGTTTGGTTCTAGAGGGAGCGGCGCGAAGCTCTTTTTCTGTGTTGACATCAAGTGACTATGGATCCATGATGAAAGTCAGAAGAAGAGAATTTCATGAAGGCCGGAGGAGGGGACTAGCTAAGGGAGGTTCAAGTCTCCGCGCTGTTGAGGGGCTTGCTTGGTGTCCGGGCTTCACAGCAGCGGTATGAAAGTGGGGGCGACAATACATGTGAAGCGCAGAGTCCTACCTTTCAGGGTGAAAACCCAAGGTCTGGCCTTAATTGGTTGTGCCTGGCAGTGACCTTAGTGGAGGCATTGTTTTGAGAGTGGGGACTATCTTCAGGGTGAAAACCTAAGATCTTTGATCGGGCGACGACGGTGTTGGAGCACTGTTCCCTTCTTGGAGGCGTCGTTTTTTGGAGAGTCTGCAATTCAGGTGTTGTCATGGTGGTGGTTGTATTGCTGTTGTTAGGTCGGTGATACTGTAGCGGGACTTTTGTTTCTTAGTTTTCTTTTCCTTTTTTTGGCTGTGTGCATCCGTAGTGCCATTAGGGTGGTGCGTTGTTGCAGAGGCTGGGTGTAATTGGTATCTCTCGATATTAATATATTCCCTTTATCAAAAAAAAAAAATCACTCTGTTCCATAATATAAGCCGTTTTAGCCAACTAAAATAATTTGATTTGCTAAAACGGCTTATATTGTGGAACGGAGTTAGTAGTTAATGTTTACAGGTCCTAGTTTGTTTCCTTCTGAGGCATAAATATAGGAATTTGTGTCACCAAGAGTAATGCTGAACTTTTAGTTAGGTGCAGAGAGTTTTTGCTGTTCAAAGCACCGTTTAGCATGATACTTTTAGGTTCATTGATTTTTTTTTAAGATTCTCAGGGAGACACCTCCCCGATTCCATTTATATAATAAACGAAACCAAAATTTAGGTTCATTCGTCTTACCTTCAACTTATGTTATACATTCAAGATTAAACATACATCCATTACGATAAATAAATGGATGTTATGCATCATGAAGTCATTGCTCTTTTCCATCACCATGATCATGAGTTACTAACCTATATCGTACTAGAGAGGAATTGCCGAATTGGAACACGTCAACACGGCTTGCTGTCATCTCTGCTTGTAGCATACCCTACTGAATCTTCTTTCCTAACTAGGCAAACAATATATCTGTTCATTCTTCAAGACGTGTGAAACCAATCCATACGATTTTTATTTGAAGATCCAAAATTTGAATTTCCGTCCTGCTTTGGTGGTGCTGTTTTCTTAATCCAATCACGAGGGAAGATCATGTTTTTTCTCTGGAAGCAATCATTTAATTATCAAGGATCAATAGACACTGAAATCTTCTAATGAATTAGAGGCTGCAGAGTAAAGAAAATCGATCGAAACTATCAATCTTCCAACATCCTCTTGCAACAGAAATAAGAATCATCTGAGTACAGAGTACTTGTGATCCCAAAACTTATCAGAGTTATCCCAGGAAGAAGTTAATCTGGGATATTTTTTTCAGAACCCAACTGCTTACAACGCTGGAGTAAGTCCAGTAGCCCCGAACTACATCCTATAACAGACTTGCTTATCAAAAGTTAAACTGCGATCGAGGTAGTTACTAACATCAGTGTAAACAATACCATCTTTGTCAAAACTAGAATCCACATCCCTTGCTCAATTTTGATTCTTGTTTTTGACTATGTTTTCACTAAATCGTCTTTTTTTTTTTCCCTTGGAGGCCACTAGAGTAGGTGCTAAACTCAAGTGGAACTGTTTTGTGGTGGGCAGACAATGGTTTAAATAAAAGCAAGCATGTAAAACGAACGAAAACTTGTAAGAGAGAGGATGTACTATGCATTTAGTAACTTAGTACACTTAGTATACCTGAAAAATGCCACAGTAAAACACTGATAGAGATCTATGAACTTAGTTGCGAACAAATGTTGTCAACTGCTTCCTATGATCCCTTTTAATTGACTTGGATTTAGTACAAAGTTATACTAAATCGGAGTCAATTAAAAGGGATCGGAGGGAGTATATGAGAAGATAGCATCACCTTATAGTATGCCAACTGACAGACCTAGGCTTGGATAACCAGCTTGTTTTCTAAGGCTTTCAAATGTGATGGAAGCTTTTTTGTGATAATTAGTGTTTTATTTATGTTGCTAATAAAGATATATACTCCTACTAGAATTTGCATGGAAACTGTGAATTTGGACTTGCAATGCTCCTGACTACCATTGAGATTGGTCGGAGCCTTCTGCCATTTCAGCTTGTTAACTGTTCTGTAAGCATGCAATTACTGTCTATCAGGGTTGATAGATTAGAAAGGTACCGGGTATCTCTTAGGAGGTAAGAGAAAGGTTGGCCATTTAGGATAAGAGCCAGATTCTTCAGAATTTGTTACACTGAAGAAATATTTGCCACTCGATATAGTCCTTGAAAGTTGAAACTTTTAAGGAAAGAAGCTGGAGTCAGCCTCCAAGCAATTTCTGTCCTTGGGCTGCTCTTGTTGTGTCTGCCACATGTGCCTGTCAAAATGACGGACATCATCAACGATTCAACGATAGGAGACATCTACGGCTAGTCGTCCCCTATTTGTTTCAACGGATGATCTTCTCATTCTATCTCATAGAAAATATTCATCAGGACAAAGAATCTCTAGTTTTCTCTGCTGCAATGAACATCATAGATTTCAGCATAGTATGATATCTGCATAGAGCATTTGAATTGTTTCCTTAAAATTCCTCATCTCGACATGGCGCTTAAATAGTTAGTTCGTCCGTCAATGTTTCTTCGCTGTACATTGAGGTGCACAAACGTGAACCTGGAGGCGTAGCTTTGGGTGCATTACTGGTGCAGCAACCTCTGTTTCCGCATCTCGGCGCGCAGGTCAGCTGGGTCGACCTCCTTGGTGCCAGTCACTGGCCTGTAGTCGCCTGTCTTCGGGTCTGGCTCCCAGAAGGCCGTCTTGTCCTCCGTGGTGGTAGCCGTTGCTGTCGCGCCGAGCTTAACCGCTTTCTCCTCGACTTTCTTCGCGGAGACATCGATGGCGGCTATGGCAGCAGAGATTCCCCTCCTGCGCCATGCTCCTCACACATGAGTTCATAGTTTGGATTCAAATAAGAGGATCTTATGTTTGCAGAATAATATAGGAGACTACCTTTGTGCCAAGAGGGCGGAACAGCTCATCGCAACTCGCGCCATCTGATCAGGATCGGACGAGCAGAATGAATTCTAATGTTTCTTCTCTGTGGTGTTCTTTGCGACGGCTCTTCTTTTGGTTTATTAGGATGGAAGAAAGAAAGAGAGAGATAAGGGGGCATGCGTGTTATTATGGGAAGGAGCCAAACAAGGAGCATGAGAATGGATGGTAGTTAGAGCATGTCGGAGGCGAAAGCGGAGGCAGATCAACAGCCTCTCGATCCACGACAACTTGGAGTCGGAGCACATGTTTTTAACATGTTTTAGAGAAATTTGTCAGCATCTAATGCTGTAGTGCTAGTACATCTCTTAATTTCCTTGTAAGTCGGGAAATTGTCAACTTGGAATATCAGAACTACTGAATAACTTGAAACTTGGGAATTTCGAACAACTGGCTGCCGTGTGCTAGCGATGTGAAAACGTGATGGCCAAAGAGACGACCACCAGAGTGTGTTCTGAATAATCTGCGACATGCCTTGGTTTCTATGTCTAGGGCACGGTAAATATTACACACAAATGCAAACAAAACATATTATATTTTACAAAAAATATATGTTTTTAATTTTTTAGCTTTTAATGATTTTACTACTCATCCTGGGAACCTATGATCTGCATAGCCATAGCACCGCCCTGCTTGCTTTGGTTGCAAGAGGAAGTAGTGACTACTCCTTTTTTAAAGGAGAAAGAGAAACTTAAATCACAATGAGAGGAAGAGTTTCGTTGGGCTTTCGAAATTGAAAGCTGATATATGGGCCCTGTTTCGAACGGACTGGTTGATATACTATTGGGCTGTGAACTCACCCATGATAACGGCCCATAATAAATACAGACATTGTGCCCATAAGTGGCTATTGTACTCCAGTAAAAACATGTGTCCCTGTTTTGCTTGTACAAACACCCCGAAATACCACCACCTAGGTGTTCTATAAAAACATTATTTGAAGCACCAAATTTGTTTTTTCACACATGCCACAAAGTTTACCACTTGTCCATAACATTTTACATGAAACATGGGCGTACATAAGCATGTAAGAAAAATCATCATTTTTTGTAAAACCCGAGAGAATATGCCCTTGGGAGCTGATTTGAATATCTGAAAGCAGATTTGCTACCCTTTCTAATAAACAACATACATATTTTGAGGTCTCTAAAGCTTCTGAAGGTTTTATTCCCATTTGTAGTTTATTCATAAAACCATTGGAGGTACTTTGAGGTGCACAATGCAAAAATAAATATATAGGTCCCCTTATGCAACTTTTGGTTTTATTGGGGGTGGGGGGGGGGGGGGGGGGGGGCTTCTTCTGCATTATGTTTTAGTTTGTTGACATGGTGTAATTATTCCTTTCAATAACTTAACAAATTAGTATCATTAATCCAAAAAGGTACCATGGTTAGTGAAATAATATTTATGCTTATGTACTTTGACCTTGAGTTAATGTAGTTAGTAGAACAATGTCTATTTTGAACCCTGAATTATGGTGCTTGATTCAACATGAACTATGGACCATGAAGATATCTATCTAAGGCTGGTGCCATTGGGGGCGGTAGTGGGGGCGCTACCGCCCGGCGCGGGGCGAGAGGCAGGCGGGAGAGGGGCGGGACGGGAGTGGCAGGCGATGGCGGGGGCGCCCGATGCTATCGCCCGCTCCCGCCCGGCTAACGCCCGCGTTGGAGGCGGTAGCGAGGCGAGAGGGAGGCGGTAGCGAGGCGGCAGCGATGGCGGTGTGGGGCGAGAGCGGGGCGGGCGAGAGTGTGGGCGAGAGCGGGCGGTAGGCGGGCTAGAAGCGGGCGAGAGCGGGCGAGAAAGGGGCGGTAGTGTGTAACGGCTAGCTGACGTGGCGCGCTCTGATTCGTCCAAGTCAGCTAGCCGTTGCTGGTTCAAAAAACCCTAAAATTTCATCTCCACCCCCTATAAATACCCCCCATATGGTTTCACTCACTCCACACCCATCTCATCTCCATTCATCACCTTCCCTCTCTCAAAACTTCTCCACCATGTCCGGTTGGACTCCACCAGATTTGACCACGTTCACGGATCTGATTCACGACGGGTCACCAATAGACCTCGATGGTGTCTCTCCGACACATCATCGCACCAATGTCGGTTCTTCGCCGATTCCCCGAGTTTTATACTCCTCCGGCGCACCACCTCCGGGGCCATATGGCCATACGCTCCACCTCCGGCGCCGTATGGTTCATACCCTCCGCCTCCGTATCCATACCCCCAAGCACCTCCAAATGCTCCACCTACAGGTAGCGGGAGTGGCACTGTACCTCCGTACCCACCACCTTCGTACGGTTCATACCCTCCACCTCCGTATCCATACGCGCCATATGGTCCGTACCCCCCACCACCTTCCGAAGCTCCAAGCTCCGAGTCCAATGCCGCGGAAACAATCGTACCACCGCGTCCAAAGAGGCTTGACTGGACTGTTGCGGAAGAGGAAAAACTGGTACTTTACTTACCCATCACATATTTATTTCGGGGTTGGTTGTTGCTTGGATTTTTCACTAACAATATCTATTTCGGGGTAGGTTAATGCTTGGCTTTTTAACTCCAAGGACTCTATTGCCGGTAATTGCAAGACCGGCACTAGTTTTTGGGGTCAGATAGCTGCAACCTTCAACTCTACCTCGGATCCTGCCCGTCATCGGACCTCGAAGCAGCTGAAGGATCATTGGAACGCCTACAACAAGGAGGTGTCCCTGTTCAATGGATACTACATCCAAGGAGAGGGGTTACGTCAGAGTGGAGCAGACGATGATATGGTCATGAAGGCGGCAATGGAGAGGTACGCGAATGACAAAAGAGTGACTCACCCGTTCAGAAAGCACCACTGGTGGCAAGCTGTTCGCAATGAAGCGAAGTGGAAAGGACAACATGGTCTTGGTAGTGGAACCGAGTCCACTTCCAAGAGAAGCCGTCTAGGACTTTGTGGTGAGTACAGCTCTAGCGAGGCGACGACGGAGGAGGAGCGTCCAACGGGCCGCGATAGGGCCAAGGCCGCGGTACGTAAGGGTAGGAGGAAGGGGAAGGACTCCTCATCAAGCAGTGAGGTAGGAAGTAAATCCTTCGCGATGAGGAACATGATGAATGGTTTAGTGAAGGCTAAGGTATTCAAGCAATGGAACAAAATGAAAGATCGATCAACCGACGACATGACCGAAGCAGAAAAGCGCAAACATGCGAAGGCCATCAAGATGTGCGAACAAGAGCTTGGTCTGGAAGATGATGAGGACGAGGAGCAGTAGGAAGAAGAGGAAGAGGAAGAGGAAGAGGAGTAGAATTTTTATTTATTATGTAATTTTTAAAATTTATTATGCAATTTTATTAATTATTATGTAATCGGTAACATTTTTAGTTGAATAAAATATTTTTCTTGCATTATTTTGAATGTCTACAAAAAATCAAGTGAAATAACTTAATCTAAAAAAGAAATAGTGATGTGGAGGAGAGAGAAGTGAGAGGTGACACTATAGCCTGTGCACTGGCACCGTGGGGTGAGAGTGGGGTGAGAGTGAGGAAAAAAGCTAACGTGGCGGGTGAGAGTAGGGTGGTGCATTGGCACCAGCCTAACACCATGAAATATCTAGTTTGTTCAAGATGGACCTTAGGCAAGCTATTGGTAATGGTATTTATGCTTTTATGATTTTTTTAAAAAATAAAAAATAGAGGTGTGTGAAATGTTACTTTTGTAAAATTTATCACACTAGAAATACTATAAAATGGAAATCTACAACCATTTATAGAAAAAATGAATATATTTGTCCCATGAAAAATGATAAATTTATCTCATATACTTCTTGGGAGGAGCAAAAATGATCATATCTGTTGTTGATGTTTTAGTAGCATAACTTTACAGTATGATCTATATCCATGAATTGTTTCGAAAAAAATAAACCTTGAGGGCTTGTTTATGTTGCGACAATAGGAATACACACGATTGAAATTGTAATTTTGCAGGGAAAAATTTCATGAAGTATTGAATACTCATGTATGATAACACAAATACCTGAAAGATGTGTTTGATTGCTGCAAAGTAGAAAAATACTTATATTGAGATTAAGTACTGCTTATTTAGATAAATAGGGAAGAGGAAGGGAAGATGCATATGAACTCTGAAACAAAAAAAAGCATTAAGTTTGAGCACATGCTAATTGGTTTTCTAAAATCTTGGAGAAAACAACTAATGTCCAAAGGTTTTTTTTTTTGAGGATTTTCAATCTTTCCTTTTTTTTATCTCAAAATTCTTTTGATCCGAATTGGGCATAAAATATGACAGGATCTAGTCATTAGCTATCTGAGTTATTTATGTTGGCTTTGCATGTCAAAAGTTTGTCAAAATATAGAAAAAAAATACCGTACACATATGGTGTTCTAAACTTCTAAACCTTGATAATGCACAAAATTCATCAAAAATATTATAATTTTCTCACCCGCACAAAATACAAGTGGAATGCATTTTATTACCATATACAATTGTTTCCATGTTAGAAGCTTCCATATGCCCTTCCTACATCTACGGATGTTTTGATATTTTTTGTACTTCCTTTGTTCCATATGACTTGTAATTGATTTAGTACAATTTTGTACAAAATCAGCAACAAGTAATATGAATTAGAGGGGGTAGGAAAACCTAGAGTGCAAAATAATTAACTAAATTGTGGCAAATTTACTACATTATGTGGTTTTAGTAGATCTATGATTAATAATGGATGGTTTTATAGTTCATCATTAATATGCAATACCTCCCTCCCGCTTTGTAGCTTACATTTGCATCTATTGTCTTGTCGCGACTAATTGGTCCGTTGTAACGAGCAGAAAATCGGGACATCGTGGCGGCGGGTAATAATAATTTGGGAAATGTTATCAGAGAACTCCCGTGCTATAACATGGGTGGCGGTTTAGCAATAGATTTCTTAATTAATGTGTCGAGTTGGTGTGTTGCGATCGTGTTATCTTCGTTTTTTGCTTGTCTTGACGTTGTGTTATTTTTTCTTCTAAATTTTGAACTGCATCTTCGGATACAGAAGCTAGGCAAGACGTTTTCTTCCACAATCTTGGATTTTTTTTTTTTGGTTAGAGCTGGTGCAAAAGCACTTGGCAGCGGATTACATGCATGTTAGACTAGATGGACCATCGATCAACACAAGCTCAAACTAGGTTAAAAGGCGCTCAAAACTAAAGGCTGAAGCCTAGGACCATCAAATCATAGGATCCTTCGTCGTCATCACGTACCCGATCTAGCTACCTACACTACCCCATAACAAAAGGCACACAAGCTAGCACCATGTCTGGCCCCAAAAGGCCAAATAAGAAAAGCCACTTCTCCCAGGCCCTTACGTTGCTTGCATCATCGAGAGATCTAGCGTAGATAGGAGAAGTGTCTCTGTCCTCTCGTATGTCATCATCGTCCCGATCGATAAATCTGTTCAGAGTGCTGAAGAAGGACAGGCTGCAAGAACCGAACAAGCAACCGTCCAATTCCAGGTGCTTGAGTGTGCGCGATGGCGAGGCCAAGTTATAATGCATGCACATATCGATCTAGCTTGCTAGAGCTTTCACCGAAACACCAGCCAAAGCTATAGCTAGCGCAGTGGTGTGTACCGTAGTGAGTATGAGAGATTTTTGCTTCGGGATGGGCATGTGTGTCAATGGATCGAACCTTGCTGCGTATGTTGGGAGAACCACGAAGGCTAATTAACTTTTGTACGTGATTCAGGAGAGAAACGATTGTGAGGTGGCTGTAAAACTCATCTAGGGTTCTATGGTTCTACCCCTCTTGCCGGCGACGCCGGCGGTCCAGTGGCCTTGGAGCTTTGGAGATGTGTGGTGGACCATGGCCCTCGCTGGCGGTAGGGTTCTCGTTTTTTGTTTCGGTTTTTTTAAAATAGTGATGGCGGCGACTATATCTTGAAGTCAAAATAAGATTATTTCTGCTAGCTCTATCCTCACTCTGTTGGTGCCGCTAGTGTCTGCGAAGGTCGCGTGAAGTTATGTGTCACGCGTGTATCCTGAGATCCAGTCAGTTCTCGTGTTCGTTTGTGTGTTTTTAAGTGTAGTTATTCCGATCTATGTGTTAATCTTTCATGATGGTTGTTGTGGCCTTAGCACGACAACTTCTTGTTTGTCTACTACAACAAGCTCTACTACGACAAGCTTTGTCTGGCTCCGGCGATGGAGAGGTGAGGATGGTGGCACGCTTTTGGGCTCGTGCTAGTCTCTGTAGTCGTCGCTAGGTGGTCTATGACATGGGTATACCATATCGGGTTCTAAGCATTGCTATCCATGGTACAAAGCTCAGGAAGGAATAGGGGAAAGCCCACTAAGAAGTATGGAGGAATCCGAAGATATCTCATTAGTAAAAGCTAAAGCCCATATCGGGTGAATCGACATAAACTGTAACTCGACCTCGAGGTGGACTCAGAGACCCAGCCCACTATATAAGGGCTGAGAGGAGCCACCGAGAGGGTACATATTGAATCAGAGCAAACACCCCTGTAACCTTTGTTCCACATATTGTAATCTTGGCGATTCGCCCTTGATAGTAATATTCATCGGCTGCCTAAGTTTGGCTGACCAGTTCGTTGATTCGCCGGTGTCCTCCTTCCTGAAATCCAAGTTCATCATCATGAGCATTGACGAAGTTAACCCTTTTTCACTCTAAATACATACTCCCTCTATTCCTTGATATAAGCCATATAGTTATTCGATAAAAAATCCAAAATATAAAATATATTACGTTGTATCACTTGTATGGAGAATTTCTTTTAGAAATTTTATTATGTTTACTTATCTAATATGAACTCCTCTATTTTCTCACGTCAATTAGTCAGGAATAATCTCACCCAAATCTGCTCTAGCATTGCCTCCAAGTGCGTTCTTTAATATTCGTACCAAAAACTATATGGCTTATATTTAGAATCGAAGGGAGTATTTATTTGCAATATTTATTACCTTTTGCGTTCTGTGTACTACTATGGATGAATATCAATAGATCAGTGGACTTTCCGATAAAAGGCTAATTAAATTCGTAAGAACGGAGAAGCAAAATAATAATTATAAAATACTTTTTAGATTCTTCGATAAGCAAAAAGTTGAGAAGTTATAGCTTCCGCCATTTCTCTATTATTAAGAGCAAACCGGTGAATGCCTGGTGTCACATTTTTAGGATGGACAATAATACCCCCACGTTACAAAGAAAACGCAACTAATAGTGGCCAGAGTAGATAAAATGAGGACGTACTTATCCAGTCCCAACAAAATCGCTAACAGCACTTTTTTTGGACCTGTAGCTAACAACACCTTGACGAGTGGCTAACAGCACTTTTTTTGGACCTGTAGCTAACAACACCTTGACGAGTGACGACCAGTCCTCTGTCTAAATTGGAGGAAACCTTTAAATCCGCTAACCGATCAGGGCCAACTTTTATAGACGTTGTCTCGCGATCTCCCTTTGTCTTCTCTGCCAACTCCTGCCCGCGTCTCCTGCCCGCGTCTAGCGTGTTCACTCCACGTCTATAGGCCACCGAGCATGCACGCTCAGCAGGTCAGCAGCACATTACCACATACGAATGCATGAACCAAATTCTTCCATCCATCAAGTTGCTTAGCTAGCTAGCTTTGGCTCGCTTTTTTTTGTTGAACAGTGTAAAATATATTTGTATATTTTTTACGGGGTAGAAATATAAATTATGTTTTTTTGCTAATAAAATATAAATTATGTTAAAGCACATACTACAGGTTACACTAGGTTTCCTTGCCTTTATGTCTACTAGCTCGACCACTCCGTCGCGCTTCCCACTCCGCTTCTACTCCACCGCACCACCCCGTGGACAGTAGAGAGGGGGTCACCGATGTTGCCGATGACGCATGTGATGGTAGGTACGGCGCTGTTGATCGACCATGTCACCAACTATAGGGATGACACCACCACCGATACGAACAATGCGCCGACATGCCACCATTGTGGGATTGGCTCCACCAAATGGTCCCGACTACTAGAGAGATGGCACCGATGATGGAACAACATGAGCAAGAGAGAATTCCTTATTTGACACTACCTTAAATTTCGCTTCCCTATTTGATACTGGAAAATATTTTTTTCCTTGTTTGCCTCTAGGTATAAAATTTGTTTCCTTATTTTCCACTACCGTCCATTACGTTAGTCCATACCGCTGGTTTGCTTATGTTGGACCAAATTGTCCTCAATCGATATGCAAACATGGAAAAGGAAAAAAGAGGTAACCAACCCCGATAACGGCGGGGGCGTGTGCTGGTGTGCCGGACGAGGAACCCGAGCGTGGAGCTCATCTCCATCCTCTACCACGGCGCATGCCTCGTGCCTCAACGCTAGGGCATGCTTGTGTATTCTTTTAGAGAAGGAATTAGTCTCATGCAAAATTTGATATATTGAATTTCTTAGTCGTACTGACTTATAATATAGTTGTATCAATACTACTATGTGTTTGTTACCTCCATACTAAAGATCAAGGTGTGTATATTATATGCACTATCTACTTACCCAAATATTTTTGGAAGTAAAATTACATGAAAACCACGGTGGTGTTGCGTTTGTCTTATGTGAAGTATACTTTATGACTCTTTAACCAATATTTGTTGATTTTATATGTGCAAATTGTTTCGTAACAACCATGGGTGTGTAGATAACAAATAATTAAAGTTTAGTTAAAGAAAATGTTTCTTGGCTGTAGGAAGTCAACTTTTGAGCCATATACGTTTGCAAGTAATGTAAATGTGAAGTTTTACTTGGTAAACGTATTTTAAATACAAATGACCTCATTTGACATATTTTCAAGATGAGATTCTACAAGATTTAACTCGGAGACTGCATATGTCATTGTCGTTGTGCTAGAGCGTACATCTTTTAAACAAAATACTACTATTAGACATGAATTTTTGTTTGATGTGCTTTTCACACATTAGTGATTGTGTATGTGTTAATCAAGCCATAAGTATGAAGAAATCCGTTCAACCATTTATGATTTAATTTATTCGTATTTTTTGCAGATAATGAACTTTTGGTGGTGCCAGCTTGCAAGGAGCTAATGTGACACGAACCAAAAAAAATCTCTTGTCAGGTAGATGTGGAACCCTTGCTGGAGGCGGTTAACCTACAAATAAAGCAGTACATGATTCCGTAGGGAAGTGTATGCAAGCTTCTTCAGCAATAAGCCTTTTGTTTTAGATTTCACATGTGTGATCCTCGATAGAAATTAGTAGATTCTTATATCAAATTGGAATGGTGTGACTAAAATATACTACTCCCTCCGTCTATAAATGGATGTCTCAACTTTGTTAAAATTTAAATGTATCTAGACCTATTTTAGTATTTAGATACATCCAAATATATCCAAAGTTGAGACATCTTTCTATAGATAGATGGAGTATTTAAGAGCTCATCCAACATTAGAATTGAACAATGTACATGCTACTTCGGTTTTTTACCAACGGTGGGCACTGTGCATATATGATACACACAACAGTCCATGGGAGGGAGAGAGAAGAGGGTGAGTGGACAGACTGGACGAGTTATAAGGAAAGCTCATGTCATTTGCTGCAAGCAAAGCATATAGATAGGCTGGAAGACACTAAAGTTTGAGAGCTGAGAGTATATTTCCACAAGTAACAAAGAAGTAATTGCTCATTTGCTTTCTATGCATATGAGAACACGACATTCCGGGGCGATGTGACGTCCGGGTGCTGACTCAATTGGACGTCATGCATCCACTTCAAGGTCTGGTTTGGGCGGGTCCCATCTCATCTTCTCCCTCCCGGTCAGCGGGCGAAAATGGAGGGTCTTCTACATCCTTCCATGGCGATCATTGAGCTCGTATAAATCAACGGTAGAGAAGGACTCGATGGAATTCAACACTTGTTATGCAGGGTATTATGTAAAAGTATGGGATTGTGTTGTAATTTCTCTTATTGGGTGTTGTGTGTGTGTGGGAGAGGGGGGGTTCTGTATTATTTTTGGGATTTTAACAAGCATAATTAAACAAAAGTGGGATCTTAAGTTTTGCATTATTGTAGAACTATATTTACATACACATGAATTTTGAAATTCACATGTACAATCAGGATTAAAATTAGAGGAGCGTTGCGATCTTATGTTTGCAGCGTGAGTACTCTATATTCACAATCTTATATTTTTTGTGGGAAGAAAACTTCATGTTAACATGATATACCAATTGTGCAGGATGGTTACGAGCTAAGGAAAAAGTTTTTGATACACATACAAGTATCTGGCTAATGAAGTTGAAGACAACATTCCTGAGATCGTGCGAGAATACCTTAGACGCGTCAACGGACCATGGCTTTAATAAATAGTGTATTCAGTCATTTCTCTTCTACAAAATGAATTGTGCGAAGTGGATCTTTAAATATTTTAAGTATTATATATTTATTTTATATACTTTAATATTTGCATGCATTATTTACACGTTTATGCATTTGACACTATGTTAAAGGGCCGTGGCGAAGCACGGGCATTCTACTAGTTCATTAAAAATGGATAAAGTTGGTCAAGTCACTGATCGCTTTGGCGGGGTCATACTTTTTTTTGTGCATCGTCACGACTAGCTCTAGATATTATGTTGTTGTGGAGGTTGGATGTACTTACTATCATCTTGATATTACTATATTCTCTTTATAAAAAAACTTCCTACATTTTCTGAAAATACCAAAATTAACTAACTTAACACTATGTATTCATTTCATTTTCAAAAGCTTAGGGCAAAACATCCTTTTGTGTCTTCTCTTCCTGTCTCTAATATTGCATTTGTTTCCTAGAATTCTTCTATGTGGTACTCAAACGCCTTCATCATCTTAGGGCATCTCCAGCGGCGCGACGCAAACGGTCGCTGAGCGACCCATTTTCGTCCGCCGTGACCGGAAATGCGTCTGGGGCCTGTTCCAGCGGGGCGACGCAAAGTGACCGGGCCGTCCGCGGAGACGCAAACCTAGCCCAAATATGCGCCAGGTTTGCGTCTCCGCGGACGCTCGGCGGTCGCGCCGAGTGTCCGCCGAAAAAGACGTAGGACCCGTGTGTCAGTGGCTGGAGGGCGATATTATTCCCGCCACTGGCCATTCCCCCGCGCCAAATTGGAAACTAGACCGGCGCGAGTAGTCCAGAAGCGATGGACGTCCTCGCCGCCGCAGCTACCGCCATGGATGCGGAGCAAACCCTCGCACCCGCCGCCACCCCACACTCCCCTGTAGCCACGGCCATAGCCAGAATGGAGACTGCAGCTCCGGCGGAAGCAAAGCGGGCCGCCGACGGCGGCGGCCGGGAGGCAAAGCCGAAGGCGGCAAAGAAGGTGCTCTCCCCGGAGGAGAAAGTCCTGGAGGCCGCGAAGCATCGCGGGCGGCGCAAGAACCAGAAGATCAAGACTGCCGCGGCCGCCAACCAGCAGGCCTGTCAGATGCAGATCAAAGCCGGCGTCGCGCAAGTAGCCCTCCATCCGACCTTAGCGGAGGGCTACATGATCGTCAAGAGAGAGGGGATCGCCGGCGTCGCTCCTTCGGCCTCTTCGGTCAGCTCAGTAAGTTCCCAGCTACGCCCTAGAACTCCCGCTCCCTTGCAGGGCCACGCGGCGTCGCGGTTCGCCTCCGGCATGCCGCCGGTGAAGTTGACCGGGGCGGCGGTTCCCGATGCCAAGAAGCGGTGACTCCTGCCCGGGCGCGACACAGAAGACGCGCTAGGTGCCGGAGGAGAGCATGCCGCAGCCCCGCATCATGTTCGACGAAATTGCGCCGCCTGCCCCGACGATGGACGACAAGGTACGTGAGCTCTGTCAATGTGTGCGAGTGCCCTGTATCATGCGTCTGATGTTCGGTCGTTCGTAGGACTATTGGAAGGACCGCCATTATTCAGACATCTAGGAAATTATCTACGGCAGCAGCTTTGTTCGCGATGATCGAGCCGGGACAGGCGCGCATGATGACTGGCCACCAACGCAAGATGCGGAGGACATCGACACCGCACAGCTGTTCGCCACCCAGTAGACGCAGCCAACACCCGTGTGCGTGGACGACTTCGACGACGCGCCAACACAGCCTATCCCCACGGACATTGCCACCAAGAAGAAGGGGGAGAGCCGCATGACACAAGGCTTCGTCGACGCCGAGGACAAGTGTTTGTGTGAAGCGTGGCTGGCAACGACCCAAGATTGTATCAATGGCGCCCAGCAAAAGGGCAAGGTCTATTGGGCCAAGGTCTTGCACCAGTACAACGAGACCAGGATGCACCCGCCCTACCATATCACAATCCCTCGGGCGGAAGAGTCCCTCCGGAAAAGATGGAACTACATCAAACAAGAGACAAGCAAGTTCTGCTCGGCGGTCGAACATGCTATTAACAACCCCGTAAGCGGCACCGGCGTCCTGACAGTGGTAAAGACGATAGAACCATCATCATTGTAGTCAATTTGCGTCATTGCGTCAATTTGCGTCATTGTACATCATTGGCGGCTATGATTGCAGGTATCCCGCGCCTTGCAGAAGTTCAGGGCGACGCACAAGAAGGGCTTCCATATGGTCCATTGTTGGGAGGTGCTCAAAGACAACAACAAGTGGATGATAAGCTTTGTGGCCTACCAAGAAGCTGTGAAGAATGGGACAGCGGTCACCCTCGACGGCGAAGACGACGATCAAGGCCGTCCAGTCCTTCCACCTCGTCCACGAGGCCATAAGGCTACCAAGGCAGATCTTGTCCGGGAGGCGCAGGCCATTGCGTTCACGCAGATCATGTAGAAGATTATGGCCGACAACCGTGCCGCCGTGGCTGCTAGGGACGACAAGAGGCGTCTGGACAAATAGGCCGCAGCTGCCATCTACCAGAACCTCGCCAAGGAGGTTCTCGATGTCCAAAGGCTGGACATCGAGGCCAAAAAGGCAGACACCGAGGCCAAATTGCGTGCAGAAGACACAAGGATCATGCTTGCCGACTTGAGCGGCGTCGACGACGACACCAGGGCATGGTTCATGAAGAGGCGCGCCGAAATCCGCGCGCGAGACGCCTGATCGCCGGTGCCATGCGCCCAACACCTTGGCCTCCTTTTGGACACTTTTTTTTATTGTTGTCCATGCCTTGTTGTGCCCCTTTTGCTCCACCTTGCGCCGTACGAGCTGCAAAGTGTGATGAACTTGTTTCAGCCCTCAATTTGCGTCTGTAATTTCGTGCAAAGTCGACGCTATTTCATCTTTTTTGAATTCTGGCTTGCGTCCAAAATGCGTCGCGCCGCTGGAGCCAACCCCAGACGCAAACGGACACACGACCATTTCCCCGTCCGCCAGGCGACGCAAATGGACGCCCGCGGACAATTTGGGCGTCCGAAATGCGTAGGGCATCTCCAGCGGCGCGACGCAAACGGACGCTGAGCGACCGTTTGTGTCCGCCTTGACCGTCGTGCACCACCTCCAGCGGCGCGACGCAAAGTGACCGGGCCGTCCGCGGAGACGCAAACCTGGCCCAAATATGCGCCAGGTTTGCGTCTCTGCGGACGCTCGGCGGACGCGCAAAGTGTCCGCTCGCTTCTCCACCGGGCCCGCTTGGCAGCGAGCCTGCATCGAGGGCATCGCTTCGGCGGTCATCGCTTCCGCGTCTGCGCCGCAGCCTTCGCCATCAATGGCGTGGCTACCTGTTCTGCACGCGCACTGGCGGGCGGCGGCTGGGCTTCTGCGCCGCCTTCAATTTCATCGTATCCCGTGCGCGGCCGCCCTTAAAAGTCCACCGGCCGCGTCGCTCCTTCACCCACACCACGCCTCCACTCGCACCACCACCGCTGCAACACCATGGGGAAGAAAAACGACTTCGAGGCCTCCGGCAGCGGCTGCAAGAGGGTGCCGCTCCCCGTCACGGTGGGGAGGCTCATGCACGGCAAATGGATGCCGTGCGACGACGCCTGGTCCGGCGTGCAGCTGCCTGGCGGCTCAGCTGCCGCCGGGTGCCCATCCCCCCAGTACCTGCGCGTGAGCCTAATCGGACGGCGGAGATCCAGCGCAGGAGGCGGTATCTGCCGGCGGACCTTGATACGTCTCAAACGTATCTATAATTTCTTATGTTCAATGCTACTTTATTGATGATACTTACATGTTTTATACATACTTTATGTCATATTTATGCATTTTCCGGCACTAACCTATTAACGAGATGCCGAAGAGCCAGTTGTTGTTTTCTGCTGTTTTTGGTTTCAGAAATCCTAGTAAGGAAATATTCTCGGAATTGGACAAAATCAACACCCAGGATCTTATTTTTCCACGAAGCTTCCAGAACACCGGAGGAGATACGAAGTGGGGCGACGAGGCGCCCACACAACAGGGCGGCGCGGCACAGGCCTTGGCCGCGCGGCCCTGGCGTGTGGGGCCCTCGTGGCGCCCCCTGACCTACCCTTCCGCCTACTTAAGCCTTTGTCGATAATAGTTCCAGTACCGAGAGCCACGATACGGAAAACCTTCCAGAGACGCCGCCGCCAATCCCATCTCGGGGGATTCAGGAGATCACCTCCGGCACCCTGCCGGAGAGGGGAATCATCTCCCGGAGGACTCTTCACCGCCATGGTCGCCTCCGGAGTGATGTGTGAGTAGTTCATGTAGGATAACATTGCATAGAAAACAAAAATTTTCCAACCGCGAACACGCAATCCAAGCCAAGATGCAATCTAGAAGACGGTAGCAACGAGGGGTTTATCGAGTTTCACCCTTGAAGAGATTCCAAAGCCTACAAGAGTAGGCTCTTGTTGCTGCGGTAGACGTTCACTTGCCGCTTGCAAAAGCGCGTAGAAGATCTTGATCACGATCGCTTCCGGCGCCACGAACGGGCAGCACCTTCGTACTCGGTCACACGTTCGGTTGTTGATGAAGACGACGTCCACCTCCCCGTTCCAGCGGGCAGCGGAAGTAGTAGCTCCTCTTGAATCCAATAGCACGACGGCGTGGTGTCGGTGGTGGTGGAGAAGTCCGGCGGAGCTTCGCTAAGCGTGCGGGATGTGGTGGAGGAGAGAGGCCGCTAGGGTTTGGGGAGAGGGGGCGCCGGCCACTATAGGGGTGCGGCCACCTTGTGGTTCTTGGGTGGCCGGCCCCCTCCCCTTGGCCCCTCATTATATAGGTGGAACCCCAAGTGTTGGTCTCCAAGTCTTCAAATAAGACCCGAACCAAAAACCTTCCATATGGTGGGGAAACCTACCCAAGCTAGGACTCCCACTAGAGGTGGGAGTTCCACCTCCCATATGGGGGGGTGGCCGGCCCCCTAAGGGGGAGTCCACTTGGGACTCCACCCCCACTAGGGTTGGCCGGCCATGGAGGTGGAGTCCCACGTGGACTCCACCTTCCTTGGTGGTTTCTTCCGGACTTTTCTAGAACCTTCTAGAACCTTCCATAGAACCTTCCGCGTCATTTTAATTCACATAAAATGACATCCTATATATGAATCTTATTCTCCCACCATTCCGGAACTCCTCGTGATGTCCGGGATCTCATCCGGACTCGAACAAATATTCGAACTCCATTCCATATTCAAGTTCTACCATTTCAACATCCAACTTTAAGTGTGTCACCCTACGGTTCGTGAACTATGCGGACATGGTTGAGTACTCACTCCGACCAATAACCAATAGCGGGATCTGGAGATCCATAATGGCTCCCACATATTCAACGATGACTTTAGTGATCGAATGAACCATTCACATACGATACCAATTCCCTTTGTCACGCGATATTTTACTTGTCCGAGGTTTGATCTTCGGTATCACTCTATACCTTGTTCAACCTCGTCTCCTGACAAGTACTCTTTACTCGTACCGTGGTATGTGGTCTCTTATGAACTTATTCATATGCTTGCAAGACATTAGATGACATTCCACCGAGAGGGCCCAGAGTATATCTATCCGTCATCGGGATGGACAAATCCCACTGTTGATCCATATGCCTCAACTCATACTTTCCGGATACTTAATCCCACCTTTATAACCACCCATTTACGCAGTGGCGTTTGATGTAATCAAAGTACCTTTCCGGTATAAGTGATTTACATGATCTCATGGTCATAAGGACTAGGTAACTATGTATCGAAAGCTTATAGCAAATAACTTAATGACGAGATCTTATGCTACGCTTAATTGGGTGTGTCCATTACATCATTCATATAATGATATAACCTTGTTATTAATAACATCCAATGTTCATGATTATGAAACTAATCATCCATTAATCAACAAGCTAGTTTAAGAGGCATACTAGGGACTTCTTGTTGTCTACATATCATACATGTACTAATGTTTCGGTTAATACAATTATAGCATGATATATAAACATTTATCATAAACATAAAGATATAAATAATAACCACTTTATTATTGCCTCTAGGGCATATCTCCTTCAGTCTCGCACTTGCAGTAGAGTCAATAATCTAGATTACATTGTAATATACCTAACACCCATGGCATTCTGGTGTTGGTCATGCTTTGCCCTAGGGAGAGCTTTAGTCAACGGATCTGCTACATTCAGATCAGTGTGTACTTTGCAAATCTTTACTTCTCCATCTTCGATGTACTCGCGAATCGAGTGGTAACGCAGCTTGATATGCTTCAGCCTCTTGTGTGACCTTGGCTCTTGTGCATTGGCGATGGCACCCATGTTATCACAGTATATGATTAATGGGTCCAATGCACTAGGAACCACACCGAGCTCTACAATGAACCTCTTCATCCATACCGCTTCTGATGAAGCCTCTGAAGCCGCTATGTACTCTGATTATGTTGAAGACTTCGCCACCGTGCACTGCTTCGAGCTTGCCCAGCTTACTGTAGCACCATTCAATATAAACACGTACCTGCATCGTGACTTAGAGTCATCAGGATCAGTGTTCCAACTTGCATCGGTGTAACCGTTTACAACGAGCTCTTGGTCACCTCCATAACAAAGAAACATATCCTTAGTTCTTTTCAAGTACTTCAGGATATTCTTGACCGCTGTCCAGTGTTCCATTCCTGGATCACTTTGATATCTGCTAGTCAAACTAACGGCCATGTGCTATATCCGGTCTAGTACATAGCATGGCATACATGATAGATCCTATCGCCGAGGCATAGGGGATATTACTCATCCTTTCTCTTTCTTCTGCAGTAGCCGGTCCTTGAGTCTTACTCAAGACCTTGCACAATAACATAGGTAAGAACCCTTTCTTACTTTCGTCCATTCTAAACTTCTTTAGAATCTTGTCCAGATATGTAATCTGGGATAGCCCTATTAGGCATCTTGATCTATCTCTATAAATCTTGATGCCTAATATATACGATGCTTCACCAAGGTCTTTCATTGAAAAACTATTATTCAAATAACCTTTAACACTGCTTAATAGTTCTATATCATTCCCGATTAATAATATGTCATCTGCATATAATATCAGGAATGCTACAGAGCTCCCACTCACTTTCTTGTAAATACAGGCCTCTCCATGACACTGTATAAACCCGAAGTCTTTGATCACCTTATCAAAGCGTCGGTTCCAACTTCTCGATGCTTGCTTCAGTCCATAGATTGAACGCTGAAGTTTGCATACTTTGTCAGCATTTTTAGGATCGACAAAACCTTTGGGTTGTACCATATACAACTCTTCCTCAATGTCTCCATTAAGGAACGCCGTTTTGACATCCATCTGCCAAATCTCATAATCGAAAAATGCAGCTATTGCTAACAAAATCCTCACAGATTTTAGCTTCGCTACAGGTGAGAAAGTCTCATCGTAGTCAACTCCTTGAATTTGTCGGAAACCCTTTGCGACAAGTCGAGCTTTATAGACAGTAATATTACCATCAGCATCTGTTTTTCTCTTGAAGATCCATTTATTCTCGATAGCCTTTCGGCTATCAGGTAAGTCTACCAAAGTCCATACTTTGTTATCATACATGGATCCCATTTCGGATTTCATGGCTTCTTGCCATTTTTTGGAATCTGGGCTCATCATCGCTTCTTCATACGTCGCAGGGTCCTCATCATTGTTATCCACAATCATGACATTTAGACAAGGATCATACCAATCAGGAGTGGTACGCTCCCTTGTCGATCTGCGAGGTTTAGTAGTTTCCTCGTTCGAAGTTTCATGATCATTATCATTAGCTTCCTCTGTTGCCGGTGTAGGCGGTACAGGTACAATTTCCGGTACTGCGCTACTCTGATCAACGAGTATAGATTCATCAATCTCATCGAGTTCTACTTTTCTTCCAGTCACTTCTTTAGTGAGAAATTCTTTCTCAAGAAAGGTTCCATTCTTAGCAACAAAGATTTTGCCTTCGGATTTGTGATAGAAAGTATACCCTATAGTTTCCTTAGGGTATCCTATGAAGACGCATTTCTCCGCTTTGGGTTCTAGCTTGTCCGGTTGTAACTTCTTTACATAGGCTTCACAACCCCAAACTTTCAGAACGATGACTTAGGTTTCTTATTAAACCATAATTCATACGGTGTCATTTCTACGGATTTTGATGGTGCTCTATTTAAAGTGAATGCGGCTGTCTCTAATGCATAACTCCAAAATGATAATGGCAAATCAGTAAGAGACATCATAGAACGAACCATATCTAAGAGAGTTCGATTACGACGTTCGGACACACCGTTACGTTGAGGTGTTCCCGGCGGTGTCAATTGTGAAAGTATTCCGCATTTCTTTAAATGCATGCCAAACTCATAACTCAGATATTCACCTCCACGATCAGATCGTAGAAATTTGATCTTCTTGTTACGTTGATTTTCTACTTCACTTTGGAATTCCTTAAACTTCTCGAAAGTTTCAGATTTATGTTTCATGAAATAGATATACACATATCTACTCAGATCATCTGTGAAGGTTAGAACATAACGATAACCACCGCGCGATGCTACGCTCATTGGTCCACACACATCGGTATGTATGATTTCCAATAAGTCAGTAGCTCGCTCCATCATACCAGAAAATGGAGTCTTTGTCATTTTTTCCATTAGACATGCTTCGCATCTATCAAGTGACTCAAAGTCAAGTGATTCAAGTAATCCATCAGTATGGAGTTTCTTCATGCGTTTCACTCCAATATGACCAAGACGACAGTGCCACATATAAGTAGAATTATCATTCAATTTAATTCGCTTAGCATCAATGTTTTGTATATGCGTATCACTACTATCGAGATCTAACAGAAATAAGCCATTCTTTTGTGGTGCTCGACCATAAAAGATATTATTCATAAAAATAGAACAACCATTATTCTCACACTTGAATGAATAACCGTCTTGCATTAAACAAGATCCAGATATAATGTTCATGCTCAACGCGGGTACAAAATAACAATTATTTAGGCTTAAAACTAATCCCGAAGGTAGATGTAGAGGAAGTGTGCCGACAGCGATCACATCGACTTTGGATCCATTTCCAACGCGCATCGTCACTTCATCTTTCAGTAGTCTTCGTTTATTCTTTAGTTCCTGTTTCGAGTTACAGATATGAGCAACCGAACCAGTATCAAATACCCAGGTACTAGAACGAGAACCAGTGAGATAAACATCTATAACATGTATATCAGATATACCTTCTTTCTTCTTCTTGACAAGGCCGCTCTTCAGATCAGCCAGATACTTGGAGCAATTACGCTTCCAGTGTCCCTTCTCCTTGCAGTAATAGCACTCAGCATCAGGCTTAGGGCCGTTCTTAGGTTTCATAGGAGGCGTGGCAGCTTTCTTGCCACCCTTCTTGAATTTTTCCTTAGACTTGCCCTGTTTCTTGAAACTGGTGGTCTTGTTGACCATCAACACTTGGTGCTCTTTCTTGATCTCAATCTCAGCAGCTTTTAGCATGCCAAAGAGTTCAGGTAACTCCTTGTTCATGTTCTGCATATTGTAGTTCATCACAAAGTTCTTGTAACTTGGTGGCAGTGATTGAAGGACACGATTAATCCCCAGTCTGTTAGGAATCACTATTCCCAAGTCACTGAGTTTCTTCGCATGCCCGGTCATGGCGAGCATGTGCTCACTAACGGAGCTGCCTTCTTCCATCATGCAACTGAAGAATTGTTTCGATGCTTCATAGCATTCCACGGCCGCATGAGTCTCAAAAATAGCTTTCAGCTCTTTCATCAACTCATGAGGATCGTGGTGCTCAAAACGTTTTTGAAGATCGGATTCCAGACTGCATAGGATGGCACACTGAACTTGAGAGTACCGTATTTTCCGAGTCTCGTAAACAGCTTTTACTTCATCGGTTTCAGTTTCTGCAGGAGGGTCACCTAGCGGTGCATCAAGCACATATTGCAGATTTCCGCCAGAGAGGAAGATCCTCACATGACGGAACCAGTCGGTGAAGTTGCTACCGTTGCTCTTAAGTTTTTCTTTCTCTAGGAACTGGTTAAAATTGATTGGGGACGCCATCTCTACAACATATATTTGCAAAAGTTTATACTAAGTTTATGACAAATTGAGTTCAAATTTTAATTCAACATAATTAAAAATCTAGGTGAACTCCCACTCAAAACAATATCCCTCGTATTGTCTTAGTGATCACATGAACCAAATCCACCGCACCTATGTCCGATCATCACGAGACAAGGTGTGATTTCAATGGCGAACACTCAAAGTGTTCATCATATCAACCATATGATTCATGCTCTACCTTTCGGTATCACGTGTTCCGAGACCATGTCTATACATGCTAGGCTCGTCAAGGCCACCTTATCCGCATGTGCAAAACTGTCTTGCACCCGTTGTATGCACTTGTTGATTCTATCACACCCGATCATCACGAGATGCTTCGAAACGACAAGTCTTGGCAACGGTGCTACTAAGGATGAACACTTTATTATCTTGAGATTTTAGTGAGGGATCATCTTATAATGCTACCGTCGCGATCTAAGCAAAATAACATGCATAAAAGGATTAACATCACATGCAGTTCATATGTGATATGATATGGCCCTTTTGTCTTTGCGCCTTTGATCTTCATCTCCAAAGCACGGACATGATCTCCATCATCTTCGGGTATGATCTCCATCATCGTCGGCGTAGCGTCAAGGTCAATGGCGCCGTCTCCATGATTGTCCTCCATGTAGCAACTATTACAACTACTTTGAAATACTACTCAACATGAAATTTAAAGACAACCATAAGGCTCCTGCCGGTTGCCACAATACAATAATGATCATCTCATACATATTCATCATCACATTATGGCCATATCACATCACCAAACCCTGCAAAAACAAGTTAGACGTCTCTAATTTGGTTTGCATATTTTACGTGGTTTAGGGTTTTCGAGAGAGATCTAATCTACCTACGAACATGAACCACAACGTTGATACCAATGTTTTCAATAGAAGAGTAAATTGAATCTTCACTATAGTAGGAGAGACAGACACCCGCAAAGCCTCTTATGCAATACAAGTTGCATGTCGAACGAGGAACAAGTCTCATGAACGCGGTCATGTAAAGTTAGTCCGAGCCGCTTCATCCCACTATGCCACGAAGATGCAAAGTACTCAAACTAAAGATAACAAGAGCATCAACGCCCACAAAACCATTGTGTTCTACTCGTGCAACCATCTATGCATAGACACGGCTCTGATACCACTGTAGGATAACGTTGCATAGAAAACAAAAATTTTCCTACCGCGAACACGCAATCCAAGCCAAGATGCAATCTAGAAGACGGTAGCAACGAGGGGTTTATCGAGTCTCACCCTTGAAGAGATTCCAAAGCCTCCAAGAGTAGGCTCTTGTTGCTGCGGTAGACGTTCACTTGCCGCTTGCAAAAGCGCGTAGAAGATCTTGATCACGATCGCTTCCGGCGCCACGAACGGGCAGCACCTTCGTACTCGGTCACACGTTCGGTTGTTGATGAAGACGACGTCCACCTCCCCGTTCCAGCGGGCAGCGGAAGTAGTAGCTCCTCTTGAATCCGACAGCACGACGGCGTGGTGTCGGTGGTGGTGGAGAAGTCCGGCGGAGCTTCGCTAAGTGTGCGGGATGTGGTGGAGGAGAGAGGCCGCTAGGGTTTGGGGAGAGGGGGCGCCGGCCACTATAGGGGTGCGGCCACCTTGTGGTTCTTGGGTGGCCGGCCCCCTCCCCTTGGCCCCTCATTATATAGGTGGAACCCCAAGTGTTGGTCTCCAAGTCTTCGAATAAGACCCGAACCAAAAACCTTCCATATGGTGGGGAAACCTACCCAAGCTAGGACTCCCACTAGAGGTGGGAGTTCCACCTCCCATATGGGGGGGTGGCCGGCCCCCTAAGGGGGAGTCCACTTGGGACTCCACCCCCACTAGGGTTGGCCGGCCATGGAGGTGGAGTCCCACGTGGACTCCACCTTCCTTGGTGGTTTCTTCCGGACTTTTCTAGAACCTTCTAGAACCTTCCATAGAACCTTCCGCGTCATTTTAATTCACATAAAATGACATCCTATATATGAATCTTATTCTCCGGACCATTCCGGAACTCCTCGTGATGTCCGGGATCTCATCCGGGACTCCGAACAAATATTCGAACTCCATTCCATATTCAAGTTCTACCATTTCAACATCCAACTTTAAGTGTGTCACCCTACGGTTCGTGAACTATGCGGACATGGTTGAGTACTCACTCCGACCAATAACCAATAGCGGGATCTGGAGATCCATAATGGCTCCCACATATTCAACGATGACTTTAGTGATCGAATGAACCATTCACATACGATACCAATTCCCTTTGTCACGCGATATTTTACTTGTCCGAGGTTTGATCTTCGGTATCACTCTATACCTTGTTCAACCTCGTCTCCTGACAAGTACTCTTTACTCGTACCGTGGTATGTGGTCTCTTATGAACTTATTCATATGCTTGCAAGACATTAGACGACATTCCACCGAGAGGGCCCAGAGTATATCTATCCGTCATCGGGATGGACAAATCCCACTGTTGATCCATATGCCTCAACTCATACTTTCCGGATACTTAATCCCACCTTTATAACCACCCATTTACGCAGTGGCGTTTGATGTAATCAAAGTACCTTTCCGGTATAAGTGATTTACATGATCTCATGGTCATAAGGACTAGGTAACTATGTATCGAAAGCTTATAGCAAATAACTTAATGACGAGATCTTATGCTACGCTTAATTGGGTGTGTCCATTACATCATTCATATAATGATATAACCTTGTTATTAATAACATCCAATGTTCATGATTATGAAACTAATCATCCATTAATCAACAAGCTAGTTTAAGAGGTATACTAGGGACTTCTTGTTGTCTACATATCACACATGTACTAATGTTTCGGTTAATACAATTATAGCATGATATATAAACATTTATCATAAACATAAAGATATAAATAATAACCACTTTATTATTGCCTCTAGGGCATATCTCCTTCAGTTCACCCCTGGACTATGGGTCCGTAGCAGTAGCTAGATGGTCGTCTTCTCCTAGTTATGCTATCATTGTTGGATCTTATGAGCTGCCAAACATGATCAAGATCATCTATCTGTAATGCTACATGTTGCGTTTGTTGGGATCCGATGAATAATGAATGCTATGTTATGTTGATTATCAATCTATTATCCATGTGTTGTTTATGATCTTGCATGCTCTCCGTTATTAGTAGAGGCTCTGGCCAAGTCATTACTTGTAACTCCAAGAGGGAGTATTTATGCTCGATAGTGGGTTCATGCCTCCATTAAATCTGGGACAGTGATGAAAGTTCTAAGGTTGTGGATGTGCTGTTGCCACTAGGGATAAAACATCAATGCTATGTCTAAGGATGTATTTGTTGATTACATTACGCACCATACTTAATGCAATTGTCTGTTGTTTGCAACTTAATACTGGAGGGGGTTCGGATGATAACCTGAAGGTGGACTTTTTAGGCATAGATGCATGCTGGATAGCGGTCTATGTACTTTGTCGTAATATCCAATTGAATTTCACACTACTCATCATAACATGTATGTGCATGGTCATGCCCTCTTTATTTGTCAATTGCCCAACTGTAATTTGTTCACCCAACATGCTATTTATCTTATGGGAGAGACACCACTAGTGAACTGTGGACCCCGATCCATTCTTTTACATCGAATACAATCTACTGCAATACTTGTTCTATTGTTTTCTGCAAACATCATCATCCACACTATACATCTAATCCTTTGTTACAGCAAGCCGGTGAGATTGACAACCTCAGTGTTAAGTTGGGGCAAAGTATCTTGGTTGTGTTGTGCAGGTTCCACGTTGGCGCCGGAATCCCTGGTGTTGCGCCGCACTACACTCCGCCGCCATCAACCTTCAACGTGCTTCTTGACTCCTACTAGTTTGATAACATTGGTTTCTTACTGAGGGAAAAACTTGCCGCTGTACGCATCATACCTTCCTCTTGGGATTCGCAACGGACGTGTGCTTTACCGTCACAAGCAGCAAAGCTTTTTCTGGTGCCGTTGCCGGGGAACTGAAGAAAAGTTACACCACAAAGATTTCTAACTCCCACGTCAACCGTACGCCAGCAGCGTTTTTTCTAGCGCTGTTGCCGGGGAGATCAAGACACGCTGCAAGGGGAGTCTCCACTTCCAATCTCTTTACTTTGTTTTTGTCTTGCTTTATTTTTATTTACTATTTTGTTTGCTGCATTATATCAAAATACAAAAAAATTAGTTGCTAGCTTTACTTTATTTACTGTCTTGTTTGCGTTCTCCATATTAAAAATACAAAAAAATTAGTTACTTGCATTTACTTTATTTTCTTTTTGTTTATTTCATCATGCTTCCTCCTAAGTTTACTCTTAAAGATATACCGGTAGGACAGGGGTCTATAATTGGAAGAGATAATATAGAAGAATTTTTCACCCATGTTAGCATGAATGAAGATCTTGAAGATATACCCCTGGCAAAAACTGTCCCTACCTATGAAAGTGCCTCTGCCTGTTTGGTACACATGATAGAAACTAGATTTATTAGTCTCAACCCCATGATACAACACATGTTTCTTACACTTTCTGATATGGAGAGGGGAGAAAAGAGAGATTTTATTTTAAAATTCCTTGTTCGAGAATTTGAGGATATAACTAAAGAAGCTAGAAAAGTTTTTATTAAGCATAAGAGGCTTGGTTTGTTCACCGATTTTAAAAGGACACTTGAAAAGATGGACATGGATAGAATAAGGTATACTAATAATGTTAATGATGGTGGGGAGATTAAAGCACCAATACCTTGCAAGCTCCTAGGAATGCATGAAGCACTAGAAAATAACTGTGCTTGGCTTGTCCCTGAAAATTTATTTGATGAGAATAGCAAGCCTAAGATGAAAAGGGAGCCTCTGAAACTTACATAGATAAGATACAATGCATAGTGGAGAAAGCTCCAAACCCCGCTGCCAATGCTTCATCTCTTGATAATACTTGATACACACTTTCTGCGCCTAGCTGAAAGACGTTAAAAAAAAGCGCTTATGGGAGACAACCCATGATTTTACTTCTGCACTTTTGTTTTATATTTGAGTCTTGGAAGTTGTTACTACTGTAGCAACCTCCCCTTATCTTAATTTTGTTGCATTGTTGTGCCAAGTAAAGTCTTTGATAGTAAGGTTCATACTAGATTTGGATTACTGCGCAGAAACAGATTTCTTGCTGTCACGAATTTGGGTTGAATTCTCTGTAGGTAACTCAGAAAAATATGCCAATTTACTTGAGTGATCCTCAGATATGTACGCAACTTTCATTCAATTTGAGCATTTTCATCTGAGCAAGTCTGGTGCCTCTTAAAAATTCGTCTTTACGGACTGTTCTGTTTTGACAGATTCTGCCTTTTATTTCACATTGCCTGTTTTGCTATGCTTGATGGATTTCTTTGTTCCATGAACTTTCAGTAGCTTTGTGCAATGTCCAGAAGTGTTAAGAATGATTATGTCACATCTGAACATGTGAATTTTGATTATGCACTATCCCTCTAATGAGTTGTTTTGAGTTTGGTGTGGAGGAAGTTTTCAAGGATCAAGAGAGGAGGATGATACAATATGATCAAGGAGAGTGAAAGCTCTAAGCTTGGGGATGCCCGGTGGTTCATCCCTGCATATTTCAAGAAGACTCAAGCATCTAATCTTGGGGATGCCCAAGGCATCCCCTTCTTCATCGACAACATTATCAGGTTCCTCTAGTGAAACTATATTTTTATTCCATCACATCTTATGTGCTTTATTGGAGCGTCTGCATGCTTTTGTTTTGTTTTGTTTGAATAAAGTTGGATCCTAGCATTCATTGTGTGGGAAAGAGACACGCTCCGCTGTTGCATATGGACAAATATGTCCTTAGGCTTTACGCATAATGTTCATGGCGAAGGTTGAACTGCTTCGTTAATTGTTATATGATTGGAAACGGGAAATGCTACATGTGGTAATTGGTAAAATGTCTTGAATAATTTGATACTTGGCAATTGTTGTGCTCATAAGGATCATGTTTAAGCTCTTGCATCATATACTTTGCACTTATTAGTGAAGAAATACATAGAGGTTGCTAAAATTTGGTTTGCCTGATTGGTCTCTCTAAAGTCTAGATATTTTCTAGTAAGGGTTTGAACAACAAGGAAGACAGTGTAGAGTCTTATAATGCTTGCAATATGTTTTTATGTGAGTTTTGCTATACCGGTTCATACTTGTGTTTGCTTCAAATAACCTTTCTAGCCTAAGCCTTGTATTGAGAGGGATTACTTCTCGTGCATCCAAATCCTTGAGCCAATAACTATGCCATTTGTGTCCACCATACCTACCTACTACATCGTATTTCTCCGCCATTCCAAAGTAAATTGCTTGAGTGCTACCTTTAAATTTCTATTCTTTGTCTTTGCAATATATAGCTCATGGGACAAATAGCCTAAAAACTATTGTGGTATTAATATGTACTTATGTATCTTATTTCTTATTAAGTTGCTTGTTGTGCGATAATCATGTTCCTGGGGACGCCATCAACTACCCTTTGTTGAATATCATGTGAGTTTCTATGCATGTTCGTCTTGTCTGAAGTAAGGGCGATTTACCATGAGTTGAATGGTTTGAGCATGCATATTGTTAGAGAAGAACATTGGGCCGCTAACTAAAGCCATGATCCATGGTGGAAGTTTCAGTTTTGGACAACAATCCTCAATCTCTTATGAGAATATTATCTGTTGTTGAATGCTTATGCATTAAAGAGGAGTCCATTATCTGTTGTCTATGTTGTCCTGGTATGGATGTCTAAGTTGAGAATAATCAAAAGCGAGAAATCCAATGCGAGCTTTCTCTTAGACCTTTGTACAGGCGGCATAGAGGTACCCCTTTGTGATACTTGGTTAAAACATATGTATTGCAGTGATAATCCAGGTAATCCGAGCTAATTAGGACAAGGTGCGGGCACTATTGGTAATCTATGCATGAGGCTTGCAACTTGTAGGATATAATTTACATAATACATATGCTTTATTACTACCGTTGACAAAATTGTTTCTTGTTTTCAAAATAAAAGCTCTAGCACAAATATAGCAATCAATGCTTCCCTCTTCGAAGGGCCTTTCTTCTACTTTTATGTTGAGTCAGTTTACCTATTTCCTCCCATCTCAAGAAGCAAACACTTGTGTTAACTGTGCATTGATTCTCACATACTTGCATATTTGCATTCATCATATTACTTTATGTTGACAACTATCCATGAGATATACATGTTACAAGTTGAAAGCAACCGCTGAAACTTAATCTTCCTTTGTGTTGCTTCAATGCCTTTACTATGAATTTATTGCTTTATGAGCTAACTCTTATGCAAGACTTATTGATGCTTGTCTTGAAAGTACTATTCATGAAAAGTCTTTGCTATATGATTCAGTTGTTTACTCATTGTCTTTACCATTGCTTTGGATCGCTGCATTCATTACATGTGCTTACAATAGTATTGATCAAGATTATGATATCATGTCACTTCAGAAATTATCTTTGTTATCGTTTACCTACTCAGGACGAGTAGGAACTAAGCTTGGGGATACTTGATACGTCTCAAACGTATCTATAATTTCTTATGTTCCATACTACTTTATTGATGATACTTACATGTTTTATACATACTTTATGTCATATTTATGCATTTTCCAGCACTAACCTATTAACGAGATGCCGAAGAGCCAGTTGCTGTTTTCTGCTGTTTTTGGTTTCAGAAATCCTAGTAAGGAAATATTCTCGGAATTGGACGAAATCAACGCCCATGATCTTATTTTTCCACGAAGCTTCCAGAACACCGGAGGAGATACGAAGTGGGGCGACGAGGCGCCCACACAACAGGGCGGCACGACCCAGGCCTTGGCCGTGCGGCCCTGGCGTGTGGGGCCCTCGTGGCGCCCCCTGACCTACCCTTCCGCCTACTTAAGCCTTCGTCGATAATAGTTCCAGTACCAAGAGCCACGATACGGAAAACCTTCCAGAGACGCCGCCGCCGCCAATCCCATCTCGGGGGATTCAGGAGATCGCCTCCGGCACCCTGCCGGAGAGGGGAATCATCTCCCGGAGGACTCTTCACCGCCATGGTCACCTCCGGAGTGATGTGTGAGTAGTTCACCCCTGCACTATGGGTCCATAGAAGTAGCTAGATGGTCGTCTTCTCCTAATTATGCTATCATTGTTGGATCTTGTGAGCTACCTAACATGATCAAGATCATCTATCTGTAATGCTACATGTTGTGTTTGTTGGGATCCGATGAATAATGAATGCTATGTTATGTTGATTATTAATCTATTATCCATGTGTTGTTTATGATCTTGCATGCTCTCCATTATTAGTAGAGGCTCTGGCCAAGTCATTACTTGTAACTCCAAGAGGGAGTATTTATGCTCGATAGTGGGTTCATGCCTCCATTAAATCTGGGACAGTGACATAAAGTTCTAAGGTTGTGGATGTGCTGTTTCCACTAGGGATAAAACATCAATGCTATGTCTAAGGATGTATTTATTGATTACATTACGCACCATACTTAATGCAATTGTCTGTTGTTTGCAACTTAATACTGGAGGGGGTTCGGATGATAACCTGAAGGTGGACTTTTTAGGCATAGATGCATGCTGGATAGCGGTCTATGTACTTTGTCGTAATGCCCAATTGAATTTCACACTACTCATCATAACATGTATGTGCATGGTCATGCCCTCTTTATTTGTCAATTGCCCAACTGTAATTTGTTCACCCAACATGCTATTTATCTTATGGGAGAGACACCACTAGTGAACTGTGGACCCCGGTCCATTCTTTTACATCGAATACAATCTACTGCAATACTTGTTCTATTGTTTTCTGCAAGCATCATCATCCACACTATATATCTAATCCTTTGTTACAGCAAGCCGGTGAGATTGACAACCTCACTGTTAAGTTGGGGCAAAGTATCTTGGTTGTGTTGTGCAGGTTCCACGTTGGCGCCGGAATCCCTGGTGTTGCGCCGCACTACACTCCGCCGCCATCAACCTTCAACGTGCTTCTTGACTCCTACTGGTTCGATAACCTTGGTTTCTTACTGAGGGAAAACTTGCCGTTGTACGCATCATACCTTCCTCTTGGGGTTCCCAACGGACGTGTTCTTTACCGTCACAAGAAGCAGACCTCCGCGACGATCCGGCGTACGCCATCGACTCGGAGCTTTGGGGTACGTACCTGTCCACTGAGACGGACAGGAGACGAAGGGCAGGCTTCATGGGCGACAGGGATTACCCCTTCGGCCCTGCACCGCCGGCTCGTCGTCAGCAGGCGCCGACGCGTCGTCAGCAGGCGCCGACGCGACGTCAGCAGACGCAGCACAACGACGCTGACGACCGCGAGGAGGACGACGACGAAGCCTACGCCGTGTACGACGACGACGACGACTACGTCGAGGCGCTCGCGTACCATAGCGAGGAGGTGAAGGACGACAGCGACGACTACGTCGCTGTCGTCTTCCACGAATGGCAGCAGGCCTTCGCCGAGGGCCGGAACTTCGAGTTCCCGGACAACATGACGGACGACGAGATGGCGAAGGTCGCCGTCCTCGTCTCCGAGTACGACGCGCCTGTGCAGCCACCGATGCCCCGCTACGCCACCGCCGTCATGCCGCCGGGCCTGTCGGCGGATGAAGCACTACGACAGGCGCTCCTGGAGTCGGCGGCGCCTCCGCCGCCACAGCCGCAGCACTGGGCGCCTCAACCGCCGCCACAGCCGCAGGCCTGGGCGCTTCCACCGCCGCCACAGCCGCAGCACTAGGCGCATCCACCGCCGCCACAGCCGCAGTACTGGGCGCCTCGACCGCCGCCACAGCTAGAGCACTGGGCGCCTCCACCGCCGCCACAGCCGCAGCCTCCTCAACCTCGAGCACCGGCGGCGGCGCGCCCGGCGTACGGTTCCCCGGATGGCAACTGGCCTTGGGTCATACCGGAGCTCATCGTGCTCGACAGCGACGAGGAGCAGCACAACGACGAGGAGCAGTAGGCGTTTAGGTTTATTTTTTTATGTTTTAAGTACTCCAAAAAAATGAGCAGCACAGCGACGAGGAGTATGTAAACTATGTTTCATGTTTAAAAAAAATGGTTCGTCCTACAAAAATGCGTCGTGCCGCTGGAGCCACCCCCGACGCAAACGGACGCGCGGTCGATTTCGACTGAAAGGGTCGACGCAAACGGACGCGCGCGGACGCTAAAATGCGTCGCGCCGCTGGAGATGCCCTTATACCAATTCTGAAAATTTTATGTTTTAAGTACCAAACAGACAACGCATCATGTTCCCAGCCTTTACATTCTTCATAACTCGTGAGCCATTGATGATTGATGTGTTCTACAAGTTACTTTCTGCAACGCACGTCATGATGACCTGAACATTTGATCTGAGAACCGTTGACCCCCTGCAGAGCGACAGATTTAAGGTTGACACCTACAGCACTGGTCCGTAGTATACCTATTCTTCATGTCACCGATTACCATTCACCAGTAAGCAGCACGTGCTTTGCACGTTGCCAAAAATAAGTAGAAGAGTATAGATTTATTTCTAAAAAGGACAGACGGTTCTTTAAAGAATTATTATTTTTTATTCCTTTAAAATACTTATGAAATATAAGTATATAATAAAACATAAAGTGACAAAATAAATAGTGGACCATTCATTATGAGTATGTATATGTTTGAAATTAAATGTTGACAAAATATTAAGTTTTACATGATTCATTTAACTGACAAAACATCTTACCAAATTAGATTTCTTATTGTAAGTGGGTTCTAAAGAAAAGATAAGAAGTGCATAAATTGAGTTTGAGTGTCACGGAGATCGGCATTTTTCAAAATCTGAAAGTGTGACTTCAAAGTTTCAAAAACTAAAAAAAACTTCTATGCATAGATAATGTTGTATGCTACCAACACACAACATCGCAACCTAAAATACCTTATATAGTGGGCTTAAGAAAAATGGGAAAATATGAAAGATTTGGGAGGTTTGAGAATCTGCACTATTCACTACTTAAGATGTGAAACTTTATCATTTATACACAGCCTAAAATAATGGGTATTTTGAGGTGAGACTTTTCTCTGTTTCTAAATTACAATTTTTCCTACATTTACATTTTTAAAAATTATTAAAACTTCAAAATGCCATTTTTTAATCATTTAAAAAAGGCGCTCACTGTCGCCAGAGCTCTAAAAATCCACACTCATAACAAGTGATCGGTCAAACAATTCATAAATAATATTTAACTTTTTAATATTACCATATATAATTTTTGTTTATTTAGAGCCTATAAAGTATGTAAGTTACCTTCCATAAAAGAAGGATTTTATTTGATGGTCTGAAGAGATGAGATATGAATGAAATTGCACGTGAGAGAGAAGACAACTTGGCTGGCTAACTCACGTCACTTGCAGGTCATGTGCTAGGCTCCCCATTAAATTACATGTGTACGTCTACTCCTACTTTTATTTTTTCACTCGCATCAGAGTACCCAACTCACTGGTTCTTGGCCCCACGTTGAAAGGCTGAATCGATTGCGATTCTCTAGAAAATTCAGCTAGGTCCTAGAACATTCAGACCGTGCATTGATTGGGTGCGCCCAGGATGGAGCGAATCAGGTATTATCTTTAGCAAGAATGTAAATAATGATGTTCGTCAATCAATCAAACAAATCTTTCATGTCCCTAATATTGATAACAAATTTGTACACCTTGGTCATCCTCTGGTTCTACCTGGTAAAAATAGAAATGAGGCTTATAACTTCATCATTGATAAATTCAAATCTAAACTCTCGACATATAAGGCTGATAAACTTTCTCATGCTGCCCGCCTTGAGCTTATCAATTCTGTATTTTCTTCTATCCCTGTTTATTACATGTCCAATATTATCTTTACTAAAAAGTTCATAGCTAAACTTACTGCCATTATAAGAACTTTCTGGTGGACGGGAGTAAGAGAAGAATCGAATTCTAAAAGTATGTGTCTCAAAGCTTGGAAAGATATTTGTGCTCCAAAAAAAGATGGTGGTCTAGGAATCCGAAATCTTCAAGCTATTAATCAGGGACTCATTCTTACGGCTGCTTGGAGGATTGCAGAGCAACCTTGCGATTTCCTCCATGTTGTTTTAAAGTCCAAATATTTTCCAAATTCGTCCATTTGGCGCCCAAATTCAAATGCTCCCAAATCTGCCTTCTGGGCTTCTATTATCAAGGTTCTGCCTATACTCAAAACCCACTGTTTCTACCAAATCACTCAAGGTAATGTTTCTATTTGGAGCTCTCCTTGGTGTACAGGTTGGACTCACATCTATGACTCTGTTATAACTCAGCCTGACAATTATATTTATCCTGCTCAAGTTAAAGATCTGTGGCTAACTAACCAGCAGGTATGGAATAACTCTCTTATTGATACCCTGTTTCAGCAACCTATAGCAGATAATATCAAAAGCATCTCCATCATCAACTCTCAAGAAGAAGACGTGTTGTGTTGGAAACTCACACCCTCTGGTAAGTGCAATGCGAAAAGTGCTTATTGGGCTTGTCTTAAAAACTTACAGGATAAAGGAGAGCCTAAGCCAAGACAGGTACAGATGGAAACAAAAAAGCTTCTCAAGGAGGTATGGAAAGACAAATCCTTAATTCCTAGGGTCCAAGTGTTCGGATGGAGATTCCTCTCCAAAGCGATGCCTACTGGAGCAAGAGCTGGTAAGTATAGCAAGCACATAAGTAAACTGTGTTGCAGGTGTGGTTTAGAGGAAGATGATATTCATCTTTTTTTCACTTGTTGCTTCTCTAAGGCTGCCTGGTTCTCTGATCCTTGGTACATAAGAACAGAGGTGTTAATTTCTAATGCGAAAACACTTACACAAATCTTGCAATCCATATTAAATTTAAACCATCCTCATGTTAATCTTAAAAATGTTTTGAATTTCATGTGGTGCATCTGGAAAGCTAGAAATGATTTGTTGTTCAATAAAAAAGACTGCCATCCCACTCACATTAAGCATAGAGCTTATGCTATTAACCAAAATTTCGAGAAGATGGAAACTGTGCAGGTCCCGGCGAACAGGTCTGAAGAAATAAAAAAAACAACAAGGATCCATGATGCGGGGAAAGAAATCCCGGAAATCAAACAAGGTGATACAATCAAAACGGACATGGCAATCAAAGGCAACAAGATATATACAGATGCAGCTTGGAAAACAAAAAAGTCTCCAGGTTTCAATGGTAGAACAGCTACAGGACTTGGCATCTTTTGTCAACTGCAACACTCTTCTGGACAATACATGGTTATGATCCAAGCTGCAATGACAACAATGCCTTCTCCTCTTCATGCTGAAGCAGCAGCCCTTGTCTTTGCAGTGCAGCTGGCTGAACAAATGAACATATCCCCAGTCACCTTCCTTACTGACAATCTAAATCTTGCCAAAGCTGCTTCTGCTGAAAAGATTACTGATCCAAAGGTCCCTTGGGAGCTAAGAGAACAGATTGCATGTTATAAAAAGGCCTCCATGAATATACAAGCAAAAATATTTCATATCAAAAGAGACATGAATGGTGTTGCTCATGACTGCTCTCAACAGGCGTTAAGGCAATCTCTGTCCGCGCCTATCTTCAGTTGCTCTAGTTCAGCTCATCTTAATAACACTTGCCCTCTAGTTCTAGCCTTTCAAAATATTCATTTACAGGGCATTGTACTAAATGATGTATATTGTCTATGAGCTGAATAAAATTTGGCGCCTTCGGCGCCTCTCTTTGTGCAAAAAAAAAAAAAAGGATGGAGCGAATCCAATGCATGCCGACCGTTGGATTATGTCCAACAATAACTGATGAACGGTGGATAGTACATTTGCTTTGCAAATCAACGGTTGTGATCGCTTCAGAGATGTTTTGGCGGGAATCTAGGAAGAAGCTGGTAAATTCAAATTCAAAACTGCTACATTATAGTAGTAGAGATGAATAGCTGGCCAACCGGGTGTTACAAATTCAACAAAAAATAGACCTTTTTTACGCATGTTTTCGTAAAAGATATGACCATTGATCATCTGTGCGACCATCGGAAGATGAATTTCTAGATCATAAGTTCCGGTGATTTTCTGATTATTTTACATGCATGATTTTTCCCGTAATTTTCGAAACATGAGTGTGGGCTTTTTTTAACAATCGGGTCATTATCTATGATATGATTTTATGGCCATGTTGAACAATATGATACGACTTTCTGTGTGGTACACAAAAACGAACTACTTTGATCAGGGAACAATATGATATTTTGCCATTGTAGCTCCATGAAATTCACTACAAGAATGGGCTGATATGCCGACGACTGGGAACCCTCGGCGTAGCCGATTTTGGCCGTCGGCGTAGGCTACGCCGAGAGCAGCCCTCGACATATAGCTCCTCGGCAACGACCTCCCTCGGTGGAGCCATTATTGCCGTCGGTGTAGCCCGGCTCTCGATGTAGCACGCTACGCCGATGGCAAAATCATCGATATACTAATTTAAAAAATTCAAATTTCCTTTTTGAATAAAAAATTTGATTTTTTTTTTTGGCTATGCAGGCGACAAAACTCTCGGCATAGAGTTTTAAGTTTTTTCAAATTTTAATTTATTTTACACCATTTTTTCTTTTCTTTTTTTACTTGTTTATCTTTCACCCAAGACACTTTTAACTCTAAGTACACTTAATCTTAGGTCGAATTGCAATCATTGTTAAACTTTCCAGTCGATCACCCCTGCTCACACTACTCCAGCCTCAGCATGTTTAGCTTCTTGGTTCCATTCGGATGAGTTTCCATTAAAGAATTGACACATTGCTGATGATAATAGCATACCAACCCTATTAACCCTTGGACCGTGATGTCGCACCTCTTTATTTTTGAATTCCAAAAAATTACTTAAGTAAACAACAATGAATATATAAGTAATAATAATATTGAATTCAAATAACAATAAAATGATTTTATTTTTTGGTCTTTTTACTATTTAATATGGAATAATTAATATCTTTTAAATCAGAAAAACGAAATTCCACAAATAATATGTCTAAATCGATCAGAAAAATGGGAGGAATCTAAATATAAATCCATATCATATTTTGAACTAAGAATTAGAAGAATCCAAATATAACGTCCAGTTTACCATCTGGCCAAAATGCACCCCCTCGGAGATGCGGAATGGTACCGGGCACGCTGGTGCACCGTTCGCCAACACGCTAAACGGATAAAAATTAGCACATAAAGTGGTGTGTTGTAGAGCAAAAAACATTTTTTCCGGAATTTATTAAACGACGGAAAGTGTACCCCTAGTTCAAATCCGGTCACTTTTCAGTGGATTCCGCGGGACATCGCAGGAAGACGCAGATATTCCCAGATAGCTAGTGCGTACATATGACATGTTATATGTGGTGCGGAGGTGGTGTCCTACCACTATGCGAAGGTCTCGCGCAATACTGAAATGCGGCCCATGTAGCTGCTTCAAAAAAAAAATGTTTTAGCACCCGAAAATGAAAAAACTAGGTACCACACACGTACCAAATATGGCCTCGTTCCGACAAACTATGCGGTGTAACGGGTTGTTTCCTACTCATTTCCCCTAAAAGCCATAGAACTCCAGACGTGATAGCCCTATTTGTGAAGGGTTTTCCAAAATAATTGTCGTATCCCAATTTCGAATTTTGGAGTGGTTACTAGGACACATAAAATGACGCCATGCGAAGCCGCGGGATTTTCTGACTTCGTTTAAATTGGCATCTGGCTAATTCGGGGGCCCTAGAAGACGCGGTATGGCCGTATCGGGCGCGCTGGTGCACCCGTTCACCATCGCGCTAAATGGAAAAAAGTTAGCACATAAAGTGATGTGTTGTAGACCTAAAAACATTTTCCCATAATTTATTGAGCGACGGAAAGTGTACCCTTAGTTACCCTTAGTTCAAATCCGTAAAGTTTCCAGCGGATTCGCTGGGACACCGCAGGAAGCCACATGGATTCCTAGATACCTAGCACACACATATAGCATGTGATATATGGTGCGGAGGCGGTCTCCTACCACTACACGGAGGTCCCACGTAATACTAAAATGCGCCCCATGTAGCTGCTTCACAAAAAAAACCGTTTTGGCACCCCGAAAATGAAAAAACCATCGCCCATGGGTCAGATTGGAAATACGCGCCTGGAGCCTTGCTTTCCATCCCAGGGCCCACTCACGTGACAAATATGGCCTCGTTTCGATAAATTGTGCGGTGTCACAAGCCGTTTCCCATAGAACTCCGAATTTGATAGCCCTGTTCGTGAAGGGTTTTTTCAAAATAATTGCCGCATCCTAATTCCGACTTTTGGAGTGGTTACTAGGACATACAAAATAACGCCATACGGCTCTGCGCGATTTTCTGACTTCGTTTGAATTGTAATCTGGCTAAAACGGAAACCCGAGGACATATAAGAAAGTGTTCAAATTTTACTATGTTAACATGGTACTGTATATGAATCAAATATGCATGATTTTGACATAAACGGATAGAGGATGTTTTTCTGAACATTTTGATACGTTATACGTATTTTTTTGACGTCATATGAATTAGTTATGATTTTTACAAAATCGGACAAATTTGAAGGATGGCCTACACCGAGAGTGTCGGCGTAGCCCTGTCGGCTACACCTAGGGCCAAAGATATGTCGAGGGCTGCCCTCGGCGTAGACCTCGCTACGCCGACGGCAACGCTACGCCGAGACCTTTTGCCCGTCGACGTATAAAAACCCTCGGTGTATCGTGCCATTCCTGTAGTGATTCTAAAATTCATCTAGTGGCGGAGCTACGTCCCGGCAACCCTGGGCAGCTGCCCGACCTCTACTCAGGAAACACCATTAAGGTGCAGCAAGAAACGAGAATGCCATTATCAGCTTCTACGCCGTCGACCATGTTGGATTATTAGGCAATTTCCGTGTGAGTTTAATTACCGAAAGCAACATTACAGATGCACAAGCATACTTAACCATACACATCAGACTAAGCACATGCATCAGATCTGAATATGGAACAAGTAGCAGTGCAAGGTAGGAGAGGGAAATCACGTACATCGCGACCGGGAAGGTCGCACTAGCAGTAGCACCACCACCACCATGTGAGTTGTTGATGTCGCCCATGGTGTAGTCGAAGTCGTCGATGAAGCAGACGGACCGGCGAGGATGAACACGAGCAGCAGCGAGCAGTCGCGTCGAGACGCTCCCCAAAAACCTTATCGCCCGTCTCCCGGTGCAGGATCTCAACAGACGGGGTTTCGGAGGCCTGCTCTCCCAGACGGCTGTGCACGCAGTCGTCGGGATGGGGAAGACTAGAGAGTAGCACAGCAAAAGGAACTTTGCGAGAGAGATCTAAGAGCCATGTTTTCCAGATCTGCTCGGTCTCCTTGTATAGCCTGGGAGGAGAGCCGCCCCGACCGCGTTGACACGCGTAGGAAGCCAGGGACACACGGCGAGGATGCACATGCAGGTCGACATGTACCCAACTCAGTTGGTGCACCAAGCAAAAATTTAGGCTTCCTTGAGTGTGTCTCGAACTCGAACTCGAGTCACGAAACGCGGTGTGCGTGCGTGAAGAGGCGAGGCGAGGCGGGGCGGGCGGAGGAGGAGGAGTGTGCGAGGGCTCCTTCTATTCTCACTCACTTGGAAGGAGTAGAACAGCAGCCCTTATATACCACTCCAACTCACTCCCAACTAGCAATGTGGGACTAAACTTTGTCCCCCAAGGCTGTCCCAAGCTGCCAACATGATGGGTCTTGAGATTTCAGGAATTGTAGACCACATGGGCTGCCTTATTGGGCTGCAGCCCATCTACATTCAACAATCCCCCACCAGATCTCATATGCACATCAGATGACACATTAGTTCCATTCACTGTTTAATATACCTGCACTTCGGTGGAGACTGTTAAGTTGAACTTCCACTTAGGCAAGGTGCTACGCTTGACTACAACTGAACAATGGACTATGCCTTGAATTGTCAGTCTTTGTGCAGCAAGTTTCGCTCAATGCCGGCACGGTACTAGGCTACCTTAGCCTTCCCCTCGGGTGGAGCTTATAAGTCATACTCCTCGGCCTTTCATGAGCTTACTACAGATTCACCCAAATCTCCCACACTATGACCAGTAGTGTCACTCATATAGGTGTGTTCTTCAAAAGATCGCCCTGTAGGATGGCGTCTTCGCTCGTCAAGAGCCGCTCAAAACATATTAAGACATTGTCAACCTGCCTTACAGTAGCTATGAGAGAATTGCATCTGCAGCGGAGTGGGAGTATTAAATTTCTCTCAACTCAGTTGCTCCGGTTTGTTTTCCTAGGTCCTAGTTCACGGAATTTCCGATCACATAGGTTGGGTTACCCCCTCGGCAACTCAAGTGGGTCTCAAACCCATCTCCCTCGATGCAAGGTCTATCATGATTCTTGATAGTCCTTTTGTGAAAGGATCTGCCAGATTTTTAGCACTTTGGACATAATCCAATGCTATCACTCCGGAGTTTTTCAGTTTTCTGACAGACTTTAACCTCCTCTTGATATGTTTGGAACTTTTCATATTATCCTTAGAACTTCTCACTTTGATAATCATAGTTTGATTATCACAGTTCATGAGGATGGCCGGTATTGGTTTTTCAACCATAGGCAAGTCCATCAAGAGCTCACGAAGCCATTCCGCTTCGACAGTAGCTGTATCTAATGATGTGAGTTTTGCTTCCATAGTTGACCTCGTTAAGATGGTCTGCTTGCAAGACTTCCAGGAAACAGCGCCACCACCAAGAGTGAAAACATATCCACTTGTGGCTTTCATTTTAGCATCAGAAATCCAATTGGAATCACTATACCCTTCAAGTCCTCTTGGATACCCGGTATAATGAATTCCATAACTCATGGTTCCCTTTAGATAGCGCAATACTCTCTCAAGAGCATGACAATGATCATCTCCCGGGTTGGCCACAAACCGGCTAAGTTTGCACACAGCAAACGAGATATCAGGCCTCATAGCGCAAGCTAAATACATGAGGGAACCAATGATTTGAGAGTATCTCAATTGATCTCTAGTTGTCTTTTCATTCTTTCAAAGCAAGACACTAGGATCATAAGGTGTGAGAGAAGATTTGCAATCAGCATAGCCAAATCTGTTCAACACCTTCTCAACATAATGAGATTGCACAAGTGTAATCCCATTATTCTCATCTCTCAGTAGCTTGATGTTCAATATAACATCAGCTTCTCCAAGATCTTTCATCTCAAAACACTGAGATAAGAAGGTTTTTACCTCCTCAATCACTTTGAGACTTGTCCCAAGAATTAGTATGTCATCCACATACAAACATAGGACAACTCCCTCACCCCACCATGGTGGTAGTACACACATTTGTCGGCTTCATTAACAACAAAGCCCACAGATGTCAAAGTTCTTTCAAACTTCTCATGCCATTGTTTGGGTGCTTGTTTTAGACCATACAAAGATTTCTTTAATTTACACACCTTTCTTTCTTGACCTTCTAGTACAAAACCATTAGGCTGTTCCATATAAATTTCCTCGTCCAACTCTCCATTTAGGAAAGCCGTCTTAACATCCATTTGATGAACGAGAAGACCGTGTGAGGTAGCCAATGATAGCAGTACTCGAATGGTGGTCAATCTCACCACAGGTGAGTAAGTGTCGAAGAAATCTTCGCCTTCCTTTTGGGTATAGCCTTTGGCTACAAGCCGAGCTTTGTACTTCTCAATAGTACCATCAGCTCTAAGCTTCTTCTTAAATACCCATTTACATCCTACAGGTTTGCACCCATAAGGACGCTCAGATAACTCCCACGTTCCATTAGCCAAGATGGAATCCATCTCGCTTTGAACCGCTTCCTTCCAGTAGTCTGCACCAGGAGATGCGAGAGCTTCTGAAATGGTAGTGGGAGTATCAACCACAAGATACACAATGAAATCATTACCAAAAGACTTTGCAGTCCTTTGTCTCTTACTCCTTCTGGGAGCTTCATTGTCATCTTCATCAGAATCTGAACTCTCATCATCAGATTCCTCATAAGACTCCATAGGAGTTTCATGTATTGGATAAGATTCCCGACTAGACATGCCATGCATATCTCTCATAGGGAAAATATCCTCAAAGAATGTAGCATCTCTTGATTCAAAGATGGTGCCAACATTCATGTCGTCCACTCCAGATTTCACCACAAGAAATCTATAAGCAATGCTATGGGCAACATAGCCAAGAAAGACATAATCCACGGTTTTTGGTCCAAGCTTTCGCTTTTTTGTGATTGGTGCTGGCGTGTAGTTGACGTGGGAGTTAGAAATCTCTGTGGTGTAATTTTCCTTCACGTCCCCGGCAACGGCGCCAGAAATTTAGCTTGTTGACGCGTAAAGCCCACGCCCGTTGGGAACCCCAAGTGGAAGGTGTGATGCGTACAGCAGCAAGTTTCCCTTAGTAAGAAACCAAGGTTTATCGAACCAGTAGGAGTCAAGGAGCACGTGAAGGTTGTTGGTGACGGAGTGTAGTGTGGCGCAACACCAGGGATTCCGGCGCCAACGTGGAACCTGCACAACACAATCAAAGTACTTTGCCCCAACTTAACAGTGAGGTTGTCAATCTCACCGGCTTGCTGTAACAAAGGATTAAATGTATAGTGTGGAAGATGATGTTTGTTTGCGAAGAACAGTAAAGAACAATGTTTGCAGTAGATTGTATTCGATGTAAAAGAATGGACCGGGGTCCATAGTTCACTAGTGGTGTCTCTCCAATAAGATAAAGTATGTTGGGTGAACAAATTACAGTTGGGCAATTGACAAATAAAGAGGGCATAACAATGCACATACATATCATGATGAGTAGTGTGAAATTCAATTGAGCATTACGACAAAGTACATAGACCGCTATCCAGCATGCATCTATGCCTAAAAAGTCCACCTTCAGGTTAGCATCCGCACCCCTTCCAGTATTAAGTTGCAAACAACAGACAATTGCATTAAGTATGGTGCGTAATGTAATCAACACAAATATCCTTAGACAAAGCATTGATGTTTTATCCCTAGTGGCAACAGCACATCCACAACCTTAGAACTTTCTCACATCGTCCTGCATTAAATGGAGGCATGAACCCACTATCAAGCATAAATACTCCCTCTTGGAGTTACAAGTATCAACTTGGCCAGAGCCTCTACTAGCAACGGAGAGCATGCAAGATCATAAACAACACATATATGATAGATTGATAATCAACATAACATAGTATTCCATATTCATTGGATCCCAGCAAACGCAACATGTAGCATTACAAATAGATGATCTCGATCATGTTAGGCAGCTCACAAGATCGAACAATGATAGCACATGAGGAGAATACAACCATCTAGCTACTGCTATGGACCCATAGTCCAGGGGTGAACTACTCACACATCAATCTGGAGGCGATCATGGTGATGAAGAGTCCTCCGGGAGATGATTCCCCTCTTCGGCAGGGTGCCGGAGGCGATCTCCTGAATCCCCCGAGATGGGATTGGCGGTGGCGGCGTCTCTGGAAGGTTTTCCGTATCGTGGCTCTCGGTACTAGGGTATTCGCGACGAAGGCTTTAAGTAGGCGGAAGGGTAGGTTTAGAGGCGGCGCGAGGGCCCCACACAACAGGGCAGCGCGGGCCCTAGCCTGGCCACGCGGCCCTGGCGTGGCATCGCCTCGTCGCCCCACTTCGTAATCCTTTCGGTCTTCTGGAAGCTTCGTGGAAAAATAAGACCCTGGGAGTTGATTTCGTCCAATTCCGAGAATATTTCCTTTGTAGGATTTCTGAAACCAAAAACAGCAGAAAACAGCAACTGGCTCTTCGGCATCTTGTCAATAGGTTAGTGCCGGAAAATGCATAAATATGACATAAAGTGTGTATAACATGTGAGTATCATCATAAAAGTAGCATGGAACATAAGAAATTATAGATACGTTTGAGACGTATCAAGGACGAGAAGAAAAGAAAGGTACATTGGGCAGCATGGGACATTCTGACCAGCCCTAAAGACTTGGGAGGTGTAGGGTTCAGAGATACTGTCTTAATGAATCAAGCCTTACTTGCTAGACAATGTTGGAGATTAATTACTAAACCAGACAGCTTGTGTGCAAGATTGCTGAAATCTATCCATTACCCTCGTGGCAATATTTTGGATACTGTTTTCAGGCAAGATGCTTCACCATCTTGGAACGGGATCGAGCATGGTCTTGAGCTGGTTAAGGAGGGATTAATATCTAGGATTGGCAACAGAAATAATGTGAACATTTGGAGGGATAACTGGATACCGAGAGACTATAAGATGAAAGCCACCCCAGGGAAAACGAAGTCAAGAATCCGGCGTGTAAATCAACTGTTGAAACCGGATGGTAAATCATGGAATGAGACTCTTGTTAATAAAGTTTGCTACTTGCAAGATGCCGATTGGATCCTAAATTTAAAACTGCCCGTAACGCCTTGTGATGACTTCGTGGCTTGGTATTACGAGACGTCTGGGATCTTTTTGGTGAAGAGCGCATACAGATTGGCATACAACCTGAAGAACAATATAAGGTGGAGAGCGGGTAACAGTGAGAACCCGGATAATAGCAGGAGGATCTGGGAGGTTATTTGGAAGGCCAATGTCCCAAAAAAGGTGAAAATATTTGGATGGAGAGTGGCATGTGATAATCTTGCTACTATGAAAAACAAGTACAAAAGAACGCTTACGATAGTCAGCACATGTACCTTATGTGTAACAGAAGAAGAGAGTTCCTTCCACGCGATAGTCAAATGTGTTGTGAAATGTATATGTGGATTGCCTAGCTCTTTCCATCAGTTCGGACTTTTGGTTCAAGTGGCTAGTGCATGAAGCTTAACATGGTATCAGAGCCCCAGGTCTCGAGTTCAAATCCTGGTTTCGCAATTAAGCCTAAAAATTGCTGTTGCCCCCCTCTTTAGCCACCGCTGTTTCGGTGTGCTCTTCTTCTTTCACGTGTTGACTCTCTTCTCCCATCACACGCGAGTGGGGGTGTTGTGAAGTGTACAAGTAGATTGCCTAGCCCTTTCCATCAGTTCGGACTTTTGGTTCAAGTGGCTAGTGCATGAAGCTTAACATGGTATCAGAGCCCCAAGTCTCGAGTCCAAATCCTGGCTTTCACATGGTTTTCGCTTTTTGGTGATTGTTGCTGGCGTGTAGTTGACGTGGGAGTTAGAAATCTCTGTGGTGTAATTTTCCTTCACGTCCCCGGCAACGGCGCCAGAAATTTAGCTTGTTGACGCGTAAAGCACACGCCCGTTGGGAACCCCAAGTGGAAGGTGTGATGCGTACAGCAGCAAGTTTACCTCAGTAAGAAACCAAGGTTTATCGAACCAGTAGGAGTCAAGAAGAACGTTGAAGGTTGATGGTGGCGGAGTGTAGTGCGGCGCAACACCAGGGATTCCGGCGCCAACGTCGAACCTGCACAACACAATCCAAATACTTTGCCCCAACTTAAAAGTGAGGTTGTCAATCTCACCGGCTTGCTGTAACAAAGGATTAATTGTATGGTGTGGAAGATGATGTTTGCTAAGAACAGTAGAACAAGTATTGCAGTAGATTGTATTCGATGTAAAAGAATGGACCGAGGTCCACAGTTCACTAGTGGTGTCTCTCCAATAAGAATAAGCATGTTGGGTGATGACGTGGGCATTACCCTTCGGGTAGCTAGTATTGCCCTATCCGGTATTGACAAACTGGAGGCCCATGAAGACACCCAAAGGCTAGATGGGCCACTAGGTCGGTGCACCAGAAGATTCCTTGACGGGCAAGACAAGGAAGCGAACAAACAAGGAAAGATTGGATCTAAACTACTGTAAATCTAGTCATATTCGGTTAGAGCTCTTGAGACCTGGCCTCCTATATAAAGGCCAGGAGAGGGGCTGCCGAAGAACACAAACAATCTTAGCAATCTTAGCCAGGAAAAGCTTAGAGCTAGGTAACCCTAGCAACAGCAATCTCGCCTAGATCTCAGCCGAACTATTCGGCACCCCATTGTAACCCATTGTTTTCATAATCAAAGAACAGACAGGCAGGACGTAAGGGTTTTACCTCATCGAGGGCCCCGAACCTGGGTAAATCGCTCTCCCCGCTTGTCTGTGAACCGATGTCTCGTGTCAGCCTACAGGATTCCATCAACCCTAAGCCCATATCGGAGGGCATTGGCGAGGAGTACCCTCGACAATTGGCACCGTCTGTGGGAAGCCTGTCGGCACAAGATCGGACATCGGCTGAACCCATCATGTCATCAGCAGCTTCATCAGCACCATCATCGCCTCATCTGGGAAGCCCGATCCGTTTCGGCTCCTACGAATTCACCCCGCACAGCGAATCATCTCGCTCCACCTTCTCTGGTCTGCAAGGCAACATGGACATGGCGTTCGGGAGCGTCCACTACAACGTCAACTCAGAGGGAATCCTCCGGCTATTGGAATCTCCTATCTCCAGATCGACAAGCCCAAGTGCGTCATCGACACCCGACCTTTCGGCTGGCCAGGCAAACCCGTCAAGTCCGTCCGCGCCATCGACTCCTCGCTCGGCATCCTCCATGTCGGTTGGATCTGATGACCCCGTGCCCTCGGAGATGACCTCGTACTACTGCGTAAACTGCGACACCAGGCATGGACTAGGGTCAAGCGACACGCCATTCATCTGCAACGCCTACTATTCGTCGGGAGAGGACAACATCGGTAGCGTTCCAGCAGGCAGGCTAGTTTCGGAGATAGCGCCAGTAATGACAATAGCGACCACACCATTACAGAAGAAGAGTGGGCAACAGCCAAGGCAGCCATGCTCAACAACACACCGCTTTCGGCGGGAACCACGGTTGGTACACTCAACGCTTACCGCTCCATATTGGAGAAAAATCGGGAGCGCCTGTCTAAGGAGCAAGCCACCCTCGAGAAACGACTATCTGCGGCAGACCAGTCCAGTGAGCGACGAAGGGCCTCGCAGGGGAGTGCCTCCCGAAGTACCCACGGAGGAGGCAAACATCGATCGAGGATGTCCAGGCTTTTAGAAGATAATGCAAGGGAGATAACATCAAACTTGACCAAGTCCTTTATGACCACGGACACCGCGGGCATGCCACGGCCAAAAACCGTTGCAGGAGCAACAGCCAATCTTGCAGCGTACCTCATTAACCAACGTCCCGAAGGATCCATGGCTCAGGCCCACCGTGGTGCTCTGGAGAGTCTTGCGATACTAGGACACAATCTAGTTCCACCGAAAGAGAAGACCCTGCAGGCCAGCGGGTCAAAACATCGCGCAAAAGATGCTCGGGACGAAATCACACAGAGCAGGATCGACAAAGCAAGGCGATGACGCGCCATCAGAGAAGAGCTTGACAGTGATTCTTCGGACGAGACCCAGGAGAACGACGGCGAGCTTAGAGGAGCCGATTGTTTAAGCTACAAAATTCGGGAGGCGATGCCACCCAAGAAGTTCAAACCTACACCTACCGACGCTGCCAAATACGATGGGCAGCAGGAGCCAAGATCCTGGATAGAGGACTATCTGCAGACAGTAATTCTGCAAAAAGGGAATCAGATAGCAGCGATGCAATATCTACAGCTTTACCTAAAGGACTCAGCATGAGCCTGGCTCAGAGGGCTGCCGAAGGGTTCCATCAAGTCATGGGATGACTTAGTAGAAGCTTTTGTCGCTAACTTCCAAGCAACCTACAAAAGGCCCGTCGGGACCGAGGAGTTACGGCACTGCCAACAGAAGCAGAAGGAGTCGATGCGCGCGTACATCGGGAGGTTCACAAAACTCCTAAATGCCGCAGAAGACGTATCTGTCGACAGGGCAATTGACGCTTTCAGCGATGGCATCCGACGTGAAAGCTATATAGAAGAGCTTGGGCGCAAGAAGCCGAAGACCATAACCAAGCTAATGGAGATCGCCAACAGCTGGGCCGATGGTGAAGATAACGTCCGAAAACCACGACAGCGCAGCGACGATGAAGAGGATGACCAGCCGAAGAATGATTCGGGTGGTCGAAGGGATCGAAATAAGAGAAGGAAGAACCGCAGTTACGATGACAATAACTTGGTGGCCGCAGGTTACTCTGATCGACAGGATGATCGGTACGACAACATGCGAGACGATCGGCAGGACGGTAATCGGAATGACTCTGGGAACCGTGGCAACTATAAACCACGACCTCAGAGAACCCCCAAATTGCCTTACGCTGAACAGATCAACGCCCCTTGCTACCTACATTCTTATACCGATTCTAAGGATGGAAAAGTAAAGTCTAGCCACCTGCTTAGGGATTGTCGGCAGTTCCTCGATATGCATGAAATCATCCAGCAAGCAGGCCAAAAACAGCTACCGCCACCACCACCGCCACCCCCGTCACAGCATCAAGTCCAGCAAGCTCAACCTCATCAACCCAATGAGATGTTTCCACCGCCACGTGGGCAAATGAACATGATTCACAGGACAGGTGTTTCAAGGAGAGAGATGAAGAAGCTCACCCGAGAAATCAACCTGGCAGAAAGCATCATGGTGAACATTCCTGAATATGTCGAATGGTCGTCTCAGGAAATCACGTTCAGTCGAATGGACCACCCGATGACTATACCAAAGCCAGGGCACGCCGCCCTAGTGGTCGAAGCACAGATAGGAGGGTTCAAGATGAGCAAAGTCTTCATGGATGGAGGAAGTGGACTCAACTTGATATTCCTTGACACAATTCAAAGTATGGGGATCACCATGAGAATGTTGGAAGACTCAGATACTCGCTTCCATGGGATACTCCCTACTTCACCAGCGTACTCTCTTGGCAAAGCATACTTGAACGTCGTTTTCGGCAAACCCGACAACTTCAGGAAGGAGAAGATCGAGTTTGAAGTCGTGAACTGGGAATCACATTACCACGCCATACTCGGGAGACCAGCTTACGCAAAGTTCATGGCCGTGCCGCACTATGCATACCTCAAGCTGAAGATGCCAGGGAACAATGGAACAAACATCACAGTCTATGGAAGCTTTTCACGCTCGGACAATTGTGATCGTGACTTTCAAAGGATTGCTGCCAAATTCGGGCCACGGCGAGATACTGTCGACCCCCCGCCCAAGTTGACGATACAAGAAATCAAGGAGGAAAAACTCGACAGGGAAATCAAGAAGAAGCCAGCTCCCGAAGGCCCAGCAGCAATAGCATCGGCAGAAAAAGTTTCGGCAGAAGACGCAGGAGGCGGCAAGATGCTAACAATCGCTGCTCAAGCATCTGGCGAAATCAACAGCACTGTCGCGACCACCAGCATGACGAAGAAATCGGAAGATCCTTCTGAAGAAAAGAAGAACCCCTTTCTTGATAAAACACTCCCTTAGTTTTTAAATTTTTTCCCTTTTACTTTACACAGGGCCTCTTGTTTTCGCCCTCCAGTTTCATATTTACCATATCAATAAGTACTTAAGTTCCGATTCTTGTTAAAAGTATTGCAGTAATCTAAAGCATCTATGACCGTGCTGCTACCAAGTAGCGGCATAACTTAACGCGCGGCAGAAGATAGCGCTCAGGGCAAAAACCTTTACGAGCACTGCAAAGAAGAATAAGGACATTAATCTTCCCCTCTGCTTCAGTTGCCTCTACGAGTGCCGTACAAAGCAAGAGTTTGGAAAACTTACACACAACCCACGCTCGATATTTCACTTATGGAAATATCAGAGAGCAACGGGCTCATCGGCAGAATCATTACACCCGAAAAATTCGGGAATGACTGTCGAAATTTACAAACGATTGAAAGCAAAGTTGCGCATACAACAGGTTTAGCAAAACCTGCAACACGAGCTGATCACTCATAATGATTTGCTAACCAACTAGTATACATACATCCAACGGGCAATTAAGCTTCGCCCCTTTGAGTATTTGCCAACGGCATGGTAAAAATACATATTCATGTATCAACCAGACAAAAAGTTGCGGCTCAAAAATCCGAACACTCGGATGGACTAGCCAAAACAATTTACAAAAGTAATTTTACACCTTTACATCACCCTTGCGGAGTTTCCTTTTCCTCAGGTACCTTTGACATCTCCTCAAGCCTGTCGACAATTATATGGGCAGGTGCTAAAACCTTCGGGTACAGCTCCTCGAGATCACCAGTTGCATTGGCGATAGACAACAAGCAAGCCGAAGGATAACAAGCAAGCACAAGGGCAAGCGTGCACTTGGCCCCTGCAAAGACTTGAGATCTTACCAGCTCCCGAACCTTCTTGGCGCTCCCAAATTCAGACATCAAAGTCAAGAGGGTAGGGGGAACTGCATTCAGAGGAAACATTGTTTTCCAAACTACCCTCATAGCCTTGTAGCACTTGTCGAAGAACTGGTGGACCTGGTGCACCCGATCCTGAAATTTGACGACAGCCGAGGCCTTCGAGTGTTCCCGCCAGAAAATTTCTTCGGATGAGGAAAGCTGAGTCAAAGCATGCACCCGCTCGTGTATCCGCTTGTTCTCTTCCACATGGTTCAACGCTATGACTGTCAAAAGAATTAGTCAAGACTCAGACAAGAAGTTGCTAGCAAACAGACAAAGGGATCAGGAAACTTACAGTTTAAACTTTCGGTAGCCTTATGCAGTTCGCCAAGAGTGTACCGCTCCACGTCGGCTGCAATCTCGCTCTTTTTATTGATGATGGCAGCTAAAGCATAAGTGCTGCGTAAATCCTTTTCCATCTGCGTGATCCGGTCTTTCATGCGCTGGATCCGATCGCTTTCAGGAAGAGCACCCGACGAGTCGTCTGCAAACGAGGGTACTGGGAAGACCTGCAAAAAATACTGGTTATAAAGAAGTGATGGATATGGTACAGCCAAACATCCAAAATAACTCCCATCGGGAGAAGTGCAAGAAAGTGATATCATAACAAAAGTGTGCTAACAACAATGCTAGCACGGAGTTTATTACAAAGCATGAGTTGTGCGGCAGAAAAATGTTTCGCATCAGCTCAAGGCACAAGTTTGTTACAAGAATCAAGGGAGCTGAGTTTGAGTCGATGAACTAGGGCCAGTCGATGATTTCCTTGATGAAACCAGTTCAAGAAGCTGACGGGCGCAAGTAAGAGCAGAAGCCTTAAAGGTGCTCAAATCAATAGGCTGCCCGTCTTGCTCTTTTGGAAGCCCCTTAGTCATTTCCTCGATGTCACCCTTAAAGCCGTAACCCATCATAAGCTGGAAGGCAAGGACAGCACCAAAAGTGCGCGATGTACGCTTGAATACCTCGATGACCTCCTTGGTGTCAACCGCGAAGGTATCGATCAGCTGTCCCAGAGTCTTCTCTTGCTTGGTCTTGGGGAAGATCATCGAGTGCATCCGCGCCAGAGCACCCTTCCCCTTCACAAGAAGCTCTTGTGTAAGCTGGTGAGAAGCGAGAATCGTTGACACAGCGTTCGCTGGGGAGTTATTTGGAACTCTTTCCAGGGCATCGACAGGAATGTTTCCTGCCTCTGCAGTAGAAAGGAAGGGAAAAATTCAGTCATTGACAAAAAGTTTAAATCCATAAGAACGTTACTCGACAGAAGTATGTTAGAGATTACCAAGCAAGGCCAAAGAAGATTGACGAAGGACTTCATCCTTTTCGGCTGCTCGAGCCTCAGCCACCAGCCTGGATGCTTCCTCCTCCTTCAGCTTCCCTTTCAGTCTGGCCAGCTCCTCCTTCAGAGAATCAATCCCTTGGCGAGCCGCGACAGCTATCTTGACTGTGCCATCTAGTTTTGAGGAGGAAGATTCGACTTCCTCTTGCAGCCGAACTTTGTCAGCCTCTAGAGAAGTGAATCGGGAGGCGAAAACCTCCAGAGAAGAGATAACGCCACGCAGGTCCTTAAGAGAGAAAGAAAAACAATTAAACAAGGCACGCTCCAAGAAATCTGTATTAAGGTCAGAAGAGGACTTACAGAAAAAGGAGCCGTAGTAGCAACAGTTGGAGAAATATCCTTCCCTTTGGAAAGGGAAGACGCAGTCGATGCTTGAGCCATGGGGGCAGCCTTAGGAGCCGAAGCTTCGGAAGCCACCACGACCGGCGAAACGGCATCAGACTTGGCCTTTTTAGGAGGAGGCTCGATAAAGCCCTCGTCACTGCAAAAGTAAACAGTCGACTGTGATTATAACAGGAGTATGAAAGGTAAAAAAGGCACAGTATAACTTTCAGAAAAGAACTACTTACATGTCGAAGAGATCATCTTCATCGGCAAAGCCGCCGGTTGATCTCTTCGCAGGAGAAGCTCTGGCCCCATCAGCAGCTGCATCAACAAAAGTATCACGATCAGTGTCGACGTTACGCACGGATCCATCTGCGATACAAGTGTTATCTGCTGAGGAGGGAAGATCAGCGTGGGCAACTTCAAGATTCATCGGACCGTTATATTCATCCTCTAGACCTGTTTCATCGGTGGTGTGAAAATCTACGGGGATTGAGGAGCCTCTCCCCTCGGAAGTATCATCCGGTGAATCACGTGTATTTTCAGAAGCCATAGGGATCTGGCAAAGAAAAATTACAAAGTAAGAACAAAGGTAATCATGTCGGCTGAGCAAGAAGCTATAGTAGAGATGTGAAGAAAGGAAAATACCCCTGATGGTGGATGATCAACGTCAAGGGGAGCATAAGAAGAGATTAGCGGGATCGAATCTTCCTGATTGAAGGAAGTAAGACGACGAACTTCATCAAGCAACTCTTTTTCTGATAGATCGGCAGCATTAATCCTTGTCTCATCCTTTGGACCTGAGTACAACCACATCGGGTGAACTCTGGCCATGACTGGCTGGATTCGGCGCTTCAGGAAAACTGCTGCCACCTCTGTACCAATCATAGTTTGGCCGTCAGCCTCTTTGATTCGAAGGAATTTGGCAAACAATTCTTCGGCTGAGGCCCTTTCGTCGGCTGAGAGTATGTTCTTCCAAGAGTCCTTAGGCTTGGCTTCAGAAACGTCGGCATAGCAGGGGAGTCGACACTCGGGTGACGAGGAATCTTTGACGTAAAACCATTTCAGCCTCCATCCTTGCACAGACTCTCTCATTGGGAAATTGAAGTAATTAACTTCTGAGCGAGCAACAAAACCTACCCCTCCGGTGACAAAGTACCCATTACTACTGCTGTATCTCTTCACATAGAAGATCTTCTTCCACAGCCCGAAGTGAGGTTCAATACCCAAAAATGCCTCGCAAAGGGTGATGAACATGGCAACATGGAGGATTGAGTTGGGGGTAAGTTGCCATAGTTGGATCTCGTACGTCCGCAAGAGATGGAGGAGGAATCCATGAGAGGGGAGTGAAAGGCCTCGATGAAGAAAAGATAAGAACATCACAGAAAATCCAGCGGGAGGATCAGGCCGAGAAATCGCACCTGGAAGGATCACATCTCCCGTGTCGGAGGATATCAATCCTAAGCTTCGGGACCTCTTCTCGTCACGCTTGGTGACGGTTGAAGCTACCCAGTCCCCAGGTTTGACCATCGAGCCCGACGGCGCTGGCGGCGCCGGAGCTGGGGGAGGGGCGCTCGGAGCGCTCCCCTTCGGAAGAGAAGAGGAGGACTTGGCAGCGGCACCTCCGCTGGTGGAGCTAGCGGCGGCGGCGGTGTTCTTCTTCTTCACCATCGCGAGATCTGAGGAAGATTGAAACTGTGGCGGCGGCGCGACAATGGCGAAAAAACCGTGAAGAAGATTGAGAATTTTTTGCCTTTGGAGATTTTAAGGAGAAGTTAAGAGATAAGTAAGCACGTGGCGCTTGAGGAAGGGAAGGAACTGACGGCCCACTACGCCCGCGATTGCGCGAAAATCGAGGAGCCACCTCGGTCGTTGCGCGTATAGTGGTCAAGCCCTAAAACACTGATTGAACAGGGCTAGGGCTAGCTCGTCATGATGGACCCGTCAAATCAGCCTGCAGCAGTTACACGTCAGCAATGACATCATAATTTGGAAGCATTCGAAGGAAACATAAAAAGTCATCGGATGAAGGATTTGAGTCCACGCACGGATTGCAAGCATCCGAACCTGGACTCGGGGGCTACTCCCATCGGGAGCGCTGGCGCGCACCCGATAAAAGGAAGACTCGACAGAATGAGCAGTCGAAGGAAAAAAGACTGAGTCTGCACTCAAGCGATTACACCTAGACACTCCCATCGGGAGCGCATGATGTACATCCAATAAAAGTTTTTTGCACTCCAGGATCATGCCCGGGGACTTGATTCTGTGTAGAGTAACGTTGTTTTGCCATCGGCAGTTAACCAACAAAAGTTGGGCACGCTACTCATTATCCTTTGCGTAAAGAAAATATATCGGATGACCTATGAAGACTTGCGAAAAACTCAGCAGAGGAAAGTATTCGAGTAGTACAACTTGAGTCTACGCACGGATTGCAAGCATCCGTACCTAGACTCGGGGGCTACTCCCATCGGGAGCGCTGACGCGCATCCGATAAAAGGAAGATGAAGCATAATCAAGATGAACAAGAACAATGAAGGAGAAGAATGTCAGGAGGAAACATGCATTAGTCTCTACCCGAATTATTTTTGGCTAGACACTCGGGGGCTACTGACGTGGGCATTACCCTTCGGGTAGCCAGTATTGCCCTATCCGGTATTGACAAACTGGAGGCCCATGAAGACACCCAAAGGCTAGATGGGCCACTAGGTCGGTGCACCAGAAGATTCCTTGACGGGCAAGACAAGGAAGCGAACAAACAAGGAAAGATTGGATCTAAACTACTGTAAATCTAGTCGTATTCGGTTAGACCTCTTGAGACCTGGCCTCCTATATAAAGGCCAGGAGAGGGGCTGCCGAAGAACACGAACAATCTTAGCAATCTTAGCCAGGAAAAGCTTAGAGCTAGGTAACCCTAGCAACAGCAATCTCGCCTAGATCTCAGCCGAACTATTCGGCACCCCATTGTAACCCATTGTTTTCATAATCAAAGAACAGACAGGCAGGACGTAAGGGTTTTACCTCATCGAGGGCCCCGAACCTGGGTAAATCGCTCTCCCCGCTTGTCTGTGAACCGATGTCTCGTGTCAGCCTACAGGATTCCATCAACCCTAAGCCCCTATCGGAGGGCATTGGCGAGGAGTACCCTCGACAGGTGAACAAATTACAGTTGGGCAATTGACAAATAAAAAGGGCATGACAATGCACATACATATCATGATGAGTAGTGTGAAATTCAATTGGGCATTACGACAAAGTACATAGACCGCTATCCAGCATGCATCTATGCCTAAAAAGTGCACCTTCAGGTTAGCATCCGCACCCCTTCCAGTATTAAGTTGTAAACAACAGACAATTGCATTAAGTATGGTGCGTAATGTAATCAACACAAATATCCTTAGACAAAGCATTGATGTTTTATCCCTAGTGGCAACAGCACATCCACAACCTTAGAATTTTCTGTCACTGTCCCAGATTAAATGGAGGCATGAACCCACTATCGAGCATAAATACTCCCTCTTGGAGTTACAAGTAACGACTTGGCCAGAGCCTCTACTAGCAACAGAGAGCACGCAAGATCTTAAACAACACATATATGATAGATTGATAATCAACATAACATAGTATTCCATATTCATCGGATCCCAACAAATGCAACATGTAGCATTACAAATAGATGATCTTGATCATGTTAGGCAGCTCACAAGATCCAACAATGATAGCACAATGAGGAGAAGATGACCATCTAGCTACTGCTATGGACCCATAGTCCAGGGGTGAACTACTCACACATCGATCCGGAGGCGATCATGGCGATGAAGAGTCCTCTGGGAGATGATTCCCCTCTCCGACAGGGTGCCGGAGGCGATCTCCTGAATCCCCCGAGATGGGATTGGCGGCGGCGGCATCTCTAGAAGGTTTTCCGTATCGTGGCTCTCGGTACTGGGGTTTTCTCGACGAAGGCTATATGTAGGCGGAAGGGTAGGTCAGGGGGCGTCACAAGGGCCCCACACGCCAGGGCCGCGTGGCCCCAGCCCTGGCCGCGCCGCCCTGTTGTGTCAGCGCCTCGTGGCCCCACTTCGTATCTCCTCCGGTCTTCTAGAAGCTTCGTGGAAAAATAAGACCCTGGGCGTTGATTTCGTCCAATTCCGAGAATATTTCCTTACTAGGATTTCTGAAACCAAAAACAGCAGAAAACATCAACTGGCTCTTTGGCATCTTGTTAATAGGTTAGTGCCAGAAAATGCATAAATATGACATAAAGTGTGTATAAAACATGTGTGTATCATCAATAAAGTAGCATGGAACATAAGAAATTATAGATACATTTGAGACGTATCAATTGGCAAACTCACTTTAGCCAAACAACCCCAAGTTCGTAGGTAGGAGAGTGTTGGTCTTTTCTTTTCCCATTCCTCATAAGGGGTAATCTCTTTATTCTTGGTTGGAACATGATTTAGGACATGACACGAAGTCAATATAGCCTCCCCCCACCATTCCTTGGATAAACCCGAAACATCTAACATGGCGTTAACCAAATCTGTTAGAGTACGATTTTTCCTTTCCGCAATCCCATTGGATTGTGGGGAATTGGGAGGCGTCCTCTCATGGATTATACCATGTTCCGCACAGAATAAATTGAACTCATTAGAAAAGTACTCTCCACCACGATCGGACCGAACCCTTTTTATCTTTCTTTCAAGTTGATTCTCAACTTTAGCCTTATAGATTTTAAAGAAATCAAGAGCCTCATCTTTAGTTTTCAGTAGATACACATAACAATACCTAGTGGAATCATCAATCAAAGTCATGAAATATTTCTTTCCACCTCTTGTCAACTCACCATTCATCTCACATAGATCTGAATGCACGAGCTCTACTGGTGCCAAGTTTCTTTCCTTCGCAGGCTTGTGAGGCTTGCGAGGCTGCTTTGCTTGCACACAAGCATGGCACTTAGAGCCTTTGACAAAGGTGAATTTCGGAATTAAACTCATATCAGCAAGCTGCGTCATACAACCGAAATTAACATGACAAAGTCGTGAATGCCAAACATTAGTTTCATTAACACTAGTGCTTACATGGTTCACAACATTATCACAGAAGTCTTCTAGAGAGAAGCGAAACATTCCCTCACATTCATATCCCTTTCCAACAAAAGTTCCATACTTAGACAGTAAAACTTTATTGGACTCAAACACCAACTTAAACCCATCTTTCATAAGACGGGAGCCACTAACGAGATTCTTCTTGATAGAAGGGACATGCAGCACGTTCCTCAGTTGCACGATCTTTCCCGAAGTAAACTTCAGATCTACCGTGCCAACACCACGAACAGTAGCATGTAACCCATTCCCCATCATTACTGAGGAACCTCGGGCCTGATAAGAGGTAAACATGGAGATGTCAGCACACACATGAACATTGGCACCTGTATCAACCCACCATTCCATGGGATGAAACACCGAAAGAACGGTAGGTAACATATTACCATACCCTGTAGTTTCTTCCTCTGTGTTGCCAATGACCATGCTGATAGAATTTGAGTTCTGTCCAGCCTGATATTTCTTTCCTTTGCATTGTGGACAACGATTAGCCCAATGGCCTGTCTCGCCACACACCCAGCAAGGATCTTTCTTCTCTATTTTCCCCTTCTTCTTGAAGTTGGTAGTATGGGAGACTCCCTTGTTCTTTCCCTTGGACTTGTGGGCATTTTTCTGTACCATATTGGCAGCAGAACGTCCCTCGGTTCCTCCAGTGTGTTTGTCTTTTGCCCTCGCCTTCTCCTCAACATCCAGGGAGTCCATGATATTCTCAACAGAAAACTCATGCCTCTGATGTTTCAGGGAAGTGGCAAAGTTCCTCCGTGAAGGGGGAAGCTTAGCGACAATGCATCCCACGACAAACTTGCCCGGTAGCACACACTTGAGGAGCTCGAGTTCCTTTGCCATGATTTGTATCTCATGAGCCTGTTCTACTACAGATCGGTTCTCAACCATTCTGTAGTCATTGAACTGCTCCATACCATACAGTTCACCTCCGGCATCGGCAGCACCAAACTTAGCGTCCAGTGCATCCCACAGTTCCTTCTCATTTCGGATGTGCAAATAAGCATCAACCAACTTGTCTCCAAGCACACTTAGGACGGCACCCACAAAGATTACGGTGGCATCCCCGAATGCTTTATCCTCGTCAGGAGTAAGCGGACCTCTGGGAGTACCTTCCGCAACTCGGTGCACGCCCATAGAAGTGAGCCACAAGAGGGTTTTGTTCTGCCATCTCTTGAAATGAGAACCCGTAAACGGGCTCGGTTTGAGCGCAGCAGCAAAACCAGACGGTGAAAATTGCCTAAGCACATAAGGTTTTTGGATTGTTGGATTATTAGGCAATTTCCGTGTGAGTTTAATTAACGAAAGCAACATTACAGATGCACAAGCATACTTAACCATACACATCAGACTAAGCACATGCATCAGATCTGAACATGGAACAAGTAGCAGTGCAAGGTAGGAGAGGGAAATCACGTACATCGCGACCGGGAAGGTCGCACCAGCAGTAGCACCACCACCACCATGGGAGTTGTTGATGTCGCCCATGGTGTAGTCGAAGTCGTCGATGAAGCAGACGGACCGGCGAGGATGAACACGAGCAGCAGCGAGCAGTCGCGTCGAGACGCTCCCCAAAAACCTTATCGCCCGTCTCCCGGTGCAGGATCTCAACGGACGGGGTTTCGGAGGCCTGCTCTCCCAGATGGCTGTGCACGCAGTCGCCGGGATGGGGAAGACTAGAGAGTAGCACAGCAAAAGGAACTTTGCGAGAGAGATCTAAGAGCCCTATTTTCCAGATCTGATCGGTCTCCTTGTATAGCCTGGGAGGAGAGCCGCCCCGACCGCGTTGACACGCGTAGGAAGCCAGGGACACGCGGCGAGCATGCACATGCAGGTCTACACGTACCCAACTCAGTTGGTGCACCAAGCAAAAATTTAGGCTTCCTTGAGTGTGTCTCGAACTCGAACTCGAGTCACGAAACACGGCGTGCGTGCGTGCTTGCGTGACGAGGCGAGGCGGGCGGAGGAGGAGGAGTGCGCGAGGGCTCCTTCTATTCTCACTCACTTGGAAGGAGTAGAACATCAGCCCTTATATACCACTCCAACTCACTCCCAACTAGCAATATAGGACTAAACTTTGTCCTCCAAGGCTGTCCCAAGCTGTCAACGTGATGGACCTTGAGATTTCAGGAATTGTAGACCACATGGGCTGCCTTATTGGGCTGCAGCCCATCTACATTCAACAGACCATATACGCATGCACTTGGGCGGGCTCTATGAGTGAGCTGGCTCTTGCCGCCACTGAATTCATCTAAACACAAAAGGAGATCCTCTTTTTCTTTTTAAATTGAAGTATAACCTGGCCTCTGCATCAAAATGAGGCCCCAGACTCACTTTGAAGGGAGACATACGAATGGTTTCAAATATTTCCTCCACACATTCAAACTTTAGGCATATATATTTAAGGAAACATAATCTTTTCTTAAGTCACACTTGTTTAAGCTTGACCAATTATAAAACAACATCAATGTTTTCTTTTCCAAACAAATTGGGGGTACGAAAGTATATGAAGAAAAATATATCGATACATACCTACAGTACTAAATCAATCATGAAATACGTTTTGGTGATAAATTCACCTGGTATTGTGAATGCTAGGTTTTCTATAAACTACACAAATTTAAACATGTTTGACTAAAAAATAAGAGTTTGTGTGCATGCATGCGTTTTCGCAATTAATCCAACAACACATGCATTGCATTGCATTGCATGCATCCTGAGTTTGCTCCATGTTCTGCTTCCGAGACCAGGACACGAAATGTGGACATGACGGTGGTCAACTGGTGTACGTCGCTGCTGAGCTTTGCTGCAGCTTGGCTCACGGCGGCAGCCGCGAAGTTAGGGCGTTTCCAATCATCATGGGGATGCACGCACACACGCTGTAGCGATCGATCGATCGATCGATCTGTGCCAAAGCCATGGATGCGTGTGGGCGGGCTAGGTAGCTATCCCATCCATCCATCCATCTATTCCTATTTACTGTTTGCTTGCAGCGTCAGTAACAGTGGCGTCAATTGAGCACCATGCCACTGCCATGCCGTCGACGTACGGAGATCGAGAGGCGTTGCCAGCGATCCCTCTTCCCGCCCGGCCGGTCGAGCTAGCTACGTAGCTGCCGTGGCCTGTGGGTACTAGGCTTGTCCGGATTTATTGCAGCTAGCCAGGTAGGTTCAGGTCAACACAAGCTATCCATCCACTCCATCCATCATTCCATCTGTCAATCATCCTGGATCTCTTGCTCCTCACGCAAGCCATGCACGATGCAGCACTCCATGGCATTTTAAAATCCATGGATGAGATAGATATTGATGCAGAGTACGTATTTGTCTGATGATCTGCCGCTTTCATGAGATTCATTTTAATACATTACTAACGCACAGCACGGTATAAGACGCTAACTCTTGCATCAAAGGATGATGGATGCATAGAGATGACCAGCTAGCTGGCGTGTGTTCTTCCATCTATAATCTGTCTCAGGAGGATGGCTCAGCGGAGTCTCAGCATCTGGTGCCCGACGATAGACACGTGTAGAGAGGCGGTGTCATCTAGCATTGTGATGAGGGTCGACATTAGGTCCGGCAAGGTTGATGCATTGATCTATGAAGATGGATCGGCGAAAGATGGCCGTGGCGGCTTTTGGAGACTGAGGTTCTTCTAGACTGGTTGTGCTCTCGGCTCGCTGTTGGATGGCTTGGTGAGGCCTCCGATTTTAGATGATGTGCGTATGTGTGTGATAGTGCCTTTGGATCGACCAATGTATTCATTCCGCTACATTTTGCTAAATAATCTAATGAAAAAAAGTTTTGTGCATTATTTTGATGGGGTGTGCTCCGGTGTCCCCCCCTTAGCTCCACGGTTCTGAGAAGTTGGAGCTGCTCCAACTTTTGGTATAATTACGTGAAGTTGAATTCGTGAAATATAAAAATGCAGAGCACACTGGGATGCACCGCGTGAGCGCTTAAATCTTTGGCTGAAAGTTTATCTGGCCCGTGGCGAAGTACTTCCTGGCGGTGGAGTTGGCCTGGCCACGACGGTGAGGATGGCTATGGCGGCGGCGCTGAACCACCCGGCACTGCCGTGACGTTCCAAAACACCGGGTAATTAGAAATATTGAAATGCGCTCAAGAGAGGAGAGGGATTTATAAAGTTAACTGCAAGCTGCTCTAGCTTTTGGTACACAAACATAAAAAAACACGGAGAGCCGTAATTTACATGCGACAGCTACTGATTTGACTTCATCGCAACATGATTTACATTTGTTGCTACTGAATCATGTACTCCGGCGAACGAGTCGACGTACCTTCAGCTGAAGTTAAACTTGTCTGATTCGTTCTCGCCGCCACACAAATCGAGTTGTAGCTCGCTGCCTCCACCGCCAGGAGCTTGCTGTCGCCGCCACTACGGTCGCGCGTCGCCTCACCCATGATGAAGTTGGTTGAGACGGTCACAACAAGTTTCTGGCGGCGGCGCCAACAAGCTACAACTCGATTTACGCGGCAGCAAGAATGATTCAGACAAATTTGACTCCGACTGAAGGTAAATTCATTCGTTTGCCGGCGGCCTCGATTCGGTGGCGGCAAGCGTGAATCACGCTGCGGTGAAGTCAAATCGGGGAGAGTCTGGGCATTGGGAAACATGCCCGAGAGATGAGGGGGAGAAAAATAAAACGTGCGTAACATTTTGGTCACTTATCGGTGGCAGTGGAACGTAAATAAACAAAAAATCCATATTTTTTGTTCTGCGGAACCAACTCCACGTATTTGTACCAAAAGCTGAAGCAACTATACATATTTGTACCGAAAGCTGGAGCAACTCCACTAATCAAAACAAAAAACCTGGAGCAGCTCCAATTTTTTTGAACGATGGAGCTGAAGGGGGGGACACCGGAGCAATCACGTATTTTGATGGGTTCAACTTCTTTTCCAAAAATATAAAATAATCTGTCTACCTTGTTCTTGCATGCATGGTGTACGCATCCCTTGGAAGAATATCATCACATGGAGGATGCCGTCTTCTTGCGCCCGCAAGATGCATATCGAATCCAAGGATAGATCGCCACACGTAAGTGGCCTTTACCGGTCAGCCGGTAAGGCGATCGAGCAGACCATAGACTTTCCAAGAAAGGCTCCTGGACAATGATGCACGGCGGACGTGCTTACGTCTCGGCGGCTAGGTCGGGGTACGAGCGCGCCATGATCGCAATTCATTGCTTCAGCGGAACTGTCTTTACTCAGTCAGAGTGCTGAAGCAGAGAGCAGAGCAGGGACGCCGCAGGGAGGTCATGCCTATGGCAGCAGCAGCAGTTGAAAATCTAGCCGGCCGGTGGAGTGCGCCAGTTCTCGTTTCTGCAATTTCTCTCCGTCGCCGGAGGGTCGACCACTGGCGCGTTCTGGCCGTCGGCTTCGATCTGCTGGCGACGAAATCATTACAGAATCCAACGCTAGGTTTTGCTAGCGTCGATCACTGCGTGCACGCGCGCGCGCCTCACACGGCCGGTTCGAATCATTCGGTCGCGTACTCGATGGTACTGCGTTGCGTCCCCCGTCACCGATCATCGCTGTCGTACGTACACGTACGTAGACCGACACACGGCTACCAGTACCACACACATGTACCTGTATTTTTTTTTTGTTGAGTCGACGTACTTATTTATTCACAACGTACTATATGAAAGATGCATCCATCAAACGGGCACCTCATGTGTTCTTCAAGCTCGATTGAGAACTTTTTTGGGACCCACCAATATCACAGACATTTCCAAAATATTTGAAAAATCAAAACTATTTCAAGCTCGATTGAGAACTTTTTGGGACCCACCAATATCACAGACATTTCGAAAATATTTGAAAAATCAAAACCATTTCATCTATATATTGTGAAATTGTTGGTTGTGACACGTCATAACTCAATTCTTGAATTCTCCTAGCTATATTGTCGATGAAAAATATGCTTATGTTCAGAAATATTTTGTGGTTTACAACTAAAGACGCGACACCCCAACCTAGCGTCGCCAGGGCTCCTCCGGGGCCTCCGTCCTTGCACACAAAGGGGAGGAGGGAACCCCGGCTGGGCGCGACAGGTACTGGACTGATAGCGGCGGCCGTGGAGGCGAGGTGTTGGCAGCGTTGATGGTTGCTAGGGCGGTGTCGTTGTTCAGCCCGAAGGCTTGTTTTGGCTGGTTTTTGCCTGCCATCCTCTTCTGCCGATGTGGGATCAATCTGGTCTCATTCACTAGATCGCTGGTCTCCATCGCCTAGCCTACGTAGGGAGGCTTGCGCCGTGTTGCTGCCACCTGCATCTGGGCTTGGTGGCCTATGTGCAAAACCTGCCTGTGCGACATGGATTTCGCCGCCATCTGATGTTCGTTGGTGTCGGGGCTGGTTGGGAACTGCGAGGTTGACGACGATCTTGTTCGTCTTCTTCTCTGCAGCCACCGGTGGTGTGAGGCTTTTGGCTTGGCCTGAATAAAGGTGCCGGTCCTAGGTTTCCTTTCGCGTCAAGATGAAGATCCGTTTGATGCCAGTCGTACTAGTTCTGGCCAGAGTGCCGAGTTTCGGAAGGCTCCGCCGACGAACTCCATGGATATTGTCGGACCAGATGGGATTCGGTCACGTGCAACCATGTTTTTCTGACCGTTTGGTTTTAGAGGGAGCAATGCGAAGCTCTGATGTCTCTTGCCATTATGGGCTATGTCTTTAGTACCATGGCGAAGTTAGTCGTGGAGAATGGCATGGAAGCCGAGATCTCGGGACTAGTGATGGTGGTTCGAGTTCTGGTGGGGATGAGGAACTGGCTTCATGATTTGTGACTTAGAGCAGTGGCATCGTAAGTGGCGGTGACAACACATGAGAAGTTCAGAGTCTAAACTTGTAGGGTGAAAACTCCAGCTCTGATCTTAATTGGTTATGTGTGGCAATGGTCTCGTTGAAGGCATCGTTTTGTGAGCGTGGACTGTCTCCGGGGTGAAAACCTATAATCTTTGATAAGGGCGACGATGGAGCTTGTGCACTATTTCCTTCTTAGAGGCGTCGCTTTTGGTGAAGTTGGATTTCTGGTGATGTCTTGATTGTGTTTGATTCGTTGCTACAAGAAATATATCACTATATTAGGACTTATCTTTTATGTAATTTTTCTTTCTTTTTTTGGTTGTGTGCATTCGTATTGCCGTTAGGGCACTACGTTGTTGCAATAGGTATCTTTTGGATATTAATATATAATTTTTTATCGAAAATCTTGTGTTCATGATAATTCTAGCTACAACCATGATGTTGACTTTGATGTATAATTCATGCATTTACTTTGGTAGATAAAATAAGTTATTAGGATAATTTTATCCTCTTCATTTGCCAAAGTTTGCAAAGTTGCACAATTCTACTAGATAAATTCTAAAGTTCGGTTATAATGCTTGCAATATATTATGAAAAAAGGGGCTGATTGTCCTCTGTATAATATTACTACTTCCAAGTGGCAATAACATGATGTATTCATATATAAGTGTCCTTGATTTATCATTTCTATTGTTTTCTACCATGATTTCACTTATTATATCTTAATTGGTAATGAACACATCTTGAGACTCTCGTATTTCTTGAAATAAGTTTACCTACGATTTTCCATAAATAAGTTTAGAATTTTTAATAATAATTTTTTGATAAGAACATGAGAAGGATGAGAAACAAAGAAGTTGGGGTCAACCTGAAGCATGTGTTGTTCATTTCAACTAAAATTTTAAATTGTTTCTAATTAAGTACACCAATTATAAAGAGTGTTTCTTGGCATATATATTCTTTGTTTATAATAAAACTAGCTTTCCAAAAAAACATCTTTGCATTAATAAGTTGGGATCTTGTTTGCTTGTTTGTTGAAATCTGCACCCTAGCTCTTAATGCTTTCTTTTCATTTTGTGGTACTAGTAAATTGTGAAAACTTCACAAAATTCATCGCTATTTGTCTATAACATTCGCTAATTATTTCATATTTTTGTGCAAAAAAGAAATCCATCTAAATAAGATCAAGTTTATATACTATGTTGTTAAATTATTATTTTTTGAAGCGTTCCCTCTCTCTGCCTTTTGATTTATCCAATTGAAGTTTTTCTATGGTGCAAAGATTTGTTTAACATGAATGCTACTGTAAAACTATAGGAGGACTAAGTGTAAATTCTATTTAAAAAATTTAAACTTTGATTACGAATCTTTTGTAAGAACTAGGCATTCTGGAGGCAATAAAAGTATCACAGGGATAAAAATATTTTCTAGGTTGATGTGAAACATAAATTAATTGATGTGGAAGGGGAAGAAAACCAGAACTAGCAAAATCATCAGCTTGGGATACCCCTGCAACCCATTGTTCTTTGAGGTTATTTTCGATTTATTTTCTTGAACTTATGCGTGCGGTATTTTCCCGTAAGTAAATTTATTGTTTGGCAGGGTGCAGTACAACAGTATCAAATGGTAGCACACGGCAGATGAAGGTTTATACAGGCGTTTACAGTGCACGGTAAAATCCCTACTTCCTCTGTGTTTGGCTGATTGGTTATCTCTCTCTGCTGAGGTACAAACTGGAGGAATTTTTTTTTCGAGAACCCGCAGCAGAATCTGCGCATCATTGTATTAAGCTTAAGGAGAAAGCCAAGGAATAGCTACAACACACCACACAGGCCTTGCGGCTTACAACGTACTCCTTCAACATGACTACAGCCTCAAGACCGCGTCACGACCAAAGCAAAACACCACACACGCATGACCAAAACACCGAGGCTGCCCGGACCAACGTACCACAACTCAAGCGCCTAGAGGGAGTCGGCGACGGCGAGTGGATGGCAGGGTCCGGCCATCCTGGTTAAAAGTCAGCTAGAGGGTGTTGGTGACGGCGTACATAGCGCTCCGGAGCCCTACACCTAGAGTAGAGGCCAACACAAGCAAAGCACCACTACCCAGTCCGGCGAGACCACCATCTCCGCAAGCGACAATGGGACACCCTTCATAGCTTAGGCAGCGCCTCCAAGAAGGGGACGACGTGACGCGTCGTCACTGCCTAGTCCGGTAAACCAGACTTAGGGTTCCCCTCGCATAGGGGAAGAAACAATCGGGCCATTGACCACGCCTCCAAGGAGGAAGTGGCACCCGCAGGAGTCACCGCAGTCAGCACCGGAGGACTCTGAGCAGGGATTTTCACCCCGGCCAAAGATTGTTTCCCCGGCAAGATAGAGAAGAGCAGGTTACATGTTGCAAACTTGGACCACCACCGCGGTAGAATGAGGATCGCCGGTGAAGAAGATTGTTGACCACCACCGCAGCGGCCACCGCTCGCCCAAACCGAGACCGAGATGGTCAAATCGGGACAAGAGGCACGTCGCCGCTACCGGAGCAACATCTCCGTCCACCACCGGCACTTGAGGACGGCCACCACGACGACCCGCACAACGGACACAGAGCAGCGCCCAGGGCGAGACCGCACGCATCCAAGGAGGCGGCGCAGCCACAGCCCAGACCGAGACCGCCTAGACCCAGATCTGACCCGTGCGGACCGGCCGCCACCGCCGCACTGCACCGTGTGGCGCCCGCGCTTCGGCCCCGCAGCTACCAGCCCTCACATCACCACCGCCTCACCAGGTCGACGACCACCGCCGCCACGCCAGCTCCCCGGCCTCCGCCTTCGCGCACAGCCACCCAGCAACGCCTCTCTGCTCGCAGACGCGCCGCATGAGTGTGCCCCAACGCCCTCCGCCTTTGACAGCGGGGCGCCGCCACCACCGCCGGCGGTGGCGGCAGCGGCCGGTGGGAGCGCTGGTGGCGGAGGTGGTTCGGCTAGGATTTGGGAGGCCTCCGGAGTCGTATCTATAATTTTTTATGTTCCATGCTAGTTTTATGACAATACCTACATGTTTAATTCACACTTTTAATGTTTTTATGCATTTTCTAGGACTAACCTATTAACAAGATGCCACAGTGCCAGTTCCTGTTTTCTGCTGTTTTTGATTTCAGAAAAGTTGTTTTACAAATATTCTCGGAATCGGACGAAACAAAAGCCCACGGCCCTATTTTACACGGAGTGTTCCAGAAGACCGAAGAGGAGTCGAGGAAGGCCAGCTGTGGGGCCCTCCCCATATGGCGGCGTGGGGGGCCCCACTGCCGTGCCGTGACGTGGGGAGGGAGCCCCCTGGCTCCCCCGACGCTGCCCCTTCGCCTATTTATTCCTTCGTCCCCGAAAACCCTAGTACCGAGAGCCAAAATACCAGAACAGTTCCAGAGACGCCGCCGCCGTCAACCCTAACTCGGGGGTTCAGAAGATCTCCTCTGGCACCCTGCCAGAGAGGGGAATCATCACCGGAGGGCTCTACATCACCATGCCCACCTCCGGACTGATGCGTGAGTAGTTCATCCTTGGACTACGGGTCCATACCAGTAGCTAGATGGTTGTCTTCTCCTATTGTGCCATCATGTTTAGATCTTGTGAGCTGTCTATCATGATCAAGATCATCTATTTGTAATGCTACATGTTGTGTTTGTTGGGATCCGATGAATATGGAATACTATGTCAAGTTGATTATAGATCTATCTTATATGTGTTGTTTATGATCTTGCATGCTCTCCGTTGCTAGTAGAGGCTCTGGCCAAGTTGATACTTGTAACTCCAAGAGGAAGTATTTATGCTAGATAGTGGGTTCATGTCTCCATTGAATCTGGGGGAGTGACAACAACACCTAAGGTTGTGGATGTGCTGTTGCCACTAGGGATAAAACATCAATGCTTTGTCTAAGGATATTTGTATTGTTTACATTACGCACAGTACTTAATGCAATTGTCTGTTGCTTGCAACTTAATACTGGAAGGGGTGCGGATGCTAACCCGAAGGTGGACTTTTTAGGCATAGATGCATGCTGGATGGCGGTCTATGTTCTTTGTCGTAATGCCCTAAGTAAATCTCATAGTAGTCATCATGATATGTATGTGCATTGTTCTGCCCTCTCTATTTGTCAATTGCCCAACTGTAATTTGTTTACCCAACATGTTATTTATCTTATTGGAGAGATACCACTAGTGAACTGTGGACCCCGGTCCATTCTTTTACATCTGAAATACAACCTACTGCAATCATTGTTCTCTTTTGTTTTCTGCAAGCAAACATCATTTTCCACACCATACGTTTAATCCTTTGTTTCCAGCAAGCTGGTGAGATTGACAACCTCACTGTTAATTGGGGCAAAGTAGTTTCATTGTGTTGTGCAGGTTCCACGTTGGCATCGGAATCCCTGGTGTTGCGCCGCACTACACTCCTTCACCAACAACCTTCACGTGATCTTCATCTCCTACTGGTTCGATAACCTTGGTTTCTTACGGAGGGAAAACTCGCTGTTGTACTCATCATACCTTCCTCTTGGGGTTCCCAACGGACGTGTGCTTTACCGTCACAAGCAGCTACTTTTCTGGCGCCGTTGCCGGGGAGGTCAAGACACGCTGCAAGGGGAGTCTCTCACACCCAATCTCTTTACTTTTTTATTGTCTTGCTTTATTTTATTTTTTGTCTTGTTTGCTTTCTTTATATCAAAAACACAAAAAAAAAATAGTTACCTGTTTTACTTTATTTAATTCAGTTTTGCTTTATTTATTTTTATTATTGCTAAAATGAGTACTCCTGAGAACACTAAGTTGTGTGACTTCACTAGCACAAATAATAATGATTTCATATGCACTCCTATTGCTCCACCTGCTTCTACAACAGAATTTTATGAAATTAAACCTGCTTTACTAAATCATGTTATGAGAGAGAAATTTTCTGGTGTTAGTACTGATGATGCTGCTGCCCATCTTAATAATTTTGTTGAACTTTGTGAAATGCAAAAGTATAAGGATATAGATGGGGATATTATAAAATGAAATTGTTTCCTTTCTCCTTGAGAGGAAGAGCTAAAGATTGGTTGCTATCTTTGCCTAAAAATAGTATTAGTTCATGGACTAAATGTAAAGATGCTTTCACTGGAAAACATTATCCACCAACTAAAATTATATCTTTGAGAAGTAGCATTATGAATTTAAAGCAATTGGATAATGAACATGTTGCCCAAGCATGGGAGAGAATGAAATCTTTGGTAAAGAATTGCCCTACCCATGGACTAACTACTTGGATGATCATCCAAACCTTTTATGCCGGATTAAATTTTTCTTCAAGGAACCTATTGGATTCAGCTGCTGGAGGTACTTTTATGTCCATCACTTTGGGTGCTGCAACAAAGCTTCTTGATGATTGGATTCAGCTGCTGGAGGTACTTTTATGTCCATCACTTTGGGTGCTGCAACAAGTGTTGGGGACAATGGTCCCATTGCTTTAGATCATAATGGTTTTGATTTTTACAATTGTCATATTTCTGAAGTTATTAAGTTTTTGCAAAAACTTGCTAGAAGTCCTAATGCTAGTGCTATAAACTTGGCCTTTACAAAACATATTACAAATGCTCTCATTAAAGCTAGGGATGAGGAATTAAAACTTGAAGCTTCTATCCCTATGAAGTTGGAAGATGGTTGGGATCCCATCATTAAAATGATGGTCAATGATTTTGATTGTAATGCTTTATGTGATCTTGGTGCAAGTATTTCTGTTATGCCTAAGAAACTTTATGATATGCTTGACTTGCCACCTTAGGAATGTTGTTATTTGGATGTTAATCTTGCTGATAATTCTATAAAAAAACCTTTGGGGAAAATTGACAATGTTCACATTACGGTTAACATAACCTTGTCCCCGTTGATTTTGTTGTTTTGGATATTGAATGCAATGCATCTTGTCCTATTGTTTTGGGAAGACCCTTTCTTCGAACCATTGGTGCTATTATTGATATGAAAGAAGGAAATATTAAATATCAATTCCCTCTTAAGAAAGGTACGGAACACTTCCCTAGAAAGAGAATGAAGATGCCTTTTGATTCTATTATTAGAACAAATTATGATGTTGATGCTTCTTCTCTTGATGTTACTTGATTTTCACTTTCTGCGCCTAGCTGAAAAGCGTTAAAGAAAAGCGCTTATGGGAGACAACCCATTATTTTATTTCTGCAATTTTTGTTTTATATTTGAGTCAAGGTGCTTGTTACTACTGTAGCAATACCTTTGTATCTTTATTTTCTTGCATTGTTGTGCCAAGTAAAGTCTTTGATAGAAAGTTGATACTAGATTTGGATTTCTGTGCAGAAACAGATTTTTAGCTGTTGATGTCTACGCACGCTTCTTTTCCTGTAGACAGTGTTGGGTGATACGTCCCCGACGTATCCATAATTTCTGTCGTTCCATGCTTGTTTTATGACAATACTTACATGTTTTGCTTGCACTTTATGATGATTTCATGCGTTTTCCGGAACTAACCTATTAACAAGATGCCACAGTGCCAGTTCCTGTTTTCTGCTGTTTTTGGTTCCAGAAAGGCTGTTCGGGCAATATTCTCGAAATTGGACGAAATCAGCGCCAAACCTCCTATTTTTCCCGGAAGGCTCCAGAACACCGAAGAAGAGTCGGAGAGGGGCCAGGGGGCCACCACACCACATGGCGGCGCGGGCCAGACCCTGGCCGCGCCGGCCTAGGGTGTGGCGCCCCCAGGTGCCCCCCTGCGCCGCCTCTTCGCCTATAAAATCCCTTTCGACCTAAAAACACCGTACCAATTGACGAAACTCCAGAAAGACTCCAGGGGCGCCGCCACCGTCGCGAAACTCCAATTCGGGGGACAGAACTCTGTCCCGGCACCCTGCCGGGACGGGGAAGTGCCCCCGGAAGCCATCTCCATCAACGCCACCGCCTCCATCATGCTCCGTGAGTAGTTCCCCCATGGACTACGGGTTCTAGCAGTAGCTATATCGGTATACTCTCCCCCATGTACTTCAATACAATGGTCTCATAAGCTGCCTTACATGATTGAGATTCATCTGATGTAATCGGTGTTGTGTTTGTTGGGATCCGATGGATGATACATTATGATTAGTCTATCTATAAAGTTTGTGAAGTTATTGTTGCTGCAATCTTGTTATTCTTAATGCTTGTCACTAGGGCCCGAGTGGCATGATCTTAGATTTGAGCTCTATACTTATTGCTTAGATTGTATCTACAAGTTGTATGCACATGTCACTGTCCGGAACCAAAGGCCCCGAAGTGAGAAGAATCGGGACAACCGGAGGGGATGGTAGTGATGTGAGGGACACATGTTTTCATGGAGTGTTAATGCTTTGCTCCGGTACTCTATTAAAAGGAGTACCTTAATATCCAGTAGTTTCCCTTGAGGCCCGGCTGCCACTGGCTGGTAGGACAAAAGATGTTGTGCAAGTTTCTCATTGCGAGCACGTACGACTATATTGGAAAGCATGCCTACATAATTAATAATCTGGATGTTCTAGCTTAATGCTTTGATTCCTATCAATTGCCCAACTGTAATTTGTTCACCCAACACTTGTCACTTATTGGAGAGTTACCACTAGTGTAGATCGCTGGGAACCCCGGTCCATCTCTCATCATAATATACTCGTTCTACATGTCATTGGAAGTAGTATCAACTATCTTCTGGTGCCATTGCTCTCATATTGCTATTACTGCTGCAGTGTTACTGTTACTACTGCTCTCATATTACTGCTACTTTCACATCACCCCTGTTGCTAGTACTTTTCCAGGTGCAGCTGAATTGACAACTCAGTTGTTAAGGCTTATAAGTATTCTTTACCTCCCCTTGTGTCGAATCAATAATATTGGGTTAGACTACCCTCGAAGACTATCGCGATCCCCTATACTTGTGGGTTATCAAGACTGTTTTCTGGCGCCGTTGCCGGGGAGGCATAGCTCTACTCATAAGTTCACCTGGGCAGTACACTCTACCTCTCTCTCTGTTTTTATTTTATTTTATTTTGTTTTGCTTAGTTTACTTTTTCCTAGTTTACTTGTGCTTAGTTTATTTCTGTCTAGTATTATTTTGCGTAGTTTACTTTTGCTTAGTTTATTTTTGTCTTGTTTTATTTGTCTCATATACCCAGAAATCCATAAAAATTTGAAAAACCAAAAAATTAAAAACTGCTGTTATGGGAGAACCTACAACCTACTTGGAGCTTATAGAATGTTATAATAATTATAGAGAATCAAGAACTGGTAAAATAATGAGTGCTATGATAGAGAAATTAAATACAATTGCTAGAATCTTGCTTAGACGCCATGATATAAACTGTTGCTCTCAACAGGATACTAAACATCTTAAATTTCAATGTGGCTTTAGTGAGGAATTTTTTATTAAGAACTATAACCGGAATTGCTATATTCATTATGGGTTCGAAGAGGTAGAACAATTTGTCTTATTTATGGGAGCCTCCGAGATAGAATCCTTCATGGTTGAGAATTATGAAACTTGTGCTATTTGTAAGGACCTTAAAGATTATGTCTCTACTATCCTTAATTCTTGCATAGAATGCTACAGTAGGAATCCTTATATCCTTGATTATAAAGAGAGACACATTAATGCACAAGAATGCACTCACAATTTGCAGGAACCGGTGGAAGAAGAAACTGATGAACCTGAAAGCTCATTGGATGAAAAAGAGGAGGAAATTGATGAACCTGAAAGCTCATTGGATGAAAAAGAAGAGGAGAGCGACGAACAAAAGGAGGAAGAATGGATTAGCTACCCATGCCAACCTTCTAATGAGAGTAACTCTTTATCTCTTACACTATTTGATTATCCTCCATGCTTACCGGAAGAGGTTGAATGTTATGTTTCTGTGGATTCTCTTGAAATACTACCTATGAGTAAAACTTGTGAAAATAATTATGCTACTGTTATTTATGATAATCCATGCTACTTTGATAAATCTTATGATAATGCTTTGTTTGTGCCTGATATCGAAATGCATGGTACTAAAGAATTTTGCGTAGCAAATGTTTATGATAAAGCTCTAGATGATGGTCCTATGTTACTTGATAATATTAATTGTACTACTAATAAAAATGGGATTGGAGAGTTATTGACTTTATCTATGTGTCCCATATCTCTTGAGATTGATCAACTACCTTGTTATATTATTAATAAAAGTAAGTTTGAAAGTTTTAATTCCACTATTCTTGAACTTGATAAAAATTATGTGTTTGGAAATCATGAAAAGTATGCTGCATGTGATAGTTATATTGTTGAGTTTGTTCATGAAGCTACTGAAAATTATTATGAGAGAGGAAAATATGGTTGTAGAGATTTGCATGGTACTAAAACACCTCTCTATATGCTTAAAATTTTGAAGTTACACTTGTTCTATCTTCTTATGCTTGTCACTTTGCTCTTCATGAACTTATTTATTTACAAGATTCCTTTGCATAGGAAGCATGTTAGACTTAAATTTGTTTTGGATTTGCTTTTTGATGCTCTCTTTTGCCTCCAATACTATTTCTTGCGAGTGCATCATCTAAACTGCTGAGCCCATCTTAATGGCTATAAAGAAAGCAACTTCTTGGGAGATAACCCATGTGTTATTTTGCTACAGTACTTTGTTTTATATTTGTGTCTTGGAAGTTGTTTACTACTGTAGCAACCTCTCCTTATCTTAGTTTTGTGTTTTGTTGTGCCAAGTGAAGCCTCTAATCGAAGGTTGATACTAGATTTGGATTTCTGCGCAGAAACAGATTTCTATCTGTCACGAATCTGGGCTATTTTCTCTGTAGAAAAATCAGAAAAATATGCCAATTTACGTGCGTGTTCCTCAGATATTTACGCAACTTTCATTAGTTTTGAGTTTTCTGATTTGAGCAACGGAACTATTTTATTAAAATTCGTCTTTACTGGCTGTTCTGTTTTGGCAGATTCTGTCTCTGTTTTTTGCATTGTCTCTTGTGGACTTTAAGCGAGCTTTTCTAGACATAGAGAGCTGTAGCTAATGTTTTATTGAGTTCTTGCAATGTGCCACTACAGGACCAAGGTGGATTCAAATTTTTTGAGTACTAACCCCTCTAATGAAGTTTATGAGAAGTTTGTTGTGAAGGAAGTTTTCAAGGGTTAAGAGAGGAGGATGATATATGATCAAGAAGAGTGAAAAGTCTAAGCTTGGGGATGCCCCCGTGGTTCATCCCTGCATATTTCAAGAAGACTCAAGCGTCTAAGCTTGGGGATGCCCAAGGCATCCCCTTCTTCATCAACTTATCAGGTTCCTCCCCTGAAACTATATTTTTATTCGGTCACATCATATGTGCTTTACTTGGAGCATCTGTGTGTTTATTTTCGTTTTGTTTTTGTTTGAATAAGATGGATCCTAGCAATCCTTGATTGGGAGAGATACACGCTCCGCTTTTTCATATGAACACTTGTTCTTCGTTTTACTTTTAATGGTCAATGATAAAAGTTGGAAGCTACAATACTTATCTTTATTTGGTTGGGAAAAGAAAATGCCTCATATGTCTTGGATAATTTGACACTTGGCAATTGTTTTGAGCTCTCAAGTATGATTATTTTTTCATGTAGTTTAAACCTATTAGTGGAGAACTACTGTAGAGCTTGTTAAAATTGGTTTGCATAATTGATCTCTCTTAAGGTCTAGATATTTTCTGGTAAAAGTGTTTGAGCAACAAGGAAGACAGTGTAGAGTATTATAATGCTTGCAATATGTTTTTATGTAAGTTTTGCTGTACCGGTTCATACTTGTGTTTGCTTCAAACAACCTTGCTAGCCTAAACCTTGTATTGAGAGGGAATACTTCTCATGCATCCAAAATACTTGAGCCAACCACTATGCCATTTGTGTCCACCATACCTACCTACTATGTGGTATTTCCTGCCATTCCAAAGTAAATTGCTTGAGTGCTACCTTTAAACAATTCAAAATGCTTCTCAATTTGTGTTAATGTTTTATAGCTCATGAGGAAGTATGTGGTGTTTAGCTTTCAACCTTGTCATTTACTTTTGACGGACTCTCATATGGACTAGTGGCACATCCGCTTATCCAATAATTTTGCAAAAAGAGCTGGCAATGGGATTCCCAGTCCCGAATTAATTAACTTAAATAGACACTCCTCCATGGTATGTGATTGTTGGAAGGCACCCGAAGGATTCGGTTAGCCATGGCTTGTGTAAGCAAAGGTTGGGGGGAGTGTCATCATCATAATAAAACTAAAATAAAAAGGCACTCCTTCATGGTATGAGATTGTTGGCAGGCACCCGAGGATTCGGTTAGCCATGGTTTGTGAAAGAAAGGTTGGAAGGAGTGCCGCATAAACATAAAAATAATTCATGGGAGCCGCTCTTGGAAGTCCGGTTGGCGAGGTAGTTAGAGTGCCCACTGCCATTCGTTGACAACAATAAACACCTCTCAAAATTTTACTTTTTATGCTCTCTTTATGTTTTCAAAACCAAAGCTCTAGCACAAATATAGCAATCGATGCTTTCCCTCGTAGAAGGGCCATTCTTTTACTTTATGTTGAGTCAGTATACCTACTTCCTTCCATCTTAGAAGCAAACACTTGTGTTAACTGTGCATTGATTCTTACATACTTGCATATTTGCATTCATCATATTACTTTGTGTTGACAATTATCCATGAGATATGCATGTTGAAAGTTGAAAGCAACCACTGAAACTTATATCTTCCTTTGTGTTGCTTCGATGCCTTTACTTTGAATCTATTGCTTTATGAGTTAACTCTTGTGCAAGACTTTTGATGCTTGTCTTGAAAGTACTCTCCATGAAAAGTTTTGCTATATGTTATCTATTTGTTAGCAACTATAGATCATTGCCTTGAGTCACTTCATTCATTTCATATGCTTTGTAATAGTATGATCAAGGTTATGTAAGTAGCATGTCACTACAGAAATTATTCTTTTTATCGTTTACCTGCTCGGGACGAGCAGGAACTAAGCTTGGGGATGCTGATACGTCCCCGACGTATCCATAATTTCTGTCGTTCCATGCTTGTTTTATGACAATACTTACATGTTTTGCTTGCACTTTATGATGATTTCATGCGTTTTCCGGAACTAACCTATTAACAAGATGCCACAGTGCCAGTTCCTGTTTTCTGCTGTTTTTGGTTCCAGAAAGGCTGTTCGGGCAATATTCTCGGAATTGGACGAAATCAACGCCAAACCTCCTATTTTTCCCGGAAGGCTCCAGAACACCGAAGAAGAGTCGGAGAGGGGCCAGGGGGCCACCACACCACATGGCGGCGCGGGCCAGACCCTGGCCGCGCCGGCCTAGGGTGTGGCGCCCCCAGGTGCCCCCCTGCGCCGCCTCTTCGCCTATAAAATCCCTTTCGACCTAAAAACACCGTACCAATTGACGAAACTCCAGAAAGACTCCAGGGGCGCCGCCACCGTCACGAAACTCCAATTCGGGGGACAGAACTCTGTCCCGGCACCCTGCCGGGACGGGGAAGTGCCCCCGGAAGCCATCTCCATCAACGCCACCGCCTCCATCATGCTCCGTGAGTAGTTCCCCCATGGACTACGGGTTCTAGCAGTAGCTATGTCGGTATACTCTCCCCCATGTACTTCAATACAATGGTCTCATGAGCTGCCTTACATGATTGAGATTCATCTGATGTAATCGGTGTTGTGTTTGTTGGGATCCGATGGATGATACATTATGATTAGTCTATCTATAAAGTTTGTGAAGTTATTATTGCTGCAATCTTGTTATTCTTAATGCTTGTCACTAGGGCCCGAGTGGCATGATCTTAGATTTGAGCTCTATACTTATTGCTTAGATTGTATCTACAAGTTGTATGCACATGTCACTGTCCGGAACCAAAGGCCCCGAAGTGAGAAGAATCGGGACAACCGGAGGGGATGGTAGTGATGTGAGGGACACATGTTTTCACGGAGTGTTAATGCTTTGCTCCGGTACTCTATTAAAAGGAGTACCTTAATATCCAGTAGTTTCCCTTGAGGCCCGGCTGCCACCGGCTGGTAGGACAAAAGATGTTGTGCAAGTTTCTCATTGCGAGCACGTACGACTATATTGGAAAGCATGCCTACATAATTAATAATCTGGATGTTCTAGCTTAATGCTTTGATTCCTATCAATTGCCCAACTGTAATTTGTTCACCCAACACTTGTCACTTATTGGAGAGTTACCACTAGTGTAGATCGCTGGGAACCCCGGTCCATCTCTCATCATAATATACTCGTTCTACATGTCATTGGAAGTAGTATCAACTATCTTCTGGTGCCATTGCTCTCATATTCTATTACTGCTGCTGTGTTACTGTTACTACTGCTCTCATATTACTGCTACTTTCACATCACCCCTGTTGCTACTACTTTTCCAGGTGCAGCTGAATTGACAACTCAGTTGTTAAGGCTTATAAGTATTCTTTACCTCCCCTTGTGTCGAATCAATAAATTTGGGTTATACTACCCTCGAAGACTATCGCGATCCCCTATACTTGTGGGTTATCATTGGGCCTCCAAGAGCAGAGGTTTGTAGAACAGCAGCAAGTTTCCCTTAAGTGGATCACCCAAGGTTTATCGAACTCAGGGAGGTAGAGGTCAAAGATATCCCTCTCAAGCAACCCTGCAATTAAGATACAAGAAGTCTCTTGTGTCCCCAACACACCTAATACACTTGTCAGATGTATAGGTGCACTAGTTCGACGAAGAGATAGTGAAATACAAGTAATATGGATGATTATAAGTAGTAATTGCAATCTGAAATAAAAATGGCAGCAAGCGGACATGTAGCAAAACTTGTTGGAAACGGTGTTTCAATGCTTAGAAACAAGGCCTAGGGATCATACTTTCACTAGTGGACACTCTCAACAATGATCACATAAATAAATAACTTCTCTTCACTTGTGCTACTCTGAATTACTCTCCTATTGGAATCACTAATCATGTAGTGGCTACAAAAGCTCCGCTCAAAGTTCGTCAAGTACTTGACAAACACCATTCATAGGGATATCCTCATCAAATCATAATCCAAGACAATATCATTGCAATTTAGACCGAGTACTAACATAGCATACACACTGTCAACAATAGCTATGAAAGGAGGAATAGATCACATCAATACTATCATAGTAATAGTTAACTTCATAATCCACAAGAGATTACAATCATAACCTACGACAAGTACTACATGATGCACACACTGTCAACTTTACATCATGGAGGAGGAATAGACTACTTTAATAACATCACTAGAGTAGCACATAGCTTAATAGTGATACAAAGGTCATGATCACATAAAGATCACACCATGGGAGAGAAAGATGAACCACATAGCTACCGGTAGAGCCCTCAGCCTCGGGGGAGAACTACTCCCTCCTCATCATGGGAGACAGCAATGGCGATGAAGATGGTGGTGGTGTCGATGGAGATGACTCCGGGGGCAATTCCCCGTCCGGCGGCGTGCTGGAACAGAGACTTATGTCCCCCGAAACTTGTCTTCGCGATGGCGGCGGCTACGGAACTCTTCGTGGAATATCGTCAGTTGTGGTAGGGTTTTCGCGACGGACAGAATATATAGGCGAAAGCGCGGAGTAGGAGGAGTCCCGAGGTGGGGTCCCCACCTGGTGAGGTGGCCAGGGGGTGGCCCGCGCCCCCTATGGTGTGGGCTCCTCGTGGCCCCCCTTCGTCTCTCCTTCGGACTCCGTGAAGCCCCTGGAAAAATAAGAACGTGGCCTTTTGTTTCGTCCAATTCCGAGAATATTTCCCGTGTAAGATTTCTGAAACAAAAAACAACAGAAAATAGGAACTGGCGCTTCAGCCTCTTGTTAATAGGTTAGTTCCAGAAAATACATAAAAATGATATAAAGTGTGAACAAAACATGTAGGTATTGTCATAAAACTAGCATGGAACATTAGAAATTATAGATACGTTGGAGACGTATCAGCTGTCACGAATTTGAGCTTTTCTCTCTGTAGAAAAATCTAAAAATTCTTTAAAAAAATTATGAGTAATCCTCAGATATGTACGCAACTTTTATTCAACTGGAGCTTTTCCATCTGAGCATGTTAAGTGCCTCGAAAAAATTCTTCTTTACGGACTGTTCTGTTTTTGACAGATTCTGCCTTTTATTTCGCATTGCCTCTTTTACTGTGTTTGAGTGGATTTCTTTGCTCCATTAAATTTCAGTAGCCTTGGTTAATGTCCAGAAGTGTTTGGAATGATTGTGTCCTTGCTGAACATGTGAATTTTTGATTATGCACTAATCTTCTAATGAGATTGCTTTGAGTTTGGTGTGAAGGAAGTTTTCAAAGATCAAGAGAGGAGGATGATATAATATGATCAAGAAGAGTGAAAAGTCCAAGCTTGGGGATGCCCCCGTGGTTCATCCCTGCATATTTCAAGAAGACTCAAGCGTTTAAGATTGGGGATGCCCAAGGCATCCCCTTCTTCATCAAACTTATCAGGTCACCTCTAGTGAAACTATATTTTAATTTCGTCACATCTTATGTGCTTTACTTGGAGCGTCCGTGTGCTTTTATTTTCATTTTTTTATTTTAGTTTTCTGAATAAATCGGATCCTAACATGCTTGTGTGGGAGAGAGACACGCTCCGCTTTTTCATTTGAACAATTGTGTTCTTTGTTTTATTTTTCATGTTCATGGCGAAAGCTGAAAGCCGCAGCACTTATTGTTATTTGGTTGGAAACAGAAAATGCTTCATGTGGTAGTTGGTATATTGTCTTGAATAATTTGATACTTGGCAATTGTTTTGAGCTCTCAAGTAGATCATGTTTAAGCTCTTGCATCATGTAGTTTAAACCTATTAGTGGAGAACTACCGTAGAGCTTGTTGAAATTTGGTTTGCATGATTGGTCTCTCTAAGGTCTAGATATTTTCTGGTAAAAGTGTTTGAGCAACAAGGAAGACAGTGTAGAGTTTTATAATGCTTACAATATGTTCTTATGTAAGTTTTGCTGTACCGGTTTATACTTGTGTTTGCTTCAAACAACCTTGCTAGCTAAAGCCTTGTACTGAGAGGGAATGCTTCTCGTGCATCCAAAATCTTGAGCCAAAACCTATACCATTTGTGTCCACCATCGCCCGAGCAAGGCGACCCGGGAGGCAGTTTGCAGGACATTGACAACTCGTCTATGCTGGATGGTGAGATTGGAGAACATATCTAGTGCTCCCAGCTATTTATATGCTACTGGTTTCCCACGATCTGGGCCGTCGGATCAAAAAGCGACGGTTTACTTATTTGTGTGCCGACTTATTTGCTTGAAGAAAATAAACCCGCACTCCTAGTCTAAGCCCCATGCGTTCACACAAGTCTAGCGCGGGTTGATTATAGAACAGTAGAAGGTTCTGTCCATAAAAGTTATGCACATGGAATCTCACTTAGATGGAGTGCGGGTTCATTTCAGGGAACTTATATGGGTCCACTGGCAAATGTGCTGCACACAAATCACATGGCCGTCACTTTTTGATCCGACGGTTTGAATCAACCGGGAAACTGGTAGCACATAATTGCTGGGAGCACTAGATATTCTCTCGGTGAGATTGGATCTATGTGGTATGCCTCTGTAGCTATAGTAGGGAAACCGTAATAGGTGTAAGCTTGCACAGCCATCTGAATGCACGTGCCTCTTTTATTTGTCGCGGGCTGAAAACACGCACGTAATTAGTATGCTTATACTACAGCACTCCGGTCAAGAAACTTCCCGCAATGCGCGCCAATGGAGGCACGCGACTACTATGTTCATACCGGTCGCGTGTTTCTTTGCTCTCTTGCTTTCAATTTATTTTGCCGGTGGGGCCATAATACTAGCCGCGCACGTGACTTACTAATATAAGAAATTCGCACCTACCCGTGGTTCGATAATCCCTTTTCAGTTTTGAAAAAAATAAAAGGAAATGGTAGAATTTCAGAATTTAGAATCCTTCGAGATGTCCATATGTTATGAATTTCGACATTTTTTGCAAAATAACGCCATGTTTCGGTAAAATGGTTGTGTATTTTGCATAGACCTCCAATGAAAAAGTTGTTTATGTGAAAATGTATCTATAGAAAAAATTACATCCGATTTCAATGGCTTACGGCCGTTTACCTTTTTTTACAATCCTTAAAATTAAAAAGTAAAATGGAGTTTTCTGCCTTTTTAGATTTCGTCTAAAAAAAATCAAAACCGGAAAAATCCTCTCTATCATTTCTCAATTTCCCTTCTACACCTACCCCTTCTCCACCTTCTCTTTTTTTTTTTTTGAGGTTAAGGTATCTCATTCATTCATAAAAAACAAGATTCCGATTACAATCATTGTCCAGGGCTCTATTGATATGTTCTGAAAACATATTGTTCCAAAGAGTTTCAGATCCTAATCTCCTAACATAATCAGCACAAGCATGTGCTGCAGCATTTCGATCTCTTTTAACAAACATACATTTCCATCCTGGGAAGTTGGAACTATTATGAAGAAAATCGGAGGCAAAACTCCTCAGCTTGGACTGGCAATCATTCTTCCGATGGATAGAATTCACTAGTGTCAGGCAATCCGATTCAAAAATGATCAGTTGTTTTGTCCAGTTCATCGCCAGACGGCATCCATCCAATAGGGCGGTGGCTTCAGCTTCCTCTACACTGTGGCATTTTGTAATGATTGAGCCTCCCGCCAAAATTGTGTGTCCCATATGATCTCTAATAACCATTCCGGTAGCTCCGTTTTCTGTTTCCTGCACAAAAGAGCCATCTATATTTACCTTGAGCCAACCTCATAGTGGGGGTTCCCAGTAATCTTTTGCTTTGGATTTCTCTTCTTCATTCTTCATGTCGAGGATTGCTTTCTTGCCCTTTAATCTGTGTTAGCCTGGTCTGTAGCATCTGTAGGATTAGAATTCCAGGTGTTAGCATACGTAATAAGAAAGACAATAGAGTGTTGTATGGTGGACTTTCCTTCTCCACCTTCTCCTTCCTCCTATTTCCCTTCTCCACCTTCTCCTTCCTCCTATTTCCTTTCTCCACCTTCTCTCCTCCTCCTCCTCTTCCTCTCCTCCATCTCCTTTCCATCCTCCTCTTCCACTTCTTCACCTTCCCCCTCCTCCTCCTCTTCTCCTTCTCCCTCTGGCACCCCACCATATCTCCCTCCCTTCGACGACCACCACCTCCGGTGACCACCTCCAACGCCCTGCTTCGACTACCTGCTTTGATGCCATGCATGTTCTTCCACCACCGACGCCTTGCTCCGGCGACCTGCTACTGGTCCTCCCCTCTCGTCAACGCCAAAAGGAGGAACCATGGGCTCGGTTTCTTCTTTATTGGGTTTTAGGCTATTTTGTGTAAAATCATGTGGACAACTAGGTGCTGGTCCGAGCTTTTTTTTGAATTGCAAAAAAACTGGCACTGGGCCGGACTAGCGCATGCGACTAATATTTTATTGGTATCGTGCTGGAACGACAAGCGACAAGTACCTAGCCCACGTGACTAGTAGGACCTTACCCCTGGCGAGTTACCAGTCGTGGGTGGGAGCCCGTGACAGGTAGTCAAATTCCAGGACTGTTAGTCAAATTTCACACGCGAGCGGTATGCTATTATGTACTATTGTTCTTGGCATGCCCACCCATTATATACACCGTTATCTAGGGTTACAAGTGTCAAGATCATCTACGGTCGTAAAGAAAACCCTAGCGAGATACCTTGGCCCTGATGACAATTAATTACAATCGTACCAGATAAAATCCCTGGCCTAATCTCCACGTGGCTTGCACCCAAGATCATCATTGAGCGAGCAATGTCCAACGTCTGAGTCCTTGGGCCGAGTAGCTCTCTACCGGATATACCCCATCATGAGAACAGCCAGGGTGACGAGAACCCGCCGTCCACCATCCTCCGAGTGTTGCTTTGCTCGCCTGCTTTCAGTGGAGAGGTGGAGCGGGGGTGGCGGTGGTCAGGGAGATGAAAGGATATAGTCTTACTGCATTCAAAACATCACAAAGCAAAAAAGAAAAAGAAAAATAAAAAAGGTCAAATGCACATGTAGATAAATCTTCATATTGACAACCTCCCAGGGTAGGGAATATCAAGCTAAATATTGCGATCGCCAACACTCTGATCCTACGTCTGGATGTGGCCTAGGAGAGGCGTACGCTGACCCCCATAGAGATTTGGTTGAGGAAGATGCTCAAGCAATCCGTGCTCGGGCTTCCGCTAGAGCGAACAATGGCGAGACAAAGATCGAGGATTCGCTGGTTGAGAGAGGGGACGCCAACACGGCGCTTTTCCATGCCGTCGCCAATGAAATAAAGTGAAAAATCACATTGCTTCGGTGAAAATTGGGGAGGAGCTTGTTACCGATCAGGAGAGGAAAGTTGAGGCCTTCACGGAGGCTTATTTCCAGCTGTTAGGGAGGGTGCAACCCAAAGAGCACTCAATCAATCTAGAAGAGTTAGATATACCGATGGCTGAGTTACAGGACCTGGATGACATGTTTACTGAGGAGGAAATCTGGGGTGGTGGTCAAGGAATTGCATCCTGACCAGGCGCCCGGACCGGATGGGTTCATATGAGATTTTTATCAGAAGAGAGCGTGGCCGGTCATCAAGAGGGACATTTTAGCCGGTCTGTTTAAGTCCAGCGTAGGAGATGGTCGTGGTTTTGCCCGACTAAATAGAGCCATGATCACGTTGATCCCTAAGAAGCCGGATGCCACGGAGGTGGGACTATCGCCCCATTAGTCTGATACATAGCTTTGCCAAATTTTTCTCCAAACTAATGGCACACAGACTTCGGAGAAGGTTGGGTGATGTGGTGAGCACCAACCAATCGGTGTTTGTAAGAGGACGGTCCCTAAATGCCAACTTCATCCTAGTCAGGCAAGTGGCATGGAAGATCAACCAACAGAGAAAATCAGGAGTGCTCCTCAAACTGGATCTCACAAGGGCTTTCGACTCGATCTCTTAGAGCTTTCTGTTTGAGGTGCTACGGCGCATGGGGTTTGGTGAGCGGTTCCTAAAGTGGGTCGCCTTATTTTTAAACACGGCGAACACTAAAGTTCTCGTGAATGAAGTGCATGGACAAAGAATTGTGCATGTTAGAGGTCTTAGACAAGGTGATCCCACATCACCTATGCTCTTTGCGGCGCCTATGGAGGTGTTGACTGCGGAAATTAAGAAGGCCACGGAGAGTCAACTCTTCTCCAGGCTTACGGGGATCATGGAGCTCCAGAGAATCTTGGTTTATGCTGACGATGTAATAATATTCTGCAAGCCGCTGAGCATCGAGCTAGAAGCGGTCAAGGCCATTCTACAAGTTTTTGGTGAGGCCTCTGGGCTGTGTGTAAAATACAGAAAGACCTCGGCAACGCTGATTCGAGAGCATGAGGGAGATGTCGAGAGAGTTGCGGAGACGTTGGGCCGTGAGGTACTGGGTTTTCCCATAAAATACCTTGGCATGCAACTGGCGTTGAGGCCGTTGACTAAAGTGGAGTGGCAGACACTGATTGACCAAGTCATACACTTCTTTCCAGCTTGGCAGAGCATAATGATTCAGAAATCAGGGAGACTTATACTCATCAAGTCAGTGATAAGTGCACGGCCTATTAATCAATTTATGGTCACGGAGACGCCAGCTTGGGTGGTTGAGGAGTTGGTCAAATGGATGAGAGCCTTCTTTTGGGCGGGAAAGAATGAGGTCACTAGAGAACAATGCCTGGTAGCGTGGGACACCATATGCAAGTCGACTCAGTTTGGAGGCCTTGGGCTGAAGGTTCTAAGATTGCAAGGTTTGGCTCTCAGGGTGAGATGGTGCTGGTTGCATCATACGGATCCATCGAGGCCATGGCAAGGATTGCCTACTATTAATGACTCGAAAGCCAATGAAGTGTTACAGAGCTTGGCACGGTTCAAAGTACGGGAGGTTGAGAGCATTCTCTTTTGGAGAGACAGATGGATCAATGGGAGAAACACGGAGGAGATTGCGCCGGAGGTTGCGGCTTTGGTCCCAACGAGAAGAAAGAATGCTAGGAAGGTTAGAGAGGCCTTGCATGACGACTCCTGGCTCTCAGATGTTTTGGGGGAGCTGTCCATCAATGGGTGGATGCACTGCACCCTGCTTTGGGAGGAACTGGAGAAAGTGCCTCGAGATGGCAGCAGACCGGATCAGATCACATGGAAGGGATCGACGACTCGTATGCATACCACAAGTGCGACCTACAACATGCTTTGCCAGGGGAGGATCACCTGGAGTATGGCTAAGCCGATATGAAGATCTGTTCCACCTCTAAAGTGTAAATTTTTTGGCTGGTGATACGTCTCCGACGTATCGATAATTTCTTATGTTCCATGCCACATTATTGATATTATCTACATGTTTTATGCACACTTTATGTCATATTCGTGCATTTTCTGGAACTAACCTATTAACAAGATGCCGAAGTGCCAGTTGCTGTTTTCTGCTGTTTTTGGTTTCAGAAATCCTAGTAACGAAATATTCTCGGAATTGGACGAAATCAACGCCCAGGGTCCTATTTTGCCACGAAGCTTCCAGAAGACCGAAGAGGAGACGAAGTGGGGCCACGAGGCGCCCAAACCCTAGGGCGGCGTGGCCTGCCCCTTGGCCGCGCCGACCTGTGGTGTGGGGCCCTCGTGCGGCCCCCTGACCTGCCCTTCCGCCTACTTAAAGCCTCCGTCGCGAAACCCCCAGTACCGAGAGCCACGATACGGAAAAACTTCCAGAGACGCCGCCGCCAATCCCATCTCGGGGGATTCAGGAGATCGCCTCCGGCACCCTGCCGGAGAGGGGATTCATCTCCCGGAGGACTCTACGCCGCCATGGTCGCCTCCAGAGTGATGTGTGAGTAGTCTACCCCTGGACTATGGGTCCATAGCAGTAGCTAGATGGTTGTCTTCTCCCCATTGTGCTTAATTGTCGGATCTTGTGAGCTGCCTAACATGATCAAGATCATCTATCTGTAATTCTATATGTTGCGTTTGTTGGGATCCGATGAATAGAGAATACTTGTTATGTTGATTATCAAAGTTATGTCTATGTGTTGTTTATGATCTTGCATGCTCTCCGTTACTAGTAGATGCTCTGGCCAAGTAGATGCTTGTAACTCCAAGAGGGAGTATTTATGCTCGATAGTGGGTTCATGTCTCCGTGAATCTGGGGAAGTGACAGAAATCTCTAAGATTATGGATGTGCTGTTGCCACTAGGGATAAAACATTGGTGCTATGTTCGAGGATATAGTCACTGATTACATTACGCGCAATACTTAATGCAATTGTCTGTTGTTAGCAACTTAATACTGGAGGGGGTTCGGATGATAACCTGAAGGTGGACTTTTTAGGCATAGATGCATGCTGGATAGCGGTCTATGTACTTTGTCGTAATGCCCAATTAAATCTCACAATACTCATCATAATATGTATGTGCATGGTCATGCCCTCTTTATTTGTCAATTGCCCAACTGTAATTTGTTCACCCAACATGCTGTTATCTTATGGGAGAGACACCTCTAGTGAACTGTGGACCCCGGTCCAATTCTCTATACTGAAATACAATCTACTGCAATACTGTTCTACTGTTTTTCTGCAAACAATCATCATCCACACTATACATCTAATCCTTTGTTACAGCAAGCCGGTGAGATTGACAACCTCGCTGTTTCGTTGGGGCAAAGTACTTTGGTTGTGTTTTGCAGGTTCCACGTTGGCACCGGAATCTCTGGTGTTGCGCCGCACTACATCCCGCCGCCATCAACCTTCAACGTGCTTCTTGGCTCCTACTGGTTCGATAAACCTTGGTTTCATACTGAGGGAAAACTTGCCGCTGTACGCATCACACCTTCCTCTTGGGGTTCCCAACGGACGCGTGCTGTACGCGTATCAAGCACTTTTTCTGGCGCCGTTGCCGGGGAGATCAAGACACGCTGCAAGGGGAGTCTCCACTTCCCAATCTCTTTACTTTGTTTTGTCTTGCTTAGTTTTATTTACTACTTTGTTTGCTGCACTAAATCAAAATACAAAAAAATTAGTTGCTAGTTTTACTTTATTTGCTATCTTGTTTGCTATATCAAAAACACAAAAAAAATTAATTACTTGCATTTACTTTATCTAGTTTGCTTTATTTACTGTTGCTAAAATGGCTACCCCTGAAAATACTAAGTTGTGTGACTTCACAACCGCAAATAATAATGATTTCTTATGCACACCTATTGCTCCACCTGCTACTACAGCAGAATTCTTTGAAATTAAACCTGCTTTACTAAATCTTGTTATGCGAGAGCAATTTTCTGGTGTTAGTTCTGATGAAGCTGCTGCCCATCTTAATAATTTTGTTGAACTATGTGAAATGCAAAAGTATAAGGATGTAGATGGTGACATTATAAAATTAAAATTGTTCCCTTTCTCATTAAGAGGAAGAGCTAAAGATTGGTTGCTATCTCTGCCTAAGAATAGTATTGATTCATGGACTAAATGCAAGGATGCTTTTATTGGTAGATATTATCCCCCTGCTAAAATTATATCTTTGAGAAGTAGCATAATGAATTTTAAACAATTAGATACTGAGCATGTTGCACAAGCATGGGAAAGAATGAAATCTTTGGTTAAAAATTGCCCAACCCATGGACTGACTACTTGGATGATCATCCAAACCTTCTATGCAGGACTAAATTTTTCTTCGCGGAATTTATTGGATTCAGCTGCTGGAGGTACCTTTATGTCCATCACTCTTGGTGAAGCAACAAAGCTTCTTGATAATATGATGATCAACTACTCTGAATGGCACACGGAAAGAGCTCCACAAGGTAAGAAGGTAAATTCTCAAGAAACCTCTTCCTTGAGTGATAAGATTGATGCTATTATGTCTATGCTTGTGAATGATAGGACTAATGTTGATCCTAATAATGTTCCGTTAGCTTCATTGGTTGCCCAATAAGAACATGTTGATGTAAACTTCATTAAAAATAATAATTTCAACAACAATGCTTATCGGAACAATTCTAGTAATAACTATAGGCCATATCCTTATAATAATGGTAATGGTTATGCTAATTCTTATGGGAATCCTTACAACAATAATAGGAACACACCCCCTGGACTTGAAGCCATGCTTAAAGAATTTATTAGTACACAAACTGCTTTTAACAAATCTGTTGAAGAAAAGCTTGGGAAAATTAATATACTTGCTTCTAAAGTCGATAGTCTTGCTGCTGATGTAGATCTTTTGAAATCGAAAGTTATGCCTAATAGGGATATTGAAAATAAAATTGTTACTACAGCAAATGCCATCCAAGTTAGAATTAATGAGAATATAAGATTAATGGCTGAACTGCGTGCTAGGTGGGATAGAGAAGAAAATGAAAAACCAGCTAAAGAGAAGAATGTAGCTAAAGTTTGGACTATCACCACGACTAGTAATGCTAATGCTACACATGTTGCTGCACCTCCTACTATTAATAATAAAAGAATTGGTGTTAGCAATGTTTCCACTTCTAATGCAAAGCGCGAGAAACTGCCCAACTGCTAAAACCGCTTAAACTCGCTTCGTGATAAAACTGCTGAAATTTTTTCCAACATTGGGGATGATGATCCCATTGCTTTAGATTATAATGGTTTGAATTTTGATGATTGCCACATCTCTGAAGTTATAAATTTCTTGCAAAAACTTGCTAAAAGTCCTAATGCTAGTGCTATAAATTTGGCTTTCACGCAACATATTACAAATGCTCTCATAAAAGCTAGAGAAGAGAAACTAGAGCGCGAAGCCTCTATTCCTAGAAAGCTAGAGGATGGTTGGGAGCCCATCATTAAGATGAAGGTTAAAGATTTTGATTGTAATGCTTTATGTGATCTTGGTGCAAGTATTTCTATTATGCCTAAGAAAATTTATAATATGCTTGACTTGCCACCGCTGAAAAATTGTTATTTGGATGTTAATCTTGCTGATCATTCTACAAAGAAACCTTTGGGGAAAGTTGATAATGTTCGCATTACCGTTAACAATAACCTTGTCCCCGTTGATTTTGTTGTCTTGGATATTGAATGCAATGCATCTTGTCCCATTATATTGGGAAGACCTTTTCTTCGAACTGTTGGTGCTATCATTGATATGAAGGAAGGTAATATAAAATATCAATTTCCTCTCAAGAAAGGTATGGAACACTTCCCTAGAAAGAGAATGAAGTTACCTTTTGATTCTATTATTAGAACAAATTATGATGTTGACACTTCGTCTCTTGATAATACTTGATACACACTTTCTGCGCCTAGCTGAAAGGCGTTAAAGAAAAGCGCTTATGGGAGACAACCCATGTTTTTACTACAGTACTTTGTTTTTATTTTGTGTCTTGGAAGTTGTTTACTACAGTAGCAACATCTCCTTATCTTAGTTTAGTGTTTTGTTGTGCCAAGTAAAGTCGTTGATAGTAAAGTTCATACTAGATTTGGATTACTGCGCAGAAACAGATTTCTTTGCTGTCACGAATCTGGGCTGTTTTCTCTGTAGGTAACTCAGAAAATTATGCCAATTTACGTGAGTGATCCTCAGATATGTACGCAACTTTCATTCAATTTGAGCATTTTCATTTGAGCAAGTCTGGTGCCTCGATAAAATTCGTTAATACGAACTGTTCTGTTTTGATAGATTCTGCCTTTTATTTCGCATTGCCTCTTTTGCTATGTTGGATGAATTTCTTTGATCCATTAATGTCCAGTAGCTTTATGCAATGTCCAGAAGTGTTAAGAATGATTGTGTCACCTCTGAACATGTTAATTTTTATTGTCCACTAATCCTCTAATGAGTTGTTCTAAGTTTGGTGTGGAGGAAGTTTTCAAGGATCAAGAGAGGAGTATGATGCAACATGATCAAGGAGAGTGAAAGCTCTAAGCTTGGGGATGCCCCGGTGGTTCACCCCTGCATATTCTAAGAAGACTCAAGCGTCTAAGCTTGGGGATGCCCAAGGCATCCCCTTCTTCATCGACAACATTATCAGGTTCCTCCCCTGAAACTATATTTTTATTCCATCACATCTTATGTGCTTTGCTTGGAGCGTCGGTTTGTTTTTGTTTTTGTTTTGTTTGAATAAAATGGATCCTAGCATTCATTGTATGGGAGAGAGACACGCTCCGCTGTAGCATATGGACAAGTATGTCCTTAGGCTCTACTCATAGTATTCATGGCGAAGTTTCTTCTTCGTTAAATTGTTATATGGTTGGAATTGGAAAATGATACATGTAGTAAATTGCTATAATGTCTTGGATAATGTGATACTTGGCAATTGTTGTGCTCATGTTTAAGCTCTTGCATCATATACTTTGCACCCATTAATGAAGAAATACATAGAGCATGCTAAAATTTGGTTTGCATATTTGGTCTCTCTAAGGTCTAGATAATTTCTAGTATTGAGTTTGAACAACAAGGAAGACGGTGTAGAGTCTTATAATGTTTACAATATGTCTATTATGTGAGTTTTGCTGCACCGGTTCATCCTTGTGTTTGTTTCAAAATAGCCTTGCTAGCCTAAGCCTTGTATCGAGAGGGAATACCTCTCATGCATCCAAAATACTTGAGCCAACCACTATGCCATTTGTGTCCACCATACCTACCTACTACATGGTATTTCTCCGCCATTCCAAAGTAAATTGCTTGAGTGCTACCTTTAAAATTCCATCATTCACCTTTTCAATATATAGCTCATGGGACAAATAGCTTAAAAACTATTGTGGTATTGAATATGTACTTATGCACTTTATCTCTTATTAAGTTGCTTGTTGTGCGATAACCATGTTCACTGGGGACGCCATCAACTACTCTTTGTTGAATTTCATGTGAGTTGCTATGCATGTTCGTCTTGTCTGAAGTAAGAGAGATCTACCACCTTATGGTTAAGCATGCATATTGTTAGAGAAGAACATTGGGCCGCTAACTAAAGCCATGATCCATGGTGGAAGTTTCAGTTTTGGACATATATCCTCAATCTCATATGAGAAAATTATTAATTGTTGTTACATGCTTATGCATAAAAGAGGAGTCCATTATCTGTTGTCTATGTTGTCCCGGTATGGATGTCTAAGTTGAGAATAATCAATAGCGAGAAATCCAATGCGAGCTTTCTCCTTAGACCTTTGTACAAAGTGCATAGAGGTACCCCTTTGTGACACTTGGTTAAAACATGTGTATTGCGATGATCCGGTAGTCCAAGCTAATTAGGACAAGGTGCGGGCACTATTAGTATACTATGCATGAGGCTTGCAACTTGTAAGATATAATTTACATGATACATATGCTTTATTACTACCGTTGACAAAATTGTTTCATGTTTTCAAAATCAAAGCTCTAGCACAAATATAGCAATCGATGCTTTTCCTCTATGGAGGACCATTCTTTTACTTTTATTGTTGAGTCAGTTCACCTATTTCTCTCCACCTCAAGAAGCAAACACTTGTGTGAACTGTGCATTGATTCCTACATACTTGCATATTGCACTTATTTTATTACTCTATGTTGACAATATCCATGAGATATACATGTTATAAGTTGAAAGCAACCGCTGAAACTTAATCTTCCTTTGTGTTGCTTCAATACCTTTACTTTGAATTATTGCTTTATGAGTTAACTCTTATGCAAGACTTATTGATGCTTGTCTTGAAGTACTATTCATGAAAAGTCTTTGCTATATGATTCACTTGTTTACTCATGTCATATACATTGTTTTGATCGCTGCATTCACTACATATGCTTTACAAATAGTATGATCAAGGTTATGATGGCATGTCACTCCAGAAATTATCTTTGTTATCGTTTTACCTGCTCGGGACGAGCAGAACTAAGCTTGGGGATGCTGATACGTCTCCGACGTATCGATAATTTCTTATGTTCCATGCCACATTATTGATGTTATCTACATGTTTTATGCACACTTTATGTCATATTCGTGCATTTTCTGGAACTAACCTATTAACAAGATGCCGAAGTGCCGCTTGTCAAGTTTCTGCTGTTTTTGGTTTCAGAAATCCTAGTAACGAAATATTCTCGGAATTGGACGAAATCAACGCCCATGGTCCTATTTTGCCACGAAGCTTCCAGAAGACCGAAGATGAGACGAAGTGGGGCCACGAGGCGCCCAAACCCTAGGGCGGCGCGGCCTGCCCCTTGGCCACGCCGACCTGTGGTGTGGGGCCCTCGTGTGGCCCCCTGACCTGCCCTTCCGCCTACTTAAAGCCTCCGTCGCGAAACCCCCAGTACCGAGAGCCACGGTACGGAAAACCTTCCAGAGACGCCGCCGCCGCCAATCCCATCTCGGGGATTCAGGAGATCGCCTCCGGCACCCTGCCGGAGAGGGGATTCATCTCCCGGAGGACTCTACGCCGCCATGGTCGCCTCCGGAGTGATGTGTGAGTAGTCTACCCCTGGACTATGGGTCCATAGCAGTAGCTAGATGGTTGTCTTCTCCCCATTGTGCTTAATTGTCGGATCTTGTGAGCTGCCTAATATGATCAAGATCATCTATCTGTAATTCTATATGTTGCGTTTGTTGGGATCCGATGAATAGAGAATACTTGTTATGTTGATTATCAAAGTTATGTCTATGTGTTGTTTATGATCTTGCATGCTCTCCGTTACTAGTAGATGCTCTGGCCAAGTAGATGCTTGTAACTCCAAGAGGGAGTATTTATGCTCGATAGTGGGTTCATGTCTCCGTGAATCTGGGGAAGTGACAGAAATCTCTAAGATTATGGATGTGCTGTTGCCACTAGGGATAAAACATTGGTGCTATGTTCGAGGATATAGTCACTGATTACATTACGCGCAATACTTAATGCAATTGTCTGTTGTTAGCAACTTAATACTGGAGGGGGTTCGGATGATAACCTGAAGGTGGACTTTTTAGGCATAGATGCATGCTGGATAGCGGTCTATGTACTTTGTCGTAATGCCCAATTAAATCTCACAATACTCATCATAATATGTATGTGCATGGTCATGCCCTCTTTATTTGTCAATTGCCCAACTGTAATTTGTTCACCCAACATGCTGTTATCTTATGGGAGAGACACCTCTAGTGAACTGTGGACCCCGGTCCAATTCTCTATACTGAAATACAATCTACTGCAATACTGTTCTACTGTTTTTCTGCAAACAATCATCATCCACACTATACATCTAATCCTTTGTTACAGCAAGCCGGTGAGATTGACAACCTCGCTGTTTCGTTGGGGCAAAGTACTTTGGTTGTGTTGTGCAGGTTCCACGTTGGCGCCGGAATCTCTGGTGTTGCGCCGCACTACATCCCGCCGCCATCAACCTTCAACGTGCTTCTTGGCTCCTACTGGTTCGATAAACCTTGGTTTCATACTGAGGAAAAACTTGCCGCTGTACGCATCACACCTTCCTCTTGGGGTTCCCAACGGACGCGTGCTGTACGCGTATCAGCTGGCTGGCGATAAGGCGCATGCTTTGGACTTCGGATAGGAGGGCGCGGCATGGTCTGCAGGATCATCCGGATCCATGCGCTACTTGCCTTCAGGAGGAGGATAACGTCGATCATATCCTTTCGTAGTGCCCGTATGTCAAGATGGTCTGGTTTGGCTGCTTGAGAAGACTAGGATCACAGCTCCATGAACCGCAAGAGAACATCAATCTAGAGAGATGGTGGATGGAGGCGAGGAGGAGGCTGCGGAGAGAGAATATGAGAGGCTTTGACACACTCGTCTTGATGATTGTTTGGACTCTTTGGAAGCAGAGGAATGCCCGTGTTTTCGGGAACTTAGAGAGGCATATTACGAGATTTAGTTCTACAAAAGTTCAGTCTTTGGTGGGCTGCGAGGAGAGGTGAGCGGAGAGTCATATTGCGAGAGTAGATTTCTAGGTTTTAGTGGCATGCGAGGGTTGACCGAGGGCAGATGTTCGCATCCCGTCGGTTTCTTGTAATTTGTGTTGCTCTCTTCTATAAAGATTTAACACGCCGTTCACCTGCCCGCGAAAAAAAAGACAACCTCCCAACCGTAGGCCCCCAACCGCATCGACGCGAATGTGTTACTTACATATTATTCTTGGGATTCAACGCTCTGTTACAAGGCTTCTGTCTAGGGTGTTTTTGTGGATGATAGCCCGAGTCAATTTTGCTGCAAAAAACTGTAGATTACTGAAGAATGGTCACTATTGTTGTTTGAAACATTATCCAACAAACTGTAAATCACCCCCCCCCCCCCCCCCCCCACAGATCACCAGTGTACGTATAAAGATGGAGTAAAAGGGTTAATCCAGCCGCTGGCTGTTGATCATCAACATTGCCGACCGTCCTAGTAAGGACGAAAGCACACAAAATCACATATGACAGAAGCCCTGACAGTGAAGAGGGCACATAAAGATACCTTAAATCCATTTTATTATGATCCATTTCACAAAAATATAAATTGTGCTAAAGATGCAAAGTTGTTTTCTTCTTATTCTAAATCCAAAAAGAAGATGGATACTAATTGCAACTGATTTAAAAGGGAGATTAATCTTAAGTAAATCAATTGGGAGATACTTCTCCATCATCGTTTACAATCTTCCAATCCCACTGATGATCGAGTATAAAAAATCATTTGTGAAGGCCCTCTTATTCACAAATGGTTGGGCTAGCCGTCGAATCTCTTTTTCTTTCTTCTTTTTTTTTAAAAAAAATAGGAAGTTAAAACCCCGGCTTCTGCATCGTGATAATGCACATGGCCTTTTATTAAAACGTCTTATATATTTGGTCTTACAACTCAATCATAGCCTACAGTTGATACAAGAATCAACCAGCGAAACAAATAGAACATAGTCTCATTACACATCACTGTAGCCTCTTAGTATGACGCCAGCCAGCTAGGCACAAGATATCCTGAGCGACCGAAGCCGTGTGCATCCAGAAACCATGGCATCCCGCTGTCCCTCCGGCGAAAGGAGGGCTCATAACTGAACCCAGTGTGCCATCATATGGATAACCTGCAAGAAGTGAAAAGATTATTTTTTGTTAAAAATATTATCATTTCTTACCCTCCAAATAGACCAACATAAATAAAAAAGCCGAATTCGGATGAAAGCTTTAGATTGTATATCTACTCCATTTAACCAATTACCAAACATATTCGTAATATTGGTTGGAGGTGGAAGATTAAAAGTAAAATTGACCATGTGCCAAAGAAGTTTAGCTAAGGGACAATCAATAAACAGATGTTCGACGGTTTCCTGTTCTCCACAAAAAACACATTCCGTACACCCATTCCAATTCCGTTAAGCTAAATTATCTTTAGTTAACAAAACCTTGTTACTTTGAAACCACATGAAGATTTTAATTTTTGACGAGACTTTAACTTTCCATAGATATTTTCTCAGATAAGGGGTGTGATTACTCATAAGGTCCTCATACATAGATTTTGCCGTAAACAAACCATTGGTTGTCAGTCCTCAAACAAAGTTATCATGCTCATCATTTAGATTTACCCTCGTTAGTTTTCGAAATAACTGTAACCATAAAGTTCATTTGTTTCCCAACAACGCTCGTCTAAAACTAATATTCAGCGGGGTTTGGGCTAACACCTGAGCTACTGTTACGTTTTTGTGATGCAGTATATTATATAACAACGGGTATTGCTGCGCTAAGGAGGTATTCCCTAACCAAGTATCTTCCTAGAATCGAGTATTCATTCCATTGCCAACTTTAAAGAAACCTCTACTAAAAAAACTCATCCTTCATTCATTAAACCCTTCCAAAAGGGTGAATATGTGGGCTTAGCTTGCACTGCCGATAAGATCTTCTGACTTAAGTATCTATTATGCAACAGCTCCTGCCACACCCCATCCTCATTAAGCAGCTTAAAGAGCCATTTACTCAATAAGCATCTATTTTTAAGTTCGAGTATCTCAATACCTAATCCACCTTGATCTTTAGGCCGACAGACTATATTCCATTTTGTAAGCCTATATTTTCTATTAATTTCATCAGATTGCCAGAAAAACCTAGATCTATAGAAATCCAATCGTTTTCTTACCCCAACAGGTATCTCTAGAAAGGATAACATAAACATAGGTAAACTGGTTAAGACTAAATTAATCAGAACAAGTCTATCTCCATATGATAGTAATTTTCCTTTCCAGCAGCCCAGTTTACTTTCAAACCGTGTCTCAACTGGATACCAATCAGAGTTCCTTAGCTTTCTGCAGTAATGGATAGGAATACCTAAGTATCTAAAGGGAAGAGATCTAGCATCACATCAAAAGATATGCTTATACTGATCCACTTCATCCTTTGTCTTACCAAAACAGAACAACTCACTTTTGTTGAAATTAATTTTAAGTCCCGATAGTTCTTCAAAAATGCATAAAATCAACTTCATGTTTACAGCTTTAAGGAGGTCATGTTCCAGAAAAAGAATCGTATCATCGGCATACTGTAGTATAGAGATGCCACCCTCAACAAGATTAGGAATAAGCCCCCCAACCTGACCATCATCTTTTGCTTGTTCAATTAAGATGGCAAGCATATCAACTACAATATTGAACAACATTGAGGACAGAGGGTCCCCTTGCCGCAATCGTTTCTTTGTTTGAAAATAATGACCAATTTCATCATTTACCTTCACTCCGACACTCCCTCCTTGCACAAATTGATAAAACTTTTCATTCTCAAAGCTTGTTGTAAAGTCATTGAATCTCTTGTGAAAGTTATCCTTTTGAACACGATTTATTAATCAGCCGTGTGCGATGTGGAGGTCCATCTCCTACCCATGTGTTTTGACGGTTCTGTAAAATGTGTGAGATGAGCCATCCAAGCAACCATGCATGTTCGATCAAGAAATGAGCCTAGCTGAATTTGTTAGGGAAGTAGATGTACAACCCAGCCACTTAGGTTCAAGTCCCCAGGGACGCGAATTCAAGTTCTTATATTATTTAAAAACAAAATCACTGTAGGGGCTTCCCCTACCGTATTCCTTTCAAAAAAAAGGCATGTTCGATCTGTACTAGTGAGTAGCCCCTCTGAATCTAATTGTGGTAAGAAAATCAAAATGCAATTCTCAAGAATTAACTAAATGGAGATTTTCACTTCCAGAGGAACTTTCATTATTATTTCTTTACAAAAACCTTAAGACAACCACCCATAGCGATGATCTAAGTTGCAGGTACAAATCTCTAAATTTGAACTTGTAGTGATTGCCTATCTTCCATCTCACTGTTTGGAGCCTTCAACTTTTTTTTTTGGTTAGTTCTTCTACACGAGCTGCTACCTGCTAGTGTGTTTCGTCAATGTGTATGTTCGTTTAGCCTTCAAATCTACAATATAGTACAAATAATGTTCGATAGGATGTTTAGGCTTAAATCCCCAGTTGATTATTAAGGAAATGTACACGTACGGTAACACCGAGCAAACAACTGCTCTGACACATATAGTTAGAGCTAGCTTACCGACCATGATCTTTCGGTGCGATCATAAAGAAACCACTGTCATGTCCAAGAGGGAGACCCCCTAGCTAGCTAGCTACTCTCGTTTGCACCACACTCGACGGACGCAGCACACGCTTCCTCCCTCCCGTAGGGCAAACCCACTTCAAGACTCAACCCCGCTCGTGATGTCATGGTGCCATCGATCAGTATGGCCGAGGGCGCCTTGCCGTGGGCCGTGCCCGGCTATATAAACCCAGCAGTGAAGCATTGTTCTCCACTTGTGCATTCGCCTCTTCTTCTTCCTCCTCCTGCATCCAACTCTTCACCAGCTAGCCAGTTCACTCTTCACTTCCTGCTCTTCTTCTTGCTCTCTCGCTTCTTGTGCGTACGGCAGCTTATCAAATTGGTGAGGAGGTCCTTGTTGGAGAAGCAGGGCACGTGCAAACTGAGATCGGAGCACGCTTCATGCATGCATGGATCGTTGTACTGCACGCGCTCCCCTTCTCCACCATGGCCTTCTCACCTAGCCTTCGTCTTCCTCGCTTCAGCTCGTCGCTCCAGCACATGACCACATTGTTTCCATACATCCAGCATCTATCATTGTTTCGTAGTAATCTATCGTCGTTATATCCTTCTGTACACATCTACTTGATTTTACTAAGAGACTTGTTGACACAGGGGGCAGCTAGCTAGAAATGAGGGGTGTGTGAAGCAGCCGCATGCAGATGCCCGGGAGACGAAAGTAAAAGATGAAGAGAAAATGACTAACATGAGTTGTAGGTAGGACAGTGAGGACGTCCATCACTCATGTAATTAGCTCTAGCTAGCTTGTGTTTGTACTTGCCGATCCACATTTCTGTTAAAAAGTAGCTACCTGAGACATCTTCTTTTTCATTCCATTCTGTGGGTTGTGCAAATAGACGTCATTTTTAAGCAAGTGTATATGCACCTAACTACGCACTGATCGACCAATTGGTTATTGGTGTACCTAAGAACCAACCTCCAAAAAGAAAGGTCTGTGGGAAAAAAGCCCATATGCAAAATGGACAACTGATCACCAGCTCCAGCTCATAAGTCGACGTAGTAGTACTGATTGAATTTGTCATCTATGATGTACAATGCATGGCATGGGCAAGATGCATGTCTGCATATGCATTCATCCATCTATCGCTTGCGTCCCCGACCTAGAACAGGTAGGCCGGCCGGGCCGGGGCTGGCTGGTGGCTTTGCAGCAGCAGCTATGGGTCTAAACGCAATGAGATGGTGACATCTGATTTGATCCATTTATTTTTGTGTGCGTGGAGAACTGGAGATCGACGACCTTGCATGCAACGCAGACTGAGTAGTGAGGTGCAGTGCAGAACGACTGTCACTGCAGCGGCAACGCTATATTGTGATGGAGCTAGTAGCATGCATGCGTTGCGAATGATTTATTGTTTGCATAGTGAGCAGTGTGCTACGTACTGCTGTCAATCACTTCTTGTTCCGACGCTCGCACGCACGCAACTGGAGATCGATGCATGGAAAGGGTGGACGGCCGGACGGGCGCGAGCGATTCCCGGGGGACCTGACCATCGATCTGATGGATGGGACAAGCGTTGCTTCTTCGCTCCCCTCTTGCGTTTCTCGGCCTTTTCTTTTCTTTTCTTTTGCAGTGGGAGTGCTATGGAATAGTAGGTAGCTTTCTCGTGTAAATTGTGGTCTTCAGTTGAATCAGAAATTCGTAATCCATTCGAAAACACAGAGAGCAATTTTCCCAGGATAGTGCCCACGTTGATGCAGTCCATGCATGCTCTAGACAGTTTTTTCCCGCCCACCTTTTTCAGCCCCTCGTCGGCTTATATATATCCATGTCTTCTCCACTAACAGCATCAGCAACATTGCTCTCCTCATCACTTCTCTCATCCAACAGCACCACAAAATCCTATGAGCTTAGCTGCCGTTGAGATGGCTCCTCGTTGCCGTAGAAACACGGGCTTCATCGACGTTCGCAAGCGGCATGCGGGCCATTTCGTGGCTGAAATCACCGCCGGTGGTGCGCGTGTGTGGCTCGGCACCTTCTACACGAAGGTGGTTGTTGCCCACGCATACGACGTTGCGGCTTGGAGGTTTGGCCGGTCGCGCCACGAAATGAACTTCTCGGAGGTCACGTCTCTGACGGAAGCCTAGAGTCTCGCTACTGAGCCGCTACTTCGCTCAGAGTGTGAAGCGCGGCGGTACAGCGATGGTCAGCGGTGGAGTGATACCACCCAGGCGGATGAGCAGTTCATGGCACAGTGGCGCAGAGACCATCACGGAGACGTCTAGGCCACACACGCATTCTGGAAAAAGAAGCAGTCATACAGGAGAGAGAGGAGGGTGGGAAAGCGGCAGAGGAGGGCCGAATATGAAGCGGAGTGCGCCAAAGGAGAGGCGTCGACATGGGGGCCTAATGATGGACGGTGGCTGTGGAACCTCTCAAGTACCGCTTCAGAGGACACCCCCAGCGAGGACGAAGATTTCGACAACTGATTAGTACGCGTGTGTCGAGTCCGTGTGTCTAGCGGGTCATGTGTCGACCTAGTGTTAAGTGCTTTATTCGTGTGTGAGTGTACTTCTTTAAGTGTTTTGGTTTGTGTGTGGGTGTAGTTCTTTAAGTGTTTTGGTTCGTGTGTGGGTGTAGTTCTTTAAGTGTTTCGGTTCGTGTGTGGGTCTAGTTCTTTAAGTGCTTTGGTTTGTGTGTGGGTCTAGTTATTTAATTGTTGTGTAACGTGTGTGGGTCTCAAGTTCTTAAGTGTATCGTTATTTTTTGTCATCGGAAATCGAGCATCGGCGGGTGGGAATGGCCCCAAAACTTAGGCAAATTCTGGACGTGTAGGGGGGGCTCCCTCGGCGGTGAATCGGAGGGGAATCTTGAGATCATATGGGATGATCCTTGTTACCACATGTACCTATGACCTAACCAAGCTCAAATGGAGCATATGCCCACCGGGGGACCCCCGCTGGGATGTAGTCAAAGGGGTAGATCTCGCGGTCAATAGAACTAGGATTTCGTCAGAAATCGAGCATCGGAGGGTGGGAATAGCCCCAAAACTTGTGTGTCTCCACATGGCATGCACACAAGTGATTTGAGATGGTTTTGGATCCAAGGCTAAACCCCCAGGTGTATCCGTCTTCACGGACATGGGGTTCCGACACTTAGGCAGATTCTAGACATGTAGGGGGGAACTCCTTGGGTGGTGAACCAGAGGAAGGTACCAGGATCGGATTTGGATGTTCTCTGGTTCTCCTTCTGCGCTCCGTGGATCCGGTGCGCGACTCATCGTCACGATGCTGTCTTCTGGTGCATACCACACCTTCCTCGGAACACCAACAGTCTGTACCAACAAATCAGCTCTCTCGATCCTGAACGCCACAGTTTCGGCTGTGCTGCAGTATGTCAGATGGTCGGAAACTCCCTGCACGTTTGATAGGGCGGATCACCCCACCATCATTCCGAAGGAGTGCTGCGCCTTGGTTGTAAGTCCCCGCATAGACGGGTATGATTTCTCCAAGTGCCTCATGGACGGCGGAGCCAACCTGAACATTATGTACCTGGAGACTCTGGAGAAAATGCAGCTTACCAAGGAACAGCTCAAGCACAGCACCACCGAGTTCCACGGGGTGGTTCCGGGTAAAAAAGCAAACTCTCTGTACAGCATCAGACTTCCCGTGGCCTTCGGCGATGTTAATAATTTCCGCGAAGAGATGATCACGTTCGAGGTCGTGCCCTTCAAGAGCTCCTACCACGTCATTTTCGACAGGCCCACCTACCACAAGTTCCACACAAGGGCGTGCTACATCTACAATAAGCTCAAGATTCCGGGACCTAACGGTATGATCACTGTATCCGGAGATTACAAGAAAGCTCGAGAGTGCGAGATAGGCGAAGCCGCCTTCGCAGAATCTGTGATATCCGAAGAGGAGCTGCAAGGCTACAGAGCCGCGGTGGATCCAAAAGAGTTGCATACCACCAAGAAGCAGATCTCCGAACAAAATAACTCGTTCAAGGCCGCGATAGACACCAAGAAAGTCGACCTCAAGGTAGGAGACAGCTCCAAGCAGGTGTCGGTCCGAGCCAACATGGACCCCAAATAGGAAGATGCGCTCGTCGAGTTCCTCCGCGCTAACATGGATATCTTCGCATGGCAACATTCTGACATGTCCGGAGTACCAAGGGAACTCGCCGAGCACTACCTCAACATAAATCCGGGTGCCAAACCGGTGAACCAAGCTATGCGATGCTTTGGAGACAAAAAGCGCTGCGCCATAGGGATGGAATTAGCAAAGTTACTAGAGGAAGGTTTTGTAGTAGAAGTTATCCATACTGATTGGGTCGCAAATCCCGTCCTTGTACCCAAAAAGAATTCTGGAATACTAAGAATGTGCATCGATTACTCCGGTTTTAATAAGCATTGTCCGAAGGATCCGTTCCCCTTGTCGAAAATTGACCAAGTCATTGATTCGATGGCGGGGGCGGAACATCTCTGTTTTCTTGACGCATATTCTGGGTATCATCAGATCCGGATGAAGAAGTCCGACCAAATGGCGACCTCGTTCATCACACCCTTTGGTACTTACTACTACATCACCATGCCTTTTGGTTTGAAAAATGCAGGTGCCACCTACCAACGTACGATGCAGCGGTGCTTGAAGGACCAGATTGGCTGGAATGTACACGCATAGATCGACGACATCGCGGTCATGACCCGGAAAGGATCCGATCTGATCAGCGACCTCACAGAAACCTTCGAAAATCTCCAATGGTACAAGATGATGTTAAATCCGCTGAAGTGCGTCTTTGGCGTACCAGCGGGAAAACTCCTTGGCTTCATCGTGTCTCACAGAGGCATCGAAGTAAACCCAGAGAAAATCAAGGCAATCATGTGCATCAAAAGGCCAACTTGTCTCAAATATGTGCAACGACTAACAGGTTGTGTTATAGAAATTAGTAGGTTTGTTAGCCGTCTTGGCGAGAAGGCACTACCTCTATACAAGCTGCTGAAGAAAACAGACAAATTTGTTTGGGACGACGCAGCAGATACATCACTTCAGGGGCTGAAGGAAATACTCACCTCCCCACCCATTCTAGCAGCTCCGGAAGAGTCAGAGCCTATGCTCCTCTACCTGGCAGCTTCCAACAAGGTCATCAGTCTCGTTATCATGGTGGAGCGAAAGGAAGAAGGTCTTGAACACAGAGTTCAGAGGCCAGTCTATTACATTAGCGAGGTGCTGACGGAATCTAAACAACGATACCCTCACTTTCAGAAGCTAGCCTACGGTGTGTTCCTAGGTAGCCGGAAGCTGAGACACTACTTCCAAGAGCATCCCATGACGGTTGTGAGCAAGGCTCCACTGTCAACGATTCTTAACAACGCTGACGCACCAAGACGCATAGCAAAGTGGGGCATAGAACTATCCGTCTTCGACATCAACTACAAAGCAAGAACCTCGATTAAGTCCCAGATTTTGGCGGATTTCGTCACTGATTGGACAGAGGCTCCAGATGCCGAACCTGAGCTGGAACCTGAAACTTGGGTCATGCACTTCGACGGATCCAAGCAACATCAAGACTCGAGGGCTGGAGTTACCCTGAAGTTCCCAACCGGAGAAGAACTGCAGTACGTTCTGCAGATCCACTTCGAAGCTACAAACAACATGGCGGAATACGAGGCTCTACTACACGGTCTGCGCATTGCTAAGGAAATTGGGATCAAACACATCATATGTTGTGGAGATTCTGACTTGGTGGCACAACAAGTAGCCGGAACCTGGAATGCCAGAAACTCCATCATGGCGGCTTATAGAGATAAAGTTGATGAGATCGCCAAGTGCTTCCTCGGATATGAAGTCAAGTACGTCAGGAGACATGATAACACAACAACAGATATGCTTTCCAAGCTCGGATCTGGCAGGAAACCCATTCCTCCTGGAATTTTCCTTGAGCACCTATGGATACCCTCGGTGAAGGGCGCTAACCCGGAAAACCCAGATGTGGCAATATCTCCGGCTAAGGAGGTGATGGTAATCACTCCGTCTTGGACCAAGCCTTTCCTGGATTACCTCATGGACCGCAATAAGTTGCCGGAGGACGAAGTCCTCGCACAACAGGTCATCAGACGAGCAAGATCCTACACAATAGTTGATGGACAGCTCTACAAAAGAAGCGCAAACAAGGTATTTCTAAAATGCGTCTCAACTCAAGATGGCATTGAAATCCTCAAAGAGATCCACGCAGCTGATTGCAGGCACCACGCCGCTCCCAGGTCCCTCGTTGCAAAAGCTTTTCGGCAACGATTTTACTGGCTCACATCTAAAGAAGATGCTGATAAAATAGTGAAAACCTGTCGAGGTTGCCAGTACTACACTATTCAACCAAATGCTCTGGCTCAGGAGCTGAAGACCATCCCTATCACTTGGCCGTTCGCGGTCTGGGGGCTAGATATGGTCGGAAAACTGAAAAAATCATCTCTTGGCGGTTTTGAGTACCTCTTGGTCTCTATTGACGAGTTCAGTAAATGGATCGAGGCAAAGCCAGTGAGAAAAGCCGATGGTGCTACATCACTAAAATTCGTCTACAGCCTCGTGGTGAGACACGGCATCCCACACAACATAATCATAGACAATGACACAAACTTCGCTCAAGGAGAATTAAAGGATTATTGCATTGACGTAGGGATCCGGCTGGATCTTGCATCTATGGCGCATCCACAGTCCAATGGGCAGGTCAAACGAGCCAATGGCCTCATACTAGCCGGAGTCAAACCTCGCCTTGAGGAACCGCTGCGCCGTGCAGCCGGAGCTTGGGATGAGGAGTTAGATTCTATTCTGTGGAGTTTACGAACTACCCCTAACAGATCAACAGGGTTTACCCCCTTCTTCCTAGTATATGGATCTGAAGTTGTGCTTCCCTCTGACATCATCCACGATTCCCCGCGAGTTTCCGCCTACAATGAGGATACATCTGACGAGGCTAGACAGCTATCTGTGGACCAGTTCGAAGAAGCTCGGAATTTTGCTGACCAACGCTCCACCATTTACCAGTAGAAAATCTGACGCTATCACGGTCGTCGAGTTCGGAATCGCTTGTTTAAGGAAGGTGACTTGGTCCTCCGCCTTCGACAGGTGAAAGAGCATAAGTTGCAATCTCCATGGGAAGGACCTTTTGTCATCAGCAAAGTGCTACACAATAGATCTTACTACCTCGTTGATTTCCAAGAGTTAAAAGATAGACCCGCCAATTGGCACCGAAAACGCAAGCGAGAGGATCCGGATGACATATACGATGAAACAGACCGCCCTTGGAATATAGCAAAGCTACGTCCTTTCCAAACTTAGCAATTTTCGCATTACATACTTTGTAATAGTTATACATGATCAATGAAATAAAGCATATGGTTCACTCCTTGAGTCTTTTACCTCCTTTAGTTGTTCATTTTTGGACCGTGTATGTTTTTTCCGATTAAAACTGCAGAGCTGGATGTTTCCGCCTAGGCGTGTATAAAAGTTGTGATTTTCAAAATCGTCCTTTAGGACGTAAGCTTAAGTTTTCTGGTGGAAAAGTTTTTTGTTGCGAACTTATAGATTCCTGGTAGCGACTTCCGACACCTTGTCAACACCCGAATTTTTAAGTCCAGATGCCTATTATGCCATTCCTCGCAATCCCAGGAATATTGTTTTTGCTAGACATAATAGATTGATATCACAACACATCATTCATTACAACACATAATCGTCTTACAAATACAGGATCACATGATCCAGTCTCATTACAATAATAGATGGTCTATTGATCCATCACAAAACACATAGCAGAAGCAAAGTAGCGTAGTAGTAGTCCATTTATTCCACAGGCAACTGTTGACGTCAGGAGTGGTCCTAGTTGTCGTAGACGTCCTGCTGTCCTTCTTCCGGGTTCTGATACTCCTCTTCATAGTCTGGCCATTTGAATAGCCAGGGACACAGTCATGAGTACTTTAAAGTACTCGCAAACTAATACTAAGGTAAAATACTATCAACTATAGTAAGGGGGTTCTAAGCTCTAGTTTCATTTGCATAAAGCCAGTTTTATTTCATAAGCACTTTAATAATCAAAACCTCTTCAGTTGACTAACTCAAGTGGGAACATTAGTGTCATTCCCACAACTCAGGTGTGATTCAAGTCAAAATCACCTTTCAATTCAAGTCACAAGTCACCATTCATACTTTTTGAAAAGTTATGATGACGGAACAATATGGCCTTTCCAACTGTCCATGACCGCGGACGCGGCTATTCGAATAGGTTAAACTCTGCAGAGGTTGTACACTTGTGCCACAACAATTGCAATAGTTCGTCAGAGGTAACTGGCCCTGATTTATCGTACGCAGTACGCGAACTACCAATCCTAACCTTTCATTTACATACCCTAGTATAGGCACCTCTCCCCATGAGCTTGGCCTCCCGGTGAAAACAAACCGTCAACCCGGGAACTGCACAGGGCTTGGGTAGGACATTCACCTCATTTCACGTCATTTCACTTTCAATGGAGGCAGCCTCGGCATAACCCCTATGACGCTTGTTCAGAGGGAACCCATACTAAAATACATAAGTTTTCAGCTAAGCCTTACCCAGATTCAGGTATTGTGGGGGTACTTGTAAAATTGGAATGGTATCGCATCCGAACCCAACCATCCGTTTTTTGTAAAATTCACCAAGTCATTCACCAGTCATATTCACCTTCAAAATCTCTCAATAGAATGACTCATCATTCCAAGGTTTTCAAAGTCATTTCAATTCACAAGTTCCCAACTAGAGTAGTCACTTTTAATGTTTAGCACTAGCAACTAGTTATGAGGGGTGCTAAATATCTTGGAGCTTGCTAGGCTAAGTGTGAGGCTCTTGTACTACTCCATAACAAAACCAAGTGAATCATCAATCAAAAAGTAACTTTGATAAATAAAAAATCCAACAAAGCTTGTAAAGTAAAAACTTGAGTTAGGATCATAAAGTAAAAAAGTAATGGTGCCTTGCTCTGGTAGAGCTTTGCACTAATCTATCTTGCATTGGTAATAGCTTGCCTTGATTGGTGAGGTGATCAAAGTTTTCTTCTTCTTCCTCTTGGTAGAAGATCTCTTCCTCTTGATAGTCTCCGGTACTAGCGTCTATAAACGAATACGAGGATACAATTAGCAAACAACACTTAAGTAGACTTAATTAGCCTTAATGGCTCACTCAAAAAGATCTAGCATCATTACTTAACATTTATTCAAAAATAGGCTAGGGTTTCCTTACTTAGTATTAGGAAAATAATTTCCTCTCATTGAAATGTTGTTATCACCAGATTTTGGCCAAATCAGGAGGTGGGCCGTAAGGGAGATGGGCTTGGAAGATTACACGTGAAAGATCTCTGAAGCGGCCTTGCACGAAGAGTTTGGGCTAGATTGCCCGTGTATCTTTAATTATAGTAGATTGCATCGTAGATTAGAAGATAGAGTTTTACCCGTGCACGGTTAGGTGCACGCCTAAATTAGAAAGTCCCCTGGACTATAAATATGTATCTAGGGTTTATGGAATAAACAACAACCAACGTTCAACCAACCAAATCAATCTCGGCGCATCGCCAACTCCTTCGTCTCGAGGGTTTCTACCGGTAAGCAACATGCTGCCTAGATCGCATCTTGCGATCTAGGCAGCACAAGCTCCACGTTGTTCATGCGTTGCTCGTACTGAAGCCTTTTTGATGGCGAGCAACGTAGTTATCATAGATGTGTTAGGGTTAGCATAGTTCTTCGCGTAACATGCTGTCGTAGTGCAACCCTTGCATATCTAGCCGCCCTTACACCTATCTTAGGTGTAGGGGCGGCACCCCGCTTGATCATTATTTAGTAGATCCGATCCGTTACGGTTGCTCCTTGTTCTACAAGGATTAGTTTAATATCTGCAATAGTTAGGCCTTACAAAGGGCGGGAGGATCCAGCGGCACGTAGGGTGGCGTTCGCTAGTCCTAGGCAGGATGTTCCGGGGATCAACCTTGTGTTGGTTTTTAGGCCCTATCTAGGATCGGCTTACGATCACCGTGCGTGGCCGCGAGGCCCAATCCTGAGTAGGATGATCCGATTATGCGGTGAAAACCCTAAATCGTCGTAGATCTCATTAGCTTTATCTTGATCAAGCAGGACCACCATATATTCGTGCACCTCGTACGAATCATGGGTGGATCGGCTCCTTGAGCCGATCTCACAGATAACCCGAGAGCCGATCGAGGCTCGTATTTAATGTTTACGTGTATGCCATGCAGAAACTAAGCGAGGCATCTCCATCACCTTCCCGACTGTATAGGTCAGGTGGCACGCCCTTGCAATCAGCATCGGACGTGTGACCAGAAGGCTTTGCGGGCCGTCGCTCGGAGGGACCTCGGCCAGCCGCAGCCCTAGGTTGTTCCCGGCTCTACGGTGTTGCCCGTCGCTGCCCGCCGGTGGGTTTTGACAGCAACACATTCTGGCACGCCCGGTGGGACAGGCTTCGTCATCGACCACATCGCCATCTACATCTGAGATGGCGGACGGCACTCCAGTCACGTATGAGGATCTGACCGACGAGCTCAACTACGCGTGAGGCTCTTCTCACAGTCCCTCACGGGATCGGCTTTCGGGTGGTACACCTCGTTGCCACCAGACTCCATCCGGACTTGGAAGCAGTTGGAAGAGCAGTTCCATATGCAGTACCATTCAGAGGCTTCCGAGTCCAGCATTGCCGATCTAGCACAATTACGTCAGAAGCGTGGAGAAACTGTGACAGAATACATCCAGCGCTTCAGGAATCTTAGGAACCGATGTTATTCGGTTCGTATAACTGAAAAAGAAGCAGTCGAGTTGGCAGTAGCGGGCCTTGCAGCACCGCTCAAGGACATGGCCTCCCAAGCAGACTACCCCTCACTGGCGCATATGGTTCAGAAACTGTCGGCATATGAACAGCGCCACCCGGACTTGTACCAGGACAAATTCAAGCGTGCAGTAGTCCTGGTCGAGGCAGAGGAAGACGAAGTTTCTGCGGGAGATCAAGAGGTAGCAGTGGCTGAATGGACTCGGGGGGGAACCCCCGTGTCCTGCAAATGGGTAAAGCCACCAGGCCCGCCCAGGGGGTTTGATTTTGACGTGACCAAAACTGAGCAAATCTTCGACCTCCTGCTCAAGGAGAAGCAGTTGACGATTCCCGAAGGTCTCAAATTCCCCACGGTACAAGAGCTGAACGGAAAGCCATACTGCAAATGGCATAACTCGCTCTCCCATGCCACCAACGACTGCAGGGTGTGGCGTCAGCACATCCAAGCGGCGATAGAAAAAGGGCGTCTGATTTTCAACCAGTACGCCATGAAGGTCGACACTCAACCCTTCCCCGCCGTTAACATGGTAGAATGCACTTACCCTGAAGGTTGCCAGCCAGGGTCCTCGTTCAGCATCAACATGGTAGGACTTGGACACCACGCTGGCAAGGATGGAGACGAGGGCAGCTGCTCTCGTAGCAAGGACACAGAGGAGGCCGCTCCACGCGATCGGCTCCATCATGATGGCAAGCGCTACGTCACAGAGGGAGAAGTGAAGAACATAAGATATCAGCGACCCCTCTCTGATCACCTCCTCAACAAGTATGTGAGTCAGTATGACCAACGCCGACGATCCAGCGATGATGATGAAAGAGATCGTCTGGCTAGAGAAGCCAGAAGATATCGTCGGCATGATCGCGATGAGGAGGAGCACGAGCGCCGTGCCAAAGAAAAATCAAGGGAGCAAGACGACAACGACAGGCACTGGGACTGCCCCTTCTTCAGACACTGCTGGGATTCAGGAATGAGCCGATTGCCCACAATCGGCAATTGCCCAGAATGCAACCAGAAGAAGAAGGAGGCAGCCAACGTGTCTGTGTTCAGTCGCTTAGGGCCTCTCCCGCCACAAAGCAAACGCGCTGAGTCCACTCGGTGGGCAGATCTCGAGGATTCAGAAGACGAGGGACAAGAAGAAGAAGAAGACAGGTACCACCGGCCAAGGTGGTGCCCTGATGGACTCAGCCATTCACAAAAGCGCAGGGTTCAGCGATTGCGCGGCCTGGAGGAAGCCGAAAGGTTATACTTGCATACGCTAAGGAAGGCACGACCTGATCTGGCTGCGAAAGTTCAGCGAACCCTGGACGAAGAGGGTCGTCCACGGAAAATGGAGTGGCGCCCCAAGCAAAGGAGAGCCGATGATGAAACATCGGCTGGCACAAACATGGTGTTCATCCTCCCTTCGGAGTTCAGTGCTCCAGGATTAGATGAGGCACCTGTGGCACAGCTTGACTGCGGCCCACGGCCGGTTATCTTTGAGAAGCCACGAGAAAGGAGCTACAGACATCTGAAGGCCCTGTATTTGCGAGGTTATATCGATGGGAGGCCTGTAAATATGATGCTGGTGGACACCGGAGCGGCAGTCAACATCATGCCGTACTCTATGCTACGTCGGCTGGGACGCTCTAGCTCAGATCTAATCAAGACCAACGTGACATTGAGCGATTTCAACGGCCAAGCGTCTGACGCACAAGGTGTTCTGAACGTGGATCTGACCGTAGGAAGGAAAACTATCCCTACAACGTTCTTCATCGTCGATAGCACGAGCACTTATGCTGTTCTGCTAGGAAGAGATTGGATCCACGCCAACTGCTGCATTCCCTCCACGATGCACCAATGCATAATACAGTGGGATGGAGATGAGGTAGAGGTCGTCCAGGCCGATGACTCAGCCGAAATTTCAACGGCTGGCATGAACGCATGGGAAGTAGCAGGCCAAGAACCCCTCTCAGGTATCAATTTGGACGACTGCGAGCGCATCGACGTGACGAAGGGAAGGGTTAAGCTGGTTTTATCCACTGGCCTGACCATGTAGCTGAAGCAAAGCGATGAGCAAACGTGGCGAGGCTGATCCTTGTGATCGGTCCCAAAAATCTAGGAAGGGACATTACAGAACCTTCAGTCAGCGCTTCAATCATTATGGAGGCCGATCCCAGCAATCGGCCAAAATTATCCTCACCACATGTTCTACTTGTGTTCGTCCTTGATCCTACCGGAGCCGACGTACGAATTACAGAGCCGATATCTGCCATTCCCTGACAGATTCGGCTCGGGGGGCATATAGTCAGATGAACATGTGTAAACATGTGTGCAGTAAAACACTGGGAGCCGATTAGGAAAAATCGGCCAGTAAAATTTTTTTTTTCATAACATACAGCCGATGCCCTGCGCAGCCATCGACTCTAGTACAGTTACACAAGACCAAGGCCTACCGGCTCACATTGTCGCCAAGATGGTCAACCCTTTGCGTCAGTTAAGCTGTTGGTGTTTCATCTACAACATTGGCGCTCAGTGGAAGGAAACTGATCAATGGGGGCAAGTCTGGCTAATTCTTCATGATGGCTATCTCGGATTACCAGATTACCTAAGGTCAGGGCTTTTTTGTTTGATCTGAGCATCCATGCCGGTATTCTCGCCTTGATTGAGGCTCGGGGGGCAGCTCGCCCTAAAATGTCTTTGTTTTGGAGAGCCGATTTCATTGGAATCGGCTGGTTCCATATTAATCATTTGGAAGCCAATGGTAACATGTTTGGCTGATTCATCACTATTCTCGCCTTGGGTGAGGCTTGGGGGGCAACTCGCCTGAAAGTTTCTTGGCTCTGGAGAGCAAATTTGGTTGGAATCGGCTGGCTCTCCATCGCAACTGTTCTGAAAAGGGGTGCTTTGTTACAGAGGTATCAGCTTTAGTATCCAAGCTGATTCAGCGACAGTTCCAGGGCCCTTGTAAAGACACCTGCTCAAGACTAAACCCACGGCTTACTGCGATCGGCAGTGTTATCATCATCGGTAAGACTGGCTAATTTGGAGGGATGACTGAATTGACCTGTCTCGCAGATTATCGTGAGGGACCGATGCGTTGCCATCAGTCATTGAACATTGATTGGGCTAACGGTCGACAAAGTCAGATGAGGGAAAATCGGCTGAATCAGCACACAGGACATCGGCCAAATCAAAAGAAGTTTTCATTGATAATAAAATTTCTTACAAGGAGAAGCCGATTGTTCAACAAAAGGGAACGGATTACTACTACCAACCCTATGCTAGTAAATCCCTACTCTAGGGGCTGTTGCTGTCTTCGCCGTCGCTGAGGTAGCTGTCGCCATTGCTGCTGTCGGCGAATTCCTCGTTGCTGCTACTGTGACCTTCAGCAGAGGCCTCTTCCTCGTCATCATCATTGTCCTCGTCTGACCAAGCCCAGCCCCGGATACGCTTTGGTGGTGGTTCGTCGGAGGAGGTGTCGTCCTCCTGTTCCTTCTTCAGGTCGGAGGAGACGTCTTCTTCTTCGTCGTCCTCTTCTTCTTTGGTGACGGAGGTGAATTTACCCCGGAAGGGAGGGTCGTCGTCGTCGCTCTCCGCCTCCAGTACTCCGTCAACCAGGTACCGGAGGTCATCTTCCCCGTCGGTTAGGGGCATGGCCCCATCTGACCAGACAAGGTCTTCACCCTCCGGCACGTAATCGAAGTCCCACTCCCGCTTGTCCCAATGTTTGGGAGCCCGGCGGTTGTACGCCTCCATCTGGTTGTGCTCTGGAACCAATTCGCTTGAGGAAGAGGATTGGAGAGAGACGGAAGAGGAGGAAGAAGACGACATGGCTGAGGAAGAAGAGGGTTTTTTGGTGCCGATAGCTAGAACAGAGGAAGGGGATGAAGAGGGCTAGTCGATCGGCGCGGATAAATAATAAATCTGGTGGAAATTTAATACTATTGCAGTTTCCGAGGAGGTGATGCTAAAGCTATCGAATTGTGCAGAGAAGCTGAAAAGACAGGGCATCATGATGAAGAATACTGCGACAGTTCTGCTCTGCCACGACATGACCCTTCGAAGGAAAAACAGAGTGGTTTTGAAATTATCATTGCCAAAACCAGGGGGGCATGTGTTATCACCAGATTTTGGCCAAATCAGGAGGTGGGCCGTAAGGGAGATGGGCTTGGAAGATTACACGTGAAAGATCTCTGAAGCGGCCTTGCACGAAGAGTTTGAGCTAGATTGCCCGTGTATCTTTAATTATAGTAGATTGCATCGTAGATTAGAAGATAGAGTTTTACCCGTGCACGGTTAGGTGCACGCCTAAATTAGAAAGTCCCCTGGACTATAAATATGTATCTAGGGTTTATGGAATAAACAACAACCAACGTTCAACCAACCAAATCAATCTCGGCGCATCGCCAACTCCTTCGTCTCGAGGGTTTCTACCGGTAAGCAACATGCTGCCTAGATCGCATCTTGCGATCTAGGCAGCACAAGCTCCACGTTGTTCATGCGTTGCTCGTACTGAAGCCTTTTTGATGGCGAGCAACGTAGTTATCATAGATGTGTTAGGGTTAGCATAGTTCTTCGCGTAACATGCTGTCGTAGTGCAACCCTTGCATATCTAGCCGCCCTTACACCTATCTTAGGTGTAGGGGCGGCACCCCGCTTGATCATTATTTAGTAGATCCGATCCGTTACGGTTGCTCCTTGTTCTACAAGGATTAGTTTAATATCTGCAATAGTTAGGCCTTACAAAGGGCGGGAGGATCCAGCGGCACGTAGGGTGGCGTTCGCTAGTCCTAGGCAGGATGTTCCGGGGATCAACCTTGTGTTGGTTTTTAGGCCCTATCTAGGATCGGCTTACGATCACCGTGCGTGGCCGCGAGGCCCAATCCTGAGTAGGATGATCCGATTATGCGGTGAAAACCCTAAATCATCGTAGATCTCATTAGCTTTATCTTGATCAAGCAGGACCACCATATATTCGTGCACCTCGTACGAATCATGGGTGGATCGGCTCCTTGAGCCGATTCACAGGATAACCTGAGAGCCGATCGAGGCTCGTATTTAATGTTTACGTGTATGCCATGCAGGAAACTAAGCGAGGCATCTCCATCACCTTCCTGACCAGGTATAGGTCAGGTGGCACGCCCTTGCAATCAGCATCGGACGTGTGACCAGAAGGCTTTGCGGGCCGTCGCTCGGAGGGACCTCGGCCAGCCGCAGCCCTAGGTTGTTCCCGGCTCTACGGTGTTGCCCGTCGCTGCCCGCCGGTGGGTTTTGACAGCAACAAATGTGGATTAGGGTTTCCATTTAGTTCTTTGGAGAAATAATTTCCTCTCATTGAATCTTCTTAAGATTTAATCTCCTCAATTCATAAATGTGGGATCATGTTGACCAAGGTCAATACTTCCCATTTATCATTTGAGAAAAAAAGAGTTAAATGAAATTCATCATCTCATGCAATTTAAACAACTATATAATTTAAAATCCTCAAGTGAGCAATTATGCGACCATCTAATTAAGGACATCACATTACTTCACAACACTTGGGAAGGTGATTTAAATGAGGTGCTACACCTCATAGATTTAAATTCCTAAAATTTGAAATAGTTTAAATGGGCTAGTTATTGACTACATAGCCAATATTTTGCTTCTAGCCCATGATCATGTACAGAAGCCATGTGATATTTTTGCATAGTAAATTAGAGGGGTTGAAATGTGAATCATAGCAATTGGATTCACTTCAAAATTCATTAGGGTTGATTTTTAATATTTATTTGAAAACTAAAAAGTCTCTTACTTGTTATTTTTGCTATTCAAATTCTTCAATAGTTCTAGGGTTGAAACTAGTGGGATTAGTTAGATCACTTCATAAGGATTCTGGAACAATTTGAATCACCAAGTTTGGATTTGTGGATTTCAAACTATTTAAATTCTAGCAAAGACCAGTATTTGAATTCAGCTAATTTGAATAAATCCAGTTTGAATTAAACGGGCTAGCCGGGGAAGGATTTGGGCCGAAACGAGAGAGAGAAGCAGGCCAGCCCAACTAGCGCTGCGGGCCAACTGACAGTGGGGTCTACACGTCAGCGACTGAAGTTCACCGAATCAGTACCTGCGAACTGGAGCCGTAGGATTAGATGGAGATCGGACGGTGGTGCTTCGTCGTCGTCGTCGACGAGATGGGGTTGCTGTCACGGCGGAGGTAGGGGGTCGGCGGTGAGCTGGGGCTCCGGCGATCAATGGCGACGAGGCAGGGCGATGTTGTCGAGGATGGGGAGCTCAACGGTAGTCGCGGCGGAGCTTGAGGTGGCCTAAATCGATGGATTGCTCTGCGGCGGCTTGCGGGTCTCCGGCGTGCGATTGGGCGGCGGTGGTCACTAATGCGGAGCGGAGAGGGTGCGAGGAGATCGAGTGGAGGGAGAGGAGCGAGTTTGGTGTGAAGGAGGAGGCGCGGGAGAGGCTCTATTTATAGGGCACGATGGGCTGCGAGGGTGCCGTGGAGGTCGTCGACGGCGATGGCATTCCAGGGTGCGAAGGGGCAAGGTAGGGGGCGTAGGCGGTAGGCGACATCTAGCTGGCGCAGGGAAAGGAGGAGGAGACGGCTCACGATCATGGCGCGACGGGTACTGTACTGGCGGTAAAGTTTCTTGATCATGGCGACGGCGACGGTGCATGCATGGCCAATGGCGCGTGTCTGGCGATGTCCTGGCATGGTGTGGAGTGTGCATGCGCAAGGGGAAGGGAAGGACGACAGCGCTCGGGCGAGGCAGCGTACTGGCGCGTCCAGTAACGTGCCAGTGCACGCTCTGGCGCGTCCAGACGTGGTGATCACGTCGCGGCCAGAGGCATGTCGTGCATGGCTTGGATGGGCATCTTGTCTAGCATGCTGTGCTGAGTGAGAGAGGCTAGTTTGGCAAGGTTGAGTGGACCAGAGAGAGATGGTGAGATAGGGTGGCATGGTGGTGTCCTTTAGCTCGGCATGGTGAAGATTGTGATCATTCCTTCACTTTAATCAGTGCAAAAGGGTAGGGCTTGATGCAGAGGAGGTACAGGAGGTTGATGATCACAAGTTTGGAAAGGGGTTTAGTCTAAGAACTGGTGGATAATAGAGTGTATGACATTTGCCAAATGTTGCCTGCCAAGTGCTTGATGAAATGGCCGCATGAAACTTTTCTTCAAATTTTGAAAATATTTTTTGTGGAGTTCATTTGAATATTGAATGGAGTAGAATGGTGGTGGTGGTGGTCAATTTGGGGCTAGTTTGCAAGATTTCAAAAAGGGGCTCATCTTCTCTTTGATTCAAAGTCTCCACTTGTCTCATCTATTCTGGTCAACCTAGGCAGAGTCAACCCTGATGGTCAACATCAAACTTGTTCAACTTGACATGGTCTTGGATGAGGTGGGGAGAGTTCGTCAAGTTTGGTTTAAGAAAATCCCAAACCAGGGGTGCAAAGTAGGTAAGATATTATAAATGGGCAAACTGACCATTATCATATGTTAGTAGAATTTGATTTTTCCTTTGATTTGAATTGGGTTTCTTTGATGTAAAAGGGTTTGTTTTTGATATAAGAGTGTTTCACAAGCAATGGCACAAGCAATGGTGGCCTTGGTTGAAGATTTGAAAAGTTGGCCAAAGTGTATGTGAGTGAAAATGAGATTTTCTCACTATTTTCTTTCTCTCTATTTGATTTGATTTTTCTTGACTCAAAATTGATTCTTATTAGTTTAGGAACATTTCCAAACCATTGAAACCATTCCAAAAGGTCTAGCTCAAAGATTTGCAAAAATGGCCATAACACATAAGAGGTGATATTCTAATTTTTCTTATTTTCCTCTTTTGTTTATCTTGCTTTACTTGGGCAAGGTCTAGGGTCCATTTAGTGTGAGATTAGGTTTAGAGATGGTTTCACACCATTTGGGTAAGGGATAAGGGCATAGAACAAGATTTGGGTAAAATGGCTATGTACCACATATGCCTCTATGCATATGTTGCATTTGATTTTTAATTTGATTGTTCTTGACCCATTTGATGTTGTTGAGTGTTTAAATGATATAGAGGAGTGATCCAATCATTCATAACAAGTCTTATGGTCAAGATCCTCAAATTCACAAATATGCTATTTACTCTCATATGCCTCTATGGCATTTTTATTTTCTTCTTATTTTCTTTGGTTTCACTTTGGATTTGGTTTGATAAGTACTAGGTAAGGTCTATGAAGGTTTTCCAATCTTCTAAACAAGGTAGAAAGGCCTAGGGTAAAGTTTTACAAAAATATCCATAGGCATAGATGCCTTTTTCTTATTTAATTTCTTTTTATTTTATTTTAACTTGGATGGTAAAAATAGGGGTGAGATTTAGGGTTTAAGATCATTTCAAAATACTTCAACAAACAATCATGGCAAAAGCACAAGAATTAAACATGAGTACTATGCATAGCACAAGTTGTAATAAAAGTTTTTGTTGGTTCCAAAATTTGGAACTAGGGAAATTCATTTTCTTTGTTTTGAAATTTTTGGGATGTTACATTGGCTGGGGGCTTGTTTCCGCGGTTATTGAAGAATTGTCATTGGGCTTCGTCACTGCTGGCGAGCGTTTCCGGCTAAAGGTCTTCCGGCTCGCGGACGGTCAAATAAGCAAGCCGGAAAACTTAGAAGCTAGCACTTGCTTTTCCGACAAACGAAACATGCATATACTGATAAACGGATAGCAAGATAAGTTTTTCCGCCCATGCAATTGTTTCGTCCTAGTTACTTAAGAATATTTAAGTTATATATTACAAACCCTTGATGGGGCCAAAATGATGCATTGTTTTTTCCGCAGGAATAAGTCTTCTACTTCTCCTTAGCCGGAGAAGAGCGAGCTTCATCTTCATTCTGTGCTTGTTCACCCTCCGTTCCTTTGGCCGAAAAAGAAACAGCACCTTCATCATCTTCATCCTCAACTTCTTCTGCCGGAGAAGTGGCGCCTCCCTTGGATTTTTCCTTAGAACTGGTCCAGGTAAACTGGCCTTCATCGCCGGATCCGACAAGACGTGCCTCCGCTTCTTGCTCCTTGACATATTCTGCTTCAAGGGCTTCGTCAGAAGGAAGCACCACCTTGTCATAAAATTCATCGTGGCGAATGCGGCGCACAATCTGGGTATCATAACCACTGCATGCATTCAATAATGTGTCTACATTTGCGTTTAGAGGAACTTCGGTAGTGGTAAGATCGATGTCCAGATGCGGAGCACGCGCTAGGCACATAGCCAAAGACATTTGGGTAGCGCCCCTGGTAGATGAAGCTTGAAGATCCACAACCAATTCCGAGAGGGCATCCATTCTTTTGATAAGATCCCGGACATTGCAGGTCCTGCTCTCTTTAATTGACAAATTGTAGCATATTTTCCGACATGCGGAGATCAGATCATTGCAATCTTCTCCAGCGAGCCGGATCAGATCATCACGCGGGAACTGGTTGCGGCGGTCTTCGTCGTATCCGAGCGGCTCTGCACAAAATGGTCGGAGCTAGGAGTCAGTTTTAGTTCAAGGGATAAGTTTGACTTGGGAGTTCCGGATACTTACCCATGACATCTGTGTTGAGAAGGTCCCAGCCTTTCTCCGCGGTATTCAGGTAGTTCCGGAGCCCATGGACTTCTTTTTGCAGTTTATGCAGTGTGTCGATGTCAACCTTCCGCTTGATCACAAAATCAGCTTCCTTTTTGAGGAGCTCAGAATTCTTCCCGCCAGCTGCTTCTCTGCATATTCTCGCTTCTCTCTAAATCTTTATGAGAGGAGCGCAGGCTCTCAATCTCGGATGCAGTGGCAAAGGAGGAAGATGCACCTGTTAAAAGTTAAGTTAAAATCAATTCAATATTCGGAAAGTTGGACTAAATGGTAAGCTCGGCCGGAAACATACCCTGGACTTCCGCCAGCTGCTTTTCCAGATCCGCAATTTTTTATTTTTGTACGGCAATATCATCCGCCTGGCCCAAGGTGACGTGGCACTGTAGGGAGATGTACTTATACAGTTCATAATGTAGCGCCTGCTGTTCATGTAAGAGATAGAGCACGGATAAGTTTCCGAATACATATAAGTTTTTGTGTGTAGACTCTTTCGAAGCATCATTGCCGGAAAAATTCCGCCATGACGCTTGGGGGCTACCACAACACTTTAAAAATTCTTCAGTTTTGGTTTACTCAAAGTATCAAGGTGCTAACTATTGTTAGTTTCTGCCTAGATACTTGGGGGCTACTGGGAATATTGGTTTACCTTGCGCTTGACGAGCAGCTGGTCGAAGAAGTCACTGATTTCCTTCTTGTGGAGTTGAATCTCGGAAGAATCAACATCAGTTTTTCCCCATGCATTGCTCAGCATGGAGTTCAACAGGTCTTGCTCAAGCTCCCACTTTTCCGCCTCCGTCAGCTTGTGAAAGAACTTATGAGAATAAGCCTTCGGAGTGGAGTACAGGTTCGATGGATCACCGAAGTTGTCTGGAAATACGATGGCATCCTTAGCCGGAGCTTCAACCTTATCGTGGGAAGTCACTTCCGCTTCTTCCGGGATCCTATCTTGAGGCTCCCCCGGAGCAGCTCGCTTCGTAGCGGAGCAACTTCCACCTCCCTTCTCGCTGCTCACATGAATAATTTCTGGTTGAGCTTGGGCAGCTTGGTAGGGGGAGGGCTGAGCCTCGGGCGGAGTTGAGTGGGAAGTTAGGTTGGAGGTACTTGGTGGCGTCGGAGTAATTGCGCCTACGGCCGGAGACGTCTTCAGATACTTAGTGATCGACTTCTGGGTGTTAACCCGTGAAGCCGGAACTTTTTGGCTCCTATGACAAGCAAAGGAAAGATATAAGTAACAAAGTTACACAATTAAATTTGAGATGTGTTCTCGGATACTTACGTGGCGCTAGGGATCAGTGGGCGCGACCCTTTCCCTGCTGTGGAAAACAGTTTGAGGAGATCGCGCTCCGCCTTTTTGGAGTCGAGGCGTGGGGGTGGCTTGGTTTTGGCCTTTTTGGCGGAGGCCTCGCCGCTGGCTCCGGCTTCAGAGCCGGAAACCTTGGCGCGGGGACGCTTGGCTATTCGGGAAGTAGCTTCCTTGGGAGCTTGCTCCTCCACCTCCTCATCGTCCTCCGGATCCTCCTTCGCCCTTTCGGCGCTGGTGGGTACTCGGAGTACATTTCTAAAATCCTCCTCCGCCAAATTATTGAGCTGGAGAGGGAAATATGGAGAAGTTAAAACACTTCAAGAATGAGAAGTTAAAATGTTGAAGTACGAATACGAACCGTAGGACACTGGTTGTTGGTCTTGATGTCTTTTACAATCTCCGGGACCGGTTGGCCCCGGGTAATCTTCACAAGCGTCTTGATCCTCTTATTTAGAGAATCCGTCGGCAGGCTGTCGCGGGTGACTCGGAGCTGGTCTTCAACCCCGGAGTACTCGCAGATCAGCCGCTTATTGTACTTAAGCGGTTGGATCCGGCGAGTGAACCATCTGAGGGTTAGATCCATTCTGGTTAGACCGTCGTGGACTAACCAGGATATCCTCCGCGCTGCTTTATCCAATTCCGGAACCTGGATGTTCTTTACGTAGAACCATCCGGCATTCCAGTACCGGACGGACTCATGCGATGAATGAGGCGGATACATTCTCCCAGGGCAGAGCATGAATGTCATGCTTCCGCGGTTCACCATCACTTTATCCTTTGTTTCCTTCTTGACGCGGAAGAAGAACTGCCACAGACGGATGTCGGGGCGGATTCCGAGATGCCCTTCACATAGCGTCAGGAAGTTTGAGAGGAGGAGATAGGATTTGGGACATATGTTATGTGGCTGGAGGCCATATGTGTTAAGGACGGAGAGGAAGAACTCGGAGCAGGGAAGGGATAGGCCGCGTTCCACCCAAGCCTTGGTGAAGACATGTTCGTCGGGATCCGGCTTGGGGGTGATGGAATCTTTCATAAAGCTCTAGTATGGAGCAATCAGGCCCTCATTCTGGAAAGCCCTGAGCTCCAAATCTGTTACTTCGCACGGCCGCCATTGACCCTTTTCACCCTCACGATTCCGGGCTTTGGATCCCTTCTTTTGTTCCGCTTCCAGCACTTTTTCAGCAATTCTTGCTTGTCCTTCAAGCTCTTCTTGGATTTCCTGAAGGGTTGGGATCCGGCCTAAGGCGTTGGTGGAAGAGGCGGAGAAAGGTTGAGCTAGCCTAGTATCGGAAATGTGCGCTGGTAGGAAAGCTAAAGGTTCCGAAAAACTTGGTTCCAGTGCACGTAGGTGAATTAATGGACATGTTTCCGGCTGCATGCATATGGTGAAATGGTTTGAGTAGCCACAACTAAACTAGCTAAGCTAGGTATTGTTCTACGGGTCTGGCGAACCTTACCGTCAATGGCGTGGTGGTTCCCCGTGGTGCCGGCGAGGTCGAGGTCGTCAGACTTGGCGCGCGGAGCTCCGGACGACCACAAATCGGCGGTGGATGAAGATTCCCGATCAACCGTGCGTAGCTCGGGGCGAGGGCGGCCTTGGAGTGGCGGCGGACGAAGTTTCCTGAGGAAGAGTTCGCCGGAGTTCAGATTCATCTGGCGGCGCTGGCGCGAGGTAGGGGAAGAAGTGGTAAATGCGGTGAAAAGTGAGAACTTACCGAACGCGAGGGATATTTATAGACCCCGCGCGGAGATTCGTGAGCCGGATCCAACGGTGGGAACGGAACGGTCGCGCCGTTGGATAACCGCCACGTGTCTTAGGTCAAAGCGGTAAAGCGACGCAGTGGTGACCTAACAGTGCACCGCCAAAATTTCCGGATGAAGATTCGCATCTCCGAAAATTTAGCGCGGGAAAAAAGGAAGTTGAGCGCGAGTGGGCGAAAAATCTGCTAAGTTACCGTTATAGAAGAACAAATGATTTCCGGTTGAATGGAGTCGGAAACAAGGAAGTTTTGGAAGCTCTTCAAGATTTTCTTCGGATCCGGTTAAATGAAGTCGGAGGAATGATGAATCCCGGAGAACTTCGGGGGCTACTGTTGTGGGTATACTTTATGGGTGTATCAACAGCATGGCCTAGATCCGGCAAGCCCGAGTGGCCCATAGACGGTGATGGTGGCATGTGGCCCATCGAGCGGCCCAGTTGCTGTAGATCAAGATGGATGAAGTCCAGCCCAGGTAACAGGAGCCGGATCTTAACCGCCCTATGAAGATAGTCGGATCTGTGAAGCCCCATGAAGTATCCGGATCCAATACGGCGCATAATTAAAAGGTGATTGACGTGCACGGGAATGTAATATTCCGTAGTTAGGCATCTTGTATTCCGGCTAGGACTCTCCGTGTAAACCCTAGATCCAAGCGCCTTTATAAGCCGGATCCTGGGAGCCCTAGAGGCACAACCACAAATCATTGTAACAACGCGAAAGCGCCCAGATAATTCCAGACAAGCAGCAGTAGACCATGTCATCGTGCAAGTGTTCCGAAGCTGGGTAAATCGCGTACCACTGTTCCGAGGACTCTCCGCCCGATGGCCCCTACTTCTTCTTCCCTCCATGGGGATCCCTCCTCTGGAGTACCGTCAAATAGGCAACGACAGTATGTTCTAATTCTCTATAGCTTTGGTCAGCCACTACGACTATAGACTTTTTGTCCACTACCACACCTCTGCGGTCCAGGGTGTTAAGCAGTCATTAAGTAATTAAACAGATCAAAGCATTACACATAGTGACGTTACCGTTACCCCAAGTGGATCTCAGGTCATCTATTCTACTAATCCCTTTGTGACCGTCTTCAATCTAGAGGTTGAAGAACCACTCATACCACCTCAATACCTAGATCGGTCCTCGGAGCTTGGGTACCTAGAAAGTCTTTAGATTGAGGCACAAGGATGATAAACAAGGAAAAAAATCTTATTTAAACTCAACACAATATTCCCATGTTAAAAGATGCACATCAACGCTGCAAGCCTTCACCCAATCTTGCATCCCGTGAGGACTAATCAGTCATAACGACATCAAAGATCATAAACATTGCAAAGATGGATTCAATATAAATATCAAATAGTCTTACAATATCGCCAATTGCGGAGATCGAGATTACAATTAGATGGATTATGGCTATGGAGGTGGAGATGGCGATGGCGGTGGTTCGGCGATGGATGTCCTCAGCTGTGATATGGTGTTGGTGACTGCGAATCTCTCTCTTTTGTGGCGTCTGGGGCTCGAATTATATAGGAGTCCCTTCACGAAAGTTGCTAGGGTTGACTTGGCCTAGGCAATGGCAACCGATACGGGTCGGATCTGCCTGTATCTGCTTGTTGAACCCTCTATTGGTCTTCTTCGCGAGGCCGTTGACTTGGGAGTATTAACAACTCGCGATTCTTCATTAATTTGCCTAGATTTCGCCATAAAAGTGTATATTCTTGAAAGGAAACAAGTAAACAGAAGATTTTCACATCATGGTGGTAATTAGTTATTAATGGAAAAGATAGAGATATATTTTATCAACCTTTTAACAAATATGAGATTTAGACATGGAGTATAGATGCTAGATTATGCAGCTATTACTGGGCGATAAAGATAATTAAGTAAACAGAAAATATCCTTAAGATCAGTGACATCATCATTGGTCCCTAGATAGCAACCACACCTTCGACCCTTTGCTACCCTTACCATGTTGTCATCGAAGTATGTGAATCATCACCTTCCATTACCTTCATAACATTATTAACCCCGCGAGACTTGAGTACCTTACATGCCTGGATATTGGGATAAGAAGACAACCACATGTATATGGATCCAAATAACATAACTCACAATATCTCAATGATAATATAAAGATGAACTTGTTGATGCGGGGCTAAGCCTCGGCCCTGATCCCGTGAGGACTACTCACACATGATTAGATCAACATTCATAAACTTTGTATTGAAGATCTTGAATAGATTGAATAGTAGCAGTCTTACAATGCCACCAATTACGATGGGATCAAGATTACAAAGTGAAGAGTAATGGGATGGCGATGGAGATAGTCGTAGCGGCGACAAATCTTCGGTGTTGATAGAGATCTATCTTGTGGTTGTTGAATGGAGTTTTCGTGGTGCTTTCTTACTTTGTGTCTCAGATGACCTGGGTGCCTTCACGCTAAATACAGGGGTTGGTGAGGCGAAGCCAGCGACATGTGTGGTACGGTCACCAGGTAAGGGCGAGGCTGACTGTACCATTGTTCATTAAATCTTCTGTGATTTGTCTTCGTGTCTGGGTTGACTTTGTAAAGTTTCTAGCTAGCTCGTAATTTTCCTTTCTTTGCTTCTAATTTCCTTTCTAAAAAATGTCTATTTCTCCATAGAAATAAATAAAGACATGGGTTTACATATCTATGTATTAATTAGTGAATAGCATCCGGTATAGAGAGATATTATCATTATTTAAATAAAAAAAATGGTTTACACGGTGATAAAGATGAACGTTTTACCACTCATCATCTACTCGTCGTCATGCACCATGACCGAGGCTACTCGTAGTTGCGCAACCTACTAGCCGTGGGAGTGCCCTCTCCCGCTCATGTTGAGTGTGGCAGCACAAGTTAACGGCTTCCTACGGCCAAACATCCTATTAGAAACTAGGACCTCCATCCTACCACGGTCATGCTCGTCCCCCTCTGCCCTCCGCTGCACATGGCCATGTGCTATAGCGGCGACCCAGCGGGCTCTCTCCGCCTACAAGGCTTACTCCATATCCGCATCGTAGCGAGTCTGGTCCCTCGCCACGGTCTCCACCGCCTTTGCCATTGCGGCCACCCCCTCTTCCATCTCCCAGTTCTTGCGTTCCACCCGTGGACGCTAGAGGCACCTCACCACCACCATGTCCTCGTGCGCCACACGGTGGGTCATCGTCGCAAAGACTTTTGATAGACACATGCTTGGTTGTTGCGCCCTCCAGTCGTAGTAGGCCTATGACGTGGCAATGGTCTGCTGCTGGCGATCGACATCGCGCTAGATGGTCTTGAACAACGCGAACAGAGCGACGACGGCCTAGCTGCTGGCCTCCCTCTAGTCGTAGCGGGGATGTGACGTGGCAACAATATGCTGTTGGCGGTCAATGCCATGTTGGATGGTCCCGAACGATGCGAGCAGAGCGTGCTGCTCGTAGCTCACGTCCACCGCCTCGTCATCGTTGAAGTCGTGGAAGTCGTCGTCATCGAGTTCGCCAAGCTCGATGAGCCCGGCATCGGCCGCGAGTGGTTGCACCCCGATGCGAGGGCACGCATGGCCTCCTACGACTCCTGAAGTTACACCCGCGCCCCAGTGACCTTGCCTTCTGCCTCTGCCGTCTCGTGGAGCAGTGTTGCCTGCACAATACGACCCCATTCCTTGATGTGTTCGTCGCGCTCGAAGATGACCTAGGATGTCGCAGCCTCCGCCTCCTCCCCCATCCCATCAATGTAGGGCACGTAGAGCTCGTCTACACGGGCGTACACAAAGGTCTCCTCCTCTCCTTGAAGGCCGCCCTAGCGGCGATCTCGGCCGCCGCCTCGACGTCCGGAAAACAGGCGCACGCCTTTTCGCTCATGCAACTCTAGGTGCCGTTGTGGTCTAACATTGCTGGTTGCTAGGGTTTTTGCACTTCCGGCCGGTGGCACCGTCCATTTATAGCTGCAAGCCAAAGAAATGCCCACGTGGGGAAATGGCCCATGCATGGGAATCGATTTTCCGCGGGTTCATCGCGCGAAAAACATTACTCGCTATATGAAGTGGCGATGGGAATCGTCCTCACCATCCATAACGGTGACTAAAAAAAATTATGCGCCCGGCCGCTGAAGTTGCCCCTCGATCTAAACAGACATGTGTGCTCGGGCAGCTGATTTGGTGCCTACGGCTCGATCAAAACAAGGTAAAACAACACATTTGCATATTTGCAGGATGGAGATAATTTGCCACGTCAGAAAGCGGCCGCTTGAATCTCTTTGCAATCCGGGCAATGCGTACCGCAGCTCGTGACGGAAGCTTTGACGACGACACGCATGAGATGATCTTTTGTGGGCACACTCCAGCCCGCGGTGCCTTGTGTGGTCGCGTACATTATTTTTTTCTTTTTAACAGGGAAAGGGCCCCGAAGGACGCAGAAACTGTACTAATCTTCAGCGATGGGATTATACATTCTATACAAAACGAATTGGCTGCCTCTCACCTTTCGTTTTCGTCCATCCCATCCAAATTCGAATGAAAGGTGAACTTATCTAGTAGTTATATTTATGGAAGTAGAATACTACACACAAATACTATACTATAACCCGCAAAAAAATACTATACTATAAGTTTATTCTCTTCGTTCTCAAATAAGTGTACGTTATGACACGTTTTAAGTCAAATTTTATTAACTTTACCTATTTTTAGGAAAAAGTGGTAACGTTTATGACACTAAATTAATATGGTTAATTCATCTTGACATGTAGTTCAATAATATAGTAGTTTGATGTCACATAGTAGTATGTTGCTATTTATGTGTAAAAGTTTAGTTGAACTTAAAAATATTTAACTTCTAAAAAATGAAAACATACACTTATTCCGCAGACGATGGAGTACTGTGAATACTACAAAGATTCAGGGCTCCTTTAAATCATAGGATAGGCAAAACATAAAAATAGAAAAGGCATAGGATTAAGATGCTATGCCCATTTGAATTCTACATGAAGATGAAGTATGTTTAATTGTAGCTAAGGAATTTTTTCGTGAGGTATGACCTAATGTTTTATAGGATTTGCACTACAAGATTCCTATAGGTTGTGTTCCTATGAATCAAACAACTTATATAGAAAATTTTCCCATACTCCTTTGATTCATATGATAGGAAAAGTACAGAACTGCAATGTCATAGCTACTTGAATTCCTATGGGAAGATAAAGTATGTTTAATTGTAGCAAAGGGAATTTTTCAAGAGGTATGACCTCATGTTTTTTTGCTATAGGATTTACTCTACAAGATTCCTATAGAATTTATTCCTATAGGATATGTTTCTATGAATCAAATAACATGTGTAGGAAATTTTCTATAGGATTCAAATCCATAATTCCTCTATAAATCAAAGGAGCCCTTACAGATCCTATGAATCAAAGAACCCTAATGCAGAAATATGATTCTCGTTTTCGGATTGACCCACGCACGGAGGTGGGTGGTGCGTCAACAGCTAGCTACTCCGGAAAGGGTTCAGTTTCCTCTGCCCTCATTAGGCAAACACACCCTTTTCCAATGAATTAAAGATATAAATTTACTTAAAAGTTAAACCTTACTTTTTTTTTTTTGAAAATCAATATATATTAGGTCAGCAAGCCGCCTCATTAAAAACCTTCCAGCCCCCCCTTGGGTACCCTGGAAGGAAAAGAGTGCGTCTGAAACTTGCTACCTCACACAAACAGTTACATAGCAGGATTACAATCAGCACTAAGGCTGTGAACAAGAAAATCTGGCGGCTCGACATTCCAGGTAAAAGACTCCTCCTGTACCAACGCAAATTTTGCGCAACAGTGAGCAACCTGGTTTGCCTCCCGCCGAACAGAAACTACATTACAAGAGATGAAAGATAAACTAATATCCCTAATCTCTTCCAGGATTGGACGAATCACAGACCTATCCACCTCACCTTTTTGCCAACATTTCACCAGCTCGGCACAATCAACCTCACAAATCACATGAGTAAAACCTCTCCCTTTAGCATACATGAAAGCATCTCTGAGAGCCAAGGCTTCGATTGTTATTGGGTCTGAAATTCCAGTATAGGTTTTGCACATTGCACCACAGAAACCAGTAGCATCACGTGCCACTACTCTAGATGCCGCCAGATTTAAATCCACCTGAATACCTCCATCTGAATTGATTTTGGTAAAACCTTCCGGTGGCCCATGCCAGGTACACGCCGGCCTCAGAGGTTTTGCACTTCGTTGCTCCTTCGGAAGCTCCAAAGTATCCATAGCTTCAAGAATAAACTCCATGGATTTTGACGGATTGAAAACTGCCTCACCATGAGTCACCCTGTTCCTTGATGTCCATATAGTATACATCATCGAAATTATTCTTGCAATATCCTTCTCTGGAACAAGAGATCCACATAAGATGTCCCTTGCCCACGTAATAGGATGCAATCTTGGTAGTTTCACCAATAAAATATCTTTCGCAGCTGCCCAAAACATATGTGCATGACTGCATTCGATCAAAGCATGAAACATACTTTCAGATTTTGCTTTGCATATTCCACAAGTGCTATCAGCCCTGACATGCCGCCGTGTAAGGGTCCCATAATCGGGCAAAATTCCTCGAAGAACCCTCCACCAAAACACACGCACTTTCGGAATAACACAAAGCTTCCATAATCTCTTCCAAACATCAGTCGTCGAAGATGAAGGAGGAGCATCACTTCTGGCCATATCATCAGCCTGACCCTTTGTCACAATCGCTCTATAAGCAGATCTGACAGAATAAATACCTGATTTCTCATGAGCCCATGCAAGAAAATCCTCACCTCCATTATGTCTCAGAGGTATTCCAATAATTGCATCTGCATCAGGCGCAAAGAACAACTCTCGAATCCTGGTTACATTCCACTGATGATCTGCAGTAATCAGCTCATTTACCATTAACACATCATCATCATTCTGTAACCGACCCATTGGTTTCATAGAGATAGACCCCGGAATCCAACTATCATGCCAGATGGATATAGATTCACCCGAGCCAACTCTTTTTATCAAACCTAACTTCAAAGCCTCCCTGCCTGCCAAGATGGCTCGCCAAGTTCTGGAAGCAGCTCTTGGCGCATTGGCCTCCAAAAAATTGCAGTTATGGTAGTACCTTGTTTGTAGAACTTGAGCACACAAAGAATTTGGATTTGTGACTAATCTCCAAGCTTGCTTCCCCAACAAGGCCACATTAAACGCTAGCATATCCCTAAAACCCATGCCACCTTGGTTTTTCGGAATAGCTAATTTGTCCCAAGCGATCCAATGCATAGATCGTTTATCCAGATTTCCACTCCACCAAAAGCCTCCCATCAAAGAATTAAACTTTTTGCATGTTCCTTTCGATAGTTGAAAACAACTCATACTAAAAGTAGCCTTAGCCTGAATAACTGATTTTAACAAAGCCTCTTTTCCTGGATATGACAGATTCTTCTCTGCCCAACCATTGATACTACTCCGAGCACTTTCAAGAATATATTCAAACGCTTCACTAGTTAGCTTACCAACTGCAGTAGGCAAACCAAGATACTTTTCACTAAATGCTTCAGTCTGAATATTCAACACTTGCTTCACCTCCGTTCTATGGGCTTCAGAAGTACAAGGACTGAAAAATATGGCACTTTTCTCCCTGTTCACTCTCTGGCCCGAAGCCTCATTATAGATACGAAGAATCTCATCCAACCGTGTAGCACTGGCACTATTAGCATTGATAAAAATCAAGCTATCATCCGCAAACAACAAATGAGATATCCATGGAGATCTGTTACAAACTCGCACTCCTCTGTCAACAATACCCATGCCAAAATTATGAAGCAAAGCTGTTAGGCCTTCTGAGCATAGTAAAAACAGGTAAGGCGAAATCGGGTCACCCTGTCTAATTCCACGTGAAGGGAAAAAGGCCTCGAGAAGGCCACCATTAACCTTGACAGCAAACCTGACAGTAGACACACATCTCATAATAAGTTGGACTAAAGAGGATGGAAAGCCCAGCTTCAACATCATAGCTTCGAGAAAAGGCCATTCAACACGGTCATAAGCCTTCATCATATCAAGTTTAACTGCACATTGACCCTTCTTGCCTTTCTTTTTTCTTTTCATTGTATGAATGCACTCAAAAGCCACCAAGACATTGTCTGTTATCAGTCGACCAGGAACAAAAGCAGATTGCTCCTGACTTATAGTATACTCCAAAACTGGTCTCATTCTATTTGCCACCGTCTTAGTAGCAATCTTGTATAAGACAGTGCATAGAGAAATAGGTCTATACTGTTTAATGGACTGTGGATTACGTACCTTTGGAATCAAAGTTATGGAAGTGTCGTTAATTGACTCAGGCACCTCTCCCACGCCATTGAGAAAACCCAGAACTGCTGCAGTAAGACTATCACCAATAAGGTCCCAATGCCTTTGATAGAAACCTGCTGTGAACCCATCAACCCCTGGGGCTTTAGATGGATGCATCTGAAACAGTGCCTTCTTAACCTCCTCTGGGGTAAAAACTTCACTCAGTTTATCTCGATCGGCCTGTAAAACCTTTTCCTGAACATGGTCTAACAGTTCATCCATCACAGGAATACCCTCTGAGGTATATAACTCCGTATAGAAAGTTTGTATTTCCTCTCTCACGGATTCTACATCATCACACCAAGAGCCATCACTACGCTGTAATGTAGTGATAGCATTAATTCTTTTTCGTTGAGCTGCATAAGCATGGAAGAAAGCAGTATTGCGGTCTCCAGATTTTAGCCAATTAATTCTTGATCTCTGCTTAATCCATATTTCTTCTTGATAAAGTGTGTCATTTATCTTCTCCATCAATTTCTTTTCTTCAGGCGAAGGCCCCCTCCCCACAGATTGCCTTCGAATCCTTTCGAGCTCTTTCCTCTGATTATCAAGTTTCTTTTTAAAATTGCCGAAAGTGGCTGTCCCCCAGGCATTTAGTCCGGTCTGCATACATTTGAGGGTATTAGCAAAACCGCCCAGCCCATCTCCTTTGCTTGCTCCCTCCCAGAGCTGACGCACAACCCTGTCATAATCTCCATGAGTTTGCCACACATTTTCATAGCGAAACGTGCATCCCCCTGAGGGCCTTATGTTGCCTTGATTCCTCAACTCAGTAACCACCAAACAATGATCAGACTGAATTGTACTCACATGCTTTACCTTGACCACTTGGAACTGCTGCAAGAGAGCTGCATTGCCCAGCGATCTATCAATCCGAGCCTTAACATTTGCTCTTCCTTCCTTCCTATTATCCCAAGTATAAGGCAGACCTGAAAAACCCAAATCTTGCAGTTCACAATCCTCCACTGCTTGTCTGAAATTTCTCATCTGCCATTCATCTCTAGGATGCTCACTAAAGTGTTCAGTAGCATGCAAAGTTTCATTGAAGTCACCACAGCATAGCCACGGACCATTTCGGAGCGCATGAAGACGTCTCATTAACGTCCAAGTGTTATGTCTATTCTCACGCCTGGGCTCACCATATATTCCTGTGAACCTCCAGGGAGGAATAGATCCGTTTTTGTCCTGCACCATCACGTCAATATGATGGGCATTAAAACTCTTCAAGTCGACTGTAACTGATGACGACCAGAAAATACCGATACCACCACTGAGACCAACACTATCAACAGCAAATCCTCCAGCAAAACCAAAGGTGCTAGCTAACTTCTCAACACGCTTTCCTTCGATCTTTGTTTCCATTACAAAGAGCAAAGTGGGATCTAGTTGTTTCACTAAACCGCGAAACTCTCGAACTGCCTCGTGGTTCCCAAGCCCCCGGCAGTTCAGACCTACACAATTCATTGATCCCGGCGCGGCTGCTCCGCAGCGCGCGCCAATGAACTAGTATTTATCGGTGTCACTTTCTTTTTCTTAGGGTCTGGTGTAACTCCCCCTCTATTGGTCCCATTTCTAGCAGTTCCCTCCCTCTTGGATCCTGCCATCCTTGGATCATAGACAGTCATAGCTCTATCCGTATCCATAGGGTTGGTTTGCTGCCAGACCAGGCCACGATTGACAGAGTTGTGTCTGCCACCTCTAGCAAAAGGTGCCCGTCCCCCACCTCTCCCCATTGGTTGTTGGACTGTTTCCGAATTTAAAGGAGGGACAAATCCACCATTCTGCTCCACTTCATTGTCATCTGCTTCAAAAGCCTCATTGTCCTTAGTTTCATAAGCAAAATCTGCATAGCCACCCTCAGCAAACGGTGGACCCTTAAACTTCTTTTTCTCATATGGAGCTCTTAACGCCAGGCTCCAGGGCAATTTTCCTTCTTCATCCCTCTCAGATGGTGTCGGGCAAGTAACAAAAGAGTGGCCCAACAAACCACAAGAGAAGCAAAAGTACGGTAAAAATTCATACTGTATATCATACCAGAAAGTTTTCTTCAGACGCACTGAATCCAGACCAACCCAACGCTGAATCGGCTCATTAACTTTCATGAAAGTTCTAGCTCGTAGGAAACGTCCTACTACATGACCTTCTTTATTTGTATCCAGACGCACAAATTCTCCACACTTTCTCGCAATCTTTTCACCCCATTCAGCATTCATCTTGTTGTAAGGGAGGTTCAAGACACGAATCCAAATCAACAGTTTGTCGAAATCCATATCTACCGGATATCTACTCCCATCAAAGGTTTCCAGGACCACTGCAAATTTTGACACAGTCCACGGCGAGCGCTCCCAAACACGATCGCGATCCCGTTCACATCCAAATTCAGCGATAAACAAATTCGGTCCCCCATCACGGAACACCAAACCCTTTGGATTACCCCATGCAGGACGCAGAGCTTCAGCAATTGTATTGTAATGGAAAATTTTCGGAGCTAGGATCTTGCCTGCCAACGCCCATAAGGGTTTTACAACTTCTTCCTCCTCATCATCAATGATCAACTTGTCCGCCTCAGCGGCTGTCAACTTCAGGTTCCCCATCATCTCTTCCACAGATTCACTGGCCTTCCCCGACGCAGGTGCAGTCGAGTCCAGGCCCAAACCAGCAGGGTCCTCCACTGGTTCCTTTGCCGCCATGGTGTAGAAGAAAACACCCCGGCCTCCCGATCCAAACGCCCTTCTTCGCTGGCGAGGAGACCACTAAGACCAGACGGGGATCAGAAACGCACGGATCTTGCCCCTTCAGCCTTGAAAAACCCCCGCGCAAAGAGAACCCACGAACCACCGGCGAAGACCGGCGGCCAGAAGGTTCACGCCGCCTCTGAAGTCACTAGAAACCCTAATCGCCTCCAGGAGAGCCGAAGCGGTATTTCCGGACCACACGGTTCGTGTTTCGCTCGTTCAGTTAAACCTTACTAGGTTTGCCCTGATATATAGAATAAACTATCAACGTCAATAATATAAGATAAATACATTACGAAAATGCATTTTATAGCTAATATATTCGTATTAATCTGATACAGTAAATAATTGTGGTTTTATCCATAACGTCGGTCAAACTTAGAGAATGTTATCCTTTGCAAAACTGTACTCTGTCTTATCTGTTGAAAGGGAGGGAGTATAACCGTTACACGTTGCTCTTCAGGAAAACTCCACCCCTACAATCTGTGACTAAGAGCATCTCCAGCCGCGTCCCCCAAAGCGTTCCCCAAAGCAAAGTTGCGGCGTGCCGGGCAAAAAAACCGTTCCAGCCACATCCCCCAAAGCTCATTTTTGTCCGGCGCGTCCCGATATGGTGTCCGACGCCCCGAGCCCGTCCCCGTCCCACAGGGGACGCTCCCGGCACACCGGACACAACGAAAAGCGAGGCGGGCTCCCACATGTCGGCGACTATTTGCATAAACCGTTGGTTCGTGCCTCTTTTCTCGTCGCTCCTTCCTTCCCGCGCCTCCCACCCCTCCGCTGCCGCTGGATTTCCCGGCTGTTTGGGCGTCTGATCTCTGCTGAGAGTCGGCACCATCGTCGCGGCTGGGGCTCCCGCCGGTCGTGCCGCCGCCGCCGCTTCGCCAGCGTGTCCCAGAACGCACCGTCAAATCCGCCCACCTCCGCGCACAGAAGGTACTCGACGACTTGCCAGGTAGGCGCGATTGGCCGCTGTTTGTTGCGTCGTCTGCCTCGGCGCAATTTTGACCATTGATTTTGCTTTAGCCATGGACAGCGACGATGAGATGCTTGCCCTGCTGCTAGAGGACGAGCAAGCCTTCGACGACGACCCGCGGGAGCATTTGCTGATCATCACGTCCCTCCAGGACTTGGTTGATGCTGAGGCGGAGAAGAGGAAGAGGCCACGCCGCGGAGGATCAAGGCGGGGAAGAAGGAAGTCGAAGCCCCGGCAGAGGATGGAGGGGCATACCATGCTGCACAACGACTACTTTTGCAGACGGTGTAACACATGAAGACAATTTTCGGCGCCGGTACATGATGAGCAAGGGCCTGTTCATGAATATCCTCCACGGCGTTCGAGAGTTCGACCCCTACTTCAAGCTCAAGCTCGACCCTGTAGGCGTTGTCGGGTTCTCGTCCATTCAGAAGTGCACCGCCGCCATGAGGATGCTTGCATATGGAGCACCTGCCGATACGCAGGACGACTACCTTCGCATGAGTGAGTCTACTGCCATCGAGTGCATGTACAAGTTTTGCCGAGCCGTGGTGGAAAAGTTTGGCAAATACTATTTGAGAGGGCCAACCGAGGAAGAGACTGCAAGGATCATGGCACAAAATACTGCCAGAGGATTCCCTGAAATGCTTGGAAGCATCGATTGCATGCACTGGGCATGGAAGAACTGCCCGTTTGCTTGGCAAGGTATATACAAAGGGCGTCATGGATATTGCAGTGTGGTGCTTGAAGCTGTGGCAGATTATGACCTGTGGATTTGGCATTCTTTCTTTGGCACGGCAGGATCACACAATGACATCAACGTGTTGCGGAGTCTCCGATGTTCAGCGGACTAGTGGAAGGGCATGCTCCACCATGCAACTATGAGATCAATGGCCACCAATATACCAAAGGCTATTATCTAGCCGATGGTATATATCCAAAATGGGCCACTTTTCTCAAAACAATAACGAATCCATCAGGTCTGAAGAATTCCCACTTTGCTACGCGACAGGAGGCTTGCAGGAAGGATGTCGAGCGGGCATTTGGTGTGCTTCGAGCACAGTTTGCCATTGTCCGGTACCCTGCTCTAACCTGGTCTCACGACCAAATGTGGGAGGTGATGCAGGCTTGTGTGATCATGCACAACATGATCATCGAGGATGACCGCAAGAATCATATCAGGACACATGTTGGTCCCTATGAGTGTCAGGGCCCTCTTGCGGAGGTTGATCATGAGTTGCCTGCAGATTTTGCCGATTTTCTCGCCATGCACGCAGAGATCCGTGACAGCAATGTTCATGATCAACTTCAAGCTGATCTTGTTGAGCATTTGTGGAGGATCAAAGGAAATACCGTGGCACCTTGATCTAGCATCTAGCCCTATTTATTATATTTGTTTACTTGTTTACTTGTTTGTTGTAATTTAATTTGAAAACAATCCTTGCAAACATTTTATTCATATGCTATATTTGATAAATGGTTCTGTGTTAAAAAGAAGTATTTTAAATGTTTGGGGGCAGCGTTTGGGGGACGCGGTTGGGGAGCGACGTGCCCCAAACGCGGCACGAACAAAATAGGTCCCCCAAACGCTCAATCCGGCGCGGTTTTGGGGACGCTTTGGAGGACGCGGCAGGAGATGCTCTAATTCACCAATCGTCTACATCATCCTCCCCTCTTCCACACACGTCTATTCGCATGGCACATGTTCCCTCCCTTACCTTATTCCTCCTAGACCCTATCCAACTCATTTATTTCTCTAAAATTGTCGATCCAATGCATTGAGCATGAAGCCTCAAATGTAAGAGCATATCTCATAAATTTTTGTACCCTGAAAGTGTTTTTAGATACATCATAATACGGATGCGGTAGCAAGTGGTCGCCTAGCAAAACCAATACTTCAAATATTATGGTTATAGACAAATTTTGGATGGACCCACTCGTTTTCCTTTCTTTCATCATGTTTCCCTTCTTCCTCCAATTGTTCTAGATTTCCCCGACAAAATTACACGCGTGCGCGCCTCCAGGCTCCCGCCCAGAGGCTTAAGCCCACCCTGTTGCATGCTTCCTGAGCCTAACTGTCGCATCCTCCTTCCCGCCAGCCACTTGACCCTACGACCGCAACCCGCGGGAGGTGCCCACGATGAGTTCGACTAGCCCCCTCTCCCGATCGTCGTAGTCAGCTTCCCGCCAAGGCCGCCGGCCCGCCGCTCCAAGCATGTCGCCACCCCATGCTCTTACCTCGTCATCCTCGACCATGGAGGCCGCAACTTCGAGGAATCAACAACTTAAGTTCGGAGATCAATGATAGGTGCAGGGAATCAAACCTCCTCATAGGAGCGGCGGTAGCGACGGGAGTGATTCATGCTGATTTTCACCGGCAACCATTTTTTGGTTTTCAGTTCACTGAATATTTGGTATGTGAAATTGGAGAAAATGTGTACTTGGGGGTAGGTTTGAGGGGGCGTTGTTTTTTAAAAGGTTTGGACCATTTTGTGGGATCAGTCCGAGATAAAAAAAATTGTGCGAAAACCAAAGAAAAAAAAAAGCAGCGAAAGTACCTGCCTGGTCTTGGATATTGTTGAACGTGATATTGGGCCAGTCCAAAATCAGTATTTTTGGGCCTCTAAAAATTCAGGAAAAAACATTTGCATATATAGAGGACGCAATATGTATGTGCGCGCCATTTTCCATAACTAAATCCAAAAATATATAGATTGAGCAAAAATGACAAATTCCAAATTAACATTCGGAAGGAAACTTTTCCTTTCTAACTTTTTTATAACTGATCCGTACACTGTACATTGTAATTTCGTACCGAAGTATTGAATATTCCCGTTAAAACAGCAGAAACTTTTTAAGCCGTACCGTTTTAAGGATCTGCTAGACATGCTTTCATATAGTTTTCTCAAATGATGACTACTTCTAGCGAGAATGAATTTGTGGTCGGGTAGTTAGGAGGTTAGTGGCACCTCTTGCATAGCAAAGTTCAAACCCTAAGTTTTACACTTTGATTTTTCATAAAAGGCAAAATATTATTTCAGTAGGGGTCAATGTTCCGTTGATAGCGAGACACATGTGATGACTTCGTTAATCTCAAAATTTACTGGACCAGTTTCTTGCACTCAGTCTCTGGAAAATGCTTATATGAATAGAGTTTGTGTGAGTTTATATCTTTACTATTAAATTGAAACAGGTGACTGACTGGTGTCACAAACATGCCAAATTTGTTTAATTGGTTGTTGTGATTCCGCACATGCCAAGCCCAACAAAGCAACCTATCGTTCTTACGTCAACCCGGGCACCCAGCAGTTTCGTTAGAAAGTCCCGATCAAATTCCACTCCTTGTTCCGATCGAATCCATCAAACCTAGGCCAAGCACGCCAATCTATTATAAGGACATAAAAGGCACGCACCTAGATACGGTCAACCTAGGCCACCCATTACACCGTTTTTTGACCCCATATTGTAGGGTGGATCTGGAAAGATAGGAAAGATCTCCCTCGTCCAACTTCAAACTGCCCCTAAACTTGAGAGAAATTACGCACCTATGCCACCCATAAGTGAAAAGAACGTTTCAAACGAGCCAGCCAGCCCGTCCTTTCTTCGGGCTCCATCGCGATCGGTCGTCGTGAGTATATAAGTATAACCATCCTATTAGGCGGTTTACTAAACCTAGACTAGATTCGTTTGGACGCCACGCGTGATCCATCAAACGACCGGTAGGCGGCGGCTCGCCATGGCCAGCGACAACCTGTCGCGGATCTCAAAAAGATGGAGACGATGTAGCAGGGGGAGCCAGGACATAGAACGGGAGTGAAGTCGTCAGAGCTGCCGATGGTGGACAGAGGAGGTTGCCGGCGCGGAAGAGGCTGCACTGCCCGCGTGGAATCAATATCTCAGGCACCATGCACATTGAGCGTGTTTGATTGGTCGATCTCGATCTCGGTCCTCCACGCCGCCCCTTCACCACCTTGGCGCGCCACGAAGCACCGGCCTTCGCCTCCATGGGAGCCGTTCCAGCCGGCCATGCCCTGCTCCAGCTGCTTCCAGACGCCTCGCAAAACCTTATATGGCACCACCGACGGGAGAGATGGGTGTGACGGTCAGGTCGGCCCCGCGCGGCCGATGCCTCTTGTCGTCGTGGTGAACGAGCAGATGCCATGGGATGGCTTAAGTTGGGGCCGAATGGGCGCAAGAGGATTCGGGGGAGGGTTTGTGATTAGATGGGATGAACTTCCGGATGCTTTCCTCAAGAACTCAGCCAAAGACAGTGATACAAGAAGAAACACACTAGGAAGAACTCTGCTCTAGATCACTATCTTCATTGATCTCAACAGGATACAGGTTTTTGGGTACAAGGTTCCTCTACTGATCGATCATCCAGCCTAACGTAACGTGCCCGCAAAGGGCTATGCCCCCTCTCCTTATATAGGGGAGAGGGTGGCTTACAGAGCAAGAAACCCTAACGGCATCTTTGACTGGACAAACTACTTTACAAAGTAACTTTAATCATAAATGACGCCGGGGTCCTCTTTAATCAGGGAGGCTGACGTCCTCCGGCTTCTTTCAGCGTCATCTTCCTCTTTGGCGCCAGGGCTTCGTTTAAAGCCACTTTGCTTAGCTCATCCTTGTCCTCTAGCTCTGAAGAGAATCTTTGACCAGTCTTGCCGACATGCTCTTCTTACCGGTAGCCCGGTGTCTTCTTCATCCGGTTCCGGTATACCCCTCTTGGGGATACCGGCCTGACTTTACTTAGCCAAACACTTATCTTTGTGCTCCGGTATTAACATTAAACCGGTATCTTGATGGCTCAAACCATCCGGTTTGGCATGCCTTTCGCATACCGGGGGTCATCCCCCCAACATTAGTCCCCGAAGCTGGTATAGTCTGGTGGATTCTATCCAACAGACCATGCTAGGTTCTCATATCTTAAGATACCGGTTTAATCTTTCCGGCGGTTAGCTTGGATCCGGCATCTTTGCCCGGACTCACGTTTTCTCTCTTTGCAAGGTATTTTCCGGTATCTTATTCTCCGGTATCTTAGTCATTAAACCTCTCCTCGGCGAAGTCGAGAATTTCTCGGGTACAGCGCCTGTCAGTGACATGCGCACTGTACCTGACGCGCCAGTGTCAGGGGTCACTTCCCTTCGGCTTCTGCGCCCGCAATAACTGCTGCACACCGGATCCTGCCTGCCGTTCCGGATCTGTGTGGCTTCCCTGTGGCTTTCCGTTTTCCGCGCGTGTATCGCTGCGCCACGTGGCGGCCCGCGGAGCGAACCGTCGCGGCCCGGCGGTTTTCGGCCCACTTCCTCCTCTTCTTTTATAAGGGGAAACCGCTCCTTCTTCTTCCTTTCTTCGCATTCCCAACCTCCTCGCGCACAGAGCTCTTCGCCCTCTGCGTCTTCGCCGCTCTCGCTTGCCGCCCGAGCTTCACCGCCCGGCGAACTTTGCGCGGAAGATAGCAGGCAAGAGGCGCTACAAGGGCAAACAGATGCCGACCTCTTCTGGGTAAGCTCTTGTTTCTCTGATGGTTTTGTTTTTACCAAGTTCTTTTCCCGGTTGCTTTTTCCAACTCTTTCTCGTTCAGCCCTGCGCTCAAGCTCGGCCCAAGGCCTGAGGGCTCTGAGGGAACCGCGAGGACCTCAACCCCTCCTCCTCAGTCAAGCCCGGCACCATCTGGTGCCGGCAACGCTTCTGCCTCCCCTCTGGGAGGCACCTCAAGTGCGGGGCGCGCGGCCCCTACACCTCCTGATCACCGCGCGGAGGAGGACCTTGTCTCCCCTCCTGAGAAAGAAGATACCGGCGCCAGCAACATCGACGCCGAAGAAGAAGCTGCCGGGCGGGCGGAACCTCTGGTTCCTCCCGTCCCAAAAAGAAAGAAGAAGAAGACCAAGGAGTCTTCCCCCTCTAAAGCCACGCCGGACTCTCCCGCGCCGGCAAGCTCCAACTTGGGTCAGGACGCGCCTGACGCTCCTCCTTCGCCCAAGACCTCGCCTGCACCACCGCCGGAAGCTCCCCGCACCGAACCAGTCGGGGCCACGCCAACGCCGCCGCCAACAACCTCGAAGATCGTCAAGGGGAAGGCGACGGCATCCAGCACTTCCTCCGCCGGCCCGCAGTCCCTGGTGCTGCACGCCGCCCGCGCTGCTGTCGTAGCCGGCGAGAAGGCCACTGGCCTGCTTGGCCGGATAAAGGAGTTCAAGCGCGAAGGCCGGGAGCTGGGGCATCTGCTGCCCTACGCCGAAAAGTGGAATGCCGCGGATGTGTCCGAGGCTACCCGCGGCCTGGGAAAGGACCGGCTTTCGGCGCCTGACCCCGCTGGCCCTCGGTGCTCGGAGGTGCACTTCATGCGGCTGCGCCGCGCCGTGAAAGAGCTGGATAGCGCGTGGTTCGACGCCACGAACAACATTATGGTAAGTCCCACCAAACCTTTTTTAATTTTTCAACTCATGCCGGTTTCTCTTTTTCCGGATCTTGTCTATCTTCCCAGTCCCCGAGTTTCGTGTTGAGAGCGCAGCTCTTAGCGTGAAACTTAAGTAGAAACGCGCGAGACCGGCATAGCCAGTCCCCGAGTTTCGGGTTAAGAACAAAGCTCTTAGCGCGAAACTTAGCTAACACTTTTTCTTGAACAGACCACGGCCGACGCCCGGAAGATCCTCTTCGAGGAGCTTCTCTGGGAGCACCGGGACCTTGCTGAGGCGCACAGCAAGTGCCAAGGTAAGCTTCTGCGCCTCCGGCATCTTCTTACCGGAAGGCTTTCTCTTTCTTAGTACTTATGATTCTCTGCTTTGACAGCTACCCCGGAAGCTTCCCTTGAAGCCCTCAGGACTCAGCTCGCCGCAGTCCAAGGTACTGCTTTCTCTTTTCCGGTTGACTTGCTTCCTCTTTATTTTATCAGTACAATCTCGCTAACATCTTCTTTCCGGGTTGCAGGTGAAAAAGATCAGCTCATCCCGCAGCACCACGAGGCTCTGAGCGCTCAGAAGGCCATCTCCAAGGAGCTGAAGGACCAGCTCATCCAGCTCGGGCTCGAGCATAGCAAGGCACTGAAGGCCGCCCAGGCCACCGCTGAAGCCAAGCTGAATGAGGCGCTGGAGGATGCCAGCAACTCCACTGTGGTGTTGCAGGCTGAGTTGGAGGAGGCAGCCAAGGCGCAGAAAGCAGCCGAGGATCAGGCCGCGCGTCTGGAGGCGGAGTAGAAGGAATATGACCTTCTGGTCACGCAAACTGACGCGCTTGCCTTCCGTAAGTTTTTTCCTTTTTTCTTTTCCGGTTTCTGCTTATAAGCTTATCTCTTCCGGTAGCATGTACTTAGCTTCTTTCCTTTGTCTTGCAGGACTCTTTCCGGACTCCCAGGCATATGCATAGAAGAAGGTTGGAGAGCGCCGGGTTGCACAGGCATAGCAGAACCTGGATGCGCCCTGGGACCCCTATGACCACTTGGTCGCGCTGAATGCGCGGGTTTCCCACATGCGCGCTGTGGACCGGAACCTCTCCGACATCCCCGGGGTGGCCACCCAGCTCTTCAAGGTTCTCTGGCCTGGAGAGGAGGTGCCAGACACCTTTTCGTTCATCAATGACCGCCTGAAAGGTGCCGGTCGGAGGATCCGGGAGTGGCAATGTTCAGCAGCTCTTGCCGGAGCGGACTCGGCGCTGCGCGTTGCCTGCTCCTGGTACCCGGACCTGGACCTGGACGCCCTCATCGGCGTGCGCGAGCAAGCTCCAACTGATCTGGATCCGGTCCTCACCGCGAAGCGGCAAGATCGAGCGTACCGGATCGCGGAGTACGCCGAGATGCGCACCTTCATTCCCCCTCCTCCAGACGTCAAGGATTATTTGAGCGACGAGGAGGAAGATGGAGACGATGAGGATGCCGGAGCTGGTGACGCGCCTCCGGAAGGCCCTGACGCCGATGATGCTCCTCTTGATGGCCCCGCTGCCTAAGTATGTCCTGTGATATGTTTGCCTGTCCTGCTTGTCTTTGAAACAATGCTCGTTAAATTCTACCCCGGTATGCCGGGGTTCGTGATGTAAGATAAAACTTAATTGCTCTTTTGGTTGTGCTACAACAGTTTATGCCGGTATGTTATACCGGTAGCATATTAACTTATGTTTGTCTTAGCATATTTGCTTATTGTGTTGCTTTTATCTTGCACTGCAAAGATTCCGGAATTGTTTCCGCATTCAATTCGATGCACACTTGGCTCTTTTGCTTTGGCTCTGCCTGCCTTCTCCGGGCGTTCTCTGGCGTATGAGCACCAAGTTCTTTTACCAAGCAAGCACTTTCTTGAACTTAGAAATAACTCGAAATTTTCACAAAAAACCGGTTTAACCGGGGTTAGTTAAACTTTTTCCGGATTGTTCGTTCCCACTCTCTCTTTTCGCAGTTCACGTGCTTAATTGCTACCGGTTTATCTTGCTTGCCATGAAGCCAGGTTGCGGACAGCAGCAGAGTCGAAGACTCCGGTAGGTTTAGCACGCTACTAAACCGGAAAGAAAAAATGTTCACTAAGCAACCGGTGAACTGAAAAAATAAACATATTGCATGCAATTTCAGCAGGGGTAGTCCCCGAGATTCATTCGAGGTCCCGACATCTTTTATTCATAGCATATAAGGTACAAAAAGGAACTTCTTACACCACAACTTCAAGAGTAGAAGGGACGCAACAGGGCTACGTTCCATGGACGCTTGCTCTCCTCTCCGGACCTGTCCGCCTTTCCTTTTTTCCATTCCTGTGCATCGATCAAGTAATAGGCATCATTGTGGAGAGCTTTGCTCACAATGAAGGGTCCTTCCCATGGGGGTGAAAGCTTATGCCGGCCTTCAGTGCGCTGCACTAGGCGTAGCACCAGATCTCCTTCCCGGAATACTCTCGGGTTAACCTTCCGACTATGATAGCGTCTGAGGTTTTGCTGGTAAATGGCTGTTCTTGCCAATGCCAATTCTCTTGCTTCTTCTAGCAAGTCCACATCGTTTTCTCTGGCCTCTTTTACCTCTTGCTCGGTATAGAGCTGCACTCTTGGTGAGTCATGGAGAATGTCGGTTGGTATGACCGCTTCTGCTCCGTAAACCATGAAGAATGGAGTGTATCCGGTGGACCGGTTTGGAGTTGTTCTTATGCTCCACAACACTGATGGTAACTCATCAAGCCAACACCCCGGTGACTTTTCCACCGCCTCGATGAGTCTTGGTTTGATACCGGAAAGTACCAACGCGTTCGTTCTTTCCACCTGGCCATTGCCCTGTGGGTGTGCCACTGAGCACAAATCCAACCGGATGTTGTTGTCTTCACAGAATCTTTTGAACTCACCTTGAGCAAAGTTGGTTCCATTGTCAGTGATAATGCTATGCGGGTAGCCATACCGCAAAATAACATCTTTTAAGAACTTCACCGCTGTACGCCCATCACACTTTGCGATAGGTTTCACTTCTAGCCACTTGGTGAATTTATCCACCATAACCAAGATGTGGGTCATATTCCCTCTTGCGGTTTTGAATGGGCCAACCATATCAAGGCACCAAACAGCAAATGGCCAAGTTAACGGTATGGTTTTTAAACCGGACGCTGGGGTATGATTTTGCTTGGCGTACCTCTGGCACCCATTGCATTTTCTTACCAAATCCTCAGCATTTTCCAAAGCCGTGGGCCAATAGAACCCATGCCGGAACACTTTTGCTACCAGCGCCCTTGATGAAGCGTGGTGCCCACATTCTCCCTGGTGAATCTCCTCAAGCATTTCTTTTCCCTCTTTTGGTTCCACACACCTTTGAAGGACACCGGTAACACTTCTCTTGTACACCTCGCCATTGATGATGGTGTATGCTTTGGACCTCCTCTGGATCCTCCTGGATTCATTTTCATCATCCGGCAAGGTGCCGTTGATCAGGAATTCCTTAACAGGTTTAACCAATGATGGTGCCTCTCGAACCAGAAACACCGGTACGTCTATCTCCATGTTATCCACCAGCATTGTTTCTTCCGGTATGGACGCAGCAGTCCCCGAGCTTACCGGAACAGTCCCCGAGCTTACCGGAACAGTCCCCGAGCTTACCGGAACAGTCCCCGAGTTTGCCGGAGCAGTCCCCGGGTTCCCTTCATCGATATCCATGGGTACCACATGTGATTCCGGTACGAAAATTGATTCCGATTCTGGGCTTGGTTTGATCGACGGTACTCTTAAGTGTGCCAAGGCTATACCGGGAGGAATTTCCTGCCGGGACGAGCCTAGCTTGGACAAAGCATCCGCGGCCTCATTTTCCGCTCGTGGCACATGGTGAAATTCACAGCCCTCAAAGAAGCCGGCAATCTTTTGCACGTGAAACCGGTACGAAGCCATGTTGGCATCTTTTGCGTCCCAATCTCCGGAACATTGTTGCACCACGAGATCTGAATCTCCATAGCAAATGATCCGGTGCGCACCGATTTCTTTTGCGACCTTTAGTCCATGGATCAAAGCCTCGTACTCAGCGACATTATTTGATGCCCTGAAGTGTACTTGCAGAACATACCGGAGATGATCTCCCTTAGGTGAGGTAAGCACCACACCGGCACCTAGACCCTCTTTGAGCTTGGATCCGTCGAAGTGCATCTTCCAGTACTCTATTTTTTGATCCGGCGGCTTGTACTGCATTTCCGCCCAATCAACGAGGAAGTCAGCCAAAGCTTGTGACTTTATGGCATCTCTTCTTTCGTACACCGGTACGTATGGTGATATCTGAATTGCCCACTTTGCAATCCTACCGCTAGCATCTTTGTTGCACATGATATCGGAAATGGGTGCCTCGCTCACCACTTTCATGGGGTGCTCCTCAAAGTAATGCTTAAGCTTGGTGGCGGCCATGAACATGCCATAAGTCATTTTCTGGAAATGAGGGTAGTTTTGTTTTGAGAGGGAGAGCACCTCGCTCAGGTAGTATACCGGCCTCTTGACGGTTTTTCCTTCCTCTTCTCTTTCGACCACAACTACCACACTCACTACCCGGTTCGTTGCCGCTATGTATAATAGCATAGGCTCTCTTTCTAGAGGTGAAGCCAGTATAGGCGCTGTGGCCAGCATTGTTTTTAGCTCTTTAAACGCCGCGTCTGCCTGAGGGGTCCAGACGAACGTATCGGATTTTTTCATGAGAGCATAGAGCGGCAGAGCTTTTTCTCCCAACCTGCTTATGAACCGGCTTAGCGATGCCAAGCTTCCGGTAAACTTTTGCACGTCCTTAAGACCGCGCGGTATAGTCATTCTTTCGATTGCCCGGATTTTTACCGGATTAACCTCAATGCCCCGGCTTGATACGAGAAAGCCAAGCAGCTTGCCGGCAGGGACACCGAAGGTGCATTTTGCCGGATTGAGTTTCATCCGGAATCTTCTCAAGTTATCAAATGTTTGCCGGAGTTCGTCGATTAAGGTTTCTTTTACCTTGGTCTTTACCACGACATCGTCCACATAGACTTGTACATTCTTTCCGATTTGATCAAACAAGCATTTTTGCATACAGCGCTGGTACGTTGCACCAGCGTTGCGCAAACCAAAAGGCATAGTGACATAGCAATAAGCCCCGTGCGGGGTAATGAACGCAGTTTTTATTTGATCTTCCTTTTTCAGGGGGATTTGGTGGAAACCGGAATAGGCATCCAAGAAAGACAACAGTTCACAACCAGCAGTGGAATCAATCACCTGATCGATCCGGGGTAAAGGGAAAGGGTCTTTCAGACAAGCTTTGTTCAAGTTGGTATAGTCGATGCACATGCGCCACACCTTTGGAGCTTTTGCCTCTAGGTTCTCTTCTTTCTTCTTTTCGACTAGCACCGGATTGGCTAGCCACTCAGTGTGCAGTACTTCCACGATGAAACCGGCAACCAGTAACTTTGTCACCTCTTCTCTAATGATCTTTCTCCTGTCTTCAGCAAACCGGCGCAGCGGCTGCCTTACCGGCTTCGCATCTTTCCGGACATTTAAAGAGTGCTCAGCCAGCTCCCTCGGAACACCTACCAAGTCATCAGTAAACCAGGCAAAGATATTCCTACTCTCACGGAGGAAGCTGACGAGCGCGCCTTCCTATGCCTCATTCATGCCGGCACCGATACGAACGGTGCGCTCAGGGTAAGCCGGGTCCAGTACAATGTCCTTTGTTTCTTTTGTCGGCTTGAATGCCGGTGTGCCCAAGTTCGCGCTCATTGCCGCTAAGCTCAGCTGTGAGGACTGAGCTAGCGCAACAGCAGTTTGCATCCTCCTCTTTTCCTCTGCGATCACCAGCGATTCTGCCAGGTTTGATCCGGCTGAAGCGGTTTCCAGTGAGACTTTGTAGTTTCCCACCACAGTTAAGGGTCCACGAGGTGCCGGCATCTTCATCTTGAGATAGGCCGTGTGAGTTGAGGCCATGAAAGCAGCCAATGCCGGTCTCCCCAGCATTCTAAGTCCACCACCTCGAACTCAAGGTTCTCAACCCGGCAATTGTCACGTCCTCCAAACGACACGTCCACCCGGACCTTTCCAACCGGTGCGCAGGATAGGCCCGGAACGATTCCGTGGAAAGTCGTACGAGTTGGCTGAAGCATGTTTTCTGTTATGCCCAGCATATTCATGGTGTGCCGGTACATGATGTTTATGCTGCTCCCATTGTCTATCAGCACCTTGCTGAATCTGACTCGAGCGTTTGGCCCTTGCATGATTGGGTCCAAGACAAGAGCATAGCCACCCGGGTTAGGCATTATCTTGGGGTGATCCTTGAATGAACATGAGATCTCTTGATCTGACCACAGCATGTATTTTGGCACTACCGGCATCACTGCGTTCACTTCCATAGAACGGCGATGCAGGCTCTGTCTGTCAGTTGGCTCAGTGACGAACACAACACAGCACATATCTGGATCATGGTAAACATTCCGGCCCAAAGGTGCTGGTGGAGGTTGTTGGCCATTGCCTTCTCCCACCTGGTTAACTTGCTGGAACTGCTGTTGCCGGTTTGGCTGAGGCTGTACCGGTAAAGCATTTGCCCTGGTAAGCGGCGGTGGTGGCGGTAGTTGATGCTGTCGTAGCATATCTTGAGGTGGTGGTTGTATGGTGGAGCACCCTTGTGCTTGCGCATCTTTTACTGCTCCCTTCAGCATCAAGTACTTGGTCCAAGAGCAATCCTTCGTCAGGTGGTTTGACGGGTGAGCCGGATTCGGTGTGTGCCACCGGCAAGGTTGATCCATGGCAGCTTCCATGGTGTACTTCACAGGTTCTTGCCAGTTCTTTTTCTGGCCCCAGGGTTTCTTTTCGACCCACTGCTTCTTAGGACCCGCCCATGGCTGCGATTCGGTTCTTTGCCTCTGACTGCCGCTGGCCTCAGAGTTTTCTTGTACAGCAGCAACTTGCTGCGGACCGTACCTTCGATCCGGGAAATCTTCCCTTCTTTTGTTGTTCCGGTTATCCCGGTGTTGCTCTTGGCACTGCTGAGGCGGGTTTGATTGCTCCGGCTCAGGTTGTACCGCCGGCTGCATTGGGTCTCCCAACGCATAGTTATCCGCCACGCGTATCATTTCCGCCAGCGTTGTCGGCATGTTCCGCTGCAGCTTTTGCCACAACGGTGAACCTCTTCTGCACCCACTGCTAAACCAAGCAATGGCTTGCGCCTCTATCACCCCTTCACAGGAGTTCCTTGTGGTGTTCCACCGGGCCAGATAATCCCGGTCTGTTTCATTTGGGCGCTGTACGCACAGGGCGAGCTGCTGCGGCCTGTTTGGCCTCCGGTATGTGCTGCTGAAGTTACTCACAAAAGCTTCCTCAAAATCCAACCAACCGTTTATGCTTCCTGCTGGCAAGTTGTTCAGCCAGATTCGTGCCGGTCCCACCAAGAATGATGGTATGATTCTCACGGCCCAACGCCGGTTTCCTCCTCCAGCTACGGTTCCTCCGCCACCAGCGACGTATACCGCGGTCACGTAATCCGCGAGCCAGTCTTCCGGCTTAGTGGTGCCATCGTATGTTTTTGTGTCACGGGGTAACTGGAAGTTGCGAACCGGTGGTCCTTCTTTCATGATCCTTGGGCCAAAACACTTTGGGCCTGGAGGACCTTCCGCCTCGATCATTTCTGACAAATATACTCTATCCAGACGGTGCCTCGCATCCCGTTCTGGCAGGTATCTTTCTCCCAGGCGTTCTCCCAATGGATTCTGGTATGCTGCCGGTCTTGTTGACTCAACTTCGTCATCATGCTCCGGTACCGCGGCCCTTGCCTGTCGGTACCTTGGGGGATCCATTTCCTCCTCATCATACGCTGCCCGTGCAGCTCGATAATTTTGCCCGGTTTCGTGTCTACCGGCATGATTGTTTCCGGCATAGCCTCCTTTGGCGTAGCCTCTGTCTGCCCCTTGGCTTTTTCTACCGGCAACGTGTTGCCCGGCTTGTTTTTTTCTGGCAAGAACCGGATCATACACAGTCATCTGCTGCGCATTCATCTCTTTTTCTCTTCTTCTGTCCGGATGGGGGGACGAGGCCTGCCCATGGGACTTGCTACCGGCATTCTCTGAACTCGCGGATTTTGAAGCCACAGCCTTGTTCAGCTTAGCAAGCTGCTCAGCGTTTTGCTGCTCGATAGTTTCAAGCAGCTCCCGGACACGCTCTTGTTGTTTTGCCAGAGCGTCCCCGGAAAGCGATTCACACAGCTCTACTGCAGCCTTAGCAGCTTTTATGGTTTTATCCGGGCTACTGTACTTAGGTTTCTCTACGATGCTCACAGATGCAGAGGTACTTTTGCCGGCAAGAATTTCCTTACGCAAATCCTGATCTAGATTGCGAGCTTTAAGCCGGTTCTCCGGTATCCTAGCAGCATGAGCGCTAACAGAAGCAAAGCCATGGGCAGCGTTATACTCACGTATGGTTAGGTGCAGCTCGCGCTGCGCCCTGACGACGTCCTTGCCGTTCTCGAGCAGCTTCTGGCGCTGCGCCTCCAGCTCCGCCTGAGCCGCTGCCGGGTCGATGTTCTGCGCGATGGGCGTGGCGAGGACGCTCATCGCCGCTTGGAGCGGTGTCTCCGGTAGCGCGGACGATGCTCCCGCAGCGCCTGCGTCGCGCTCCAGCGGTGGCTTGGCCGCACGGGTTGATGCCGCACGCCCAGCACCTTCTTCCACAGCTTCCTTGACGGCGCCGACCACGCCAGCCATCATCACCTCCACGCTGCCGGGAGCGCGGCCAGCATGTAGCCACCTTGGAGGATCCGGCGCCACCAGCACCGGTGAGGGGCGCTGGCGCACAGGGACAGTGCCGAAGTAGACGCGGTGGCTGCCGAACTCGATGATGCGGCCGTTCTTGGGGAAGATGCCGCCGTTGGCGAAGCAGCCCGCGTTGTCGTTGATGAAGTCCATGGCGTAGATGCGCTGCACCAGCGCGGACACCGTACGCTGGCCGGCGACATCGAGGATGCCCGCCCGAATGTGAACTCCAGCAAGCGCCACTTCAAGCCCCACGGTGGGTGCCAACTGTCGTCGTGGTGAACGAGCAGATGCCATGGGATGACTTAAGTTGGGGCCGAATGGGCGCAAGAGGATTCGGGGGAGGGTTTGTGATTAGATGGGATGAACTTCCGGATGCTTTCCTCAAGAACTCAGCCAAAGGCAGTGATACAAGAAGAAACACACTAGGAAGAACTCTGCTCTAGATCACTATCTTCATTGATCTCAACACGATACAGGTTTTTGGGTACAAGGTTCCTCTACTGATCGACCATCCAGCCTAACGTAACATGCCCGCAAAGGGCTATGCCCCGTCTCCTTATATAGGGGAGAGGGTGGCTTACAGAGCAAGAAACCCTAACAACATCTTTGACTGGACAAACTACTTTACAAAGTAACTTTAATAATAAATGACACCGGGGTCCTCTTTAATCAGGGAGGCTGACGTCCTCCGGCTTCTTTCAGCGTCATCTTCCTCTTTGGCGCCAGAGCTTCGTTTAAAGCCACTTTGCTTAGCTCATCCTTGTCCTCTAGCTCTGAAGAGAATCTTTGACCAGTCTTGCCGACATGCTCTTCTTACCGGTAGCCCGGTGTCTTCTTCATCCGGTTCCGGTATACCCCTCTTGGGGATACCGGCCTGACTTTACTTAGCCAAACACTTATCTTTGTGCTCCGGTATAAACATTAAACCGGTATCTTGATGGCTCAAACCATCCGGTTTGACATGCCTTTGGCATACCGGGGGTCATCCCCCAACACATCTAAAACAAAGGGTGTACGCGCATACCGGCGTGGACTGCACCGCGCCCACTGGCCTCCCACGGGCGTTGGTGTTCTATGCGCCTGGTCTAACCCTCCTTGGCCTATAGTTGGAGACGGAAGACCGCAGAAAAATTAATCGGGCGACGGTTGCTGGCCACCGTAGATCTAGATCGTATTCGCGTGTTTAGGGCCTTAACAGTTGGAGGCGATCAAAATCTCCGAATTCGTACTAACTTCTAAGCAGAATATGTCTATTTCAATTTAGGGATTCAGCTCACTTAAGTATGGCGAGCAGCAGGGTCACTGCGGATGTGAATTTTGACAATTTTAGTAGGTAAATTCACTAGGAAAGCTGGATGAGATAAATTTGGAAGAGAAATTATATAATCCCCCAGTTCTGCTATTTTGAACCAGAGAGGGTAATAAATTAATTTTATTTATTCTGCTATTTCCTGATTGTATGGTCAGTATACAAACTTGGTATTTTAAATAAAGTATGAGCTGAGATCAGAAAATTTTAAAGTGTCCATTTATACATGATTTAAAGTTTGGAAGGAGAAAGTGTGGTCAAGCATACTCTCCCCGTGAGATTTATTTACTAACAAACTAACACCATTATTTGAAGCATATAATGTGATTTATTTACGGAGGCGGCGCAAGGTGTAATGGGTGGTGCCCCGTGAAAATTCACCAGGGTTGGTGGAGAGGCAAAGGGAAGGGTTTTCTTTAGACTAGTATGCCGGTCTAGTCAGGTCAACATGATTTTCTTCTGGTTTTCGAGTATGGTTCTTAGATAGCATTCAACAATAATCTACCCGTAGCAACGCACGGGTATTTTTTGCTAGTCTATTATAAGGACATAAAAGACACGCACCTAGATACGGTCAACCCCAATCGCACGACACCGTTTGAGCGCAAGAGATCGCCGGGGAGGCTGCTCAGGATCCTAATATCAAAATGATCGCTCCGGAGCAATTCCCTTCGGATCTCCCACGGCCAGTGCTATGGCGTCGTATACTCAACCAATGTCGGATTCTCCACTTTTTTCCATCCACGACACATCTATCATATACTACCTTCTTTTTGATGAATAGGCCACATGTACATAAAGATAAATTTTAATTGGAGAAATTAAGCAGCAAACTCTTGATTATATTATGCGTAATTCATATCGTTAGATTCGTAATTTTTTTTTGGAGCAACCGGCAGGAGCACTGCATTTTCATTAAGCAAAAGGGAAAAAACGATCAAACTGTACAAAATAGGGCATATTTAAATTAAGGTAGAAATATGCCCCAGAAACACCATGCAAGGAAAAAAAAGGAAAAAATCAGTCCGGTTCAGCCGGTATGGTCGGCCCGAAGCCGTTGATGGCACGATCCCTCTGGAGGATGTCTTCCTTTGCGATATCAGCAACCTCAAGATAGGTAAGGCGGCGCCCAGTGAAGATGTGTCTGTTTCATTCCTTCCAAGCATTCTAAAGAACATATAGGAACCGGCGAAAGAGCAAAGTCTAAACCCCGTGTTTTGTGTGTTTGATGACAACACTTGAATAATCTCACCGTGTGCAAAGAGTGTCTTTGATAGATTTGCAAGTGCACGGTGACCTCGATGGACACGTCAAGATCGGAGGACTGAAGCGTAGCTTATATGTTTTCTGGTTTTGTGTGTGTATCGCGAGGTGACATGGTTGCAGAGGAAAAGAGGAAAAAGCAGTTTTTGCCAGGCCGGTACTACCGGTACCAGTAGCGGTAGTACCGCTATCCCTACTGGTACCGCCCAACGGTACCGCTTTGGTGTTTTGCACTGAGATTGTCCCACAGAACAAGTTACGGTACCTTTGCGGTACCTTGAGCGGTAGTACTGCTTGCGAGCGGTAGTACCGCCTAGGTACCGCTTAAGTACCGTAACATGAGTTACGGCCGTACCGCTCTGGTACCGCTTCGGTACCGCTTGGGATCTAGTAAGCTCTGGAGACCATTGCGGTACCTCGAGCGGTACCGCGAGCGGTAGTACCGCTATGTGTCCACGTGGATAAGTTCTGTGGGATTTCGAATCCAGAGCGGTAGTACCGCTTACCAAAGCGGTAGTAGTACCGCTTACCAAAGCGGTAGTACCGCTTAGGCAAAAACTGCAGATAACGGTTGGATTTCGGGGGGCCTATTTAAAGGGCCCTTCTTCCCCAACACGATTTTATCTCTTCTCTCTCTCCTCCATTGTTGCTGAGCTTAAACCTTGAGGATCTCCCCAACCATCCAACCAATCTTGCCCAAATTTTGAGGAGTGGTGGAGGATGCCCCGATCTATAGTTCTACCAAGAGAGATTTCACCAATTCTTGCTAGTCCTTAGTGGATCTTGGAGTTAGGGTTCCTATGGTGGGATCTTGGAGGAAGTGCACCTATGGAGGCTAGCTTGGTGTTGTGCTAGCTCCATAGGTTGTTGGGAGCCTCCTAGTGTTGTGGAGCTCGCCCCAACCTTGTGAAGGAACCACCGCCTCGACCGGTGCCATAGTGGAGAAGGGGGAGGTATCGTAACTTGAGTTACGGCCGTACCGCTCTGGTACCGCTTTGGTACCGCTTGGGATCTGATACGTCTCCAACGTATCGATAATTTCTTATGTTCCATGCCACTTTATTGATGATACCTACATGTTTTATGCATACTTTATGTCATATTTATGCATTTTCCGGCACTAACCTATTAACAAGATGCCGAAGAGCCAGTTGCTGTTTTCTGCTGTTTTTGGTTTCAGAAATCCTAGTAAGAAAATATTCACGGAATTGGACGAAATCAACGCCCAGGATCTTATTTTTCCACGAAGCTTCCAGAACACCGGGGGAGATACGAAGTGGGGCGACGAGGCGGCCAGACGCTAGGGCGGCGCGGCCCAGGCCCTGGCCGCGCCGGCCTAGTGTGTGGGCCCCTCGTGTCGCCCCTAAACCTACCTCTCCGACTATAAGAAGCCTTCGTCGATAATAACTCCAGTACCGAGAGCCACGATACGGAAAACCTTCCAGAGACGCCGCCGCCGCCAATCCCATCTCGGGGGATTCAGGAGATCGCCTCCGGCACCCTGCCGGAGAGGGGAATCATCTCCCGGAGGACTCTTCACCGCCATGGTCGCCTCCGGAGTGATGTGTGAGTAGTTCACCCCAGGACTATGGGTCCATAGCAGTAGCTAGATGGCCGTCTTCTCCTAATTGTGCTTCATTGTTGGATCTTGTGAGCTGCCTAACATGATCAAGATCATCTATCCGTAATGCTACATGTTGTGTTTGTTGGGATCCGATGAATGGAGAATACTATGCTATGTTGATTATCAATCTATTATCTATGTGTTGTTTATGATCTTGCATGCTCTCCGTTACTAGTAGAGGCTCTGGCCAAGTTTTTGCTTGTAACTCCAAGAGGGAGTATTTATGCTCGATAGTGGGTTCATGCCTCCATTAAATCTGGGACAGTGACAGAAAGTTCTAAGGTTGTGGATGTGCTGTTGCCACTAGGGATAAAACATCGATGCTATGTCTAAGGATGTAGTTGTTGATTACATTACGCACCATACTTAATGCAATTGTCTGTCATTTGCAACTTAATACTGGAAGGGGTTCGTATGATAACCTGAAGGTGGGCTTTTTAGGCATAGATGCATGCTGAATAGCGGTCTATGTACTTTGTCGTAATGCCCAATTAAATCTCACACTACTCATCATATCATGTATGTGCATGGTCATGCCCTCTTTATTTGTCAATTTCCCAACTGTAATTTGTTCACCCAACATGCTTATTCTTATCGGAGAGACACCTCTAGTGAACTGTGGACCCCGGTCCATTCTTTTAATCGAATACAATCTACTGCAATACTTGTTCTACTGTTTTCTGCAAACAATCATCATCCACACTATACATCTAATCCTTTGTTACAGCAAGCCGGTGAGATTGACAACCTCACTGTCACGTTGGGGCAAAGTAATTTGGTTGTGTTGTGCAGGTTCCACGTTGGCGCCGGAATCCCTGGTGTTGCGCCGCACTACACTCCGCCGCCATCAACCTTCAACGTGCTTCTTGGCTCCTACTGGTTCGATAAACCTTGGTTTCTTACTGAGGGAAAACTTGCCGCTGTACGCATGACACCTTCCTCTTGGGGTTCCCAACGGACGCGTGTTGTACGCGTATCAAGCTCTTTTTCTGGCGCCGTTGCCGGGGACCTGAAGAAAAGTTACACCACAAAGATTTCTGACTCCCACGTCAAGTGCACGCCAGCAGCTCTTTTTCTGGCGCCGTTGCCGGGGAGATCAAGACACGCTGCAAGGGGAGTCTCCACCTCCAATCTCTTTACTTTGTTTTTGTCTTGCTTTTATTTTATTTAGTACTTTGTTTGCTGCACTAAATCAAATAACAAAAAAATTAGTTGCTAGTCTTACTTTATTTACTGTCTTGTTTGCAATCTCTATATTAAAAACACAAAAAAATTAGTTACTTGCATTTACTTTATCTAGTTTGCTTTATTTACTATTGCTAAAATGGGTACTCCTGAAAATACTAAGTTGTGTGACTTCACAACCACAAATAATAATGATTTCTTATGCACACCTATTGCTCCACCTGCTACTACAGCGGAATTCTTTGAAATTAAACATGCTTTACTGAATCTTGTTATGAGAGAGCAATTTTCTGGTGTTAGTTCTGATGATGCTGCTGCCCATCTTAATAATTTTGTTGAATTATGTGAAATGCAAAAGTATAAGGATGTAGATGGTGACATTATAAAATTAAAATTGTTTCCTTTCTCATTAAGAGGAAGAGCTAAAGATTGGTTGCTATCTCTGCCTAAGAATAGTATTGATTCATGGACTAAATGCAAGGATGCTTTTATTGGTAGATATTATCCTCCTGCTAAAATTATATCTTTGAGAAGTAGCATAATGAATTTTAAACAATTGGATAATGAGCATGTTGCACAAGCATGGGAAAGAATGAAATCTTTGGTTAAAAATTGCCCAACCCATGGACTGACTACTTGGATGATCATCCAAACCTTTTATGCAGGACTGAATTTTTCTTCATAGAACCTATTGGATTCAGCTGCTGGAGGTACCTTTATGTCCATCACTCTAGGCGACGCAACAAAGCTTCTTGATAATATGATGATTAATTACTCTGAATGGCACACGGAAAGTGCTCCACAAGGTAAGAAGGTAAATTCTGTCGAAGAAACCTCTTCCTTGAGTGATAAGATTGATGCTATTATGTCTATGCTTATCAATAGTAGGACAAATATTGATCCTAATAATGTTCCATTAGCTTCATTGGTTGCCCAAGAAGAACATGTTGATGTAAACTTCATTAAAAATAATAATTTCAACAACAATGCTTACCGGAACAATTCTAGTAACAACTATAGGCCATATCCTTATAATAATGGCAATGGCTATGGTAATTCTTTCTTACAACAATAATAGGAATACACCCCCTGGACTTGAAGCTATGGTTAAAGAATTTATTAGTACACAAACTACTTTTAACAAATCTGTTGAAGAAAAGCTTGGGAAAATTGATATACTTGCTTCTAAAGTCGATAGTCTTGCTGCTGATGTTGATCTTTTGAAATCGAAAGTTATGCCTAATGAAAATAATAATAATAAAATTGTTACTACAGCAAATGCCATCCAAGTTAGAATTAATGAGAATATAAGATTGATGGCCGAATTGCGTGCTAGGTGGGAAAGAGAAGAAAATGCTAAAGAAGATAATATAGCTAAAGTTTGGACTATTACCACCACTAGTAACGCTAATGCTCCACATGTTGCTGCACCTCCTACTATTAATGGTAAAATAATTGGTGTTGGCAATGTTTCCACTTCTAATGCAAAGCGTGAAAAACTGCCTGAAACTGCTAAAACTGCTGAAACTGCCTGTGATAAAACTGCTGAAATTTTTTCCAACATTGGGGACAATGATCCCATTGCTTTAGATTATAATGGTTTGGATTTTGATGATTGCCACATCTCTGAAGTTATAAAATTCTTACAAAAACTTTCTAAAAGTCCTCATGCTAGTGCTATAAATTTGGCTTTCATGAAACATATTACAAATGCTCTCATAAAAGCTAGAGAAGAGAAACTAGAACGCGAAGCTTCTATTCCTAGGTAGCTAGAGGATGGTTGGGAGCCCATCATTAAGATGAAGGTCAATGACTTTGATTGTAATGCTTTATGTGATCTTGGTGCAAGTATTTCCGTTATGCCTAGAAAAATTTATAATATGCTTGACTTGCCACCATTGAAAAATTGTTATTTGGATATTAATCTTGCTGATAATTCTACAAAGAAACCTTTGGGGAGAGTTGATAATGTTCGCATTACCGTTAACAATAACCTTGTCCCCGTTGATTTTGTTGTCTTGGATATTGAATGCAATGCATCTTGTCCCATTATATTGGGAAGACCTTTTCTTCGAACTGTTGGTGCTATCATTGATATGAAGGAAGGTAATATTAAATATCAATTTCCTCTCAAGAAAGGTATGGAACACTTCCCTAGAAAGAGAATGAAGTTACCTTTTTATTCTATCATTAGAACAAATTATGATGTTGATGCTTCGTCTCTTGATAATACTTGATACACACTTTCTGCGCCTAGCTGAAAGGCGTTAAAGAAAAGCGCTTATGGGAGACAACCCATGATTTAACTACTGTACCTTTATTTTATTTTTGAGTCTTGGAAGTTGTTACTACTGTAGCAACCTCTCCTTATCTTAGTTTTGTTGCATTTTTGTGCCAAGTAAAGTCTTTGATAGTAAGGTTCATACTAGATTTGGATTACTGCGCAGAAACAGATTTCTTGCTGTCACGAACTGGGCCTAATTCTCTGTAGGTAACTCAAAAAATTATGCCAGTTTACGTGAGTGATCCTCATTTATGTACGCAACTTTCATTCAATTTCAGCATTTTCATTTGAGCAAGTCTGGTGCCTCAATAAAATTCGTCTTTACGGACTGTTCTGTTTTGACAGATTCTGCCTTTTATTTCGCATTGCCTGTTTTGCTATGCTTGATGGATTTTTCGATTCCATTAACTTTCAGTAGCTTTGTGCAATGTCCAGAAGTGTTAAGAATGATTATGTCACCTCTGAACATGTGAATTTTGATTGTGCACTAACCCTCTAATGAGTTGTTTTGAGTTTGGTGTGGAGGAAGTTTTCAAGGATCAAGAGAGGGAGATGATATAATATGATCAAGGAGAGTGAAAGCTCTAAGATTGGGGATGCCCCGGTGGTTCATCCCTACATATTTCAAGAAGACTCAAGCATCTAATCTTGGGGATGCCTAAGGCATCCCCTTCTTCATCGACAACATTATCAGGTTCCTCTAGTGAAACTATATTTTTATTCCATCACATCTTATGTATTTTGCTTGGAGCGTCGGTTTGTTTTTGTTTTTGTTTTGTTTGAATAAAATGGATCCTAGCATTCATTGTGTGGGAGAGAGACACGCTCCGCTGTTGCATATGGACAAATATGTCCTTAGGCTTTACTCATAATATTCATGGCGAAGGTTGAATCTGCTTCGTTAAATTGTTATATGGTTGGAAACGGGAAATGCTACATGTAGTAATTGGTAGAATGTCTTGGATAATGTGATACTTGGCAATTGTTGTGCTCATGTCTAAGCTCTTGCATCATATACTTTGCACCTATTAATGAAGAAATACATAGAGCTTGCTAAAATTTGGTTTGCATAATTGGTCTCTCTAAGGTCTAGATAATTTCTAGTAAGGGTCGAACAACAAGGAAGACGGTATAGAGTCTTATAATGTTTAAAATATGTCTTTTATGTAAGTTTTGCTGTACCGCTTCATACTTGTGTTTGTTTCAAATAGCCTTGCTAGCCTAAGCCTTGTATCGAGAGGGAATACTTCTCATGCATCCAAAATCCTTGAGCCAACCACTATGCCATTTGTGTCCACCATACCTACCTACTACATGGTATTTCTCCGCCATTTCAAAGTAAATTGCTTGAGTGCTACCTTTAAACAATTCAAAAAATTATCACCTCTGATTTGTGTCAATGTTTTATAGCTCATGAGGAAGTATGTGGTGTTTATCTTTCAATCTTGTTGGGCAACTTTCACCAATGGACTAGTGGCTTCATCCGCTTATCCAATAATTTTGCAAAAAGAGCTGGCAATGGGATTCCCAGTCCCAAATTAATTAACAAAAATAGACACTCCTCCATGATATGTGATTGTTGGACGACACCCGAAGGATTCGGTTAGCCATGGCTTGAGAAAGCAAAGGTGGGGAGGAGTGTCATCTAAATAAAACTAAAATAAAAAGGCACTCCTTCATGGTATGAGATTGTTGGCAGGCACCCGAGGATTCGGTTAGCCATGGTTTGTGAAAGCAAAGGTTGGAAGGAGTGCCACCCAAAAATAGAATAAAATGGGAGCCGCTCTTTGAAGGTTTGTCTGGCAAGGGGGTTAGAGTGCCCACCACCATTCGTTGACAACAACAAACACCTCTCAAAATTTTACTTTTATGCTCTCTATATGTTTTCAAAATCAAAGCTCTAGCACAAATATAGCAATCAATACTTCCCTCTGCGAAGGGCCTTTCTTTTACTTTTATGTTGAGTCAGTTCACCTATCTCTCTCCATCTCAAGAAGCAAACACTTGTGTGAACTGTGCATTGATTCCTACATACTTGCATATTGCACTTGTTATATTACTTTATGTTGACAATATCCATGAGATATACATGTTACAAGTTGAAAGCAACCGCTGAAACTTAATCTTCCTTTGTGTTGCTTCAATGCCTTTACTTTGAATTATTGCTTTATGAGTTAACTCTTATGCAAGACTTATTGATGCTTGTCTTGAAAGTACTATTCATGAAAAGTCTTTGCTATATGATTCATTTGTTTACTCATGTCATTTACATTGCTTTGATCGCTCCATTCATTACATGTGCTTACAATAGTATGATCAAGAGTATGATGGCATGTCACTCCAGAAATTATCGTTGTTATCGTTTACCTACTCGGGACGAGCAGGAACTAAGCTTGGGGATGCTGATACGTCTCCAACGTATCGATAATTTCTTATGTTCCATGCCACTTTATTGATGATACCTACATGTTTTATGCATACTTTATGTCATATTTATGCATTTTCCGGCACTAACCTATTAACAAGATGCCGAAGAGCCAGTTGCTGTTTTCTGCTGGTTTTTGGTTTCAGAAATCCTAGTAAGGAAATATTCTCGGAATTGGACGAAATCAACGCCCAGGATCTTATTTTTCCACGAAGCTTCCAGAACACCGGGGGAGATACGAAGTGGGGCGACGAGGCGGCCAGACGCTAGGGCGGCGCGGCCCAGGCCCTAGCCGCGCCGGCCTAGTGTGTGGGCCCCTCGCGTCGCCCCTAAACCTACCTCTCCGACTATAAGAAGCCTTCGTCGATAATAACTCCAATACCGAGAGCCACGATACGGAAAACCTTCCAGAGACGCCGCCGCCGCCAATCCCATCTCGGCGGATTCAGGAGATCGCCTCTGGCACCCTGCCGGAGAGGGGAATCATCTCCCGGAGGACTCTTCGCCGCCATGGTCGCCTCCGGAGTGATGTGTGAGTAGTTCACCCCTGGACTATGGGTCCATAGCAGTAGCTAGATGGTCGTCTTCTCCTAATTGTGCTTCATTGTTGGATCTTGTGAGCTGCCTAACATGATCAAGATCATCTATCTATAATGCTACATGTTGTGTTTGTTGGGATCCGATGAATAGAGAATACTATGCTATGTTGATTATCAATCTATTATCTATGTGTTGTTTATGATCTTGCATGCTCTCCGTTACTAGTAGAGGCTCTGGCCAAGTTTTTGCTTGTAACTCCAAGAGGGAGTATTTATGCTCGATAGTGGGTTCATGCTCTCCGTTCTAAGGTTGTGGATGTGCTGTTGCCACTAGGGATAAAACATCGATGCTATGTCTAAGGATGTAGTTGTTGATTACATTACGCACCATACTTAATGCAATTGTCTGTTGTTTGCAACTTAATACTGGAAGGGGTTCGGATGATAACCTGAAGGTGGACTTTTTAGGCATAGATGCATGCTGGATATCGGTCTATGTACTTTGTCGTAATGCCCAATTAAATCTCACACTACTCATCATATCATGTATGTGCATGGTCATGCCCTCTTTATTTGTCAATTGCCCAACTGTAATTTGTTCACCCAACATGCTTATTCTTATCGGAGAGACGCCTCTAGTGAACTGTGGACCCCGGTCCATTCTTTTAAACGAATACAATCTACTGCAATACTTGTTCTACTGTTTTCTGCAAACAATCATCATCCACACTATACATCTAATCCTTTGTTACAGCAAGCCGGTGAGATTGACAACCTCACTGTCACGTTGGGGCAAAGTAATTTGGTTGTGTTGTGCAGGTTCCACGTTGGCGCCGGAATCCTTGGTGTTGCGCCGCACTACACTCCGCCGCCATCAACCTTCAACGTGCTTCTTGGCTCCTACTGGTTTGATAAACCTTGCTTTCTTACTGAGGGAAAACTTGCCGCTGTACGCATCACACCTTCCTCTTGGGGTTCCCAACGGACGCGTGTTGTATGCGTATCAGGATCCAGTAAGCTCTGGAGACCATTGCGGTACCTCGAGCGGTACCACGAGCGGTAGTACCGCTATGTGTCCACGTGGTTAAGTTCTGTGGGATTTTGAATCCAGAGCGGTAGTACCGCTTACCAAAGCGGTAGTACCGCTTAGGCAAAAACTGCAGATAACGGTTGGATTTCGGGGGGGGGGCCTATTTAAAGGGCCCTTCTTCCCAACCACGATTTTATCTCTTCTCTCTCTCTCTCCTCCATTGTTGCTGAGCTTAAACCTTGAGGATCACCCCAACCATTCAACCAATCTTCCCCAAATTTTGAGGAGTGGTGGAGGATGCCCCGATCTATAGTTCTACCAAGAGAGATTTCACCAATTCTTCTAGTCCTTAGTGGATCTTGGAGTTAGGGTTCCTATGGTGGGATCTTGGAGGAAGTGCACCTATGGAGGCTAGCTTGGTGTTGTGCTAGCTCCATAGGTCGTTGGGAGCCTCCTAGTGTTGTGGAGCTCGCCCCAACCTTGTGAAGGAACCACCGCCTCGACCGGTGCCATAGTGGAGAAGGGGGAGCCCCTTTGTGGAGCTCTCTCGAGGAAGAAGGTGAGGCCTTCCTTCGTGGTGTGGCCGCCTAGCCTCTTGTGTGAGGCTAGCACCTCCTCAACGCAGACGTACTCTCTTTTGTGAGAGGAACTACGGGAAACAAACCTCGCCTCGTCTCCGCGCAATCCGGTTGTCCCGCTTCTTACTCTTACTACCGTGCTTGTTTCCTTTACTTGTTGCACTTGCCTAGGATCATACTAGGAACACCTCCGCAACTAAAGCAATCACCTTTACCTTCCGCACCGCTAAAACTGAAAAAGGCTTAAAATTTATGTAGCGTCCATTCACCCCCCTCTTGTCAGCTACGATCCATTCAATTGGTATGAGAGCAAGGTTTTCTTGATCGGGCTTTACCGCCTAAGAAATGGCCGGACAAGAGAAGGTTGTGAATGGGTCACCTTCCCTTGAGCCACCCGCTCCATCATCTACCATCGATACCACAATGGCTACGTTGGATGACCTCAAGAAATTGGAGTCATCCATTGTTAGCCAAATGAAGGCAATGATGATGGAGTTGGTTGCTCAAAAGCCAACCCCTATCAAAGATCCTAAGGCAAGTGCCGAGGATCCCCCACCAAAAGCTAGTCAATTTCCTCTTATTGATTTTGTCGCGCAATCGACAAAAGATCCACAAAAGGAAGGGCTTGGAGAGACCGGCACTTCAACAAAGGGGAAGGATGAGACACCGGTTGCGGAATGTCTAGGGCGTAATCATGCGGTGCCACCACCAAGTGATTACACCATAAACGTTCCAATACCTATGCCACATATCTTGTCGCATGGTTCACTGATGACCCACAAGTATAGGGGGTTTATCGTAGTATTTTCGATAAGTAAGAATGTCGATCCCAACGAGGAGCAGAAGGTGTTGACAAGCAGTTTCGATGAAGGATTCCCTGTAAATGCTCACAGACAAGTATTCAGGGGGTTTTGATGTAACAGTTGAATAAAGTACGAGTAAGTAAAGTGCGAGAGTAACAATTGCAGCGAGTGGCCCAATCCTTTTTAGCACAAAGGACAAGCCGGTTTGTTTACTTATAATGACCAAACGTTCTCGAGGACACACGGGATTTTAGTCTAGTGCTTTCGCTACATACGGCTAAATAATCTTCATTGTTATGATAAGTGTTGTGTGGGTGAACCTATGCTAATGTACCGCCCTTCCTAGGACTAATACATACTTGTGATTATACCCCTTGCAAGCATCCGCAACTACAAGAAAGTAATTAAGAATAAATCTAACCACAGCCTTAAACTCTGAGATCCTGCTATCCCTCCTGCATCGATATACCAACGGGGGTTTAGGTTTCTGTCACTCCGGCAACCCCGCGATCGGCAAACGAGTACAAGATGCATTCCCCTAGGCCCATAAAGGTGAAGTGTCATGTAGTCGACGTTCACATGACACCACTAGAAGAATGACACCACAACTTAAATATCATAACATTGAATATTACTCAACCATAATTCACTACTAGCATTTAGACTTCACCCATGTCCTCAAGAACTAAACGAACTACTCACGAGACATCATATGGAACATGATCAGAGGTGATATGATGATGAATAACAATCTGAACATAAACTTTGGTTCAATGGTTTCACTCAATAGCATCAACAACAAGTAGAAATCGATACCGGGAGAGTTTCCCCTATCAAACAATCAAGATCAAACCCAAATTGCTACAGCGGTGACGATGTCCAGCGGTGGAGACGGCGGTGATGATGGTGGAGATGATGATGATGGTGATGGAAATGATGTCCAGCTCGACGACGGTGACGATGGCGTCGATTTCCCCCTCTCGGAGGGAATTTCCCCGGCGGATTCCTGCCCGCCGGAGAGCTCTTTTCTCTCTGGTGTTCTCCGCCCCGCAGAGGCGGCTGTGGCTCTTCGCGAGGTACCCTCTGTAGCTTAGGTTTTTGGGACGAAGGGTTTCGCGAAGAAAAGGAGGCGAAAGGGGCTGTGGGGCCCCCACACCACAAGGTGGCGCGGCCAGGCCATGGGCCGTGCCGGCCTGTGGTCTGGCCCCACCTTGGGCCTTCTCAGCTCCTCCTTCTGGCTTCCTTCGTCATCTTGAAAAATAGGATTTTTGGTATAATTTCCTTCCACAGTTGATCTTCCGAAATATTGCGTTCTGACGGTGCTTTTTCCAGCAGAATCCTGGCTCCGGTGCTTGATCCTCCAATAATGATGAAACATGCAAAATAGATGAAATAACATAAGTATTGTGTCCCAATATGAAATATATCAATGAATAACAGCAAACTATGATATAAAATAGTGATGCAAATTGGACGTATCAACTCCCCCCAAGCTTAGACTTCGCTTGTCCCCAAGCGAAACTGAACTCAGTAAACAGGACCACGTGTTTATGGAGTGAAGAGTCGATAAATAAAATGCGGACAAGAAGCATCATATTCATTCACACAAGACATTCTAGTAAACAACTTCCTCATATAATTCAACTTGAAACAAGTATAAGGTAATCACAAATTAAGGTGCATAAGAAATCATAGTTGGTGATGGCAAACTTCGTTCTTGGTCAGAGAACAATTAACAGGTTATATTTATCTATTGAGCAGCGCTCTCATGTTAAAGTTTATATTGCACAACTTGCATACTCAATCATAATAGTCTCCTCATGATCATTGATAACTTGCAAAGCTATATTCATTCAGATAAAACTTGTACTAAACAAGGAAGAATAAAAGACATGATGAAGCAAATCACAATATAATGGTTTGATCACAACTACTCAAATGCTTGCTTGAGATGGAGGGAAATAGGTTTACTGACTCAACATAAAGTAAAAGACAGGCCCTTCGCAGAGGGAAGCAGTGATTAAATCATGTGCTAGAGCTTTTTCAGTTTTGAAATCATATAGAGATAATAAAAGTAACATTTTGAGAGGTGTTTGTTGTTGTCAACGACTGGTAGCGGGTACTCTAACCCCCTTGCCAGACAACCTTCAAAGAGCGGCTCCCATTTTATTTTTATTTTGTGTGGCACTCCTTCCAACCTTTCTTTCACATACCATGGCTAACCGAATCCTCGGGTGCCTGCCAACAATCTCATACCATGAAGGAATGCCTTTTTTATTTTAGTTTTATTATGATGATGACACTCCCCCCAACCTTTGCTTACACAAGCCATGGCTAACCGAATCCTTCGGGTGCCGTCCATCAATCACATAACATGGAGGAGTGTCTAATTAGTTTAATTAGTTTGGGACTGGGAATCCCATTGCCAGCTCTTTTTGCAAAATTATTGGATAAGCGGATGAAGCCACTAGTCCATTGGTGAAAGTTGCCCAACAAGATTGAAAGATAAAACACCACATACTTCCTCATGAGCTATAAAACATTGACACAAATAAGAGATACTAAGTTTTGAATTGTTTAAAGGTAGCACATGAAGTATTTACTTGGAATGGCAGAAAATACCATGTAGTAGGTAGGTATGGTGGACACAAATGACATAGGTTTGGGCTAAGGTTTGGACGCACGAGAAGTATTCCCTCTCAATACAAGTCTTTGGCTAGCAAGGCTAATTAGCAAGCATAAGAGTTGAAGGAAACAAACAAATATACATGTGATAGAAACAATCATGCATCTTCCTTGTAAGCACAAACAATTTTAACTTCAGAATAATAAGCTATGAGCTAACAAGAAAGAAAGACAATGAAATAACTACATGTATTTCTCTTTTCTACTTAAACCTCAAAGTGTTGTTGCTATTGACCAATGCTAAGTTTGCCAAAACCAAATAGATTTATTCAATGCTCCCAAAGTGATACCAATACTAACAACAAGGTAAATCATATAATAGAGATTGCAAACTAAAATAAGATGTGCAATATGTAAATGATAAGACTTCTCATTAATATTCCATAACGATAACTCACACCAAGGGATACATAGATAACCAACTAAAGGAGAGATACTTCCAAACTACAACCCATCTTATATGATAACTTCCCTACTCATGATATGACACTACTTGACAGTAAAAAGCAAAAGATAGTGATGATGTGATACCGCGGCACTCCCCCAAGCTTGGAACAAACCAAGGGGATGCCAATACCGATGATGAATTACTCCTTCGACGATGGTGGTGATGAATTCCTGACAAGCTTCTCAATAAGCTCCTGAAGCTCATCAATCTTGTATGTGAGATTGCGAATCATCTCCGAATTGTGCTCGACGCGGTTAAGAAGTCTGTCCGACGGCGAGTCCCAACTCTTGGAGTTATTTCCCCACTCTTCACCCTCAGGCTTCCTCCTTCCTGCAGTGTTAGAGCGATCTATATCCCAATTGGTAGGCAATGCTGCCTTGGGAGTCCCTTCAATTTGATTAATGAAAATTAGATTGTGGAAGGGATGGTGAATGCCTGATAAAGATGTTTTCGGAGCTAGGTAATGACGTGGAACCGCTCCTCCAGTGCGAATTCTTGCGCTCTTGTTTGCACTAAAAGGGTTGTCCACCACCTTGATGCTTGCGATGGTAGCACGCGGGTGTGCGCGTGAATCTTCCTCCACCTCTTCTTCATCCTCTTCCTTGACGTCCTTGTCCTCCTCTTTCCACCCAAGATCTCGATTATCTTCATCCGGAAACTCCTTGCCCTTGTTCTTGGAGACCATGGTGCTTCTAAACTGAAAAAATGATCCTCGCGGCGTAAAACAGCTCGAAACAAAACACGTCGAGAAAACGATATACGGACCTCCAGGGGTCCGGGGGATTATATAGCAAAAAATTTCACGACAAAAGGAAAGTACCAGATCGAACCAGAGTCGGAAAGGGGCGACGAGGCGGCCAGACCATAGGTCGGCGCGGGCCCAGGCCAGGCCGCGCCGGCCTATGGTGGCACGCCCTCGTGCGTCTCTTCCACTCCGTTTCGATCTCGTAATTTTTCATATTTTCCAGAAACAGCAAAAATATTGTTCGGAAAGTAAATTGCGAACTTTTCATTACCAGTACTGTTACCTATTCAAAGTCGAGTTCTGGCGGACTGTCAATTTGTCCTTTGATAAAAGCCTCCGGTGTTTCCACTCGAATAATATCAACATCAACATTATAAGAATCACCTGAGATATAATGCTTGAGTCTTTGTCCATTCACCACTTGTGTGGCATTGCCTTGGAGAGAGCTAATTTTAATTGCTCCTGAACGATACACCTCCTCAACGACATATGGTCCTTCCCATTTCGAGAGTAATTTCCCTGCAAAGAATCTGAGACGAGACCGATACAATAGGACTTTATCCCCAATATTGAATTCTCTTTTGATAATCCTTCTATCATGCCATTTCTTAACTTTCTCTTTAAAGAGTTTAGCATTTTCATAAGCTTCACTTCTCCATTCATCTAGAGAACTTAATTGCAACAACCTCTTATCACCGGCAAGTTTAGGATCTTTATTTAATTCTCTAACTGCCCAATAAGCTTTGTGCTCTAGTTCTAAAGGTAAATGACAAGCTTTCCCATAAACCATTTTATAAGGTGACATTCCCATGGGATTTTTATAAGCAGTTCTATAAGCCCATAGTGCATCCTTCAATTTACTAGCCCAATTCTTTCTAGTTTTATTAACAGTCTTTTGCAAGATAGATTTAATCTCTCTATTTGATAATTCTACTTGCCCACTAGTTTGAGGATGATAAACGGAAGCAATTCTATGATTAATACCATACCTAGCAAGAGTTTTTCTAAAACCTCCATGAATAAAATGAGAACCTCCATCAGTCATAATATATCTAGGCACTCCAAATCTAGGAAAAATAATGTCTAAAAGCATCTTTAAAGAGGTCTCACCATCAACACTTTTTGTAGGTATGGCTTCCACCCATTTAGTAACATAATCAACAGCAACAAGTATATGAGTGTTACCTTCTGAAGACGGAAAAGGTCCCATGAAGTCAAATCCCCAACAATCAAATGGTTCAATAACAAGAGTATAATTCATAGGCATTTCAGTACGTCTGGAGATATTACCAACCCTTTGGCATTCATCACAAGATAAAATAAACTTTCTCGCATCCTTGAAGAGAGTTGGCCAATAAAAACCTGATTGTAGAACCTTTTGCGCGGTTCTTTCTCCGGCGTGATGTCCTCCATAAGCACTACCATGACATTTACTCAATATCTCTTGTAGTTCATATTCGGAAACACACCTTCGCAGAATACCATCCACTCCTTCTTTATATAAGTGTGGGTCATCCCAGAAATAATGCCTCAAGTCATAAAAGAATTTCCTCCTTTGCTGAGCTGAAAAGGTTGGAGGCAAGTACTTGGAAACAATAAAGTTAGCATAATCAAGATACCAAGGACTGTCTCGCGAGCTCACCTTTATTACAGCCAATTGTTCATTTGGAAAACTATCATTAACAGGAACAGGATCATAAGCAATATTTTCCAATCTAGACAAATTATCAGCAACAGGATTATCAGCACCTTTCCTATCTACAATATGTAAATCGAATTCTTGCAAAAGAAGTACCCATCTAATAAGCCTCGGCTTAGCATCTTTCTTTGTCATAAGGTATCTAATTGCAGCATGATCAGTATGAATTGTAACTTTTGAATCAACAATATAAGATCTAAATTTATCACAAGCAAAGACTACAGCTAATAATTCTTTTTCAGTTGTAGCATAATTTCTTTGAGCAGCATCAAGAGTTTTACTAGCATAATGAATAACATTCAGTTTTTTATCTACTCGCTGTCCAAGAACAGCGCCTACAGCAAAATCACTAGCATCACACATAATTTCAAATGGTAAGTTCCAATCAGGAGGTTCAACTATAGGAGCAGTTGTTAAGGCTTTCTTAAGAGTTTCAAAAGCTTCCTTACAATCGTCATCAAAAACAAAAGGTACGTCTTTTTGAAGAAGATTAGTAAGAGGCTTTGAAATCTTGGAGAAATCTTTAATAAATCTCCTATAAAACCCAGCATGACCAAGAACACTACGAATACCTTTAACATCCCTAGGATAGGGCATCTTCTCAATTGCTTCAACTTTAGCTCTATCAACTTCAATACCTCTCTCGGAAATTTTATGTCCCAATACAATTCCTTCATTAACCATAAAGTGGCATTTCTCCCAATTAAGAACAAGGTTAGTTTCTTCACATCTCTGCAAAACTTTATCAAGGTTTCGCAAGCAACTATCAAAAGAATTCCCATAGACGGAAAAATCATCCATGAATACTTCCACAATACTCTCACAAAAGCCATGAAAAATAGCAGACATGCATCTTTGAAAAGTAGCAGGAGCATTACATAAACCAAAAGGCATACGCCTATAAGCATAAGTTCCATAGGGACAAGTAAAAGTGGTTTTCTCTTGATCTTTAGTTTTAACAGCAATTTGTGAAAACCCAGAATAACCATCAACAAAGCAAAAATGAGTACTTTTAGACAATCTTTCTAGCATTTGATCAATAAATGGTAAAGGGTAATGATCTTTCTTAGTAACTTTATTAACTTTTCGAAAATCAATGCACATTCTATACCCTACAACTACTCTTTGAGGGATGAGCTCATCATTATCATTAGGCACAACAGTCATTCCTCCTTTCTTGGGAACGCAATGCACAGGACTAACCCATCTACTATCAGCAATAGGATATATAATACCAGCTTCAAGAAGTTTTAATACCTCATTCCTTACCACCTCCTTCATCTTCGGAATTAGACGACGCTGATGTTCAACAACAGGCTTTGCATCATCTTCCATATTAATAGCATGTTGGCAAATAGAAGGAGAAATCCCCTTCAAATCATCAAGAGTGTAGCCAATAGCTCCTCGGTGTTTCTTCAATATTTCCAATAACCTTTCTTCCTCAATCTCTGAAAGCTTAGAACTAATAATAACAGGATATATTTTCTTATCATCAATATGAGCATATTTAAGATTATCAGGTAAAGGCTTTAAATCAAAAACAGGATCTTCCTTTGGTGGCGGTGTTGTACCCAAATCTTCCACCGGTAAATCATGCTTGAGAATAGGTTGGCGAAGAAAAATTTCCTCAAGCTCATCTCTTTCTTTCCTAAAAACTTCACTCTCGCTATTCTCCAAATGTTGCTGCAAAGGATTATTAGGAACAAGAACAATAGATGCACACTACTCCATTTTAAAATCATCACTAGTCAAATCAGCTTTATAAGGAGTTTTGGTAAATTTAGAGAAGTTAAACTCATAAGATTCACCAGCAAATTTAGTCAAAATTTTCTCTTTCTTGCAATCTATAATAGCTCCACAAGTATTTAGAAAAGGTCTACCAAAAATGATAGGACAATAATCACTAGCAGCAGAACCAAGTACCAAAAAGTCAGCAGGATATTTAATCTTACCACATAGAACTTCTACATCTCGAACAATACCAATTGGAGAAATAGTTTCTCTATTAGCCAGCTGAATAACCACATCAATATCTTCAAGTTCACAAGAATCAATTTCGTGCATAATCTCCGTGTAAAGCTCATAAGGAATAGCACTAACACTTGCACCAATACCACATAAACCATAATAGCAATGATCACCAATTCTAACAGATAGCATAGGAACACTAACTTGTTTGGGTTTATTAGGATGTGAAACAATATTAGAAGCATCTTCACAGAAAATAATATGACCATCCTCCACATTTTCAGTCACAAGATCTTTAACTATTGCAACAGCAGGTTCAACTTTTATTTGTTCTTCAGGTTCTACAGGTTTCTTTTCACTTTTATGAACCGCACTATTTATAACAGAGTACTCCTTCATTTTAGCAGGGAAAGGAATTTTTTCAATATAAGCTTCAGGAATAACATGATCAGCAGTTTCAACTACAACGCATTTATTAATAGATGAATCAATTTTATCTTTATACGGTTCATGATACTTATCAAAATTCTTCTTAGACAATTCATAATGCGAGGCAAAAGCTTTATAAAGATTTGTAGCAACTTGAGAATCAAGACCATATGTAGCACTCATATTACGAAATTTATCAGTATCCATAAAAGCTTCAATGCATTTATAATCATAAATTATACCTGATTCTCTATCCTTGTCGTTCTCCCAACCTTCAGTATTTTCTTGGATCCGATCAAGAAGGTCCCTTTTAAACTCTTCTTTGTTGCGTGTAAATGATCCAGAACAAGAAGTATCCAGCAAGGTCTTGTCTTGAAAAGAAAGTCTTGCATAGAAATTATCAATAATAACATTACCAGGAAGCTCATGAATGGGGCATTTGAGCATTAAAGACTTCAATCTCCCCCAAGCTTGGGCAATACTCTCTCCATCATGAGGCCAAAAATTATATATGCGATTCCGATCCTTGTGAATTTCACTTGGAGGATAGAACTTAGAATAAAACCGGGGCACAATATCATTCCATTCAAGAGAATCCCCATTATCTAGTAATTTATACCAATGCGCCGCCTTACCAGACAGCGATATAGAGAATAGTTTCTTCCTCACTTCATCCATAGCAATACCTGCACACTTGAATAAACCGCATAATTCATGCAAGAACAATAAATAATCTCCAGGGTGGACAGTTCCATCCCCTTCATAGCGGTTATCCATAACACGTTCAATAATTTTCATAGGTATTTTATATGGTATCACTTCCTCACCTGGCGCCTCATCCACTACCGTTGCAGTAGTAGTAGATTTCCCAAATAGAAATTGAAGAGAAGATCTCTCCATAATGACTTATAGCAGCAGGCAGAAATAAAATCAGCACAAACAGTAAAGGTTTTTCTTACCAATTCCACTTACCAATAGCGCTTCACTCCCCGGCAACGGCGCCAGAAAATAGTCTTGATGACCCACAAGTATAGGGGGTGTATCGTAGTATTTTCGATAAGTAAGAATGTCGATCCCAACGAGGAGCAGAAGGTGTTGACAAGCAGTTTCGATGAAGGATTCCCTGTAAATGCTCACAGACAAGTATTCAGGGGGTTTTGATGTAACAGTTGAATAAAGTACGAGTAAGTAAAGTGCGAGAGTAACAATTGCAGCGAGTGGCCCAATCCTTTTTAGCACAAAGGATAAGCCGGTTTGTTTACTTATAATGACCAAACGTTCTCGAGGACACACGGGATTTTAGTCTAGTGCTTTCGCTACATACGGCTAAATAATCTTCATTGTTATGATAAGTGTTGTGTGGGTGAACCTATGCTAATGTACCGCCCTTCCTAGGACTAATACATACTTGTGATTATACCCCTTGCAAGCATCCGCAACTACAAGAAAGTAATTAAGAATAAATCTAACCACAGCCTTAAACTCTGAGATCCTGCTATCCCTCCTGCATCGATATACCAACGGGGGTTTAGGTTTCTATCACTCCGGCAACCCCGCGATCGGCAAACGAGTACAAGATGCATTCCCCTAGGCCCATAAAGGTGAAGTGTCATGTAGTCGATGTTCACATGACACCACTAGAAGAATGACACCACAACTTAAATATCATAACATTGAATATTACTCAACCATAATTCACTACTAGCATTTAGACTTCACCCATGTCCTCAAGAACTAAACGAACTACTCACGAGACATCATATGGAACATGATCAGAGGTGATATGATGATGAATAACAATCTGAACATAAACTTTGGTTCAATGGTTTCACTCAATAGCATCAACAACAAGTAGAAATCGATACCGGGAGAGTTTCCTCTATCAAACAATCAAGATCAAACCCAAATTGCTACGGCGGTGACGATGTCCAGCGGTGGAGACGGCGGTGATGATGGTGGAGATGATGATGATGGTGATGGAGATGATGTCCAGCTCGACGACGGTGACGATGGCGTCGATTTCCCCCTCTCGGAGGGAATTTCCCCGGCGGATTCCTGCCCGCCGGAGAGCTCTTTTCTCTCTGGTGTTCTCCGCCCCGCAGAGGCGGCTGTGGCTCTTCACGAGGTACCCTCTGTAGCTTAGGTTTTCGGGACGAAGGGTTTCGCGAAGAAAAGGAGGCGAAAGGGGCTGTGGGGCCCCCACACCACAAGGTGGCGCGGCCAGGCCATGGGCCGCGCCGGCCTGTGGTCTGTTCCCACCTTGGGCCTTCTCAGCTCCTCCTTCTGGCTTCCTTCGTCATCTTGAAAAATAGGATTTTTGGTATAATTTCCTTCCACAGTTGATCTTCCGAAATATTGCGTTCTGACGGTGCTTTTTCCAGCAGAATCCTGGCTCCGGTGCTTGATCCTCCAATAATGATGAAACATGCAAAATAGATGAAATAACATAAGTATTGTGTCCCAATATGAAATATATCAATGAATAACAGCAAATTATGATATAAAATAGTGATGCAAATTGGACGTATCATTCACCTCCGTTACTTGTCTCATGTGCGCAGCTCTTCTACCGAGCTTTGGCGCATCATTGAGGAGGGGTATTCACCACGAGACCCAAAGAGCTTGACAAGAAGAGAAGTGGTGGATGACCAACTCAACGCCACCGCTGATACGTCCATTTTGCATCACTATTTTATATCATAATTTACTGTTATTCATTGATATATTTCATATTTAGAGGTGATACTTATGTTATTTCATCTATTTTGCATGTTTCATGATTATTGGAGAATCGCGCACCGGAGTCAGGATTCTGCTGGAAAAAGCACCGTCAGAATGCAATATTTCGGAAGATCAACAATTGACGGAAATTATATGAAAAATCCTATTTTTCCAGAAGACGAAGATAGCCAAAAGGAGGAGCCGAGGAGGGCCGCCATGGGCCCCCCCATAGGCTGGCGCGGGCCCAGGCCTGGTCGCGCCGCCTTGTGGGGAGGGGGCCCATAGCCCCTCTGGCCTCCTCTCCTTCGCGTACTTCTTCGTCCCGAAAACCTAAGCTCCGGGGGATAGTCGCGAAGAGTCACAGCCGCCTCTGCGGGGCGGAAAACACCAGAGAGAATAGAGCTCTCCGGCAGGCTGAAATATGCCGGGGAAATTCCCTCCCGGAGGGGTAAATCGACGCCATCGTCACCACCATCGAGTTGGACATCATCTCCATCATCATCACCATCATCTCCATCATCATCACCGCCATCTCCACCGTTGCACATCGTCACCGCTGTAACAATTAGGGTTGGATCTTGATTGTTTGATAGGGGAAACTCTCCCGGTATTGATTTCTACTTGTTATTGATGCTATTGAGTGAAACCATTGAACCAAGGTTTATGTTCAGATTGTTATTCATCATCATATCACCTCTGATCATGTTCCATATGATGTCTCGTGAGTAGTTCGTTTAGTTCTTGAGGACATGGGTGAAGTCTAAATGTTAGTAGTGAATTATGTTGGGTAATATTCAATGTTATGATATTTAAGTTGTGGTGTTATTCTTCTAGTGGTGTCATGTGAACGTCGACTACATGATACTTCACCTTTATGGGCCTAGGGGAATACATCTTGTATACGTTTGCCAATTGCGGGGTTGCCGGAGTGACATAAACCTAAACCCCCATTGGTATATTGATGCATGAGGGATAGCAGGATCTCAGAGTTTAAGGCTGTGGTTAGATTTATCTTAATTACTTTCTTGTAGTTGCGGATGCTTGCAAGGGGTATAATCACAAGTATGTATTAGTCCTAGGAAGGGCGGTGCATTAGCATAGGTTCACCCACACAACACTTATCAAAACAATGAAGATTAATCAGCTATATGAAGCGAAAGCACTAGACTAAATTCCCGTGTGTCCTCAAGAATGTTTGGTCATTATAAGTAAACAAACCGGCTTGTCCTTTGTGCTAAAAAGGATTGGGCCACTCGCTGCAATTATTACTCTCGCATTTTACTTACTCGTACTTTATTCATTTGCTATATCAAAACCCCCGAATACTTGTCTGTGAGCATTTAGAGTGAATCCTTCATCGAAACTGCTTGTCAACACCTTCTGCTCCTCGTTGGGTTCGACACTCTTATTTATCAAAAATACTACGATACACCCCCTATACTTGTGGGTCATCAAGACTATTTTCTGGCACCGTTGCCGGGGAGTGAAGCGCTATTGGTAAGTGGAATTGGTAAGGGAAACTTTTACTGTTCGTGCTGATTTTATTTCTGCCTGCTGCTATAATTCATTATGGAGAGATCTTCTCTTGAATTTTTATTTGGAAAATCTACTACTACTGCAAAGTTAGTGGATGAGGCGCCAGGTGAGAAGGAGGTTCCATACAAAATACCTATGAAAATTATTGAACGTGTTGTGGATAACCGTTATGCAGGGGATGGAACTGTCCATCCTGGAGATCATTTACTGTTCTTACATGAATTATGCGGTTTATTCAAGTGTGCAGGTATTGCTATGGATGAAGTTAGGAAGAAACTATTCTCTATATTGCTGTCTGGTAAAGCGGCGCATTGGTATAAATTACTGAATAATGGGGATTCTCTTGAATGGAATGATATTGTGCCCCAATTTTATTCTAAATTCTATCCTCCAAGTGAAATTCACAAAGACCGAAATCACATATATAATTTCTGGCCTCATGATGGAGAGAGTATTGCCCAAGCGTGGGGGAGATTGAAGTCTTTAATGCTCAAATGCCCCATTCATGAGCTTCCTGGTAATATTATCATTGATAATTTCTATGCAAGACTTTCTTTTCAAGATAAGACCTTGTTGGATACTTCTTGTTCTGGATCATTTACATGCAACAGAGAAGACTTTAAAAGGGACCTTCTTGATCGGATTCAGGAGAATACTGAAGGATGGGAGAACGACAAAAATAGAAAGTCAGGTATAAATTATGATTATAAATGCATTGAAACTTTTATGGATAGTGATAAATTTCGTAATATGAGTGCTACTTATGGTCTTGATTCTCAAGTCGTTGCAAATCTTTATAAAGCTTTTGGCTCTCATTATGAATTGCCTAAGAAGAATTTTGATAAGTATCATGAACCGTATAAAGATAAAATTGATTCATCTATAAATAAATGTGTTGTAATTGAAACTGTTGATCATATTCTTCCTGAAGCTTATATTGAAAAAACTCCTTTCCCTGCTAAAATGAAGGAGTATTCTGTTATAAATAGTGCGGTTAATAAAAGTGCAAAGAAACCTATAGAACCTGAAGAGCAAATAAAGGTTGAACCTGCTATTGCAATAGTAAAAGATCTTGTGACTGAAAATGTAGAAGATGGTCATATTATTTTCTCAAGATGCTTCTAATATTGTTATCCTAATAAGTCTAGGAAAACTAGTGTTCCTATGCTATCTATTAGAATTGGTGATCATTGCTATTATGGTTTATGCGATATTTGTGCAAGTATTATTGCTATTCCTTATGAGCTTTACACGGAGATCATGCATGAAATTAGTTCTTGTGAACTTGAAGATATTGATGTGGTTATTCGGCTAGCTAATAGAGAAACTATCTCTCCAATTGGTATTGTTCGAGATGTGGAAGCTCTATGTGGTAAGATTAAATATCCTGCTGACTTTTTGGTACTTGGTTCTGCTGCTAGTAAATATTGTCCTATCATTTTTGGTAGACCTTTTCTAAATACTCGTGGAGCTGTTATAGATTGCAAGAAAGAGAAAATTTTGACTAAATTTGCTGGTGAATCTTATGAGTTTAATTTCTCTAAATTTGCCAAAACTCCGTATAAAGCTGATTTGCCTGATAATGATTTTAGAGTTGAACAGTGTGCATCTATTGCTCTTGCTCCTAATAATCCTTTGTAGCAACATTTGGAGAATAGTGAGAGTGAAGTCTTTAGGGAAGAAAGAAATGAGCTTGATGAAATTTTCCTTCGTCAACCTATTCTTAAACATGATTTACCGGTAGAAGATCTAGGTACAACACCACCACCAAAGGAAGGTCCTGTTTTTGATTTAAAACCATTGCCTGATAATGTTAAATATGCTCATATTGATGATAAGAAAATATATCCTGTGATTATTAGTTCTAAGCTTTCAGAGTTTGAGGAGGAAAGGTTATTGGAAATATTGAAGAAACACCGAGGAGCTATTGGCTACACCCTTGATGACTTGAAGGGGATTTCTCCCTCTATTTGCCAACATGCCATTAATATGGAAGATGATGCAAAGCCTGTTGTTGAACATCAGCGTCGTCTAATTCCTAAGATGAAGGATGTGGTAAGAAATGAGGTATTAAAACTTCTTGAAGCTGGTATTATATATCCTATTGCTGATAGTAGATGGGTTAGTCCTGTGCATTGTGTTCCTAAGAAAGGAGGAATGACTGTTGTACCTAATGATAATGATGAGCTCATCCCTCAAAGAGTAGTTGTAGGGTATAGAATGTGCATTGATTATCGAAAAGTTAATAAGGTTACTAAGAAAGATCATTACCCTTTACCTTTTATTGATCAAATGTTAGAAAGGTTGTCTAAAAATACTCTTTTTTGCTTTCTTGATGGATATTCTGGGTTTTCACAAATTGCTGTTAAAACTAAGGATCAAGAGAAAACCACTTTCACTTGTCCCTATGGAACTTATGCTTATAGACGTATGCCTTCTGGTTTATGTAATGCTCCTGCTACTTTTCAAAGATGCATGTCTGCTATTTTTCATGGCTTTTGAGAGAATATTGTAGAGGTATTCATGGATGATTTTTCTATCTATGGGAATTCTTTTGATAATTGCTTGCGGAACCTTGATAAAGTTTTGCAGAGATGTGAAGAAACTAACCTTGTTCTTAATTGGGAGAAATGCCACTTTATGGTTAATGAAGGAATTGTATTGGGAAATAAAATTTCCGAGAGAGGTATTGAAGTTGATAGAGCTAAAGTTGAAGCAATTGAGAAGATGCCCTATACCAGGGATGTTAAAGGTATTCGTATTGTTCTTGGTCATGCTGGGTTTTATAGGAGGTTTATTAAAGACTTTTCTAAGATTTCAAAGCCTCTTACTAATCTTCTTCAAAAAGATGTACCTTTTGTTTTTGATGATGATTGTAAGGAAGCTTTTGAAACTCTGAAGAAAGCCTTAACAACTGCTCCTATAGTTGAACCTCCTGATTGGAACTTACCTTTTGAAATTATGTGTGATGCTAGTGATTTTTCTGTAGGCGCTGTTCTTGGATAGCGAGTAGATAAAAAATCGAATGTTATTCATTATGCCAGTAAAACCCTTGATGTTGCTCAAAGAAATTATGCTACTACTGAAAAAGAATTGTTAGCTGTAGTCTTTGCTTGTGACAAGTTTAGATCCTATATTGTTGATTCAAAAGTTACAATTCATACTGATCATGCTGCAATTAGATACCTAATGCAAAAGAAAGATGCTAAGCCAAGGCTTATTAGATGGGTGCTTCTGTTGCAAGAATTTGATTTACATATTATAGATAGGAAAGGTGTTGATAATCCTGTTGCTGATAATCTGTCTAGATTGGAAAATATTGCTTATGATCCCGTTCTTGTTAATGATAGTTTTCCAAATGAACAATTGGCTGTAATAAAGGTGAGCTCGTGAGATAGTCCTTGGTATGTTGATTATGCTAACTTTATTGTTTCCAAGTACTTGCCTCCAACCTTTTCAGCTCAGCAAAGGAGGAAATTTTGTTATGACTTGAGGCATTATTTTTGGGATGACCCACACTTATATAAAGAAGGAGTGGATGGTATTCTGCGAAGATGTGTTCCCGAATATGAACAACAAGAGATATTGAGTAAATGTCATGGTAGTGCTTATGGAGGACATCACGCCGGAGATAGAACCGCGCAAAAGGTTCTACAATCAGGTTTCTATTGGCCAACTCTCTTCAAAGATGCAAGAAGGTTTATTTTATCTTGCGATGAATGTCAAAGGGTTGGTAATATCTCCAGACGCAGTGAAATGCCTATGAATTATACTCTTGTTATTGAGCCATTCGATTGTTGGGGATTTGACTTTAAGGGTTCTTTCCCCTCTTCAGAAGGTAACACTCATATACTTGTTGCTGTTGATTATGTTACTAAATGGGTGGAAGCCATACCTACAAAAAGTGCTGATGGTGAGACCTCTTTAAGAATGCTTTTAGATATTATTTTTTCTAGATTTGGAGTTCCTAGATATCTCATGACTGATGGAGGTTCTCATTTTATTCATGGTGGTTTTAGAAAAACTCTTGCTAAATATGGTATTAATCATAGAATTGCTTCCGCTTATCATCCTCAAACTAGTGGGCAAGTAGAATTATCAAATAGAGAGATTAAATCTATCTTGCAAAAGACTGTTAATAAATCTAGAAAGAATTGGGCTAGTAAATTGAAGGAAGCACTATGGGCTTATAGAACTGCTTATAAAAATCCCATGGGTATGTCACCTTATAAAATGGTTTATGGAAAAGCTTTTCATTTACCTTTAGAACTAGAGCACAAAGCTTATTGGGCTGTAAGAGAATTAAATAAAGATCCTAAACTAGCCGGTAAGAAGAGATTGCTACAATTGAGTTCTCTAGATGAATGGAGAAGTGAAGCTTATGAAAATGCTAAACTCTTTAAAGAGAAAGTTAAGAAATGGCATGATAGAAGAATTATCAAAAGAGAATTTAATCTTCGGGATAAAGTCCTATTGTATCGGTCTCGTCTCAGATTCTTTGCAGGAAAATTACTCTCAAAATGGGAAGGACCATATGTCATTGTGGAGGTGTATCGTTCAGGAGCAATTAAAATTAGTTCTCTCCAAGGCGATGCCACACAAGTGGTGAATGGACAAAGACTCAAGCATTATATCTCAGGTGATTCTTATAATGAAGATGTTGATGTTATTCGAGTGGTGACTCCGGAAGCTTTCATCAAAGGTCAAATTGACAGTCCGGCAGAGTTCGACTTTGAATAGGTAATAGTACTGGTAATAAAAAGTTCGCGTTTTACTTTCCGAACAATGTTTTTGCTGTTTTTGGAAAATATGAAAAATTACGAGATCAAAACGGAGTGGAGGAGACGCACGAGGGCGTGCCCTCATAGGCCGGCGCGGGCCCAAGCCTAGCCGCACCGCCCTATGAGGTGGGTCCCTCGTGGCCTCTCTCCGACTCTGGTTCGACCTGGTACTTTCCTTATGTCATAAAAATTCCTGCTATATAATCCCCTGGACCCCTGGAGGTTTGTATATCATTTTCTCGACGTGTTTTGTTTCGAGCTGTTTTCTGCCAGGATCTGTCTTTGATCTAGAAGCACCATGGTCTCCAACAACAAGGGCAAGGGGCTTTCGGATGAAGATATTCAAGATCCCGAGTGGAAAGAGGTGGACGAGAGCGTCAAGGAAGAAGATGAAGAAGAAGTGGAAGAAGACTCGCGTGCATACCCGCGTGCTACCATCGCAAGCATCGAGGTGGTGGAGAACCCTTTCAGTACCAAGAAGAGCGCGAGAATTCGCACCGGAGGAAAGGTTCCACGTCACTACTTAGCTCCAAAGACATCTCCTCCAGGCACCTACAATCCCTTCCGCAATCTAATTTACAATAGTCAAATTGAAAGGACTCCCAAGGCAGTATTGCCTAGCAATTGGGATATAGATCGTTCTAACACTGCAGGAAGGATGAAGCCTGAAGCTAAAGAGTGGGGAAATAACTCCAAGAGTTGGGACTCGCCGTCGGACATACTTCTTAACCGCGTCGAGCATAATTCGGAGATGATCCGCAACCTCACGTACAAGATTGATGAGCTTCAGGAGCTTGTTGAGAAGCTTGTCAAGAATTCATCACCACCACCACTGAAGGAGTAATTCATCATCGGTATTGGCATCCCCTTGGTTTGTTCCAAGCTTGGGGGAGTGCCGCGGTATCACATCATCACTATCTTTTACTTTTTACTATCAAGTAGTGTCATATCATGAGTAGGGAAGTTATCATATAAGATGGGTTGCAGTGTGGAAGTATCTCTCTTTAGTTGGTTGTCTATGTATCCCTTGGTGTGAGTTATCGTTATGGAATATTAATGAGAAGTCTTATCATTTACATATTGCACATCTTATTTTAGTTTGCAATCTCTATTATATGATTGATCTTGTTATTAGTATTGGTATCACTATGGGAGCATTGAGTAAATCTATTTGGTTTTGGCAAACTTAGCACTGGTCAATAGCAACAACACTTTCAAGTTTAAGTAGAAAAGAGAAATACATGTAGTTGGTTCATTGTCTTTCTTTCTTGTTAGCTCTTAGCTTATTATTCTGAAGTTAAAATTGTTTGTGCTTACGAGGAAGATGCATGATTGTTTCTATCACATGTATATTTGTTTGTTTCCCTCAACTCTTATGCTTGCTAATCAACCTTGCTAGCCAAAGACCTGTACTGAGAGGGAATGCTTCTCGTGCATCCAAACCTTAACCCAAACCTATGCCATCAGAGTCCACCATAACTACCTACTACATGGTATTTTCTGCCATTCCAAGTAAATACTTCATGTGCTACCTTTAAACAATTCAAAATTTGTCATCTCTTATTTGTGTCAATGTTTTATAGCTCACGAGGAAGTATGTGGTGTTTATCTTTCAATCTTGTTGGGCAACTTTCACCAATGGACTAGTGGCTTCATCCGCTTATCCAATAATTTTGCAAAAAGAGCTGGCAATGGGGTTCCCAGTCCCAATTAATTAACCTTCATAATTTTACAAATAGACACTCCTCCATGGTATGTGATTGTTGGAAGGCACCCGAGGATTTGGTTAGCCATGGCTTGAGAAAGCAAAGGTGGGGAGGAGTGTCATCTCTAATAAAACTAAAATAAAAAGACACTCCTTCATGGTATGAGAATGATTGGAGGCACCCGAGGATTCGGTTAGCCATGGTTTGTGAAAGCAAAGGTTGGAAGGAGTGTCAACTAAAAATAAAATTTTATGGGAGCCACTCTTCGAGAGTTTGTCTGGCAAGGGGGTTAGAGTACCCGCTACCATTCGTTGACAACAACAAACACCTCTCAAAATGTTACTTTTATGCTCTTTATATGATTTCAAAACTGAAAAAGCTCTAGCACATGATTTAATCCCTGCTTCCCTCTGCGAAGGGCATGTCTTTTACTTTATGTTGAGTTAGTAAACCTATTTCCCTCCATCTTAAGCAAGCAATTGAGTTGTTGTGATCAAACCATTTACATTGTGATCTACTTCATCATGCCTTCTACTCTTCCTTGTTTAGTACAAGTTTTATCTGAATGAATATAGCTCTGAAAGTTATCAATGATTATGAGGAGATTATTATGATTGAATATGCAAGTTGTGCCATATAAGCTTTAACATAAGAGCTTTGCTAGATAGATAAGTACAATCTGTTAATCGTTCTCTGGCCAAGAACGAAGTTTGCCATCACCAATTATGATTTCTTATGCACCTTTATTTGTGATTACCTTCTACTTGTTTCAAGTTGAATTATATGAGGAAGTTGTTCACTAGAATGTCTTGTGTGAATTAATATGATGCTTCTTGTCCGTATTTGGTTTATCGACTCTTCACTCCATAAACATGTGGTCATGTTTACCGAGTTTAGTTTCGCTTGGGGACAAGCGAAGTCTAAGCTTGGGGGGAGTTGATACGTCCATTTTGCATCACTATTTTATATCATAATTTACTGTTATTCATTGATATATTTCATATTTAGAGGTGATACTTATGTTATTTCATCTATTTTGCATGTTTCATGATTATTGGAGAATCGCGCACCAGAGTCAGGATTCTGCTGGAAAAAGCACCGTCAGAATGCAATATTTCGGAAGATCAACAATTGACGGAAATTATATGAAAAATCCTATTTTTCCAGAAGACGAAGATAGCCAAAAGGAGGAGCCGAGGAGGGCCGCCATGGCCCCCCCGATAGGCCGGCGCGGGCCCAGGCCTGGCCGCGCTGCCTTGTGGGGAGGGGTCCCACAGCCCCCTCTGGCCTCCTCTCCTTCGCGTACTTCTTCGTCCCGAAAACCTAAGCTCCGGGGGATAGTCGCGAAGAGTCACAGCCGCCTCTGCGGGGCGGAAAACACCAGAGAAAAAAGAGCTCTCCGGCAGGCTGAAATCAGCCGGGGAAATTCCCTCCCGGAGTGGGAAATCGACGCCATTGTCACCGCCATCGAGCTGGACATCATCGCCATCATCATCACCATCATCTCCATCATCATCACCGCCATCTCCACCGCGGCACATCGTCACTGCAGTAACAATTAGGGTTGGATCTTGATTGTTTGATAGGGGAAACTCTCCCGGTATTGATTTCTACTAGTTATTGATGCTATTGAGTGAAACCATTGAACCAAGGTTTATGTTCAGATTGTTATTCATCATCATATCACCTCTGATCATGTTCCATATGATGTCTCATGAGTAGTTCGTTTAGTTCTTGAGGACATGGGAGAAGTCTAAATGTTAGTAGTGAATTATGTTGGGTAATATTCAATGTTATGATATTTAAGTTGTGGTGTTATTCTTCTAGTGGTGTCATGTGAACGTCGACTACATGATACTTCACCTTTATGGGCCTAGGGGAATACATCTTGTATTCCTTTGCCAATTGCGGGGTTGCCGGAGTGACAGAAACCTAAACCCCCATTGGTATATCGATGCATGAGGGATAGCAGGATCTCAGAGTTTAAGGCTGTGGTTAGATTTATCTTAATTACTTTCTTGTAGTTGCGGATGCTTGCAAGGGGTATAATCACAAGTATATATTAGTCCTAGGAAGGGCGGTGCATTAGCATAGGTTCACCCACACAACACTTATCAAAACAATGAAGATTAATCAGCTATATGAAGCGAAAGCACTAGACGAAATTCCCGTGTGTCCTTAAGAATGTTTGGTCATTATAAGTAAACAAACCGGCTTGTCCTTTGTGCTAAAAAGGATTGGGCCACTCGCTGCAATTATTACTCTCGCATTTTACTTACTCGTACTTTATTCATTTGCTATATCAAAACCCCCTGAATACTTGTCTGTGAGCATTTACAGTGAATCCTTCATCGAAACTGCTTGTCAACACCTTCTGCTCCTCGTTGGGTTCGACACTCTTATTTATCGAAAATACTATGATACACCCCCTATACTTGTGGTTAGATTTATCTTAATTACTTTCTTGTAGTTGCGGATGCTTGCATGGGGTATAATCACAAGTATGTATTAGTCCTAGGAAGGGCGGTGCATTAGTGATATGTCCAAAACGTATACTTTCCCGAACACTTTTGCTATTGTTTTGCCTCTAATTTGTGTATTTTGGATACAACTAACACGGACTAACGCTGTTTTCAGCAGAATTGCTCTGGTGTCTCGTTTTTGTGCAGAAATTCAACTTTCGGGAAAATCCTCGGAATTTATATCAGAGGGCCTATTTTACCAGAAGAATCACGGAGCCAGAAGGGCAGGCCTGGGGAGGCCCAGGGCCCCCAGACGCTAGGCCAGCGCGGCCTGGAGGGGGGCGCGCCGCCCTAGCGTGTGGCCCCCTCGGCTGGCCTCCGACGCCCTCCTCTGGACTACTTAAGGGTTTCGATCTAAAAACGCGAGACGGAAAAGTCGAAGTCGCCAGAAACCTCCCAGTACGCCGCCACCATCGCGAAACTCCGTCTTGGGACCAGAAACTCCGTTCTGGCACTCCGCCGGGACGGGGAATTGGAGGAGATAATCGCCATCATCATCACCGACGCCTCTCCATCGACCAGCAATGTTTCCCCCATCCATGTGTGATTAATTCCCCCGCTGTAGGCTGAAGGGGATGGTAGGGATTGGATGAGATTGGTCATGTAATAGCATAAGATTGTTAGGGCATAGTGCCTAGTGTCCGTAATTGGTACTTTGATGATATCGTTGCAACTTGTTATGCTTAATGCTTGTCACTAGGGCCCGAGTGCCATGATCTCAGATCTGAACATGTTATTGTTTCTTGATGATATGCATTGTTTTATGATCTTACCCGCAAGTTGTATACACATGTCGCTGTCCGGAACCCGGGGCCCCGAAGTGACAAAAATCGGGACAATCGGAGGGGATGGCAGTGATGTGAGGATCACATGTGTTCACAGAGTGTTAATGCTTTGCTCCGGTACTCTATTAAAAGGAGTACCTTAATACCCAGTAGATTCCCTAGAGGCCCGGCTGCCACCGGCTGGTAGGACAAAAGATGTGCAAGTTTCTCATTGTGAGCACGTACGACTATATACGGAACACATGCCTATGGATTGCTTAGTACTTGGACACCGTTTTATTATTATCTGCAAATGCCCTGCTTTGATTGTTACATGATTTTCTCTCATCCATGCAACGCCCGTCATCCATCCCTGTGCCTACAGTATTTTAATCTTGTTGTTTACTAAAATCACTACTGCTGTCTTTGTTACTCTGCTGCTGTTATTTCACTACTGCTACTGCTATAAAACTGTTACTACTGATGAACTCTTGCGAGCAAGTCTGTTTCCAGGTGCAGCTGAATTGACAACTCCGCTGTTAAGGCTTTCAAGTATTCTTTGTCTCCCCTTCCGTCGAATCAATAAATTGGGTTTTACTTCCCGCGAAGACTGTTGCGATCCCCTATACTTGTGGGTCATCAAGACTATTTTCTGGCGCCGTTGCCGGGGAGCATAGCTTTATTTGGAAGTTCACTTGAATTGATATTGTTCGCTGCAAATTCTCCATCATGGGTTAATCTCGCGATCCTAAAGTCGCCATATTACCATCCACTACAAGAAAAGGTACAACTCTGAGTACCTTTGCTACTCTTGATTCACCATCTGTGATAAGTCAACTTGTTTCACCGCCGCAAGCTTCACTTGCTGGTACTTCTGCTGAATCTGAAAACTCTCATAATATTGATAATGTTTCTGCTGTGCTTGATGATAGTGGTTCATTGGGATCCTTTCTAGATGCTACAATTGCTAGGTCTAGACAAATTGAAAACACTGAAACTCCTAATGCTGCTACACCTGTTAATTCACCTGAGTCTGTTGATTACTCTAGTGATGATCCTGATGAGGATTATGTGGAGCTTAATGATGATTTTATTGATAAATGCAATGCTATTATTGATGCAAGAAAAATTAAAAAGTTTCTCGCACAACATACTGTTAGATATAAGCTGTCTCCTGATCCTAAATTTGCCACATCTCCTATAAACATTAAGGATAAAGATTGCGATTTTTCTCTTGATCTATCTCATATAGTTATTGTTGAGAAAACACCCTTTTGTGGTACTGAAAAAGAAAGTGCTGTAGAACACATGAATGAACTTTCTTCTATGAGTAGCTTGTTTTCTGATGATGTCAAGATGCGTACTTATTTTGTTGCTAATTTTTTTCCTTTCTCATTAAAGGATGATTCTAAAACTTGGTATAATAATTTGCCTCCTGGTTCTATTAATAGTCCAGGTGATTTGCTTAATGTTTTCTTTCGGAAATACTTTCCTGCTAGTGCTCAACATGATGCTTTACAGAAAATTTATAGCTTTGACCAGGAAGATGGAGAGAAATTGCCTGAAGCTTGGGCAAGATTTTGTTCTCTTATCAGAGCTCGACCTGGACATGATTTGGAAAAGCATGATTTACTTGATATATTCTATAGTGGACTAACCGTTGAGTCTAGAGCATATTTGGATAGTTGTGCTGGTTGTGTTTTCGGGAAAAGAACTCCAGACGAAGCTGAAGAATTATTGGCTAAAATAAGCCGGAATCATGATGATTGGACTACACCTGAACCAACTCCGACGCCGATATTGAAGAAGAGCGGTTTGATTAAATTAAATGATGAAGATATGAGGGAAGCCAAGAAATCTCTTAAGGAGAAAGGTATTAACTCCGAAGATGTGAAGAACTTACCTCCCATAGAAGATTTATGCGAGATAATTCCCCCTTCATCCATGATTGAGGTAAACTCCCTTCAACGCTTTACTAGGGAAGATATTCCGTATTCAAAACCTCCTGCTCAATGCTTAGATGAGTTTGATAATTATATTGTTAAGCAAGAAAATTTTAATATGAGAGTAGAGAATCATTTAATGGAAAATTCTCAAGCTATTAGCAATTTGCATGATATTGTGGAGAGAACCTCCAATGATGTTAAGATGCTTGTTACACATTTTCATATGGTTCAAACTCAAATTGATCAATTCACTAAAGTGCAAAATGACTTGTTAAAAAATAATTCTAAAAAGAAACATGCTTATGAAGTAACAACTAGAGGCGGTGTTTCTACTCAGGATCCTCTATATCCTGAAGGGCATCCCAAAAGAGTTGAACAAGATTCTCAACGAATTGAACCTAGTGCTCCTTCTAAGAAAAAGAAGAAGAAACATAAAACTGTTGTAGAATCCTCTGAACCTGTTAATGATCCTAATAGTATTTCTATTTCTGATGCTGAAACTGAAAGTGGTAATGAACATGATAATGATAATGATAAGAATGATGCTTCTGATAAAGAAGAGGTTGAAGATGAACCTGAAAAGCATGCTAAAAATAAAAAGTATACTAAAGAAGATTTTACTGCTAAGAAACATGGTAATGAAAGGGAACCTTGGGTACAAAAGCAAATGCCTTTTCCTGCTAAGAAACTAAAATCAAAGGAAGAAGAACATTATAATAAATTTTGCGATTGGATGAAACCTTTATTTTTGCAAATCCCTTTGACTGATGCTATTAAATTTCCTCCTTATTCAAAGTATACGAAATATATTGTCTCTAACAAAAGGAAAATTCCTAATGAGGAGATTTCCACTATGCTTGCTAATTACTCTTTCAATGGTAAAGTTCCAAAGAAGTTGGGCGACCCAGGTATACCAACCATTCCTTGTTCTATTAAGAATAATTATGTTAGAACTGATCTATGTGATTTGGGAGCCGGTGTTAGTGTTATGCCTTTTTCTCTTTATAAAAGACTTTATTTAGATAAGTTGATACCTACTGATATATCTTTGCAAATGGCTGATAAATCTACTGCTATTCCTGTTGGTATATGTGAGGATGTTCCTGTTCAAGTTACTAATAACTGCTTGATATTAACTGATTTTGTTGTGTTGGAAATGCCTGAAGATGATAATATGTCTATTATTCTTGGGAGACCTTTTCTTAACACCGCAGGGGCTGTTATTGATTGCAATAAAGGAAAGTTACTTTCAATGTTGATGACAAGGAGCATACCGTTTATTTCCCCAAGAGGATTGATAAAGTATGTGGAGTTAATACCATTTCTAATGTGAGAACTATCAAAGTGGGAACTATTGATTGTCCTATATATGAGCCTAAAGAAGGATATCAAAATTTTATGATTGGATCCATATCAATACAATTCAAGGTAACATGATTGATTTGAGGTTTGTTTCTTCTTATGCTATGTAAAATTTATTTGGTGGCAAGACTTGATCAACCTTGTAAACAAATACTTTTTATATGCATAGAGGAGGTAAACAACATCTCTTTCTTCCTCCACTTGTTCTACTTGCTGTAGCATTTTTGTTTTGCAAAGTTCTTTAGTTAATTAGAGATTTCAAAATCTTTTTCTGCCCAGTAATAATAAATTTAATACCCAGAAATGTGCATTTTTCAAAGTTTCCAAAAATTCGCAAAAATTATACCGTTGGTCTTATTTTTCGAAAACGCACCTGAGAGCACCTGGGGACGACCAGTGGGGCACCCCAGGGTGGCACCCCATAGGCCGGTGCGGCCTGCAAGGGGGGCGCGCCACACTGGCGTGTGGGCCCCTCCTTGTCCCACTTATTCATCTCTTTCTCCCATCTCATTCTCTCTCCCGAAAAAACTTGCACCAGCTTTCTCTCACTCGCGTTTCTGCTCAAGAGCTCAAGATTTCTCGATCTCTTTGCTCAGCCCAGATTTCTGTCTGAAATTTGGCACATTTTCTCTCTGGTATGTGACTCCTCCGATTATCCAAGTAGAATTTTGTTTGGTTGAGTATATCTTGAATATTTTGCTGCTGTAGGTAACATGTTTTGTGAGCTTGCATGCTTGTTCTAAGTTGTAGAAACTAGTTTTGATGCATGATTAGTACTCTAGCAAGTTCCTATGGTAGTTTCCCTCAATTATATGTCACCAAATCAAATTTTATATTGTTTGTTGAAAAATTTCAGAAAAGGAAGATGGATAATTGTAACTTTGGAGAAGTGTTTGAGAGAGAGACGACAAGCACGGGAAGGCCCTCTAGAACCGCGACCCAATTCAGGCGATCCTATAATGAGGATGTCATCGCGCCAAGCTTCGAGCCCGAAGAGGACAATGGAGTCCCTAACGCTTCATCTTTCCCATGTTATGACTTTTTGAGTAATGCAGGGTTGCTGAATGATTTCTTGACCCTCGTTGATAAGGCGGGCTTAACCGCCTATGTGGGAGATGAAAGGGAGCAATACCTCATGCTCACTAAAATCTTTGTTGAGAGCTTCAAGTTCGACAACAAGCACTATCACCCGACAGTTGCATTCAAGATCTATGGTAATCATGTTACTATGAAATTGAAAGATTTTTGTGTTGCATTAGAAATTGCCCCTGTAGGTACAGCGAAGAGGATTGAGGACTATCCCAGGGCCTTGCTTGAGCTCTATCGAGAGATCACCAATGATGACTGCCGCACCATTCAGCGTGGCAAGATAAGAAACATCCAACTCCCCGCCATTAAGTATTTTGCTTATTACCTTGCTACTAGCATTCTTGGTAGGGAGAACACTAGCAATATTTCTAGCTATCATCTTGCTTTCTTAATTGCTGCACTCACTGGAGAGACACCTTATCATCTTGGTGCTCTTATTGCTCGCCGCTTGTCTAACAAGGGGCCTATTTTTTGGAGGAATTATTGCATCACGCATTTTAGCATATCTAGAACTTCCTCTTGACCCTACTGATGTGCCATTAACTCCTATAAGGCTTGATATTGCTGCTATGAAAAGCCATCAATTCGTTACAGCTGACTCTAGTTTAGATAATATTGTTTATAGAATGTTGTTTGCTGACGGGGATGAGAGGAAAATCCCTTTGCCACAGCCAGATTTGTTCAGTGTTGACAGGAAACCATGGTCGCGCTCTAAGGAGGAGGTGGATGAGAAAATGAAGATACAAGGCTTCCACCAGCAGCATGACTCCGAGGACACCAAGCCCTCCTACGACTACACCGTCACGTATCCGGGTGCTTCTTCCAGCACATACCCGGAATATGATCCATCTTCGTCGTACTACGAAGGTGCTACTTCATGGGCACCATGGGATTGAACTCCACTTAGGCTAAAAGCCTAAGCTTGGGGGGAGGTATACCGGCATCACTCATTCTTTGCATATTATGGTTGCTGGTTACTTGTATATACTTGTTTAGTTTCTTTAAGTGGTTTTCTAATAAGAGGGAGTTGATATTTGGGGAAGTGCTGATTGAAAACTGATTCTGGACTGTTACTAAAAAATTCTCAAAAATAGCCAGAACGTTATTTTGCGAAGCCAATTTTTGTGCATGTTCCCCAGGTTGTTGTCTAACTTTCATTAGTTGAACACTTTTCGATTTGAGCAGCGGAAGAATTTCTTAAAAATCGATTACTGTACTGCTGTCAAGTTTGACGAATTCCTGCTGCTTTGTGTTTATGTGACTCTTCTAGTTTTCATTTTCTTGTTTTTGTTTTGTTTCTTTCCTAAAACACAAAAAGACCAAAAATATTTCTGTTGTTTCTCTTCATGATTTGTTTATTTTGGTTTCTTGCTTTTATTTTGCTTTATTTGCTATCGTTGGTTTGCTATAAGAAAATTCAAAAAGATTTTGCTTTGTTTGCTTGTTTCCTTTTGTTCGTGTTTCCAATTCGAAAACACCAAAAATATTTGCTGTTCTTCTTTGGTTTTGTAAAGTTCATTATGAGTTCAATGGTCTTCGGTGGCTGGAGCGTGGTTTTCATTTCATATTATCCAAGCTACACAAGTGAAAGGCAATAATGACGATCTACGACAATCCGACTGTGGTGAGAGGCTGGTATGAACTCTATTTGTTTTCATTTTTTGTACATATACTCATCCATGTGAGCATGCTTAGTTGGTTCATGTGAGGTATATGTCATTTAAGAAAGTCTAGTAGTTCATGATCTCTCATGTTTAGCTCCAATTTATTAATATGAGTAGCATGTCATGGATGTTTGCTTGCATTGTTTTATTCATAAATAGGTATGACATTGTGGTATCCTCCTCTGAATAGTTCATTTGAATCGACTTGGCACATGCTCACGCATGCATATGACTGAACAAAAGTCAATTAAGCCTCGATGATTTACTTTGCTTCAGAGTTCTTGTATCACTTTTATGCCTCCGTTAATTTATTTTGCCGCAAGCATGATTATGACAAAGGATCGCTCTCTTGATTTGTCGCTCCCCAGTCTATTGCTAGCCTTCACTTGTACTGAGCGGGAACGCTGCTCGTGCTTCTAAACCCCTGAAAACCAAGTTATTCCAAAGTGTCCACCATAAATACCTATGCATGGCATTTCAAACCATTCCAAGTAAATTCTCATGCGCTACCTTTAAACCTTCAAAATGCTTCTAAATTTGTGTTAATGTTTTATAGCTCATGAGGAAGTATGTGGTGTTTATCTTTCAACCTTGTCATTTACTTTTGACAGACTTTCATAATAAGAGCTGGCAACAGGGTGCCCAGCCCCAACTAATAACTTCATTAATAATTCTCTTCACATGTTTTGCCCTGATTCATCAGTAAGCAACTTAATTTTGCAAATAGACACTCCTCCATGGTATGAGATTGATGGAAGGCACCCGAGGATTCGGTTAGCCATGGCATGTGTAAGCAAAGGTTGGGGGGAGTGTCACTCATAATAAAAACTAAAGTACATGTGTAAACAAAAGAGAAGAGGGATGATCTACCTTGCTGGTAGAAATAACGTCCTTCATGGGAGCCGCTCTTGAAAGTCTGGTTGGCGAGGTAGTTGGTGTACCCATTACCATTCGTTGACAACAACAAAACACCTCTCAAAATAATTTTACTCCTGTTTTAAAAATGAAAAGCTCTAGCGCATGTTAATCCCTGCTTCCCTTTGCGAAGGGCCAATCTTTTACTTTCATATTGTGTCACCATCCTTTCTTTGAGCACTTTCTTGAGAGCACAACTGTCATTCTTAGTATAATATGCTTGTCCCAAAATATGATTGATTGTGGTATAACTTTGATGCTTTTATCTTTGATAATCTCTATTTCTAGTCTTTCTATGAACCTCAGAGGTGCCTGAGCATTTATGTTTTGCTGATCAAATACGGGCAAGCGAGATACCACTTTATCATACTCTTTTACGAACATTGCAATCCTGCTGATAGACATGATTCATGATACTTGTTATTAATTTGTTGGTACCTTTCCATGATTGACATAGCTGTTAGATGATCTTATTTGCATGTATCTTATTATAAATTGCCTAAGTACTTGTCCATATCATGAGAATATTTACATCGTATGAACAAATGTGTTCGTGAAAGTTCTTTTATCGCACTCAGTTGTTAACTGAATTGCTTGAGGACAAGCAATAAGCTAAGCTTGGGGGGAGTTGATACGTCCAAAACGTATCTACTTTCCCGAACACTTTTGCTATTGTTTTGCCTCTAATTTGTGTATTTTGGATACAACTAACACGGACTAACGCCGTTTTCAGCAGAATTTCTCTGGTGTCTAGTTTTTGTGCAGAAATTCAACTTTCGGGAAAATCCTCGGAATTTATATCAAAGGGCCTATTTTACCAGAAGAATCACGGAGCCAGAAGGGCAGGCCTGGGGGAGGCCCAGGGCCCCCAGATGCTAGGCCGGCGCGGCCTGGAGGGGGGGCGCGCCGCCCTAGCGTGTGGCCCCCTCGGCTGGCCTCTGACGCCCTCCTCTGGACTACTTAAGGGTTTCGATCGAAAAACGCGAGACGAAAAAGTCAAAGTCGCCAGAAACCTCCCAGTACGCCGCCACCGTCGCGAAACTCCATCTCGGGACCAGAAACTCCGTTCTGGCACTCCGCCGGGACAGGGAATTGGAGGAGATCGTCGCCATCATCATCACCGATGCCTCTCCATCGACCAGCAATGTTTCCTCCATCCATGTGTGAGTAATTCCCCCGCTGTAGGCTGAAGGGGATGGTAGGGATTGGATGAGATTGGTAATGTAATAGCATAAGATTGTTAGGGCATAGTGCCTAGTGTCCGTAATTGGTACTTTGATGATATTGTTGCAACTTGTTATGCTTAATGCTTGTCACTAGGGCCCGAGTGCCATGATCTCAGATCTGAACATGTTATTGTTTCATGGTGATATGCATTGTTTTATGATCTTACCTGCAAGTTGTATATACATGTCGATGTACGAAACCCGAGGCCCCGAAGTGACAGAAATCGGGACAACCGGAGGGGATGGCAGTGATGTGAGGATCACATGTGTTCATGGAGTGTTAATGCTTTGCTCCGGTACTCTATTAAAAGGAGTACCTTAATATCCAATAGATTCCCTAGAGGCCCGGCTGCCACCGGCTGGTAGGACAAAAGATGTTGTGCAAGTTTCTCATTGCGAGCACGTACGACTATATACGGAACACATGCCTATGGATTGCTTAGTACTTGGACACCGTTTTATTATTATCTGCAAATGCCCTGCTTTGATTGTTACATGAGTTTCTCTCATCCATGCAACGCCCGTCATCCATCCCTGTGCCTACAGTATTTTAATCCTGCTGTTTACTAAAATCACTACTGCTGTCTTTATTACTCTGCTGCTGTTATTTCACTACTGCTACTGCTATAAAACTGTTACTACTGATAAACTCTTGCGAGCAAGTCTGTTTCCAGGTGCAGCTGAATTGACAACTCCGCTGTTAAGGCTTTCAAGTATTCTTTGTCTCCCCTTGTGTTGAATCAATAAATTGGGTTTTACTTCCCGCGAAGACTGTTGCGATCCCCTATACTTGTGGGTCATCAATTAGCATAGGTTCACCCTAACAACACTTATCAAAACAATGAAGATTAATCAGCTATATGAAGCGAAAGCACTAGACTAAATTCCCGTGTGTCCTCAAGAACGTTTGGTCTAAGTAAACAAACCGGCTTGTCCTTTGTGCTAAAAAGGATTGGGCCACTCGCTGCAATTATTACTCTCGCATTTTACTTACTCGTACTTTATTCATTTGCTATAATCAAAACCCCCTGAATACTTGTCTGTGAGCATTTACAGTGAATCCTTCATCGAAACTGCTTGTCAACACCTTCTGCTCCTCGTTGGGTTCGACACTCTTATTTATCGAAAATACTACGATACACCCCCTATACTTGTGGGTCATCAACCGCCATCAACATGATCCACATGGCCATCACGCCCAAGGGCCGCGCTCATATCCGCTCACTCAAGACCGCCAAGGAAGCATGGCATAAACTCGACAAGCTCTTCCTCGGAAATGAGAGCATCCAAAGCTCTCGTTTCGATGAAGTGAACAACATGGCCGACAACTTCGTCATGAATGAAGGAGAGACCTGTTGGAGATATGCCCAAGAGGCAATAATAAAAGTGGTTATTATATATCTTTGTGTTTATGATAAATATTTATATACCATACTATAATTGTATTAACCGAAACATTAATACATGTGTGTTATGTAAACAACAATGAGTCCCTAGTAAGCCTCTTAACTAGCTTGTTGATTAATAGATGATCATAGTTTCATGATCATGAACATTGGATTTTATTAATAACAAGGTTATGTCATTATATGAATGATGTAATGGACACACCCAATTAAGCGTAGCATAAGATCACGTCATTAAGTTATTTTCTATAAGCTTTCGATACATAGTTACCTAGTCCTTTCGACCATGAGATCATGTAAATCACTTATACCGGAAAGGTACTTTGATTACATCAAACGCCACTGCGTAAATGGGTGGTTATAAAGGTGGGATTAAGTATCCGGAAAGTATGAGTTGAGGCATATGGATCAACAGTGGGATTTGTCCATCCGGATGACGGATAGATATACTCTGGGCCCTCTCGGTGGAATGTCGTCTATATTAGCTTGCAAGCAGATGAATGGTTCATAAGAGACCACATACCACGGTACGAGTAAAGAGTTCTTGTCAGGAGACGAGGTTGAACAAGGTATAGAGAGATACCGATGATCAAACCTCGGACAAGTAAAATATCGTGAGACAAAGGGAATCGGTATTGTATGTGAATGGTTCATTCGATCACTAAGTCATCGTTGAATATGTGGGAGCCATTATGGATCTCCAGATCCCGCTATTGGTTATTGGTCGGAGAGAGGTCTCAACCATGTCTACATAGTTCGCGAACCGTAGGGTGACACACTTAAGGTTTGATGTCGTATTAGTAGATATTGAATATATGGAATGGAGTTTGAAGTTTTGTTCGGAGTCTCGGATGGGATCCCGGACATCACGAGGAGTTCCGGAATGGTCCGGAGAATAAGATTCATATATAGGAAGTCATTTTATAAGTTTGAAAATGATCTGGTGCATTTATGGAAGGTTCTAGAAGGTTCTAGAAAAGTCCGGAAGAAATCACTATGGAAGGCGGAGTCCCGGAGGGACTCCACCTAGCATGGTCGGCCAACCCTAGGGGGTGGAGTCCCAGGTGGACTCCACCAAGGGTGGCCGGCCACCCCCCCCTCATGGAAGGGTGGGAGTCCCACTTGAGGTGGGAATCCCACCTTGGGTAGGTTTCCCTACACATGGAAGGTTTTGGGTTGGGGTCTTATTCGAAGACTTGTAGTCCAACACTTGGGGGTTCCACCTATATAATGAGGAGCAAGGGGAGGGGGCCGGCCACACCAAAGCCACCTTGGTCGCACCCCTTAGTGGCCGGCCACCCCCTCTCCCCAAACCCTAGCCGCCCCTCCTCCTCCACCTCTCCCGCAACCGCTTAGCGAAGCTCCGCCAGAGATCTCCATCGACACCGCCACCACGCCGTCGTGCTGCCGGGATTCAAGGAGGAGCTACTACTTCCGCTGCCCGCTGGAACGGGGAGAAGGACGTCGTCTTCATCAACACCGAACGTGTGACTGAGTACGGAGGTGCTGCCCGATTGTGGCACCGTCAAGATCTTCTACGCGCTTTTGAAAGCGGCAAGTGATCGTCTACCGCAGCAACGAGAGTCTCCTCTTGTAGGCTTTGGAAATCTTCAAGGGTTAGTCTCGTTCATCCCCTCGTTGCTCCCGTCTTCTAGATTGCATCTTGGCTTGGATTGCGTTCTCGCGGTAGGAAATTTTTTGTTTTCTATGCTATGAATCCCTACAATGGTATCAGAGCCGTGTCTATGCATAGATGGTTGCACGAGTAGAACACAATTGTTTTTGTGGGCGTTGATGCTTATGTTGTCTTTAGTTTGAGTACTTTGCATCTTTGTGGCATAGTGGGATGAAGCGGCTCGGGCTAACTTTACATGACCGCGTTCATGAGATTTGCTCCACACTCGACATGCAACTTGTATTGAATAAGTGGCTTTGCGGGTGTCTGTCTCTCCTACTATAGTGAAGATTCAATTTACTCTTCTATTGACAACACTAGTATCACCGTTGTGGTTCATGTTCGTAGGTAGATTAGATCTTACTCGAAAACCCTAAATCACGTAAAATATGCAAACCAAATTAGAGACGTCTAACTTGTTTTTGCAGGGTTTGGTGATGTGATATGGCCATAATGTGATGATGAATATGTATGAGATGATCATTGTTGTATTGTAGCAACCGGCAGGAGCCTTATGGTTGTCTTTAAATTTCATGTTGAGTAGTATTTCAAAGAAGTTGTAATAGTTGCTACATGGGAGAACAATCATGAAGACGGCGCCATTGACCTTGACGCTACACCGACGATGATGGAGATCATGCCCGTTGATGATGGAGATCATGTCCGTGCTTTGGAGATGAAGATCAAAGGCGCAAAGACAAAGGGGCCATATCATATCACATATGAATTGCATGTGATGTTAATCCTTTTTATGCATCTTATTTTGCTTAGATCACGACGGTAGCATTATAAGATGATCCCTCTCACTAAAATATCAAGATAATAAAGTGTTCACCCTTAGTAGCACCGTTGCCAAGACTTGTCGTTTCGAAGCATCTCGTGATGATCGGGTGTGATAGATTCAACAAGTGCATACAACGGGTGTAAGCCAGTTTTGCACATGCGGATACTAAGGTTGCCTTGACGAGCCTAGCATGTACAGACATGGTCTCGGAACACGTGATACCGAAAGGTAGAGCATGAATCATATGATTGATATGATGAACACTTTGAGTGTTCGCCATTGAAGTTACATCTTGTCTCGTGATGATCGGACTTGGTGTGGTGGATTTGGTTTGTGTGATCACTAAGACAATTCGAGGGATATTGTTTTGAGTGGGAGTTCACCTAGTTTTTAATTTTGTTGAATTTAAATTTGAACTCAATTTGTCATAAACATTAGTCTAAACTATTGCAAATATATGTTGTAGATATGGCGTCCCCAATCAATTTTAACCAGTTCCTAGAGAAAGAAAAGCTTAAGAACAACGGTAGCAACTTCACCGACTGGTTCCGTCATGTGAGGATTTTCCTCACTGGTGGAAACCTGCAATATGTGCTAGATGCACCACTAGGTGACCCTCCTGCAGAAACTGAAACCGATGAAGTAAAGAATGTTTACGCGACTCGGAAAACTCGGTACTCTCAAGTTCAGTGTGCCATCCTATGCAGTCTGGAAGCCGATCTTCAAAAACGTTTTGAGCACCACGATCCTCATGAGTTGGTCAATGAGCTGAAAGCTATCATTGAAACTCATGCGGCCGTGGAATGCTATGAAGCATCGAAACACTTCTTCAGCTGCATGATGGAAGAAGGCAGCTCCGTTAGTGAGCACATGCTCGCCATGACCGAGCATGCGAAGAAACTCAGTGACTTGGGAATAGTGATTCCTAACAGACTGGGGATTAATCGTGTCCTTCAATCACTGCCACCTAGTTACAAGAACTTTGTGATGAACTACAATATGCAGAACATGAACAAAGAGTTACCTGAACTCTTCGCCATGCTAAAATCTGCAGAGATTGAGATCAAGAAAGAGCACCAAGTGTTGATGGTCAACAAGACCACCAGTTTCAAGAAACAGGGCAAGTCTAAAGGTAAATTCAAGAAGGGTGGCAAGAAAGCTGCTACGCCTCCTGTGAAACCTAAGAATGGCCCTAAGCCTGATGCTGAGTGCTATTACTGCAAGGAGAAGGGACACTGGAAGCGTAATTGCTCCAAGTATTTGGCTGATCTGAAGAGCGGCCTTGTCAAGAAGAAGAAAGAAGGTATATCTGATATACATGTTATAGATGTTTATCTTACTGGTTCTCGTACTAGTACCTGGGTATTTGATACTGGTTTAGTTGCTCATATTTGTAACTCGAAACAGGAACTAAAGAATAAATGAAGACTATTGAAGGATGAAGTGACGATGCGCGTTGGAAATGGATCCAAAGTCGATGTGATCGCTGTCGGCACACTTCCTCTACATCTACCTTCGAGATTAGTTTTAAACCTCAATAATTGTTATTTTTTACCCGCGTTGAGCATGAACATTATATCTGGATCTTGTTTAATGCAAGACGGTTATTCATTCAAGTCTGAGAATAATGGTTGTTCTATTTTTATGAATAATATCTTTTATGGTCGAGCACCTGAAAAGAATGGTTTATTTCTGTTAGATCTCGATAGTAGTGATACACATATTCATAACATTGATGCTAAGCGAATTAAATTGAATGATAATTCTACTTATATGTGGCACTGTCGTATTGGTCATATTGGAGTGAAACGCGTGAAGAAACTTCATACCGATGGATTACTTGAATCACTTGACTTTGAGTCACTTGATAAATGCGAAGCATGTCTAATGGGAAAAATGACTAAGACTCCATTCTCTGGTATTATGGAGCGAGCTACAGACTTATTGGAAATCATACATACCGATGTGTGCGGACCAATGAGCGTAGCCTCGTGCGGTGGATATCGTTATGTTCTAACCTTCACAGATGATCTGAGTAGATATGGGTATATCTATTTCATGAAACATAAATCCGAAACTTTTGAGAAGTTTAAGGAATTCCAAAGTGAAGTGGAAAATCAACGTAACAGGAAGATTAAATTTCTACGATCTGATCGCGGAGGGGAATATCTGAGTTATGAGTTTAGCATGCATTTAAAGAAATGCGGAATACTTTCACAATTGACACCGCCGGGAACACCGCAACGAAACGGTGTGTCCGAACATCGTAATCGAACTCTCTTAGATATGGTTCGTTCTATGATGTCTCTTACTGATTTGCCGTTATCATTTTGGAGTTATGCATTAGAGACAGCTGCATTCACTTTAAATAGGGCACCATCAAAATCCGTTGAAACGACACCGTATGAATTATGGTTTAATAAGAAACCTAAGCTGTCGTTCCTTAAAGTTTGGGGTTGCGAAGCCTATGTAAAAAAGTTACAACCGGACAAGCTAGAACCCAAAGCGGAGAAATGTGTCTTCATAGGATACCCTAAGGAAACGATAGGGTACACTTTCTATCACAGATCCGAAGGCAAAATCTTTGTTGCTAAGAACGGAACCTTTCTTGAGAAAGAATTTCTCACTAAAGAAGTGACTGGAAGAAAAGTAGAACTCGACGAGATTACTGAATCTTCTCTCATTGATTAGAGTAGCGCAGTGCCGGAAGTTGTTCATGTGCCGCCTGCACCGGTAACAGAGGAAGCTAATGATAATGATCATGAAACTTAAAATGAGATAGCTACTGAACCTCGCAGATCGACAAGGGAACGTGCCAATCCTGATTGGTATGATCCTTGTCTAAATGTCATGATTGTGGACAATAATGATGAAGACCCTGCGACGTATGAAGAAGCGATGATGAGCCCAGATTCCAACAAATGGCAAGAAGCCATGAAATCCGAAATGGGATCCATGTATGATAACAAAGTGTGAACTTTGGTAGACTTACCTGATAGCCGCAAGGCTGTCGAGAATAAATGGATCTTCAAAAGAAAAACAGATGCTGATGGTAATATTACTGTCTATAAAGCTCGACTTGTCACAAAGGTTTTCCGACAAATTCAAGGTGTTGACTATGATGAGACTTTCTCACCTGTAGCGAAGCTAAAATCTGTGAGGATTTTGTTAGCAATAGCTGCATTTTTCGATTATGAGATTTGGCAGATGGATGTCAAAACGGCGTTCCTTAATGGAGACATTGCGGAAGAGTTGTATATGGTACAACCCAAAGGTTTTGTCGATCCTAAAAATGCTGACAAGGTGTGCAAACTTCAGCGTTCAATTTATGGACTGAAGCAAGCATCCAGAAGTTGGAACCGACGCTTTGATAAGGTGATCAAAGACTTCGGGTTTATACAGTGTCATGGAGAGGCCTGTATTTACAAGAAAGTGAGTGGGAGCTCCGTAGCGTTCCTGATATTATATGTAGATGACATATTATTGATTGGGAATGATATAGAACTATTAAGCAGTGTAAAAGGTTATTTGAATAATAGTTTTTCAATGAAAGACCTTGTTGAAGGATCGTACATATTAGGAATCAAGATTTATAGAGATAGATCAAGACGCCTAATAGGGCTTTCACAAAGTACATACCTGTACAAGATTCTAAAGAAGTTTAGAATGGACGAAAGTAAGAAAGGATTCTTACCTATGTTACCAGGTAAGGTCTTGATTAAGACTCAAGGTCCGGCTATGGCAGAAGAAAGAGAAAGGATGAGTCCGATCCCCTATGCCTCGGCAGTAGGCTCTATCATGTATGCCATGCTATGTACTAGACCGGATATAGCACATGCTGTTAGTTTAACTAGCAGATATCAAAGTGATCCAGGAATGGAACACTGGACAGCGGTCAAGAATATCCTGAAGTACTTGAAAAGAACTAAGGATATGTTTCTTTGTTATGGAGGTGACCAAGAGCTCGTTGTAACCAGTTACACCGATGCAAGTTGGAACACTGATCCTGATGACTCTAAGTCTCAGTCTGGGTACGTGTTTATATTGAATGGTGCTGCAGTAAGCTAGGCAAGCTCGAAGCAGTGCACGGTGGTGAAGTCTTCAACAGAATCGGAGTACATAGCGGCTTCAGAGGCTTCATCAGAAGCAGTATGGATGAAGAGGTTCATTGTAGAGCTCGGTGTGGTTCCTAGTGCATTGGACACACTAGTCATCTATTGTGACAACATGGGTGCCATCGCCAATGCACAAGAACCAAGGTCACACAAGAGGCTGAAGCATATCAAGCTGCGTTATCATTCGATTCGCGAGTACATCGAAGATGGAGAAGTAAAGATTTGCAAAGTACACACTCATCTGAATGTAGCAGATCCGTTGACTAAAGCTCTCCCTAGGGCAAAGCATGACCAACACCAGAATGCCATGGGTGTTAGGTACCTTACAATGTAATCTAGATTATTGACTCTAGTGCAAGTGGGAGACTGTTGGAGATATGCCCAAGAGGCAATAATAAAAGTGGTTATTATATATCTTTGTGTTTATGATAAATATTTATATACCATGCTATAATTGTATTAACCGAAACATTAATACATGTGTGTTATGTAAACAACAATGAGTCCCTAATAAGCCTCTTAACTAGCTTGTTGATTAATAGATGATCATAGTTTCATGATCATGAACATTGGATGTTATTAATAACAAGGTTATGTCATTATATGAATCATGTAATGGACACACCCAATTAAGCGTAGCATAAGATCACGTCATTAAGTTATTTGCTATAAGCTTTCGATACATAGTTACCTAGTCCTTTCGACCATGAGATCATGTAAATCACTTATACCGGAAAGGTACTTTGATTACATCAAACGCCATTGCGTAAATGGGTGGTTATAAAGGTGCGATTAAGTATCCGGAAAGTATGAGTTGAGGCATATGGATCAACAGTGGGATTTGTCCATCCCGATGACGGATAGATATACTCTGGGCCCTCTCGGTGGAATGTCGTCTGTATTAGCTTGCAAGCATATGATTGGTTCATAAGAGACCACATACCACGGTACGAGTAAAGAGTACTCGAGGGCGAGTAGGAACTAAGCTTGGGGATGCTTGATACGTCTCAAACATATCTATAATTTCTTCTGTTCCATGCTACTTTTATGATGATACTCACATGTTTTATACACACTTTACATCATTTATATGCATTTTCCGGAACTAACCTATTAACAAGATGCCGAAGTGGCAGTTCCTGTTTTCTGCTATTTTTGGTTTCAGAAATCCTACAAAGGAAATATTCTCGGAATTGGACGAAATCAACGCCCAGGGTCCTATTTTCCACGGAAGCTTCCAGAGCACCGAAGAGGGACCAGAGGGGAGCCAAGGGGGCCCCACCCCACATGGCGGCGCGGCCAAGGGGGGGCGCGGCCTCCTAGTGTGTGGGTCCCCCAGGACCCCTCCGAGGCTGCCCTTCCGCCTACTTAACGCATCCGTCACGAAAACCCTGAAAGAATAAGCCACGATACGGAAAACCTTCCAGAGCCGCCGCCATCGCGAAGCCAAGATTCGGGGGACAGAAGTCTCTGTTCCGGCACACCGCCGGGATGGGGAAGTGCCCCCAGAAGGCATCTCCATCGACACCACCGCCATCTTCATCGTCGTTGTTGTATCCCATGATGAGGAGGGAGTAGTTCTCCCCCGAGGATGAGGGCTCTACCGGTAGCTATGTGGTTCATCTCTCTCTCCCATGGTGTGATCTTTATGTGATCATGAGCTTTGTATCACTATTAATCTATGTGCTACTCTAGTGATGTTATTAAAGTAGTCTATTCCTCCTCCATGATGTAATGTGGATAGTGTGTGCATCATGTAGTACTTGGCGTAGGTTATGATTGTAATTTCTTGTAGATTATGAAGTTAACTATTACTATGATAGTATTGATCTATTCCCCCTTTCATAGCTATTGTTGATAGTGTGTATGCTATGTTAGTACTCGGTCTAAATTGCAACGGTCTATTATGCACTCTAGAGGTTACTTAAATATGAACTCCGTATGTTGTGGAGCTTGTTTACTCCGGCTTGAGGTGTGCTTTTATAGCCCTACACAATGAACGGTGTTTGTTATCCAACAAGAGAGTGTAGAAAGTAGCATTTATTTATTCAGTTATGTGATCAATGTTGAGAGTGTCCACTAGTGAAAGTATGATCCCTAGGCCTTGTTTCTAAGCATTGAAACACCGTTTCCAACAAGTTCTGTTACATGTTTGCTTGCTGCCATCTTTATTTCAGATTGCAATTACTTCTTACAATCATCCATATTACTTGTATTTCACTATCTCTTCGCCGAACTAGTGCACCTATACATCTGACAAGTGTATTAGGTGTGTTGGGGACACAAGAGACTTCTTGTATCGTAATTGCAGGGTTGCTTGAGAGGGATATCTTTGACCTCTACCTCCCTAAGTTCGATAAACCTTGGGTGATTCACTTAAGGGAAACTTGCTGATGTTCTACAAACCTCTGCTCTTGGAGGCCCAACACTGTCTACATGAATAGAAGCGTGCGTAGACATCAATGATCCGGTGCATTTATGGAAGGTTCTAGAAAAGTCCGGAAGAAATCATTATGGAAGGCGGAGTCCTGGAGGGACTCCACCTAGCATGGCCGGCCAACCCTAGGGGGTGGAGTCCCAGGTGGACTCCACCAAGGGTGGCCGGCCACCCCCCCTCATGGAAGGGTGGGAGTCCCACTTGAGGTGGGAATCCCACCTTGGGTAGGTTTCCCTACACATGGAAGGTTTTGGGTTGGGGTCTTATTCGAAGACTTGTAGTCCAACACTTGGGGGTTCCACCTATATAATGAGGAGCAAGGGGAGGGGGACGGCCACACCAAAGCCACCTTGGCCGCACCCCTTAGTGGCCGGCCACCCCCTCTCCCCAAACCCTAGCCGCCCCCTCCTCCTCCACCTCTCCCGCAACAGCTTAGCGAAGCTCCGCCGGAGATCTCCATCGACACCGCCACCACGCCGTCGTGCTGCCGGGATTCAAGGAGGAGCTACTACTTCCGCTGCCCGCTGGAACGGGGAGAAGGACGTCGTCTTCATCAACACCGAACGTGTGACCGAGTATGGAGGTGCTGCCCGATTGTGGCACCGTCAAGATCTTCTACGCGCTTTTGAAAGCGGCAAGTGATCGTCTACCGCAGCAACGAGAGCCTCCTCTTGTAGGCTTTGGAAATCTTCAAGGGTTAGTCTCGTTCATCCCCTCGTTGCTCCCGTCTTCTAGATTGCATCTTGGCTTGGATTGCGTTCTCGCGGTAGGAAATTTTTGTTTTCTATGCTACGAATCCCTACAAGACCCCCGAAGAAATGTATCGGCGCCTCATCGCTATTGCCGTACAAATGCAAGATCTTGGAGCAACGTTTGTGGATGAAAATTGGATCAAGCGCAAGTTCTACAACGCTCTCCTACCTTATAAGGAAGTGAAGTTGACGGCCATCCGCCAAAACGCCTCCTTCCGTGCTATGACATCCGATGAAGTCCTTAGCGAAGTCATCGCTTTGGACATCTCCAAGAAGAATGTGGAGGATCTTGTTGCTCACGCCCACAACACCCGCAAGCCCAACCTTGCATTGAAGATGAAGGTGCATGAAGCTAGTGAAAGCGATGAGGATCCCATTGAGTGGGGTCCGGATGATCTTAAGACCAACTATCATGAGCACATGGCTCTCGATGCCAAGAAATTTTGGGAGGGAAACAAGTCCCGAAGCACAAGACCAAGAAGACCACGTGATTCTCCAAGAAACTTCTCCAAGAGTCCAAGGGAGGGGCAAAGGGGGAGAACATGCTACAATTGCGGTGACAAAAGTCATTTTGTTGCGGATTGTATCTATGAGAGAAGAGAAGATAATGGTGGAAGGCTTGTCCGCAAGGAAAAGTTCAAGTCACTCTCCAAAGGATTCTCCAAGTTCTCCTCCAAGCCCGATGACGACAAGGTCTCCTTCACCAAGAAGCCAAGAGCCTTTATCATCCGTGAAGAGTACTCCTCCAATGAGGATGAGGAGCATGAGGACAAGAGCTCCAACAAGGAAGGAGAGGGAGTGGCCGCCATCGCCATTATCACTCCCTCTATCTCCCTCTTCGACTCTCCAAATGAGAACTGATACGCGTACAACACACGTCCGTTGGGAACCCCAAGAGGAAGGTGTGATGCGTACAGCAGCAAGTTTTTCCTCAGTAAGAAACCAAGGTTTATCGAACCAGTAGGAGCCAAGAAGCACGTTGAAGGTTGATGGTGGCGGAGTGTAGTGCGGCGCAACACCAGGGATTCCGGCACCAACGTGGAACCTGCACAACACAACCAAGATACTTTGCCCCAACGTGACAGTGAGGTTGTCAATCTCACCGGCTTGTTGTAACAAAGGATTAGATGTATAGTGTGGATGATGATGTTTGCAAAGAACAGTAAGAACGAGTATTGCAGTAGATTGTATTTGATGTAAAAGAATGGACCGGGGTCCACAGTTCACTAGTGGTGTCTCTCCAATAAGAAATAGCATGTTGGGTGAACAAATTACAGTTGGGCAATTGACAAATAAAGATGGCATGACAATGCACATACATATTATGATGAGTAGTGTGAAATTCAATTGGGCATTACGACAAAGTACATAGACCGCTATCCAGCATGCATCTATGCCTAAAAAGTCCACCTTCGGGTTAGCGTCCGCACCCCTTCCAGTATTAAGTTGCAAACAACAGACAATTGCATTAAGTATGGTGCGTAATGTAATCAACACAAATATCCTTAGACATAGCATCGATGTTTTATCCCTAGTGGCAACAGCACATCCACAACCTTAGAACTTTCTGTCACTGTCCCAGATTTAATGGAGGCATGAACCCACTATCGAGCATAAATACTCCCTCTTGGAGTTACAAGTAACGACTTGGCCAGAGCCTCTACTGGCAACGGAGAGCATGCAAGATCATAAACAACACATAGATGACAGATTGATAATGAACATAACATAGTATTCCATATTCATCGGATCCCAACAAACGCAACATGTAGCATTATAAATAGATGATCTTGATCATGATAGGCAGCTCACAAGATCGAACAATGATAGCACAATGAGGAGAAGACAACCATCTAGCTACTTCTATGGACCCATAGTCTAGGGGTGAACTACTCACACATCACTCCGGAGGCGATCATGGCGATGAAGAGTCCTCCGGGAGATGATTCCCCTCTCCGGCAGGGTGCCGGAGGCGATCTCCTGAATCCCCCGAGATGGGATTGGCGGCGGCAGCGTCCCTGGAAGGTTTTTCGTATCGTGGCTCTCGGTACTGGGGTATTCTCGACGAAGGCTATATGTAGGCGGAAGGGTAGGTCAGGGGGCGTCACGAGGGGCCCACACGCCAGGGCGGCGCGGCCCCAGCCCTGGCCGCGCGGCCCTGCTGTGTCGCCGCCTCGTCGCCCACTTCGTTTCCCTTTCGGACTTCTGGAAGCTTCGTGGAAAAATAAGAACATGGGCGTTGATTTCGTCCAATTCCGAGAATATTTCCTTTGTAGGATTTCTGAAACCAAAAACAGCAGAAAACAGCAACTGGCTCTTCGGCATCTTGTTAATAGGTTAGTGCCAGAAAATGCATAAATATGACATAAAGTATGTATAAAACATGTGAGTATCATCAATAAAGTAGCATGGAACATAAGAAATTATAGATACGTTTGAGACGTATCAAGAACCTCGTCACCAACAACGCGCATTGCCTTATGGAAAAGGTATCATCAGAGGTAGAATCCCCTTCCAAACTCACATCTCCAACTAATGCTTTATCTATTGATGATGCCACTAGTCTCACCATTAAGCGTGAGATTGTGGGTTTAGATTCTTTTCTCACTAACATGCAAGGGGATACCAAGACTCATGTTGGGGCTCTCTTGGCCCAACTTGGTGCGGCTCAAGACCTTATAGAGGAGAAGGAGAGGCTTGAAAGGGAGGAGGCAAATGAGATTACCTCTCTCAATCAAGCACTTGAGAAGGAACAAAATTTGCGTATGTCTCTTGAAGCTAGTGTCATCACCCTCGAAGACTCCAACAATGCCATCATCTCCAAACTCACCAAGGACCGAGATCATGCTCTTGGATTGATGGGTGAGCTCAAGAATAAGATGCTTTCTCTTGAGGAAGCCAACAAGGAGAAAGATGAGGAAGACCCCAACTCTTGTCATGACGAGCTTGTTCATCAAGTTGCTTCTTTGAAGAGGCACAATGCTCTACTCTTGGAGGTCAATGCTCTTCAAGAAGAAGCCTTGGATGAGTATTACCACTTGTGCAAGGAGAAGGCCTCATGTTGCAATCATGAAGAAGAAATTGCAACTCTTGAGAGCACCAAGGCCAAGCTATTAAGTTTGAGTAGCATGCAAGAACAGTCCTTGGTGGAGTGCCTCCGCATGAGCAAAGAGAAGGTCACTTGTTGTGATCATGAGGAAGAAATAGCCTCTTTGAAGAGGAGCGAAGCCAAGCTCATGGAGGTCAATTCCATGCAAGAGGAAGCTTTGAAGGAGTACTTTCCCTTGAGCAAGGACCGTGAGTGTTGCAACCATGAAAGTGATATTGCCAAGATGGAGAGTGACAAGCGTCTACTCATGAAGATGAACTCTCTCTAAGAAGAAGCTTTGATGGATAATTTTCGGGTGAACAAGGCAAAGGAGGTCCAAGTGCTTGATATCACTCACCCTCACCCGGAGCATGAAGATGAGGTCAATCGTTTGAAGGCCAAAATTGATAGACTCCAAATCCAAGCCAAGTACTTGGAAGGAGTCATTGAAGCCAAAGATGGAGCCAAAAGAGGGCTCGTGCAATGAAGAAGGAGTGGCTACCAAGCCAAAGAGGAAGAGGTGTAGGAGGACCAAGAAGAAGAAGAAGAAGAACAACAAGGAGAACATGGAGATCAACCATGAGGGAGGCGATGCTAGCTCAAGAAGGGATGGAGTATCCAACTCCGCCACGAAGAGTTTTGCCGGCTCTAACAACCCTTCTCATGTTCTTTTTGTTGATTACTATGGGCATATTCGTGCTCGCTTTATTGTTCCTCAAGAGGACAATGTTGATTGGACTATTTGGGTTCCCAAACCCCTTGTTACTAACATGATAGGACCCATTGAAAAATGGGTACCTAAATCCAAGTCTTCATTCCTTGTAGGACTATGCTTCCGGTGGCGCTAAATGGGTGGTTGATAGTGGAGCCACAAGTCATATGACCGGAAGCAAGGAAATTGTTGTCGACCTCGATCCATCTCATTCTACCGTTTCATATCGCGACAACACGTGCTCTAAGGTATTGGGTCTTGTCAAGGTGGTGGTAACACCCGACATTTCACTTGTGAATGTCCTCCTTGTCGAGACCCTTGGTTACAATCTACTTTCCATTCATCAAATTGCTCGTATGGGTGTATGTACTTTTTTCGATGAACATATGGTGGTCCTCTTGTGGAGCAAGCACTCCATGTAGCCTTTGTTGGACATGTAGAGAATGGGTTGTATGTTGTTGATTTCTCCGTAAAGACAACATCTTCCGCTCTTTGCCTATTCGTTAAAGGTGACAAGGGTTGGTTATGGCATCGCCGACTAGCCCATGTCAACATGAGGACTTTGCAAAGTCTCCACAAGGGTGGCCACATTCTTGGACTAAAATAAGATGTTTCCTTTTGCAAAGATCATGTTTGTAGGGCTTGCGTACAAGGAAAAATGCATGGAGCTCCTCACAAGGCCAAGACGATCATCTCCTACCACAAGATGCTTGGAGCTCCTACATGTTGATCTCTTCGGTCCACCGTCTCATGAATGTCTTGGAGGGAAAAAGTATTGCCTCGTCATTGTTGATGACTATTCACGCTATTGTTGGGTATTCTTCTTCAAGTACAAGAGTGAGACTCAACGGACCATGATGGAGTTTGCCAATCAAGTTCAACGCAAGTACAATGCCACGATCCTTGCAATAAGGAGCGACAATGGAACGGAGTTCAAGAACTACACCTTGGATGACTTCCTCGGCGAAGAAGGAATCCAACATCAATACTCCTCGCCATATACTCCCCAACAAAATGGGGTCGCCGAAAGGAAGAATCGAACCTTGATCGAAGCCGCTCGAACAATGATGATGGAGTACAAGTCCAACTACAACTTTTGGGCGGAAGCTATCTCTACCGCATGCCATGCTACTAATCGTCTATACTTTCGCAAGGGTCTAGAGAATACACCATATGAGATTCTCACCGGCAACAAGCCCAATGTGTCACACTTCAAGGTCTTCGGTTGCAAATGCTATGTTCTTGTCAAGGACACACGACTATCCAAGTTTAATTCAAGAGCTCAAGAAGGAATTTTCGTTGGCTATGCTATGGATTCTCACGCCTATAGAGTCTTCAACAAGTCAAATGGGTGAGTTGTAGAATCCTGTGGTGTGACGTTCGATGAAGATGATAGATCTTTGGAGGAGCGAAGTGCTTCTTGTGAGAAAGGAGATGCAATTCCCCCAGATGCCATAGGAAGGATGGGTGTTGGCATTCACCGACCTCAAGAGCTACCTTCTATGAGTACCGGGGAAGGACCAAGTTCCACCCAAGTGGAGCCATCTACACCACAAGGCCAAGCTTCTTCCGTTGATCATACAAGTGCAAGCCAACCTCTACAACAACCTCAAGTTCAACATCAACAACAACAACAACAATCAAGTGCAAGCCCACCTCAACAAGCTCAAGAACAACATCAACAACTACTGCAAGCTCATCTACCTCAACAACTGACATCAAGTGACCAAGGTCGAGCTTCAAGTTCTTCACCGAATGGCTCAGGGACAATCTTTATGGACAATTCCATTCCTAATACCCCCGAGTCGTCCGGCTCTCATGATGATGATGATGCCCCTTTCAACAACAATGAAGATCAAGGCGAGGATCTAAACCATGATGAAGGCCAGGAGGACTCACAAGAATCTACTCCTATAGCCGATACTCGCCGTGAAGATCCTACTTCAAGACATTTGCGCCTCAACTCCCATTCTTTGCGTAATGTCATTGGTGATTTAAAGAGCAAAGTGACCACTCGGAGGCAACTAGCAAACTTTTGTGAGCACCACGCCTTTGTCTCTATGGTGGAACCACTCAAGGTTAATGATGCGCTTGAAGATCCCGATTGGTTGATAGCAATGCAAGAGGAACTCAACAACTTCAAGAGGAATGATGTGTGGACTCTCATGAAGCGACCCGATCATTGCCGCAATGTTATCGGCACCAAATGGGTCTTCAAGAACAAGCAAGATGAATATGGCATCGTCATCCGCAACAAAGCAAGATTGGTGGCACAAGGCTATTCTCAAGTTGAAGGCGTGGACTTTGGCGAAACCTTTGCACCCGTTGCAAGTCTTGAGTCCATCTGTATCGTTTTGGCATTTTCCTCTCATCATGGCTTCAAGTTGCAACAAATGGATGTTCAGAGTGCTTTTCTTAATGGTCCTTTACATGATGAGGTATATGTGAAGCAACCCCCGGGATTCGAGGACCCCCATTTCCCGGACCATGTCTTCAAGCTCAAAAAGGCCCTATATGGTCTCAAACAAGCTCCTAGAGCTTGGTATGAGCATCTAAAGGAGTTGCTTGTAGACCTTGGTTTCGAAGTGGGGAAAATAGATCCCACTCTTTTTACTAAGAAAGTCAATGGGGAGCTCTTCATATGCCAACTTTATGTATATGACATCATATTTGGCTCAACTAACACAAAGTTCAATGATGAGTTTGCTAAGTTGATGACTAATAGGTTTGAGATGTCGATGATGGGTGAACTCAAGTACTTCCTTGGGTTCGAGATCAAGCAAATGTGACAAGGCACCTTCGTCAAGCAAGCAAACTACCTCCAAGACATGCTCAAGCGCTTCGACATGAAGGACGTCAAGGGCATTGGAACCCCAATGCATCTCAAATGTCAACTCTCCCTTGATGAGACCGGCAAGGTGGTGGATCCAAGCTCTACCGTTCGATGATAGGTTCACTTCTTTACCTTTGTGCCTCTCATCCGAACATAATGTTAAGCGTTGGTATGTGTGCACGGTTTCAAGCAAGTTCGAAGGAAAGCCACATTGTGGCGGTAAAAAGGATCTTTCGATATTTAGTTGATACCCCACACTTCGGACTATGATACCCAAGGGACACGGACTTCTCTTTGGTTCGCTTCACCGACTCCGATTGGGCGGGCGACAAGATTGATAGGAAGTCTACATCCGGAGCTTGTCACTTTCTTGGAAGATCCTTGGTATGTTGGTCCTCGAAGAAGCAAAATTGTGTCTCCGTCTCTACCGCGAAAGCCAAGTATGTTGTCGTGGCGAGTAGTTGTGCTCAAATCTTATGGATGAGGCAAACCTTGCGGGATTATGGACTCGAGTATAGCAAGGTGCCTCTTTTGTGTGACAATGAGAGCGCAATCAAGATCACCTACAATCCGGTTCTTCATGGCAAGACGAAGCACATAGAGATAAGGAGCCACTTTATCCGGGATCACATTTCTCGCGGAGATATTGTTCTATCCTTCATTGGTACCAAGGAGCAATCGGCAGACATCTTCACGAAGCCCTTGGATGAGAAGCGTTTCATTGAGTTGAGGCATGAGCTAAATATCATCGATCCATCGAACTTCGCTTGACCGTCGTGCGCACATACCAATATTTAACTATATATCTAGATGAAAGGCACGCATGAACATAGGGGGAGTGTGGTTTAAACTTATTGAGCTATCCCTCCCCCCATCATCCATAAATAAATCCTAAACATATGCTATTTTTCAAATAAGTGACTAATGAGCTTCATGTTGAGTTGTAGCCGTGAGTCCTAGATACATCTACGCGACCTCACACTACTATACTCTTACACGGTGGCTTCGTCCACCAACCTCCTCTTTGAGGAGTTTTTGGTTCTTCTTGTTTCTTTGTGACTTTCTTTTGTCCTTCTTCTTTTGTTGTCCTTTCATTCTTTTTCTCCATGTTTTTGGGGAGTCTCATCCAAGCTTTGTTTTCCTTGTTGGTTTTTGCAAGCTTAGTTGTGTATTTCCTTACCATCCTTTTAGTTTGCTTATACTCCTTTTTGGTGTTCCAATGCCAAAGGGGGAGAAGTTGCCTAATAGGATGGTTTTTGCATGGAGACTTTCATTGTTGTAGCCTTTTGTTCCTAGTTGCTTATCTCTTCTTGCGGCTACACCAACCCTATGGAGGCAATTGTTGTGAGTTTGGGTATTCTCAAGGCAAAGGTATGATAAATTCACCCAAAACTCTTTGCATGATCTTATGTTGTCTCCATATTGTGCACATGCTATATGAACATGTCAAGTATCCTTGTTGCATGTGTGCTTGGTTTGTAAAATCTAGGGGGAGTTATGTCTCTAGGATGTGTGCATTTGTATTCAAATACATATTCAAATATGCACGTGTCTAGGGGGAGCTCCGTCGAGCTTTTGCAAATCCAAAAAAAATCTCATCATAATATCTTATGCCATTGCAAATTCTTGTGTTGTCATCAAACACCAAAAAGGGGGAGATTGAAAGAGCAAAGTCTAAACCCCGTGTTTTGTGTGTTTGATGACAACACTTGAATAATCTCACCGTGTGCAAAGAGTGTCTTTGATAGATTTGCAAGTGCATGGTGACTCGCTGGACACGTCAAGATTGGAGGACTGAAGTGTAGCTTATAGGTTTTCTGGTTTTGTGTGTGTATCGCGAGGTGACATGGTTGGAGAGGAAAAGAGGAGAAAGCAGTTTTTGTCAGGCCAGTACTACCGGTACCAGTAGCGGTAGTACCGCTATCCCTACTGGTACCGCCCAACGGTACCGCTCTGGTGTTTTGGACTGAGATTGTCCCACATAACAAGTTATGGTACCTTGAGCGGTAGTACCGCTTGCGAGCGGTAGTACCGCCTTGGTACCGCTTAAGTACCGTAACATGAGTTACGGCCATACCGCTCTGGTACCGCTTCGGTACCGCTTGGGATCCAGTAAGCTCTAGAGACCATTGCGGTACTTCGAGCGGTACCGTGAGCGGTAGTACCGCTATGTGTCCATGTGGATAAGTTCTGTGGGATTTCGAATCCAGAGCGGTAGTTGATACGTCTCCGACGTATCGATAATTTCTTATGTTCCATGCCACATTATTGATGATATCTACATGTTTTATGCATACTTTATGTCATATTTATGCATTTTCTGGCACTAACCTATTAACGAGATGCCGAAGAGCCGATTCTTTGTTTTCTGCTGTTTTTGGTTTCAGAAATCCTAGTAAGGAAATATTCTCGGAATTGGACGAAATCAACGCCCAGGGTCCTATTTTCACACGAAGCTTCCAGAAGTCCGAGGGAGAGACGAAGTGGGGCCACGGGGCGCCGCCACACTAGGGCAGCGCGGCCCAGGGGGGCCCGCGCGGCCCTAGCGTGTGGGGCCCCCGTCAGCCCTCCAACTCCGCCCTTCCGCCTACTTAAGGTCTCCGTCGCGAAACCCCCAGTACCGAGAGCCACAATACGGAAAACCTTCCAGAGACGCCGCCGCCGCCAATCCCATCTCGGGGGATTCAGGAGATCGCCTCCGTCACCCTGCCGGAGAGGGGAATCATCTCCCGGAGGACTCTTCACCGCCAAGGTCGCCTCCGGAGTGATGAGTGAGTAGTTCACCCCTGGACTATGGGTCCATAGCAGTAGCTAGATGGTCGTCTTCTCCTAATTATGCTTCATTGTCGGGTCTTGTGAGCTGCCTAACATGATCAAGATCATCTATCTGTAATGCTATATGTTGTGTTTGTTGGGATCCGATGGATAGAGAATACTATGTTATGTTGATTATCAATCTATTACCTATGTGTTGTTTATGATCTTGCATGATCTCCGTTATTAGTAGAGGCTCTGGCCAAGTTTTTACTCTTAACTCCAAGAGGGAGTATTTATGCTCGATAGTGGGTTCATGCCTCCATTAAATCTGGGACAGTGACAGAAAGTTCTAAGGTTGTGGATGTGCTGTTGCCACTAGGGATAAAACATTGATGCTATGTCCGAGGATGTAGTTATTGATTACATTACGCACCATACTTAATGCAATTGTCTGTTGTTTTCAACTTAATACTGGAAGGGGTTCGGATGATAACCTGAAGGTGGACTTTTTAGGCATAGATGCATGCTGGATAGCGGTCTATGTACTTTGTCGTAATGCCCAATTAAATCTCACAATACTCATCATATCATGTATGTGCATTGTCATGCCCTCTCTATTTGTCAATTGCCCAACTGTAATTTGTTCACCCAACATGCTATTTCTTATTGGAGAGACACCACTAGTGAACTGTGGACCCCGGTCCATTCTTTTACATCAAATACAATCTACTGCAATACTCGTTCTTACTGTTCTTTGCAAACATCATCATCCACACTATACATCTAATCCTTTGTTACAGCAAGCCGGTGAGATTAACAACCTCACTGTTTCATTGGGGCAAAGTACTTTGGTTGTGTTGTGCAGGTTCCACGTTGGCGCCGGAATCCCTGGTGTTGCGCCGCACTACATCTCGCCGCCATCAACCTTCAACGTGCTTCTTGGCTCCTACTGGTTCGATAAACCTTGGTTTCTTACTGAGGGAAAACTTGCCGCTGTACGCATCACACCTTCCTCTTGGGGTTCTGATACGTCCAATTTGCATCACTATTTTATATCATAATTTGCTGTTATTCATTGATATATTTCCTATTTGGGGATAATACTTATGTTATTTCATCTATTTTGCATGTTTCATGATTATTTGAGGATCGCGCACCGGAGCCAGGATTCTGCTGGAAAAAGCGCTGTCAGAATGCAATATTTCGGAAGATCAACAGTTGACGGAAATTATACGAAAAATCATATTTTTCCAGAAGACGAAGTGAGCCAGAAGGGGGAGCCGAGGGGACCCGAGGTGGGCCCACCCCATAGGCCGGCGCGGCCCAAGGCCTGGCCGCGCCGCCCTGTGAGGAGGGGGCCCACAGCCCCCTCTCGCCTCCTTTTCTTCGCGTATGCCTTCGTCCCGAAAACCTAAGCTCCAGAGGGTACCTCGCGAAGAGTCACAGCCGCCTCTGTGGGGCGGAGAACACCAGAGAGAAAAGAGCTCTCCGGCGGGCTGAGATCCGCCGGGGAAATTCCCTCCCGGAGGGGGAAATCGACGCCATCGTCACCGCCATCAAGTTGGACATCATCTCCATCACCATCATCATCATCTTCATCATCATCACCGCCGTCTCCACCGCTGCACATCGTCACCGCTGTAACAATTTGGGTTTGATCTTGATTGTTTGATAGGGGAAACTCTCCCGGTGTTGATTTCTACTTGTTATTAATGCTATTGAGTGAAACCGTTGAACCAAGGTTTATGTTCAGATTGTTATTCATCATCATATCACCTCTGATCATGTTCCATATGATGTCTCGTGAGTAGTTCGTTTAGTTCTTGAGGACATGGGTGAAGTCTAAATGTTAGTAGTGAAGTATGGTTGAGTAATATTCAATGTTATGATATTTAAGTTGTGGTGTTATTCTTCTAGTGGTGTCGTGTGAACGTCGACTACATGACACTTCACCTTTATGGGCCTAGGGGAATGCATCTTGTACTCGTTTGTCAATTGCGGGGTTGCCGGAGTGACAGAAACCTAAACCCCCGTTGGTATATCGATGCAGGAGGGATAACAGGATCTCAGAGTTTAAGGCTGTGGTTAGATTTATCTTAATTACTTTCTTGTAGTTGCGGATGCTTGCAAGGGGTATAATCACAAGTATGTATTAGTCCTAGGAAGGGCGGTACATTAGCACAGGTTCACCCACACAACACTTATCAAAACAATGAAGATTAATTAACCGTATGTAGCGAAAGCACTAGACTAAAAATCCCGTGTGTCCTCGAGAACGTTTGGTCATTATAAGTAAACAAACCGGCTTGTCCTTTGTGCTAAAAAGGATTGGGCCACTCGCTGCAATTGTTACTCTCGCACTTTACTTACTCGTACTTTATTCATCTGTTACATCAAAACCCCCTGAATACTTGTCTGTGAGCATTACAGTGAATCCTTCATCGAAACTGCTTGTCAACACCTTCTGCTCCTCGTTGGGATCGACATTCTTACTTATCGAAGATACTACGATACACCCCCTATACTTGTGGGTCATCAAGACTATTTTCTAGCGCCGTTGCCGGGGAGTGAAGCGCTATTGGTAAGTGGAATTGGTAAGGGAAATTTCTACTGTTTGTGCTGATTTTATTTCTGCCTGCTGCCATAATTCATTATGGAGAGATCTTCTCTTGAGTTTTTATTTGGAAAATCTACTACTACTGCAAAGGTAGTGGATGAGGCGCCAGGTGAGGAAGAAATACCATACAAAATACCTATGAAAATTATTGAACGTGTAGTGGATAACCGTTATACAGGGGATGGAACTGTCTACCCTGGAGATCATTTACTGTTCTTACATGAATTATGCGGTTTATTCAAGTGTGCAGGTATTGCTATGGATGAAGTGAGGAAGAAACTATTCTCTATATCGCTGTCTGGTAAAGCGGCGCATTGGTATAAATTACTGGATAATGGGGATTCTCTTGAATGGAATGATATTGTGCCCCGGTTTTATTCTAAGTTCTATCCTCCAAGTGAAATTCACAAGGATCGGAATTGCATATATAATTTTTGGCCTCATGATGGAGAGAGTATTGCCCAAGCGTGGGGGAGATTGAAGTCTTTAATGCTCAAATGCCCCATTCATGAGCTTCCTGGTAATGTTATTATTGATAATTTCTATGCAAGACTTTCTTTTGAAGACAAGACCTTCTTGGATACTTCTTGTTCGGATAATTTACGCGCAACAAAGAAGAGTTTAAAAGGGACCTTCTTAATCGGATCCAGGAAAATATCAAGGATGGGAGAACGACAAAGATAGAGAATCAGGTATAAATTATGATTATAAATGCATTGAAGCTTTTATGGATACTGATAAATTTCGTAATATGAGTGCTACTTATGGTCTTGATTCTCAAGTTGCTGCAAATCTTTATAAAGCTTTTGCCTCTCATTATGAATTGCCTAAGAAGAATTTTGATAAGTATCATGAACCGTATAAAGATAAAATTGATTCATCTATTAATAAATGCGTTGTAGTTGAAACTGTTGATCATGTTATTCCTGAAGCTTATATTGAAAAAACTCCTTTCCCTGCTAAAATGAAGGAGTACTCTGTTATGAATAGTGTGGTTCATAAAAGTGAAAAGAAACCTATAGAACCTGAAGAACAAATAAAAGTTGAACCTGCTGTTGCAATAGTTAAAGATCTTGTGACTGAAAATGTGGAGGATGGTCATATTATTTTCTGTGAAGATGCTTCTAATATTGTTTCACATCCTAATAAGTCCAAGCAAGCTAGTGTTCCTATGCTATCTGTTAGAATTGGTGATCATTGCTATTATGGTTTATGTGATATTGGTGCAAGTATTAGTGCTATTCCTTATGAGCTTTACACGGAGATTATGCACGAAATTGGTTCTTGTGAACTTGAAGATATCGATGTGGTTATTCGGCTGGCTAATAGAGAAACTATCTCTCCAATTGGTATTGTTCGAGATGTGGAAGTTCTATGCGGTAAGATTAAATATCCTGCTGACTTTTTTGTACTTGGTTCTGCTGCTAGTAAATATTGTCCTATCATTTTTGGTAGACCTTTTCTAAATACTTGTGGAGCTATTATAGATTGCAAGAAAGAGAAAATTTTGACTAAATTTGCTGGTGAATCTTATGAGTTTAACTTCTCTAAATTTACCAAAACTCCTTATAAAGCTGATTTGCCTAATGACGATTTTAAAGTTGAACAGTGTGCATCTATTGTTCTTGCTCCTAATAATCCCTTGCAGCAACATTTGGAGAATAGTGAGAGTGAAGTTTTTTGGGAAGAAAGAGATGAGCTTGATGAAGTTTTCCTTCGTCAACCTATTCTTAAGCATGATTTACCGGTGGAAGATCTGGGTATAACACCACCACCAAGGGAAGATCCTGTCTTTGATTTAAAACCATTGCCTGATAATCTTAAATATGCTCATATTGATGATAAGAAATTATATCCTGTTATTATTAGTTCTAAGCTTTCAGAGTTTGAAGAAGAAAGGTTATTGGAAATATTGAAGAAACACCGAGGTGCTATTGGCTACACTCTTGATGACTTGAAGGGGATTTCTCCCTCTATTTGCCAACACGCCATTAATATGGAAGATGATGCGAAGCCTGTTGTTGAACCTCAGCGTCGTCTAATTCCTAAGATGAAGGATGTGGTAAGAAATGCGGTATTAAGACTTCTTGAAGCTGGTATTATATATCCTATTGCTGATAGTAGATGGGTTAGTCCTGTGCATTGTGTTCCTAAGAAAGGAGGAATGACTGTTGTGCCTAATGATAATGATGAGCTCATACCTCAAAGAGTAGTTGTAGGGTATATAATGTGCATTGATTATCGTAAAGTTAATAAGGTTACTAAAAAAGATCATCACCCTTTGCCTTTTATTGATCAAATGTTAGAAAGGTTATCTAAAAATACTCATTTTTGCTTTCTTGATGGTTATTCTGGGCTTTCACAAATTGCTGTTAAAACTAAGGATCAAGAGAAAACCACTTTCACTTGTCCCTATGGAACTTATGCTTATAGACGTATGCCTTTTGGTTTATGTAATGCCCCTGCTACTTTTCAAAGATGCATGTCTGCTATTTTTCATGGCTTTTGCGAGAGTATTGTAGAGGTATTCATGGATGATTTTTCTGTCTATGGGAATTCTTTTGATAATTGCTTGCGGAACCTTGATAAAGTTTTGCAGAGATGTGAAGAAACTAACCTTGTTCTTAATTGGGAGAAATGCCACTTTATGGTTAATGAAGGAATTGTATTGGGACATAAAATTTCCGAGAGAGGTATTGAAGTTGATAGAGCTAAAGTTGAAGCAATGGAGAAGATGCCCTACCCTAGGGATGTTAAAGGTATTCGTAGTGTTCTTGGTCATGCTGGGTTTTATAGGAGGTATATTAAAGACTTCTCCAAGATTTCAAAGCCTCTTACTAATCTTCTTCAAAAAGATGTACCTTTTGTTTTTGATGATGATTGTAAGGAAGCTTTTGAAACTCTAAAGAAAGCCTTAACAACTGCTCCTATAGTTGAACCTCCTGATTGGAACTTACCATTTGAAATTATGTGTGATGCTAGTGATTTTGCTGTAGGCGCTGTTCTTGGACAGCGAGTAAATAAAAAATTGAATGTTATTCATTATGCTAGTAAAACCCTTGATGCTGCTCAAAGAAATTATGCTACTACTGAGAAAGAATTTTTAGTTGTGGTCTTTGCTTGTGATAAGTTAAGATCTTATATTGTTGATTCAAAAGTTACTATTCATACTGATCATGCTGCAATTAGATACCTTATGCAAAAGAAAGATGCTAAGCCAAGGCTTATTAGATGGGTACTTCTGTTGCAAGAATTTGATTTACATATTGTAGATAGGAAAGGTGCTGATAATCCTGTTGCTGATAATTTGTCTAGATTGGAAAATATTGCTTATGATCCTGTTCCTGTTAATGATAGTTTTCCAAATGAACAATTGGCTGTAATAAAGGTGAGCTCGCGAGACAGTCCTTGGTATGCTGATTATGCTAACTTTATTGTTTCCAAGTACTTGCCTCCAACCTTTTCAGCTCAGCAAAGGAGGAAATTCTTTTATGACTTGAGGCATTATTTCTGGGATGACCCACACTTATATAAAGAAGGAGTGGATGGTATTCTGCGAAGATGTGTGTAATATCCCAGGTAATGGGGTTACAAAAATAGAGGAAACAGATGTGTGCATTGCATTCATGCATAGAAAATCTGGGGAATTTTCGCGCTTTAAAGTAAAACAGTCACAGTAACTGAAGTTTCACTTGACCTTGGTGGAATTGAAGTAGCTCATCAAGTCAAGCGCTATAAACCTCAATGTGACTTTGCTAAAACCTTGTTTTGGGCAGAGATGATTTGATCTAAAGGGCTTAGATCAAATGGAACTAATAATCAACACAACAACACTTTACTCAATGATCAAATGCTTGATCTTATAAAAGATTATAATATGGTAATCCTTACCATAACATATGAACATACATCTAATTGGAAATCAAGTAACAATAAATGGAGAAACTATTCTTCACTTATCCTCTCCATATCTGAAACAAATCCATGCTCTTATCATAAACCCTAGGATATCCATTCTACTTTAATCTTGGAAGCAAGACAAGTAGATCCCACTAAGGAATATAATTCTTCTCTATTCCAAATTATTATACATCAAACCTAGAGAGGTGAGAGTTCTATATTGTTTATTAGAGAAGCAATGACAAGTCTTGAGCTACACTTTGGATATACATCCATATGATCACAACATTATCTTCAAGAGGAACCCTAGGGTATTATTCAAGCCTTCCCAAATAAGAGAGACCATTTCTTCTAAACCTAGCTTTACCTATCAATGAAAAAAGGACAATATTTGAACTAAAGTATTAGGTTGTAAACCATTTCCCTTGGAGTGGTGAGATAACCTAATATCACATGAAATAATACCATATCCATGAATTGATAAAGTAAGGAAGAGATTAATCCAACCAAGATAGCCAAGTGGAGTGTAAGCCTAGATACCTAAGGAATTATAAGAGAAGTACTATACCCTCACTATTCAAGACAATACTTGATCTTGGAAGTGAGAAACTAGTTCATAAGAGATACTTAAGGAAGCCAAACCTTTGATCATTACAAATTGGGTAATGATCATAAACCCTAAGAACTTGAGGTAGAGCAATTAAGAACAAGTTGATCATGTCTAATTCATGATCATGCTCTTGAGGTATGTGAGGATAAGTTAAACCCTAATAGGATAAGTAGATCTCATCCCCACATGAAATTATAGGGAGATCACTAGTAATCAAATCTAGGCCTATATCCTAACCTTTACTTGTGAATCACTTGGTGATCATAAGTAGAATCCCACCACATTTATATTCATTTATTCCTCAATTAAAGAACATAAGAAATCCTTAGAGTTAAACACTATACTTTATTTGGTGAGAAACCATACCTCTATATGACCAAAGTTAACTATAAAAAGAACTATAACTAATGTAGTTACTTTAATGGTAGAATTGAGAATACCAATAGAAGTTAATTGGTAGAAGATAAAACCAATTCCCAAATCCTTAGTAATTAGAGAAGCACATGAAATATTAAGCAAGTAACCACCTTATCATGGTTAGGGAAGATTAAACCCTATCACATGCAATATGGTGTCATCTCATCTCACAACCTAGAATTAAACCTCAACCCTAGTTATGTATCACTATGGTGATCATAATATAAACCTAGGCCATGACTATGATTCAAACCAATTGCCATTAGGTAAATATCATTAGAAACCTAGTATGGCACATTAATAAAGTCTTAAGCTATAATTATTAAACCTGGGAAAACTCTTGTGATACATCTTATAATTAGAACCATAAGTGTGATTAACAACCACTTATCTTTATAACCAAAGTCCAACCATGAGGAGAGTGATGACTATTCTAGGTAAATCAAAGTGTTATTAAAATATAATAATAGTGCTAACCTTGACATAGAGTGATAATCAAAATTACAAGATCTTAATAAATAGAGGATCACATAAAATCATATGCAGGGAACTAAATTCTCAATTAAGAGCTCAAACCCTAATGATAAATTCTAAAACACTTAGAGTAGAAATTATCAACCCTAATAATTCAAAAATAGATGTGATTACACAAGAAAAAGGAAATTAAAATGAGGGCATAAAATCATGATTAATTACAATTTGTAATAAAGCTCACATGTGTGAAATGTTTAATCAAAACAATTGAGTATTACCATAATACTTTTATTAGTCTTCATAAAAGACCAATTGGTAAACACTTGCAAAACAGAATGATTGAAATTTGAGTTAAAATAGAAAATATACAAAAGGAGAAATAAAAACAGAAAAAAAGAATGGAAGAAAATCTCACCTGGACCTTCCCTAGCCGCAGTAGGCCACCGAGCCCAGCAGCACAGCCTACAGAGCAGCCCAACCACAGCCCAGTCCACCGTTAGAACCAACCCACGTATCTGTTCAAAATAAAAATAGAAGCAAAGCAGCTTCTTCTTCCTCCCGGTGGTCGACACGCCGGCGTGGAGGCACCGCCACCTCCTCGTCGAGGATAAGAACGTCGCGGACGCCAGCGAACTGCCTGAAGCTCATACAAGCTCTGCTACATCCGTACCTGTTGAAAATGCGCGAAGATACGTGCCGATACACACTCGCCGACATCACCGTAGCTCGGCAGTATCCGACGACGTGTCGTCGCTGCCGACATCTTCCTAGCCTATAAATACACGGAGGCGATCAACGGAACCCTAGCTACTCCAAACGCCCCGCCATTCTCCCTAAATCCTTTTCTACCGCTCACATTCATCCGGAGTCTGTCACCGGTGTCGGAGAAGGATCCGACGATTGGAGCCATTCCAGCAATCGAGAGGTGGTCGAGGAGGTGCGCCTCGACGAGTATAGCAACCTGGTGGAGCAGAGCATCTCGGGGAGCTAAGAGGTGGGCGAATTTTGAATTTCCCTTCTTCTCAGGTTCGCCGGAGATTCCTCAATCGCCATCGATTCCAACCTTCCCCAACCCCGTTGACCATCTCGACGAGACCACGGTGAGCTTGCGCTTCTATTGATACTTAAATTGCATCAATCCTTGGTCTGTAGCTACCTAGAGCTACTTGGCCGGAATAGAACCACCGCGGCCATGCTTGCCGGCGATGCTCCGGTGATCTAATCGAGCAACGAACCACACCATCGGACTCAGCGAGTTGTAGAGGTCCGGAAAGTGCTACTGGCGCGTCTCGGGAGGCCAAAAATCGGCGTCGCCGTCGTCGTTTGACTCGCCGACGGCGAGTTGACCGGCGAGGTGAGGTGGCAGTGGGGTCCAAACACTGGTTTGACCCAGTCAACTGCCAACGAGGCAGCTGACTCAGTCAGACCCCACCTGTCCGTGACTGAGGGGTAGGATTAGGGCGGTAGCTTTAATTATTCTTGTTTATTTTCAATTTCAATTTTTACTGAAACTTTAAATAAATCTACAAAATTCATATTAACTCAGAAAAATACAAATGAGTTATCAAAATTCTTAGAAAAGTAAACTCTATCCAATAAAAATATAAAATGAAAATTTTATTTTTAATAAAAATTTAATTATTTAATACTTGTTATTTAAGCCTTATTTATTAATTCTAAATTCAATTAAATTCAATAAATAAGGAAAACTTTAAAAATTAAATTGAAACCAGTAAATAAATAAAGAAAACTTTAAAACTAATTTTTCTTTATTGTTTTATTAAATCCTTATTAGAAGGATTTAAAACCCTGATTAGTAATTACCCTAATTATTAATTCATTTAAAAATAATAAAATGCCAAACCCAACATTATTTTATTTCTAAGTTATTAATAACTTCAATTTCCTTATTGAAGTTATTAATCCAAGAATTATAGGGTAACTAGAAAAACCTAGTTCCATATGGTAGAAAAACAGGAATTCATCATTTCATGTGAAACCTAAAACCCTAATTCAATTGGGACACCTAGCTTCATTATTACATGTGAACCCTAAATTGCTTCCAAACCTAAACCCCAAGTAACATGTGATCATGTCACTTCATTAGTTATCATAGATACATAGTAGCAACTAAATACTTGCCTTGCCACATAAAATGTAGAAAACCTATCACTAATATATGGGTATCCCATGTGTTCATCATCATTAGACCTAACTAATCAAATGGGGTTAACCAAGTGAAAACCCTAGACCCTATTACCCAAAGCCATCATCATTATTTATCCCTATTTAGCATCACACCATTGTGATGAACCTTAATAGCAACCATACCTACTATTTTACTTTACATAACTCTGTTCCACTAAACCCTACTAGTGTGAGATACTTATGAACCATCCTATTCAGGAACCAACCATTCTCTACTTAGAAATCCAATAGCTAATACAAGATAACCTCAACCTTAATTGTTATACTTCTTATTATTTAAGAAGTATGTTCTTCAAAAGTTATTCTTTTGAAGTAAACAAAGGATCATCATCAACCCTGCCTTATAGGACATATAAACCCTAGCTAGCTAGTACAGCAAGGTATACCAACCTTGATAGCACCCATATGCAATTAAATTCCTAAGATACTCATGCTTCACTAACCTTATACAAGCCCTAGGTGTTGATGAATCCAACTAGGTTGTGATCCATCTACTACTTACTCCAGAAACCAATTAAAACCATAGAAAACCATAGAACCCCACAAACCTAATTATCATACTTGTTCTTTATATGAGAACATATTCTTCAAAAGTTATTCCTTTGAAGAATATAACAAGTAATCATTAACCATGCCATATAGTACTAAAACTGACAACTATTCTTTACATGTTAACATTATGCCAATTATCATTCTTTGTGTGCTCAATTGATTACTGTGCTTTATTATCTACCTGTTCATGATACCAAGTAATCACACCTGAATAAGAACCTTGTTTGTGAAACACTTTAAAAGTGCAACACACTCTGAACCAATTATTACAACTCACTGATCCTAAATCATCGGGGTTAGGACACGCTTAGAACGATTGCATCTCATACTTATGCATTATTGCATCCTTGCCAATCTTTTAAACATCGTCCTTACCGGACGATGATGCTATTTCAGAATTTGGAGTTATTGCGTATCGAAGACCTTGCCTGCAGAATCTTGCAGTCAAGAAAGGCAAGTTCATCACTTGCTCATGTCAATTATGTATTTCTATCAAATTACTTGCAAAGTACTATGGTTAACACTATTGCATAAAACCAAAATCACTACTTTCAAAACTATGAATATGACTATGTGGTGGGCAATGGAACCATGGATTGTGTTGATATGGTGGAGGTTCCATTGCAAGGGTTTATATCCATCTAGGATTAAACAACAAATGTCGCCAGTGATTCTTGTGCCATAATACCCGTGTTAACCATAAGATCCGGAGTGGGACGGAGTAGTCAAAAGTGTTTCCACCTCTCGTTCATCAACGGATGCGCTCTACCGTAGTACACTTGTAATCCAAGGGGGCAAGCTGGTGAGGCTGGGGAGTCCTAAGTCCCCACGGCATTGTCTGTAGTACACTTGTCGCCCGAAGGAGCAAGATGGTGAGGCTGGGGAGTCCTAAGTCCCCACGGTATTGCGGTCTATGATGGGTTGCAGCTACCGGCGAAGGAGTTTGGTTCGATCCCAGACTGTCGTCGTGGTCGGGGTCCACCCTAAAATATATGGGAATAATGGGACCGGCGTGGACCCAGGGTCGGGGCATGCAACAAAGGGTGGGTGTTCGAGGTAGCGGAGGAACATGATTGGCTAGACCTTATACCGGGCCTCACACCGAAGGAAGTGTGGACGGGAAAGCTGCCCGGTTGGCACCAAGGTTAAGATCTCTTATGGGTAAAGCAACACACCTCTGCAGAGTGTAAAGAAGTGTGACCTGTCACTCCCTGTTCCGGGATATGGAACTGCGAACGCGGCCGGAAAGGAGCTCCATGAAGTTCTAGTAAACCGGTGAAGGCTGACGGACATAGTTCTTCTGAATAAAAGCAACCTTTTGAAGAAATGGTTATGAAAACTTGCATTGGTATTAGACTTTCTGGTCTAATGCTGTAGCTAGTGCATTAAACACCTCTTTCCTATAATGAACTTGTTGAGTACGCTCGTACTCATCCCACTCTTAAATCCCCTGCTTAGATATGGAGGCATCGAAGGAGGATCTACAGTGCAACTCGAAGGCCGAGGAGTCAACAACTACTTCCCGAGACAGGACCATGTCAGAGAAGTCAGATACCACATCCAACAAGGAGAAAACCTAGTTTAACCATAGAAGGGAACTAGCTTCCTAAACCTAGCTCCTATTTAGCTAGAGTCTATTCTTAGCCTCTGTAGTTAGTGAAATACTCTACAAATAGAGTTCGTGATAAGACTAGACTACAAGTCGTTCTTCTGGAGTTTATTTGCAGTTTTACCTCATTGTAAAGTAGGAGGCTGTGATGATCTTATGTAATAGAGTCGATGTTGTAATTCTATAGACATGCCTTGGACCCGCATATGTTTCTGTTGTACCACTCTGAGCGATATAATACTAGTGGAACGGTGTTTCATTGGTGTTATATCAGACTTGCATACTACACCATGCAGTGGTATGTTGGGTCACCACAGTTGGTATCAGAGCAAATGCTTTGACCTAGGATTAAAACCCTTTAAATGAGACCTATAGGATTGGTAGTGTCTATAGGGAGTTTTCTTAGTTAAACCAAATACTTCTTATGATTCGAGATGGATATTCACTTGAGAATAATCCTGACACGCTTAAGTCAACCTTTCTTAACTATCTTTACTAAGTAAAGTTAGTTAACTAATCCCAAACATATAGTACACCATTAAGTCCTTAAAACAATAGATGAGTAGATCACAGTTGGTATACAATACATGGTAGTCCAAAGAGAGGATACAACCATAAGGAAGCTATCCTATTGGAAGATGTGTACCAACACATGTTATGGTTAAGTAAGAATTATCCAGACCTGTAATAGGAGTAATATCAAGTGATAAAGATAATTAGGATATCCTAATAGAAGATGTAGACCAAGATAAGTAATGAGTAAGTAAAATTATCTAGACATGTGAAACAATTGATAGTAAGTAATAACTAGGAGTCATATGAGGTAGTATAGACCATGATGAGTCAATCATGGGAAATAAGGAAGAGTGATAGGAATACAAATATGTCTACTTATATGGTATAGATAGTAACCATATATGATTCACCTGAGAATCATTATGTGATGGACTAGAACATCATAAATATTTAGGATAAGTACAATAAGAAGTCAAGTGCTGAACAATAGTGCAAGAATTGTGTTCCAAAACCATGTGAAGTGTGCCAAGCACATCATGACCATAGTCTTATGATAATATAAACACTTGGAAGTATAGGAGTTATATTTCCATAGTTATGTGTTTAGAGTAGCAATGTTAGAACCCAGATATACCATGTGAAATAGTCCTCAACAAAATGGAAGCTAAGTTAGTACTTCCAAAGAAAATTAGGTTAACCTTAACTATCCTAGACCACTTTGTTTTAAGTTTATCTCATTGCAATTGTGCAATTCAGGTAAATGTCAAGACAAATAATAGAATGCCAACTATATGTGCAAAGTATCACGATATAAATCTATCTTATGTGGTGTTATATACTACACATCAGATGTTTAGAGATGTCCTACTCAACTATTATATTCAGGCTTAGGATGATGTGTATTATAAGCACAAAGCTGAATCTTCTTGGACTTTATTGGATTTTCATTGTTTGACTAGATCCATACATGAAGTTTGACTTTGATATGCAAATGCATGTTGCAATATCAAGCCTTTACTTGATGCTATAGATCTAGAGGGTAATGGTATTCGTGTAAGGAAGTGACGAATTCCGGAGATTCTGAAGACGAGATGAAGGTTCATCAGAGAAGGGAAGCAAAGTTGTGGGAAGTAACCACAATACTCTGAAGATAGTACAAATCAAAACTCATGCTTTGCCTCAACAGAGGAGTACTTTAGTACATAAGAAGCATGAAGGTAAGAAACATGATGATTATGGTGAAGCTGAAGCAGATCCATAGGCATGATGAAAGAGGGAATGGATGGGAAATCACTTAAGATACTATATTCATAGTGTCAGCTAGTGGTTTTCTTGCAAAATAAACCCTGAATGAAGGAAGATGATATATGAAACCATCGCAGATATAAGAATACCATAGTTGATATTAGAAGACCACAACTGATATAGTATCAATACTGCGAGATAAAGTAGAAGATGTCTCGTCCAGTTGACCAGAATCTATAATAGAATCCATTTTTAGATAACAAAGAGCCACAATTGGTATCAAGTAGTCCACCATTGGATTAGTTGTACTATGAAGTTGTGAACAAATAAAATTTTGTTAGCCAAATAATAATGACCTATAATCATTTAGTCAAAGGATTCACACTGGATGTCCACAATTGAGTGGATACACCACAAACCTTCTTCACAAGACCTTAGAAGAATAAAAACCATAAGCTAGAACCTAGACCAATATTCTAATCATAAGTCCAATGGTTGGAAGAAAAAGGAGATGAAGACCATAAGAAAACTCTAAGGGGTAGAGTAAAGAGTGAGTTGGGTATACAATAACTCAATACTGTAAGCCTGATAGAAGCACAATGCCTGAACTGAGAGAAGTTCGATCTTATTTTCATAAGATTGTTGAACATTACTTTCAGATGGATGTCAGACCAGAAGCCGAGGTTTATACCTCGAGGAAGTAAGAAGTGGACTATAACTTGAGAAAGTAAGTAATATTTACTCAGAAGTACAAAAGCTCAAGTAAGTTAAGCATAAAGAAGTTGGACGAAGGAAATACCATAGACCAAATACAGTTCAAAAAGGCCAAAGACCAAAGAAGATTGAACATACCAATATCAAAGACTAATAGAATGATTCCTTTCATGGAACCTAAATAACCCAAAATAGTTATAGGTAGCAACTATAAACCATGATTGGATGGACTAAATGAGTCTAATCCATTCTTAAGGAAATAAACCATCATGACCATTTCCATGGTCAGTACCTTACCAAGTACCATTATTGCAGTTTTGGTAGTAAGGGAAAACAAAGACCTATTTTATCAAAAAGGAGAATGTTATCCAATTAGTCCTCAATTAAGACTGTCAGGACAAGAAGAAGTCCCATCATTGATTCTTCAATGAGAAAGGAAATAAGATTATAGAGTTGAAAAATCAAATAATTAAAGTTAGAAGCCATGGCTCAGAGACAAGTATTATTAGATTCCAGGAAGAAAATCATAAAAGTGGAGTAAGAAACTAATGTTCAGAGACAAACCATAATGGATTCCAGGAAGAATCTGGACAAGGGATATATTCAATTATATCCAGTAAGATCATTATGGAGTTCGAGAAAAGTTTAAGTCTGCATAAGTCAGAACCACACTTCGGAAACGTGAGAGTGATCAAACTTCGAGGACGAAGTTTAGTTTAAGGGGTAGAGACTGTAATATCCCAGGTAATGGGGTTACAAAAATAGAGGAAACAGATGTGTGCATTGCATTCATGCATAGAAAAATCTGGGGAATTTTCGCGCTTTAAAGTAAAACAGTCACAGTAACTGAAGTTTCACTTGACCTTGGTGGAATTGAAGTAGCTCATCAAGTCAAGCGCTATAAACCTCAATGTGACTTTGCTAAAACCTTGTTTTGGGCAGAGATGATTTGATCTAAAGGGGTTAGATCAAATGGAACTAATAATCAACACAACAACACTTTACTCAATGATCAAATGCTTGATCTTATAAAAGATTATAATATGGTAATCCTTACCATAACATATGAACATACATCTAATTGGAAATCAAGTAACAATAAATGGAGAAACTATTCTTCACTTATCTTCTCCATATCTGAAACTAATCCATGCTCTTATCATAAACCCTAGGATATCCATTCTACTTTAATCTTGGAAGCAAGACAAGTAGATCCCACTAAGGAATATAATTCTTCTCTATTCCAAATTATTATACATCAAACCTAGAGAGGTGAGAGTTCTATATTGTTTATTAGAGAAGCAATGACAAGTCTTGAGCTACACTTTGGATATACATCCATATGATCACAACATTATCTTCAAGAGGAACCCTAGGGTATTATTCAAGCCTTCCCAAATAAGAGAGACCATTTCTTCTAAACCTAGCTTTACCTATCAATGAAAAAAGGACAATCTTTGAACTAAAGTATTAGGTTGTAAACCATTTCCCTTGGAGTGGTGAGATAACCTAATATCACATGAAATAATACCATATCCATGAGTTGATAAAGTAAGGAAGAGATTAATCCAACCACGATAGCCAAGTGGAGTGTAAGCCTAGATACCTAAGGAATTATAAGAGAAGTACTATACCCTCACTATTCAAGACAATACTTGATCTTGGAAGTGAGAAACTAGTTCATAAGAGATACTTAAGGAAGCCAAACCTTTGATCATTACAAATTGGGTAATGATCATAAACCCTAAGAACTTGAGGTAGAGCAATTAAGAACAAGTTGATCATGTCTAATTCATGATCATGCTCTTGAGGTATGTGAGGATAAGTTAAACCCTAATAGGATAAGTAGATCTCATCCCCACATGAAATTATAGGGAGATCACTAGTAATCAAATCTAGGCCTATATCCTAACCTTTACTTGTGAATCACTTGGTGATCATAAGTAGAATCCCACCACATTTATATTCATTTATTCCTCAATTAAAGAACATAAGAAATCCTTAGAGTTAAACACTATACTTTATTTGGTGAGAAACCATACCTCTATATGACCAAAGTTAACTATAAAAAGAACTATAACTAATGTAGTTACTTTAATGGTAGAATTGAGAATACCAATAGAAGTTAATTGGTAGAAGATAAAACCAATTCCCAAATCCTTAGTAATTAGAGAAGCACATGAAATATTAAGCAAGTAACCACCTTATCATGGTTAGGGAAGATTAAACCCTATCACATGCAATATGGTGTCATCTCATCTCACAACCTAGAATTAAACCTCAACCCTAGTTATGTATCACTATGGTGATCATAATATAAACCTAAGCCATGACTATGATTCAAACCAATTGCCATTAGGTAAATATCATTAGAAACCTAGTATGGCACATTAATAAAGTCTTAAGCTATAATTATTAAACCTGGGAAAACTCTTGTGATACATCTTATAGTTAGAACCATAAGTGTGATTAACAACCACTTATCTTTATAACCAAAGTCCAACCATGAGGAGAGTGATGACTATTCTAGGTAAATCAAAGTGTTATTAAAATATAATAATAGTGCTAACCTTGACATAGAGTGATTATCAAAATTACAAGATCTTAATAAATAGAGGATCACATAAAATCATATGCAGGGAACTAAATTCTCAATTAAGAGCTCAAACCCTAATGATAAATTCTAAAACACTTAGAGTAGAAATTATCAACCCTAATAATTCAAAAATAGATGTGATTACACAAGAAAAAGGAAATTAAAATGAGGGCATAAAATCATGATTAATTACAATTTGTAATAAAGCTCACATGTGTGAAATGTTTAATCAAAACAATTGAGTATTACCATAATACTTTTATTAGTCTTCATAAAAGACCAATTGGTAAACACTTGCAAAACAGAATGATTGAAATTTGAGTTAAAATAGAAAATATACAAAAGGAGAAATAAAAACAGAAAAAAAGAATGGAAGAAAATCTCACCTGGACCTTCCCTAGCCGCAGTAGGCCACCGAGCCCAGCAGCACAGCCTACAGAGCAGCCCAACCACAGCCCAGTCCACCGTTAGAACCAACCCACGTCCCAAGATACGTGCCGATACACGCTCGCCGACATCACCGTAGCTCGGCAGTATCCGACGATGTGCCGTCGCTGCCGACATCTTCCTAGCCTATAAATACACGGAGGCGATCAACGGAACCCTAGCTACTCCAAACGCCCCGCCATTCTCCCTAAATCCTTTTCTACCGCTCACATTCATCCGGAGTCTGTCGCCGGCGTCGGAGAAGGATCCGACGATTGGAGCCGTTCCAGCAACCGAGAGGTGGTCGAGGAGGTGCGCCTCGACGAGTATAGCAACCTGGTGGAGCAGAGCATCTCGGGGAGCTAAGAGGTGGGCGAATTTTGAATTTCCCTTCTTCTCAGGTTCGCCGGAGATTCCTCAATCGCCATCGATTCCAACCTTCCCCAACCCCGTTGACCATCTCGACGAGACCACGGTGAGCTTGCGCTTCTATTGATACTTAAATTGCATCAATCCGTGGTCTGTAGCTACCTAGAGCTACTTGGCCGGAATAGAACCACCGCGGCCATGCTTGCCGGCGATGCTCCGGTGATCTAATTGAGCAACGAACCACACCATCGGACTCAGCGAGTTGTAGAGGTCCGGAAAGTGCTACTGGCGCGTCTCGGGAGGCCAAAAATCGGCGTCGCCGTCATCGTTTGACTCGCCGACGGCGAGTTGACCGGCGAGGTGAGGTGGCAGTGGGGTCCAAACACTGGTTTGACCCAGTCAACTGCCAACGAGGCAGCTGACTCAGTCAGACCCCACCTGTCCGTGACTGAGGGGTAGGATTAGGGCGGTAGCTTTAATTATTCTTGTTTATTTTCAATTTCAATTTTTACTGAAACTTTAAATAAATCTACAAAATTCATATTAACTCAGAAAAATACAAATGAGTTATCAAAATTCTTAGAAAAGTAAACTCTATCCAATAAAAATATAAAATGAAAATTTTATTTTTAATAAAAATTTAATTATTTAATACTTGTTATTTAAGCCTTATTTATTAATTCTAAATTCAATTAAATTCAATAAATAAGGAAAACTTTAAAAATTAAATTGAAACCAGTAAATAAATAAAGAAAACTTTAAAACTAATTTTTCTTTATTGTTTTATTAAATCCTTATTAGAAGGATTTAAAACCCTGATTAGTAATTACCCTAATTATTAATTCATTTTAAAATAATAAAATGCCAAACCCAACATTATTTTATTTCTAAGTTATTAATAACTTCAATTTCCTTATTGAAGTTATTAATCCAAGAATTATAGGGTAACTAGAAAAACCTAGTTCCATATGGTAGAAAAACAGGAATTCATCATTTCATGTGAAACCTAAAACCCTAATTCAATTGGGACACCTAGCTTCATTATTACATGTGAACCCTAAATTGCTTCCAAACCTAAACCCCAAGTAACATGTGATCATGTCACTTCATTAGTTATCATAGATACATAGTAGCAACTAAATACTTGCCTTGCCACATAAAATGTAGAAAACCTATCACTAATATATGGGTATCCCATGTGTTCATCATCATTAGACCTAACTAATCAAATGGGGTTAACCAAGTGAAAACCCTAGACCCTATTACCCAAAGCCATCATCATTATTTATCCCTATTTAGCATCACACCATTGTGATGAACCTTAATAGCAACCATACCTACTATTTTACTTTACATAACTCTGTTCCACTAAACCCTACTAGTGTGAGATACTTATGAACCATCCTATTCAGGAACCAACCATTCTCTACTTAGAAATCCAATAGCTAATACAAGACAACCTCAACCTTAATTGTTATACTTCTTATTATTTAAGAAGTATGTTCTTCAAAAGTTATTCTTTTGAAGTAAACAAAGGATCATCATCAACCCTGCCTTATAGGACATATAAACCCTAGCTAGCTAGTACAGCAAGGTATACCAACCTTGATAGCACCCATATGCAATTAAATTCCTAAGATACTCATGCTTCACTAACCTTATACAAGCCCTAGGTGTTGATGAATCCAACTAGGTTGTGATCCATCTACTACTTACTCCAGAAACCAATTAAAACCATAGAAAACCATAGAACCCCACAAACCTAATTATCATACTTGTTCTTTATATGAGAACATATTCTTCAAAAGTTATTCCTTTGAAGAATATAACAAGTAATCATTAACCATGCCATATAGTACTAAAACTGACAACTATTCTTTACATGTTAACATTATGCCAATTATCATTCTTTGTGTGCTCAATTGATTACTGTGCTTTATTATCTACCTGTTCATGATACCAAGTAATCACACCTGAATAAGAACCTTGTTTGTGAAACACTTTAAAAGTGCAACACACTCTGAACCAATTATTACAACTCACTGATCCTAAATCATCGGGGTTAGGACACGCTTAGAACGATTGCATCTCATACTTATGCATTATTGCATCCTTGCCAATCTTTTAAACATCGTCCTTACCGGACGATGATGCTATTTCAGAATTTGGAGTTATTGCGTATCGAAGACCTTGCCTGCAGAATCTTGCAGTCAAGAAAGGCAAGTTCATCACTTGCTCATGTCAATTATGTATTTCTATCAAATTACTTGCAAAGTACTATGGTTATCACTATTGCATAAAAACCAAAATCACTACTTTCAGAACTATGAATATGACTATGTGGTGGGCAATGGAACCATGGATTGTGTTGATATGGTGGAGGTTCCATTGCAAGGGTTTATATCCATCTAGGATTAAACAACAAATGTCGCCAGTGATTCTTGTGCCGTAATACCCGTGTTAACCATAAGATCTGGAGTGGGACGGAGTAGTCAAAAGTGTTTCCACCTCTCGTTCATCAACGGATGCGCTCTACCGTAGTACACTTGTAATCCAAGGGGGCAAGCTGGTGAGGCTGGGGAGTCCTAAGTCCCCACGGCATTGTCCGTAGTACACTTGTCGCCCGAAGGAGCAAGATGGTGAGGCTGGGGAGTCCTAAGTCCCCACGGTATTGGCGGTCTATGATGGGTTGCAGCTACCGGCGAAGGAGTTTGGTTCAATCCCAGACTGTCGTCGTGGTCAGGGTCCACCCTAAAATATATGGGAATAATGGGACCGGCGTGGACCCAGGTTCGGGGCATGCAACAAAGGGTGGGTGTTCGAGGTAGCGGAGGAACATGATTGGCTAGACCTTATACCGGGCCTCACACCGAAGGAAGTGTGGACGGGAAAGCTGCCCGGTTGGCACCAAGGTTAAGATCTCTTATGGGTAAAGCAACACACCTCTGCAGAGTGTAAAGAAGTGTGACCTGTCACTCCCTGTTCCGGGATATGGAACTGCGAACGCGGCCGGAAAGGAGCTCCATGAAGTTCTAGTAAACCGGTGAAGGCTGACGGACATAGTTCTTCTGAATAAAAGCAACCTTTTGAAGAAATGGTTATGAAAACTTGCATTGGTATTAGACTTTCTGGTCTAATGCTGTAGCTAGTGCATTAAACACCTCTTTCCTATAATGAACTTGTTGAGTACGCTCGTACTCATCCCACTCTTAAATCCCCTGCTTAGATATGGAGGCATCGAAGGAGGATCTACAGTGCAACTCGAAGGCCGAGGAGTCAACAACTACTTCCCGAGACAGGACCCTGTCAGAGAAGTCAGATACCACATCCAACAAGGAGAAAACCTAGTTTAACCATAGAAGGGAACTAGCTTCCTAAACCTAGCTCCTATTTAGCTAGAGTATATTCTTAGCCTCTGTAGTTAGTGAAATACTCTACAAATAGAGTTCGTGATAAGACTAGACTACAAGTCGTTCTTCTGGAGTTTATTTGCAGTTTTACCTCATTGTAAAGTAGGAGGCTGTGATGATCTTATGTAACAGAGTCGATGTTGTAATTCTATAGACATGCCTTGGACCCGCATATGTTTCTGTTGTACCACTCTGAGCGATATAATACTAGTGGAACGGTGTTTCATTGGTGTTATATCAGACTTGCATACTACACCATGCAGTGGTATGTTGGGTCACCACAGTTCCCGAATATGAACAACAAGAGATATTGAGTAAATGTCATGATAGTGCTTATGGAGGACATCACGCCGGAGATAGAACCGCGCAAAAGGTTCTACAATCAGGTTTTTATTGGCCAACTCTCTTCAAAGATGCAAGGAAGTTTATTTTATCTTGTGATGAATGCCAAAGGGTTGGTAATATCTCTAGACGCAATGAAATGCCTATGAATTATACTCTTGTTATTGAACCGTTCGATTGTTGGGGATTTGTCTTCATGGGACCTTTTCCCTCTTCAGAAGGTAACACTCATATACTTGTTGCTGTTGATTATGTTACTAAATGGGTGGAAGCCATACCTACAAAAAGTGCTGATGGTGAGACCTCTTTAAGAATGCTTTTATATATTATTTTTCCTAGATTTGGAGTTCCTAGATATATTATGACTGATGGAGGTTCTCATTTTATTCATGGTGGTTTTAGAAAAACTCTTGCTAAATATGGTATTAATCATAGAATTGCTTCCGCTTATCATCCTCAAACTAGTGGGCAAGTAGAATTATCAAATAGAGAGATTAAATCTATCTTGGAAAAGACTGTTAATAAAACTAGAAAGAATTGGGCTAGTAAATTGAAGGATGCACTATGGGCTTATAGAACTGCTTATAAAAATCCCATGGGAATGTCACCTTATAAAATGGTTTATGGGAAAGCTTGTCATTTACCTTTAGAACTAGAGCACAAAGCTTATTGGGCTGTTAGAGAATTAAATAAAGATCCTAAACTTGCCGGTAATAAGAGGTTGCTGCAATTGAGTTCTTTAGATGAATGGAGAAGTGAAGCTTATGAAAATGCTAAACTCTTTAAAGAGAAAGTTAAAAAATGGCATGATAGAAGGATTATCAAAAGAGAATTTAATATTGGGGATAACGTCCTATTGTATCGGTCTCGTCTCAGATTCTTTGCAGGGAAGTTACTCTCGAAATGGGAAGGACCATATGTTGTTGAGGAGGTGTATCGTTCAGGAGCAATTAAAATTAGCTCTCTCCAAGGCAATGCCACGCAAGTGGTGAATGGACAAAGACTCAAGCATTATATCTCAGGTGATTCTTACAATGTAGATGTTATTCGAGTGGAAACACCGGAGGCCTTCATCAAAGGTCAAATTGACAGTCCGCCAGAACTCGACTTTGAATAGGTAACAGTACTGGTAATAAAAAGTTCGCAATTTACTTTCCGAACAATATTTTTGCTGTTTTTGGAAAATATGAAAAATTACGAGATCGAAACGGAGTGGGGGAGACGCACGAGGGCGTGCCCTCATAGGCCGGCGCAGGCCCCAGCCAGGCCGCGCCGCCCTATGAGCTGGCCGCCTCGTCGCCCCTTTCCGACTCTTGTTCGACCTGGTACTTTCCTTTTGTCGTGAAAATTCCTGCTATATAATCCCCCGGACCCCTGGAGGTCCGTATATCGTTTTCTCGACGTGTTTTGTTTCGAGCTGTTTCTGCCAGGATTTGTTATCAATCTAGGAGCACCATGGCCTCCAACAACAAGGGCAAGGGGCTTTCGGAGGAAGAAGTAAAAAGGGTGTCATCAAAACAAGAGCAACAAGCCGTTGGGAGTAAGCAAATCTTGGTGGGATCGGTTGACACTCGACGTTCTTTTTCTCATAACTTGCAGGGACCCTTACCACCTGCTTTTAGCCTCGACTCTTTCCCTGTGTTGGAAGAAGCTCTACGGACTACCGATGAGTTTTGTGATCAATACCGGGCTCTAAGAAGAGAAGTGGAGATACTCCAGGAGGAGAATTACCGACTCCGTAGAATGCTGGAATATTACTCGATTCCCATCACAAGGTCGGCACCGCCAACTTCAGATAACAATGAATCTCTTCGAGTCTTAGTGCAGAATTGCCAAGCCGAGAAACTGAAGCTGAAGGAGATCTGTAAGAAGCGCGGGAGGAGTTCATCACCACCATCGCCAAAGGAGTAATTCATCATCGGCATTGGCATCCCCTTGGTTTGTTCCAAGCTTGGGGGAGTGCCGTGGTATCACATCATCACTATCTTTTACTTTTTATTATCAAGTAGTGTCATATCATGAGTAGGGAAGTTATCATATAAGATGGGTTGCAGTGTGGAAGTATCTCTCCTTTAGTTGATTATCTATGTATCCCTTGGTGTGAGTTATCGTTATGGAATATTAATGAGAAGTCTTATCATTTACATATTGCACATCTTATTTTAGTTTGCAATCCTTATTACATGATTGATCTTGTTATTAGTATTGGTATCACTTTGGGAGCATTGAATAAATCTATTTGGTTTTGGCAAACTTAGCATTGGTCAATAGCAACAACACTTTGAGGTCTAAGTAGAAAAGAGAAATACATGTAGTTGTTTCATTATCTTTCTTTCTTGTTAGCTCATAGCTTATTATTCTGAAGTTAAAACTGTTTGTGCTTGCAAGGAAGATGCATGATTGTTTCTATCACATGTATATTTGTTTGTTTCCCTCGACTCTTATGCTTGCTAATTAACCTTGCTAGCCAAAGACCTGTACTGAGAGGGAATACTTCTCGTGCATCCAAACCTTAACCCAAACCTATGTCATATGTGTCCACCATAACTACCTACAACATGGTATTTCCTGCCATTCCAAGTAAATACTTCGTGTGCTACCTTTAAACAATTCAAAATTTACTATCTCTTATTAGTGTCAATGTTTTATAGCTCATGAGGAAGTATGTGGTGTTTTATCTTTCAATCTTGTTGGGCAACTTTCACCAATGGACTAGTGGCTTCATCCACTTATCCAATAATTTTGCAAAAAGAGCTGGCAGTGGGATTCCCAGTCCCAAATTAATTAACCTAAATAGACACTCCTCCATGGTATGTGATTGATGGACGGCACCCGAAGGATTCGGTTAGCCATGGCTTGTGTAAGCAAAGGTTGGGGGGAGTGTCATCATAATAAAACTAAAATAAAAAGGCACTCCTTCATGGTATGAGATTGTTGGCAGGCACCCGAGGATTCGGTTAGCCATGGTTTGTGAAATAAAGGTTGGAAGGAGTGCCACACAAAATAAAAATAAAATGGGAGCCGCTCTTTGAAGGTTTGTCTGGCAAGGGGGTTAGAGTACCCGCTACCAGTCGTTGACAACAACAAACACCTCTCAAAATGTTACTTTTATTCTCTTTATATGATTTCAAAACTGAAAAAGCTCTAGCACATGATTTAATCCTTGCTTCCCTCTGCGAAGGGCCTGTCTTTTACTTTATGTTGAGTCAGTAAACCTATTTCCTTCCATCTCAAGCAAGCATTTGAGTTGTTGTGATCAAACCATTATATTGTGATTTGCTTCATCATGTCTTTTACTCTTCCTTGTTTAGTACAAGTTTTATCTAAATGAATATAGCTTTGCAAGTTATCAATGATCATGAGGAGATTATTATGATTGAGTATGCAAGTTGTGCCATATAATCCTTAACATGAGAGCGCTGCTCGGTAAGATAAGTATAACCTGTTAATTGTTCTTTGACCAAGAACAAAGTTTGCCATCACCAATTATGATTTCTTATGCACCTTCATTTGTGATTACCTTATACTTGTTTCAAGTTGAATTATATGAGGAAGATGTTTACTAGAATGTCTTGTGTGAATGAATATGATGCTTCTTGTCCGTATTTTATTTATCGACTCTTCACTCCATAAACATGTGGTCCTGTTTACCGAGTTCAGTTTCGCTTGGGGACAAGCGAAGTCTAAGCTTGGGGGGGAGTTGATACGTCCAATTTGCATCACTATTTTATATCATAATTTGCTGTTATTCATTGATATATTTCATATTTGGGGATAATACTTATGTTATTTCATCTATTTTGCATGTTTCATGATTATTTGAGGATCGCGCACCGGAGCCAGGATTCTGCTGGAAAAAGCGCCGTCAGAATGCAATATTTCGGAAGATCAACAGTTGACGGAAATTATACGAAAAATCCTATTTTTCCAGAAGACGAAGTGAGCCAGAAGGGGGAGCCGAGGGGACCCGAGGTGGGCCCACCCCATAGGCCGGCGCGGCCCAAGGCCTGGCCGCGCCGCCCTGTGAGGAGGGGCCCACAGCCCCCTCTCGCCTCCTTTTCTTCGCGTATGCCTTCGTCCCGAAAACCTAAGCTCCAGAGGGTACCTCGCGAAGAGTCACAGCCGCCTCTGCGGGGCGGAGAACACCAGAGAGAAAAGAGCTCTCCGGCGGGCTGAGATCCGCCGGGGAAATTTCCTCCCGGAGGGGGAAATCGACGCCATCGTCACCGCCATCAAGTTGGACATCATCTCCATCACCATCATCATCATCTTCATCATCATCACCGCCGTCTCCACCGCTGCACATCATCACCGCTGTAACAATTTGGGTTTGATCTTGATTGTTTGATAGGGGAAACTCTCCCGGTGTTGATTTCTACTTGTTATTAATGCTATTGAGTGAAACCGTTGAACCAAGGTTTATGTTCAGATTGTTATTCATCATCATATCACCTTTGATCATGTTCCATATGATGTCTCGTGAGTAGTTCGTTTAGTTCTTGAGGACATGGGTGAACTCTAAATGTTAGTAGTGAAGTATGGTTGAGTAATATTCAATGTTATGATATTTAAGTTGTGGTGTTATTCTTCTAGTGGTGTCGTGTGAACATCGACTACACGACAGTTCACCTTTATGGGCCTAGGGGAATGCATCTTGTACTCGTTTGCCAATTGCGGGGTTGCCGGAGTGACAGAAACCTAAACCCCCGTTGGTATATCGATGCAGGAGGGATAGCAGGATCTCAGAGTTTAATGCTGTGGTTAGATTTATCTTAATTACTTTCTTGTAGTTGCGGATGCTTGCAAGGGGTATAATCACAAGTATGTATTAGTCCTAGGAAGGGCGGTACATTAGCACAGGTTCACCCACACAACACTTATCAAAACAATGAAGATTAATTAGTCGTATGTAGCGAAAGCACTAGACTAAAAATCCCGTGTGTCCTCGAGAACGTTTGGTCATTATAAGTAAACAAACCGGTTTGTCCTTTGTGCTAAAAAGGATTGGGCCACTCGCTGCAATTGTTACTCTCGCACTTTACTTACTCATACTTTATTCATCTGTTACATCAAAACCCCCTGAATACTTGTCTGTGAGCATTACAGTGAATCCTTCATCGAAACTGCTTGTCAACACCTTCTGCTCCTCGTTGGGATCGACATTCTTACTTATCGAAGATACTATGATACACCCCCTATACTTGTGGGTCATCAGGTTCCCAACGGTCGCGTGCTGTACGCGTATCAAGACTGTTTTCTGGCGCCGTTGCCGGGGAGATCAAGACACGCTGCAAGGACTGATTTTTTCTTCGCGGAACCTATTGGATTCAGCTGCTGGAGGTACCTTTATGTCCATCACTCTTGGCGAAGCAACAAAGCTTCTTGATAATATGATGATTAATTACTCTGAATGGCACATGGAAAGAGCTCCACAAGGTAAGAAGGTAAATTCTGTCGAAGAAACCTCTTCCTTGAGTGATAAGATTGATGCTATTATGTCTATGCTTGTGAATGGTAGGACTAATGTTGATCCTAATAATGTTCCGTTAGCTTCATTGGTTGCCCAAGAAGAACATGTTGATGTAAACTACATTAAAAACAATAATTTCAACAACAATGCTTACCGGAACAATTCTAGTAACAACTATAGGCCATATCCTTATAATAATGGCAACGGCTATGGTAATTCTTATGGGAATTCTTACAACAATAATAGGAACACACCCCCTGGACTTGAAGCCATGCTTAAAGAATTTATTAGTACACAAACTGCTTTTAACAAATCTGTTGAAGAAAAGCTTGGGAAAATTGATATACTTGCTTCTAAAGTCGATAGTCTTGCTGCTGATGTTGATCTTTTGAAATCGAAAGTTATGCCTAATGAAAATAATAATAATAAAATTGTTACTACAGCAAATGCCATCCAAGTTAGAATTAATGAGAATATAAGATTGATGGCCGAATTGCGTGCTAGGTGGGAAAGAGAAGAAAATGAAAAAGAAGATAATATAGCTAAAGTTTGGACTATTACCACCACTAGTAATGCTAATGCTCCACATGTTGCTGCACCTCCTACTATTAATGGTAAAAGAATTGGTGTTGGCAATGTTTCCACTTCTAATGCAAAGCGCGAAAAACTGCCTGAAACTGCTAAAACTGCTGAAATTGCCTGTGATAAAACTGCTGAAATTTTTTCCAACATTGGGGATAATGATCCCATTGCTTTAGATTATAATGGTTTAGATTTTGATGATTGCCACATCTCTGAAGTTATAAAGCTCTTACAAAAACTTGCTAAGAGTCCTAATGCTAGTGCTATAAACTTGGCTTTCACGAAACATATTACAAATGCTCTCATAAAAGCTAGAGAAGAGAAACTAGAACGCGAAACTTATATTCCTAGGAAGCTAGAGGATGGTTGGGAGCCTATCATTAAGATGAAGGTCAATGACTTTGATTGTAATGCTTTATGTGATCTTGGTGCAAGTATTTCCGTTATGCCTAAGAAAATCTATAATATGCTTGACTTGCCACCATTGAAAAATTGTTATTTGGATGTTAATCTTGCTGAAAAATTGTTATTTGGGGAGAGTTGATAATGTTTGCATTACCGTTAACAATAACCTTGTCCCCGTTGATTTTGTTGTCTTGGATATTGAATGCAATGCATCTTGTCCCATTATATTGGGAAGACCTTTTCTTCGAACTGTTGGTGCTATCATTGATATGAAGGAAGGTAATATTAAATATCAATTTCCTCTCAAGAAAGGTATGGAACACTTCCCTAGAAAGAGAATGAAGTTACCTTTTGATTCTATCATTAGAACAAATTATGATGTTGATGCTTCGTCTCTTGATAATACTTGATACACACTTTCTGCGCCAAGCTGAAAGGCGTTAAAGAAAATCGCTTATGGGAGACAACCCATGTTTTTACTGCAATACTTTTATTTTATATTTGAGTCTTGGAAGTTGTTACTACTGTAGCAACCTCTCCTTATCTTAGTTTTGTGCATTGTTGTGCCAAGTAAAGTCGTTGATAGTAAGGTTCATACTAGATTTGGATTACTGCGCAGAAACAGATTTCTTTGCTGTCACGAATCTAGGTATAATTCTCTGTAGGTAACTCAGAAAATTATGCCAATTTACGTGAGTGATCCCCAGATATGTACGCAACTTTCATTCAATTTGAGCATTTTCATTTGAGCAAGTCTGGTGCCTCAATAAAATTCGTCTTTACGAACTGTTCTGTTTTGACAGATTCTGCCTTTTATTTCGCATTGCCTGTTTTGCTATGCTTGATGGATTTTTCTATTCCATTAACTTTCAGTAGCTTTGTGCAATGTCCAGAAGTGTTAAGAATGATTGTGTCACCTCTGAACATGTAAATTTTGACTGTGCACTAACCCTCTAATGAGTTGTTTTGAGTTTGGTGTGGAGGAAGTTTTCAAGGATCAAGAGAGGGAGATGATACAGTATGATCAAGGAGAGTGAAAGCTCTAAGCTTGGGGATGCCCCGGTGGTTTACCCCTGCATATTTCAAGAAGACTCAAGCGTCTAAGCTTGGGGATGCCCAAGGCATCCCCTTCTTCATCGACAACATTATCAGGTTCCTCTAGTGAAACTATATTTTTATTCCATCACATCTTATGTACTTTGCTTGGAGCGTCGGTTTGTTTTTGTTTTTGTTTTGTTTGAATAAAATGGATCCTAGCATTCTTTGTGTGGGAGAGAGACACGCTCCGCTGTTGCATATGGACAAATATGTCCTTAGGCTTTACTCATAATATTCATGGTGAAGGTTGAATCTTCTTCGTTAAACTATTATATGGTTGGAATCGGAAAATGATACGTGTAGTAATTGCTAAAATGTCTTGGATAATGTGATACTTGGAAATTGTTGTGCTCATGTTTAAGCTCTTGCATCATATACTTTGCACCTATTAATGAAGAAATACATAGAGCTTGCTAAAATTTGGTTTGCATAATTGGTCTCTCTAAGGTCTAGATAATTTCTAGTATTGAGTTTGAACAACAAGGAAGACGGTGTAGAGTCTTATAATATTTATAATATGTCTTTTATGTAAGTTTTGCTGCACCGTTTCATCCTTGTGTTTGTTTCAAATAAACCTTGCTAGCCTAAGCCTTGTATCGAGAGGGAATACTTCTCATGCATCCAAAATCCTTGAGCCAACCACTATGCCATTTGTGTCCACCATACCTACCTACTACATGGTATTTCTCCGCCATTCCAAAGTAAATTGCTTGAGTGCTACCTTTAAATTTCTATCCTCTACCTTTGCAATATATAGCTCATGGGACAAATAGTCTAAAAACTATTGTGGTATTGAATATGTACTTATGCACTTTATCTCTTATTAAGTTGCTTGTTGTGCGATTACCATGTTCCTGGGGACGCCATCAACTACTCTTTGTTGAATATCATGTGAGTTGCTATGCATGTCCGTCTTGTCTGAAGTAAGGGAGATTTACCGCTAGAATGGTTAGAGCATACATAATGTTAGAGAAGAACATTGGGCCGCTAACTAAAGCCATGATCCATGGTGGAAGTTTCAGTTTTGGACAAATATATATCCTCAATCTCATATGAGAAAATTAATTGTTGTTGAATGCTTATGCATAAAAGAGGAGTCTATTATCTGTTGTCTATGTTGTCCCGGTATGGATGTCTAAGTTGAGAATAATCAATAGCGAGAAATCCGATGCGAGCTTTCTCCTTAGACCTTTGTACAGGCGGCATAGAGGTACCCCTTTGTGACACTTGGTTAAAACATATGCATTGCAATGATAATCCAGGTAATCCAAGCTAATTAGGACAAGGTGCGTGCACTATTAGTATACTATGCATGAGGCTTGCAACTTGTAAGATATAATTTACATAACACATATGCTTTATTACTACCGTTGACAAAATTGTTTCTTGTTTTCAAAACCAAAGCTCTAGCACAAATATAGCAATCAATGCTTCCCTCTGTGAAGGGCCTTTCTTTTACTTTTATGTTGAGTCAGTTCACCTATCTCTCTCCACCTCAAGAAGCAAACACTTGTGTGAACTGTGCATTGATTCCTACATACTTGCATATTGCACTTGTTATATTACTTTACATTGACAACTATCCATGAGATATACATGTTATAAGTTGAAAGCAACCGCTGAAACTTAATCTTCCCTTGTGTTGCTTCAATACCTTTACTTTGAATTATTGCTTTATGAGTTAACTCTTATGCAAGACTTATTGATGCTTGTCTTGAAGTACTATTCATGAAAAGTCTTTGCTATATGATTCATTTGTTTACTCATGTCATTTACCATTGTTTTGATCGCTGCATTCATTACATATGCTTACAATAGTATGATCAAGGTTATGATGGCATGTCACTCCAGAAATTATCTTTGTTATCGTTTACCTGCTCGGGACGAGCAGAAACTAAGCTTGGGGATGCTGATACGTCTCCGACGTATCGATAATTTCTTATGTTCCATGCCACATTATTGATGATATCTACATGTTTTATGCATACTTTATGTCATATTTATGCATTTTCTGGCACTAACCTATTAACGAGATGCCGAAGAGCCGATTCTTTGTTTCTGTTTTTGGTTTCAGAAATCCTAGTAAGGAAATATTCTCGGAATTGGACGAAATCAACGCCCGGGGGCCTATTTTCACACGAAGCTTCCAGAAGTCCGAGGGAGAGACGAAGTGGGGCCACGGGGCGCCGCCACACTAGGGCGGCGCGGCCCAGGGGGGGCCCGCGTGGCCCTAGCGTGTGGGGCCCCCGTCAGCCCTCCGACTCCGCCCTTCCGCCTACAAATAGCTTTTGTCGCGAAACCCCCAGTACCGAGATCCACGATACGGAAAACCTTCCAGAGACGCCGCCGCCGCCAATCCCATCTTGGGGGATTCATGAGATCGCCTCCGGCACCCTACCGGAGAGGGGAATCATCTCCCGGAGGACTCTTCACCGCCATGGTCACCTCCGGAGTGATGAGTGAGTAGTTCACCCCTGGACTATGGGTCCATAGCAGTAGCTAGATGGTCGTCTTCTCCTAATTATGCTTCATTGTCGGGTCTTGTGAGCTGCCTAACATGATCAAGATCATCTATCTGTAATGCTATATGTTGTGTTTGTTGGGATCCGATGGATAGAGAATACTATGTTATGTTGATTATAAATCTATTACCTATGTGTTGTTTATGATCTTGCATGCTCTCCGTTATTAGTAGAGGCTCTGGCCAAGTTTTTACTCTTAACTCCAAGAGGGAGTATTTATGCTCGATAGTGGGTTCATGCCTCCATTAAATGCAGGACGGTGACAGAAAGTTCTAAGGTTGTGGATGTGCTGTTGCCACTAGGGATAAAACATTGATGCTATGTCCGAGGATGTAGTTATTGATTACATTACGCACCATACTTAATGCAATTGTCTGTTGTTTTCAACTTAATACTGGAAGGAGTTCGGATGATAACCTGAAGGTGGACTTTTTAGGCATAGATGCATGCTGGATAGCGGTCTATGTACTTTGTCGTAATGCCCAATTAAATCTCACAATACTCATCATATCATGTATGTGCATTGTCATGCCCTCTCTATTTGTCAATTGCCCAACTGTAATTTGTTCACCCAACATGCTATTTATCTTATGGGAGAGACACCTCTAGTAAACTGTGGACCCCGGTCCATTCTTTTACATCGAATACAATCTACTGCAATACTTGTTCTACTGTTTTCTGCAAACAATCATCATCCACACTATACATCTAATCCTTTGTTACAGCAAGCCGGTGAGATTGACAACCTCACTGTTTCGTTGGGGCAAAGTACTTTGGTTGTGTTGTGCAGGTTCCACGTTGGCGCCGGAATCCCTGGTGTTGCGCCGCACTACATCTCGCCGCCATCAACCTTCAACGTGCTTCTTGGCTCCTACTGGTTCGATAAACCTTGGTTTCTTACTGAGGGAAAACTTGCCGCTGTACGCATCACACCTTCCTCTTGGGGTTCCCAACGGTCGCGTGATGTACGCGTATCAGTAGTACCGCTTACCAAAGCGGTAGTACCGCTTAGGCAAAAACTGCAGATAACAGTTCGATTTCGGGGGGCCTATTTAGAGGGCTCTTCTTCCCCAACACGATTTTATCTCTTCTCTCTCTCCTCCATTGTTGCTGAGCTTAAACCTTGAGGATCTCCCCAACCATCCAACCAATCTTGCCCAAATTTTGAGGAGTGGTGGAGGAGGCCCCGATCTATAGTTCTACCAAGAGAGATTTCACCAATTCTTGCTAGTCCTTAGTGGATCTTGGAGTTAGGGTTCCTATGGTGGGATCTTGGAGGAGTGCACCTATGGAGGCTAGCTTGGTGTTGTGCTAGCTCCATAGGTTGTTGGGAGCCTCCTAGTGTTGTGGAGCTCGCCCCAACCTTGTGAAGGAACCACCACCTCGACCGGTGCCATAGTGGAGAAGGGGGAGCCCCTTTGTGGAGCTCTCTCGAGGAAGAAGGTGAGGCCTTCCTTCATGGTGTGGCCTCCTAGCCTCTTGTGTGAGGCTAGCACCTCCTCAACGCAGACGTACTCTCTTTTTTGAGAGGAACTGCGGGAAACAAACCTCGCCTCGTCTCCGCGCCATCCGGTTGTCCCGCTGCTTACGCTTACTACCATGCTTATTTCCTTTACTTGTTGCACTTGCCTAGGATCATACTAGGAACACCTCCACCACTAAAGCAATCACCTTTACCTTCCGCACCGCTAAAACTGAAAAAGGCTTAAAATTTGTGTAGCGTCCATTCACCCCCCTCTAGTCCGCTACGATCCATTCAACCGGCCGCTGATGCGTTTCTGTTCTTTAATAGCCTTTCCGGAGATCAAGTCATCCCACCACTCAGAGATGGAATGGTGGACGTGGCGATTGTCTGGGCTGTCATCGTTGTCCCAAGTCTTCATCCGGTTCCAAATGGCCATAGTGAAGGGGCAATCCTTGCATAGGTGGTTTGTCGTCTCGGGCACATGTAGACATAAAGGACATAGAGGTTCATGTGGCCAGCCCCTAATGGCGAGCATATCTGCAGTGAGCAGCTTTCCGTGCAGGGCAAGCCAGGCAAAAAAGCTTGCACTTCGACTCGGCGTGAGCAGCCCAAATCTTTGTTGCGAGAAATCTTGCATGACCACCGAAGAACTGGGCCTTGTAAGCAGAGCTAGCACTGTAAGTCGAGTCGGTAGTGAGATTCCATGCAATGGAGTCTGGTTGCTCAGGGGTCAAGATGACGGCTTGGATGATGTCCCAAAGCTCCAAATATTGCGCCAGCTGCGTGGGTGTGGTGATCCTGATGACGGAGCGGATCCAGTTGTTGTCGCTCAACTTTTTGGCAACTGTGCGGTTTTTCCTGGAGGCGATTTTGAAAAGGTTAGGCGCCCAAGTCGAAAGGGGGCCCCGTCCACACCAGTTGTCGTGCCAGAAGGAGGTAAGCTTTCCGTTGCCAATAGTGATCTTGGTGGATGCCCTGAAAAGCGCCATGTCAGCATCATCACAAGGAAGCTTTGATCCCGCCCACGTACGCTCGGGGTCGGTCCATTGCAGCCAAGGCCAGCGGAGCCTTAAGGCTCTTCCAGATCTTTCAATATCCGGCATTCCCAAGCCCCCCAGAGTCTTCGGTCTGCACACCGTTTTCCAATTCACGAGGGCTTTCCCTTGGGCCGCATGTTCTCCCTCGTCCCCCGCCCAGACGAAGGTCCTGGCAATCTTGTTGATCCTGTCTCTAGCCCATTTAGGCAGCGGGATGACCGTAGCGTGGTATACACCAGTAGCCATGAAATATGCGTATTTGAAAACATCATCAAATGATGCTAATTCTATACCAACAATTTTTATATATTTAAAATAATTTTTAGTTAAAGAAATAACATGGACGCGCCTTACTCAATGGAATAGAGGAAGTATTCATCTTTGCAAAATTGGGCAAATACAGCCGTCGATCTGGTATAACGTTGCAGGCTGTTCCCCAAAACGGCTCCAGCCCACAGAAAATCCAGGTCCAATTAACCGATCGTCTCCATCCTCCTTCCCCTCTTCCTATACAGAGACGTGCGTTCGCATGGCACGTGTTCCCTCCGTCTCCCCCCTCCCTTCTTCCTCCTGCTAGCCCCCCTGATCAACCTCCTCTATCCCTCTCTAGAATCCTATCCTCTCTCTCTCTCTCTCTCTCTCTCTGCCCCTTCCGTTTCTATCTCTCATCCTCCAGAATCTCCACCATTAATTATCGTGATCCCATCTGCTTAATTCTTGCGCGTGGATCAGGAAGATGGATGTGGAATACCATGAGGTGAGCCTCAGAAGTCAATCCATGATTGATCTTTGTATTGCTTGCATATACATCTGTATATAAACAACGATGGTGCACGCCTGATCGGATTTACAATGAGTTTTTGTTTCTAAAAAGAGTCATTTTGATGGTTGCATGATCCTGCAGGAATATGTGATGAATCCCAGGGGGGTGCAGCTCTTCACGTGCGGATGGCTGCCCGCTTCTCCCTCGCCCAAGGCGCTCGTCTTCCTTTGCCATGGTACCGCTACCGCTGCTAATCAAACTCCATCACTGCTCTCTACTACTTCCTCAGTTTGCGATTCGACCATCCCAAACCTTGCATATTTCAATGCTTTAGTAGCAAGTAATTCCCAGATATGTGCAGTACTTAAAGAATACAAGCAGTTTTGTGTCTTGATCGATCATTTTATATATATTGACCCCTTTTCTTTTTCTTCCATGTGTGTTCATTTGCTTCAGGGTATGGAATGGAATGCAGTGTCTTCATGAAAGGTACTAATGCGTAATGCCTACTTGAACCTTCAAGATGCCTATCTCCGTTCATTTCCCCTTTTGCTTTAGACATAGTTTCAGAGAAACTTAAGAAGTTTGACGATTGGGGTATGGATGCCTAGCTACAAGATAATGTTTCACTTATTATTTTCTCGGTCTGCGTACATCTCATATAAGGCTATTTATTAAATGCATATAGGCCTTCCATGCATTTTATTGAATATATCTCACTCACATCATCCATGACTTCACATGCATGCATTGTGGATGGATCTAGGCTTTATATATGTTAGTGTCATTGATCCTTCTAGATGCATGCGTCAGCTTGGTTGTTAGGAGGGCATGGGAGAGACAACCGCCCTTTATTTCCTCCGGTGCTTGCCATGCCAGGGGCATTCTCCTGTCATTCTGGCAAACTTTGATCTGTCCAAAGATATAACAACTTTGTCTTAAAATAGAAAGAGCGCTGCGGACTATTACATTACATAGTTACTGATACAGTTAAACAATTTTGCATTACATTACATTCTGTTGAAAATCAGAGAAAATGTTGTCTAATGTTGGCTTTGTGCATCTCCAGGTGATTTCTTGTTCCTTCCTATAACTAGCAATTTAGCCTCTAGTAGATCCTCTTCTGTAAGCTATTCCGTATAGGCTATTCAGGTCAATTGGTTTTATTGTCTATGTGCTACTTGCGCCATGAAGCCTCGCTTATCTACGGAAGAAGATCGTAGATAGAAAAGATCTGTAGGACACGAATAGAAAATTCGCGACCAGAGATCATTGCCGTGCACTCTAAAGAAAAGGTTATAGATGCTGATAGGGAACTACTTGCTGGTGATAGATACTTTACCACTTTTTCCAAAAGAAATAAAGCGGCTTTCAGGGGCTGCTGCAATACGCATGTTTCAGCATCAAGTTTGTCTAGAAAACCTTTTTTCTCCAATTAAATGTGTATCATTTGTATTAGAAGAGATCGTCGACACCCGCAAAGTACAAACCAAAGAGAAAAGGAAAAACAGTGAAACAGCAAAGGCAGACAAGAAAAAACTGTACAGCTACGCTCTAAGCTTCGCTGTCTAGAAAACCTTGATGTAGAAAGGAGTTAGCACTTAGCACATGCCAGACAAGAACTGCTACTGTACCCTTGCTTGTATTAGCCCTTTGCTTTTGGACGGAGTGTTATGGCCATTATTGGGTAGTTTCCAATGCAGACTCCTGCCGCCTGAGTAAATTTTTGCCAGACAAAAAAGAATCAGATCTCCTTCTATTTTCCTGTCTACTCTTTCCATAGAGATCAAGCAAAGCTTTATAATTTAGGTGTTAGTTGATAACACTCTTCTCACTTGTTGTGATGGGGTCCTTTTGTTTGGCTGCAAGCAAAATATATGCTTTTGATAAAGAGGGAGGATGATGGCAACGCACTACTACTCAAGTTCAATCAAGTGATATTTCCTTTTAGTATGACAAATCTATATAGATAACATGGAATTCTAGAAAAATTGGTTCTGATTTGACTTCAGGCGCCTTTGTTCTCTTTATACTTCATCTTTGTTATATTCCACAAGCAGATTGTACAAAGATTTTCAGATCGGCGTATGGGCCATCCTTCTCCGTGCTGGGCCATCTTTGTTGCATCTTATCAAATTCTTTATGCACTGTGTGCTGGGTAAGCTTTGCATGCATCAGAGTCCTTTACGCTGAAACCTGCTCCGCATAATTCCAGTACAAGTCACTTTCCTGCCCAGAAGAATGGAAATAAAAGATTTGACTGCCAGCAATACATTATCTATGTGATCACTTGAATAAACAGGCATGACTTTTATGATTGTAGAAGTGGTCCTTTTCTTCCTAGTGTCAACTTCAGAAACTTCAGATTCCAGACTGGCCCTGATGATGTAACTAACTACTTTCTCATTCCTGGTACATCGCTATCGCTGTTTTGCTTACAATCACAGAAAAAGATCTAGTTCCTACATTTTGTTGCTCTGATGCAGCTAACTACTTTGTCCTGCAAGTTTTGGTTTGATGGTAACTGGGATGAAACTGTTCTATTCGGCCTGCAAATTATCACTAGACTAGACGATGTTGCATGGGATAATATATACATTTGACTTGGCTCATTAAGTTAGTAGGTACACTCTTATCTTATAGTGAGAACACTGTTATTTCCTGTCAGCATGTGGGGTCAAGTTGGCCGCGGCGGGGTTCGGTGTGTTTGGCATCGACTACGAAGGCCATGGCAAGTCCACGGGTGCCAGATGCTACATCCAGAAGTTCGACCACCTCGTCGCGGACTGCGACCGTTTCTTCAAGTCCATCTGCGGTAAGAAAACCATACCTCTGTAAATGTATGGAATTGGGTATATCGGCTAAGATGAATGATGGGAGTGCAGCATTCTGTTTACAGACATGGAGGAGTACAGAAGGAAAAGCCGGTTCCTGTATGGTGAGTCCATGGGCGGCGCCGTTGCTCTGCTGCTGCACAGGAAGGACCCAACATTTTGGGATGGCGCCGTCCTCGCGGCCCCAATGTGCAAGGTGCAGATCAGCCTGGACTGAAAATTTTGCTGCAACTTCTTTTTTTCCATAGATAACGGAATAACAAGATCCAGTACTGGCTCAAATGAGCTATATAATTTTTGTTGCAACTGCCTGCCTGGCTCAAGTGCGAGTTGTGTTTTTGTCATGCTGGTGCAGATATCAGAGAAGGTGAAACCGCATCCGGTGGTGGTCACCCTCCTGACGCAGGTGGAGGAGCTCATCCCGACGTGGAAGATCGTCCCGACGAAAGACGTCATTGACTCGGCATTCAAGGATCCTGTCAAGCGCGAAAAGGTTTGGCGAAACTCTATTGGTTTCAGTATATCTGGTAGCATCTGCTTGCCTGAATAACAACTATCCCTTCTGGCACTGGGAGCAGATCAGGAAGAACAAGCTCATCTACCAGGACAAGCCACGGCTCAAGACAGCGCTGGAGCTGCTGAGAACCAGCATGGATGTCGAAGACAGCTTGTCGGAGGTACTGAATCTTCAGGGTGCTGCTTCCATGACTTGTCCTGCACTTCTCTGAATATGGTGATCAACAGGTGAAGATGCCCTTCTTCATCCTGCACGGCAAAGCCGACACGGTGACCGATCCGGAGGTGAGCCAGGCATTGTACGAGCGCGCCACCAGCGCAGACAAGACTATCAAGCTTTATCCAGGAATGTGGCACGGCCTCACCGCCGGTGAGCCTGACGACAATGTGGAGCTGGTCTTTGCTGACATCGTCGCCTGGCTCAAGGAGCGCAGCCAGGATGGTCGGGTAAGAGCTCCGTCAGAACCTGCAACTTACCAACAGGTGTCCTGTGAGTTCAGCAACATTGACAGCAACAGCACTTTGATACACGGCCAGCCTCAGGGTCGGCGGCGAGGCTGCTTCCCCTGTGGGCAATGTAGAATGTAAACATTGAAATAATTCATCCAGAGCTATATGTGTGGAAAAAAAGCAGCAGGTGAAAAGATGTAAATAGTGTGCTGCACGAATGCTCAATAAATAATCTGAATAAAATCTCGCGTTCTCAGCTGGAACAGATGGTTTTTGTTACCGACTAATTTTCTGCTGTTCTGGAGAAATATTAGCTTCCTGAGGCAGCAGAACAGATGCACATTCCTGAGAGAACATGTAATTTATACCACATATAATGCTATCATCTCAACAAAGAATTAGAAGATCCAGGTTTATCTCTGACAATTTAACTGGAACATCCGGTATAGTTGAGACTGACAGAAAAAACGACAACAAAAAGAATGACACATTACACCAACAACCAAGGTATTTAGTAAAACCCTCGAGAACTACGTGGCAACAGCTTTGTCAGTAAGAGGATTAACCAAGAAGCTAGAAGCAGGCCACCAAAATTGTGAAGTATTGTATTCCGCTCTACGCTTATTGGCCTCCAGTGGCGGTGATGGCACTATCTTGGTCGCCGAAGATCCGCTTGCGGAAGTCAGTGACCATGAGGGGAAGACCGTCACGGAGGGCGATCTTTGGCTCCCACCCGAGGAGCTCCTTGGCTTTGGTGATGTCTGGCTTGCGCTTGTGCGGGTCGTCCTGAGTGTTCTCACGGAACTCAATCCGCGCATTTGGGTCGATGGTGTCCTGGACAACCTTGGCCAGCTCCAGCATGGTGAACTCACCAGGGTTACCCAAGTTGAATGGCCCAATCTGCTCCCCTTCCATCAGCTTCATCAACCCCTCAACCTGGAACAAGACAAAAATAAGTACAAGGAATGCAAATGCCATGTCATATTGGATGGCTGAATCCCTGTTACAAGAATTCTTGTTTCAAAGTTATGTCATAGGGCTAAAGCTACTGGAAGGCTGATTTCGGATAGCAATGCTACATTTATTTCATTCATGGTTAGAGAAGATTTACCAGATCAGAAACGTATTGGAAACTCCTGGTCTGCTTGCCATCACCATAAACCGTCAAAGGCTCCTTCCTTAGAGCCTACCACCATAATTACACATGGAGCATTTAAGTATAATTGAGAAATGGTAAAAAAAAATACATAATATTTCGCAACTAGCAGAGCAGCAGCGTGTTTACCTGAGCAACAAAGTTGCTGACAACACGGCCATCGTCAATGCACATACGCGGGCCATATGTGTTAAAGATCCGAGCAATCCTAACCTGAATTGGACAAACATCAGTGCTCACTACACAAGAAAATAAATTTTCATACAAATGAAATGGAAATTCTAGTTCTTGCAACAATATAAGTAGCAGTATACCTCAAGGTTGGCACCTCGGTGGTAGTCCATGGTCAATGTTTCAGCTGTACGCTTGCCCTCATCGTAGCAGCTCCTGACACCTGAAGTGAAGAGAAAGACATGTATACATCAGTCAAACTTCTGCATATATTTTATATGTAACCAATTTAAACAGTACGCGAAAAATACATTTATGACGAACTCCCTCTGTCTTACTATATAGACTCGCAAATCTCCTGCGAGTTCTAGAAAAGGGAAAAAGTGGAGCAGCTCAACACACTTTCCTCCTTTTTCTGTTTGCTCCCAAATGATATAAGTGCTTGGTTGGTGGATGTTTGGTCAAGTGCAAACATAGTTTTGCCCCCTTCTTCCTTTACTAAGAAGGGATCCACCAAGTTGGCCCTCCAGGAGCACATTTCACCAACCAGAATTGTCCCTTTCCAACAGAAAGAATCAAAGCATGCAGGAGGCAACTAATCTAGATTCCACGGCCAGCATCTCCAGCTAGTAAGATTCCAACACCACTTTCCCCAAATTGAGTAAATAAGGATTTCTGATTCAACAGTAACCATCTAGTCAAGAACATGTCTCTTTTTTTTAACAGCCCATCTCGGCCGGCTTCCCTGTGCTTTCTTCTGCAGAATAAACCAACTGGCATACCCCTTTTTTTATTCTCAATTCACCACCACTATCAAATCACTCAAAAGTACCTCCACAACTACTACTGGATAAACTAGGACAACCCAAAATGCATGCTCAGTACACCTACTCTCCATATCATACAGAAGTATGAAACGTAATGAATGTGAGGCCAGAAGCCCATAAACATCATTTGTTTGGAACCCAACAGTTCCTGCCACGCAAAGATTGGGCAGCTTCTACTATGCATGGTACAACTCAGATCTACTATTTTTCCTAACCTCGTGTAACAATAAACGATCAACACAATGAGGAACCAAGCACTGTCAACACTATGGCGCTTACGAAAGAAAATGAACTGACGGAGTAAGTAGGAGAAGAGCTCTTACCAATGGGGTTGACATTGCCCCAGTAGGTCTCCACCTGAGGGTGCTGGAGGGGATCACCATAGACCTCACTGGTGCTGGTGAGGAGGAACCTGGCTCCGATCCTCTTTGCCAATCCAAGCATGTTGAGTGTACCAACCACATTGGTCTTGTGCCAGCTCAAAGGTCAAGGATCACACAAACTATTTCCAAAGAACACGCAACATTGCATAATAATAGTAACTTGGTTGTTACACTAGAACCTCCAAAAGGTTTGTTGGGAAAGCAAAGCACAAGGAAATTCATGTGAAGTGAACAGTAAGCAAAGCTGCTTAGCAGGGAAAGGGACAGTCGCAACTTGGATCTCACGTTCTTTTGGCCTACTTTATGTCAGAGTTAAGCTAACTCCACAGCTCAGCCAGATCCAGGCGCAACGTGGGTCTGCTTTTGCCTTTTCTTCTCCTTCCTCCCCATTACCAGATCACAAAGTAAACTAAACTGGAGTGCAGAAACAGTCTTTGATCTAAGTATGCTACATCTAGGAACTCCGATGATAGGATCAGCTTTTGCTCCTTTGCCTATATACCAAGCACTTCAGATTCTAATCAGATTTGTACAGATGACATATTTCGATATGAAAGAAAATCTGAAGACTACTGATTGAAGTAGACGCTAGTTCAGTCATTCGCATAATGCAGGACATGGTAGTAGTACTGTTTGTGGGTGGAAATGGTAATTTGGATCAAGCTCTGTTTCGACCAGGATGCGGGTACCGAGCAGAAAGCTCCAAAAATTCACAGGGAAACGTGGCGCAAATCCCGAGCTCCACGCACCCAAAAAATTCCCCTTGCAAACCCAGATTCAGAAATTTAGGCCGTAGACTGACTATTACCCAGATGTGCAGCGACCGGCAGAGCTACGCAAAAGAGCAAATCCCTCTTTGCCACAAGCATCTCTCCCACCAAAAAAAAAAATGAAAAATGTAAAAAAAAAAACATTTTTTCTTACCGATGATCAGCTGCGCACAAATGATCAAGATCCAAGTATGAAAGTAAAGAACCAGATGTTGAAAGGATATGATTGTCTTGACGGGGTTGTACTTGTAGTGTACGGGTGATGCGGGGCATGCGAGGTGGTAGATCTGGTCGACCTCGAGGAGGATGGGCTCGACGACGTCGTGGCGGATCATCTCGAAGTTTGGGTTGCCGAAGTGGTGCATGACGTTCTCCTTGCGGCCCGTGAAGAGGTTGTCGACGACGATGACGCTGTCGCCGCGCGCGACGAGGCGGTCGACGAGGTGGCTGCCGACGAAGCCGGCGCCGCCGGTGACGAGGACGCGGAGGCCCTTGCGCTTGAGGCCCAGGGGCACCTTGCCGCCCACGAAGTGGCGCGCGGGGTTGCGCGCCGCGGGGTCGACGGAGAAGCGGGCGAGCGAGCTGGAGACGCCCGCGGCGCCGCCGGAGGAGTAGGCGCCGGCGGCGGTGGCGGTGGCGGGGTTGGAGGGGGCGGCGAAGCAGAAGACGGCGGCGGCGAAGAGCATCCCGGCGAGGGCGAAGACCGGGCGGTGCTCGGCCGCGGCGTAGCGGGCGGCGCGGGGCAGCCACGCGAGCGGCTTGGCGCTGGCGGGCTTCGGCGCGTCGTAGGCGCCGGCGCCGGCGGCGCCGGCGGACGGGGACGCGCCGCCGCGGTAGGTCAGCTCCGACGCCATCGCCGGGGACCTGGTCGGATCGCCGAGTAACTCTGGGGGGGCCGCCGTGTAAGAGCGAACCTCGGGCTCAGGGACCTCGCCGCAGTTTGTGTCGGTAGGGGGCGGTGAGGTGCGTGTCAGAGTCCGGGGAGGAGGTATTTATGGGCCGGTGGACGACGCGGTGCGGTGCCGAGCGGGGGGCTCTGGACCGTCCGATGCGTGATCTACGGCTCAGATGGCTCACCGTGGGCGGGGCCGGTGTGGGTTTGACTGGGGGGTGCGGCCGCCGCCTGATCGCGACGGCCGGAGTTGGTCAGTCAGTCGGCGGCTGGCGCCGGGGTGTTTCTTGGAAGTGTGAAAGTGGCCTGATTTGTTACTCCAAACCTAACCTGGTTTGCAAGCCGTTTGAGATCCATTTCCTTTTCTTTTTTGGGTAGTCAGTCATTAGTGATTACTACTTCCATACATTGTTTCGTGGAGGGTTTTTAATTTCTTATTAATTTAGTGCCCTACTTTGAGTACCAAATCAAGATATATACCAAATATGATTTATATTTATCTTAGTTATTATTTAGTGCCTGTGTCAGCAAATGAATTGATAGGACATATTAATTGACTGAAAAATCTATCACCAACTAATGTATCCATTGATGGCGTCACCGCACGATTATGTTGCATTTTCTTTCTGGTTGCTCCCACTTTGTTTTAGAACAACATGTGTCCTCTCATTGAGATTTCACATCTCGTGCTCCTTGGGCGTAGGGCCTCCTCCAGTAGTTTGGATGACCTTCTCTTGTTCAACGGAGAAGATCATCGTGGCCAACCTAACAACAAAGCTCAAGACGCGGTTCGCAACGACAATTACTCACGTCGCAAACCTTGCAAATGATGGTAGGTTTTGGCTAAAGGGTCTCGGGTAAAACAATGTGACTTGGAATATCGTGATTTTATGGGCATCGTCATTGTTTGTGTAACAGGGAGTTGGGAGACAAGGTATTTATGGGTGGTGGAAGACGTGACGTGATGCATCATGGGAGTGCCAGCGGAAGCGTTGATCCGTTGGACCTCATGATTGTTTGTGTCGAGGCGAGTTCAGTAGTGAGGTATTCTATGGGCAATGGAAGACACATTGTGTGGTGCCTCATAGGAACGAAAAGCCACTATACACTAGTGTCATAGGGAGCTTGGATCTATTGGATGCATGTCACTGCTGTTTGTGTCAGTGAGTAGTTCAGAGATGAGGTATTCTATGGGCGGTGGAAGACGTTGTGTGCTGCCTCATGGGGCACGATCGAGCTGGCACTAGGCACGAGTGTCATCAAGGGTTTGGATCTATTGGACGTCACTGTTGTTTGTGTCGATGGGTAGTTGGGGGATGATGTATTCTATGGGTGGTGGAAGACGTTGCGTGGTGCCTCATGGGGCACGAGAAGGCATTAGACACGAGTTTCATCAGGAGTTCATCTATTGGACGTCACTACTGTTTGTGTCGATGGGTAGTTGGGAAATGAGGTATTCTATGGGCGGTGGAAAACGTTGCGTGGTGCCTCATGGGGCAAGAGAAGGCACTAGACACAAGTTTCATTAGGAGTTTGGATCTATTGGACTTCACTGTTGTTTGTGTCGGTGGGTAGTTGGGAGATGAGGTATTCTATGGGCGGTGGAAGATGTTGTGTGGTGCCTCATGGGGCACGAGAAGCCACTAGACACGAGTGTCATCATGAGACATCACGGTTGTCTGTGTCGGTGGGTAGTTGGGAGAGGGGGTCTTTATTGTGGTGTGGGGCGTGGTGTGTTGCATCCCAGTAACATGAGTGCCAGCGAGAGCTTGGACCCGTTGGATGAGAGATCGATGCCTTACAACAAGGGGGAGTATAGCGTTGGATGGTATCTTACAATTGGAAATGTTTTAATGCTTATGTGTTCATAATTGTTCTACCATCGATAATTGTCCATACCTCTTGTCCCTTTTCGTTTCTCCCATGTTCATGAAGAATATAGAAAGGTGATGTCGCGAGCAAGATACATGAGGATATATATCTAAGAGCGTCTTCAACACCCATCATAATGTGTTTTGGTCACCCCAAATTTTGTCATCTAGGGGGAGCCCAAGAACACATGTTCTGATTGATAGCGGTGCCTGCCCCAGCAGCGCCATCATTTGGTTTTTTAACACCCACATTTAAAGGCCAAATTTCATTCAAGGTTTTGGCTATATTACATTGGAACATAAATTTAGTTTGAATTTAAACTAAACTAATCTAACCCTTGCCATGAACATATTAGTCGTCGAAGTCAACAACGACGATGTCAGCGTTGGTCTGCAGGATGGCCATGTGGACCGGTGTATCTTCTGGGTCGGCGGTGGCAGCGTGTCCAACAACACACACAAGGTAGTGCAACCACGATGAGGCTCGAACCGTGGCCGATAAGGCTTCACATTGTGATGACCCAGCGTACCACTGCATGGTGTATTACACAAGTCGTTGACATAACACAAGTGAAACACCGTTCCACTCATATTACATCTCTCAGAGTGGTACAACAGAAACATATGCGAGTCCAAGGTATGTCTATAGAAGTACACACGAGCTGTTTACATAAGATCAACACAGCATCCTACTTTACAATGAGGTAAAACTTCAAATAAAGCTCCAGAAGAACGACTCGTAGTCTAACTTATTGCTAACTCAAGTTTAAGAGCTACTTGGATTGCTATAGAAATCTAGCTACTTAGGTGCTATGACTAGGGAAAAGTTCCCTTCTATTACTAGTCTAAGTTTCCACTTTAGCTGATGCAGGAGTTGACTCCATTGACTTCTTTGATTGGATTCTTCATCTTGTTGCAGTTGAATCCTTTGTCTTCGAGTTCCACGGTAGTTTCTCCTTCGGTGCCTTGATCTAAGAAGGGGGTTCAAATGGGAGGGAATGAGTACGAACATACTCAGCAAGTTCATATTAGGAAATAGGTGTATCATGCACTAGCTACAGCCATAGACCAGAAAGTCATAGGCGAATGTGTAAGAGCAAAATTCACACCCCAAGTTTTGTGTGTTTGATGACAACACTTGAGTAATCTCACCGTGTGCCTTGAGTATCATTGTTAGATTTGCAAGTACACGGTGACCTCGCCGGACGCGTTAAGATCGGAAGACTGAAGCGTAGTTGATAGGTTTTCTGGTTTTGTGTGTGTTTAGCGAGGTAACAAAGTTGGAGAGAAAAAGGGAAGAAAACCAGATTTAGCCAGGCCGGTACTACCGGTACCTGTAGCGGTAGTACCGCTACCCCTATAGGTACCGCTCTGAGTCTGCGCTGATTCGCCCTCCAGAAACACGCTGCGGTACCCCTGCAGTACCTGGAGCGGTAGTACTGCTCACGAGCGGTAGTACCGCTCACGGTACCGCTTGAGGTACCGTAACGCGTTACGGTCGTACCGCTCCGGTACCGCCCTGGTACCGCTCTGGATCCAGTAAGGTCTGGACCCTATTGCGGTACCTCGAGCGGTACCGCGGGCGGTAGTACCGCTTTGTGTCCTTTGACCAGATCTGGATCGAATTTGAACTCAGAGCGGTAGTACCGCTTACCCCAAAGCGGTAGTACCGCTTAGGCCAAATCTGGACATAACGGTTGGATTTGGAGGAGCCTATTTAAGGGCCCCTTCTTTCCCAACACGATTTTATCTCTTCCCCTTCTCTCTCCTCCATTGTTGCTGAGCTTAATCCTTGTGGATCTCCTTCCCCCTCCAACCAATCTTGCCCAAACTTTGAGGATAGGTGGAGGAGACCCCGATCTATAGTTCTACCAAGAAAGATTTCACAAATACTAGCTATTCCTTAGTGGATCTTGGTGGTAGGGTTCGTTTGGTGGATCTTGGAGAAGAGTTCCTTTGGTGGAGCATTGGTAGGGTTCCTTTGGTGGATCTTGGAGAAGTGTTCCTTTGGTGGATCATTGGAAGAGTTCCTATGGTGGAGCATTGGTGATGGGTTCCTATGGTGGAGCATTGGAGATGTGCAGCTATGGAGTCTAGCTTGGTGATGTACTAGATCCATAGGGTGTTGGGAGCATCCTTGTGTGTGTGGAGTTCGCCCCAACCTTGTGAAGGAATCACCGCCTCGACCGGTGCCTTAGTGGAAGAGGGAGAGCACCTCCGTGGAGCTCTCTCGAGGAAGAGGGTGAGGCCTTCCTTCGTGGTGTGGCCGCCTAGTCTCTTGTGTGAGACTAGCACCTCCTCAACGCAGACGTACTTCCTTTAGTGGAAGGAACTACGGGAAACAAACCTCGACTCGCCTCGCGCCCCCCCCCCCCCCCCGGTTGTCTCGCTCCTTACTCTCGCTATCTTGTTGATTACTTTACTTGTTGCACATGTTCTAGCATCATTGTAGGATCACCCCATTGCTAAAAGTCACACCTTTACCTTCCGTTGCATAAAACTTGAAAAAGACTAAAACTTGCCGTAGCGCCATTCACCCCCCCTCTTGTTCGCTACGATCCATTCAAGTGGTATCAGAGCAAGGTTTTCTTGCTCGGGCTTTACCGCCTAAGAAATGGCCGAACAAGAGGCGGACAAGAATGGGTCACCTTCCCTTGTACCACCCGCTCCATCATCGCCCATCGATTCCACGACGGCTACGTTGGATGACCTCAAGAAATTGGAGTCATCCATCGTTGCCCAAATGAAGGCGATGATGATGGAGTTGGTGGTACAAAAACCAAACCCTCCACCAAAAGCAAGTGCCGAGGATCCTCCACCAGAAGCTAACACCCTTCCTCTTGTTGATTTTGTCGCGGAAGCGACAAAAGATACACAAAAGGAAGGGCTTGGGGATACCGTCACTTCAACAAAAGGGAAGGATGATGACACACCGGTTGAGGAACGTCAAGGGAGTTATCATGCAGTGCCACCACCAAATGATTACACCATCAACGTTTCGATACCGATGCCGCATATCTTGTCGCATGGTTCACCACCGTTACTCGAGTCAAACAACTTTGAGAATTGGCAATTCTTAATGCGTTCACATGTGCGTAGCGCTTCTACCGAGCTTTGGCGTATCATTGAGGAGGGCTATTCACCACGAGATCCCAAGAAGATGACAAGAAGAGATGTGGTGGATGACCAACTCAACGCCACCGCCATCAACATGATTCATATGGCCATCTCCCCCAAGGACCACGCTCATATCCGCTCGCTCAAGACCGCCAAGGAAGCATGGGACAAACTTGAGAAGCTCTTCCTCGGCAATGCAAGCATCCAAAGCTCTCGGTTTGATGAAGTGAACAACATGGCCTATAATTTCGTCATGATTGAAGGAGAGACCCCCGAAGAGATGTATCGGCGCCTCATCGCTCTTGCCGTACAAATGCAAGATCTTGGAGCAACGTTCGTGGATGACCATTGGATCAAGCGCAAGATCTACAACGCTCTCCTCCCTTATGAGGAAGTGAAGTTGACGGCCATCCGCCAAAACGCCTCCTTCCGTGCTATGACATCCGATGAAGTCCTTAGCGAAGTCGTCGCTTTGGACATCTCCAAGAAGAATGCGGAGGATCTTGTTGCTCGCGCCCACAACTCCCGCAAGCCCAACCTTGCATTGAAGATGAAGGTGCATGAAGCTAGTGAAAGTGATGAGGATCCCGTTGAGTGGGGCTCGGATGATCTCAAGCTCAACTATCATGAGCACATGGCTCTCGCCGCCAAGAAGTTTTGGGATGGAAACATGTCCCGAAACACAAGATCAAGAAGATCACGTGATTCTCCAAGAAGACCCTCCAAGAGCCCAAGAGAAGGGACAAGGGGAAGAACATGCTACAATTGCGGTGACAAGAATCATTTTGTCGCGGATTGTATGTTCGAGAGAAGAGAAGATCATGGTGGAAAGCTTATCCCAAAGGATATGTACAAGCCACTCTCCAAAGGATTCTCCAAGTTCTCCCCAAGGTCCGATGACGACAAGGTCTCCTCCAACAAGAAGCCTAGAGCCTTCATCATCCGTGAAGAGTACACCTCCGATGAAGATGGGGAGCATGAGGACAAGCGCTCCAACAAGGAAGGAGAGGGAGTGGCCGCCATCGCCATTTCCACTCCCACTACCTCCCTCTTCGACTCTCCAAATGAGAACCTCGTCACCAACAATGCACGGTGCCTCATGGCAAAGGTATCCACGGAGGTAAAATCCCCTTCCAAACCATCATCTTCGACTAATGCTTCATATATTGATGATGCCACTAGTCTCACCCTTAAACGTGAGATTATGGGTTTGGATTCCTTGGATTCTTTTCTCACTAACATGAAGGGGGACACCAAGATTCATGTTGGGGCTCTCTTAGCCCAACTTGGTGCGGCACAAGACCTTATCGAGAAGAGGGAGAAGTTGGAAAGGGAAACGGCCTTTGAGCTTGCCAATCTCAAGGAGGAGCTTGATGATGAAAGGAATCTTCGCATGTCTCTTGAAGCTAGTGTCATTGTGCTTAAAGACAAGAATGAAGCTATTGTTTCACGTCTCACCAAGGATCGAGACCATGCTCTTGAGTTGGTTGGTGACCTCAAGAAGAAGATGCTCTCACTCAAAGAAGCCAACAAAGCAAAAGACGATGAAGACCCCGATTCTTCCCATGATGAGCTTGTGGATCAAGTTAATTCCTTGAGGAGGCACAATGCTCTCCTCTTGGAAGTCAATGCTCTTCAAGAAGAAGCCTTGGATGAGTACTACCGCTTGTTCAAAGAGAAGACCTCATGTTGCAACCATGAAGAATAAATTGCCGCTCTTGAGATCACCAAGGCCAAGCTATTGAGTTTGAGTAGCAAGCAAGAAGAGTCGTTGGTGGAGTGTCTCCGCATGAGCAAGGAGAAGGATACGTGTTGTGATCATGAGGAGCAAATAGCCGCCTTGAAGAGAAGGGAAGCCAAGCTCATGGAGATCAACTCCATGCAAGAAGAAACATTGAAGGAGTACTTTCCTTTGAGCAAGGACCGTGCATGTTGCACTCATGAGAGCGACATTGCCAAGATGGAAAATGACAAGCGCTTGCTCATGAAGTTGAACACTCTCCAAGAAGAAGCTTTGATGGAACACTTCCGGGTGAACAAGGCAAAGGAGGTCCAAGTGTTTGATATTTGCCATCCACACCCGGAGCATGAAGATGAAGTCAATCGCTTGAAGGCCAAGGTGGAGAGACTCCAAGTTCAAGCCAAGTACTTGGAAGGAATTATTGAAGCCAAAGATGGAGCCAAAGAGGGCTCGTGCAATGAAGGAGGAGTGGCTACCAAGCCAAACAGAAAGAGGAAGAGGAGGACCAAGAAGAAGATGGACAAGAAGAACATGGAGACCAACCGTGAAGGGAGCAATGCTAGCTCAAGAAGGGATGGAGTATCCAACTCCGCCTCGACGGGTTTCGCCGGCTCTAACAACCCTTCTCATGTTCTTTTTGTTGATTACTATGGACATATTCGTGCTCGCTTTATTGGTCCTCAAAAGGACAATGTTGCTTGGACTATTTGGGTCCCAAACCCCTTGTTACTAACATGCTAGGACCCATTGAAAAATGGGTACCTAAATCCAAGACTTGATTCCTTGTAGGACTATGCTTCCGGTGGCGCTAAATGGGTGGTTGATAGTGGAGCCACAAGTCATATGACCGGAAGCAAGGATATTGTTGTCGACCTCGTGCCTTCTCTCTCTACCGTTTCATATGGCGACAACACGTGCTCTAAGGTATTGGGTCTTGGCAAGGTGGTGGTAACACCCGACATCTCACTTGTGAATGTCCTCCTTGTCGAGACCCTTGGTTACAACTTACTCTCCGTTCATCAAATTGCTCGTATGGGACTATGCACATTCTTTGATGAACATATGGTGGTCCTCTTGTGGAGCAAGACACTCAATGTAGCTTTTGTTGGATATGTAGAGAACGGTTTGTATGTTGTCGATTTCTCCGGAAAGACAACATCTTCCGCTCTTTGCTTATTCGCCAAAGGTGACAAGGGTTGGTTATGGCATCGCCGACTAGCCCATGTCAACATGAGGACTTTGCAAAGTCTCCACAAGGGTGGCCACATTCTCGAACTAAAAGAAGATGTCTCTTTTTGCAAGGATCGTGTTTGTAGGGCTTGCGTACAAGGAAAAATGCATGGAGATCCTCACAAGGCCAAGACTATCATCTCTACCACAAGATGCTTGGAGCTCCTACATGTTGATTTCTTTGGTCCACCTTATCATGAAAGTCTTGGAGGAAAGAAGTATTGCCTCGTCATCGTTGATGACTATTCACGCTATTGTTGGGTATTCTTCTTCAAGTACAGGAGTGAGACTCAACGGACCATGATGGAGTTTGCCAACCAAGTTCAACGCAAGTACGACAACAAGATTCTCGCAATATATAAGGAGCGACAATGGAACGGAGATCAAGAACTACACATTGGATGACTTCCTCGGCGAGGAAGGAATCGAACACCAATACTCCACGCCATATACTCCCCAACAAAATGGGGTCGCCGAAAGGAAGAATCGAACCTTGATCGAAGCCGCTCGAACCATGATGATGGAATACAAGTCCAACTACAATTTTTGGGCGGAAGCTATCTCTACCGCTTGCCATGCTACTAATCGCCTCTACCTTCGCAAAGGTCTTGAGAAGACACCATATGAGATCCTCACCGGCAACAAGCCTAATGTGTCATACTTCAAGGTCTTCGGATGCAAATGCTACATACTTGTCAAGGACACGCGCCTATCCAAGTTTGATTCAAGAGCTCAAGAAGGAATTTTCGTTGGCTATGCTATGGATTCTCACGGCTATAGAGTCTTCAACAAGTCAAGTGGACGTGTTGTAGAATCTTGTGATGTGACGTTCGATGAAGATGATAGATCTTTGGAGGAGCGAAGTGCTTCTTGTGAGAAAGGAGATGCAATTCCCCCGGATACCATAGGAAGGATAGGTGTTGGCATTCGCCTACCTCAAACGCTACCTTCTATGAGTACCGGGGAAGGACCAAGTTCCACCCAAGTGGAGCCATCTACACCACAAGGCCAAGCTTCTTTCGTTGATCTAACAAATGCAAGTCAACCTCTACAACAACCTCAAGTTCAACCTCAACCTCAAGATCAACCTCGACATCTACAACAACAATCAAGTCCAAGTTCACCTCAACAAGCTCAAGAACAACATACACCGCAAGCTCGTCTACCTCAACACCCAACATCAAGTGACCAAGGTCAAGCTTCAAGTTCTTCTCCGAGTGGTTCGGGGAGAGTCTTCATGGACAATAATACTCCCTATCACTACAAGAAAAGTTGCCATGGCCGACGAAGTTGAAGTCGCACCGTGGTTGCTGGTGTACCATGGCCGACGATTTTGGGTCTGTCCGTTGTGCATGTCAAAACGTTTTTTTTCTCGTTTTTGAGGACACCTAGCCCGACGAAACCGGCCAAAACGTTGCGTATGGTGGCCCGGGACGTGGTGCATCTCGAATTCTCGGGTTCGCCGGCCGAGTCAACGCAAATCCGCACCGCCGAGGGATGTAGGGCCCAGATGGCAGCCTCTCTGGCATTGTTTTTTTTCTCGATCGCGCCATCTCGTTCAACGCTCTCCGATCGAGCCGTTTACGATGCAGGATCATGGGTCCCGCATGTCATCCTCTATGAACCAAAATTCTTTCTATTCTTGGATTTTTTTTGACACCCTGATTTCTGGCTACTTCCTTTTTCTTTTGATCCCTTGCCGCCTTGGAAACGTTGACACCGCTGCTGCTAATTGGGACCCGCATGTCATCCTCTATGAGCAATCAACTTTCTTTTCTTGGAGTTTTTTTTGGCACCTCAAATTTGGTCACTTGCCTTTTTCTTTCGATCCCCTGCCGCCTCTCAAACGGTGATACATTCTTGCTAAATGGGACCCGCATGTCATCCTCTATGTACTATAAAACTTTCTTTTCTTCGATTTTTTTTGGCACCTCATATTTGGTCACTTACCTTTTTCTTTCGATCCCCTGCCGCCTCTCAAACGGTGAGACCGCTGCTGCTAAATGGGACCTGCATGTCATCCTCTATGTACTATAAAACTTTCTTTTCTTGGATTTTTTTGGCACCTCATATTTGGTCACTTTCCTTTTTCTTTCGATCCTGTGCAGCCTCTCAAACGGTGATACTGCTGCTACTAAATGGGACCCGCATGTCATCCTCTATGTACAATCAAGTTTCTTTTCTTGAATTATTTTTGGCTCCTGATATTTGGTCACTTGCATTTTTCTTTCGATCTCATGCCACGTTGAGGACCCTGCAGGCTCATGGGACCCGCATGTCATCCTCTATGTACAATAAAATTTCTTTTCTTGGATTCTTTTTGGCTCCTGATATTTGGTCACTTGCCTTTTTCTTTCTTTCCCGTGCAGCCTCTCAAACGGTGATACCGCTGCTGCTAAATGTGACCCGCATGTCATCCTCTATGTACACTCAAGTTTCTTTTCTTGAATTATTTTTGGCTCCTGATATTTGGTCACTTGCATTTTTCTTTCGATCTCATGCCACGTTTGAAACGTTGAGGAACCTGCTGGCTCATGGGACCCGCATGTCATCCTCTATGTGCTATAAAAGTTTATTTTCTTGGGTTTTTTTTCACCCTCTGATTTTTGGCTATTTCCTTTTCCTTTTGATCCCCTGCAGCCTTGGAAACGTTGATTAAGCTGCTGACTCATGGGACCCGCATGTCATCCTCTATGTACAATCAACTTTCTTTTTATTTTGATCTCAAGCCGCATTTGAAACGTTGAGACCGCTGCTGCTAATTAGGACCCGCATGTCATCCTCTATGTACAATAAAGTTTTTTTTCTTGGATTATCTTTGGCTCCTGATATTTTGTCACTTTCCTTTTTCTTTCGATCTCATGCCGCCTTTGAAACGTTGAGTAAGCTGCTGGCTCATGGGTCCCGCATGTCATCCTCTACGAACAATAAAAGTTTCCTTTCTTGGAGTTATTTTTGACCCCTAATTTCTGGCTATTTGCCTTTTTGTTTTGATCTCCTGCCCCCTTTGAAACGATGAGGACGCTGTTGGCAGGTCGGTCCCATATGTCATCCTCTGTGAACAATAAAAGTTTCCTTTGATGGATTTATTTTGAACCCCTAATTAATTTCGGGATATTTCCTTTTTTTTCCTTTGATCCCCTACCGCCTTGGAATCGTTGAGGATGCTGCTGCCTCATGGGTCCCGCATGTCATCCTCTCAGAGCGGCAAATGTTTTTTTTCTTGGATTTTGTTTACCAAATGATTTTTGGCTAATTTTTCTTTCGATCTCCTACCGCCTTTAAAACGTTGAGGACGCTGCTGGCTCACGGGTCCCACATGTCAGCCTCTATGAACAATAAACGGCCGAGGATCTTTCTTGCCTCATGGGTCCCGCATGTCATCCTCTTAGAACGAAAATGTTTCTTTTCTTGGATTTTGTACCAACATATTTTTGGTTTATTTTTTCTTTCCATCCCCCGCCGCCTTTAAAACGTTGACGACGCCGTCGGCTCTTGGGTCACCGATGTCAGCCTCCCCGTACAAGAAACATATGATATCTTGATTATTTTGCAGACAATAAACAGTGTATTGCGCTCTGAGCTATTTCAAACGGAAAATTAAATCTTTATTTTTACATGAACAAACTTATATGTTGAATCTCCTTGTTTTTTTGTCTTTGCGAAGCATAGGACTTTCCTGTTTTTTTTTTAAATTCGGAACTTTCCTGTTTTGGAGTGGGCTGAAATTGTACGAGTCAAAAGGCCAAGCAGGATAGTTCGAAGGCCCAGATGTCCAGATGCAGCCCAATTGAAATCTTTCTTCTTGGATTTTTTTCACCCCCTGATTTCTGGCTACTTCATTTTTCTTTTGGTTCTGTGCCGCCTTGGAAACATTGAGACCGTCGCCGCAAAATGGGACCCGCATGTCATCCTCTACGTACAATAAAATTTCTTTTCTTGGATTTTTTGGCTCCTGATATTTGGTCACTTGCCTTTTTCTTTCGATCCCGTGCAGCCTCTCAAACGGTGATACCGCTGCTGCTAAATGGGACCCGCATGTCATCCTCTATGTACAATCAAGTTTCTTTTCTTGAATTATTTTTGGCTCCTGATATTTGGTCACTTGCCTTTTTCTTTTGATCTCATGCCACGTTTGAAACGTTGAGGAACCTGCAGGATCATGGGACCCGCATGTCATCCTCTATGTACTATAAAACTTTCTTTTCTTGAATTATTTTTGGCTCCTCATATTTGGTCACTTGCCTTTTTCTTTCGATCTCATGCCACGTTTGAAACGTTGAGGAACCTGCTGGCTCATGGGACCCGCATGTCATCCTCTATGTACTATAAAAGTTCATTTTCTTTGTTTTTTTTCACCCTCTGATTTTTGGCTATTTCCTTTTTCTTTTGATCCCCTGCCTCCTTGGAAACGTTGAGTGAGCTGCTAGCTCATGGGACCCGCATGTCATCCTCTATGTCCATCAACTTTATTTTCTTAGATTTTTTTGACCCCCTAATTTCTGGCTACTTTCTTTTTCTTTTGATCTCAAGCCGCATTTGAAACGTTGGGACCGCTGCTGCAAAATGGGACCTGTCGTGGATGTAACCACGGCAGATGCTACAGGGGGTAGCACTTTATTGATGCGAGGGGAAGGGAACATTGCCATCTACGGGTCGAGGTGCAAGAGACGCAAGGGTTTTACCCAGGTTCAGCCCCTCCGGAGAGTAAAAGGCCTACGTCCTGCTAGATCTTTATTGCTCAGTGGAGAATTACAATGGGGGGAGATTGGATCTCGAGTAGGGTGTCCTCTAGGGTTTAAGCTCGGGGGTTTATATAAGCACCCCCGGCCTAGGGTTACATGGAGATAACTCCGAATCATATCAGTTGCTACTAATCCGGGATCCGCTATCCCTCTCGCAAGTAATCTTCTTGTCCAGCCGTGTGGACCTCCTCCTTGGGATCACGGCCTGGGCCGCTTAGGGCCCGGCCGCTTAGGCGATCGGCGATCCACCCAAGCCTCTATCTTCATGGCGGCCCCGGGGTGGCGACCCACCCCCTATGGGCATATCCCCATCAGTAGTCCCCAAGCGCGGTGGTGAAGAAGCGCGGATCTGGAACAAGTCTTGGAGAGGCGCGGTGATGGATCAAGATGAGTCGCCGCCGGGCTTCCAAAGATAAAGTCGCGGGTGCGGTGGCAGTCTCAGTCGCCATAATTTGATCGATCGATCGGCGTGTGACAGTCGGCTCTAGCCAGTCGCCGTTTGCCAGTCGACGCGTAGTCACCATAGAGACACGTGGAGAGGCCAACGGCTAGATTTCACGTTGACCGAGGCGCACACCGTCTGCATGTTGTTGACCGTTGGGCTCGACGTGACCGCTAACGGCTAGTTTAACGGCTATTCAGCCGGTGACGGCGCAGATCTCGACCGTTGATTGCGGGGCGGCGATTCCGGGACAATTCAACGAACAGATCTCATCCTCAATCTGAGCGAGTGCGGGCGGTATAAAGGGTCGCCCCTAGGATTAGGGTTCAACACTCCTCCGCATTCATCCCCCATCTTCTCTTCATCTCATCTTCATTCCACACTCCACACGCATCCATGGCGGCGAAGGGTTGGGGCAAGTCGAAGGTCACGCGGGAGTCTCTCCTCCCGTACGTCGCCTCCGGAGTCATCCCGGAGTTCAACCAGAGCGATGGCGGGTTCCGCCGGCGAACGAGACGGAGCCCCTCCCACGGCCCGGGAGTTCGTGATCTTCATGAGCTTCCTCGATCGCGGGTTCGCTCTCCCCACCTCCGATTTCCTCCGGCGATTGCTGGCCTTCTACAGCATCAAGGTTTCCGACCTCGGGCCGCACGGCGTCCAGCAGATTTCTCTGTTCGTGGCGGTGCGAATGCTACTGGGCTGTCCGCCCTACTTCCCGCTGTGGGTGTCCATCTTCCACGGGCGGGCGAGTCGGGCCAGCAAGAACAGCGAAGCACTCATCCCGAACGGGGGGATCACCTTCCGGGTGAAGTCCGGGGAAAGCTTCATCGACATGGCGCTCCCCAAGAAGGCGCGATCGGCTGTGGCGTCGTTTCTGGTTCTACGCCAAGGAGTACACTCCCCGGGCGAGGTATGCATTCCCCAATACAGTCCCGAGCCGAGCGTCCCGCGGCGCCTCAATGTCCGGTCGCTGCCGCGCGAGCAGGAGAAGGTGGTGAAGGATATGCGCCAAGCGATCCGAGCGCTAAAAGATGACGGCTTTCGACGGCGGTCGACATGTACAACTGTTGGCTTGGCCGGCGGCTGATCCCCCTGCGGTGCCGAGCTCACCCCATGTGGGAGTACCGGGGACAGAACGACCGCACCCGGTCGACGGCGACCGAGTGGGACGAGGGCGAGTACCGGAAGGCGCTCGCTAAGATCACCACTGCCACCTTTACTTCCTTCGAGGACGGCTTGCAGCCCTACACCGAAGACACCCCAGCGCCTCGGGTAATGCTTCGCATGGCGACTTCGCACGGCTTAGCCGCGCTTCTTCCTTTCGACTTGTTCCTTTGATTCGATTGCAGCGTTGGCGAGAAGATCGCGGACCACCTCCCTCCTCTCGCCGGAAAGGAACCACCGGAGATGACCGAAGGCGAGGAGGAAGAGGTCGACGAGGAGGAGGAGCGCACCGAGTCGGACTCGGAGGCGCGGGACTTCATCGGACTCCCGCGCGGGTCGAAGAGGGGTGCCGAGTCCTCGTCCCGAGGCGCGGCCGAAGAGGAGGCGACCTCCCGTCCGGAGGACAAGGCGGAGCCCTCCAAGGAAGGGGCCGAGCCGCTATCGAAGCGGCCCAGCGCCCCACTCTCTGGAAGGGTCCATGAGGCTTCGGCGTCCCTTGAAGGACGCGATCGATGCGGGAGCTCGGGCCGGTCCGGGCGTAAAGCGATTCCCACGGTGAAGTAAGTATTTCTTGTCGAATTTATCCTTCCTGCGGCGGGTGAGTGTCGACTCACCTCGCCTCTCTGTAGGTCCAAGAAGAAGACCTTGGCGAAGCCGCCCGCGGCCGGGGTGGCGGCCACGAGGGCGGCCGAGGCAAAGAAGAAAGCCGCGGAGAGGAAGGCGGCGCCGTCCGACCTTGGGGGTGCGGGGTCGGCTCCAGAAGAGCCCGCCGCCGGGAGTCAAGCGGAGAAGGAGAGCACTAGCCACGTCGAGCCCACCGCCAACGTTTTTCCTCTACCCAGCATGGCTCGCGGGGGCATGGCGAGTGCGGCGACGGGTCCGGACGTTGCTCCGCCTGTGGTGGAAGAGGAGTCGACTGACATTGGATCGACCGAGGGCGAAGGCACCCGAAGTTGAAGAGGACATCGTCGAGGAGGACGGCCTGTCGGAGCCATCGAAAGAGCGCCGGTCCAAGGCCGCCGGGGACCGCGCCCCGCCCGGTGACACCGACACGCGGACGGGCGAGGTTCCGTCGGCGAGGCGGTGATGCGAGCGGACGGGGCGACCGAGTCGCGTCATCCGCCGCCGTCTTCATTGACCTTCACCGAGCTCCACACGGCGCTTGGCGAGGCGCATGTGGTAAGTGTCGCTGAACACGTGGCCTAGTCACCCCCAGTCCCCGAGGGTCGACTTGGTCTGAAAGGGCGAGTCGAGTCTCTATTGCTTTTTGTTTGTTGACCTTGGCATTTTTGTTTGGTTTCCGTAGGCGGAGATTAAGCGGCTGACCGCGCTTGTGGAGGAGGCGGCGCAGAAGAACCGGAAGCTGATTGCCCTGGGCAGTAAGTCATGCCCACTCGCCGTCCTCAGTCAGTGTCACTGGCCCGGGCGTTCGTTCTCACCGTTTCCTTTTCTTGTAGCGAGGCGCAGTAAAGGCTCTTGCCGAGGCTCGGGAAGGGTTCGTCAAGGAGTCCTTCTACCGTGAAGCCGAGTTCCGGGCGCAGCAGGCCGAAGAGGCCCGGAAAAGGGCGAAAGCGGAGGTGGCGGAATTGACGAAGGTCCTGGAGCAGAAGGGCCGGGAGCTGGAGGACGTCATCACCGAATACAAGGTGAAGCCGGAGGCCGCGGCCCGATGCGCGGGACTCTGCTCGTGGGGCTGCGGCGGCTCTGCGGGAGGGGGTGGCGGCCGTGAAGCAGCAGCACGCCAAAGAACTTGCTGCGGAGAAGGAGGCGTCCGAGGGCATCGTCTGGCGGTGCAGGCCGAGAAGACCAACTTCGAGGCTTTCGTCGAGGAGATGTCGCGGCAGATTCTTGGTAAGTTCTTGTTGTCGCACTTCTTGTTTTATTTGCCGGGGGTTTGAGTATCTGAACACGGCGAGTCGGCCTCGGGGGTCAGTCCCCGAGCGTGGCGAGTTGGCCTCGGGGGCCGGTCCCTGAGCGTGGCGAGTCGGCGTTGAAGGGGAAGTTCTCATTTTTCCCTTTTCCTTGTGTTGTTGACTGCAGGTACGTGCGACTTCGTGGAGACGGCGACTCCACGGGAATGCCTGTCGACCGCGACCGCGCGTATCATCGCCCGCTGCGCGGGGAGATACTTGCCGCGCTCCAGCACTCGAGCCCGCGGGAGGTGATTCCGCGGGACACGCCATCCGTCTTCAAGGCCGTGTCCAACATTCCGGCTGTTGTTGACTGGCTTCGTCGCTCTTCCTGCCGCGTTGGCATTACCATGGCTCTGAGCATGGTGCTGGCGCATTACTCTGAAGGGTTCGACGTGGAGGAGGTCACCGCTGGCTTCCCCTCGGAGACTGGGGAGTTCGATGTTGCCGAAGTGCTGCGGCTGATGGATGCGGTGCGCCCCTTCGCCGACCGAGTACTGGCGACCGCGGACTTGGAGACTCATATCCCCAGCCAAGCGGCTCCTGGTGACGCGGAGAAGGAGCCGGGCCCGGTGGACTACCCCGCGGAGCGCCTCTTCCATGCTGCTGCTGCCGCCGGCTCGCTGTCTACATATCCGGTCGTGGTGTACACGCCGAAATTTCGTCACGGCGATGACGGCGTCGAGCCTGTCGTAGAGGGGCTCCGGGTCGTCCTCGTAGTTTCTGAGTACTGTGTAAGAAGTAGCTAGATTTCCCGAGCGGGTGTTAGTTGTAAATAGAATGATGACTTTTGCTTAAATGTGATTCGGTGGTTGCTTTTGCATTATTTGAGACGGCGATGCATTGGAGTTGGTTCCGACTATCCATGGCCTTCAGGTCAGTCGCCTTGCGACCCCAATGAAGGCTATCGACTTGACTGTTTTCCTTTTCGAGCTGGGCGTCCCCGATCGCGATACGTAGTCATTATAGTACGAATAGCAGCCTCATGGGTGGAGTAGTGGTGTGGTGTAGTTTGCGCTGTTCGGATGTAGCGCGCCACTCGTCGTGGCTCGGTGAGCCAGTCGCTAGGCGACTCCAAAGGGGATCGTTGCGGGCGTATTTTCCTTGGCGAGCCGCGGGTCCGTTTTGCGGGGTCCCTAGTCGAAGTACTTAGCCACGCAATTCGCCAACCTAAGGTAGAGGAGGGCATTGGTGTGCTTTATAACGTAGCACAAGGCGGTCGCCGAGGCCCGTGGGGCTGGCCGAGCGTGCGGCCCTGCTGTGGGTTCCGATCGCCGTTTTCACCCGATGGCGTGAGAGATGGTGGGTGACCGGGCCGGGTGTCGCCCCTCGGACACGCCGCCCTCCCGTGTGACCCCGGCTACTGGGCCGTTCGTGGACTTCTCGCTGCCCGCAGCGGCGACCGGAGGTCTCTCAGTTCCTAGTCGCTTGTCGCGGCGACTAAGCCGGTATGTCCCGGGATGAGAGATGACGATATTTGGCGGGTGAAGGAGAGGTAGTCGGAGCTTGAGATCAAAAAATGGTCGGCGATTTTTATTACCCTCTGAATTTTCGGATTACATTTTTCCCTTAGGTATAGAACCGCCGGAGGAGGTTGATGTTCCAGGGCGCTCCACCTCTTTAGTGAGCGGCTCGCCTTTGTCGTCCTTGCGGACGTCGATGAGTTAGTAGGAGTCGTTGCCGAGTGCGCGGCTGACGGCGAATGGTCCTTCCTGTGGCGGGGACAGCTTGTGCATCCCTTTCTTGTCCTGGATTAGCCGGATTAACAGATCGCCGACTTGGAAGGAGCGACTCCGAACGCGGCGACCGTGGTAGCGACGGAGGTCCTGCTGGTAAATGGCGGTTCGGAGAGTGCGAGGTCTCTGGCCTCGTCGAGGAGATCGATGTCATCTTGGCGAGCTCGCTCGTTGTCTTCTTCGGCGTAATTGGCGACCCGAGGTGAGTCGTAGGCGATGTCCGTGGGCATGACGGCTTCGGCGCCATATACCAGGAAGAAAGGCGTGAAGCCGGTTGACCTGTTAGGCGTTGTGCGGATGCCCCATAGTGCGAAGAGAGCTCCTCTGCCGAGCAGCCGGCTGCGCGCTCTAGGGGCACGACCGGGCGTGGTTTGAGTCCGTGCGGGATGCTCGGTTTGCCCTTTCGCTTGGCCGTTCGACTCGGGGTGGGCGGCGAGGCGAGATCGAGTCGGATGCCCTTTTCTTCGCAAAAGTCAGCCATCTCCCCTTTGGCGAAGTTGGTGCCGTTGTCGGTTATGATACTGTGAGGGTAGCCGTACCGATAGATGAGCTCGCGTAGGAACTTTGTGGCCGTCTTCCCGTCGCACTTCTTTATGGGCTTTGCTTCTACCCATTTGGTGAACTTGTCCACCGCTACCAGGAGGTGAGTATATCCGCCGGGGGCCGTTTTGAATTTTCCCACCATGTCCATGCCCCATACGGCGAAGGGCCAGGTGAGGGGGATGGTCTTCAATGCCGATCCTGGCATGTGCGACTGGCTTGCATGCTTTTGGCACCCGGCGCATGAACGGACAAGGGCGATTGCGTCTTCGTGGGCTGTTGGCCAGTAGAAGCCGTGACGAAAGGCCTTGGCGACGATTGACCGCGCGCCTGCGTGGTGGCCGCAGTCCCCTGCGTGGATGTCGCGCAGAATGTTGCGCCCTTCCGCCGTGGTGACGCATCGTTGGAACACTCCCGAGACAACTGCGCTTGTATAGCTCATTGTTGATGATGGTGAAGGACTTGCATCTGCGCACGATGGCGCGTGCTTTGGTTTCATCCATCGGCGGTGCCTGGCTCTCGAGGTAGCTTATGTATGGCTCGGTCCAATCGGTCTTTGTCGACGGCGAGTGCGACTAAGGCGGAGTCGGGAGCAGGTGGCTCGGCAATGTCCAGCTCGCGCGGTGCGCGCACCGAGGGGTGGCTGAGGATGTCCAGGACGACGCCCGGAGGAGGTTGAAGTCGCTTGGACCCGATTCTGGCTAGCGCGTCGGCTTCTTCGTTCTTGCGCTGTCAACCCACTCGACGACGTGACCGGCGAAGCTAGCGCCGGCTTGGTCGACGGCGCGTTTGTATGCGATCATGTTGGCGTACGTGGCGTCGCAGTGCCGGAAGTTTGGCTGGCGACTAGGTCGGAATCGCCGAGGCAGCGCAGCCGTGTTGCGCCCATCTCTTTTGCGACTCGCATGCCGTGCAGGAGCGCCTCGTACTCGGCCATGTTGTTGGTGCATGGCTCGAATCTGAGTTGCAGGACGTACTTCACTGTGTCGCCCTTTGGTGATGTGAGGACGACTCCCGCGCCTGCTCCTTCGAGGTTTTTAGAACCGTCGAAGTGCAACGTCCAATGTTTGAGGTCCGCGGGGGAGCTTGGCTGCTGGGCCTCTTCCCAGTCGGCGAGGAAGTCGGCGAGTGCTTGAGATTTGATGGCGTGGCGTGACTCGTAGGTGATGTTGTGGACGCCGAGCTCGGCGCCCACTTGGCGATCCGGCCCGGTTGCGTCGCGGTTGCGGATGATGTCGGCGAGTGGTGTTGAGGCGACTACCTTGATGGGGTGCTCGTGGAAGTAAGGGGCCGATCGCCGCTGGGCCCCGAGGACGGCGTACACCAGCTTCCGGTAGTGTGGATACCGTTGCTTGGATTCGATTAAGGCTTCGCTGATGTAGTAGACCGGGCGTTGTACCGGTTGCTCCCTTCCTTCCTCCTTCCGTTCGACGACCATGACTGCACTTATAGCGCGGTTCGACGCGGCGACGTATAGGAGCATGGTTTCTTTTGGCAGCGGGGCCGCGAGGATAGGGGCATTCGAGAGGGCGTCTTTGGAGTTCCTCTAGGGCCCGCTGCGCCTCGTCTGTCCACCGGAATGATTCCGACTTCTTGAGCAAGCGGTATAGTGGCATGGCCTTGTCTCCGAGCCGGGGTATGAAGCGGCGAGGGCGGCGACTCGACCGGCGAAGTTTTTGCGCGTCGACTAGGCATGCTGGCTGCTTGGTGCGCATGACCGCCGGTGTCTTCTCCGGGTTAGGTTCGATGCCTCGCTTGGAGACGACGTAGCCTAGCAGCTGTCCTGATGGAACCCCGAAGGTGCACTTCAAAGGGTTGAGCTTGATCTTGTACCGCCGTAAGTTGGCGAATGTTTCGGCGAGGTCGCTGACGAGGTTGGTCTGTCGAGTCGATTTGACCACCACATCGTCGATGTAGACATGCACGTTGCGGCCGATCTCGGCTTTCTAAGCAGCTGTTCATGCACCGCTGTACGTTGCTCCGGCGTTCTTGAGGCCGAAGGTCATGGACGTGTAGCGAGGGCGCCTAGGGGTGTGATGAATGCAGTCTTCTCTTGGTCTTCCTTGGCCATCTTTATTTGATTGTACCCGGAGTATGCATCAAGGAAGCATAGCGACTCGGACCCGGCGACCGCGTCGATAATCTGGTCGATTCGCGGTAGGACGAATGGGTCCTTGGGGCACGCGCTGTTGAGGCTTGTGTAATCGATACACATTCGCCACGTCTTGTTCTTCTTTAGCACTAGGACTGGGTTTGCCAGCCATTTCGGGTGCTTGATTTCTATGATGAAGCCGGCAGCGAGCAGCCGGTTTACTTCTTCGGCGATTGCGCGTCGCCGTTCTTCTCCCACAGGGCGCATTGCCTGCCTAACGGGTCGCGCGGTGGGATCGACATGTAATTTGTGCTCAGCAAGTTCTCTCGGGACACCTGGCATGTCGATGGTTTCCATGCAAAGATATCTCGATTCTCACGGAGGAACTTGATGAGCGCGCTTTCCTATTGGGCGGACAGGCCCGTCCCAATGGTAACTTGCCTACTTGGATCGTTTTCTACAAGATCTACTTGGCGGGTGCTGCTGCGGCCTTGAAGGTTGCTGCGGACGAGTCGAGCTCGGTTGGCTTCTCCGGGATGGCGGGGTCGTTGCGGTCGGCGGGTATTTGGCGAGCTCGGCGGAGTTGTCTTGTTCGTCGGCGATGACGGCGTCGGCGAGCTTGGCGCTGTCGTCCTCACATTCCAATGCCATCTCCGGGTCGCCATGGACGGTGATGACGCCTCGAGGCCCTGGCATCTTCATCATGTTGTACGCGTAGTGTGGGGTCGCCATGAAGCGGGCGAACGCTTGTCGGCCGAGTACGCAATGGTAAGAGCTTTTGAAGTTCACCACCTCGAACGTTATCCGCTCGGTACGGTAGTTCACGGGCGTGCCGAAGGTGATCGCAGCGTCACCTTGCCGATCGGGACGGCCTTCCGTCCGGGGCCGATGCCGTGGCACGTGACGGTGGTGGTCTCAAGGGGGGAGTCCGGCGGGCCGAGCCGCTGGACGGTGTCGTAGTACATGATGTTGATGGAGCTTCCCCGTCCATCGGGGTTTTTGGTAGCCGTGATCGGCGACCTTGGGCACGACGACTAGCGCCACTCGCCCGGGGTACTCGATGCGGGGGCGTGATCTTCGCGGCTCCAGGTGATGCTTTGCTCGGACCGGTTGAGCCACCGGTACGTCGGAAAGTATGACTGCGTGTACCGCCACTGCCCTTGCGAGGACCTTCTGTCCCGCCTGTCGCCGACCCGGTGAAGGTGTGGAGCGAGCCGGCGCTGCGACCGAAGCCCTCTCCCTTGTGCTGGTCTTGGTCCTTGGCGCGCTCCTTGTGCTGGTTGCCGCCGTCGTTTTCCTTGGCGCGGCGAGCTCTTTCTATCTGCTTCAGGGAGTAGCAATTTCCCGTCGTGTGGTTGGCGGGCTTGCCCTCCTTGCTGTGATAGATGCATGGTGCGTCTAGGAGGCTGCGGGCGTCGAAGCGCTTGGGCTGAGGCCGATCCTCCCGAGGTGGACGAGTGTCGCGCCGAAACGATTTTGGCTCGCGCTGCTCGTAATCGGTGGTAGCAACTAGCTCGTTGTGTCCTCCCTCTCCGCGGCGCTTGCCGTTGTTGGACCGGCCGGCGAAACGGTAGTCGCCACGCCGAGGCTCCGTGTGCGCAGGGCGGCGATTGCGTCGTTGACCGTACTCGTCGTCCGAGTCGACTGTAGGGTCTTCATCGGCGTAGCGGGTGGCGATGTCGAAGAGCTCGGAGATTGAGATATTGTCCCTGCTGACGCGACGGAGCTTGGCGCTTAGTGGTTCGCACCGGCAGCAGCGTCGGAAGCAGTAGATTGCCGTGTCCGTGCCGATGCCGCCGGAGGTCGTCCACATGTCCCGCCAGCCGCTGCACCCACCGGCGGGTCGACTCGCGCGGGCCTTGGACGCAGCGATCTAGGTCTTCTATGGTTGTGGCACGGGTGTATGCGCTGGCGAAGTGCTGGATGAACGCGGCGCGGGCTTCTTCCCAGGAGTCGATGCTGTTGACGGTGAGGGTGTTGAACCAATGGCGATTGACGCCGTCCATCATGAGGGGCAGGTATCGCGCTGCGAGTAACTCGGAGTGGCCCTGGATCCCCATTGCCATGGCGTACGAGTCGATCCAGACAGTGGGGTCAATGCTTGTATCGTACTTCTCGATGTCGCGGGGTCCTTTGAACCCCACAGGGTACGGCTCGCCTCTAATCATCGGCCCGAAGCAAGCGGGGCCGATTCGGGTGAACGCGCTCTGGCGCGGGGCTTCATCGGCGTGGCGGTCGTTCAATCGATTGCGCGCCCGCCATTCTTGGTCGTTGACGATGTGGGTTCGGGCGTCGATCGGCTGCCCGTTAGCGGCGACCATCACCCGAGCGGGGCGCGGCTCGACTCGGTTGTTAGACGAGTGGCCGCGCGCGGTGCCGGCGGCGGGCCGTTGTTGGCGTTGACGATTGCGCGGTTTGCCGCGTCTCGACGACGCCGCGCGACCGGCGGATGTGCGCGTTTAGAGTCTCCGATGCGAGTCGGCTGCGGCGTGCTGCTGCTCCAATGCCTTGGCTACCAAAGCCTTGGCGTGCTGGACGAGGATCGCGCCGTCTCCCGTTTCGGGGATTCTTGCGAGGACGGCCTGCGCAGCTGCCACGTTGTCGGCTGGAGACGAGTGCAGTGGTAGGCCGTTGGCGTCGACCTCTGCCCGAGGAACTTCGGGTGGTGGTGGTGGGGGTGGCGGTGGTGCTCCGCGCGCTGCTCTATCTGCAGCAGCCCGACTTCCTTCCGGGATGTCAGGGTTTTGGACTCGGGCGACCCGGATTTCTCCGTCTGGGTCGTCGAAGTTAAGGCGTGCGCTGGGAAAGTCGCTCGCGCGGGCGCGCTCCATGCGCCGGCGGTTTCGCTGCTGACGATAGTGGGACACGGCCCTTACTTCATCTTGCTCGAGGCGGAATTTCTGCCTTTCGGCGAGCTCCTTTTTCCTCTGCTCCTCGAGGGCCGCCCGGTGCGCCTCGATCTCGGTCGCGGTGGCGGTTGCGGGGAGGGGAGTGGTGAAGGCGTCGACTGGGATCTCTCCTTCACCCCCTGCCATGAAGACTGCGGTCGGGTAGCGGTAACGCGGGGCCTCGACAGAGTCCGAGTCGTAATCGCTGCCGAAGAGGGAGAGGATGGAGTCGTCCTCGAAGCCACCTTCGAAGTCGCTCGGGTGGGAGACCAGGGAGATAGAGTCCTTGGTCGATGCTGTGGCGATGGAGCGGGCAGTCGGGGACGCAGCGGTGGATCCCGCAACCGACGTTGTAGCGATGATGTCGGTGAAGTCGGCGTCGACCGCAGCGATGATGGATTTGATGGCCGGGATGGTGTCGGTGGAATCGGCGACTGGAGCGGTGTCGGCGGAGTCGGTGGCTGCCGAGGCAACGGTGGAGTTAGCGGTCGGTGCCACGACCGCCGACTCGGCATCGTCTCCCAGGACCGCCTCAGCCTCCGCGTATACCTCGCCGGTGACCGGGCGAGTAGCGGTGAGGAGCTGCCCGGGCGCGAAGGGGTCGTGTGAGCGACTGGGGCGAGGCTCAGAGGGATCGCTGACGCCGGCGAGCCCAACGAAGAGGTTGATGGAGCCGATCGGCACCATCCAGGCGTGTGTGAGAGGTGACGAGGCGGGCCGGTAGGTGCTTGGCTGGATGTGGAAGAAATTGCCGGTGGCGATCATCCTGCCGGAAGCAACCGGCCGCCGAACTGGCGAGTAGGGCCTCGCCGTAGCTCGAAGGCTTGATGTCCCATGCCCCACGGTGGGCGCCACTGTCGTGGATGTAACCACGGCAGATGCTACAGGGGGTAGCACTTTATTGATGCGAGGGGAAGGGAACATTGCCATCTACGGGTCGAGGTGCAAGAGACGCAAGGGTTTTACCCAGGTTCAGCCCCTCCGGAGAGTAAAAGGCCTACGTCCTGCTAGATCTTTATTGCTCAGTGGAGAATTACAATGGGGGGAGATTGGATCTCGAGTAGGGTGTCCTCTAGGGTTTAAGCTCGGGGGTTTATATAAGCACCCCCGGCCTAGGGTTACATGGAGATAACTCCGAATCATATCAGTTGCTACTAATCCGGGATCCGCTATCCCTCTCGCAAGTAATCTTCTTGTCCAGCCGTGTGGACCTCCTCCTTGGGATCACGGCCCAGTCGCCTTAGGGCCCAGTCGCTTAGGCGACTGGCGATCCACCCAAGCCTCTATCTTCATGGCGACTGGGACTGGCGACCCACCCCCTATGGGCATATCCCCATCAGGACCCGCATGTCATCCTCTATGTAAATAAAGTTTCTTTTCTTGGATTATCTTTGGCTCCTGATATTTTGTCACTTGCCTTTTTCTTTCGATCTCATGCCGCCTTTGAAACTTTAAGTAAGCTGCTGGCTCATGGGTCCCGCATGTCATCCTCTACGAACAATAAAAGTTTCCTTTCTTGGAGTTATTTTTTACCCCTAATTTCTGGCTACTTGCCTTTTTCTTTTGATCTCATGCCCCCTTTGAAACGATGAGAACGCTGTTGGAGGTCGGTCCCACATGTCATCCTCTATGAACAATAAAACTTTCCTTTGATGGATTTATTTTGAACCCCTAATTAATTTCTGGATATTTCCTTTTTTTCTTTTGATCCCCTGCAGCCTTGGAATCATTGAGGATGCTGCTGCCTCATGGGTCCCGCATGTCATCCTCTCAGAACGGTAAATGTTTATTTTCTTGGATTTTGAATAGCAAATGATTTTTGGCTTATTTTTTCTTTCGATCTCCTGCCACCTTTAAAACGTTGAGGACGCTGCTGGCTCACAGGTCCGACATGTCAGCCTCTAACATTAAACGCTGAGGATGCTGCTGCCTCATGGGCCCCGCATGTTATCCTCTCAGAACCAAAATGTTTCTTTTCCTGGATTTTGTACCAACAGATTTTTGGTTTATTTTTTCTTTCCATCCCTGCCGCCTTTAAAACGTTGACGACGCTGCTGGCGCATGGGTCCCCGATGTCAGCCTCCCCGTATTAAGAAACATGTGATATCTTGATTATTTTGCAGACAATAAACAGTGTATTTTGTGAAGGAGATATGCCCTAGAGGCAATAATAAAGTGGTTATTATTTATATCTTTATGTTTATGATAAATGTTTATATGTCATGCTATAATTGTATTAACCGAAACATTAGTACATGTGTGATATGTAAACAACAAAGAGTCCCTAGTATGCCTCTTAACTAGCTTGTTGATTAATGGATGATTAGTTTCATAATCATGAACATTGGATGTTATTAATAACAAGGTTATGTCATTGTATGAATGATGTAATGGACACACCCAATTAAGCGTAGCATAAGATCTCGTCATTAAGTTATTTGCTATAAGCTTTCGATACATAGTTACCTAGTCCTTATGACCATGAGATCATGTAAATCACTTATACCGGAAAGGTACTTTGATTACACCAAACGCCACTGCGTAAATGGGTGGTTATAAAGGTGGGATTAAGTATTCGGAAAGTATGAGTTGAGGCATATGGATCAACAGTGGGATTTGTCCATCCCGATGACGGATAGATATACTCTGGGCCCTCTCGGTGGAATGTCGTCTAATGTCTTGCAAGCATATGAATAAGTTCATAAGAGACCACATACCACGGTACGAGTAAAGAGTACTTGTCAGGAGACGAGGTTGAACAAGGTATAGAGTGATACCGAAGATCAAACCTCGGACAAGTAAAATATCGCGTGACAAAGGGAATTGGTATCGTATGTGAACGGTTCATTCGATCAGTAAAGTCATCGTTGAATATGTGGGAGCCATTATGGATCTCCAGATCCCGCTATTGGTTATTGGTCGGAGTGAGTACTCAACCATGTCCGCATAGTTCGCGAACCGTAGGGTGACACACTTAAAGTTGGATGTTGAAATGGTAGAACTTGAATATGGAATGGAGTTTGAATATTTGTTCGGAGTCCCGGATGAGATCCCGGACATCACGAGGAGTTCCGGAATGGTCCGGAGAATAATATTCATATATAGGATGTCATTTTATGTGAATTAAAATGATGCGGAAGGTTCTATGGAAGGTTCTAGAAGGTTCTAGAAAAGTCCGGAAGAAACCACCAAGGAAGGTGGAGTCCCGGAGGGACTCCACCTCCATGGCCGGCCAACCCTAGAGGGGGAGGAGTCCCAAGTGGACTCCCCCAAGGGGGGCCGGCCACCCCCTCCATGGAAGGTGGAACTCCCACCTCTAGTGGGAGTCCTAGCTTGGGTAGGTTTCCCTATCATATGGAAGGTTTTGGGTTCGGGTCTTATTCGGAGACTTGTAGTCCAACCCTTGGGGCTTCCACCTATATAATGAGGGACAAGGGGAGGGGGCCGGCCACCTCAAGACCACAAGCTGGCCGCACCCCCCAAGTGGCCGGCCACCCCTCCCAAACCCTAGTCGCCCCCCTCTCCTCCATAAGCTCCCGCACGCTTAGCAAAGCTCCGCCGGAGTTCTCCACCGCCACCGACACCACGCCGTCGTGCTGTCGGATTCAAGAGGAGCTACTACTTCCGCTGCCCGCTGAAACGGGAGGTGGACGTCGTCTTCATCAACAACCGAACGTGTGACCGAGTACGGAGGTGCTGCCCGTTCGTGGCGCCGGTGATCAAGATCTTCTACGCGCTTTTGCAAGCGGCAAGTGAACATCTACCGCAGCAACAAGAGCCTCATCTTGTAGGCTTTGGAATCTCTTCAAGGGTGAGACTCGATAATCCCCTCGTTGCTACCGTCTTCTAGATTGCATCTTGGCTTGGATTGCGTGTTCGCCGTAGGAATTTTTTTGTTTTCTATGCAACGTTATCCTACAGTGGTATCAGAGTCGTGTCTATGCATAGATGGTTGCACGAGTAGAACACAATGGTTTTGTGGGCGTTGATGCTCTTGTTATCTTTAGTTTGAGTACTTTGCATCTTTGTGGCATAGTGGGATGAAGCGGCTCGGACTAACTTTACATGACCGCGTTCATGAGACTTGTTCCTCGTTCGACATGCAACTTGTATTGCATAAGAGGCTTTGCGGGTGTCTGTCTCTCCTACTATAGTGAAGATTCAATTTACTCTTCTATTGAAAACATTAGTATCAACGTTGTGGTTCATGTTCGTAGGTAGATTAGATCTCTCTCGAAAACCCTAAACCACGTAAAATATGCAAACCAAATTAGAGACGTCTAACTTGTTTTTGCAGGGTTTGGTGATGTGATATGGCCATAATGTGATGATGAATATGTATGAGATGACCATTATTGTATTGTGGCAACCGGCAGGAGCCTTATGGTTGTCTTTAAATTTCATGTTGAGTAGTATTTCAAAGTAGTTGTAATAGTTGCTACATGGAGGACAATCATGAAGACGGCGCCATTGACCTTGACGCTACGCCGACGATGATGGAGATCATGCCCGAAGATGATGGAGATCATGTCCGTTCTTTGGAGATGAAGATCAAAGGCGCAAAGACAAAAAGGGCCATATCATATCACATATGAACTGCATGTGATGTTAATCCTTTTATGCATCTTATTTTGCTTAGATCGCGACGGTAGCATTATAAGATGATCCCTCACTAAAATCTCAAGATAATAAAGTGTTCATCCTTAGTAGCACCGTTACCAAGTCTTGTCGGTTCGAAGCATCTCGTGATGATCGGGTGTGATAGAATCAACAAGTACATACAACGGGTGCAAGACAGTTTTGCACATGCGGATACTAAGGTGGCCTTGACGAGCCTAGCATGTAAAGACATGGTCTCGGAACACGTGATACCGAAAGGTAGAGCATGAATCATATGGTTGATATGATGAACACTTTGAGTGTTCACCATTGAAATCACACCTTGCCTCGTGATGATCGGACTTAGGTGCGGTGGATTTGGTTCGTGTGATCACTAAGACAATGCGAGGGATATTGTTTTGAGTGGGAGTTCACCTAGATTTTTAATTATGTTGAATTAAAATTTGAACTCAATTTGTCATAAACTTAGTCTAAACTTTTGCAAATATATGTTGTAGAGATGGCGTACCCTATCAATTTTAACCAGTTCCTAGAGAAAGAAAAACTTAAGAGCAACGGTAGAAACTTCACCGACTGGTTCCGTCATGTGAGGATCTTCCTCTCTGGCGGAAATTTGCAATATGTGCTTGATGCACCGCTAGGTGACCCTCCTGCAGAAACTGAAACCGATGAAGTAAAAGCTGTTTACGAGACTCAGAAAACTCGGTACTCTCAAGTTCAGTGTGCCATCCTGTGCAGTCTGGAATCCGATCTTCAAAAATGTTTTGAGCACCACGATCCTCATGAGTTGATGAAAGAGCTGAAAGCTATTTTTGAGACTCATGCGGCTGTGGAATGCTATGAAGCATCGAAACATTTCTTCAGCTGTATGATGGAAGAAGGCAGCTCCGTTAGTGAGCACATGCTCGCCATGACCGGGCATGCGAAGAAACTCAGTGACTTGGGAATAGTGATTCCTAACAGACTGGGGATTAATCGTGTCCTTCAATCACTGCCACCAAGTTACAAGAACTTTGTGATGAACTACAATATGCAGAACATGAACAAGGAGTTACCTGAACTCTTTGGCATGCTAAAAGCTGCTGAGATTGAGATCAAGAAAGAGCACCAAGTGTTGACGGTCAACAAGACCACCAGTTTCAAGAAACAGGGCAAGTCTAAGGGAAAATTCATGAATGGTGGCAAGAAAGCTGCCACGCCTCCTATGAAACCTAAGAACGGCCCTAAGCCTGATGCTGAGTGCTATTACTGCAAGGAGAAGGGACACTGGAAGCGTAATTGCTCCAAGTATCTGGCTGATCTGAAGAGCGGCCTTGTCAAGAAGAAGAAAGAAGGTATATCTGATATACATGTTATAGATGTTTATCTCACTGGTTCTCGTTCTAGTACCTGGGTATTTGATACTGGTTCGGTTACTCATATCTGTAACTCGAAATAGGAACTAAAGAATAAACGAAGACTACTGAAAGATGAAGTGACGATGTGCGTTGGAAACGGATCCAAGGTCAATGTGATCGCAGTCGGCACACTTCCTCTACATCTACCTTCGGGATTAGTTTTAAGCCTAAATAATTGTTATTTTGTACCCGCGTTGAGCATGAACATTATATCTGGATCTTGTTTAATGCAAGACGGTTATTCATTCAAGTCTGAGAATAATGGTTGTTCTATTTTTATGAATAATATCTTTTATGGTCGAGCACCATAAAAGAATGGCTTATTTCTGTTAGATCTCGATAGTAGTGATACACATATAAATAACATTGATGCTAAGCGAATTAAATTGAATGATAATTCTACTTATATGTGGCACTGTCGTCTTGGTCATATTGGAGTGAAACACATGAAGAAACTCCATACTGATGGATTACTTGAATCACTTGACTTTGAGTCACTTGATAGATGCGAAGCATGTCTAATGGGAAAAATGACTAAGACTCCATTTTCTGGTATGATGGAGCGAGCTACTGACTTATTGGAAATCATACATACCGATGTGTGCAGACCAATGAGCGTAGCATCGCGCGGTGGTTATCGTTATGTTCTAACCTTCACAGATGATCTGAGTAGATATGGGTATATCTATTTCATGAAACATAAATCCGAAACTTTCGAGAAGTTCAAGGAATTTCAAAGTGAAGTAGAAAATCAACGTAACAAGAAGATTAAATTTCTACGATCTGATCGTGGAGGTGAATATCTGAGTTATGAGTTTGGCATGCATTTAAAGAAATGCGGAATACTTTCACAATTGACACCGCCGGGAACACCACAACGAAACGGTGTGTCCGAACGTCGTAATCGAACTCTCTTAGATATGGTTCGTTCTATGATGTCTCTTACTGATTTGCCGTTATCATTTTGGAGTTATGCATTAGAGACAGCCGCATTCACTTTAAATAGAGCACCATCAAAATCCGTAGAAACGACACTGTATGAATTATGGTTTAATAAGAAACCTAAGCTGTCGTTCCTTAAAGTTTGGGGTTGCGAAGCCTATGTAAAGAAGTTACAACCGGACAAGCTAGAACCCAAAGCGGAGAAATGCGTCTTCATAGGATACCCTAAGGAAACTATAGGGTACACCTTCTATCACAGATCTGAAGGCAAAATCTTTGTTGCTAAGAACGGAACCTTTCTTGAGAAAGAATTTCTCACTAAAGAAGTGACTGGAAGAAAAGTAGAACTCGATGAGATTAATGAATCTATACTCGTTGATCAGAGTAGCGCAAGATCGAAGTTGTACCTGCATCACCGCCTACACCGGCAAACAAGAAGCTAATGATAATGATCATGAAACTTCGAACGAGCAAACTACTGAACCTCGCAGATCGACAAGGGAACGTGCCACTCCTGATTGGTATGATCCTTGTCTAAATGTCATGATTGTGGACAACAATGATGAGGACCCTGCGACGTATGAAGAAGCGATGATGAGCCCAGATTCCAACAAATGGCAAGAAGCCATGAAATCCGAAATGGGATCCATGTATGATAACAAAGTATGGACTTTGGTAGACTTACCTGATAGCCGAAAGGCTGTCGAGAATAAATGGATCTTCAAGAGAAAAACAGATGCTGATGGTAATATTACTATCTATAAAGCTCGACTTGTCGCAAAGGGTTTCCGACAAATTAAAGGAGTTGACTACGATGAGACTTTCTCACCTGTAGCGAAGCTAAAATCTATGAGGATTTTGTTAGCAATAGCTGCATTTTTTGATTATGAGATTTGGCAGATGGATGTCAAAACGGCGTTCCTTAATGGAGACATTGAGGAAGAGTTGTATATGGTACAACCCAAAGGTTTTGTCGATCCTAAAAATGCTGACAAAGTATGCAAACTTCAGCGTTCAATCTATGGACTGAAGCAAGCATCAAGAAGTTGGAACCGACGCTTTGATAAGGTGATCAAAGACTTCGGGTTTATACAAAGGTCATGGAGAGGCCTGTATTTACAAGAAAGTGAGTGGGAGCTCTGTAGCATTCCTGATATTATATGTAGATGCCATATTATTGATCGGGAATGATATAGAACTATTAAGCAGTGTAAAAGGTTATTTGAATAATAGTTTTTCAATGAAAGACCTGGGTGAAGCATCGTATATATTAGGCATCAAGATTTATAGAGATAGATCAAGACGCCTAATAGGGCTATCACAGAGTACATATCTGGACAAGATTCTAAAGAAGTTTAGAATGGACGAAAGTAAGAAAGGGTTCTTACCTATGTTACCAGGCAAGGTCTTGAGTAAGACTCAAGGACCGGCTACGGCAGAAGAAAGAGAAAGGATGAGTAATATCCCCTATGCCTCGGCAGTAGGATCTATCATGTATGCCATGCTATGTACTAGACCGGATATAGCACATGTTGTTAGTTTGACTAGCAGATATCAAAGTGATCCAGGAATGGAACACTGGACAGCGGTCAAGAATATCCTGAAGTACTTGAAAAGAACTAAGGATATGTTTCTTTGTTATGGAGGTGACCAAGAGCTCGTTGTAAGTGGTTACACCAATGCAAGTTGGAACACTGATCCTGATGACTCTAAGTCACGCCCTGGTACGTGTTTATATTGAATGGTGCTGCAGTAAGCTGGGCAAGCTCGAAGCAAGTGCACGGTGGCGAAGTCTTCAACGAATCGAGTACATAGCGGCTTCAGAGGCTTCATCAAGCGGTATGGATGAAGAGGTTCATTGTAGAGCTCGGTGTGGTTCCTAGTGCATTGGACCCATTAATCATTTACTGTGATAACATGGGTGCCATCGCCAATGCACAAGAGCCAAGGTCACACAAGAGGCTGAAGCATATCAAGTTGCGTTACCACTCGATTCGCGAGTACATCGAAGATGGAGAAGTAAAGATTTGCAAAGGACACACTGATCTGAATGTAGCAGATCTGTTGACTAAAGCTCTCCCTAGGGCAAAGCATGACCAACACCAGAATGCCATGGGTGTTAGGTATATTACAATGTAATCTAGATTATTGACTCTAGTGCAAGTGGGAGACTGAAGGAGATATGCCCTAGAGGCAATAATAAAGTGGTTATTATTTATATCTTTATGTTTATGATAAATGTTTATATGTCATGCTATAATTGTATTAACCGAAACATTAGTACATGTGTGATATGTAAACAACAAAGAGTCCCTAGTATGCCTCTTAACTAGCTTGTTGATTAATGGATGATTAGTTTCATAATCATGAACATTGGATGTTATTAATAACAAGGTTATGTCATTGTATGAATGATGTAATGGACACACCCAATTAAGCGTAGCATAAGATCTCGTCATTAAGTTATTTGCTATAAGCTTTCGATACATAGTTACCTAGTCCTTATGACCATGAGATCATGTAAATCACTTATACCGGAAAGGTACTTTGATTACACCAAACGCCACTGCGTAAATGGGTGGTTATAAAGGTGGGATTAAGTATTCGGAAAGTATGAGTTGAGGCATATGGATCAACAGTGGGATTTGTCCATCCCGATGACGGATAGATATACTCTGGGCCCTCTCGGTGGAATGTCGTCTAATGTCTTGCAAGCATATGAATAAGTTCATAAGAGACCACATACCACGGTACGAGTAAAGAGTACTTGTCAGGAGACGAGGTTGAACAAGGTATAGAGTGATACCGAAGATCAAACCTCGGACAAGTAAAATATCGCGTGACAAAGGGAATTGGTATCGTATGTGAATGGTTCATTCGATCACTAAAGTCATCGTTGAATATGTGGGAGCCATTATGGATCTCCAGATCCCGCTATTGGTTATTGGTCGGAGTGAGTACTCAACCATGTCCGCATAGTTCGCGAACCGTAGGGTGACACACTTAAAGTTGGATGTTGAAATGGTAGAACTTGAATATGGAATGGAGTTCGAATATTTGTTCGGAGTCCCGGATGAGATCCCGGACATCACGAGGAGTTCCGGAATGGTCCGGAGAATAAGATTCATATATAGGATGTCATTTTATGTGAATTAAAATGATGCGGAAGGTTCTATGGAAGGTTCTAGAAGGTTCTAGAAAAGTCCGAAAGAAACCACCAAGGAAGGTGGAGTCCCGGAGGGACTCCACCTCCATGGCCGGCCAACCCTAGAGGAGGAGGAGTCCCAAGTGGACTCCCCCAAGGGGGGCCGGCCACCCCCTCCATGGAAGGTGGAACTCCCACCTCTAGTGGGAGTCCTAGCTTGGGTAGGTTTCCCTATCATATGGAAGGTTTTGGGTTCGGGTCTTATTCGGAGACTTGTAGTCCAACCCTTGGGGCTTCCACCTATATAATGAGGGACAAGGGGAGGGGGCCGGCCACCTCAAGATCACAAGCTGGCCGCACCCCCCAAGTGGCCGGCCACCCCTCCCAAACCCTAGCCGCCCTCCTCTCCTCCATAAGCTCCCGCACGCTTAGCAAAGCTCCGCCGGAGTTCTCCACCGCCACCGACACCACGCCGTCGTGCTGTCGGATTCAAGAGGAGCTACTACTTCCGCTGCCCGCTGGAATGGGAGGTGGACGTCGTCTTCATCAACAACCGAACGTGTGACCGAGTACGGAGGTGCTGCCCGTTCGTGGCGCCGGTGATCAAGATCTTCTACGCGCTTTTGCAAGCGGCAAGTGAACGTCTACCGCAGCAACAAGAGGCTCATCTTGTAGGCTTTGGAATCTCTTCAAGGGTGAGACTTGATAATCCCCTCGTTGCTACCGTCTTCTAGATTGCATCTTGGCTTGGATTGCGTGTTCGCCGTAGGAAATTTTTTGTTTTCTATGCAACGTTATCCTACATTTTGCTCTGAGCTATTGCAAAGGGATAAATTAAATCTTTATTTTTACATAAACAAACTTATATGTTGAATCTCCTTGTTTTTTTTTTGTTTTTGCGAGGCATAGGACTTTCCTGTTTTGGAATGGGCTGAAATTGTACGAATCAAAAGGCGTCCAGCAGGATAGTTTGAAGGCCCAGATGGCCAGAAACAGCCCAATTGAAATATTCCTTTTCTTGGATTTTTTGACACCCTTATTTCTGGCTACTTCCTTTTTCTTTTGTTCATGTGCCGCCTTGGAAACATTGAGACCGCGGCTGCAAAATGGGACCCGCATGTCATCCTCTATGTACAATAGAAGTTTCTTTTCTTGGATTATTTTTGGCTCCTGATATTTGGCACTTGTATTTTTCTTTCGATCTAATGCCGACTTTGAAACCTTCAGACCGGTGCTGCAAAATGGGACCCGCATGTCATTCTCTATGCACAATAAAGTTTCTTTCCTTAGATTATTTTTGGCTCCTGATATTTGGTCACTTTCCTTTTCCTTTCGATCTCATGCCGCCTTAGAAACGTTGAGGAAGCTGCTGGCTCATGGGTCCCGCATGTCATACTCTATGAACAATAAAAGTGTCCTAAATTGGATTTATTTTTTACCCCTAATTTCTGGCTATTTGCCGTTTTCTTTTGATCCCTGCCCCTTTGAAACGATGAGGACGCCATCGGCAGGTCGGTCCCACATCCTCTATGAACAATAAAAGTTTCCTATGATGGATTTATTTTTGACCCCTTTTGATCCCCTGCCGCCTTGGAATCGTTGAGGATGCTGCTGCCTCATGGGTCCCGCATGTCAGCCTCTCAGAACGGTAAATGTTTCTTTTCTTGGATTTTTTTACCAACTGATTTTTTGCCTTTGTCTTTCGATCTCCTGCCGCCTTTAACACGTTGGGGACGCTGCCGGCTCAGGTGTCCCACATGTCAGCCTCTATGAACAATAAACCTTTACTTTGTTTGATTTATTATTGACCCATAATTTCTTGGTATTTGCCTTTTTCTTTCGATCTCATGCCACCTCTGAAACGTTGAGACGCTGCTGGCTCTTGGGTCCCTGTCAGCCTCTATGAATAGTAAAAGTTTCCTTTGTTTGATTTATTTTTGACCCTAATTACTGGCTATTTGCCTTTTTTTATCCCCTGCCGTCTTTGAAACTAAGAGGATGCTGCTGGCCCATGGGTCCCACATCTCAGCCTCTCTGAACGATAAACCTTTCCTTTCTTTTTTTCGATCCAGTACCGCCTTGGAAACGGTGAGACCGCTCCTGCAAAACGGGACCCATATGTCATCCTCTATGTACAATAAAAGTTTCTTTCCTTGGATTATTTTTGGCACCTGATATATGGTCACTTGCCTTTTTTTTTCCGATCCCCTGCCGCCTTTGAAACGTTGAGGACGCTGCTGGCTCGTGGGTCCCACATGTCAGCCTCTATGAACAATAAACATTTCATTTCTTGGATTTATTTTTGACCGCTGATTTCTGGCAACTTTGCTTTTTCTTTCGATCCCCTGCCGCCTTTGTTAAAGTTGAGGACGCTGCTGCAAAATGCGTCCCACATGTCAGCTTCTCTGTACGATAATTGTTTCCTTTCTTGGATTTTTTTCCACGGTTGGTCGATGGGTCCACGATGTCAGCCTCTATGTACAAGAAATATGTGATTTCTCGATATGTTTTAACCCGAGATATGTAGGATACTTGCTTTTTTCGATCCCTTCTGTTTGTCTTTACCTTCAAATGTTGAGGGACGCTACTGGCAAATGGGTCCTGCTCTAGCATTCTCAACTGAAGGAAAAACTGAAATATTGCCTATTCATTTGTTTTTCGTACTCCATGCACCTAATCCATACTAACTGTTGATCCAGGTTTTAGTTCAACTTAATTAGTTCAAATTTGATCTACGAGGAAGTATGTAATATATTTTGGGTTCACAACACTACACTTGTTAACAACAATCTGATGAAGAGGTTTGTCATTTTTTTAAACTACAAATACACTCAAAGATCTTGCAAACTGATAGAATAAATCTTGGAACTTTAAATAATTTATGAAAATTTTGAAATCGACTATATGAATATATAAAAATATAGATCCCATGTAGATGCGCATACTGGCTATGCGCATTTAAAAAGAATCATAATCATAATTGATACGAAATAAAAATAACTTTATATGTAGAATCTCGGTTTCTTGAGGGCCAATCATAGGATCTCCGTGTTTAAATTAGGAAGGGCCCCAATGGCATGAGTCGGAGGCCCATTAAATGTTTTTGGATTGTTATCAGCGAAGTAAGCAGGCTGACAGCAATCACCATGTACATGGCCGGCGGCAGCCCAAAAGTACAAACAATTGGCACATGCAGGAACGGTAGTACTTTTTTTTATTGGGAAGGTTGTCTGGGCTAACCCCCAAAAAAAAGTGGTGCTACATGGGTTAGCACTTGAACCCGGAATGAGACCATGAACAGTACATATGCTACATGCTACAGTACTTAGTTCTTAGCTATCTATTTTCGATCCAACGTCCAAATCTACAAGTCAACCAACTGTTCATCTATGCTTGCTGATGTCAAGGCACTGGATCCTGGACGCTTGAACCCATGATCATTACTGAGGGTTGCCTATTTGCACATAATATGTTTTGTCAGCGGGCACTTCACTAGTTTGTGCAAAACATATCCAGCGCAGGATTCGAAAAAACATCACGATTTTACTTTACGGAAACAACAGAACATCTCATGTTCATCACAATCCAGCCAACATAAGCACATAATAATTAATAGTACAACTAGAGAGCTGTACATATAAATAAGGTTTGTCAAGCTTCATGCACTAGCCAACGCAACCAAAAGTCAAAACTGATGGAAAGGGCTAGGCAATCCACTTATACATCTCAACACCCCTCCTCACGTGTGACCGGAAGAAGGGAAGAGGTCAACACAAGGAGACTCTCAAGAGGCATATACGTGGACTCCGAGGAGGGCAACGGAGGGCAGCACCAATTTTTAGGATAAATTACGAAAGCCAGGTCTCGAACTCGAGACCCTGGGCTCTGATACCATGCCAAGCTTCATACACAAGCCAACACAACCAAAAGTCCGAACTAATGGAAAGGGCTAGGCAATCCACTAATACAGTAATGGTACCGTCATGTTCACCACAATGCATCATTATACTATTATAGACCAGCTCTCTCTACAGAACATTTGTAAGACAACTTAATACAGCTGTGATTCATTTTGTTGCCCCAGCGATGGGTGATAACCTGAACACCATATGACCTTCTCACAGCAATTGTAACCAAATATGAGCACCTGCAATGATTTGGTGTCAATCTTCTTGAAGGTCAGGAGGTATCCTACCTTCAAGTCATGTGCTTTGACAAACTCTGGCCATCCTGCGTCCATTAAAACATTGCCATCTTGTTGCTTCAGGTCCACAATCCAGGTGCATGCAAAGTGGACATCTTAAGGTTGATGGACTCTGGACACCCACCGTAAAACAAGGGTAGAACACGACCGGGATGGTAATCACCTCTAACTCCGATGTACATAGTACCTTGCGTAAGCCGTCGGTATTCTCCTCATCGATGCGCCTAAACACCTTGCACACTGGGCTGGCTCTACAGATGTCTCCTTCCATGATAAGCTCTCTCCAAGCTTGAGCTTCTTGTTTGAACACTGCAAAAAAGAGGCCTCAATTAGATAATGCCTCTAGCTTCTGACCGTAATTCCAAGCAAATGCATAATCAAAGGCACCTAGCAAAGTCAGCGGATCATTGTTCTTATCGAACACACATTCTGAACAATAAGCTTCTGAATCTAGCTAGGATGATATGTACAACCTTGTATCATCAAATTATTCAGCATAGTGTATCATTGTATCGCAGAAGCCAAATCGATATAAATAGTAGCTATGAGAATAGAAATCAAGCTAGCATGAGCCATGCATGCTTGCTGGCTAGGTCTAGCATCAGAGTAATGCATCTGCAGTTCATCATCCGCCAGTACAGATCGACCAAGCAAACAAAAAAAAATCAGCGTCGGCCTAAAGAGTCCATAAGCCAGACATGCATGCTCGGTGTCCTCATATGTGATTATCGGCCGTGGATTGACCAATATCATATTTGAATGATTATTATTGCACACATTAGATCCAGTCCCAACCTAGCTAGCATGCGTGCATGTGTAGCCCGAGTCTTTACCAGAGGATTAATATATACACTGGATGAGAGAAATAGTCTATATCAAACAATGCTAAGCAACCGGCAATACATCTTAGATATAATAAAGATGTGACCGGCAACGCTAGTGATTCGGGGGAAACATACCGCTATTGCAGCCATGGACCGAGAGAATCGGGGATGCCGCGCCGCCTTAGTGGAGTTTTTAGGTGCGACGTCGCCGCATCCGTAGAGGACGGAGTCCAAGCCGCGTAGTCCGAGCGGTGGTGGACGCCGGTGGTGTAGGGAGAGGACTCAGGGGAGATGGACGGCGAGGGATCTGGGGAGATCTGAACATGAGGGGGCTGTGAGAAACTGTGAATGATACATCAGCAAGGGAATAAATGCGCGTGTCCCCCCGGTAAAAAAAATGCGCGTTTCTTGGTGGAACAACGGCTGTGCACGCAGGAATCCACACGTAAAACTTCACCCGGCGGGTCACTGGGCTTTATCAAGATCTCTGGTGGTGCCCGGACCTACATACCGGTGAGACAGGTCGTGTGGGTTATGATCCGATCGTTGTGCACACAGAAATTGCATTCGTAGCTAAGAGCCTCGAAGCTACGTTGTACTATACAGTATATCCATTTATTTTGGTAAAATGAAAACGATACTCCATCTGATCCTCATTACTTGATGATAAAATGGATATCTCTACAACTAACAGTATCTCAAAAAAAAAATGGATCGGAGGGAGCATTAAGAGGTGTCAAAAAAAAACTGCAAACAAACATGGATGTAAGCAGTTGAGTATTAAACCAGTGCGTAAAATACCTTTATATCTCGACCATGTAACAATGAATATGAGAAGTTTTGGGGGTTTGACCATCTGCACTTGTGTTCGCTACAATCGTTCGCTACAATCAGATCAAAAAAATTGGTCACTTTTACACTTTCTAAAATAAAATGTTGAGCTCCATGTAGCTAAGTATAATACAAATCATCAGACCGCACATTGAAACTACCGCAGCATATCACAGTAAATTAAAGTAAAATAAAACATGTCTAATATATACTATATTAGCTAATTAACAAAGTCTCATCACATTGTATCTGATCCCCAGTTCAGCTTAATACAAAAACCAAGTTCAGCATGAACATCAGCAGGGCACTATCCCAGGTCCAAAAGCAGCATCTAGTTAATTCAATAAAATATTGAGGTGTTTCTGATCCCCTCTTCCTAAAAGCACTGCAGATCATGCATGCAACTAAGGGTGATCAGCACAAAATATTACCCTCTGGGTGGAGGTGTTACAGTCGTAGATCAACACATTCATCAAGGAAGTGTCTTTCACCTCGAAGACGAGAATGTCATCGAGCTGCAGTTCATGCGCCTCTGCAAACCCGAACCAACCATCCTTCAAGACCAGTTCACCCTGGTACTCATCGATGTGCACATACCAGGCGCAGCCTACGCTGGTCTTGAGCTTGATAGGCCTGGGAAGAATCCCTTTCAGACATTGCTTGAATTCGCTGGGGATGACCAACATATACATGTCATCGTTGCCGTCCAGTTGCACATAGAAGCGCGAGGGCTGAGGAGGGTCCGCCGAGTGACCAACCCATTTAGGGCGGCCTTTCCCTCGCCCTTTTAATATACAACGTTGAATTGCTGCATCACGCCTGCCCGTCACCTTTGGCTTTTTGGCTAGTGAATTTCTTTGAATTCTGAACTCGGGGGGGTGCAGAGGACATGTACAATCGACAAATCCTAAGACGTAGTTGCTCATTGACGTTGGAGCGAGTTTGCTTCTGCATCTAGTTAAGAACGGTATATATCAATCAACAGCATATAAATCAGAACGTAACATACATGGAGAAAATGCATCTAGCTATCTCTTTAATTAGTTTGCACAAAATCTAGCAGCAGCAAGACAATTTGATTTTACATGTACTGAGCAAGCTTTCAGACTTTCTGAAATAGGTAACATGGAGCATATATTTGTATGTTCAGACTGCGAAACCCTGCTCTGTGATGGATACTATTACTTAACATCTTTTTTTTGCCAGAACTAGTACTTAACATCTACTGTTTCCCATCATTAAAAAAACATTTGCAGAAGAATACTACTACGGTTTCCCATCATTAAAGAAAAAAGAACTTGTTAAAACCCCAACTATCATTGACTACTTACACCTGCATCCTAGTGAGTTCAGGACAACTTACAGCCACTTTTGGTGGTGCCGCCACCGGAGAAGACCGTGCCGCGGGGGTTGGGGTCGGCGCAACCGGAGAAGCTGGTGCCGCCTCCAGGGAAATCGATTTGAGCCAGATGGTGCTTCCAGCGGAGAAGAAAGTACCGCAAGAGATGGAACCGACGCTGCCAAAGGGTAAGAAACGGATGTACCCGTAGATCCTTCTCTAGTCACGATCTGGATAGAAGAGACTGGACGTCCATCAAGCTGCTGGAGGATGCGGTGGATCAAATCGGCTGAGTTCAGGAAATATCGGCGATGTTCATCTGTGTCGGCGTCGCACGCTGTGCAGCTGCCGGTGGAGGGAGGAGGCGAGCCGTTCATGGCAGTCATTAGTGTAAAAGAGGTGAAGTAGGTGGGAGAGATAGAGGGTTCGGGACTGAAGTAATTGTAGTCTGCTCTCTCTTTTTTACAAGCATGCGTCCTCAGGCAGATTTTTTTTTAGATGGGTACTCAGCCTGCTTTGTCAAACCAGGGCCTCAATGAAGCCCAGTTAACTATTTCTCCGCTAAAAGCGCGCTATATCATATCTAGAGGGTCCACGCTTAGTAATTTTGCTCGCTGAGGCGCTATTTGCGAAATAGCATGCTATATCGCCCTAAAACTTCATAGTGTTAGCGCGCTATTTTTTTCAGGCAAGTTGCTTTCACTTTTTCGTGGTGATGAACTACAATCTGTTGGTTCCACTTCTAAGTCAGAAGATAATATCGCTAATGCTAATATGTTTTAATAAATAATTTATACTATGTTGTTGCCTTGTGAAATGTTGATGTTAGCCTTCTAAAATACTTGAGATCTATTTCTATATGTGGTTATGTATGTATGATTCAGTCACTTTTGGACTATATATATCTATTCGCTCTAGTAAAATTATTTATTTTTAGGCTATATTTAGTATTATTTTGAAAATGCTATTTAAAATATACCACACTATTACCACGATATAGCATTCATATCGTTTGAAGGAGGCTGCCGCTAATTCATTTAGCACGCTATTTTAAAACTTAAGACGCGTTTGGCGGCCTGCATCCAGGCTGGTGGGGAAATACCGTACCCAAGTGCTTAAAAGATTGCACCTTTTAGCAGGAAAACATTAGGGCACGTCCAACACAGGCGCTACTGCAAGGGCGCTAGGAATTATTTCCTCGTCGTTTGTCGGTTGGAGAGGTGAATCCCTGTGGTAGGCCTACTGTCGACGCAAAAGAAAGCAGGGTGTGAAACTCTTTTCACCTGTCCTAGCTAAAGCACCGGAACCAACAGGAAGTCAGTCTGCCAGCTGCAAGGAGAGTACCTGGAGGATTTTACAATCTTTTGACATTCATTTGTTCTCTATTAGCGCCATATAGTATATAGCATTGTAATGCCCTTATACTCCTCTCAACATTAAAAAAAAGGTGTGCATATACTAATAACAGTTGCTGAAATGAAACTAAAAATAAACAGACATGCACGGTTTACGAAGGATGGAAATACAGAGTTCATCACCATCCGTTTTAAATTATAAGATTAGATTACTTCAATGTGGGCTACATACACACTAAAATGAGTAAACAGACACACTGAAATGGGTCCAGGTATATAAGATTCAGAAAAAAAGGAAGAGCATCTGAAGATACGGAACAGATTACTGAACTGTTCAAACATATCGTACAAAAAAGATTATTTTCTCCAGAAAGATTCATGGCTCAGTTTAGGGTTGCATCAACATGCGTATATTTTTCAGACTAGGCTTAAACCACATTGTCGTCATTTGGGAAATCCCCAACCATCTTCTGGAAGGGTGATAACTCCCATGAGCTCATTTTCCCCTTGCTGCAGGTTACAACGACAAATACAACTAAATGCTGGTTCCCGAAATGCATAGTGCGCGATGTACACACAATTTGACCTCATGAACGGAGTCAATGTTCCATCAGGAGCATTGCCATCATTTATATTCAGGTTCATTGGATAATTCAGTCCAATGAACAGAGAGTGTGTGCCAAGGCTGTCAACTCGACTCCAATTGGGTCCAATCAGGGATAGATCTTTCTCAAAAATATGTATGACAGGGGAAGGATACTCTCGCAGGATAAGGCCATTACCATGATGCAGAACTTCTGCAGGCTCAAGGTGATCATTGCTACGTATATACCGATCTTCATGGATGATCATCAAGCGCTTGCCATCGGCTAATCGAGCTAAAAACCATCTGCCAGACGGTTCCTTCATCGGTGATGGGATCACGAATGGCAGGGCAAGGTGGGCATCTGCATTGTAAACGGAGACAAAAAAATAGTGTTTGAATGGCTCAGGAAGACAAAAATACCAGTAGCTGCAACTTCACATTTGTAGGATCAAATGGAGCATGCAGTCATTATACTTGTATAAAAACTCGAAGAAATAAAATTGTTCCCATTTGAGATGTATGTTAATTACACTCATATTCATTGATGGTAGATACATGTCTCAACCTTATCTGATCCATGATTGTAATGCTTTGAGTACATCGAATATTCAAATAAATTGAAAGTTTGCATGCATCAATTGATGAAGAGGCCAGGGCTAAGCTCCTTATCCATATTCTGATAAGAGCATGCAGTAACTAATTCAGGAATGCATTCATATACTGCAATAATCTGGTTTGGGTTGACAGATTAGTGCACTGCATATACTACTGTAATTCGTTTGTAGCAATGGTTCAGTCAGGTTAGGATAATTAAATGGTGCACAGTCATTTGAAAGGTGAAAAAAAATCTTATTGACCAATTAGTTAATTCAGTTACAATATATCATGAATGGGCTTGATATTAAAATTTATTACGAAGTATATCATATGGATTGAAGAATTACCGGCCTGTGATTGATCCCAGCAATATGTGGTGCCGGTCCACCCATCCACCGCAACAATGAAGCCGTTGTGCTCGATGGCGTCACTGTAATCTACACCCCAACTAGCAAGAGAGAATAACCTCCACTCCTGGCTACCATTAGCCAGGTAAGCGAGTCCCTAATTGAATAGAGCGATGAGCTTGTAATCTGAGTAATGTCCAGCTTTTGTGGGCACTTCGCAAATTACAATCTTCAACAAAAACATGGCACGCCCATACGTCATGTACCTTTCAGGAGGCAAGTCGGGGAAGCCAATCCATTCCTCCCGAAAAATGTTGCAAGTTTCCGACGATGGTAGGGAGATTTCTTGGTGCGTGTAGATGTTCGCGAGGAACCAGTTCCCACCACTGTCCACGCCGGCGATCCAGTCGCCGTTCATGCCAACCTAGAATCTATTGTCCATGAACGGCAGGATGGCTGTGCGCCGAGGATGGTCGAGGGGCACAACGTGGTACACTGTGTGGTGCGCACTACTATCATCATAGTGCCAATGGGCAGAATCGGGCATCAGCAAGCAGGGTCCATCCCAATGGTGTAGATCCATGTTGTCGGCGACATGGCGGCACAGCGTTTTGGAGCATGCGGCCAGCCGGACGTCGACTGTAACATCCAGACTCTGGGCAATGAGATTGAACAGCTCGGCGGGGAGCTTCCCCGCCGCCATACAAACCTGGTCGTCGTTCGATGCCGCCATGGAGACGAGAAGGATTTAAGAGGGCGGAAGCAAGTATGTGTGATTGGAGTTTTGTAGGAGAGTCGAGCGGGAAGGAGGAGTGCTGCGGTTCTGCGGAGGGGTGAGGAGAGAAAGCTATGCAAATGGGAGATCTAGAGGATGAAAAAATTTGCTAGCAGCGCTTGGCGAGTGGAGAACGATGATGGAAGTGGAGAGCCAAGGATGGAAACGATGGAGGTGAAGAGTAGGAGTGGATATGACTTTTTTTATTCTTCAGCAGCTGCATCGAGGCGCCGAGTAAAACTTCGGCTAGGATAGCACGCCACTACGTCCTGGTGCAGTTACTATCCCGTCAAATCAGTTTGACCACAGAAATGGTTTCTTTATTAGTATAGTATAACTTAATTTTTTCAAACAATATATACTACTCCATTTAATATACTCACTCCGATTCATATTACTTGTCAAATGATATGGATGAATCTTGAACTAAAATGTGTCTAGATATATCCATATTATAGTCAACTAATATGAATCGGAGTTTGTTTGGTTCAACGGATTTCTAGAGGTATCTTGTACGGAGTAGGATTTTTACACATAAGGATTTTTCCTATAGAGCTTGCTTGATTCAAAGGATTGAGAACCCTCCAAAATACCTATGGATTGCTTTCTCTACAATCCTATCTCTTGGTAATATTGCTATGTGTCTATAACAACTATGGAATGAACTCAATCTCAATAGAAATTTCCTTTGTCTTTCCTAATCAAACAACTAGTTATTTTATGTCTTCGTTTACAAATTAAGATAATTTTTAGGTTATAGGTAATCATCGAGCTTATGTGATCATCTTTTATGATCAAACTTACTTGATCAGCCGCGGAGGCGCAAAGGAGCAGTGGTGTGCATTAATACGGCCGCATGGGGAAGGCACAGCTAGCGACGATGAGACGTATCGCTAGCATTGGCCTAGGGAACCGTCGCCACCATTAATAAAAGCTATCCCTTTGGGCACCATGTCTCCCACTACTCGTGTCACAGGCGCATGTGGGTTACGGATGGATGGGCTGGGGAAGCCGGACAGAAAACATGACAACCAGGGGGAAAATGAATAAAAATAATACAAAGTCGAAAATATTATTAGATAGAAAGTTTGACTAAGTTTTTACCAGATGCATTAATATGCAAGATACAAAATCAATATTATTAGATAGAAAATAAATTATATTTTCATATGGTGTCTACAAAATATTATATGTGCTGATAGGTTTGGTCGAACTTTACTTGGTTTGACTTTTCAAGAAAAATATACTAAGCTTTAAGCATTGGAACGGAGGTATTTTTCGAAGCACCTACATGTCTTTAGAAGACAAAAGAAAACATGGAGTAAGGTTGTTTCTTGTGCAAAAGTTTACGTCAAAATCTGGTTATTTGTGTAAAAAGAATCTCAAATTGTGTTATGTGCAAAAACTGCACCAACAAGTGGTGGTATGTGCAATTTCCTCCGTCACACAAAAGGCAAGCCATTGATTCATACTTAATTGTGAATAATTACAAAAGTAGTAGGCAACTAATAAGCGCACATGATTAAACTGCTATGCGAGATCTTCAGCCACCAGAAGTCGTTCCCGCGCCTCTCTAGCATTGAAAATCACGCGTTCTGTGACTTCCATCAAAGAGACAAGCTGAGCTTTGATCCGTTCTCCCAGATGAATGGCCTCGTCACAACTCCTACGAGCGCAGGCCGTGATGTCATCCACTTCTAGGAAAGACACCGCCTGCCTGTACCGAAATATCTTGATCCCTAACTCTCTGTTCTCCTCCCGCATGCTGGCAAGATCCAACTTCATCCTCCGACAGGATAAGCAAGGGGAGTGATCCTGCCAAAGGTAACAACAAACATATCGAGCGTTGCCGGCAAACGAAATGCACAAATTAGCTGATTAATGAATGTGGTCACTAACATGTAGGATAGACTTAAGTGGTGTCTACATGTCAGTGACTCGAAGTACCAAAAACCAGCAACCCAAAGTCAGCTAATATTAACCTCCGTCTTCAGCTCCTTCATCCTCTTGAACGGCGGGGAAGCTGGCAACTTATCTTCTTCTACGACCTCTCATTGAACCCGACGTCGAAGGATGAGAGATCCCGCGAACGGATGTGCTGCGCCGCGCGTGCGATTCCCTCAGGCGCTTCGGCGTAACTCGGAGTTCTCGGCGCCGAGATGCGGAAGTTCCGCTCCCGGGGCCTTGTTGACCCTAAGCCGAGATAGCTCATGTGTAAGCCGACGAAAAATGTTCAAAATGTTATAGATCAGGCATATCATTACCAGTGCAAACGAGGTAAGTGAATCTCCGGGATCTCGCCCAACGACCGCGGTTGGTCCAATGCCACCACATCTTCTCCGAGATTGACTAACTCCTTTACATCATCTTCTCCGAGCTTGACCATCTCCTTTACATCATCTTCTGCTCCGAGCTTGACCATCTCCTTTACATCATCTTCTCCTGCGAGCTTGATCATCTGCCTCACATCATCTTCTCCGGCGATATCGACCCTCTCCTGCGGAAGATAACAGATATAAGTCCGAGTATTACCAGCAAAACGAAGGTAATTAAAAGAGGCGTAGTAACCCTTGTGTCCTTGCTCATCAACGGCGGGGACGCTGAGCCCGCATCGTCTCCTCCGAGATCTCCCTTCGCAGGCAGGATTGTTAGAGACAGTGTACTTCTGGTAGTAGTATTTATGCGTGGGGCGCCAGGGGGTCGAGAAGCTAGGACTGCATCTTCTCCTCTGAGCTCTTCCTTGGTAGACATGACAAATGAAACGAGGTGTGGGGGGAGTAAAGGTATAAAATGGCGGACGGCCGCCCCGCCTCGGCCCTCCAAGGCTTATTTTTTTTGCCTTACTAAACTAAAAACCATATTTTGCGTCTCACACGTCTGCCCTAAGAGGGCTGCAGGGTCCCATGCATGCAGGTCCCACACTTTAGTGAGCACAAGTCATGTGCGGTAGGTAGGCAAACTTCCAACAATCTTCTTTGTCAAGTGAAGACACGTCGTCAAGACTCTCTCTCTCTATCTCCCCCCCTTTTGTCATTGAAAAAAAAGAATATTAGACGGGGGCCTAGCCTGCACTGCAGGGGGGCGGTTTTGACAAAGTAACCCTTTTGGCGAAGAAAAACACAGAATGAGCCACACAAAAAGGTTAGTCCAGTGAAATAGATTGCTCAGAGGGTCAGTCCGTGCTTTTCTTTGCCAAAAGGGTTATTTCTATCAAAATCGCCACACTGCAGGTTTGCAGCACTGAAAAACCTTGCGTGCCAGTCAACATCACTTCTCGGAAAGGTTGAAGCATTTCGAGGCCGTGACTGCTCTCCCTTCCTCTTCTCCTTCCGTGTGATCCCTCTTCCACCTTTTATCCTTTGCAACATATGCAAAAAATTGTCCGTGACTTGTGCTCACTGAAGTGTGGGACCTCACGCATGGGAACCACACGTAAGTGACAGACCTGTTGGTGTAATAATTCGTGTGATCATTATACTGTATTAGAACTCCGTACAAAGTTTCGTATGGATTCAAGGGTAGGAAAGCCAAGTTAGTAACTCACTTTTTTCGCGCGTGAAGGGAGGGGGTGGGCAGTATGCTACCCTGAATTTGTGTGACCCCCAAAAACTAGCAAATACGAGAGAGGCATCGAAAGAAACACACTCGTCCCCTACCCCCCCTCCCCACTAAATTTGAAATCAAGCCAAACAAAAAAGGCAATCGAAAAGCATGGATTGTTCATCTTTTTCTATATAGTTAGGGTTAGGGTTTAGGGTCTATAGAGATGCACATATTTTCATTTTACATTTGTGATGTAGCATAATACATAGGTAAGATACCAAGCATGACCTTTGTTAGAATAACCATTAATGTGTTCTCTCACCTTTAGATTCAAATGGGCATAAACATTCAGAAAAAATCAAAAAACAATGAAAAACCAAAAGCACACATAGTCTTCTTATGTCATATAGTAGGAATTGAAGTTAATAAACAAGGTATAGACATATTCAAACCATACAAATCATGTATCTACACCTAACCCTAAACTTTGTCTTATGAAGTCAAGCATGAAGAGAAATGGTTTTGGGTTTCAAACATGGAAATTTCAAAAACCTCCCAACAAAAGCTTCATTTTAGAGTGACTAAGAAGGATACACGCTTACCTTTTCATTTTCATATTTTAAACTTGTTTAAATCTAGGTCAAACCTACGATTTGACCAAGATTCAAATGGGCATAAACATTCAGAAAAACAAAAAAATGAAAAACCAATGCACATATAGTCTTCTTATGTCATATAGCTAGTAAGCATTCAAGTTGATAAACAAGCATGTCTAGACAAATTCAAACCCGACAAATCATGTATATACCCCCTAACCCTAAACTATTTCTTATGAAGTCAACCATGAAGAGAAGTGGTTTTGGGTTTCAAACATTATATTGAGATTCAAGAACCCCCCAAAAGCTTCATTTTAGAATGACTAAGAAGGATCCAGGCTTACCTTTTCATTATATGTTTTAAACTTATTTAAATCTTGGTCAAACCTAGGATTTGACCAAGATTCAAATGGGCATAAACATTAATTCAGAAAAAACAAAAAACAATGAAAAACCAACGCACATATAGTCTTCTTATGTCATATAGTAAGCATTCAAGTTGATAAACAAGCATGTCTAGACATATTCAAACCCGACAAATCAGGTATCGATCTACCCCTTAACCCTAAACTCTGTCTTATGAAGTCAACCATATGAAGAGAAGTGGTTTTGGGTTTCAAACATTGAGATTTCAAGCACCCCCCAAAAGCTTCATTTTTGAATGACTAAGAAGGATCCATGATTACCTTTTCATTTTCATGTTTTAAACTTGTTTAAATCTAGGTCAATCCTAGGATTTGACCAAGATTCAAATGGGCATAAAAAAAATCAAAGCACATAGCCTTTTATGTCATATAATGAGCATTCAAGTTGATAAACATGGTCTAGACATATTAAAACAAGAAAAATCATGTATCTACCCTGGCCCTAACCCTAAACTCGATCTATCTTATGAAGTCAAACATGAAGAGAAGTGGTTTTGGGTTTCAAACATGGAAATTTCAAAAACCTCCCAAAAACTTCATCTTAGAGCGTGACTAAGAAGGTTCCATGCTTACCTTTTCATTTTCATGTTTTAAATTAACTTGTTTAAATCTTGGTCAAGCATAGGGTTTAAGGTTTAGGGATCATCGATCGAGTGCACACACACATTATTAGAGGCACATGCGCCTTTGCGCATAAAGTGCATGCATATATATATAAGTGTGTTTCTTGGCCACCAACGATATATAGATCTAGAGAGAGAGATTGAAATATATTTAGGGTTTAGGGTTTAGGGTCTAGGGTTAGGGTTTAGGGTTTAGTGTTTAGGGTTTAGGGCTTAGGGTGTAGTGTTTAGGGTTTAGGGTCTAGGGTTTAGGTTTTAGTGTTTAGGGTGTTTACGGTGTACGTTTAGGGTATAATTAGGGATTAGGGATTAGGGTTTTAGGGTTTAAGGTTTAGGGATCATCGATCGAGTGCACACACACATTATTGGAGGCACCCGCGCCTTTGCGCATAAAGTGCATGCGTATATATATAAGTGTGTTTCTTGGGCACCAACGATATATAGATCGAGAGAGAGAGATTGAAATATATATATATATATATCCCCAAGAATATGTTCAAATATATATTGAAATATATGCACGAATGATATGCAAGGTATGCCATGCGCGCATAGCATGAAGAGAAGTCGTATTGGTTTCAAACATTGAAATTTCAAGAACCTCCCAAAAGCTTCATTTTAGAGTGACTAAAAAAGATCCAGGCTTGCCTTTTCATTTTCATGTTTTTAAATTGTTTAAATCTTGGTCAAACCTAGCTAGTATTTGACCAAGATTCAAATGGGCATAAAATTAAAAAAACATAAAAATGAAAAACCAAAGCACATATAGCCTTCTTATGTCATATAAAATAAGCATTCAACAAGTTGATAAACAAGGTCTAGACATATTCAAAATAGAAAAAGCATGTATCTACCACCCCTAACACCTAACTCTGTCTTATGAAGTCAAGCATGAAGAGAAGTGGTTTTGGGTTTCAAACATTATATTGAGATTTCAAGAACCCCCAAAAGCTTCATTTTAGAATGACTAAGAAGGATCCAGGCTTGCCTTTTCATTTTCATGTGTTTTAAACTTGCTAAAATCTTGGTCAAACCTAGGACTTGACCAAGATTCAAATGGCATTAAACATTCAAAAAAAAAAAACAAAAAATGAAAACCAAAGCACATAGCCTTCTTATGTCATATATATATATATATATATATATATATATATATATATATATATATATATTAAGCATTCAAGTTGATCGATATGAACAAGGTCTAGACATATTCAAAATAGAAAAAGCATGTATCTACCCCCTAGCCCTTAACTATGTCTTATGAAGTCAAGCATGAAGAGAAGTGGTTTTGGGTTTCAAACATGGAAATTTCAAAAACTTCCCAAAAGCTTAATTTTAGAGTGAATAAGAAGGATCCAAGCTTACCTTTTCATTTTCAGGATTTATGCTTGTTTAAATCATGGTCGAACATAGGATTTGACCAACACACATATAGTCTTATTATATGTCATATAGTAAGCATTCAAGTTGATAAACAAGCATATGCATGTCTAGACATATTCAAATTAACCCGACAAATCATGTATGTACCCCTAACCCTAAACTCTGTCTTATGAAGTTAACCATGAAGAGAAGTGGTTTGGGTTTCAAACATTGAGATTTCTAAGAACCCCCCAAAAGCTTCATTTTAGAATGACTAATAAGGATCCAGGCTTACCTTTTCATTTTATGTTTTAAACTTGTTTAAATCACTGTCAAACCTAGGATTTGACCAAGATTCAAATGGGCATAAAAAATAAAAAAAATCAAAAAAAAAAAAAACAAAGCACATAGCCTTTTTATGTTATATAATGAGCATTCAAGTTGATAAACATGGTCTAGACATATTAAAACAAGAAAAATCATGTATCTACCCTGGCCCTAACCCTAAACTCGATCTGTCTTATGAAGTCAAACATGAAGAGAAGTGGTTTTGGGTTTCAAACATGGAAATTTCAAAAACCTCCCAAAAACTTCATCTTAGAGTGACTAAGAAGGTTCCATGCTTACCTTTTCATTTTCATGTTTTAAATTAACTTGTTTAAATCTTGGTCAAACATAGGATTTGACCAATAAGATTCAAATGGGCATAAACATTCAGAAAAAAATTAAAAATAAGAAACCAACGCACATATATTCTTCTTATGTCATATAGTAAGCATTCAAGTTGATAAACAAGCATGTCTAGACATACTCAAACCTGACAAATCATGTATCGATCTACCCCCTAACCCTAAACTCTGTCTTATGAAGTCAACCATATGAAGAGAAGTGGTTTTGGGTTTCAAACATTGAGATTTCAAGAACCCCCCAAAAGCTTCATTTTTGAATGACTAAGAAGGATCCATGCTTACCTTTTCATTTTCATGTTTTAAACTTGTTTAACTCTTGGTCAAACCTAGGATTTGACCAAGATTCAAATGGGCATAAAAAATCAAAAAAAAAAACAAAGCACATAGCCTTTTTATGTCATATAATGAGCATTCAAGTTGATAAACATGGTCTAGACATATTAAAACAAGAAAAATCATGTATCTACCCTGGCCCTAACCCTAAACTCTATCTGTCTTATGAAGTCAAACATGAAGAGAAGTGGTTTTGGGTTTCAAACATGGAAATTTCAAAAACCTCCCAAAAACTTCATCTTAGAGTGACTAAGAAGGTTCCATGCTTACCTTTTCATTTTCATGTTTTAAATTAACTTGTTTAAATCTTGGTCAAACATAGGATTTGACCAAGATTCAAATGGGCATAAACATTCAGAAAAAAAATTAAAAATAAGAAACCAACGCACATATAGTCTTCTTATGTCATATAGTAAGCATTCAAGTTGATAAACAAGCATGTCTAGACATATTCAAACCCGACAAATCATGTATCTACCCCCTAACCCTGAACTAGATTGGTCATCTTAGAGTGACTAAAAAGGATCCAAGCTTACCTTTTCATTTTCATGTTTATGCTTGTTTAAATCTTGGTCAAACATAGGATTTGACCAAGATTCAAATGGGCATAAACATTCAGAAAAAATTAAAAAACCAACGCACATTAGTAGCCCAAAATCGAACCATTCAAGTGGATATTTTTGAACTTGATCTGTAGTAGTGGGCAAAACCCTAGATTAACCTATATTTAATCATAGATTCGTAGGTCAATTTTTCTACTTTTTTATTATTACTATGCAGCACATGTGTGTTTGCCCGTCGCGTGAAACTCGGAGGAAGAGGGATCACTTGGAAGGAGAGAAGAAGGGAGTGCATTATGGTGTCTCCCCTTTTTCGGGTGATGATGTTTACTGTTGTGTAGGTTTTGTCAGTGAGCAGGAGGTGCGAGCGAGCGAGTCGAAGCGAGGCCGAGAATGAGAGAGATTTTTTTTTGTGAGAGGGACAACCGAAGGATCCTGAAGGACCCACAGACTTCCAATACGCATCCTGATGCGTCTTCTCTTGACAAAGAAGATGGCTGGGAGTTTGCGTACCTACTGCACGTGACTTGTGCTCACTGAAGTGTGGGACCTCACGCATGGGCACCACACGTAAGTGACAGACCTGTTGGTGTAAAAACTCAGTTGATTATTATAGTGCATTAGAACAAAGTTTCCTATGGATTCAACGGTAGGAAATCCAAGTTAAAACTCATTTACATGACATTAATTTTTCCATGAAGCAAAGTTAACACATCTATCAATTGGTACATTTTGGAGTGACTAAGAAGGATCCATGCTTAATTATTCGTTTTCACGTGTTAAACTTGTTTAAATCTTGCTCAAACCTAGGATTTCACCAAGATTCAAATGGGCATGAAAATGAAAAAATGAAATACCAATGCACATAGTCTTCTTATGTCATACAGTAAGCATTCAAGATGATAAAAAAGGTCTAGACATATTCAAACCAGGCAAATCATGTATGTACTCCCTAACGACCCTAAACTCCGTCTTATGAAGTAAGGCATGAAGAGAAGTGGTTTTGGGTTTCAAACATGGAAATTTCAAAAACCTCCCAAAAGCTTCATTTTAGATCTTGGTCAAACCTAGCTAGTATTTGACCAAGATTCAAATGGGCATAAAATTCAAAAAAAATAGAAAATGAAAAACCAAAGCACATAGCCTTCTTATGTCATAAAGTAAGAATTCAAGTTGATAAACAAGGTCTAGACATATCCAAACCCGACAAATCATGTATCTACCCCTAACCCTAAACTCTGTCTTATGAAGTCAACCATGAAGAGAAGTGGTTTTGGGTTTCAAACATGGAAATTTCAAAAACCCCCCAAAAGATTCATTTTAGAGTGACTAAGAAGGATCCATGGTTACCTTTTCATTTTCATATTTTAAACTTGTTTAAATCTTTGTCGAACCCAGGATTTAACCAAGATTCAAATGGGCATAAAAATTCAGGAAAACACCAAAAGAATGATAAACCAAAGCACATAGCATTCTTATGTCATATAGTAAGCATTAAAGTTGATAAACATGGTCTAGACATATTCAAACCAGATAATCATGTATATATCTTCCCCTAACCTTAAACTCTGTCTTAATTATGAAGTCAATCATGAAGAGAAGTGGTTTTGGGTTTCAAACATGAAAATTTCAAAAACTTCCCAAAAAATGGTACATATTAGGGTGACTAAGAAGGATCCAGGCTTACCTTTTCGTTTTTATATTTTATACTTGTTTAAATCCTGGTCAAACCTAGGATTTGACCAAGATTCAAATGGGCATAAAATTCAAAAAAAAATAGAAGAATGAAAAACAAAAGCACATAGTCTTCTTATGTCATATAGAAAGCATTCAAGTTGGTAAACAAGGTTTAGACATGTGTTCAAACCAGACAAATCATGTATCTACCCCCTAACCATAAACTCGGTCGATCTTATGAAGTCTAGCATGAAGAGAAGTCGTATTGGTTTCAAACATTGAAATTTCAAGAACCTCCCAAAAGCTTCATTTTAGAATGACTAAAAAAGATCCAGGCTTGCCTTTTCCTTTTCATGTTTTAAAATTGTTTAAATCTTGGTCAAACCTAGCTAGCTAGTATTTGACCAAGATTCAAATGGGCATAAAATTCAAAAAAAAAAACCAGAAAAAATGAAAAACCAAAGCACATAGCCTTCTTATATAGTAAGTAATATGAATCTAAAAATGATTTTGGGGGATTTCTATGACCAAGTTATAACACACCTACATTTCAAATTTGAATTACTTCCAATAAATCAGCATATAGTCATTTAAATGTGTGAAACTGGCTAAAAACACTAAAAATCGTAAAGAGTTGGGAATTGGCACTAAAATATGTCATAGTTTATCTTAAAAATGTAGAGGCGCCATTTTGACCCGTATCTTATGTACCCCATTCGTTAAATGATAAACTATCACGAATTACCTTTTATTTTAGGCATTACTTTTCACGGTAAAATGATAAACTATATCACGAAGTTCCATTTCCGTCAAAATAGTCCGTGTTACTTTTTTGTTGAGATATAAACCCCCACAACGGCCATCTCCTCCTTAATTTATTGTGTAAAACCCCCACAACGGTCACCCCCTCCTTAATTTATTGTGTTAACCCCTACAGCGGTCATCTCTTCCTTATAAACAACCACAACGGCCATCCCTTGTGTCAATAGGTTCTGCCTCTCTCTTCTTCGTTCACATACACTTGATCCCATTGCCATGGCTTCCACGTCTCGAACGCCGACCAGAAGGGGAAGGGGAAGGGGAAGGGGCGGCCGGGGTGATGGATCATCATCATTGCCACCACCACCGTCAACACTGCCTTTGATCATAGAGGAGTTCTTCATCGTCGTCTATGAAGACCCTTTGGTCAAGAAGGTACGTACGCGTTCCCACATATATGATGCATGTGATTGATTATGGGCATGTTCTAAAAAACCTTTAATTTCAAACGATCGGCGCTCGATCTCTTTGCAGGCTCTCCCAAAAAAGTTTGCGGACTATCTTGACGGCCAGGAGCCAGCTAAGGTGTATCTGCGAGCAGCTGACTGCGGTCCTCGTCTCTGGACCGTGGAGGTCCTATTTGACGGACAAGGCCGGATGTACCTCAACAAGGGCTGGGAGAATTTCGCCATCGCGCACGGTGTGGATTTCGGCTGCTTCGTACACTTCAAATATGAAGGCGATGATGTGCTCACAGTGAAGGTGTTCGACGGAACAATGTGCAGGAAGTACTACTACTCGGACGACGAAGATAATGACGATGAAAGCAACGATGACGTGAAGCCATGCATCCATCATCTTTAGATAAGGGGATTATGACCAAGAATATATATGTAGCCGCTACATATGCATCGATTTTAGAGGTGGATAACTGGAGAGAGAGAGAGTCTTGATGCGTCTTCTCTTGACAAAGAAGATGGGAGTTTGCCTACCTACCGCACATGACTTGTGCTCACTGAAGTGTGGGACCTCACGCATGGGAACCACACGTAAGTGACAGACCTGTTGGTGTAATAACTCAGGTGATCATTATACTGTATTAGTACAAAGTTTCCTATGGATTCAAGGGTAGGAAAGCCAAGTTAACTCATTTACATGACATTATTTTTTCCATGAAGCCAAGTTAACTCATCTATCAATTGGTACATTCTCGTTATATTCTAAATTTTACTTGAAACTTGTTGGTCATGCCATTTTACTACTCGCCAAACACTTTTTCCGCGCGTGAAGGGAGGGGGTGGGCAGTATGCTACCCTGAATTTGTGTGACCCCCAAAAACTAGCAAATACGAGAGAGGCATCGAAAGAAACACACTCGTCCCCTACCTCCCCTCCCCACTAAATTTGAAATCAAGCCAAACAAAAAAGGCAATCGAAAAGCATGGATTGTTCATCTTTTTCTATATAGTTAGGGTTAGGGTTTATAGAGATGTACATACTTTCATTTTACATTTGTGATGTACCATAATACATAGGTAAGATACCAAGCATGACCTTTGTTAGAATAACCATTAACGTGTTCTCTCACCTTTAGATTCAAATGGGCATAAACATTCAGAAAAAATCAAAAAATAATGAAAAACCAAAAGCGCACATAGTCTTCTTATGTCATATAGTAGGAATTGAAGTTAATAAACAAGGTCTAGAGATATTCAAACCAAACAAATCATGTATCTACACCTAACCCTAAACTTTGTCTTATGAAGTCAAGCATGGAGAGAAATGGTTTTGGGTTTCAAACATGGAAATTTCAAAAACCTCCCAACAAAAGCTTCATTTTAGAGTGACTAAGAATGATACACGCTTACCTTTTCATTTTCATGTTTTAAACTTGTTTAAATCTAGGCCAAACCTAGGATTGGCCAAGATTCAAATGGGCATAAACATTCAGAAAAACAAAAAATGAAAAACCAATGCACATATAGTCTTCTTATGTCATATAGCTAGTAAGCATTCAAGTTGATAAATAAGCATGTATAGACAAATTCAAACCTGACAAATCATGTATATACCCCCTAAACCTAAACTATTTCTTATGAAGTCAACCATGAAGAGAAGTGGTTTTGGGTTTCAAACATTATATTGAGATTCAAGAACCCCCCAAAAGCTTCATTTTAGAATGACTAAGAAGGATCCAGGCTTACCTTTTCATTTTATGTTTTAAACTTGTTTAAATTTTGGTCAAACCTAGGATTTGACCAAGATTCAAATGGGCATAAACATTACTTCTGAAAAAACAAAAAATTAAAAACCAACGCGCATATATTCTTCTTATGTCATATAGTAAGCATTCAAGTTGATAAACAAGCATGTCTAGACATATTCAAACCCGACAAATCATGTATCGATCTACTATACCCCCTAACCATAAACTCTATCTTATGAAGTCAACCATATGAAGAGAAGTGGTTTTTGGTTTCGAACATTGAGATTTCAAGAACCCCCCCCCCCCAAAGCTTCATTTTTGAATGACTAAGAAGGATCCATGCTTACCTTTAAACTTGTTTAAATCTTGGTCAAACCTAGGATTTGACCAAGATTCAAATGGGCATAAAAAATAAAATAAAAACAATGCATATAGCCTTTTTATGTCATATAATGAGCATTCAAGTTGATAAACATGGTCTAGACATATTAAAACAAGAAAAATCATGTATCTACACTGGCCCTAACCCTAAACTCGATCTGTCTTATGAAGTCAAACATGAAGAGAAGTGGTTTTGGGTTTCAAACATGGAAATTTCAAAAACCTGCCAAAAACTTCATCTTAGAGTGACTTAGAAGGTTCCATGCTTACCTTTTCATTTTCATGTTTTAAATTAACTTGTTTAAATCTTGGTCAAACATAGGGTTTAAGGTTTAGGGATCATCGATCGAGTGCACACACACATTATTAGAGGCACCTGCGCCTTTGCGCATAAAGTGCATGCGTATATATGTAAGTGTGTTTCTTGGCCACCAACGATATATAGATCTAGAGAGAGAGATTGAAATATATTTAGGGTTTAGGGTTTAGGGTTTAGGGTCTAGGGTTAGGGTTTAGGGTTTAGTGTTTAGGGTTTAGGGCTTAGGGTGTAGTGTTTAGGGTTCAGGGTCTAGGGTTTAGGTTTTAGTGTTTAGGGTGTTTAGGGTGTACGTTTAGGGTATAATTAGGGATTGGGGTTTTAGGGTTTAAGGTTTAGGGATCATCGATCGAGTGCACACACACATTATTGGAGGCACCCGCGCCTTTGCGCATAAAGTGCATGCGTATATATATATAAGTGTGTTTCTTGGCCACCAACGATATATAGATCGAGAGATAGAGATTGAAATATATATATATCCCCAAGAATATGTTCAAATATATATTGAAATATATGCACGAATGATATGCAAGGTATGCCATGCGCGCATAGCATGAAGAGAAGTCGTATTGGTTTCAAACATTGAAATTTCAAGAACCTCCCAAAAGCTTCATTTTAGAGTGACTAAAAAAGATCCAGGCTTGCCTTTTCATTTTCATGTTTTTAAATTGTTTAAATCTTGGTCAAACCTAGCTAGTATTTGACCAAGATTCAAATGGGCATAAAATTAAAAAAACATAAAAATGAAAAACCAAAGCACATATATAGCCTTCTTATGTCATATAAAATAAGCATTAATTCAACAAGTTGATAAACAAGGTCTAGACATATTCAAAATAGAAAAAGCATGTATCTACCCCTAACCCTTAACTCTGTCTTATGAAGTCAAGCATGAAGAGAAGTGGTTTTGGGTTTCAAACATTATATTGAGATTTCAAGAACCCCCAAAAGCTTCATTTTAGAATGACTAAGAAGGATCCAGGCTTGCCTTTTCATTTTCATGTGTTTTAAACTTGCTAAAATCTTGGTCAAACCTAGGACTTGACCAAGATTCAAATGGCATTAAACATTCAGAAAAAATCAAAAAAAACAAAGCACATAGCCTTTTTATGTCATATATATATATTAAGCATTCAAGTTGATCGATATGAACAAGGTCTAGACATATTCAAAACAGAAAAAGCATGTACCTACCCCCTAGCCCTTAACTATGTCTTATGAAGTCAAGCATGAAGAGAAGTGATTTTGGGTTTCAAACATGGAAATTTCAAAAACTTCCCAAAAGCTTAATTTTAGAGTGAATAAGAAGGATCCAAGCTTACCTTTTCATTTTCAGGATTTATGCTTGTTTAAATCTTGGTCAAACATAGGATTTGACCAACACACATATAGTCTTATTATGTCATATAGTAAGCATTCAAGTTGATAAACAAGCATGCATGTCTAGACATATTCAAATTAACCCGACAAATCATGTATGTACCCCTAACCCTAAACTCTGTCTTATGAAGTTAACCATGAAGAGAAGTGGTTTTCGGTTTCAAACATTGAGATTTCTAAGAACCCCCCAAAAGCTTCATTTTAGAATGACTAAGAAGGATCCAGGCTTACCTTTTCATTTTATGTTTTAAACTTGTTTAAATCTTGGTCAAACCTAGGATTTGACCAAGATTCAAATGGGCATAAACATTAATTCAGAAAAAAATGAAAAATCAACGCACATATAGTCTTCTTATGTCATATAGTAAGCATTCAAGTTGATAAACAAGCATGTCTAGACATATTCAAACCCGACAAATCATGTATCGATCTACTATACGCCCTAACCCTAAACTCTGTCTTATGAAGTCAACCATATGAAGAGAAGTGGTTTTGGATTTCAAACATTGAGATTTCAAGAACCCGCCAAAAGCTTCATTTTTGAATGACTAAGAAGGATCCATGCTTACCTTTAAACTTGTTTAAATCTTGGTCAAACCTAGGATTTGACCAAGATTCAAATGGGCATACAAATTCAAAAAAACAAAAAAATAAAAAAACCAAAGCACATAGCCTTTTTATGTCATATAACGAGCATTCAAGTTGATAAACATGGTCTACACATATTAAAACAAGAAAAATCATGTATCTACCCTCGCCCTAACCCTAAACTCGATCTGTCTTATGAAGTCAAACATGAAGAGAAGTGGTTTTGGGTTTCAAACATTGAAATTTCAAAAACCTCCCAAAAAATTCATCTTAGAGTGACTAAGAAGGTTCCATGCTTACCTTTTCATTTTCATGTTTTAAATTAACTTGTTTAAATCTTGGTCAAACATAGGATTTGACCAATAAGATTCAAATGGGCATAAACATTCAGAAAAAAATTAAAAATAAGAAACCAACGCACATATATTCTTCTTATGTCATATAGTAAGCATTCAAGTTGATAAACAAGCATGTCTAGACATACTCAAACCTGACAAATCATGTATCGATCTACCCCCTAACCCTAAACTCTGTCTTATGAAGTCAACCATATGAAGAGAAGTGGTTTTGGGTTTCAAACATTGAGATTTCAAGAACCCCCCAAAAGCTTCATTTTTGAATGACTAAGAAGGATCCATGCTTACTTTTTCATTTTCATGTTTTAAACTTGTTTAAATCTTGGTCAAACCTAGGATTTGACCAAGATTTAAATGGGCATAAAAAATCAAAAAAAAAAAAACAAAGCACATAGCCTATTTATGTCATATAATGAGCATTCAAGTTGATAAACATGGTCTAGACAAATTAAAACAAGAAAAATCATGTATCTACCCTGGCCCTAACCCTAAACTCGATCTGTCTTATGAAGTCAAACATGAAGAGAAGTGGTTTTGGGTTTCAAACATGGAAATTTCAAAAACCTCCCAAAAACTTCATCTTAGAGTGACTAAGAAGGTTCCATGCTTACCTTTTCATTTTCATGTTTTAAATTAACTTGTTTAAATCTTGGTCAAACATAGGATTTGACCAAGATTCAAATGGGCATAAACATTCAGAAAAAAATTAAAAATAAGAAACCAACGCACATATAGTCTTCTTATGTCATATAGTAAGCATTCAAGTTGATAAACAAGCATGTCTAGACATATTCAAACCCGACAAATCATATATCTACCCCCTAACCCTAAACTAGATTGGTCATCTTAGAGTGACTAAAAAGGATCCAAGCTTACCTTTTCATTTTCATGTTTATGCTTGTTTAAATCTTGGTCAAACATAGGATTTGACCAAGATTCAAATGGGCATAAACATTCAGAAAAAATTAAAAAACCAACGCACATTAGTAGCCCAAAATCGAACCATTCAAGTGGATATTTTTGAACTTGATCTGTAGTAGTGGGCAAAACCCTAGATTAACCTATATTTAATCATAGATTCGTAGGTCGATTTTTCTACTTTTTTATTATTACTATGCAGCACATGTGTGTTTGCCCGTCGCGTGAAACTCGGAGGAAGAGGGATCACTCGGAAGGAGAGAAGAAGGGAGTGCATTATGGTGTCTCCCCTTTTTCGGGTGATGATGTTGACTGTTCTGCAGGTTTTGTCAGTGAGCAGGAGGTGCGAGCGAGCGAGCGAGTCGGAGCGAGGCCGAGAATGAGAGAGATTATTTTTTGTGAGAGGGACAACCGAAGGATCCTGAAGGACCCACAGACATCCAATACGCATCCTGATGCGTCTTCTCTTGACAAAGAAGATGGCTGGGAGTTTGCGTACCTACTGCACGAGACTTGTGCTCACTGAAGTGTGGGACCTCACGCATGGGCACCACACGTAAGTAACAGACCTGTTGGTGTAAAAACTCAGTTGATTATTATAGTGCATTAGAACAAAGTTTCCTATGGATTCAACGGTAGGAAATCCAAGTTAAAACTCATTTACGTGACATTAATTTTTCCATGAAGCAAAGTTAACACATCTATCAATTGGTACATTTTGGAGTGACTAAGAAGGATCCATGCTTAATTATTCGTTTTCACGTGTTAAACTTGTTTAAATCTTGCTCAAACCTAGGATTTCACTAAGATTCAAATGGGCATGAAAATGAAAAAATGAAATACCAATGCACATAGTCTTCTTATGTCATATAGTAAGCATTCAAGATGATAAAGAAGATCTAGACATATTCAAACCAGGCAAATCATGTATCTACTCCCTAACCCTAAACTCGGTCTTATGAAGTCTAGCATGAAGAGAAGTCGTTTTGGGTTTCAAACGTTTAAAGCAAAAGCCCCATTTCAAATATTTCAAACTTATTCAAATTTGGTTCAAATTTGAAAGACATACAAGTTATAGCACACATAGTGCATACATGTTCACACATACTGCACTAGATGCTAACCCTATAGTTTGAGGCCATTGGATGAGGTCGAAAAAATTCTTGGATTAGAAATGGGGTTGTTCGAACCCCGTAGTTGGATTTTTTTGAACCTTGATCTGTAGTATTGGGCAAAACCCTAGTTTAACCTATTTAATTATAGATTCGTAGGTCGATTTTTCTACTCACCTTTTTATTATTACTATGCAGCACATGTGTGTTTGCCCGTCTAGCTAGTGAAACTCGGAGGAAGAGGGATCACTCGGAAGGACAGAAGAAGGGAGAGCATTATGGTGTCTCCCCTTTTTCGGGTGACGATGTTGACTATTGTGCAGGGTTTGTCAGTGAGCAGGGAGGTGCGAGCGAGCGAGTCGAGCGAGGCCAAGAATGAGAGAGATTTGTTTTTTTTTGTGAGAGGGACAACCGAAGGATCCAGAAGGACCCACAGACTCCCAATACGCATCCTGAATCCTGATGCGTCTTCTCTTGACAAAGAAAATGGATGGGAGTTTGCGTACCTATTGCACGTGACTTGTGCTCACTGAAGTGTGGGACCTCACGCATGGGCACCACACGTAAGTGACAGACCCGTTGGTGTAAAAACTCGGTTGATTATTATAGTGCATTAGAACAAAGTTTCCTATGGATTCAAGGGTAGGAAATCCGAGTTAACTCATTTACATGACATTATTTTTTCCATGAAGCAGAGTTAACACACCTATCAATTGGTACATTTTGGAGTGACTAAGAAGGAACCAGGCTTACTTATTCGTTTTCACGTGTAAAACATGTCTAAATCTTGGTCAAACCAAATTGGCAGAAAATTCAAAAAAAATAAAATCAAAAACCAAAGCACATTGTCTTGTATGTCATATAGTAAGCATTAAAGTTGATAAACAATGTCTAGACATATTCAAACCATACAAATCATGTATCTACCCCCTAACCCCTAAACTATGTCTTATGAAGTCAAGCATGAAGAGAAGTGGTTTTGGGTTTCAAACATGGAAATTTCAAAAACCTCCCAAAAACTTTATTTTAGAGTGACTAAGAAGTATACATGCTTCCTTTTTCATTTTGATGTTTTAAACTTGTTTAAATCTTGGTCAAACCTAGGATTTGACCAAGATACAAATGGGCACAAAAAATAAAAAAAAAAAGAAAAACAAAAGCACATAGTCTTCTTATGTCATGTCGTAAGCATTCAAGTTGATAAACAAGGTCTAGATATATCCAAACCAGACAAATCATGTATCGATCTACCCCCTGTCGATCTTATGAAGTCTAGCATGAAGAAAGATCGTTTTGGGTTTCAAACATGGAAATTTCAAGAACATCCCAAAAGCTTCATTTTAGAGCGACTAAGAAGGATATAGGCTTCCCTTTTCATTTTCATGTTCTATACTTGTTTAAATCTTGGTCAAACCTAGGATTTGACCAAGATTCAAATGTGCATCAAAATTCAAAAAAATAAGAAAAATGAAAAACCAAAGCGCACATAGTCTTCTTATGTCATATATATAGTAAGCATTAAAGTTGGTAATTAAACAAGGTCTAGACATATTCAAACTAGACAAATCATGTATCTACCCCCTAACCCCTAAACTCTATCTTATGAAGTCAAGCATGAAGAGAAGTGGTTTTGGGTTCCAAACATGGAAATTTCAAAAACCTCCCAAAAACTTCATTTTAGGGTGACTAAGAAGGATACAGGCTTCCCTTTTCATTTTCATGTTCTATACTTGTTTAAATCTTGGTCAAACCTAGGATTTGACCAAGATTCAAATGTGCATCAAAATTCCAAAAAAAATCAGAAAAATGAAAAACCAAAGCACATAGTTTTCTTATGTCATATAGTAAGCATTCAAGTTGTTAAACAAGGTCTAGACATATTCAAACCAGACAAATCATGTATCTACCCCCTATCGATCCTAAACTTCGTCTTATGAAGTCAAGCATGAAGAGAAGTGGTTTTTGGTTTCAAACATGGAAATTTCAAAAACCTCCCAAAAGCTTCATTTTAGAGTGACTAAGAAGGATCCAGCCTTACCTTTTCATTTTCATGTTTTAAACTTGTTTAAATCTTGGTCAAACCTAGGATTTGACCAAGATTCAAATGTGCATCAAAATTCAAAAAAATAAATAAAATTAAAAACCAAAGCACATAGTCTTCTTATGTCATATAGTAAACATTCAAGTTCATAAACAAGATCTAGACATATTCAAACCAGACAAATCATGTACGTACCCCCTAACCCTAAACTCTGTCTTAATTTTATATGAAGTCAAGCATGAAGCAGAGAAGTGTGGTTTTGGGTTTCAAACATGGAAATTTCAAAAACCTCCCAAAAGCTTCATTTTAATTAGACTGACTGGTTAATTAAGAAGGATCCATGATTAATTACCTTTTCATTGTCATGTTTAAACTTATTGAAATCTTGGTCAAACCTAGGATTTGACCAAGATTCAAATGGGCATAAAAATTTAGAAAAAATCGAAAGAATGAAAAACCAAAGCACATAGCCTTCTCATGTCATATAGTAATTATTGAAATTGATAAACATGGTCTAGACATATTCAAACCAGAAAAATCATGTATCTACCCCTAACCCTAAACTCTGTCTTATGAAGTCAAGCATGAACATAAGTGGTTTTGGGTTTCAAACATGGTAATTTCAAGAACCTCCCAAAAGCTTCATTTTAGAGTTTCTAAGAGAAGGATCCAGACTTACCTTTTCATTTTCACATGTTAAACTTGTTTAAATCTTGCTCAAACCTAGGATTTACCAAGATTCAAATGGGCATAGAAATCAAAAAATGAAATACCAATGCACATAGTCCTCTTATGTCATATAGTAAGCATTCAAGTTGATAAACAAGGTCTAGACATATTCAAACCAGACAAATCGTGTATCTACCCCCCTATCGACCCTAAACTCTGTCTTATGAAGTCAAGCATGAAGATAAGTGGTTTTGGGTTTCAAACATGGAAATTTCAAAAACCTTCCAAAAACTTCATTTAGGGTGACTAAGAAGGATACAGGCTTCCCTTTTCATTTTCATGTTCTATACTTGTTTAAATCTTGGTCAAACCTAGGATTTGACCAAGATTCAAATGTGCATCAAAATTCCAAAAAAAATCAGAAAAATGAAAAACCAAACCACATAGTTTTCTTATGTCATATAGTAAGCATTCAAGTTGATAAACAAGGTCTAGACATATTCAAACCAGACAAATCATGTATCTACCCCCTATCGACCCTAAACTTCGTCTTATGAAGTCAAGCATGAAGAGAAGTGGTTTTTGGTTTCAAACATGGAAATTTCAAAAAACCTCCCAAAAGCTTCATTTTAGAGTGACTAAGAAGGATCCAGCCTTACCTTTTCATTTTCATGTTTTAAACTTGTTTAAATCTTGGTCAAACCTAGGATTTGACCAAGATTCAAATGTGCATCAAAATTCAAAAAAATTAAAAAAATTAAAAACCAAAGCACATAGTCTTCTTATGTCATATAGTAAACATTCAAGTTCATAAACAAGATCTAGACATATTCAAACCAGACAAATCATGTACCCCCTAACCCTAACCTCTGTCTTAATTGTATATGAAGTCAAGCATGAAGCAGAGAAGTGTGGTTTTGGGTTTCAAACATGGAAATTTCAAAAACCTCCCAAAAGCATCATTTTAATTAGACTGACTGGTTAATTAAGAAGGATCCATGATTAATTACCTTTTCATTGTCATGTTTAAACTTGTTTAAATCTTGGTCAAACCTAGGATTTGACCAAGATTCAAATGGGCATAAACATTAATTCAGAAAAACAAAAAAAATGAAAAATCAACGCACATATAGTCTTCTTATGTCATATAGTAAGCATTCAAGTTGATAAACAAGCATGTCTAGACATATTCAAACCCGACAAATCATGTATCGATCTACTATACCCCCTAACCCTAAACTCTGTCTTATGAAGTCAACCATATGAAGAGAAGTGGTTTTGGATTTCAAACATTGAGATTTCAAGAACCCGCCAAAAGCTTCATTTTTGAATGACTAAGAAGGATCCATGCTTACCTTTAAACTTGTTTAAATCTTGGTCAAACCTAGGATTTGACCAAGATTCAAATGGGCATAAAAATTCAAAAAAATCAAAAAAATAAAAAAACCAAAGCACATAGCCTTTTTATGTCATATAATGAGCATTCAAGTTGATAAACATGGTCTACACATATTAAAACAAGAAAAATCATGTATCTACCCTCGCCCTAACCCTAAACTCGATCTGTCTTATGAAGTCAAACATGAAGAGAAGTGGTTTTGGGTTTCAAACATTGAAATTTCAAAAACCTCCCAAAAACTTCATCTTAGAGTGACTAAGAAGGTTCCATGCTTACCTTTTCATTTTCATGTTTTAAGTTAACTTGTTTAAATCTTGGTCAAACATAGGATTTGACCAATAAGATTCAAATAGGCATAAACATTCAGAAAAAAATTAAAAATAAGAAACCAACGCACATATATTCTTCTTATGTCATATAGTAAGCATTCAAGTTCATAAACAAGCATGTCTAGACATACTCAAACCTGAAAAATCATGTATCGATCTACCCCCTAACCCTAAACTCTGTCTTATGAAGTCAACCATATGAAGAGAAGTGGTTTTGGGTTTCAAACATTGAGATTTCAAGAACCCCCCAAAAGCTTCATTTTTGAATGACTAAGAAGGATCCATGCTTACCTTTTCATTTTCATGTTTTAAACTTGTTTAAATCTTGGTCAAACCTAGGATTTCACCAAGATTCAAATGGGCATAAAAAATAAAAAAAAACAACAAAAAAAACAAAGCACATAGCCTTTTTATGTCATATAATGAGCATTCAAGTTGATAAACATGGTCTAGACATATTAAAACAAGAAAAATCATGTATCTACCCTGGCCCTAACCCTAAACTCGATCTGTCTTATGAAGTCAAACATGAAGAGAAGTGGTTTTGGGTTTCAAACATGGAAATTTCAAAAACCTCCCAAAAACTTCATCTTAGAGTGACTAAGAAGGTTCCATGCTTACCTTTTCATTTTCATGTTTTAAATTAACTTGTTTAAATCTTGGTCAAACATAGGATTTGACCAAGATTCAACTGGGCATAAACATTCAGAAAAAAATTAAAAATAAGAAACCAACGCACATATAGTCTTCTTATGTCATATAGTAAGCATTCAAGTTGATAAACAAGCATGTTTAGACATATTCAAACCCGACAAATCATGTATCTACCCCCTAACCCTAAACTAGATTGGTCATCTTAGAGTGACTAAAAAGGATCCAAGCTTACCTTTTCATTTTCATGTTTATGCTTGTTTAAATCCCGAAGGACCCACAGACTTCCAATACGCATCCTGATGCGTCTTCTCTTGACAAAGAAGATGGCTGGGAGTTTGCGTACCTACTGCACGTGACTTGTGCTCACTGAAGTGTGGGACCTCACGCATGGGCACCACACGTAAGTGACAGACCTGTTTGGTGTAAAAACTCGGTTGATTATTATAGTGCATTAGAACAAAGTTTCCTATGGATTCAAGGGTAGGAAATCCAAGTTAACTCATTTACATGACATTAATTTTTCCATGAAGCAAAGTTAACACATCTATCAATTGGTACATTTTGGAGTGACTAAGAAGGATCCATGCTTACTTATTCGTTTTCACGTGTTAAACTTGTTTAAATCTTGCTCAAACCTAGGATTTCACCAAGATTCAAATGGGCATGAAAATGAAAAAATGAAATACCAATGCACATAGTCTTCTTATGTCATATAGTAAGCATTCAAGATGATAAAGAAGGTCTAGACATATTCAAACTAGGCAAATCATGTATCTACTCCCTAACCCTAAACTCAGTCTTATGAAGTCTAGCATGAAGAGAAGTCGTTTTGGGTTTCAAATGTTTAAAGCAAAAGCCCCATTTCAAATATTTCAAACTTATTCAAATTTGGTTCAAATTTGAAAGACATACAAGTTATAGCACACATAGTGCATACATGTTCACACATACTGCACTAGATGCTAACCCTATAGTTTGAGGCCATTGCATGAGGTCGAAAAAATTCTTGGATTAGAAATGGGGTTGTTCGAACCTCGTAGTTGGATTTTTTTGAACCTTGATCTGTAGTACTGGGCAAAACCCTAGTTTAACCTATTTAATTATAGATTCGTAGGTCGATTTTTCTACTCACATTTTTATTATTACTATGCAGCACATGTGTGTTTGCCCGTCTAGCTAGTGAAACTCGGAGGAAGAGGGATCACTCGGAAGGACAGAAGAAGGGAGAGCATTATGGTGTCTCCCCTTTTTCGGGTGACGATGTTGACTATTGTGCAGGGTTTGTCAGTGAGCAGGGAGGTGCGAGCGAGCGAGCGAGCGAGTCGAGCGAGGCCGAGAATGAGAGAGATTTGTTTTTTTTTGTGAGAGGGACAACCGAAGGATCCAGAAGGACCCACAGACTCCTAATACGCATCCTGAATCCTGATGCGTCTTCTCTTGACAAAGAAAATGGCTGGGAGTTTGTGTACCTATTGCACGTGACTTGTGCTCACTGAAGTGTGGGACCTCACACATTGGCACCACACGTAAGTGACAAACCCGTTGGTGTAAAAACTCGGTTGATTATTATAGTGCATTAGAACAAAGTTTCCTATGGATTCAAGGGTAGGAAATCCAAGTTAACTCATTTACATGACATTATTTTTTCCATGAAGCAGAGTTAACACACCTATCAATTGGTACATTTTGGAGTGACTAAGAAGGAACCAGGCTTACTTATTCGTTTTCACGTGTAAAACTTGTCTAAATCTTGGTCAAACCAAATTGGCAGAAAATTCAAAAAAAATAAAATCAAAAACCAAAGCACATAGTCTTGTATGTCATATATTAAGCATTAAAGTTGATAAACAATGTCTAGACATATTCAAACCATACAAATCATGTATCTACCCCCTAACCCCTAAACTATGTCTTATGAAGTCAAGCATGAAGAGAAGTGGTTTTGGGTTTCAAACATGGAAATTTCAAAAACCTCCCAAAAACTTTATTTTAGAGTGACTAAGAAGTATACATGCTTCCTTTTTCATTTTGATGTTTTAAACTTGTTTAAATCTTGGTCAAACCTAGGATTTGACCAAGATACAAATGGGCACAAAAAATAAAATAAAAAAAGAAAAACAAAAGCACATAGTCTTCTTATGTCATGTCGTAAGCATTCAAGTTGATAAACAAGGTCTAGATATATCCAAACCAGACAAATCATGTATCGATCTACCCCCTGTCGATCTTATGAAGTCTAGCATGAAGAAAGATCGTTTTGGGTTTCAAACATGGAAATTTCAAGAACATCCCAAAAGCTTCATTTTAGAGCGACTAAGAAGGATATAGGCTTCCCTTTTCATTTTCATGTTCTATACTTGTTTAAATCTTGGTCAAACCTAGGATTTGACCAAGATTCAAATGTGCATCAAAATTCAAAAAAAATAAGAAAAATGAAAAACCAAAGCGCACATAGTCTTCTTATGTCATATATATAGTAAGCATTAAAGTTGGTAATTAAACAAGGTCTAGACATATTCAAACTAGACAAATCATGTATCTACCCCCTAACCCCTAAACTCTATCTTATGAAGTCAAGCATGAAGAGAAGTGGTTTTGGGTTCCAAACATGAAAATTTCAAAAACCTCCCAAAAACTTCATTTTAGAGTGACTAAGAAGGATCCAGCCTTACCTTTTCATTTTCATGTTTTAAACTTGTTTAAATCTTGGTCAAACCTAGGATTTGACCAAGATTCAAATGTGCATCAAAATTCAAAAAAAAAAAATTTAAAAACCAAAGCACATAGTCTTCTTATGTCATATAGTAAACATTCAAGTTCATAAACAAGATCTAGACATATTCAAACCAGACAAATCATGTACGTACCCCCTAACCCTAAACTCTGTCTTAATTGTATATAAAGTCAAGAATGAAGCAGAGAAGTGTGGTTTTGGGTTTCAAACATGGAAATTTTAAAAACCTCCCAAAAGCTTCATTTTAATTAGACTGACTGGTTAATTAAGAAGGATCCATGATTAATTACCTTTTCATTGTCATGTTTAAACTTATTGAAATCATGGTCAAACCTAGGATTTGACCAAGATTCAAATGGGCATAAAAATTTAGAAAAAATCAAAAGAATGAAAAACCAAAGCACATAGCCTTCTCATGTCATATAGTAATTATTCAAATTGATAAACATGGTCTAGAAATATTCAAACCAGAAAAATCATGTATCTACCCCTAACCGTAAACACTGTCTTATGAAGTCAAGCATGAACATAAGTGGTTTTGGGTTTCAAACATGGTAATTTCAAGAACCTCCCAAAAGCTTCATTTTAGAGTTTCTAAGAGAAGGATCCAGACTTACCTTTTCATTTTCACATGTTAAACTTGTTTAAATCTTGCTCAAACCTAGGATTTACCAAGATTCAAATGGGCTTAGAAATCAAAAAATGAAATACCAATGCACATAGTTTTCTTATGTCATATAGTAAGCATTCAAGTTGATAAACAAGGTCTAGACATATTCAAACCAGACAAATCATGTATCTACCCCCCTATCGACCCTAAACTCTGTCTTATGAAGTCAAGCATGAAGATAAGTGGTTTTGGGTTTCAAACATGGAAATTTCAAAAACCTTCCAAAAACTTCATTTAGGGTGACTAAGAAGGATACAGGCTTCCCTTTTCATTTTCATGTTTTATACTTGTTTAAATCTTGGTCAAACCTAGGATTTGACCAAGATTCAAATGTGCATCAAAATTCCAAAAGAATCAGAAAAATGAAAAACCAAAGCACATAGTTTTCTTATGTCATATAGTAAGTATTCAAGTTGATAAACAAGGTCTAGACATATTCAAACCAGACAAATCATGTATCTACCCCCTATCGACCCTAAACTTCGTCTTATGAAGTCAAGCATGAAGAGAAGTGGTTTTTGGTTTCAAACATGGAAATTTCAAAAACCTCCCAAAAGCTTCATTTTAGAGTGACTAAGAAGGATCCAGCCTTACCTTTTCATTTTCATGTTTTAAACTTGTTTAAATCTTGGTCAAACCTAGGATTTGACCAAGATTCAAATGTGCATCAAAATTAAAAAAAAAATTAAAAACCAAAGCACATAGTCTTCTTATGTCATATAGTAAACATTCAAGTTCATAAACAAGATCTAGACATATTCAAACCAGACAAATCATGTACGTACCCCCTAACCCTAAACTCTGTCATAATTGTATATGAAGTCAAGCATGAAGCAGAGAAGTGTGGTTTTGGGTTTCAAACATGGAAATTTCAAAAACCTCCCAAAAGCTTCATTTTAATTAGACTGACTGGTTAATTAAGAAGGATCCATGATTAATTACCTTTTCATTGTCATGTTTAAACTTATTGAAATCATGGTCAAACCTAGGATTTGACCAAGATTCAAATGGGCATAAAAATTTAGAAAAAATCGAAAGAATGAAAAACCAAAGCACATAGCCTTCTCATGTCATATAGTAATTATTCAAATTGATAAACATGGTCTAGACATATTCAAACCAGAAAAATCATGTATCTACCCCTAACCCTAAACTCAGTCTTATGAAGTCAAGCATGAACATAAGTGGTTTTGGGTTTCAAACATGGTAATTTCAAGAACCTCCCAAAAGCTTCATTTTAGAGTTTCTAAGAGAAGGATCCAGACTTACCTTTTCATTTTCACATGTTAAACTTGTTTAAATCTTGCTCAAACCTAGGATTTACCAAGATTCAAATGGGCTTAGAAATCAAAAAATGAAATACCAATGCACATAGTCCTCTTATGTCATATAGTAAGCATTCAAGTTGATAAACAAGGTCTAGACATATTCAAACCAGACAAATCATGTATCTACCCCCCTATCGACCCTAAACTCTGTCTTATGAAGTCAAGCATGAAGATAAGTGGTTTTGGGTTTCAAACATGGAAATTTCAAAAACCTTCCAAAAACTTCATTTAGGGTGACTAAGAAGGATCCAGGCTTCCCTTTTCATTTTCATGTTCTATACTTGTTTAAATCTTGGTCAAACCTAGGATATGACCAAGATTCAAATGTGCATCAAAATTCCAAAAAAAATCAGAAAAATGATTAACCAAAGAACATAGTTTTCTTATGTCATATAGTAAGCATTCAAGTTGATAAACAAGGTCTAGACATATTCAAACCAGACAAATCATGTATCTACCCCCTATCGACCCTAAACTTCGTCTTATGAAGTCAAGCATGAAGAGAAGTGGTTTTTGGTTTCAAACATGGAAATTTCAAAAACCTCCCAAAAGCTTCATTTTAGAGTGAGTAAGAAGGATACAGCCTTACATTTTCATTTTCATGTTTTAAACTTGTTTAAATCTTGGTCAAACCTAGGATTTGACCAAGATTCAAATGTGCATCAAAATTCAAAAAAAAAAATTAAAAACCAAAGCACATAGTCTTCTTATGTCATATAGTAAACATTCAAGTTCATAAACAAGATCTAGACATATTCAAACCAGACAAATCATGTACGTACCCCCTAACCCTAAACTCTGTCTTAATTGTATATGAAGTCAAGCATGAAGCAGAGAAGTGTGGTTTTGGGTTTCAAACATGGACATTTCAAAAACCTCCCAAAAGCTTCATTTTAATTAGACTGACTGGTTAATTAAGAAGGATCCATGATTAATTACCTTTTCATTGTCATGTTTAAACTTATTGAAATCTTGGTCAAACCTAGGATTTGACCAAGATTCAAATGGGCATAAAAATTTAGAAAAAATCGAAAGAATGAAAAACCAAAGCACATAGCCTTCTCATGTCATATAGTAATTATTCAAATTGATAAACATGGTCTAGACATATTCAAACCAGAAAAATCATGTATCTACCCCTAACCCTAAACTCTGTCTTATGAAGTCAAGCATGAACATAAGTGGTTTTGGGTTTCAAACATGGTAATTTCAAGAACCTCCCAAAAGCTTCATTTTAGAGTTTCTAAGAGAAGGATCCAGACTTACCTTTTCATTTTCACATGTTAAACTTGTTTAAATCTTGCTCAAACCTAGGATTTACCAAGATTCAAATGGGCATAGAAATCAAAAAATGAAATACCAATGCACATAGTCCTCTTATGTCATATAGTAAGCATTCAAGTTGATAAACAAGGTCTAGACATATTCAAACCAGACAAATCATGTATCTACCCCCCTATCGACCCTAAACTCTGTCTTATGAAGTCAAGCATGAAGATAAGTGGTTTTGGGTTTCAAACATGGAAATTTCAAAAACCTTCCAAAAACTTCATTTAGGGTGACTAAGAAGGATACAGGCTTCCCTTTTCATTTTCATGTTCTATACTTGTTTAAATCTTGGTCAAACCTAGGATATGACCAAGATTCAAATGTGCATCAAAATTCCAAAAAAAATCAGAAAAATGATTAACCAAAGAACATAGTTTTCTTATGTCATATAGTAAGCATTCAAGTTGATAAACAAGGTCTAGACATATTCAAACCAGACAAATCATGTATCTACCCCCTATCGACCCTAAACTTCGTCTTATGAAGTCAAGCATGAAGAGAAGTGGTTTTTGGTTTCAAACATGGAAATTTCAAAAACCTCCCAAAAGCTTCATTTTAGAGTGACTAAGAAGGATCCAGCCTTACCTTTTCATTTTCATGTTTTAAACTTGTTTAAATCTTGGTCAAACCTAGGATTTGACCAAGATTCAAATGTGCATCAAAATTCAAAAAAAAAAAAAAATTAAAAACCAAAGCACATAGTCTTCTTATGTCATATAGTAAACATTCAAGTTCATAAACAAGATCTAGACATATTCAAACCAGACAAATCATGTACGTACCCCCTAACCCTAAACTCTGTCTTAATTGTATATGAAGTCAAGCATGAAGCAGAGAAGTGTGGTTTTGGGTTTCAAACATGGACATTTCAAAAACCTCCCAAAAGCTTCATTTTAATTAGACTGATCAAGTTAATTAAGAAGGATCCATGATTAATTACCTTTTCATTGTCATGTTTAAACTTATTGAAATCATGGTCAAACCTAGGATTTGACCAAGATTCAAATGGGCATAAAAATTTAGAAAAAATCGAAAGAATGAAAAACCAAAGCACATAGCCTTCTCATGTCATATAGTAATTATTCAAATTGATAAACATGGTCTAGACATATTCAAACCAGAAAAATCATGTATCTACCCCTAACCCTAAACTCTGTCTTATGAAGTCAAGCATGAACATAAGTGGTTTTGGGTTTCAAACATGGTAATTTCAAGAACCTCCCAAAAGCTTCATTTTAGAGTTTCTAAGAGAAGGATCCAGACTTACCTTTTCATTTTCACATGTTAAACTTGTTTAAATCTTGCTCAAACCTAGGATTTACCAAGATTCAAATGGGCATAGAAATCAAAAAATGAAATACCAATGCACATAGTCCTCTTATGTCATATAGTAAGCATTCAAGTTGATAAACAAGGTCTAGACATATTCAAACCAGACAAATCATGTATCTACCCCCTATCGACCCTAAACTCTGTCTTATGAAGTCAAGCATGAAGATAAGTGGTTTTGGGTTTCAAACATGGAAATTTCAAAAACCTTCCAAAAACTTCATTTAGGGTGACTAAGAAGGATACAGGCTTCCCTTTTCATTTTCATGTTCTATACTTGTTTAAATCTTGGTCAAACCTAGGATATGACCAAGATTCAAATGTGCATCAAAATTCCAAAAAAAATCAGAAAAATGATTAACCAAAGAACATAGTTTTCTTATGTCATATAGTAAGCATTCAAGTTGATAAACAAGGTCTAGACATATTCAAACCAGACAAATCATGCATCTACCCCCTATCGACCCTAAACTTCGTCTTATGAAGTCAAGCATGAAGAGAAGTGGTTTTTGGTTTCAAACATGGAAATTTCAAAAACCTCCCAAAAGCTTCATTTTAGAGTGACTAAGAAGGATCCAGCCTTACCTTTTCATTTTCATGTTTTAAACTTGTTTAAATCTTGGTCAAACCTAGGATTTGACCAAGATTCAAATGTGCATCAAAATTCAAAAAAAATAAATAAAATTAAAAACCAAAGCACATAGTCTTCTTATGTCATATAGTAAACATTCAAGTTCATAAACAAGATCTAGACATATTCAAACCAGACAAATCATGTACGTACCCCCTAACCCTAAACTCTGTCTTAATTGTATATGAAGTCAAGCATGAAGCAGAGAAGTGTGGTTTTGGGTTTCAAACATGGACATTTCAAAAACCTCCCAAAAGCTTCATTTTAATTAGACTAACTGGTTAATTAAGAAGGATCCATGATTAATTACCTTTTCATTGTCATGTTTAAACTTATTGAAATCTTGGTCAAACCTAGGATTTGACCAAGATTCAAATGGGCATAAAAATTTAGAAAAAATCGAAAGAATGAAAAACCAAAGCACATAGCCTTCTCATGTCATATAGTAATTATTCAAATTGATAAACATGGTCTAGACATATTCAAACCAGAAAAATCATGTATCTACCCCTAACCCTAAACTCAGTCTTATGAAGTCAAGCATGAACATAAGTGGTTTTGGGTTTCAAACATGGTAATTTCAAGAACCTCCCAAAAGCTTCATTTTAGAGTTTCTAAGAGAAGGATCCAGACTTACCTTTTCATTTTCACATGTTAAACTTGTTTAAATCTTGCTCAAACCTAGGATTTACCAAGATTCAAATGGGCATAGAAATCAAAAAATGAAATACCAATGCACATAGTCCTCTTATGTCATATAGTAAGCATTCAAGTTGATAAACAAGGTCTAGACATGTTCAAACCAGACAAATCATGTATCTACCCCCCTATCGACCCTAAACTCTGTCTTATGAAGTCAAGCATGAAGATAAATGGTTTTTGGTTTCAAACATGGAAATTTCAAAAACCTCCCAAAAGCTTCATTTAGGGTGACTAAGAAGGATACAAGCTTCCCTTTTCATTTTCATGTTCTATACTTGTTTAAATCTTGGTCAAACCTAGGATTTGACCAAGATTCAAATGTGCATCAAAATTCAAAAAAAATAAATAAAATTAAAAACCAAAGCACATAGTCTTCTTATGTCATATAGTAAACATTCAAGTTCATAAACAAGATCTAGACATATTCAAACCAGACAAATCATGTACGTACCCCCTAACCCTAAACTCTGTCTTAATTGTATATGAAGTCAAGCATGAAGCAGAGAAGTGTGGTTTTGGGTTTCAAACATGGACATTTCAAAAACCTCCCAAAAGCTTCATTTTAATTAGACTGACTGGTTAATTAAGAAGGATCCATGATTAATTACCTTTTCATTGTCATGTTTAAACTTATTGAAATCTTGGTCAAACCTAGGATTTGACCAAGATTCAAATGGGCATAAAAATTTAGAAAAAATCGAAAGAATGAAAAACCAAAGCACATAGCCTTCTCATGTCATATAGTAATTATTCAAATTGATAAACATGGTCTAGACATATTCAAACCAGAAAAATCATGTATCTACCCCTAACCCTAAACTCTGTCTTATGAAGTCAAGCATGAACATAAGTGGTTTTGGGTTTCAAACATGGTAATTTCAAGAACCTCCCAAAAGCTTCATTTTAGAGTTTCTAAGAGAAGGATCCAGACTTACCTTTTCATTTTCACATGTTAAACTTGTTTAAATCTTGCTCAAACCTAGGATTTACCAAGATTCAAATGGGCATAGAAATCAAAAAATGAAATACCAATGCACATAGTCCTCTTATGTCATATAGTAAGCATTCAAGTTGATAAACAAGGTCTAGACATATTCAAACCAGACAAATCATGTATCTACCCCCTATCGACCCTAAACTCTGTCTTATGAAGTCAAGCATGAAGATAAGTGGTTTTGGGTTTCAAACATGGAAATTTCAAAAACCTTCCAAAAACTTCATTTAGGGTGACTAAGAAGGATACAGGCTTCCCTTTTCATTTTCATGTTCTATACTTGTTTAAATCTTGGTCAAACCTAGGATATGACCAAGATTCAAATGTGCATCAAAATTCCAAAAAAAATCAGAAAAATGACTAACCAAAGAACATAGTTTTCTTATGTCATATAGTAAGCATTCAAGTTGATAAACAAGGTCTAGACATATTCAAACCAGACAAATCATGCATCTACCCCCTATCGACCCTAAACTTTGTCTTATGAAGTCAAGCATGAAGAGAAGTGGTTTTTGGTTTCAAACATGGAAATTTCAAAAACCTCCCAAAAGCTTCATTTTAGAGTGACTAAGAAGGATCCAGCCTTACCTTTTCATTTTCATGTTTTAAACTTGTTTAAATCTTGGTCAAACCTAGGATTTGACCAAGATTCAAATGTGCATCAAAATTCAAAAAAAATAAATAAAATTAAAAACCAAAGCACATAGTCTTCTTATGTCATATAGTAAACATTCAAGTTCATAAACAAGATCTAGACATATTCAAACCAGACAAATCATGTACGTACCCCCTAACCCTAAACTTTGTCTTAATTGTATATGAAGTCAAGCATGAAGCAGAGAAGTGTGGTTTTGGGTTTCAAACATGGACATTTCAAAAACCTCCCAAAAGCTTCATTTTAATTAGACTGACTGGTTAATTAAGAAGGATCCATGATTAATTACCTTTTCATTGTCATGTTTAAACTTATTGAAATCTTGGTCAAACCTAGGATTTGACCAAGATTCAAATGGGCATAAAAATTTAGAAAAAATCGAAAGAATGAAAAACCAAAGCACATAGCCTTCTCATGTCATATAGTAATTATTCAAATTGATAAACATGGTCTAGACATATTCAAACCAGAAAAATCATGTATCTACCCCTAACCCTAAACTCAGTCTTATGAAGTCAAGCATGAACATAAGTGGTTTTGGGTTTCAAACATGGTAATTTCAAGAACCTCCCAAAAGCTTCATTTTAGAGTTTCTAAGAGAAGGATCCAGACTTACCTTTTCATTTTCACATGTTAAACTTGTTTAAATCTTGCTCAAACCTAGGATTTACCAAGATTCAAATGGGCATAGAAATCAAAAAATGAAATACCAATGCACATAGTCCTCTTATGTCATATAGTAAGCATTCAAGTTGATAAACAAGGTCTAGACATATTCAAACCAGACAAATCATGTATCTACCCCCCTATCGACCCTAAACTCTGTCTTATGAAGTCAAGCATGAAGATAAATGGTTTTTGGTTTCAAACATGGAAATTTCAAAAACCTCCCAAAAGCTTCATTTAGGGTGACTAAGAAGGATACAAGCTTCCCTTTTCATTTTCATGTTCTATACTTGTTTAAATCTTGGTCAAACCTAGGATTTGACCAAGATTCAAATGTGCATCAAAATTCAAAAATAAATAAATAAAATTAAAAACCAAAGCACATAGTCTTCTTATGTCATATAGTAAACATTCAAGTTCATAAACAAGATCTAGACATATTCAAACCAGAAAAATCATGTACCCCCTAACCCTAAACTCTGTCTTAATTGTATATGAAGTCAAGCATGAAGCAGAGAAGTGTGGTTTTGGGTTTCAAACATGGAAATTTCAAAAACCTCCCAAAAGCTTCATTTTAATTAGACTGACTGGTTAATTAAGAAGGATCCATGATTAATTACCTTTTCATTGTCATGTTTAAACTTATTGAAATCTTGGTCAAACCTAGGATTTGACCAAGATTCAAATGGGCATAAAAATTTAGAAAAAATCGAAAGAATGAAAAACCAAAGAACATAGCCTTCTCATGTCATATAGTAATTATTCAAATTGATAAACATGGTCTAGACATATTCAAACCAGAAAAATCATGTATCTACCCCTAACCCTAAACTCTGTCTTATGAAGTCAAGCATGAACATAAGTGGTTTTGGGTTTCAAACATGGTAATTTCAAGAACCTCCCAAAAGCTTCATTTTAGAGTTTCTAAGAGGATCCAGACTTACCTTTTCATTTTCACATGTTAAACTTGTTTAAATCTTGCTCAAACCTAGGATTTACCAAGATTCAAATGGGCATAGAAATCAAAAAATGAAATACCAATGCACATATTCCTCTTATGTCATATAGTAAGCATTCAAGTTGATAAACAAGGTCTAAACATATTCAAACCAGACAAATCATGTATCTACCCCCTATCGACCCTAAACTCTGTCTTATGAAGTCAAGCATGAAGATAAGTGGTTTTGGGTTTCAAACATGGAAATTTCAAAAACCTTCCAAAAACTTCATTTAGGGTTACTAAGAAGGATACAGGCTTCCCTTTTCATTTTCATGTTCTATACTTGTTTAAATCTTGGTCAAACCTAGGATTTGACCAAGATTCAAATGTGCATCAAAATTCCAAAAAAAAATCAGAAAAATGAAAAACCAAAGCACATAGTTTTCTTATGTCATATAGTAAGCATTCAAGTTGATAAACAAGGTCTAGACATATTCAAACCAGACAAATCATGTATCTACCCCCTATCGACCCTAAACTTCGTCTTATGAAGTCAAGCATGAAGAGAAGTGGTTTTTGGTTTCAAACATGGAAATTTCAAAAACTTCCCAAAAGCTTAATTTTAGAGTGACTAGGAAGGATCCAGGCTTACCTTTTCATTTTCATGCTTTTAAGTTTGTTTAAATCATGGTCAAACCTAGGATTTGACCAACAACAAGATTCAAATGAGCATAAAAATTCAGAAAAAATCAAAAAAAAAGAAAAAAAAAACCAAAGCACATAGTATTCTTACGTCATATATATAGTAAGCATTCAAGTTGATAAACAAGGTCTAGACATATTCAAATCCGACAAATCATGTATCTACCCCTAACCCTAAACTCTGTTTTATGAAGTCAACCATGAAGAGAAGTGGTTTTGGGTTTCAAACATTGAGATTTCAAGAACCCCCCAAAAGCTTCATTCTAGAATGACTAATAAGGATCCAAGCTTACCTTTTCATTTTCATGTGTTTTAAACTTGCTTAAATCTTGGTCAAACCTAGGATTTGACCAAGATTCAAATGGGCATAAACATTCAGAAAAAAATCAAAAAATGAAAACCAAAGCACATGAATCTTCATACACACGATAGTCCGTCTTGTGAAGACATTTTGTTTTTACTACCCTATCACATGTTTCTGTATATAGTAAGTAATATGTATCCAAAAATGATTTTTGGGGATTTATAGGACGAAGTTATAACACACCTACATTTCAAATTGGAATTACTTTCAATAAATCAGCATAAAGTCATTTAAATGTGTGAAACTAGCTAGAAAGCACTAAAAACGTAAAGAGTTGGGAATTTTCACAAATATGTGGCCTTATTTATCTTAAAAATATAGAGGTGCCATTCTGAGCCGTATCTTATGTACCCCATTCACAAAATAAACCTATTTTGTCATCTAGAAATTGAAAAATGAGTTTTATATACCGAAAAGTTGAAAAGTCTAGTCAGCAACATTGTTGGGAATGGCAAGATGCACCACCATTCCCAATTTGGGCACATTGTAACAAACTATGCCTCAAATATGGCCATAACTATATCATTTGGCTTGCAAACTAGGAATCTTCATACACGATAGTCCGCTTTGTGAAGACATTTTGTTTTTCACTACCCTATCACATGTTTATTATTTTCCCTGTCAACTAACACATACAAGCACACTCCATGTAGAAGGGTTTCATTTTTGAGGTTTTCTTCATTTTCATTTATTTATTTCAAAACCAGGTCAAAATGGTCGGCATGATTATCTTTGCAAAGGGGTTGAATATTTTAGTACTATCACTGGTTTCTATATATAGTAAGTAATATGTATCTAAATATGATTTGTGGGGACTTGTAGGACCAAGTTATAACACACCTACAATTCAAATTTGAATTACTTTCAATAAATCAGCATAAAGTCATTTAAATGTGCGAGACTAGCTAGAAAGCACTAAAAACCGTAAATTTGGGAATTGGCATTAAAATATGGCCTAATTTATTTTAAAAATGTAGATGCGCCATTTTGACCCATATCTTATCTACCCTATGCACAAAATAAACAATTTTTTATCATCTAGAAAATGAAAAACGATTTTTTATACCGAAAACTTGAAAAGTCTAGTCATCAACAGTGTTAGAAATGGCAAGATGCACCACCATGCCCAATTAGGGAACACTATAACAAACAATGTTGTCCAGGGAGAATCAAACTTGGTAATATTAACTATGAGATTGAACAAAACGTTATATTTGGTTTACCCTTTGAACCTCCTAACTTACCACAACATTGACTTCTTATTTTTATTTACAAATAGATATTTTAATATCCCATTGTTGTGCAATAATATATGTTTTTTCTCAAATCAATTAGCATTTGATTTTCAGAAACTACCATAATAATTTATGAGAAAGCGTTGAACAAGTTTCAAAATGTAATTTTATACTTGATATGACCAATAATAGACTTAAATTAAATTGGATTTCAAAGCTCAGATTTTATAAGCGAATAGAGTTTCATGTTGCAGACTATGTATTAGCTTGACGGGCACCCTAGAATAAAGTAGGTCGGTCACTTACGTGTGGTTCCCATGCGTGTAGGTCCCACACATCAGTGAGCACAAGTCACGTGCGGTAGGTAGGCAAACTCCTAGCAATCTTCTTTGTCAAGTAAAGACGCATCGTCAAGACTCTCTCTCTCTCTCTCTCTCTCTCTCTCCCATTTGTCGCTGAAAAAAAAGAATATTAGACGGGCGCGTAGCCTGCACTGCAGGTCTACGGAACTGAAACCCCATGTGCCAGTCAACATCACTCACCGAAAAAAGTGAAGTATTTCTTTTCACCATAAATAACAGCGGCCCCGTGAGGCACTGCTCTCCCTTTCTCTTTCTCCTTCCGTGCGATCCCTTTTGCACCTTTTATCCTTTGCACGAAACTCCACTTATTGTTGTCATTGTTGCACAGAACACTCACTTAACCTGTTCTTTTGCACATATCACCAACTCATGTATTTGTTGCACAAAGGTCTAAATCTCTGGCTAAGCTACTTTTCTCTAAGGGCTCCTTTGATTCAAAGGATAGAAAAAGCATAGGAATAGGAAAGTCATAGGATTAGAATGGCATGTCTATTTGAATCCCATAGGAAGGTGAAGTGTGTTTGATTGAAGCAAAGGAATTTTTCATGAGGTATGAGCTAATGTTTTTTTCCTATAGGAATTACACTACAAGATTTCCATAGGTATTTTTCCTATAGGATATATTCCTATGAATCAAACAACATGTATAGGAAATTTTCCATAGGAACCAAATCCTACACAATTCCTATGCAAATCCTACGAATCAAAGGAGCCCTAAATCTGATGGCCGGGACCTAGAAGGTAGTGGTAATATCCATTGTCATTGTGTAGTGTGTTTTTTAGAACTCTAAAAGAATATGCAAATATTTTAGCAATTGAAATAATATAAATTAACTAATATGGGAAGTCATGAAATATATTTTCTACTATCCGGCCAATAGCAAGTGTCATGAAATATATTCATTGTAAACTTAGTGATAATCACTCGAGTTTGATATGAATGGCCTAGCTAGCTATGGGCATCTCCCATATATATGTTGTCCACACGACCAACCAACAAGCAAAAGGTATTCCATGAGGAAAGTTTCTTATGGGTGACTTTCATCTCTGCCGCAAAACACGCGCCGAAATTGTTGGCGCGTCCCATTTTCAAGCTACCCCAAAACCTGCGGTTTGCCCGTCGGCCTATAAAACATCAGTCAACAGAGGATATTTCCCTGTAGAGCACAATATTAACACCACATCTTTCTCATGCTTCAACCAGGCACACTCCCACGACGACGGCCGTGCCTCACCGCCCCTCCTCACCATCACTGCCTCCTCACCGACCACCGTAGTGACCGACCACATTTTACCGGCGGACCTCCCTTGCTGTCTAGCAAGCCGGATTAGCTTCCTCGACGCCGACGTTGACCGCGCCATATCTGCTCCGGATCTGCTTCCCCGACTCTGTAGTCCACCTCACCGGAGATCGAGATGGGCAAAAAATGCGGCCCCAAAGTCGACCACCCCCAACCAAAGAGTAAATCTGCCCTGGCCTTAGACGAAGGTTGATGAATACTTTACATGTCCGCTTTTGTTATATGCATTTGATTTCTGACACTAGTTTTCGTTGCTTTCTTGCAATGCATTCTTGCTGATATTAGATCAGTGTAGATAGTTGTTTGCCGCGTAGCTATATGAGATCTCAACCTTACATCTGCTGATCGAGAGGAAGATCGAGGTTATGTCCGCTTTCGATATGCATTTCTTTTACCGAGAATCACTTCTGTGTGATATGTTTTGGGGGTTTGAAGTATGCATTTTACAAAGGTTATGATAGAAGTCAAGCTAGCAGAGCAATTTGTTGATCGTATTAAACTGCCTGTATTTTTTTTTATCTCGGAACTCTGCTGATCGTAACCTTACATCTGCTGATGGAGAGGCAGAGCTTATGTCCGCTTTCGTTACGCTTTCCTTTTCCAAATATCACTTTTGTGCGGTACTTTTTTGGGGTTTGAATACTTGTCTCAGTCAACTGAGAATTTCTAAAGTCTCAGTCACTCACAAAAATGCACTTGAGCTGCACTTTTCTGACAAAAAAGTGCAATTGCATTTTTCTACTAGAAAAGTGCAACTGATCCGAGTTGCACATTTTTTTGAACTGCAGTTGCACTTTTCTGAAGTGACTGAGACTTAAGAATTTCTCAGTTGACGGAGACATAGACACACCCAGACCTGAAGGCTTATTTATAAAAGTCAATCCAAGTACAGTTTGACCAAACTTTCAGAACAATCTATCAAGAAATATAATATTTCGTAGATACCGTACGAAAATATATTCGTTATCTATTTAATGATGTTAAATTTGTATTTTGCATGTTAATAATGATTTTCGGTAAAAACTTCGGGATGGTGGTAGTACGTTTTACAAAGGTTATGATAGCAGTCAAGCTAGCAGAGCAATTTATTGATAGTATTAAACTGCCTGTATTTTTTTATATTTGCAAATCTGTGTGCGCCATGTGGAATTGCATGCTCTAGCCAGTTCATCCAATGAGGTTTTATATCACTTAACACCAGAAGTTCGGGATTTTATTTTATCACAGAACCACAACCCTAGAAATTTGTATCACAAAACACCAACATTTGGGGTAATTGTTTCGCAGAATACATGATCTCTCGTTTGATAGCCCATTAGTGACTTCGTGCCACCGTCGCTTTAAGAGTGACAAAGGTGAAAGACAATTAGACTTTATTTTGTGGTATTTGCTGTTAAACGCTAAATACAAAGCTGTTTGTCAACACTAGTTGTTAAATCTTATGTCCATACAGTTCAAAAAATCTTATGTCCAGGGTAGTTGTATTGGTACACATTATCAAAACCTTATGCTGGTACAGAATATATTACCCAAATCTCATGTTCTTGTGTGGTTATAATTTCAATGGATATTTGTCATATGGTAATTCATTTTGTGTGTAGCATATGTAACAAGTGTGACTCATATTCTCATTTCCACATAGTGTCTACAAAATTTCACACCAAAATTCATTTGTTTGTAGCAAACATGCTCACGTACTGTAAATTGGTGTCACGCTGTAGGGTGATGCTCTTGTCAAGCCAACTAATGACAAATAATGTGTTATGTGAAATAATTTCCCCAAATGTTGGTGTTTTGTGATAAAAATTCCCAACTTGTGGTGCTAAGTGATAAAACCGCTCATTCAATAGACCGAGTCTTAGGCATGTATCATTAGATATTTTTTTAGGAAGGCTGCAAGTATTTATTTTGAATACTGCGTTGCTACTTGCTAGGATTTGAACTCAGGACCTTGTAGGTCTGATACCATTTTGAATTGCATGCTCTAGCAAGTTCATCCAATAGACCGATCTGTTGGAACTTGGAAGACCCTAGGCAATTATATTAAGCACACGCCATTCCATATGGTTAACCATGGGCATGAAATGACACTTATGTGTTTGAGTCTATATGTGGATTGCTTAGCCCTTTCCATCAGTTCGGACTTTTGGTTGCGTTGGCTACTGCATGAAGCTTGACATTCATACTTATCCTAAAAACTGTTGCTGCTGCCCTCTGTTGCCCAACATAAATTATTTTTGAGCCATAATTTGTTTGCCCTTTCCATCAGTCCGGACTTCCGGTTGCGTTGGCTAGTGCATGAAGCTTGACAATATGAACATCAATTATTTTTGAGCCATAGTTTGTTTGTCATTACACCTTTTGAGCAGTCTCACTGCTACTATTAATTTGTTCTTATATGCACAGTTCCATGATAAATCTCATCTGCATTTCTCGCCAATGCATGTTAGGACTTCCACTCGAGAATGAGTACGAAGAGCAACAGAGGCAAACTATCCTGCATAATAGCCGAGTTGCACCCTCGTTGGGCCTAACACTACATCCTTCTACAAGGTCTAGTGCAAAAACGCCACCCACCTCCATCACAAAGGATACGGAACATTCCTCTGATTCAGAATTTGATCCTGTTGATTGTGATGGCGAGCTGACTCAGGAAGATGCGCTGGTCGACTATCCTCTGCAACACAACAAGGTGAGTTTTCTCTGTCCTGTCAACGAATTATTTGTCCCAACTTCCATTTGTTGTATCCCAGTCCTACCAAATATGTTACCCATGCCATGTTCAATCTCATTACTACAATTTTTCCTCCTTAGTTAACGCATCATATATGTTTTGGCATATGTTGCCTTACTGTTTTTCCATTCCATCTGCATATCATCATCATATAATATTGTACATTGAAATATCATTTATGTGTGACAGGCATCTGCAGATTCGGGCAAGAACTTTTCAAGAACGAACAGGAGGAAGAACACTCAACAGAACCTCGGCCGATACCGCAGGATGGGTGACAAGGCGTAATAAAAAAAGGGTTAAGCCCGATGCTCGTGCTCCTCCTCCTATTACAAGGTCTAACAAAAGATCTGACACGAGGTGGCGAACAGGCCGAGAATGATAACAAGAAAAGGTCTCGTAAAAACCACAAACCATCGAATCGTATTGAAGTAGCCCCAAAGATGTACCAGCCCACACATTCCACAACCACCAGTTGCCAATACTGTTTCTCAGCAACAATTGCCAACAGAACCAGTTTCCACAGCAAATTCGAGCCAACAATTGGCACCATCAGGAGTGGTGGTAGGTAATAATGGCCAAGGACACATGATGCTAGTCCCAGATGATACAGCCTCAAATGTCCAAACAAGCAGGCCACAACACCAAAGAACCGGTGATGATCTCCCTCCGACCCTTAGTCCTGCGAAAGACAACTCCTCTCCCGATGATGAGACCCACGCCAAAAAAGGTAATACTTTTTTCAAGACTTGTAGTTTAATGCTCCCTTATGTATCTATATACCATGATAGCTTGATGTAATGCTTAACTTGGTAGGTTCGCCACGATCAATAAAAACGAGGGGGCCAACGGTAGGAAGAAAACTTGCAGCTAAGATTTCCGGAATGGGTTCAAGATTTCGCATCACATCTATTGTAGGTGGCAGAAGGCCACTTCATCCGCATGAATCTTCATATCTTGTATCACATATTGGCTATTTTATCAGAATGAACTTCCTACCTTCCCATTGTGGAAGCAAGATGTTGACACCCCTTCACGCTTCGAGAGTTTAGTGCATAATTTACATGTAAGTCATGCTTCTCCTGGTAATGATAAATTATTCCACATTGATCTGTCCCATTTCTTGTAGCTTACTGTTGTTTATATGCTATATAACTCACCAATCATTCAACCGTTGTGAGCAGTTAAGGTTTGAATTCGATGAGGATAATGAGGATGTAAAGTTTGTCATCGCTTCCATATTCAAAGAATTGTTGCGCCAGCACCGCTATAAGCTTAAGGCGACATACTTCATCGGCCAGACATCGCCAATGTTCGAACAAAGTCTCCTGCACTCGTATGACCGACGAGCAGTGGGGAGATCTTGTCAAGCACTGGTCTGATCCAAAGAATGTGGTATGGCTTATGAGGACCGTGAAACCAGATTAAATTCCGAATACTTATTTTGCGCCAGTGTCTCACTAGTCTCCTTTTGCAGACGTTGTCTAAAAGGATCCATGCTAACCGCTTGAAACAACGTTTACCAAGCCGTACAGGATCTTGTCACTTGGTTGGGCATCTCTGGCAAAAAGTAATGCCCCGCTGGTCTGTACTGCTACATATGTTACTCGTAAATTGTGTAGAACTCCATGTGCATGTTATATTTGCATCCTCCATTTTAACCACGTTATTTGATTTCTATATGATTGTACAAAAATGCAGAAAGTAGATCATGCAAACAACATGCAACCAGACAAAGAGATGACTCTGGCAGAGCAGTTCGAGGCATGCCAGAAGAACAAACATAATGTGATAGGAGAACTCGCAGAAAGTGTTATTGTAAGTCTTCTTTATGATTTAAATTTTTTAACGACACACTTGCTAATTTGTAGGAGCAATAATGGGCATGTCAATATGATCTTGTAGACGTTTTTGTGAAAATGCATTTGATGTGTAATCAGGCATACCAACTTGTAGGATTAAAAGTAGTTCATACACATTAAATCTACCGTTTGCATGTTTCTCTGTAATAACTTTAATTTTTACACGACTGAAAACTTTCGTGCAAATATGAAATTGGAGATGGCAAAACCCGGGAAAGACGGTATGGAAAAAACTCTAGAAGAATGTATGGAGACATTTACCATGGTACTTAAAAATAAAGATATCACCAAAAACACTTTCCTGCGAAATGCTGGGTTTTTGCAGTCCAAGTCCAAGTCCAAGTCCAAGTCTTTCTCTGCACAAGTTCGAGGAAAAACTCCAAATAGAACGAGCTGCAGCAGATGTGTTAAGAAACCAAGTTGACATGTTGAGATCGAGATCGAAGCATGTGATGCCCTACTGCAGAGGCCAATCAAGTTCGTTATAATCTCTCAAAGACTAATAAAATGGCATAGATAATTGGAGATGAACACCGACATTGACATGTGAGTACCTTGGTATTGTGAAATTTTTCCCGAGACTGAGGCAATGTTCCTATTTTGTTGGTGGATGCATTTTATTCTGCGCTGGGATCAACTTGGTAGTTGTTCTGTGGATGTTTTATAAATTGGTTGCCTAGCCTTTCAATCAGTTTGAACTTAAATGGTATTAGAGCCAAGGTCTCGAGTTTGAATTGTTGACGGTGTGGTTCAATTCATCCATAATTTGTTGGTGCCCCATTGGCCCTTGTAAAGCTTCATGTGCCTACCTCCGAATCCAGTGTTGAATTTCTCTTGTCACACACGAGGATGGCTGTTAATGTGTGTATAAGTGGGTTGCATAGCCCCTTTTATGTAAGTTTGCAAGTTTCCGTATTGTGTTGTGCCTTTGGGACTCGAGGCTTGCTTCGTTGTACCGCCCTCACCAAAACTTGAAGGGGTAATTTTTGCCATGTGCCTTCATTTTTTAGCCCGTAAAAACCCATATCAAGCCCTATATACCATCGTATAGATATACTAGGTGTACTTAATGTTCCTAACAGCCAATGTGGCTGGCGAAATATTTTACCCACGAACGTTTTGGTTTTCAATGTACAACGTTGTCTGCATGTCTGACTACTGAACAATATAGACTCAAATGGACCGTACTGGCTACTTGAGAGCTTACACTTATGTCTTTTTATTCACTTTTAATCATTACGCCCTTGGTTACGAAGAGTTAAAAAGAGATCTTTGCCATTCATATGTTTTAGTTCACTACAGTTTGAACGAAGGGGGGGACACCAAAGCAAATGTGTTGGGACTCAGCCTGCACTTCTGAATTTTGGTTGCGTTGGCTACTGCATAAGTTTAATATAGTTCCATGTGGTTTTTGTTGAGATCTATAAGTGGATTGCCTAGCCCTTTCCATCATTTCGGGCCTGTGGTGTGCTATTCTGTTTTCCACGTGTTAGACCTCCTCTTCTTAACAAGACTCCATGAGTAGGAGGCACTATGATTTTATTTTTTTGCGCATGAAATTACTCAATTAGATACTAGCTTAATCCCATTTGTTGACTCTCTGTTGACCAGCCACTTGAGGGTAAAACTGAGTATATTGCACTAGCCAGTATTAGTACTCGAGGGGAAAACTGAGTACATATATTTTTCCAGTGTAAGGCTCGACGGTAGAACTGAGTACACGTAACGGTGCAGACGTGCAGTACCACGGACGCGTGTCGTGGTGCGCAGCGGTTAGGCGGTGCGCGTGTTGAGACCAAACGTCTAGCTTTTTTTAGAAACTGCCGAGACCAACCGTCACGTTGCCTGTACAGAGCCCCTTTGTCCCTCCCTCTGCACACAGTCTCATTCTCACTCACGCACGCAACCATGCCTCTCACGTCCCATGAACTTCTCCAAATCGAATGATAAAACACCAACCGCCCTACGCGCGTTCCCTGCCGGCGATGGACAAGAAGAATGCGCCGGCGGCCGTCGCCCCCGAGACCGTCGCCTCCGAGGGCGGCGCATCCAAGCGCCGCGCCTCCGTGGACTGGGCCTCTCTCAGGGCTGACGGACCACTTCACAAGATCGGGACTGCGCATCGCAAACGAGGAGTACATGGACACCTACTCTGCTTTGAGGCAAGTTTGTAGAAATTGGCGCTCAGGTTTACCTGAGCCCGACGTGCACCTGCACGAATGGATCATGGTAGAACACGCCCTTCCACGCGCTGCTGATTTCACCTTCCTCCACCTCCGCACATCCCGCTACGTCACCATCGATCTAACGGAAGTTCATGCAAGGTTCAAATTCCTCCATATCTATAGAGTTAATCTATTTTTATTTTCAATCGTAAACATCTTAGTGCTGAATGTTATCTTCATCAATATATTTTAGATACTACTTCGTCGGCTTTTGCCGTGGCGTCATCGTGCTTGCCCAGAAGAACCAGCCGCACAAGATACGGCTTCTGAACCCACTCACAAAGACATTGAATACTAGGTTTGAGGCGCATATGCCATATGTTATTCTGAAGTCAGTCGCTGTAAAGAAGTCCCCGACTATGGTCTTCGTTTCCAAAGATTACCCGGCGGAAATTGCTTGGGTCGATGAGAGCACTCCAACTAAGGGTATAGATGAAGATTGGGGAGAAGGAAGATTTTCGACCGAGCACCATTCTCTGCGTTGCATTACCCCGTTCAATGGTGAATTGTATGCAATAGCTGTGAACAATTTTGAGTTCGGAAAATTAGTGTGCACCAACAATGTCCAAGTTGGAGCAGCGCGAGCACAGTCAACATGGATACACTATTTTCATTTCCAGAACTTGGAAATAACAAGTTCTACCTTGTGAAGTCGGATGGTGCTCTGCTGCTTATGTTGTTGGACAACAAGCATTTGGAGGAAGGTCAATCATTGGTCTATCATGTGGACACTGAGAGCCGCTCTCTCCATGCTGCCAATAACATTGGCAGTCGTGCCTTCTTCGTCCATTATATCCGGTGTATCTCCGTCGACACCAGAGTGCACCCGACACTTTGACCTGGCTGCATCTACTACGCAGATTTGGGTTATATCAGAGAGTACTTTGATGATATAAAGGCCTGGGATGAGTGGCCAATACGTGTGGATAGATTAGGAAACTACGGTATGAGAAATGAACAAAGGCCATACCGTTTGGAGGATGTATTGGCTGCACACTGCAGACGGAAGGAGTTCAATGAATATTTCCTTCAGATCAGAGAATGGAGTGACGAAGAAATATATGCTGAATGAAGATCAGATTCATTCATCCTGGGGTATCCTAATCTTCATGTTGGCCATACATTGCGTCTTGTATTATTTTCAGATTAGTTTGTCGTGAACATTAACATTGTTATTGGCTGCTTTTGGCTATTGTATGCAGTTTATGTATTATACTCCGTACTTAGTTTTCTGGATTTATTATGCTGCTGTGAATTTTTCCTATACTAGCTTCTAGATTTGACTGATTTTGTTTGTAATGATGATGGCTTGATGTGGCTGTTGGCCTTGACTGCCTGAGCAGAGCAATTAGTACTGTACTTAACCAGGTGTACCGTCTTTATATTAGTATTATATTATATTACTTGACCATAGCCATATTCAAAATCAAATGTCAGTCGGGCGGCAAAATCTCCCGCCAATCCTGAAATATTTCAGACGGGTTTTTGAATGGGATAAGAAGATAGATCACGATGATAGTAACCGGTATTCAAGGTGATGATGATTTGATTTTGCACTCGGCCTTGAACAGAGGTACTAGTACGGTCTCACAATTTTTTATCATTATAGTTGGACCTTAGCCAAATTCAAAATCTCATAGCGGCAAAACTTCCCGCCCACAAAATACAAAAATTTCACACGCTTCCAAATTCCCATTCTACCCCTGTGGAGATGACAGCAAAGTCGGTTGGTGGGGGGGTATGACCGTCATTTTTTTGGATCACCACCTCCCTAGCCCGGAAACCCTCCCCAAAAAAATTCATTTCCCTCAGACCACCCACCGGAACTTCCCAAGTCCCTCTCTCCCACCTCCACGACCACCGCACCGGAACATCCCCGCCGGACTTCCTTGGCCTACCCGAGGCCTCGCGATCCTCGTCATCCGGCTGCCTGCCGGAGCCGCTTCATCGACGCCGTCATCAACCGGACCGGATCATCCCCGCCGAACCTCGAAACCATATGCTCATCCAGCAGTCTACCGCAGTCGCTTCAGCTGCGGTATCGTCCACCCCACCGGAGCCGCTTCGCCGGATCCGTCGTCCACCGCATCGGATCTTGCTCACCGACACCGCTGTGCATGAACCAGATCTGCTTCACCGGCGCCGTGCATGATCTAAACTCTTCTACTGTCGCTTTTCTATTGCTTGCCTGCAAGTTCTTGTTTAATCTTCGGGGAACCTGTTTGTGCTAACGACGCGCCGTTACGTTTTTGCAGATGAGATGGGTAACCATGAAGTGTAATGGCCGTCTCTCCAACCCCAAGTAGCACATGTTGCGTACTTCATCACCGGATCTATCAACCCCAGGAAGATCTGCTGTGACTCCCACAGAGTGCTTCTCCTAATGTAAGTCCCTTGTTTTAGCGCCATGTTCTGGGTTCAGATGCTTGTTTGTCTGAAGCTCTTTTAGTTCATTCCTAGCTATGACCGTAACACCTTGCTATTTTCTAGTTCATTGCTAACTTTAAGCGATTGAACATTTTGGTTTGCATTCCTGCTCGTAGATGTAGCCATCATAACTTCTATCTTGCTCGATCGTTGTTACAAAAATTATAGGTATTATAGTAACATCCTGCTATTATTTAGTTCATGGCCAATTTTAAGTAATCGCACATGTTGGTTCGCATCCCCGCTCTATAGCTTTTGGCATCGTAACTTCTATATTTGGTTTACATTGCCTCGCTTCGTAGATCTAGCCATCATAACTTTATCTTGCTCGATCGTTGTTACAAAAATTATGGCCTGCTACTATGTTGTTTGTGCCAATTTTTTACTCCATGAACTGTTGGCTTGCATTCCCCGTACTACGGTGATGCCATTGTTTTGTATCTACTTCATTGTAAGCTAACAAAGTAAGGACTTAGTTTGGCATGCTATCACTCTGCTATCTAGCCTGTAGTACAAATAAACTTGTCATATTACTAGATAATAATTTTGCGTGCCATCTTGTTCTTCAAAAGCTGCATTATTGACTTGTTTCTCTGACTTGGCATGACGCTCACATATGGAATGCTGAACATATTGGTTTGCATTCCCTCTTATACAAGTTCACAGGTGATCCCACTATATTCTGTATCTGGTCCATCCTAAGCTCCAGCATTAACTATCCTCTATGTGTTACTCATTACAAGTTTATATCCCGAAACATCTTGATTTGCATCCCCTTCACTATAAGTTCAGGAGTATTATTTAGTTCACGGCCAAAATGAAGTAATTGCACTTGGCACATGTTGGTTCACATTCCCTCCTCTTTAGCTTTTGCCATCGTAACTTCTATTTTTGGTTTATATTCCCTGCTCTGTAGATGTAGCCATCATAACTTCATCTTGCTCAGTCGTTGTTACAAAATTTATAGCCTGCTACTATGTTGTTCATGCCAATTTTGTACTCCCTGAACATGTTGGTTTGCATGGGACTCGACAGTAGTAAGTCTGCTGTTTCATTCTAACATGCTCTGTTATATTGGCTGTTGGTATGCGGCATGCACTCTTTGTTTGCTTATTGTGCGCATTACAATGATCTTGTTATTATGACGAAATGATGAGTTCCAAATTCTTTGGCAAACAATATTGTAGTGTCTTTGCCTTTCCATTGTTGCTGTCTTAACTTGTAATGTCTTTGTTTCAGATATAGGTGCTGTATGGACAACTTAAAAGATTGCCGGATCGCTTCATTGTATTGCTAGGTTTAATTACCATTCAATTTCTCTGGGTTCTGTTATATTTTTTCAAAGCCGTGCAGCTGATGTAATATTTAGTTAGTTTTTATAATTCTTTCGCGCATTTTTTCTTTGTTGCTTGTGGTAAGTGAGGCTATCCGACAGAAATCATTGCTGCGTAAATATTCTCAGTATCTAAAACACGAATTCCCATCCCTTAAACGGCCAATTAACCGAAATCACATATGTGCCGGCCCGCAAAATCCTAAAGCGCCTATTATGCTGGCATATAAACAGCAACTAAACGGGCTGGCCCACTTGATTTACGGTGGACCCCACACTCTAATTGGGCCGGCCCACTTGCTTTAAGGTGGACCCCACCCACTATTGGGCCGGCCCACTAACTAGTTGGGCCAGCCAATTGCTTTTGTGGTGGATCCCACATACTAAATGGACCGGCCCTTTAAGAGGAAAGTGGGACCCACCTGTGTTTTTGGCCCGGCCCACTATATTGTTGGGCCGGCCCACTTGCTATAAGGTGGACCCTACATGCTAAATGGGCCGGCCCTTTAACAGGAAAGTGGGACCCACCTTTGCTTTTGGCCCAGCCCACTATCTTGTTGGGCCGGCCCACTTGCTACATGGTGGACCCCACATACTAAATGGGCCGGCCCTTTAAGAGGAAAGAGGGACCCACCTGTGATTTTGGCCCGGCCCACTAGCGTGTTGGGCCGGCCCACTTGCTATATGGTGGGCCCCACATACTAAATGGGTCAGCCCTTTAACTGGAAAGTGTGACCCACCTGTGTTTTTGGCCCGGCCCACTATCTTGTTGGGCCGGCCCACTTGCTATATGGTGGACCCAACATACTAAATGGGCTGGCCCATTAACAGGAAAGTGGGGCCCACTGGCTTGGTGGGCCGGCCCATTTGATCTAATGTGGACCCCACGTACTAAATGGGCCGGCCCGATAGCAGGAAAGTGGGACCCACATGCTAATTGGGCCGGCCCAATAACTTCTTGGGCCGGCCCACTTGCTTTAAGGTGGACCCCACATGGTAAATGGGCCGGCCCGATAACATGAAAGTGGGTCCCACATGTTTTGTGGGCCGGCCCTTTTGCCTGTTGACCGGTCAAACGAGTGCATTCGGCCCGGCCCACATGCTTAGTGGGCCGGCCCATTAATCTTTTGACCAGTCAACCTTAGAGGTTAGGCCCGGCCCACGTAACTAATGGACCAGCCTAGCTATATAGTTGACCGGTCAAACTAAGTCAGCTGGCCCGGCCCGCAAACTTAATGGGCCGGCCTGCTTAAGACGTGGCAGGCCTCGTGTGGGTCTACCATCTACCACGGGGTTTCAGCGGTTAACGCCGTTAATCGCGATTAACGGCGTCTGCCACGTGTCAGTTTGCATGACGTCAGCAGTCAACGGGCTCCCAGAAACACTTCTGCAACGGTCCGATTTTCCGTGGCGGAAGGGCACCCAAGCGCGATGGACCGAAAAAAACGTGGTAGGACTTTGCCTGACGCAGTTTCGACAACAGAACCCATATCGTCGGGTTAGGCCCATAGGCGACGAAAAATACCCCTTAGCGGACGATTTTGAGACGTTGTCTATCAGAACTTTTCTTGTAGTGTATACCCCCGATCCATCCGGATCTCATGACCATGTTGCCTCTTTCAACGACAATGGAGGTCAAGGCGAGGACCTAAACCGTGATGAAGGCCAAGAGGACTCACAAGAACCATCTCCTCAAGCCGACACTCGCCGTGAATATCCTACTACAAGACACTTGCGTCTCAAGTCTCATTCCTTGCAAAACATCATTGGTGATCTAAAGAGAAATGTCACCACTCGGAGGCAACTTGCAAACTTTGTCTCTAGGGTGGAACCACTCAAAGTTGATGATGCTCTCAACGATCCCGATTGGTTGAATGCAATGCAAGAGGAACTCAACAACTTCAAGAGGAATGATGTATGGACTCTCATGAAGCGACCCAATCATTGCCGCAATGTTATCGGTACCAAGTGGATCTTCAAGAACAAGCAAGATGAAAGTGGCACGGTCATCCGCAACAAAGCAAGATTGGTGGCACAAGGCTATTCTCAAGTCGAAGGCGTGGACTTTGGTGAAACCTTTGCACCCGTTGCAAGGCTCGAGTCCATCCGTATCCTTTTGGCCTTTGCCTCACATCATGGCTTTAAGTTGCAACAAATGGATGTTAAGAGTGCTTTTCTTAATGGTCCTCTACATGAGGAAGTATATGTGAAGCAACCCCCGGGGTTCGAGGACCCCCATTTCCCGGACCATGTCTTGAAGCTCAAAAAGGCCCTATATGGTCTCAAACAAGATCCTAGAGCTTGGTATGAGCATCTCAACGAGTTGCTTGAAGACCGTGGTTTCCAAGTGGGGAAAATCGATCCCACTCTTTTTACTAAGAAGGTCAATGGGGAGCTTTTCGTATGCCAACTCTATGTAGATGACATCATATTTGGCTCTACTAACACAAAATTCAACGATGAGTTTGCTATGTTGATGACAAATAGGTTTAAGATGTCAATGATGGGTGAACTCAAGTACTTTCTTGGGTTCGAGATCAAGCAAATGCGACAAGGCACCTTCATTAATCAAGCGAAGTACCTCCAAGACATGCTCAAGCGCTTTGATATGAAGGATGCCAAGGGGATTGGAACTCCAATGCAACTCAAGTGTCAACTCACTCTTGACGAGGGCGGCAAGGCGGTGGATACCAAGCTCTACCGTTCGATGATAGGTTCGCTTCTCTACCTTTGTGCCTCTCGCCCGGATATAATGTTGAGCGTTGGTATGTGTGCACGGTTTCAAGCAAGTCCGAAGGAAAGCCACCTTGTGGTGGTCAAGAGGATCTTTCGATATTTAGTTGATACCCCACACTTCGGACTATGGTACCCAAGGGACACGGACTTTGCTTTGGTTGGTTTCACCGACTCCGATTGGGCGGGCGACAAGATTGATAGGAAGTCTACCTCCGGAGCATGTCACTTTCTTGGAAGATCTTTGGTGTGTTGGTCCTCGAAGAAGCAAAATTGTGTCTCCGTCTCCACCGCGGAAGCCGAGTATATTGCCGCGGCAAGTAGTTGTGCTCAAATCTTATGGATGAAGCAAACCTTGCGGGATTATGGACTCGAGTATAGAAAGGTGCCTCTTTTGTGCGACAATGAGAGCGCAATCAAGATCGCCTACAATCCGGTTCTTCATGGCAAGACGAAGCACATTGAGATACGGAACCACTTCATCCGGGACCACATTGCTCGCGGAGATATTGTACTATCCTATAGTGGCACCAAGGAGCAATTGGCGGACATCTTCACGAAGCCCTTGGATGAGAAGCGCTTTATTGAGTTGAGGCATGAGCTAAATATCATTGATCCGTCGAACTTTGCTTGACCGTCGTGCGCACATACCAATCTTACTGTCATATCTAGATGAAAGGCACGCATGGACATAGGGGGAGTGCGGTTTAAATCCATTGAGCTATCACTCCCCCCATAATGCATAAAGAAATCCAAAACATTTGCTATTTGTCAATTAAGTGACTTATGAGCTTCATGTTGAGTTGTAGTCCGTGAGTCCTAGATACATCTACGCGACCTCACAACTACTATACTCTTACACGGTGGCTTCGGCCACCAACACCCCCTCTTTGAGGTTTTTCGGTTCTTCATGACCTTGTTTTGTCTTTCTTCTTTGCCTTTCTTCTTCTTGTTTTAAGAACCTCCATCAAGCTTGTTTTCTCGTGATTTTTGCAAGCTTGGTTGTATGTTCTTTTTTCTCCATCGCTCTAGTTTCGGTACCCTCCTTTTTGGTGTTCCGATGCCAAAGGGGGAGAAGTTCCTAGGTGGATGGAGACCCTTGTTGTTTGTAGCCGTTTGGTTCTAGTTGCTCATCTTGTCTTATGGCTACATCAACAACCCTATGGAGGCATCCTATTGTGAGTTTGGGTATTCTCAAGGCTATGGTATGATAACTTCACCCAAATCTCCGTATATGATCTTATGTTGCCTCCATATTGTGCATATGCCTCTTGAACATGTCATCTATCTATGTTGCATATGTGCTTGGTTTGTAAAAACTAGGGGGAGTGATGTCTCTATAACATGTGTATTTGTATTCAAATACATATTCATGATATGCACATGTGTAGGGGGAGCTCCGTCGAGTTTTTGCAAATCTAATGATCTCATCATAATATCATTTGTTATTGTCAACTCTTGTGTTGTCATCAAACACCAAAAAGGGGGAGATTGTAAGAGCAAAATTCACACCCCAAGTTTTGTGTGTTTGATGACAACACTTGAGTAATCTCACCGTGTGCCTTGAGTATCATTGTTAGATTTGCAAGTACATGGTGACCTCGCCGGACGCGTCAAGATCGGAAGACTGAAGCGTAGTTGATAGGTTTTCTGGTTTTGTGTGTGTTTAGCGAGGTAACAAAGTTGGAGAGAAAAAGGGAAGAAAACCAGATTTAGCCAGGCCGGTACTACCGGTACCTGTAGCGGTAGTACCGCTACCCCTATAGGTACCGCTCTGAGTCTGCGCTGATTCGCCCTCCAGAAACACGCTGCGGTACCCCTGCAGTACCGCTCACGGTACCGCTTGAGGTACCGTAACGCGTTACGGTCGTACCGCTCCGGTACCGCCCTGGTACCGCTCTGGATCCAGTAAGGTCTGGACCCTATTGCGGTACCTCGAGCGGTACCGCGGGCGGTAGTACCGCTCTGTGTCCTTTGACCAGATCTGGATCGAATTTGAACTCAGAGCGGTAGTACCGCTTACCCCAAAGCGGTAGTACCGCTTAGGCCAAATCTGGACATAACGGTTGGATTTGGAGGAGCCTATTTAAGGGCCCCTTCTTCCCCAACACGATTTTATCTCTTCCCCTTCTCTCTCCTCCATTGTTGCTGAGCTTAATCCTTGTGGATCTCCTTCCCCCTCCAACCAATCTTGCCCAAACTTTGAGGATAGGTGGAGGAGACCCCGATCTATAGTTCTACCAAGAAAGATTTCACAAATACGAGCTATTCCTTAGTGGATCTTGGTGGTAGGGTTCCTTTGGTGGATCTTGGAGAAGAGTTCCTTTGGTGGAGCATTGGTAGGGTTCCTTTGGTGGATCTTGGAGAAGAGTTCCTTTGGTGGAGCATTGGAAGAGTTCCTATGGTGGAGCATTGGTGATGGGTTCCTATGGTGGAGCATTGGAGATGTGCAGCTATGGAGTCTAGCTTGGTGACGTACTAGATCCATAGGATGTTGGGAGCATCCTTGTGTGTGTGGAGCTCGCCCAAACCTTGTGAAGGAATCACCGCCTCGACCGGTGCCTTAGTGGAAGAGGGAGAGCACCTCCGTGGAGCTCTCTCAAGGAAGAGGGTGAGGCCTTCCTTCGTGGTGTGGCCACCTAGTCTCTTGTGTGAGACTAGCACCTCCTCAACGCAGACGTACTTCCTTTAGTGGAAGGAACTGCGGGAAACAAACCTTGACTCGCCTCGCGCCCCCCCGGTTGTCTCGCTCCTTACTCTCGTTATCTTGTTGATTCCTTTACTTGTTGCACATGCTCTAGAATCATTGTAGGATCACCTCTATTGCTAAAAGTCACACCTTTACCTTCCATTGCATAAAACTTGAAAAAGACTAAAACTTGCCGTAGCGCCATTCACCCCCCCTCTTGTTCGCTACGATCCATTCAGAATGCAAGTTTTTGTAAACATTTCTTCAAAAGGTTTATTTTATTCTGAAAACTATGCCCGTCAGTCTTCACAGGTTGAACAGAACTTCGTGGAGTTCCTTTCATGCCGCGTTCGCAGTTCCCTTCCCGAAACAGGGAGTGATAGTCACAATTCTGATACCCTCTGCAGAGGTGCGTTACTTTACCCCATAAGAGAACTTATCCTTGTTGCCGGCGGAGAGTATGTCCTCGTCCACACTTCCTTTGGTGTGAGGCCCAGTATAAGAACCAAGCCAATCACTGCCTTCTCCGCGACCCTGCAAACCCACCCTTTTGTCCACCCGTACACCCCCGGTAGACTTCTCCCGATAATACGGCTTTACCCACGGTGTACTTTGGAAAATCCATCATAGACCGTAGAGCTCGTCATCACACACGGATGGGGATTTAAAAGGCTATCCCAACCTACGGCAGTGCCTCCAACACCCCGCAACTCTACCAGTCCGTTGGCGTGCAGAAGGGAAAAGATACAGCTGACTTCCCCAGAGCCATTGTAGATCTTATGGATAACGCGATATGTACGGCGCTAGAATCACTGGACGGCATTGGTACTTAGTCCTAGATGAGTAGTACCCATGCAATGGAACCTCCACCATATCAACACATACCATGGTTCCATTGCCCACCACATAGTCATATTCATAATTGTAAAATGATACTTTGCTTTTTAATGCAAGAGTGATAAGTATAGTACTTTGCATATAGTTTGATACAAATAATCAAATGACATGAGCAAGCGATCAACTTGCCTTTCTTGACTGCAAGATTATGCAGGCAAAAGCTTCGATACGTGAGAACTCCAAATGCTGAAATACCATCATCGTCCGGTAAGGACAATGTTTAAAGAACTGGCAAAGATACTATAATGCATAATATGAGATGCAATCGTCCCGAGCGTAACCTAACCTCGATGATTTGGGATGGATGAGTTGTAAAGATTTCTTTAAGGTGTGTTGCACCTTTTAGGATGGTTCTCAAACAAGGTTCTTATTAGGATTGGTTATATTAGTATCATAACCAAGTAATATAATGCATCATAACATACATATACACAAAAGAATAATGGTTGAACAATATGTAAAGAGTAGTTGTCATTTTTAAGTTCTATAGTACAGGGTTGATGATTACTTATATTATACCTCAAAAGAATAACTTTTGAAGAACATGTTAAATAAGAATATGAACTACTATATATAGGAGCTATGGCTTTCTAGGGTTTACTATTGGATTCATTTAATCCTCTAATAGGAACTAGTTGAATCTTAAATAGAATTGGTCTATATGTAGCAAGTATTAGCAGGTTTATTACTATGGTTGATTATGGGTATCATATCAAAGAATGATGGTCAAGGTGTTGCTATGAGTTAGGGTTTACTATGGCTTCACATTTCTTCACTAAGTAATCACTTAATGGTTTCTAAGCTAAGTGGTTTATTACTCTCTAAGTAGGGTTTAGTGGGATAGGACCATGTTATGTGAATTATTACACAAGATTGGTATTAGGATGGATCTCCATGGTTCTATTAGGGTTTGATGGTTGAGGTTGATCCTAATGGTATGATATATAGGAGTGGTGATCAATGGTACTAATTCAATTAACAAGTTAGGGTTTGCTCCTAAGTGATACTAGAGAATCATATAGGTTTTAATTAAGAATAGGGACATGAAATGATAATTTCATGTGACTTGGTTTTATGCTAGTGGATCATAAGAATGCATTAAATTGTGGCTTATTAGGGTTCTATATGTCAAGTAAATCTCACATGATCACATGTGACACATAATTAGGGTTTTGGAATTGCTTCTAAGGTGGAATGATCACATGAAATAATGGGATCCAGGTCTTACTCAAATTGAAACTAGGATTTCTAAATTATGGTACAACTCCTAAAATGATGAGTGGTAATAGAGTTGTGGTTACTAATTACTTTGAATCAAAATTAGTAATGGTTTAACATTTTATTAATTTTTACAAGATTTAATAATTAGAGTAATTCTTATTTAGGTTTAATTAAGAATCAGGGTTTAATAACTGTTATTAGGTTTAAAGTATTTAACTTGTTGACTTAAGATGTTTAAGTAAACAATTGTTGGGCTACCAAAATAATATTGGCTTTTAATATTTTCTTGAGTTATTACTATTTAAAGAAAATGGTAAATGGTAATTTGCAAATTAGGGTTTATGAATTACCACTAATAATTAAGTTAATGCAAATATGATAAATAAAATTAATCTTAACATTTTACTTAGTTACTGAATAATTAAAATTTAATTTTTAGACTTCACTAATTATTGAATTCAAATTGTATTTTAAATAATTGAAATGGCATAATTAATAAGGTTAAAAATAAGTGAATTTTGATTTTGACACACATTTTTGTTTTATATTTTATTTGAATATAGTTTATTTTTGTGGGCATTTTTATATAATATTTGCATTTTTCTGAGTTGAAATGAATTTTATACGATTTTTCAAAGTTTCAGCAATTTACTGGAATTTGAAATAAAACTAAAATACGAAATGTACCCGTTCACTTATACCCGCAGAGACTGACTGGTGGGACCAAAATACACGTCAGGTGCCACGTCGGAAAGGACTGGTCAAAATTGACCGTGAGCTTTGACATCACCGACGTTTAAACGCCGGTGGCCAGAGCACGGTGGCGCCGCCGCTACAAGGGACCCCTGGATGCGTGGTTGGTACCAATCGAACGAGAAGAAGACGAGGAACACGGTGGTGGTGGATTGAGCTATTGGTCGTCGGAACCATGTCGAAAAACATGTCCCGCGGCGGTGCTCTCCGGCGAGGTATCGAAATCGAGATAGAGACGGAGCTAGGAAGCAAAAGTATGCTCTACTGACGCACAAACTCACAGTGAGTCCGATGGTATGATCAGCTCCGGCGATGGTCGACGGAGACGACGGCGATTGGCGATCTCCCGGCGAACCCGACGGAAAGGGAACGCAAAAATTCTTCCTCGACTTGGCTTCCCCCGATGCTCTACTCCTCCAGGATGCTCTACGCGGCCAGGCGCTTCCAACGAGCCACGGCACGGAGCTTGGGGTGGTCTCCTCCGTCGAACTCGTCCTCGACGCTGGTGACAGTGAATGCAAGATAGTGAGGAATAGAAGGCCACTGAGAGGGATTGGATAAGTGTAGAGGAACAAGGAGATCACGGTGATGCTACTGAGGTATTTATAGAGCCAGAGGAGGTCGGCATGGTCATTTCCTCTCCGGCGATGGCTAAGATGTGGCGGCAACGTCGGCGAGGTTCTGTGCGCTGATCTTGATGATTTTTGGATAGGACAGACGTGAGGAAGATTAGGCGAAGCTCTGAGTGCCTCTGCAGCGTCCAGGGCGTCCCTATCCATGGCGAGAGACGTGGTCGGTGCTGCTCCATCGCGCTGTCGATGCCGGGAAGGAAGACGACGGCCCCCTTTTGTTTTCTACCAGTGGCGAAACGGTAAGTGGTTTGGGCTGGCTTCACTCGTGGGCTGAGCTGCTCCTGGGCCTAGGCTTTGGGCTGCTGCGGCCTGAACAGGTAGGTTTCCCTCTCTTTCTTATTTCAAAATTTTATTTCTGTTTTGAATTTGATATTTGAATTCAAGTTCATTTCTGCTTTGTTCTTGCAGGTTCTAAATTATTTGGACATTAGTATAATTTGATAATGATGCTTACTGCATTATGTTGTTGTTTAAGTAAACATTTAGTATTTGATTAAATTTGTGTTGTTTGGAGGCACAAGTTAAAAATGCAAATAGATATGAATTTTAGAGTTCAACTCAATTGCTTTTAAATTTATAAACCAACTCTGTTTAAATGCTTTAAATTTTAGAACATGTGCATGGTGAACATATTCTATTTTGCAAGTGCTTAGCAACATTGGTTGTTCATATGCATTCTAAATTATGGCTAGAGTTTCATATAATTGGTAATGGGGTTGGAATTGTGTTATGATTGTATGTGAATAATTATTTCTATGGTTTTAAGAAGATGGCTAAGAAAGTTCTATAATCACTAATCAACTTTAGCTTAAATTATTTAAGATAGATCCTATGCTTATCATGGTTAATTCACTTGCTAAGGTGATGGTCTAAACTATTACACACTATTCCATTTGGCCAACTAAGCAATTTACTTGGAATACCAAATAGAATTGGATATTTGTTTCCCTCTACTCACCATATGGCATTTAGTCCTAAGTATATATGGCTTTGTTTATACTTGTGATCAATGATACACAAGTTAGGACATAATATTTTATGTGGGGTGAATCCTATGTGGAAGGTTTAGGGTTTTGCATATGCTTCACTAATTGAAGTAGGAAATAGGCATGAGGCATGGCAGGGTTCTATTTGTAATCTAAATTTATACTTGTATTGAAACTCAAATTGGGTTTAGGGTTTTAGTGATCACCCAAGTGATACACAACTAGGATTAGGTATGAGCATAAGCTTGGTTATGTTTAATTGGCTAGGGTTCCTCCTCACTTAGGTAGAATTATTGTATCAAGGCAATGATAGGTTTGTCTCAAGTGTTTGGATAGGCAAGATTTAAATACCATATCATTACTACTCTATACAAGGCATGAGTATTGGTCTGGATTAACTACTATTGATATATTTATCATTTCCTGCGATGAATGAGATCTATGGATCACATATATAGATTTAACTTATCATCTCAATTTATAAAGTAAGATCGTGCATTAGACATGATCCACTTATTCCTTACTAATCTCTCTTCTTTAATACTGCTCTCACCACACTCACTTAGATTCTTAGGGTTTATGATCATCACCCAATTTGTAATGATCAAAGTATTGACCTTATAATTATTCACTAATGAATCATGGTTCTCTCTCCAAGATCAAGTATTAGTCCATACACTTGGGTACACCTCATAATTTGAGCTCTCTTGGATAGATAGGGTTTCTCTAGGGTTTATGATCATCACCAAGTTGTAATGATTATAACACTTGTCTCTCTCTTGGATCACTAGTAAAAGAGGTTCTTACTTACTATCAAGTGTGAGCTAGGTCAAGTAGGGTTTAATGCTTGACTTGTACTCCTTATAGCATTGATTAGCATTAATGGTTTACCACACATAGATAGGGTTGAATATTAAACTAGGTTCTACCCAATGGATAATATGAGCATATTAATGATTCTCTCCTTTCTCTGAGGTTTAATGGAATGAGTTGGCAAACAAGGTTGGAATAGTCAAGGTTTAATAAAGAATGATTATGAATGTTCTTGACATGGATTCCTTATTTCAGTTGAAAAGATATACCATGGGAATCATGGTAGAAATGTTTATTTAGTAAAGACATGGAAAAGATAAGTGAAGCATAGATTCTTAATTAGTTGTGTTCTTTGATTTATAGTTGAATAATTATTCATGTGTTGTTGTTAGAAATGTCATGTTGAGATCTTTTATAAGATCTTGTAGTTGATCCTTACTTAAGGTGTTGTTTGTTGTAAAGCTAATTCTATTTGATCTAGCCCATAGATCAAATCATCTCTACCCAAAACAAGGTTTTAGCAAAGATCACAGTGAAGTTTATAGCGCTTGACTTGATGATCTACTTCAATTCCAGCAAGTCAAGTGAAACTTCGGTTACTGTGGTAAGTTTTATTTGAAAGCGCGAAAATTCCCCGGATTTTCTATGCATGAATACAAAGCACACTTTGGTGTTCTCTCATTTTATTGCCTCTAAACCTGGGATATTACACACATGTCCACATGACATGAGGAGCCATGCATGTAGTGTCGCATCATCGGGTTAGCTACCCTAGTGCCACTATATCCAGCGACCTCGATGCTCATCACCACATATGTTCATGTGAACTACCTTCTCCCTAGATTCCTTCATGTTTATGTCCATCAGTGTGTTATGCTTAGGGCATCTCCAGCAGCGCAACGCACTTCGGACGCTCAAATTGTCCGTTCGCATCCGTTTGCGTCGCCTGGCGGACGCCAAAATGACTGGGAGGGACGAAATGTCCGTTTGCGTCGGGGGCTACCTCCAGCGGTCCGACGCATTTTGGACATGCAACTGTTTTTTTTTGTGCTACTTCTTTTCAATTTTGTTGAATGATCAAGTTTTAAACGCGAAAAAGTTGTACTCATGGTGTCATGTTGGTCCAATCGAATAGATTATATCCTAAACAATTAACCGGATACTTCAATCGACTAGATTCAAACATATTTAACATACAAAGAAGAAGAAATTTAAAAACATATAAACTAAAACTATTTTTTGGCCTTCTTGTTAGAAGGCCCTGCCTCATCGTCGTCGTGGAAACTCCTGCGCCTCTTGCTTGTCACCTCCTCGTCGGAACTGGAGGATGACGCGCCCGTCGAGGAGTTGAAACTGGAAGAAATGGCTCTTCTTCGTCATCGTCGGTGAACGGACGACGACGCGCCGCCCGCGCCAGCGCCCTGGACTTCTTCCTTGCCGCCGCCTTGTCGTCTGCCGCCTCCTGCGCCTCCAACCGGGCGAACTTGCTGTCGGAGTCCTCCTCCTCCTGGCCCTCCTCGTCGTCGTCGGCGTCGCTGGCAGCGCCGCCTCCGTCCTCCTCCTGGCCTTCGCTGCCATTGCCGCCTCCGTCCTCCTCGTCCTCACTCGGTGTGGAGGCAGGGTAGCTGGGCGTGGAGCCCGGATCGCTTGGCGTCGCCGGGGATTCCCACCAATGCAGTAATCCGGGCGACTTGCCCTCGCTCTCCGACTCGGACGGCAGCGTGTAGTCGCTCATGGTGTGCCGGTGTTGGAGAAGAAGAAGAAGAAGAGGAAGAAGAAGGAGGCGGTTGAACTTGAATTACCGTAGACGTGGGGGTTATAATCTGCGCGGATTAACGGCGGCGCGTATAACGAAGAGGCCGGTGGTTGCTCTTCCGCGGCGGTTCGGCGCTCCACTGCGGCGGTTCGGCGCTCCATTGCGGCGGTTGGTCGCCGCGGTTGCCACACCGCCGTGCGCTGTGAATTCGAGGCCGATCGAACCTAGGTCGCTGCCATGCGGGCCCATGGGGACGCGAGCGAACGCTCCGCGTGAACGCCGAGCGTCCGCGGAGACGCAAACCTGGCGCATATTTGGGCCAGGTTTGCATCTCCGCGGACGGCCCGGTTCGCCCCGCTGGAGGTGGTGCCAGACGCATTTCCGATCCGCGCGGACACAAACGGTCGCTCAGCGTCCATTTACGTCGCGCCGCTGGAGATGCCCTTATGCCTCGAATTAAGAGCATATTTGGTTCGCGGGATAGTAAGCACCGGCGCGTGTCTAGTTGGGTGCGCCGGCAGTAAGCCTTGCGGTTATAGGTGTTTCCCTAGTAGTGGCAATGTCATGCCTACCGAAATTTCAAATGATTTTCTATTATGCACCAATGTTTGTTTGATTTCATCACATGAAAAATAGAGAATTCTGAATGAGAGATTGAGCGGATGTTAGATTTCTTATAAATCAAGCGCAATGGACTTTTAAGAATTCTTTTATGACATTCAATCCTAATAATCAAACAACCACCATTTATAGGATTCCACCCTTGTTTCCTTTTTTCTCCCATTCTTTTAGATTTGTGCCCGAGTCTTAACAATTAGGATGTCCGACTAGATTCCGGATTCAATTTCATCTAGGACCCCAAATTTTGATACCTTGGTTCGGTCAGCGGCGATCGACAGAAATCTAGAAATGCACATCCATCATGCATATGTTGAAGGAGATTAATGTTTGCTTGTTCATCTGATTCGAAACATGTGCCTGCTCGAAATAATCAAAATCGTTGGGGATTTCCGTACGAATTATCATTGTCCATGCGACTTGTTCTTCATCGGACTTTGTAAAATGTATCTGACCTCCAGGACGTTTTCTGCATATATTGTGTGCACTGGCGTGGAGAAGCGTGACATCTGGCCGTTGACAGTACTAGATCCAATTGTCTAGGTAGAAAAAAAAATCAGGTTTGCAGAGACTATAGTCAGCTGACGCGGCGTCCCCGTTGCAACGCAGTCCATGTTCCGAATCTGGGCATAAACCGCAGAACAGCAACAGTAGCTTCACAGAATCACAGGCCAACAGCACCTTCGGCGGGGTAGCTGAGGTCATGGGACGGTGCATGCACCGCACTAGTGCTAGATCGGAGCGAGCTCGCATGCCACGTGGCCCGGTGCCCACGTGGTTTTATCACTCCATCATTCATCATGATCGATCAACGGAGAGCTAATACATATGGGTTGAAGCTCATTTAGTCTAACTAGTAAAAGTGCACGTGCGTGGCACGTGTAATATACGACATAAATTAAATTTAGTATGATTACAAAACTTACAACTTCAAAATATAACAAAACCTTCACACATGTTTATGACAATGTACTTCTGAAATATTTAGGTAACCAACAAATTCAAAAATTCTTTCAACGCACACATCTCTCGGCTCTCACGTGTCTAATTGTTGAATTAATCTTTTTTTTAGTTTTGTTCATTGAGCCACTTAAATAGGCCCAATGGTGTAACCACCATTTCGTACACATACGACATGGTGTAAAATTCATTAAGCGCAAAACGGAGGATAAAATGAAGAATAGGATATATGAAAGAGATTTTTTGAAAATACAATGACACATAAATAATTTAGAAAAAATTTGTAATGGCAAAAAAGTTATTTACTCCAATGAAGGAACACCATCAACCATTACGTAAAACAATATCATGATATCATCGAGCCAAATACATGTTTAGTAATGTTAAACAAAACATTTCACATAAAGTTTAACATGGACAAATCACATGTTTTGACGATTAATTTAGTGTATAATCAAGTGAAATCTTCAAAATAATATTAATAGTTTTAGTTATAATTCAAAAGCAAACATGATTTTAAAACTCCTAGTTATAATTCAAAAGCAAACACCCTTTTTTCAGAACTGAAACAGAAGAGATACTCGATTGGCCATATAAAATTATGGAATTGGTCAGTACGACGGAGCTTGAGCCTGCGCTCCCTGCCTCCAGCAGCTGGCAAGAGGGCCGCTGCCTCCCCGGAGCTGGTGCGAGGACCGTCGCCACTCCAGCCTCCCCCCTTCCCCGCCGCCCCCGCGAGCTCTGGCTCGCGTGATGCCTCCCGCCGCTTGCGCCATTTCAGAACGCCGACGGAGGTGGATGCGCTGATCTTCTGTCCACTGGATCAGCGGCCATGGCGATAGTGCGTGCTGGAGGGATCCACAACGCTTCATCCTCCTCCCGTGGGACAAGCTGGTGTATCGACGCAAGCGCCTCGGGACGCCGGCGAGGAAGCTCTGCTCCGGCAGTTTGGCCGTGTCGCGAGCCTCCCAGAGTGGATGGTCGACGCGCCTTCCCACCTCACCTCAATTAATCTCTTCCGGAGAAGCCTGCCCGAAAGATCGCCCCCATCCTAGGTTCGTCAGTTCCCTCTCATCTCCACACTACTTGAAATCCCTAGTATTATTCGATAACACCATACTTCAGTCTGTGCAGTTCATATGCCTTCTCCCAATTGTAAATAGGTTGGTGTCATGCACTGTAAGCTTTCACATGGATGTTTTGCCATCTCAATGAAATAGTATTGGCTAATATATGTAATTGGTACTACTGATTGTGCTCGCTATGTAGTGTTTTGTGGTCATTCCAGGTCCTCGCAACAACCACTAAACTGATCTTTGGTGATTGCTATTTTTTGCAGGGATCATTCTTCCATGGTGCTATTTTTTTAATGCCCCACTTAGGTAACTTCGCCATTTACTTAATACTGAAGTATCAGAGTATGAAAAAAAAGTCTGCAATGCTTAACTCGTTTCCTTCATTTCAACTGTTTAATAGGTGTATGGTATTGCTGAATTCATGAAATCTAGTGGAAGTCCTGGAATGCATTTCCAGTATGATACCAATTCAGACAAAAAAATTCCTGCATCTGACCTGCGAATGAACCTTTCAGACAAAATAACTGCAGGTGCTATCAATTTGTTTGTGGTATCAACTAAACATTAGACACAGGCGCTTAGTACCTCCTGCAGGTGTTCTGTATGTTTGCGTGACTCCTGATTGTCCAGTAACTGGTGTATCACAAATCATGTTCTCGTCATTATCAGGGCTAGTTGACTGTTTTTTAAGTTCTCGTGCTTGTCGTCTGCGCTTGGCAATTTCATCTTTATTCTTTGCATAATACTCTCTATTACGTTGCCTCTTCAGCTCTTTAGGATCTGCATATATGGTACAACTTAATCACCTCTATTTAGCAACACCGCTTTGAACACATTGACAGTTAATCACCTTGGTTTTGCATGTTTGCAATGTCCGGAAATGAGGCGCCGCTCAGAATACACTGTTGGAAGCAAAATAGGAGCAGTCACATGAAAGCAATCGGTAAGCTCGGAAGACATATACTATTTTGCAACTTTTGAGGCAATATCTATTTCACAGCAATGATTTGAACCACTCCAATATATAGAGCTTGTGACAACAATGACTTCAGGAAGCACTACAAAACATTAAGAGCTCGTGATAGCAAAGATGATTTCAGGAACCAGAGGTAGATTCTAAATGAATCTGGTTGTTGTATATATTGCACAATTCATAGCTGTATGGAGAAAACCAGGCGTAGATGGTAAAATGTATCGGTGTATTGGAAGAAACCTGGGAATGTCCGGCGAGGAACGGCGGACGGCGTGGCAGCGGAGACAGGGGAGACAGGTTGATTGGAACTCGGCGGGGGAAGTTGGCTTCGGGTGGCAGGAGCAACAGGGCGTCAGGTCGTTTAGAGCATGGCGGCGTGTTCTCGTGGTCGACGACAGGGAGGTCGGCGTCGCGCAGCGGCAGCGTCGTGAGAGGGCGGCGGCGTGTCGCAGTTCCGGCGTATTGGCAGTTCCCCCGTCCGCGTGAGCACGAAGAGGACGGTTTGGAGGAGTCAATCAAAACTTGATTAGCGGGATTGTTTTCGTTTGATTAGCGGGATTGTTTTCTTTGATTAGCGGGAATGTTTATTTTAGACAGACTTGATTTACGGGATTGCTTTAGCGTCCGGGCTGACAATGTGTTTTAGAGAACAATCATTGTCCGGTGGATGTGATATTGACGGTGTAAATCATTTGGATCACCCCACTCTGTGTCTTTTAATAGTAGTAGTGATGACAATGTGTTTTAGAGAACAATCATTGTCCGGTGGATGTGATATTGACGGTGTAAATCATTTGGATCACCCCACTCTGTGTCTTTTAATAGTAGTAGTGATGAATCCTAGAAAATCTAAGAGGTAATACATTCAGTAAACGGAGAAAGAGTTAATAAAGGCATGTCTTCTACATCTACCAAGTGAATTAAAAAAAAAGTAGCAAGTTCATAAACACTCCCAATCGCCCCGTCTTGCGACGCATCGCATGAGCATCGCGTTTCATCAACTGAGTTCAAATTACAACCTACTTTCCGTTGAAGATTACTTTTTTTTTCGTGATGTGCGTGTCAAATAGGCATGTGAATCCTTGACACGTGCCCCTCTTATTGCACCACGTGTGTTCTCGCCTATCATCATGCATCAGAGAGAACGGCACAGACTAGTCCACGACTTCAAGCAATCACTCTTTGTCTCTTTCGCGTTTGCCATTTTTTGTTGTTGTGCTACTTCAAGGCTCCCCCTTCACCGGCGATCGCGTGCACAACCTTCGGAAGAGCATGCCTCTAAAATTTTGTTCCTTAAGATTTAGCACCGGGAGAGGGTTAGTTAGGTTTTTGGAGAGGACTATTTCGTCTATGAATTCGATGTACGTCTATGACCTATTCTCCAAGATGGCTGACAACGACAACGGGGTGTTGCGGTGGTGGTCTTCTTATTTACACCCACCAGTATTTGGTTCATATTCAGATTGCTACATACTTATGGCGATCTATGTACTCCAACACATGTACTCAAAAATTGCGATTACATTCGCGAACACCGCCAAAAATTGCGTAATATGCATACAAGACATACAAGTATCAACACATAACATGGGGCGAGATGTGTAGAAAATCTGTTTAATTGGTGATCTGATGATCGTGCCGACACGGAGATGAATGCAAGTGGCGGCATACCGAAGAATGTGCTCCATATATATACATACGTTGCAGCCTGCAAGTGATAGACAGCTTGGTTGAAAGCAATGGTTCTGGCCAGCTTCGATGGGTTGATATTTGAGGACTTGCACGCAACTAGCTCCACATGATCGCTGCCCTCGCGGAAATGGCCAGATCCATCGATGCATGACTATTTGTATACTTCGAGTTGAACTTGGACTGATGCGTGCTGCATACGCACGTATGACCAATGATTAATGGAGAGGAGAAGTTTGGTGAAGATCGGACAAAACACAAGTCTCACGAGTCACGAGCTATACATATGTACCATTCCTCTTGAACTAGCAGTCTTCCTGAATTCAACACAAGTTTGGTCCGTATAAATAAACAAGTAGACGATCTGTCTGGTCCATGTACCCGAGAAAAGTAAGGACGGACATTGAAGAAAATAAATACTGAAAATGACGGGGTAACATTCTGCTCTACTGTATAAAAAGAAAACAAATATTGATACTAGTGCTGAACTGCTACTCCCTCCTTTCCATATTGGTTATACTAAATCAACAATAACTAGTATGAAATGAAGAGAGTAGCAAGGGGGAAATTGGAAGGACTAGGTAGTAGGCATATGATGGCAAGTGGTACACTTTTATTTTTGAAACAAGGCAAGTGGTACACTTGAAATGCGTCAAACATCCATTTTCTGTAATCCCATGTTGTCCCCGCGTTGGGCATGGCCCAGTGATGGGCCCCAACTAGTTTGAGGTTAGCATCATGGGATGATGACGTTTCACACAATTTCATTCCATTCAAGCTACGGTACACACAAGGCCAAATATGTTGTTTTTCCCTCGATAAAGAAATTTATTACTCCTACCCATGGAGATCCTTGTACTCCGACACCAAAAACTATAAATTGCAAACAAACGACTGCTAAGCTCGACAAATGGGGAAAAAAAGGAAAAGCCCGGTGAAAGAAAAATGTCAAACATGTCATCATGTATAGGAAATGCCAATGTAACATTCTACTACCTAGAGATTGTTGTTGCAATAAAAATAGTTGCACAACAACGAGGAGCAAGAAGACTCAATATTTGGAGCCATATCTCCAATTAGAAGCGAGTAACATGTCTCACATAACCATTGCTAGGTTCAACCAATTAAGATGAAATCAAGGGTTCACTTGGTAGGCAGGTAATGTTGCTCCACAATGACCCCTTCAAAAACAATGTCACAACACGTTGAGATTTTTCAGGCCCAACAAGCAAAGGATAGACCTAGGACTTTTACCCCCAAAGTAATACATAAGCTCAGCTCCTTGCCAAGTATCAACACGACTTCTTTGCTAGACCTACAAAAACAGTACATATCACCAAACCACGTTGTCATCCACCACACATTCCTCATTCGGCTGCCATCAACGCAAACAAGAAGGCCCGGCTACAGGCTGCAAGCATAATCGGAGGCGAGAATTAGATCTAAAAAATCGTACTTTGTATTTACGAGTTTTCAAAAGTTTTGAATAAATTATGCTCATATATATCACATTGATACTTGCTCGTGGGTTTTTCAAGAAAAAAAATCAACCATATGGAACCTATATAAAAAGAAAAAAATGGAACTTGAATAGGAATTTTGCGCAATCCTTACACTCTACCTTGGTCAGTTGTCATTTTTTCCCAAGTTCATACTTTCGTAGTTAAATTTCAAACTAGGCATGCACATACGTACATACATCCTTTATGTGGGTCCATGTTACTACACCATTGGCTTTGGGTGATAACCCTCAGTCCAGTTTGCCGGACCAGGGAGCAGCGATGCCTTGGCATCGTGACCTCTTTGGAGGTGTCGTCTTAGGAGATTTTGTTCCATACCGACTGGTCTTCGTGGTGACAGGTTCATATGCGACGATGATGTGGTTCTCAGCATGGTCTTGGCTTGCACGGTGGTGTGTTAGGAGTCGCTCTTCTTTCGCGGTCTGGTTTCTTGGTTCTATCCGAACTCTGGGTGAGCCTTTCAATCATCTGATGTGTCTGCGCCCTTCAAACCAAGGCGAGAGGGCATGTGCCTCTTTGTTATGGATAAATAAATTGACAACTATGTCCTTTGTCTAAGCAAATGATGGCTTATTCCAGCGGTTGTGACTACAACTTGGCACTACATTCGCCTCTTCCTTAGTCAGCGAGCGTTTCTGGAGATCGAAGACTTTGGCTGTTTCGAGCTACATGTTTTCGTTAATTTCTTGTGTGAAGATCGGGAAGCCGTCGAGGTGCCGACGGCCATAAGCCATCGGTACATGCCATTTTCCGGTCGGCACAATACTCTCTCAGCACAGTCCATTTGGCCGTCAACACAACAACCATCGTCGGCACAACCCCCAGGTGGGCCCGGCGGAGGCCCAATGGCCATACTCACACTACTCCCATCCCAACACGCTTAACTTGTTTGTTCCTTCCAGATAAGCTTTCGGTACATGAGTTATACTTTGTCGACAATAGTACACTATCAATCCTATTAACCTTTGGGTCATGATATCACATTTCTTTATCATTTGAATTCTAAATAATTATTTGGCTAAAGAACAATGAATATATTATTTTTTAATAATAAATCTTGAAACAATAAAATAAATTTTTATTTTTTTATCAAAATCTAAAACCAGAAAAACTCCTATTTCTCTTTTGATTTTGAGGATAAAAAAATCGGTAAAAATTTATGTAGATACATATTTATATAAAAAATATTTTCATCGGAGGTCGTATGCAACAAGAAAATCAGTTTTACTGAAACATGACGCTATTTTGCATAATATATCAAAATTTATGTTTGTTAATTTTCCTAACAACTAGAAAACATAATACATGGTCATTTCAAAGGATTTTATTTTTTAAAATTTCTAATATTTTCTAATATTTTTTTGAAAACTGAAAAGGCAATTTGGGGGTGCGGTGGAGCAAAAAGAAAGTTGTGTTGACGGTGTCCGAACGCCCGTTGCCTTAGCGTCACAACAGAGACCCTGTGCCAATGGCTTTTTTGTGCTAAGGACCACACCGGGCTTGTGCCGACGGCTTTCTTCGTGTCTTGTCCTGTTCAGGGACTATATCAACGGCCCCGAGAAAGCCATCGACACAGGTTTTGGCCATCGGCACCTCGTGATTTTCCTTGTAGCGGTGTAAGTATTTGATCATTTAACGCAATGTACTGTAGAACGGTAACACATACATGATGGCAGCAATATTTCTGTCGCTACCAACGGCGTATTCGACGCCTGGACTAATCGGCTGGACGCAGCTTACCCTGATCTGATTGCCCGATCGGCCGAAGGCTTGAATCTTCCATGGGAGGGAATTCCACGAAAAGAGAAAGCGCATTAGTCAACAGCTAGTAGTGGACGGCGACTACCGACCGAAATCTGCCAAACCACCACACCATTTCAACCCATAAATCCGGTGCCCCAGTTGATCCCCGCTTCAGATCTGGACTCTGTGCTGCATCTGCACACCCATATTTCTTGGTTTTCTGTTCAGGGGAGCAGTGAAAGAGATGCACTAGTCCGAGTGTGGACGACCTTGGTCCATGCTCCCAGCAATGTGGGGAGATTCCAAATGTTTGGCCTTGTGACCCCACGAAGGTGGCATTGGCAACCCTACTTCCAGGAACTTTCATGCGAGAACATGAATCACATGATAGGTGTGGCTTCAGTGGACACGAGAATGACAAATGGAGCCACTTGCATTTGTGAGTCTAGCAATTGACAAGTCGCCAAGCCTTCCTGGCCATCTTTCTCAACAGTCGTCCTACTCTAGGCAGTGTCGGTGTGTGATCTTCTCATGGCCTTGTGTAATTCTAACTGTACTCCTCCCTTTGGAAGGAAATAAGTGACATGGCTTTGTCTGATGATTAGATCAGTAATTATTGTTCGCAAAATCTTCATATGAAAGGAAGATAGAGGAGTTTTCGTTCTTAATTTAGTTTGCTTTTCAGTCTTTTTTTTTGGAATGGTGAGGCGGCGGCTATCCTCGCTCTGGTGGTGCATCTAGCGCTGACGTGGGCGCGTGGAGTTGTGTGCCCGTCGGATCTCCCGCCGGTCGGTTTTTGTGTTTGTTGGTGTGCTTTCATGTCAGATCCTTTCGATCTACGGTTGTCATCATTGGTGATGGTTGCTGCTCTGGTGTGCTGGTCCTTTGGGACCTTAGCACGACAACTTCCCATCTATCTACTACAACAAGCTCTACTACGACAAGCTTTGACTGACTTCGGCGATGGAGGGTTGAGGACAGCGGCGTGCCTTCGGCTTGTGCTAGTGTCTATAGTCGTCGCTAGGTGGTCCGAGTACCAATTTGTAATATTCTCCACTTTTTAAGCTATTCATACTACTATTGATGATTATTAATAGATCGGTGGATACGGTGAATTTCTCGCAAAAAGGAAGGCATGGCATGGCGCCACAACGTGATGAACGACAGAAAATTAACACTAGTAGAAAAAGGGGCTTTAGTCCCGGTTCGCAAGGGCCATTAATCCCGGTTGCGCAACCGAGACTAATTATGCGCGACTAAAGGCCCCCCCCCCTTTAGTCCCGGTTGCTTACGAACCGGGACTAAAGGCCCCGCCACGTGGGCGGCTGGCATGCGCCGGGGCGAAGGACCTTTAGTCCCGGTTTGTAACACGAACCGGGGCTAAAGGCTATTTCGAGTTAATTTTTTTAATTCATTTGGGTTTCTAATTATTTTTCACTCCCTCTTTTTTTTCAGAATTTCTGCTATTTCAGTTATTTGCATAATTTAGTCTCTATCTCTAACTATACTTATCTCTAGTCAAATTTCATACTCGTGGTCAAACTTCCCGCTCGGTCACCCATCCTCCCACTACTCTAGCACTAGCACGCTTAACTTCTGAGTTTCATCCCGTTCCGCATCCAAGTGCTTCGCGCGTATGTATGTGATAGTAGTATCATATCAATCCTATTAACATGTTAATCGACGTCACATTTCTTTATTGTTTGAATTTCAAATAATTCTTTTAATAAACAAAAGTAATGATGTAATAATAATCTTGAATAAATAAATAAACATTAACTTTTTAATTTGTATTATTTTTAATTTTATTAATTAATTAAATATTTTTTTTGCCAAACCTAAAACCTAAAAATTTGAAAATCTAAAAATTGGGTAAAAATGATAGTAATCTTTATGCAGGATGCAATTATTAATTTTAGGTTTAAAAAAATAAAAAATATATAAAATCCGTAATTTATAGCAAAAACTAAAATCTTCCTGCTTTTGTATTTCCATTTGGAATTTTGAGAATCTAAAAATTGGCTAACCGGGTAAACCCAGGTGAATTTGGATGTAACTTTTTCCCACGATCATTTTGATATATTATACGTTTTTTTCGACGTCGTATGCAAAAGTTGTTGCGGTTTTACCATTTTTTAAACTTTTTGTGCAAAAAAAGTGAAAATTCAAATTTGTTAATTTTCCCTAATACTAGGTTGCATAACATACAAGAATCTGAAAACATTTTATTTTTTTGAATTTTCTATCATTTTATTTTCTATTTTACAGTGCAAAAAAGGCAGTCCACGGGGGGGGGGGGGGGGGGGGGTGTGTGGTGGTGCGGGGGGAGCCAAAAATCAGAAAAACCTTTAATCCCGGTTGGGGACACCAACCGGGACTAAAGGGAACCGGGATTAAAGGTTTTTTCCTGATCGCAGCCCACTGTAGCCCTTTAGTCCTGGTTGCCCGAGCATTTGTCTCGGTTCAGCAGTAGAACCGGGACTAAAGACCCATTACTCCCGGGTCAAAGTATTTAGAGACTAATGGGTTGGGATGGAAAGACTTTTTTGTACTAGTGTAAGTAAGAAATCATGCATGCTTTTGCCATGAAGGGCCAGTAGCTTTCATGCATGCGGGTACCCTTTTCAGGCCAACATATGCTTGTGCCATGCGTCTTGGAGCTCGATCACACCGGACACAAGACGGTGTATGCGTGAATAAATCATGGGATCCGTCGCCAGCGGTGTCACACAAAAACGAGTCGACAGGTATACATGTGGATCATGTGGTGTGGGCTGTGCGCCCCATGCTTCCATCACCTCGCTGCAGTTTGCCCGTGAATGTGCATGTGTTTCTTCCCGTTAGTTTGATGTTCTTCAAACGTTGGTTACTGGCTTTTCTTTATATTTTATTTCGTAGCGCTGCTCGATTGCTCATTGCACGTAGCAACCATCCAGGTCAGCATGCATGGACGAGTCACACAACACAGGTCGGTGTATTGTCGTTTCCTTTATAGACAAGAGAAAGCCTAAGTGCCTATTTGTGTTGAAGGGATTTAATAGTAGGAATTTTGGAGGATCTCGGTTTGGATTTATGTTTCTAGAGTGACATTTTTTACCCACCATTACGTATCTGTGATACTAATTAACTCATTTAGTGGTAAATCGTTTAGATGTATTATCTTTTTTTAGAAACTCTGGAACATCATTTTCTGATGCATGTCCATTAAGCAAGGTGTGGTGTGATGGTTAAGGATTGACAACACCAGGTGGACAAGTAAAGGAACAAATGGTGAAGACTCATCAGACCTTAATTTACATACTCCTTCCATTTCATAAAACAAGGTTATATAAGTTTACTCAAAAGTAAATGATGTCTAAGTTTGACCGTGCTTTTAGACAAAAACATGAACTTGTACAGTTCTAAACAAATATCAACAGATCCACCTCAAAATATATTTCCATAAAACAAGGTATATAAGTTTAGTTAAAAGTCAATGATGTCTAAGTTTGACCACGTTTCTAGATAAAAAAGAATGAACTTGTACATTTCCAAATCTATATCAACAGATCCACCTCAAAATATATTTTCATATTGTATTTACTAAATGTTGTCAATATATTGATACTTTATCGTATATATTTGGCCTTACTTCGCAAATTTTGACTTTTGACTAGACTCATAGGCTTTTTTTTTTTGAATTTTGCAGAATTATATTGCTCCACATCAACCTAATGTCATTATTATCTAACATAACATGGAGAATGCTAAAATGGGCTAGAACCGTGTCCAAAATATCCTAGATGGGGGATTTTCGTAGAAGTTTTACTAAATGAGGTAATATGTGTCATAGATGCACAACTATGAGGTAAAATGTGGGATCTTCTCTAGTTCTATGCATAGGCGGACCTAGCATCCCTCCTGCCCGGGTGGCCGCCCAAGCTTCCGGCCGGCCGACAGGCTTATTTTCGTCCCTATTTTACATGTATTTGATACTAAATTAGCACACTAAGCCTATTGGCCCATGCTTCAAAATTTTCCTGGGTCCGCTTATGGTTCTATGGAAGCCCTTTGGACTATAAGATTGAGGTAATGTAATTCCTGTGCAATCCGTTCATATACCCTCCATTCTGCAAGAATCTCAAAATGAGCTCAAATCTTTTTTTTACAAGTCCATATCCCTCTCTCTCTCTCTCTCTCCTTATATCCTTAATTCTGCAAAATTCATGTGTTTGTTTCCTGCGCACCAACTAAAGACACCTTTTACAAAAAAAAACATATGTTTTTTTATTCATAAGTTTTGAAAATCCTGCTATATATCCAAAGTGGCCTTAGAGCATCTCCAGTCGCGTCCCCCAAACCGTCCCCCAAAGGGATTTGGGGCGCGCCGGACAAAAAAAGCATTCCAGACGCGTCCCCCAAAGCCCTTTTTTGTCCGGCGCGGCCCGATACGGTGTCCGGCGCCCCGAGCCCGTCCCCGTCCCACAGGGGACGCTCCGGGGACGCCGGACACAACGAAAAGCGAGGCCAACCGACGCGGGCCCGACCCGTCAGCGGCACAGTTAATTTAAACCTAACCGTCGCCTACCTCGCGACGGAAGTTATTCGCGCGCAGCGGCATCTTTGCCTTAATGGCGACGGAGGGGCAGGCGAGACGTCTCGTCGGTGCTGCGCAGCCTCCACGCGTCGCCGGCGTTCGCACGCCATAGCCCGTTCCCGCGCGATCTTCCCGCCTCTTCTCGTCTGTTCCCGCGCTTTCTTCCCGACGCCGGCGTCTATAAAAGGTCTCCCGGCTCATCAATGGTAGCCACCACACCCCGCCGGCAACAAACACAGCCCTCGTCGCTCCACAGCCGTCTCCTCCATCACCAGTGGCAATGGCGAACCGCCCCGGCGATGGCCACTTCCCTCCACCGCCGTCTCCTCCATTGACGAGCCGGCAGCGGCGTGCGGCACTCGAGGAGGCACTCGAGGAGGAGGCCCGCCAGCGGCGTGAGGCGCAGCAGGCGGCGGATGTAGCGGCGTTCTCCACCCCTGCCTCCGCAGCTGAGGAGGCCGCGGCGGCGGCAGCGTGGCAGGAGCAGCAGTGCGACACCGTTGCGGCGTTCGATGCCTCGACGGGACAAGAGGCGCGACGGCGCCGGTACCGGGAGGAGATGGAGCAGCGATGGGCCGACGAGCGCCGGCGCCGCCGCGATGAGCGGCAGCGCTGTTCCGTGAACGGCGTGACTCGATCGAGCGCCGGCGGCGTGAGTCGATCGAGCTCCGGCAGCCAGCGACGGCGGAGGAGCGTCGACAATGGGAGGCGGCGCTACGGCGCTATGGGGGAGGCGGCGAGCAGCGGCGGCGGCCGACGCGTTTGCGGCGGCGATGATGGAGGCGCCAACAGATGTGGAGGAGGAGGCGCCAATGGAGGAGGAGGAGGCCGAGGCGGAGGAGACCGAGGTGGAGGACGACGACGACGACGACGACGACGAGTTCGACGGTCCGACGACGACGCCCGCACCCGGACGAGACGGCCGATCAGCAACGCGCCCTCGTCGAGTCCTTCGAGTCGGAGAAGAAGCTTCGTGACGACGCCCGTGCCCTCGAAGAGGCGCATATTCGTCGCGCCATCGAGCTCTCCCTCCGTGCGGCGCAGCGAGGACGGCGGAGGACGCGCGGCGGGAGCGGCACCGTCTGGCCACCGCCGAACGCAAGGAGAGGAGGCGCGCGTAGGAGGAGCTGCGGCGTAGGGGAGGCGACGACGGGGCGGGGCCGTCGAACGCGCCGCCGGGCGGTCAGTAGTCTAGGTTTAGATGAAATCTAGCCGTTTTCATTCAAACTTTGTAATATATAATCAAAATTGAATGAAAACCTTTATTTTCGTGCACAAATATTCATTTGGGGGCGGCGTTTGGGGGACGCGGCTGGGGAGCGACGTCCCCCAAACGCGGCACGAACAAAACACGTCCCCCAAACGCTCGATCCGGCGCGGTTTGGGGGACGGTTTGGGGGACGCGACTGGAGATGCTCTTAAGTTACTTTTTTAATCTCTGCATCGAAAACAAGAAATAAATAAATGTGTTGATATAATTAAGTTTTAGCAGGCTCATATCATATCAGTGAGATACAATGTATGATAATAAACTTTTAAATGAATTCTCTTTACCAAGCAGAATATATAGACTTCCTTGTTTTAGGGGATTGAAGGCTTTTGCATTTTTTCAGGGCAGTGACGCTTTTGGTCGACAGGAACAAAAACATTGCTCATACTAGGCTTTATATATGGGCCGTTAACCTTTCCACTAGTGCGCTCTGGGCCTAGTAGCTCGCAAAATAGAAAATTGATGTTCGGGGCTATGACTCTCTGAGCACGGCGTGTCGGCGCGTCGGCGCGTGAGCGGTCCATTCAAACTGCATATTTTCTCCCGAAGCTTCTAGCACATCTCTCGATGGCTTCCCTCCAATTCACCCGGATCATCTGACTCCCGGTTGATCTGGTGTTGCGCATACATGTGCATAGTAGAGGGGCCTTGAAGAAACCGAGAAGAAACGTTTCTCCGGGAGCACACCTGCAAGGTGTTCGTCGGAATGCTCAAAACGGACTCTCCATGGACACAGTATTTTTACCAGCGGCCATTCCAATTCTCTACGGATATGCGTCAGGTAGATGGTAATGTCTCTTGCTTGATCCTAATAATGATTGTTCACCGATATGGTACAGTCTTCCACTTTGTGTTGTTTTTACTGTTTATCATGCGCTGCTTCTACGCGATAGCTGGAATGCTGATGGCCATGATCTTTGATTCTACAGTTCCTTGGACTTCTCCCTAATGTCCAATTTTAGTTTCACAACTCTAGGGGAATTTATGAAAATATAGGAGGGAGAGACAGTGTCAAGTATTTACAGGCACATTCCTTTCAAAGAAAAAACATACTTCCTCTGATCCATAATAAGTGTCAGGGTTTTAGTTGAACTAAAACCCCACTTATTATGGATCGGAGGGAGCACTCACTATTTACATTGTGAAGGTACGACCATATGAGGCATTATGAACCACGAAGCAGGAAAAACACTATATGTGATGCTGTGTGCGCTGGAGAGTGCCTTGTACGCCCAAACTGTATGCCTTCCTTAATTTCCATGTTCTTTGTACACGCTCTGCATTTACAATTTTATCCATGTTCTGTTCTGTTATGTCTCTTTTCTGCCATTCACAAAGGGATCCATGCCTGTAATTGCAACAGGGTGCATTTATTATCGGTGCAAATTTTAGATAAACATGAATAGCGCCTTACCCAGATTCATGGTACGCTACTGCTGCATTTATTGTTGGTGCAAATTTTTGATAAACATGAATAGCACCTTACCCAGATTCATGGTATGCTACTAACCTTAATCAACCCAGTTTCAGTTCCACAGAAAATGATGTCATTTGCGGCGAAGATGCTCGTTATCTTGCTCCCTGCAGATAGCCTTCCAACTTTCTGCTGCTTCTCTCTCAACCATATCTGTCCAGATCCATAAGCACAAGCATAATCAGGTTTGCAAGTTTTGTTTGCAATCTAAGACATCAGAGTGAAGGATGTGTTCGGGTACCTGTTACTTATTACTATACAGATTACTGACATTCATTGTTACCAGCATAATAACAATCTCCCATAAAATAGAAATAATAATACTAACAAAAGTAATGCTAATAACCCTCAAAAAAAGTAATAGTAATAAAATCACCTGGATGATACTAGGGCTTTTATTGCAGGTCAAGTAGATGAAGTCCTCCACCACTGCCATTGCATCTACGTTTGTTCCCTTTGATATTGGCATTGTCATTGCAGGCTTGCATCGTTTTTTCCAGTCCTAAAAATAAAACCATGATTAGAATTATTTTTTTCGTATAATGGTTTCTAGAGGTCAAATTTGATCATTACCTTCATGGCAGATCCCTCCACTTGAGAACCAGCACAGTACATCCAATCTTTATATACTACAATGGAGCTAATGGATTGCTTACTGATTCTCCAGCTTCTTGTAGGTGCCCTTATCTCAATCTTCGATTCTACTGATACATCTAGTTCCTGATGACATGTTTTATGTTTCAGATTCCATGTTCCTAGGTGACATTACCGTCATGGTAATAACAAAGCTAACCTGTATACTCAAGTCTCCGCAGCCGAGGTAAGCTTTGCCCTGAAAAAGAGCTAGAGACTTTACATGCTTGCTCTTGTAAAATGTCTGGGTACTTCTTGCTGAACAAGAGAACTGTGGAAGTAGTAGGAATTCAAGTTAGAAACATTGTTTATTACTACACATTCCATCACTCATTGACACAATTCTTGAGACCATAGGAATCAAATGTGCACCTTGAGAACCTTTTTCTGTGTAAGCACAATTATTTTGTCACCATAAATACCAAACTTCTGCACAGCATCTTTTATTCGAATCACCTCAACACACTCAAGCTTACGCTGTGCCATTTTCCATACCTACGAAGTGTACAAATGAGAATAGTAATTAATGATATTTTTATTAATTTCCCTTTGTTGTTGATTGCATTACCTACCCGAATAGATTTGTCAGAAGATCCGCTCAAGAGTTTTTCTCCAGATTCTGATAGTGCAAAACAAGTGACTGCTTTCTTGTGCTCTTTAACCTCTCTGCTGATTACTGCCCGCTGGCCTTTTATATCCCATGCCTGTATAGGAAACACGAGTATTAGGAACTTTAATTAGGGAAACATTACAGTGTTACATACTGTCGTTTTAATGGTTATAATTCTGAGGAAAATCATTGTTTGTTTCCCAATTATGAGTTATCTATTGTCATGTTACATTTGTGTTCTTCTGTTGATTTATGAGTTGGAAAGTCTACTGAGATATGGAACATAGCATTACCCTGATGGTGCCATCGAAATAACCAACAAAGAGCTGCCCTCTAAAGAATGTTATAGCAGTTGCTGCTCCATTGCCAGGTTGACCAATCTCTAGGATTTGTGTATGCACACATGATACACTCTGCACTGACAACTTCAGTTAATTAGAATTCATGTAAAAGTAAAGCTTTGAAAGGGCGAACTGGAGTCCATTCTTATTAGGTTTGCAATATAGCACATCATTATTCAGATTAGAAGGGACTAAAGCACCATGGTAAAATGATAAATATAAGTAAATAAAGTTCAATAAAAAAAATAAGTAAATCTACTGAATGTTCAAGATCTCGCTCATCAGTTGTGATCCAGAAAGAATGGGAAAACAAAATAAATAAAGAGAAAATTAATTAAATTTTAACAGCACTTACTGGTCTCCTGGGGAGGTAATAATCTGTAACTTGGAGTAACTCCTCAGCCATCCATGTGAATGATGAAAGCCTCCTAAGAGATTCTCGTGAACTCTCTGGTAAGCTCATTAACTTCTGCTTCCCTGAATTTAGGGAAACAAATCACATCTTAGAATAGTGTATAACTTGGAGTATTGCATTGACCATTCTTGTGCACACACTTAGGCTAGTTAATCTTTACATTCCAAAATCTTAATATGCAGTGTACTACTAGTAATTCAATACCAAACCATTCTAATTTAATTTTTAAAATAGGTAATGAGAAACCTTCCTTACCTTTTCCAGACGTGTAGTTATAGACACACATGCACGCCAGAAGCTTTTCATCAAGCTCACATCCCGGATGAAGGTGGCGCACTATGTCATGCAACAAGATCTCGCAAGCAAAATATCTTACATCATTTTCACCAAAGGAAGCCAGCTCACTTCCAAGCCATGCGGCACATACAAGGCAGTCACGTGAGATTCCCTTCACCGTGCTTTGCAATCCTTTTGCCAAAGTAGTGATAGCTGGTACTCCTATTCTTACAATTGTTCGTGCAAATCTATTGCTCCATGGGCTTATTTCTGTATCCTGCATCATATTTACTCTTAATTGTCACTTTTAAAGCTAGTTTCTGTTGTGTTGGCATATGAATGAATAGTTTTATACTTGACCTGAAGACAAGTATCCAGCCAGTCGATGTTTCTGATCATATTTCTATGCGATATTGAGGTGAGACCTGCTTTCTTTGAGAGCCATGCAGCAGTGTAGGATTCTCCCGACCAGGAATAAGTCCCTCCAAGATTTGAAAGAAAAGATGCTGCTAGGGCCTGCACAGTCAAATCTTCTTGAGATGATAGAGACTCCAATAGGACCTCCACTGCTTCGTCTTTGAAAACACTCCTTCCATCTGGTTCTCCCTGAAAAAGCAGGAAAATAAACGGTTATTACAGATAATGTAAGGTCACTCCAATGCCATCATTGTCAATAGATATATAAAACAAAAGCTATCTTCTTCATGGAATCAAGGGTAGGAGCTCTGCCTCATTTCACATAGAAAGAAGAGAAGAGAAACACTGAATTTGAAAAGGATTGGTATTTTATAAACACCACATTTTCTTAAATTTTATTGCAGCTAGTGTACAACATGGTTTTATGGACCAAAAAATGATTGTTTAGATTATATAGGACAGTAGGAGTACCAGCATATCCAGTTGAAGGAGAAGATTAGCTGCTAAAACCCGATGTTCAGGTTCAGTTTGATGGAGACAGGCCATCAGTGTATGCATAATGGCAATTCCTCCTAGCTGTCGTATTTTTTGTAGCAAAGAATTTGCTGAAGACCTGAAGGTTAACACAGTTGAACAAGCTATTATGGCAAATATTTAACAAATTCAACCTTATCAGAGTGTGTATCATACCGAGGAATCTGAAGAATCTCATGGAAGTATTCAAGCGCCGCACACTTGGCACGTTGCTCTTTTCTTCTGAGAAGATGAAGGAAAGGTTCCACTGGAGTAGCCTGTGATAAGAACTTCTTACAGTTTCCACCAAGTCGCACACACCTGACGAGAATGGCTGCCAGGGCCACACCTTCTTCCAAGTTGTTATTCTTTGCAACATCAACAAGCTTAGAGAGAATAGGAGGAGAACTGATGGTGGCCAAGTGGACATTATTTGTTACATAGTCGAATGCTGTCACTAAGATCTCAATGAGAGCTATTGATGCTGATGTTGGTGTCAGGGGGAGCAACGTAGGCCATTTTTGAGTGGTAGAATTACAGGCCACATGTAGAAGTGAAGGTAACAGCTCCAAGTTTTTAATCTCTGAAGGTGAAGGATCCAACAAATATATCAGAATGGCAGCTTCATGCACATCTTGCTTCAGTGCAGTGGCTAAATTGGTTAAATGGAAGTCTTTCCTCTTGATGCCTCTCATTACATTCCTATCTTCAGATATCATAAGCACTAGAACATATACTGATGCTCTGATCACTTTTTCCTTTTTTCCTGTGGAAATGCTATCAAACAGTTGATCAAGAATGTCTTGCCCCACTGATGATTTGTGTCTCACTTCAGAATTATGGTTCAGCAGCTGCCATATAGTTGTGACTTCTGAGCCGGCATCTAGGCAGCTTTCTAGCCCATCTGCGACCAACAGTTTTGATACCGCCTTCTCGAATCTTTCAAGGAAATCAACCTGACTGCTGTTACCGCAGCGCGAGGTAATATCGCTCCAGTCATCACTATTTGAGAAAGCTCTGAATTTCCTACTCATGCTTCCTCGAGAGACTAGGTCGGATAGAGCACTTCTCTTGATAAATTTAGTTGAGAAGTTGCTGAAGCATCTGATATCATTCCTGGGTGTGCATTGTGGAGGCATGTCAATGTCATCCTTGTTAAAATACTTGGAAACGGCGTATGAGTCTGCATTATGCAGATCAAAGACCGACTTTGACAGATTATTCAGTGAACCGTGCGAGCTGCTTGTCTGTAAGTAGTTTGGTTGCATCTGGCTGTCGTCGACAAGGTAAAGTGGAGATTCAGGAGCGTATATCATTGCATTTTCGGGAGAAGTGCACCATGTTAGACTCTTCTTGTGGCATGATCTAATCAACAGAAGAGTCTGTTAGGAGTGTAGCAATACTCGACAGCATATCAGATGGAAGTTGAATGCAGTACCTTTCATGGAGTTTAGATGACAAGAAATCTGCATCAATAGGCATAATCTTTGCTGATCTCCCGTTCTCATGGGGAGCTGCCTGCTTCAGATGAATAAAATTCAATTATATTCCTAGGGATGCTCAAGCATATCAAAGATTTTGCAGTTGAGGTACATAATCTGTTACCCCATATGCTAATATTACAAGTCATGCTTATGAGTGCAGGAAAGTATTTCACTAGTTTTCGGTAATGTAGGTTTCCAAATATTCTGGTATAATTTTTTTTCCACAAACTGAAGTACTAGTTTATGAGTATTCAAATAATGACTGTTAAGATCGCACTTTTGGTAGCTGTTCTTCTGATAATGAACTGAAACAAGAGCACTAGTTCTACAAAATGAAAATAGCAAACTCTGTTCACCATTATAATTTATTATAACTGAGTGGTAGAATGGATGTCTTACCTCGTCATCGCTTCCTTCACTAGAATCAAGATGTGAGTAGAAGGAGACCGGCGAGTCGGACTGGGCCTCCTCGAGTATCTCATGGAGGCACCTGCTGTCAGAGCTCTCCTTAGTATCTTCTTGAAACTCTTGATCTGCACAGCTGAGAAAATCCTTGAGCTCGGCGAAGCCACCGTAACTGCAGAAGTTTGAGACAGTGGCCATGCTCTTCTCTTCATAGCCAACCGGTTGGATTGTCCTCTCCTGCAGAAATGCCAAGTCCATTTCAGCTCTCAAATAACTCCTAAACTCTTCTGTATATACACTGCATTATATGAAAATATGTGTGCAAAAGTATGACACTTGCCTCGGACACATTTCGCCATCTTGGGATGACAGAGCTTGCAGATTTTCCTAGCTGAAGACACCTGTCCATGGATGTATGCGTATTCAGAACAGAGAGACAACTGCTGCTACTATGGTGTGTAGAGAATAATGGAAAGTATAATGAAAGCTTGAGTTCATCTACTGGTTTTTTGAACTATATATAGCAGTAGCACCACTCAGGATGATCTCTCTAGATGGTGTTAAGTTTTTGTAGGCATGCACGCAGCTGTGGGTCAGGACGGTTTAGTGTGCATGCTTGTCTCAAGCTGCTAGTGGAGAATCTTTGGCTTTGCTTCAGAAACTCGTCAGGGATTTGGAGACGGCATGCAGGTAAAAAAGGTGTGTCAGCATGTTCCTTTTAGAATCCTTTTGAAAAAAATGATTAGTCCTGCGCTGATCTCTCCCTCCTTTTTTCATTTTCTTTTTGCCACATCGCAAGGGCATGCTAGAGAAAGTTCAGGTTTGTGCTCAAATGCCCATGGACCGCACAATGTGGTGTGCAGAAACCAAGTAAAGGTTGGACAAAGGGAATGAGCAAGGCAAAATGCCAATAATCTTTTTTCAGAAATAGCAAGTTGTCGTCATGGTATTCCAATTTAATGTGGCTCTGTTTGAGTTTGACATGGAACAACTCAGTTTCTCTACATTTTCAATATAAAGAGTTGCCGCGTGGAAACAATCGTCAAGCTAAGTTAGGAACTAGTTAAGAATTATGTTTTTAACCCAGGATTAGAATTTAAGAGAGTTTTGCATATGACATTTTTCATCTTTAGACACTCTCAGCATAATACTGTCTTGAGATCTTTATATTTGAAAAATCATCATCAATTCAAGAGTATGGAGAGAAAAGAAGAGAACGTGAAAGAGACAGTGGACAAAACTGCAGTAGCAAAATCTTTTCCATGAAAAAGTGACGTCCCTACTGCACCACATCACGACCCTATCATGAAGGGTACTGTCCCATGTTCAGTGTTCACTTTCCCGTCTCCTTGTCAGTGTACTGTCCGTCCGATGTACTATGTGCGTACGTATAATTATACTGCTCAGAGTATGTACATACATAACTACTCACTCTGTTGGATAGTAGTTATGGCTGATTTAGATATATCCAGACATATCTTATGTATAGATGGAACGGAGTGAGGAGGGAGAATATACAGTAGTACGAGATGCCGTTATAAGTGTCGCGGTAAAATTTAGTTTCCCGCGTTCATGGAGACATGACACAGTGACACTCACCCGGCACTGTCGGCCGAGGCGGCGGCGCCGGCGCCGTCGGGCACGGCGGCCACGACCCGGTAGTACATGAGCCAGTCCTTGTACCGCCTGGCCGCCCGGCGCGCCGCGTCCTCCTCGCTGGCGCCGCCGGCGCGCGCCAGCACGGCCTCGTCGAACAGCCCGTCCCAGAGCACGCGGGGCGCGAGTTCGCCGGCGGACACCGCGGCGGGGGAGACGAGCACGGCCTGCAGGAAGTGCGTGGCCGTCTGCCACGCGTCCCCCTGCGCCGCGCGCACGAGGGCGAGGTAGAAGTAGGCGCACGCCGCGACGAGCCTGTTGTCCCGCCCCGCCGTCCGGCCGTCCTCCGGAAGCAGCGCGGGCGCCTGCAGCGCCGCCTCGACGTCGTCGAGCAAAGAACTGGCTCCTTCGGCGTCGGCGGACGGGAACGAGTCGATGGCGCCGTGGAGCGCGGCGAGGACGGCGTTGTCGTCGTCTTCGTCGTCAGCCGAGGCCGTGTGGGAGTGGGACGAACCACGGCGCCGGGCAGACGCGAGCAGCGCGAAGCACCGGCGTCGCGTGGCTAGGAGCTGCGTCGGATCGGCGAGGAGCGCGCGGAGGTGGTGGTAGAGGAAGGAGATGAGGGAGCAGATGGAGGTGTGCGGTGGGAATGCCGCCACTGCCGTCGCCGTCGCTGTCACCGTCGGCATTGCAATGCCGGCGCCGATCTCTCTGCAACGGCTCCTGCAGCAGGATTGGTTGCCGGGGAGATAAGAGTTTGCATGCGAGAGAGAGAAAGAGAAATGTAACAAGCAGGGAGAGAGAAGAGATGCACTTGGCGCGCACGGACAATGCTGGTAGTGGTAGGTATGCGAGGAGCTGGTCCTTCCTCCTTGTGGAGATAAGCGTAGGGGATCCCCAAGCCTAGATGGATTACAGAGAGGGAGAGAGGGGGAAGGATTTTGGCTTTTTGCGGTTAAATGAACGAATACGTTTCTTGGATGAATCTCGGACAGGAGTAAATAACGACTTTGGGGTAGATAGATGCTTCTGGGTCAGAGAGGTGGTACGGTCTACACCTCTCCGCTGGCTCTTCCTCACCGTCTCGCCGGACATCTTCAAGACCGTCGTTCGGGAAGGCGATGATGCCCGCACGGTGTGGGGAAAGATCAACGGCCTCTTCACCAATAACAAGCTCCAACGTGTTGTCTTTTTGCAGCAGGAATTCTTCGGCACACCCTAGGGCGATCAAACCTTGGACGCCTACTGCCTGCGCCTCAAGGCCATCTCCGACGAGCTCCAGGACCTTGGGTTCCGGATTGGTGACGAGCTCCTCCTCTCCACCCTCACCGCCGGCCTCAACGAGGACCTCGGCAACGCCGCCTCCAACCTGACCCTCTTGACCAACCCTACGTTCGAGCGGGCGGTCGACTACCTCCGGCTGGAGGAACGGCGGCTGAAGGGTGTGCGCACCCGGGCGGTTCACACCGCTCTATGGGCCAGCGGCAACAGCGTTCTCCCTCATGGCGGAGGAGCTCCACCGGCGCCCACCCCCGCCCCTCCACAACCTGCGCCTCAGCCGCAACAACACCAAGGAGGAGGGGGCGGTGGCCGCGGCCGTCGCCGTGGCTGTGGTGGTGGCCGTGGCGGTGGCCACAACGGCGGCCCCGTCATCGTCGGTCCGCGCCCCGGGTACTCACACCCCACTCCGCCGTGGGCGGGCGGACACAACCCCTGGACGGGGGTCGTGCACGCCTACACCATGCCCGTCCCGCGCCCCGTCCCCGGCACCGTCGGCCGCGCCCGCCGACGCACCGGGCCTTCATCGCCGCGCCACCGCAAGCTCCCGCCGGCTGCCCTATGGCAGCATGATGCCGCCGGCCCCGATCGCCCACTGGACCCGCGGCCGTACACCGCCCTTGACACGCCCCCTCGCCGGCGCTTTACTGCAGCGGTGGCGGCGGTTCATGGACACCGGAGCCTCCGCACACATGGCTGCTCACCCGGGTAACCTTTCCACTTCATCTCCGACATCCACTTCCTCTCGCATCATCGTCGGTAACGGTGCTGGTCTTCCCATCTCTCATATTGGCTCCACTCCTTTTCCTTCTAACTCTACACCATTGTCTCTTAATAATGTCTTAGTTTCACCACAACTTGTTCAGAACCTAGTTTCCGTCAAAACTCTCTCTCGTGATAACTCGTAGAATCGTGGAATTTGACGAGTTTGGTTTTTCTGTAAAGGACGCCCGTGCCGGATGGTTTTGCACCGCTGTGAGAGTCCCGGCGACCTGTACCCCGTTCAGCCGTCTCCCTCCACTCACGCTGCACCTCGGGCGCTCTCTGCCGGCGTCGACCTTTGGCACGCTCGTCTTGGCCATCCCAGCTCCATCTCGCTCCATCAAATAATGAGAGGCTTTTCTTTTTCATGTAATAAAATGGCGGCTCACTCATGTAACGCCTGCCGACTAGGCAAACATGTTCGGCTTCCTTTTAGTACTTCATCCACAGTTGCATCTTTTCCCTTTCAATTACTTCATAGTGATGTATGGACGTCCCCTATACCGAGTCATTCTGGTTTTCTTTATTATCTTGTTATTCTCGATGATTTTTCTCACTTTGTCTGGACTTTTCCTCTTCGAAAGAAATCTGACGTTGCCTCCACACTCACCGTCTTTTATTCTTATGTGTCTACGCAGTTCGGTCGTCCCATCCTCGCCCTCCAAACTGACAACGGCAAGGAGTTCGACAACACCACCATCCGCACCCTCCTCTCCACCCACGGCACCATCTTTCGCCTAACCTGCCCATACACCTCCCAGCAGAACGGCCGCGCCGAGCGCGTCCTACGCACTCTAAATGACTGCGTCCGTACCCTCTTGTTCCACGCCCACATGCCCCCGATTCGACCGGACGCCCTCTCCACCGCTACCCTCCTAGTCAACCTACGCCCGTGTCGCCCTCGCTGGAATTACACACCTCATAATCTCCTGTTTGGCTCACCCCCTTCATACGACGGTCTCCGCATTTTCGGTTGTCGTTGTTTCCCTAGCACCGCTGCCACCACCCCTCATAAACTTGCACCTCGCTCCATTCCGTGTGTATTTCTCGGTTACCCGGCTAACACCAAAGGCTACCGTTGCTATGATCCGGTCTCTCATCGCATCATCACGTCCCGGCACGTGTACTTTGATGAGCACTGTTTTCCATTTGCGCAGGAACAGGTGAGGACTTCTCCTCCCGCGACTGACAGTCCGCGGCGTCGCGGCCCTACCTTTGTGGAGGTCCCTGGCTCGGCAACGCCCCCGCGCGCTCCCTCTACTCCAGCTGCGACGCCTCCCGTGACGCCCTCGAGCACTGTCTCGGGCTCACACGTGGCGCCCTCGAGCCCCGCCTCGGGCGCCGCTGCCTCGCCCCCGACACCGCCCGTGTCGCCCTCGAGCACTGCCTCGGGCACCGCCGTGTCATCTGCGCCCTCTACCGTGTCGCCTTCGAGCCCCAGCTCGGGCGATGCCTCGCCTCCGGCCCCGCCGCCGGCGACGGGCCCCCTCACACGCGCCCGTGCGGGGATTCGTGTCCCGAGCAGGCGGTACCCCTCGGACGAGTATGTCTGCACCGCGTCGACTTCCGCGCCTTCAGCAGCCACACCATCGCCCCTGCCCGCCTCTGCCCGGGCTGCTCTCCGCGACCCACAGTGGTGTTGCGGCCATGCGTGACGAGTTCGACGCCCTGCAGCGGAACCAGACATGGACGCTTGTTCCCCGCCCCCCTCACGCCAACATCATCACCGGGAAGTGGGTCTTCAAGCACAAGTTCCATCCGGACGGTACTCTCGACCGCCACAAGGCGCGGTGGGTGGTTCGTGGTTTTCGCCAGCGCGCCGGCGTCGACTTCACCGACACCTTCGCCCCGGTTGTCAAGCCCGGGACGATCCGCACTGTTCTTCAGCTCGCGGTCTCCCGTGCATGGCCCGTGCATCAGATGGACGTCTCCAACGCCTTCCTTCATGGCCATCTAGAGGAACAGGTCTTCTGCCAGCAACCCACTGGTTTCGTCGACAGCGCCCACCCCGACCATGTGTGCCTGCTCTCGCACTCGTTATACGGGCTCAAGCAGGCCCCACGCGCCTGGTACCAGCGCATCGCAGCGTTTCTTCACCAACTCGGCTTTCGCTCCACCCGCTCCGATGCATCGCTGTTCGTGTACAACAACGGCGCCACTACCGCGTACCTGCTGCTCTACGTCGACGACATCATCTTAACGGCCAGCTCCACGGACCTCCTGCGATAGCTCACAGAGCGTCTTCGCGCTGAGTTTGCTCTCAAGGACTTGGGGCCTCTGCACTACTTCCTCGGCATCGAGGTCGTACGTCGCACCGACGGCTTCTTCCTTCATCAGCGCAAGTACGCCCATGAGCTCCTGGACCGCGCCGGTATGCTTAATTGCAAACCCGCGGCCACGCCGGTCGACACGAAGTCCAAGCTCTCCGCCACAGACGGTTCCCTGGCCACGGATGGTCATCTTATCGCTCCATCGTCGGTGCCCTGCAGTACCTCACTTTGACTCGCCCCGAGCTGCAGTATGCTGTTCAACAGGTGTGCCTTCACATGCACGCTCCGCGGGATCCTCATTGGGCTGCGGTCAAGCGGATCCTCCGCTACATTCGTGGTACCATGGACTTCGGTCTCTCTCTCCATGCCTCCACCGCCACGGACATCGTCGCCTACTCGGACGCCGATTGGGCCGGCTGCCCAGACACGCGTCGCTCCACGTCCGGCTACTGCGTCTACTTCGGACCTTCGCTCATCTCCTGGTCGTCTAAGCGACAGCCCACGGTCTCTCGCTCCAGCGCCGAAGCGGAGTACCGGGCTGTTGCTAACGCGGTTGCTGAGGTCTCCTGGCTGCGGCAACTCCTCGTTGAGCTCTCATGTCCTGTCGCCAAAGCCACCGTGGTCTACTGTGACAACGTCTCCGCCGTCTACCTCTCCGCCAACCCGGTCCACCATCGCCGCACCAAGCATATTGAGCTGGACATCCATTTTGTTCGGGAACAGGTGGCTCTTGGACACATTCGAGTTCTTCATGTACCCACCTCCCAACAATTTGCGGATATCATGACAAAGGGTCTTCCTACGGCATCTTTTGAGGAGTTCCGGTCCAGTCTATGCGTTCGACCAGGCGACGCTTCGACTGCGGGGGGTGTTGAGATACATATCTTGTATATCCGGATGTGTATCCTCTGTAGTTATTGTATAGCGATACATATCCTTGTATTTACTATTGGGCCCGCCTCCTTCCTTGTATAGTCGAGGACGTGACCTATATATGTATCGCCATATGCATCCGATCAATACATCGAGCATTGCATCTCTCTCTACACACCAAACTCCATTGTCTATCTTATTCTTGTGAGAGACAAGAGCGATTGAGAGGTAGAAGCAAAGTTCTCACTTCTCAGACCATGCAGCATAGGCCATCTCCAGGAGAGTACTTTTTTTTGCCTACCCAAATCGACTCTAGGTAGATGAGAGAAAGCTTGGGTAGCCAAAACAAATTTCTGCATTTACAACATATATACTGGTATCGAGCTTTCTACTTCTCAACTACACAATTACATATATCATCCTAACTAAATAAAAAAATCACGACATGATAATTTATTATCATCATGCTTAGCATAATGACGCAACATTTCAAGTCGAATTAGATACTTAAGTCTGAAATTATAACATTGTGACAGACAAAATTTCATGTAGTATTGTGACAGACAAAATTTCATGTAGTATAAACATGATCAATGCATATAGCTCTCAAATGGCAACATCGGCTCTATTGGCATCACCACCATTGGGATCCATGCCTCATATGATGGCAAATAAATATAGAATGTGTCAACCACAATTGCAAATTAACATAGAAAATGTCGTTTTTCGCTCATATGATGGAAAATTACAAATCAATGTAAAGTTATCAATTTCCAGCAATTATATGTACTGCATATCACAACCACATCATACTCAATCAAAAGGCGCAGTGTATATCTGGAGCCTAGTGTCAGGTCCCATAGTGTAGACCAACGGAAGGGGTAGTGTATGTTCATTGTATTCATAGATTGAAAACAGGGGAAATTTAGAACTTCCGGATCACACTTGACAAAGAGATCTCGCTTAAGTCAGTGAGTTAGGGTTTAATTATCTGAATTAAGAGCAATAAATTTTGACACGGCCTTTGCCAATTATTAAGGTTTTTTTTGGAAAAATTTAATAAATAAGATTATAATAATAGAACAACAAGTCATCATGACATCATCATCACGGTTGAATTAAGAGTAGCATTACAAATTTTAAATCAAAATAAAATATTCAATATTGAATAATTAATGAAATTACCGATATAAATAGATAAAAAAATTGCAAAGATAAGAACAAAAGAATTCACATCTTTATGAATATTGTAATATTTTTACATCATTTATTGGATATTACAAAGTCCTAAATAAATAAATAAAAGTGTTCCTCTTACCTGCAAGGTAAACATCAAAGATAAAAGAAAAATATTTGTTATGATTATAATATTTGCCATTGTCATATATGTGACTTTTTTACGTTTTCATTCTAGTTATAGGGAACCAAGAACTAGTCTGGATCCCCAAAAAATGGTTAGAGGAATATTCATTTTTCTTAGGCAACTTAGGTACATTTGGACCATCTTGGTTCAAATGGATTATTTAGATAATTTAGGGACAATTGATAGTTCAGACAGATCTTTACCACATAGTTGTAAGAATTGATCAACTTCTTCTCCTATTAGAAGTCGACTTGTAAGATTAAACGCTACAAGGTGGATTCTCTAGAAATTTTGAGTAGTGAATATGTTAAAAGTACATTTTTTCAATAAAGAATGTTTTATTACTTAAAAGGTTTAAGTATTACACCCGTACTCTGCATAACTGAGATGCACACATCCGCACAAACATCCGATATCCAATCGATACGTGATCATCTCAGAATCAGTATGAACGTCTAGGGTGATGAAGGTCCAATCCGTAGATTATGCTGCCACCTATATTGGGAAAATATTCCCTCGTTGTGGCCTCCAACAACAGCGTAGACACCTCTATAAATAGGTCCCGATTCTACACGTGTTTAAGGAACGACCACGAACGAAGCAAAGCGTGCCGGTAGATAACCTGCAAGAGAGAATAATTTTTATCATTAAAAATCTTGTCATTCATACATAGCCAGAGCAAACCAAATAATAGCAAGGGCTCCCACCCTTATAAATATTTTAAACCTATAATCCACCCCATTTACCTAGTTGCCGAAAATATTAGCAATGGTCTGTGGCGGGTATAAGGTAGAACCTATTTGGATGACTGACCATATATAGATCTAAGCAAACTGGCACCGGAAGAATAAGTGTTTGATAGTCCCGTCTTGATGGCAACAACGTACTTTTTACTTACGTGCCAGTTACATTTTGTAGGGTTGTCCTTAGTTAGAATTACCCCTCTATTAAGATACCACGCAAAACCTTAGTTTTCAGTGATATCTTGATTTTCAAAAAAAAATATTATTATCAACTGGCACGTCAGGCTGGATCAAAGTATTATACATGGATCACACGGAGAATTGCTCACTCTTATGTAGATTCCACAAAAACTTTTTAGTCCCATGCATCAACTGGACCATATCCTTACTCTGAAGCAAAACATTATAGGATCCTATCCTTGGACCAACAAGATCTTGTCTCAACGTTATATTCGGAGGTGAAGTTTTCATCACCTTTGCTAAAGTATCTGATTTGAGATGCACAATGTTGTATATTGAAGGATATTGTTCCCGGAGAGTGGCATTACCAAACCACTTATGTTCACATAACCTTATGTGAAGTCCATCCTTGATAGAGAAAGACTCATATGGGAAGAAAAACTTATTTATCGCCATAAGATCACCCTAGAACTGTGATTCACCAGCTTTCCTATATACGTAGGACAAAGCCTCGTAGTTGACATAATTTCTCTTTAGATGGTTTGCCAAAATCCCATCTTGATCAGAAGTTTGAACAACCATTTACTAAGAAGGGCTCGCTTTTTGACCTCAAGATCATGTATACCAAGTCCTTCTTCATCTTTTGGACAGCAAACTACATTCTGTTCAGCCAGATAAAATTTTCTAATCTTGATCAAAAATAGTTCTATGTTTTCAAGACTCCGTTAGGCAACCGGAAGAAGGAAATCGTATAGTACCATATTGCAACGGTTCAAATTGATTTTTCGTGTAAGAAATACCGAGTGCAACGGTACACACAGATGTGTTTCCCACGAAAAGATGCACAAACATTTTTTTTTTCGAATGAGATGCAGAGACAACTTTGATTGGTGTGAACCAGATTGCATTGTCTTATCACTACGCTCGCATATACGCTGGTGGGGAATGGTGAATCAGACCAAAGGACACTTGTACAAACAATTTCACTTTGTTGTAGTGTGGTGTCTTCTCCTAGCTGGCCTACGAAGTGAAGAAAAGGTGCATCGCGAGCTGGCCGTCTTGGGCCCGATGTTGGCGGCATGCGAAAGGAGCCAGGATCAACCATGCACATCACAGAGTCAGAATTATTGGTCTGTGCCTTCTGCAACGTACAAAACCTCGCGGAGGGTCTGGTAACCCCAACAACAACCTGGCCATGTTGTACGTACGTTTACGTACACACACCTCCATTTCGCACACTGTCGAGATCTTCCAAGACTGGCAAACTTTGGAACATTATTTATTGCCGTTGCAGTTAAATAGGGTATCCGGTTTAGATTAATTATTGGTCCTCTTGCCACGTTTAAAGTTTCTCTTGAAATCAAAAGGTATATATCATGGTTCTGTAACAAATATATGACTATGGCAGAGTGGCGGCCCGGGTGGTCTTGTCCAGCGGCTTACCGGGTGGGGGCTCGGTGCGGTGACCCAGCATACCACTGCATGTTGTAGTATATAAGTCGTTGATATGATCTTTGTGAAGGGACTTTTTCACAATTTGCCATATCCCTCAGAGTGGTACAACAGAAACATTGCAGGTCATAACACTCCAAACATTATTACAAACATTGTCTTAACAAGTTGGTATTCTCACAGGTCCTATGAGAACACCCTAAGATACTACTTAAGTACGATTACAACTCATAACCAAATATAAAGAGAGCTCAACAACTTATTTAGGTAAGTTCTACGTTGCTCGGCTCTATGATGTTAGGGTATATCACTACTCCTCCACCTCCGTGTCATCGGGTCCGTAGACTATCCCATAGTCTACTCCTTCCACTCCGCCGGTAAGATCAGGCTCCTCGTAAACCAGCTCGTAGCTTCCTTCTGGTGCTCCATCGTTGATGGCCTCCACTTTCGGATCACAGTCTAGCAAGGGTGTCGAAAGAAAGTGAGTACAGGGGTACTCAGCAAGTTCTAAAAGAGTAAAAAGGTGTTTGATGCACTAGCTACGACCATTGATCAGGAAATCGCAGGTCAATGCATGTTTTGGAAATCATTTCTTCAAAAGGTTGCTTTTATTATGGAAACTATGCCCGACAGTCTTCACAGGTTGACCAGAACTTCGTGGAGTTCCTTTCCTGCCGCGTTCGCAGTTCCCTTCCCGGAACAGGGAGTGACAGCCACAATTTGATACACTCTGCAGAGGTGCGTTACTTTTCCCACAAGAGATTCCACCCCTTTTGCCATCCGCAGGGACTTGCCCCCGTTCACACTTCCTTTGGTGTGAGGCCAGGTATGAAAATCCAAGCCCACACCGCCTTCTCCGCGACTGCAAACCCACCCTTTTGTCCACCCGCACACCCCCAGTAGACTTCTCCCGATAATACGGCTTTACTCACGGTGTACTTTGGACAATCCTTCATAGATCGTAGAGCCATCATCACTAATGGATGGGGATTTAAAAGGCTATCCTAACCTACGGCAGTGCCTCCAACACCCCGCCGGCTCTACCAATCCGTTGGCGTGCAGAAGGGAAAAGATACGGCTGGCTTCCCCAGAGCCATTATAGATCTCATGGTTAACGCGATTTGTACGGCGCTAGAATCACTGGACGGCATTGGTAATTAATCCTAGGGTGATATAACCCATGCAATGGAACCTCCACCATTTCAACACATACCATGGTTCCATTGCTAGCCACATAGTCATATTCATAGTTAGAAAGTAACATTTTATTTGCGATGCAGGAATGATAAGTATATAGCTTTGCATTAAAGTAGTAGAAAATAATCAAGTTGACATGAGCAAGGGTGAACTTGCCTGTGGACTGCGAGATAGTGCAGTTCAATGCAGTTGATGGACCTGGACCTCGGGTTCTGTAAGAAGCATCATTGTCCGGTATAGACAATGTTATAAAATCCAAATAATGCAATCATGGATGTATTATTTTATGTTGAATCCCTTTACCCCGCTGAGTTATAGCAATTTAGGGTTGAGTTTAAGATTTATGCCTTTGGCAGTAACTTGCAATTGATTTAAAAGTGTAAACCATTTTAATTCACATAAAGTAAAATACTTCAAAGTAAAACTACTTTACTTGGTGATTTATTTACTCATTCCAAAAATAATTTGAAATCATAGAGTTACCTCTATAGTTTTTGGAATAAAAAGGAATAAAGTATTTTTTTCTTGGAAAAATACCTTTCTCAAAAGAAATGACTTGGAATAAGAGAATTTCCTTTTGAAATGTTTGAAAATAAGTATTTGAACTTATTTGAGATTTTTCCTGGAATTTTAAATTCAAGGAATAATAGTTTGAAATTCCAAGTTATTATTTTAAATTCATCAAATTCATAATTTTGAATTTGTTTCTTAAATTCTATTTTATATTTTATTTAGGTTAAGATTTATTTTTCATTCACCAATCCAATTTTTAATGGATTTTTAGAGTTTTATTTTATTTACTAAAAAATGTTGAAATTCTGGCCTTTTTAAAATTGTTAAAAGACCAAAATGCCCCCTGGCCCCTATTGGGCCAGCCCCACTTAACTAAGGCCCATGGGACAGCCCACTAAGGCATGTCCCATAATGGTTCGGTGGCGCCGAAGCGGCCCACCTCTCTCTCTCACTCGTCACTCTCACTCGCTCGTCTCTAACCCTAACTCTCGCGACGCCCGTGGTGATGGCGTCGCCGCCATGGACGCCGCCGTGCTCCGGCCATCTCCGTGCTCCCCTGCCTTAGCCACCTATCAGATCTGGACCGCCGCGAGACGATCTATCGATCTGTCCGCGTGGTTTCTCCCATCTCTTCCTCTCCTGGCGAATCGCCTCCTCTCTGGATCTCGCGGAGAATCGCCGCTCGCGATTGGCGATCTCCGACGAACCCTCGTCTTCGCCGTCGATGTGTGCGCCTCCGAGACCGACCTGGCGCGGGTGCTGCTCGCAGTACCTGTGCCGTCGTCTCCGGTGCTGTGCTATGGTGGTGGTGTTCGTGCTCGTCGGCGTAACGCCGGCGCCTACCCTGGCTTTGCAGCTGCTATGGCCGCGCGAGCACTGCCTCGCCATGCCATAGCCTCTGCCACCAGGCGCATGTAAGTGATCTTCACCTCCTCCTTCTCTTCTCCATGCCTGTGCGCCTCTCGAAGCTACTGTGCTTCTCCTTCCTCATATTCTGTTGCTCTCTGGTGATCCCGTGATCACACAGAGCTCTGCCATGGCTGCTTAATCTTCCTATGCTTCCATTTGCTGCAAATTTATGGCCAAATCACCAATTTCTGGTACTGGCCAGTGTTGCCTTGCTTGCTGTACATACTCTGTGTTGCTTATCTATTGCTCCTAGCATGCTCTGATCTTGCTATGCTCTGCTGTGCTTACCTTTGAGCTTACTATGCCATGCTGTTCATGCTTATGAGCTTGCTATGCTTACTGGCAATCTACACTTGTGTGTTTAGGTGTACTGCTGTGCATCAGTGACACTTGTGAGTGCCAGTGGTGCTTGTGAAGTGCTTCTGTGCTTCCTGTGTAAGCTAATGATCCATTGGATCAACCATTGCTTGTTGGCTAATTTATCTGTGTGGCTTGCCTTGATTCAATTGATCCATTTGATCAATTAAATGTCAGTGATTGCTTGCTGATTAGTTCTGTGGCTAAGTGATTCATTTTCCTTGTTGATGCTGATGCTCAAGCATCACTATGCTACTGCATACATGTGCTATTGCTTACTCTAGCTCACTGGACTTGATCCAGTGGCTATGATGTAGTGATTGGTGTTGTGTTGCTTAACAGTATGCTACTGTCAGTACTAAGCATGGATCTGTGATATATTCATGCTTGAATAAATTGATTTATGATGAACTGCTTATGCAGTGATGATTTAAATGACTTGCTTGTATATGAATTTGCTATTCATGGTTATTTAGCAAGCAAATGAATCTGAATCCATTTCTGGATGATGATGTGCTATAGTTGGCTTTATTTTAAATGGTGCTAAGTGTGATGTGACCTCAGTAGCCTTGCTACTGATTGGTTGCTCACCTATTTGATTGGATCTTGTGGCTAATCAACTTTGCTCGCATATTTGGGGATCATACTAGATATGAATGCCAATATGCTTGCCTGTGATGAAATCTAGGATTTACTGATGGTTATAAGCTTAGGATTTTCTGTGTAGTCTGTATTAGCTGCTAATCATTGCAATACATCTACTGGTGCTATCTGTGCATAAGATCTTGCTAGTGTGTGCATCTGTGCATGATTGCTAGCTTCTGTGCACAAGATCTGTATCTGGATGATTTCTATTTTAGTGGCTTCTAGACTGGCAGTGATCCTTGGTGAAAACCAAGTGATGATTTACCCCTTTGAGCATCTGCTCAATCCCATGACTATGTCATGCATATTTTATGGATCAGATCCATTGGATCTGTCCAGGAACTTGGTATACCTTGTTCCAGCTCCTAGTATGAAATGTTTTGTTGTTGCAGACTTGTGGTTTGTGCACAGCCCTTCACCTCCAGATTCTGGTTGATCTTCTAGGTCACCATGATCTCTGTTGGATAAGTGGTTGTGTGTGTTGGTGTTGTTCTTGAGCAAGAACTGGATGAACTTGTGTTGCTCTTGCTTCACCCTTACCTGGTGAATTATCATATCTGGTCGACTGTCATGGTTCTAGGGTTTGTGTTCTATTTATATGATCCCTACTTCTACTCTGGCCATGACACACAGGCTTGGTTTGCTTTATGACTCAGCTCTTGCATTGCCTTGCTGTTGCTTGATCAGCACCAGTTCTCATATGCTGAAACTTGAGCCCCTGTTGGTGCTCAGGTTTGGTCTCCTTGCTCTTATCTTGTGCTGTCCAGGGATTTGGACAAGCACAAGTGTGCAGTGACAGTGTTCAGTGTCCAAACTGAATTTCTGTGATGTTGTTCTATCTGTCCAAACTGAATTTCTAACACTTGGTATCCTGGATAGCACTTGTGATTTGTTTTGCAGGTTTGAAGTTGAATATGACCAGAAGATCATCTTCAAGTCATTTAGTCTAGGTTTTAGTTTAGAACAAACTTGTAATTTTCCTTTTTTTATTTCTGTTTATTATTCTTCAATTCTTGTATCAAGAATATTGTAAAGACCTTGTAATTTGTGTTGTGTATCAATAAAGCTCAAGTTTTGTTTATGAGCTTTTGTCTTATGTAATGTTTATATTCTTGATTAAATATTGTATTTAATATTCAATTTGAAATTCAAAGTCCTTTGAATTCATAAGTTGTGTTTGAATTGTGAATTCCATATTTATATTGTGTAATGCTTATTGTTCAATGTATTAACACTTGTCAAATGAAATCATTCCCCAAATCAATAAGATACAAAAGAGATCATGTCGAAATTTCTCTAACTCACATTGCCTAACCCTATTTGCAAAATGAGAGAGAACCTCGATGCTTCTTAGGTTTAGTTGCAATAAGGCGCGAAAATTTCCCCCGTTTTGCGATGAAATGCACATCCCATTTCTAAATCTACCCTTCGTTGTTCCTATGTTCTGGGTTATTACACTCGGGAACCGAGGCGGCGGCCGGCGTGGGAACTGCGGCGAGCAGCGCCGGCGATGCGGGTCCTCCTCCTTGGCTGTGCTTGCGGATGGCAACGGCAGGGACGATTCGGGGGTGATGGGGTCGATTAGGGCTGCGACCTTGTCCTGCGGGGCTAGGACTTGGGCAGCTTTGCGCTGGCTAAAAATCGTCTACTAGTGGCGGAAATAACTAGTGTGTCAGCCCCGAGTGTAGAAGAGGGAGACATGCTCGAACGCGGGCGTTGTTCGCTTAGATGTATTTTCAGCCTAAATTTAGGCTAAGAATGGGTTGGTACGCACGACCACGCATAAAGGAGATTTTTTGGCGGAATTAGTAAGAACATGTGAATCGAAAACATTACCTATGTTGGTAGGGGGTGATTTCAATATCGGGAAGAAAAAAATAATGATAACTTTAGGGTGCGGTGGCCTTTTGTTTTTAGTGCAATCATAGAGCATTTGAACCTACGTGAAATTGCCTTGTCTGGGAGACAATTTACGTGGGCAAGTCAGCGTATTGAACCTACATATGAGAAGTTAGATAGAGTTCTAGCATCTACATCGTCGGAACAAAAGTTTCCACTTGTCACTGTACGGGCACTGACAAGAGCGGATTCTGATCACACCCCGATACTTATTGATTTGGGAATAAAAGCTCATTTAGATAATAAGTCGAAATTCTCTTTTGAGTTACATTGGTTGAAACAAGAAGGTTTTTATGATATGATAGTAAAGGAGTGGAATTCAGTTTTATAGGGAGCGAACCCTATGGATGTTTGGTTGAATAAGTTAAGACATATTAGAAAATTTCTAAAGGAATGGGCGAAGAATCAAAGTGGCAAATATAAAAAAGAAAAAGAGAAATTGTTATCTATTATTGATCATTTGGATTTAAAAGCAGAAACAAATTCATCGAATTTGAATGAAAGGGAAGAGCTTAAGAAATCAAATGAAAGTTTAAATAAACTAAGAAGGTAAGAGGAGTCGAAATGAGCTCAACGAGCAAAAGTTAAACATATTCAAGAGGGAGGGAATAATACGAGATACTTTCACTTGATAGCAAATGGTAAACACTGAAAAAAGAAAATCTTTCAGTTGGAACAACAAGAAGGAACTATTGTCGGGGAGGATAATTTGAAGGTCTATATTACTGAATTCTATAAAAAATTATTTGGGGCATCGGCTCCAAGTAATAATTCATTAGTAGAGGATGTGGTACAAGATATACCGAAAATTTCGATGGCTGAAAATGAGATTCTGATAGCTCCTTTTTCTAAAGAGGAGGTGTATGAGGCAATCTCATAAATGGAACTTAATAAAGCTCCTAGACTAGATGGTTTTCCAGCAGAGTTTTACCAAAAAAATTGGGAAGTAATAAAGAAGAACTTGATGGCGCTGTTTACTCAGTTTAGTAAAGGGGAATTGCCTCTTTATAAACTTAATTTTGGTGTAATCACATTACTACCCAAGAAAGAAGATGCGGTCCAAATACAACAATATAGACCTATTTGTTTGTTAAATGTATGTTTTGAAATATTTACTAAGGCTGGTACTAATCGTATAACGAGGATTGCCCCAAGAATTTTAAAACCAACACAATCACCTTTTATGCCAGGAAGAAATATTTTGGAAGGGGTGGTCATTCTTCATGAAACAATTCATGAGTTACACAGTAAGAAATTGGATGGGTTTTGTTTAAAATTGATTTCGAAAAGGCTTATGATAAAGTGAAATGGCCCTTTTTGCAACAAATGTTGAGAATGAAGGGTTTTGCTCCGGAGTGGAGTCGGATAGTTCAGCAGTTTGTTCAAGGGGGGGATGTGGATGTCAAGTTAAATGATGACATTGGTCATTATTTTCAGACGAGAAAAGGGTTGAGACAAGGGGATCCTCTATCACCAATGTTTTTTAATATTGTAGTTGACATGCTTGTTATCTTAATTGAATGTGCAAAAGAGGATGGTTAAGTAGGAGGGCTGATACGTCTCAAACGTATCTATAATTTCTTATGTTCCATGCTACTTTTATGATGATACTCACATGTTTTATACACACTTTACATCATTTATACGCATTTTCCGAAACTAACCTATTGACAAGATGCCGAAGTGCCAGTTCCTGTTTTCTGCTGTTTTTGGTTTCAGAAATCCTAGTAAGGAAATATTCTCGGAATTGGACGAAATCAAAGCCCAGTATCTTATATTTCACGGAAGCTTCCAGAGAGCCAGAGAGGGACCAGAGGGGAGCCCTGGGGGGCCCACACATGGTGGCGGCGCGGCCAGAGGGGGGGCGCCCCCCTGCTGTGTGGACCCCCCGTGGCCCCTCCGACTCCGCCTCTTCGCCTATAAGATGCCTCGTGACCTAAATCTTCGACACGGATTGACGAAACTCCAGAAAACCTTCCAGAGCCGCCGCCATCGCGAAGCCAAGATTCGGGGGACAAAAGTCTCTGTTCCGGCACGCCGCCGGGACGGGGAATTGCCCCCGGAAGCCATCTCCACCGCCATCTTCACTGCCATCGCTGTCTCCCATGATGAGGAGGGAGTAGTTCTCCCCCGAGGCTGAGGGCTCTACCGTAGCTATGTGGTTCATCTCTCTCTTTGTGATCTAGTTGAATATCATCTATGTGCTACTCTAGTGATGTTATTAAAGTAGTCTATTCCTCCTCCATGATGTAATGTTGACAGTGTGTGCATCATGTAGTACTTGGTATAAGCTATGATTGTGATCTCTTGTAGATTATGAAGTTAACTATTACTATGATAGTATTGATGCAATCTATTCTCCCTTTCATAGATATTATTGATAGTGTGTATGCTATGTTAGTACTCGGTATAATTGCAATGGTCTATCATGCACTCTAAGGTTACTTAAATATGAACATCGGATGTTGTGGAGCTTGTTAACTCCGGCATTGAGATGCTCTTGTAGCCCTACACAATGAATGGTGTTTGTTATCCAACAAGAGAGTGTAGAGTAGTTTCAGTTATGTGATCAATGTTGAGAGTGTCCACTAGTGAAAGTATGATCCCTAGGCCTTGTTTCTAAGCATCGAATCTCCGTTTATTTACTGTTCTGTTGCATGTTTACTCGCTGCCATATTTATTTCAGATTGCTATTACCACTCATAGTCATCCATATTACTTGTATTTCACTATCTCTTCGCCGAACTAGTGCACCTATACATCTGACAAGTGTATTAGGTGTGTTGGGGACACAAGAGACTTCTTGTATCGTAATTGCAGGGTTGCTTGAGAGGGATATCTTTGACATCTTCCTCCCTGAGTTCGATAAACCTTGGGTAATTCACTTAAGGGAAACTTGCTGCTGTTCTACAAACCTCTGCTCTTGGAGGCCCAACACTGTCTACAGGAATAGAAGCGTGCGTAGAAATCAAGCTATTTTCTGGCGCCGTTGCCGGGGAGGTAAGGTAAAAGGCACTCACACTCCGGTTCCTGACAACTAAGCTATTTTCTGGCGCCGTTGGTGGAGAGGTAAGGTAAAAGGTATTCACATCCTCCGACTACTAAGCTATTTCCTAGCATTGTTGCCGGTGTGTGAGTGCTCGAAGCTATTTCCTTTAGATCCTGCAATTGCATCTTTTTGTTTCTTGTTTTTATTTTCACTAGTTAGGCATAATGGAAAAAACCAAAAAATTTAGTGAGCTTTTTAATCTATTTCCTGAGTTAAGACATGAATTATTTGATGCGAAAATTAAAAAACCTATGGAACCTTATTTGCATGCTAGTAGCAATGTTATTAGTATGAACGCAATTACTGCTAATGCTATGGAGAAGTCTAAGCTTGGGGAAGCTAGTTTTTATGATCTTTTTAGCTTCCCACCTTTAGGGGAGAAAATTTGCTCTGATAATGCTTTATCTCTCATATGCGATAACTCTAATGATGCTTGTGATATTTCAAATCCACCTACTGCAAGTACTGCTTTCAAGATACCCATGAAAATTATTGAACGTGTTATGGATAACCGCTATGAAGGGGATGGAACTGTCCATCCTGGAGATCATCTACTGTTTTTGCATGAATTATGCAGGTTATTCAAGTGTGCAGGTATCTCTATGGATGAAGTGAGGAAGAAACTATTCTCTATTTCGCTGTCTGGTAAAGCGGCGCATTGGTATAAATTGCTGAAGAATAGTCATTCTCTTGGTTGGGAGGAAATTGTAGTACCTCTCTTTTATTCTAAATTTTATCCTACTCATGAAGTGCATACTGATAGAAATTACATTTATAAATTTTATCCTCGTGATGGAGAGAGTATTTCCCAAGCATGGGGGAGATTGAAGTCACTAATGCTCAAATGTCCCATTCATGAGCTCCCCCGTAATGTTATTATTAATAATTTTTATGCAAGGCTTTCAGGACACCACAAGGACTATCTAGATGCCTGTTTGGAGGGATCTTTCACAAGCAAGGAGGTTGAAGCTAGGTGGGATCTTCTTGATCGGATTAAGGAGAACGCTGAAGATTGGGAGAACGACAAAGGTAAAGAGTCGGGTATAAATTATGATTATGAATGCATTGAAACTTTTATGGATACTGATAAAATTCGAAATATGAGTGCTACTTATGGTCTTGACTCTAAAGTTGTTGCAAATCTTTATAAAGCTTTTGCCTCTCATTATGAATTGCCTAAGAAGAATTTTGATAAATATCATGAACCTTTCAAAGACACTTACATGGAAAATGAAATTGTTGTTAATGATTGCAATAAACATGCCCAAACTTCTGAAAATGCTATTTCTTATAAGCATGTTAATTTTTGTGGAATGCATAGACCCTGTGGAATTAATCAAATCGAAGATGAATATTGTAACCATCATATGATTGAAAAACTAGAAAGTGGTCTAGGGCTCTAGATGATTTTGGTAAAAAAGTTTGTGCCCTCTATCCTTTTATTTGTGAACTTTGCCATAGAGTGGGTCATTTTAATTTTCAATGCTCCTCCAATGATAATTCGAACCCCATGAGTGCTGCAAATTTGTATTGTGATGATGAAATTACTCCTAATCAGCATGATGAACTTACTTTATTTTTGTGGTGTGAAGAGTTGTCAAGAAAAATTTCTTTGTTACATATGAGTGATCTTGATATTGATGATGTCCTGCATGGGTGCCTTTCTTATTGCATTAATAATTTCCATACAAATGCTTACATACAAAATATTTTAGAAGATGACACTTTGCCAAAATATGATAGGACCTCTGTGTGTTTTGAACTCATTAATGAAAAGGAGGAATCCTCCCAAGTTTCTTCTATTGTTTCTGGAAATAAAACAGGTTATGTGGAGAAGTCTCCCTTCAAGCCTCTTCCTCCTAAAGAAGGGAACGAGGAGAAGGAAGAGAAGAAGAAGAAGAAGAAGAAGAAGAAGAAGGGAACGAAGAAGAAGAAGAGGAAGAAGAAGAAGGGGAATAAAGAGAAAGAGGTAACAACATATCCCCGCGTGTATGAGATAACGATAGGTAACCGTAAGTATGTTGCTCCTGATGATTATTATGATAATGAATCTGAGTACATTGATCTTCCTATGCCCTTTACCTACATTAGTGATCATGATTTGAAAGAGCACATTACTTTTGATATTGAAAATCTCTGGGAAACTAATTCTGAAAATGATGATAATAATTGCCATAGTATCAGTACTATCCATGCTTTCTCCCATAATGATATAGAAAGCTCTAAGCTTGGGGATGAGGTGTTTGAAAATCCTTTTGCTACTGATCATTATATGTTTGATACATCTCCTTCTAGTAACAATGATGGTATGGTCACAGATGAACATACTGTGAAAGATAACTATTCTATTTCTTATGATAACACTATGCCTCCGATCTTTGATGATTATTATAAAGAATGCTATGATATAGGTTATAACTATCCTTATAAAACTTGTCATAGTTATGATTGGATTGCCAAAAACAATTCCCTTAGTATGCAACTTGTTTACCATGTTCAAATTCTTGATAATAATCTTACTCCAATTACTATTAATGAGAAGAACTCTTCTAATGCCAAAATTAATGATACTTTTATGCATATGAACCATGATAAGAATGTTTTAAGTGATGGGTATATTGTGGATTTCATCAATGATGCTACTGAAAGTTATTATGAGAGAGGGAAACATGGTTATATGCATCTTAATAATATTAAGTTTCCCTTCTTTATGTTGAGAATCTTGAAGTTACTCGTGTTTTATCTTCCTATGCTTGTCACTTTGTTCTTCATGAATTCATTTGTGTACAAGATTCCTTTTCATAGGAAGTGGGTTAGGCTTAAATTTGTTCCATACTTGCTTTTTGATGCTCTCTTTTGCTTCAACTCTTATTTCTTGCGAGTGCATCATTAAATTTACTGAGCCCATCTTAATGGCTATAAAGAAAGCACTTCTTGGGAGATAACCCATGTTTTATTTTACTACAGTAATTTTTGTTTTATATTTGAGTCTTGGAAGTTGTTACTACTGTAGCAACCTCTCCTTATCTTTATTTTATTGCATTGTTGTGCCAAGTAAAGTCTTTGATAGTAAGGTTGATACTAGATTTGGATTTCTGCGCAGAAACAGATTTCTTGCTGTCACGAATTTGAGTAGGATTCTCTGTAGGTAACTCAGAAAAATCTGCCAATTTACATGAGTGATCCTCAAATATGTACGCAACTTTCATTCAATTTGAGCATTTTCATCTGAGCAAGTTAAGTGCCCCAGAAAAATTCGTCTTTACGGACTGTTCTGTTTTGACAGATTCTGCCTTTTATTTCGCATTGTCTGTTTTGCTATGTTGGATGGATTTCTTTGTTCCATTAACTTTCAGTAGCTTTGGGCAATGTCCAGAAGTGTTAAGAATGATTGTGTCACCTCTGAACATGTGAATTTTTTATTATGCACTAACCCTCTAATGAGTTTATTTTAAGTTTGGTGTGGAGGAAGTTTTCAAGGGTCAAGAGAGGAGGATGATACAATATGATCAAGAAGAGTGAAAAGTCTAAGCTTTGGGAGGCCCCGTGGTTCATCCCTGCATATTTCAAGAAGACTCAAGCATCTAAGCTTGGGGATGCCCAAGGCATCCCCTTCTTCATCGACAACTTATCAGGTCACCTCTAGTGAAACTATATTTTTATTCCATCACATCTTATGTGCTTTACTTGGAGCGTCTGTATGTTTTTATTTTTGTTTGTGTTTGAATAAAATTGGATCCTAGCATTCTTGTGTGGGAGAGAGACACGCTCCGCTTGTTCATATGAACACATGTGTTCTTAGCTTTACTTTTAATGTTCATGGCGAAGATTGAAACTGCTTCGTTCATTGTTATTTGGTTGGAAACAGAAAATGCTGCATGTGGTAATTGGAATAATGTCTTGAATAATTTGATACTTGGCAATTGTTGTGCTCAAATAGATCATTTTTAAGCTCTTGCATCATGTACTTTGCACCTATTAATGAAGAAATACCGTAGAGCTTGTTGAAATTTGGTTTGCATGATTGGTCTCTCTAAAGTCTAGATATTTTCTGGTGAGGGTTTGAACAACAAGGAAGACAGTGTAGAGTCTTATAATGCTTGCAATATGTTCTTATGTAAGTTTTGCTGTACCGGTTTATACTTGTGTTTGTTTCAAATAACCTTGCTAGCCTAAGCCTTGTATTGAGAGGGATTACTTCTCGTGCACCCAAATCCTTGAGCCAAAAACTATGCCATTTGTGTCCACCATACTTACCTACTACATGGTATTTTTCCGCCATTCCAAAGTAAATTGCTTGAGTGCTACCTTTAAAATTTCATTCCTTTGTCTTTGCAATATATAGCTCATGGAAAAAATAGCCTAAAAACTATTGTGGTATTGAATATGTACTTATGTATCTTATTTCTTAATAAGTTGCTTGTTGAGCGATAATCATGTTCCTGGGGACGCCATCAACTATTTCACTTTGTTGAATATCATGTGAGTTGCTATGCATGTTCGTCTTGTCTGAAGTAAGGGTGATTTATCATGAGTTGAATGGTTTGAGTATGCATATTGTTAGAGAAGAACATTGGGCCGCTAACTAAAGCCATGATCCATGGTGGAAGTTTCAGTTTGGACAACAATCCTCAATCTCTTATGAGAATATTATCTGTTGTTGAATGCTAATGCATTAAAGAGGAGTCCATTATCTGTTGTCTATGTTGTCTCGGTATGGATGTCTAAGTTGAGAATAATCAAAAGCGAGAAATCCAATGCGAGCTTTCTCCTTAGACCTTTGTACAGGCGGCATAGAGGTACCCCTTTGTGACACTTGGTTGAAACATATATTATGCAATGATAATCCATGTAAATCCAAGCTAATTAGGACAAGGTGTGGGCACTATTGGTAATCTATGCATGAGGCTTGCAACTTATAGGATATCTTATACATAACACATATGCTTTATTACTACCGTTGACAAAATTGTTTCTATGTTTTCAAAATAAATCCATGCTTCCCTTTGCGAAGGGCCATTCTTTTACTTATTGTTGAGTCAGTTTACCTACTTCTTTCTATCTTAGAAGCAAACACTTGTGTCAACTGTGTGCATTGATTCTTACATGTTTACCTATTGCACTTGTTATATTGCTTTATGATGACAACTATCCATGAGATATACATGTTACAAGTTGAAAGCAATTGCTGAAACTTAATCTTCCTTTGTGTTGCTTCAATGCCTTCTACTAAGAATTTATTGCTTTATGAGTTAACTCCTATGCAAGTCTTATTGATGCTTGTCTTGAAAGTACTATTCATGAAAAGTCTTTGCTATATGATTCAGTTGTTTAATCATTGTCTTTACCATTGCTTCGAATCGCATCATTCATTACATATGCTTTACAATAGTATTGATCAAGATTATGCTAGCATGTCACTTCAGAAATTATCTTTGTTATCGTTTACCTACTCGAGGGCGAGTAGGAACTAAGCTTGGGGATGCTTGATACGTCTCAAACGTATCTATAATTTCTTATGTTCCATGCTACTTTTATGATGATACTCACATGTTTTGTACACACTTTACATCATTTATACGCATTTTCCGGAACTAACCTATTGACAAGAAGCCGAAGTGCCAGTTCCTGTTTTCTGCTGTTTTTGGTTTCAGAAATCCTAGTAAGGAAATATTCTCGGAATTGGACGAAATCAAAGCCCAGTATCTTATATTTCACGGAAGCTTCCAGAGAGCCAGAGAGGGACCAGAGGGGAGCCCTGGGGGCCCCACACATGGTGGCGGCGCGGCCAGAGGGGGGGCGCGCCCCCCTGCTGTGTGGACCCCCCGTGGCTCCTCCGACTCCGCCTCTTCGCCTATAAGATGCCTCGTGACCTAAATCTTCGACACGGATTGACGAAACTCCAGAAAACCTTCCAGAGCCGCCGCCATCGCGAAGCCAAGATTCAGGGGACAGAAGTCTCTGTTCCGGCACACCGCCGGGACAGGGAATTGCCCCCGGAAGCCATCTCCACCGCCATCTTCACCGCCATCGCTGTCTCCCATGATGAGGAGGGAGTAGTTCTCCCCCGAGGCTGAGGGCTCTACCGTAGCTATGTGGTTCATCTCTCTATTTGTGATCTAGTTGAATATCATCTATGTGCTACTCTAGTGATGTTATTAAAGTAGTCTATTCCTCCTCCATGATGTAATGTTGACAGTGTGTGCATCATGTAGTACTTGGTATAAGCTATGATTGTGATCTCTTGTAGATTATGAAATTAACTATTACTATGATAGTATTGATGCAATCTATTCCCCCTTTCATAGCTATTGTTGACAGTGTGTATGCTATGTTAGTACTCGGTATAATTGCAATGGTCTATCATGCACTCTAAGGTTACTTAAATATGAACATCGGATGTTGTGGAGCTTGTTAACTCCGGCATTGAGGTGCTCTTGTAGCCCTACACAATGAATGGTGTTTGTTATCCAACAAGAGAGTGTAGAGTAGTTTCAGTTATGTGATCAATGTTGAGAGTGTCCACTAGTGAAAGTATGATCCCTAGGCCTTGTTTCTAAGCATCGAATCTCCGTTTATTTACTGTTCTGTTGCATGTTTACTCGCTGCCATATTTATTTCAGATTGCTATTACCACTCATATTCATCCATATTACTTGTATTTCACTATCTCTTCGCCGAACTAGTGCACCTATACAACTGACAAGTGTATTAGGTGTGTTGGGGACACAAGAGACTTCTTGTATCGTAATTGCAGGGTTGCTTGAGAGGGATATCTTTGACCTCTTCCTCCCTGAGTTCGATAAACCTTGGGTGATTCACTTAAGGGAAACTTGCTGCTGTTCTACAAACCTCTGCTCTTGGAGGCCCAACACTGTCTACAGGAATAGAAGCGTGCGTAGACATCAAGGGCCTATCCCTCATCTTGTTGAGGGTGTTATCTGAAAGGACGAGATGTCGCCTAGAGGGGGGTGAATAGGCGATTTAAAAACTCTTACGGATTTGGCTTGTAAGAATGCGGAATTAAACTAACGTTTATTTTACAAGCACAAACCCTAAATATGCTTGGCTCACCTAAGTGCAACAACAACAACTAGAGCTAAGAAAGATAGGCACAAGATATATGTAGCACAAGTGATATCAAAATATATATGTACTTCAAGCACGATGGCTATCACAAGAAAAGTAAGCTCGGGTATAGAAATAACCGAGGCACGCGGAGACGAAGATGTATTCCCGTGTTTACTTCCTTTGCAAGAAGGTACGTCACGTTTGGAGGGGTGGAGGTCCCATGAAGGATTCCCCAACATCACAAATGCTCACCCTATTCTCCGAGCCTATCCCACGAAGGAATAACCCTTTCCTTATGGCTAGATTTTCCTCCACTCCGGAGATGGCAAGCTCCACAACCACTTCACAAGCTCCACGAAGGAGAATCCCGAGCCCCTTCACAATCTTCCACGAAGAGGTCACCGGGACACCAACCAAGCCAACTAGGAGGTTACCCTCCAAGAGTAACAAGCTCACGGTCTCTCACTCGAACTAATCGCGGTGGAGAGCTCAACACTATGCAATGGTGCAAAGCAAGAACACTAGAGGTGTTTAAATCCTTCACACTCAAATTCCACCCAAGCAACAAATGCTAGGATGAGATTAGAGAGGAAGAACAATGGAGGAAATCAACAAATGACTCCAAGATCTAGATCCCAAGAGTTCCCCTCACTTAGAGGAGGAAAGGATTGGATGAGGTTGTAGATCTAGATCTCCTCTTTCAAATCCCCCAAGAATATGCAAGAATCATAGGAGGGAAGGGAGAGGAAGCAAGCTCAAGAGGTTCAACAATGGTAGTAAAAAAGATGCTCAAGAACCCTAGAAAACTATTGGGAAAGAAGCCCCTTTTATAGCCAAACGAAATATGACCGTTTATGGCAGATCTGGAAGTTTTTCGTGTAGCCTGGCAAACCGGGCCAAAACCGGGCCAGGGACCGGGCCGCCTGGTGCAGGGGCCGGTTCGACCGGGCCACAGACCGGACCATCCGATCCAAACCGGATCGGGCGCCGGGCCGTGACCGGGGCGGATCGGAGACATACAGAACATGTCCCCAGTTGTCACCAGAGCAGGAGTCGGTCCGCGACAGGGAGGCCGGTCCACAGGCCGGCGTCGCTGGGTGTGAGGCCGGACCGGCCAGTCCAAACCGGACCGTACGCCGGGTGTGGTGCCGGAATACGCAGGACCCCTGAAGACCTTTTCTTTTCCTTTTAAAACAGAAAATGCTCCCGAACTCCGATTGACATGAAACCAATTTTGTTGGAAATATGGAGACTCCTCACAGGATATTTTTAGATGATTCTAGAGAGCGAGTCTCCCACCGTCAAGAAACGGTGAAGACGTCCAAACTCGAAGACGCAATAGAAGATGCATGCGGATTCCATTTTCGATGAACCTGGGCTTGTTGTAAAGCTAGCAACAAGCTCAAGAACCTCTCACAGAGAAACACCAAGAAGTGATAGGGATATGCAAACTATGCAAAGGGTTGAGCTCCCTAAGACGATGTGATCAAGTTACCCAACCGAAAGTCCCTCTTGATAGTGCGGCTATCTATCCTATAATCCGGTCTTGCAACAACCACCTTGAGACCGGTAAAAGGAAAACCTAGCAAGACCATACCTTTCCCTTGTGCATCCCGCTTGATCTTGATGATAACTCTTCAATCTCCACTCATGCCGGAATGCCTTACTTGATCATCGTTACTTCGTGAAGACTCACAAATACCCCCCCCCCCCCATACACCATGATGGGAAAACTCCATTGATGCACATCTTCACATGTCCATTATCACCAAATGGACGACAAGCTTCAAGCATGTGATCCTCTTGAGATGCTCCACTTGAACTTGCCCAACTCAACCTTGATGACGATCACCACTTGACGTTATCCTCTCATGGGTTATATGAGATCTCACTTTTGATGCATACCCATGGAAAGATACCTAACCCACATAGACAACATAAGGGAACATATATGATGGGTTAGTTCATAGCATAATTGACACAACTTACCATACCACAAGACTTCTCGTGGCACATTCTTCATGTTTCATGTGTTGACCAAACTTGAATCTATTCTACACTCTTTGTATTGGTCAACCTTGTATCTTCTCATGCTCTATCATACTATCTTGAGGTGTATAAAGAAATCTTCATTTGTTTGCATCCTCTAAATCTTAGTCAACCATAGCTCAACTCATGAGACTATCATGACACCGACTTAGAGCCATAACTTGAATTCTTCACTTGGAATTAAGCACTCAAGATCTTGATCATTCATTGCTTATCACATAAGCTAGAGCATGGCTAATATTGAGTTCCACATAAGAACTCCATCTTCATTTCTTCTTCTTGATCATATCACATATATTTCTTCAAATCGATGATCTTGATGCTAATACACAAGGTATATCTTTATCTTCATGGCATCCGTACTTGAAACCAACACATGGAATACAAGTAGTACCTATGGAATATTCCTTCATATAAACTCAATGAAAACATTAGTCCATAGGGGTTGTCATTAATTACTAAAGCCACACATAGGGGCAATATACCCTTACAGTATCTCTATATTACAATATGCTTATAACACAATTCTGTTTTTAGAACATGTTTACAAAAAGCAGTTAACATGAAACTAATTTTATGTCTTTTTGAAGAGCTCTCGGGACTTAAAATTAATTTTCATAAGAGCGAGATTTTTTTGTTTTGGAAAGGCCAAGGAGGAGGAGGTCCAGTACAGACAGATCTTTGGATGTGACGCTGGTTCACTCCCCTTTAGATACTTGGGTTTCCTATCCATTATAGGAAGCTCAAGAATTCTGATTGGTATCTGGTGGAAACCCGATTTGAGAGCAAGTTGGGGTGCTGGAAAGAAAAATTACTATCCTATGGTGATAGGTTAGTCCTTATCAATTCAGTATTAACTAGTTTACCAATGTTTATGTTGTCCTTCCTACAAATACCTATTGGGGTAAGGAAACGTTTGGACTTCTATAGATCTAGATTCTTTTGGCTGTCCGATGAACAGAAAAAAATAGACTCACGAAAGGGAATATTGTATGTCGGCCTAAGGATCAAGGGGGCTTAGGTATTAAGGTTATCGAAATCAAAAACAGATGCTTATTAAGCAAATGGCTTTTTAAACTTCTTAATGAGGATGGGGTGTGGCAAGATTGCTACAAGCTAAATAGTTAAGACAAAAGACCTTAGCTGAGGTACAGGTTAAGCCTACCGATTCTCCTTTCTGGAATGGGTTGATGGGGGTTAAGGAAGTTTTTCTTTCTAGAGGATATTTTAAAGTGGGAAATGGAACGGGTACACGTTTCTGGGAAGATACATGGTTAGGAAAAGTATCTTTAGCTCGGCAATATCCGTCTTTATATAATATTGTTCATCACAAAAATATAACAGTAGCCCATGTGTTAGCCCAAACTCCTCTGAATATTAGTTTTCAACGGGTGTTGAATGGTAACAAATGGACCTCTTGGTTACAATTGTGTCGTAAACTGATGATGATAAACTTGAATGAACAAAGTGACCGTTTTGTCTGGAATCTCACACCAATGGCTTGTTTACGGTCAAGTCTATGTATGAGGACAAGATATTATGAGTGATCATACCCCTTTTTAAAGAAAGTATCTATGAAAGGTTAAAATTCCCCTCAAGATAAAAATATTCATGTGGTTCTTCAGTAATAAGATTTTGTTAACTAAAGATAATCTAGCCAAACGACACTGGAATGGGTGCACGAAATGTGTCTTCTGTGGAGAAGAGGAATCTATTCAACACCTATTCTTTGAGTGTTCTCTTTAGCTAAGCTTCTTTGGTGCAGTGAATTTCACATATGATCTTCCACCTCAAACCAATACTATTAATATATTTGGTAATTGGTTGAATGGAGTAGATAGACAATCTAAGGCTTTTATCCGGATTGGGATTTCTGCTTCATGTTTGTCTATATGGAGGGTCAGAAATGATATTATCTTTAACAAAAAAAAAATTCATTTCTTGGAGGTTATCCATACGGTGTCAAATTGGGTTCAGCTTTGGGCCCTCCTGTCGCCGGAGGGACAGCGGGATGCCATGATTTCTGGATGCACACTGCTACAGATGATCGCTCAGGATATCTGGTGCCAGGCTGGCGTCATACTAGAAACTTTGATGGTTACTCGGAGTAGTTTGTGCTTTTTTCGCTGGTTAATTTTTATATCAATTCTGGGCGATGCTTGATTTGTAAAATAATACTAAACTTGATTTTATTAATAAATGGTCGTGTGCATCATCATGATGCAGAAAGCCGGGATGATACTCCCCATTTCGAAAAAAAACGCACGACCACGCTATTTGCCTCGAGCTGGTGGAGATGCTGCAGGTGGAGGATCAAGGCGGCCGGCATTCACGAGCTTCTCCAGACCCAACAGCAACAAGAGGCCACACGAGTTTGATTAGTCACGCGGCAGAACGCTCCAAGCGTCGATCACAAGACGATTCCCTCGCCCTGGACGCAACACACGTTCGCCGATCCACCGACCGACAGGAGCGACGGATAAAGGGAGCAACCGGGCAAGAGCCAAGAGGTAAACTGTAACCAACAACTGGTCTACCACTCATAGCGACGACACAGACACAGTACTTGTGCGGTTCTGCTTGCCTGCTCCCAGAAGCAGCCGCGTACACGTTGCAAATCCCCAGCGCAAGCATCGCCTCGCCCATGGCGATCGAGCGGACGGTTCCGTCTCGTGGCCATGCGCATGGCGGCCTGCATGCATTCAGAATCTGCACCGCACTGCGACCTGCATGCAGAGTAAATTGAAGCTCTGAAATTGAGCTGCGACAGCTCTGAATTCTCGGCGATCTCGGAGGAATTTATGCGTCGCGCGCAGAGGACATTGCCGTAAGTCAGTGCGATGAGCAGATCGCGGGTGAACTGGTTGTTGTTGCGAGACTAGGCGCGCGCGCTCGATCGCCCGTGACGCACAGGCGTTAGGGAAGCGTTTGTCCGACGCGCGCGGTGAAGAGGGCCAGACAGCGATGGAACCATCACACGCCATCAATTATCGGCACGGAGGCTGGAGCCTCACCCGAGTAGCAACGAAGGGAGTATGGCAGCCCGGCGAGATGCCAGACCTTCCATTCCATGCGACGCGCGCTGCCAGGTAGAAACAAAGCTGGGCCATGATGTGTCCTCTGCGTACTTGTTGTTTTCTCAGAAAAAGGTTCAAAAGTGAGTTCCATGGCTGCACAACCTGCAAGCAATGACTTTTCACCAAGCGTTCCAAGATGCCATTCAAACACTGGAATGTGATCACTGACTCCTCCAGGTATCATCCTCGAATGGCACGTCCGCAATGATAGAAGTTCCACTCAGAAAAAACTAATGCACGTCGGGTGATTTAGTACGCTTGCTATAATGTTATGGATCGGAGGGAATACTCACAAAACGAGACAGAAAAAAACCAATTCAACACAGATCAATTTAAATGTACATTATTGCTTCAAAACTTCCATACAAAAGCATCACTGAGAACTCAAGAATGCACTTCTGCCCAAACGCTTGCTAAAGTGACTTAGAGCAGATAAAGGACAATTGCAGAGCAACCTAACCAGACAACCAAGCAATATACATCCTCGACAGTGCTTATTAGGTACAACAGCAATTCACAATACATAATTCGGGAGATCTAATCTAAGGTACGTAACAAACCATAGCCACGACAAGACAATTCCCAGGTGCCCACGGGCATGTCCTTTGCATGGCTGCTCTCCATCATTTCAATGTTTCAAAATCAAACAACCGTACATCACAGATCTCAAGCCTAGGCTCGAATGGATCAGGATATGAAACAATGATGAAAAATGACACCAGAACAGACTAAACCAGCCCCCCCCCCCCCCACAAAAAAAAAGTCGAAAAGCTTCATGGTTCCAGTGGCTTGCCTAGATAACCCGACTTAGGGCCGCTATAAATTGTTCTCAAGACAGAGTATGCAAGTATCAACACGGAGGCTCAGACCTCATCCTGCCATCCAAGAACTAGCAGCGATAAGAGCATCTCCAGTCGCGTCCCCCAAAGCGTCCCCCAAACCGCGCCGGATTGAGCGTTTGGGGGACGTGTTTCGTTCGTGCCGCGTTTGGGGGACGTCGCTCCCCAGTCGCGTCCCCCAAACAAAATTTCGCAAATTTTAAACTTAACTAGATTCGATTAGATTCGTCCAAATTTACATAGATTCGAACGAAATTTGACTAACTTTAAAACTAAACCTAATCTAGAACCGCTTGCGGCGGCCGGAGGCGTCGTAGTACTGCTGGAAGTTGTACATCTCGTCGGTGACGACCTCCTGCTTGCCGCGCTCGTCGACGGGCTCGTCCACGGGCTCGTCCTTCACCAAGCCGCTTGGTCCTGCCTCGCCGTCGTCGGTGAGGTCCACCGGCCGGCTTGCGGAGTCGAGGATGGACATGGCGATCGCCGCGTCCGTGTCGCCCTCCAGTGTCCTTGTCGTCCATGGACGCCATGAACGCCGCCCGCAGCCCTGGCTGTCCTCGGGGTCGTCGGCTGGCGATGAGCCGTGCTGCCGCTCGTACTCCGCCCGGCGCGCCGCTGCGTTGCTTCCTCCGCTCCTCCTTCACCTCCGGCTTCGGGATGAGGAGGGCGCCGCCGCGCCTCCCTTGCTGCCGCCCGCTGCCGCTACCGCCACGCCTCGTGTTGACGGGCGTCGCCAGCTCCTCCTTGACCTCCCGTTTGGGGACGGTGTAGGGCGCCGACCGGTGCAACGAGGACGCCGTCGATCGAGCCGATCGCGCCGCACCCGAGGAAGAAGAGTGCGAGGAGTACGAGAAAGTCGTCCTCCTCGGCTGCCATTGAGGAGACGGCGGCGGCGACGACGGCATCTCCGGCCGCGGAGCGCCGTTGCGGAGGCCGCGGATGACGTTCTCGAGGTGCGCCCGAACGCCCCGAAAAGGGCGCGGCCGTCCTTGTTCCAGCTATTGGGGCCGCCGACGAGCCGTCGGTCTTTGTGCATCTCGACGTCGTACTTCGCACGAAGTACGACGTCCACCAGCGTCGTTGTTGTCGGACCGCCCACGTCGGATCCCTCCGCTCCCTGGCGGTGAGTTGAGCCCGACGGCCTTGACGGCGTCCCACCATTGGTCCGTGCGCGGCTTCGGCGGCGGCGGAACGCCAATGCCGTTCACGGCCATCCTCCGCCCGCCCGCTGGCGCCCGCATGTCCGGCGGGATCGGATACCGGCGTTGTCTGGCCGCCCACGCCTCCGCCACGGTGAGGCTGCCGCGTCGGCCGTTCGCCGCGGCGATCTTGCGGGAGGACGACATTTTTTGAGCGGCGAGAGAGGATCCGGGAGGAGGCGGCGGCGACGAGAAGGATTATGAGCGGCGCTAACTACGTGGCGCCTTAAAACGGCGGCGGCGGGTGGTTGCACGCAATAACTCCGGCGCGGACGGCCACGCGGCCATGCACGACGAGACGCGTCCCTGCGTCGCCTGGGAAAACAAGGACGCCATTAACGTCGCTTGACCAAAGGTAGGCGACGGGGTTTTAGCCTTCCGTGCCGCTGACGGGTCGGGCCCGCGTCGGTTGGCCTCGCTTTTCGTTGTGTCCGGCGTCCCCGGAGCGTCCCCTGTGGGACGGGGACGGGCTCGGGGCGCCGGACACCGTATAGGGGCGCGCCGGACAAAAAAGGGCTTTGGGGGACGCGGCTGGAACGCTTTTTTTGTCCGGCGCGCCCCAAATCCCTTTGGGGGACGGTTTGAGGGACGCGACTGGAGATGCTCTAAGCATATAGCACGGGGAATGCGCCCCCAGGAGACAGCCCGGCGAAATGCCAGACCTTCCATTCCATGCGACACTGCCAGGTAGAAACAGAGCTGGGCCATGCTTGTTTTCTCCGAAAAGGTTCAAATGTGAGTTCCATGGTTGCAAGCAACGACTTCTCTCCAAGCATTTGAAGATGCCATTCAAACACTGTAATTACTGGAATGTGATCACTGCCCCTCAACAGCCCGCGATACGCAATACATAATTCAGGATATCTAAGGTACATAACAAACCATAGCTATGAGAAGACAAATCCCTGGTGCCCACAGGTGTTCCATCATTTCAAAGTTTTCGAATCAAACAGACGTACTATCACAGATCTCAAGTCTTACCTCGAATATGGAACAGGATACTGAAACAATGATGAAAAATGACAGCAGAACAGCCTAAACCGGTATTCCTCCAAAAGAAAAAAGAAAAAGTCCACATCAATTCATTAAGGAAAAAAAGCTTCATGGTTCCAGTGGCTTGCCTGGATAACGTAACGTGACGCAGAAATAGTTCTCAAAACAGAGTAGGCAAATATGTTGACTTGCACGTAAAAAAGAATACAAGTGCTGCAACTATTCTGTTGACCACTAATATGATAGACTGATGACAGGAACTGGTCTTATTAACTATAACCTAGACATGGTGAGTCTCTGTTGTGACGCTGGTACAGCAGACGCTACAAAACTCCTCCCCTATTTCAACTGAGAAAGGATCTCCTCGGAAGGAATCTCAAGTGTAGCTCCAGCATGTGCCTTCTCAGGTTTCACAACTGCAACACAAAGTAAATTGTCAGAAAACCAACCAACATAACCAGTTTGTGATGTCATTAAACAAACAAGCATGAAAGTCTTGATAAACATCAAACACTTGCAACCTTTTGTAATGACTTAATGCCATTATACCACATACAACAACAGAACAAGGTTCTAAAGCTTGATAAAGTGTAAAGTTGCTATAATTTAGTTCATAACTCGGAAGAATTCAAAATCAATTGGTGGAAAACTGTTGCCCTGGGCTGAGAAGCTGTCAGCTATGTGATTCCCCACACAGGCCAATATTACATTAATACCCCACATAAGGAAGTCACAAGCAAGGCACTAGTAAAGCCAATACATGTCTGGAAAGACCAATTTTCCATCATTAGCAACCTGCACAGCCGTGGTGGTTGGCATAATGTGTAACCTGGACCACTCGCAACCAGATACAACGAGCAGTACTGATGTATTGCTAAAACCAAAATCAGGCCAGGGAATACTATGACATTGTAATCCAGCCTACTGGTCATAACCATGGAACACTGTCCCAATAATTACAAAATAACAAATATAACAGATATATAGTTTGACGGACTAATGCTACACCAAAAACCTCAATCTGTTTTTACCCTGAGCCTGGTCATGCTATTTTGGGCCAGCAATAAAAGGCTACTACTGAAAGAAGAAAGATTTGACTTCTCATCTTCAATCTTATTACAATATGACCTTCAGCTTCGAATTCAATAATTCCATTCCAGCAAAAAGATATACAATAACAGCGCTTGCTATTGATCAGCTTTTAACTTGATATTTATGTACACCATACATTACGGCCATAAAATGATTCTCTTTCACTCACTGTGTCTGCTGTATAAGCTGTAATGTCTTTTTTATACTTCAGAGGATAGAAACCTTGATACAATTGTGCTAAAGCTCAAGCACATACTCGAATCATAGTGGACTGAAAAAGGAGACAACACTACTTGATTAAGTTTTTTGAGAATACTACTGGATTAATTTTTACAGGGAACAAATTGTTGGCTGGCTGCAAAGATGAAAAATATATTAATCAAGTTTTTGCTTGTGTAGGCAACTGGTTTCACTATCTCACCCATACAATGTGCCATGAAATCTGTGCATACTCTCTCACAACACATTTACTTGTTTTTTGCAGGAAAAACACATTTACTGACTGCGGATTCCCCTAATAAAAGAGAGCTGTGGATAGATCTCAAGGTAGAAGAAAATAAATTCTATGGGTGAGATAGTGGAAGCACTCCCTGACACATAAACGCGGAAATGTTTTTTTCTAAGGAACATTTCAACTATTAAGAGGATTACATTAAGCAAAGTATTATACAAAATTCCATGACACCTGGAACTTTTGCTAAAATAGTTAATGAACTATTTGAGTATCAAACAGAAGACAAATAACCTACAAACAGAAATTAGGTAGAGAGAGTTACATATATATTTCAAATGTTAAGATTAGAAGTCACTTGGAACTTTTTACAAAATGAAAACATTTGTGCATTTTTTGTTCATCAGTAACTTTGTGAATACTGCACAGTGGAGATCGTCTCCTCACTTAGGGCCAATGGTTGGGAGCTTTATGTGCTTAAAGAGTGGTACTAACCAATAACCTAGAAACACGAATTAGGTAGAGAAATCCACGTACTCTTGATACAATAAACATAATTTAACAAAGGCATGCAGTTATAAGATGGCATAACACTAAATCAGCTAAAAGAATTAAGCAAATGGAACAATTTTCCATGAAAAGATAAATTCGGGATTTCATTGACTTAGTGTCCTGTAAATGTGCAAATTGAGCATTACTGATGACCTAAACAAGAACTAAATCACTCGAACAGATCAATGGGAAGTGTACACACTCTTCCAGTAACATCAGCTGTCATAGCCTCATGGAGCACTTGTTCTTGCACCATATTTGCTCCTAATGTGGTACTACAGGAAATTTTGCAACAACTAAGCTCAAGTCGTACAGGCTAATCCTTCATCACAGACTTCAACTAAGAAGTTTCTGGGCTGGTTGAACTGTCATTCAAGTATTCCGCAGCAACTAAGCTCAAGTCTTACAGGCTAACCTTTCATCACAGACTTCAGTTAAGATGCTTCTGGGCTGGTTGAACTGCCATTAAATTATTCCGCAGCAACTAAGCTCAAGTCCTACAGGCCAACCCTTCATCACAGATTTCATTTAAGATGCTTCTGGGCTGGTTGAACTTCCATTAAATATTCCCCAGTTGTTTGGAATAATTAATCCATATATTCGTTTCTTGATGACACTGTTAGAACTAAATTAATCCTTTCACTTAAATTAAACAAAAGAACCAGTAACATTAATCTATTCTGAAGGATTGTATTTTTTCTGGCAGGGACAAAGCCTTTATTCCCAAACAAGTTGGGGTAGGCTAGAGGTGGAACACCCATAAGATCTCGTAACCAACTCATGGTTCTGGCACATGGATAGCAAGCTTCCACGCGGCTCTTTCCATGGCTAGTTCTTTGGTGATACTCCAGTCCTTCAGATCTCTCTTTACGGACTCCTCCCATGTCAAGTTTGGTCTACCCGTCCTCTCTTGACATTATCAGCACGCTTTAGCCATCCACTATGCACCGGAGCTTATGGAGGCCTGCGCTGAATATGCCCAAACCATCTTAGACGATGTTGGACAAGCTTCTCTGCAATCGGTGCTACCCCAACTCTATCTCGTATATCATCATTCCGGACTCGGTCCTTCCTCGTGTGGCCACACATCCATCTCAACATGCGCATCCCCGCCACACCTAACTGTTGAACATGCCGCCTTTTAGTCGGCCAGCACTCAGCGCCATACAACATTGTGGGTCGAACAGCCGTCCTATAGAACTTGCCTTTTAGCTTTTGTGACACTCTCTTATCACAAAGAATGCCATCTGGCTTTGATCCGGTGGTTCACATCTTCATCAATATCCCCATCCTTGTGCAGGATTGACCCCAGGTATCGAAAGGTGTCCTTCTGAGGCACCACCTGCCCATCCAGGCTAACCTCCTCCTCCTCGTGCCTAGTAGTACTAAAACCGCACATCATGTACTCAGTTTTAGTTCTACTAAGTATAAAACATTTCGATTTTAAGGTTTGTCTCCATAGTTCTAACTTCCTATTGACCCCCGTTCGACTATCATCGATTAGGACCACATCATCCGTAAAGAGCATACACCATGGGTTAATCTATTTTGAAGGATTGTATTTCTTTTCTGGCAGGATAAGACAAATTAATCCATTTCGATGGATTGTACTTCTTTTCACAAATTAATCCACTTCGATGGGCACGGGCACAAATGGCCCTTATGTTTTTAGCTATAACATGTGTCACATTGGTATTCTGCTATCTAAGTACCAAACCATGCCAAGTCAGAAGCTTGATACTAAGGCCTAATGTTGAGTTCTTCAAGGCCTATAGTTTAGTTGATGCTGGAAAATCACGTTGATATTTTACCTAAAGTGCATCATAAGGTGAACCTCAAAATATGTTGCACTGGTTTGCATCTAGAATCTCATCTATCACACTGAAATTTCAGCTACGCAAGAACCAGTAAACAGAGCAGTTGACAAGGGCAGGCTCAATCTAGCCAGCCAAACCCCCTGCAATAGTATTCGATCAAGTAAGATCAGTTCCCAGACTTATATTATTTTTGTGAAATGCCGTTTCATGTAGCCTGGAAGATTCTGTTGCATCCATTAATGATATGTCTAAAGAGCGCCATTACTGTTAAGGGCTCCTGAAGATCAAGTTCCAGCGGCTACGATACGAAAACTAGTAACTCCTGTTTGCATCTAAATACCTTCAGTAGTATGCTGCAGATTTGTAACATTTCCACAGTTTAAAATCGTCAACAAATTTTCAACATCTCGTATGCGAGGAGCCGGTGCAATTTGTCTGTTTTAGTAATCCTCAAATATTACAATAGCCGATGTGTTACTGTCTGAAGCACTCTTAATTCATCAAGTAATGCAGTTATCATAGGGTCTGCATCCAGCAAAAGCTCCTCCTGCTCCTATGATCCTACGATCTTTAACTCCAAATTCGAGCCTGCTGAAAGCCCTCACTCACATAGAGCAAAAAAAAAAACTGCATCTAATATGAACACGCAAGGAGTTCTTTCATAACCCTAAGATCCCAAACAGAAAGCAAAGCATAACAATCCAAGCGGACGGTGGCCGTTGGTATGGGTAATGATAGTAGTACCGAAGGATCCGGAGGGTGCGCGCTGAGCCTGGACGATCATGTTGGTGATGAAGTGCGCGGCCTCGCGGGCGTCGGAGAGGGCGCGGACGGCGTCCTCGGATCCCGGGGCGAGGCTGCGGTGCTCCTCGAAGCGGCGCCGGATCTCCACCGCCGACTCGGTGAGCATCAGCTGGTCGCCTGTGAACGTCCGCCGCGCCGCCCGCAGCACCGCCCGGTACGCCGCCAGCCCCTCCGCCGCCGCCATTTTTCCGAGGAGAAGAGGTGTGGCCCTGTGGTGCCGAAGTGGTACAAGAGTCGGCGAGTGCTTTGACCATCCACGCCGACTAGCGTTAAACTTTATAAACTCGGAAATTCAGTTTGGCTCAGGGTGATGCTCCTGCCACCAGAAAGAAAAAACATATTTTTAATTGTTAAAAATCATATCTTGATAATCTATTCGTGAAGATGTACACGTGAATTTTTTACTTAAATTTTTGTAACATTTAAAAATATATCAAAGATGCAGTTCTAAATAAATGGAGCATATGCCCCAAAGAGCCAGAACACCACTCCCAAAGCTCCCTCAAGATAAAACTTTATAAACTTCAAATGTATATAGTACCACATGACATGTGTAAATGTGCCCCTTTTTCCAAAATTAAATCTTGCCTATGTTAATTAGAAGAATATCGGATACTACCAGATAATAGGTTAACTCAATCCATTTACACAGAAATGTTCATAAAAAGGACCATAAGAATAATATACTACTTCCTTTGTTGAATAATTAGGAAAATGTTGGGTTTGTTAAACACTCAAACCCGACATTCATAAACCTCTTTTCCAGAATTCTTTGTTTGTTTTTCCTACAATGGAATCAAATAAACTATGGTCCATACAATACCATGTAGGATTGGAGAGCCCTCTCGGTCCACATGATTAGGAAAAGCACATGAACGAGAAAAACACAAGAACATGGAAAACTCATGAGTGCAATGTCATGTCCACTCCAGCTCAACAAAATTCCGTATGCACTAAAGTTTGTTTAGATTCATTACAGAAAAAAGATTACGAAGAAGTTCCATTGGATGTTAGATTTCACATAAAATTTAATGCAAATGATTCCTTAGAAAATATTCATGTGGGATACAATCATATAAATCAAACAAACACTATAGAAAAAATTCGTAAGAGTTCAGATCTTCGAGTTTCTAAATGCAAATCAAAGATGCCCTTAAGCTCGACAACACCAAACCAATCACCACCAAGATAGGATTGGAGCCACATATACTTTATCAGACGTAACTTCCTCATCGCCGTTTGAGCTATGTCAACGGGGCACCAAAATCTAACCAAAGTGATCGCACTTCATAAAAAACAAGAGCGAGAATCTCCTCCCCTCGGTCCCATAGATCTGTGCGGCTGGAGTTGGGAGGGGAAGGGTGATTGATCTAAAAGTGTTAGTTTGTTTTCTTTCATCAAAGTTGAAGAAGTAGTATAACCCCTAATGTTATTGGATCGTAAACATCTCACTATTGTTTAAGAATAAAATAACATGTGTTATGGTGGTATCAGAGACGAGAGACGAAAAACTGTACTTGCTCAAGCTTTCAAACAACCAATATGTTTTGTAGACTTGGAGTAGTTAACATAACACGCACCAGAGTTTGTGGTGCATCTGGTGGTAACTATAATAATGGTCCAAAGTAATAGACCAATTGAAACTTATTCACCACTCATTAGAGACGGTAGGGGGCCACCCCCCCCCCCCCCCCCCACCCCCCCACACACACAGTCCCGATTTTGACAATCTATGGAGATTTTGTTTTGAATTTTTTTGGGTTTATATTCGAGTTGGAAGGTTGGCGCGGCTGAAAGGATCGTATGCCGCACCTAGAGGCAATTTTTAGTTTTTTTTCATTTAGGCTTGACACAAAGGTAAATTCTCTGGATATGCAACTATTTGAATTTACCTATATGACAAGGTCAATGACTGATAAGGGGAATCCCAGCAGATCCTCCTAGAGTGTTGCCCGATCTTTCACAGCGAGAACCTGGGGTAGTAATTCCTCCCAACAACGCGATGAACGCAGCCTGGAGAAGAGGGAACGAATCCAGCAAGCAACGGATCGATGAACGATACGCCTCAAACCTTGAGCTAGACAATCCTTGATGAACACAAGAACCTTCGCAGCGGATATAATAGATAAACGGCAACGCCGTACCCCCGAAGGGATGATACACGTGAACACACGCAATGGGGAAAACCCTAATCTTTAGTCTAAACTTAGCTACCTCTAACCCTAGCCGCACCTCCACCGTATATGAGGGGTGAAATGGCCGGCCAACCCTTATTGGGCCTAACCTAATTCGACTTGGACAGGTCCAAGTCAAATAGACACAACTTAAAACCCTAATTTGGCCCACCACATGACCTGGCTACATTATTATTTCGTAATAACAAGACTATGATAAAATACTGGTACAGCCTTAGACCTAATTATCATATCAATGGATGTCCTAGTGTACCAGGCCTGGATATCCATATCATCTCTCCCCTTCTTCAAGAAGCGTTGTCCCCAACGCGTGAGGGTCTTCTGGAAAAAGGTGACGTGATATGAACATGACACATCCTCGCCGTTCTCAAGTCTTGCTTGCCTTCCACACCACATCCTCCCTCGCGACCTGCTTAACTTGATACAGCACTTGGCGCCTCATTTCTTCTCCACATGAGCTTGGACTTCGGCGCCAATACCTTCCTCTTGCGAGGTTTTGATGGACCTCTGTGTCGCTGAACATGACCCTGCACAAGATGTGTAATGCCGGGGCCACATAGATGTCTCACACGTCCATCCTTACCTCGATGCATCCACGGTGTCGCGGAAAACTGGACTGCAGTACTCCTAGCACGGTAGTGTCGCTGCCCACTGTCTTCACTGACGCGCTCACCTCCCACTCCTCCCACGCGCATCTGCGCCACATATACTGAAACATCATCAGCACAAACATCATCAGTCTGTATACTGGCATCAACACAAACTGGAACTGTAGCACATGCTGCAACATCCACATCAGCAAGTGTAGCTTCATCCGGCTTGTCACCAACAAGAACTGGCTTGTCATCTACAGGCATGGCTGAAACATCACCAACATCAATGCTCGGAACATCATGCACCTCTTGCTGCACTTTAGGCTTGTGCAACTTCTCTTTACGCACCACTAACTCCACATCAGACTTGATATGATCATCACCCATAGGCTTCAAATTCCGTTGTTTGCCACCATGCATAAATGAATATGTATTTGCTCTCCCAGCATGTGTCACATTACGATCATACTGGCAAGGACGCCCAAGTAGCAATCCACACACCTCCAATGGCAACATATCGCACTCTATCTCATCAACATAATCATCAACTGTAAATGGCACACGCACCTTGTGAGTAATCTTCAGCATACCACAGCTATTCAACCACTCAAGACGTTTAGGTTCAGGAAGATGCCATGTAGACTGATGTCTACGCACGTTTCTATTTCTGTAGACAGTGTTGGGCCTCCAAGAGCAGAGGTTTGTAGAACAGCAGCAAGTTTCCCTTAAGTGAATCACCCAAGGTTTATCAAACTCAGGGAGGTAGAGGTTAGAGATATCCCTCTCAAGCAACCCTGCAATTAAGATACAAGAAGTCTCTTGTGTCCCCAACACACCTAATACACTTGTCAGATGTATAGGTGCACTAGTTCGGCGAAGAGATAGTAAAACACAGGTGGTATAGATGGTGGTAATATTGCAGGAAGTAAAGATGCAGTAAAACAGTAAACAAGCGATGTTTGCAGTATTTGGAAATAAGGCCTAGGGATCATACTTTCACTAGTGGACACTCTCAACATTGATCACATAACAAATAAATAACTTCTCCTCACTTGTGCTACATGCACTCTCTTGTTTGATAACAAACACCATTCATTGTGTAGGGCTACAAGAGCTCCCTCAAGCCGGAGTTAACAAGCTCCACAACATTCGGAGTTCATATTTAAGTAACCTCTAGAGCATAATAGACCGTTGCAATTTAGACCGAGTACTAACATAGCATACACACTGTCAACAATAGCTATGAAAGGGGGAATAGATCGCATCAATACTATCATAGTAATAGTTAACTTCATAATCTACAAGAGATTACAATCATAACCTACGCCAAGTACTACATGATGCACACACTGTCAACATTACATCATGGAGGAGGAATAGACTACTTTAATAACATCACTAGAGTAGCACATAGATTAATAGTGATACAAAGCTCATGATCACATAAAGATCACATGGGAGAGAGAGATGAACCACATAGCTACCGGTACAGCCCTTAGCCTCGAGGGAGAACTACTCCCTCCTCATCATAGGAGACAGCAGCGGCGATGAAGATGGCGGTGATGTCGATGGAGATGCCTTTCGGGGGCAATTCCCCGTCCCGGCGGCGTGCCGGAACAGAGACTTCTGTCCCCCGAACTTGGCTTCGCGATGGCGGCGGCTGCGTAACTTTTCTCGTCTCGTGGCTTATCCTTTTAGGGTTTTCACGTCGGGAAGACTTTATAGGCGGAAGGGCGGCCTCGGAGGAGCCAGGGGTGGCCCCCCATAGGCTGGCGCGCCCCCGCTTTGGCCGCGCCGCCATATGGGGTGGGGCCCCCATGGCTCCCCCTGGTCCCTCTCTGGCTCTCTGGAAGCTTCCGTGAAATATAAGATCATGGGCGTTGATTTCGTCCAATTCCGAAAATATTTCCTTTGTAGGATTTCTGAAACCAAAAACAGCAGAAAACAGGAACTGGCACTTCGGCATCTTGTTAATAGGTTAGTTCCGGAAAATGCATCAAAACGATATAAAGTATGAATAAAACATGTAGGTATTGTCATAAAACTAGCATGGAACATAAGAAATTATAGATACGTTGGAGACGTATCAAGCATCCCCAAGCTTAGTTCCTACTCGCCCTCGAGTAGGTAAACGATAACAAGGATAATTTCTTAAGTGACATGCTACCAACATGATCTTGATCAATACTATTGTAAAGCATATGAGATGAATGAAGTGATTCAAAGCAATGGTAAAGATGATGATTAAACAACTGAATCATATAGCAAAGACTTTTCATGAATAGTACTTTCAAGACAAGCATCAATAAGTCTTGCATAAGAGTTAACTCATAAAGCAATAGATTCAAAGTAGAAGGCATTGAAGCAACACAAAGGATGATAAAGTTTCAGCAATTGCTTTCAACTTGTAACATGTATATCTCATGGATAGTTGTCAACATAAAGCAATATAACAAGTGCAATAAGTAAACATGTAAGAATCAATGCACACAGTTGACACAAGTGTTTGCTTCTAAGATAGAAAGAAGTAGGTAAACTGACTCAACATAAAGTAAAAGAAAGACCCTTCGCAGAGGGAAGCATGGATTACTATTTTTGTGCTAGAGCTTTTATTTTTAAAACATAGAAACAATTTTGTCAACGGTAGTAATAATTCATATGCGTTATGTATAAGACATCCTATAAGTTGCAAGCCTCATGCATAGAATACCAATAGTGCTCGCACCTTGTCCTAATTAGCTTGGATTAACATGGATTATCATTGCATAACATATGTTTCAACCAAGTGTCACAAAGGGGTACCTCTATGCCGCCTGTACAGAGGTCTAAGGAGATAAATCGCATTTGATTTCTCGTTATTGATAGATCTCAACTGAGGACATCCATACTGGGACAACATAGAAAACAAATAATGGACTCCTCTTTAATGCATAAGCATTCAACAACTGATAATATTCTCATAAGAGATTGAGGATTAGTGTCCAAACTGAAACTTCCACCATGATTCATGGCTTTAGTTAGCGGCCCAATGTTCTTCTCTAACAATATGCATACTCAAACCATTTGATCATGAAAATCGCTCTTACTTCAGACAAGACAAACATGCATATATAGCAACTCACATGATATTCAACAAAGGTGTAATAGTTGATGGCGTCCCCAGAAACATGGTTACCGCTCAACAAGCAACTTATAAGAAATAAGATACATAGCAACATATTCAATACCACAATAGTTTTTAAGCTATTTTCCCATGAGCTATATATTGCAAAGACAAAGAATGAAATTTTAAAGGTAGCACTCAAGTAATTTACTTTGGAATGGCAGAGAAATACCACATGGTAGGTATGGTGGACACAAATGGCATGGGTTTTGGCTCAAGGATTTGGATGCACGAGAAGTATTCCCTCTCAGTACAAGGCTTTGGCTAGCAAGGTTGTTTGAAGCAAACACAAGTATGAACCGGTACAGCAAAACTTACATAAGAACATATTGCAAGCATTATAAGACTCTACACTGTCTTCCTTGTTGTTCAAACACTTCACCAGAAAATATCTAGACTCTAGAGAGACCAATCATGCAAACCAAATTTCAACAAGCTCTCTGGTAGTTCTTCATTAATAGGTGCAAAGTACATGATGCAAGAGCTTAAACATGATCTATTTGAGCACAACAATTGCCAAGTATCAAATTATTCAAGACCATATACCATTTACCATATGAAGCATTTTGTGTTTCCAACCAAATAGCAATTAACGAAGCGGTTTTCAACTCCGCCATGAACATTAAAAGTAAAAGCGAAGAACACTAGTGTTCATATGAAAAAGCGGAGCGTGTCTCTCTCCCACACAAGCATGAATTTATTCAGAGAATGAAAATAACAAAACGAAAATAAAAACACACAGACACTCCAAGTAAAGTACATAAGATGTGATGGAATAAAAATATAGTTTCACTAGAGATGACCTGATAAGTTGTTGATGAAGAAGGGGATGCCTTGGGCATCCCCAAGCTTAGACGCTTGGGTCTTCTTGAAATATGCAGGGATGAACCACGGGGCATCCCCAAGCTTAGAATTTTCACTCTTCTTGATCCTAGTATATCATCCTCCTCTCTTGACCCTTGAAAACTTCCTCCACACCAAACTCGAAACAAACTCATTAGAGGGTTAGCGCATAATCAAAAATTCACATGTTCAGAGGTAACACAATCATTCTTAACACTTCTGAACATTGCCCAAAGCTACTAGAAGTTAATGTAAAAAAGAAATCCATTCAACATAGCAAAAGAGGCAATGCGAAATAAAAGGCAGAATCTGTCAAAACAGAACAGTCCGTAAAGACGAATTTTTCAGGGGCACTTAACTTGCTCAGATGAAAAAGCTCAAATTGAATTAAAGTTGCATACATATCTGAGGATCACGCACGTAAATTGGCAGATTTTTCTGAGTTACCTACAGACGGGGCTGCTCAATTTCGTGACAGTAAGAAATCTATTTCTGCGCTGTAATCCAAATCTAGTATCAACCTTACTATCAAAGACTTTACTTGGCACAACAATGCAATAAAATAAAGATAAGGAGAGGTTTCTACAGTAGTAACAACTTCCAAGACACAACAAAACAGTAGCAAAATAAAACATGGGTTATCTCCCGAGAAGTGTTTTCTTTATAGCCATTAAGATGGGCTCAGTAATTTTAATGATGCTCGCGCAAGAAATAAGAGTTGAAGCAAAAGAGAGCATCAAAAGCAAATAAGAAACACTTTTAAGTCTAACCCACTTCCTATGAAAAGTAATCTTGGAAATAAACAAGTCATGTAAGCATAATGCAACAAGCATAAAAAGGCAACACAAGCGCAACTTCAAGATTCTCAACATAAAGAGGGGAAACTTAAAATTATTAAGATGCATATAACCATGTTTCCCTCTCTCATAATAACTTTCAGTAGCATCATGAACAAATTCAACAATATAACTATCACATGAAACATTCTTATCATGAGCTACATGCATAAAATTATTACTCTCCACATAAGCATAATCAATTTTATTAGTAATAGTGGGAGTAAAACTGCCATAACCATCATTGTAATCATCATAAATTGCAGGCATGGTATAATCATAATAACCTTTATCCTCCATAGTAGGTGGCACCAAAATACCACTATCATTATAATCATCATAAATGGGAGGCAAAGTATCATCAAAGAAAATTTTGTCCTCAAAACTTGGGGGACTAAAAATATCATGCTCCTCAAAACCAGCTTCCCCAAGCTTAGAATTTTCCATAGCATTAGCAACAATGGTGTTCAAAGCATTCATACTAATAACATTCCCATTAGCATGCATATAAAGTTCCATGGGTTTTTTAATTCTCTCTTCAAACACATCATGTCCTAATTCAAGATAAAGTTCATAAAGATCTCTCATTTTGTTGTTGTTTTCCATTAAGCCTAACTAGTGAAAACAAGAAACAAAAAGATATAATTGCAGGATCTAAAGGAAATATCTTCGAGCACTCATACACCGGCAACAGTGCTAGGAAATAGCTTAGTAGTCGGAGGATGTGAATACCTTTTACCTTACCTCCCCGGCAACGGCGCCAGAAAATAGCTTGTTGTCGTGGGAGGCAATTCTCTGTGGTGTAACTTTTCTTCAGATCCCCGGCAACGGCGCCAGAAAATAGCTTGATGTCTACGCACGCTTCTATTCCTATAGACAGTGTTGGGCCTTGATGTCTACGGGTGCTTCTATTCTTGTAGACAGTGTTGGGCCTCCAAGAGCAGAGGTTTGTAGAACAGCAGCAAGTTTCCCTTAAGTGGATCACCCAAGGTTTATCGAACTCAGGGAGGAAGAGGACAAAGATATCCCTCTCAAGCAACCCTGCAATCACAAAGCAAGAAGTCTCTTGTGTCCCCAACACACCAAATACACTTGTCAGATGTATAGGTGCACTAGTTCGGCGAAGAGATAGTGAAATACAAGTGGTATGAATGAATATGAGCAGTAGTAACGGCGCCAGAAAAGTGCTTGCTGGCGTGCAGTTGATGGTAGTAATATTGCAGGAAGTAAACAAGCAGTAAAACAGTAAACAAGCGATGATTGCAGTATTTGGAAACAAGGCCTAGGGATCATACTTTCACTAGTGGACACTCTCAACATTGTAATCATAAAGGAATATAAATAAGCACTTCACTATGCTACTCTGAATTACTCTCTGGCAAGATAACGAACACTAATTCATCATGTAGGCAAACCTTAAAGATGCATTCCCAAGTACTAATGAACACCCCACGCTGTCACTTTGAGCATTCATAGGAGGTACTAACACACCACAATTTCATAGAGACATCCAACTCCAATCATAACTTAGTGAACAAGTATTCTGTGAAATATAGCCTAAGAGACCCACACGGTGCACACACTGTCACCTTTACACATGTGGGACAAGGAGTCTCCGGAGATCACATAAGTAAAATCCACTTGAATAGCATAACGACATCTAGATTACAAAGCTCATCATATGGATCTCAATCATGCAAAGCAATTCATGAGATCATTGTATTGGGGTACAGAGAGAGAGATTAACCACATAGCTACCGGTACATCCCTTAGCCTCGATGGAGAACTACTCCCTCCTCATGGGAGACAGCAGCGGTGATGAAGATGGCGGTGGTGTCGATGGAGATGGCGGTGATGTCGATGAAGAAGCCTTCCGGGGGCACTTTCCCGTCCCGGCGGCGTGCCGGAACAGAGACTCCTGTCCCCCAGATCTTGGCTTCGTGATGGCGGTGGCTCTGGAAGGTTTCTCGTACCGTGGCTTTTCCGTATCGAGGTTTTAGGTCGAGGAGGCTTAAATAGGCGAAGAGGCGGAGTCGGAAAGCTGACGGGGCCACCACACAGTAGGGCGGCGTGGCCAGGGCCTGGGCCGTGCCGGCTTGGCGTGTGGCCCCCCCAGGTCTCCCCTCTGGCGGCTCTCGGGTGTTCTGGAAGCTTCGTGGAAAAATAGGATGCTGGGTATTGATTTCGTCCGATTCCGAGAATATTTCCTTACTAGGATTTCTGAAACCAAAAACAGCAGAAAACAGAAACTAGCACTTCGGCATCTTGTCAATAGGTTAGTTCCGGAAAACGCATCAAAACGATATAAAGTGTGTATAAAACATTTGGTATTGTCATAAAACAAGCATGGAACATAAGAAATTATAGATACGTTTGACACGTATCAAGCATCCCCAAGCTTAGTTCCTACTCGCCCTCGAGTAGGTAAACGATAACAAAGATAATTTCTTAAGTGACATGCTATCATAATCTTGATCATACTATTGTAAGCATATGAGATGAATGCATCGATTCGAAGCAATGATAAAGACAATGAGTAAACAACTGAACCATATAACAAAGACTTTTCATGAATAGTACTTTCAAGACAATCATCAATGAGTCTTGCATAAGAGTTAACTCATAAAGCAATAGATTCAAAGTAAAGGCATTGAAGCAACACAAAGGATGATTAAGTTTCAGCAATTGCTTTCAACTTGTAACATGTATATCTCATGGATAGTTGTCAACATAAAGCAATATAACAAGTGCAATAGGTAAACATGTAAGAATCAATGCACACAGTTGACACAAGTGTTTGCTTCTAAGATAGAAGGAATAGGTAAACTGACTCAACAATAAAGTAAAAGATAGGCCCTTCGCAGAGGGAAGCATGGATTAAATCATGTGCTAGAGCTTTTTAAGTTTTGAAATCATATAGAGAGCATAAAAGTAAAGTTTTGAGAGGTGTTTGTTGTTGTCAACGAATGGTAGCGGGTACTCTAACTACCTCATCAACCAGACTTTCAAGAGCGGCTCCCATGAAGGACGTTATCTCTACCAGCAAGGTAGATCATCCCTCTTCTCTTTGTTTACACATGTACTTTAGTTTAGTTTATATGTTTTTATTTTTTTTAGATGACACTCCTCCCAACCTTTGCTTTCTCAAGCCATGGCTAACCGAATCCTCGGGTGCCTTCCAACAATCACATACCATGAAGGAGTGTCTATTTGCAAAATTAAGTTGCTTACTGATAGATCAGGGCAAAACATGTGAAGAGAATTATTAATGCAAGTTAATTAATTGGGGCTGGGAACCCCATTGCCAGCTCTTTTTGCAAAATTATTGGATAAGCGGATATGCCACTAGTCCATTGTGAAATTCTGTCAGAAGTAAATGACAAGATCGAAAGATAAACACCACATACTTCCTGATGAGCTATAAAACATTGACACAAATAAGAGATAATAGATTTTGAATTGTTTAAAGGTAGCACATGAAGTATTTGCTTTGGAATGGCAGAGAAATACCATGTGGTAGGCAGGTATGGTGGACACAAATGGCATAGTTTTTGGCTCAAGGATTTGGATGCATGAGAAGAATTCCTCTCAATACACGGCTAGGCTAGCAAGGTTGTTTGAAGCAAACTCAAGTATAAAAGGTGCAGCAAAGCTCACATATGAACATATTGTAACTATTATAAGACTTTACATTGTCTTCCTTGTTGTTCAAACACCTTAACCAGAAAATATCTAGACTCTAGAGAACAATCATGCAAACCAAATTTTAACAAGCTCTATGTAGTTCTTCATTAATGGGTACAAATTACATGATGCAAGAGCTTAAACATGATCCATATGAGCACAACAATTGCCAAGTATCAAATTATTCAAGACATTATACCAATTACCACATGCAGCATTTTCTGTTTACAACCATATAACAATGAACGAAGCAGTTTCAACCTTCGCCATGAACATTAAGAGTAAAGCTAAGAACACATGTGTTCATACGCAATAGCGGAGCGTGTCTCTCTGCCACATAAGCATGGATTTATTCAAACATAAACAAAAATAAAAACAAACAGACGCTCCAAGTAAAGTACATAAGATGTGACCGAATAAAAATATAGTTTCAAGAGAAGAAACCTGATAAGTTGTCGATGAAGAAGGGGATGCCTTGGGCATCCCCAAGCTTAGACGCTTGAGTCTTCTTGAAATATCACTACAAGAAAAGTTCTGATAGACAACGTCTCAAAATCGTCCGCTAAGGGGTATTTTTCGTCGCCTATGGGCCTAACCCGACGATATGGGTTCTGTTGTGGAAACTGCGTCAGGCAAAGTCCTACGACGATATTTTCGGTCCGTCGCGCTTGGGCGCCCTTCCGCCACGTAAAATCGGACAGTTGCCCAACTGTTTTCTGGAGCCCGTTTACTGCTGACGTCATGCAACCGACACGTGCGACGCCGTTAATCGCGATTAACGGCGTTAACCGCAAACTCCCGTGGTAGATGGTAGGCCCACACGAGGCCCGCCACGTCTTAAGCAGGCTGGCCCATTAAGTTTACGGGCCGGGCCAGCTGACTTAGTTTGACCGGTCAACTATATAGCTGGGCTGGTCCATTAGTTACGTGGGCCGGGCCTAACCTCTAAAGTTGACTGGTCAAAACTTTAATGGGCCGGCCCACTAAGCATGTGGGCCGGGCCGAATGCACTCGTTTGACCGGTCAACAGGCAAAAGGGCCAGCCCACAAGACATGTGGGACCCACTTTCCTGTTATCGGGCCGGCCCATTTAACAAGTGGGGTCCGCCTTAAAGCAAGTGGGCCGGCCCAAAAAATTATTGGGCCGGCCCAATTAGCATGTGGGTCCCACTTTCCTGCTATCGGGCCGGCCCATTTAGTACGTGGGGTCCACATTAGATCAACTGGGCTGGCCCAACAAGCCAGTGGGCCGGGCCAAAAGCACAGTGGGTCCCACTTTCTGTTAAAGGGCCGGCCATTTAGTCTGTGGGGTCCACCTTATAGCAAGTGGGCTGGCCCAACAAGATAGTGGGCGGGCCAAAAACACAGTGGGTCCCACTTTCCGATTAAAGGGTGGCCCATTTAGTATGTGGGGTCCACCATATAGCAAGTGGGCCGGCCCAACAAGATAGTGGGCCGGGCTAAAAACACAGGTGGGTCCCACTTTCCAGTTAAAGGGCTGGCCCATTTAGTATGTGGGGTCCACCATATAGCAAGTGGGCCGGCCCAACAAGATAGTGGGCTGGGCCAAAAACACAGGTGGGTCCCACTTTCCTGTTAAAGGGCCGGCCCATTTAGTATGTGGGGTCCACCATATAGCAAGTGGGCCGGCCCAACACGCTAGTGGGCCGGGCCAAAAATACAGGTGGGTCCCACTTTCCTCTTAAAAGGCCGGCCCATTTAGTATGTGGGGTCCACCATATAGCAAGTGGGTCGGCCCAACAAGAGAGTGGGCCGGGCCAAAAACACTGGTGGGTCCCACTTTCGTCTTAAAGGGCCGGCCCATTTAGTATGTGGGGTCCACCACAAAAGCAATTGGGCTGGCCCAACTAGTTAGTGGGCCGGCCCAGTAGTGGGTGGGGTCCACCTTAAAGAAATTGGGCCGGCCCACTTAGAGTGTGGGGTCCACGATAAATCAAGTGGGCCGGCCCAATAAGTAAGTGGGCCAGCCCGTTTAGTTCTTTGTTTATATGCCGGCGTAATAGGCGCTTTAGGATTTTGCGAGCGGCACATATGTGATTTCGCTTAATTGGGCCGTTTAAGGGATGGGAATTCGTGATTTAGATATCGAGAATATTTACGCAGCATTGATTTCGTCGGATAGCCTCACTTACCACAAGCACCAAAGAAAAATGCGCGAAAGAACTATAAAAACTAACTAAATATTACATCAATGCAAGGCTTTGAAAAAATATTAAGAACCCGAGAGAAATTGAATGGTAATTAAACCTATAATACAATGAAGCGATCCAAAGAATCTTTTAAGTTGTCCATGCAGCACCTATATCTGAAACAAAGACATTACAAGTTAAGACAAAGAACAATGGAAACGCAAAGACACTGCAATATTGTTTGCCAAAGAATTTGGAACTCATCATTTCGTCGTTATAACAAGATCATTGTAATGTGCACAATAAGCAAACAAAGAGTGCATGCCGCATACCAACAGCCAATATAACAGAGCATGTTAGAATGAAACAAATAGACTTACTACTGTCGAGTCTCATGCAAACCAACATGTTCGGGGAGTACAAAATTGGCATGAACAACATAGTAGCAGGCTATAAATTTTGTAACAACGATCGAGCAAGATGAAGTTATGATGGCTACATCTACAGAGCGAGGGAATGTAAACCAAAAATAGAAGTTACGATGGCAAAAGCTAAAGAGGAGGGAATGCGAACCAACATGTGCCAAGTGCAATTACTTCATTTTGGCCGTGAACTAAATAATACTCCGAACTTATAGTGAAGGGGATGCAAATCAAGATGTTTCGGGATATAAACTTGTAATGAGCAACACATAGAGGATAGTTAATGCTTTGGAGCTTAGGATGGACCGTGATACGAATATAGTGGGATCACTGTGAACTTGTATAAGAGGGAATGCAAACCAATATGTTCAGCTTTCCATATGTGAGCGTCATGCCAAGTCGAGAAACAAGTCAATAATGCAGCTTTTGAAGAACAAGATGGCACGCAAAATTATTATCTAGTAGTATGACAAGTTTATTTGTACTACGGGCTAGATAGCAGAGTGATAGCATGCCAAACTAAGTCCTTACTTTGTTAGCTTACAATGAACTAGATACAAAACAATGGCATCACCGTAGTACGGGAATGCAAGCCAACATGTTCATGGAGTAAAAAATTGGCACAAACAACATAGTAGCAGGCCATAATTTTTGTAACAATGACTGAGTAAGATAAAGTTATGATGGCTAGATCTACAGAGCAGGGAATGTAAACCAAATATAGAAGTTACGATGCCAAAAGCTATAGAGCAGGGAATGCGAACCAACATGTGCAATTACTTAAAATTGGCCGTGAACTAAATAATAGCAGGATGTTACTATAATACCTATAATTTTTGTAACAACGGCGAGCAAGATAGAAGTTATGATGGCTACATCTACAGAGCAGGGAATGCAAACCAAAATGTTCAATCGCTTAAAGTTAGCAATGAAGTAGAAAATAGCAACGTTTTACGGTCATAGCTAGGAATGAACTAAAAGAGCTTCAGACAAACAAGCATCTGAACCCAGAACATGGCGCTAAAACAAGGGACTTACATTAGGAGAAGCACTCTGTGGGAGTCACAGCAGATCTTCCTGGGGTTGATAGATCCGGTGATGAAGTACGCTACATGTGCTACTTGGGGTTGGAGAGACGGCCATTACACTTCATGATTACTCATCTCATCTGCAAAAACGTAACGGCGCGTCGTTAGCACAAACGAGTTCCCCAAGATTAAACAAGAACTTGCAGCAAGCAATAGAAAAGCGACAGTAGAAGAGTTTAGATCATGCACGGCGCGGGTGAAGCAGATCCGGTTCATGCACAGCGGTGTCGGTGAGCAAGATCCGATGCGGTGGACGACGGATCCGGCGAAGCGGCTCCGGTGGGGTGGACGATACCGCAGCTGAAGCGACTGCGGTAGACTGCTGGATGAGCATATGGTTTCGAGGTTCGGCGGGGATGATCCGGTCTGGTTGATGACGGCGTCGATGAAGCGGCTCCGGCAGGCAGCCGGATGACGAGGATCGCGAGGGCTCGGGTAGGCCAGGGAAGTCCGGCGGAGATGTTCCGGTGCGGTGGTCGTGGAGGTGGTAGAGAGAGGGACTTGAGAAGTTCCAGTGGGTGGTCTCAGATGAGAGACTGAGGGAAATGAATTTTTTTGGGAGGGTATCCGGGGCTAGGGAGGTGGTGATCCAAAAAATGACGGCCAGACCCCCCCACCAACCGACTTTGCTGTCATCTCCACAGGGGTAGAATCGGAATTTGGAAGCGTGTGAAATTTTTGTATTTTGTGGGCGGGAAGTTTTGCCGCTATGAGATTTTGAATTTCGCTAAGGTCCAAGTATAATGATAAAAAATTGTGAGACCGTACTAGTACCTCTGTTCAAGGCCGACTGTAAAATCAAATCATCATCAAGTTGAACATCGGTTACTACCATGATCATCATCGGACACAGATCTGGTGACATGCACCTGAAATTGGTGCATCCGTTGCAAAGTATAATGCTAAAATTTTGAGTGATCGTACTAGTACTTATGTTCAAGCCCGAGTGCAACATCAAATCATCATCACGTTGAAAATTTGTTACCATGATCATGTTCTATCTCTAAATTTGGCGCATCCGCTAAATCTGGCAAAGTATAATGATAAAGAAATTGTGAGACAGTAGTAGTACTTCTGTTCAAGGTCGAGTGCAACATCAAATCATCATCACGTTTAAAATTTGTTACCATGATCATGATCTACCTCTGAAAATGGGCGCATCCGCTAAAACTTGCAAAGTATAATGATAAAAAAATTGTGAGACCGTACTAGGACTTATGTTCAAGGTCGAGTGCAACATCAAATCATTATTACATTGAAAAGTGTGTTACCATGATCATGATCTATCTCTGAATTTGGCGCATCCGCTAAATCTCGCAAAGTATATTGATAAAAAAATTGTGAGAATGTACTAGTACTTATGTTCAAGGCCGAGTGTAGGATCAAATCATCATCACGTTGAAATTCGTTACAACGATCATGACATATCTCTAAAATTGGCGCATCCGCTAAATCTCGCAAAGTATAATGATAAAAAAAATTGTGAGACTGTACTAGTACTTGTGTTCAAGGCCGAGTGCAGGATCAAATCATCATCACGGTGAAATTTGTTACAACGATCATGACATATCTCTGAAATTGGCGCATCCGCTAAATCTTGCATGTGGCGCATCTCAGTGCGGAGCAACAGGCCGGTGCTATCAAGGTTGAGGCGTCAGTAGCGTCATCGGGCTCTCCTCTTTTGATAGATCTTCTACATGGCGCGGCGCACCGCCCGTCGAGAAGCAGTCACATGTGATACCGAGGTGGAGACGTCGTCGGCATCCTCGAGGCGCGGCCGCCCTTCTACGAGCCAGCGTCGACTCAAGGTATGAATCCATGCGTTGTCGCGCCCCTTCTTCCGATGAAGTGGGGTGCCTTAGATTTATTGTTCTTCTCTTACGATTATTTCGAGCCGAACATGTGTGCTCTTTCTCTGAATATATTGCTTGAAAAGCTAACCAAGTTAATTAAATTCACTTCGTTCTTAATCTTGCGTGCTAATTTTGTTATTTTTCTTTGTGATTGGTGCGCGCAAGGAGATTTATTTGTGGGTGTGCTGAGCTGTTAGGCCTAAGTCGAAATCCTCAGCTAAACGAGGCCTCAGCTTAACACATAAAAAAGGTGTTCAATCTCGCCCACAATGTCCTTTTCTTTCCTCTTCCTTTATTGGAACTTGTTTTGCAGACAAGGAAAGTGGCACGTGTAATGTGAGTAAAACCCTTTTAGCCAAAATCAGCTACAAGCAAGATTTTCTGTATTGTAGATGCCCCAATTGACTCTAATCCCCAATGTAGTCTTTTTTTAATGTCAGTATAGACTTCTTTACATGGCATGCATTTGCTTAATGAGCAGCATTGTATTGCCATTCTAGCCAACCTGATCGATATGTCAAGCTTCATGCACGAGATGCCATGTTTAATTTACTCCCTCACTCCGATCCATATTCTTGGTGTAAAATGAATGTGAATCGAAGGGAGTACTTTTCTTAGATAGTACTATACCATTTCAAAAAAAATACTAGTACTTCGTACTACTACATCACAAATGCATCAAAAGAGTACTACCATCACAAGACCACCACGGTTGTACTAGTAGAGTTTAATACTGAACTTCCAAAGGGAATAAGATTACACATATGAACTTTAAACAGACCGGGAGCATGAGGGCCAGCGGCGGGGGCGTTGGCGGGAACAAGCCGGGCAAGACGTAATTCTGGAGGAAGAGGCCATATGCTGCGTGCTTGGCCTTGGTTGCGTGGCGGTGCTTCCCCGATGTACTTAGGCTCTACACCCGTCGCATGCCGGATCGGGCCGTTGATGTCCTTCCGGAGGATTTTGCCACGAGAATGGGCAAATAGCTCCCAGCGCATGCGGAAACGAATTTCACCACCCTTCAGCCGCTTCGTAACGTAGCGGCTCTTCCGGTCCCCTGCGCTCCTTGTTGTCGTCCATGTCATCGTAATATTCCTGTGAATTATAAAGTACATAATAATCAGGTGCTTAATGAAAGATCGAATAAATACGCACTATCATAAGCAAACCTTAGAAACCCTAAAATTAAATGTGTAGAACAAGTAAATGGCAGAAGAAATCATACTAAATCACGAGAAAACCCTATGAACAGCAATGAACATAAGCCACAACAATTGCAAGTCCACTAAGTATGAACACATAAATTAATTATATGACAAATCAAGCCAACTACATGGCAGATTAGTCGAAATTAAACTAGAATCGACCGTACGAACCGTAGAATCAAGTACGTCTACAAGAACAAGGTAGGGGATCAAATCAATCAAGAACCAGGTTCGTGCAAACCACGCGAACAGTAATATGACACAAAAAGGATCGGGACAGTTTTGGTAAAAGAGCAGTACCTCCTCGTCGTCACCCTCGACATCCTCCTGGAACTGAACGTTTGGGCCAAAATCGTCGAAGGGGTCGAGGTCCGCGTCCAAAGACCGGGTCTAGGAAGACCTCGCCGTGGTGGCTCGCAACGCCTTGCGGATCTTCGGCGGGAGCAACGGCGTTGCTATCCACCTTCTCCTCGACGGCCGGACGCCCGTTTCGACCGAGGTCGAAGAATCGGACAAGCGAGAGGAGACGAGCGGCCTGGGTGCCCGGTGAAGCCTCACCCGCCGCGACGGCCACTACCGCAGAGGCATCCTCTGCGCGAGCGGCCGCCGATTGCTCCGCCTCGTACGCAAGACCTGTCTTCATGCTGCTGCGGTTGGAAACGAGGAAGTCGATGCCTCGGAGGTGCGGTGAGTTGATGGGAGGGGAGAGGACGAGCTCGCGAGAGACGATGAGGCCGATTATTTTATAGCCTCGACTCTGTATCGTAATGGCATTAGTTGTGGACGCGATGCACGATGAGGCCGATTAGTTGTGGACGCGTGAAGTCGTGCATGTACTCGATTCTCACGTATACCAATACTTCCAAACGTCATAAGTAATTCACAATCATTCAGAATAATATGAGACCTTAACATTTTATTGTTTGTGTCAGATATTGTCCATGAAAAATAACATCCTTCAAAAAATAAATCCCCTATGCCAATCCGGTCATGCCCGTCTACTCCAACTAGCTTCCTCGAGTAATTTGTCACCTTACATTCTTAAAATGAACCAAAATTTGGCACAGGGGCATCACATGGAAAATGATGTTACCATTCTCTCTTCCCATTTTTGTTTGAATTTTTCAAAATTGTCATGCCCTAACGGAAAAAATGTATGTTCCTTCTATGAAGCATGTATCAGAATGGCATTACCAAAACCTGGGGGTGGCGGGGCACATGGTGGTGTGATGATACATCACATTTGGACCACACAACACAATTTGGACCAACCAAAAAAATTCAACCACCCTACACAAACCCTGGTCAAAACTAGTTTGACCAATATTACAAAAGTTGTACATAATTCAGAAACCGTCAGAAATATACGAATCATTCAGGAGTCAATACTGAAGACAAAGTAATTATGCCAAAAGATGAAGGCAGAGGAGGAACAGGTCTTGCTATATTGCACAACAAAGCCAAATTCCACTTTTCATCGATTCCAAAATTCTGGCTGCAATTAGCACACCCTGGTCTCCTGATGTCGCAATAGTTGGCTGCTGGGAGCGGAGACACTCGACTTCCTTCTTCAACTTATCGCACTCTGTGCGAACTTTCAAGTACTTCGTCTCGAAATATTGCGCATGTTCAGCATGCAACTCCACTTCCTGTTGAAAACTTTCACAGTCACAGTTGCAATCACATTGACCAGCCTTGTCAGTGACCACACTCATCGGTGGCTGGGCGCGTAGTTCCTCGACTTCCTTCTTCAACTTCTTACACTCCGCGAGAACGTCTGAGTACCATTTATCAAAAGAAGATTGCTCGGAACGGGCATTCTCCGCCGACATGGCACGATTTAAAATGCCCCTGCCCACGAGGTGGCGGATTTTCTTATGAAGGATGGTGTTGTGGCCCTTGATCTGGTCCAGTTTCGCGGAGAATCGTGTTATCACATCCTGCATTGCAAATTCAACAGCAATGAAGTATGCAGAGTGCAGATGAGGGGGGAGAAATAAACAAATGGAGTGCCAACCTCTTCAATATGCCTGAGAGCTGCAAAGTCCTTGTCCATAGGAACCTCTTCAACTATGGAACCGCCATCCCTGGAAAAAAGACAGTTAAGTAGTTGGATCTGGCAGCCAGCAAGGAGGCGATGAAACTGCGGCACGGCAATGGAAACATACACGGCCGAAGATGCACACACGTGCACTGGCTGCTCCTCTCCCGGAGACTGAGCATTCATCTCTGATTCTGCATTCAGGATACCAAACCTATGCAAGAGTTTGAGGTTTCTGTTCTGAAGGGTGGTGTTGTGGCCCTTTAATCTCATAATCCCTTCCTGCATGGAAAAATTCACCAGTAACGAATCAGGGATCCTTTTTCATTCACAGGATATGAAAATCATAAGAATAGGAAAAGCATAGGATTTTGTATACATTAGAGAGGGTGTATGCGCTATTTTATGGGCTATTTTGGAATGTACAAAATGAAGTCGTGTTTAATAAACCCAAATCTCATCCCTTCTTGCAGGTTATCCCTATGATTATTCACTAGATCCGTATGTTTCTTATCTCCAGCCCGAGGATCAGCAGGATATCATGGAGTCTGGGTGCAACTGACTAGAGACAAACCGCACGGGATTTTTACAGCCCGTGGTGGTGGCGCGGTTTCCTCATAGAATTACTTACTGATGTGTTTTTGCCTTTTTGGCACCTGCTGTTTTCTATGTTTCGTTGGTGGATCTTTGTGTCGACTCTAGCTGATCCGTGAGAAGTTGTCATAATTTGTGTATGAATTGAAGAAAGCAATAAAGCAGCCATATACATCATTTTGATGCAGAGGCTGTGATATGTCCCCCATTTCGAAAAAAGGAACAAACATAGGATATATTTCTATAAATCAAACAACTAATGTAGGGAAGAACCCATAGGATCTAAATGCTACACAATTCTTATAGAAGTCTGATGGCGTGTAACTCACACGTTCGTTGGGAACCCCAAGAGGAAGGTATGATGCGCACAGCAGCAAGTTTTCCCTCAGAAAGAAACCAAGGTTTATCGAACCAGGAGGAGCCAAGAAGCACGTTGAAGGTTGATGGCGGCGGGATGTAGTGCGGCGCAACACCAGGGATTCCGGCGCCAACGTGGAACCTGCACAACACAACCAAAGTACTTTGCCCCAACGAAACAGTGAGGTTGTCAATCTCACCGGCTTGCTGTAACAAAGGATTAACCGTATTGTGTGGAAGATGATTGTTTGCAGTAAAACGATAGAACAAGTATTGCAAGAGATTGTATTTCAGTATAGAGAATTGGACCGGGGTCCACAGTTCACTAGAGGTGTCTCTCCCATAAGATAAACAGCATGTTGGGTGAACAAATTACAGTTGGGCAATTGACAAATAAAGAGGGCATGACCATGCACATACATATTATGATGAGTATAGTGAGATTTAATTGGGCATTACAACAAAGTACATAGACCGCCATCCAACTGCATCTATGCCTAAAAAGTCCACCTTCAGGTTATCATCCGAACCCCCTCCAGTATTAAGTTGCAAAGCAACAGACAATTGCATTAAGTATGGTGCGTAATGTAATCAACAACTACATCCTTAGACATAGCATCAATGTTTTATCCCTAGTGGCAATAGCACAACACAACCTTAGAACTTTTCATCCTTGTCCTGTGTCAATGCAGGCATGAACCCACTATCGAGCATAAATACTCCCTCTTGGAGTTACAAGCATCTACTTGGCCAGAGCATCTACTAGTAACGGAGAGCATGCAAGATCATAAACAACACATAGACATAACTTTGATAATCAACATAACAAGTATTCTCTATTCATCGGATCCCAACAAACGCAACATATAGAATTACAGATAGATGATCTTGATCATGTTAGGCAGCTCACAAGATCCGACAATGAAGCACAATGGGGAGAAGACAACCATCTAGCTACTGCTATGGACCCATAGTCCAGGGGTAGACTACTCACTCATCACTCCGGAGGTGACCATGGCGGCGTAGAGTCCTCCGGGAGATGATTCCCCTCTCCGGCAGGGTGCCGGAGGCGATCTCCTGGATCCCCCGAGATGGGATCGGCGGCGGCGGCGTCTCTGGAAGGTTTTCCGTATCGTGGCTCTTGGTACAGGGGGTTTCGCGATGGAGGCTTTAAGTAGGCGGAAGGGTAGGTCAGGAGGCGGCACGAGGGCCCCACACCATAGGGCCGCGCGACCAAGGGGGGGGCCTTGCCGCCCTAGGGTGTGGCCCCCTCGTGGCCCCACTTTGTCTCCTCTTCGGACTTCTGGAAGCTTCGTGGCAAAATAGGACCCTGGGCGTTGATTTCGTCCAATTCCGAGAATATTTCGTTACTAGGATTTCTGAAACCAAAAACAGCAGAACAAAGAATCGGCACTTCGGCATCTTGTTAATAGGTTAGTTCCGTAAAAATGCACGAATATGACATAAAGTGTGCATAAAACATGTAGATAACATCAATAATGTGGCATGGAACATAAGAAATTATCGATACGTCGGAGACGTATCAGCATCCCCAAGCTTAGTTCTGCTCGTCCCGAGCAGGTAAAACGATAACACAGATAATTTCTGGAGTGACATGCCATCATAACCTTGATCATACTATTTGTAAAGCATATGTAGTGAATGCAGCGATCAAAACAATGTATATGACATGAGTAAACAAGTGAATCATATAGCAAAGACTTTTCATGAATAGCACTTCAAGACAAGCATCAATAAGTCTCGCATAAGAGTTAACTCATAAAGCAATAATTCAAAGTAAAAGCATTGAAGCAACACAAAGGAAGATTAAGTTTCAGCGGTTGCTTTCCACTTATAACATGTATATCTCATGGATATTGTCAACATAGAGTAATATAATAAGTGCAATAAGCAAATATGTAGGAATCAATGCACAGTTCACACAAGTGTTTGCTTCTTGAGGTGGAGAGAAATAGGTGAACTGACTCAACATTGAAAGTAAAAGAATGGTCCTCCATAGAGGAAAAGCATCGATTGCTATATTTGTGCTAGAGCTTTGATTTTGAAAACATGAAACAATTTTGTCAACGGTAGTAATAAAGCATATGTATCATGTAAATTATATCTTACAAGTTGCAAGCCTCATGCATAGTATACTAATAGTGCCCGCACCTTGTCCTTATTAGCTTGGACTACCGGATCATCGCAATGCACATGTTTTAACCAAGTGTCACAAAGGGGTACCTCTATGCCGCCTGTACAAAGGTCTAAGGAGAAAGCTCGCATTGGATTTCTCGCTATTGATTATTCTCAACTTAGACATCCATACCGGGACAACATAGACAACAGATAATGGACTCCTCTTTTATGCATAAGCATGTAACAACAATTAATAATTTTCTCATATGAGATTGAGGATATTTGTCCAAAACTGAAACTTCCACCATGGATCATGGCTTTAGTTAGCGGCCCAATGTTCTTCTCTAACAATATGCATGCTTAACCATAAGGTGGTAGATCTCTCTTACTTCAGACAAGACGAACATGCATAGCAACTCACATGAAATTCAACAAAGAGTAGTTGATGGCGTCCCCAGTGAACATGGTTATCGCACAACAAGCAACTTAATAAGAGATAAAGTGCATAAGTACATATTCAATACCACAATAGTTTTTAAGCTATTTGTCCCATGAGCTATATATTGTAATGGTGAATGATGGAATTTTAAAGGTAGCACTCAAGCAATTTACTTTGGAATGGCAGAAAATACCATGTAGTAGGTAGGTATGGTGGACACAAATGGCATAGTGGTTGGCTCAAGTATTTTGGATGCATGAGAAGTATTCCCTCTCGATACAAGGTTTAGGCTAGCAAGGCTTATTTGAAACAAACACAAGGATGAACCGGTGCAGCAAAACTCACATAAAAGACATATTGAAAACATTATAAGACTCTACACCGTCTTCCTTGTTGTTCAAACTCAATACTAGAAATTATCTAGACCTTAGAGAAACCAAATATGCAAACCAAATTTTAGCATGCTCTATGTATTTCTTCATTAATGGGTGCAAAGCATATGATGCAAGAGCTTAAACATGAGCACAATAATTGCCAAGTATCACATTACCCAAGACATTTATAGCAATTACTACATGTATCATTTTCCAATTCCAACCATATAACAATTTAACGAAGAAGAAACTTCGCCATGAATACTATGAGTAGAAACTAAGGACATACTTGTCCATATGCTACAGCGGAGCATGTCTCTCTCCCATAAAGTGAATGCTAGGATCCATTTTATTCAAACAAAACAAAAAACAAAAACAAACTGACGCTCCAAGCAAAGCACATAAGATGTGATGGAATAAAAATATAGTTTCAGGGGAGGAACCTGATAATGTTGTTGATGAAGAAGGGGATGCCTTGGGCATCCCCAAGCTTAGACGCTTGAGTCTTCTTGATATATGCAGGGGTGAACCACCGGGGCATCCCCAAGCTTAGAGCTTTCACTCTCCTTGATCATGTTGCATCATACTCCTCTCTTGATCCTTGAAAACTTCCTCCACACCAAACTTAGAACAACTCATTAGAGGGTTAGCGACAATAAAAATTAACATGTTCAGAGGTGACACAATCATTCTTAACACTTCTGGACATTGCATAAAGCTACTGGACATTAGTGGATCAAAGAAATTCATCCAACATAGCAAAAGAGGCAATGCGAAATAAAAGGCAGAATCTGTCAAAAACAGAACAGTTCGTATTGACGAATTTTATTAGGCCACCAGACTTGCTCAAATGAAAATGCTCAAATTGAATGAAAGTTGCGTACATATCTGAGGATCATGCACGTAAATTGGCTTAATTTTCTGAGCTACCTACAGGGAGGTAGACCCAGATTCGTGACAGCAAAGAAATCTGGAACTGCGCAGTAATCCAAATCTAGTATGAACTTTTCTATCAACGACTTTACTTGGCACAACAAAACACTAAACTAAGATAAGGAGAGGTTGCTACAGTAGTAAACAACTTCCAAGACTCAAAATAAAAACAAAGTGCTGTAGGTAAAAACATGGGTTGTCTCCCATAAGCGCTTTTCTTTAACGCCTTTCAGCTAGGCGCAGAAAGTGTGTATCAAGTATTATCGAGAGATGGTGTGTCAACCTTACCTTGGGCTTTACCCTTACCTTTCTTATTGTTTTTCTTTCCCTTTGATTTAGGAAATATATGATTTCCTCCCGGTGTAGAGGTGAATTCCAGGGTGCCTTCTCCCACATCAATGACTGCTCCCAATAATTTTAGCAGGGATCTTCCGAGTGTGATTTTTCCTGTCCCTACGCATTCAATAACAAGATAATCAATGGATATTGTTCTTCCAAGAATGGTTGTATGCACACCTGCAGCTATTCCCTTAGGAATTATAACAGAGTTATTAATGAGAGTTATTTCTTCTCCTCCTTCATCGATTCCCCAAAGTTTCAAAAATTTATAAATGCTCTCAGGCATAAGGCAAAATTCAGACATAATATCACAGTTGGCACGAAGAGTTCGATCACCGATAACAATTTTAACAGTAGGATCCCACAATGAAAGTTTAGAGTTCACTAAAACTTGTTCAAGACGATTACGAACATGGCAATAGTTATCATCCAAGCGAGATGTACTTATCTCGAGATTGTTTAATCTATTATAAATGCTAGTGAGGGCTGAATCAAAGTTATTAGCTGAATCATGTGATGCAACCAACTTCTTTATGGCATTAAAAGCTTGATCCCCATTGCAATGAAGGAAATCTCCTCCCACTAAAGTATCCAAAGCATATCTATAGCGAATCATAATACCAAAATAAAAATTACTAAGGAGCAAACTTAGAGTCATTTGAGGTTCAGTTTTACGATAAGAAGTAAAAATTCTAGACCAAGCATCCTTAAAACTCTCCTCATCCCCTTGTTTAAAAGTGAAGACTAATTCTTTAGGCGAAGAAGTAACAGGTTCAGAGCTAGACATGGTAACAAAAGTAACTAATTTTTTTGTATTTTTAATATAGCAAACAAGATAGCAAATAAAGTAAAACTAGCAACTAATTTTTTTGTATTTTGATTTAGTGCAGCAAACAAAGTAGTAAATAAAACTAAGCAAGACAAAAACAAAGTAAAGAGATTGAGAAGTGGAGACTCCCCTTGCAGCGTGTCTTGATGTCCCGCAACGAGCGCCGTAAAAGAGCTTGATGGCGTGTAACTCACACGTTCGTTGGGAACCCCAAGAGGAAGGTATGATGCGCACAGCAGCAAGTTTTCCTCGTAAAGAAACCAAGGTTTATCGAACCAGGAGGAGCCAAGAAGCACGTTGAAGGTTGATGGCGGCGGGATGTAGTGCGGCGCAACACCAGGGATTCCGGCGCCAACGTGGAACCTGCACAACACAACCAAAGTACTTTGCCCCAACGAAACAGTGAGGTTGTCAATCTCACCGGCTTGCTGTAACAAAGGATTAACCGTATTGTGTGGAAGATGATTGTTTGCAGAAAACAGTAGAACAAGTATTGCAAGAGATTGTATTTCAAGATAGAGAATTGGACCGGGTCCACAGTTCACTAGAGGTGTCTCTCCCATAAGATAAACAGCATGTTGGGTGAACAAATTACAGTTGGGCAATTGACAAATAAAGAGGGCATGACCATGCACATACATATTATGATGAGTATAGTGAGATTTAATTGGGCATTACGACAAAGTACATAGATCGCCATCCAACTGCATCTATGCCTAAAAAGTCCACCTTCAGGTTATCATCCGAACCCCCTCCAGTATTAAGTTGCAAAGCAACAGACAATTGCATTAAGTATGGTGCGTAATGTAATCAACAACTACATCCTTAGACATAGCATCAATGTTTTATCCCTAGTGGCAACAGCACAACACAACCTTAGAACTTTCTCACACTGTCCCGGTGTCAATGCAGGCATGAACCCACTATTGAGCATAAATACTCCCTCTTGGAGTTACAAGCATCTACTTGGCCAGAGCATCTACTAGTAACGGAGAGCATGCAAGATCATAAACAACACATAGACATAACTTTGATAATCAACATAACAAGTATTCTCTATTCATCAGATCCCAACAAACGCAGCATATAGAATTACAGATAGATGATCTTGATCATGTTAGGCAGCTCACAAGATCCGACAATGAAGCACAATGGGGAGAAGACAACCATCTAGCTACTGCTATGGACCCATAGTCCAGGGGTAGACTACTCACTCATCACTCCGGAGGTGACCATGGCGGCGTAGAGTCCTCCAGGAGATGATTCCCCTCTCCGGCAGGGTGCCGGAGGCGATCTCCTGGATCCCCCGAGATGGGATCGGCGGCGGCGGCGTCTCTGGAAGGTTTTCCGTATCGTGGCTCTCGGTACAGGGGGTTTCGCGACGGAGGCTTTAAGTTGGCGGAAGGGAAGTTCAGGCGGCGGCACTAGGGCCCCAAACCACAGGCCCGCGCGCCCAAGGGGGGGCCGCGCCGCCCTAGGGTGTGGCCCCTCGTGGCCCCACTTCGTCTCCTCTTCGGACTTCTCGGAAGCTTCGTGGCAAAATAGGACCCCGGGGCGTTGATTTCGTCCAATTCCGAGAATATTTCGTTACTAGGATTTCTCAAACCAAAAATGCAGAAAAAGAATCGGCACTTCGGCATCTTGTTAATAGGTTAGTTCCAGAAAATGCACGAATATGACATAAAGTGTGCATAAAACATGTAGATAACATCAATAATGTGGCATGGAACATAAGAAATTATCGATACGTCGGAGACGTATCAAAGTCCTACGAATTAAAGAAGCCCTCATGCAGTACGGAGATGAAGAGGAAGAAAAAAAAGCAATGGATATACTTCGTATATTATAGTGCATACATTATTAATGCTCTTGAGAGCTAACAAGTGCTCATCAAACAACGGGTCCTCGATAGCTAAGTACGAAGTGGATCCTGCGGTAGAAAGCACGAGCCTGGAACCGTCGGCCCTGGAAGATGATAGCCGGTTTAGTTGGCACCGCCGCCGCAAGGACTCAACGAAAATCCGGCATGGCGATGGAAACATACCCAGGAGCTTCGTACCCACCAGGTTGGCGAGAAACGAGCGATTTCTCAACTTGGGTAGGAATGGCGCTGAAACCAGCCGCCATGGAAGAAAGACGGTTAAATTGTTTGATCCGCTAGCCAGCCAGAAGGCAGAGAAACTTCAGCATGGCGATGGAAACAAACCGGGGAGCTACGTACCCACCATCTTGGCGAAACACGGTCGATTTCTCGGCATCGGTAGGAAGGGCGACACTTGAATGGGCGGCCCTGGAAGAAAGACGGTCAAATAGCTGGTTCTCCCGGGTAAAAAAAATAGTTGGATCTGTTTGCCTTGCTGTAATCTGCGTTCATGGGGGCAAAGAAAGCACATGGTGATAAAAACCTACCAGGACTCTTGCTGGATTACTCGCCTCGACCCAACAAGCCCGGCGCATCGAGCTTGCGATGGAAGCGCAGACCGAGCTTGCGATGGAAGCGCAGACATGCCTGTCCGCCGGCGCCGCCGGTACACTTTCAAAGTCGGAGTTTGCAGGACTTTCACGGGATGGATTTCACCGCGGATTTAGTCTCGTACAACAACGCCTCCTTCCTCTTCTTACACTTCTTCATGTTCTTCTTAGACAACTTGTTGAACGATGGATGAATCGCTGGAGGAAGAAGGAAGGGACAAGCAGGTGGGGATAGAAGGGGTCGGTGTAGAGCTCTCCGGGGAGGGTTCCCCGGGGAGGAGGATGAAAACTGAACGAACAGACAGGGATGGGACTCGGCAATCTTGTCCGTCCATCCAAAATCAAAGGGCGGGAGCACATAAGACTTTGGGCCATTGACAGGCTGGTCCTGCCACAGGCGGACCCCAAGTTTCAGCGATTCAATGTCAGTGAAAAGATGGGCAATGTAAAAGAATCTTGTTCGGGGTCGGCCGCGGAAGCCAAATCTCTGTGTCCCAAAGTCTACTAGTAGTCTACTCCTATATAGGTATAGCTGCATAGCCATCATACCATTGCATTGATCGAGCTGTACGCCTTTACCACTCTGATTCAGGTCCAAAATATTAGTGTTCTCTTGTCAAATCAAAGGCCATGTCAGTTTGACGAAATGGACGTTCTTTAACTCACAAACTACTCCAAGGACATCATTTACGGACTACTCAGTTCGGCAAAAAGATTCTTGAAGCCATGTACATATTTTCTGGATCGATTTAGTAATTTGCTACAACTGTAATATTATTTCCAATTTTCAGCAATTTATTTGAATTTTAGGATTTTACTTATAAATTTCGCTAATTGACATGTGTAGGAAAGATAGAAAACAACTAGTGTATGCATGACCAATTAATCTGACTAAATAAATCTTATAGTGGCCACTTTGCATCACTCAAACTGAGAGTGCATGTTAGATTCATATGATAGAATAATGGAGAATCGTTATGACATATGCCTCCTTGAATCCTACGGGAAAGAAATCTACGGGAATTGGTAGAGCTAGGTGCGTGATGGTATCATAGGAAAGACAAAGGAAATTTCTATATAGATTGAGAGTGCATAGCATAGTTGTCACAGATGCATATGAATTTTTCCAAGAGGTCTAACCTCTTATTAGAAATCCCATAGGGTTGTACTAGTATAAGAAAACAATACATAGAAATTTTGGAGGATTCAATTCTTCAAATCAAACAAGCTATATAGGGGAAAAATCATATCCTTTGATTCGTACAATTTGTATAGGAGTTATGTAGGATTTGACTATAGGAGTTATGTAGGATTTGACTATAGGATTTGAATATTTGTACGGTTGTGTAATATTTCTACCCAGATCAATTCACATACCACCGGTTATGTATTTTTTTGGGCTATAAAAATAGGAGGTGTGGTATATTTGATGTGTGTAGAGATAATCTCACCATCTTATAGCCACCCCTAACATTTCGAGCAAACAAAAAAAAATCTATACCACTACCCACCTCTCGTCCTACACTCAATTCCTACACAACCAAACAACAAAAATTGGCTATCCCTAGCCAGGTGGTTGGGGATACTCTCACCCCATAAACCTATCTCCTAAACCAAACAACCCCTAATATGGAGGGAAGGAAAACCTAGTATCTGATACTGTACAAAAACACATAAAGCAATCTGGAACCGTCCACATAGAATCAACGGGCCAGAGCGTATGCCTTCTTTGGGAAGGGTCTTGCGCGGAAGCCAAGGAATCCTCTCGCGTCGACAATCCGGTGTAGCAAAGAAATACACCATCATAGCGTAACATTGATGGAGTCACTACAATGCGTCCGAATCCGGGTATAGTCTTGTCATATCAATGGCCATGTCAGTTTCTCCAGATATAATCTATCCGTTAGCTAGTACTACTACTCTAGAGGCTGACGCCACATGCAGAAGTTGTACAGTACTACGACTACTATCGAGTATCGACTAGTCCGATCACGTCCAGGTCCCAACTACTCAAAATTGGCCGTAAAGAAAATCGCAGAAGTAGGATGGGGCCACGACAAAAGACATACATCTATTTATGGACAGAGGTAGTATCATATCAGCATGCATTAGCATCTCATTTGCAACTAGTTGCACTCGTATCCTATTATCGGATATCACACTTCTGCACTTTTAAAAAATATGAAGAAAAACAAAACTGGGACACATATTATGTTGTGTATTGCTCCAAAGGTCACGTATGAGTATGTAAAAAAATTCTAGCTTGCACAAAAAAGACAAATGATATGTGAATAGTTAAGGAATATTATTCGCTTTGGTCTTTTCTTTTTTCCACAGCTCACATATGGTCACTTTTTGAAACAAATGTTTAGATGTGCGCAAGATACAACATAACCCGTGACTATGATTTGAATTTACATTTTTTTACAAACTCGAAATGTGACATCCGACAATAAGATGAGGGATCAACTAGTTGCGAAATGTTTGCACTCCTGACCATGCATCTGAATCTATCTACTAGACTACTACAACAACATACAAAATGCACCAGTTTTGAACTAGACATGTAACAGCAGTACTAACCGTTGGTTTCCAAAATCTAACGCTTGTGATTAGAGGGATTCGCGTCAAGGGATACCACAACAGCATACACTTCTTTCTAGAACCATCATGTAGCCATTATGTAGAAGAAGAAAAAAGCAGGGTCACACCAATATCACACGTCCCACTCGATAGTAAGAAAGGTTCCAAGTTATTGTTCCCATTTCTCAACTGGTCATACCTTTTTCGATGGTGTAACCTACGTAGTATATGTTATATATTAGTTGTATGGAAAGTTTGAGCAACATTTAGAACATAATTTTGTACTCCTAATTGGTCCAACATGCATGCTAAGATTGGGGTCTTCACCTTGAAACGGCGAGCGCCGAAAAGCGGGTCAAAATCGCCCGTATCCTCGAAGATATCTACAGCGCAGCCGCCGTATGAGAGACGGAGTGGGAAACGAGTGGGGCGATGTATGAGAGACGGAGTGGGGGTGTAGTATGTACTATAGTAAGACGGCGAGACGGCGAGGTCGTAGTGATTAAGACTAGTCACAATGGGAAGTACGTAGTACGTAGTATCATACACTACTAGTTTGTGATACTACCTCCACAATGCATAGTATCATAATATGGTTCATACTTATGTCATATTTAAAGTTTTGTAGAATCTCAATGCAAATGTGTGTACATGATGTATTTGTCATGAAGTTTTCTAAGTTTTCTAGGTTTATGTGTTATAATACTACTCTCATCTCTCACCTGATAATTGATGTGACACATTAGATTTTTGCCAACATGGCATGTATGATACTACTTACGAGCCTTAAAAGCACTTTTTTGTGATGTTGATCAAATTGTACTCTAAAATTGTCACTGGGCAACAGGTCGGCCTATTGCAAACTTGTTTGAATGAGCTAAAATAGTTAGAAATCTAGAAAATTTGTCACTTCAATGAATTTTCATCCTATAATGTTTACTTAATTTGAAAAACGAATGGGGACGTTTGCCATAATGGGACAATCATTTCTACAAAAAAGAATAAGATGGAAAGTCTCGCAATGTTATTTATCATGACAACATTGACAATGTCACAACCGTGGGGTGATTAGGGAATCCACTCCGCTAGAAAAAACAAACTTATATAAGGCATGTGTGGCAATGCAGTTTGTCTACCTTATACACATATCTCGATGTGTAGCTATATATGGATTTTATTTTCCTACTTTAGATGATCAGTTTATAGTTCACCATTTAATTAGATTCATAATTTTTGGGAATAAAATACTTGGAGGTACCCTGCAAGTGTGGTACCACAAACAAAGCCCAAACATGGGTCCCAATAGTACAACATTGCGCGCATATATAGGAAGTTTGAGCAAATTTGAAACCAACCAAATGAGGTAGAAACAAATCAAAAAAAAAGTTGTGAAACATGTGCATGGAGCCATCACATGACATGTACTTACTACTAACAAGTAAAAAATATAAAACCCTATCATACATAGAGGTTTGGGGTGAAGAGTTATTATTCACACACATATAGAATAAATATGGACTACTTTTGGCTTTCTACCCATTAATTTGAGCAAGCTTCATGCAGTGTCCACTTCAAACTTGACAACATTGGAACCATAGCTGCTTGAGTTCGCCTCACTAGCCTCTTCCCATATGTAAGCTTAATTAATTGGTTACACTACGAAAACCACAGTCAACTTCTGAATAATGCATGCATTGCCCCCCTTTTGCACATATGCAACTTTGCAAAGTAGGGATTTTTGGTTTACCACACATTAGTGTGTTGTTTTCTTTTTATTAGGACCCATGTTTGGTAGCCACATTTTTCCAAAGCCAAAGTGTGGTTAGCAACAAAAAAAAAAAGCTAGTATGGCTAGCCACCAAATTGTGGCTTAAAATATTAAAGCCAAACTTTGTCAAAACTTTGTAAAAAAAAGTTGAGTCTATGACAAATGGACCATATATACATGCAATGAAGTGTGATAAGCCAAATTGTGGCAAAAACCAAACACATGCCAAATAAACTATATGCATGGCTGCCAAATTTTGGCTTCTTGACAAATTGTGGCTAGGAACCAAACATGCCCTTGCTGGCCAAAGGGGTCCAAATATGTGTTTTGTTTATTCGCTATCATGTGCAGTGTGTGCACAATACCACAAATCAAAATTTCACGGTAGGCCAAACATGCATGCATGGTAGGCGAATCGCCATTTCGAAGGCTAATTTGTCAAACTAGCTTACCATGAAACCATCATTTGTACTCCAATTAATTAAGTTCGGATATGAATGGTGGTCATCAACCAAACTAATAAGAATTCAAAATTTGGGATGATATAGGGATGTGCCCTATTGTTGTGGAATCAGAAAACATTAATTAGCCAACGAAAATGTGGGTTGCATCCAAGTATAGTAACTCACAAAGTCGATTGCCAAGAAGTTTTTGCCTAAATTTGAAAAAAAAACCAAAAATGAGGTTCAAACTTATTGAAATCAGCAAGCAAGGCAATCACGAAGTCACCAATTACTACTTTTATCTAGGAAAAATAACAAACATGATGGCATGCAAATATTCTTGAGAAGCAGAATCATTCTCAGAAATATATTTTTGGAACCATGCATGTTGGACATTGATTCTCTTCTTGCCACATGGGTGAGCTAGCTTGGTTACCGCAAGAACCATGCATGGCGAACTTTCGAATCATGACCCCTTTTTTAAGAGATCAATGAAAAACTTCTTATTTTCGACTATACTTTGCCAAATACAGTTTTTTTGGTTTTCCACATAAAGTCTTTTCATTTTTATTGGCCGAATTAAGGGGGGCAAAATTAAAAGGATGTATTTGTGAAGTGGCTACCGCGTGTATTGCGCACACTACCACCTATACAATTTTCACAAGCGGGTGACATGGTTGGATGGCCATGCATTTCCATGGTTTGTTGGATTATCTCATCATGTAGTATATAATAAATTTATTTTGTAAATATTTTTCAATTCAAGTATTAACGATGGTTATATTACAACTCAAATAAATTGGGAAAATACTGGGATTCGCCTCCCTATAATCAATCTTGCCCGTCCATTTCCTATCACCTGACTATAGGGAGTACTAGATTTAAATGGCGGATGGAGTTAATTCCTCAACCTCATCGCAAAGATTATTCCCATCTGTCCCCACTAAACAACCCCCGGCGGTTCGTTCTCCCCGCATTTCGGCAAGTTCCAAAAACCCCATTGTTTGCGCTTGCTCTCCCTCCCTCCCCCTCAATCCCTCCGATCGATTCGACGTGCTTCACGCTGCCATGGCCGACGGCGGCCTCTGTTTACGCTGAAGAGGAGCGTCGTTCCCCATGGGACGACCAAGGTGAACGTGGTCTACACGAATGACCCTTCCGTTCTCGAGCACACCCTCAAGATGTACGAACAAAAGCTACTAGAGGACAGGCCCAGGTTCGTCGGCCTCGACCTAGAATACACCGCGGACCAAGTAAGTACCGCCATCGTTCGCTTGGCCATGGACGACCACGTCCTGGTGTACCATTTCTGCAGGTATGTTCTTCACATGCCTTCCTTTATCCTTTTGTTTTTTAATATAGAAACTCTTCCTTTATCTTGGATCTGCTTTTTATTTCGAAATAGACTAGGTTCTAACTTGTATGAAAACACGAACAAACTAACTTGTATGAAAAATGTGGTCTGAATGTAGTATCCAACATACTTGTATAATTTTTTGGATTGACCACGATATCTAGTTTCATGATTTTGGTACTCAAAATTTGCACAAATTTCATGTACTCATACTCACCGATAATCGGCATGGATGTCAAGATATTAACATATAGTAACAGAATCTTAACTTGACACTTAAATAATTAGATCATATAGTCGCAACAATAATTCATGTTATTTTGATGTGTATCACTGATGCAAAATCAATGTTTCACCGCAACAAGTATACAGTTCTTGGAAGAAAAATATGTGTACTATTTCAGCATATACGATCTTACAAGATTGATTTGTGTTAACATGCAGGAGTCCCGATAATCTGGCACCGCAAGAATTCCTTCAACATAAAGGAATTTGTTTCACAACTCAAGTTGACATCGGGGGTGACTCTAGCAGGTTTGCTAGAGATGGCATTAAAATTCCTAAACATAATTGGATTGACATTCAGGATATGATCAATTTCAATGGTCCTGGCAATAGGACTGGCATGGGTGATTTGGCAGCCGCCATCATTGACCCATCTTACAAAGACATGAAGACCAAGTTCCCTACTAGCAGCCACGATCAATGGGAGTGCATGCCATTGCCTGAAGTAAACTTTAGGTATGCTGCGATTGATGGGTATGTCGCTTTGAGTTGTACAGGCGACTCAAAAAAATCAATGATGGGCAGCGTCAAGCACAACCAATTCCAAGGGAAGTGGTTTGCCCGGATTGCAAGGAAGCGGCTAGGTTGGCCGCTCTTCCCCCTGCCTGGCGTGACGAGAAGAAGCAGTGTGTCGGGACAACCTACTGGGAATTTGTATCTTATTGCTTTAGGCACAACATACCATTTGATCCGAAGAATATGCCACCATGGATAAAGGACCCGTGCGAGCCTACTTTGGGGTCTCCGTGGGATGGCGGTTCACATGGTGAGCAAGCTAGGGCAACGGCTGGATGTGGTGAGCTAGCAAGGGCAGGGGCTCGTATCTGGTTGGGAAGCTCCAACAAGGATTCCCGACACACGAAGTGCGAACGAGTGCAGAACTTGGACTGCCAACCCATGGGAGGCAGGTACAAGCGGCACCGGCAAGCACATCAAGAGGGATGATGATAATTGGTGAACTAGGCTGGCGTTATATGTTTCCAAGATTGTACATAAGTTTAGAATTATGAACTGGTAGTATTGTTTAGGTGATGTAATTACTTTTGCAACAATGTGTATGAGGTTTCAGAACCACGCATCCTTATTTAAACATGTTTAAAACATGAAAATGAAAAGGTAAGCCTGCATCCTTCTTAGTCACTCCAAAATGAAGCTTTTCGGAAGGTATTTGAAATTTCCATGTTTGAAACCCAAAACGACTTCTCTTCGTGATTGACTTCATAAGACAAAGTTCAGGCTTAGGGGTAGATACATGATTTTTCTGGTTTGAATATGACTAGACCTTGTTTATCAACTTGAGTGCTTACTATATGACATAAGAAGGCTATGTGCTTTGGTTTTTTTTTTTTGAAATTTTATGCCCATTTGAATCTTGGTCAAATCCTAGGTACGGTTTGACCAAGATTTGAACAAGTTTAAAATATGAAAATAAAATGTAAGCCCGGTCTGGATCCTTCTTAGTCACTCTGAAATGAAGCTTTTGGGAGGTTTTTGAAATTTCCATGTTTGAAACCCAAAACCACTTCTCTTCATGCTTGACTTCGTAAGATAGAGTTTAGGGTTAGGGGTAGATACGTACATGATTTTTCTAACTATTTTTATGCCCATTTGAATCTTGGTCAAATCATAGGTTTGACCAAGATTTAAACATGTTTAAAATATGAAAATGAAAAGGTAAGCCTGCATCCTTCTTAGTCACTCCAAAATGAAGTTTTTGGGAAGGTTTTTGAAATTTCCATGTTTGAAACCCAAAAACGACTTCTCTTCGTGCTTGACTTCATAAGACAAAGTTTAGGGTTAGGGGTAGATACATGATTTTTCTGGTTTGAATATGTCTAGACCTTGTTTATCAACTTGAGTGCTTATTATATGACATAAAAAGGCTATGTGCTTTGGTTTTTCATTTTTTTATACCCATTTGAATCTTGATCAAATCCTAGGTTTGACCAAGATTTGAACAAGTTTAAAACATAAAAATAAAAGGTAAGCTCGACCTGGATCCTTCTTAGTCACTCTAAAATGAAGCTTTTGGGGGGTTCTTGAAATTTCCATGTTTGAAACCCAAAACCACGTCTCTTCATGCTTGACTTGACAGAGTTTAGGGTTAGGGTAGATACATGATTTGTCTGGTTTGAATATGTCTTGACCTTGTTTATCAACTTGAATGCTTAATATATGACATAAGAATACTATGTGCTTTGGTTTTCATTTTTTGATTTTTTCTGAATTTTTATGCCCATTTGATCTTGGTCAAATCCTAGGTTTAACCAAGGTTTAAACAAGTTTAAAACATGAAAATGAAAAGGTAAGCCTGCATCCTTCTTAGTCACTCCAAAATGAGGCTTTTGGGAAGGTTTTTGTAATTTCCATGTTTGAAACCCAAAACGACTTCTCTTCGTGCTTGACTTCATAAGACAAAGTTTAGGGTTAGGGGTAGATGCAAGATTTTTCTGGTTTGAATATCTCTAGACCTTGTTTACCAACTTGAGTGCTTACTATATATGACATAAGAAGGCTATGTGCTTTGGTTTTTCAGTTTTTTTGAATTTTTATACCCATTTGAATCTTGGTCAAATCCTAGGTACGGTTTGACCAAGATTTGAACATGTTTAAAACATGAAAATAAAAGGTAAGCATGGATCCTTCTTAGTAACTCTAAAATGAAGCTTTTGGGAGGTTTTTGAAATTTCCATGTTTGAAACCCAAAACCACTTCTCTTCATGCTTGATCGACTTCATAAGACAGAATTTAGGGTTAGTGGGTAGATACATGATTTGTCTGGTTTGAATACGTTTAGACCTTGTTTATCAAATTGAATGCTTACTATATGACATAAGAATACTATGTGCTTTAGTTTTCATTTTTTTGATTTTTCTGATTTTTTTTGCCCATTTGATCTTGGTCAAATCCTAGGTTTAACCAAGATTTAAACAAGTTTAAGACATGAAAATGAAAAGGTAAGCCTGCATCCTTCTTAGTCACTCCAAAATGAAGCTTTTGGGAAGGTTTTTGAAATTTCCATGTTTGAAACCCAAAACCACTTCTCTTCATGCTTTACTTCATAAGACAGAGTTTAGGGTTAGGGGTAGATATACGTGATTTGTCTAGTTTGAATATGTCTAGACCTTGTTTTATCAACTTGAATTCTTACTATATGACATAAAAAAAACTATGTGGTTTGGTTTGATAGTTCATTGTTCATAATTCATAGTTGATCATACATACGGAATTGCGCGATCCTTATCGCGACTTCTAACCTATCTAGTCGTCGAGGAAGATGATGGTCGCGTTCTCCTCCGCATCCCGCGCCTCCTTCTCCTTCACGGCGGCGATGGCCGCCGCCTTGTCTTCCTCCTCCGCCCTCTTCTTGTCGGCATCGTCCTTGAGGGACGCGGCCAGCGCCTTCAAGAAGAGGGGGTCTTCCCCTTCCTCCGCCTCCTCCGCCTCCTCGCCGGCTGGCGGCGCGAATCCGCCGCTGGTGCTCGCCTCCCACGCCGCCTTCGACCGGCGGTTCCTCTCCCGGTCGGCGCGCCATTTGTTGAAGACGGGGCCGCTCATCGGTTTGAGCGGCGGATCCGCCTTGTACCGCAGCCCGCCCGGCGAACTCGCGGAGCGACGACGGCATGTACAGGAGCCTCAGACCGCACGCCGCGCGCCAACTCCCCGGCGGCGGATCGCTAGACTGGAGCCGCCACGCCTCCTCGAGCGTGTCCGGCGCGCGGGATCACTTCGATCCACTCGCGGGCGACGCGGAACTGGTACGGCGTGAATACATGGCGAGCGGCGAAGAATCACCACCCTGCAATCAAGGCCAAGCACGCAGCATATGGCCTCTTCCTTACGTCTTTTGACTGGTTTGTTGCCGGTCAACGCCCCTGCTGGCCCTGATGCTCCTGGTCCTGTTTAAAGTTCAGCATTAAACTCTACTATACAACTGTCGTGGTCTTGTGATGTACAGTACTAGTACTCTTTTGATGCATTTGTGATGTAGTAGTACTATACTTTTTTTTGAACTGATATAGTACTATCTAAGAAAAGTACTCCCTCCGATTCACATTCTTTTTAGCACCAAGAAATATGGATCGGAGCGAGGGAGTAAATTGGCATCTCGTGCATGAAGCTTGACAGATTGATCGGGTTGGCTAGAACGGCTAAACAATGCTGCTCATTAGGCAAATGCATGCCATGTACGATAGTATACATCCAGTAAAGAAGTCTATACTGACATAAAAAAAGACTACATTGGGGATGAGAGTCAATTGGGGCATCTAAAATACAGAAAATCTTGCTCGTAGTTGATTTTGGCTAAGAGGGTTTTGTGCCCATACTTGTATCTTGGTCAAATCCTAGGTTTGACAATGATTTAAACAAGTTTAAAATATGAAAATGAAAAGGTAAGCATGGATACTTCTTAGTCACTCTAAAATGAAGCTTTTGGGAGGCTTTTGATATTTCCATGTTTGAAACCAAGAACCACTTCTCTTCATGCTTGGCTTCATAAGATAAAGTTTAGGGGTTAGGGGGTAGATACATGATTTGTTTGGTTTGAATATGTCTAGACCTTGTTTATCAGCTTTAATGCTTACTATATGACATAAGAAGACTATGTACTTTGGTTTTTCATTTTTTTGTTTTTTTAATTTTATGCCCATTTGAATCTTGGTCAAATACACTAGCTATGACCAAGATGTAAACAAGTTTAAAACATGAAAATGAAAAGGTAAGCATGGATCCTTCTTAGTCACTCTAAAATGAAGCTTTTGGTGGGTTCTTGAAATTTCGAAGTTTGAAACCCAAAACCACTTCTCTTCATGCTTGACTACATAAGACAGAGTTTAGGGTTAGGGGTAGATACATGATTTTTCTTGTTTGAATATATCTAGACCTTGTTTGTCAACTTTAATGCTAACTATATGACATAAGAAAACTATGTGCTTTGGTTTTTAATATTTCTAATTTTTTTATTTTGATGCACATTTGAATCTTTGTCAAATCCTAGGTTTGACCAAGATTTAAACAAGTATAAAACATGAAAATGAAAAGGGGAAGCATGTATCCTTCTTAGTCACTCTAAAATGAAGTTTTTGGGATGTTCTTGAAATTTTCATGTTTGAAACCCAAAACCACTTCTCTTCATGCTTGACTTCATAAGATATAGTTTAGGGGCTAGGGGATAGATACATGATTTGCCTAGGTTTGAATATGCATGCCCAAACCTTGTTTATCAACTTGAATGCTTAGTATATGACATAAGAAGACTATATGCTTTTGTTTTTCATTTTTCTGATTTTTTTTAAATTTTATGCCCATTTGAATCTTTTGGTCAAATCCTTGGTTTAATTTGACACGGATTTAAACAAGTTTAAAATATGAAAATGAAAAGGTGGTAAGCAGGCATGGATCCTTCTTATATATATTAGTCACTCTAAAATGAAGCTTTTGGGAGGTTTTTGAAATTTCCATGTTTGAAACCCAAAACCACTTCTCTTCATGCATGTTGTTGACTTCATAAGATAGAGTTTAGGGGCTAGGGGTATAGATACATGATTTGTCTTGTTTGAATATGTGTCTAGACCTTGTTTATCAACTTTAATGCTTACTATATGACATAAGAACACTATGTGCTTTAATTTGGTTTTTAATTTTTATAATTTTTTTTGAATTTTGATGCACATTTTGAATCTTGGTCAAATCCTAGGTTTGACCGAGATTTGAACAAGTTTAAAACAAGAAAATAAAAGGTAAGCCCGCCAGACTGGATCCTTCTTAGTCACTCTATAATGAAGCTTTTAGGGGGTTGTTGAAAATGTAAGCATGTATCCTTCTTAGTACGTCACACCACAATGAAGCTTTTGGGAGGGTTTTTTAAATGTCCATGTTTGAAACCCAAAACGACTTCTCTTCGTGCTTGACTTCATAATTAAGACAAAGTTTAGGGTTAGGGGTAGATACAAGATTTTTCTGGTTTGAATATGTCTAGACTTTGTTTATCAACTTGAGTGCTTACTATATGGCATATATAAGAAGCTAGGCTATGTGCTTTGGTTTTTTATTTTTTTTTGAATTTTTATGCCCATTTGAATCTTGGTCAAATAATAGGTACGTACAGTTTGACCAAGATTTGAACATGTTTAAAACATGAAAATAAAAGGTAAGCATGGATCCTTCTTAGTCACTCTAAAATGAAGCTTTTGGGAGGTTTTTGAAATTTCCATGTTTGAAACCCAAAACCACTTCTCTTCATGCTTGGCTTCGTAAGATAGAGTTTAGGGTTTGGGGTAGATACGTACATGATTTTTCTAAGTATTTTTACGCCCATTTGAATCTTCGTCAAATCCTAAGTTTGACCAAGATTTGAACAAGTTTAAAACATGAAAATGAAAAGGGTAAGCCTGGATCCTTGTTTAGGGTTAGGGGGTAGATACATGATTTTTGTGGTTTGAATATGCCAGACCTTGTTTATCACCTTGAATGCTTACTATATGACATAGGAAGACGGCGTGCTTTTGTTTTTTCTTTTTTTTTTTTTTGATTTTTTTTGAATTTTTATGCCCATTTGAATCTTGGTCAAATCCTAAGTTTGACCAAGATTTAAACATGTTTAAAACATGAAAATGAAAAAGTAAGCCTGGATCCTTCTTAGTCACTCCAAAATGTACCAATTGATAAATGAGTTAACTTGGCTTCATGGAAAAAATAATGTCATGTAAATGATTTAACTTGGCTTTCGTACCCTTGAATCCATAGGAAACTTTGTATAAATGTAGTAGTATAATAATCAACTGAGTTTTTACATCAACAGGTCTGTCACTTACGTGTGGTGCCCATGCGTGAGGTCCCACACTTCAGTGAGCACAAGTCACGTGCAATAGGTACGCAAACTCCCAGCCATTTTCTTTGTCAAGAGAAGACGCATCAGGATGCGTATCGGAAGTATGTGGGTCCTTCTGGATCCTTCGGTTGTCCCTCTCACAAAAAAAACAAATCTCTCTCATTCTCGGCCTCGCTCGACTCGCTCGCTCGCTCGCTCCTGCTCACTGACAAACCCTGCACAAAAGTCAACATCATCACACGAAAAAGGGGAGACACCATAATTCTCTCCCTTCTTCTCTCCTTCCGAGTGATCCCTCTTCCTCCGAGTTTCACTCGACGGGCAAACACACATGTGCTGCATAGTAATAATAAAAAAGTAGAAAAATCGACCTACGAATCAATGATTAAATAGGTTAAACTAGGGTTTTGCCCACTACTACAGATCAAGTTCAAAAATATCCAACTACTACTTCGATTTTGGGCTACTAATATAAATTTAAAATAAGTTGAACTAGTATTCCTCTAAAAAATCATTTTGGTATGCATTGTTTGATACTTTTCATAGCTATAGTGCATCACAAATTTATGATTTCATGCTTTGCTTTGCCAATTTTGATTTTTTCTAACCACCTTCTCTTTGATTTCAAATTTAGGTCAAACTATCGATGCCTACTATGTGTTCTACTTGAATTGGATGCAGCGTGCGTACATGTTTTGCCATTGTTTTGGGCTTCCACACATCTTTGGGGCATCCAAGTATTTAAGTTACCTTGTTTTTTTGAATTGTAATTCATACCCCTCCTCCCAATTTTTATGCCCATTTGAATCTTGGTCAAATCCTAAGTTTGACCAAGATTTGAACAAGTTTAAAACATGAAAATGAAAAGGTAAGCCTGAATCCTTCTTAGTCACTCTAAAATGAGAAGCTTTTGGGAGATTTTTGAAATTTCCATGTTTGAAACCCAAAACCACTTCTCTTCATGCTTGACTTCATAAGACAGAGTTAATTTAGGGTTAGGGGGTAGATACATGATTTGTCTAGTTTGTTGTTTAGACCTTGTTTATCAACTTGAATGCTTATTATATGACATAATAATACTATGTGCTTTGGTTTTCATTTTTTTTTTTGATTTTTTCTGAATTTTTATGCCCATTTGATCTTGGTGAAATCCTAGGCTTAACCAATATTTAAACAAGTTTAAAACATGAAAATGAAAAGGTAAGCCTGTATTCTTCTTAATTAGTCACTCCAAAATGAAGCTTTTGGGAAGGTTTTTGAAATTTCCATGTTTGAAATCCAAAACGACTTCTCTTCGTGCTTGACTTCATAAGACAAAGTTTAGGGCTAGGGGTAGAAACATGATTTTTCTGGTTTGAATATGTCTAGACCTTGTTTATGAACTTGGGTGCTTACGTACTATATGACATAAGAAGGCTATATGCTTTGGTTTTTCATTTTTTTTGAAATTTTATGCCCATTTTTGAATCTTGATCAAATCCTAGGTACGGTTTGACCAAGATTTGAACAATTTTAAAACATGAAAATAAAAGGTAAGCCCGACCTGGATCCTTTAGTCACTCTAAAATGAAGCTTTTGGGGGGTTCTTGAAATTTCCAAGTTTGAAACCCAAAACCACTTCTCTTCATGCTTGACTACATAAGACAGAGTTTAGGGTTAGGGGTAGATACATGATTTTTCTTGTTTGAATATATCTAGACCTTGTTTATATCAACTTTAATGCTAACTATATGACATAAGAAAACTATGTGCTTTGGTTTTTAATTTTTCTGATTTTTTATTTTGATGCACATTTGAATCTTTGTCAAATCCTAGGTTTGACCAAGATTTAAACAAGTATAAAACATGAAAATGAAAAGGGGAAGCCTGTATCCTTCTTAGTCACTCTAAAATGAAGTTTTTGGGATGTTCTTGAAATTTTCATGTTTGAAACCCAAAACCACTTCTCTTCATGCTTGACTTCATAAGATATAGTTTAGGGGCTAGGGGATAGATACATGATTTACCTAGGTTTGAATATGCATGTCCAAACCTTGTTTATCAACTTGAATGCTTAGTATATGACATAAGAAGACTATATGCTTTTGTTTTTCATTTTTCTGATTTTTTTTTAAATTTTATGCCCATTTGAATCTTTTGGTCAAATCCTTGGTTTAATTTGACACGGATTTAAACAAGTTTAAAATATGAAAATGAAAAGGTGGTAAGCAGGCATGGATCCTTCTTATATATATTAGTCACTCTAAAATGAAGCTTTTGGGAGGTTTTTGAAATTTCCATGTTTGAAACCCAAAACCACTTCTCTTCATGTTGTTGACTTCGTAAGATAGAGTTTAGGGGTTAGGGGTATAGATACATGATTTGTCTTGTTTGAATATGTGTCTAGACCTTGTTTATCAACTTTAATGCTTACTATATGACATAAGAACACTATGTGCTTTAATTTGGTTTTTAATTTTTATAATTTTTTTGAATTTTGATGCACATTTTGAATCTTGGTCAAATCCTAGGTTTAACCGAGATTTGAACAAGTTTAAAACAAGAAAATAAAAGGTAAGCCCGCCGCATTGGATCCTTCTTAGTCACTCTATAATGAAGCTTTTAGGGAGGGTTGTTGAAAATGTAAGCATGTATCCTTCTTAGTACGTCACACCACAATGAAGCTTTTGGGAGGGTTTTTAAATGTCCATGTTTGAAACCCAAAACGACTTCTCTTCGTGCTTGACTTCATAATTAAGACAAAGTTTAGGGTTAGGGGTAGATACATGATTTTTCTGGTTTGAATATGTCTAGACTTTGTTTATCAACTTGAGTGCTTACTATATGGCATATATAAGAAGCTAGGCTATGTGCTTTGGTTTTTCATTTTTTTTTTGAATTTTTATGCCCATTTGAATCTTGGTCAAATCCTAGGTACGTACGGTTTGACCAAGATTTGAACATGTTTAAAACATGAAAATAAAAGGTAAGCATGGATCCTTCTTAGTCACTCTAAAATGAAGCTTTTGGGAGGTTTTTGAAATTTCCATGTTTGAAACCCAAAACCACTTCTCTTCATGCTTGGCTTCGTAAGATAGAGTTTAGGGTTTGGGGTAGATACGTACATGATTTTTCTAAGTATTTTTACGCCCATTTGAATCTTCGTCAAATCCTAAGTTTGACCAAGATTTGAACAAGTTTAAAACATGAAAATGAAAAGGGTAAGCCTGGATCCTTGTTTAGGTTTTGGGTGTACAAACATGATTTTTGTGGTTTTAATATGCCAGACCTTTTTTATCACCTTGAATGCTTAATATATGACATTTGAAGACGGCGTGCTTTTTTTTTTTTTTTTTTTTTTTTTTTTATTTTTATGCCCATTTGAATCTTGGTCAAGTCATAGGTTTGACCAAGATTTAAACATGTTTAAAACATGAAAATGAAAAAGTAAGCCTGGATCCTTCTTAGTCACTCCAAAATGTACCAATTGATAAATGAGTTAACTTGGCTTCATGGAAAAAATAATGTCATGTAAATGATTTAACTTGGCTTTCGTACCCTTGAATCCATAGGAAACTTTGTATAAATGTAGTAGTATAATAATCAACCGAGTTTTTACATCAACAGTCTGTCACTTACGTGTGGTGCCCATGCGTGAGGTCCCACACTTCAGTGAGCACAAGTCACGTGCAATAGGTACGCAAACTCCCAGCCATTTTCTTTGTCAAGAGAAGACGCATCAGGATGCGTATCGGAAGTATGTGGGTCCTTCTGGATCCTTCGGTTGTCCCTCTCACAAAAAAAAACAAATCTCTCTCATTCTCGGCCTCGCTCGACTCGCTCGCTCGCTCGCTCCTGCTCACTGACAAACCCTGCACAAAAGTCAACATCATCACACGAAAAAGGGGAGACACCATAATTCTCTCCCTTCTTCTCTCCTTCCGAGTGATCCCTCTTCCTCCGAGTTTCACTCGACGGGCAAACACACATGTGCTGCATAGTAATAATAAAAAAGTAGAAAAATCGACCTACGAATCTATGATTAAATAGGTTAAACTAGGGTTTTGCCCACTACTACAGATCAAGTTCAAAAATATCCAACTACTACTTCGATTTTGGGCTACTAATATAAAATTAAAATAAGTTGAACTAGTATTCCTCTAAAAAATCATTTTGGTATGCATTGTTTGATACTTTTCATAGCTATAGTGCATCACAAATTTATGATTTCATGCTTTGCTTTGCCAATTTCGATTTTTTCTAACCACCTTCTCTTTGATTTCAAATTTAGGTCAAACTATCGATGCCTACTATGTGTTCTACTTGAATTGGATGCAGCGTGCGCACATGTTTTGCCATTGTTTTGGGCTTCCACACATCTTTGGGGCATCCAAGTATTTAAGTTACCTTGTTTTTTTGAATTGTAATTCATACCCTTCCTCCCAATTTTTATGCCCATTTGAATCTTGGTCAAATCCTAAGTTTGACCAAGATTTGAACAAGTTTAAAACATGAAAATGAAAAGGTAAGCCTGAATCCTTCTTAGTCACTCTAAAATGAGAAGCTTTTGGGAGTTTTTGAAATTTCCATGTTTGAAACCCAAAACCACTTCTCTTCATGCTTGACTTCATAAGACAGAGTTAATTTAGGGTTAGGGGTAGATACATGATTTGTCTAGTTTGTTGTTTAGACCTTGTTTATCAACTTGAATGCTTACTATATGACATAATAATACTATGTGCTTTGGTTTTCATTTTTTTTGATTTTTCTGAATTTTTATGCCCATTTGATCTTGGTCAAATCCTAGGCTTAACCAATATTTAAACAAGTTTAAAACATGAAAATGAAAAGGTAAGCCTGTATCCTTCTTAATTAGTCACTCCAAAATGAAGCTTTTGGGAAGGTTTTTGAAATTTCCATGTTTGAAATCCAAAACGACTTCTCTTCGTTCTTGACTTCATAAGACAAAGTTTAGGGCTAGGGGTAAAAACATGATTTTTCTGGTTTGAATATGTCTAGACCTTGTTTATCAACTTGAGTGCTTACTATATGACATAAGAAGGCTATATGCTTTGGTTTTTCATTTTTTTTGAAATTTTATGCCCATTTGAATCTTGATCAAATCCTAGGTACGGTTTGACCAAGATTTGAACAATTTTAAAACATGAAAATAAAAGGTAAGCCCGACCTGGATCCTTTAGTCACTCTAAAATGAAGCTTTTGGGGGTTCTTGAAATTTCCAAGTTTGAAACCCAAAACCACTTCTCTTCATGCTTGACTACATAAGACAGAGTTTAGGGTTAGGGGTAGATACATGATTTTTCTTGTTTGAATATATCTAGACCTTGTTTATATCAACTTTAATGCTAACTATATGACATAAGAAAACTATGTGCTTTGGTTTTTAATTTTTCTGATTTTTTATTTTGATGCACATTTGAATCTTTGTCAAATCCTAGGTTTGACCAAGATTTAAACAAGTATAAAACATGAAAATGAATAGGGGAAGCCTGTATCCTTCTTAGTCACTCTAAAATGAAGTTTTTGGATGTTCTTGAAATTTTCATGTTTGAAACCCAAAACCACTTCTCTTCATGCTTGACTTCATAAGATATAGTTTAGGGGCTAGGGGATAGATACATGATTTGCCTAGGTTTGAATATGCATGTCCAAACCTTGTTTATCAACTTGAAAGCTTAGTATATGACATAAGAAGACTATATGCTTTTGTTTTTCATTTTTCTGATTTTTTTAAATTTTATGCCCATTTGAATCTTTTGGTCAAATCCTTGGTTTAATTTGACACGGATTTAAACAAGTTTAAAATATGAAAATGAAAAGGTGGTAAGCAGGCATGGATCCTTCTTATATATATTAGTCACTCTAAAATGAAGCTTTTGGGAGGTTTTTGAAATTTCCATGTTTGAAACCCAAAACCACTTCTCTTCATGTTGTTGACTTCATAAGATAGAGTTTAGGGGTTAGGGGTATAGATACATGATTTGTCTTGTTTGAATATGTGTCTAGACCTTGTTTATCAACTTTAATGCTTACTATATGACATAAGAACACTATGTGCTTTAATTTGGTTTTTAATTTTTATAATTTTTTTTGAATTTTGATGCACATTTTGAATCTTGGTCAAATCCTAGGTTTGACCGAGATTTGAACAAGTTTAAAACAAGAAAATAAAAGGTAAGCCCGCCAGATCGGATCCTTCTTAGTCACTCTATAATGAAGCTTTTAGGGGTTGTTGAAAATGTAAGCATGTATCCTTCTTAGTACGTCACACCACAATGAAGCTTTTGGGAGGGTTTTTTAAATGTCCATGTTTGAAACCCAAAACGACTTCTCTTCGTGCTTGACTTCATAATTAAGACAAAGTTTAGGGTTAGGGGTAGATACATGATTTTTCTGGTTTGAATATGTCTAGACTTTGTTTATCAACTTGAGTGCTTACTATATGGCATATATAAGAAGCTAGGCTATGTGCTTTGGTTTTTCATTTTTTTGAATTTTTATGCCCATTTGAATCTTGGTCAAATCCTAGGTACGTACGGTTTGACCAAGATTTGAACATGTTTAAAACATGAAAATAAAAGGTAAGCATGGATCCTTCTTAGTCACTCTAAAATGAAGCTTTTGGGAGGTTTTTGAAATTTCCATGTTTGAAACCCAAAACCACTTCTCTTCATGCTTGGCTTCGTAAGATAGAGTTTAGGGTTTGGGGTAGATACGTACATGATTTTTCTAAGTATTTTTACGCCCATTTGAATCTACGTCAAATACTAAGTTTGACCAAGATTTGAACAAGTTTAAAACATGAAAATGAAAAGGGTAAGCCTGGATCCTTGTTTAGGGTTAGGGGGTAGATACATGATTTTTGTGGTTTGAATATGCCAGACCTTGTTTATCACCTTGAATGCTTACTATATGACATAGGAAGACGGCGTGCTTTTGTTTTTTCTTTTTTTTTCTTTTTTTTTGAATTTTTATGCCCATTTGAATCTTGGTCAAGTCATAGGTTTGACCAAGATTTAAACATGTTTAAAACATGAAAATGAAAAAGTAAGCCTGGATCCTTCTTAGTCACTCCAAAATGTACCAATTGATAAATGAGTTAACTTGGCTTCATGGAAAAAATAATGTCATGTAAATGATTTAACTTGGCTTTCGTACCCTTGAATCCATAGGAAACTTTGTATAAATGTAGTAGTATAATAATCAACCGAGTTTTTACATCAACAGGTCTGTCACTTACGTGTGGTGCCCATGCGTGAGGTCCCACACTTCAGTGAGCACAAGTCACGTGCAATAGGTACGCAAACTCCCAGCCATTTTCTTTGTCAAGAGAAGACGCATCAGGATGCGTATCGGAAGTATGTGGGTCCTTCTGGATCCTTCGGTTGTCCCTCTCACAAAAAAAAACAAATCTCTGTCATTCTCGGCCTCGCTCGACTCGCTCGCTCGCTCGCTCGCTCGCTGACAAACCCTGCACAAAAGTCAACATCATCACACGAAAAAGGGGAGACACCATAATTCTCTCCCTTCTTCTCTCCTTCCGAGTGATCCCTCTTCCTCCGAGTTTCACTCGACGGGCAAACACACATGTGCTGCATAGTAATAATAAAAAAGTAGAAAAATCGACCTACGAATCTATGATTAAATATGTTAAACTAGGGTTTTGCCCACTACTACAGATCAAGTTCAAAAATATCCAACTACTACTTCGATTTTGGGCTACTAATATAAAATTAAAATAAGTTGAACTAGTATTCCTCTAAAAAATCATTTTGGTATGCATTGTTTGATACTTTTCATAGCTATAGTGCATCACAAATTTATGATTTCATGCTTTGCTTTGCCAATTTCGATTTTTTCTAACCACCTTCTCTTTGATTTCAAATTTAGGTCAAACTATCGATGCCTACTATGTGTTCTACTTGAATTGGATGCAGCGTGCGCACATGTTTTGCCATTGTTTTGGGCTTCCACACATCTTTGGGGCATCCAAGTATTTAAGTTACCTTGTTTTTTTGAATTGTAATTCATACCCTTCCTCCCAATTTTTATGCCCATTTGAATCTTGGTCAAATCCTAAGTTTGACCAAGATTTGAACAAGTTTAAAACATGAAAATGAAAAGGTAAGCCTGAATCCTTCTTAGTCACTCTAAAATGAGAAGCTTTTGGGAGTTTTTTGAAATTTCCATGTTTGAAACCCAAAACCACTTCTCTTCATGCTTGACTTCATAAGACAGAGTTAATTTAGGGTTAGGGGGTAGATACATGATTTGTCTAGTTTGTTGTTTAGACCTTGTTTATCAACTTGAATGCTTACTATATGACATAATAATACTATGTGCTTTGGTTTTCATTTTTTTGATTTTTTCTAAATTTTTATGCCCATTTGATCTTGGTCAAATCCTAGGCTTAACCAATATTTAAACAAGTTTAAAACATGAAAATGAAAAGGTAAGCCTGTATCCTTCTTAATTAGTCACTCCAAAATGAAGCATTTGGGAAGGTTTTTGAAATTTCCATGTTTGAAATCCAAAACGACTTCTCTTCGTGCTTGACTTCATAAGACAAAGTTTAGGGCTAGGGGTAGAAACATGATTTTTCTGGTTTGAATATGTCTAGACCTTGTTTATGAACTTGAGTGCTTACGTACTATATGACATAAGAAGGCTATATGCTTTGGTTTTTCATTTTTTTTGAAATTTTATGCCCATTTTTGAATCTTGATCAAATCCTAGGTACGGTTTGACCAAGATTTGAACAATTTTAAAACATGAAAATAAAAGGTAAGCCCGACCTGGATCCTTTAGTCACTCTAAAATGAAGCTTTTGGGGGGTTCTTGAAATTTCCAAGTTTGAAACCCAAAACCACTTCTCTTCATGCTTGACTACATAAGACAGAGTTTAGGGTTAGGGGTAGATACATGATTTTTCTTGTTTGAATATATCTAGACCTTGTTTATATCAACTTTAATGCTAACTATATGACATAAGAAAACTATGTGCTTTGGTTTTTAATTTTTCTGATTTTTTATTTTGATGCACATTTGAATCTTTGTCAAATCCTAGGTTTGACCAAGATTTAAACAAGTATAAAACATGAAAATGAAAAGGGGAAGCCTGTATCCTTCTTAGTCACTCTAAAATGAAGTTTTTGGGATGTTCTTGAAATTTTCATGTTTGAAACCCAAAACCACTTCTCTTCATGCTTGACTTCATAAGATATAGTTTAGGGGCTAGGGGATAGATACATGATTTGCCTAGGTTTGAATATGCATGTCCGAACCTTGTTTATCAACTTGAATGCTTAGTATATGACATAAGAAGACTATATGCTTTTGTTTTTCATTTTTCTGATTTTTTTTAAATTTTATGCCCATTTAAATCTTTTGGTCAAATCCTTGATTTAATTTGACACGGATTTAAACAAGTTTAAAATATGAAAATGAAAAGGTGGTAAGCAGGCATGGATCCTTCTTATATATATTAGTCACTCTAAAATGAAGCTTTTGGGAGGTTTTTGAAATTTCCATGTTTGAAACCCAAAACCACTTCTCTTCATGTTGTTGACTTCATAAGATAGAGTTTAGGGGTTAGGGGTATAGATACATGATTTGTCTTGTTTGAATATGTGTCTAGACCTTGTTTGTCAACTTTAATGCTTACTATATGACATAAGAACACTATGTGCTTTAATTTGGTTTTTAATTTTTATAAATTTTTTTGAATTTTGATGCACATTTTGAATCTTGGTCAAATCCTAGGTTTGACCGAGATTTGAACAAGTTTAAAACAAGAAAATTAAAGGTAAGCCCGCCAGACTGGATCCTTCTTAGTCACTCTATAATGAAGCTTTTAGGGGGGTTGTTGAAAATGTAAGCATGTATCCTTCTTAGTACGTCACACCACAATGAAGCTTTTGGGAGGGTTTTTTAAATGTACATGTTTGAAACCCAAAATGACTTCTCTTCGAGCTTGACTTCATAATTAAGACAACGTTTAGGGTTAGGGGTAGATACATGATTTTTCTGGTTTGAATATGTCTAGACTTTGTTTATCAACTTGAGTGCTTACTATATGGCATATATAAGAAGCTAGGCTATGTGCTTTGGTTTTTCATTTTTTTTTTTGAATTTTTATGCCCATTTGAATCTTGGTCAAATCCTAGGTACGTACGGTTTGACCAAGATTTGAACATGTTTAAAACATGAAAATAAAAGGTAAGCATGGATCCTTCTTAGTCACTCTAAAATGAAGCTTTTGGGAGGTTTTTGAAATTTCCATGTTTGAAACCCAAAACCATTTCTCTTCATGCTTGGCTTCGTAAGATAGAGTTTAGGGTTTGGGGTAGATACGTACATGATTTTTCTAAGTATTTTTACGCCCATTTGAATCTTCGTCAAATCCTAAGTTTGACCAAGATTTGAACAAGTTTAAAACATGAAAATGAAAAGGGTAAGCCTGGATCCTTGTTTAGGGTTAGGGGGTAGATACATGATTTTTGTGGTTTGAATATGCCAGACCTTGTTTATCACCTTGAATGCTTACTATATGACATAGGAAGACGGCGTGCTTTTGTTTTTTCTTTTTTTTGTTTTTTTTTTGAATTTTTATGCCCATTTGAATCTTGGTCAAGTCATAGGTTCGACCAAGATTTAAACATGTTTAAAACATGAAAATGAAAAAGTAAGCCTGGATCCTTCTTAGTCACTCCAAAATGTACCAATTGATAAATGAGTTAACTTGGCTTCATGGAAAAAATAATGTCATGTAAATGATTTAACTTGGCTTTCGTACCCTTGAATCCATAGGAAACTTTGTATAAATATAGTAGTATAATAATCAACCGCGTTTTTACATCAACAGGTCTGTCACTTACGTGTGGTGCCCATGCATGAGGTCCCACACTTCAGTGAGCACAAGTCACGTGCAATAGGTACGCAAACTCCCAGCCATTTTCTTTGTCAAGAGAAGACGCATCAGGATGCGTATCGGAAGTATGTGGGTCCTTCTGGATCCTTCGGTTGTCCCTCTCACAAAAAAAAACAAATCTCTCTCATTCTCGGCCTCGCTCGACTCGCTCGCTCGCTCGCTCGCTCCTGCTCACTGACAAACCCTGCACAAAAGTCAACATCATCACACGAAAAAGGGGAGACACCATAATTCTCTCCCTTCTTCTCTCCTTCCAAGTGATCCCTCTTCCTCCGAGTTTCACTCGACGGGCAAACACACATGTGCTACATAGTAATAATAAAAAAGTAGAAAAATCGACCTACGAATCTATGATTAAATAGGTTAAACTAGGGTTTTGCCCACTACTACAGATCAAGTTCAAAAATATCCAACTACTACTTCGATTTTGGGCTACTAATATAAAATTAAAATAAGTTGAACTAGTATTCCTCTAAAAAATCATTTTGGTATGCATTGTTTGATACTTTTCATAGCTATAGTGCATCACAAATTCATGATTTCATGCTTTGCTTTGCCAATTTCGATTTTTTCTAACCACCTTCTCTTTGATTTCAAATTTAGGTCAAACTATCGATGCCTACTATGTGTTCTACTTGAATTGGATGCAGCGTGCGCACATGTTTTGCCATTGTTTTGGGCTTCCACACATCTTTGGGGCATCCAAGTATTTAAGTTACCTTGTTTTTTTGAATTGTAATTCATACCCTTCCTCCCAATTTTTATGCCCATTTGAATCTTGGTCAAATCCTAAGTTTGACCAAGATTTGAACAAGTTTAAAACATGAAAATGAAAAGGTAAGCCTGAATCCTTCTTAGTCACTCTAAAATGAGAAGCTTTTGGGAGATTTTTGAAATTTCCATGTTTGAAACCCAAAACCACTTCTCTTCATGCTTGACTTCATAAGACAGAGTTAATTTAGGGTTAGGGGGTAGATACATGATTTGTCTAGTTTGTTGTTTAGACCTTGTTTATCAACTTGAATGCTTACTATATGACATAATAATACTATGTGCTTTGGTTTTCATTTTTTTTGATTTTTTCTGAATTTTTATGCCCATTTGATCTTGGTCAAATCCTAGGCTTAACCAATATTTAAACAAGTTTAAAACATGAAAATGAAAAGGTAAGCCTGTATCCTTCTTAATTAGTCACTCCAAAATGAAGCTTTTGGGAAGGTTTTTGAAATTTCCATGTTTGAAATCCAAAACGACTTCTCTTCGTTCTTGACTTCATAAGACAAAATTTAGGGCTAGGGGTAGAAACATGATTTTTCTGGTTTGAATATGTCTAGACCTTGTTTATCAACTTGAGTGCTTACTATATGACATAAGAAGGCTATATGCTTTGGTTTTTCATTTTTTTTGAAATTTTATGCCCATTTGAATCTTGATCAAATCCTAGGTACGGTTTGACCAAGACTTGAACAATTTTAAAACATGAAAATAAAAGGTAAGCCCGACCTGGATCCTTTAGTCACTCTAAAATGAAGCTTTTGGGGGGTTCTTGAAATTTCCAAGTTTGAAACCCAAAACCACTTCTCTTCATGCTTGACTACATAAGACAGAGTTTAGGGTTAGGGGTAGATACATGATTTTTCTTATTTGAATATATCTAGACCTTGTTTATATCAACTTTAATGCTAACTATATGACATAAGAAAACTATGTGCTTTGGTTTTTAATTTTTCTGATTTTTTATTTTGATGCACATTTGAATCTTTGTCAAATCCTAGGTTTGACCAAGATTTAAACAAGTATAAAACATGAAAATGAATAGGGGAAGCCTGTATCCTTCTTAGTCACTCTAAAATGAAGTTTTTGGATGTTCTTGAAATTTTCATGTTTGAAACCCAAAACCACTTCTCTTCATGCTTGACTTCATAAGATATAGTTTAGGGGCTAGGGGATAGATACATGATTTGCCTAGGTTTGAATATGCATGTCCAAACCTTGTTTATCAACTTGAAAGCTTAGTATATGACATAAGAAGACTATATGCTTTTGTTTTTCATTTTTCTGATTTTTTTGAAATTTTATGCCCATTTGAATCTTTTGGTCAAATCCTTGGTTTAATTTGACACGGATTTAAACAAGTTTAAAATATGAAAATGAAAAGGTGGTAAGCAGGCATGGATCCTTCTTATATATATTAGTCACTCTAAAATGAAGCTTTTGGGAGGTTTTTGAAATTTCCATGTTTGAAACCCAAAACCACTTCTCTTCATGCATGTTGTTGACTTCATAAGATAGAGTTTAGGGGTTAGGGGTATAGATACATGATTTGTCTTGTTTGAATATGTGTCTAGACCTTGTTTATCAACTTTAATGCTTACTATATGACATAAGAACACTATGTGCTTTAATTTGGTTTTTAATTTTTTTAATTTTTTTTGAATTTTGATGCACATTTTGAATCTTGGTCAAATCCTAGGTTTGACCGAGATTTGAACAAGTTTAAAACAAGAAAATAAAAGGTAAGCCCGCACTGGATCCTTCTTAGTCACTCTATAATGAAGCTTTTAGGGGGGTTGTTGAAAATGTAAGCATGTATCCTTCCTAGTACGTCACACCACAATGAAGCTTTTGGGAGGGTTTTTTAAATGTCCATGTTTGAAACCCAAAACGACTTCTCTTCGTGCTTGACTTCATAATTAAGACAAAGTTTAGGGTTAGGGGTAGATACATGATTTTTCTGGTTTGATATGTCTAGACTTTGTTTATCAACTTGAGTGCTTACTATATGGCATATATAAGAAGCTAGGCTATGTGCTTTGGTTTTTCATTTTTTTTTTGAATTTTTATGCCCATTTGAATCTTGGTCAAATCCTAGGTACGTACGGTTTGACCAAGATTTGAACATGTTTAAAACATGAAAATAAAAGGTAAGCATGGATCCTTCTTAGTCACTCTAAAATGAAGCTTTTGGGAGGTTTTTGAAATTTCCATGTTTGAAACCCAAAACCACTTCTCTTCATGCTTGGCTTCGTAAGATAGAGTTTAGGGTTTGGGGTAGATACGTACATGATTTTTCTAAGTATTTTTATGCCCATTTGAATCTTCGTCAAATCCTAAGTTTGACCAAGATTTGAACAAGTTTAAAACATGAAAATGAAAAGGGTAAGCCTGGATCCTTGTTTAGGGTTAGGGGGTAGATACATGATTTTTGTGGTTTGAATATGCCAGACCTTGTTTATCACCTTGAATGCTTACTATATGACATAGGAAGACGGCGTGCTTTTGTTTTTTCTTTTTTTTTTGATTTTTTTTTGAATTTTTATGCCCATTTGAATCTTGGTCAAGTCATAGGTTTGACCAAGATTTAAACATGTTTAAAACATGAAAATGAAAAAGTAAGCCTGGATCCTTCTTAGTCACTCCAAAATGTACCAATTGATAAATGAGTTAACTTGGCTTCATGGAAAAAATAATGTCATGTAAATGATTTAACTTGGCTTTCGTACCCTTGAATCCATAGGAAACTTTGTATAAATGTAGTAGTATAATAATCAACCGAGTTTTTACATCAACAGGTCTGTCACTTACATGTGGTGCCCATGCGTGAGGTCCCACACTTCAGTGAGCACAAGTCACGTGCAATAGGTACGCAAACTCCCAGCCATTTTCTTTGTCAAGAGAAGACGCATCAGGATGCGTATCGGAAGTATGTGGGTCCTTCTGGATCCTTCGGTTGTCCCTCTCACAAAAAAAAACAAATCTCTCTCATTCTCGGCCTCGCTCGACTCGCTCGCTCGCTCGCTCCTGCTCACTGACAAACCCTGCACAAAAGTCAACATCATCACACGAAAAAGGGGAGACACCATAATTCTCTCCCTTCTTCTCTCCTTCCGAGTGATCCCTCTTCCTCCGAGTTTCACTCGACGGGCAAACACACATGTGCTGCATAGTAATAATAAAAAAGTAGAAAAATCGACCTACGAATCTATGATTAAATAGGTTAAACTAGGGTTTTGCCCACTACTACAGATCAAGTTCAAAAATATCCAACTACTACTTCGATTTTGGGCTACTAATATAAAATTAAAATAAGTTGAACTAGTATTCCTCTAAAAAATCATTTTGGTATGCATTGTTTGATACTTTTCATAGCTATAGTGCATCACAAATTTATGATTTCATGCTTTGCTTTGCCAATTTCGATTTTTTCTAACCACCTTCTCTTTGATTTCAAATTTAGGTCAAACTATCGATGCCTACTATGTGTTCTACTTGAATTGGATGCTGCGTGCGCACATGTTTTGCCATTGTTTTGGGCTTCCACACATCTTTGGGGCATCCAAGTATTTAAGTTACCTTGTTTTTTTTGAATTGTAATTCATACCCTTCCTCCCAATTTTTATGCCCATTTGAATCTTGGTCAAATCCTAAGTTTGACCAAGATTTGAACAAGTTTAAAACATGAAAATGAAAAGGTAAGCCTGAATCCTTCTTAGTCACTCTAAAATGAGAAGCTTTTGGGAGATTTTTGAAATTTCCATGTTTGAAACCCAAAACCACTTCTCTTCATGCTTGACTTCATAAGACAGAGTTAATTTAGGGTTAGGGGGTAGATACATGATTTGTCTAGTTTGTTGTTTAGACCTTGTTTATCAACTTGAATGCTTACTATATGACATAATAATACTATGTGCTTTGGTTTGCATTTTTTTTGATTTTTTCTGAATTTTTATGCCCATTTGATCTTGGTCAAATCCTAGGCTTAACCAATATTTAAACAAGTTTAAAACATGAAAATGAAAAGGTAAGCCTGTATCCTTCTTAATTAGTCACTCCAAAATGAAGTTTTTGGGAAGGTTTTTGAAATTTCCATGTTTGAAATCCAAAACGACTTCTCTTCGTTCTTGACTTCATAAGACAAAGTTTAGGGCTAGGGGTAGAAACATGATTTTTCTGGTTTGAATATGTCTAGACCTTGTTTATCAACTTGAGTGCTTACTATATGACATAAGAAGGCTATATGCTTTGGTTTTTCATTTTTTTGAAATTTTATGCCCATTTGAATCTTGATCAAATCCTAGGTACGGTTTGACCAAGACTTGAACAATTTTAAAACATGAAAATAAAAGGTAAGCCCGACCTGGATCCTTTAGTCACTCTAAAATGAAGCTTTTGGGGGGTTCTTGAAATTTCCAAGTTTGAAACCCAAAACCACTTCTCTTCATGCTTGACTACATAAGACAGAGTTTAGGGTTAGGGGTAGATACATGATTTTTCTTGTTTGAATATATCTAGACCTTGTTTATATCAACTTTAATGCTAACTATATGACATAAGAAAACTATGTGCTTTGGTTTTTAATTTTTCTGATTTTTTATTTTGATGCACATTTGAATCTTTGTCAAATCCTAGGTTTGACCAAGATTTAAACAAGTATAAAACATGAAAATGAAAAGGGGAAGCCTGTATCCTTCTTAGTCACTCTAAAATGAAGTTTTTGGGATGTTCTTGAAATTTTCATGTTTGAAACCCAAAACCACTTCTCTTCATGCTTGACTTCATAAGATATAGTTTAGGGGCTAGGGGATAGATACATGATTTGCCTAGGTTTGAATATGCATGTGCAAACCTTGTTTATCAACTTGAATGCTTAGTATATGACATAAGAAGACTATATGCTTTTGTTTTTCATTTTTCTGATTTTTTTTAAATTTTATGCCCATTTGAATCTTTTGGTCAAATCCTTGGTTTAATTTGACACGGATTTAAACAAGTTTAAAATATGAAAATGAACAGGTGGTAAGCAGGCATGGATCCTTCTTATATATATTAGTCACTCTAAAATGAAGCTTTTGGGAGGTTTTTGAAATTTCCATGTTTGAAACCCGAAACCACTTCTCTTCATGCATGTTGTTGACTTCATAAGATAGAGTTTAGGGGTTAGGGGTATAGATACATGATTTGTCTTGTTTGAATATGTGTCTAGACCTTGTTTATCAATTTTAATGCTTACTATATGACATAAGAACACTATGTGCTTTAATTTGGTTTTTAATTTTTTTAATTTTTTTTGAATTTTGATGCACATTTTGAATCTTGGTCAAATCCTAGGTTTGACCGAGATTTGAACAAGTTTAAAACAAGAAAATAAAAGGTAAGCCCGCCAGACTGGATCCTTCTTAGTCACTCTATAATGAAGCTTTTAGGGGGGTTGTTGAAAATGTAAGCATGTATCCTTCCTAGTACGTCACACCACAATGAAGCTTTTGGGAGGGTTTTTTAAATGTCCATGTTTGAAACCCAAAACGACTTCTCTTCGTGCTTGACTTCATAATTAAGACAAAGTTTAGGGTTAGGGGTAGATACATGATTTTTCTGGTTTGAATATGTCTAGACTTTGTTTATCAACTTGAGTGCTTACTATATGGCATATATAAGAAGCTAGGCTATGTGCTTTGGTTTTTCATTTTTTTTTTGAATTTTTATGCCCATTTGAATCTTGGTCAAATCCTAGGTACGTACGGTTTGACCAAGATTTGAACATGTTTAAAACATGAAAATAAAAGGTAAGCATGGATCCTTCTTAGTCACTCTAAAATGAAGCTTTTGGGAGGTTTTTGAAATTTCCATGTTTGAAACCCAAAACCACTTCTCTTCATGCTTGGCTTCGTAAGATAGAGTTTAGGGTTTGGGGTAGATACGTACATGATTTTTCTAAGTATTTTTACGCCCATTTGAATCTTCGTCAAATCCTAAGTTTGACCAAGATTTGAACAAGTTTAAAACATGAAAATGAAAAGGGTAAGCCTGGATCCTTGTTTAGGGTTAGGGGGTAGATACATGATTTTTGTGGTTTGAATATGCCAGACCTTGTTTATCACCTTGAATGCTTACTATATGACATAGGAAGACGGCGTGCTTTTGTTTTTTCTTTTTTTTTTCTTTTTGAATTTTTATGCCCATTTGAATCTTGGTCAAGTCATAGGTTTGACCAAGATTTAAACATGTTTAAAACATGAAAATGAAAAAGTAAGCCTGGATCCTTCTTAGTCACTCCAAAATGTACCAATTGATAAATGAGTTAACTTGGCTTCATGGAAAAAATAATGTCATGTAAATGATTTAACTTGGCTTTCGTACCCTTGAATCCATAGGAAACTTTGTATAAATGTAGTAGTATAATAATCAACCGAGTTTTTACATCAACAGGTCTGTCACTTACGTGTGGTGCCCATGCGTGAGGTCCCACACTTCATGAGCACAAGTCACGTGCAATAGGTACGCAAACTCCCAGCCATTTTCTTTGTCAAGAGAAGACGCATCAGGATGCGTATCGGAAGTATGTGGGTCCTTCTGGATCCTTCGGTTGTCCCTCTCACAAAAAAAACAAATCTCTCTCATTCTCGGCCTCGCTCGACTCGCTCGCTCGCTCGCTCGCTCCTGCTCACTGACAAACCCTGCACAAAAGTCGACATCATCACACGAAAAAGGGGAGACACCATAATTCTCTCCCTTCTTCTCTCCTTCCGAGTGATCCCTCTTCCTCCGAGTTTCACTCGACGGGCAAACACACATGTGCTGCATAGTAATAATAAAAAGTAGAAAAATCGACCTACGAATCTATGATTAAATAGGTTAAACTAGGGTTTTGCCCACTACTACAGATCAAGTTCAAAAATATCCAACTACTACTTCGATTTTGGGCTACTAATATAAAATTAAAATAAGTTGAACTAGTATTCCTCTAAAAAATCATTTTGGTATGCATTGTTTGATACTTTTCATAGCTATAGTGCATCACAAATTTATGATTTCATGCTTTGCTTTGCCAATTTCAATTTTTTCTAACCACCTTCTCTTTGATTTCAAATTTAGGTCAAACTATCGATGCCTACTATGTGTTCTACTTGAATTGGATGCAGCGTGCGCACATGTTTTGCCATTGTTTTGGGCTTCCACACATCTTTGGGGCATCCAAGTATTTAAGTTACCTTGTTTTTTTGAATTGTAATTCATACCCTTCCTCCCAATTTTTATGCCCATTTGAATCTTGGTCAAATCCTAAGTTTGACCAAGATTTGAACAAGTTTAAAACATGAAAATGAAAAGGTAAGCCTGAATCCTTCTTAGTCACTCTAAAATGAGAAGCTTTTGGGAGTTTTTTGAAATTTCCATGTTTGAAACCCAAAACCACTTCTCTTCATGCTTGACTTCATAAGACAGAGTTAATTTAGGGTTAGGGGGTAGATACATGATTTGTCTAGTTTGTTGTTTAGACCTTGTTTATCAACTTGACTGCTTACTATATGACATAATAATACTATGTGCTTTGGTTTTCATTTTTTTTTGATTTTTTCTGAATTTTTATGCCCATTTGATCTTGGTCAAATCCTAGGCTTAACCAATATTTAAACAAGTTTAAAACATGAAAATAAAAAGGTAAGCCTGTATCCTTCTTAATTAGTCACTCCAAAATGAAGCTTTTGGGAAGGTTTTTGAAATTTCCATGTTTGAAATCCAAAACGACTTCTCTTCGTGCTTGACTTCATAAGACAAAGTTTAGGGCTAGGGGTAGAAACATGATTTTTCTGGTTTGAATATGTCTAGACCTTGTTTATCAACTTGAGTGCTTACTATATGACATAAGAAGGCTATATGCTTTGGTTTTTCATTTTTTTGGAATTTTATGCCCATTTGAATCTTGATCAAATCCTAGGTACGGTTTGACCAAGATTTGAACAATTTTAAAACATGAAAATAAAAGGTAAGCCCGACCTGGATCCTTTAGTCACTCTAAAATGAAGCTTTTGGGGGGTTCTTGAAATTTCCAAGTTTGAAACCCAAAACCACGTACTTCTCTTCATGCTTGACTACATAAGACATACAGAGTTTAGGGTTAGGGGTAGATACATGATTTTTCTTGTTTGAATATATCTAGACCTTGTTTATATCAACTTTAATGCTAACTATATGACATAAGAAAACTATGTGCTTTGGTTTTTAATTTTTCTGATTTTTTATTTTGATGCACATTTGAATCTTTGTCAAATCCTAGGTTTGACCAAGATTTAAACAAGTATAAAACATGAAAATGAAAAGGGGAAGCCTGTATCCTTCTTAGTCACTCTAAAATGAAGTTTTTGGGATGTTCTTGAAATTTTCATGTTTGAAACCCAAAACCACTTCTCTTCATGCTTGACTTCATAAGATAGAGTTTAGGGGCTAGGGGATAGATACATGATTTGCCTAGGTTTGAATATGCATGTCCAAACCTTGTTTATCAACTTGAATGCTTACTATATGACATAAGAAGACTATATGCTTTTTTTTTCATTTTTCTGATTTTTTTTAAAAATTTTATGCCCATTTGAATCTTTTGGTCAAATCCTTGGTTTAATTTGACACGGATTAATTTAAACAAGTTTAAAATATGAAAATGAAAAGGTGGCAAGCAGGCATGGATCCTTCTTATATATATTAGTCACTCTAAAATGAAGCTTTTGGGAGGTTTTTGAAATTTCCATGTTTGAAACCCAAAACCACTTCTCTTCATGCATGTTGTTGACTTCATAAGATAGAGTTTAGGGGTTAGGGGTATAGATACATGATTTGTCTTGTTTGAATATGTGTCAAGACCTTGTTTATCAACTTTAATGCTTACTATATGACATAAGAACACTATGTGCTTTAATTTGGTTTTTAATTTTTATATTTTTTTTGAATTTTGATGCACATTTTGAATCTTGGTCAAATCCTAGGTTTGAACGAGATTTGAACAAGTTTAAAACAATAAAATAAAAGGTAAGCCCGCCAGACTGGATCCTTCTTAGTCACTCTATAATGAAGCTTTTAGGGGGGTTGTTGAAAATGTAAGCATGTATCCTTCTTAGTACGTCACACCACAATGAAGCTTTTGGAAGGGTTTTTGAAATGTCCATGTTTGAAACCCAAAACGACTTCTCTTCGTGCTTGACTTCATAATTAAGACAAAGTTTAGGGTTAGGGGTAGAGATACATGATTTTTCTGGTTTGAATATGTCTAGACTTTGTTTATCAACTTGAGTGCTTACTATATCAAGTTGTGTCTGAGTCGAGTCAATGTTCAGTCGTTGAGTCACCTAGTATTATTATTATGGTGGTGTACTTGTGTTCATGTACTTGTTTTGCATACGGTATTGTTGTTTTGGTGAAGGAGACATGCACCATCCATTTTTGGTGGGGTTAATTGGTTCTAGGGTTAATTGGTTCTATGCCACTCCTCAATTCACAAGTTGTGTTTATGCCATTCCAAAAACTGAAGTTGTGTTTATGCCACTCTCAATTCTCAATACCCCCTTCTATGCCATTTTCAACAATACAACATGAAAACGGTTCAATAAATAGTCGTATTTCAGTTTATACTTTCGTATTGACCAAAATAAACCTGTGTTCAGATTTGGAGCGACTTTTGGGTGTTTCGGCACACAAGAAATCCAAAATTTTCAAATTCGGCAAAAATTAGAACTTCTCAGAAAAATCTAATTTTTTTATAGGAAATCAAAAACACTGAAACGAGTATACTATTTTAATTTGAGCCATTTATGTGCGTATTTGCATAAAAAGGCTGACATTTTCTCGTTCTGTCTAGAAATTGGTAAAATTTTGTCCAAAAAATCAAACTTCTTCGAAAAATCTGATAATTTTACAGAATGTCAAGAACACTAATATGAGTCATCCAAGTATTTAAGTTACCTTGTTTTTTTTGAATTGTAATTCATACCCTTCCTCCCAATTTTTATGCCCATTTGAATCTTGGTCAAATCCTAAGTTTGACCAAGATTTGAACAAGTTTAAAACATGAAAATGAAAAGGTGAGCATGAATCCTTCTTAGTCACTCTAAAATGAGAAGCTTTTGGGAGTTTTTTGAAATTTCCATGTTTGAAACCCAAAACCACTTCTCTTCATGCTTGACTTCATAAGACAGAGTTTAGGGTTGGGGGTAGATACATGATTTGTCTGGTTTGTTGTTTAGACCTTGTTTATCAACTTGAATGCTTACTATATGACATAATAATACTATGTGCTTTGATTTTCATTTTTTTGATTTTTTCTGAATTTTTATGCCCATTTGATCTTGGTCAAATCATAGGTTTAACCAATATTTAAACAAGTTTATAACATGAAAATGAAAAGGTAAGCCTGCATCCTTCTTAGTCACTCCAAAATGAAAGCTTACATATACTCTTGGAATACTGTTTTGGGTGATTTGTCATTCAAAAATTTGGTATCATTCGGATCGGAGGAAGTATAGTTGGAGATGAATGGCCCACCAAGTCTCTGCCTCGAAGTTTGCTCTTTAACCAGATAAGTATTACTACTCGCGAGGCGCCGAGGAGACGGGGAGGCCAAATTTAAGGACTAACCTTTGCTCTTGCCGTCTTCCTAAGTTCACCACTTTGTTTACCTCTTGGAATACTACTTCGCCACCATGACCGGGAGCAAGTCTCGCCACAGAAGGGCTCGTGCGGCTGCGGCGAAGCTGAGGGAATCCCAGCAATGCCGTCCCTGTGCTGCTGTCGAGGTGCCTTCTGCGCAAGAGTCTTCAAGGGCGTCGCAGCCCGCGACTGCCACCTTCAGGCGATCCTCCGTTCTTGCGCATCTTTCTATGTCTTTCACAACTTATCATCCCCTCCTTTTCTTACCTTGTCTCAATCGTATATTCAGGTCAGGCGGCCTTAGTTTTCCCGCAGCCCTCCTGCCTGCGGAAACATCTTCCACGGAGCCAAGTTCTCAAAGCAGCGAGGTATAGACATTCGTGCAAATTGGGATTCCCATTTTCTCTTTCTTGGTACTTCTCTGGGTACACTTCTGATTTTGTGCTCCATCCCCATCTGATAGAAGCCCCGCTACGAGATCGGGCCCATTTTAGAAATGGTTATGGGTGATTTCTGCGTCGAGACGGCGGACAGAAGCGCCCTCGCCGATGAGTGCATGAGACTTTATTCTGAGCTCGCCACTGAGAAGATCCGGATTCGCATTCTCGATGATATCGCCATGAAATCGTTCACTGCGAGTAATGAGATCCAGCGGCGGAGCCTCGGCCAGGCGGAGACCATGGACAAACTCGCCGGACTGATCCTGAACCTCACGGTTAGGACGGACAAACTAGAGGCCGAGCTGTCACAGGAGAAGGCTCTCAACTCCGAGCTGAAGCGTCAAGCAGGCTCAAGGTAGATCTTGACCAGGTCACTGTGTACCACTAGCTGCAATCCTTGATGACCGTCATGTCACCCGGCTTCCGAGTTTACGAAGGTTAATTTTCGAAATTTTGTTCGTAAAATTGGCCTGTGGAAATGTAAACAAACTAGTACTCTTACTTTATTATATTAGTACTTGTGTCAATGTAGTAGTTGTGTCTGAGTCGAGTCAATGTTGAGTCGTTGAGTCACCTAGTATTATTATTATGGTGGTGTACTTGTGTTCATGTACTTGTTTCAGACAGGTATTGCTGTTTTGGTGAAGGAGACATGCATCACCCATTTTTGTTGGGGTTAATTGGTTCTAGGATTAATTGGTTCTATGCCACTCCTCAGTTCACAAGTTGTGTTTATGCCATTCCAAAAACTGAAGTTGTGTTTATGCCACTCTCAATTCTCAATACCCCCTTCTATGCCATTTTCAACAATACAACATGAAAACGGTTCAATAAATAGTCGTATTTCAGTTTATACTTTCGTATTGACCAAAATAATCCTGTGTTCAGATTTGGAGCGACTTTTGGGTGTTTCTGCACACAAGAAATCCAAAATTTTCAAATTCTGGCAAAAATTAGAACTTCTCAGGAAAATCTATTTTTTTATAGGAAATCAAAAACACTGAAACGAGTATACTGTTTTAATTTGAGCCATTTATGTGCAGATTTGCATAAAAAGACTGACATTTTCTGTTCTGTCTAGAAATTGGTAAAATTTTGTCCAAAAAAACAAACATCGAAAAATCTGATAATTTTACAGAATGTCAAGAACACTAATATGAGTCTACTATTCTAATATGAGCCATTTCTGGGCACATATGATCCATTAAACATAGGTGCAAAGTACGGTCCAGATTATCTGAGAGTATGTACAAACTGTAGTACAGAGAAGTCGTTTTGGGTTTCAAACATGGAAATTTCAAGAACATCCCAAAAAGCTTCATTTTAGAGTGAGTAAGAAGGATCCAGGCTTACCTTTTCATTTTCATGTTTTAAACTTGTTTAAATCTTGGTCAAACCTAGGATTTGACCAAGATTCAAATGGGCAGAAAATTAAAAAAATCATAAAAATGAAAAACCAAAGTACATAGTCTTCTTATGTCATATAGTACGAATTCAAGTTGATAAACAAGGTCTAGACATATTCAAACCATACAAATCATGTATCTACCCCCTAACCCTAAACTCTGTCTTATGAAGTCAAGCATGAAGAGAAGTGGTTTTGGGTTTCAAACATGGAAATTTCAAAAACCTCTTAAAAATTCATTTTAGAGTGACTAAGAAGGATATGATGCAGGCTTCCCTTTTCATTTTCTTGTCTTAAACTTGTTTAAATCTTGGTCAAACCTAAGCTTTGACCAAAAGATTCAAACGGGCATAAAATTCAAAAAAATCAGAAAAATGAAAAACAAAAGCATATAGTCTTCTTATATCATATAGTAAGCATTCAACTTGATAAACAAGGTCTAGACATATTCAAACCAGAAAAATCATGTATATATCTACCCCTAACCCTAAACTCTGTCTTATGAAGAGAAGTGGTTTTGGGTTTCAAACATGGAAATTTCAAGAACCTCCCAAAAGCTTCATTTTAGAGTGTGACTAAGAAGGATCCAGGCTTACCTTTTCACTTTCATGTTCTAAACTTGTTTAAATCCTAGTCAAACCTAGGATTTCACAAAGATTCAAATATATGGGTATAAAATACAAAAAAATAGAAAAATGAAAAACGAAAGCACATAGTCTTCTTATGTCATATAGTAAGCATTAAAGTTGATAAACAAGGTCTAGACATATTCAAACTTGATAAATCATGTATCTCCCCCTTAACCCCTAAACTCTGTATTATGAAGTCAAGCATGAAGAGAAGTGGTTTTGAGTTTCCAACATGGAAATTTCAAAAACCTCTTAAAAATTCATTTTAGAGTGACTAAGAAGGATGCAAGCTTCCCTTTTCATTTTCATGTCTTAAACTTGTTTAAATCTTGGTCAAACCTAAGATTTGACCAAAAGATTCAAACGGGCATAAAATTCAAAAAAAAATCAGAAAAATGAAAAACAAAAGCATATAGTCTTCTTGTGTCATATAGTAAGCATTCAAGTTGATAAATAAGGTCTAGACATATTCAAACCAGAAAATCATGTATATATCTACCCATAACCCTAAACTCTGTCTTATGAAGTCAATCATGAAGAGAAGTGGTTTTGGGTTTCAAACATGGATATTTCAAGAACCTCCCAAAAGCTTCATTTTAGAGTGTGACTAAGAAGGATCCAGGCTTACCTTTTTCATTTTCATGTACTAAACTTGTTTAAATCCTGGTCAAACCCAGGATTTCACAAAGATTCAAATATATGTGTATAAAATATAAAAAATAGAAAAATGAAAACCAAAGCACATAGTCTACTTATGTCACATAGTAAGCATTCAAGTTGATAAACAAGGTCTAGACATATTCAAACCAGAAAAATCATGTATATATCTACCCCTAACCCTAAACTCTGTCTTATGAAGTTAATCATGAAGAGAAGTGGTTTTGGGTTTCAAACATTGGAATTCCAAGAACCTCCCAAAAGCTTCATTTTAGAGTGTGACTAAGAAGGATGATCCAGGCTTACCTTTTCATTTTCATGTTCTAAACTTGTTTAAATCCTGGTCAAAACTAGGATTTCACAAAGATTCAAATATATGGGTATAAAATTCAAAAAAATAGAAAAATGAAAAACCAAAGCACATAGTCTTCTTATGTCATATAGCAAGCATTAAAGTTGATAAACAAGGTCTAGACATATTCAACCTAGACAAATCATGTATCTACCCCCTAACCCCTAAACTCTGTCTTATGAAGTCCAGCATGAAGAGAAGTGGTTTTGGGTTTCAAACATGGAAATTTCAAAAACCTCTTACAAAATTCATTTTAGAGTGACTAATTAAGAAGGATGCATGCTCCCCTTTTCATTTTCATGTCTTAAACTTGTTTAATTCTTGGTCAAACCTAAGATTTGACCAAAAGATACAAACGGGCATAAAAAAATCAGAAAAATGAAAACCAAAGCACATAGTTTTCTTATGTCATATAGTAAGCATTCAAGTTGATAAACAAGGTCTAGACATATTCAAACCAGAAAATCATGTATATATCTACCCCTAACCCTAAACTCTGTCTTATGAAGTCAATCATGAAGAGAAGTGGTTTTGGGTTTCAAACATGAAAATTTCAAGAACCTCCCAAAAGCTTCATTTTAGAGTGACTAAGAAGGATACAGGCTTACCTTTTCATTTTTATGTTTTAAACTTGTTTAAATCCTGGTCAAACCTAGGATTTGACAAAGATTCAAATATATGGGCATAAAATTCAAAAAAATAAAAAAATGAAAAACCAAAGCACATAGTCTTCTTATGTCATATAGTAAGCATTAAAGTTGATAAACAAGGTCTAGACATAAGCAAACTAGACAAATCATGTATCTACCCCCTAACCCCTAAACTCTGTCTTATGAAGTCAAGCATGAAGAGAAGTCGTTTTGGGTTTCAAACATGGAAATTTCAAGAACATCCCAAAAGCTTCATTTTAGAGTGACTAAGAAGGATCCATGATTACCTTTTCATTTTCATGTTTTAAACTTGTTTAATCTTGGTCAAACCTAGGATTTGACCAAGATTCAAATGGGCACAAAATTTAAAAAATCAGAAAAATGAAAAACCAAAGTACATAGTCTTCTTATGTCATGTAGTAAGCATTCAAGTTGATAAAATGGTTCATGCTGGCGTCTTAGCTCCTAAAAAAAATTATACACCAATTGATTTGACGAATTGATGATTTACTCTAGTCTGCTTCTAGACCATGCAGCTAGCGAGTATTCATATGTACTGCATGGAGCCCCCAACTTTTGACTTCCCGTGTCGGAAAAGGCCTGTTTAATAATGTGGGGCAGTGAGGTATCCCGAAATATCTAGAGGGTTCCAGTGTTTCAGGCTTTCAGCATCGCCAGTCCAAGGGAAGGATGGGTGACGAATCCGTGCATTCACAGCCGTTAGATCTGAAGAGTCCTTGTATGATGAGCGGTAGATAGCACCTCTAAGCTGCAAATCAACAGCTTCAATTACTTCAAATGAGCATTGGCCGGAAGGGAATTTAGAGTGAAAAAATTCAAATTCAAAAACTCATGTATAGAATAGAAAAAAATAAAAAACATGTAGATAGAATAGAGGTATAGATAGATTAGCCCAAAAAAGAAGAGGACGGGGAAATTTCGAACGCTCGCCTTTAACTCAGCAGACACCTCCCTCGCGCACCTAAACTTTCGAACGCGCGCCCAATATTTCGAACGCTCGCCTTTAACTCAGCACCCAGCCCACCTTGTTCTTCTCTAGACACCTCCTTCGGCGCCCTGTTCTTCTCTAGACACACCCTCGGTGAACTAGGCCGCGCACCAAAACTTCCCCACGCTGTCTATCAGCCGCGTCGCCCGGCGATCGCCGGGTGGCGCCGTTCTTCTCCAGCCCGCACCGGCAGGCGCGGTCACCGTAGATCCTCACGGTATGCATGCTATCTTCAGGCCTGGGCAAGTACGATTCATTATAGCTCAATCGAAGTCGGGCCGCCATCGCCCAGCCCTTATAAGTTCGTTAGTTCGTTCGAATCGATCGGTTGATATTGTTTTCCTCTCGATGTGTTTGTTTGACATTGTTTTCCGCTTTACCTATTTGCTCGAATTCGTTCGTACTGTACACTGTTTGTTTGTAAGGCAAAGAGGAAATCATATCATGGCTTATCATCATGGGTATAACCTTTTTAGCTAGATTTTGCTGTTTGGGATCTATGATCCTTTTAGTTGCTGCTCTCCAGTAACATTTTCCCTCTTTTTTATTACAAGTGAAAAATACACAATGAGGAAACCACCGTCCAGCCAAAAAAATAGACCTCATTGGTTTGCTGAAATCGGCTCAAATAACGTGGCATTTAGTTATATAGTTTTATATTCGACTGTTTGCTCGTGATATGTTGGTTTACATTCATACGCAACCTCGTTGGGCAAGTATGGACACAAACTTCGATGACTTTCAGGTCAAAATTCCAGCGGTTGAGTGATTTTTTGTTGGATCCATTCCTGTGCGTTCGATCGGCTTTTGATGGCTGTTATTGAGACAAAGTCATGGCTGGACTTTTGACGCAGCTCCAGTGACATTCAGGTCAAAAGCCCAGCGTTGACTTTGGTTCAATATCAGCCATCCAAAGCCAATCGAACACACATGAATGTATCCAACCAAAAATCACTCTACAATAAGTCGTTTCCAGACTAAAACAATGTTTATTCCCAAACTATTTTTTTTGAATCCGACCAATCTTTCCCGGAATGCATAAGAAATATATAAGATTTCTTGGAATGTTGTTCTTTTTATCGACAGTTTGAATTTTAAGTTTAAAGTTGGTTGTAAAACATAAAATGAGGTTTATTGATAAACAATATGGCTGAATCTGATGAAACTCCCCCAGAATGCATAACCCGACATATAAGATTTACTGGATTTTTGTTTCAAAAACTTCTAGGCAGTACGAATTTTAAGTTTAAAATTTTCTCGTGAAACTTAAAATGGTAAATTTTGGATCCATTCTCGTATGCTCGATTGGCTTTTGATGGCTGTTATTGAAACAAGTGTTAATTGGTTCTATGCCACTCCTCAATTCACAAGTTGTGTTTATGCCATTACAAAAACTGAAGTTGTGTTTATGCCACTCTCAATTCTCAATATCCCCTTCTATATATGCCATTTTCAATACTCCACTATAATAAATATAGCATATCTATGATAGTACTCTATGATACCACCCACTATGCACCCATGTTCCAAACACCACTCCCGCTGACTGTACCTTATTGTATCGAGCGATAAGCTTGATGAGCAACCCAAACAAACAAAAAAAGACTGTACCTTATTGTACTTGCTCTTACCCATATCTTCTCTTTCTCTTTCATCGCGAGTGCAGCTAATTCAGTTAGTCTTCCAATGAATATTAATATTTTGTCTCAATGATGTCATGTTTCGACTAACAATTAGCACTTTTGAATTCTTAGATTGCTTTTTCACACGATGCACTTCTTTTAATTTATTTTACCACATTTCAATGTGAACCTTGACCAAATAAATAGGACAACAATATCACGATCATATAATACATAAGCAGCATTGTTAGAATCGTGTTGGAAAATACTTTCTAATGATAACAAGCTTTATATCAATTTTTTTATATACTTCATCCTGAAAAATATGTTTCAACTTCATCAAAACTTGCATGTATCTGCAAACTAAACTCATCTAAATACATGTATATCTACATAAAATTGAAACATCATTTTTAAATAGAGAGATATAGATTAATATTTTTTTGAAGATAAAATACGAGAAACAAGGGTGCATTGTTTATTGAAATGGAGTGAGTAGTATATATAAAATCATTTTAGTTGCCAATGATCATGTTGAGGGCCTCTATTTCTTGTTTTGCTCAGGCCCTCCGTATTCTCAGGTACGGCCCTGGTGGTCTATGAACCTGTATGTAATCTTATTACTTTTGGCTTCTTTGCACTGCTAATAGATCGGCGGAATTACGGCAAAAAAGAAGAAAGAATGTGTTGGTATTGTATTGCTTTCGATAGATCTGTTCGCCCCTCCCCCCCAAGCATTTACAGATGGCACAAGAGATTCAAGGATGAAATTGCTCTCCTTGTTCATAAGGCAAATAGGAAATCATATCATGGGTAGAACATTTTATATATATTTTGCTGTTTGGGATCTATGATCCTTTTAGTTGCTGCTCTCCAGCAACTTTTGTACATATTTCCCTCTTTTTATTAATAAAAAAATACAAAGTGGGGAAACCCAGTGGTCAGCCTAAAAAAATCTGTTCGCTAGGTAGCCGTAGTTTTGCACTCAGTTCGTTTGCTGAAATCGGCTCAAATAATGTAGCATTTATAGTTTTATATTCGACCTGTTTGCTCAGGTATGTTTGCTTACATTCGTAGGTGACCTGTTTGTTGAAATAGCTTATCGCTTCTCCGACCATCTATCTCCTCAACGAGATGGATGTAACTTGGATATTACTTCACTCATTAAACACACCAACATATTTGAGTGGTATTGAAGACTTCATGAAGCACGTTAGTGATTTTACTGACGGCGACAAGACAAAGGAAGTGATTTGTCCATGCCGCGTATGTTTGAATATTGGGTCCAAGCCTCAACATGTAGTCTCAGATCATTTATTCGTTTATGGGATGGACCAGACATATATCAGGTGGATTAACCATGGTGAACACTATGATCAGCCTGACATTATTGATCCTCTTTATTCCGATGGTTATCAGCCTGAAGATCTCGTCCAGATGAGGCTACTGCTAATTTGTTACGGGATCTCGTATCCATATGCAAGCCAACAGCCCCATGGTTATCACAAAAAGCCTCTTTTCCATGACCTGATAGAAGATGCTAAGCGCTTAGTGGCCCCTGGTTCTGTTGTGTCAAGATTCGAATTAATTGTGAAATTACTTCATGACAAGTCATACCAGGGGATTACCAATAAAGCATTCAATGCAGTTGCGAAGACATACAGCGATGCACTCCCTGGGGCTGGACTGCCAAAATCCTTTTATGAGGTGAAGCAGTACATCAAGGTACTGGGACTTGGATATGAGAAGATTGATTTTTGCAAAAATAACTGTGCACTATTTTGGATGGAGTATAATGACCTCAATGAATGTCCAGTATGTAAGGAATCAAGATGGAAACATGATGGAGCTGGTGGTAAGAAAAAGATTCCTTGGAAGGTTCTGAGATACTTTCCACTTGTACAAAGATTGTAGAGGTTGTTTACTTCAGAACAAACATCTCGGGAAACAAGATGGCACAAAGAGATTCTCACGCCCGACCCTGATTTATCGAGGCATCCTGGCGATGGCGATGAATGGAAGCAATTCGACCTGGATCATCCAGATTTTGCTGCAGATCCAAGGAACCCGAGACTTGGCCTTGCTACAGAGATGGATTCAACCCATTTGGCAACATGAGCAACTCGTATAGCATGTGGCCGCACTAGTTACACCTTACAACCAGGCTCCCTGGACATGCACCGATCACCGAATCGTATGATGGCCTTACTCATCCCAGGTCCCAAATCTCCTGGGAAGGATTTTGATGTGTTCATGCAGCCTCTTATTAGAGACTTGCAAACATTATGGGAGGGTGTCCCTACACGGGATGTGTGTCAACCTAAAGAACAAAATTTTCTATTACGTGTTGCTGTACTGTATTGCACCCATGATTATCCAGCTTTGGGCACTATGTCGTGCGTAGTAACATCAAAGTTATAATGCATGTGTTCACCGTGATACCGATCAATTGGCAAAGTGAGGATAATAAACAAGATATGCTATATGGGCCATCGCCGTGTCCTTCCATTAGATCACAGTTTCCGAAAAATAGAAAAAAATTGCAATTTATTGGTGATCAGGCCTGTAAAAAGACTAAACCGCAGCACTTTAAGAGTCACGAGTTGGAGGCGCACCTAGAAGCGGTCAGAAATGTTAAACCAGGAAAACCACCAGCCGCCACAGCAGGTACAGCAGAGAAGGATACAGAAGATGCAGGAGGAGTAGCAGAGATAGAAAAAGGAAGAAGAGAGGAGATGAACTGAGTCTAGCAGCTACCAAAAGGAAGATGGGAGGTGAAATAGCAGCATGTACCAAGAGGAAGGAAATGGAAAATGATAGACCGAGAATATTTTATAAGCGCAGGACCACTCTTTGGGACTTGCCGTATTGGGCTGGTAAGAAGCTTCGGCATAATATTGATATCATGCACGTGGAGAAGAATATATGTGACAACATTGTTGGCACATTACTCAACATTCCATCCAAGACAAAAGATAGCTCAAATGCTAGGATTGATTGTGCAACATTGAATGTTAACAGGCACTTGCAACTGGATCGTAATGACAAAGTGAACAAAGGCAAGGAAAAACATTATAAATTTCGAGGCGCGGAATTCACATTGCCGATGCCTAAAAGGAGATTATTTTGTGAGTACCTCCGAGGTGTGATGTTCCCGTTCGGATTTGCTTCCAACATTGCAAATTGTCTCAATGCTGAAGGAAACAAGCTCCAAGGGTTGAAAACTCACGATTGTCATATCCTGCTGCAAAGGCTTTTAGCTATTGGCATTAAAGATTTAGTGAAGCCAAATATGTACAACGTGATTGCAGAGTTGGGAAGGTTCTTTAGGGAAATATGTAGTAAAACTCTAAGCAGAGCTGTTGTAGAACGTCTTAAGGTGGACATAGCAGTAATCATGTGCAAGCTAGAGCTGATATATCCTCCAGCCTTCTTTGATGTGATGGTGCATTTGGCTGTTCATCTACCTGATGAGGCACTTTTAAGAGGTCCGGTACAGTATGGATGGATGTACCCTATAGAACGTCGACTGTGCACTTTCAAGAATACAGTTAGGAACAAAGCTAGACCGGAGGCTTGCATTGCAGTGGCGTATATTGCTGCTGAAGCATATACATTTGCCTCAAGATATATTCCTGATATTGAGACCAGATTCAAACGGGGTCGCAGAATTTTGGAAGTTGGAGGATCTGTTTTTAATCATGGTGTTGAGCTAATAGGAAAGAGGACCGAAAAAACATTAGAGCAGTCTGAATTTGAACAGCTGTCTTGGTATGTGCTGAATAATGCTACAGAGGCTGATGAATATGTTAAGTGAGTACTATGCACACGAAATACTCAGTTCCTCGCATATACTATGAACTTGTATCAAAATGAAATATATTCAGCTGACTTGGCTATGTTTTGCAGGTTGTACATGGAAACGAATGGAAAGCTATCGGCACGTGGGAGTGGGTTTCAGGACTGGTTTGAGAAATATGTAAGATGTTCAATTGCACTCTGACTTGTCTATGTGTTTTCACATGAGATGACCTCTTGTCTATTTTGTAATCGTAGATCTCGAAACTCCATGCGGAGAATCCAGGCGCTGTTAGTGCTGATCTCCTTGTCCTATCACGTGGTCCAGATAAGAGGGTGTTGGTAGCTGCAGCTTGAAATGCCAATGGTGTCCATTACAGCTCCTATGAGCGTGAACAACATTTGAAGACACGAAATAGTGGCATCACAACCAGTGGAGATCACTCGACAACCAGAAAGAAGAGATCAGAGTCATTTGACCATTATGGTCACATAGAAGAGGTTATTCAGTTGTTCTATAGTGATAAGGTTACTGTCCGATCTGTGGTTCTATTTAAGTGTTATTGGTACAACCAAGATCCAAACAAGGGCAAAGGTGCCAGAAATGATGGGTATTTCATATCAGTTAATACTACTGCTCAGTGGTACAAGGATGATCCTTATATTTTGGTACCTCAAGCGGCCAAGGTACTTTTCTTGGAAGACAGATCTCGAAAAGGATGGCAGTATGTGCAAAAGTTTGTGGCAAGGAACATATATGATTTGGATGAGAATGTGTTATCACCAGATTTTGGCCAAATCAGGAGATGGGCCGTAAGGGAGATGGGCTTGGAAGATTACATGTGGAAGATCTCTGAAGCGGCCTTGCACGAAGAGTTTGGGCTAGATTGCCCGTGTATCTGTAATATGGTAGATCGCATCTTAGATTAAAAGATAGAGTTTGTCTCGTTCACGGTGGGGATTATTCCCACGTTAGAAGGTCTACGGACTATAAATATGTATCTAGGGTTTATGGAATAAACAACAACCAACGTTCAACCACAAATCAATCTCGGCGCATCGCCAACTCCTTCGTCTCGAGGGTTTCTACCGGTAAGCATCATGCTGCCAGCACAAGCTTATTACGTTGTTCATGCGTTGCTCGTACTGAAGCCTTTTTGATGGCGAGCAACGTAGTTATCTTAGATGTGTTAGGGTTAGCATCGTTCTTCGTATCATATGCTATCGTAGTGCAACCCTTGCATATCTAGCCGCCTGATACGTCTCCGACGTATCGATAATTTCTTATGTTCCATGCCACATTATTGATGTTATCTACATGTTTTATGCACACTTTATGTCATATTCGTGCATTTTCTGGAACTAACCTATTAACAAGATGCCGAAGTGCCGATTCTTGTTTTTACGCTGTTTTTGGTTTCAGAAATCCTAGTAAGGAAATATTCTCGGAATTGGACGAAATCAACGCCCAGGGGCCTATTTTTCCACGAAGCTTCCAGAAGTCCGAAGACGAAACGAAGTGGGGCCACAGGGAGCCCAAACCCTAGGGCGGCGCGGCCCCCCCCTTGGCCGCGCCGCCCTGTCATCTGGGGCCCCTGTGCCTCCTCTTGACTTGCCCTTCCGCCTACTTAAAGCCTCCGTGACGAAACCCCCAGTACCGAGAGCCACGATACGGAAAACCTTCCAGAGACGCCGCCAACACCGATCCCACCTCGGGGGATCCAGGAGATCGCCTCCGGCACCCTGCCGGAGAGGGGAATCATCTCCCGGAGGACTCTACGCCGCCATGGTCGCCTCCGGTGTGATGAGTGAGTAGTCTACCCCTGGACTATGGGTCCATAGCAGTAGCTAGATGGTTGTCTTCTCCCCATTGTGCTATCATTGTCGGATCTTGTGAGCTGCCTAACATGATCAAGATCATCTATCTGTAATTCTATATGTTGCGTTTGTTGGGATCCGATGAATAGAGAATACTTGTTATGTTGATTATCAAAGTTATATCTACGTGTTGTTTATGATCTTGCATGCTTTCCGTTACTAGTAGATGCTCTGGCCAAGTAGATGCTTGTAACTCCAAGAGGGAGTACTTATGCTCGATAGTGGGTTCATGCCCGCATTGACACCGGGACGATGTGAAAGTTCTAAGGTTGTGTTGTCTTGTTGCCACTAGGGATAAAACATTGATGCTATGTCTAAGGATGTAGTTGTTGATTACATTACGCACCATACTTAATGCAATTGTCTGTTGCTTTGCAACTTAATACTGGAGGGGGTTCGGATGATAACCTGAAGGTGGACTTTTTAGGCATAGATGCAGTTGGATGGTGGTCTATGTACTTTGTCGTAATGCCCAATTAAATCTCACTATACTCATCATGATATGTATGTGCATGGTCATGCTCTCTTTATTTGTCAATTGCCCAACTGTAATTTGTTCACCCAACATGCTGTTTGTCTTATGGGAGAGACACCTCTAGTGAACTGTGGACCCCGGTCCAATTCTCTTTACTGAAATACAATCTACTACAATACTTGTTCTACTGTTTTCTGCAAACAATCATCTTCCACACAATACGGTTAATCCTTTGTTACAGCAAGCCGGTGAGATTGACAACCTCACTGTTTCGTTGGGGCAAAGTACTTTGGTTGTGTTGTGCAGGTTCCACGTTGGCGCCGTAATCCCTGGTGTTGCGCCGCACTACATCCCGCCGCCATCAACCTTCAACGTGCTTCTTGGCTCCTCCTGGTTCGATAAACCTTGGTTTCTTTCTGAGGGAAAACTTGCTGCTGTGCGCATCATACCTTCCTCTTGGGGTTCCCAACGAACGTGTGAGTTACACGCCATCAAGCATATTTTCTGGCGCCGTTGCCGGGGAGATCAAGACACGCTGCAAGGGGAGTCTCCACTTCTCAATCTCTTTACTTTGTTTTTGTCTTGCTTAGTTTTATTTACTACTTTGTTTGCTGGACTAAATCAAAATACAAAAAAATTAGTTGCTAGTTTTACTTTACTTGCTATCTTGTTTGCTATATCAAAAACACAAAAAAATTAGTTACTTGCATTTACTTTACTCATCATGTTTCCTTTTAATTTTACCACAAAAGACATACCGGTAGGACGTGGGTCTATAGTTGGGAGAAATAATATAGAAGAATTTTTCAATCATGTTAGTACCATTGAAAGTTTTGAAGATAGACACTTGGTAGACCTTGCGCCTACTTATGAAATTGCTGCTGCGCATTTAGTTCGCCTGTTGGAAACTAAATTTGTTAATCTTAATCCTATAATCCAACACATGTTTCTCACACTTGGTGATATGGAAGAAGGGGAAAAGAAAGATTTTGTTTTAGAAACCCTTCTTAGAGAATTTGGTGGTCTAGCAAGAGAAGCTAGAAAGGTCTTTGCTAAATTTAATATGCTTGGTTCTCATACTAATTTTGTTAGTCTCCTTGAAAAGATGGACATGGATAGAATAAGATACACTAATAATATTGATGATGGTGGGGAGATCAAAGCACCAATACCATGTAAACTCTTAGCTATGAATGATGCACTAGAAAATAACTATGCTTGGCTTGTTCCTGAAAATTTGTTTGATGAGAGTAGCACACCTAAGACTAATGAAAAGGGGGATGCTAAAACTTATGTATCAAATATATTATGCCTGGTTGAGAAAACTCCGCACCCCGCTGAGAATGCACCATCTTTTGATAATACTTGATACACACTTTCGCGCCTAGCAGAAAGGCGTTAAAGAAAAGCGCTTATGGGAGACAACCCATGTTTTTACCTACAGTACTTTGTTTCTATTTTGTGTCTTGGAAGTTGTTTACTACTGTAGCAACCTCTCCTTATCTTAGTTTTGTGTTTTGTTGTGGCAAGTAAAGTCTTTGATAGTAAAGTAAGTACTAGATTTGGATTACTGCGCAGTTCCAGATTTCTTTGCTGTCACGAATCTGGGTCTACCTCCCTGTAGGTAGCTCAGAAAATTAAGCCAATTTACGTGCATGATCCTCAGATATGTACGCAACTTTCATTCAATTTGAGCATTTTCATTTGAGCAAGTCTGGTGCCATTTTAAAATTCGTCAATACGAACTGTTCTGTTTTGACAGATTCTGCCTTTTATTTCGCATTGCCTCTTTTGCTATGTTGGATGAATTTCTTTGATCCACTAATGTCCAGTAGCATTATGCAATGTCCAGAAGTGTTAAGAATGATTGTGTCACCTCTGAATATGTCAATTTATATTGTGCACTAACCCTCTAATGAGTTGTTTCGAGTTTGGTGTGGAGGAAGTTTTCAAGGATCAAGAGAGGAGTATGATGCAACATGATCAAGGAGAGTGAAAGCTCTAAGCTTGGGGATGCCCCGGTGGTTCACCCCTGCATATATTAAGAAGACTCAAGCGTCTAAGCTTGGGGATGCCCAAGGCATCCCCTTCTTCATCGACAACATTATCTGGTTCCTCCCCTGAAACTATATTTTTATTCCATCACATCTTATGTGCTTTGCTTGGAGCGTCGGTTTGTTTTTGTTTTTTGTTTTGTTTGAATAAAATGGATCCTAGCATTCACTTTATGGGAGAGAGACACGCTCCGCTGTAGCATATGGACAAGTATGTCCTTGGTTTCTACTCATAGTATTCATGGCGAAGTTTCTCCTTCGTTAAATTGTTATATGGTTGGAATTGGAAAATGATACATGTAGTAATTGCTATAAATGTCTTGGGTAATGTGATACTTGGCAATTGTTGTGCTCATGATTAAGCTCTTGCATCATATGCTTTGCACCCATTAATGAAGAAATACATAGAGCATGCTAAAATTTGGTTTGCATATTTGGTTTCTCTAAGGTCTAGATAATTTCTAGTATTGAGTTTAAACAACAAGGAAGACGGTGTAGAGTCTTATAATGTTTTCAATATGTCTTTTATGTGAGTTTTGCTGCACCGGTTCATCCTTGTGTTTGTTTCAAATAAACCTTGCTAGCCTAAACCTTGTATCGAGAGGGAATACTTCTCATGCATCCAAAATACTTGAGCCAACCACTATGCCATTTGTGTCCACCATACCTACCTACTACATGGTATTTTCCGCCATTCCAAAGTAAATTTCTTGAGTGCTACCTTTAAAATTCCATCATTCACCTTTGCAATATATAGCTCATGGGACAGATAGCTTAAAAACTATTGTGGTATTGAATATGTAATTATGCACTTTATCTCTTATTAAGTTGCTTGTTGTGCGATAACCATGTTCACTGGGGACGCCATCAACTATTCATTGTTGAATTTCATGTGAGTTGCTATGCATGTCCGTCTTGTCTGAAGTAAGAGAGATCTACCACCCTATGGTTAAGCATGCATATGTTAGAGAAGAACATTGGGCCGCTAACTAAAGCCATGATCCATGGTGGAAGTTTCAGTTTTGGACATATATCCTCAATCTCAAATGAGAAAATTATTAATTGTTGTTACATGCTTATGCATAAAAGAGGAGTCCATTATCTGTTGTCTATGTTGTCCCGGTATGGATGTCTAAGTTGAAGAATAATCAATAGCGAGAAATCCAATGCGAGCTTTCTCCTTAGACCTTTGTACAGGCGGCATAGAGGTACCCCTTTGTGACACTTGGTTAAAACAGTGCATTGTGATGATCCGGTAGTCCAAGCTAATTAGGACAAGGTGCGGGCACTATTAGTACACTATGCATGAGGCTTGCAACTTGTAAGATATAATTTACATGATGCATATGCTTTATTACTACCGTTGACAAAATTGTTTCATGTTTTCAAAATCAAAGCTCTAGCACAAATATAGCAATCGATGCTTTTCCTCTATGGAGGACCATTCTTTTACTTTCAATGTTGAGTCAGTTCACCTATTTCTCTCCACCTCAAGAAGCAAACACTTGTGTGAACTGTGCATTGATTCCTACATACTTGCTTATTGCACTTATTATATTATTCTATGTTGACAATATCCATGAGATATACATATTACAAGTTGAAAGCAACCGCTGAAACTTAATCTTCTTTTGTGTTGCTTCAATGCTTTTACTTTGAATTATTGCTTTACGAGTTAACTCTTATGCAAGACTTATTGATGCTTGTCTTGAAGTGCTATTCATGAAAAGTCTTTGCTTTATGATTCACTTGTTTACTCATGTCATATACATTGTTTTGATCGCTGCATTCACTACATATGCTTTACAAATAGTATGATCAAGGTTATGATGGCATGTCACTCCAGAAATTATCTGTGTTATCATTTTACCTGCTCGGGACGAGCAGAACTAAGCTTGGGGATGCTGATACGTCTCCGACGTATCGATAATTTCTTATGTTCCATGCCACATTATTGATGTTATCTACATGTTTTATGCACACTTTATGTCATATTCGTGCATTTTCTGGAACTAACCTATTAACAAGATGCCGAAGTGCCGATTCTTTGTTTTCTGCTGTTTTGGTTTCAGAAATCCTAGTAAGGAAATAGTCTCGGAATTGGACGAAATCAACGCCCAGGGGCCTATTTTTCCACGAAGCTTCCCGCAGTCCGAAGACGAAACGAAGTGGGGCCACAGGGAGCCCAAACCCTAGGGCGGCGCGGCCCCCCCCTTGGCCGCGCCGCCCTGTCATCTGGGGCCCCTGTGCCCCCTCTTGACTTGCCCTTCCGCCTACTTAAAGCCTCCGTGATGAAACCCCCAGTACCGAGAGCCACGATACGGAAAACCTTCCAGAGACGCCGCCAACGCCGATCCCATCTCGGGGGATCCAGGAGATCGCCTCCGGCACCCTGCCGGAGAGGGGACTCATCTCCCGGAGGACTCTACGCCGCCATGGTCGCCTCCGGTGTGATGAGTGAGTAGTCTACCCCTGGACTATGGGTCCATAGCAGTAGCTAGATGGTTGTCTTCTCCCCATTGTGCTATCATTGTCGGATCTTGTGAGCTGCCTAACATGATCAAGATCATCTATCTGTAATTCTATATGTTGCGTTTGTTGGGATCCGATGAATAGAGAATACTTGTTATGTTGATTATCAAAGTTATATCTACGTGTTGTTTATGATCTTGCATGCTTTCCGTTACTAGTAGATGCTCTGGCCAAGTAGATGCTTGTAACTCCAAGAGGGAGTACTTATGCTCGATAGTGGGTTCATGCCTGCATTGACACCGGGACAGATGACAGAAAGTTCTAAGGTTGTGTTGTGCTGTTGCCACTAGGGATAAAACATTGATGCTATGTCTAAGGATGTAGTTGTTGATTACATTACGCACCATACTTAATGCAATTGTCTGTTGCTTTGCAACTTAATACTGGAGGGGGTTCGGATGATAACCTGAAGGTGGACTTTTTAGGCATAGATGCAGTTGGATGGCGGTCTATGTACTTTGTCGTAATGCCCAATTAAATCTCACTATACTCATCATGATATGTATGTGCATGGTCATGCTCTCTTTATTTGTCAATTGCCCAACTGTAATTTGTTCACCCAACATGCTGTTTGTCTTATGGGAGAGACACCTCTAGTGAACTGTGGATCCCGGTCCAATTCTCTTTACTGAAATACAATCTACTACAATACTTGTTCTACTGTTTTCTGCAAACAATCATCTTCCACACAATACGGTTAATCCTTTGTTACAGCAAGCCGGTGAGATTGACAACCTCACTGTTTCGTTGGGGCAAAGTACTTTGGTTGTGTTGTGCAGGTTCCACGTTGGCGCCGGAATCCCTGGTGTTGCGCCGCACTACATCCCGCCGCCATCAACCTTCAACGTGCTTCTTGGCTCCTCCTGGTTCGATAAACCTTGGTTTCTTTCTGAGGGAAAACTTGCTGCTGTGCGCATCATACCTTCCTCTTGGGGTTCCCAACGAACGTGTGAGTTACACGCCATCACCGCCCTTACACCTATCTTAGGTGTAGGGGTTGGCACCCCGCTTGATCATTATTTAGTAGATCCGATCCGTTACGGTTGCTCCTTGTTCTTCAAGGATTAGTTTAATATCTGCAATAGTTAGGCCTTACAAAGGGTTGGAGGATCCAGTGGCACGTAGGGTGTCGTTTGCTAGTCCTAGACAGGATGTTCCGGGGATCAACCTCGTGTTGGTTTTTAGGCCTTGTCTAGGATCGGCTTACGATCACCGTACGTGGCCGCGAGGCCCAATCGTGAGTAGGATGATCCGATTATGCGGTGAAAACCCTAAATCGTCGTAGATCGCTTTAGCTTTATCTTGATCAAGCAGGACCACCATATATTCGTGCACCTCGTACGAATCATGGGTGGATCGGCTCCTTGAGCTGATTCACAGGATAACCTGAGAGCCGATCGAGGCTCGTATTTAATGTTTACGTGTATGCCATGCAGGAAACTAAGCGAGGCATCTCCATCACCTTCCTGACCAGGTATAGGTCAGGTGGCACGCCCTTGCACCAGCATCGGACGTGTGTACCAGAGGCTTTGCGGGCCGTCGCTCGGAGGGACCAGGGCCAGCCGCAGCCCTAAGTTGTTCCCGGCTCTACTGTGTTGCCCGTCGCTGCCCGCCGGTGGGTTTTGACCGCAACAGAATGCGGATCCAATAATTGGTGCCCAGCAAGATGATTTCGCTGGTTGTATGCAAACTAAAGTTGCTGACATTGATGAAACCTCGTTGGATACAGGTATCCCTGCACATGATGGAGAAGTAGATTTCACTGTTGAGGTTAGCATAGTCGACAAAGAGATGGATAAACTGAAGCTACCTGGTGAATCTCAGGAGGAGAATGGACACGACGAGCAGGATGAGACCATGCACGAATATCAGAATGAAGACGGAGGTGATGATGATGATGATGATGATGATGATGATGATGATTAGACTCTTGTCTCTGTATCATGCTGTGAGATGAAGAACCATGATTTGTTTTGATTTTTCTATTTGGAAAATGTATGAGTCCTGAAGACAATTATCTGTTGGATTGTAATCCCATGATGACTAATTATTTATGTTTGTTGTCCTACTAAAAGTTGGTCAAACTTAATTGTGTGGAAGTAATCCCATGCTGTTTGATTCATAGGGTCATATCCCATAGGAAAATAGAATGATAATACTTGATCAAACTAATGCAGAATATCTTATAACCACAATCAAATAGAATTTCTCTTGACATAGGATTCAAGTTGGCATGGCATCCCTATCATACATGGGTTTTATTCATACTATGCTACAAATCGAAAATAAGATGGGTCAGCACTTTATCGCGGTAGATAGGGCAGCTGGCGTTCGTTACAAACCAGGAGAAGATGCACTTCCTATGGAACGGGTGTTTGCATCCCCGGAGACGCACCGTTGTGCGCTGCGACAGCCCCAGCATGCATATGCTGCAGTGGCCGTCCTCCGGCGCAACTAGGACCCAACTGTCTGCGGCGCCGGCAAGTTGACGATGAGCCGGTGGTCCACCCTAAGGGTGAGGTCGAAGTGGAGGCCACCGAGCCGACGACACGCCTGCTGCCACATCAGGTGCATAACATCGTAAGGCATGATGATGTCCCACTCCTCCTCCGTGAGGTTCAGGTTCTTGAGCAGCCATACACGGGCAAGAATCTCGCGCATAGTTCGCACGACATTGCCCCCACTACGCAGCTCCCTCGGAGGCAAGCCAAGATCCAACACCACCTCTTCGCAGGGTGTAGTGGTGATATCGTCCTCATCCAGTGGGGCAGGGAGGGGGCCGGCCATCCTCCTGAGCTCGTACGTCCTCGAGAAGAAGATGTGCACTGTCATAGTGTACGGGGACGCCTCGCCCTCGCCCACGGCCGGTGGCTCGCCGACGGAGAAGTCGGTCGTGCTTGCCGACACACGGCAGGCATGGAAGACATGTGGGCCAGACTCGATGATGCGCTCGCGTGAGGAGCGCTCTAGTAGGGGCGTCGCCGCCATTGGGTATTCTTCGGAGGGCTGTAGACTGGCGGCTAGTCGACGGTGAGGTGGTTGGTGTGAGATCTCTGGGACGAGGCCAGGGGAAGTGGGCGAAGTGCTCGGGACTAGGGACTGCCCTCAACTTTCCGCAGTAGTATGATAATAATTGGTGGACGAGGGAGACTAGTCCAGAGACTACCCAAAGTTGATAAATCATGTTCGAGGGAAAATGCCCAAGATTTATTATCAAAATTCAAGCTAATTTCGCCGATTTTGTTCTGCCGTTCATTAGACATCATCCAACGGCCTTGGTCTCTGGGATTCGCTGCTACAGTGTCATCTACTATTTTCTACCCAATTCCAGAAACATCCATAAAGCTAGTAGATAGCTTTCCGCTTGTTGGCCCCACCCCATTTTTTAATCTTTTCTTCCTTATCCCCTTCGCTCATGCTAGCAGCTACTTGCAGCCATTGCTACACCAGCGAGGTGATCTCTATGATAGGCACGGTTTTAGTAAGACAGCAAGTTGTAGATAGCTAACCATGAGACACATGCCTCTCTGGTTGAGACTGAGCTCGCTCTTGTGATTGGGCTCCAATGGTCGAGGTGAGTCACAGCTGCAATGACAGAGGTTTGTGCTGAATTAATTAGCACAGAGGCGTAACTAGCACTAGATGGAGAAGGCATAGTACACATATCGGACACGAAGTCGCGTCTGGCGAGCAGCTCGCATTCACTTGCATTAGCGCGGTACAACAAAGATGATGAAGAAGGATTGGAGCTTTGAAGGTAGTCAGAAAAGTTACACAAAATAATACGTGCAAAACTTAACCTGTATAAACGCACATGCATGGATAATTTTACATTTCTGCATGAGAAAGACATGTCAATTTTCAGTACGACATGGTTTGATTTGTCAAATTTGATGCTCCTTAATGCATTTTAAGTGAAAATTACAGGTTTATTCATTATAATTGCCGATTTTTAACGTTACGTGCAGCTGACTAGCAAACTATAAGTGTGTGATTGCTTGCTTCCAAAATAAGGATATGTAATCATTTTGTATAAGGTAGTACCAATTAGTCGTTATATTGCAGAACTTAAAGAGTTTTGAGAGATTCAACTCGTTGCTACTCCATAAGAATGGTCATGTTGACAAATTTGATCCAGTGTTGAGTGAGCGAGAAACATTTCAAAAACTTGAGCATGGAAGAGGCTAGGGGTAAATGCCCCAAGGCCAGCCGAGCCTATCGTAGGTGCCGTCCCGAGGAGGAAGTACCTTAATTTGGGGCGCGCGCGGACGCCGCGGTACTCCCGAGCTCGAGACGCCGCCGTCTCGGTAGCTCGACCCGCGACGAGGCATGGCGGCGGCGGCGGATGCGGAAGCGGCGGCGGCGGAAGGTAAAGCTTCGCCGACAAACATATTAGGCACAAATGGGCAACCTTCGGTAACCCATGTTCCATTTTTTTGTCGGGATAACCCCATGTACCACCTTCCCAATAGAAAAAGTACTGTTCAACCTTCCCTGTTGGGCCCAATATTTCACTTTAGGGTTGCCAAGGAACATCTACATGGTAATTGTTATCGGTCTACTTGATCCATTGTTGAAGCCCAATAACTACAAATGGGCCTTTCGCTCATGCAATTTTGGCCCTTTTCTAATGAAACACAGATCCTATGATTGGCAAATAAAAATACACGGAGATTCTACATAAAAGTTGTTTTTATTTATTTTGAATTATAGGGTTCCAATTTTTGAAACTGCTCATGCCCAATATGAAAATCCTTGATCGCTCCATACCCACATGGATAACGGTATTTTTAAAAATTCATAAAGTGGATTTGAAATTTAAAACATATCCTAATAATTCCTTGATTTAATCTATCAACTTGCAAGATCTTGGAGCCAAAGAGCTTGTATTAGTCTGCGAAAATAATACCGATAAACCCGTCGTTAACAAGAAATGAAGGTTTATCGTTCGCAGAGGATGCCATGTGGGACCCATGAGACAAAGAGCGTCCTCAACGTTTCAAAGAAAAAGGCAAGTAGCCCGAAAATAGGGGTAAAAATAAATCCTACAAAGGAAACATTTATAGTTCATAGAGGCTCGACATGTGGGACCGATCTGCCACCGCATCCTCATCATTTCGAAGTCGGCAGGATCAAGAAAAAGGCAAATAGCCGTAAATTAGGGGTAAACAATAAATCCAAAAAGGAAACTTTTATTCTTAATAGAGGATGACATGTGGGACCGACCTGCCAGCAGCGTCCTCATCGTTTCAAAGGCCGCAGGGATCAAAAGAAAAAGGCAAATAGCCGTAAATTAGGGGTAAAAAATAAATCCAACAAAGGAAAGGTTTATTGTTCATAGAGGCTGACATGTGGGACCCATGAGCCAGCGGCGACCTCATTTTCAAAGGCGGCATATGATCGAAAAGAAAAAGGCAAGTTAGCAAAAATCAGTGGGTAAAAAAAATCTAAGAAATGAAACTTTATTGTACAGCCCCATGAGCCAAGACCTTACTCAACGTTTCATGGCGGCATGAGATAGAAAGAAAAAGGAAAGTGACCAAATATCGGGAGCAAAAAATAATCCAAGAAAAGAAACTTTTATTGTACATAGAGGATGACATATGGGTCCCACTTATACAAGCTCTTTCGCTCCAAGATCTTGCAAGTTGATTGTACATAGAGGATGACATGCGGGCCCCTTGTGTCAGCAGCTTACTCAACGTTTCCAAGGCGGCAGGGGATCAAAAGAAAAAGGAAGTAGCCAGAAATTAGCGGTCAAAATAACTCCAAGGAAGGAAACTTTTATTGTTCATAGAGTATGACATGCGGGACCCATGCGCTAGCAGCTTCCTCAACGTTTCAAAGGGGGCATGAGATCGAAAGAAAAAGACAAGTGACCAAATATCAGAGCCAAAAATAATCCAAGAAAAGAAACTTTATTGTACATAAAAGATGACATGCGGGTCCCATTTTGCAAAGCGGTGTCAACGTTTCAAATGCGGCTTGAGATCAAAAGAAAAAGAGTAGCCAGAAATTAGGGGTAAAAAAAACTCCCAGAAAAGAAAGTTGATTGTACATAGAGGATGGCATGCGGGTCCCATGACCCAGCACCTTACTCAACGTTTCAGAGGCGGCATGAGATCGAAAGAAAAAGGAAAGAGACCAAATACCAGGACCAAAAAATAATCCAAGAAAAAGAAACTTTTATTGTACATAGAGGATGACATATGGGTCCCACTTATACAAGCTCTTCCGCCCCAAGATCTTGCAAGTTGATTGTACATAGAGGATGACATGCGGGCCCCTTGTGTCAAGCCTTAATCAACGTTTCCAAGGCGGCGAGGATCAAAAGAAAAAGGAAACAACCAAAAATAAGAGGGTGAAAAAAATCCAAGAAAAGAAACTTTTATAGTATCGAGGATGACATGTGGGTCCCATGAGCCACAGCCTTCCTCAACGTTTCGAGAGGCTGCATGAGATCGAAAGAAAAAGGCAAGTGACAAAAATAAGGGGGTAAAAAAATCCAAGAAAAGAGACTTGATTGTACATAGAGGATGACATGCGGGTCCCACTAGTCGCCGACTTACTAACGTTTCCAAGGCGGCGGGGGATGAAAAGAAAAAGGAAATAGCCAAAGATCGAGGGTGAAAAAATCCAAGAAAATAAACGTTTGTAGTACATATAGGATGACATTCGGGTCCCATGGGCCAGGTTCCTCAACGTTTTCAAGGGCGGCATGAGATCGAAAGAAAAAGGCAAGTGACCAAAAATCGAGGGTGAAAAATAATCCAAGAAAAGAAACTTTTATTGTACATAGAGGATGACATGCTGTCCCAACGTTTCAAATGCGGCTTGAGATCAAAAGAAAAAGAAAGTAGCCAGAAATTAGGGGGTAAAAAAACTCCAAGAAAAGAAAATTGATTGTACATATAAGATGACATGCGGGTCCCACTAGTTAGCAGCTTACTCCAACGTTTCCAAGGCGGCGGGGATCAAAAGAAAAAGGAAATAGCCAAAAATCAGAGAGTGAAAAAAAAACCCCTAAAAAAAAAAATTTTGTAGTACATAGAGGAATACATGCGGGTCCCATGAGCCAAGGGTTCCTCAACGTTTCAAACGTGGCATGAGATCGAAAGAAAAAGCCAAGTGACCAAATATCACGCGCCAAAAATAATCCAAGAAAAGACACTTGATTGTACATAGAGGATGACATGCGGGTCCCATTGTGCGGCAGTGGTCCCAACGTTTCAAATGCGGCTTGAGATCAAAAGAAAATGAAAGTAGCCGTAAATTAGGGGTCAAAAAAAACTCCAAGAAAGGAAAGCTTTATCATTCATACAGGCTGACATGTGGGACCTATGAGCCAGCAGCTTACTAAACGTTTCAAAGGCGGCAGGGGATCAAAAGAAAAAGGAAATAGCCAAAAATCAGAGGGTGAAAAAAATCCAAGAAATCAAACTTTTATTGTACATAGAGGATGACATGCGGGTCCCATGAGTCAGCAGATTCCTCAACGTTTCAAACGTGGCATGAGATCGAAAGAAAAAGGCAAGTGACCAAATATCAGAGCCAAAAATAATCCAAGAAAAGAAACTTTATTGTACATAGAGGATGACATGCGGGTCCCATTTTGCAAGCGGTCTCAACGTTTCCAAGGCGGCACAGACCAAAAGAAAAATGAAGTAGCCAGAAATCGTGGGGTGAAAAAAATCCAAGAAAAGAAAGATTTCAATTGGGCCGCATCCGGACATCCTGGGCCTTCGAACTATCCTTCCGGGCCTTTTGACTCGTACAATTTCAGCCCACTCGAACATGAAAGTTCAGATTTTTCTCAAAAAAAAAACAGGAAAGTCCTATGCTTCGCCAAAACAAAAAACAAGGAGATTCAAGATATAAGTTGTAAAAATAAAGATTTAATTTATCCGTTTGCAATAGCTCGGAAGCGAAATACACTCGTTTATTGTCCGCAAAATAATCAAGATATCACATGTTTCTTGTACGGGAGGTCGACATGTGGGACCTATGAGCCAGCAGCTTACTAAACGTTTCAAAGGCGGCAGGGGATCGAAAATAAAAATAAACCAAATATCAGTTGGTAAAAAAATCCAAGAAAAGAAAACATTTATCGTTCTGAGAGGATGACATGCGGGACCGATGAGGCAAGAAAGATCCTCAACGTTTCCAAGGCGGCAGGGGATCAAAGAAAAAAGGAAATAGCCAGAAATTAATTAGGGGTTCAAAATAAATCCATCAAAGGAAAGTTTTATTGTTCATATAGGATGACATGTGGGACCGACCTGCCAACGACGTCCTCATCGTTTCAAAGGGGGCAGGAGATCAAAAGAAAAAGGCAAATAGCCGTAAATTAGGGTAAAAAATAACTCCATGAATGGTAACTTCTATTGTTCGTAGAGGATGACATGCGGGACCCATGAGCTAGCAGCTTACTTAACGTTTCAGAGGCGGCATGAGATCGAAAGAAAAAGGCAAGTGACAAAATATCAGGAGCCCAAGATAATCCAAGAAAAGAAACTTTATTTACATAGAGGATGACATGCGGGTCCCATTTTTCAACATCGGTACAAACGTTTCAAATGCGGCTTGTGAACAAAAGAAAAAGAAAGTAGCCGAGAAATTAGGGGTCAAAAAATCTAAGAAAATAAAGTTGATGGACATAGAGGATGACATGCGGGTCCCATGAGCTAGCAGCTTACTCAACGTTTCCAAGGCGGGGGGATCAAAAGAAAAAGGAAATAGCCAAAAATCAGAGGGTGAAAAAAAAACAAAGAAAATGAACTTTTATAGTACATAGAGGATGACATGCGGGTCCCATGAGCCAAAGGTTCCTCAACGTTTCAAACATGGCATGAGATCGAAAGAAAAAGGCAAGTGACCAAATATCTGGATCCAAAAATAATTCAAGAAAAGAAACTTGATTGTACATAGAGGATGACATGCGGGTCCCAATTAGCAGCAGCGGTATCACCGTTTGAGAGGCTGCACGGGATCGAAAGAAAAAGGCAAGTGACCAAATATCAGGAGCCAAAAATAATCCAAGAAAAGAAATTTTATTGTACATAGAGGATGACATGCGGGTCCCATTTTGCAGCAGCGGTCTCAACGTTTCCAAGGCGGCACAGAACCAAAAGAAAAATGAAGTAGCCGTAAATCGTGGGGTGAAAAAATCCAAGAAGAAAGATTTCAATTGGGCTGCATCTCGGACATCCGGGCCTTCGAACTATCCTGCTTGGCCTTTTGACTCGTACAATTTCAGCCCACTCCAAAACAGAAAGTTCCGAATTTTCTAAAAACAGAAAGTCCTATGCTTCGCAAAGACAAAAAAACAAGGAGATTCAACATATAAGTTTGTTTATGTAAAAATAAAGATTTAATTATCCGTTTGAAATAGCTCAGAGTGCAATACATTGTTTATTGTCTGCAAAATAATCAAGATATCATATGTTTCTTGTACGGGGAGGCTGACATCGGGGACCCATGAGCCAACAGCGTCGTCAACGTTTTAAAGGCGGCATGGGATGGAAAGAAAAAATAAACCATAAATCTGTTGGTAAAAAATCCAAGAAAAGAAACATTTTCGTTCTAAGAGGATGACATGCGGGACCCATGAGGCAAGACATCCTCGGCGTTTATTATTCATAGAGGTTGACATGTGGGACCCGTGAGCCAGCGTCCTCAACGTTTTAAAGGCTGCACGTGATCGAAAGAAAAAATAAGCCAAAAATCGTTTGGTCAACAAAATCCAAGAAAATAAACATTTACCGTTACGAGAGGATGACATGCGGGACCCATGAGGCAGCAGCATCCTCAACGATTCCAAGGCGGCAGGGGAAATATCCAGAAAGTCGGGGTTCAAAATAAATCCATCAAAGGAAAATTTTATTGTTCATAGAGGATGACATGTGGGACCGACCTGCCAACAAATGGGTCCTCATCGTTTCGTAGGGGGCAGGAGATCAAAAGAAAAAGGCAAATAGCCGTAAATTAGGGGTAAAAAATAATCCAAGAAAAGAAACTTTTATTGTACCTAGAGGATGACATGCGGGACCCATGAGCCAGCAGCTTACTCAACGTTTCAAAGGCGGCATGAGATCGAAAGAAAAAGGCAAGTGACAAAATATCAGGAGCCAAAGATAATCCAAGAAAAGAAACTTTATTGTACGTAGAGGATGACATGCGGGTCCCATTTAGCAGCAGCGGTCTCAACGTTTCAAATGCGGCTTGAGATCAAAAGAAAAAGAAAGTTGATTGTACATAGAGGATGACATGCGGGTCCCATGAGTCAGCAGCTTACCCAACGTTTCCAAGGCGGCAGGGGATCAATAGAGACAGCAAATAGCCAAAAATCAGAGTGTCAAAAAAAAATAAAGAAAATAAACTTTTATAGCACATAGAGGATGACATGCGGGTCCCATGAGCCAGCAGGTTCCTCAACGTTTCAAACGTGGCATGAGATCGAAAGAAAAAGGCAAGTGACCAAATATGAGGAGCCAAAAATAATTCAAGAAAAGAAAGTTTTATAGTACATAGAGGATGACATGCGGGTCCCATTTAGCGAAGCGGTATCACCGTTTGAGAGGCGGCAGGGGATCAAAAGAAAAAAGAAATTGCCAAAAATCAGAGGGTGAAAAAAAACCAAGAAAATGAACTTTTATAGTACATAGAGGATGACATGCGGGTCCCATGAGCCTGCAGGTTCCTCAACGTTTCAAACGTGGCATGAGATCGAAAGAAAAAGGCAAGTGAAAAATATCAGGAGCCAAAAATAATTCAAGAAAAGAAAGTTTTATAGTACATAGAGGATGACATGCGGGTCCCATTTAGCAGCAGCGGTATCACCGTTTGAGAGGCGGCAGGGGATCGAAAGAAAAAGGCAAGTGAAAAAATATGAGGAGCCAAAAATAATTCAAGAAAAGAAAGTTTTATAGTACATAGAGGATGACACGCGGGTCCCATTTAGCAGCAGCGGTATCACCGTTTGAGAGGCGGCAGGGGATCGAAAGAAAAAGGTAAGTGACCAAATATGAGGTGCCAAAAATAATTCAAGAAAAGAAAGTTTTATAGTACATAGAGGATGACATGCGGGTCCCAGTTAGCAGCGGTATCACCGTTTCAGAGGCGGCAGGGGATCGAAAGAAAAAGGTAAGTGACCAAATTTGAGGTGCCAAAAAAAAACTCCAAGAAAAGAAAGTTGATTGCACATAGATGATGACATGCGGGTCCCATTTAGCAGCAGCGGTCTCAACGTTTCCAAGGTGGCAAGGGATCAAAAGAAAAAGGAAGTAGCCAGAAATCAGGGGGTCAAAAAAATCCAAGAATAGAAAGAATTTTGATTCATAGAGGATGACATGCGGGACCCATGATCCTGCATCGTAAACGGCTCGATCGGAGAACGTTGAACGAGATGGCGCGATCGAGAAAAAAAACAATGCTAGAGAGGCTGCCATCTGGGCCCTACATCCCTCGGCGGTGCGGATTTGCGTTGACTCGGCCGGCGAACCCGAGATTTCGAGATGCACCACGTCCCGGGCCACCATACGCGACGTTTTGGCCGCTTTCGTCGGGCTAGGTGGCCTCAAAAACGAGAAAAAAAAGTTTTGACATGCACCACGGAGGGACCAAAAATCGTCGGCCATGGTACACCAGCAACCACGGCGCGACTTCAACTTCGTCGGCCATGGCAACTTTTCTTGTAGTGTATGCAGGGATGAACCACCGGGGCATCCCCAAGCTTAAACTTTTCACTCTTCTTGATCATAGTATATCATCCTCCTCTCTTGACCCTTGAAAACTTCCTCCACACCAAACTCGAAACAAACTCATTAGAGGGTTAGTGCATAATCAAAAATTCACATGTTCAGAGATAACACAATCATTCTTAACACTTCTGCACATTGCCCAAAGCTACTGGAAGTCAATTGAACAAAGAAATCCATCCCACATAGCAAAAGAGGCAATGCGAAATAAAAGGCAGAATCTGTCAAAACAGAACAGTCCGTAAAGACGAATTTTAAAGTGGCACCAGACTTGCTCAGATGAAAATGCTCAAATTGAATGAAAGTTGCGTACATATCTGAGGATCACGCACGTAAATTGGCAGATTTTTCTGAGTTACCTACAGAGAATTCTGCCCAGATTCGTGACAGACAGAAATCTGTTTCTGCGCAGTAATCCAAATCTAGTATCAACCTTGCTATCAAAGACTTTACTTGGCACAACAATGCAATAAAATAAGATAAGGAGAGGTTGCTACAGTAGTAAACAACTTCCAAGACTCAAATATAAAACAAAAGTGCTGTAGTAAAATAAAACATGGGTGATCTCCCAAGAAGTTCTTTCTTTATAGCCATTAAGATGGGCTCAGCAATTTTAACGATGCACTCCCAAGAAATAAGAGTTGAAGCAAAAGAGAGCATCAAGGAGCAAATTAGAAACACTTTTAAGTCTAACATGCTTCCTATGCATAGGAATCTTGTAAATAAACAAGTTCATGAAGAGCAAAGTAACAAGCCTAGGAAGATAAAACCAGTGTAACTTCAAAAATTTCAGCATATAGAGAGGTGTTTTAGTAACATGAAAATTTCTACAACCATATTTTCCTCTCTCATAATAACTTTCAGAGGCATCGTGAACAAACTCAACAATATAAGTATCACATAAAGCATTCTTATTCACATGCATAAAAGTATCATTACTCTCCACATAAGCATAATCAATTTTATTAGTTGTAGTGGGAGCAAATTCAACAAAGTAGCTATCATTATTATTCTCATCATCAAATATAGGAGGCATATTGTAATCATAATTAAACTTATCCTCCATAGTAGGTGGCACCAAAAGACCACTATCATTATAATTATCATATATGGGAGGCATATCATAATCAACATAAACTTTCTCCTCAATACCCGGAGGGCTAAAGAGATCATTTTCATCAAAACCGACCTCCCCAAGCTTAAATTCTTCCATAGCATTAGCAACAATGGTGTTCAAAGCATTCATACTAATAACATTCCCATTAGCACGCATAAGTTCCATGGGTTTTTTAATTTTCTCTTCAAACACATCATGTCCTAATTCAAGATAAAGTTCATAAAGATCTCTCATTTTGTTGTTGTCTTCCATTAAGCCTTACTAGTGAAAATAAAAACAAGAGACAAAAAGATGCAATTGCAGGATCTAAAGGAAATAGCTTCGAGCACACACACAACGGCAACAGAAAAGTACTAGTTACCTGGGACCGGAGTATGAGTGCCTTTTACCTTTCCTCCCCGGCAACGGCGCCAGAAAAGTGCTTGATGTCTACGGGTGCTTCTATTCTTGTAGACAGTGTTGGGCCTCCAAGAGCAGAGGTTTGTAGAACAGCAGCAAGTTTCCCTTAAGTGGATCACCCAAGGTTTATCGAACTCAGGGAGGAAGAGGACAAAGATATCCCTCTCAAGCAACCCTGCAATCACAAAGCAAGAAGTCTCTTGTGTCCCCAACACACCAAATACACTTGTCAGATGTATAGGTGCACTAGTTCGGCGAAGAGATAGTGAAATACAAGTGGTATGAATGAATATGAGCAGTAGTAACGGCGCCAGAAAAGTGCTTGCTGGCGTGCAGTTGATGGTAGTAATATTGCAGGAAGTAAACAAGCAGTAAAACAGTAAACAAGCGATGATTGCAGTATTTGGAAACAAGGCCTAGGGATCATACTTTCACTAGTGGACACTCTCAACATTGTAATCATAAAGGAATATAAATAAGCACTTCACTATGCTACTCTGAATTACTCTCTGGCAAGATAACGAACACTAATTCATCATGTAGGCAAACCTTAAAGATGCATTCCCAAGTACTAGTGAACACCCCATGCTGTCACTTTGAGCATTCATAGGAGGTACTAACACACCACAATTTCATAGAGACATCCAACTCAAATCATAACTCAGTGAACAAGTATTCTGTGAAATATAGCCTAAGAGACCCACACGGTGCACACACTGTCACCTTTACACACGTGGGACAAGGAGTCTCCGGAGATCACATAAGTAAAATCCACTTGAATAGCATAACGACATCTAGATTACAAAGCTCATCATATGGATCTCAATCATGCAAAGCAATTCATGAGATCATTGTATTGGGGTACAGAGACAGAGATTAACCACATAGCTATCGGTACAGCCCTTAGCCTCGATGGAGAACTACTCCCTCCTCATGGGAGACAACAGCGGTGATGAAGATGGCGGTGGTGTCGATGGAGATGGCGGTGATGTCGATGAAGAAGCCTTCCGGGGGCACTTCCCCGTCCCGGCGGCGTGCCGGAACAGAGACTCCTGTCCCCCAGATCTTGGCTTCGCGATGGCGGCGGCTCTGGAAGGTTTCTCGTACCGTGGCTTTTCCGTATCGAGGTTTTAGGTCGAGGAGGCTTAAATAGGCGAAGAGGCGGAGTCGGAAAGCTGACGGGGCCACCACACAGTAGGGCGGCGCGGCCAGGGCCTGGGCCGCGCCGGCCTGGCGTGTGGCCCCCCCAGGGCTCCCCTCTGGCGGCTCTCGGGTGTTCTGGAAGCTTCGTGGAAAAATAGGATGCTGGGCATTGATTTCGTCCGATTCCGAGAATATTTCCTTACTAGGATTTCTGAAACCAAAAACAGCAGAAAACAGGAACTGGCACTTCGGCATCTTGTCAATAGGTTAGTTCCGGAAAACGCATCAAAACGATATAAAGTGTGTATAAAACATGTAGGTATTGTCATAAAACAAGCATGGAACATAAGAAATTATAGATACGTTTGAGACGTATCAGGCCTCCAAGAGCAGAGGTTTGTAGAACAGCAGCAAGTTTCCCTTAAGTGAATCACCCAAGGTTTATCGAACTCAGGGAGGTAGAGGTCAGAGATATCCCTCTCAAGCAACCATGCAATTAAGGTACAAGAAGTCTCTTGTGTCCCCAACACACCTAATACACTTGTCAGATGTATAGGTGCACTAGTTCGGCGAAGAGATAGTAAAACACAGGTGGTATAGATGGTGGTAATATTGCAGGAAGTAAAGATGCAGTAAAACAGTAAACAAGCGATGTTTGCAGTATTTGGAAACAAGGCCTAGGGATCATACTTTCACTAGTGGACACTCTCAACATTGATCACATAACAAATAAATAACTTCTCCTCACTTGTGCTACATACACTCTCTTGTTTGATAACAAACACCATTCATTGTGTAGGGCTACAAGAGCTCCCTCAAGCCGGAGTTAACAAGCTCCACAACATTCGGAGTTCATATTTAAGTAACCTCTAGAGCATAATAGACCGTTGCAATTTAGACCGAGTACTAACATAGCATACACACTGTCAACAATAGCTACGAAAGGGGGAATAGATCGCATCAATAGTATCATAGTAATAGTTAACTTCATAATCTACAAGAGATTACAATCATAACCTACGCCAAGTACTACATGATGCACACACTGTCAACATTACATCATGGAGGAGGAATAGACTACTTTAATAACATCACTAGAGTAGCACATAGATTAATAGTGATACAAAGCTCATGATCACATAAAGATCACATGGGAGAGAGAGATGAACCACATAGCTACCGGTACAGCCCTTAGCCTCGAGGGAGAACTACTCCCTCCTCATCATAGGAGACAGCAGCGGCGATGAAGATGGCGGTGATGTCGATGGAGATGCCTTCTGGGGGCAATTCCCCGTCCCGGCGGCGTGCCGGAACAGAGACTTCTGTCCCCCGAACTTGGCTTCGCGATGGCGGCGGCTGCGTAACTTTTCTCGTCCCGTGGCTTATCTTTTTAGGGTTTTCACGTCGGGAAGACTTTATAGGCGGAATGGCGGCCTCGGAGGAGCCAGGGGGTGGCCCCCCCATAGGCTGGCGCCCCCCCTTTGGCCGCTCCGCCATATGGGGTGGGGCCCCCAGGGCTCCCCCTGGTCCCTCTCTGGCTCTCTGGAAGCTTCCGTGAAATATAAGATCGTGGGCGTTGATTTCGTCCAATTCCGAGAATATTTCCTTTGTAGGATTTCTGAAACCAAAAACAGCATAAAACAGGAACTGGCACTTCGGCATCTTGTTAATAGGTTAGTTCCGGAAAATGCATCAAAACGATATAAAGTATGAATAAAACATGTAGGTATTGTCATAAAACTAGCATGGAACATAAGAAATTATAGATACGTTGGAGACGTATCATAGACAACCCCAATGCTGCTACCATCGCCTTGCTAATGCCATTAGTACAGCTACCACCATCAATCATCAACTTGCAAGCCTTGCCATTGATAAAGCACTGAGTCTGAAACAAACTCCACCGCTGAACCTTGTCAACTGCCTTGCAAGCATCATCTTGTACCTTCTTGAGTTGCATATTCAGCCCGCTCAATGGTACATCCTCCTCAACAGTCACAGTAGCGCTCTTGGTATCAGAGCCAGGTTTCCTCTCCTCTGAAGATATCACCTTGTCCTTAGTGACTGTTGGTAGTGGAACAATCTCCTGAATAGGAACTATGCACTTGCCCACTTCTTCATTGCATGCACAACTCTGGACGGCTGCTCAATCTCCTCCATATACGGTAACACGAAACCATTACGAAGAATTTTTTTGTAATCCTCCCAAGTTTCAGCAAATTCACCTCTGTCCACCGCATCATGCCAGCAATGTTCTAATGCCTCGTCCACACACCGTAGAGCAAGATAATATGCATAAGATCCATTGAACTTCCTATTGTATATGCGACATCGAGCAAAACCCAACTCCATGTTCCTCTCCCAATCTTCATACTCCTGAACTGTCGCAAGACGGTGTAGATACCAATGAAGACTGGATGGCGGACGCGCTTCTCCCTTCAAGGTGTCCAGATAGTCATTGAAAACCTTACTAGATTTCTTCGGAAGAGTACACCTCATGCCCAAAACATCGCCCTGAAAGGACTGCACCGCGGAAGACTGCGAAGAAGTAAGTCCAGACGACTGCGCTGAACGGAAGACAGGCCAATTCGGCCCAGCAGCCGGTTGAACCGGGCTGGTGACCGGTTGGACCGGCCCAGCAGCCGGTTTGACCGGGCTGGTGACCGGTTGGTCCGGTCCTAGGGCCGGTTTGACCGGCCGGCTGATCGGGCGAACGTGCTGAAGCCCCTGGACCTCCATCCGGCTGGCACCAGCCTGAGGGCCGGTTTGGACCGGGCCGGCCGGTTGTGGGGCCGGTCTGACCGGTTTCTGGGCCGGCCAGTCCGGTTGTGGGGCCGGTTGACCGGATCGTGCGCCGGACGGGGTCCGAACAGCCATCTTCTTCCCCGATTCCAACTCGAAAAATTCGCGATTCTGGCCGCAGAAACTGCCCGAAACTATGGAGAAACTTCGCCCAAACAGCTCCAAACTTCCTCCAACTCAACCTCCTTCGACCGAGAGCCAATCTCCGCCGATCTAGAGCCAAACTTCTCCGATGCAAACCGATCTAGATGCGACCGATCAACAAAACCGCGTCGTGAGCAACCCAGAAATTTGATACCACCTGATAAGGGAAATCCCAGCAGATCCTCCTAGAGTGTTGCCCGATCTTTCACAGCGAGAACCTGGGGTAGTAATTCCTCCCAACAACTCGATGAACGCAGCCTGGAGAAGAGGGAACGAATCCAGCAAGCAACGGATCGATGAACGATACGCCTCAAACCTTGAGCTAGACAATCCTTGATGAACACAATAACCTTCACAGCGGATATAATAGATAAACGGCAACGCCGTTGAAAGGACACGGATGTCGCCTAGAGGGGGGTGAATAGGCGATTTAAAACTTTTACGAGATGGGCTTAACAAATGCGGAATAAAACTAGCGTTTACTTTGTCAAGCCCAAAGCCTATATACTATGGTTTACCTATGTGCACCAACAACTTATTCTAAGCAATGCAAGCATGTATGTGATAGCAAGATATATATAACTTCAAGCACGATGGCTATCACAAGGTAAAGTGCATAAGTAAAGAGCTCGGGTATAGAGATAATCGAGGCACGCGGGAGACGATGATTTATCCCGAAGTTCACACTCTTGCGAGTGCTAATCTCCGGTGGAGAGGTGCGGTGGCTTAGTGCTCCCGAACGCCACAAGAGGCTCACCTTGAGGTGTGGTTGCTCGATGCACACCAACGCCACAAAGGCCTCACCCCAAGATGCGGTACTCACACCACACACCGAATGCCATGAAGGCGCCTCACCTAAATCTCCGATGACCCTCGCCACAAAGGCCTAGGTCACGGTTCCACTAAGGGATTTCCTTCGAGGCGGAAACCGGGCCTTACACAAAGATTGGGGCACACATCCACAACTTAATTGGAGGCTCCCAACAAATCGCCACAAAGGCCTAGAATCCGTCTAGGGTTTCAAGAACCCAAGAGTAACAACCTTCTTGCTTTCACCACCATGAATCACCGTGGAGAACTCAAACCAATGCACCAAATGCAATGGCAAGAACACCTCAAAGATGCTCAAGTCCTTCTCTCTCAAATTCCAACAAAGCTACAAAAGCTATTGGGGGAATAAGAGAGGAAGAACAAAGAGGAGAACACAAAATTCTCCAAGATCTAGATCTAGAGAATTCCACTCACAAAGAGAGGGATTTGATTGGTCAAAATGTAGATCTAGATCTCCTCTCTCTTTTCCCTCAAATGGGGGCAAGAATCATGGAGGGATTGAGAGATAGGGCAAGCTTCTCAAGATCAACAATAGAGGAGAGAGAGAGTGGGAGAAGCTCTTGCCCAAGGAGGAAGAAGGGGGGTATTTATACCCCCCCCCCCCCCAAAAAAAATCAAGCCGTTGCAGGATGTTTGGGGGCGGATAATCCGGCCTAAGTAAGGTCCGGATAATTCGGCCCCCCAGGATAATCCGGTGAAAGTGAGGGCCGGATAATCCGGGCCCCCTGAAATATCCGGCCCTGGGAAAATCCGGGCAAAAGTCCGGCCAAAAATCCGGCCCCTATCCAGGGTATCACAGAGCCACTTCGCCAAAAGTCCTTAGCCGATTTTCAGGGGCCGGATATTTTGCAAATATCCGGCCCGGAAAATCCGGCCTGCTCATATAGACCCGCTACCTTGTAAAATCCAAAAATTAAGATTGGTAGCTCCGAATCGAGTGAAACCAATTTTGTTGGAAATATGGAAACCAGTGGGGGGTGATTTTCTCTTATTTTTAGAGGTGCAATACCTCAACATGAGAAACCGAGAAAATCACCAAACTCGAAAACGCAACAAGTGATCTATGCAAAATCCGTTTTCGATGAACTAGAGCTTGTCATGAGATTAAGCACAAGCTCTAAAACATCACATGGATAAGATCCAAATAACAACCAAGAAATATGATGCAAGGATGCAAAGGTTTGAGCTCTCTCCGAATGATACGATCGAGTTACTCACTCGAGAGCCCTCTTGATAGTACGGCAACTAAACTATAAACCGGTCTCTGATACGTCTCAAACGTATCCATAATTTCTTATGTTCCATGCTAGTTTTATGACAATACTCACATGTTTTATACACACTTTACATCATTTATATGCATTTTCCGGCACTAACCTATTAACGAGATGCCGAAGCGCCAGTTCCTGTTTTGTGCTGTTTTTGGTTTCAGAAATCCTACACAGGAAATATTCTCGGAATTGGACGAAATTAACGCCCAGGGTCTTATTTTTCCACGGAGCTTCCAGAAGACCGAGGGGGATACGAAGTGGGGCCACGAGGTGGCCACACCATAGGGCGGCGCGGCCAAGGAGGGGCCCGCGCCGGCCTATGGTGTGGGCCCCTCGGGTGCCCCCCGACTCTGCCCTTCCGCCTACTTAAACTCTCCGTCGCGAAAACCCTATTACCGAGAGTCACGATACGGAAAAATTTCTAGAGACGCCGCCGCCGCCAATCCCATCTCGGGGGATTCAGGAGATCGCCTCCGGCACCCTGCCGGAGAGGGGAATCATCACCGAAGGGCTCTACATCACCATGCCCGCCTCCGGATTGATGTGTGAGTAGTTCATCCTTGGACTATGGGTCCATAGCAGTAGCTAGATGGTTGTCTTCTCCTCATTGTGCTATCATGTTAGATCTTGTGAGCTGCCTATCATGATCAAGATCATCTATTTGTAATGTTACATGTTGTGTTTGTTGGGATCCGATGAATATTGAATACTATGTCAAGTTGATTATCAATCTATCATATATATGTTGTTTATGTTCTTGCATGCTCTCCGTTGCTAGTAGAGGCTCTGGCCAAGTTGATAATTGTGACTCCAAGAGGGAGTATTTATGCTCGATAGTGGGTTCATGCCTCCATTGAATGCAGGACGGATGTGAGAAAGTTCTAAGGTTGTGGATGTGCTGTTGCCACTAGGGATAAAACATCAATGCTTTGTCTAAGGATATTTGTGTTGATTACATTACGCACCATACTTAATGCAATTGTCTGTTGTTTGCAACTTAATACTGGAAGGGGTGCGGATGCTAACCCGAAGGTGGACTTTTTAGGCATAGATGCATGCTGGATAGCGGTCTATGTACTTTGTCGTAATGCCCTGATTAAATCTCATAGTAATCATCATGATATGTATGCATCTCTATTTGTCAATTGCCCAACTGTAATTTGTTCACCCAACATGCTATTTTATCTTAAGGGAGAGACACCACTAGTGAACAGTGGACCCCGGTCCATTCTTTTACATCTGAATACAATCTACTGCAATCTCTGTTCTCTACTGTTCTTTGCAAGCAAACATCATTCTCCACACCATACGTTTAATCATTTGTTTACAGCAAGCCGGTGAGATTGACAACCTCACTGTTAAGTTGGGGCAAAGTTTTGTGATTGTGTTGTGCAGGTTCCACATTGGCGCTGGAATCCCTAGTGTTGCGCCGCACTACACTCCTTCACCAACAAACTTCACGTGGCCTTCATCTCCTACTGGTTCGATAACCTTGGTTTCTTACCGAGGGAAAACTTGCTGCTGTACGCATCACACCTTCCTCTTGGGGTTCCCAACGGATGTGTGCTTCACGCGTTATCAAGCTCTTTTTCTGGCGCCGTTGCCGGGGAGATCAAGACACGCTGTAAGGGGAGTCTCTCATATCCAATCTCTTTACTTTGTTATTGTCTTGCTTTACTTTACTTTATTTTCTGCTTTGTTTGCTTTCTTTACATCAAAAACACAAAAAAATTAGTTACTTGCATTTACTCTACTTTATTTAGTTTGCTTTATTTACTATTGCTAAAATGAGTAATCCTGAAGTTGAAGTTCGTTTTTTTAAGCAACAAGGGGGAGAAAGTTTTAAAGATGCTTGGTATAGAATTAATGATGCTCATCATAGGTGCACTAAGAAACACTCCACTATTATCCTCCTTAGGAACTTTTATGTTGGTATATCTAGCTGGAATAGGTATGTTCTTGATACTCTTTCGGGGGGTAATTTCCTAGGTACTCCTGCTTTAGAAGCTAGTTGCATCATTGAGAGTCTAGTTGGAATACCACCTGTTAATGAAGCTAAAATTGAAATCTCTCTTGAGGATGTCATAAAAAAGTTGGAAGCCATAGAGAAAAATCTTCCAAGTGTTGAGACTAAATTGGGAATATTACTTGATAATACTGATAAACTTGATAAATCCCTAGGAGGAATTAATGAAAGAATTGCTATCTTAGAAACTATGGCTATCAATGATAATCAAACCCATAGGATTGGTGAACTTGAAAAAGCTATGGGAACCTTGGGTTCAACTTTTTCTTCTCTCAAGTTTAAGGAGAAAGCTTATGTGGGTAAAGAGCAAAAATTCATGTATGTCTCTAAGGTGCCTAAACCAAAGAATTACTATAAGCCTAAAATTGATAAAACCCTTAGTACCACTATGGGAAATTTAGATAATGGGGCATCTAAGGTACCCTCTGCAACAAGTTGTGTTTGTAAGGAAAATTATGATGTTGATGCTTCATCTCTCGATAATACTTGATTCACACTTTCTGCGCCTAGCTGAAAGGCGTTAAAGAAAAGCACTTCTTGGGAGATAACCCATGTATGTTTTTATTACTGTTTTGTTGAGTCTTGGAAGTTGTTACTACTGTAACAAACTCTCCTTATCTTTACTTTATTGCATTGTTGTGCCAAGTAAAGTCTCTAATAGTTAAGTTGATACTAGATTTGGATTGCTGCACAGAAACAGATTTCTACCTGTTACGAATTTGCGTAGATTTCTCTGTAGAAGAATCAAAAAAATCTGTCAATTTACGTGCGTGATCCTCAGATATGTACGCAACTTTCATTAGGTTTGAGATTTTTCATCTGAGCCTGTTAAGTGCCACTAAAAAATTCGTCTTTACGGACTGTTCTGTTTTGAAAAATTCTGCCTTTTATTTCACATTGCCTCTTTTGCTATGTTGAATGGATTTCTTTGTTCCATTAACTTTCAGTAGCTTTGTGCAATGTCCAGAAGTGTTAAGAATGATTATGTCACCTCTGAATATGTGAATTTTTGATTATGCACTAACCCTCTAATGAGTTTGTTTCGAGTTTGGTGTGGAGGAAGTTTTCAAGGATCAAGAGAGGAGGATGATACAATATGATCAAGAAGAGTGAAAAGTCTAAGCTTGGGGATGCCCCCGTGGTTCATCCCTGCATATTTCAAGAAGACTCAAGCATCTAAGCTTGGGGATGCCCAAGGCATCCCCTTCTTCATCGACAACTTATCAGGTCACCTCTAGTGAAACTATATTTTTATTCAGTCACATCTTATGTGCTTTACTTGGAGCGTCTGTTTGCTTTTATTCTTGTTTTTGTTTGAATAAACTCGGATCCTAGCATTCTTTGTGTGGGAGAGAGACACGCTCCGCTGTTTCATATGAACACTGGTGTTCTTAGCTTTACTTTTAATGTTCATGGCGAAGGTTGAAACTGCTTCGTTCATTGTTATATGGTTGGAAACAGAAAATGCTTCATGTGGTAATTGGTATATTGTCTTGAATAATTTGATACTTGGCAATTGTTGTGCTCAAATAGATCATGTTTAAGCTCTTGCATCATGTACTTTGCACCTATTAATGAAGAACTACCATAGAGCTTGTTGAAATTTGGTTTGCATGATTGGTCTCTCTAAAGTCTAGATATTTTCTGGTGAAGTGTTTGAACAACAAGGAAGACAGTGTAGAGTCTTATAATGCTTGCAATATGTTCTTATGTAAGTCTTGTTGTACCGGTTCATACTTGTGTTTGCTTCAAACAACCTTGCTAGCCTAAGCCTTGTACTGAGAGGAAAAACTTCTCGTGCATCCAAATCCTTGAGCCAAAACCTATGCCATTTGTGTCCACCATACCTACCTACCATGTGGTATTTATCTGCCATTCCAAAGTAAATTACTTGAGTGCTACCTTTAAATTTTCATTCTTTGTCTTTGCAATACATAGCTCATGGGAAAATAGCCTTAAAAACTATTGTGGTATTGAATATGTTGCTATGTATCTTATTTCTTATAAGTTGCTTGTTGAGCGGTAACCATGTTTCTGGGGACGCCATCAACTATTACACCTTTGTTGAATATCATGTGAGTTGCTATGCATGTTCGTCTTGTCTGAAGTAAGGGCGATTTATCTTGATCAAATGGTTTGAGTATGCATATTGTTAGAGAAGAACATTGGGCCGCTAACTAAAGCCATGAATCATGGTGGAAGTTTCAGTTTGGACACTAATCCTCAATCTCTTATGAGAATATTATCTATTGTTGAATGCTTATGCATTAAAGAGGAGTCCATTATTTGTTTTCTATGTTGTCCCGGTATGGATGTCCTTGGTTGAGATTTATCAAAAACGAGAAATCAAATGCGATCTATCTCCTTGGACCTTTGTACAGGCGGCATAGAGGTACCCCTTTGTGACACTTGGTTGAAACATATGTTATGCAATGATAATCCATGTAAATCCAAGCTAATTAGGACAAGGTGTGAGCACTATTGGTATTCTATGCATGAGGATTGCAACTTATAAGATGTCTTATGCATAACACATATGAATTATTACTACCGTTGACAAAATTGTTTCTATGTTTTCAAAATAAAAGCTCTAGCACAAAAATAGTAATCCATGCTTCCCTCTGTGAAGGGTCATTCTTTTTACTTTATGTTGAGTCAGTTTACCTACTTCTTTCTATCTTAGAAGCAAACACTTGTGTCAACTGTATGCATTGATTCCTACATACTTGCTTATTTGCATTCATCATATTACTTTGTGTTGACAATTATTCATGAGATATACGTGTTGAAGTTGAAAGTAACTGCTGAAACTTATATCTTCCTTTCTGTTGCTTCAAAACTTTCTACTAAGAATTTATTGCTTTATGAGTTAACTCCTATGCAAGTCTTATTGATGCTTGTCTTGAAAGTACTATTCATGAAAAGTCTTTGCTATATGATCAGTTGTTTAGTCATTGTCTTTACCATTGCTTTGAATCACTTCATTCACTTCATATGCTTTACAATAGTATTGATCAAGATTATGATAGCATGTCACTTCAGAAATTATCCTTGTTATCGTTTACCTACTCGAGGGCGAGTAGAAACTAAGCTTGGGGATGCTTGATACGTCTCAAACGTATCCATAATTTCTTATGTTCCATGGTAGTTTTATGACAATACTCACATGTTTTATACACACTTTACATCATTTATACGCATTTTCCGGCACTAACCTATTAACGAGATGCCGAAGCGCCAGTTCCTGTTTTGTGCTGTTTTTGGTTTCAGAAATCCTACACAGGAAATATTCTCGGAATTGGACGAAATTAACGCCCAGGGGTCTTATTTTTCCACGGAGCTTCCAGAAGACCGAGGGGGATACGAAGTGGGGCCACGAGGTGGCCACACCATAGGGCGGCGCGGCCAAGGAGGGGCCCACGCCGGCCTATGGTGTGGGCCCCTCGGGCGCCCCCGACTCTGCCTTTCCGCCCACTTAAACTCTCCGCCGTGAAAACCCTATTACCGAGAGCCACGATACGTAAAAAGTTCCAGAGACGCCACCGCCGCCAATCCCATCTCGGGGGATTCAGGAGATCGCCTCCGGCACCCTGCCGGAGAGGGGAATCATCACCGGAGGGATCTACATCACCATGCCCGCCTCCGGATTGATGTGTGAGTAGTTCATCCTTGGACTATGGGTCCATAACAGTAGCTAGATGGTTGTCTTCTCCTCATTGTGCTATCATGTTAGATCTTGTGAGCTGCCTATCATGATCAAGATCACCTATTTGTAATGCTACATGTTGTGTTTGTTGGGATCCGATGAATATTGAATACTATGTCAAGTTGATTATCAATCTATCATATATATGTTGTTTATGTTCTTGCATGCTCTCCGTTGCTAGTAGAGGCTCTGGCCAAGTTGATACTTGTGACTCCAAGAGGGAGTATTTATGCTCGATAGTGGGTTCATGCCTCCATTGAATCTGGGACAGTGACAGAAAGTTCTAAGGTTGTGGATGTGCTGTTGCCACTAGGGATAAAACATCAATGCTTTGTCTAAGGATATTTGTGTTGATTACTGATACGTCTCCAACGTACCTATAATTTCTGATGTTCCATGCTTGTTTTATGACAATACTTACATATTTTGCTTGCAGTTTATAATGTTTTTAAGCATTTTATGGAACTAACCTATTAACGAGATGCCGAAGGGCCAGTTGCTGTTTTCTGTTTTTTTGGTTCCAGAAAGGCTGTTCGGGCAATATTCTCGGAATTCGACGAAATCAACGCCCAGAACCTTATTTTTCCCGGAACCTTCCAGAAAGTCAGAGGGGGACCAGAGGGGTGCCCTGGGGGCCCCACACAACAGGGCCGCGCGGGCTCCACCCTGGCCGCGCCGGCCTATGGGGAGGAGGCCCCGTGGCCCCTCTGACTCCGACTCTTCGCCTATTTAAGCCCTGGTGACCTAAAACATCGATACCGATTGACGAAACTCCAGAAAGACTCCAGGGGCGCCGCCACCATCGCGAAACTCCAATTCGGGGGACAGAAGTCTCTGTTCCGGCACCCTGCCGGGACGGGGAAGTGCCCCCGGAAGCCATCTCCATCGACGCCACCGCCTCCATCATGCTCCGTGAGTAGTTCCACCATGGACTACGGGTTCTAGCTGTAGCTAGTTGGTATTCTCTCCCCCATGTACTTCAATACAATGATCTCATGAGCTGCCTTACATGATTGAGATTCATCTGATGTAATCGGTGTTGTGTTTGTTGGGATCTGATGGATTGTTACATTATGATTAGTCTATCTATAAAGTTTATGAAGTTATTGTTGCTGCAATCTTGTTGTGTTTAATGCTTGTCACTAGGGCCCGAGTGGCATGATCTTAGATTTAAGCTCTATAATTATTGCTTAGATTGTATCTACAAGTTGCATGCACATGTCTATGTCTGGAACCAAAGGCCCCAAAGTGACAGAAATTGGGACAACTGGAGGGGAAGGCTTAGATATGAGGATCACATGTTTTCACGGAGTGTTAATGCTTTGCTCCGGTGCTCTATTAAAAGGAGTGCCTTAATTTCCAGTAGATTCCCTAGAGGCCCTGCCACCTAGTGGTAGGACAAAAGATGTTATGCAAGTTTCTCATTGCGAGCACGTATGACTATATATGGAAAACATGCCTACATGATTAATAATCTTGATGTTCTGTCTTAATGCTATTTCAATCCTATCAATTGCCCAACTGTAATTTGTTCACCCAGCACTTGTTATTGGAGAGTTACCACTAGTGTAGATAGCTGGGAACCCCGGTCCATCTCTCATCATCATATACTCGTTCTACATGACATTGGAAGTAGTATCAACTATTTTCTGGTGCCATTGCTCTCATATTGCCTCACGCTGATGTGTTACTGTTACTCCTGCTCTCATATTACTGCTGCTTTCACATCACCCCTGTTACTAGTGCTTTTCCAGGTGCAGCTGAATTGACAACTCAGTTGTTAAGGCTTATAAGTATTCTTTACCTCCCCTTGTGTCGAATCAATAAATTTGGGTTTTACTTCCCTCGAAGACTGTTGCGATCCCCTATACTTGTGGGTTATCAATTACATTACGCACCATACTTAATGCAATTGTCTGTTGTTTGCAACTTAATACTGGAAGGGGTGCGGATGCTAACCCGAAGGTGGACTTTTTAGTCATAGATACATGCTGGATAGCGGTCTATGTACTTTGTTGTAATGCCCTGATTAAATCTCATAGTAATCATCATGATATGTATGCATCTCTATTTGTCAATTGCCCATCTGTAATTTGTTCACCCAACATGCTATTTATCTTAAGGGAGAGACACCACTAGTGAACAGTGGACCCCGGTCCATTCTTTTACATCTGAATACAATCTACTGCAATCTCTGTTCTCTACTGTTCTTTGCAAGCAAACATCATTCTCCACACCATACGTTTAATCATTTGTTTACAGCAAGCCGGTGAGATTGACAACCTCACTATTAAGTTGGGGCAAAGTATTGTGATTGTGTTGTGCATGTTCCACGTTGGCGCTGGAATCCCTGGTGTTGCGCCGCACTACACTCCTTCACCAACAACCTTCACGTGGCCTTCATCTCCTACTGGTTCGATAACCTTGGTTTCTTACTGAGGGAAACTTGCTGCTGTACGCATCACACCTTCCTCTTGGGGTTCCCAACGGACGTGTGCTTCACGCGTTATCAGTCTCCAACTACACTAAGAGACTGGTGAGAAAGAAACCCTATCAAGAGCAAACCTTATACTTGCGCATTCCACTTGAGCTCGATGATGACGATCTTGACCGCAACAAGATGGAACGCCTTTCTTGATTGTGCTTGCTTGACGAAGTCTTGTGGATTGCTCCCCCATAATCCACCATGGGAGAGTTTCTTCTTCGGCGCAACTTCACATATCTATGAACACCATATGGATGGCAAGAGTCGAGCAAAGGATCTCTTCGAGATGGCTTATCTTGAACTTGCGCTTCATTTCTTCATGGCAAGTTTCAAGCATACGATCTCTTCGAGTTGGCTCATCTTGAACTTTCACTTCATTTCGTTGATGTCTTGAAGTCAACCTTGAGAGCTCACTTCATCTTTATCTTCAAGACATACTTGACACTTGATCTTCTTCATTTGCTTCTTATTGCAATCTTGAAGCCAACATATGGTTCAAGCATTGCCTATGGACAACACCTACAAATATAACTCAATGCAAACATTAGTCCATAGGGATTATCGTTAATTACCAAAACCACACATGGGGGATCCATGCACTTTCAGCCGTACCCCCGGAGGGATGATACACGTGAACACACGCAATGGGGAAAACCCTAATCTTTAGTCTAAACTTAGCTACCTCTAACCTTAGCTGCACCTCCACCTTATATGAGGGGTGGAATGGTCGGCCAGCCCTTATTGGGCCTAACCTAATTCGACTTGGACATCCCTTATTACTTTGTTAATTTTTTGGAGTATGTCTGCATACCTACCTATTAGCTGGTAAATCTTAAAACAAAAGTCTTTCCAAAATTACCATAGGAGAACCATGTTCTTTGGAGTGCCTTTTTTTCGAGCCATTGCATATCGCTATTTTAAGTGGTAAAGGTTTAAAGAAACTTATTCTCAAAGTTAATGTATGAAAACCTAGAAGCAGGTAGAAGAAGGCAGTTACCATTGAAGGTTCGATGTCGAAGAGTTATTGGTTTATTGCTGAAAAAATTCTATTTATGAATTGTCGAGGATTGACTGTCTAAATATTATTGTTTAAAAATTATTGGCGAAAAATGACAGTTTACAAATGAATATTTCTTGTTGGAGAACTACTACCAAAGAACTATACATAAGTTTTACAATCGAAATATTATAGCTGAAAATTTAGAATTGTGATGCAAATTTACCGTCCATGCACCGTCGAACTGTGAAAGAATTAGGCCTCATCAAATAATTACCGTAGGTAATTAGTATTAAAAATTACTGCTGAAAAAATGTGTCGAAGATTTACTGTGAAATATTACCATCTGGTAAGATGAAGAACTATGTCAATGATTTACAACCAAAAAATTATCGATAAAAACTTACTGTGAAATATGACGTACCGTACATCGCATGGTGAGAGACCTTCAAATGGTGCATCTTTAATGTGCCTAGCTACCTACAGCTTTTGACCGAAACAACCAAAGCCAAGAAAGAAGAAAAGAATGGAGACATCAAATGGTGCATCTTTAATGTGCCTAGCTACCTACAGCTTTTGACCGAAACAACCAAAGCTAAGAAAGAAGAAAAGAATGGAGACATCTTGATCGCCCTTCGACGGTTAGGGCATATACAATGGTTATATCTTAGGGATGCCATGTAGGATAATTGATTACATGGAGGAGAGAGAAACATTAAAAAAAGACTTTGCCTTCTCTTAGCTAAGATCATTTCTTAGCACAATCTCTCTCACCACATATTTAGGGTTGCCTCATTAGTATAGATAAAACTAAAAAATAACCCATTATATATCATGTTTTATTGTTATATCTAGACTACGCGGTGGGGTTAAGATAAGACAATCTTATCAACCATTGTACATGCCCTTATTGTGCGTATACGGTAACAAAGCATTACGTGGCATAGCGAACTAAAAGTAAAATTGTTCTGCTTTTTTTTTTGGAAGGGAACCACACTATATTAACTATATTAAGAAAGTAAGCCCACATCATTAAAAATCTTCGAGCCCCTTATCGGTACCCTAGAAGGAAAATTGTTCTGCTTTAATATATCTACTATCTATATCTATGTTCTTTTATCCTTTTGCCCATCATTTTCGCCCCACATCAACTTTTGTCTAGCTCCGCCACTGTTGTCCACGGTGTTTTTCATGTCTTGGATTTTGGGCAACACAACTACAATGTCCTCAAATACTTGGATGTTGCGGTAGGAATGCTGAGGAGGTGGGTCAACGGATTTGCCAGCCTCGAACGCATCTGATGCATCGACGGAAGGGGAGGTGCCTCGGCCGCATCAGCGGAAGCCGCTCCGATCTTGCACGACGGAAGCAGCCGGAGACACCACCCAGTTGTCCACCAGAGGCACAGTTGTGAAGCTCGATTCGGGCTTCTCAATCCGGCCTGGCTGAGAGGTCTTTTCCATATGAGCTCGGCAGTGGAGATGGTTCGACTCAGGCTAATAAACAATAAATAGTTGACTGAGCTAGGTTGAGATGAGAATATCTGGGTTGGCCTAGTCTACCAAACACACCCTATGTGTATGTAGGGGCCTCCGCCCTAGATTTTGATCTTAGAAGTTTTTTTTTCCGAAATCTCATCGAAACATCGAGAAATTGTGCATATACAAAACTCTAAAGAAAGAAAAAAAAGAGACCCATGCAATGATTTAAAAATATTTTCTATTTAGTAGTCTAAGTTTCTCGATGAGGATAATTAATTTGGAAAGGATTTAGATGGGATTTTTTAATTTTGTCCCCCAAACTCTCCGCCACTGCCGCTCATGGATAGATTTTATTTTTTGTTTCTCCCATTTTGGGTAGAACTTGGATAAATTTATGTGTGATGCTTTATTGAAATTTTTATATTCGTTCTCAAGAGATTTGAGAACTCTTAAAAACTTTTATAGGAAGCAAACTAGAGACTCTGGTAAGTAGATCAGGGTAACTTTGGGTCACTATACCCTAATTTAACTTAGAGAATCAGGACACAAAGAGCCCGTGTGATGACGAGATCTCCTTTATGGCATTGATCACGGTGTTGGAGAATTACAATTTTCTAGATATGGGCCATCAGATCTTGCTTCATCAAATTGATTTTACATTTTTTTCCTGCATCAAATCGATTTTACATTTTTTTTTCTGATGGTTGCTGTGAGGAGGATTGTCCTTATGATATTTGTTCCGGTTGTTCCGTCCTCGACAATACATCGATGTTGACTAGGCTATTCGGTTATTTTTTCCTAGTATATTGATGCTCCTACTCTTGCTGATGTTTGGCTGCAAACGCCCATAGTCTTGCCATTGCGGTTTAACCTAAAATTGTGAGAACCTTCATTGGTATCTACATGTCTATGATTTGGTGCCTATCCAAAGCCTGCCTTCAGAAAAGATTGTGTGAAGAGTTCAAAACCTCAAAGATTTTTTTTCTAGATTTTACTTTGTAAGCGTATTTTGTAATTCTTGGATCACTAGTCACTACCATGTACAACATATGCTATTGATTGTCGAAAAAGAAAAAGAAAAGACACACAAAACCTGGATCTCCAGTAAATCAACAATTCAACAGCAGATGCATCAAACATGCCAAAGTGATACCAGGCATACACATTCTACTTTGTATTTCAAGGGTTTTACAGTTCAGTAAGAACAGCCGCTACAACCAACCAAGATGATTGTTTCAAGCAGTACAACGCAGCCCCTTCCCTCGTGACCTCTAACCACCTTCAAAGACGGATCTGTACAAAATTTTGCGCTCAGCAACTGAGACGGGCGTATAATTTTGACAGCACGACATGAACCAAATCCATGCCCCATCGTGCCGCCAGGTACTCTGTACTCCAACTCTTCATTTACTCATTCATGACATCATATGTGCGTATTCATCATGTTTCCAGAAAATCTTGACGTGTTAAGCCTGCATTATATAATTAACAAAGTTACATGAGAACACCAAACAAAGACCTATGTGATATGAACACACATTCAAGTTTCCGATATGAAGGCAAAGCTTTAGTTGCTTGTGAGATACTATCACATTAGAGAAGACTAAGTCCTGAATAAAATGGCAACTACATAGTACCCCAAAGTGAGTTGATCACATATGCTAACTAAAAAATGATTTGCTTTGATTTCAAGTTTTTCATCTAGTTTTATGCAGCAACACTGTACCCAAAATTTACTGACACATCAACGTCTGCTTCTGTGCATCAACTTGAGAGATCCTTTTTGAATTTCATTTGAAGAGTATTATTTCCTAGGGAATAAGGACTGAAACATTGTGTCACATATAACACATCATTTACCATTCCGCAGGAGGTGGAGTACTGAGAAATGGGGAAATGGCAATTTGAACTTAAAAGACCAGAAAATACAGGTGGACACTATTATGTACCCAAAATGAACATAGAAAAGTTATATATACTTATATATGGTACCTTTAAAGGGAGTGACATTCTGCCAAGGGAAGAACAAACTAACCACCATGTGGACACTATTATTGCACAGAAAGGCTCTGTATCTTGTCACAGTGAGGTGTAGGGTAGTTCTTGGCCCATTTACGCCGGTGGAGTTCTACACGGCAGTTTCTTCCTAGCATAGACCTATAATCTCTGAAAACTTGTTCCTCCAGGTTATCTCTAGAAAGACTTCCTTGTGGAAACCGCAGATCAAAATCTTGTTTGCTGACAAAGTACTCTACCCCATGCTTTTCTGTGACTGTTGATATTGGATAGTTGTATGTCTTCTGCAGGGCATAATCAGGCTGCCATACTGGAATGAATGCCAACAAAACAAAAAGTAATAACACACCAACGTGCACCAGTATTGTTAAGTTCATGACTGACCCACCCTGTACTGGATGCTCCCTTCTCTGTTGCTCCTGCCTAGCTGCTCCTCTTGCTCTGTTGGCATTGTGAGCACGGAACGAATTATCATGGTGCTGGGTACCATAGAAGAAAGACCTGAATATCTCATCTGGATCTGGATCTTCTTCATAGTTATAGAAGCCATTTCTTGGTTGCCTCCTTCGCCTAGCAGTTCTCTGCCTAGTGACATTGGAATATTGGTCGTTAAACTCATGGCCCTCAAGGGCACCTGTCTGATCATAGGTCTTCCGTGACTGATCATTGCCTAGGCACTTGAAAGCCTTGCTGACCATCTTGAATGCATCTTCTGCCCCAGGGGCCTTGTTCTTGTCAGGATGAATTTTCAGCGATAACCTTCTGTAGGCCTTCCTAATCTCCTCCAAAGAGCAACTCCTCTCCACTCCAAGAATTGCATAGTAGTCCTTCTTCTTCCTGATATCACGGACCACTCTAACATTCTCGTCGCTGTAACCCTTTTCAGCACTAGAAGGACCAGCGCATTCTTTTGGAGTTTTTTGGTTTTCACAAACTCCGCCTCTTCTGGTCTTGTCATGAGAAGCCAGCGGATCAAACTTCTTGGTTGTGGTCAGCAAATCAACTATCGGAAGGCTAGGATCCAATCTTTGGGCAATTCGAATGAATTTTTCTGCCCGCTGTCTATCTCCAGATGCAAGTGCAGCTTCTGCAAGCTTGACAGACCTCAAAGCTTCATCTTTGTTACCCTCCATGACTTTAGTCAATCGTCCTCGTCTGAATCAAATATAGGTAGGGCGTTAAAATGTATGCCATATGAAACAAGAGTATATTGTAACTTTGCACCAGCAGATTGGTGGATTACAAGATATGGATTCGTAAGATAATACACTGTATGAAACGGTATATGATGACCGTCAGAAATCAGTTGATGTAAGCAAATAGCCCAACAAACTACTAAGAAACTCCTGGGTGCATACAAAATTAGAAATTACAGTACAACACCAGATTATGAGAAGAGTTACATAAAACCAAAAAAAAGAACAGAATGCCGCGCTCATCAGTACAGAAACTACATAAATTGAGCAAGAAATTCCGATGTGATAAACTTATTTATCAAGCATGTCCATGGCCAAATAGAACTGACAAGCAACGACACATTACAAAGCTCAATCTAAGAAGGTATTCCTACTATCAGTGCCCAGGGCGTACGATAGAGCCGCAATGCTTTTTTTTCCCTGTAATCCATCATAACACTTCTATTATCGACGAAATTAGCAGCTGACCCTTGCTATGTTCTGAAGAAAAGGGTACTTATAGGCATTCAAAACTCGAGAAACCAGCAAGCAATTGGGTCGAGAAGGTCCAGACCTCCCATAAATCATAGCTCTGCTGCCCAAAAATCCTAAACACGCTCACAAAAGATTTTCATGTGCTACAATTTGCGCTAGAGAAACTACTATTTGTTTTGGGGACAGAAACTACTACTAAACTTGCAAAAGAAAATAATTAGAATTCCTATGCCTCACTAATCCAAATTGGCCACCGACTAGAGAACGTAAGATCCCGACTAAACAAGAACCGCGCGTGCAAGAGATACTTGATCCTACCTACCGCTACGGTTCTCGCAAACCCTAGGCCACATAGCTTCGCAATAAGGACGGACAGAAAAGTCAAGTTGGGGCTAACAACTGTGCTCGCGGCCACAGGGTCGATGCAAAATTAAACGGAGCTGAGAGTCTTGGAGTAATCTGAGAGCGAACTACGGGAAGTTCTTACCGGGAAGAGAGAGAGAGAAGCCGGCACGGCGAGGAGACCACCGCCCGACGGGAGAGACCAGGAGAGGAAGAGGATGGGCGGAGGCACACTTTTCCGCGGAGCCCCTTGGGCTTTCCGCTTCTCACGATCCAGACCATGGAACCGACTGCTACTGTGTGGGTGGGGCCGACTGGGGCCCAAAGCCCAGCCAGGTATCACATCCACGGCTGGTAGACGCGGCACGAATCGTAAAGCACAGCAGCCCTCTCCTACTTGGCTACTTTCGTTCGTATCGGCCGCCGCTCCTCTATCGGGTCAGGTGGAACCCTGGGCCCCACGTGGCCCCACTTGTAAGTGACACAAAGTCAAAGTCACTGAAGCTCTATCCCCTGCGAAGCTTCTCGATCCCCCTAGACTGCCGTTTCTGTCCTCGTCCTCTCCCTGCCCGCGGCCGCGGAGTCCTTGCGCAGATCAGTCGAACCCTAGTTCTTCCGGTAAGTTGCTGTCACCGCCTCCTGGTCGATGCTGCCTTTGCGTATGCTTCTTCTTTTCTTTTCTCCGCGCGGTAATCGTGTCGCGTTTTGCTTCGATTGATTTGAAAGGCCGTGTAGTTTCGGCAAGTTTTGTTCGATTTTAGCGGTAGAGTTCTTGTGTTCGCGGCCGTATGAATCTCAGTGGTTTGTGGGAGATGAGATGCAAATTTTGTTTCTGTGTATTTAGTTTTTTTCCCTCTAGCAAACGGGAGCCAGTATGTACAGAGGCGTGGCGCCTTTCGGGGGCGATTGGTTTGTCTGAATTGACTGGTGATTGATTTTCGAACTGGGCTTGCCGCTTCAGATATTTGATACCCCCAAAACTGCTTACATGTACTATATGCAAGCTATTTGCTGATTGGGATTTTTGTCCTTCTTGCAGAAACGATGAGCCGACGGAACGGCTGCACCATCTACGTGGGCAATCTCCCCGAAGACATCCGCGAGAGGGAAATCGAGGATCTCTTCTACAAGGTTAGTTTTAACTAGTTTGGATTTACTCGTAAGCTTCTTCTCTGTTAAGAAAGGGCCAGTTCAGCGGTAAGGTGGTTCTGCCACCAGCTAAAACTGTAATTCACATAAGCAGTCAGACATGGAGGGTATATTTCTTGGTTAGAACTTGGAAATATGAAATGATGTGAAGTGTTGTTAAACTAAAAGACATATCTACGGATTTTCATTTTTCTTGTAACAACAATTATTGTGAGCGCTGTGGTTGTACTTGCATGCGCTCAACAAGATAACTCTCTATGCTAACACAACTTGACATGTAAGCTCACTGTCACTGTGGCATCAAAATGTGTCTGTACGTGTGGCCATATCCTGTGTGAGTTTTGCAATGTCAGCTTGCCAATTGACTTCTACCTTACCTAGATGACACCTCGTTGCTCTTGCAAGAGGATTAGATTTGCTAAAGGCAAGCATAGAGATAGAGAATTAGGTGCCGCCATTACCTTTTTTTTTGTTTAGTCAACTATTCCTGCATGTATATTTAATTTTCTGTTACTTGGCTTCTGCAGTATGGCCCTATCGTGGATATCGACTTGAAAATTCCTCCAAGGCCTCCTGTCTTTGCTTTTGTTGAGGTAATGTGTTGTGGCCAGGGTTTTATTAAGAATATTTATTCTTGCTCAATTGTGTTCAGATTTACAGTATGTGTTATTTTCCTGTGACAGTTGTCTCAGTGTATGGGTGCCAACCTTTCTTTGGGGGGGAGGGGGGGGGGGATGCTAATTTTTTAAAAGCAAATTAGATTTGGTTTGTTGGTTGTTTTGCTTGTATTTCATAAAAATTAAATATGGGTGGCAAAAAAAAATTGAGGTGAGAGGGGCATGTTAACTTTTAGCAAATTAGATTTGTTTGTTCATTGTTTTGCTTGTATTCGATTAAATGTTTGCCATACATTGTGTCAATATTTTCTCCCAAGTTTTGTCAAAAGTCGTATGAATCAATCTTGAAATAAAAAAATTTGTGGTTTAGGACAACTTGATTATTCTATATCGGTTCTACAATAATATATATAACAAGATAACTCCATCCCTTCCCTAGAAACAACTTAGTTGCATAACCCCTTATAGTCATCTTACAACGCCCCATTTAAGTTCTCATGTATCATTTAATTGTCCTCAACCTACCTTAATTGTTCATCAAATCTTGACACATCTGAGGTCATACAGACATGCCCATATCACCTGCCATGTTGGAGTATGAGACCAGTAGGGACAGTAGCACTACCACCAATGGTCAGCAAGGACATAGTGAGGAAAGACGATTCTTGTGATAGAGGGGGAGACCAGGCTAGGTTTTCTAGTGGATCCCATGTGTTATTGTTGCTAGTATGTGAGTGATGTTGCAAGGAAATGAGACATGGACTTGACTTAATATCTTTGTCATTGGAGTCGGTCAGACGGATTTATCCATGCTTCCTGCCTCCTTTCCTACCTTGCTCAAAATGTTATTAATCAGCTAACTTGACACAATGATGCTCCCCTACAAACTAACTGAATTAACCACCTCCAAAAAAAAATTCTTCAATTCAAACTGACCATGACATAGAGGTGGTGTGATGCCAATATGGATGGACACCACAGCGTAGCCAAGGTGTGGAGCCGACGGACGACGGCCATGGCTTTAATATGATCGGGGTATTTTTTATTTAGAGACGGTTTTTTAGCTAGTAGAAGAATTGGTGTAGTTCTTTTGCTTCTATTTGTCAGATGAAGGAAGCTCACCATCAGTTTTTCTTGTGAATGATGTCCCCAACAAGTACATACTAAATATTAAAGACAACATAATACCACATCTTAGTCAAATTACACATTTTACACTCATCTTATTCATCTTGGTACTTTGGGTTTTATCAACATAAACATGGACACATCTAATCTTTGACAACTTCATGTGTCGAACGTCCTCTTTATGCAACATTAACACTTGCACTGCAAATGGAGTAGTCACCGATGACACTTAATGACATTGACCCCACCCCCTCTTTCATATGGACCCTACCACCACTAATTGTGGAGTGCCTATTCTCTCTTGAATGATATGCAAATGCAAAGACATAACTCCCAACTTTACTGACAAAGGAAACATGTCCGACTCTTTACTCGTGACTTAAGCATCGCTACATCATCAACCTTAGGTGAGTTATCAACATCCAGAAGTAATATTCTGTGGAACAATGTAATGAATAACATTTTAGGGATTCAAGTAGATATTGACGGCTTCTGACCTAGATTTGGCTTCAGCCGCGGTCCATAAATTATTGGTGGTGGTGGCTCTGGCTTGAATGCACAAGTACTTGTTTGAGATATGCAATCACGAGCAGTGTGAACACGAGCACGTGGCAAAAAAGATGTTAACCCACATACTTGTGAAGCCAACCTTTTTCCCTTTGGCGTCGATACAAACAGCAGGTGTATGAGAGTCACCCAGATGGCTGCTTCAGAAACTTGAACCAGAAACTTGCACTGACATTTTTTGCTGGCACATAACTGAACCAGAAACTTGCACTGACATTTTTTTGAACCAAACATCTTTTAGTGGCATGATCCTTATTTCCTAGATGTAACCATGTTTTATATTTGTATTTGGAGCACAACAACCCAAAAGTTCTTTTTTTCTACTCTCTAAAGTCTAAACTCCTACAATAAATTATGTTGTCTTAAGACTCATAAACTGTTCTTACATAAATTCAGCTACTAGAACCGAAAAGAGAGTTAGGAGAGAGAAAGCGGATCGGGCTCCCGCGGCGCTCGACTAGGCGTCTCGGGGGCGACCCAGCGCCGCCCGTCCGCTCCTCCACCGGCGTTGGCCCGCGCCGCCGCTGCCGCCGGCCCTCGCCGCGGTGGCGGCGGGCCCTGTCCCCAAGGGCGGGCGGGGATCCTCTGTCCGCGGCTCGCGCGGAGAGACCGGAAGCGCGGCGGCGGCCTCGGGTGGGTGGAGCTTGGCCGTGCTGCGATCGGCCGCGTGGGCGGCGTGGCGGCACGTTCCTGGTGGCGAGCGTGCGGGCGCCGGCGGCGGCCCCGGGTTTCATGGCGGTGGTGGCTGTGCATCCGATGGCGTGGCTCTGGTTGGCGCAGGCGACGGCGGGGTTCGATGGCTGCATGGGTGGACGCCGGGACGGCGGCCCCGGGCTGGGTGGCTGCTGGCGTGGTGGTCGGCGGCGTGGCGGCCGCTGTGGCTGCGAGGGCGGCATAGCGGCTGGACCGGGGAGCTCGCGCTGCTGCGGTCGACGGCTCGGCCTTGGACCCCCGTGTTGGCGTTCGTCGAAGCTCCCTCTCTGTGGCGGTTGGCGGCGCCCGCGGAGATCTTCTCGGCGAGCTTGGCCGACAGTAATGGTGTGACTCGGCTCTTCAGCCCCACGTGGTGCGGGTGGTGGTAGCGGAGTTCGCGGAGCTCCTTGGTCTGGTGGCGGTGGTGGCTTGTGTGCGGCGGTGGCGCCGCTTCTGCACATGAGGTGTGTCTGCGGAGTGCGGGCTGGCAGCGTTTTCGGTCTTCGTCTCGTTGTCCGGCCGCGTGAGGTTGTGGTGGTTCGTTTGCTCCGGGCGAAAGCCTGACCGCGCGGCGTCTGCGGATGTCGCCATCCTTCTTGGGGGGTGGTCGTGGAGCTCTACGACCTTCGCTGCCTCGGGTTCACATCTTCGGGTGAAAGCCTTGATCCCGTGGGATCGGACGACGGCGTCGTTTCTTCGTCGTTTCCCCTCTTGAGGGCGTCGTCTTGAAGTTGGTGATCCCTTTCGCGCCCTCCGGCGGCCTCGGCACACAGGGCATCTGGGTTGGCAGGATGTCAACCGGAGATGCGGGTGTTCCGGGTGGAGGCTTGAGTGGCAACGACGATGGTGGTGACCAAGGTTTGGTTGCGGCAAGGTCATGTTAGTCGGCTCCGTTCCGGCGTGTTCGAATGTCTTCGTGGTGGTCTCTCCTTGCTGTGAAGTCGAAGCCACCCTCGGGCGGTGTACGATGACCCTCGAGGGGCGGTTCAATGAAGGTCCTTTTCGGCGCTTGTCTTGCGCATCTCCTCTCCGAGGCTCGCCGTCAGAAGCGGAGCTGCCGGTCTCTCCTCGATTAGCCATCTGTTTGGCATAGGCCGGCTTGAGCTTCTTAGCTTTTGTGGGTAGCCAGGGTGGCTGGGTGTGCCCTTCTGGCGGAGTGTGTGTGGTTATGGGTGTGCTTTGGCACTGTTGTTGTTGGTTTTTGCCCGATTTTCTCCTAAAAACCGGGCACCTTCTTCTTAATGAATGGATGAGGCAAAGCTTTTGCCTCCGTTTCAAAAAAAAAATTCAGCTACTCGTTTGTACCTCCTTTTCAAAGGAAAGCCTGAAACCCTCATTGGCACATCATGCAAAACAACATGCTTTCCAGTATGCAAAATTTAACCAATGGGATACATCAGTTTTGCTGAGCATTCTACTTAATATACTTCTAAAATCATTGAAAGAAATCTTTTGGATAGCACCTCAGAGTTAACACCGAAGTGTGGCATGTTGCAGTTTGAAGACCCACGTGATGCTGACGATGCGATTTATGGCCGTGATGGATATGACTTTGATGGCCAGAGGTTGCGGGTAGGTGGACCTTGTATGAGTGTCCTTTTTTCCTTTTTAAAGATGGAAAATATATCTTAATTTTTCCTATCTTTACTTCTTCTTTTGTGAATTATCCAGGTGGAGTTAGCTCACGGTGGAAGAGGCGCTTCTTTTGATCGATCAAGCAGCTATAGCAGTTCTGGACGCCGTGGTGCAGCTAGACGTTCTGATTACCGTGGTTTGCATTTCTTACTTTAAGCTTCACAATATTGATTTTGAGATATCCCTGCTCTTATTATCTCTATTCACGGAGTACAGTTATGGTTACTGGATTACCTTCTTCAGCATCATGGCAAGATCTCAAGGTTTGTATGTGAACATAAGCTCTTGAAGTTCATCCTTCATGAATCTTAAATTTACTTCCGTTTTTCAGGATCATATGCGGCGAGCTGGTGATGTCTGTTTCTCTGATGTTTATCGTGAGGCTGGAGGTTAGTAATGACCACTTTTCAGTTCCTCTTTTGCCCCTTATGAGTTTTTGTATGAATTTGGGGCTGGTTGCTTAGATAGTATGAAACTCATAGTTCATTCAACCCGTGTTATCCTATAGAAATCTCAATAGCTGCTAAATTTTTTTTACATGCTGCAGCAATTACTGGAATAGTTGAATATACCAATTATGAAGATATGAAACATGCGGTAAGTTTAAATGTATCTTCTGTGTTGTCTTGTAGATGGTTGGTTTAGTAACTGACAAAGAGGTATGTTATACACAATCAGACATGCTCATGACCATATATGCTTACTAGTTGTATCTTGTAGATAAGGAAGCTTGATGATTCAGAGTTCCGTAATGCGTTCTCACGATCGTATATCAGGGTATGATTGTCTTCTGTTCTCCCCTTTTTTAGCTGTACTGGAATATATTCATGTTTGTCCCATCTGAACTGAAGATTTACATGTCTTAATGAACTTGTGCTGCTAATAGGTGAGGGAGTACAATACTAAGCGTAGCCGCTCTTACTCGAGAAGCAGAAGCCCCAGCTGCTCTTACTCGAGAAGCAGAAGTCGCAGTTATAGCAGGAGTCCTAGGTATGGTTTAGTTTCTTCATGCTCAAATTAGTTCATGATGGTACAGCTTAGATCTTAACATGTGCATATTCTTCGTTGATCCAAATCTAGAGCTGCTTCTCGGTCTCCGACACCTGTTAAAGCAAGGTATGGCCAGTTTCATTCCGGTAGGGATTGAAGTTTGACAACGCTAGCTATCTGCATCTTTGGTACCGAGAAAGCACACTAAAGAAATGATGCTGTCAGGTTCTTACTGTTTGTTCAGTAAGTATTTTGAATGATGTGATGAGCTTGTGTGGTCCCACTAAGGAACTGCAACGAAAAGAGCTGTTAACAAGAAGTAAAAAATGACCCGCAAAATAAAAAGAAAAAAGGAAAATGGCCTTTACCTTTTAACTTCTAGAATTCTGTTTTGGTTTGCTCCGTGTCTTACGTTTGCTGTACATTGTTTTTCCCGACACGGCCTTTTGAGATGGCAACTGGACTACAACCAGCGCTAGGAGGGCTGGCACTAAGCATGTATGCTATGGATTTTGTGGTATATTGGTATTACTACTGTTGACTTTAGCACTTCCATACTCAAATATACACCTGCCCTGGTTCTCAAATATAAACCTTAGATTTTGTTTTTAGATCACACATCTGTGCAACCAAAAAAAAAAGGTTTTTCCTTGTTGGATCAAAACCATCAATCCGTGGTGGCTGCATATTCCCTTAAACACATGCAGTTAACTCCTTTTTGAAAGGAAAAAAAGCATGTATTTTCGAATTTGTTTTGTGGTACAAAAAGACATGAACTGTGGTGTGGGGTGAGGACCTGCCCAGATTCCCACCCAAAATTTTGCAGTACATTCTGTTGCTCTCATATGCATAGGTGCAAATATATTGTGATCATACCATATGAATGCAAATTTGCTGATTCACAATTTTTTGGCCATGGGAATATTTTGCAGGTCATCATCAAGATCCTTATCACCAGCTGCTGTAAGTGTTTGAGAGAATTGAATCCTCTATTCAATAATTATTTCCATATTTTGACTCGAGTTTGTTGCAGCCCCCTCACGACAAGTCTGCGAGCAGGAGCCCCACCAGGAGCAGAAGTTTATCCCCATCTAAGTCTCCTGCATGCAGTGTACTTCATATTTCGACGCTCATCAAAATTTTATAATCTTCTAAGAATGTAGTGTAGTGATCAAATTCCTTTTCCTTGCAGGTGAGATCTGACTGAAGGCAAATGCATCTGAAGCGTCAAAAATCATATCACTGGAACTAAGAGAATGTAATATCGATTATGAATCCTCTGTTCTAAGAAATAGCATACCTATTCCTTATATTAAGAAAAAGAGTTGTCAGCCTTGTGGTTCCAGATCAATATGGTTCTTCGCTACTATGTTTTACTCCTGCACTTAGCAGTTGCCAGTATACAAAGTTGTTAACTCGTGGCTTTAAACTTTATGCTATTGTATCTTGTCACAAAAACTTTATGTTACAGTAGAGTTTATATATGCTTTTAATAATCTACTTCGACTTTTGTGGTTTCTTGTCACGAAAAACCCAACTGCCTTGGTCTATTATTGCTGCGTTTTTGGATCATTGATTGTGCAAAAGCTTTGGTATGTGCTGGTGTGGCCTTTATGGGCATAATTCAGCTCGCCTGGGTTGTTGCTATTTGGCTCCATGATCTATGTTCCCCTCCGGTGCTCCAGTGGTGCGTGGCTGGTTTCTGCCTGCCCGGATGTTGTTCCCCATGAAGTGGAGAAAAGAATGTATGCTGATCATATGTGCCTCTGGTCGCATTCAAGTGATGGCCCTATGTGGCTGGCCGGCTGTGGGAGAAGATTGGAAAGATAGCACATGCATGATTGTACGACTGGCCGAGAAGATTGGGAAGATAGCCCATGCATGATTGTACGACTTGGCAGTGACACGTTAGAGCTCGTTCCGATAAGATGTTCATAAGAGGACATAGGGGATGGCCCAAAGACCACAGAACTGGGGCAGACCGGCGGTCTCTGGGCTCTAGAGACGTACCGGTTCAGGACACTCAAGTGTGAAGATATTGCTCTTTAGAGGTGTCCGGCTTTGGTCGAGTCTGACACGGCTTTGTTGTTTGGTTTTAGGCGAGGCCCTCTTTGTATCGTGTTTGTATTGTGTGTGCGGTTGCTAGTCTTGGGATTAGTGTTGTAAGCCAAAAGGCTTTGTATTGGTTGTCGGTCTCTCCTTCTATGTGTCCTTTGAAAATATCTTCCATAAGAAGATTTTGCATCTTGCATGAGTAAGTTCGTGCAAAGCACGTGTGTAGCGCCTACAGAATTATGCCTGCAAAGTCCTGTGTTTTAGTCTTACTTCTTGTAGAGTTAAGAGATTCATGACCTCTAGTCATGGGCTCCTTGCACTGAACAATTAATTTGGTCAACACACTGTACCGGAGGAAAGAGTACAAGGTAGTTGACCTGTTGATGATAGTTGGGAGTAGACAGCAGCATCAAGTCCAATCCAACTGGGGAAAAAGCACAGAGCACACAGCGAGGAGTACGCCTCTTCACGCCACTGCACATGGCCGTCGAAAGTAACCAAGCACAGGAACCACATAAACGGCTCAGCGAACTCGCATGTTAGGCTAGTCCTCTTCCGGCGATTTACACAAAAATAACCCTTTTCTGAAACTATAGTACAGACTGACCCTCCGGGCAAACTATTTCACTCATCTAACCCTTTTGTGTGGCTTTCCTCCCATGGACGCCACACATGTCCGAGCGGCGTCAGTGTGGCCGGCGCCACTATCCATTCGACGTGGCGTCCTCGACGCTGAGGTGGTGCTCTAATCTGACGTGGCAGGATGTGTGGTGCCGCCCACATCGGCGCCACACTTTGAAAGTGTGGCGCCCGTGGCAAGGGTGCCACACATCCTATTATGTGTGCACAAAACATACTGTAAGACATTTCTCTAGGGACTTGGCCGTTTTGGCGACCCTATTTATGTGGCGCCGATGTCATGGGCGCCACACCTCACCATGTGGCGCCGAAGGCACGGGCGCCACACAAAGAGGCTCGCAAAAACGGCTAAGGACTAATCGTCCGAAGCCCCTGGATGTTTTCGACCCAAAAGTTGATATAAGTTGACATGTGTGGCGCCGACGCCATGGGCGCCACACAGTGCAGTGTGGCGCCAGTGGGACGGGCGTCACACATTGACTTGTGTTAAAACCATGAAAAATCCTACCATATTCCAACAGTTTTGAATACAACATTGCACAGAATATGTACGACACAACATAATGGTTGAAATAACAAATAAGGTTCGACGACATTCCAATTACAATAAGGTTCAACGACATGAAGGTTCGAGAAGATCAAGGTTCACACAACATCATGGTTCGACAACATAAAGGTGCATCCTATTGGCCCTCTCCCTCGCTATTTGAGCAAGTTGCCAGTTCTTCTGGAATTTTTCCCTCCATAGACGGTCCCGTCCGGCCTTGATCTTCTCATTCCTCTTCTTCTCGCGCCATATGTATTGCTGATACTCCCTTTGCATACGGGCACGCTCGGCCATCTTGTTGTCTTCCTCCTCCTTCTTCTTCCTCTCAAGTTCTTCATTCTCCCTCTTCTGCACCGTCCTTACCGCCTCTTTCGGCTTCCTTAGCCGTCAAGCCATCCTCGTCAACTTCCTCTTCGGGTCCATCATCATCCGAGTCCGACGCATAGCATCGGGAATAAGGAATGGAGTGGTCCATCTCCTCTTGCGTCAAATATTTATCCAAATCACCGACATTGTTGTCATTCATCTCGAAACCATCATCACCATCGTCATGCTCGTCATACTCATTCTCCAACGGAGCTTGTTGGGCAATGGAAGATTGGACAATGGGAGATTGGGTGGCTTCTTCTTGGCTCATGGGTGGTGGATGATACGTCTCAAACGTATCTATAATTTCTTATGTTCCATGCTAGTTTTATGACAATACTCACATGTTTTATATATATTTTATATTATTTTGATGCATTTTCCGGCACTAACCTATTAACAAGATGCCGAAGCGCCAGTTCCTGTTTTCTGTTGTTTTTGGTTTCAGAAATCCTACACAGGAAATATTCTCGGAATTGGACGAAACAAAAGCCCATGGTCTTATTTTCCACGGAGCCTTCCAGAAGTCCGAAGAGGAGACGAAGAGGGGCGACGAGGCGGCCACACCCTAGGGGGGCGCGGCCCCACCCCTGGCCGCGCCGCCCTATGGGGTGGGCCCCTCGAGCGTCCCCCGACTCTGCCCCTTCGCCTATTTATTCTCCCTGTCGCGAAAACCCTAGTACCGAGAGCCACGATACGAGAAAACATACTGAGACGCCGCCGCCGCCAATCTCATCTCGGGGGATTCAGGAGATTGCCTCCGGCACCCTGCCGGAGAGGGGAATCATCACCGGAGGGCTCTACATCACCATGCCCGCCTCCGGATTGATGCCTGAGTAGTTCATCCTTGGACTATGGGTCCATAGCAGTAGCTAGATGGTTGTCTTCTCCTCTTGTGCTATCATGTTTAGATCTTGTGAGCTGCCTATCATAATCAAGATCATCTATTTGTAATGCTACATGTTGTGTTTGTTGGGATCCGATGAATATGGAATACTATGTCAAGTTGATTATTGATCTATCATATATGTGTTGTTTACGATCTTGCATGCTCTCCGTTGCTAGTAGAGGCTCTGGCCAAGTTGATACTTGTGACTCCAAGAGGGGGTATTTATGCTAGATAGTGGGTTCATGCCTCCATTGAATCTGGGACAGTGACAGAAAGTTCTAAGGTTATGGATGTGCTGTTGCCACTAGGGATAAAACATCAATGCTTTGTCTAAGGATATTTGTATTGTTTACATTACGCACAGTATTTAATGCAATTGTCTGTTGTTTGCAACTTAATACTGGAAGGGGTGCGGATGCTAACCCGAAGGTGGACTTTTTAGGCATAGATGCATGTTGGATGCGGTCTATGTTCTTTGTCGTAATGCCCTAAGTAAATCTCATATTAGTCATCATGATATGTATGTGCATTGTTATGCCCTCTCTATTTGTCAATTGCCCAACTGTAATTTGTTCACCCAACATGCTATTTATCTTATTGGAGAGACACCACTAGTGAACTGTGGACCCCGGTCCATTCTTTTACATCTGAAATACAATCTACTACAATCATTGTTCTCTGTTGTTCTTTTAATCCTTTGTTTACTGCAAGCCGGTGAGATTGACAACCTCACTGTTAAGTTGGGGCAAAGTATCTTGATTGTGTTGTGCAGGTTCCACGTTGGCGCCGGAATCCCTGGTGTTGCGCCGCACTACACTCCTTCACCAACAACCTTCACGTGGCCTTCATCGCCTACTGGTTCGATAAACCTTGGTTTCTTACTGAGGGAAACTTGCTGTTGTACGCATCACACCTTCCTCTTGGGGTTTCCAACGGACGTGTGCTTCACGCGTCATCAAGCTAATTTCTGGCGCCGTTGCCGGGGAGATCAAGACACGCTGCAAGGGGAGTCTCTCACACCCAATCTCTTTACTTTGTTTATTGTCTTTCTTTGCTTTATTTTATTTTCTGTCTTGTTTGCTTTCTTTATATCAAAAACACAAAAAAATTAGTTACTTGTTTTACTTTACTTAATTTAGTTTGCTTTACTTATTTTTATTGCTGTTAAAATGAATACTCCTGAGAATACTAAGTTGTGTGATTTCACTAGCACCAATAATAATGATTTTATATGCACTCCTATTGCTCCACCTGCTACTACAGCAGAATTTTATGAAATTAAACCTGCTTTACTAAATCTTGTTATGAGAGAGCAATTTTCTGGTGTTAGTACTGATGATGTTGCTGCCCATCTTAATAATTTTGTTGAACTTTGTGAAATGCAAAAGTATAAGGATGTAGATGGGGATATTATAAAACTGAAATTGTTTCCTTTCTCCTTAAGAGGAAGAGCTAAAGACTGGTTGCTATCTTTGGCTAAGAATAGTATTGATTCATGGACTAAATGTAAAGATGCTTTCATTGGTAGATATTATCCTCCTGCTAAAATTATATCTTTGAGAAGTAGCATAATGAATTTTAAGCAATTGGATAATGAACATGTTGCCCAAACATGGGAAAGAATGAAATCTTTGGTAAAGAATTGCCCTACCCATGGACTGACTACTTGGATGATCATCCAAACCTTTTATGCAGGATTGAATTTTTCTTCAAGGAACCTATTGGATTCAGCTGCTGGAGGTACTTTTATGTCCATCACTTTGGCTGCTGCAACAAAGCTTCTTGATGATATGATGATCAACTACTCTGAATGGCACACTGAAAGGACTCCTCAAGGAAAGAAGGTAAATTCTGTTGAAGAAACCTCCTCCTTGAGTGATAAGATCGATGTTATTATGTCTATGCTTGTTAATGGTAGATCTAATGTTGATCCTAATAATGTTCCTTTAGCTTCATTGGTTTCTCAAGAAGAACATGTTGATGTGAACTTCATTAAAAGTAATAATTTCAAGAACAATGCTTATAGGAATAATTTTGGTAACAACTATAGGCCATATCCTTCTAATAATGGTAATGGTTATGGTAAATCTTACAACAATAGTAGGAGTGTACCCTCTGGTCTTGAAGTCATGCTTAAAGAATTTATTAGTACACAAACTGCTTTTAACAAATCTGTTGAGGAAAAGCTTGGTAAAATTGATGTTCTTACTTCTAAGGTTGATAGTCTTGCTGCTGATGTTGATCTTTTAAAACTGAAAGTTATGCCTAATGAAGATAAAGATATTAAGTCATTTGCTACAGCAAACGCTATCCAAGTTCGAATTAATGACAATATTAGAATGATGGCTGAATTGCACGCTAGGTGGGAAAGAGAAGAAAAATTTGCTAAAGAGAATAATGTAGCTAAAGTTTGGATTATTACCACCACTAGTAATGTTAATGCTTCACATGTTTCTAAACCTCCTACTATCAATGGTAAAATAATTTGTGTTGGCAATGTTTCTACTTCTAATACAAAGCATGCAAAATTGCCTGAAATCATTAAATCAAGTTTGTGATAAGAGTGCTGAAATTTTTCAGAGTATTGGGGACAATGATCCCATTGCTTTAGATCATAATGGTTTTGATTTTGATAATTGTCATATCACTGAAGTTATTAAGTTCTTGCAAAAACTTGCTAGAAGTCCTAATGCTAGTGCTATAAACTTGGCCTTTACAAAACATATTATAAATGCTCTCATTAAAGCTAGAGAAGAGAAATTAAAACTTGAAACTTCTATTCCTAGGAAGTTGGAAGATGGTTGGGAACCCATCATTAAAATGAAGGTCAATGATTTTGATTGTAATGCTTTATGTGATCTTGGTGCAAGTATTTCCGTTATGCCTAAGAAACTCTATGATATGCTTGACTTGCCACCATTGAAATATTGTTATTTGGATGTTAATCTCGCTGATAATTCTATAAAGAAACCTTTGGAGAGGATTGATAATGTTCACATTACGGTTAAAAATAACCTTGTCCCCGTTGATTTTGTTGTCTTGGATATTGAATGCAATGCATCTTGTCCTATTATTTTGGGAAGACCCTTTCTTCGAACTGTTGGTGCTATTATTGATATGAAAGAAGGAAATATTAAATATCAATTCCCTCTTAAGAAAGGTATGGAACACTTCCCTAGAAAGATAATGAAGTTTCCTTTTGATTCTATCATTAGAACAAATTATGATGTTGATGCTTCTTCTCTTGATGTTACTTGATTTACACTTTCTGCGCCTAGCTGAAAGGCGTTAAAGAAAAGCGCTTATGGGAGACAACCCATTATTTTATTTCTGCAATTTTTGCTTTATATTTGAGTCAAGGTGCTTGTTACTACTGTAGCAATACCTTTGTATCTTTACTTTATTGCATTGTTGTGCCAAGTAAAGTCTTTGATAGTAAGGTTGATACTAGATTTGGATTTCTGCGCAGAAACAGATTTCTAGCAGTCACGAATTTGAGTAGATCTCTCTGCAGGAAACTCAGAAAAATCTGCGAAAATTCATGAGTGATCCTCAGATATGTACGCAACTTTCATTCAATTTGAGCTTCTTCATCTAAGCAGATTAAGTGCCTCTAAAAAATTTGTCTTTACGGACTGTTCTGTTTTGACAGATTCTGCCTTTTATTTTATATTGCCTCTTTTACTGTGTTCGAGTGGATTTCTTTGCTCCATTAAATTTCTGTAATCTTGGGTAATGTCCAGAAGTGTTGGGAATGATTGTGTCCTCTCTGAACATGTGAATTTTTGATTATGCACTAACCCTCTAATGAGATTGTTTTGAGTTTGGTGTGGAGGAAGTTTTCAAGGATCAAGAGAGGAGGATGATATAATACGATCAAGAAGAGTGAAAAGTCTAAGCTTGGGGATGCCCCCGTGGATCATCCCTGCATATTTCAAGAAGACTCAAGCATCTAAGCTTGGGGATGCCCAAGGCATCCCCTTCTTCATCAACAACTTATCAGGTCACCTCTAGTGAAACTATATTTTTATTCCATCACATCTTATGTGCTTTACTTGGAGCGTCTGTATGCTTTTATTTTTGTTTTTGTTTGAATAAATTCGGATCCTAGCATTCCTTGTGTGGGAGAAAGACACGCTCCGCTTTTTCATATTGAACACTGGTGTTTGATACGTCTCCAACGTATCTATAATTTCTGATGTTCCATGCTAGTTTTATGACAATACCTACATGTTTTGTTCACACTTTATATCGTTTTGATGCATTTTCTGGAACTAACCTGTTAACAAGATGCCGAAGCGCCAGTTCCTGTTTTCTGCTGTTTTTGGTTTCAGAAATCTTACACAGGAAATATTCTCGGAATTGGACAAAATTAATACCCACGATCTTATATTTCACGGAAGCTTCCAGAGAGCCAGAGAGGGACCAGAGGGGAGCCCTGGGGGCCCCACCCCACCTGGCGGCGTGGCCAAGGGGGTGCCCCCCTATGGTGTGGGTCCCCCAGGACCCCTCCGAGACTGCCCTTCCACCTACTTAAAGCCTCCGTCGTGAAAACCCTAAAAACATAAGCCACGATACGAGAAAAGTTCCAGAGCCGCCGCCATCGCGAAGCCAAGATTCGGGGGACAGAAGTCTCTGTTCCGGCACGCCGCCGGGACGGGGAAGTGCCCCCGGAAGGCATCTCCATCGACACCATCGCCATCTTCATCGCCGCTGCTGCTTCCCATGATGAGGAGGGAGTAGTTCTCCCCCGAGGTTGAGGGCTCTACCGTAGCTATGTGGTTCATCTCTCTCTTTGTGATCTAGTTGAATATCATCTATGTGCTACTCTAGTGATGTTATTAAAGTAGTCTATTTCTCCTCCATGATGTAATGTTGACAGTGTATGCATCATGTAGTACTTGGTATAAGCTATGATTGTGATCTCTTGTAGATTATGAAGTTAACTATTACTATGATAGTATTGATGTGATCTATTCCCCCTTTCATAGCCTGACGGTGACGGTGTGCATGCTATGTTAGTACTCGGTCTAAATTGCGTTGGTCTATTATGCACTCTAAGGTTACTTAAATATGAACTCCGGATGTTGTGGAGCTTGTTAACTCCGGCTTGAGGGAGCTCTTGTAGCCCTACACAATGAATGGTGTTTGTTATCCAACAAGAGAGTGTAGAGTAGTTTTATTATGTGATCATTGTTGAGAGTGTCCACTAGTAAAAGTAGGATCCTTAGGCCTTGTTTCCGAATATTGAATCTCCGTTTATTTATTGTTTTACCGCATGTTTACTTGCTGCCATCTTTATTTCAGATTGCTATTACTACTCATAATCATCCATATTACTTGTATTTCACTATCTTTTCGCCGAACTAGTGCACCTATACATCTGACAAGTGTATTAGGTGTGTTGGGGACACAAGAGACTTCTTGTATCGTAATTGCAGGGTTGCTTGAGAGGGATATCTTTGAACTCTACCTCCCTGAGTTCGATAAACCTTGGGTGATTCACTTAAGGGAAACTTGCTGCTGTTCTACAAACCTCTGCTCTTGGAGGCCCAACACTGTCTACAGGAATAGAAGCGTGCGTAGACATCAAGCTATTTTCTGGCGCCATTGCCGGGGAGGTAAGGTAAAAGGTATTCACATCCTCCGACTACTAAGCTATTTCCTAGCACTGTTGCCGGTGTGTGAGTGCTCGAAGCTATTTCCTTTAGATCCTGCAATTGCATCTTTTTGTTTCTTGTTTTTGTTTTTCACTAGTTAGGCATAATGGAAAACAACAGTGAGCTTTTTAATCTATTTCCTGAGTTAAGACATGGATTGTTTGATGCGAAAATTAAAAAACCTATGGAACCTTATTTGCATGATAGTAGCAATGATATTAGCATGAACTCTTTGAACAATATTATTGCTAAAGCTATGGAAGAATTTAAGCTTGGGGAAGCTGGTTGTGATATTTTTAGTCCCCCAAGTTTTGAGGAGAAAATTTTCTTTGATGATACTTTGCCTCCCATTTATGATAATTATAATGATAGTGGTATTTTGGTGCCACCTACTATGGAGGATAAAGTTTATTATGATTATACCATGCCTGCAATTTATGATGATTACAATGATGGTTGTGATAGTTTTACTCCCACTATTACTAATAAAATTGATTATGCTTATGTGGAGAGTAATGATACTTTTATGCATGTGAATAAGAATGCTTTATGTGATAGTTATATTGTTGAGTTTGTTCATGCTGCTATTGGAAATTATTATGAGAGAGGAAAATATGGTTGTAGAAATTTTCATGGTACTAAAACACCTCTCTACATGCTGAAAATTTTGAAGTTACTCGTGTTTTATCTTCCTATGCTTGTCACTTTGTTCTTCATGAATTTATTTGTGTACAAGATTCCTTTTCATAGGAAGTGGGTTAGGCTTAAATTTGTTTCATACTTGCTTTTTGATGCTCTCTTTGCTTCAACTCTCATCCTTATGTGAGCGTCATTAAAATTAGTGAGCCCATCTTAATGGCTATAAAGAAAGCACTTCTTGAAAGATAACCCATTTTTTTTTCATTTTTGCTACTATTTTGTTGTGTCTTGGAAATTGTTACTACTGTAGCAACCTCTCCTTATCTTTATTTTATTGCATTGTTGTGCCAAGTAAAGTCTTTGATAGTAGAGTTGATACTAGATTTGGATTACTGCGCAGAAACAGATTTCTTACTGTCACGAAATTGAGCAGCCCCGTCTGTACGTAACTCAGAAAAATCTGCCAATTTACGTGCGTGATCCTCAGATATGTACGCAACTTTCATCCAATTTGAGCATTTTCATCTGAGCAAGTTAAGTGCCCCAGAAAAATTCGTCTTTACGGACTGTTCTGTTTTGACAGATTCTGCCTTTTATTTCGCATTGCCTCTTTTGCTATGTTTGATGGATTTCTTTGTTCCATTAACTTTCAGTAGCTTTGTGCAATGTTCAGAAGTGTTAAGAATGATTATGTCACCTCTGAATATGTGAATTTTTGATTATGCACTAACCCTCTAATGAGTTTGTTTTGAGTTTGGTGTGGAGGAAGTTTTCAAGGATCAAGAGAGGAGGATGATACAATATGATCAAGGAGAGTGAAAACTCTAAGCTTGGGGATGCCCCCGTGGTTCATACCTGCATATTTCAAGAAGACTCAAGCGTCTAAGCTTGGGGATGCCCAAGGCATCCCCTTCTTCATCAACAACTTATCAGGTCACCTCTAGTGAAACTATATTTTTATTCCGTCACATCTTATGTGCTTTACTTGGAGCGTCTGTGTGCTTTTATTTTTCGTTTTTTTATTTTTATTCTCTGAATAAATTCATGCTTGTGTGGGAGAGAGACACGCTCCGTTGTTGCATATGAACACATGTGTTCTTAGCTTTACTTTTAATGTTCATGGCGAAGGTTGAAACTGCTTCGTTCATTGTTATATGGTTGGAAACAGAAAATGCTTCATGTGGTAATTGGTATAATGTCTTGAATAATTTGATACTTGGCAATTGTTGTGCTCAAATAGATCATGTTTAAGCTCTTGCATCATGTACTTTGCACCTATTAATGAATAACTACCATAGAGCTTGTTGAAATTTGGTTTGCATGATTGGTCTCTCTAAAGTCTAGATATTTTCTGGTGAGGGTTTGAACAACAAGGAAGACAGTGTAGAGTCTTATAATGCTTGCAATATGTTCTTATGTAAGTTTTGCTGTATCGGTTCATACTTGTGTTTGCTTCAAACAACCTTGCTAGCCTAAGTCTTGTATTGAGAGGGAATACTTCTCGTGCATCCAAATCCTTGAGCCAAAAACTATGCCACTTGTGTCCACCATACCTACCTACTACATGGTATTTCTCTACCATTCCAAAGTAAATTGCTTGAGTGCTACCTTTAAAATTCCATTCTTTGTCTTTGCAATATATAGCTCATGGGAAAATAGCCTTAAAAACTTTGTGGTATTGAATATGTACTTATGTATCTTATTTCTTATAAGTTGCTTGTTGAGCGGTAACCATGTTTCTGGGGACGCCATCAACTATTACACCTTTGTTGAATATCATGTGAGTTGCTATGCATGTTTGTCTTGTCTGAAGTAAGGGTGATTTATCATGATCAAATGGTTTGAGTATGCATATTGTTAGAGAAGAACATTGGGTCGCTAACTAAAGCCATGAATCATGGTGGAAGTTTCAGTTTGGACATTAATCCTCAATCTCTTATGAGAATGTTATCTATTGTTGAATGCTTATGCATTAAAGAGGAGTCCACTATCTGTTTTCTATGTTGTCCCGGTATGGATGTCCTTAGTTGAGATCTATCAAAAATGAGAAATCAAATGTGATCTATCTCATTGGACCTTTGTACAGGCGGCATAGAGGTACCCCTTTGTGACACTTGGTTGAAACATATGTTATGCAATGATAATCCATGTAAATCCAAGCTAATTAGGACAAGGTGGGAGCACTATTGGTAATCTATGCATGAGGCTTGCTACTTATAGGATGTATTATGCATAACACATATGAATTATTACTACCATTGACAAAATTGTTTCTATGTTTTCAAAATGAAAAGCTCTAGCACAAAAATAGTAATCCATGCTTCCCTCTGCGAAGGGCCCATTCTTTTACTTTATGTTGAATCAGTTTACCTACTTCTTTCTATCTTAGAAGCAAACACTTGTGTCAACTATGTGCATTGATTCTTACATGTTTACCTATTGCACTTGTTATATTGCTTTATGATGACAACTATCCATGAGATATACATGTTACAAGTTGAAAGCAATTGCTGAAACTTAATCATCCTTTGTGTTGCTTCAAAACTTTCTACTAAGAATTTATTGCTTTATGAGTTAACTCTTATGCAAGACTTATTGATGCTTGTCTTGAAAGTACTATTCATGAAAAGTCTTTGCTATATGATTCAGTTGTTTAGTCATTGTCTTTACCATTGCTTTGAATCACTTCATTCATCTCATATGCTTTACAATAGTATTGATCAAGATTATGTTGGTAGCATGTCACTTCAGAAATTATCCTTGTTATCGTTTACCTACTCGAGGGCGAGTAGGAACTAAGCTTGGGGATGCTGATACGTCTCCAACGTATCTATAATTTCTGATGTTCCATGCTAGTTTTATGACAATACCTACATGTTTTGTTCACACTTTATATCGTTTTGATGCATTTTCCGGAACTAACCTATTAACAAGATGCCGAAGCGCAAGTTCCTGTTTTCTGCTGTTTTTGGTTTCAGAAATCTTACACAGGAAATATTCTCGGAATTGTACAAAATTAATACCCACGATCTTATATTTCACGGAAGCTTCCAGAGAGCCAGAGAGGGACCAGAGGGGAGCCCTGGGGGCCCCACCCCACCTGGCGGCGCGGCCAAGGGGGGAGGGCGCCCCCCTATGGTGTGGGTCCCCCAGGACCCCTCCGAGGCTGCCCTTCCGCCTACTTAAAGCCTCTGTTGCGAAAACCCTAAAAACATAAGCCACGATACGAGAAAAGTTCCAGAGCCGCCACCATCGCGAAGCCAAGATTCGGGGGACAGAAGTCTCTGTTCCGGCACGCCGTCGGGATGGGGAAGTGCCCCCGGAAGGCATCTCCATCGACACCACCGCCATCTTCATCGCCGCTGCTGCTTCCCATGATGAGGAGGGAGTAGTTCTCCCCCGAGGCTGAGGGCTCTACCGTAGCTATGTGGTTCATCTCTCTCTTTGTGATCTAGTTGAATATCATCTATGTGCTACTCTAGTGATGTTATTAAAGTAGTCTATTCCTCCTCCATGATGTAATGTTGACAGTGTGTGCATCATGTAGTGCTTGGTATAAGCTATGATTGTGATCTCTTGTAGATTATGAAGTTAACTATTACTATGATAGTATTGATGTGATCTATTCCCCCTTTCATATCCTGACGGTGATGGTGTGCATGCTATGTTAGTACTCGGTCTAAATTGCGTTGGTCTATTATGCACTCTAAGGTTACTTAAATATGAACTCCGGATGTTGTGGAGCTTGTTAACTCCGGCTTGAGGGAGCTCTTGTAGCCCAACACAATGAATGGTGTTTGTTATCCAACAAGAGAGTGTAGAGTAGTTTTATTATGTGATCATTGTTGAGAGTGTCCACTAGTGAAAGTAGGATCCCTAGGCCTTGTTTCCGAATATTGAATCTCCGTTTATTTACTGTTTTACCGCATGTTTACTTGCTGCCATCTTTATTTCAGATTGCTATTACTACTCATAATCATCCATATTACTTGTATTTCACTATCTCTTCGCTGAACTAGTGCACCTATACATCTGACAAGTGTATTAGATGTGTTGGGGACACAAGAGACTTCTTGTATCGTAATTGCAGGGTTGCTTGAGAGGGATATCTTTGAAATCTACCTCCCTGAGTTCGATAAACCTTGGGTGATTCACTTAAGGGAAACTTGCTGCTGTTCTACAAACCTCTGCTCTTGGAGGCCCAACACTGTCTACAGGAATAGAAGCGTGCGTAGACATCAGTGTTCTTAGCTTTACTTTTAATGTTCATGGCGAAGGTTGAAAACCGCTTCGTTTATTGCTATTTGGTTGGAAACGGAAAATGCTTCATGTGGTAATTGGTATATTATCTTGAATAATTTGATACTTGGCAATTGTTTTGAGCTCTCAAATAGATCATGTTTAAGCTCTTGCATCATGTAGTTTGAACCTATTAGTGGAGAATTACTGGAGAGCTTGTTGAAATTTGGTTTGCATGATTGGTCTCTCTAAAGTCTAGATATTTTCTGGTAAAGGTGTTTGAAAAACAAGGAAGACAGTGTAGAGTCTTATAATGCTTGCAATATGTTCTTATGTAAGTTTTGCTGTACCGGTTCATACTTGTGTTTGCTTCAAACAAGCTTGCTAGCCAAAGCCTTATACTGAGAGGGAATGCTTCTCGTGCATCCAAAACCTTGAGCCAAAACTTATGCCATTTGTGTCCACCATAACTACCTACTATGTGGTATTTCTCTGCCATTCCAAAGTAAATTGCTTGCGTGCTACCTTTAAAATTTCATTCCTTGTCTTTGGAATATATAGCTCATGGGAAAGTAGCTTAAAAATTATTGTGTTAAAGAATATGTCGCTTATGTATCTTATTTCTTATAAGTTGCTTGTTGAGCGGTAACCATGTTTCTGGGGACGCCATCAACTGTTACACTTTTGTTGAATATCATGTGAGTTGCTATGCATGTTCGTCTTGTCTGAAGTAAGGGTGATTTGCCATGATTAAATGGTTTGAGTATGCATATTGTTAGAGAAGAACATTGGGCCGCCAACCAAAGCCATGTATCATGGTGGAAGTTTCAGCTTGGACATTAATCCTCAATCTCTTATGAGAATATTATCTGTTGTTGAATGCTTAAGCATTAAAGAGGAGTCCATTATCTGTTTTCTATGTTGTCCCGGTATGGATGTCCTCAAGTTGAGATCTATCAAAATCAAGAAATCAAATGCGATTTATCTCCTTGGACCTTTGTACAGGTGGCATAGAGGTACCCCTTTGTGACACTTGGTTGAAACATATGTAATGCAATGATAATCCATGGAAATCTGAGCTAATTAGGACAAGGTGCGAGCACTATTGGTATTCGATGCATGAGGCTTGCAACTTATAGGATGTTTTATGCATAACACATATGAATTATTACTACCGTTGACAAAATTGTTTCCATGTTTTCAAAATAAAAGCTCTAGCACATGAGTAATCCCTGCTTCCCTCTGCGAAGGGCCTTTCTTTTACTTTATGTTGAGTCAGTTTACCTACTTCTTTCTATCTTAGAAGTAAACACTTGTGTCAACTGTGTGCATTGATTCTTACATACTTGCTTGTTTGCACTCATCATATTACTTTGTGTTGACAATTATCCATGAGATATACATGTTGAAGTTGAAAGCAACTGCTGAAACTTATATCTTCCTTTGTGTTGTTTCAAAACCTTCTATTAAGAATTTATTGCTTTATGAGTTAACTCTTATGCAAGACTTATTGATGTTTGTCTTGAAAGTACTATTCATGAAAAGTCTTTGCTATATGATTCAGTTGTTTAGTCATTATCTTCACCATTGCTTTGAATCACTTCATTCATCTCATATGCTTTACAATAGTATTGATCAAGATTATGATAGTAGCATGTCACTTCAGAAATTATCCTTGTTATCGTTTACCTACTCGAGGGCGAGTAGGAACTAAGCTTGGGGATGCTTGATACGTCTCAAACGTATCTATAATTTCTTATGTTCCATGCTAGTTTTATGACAATACTCACATGTTTTATATACACTTTATATCATTTTGATGCATTTTCTGGCACTAACCTATTAACAAGATGCTGAAGCGCCAGTTCCTGTTTTTTGTTGTTTTTGGTTTCAGAAATCCTACACAGGAAATATTTTCGGAATTGGATGAAACAAAAGCCCACGGTCTTATTTCCCACGGAGCCTTCCAGAAGTCCGAAGAGGAGACGAAGAGGGGCGACGAAGCGGCCACACCCTAGGGGGGCGCGGCCCCACCCCTGGCCGCGCCGCCCTATGGGGTGGGCCCCTCGAGCGTCCCCCGACTCTGCCCCTACGCCTATTAATTCTCTTCGTCGCGGAAACCCTAGTACTGAGAGTCACAATACGAGAAAACATACTGAGACGCCGCCGCCGCCAATCCCATCTCGGGGGATTCAGGAGATCGCCTCCGGCACCCTGCCGGAGAGGGGAATCATCACCGGAGGGCTCTACATCACCATGCCCGCCTCCGGACTGATGCGTGAGTAGTTCATCCTTGGACTATGGGTCCATAGCAGTAGCTAGATGGTTGTCTTCTCCTCTTGTGCTATCATGTTTAGATCTTGTGAGCTGCCTATCATGATCAAGATCATCTATTTGTAATGCTACATGTTGTGTTTGTTGGGATCCGATGAATATGGAATACTATGTCAAGTTGATTATTGATCTATCATATATGTGTTGTTTATGATCTTGCATGCTCTCTGTTGCTAGTAGAGGCTCTGGCCAAGTTGATACTTGTGACTCCAAGAGGGGTTATTTATGCTAGATAGTGGGTTCATGCCTCCATTGAATCTGGGACAGTGACAGAAAGTTCTAAGGTTATGGATGTGCTGTTGCCACTAGGGATAAAACATCAATGCTTTGTCTAAAGATATTTGTATTGTTTACACATTACGCACAATACTTAATGCAATTGTCTGTTGTTTGCAACTTAATACTGGAAGGGGTGCGGATGCTAACCCGAAGGTGGACTTTTTAGGCATAGATGCATGCTGGATAGCGGTCAATGTTATTTGTTGTAATGCCCTAAGTAAATCTCATATTAGTCATCATGATATGTATGTGCATTGTTATGCCCTCTCTATTTGTCAATTGCCCAACTGTAATTTGTTCACCCAACATGCTATTTATCTTATTGGAGAGACACCACTAGTGAACTGTGGACCCCGGTCCATTCTTTTACATCTGAAATACAATCTACTGCAATCATTGTTCTCTGTTGTTCTTTGCAAACAAACATCATTCTCCACACCATACGTTTAATCCTTTGTTTACTGCAAGCCGGTGAGATTGACAACCTCACTGTTAAGTTGGGGCAAAGTATTTTGATTGTGTTGTGCAGGTTCCACGTTGGCGCCGGAATCCCTGATGTTGCGCCACACTACACTCCTTCACCAACAACCTTCACGTGGCCTTCATCTCCTACTGGTTCGATAAACCTTGGTTTCTTACTGAGGGAAACTTGATGTTGTACGCATCACACCTTCCTCTTGGGGTTCCCAACGGACGTGTGCTTCACGCGTCATCAGTGGACTCCTCTCTTGAACGGGGGAGGAGGGCCGATTAAGGTCAAGCTCGATACGAGAATCAATCATCTTGGTTGCAAACAACTCCAAAGCCTTGTCTTGTGACCCTGTTGGCGTCCGAAACCCACCGGCAAGCAACGGCTGGCAACACGAAGAGCCGGGAACAACTCAGAGCTGCGGCTGGCCCTGGTCCCTCACGCGACGGCCCGCAAAGACTCTGCACACACGTCCGATGCTGGTGCAAGGGCGTGCCACCTGACCTATACCTGGTCAGGAAGGTGATGGATTTGCTTCGCTTAGGTTTCCTGCATGGCATACACGTAAACATTAAATACGAGCCTCGATCGGCTCTCGTGTTTTCCGTGAATCGGCTCAAGGAGCCGATCCACCCATGATTCGTAAAGGGTTTACGATAGCATGGTGGTCCTGCTTGATCAACATAAAGCTAAAACGATCTACAACGATTTAGGGTTTTCACCGCATAATCGGAACATCCTACTCGTGATTGAGCCTAGCAGCCACGCACGGTGTCAATAAACCAACCCTATATAAGGCCTAAAAACCAACATGAAGTTGATCCCCGGAACATCTTATCTAGGGTTAGCAAACTGCACCCTACGTGCCACCGGATCCTTCAACCCGTTTGCAAGGCCTAACTATGCAGATATTAAAATAATCCTTGAAGAACAAGGAACAATCATAACGGATCGGATCTACTAAATAATGATCAAGCAAGGTGCCGCCCTTACACCTAAGAAAGGTGTAAGGACGGCTAGACGTCTAAGGGTTGCATGAACGAAAGCATGTAGCAAGGTAAAACGATGCTAACCCTAACACATCTATGATAACTACGTTGCTCGCCATCAAAAAGGCTTCAGCACGAGCAACGCATGAACAATGAATAAACCTATACTGCCTAGATCGCAAGATGCGATCTAGGCAGCATGATGCTTACCCGGAAGAAACCCTCAAAACAAGGGGTCGGCGATGCGCCAAGATTGGTTTGTGATGAACGTGATTGTTGTTTATCTCGATAACCCTAGATACATATTTATAGTCCGTAGACTTTCTAACGTGGGAATAATCCCAACCGTGCACGAGTCAAGTTTTATCTAAACGACACGTATCCTACTATATTTACAGATACACGGGCAAATTAGCCCAAACTCGTTATTCAAGGCCGATTCACGTATATTCTTCGATGTATATTCTTCAAGCCCATCTTGATCGCGGCCCACCTCTGACTCGGTCAAATTCTAGTGATAACACATGCCCCCCTGGTTTTGGAATTGATAATTCCAAAATCACTCTGTCTTTCCTTCGTCGGGTCATGTCGTAGCAGAGCAGAACCATCGCAGTATCCTTCATCACGATGCCTTGCCTTCTCAACTTCTCCGCGTGACTTGGCAGTTTTTTTTTCTTTTTCTTTGGGCACCACTTCCTCGGAAACTGCTGTGGCATTGAATCTCCACCATATCCCCTTTATTTAACCGCTCTGAACAGTTCGCCACTTCATCCCCTTGCTCTGTTCTGGCTATCGGCACCCAGAAAACCCCCAATCTCAGACCAATGTCTTCCTCCTCTTCCTCCTCCGCCTCATCGGACCTCTCCTCCCAGTCCTACTCCTCTTCATCCTCCTCCTCCCGCGAGCCCACACCAGAGTGGGATCCGGCAGCGGCTCAGATGGCGGCGTACAACAAGTGCGCCCCGGAGGAGTGGGACCAGGAGGACCACGCCTCCTCCGTCTGGTCCGAGGACGACAAGTCCTTGACCAGCGGAGATGAAGACCTCCAGTTCCTCGCTGATGGGAAACTGGAGCCAGGGAGCGAGGATGACTCGTTCTCCTGGGACAATTATACCTCCTCCGAGGAAGGGGAGGAGGAAGACGACGACAATGACTCCCTCGAGGATTACCCGCCGGCGAAGCGGTTCCGCGCTGGGTCAGACGACAACGGCGACGACGACGACGACGATGATGAAGATGAGGAGGCCCCCAATGGGGGCCGTTGGAGCAGCGACGAGGAGCCCGCCGGCAGCAGCACCGACGAGAGCTTCGACGATGACGAGGGCAGCAACAGCCCGTAGATTAGGACCTAGTAGCATAGGCCTAGCAGTAGTAGCAGATTGGCCAAGAGGCCTTCTTTTGTTCTTCTCCCCTCTTGAGCAATCGGCTCTTTCCTTGTAAGAAATCCTTTTATTAATGAAGAAATATTCCCCAATTAATTTCGCTCCTTATTCAATTTTGCCGATTGTCAAACGAAGTCGATGCACAAAGAGCCGATGGCAGGGCATCAGCTTATGCCATAAACATGCTTTAAGGCCATAAAAGTTGCCTATTCACACGGTCAACAGATCCTCCATTGAGCTTGTTCCTTTAGAGTCGATGGCTACGCATCGGCTTTTTCATTATTCTACAGTCGATGGCCGTGCATCGGCTGTTTCGGTATCCACGTTTCTCAAGTCGATGTCTGAGCATCGGCTGTGATTTGTATATAAATTTTTTTTTTACTGGCCGATTTCCTGAATCGGCCCTCCTCATACTTCATTTACTGGTCATCCCACATGCTTGGGAAATACTTCTTGAGGTGTTGACCATTGACGGCTACTGGGAACTTAACACCGTCCAGCTGCTCCAGCATGTATGCATTACCCTTCAAGGCCTGGACGACTTTGTATGGACCGTGCCAATTAGGAGACCATTTGCCATATGCTTTATCCTTGGTTCCTAATGGCAACACTGCTTCCCATACTAGATCACAAACTTGAAACTCCTTTGGTCTCACCTTCTTATTATATGCACGCGCTACCCTGGCTTTGTTCTCTTTAATCTTCTCCAACGACCAAAGTCTAAGTTCCGTTGCATCCTCAATAGTGTCACTCATCAAAGCTGCATATTCTTCAGCTGTTAGATCATTCTGAAACGTGACACGTCTTGATCCAGCCGTAATTTCCCAAGGTAATACGGCTTCCTATCCATAGACGAGCTGGTATGGCGAAGTTTTTATAGCCCCATGGCATGACATGCGATAGGCCCACAAAGCTTCTGATAACGTTTCATGCCAACCCCTAGGGTTCTCGTCGATTTTCCTCTTGATCAGCTTGATCAGGCTCTGATTGGACGCTTCAGCTTGTCCGTTGGCTTGAGCATAGTATGGAGATGATCGGATCAGCTTAATCCCCATGTCATCACAAAACTTTCTGAATTCTTTAGAAATAAAGACCGAACCTCCATCGGTCGTGATGGTTTGGGGAATCCCGAACCTATGAATGACGTGTTCTTTCACAAACTTGATCACATCTTCTGATTTCACCTGCTTCATAGGGACGGCCTCCACCCACTTAGTGAAGTAATCTGTAATGACCAGAATCCACTCATGTTTTTTACTCGACGCAGGATGGATTTTGCCGATCATATCCATACCCCAACCTCGAAATGGCCAAGGTTTGATGATAGGGTTCATTGCTGACGCGGGAACCATCTGAATCTTCCCGAACATCTGACACGCTTGGCACCCCTTGTAGTACTTGAAGCAATCCTCAAGCATGGTGGGCCAATAAAACCCTGATCGCCTAATCAGCCACTTCATCTTATGAGCCGATTGGTGAGTTCCACAGGCGCCTTCATGCACCTCATGTAAGAGCCGATTAGACTCCGTTGGTCCCAGGCACTTGAGTAGTAACCCTTCCAACGTCCTGTAGAACATGTCATCTCCTATAAGGACATATTTCATGGCCTTGTATCTTATCCGTTTAGGTGCCCCCCGAGCCGAATCCTTCAAGTAATTGAAGATATCGGCTCTCCAGTCATCCTGTTCCAGGAACTGCACCTGAACTTCTGACCCATCTGGTATGTCCTTGTATCCTGACGCCATCTGTGCGAGATCATTGGCGTCGGTATTCTGAGATCTTGGGATCCAATTGAAATTGATGTACCGAAAATGTGTCATCAGCTCCCGACATTCCATCCAATATGGGAAGAGTGATTCACTCTCACACTTATATTCGTCCGTAAGTTGGTTGATCACCAACTTCGAGTCTCCAAAAAGCTCTACCGCTTCTGCCCCGGCTTCCAGCAGCAGCTCCATTCCCTTGCGTACTGCCTCGTACTCAGCGACATTGTTGGTGCAAGGGGTAGATAATCTGATGGAGAAGGAGTACGTTGCCCCCCGAGGCGACACGAGCAGAATGCCGATGCCACAACCATCGTCACAAGCCGATCCATCGAAGAACATAGCCCATGCACGTATAGATAGTGCTGCTATATTGGTATTGATCCGTTCAGCTATGAGATCGGCCAACGCTTGTCCCTTGACTGCTTTTGCAGGCTGATACCGGAGATCGAACTCCGATAACGCAAACATCCACTTACCAAGTCGGCCCTTCAAAACAGGAGCCGACAGCATGTGCTTGACAACGTCTGATTTGCATATGACGATGATCTCTGCCGTCAAGAGGATGTGATGAAGCTTGGTGCAGGTGAAGAACAGGCAGAGGCATAACTTCTCGACCTCGGGATACCTTGTCTCTGCATCCAACATCCTTCTGCTGAGGTAGAACACGACCTTTTCGACACCCTCGTAGAGTTGCACCACTACCGAGGCGATGGACGTGTCAGCTACTGATAGGTAGATGTAGAACGGCCTGTCTTGCTGAGGCGGAACTAGCATAGGCGGCGTTGTTAGATACCGCTTAATCTCATCAAACGCCTGCTGCTGTTCTGCCCCCCAGTGAAATTCGTCATCAAATTTAATCTGCACCAACGCCATGAACGGCTCAATTCGTCCTGAGAGATTAGAGATGAATCGTCGGACGAAATTGATCTTGCCGATAAGGCGTTGGAGCTCCTTCTTCGTGGTAGGTGGCTGCATGGTACGTACTGCCTCCTGACTTTTCAGGCCGATCTCAATTCCTCGTTCATGGACAAGAAAACCCAGGAACTGACCGGCCGTCACACCAAAGGCACACTTCTTTGGATTCATTCTGAGTCCGAACTTCCGAGTTCGGTCTAAGATGCGCCTCAAATCATCCAAGTGTCCCTCCATGGAGACAGACTTGACCACCACGTCGTCGATGTAGATTTCCACCAACTTGCCGATCAGATCATGAAAAATATAGTTCATGGCCCGTTGGTATGTTGCACCAGCATTCTTCAAACCAAAAATCATGACCACGTATTCAAACAAGCCGACTGATCCTGGTACTCGGAACGCAGTCTTGTGTATATCTTCCGGGGCCATGAAAATCTGGTTGTAGCCGGCGTTGCCATCCATGAAACTCAACACCTTGTGGCCAGCAGCTGCGTTGATCAATGTCTCCGCCACAGGCATTGGGTATTCATCCTTTGGAGTGGCTCTGTTGAGATCTCGAAAATCTATAGCCACACGCCATCGGCCGTCCTTCTTCTCCACAGGTACGATGCTTGAGATCCATTCAGCATATCTGCAGGGCCTGATGAACCCAGCAGCCAACATCTTTTCGATCTCTTTCTTGACTTCTTCGAGAATTTCGGCCTTCATCTGACGTGCTCGTTGTTGGAATGGCCGAAATCCTTTCTTGAGAGGGAGCCGATGCTCAATGATGCTCCTGTCTAACCTGCATCTCTCGTAGTCCCATGCAAAGCAATCTGGGTACTCTTTTAATAGAGCTATCATCTGGCTCCTGAGATGTGGATCTAACTTCTTGCTAATGAACGTTGGTCGTGGCTTATCCCCAGGACCAATGTCGACTTCTTCCAGCTCATCAGCCGATGTAAACCCATACCCTAGCTTTCCGTCACCTGTTAGATCGACACTGAACACAGGCAAGACGCATGGCGAGGATAATATGGGCCGATTGCTGGAATCGGCCTCCATCATCACAAACAAGTCAAGTTGTGCCACAGGTGCTTCGTCTGATCCTGGAGCACAAAACTCCGCTGGAAGGATGAACACCATATTTGTGCCAGCCGATGTCTCATCATCGGCTTTCCTTTGTTTGGGGCGCCACTCTTTCCTTTGTGGTCGACCCTCCTCGTCCAGAGTTCGCTGAATTTTCTCTGCCAGATCAGGCCGCGCCTTCCTTAGCGTATGCAGGTATAACCTTTCGGCTTCTTCCACGCCGCGCAGTCGCTGAACCCTACGCTTTTGGGAATGGCTGAGTCCATCAGGGCACCACCTTGACCGGTGGTACTTGTCCTCTTCTTCTTCATAGTCATCTTCTAACTCCTCGAGGTCTTCTTCCTGAGAGGACTCGGTTTGCTTGTTCCTAGATGGGAGAGGCCCTAGATGTTTGAACACTGATACGTCCGTTGCACCCTTCTTCTTCCGCCTACATTCTGGGCAGTTGCCGATCGTAGGCAATCGGCTCATTCCTGAATCCCAGCAGTGTTTGAAGAAAGGGCAGTCCCAGTGCTTGTCCACGTTGTCCTGTTCTCTCGACTTCTCCTTGGCGTGGCGCTCATATCCCTCCTCGTCGCGATCATGCCGACGATGTCTCCTGGCGTTCCTGCTAGCTAGACGATCCCTTTCATCGTCGCTATTGTACCGCCGGCGCTGGTCATACTGACTCACGTATTTATTGAGGAGATGATCAGAGAGAGGTCGTTGATATCGCACACTCTTCACTTCTCCCTTTGTGATGTAGCGCTTGCTATCGTGTCGGAGCCGATCGCGTGGAGCGGCTTCCTCTTTGTCCTTGCTACGAGGGCAGCTGCCCTCGCCTTTGTCCTTTCCAGAGTGGTGCCCAGGCTCGACCATGTTGATGCTTAACGAAAAACCTGGCTGGCACCCCTCGGGGTAAGCGTACTCCACCGTGTTAACGGCGGGGAAGGGGTGTGTGTCGACTTTCATGGCGTACTGGTTGAAGATTAGACGCCCTTGCTCTATCGCCATTTGGATCTGCTGACGCCACACCCTGCAGTCGTTAGTGTTATGGCTGAACGTGTTATGCCATTTGCAATATGGCTTTCCATTCAGCTCTGTCTTTGTGGGGAGTTTGAGACCGTCGGGTAACTTCAACCGCTTTTCCTTGAGTAAGAGATCAAAAATTTGCTCAGCTTGGTCACGTCGAAGTCAAACCCTCTAGGAGGACCTTGTGGCTTCACCCATTTGCGGGACACGGGGTTGCCCCCGAGTCCATTCAGCTACCGCTACCTCTTGATCTCCCGCGGACCCTTCATCTTCATCTGCTTCAACCAAGACTACCGCACGCTTGAATTTGTCCTGGTACAAGTCCGGGTGGCGCTGTTCATATAACGACGCTTTCTGAACCATGTGCGCCATGAAGGGTAGTCTCGCTTGGGAGGCCATATCCTTGATTGGTGATGCAAGGCCCACCACCGCCAACTCGATCGCTTCTTTTTCGCCACACGAGCCGAATAACATCGGTTCCTAACAGTTCTCAAGCGCTGGATGTATTCTCGCCACGCTTTCTCGCGCTTCGACGTACTTGTGCTAGATCGGCAATGCCGCACTCGGAAGCCTCTCGAGTGATACCGGATGTGGAACTGTTCTTCCAACTGCTTCCAAGTCCGGATCGAGTCTGGTGGCAACGAGGTGTACCACCCGAAAGCCAATCCTGTGAGGGACTGTGCGAAGAACCTCACGCGTAGTGGATCTGCAGCTGAGATCGTGCCCAGCTGCGCCAAATATTGGCTTACATGCTCGATTGAGCTGGAGCCATCTGCCCCACTAAACTTGGAGAATTCAGGGAGCCGATATTTGGGTGGTAGTGGGATCAAATCGTAGTCGTTGGGATACGGCTTGGAATAGCCGATTGCCCTCCTTTTCGGCACCATGCCGAACTGGTCTCTTAAGATCGTGCTGATCTGATCCGCCGTGCTAGCTGCAGGAGTTGAACTCTGAAGATTTGTTGGGGTGGCGTACTTAGCTAGCCACGCTTGCTTCTCGAGATCTGAGCTAGCCACAGGAGTTGAGCTCTGGAGGTTCGTCGGAGCGGCATACTTAGCCAGCCACGTCTGCTTCTCAAGATCTGATCCAGAAACTCCTCCTGCTGTTCCGTAAGTCCTCGCCGTTGCGATCTGGTTCACGAGTGCCCGATCGTCTGTCCGGCACGTATGTGCACGTGTATCCGTGAGGGATCTCCTTGGGCGCCTCGTACAAGAACTGGTAATCACTAGGATCGCCCCCGATCTTGTAGACAACGAATGCCGGTGTATTCGGCACCTCTGGTGCTGCCAGCGCGAACGGCAGCGGTGGTCGGCTCTGGAGTGGTAGCTCCCTTTGATGAGTTCCTAGAGCAGGTCCTGACGGAGAGTACCGATGATTCAAGATTTCATGGAGCACTCGAAGAGCGACCCGCTCCAAAGTGTTCACCAGGCTCTCAGAGTGGCGGTGTAGCGAATGAGCTACCATGAAATTGATCTCCTGACGCAAGGACATGGTGCGTTCTTCTGAAGGGGTGGACAGGTCCACTCCATCGAGCGCGCTTCAGTGAGAACCCTCTCCACCTGATTGTCGTGTGAGCGGGTCCTGTGGAAAGAGCCGATGAGGTCGGCCTCGAGGAGAGCTTTGACATCGTCATACTTCTTCTTGAGCTCCTCTGGCAGATCCTCGTACGTGACTGGAGTACCTTCCGCCATCTCAGATGTAGATGGCGATGCAGTTGATGTCGAAGATGGTCCCACCGGGCGTGCCAGAATGTGTTGGCGTCCGAAACCCACCGGCGAGCAACGGCTGGCAACACGAAGAGCCGGGAACAATTCAGAGCTGCGGCTGGCCCTGGTCCCTCACGCGACGGCCCGCAAAGACTCTGCACACACGTCCGATGCTGGTGCAGATGCGTGCCACTCTGACCTATACCCGGTCGTGAAGGTGATGGATTTGCTTCGCTTAGGTTTCCTGCATGGCATACACGTAAACATTAAATACGAGCCTCGATCGGCTCTCAGGTTTTCCCGTGAATCGGCTCAAGGAGCCGATCCACCCATGATTCGTAAAGGGTTTACGATAGCATGGTGGTCCTGCTTGATCAACATAAAGCTAAAACGATCTACAACGATTTAGGGTTTTCACCGCATAATCGGAACATCCTACTCGTGATTGAGCCTAGCAGCCACGCACGGTGTCAATAAACCAACCCTATATAAGGCCTAAAAACCAACATGAAGTTGATCCCCGGAACATCTTATCTAGGGTTAGCAAACTGCACCCTACGTGCCACCGGATCCTTCAACCCGTTTGCAAGGCCTAACTATGCAGATATTAAACTAATCCTTGAAGAACAAGGAACAATCATAACGGATCAGATCTACTAAATAATGATCAAGCAAGGTGCCGCCCTTATACCTAAGAAAGGTGTAAGGACGGCTAGACGTCTAAGGGTTGCATGAACGAAAGCATGTAGCAAGGTAAAACGATGCTAACCCTAACACATCTATGATAACTACGTTGCTCGCCATCAAAAAGGCTTCAGCACGAGCAACGCATGAACAACGAATAAACGTATACTGCCTAGATCGCAAGATGCGATCTAGGCAGCATGATGCTTACCCGGAAGAAACCCTCAAAACAAGGGGTCGGCGATGCGCCAAGATTGGTTTGTGATGAACGTGATTGTTGTTTATCTCGATAACCCTAGATACATATTTATAGTCCGTAGACTTTCTAACGTGGGAATAATCCCAACTGTGCACGAGTCAAGTTTTATCTAAACGACACGTATCCTACTATATTTACAGATACACGGGCAAATTAGCCCAAACTCGTTATTCAAGGCCGATTCACGTATATTCTTCGATGTATATTCTTCAAGCCCATCTTGATCGCGGCCCACCTCTGACTCGGTCAAATTCTGGTGATAACAGACCCGGCCACCGTCTCCTTGTAAACGGACCAACGTTGCTCGGAGTTGATACGCATTATCTTCCAACGGGTGTGCATTCCAAATCCCACATTATGTCTTCCCTCTAGCTCAACACCATCATTTGGCTCATTCCAATTCAACTCAACCCTCACTTGTGCTACCACCTCCGCAAAGCTAGGGCTAAGGTCAAACACCAAATCAACCTCTTCCGGGTCCGGCTCTATGTTTCCCTTCAAGAAAGCATCCTTGTCCACATGATGAACATGAACAATTCTTTCCATCCCCCTAGCATAAAGGGAACAACACATACACACATGTGTTCACTAGTTACCATAATCAACATAATCTACCCATACAAACTAGCACACTACCATTTCTCCTAATTCAACGACCCTAACATCCAACCAAATCCATCTCCACCCTCAAATCAACCAAATCCACATCTAGGGTTTCACATGTGGATTCAACCAAATACACAAAATCAATGGATGAAAAGAAGGGGAACGAAGGAGATTACCTCAAGGAACGGGTTGGGAACGATCTCCACGGACAGATCTGACGAAATCCAAGAGATTTGAGTAGGATTTGAGGGGGGGAGAGAGAGAGTCGGCCGCCTTTACTGAGGGAAGAAGAAAAGAGAGAGGAGAATGGCTGGGTCGGGCTGGGGCAGGCTCGCGCAGCCACACATAACAGGATGTGTGGCGCCCTTGCCACGGGCACCACACTTTCAAAGTGTGGCGCCGATGTGGGCGGCGCCACACATCCTGCCATGTTAGATTAGAGCACCACCTCAGTGTCGAGGACGCCACATCGGATGGATAGTGGCGCCGGCCACACTGGCGCCACTCGGGCATGTGTGGCGCCCCTGAGAGGGGCGCCACACAAAGGGTTAGATGAGTGAAATAGTTTGCCCGGAGGGTCAGTCTGTGCTATAGTTTCAGAAAAGGGTTATTTTTGTGTAAATCGCCCCCTCTTCCCTATCACGACCAAACAGTTACATCATAATCTGATCATGCCGTTGAGGAATACAGAACTCCAACAAAAAAGACACTGGAAAATCAGCAGGTAAACACATGGAGGCCGGGTTGATCTCAGTCCCCGTCGGAGGGAGGGCTCGGCGCTCAGATGGTGGCGGCGGCGTATTTTCAAATAAAGTCTCCCCGGCTTTAGCTTCATCTCGATGGCGACATCGAGAAGCTTGTGGGAGTGGTGTGGTTTTCGAGGACTTCTTCTGATCTTCATGGAGCTTTATCGGCGGTTATTCCTTCTTATTCGTCTCCGAGACGGATGTGGTCTTTCTAGACCCGTTCGCGACTTTTCATCCACAACCAACAATGTCAGGCCAACTCAGGGAGGAGCAGCAGCGGCAGCACACCGTCGACACGGTCTAGAGGTTGAAGACGAAGGGAATCTCAAGAATTTTGTTGTAATTATCGTTCTTGGTGGGATGCTTTGTACTATTCGATGTTTCTCTTAATGCCATGGTTCTATTCGCAAAAAAGAGCAATATCTTCAACCAAACTTTCTTTGTCGATGCACCATCCACCCTTAAACGTCTACAAGATGGTGAGTGGGAAGCGGGACTTGGTCTGCCCTGAGAAAGGTATCACCTTGGACGCACCGGCGATGGCATATATTGCATCCCTAGAGTTCAACCAGGAGCAGCCGCAAACACCAGAGAAACACCACTGGAGTTCAAACACCAGAGAAATGCTTCTGGGGTTTAACCCTGTATAATGACAAGTGGGCCTTATGTGGCCTTAGCTAGAGTTTGTTTGGAGTTAGATCATCTCAAATAATGTATTGGTCATATTAAATTTTGCATCCACTCAAACCTCATGAAAATAATCCTTTGTTTTCTCTACGGTGCAATCAATCAAAACAAAATCAGGTATGACTCAAGTGGCGGCGACATTGCAATCTTACCATTTTCCTATATGTATGCTTTTTTCTGAATCATCATAATAAAATAGGCTATCAAGTTCATATAACTATACTGAAAGGATCGAGACGGTCGGCTGAGGGGTGTGAATAGGAGACCACCAATTTTTAGTATTTTTTTCCAATTTTAGGGAACAACAATAAACTAGGTTGCCTTGATAATGCAACTACGTGAACAACCTATATGAGAATACACAAGATACAAGTAGCCAAGAAAAATAACAAATTTAGCAAGTTACACCAAGTAAGTGAAGGATAGAAATAGCGGCAAGGTGGAGACAATGATATATCCCGGAGTCCCCACCTTTGGGGGTGGTACGTCTCCGTTGGATAAGCGTGAGGGCACAATGCCCACATAGCCACAATGGATGACTTATCTCCTCGTGCCCTCACACAGCGCGAGGTGTCATGATCCACTAAGTGGTGCCCTTTGAGGCAGCAACCGAGCTTTCACAAACAAGGTTAGGGCAATCTCCAGAAACTCAAATTTAACGGAGCTTACACCATGATGATTGTGATCTAGGGTGACCTCTACTATCTAGGGTACCCAAACATCCACAAGTAACAAAATCCACAGTTGATTGCAACAGGGGACCAACATTGCTTTTAGTAAAACTCTAGATCTAGATCATCTCTTTCAAATCCCAAAGTATCAAGGAAGCTAATGTACTTGGGAGAGAGAGATATAGGAAGATTGACGCTCAAGAACAATGAAGGAGAAAGGGGTAAAAGTCATGCCACTTCTTCGGGAAGAAGGGAATATTTATAAGGATCCCCAAATTCTGACCATTATGAGATGTTTTCTGATGGCCGAGATTAAAGATGAGCTCACTAGGGGAAGTCTTGTAACTCATCGCATGTCTTCAGCTTGAAGGACTAGAGAAGCATAGCCATTATTTGCGGCTTAAACTAGTCTTGGGTGTCATACATGTACAGAGGTCATCCTTGTATAGTTACACGTAGATACGTGGTGGCGTTGGATCATGGGAGCACCAATCCCCAACTAAGCATGCATGTAAGATCGATCACTCTAGACCCAATCTATTGTTCGAATAAACCTAACTCATTCAACGTACACCTTAGAGAGTTTAAGATGCTTACAGCCCTTGTTATAGAAGATGGTGGTGTAAAAGAATATGGCATTACCACCGAAGGATGCAGTGAGGAGGATATGCGTGAAGATCGTGTCGTCGCGAATGAAGATCTTGCAGCCGCCACCGGGTGCGGCTAAGACCGGATGGACAGAGGGAAAGCGAGCAATGTAGCCGAATGGGGAAGCAACAACATGACCTCCAGAGCATAGGCGTGTTAGTACAGATGATCCGCCGATGTATAGCATTGATGGAGTGTGGCCTCAGCCGTTGAGCTTGCTCAATGAATAAGACAGTTCATTCATGTGTAATCCGTGGCGGAGCTTCACCAAAAATCAGGGGGCGAAAGATAAAATGTCAGTGTTCGGGGGAGGGAGGTGAAATGCTATTTTTCTGCATCTAAACCGTCTCTAAAAAATTCCTTCACAACTTTGCACAAAGGGGAGGGGATGGGGGCGGCAGCGCCCCTTGACTTGCAGTAAGCTTCGCCAGTGTGTGTAATATAAGAGGAGGTGAAAGAGTTGATATGGATTAAATGCGTGAATTCTCGAAAAGACGCAACTCCTCCCGCGAGTATCTCCTCGGCTGGTACTCGCTCCTAGGTTCTCTTTCATCGGTAATATTTCGGATATACAAGAGTAAGAAAAGTAGTAGGATTGGCATGATACTATGGATCATGTTTTTTTCTTCTTTTGCCAAAGACCTCGTTTTCGCTCATAATGGAAATGCAAAAAACCATGTTATTTCTAATCACATAAAAACCATGTTATTCCGGATAAGACACGACAAGTCTATGCTCAGAAATTTGTTGAGGAAAATAAGAAGTCTCGTGCATGCTGGAAGAATGTTGAGCCCCTCATATTTGATCGAATATAAAATATCTTGCATGTTGACACACGGCTGGAGAGTGACCGCTCATGATTGGCGACACAAGTGAACACCACACCACGGCCTCCATCCACTCGTTGCGATCGCAGGAAACGAATTTAAATACGGGGTCGAAAGCATCGTCTATCTGCCCCAGCTTACATCACCGCCACACAACCACAAAGTTAAACCGATTTCCCACCCGAACGGTCAGCAGCCAGCCGCGCACCAAGAAACCAGGAGAGACCACGACGCAGCCAGCCATGAGCGCGTCCGAGCAGGAGGAGGAGATCGCCGGCCCCGTCGCCGTCAGGAGGAGGCGGGACGGCAAGGAGGCGGCGCCGGCCAACGAGGAGCCGGCGCTCGCGGCGCTGGCCGACGACGTGCTGCTGCAGATCCTGGGCCGCCTGGAGGAGGACCCGCGCGACTGGGCGCGCGCCTCCTGCGCCTCCCCGCGCCTCGCCGCGCTCCTCCGGGCCGCCTGCTTCCCGCCGCGCGTCTCCCAGGCGCTCCCCGCCGAGCTACTCCCGGCGGACGGCGCCCCCGCCGCGTGGGCCGCGCTCCACAAGATGTCCGTCTGCTGCCCCGGCCTCCTCCGCGCCGGGATCCTCCTCGAGCCCTCCGACGACTTTGGCCTCGAGCTCGACATCGGGCCCGACCTCACCGTCCCCGCCTCCTCCTCCTCCTCCTCACTCGAACCCACAGCCACCTCCGAGCCAAGAACCACCGCGCTGCCGAACCCCAGCGACCCACCGGCCACCGCCGACGCCACCATGTGGTCGCTCTACGATGACCTGTACCTCGACGCGGCGTACGACTGCACCTCCGAGTCGCACACCCCCGCCGCCCCCGCCCCCGCCGCACCGGCAGACTCGCCCCCACAACCAGCACCAGCACCAGCACCCAATGCCGTCCGCCGCGGCGTGGCGTCGGGGACCCGCCGGCGCCCGCGGAGGTGGCTGGGCCCCGTGGGCGCGCACCTGGCGTCGGGCTCCCGGACGCTGAGCCGCGAGCAGGGCAACAAGCTCCTGGCGAGCCGCTTCCGGGGCGACCGGCTCTACATCTGCGACTGGCCCGGGTGCGTGCACGCGGAGGAGCGGCGCAAGTACATGGTCTTCCGCGGCGTGTTCCAGGACTTCGCGCGCTCCCAGGTGCGCCGCGCGCTCCGGGACACGCGCCGCCCCACCGTCGCCCTCGACTGCGCCTTCTGCGGCTGCACCGAGGCGTGGGACCTCTACTCCGCATTCTGCCTCCGGAGCTTCTACGGCTACCACGACGACGGCGAGCCCGTCGTGCGCGCATACGTCTGCGAGAACGGACACGTCGCCGGCGCCTGGACCGAGCGCCCGCTCTACTCCTGAGCACTGACTCTCTCCTCCGCTGGCGACAACAATGGCCGGCGTGCCACGCTCTGCCGTCGTGGATCTACGCGAGCTCTGAGATCGTGCGTGAGTACTGTATCTTTTTCTCTTGTTGATGATGATGATCAGGAGCTAGCGATTCAGATTTCGCGTCCTCTCCTATGCTTAGCGTAACGAAGAATGAAAGTGGATATTTCCATTAACACTGGTAGCGTGGTCTGGTAAATCTGGTGCTTTCTCCGTTGAGTTCAGATGAGCTCATGTGCTGCAATTACAAATTTTATTAATCTACTCCTTCATTGCAAAATCAAAGTTCATGTATACATTTTTTAAAGTACTCCCTCCGATCCCTTTTAGTTGACTTGGATTTAGTACAAAGTTGTACTAAATCTGAGTCAATTAAAATGGATCGGAGGGAGTACAAAACTTATAGAGTAAGTACACCCCGTCATCACCTAAGAACATATAATTTACATCATATGATGTAAAATACATCACCTGTTTTTGCCCATTCTCAGCTTTTTATATCAACTGTTTTTGCTCTCAACTCAAATGATGTTAAATACATCACCTCTTCTCTGAAAGTGCTCCAACATATGATGTATTTTACATCACCACCTTGGTGATGTATGTTTTAGATTTCCAAACATATGGATGAACTTTGATGAATATTATGAAACAAATGTCACATATATGATAAATAACGTACGAATTAAGATCAAACACACACATATCATCAAGTTCATCACAAACATATCATTAAGTTCAAGCATTGCATAGTTCAACAAGCATTGCATGGTTCACCATACACACAAACATATGCGAAGTTTGGCAAACAAACATAGACAAGCAACAATGCAACATAGTTCCACAAACACACAGGGACCATAGCAAAGCCACTCATCATCTTAATGACGGTTGCCCCTCCATTTCCTCTCGTGCCTTCATTGCCTCCGATGTCTCCATTGGTACCATCTTCTTGTGGCGTCTCTTCTCCACTAGCATCATCACCAACATAGCTGGTGTTGGAAAAATGCCACCACCCGTGGAAGCACCACTCATACTGCCCTCCATTGAAGGAATGCCACCACCCCTGAAAGCACCAGTGTCTCCGCTCATGAAAGCTCGTATGCCTCCACCCATTGAACCTCCAAAGACCTCCACTCATGTAGGTTCCCATGGCGGGCATGCCTCCGCCAAATCCAGGCATGGCGTCAACAATGTATGCTCCCATGTCGGGCATGCCTCTCCCCATGTAACCACCAAACCCGGGCATGGCGCCACCCATGTATGCACCCATGTTGGGTATGCCTTCACCAAACCGCCAGTCATGGAAGCTCCTCCAATGCCATTGGCCATGCGACACATGTATCCCATCATTTGCTTATTTTCCAACAATTGATCGTGACATAGTTCTATGTATTGTGTTTGCTTCTTGCTCATGCCACTAGTGTCCATGAACATTAGCTTTTCCTCCCTCTCCTCGGCTCGATGAGCCTCTTCCGTAGAATTTTTTTATCCTCAACTTGTGCCTTGAGCTCCTCAAGGCCTCCAACCTCCCTCCTTCACCGCCTTCCTCTCCTTGGTCACACGCAACTCTTCTGTCTCTTTCCTCTTCATCATCTTTCTTCCTTCGGCCATCTCTTTTCTCACATTCATGATGTTTCGTCACCGATACTACAATATTGAAAACAAGGTAATACATCTTTATGTCATTGCATTGCATTTGATTTTGCACAGTTGCAAAAAAAATTTGAAAATGCATACCTCTCGGTCATTTCATCGACCAACTTGCGACCGGCCGGCGATGCGTGTGAGAACACCGGCTCCTCCACGACATGGGCAGTGGTGGGGGTGGCGCAGGGACCACGATCTGGGCGATGGCGTTCGAGGGGTTCTTTCCACACCCGCCGGCAATATTCTTCTTGGTTCTTCGAGGAGCGGGTGCGGCCGGTACCGACGCGGATGTTGTCGGTGCTGCCCTCTTCGAGCCGGCCGCCTTGACCTTCTCTGCGGGCTTCAGCCCCTTCTGCTTCAACGGAGCAGCACCAGATGTAGTCGACGCAGTGCTTGGGCGCGGCGAAGACCGACCGACGGACGAACGCGCTAGGGTTTGAGCCCGTTGCAGCCGCGGTGGCGCTCGATTTCCCCGGGAACTGGCCGCCGGTGGCGACGGGAGGGTCGGCCGGGGCGGGCGGAGGCTAGGGATGGTTGGAGGAGGGATCCATGGCCAGGATTCAGCCATCGACAGGGCAGTCGGGCTCGTGCGGGTGAGAAACTAGGAAACGATCAAGTGACGGTTGAAGCTCGCACCTGGTCGTTGGTATACGATACATCACCTCCTAGGTGATATATATTTGCATCGAGATGTAAAAAAAGTTGGATCGTTTTTTACATCTACATCATCTGCTAGATCTGTTTCTTTTAGGGGGGGGGGGGGGGGGGGGGGGGGGGGTATGGCATACATCCTTTTGTATTCGTTCATTTCTGATTATTCTAAGTTGCAACTTGCAAGTTAGGGCTACCATCAGCCAGTACTATATATCAATGATTGTCACAGATCGTCCTGTGATATGATAATCAAAATTACCAGAAAAAGAAGTTCTAGTGTGCGTACGGTTGATAACGCTCCACCCCCTTTGGGCAATTGGCACTGATCCTCTCGGATTACATGGGACTCCCCACCAGAAGCAATAACAAAATTCCCTTGTCTGTGCTTCCATGCAAACTCTATGCTTAGTTGATCCCCCGTTACCATGACGTGGTGCCGCGGCGTACACACTCCTCGTATTGTTTATCCGTGGCCTTGGTGAGTTGGTGTGGTAGGCAATCGGTCATCGTCCAAGGGGCAGATGCTAGCTGATCTTTTTGATTCGTACGGATGATGGTGGTGGAGAGGAGATGACTTTTTTCTGTGTGTGTTACTCCTTGGTAGTATTCCACAGATTTGCTGTAAAAATTGCAGGCATTAGAGCATCTCCACCGGTAGCCCTCAAATAGATGCCCGCAGGGGCGGCGGTACCTCCGTTTGGGGGACGCCGGCACTACATCATCTATTTGGGAGAGTTGTTCCCACACCGGCGCCCCCAAACAGGCGGCCCCGATAGTAGTTTTTTACACAAACTACATATTATGCTTAAAGTTTCATTTTAATGTCATTCAGGATCGAGGAATGAATAATATTTTCGGCAAATCCGAGTAAAACATTATTCACTCCTCAACCCCGGATGACATATGAAACCTGCTTCACTTCTAGCCACGAACGTCAAGTAGGTGGCTCTATCCGCGGCCACCGCCTCCTGACGCAGCTGCCGCTCCAGGTCCTCCCGCCGCCGACGGTGATCCAACTCCTGCCTCTGTAGTCCTGAATCTGCGTCTCCTCCCGCTGCAACCGCCGCAGTGCAAGCTCCTCACACACCCTCTAGCATCGCGCCTCCCACCGGCGCTGGCTCAGCGCCTCCCGCCGCCGCCGCGCCTCCTGGAACTCCAACCGCTCCGCCTCCTCGAGCGCCACCCGGTTCTCCTCCTCATGGCGCCGCCGCTCCGCCTCCTGGCGCTGCCGCTCTGCCTCCCGCCGCGCCTCCCCGCGCTCCCTCCGCTCCGCCTCCTGGCGCTGTCGCTCGCCCGCGTCGTAGGCATCTACGGTCGCCGCTAGCGCCGCCTCCTCCCACGCCTCGTACTCTGCAAGTTGCGGGTCCGCCTCCATGATTTCTACGGCCGCCTCGTCCCACGAATCGAACATTGTGCTATTTTTCTAGGGTTTTTGCACTACGAGGCAGGGGAGGAGGGATAATATAGACCGCCGGCGAGACGGGAAACCTCCCGCGCGGTGTCGCAGCTGGAGAATTTTCCGCGCGGCGTCCTGGCATCACTGACATGCGGATACCACACCCAAAATTTTCAGCATCGCGAGGCACCGGCGCGCCCGATTCGCGCCCTTGGCGAAGGGGCCGGCACGGGGTTGTCGGCGCTTCTATTTGGGCGCCAGTGTGAGCCCATTTTCGCTCCCGGCCCCAAATCGCTATCGGGGCCTCTATCGGGGGCGCGGGTGGAGATGCTCTTAGATGCATTGCTTCTGTGAGGTTTCTTGAACAAACTGCAATTCATTAAGGGTGTGGTTGGTAGCCTGAAGGCCGTTTGGGCACTCAGCGGAAAATTAGGCCGTTTGGTTGGCTAGGCTTCACTGTGTTGTTGCATAGCACAGATTTTAAAGCACATCGTGATCTGCCTTGGGAGGAACAACCGAATCGATCGTTTTCACCGGGCCTGCCCCGTCCTTAGCGCTAGCCTGCACGTGAGGAATGAGAGGGAAACTCCGCGTCCCATCGGGAACAAACACCATAAATCGCCTCACTGCCTCCACTCCTTCCCCTCACTCTGCCTCTTCCACTCTCACCCCTAACCTGTCACATCCAAACTTGGCGGTAGCACTACCGCTACCGAATCTGCCGCATCGCAACAAGGAGGAGGAGCGGGACCGGACGGCGAGACGACGGTGACACCGACCGTGACGACAAGTACATGCACCAAACTGGACCTGCACCGCGAGTACAACCGTGACCTCAACCTCGTCGTCGACCTTGACAATGGCAGTAAGAATGTCAACCATCCTCTATGTAGCTTCTTCATCGTGGATCTGCGCGAACACGCATGGTTATGCACTATGCTATGACATGTCAATTAGATCTGCTAGGGTAATCGTGAGGGTTTGGTTCCAATAGATGTTTGCTTGATGGTCGTCACGATTTAGGACTACCACGTAGCTATTTTCAAGTTCAAGGTATCGATTTAATTGGATCTGGAACTACTTCTTGTTCACATGCATGGTAGATCATTCCAGATCGGATGAACATTCCATCCTAGAATGTTTTTACTGTACATGCAAACATGGGATATGGGGTTTTTTGCTCCTCCGGTGTCAGATCTATGATGCGATGCTTTACATGCATGTGTGCAAGCTAGGCCGATAATTCAAATGTGATCACCTTAATCTCAGGATGGAGTTACCAAACCATGTACATTGTACTAACAACGAAAGTTAACAATGAACTAGGTTTGCTTACGCCATCTCTGACATATGTGTGTCCAACCAATGTATGAGGCCGTAAAATTTGGCATTGCTTAGCTAATGCATGCTTCTCCCTACGGTTACAACTATAACAATGCATACATCAATGGGGTAGATGCACATTTAACAGCTTCTCTCCATCAGGTATCGAAATAGGTTGTGCATGGAATTTGTTAAATGCTCAATGATCTCATAGACCTTGAGCATTGCTGCTATGGTGGTTGAATCATACGATGCACTTATGAGGCATACATTTCGTTCATTGTGCTATTCATATATTAGGCATGTGATTACACAAGTATTCAAGGGATGGTGTGATCAAAACTAGAGTTATGTGCACGCAAAAGTGTGCATTTCTCTTATTTCGCTCACACCATCCATATGAATGATGTCTACCTATATATGAGGCCTTTTTTTTGGTTTTGTGTTTGAGACCGATGATTAAAAACGTGGCCCAAATCTAGGGATGGAGTGAGTGAACTATGTACATGGTGCTAACAGTAATGGTTAGCAATGTACTAGGTTCACTGACCCCCTCCCTAAGATTGATGTGCACAATGATTATATAAGGTCCTAACTATTATTCAGTTGTTATGATGATCCCATGATTATAATATGGCCACATATTGGTGGCCAAACGATCAGACAGAATCATTCGTGCCGCTAGGTGGTTAATACGAGGCACATTGCTTGATTGTTCTTTGCCCTAGATGGCCAGTGACTGAATGTGGCACCCTAATAACACCAAAATGGTGCTATCCACCCTTTTCCATTGCACAAACACTCCTCCTTCTGCATTGTCCTTGGTTGAATATCATCAATTAAGGTGTTCACTGTGATTTGTATTGTAAGGTCTTACATGGTTGCTTCTGTGAGGCGTTCTTTCTTCTTTGTTCTTTGGCCGATGATTACAATGTGGCACAATGCAAGGCAAGAGATTCTCCTTAAACCTACTCATGTGTGCAAACATATTGCTTGTACACTAGACTTGGTTTGAGGACAATCACATTGCCTTATGTGTGACCCTATACACAAGGACTCTTTTGTTCATTCTTGGTGTGAGACTATGATGTAGGTAGATGCTAATTGTTGACCCTGATTGCACCATAGGTGTGTGATACTTTTTTTGTTTCTTCTGCAGGCTAAGATCGACCTAGGCACACCTATGGAGGTTCCCGGTAAAGGTTCCACGGAGATGCCACCATGTTGATCGTGGAAGAAGAAGAAGTTTGAAGTTGTCTTGTTATGTCTCACTAGTGTCGACGAACTAATGTTTGCTGTTAGGAATGCATTTCACTGCCAACTTTCTTTTCTAACATCCACATGAATAGAGCTGAAAACCCCGTATAAAAACATGGTTGTAACTCATAGCCTCATGTTTGTTTAGGTGTTCTATAGAATAACACGATTATGTGCATCATGGTACTCTCCACATTTTTTAACAATTATGCACTACAATTAAGAGACTACTGCACCTTTTTTTATGTCTGAATAATATCTTTCTCATAATATTGTTTTTATATTGAAATATTACTTATTGTATCCACATAGATAAATTCACTTAATATACTTAGAGCTACGAATTTGAGAGCTAAGGAATTTTCAGCATTTTGATTTCTACATGAGCTTTGTCCAAATTACAAGAAAATGTATACTTTTTATTGGATTAACCTTTTAAAGTGAAAAATATAAATGTTATTAGAAAGTGCAACTATGTGAATTAAGTTGTGTTTTAAATAATAAAAATACTCAATAGAAAGTCTCTCAATTACTTATATTATTTTTAATAGTTAACCTATGTTTACCAAAAAGTTTCTACTAACGTATTGTGAAATAAACTAGCCCGTGCAGTGGCACAGGTTGAAGACTAGTATAGGCTAATATGGAAACAAAAATTATGTGTTGTTGTTTTCCATCCCTTAATCAATAGGTGGTTTAAGAATGTGGAATATTGGCAACGTGATTGGAGGAAATATCTTGTTAATTTTTCTTAAAGCGCCCGGTGAAACTATTGTTGAGCCCAATACAGACGGAGTAGTAAAATACTACTAGAAGGGAGCGAGTATGTATATACTACCTCCATTTCAAGAATAAGGCGTCCTCGTTTTACGTGCTTTTTATTTGACCAAAAAATACTTCAAATAGATAAAAATTATTTGTATGAAATTAGTATCATTAAAAAATGCTTTTCAATACGAATGTAACTGTACTAATTACATATAATATAATCAAGACTTTGTTGCTTAATTTTTATGATCAAAGTTTGTCTTGGAATACGCATGTGCCTTATTACTTGAAACGGATGTAGTATTGCACTAAAACAACTAGAGATAGGTTTTGATTGTAAAAAAAAACTAGAGATAATACTATATTAGATTACTGCATCTCACAACCAGTGCAAATGTAGAACAGCAGTAGAATTCAACTATGATCCTTCTGTCTTAGCACATATACGTCAAGGGTACACATTACGTTTTATAAGAAAAAATATAGGAACTTTACGAGCCACGGCTTTGAACTTGAGAAGTTTAGGTAGCAAACTTGGAGAGGAGCTCCTTGAGAACTGAGGGGCTGCAGTTGCTGATCACCTGCTCCAAGCCATCAGGCGTGAAAATTGAAGGCAACTTAGTACGGGTTTTGATGAACTCCAAGCTCTCATGCTTCAACAACAAGCACCGTCTGCGCTCAGCCACCCCAAGAATGTCGGCCACCGTGGTCGCGCATATGTATCGACCGGCCAGCATCTCTTCACAGATGGACTTGAGTCTTTGGACATCATACTGGTCTGCGGCTTCAAGCAGCTGCAGCAGCCATGCAGTTTTCCCTTCATCCTCTTTGGCTCTGTCATCTTCCATGTCGGCCATCTTGAGGTCGGGCATTGCGCCGGTGTAGATGAAAGTAAGCAAGCCCCGAAAGACGCCTGCTTCGATGCGGTTTATCTTCACGAGACAGGCGCCGTCATCCATGGCGCCAAAGAGCTGCGCCTTGAAGACCGCCGATCGGGCTGCAAGCACGCACCGGTGCGCCGCGAACATCTCGCCGCCGACGTCAAAGGTAATGTCGGCGCCCTCTGTGCTGTGGAGGAGATCGCCGAAATGGATTTGAATGCCGCCATGCTCATGCTCCCTGGTGTTGGCGTCCGGCTTGACGACGACAACATCACAACGGATGGCGAATCCGTCATTCATATGCCTTGATCGCTCCAGAACCTCCCTTTTCGCGAACCTTTCTTCGCCATGGCCGTTGTCGTATTTTGCAAAACGTTGGCTTTGACGGTTCCTCGTCGACGCTGGCAACTCAGGCTGGTCAATGAAACTGAACACGAACTGAGTCTCCACGCTCTCACCCTCAGTGGCAGATGATGGGTCAAGGGTAAGGAAAACGGATATAAATTCATCGTCCTCCTCTTTGTCACAGACAACAGGGTAAAACTCGAGATTCCAGCGATGGCCTCCAACAATGAAAGGACTCGACAAGATGCAGCCGCGGTCTGCAGGTGATAGTGCTTTTTCTCTGGCACGCGAGTAGCCTCGGACCACGAGCAGATGGTACCCGCTGTCCGCGCCGGCATCGACGGGCGACGAGGTGGAGTCGCACAGCTTGCCGTCGACGATGAGAGACACGCCAGCGAATGCCATGTCCGGCGAGCCTCGGTCGGTTGATCTCTGAGAAACATATAGAGAAGAATCAAGTGAGACCGGGCGTAGTTCGTGTCGGATGGCATCATATGCTTTGAAAAGAACACGGTGGAAGAAATCTAGGGCCGGCGGGGAGAAGCAGTGAATCTGCATATGTATACTTACTGATCGAATCGAAGAACGGAAGGATCACAGTCACCGGCCGGAGTCCAGACACACGGCCGGGTGGGAGAAGATGAAACGAGCCAATCAACGAGATTGCCGAAGGGTGGAGATTGCAGTTGCAGAGGGTGAGCTGAGGCTGGGTACATTTATGTACATTCTCTCTTCTCAGAACACGTACTCCGGAGTGCCCCTCGATCTGCCTCCTTGAGAGCTGAAACACGTATGCCGTTCTAATGAAGGGTTCACACAATCACACTTCACAGTTCCGAGGAGACAATCCATTGCCCCTATTGAGACCAATCGGTTCATTTCGTCTCGCTTTCACACGCGTATTGCGTGCCTTGGCTCCACCTTCTGACCCATCGGCTCCCTTGCACCACTGTATGAGCAAAATCAGTGATGCGTCGGCCGCTGCGACACGAGTTCCAAAACCAAGTGAAACAACACTTGTTACAGCCTACAAGTGTCGATAATTGACACCATGACATGAATCTATAGCATACGGCCTACGAGCATAAGCTTCAAAACCAAGTGAAACAGCACTTGTTAGCAAGGAACACCATCATATACCCCTAAAGCAATTTACTTGCAGAACAAAATAGACAATTCATAATGCTATCGTGAGTACTTTTGGTCGCTCCTCCACGAAAAAGTATTGGATTATTTTTTGGCAATATGTCCCTCCCGAGTCGCTCCTCTCCGAGCGACTCCAGGGGAACCCTAATCCGCCGCCGTCCGCCACCATCCTGGCCGCCGCTGCTGCCCTCCCTGGCGGCGGTGGCGGCGCCCATCCCCTCGACTGATGGTGGGCAGGGGAGGCGTATCCCGGCGGCTCCTCACGGGAGGAGGTGGGAGGTCGACTCCGGGGCGCAGGGCGGCGCGGCTCTTCCTGGCAGGCGCCTGAGGATCTCCAGCGGGAGGCGTTGAGGAGGAGGGGTGTGGCGTCCATGGAGGTGCCCTGACCTGCGAGATCCGGTGGAGGCTGTGGCCCAATCTGGTAATCGTGGGGTTAGGCCGGTGCTCTGCACTGGATCCCCTTGTTCCTCTTCTGCCTTCTCAGCTTTGGAGACGACCAACGGTGTGGGGACCTGCTAGTCTTGCGAATAATGGCGGCGGTCCTTAGATTTCTTCTCGCGCCAAGATGCAGATCTGCCGGTGCCTGTCCTCATCGATCTGGTGGATGTGTCGTCTTCCGGAAGGATCCGTCGGCGCTCCATTGGGCGAATCAAGCCTAGAGATTGTCGGATCGAGTGGAATTCGGTCGAGTGCACTCATGTTTGTTCTCTGGCCGTTTGGTTACAGAGGGAGCGCTTCGAAGCTCTGCTAGCGGTTATTACCATGGAGCACGTTTTCGTTCCGTGGTGCTGGCAGAGAATGACATGGAAGCTGAGATCTGTGGTCTTGCAATGGTGACTCGAGTCTGGGTGGCGAGGAGGCATTGGCTTCGTGGTCGGTGTCTTTGGGGCAACGACATGCGAGTGGGAGCGACTGCACAGGAGAAGTTCAAAGTCTTACCATTCAGGGTGAAAATCCAAGGTCTGGCCTTAATTGGTTGTGCCTGGAAATGTCCTTGTTGAAGGCATTGCTTTGAGAGTGAGGATTTTCTTCAGGGTGAAAACCTAAGATCTATGATCAGGTGACGATAGCGCTGGTGCACCGTTACCTTCTTAGAGGCGTCGCTTTTGGAGAAACTGAACTTCTGGTGTTGCTGTTCAAAGGATTTGATCACTGTAGCGGGGCTTTTCTTTTTTTTGGTAATTCTTCTTTTTTTTGGTTGTGTGCATCCGTAATGTCGCTAGGACAGTGAGTTGTTGCAGAGGCTGGATGTAATTGGTATCTCTATGATATTAATATATACTCTTTATCAAAAAAAAAATCATGAGTACATGAAGTTAGGATTTTTTTAGGAACTTGAAGTTAGGATCGTGATCTCAGGAATAGAGGAACTTCGAGAAAGGAATCGATTATGAGAGTCCTAACTATTGCGTCATTTTTCTACATGGTTACGGTTTCTCCTGTTACTGGCATGGTTACGGTTTCTCCTGTTACTAGCGGGTCGATGCACATGCACAAACACCGAGATCGAGGATCATGGTTGCTCTAACTTAGGTGCACATGGGTGTGCATAAAGGTGGATACCACGATAAAAACCATGGTGGGTAGCGTTGTATAATCACTAACCAACAATTTCCAGAATTGGAGGGGGGCACACCTCAAAAAAAAAAAAGTTACGCACCCTTAAAATGTGAAAAACCTTTGCATAATGAAGTAATGAACCATATACAAGATAAATTCGGGTCTTTTCCAATTTCTAAAACCATTTTTAACAAAGGCATCTCCTCCGGAACCTTCATTGGCTCTCTTTTTGAACAAGTAACACACAAAGCAAAATGCTGCATCCTTTCCGATACAATATTCTAGCCAATTGTAGTGATGAAACCAAACAAAGCTAAAGTGTCGATTTTTGCCCTTCTTTGTTGTTGTTGGAAAAGCATGCTCATATGGTTGGCATGGACCTTTAGGATATATCCTCTACGAACATCAACTTGAATATTAACATCATAACTTGAAATATGAATCCTTTCCCCTGGATCATGCGGAAGAAAGTGAACATCATAGGAGTATAACCTTGCATTTGGTTGTTCCGACGAAGGTGGATGTGGTGTTGTATCTCCAATTTCAATGTCACTCTCAATATCGGATTGGACTGGAGGTCCGAAATCAAGCCCACCATCTTCGATTTCTACATCATGTATGACTAACTGTGTTGAAGAAGATGCGATCTTCTTTGCCTTTGATGCTTGTTGCTGAAAAAGTAACGCAATTTTGCTATCCCTCTTCATTTCTACACAATTGAAACACTAAAACATTAGCAATTTTATTTGTTACACACAGAGTCATCAGTCATGTATAATACATTTGCAATTTACCAACCGTCCAAAAGGAGAGTATATTTGCAAATTTATTTGTTACACACAAACTCACAAAGTAACAGAGGGTCAAACTTCAGAGGCAGAGAGCGGCAGAGCGCGGCTGGGCGGCAGCGCAAGTCACCTGGTCCTGGTCGTCGGCGAGACGGCGACTCGGCGCGAAGAGTGGCGCGGCGGCCGGAGGTCGGGGCTGGCTGAGGGAAGAGAGCGTCGGCCGGACGGGACAGGCGGTTGTGTCGAGGGCGGGCATGCGGCGCCGGCCGGGGGCTCGGGGTGGCGGTGGTCGGTCGGGGCTTAGGCGCTCGGCCGATCGGGGGCAGGGAATCGCGACCTAGGACTGGGAATCGCTAATTGGGCTTTTGCTATGGGGTACTCAATTTTTTTAAGTGGGCCACACCCCCCATGCGTCCGCCCATGATTCCATCGATCAAAAATAGGTTGGCCCTTTAGAGCATCTCTAACCGAAGCCTAAAAAGACTTTAGAGGACTAAATACACACCGCTAACGGCCGAAACCGCCTATAGCCGAAGCCCTAACGGCTTTAGAAGAGAAACATATTTAGTCCTTGGCCTCAGCGGCCCCTGAATATTCTCCTCCACGACCGCTGGACAAAAAATTACTCCTCCGACTTTGCCTCCGCTCCTCCACCCCCTTCCCCCAGCATTGCATCGCTGCCCCCGACTGCTCATCGACCAGACCGACAACCAGACCCGGCCGCCGCTGAATCCTTGTAGGCTCCCCCGATGATAACCCACAAGTATAGGGGATCGCGGCAGTCTTCGAGGGAAGTAAAACCCAAATTTATTGATTCGACACAAGGGGAGGTAAAGAATACTTATAAGCCTTAACAACTGAGTTGTCAATTCAGCTGCACCTGGAAAAGCACTAGTAACAGGGGTGATGTGAAAGTAGCAGTAATATGAGAGCAATAGTAATAGTAACACAGCAGCAGTAATAGGAATATGAGAGCAATGGCACCAGAAAATAGTTGATACTACTTCCAATGACATATAGAAAGAGTATATGATGATGAGAGATGGACCGGGGTTCCCAGCGATCTACACTAGTGGTAACTCTCCAATAAGTGACAAGTGTTGGGTGAACAAATTACAGTTGGGCAATTGATAGGATTCAAAGCATTAAGATAAAACATCAAGATTATTAATCATGTAGGCATGTTTTCCATATATAGTCATACGTGCTCGCAATGAGAAACTTGTACAACATCTTTTGTCCTACCAAATGGTGACAAATGGCCTCTAGGGAATCTATCGGATATTAAGGTACTCCTTTTAATAGAGTACCGGAGCAAAGCATTAACACTCGTGAAAACATGTGATCCTCACATCACCGCCATCCCCTCCAGCTTGTCCCAATTTCACACTTCGGGGCCTTTGGTTCTTGGACAAAGGACATGTGCATACAACTTGTAGATACAATCTAAGCAATAAGTATAGAGCTTAAATCTAAGATCATGCCACTCGGGCCCTAGTGACAAGCATTAAGCATAACAAGATTGCAGCAACAATAACTTCACAAACTTTATAGATAGACTAATCATAATGTATCATCCATCGGATCCCAACAAACACAACACCAATTACATCAGATGGATCTCAATCATGTAAGGCAGCTCATGAGATCATTGTATTGAAGTACATGGGATAGAGAGTACCAACTAGCTACTGCTAGAACCCGTAGTCCATGGGGGAACTACTCACGGAGCATGATGGAGGCGGTGGCGTTGATGGAGATGGCTTCCGGGCACTTCCCCGTCCGGCAGGTGCCGAACAGAGACTTCGTCCCCGAATTGGAGTTTCGCGATGGTGGCGGCGCCCCTGGAGTCTTTCTGGAGTTTCGTCAATCGGTATCGAGTTTTTAGGTCGAAAGGGCTTATATAGGCGAAGAGGCGGCGCAGGAGGGGCAACAGGGTGCCCTCCCCATAGGCCGGCGCGGCCAGGGGCTGGCCTGCGCGGCCCTATGGTGTGGGGGCCCCAGGCCTCCCCTCTGACTCCCCTTCGGTGTCCTGGTCCGTCTCGGTGAATTATGATGTTTGGTCTTCGTTTCGTCGAATTCCGAGAATATTGCCCGAATAGCCTTTCTGGAACCAAAAACAGCAGAAAACAGGAACTGACACTGTGGCATCTTGTTAATAGGTTAGTTCCGGAAAACGCATAAAAACATTATAAAGTGCGAGCAAAACATGTAAGTATTGTCATAAAATAAGCATGGAACATCGGAAATTATGGATACGTTGGAGACGTATCAGCATCCCCAAGCTTAGTTCCTACTCGTCCTCGAGTAGGTAAACGATAAAAAGAATAATTTCTGTAGTGACATGCTACTTACATAACCTTGATCATACTATTACAAAGCATATGAAATGAATGAAGTGACTCAAGGCAATGATTTATAGTTGCTAACAAATAGATAACATATAGCAAAACTTTTCATGAAGAGTACTTTCAAGACAAGCATCAAAAGCCTTGCATAAGAGTTAACTCATAAAGCAATAAATTCAAAGTAAAGGCATCGAAGCAACACAAAGGAAGATTTAAGTTTCAGCAGTTGCTTTCAACTTTCAACATGCATATCTCATGGATAATTGTCAATATAAAGTAATATGATGAATGCAAATAAGCAAGTATGTAAGAATCTATGCACAGTTGACACAAGTGTTTGCTTCTAAGATGGAAGGAAGTAGGTAAACTGACTCAACATAAAGTAAAAGAATGGCCCTTCGCAGAGGGAAGCATTGATTGCTATATTTGTGCTAGAGCTTTGGTTTTGAAAACATAAAGAGAGCATAAAAGTAAAGTTTTGAGAGGTGTTTGTTGTTGTCAACGAATGGTAGTGGGCACTCTAACCCCCTTGCCAGACAAACCTTCAAAGAGCGGCTCCCATTTTATTTTATTTTTGGGTGGCACTCCTTCCAACCTTTTTTTCACAAACCATGGCTAACCGAATCCTCGGGTGCCTGCCAACAATCTCATACCTTGAAGGAGTGCTCTTTTATTTTAGTTTTATTATGCTGACACTCCTCCCCACCTTTGCTTTCTCAAGCCATGGCTAACCGAATCCTTCGGGTGCCGTCCAACAATCACATACCATGGAGGAGTGTCTATTTTGGTTAATTAATTTGGGACTGAGAATCCCATTGCCAGCTCTTTTTGCAAAATTATTGGATAAGCGGATGAAGCCACTAGTCCATTGGTGAAAGTTGCCCAACAAGATTGAAAGATAAACACCACATACTTCCTCATGAGCTATAAAACATTGACACAAATCAGAGGTAATAAATTTTGAATTGTTTAAAGGTAGCACTCAAGCAATTTACTTTGGAATGGCAGGAAATACCACATAGTAGGTAGGTATGGTGGACACACATGGCATAGGTTTTGGCTCAAGGTTTTGGATGCACGAGAAGCATTTCCTCTCAGTACAAGGCTTAGGCTAGCAAGGTTATTTGAAGCAAACACAAGTATGAACCGGTACAACAAAACTTACATAAGAACATGTTGCAAGCATTATAGTACTCTACACTGTCTTCCTTGTTGCTCAAACACTTTTACCAGAAAATATCTAGACCTTAAGAGAGACCAATCATGCAAACCAATTTCAACAAGCTCTACAGTAGTTCTCCACTAATAGATTTAAACTACATGAAAAAAAACTTAATCATAATCTACTTGAGAGCTCAAAACAATTTCCAAGTGTCAAATTATTCAAGACAATATGAGGCATTTTCTGTTTCCAACCAAATAACCATAAGTATTGTAGCTTCCAACTTTTGTCATTGAACATTAAAAGTAAAACGAAGAACAAGTGCTCATATGAAAAAGCGGAGCGTGTCTCTCTCCCAAACAAGGATTGCTAGGATCGGATCTTATTCAAACAAAAACAAAAATAAAAGCACACAGACGCTCCAAGTAAAGCACATATGATGTGACCGAATAAAAATATAGTTTCAATAGAAGAAACCTGAAAGTTGATGAAGAAGGGGATGCCTTGGGCATCCCCAAGCTTAGACGCTTGAGTCTTCTTGAAATATGCAGGGATGAACCACGGGGGCATCCCCAAGCTTTGACTTTTCACTCTTCTTGATCATATATCATCCTCCTCTCTTGACCCTTGAAAACTTCCTTCACACCAAACTTCTCATAAACTTCATTAGAGGGGTTAGTACTCAAAAAATTTGAATCCACCTTGGTCCTGTAGTGACACATTGCAAGAACTTAATAAAACATTAGCTACAGCTCTCCAAGTCTAGAAAGCCTTGCTTAAAGTCCACAAGAGACAATGCAAAAAACAGAGACAGAATCTGCCAAAACAGAACAGCCAGTAAAGACGAATTTTAAAGAGGTACTTCCGTTGCTCAAATCAGAAAACTCAAAACTAATGAAAGTTGCGTACATATCTGAGGAACACGCACGTAAATTGGAAGATTTTTCTGAGTTACCTACAGAGAATCTGACCAGAATTCGTGACAGATAGAAATCTGTTTCTGTGCAGAAATCCAAATCTAGTATCAACCTTCGATTAGAGGCTTCACTTGGCACAACAATGCAACAAAACTAAGATAAGGAGAGGTTGCTACAATAGTAACAACTTCCAAGCCACAACAAAACAGTAGCGAAATAAAAACATGGGTTATCTCCCAAGAAGTGCTTTCTTTATAGCCATCAAGATGGGCTCGGTAATTTTAATGATGCACTCGCAAGAAATAAGAGTTGAAGCAAAAGAGAGCATCAAAAAGTAAATCCGTAACACATTTAAGTCTAACCCACTTCCTATGCATAGGAATCTTGTACACAAATAAATTTATGAAGAACAAAGTGACAAGCATAGGAAGATAAAACAAGAGAAACTTCAAAATTTTAAGCATATAGAGAGGTGTTTTAGTACCGTGTAAATTTCTACAACCATATTTTCCTCTCTCATAATAATTTTCAGTAGCTTCATGAACAAACTCAACAATATAACTATCACATAAAGCATGTTTTTCATGATCCATAAACACATAATTCTTATCAAGCTCAAAAATAGTGGGATTAAAACTTTCGAACCCACTTTTATCAATAATATAACATGATGATTGATCAATCTCAAGAGATATGGGACTCCTAGATAAAGTCAAGAACTCTCCAATCCCATTTTCATTAGTAGTACAATTAATATTATCAAGTAACATAGGACCATCATCTAAAGCTTTATCATAAACATTTGCTACGCAAAACTCTTTAGTATCATGCATTTCGACATCAGGCACAAACAAAGCATTATCATAAGATTTATCAAAATCATGGATTATCATAGATAACAGTAGCATAATTATTTTCACAAGTTTTACTCATAGGGAATATTTCAAGAGAATCCACAGGAACATAACATTCAACCTCTTTCGGTAAGCATGGAGGACAATCAAATAGTGTAAGAGATAAAGAGTTACTCTCATTAGAAGGTTGGCATAGGTAGCTAATCCATTCTTCCTCCTTTTGTTCATCACTCTCCTCTTCTTTTTCATCCAATGAGCTTTTAGGTTCATCAATTTCTTCTTCCACAGGTTCCTGCAAATTGTGAGTGCATTCTTGTGCATTAATGAGTCTCTCTTTATAATCAATGATATAAGGATTATCACTGTAACTTTCATTGCAAAAATTAAGGATAGAAGAGACATAATCTTTAAGGTCCTTACAAACAACACAAGTTTCATAATTCTTAACCATGAAGGATTCTATCTCAGAGGCTCCCATAAATATGACAAATTGTTCTACCTCTTCGAACCCAAGATGAATATAGTTATTCCAATTATAGTTCTTAATTAAAACTTCTTCACTAAAGCCACATTGAAATTTCAGATGTTTAGTATCCTCTTTAGAGCAACAATTTATATCATGGCGTTTAAGCAAAATTTTAGCAATTGTATTCAATTTTTCTATCATAGCACTCATTACTTTACCCGTTCTTGATTCTCTATAATTATTATAATATTCTATGAGCTCCAAATAGGTTGTGGGTTCTCCCATAACAGCAGTTTTTAATTTTTAGGTTTTTCAAATTTTTATGGATTTTTGGGTATATGAGAAAAATAAAACAAGACAAAAAGAAACTAGACAAAATAACACTAGACAGAAATAAACTAAGCACAAATAAACTAGATAAAAGTAAACTAAGCAAAACAAAATAAAATAAAATAAAAACAGAGATAGAGGTAGAGTGTACTCCCCAGGTGAACTTATGAGTAGAGCTATGCCTCCCCGACAACGGTGCCAGAAAACAGTCTTGATAACCCACAAGTATAGGGGATCGCGGCAGTCTTCGAGGGAAGTAAAACCCAAATTTATTGATTCGACGCAAGGGGAGGTAAAGAATACTTATAAGCCTTAACAACTGAGTTGTCATTTCAGCTGCACCTGGAAAAGCACTAGTAACAGGGGTGATGTGAAAGTAGCAGTAATATGAGAGCAATAGTAATAGTAACACAGCAACAGTAATAGGAATATGAGAGCAATGGCACCAGAAAATAGTTGATACTACTTCCAATGACATATAGAACGAGTATATGATGATGAGAGATGGACCGGTGACAAGGTATCAACTTGTCAATGCCTATGGATTGTAGGCTAGGGTTTAGTTGGAAGTAGAGGGCAAGTAGATCTCGAAGGTTTCAGCCGGAAAGTACTCGACGATTATGAAAACTAGAGTTTGTAAACAATGATTCGATGATCTCCTCATCCCTCGACTCCCCCTTATATAGGAGGCGGAGCCGAGGGATTCGTGTAGTACAAGTTACATAATCCGGGAAGGTTTCTAACTCATCCCGTAAGATTACAAATGACACTTCCTATTACAACTCTATCTTTCCTTAAATACATCTTGGGCTCCCGAATCTTCTTATTCTTCGGGTAGTGGGCCTTCAGTAAACCCCGGGTACTATCTTCGGCAGGCCCATTTGGGATGCCTATGTCAGTAGCCCCCGAGATTTTGCTTGAATCGTATAGTCAGGGAAAATCTCCACTATTTATTTTTATTCGACAACTTTAACTTTTCTATATTTCTTCACATAAATTTCTATATTGAACAGGGATAATGGTAGTTGGGGCTAGTTCATCTGACGGATCAGGTACTAGTTAACTGCTCTAGTGGCAATCCGCAAAAACCTACTTCAAGATCACGTCCCTGGACGTGATCTCGGGATACTGGTGTAAACTTCGACAGGTGCCGCTTAAGGTCTTACCATTCTGTCGAGTCCCAGTCAAATTTATCGGGTACCTAACGCGTCCGTTAGGATTTTTCTTCGTATCTGTTGATACGGATAAAAGTAGCAGAGCGCAGTCTTCGGCGATGCCACGCCCAGCAGAACGGATCTGGGGTCTTACCTTCGCAAATTTGCGGCATTCAGAAATTGATCGCAACTTTGGCGTTCTGAGAATATATTGTCGAGTGCTTTTCCGGCTGTTGGAATGGCACATTTTATCGAGTCAAAGATGACTTATATTGTTTCTCCGATGGGAGTATATGTAGAGTTAGTTATAACTCGAAATATACTCTTTTACTCTTCTATCTTTCTTTTTTCTCTTTCTTTCTTTCTTTTATAATTTCATCGGGCACGCGAACAGCGTTCCCTATGGGAGTAGCCCCCGAGGCTACAGCCAAGGATTTGTTCTTGGTTGTAGGCTCCACGCCTCATGCCGCTATATTCTTTTTTGTCTCCCGAAATTTTATAATTCCTCGGGTGCGCGAACAGCGCTCCCGATGGGAGTAGCCCTCGAGGCTATGAACAAATATTTGTATTTGATCATAGGCTCATGCCACTTCTATTTTGTCTTTCCAGATCTTTTTCTTTTTTCCAAAGTAGCCCCCGAGCATTTGATCAGAAACTTGTATTTGATCAAAAGCTCAATCATTATTTTTCCGTGTCGCCTTTTATGAAGCTGTTGAGTCGAATTTTTCCTTCTGTCAAGATGACGTTGTTGCTGACGATAGCCACGATTGCCTGTCAAAAATTTGCGACAAGCCTTTTCTCGCCGCCATGCGGGCCCAATTAATCCACTATGTTGACACGTCGTGCAAGTGGGGGACACACGTCCTCCGCTTTTTCTGGCACGCACACTGTAACTTCCGCGACGTTGAATTACTTATTTACCCTTGATGCGACGTGGCTATCATCTGTCACACATTTTCCTTATCCAACGGTTCGTCGTTTCACCGCACCCCTATATAAATTCATCTTCTTCCTCCTTGGACACTTCCGCCCGCGCCGTCTTCCTTCTCTCATCTGCAAATTTCTCCTTGCAATCCACAACCTCCTGAGCTCCTTACCTCCAAACTGCGAATCCTGCGCCATTGTTGATGCCACCTCGTCGCTTGACAAGGCACAGCACGCCGGAATCCTCCATGGCCGCCGTGGATCTCGGAGCGGCGGAGTGGGAAAGATCCAAGATTTCCGCTCAGGACATCAACATGCTTAGGAGGCTGGGGATCAGCAAGAAACCCCAGGCATTGCGCTTTCCCAGTGAGGAAAGCTACCCAACCCCTCCAATGGGGTACCGGGTAAGCTTTGTCGACCACCTCATCCGCGGTCTCTCCGCCCCCATCCATCCTTTTCTCCGTGGACTTCTTTTTGTCTATGGTTTGCAACTCCACCACCTCACGCCGAATTCAATCCTCCACATCTCCATTTTCATCACTTTGTGCGAGGCCTTCCTTGGCGTCCAGCCTAACTGGGCGCTATGGAAGCGCATTTTCTTTTGCCGCCGTAATGGCTCGCCCAATGTCGCCTATAATATAGGCGGCGTTGTGATTTCTGTTCGACCCACTGTCAACTACTTCGACGTTAAGCTTCCCGACTCAGTTCAAGGATGGCGCAAGAAGTGGTTGTACATTCAGGAGGAGAACCATGGATGTGCGGAGGACAACATCCCGCCTTTTGATGGTGCCGAGAAAATTTTCCGCCGCCGCTCCTGGGACGCGGAGGCCACCGAAGAAGAACGGGTGTCGACAGAAGCCCTGATGACTCGTATCCACGAGTTGCAAAATACTCGCGGCAAGGAGTTATCGGGTATCCAAATTACTGCATATTTTCTTAGGACTAGAGTGCAGCCGCTTCAGGCTCGCAAATATCCTCTATGGAGATATGCTGGCAGCGAGGATGTAGATCGACTGTCGGTGGATTTGGAGGTCAAGGGCTTGGAAAAACTTGTCCGAAAAATCTCATCTCTCAACAAAAAAGATCCTGTCCCTGCTTCTTGTCGTGTAAAACCTTTCAGTGCCGCCAATCCACTCCCCCAGGTAATCTTTACCTATTGTCTTGGTGTTGCTTTGCTAACTGTTTTGTAACTCCTTTTCTGACGTCTCTCCCTATTTTTTTGTGCACAGGATCATCCAGATCTTGTCTCGCTTCCTCCTCTCCCTGAAGGTGGAGAAGTCGAAGAAAGGGCGATTGTCACTGATGACAATCAAGAAGCCCCATCTTTTGTGAATGAACCCGTAGATTCTTGAAAATCTGCGGGTTCTTCCGAAGGCACTGCGTCGGCACAATCTCCTCCTCCCGCTGTCTCCCCAAAAAGCAAAAGGAAGAGGAAAGATGTCGAAGATTCCGGCACTTCCAAAGCTGAAGAAGTTGATCCTTCACGTCAGAAGGCAACTTACGATCCTTATCTTGAATCCCTCGTCAGCTCGTAAGTCCTTTTTACTTCTCCTTATTTCTATACTCGAAATGTTTATCTTGTCTTGCTTTTTATACTGTCGACTTTTAATCTCAGCGATGATGAGGAAGAAATACCAACTGTTGACGTGGCTCCTCGGACGAGCACGTCACATACTTTACTTGCCTCGGACACGTTAGTTGAAGGAGAAGAATCCTCGCCTCCTCAACGAAACGTCGTCACCACTACTCCGCCATCAAGCCCCCTTGCTCCTTCACCAAAAAGGACAAGGATTGAGACGATCACTGAGCCTGCCCCTCAATTGGGTAGCTCTTCTACTCTGCTCTTGGATGATGTAAGTTTTTTTTAATTTTCTTGCCGATTTCTGTATTTCCTCTATTTTGCTTTTTTACGCCTTCACTCTTTTTTTCATGCCGATGTTTCTCTTTCTTTGTTCTTCTTTGATAGCCCATGATCAAAGAACTTATCCGCATTGGATCCCAATTCATTGGGTACCGTGAGTATGCCAGCAGAACTGAAGGTAACAACTTTTATGCTTGCCGTTCTTTCTGACTTTTTGCTCCTGTTGTTTGTCGCAATTTTTGATCTTTCTTTTTTTTATCTCGACAGAGAAACTTGCAGAGGCCAACAAACGTGCCGACGCACTTGCTCAAAAACTGGAGCAAAGTGAGGCGGCTCGCAAGAAAGCTGAACTTGTTGCTAGCGAAGCCAAAGCCGAGGCTGATGAAGCCAAAGCAAAAGCTGCTAGTGTCGAGGAACTGCAGAAAAGACTTGAGGATGCTGAATCTGCCTTAAACGAGCATAAAGCTGCACAGGCTGCTCGTGAGCAGGGGATCCTCAAGCGCCTGAAATCACAAAGTCGACGCACCCAAAGTAATATTATTGATCCTTATCTATTTTTATGAGACCCGCTGTTTCTTGTTTTTGACCAACGTTTTGTTTCCTGTGGCAGACCAAACAAACCAAGAGTTTGATCTGCAGAATCCCGACAATGATCCTCTCCTTGATGCACTCTCTTATCTGGAGCTTCATGGATCCGAAATTCATGAAGGCGTGGCGAATGCTAATGCGGGACTGTCGTCGCTGTTTCCCTACTTCTTCCCGAAGAAAGAGGAGCCCCCGACTTTCCTTGCCCTTGCCAAGAGCTTCAATTCATCAGAGGACCTTGGACTGAAGATGCGCCAGGAAAACATGAAGATTGTCTTTAAAGTATCATGTTGCCACTGTCGCTGACAGCCAACAAACTGTTGATTGGATGAAGGTTGGCGACACCGATCAGATAGAGCAGTCAAGATGGAGGTCATTGATTAAGGCAGCCAAGCCCAACACGAAGAAAATCCTGGCCTATCTTGGGATCAAACCAGCTTCAACTCCTAGCTCATCAAGGCCGGAGGTCTAGTTGCATGCCTCTTTGTTTTTTCGTTCTCTGTTTCTTTTGCCCTTGTCGCCAATTTAGCTGTGGCGACAATTATCCTGGTAGTCCTTTAGGAGAAACTTCTTTTGTAATGCCTATATAAATATTTCTAGAAATTAATGAAATTCCTTCTGGCACTATCATTGATCCTGGCGCTTTCTTTTCCAGTTAATATTTGACAACTATTTGACCAATCCTTGCTCCGCCGATGCTTCTCCCGCTTCTTCCTTCTCGAAGAAAATGCCAATCGCTGATAACCCTCTTGAAGGTTCTTCAAGCAAACATTCGTCAGAAGATTTGCAAGAACTTCGACAGCAACTTCAATCCATGAAGAAGCAAACTCTCGCAATGATTGAACAGTCTCGAAAAGCATCTGAACAAGAAAAACTTGCTCTCCAACAAGCCAAAGAAGCTGTGGCTGCCAAGGATACTGCTGTATTAGAAGCAAAGGGAGCCGCTACCCGAGAAAATAGCATGCTCGAGCTAATGTTAGAGGCTAGCACAGATATGTTAGGTATGTTTTTCTAATCTCGCAATGCCTCCTCCTTACTTTGCTGTGCCCCCCTTCAAATTTTTTTTTGCCTTGTCGCTTTAATAGGCTCAGTTCTTGATGCTGCCGCCGAAGATCAAAGAGTACTCGAGAGAACAAATCTTCTCATCAATCTTTCCCTTAACCATGGCTGTTTATTCTGGGCCTCCCCTGAACGAACCCAGCAAATTGTCAGGTTTCAAGATCGTGCTTGCCAAGTGCGTGAATTTCTCAATTTTTGCACGACAACATTAACCCTTGTTTACAAAACTCTGTTTCCTCGGAATGAAATTCCAAAGACTCTTCCTGAATTGCTGGAGGTTTTCAGAGATGCTCCCCGCATTCATAATTTTGTGCGAGCTCAGTTGACTGCTGGAGCAAGGTTCGCCATGATTATGATAAATATTTGCCATCCAAAATTAGACCTGACGAAGATTGTTGTTGATTGCCTGGCCAAGAAATCGCGGCGAAAAAATGACATTGACTCGATCAATGAGATGGTAACTCCTGTGGCTGAGTCGATGATAGATGAACTCCTTCGGATGGACTCAGAATTCTTCATCAAGGGGTCTTATGCTGAGCATAAAACAACCAGAGGCTTGTCCATAGATAGTATTCTAGGTTTTGACTGATTTGTACTATTTTGAACAACATTATATCTATATCTTTTTTGATTCCCGAAGAAATTTGTTGTATCTTGTAAACTGCTCTGTATTGTTTGGAGCCCCCGAGCCTTCTGGCTAGAGTTGTACTATTTTTTCCATCTCGAAGATTTTTCCTCCTGTCATAATAAGATATCTCTGTTTTTTCATTGATGGGTGGAAAGCCCCCGAGTGTCATGATGTCAAAGTTCTATATTTCTGTTGTGAGGTTCTTGGACCAAAGCAATAAGTCTTTGGCGCGTACGCTATATTTATAATTTTATTAGCTTCTGATATTTAGCGAGGTATTTAGTGTACCAAGGCGAAATATTTTGGTAAGTCTAATATATCTATATTGTATGTATTTTGAAAACTTGAAGGCATTGAGCCCCCGAGCATGTCGAAGAATAAGAAATATATCTCCACTATCTTTATTATATTGCAGCACCGCGAGCCAGCCTCATTAAAAACCTTTCCGGCCCCACTCGGTGCCCCGAAAAGGAAAAGAGTGCGTCTGAAAACTCGCGGGCATTTCAGTACATTGTATTTTTACAGAAGAGGACTATATTTCGACTCTAGGCGTAGAACCGCCTGAGCTGTGCTACGTTCCAGGGGTTTTTCTCGGGAACCCCCATCTTCTTGTCCTTGATCCTATATGCGCCTCCGTCGATGACTTCTGTGACAACGTAAGGTCCCAACCATGGCGACTCGAGTTTTTCAGTGCGCTCTTGATTGAGTCGCAGAACTAAGTCTCCGACTTAAAAAGATCTTGGTCTCAAACGTCGACTGTGGTAATTTTTCAGGTCCTGCTGATATTTAGTTACCCTTGATAATACTTCGTCTCGAGCTTCGTCGAGTGCGTCGACGTCGTCCTCCAATGCCTTCCTGGAAGCTTCTTCATTATACTCTGTGACTCTAGGGGAGTCGTGCTCTATTTCTATTGGCAGTACTGCCTCTGCTCCATGAACAAGAAAAAACGGGGTCTCCTGTGTCGCTGTATTTGGTGTTGTTCGGATGCTCCATAACACACTTGGTAGTTCTTCTGGCCAGGTATGTCGAGCTTTTTCCAGTGGTCCTAATAGGCGTTTCTTGATGCCATTGCAGATGATGCCATTGGCTTTCTCGACTTGACCATTGGTTTGAGGATGTGCAACTGACGCGAAGTGCAATTTGATGCCTACCTCTGCGCAGTACGCCTTGAACTCCTTTGACGTAAAGTTGCTGCCATTGTCTGTAACGATGCTATGAGGTACTCCAAACCGAAAAACGATGTCCTTCACGAATTTTATTGCTGATGCTACATCTGGTGAATTTATCGGCTTTGCTTCTATCCACTTGGTGAATTTATCGACAGCAACCAGCAAGTATTCATATCCTCCTGGCGAAGCTTTATGCAATTTGCCCATCATATCAAGTCCCCATTGGGCAAAAGGCCATGACAATGGTATTGGTGTTAGCTCTGCTGCTGGAGAGTGAGGTTTTGCGGCAAACCTTTGACACGCGTCGCAAGTTCTTACTATTTCCTTGGCGTCCTCGATTGCTGTCAACCAGTAGAATCCTGCTCGAAAAACCTTGGCTGCAATAGCTCGACTACTTGCATGGTGGCCACATACTCCTTCGTGTACATCTTTCAGAATTATTCTTCCTTCTTCGGGTGTGACGCATCTTTGCAGGACGCCTGATATACTTCGCTTGTATAATTCTCCTTTGATCACTGTAAAAGCTTTGGATCGTCGAATAACTCGCCTTGCCTCAACTGGATCATCGGGTATTTCTTTCCTGAGGATGTATGATATATATGCTTGCATCCAAGGAATTTGTACCATCATCACAAGCTCTTGGTCCTCTTCCTCCTCCGTGGTTTCTTTGAGGGGTGCCGAAGTTTTCTCTTCTTTTGCTTTTTTCTGCACCTTTTTTGGCTTCGTGGATCTCTCCGCTATTTCTTCCCAAAATACTCCTGGCGGGATTGGGAGGCACTGCGACCCAATGTTTGCGAGAACGTCGGCTTCATCATTGCTCAATCTACTGATGTGATTTACCTTGCATCCATCAAACAGCTTCTCAAGCTCATTGTACACCTCCTTGTATGCCATCATGCTATCATTGACTGCATCACATTGGTTCATAACTTGCTGAGCCACCAATTGTGAGTCGCCAAAGATTTTTAGTCGAGTTGCACCGCAAGCTTTCGCCATCTTCATCCCGTGTATGAGGGCTTCATATTCTGCTTCATTGTTAGATGCATTAGGAAACGTCATCCGAAGGACGTACTTTAACTTGTCGCCTTCAGGTGATATAAGTACTACTCCTGCACCAGCTCCTTCTACTCTTTTGGACCCATCGAAGTTCATGGTCCAGGTTCTCGACAAATCTGGGGGTCCCGTGTTTTGTAGCTCCATCCACTCTGCAATGAAATCTGGCAGAACTTGCGACTTGATTGCCTTTCTTTTTTCATACGTGATGTCCCGAGGGGAAAGTTCTATTCCCCAAAGGGAGACACGCCCTGTAGCTTCTGGATTGTTCAGTATATTTGAGAGAGGTGCTTCATTGACTACTATTATCGGGTGTGCCGAAAAATAGTGGCGCAACTTCCTTGCCGTTGTAATTACTCCATATGCTAGTTTTTGGTACTGTGGGTACCGCTGTTTGGAAGGCGACAGAACTTCGCTGGTGAAATATACTGGCCTTTGCACTCCATGGAGTTTTCCTTCTTCTTCTCTTTCGACAACTAGCACCGTGCTCACCACTTGGGGCGTGGCTGCAATATATAGCAGGAGAGGTTCCTTTTCCTTCGGCGCCACCAAAATTGGTGGTGTCGAGATTGTGCGCTTCAAATCCTCGAAAGCTCTGTCGGCCTCTTCGTTCCACTGGAATTTATCTCCTTGCTTTATCAGAGCGTAGAATGGTAACGCTTTTTCTCCCAGCCTGGCGACGAATCTGCTCAAAGCTGCGACTCGCCCAGTTAGCTGTTGTATTTCTTTCAACTTTGTTGGCTTTCTCATTGTTACGATAGCTTGTATTTTATCGGGATTTGCTTCAATCCCTCTTGCTGAGACTAGAAACCCCAGAAGTTCTCCTGCTGGGACGCCAAAAGAACACTTCGTCGGGTTCAACTTCAGGCAGAATTTGTCAAGGTTGTCAAAAGTTTCTTTGAGATCCTCGATCAGTGTTGTCCCCTTTTTCGACGTTATGACGACATCGTCAATGTATACTTGCACGTTTTTCCCAATCTGTATCGCCAAACACTTCTGCATCATCCACTGATATGTTGCTCCCGCATTTTTTAGACCAAAGGGCATTGTTCTGTAGCAAAACACGCCGTAAGGTGTAATAAACGCTGTCTTTACTTCATCTTCTTCTTTCAACCTGATCTGGTTATAACCAGAATATGCGTCCAGGAAGGAAAGACGTTCACATCCAGCCGTGGAGTCGATAATTTGGTTGATCCTCGGGAGGGGAAAGTGATCCTTTGGACAATGTTTATTGAGACACGTAAAGTCGACGCACATGCGAAGGACCTTAGTGTTTTTCTTTGGCACCAACACAGGATTTGCTACCCATGTGGCTTCTGTAAATATTTCTTTGATAAATCTAGCTTCTCGTAGTCGATTGATTTCTGACAGCATGGCCTTGCGGTTTGGTTCCGAAAAACGCCGCAAGGGTTGTTTGATTGGTCTCGCTAATGGATCCAAGTTTAGGTGGTGCTCGGCAAGTTCCCTGGGTACTCCTGGCATGTCAGCTGGACACCATGCGAAGATTTTCCAGTTCTCACGGAGGAACTCGACGAGCGCGCTTTCCTATGCGAGGTCCATGTCGTTTGCGATGGATGTCGTTTTTTTCGGGTCTGTTGGGTGAATCTGCACCTCCTTAGAATTTTTCTCTGATTTGAAAGTTGATTCTTTGTTTGGCCTTCCAACGTCTGGCAGCACGTCGTAGTCAGTCATACTCCTTGACGCCAGGTATTCCGCTTGCATCCCGAAAGTTTCTGATAGTCGGTGAAAATCCTTATCGCATTTATCGGCTAAGGCGAAGCTTCCTTTGACTGTGATTGGTCCCTTTGGTCCAGGCAACCTCCACAACAGGTATGTATAATGTGGCACCGCCATAAATCTAGCATATGCTGGTCGTCCCAACAGAGCGTGGTATTGCGACGGAAAATCCACGACTTCAAATTCCAGCCTCTCGATTCTATAATTCTCTCGGGTTCCAAACTGAACATCGAGATTGATCTTCCCCAATGGATAACTTGGTTTCTCCGGTGTGATGCCGTGGAACCTTGTGTCTGTTGGCTTCAAGTTTGCTAAGGATATGTTCATCTTCCTCAATGTATCTGCATACATAAGGTTTAGGCTGCTGCCGCCGTCTATGAACACTCGAGAGACATCAAATCCCGCAATAACTGCTGGCAGAATAAGTGCTGACTGCCCTGGTCGAGGAACTTGCTGCGGATGATCTGCTATGGTAAAGCCAATATCTTGTCCTGACCAATTAAGATACTCGACTGTTGGTGGAGGCATTTTTTCTGCCATAAACACCTGTCGTGAGATTACTTTCTGAGCTCTATTGGATGGCCTTCCCTTCTGAATCATCGACACCGCTCCGTTGGAGTTAGGATCAACATAAGGTGGTGGTGGAGGTGCTGCCGCTATTCTGAGCTGATGCCGATTGTCGTCTGTAATCGCGGGAGGAGGCGGCAAGTGAATCTCGCTCCTGGGTTCTCGAGGATTTCTCTGTGTTGCCCGCGCGTTAGCGTGCTCTGCATACCTTAGCATTGCCTGAAAATTACGACAGTCTTTCTGCAGGTGCCCTGACTGTCTTTTTCCGTTGCTGTCGAGGAAAAAGTGCATCTGACATGGTCCGTTCATCATCTTTTCAGGAGACACGAAGGGCCTTGGGAACCTAGGCCCGCTATTTTGCCTGTTGTTGCGAGAATCGTCCCTGTTATCGCTTCGCTACTCATTGCTTCTCTGATAGTCATCTCTGTTGCTCCCTCCTGTGTTCGCCCGAAAACCTGCCGAAATTTGTCCTGGGGCATCGTAGTTCGGGTACTGCCAAGGAAATCGTCGCCTCGGTTGATAATTTCGACCACGGTCCTCCTCTGGCGACCTGTGTCGTTTGTTGTGTACAGCATCTTCTCCATCTGCCCATCTGTTTGCTATTTCCATTAACGCGGATACTGTCTTTGGATTGGTCCTTCCCAAGTCCTCGACAAAATCTCCACGCCTGATTCCTGCGACAAACGCATCTATTGCTCTCTCGTCAGATATATTTTCTGCCGAGTTTTTGATGATGTTCCACCTTTGGATATATTTTCTCATTGGCTCATCTGGCTTTTGTCGACATGCTCTCAACTCCTCTAACGACGCAGGTTTTTTGCATGTGGATCTGAAGTTCTTGACGAACACGTCCTCGAAGCTTTCCCAGCTGTCGATAGATCCTGGAGTAAGTTTCTTTATCCAAGATCGTGCGGCTCCACTCAAATGCACCTGGATGCTTTGCATAGCTGTTGCTCTGGTTCCTCCTGTGAGCTTCACTGTCTCGAGATAATCAACTAGCCAATCCTCTGGATCTTGAAGGCCGTCGAATTTCTTGAAGTTGTCGGGTAACTTGAATCCTGAAGGGACTCGAGTTTTTCGGACTCTCCTCGTGAAACATGGCAAGCCGCACATATCTTCGTCGTTGAGCTCCGGGGACTGCCGATGTTCCCTTCTGCTTTGCCGCGCTCTATCGACCCTTGCTTGTGCTGCCGTGTCTCTTGCTCCACTTGGGCCTTCATGTGCTGCCGCTGTTGCTGCTGCAGGTCGCGGACTATTTTGCCTTGCCGCTCCTTCGGGAGGCGTTGATACAAACGCTGTCCCCATAGCTCCAACTCCTGCTACCGCCATATTGTATAGTGTTTCCCTTGGATCACCTGGAGGTGGTTTAGATGCAAGGATAAAAGCATGTGTCGCCATATACCCAGCCTCTGGTGTCTTAGGGATGATGTTTCCTCTTGTATCTATTGACATAAAGGACATGTCGAGGTTTTGGACCAAGTGCTCTCTTTCTGCTTCGGGTATATGTTGCAACCTTGATCTTGCTCTGTTCCGCGCCTCCCTGTGGCTATCACCCGAAGTTCTAGATTGTCGACTTAGATCTGCCCTTCTCCTGCTAGATGCAGAGGCTGTCTCCTTTCTTCTGTTTAACTCAGCTGTCTGTTTTTCCAATTCTCTTGCAGCTCGTGCGAGCCTATATTGATATGCTTGCAACTCCTCTGGTGTGGCTGTGGTGGCCATTGGTTCTGAACCGTTCATAGCTCTCGCAGCTCTATCCCATGCTGCTTGCGAAAGTTGAACTCTGTCTCGCGGCTGTGGCCCAACGTATTTACTGCCCAGGCCTTGTCGTAGATTGGAGGGATCGACGTATGGATTTCCCAGATCGTCGAAAGCCTCAGACGTTTCCTCTTGATCTTCAATGGCATAAATCTGATGATACTTTGTATTCAGATCTATGTTGGGTTTGGTGACATCATCGTTGAGATTGATGAAGACCTTGCCCACTGTGATGGATTTGTCGATGAAGTCGTAACTATCGACATCGCTTGAGCCATCGCTTATATATGAGTCCGCAGATGACTCAAACGACATGTCGTTGAAGATCTTGGCGAGTTTCTCTCTTGCTCTGGTGCTGACGTAGCGTGTCGACGAAGTTTCTTCTTCTCCTGATTCGGTTGACGATGTATAGCTTGAAAAATCGGAATCGACCGCCGACGATCCCGACGAAATCGGAATTTCGACACGATACGATCCTTCCTTCTCGATGCGAAAGCGAAACCTTCCGAACGTCATCTCCATAGGCTCCGCCAGATACGCATATGCATCCAAACGGGAGGGTGGGTGAGGAACAAAATCGACAGGACCAGCAGCGATCTGTTTACCTCGATCCATTGCGTTGCTTGCGGTTGATGATGTCGAAGATCTTGAACGTGCCATCGAGATCAGATCCTTACGCCTCTAGTTCCCACAGACGGCGCCAATTGACAAGGTATCAACTTGTCAATGCCTATGGATTGTAGGCTAGGGTTTAGTTGGAAGTAGAGGGCAAGTAGATCTCGAAGGTTTCAGCCGGAAAGTACTCGACGATTATGAAAACTAGAGTTTGTAAACAATGATTCGATGATCTCCTCGTCCCTCGACTCCCCCTTATATAGGAGGCGGAGCCGAGGGATTCGTGTAGTACAAGTTACATAATCCGGGAAGGTTTCTAACTCATCCCGTAAGATTACAAATGACACTTCCTATTACAACTCTATCTTTCCTTAAATACATCTTGGGCTCCCGAATCTTCTTATTCTTCGGGTAGTGGGCCTTCAGTAAACCCCGGGTACTATCTTCGGTAGGCCCATTTGGGATGCCTATGTCAACCGGGGTTCCCAGCGATCTACACTAGTGGTAACTCTCCAATAAGTGACAAGTGTTGGGTGAACAAATTACAGTTGGGCAATTGATAGGATTCAAAGCATTAAGATAGAACATCAAGATTATTAATCATGTAGGCATGTTTTCCATATATAGTCATACGTGCTCGCAATGAGAAACTTGTACAACATCTTTTGTCCTAACAGCCGGTGGCAGCCGAGCCTCTAGGGAATCTACTGGATATTAAGGTACTCCTTTTAATAGACTACCGGAGCAAAGCATTAACACTCCGTGAAAACATGTGATCCTCACATCACCGCCATCCCCTCCGGTTGTCCCGATTTCTGTCACTTCGGGGCCTTTGGTTCCGGACAGTGATATGTGCATACAACTTGTAGATACAATCTAAGCAATAAGTATAGAGCTTAAATCTAAGATCATGCCACTCGGGCCCTAGTGACAAGCATTAAGCATAACAAGATTGCAGCAACAATAACTTCACAAACTTTATAGATAGACTAATCATAATGTATCATCCATCGGATCCCAACAAACACAACACCAATTACATCAGATGGATCTCAATCATGTAAGGCAGCTCATGAGATCATTGTATTGAAGTACATGGGATATAGAGTACCAACTAGCTACTGCTAGAACCCGTAGTCCATGGGGGAACTACTCACGGAGCATGATGGAGGCGGTGGCGTCGATGGAGATGGCTTCCGGGGGCACTTCCCCGTCCCAGCAAGGTGCCGGAACAGAGACTTCTATCCCCCAAATTGGAGTTTCGCGATGGCGGCGGCGCCCCTGGAGTCTTTCTGGAGTTTCATCAATCGGTATCGAGTTTTTAGGTCGAAAGGGCTTATATAGGCGAAGAGGCGGCGCAGGAGGGGCAACAGGGTGCCCTCCCCATAGGTCGGCGCGGCCAGGGGCTGGCCCGCGCGGCCCTATGGTGTGGGGGCCCCAGGCCTCCCCTCTGACTCCCCTTCGGTGTCCTGGTCCGTCTCGGTGAATTATGATGTTTGGTCTTCGTTTCGTCGAATTCCGAGAATATTGCCCGAACAGCCTTTCTGGAACCAAAAACAAAGCAGTAAAACAGAACCTGCACTGTGGCATCTTGTTAATAGGTTAGTTCCGGAAAACGCATAAAAACATTATAAAGTGCGAGCAAAAAATGTAAGTATTGTCATAAAATAAGCATGGAACATCAGAAATTATGGATACGTTGGAGACGTATCACCCGACACTCTTACCTTCTCTGCGTACCCACCGTCAGCCTATATCGTCGGAATCGGGTAGCGCAACCTCAAGCAAATCTCTCGTCGACGGATTTGAGTGTCTACGGCTGGGATTCGTCGAGGTATAGCTGGATTCGCATGGCCACGCACCTCTGACACGTCTTCTTCCTCCATGTGCCGCTGCAACTCACCAGATTTAGGGTTGAAGGACCAGCACCGGCTCCAGCATCAAATCCAGCACTGGCAGCAGCCCCTGCACTAGTACCACGCCGACACCGGCAGCCGATCTGCTAAGGTGTGTGTTATCCCATTTTTCTTTAGTGAATTTTGGTGAATTTTGGCGGATGAAGATGATGAGTATTCGTTTAGTTTAGTAGCAAGAGGAAGAGAGAGGAAAAATGGAGTGAGGATGAGGACAATGATTTGTACTTTCCATGGCGTCATCAACACTTGTTGGGATAAGCAACCATTCAAGAAATTTTGGGAAGAGATCCATGACACAACTTCAATCAAAGAACTAGTGGAGATGTTCGGTCCATGTTATCGATGAGGAATAGGTGGCATGTTCTAGTAATGCGCTCTAGTAGGAGGAAGTTTGCTTTAGATGATGACTAGTGGAGATGTTTGGTGGTTAATGCGGTTACCCAGCATACCACTGTATGTTTTAGTTTACAAGTCGTTGATATGATCTTCATGAAGGGACTTCTTCACAAATATCACATCCCTCAGAGTGGTACAACAGAAACATTGCAGGTCATAACACTCGAGATTATATTACAATCACAGACTTAACAAGTTGGTATTCTCACAGGTCTGATGAGAACACCCTAAGGTACTACTTAAGTTCATTACAACCCAGCATAAATAGTAAACTGAGCTCAGCAACTTATTTAGGTAATCTACTACGTTGCTCGGCTTAATGATACTAGGGTATGACACTACTCCTCCGCCTCATTGTTGTCGGGCCCGTAGACTATCTCATAGTCCACGCCTTCCACTCCTCCGGAGATCAGGTTCTTCATAGACCAGCTCGTAGTCGCCTTCTGGTGCTCCGTCAGTGGCCTCCACTTCATTCTCACAGTCTAGCAAGGGTGTCGAAAGAAAGTGAGTACAGAGGTACTCAGCAAGATCAAAAGGGAAAATGTGTTTGATGCACTAACTACGACCATTGACCAGGAAATCTCAGGTCAATGCATGTTTCGCAAACATTTCTTCAAAAGGTTTATTTTATTCAGAAAACTATGTCTGCCAGTCTTCACAGGTTGAATAGAACTTCATGGAGTTCCTTTCCTGCCGCGTTCGTAGTTCCCTTCCCGGAACAAGGAGTGACTGCCACAGTTTGATACCCTCTGCAGAGGTGCATTACTTTTCCCATAAGAGAACTTATCCTTGATACCAACCGAGACGCGTTTCTCGTCCACACTTCCTTGGTGTGGGGCCAGGTGTAAGATCCAAGCCAATCACTGCCTTCTCCGCGACCTTGCATACCCACCCTTTTGTCCATCCGTACACCCCCGGTAGACATCTCCCGATCATACGGATTTACCCTCGGTGTACTATGGACAATCTCTCATAGACGATAGAGCCTCTCATCCACACGGATGGGGATTTTAAAGGATTTCCCAACCTACTGCAGTGTTATCCCCAACACCCAGTCAGGCTCCATCAAGTCTGTTGATATGCAAGAGGGAAAAGATACAGCTAACTTTCCCAGAGCCATTATAGATCTTATGGTTAATGCGAATTATACGGCGCTAGAATCACTAGACAGATCAATCTTAGGTCATGAATGTGTTTTGAATTATATTTAGGGCAATGTTCTTTCGTCTGATCTGCTGAACAGAGCGACCACCAGGCGGGGTACCACCCAATCAACGATCGGCTCCTGAACAGAGCGTCCACCAGGCCTGCTGCCCCCCGAGCCTTACTCGGGGCGAGAATGTCAGAGAGGATGCAACAAAGCCGATCACCTTTCTTCCTTAGAAAGCCGATATACCCCTTCTGTCAACACTGCTGAACTAGTACCAAGGGTTGAAAATCCTCGACAAGAAGGTTCAGGAACCCGGATCGGCTCAAAGCAGCTGAAGAAGTTCTCATTGTTTTACTCCCGCGAAGAAGCAGAGGGCCCCACAGCTGAACTGGATTTGGTGGAGATCCGGTAAACCTCGTATAATTGTACTAGAGTCGATGGCTGCACATCGGCTTCGTCTCTTAGTTCTAAAGTCGATGCCCTTGCATCGGCTATAAAAAAAAAAAATTTACTGGCCGATTTTTTCCTATCGGCCCCAATATTTCACTGCACACATGTTCTCCTGCACATGTTCACATGTTCATCGTGTTTAGGTGCCCCCCGAGCCGAATCTGTCAGGGAATGGCAGATATCGGCTCTGTAATTCGTACGTCGGCTCCGGTAGGATCAATGACGAACACAAGCAGAACATGTGGTGAGGATAATTTTGGCCGATTGCTGGGATCGGCCTCCATATTGATTGAAGCGCTGACTGAAGGTTCTGTAATGTTCCTTCATAGATTTTTGGGGCCGATCACAAGGATCAGCCTCGCCACGTTTGCTCATCGCTTTGCTTCAGCTACATGGTCAGGCCAGTGGATAGAACCAGCTTAACCTTTCCCTTCGTCACGTCGATGCGCTCGCAGTCGTCCAAATTGATACCTGAGAGGGGTTCTTGGCCTGCGGCTTCCCATGCGTTCATGCCAGCCGTTGAAATTTCGGCTGAGTCATCGGCCTGGACGACCTCTACCTCATCTCCGTCCCACTGTATTATGCATTGGTGCATAGTGGAGGGAATGCAGCAGTTGGCGTGGATCCAATCTCTTCCTAGCAGAACAGCATAAGTGCTCTTGCTATCGATGATGAAGAACGTTGTAGGGATAGTTTTCCTTCCTACGGTCAGATCCACATTCAAAACACCTTGTGCGTCAGACGCTTGGCCGTTGAAATCGCTCAATGTCACGTTGGTCTTGATTAGATCTGAGCTAGAGCGTCCCAACCGACGTAGCATAGAGTATGGCATGATATTGACTGCCGCTCCGGTGTCCACCAGCATCTTATTTACAGGCCTCCCATCGATATAACCTCGCAAGTACAGGGCCTTCAGATGTCTGTAGCTTCTTTCTCGTGGCTTCTCAAAGATAACCGGCCGTGGGCCGCAGTCAAGTTGTGCCACAGGTGCCTCGTCTAATCCTCGGAGCACCGAACTCCAAGGAGGTTGAACACCATGTTTGTGCCAGCCGATGTTTCATCATCGGCTTTCCTTTGCTTGGGACGCCACTCCATTTTCCGTGGACGACCCTCTTCGTCCAGGGTTCGCTGAACTTTCACAGCCAGATCAGGTCGTGCCTTCCTTAGCATATGCAAGTATAACCTTTCGGCTTCCTCCAGGCCGCGCAATCGCTGAACCCTGCGCTTTTGGGAACGGCTGAGTCCATCAGGGCACCACCTTGGCCGGTGGTATCTGTCTTCTTCTTCTTCTTGTCCCTCGTCTTCGAATCCTCGAGATCTTCCCATCGAGGGGACTCAGCCATGTTTGCTTTGTGGCGGGAGAGGCCCTAAGCGCTTGAACACGGACACGTTGGCTGCCTCCTTCTTCTTGGTTGCATTAGGGCAATTGCCGATTGTGGGCAATCGGCTCATTCCTGAATCCCAGCGAAGTCCAAGAAGGGGCAGTCCCAGTGCCTGTCGTTGTCGTCTTGCTCCCTTGATTTTCCTTTGGCACGACGCTCGTGCTCCTCCTCATCGCGATCATGCCGACGATATCTTCTGGCTTCTCTAGCCAGACGATCTCTTTCATCATCATCGCTGGATCGTCGGCGTTGGTCATACTGACTCACATACTTGTTGAGGAGGTGATCAGAGAGGGGTTGCTGATATCTTATGTTCTTCACTTCTCCCTCTGTGACGTAGCGCTTGCCATCATGATGGAGCCGATCGCGTGGAGCGGCCTCCTCGTGTCCTTGCTACGAGAGCAGCTGCCCTCGTCTCCATCTTTGCCGAGTGGTGCCCAGGTCCTACCATGTTGATGCCGAACGAGGATCCTGGCTGGCAACCTTCGTGGCAAGTGCATTCCACCATGTTAACGGCGGGGAAGGGTTGGGTGTCGACCTTCATGGCGTCTTTGGTTGAAAATCAGACGTCCTTTTTCTATCGCCATTTGGATCTGCTGACGCCACACCCTGCAGTCATTGGTGGCATGGGAGAGCGAGTTATGCCATTTGCAGTATGGCTTTCCGTTCAGCTCTTGTACCGTGGGGAATTTGAGACCTTCGGAAATCGTCAACTGCTTCTCCTTGAGCAGGAGGTCGAAGATTTGCTCAGTTTTGGTCACGTCAAAATCAAACCCCCTGGGCGGGCCTGGTGGCTTTACCCATTTGCAGGACACGGGGTTTGCCCCCCGAGTCCATTCAGCCACTGCTCCCTCTTGATCTCCCGCAGAAACTTCGTCTTCCTCTCGCCTCGACCAGACTATCGCACGCTTGAATTTATCCTGCACAGTCCGGGTGGCGCCGTTCATATGCCGACGGTTCGAACCATGTGCGCCATGAGGGTAGTCTGCTTGGGAGGCCATGTCCTTGAGCGGTGTTGCAAGGCCCGCTACGCCAACTCGATCGTTTCCTTTTCAGTCACACGAACCGAATAACATCGGTTCCTAAGATTCCCGAAGCGCTGGATGTATTCCGTCGTCACGCTTTCTCCACGCTTCTGACGTGTTTGTGCTAGATCGGCAAGGCCAGACTCGGAAGCCTCTGAGTGGTACTGCATATGGAACTGTTCTTCCAACTGCTTCCAAGTCCGGATCGAGTCTGGTGGCAACGAGGTGTACCACCCGAAAGCCGATCCCGTGAGGGACTGTGAGAAGAGCCTCACGCGTAGTGGATCCGACACTGAGGCCGTTCCTAGCTGTGCCAAATACCGGCCCACATGCTCGATGGAGCTGGAACCATCTGATCCACTGAATTTGGAGAAATCAGGGAGCCGATATTTAGGTGGTAGCGGGATCAATTCGTAGTCGTCAGGGTACGACTTGGAATAGCCGATTGCCCTCCTTTTCGGCACCATGCCGAACTGGTCTCTCAGTATGGTGCTGATCTGATCCGCTGTGCTGGCTGCAGGAGTTGAACTCTGAAGATTCGCCGGGGTGGCATACTTAGCCAGCCGTGTTTGCTTTTCCAGCTCTGAGCCAACTGCAGGAGCTAAGCTCTGGAGGTTCGTCGGGGTGGCGTACTTAGTTAGCCACGTCTGCTTCTCAAGATCTGTTGCTGACGTTCCTCCCGTTTTCCCAGAAGTCCCTGATGTTGTGGCCTGGTTTGTGAGTGCCCAGTTACCGCAATCTGGCACATACGTGCACATGTACCCGTGAGGGATCTCCTTAGGCGCCTCATGCAAGAACTGGCAGTCACTAGGGTCACCACCGATCTTGTAGACGACAAATGCCGGTGAATTCGGCACTTCTGGTGCTGCCAACGCAAATGGCAGCGGTGGACGGGACTGGAGTGGCAACTCTCCTTGATGCGTCTCGAGAGCTGGTCCTGACGGCGAGTACTGGTGCCTCATGATCTCCTGGATCACGCGAAGAGCGACACGCTCCAACGTGTTGACCAGGTTCTCAGAGTGGCGGTGTAGCGAGTGAGCCACTAAGTAGTTGATCTCCTGCCGCAGGGACCTGGTGCGTTCTTCCGACGGGGCAGAGAGGTCTATCCCATCGAGTGCACCATTAGGCGAGAACCCCTTCCACCTGATGCCATGTGAACGGGTTCTGTGGAAAGAGCCGATGAGATCGGCTTCGAGGATAGCTTTGACCTCGTCATACTTCTTCTTGAGCTCGTCGGTCAGATCCTCGTACGTGACTGGAGTGCCGTCCGCCATCTCAGATGTAGATGGCGAGGTGGTTGATGTCGAAGCTTGTCCCACCGGGCGTGCCAGAATGTGTTGCGGTCAAAACCCACCGGCGGGCAGCGACGGGCAACACAGTAGAGCCGGGAACAACCTAGGGCTGCGGCTGGCCCTGGTCCCTTCGAGCGACGGCCCGCAAAGCCTCTGGTACACACGTCCGATGCTGATGCAAAGGCGTGCCACCTGACCTATACCTGGTCAGGAAGGTGATGGAGATGCCTCGCTTAGTTTCCTGCATGGCATACACGTAAACATTAAATACGAGCCTCGATCGGCTCTCAGGTTATCCTGTGAATCGGCTCAAGGAGCCGATCCACCCATGATTCGTACGAGGTGCACGAATATATGGTGGTCCTGCTTGATCAAGATAAAGCTAAAACGATCTACGACGATTTAGGGTTTTCACCGCATAATCGGATCATCCTACTCACGATTGGGCCTCGCGGCCACGCACGGTGATCGTAAGCCGATCCTAGACAAGGCCTAAAAACCAACACGAGGTTGATCCCCGGAACATCCTGTCTAGGACTAGCAAACGACACCCTACGTGCCGCTGGATCCTCCAACCCTTTGTAAGGCCTAACTATTGCAGATATTAAACTAATCCTTGAAGAACAAGGAGCAACCGTAACGGATCGGATCTACTAAATAATGATCAAGCGGGGGTGCCCTACACCTAAGATAGGTGTAAGGGCGGCTAGATATGCAAGGGTTGCACTACGATAGCATGTTATACGAAGAACTATGCTAACCCTAACACATCTATGATAACTACGTTGCTCGCCATCAAAAAGGCTTCAGTACGAGCAACGCATGAACAACATAAAGCTTCTGCTGCCTAGATCGCAAGATGCGATCTAGGCAGCATGATGCTTACCGGTAGAAACCCTCGAGACGAAGGAGTTGGCGATGCGCCGAGATTAATTGGTTGGTTGAACGTTGGTTGTTGTTTATTCCATAAACCCTAGATACATATTTATAGTCCAGGGGACTTTCTAACTTAGGCGTGCACCTAACCATGCACGGGTAAAACTCTATCTAAAATACAATCTACTATATTACAGATATATGGGCAATCTAGCCCAACTTTGCATATAAGGCCGATCCACGTATTTCTTCCATGTATACTCTTCAAATCCATCTTGATCGCGGCCCACCTCTGACTCGGTCAAATTCTGCTGAACAGAGCGACCACCAGGCGGGGTACCATCGGCTCCTAAATATAATTCAAAACACATTCATGACCTAAGATTGATCTGTCTAGTGATTCTAGCGCCGTATAATTCGCATTAACCATAAGATCTATAATGCGTTGCTCGTACTGAAGCCTTTTTGATGGCGAGCAACGTAGTTATCATAGATGTGTTAGGGTTAGCATAGTTATTCGTATAACATGCTATTGTAGTGCAACCCTTGCATATCTAGCCGCCCTTGCACCTATCTTAGGTGTAGGGGCGGCACCCCGCTTGATCATTATTTAGTAGATCCGATCCGTTACGGTTGCTCCTTGTTCTTCAAGGATTAGTTTAATATCTGCAATAGTTAGGCCTTACAAAGGATTGGAGGATCCAGCGGCACGTAGGGTGTCGTTTGCTAGTCCTAGACAGGATGTTCCGGGGATCAACCTCGTGTTGGTTTTTAGGCCTTGTCTAGGATCGGCTTACGATCACCGTGCGTGGCCGCGAGGCCCAATCGTGAGTAGGATGATCCGATTATGCGGTGAAAACCCTAAATCGTCGTAGATCGCATTAGCTTTATCTTGATCAAGCAGGACCACCATATATTCGTGCACCTCGTACGAATCATGGGTGGATCGGCTCCTTGAGCCGATTCACAGGATAACCTGAGAGCCGATCGAGGCTCGTATTTAATGTTTACGTGTATGCCATGCAGGAAACTAAGCGAGGCATCTCCATCACCTTCCCGACTGTATAGGTCAGGTGGCACGCCCTTGCATCAGCATCGGACGTGTGTACCAGAGGCTTTGCGGGCCGTCGCTCGGAGGGACCAGGGCCAGCCGCAGCCCTAGGTTGTTCCCGGCTCTACTGTGTTGCCCGTCGCTGCCCGCCGGTGGGTTTTGACCGCAACACATTCTGGCACGCCCGGTGGGACAATCGTCTACATCAACCACATCGCCATCTACATCTGAGATGGCGGACGGCACGCCAGTCACGTACGAGGATCTGACCGACGAGCTCAAGAAGAAGTATGACGAGGCCAAAGCAATCCTCGAAGCCGATCTCATCGGCTCCTTTCACAGAACCCGTTCACATGGCATCAGGTGGAAGGGGTTCTCACCGGAAGGCGCGCTCGATGGAGTGGACCTATCCGTCCCGTCAGAAGAACGTACCAGGGCCCTGCGCCAGGAGATTAGCGGCATGGTGACTCACTCGTTGCATCGCCATTCTGAGAGCCTGGTGAATACTTTGGAGCATGTCGCCTTTCGGATGATCAAGGAGGTCATGAAGTATCAGCACTCTCTATTAGAGCCAGCTCTCGGGACCTACCAAGGAAAAGTGCCACTTCAGTCCCGTCCACCGTCGTCATTCGCATTGGCGGCACCAGAAGTGCCTAATTCACCGTCATGCGCCGTTGACAGGGTTAATGACACTTACCCTGGGAGGTGCCGGCCAAGATACTCGTTCAACATCAACATGGTAGAACTGGGGCACCGCCCTGATGAGGGTAGAGACGAGGGCAGCTGCTCTCATAGCGAAGATAAGGAAGAGGCTGCTCCACGCGATCGGCCCCGACACTGCCGAAAGATCCTGGTGATGATCAAGATGGAAGCCGATTCTAGCGATCGGCCCGTATTATCCGTACCACCTGCTCTCCCAGTATGTGGCGTCGACCTCGCAGGGGACGGAAAGCTAGGGTATGGGTTTACATCGGCTGATGAGCTAGAGGAAGTCGACATTGGTCCTGGGGATAAGCCGCGACCGACTTTTATCAGCAGGAAGTTAGATCCACAGCTCAGGGGACAGATGATAGCTCTGTTAAAGGAATACCCAGATTGCTTTGCATGGGATTACACGGAGATGCCTGGGTTGGACAGGAGCATCATTGAACATCGGCTACCCCTTAAGAAAGGATTTCGGCCGTTCCAACAACGAGCACGTCAGATGAGGGCCGAAATTCTGGAAGAAGTCAAAAGAGAGATCGAGAAAATGTTGGCCGCCGGGTTCATCAGGCCATGCAGGTATGCTGAGTGGATCTCCAGTATCGTTCCTGTAGAGAAGAAGGACGGCCGATGGCGTGTGGCCATCGATTTCCGAGATCTCAATAGAGCCACTCCAAAGGACGAGTATCCGATGCCTGTGGCAGAAACGTTGATAAATGCCGCCGCTGGCCACAAGGTGTTGAGCTTCATGGATGGAAACACCGGCTATAACCAGATCTTCATGGCTCCGGAAGACATACACAAGACCGCATTCAGAGTACCAGGGGCAGTAGGCTTGTTTGAATATGTGGTCATGACCTTTGGGTTGAAGAATGCTGGTGCAACGTACCAACGAGCCATGAATTATATATTTCATGATCTGATTGGTAAGTTGGTGGAGATCTATATCGACGACGTGGTAGTCAAATCTGTCTCCATGGAAGGACACTTGGATGATTTACGGCGCGTCCTAGACCGAACTCGGAAATTCGGACTGAGAATGAATCCGAAGAAGTGTGCCTTTGGCGTGACGGCTGGTCAATTCCTGGGTTTTCTAGTTCATGAACGGGGGATTGAGATCGGCCTGAAAAGTCAGGAGGCGGTGCGTACCATGCAGCCGCCAACCACGAAGAAGGAGCTCCAACGTCTCATCGGCAAGATCAATTTCGTCCGACGATTCATCTCTAATCTGTCAGGGCGAATCGAGCCGTTCATGGCGCTGGTGAAAACTAAATCTGACGACGAGTTTCATCAAAGCGAACAGCAACAGGCGTTTGATGAGATTAAGCGGTATCTGACGACGCCGCCTGTGCTAGTTCCGCCCCAGCAAGACAGGCCGTTCTACATCTACTTGTCAGTAGCTGACACATCCATCGCTTCGGTAGTGGTGCAACTCCATGAGGGCGTTGAAAAGGTCGTTTTCTACCTCAGCAGAAGGATGCTGGACGCGGAGACAAGATATCCGGAGGTCGAGAAGCTTTGCCTCTGCCTGTTCTTTACCTGCACCAAGCTTCATCACATCCTTTTGGCGGCAGAGATCATCGTCATATGCAAGTCAGATGTTATCAAGCACATGTTGTCGGCCCCTGTTTTGAAAGGCCGACTTGGTAAGTGGATGTTTGCGTTGTCAGAGTTCGATCTCCGGTATCAGCCTGCGAAAGCAGTCAAGGGACAAGCGTTGGCCGATCTTATCGCTGAACGGATCAGTACTAATATAGCAATACTATCTATACGTGCATGGGCTATGTTCTTCGATGGATCGGCTTGCGACGATGGTTGTGGCATCGGCATTCTGCTCGTGTCGCCCCGGGGGGCAGAATACTCCTTCTCCATCAGATTATCTACCCCTTGCACCAACAACGTAGCAGAATATGAGGCAATACGTAAGGGAATGGAGTTACTACTGGAAGCGGGCGGAAGCGAGAGCTTTTTGGAGACTCCAAGTTGGTGATTAACCAGCTCACGGATGAATATAAGTGCGAGAGTGAATCGCTTTTCTCATATTGGATGGAATGCCGTGAGTTGATGACACAGTTTCGGTACATCAACTTTAACTGGGTCCCAAGATCCCAAAACACCGAGGCCAACAATCTCGCACAAATGGCGTCAGGCTACATAGATACAGCTGACGGGTCAGAAGTTCAGATACAATTCCTGGAGCAGGATGATTGGAGAGCCGAAATCTTCAATTACTTAAAAGATTCGGCTCGGGGGGCACCTAAACGGATAAGATACAAAGCCATGAAGTATGTCCTCATAGGAGACGACATGTTCTACAGGACGTTGGAAGGGTTGCTACTCAAGTGCCTGGGACCAACTGAGTCTAATCGGCTCTTACATGAGGTGCATGAAGGCGCCTGTGGAACGCATCAGTCGGCTCATAAGATGAAGTGGCTAATCAGACGATCAGGGTTTTATTGGCCCACCATGCTTGAAGATTGCTTCAATTATTACAAGGGGTGCCAAGCGTGTCAGATGTTCGGGAAGATTCAGATGGTACCAGCATCAGCGATGAACCCCATCATCAAGCCTTGGCCGTTTCGGGGGTGGGGCATGGATATGATCGGCAAAATCCATCCGGCGTCGAGCAAAAAACACGAATGGATTTTGGTTATCACAGATTACTTCACCAAGTGGGTGGAAGCCGTCCCTATGAAGAAGGTGAAATCAGAAGATGTGATCAAGTTTGTGAAAGAACACGTCATTCATAGGTTCGGGATTCCCCAAACTATCACGACCGATGGAGGTTCGGTCTTTGTTTCTAAGGAATTCAGGAAGTTCTGCGATGACATGGGGATTAAACTGATCCGATCATCTCCATACTATGCTCAAGCTAATGGGCAAGCTGAAGCGTCCAATCAGAGCTTGATCAAGCTGATCAAGAGGAAAATTGACGAGAACCCTAGGGATTGGCATGAGAAGTTATCAGAAGCGTTATGGGCCTACCGCATGTCGTGCCATGGAGCTATAAAGACTTCGCCGTACCAGCTTGTCTATGGACAGGAAGCCGTATTACCTTGGGAAATTACGGCTGGATCAAGACGTGTCACGTTTCAGAATGATCTGACAGCTGAGGAATATGCAGCCTTGATGAGTGACACTATTGAGGATGCAACAGAACTTAGGCTTTGGTCGTTGGAGAAGATTAAGGAGAACAAAGCCAGGGTGGCTCGTGCCTACAATAAGAAGGTTAGACCAAAGGAGTTTCAAGTTGGTGATCTAGTATGGGAAGCTGTGTTGCCGTTGGGAACCAGGGACAAGGCATATGGCAAATGGTCTCCTAATTGGCACGGTCCGTACAAAGTTGTCCAGGCCTTGAAGGGTAATGCATACATGTTGGAAGAGTTGGACGGTGAGAAGTTCCCAGTAGCTGTCAATGGTCAACACCTCAAGAAGTATTTCCCAAGCATGTGGGATGATGGGCAGTAAGATGTGGGGGCCGATTTTAATCGGCCAGTAAAAAAAATCACAGCCGATGCGCAGGACATCGACTTGAGAAAACATACGGAGATAACAGTATGCGAAAACAGCCGATACACGGGCACCGACTTCAGAATAACAAAGCCGATACGCTGATATCGACTCTAGAGGAATAAGCTCAAATTAGCAAGTTAACGGAATCGGTTCAGACCAGAAATCATGATGTGTGAGACGAATCTCCTAGTGCGTTGCTGAGGAGTTCAATCTGATGGTTTGGACGAGAACTAGGCCTATTGAGGCCTGTTGGACTGCGTGTTTAGGCAACAGCTTGGCCTTAGATCGCAATGCGAGCCGATGTTCTGCTATCGGCTCTCTGTATGGCAACTCCATTCGACGATCGGCAAAGTTGACAAGGAAGCGAAATTAATTGAAGGATATTTTCTTCGTTAATAGAGGGATTTCTTACAAAGAAAGAGCCGATTGCTCAGGGAAGAAGAGGGCAAAAGCCAACTACTACTACTGATCCCTAATCTAGGGGCCGTTGCTGCCCTCGTCGTCGCTGCCTCCGGCGCAGCTGCTGAGAGGCTCCTCGTCAGAGCTTCCATAACCTTCTATGGGAGCCTCATCTTCCTCATCGTCGTCATCACTGTCGTCGTCCCACCAGGTGCGGAGGCGCTTCGCTGGTGGGTAACCTTCGAGGGAGTCATCATCGTCGTCCTCCTCCCCCGCCTCTTCCTCGGAGGAAGTGAAATCATCCCAGGAGAAGCGGTCGTCCTCGCTCTCCGCCTCCTCTTCCCCCTCGACGAGGAATTGGAGGTCGCCCTCTCCGTCGGTCAGGGATTTGTCATCCTCAGACCAGATGGAGGAATCGTGTTCCTCTTTGTCCCACGTCGTTGGGGCGAGAATGTCGTGCGCCGCCAACGAGCCCCACTCCGGCGTCGGCTCGCGGGATGAGGAGGAGTCAGAGAAGACCGATCAGGAAGAAGAGGAAGACATGGCTATGGGAGATTGGGGGTTTTTTGGGAGCCGATGGCCAGAACAGAGCAAGGTGATGAAGTGGCAAACTGCTCAGAGCGGTTAAATAAAGGGGCTATAGTAGAAATTCAATGCCACAGCAGTTTCCGAGGAGGTGGTGCCCAAAGACAATGGTCAAATCACGCGGAAAAGTTGAGAAGACAGGGCATCATGATGAAGAATGCTGCGACGGTTCTGCTCTGCCACGACATGACCCGACGAAGGAAAAATAGAGTGATTTTGGAATTATCAATTCCAAAACCAGGGGGGCATGTGTTATCACCAGAATTTGACTAAGTCAGAGGTGGGCTGCGATCAAGATGGGCTTAAAGATTATATACGGAAGAAATACGTGGATCGGCCTTATATGCAAAGTTGGGCTAGATTGCCCATATATCTGTAATATAGTAGATCGTATTTTAGATAGAGTTTTACCCGTGCACGGTTAGGTGCACGCCTAAGTTAGAAAGTCCCCTGGACTATAAATATGTATCTAGGGTTTATGGAATAAACAACAACCAACGTTCAACCAACCAATCAATCTCGGCGCATCGCCAACTCCTTCGTCTCGAGGGTTTCTACCGGTAAGCATCATGCTGCCTAGATCGCATCTTGCGATCTAGGCAGCAGAAGCTTTATGTTGTTCATGCGTTGCTCGTACTGAAGCCTTTTTGATGGCGAGCAACGTAGTTATCATAGATGTGTTAGGGTTAGCATAGTTCTTCGTATAACATGCTATCGTAGTGCAACCCTTGCATATCTAGCCGCCCTTACACCTATCTTAGGTGTAGGGGCGGCACCCCGCTTGATCATTATTTAGTAGATCCGATCCGTTACGGTTGCTCCTTGTTCTTCAAGGATTAGTTTAATATCTGCAATAGTTAGGCCTTACAAAGGGTTGGAGGATCCAGCGGCACGTAGGGTCTCGTTTGTTAGTCCTAGACAGGATGTTCCGGGGATCAACCTCGTGTTGGTTTTTAGGCCCTATCTAGGATCGGCTTACGATCACCGTGCGTGGCCGCGAGGCCCAATCGTGAGTAGGATGATCCGATTATGCGGTGAAAACCCTAGATCGTCGTAGATCGCATTAGCTTTATCTTGATCAAGCAGGACCACCATATATTCGTGCACCTCGTACGAATCATGGGTGGATCGGCTCCTTGAGCCGATTCACAGGATAACCTGAGAGCCGATCGAGGCTCGTATTTAATGTTTACGTGTATGCCATGCAGGAAACTAAGCGAGGCATCTCCATCACCTTCCTGACCAGGTATAGGTCAGGTGGCACGCCCTTGCATCAGCATCGGACGTGTGTACCAGAGGCTTTGCGGGCCGTCGCTCGGAGGGACCAGGGCCAGCCGAAGCCCTAGGTTGTTCCCGGCTCTACTGTGTTGCCCGTCGCTGCCCGCCGGTAGGTTTTGACCGCAAAATGATGAGTGTTTAAAGAAGACCATTAAGTTTGGTTGGAAGAATTCAAAGGCTTCCCTGAAGACTCTACATTATCCACCAGATTTCAAAATCATCAGTTGAAGGATGGAAGGGAGAATTTTAAAGGACCGATGCGTTGCTATCGGCTCATTACGCATTGGCAAAGGGGACAAATCGGCAAGATCAGTATGAGAGGAAATCGGCTAAATTAAGCTCAAAGGAAATCGGCAAAATCAAATTGGGAAAAGTTCTTCATTGATAGATTTCTTACATAAAGAGCTGATTGCTCTCAAAAGGAAGTACTAGGGGATACATTGCCCCATCTACTGCTACTGGTCCTATACTAGAGGTCCTATCTACGGGCCGTCGCTGCCCTCGTCGTCGCCGTCGTCGCCGCTGTCGGCGCTGCTCCCGGCGGGCTCGTCGTCGCTCCAATGGCCGCCGACCGGGCCCTCATTGTCCTCGTCCTCTTCGTCAGCGTCATCGTCATCGCTGTCGAAGTCGCTGAGGTTCCCCGACCAGGGGCAGAACCGCTTGGCCGGCGGCTCGTCGGAGGAGGTGTCGTCCTCCTCCTCCTCCTCTTCTTCCTCCTCCTCCTCCTCAGGAGAGGTGAAGTCACAGGAGAAGCGATCGTCGTCGCTCTCCTCCTCCGTTTCCCCGTCGGCGAGGAAGCGGAGGTCGCTTTCCCCGTCGGTCAGGGACTTGTCGTCCTCCGACCAGATGGAGAAGTCATGGCTAGACTCCTCCCCGGCCTCAATGGCGCGGCGGGTGTTGGCTGCGTGGACCTCCGCCGGGTTCGGTTCCGGCGTCGGCTCGCGAGAGGAAGAGGACTGGGTGGAAAGATCCGATGAAGCAGAGGAGGAAGAAGACATGGTGGCGCAGGAGGGCTTTTGGAGTGCTAATGCGAAGAAGATGCGGAAATAAACTGTGCGGAGCGGTTAAATAAAAGGGGATATAGTGGAAATTCAATGCCACAGCAGTTTCCGAGGAAGTGGTGCCTAAGAGAAAAAAAAACTGCCAGGTCACGCGGAGAAGTTGAGAAGGCAAGGCATCATGATGACGGATACTGCAACGGTTCTGCCACGACATGACCCAACGAAGGAAAAGCAGAGTGATTTTGGAATTACCAATTCCAAAACTAGGGGGGCATGTGTTATCACCAGAATTTGACCGAGTCAGAGGTGGGCCGCGATCAAGATGGATTTGAAGAGTATACATGGAAGAAATACGTGGATCGGCCTTATATGCAAAGTTGGGCTAGATTGCCCATATATCTGTAATATAGTAGATCGTATTTTAGATAGAGTTTTACCCGTGCACGGTTAGGTGCACGCCTAAGTTAGAAAGTCCCCTGGACTATAAATATGTATCTAGGGTTTATGGAATAAACAACAACCAACGTTCAACCAACCAATTAATCTCGGCGCATCGCCAACTCCTTCGTCTCGAGGGTTTCTACCGGTAAGCATCATGCTGCCTAGATCGCATCTTGCGATCTAGGCAGCGTGGCTTTATGTTGTTCATGCGTTGCTCGTCTTTGAAGCCTTTTGATGGCGAGCAACGTAGTTATCATAGATGTGTTAGGGTTAGCATAGTTCTTCGTATAACATGCTATCGTAGTGCAACCCTTGCATATCTAGCCGCCCTTACACCTATCTTAGGTGTAGGGGCGGCACCCCGCTTGATCATTATTTAGTAGATCCGATCCGTTACGGTTGCTCCTTGTTCTTCAAGGATTAGTTTAATATCTGCAATAGTTAGGCCTTACAAAGGGTTGGAGGATCCAGCGGCACGTAGGGTGTCGTTTGCTAGTCCTAGACAGGATGTTCCGGGGATCAACCTCGTGTTGGTTTTTAGGCCTTGTCTAGGATCGGCTTACGATCACCGTGCGTGGCCGCGAGGCCCAATCGTGAGTAGGATGATCCGATTATGCGGTGAAAACCCTAGATCGTCGTAGATCGCATTAGCTTTATCTTGATCAAGCAGGACCACCATATATTCGTGCACCTCGTACGAATCATGGGTGGATCGGCTCCTTGAGCCGATTCACAGGATAACCTGAGAGCCGATCGAGGCTCGTATTTAATGTTTACGTGTATGCCATGCAGGAAACTAAGCGAGGCATCTCCATCACCTTCCTGACCAGGTATAGGTCAGGTGGCACGCCTTTGCATCAGCATCGGACGTGTGTACCAGAGGCTTTGCGGGCCGTCGCTCGGAGGGACCAGGGCCAGCCGCAGCCCTAGGTTGTTCCCGGCTCTACTGTGTTGCCCGTCGCTGCCCGCCGGTGGGTTTTGACCACAACACATTGGTAATTATTCCAAGATTTATAGAACCCTTGCAATGGAACCTCCACCATATAAACACATACCATGGTTCCATTGTCCACCACATAGTCATATTCATAATTGGAAAAGTAACATTTTCTTTTCAATGCAGGAATGATAAGTATAGTACTTTTGCGGTAAATTGATATAAAATAATCAAGGTGACATGAGCAAGAGTGAACTTGCCTGGTAACTGCGAGATAATGCAGTTAGAAGTGTTGGATTGAACCTAAACCTCGGGTTATGTAAATAAGCATCATTGTCCGGTAAATAAGGAATTTTTAAAAAATAGGGTTTTCCTCCTTTTGGAATTATTAATGAATTTTGAATCATTAAGATATTTCCCTTTTTGGAAAATCTTAATCTTTAAAGGAAATGACTTCGAATAATAGAATTTCCTTTGAAATTATTTGAATAATAATTATTTCAATTCATTTTGAATTTCCCTTGATTTTTAAATCCATGGAAAATTGCAATTAAAATTTAAAGTTTAAATTTGAATTCAAAAATTTCAAAATTTGAAATTATATAGCAAATTCCATTTCTTATTTTATTCTTGTTAAGAATAATTTATTATTCATTAATCCTATTTTCTTGAATTTTTAGAGGTATTTTCAATTTATTTTTATTTGGTAGAATTCACAAGTAATTTGTAAAATTGAAAAGTCAAAAATACCCCTGACCCAATTGGGCTGGCCCACCATCTTGGCCCATTTGGACGGCCCACGGAGCCAGTCCAAAATGGTTCAGTGGAATCGCATCCCTCGGCACACCTCACTTTCTCTCTCGTTCACCACTTCGCTCGCGAAACCCTAACCCTAAGGCGATTCGGTGGCGACCATGTCGCCACCATGGTCGTCGTCGTGCTCCGGCCAACTCCGTCCGAACCAAGGCACCCTGTGGTGTTCGAATGACGCAGCGCGCGATAGCGCATCTGCTCGTCCGCGTAGTTCCTTCGATCTCGTCCTCGACCGTGCGTGTGCGTGCGCGATGATTGCAGACGCCGGCGGATCTGTGGCGATCTCCGTCGATGTGCTCTTCCTCGCCACTCCTGGGTGCTCGCCGCCCTCTCTGGTGCCGTGTGTGGCTTGGCATGACTTGGCCACGGTCTGGCGTCGCCGTGGCTGGCCGTGCCACCGTGCTTCCATGGATGCCGCTTCACCCTTCACCAGGTAACCCTACTCCTCTTGCTACCTCCTCTTCTCCTCCTCCTACTTCTCGATTTGTGCCTGCTACACCCCTACGTATGTTGCTGCTATGCTCTCCTTGCTGTTGTGCATGCTATGTTGCTGTTCTTGTGATGCTGAAGTGATGTTGCGCATGCTATGCTCTATCCTAAGCCTCCTGATTGCTATGCCTATGCCTACTGACTTATTGTATTGTGATTTGTTATTATTCAGTTTCTTGTTTTTGTCAGCGAGTCTGGCCTAAGGACATGGAGCGAGGGCATAGTTGAAGTAATCATACACGCGGCTCATTCACAGTTGCAAAAGAAATAAGGGTTAAGTAAACTTTTGGTCTTTTAAGTTTTACGAAAGTCTAATTTTGGTCTCACGACTCTGTTTTGTTCTAAATGTACCCTCAAACTCTTAATTAAGTCTAATTTTGATCCTTAACATCGGTTAAATGATGGTTGACCATTTTTTGACTCTCCTTTTCTTCCATCATGGACATAATTGGTTGGTTTTATTGTACCTATGATCACTTTCCTCAGTCAATAAATAGAAAAATACACTTTCCTTAACAAACATGTGTGCCGCCTTCACCTTTCTCGCTTGGTGCAGCAATCCTTGCCACTTCAGTCGCCTCCGCCTTCCCTCCTGACGCAAAAGTCCTGGCTTGTCCGCCGATTTTGCCTTTCTCACCCGGCTCATCCACCCTAGTAGTGTGAGACACCGTCGCTAGGTGTTGGGGAAGAGTTAGGATTACTACTAGAATTGAATAATTATCATGATTTCACCGGCGAACGTTCAAAAAGCTCTAATTACATAACTTATCTCAAGGTGAGACGGTCCTACGTGGACTAAACATGTCCAAATCTGTCTACGGTGGTAAAAAGAGAGTAAAAAATGGTCAATCATCGTTAAACCGCTACCAAAGATCAAAATTGAACTTAATTAAGAGTTTGAGGGCAGGTTTAGACTAAAACAAAGTTAGATTTTTGCAATACATGAGGGACCAAAAGTGCACTTAACCAAAAAAATAAAGGGACACACAAAATATGGAATTGATCTTTTCTTTCCGATTGGTCGTCTCTCTCTCTCTCCATGTAATACATTGGTATTTATATGTAGTGAGGGTAATTGGAGTAGGATCAACTAGTGGAAAAACCATGCCCAGGCTAGGGTAAGGCCCGCAACTATACATTTTCCCAACAAGTTGTTTTGCTTTTGAAAAGGTTCTCATTTGCACTTTGCAACTATCCATTTGTGTGGTTTTCTTTAGTTCTAATTTATTGTGCCTCTTTCTCCTTCTAGTCCAACACCCAAGCAGAAAATGCATGACTTCAAACAGAAGGCTCAAAGAGCCCAACTTTTGAATTAACAAAGCCTCAACCGACTAGGAATACAAACCAACACCGACAATGCATGACTTGAGCCAAGACCGATGGAGTTATTGTTTAGAAGTTCGAGGTCACAAGCGGTTGGTAAGGCTCTCAATAAGTTTAGGTGATGTGGTGACGTAGCTATGATTTTTATGAAAGAAAAGGCAGGCGCGGTGGCAAACACCCTATCGTGATTTCTGTGGCTGGGTGCAATAATAGGAGATGACATCGATAGCCATATAAAAAGAGCTTAACAATAGTGATAGGTGGCAATACACGGTTACCCGATATAAAGGGGTGTGAGTTGAGAGAGCTTAAATTAAGAGCATTTACAATGGTCTTATATTAGCAACGCCAAATAAGATTTTTGAGTTGAAGAATAAAAAAGAGGAAAAAATACTTTCTTTGCCAAGAGTGATTTTTTGTTAAGTATTTTTTGCATCGATATCTTAGTAAGATAAGTTAATACATCACGAGATTTCTTTTCTTATTTACATTTCTTCTTGTTTAATTTTAATATATTTATTGCTTTTTGCGGGGGAATCGTCCGGATTTTATTCCTTTAGAATGGAGTTGCAATCAACTAGCACAAGCTATTCGACATACCCTGATACATGGCGCAACCAACACCCGGTGCTACCCTCACATGTTTTCTTGTTTGATTTTAACAGTTGTGTAGTTATTGGAGCATAAAAACAATATTTACTAGATATAACATATGAGATGATCCATTGGATATTATGCATTTTTCCTTTCTAAATGCCGGGGATTATATTTGAAAAGACAGCCTTAACGGAAATCTCCCCTAGTCTGAAGCAACCATGGGCGCGTTTGGCATCCTAGGACCCCCTTGGATTGCATGGGTGGCGCATAAAACACCCCGTTTAGTTGAATGGGCTCCCCCACTTTGTTGCACAACACGGTTCTCAAAGCACCATTGGGCCTAGCCCGGGAGGAGCGACCGAATCAGCCGTTTCCAGCGAGCCACCCACATCTCCCGGTGCCGAGGTGATGCAAAAGCGAATATTTCGCTACACAAGCGGGGACGAGGAGGGAGATGGCGCGAGCTATGACACACATCAGCGAAAAGCGAAAAGGGGACGGGAGGGATTCCATCACCTCCCTCCGCGCCGGCTCCTCTATTGCTACCCCTCCCTCACCACCCGGTTTGAATCCTCCACTCCCCCAATTTCGAGCTCCACCTCCCGTCGGCAAGCAGGTAAATGGCTCACACATCTTCGGTCAGCGACAGCTGCGGCGGCTGTATCTATGCTCCATCTTCTTCCTCATGCAGCTCTTTTTCACCTCCAGCGATGACTGTATGGAATTCCTCACCCCGATTGCTCGGTTAGGGTTAGATCTTGGTTAGGAGTTGTCAGATCTGCCTAGGGTTTGATCATGTTGGTAGGGTTAGTCCTAAATAGGGTGATTTATCATGATCTTGCTAGGATTTGTGTTGGCCACATTTGTCATTCCCCTTGTTAGTCCCAGATGGGCAGAGTTAGCATGATCTTGAAAGGGTTTATGTTGTCCACATTTTCCATGTATTGCTTGTGTTATTTAGCATGATGTTGCTATGGTTTGTATTGTCCATATTAGCCATGTCTTTGTTCCCAAGTAGATTCACGTTCTCTGTACTATGATCTGTGTAAGACTCCTTTTGTGATGACTTTACCCAGGGCCTTGTCTGTGTTGGGGACTCCCAGATCATGTCGTAGGTTACCAATTCACAACCCATTTATGAGACCAAGGTGTCGGTCACCCCTTTTCCGATCGGTAAGGGGCCTGTAGCTGATCTCGTGGCTCAGGTAGCGATAGAGGTGGCAGCGAGGATGGACGTTACAAACAGGGGCAAGGCCAAGAACCGCACTGACACGGAGAAGGCCCTGGTTGTACATAAGGGGACCGGGACCATGAAATGGCCCCTTCGTGTCTAGCTTCGTCTTGGAGAAGATGTGCACATTGATCAGGACCAGAGTGAGAATCGACAAAGGATTCAAGGAAGTTCATCGGACTGATGTGGTCAAGGCCCTATTCAAACACTGCGATGTAGACGTTAGCTCCACTTAGATGCACAACCACATGAGGAAGTGGCTGCAGAGGTGGCTCATCATTAGCAGGCTTTGCGATCTAAGCGGAGCTCAGTGGTGCGACGAAAGCAAATGCATCATCCTTGAGGCTGAGCACTACCACGGGTACGTCACGGTGAGCATGCTCTGTCCAACTCACTAACTCTTTTCATCACAAACCTGCACAACTAACACTGTCCCTTCATATTGTAGGATCACCCAAGGGACACGGAGTTCCTGAACATGCCCATTGTGAACTACGACGAGATGCATGCCATCTTTTCCTTCGGCCTCGCCACCGGCAAGTTTGTCATGGGATCAAGTGAGCCCCTGGGCACCCTTCCAGCTACGCCTTCACCTGAGGATGCTAACACTCAGGAGTCTGGCACGGTCATCCTCGATGGGCCACTTGAGAAGCCTATCGATACGCCTGAAAAGGTGAACACCGACAAGAGGAAGAGAGACGCTTTCGCCAACGATGAGATGGCGGCTTTCACCAACATGACGGTTGCTGTTAAGGAAGTCGCACAGGCCATGCAGGACAACAAACCCACATACATGCACCCTGACCTGTATGAGGCGATCATGGACATGATTGAATTCGCCGAGGAGGATCTCATGGTGGCGATGAGCCACCTTGTCGACCACAAGGCCTAGGGTTCCAGATTTGTGGTCATGAACCAGAGCCACACCTCATCCTCTGAGGATCTACCTTGGCAAGTACCACTACAACATGTAGTGATGCCCTTGAGGGCGTGGGTGCGGGGATGCATGCATGGAGGTGATGGAGTTGGCTTATGACTTGATGATGACGATTTTACATTTTGGTTGTGGCTAGGGATGAAAGACTTCTGATGGTCCTTTTTGTAAGAAAATGGATTCACGGGCAACCAAACAACATAACTCTAATGGCCCGTGGCCCGTTACTCGCAGGCACTCCCTTCTCCTATGCATTCATCTCTAAATCGGCCCCACACAACCAAACCAAAAACGGCCAATATGGTGCTTTTTTTCTTCTTCTGGAATTTCAAATGGAAAAATCTTTCGAATACATTTATTTGGCTGTACTGCACTCTGTCATCGCACCGGACAAAGAAAGGAAAGAAACAAATGACCAGCTCGCGTGAGTGTCACGACGTGGCGCCGCCTCTCCTCCCCTTCTCGGCCGCATCTCCGTTCCTCGTCCCCACACCACCGGTGGGGCCCACCACCGCCCAATCTTGCTGTTTACGTTTTGCGTTTTTTTGTTCCCAACTTCTTCTTAAACCCAAAGCCCCCAACCCAACTCCGTCCAAAATCCCAATCCCCTCCCTTCCCTCTTCTCGCCTATTCTTCTTCTTCTTCTGCGATTTCTCCTCCCCTCCCCCGAAATCCGCACCTTCCTCCCTCTCCAAATCTCCAAATCTCCCCTCTGCTCCACCGCCGTGCCGTCGCCGTTCCCGTGTTCTTCCTCCTCGGGAAAAAAGTCGCCTTCTTCCGTTCCCCATACCCCCACCCCTCCGGCGACCTCCGGCCATCGGATTCCGAGGTACGACGTCGTTTCCACCCCGCGAGTAGTTCAACCCCGCGCGATTCCCGGTCCCTCACCGTCTCGATCCGCCCCCGGGCTGCAGGGGATTTTCTTGATCTTGGCCCGATTCGGCCTCAAGGAGCCGCATTTCCTCCGGAATTGGGGATCTCTCTCTCTCGCTCCGCCTCTTCGCCATGGACAGCAGCGGCACCGACGCGGACGACGTCAGCGGCGACCCGATGGACACGATCGACACGGCTGCTGGCGATCCCCACTTCTCTGAAGACGGCTACCATGGGGACAGCACGGAGTACTCGAGCTCGTTCGGGCCCTCTTGCTCCCTATCTGACGATGAGACGAGGTCGGGCGTGCACGACATGGAGGTCGACTCGCCTTTCCTCGGCCGTGTCAGTGCGGGTGGCGCCGCTTCTGCTCCGAAGCCTGTCAGGTGCGCATCTCTTCGCAACGCCCCTGCGAATTTTTGATTTGTGTATCTTGGCGTGGTTTTGTTTGTTTATTAGCACAAAGAAAAAAGATCGGAATACCATAGACACAAGAAAAGGAACATCCCTGGGTGCTCTAAAATGGATCATTTCCGTTATTGATTACTGCACCAATAAAGAACTAATCTTGGCATGTCGTACTGTGTCTTTTTTTAGTAATATAATATGTAAACACGATGCCTTATTTCACCAACTTATACATGTGTACCGTTATCACCAAAATTTCCATGATTGGACACTGCAAAAAAATTCTTAAGTGTGAAACAGGCCCTGCCACAAAATGGAAGCATGCCTATTTCAGTATGTCTTATGTTGAAGTAGATTTGGGGGGTGATTAAGATTGGAGCATGAATGCACAATACTTCTGCGATGTGATTTTTGCAAATGATTTTCTTTTGTATATTCGTTGACCAGCGGGGGAATGGTCCCTCACTTGGATTTACGCTGGTTAGATAGGATGAGACTCTCCAGCGAATTACTGCTATGGATGATAACCCGTTTAGTTCGCCCCTCCAGCGAATTACTGCTATGGATGATAACCCGTTTAGTTCGCCCCTCCAGCGAATTGCCGCCATGGAGGGGATTCGAACTCGGGTGGGCTAGGCTCAACACCAGAGCACAAGCCACCAAGCTAGCACTTGGTTTTGGGGGTGATTACGATTGGAGCATGAATGCACAATACTTCTGCGATGTGTTTTTTGTAAATGATTTTCTTTTGTATATTCGTTGACCAACGGGGGAATGGTCCCTCCTTGGATATACACTGGTTAGATAGGATGAGACTCTCCAGCGAATTACCGCTATGGATGATAACCCGTTTAGTTCGCCCCTCCAGACAATTACCGCTACGAAGGGGATTCGAACTCGGGTGGGCTCGGCTCAACACCAGAGCACAGGCCACCAAGCTAGCACTTGGTTTTGTATATTCTGCTGTATCCTTTCTCCTGTTAGTAGTTCTCAAATAACACCAATCATGTTTCAGGCAGAAGCACGTGACAAAATGGAAGTACGCATATATTTCAGTATGTCCTATGGTGAGGTAGATTTGGGGTGATTGAGATTAGAGCATGAATACGCAATACTTCTACGACGTGATTTTTGCAACAATAAAGAACTAATCTTGGCATGTCGTACTGTGTCTTTTTATAGTAATATAATATGTAAACATGATGCCTTATTTCACCAACTTATACGTATGCTGCTGTCACCAAATTTTCCATGATTGGAAACTGCAAAAAAAATCCAAAGTGTGAAACAGGCCCCCGCCACAAAATGGAAGTATGCCTATTTCGGTATGTCTTATGTTGAAGTAGATTTGGGGTGATAAGATTGGAGCATGAATGCACAATGCTTCTGCGATGTGATTTTTGTAAATGATTTCCTTTTGTATATTCGTTGACCAACGGGGGAATGGTCCCTCCCTTGGATTTACGCTGGTTAGATAGGATGAGACTCTCCAGCGAATTGCTGCTATGGATGATAACCTGTTTAGTTCGCCCCTCTAGCGAATTACCGCCACGGAGGGGATTCGAACTCGGGCGGGCTCGGCTCAACACCAGAGCACAAGCCACCAAGCTAGCACTTGGTTTTGTATATTCTGCTGTATCCTTTCTCCTGTTAGTAGTTCTCAAATAACACCAATCATGTTTGAGACAGAAGCACGTCACAAAATGAAAGTATGCATATATTTCAGTATGTCTTATAGTGAAGTAGATTTGGGGTGATTAAGATTAGAGCATGGATACGCAATACTTCTGCGATGTGATTTTTGCAAATGAATTTTGCTTTGTATACTCCGCTGTATCCTTTCTCCTGTTAGTAGTTCGCAAGTAACACCAATCATGTTTCAGACAGAAACTCGTGACAGATGAGTGGAGAAAGACCGTTCGCCCGCTCATGTGGCGGTGCCAGTGGTTAGAGCTGCGTATGAAAGATCTTTCGTCGCAGGTAGCAAAGTATGACAAGGAAATTGCTTTGATCCAGCATGAGAAGAATCTGCAGTTGGAGATGATGAAAGCAGATAGTTCTGATCCAGAATTGGCAACACTGGATGCCCAAAGCCATGATAGAAATACTATGGAGAGGAGAAAACGGCAAAGGGATGAAGACATTGTGGACACCTCACTGTACATGAACAATCATGAAATATTATCCTATTACTATGGTAGGGATAGAAGACTTGCTATCTTTGCACTTGCAGTAGCATCCATATTTTGCATGCTTGATAACGATGATTTGTCTCAAATCTTTTGCAGAAAAGAAAAACAGTGGAGCTGATACAGAGGGTCTGTTGATTCATGATGATTTTGACAATGCAGGTATGTTGAATGGCTTTGCCCATGTACTCAAATTCTCCCCTTTTTAAGTTCCGAAGTGTTATGTGTACGAATATAGGCTTATGCTATATTTGAGGTATATGGAAGTTATTATAGGAAAGAGATAATTTAGAGTTATGAGTTCAGATCTGTATGCTTTAGATGCACCTCTGGTGCCCCCTTCTCCAGCAGGGGAATTGCCGCCGCCACTGCCATCGGAACTCAGCCCGCTGGGCAGATTGGCCACCTCCAACATTACCCATCTTACAGCTCAAATCCCACCCCAAATCCCTCCCCAATTCTACCCCCCACCTACCAGCAGCTGGTGCAGCTAACCCCCAGTGGAGGTAGAGACACTACAAGGAGGAGCGGAAGTAGTGCGAGATCCTCCAGCAGCAGGGTCAGAATTAGTCAAGAAATATCATGTTTTGCTACCAAGGGGTCGGTAGTTGTTATGTGTAGGAACATAGGCTTATGCTATATTGAGATATATGGAAGTTATTTAAATAGGAAAGAGATAATTTAGAATTAAGAGATCGGTCTGTATCCTTTAGATTATTACTTAGGGGTCAAGTAAGTCCTCCTATATAAGGGACATCAGATATACCAATTGGGAAAGAATCAAGAAGAATATTGTCGTTTACTTTTATCTACTTTTCAGTAATTAGGGTTTAGTTTCTTACATGAAGCAGAAAGTGTAATATTTGTCAAATATGCCCCATGTAGATATAACATTAAATTTTGTGGTATACGAGCTACTAACTGTAGTTTTGACAAGTATTTTTTATTAGCAATTTTAAATACCTCTTTTCTACAAAAAAAAATTTTCAAAGAAGGCGTGTTACTCTCTTTTAGAATAGAAAGGGAATCACTGCAGCACCTACCAAACATTACTCAAGCGGAATTAACAACTTACATTACTCAAGTGTAAGTTGTGGCATGCTTGGAAAATTTGTTGGGGTTCAAACTAGTGCTTTGCATCAACTGACTATCTAGTATCTATCTTGACAGCCTTTTATCTCAATATACATATGTTAGCCGCTTTTGCATCTAGTTTATTTATTCTGATTGTTCATCATCTTGTGTATCTTTTTATTTGTTGAGAATAGATTGGCATACAACAATATAGAATGTCATTGTCGTTATTACAGTTAGAATAATAAAGTCGGCATACAGAACGCAAACATCTCTATCATCTGCGTGTATGTTTATTGATGAGTAGTTTTGTTTTACCGATATATAATCCTCTATTTTCTTCATTTGTAATGCAGTTGATGATACCAAACGAAGAGTTCCTGGCAATACATTACCAGGGTCTAAGGAAACTGACAGGGTGTTTGAACAATATTCTTTAAGAGATATTCTGCTGACAATTGATCGTATGCAGTCTAGAGTCCTTGGCCTTCAAAATCGTCTCAGCAAGGTTTGCAGCAATCACACACAAGTTAAGGTGCCTCAAAAGAGTCACAAGGCTCGGACCCAGATAGCTTCTTGTAACAAGGATGGACACCGTCCTCAGAAAAAGCGGGATCTGCATACTTTGCTTGAGAATGAGGATACATATAGACCACTTGTTGGAGTGCCATCTACTTTATCAGATAGGTCCACTGGCTATGTAACGGGATATGCCAAGAGAAATTTTGCAGAAGAAGGTGCAACACAGCCGTATGCAAAGAAAGTCACATTTGAGACAATCTTTGGTGCAGACAATCCCTTAATTCATACTCATGTAGGAGAGTTATACAAAGAAGTAAGATCATGTTCCATAGCATATCATTCTTGTGTAATTTTTACAATGCAGTATTTAAAGATTACTTTGAATTTGACAATTCAGAGCCAATATAATAATAAAAAAAATCATATTTTGAGTGTTTATTAGAATTTTCAGTTGTATGAATGCAGGTCTTTGTAATGTAACCATCTTGAAGTAGATTGTTGACATTGTTTTTGAGAGTATTTGCTGTGTAAAAATCTGAAAATAATGATTTTTGGGCGCTCTTTACTGAACTTTGCACTTTTATAAGGAAACAATGCTGAAGCTGATTCATGCTGTTTCCGCTACGTTTCCTAGATCTACCGTCCGTTCATGATTGTAGTTGAAGTTAAATTTAACCATGTGTCAGGTTCATAGTTTTCTCTTTGAATTGTTGTGAAATGGAAAAATACTAACATCATCTGGATGAATATAAGCTGAAGACACTTTTAGCTGATGTTTTTTTTGTTATATTTACAGAGTGCTGATGATGTCCTTATATACAATCAAGCAGCCCAGCTGGAAGAGTACCAGCAGTTTGAGAGGGTCAAGAAGGAAGCAGAGAATCAAGTGAAGCTCGCTAATAAGGTTGCTAACACCCTTCTTTTCAGGGGAGAAGAGACTGTTACAAGACAGTTGGTTAAGCATGAACCAGTTCATGAAATAGCTTCAACTGTGAAGGCAGTTGGCCCTGGAAGTAAACGAGGCAAGAAACCAAAGAAGAAACCTGTGAGCTTTCTGCCACCTTTGGAAGACCAAGCCAAAAAGTCCCCTGAGGTACCTGCAAAGAAGAAAATTGAGAAAGACCTACACAGTTTGAAGAATGAAAAGCCTGTTTTTGTAGCTGTGGAACCCCGGAAGAGCAAAAGAGTCCCCAAACCCAAAAAGTATGGAAGCGATTGAATTCCAGGTCTGGCCTCCAGATTCATTGTGGTATTTGCTGCCCCAGTTTCTAGCACATGGAACCTGATGTGTTACCTAATTGGTTTGTGTAGATACGTATAGTTAGGAAATGAATATTCTGATGTAGCATATCTGCCCAGGGCGCACCTTCCTCAGAAGAGGTAAGAATGACAGCAACAATTGTTTGCTGAGGTCAATTTTTTTGGTTGTGTTGCTTCAAGACATAGCAGCTGCTGCATGGAGATCATTCTTGTGAAACCTGCATTGTATAAGGTAACATTAGACAGAAGTATAGTCTGTCACAATACAAGCTGTTTCGTCACTGACAATAGTGTACATTTATGATGGTTATCAATTAAATGACATTTATATTGCAAACCCTTTTGGTCCGTTGAAGTAGTGGCACATTGTTACTCCCTCCACACCGGTTTACAGGGTATTACGTATTTCGAGATAAACTTTGACTACTAATTTGGTGGTATATATCACAAAAAATATACTATTGGAAACTTCGGTTGAATATCAATCCAATGGTATAATTTTTATGGCATATTTCTTATATTTTGTTAACTAAATTTGTAGTTAAAGTTGTTTCTCGAAATGCGTAATACCCCTGTAAACCGATATGGAGGTAGTATGTTAATGACTCAGAAGTACAGCAAGTGCAGTGCCCTGTGATACGTAAGAGGACATTTTTTTGGTAAATAAAATCCCATAAATACGGCAGTTTTTTTAGTACTGTATGATGTTTGCAATTGGATATTCCGGTTTTCCAAATGAAGTTCTGCTCGGCATTGGTAAATACTCCCTCTGTCCCACAGTGTAAGACGTGTTGGCAAGCTATCTTTATATTGTTGGATGGAGCGAGTAATTATTTGGCAGAGCAACGCAACACACCGACGAATTTCATTTCAAATAGTGGTGTATCTAACGCAGCATAATGATGGCCTATATATCAGTTATTAAAATGAAAAAGCGACTACCGGTGTGACTGCGAGTAGTACAGTATAATTTACCAATGAAGGTTACACGATGGGATGTTTGATTGAGAAAGCCAAAGAAATTGTAGAAAGAGGTTGGAGTGAATGAAAAAATTCCTATGAAACATAGTGCAAATTAATACTTTGTAGGAATTTCAAAGGATTGCAATCCTAAGAATCAAACGACCTTTGCAGGAAAAAAAGTCCTATAGTTCCAATTCCTACAAAAATTCTACACCATTCCTTTAAATCAAACAAGCCCTAAGTTTTCTAATGTCTCCTTGATAGTATGATTGCTAGCATGAGATATTTATCACGATGATTGTCATGAGAATTAATCATAGTCTTCTTCTTATTTAGTGATGGTAAATTCAGTTAAAGCAATTGGCTTTATTAGCCCACAACACACCTAACGCTAGCACACCCATCGTGCCACCTTAGTACGTCTTTGCACTCTAGTGGCACACACTTGCGGCTAATGCGCTACTGCCTATGTGACATCCCCCCCCCCCCCCCCCCCCCACCCAGAAGCACTTGCTTGACCTCAAGAAAGAACATTAGGAAAACCTGATGTGTCCCACCCAGAAGCACTTGCTTGACCTCAAGAAAGAACATTAGGAAAACCTGATGTGTAGCAGAATCCTCCAGTAGATGCCCATTTTATCATAACTTGTCGTATGATATACTTCCTGGTTTTTACCATACACCCATTGAGAATGCGTACATGAAATGTCTTCAACATATCAAGAGGGGGCAATTTTGGGAGAAAACTGGAGTGTAGTCGGGTAGGTAATTCTTGAGCTAGGAAACATGGAAACATGGTGCATGAGACTACCCCAAGCAAGGAGGTGAGTGGACGCTATATATGCACGCCGGCGTCTACTCACTCCATCAGCGCACATCGTCGCCTCGTTAAGTCACACTCTTCCCTACACCGCTAACCCCTAGTTGTCTAGATGTGATTGCAGCTGATGTTACATGGTGTCGATGTTGGCTACCACGTCGAGGCTCAAGTGGATTTGCTCCATGGATTCTCTACTTGCGCCGAAGCCTCACCCATCCCCTATAAGACCAACTGGGTCTGCACGGAGAGCTTGAAGGGTGTCGTCGTTCCTGATCTCAAGGTCAAGTAAACCAGAACATGAGTACATGACTTACAAGGGATCAAGAGGCAAGTTTACACCCATCGCCGATAAGACCAACTGGTTCTGCACGGAGAGCTTGAAGGGTGTCATGGTGCCCGATCTCAAGGTCAAGTCAACCAGAACATGACTTAGAAGGGATCAAGAGGCAAGTTTACACCTATCCCCGATAAGACCAACTAGGTCTGCATGGAGATCTTGAAGGGTGTTTAGGGTTTACACACACACCTACTGTGCCATCTTATCACGCCTTTGCATTCCGGTCACGCGCCTATTGTCACAAGTTCTCAAGCAACATACAGCCGCGAGCTTTGGGATTTATTTAGCATCACTTTATTTATTGGCCTGCATATGAGCTTAAGAATATTAACGGTACTAGGACTCATCCCACCTAGCGATGACTAGAAGCACTAGAGAAAGCCGAAGGCGTATCGTCGCCCTTCCCCTCCCTCACCGGAGTCGAGCAAAACTTCTCATAGTGGGCTTTTTTTGTAGACAGATGGAAATTTGCCGTACTAAGTCCCCAGAAAACAACACACCAGAACATCAACTATGGCAAAAGATAAGAATTGTAGATCGAAAGAGCCAAATCTGCAATCACACCAACGAAGATGAAAATCAACTAGGTTCCGGAAGATCCACCAGGCATACAACTCCACACACACTGGGCCACGAGAGCAGGGTAGAACAGGGAGGACCTTATTCTGACATCAGGATGTTGCCGCCACCTCACCACCCCTGCTAAGACACAAAAACTAACTAAAGCAAGGAACATGAACCCTCCCTAAAAAGGCCATCAAAAGTGGGGTGGATTGGCGGTGCCGCCGACCTAGGGGGTGGAAACCTGAGATGATCTCCCATATTTTCTCTCTCTCGGCTCTTAACAGTCTGGAGAGTGTTCTCGATACTTTCTCACACACAAATTAAACTCATTTTTTCTTAATTAACTAAGAAATGGCTCGACTTGTTAGCATCTGAATTCGCGCGAGCTTTTTATTACTTATTTAACTCACAGATTTGGGTTTTATTTTCCTCACTAATGCGGTCGTATATATATCAACTTCATACGTTACAACGAATAAAAATCTTCCAATTTTCAAAAAGTCTCTCGTATTCTTTGGACGCGAGTTAAAAGCTTCCCCCAAATAAAACAAGAAATTAATGCCTCTGTAGAGTCCGGCCCGGCCCATGTAGCCCAACTGAACAAAAACCACCGGCTGCTGCTTCCCTCGCTCGTCCCTACTTAGCCAGCCAGCAGACGGCGGCGCCGCAGGAAAGGAACGAAGCGCCTCTCAGCTCACGCTCTCCGCCGCCGCCACCTCCGCCTCCTCCACCGCCGCCGCAGCTGTTCAGGTGCCTTCCTCCTTCCCAGTTCCTCCCTCCTTCGCGGTAACTTGTCCGTCTCTCTCGCGCCTCCCCACCCACGTTGCTAGCTACCGCACGCGCGCGCCGATCCCAGCTCGGCCGGCGCGCGTCCGTGGCGCTGGCGGCGTCGCGGCGCTCCTGTTTGATGTCTGATGCTAACTTAGGATCCGAGCTACGGGAGACCCCTTTCACGCTGTGAATTCAGGCTTTGTTCTGGTTGTGTATCCATGTTCGGCAACAAACGACTCAGGAGCTAAGCTAGCTTGATGCTGTCCTGTCCGATAGTTTCTAGTACCGAATATGTTGCTGCGGCTCTGCTATGAAAGCCCAGTTCCTTACGTCGGTCGTTAGTGTCGCTTGTCGCCGTGGTCGGCTGCTCGGATGGCAAGCTTCCGGCGGTGCTCCCATGGAGATGTCCCCGGCCAGTTTGGTGCTCGCTACATGTCGTACGATGGAGATAGGCTTTCCGATATATACATTTGCCAAGAACATGATTGTTAACTTATGCTGGTTCGGTTATTTTTGTAATTTAGCAAAAACCGCTTAGACATTTCAATTCTTCGGGCGTTTCGATCAGTGTCTGCCTGTAGTAGTGATTTTTGTTCTGCTTGAAGTGCACCAGAGATTCTTCGGCTAGCGATTGTACTGCTACTGCCGGCTTTAACAACGGTGGCAACACAGTGGAATTTGTCAGTTGCCGACTGGGTAGCTTATTTTCTTCATTGTTTGGGTGGATTTCTTGCTCTGTGTCTTCCATCGATAGCTATTTCTTCGTTTTTTGTAGTGGAAGCATTTTTTATAGTGATTACTTGTAAGATTATTATTTGGGGTATCTAAATGTTTCATGATTTAATTTTTACATAAATTCCAATCATAAGTTGTTAGAACTTTTGAGAATTCTAAAGTATGTGAGTGAATATCCCGAATTTTGCTATTGGCTGGTCTTAGCGTTTCCCCGTGGCATCCATCCGATCATTGAGAGGGCCTTTTATTTTGACTGGTGGCCCTCCCAAATTCGGAACCTCAGGGCTAAGATAGTCGCGGAATTGAACCGGTAGGCTCCTTTGTGCCGACAACCTCGCGTTTGAGACCAAAGTTAGCGAGGCCCCAGCTCCAAGACCCTAGTTAGACGTGGTGGTGCGGGTAAGCTTCACCGCCCTCGTACCTTTCCTAGGACCGCCTTTGGCTTAGCGCCTCCCTCCGATGCCCAACAAGCAGCTTCCCTGCTCATCGCCTCCCTTACGGGCGCGTGGTTCATGCACCTAATTTGGGTGAGCTTCCTCCTCAACTCCAGCCACCACCACCCCGCCGCGTCACATTGCATTAGGTGTTCACTGATTCCATTTTGAACAACTACATTACACACGCGTCCTCTCTAACACCGATGGCCATCACATACCGACATAACCCCTCCGTCACATAATAAGTGACTGAGATTTGTCTAGATTCGCATGTATCTGTACATGTTTTATACGTATTATTTTATAATCGTGAACAATGTATATGTATGAAGTGCAGAGATGGACATATGGTACATGGTAGGTACACGGAAATCAGAAAAACAGGCACCCTGAAGAAAGCTTCATGTACGTCCACAAGGTCCTTGTCGCAAATGTCACTGTGCCGACCTCAGTGCTCTCGATCAGCTATATGTGCAAGACAAGCGGGTCTTCTTTTCTGCTTTTTTGTTACATCTCCTTGTTTTCTTTTGTTGCACGGCACAGTAGTTCTGGTTTTGTAGAGAAAACTCAGTACTCTGTTTTTTTTTTTCGTTTTTGAAAAAGAGCAGTGTTCTGCTTAGAAGCAGGACGAGCATTATAAAAGCCCAACAAGGCCCATTAGGGTTGTATATCCGCTCTACCTCTCTGGTCACCCGTCTCTACCCCGTCCGTTTTTTATTCCTTCCCTCTTTTGTTTTCTCCCGCGAGCTCTCTCCTTCGACAACTGAGCTGCGGCGGCCGCCGCCAGTCCGCCGCCGCTTTGCTTCGCGTGATCGGTGCGAGCCAGAGCCGGAGGGCGGGTCGCCGGGGCACGCGACGGTCCTCCAGCGAAGAGATCGGCGCCGCTGCAGCCTGGTGAGCGCCGAACGCGTGCTCCTCAGGCTGCTCTGCCACTCTGCCTCCGGTTGCGGACGCCGCCATTTCTCCTGCTACACTCCGTCGCCAGCCGTCCGCGCGGCTGCTGACGCCTTCGTGGCGCACCTGACCGCGCCGCCGCCCGACGTGCTGCCCTCTGCCGGCGCGCCCGGTTAGACTCTGACGCATTTCTTTCTCGCCGGAGGCGTCCGTCGGTTAGTTCCACGTGTTGATTCCCTACGTTCTAGTTTACGAATTAATCGTGTTGTCTGCGAATGCAAGGTGTAATATACACTTGCCTGATGTCTATCAAGTTGCCCATGGCTTCAATCCCCACATCCGAGCTAAACATTGACAAATAGTTCTATGAGGCCGTGAATCGGTAGTGTTGTCCACGACATGCAACTACTCATCTATCCTTGTGGTTTCTGTGCTATGCTCGGATAGACTGATGCATTTTCTTGTGCGCACCATCCCATACCGCGAGAATGTGGCATGAGCGTTCGCTGCATCCAGAATGAAGTAAATGGATCTCATAGATGTAACCCATATGACGGCGATGGTTGCGATATCCTCAGTACTTTACTCTAATGGCGGCGTATAATGGTCGCGGCACCCTTTGTGGTTCCTTTTAAGGAAATCTTTGTCTTTGTCCACTAAGCATACTGCCACCTGCCTTAGAATATATTCCTATATCTGTTATTTGCTGACATACTATTCGTTGCATCCTTGATAGTAGGGTCTTGGGCAGAACATAAATCCCATTTTCATATTGTTTCTTTCTTTACTTCAGTTCGCACATCGATAATTGATCATCACATTGTGAATAAATTACTTAGTGATAGTGGTTACTTTGTGTAGATTTCAACTACAATTTGAGGATGCTTTGGGTTGTGATATGGAACTATTTTATTAGATCATATTTTTCTACACATAGACATTTTGGCCATCTTTGGAATATACTCGTATCCTATGGATCTAGTTTAGCAACTAGTGACGACATGTACACTATTTGGACCCTTAGTCCTTATCATTATCATGAATTTGTTCCTACTACCTTATGTTATATATAACCATGGTTGATTTCACCCCATGTGTACACAATTTTTTGTTTTTCCCCATGCCAATTACTATTTGTGTCTGAATATTATTGCGAGTTTTTGCTGAAACAGCTTCTGTTTTCTTCAATTAAGCAGAATATAAGAAGCTAAAGTCAACCATAAAATGGAGAATGCTAACGGAGTAGTAGATTGGAATGTTGACATTATTGGCCCAGATGGGGGTAGCACTTGCAGCGAATTAGCAAAAACTGAAGACCCCGATGCCACAGAGTGTTCAAGTTCCTTTGGGGACACACTATCCGGATCTGAGGATGATGCAAAGCCTTCAGAGATTAGTGACATTGAAGTAGACTCACCATTCTGCCGCTATCCTCATAATGGTGATGCTGCTTCACTCTTGGATGCAGCTGCCGCTGACAATTTGGATAGATTATTGAAGTAAGTTGTTTGGGTAACTTACTACTTCCCAGCCTTGTTTTTCTGCCTTCATATAAATTTCAATTCATCTTTGAGCGGCCGGTCATCTTGTCTTAGACTAGAACAGAATGAAAATTTTGGCAAAAGCACAGTTACGCACATACCAGTTTCCTCGCGCAATCAACTGCTTTCCTCATGCTAAAAGCACTCAGTTATACTCTAACTTTTAGTAGTAATCCCTCTTTCCTGTACAATCTTTTTCCCTCTGAAGATTAGGCGAAGAATTAAAAAATCATCTTTAATGGGTAACGTGAGACATGAATTTGTTGTACATAATAGGCCAATAAATTATTGGTCTGTACAATTTATAAAGGTGCATAATGCCTGAGCCAGTGAAAAACTTAAAAAAACTACGAATAAATGCATAGTAATTAGATAGAGGTAGCTGAAAACAGTAAAATACTTCATGCTTAGGCAGAGGCTAGGTCTTGTGCGAGTTTTCAGAAACCAGAACAGATTGGAAGTGCATGGCCTGAGGAACTTGCAGTTCACATGTGATCTACGGATTAGTTTAGATTTATTTGCAGTGAAAGTCTGCATGCTGCTGCATGTAAATATATTTGCTGCTATTAATACATGAGCTTGATTTTCTATCTAAAGACTACATGTTTCCATCACCGAACTCCTTTTTGCCAGTTTCTAGACTTCATCCTTCATGGTTGGAGCATCTGTACCCTAGTATGTTAAAATCCACTTAATGATCTGCCAACCCTCCACAAGGGATAGGTCCATGCACACATAGCACCCTTCTTACACTTCATCTCCCCTTGATGTAAAAATGGTTAATCCGGAGGTGATACTTTTACATTTAGAGCAAACTAGCATTATATACTAATCGCCTTAGATTTCAATTGTGGCCCATTTGGGTGCTATGCCATGTCACAAGACCACAACTTCGTATGGGCCACATGGGCCAGACTGCTAAACGGGCCAGGTGTCACTCAGTTGCTCTATATTTAATACCTATCATGTTTGAAAAATCTTACTGATAAAGAAACATGTCTAGGGTTTCTGATGTACTTTCTTCCGGAAAGTGGAAGTATTAATATTGCAAGGGAAATGTTCACTCTTCTGTCCAACTTATGGGCATTCTTGCTCTAGTGGAATTATTAAAGTTGATGCCTTTCTCAAACCTTTCTCCATGAACCTAAGATCCTTGCAGGTTTGACAACGCTAAAAAATATATCCAGAAATAGCTATAAACATAAAAAAAACAGATCTCAAGACATGGCAGAATGACACACCTGTTACTTTTGATGCAGGGTATGTCATTCAGTTTGTGTATGTATCTAAATTTGTAGTAGTGCCTGGTTTCTTGGATTCTTACCTGTGGTGTTATGTCAGCGTCGTACTATTTGTGTTGGCACAAAGCTCATTTGAGTATTTAACATAACCTATCATCCATTACAGGAAGAAAAAGGTAACTGATCATTGGAGAAACTATATCAGCCCATTGATGTGGAGATGTCAATGGTTAGAGCTGCGGATGAAGGATTTGCAATCTCAAGTATCCAGATATGACAGGGAGCTTGCAGTACTTAAACATGAGAAAGAGTTACAAACAAAAATGATTGAGTTGGACTGTTCTTCGTCGAGATCGGTGCCCTTCTCTTCTCATTGCTGCAGGAAGACTATGAAGAGGAAGAGGAGAATCAGAAACGAGGAAAACAATAATGCTGCCTCATACATCTCGACCCACACCATTTTATCTTATTATGGTAAACATTGTGTTCTACTTTACACATTGTATTACAGATGTCCCTAGTAAGAGCTCTCATTACAATCATTCTGCAGAAAAAGAAAAGGAGAAAACAGAAGGGGATGGCCATTCTGTTGACGTCGATGGAAACTTAGGTAACACTACCAATTATTTCATGACGGCAAACAAATATGATGTCTCAAACATGTATAGTGGTAGTCATTGTATTGTATTGTTATGTATTCACTCCCTTTTTTAATAGTTTCTGAATTCCTTTCGTAGTACTTATGGTCAGAAAATGAATAGTGTCGCATTAGTCACAGGGCACAAAAACACTGTTTGCTGCATCTTTTATCAAGGAAGAAACTCATTTCCCGCTTCCATAAATAATAGCACACTAGATACCATGACTTGATTAGTAAAAGTTATTCTCATGATTGTATGTTGAGCTCAGTTTTCCAAAAGGCATACATATTGTGATCAATGTTCTATTTATATTTTTGAAAAATGTTTGCTTTCGTTTTATATGTACAGATGAATTCACAATAGTTTTTCTGGCCTTTCAGCAGATGACAGCACAAAAGGAAACAACGATGCTGACTGGCTACTTGGTAACGGAGACGATGCTACTGTCGAGCAGATTCTTTTAAGCATTCAATCTGTTCAAGACAGAGTCTCTAGTCTGAGATCAATTCTCAAGAAAGAAATGGCCAAGAAGAGCACCGGGCTTGTCCTTAAAGTCAACACACGGGTCAACGGCGCACAGAGCTCAAATTGCTCACAAGGAAAAGGCAAAGTTGGAATGCGTGAGATATCACATCAGGACCCGTCGGATTGTGATATGGATGATACAGACATGCCCGATAGTGCTGTCTCAAGCTATGGAGAAGCTAACAATATGGATATTTTTGAGAGCACCATGAATCTATTGTCAGCTGAAGATCCAGATAAAATTGGTGAACTGCACCAGGTAAGCTACTGTACATCTGGTTTATTTCACACCATAGCTGAGTATTTGAAGGAAAATCAACATTCTTGCTATTTCTTCTTGCTTTTTGCTTACAGAGTTCTGAAGACGTATTGATCAACAACCAACCAGCAGAGGAAGCATACCAAAACTTTGAGGTGATCAGCCATCCGTCCCAGCGACTACGGGTATCAGTCAAGAGAGAACCGGTATGTGTCAAGAGAGAAGCTGTTGCGTATTCCGAGGATGAGAGTGTCGCCGCCCCCACAGCAGCCATCGTCAAGGAAGAAGGTACAACCAGCTTCGGTCTCCAGGGGATTCTGAAGCCCTGCTACACAGGCAAGCGAAAAGGGAGGAAGCCGAAAATGCAAAGGTACGGCGGCTCATCATCATCCGCGCTCAGCTCATGGAGGAGCGCTCGGACTCGGAAAAAGAGGAAACTTTAGGTGGATACCATCTCAGGAAGAGCACACCTTACCCTCTGGCTTCGTATCTTCGCTTTAATTAGATGATGATGACGGCAACTGTGTGGTTTTTTTTTCCTTTCTTTCTTTCTACCTGTTGAAAGCGATGCCAGTAGAGGGAGGTGGGTAATGGCGCCATGGCTTTCAGCCACGAAGTGCTTGTAACTTAGTAAGGTCTGTTTCCATTTCAACTGTTGTTGTTCCATTGTGGTCTTTTCCTGAAAGAGTCGAACCGAGTTAATACATTGTAACTTCTGGTAAGAAGTTCTTGCTACGTTGCTTATTTTCAGACTGCGCAAAGTGTTTCACGGTATGTCATTTTCAAGTACCATTGTGATGAGGAATGCGAGAGAACACCTGCTGCCATGCGCTTCCAGCTCTCTTTAAATCATGTAAGGCGTTGCTTATTTTCAGACAAGGCATTTGAGCACCAGCTCTTTCACGGTAGGTCGATTTGAAGTTAAAGAAAGCAAGAACGACATTCCTTGCAAAACGCTTTCAAACAAAGATTTCTTTGCCAATTCTTTTAGGCACCTGCAGCTTGATGAACAGATGTCCCAGGTTTGGAGGAGCACAGCCCCTCTCCGGTGTAAAATTTTCTGCTGGCTCGCCGGTCTCACCAAGTGCCCTTCCTGCTCTCAAGACAAAGACACTGATCAGCTCCTTGTTTGCTGCCTCGGTGCTTGGGAAGTCTGGGCTTTCTTCCTCCTCTCCGAGGACGTGCCAAGCTTCCGGAGTCTTGTCTGCGCTCTTGGCCAGCCCGGGATGGTCGCCGACGTGGGGGTCCGACCTGAATAAAGGTGGCGGTCCTAGGGCCTCTCTTTCGTGAAGAGGAGGACCTACCGGAGGCCTGGACTCGTGATCTGGCCGGAGAGTTGAGTTCCGAAAGGCTCCGCCGGCGAATGTAACAGTGCTTTGCCTGCAGTTTGCTGGATCGGAGGTATTCGGTCGTGCGCACCCATGCGTTTATTCCGACCGTTTGGTTCTGGAGGGAGCAGCGCGAAGCTCTTTTTCTGTGTTGACATCAAGTGACTATGGATCCATGATGAAAGTCGGAAGAAGAGAATTTCATGAAGGCCGGAGGTGAGGACTAGCTAAGGGAGGTTCAAGTCTCCGCGCTGTTGAGGGGCTTGCTTGGTGTCCGGACTTCACAGCACCGGTATGAAAGTAGGGGCGACAACACAGGTGAAGCGCAGAGTCCTACCTTTCAGGGTGAAAACCCTAGGTCTGACCTTAACTGGTTGTGCCTGACAGTGACCTTGGTGCAGGTATTGTTTTGAGAGCGGGGACTATCTTCAGGGTGAAAACCTAAGATCTTTGATCGGGCGACGACGGTGTTTGAGCACCGTTCCTTTCTTGGAGGTGTCTTTTTTGGAGAGTCTGTAATTCAGGTGTTGTCATGGCGGTGGATGTGTGGCTGTTGTTAGGCCCGAGATACTGTAGCGGGACTTTGTTTCTTAGTTTTCTTTTTCTTTTCTTTTTTGGCTGTGTGCATCCGTAGTGCCATTAGGGTGGTGCGTTGTTGCAGAGGCTGGATGTAATTGGTATCTCTTGATATTAATATATTCTCTTTATCGAAAAAAGGTGCTGCAACTTTAAGGCTACTACCATCTGCACCACCATCGCCTGGAATGTTTGGAAGAGATGAAATGCCATCATTATCGATGGTTTGGATGAAAAGTTCACCGTTGTTGGTCGCAGATGCCTCGAGGACATTAGGCTTTGGGGTAACCTTATTTTTTGGTGTAATAGTTTTGACCCGCCTTGAGGTCTCTGCCCACTCTCCTCTCCTTCCTCTGAAAACTTGTAATGATCCGTTGTAACTCTGGTTGTTTGGTGGTTATATGAAATGTTCAGACCGGTGTAAGGCCGCCGTAGTCCGAGTCAGAAATAACGACATTTCTCTTCCACTGTGGGCATTACTGCAATGTTGATGGACAGATCAATGTCGGTTGAATTGCCTTGATGTATTGGAGGGAAGATAAAAAGTATTCTCTGCGGCTTCACCTGCCTGCGTTCTTGTTCAGTTTGGCTGCCCGTTCAGGTCCTGAATGCATTTTTTTTTCAAGACTACAGGAATGTATACCAATTTTTTTCAAGATAAAAAGTAGCTCTGCCTATTCATATTACTCCCTCCGTCCTATAAATGTTATCTAAGATTTGTCTAAATCTAGATGTATCTAGACACTAAATTACATCAAGATACATCTAAATTTTGACTAATGTTAGACAAGTTTAATGTGCCGGAGGGATTAGATGGAAAGAAAGGCTAGATACAAAGGAAGGAGGGGTATATATGTTAAGGACATACCCACTACCATAATTTTATAAAAGAGAGAAATCAAATTTACAAGATCCTGCCTAAATTGCAAACAAAATAGCGAGGCAACGCCACACCCAACAGGCTACACTAGGTACTAAAAGTTTCAGCACCAGCTCAACGAAAACATTTTTTCAAATTAAGGAGCATAGCCCCCGATTTCATTGCTGGAAATGAAACCAGATCATCATCTGTTTGAAGCTTTACAGTTCCTCCAATCCGCACACTTAAGAACACTACTCAACTTTTTGAACAAGCGCTCCAGCTCACAACTAGATCTTTCACCTCCAGGCAACATACAGAAAATTAAAACCTCTACAGCTCACAACTAGATCTTTCACCTCCAGGCAACATATAGAAAATTAAAACTTGTACCTCAATATAAAGACAACTAAAAACAACAAATTGTGTCCACCATCATGCTCTTCCTCAAGGTCCTCCCCCTACTGATACTCTTCTTGTATTTTTCTTCTTCTTCTTCTACTTCTTTTTCTTCCCGCACACTTCACCTGGATAGTCTGAGCACCATCGGCGCCCATCCCTTCTTCTTACTGAAGATTTCAGCTGCCACACACAGCAGCGTTCTTGCTCCTCTGCGTTGCAAGCCTCGTCGACCTTTGATCTGAAGAATAGCCCATGAATCCATCTAATGAGCCGTTTGAGCAATTACACTAATCGGATCATACGGAAAGATAATATTAAAACAGGCAGCATTTCTTGTTTTTCATAAAGCCCACATTACCGCAATAACACTGATTGCCATTAAACCTCTAACACTAGGCGGAAACATAAAAATCCAACCTATAACGTCAGAAACTGATTTAAAATCAGTCTTGATATCAAAAGCACATTGTACAGCCCCAGGCATAGCTAGCCATTGTAAAAAATATGCAGTCTCGAAAACATGGCAGCAGACTCGAAAAGGATACAGAGGCAGAGCGCAAACAAAACAGAGCACTCTTGCGACCGCATTCCAAACCAAACCGTCCCTATAAGCGAACAAGGCGCAGCCGTGGAGAACTGGTTTACGTACGTGTGTAGGCTACATCTCCGGTTAATCCGCCGCCGAAAGGTCGGTTTGCGGCTGGTGTTTCTGCGCCGGTCAGCCCTGGAAGATCCGTAGTGGAACAAATGATATCGCCATATGGGGAGTGAGTGAGATGGAGCAATCGAGTTCGTTTCGACTTTTTGAGCGCTTCAGTTATCTCCTCTCCTGTTCTTGTTTCGTTTGCATGCACCTGCGTCAGTCGTCGCCTCCCTCGGTTGCCGCCGTCGACCTGTTCGGGTAGCCACCTCCTCAGTTACCAGGTCTTCCAGAAGACCAGAACCTCGGTGCGTGCGTGCTGGGACCTGCTTCTTCCTCTCGCACAATCCGAGGAGATCAGACAAACTTAGCAAGCTACCTAGGACAAGGCTGTTGAAGTTAAACCGGCCGCTGCCTTCGGCGTCTGAGGCTCGGAGAGCGACCAGCGATGGCTTGGCAGTTTCGTCCCGTTTCGCGCGATGACAGCAGCGAGTGCGTGGCACCTCTGTCAGCAGCGGTCAGCTAGCCACCACTCGGTCTCCGTCAGCCCGCCGGCTTCCGTCAGGATCCAACAAATCTCTCGCGGCTTCACGAATCCTCGGCACCCTCAACGTTAACATATCGAGATATGTGGACAACGACACGAAAGGTGCTAATTATTCTCGGAGTTCACCTGCTAATGTGAATTTGTGGTACGTAGATGCCAAAAGAGGCAGCTTTCCACGTGAGCTGTTCCAGCAAGTTAAGTTAAATCTTAGGGCTTTGATTTGGTTGCTCCTGAACCCATTTCTGGCATGCGGTTGGGTAAAAAAAAAAAACAGTTGTTTGGTAGTCTAGATTGCGCGGAAACACTGCACCACACGAAGTTTAAACCAGCCCAAAACATGTCCCGCGAGCGCCCCGTGTGCCTGGAGAAGACCCCTGTGTGGGCTAGAAAAATCATGTTGTTTGGCGGTCTGCATAGACTTCTATTTTTTGCCCCGTGGAGATTTGGGTTCTGCCCGTTTGGTAGGTCGGTTTTCAGGCCTAGTAGTAGCCCAGAACGTCGACCCTATTGTTTGGTTGCAACTAAAATCTTCTTCTGCTTACATCTTCCCTTTAGTGGTGAGGTTACCAGCGAACAACAGCACAAGCAAGAACACAATTACAGTTCAGACAAACTTAGCACTGATCATAGATGACACAAGTTGACGACACACCATTGTTCAGACACGATCATAGTTCAGGACACAGCAGACACGATCACAGTTCAGCACACGACACGAACAACAACTAGACACGACATGGTAGACACAACCAGGTAAGCTTCAGAGATGATTTTCGAAGACGACACACCTGGTGGCATCGCCATGGTACATGCACCTACTCATCACCTTAGTGCAGGTGTGGTCGAAGATGACCACACTATACTCGAAGGAGGACACCTTCTTGAAGATGAGGAACTGGCCTACCTTGAGATCATGGGAGCTCGCCCACCCCTAGTCGATGTATGCGTCAACGTCTTCTCTCATCGTAGTCAATCTCCAGTTGCAACCAGTGTTGGTGCGGATGATGATATTCGAAGGGATTTCTCCGAACCACTTGGTGAAATCTTGAGGGATCAGGAGTCGGATGAAGGTGGGCCTGAAGACGATGCGCAGGAACTGGTCTAGCCCTACGTCGTCCTGTAAGTGGCCAATGTTAGCCGCCCTTCGCTTCTTCGACGGTCCCTCGTCGGGGGTCTCAGTAGGTGACCCAAGTTTGAGCTTCTCAGTCTACCACAAGAACACATGCCATTAGAGGTGTGCCTCCTCACAAGAATAGATGAAAATGGACGTTGAAAACATTAGTGAGGCCTCATACATTGGCTCACACGACAGCTCAAGGGACTGCCCTCAAACTAAGTCTAGTGTGCAAGTAATATCACACACACGAATAAGTTTGAGGGCAGCACCTTGCCTTTCATTGTGCCATTGTTGAATCATTGATCAATGCACTAGAAAAACTGTCCCATATATAGGATCACACGGCAGGCAAAGGAAATATCCGCAAACTAAGTCTAGTGTGCAAGTAATATGACACATATGACTAAGTTTGAGGGTAGCACCCTGCCTTACATTGTGCCATTTTTGAATCATTGGCCAATGCAGAACTGAAGAAGTACAAACATGCAAAGCAAGGTAGCATACCCCTCATACTATGAGGACATATGGAGGAGATGTTTGATCAGAACCAATGACATGGTCATGTTCAGTCATGACAAAGATTCTGATCAATCATGTCCTCATACTATGATCCCCGGTTATAATCATCGGCCTAGTTCAATCAGAAACAACACAAATATCAGTTCAAATTGAGTACATTACGAGTGATACTTAGGGTACATTACAAATTCTACTTAGGATACATTACAAATTCTCCCTAGCTCAATCATCTGCAGGATCTCCTATAGTCCATCTAGAACGCATTCATCACTCATCACTCATCAGAAATAGCCCTGATCCTCTTAAGCTTATCCTTGATTGGAAAGTTTACTTGGAGCAGATTGTATATGTCATACTCTAGCTTTCTCTTCTCAGCCTCCAAAGTCTTTCTTTCTGCCTCCCATCCCTGTTTCTTAGCCCTCATCACTTGTGCTTGTGTTCTTGATACGTCTCCGACGTATCGATAATTTCTTATGTTCCATGCCACATTATTGATGTTATCTACATGTTTTATGCACACTTTATGTCATATTCGTGCATTTTCTGGAACTAACCTATTAACAAGATGCCGAAGTGCCGATTCTTTTTTCTGCTATTTTTGGTTTCAGAAATCCTAGTAAGGAAATATTCTCGGAATTGGACGAAATCAACGCCCAGGGGCCTATTTTTCCACGAAGCTTCCAGAAGTCCGAAAACGAAACGAAGTGGGGCCACAGGGTGCCCAAACCCTAGGGCGGCGCGGCCCCCCCTTGGCCGCGCCGGCCTGTGGTGTGGGGCCCCTGTGCCCCCTCCTGACTTGCCCTTCCGCCTACTTAAAGCCTCCGTGACGAAACCCCCAGTACCGAGAGCCACGATACGGAAAACCTTCCAGAGACGCCGCCAACGCCGATCCCATCTCGGGATCCAGAGATCGCCTCCGGCACCCTGCCGGAGAGGGGAATCATCTCCCGGAGGACTCTACGCCGCCATGGTCGCCTCCGGTGTGATGTGTGAGTAGTCTACCCCTGGACTATGGGTCCATAGCAGTAGCTAGATGGTTGTCTTCTCCCCATTGTGCTATCATTGTCGGATCTTGTCAGCTGCCTAACATGATCAAGATCATCTATCTGTAATTCTATATGTTGCGTTTGTTGGGATCCGATGAATAGAGAATACTTGTTATGTTGATTATCAAAGTTATATCTATGTGTTGTTTATGATCTTGCATGCTTTCCGTTACTAGTAGATGCTCTGGCCAAGTAGATGCTTGTAACTCCAAGAGGGAGTACTTATGCTCGATAGTGGGTTCATGCCTCGCATTGACACCGGGACAAGGATGAGAAAGTTCTAAGGTTGTGTTGTGCTGTTGCCACTAGGGATAAAACATTGATGCTATGTCTAAGGATGTAGTTGTTGATTACATTACGCACCATACTTAATGCAATTGTCTGTTGCTTTGCAACTTAATACTGGAGGGGGTTCGGATGATAACCTGAAGGTGGACTTTTTAGGCATAGATGCAGTTGGATGGCGGTCTATGTACTTTGTCGTAATGCCCAATTAAATCTCACTATACTCATCATGATATGTATGTGCATGGTCATGCTCTCTTTATTTGTCAATTGCCCAACTGTAATTTGTTCACCCAACATGCTGTTAGTCTTATGGGAGAGACACCTCTAGTGAACTGTGGACCCCGGTCCAATTCTCTTTACTGAAATACAATCTACTGCAATACTTGTTCTACTGTTTTCTGCAAACAATCATCTTCCACACAATACGGTTAATCCTTTGTTACAGCAAGCCGGTGAGATTGACAACCTCACTGTTTCGTTGGGGCAAAGTATTTTGGTTGTGTTGTGCAGGTTCCACGTTGGCGCCGGAATCCCTGGTGTTGCGCCGCACTACATCCCGCCGCCATCAACCTTCAACGTGCTTCTTGGCTCCTCCTGGTTCGATAAACCTTGGTTTCTTTCTGAGGGAAAACTTACTGCTGTGCGCATCATACCTTCCTCTTGGGGTTCCCAACGAACGTGTGAGTTACACGCCATCAAGCTCTTTTTCTGGCGCCGTTGCCGGGGAGATCAAGACACGCTGCAAGGGGAGTCTCCACTTCTCAATCTCTTTACTTTGTTTTTGTCTTGCTTAGTTTTATTTACTACTTTGTTTGCTGCACTAAATCAAAATACAAAAAAATTAGTTGCTAGTTTTACTTTATTTTCTATCTTGTTTGCCATATTAAAAATACAAAAAAATTAGTTACTTGTTTTACTTTACTTAATATCATGCATGTTTTTATTTCACTAGTTAAGCATAATGGAAAACAACAAAAATATGAGAGATCTTTATGAACTTTATCTTGAATTAGGACATGATGTATTTGAAGAGAGAATTAAAAAACCCATGGAACTTTATATGCATGCTAATGGGAATGTTATTACTATGAATGCTTTGAACACCATTGTTGCTAATGCTATGGAAAATTCTAAGCTTGGGGAAGCTGGCTCTGATGAGCATGATCTTTTTAGTCCCCCAAGCATTGAGGAGAAAATTTTCTTTTATGATTACAATACGCCTCCTATATATGATGATAGCCACTTTGTTGAATTTGCTCCCACTACAACTAATAAAATTGATTATGCTTATGTGGAGAGTAATAATTTTATGCATGAGACTCATGATAAGAATGCTTTATGTGATAGTTATATTGTTGAGTTTGCTCATGATACTACTGAAAGTTATTATGAGAGAGGAAAATATGGTTGTCGAAATTTTCATGTTAATAAAATGCCTCTCTATATGCTGAAATTTTTGAAGCTACACTTGTTTTATCTTCCTATGCTTGTCACGTTGCTCTTCATGAACTTGTTTATTTACAAGATTCCTATGCATAGGAAGCATGTTAGACTTAAATGTGTTTTGAATTTGCCTCTTGATGCTCTCTTTTGCCTCAAATACTATTTCTTGCGAGTGCATCATTAAAATTACTGAGCCCATCTTAATGGCTATAAAGAAAGCACTTCTTGGGAGATAACCCTTGTGTTTATTTTACTACAGTACTTTGTTTTTATTTTGTGTCTTGGAAGTTGTTTACTACTGTAGCAACCTCTCCTTATCTTAGTTTAGTGTTTTGTTGTGCCAAGTAAAGTCGTTGATAGTAAAGTTCATACTAGATTTGGATTACTGCGCAGAAACAGATTTCTTTGCTGTCACGAATCTGGGCTGTTTTCTCTGTTGGTAACTCAGAAAATTAAGCCAATTTACGTGCATGATCCTCAGATATGTACGCAACTTTCATTCAATTTGAGCATTTTCATTTGAGCAAGTCTGGTGCCATTTTAAAATTCGTCAATACGAACTGTTCTGTTTTGACAGATTCTGCCTTTTATTTCGCATTGCCTCTTTTGCTATGTTGGATGAATTTCTTTGATCCACTAATGTCCAGTAGCATTATGCAATGTCCAGAAGTGTTAAGAATGATTGTGTCACCTCTGAGTATGTTAATTTTTATTGTGCACTAACCCTCTAATAAGTTGTTTCGAGTTTGGTGTGGAGGAAGTTTTCAAGGATCAAGAGAGGAGTATGATGCAACATGATCAAGGAGAGTGAAAGCTCTAAGCTTGGGGATGCCCCGGTGGTTCACCCCTGCATATTCTAAGAAGACTCAAGCGTCTAAGCTTGGGGATGCCCAAGGCATCCCCTTCTTCATCGACAACATTATCAGGTTCCTCCCCTGAAACTATATTTTTATTCCATCACATCTTATGTGCTTTGTTTGGAGCGTCGGTTTGTTTTTGTTTTTGTTTTGTTTGAATAAAATGGATCCTAGCATTCACTTTATGGGAGAGAGACACGCTCCGCTGTAGCATATGGACAAGTATGTCCTTGGTTTCTACTCATAGTATTCATGGCGAAGTTTCTATTTCGTTAAATTGTTATATGGTTGGAATTGGAAAATGATACATGTAGTAATTGCTATTAATGTCTTGGGTAATGTGATACTTGGCAATTGTTGTGTTCATGATTAAGCTCTTGCATCATATGCTTTGCACCCATTAATGAAGAAATACATAGAGCATGCTAAAATTTGGTTTGCATATTTGGTTTCTCTAAGGTCTAGATAATTTCTAGTATTGAGTTTGAACAACAAGGAAGACGGTGTAGAGTCTTATAATGTTTTCAATATGTCTTTTATGTGAGTTTTGCTGCACCGGTTCATCCTTGTGTTTGTTTCAAATAAGCCTTGCTAGCCTAAACCTTGTATCGAGAGGGAATACTTCTCATGCATCCAAAATACTTGAGCCAACCACTATGCCATTTGTGTCCACCATACCTACCTACTACATGGTATTTTCCGCCATTCCAAAGTAAATTGCTTGAGTGCTACCTTTAAAATTCCATCATTCACCTTTGCAATATATAGCTCATGGGACAAATAGCTTAAAAACTATTGTGGTATTGAATATGTAATTATGCACTTTATCTCTTATTAAGTTGCTTGTTGTGCGATAACCATGTTCACTGGGGACGCCATCAACTATTCATTGTTGAATTTCATGTGAGTTGCTATGCATGTCCGTCTTGTCTGAAGTAAGAGAGATCTACCACCTTATGGTTAAGCATGCATATTGTTAGAGAAGAACATTGGGCCGCTAACTAAAGCCATGATCCATGGTGAAAGTTTCAGTTTTGGACATATATCCTCAATCTCAAATGAGAAAATTATTAATTGTTGTTACATGCTTATGCATAAAAGAGGAGTCCATTATCTGTTGTCTATGTTGTCCCGGTATGGATGTCTAAGTTGAGAATAATCAATAGCGAGAAATCCAAATGCGAGCTTTCTCCTTAGACCTTTGTACAAAGCGGCATAGAGGTACCCCTTTGTGACACTTGGTCAAAACATGTGCATTGTGATGATCCGGTAGTCCAAGCTAATTAGGACAAGGTGCGGGCACTATTAGTACACTATGCATGAGGCTTGCAACTTGTAAGATATAATTTACATGATACATTTGCTTTATTACTACCGTTGACAAAATTATTTCATGTTTTCAAAATCAAAGCTCTAGCACAAATATAGCAATCGATGCTTTTCCTCTATGGAGGACAATTCTTTTACTTTCAATGTTGAGTCAGTTCACCTATTTCTCTCCACCTCAAGAAGCAAACACTTGTGTGAACTGTGTATTGATTCCTACATACTTGCTTATTGCACTTATTATATTACTCTATGTTGACAATATCCATGAGATATACATGTTACAAGTTGAAAGCAACCGCTGAAACTTAATCTTCTTTTGTGTTGCTTCAATGCCTTTACTTTGAATTATTGCTTTATGAGTTAACTCTTATGCAAGACTTAATTGATGCTTGTCTTGAAGTGCTATTCATGAAAAGTCTTTGCTTTATGATTCACTTGTTTACTCATGTCATATACATTGTTTTGATCGCTGCATTCACTACATATGCTTTACAAATAGTATGATCAAGATTATGATGGCATGTCACTCCAGAAATTATCTGTGTTATCGTTTTACCTGCTCGGGACGAGCAGAACTAAGCTTGGGGATGCTGATACGTCTCCGACGTATCGATAATTTCTTATGTTCCATGCCACATTATTGATGTTATCTACATGTTTTATGCACACTTTATGTCATATTCGTGCATTTTCTGGAACTAACCTATTAACAAGATGCCGAAGTGCCGCTGTCGTTTTCTGTTGTTTTTGGTTTCAGAAATCCTAGTAAGGAAATATTCTCGGAATTGGACGAAATCAACGCCCAGGGGCCTATTTTTCCACGAAGCTTCCAGAAGTCCGAAAACGAAACGAAGTGGGGCCACAGGGTGCCCAAACCCTAGGGCGGCGCGGCCCCCCCCCCTTGGTCGCGCCGGCCTGTGGTGTGGGGCCCCTGTGCCCCCTCCTGACTTGCCCTTCCGCCTACTTAAAGCCTCCGTGACGAAACCCCCGCATCTGAGAGCCACGATACGGAAAACCTTCCGCAGACGCCGCCAACGCCGATCCCATCTCGGGGGATCCAGAGATCGCCTCCGCACCTGCCGGAGAGGGGAATCATCTCCCGGAGGACTCTACGCCGCCATGGTCGCCTCCGGTGTGATGTGTGAGTAGTCTACCCCTGGACTATGGGTCCATAGCAGTAGCTAGATGGTTGTCTTCTCCCCATTGTGCTATCATTGTCGGATCTTGTGAGCTGCCTAACATGATCAAGATCATCTATCTGTAATTCTATATGTTGCGTTTGTTGGGATCCGATGAATAGAGAATACTTGTTATGTTGATTATCAAAGTTATATCTATGTGTTGTTTATGATCTTGCATGCTTTCCGTTACTAGTAGATGCTCTGGCCAAGTAGATGCTTGTAACTCCAAGAGGGAGTACTTATGCTCGATAGTGGGTTCATGCCTCGCATTGACACCGGGACAAGGATGTGAAAGTTCTAAGGTTGTGTTGTGCTATTGCCACTAGGGATAAAACATTGATGCTATGTCTAAGGATGTAGTTGTTGATTACATTACGCACCATACTTAATGCAATTGTCTGTTGCTTTGCAACTTAATACTGGAATGGGTTCGGATGATAACCTGAAGGTGGACTTTTTAGGCATAGATGCAGTTGGATGGTGGTCTATGTACTTTGTCGTAATGCCCAATTAAATCTCACTATACTCATCATGATATGTATGTGCATGGTCATGCTCTCTTTATTTGTCAATTGCCCAACTGTAATTTGTTCACCCAACATGCTGTTCGTCTTATGGGAGAGACACCTCTAGTGAACTGTGGACCCCGGTCCAATTCTCTTTACTGAAATACAATCTACTGCAATACTTGTTCTACTGTTTTCTGCAAACAATCATCTTCCACACAATACGGTTAATCCTTTGTTACAGCAAGCCGGTGAGATTGACAACCTCACTGTTTCGTTGGGGCAAAGTACTTTGGTTGTGTTGTGCAGGTTCCACGTTGGCGCCGGAATCCCTGGTGTTGCGCCGCACTACATCCCGCCGCCATCAACCTTCAACGTGCTTCTTGGCTCCTCCTGGTTCGATAAACCTTGGTTTCTTTCTGAGGGAAAACTTGCTGCTGTGCGCATCATACCTTCCTCTTGGGGTTCCCAACGAACGTGTGAGTTACACGCCATCAGTTCTCTGCAGATTCTTGAGCCTCCCACTCCTCTTGCGTCTGAACAAACTAGCGTGACTCGGCTTAATATTCCGCACAATAATCACAACATGCTAAACCCTAGCATAAAAAACACTTCCCCTTTTAGCATGCACAGTAAAATCTGACAGTTTCACCAATCCACAGTCCGATCTACGAAGGATCTACCGCGATTGGAGATTAGAGTAACAGATCTAAGCAAACCGAGACCGTGAACATCAAGACCTCGACAAGATCAACAAGCAATGGTGATGAACACCTTGCAAACATCTATCTGAACCCTATCCTAATGGAAACCCTAGCAGATCTAATGTGCATGTCGTAGAAAATGCCCGAGCACGGCATGTTCTGGCCCACAACGAGTAAGAAGGTGAGAAGAAGTGGTCGTTACCACCATTGTTCTAGTCGAGGACGAGGTCGAATTCACGGACAAACTCAAGATGCCGATGAAGAATGCGGAGCAGTTTGCAGCCGATGTCGTGGTGTTGATCGCCGACGTATCCACCTCTGGGAGCGGTGATTCTCCTTGTGGTGGTGCGGCGGATTGGTCGGCGGAACCGCTTGGTGATGTGACAGTTTGGGGGGTGAGAGTGCGGTCGCGAGTGAGAGGAAGGAGAGGGGAGCGGTGAGGCTAATTATGGCGCATATTCCTGAAGGGACGCGGCGTTTCCGTCTCCGTTCCCCACGCGTGCAACCTTCTGGCCACAACGGGCCTGGCTCAAGAGAAATTGGCATTTCGGGCATTCCTCCAGGGCCTGTCCCAGGGGTGCTTTAATACCCGGTTCCTGCAACAACGCGGCGGCCTGCAGGCAACCAAACGGCCCGTTCCATGTCCCAACCCATGCAAAAAAAGCCCTCTGCAGCCTACCAAACACGCCCTAATTCCCCAAGAGGGAACAACTTTAGACCTAGTTGTTGTATTTATGGTTCTCCAATTGATCAAACCAAAGGAAACATAGAAAATGAAGATGGTGACATAGGCATCCCCAATGGGCCTGCCAAAGATAGTACCCGGGGTTTACTGAAGGCCCACTACCCGAGGAATAAGCAGATTCGGAAGCCCAAGATATTGTTAAGGAAAGTTAGAGTTGTAATAGGAAGCATTATTTGTAATCTTGCGGGATGAGTTAGAAACCTTCCCGGACTCTGTAACTTGTACAATACGAATCCCTCGGCTCCGCCTCCTATATAAGGGGGAGTCGAGGGACAAAGAAAGCATCGAATCATTGTTTCTCAAACCCTAGTTTCATAATCGTCGAGTACTTTTCGGCTGAAACCTTCGAGATCTACTTGCCCTCTACTTCCAACTAAACCCTAGTCTACAACCCGTAGGCATTGACAAGTTAATACCTTGTCAATTGGCGCCGTCTGTGGGAACTAGAGGCGTCAAGGATCTGATCTCGATGGCACGTTCAAGATCGTCGACTTCATCAACCGCAAGCAACGCGATGGATCGAGGTAAACAGATCGCAACTGGTCTTGTCGATTTTGTTCCTCACCCGCCCTCCCGTTTGGATGCATATGCGTATCTGGAGGAGCCTATGGAGATGACGCTCGGAAGATTTCACTTTCGCGTCGAGAAAGAGGGATCGTATCGTGTCGAAATTCCGATTTCGTCGGGATCGTCGGCGGTCGATTCCGATTTTTCAAGCTATACATCGTCAACCGAATCAGGAGAGGAAGAAACTTCGTCATCACGCTTCATCAGCACCAGGGCAAGAGAAAAACTTGCCAAGATCTTCAGCGACATGTCGTTTGAGTCATCTGCGGACTCCTATATAAGCGATGGCTCAAGCAGTGTCGACAGCTACGACGTCATCGACAAATCTACTACAGTGGGCAAGGTCTTCGCCAATCTTCATGGTGGTGTCACCAAACCCAACATAGATCTCAATACAAAGTATCATCAGATTTATGTCATCGGAGAGCCAAGTCGTGATCAGGAGGAAACATCTGAGGCTTTCGACGATTTGGGAAATCCATACGTCGATCCCTCTGATTTGCGACGAGGCCTAGGCAATAAATATATCGGGCCACAGCCGCGAGATAGAGTCCAACTTCCGCAAGCAGCATGGGATAGAGCCGCAAGAGCTATGGATGGCTCAGAACCAATGGCCACCACAGCCACGCCAGAAGAATTACAAGCATATCAATATAGGCTCGCACGAGCTGCAAGGGAATTGGAAAAACAGACAGCTGAGTTAAACAGAAGAAAGGAGGCAGCCTCTGCATCAAGTAGGCGAAGGGCGGAGCTGAGTCGACAATCTAGAACTTCGGGTGATAGCCACAGAGAAGCTCGGAACAGAGCAAGATCAAGGTTGCAAAACGTACCTGAAGGAGAAAGAGAGCACTTGGTTCAAAACCTCGACATGTCTTTTATGTCGATAGACACGAGAGGAAACATCATCCCCAAGACACCAGAAGCTGGGTATATGGCGACACAAGCTTTCATCCTTGCATCCAGGCCACCCCCAGGAGATCCAAGGGAAGCACTGTACAACATGGCGATGGCAGGAGTTGGAGCCATGGGGACGGCGTTTGTATCAACACCTCCCGAAGGAACGGCAAGGCAAAATAGTCCACGACCTGCGGCAGCAACAGCAGCAGCTCCCGAAGGACCAAGTGGAGCAAGGGACACGACAGCACAAGCAAGGGTCGACAGAGCGCGACAAAGCAGAAGGGAACATCGGCAGTCCCCAGAGTTAAACGACGAGGATATGTGTGGTTTGCCGTGCTTCACAAGGAGAGTTCGAAAAACTCGAGTCCCTTCAGGATTTAAGTTACCTGATAACTTTAAAAAATTCGACGGCCTTCAAGATCCAGAGGATTGGCTAGTTGACTACCTCGAGACGGTGAAGCTCACAGGAGGAACCAGAGCAACAGCTATGCAAAGCATCCAGGTGCATTTGAGTGGAGCCGCACGATCTTGGATAAAGAAACTTCCTCCAGGATCTATCGACAGCTGGGATAGCTTCGAGGACGTGTTCGTCAAGAACTTCCGGTCCACATGTAAAAAACCTGCGTCATTAGAGGAGCTAAGAGCGTGCCGACAAAAGCCAGACGAGCCAATGAGAAAATATATCCAAAGGTGGAATATCATCAAAAACTCGGCAGAAAATATATCTGACGAGAGAGCAATAGATGCGTTTGTCGTAGGGATCAGGCGTGGAGATTTTGTCGAGGATTTGGGGAGGACCAATCCAAAGACAGTATCCGCATTAATGGAAATAGCAAACAGATGGGCAGATGGAGAAGATGCTGTTCACAACAAACGGCATAGGTCGCCAGAGGAAGACCGCGGTCGAAATTATCAACCAAGGCGACGATTTCCTCGGCAGTACTCGAGTTATGACGCTCCAGGTCAAATCTCGGCTGGCTTCCGAGCAAGCGCCGGAGAAAATAACAGAGATGATTACCAGAGGTGCAATGAGCAACGAGGCGACAATAGAGATGATTCTCGAAACAATAGGCAAAATAGCGGGCCAAGGTTTCAGAGACCTTTCGTGTCTCCCGAAGAGATGATGAACGGGCCGTGTCAGATGCATTTTTTCCTCGACAGCAACGGGAAAAGACAATCAGGACATCTGCAGAAGGATTGTAGAAATTTCCAGGCAATGCTAAGGTATGCAGGGCATGCTAATGCTCAGGCAGCACAGAGAAATCCTCGAGAACCCAGGAGTGAGATTCACTTGCCACCTCCTCCCGCGATCACGGACGACAATCGACATCAGCTCAGAATAGCGGCGGCACTTGCACCACCGCCTTACGTTGATCCTAACTCTAACGGAGCGGTCTCGATGATTCAGAAGGGAAGGCCATCCAATAGAGCTCAGAAAGTAATCTCGCGGCAGGTGTTCATGGCAGAGAAAATGCCTCCACCAACAGTCGAGTACCTTAATTGGTCAGGGCAAGACATTGGCTTCACCATAGCGGATCATCCACAGCATGTTCCTCGACCAGGGCAGTCAGCACTCATACTACCAGCAGTTATCGCAGGATTTGACGTATCTCGCGTGTTTATAGATGGCGGCAGCAGCTTAAACCTTATGTACGCAGATACATTAAGGAAGATGAACATATCCCTAGCAAACCTGAAGCCAACAGACACGAGATTCCACGGTATCACACCGGAGAAGCCAAGTTATCCGCTGGGGAAGATTAATCTCGACGTTCAGTTTGGGACCCGAGAAAATTACAGAATCGAGAACTTGGAGTTTGAAGTCGTCGATTTTCCGTCACAGTACCACGCTCTGTTGGGACGACCAGCATATGCTAGATTTATGGCGGTGCCACATTACATGTACCTGTTGTGGAGGATGCCTGGACCTAAGGGACCAATCACAGTCAAAGGAAGCTTCGCCCTAGCCGATAAATGTGATAAGGATTTTCATCGAATATCAGAAACTTTCGGGATGCAAGCTGAGTATTTGGCGTCAAGGCTCATGACTGACTACGACGGAAAGAAAACGTCGGTATGGGGAAAATATGATGGCATAAAAAAGCAAAGAGAGGAAATATAGACAGTAACAAGAAAATTAAGAACTTACATCATCCAAGAGAGGACTTGAGGAGCTACCCAATTGGAGGGTAGGCTCCGGGATAGTATCAACCCTTGTCCTTTTTGGTGAAGGGACAAGGGGGCTTGAAGGAGGAGTGGGAGCGCCAACGTTTTGTTGAGGAGGCGAGGATTCCTCTCCTTCAACTGGAGTCTCCGAAACAATTAGAGTATGTGACGTACTCGTTCGAGCAGCCACATCAAAAGCTGGTACTTCTCCCTCATCATCACTGCGATTAAATGTCGGCAGCATCAAAAGCAAGATAGACAAAAATCTTCGAGTACAAAAATAAAGGGAAATAAAAAGTGACTTACGAGCTGATGAGAGCCTCAAGGTATGGATCATAAGCTGCCTTCTGACGTGAAGGAACAGCTTCTTCGGCTTTGGAGGTGCCGGAATCTTCGACATCATCCCTTTTCCTTTTGTTCCTTGGAGAAACAGCAGGAGGAGGAGATTGTGCCGATGCAGTGCCTTCAGAGGCAGCCTCCTTTTCAGAAGATCCCGCAGATTTTTGAGAATCTGCGGGTTCATTCACAAACGAGGGGGCATCTTGGTTGTCGTTGGTGACAACGGCCCTTTCCTCGACTTCTCCACCTTCAGGAAGGGGAGGAAGCGAGACAAGATTTGGATGGTTCTATACAAAAAACAGGGGAAGATGTCAAAAAAGGAGTTACAAAAAAGATAGCAAGGCAATAACAAATCAATCGACAAAGTTTACCTTGGGAAGCGCATTGGTGGCGCTGTAAGGTTTTACACGACAAGAAGAAGGGACAGGATCTTTTTTGCTGAGAGAGGAGATTTTTCGGACAAGCTTCTCTAAGTCCTTGACCTCTAAATCCGCTGACAACCGATCTGCGTCCTTGTCGCCAGCGTACTTCCAGAGAGGGTATTTGCGAGCCTGAAGAGGCTGCACTCTGGTTCTAAGAAAATACGCTGTGATTTGGATACCTGACAACTCTTTGCCGCGAGTATTTTGCAACTCATGGATGCGAGTCATCAGGGCCTCTGTCGATATTTTTTCTTCCTCGGTAGCCTCTGCATCCCAGGAGCGGCGGCGAAGGATTTTCTCGGCACCATCGAAAGGAGGGATGTTGTCTTCAGCACATCCATGGTTCTCCTCCTGAATGTACAACCACTTCTTGCGCCACCCTTGAACTGATTCAGGGAGTTTGACGTCGAAGTAATCGACTGTGGGGCGAACGGAAATAACAACGCCGCCTCTATTATAGGCGACATTGGGGGAGCCATTGCGGCGACAAAAGAAAATGCGCTTCCATAGCGCCCAGTTAGGCTGGACGCCAAGGAAGGCTTCGCAGAGGGTGATGAAAATGGAAATATGGAGGATAGAATTGGGCGTGAGGTGGTGAAGTTGCAGACCATAAACAAAAAGCAATCCGCGGAGGAAAGGATGAATGGGGGCGGAAAGACCACGGATGAGATGGTCGACGAAACTTACCCGATACCCCATTGGGGGGGTTGGGTAGCTTTCTTCGCTAGGGAAGCACAACGCCTTGGGCTTCTTGCTGATCCCCAGCTTCTTCAGGAGATTGATGTCCTGGGTGGAAATTTTGGACCTTTCCCACTCCGCGCTTCCCAGATCTACAGCAGCCATTGACGATTCCGGCGTGCTGTGTTTGATCAACCGACACGATGGCATCAACAATGGCGCAGGAATGTAGCTTCAAGAAGATGAGCTCAGGGAGTTGTGGGGTGCAGGAGGAAGTTATGCAGAGGAGAGCAGGAGAACGGCGCGAGCGGAAGTGCTCAAGGAAGAAGAAGGGGATCTTATATAGAGGTGCGGCGAAGCGGCGGACCGTTGGATGGAAAAAGTGTGCGGCAGATGATAACCACGTGGAAACAGGGGTAAAAAAGTATTTTAACACTGAAGAAGTTACGGTACGTGCGCTAGGAAAAGCGGAGGACGTGTGTCCCCCACCCGCAAGACGTGTCAAGATAATGGATAATTCAGGCCCGCAAGGCAGCGGGAGAAAACTTCTCGCGAATTTCGGACTCGCAATCGTGGCTATCGTCAGCAATAACGCCACCTTGGCAGAAGAAAAAATTCACTAGGCGACATGGAAAATATTGGCGAGCTTTTGATCAAATGATCGGAAGCTACTTCGAAAAAATGAAAGATCAAGAAAGACAAAATAGAAATGGCGTGAGCCTATGATCAAATACAAATATTTGCTCATAGCCTCGGGGGCTACTCCCATCGGGAGCGCTGTTCGCGCACCCGAGAAATTATAAAACTTCGGGAGAGAAAGAAAATATAGCAGCATAAGGCGTGGAGCCTACACCCAAGAACAAATCCTTGGCTGTAGCCTCGGGGGCTACTCCCATCGGGAACGCTGTTCGCGTGCCCGATGAAATTATAAAAAAGAAAGAATGAATGAAAAGAAGAAAGATAGAAGAGCAAAAGAGTATATTTTGAGTTATAAGAAACTCTGCATATACTCCCATCGGGAGAGCAATATAAGTCATCTTTGACTCGATAAAATGTGCCATTCCAACAGCCGAATAAGCACTCGACAATATATTCTCAGAACGCCAAAGTTGCGATCAATTTCGGAATGCCGCAAAACTTTGCGAAGGTAAGACCCCAGATCCGTTCTGTGTGGCGTGGCGCCGTCTCTGACGTTGGTTTGCTACTTTTATCCGTATCAACAGATACGAAGAAAAATCCTAACGGACGCGTTAGGTACCCGATAAATATGACTGGGACTCGACAGAATGGTAAGACCTTAAGCGGCACCTGTCGAAGTTTACACCAGTATCCCGAGATCATGTCCAGGGACGTGAACTTGAAGTAGGTTTTTGTGGATTGCCACTAGAGCAGTTAACTAGTACCTGATCCGTCAGATGAACTAGCCCCAACTACCATTATCCATGTACAATATAGAAATTTATGTGAAGAAATATAGAAAAGTTTTAAGTTGTCGAGTAAAAATAAACAGTGGAGATTTTCCCTGACTCTACGATTCAAGCAAAATCTCGGGGGCTACTGACATAGGCATCCCCAATGGGCCTGCCAAAGATAGTACCCGGGGTTTACTGAAGGCCCACTACCCGAGGAATAAGAAGATTCGGAAGCCCAAGATATTGTTAAGGAAAGTTAGAGTTGTAATAGGAACCATTATTTGTAATCTTGCGGGATGAGTTAGAAACCTTCCCGGACTCTGTAACTTGTACAATACGAATCCCTCGGCTCCGCCTCCTATATAAGGGGGAGTCGAGGGACAAAGAAAGCATCGAATCATTGTTTCTCAAACCCTAGTTTCATAATCATCGAGTACTTTTCGGCTAAAACCTTCGAGATCTACTTGCCCTCTACTTCCAACTAAACCCTAGTCTACAACCCGTAGGCATTGACAAGTTAATACCTTGTCAGATGGTGTTATTGACGAACCAAAGAATGGGTAACTTAATGAGTATCTTGACTCCCTACCTATTATGGAGCCCCCTATGAATGAAAAATATGAAGAACCAGAAAGGAAGGGAGATGAAGAACTTCCACCACGGGAACTCAAACCATTACCGGATGGACTAAAATATGATTTTTTAGACAATTCAAACAAATATATAATCATTATTAGTATTGACCTTAGGAATAAAGAATCAAATTGGTGGCGGTCTTGATAAAGCACCCCAAGGCATTTGGGTATTCTCTAGCTGGCCATAAGGGAATAAGCCCAACTATAGCCACTCTTCAAATATTCCTAGATGGTGGAGCAGAACCAGTAGAGAACCTTGTCAATGGCTAGTAGCTGATCCGACGAGGTTAGGACCTCTGGTGACACACTTTAGAAAGTTTTAGGACTCGAATGTGCATTTTCATACATTTGGGACTCAATTGACACCCCTCAAATACTTTTAGGACCTGTAGTGCATTTTACACATAGATAAAATAGGATTTTGTGAAAATAAATACTTATTTCTCATGAATACTATCTGCTCTATATTAGCCCCTGGGGTGAACACAAAATAGACCACAATGGTGCATGGGGAGAAGTAGAGAACCTCGTCAATGGTTCATTTCTAGATTTTTTCCATCATGGACTCATTTCACAATTTGATTACTAAATGCTTGAATTTTGACTTTTAGTTTGGATAGAGGCGTCAGAAGGTTGTCTCCTTAGGGCTATACATTCCGCCTAACGATCTAACAAAATCATAAATATTTGTTCTTACCCATATTTTTGGTGCGTTTACAATGACAACCAAAGCTTGAGGCCTTCAGCACGGACTTGCCTCCCATGTGGCCACACTCTCCCTAGCTACAGATCGCGTCATACAATGAAATACATGCATTTTTGGTCTTTCTCGTCGTTAAGAATGAGTAGTGACGTGTAGAGTTTGTAAAATTTGTTCTCGGTGACAAATACAACATGCGTCAAATTAGGCAGCAGGTCCAACAATTTGCATGTCGGAAGTGACACATACTTGGACATATGTGATACGTCCAAAACGTATCTACTTTCCCGAACACTTTTGCTATTGTTTTGCCTCTAATTTGTGTATTTTGGATACAACTAACACGGACTAACGCTGTTTTCAGCAGAACTGTTCTGGTGTCTCGTTTTTGTGCAGAAATCCAACTTTCGGGAAAATCCTCGGAATTTATGCAGAAGGCCCTATTTTCCTGCACACCGACGGAGCCAGAAGGACAAGTAAGGTGGAGGCCCGAGGGCCCCACACCATAAGGCGGCGCGGCCTAGGGGGGGCCCGCGCGGCCCTATGGTGTGGCCCCCTCGGCCGGCCTCCGACGCCCTCCTTCGGACTATTTATCGGCCTCGACCTAAAAACGCAGGGAGAGAAGTCGAAGTCGCCAGAAACCCTCCAGAACGCCGCCACATCGCGAAACTCCGTCACGGGAGCCAGAAGTTTCCGTTCTGGCACTCCGTCGGGACGGGGAATTGGAGGAGATCATCGCCATCATCACCGCCAACGCCTCTACATCAACCAGCCATGTTTCCCCCATCCATGTGTGAGTAATTCCCCCGCTGTAGGCCGAAGGGGATGGTAGGGATTGGATGAGATTGGTCATGTAATAGCATAAGATTGTTAGGGCATAGTGCCTAGTGTCCGTAATTGGTACTTTGATGATATTGTTGCAACTTGTTATGCTTAATGCTTGTCACTAGGGCCCGAGTGCCATGATCTCAGATCTGAACATGTTATTGTTTCATCATGATATTCATTGTTTATTGATCTTACCTGCAAGTTGTATACACATGTCGCTGTCCGGAACCGATGGCCCCGAAGTGAGAGAAATCGGGACAACCGGAGGGAATGGTAGCGATGTGAGGATCACATGTGTTCACGGAGTGTTAATGCTTTGCTCCGGTACTCTATTAAAAGGAGTACCTTAATATCCAGTAGTTTCCCTTGAGGCCCGGCTGCCACCGGCTGGTAGGACAAAAGATGTTGTGCAAGTTTCTCATTGCGAGCACGTACGACTATAATTGGAACACATGCCTATTGATTGCTTTGTACTTGGACACCGTTTTATTATTATCTGCAAATGCCCTGCTATGATTGTTACATGAGTTTCTCTCATCCATGCAACGCCCGTTCATCCATCCCCGTGCCTACAGTATTTTAATCCTGTTGTTTACTATAATCACTACTGCTGTCTTTGTTACTCTGCTGCTGTTATTCCACCATCAACATCGCTATAAAATCACATTACTGATAAACCCTTGCGAGCAAGTCTGTTTCCAGGTGCAGCTGAATTGACAACTCCGCTGTTAAGGCTTCCAAGTGTTCTTTGTCTCCCCTTGTGTCGAATCAATAAATTGGGTTTTACTTCCCTCGAAGACTGTTGCGATCCCCTATACTTGTGGGTCATCAAGACTGTTTTCTGGCGCCGTTGCCGGGGAGCATAGCTTTATTTGGAAGTTCACTTGGATTAATATTGTTCGCTGCAAATTCTCCATCATGGGTAAACCTCGCGATTCTAAAGTCGCCATATTACCATCCACTACAAGAAAAGGTACAATTCTGAGTACCTCTGCTACACTTGATTCACCATCTGTGATTGATAAACTTGTTTCACCGCCACATGCTTCACATGCGGGTACTTCTGCTGAATCTGAAAACTCTCATAATATTGATAATATTTCTGCTGTGCTTGATGATAGTGGTTCATTGGGATCTTTTCTAGATGCTACAATTGCTAGGTCTAGACAAATTGAAAATACTAAAACTCCAAATGAAAATGCTACTACACCTGTTAATTCACCTGAACTTGATTATTTTAGTGATGATCCTGATGAAGATTATGTGGAGCTTAATGATGATTTTATTGAAAAATGCAATGCTACTACTGATGCAAGAAAAATTAAAAAGTTGCTTGCAGAACATGTTGTTAGATATAAACTGTCTCCTGATCCTAAGTTTGCCACATCTCCTATAAACATTAAGGATAAAGATTATGATTTTTCTCTTGATCTATCTCATATAGCTATTGTTGAGAAAAGACCCTTTTGTGGTACTGAAAAAGAAAGTGCTGTTGAACACATGATTGAGTTATCTACTCTAAGTAGCTTGTTTTCTGATGATGTCAAGATGCGTACTTACTTTGTTGCTAAAATCTTTCCGTTCTCATTAAAGGATGACGCTAAAACTTGGTATAATAGTTTGCCACCTAATTCTATTAAAAGTCCAAAAGAATTGCTTGATGTTTTCTTCCGTAAATACTTTCCTGCTAGTGCTCAACATATTGCTTTGCAGAGAATTTATAATTTTGACCAGGAAGATGGAGAGAAATTGCCTGAGGCTTGGGCGAGATTTTGCTCTCTTATTAGAGCTCGGCCTGATCATGATTTGGAAAAGCATGATTTACTTGATATATTTTATAGTGGACTAACCATTGAGTCTAGGGCATACTTGGATAGTTGTGCTGGTTGTGTTTTCAGGAAAAGAACTCCAGACGACGCTGAAGAATTATTGGCTAAAATAGGCCGGAATCATGATGATTGGACTACGCCTGAACCAACTCCAACGCCAATATTAAAGAAGAGGGGTTTAATTAAATTAAATGATGAAGATATGAGGGAAGCCAAGAAGTCTCTCAAGGAGAAAGGTATTAAATCTGAAGATGTGAAGAATCTTCCTCCCATAGAAGATATATGTGAGATAATTCCCCCTTCATCCATGATTGAGGTAAACTCCCTTCAACGCTTTACTAGGGAAGATATTCCGTATTCGAAACCTCCTGCACAATGCTTACATGAGTTTGATAATTATATTGTTAAGCAAGAAAATTTTAATATGAGAGTAGAGAATCATTTAATGGAAAATTCTCGAGCTATTAGTGAATTGCATGATATTGTAGAAAGAACCTCCAATGATGTTAAGATGCTTGTTAAACATTTTCATATGGTTCAAACTCAAATAGATCAACTCACTAAAGTGCAAAATGACTTGTTAGGGAATAATTCTAAAGAGAAACATGCTTATGAAGTAACAACTAGAGGTGGTGTCTCTACCCAGGATCCTCTATATCCTGAAGGGCATCCCAAAAGAATTGAACAAGATTCTCAACGCATTGAACCTAGTGCTCCTTCTAAGAAGAAAAAGAAGAAGAAACATAAAAATGTTGTAGAATCCTCTGAACCTATTAATGATCCTAATAGTATTTCTATTTCTGATGCTGAAACTGAAAGTGGTAATGAACATGATAAAGATAATGATAAGAATGATGCTTCTGATAAAGAAGAGGTTGAAGAAGAACCTGAAAAGCATGCTAAAAATAAAAAGTACACTAAAGAAGATTTTATTGCTGAGAAACATGGTAATGAAAGAGAACCTTGGGTTCAAAAGCAAATGCCTTTTCCTGCTAAGAAACTGAAATCAAAGGAAGAAGAACACTATAATAAATTTTGTGATTGGATGAAACCTTTATTCTTGCAAATCCCTTTGACTGATGCTATTAAATTGCCTCCTTATTCAAAGTATATGAAAGATATTGTTATTAACAAAAGGAAAATTCCTAATGAGGAAATTTCCACTATGCTTGCTAATTACTCTTTCAATGGCAAAGTTCCAAAGAAGTTGGGCGACCCAGGTATACCTACTATTCCTTGTTCTATTAAGAATAATTATGTTAAAACTGCTCTATGTGACTTGGGAGCCGGTGTTAGTGTTATGCCTTTTTCTCTTTATAAGAGACTTTACTTAGATAAGTTGATACCTACTGATATATCTTTGCAAATGGCTGATAAATCTACTGCTATTCCTGTTGGTATATGTGAGGATGTTCCTGTTCAAGTTACTACTAACTGCTTGATATTAACTGATTTTGTTGTGTTGGAAATGCCTGAAGATGATAATATGTCTATTATTCTTGGGAGACCTTTTCTTAACACCGCAGGGGCTGTTATTGATTGCAATAAAGGAAAGGTTACTTTCAATGTTGATGATAGGGAGCATACCGTTTATTTTCCCAAGAGGATTGAGAAAGCGTGTGGAGTTAATACTATTTCTAATGTGAGAACTATCAAAGTGGGAACTATTGATTGTCCTATATATGAGCCTAAAGAAGAATATCAAACTCTCGTGATTGGATCCATATCAATACAATTCAAGGTAACATGATTGATTTGAGGTTTATTTCTTCTTATGCTATGTAAAATTTATTTGGTGGCAAGACTTGATCAACCTTGTTAACAAATACTTTTTATATGCATAGAGGAGGTAAACAACATCTCTTTCTTCCTCCACTTGCTCTAGTTGCTGTAGCACTTTTAATTTGCAAAGTTTCCTTACTTAATTAGAGTTTTCAAAAAATTTCCTGGCCAGTAATAATAAACTAAATACCCAGAAATGTGTATTTTTCAAAGTTTTCAAAAATTCACAAAAATTATACCGTTGGTCCTATTTTTCGACGAGGCACCTGGGAGCACCAGAGGATGACCTGTGGGGCACCACAGGGTGCCACACCACAGGCCGGCGCGACCAAGGAGGGGGGCGCGCCACCCTGTGGTGTGGGCCCCTCCTTGCCCCACTATCTCATCTCTTTCTCCCAGCATCTTCTCTCTCCCGAAAAACTCGAACCAGCTTTCTCTCACTCGCGTTTTTGCTCAAGAACTCAGGATTTTTCGATCTCTTTGCTCAGCCCAGATTTCTGTCTGAAATTTGGCACATTTGCTCTTCGGTATGTGACTCCTCCGATTATCCAAATAGAATTTTGTTTGGTTGAGTATATCTTGAATATTTTGCTGCTGTAGGTAACATGTTTAGTGAGCTTGCATGCTTGTTCTAAGTTGTATAAACTAGTTTTGATGCATGATTAGTACTCTAGCAAGTTCCTATAGTAGTTCCCCTTGATTATATGTCACCAAATCAAATTTTATATCACTTGTTGAAAATTTCAGAGAAGAGATGAAGAAGTTCAACTTTGGAGAGTTGTTCAAGAAAGGAACAACCAGCACCGGGAGGCCTTCTAGGGCCGCCACCCGGCTTAGGCGATCGTACAATGAGGATATCATCGCGCCTAGCTTCGCGCCCGAAGAGGACAACGGGGCTTCTAATGCTTCATCTTTTCCATGCTATGATTTTCTGAGAAATGCAGGGATATTGGATGATTTCTTCACCCTTGTCAATAGGGCGGGCTTAACCACCTACGTGGAAGACGAAAGGGAGCAATACTATATGCTCACCAAAATTTTCGTCGAGAGCTTCAGGTTCAACAACACGCAATACGAGCCGACAGTTGCATTCAAGATCTATGGTAATCCTGTTACTATGGAATTGGAAGATTTTTATCGTGCATTGGATATTGCCCCTGTAGGTACAGCAAGTAGGATTGATGACAACCCCCGGGACTTGTTGGAGCTCTATCGAGGGATTACCGATGATGATTGTCGCACCATTCAGCGTGGCAAGATAAGGAACATTCAACTCCCCGCCATTAAGTATTTTGCATATTACATTGCTACTAGCATTCTTGGTAGGGAGAACACTAGCAATATTTCTAGTTACCATCTTGCTTTCTTGAATATTGCACTTACTGGTCGAACATCTTATCACCTTGGTTCTCTTATTGCTCGCCGCCTGTCTAATAGGGGGCCTATTTTTGGAGGAACTATTGCACTGCGCGTTTTAACATATTTAAGACTTCCTCTTGATCCTAATGATGTGCCATTGACCCCTAGGAGACTCGATATTGTTGCTATGAAGAGTCATCATTTTGTTACCACTGATTCTACTTTAGATAATATGGTCTATAGAATGTTGTTTGCTGACGGGGATGAGAAGGAAATCCCTCTTCCCCAACCAGGTTTGTTCAGTATTGACAGGCAATCATGGTCGTGCACTAAGGAGGAGGTGGACGAACATATGAAGATACAAGACTTCCACCAGCAGCATGACTCCGAGGACGCCGAGGCCTCCCACAACTACACTGTCACGTATCCGGGTGCTTCTTCTAGCACATGCCCGGAATATGATCCATCTTCATCGTACTACGGAGATACTACCTCATGGTCTCGATGGGATTGAACTCCACTTAGGCCAAAAGCCTAAGCTTGGGGGGAGGTATACCGGCATCACTCATTCTTTGCATATTATGGTTGCTGGATACTTGTACATACTTGTTTAGTCTCTTTGAGTGGTTTTCTAATGAGAGGGAGATGATATTTGGGGAAGTGCTGCCTGAAAACAGATTCTGGACTGTTACTAGAAAAATTCGTGTGCACAGCCAGAACGTTATTTTGAGCTGCCAATTTTTGTGCAGGTTCCCCAGGTTGTTATCTAACTTTCATTAGTTGAACACTTTTCGAGCTGAGCAACGTAAGATTTTTGTAAAAATCGATTTCTGTACTGCTATCAGGTTTTGGCAGATTTCTGCCATCTCGCTTTTCTGTGTTTCTTCTAGTTTGCTATTTCTTGTTTTTGCTTTGTTTCCTTTCCAAAACACAAAAAGACCAAAAATATTTCTGTTGTTTCTCTTCATAATTTGTTTGCTTTGGTTTCTTGCATTTGTTTCGCTTTATTTGCTATTGCTAGTTTGCTACAAGAAAACCCAAAAAGATTTTGCTTTGTTTGCTGGTTTCCTTTTGTTCTTGTTTCTAATTCGAAAACACCAAAAATATTTGCTATTCTTCTTTGGTTTGTAAAGTTCATTATGAGTTCAATTGTCTTCGGTGGCTGGAGCGTGGTTTTCGTTTCATATTATCCAAGCTATACAAGTGAAAAGGCAATAATGACGATCTACGACAATCTGATTGTGGTGAGGGGCTGGTATGAACTCTATTTGTTTTCATTTTTGTACATATACTCATCCATGTGAGCATGCTTAGTTGGTTCATGTGAGGTATATGTTATTTGAGAAAGTCTAGTAGTTCATGATCTCTCATGTTTAACTCCAATTTATTAATATGAGTAGCATGTCATGGATGTTTGCTTGCATTGTTTTATTCATAAATAGGTATGGCATTGTGGTATCCTCCTCTGAATAATTCATTTATATCGACTTGGCACATGCTCACGCATGCATATGACTGAACAAAAAGTCAATTAAGCCTCGATGATCTATATTGCTTCAGAGTTCTTGTATCACTTTTATGCCTCCATTAATTTATTTTGCCGCAAGCATGATTATGACAGTTACTGCTCTCTTGATTTGTCGCTCCCTAGTCTATTGCTAGCCTTCACTTGTACTGAGCGGGAACGCTGCTCGTGCTTCCAAACACATGAAAACCAAGTTATTCCAGAGTGTCCACCATAAATACCTATGCATGGCATTTCAAACCATTCCAAGTAAATTCTCATGCGCTACCTTTAAAACCTTCAAAATGCTTCTCAATTTGTGTTTATGTTTCATAGCTCATGAGGAAGTATGTGGTGTTTAGCTTTCAACCTTGTCATTTACTTTTGACGGACTCTCACATGGACTAGTGGCACATCCGTTTATCCAATAATTTTGCAAAAAGAGCTGGCAACGGGATTCCCAGTCCCAAATTAATTAACTTAAATAGACACTCCTCCATGGTTTGTGATTGATGGACGGCACCCGAAGGATTCGGTTAGCCATGGCTTGTGTAAGCAAAGGTTGGGGGGAGTGTCATCATCATAATAAAACTAAAATAAAAAGGCACTCCTTCATGGTATGAGATTGTTGGCAGGCACCCGAGGATTCGGTTAGCCATGGTTTGTGTAAGAAGGTTGGAAGGAGTGCCACATAAATATGCAAATAATTCATGGGAGCCGCTCTTGAAAGTCCGGTTGGCGAGGTAGTTGGTGTACCCATTACCATTCGTTGACAACAACAAACACCTCTCAAAATGATTTTACTCCTGATTTCAAAAATGAAAAGCTCTAGCGCATGTTAATCCCTGCTTCCCTCTGCGAAGGGTCAATCTTTTACTTCTATGTTGTGTCTCCATTATTTCTTTGAGCACTATCTTGAGAGCACAACTGTCATTCTTAGTATAATATGCTTGTCTCAAAATATGATTGATTGTGGTATAACTTTGATGCTTTTATCTTTGACAATCACTACTTCTAGTCTTTCTATGAACTCCAGAGGTGCCCGGGCATTTATGTTTTGCCAATCAAATACAGGCAAGCGAGATACCACTTTATCATACTCTCTTATGAACATTGCAATCTTGCTTATATACATGATTCATGATGCTTATTATTAATTGTTGGTACCTCTCCATGATTGACATAGCTGTTAGATGATCCTATTTGCATATATCTCATTATGAACTGCTTAAGTATTAGCCATAGCATGAGAATATATACATCATATGAGCAAATGTGTTCGTGAAAGTTCTTTTATCGCTCAGTTGTTAACTGAATTGCTTGAGGATAAGCAATAAGCTAAGCTTGGGGGGAGTTGATACGTCCAAAACGTATCTACTTTCCCGAACACTTTTGCTATTGTTTTGCCTCTAATTTGTGTATTTTGGATACAACTAACACGGATTAACGCTGTTTTCAGCAGAACTGTTCTGGTGTCTCGTTTTTGTGCAGAAATCCAACTTTCGGGAAAATCCTCGGAATTTATGCAGAAGGCCCTATTTTCCCAGAATACTGACGGAGCCAGAAGGACAAGTAAGGTGGAGGCCCGAGGGCCCCACACCATAAGGCGGCGCGGCCTAGGGGGGGCCCGCGCGGCCCTATGGTGTGGCCCCCTCGGCCGGCCTCCGACGCCCTCCTTCGGACTATTTATCGGCCTCGACCTAAAAACGCAGGGAGAGAAGTCGAAGTCGCCAGAAACCCTCCAGAACGCCGCCACATCGCGAAACTCCGTCGCGGGAGCCAGAAGTCTCCGTTCTGGCACTCCGCCGGGACGGGGAATTGGAGGAGATCATCGCCATCATCACCGTCAACGCCTCTACATCAACCAGCCATATTTCCCCCATCCATGTGTGAGTAATTCCCCCGCTGTAGGCCGAAGGGGATGGTAGGGATTGGATGAGATTGGTCATGTAATAGCATAAGATTGTTAGGGCATAGTGCCTAGTGTCCGTAATTGGTACTTTGATGATATTGTTGCAACTTGTTATGCTTAATGCTTGTCACTAGGGCCCGAGTGCCATGATCTCAGATCTGAACATGTTATTGTTTCATCATGATATTCATTGTTTATTGATCTTACCTGCAAGTTGTATACACATGTCGCTGTCCGGAACCGATGGCCCCGAAGTGACAGAAATCGGGACAACCGGAGGGAATGGTAGCGATGTGAGGATCACATGTGTTCACGGAGTGTTAATGCTTTGCTCCGGTACTCTATTAAAAGGAGTACCTTAATATCCAGTAGTTTCCCTTGAGGCCCGGCTGCCACCGGCTGGTAGGACAAAAGATGTTGTGCAAGTTTCTCATTGCGAGCACGTACGACTATAATTGGAACACATGCCTATTGATTGCTTTGTACTTGGACACCGTTTTATTATTATCTGCAAATGCCCTGCTATGATTGTTACATGAGTTTCTCTCATCCATGCAACGCCCGTTCATCCGTCCCCGTGCCTACATTATTTTAATCCTGTTGTTTACTATAATCACTACTGCTGTCTTTGTTACTCTGCTGTTATTCCACCATCGTTATCGCTATAAAACTGTTACTACTGATAAACCCTTGCGAGCAAGTCTGTTTCCAGGTGCAGCTGAATTGATAACTCCGCTGTTAAGGCTTCCAAGTGTTCTTTGTCTCCCCTTGTGTCGAATCAATAAATTGGGTTTTACTTCCCTCGAAGACTGTTGCGATCCCCTATACTTGTGGATCATCAATATGTAGCATCTTATTTTCTTTCGAAAAGTCAGAAAATTACATATTTGGACATATAAATGCCCTAACCCTTTTGTGTGTTCTGTGTGCTTATAGGACTCATGATCCAAAGTTTTAGTGTTGCGCCATGGGCGGAAAAACATTATTATTTCTTCAAATGTTCCGTTTTCAGAGCATTCAAAATTATCTAATTAGTAAAAACGAATCCTTTTCTTTTGAGAGGAAAATTCCGAGCAAGTAGGAAATATGAGAACGTGTGTGTACCATTTCAGTGAGAAACGTACTCCCTCCCGTCTATAGTTTAGTCGTGATTTTAGCTTTAACTTAAATTAGAACAAAGATACTGTAAGAGCAATTAATGGAGGAAGTATATATGCTCCCTCTATTTTGAAATGCATGTTACACATATTTTTTTAAAAAATAAAAAGTTAAAATAAAAAATTATCATGTACATCTTCACGTGCTACACGCTCATAAAGTCGTTTCATGAAAATTTGACTTGTCGTGTGGCGCTTGGAAAAAAGACAAAATTCAACGCTAAAAATAAGGTTTTCCAGAAAATAAATTTTCTCTTTTTTACATAGGCCACACAAAATATTGGTTCTTCGCGAAACTTGTCGAACGCACATATATTGTGGAGATATATATGTAGAATTTTTTGTCAAAATTTTTCAACATGCCGAAATATAATTTTTTGGTAGAGAGATCATATGCACCTGGGAGTTGAATTAAATTTCCGAAAGTATATCTATAAGAATTCACTGTTGATCTCCAGAATTCATACTTCCGGGAACCAAGACCCGAGAGTTCCCTTGTTTGGCATTTCCGAATCCCATTTCATTCTCCAGCCGGCCGTGCAATGCAGCCTCTATCTTTGGCCGTGGCGATGCCGTGCGTACCCCGAGCAACACCGCCCTCTTTCGTGGTTACCAAACCAAAAACAACAACGTGTCGCTATCAGCCTATCACCTGTCGTTCGTCGCCACCTACGAACTCATAAATAAGGCGTTGGGCCAGCACCGCATAGCCCGTAGGATCGACGAGTGTCACATTTCTGGGAGACGGAGAGAGATGAGGGCCGTGGAGCTGTTGCTGGTCCTGCTGCTCTCTGTCGAGCCATGGCGAGGCGGCGGCGGTCCGGCGGCGGCTCGCGCTCTCAGCTACACCAGGGCGGACTTTCCCCGGGACTTCGTCTTCGGGGCCGGCACGTCGGCCTACCAGGTACTGCACTACTGCCTATTCTACTCATCCGGGTAAAGCCTTTTTGGTGAGTCCGATTTTTCTCTTCTTTCGTCGATTTGAGGATTCACTTCTTGTTCGGTGCTTGTAGTACGAAGGGGCGACGGATGAGGACGGAAGAAGCCCAAGCATCTGGGACACTTTTACTCATGCAGGTAATGATGATAATCTCATTATGCACCTATGAGCAACTTTAGTATACTACATCCATATCGGTTTATTCGGATAATATGCACTTCGAGAAAAACTTTAATCATTAACTCGATCAATAAAATAAACAAGTATATTGGATATATGCAACAAAAAGCTAAATCATTGGATTCATATTTTAAAGAAGTTTTCAATAGTAGTATAATTTTTGTGGCACATATATCATATTTTGTTAACCAAATTAAGGATTAAAGTTTTGTCTCAAAATGCATATTACCCTAATAAACGGGTATGGAGGAAGTAAAGAATACCAATATGGGTATATGGAGGGAGTAAAGAATATCAATATATATGACTTTAAACGGTATAATCATTGTGATAGTAAATTGGTACCATACATGTTGTTATCATTTTCCTATAAATTTATAAAATATTTGACTTAAGACAAGAGCTAGAAGTAGTACACTTATTCGAGGACGGAGAAACTATGTAGGAGTAGCTTCAATTCCCTAGCTAGCTTAATCTGGAAGATCGATCGGCACCATTTTTTTAGATGACGGCGGTCAGTAGTCACTTGGGGATGGAGGGAGTATTGGGGCACAGCCGCAGTATGTTTCCGGTTTGTGTGTTTTGTTTGCCATAACATTCGGAAGAGACAAAGAAAAAAAAAAATTCTCTGACAATATCAAAAATCATTGAGCTCAGATTTATTTTGTAGTAGAAATAGTTAATTACACATTTTACAAACCGGGAAAAAAATCCGCACGCGTGTTCCATAATCGATTGTTTCATACCAAGTTTTTATCAACGAGATGTGTTAGTCCGATCCGCGCTCATGGCCGTGTGCGTGTGATGATCACGTACCAGATGAGGCATGATGAGTGATGACATGGTAACAATTTATCAAATGATCGAGGAATACAAAATTCAATCCGTATTTACTCATTTATCGTATCCTTTTGTTCTTTACTTACCTGAAACACATGTCAAACTAGTTGGTATTTGGAAGAGAACAGGGCGAGTTCTCCAAAACCCTCTATCCATGACCTTGCTCAATTTTTGGCAATGGCCTTCCCGCCGAAAAAGAGAGTCAGATTTCTGGAATTCCTAAAAATACCAAGCTGCACACCATCTATGAGCAACTTTATATCATTGACCTATGAGCAACTTTATTATACTACTACCTCCATACCGGTTTATTAGGACCGATTATTAGGTTAGTGTGCACTTTCATAAAAACTTTGATCATTAACTCGGTCAATGATATAATTTTTGTGGCCTAACCAAAATAAGCTTTAAAGTTTTGTCTCGAAATGGATATTACCCCAATATATATGAGATTAAATCGGTAGAATCATTGTGATACTAAATTGGTACCATAAACGTTGTTATTGTTTTCCTATAAATTTATAAAAATATTTGATTTAAGACAAGAGCTAGAAGTAGTGCACTTATTCGAGGACGGTGGAAATATGTAGGAGTAGCTTCAATTCCGTAGCTAGCTTAATCTGGAAGATCGATCGGCACCAATTTTTTTTAGATGACTGACACTTGATCAATACACTTACATGATGTGCGGTTTTAGTACTACTAGGCACGAGGAGGAGGAGATTAGCCTGGATAGGTAGGTGGTGCCTTCAGAAGGACACGTTTCGATACTTGGGGTCAATCCTGCACAAGGAATCAAGGATGGGGATATTGATGAAGATGTGAACCACCAGACCAAAGCCGGATGGATGAAGTGGCGCCAAACTTCTGGCATTCTTTGTGATAAGAGAGTGATACAAAAGTTAAAAGGCAAGTTCTATAGGACGGCGGTTCGACCCGTAATATTGTATGGCGCTGAGTGTTGGCCGACTAAAACGCGGCATGTTCAACAATTAGGTGTGGGGAGATGCGCATGTTGAGATGGATGTGTGGCCACACGAGAAGGACCGAGTCCGGAATGATGATATACGAGATAGAGTTGGGTAGCACCGATTGCAGAGAAGTTTGTCCAACATCGTCTAAAATGGTTTGGGCATATTCAGCGCAGACCTCGAGAAGCTCCGGTGCATAGTGGACGACTAAAGCGTGCCGATAATGTCAAGAGAGGACGGGTAGGCCAAACTTGATATGGAAGGAGTCCGTAAAGAGTATCTGAAGGACTGAAGTATCATCAAGCCATAAAAAGAGCCGCGTGGAAGCTTGCTATCCATGTGCCAAAATCATGAGTTGGTTACGAGATTTTATGGGTTTCATCTCTAGTCTACCTAACTTATTTGAGAATAAAGATTTTGTTGTTGTTATTGTTGTTGTTGGCCATCCCATAAAAAAAGTCGATTGCTGCAATTCCTAAAAAATACCAAGTTGTGCACGACCCTCCAGTCCTCATATATCCCGCGCAGTCATGCACTCGGCACAAAACTACTAATAACTTGCACTGGGAGTATACGGAACTGACACTATCTTCTTGATCTGACCGTGACTGCAGGGAAAATGCCAGACAAGAGCACCGGCGATTTGGCCGCAGACGGCTACCACAGATACAAGGTCTGCAAATAGTCCGTCAGAACTTCACTAGGCTAGCTAGCGTACAAACAAAATTAGAGTCACGTTACGCTTGTTTCTGTATCTTATCGTTCTTGTTGGAACTCATGTGGGCGTCATTTTCAACGTTTCCTGTTGACAGATGGAAACATATGGCGACACAACCTCCGTCAGAACATGTGCAGACATATACTACCTCTGTTCGGATTTAATTGACTTCTATCAATACTATATTTGTTTATTAGCCTTCTCTCCCCCGCGTTGATTAAATAGGAACGGAGGGAGTATCAGAAAAAACTGAAAATGTGCAGACAAGAAAATTTTACTTTGACCATTTATGCATGTAGTAATAGTATCTGGATTTTGATGTGAAAAATTACGAGTTTCAGTAAGTTCTTCGCTTAACTTGTGGGATATATATTGGCATTTTTCAGGAGGATGTGGAGTTGATGAGCGAGACTGGCCTGGAGGCCTACCGGTTCTCCATTTCTTGGTCTAGGCTCATTCCAAGTAAGAACACACAAGTTGCACCTTTTCTGGAATACTTATCATCCTTGCAAACCTCCCTGAATGATGAGTTTCTCTTCATGAGAACAGGAGGAAGAGGACCCGTCAATCCCAAGGGGCTGGAGTATTACAACAACCTGATAAACGAGCTAACAAAACGAGGTATATAACAAAGGTTCATTAGAATTGAACCTTTAGTGTAACATCACAAGTTCAGAAATCTAATGGCACAAAATCATGTCAGAATATTCGGAACAGTCTTTCTCATGCTCAGATGGTTATGCCGTCCAACCTTATGCAGGAATCCAGATACATGTGACTCTGTACCACCTTGATTTCCCTCAGATCCTGGAAGACGAGTACCATGGCTGGCTGAGCCCCAGGGTCGTGTAAGATCTTAATTGGATTCGGCTGCGCAGATTCTGAACTTTTCTGAGAACATTCTGAAACTTTTGCGGTGCGTAATGGTGTTTCAGGGATGACTTCACGGCGTTCGCGGATACGTGCTTCCGGGAGTTCGGCGACCGGGTGCAGCACTGGACCACCATGGACGAGCCCAACGTGATCTCCGTTGCTGCCTACGACAGCGGCGCCTTCCCGCCGTGCCGCTGCTCAGCGCCCTTCGGAGTCAACTGCACGGCGGGGAACTCCACCGTGGAGCCCTACACCGTGGCGCACAACTCCATCCTTGCCCACGCTTCCGCCGTCAGGCTCTACAAGGAAAAGTACCAGGCCACGCAGAAGGGCGTCGTCGGCATGAACGTCTACAGTTTCTGGAACTACCCCTTCTCCTCCAGCCCCGCCGACATCACCGCCACCCAGAGATCGCTCGACTTCATGATCGGCTGGTGAGATGATCTCCACGGCTCTATATATTTCTATTAAACGCGATGGGGTCGATTGTATATGCGTGTGTTTCTGAAGGTGAATTGTCATGGCATGTTTTGGTCTGGTCTTTCTGTTCAGGATCTTGGACCCCTTGGTATATGGAGACTATCCTGAGATCATGAAGAAGAAAGTTGGATCACGGCTTCCATCATTCACAAAAGAACAGTCCGAGCTAATCCGTGGAGCCATCGATTTCGTCGGTATAAACCACTACACGTCGGTGTACGTGAGCGACAGGAAGAGCAGCGCCGACACCAGCCTCCGGGACTACAATGCCGATATGTCGGCCACCTTCAGAAGTAAGCAAAGTTCAAAGTATCTGGTAAAAATGACAAATTCGGTTATCTCGTGTAACTTGTATTGTTTGCTTGTTTTGTGTTTCAGAGTCAAGGAATGATAGTGGTACTGGTCAGGTATTTTTTGTTAGTCTTTTTTTATCTGACTTTACCTTTTTCTTCCTGGGGGAATTTAGCCAATCAAAATTTACCTTCTGACTCTTGGTACAGTTTATCCCTATCAACATGCCGAATGATCCGGAAGGGCTGCAGTGTATGCTCAAGTACCTCACAGACAGATACCCGAGCATTCCTATCTACGTGCAAGAAAATGGCAAGTCTCTGTCAATTTTCTGCCTACAATGTTCTTCACTGTCGACATGCATATTGTCGCAGATTATGCACATTGCAGTTTATGCTCTTTATGATCCTTCACAAGTACCTAGAATAATTCAGTAATGAAATTCTATTTGTACACAAATGAAAGCAAATTCTTTTTTTTTTTGCGAGTAATGCTAGTAAATTCTTCATGAACTGAGAGACTAGTTTGCTACTTGATCACTTCAGTATCTCTGTGTCAAGTCAAACATTAATTTTATTGGGTGTTTCCGCCGATCTATATGAACTTTCTTATTCTTCCACTGTATCATATGTTAGGCTATGGACAGCTCTTGGTCGACTCGGTTAATGATCATAACAGAGTGGAGTACTTGAGTGGCTACATCGGCAGCACGCTGGATGCACTCAGGTGAGTGTTGTTCTTTACTTTTTTTTCAAACAAAGCAAAAAACTTTCCATCGCTGAAGATGAATATTTTGGCTCAACTCAGCCATAATGTCAATCCTAATTAAGCAACGTCACTACTAAAAGTTCAGCAATTTGGTTCAAAAGAACACTTAAAATCGTCATCGCAGGAACGGAGCCAACGTAAAGGGCTACTTTGTTTGGTCATTCATGGATGTGTTCGAGCTACTAGCGGGCAATTATTTGCGATACGGACTGCACTACATCGACTTCCAGGATCCTGGGCTGGCAAGGCAGCCAAAGCTCTCTGCCAAGTGGTACTCCAAGTTCTTGAGGAGTGAAATTGGGATAAACTTAGAGAACATGGTTAGTCCCAATGCAAGGTCACATGCTCAGGAATGAGGTTAACTAGCACTCTAGCAGTGCATAGAGATCAGGTTGGAGTGGCTATAAAAACAAGCAAAAGATCAGACCGTTGCTTATAGCTTTTCTTGTTCATTTTACAAAGGATATTTGTTCGTCTTTCTTGATCATGGCTCACCATCTTACTTGATCGTGGCTCACCATCAGGTGTTTCTTTGATGAGCAATAGGTTATAGGTGTATACTGTTCTTGTTGTCATGGCCCATTACACCAGCCTAGGTAATCAGAGATAAATAAAGAAATACATACTCTATAAATAATCATGTGAATATGTGATTGCAAAAGGATTGTTGGTATAAGGACACAAAGGGCCAGACATCTTTGAAATAGAAAGCAAAAAAATACAGTATTTTGTACTAGTCAGGTAGTTCCGAGAGTGTGTTCCCTGGTAGTACCGAGAGCAATAGAGAGAGGTGTGTCTGGGCACTGCTGGGAACAACCCGGAGGTTCCGAGATAGCAATACCCGGCAGTTTCGAGGAAAACATACCAGCGATTGTTGTTCTGGAAGCACCGAGCAAAAGCGTCCATAACTAACTATAACTACGAATGGAACTCGAGGCAGGACGAGAGAGTGGTGAGTGGATGTCCGTACAGGAACGCGCTGGCGATGCAAGAGGCGATTTGAATTTGAATCCGGCGACGCCGGCGGTGGGGAACGGCGGCGAGCTGGGCAGGGCTCGCCCGCCCATGGTGGCGGAAGGCTGCCGTGGGAGGTTCTGGGTGCTGTCGGACGAGGACGGGGAGTTCTCGTCGGCGGCGGATCTGGAGTTGGATGCGGGGGAGGAGCTTTCTGCGGAGGAGGAGCGGGATCCTCCGAGGCGGCCCTCTCCGGCGGTGGGGCTGGCCAGCTTCATCAGCCGAGCGGAGGAGCTGGGCGGCTCGCTCCGTCTTGGCCGGAGAGCGGCGTTTGCCCCCGGCGGCAGGGGTTCTCTGTTCCGGCAGAGCTCGGCGCCAAGGTTTCGCAGGTTGGGAGACGCGGCGGGACCTGGGCGGCGCAGGTCGGCGAGGGGGGAGGAACGGGGAGTTCTTCAGATCCTCAGCCCGAGGTCTGCGCCGGTGGGGGAACGCGCCGGCGGGGAGCCACGACCGGAGCCGCCTGCTTCCCCTGTGTCGGCGCCGCCGCTGCGGGTGGAAGTGGAGGCTACGCCGGGCGCCCCGAGTTGGGCCGAAGCTGGCCCAAGTGGTGGCCCAGCACACGGGCTGTTGGGCTTGGATTGCCTGGCCCTGTGCAGCATCCCGGAGGGACTTGGGGGTGTCTGTGCGGGGGGTGCGGAGGAGGATGACCTCCACGTTTCGGTGGGCTTTGTGAACAGTGGCGAAGCTGGGGCTGGCCCAGTGGGCTGGGTGCGGCCCAGGCCTTTGGCCAGACGTTTTAGATGGTTGTGGCTCCCGAAAGGATGCACGCAGCCGGACTTAGGGTTCCCAGTTCGACAGAGTGAGGTGAGGAAACACCTCAACGACCCGACAGCGCCGCCGCACCGCTTGCTACGCAAGATCCCGCCGCCGCCGCCGCTCTCGCGCTCCTTTGCCGAGGCGGTGATGGAGAGGGGCTTCGACGACGGGCGGAAGAGGCGGTACGACGGGGAGGGAAGCAGCTGGCGGGCGGACGGCGGCGGTCGCGATGTGGGGCGCGGCGCCGGGCGTGGTGATGGTTTTCGGCAGGAGGGAGGAGGTGGCAGGTTCAGTGCAGGTGGAAGCCAGGAGGGTGACTACCGCCGCCATGGCGAGGAGTATCGGTACCTGGAAAGGGAGCGAGGGGATTGGGGGCCGCCTCCCCCTTGGTGGGAGGAGCAGCAACGCAGGGAAGAACAACAGAGGAAGGAGGAGGAGCGTTGGCAGAAACAACAGGAGCAGTTGCGCGCCAAAGGTCAGGGAGACCGCGCGGCCAACTCAGGTTAGGGGGACCGAGGGGGTGCTGCCCACCGGCAGCAGCTGGCCAAGAACAAGCCTTTCAAGAAGGCTCAGGGCGCTGCGGCAGGGGCGGCGCAACCGCTGGCTAAAGGCAAGAGCAAGGCGGGCACAGCCAAGGCTGGAGCGCCAATCGGCGGCGAGTGCTTCAAGTGCGGGAGAGCTGGCCACTTCCAATCCGAGTGCACTTTTGAGCCGCTCTGCGTGATCTGCAGTGGGGAGGGGCACAGTTCGGCGAGTTGCCCGTCCAGGGGGAAGATACTGAGGCTGCAGTCCATGGGGCACGCCATCACCGGAGGAGGCTTCTACAACATTGAGGTGGAACCTCTTCGTGGTGGTCAGACACCGGGGGAGGTGTTTGCAGCGATCATCACCTTCAAGGGGAAGCCTTTGTCGGAGGAGCAGCTCTCGGATGAACTCAAACACCTGGTGGACGAACTGTGGGATTGGCAAGTCCGCAAGCTGTCGGAAGTGGAGTTCTCCGTGGCCTTCCCGTCGCGTGAGACCTTGAGGCTGAGCACTGGCAGCGGCAAGCTATATCTGCCGTTGAGCAAGACTGAGACGGCGATCCGGGAGGCCTTCCTCGCACCTAGACCCTCGGTGGTTCTTCCATCCACCTGGGTTAGGCTGACTGGAGTCCCTGAGGACCTCATGACTAAGGAGAGACTCATGGCTGCTTTCGTGATGATAGGGAGACCTTTTGATGTGGACGAATTGTCCTTGCTGAAGAGGGACACGGAGCCAATAAGGATGCGTTTCCATTGCCGCTATCCAGAGAGGATCAAGGGATCGGTCCAAGTGTTCGTTAACGGTGAGGGTTTCACCGTGGGGGTGCAGGCCGAAGCGCCGCCCCATGGGGGTGCGGGAGGGTCGGGTGGTGGTGCGCCACCGCCTCCGCCTCGTGAGGAGGACGAGGAGGATTCAGATGAATTCTCGACTGACAGCGAGTGGAACAAGCACGGACGGCGGAGGCGGAACAAGGACAACTCCAATGACAAGGACAAGGGACAAGAGAAAGATAAGGGCCCGGCGTCGACTACCGCGGGGAAGGGCTCCAAGGGGACGACCACGGGTGGGCAAGGGGCCATGTCGGCGCCGCCGCCAGGGAAAGGGAGGGTAGATGGCCCTTCCTCGTTCGACCAATATGGGTCCAATCTGCGGAAGGACACTCTGCCGTTCTCCTTCCCCGCGCTCGAGGGGCATGGAGGAGGAAAGGTGCTGCTGGGGGCGGAGGGTGACGAGGCTGGGCTGCCGGGACTGGAAGGGTCCTCTGTCTCGACCGTGTCTGACCCGCTTCCCTCCTGGTCAGTGGATAGCCCATCTTCCCAGGGCCCACCGGCCAAGCTGGCAAGGCTGGAGCTTGTGTCGGAGCCGCAGCCAAAGGGGAAGGAGCTGGCTGGGGAGGCGCAAGGCATGGAGGTGGAAGGGAAACTGGTGATGTCGGATGTTGAGACGGGTGGGGGGCAGCGACTGCAGGGGCCGGTGCTCCAAGACCTGCAGAAGGAGGCGCAGGTGGGGACGCCGATGGCTCGTGGGCCGCGCTCCATGGCCATCCCCTACGTGCGGAAGGCGACGCCGGCAACCACGTCCGTCGTCCGCAAGAGCGCGCGGAACACCGGCGGAGCGTCGGCTGTGTCGATCCTGGAGCGGGCGCAACTTCTTACCGCGGACAAGAACCTGGAGAACGCCAAGGAGAACGCCAAGGTCGCCGAGAAAGGTACGGATTTCTCTGTCCTTGATCTTTTTCCCGATTCCCATCTTTCGTCTGTGGTCAAGGAGAGCTGTGTTATCTTCTCTCCTACGATGGGGAGCCCAGGGGAGGCCCTTTCCATTATCAGAGCTAAGGAGAAGGTGCAAGCGGCGCTGGCGGCCACGGCTCGACGGCTTAAACTCGAAGCCGAGGCTAGGAAGGCTGCGGGAGCCTCCGCTAGTCCGATGCCGAGGGAGGGGTTAGGGAACCCTGATGAGTGCGCGACCGTCCCGGGGGGGGAGCTGACTCGCACGGAGGAGAAGACGGGACCGGTTCCTTCCGGGGAGGAAGGTGACCTGGCTGAGCGGGATGTGCAGGAGGACGCGGCGGGGATAGCCGATAACTCTCGCAGAAAGGCTCCAAAGAAAAGGAGGAAGAAATCTTCCCTTACGGTCAGGAAAGGGGCGAGCAAAAGGAAAGGTCCTCAATGAGGTTCTTGATCCAAAATATCCGGGGCTGGAATGCGCCAGGGAGGCGCACACAACTTAAGGATACTTTCAGGGAGGGTAGGGTAGACATTATTGGCCTGCAAGAAACCATCAAGCAGGACTTCTCCACACAGGAACTGCGATGGCTGGAACATGGGGGCCAATTTAACTGGAATTGGGTTCCGGCGGCGGGGCACTCGGGTGGGCTCCTCCTTGGGGTTAGAGATGAATGTTTCGAAGTCGGATTCTGGAGGAAGGGCTCCTTTTTCATTAGCGCAGACATTCTTCAACGTAACAATAATATGAAATGGCGGTTTATGCTCGTCTACGGTCCGGCTGACCATGCGAGAACAGCGGAATTCCTGGGGGAACTTGAACAGGAAGTAGCAAACTGCTCCCTTCCTATAGTGGTGGGAGGGGACTTCAACCTCGTCCGGAGGGCGGAGGACAAAAGTAACGGGGTGGTCAACTGGCCTAGGGTGCGACGATTCAATGACGTCCTGGCTAACTTATCCTTAAGGGAAATCGCTCGAGCGGGGGCTCGGTTCACTTGGACGAATAACCAATCCTCGCCGATTAGGTCGGTGCTTGATAGGGTCTTCGTCTCCCCCTCCTGGGAAATGAGGTTCCCTCTATGCACCCTAACGGCGGTGACCAGGATTGGCTCGGACCATTGCCCTCTCATCCTGGACAACGGGGAAAAGGGTCTCAAACGATCCCCACGTTTCTTCTTCCAGACGTGGTGGTTCGGGGTACCTGGCTTTGGGGAGCTGGTACGAGGGAAGCTTCTGCTTGCCTTAGGGAAGGCGGGCACTCACTGCTCCAGCATCGACACCTGGCAAATCATTGCCCGATGTTTGAGACAATTCCTCAAGGGATGGGGTGCCAATCTAGGCAAGGAGCGGCGGGCTCACAGGGAGGAGCTGGTTAAGCGCATTGAACAGCTTGATGTGACGGCTGATGCTGATGGGCTAGATGAAGAGGGCTGGGCTCTCCGGTATAACCTAGAAGATCAGATTATTGCCTTTGATAGCCTGGAGGAGGAGTATTGGAGACAGAGGAGCAGGGTCCAATGGACTCTGAAGGGGGATGCATGTACGGCTTACTTTCACGCCTTCGCTAATGGGAGGCGGAGGAAGTGCATGATTCCACGACTGTTGACGGAGGACGGGGAAGTCACCGTTCAACAGGACTTGGTAGACCACATTTACGGTTTCTACAAGGGGCTCATGGGGGCGGCCGGGGAGGAGAGGGTTTTCTCCCTCGCGCCTGACTTGTGGACAGTTGAGGAGAGGGTCTCGGAAGGGGATAACACGGACCTTGAACTCACCTTTACCGCCGAGGAGCTGGATCTGGTGCTAGCTAGCATGAAACCGGACTCGGCTCCAGGCCCCGATGGATTGCCGGTGGCATTCTTCAAGAATTTTTGGGAAATTCTTAAAGGCCCCATTTTGGCTATTCTGAATGACTTCGCTCTAGGGAGAGTGGATATTGCGCGCCTGAATTATGGCATCATTTCTCTCATCCCAAAGGTTAAAGGGGCAGACTCCATCAAACAATATCGACCTATTGCCCTTATTAATGTCATTTTCAAGTTCATAGCGAAAGCTTATGCGACTAGACTGACCCCGATAGCTCATAGGACGATAGACAGGAGCCAGACTGCCTTCATCAAAGGGCGCTGTCTGCACGAGGGAGTGCTAGCCCTGCACGAGATTGCTCATGAGTTACGCTGTAAGAAGCTAAAGGGCTTGCTTCTTAAGCTGGACTTCGAGAAAGCATATGACAGGGTGAACTGGGAGTTCCTTCGAGAGGTGCTGCTGAGGAAGGGCTTCTCAGCGGGTGTGGTACACAGGCTGATGCAACTTGTCTCGGGAGGACAGACGGCGATTAACATCAATGGTGAGGTCGGCCCCTATTTTAGGAACGCCAGGGGGGTGCGTCAGGGCGACCCACTCTCACCCATCCTATTCGACTTCATGGTCGATGCATTAGCAGCCATCCTAACCAGGGCTAAAGAAAATGGCCACATCCAAGGAGTGGTGCCACACTTGATCCCCGGGGGGGTCACCCATCTACAGTACGCGGATGATACGATGGTTATGATTGAACCCTCACACCTCGGGGTTGCGAACCTGAAACTTCTGCTTCTATGTTTTGAGAACATGTCTGGGTTAAAGATCAACTTTAACAAGAGCGAGGCGGTCGTCACGGGGGTTGATGACACTGAGAAGCTAAGGGTAGCTGACTCGCTAAACTGCAATTTGGGCTCCCTCCCGATGAAGTACCTCGGCCTTCCTGTGTCGGATAAGACACTGTCGGTAGCCGAGTGGCACTTCCTGACGGAGAAGGTGGGACATAGGGTTGACCCATGGCAGGGGCTGTTTCTGGCTTCAGCTGGGAGGCTTGAACTGACTAACTCATGCCTCTCGAGCCTCCCGATGTTCGCAATGGGGATTTACCTCCTCCATGAGACGACACACCGGGAAATGAATAAGTCCAGAGCTCGATTCCTATGGGAAGGAGTGGGCAACAAGAGGAAATACCATATGGTTGACTGGGCCACAGTCTGTAAGCCCAGGGAATTCGGGGGATTGGGAGTCATTAACACGCGACTCATGAATATTTCCTTGATGCTTAAATGGATCTGGAAACTCTACCAGGGGGCATAGGGTCTTTGGGCAGATCTAATTAGAGCCAAGTACCTGGGAGATAATGATCTCTTCTCCCCGCTGGTGCCAACCAAAGGTTCCCAATTTTGGAATGCCATACAAAAGATAAAGTGGTATTTCAAACTGGGAGCAAGACACAAAGTCGCAGACGGGAGGCGCACTTACTTTTGGTTGGACTGGTGGACGGGGAGGGGTCCCCTTAGGGACATGTTCCCTCGCCTCTTCCAGTGCTGCGATAACCCCTTTGCCACGGTGGCGGGGGTGCGGGAGGCCAACGGGTGGCGTATCCGCTTTAGGAGGACTTTTGGTCTCGCGGAAACGGTGGAGTGGGAGAACCTATGCAGGATCTTCGACCTCCACCCTTACTCTGCAGGGGAAGATGAGGTCAAATGGTCCTTGGAGGCATCGGGGGATTTCTCCACCAGGTCCATCTATGGACGACTAACGCAGGGAGCGGTAGTGACCCACTTCAAGGAGGTCTGGAAGACGAGGGTACCACCAAGGATTAAGATCTTCCTGTGGCAACTCATCAGGAGCAGACTGCCATCTGGGGTTCAGGTGGCCAAACGTAATGGTCCTACCAACGGGGCTTGTGCCCTATGTGGGGAACAGGAGGACTGCGACCACATCTTCTTTTCTTGTCACCTTGCAAAGCTGATGTGGGCGGGAGCTAGGGAGCTCTTGCACTGCGATTGGAATCCGGCGGGGGCTGGACACTTCATTGGTATCGTCCAGAATCTATCGGGGTCCTTACGTAGGCTAGCCTGGTTCACATTTGCGGCTCAGTGTTGGGCGCTGTGGAACATTAGGAACAAATTAGCTATGGAAGGGAAAACAATTAACAACCCCGCTGATGCTTTCTTCCACATGATTACGTACATGCAGAGGTGGAGGGTCCTTGTAAGGCCAAGGGACCGAGAGATGCTGGACGTGCTGATGGGCGAGCTTAGGGGCCTACAGACGAGACTTCGAGCAGGAGCCTGACACCCGGACGCAGCGGAGGACGATGCTGCCCTATCCTCGATGTTTTCTCTTGTTTAGCCGTATTGGACCTAGTGTGATGTAATTTGGTACTGTAGGGTTCGGATTTTCGTCTCTGTATGGGTTATGGGGCTTGAGGAAGCCGGTGGTTATATCATGTACTTGCTGAACTTCGTGGTTGCCGTATGGCTTTATATATAAAGCCGGGCCGTAGGGCCTTATGTTTAAAAAAAACTAACTATAACTACAGAGCTAACCCCCCCAAAAAAAAACCCTAGAAATTTGACGGTCAGATCTAAGGAAATCCTTCTAAAAAATGGTTTGAAAAGGATTTGAAAGGGGGATTTGACCTTTAATTTCAACAATCTGGCCGGAGGAACTGAAGAATGACGACCTGGTCGTTATTTGCGCTAACTTCCCGGAGCAATGATGGTGGGAGGATCCCATCGGCGGGGATATGGCCGACTTGGAATCGGCAGAGCAAAGTTCAATATGGGGTGTTATCGCAGGTTGTTCAAGATAGTACTACCTAGTATTGAACTTTGGCATTGCCTGGTTATACGGGGTGAGGAAAACTCATAATATCCAACAGCACTCTTAAACAAATTTTTTAAAAGCCGGGGCTGACGTAGGAAAACCTCAAATGTAGTCCGGTTTTCTTTTTCTTTTTTTAAACTTCAAAACTTTTGATTTTAAAATATCAGAAAATTTCGAAAAAAGCATGTAGACACAGAGGATGTTGAAATTCATGGGTGTGTAAATTTTCAGATTGAAATATATCATATATTGCCCTCTGTAAAAATAACAAAGTCTCACAAAATAATAAAATCTAGATTGTGGTGTACTGTTCACCAATGCTGAAATCAAGATTTGTTATTTTTGCTGAGCCCAAAATACAACATATTTCAATCTAAAAATTTACACACTTGAAGATAACAATATTATCTACATCACAGAATTTGTTTTGAATTATTTTAACATGTTTGAAATGAAATTTTTATAGGTTCAAAAAATGGCCTACATGTTGCCCCAGCTACAAAAGTCCATTCTCGGCTGACGTCGCATAACGTTGTCAAAGCTTGAAAACGTTTGTTGAAGCTAAGCTTGAATTTTAGTACCTAGCAGTGACCGTTCGGGGTACTAGAAGGAACAGAAAAAAAGTTCAAGTTAAGAGTTTGTCCCGAAATTCTAAGCAAGAACTAAATCTTCGATATTTATTATGAATTTGGAGGAGTGGAAGTTTTAAGACATCGGTACAAATGCCCTTTGGTTTAGATTGAATAGATCTTCTGGTAAGCATCAACATAGATGAGGTCTAAAAGGTTTTTCTAAGATTCTTCGCCCTATGGGTCTAACATCCAATAAAACAAAGCAACAATGTAGATGGAATCGAACAGAAAGAAATGGAGTCATTCCTTAGTTTTGGTGGTGACCTTTATCACTTTGTGCGAAGTATACTACCTAGAACCACGTGTTCAAGAATGAAGAGCTCAAACGGATTTTTGTATAAAAGAAATATATTAATATCAAGAAGATATTAATTGCCAGCATAATGTCAAGAACTAGTTGAGACATCAAGGACACAGACAACCAAAAAGGAAAAATAAAGAAAAATAAAAAGGGATCACGCCACAAAGATCAATCACTCGCCATGGCTCGACCCAAACTATCAGTACAACACCCATGACTACAGGAGAGGTTCTACAAAACTAATGTCTTCAAAAAAGGAACAGTGCACAAGCGTCGTCATTGCTCAATCATAGATTGTAGGTTTTCACTCAATAAAAGATCCGAACTCTCCAAACAATATCTTCAACAAGGCCACTGCCAGTTACAAATAATTAAGGTAGGACCTTGGATTTTCACCATGAATGTCGAGTCCCGGCACTCAAAGAGCACCACCAAAAGTGAAGTCCCTGAATGATTCCTCCGCCACCAAAGCCCTCTGATGCAAAGTACCAATCACTATGAGTTGGCGTTATGACGAATAGGATGTACCATGGCAGATGCTTAACCTAGCAAACCTGGGTGGCCCACTTTGGTGGTGAAGACTTCAAGGTAGCCGGACGGCCCAGTTGCTAGAAGATGGAGGCCCAAGTTGACTAAGGAAATTCCAAGCCGGATTCCAGAAGGTTCGAGAAGGAATACTTGTAGTGTAAGTCATGGAATAATTGCCGAAATAGACTAGGATTCCATAGCGGGTTAGGTGTTTACTGATACGTCCAAATCGTATCTACTTTTCCGAACACTTTTGTTGTTGTTTGCCCTCTAATTTGCGTGTTTTGACTACAACTAACACGGACTAACGTTGTTTTCAGCAGAATTGCTCTGATGTCTCATTTTTGTGCATAAAACCAACTTTCAAGAAAATTCCTAGAAAATATCGCAAAGTCTTTATCTCACCCGAAGACTCACGGAGCCAGAAGACGAGACAGAGAAAGGCCACGAGGGGCCCACACCTGGCCTAGGCACGGGCCAGCCCTGGTCGCGCCTAGGGTTGGTGTGGCCACCTAGGCCACCCCCTCGACCTCTCCTCCGAACTATATGAAGCCTCTGACCCTAAAAAACAGAGGGGGGTTCGATGTTTTTCTAGAAAGAGTTCCGCTGCTCCGCCACCAAAAACCCCAATCCGGGAACCAGAAACTCCGTTCTGGCACCCTGCCGGGACGGGGAATTGGAGGAGATCATCGCCATCACCGACGCCTCTCCATCAACCATCCATGATTCCTCCATCCATGTGTGAGTAATTCCCCGATGTACGTTGTAGGGGATGGTAGGGATCGGATGAGATTGTTCATGTAATAGCAATAAGATTGTTAGGGGCATAGTGTCTACTATCCGTTGTTAGTATTTTTGACATTGTTGCAACTTTTTATGCTTAATGCTTGTCACTTTGGGCCCGAGTGTCATGATCTCAGATCTGAACATGTTATTGATTCATGAGGATAATTATTGTTTTTTATCATATCTGCAAGTTGTATACACATTTCGTTGTCCGGAACCCGGCCCCAAAGTGACAATAATTGGGATAACCATAGGGGATGGCTATGATGTGAGGATCACGTGTGTTCACGGAGTGTTAATGTTTTGTTCCGGTACTCTATTAAAAGGAGTACATTAATTGTCACTAGATTCCCTTGAGGCCCCGCTGCAAACGGGCTGGTAGGACAAAAGATGTCGTGCAAGTTTCTCCTTGCGAGCACGCACGACTAAACAGGAACACACGCCTATGGTTATTTAACACTAGGATGCTTTTATCATCATTACTTGCACTGCTCATGTCTTGCTTATTATATAAATTATCTTATCCATGCAGCGCCCGTTCAGCCATCCATGTGCCTATAGTATTTTAATCATGATGTCTACTACAATCATCGCTAGTGTTGTTTTTATTTCATTATTGTTGTTACTTCCCTACTACCACTTCTATAAAACTGTTACTATTGATAAATTATTGCGAGCAAGTCTATTTTCAGGTGCAGCTGAATTGACAACTCATCTGTTAAAGCTTATAAATATTCTTTGGCTCCCCTTGTGTCGAATCAATAAATTTGGGTTTTACTTCCCTCGAAGACTGTTGTGATCCCCTATACTTGTGGGTCATCGTTTACCTCCATCAAACTCTAGGTCGTGTCGCCATTATAAGCCGGCCTAGGGACAACCTTTTGGGAACGATACAATAGGAGATGACACAAGACAAACATCATTGTAGCATGTACTTTGTTGTTACAGTGAATTATAGCAGGACGTAGCGATCCTCCATCGAGAAAACATGAACCTGGGTAAACCGTTGAGTTACACTATACCGAGCATTCCGCCGTCTAGCTCCGCTAGTAACCCTAAGTCGTGAGTACCCCTTCATGGCACTACCATTATCAAAGCAATGACAGTTAGCGCCCACCATGGGGCAAGTAACATCAGGAGTTGAGTATCGAGCGAAAGCACTTGGAGGCATCGGCGATACCATGGTGGTCGGTCGGGTTGTCTTATTCGGCGGCACTTAATTCATCACGGCAAAAACCTTCATGTTAGCTTCCCACAACATCGCCGCCTACACGGTCATCCCGATCAGCGGCATCGACATATTTTTAGGCTTCACCTCAGTGCAGACGGCATACGAAGCAATCCCCACCTGGCCCTCCCTAGATGCGGAAACCGTAGTGGAAATCAGATCTAGATCTACTCTCTGTGTTGATCCAGCCGAGTTCCAGATCGGAAAAAAAACTCTACTCATACCCTCTCCACTCTTGAGGAGGAGATCATGGTCGCAGCTGGATCTACATCTGTCCTCCCAGTTGAGAGTCCTGACTACGTTTAGCACCACTTTGTGGTCCATGTTGATGTTGACTCGGGTTCTTCCAAAGACAGTGAAGACCATGAATCTGTGCTCCTCGCCATCAAAGAGGAGTCTGATAACATGGGCATGACCCTTCGGGTGCCCACTTTTAACATACCTGGTGCGACATAACCGGAGGCCCGCCTGATGACCTGCTAAGGACCATGAAGCCAAGATGATCTAGCAACTATGAAGCATTCAAGGCCCATGTTCATGGTGTGCAAAACAAGGACATGCCCAAGACAAGGAACCCTAGAGGCCATCTTCAACTTATAATCGATCTGGACAGGATACGACCTAGCCTCCTATATAAAGGCTAGGAGGGGTCATCAAAGAGAGGACACATAGATCGCAATCTACGCCACCATAGCCATCACAATAACATTGTAACTTTCATCGACAAGATAAGACAAGCAGGAAGTAGGGTATTACCCTCCAGGGGCCTGAACATGGGTAAATTTTGCCTTTATCTTTGCTTGTTAGCCGACAAACTCGCCAACGAACATCTATCTCCCTAAATCCCAGGTCCATCCACATGGACATTGTCGTGGATACACCACGTCAATTGGCAACGTCTGAGGGGAACCTATACACTGGAGTCACCGCTTTGGAGGCTCCAACCTCAATGGTCTACGACTCGCCTATTTCCGATGAGCATGTCTACTTCGCCTCCCTCATGTTCATCCCGCACCCACCGGCCTCGCGTCCGGCCTTCAACTCATTCCATGAGGGAATCGATGTGGCACTTGGAGATGTGCATCTCCACATCAACACGATGGGCACCCTTTGCCTCGCGGACCCAATTTATTCGAATTTGGGGAGTCAACCTCGTCACCAACCACCGTAACGCATACTTCACCATCAACCGCCATCTCCTCCAGCGATCCAAAATCGATCCCAACATCAATATTCTGCGTCGATTGCGACTCCTACATGTCGTGGGTCCGAACGACTTCATCGGGGACCGCAGCGGCAGTTCCACTGACCACGAGATCTGCAACAGTGGTGTGTACCCGACACATTTCCTCTGTGCGATTATCGACCCCATCACCGGATTCGACGATGGGAACCCCAAAATAGGAGACTGGACCAACGTCAATATCCCTCTGGAGGCTTGGGCCAAGGCGAAGGAGGCCTTGAGAGGCTCGTGTTGGAGATATGCCCAAGAGGCAATAATAAAAGTGGTTATTATATATCTTTGTGTTTATGATAAATGTTTATATACCATGCTATAATTGTATTAACCCAAACATTGATACATGTGTGTTATGTAAACAACAATGAGTCCCTAGTAACCCTCTTGTATAACTAGCTTGTTTATTAATAGATGATCATAGTTTCATGATCATGAACATTGGATGTTATTAATAACAAGGTTATGTCATTATGTGAATGATGTAATGGACACACCCAATTAAGCGTAGCATAAGATCACGTCATTAAGTTATTTGCTATAAGCTTTCGATACATAGTTACCTAGTCCTTTCGACCATGAGATCATGTAAATCACTTATACCGGAAAGGTACTTTGATTACATCAAACGCCACTGCATAAATGGGTGGTTATAAAGGTGGGATTAAGTATCCGGAAAGTATGAGTTGAGGCATATGGATCAACAGTGGGATTTGTCCATCCCGATGACGGATAGATACTCTGGGCCCTCTCGGTGGAATGTCGTCTAATTAGCTTGCAAGCATATGAATGGTTCATAAGAGACCACATACCACAGTACGAGTAAAGAGTACTTGTCAGGAGATGAGGTTGAACAAGGTATAGAGATACCGATGATCAAACCTCGGACAAGTAAAATATTGCGTGACAAAGGGAATCGGTATCGTATGTGAATGGTTCATTCGATCACTAAGTCATCGTTGAATATGTGGGAGCCATTATGGATCTGTAGATCCCGCTATTGGTTATTGGTCGGAGTGAGGTCTCAACCATGTCTACATAGTTCGTGAACTGTAGGGTGACACACTTAAGGTTTGATGTCGTATTAGTAGATATTGAATATGGAATGGAGTTCGAAGTTTTGTTCGGAGTCTCGGATAGGATCCAGGACATCACGAGGAGTTCCGGAATGGTCCGGAGAATAAGATTCATATATAGGAAGTCATTTTATAAGTTCGAAAATGATCCGGTGCATTTATGGAAGGTTCTAGAAGGTTCTAGAAAAGTCCGGAAGAAATCACTATGGAAGGCGGAGTCCCGGAGGGACTCCACCTAGCATGGCCGGCCAACCATAAGGGGTGGAGTCCCAGGTGGACTCCACCAAAGGTGGCCGGCCACCCCCTCCCAAGGAAAGGTGGGAATCCCACCTAGAGTGGGAATCCCACCTTGGGTAGGTTTCATGTCATATGGAAGGTTTTGGTTTGGGGTCTTATTCGAAGACTTGTAGACCAACTCTTGGGGGTTCCACCTATAAAAAGAGGGACAAGGGGAGGGGGCCGGTGACATAGGCATCCCTAATGGGCCTGCCGAAGATGGTACCAGGGGTTTACTGAAGGCCCACGACTTGAAGAATAAGAAGAATCGGAAGCCCAAGTTATTATTAAGGAAAGCTAGAGTTGTATTAGGAAATAATGCTTGTAATCTTGCGGGATGGGTTGGAAACCCTCCCGGACTCTGTAACTTGTGTATTATGAATCCCTCGGCTCCGCCTCTTATATAAGGGGGAGTCGAGGGACAAAGAAACCATCGATTCATTGTCTCAAAAAACCCTAGTTTTCACATCGTCGAGCACTTTTCGGCTGAAACCTTCGAGATCTACTTGTCCTCTACTTCCGACTAAAACCCTAGTCTACAACTTGTAGGCATTGATAAGTTAATCCCTTGTCAATTGGCGCCGTCTGTGGGAATTAGAGGCGTCAAGGATCTGATCTCGATGGCACGTTCAAGATCGTCGACTTCGTCAACTGCAAGCAACGCGATGGACAGAGGTAAACAGATCAAAACTGGTCTAGTCGATTTTGTTCCTCACCCGCCCTCCCGTTTGGATGCATATGCGTATCTGGAGGAGCCTATGGAGATGACGTTCGGAAGGTTTCACTTTCGCATCGAGAAAGAAGGGGCGTATCATCTCGAAATTCCAATCTCATCGGGATTATCAGCGGTCGATGCCGATTTTTCAAGTTCTACATCGTCAATCGAGTCAGGCGACGAGGAGATTTCGTCGCCACGCTTCATCAGCACCATGGAAAGCGAAAAACTCGTCAATCTCTTCAGCGACATGTCTTTCGAGTCATCTGCGGACTCCGATATAAGCAATGACTCAAGCAACATCGACAGCTTCAACTTCATCGACAGATCCACTATTGTTGGAGAGGTCTTCACCAACCTCTATGATGGTGCCACCAAACCCAACATGGTTCAGTATCCAAAATATCATCAGATCTATACAATCGGAGATCCGAGTCGCCCACAAGAGGAGACATCAGAGAACTTCAACGAGGCGGGAAATCCATATGTCGATCCTGCAGATCTAACGAGATCCAAGAGAGATGGTGCGATTTCCGCAGGAAGTATGGGATCGAGTCGCAAGAGCTATTAATGGTACAGAGCCAATGACCGTAACGGCGACACCTGAGGAGTTACAAGCATATCAATATAGGCTTGCACGTACCAGGCGGGAGCTCGAGAAGCAGAAAATCGGGTTGGATAGAAGGCAGGAAGCAGCCTCTGCGTCAAGCAGGCGAAGAGCTAACTTGAGTCAACATTCTGGTACTTCGGGAGATAGTCACAGAGCAGCTCGAAATAGAGCGAGATCTCGGCTGCAAAATATACCTGAGGCAGATAGGGAGAATCTGGTTCAAAACCTCGACATGTCCTTTATGTCGATAGACACGAGGGGGAATATCATCCCTAAGACACCAGAAGCTGGATACATGGCGACGCAAGCGTTCATCCTCGCATCCAAGCCACCTCCCGGAGATCCAAGAGAAGCATTGTACAACATGGCTATGGTAGGAGTTGGAGCCATGGGAACTGCGTTCGTAAATTCACCTCCCGAAGGATCAGCAAGGCAAAATAGTCCACGACCTATTGCAGCAGCACCAGGTCCCGAGAGAACAAGTGGAGCAAGAGACACAGCAGCACAGGCACGGGTGGACAGAGCACGACAAAATAGAAGGGAACATCGGCATTCCCCAGAGATAGATGACGAGGATATGTGTGGGCTGCCGTGCTTTACAAGGAGGGTCCGGAAAACTCGAGTTCCTTCAGGGTTTAAATTACCCGATAATTTCAAAAAAATTGATGGCTTGCAAGACCCAGAGGATTGGCTAATCGATTATCTCAAGACGGTGAAGCTGATAGGAGGAACCAGAGCAACAGCCATGCAGAGCATCCAAGTACATCTAAGTGGAGCCGCGCGATCTTGGATAAAGAAGCTTCCTCCGGGTTCCATCGACAGCTGGGACAGTTTCGAGGATGTGTTCATCAAGAACTTCCGATCCACCTGCAAAAAACCCGCATCACTAGAAGAGTTGAGAGCGTGTCGGCAAAAGCATGATGAATCAATGAGAAAGTACATCCAAAGGTGGAATATCATTAAAAACTCGGCAGAGAACATATCTGACGAGAGAGCGATAGATGCGTTTGTAGCAGGAATCCGACGAGGAGATTTTGTCGAAGACTTGGTGACAAGGTATCAACTTGTCAATGCCTACGGGTTGTAGACTAGGGTTTAGTTGGAAGTAGAGGGCAAGTAGATCTCGAAGGTTTCAGCCAAAAAGTACTCGACGATTATGAAAATTAGGATTTGAGAGACAATGATTCGATGCTTTCTTCGTCCCTCGACTCCCCCTTATATAGGAGGCGGAGCCGAGGGATTCGTGTTGTACAAGTTACAGAGTCCGGGACGGTTTCTAACTCATCCCGCAAGATTACAAATAATGCTTCCTATTACAACTTCTAGCTTTCCTTAATAATATCTTGGGCTTCCGAATCTTCTTATTCTTCGGGCAGTGGGCCTTCAGTAAACCCCGGGTACTATCTTCGGCAGGCCCATTGGGGATGCCTATGTCAGTAGCCCCCGAGATTTTGCTTGAATCGTAGAGTCAGGGAAAATCTCAACTGTTTATTTTTACTCAACAACTTAAAACCTTTCTATATTTCTTCACATAAATTTCTATATTGTACAGGGATAATGGTAGTTGGGGCTAGTTCATCTGACGGATCAGGTACTAGTTAACTGCTCTAGTGGCAATCCGCAAAAACCTACTTCAAAATCACGTCCCTAGACATGATCTCGGGATACTGGTGTAAACTTCGACAGGTGCCGCTTAAGGTCTTACCATTCTGTCGAGTCCCAGTCAAATTTATCGGGTACCTAATGCGTCCGTTAGGATTTTTCTTCGTATCTGTTGATACGGATAAAAGTAGCAAACCGACGTCAGAGACGGCGCCACGCCACACAGAACGGATCTGGGGTCTTACCTTCGCAAATTTGTGGCATTCAGAAATTGATCGCAACTTTGGCGTTCTGAGAATATATTGTCGAGTGCTTATTCGGCTGTTGGAATGGCACATTTTATTGAGTCAAAGATGACTTATATTGCTCTCCCGATGGGAGTATATGCAGAGTTATTTATAACTCGAAATATACTCTTTTACTCTTCTATCTTTCTTCTTTTCATTGTTTCTTTCTTTTTTATAACTTCATCGGGCACGCGAACAGCGTTCCCGATGGGAGTAGCCCCCGAGGCTACAGCCAAGGACTTGTGCTGGGGTGTAGGCTCCACGTCTTATGCCGCTATATTTTCTTTCTCTCCCGAAGTTTTACAATTTTCTCGGGTGCGCGAACAGCGCTCCCGGTGGGAGTAGCCCCCGAGGCTATGAACAAATATTTGTATTTGATCATAGGCTCATGCCATTTCTATTTTGTCTGTCTTGATCTTTTCATGTTTTCAAAGTAGCCCCCGAGCATTTGATCAAAAACTTGTATTTGATCAAAGGCTCACCAATATTTTTCCATGTCGCCTTTTTTATGAAACTGTTGAGGCGAATTTTTTCCTGCAAAGGTGACGTTATTGCTGATGATAGCCACGATTTCGAGTCCGAAAATTGCGAGAATTATTCTCCCGCTGCCTTGCGGGCCCAAAATAACCATTATCTTGACACGTCGTGCAGGTGGGAGACACACGTCCTCTGCTTTTCCTGGCGCACGTACCGTAACTTCTCAATGTTAAAATACTTTTTTGCCCTTGTTTCCTTGTGGTTATCATCTACCGCACACTTTTTCCATCCAACGGTCCGCCGCTTCGCCGCACCTCTATATAAGATCTCCTTCTTCTTCCTCGAGCACTTCCGCTCGCGCCGTTCTCCTGCTCTCCTCTGCGAAACCTCCTCCTGCGCTCCACAATTCCCTAAGCTCATATTCTCCAAGCTGCATTCCTGCGCCATTGTTAATGCCACTGCGGCGTTTGATCAAGCACAGCACGCCGGAATCATCAATGGCTGCCGTGGATCTGGGAACCGCGGAATGGGAAAGGTCCAAGATTTCCACCCAGGACATCAATCTGTTGAAGAAGCTAGGGATCAGCAAGAAGCCCAAAGCGCTGAGCTTCCCTAGTGAGGAAAGCTACCCAACCCCTCCAATGGGGTATCGGGTAAGTTTCATCGACCATCTCATCCGCGGTCTCTCCGCCCCCATTCATCCTTTCCTCCGCGGATTGCTTTTCGTTTATGGTCTGCAACTTCACCACCTCACGCCAAATTCTATCCTCCACATCTCCATTTTCATCACCCTCTGCGAGGCCTTCCTTGGCGTCCAGCCTAACTGGGCGCTATGGAAGCGCATTTTCTTTTGTCGCTGTAATGGCTCTCCCAATGTCACCTATAATATAGGCGGCGTTGTTATTTCCGTTCGCCCCACAGTCGACTACTTCGACGTCAAACTCCCTGACTCAGTCCAGGGGTGGCGCAAGAAGTGGTTGTACATTCAGGAAGAAAACCATGGATGTGCTGAAGACAACATCCCTCCCTTCGATGGTGCCGAGAAAATCCTTCGCCGCCGCTCCTGGGACGCAGAGGCTACCGAAGAAGAAAAAATGTCGACAGAGGCCCTGATGACTCGTATCCATGAGTTGCAAAATACTCGCGGAAAGGAGCTGTTAGGTATTCAGATCACCGCGTATTTTCTTAGAACCAGGGTGCAGCCTCTTCAAGCTCGCAAATACCCTCTCTGGAAATATGCTGGCGACAAGGACGCAGATCGGTTGTCAGCGGATTTAGAGGTCAAGGATTTAGAAAAGCTTGTCCGAAAAATCTCGTCTCTCAGCAAAAAAGATCCTGTCCCTTCTTCTTGCCGTGTAAAACCATTCAGCGCCACCAATCCACTTCCCAAGGTAAACCTTGTCGCTTGATTTGTTATTGCTTTGCTATCTCCTTGTTTTTTGTAATTCCTTTATTGACATCTTCCCCTGTTTTTTTTTACAGAACCACCCAAATCTTATCTCGCTTCCTCCCCTTCCTGAAGGTGGAGAAGTCGAGGAAAGGGCCGTTGTCACCGACGACAACCAAGATGCTCCCTCTTTTGTGAATGAACCCGTGGATTCTCTAAAATCTGCGGGATCTTCTGAAAAGGAGGCTGCCTCTGAAGGCACTGCATCGGCACAATCTCCTCCTCCTGCTGTTTCCCCAAGGAACAAGAGGAAAAGGAATGATGCCGAAGATTCCGGCACCTCCAAAGCCGAAGAAGTTGGTCCTTCACGTCAGAAGGCAACTTATGATCCATATCTTGAATCCCTCATCAGCTCGTAAGTCAGCTTTATTTTTCCTTATTTTTGTACTCGAAGATTTTCGTCTATCTTGCTTTTTATGCTGTCGACTTTTAATCGCAGTGATGATGAGGAAGAAATACCAACTCTTGATGTGGCTGCTCGAACGAGTACGTCACATACTTTAATTGTTTCGGAGACGCCAGTTGAAGGAGAGGAATCCTCGCCTCCTCAACAAAACGTTGGCGCTCCCACTCCTCCTTCGAGCCCTCTTGTCCCTTCACCAAAAAGGACAAGGGTGGAAACGATCGTGGAGCCTACCCTCCAAGTGGGTAGCTCCTCCAATCCTCTCTTGGATGATGTAAGTTCTTAATTTGCTTGTCACTATCTATATTTCCTCTGTTTGCTTCTTTATGCCTTCATATTTTTCCCATACCGACGTTTTCTTTGTTTGTCCTTCTTTGACAGCCTATGATCAAAGAGCTTGTTCGTATCGGTGCCCAATTTATTGGGTACCGTGAATATGCCAGCAAGACTGAAGGTAATGACTTTTTGATGACCCTTGTTTATAACTTCTTGCTCCTGTTTTGTCGCAATTTTGACGATTATTTACTATTTGGGCAGAGAAACTTGCAGAAGCCAACAAGCTTGTCGACACTCTTGCTCAGAAACTGGAGCAAAGTGAAATGGCTCGCAAGAAAGCTGAACTTGACGCTAGCCAAGCTAAAGCAGAGGCTGAGAAGGCCAAGGCAAAAGCTGCTGGTGTCGAAGATCTGCAAAAAAGACTTGATGACGCCGAAACTGCTTTGAATGAGCACAAGGCCGCCCAGGCTACTCGTGAACAGGCGATCATCAAGCGCTTGAACACGCAGAATCGGCGCTTCCTCGGTAATTTTGTCGATCCCTTCTATCTTTCTTAGACTTGCTTTTCCTTGCCTGCTGTCGACCAACATATATTTTCTGCGGCAGGTAAAACAAACCAAGAATTTGAGCTTGAAGATCCCGACAATGATCCTCTCCTTGACGCACTATCTTTCCTGGAGTTTCATGGAACCGAAGTTCGTGAAGGCATGGAGCATGCTGACGCAGGATTATCAAGGCTGTTCCCCTACTTCTTCCCGTAGAAAGAGGAGCCTAAGACTTTCCTTGCTCTTGCCAAGGACTTCAATCCACCAGAAGATCTTGGACTGAAGATGCGCCAGGAGAACATGAAGATTGCTGTCGAAAGCACTGTTGCCTTGGTCGCTGACAGCCAACAAACTATCGACTGGGCGAAAGTAGGCGACACAGACCAGATAGAGCAAACAAAATGGCGATCTTTGATCAAGGCAGCCAAGCCCAAAACGAAGAAAATCTTGGCCTATCTCGGGATCAAGCCATCTGCAACTCCTAGCTCATCAAGGCCGGAGGTCTAGTTGAATGCCTCTTCTTTTTATTTTTCTGTTTCTTTAGCTATTGTCGCCATATTAGCTTTGGCGACAATTACCTTAGTAGTCCTTTTGAAGAACTCCTTCTGTAATATCTATGTAAATTTCCTGAAGATCAATGGAATTCCGTCTTGCGCGATCATTTGATATTGAAATTTTCTTTTCCAGTTGATTTTTGATAACTACTCTGTCAGTCCTCGTGCTGCCGATACTTCTCCTGCTTCTTCCTTCTCGAAGAAAACACTAGTCGATGATAATCCCATCGAAGGTTCTTCAAGCAAACATCTGTCGCAAGATTTGCAAGAACTTCGACAGCAACTTCAATCCATGAAAAAACAGACTCTGGCGATGATGGAACAATCTCGAAAAGCATCTGAGAGAGAGAAAATCGCTCTCCAACAAGCCAAAGAGGCCATAGCTGCCAAGGATGCTGCTGTGTCGGAAGCTGAGAAAGCAACTACTCGAGAAAATAGCATGCTCGAGCTAATGATTGAAGCTAGCGCGGATATGCTAGGTATGTTTTTCCAACCTCACACTGCTTCTTTCTTTTTGTTACTGTGCCTCCCCTTAGATTTCTTGCTTTGTCACTTAATAGGCTCAGTTCTCCACGCTGCCGCTGAAGACGAAAGAGTGAATGTCAGGACGAATCTCCTCGTCAATCTTTCTCTTAACCATGGCTGTCTTTTCTGGGCCACTCCTGAACGAACCCAACAAATTGTCAGGTTCCAAGATCGCGCTTGTCAGGTGCGCGAATTTCTCAATTTTTGCACGAGAACCTTAACCCTTGTTTACAAGACTTTATTTCCTCGAGATGAGGCTCCCGAAACTCTTCTTGGACTGATGGAGAAATTTAGAGATGCTCCTCGTATACATAACTTTGTGCGAGCTCAATTGACTGCTGGCGCAAGGTTTGCCATGATTATGATACACATTTGCCATCCCAAGTTGGACCTGACGAAGATTGTTGCTGATTGCTTGGCCAAGAAATCGCGGCGGAAAAATAACATTGACTCAATCAATGAGATGGTTACTCCTGTGGCTGAGGCGATGATGGATGAACTTCTTCGGATGGATTCAGAATTCTTCATCAAAGGGACCTATGCTGAGCACAACACAACCAGAGGTTTATCCATAGATAGTATATTAGGCCTGAACTGAACTGTACTATATTGTGAGAAATTATGTCTATATCTTGTCGATCTCTTTGGTTCCGAAGAATTTGTCTATATTGTAAAGCAGCTTATATTGTTGGAGCCCCCGAGCCTCTGGCTAGAGCTTATACTGTTTTGCTATCTCAAAGATTCGTCTTCTTGTTGCAAGAAGATATGTTTATTTTTCCATCGATGGGTTACGAGCCCCCGAGTGTCTTGGTGTCGAAGTTCTATATTTTTGTTGCGAGGTTTTCAGACCAAAGCAATAAGATTTTGACGAGTATGCTGTATTTATAATTGTTAGCTTCCGATGTTCTATTTGGCGAGGTATTATTGTACCAAGGCGAAATATTTCGGTAAGTCTAGTTTATCTATATTGTATATATTTTGTAACTTGAAGGCGTTGAGCCCCCGAGCGTGTCGAAGAATAAGAAGTATATCTCCACTATCTTTATTATATTGCAGCACCGCGAGCCCGCCTCATTAAAAACCTTTCCGGCCCCACTCGGTGCCCCGAAAAGGAAAAGAGTGCGTCTGAAAACTCGCGGGCGTTTCAGTACATTGTATTTTACAGAGGAGAACTATATTTCGACTCTAGGCATAGAACCGCCTGAGCTGCGCCACGTTCCAGGGGTTTTTCTCGGGAACCCCTGTCTTCTTGTCCTTGATCCTGTATGCACCTCCTTCGATTACTTCTGTGACGATGTAAGGGCCTAGCCATGGCGATTCGAGCTTTTCAGTACTTTTTTGATTCAACCTTAAGACCAAATCTCCGACCTGAAAAGATCTTGGCCTTAACCGTCGACTGTGGTAGTTTTTGAGGTCCTGCTGGTATTTGGTGACTCGTGACAGTACTTCATCTCGAGCTTCATCGAGTGCGTCCATATCATCCTCCCGAGCTTTTCGTGATGTTTCCTCGTCATACTCTGTTACTCTTGGAGAATCATGCTCTATCTCAATTGGTAGTACTGCCTCAGCTCCGTGGACGAGGAAGAACGGAGTTTCTTGTGTCGCCGTATTTGGTGTTGTTCGGATGCTCCATAAAACACTTGGCAATTCTTCTGGCCAGGTATGTCGAGCCTTTTCAAGCGGTCCTAGCAAGCGCTTTTTGATACCGTTTTAGATGATGCCATTGGATTTCTTGACTTGGCCATTGGTTTGCGGGTGTCCAACGGACGCAAAGTGCAATTTAATGCCTACTTCTGCGCAGTACTCCTTGAATTCCTTGGACGTAAAGTTAGTACCATTGTCTGTGACGATGCTATGAGGCACTCCGAACCGAAAAAAGAGGCCCTTCACAAACTTTATTGCCGACGCTGCGTCTGGCGAATTTATTGGCTTCGCTTCTACCCACTTGGTGAATTTGTCGACAGCGACGAACAAGTACTCATAACCTCCTGGCGAGGCTTTGTGTAATTTGCCCACCATATCGAGTCCCCATTGGGCAAAGGGCCATGACAATGGTATTGGCATCAGTTCTGCCACTGGAGAATGAGGTTTTGCGGCAAATCTCTGGCACGCGTCGCAGGTTCGTACTATTTCTTTCGCATCCTCGATTGCTGTTAACCAGTAAAATCCTGCCCGAAAGACCTTGGCCGCAATAGCTCGACTGCTCGCGTGGTGACCACATATTCCTTCATGCACATCTTTTAAGATTATCCTTCCTTCTTCGGGTGTGACGCACCTTTGCAGGACGCCTGAAATACTTCGCTTGTATAACTCCCCTTTGACCACTGTGAAAGCTTTGGACCGTCGAATAACTCGCCTTGCCTCAACTGGATCGTCGGGTATTTCTTTCCGAAGGATATACGATATGTAGGCTTGCATCGAGGGAACTTCTACTATCATCACAAGCTCTTGGTCCTCTTCGTCCTCCACGACTTCTTTGAGGGGCGTCGAAGTTTTTTCTTCCTTTGCTTTTTTCTGCGCCTTCTTCGGCTTTGTGGATCTCTCCGCTATTTCTTCCCAAAATACACCTGGCGGGATTGGGAGGCACTGCGACCCGATGTTTGCGAGAACATCGGCTTCATCATTGCTCAACCTACTGATGTGATTTACCTCGCATCCATCAAACAGCTTCTCAAGCTCATTGTACACCTCCTTGTATGCTATCATGCTATCATTGACTGCATCACATTGGTTCATAACTTGCTGAGCCACCAATTGTGAGTCGCCAAAGATTTTTAGTCGAGTTGTGCCGCAAGCTTTCGCCATCTTCATCCCGTGTATGAGGGCTTCGTATTCTGCTTCATTATTGGACGCGTTTGGGAACGTCATCCGTAGGACATATTTTAACTTGTCGCCTTCAGGTGATATAAGTATCACTCCTGCGCCAGCTCCTTCTACTCTCTTGGATCCATCAAAGTTCATAGTCCAAGTTCTCGACAAATCTGGAGGTCCCGTGTTTTGCAGCTCCATCCACTCTGCAATGAAATCTGGCAAAACTTGCGACTTGATTGCCTTTCTTTTTTCGTACGTGATGTCCCGAGGGGAAAGTTCTATTCCCCAAAGGGAGACACGTCCTGTAGCTTCTGGATTGTTCAGTATATTTGAGAGAGGTGCTTCATTGACTACTATTATCGGGTGTGCCAAAAAATAGTGGCGCAACTTTCTTGCCGTTGTAATCACTCCATATGCTAGTTTCTGGTACTGCGGGTACCTCTGTTTGGAAGGCGATAAAACTTCACTGATGAAATATACCGGCCTTTGCACTCCATGGAGTTTCCCTTCTTCTTCTCTTTCGACGACTAGCACCGTGCTAACCACCTGGGGTGTGGCTGCAATGTACAGCAGGAGAGGTTCCTTTTCCTTCGGCGCCACCAAGATTGGTGGTGTCGAGATTGTGCGTTTCAGATCCTCGAAAGCTCTATCGGCTTCTTCGTTCCACTGGAATTTCTCCCCTTGCTTTATCAAAGCGTAGAACGGTAACGCTTTTTCTCCCAGCCTGGCGATGAATCTGCTCAAAGCTGCGACTCGCCCAGTTAGTTGCTGTATTTCTTTCAACTTTGTTGGCTTCCTCATTGTTACGATAGCTTGTATTTTGTCGGGATTTTCTTCAATCCCTCTTGCTGAAACTAGAAACCCAAGAAGTTCTCCTGCTGGAACGCCGAAGGAGCACTTCGTCGGGTTCAGCTTGAGACAGAATTTGTCGAGGTTGTCAAAGGTTTCCTTGAGATCCTCGATTAGCGTCGTCCCCTTTTTTGATGTTATGATGACATCGTCGATGTATACTTGCACATTTTTCCCAATCTGTGTCGCCAAACACTTTTGCATCATCCTCTGATATGTTCCTCCCGCGTTTTTCAGACCAAAGGGCATTGTTCTATAGCAAAACACGCCGTAAGGTGTGATGAACGCTGTTTTTACTTCATCTTCTTCTTTTAATCTGATCTGGTTATAACCAGAATATGCGTCCAGGAAGGAAAGACGTTCACATCCTGCCGTGGAGTCGATAATTTGGTCGATCCTCGGGAGGGGAAAGTGATCCTTTGGACAATGTTTATTGAGACATGTAAAGTCGACGCACATGCGAAGGACCTTAGTGTTTTTCTTCGGTACCAACACTGGGTTTGCGACCCATGTGGCCTCTGTATGCAGCTCCTTGATAAAGCCAGCTTCTCTTAGTCGATCAATTTCTGGCAGTATAGCCTTGCGGTTTGGTTCCGAAAAACGCCGCAAAGGTTGTTTGATTGGTCTCGCTAATGGATCCAAGTTTAGGTGGTGCTCGGCAAGTTCCCTGGGTACTCCTAGCATGTCAGCTGGACACCATGCGAAGATTTTCCAGTTCTCACGGAGGAACTCGATGAGCGCGCTTTCCTATGCGAGGTCCATGTCGTTTGCGATGGATGTCGTCTTTTTCGGGTCTGTCGGGTGAATCTGCACCTCCTTAGAATTTTTCTCAGTATTGAAAGTTGATTCTTTATTTGGCCTTCCAACGTCTGGCAGCACGTCGTAGTCAGTCATGAGCCTTGACGCCAAATACTCAGCTTGCATCCCGAAAGTTTCTGATATTCGATGAAAATCCTTATCACATTTATCGACTAGGGCGAAGCTTCCTTTGACTGTGATTGGTCCCTTAGGTCCAGGCATCCTCCACAATAAGTACGTGTAGTGCGGTACCGCCATAAATCTAGCATATGCTGGTCGTCCCAACAAAGCGTGGTACTGTGACGGGAAATCTACGACTTCAAACTCCAACTTCTCGATTCTGTAATTTTCTCGGGTCCCAAACTGAACGTCGAGATTGATCTTCCCCAGCGGATAACTTGGCTTCTCCGGTGTGATACCATGGAATCTCGTGTCTGTTGGCTTCAGGTTTGCTAGGGATATGTTCATCTTTCTTAGTGTATCTGCATACATAAGGTTTAAGCTGCTGCCGCCGTCTATAAACACGCGAGATACGTCAAATCCTGCGATAACCGCTGGTAGTATGAGTGCTGACTGCCCTGGTCGAGGAACTTGCTGTGGATGGTCCGCTATAGTGAAGCCAATGTCTTGCCCGGACCAGTTAAGGTACTCGACTGTTGGTGGAGGCATTTTTTCTGCCATAAACACCTATCGCGAGATTACTTTCTGAGTTCTATTGGATGGCCTTCCCTTCTGAATCATCGAGACCGCTCCGTTAGAGTTAGGATCAACGTAGGGCGGTGGTGGAGGTGCTGCCGCTATTCTGAGCTGATGTCGATTGTCGTCCGTAATCGCGGGAGGAGGTGGCAAGTGAATCTCACTCATGGGTTCTCGAGGATTTCTCTGTGCTGCCTGAGCATTAGCATGCCCTGCCCACCTTAACATTGCCTTGAAATTGCGACAATCTTTCTGCAGATGTCCTGACTGTCTTTTTCCGTTGCTATCGAGGAAAAAATGCATCTGACACGGCCCGTTCATCATCTCTTCGGGAGACACGAAAGGCCTCTGGAACCTTGGCCCACTATTTTGCCTATTGTTTCGAGAGTCATCTCTATTGTCGCCTCGTTGCTCATTGCTTCTCTGATAATCATCTCTGTTGTTTCCTCCGGTGTTTGCTCGGAAGCCTGCCGAAATTTGACATGGAGCATCATAGCTCGGGTACTGCCGAGGAAATCGTCGCCTTGGTTGATAGTTTCGACCGCGGTCTTCCTCTGGCGACCTATGCCGTTTGTTGTGAACAACATCTTCTCCATCTGCCCATCTGTTTGCTATTTCCATTAAAGCAGATACTGTTTTTGGATTGGTCCTCCCCAAACCCTCGACAAAATCTCCACGCCTGATTCCTGCGACAAACGCATCTATCGCTCTCTCGTCAGATATATTTTCTGCCGAGTTTTTGATGATGTTCCACCTTTGGATATATTTTCTCATTGGCTCGTCTGGCTTTTGTCGGCACGCTCGCAACTCCTCTAACGACGCAGGTTTCTTGCACGTGGACCAGAAGTTCTTGACGAACACGTCCTCGAAGCTCTCCCGGCTGTCGATAGATCCTGGAGGAAGTTTCTTTATCCACGATCGTGCGGCTCCACTCAAATGTACCTAGATGCTTTGCATAGCTGTTGCTCTGGTTCCTCCTGTGAGCTTCACTGTCTCGAGATAATCCACCAGCCAATCCTCTGGATCTTGAAGGCCGTCGAATTTCTTGAAGTTATCAGGTAACTTGAATCCTGAAGGAACTCGAGTTTTTCGAACTCTCCTCGTGAAGCACGGCAAGCCACACATATCCTCGTCGTTTAGCTATGGGGACTGCCGATGTTCCCTTCTGCTTTGTCGCGCTCTGTCGACCCTTGCTTGTGCTGTCGTGTCCCTTGCTCCACTTGGTCCTTCGGGAGCTGCTGCTGCTGCCGCAGGTCGTGGACTATTTTGCCTTGCTGTTCCTTCGGGAGGTGTCGACACAAACGCCGTCCCCATGGCTCCAACTCCTGCCATCGCCATGTTGTACAGTGCTTCCCTTGGATCTCCTGGGGGTGGCCTGGATGCAAGAATGAAAGCTTGTGTCGCCATATACCCAGCTTCTGGTGTCTTGGGGATGATATTCCCTCTCGTGTCTATCGACATAAAAGACATGTCGAGGTTTTGAACCAAGTGCTCTCTTTCTCCTTCAGGTATGTGTTGTAACCTTGATCTTGCTCTGTTTCGAGCCTCCCGGTGGCTATCACCCGAAGTTCTAGATTGTCGACTCAGTTCTACCCTTCGCCTACTTGATGCAGAGGCTGCCTCCTTTCTTCTGTTTAACTCCGCTGTCTGTTTTTCCAATTTCCTTGCGGCTCGTGCGAGCCTATATTGATATGCTTGTAATTCTTCAGGCGTGGCTGTGGTAGCCATTGGTTCTGAGCCATCCATAGCTCTTGCGGCTCTATCCCATGCTGCTTGTGGGAGTCGGACTCTGTCTCGCGGCTGTGGCCCGATATATTTATTGCCTAGGCCTCGTCACAAATCAGAGGGATCAACGTATGGATTTCCCAAATCGTCGAAAGCCTCAGATGTTTCTTCCTGATCATGACTTGGCTCTCCGATGACATAAATCTGATGATACTTTGCATTCAGATCTATGTTGGGTTTGGTGACACCATCATGAAGATTGGCGAAGACCTTGCCCACTGTAGTAGATTTGTCGATGAAGTCGTAGCTGTCGCCACTGCTTGAGCCATCGCTTATATAGGAGTCCGCAGATGACTCAAGCGACATATCGCTGAAGATCTTGGCAAGTTTTTCTCTTGCCCTGGTGCTGATGAAGTGTGATGACGAAGTTTCTTCCTCTCCTGATTCGGTTGACGATGTATAGCTTGAAAAATCGGAATCGACCGCCGACGATCCCGACGAAATCGGAATTTCGACACGATACGATCCCTCTTTCTCGACGCGAAAGTGAAATCTTCCGAACGTCATCTCCATAGGCTCCTCCAGATACGCATATGCATCCAAACGGGAGGGCGGGTTAGGAACAAAATCAACAAGACCAGTTGCGATCTGTTTACCTCGATCCATCGCGTTGCTTGCGGTTGATGAAGTCGACGATCTTGCGGTTGATGAAGTCGACGATCTTGAACGTGCCATCGAGATCAGATCCTTGACGCCTCTAGTTCCCACAGACGGCACCAATTGACAAGGTATCAACTTGTCAATGCCTACGGGCTGTAGACTAGGGTTTAGTTGGAAGTAGAGGGCAAGTAGATCTCGAAGGTTTCAGCCGAAAAGTACTCGACGATTATGAAAATTAGGGTTTGAGAGACAATGATTCGATGCTTTCTTCGTCCCTCGACTCCCCCTTATATAGGAGGCGGAGCCGAGGGATTCGTGTTGTACAAGTTACAGAGTCCGGGACGGTTTCTAACTCATCCCGCAAGATTACAAATAATGCTTCCTATTACAACTTCTAGCTTTCCTTAATAATATCTTGGGCTTCCGAATCTTCTTATTCTTCGGGCAGTGGGCCTTCAGTAAACCCCGGGTACTATCTTCGGCAGGCCCATTGGGGATGCCTATGTCACTTGGGGAGAACCAACCCAAAGACAGTATCAACATTGATGGACATAGCAAACAGGTGGGCAGATGGAGAAGATGTTGTTCACAATAAGCGGCACAGGTCGCCTGAAGAGGACCGCAGTCAAAATTTCCAAAATAGACGAAGATTCCCTTGGCAGTACTCAAGCTATGACGCTCCTGGCCAAATATTGGCTGGTTTCCGAGGAAATACTGGAGGAAGCAATAGAGATGAATATCAAAGGAGTAGCGAGCAGCGAGGCGACAATAGAGATGACTCCCGAAATAACAGGCAAAATAGTGGGCCAAGGTTCCAGAGACCTTTCGTGTCTCCCGAGGATATGATGAATGGGCCGTGTCAGATGCATTTTTATCTCGACAGCAATGGGAAGAGACAGTCAGGACATCTGCAGAAGGATTGTCGAAATTTTCAAGCAATGTTGAGATTTGCGGGGCAAGCCAATGCTCAAGCAACAAATAGAAATCCCCAAGGGCCCAGGTACACATACTTGTTATGGAGGTTACCTGGACCTAAGGGACCAATCACAGTCAAAGGAAGCTTCGCGTTAGCCGATAAATGTGACAAGGATTTTCATCGACTGTCAGAAACTTTCGGGATGCAAGCAGAATACATGGCGTCAAGGCTCACGACTGATCCCAATTCAGTCGGTGCGGTCTCAAAAATCGGCATCAGCTCAGAATAGCGGCAGCGCCACACCCACCTCCATATGTTGATCCCAATTCCAACGGTGCGGTCTCGATGATTCAGAAGGCTAGGCCGTCCAATAGAGCTCAGAAAGTAATCTCGCGACAGGTGTTTATGGCAGAAAAGATGCCTCCACCAACGATTGAGTACCTCAATTGGTCGGGACAGGACATTGGCTTCACAATAGCGGATCACCCGCAGCAAGTTCCTCGACCAGGGCAAGTCGGCCAAGACTTATCTTACCAAAGTAATTGCGTGGATTCGACGTATCTCGAGTATTCATAGATGGAGGCAGCAGTCTAAACCTTATGTATGCAGATACACTAAGGAAGATGAACATATCTCTAGCAAATCTGAAACCAACCGACACACGTTTCCATGGTATCACGCCAGAGAACCCGAGTTATCCGTTGGGGAAGATCAATCTCGACGTTCAGTTTGGGACCCGAGAAAATTATAGAATAGAAAGGCTGGAGTTTGAAGTCGTGGATTTCCTGTCGCAATATCACGCCTTGTTGGGACGACCAGCATATGCCAGGTTTATGGCGGTACCACATTACACATACTTGTTATGGAGGTTACCTGGACCTAAGGGACCAATCACAGTCAAAGGAAGCTTCGCGTTAGCCGATAAATGTGACAAGGATTTTCATCGACTGTCAGAAACTTTCGGGATGCAAGCAGAATACATGGCGTCAAGGCTCACGACTGATTATGATGTGCCGCCAGATGTAGGGAGGCCTAACAAAGAACCAACCTTTAACACTGCGAAAGATTCCAAGGAGGTGCAGATTCACCCGACAGATCCGAAGAAAACGACGTCCATCGCGACAGACATGGACCTCTCGTAGGAAAGTGCGCTCGTCGAGTTCCTCCGTGAGCACTGGAAAATCTTCGCATGGTGTCCAGCTGACATGCTAGGAGTACCCAGGGAACTTGCCGAGCACCACCTAAACTTGGATCCAATAGCGAGACCAATTAAACAACCTTTGCGGCGTTTTTCGGAACCAAACCGCAAAGCTATGCTGTCAGAGATTGATCGACTCAGAGAAGCTGGTTTTATTAAAGAGCTGCATACAGAGGCCACGTGGGTAGCAAACCCAGTGCTGGTCCCGAAGAAAAACACTAAAGTCCTTCGCATGTGTGTCGACTTTACGTGTCTTAACAAGCACTGTCCAAAGGATCACTTTCCCCTCCCAAGGATCGATCAAATTATCGACTCCACGGCAGGATGTGAACGTCTTTCCTTCCTGGACGCATACTCTGGTTATAACCAGATCAGGTTGAAAGAAGAGGATGAGGTCAAAACAGCGTTCATTACACCTTACGGCGTGTTTTGCTACAAAACAATGCCTTTTGGTCTGAAAAATGCGGGAGCAACATATCAGCGGATGATGCAGAAGTGTTTAGCAACACAGATTGTGAAAAACGTACAAGTGTACATTGACGATGTCGTCATAACGTCAAAAAAGGGGACAACGCTGATCGAGGACTGTCGAGGCGGTTCCTCGGCAATGCCCACCATGAGGGGCTTGGGTTTTAGAGAAAGGCGACGACGGAAGTTCCGGGAGCGAGGCGGTACACGACGTACCCAGGTTCACGTCCCCGCGGTGGAGGATCGCTACGTCCTGCTAGCAATCCAGTATATGAATATATGGGTACAGGGGGCCGCCATAGGTGGAGTTGTTGGATCTAGTCTAGTTCTAATCCGCGGGTTGCGGTTTCTAGGCGTGTCGCCTCTATGATTTATGTTTCTGATTGTGTGTCCCTAAGGGGTGCCCCTGCCTGGCTTTATATATCAGCCAAGCTAGGGTTTACAAGAGTCCTAGTAGGATTCGTGTTGGAGTCTTCTTTCCTTGTAGTCCAAGTTGAGGTGCGTGCAGGTCCATCTTGTCGAGTCCTTGTGCTGATCCAGCTTCATAGTTTGTATCGGGTATGGCAATGTCGAGTACCCGAAGGGTTATGCCCACGTCAGTAGCCCCCGAGTGTCTGGCCGAAGTGAAGCTTCGGGCAGGGACTCAAGTTGCATTCGCCGAATGTCTTGATCATCTGTTGAATCTTGTGCTTGATGTAGAGTCGAAGTTCCTTTCTGTCGGGTGCGCGAAGCGCTCCCGATGGGAGTAGCCCCCGAGTCTATGGGCGGGTGCTGCAGCCACGCATAGACTCAAGTTGTACTACTTGAAGATCTTGATTGTTGATGCCGACGTCTTCAAGTTTATTCTTCTTTGTTGGCGAGGTTGCCATATTTTTTTATCGGGTGCGCGACTAGCGCTCCCGATGGGAGTAGCCCCCGAGCCTGTAGATAAATATGAAATAGTTATGTATAGGGTGTAAAAAATGCTAAGTTAAATACCGTACACGTCCTCGAGTTCCGAGAACATGATGCTGATGATTCTGATGATGTCATCGATAGAGGGGTTGATGATTTGGCCCATAGGAGCCGATGATTCAGATGATAGCCCAGAAGAGCCGATGATTGGGATGATGGCCTATAGGAGCCGATGATTTAGATGATAGCCCAGAAGAGCCGATGATTGTGATGATGGCCCATAGGAGCCGATGATTCAGATGATAGCCCAGAAGAACCGATGATTGGGATGATGGCCCATAGGAGCCGATGATTCAGATGATGGCCCATAGGAGCCGATGATTTTTATCGGGTGCGCGTCCAGCGCTCCCGATGGAAGTAGCCCCCGAGTGTGGGCACTGATGCTTGCAACCGTGAATAAACTCAAGTCGAAATAGGTGTTTTGGCTACTTCATCCAAGTGTTTGGATTGCGTAGTCGAGACCTTTTGTTCGGTAGATACATGTATATGTACTTTTACCGTGTTAATGCCGTTGGCAAATTTTGAAGGAGCAAATCTTAATTGCCCGTTAGATGTATGTATACTAGTTGGTCAGCAAATCATTATGAGTGATCAGCTCGTGTTGCAGGTTTTGCTAAACCTGTTGTATGCGCAACTTTGCTTTCAACCGATTGTAAGTCTTGACCGTGGGTCGTTTTCATACGTGTTTCATGATCCTTGCTATCTGCGGCACTCTTTGAGGCATCTATAGCAAAGGAAAAGAGAAAGGTCCCTGTTGCTTCATGATCCTTGCTATTTGCTGAAGGAGATATGCCCAAGAGGCAATAATAAAAGTGGTTATTATATATCTTTATGTTTATGATAAATGTTTATATATCATGCTATAATTGTATTAACCGAAACATTAGTACATGTGTGATATGTAGACAACAAAGAGTCCCTAGTATGCCTCTTAACTAGCTTGTTGATCAATGGATGATTAGTTTCATAATCATGAACATTGGATGTTATTAATAACAAGGTTATATCATTATATGAATGATGTAATGCACACACCCAATTAAGCATAGCATAAGATCACGTCATTGAGTTATTTGCTATAAGCTTTCGATACATAGTTACCTAGTCCTTATGACCATGAGATCATGTAAATCACTTATACCGGAAAGGTACTTTGATTACACCAAACGCCACTGCGTAAATGGGTGGTTATAAAGGTGGGATTAAGTATCTGGAAAGTATGAGTTGAGGCATATAGATCAACAGTGGGATTTGTCCATCCCGATGACGGATAGATATACTCTGGGCCCTCTCGGTGGAATGTCGTCTAATGTCTTGCAAGCATATGAATAAGTTCATAAGAGACCACATACTACGGTACGAGTAAAGAGTACTTGTCAGGAGACGAGGTTGAACAGGGTATAGAGTGATACCGATGATCAAACCTCGGACAAGTAAAATATCGCGTGACAAAGGGAATTGGTATCGTATGTGAATGGTTCATTCGATCACTGAAGTCATCATTGAATATGTGGGAGCCATTATGGATCTCCAGATCCCGCTATTGGTTATTGGTCGGAGTGAGTACTCAACTATGTCCGCATAGTTCGCGAACCGTAGGGTGACACACTTAAGGTTTGATGTTGAAATGGTAGAACTTGAATATGGAATGGAGTTCGAATATTTGTTCGGAGTCCCGGATGAGATCCCGGACATCACGAGGAGTTCCGGAATGGTCCGGAGAATAAGATTCATATATAGGAAGTCATAATCCAAGTTTGGAAATGATCCGGTGCATTTATGGCAGGTTCTAGAAGGTTCTAGAAAAGTCCGGAAGAAATCACCATGGAAAGTAGAGTCCCGGAGGGACTCCACCTTGCATGGCCAGCCAACCCTAAAGGGGAGGAGTCCAAGGTGGACTCCCCAAGGGTGGCCGGCCAACCCCCCTCATGGAAGGGGGGAATCCCACCCCAAGTGGGATTCCCACCTTGGGTAGGTTTCCCTACACATGGAAGGTTTTTGGTTCGGGTCTTATTCGAAGACTTGTAGTCCAACACTTGGGGCTTCCACCTATATAATGAGGGGCATAGGAGAGGGGGCTGACTACCACAAGCCCATAGCTTGGCCGCACCCATAGGTGGCCGGCCACCCCCTCTCCCAAACCCTAGCCGCCCCCTCTCTCCTCCTCTTCTCCCGCACGCTTAGCGAAGCTCCGCCGGAGATCTCCACCGCCACCGCCACCACGCCGTCGTGCTGCCGGATTCAAGGAGGAGCTACTACTTCCGCTGCCCACTGGAACGGGGAGAAGGACGTCGTCTTCATCAACACCGAACGTGTGACCGAGTACGGAGGTGCTGCCCGATCGTGGCACCGTGATCAAGATCTTCTACGCGCTTTTGCAAGCGGCAAGTGATCGTCTACCGCAGCAATAAGAGCCTACTCTTATAGGCTTTGGAAATCTTCAAGGGTTAGTCTTGATCATCCCCTCGTTGCTCCCGTCTTCTAGATTGCATCTTGGCTTGGATTGCGTTCTCGCGGTAGGAAAATTTTTGTTTTCTATGCAACGAATCCCTACAGTGGTATCAGAGCCGTGTCTATGCATAGATGGTTGCACGAGTAGAACACAATGGTTTTGTGGGCGTTGATGCTCTTGTTATCTTTAGTTTGAGTACTTTGCATCTTTGTGGCATAGTGGGATGAAGCGGCTCGGACTAACTTTACATGACCGCGTTCATGAGACTTGTTCCTCGTTCGACATGCAACTTGTATTGCATAAGAGGCTTTGCGGGTGTCTGTCTCTCCTACTATAGTGAAGATTCAATTTACTCTTCTATTGACAACATTAGTATCACCGTTGTGGTTCATGTTCGTAGGTAGATTAGATCTCTCTCGAAAACCCTAAACCACGTAAAATATGCAAACCAAATTAGAGACGTCTAACTTGTTTTTGCAGGGTTTGGTGATGTGATATGGCCATGATGTGATGATGAATATGTATGAGATGATCATTATTGTATTGTGGCAACTGGCAGGAGCCTTATGGTTGTCTTTAAATTTCATGTTGAGTAGTATTTCAAAGTAGTTGTAATAGTTGCTACATGAGGTGAACAACCATGAAGACGGCACCATTGACCTTGACGCTACGCCGACGATGATGGAGATCATGCCCGTTGATGATGGAGATCATGTCCGTGCTTTGGAGATGAAGATCGAAGGCGCAAAGACTAAAGGGCCATATCATATCACATATGTTGCATGTGATGTTAATCCTTTATGCATCTTATTTTGCTTAGATCGCGACGGTAGCATTATAAGATGATCCCTCACATTAATATCAAGATAATAAAGTGTTCTCCCCTCGTATGCACCGTTGTACAGTTCGTCGTTTCGAAGCATCTCGTGATGATCGGATGTGATAGATTCAACGATTACATACAACGGGTGTAAGCCATGTTGCACACGCGGAATACTTGGGTTTGCTTGACGAGCCTAGCATGTACAGACATGGCCTTGGGACAACGGAAACCGAAAGGTTAAACACGAGTCATATGGATGATATGATCAACATGATTGATGTTCACCATTGAAGCTACATCATCTCACGTGATGATCGGTTTTGGTGTAGTGGATTTGGATCGTGTACCACTTAACAACTATGAGGGATGTTGTATTAAGTGGGAGTTCATCAGTAATTAGATTAAAACATGAACTAATTATCATAAACATAGTCTGAGTAGTATTTTGTATTAATTTTGTAGTATTGGCATCCGCTTTCTACCATGCACTAGTCTTGTTATTGAGATAGAAATACTGTTAAAATCTGACAAGAAACTTTACGGATTGGTACCGTATTGTTAAAGAATCAAGTATTGATTAAGTCCTATTGCAAACTTTTAGTAAACCTCACATTGTTGATTCAAAGAGCTATGGTTTCAATTAGTACCTAAAGTTATCTTGTCTCCGTAAAACTTGAAGTTCAAATTTGTTTGAAAAGTAAGGAGCTGAAAATTTAGTTTTCAGAAATAATCAAGGCATGAGATATATGTGATATCTAAGACCTTATTGCAAGATGATAGAATATAGATTTGGTGAGACTACATAAACTCATAAGTTTTATGGGAATGTATGAAGGTTGAAGACGCCAGGCGTCACAATCCTCCAACTATTGGGGCACTAACAATATTCGCATATCCATGAAATAATCGTCCTTAGTATGCACCGTTGCTATGACTCGTCGTTTCGAAGCATCACGTGATGATCGGGTGTGATAGATTCTACGTGTGCATACAATGGGTGCAAGCCAGATTTGCATATGTGAATACTAAGGTTAAAACTTTACGAGCCTAGCATGTACAGACATGGTCTCGGAAAGTCGTCATGATGTAAATGGATAAAATTATGAGTGAAATTGTTCATCATATTACAAAGTTACTAATAGTGAAATCTGAAACACTTGTCATATGATGATCAACTTAAAGTAAGAACCTCAAGGTTATTGGTATTTGACCAACAAACCTAGAAGTTAATAATGTTAAAGTGTTTTTCTGAATAATGAGGAAAGCTAAAAGAGAAACTGCAAAAGATATTTTGGCAAAAAGAAAAGAAAAGACTAGAAAGTCTAGCTCAGGTGTATATAAATGATATACATGTTATGGTTGTATTCCTAGTTAAGTCACACTATGAAATTCTTGGGTATTAGTACTATATTGGTTGGTATGAAGTGTCATACAAAACAACGCAATACAAGAATACAATGGCCTAAGTGACTGACAAGGAATATGATAGGAATGCACGTCTGGAACAAAATAAAGTGTTATTATGTTCGTCGTTAGCATTCTATCTAGCCCTTAGAATTTATAATAAAGAACTTAATAATTGTTATTTTGCTCTGGTCAAATGAAAACAATAAGTTGTTCAAATTATGACATTACTCCATGTATGATGGATAAGTTATTATAAATCTTAATGGTGAAACACACATACATAACACTGACGCTAAAATGCCATAAGGCAAATGATTTGAATTCCACTTATTTGTGGAACCGCTATTTAGGTCATGTTAGAAAGGAACGCATGAAGAAACTCCATGTAAATGGATTTTTGGAGTCATTTGATTTTTGAATCATTTGGTGCTTGCAAATCTTTTCTAAAGAGAATGATTAAAATACCGTTCATAGGCCAAGAGTTGAACGGGCAACTAACTTAGTGAAAAATACATGATGATGTATGTGGTTCACTGGGCATAGTTGTGTGCGGGAGATTCTTCTACTTCATGAAAACTTTCAACAATGAATTGAGTATATATATGTGGATATATTCAATAAGGAAGAAGTTTGAAACATTTGAATGGATTCAAATAAATTTCAGCATGAAGTGGAAATCATCGTAATAGAAAAATCAAATATCTATGATTGGATCATGGTGAAAATATTTGAATTACGAGTTTTAGCGAACATCTAAGAGAGTCATGAAATTGTTCTACAACTCACATTTCTTGGAGCATCATAATGATGATATAGTATCCGAGAAATGTATCCAAGCCTTGTTGGATTAATGATGAGATAAAATATTATGACGCCATTATATTTTTGTGGATTATGCTTTAGTGACTACCGCTTTTACACTGAATAGAGCATCATCATGATCCGTTGAAATGACACCATACAAGTTATGGTATGGGTATAAACCCTAATAGTCCTTTCTTTAAATTTTGGTCTAAAAGTTAACAACCAAAATCGGATGAATGTCTTTGTTGGTTATCCCAAAGAATTGATTGGGAATTCTTTCCACTATGAAGTAAACGACAAAAGTGTTTGTTAATGTTACTTGCTTATTTCCAAGAAATTGTTTTCTAGCGAAGTATTTGAGTGGGAGGACAATAGAACTTGATAAGGTTTATGAACCTGAGCATAATGATCAGAGTAGCGCAGCATCGAAAATTGGTTCCGGAAACAGCCATGACGAACATGGCTCCCATGACTACAAAGTGTTTTAGCCATGGAGATCGAAGTAAATATTGAACCTTGTAGGTATGGTTTACTTTGTGATCAAATAAATGATTTGTGAACAAAGGATTGATTTTGAACAATGATAAACCAACTACAAACAAAGAAGTTATGATGGGCCCTGACTCCGTTAAAATGGCTATATGCCATGAAATCCAAGATAGATAAATATTTTTTGAAAGTAAATGGATCTATAAAATTGATGGACTTGGATGGAATATCCTTAAAGAAGCTCGACTTGTTGAAAAATTGTTTACGACAAAGTTCAAAGAGTTGACTACGATAAGATTAGATCTTCCGTAGCAATGCTTATAGTCTATGTGGATTATTCTAGTAATCACTACATATTTCTTTTATGAGATATGCTAGTAGGATGGCAAAATACACTACTTAACAGAAGTGTGTATTAAAGGTGTATACAAGATATAACCAAGAGTTTTGCTGGTCCGTGGAATACTAGATAGGTATACGAACTTCAATTGAATGAAGTAAGTATCGCAGAGTTGGAATCTTCACCAGATGAAATAGTCAAAGAGTTTTTTATTTCATCAGAGACGATGAAGAGGCTTGCATTTGCAAGAAATTAAGTGGGAGCGCTGAGACATATTTATAATACTTATGTAGAAGACATATAGTTGGTTATAAATAATGTAATTACATACTTGATTAAAAGGTTTCATTGAAAAATTAACTTCAATGAAAGTGATATGGACTGAAACAAATTTTGTGTCAAGATCTATGAAGATAGATTGACACACATAATATGTTCAAGTCAAAGTACATAGAATGGATATTGAAATAGTTCAATATAAAAATATTAAGAAAATATTCTTGTCATGTTAAGTTTTAACAAGACTTGAGTGTATCTGACACTCAATGAGTAAAAACACATGAGTGATTATAGATCACGAATAATATGTACACAATCAGATGTCATGTGCTATAAAGTGTTATGAGCATATACCAGAATGATTCATATGATGATCATTGGACGACAGTAAGAATATTCTTGAGTACTTTAGAAGAACTAAGGATATATATATAGTTTTGTATGGGAAATGACAAACAAATCGCTGTAAGATGTTGCACCGATATTTGTTTTGTCACATATGAAAATAAAATTTCAATCTCAAATTAGACTAAGTGTTGTTTAAAAGGTAGCACGATGAGCTAGAATTTGTCTATGCTAGATTTAGAAGAGTTCTAAATATTATGACGGATTCTACAAAAGAAGGCAGAATATGTCATTGTTTTGACAATGACAAAGGATGTTAAAGTCAAGAGGTTCTTTGAGAACTTGGTGTAGTTCCGACAGAGTCAGAACTTCGAAGCTATATTGTGTGTGACAATATTAGTAACATATTTCAGACCGCGGAATTAAGGTTCCACCAGAAGACCAAACATATTTAATGACGACTCATTTGGAAATGAGTGATGCGTTGAGACGCAAATGAATTACAAAATACATACGCTTCTGAGCATGTCAGATCCGTTGACTAAAACCTCTCCCGTGAGCAAAACATGATAAAACACCAGAAGGCCAAGGTGTTATATCTTTACAAATGTAAACTAGATTATTGACTCTAGTGCAAGTGGGAGACTGAAGGAGATATGCCCAAGAGGCAATAATAAAAGTGGTTATTATATATCTTTATGTTTATGATAAATGTTTATATATCTTGCTATAATTGTATTAACCGAAACATTAGTACATGTGTGATATGTAGACAACAAAGAGTCCCTAGTATGCCTCTTAACTAGCTTGTTGATCAATGGATGATTAGTTTCATAATCATGAACATTGGATGTTATTAATAACAAGGTTATATCATTATATGAATGATGTAATGGACACACCCAATTAAGCATAGCATAAGATCACGTCATTGAGTTATTTGCTATAAGCTTTCGATACATAGTTACCTAGTCCTTATGACCATGAGATCATGTAAATCACTTATACCGGAAAGGTACTTTGATTACACCAAACGCCACTGCGTAAATGGGTGGTTATAAAGGTGGGATTAAGTATCCGGAAAGTATGAGTTGAGGCATATGGATCAACAGTGGGATTTGTCCATCCCGATGACGGATAGATATACTCTGGGCCCTCTCGGTGGAATGTCGTCTAATGTCTTGCAAGCATATGAATAAGTTCATAAGATACCACATACTACGGTACGAGTAAAGAGTACTTGTCAGGAGACGAGGTTGAACAAGGTATAGAGTGATACCGATGATCAAACCTCGGACAAGTAAAATATCGCGTGACAAAGGGAATTGGTATCGTATGTGAATGGTTCATTCGATCACTGAAGTCATCGTTGAATATGTGGGAGCCATTATGGATCTCCAGATCCCGCTATTGGTTATTGGTCGGAGTGAGTACTCAACTATGTCCGCATAGTTCGCGAACCGTAGGGTGACACACTTAAGGTTTGATGTTGAAATGGTAGAACTTGAATATGGAATGGAGTTCGAATATTTGTTCGGAGTCCTGGATGAGATTCCGGACATCACGAGGAGTTCCGGAATGGTCCGGAGAATAAGATTCATATATAGGAAGTCATAATCCAAGTTTGGAAATGATCCGGTGCATTTATGACATGTTCTAGAAGGTTCTAGAAAAGTCCGGAAGAAATCACCATGGAAAGTAGAGTCCCGGAGGGACTCCACCTTGCATGGCCAGCCAACCCTAAAGGGGAGGAGTCCAAGGTGGACTCCCCAAGGGTGGCCGGCCAACCCCCCTCATGGAAGGGGGGAATCCCACCCCAAGTGGGATTCCCACCTTGGGTAGGTTTCCCTACACATGGAAGGTTTTTGGTTCGGGTCTTATTCGAAGACTTGTAGTCCAACACTTGGGGCTTCCACCTATATAATGAGGGGCATAGGAGAGGGGGCTGACTACCACAAGCCCATAGCTTGGCCGCACCCATAGGTGGCCGGCCACCCCCTCTCCCAAACCCTAGCCGCCCCCTCTCTCCTCCTCTTCTCCCGCACGCTTAGCGAAGCTCCGCCGGAGATCTCCACCGCCACCGCCACCACGCCGTCGTGCTGCCGGATTCAAGGAGGAGCTACTACTTCCGCTGCCCGCTGGAACGGGGAGAAGGACGTCGTCTTCATCAACACCGAACGTGTGACCGAGTACGGAGGTGCTCCGAGATTCATCATTCCTCCGACTTCATTCAGCTCGGATCCGAAGAGAATCTTGAAGAGCTTCAAAACTTTTACTTGATTCCGGGTTCATTCACTCGAAAGTCCTTCATCTTCAGATTGGGTATGGCAATGGAGATTCCGCTTTTCCCGCGCACAACCTCCTTATTTCCCGCGCTAAATTTTCGCAGATGCAAATCTTTAGCCGGAATTTTCGGGAGTGCGTGGTTAAGTTACCTCCACGTCGTTTTACCGCACTTGACCTAAGGCACGTGTCATCCATCTAACGGTGCGACCGTTCCGTTTCCACTGTCGGATCCGAATCCCAAATCTCCGCGTGTGGCCTATAAATACCCCGCGGCTCGGTAATTCTTCATTCTTTCACCTCTCCTCACCACTTCATCTTCCTCCTCGCGCCGCGCCGCCCGACGGATCTCATCTCCGGCGAACCTCGCCACGGTGAACTCCGCGCGCAGCCAGTCCAAGCCTCTCCTCGCGCCAAGACCCCTTCGGTTGAACGGGAAAACCTTCCCGCCGCCGATTCGTGGTCACGCGAGGTGATTTCCTGCAAGTCCGGCGACCTCGACTTCACCGGAGCTCCGTCGAGCCACCGCGCCATTAACGGTACGTGCGCCGGCCTCGTAGAAGACAAACTTAGTGTAGATCCGGATACTCAAATAATTTGCATGGGCACAGCCGGAAGCATGCCACTTGATTCATCGCACTGTACTGGTAGCTCTCCGAGTAGCCCGGATCCCAATCCATTAGAACCAATATGTCCGGATCCCATAGCATACCTGCCACCATATGTTTTCGACATTAGGTTAGCTCAACCGTTTTCCGCATCTTCCAGCACCGCTCCAGGCCGGATCCCCTCCCTCAAAGAGCTTCCAGAAGAACTCGAGGGACAAGCTAGGATGGCAGCCAAAGTACAAGAGGTGGAAAACAAGAAGGCTTCCAAGGCCCGGAGCCGTGAGGGGGTGCGGGGCCAATGGTGGCCCTGCGAGACAACTGACGCGGAGCTCCGGGAGCTTCAGAACGAAGGCATGATCTCCGAGCATTGGAGTTTCACGCGCGACTCCGACATTCCCAATCCCGACGCGGACGAACGCGTCATGACAAAGGCGTGGGTCGAGCGCGGATTATCTCTCCCTTGCTCGGAGTTCTACCTCTCCGTCCTCAACACGTATGGGCTCCAGCCCCACAACATCTGCCCCAACTCCTACCTCCTGCTCTCGAACTTCGCAACTCTCTGCGAAGGGCATCTCGGAATCCGACCCGACATCAAGCTATGGCAATTCTTTTTCCGAGTGAAGAAGGAGACGAAGGACAAGGCCATGCTCAACTGCGGGAGCATGACTTTCATGCTCTGACCTGGCCGTATGTATCCTCCTCACGACTCCCACGAATCCGTCCGGTACTGGAACGCCGGATGGTTTTATGTGAAGAACGCGTCAGTTCCGAACGTCCACGATGGACTCCCACCCTTCAGCAACACGCCTCCGGAAGAATTGGCGAGCTGGAGTTTCATCCCCACGCTTGCCCAAACACCCATACTGGAGAAGGCCGCGCGAAGGATTTCCTGGTTAGTTCATGATGGACTGACCGGAGCCCAGCTCACTCTCAGCTGGTTTTCCCGGAGAATCCAGCCTTTGCGCTACAACGCACGCCTGATGTGCGCTTATACTAAGGCGGACGATCTCCTCCGAGTCACTCGCCACGATCTTCCGGCCGACTCCCTTAAGAGAAGGTTCAAGACGTTGGTGAAGATTCCTAGGGGCCAACAGGTCCCGGAACTGATCAAGGATATCAGCACACACGACAAATGTCCTCCGGTAAGCACTTAATCCTTCGCATTCCTTTGTCCTTTCACAATCTTCTAAGTTTTTAACTTGTTCTGCTCACCCTTTTCGCAGCTTGACTCTTTGGCGGAAGAAAACCTTCGCACCATACTCCGAGTTCCCGTCAGCGGTGAATCGGTGGAAGAGGATCCGGAGGACGCTGAAGAGGAAGAAGAACGAGTGCCCCGAAAGGCTGCTCCCCGACCTTCAAAGCGTCCCCGCGCCCAAGTCTCTGGCTCCAACGCCGGAGGCAGCGGCGAGGCTTCCGCCAAGAAACCCCGGGCAACCAAACCACCTCCGCTTGACTCCAGGAAAGCGGAGCGCCAGCGCCTGAAGATGCTTTCGACAGCAGGGAAACCTTCACGTCCCAACATTCCGGGCGCAGCGTAAGCTTCCGAGTAACATGCGCTGTTTATCTTTGGTAAGCTGTGTTATGTATATTTTCCTTTTACTTGCTCACAGGAATCCGAACCCTACCACCGCGCGGACCAACGTTCAGGAGCATATCACTAAGTATATGCAGAAGAAGTCTCCCGCCGTTGGTCCTTCGACGCCAGTTCCGCCGAGCGCTCCTCAAGCCCCCCTGCAACCTTCTCCTCCTCCTGCGGACCAGTCCCCGACTCCTGCCGCACCCACTCCACCGGAAGTAATTCCGGTTAGCAGCGACAGAGTGAGCGGAGATGGCTCCGGCGGCAAGGGTCCCATCAATGACGAAACTGAAGGACAAAAACAAGGGGAGGCAGAAGTCAATTCCTCCGGCAAAGTTGAAGCCTCCACAGGTGATATGGTCGTTTTCCCCAAAAACTTTGGAGATCCGGCTGATCTTACTTCCACCCCGAAAGCCTATGCCACGAAGTTTTTTAACAAACTAACGGAGGCGGAGAAGTGGGAGCTGGAGCAAGACTTGCTCAACGCTATGCTGAACAATGCCTGGGGCAAACCGGACGTTGAAACGTCGGAGATCCAGGACGCCAAGAAAAACATTGGCGAATTCTTCGACAAGCTTGTTTGCAAGCAAAAGGTAACTCCCCAGTAGCCCCCAAGTATTTAGGCGGAAACTTTATCAGTTAGCGTCTGAATACTTTTAGAGAACCTAATCTGAAAGGAAAAATTTTTAAATGTCGTGGTAGCCCCCAAGCATGATGGCGGAAAAAATTTCCAGCGACAAAACCATGACGGCGGAACTCACTCCATTTCTAACTGTGTTTGCAGGAACAAAAAGCCCTGCATTATGAGTTGCACAAAAACATTGCGCTGCAGCGTCGTGTGACAATCAGCCAGGCGGAGAAAATCCAGCACTTTCAGGCGGAGAATGCGGCTCTGAAGAAACAACTCTCAGAAGCTCAAGGTTGGTTTCCGATCATCTGACGATTGCTGGTTATGTCCTGCACTTTCCGATTTTGATGCTTTGTAAAACTATGAGCAGGTGCCTCTTCTTCTCTTGCTGCAGCTTCCTCCGAGTTGGAGACTCTACGTGCTGCACACAAGAATCTTGAAGCCAAACTCGCAGTAACAGAACAGAAACTCTCTGAGAAGAACTCGGAGCTTATTCGAAAAACTGGTGAGTTTGAGCTGAAAAGACAGACTGACAGCGACATCATCTAGAAGCAGCAAAAAGAGATTGGAGGTCTCCGCAAATATATGGAAACAGCAGAGAGCTGCTGGGACCTGCTCAACTCCGACGTCATGGGTATGTCCTCAAAACTTGTACGATAGCATGTGTGTAACTTGTTGTATTTAACAAGATTTGCATCTTTCAGATCCACTCGGATATGATGAGGAACGTCGGAGCCAGTTCCCGCGCGATGACCTGCTTCAGCTTGCCGGAGAAGACTGCAAGGATCTCATCTCCGCCTCTAGGAAAATCTGCCATAACCTCAACATTAAGAAGAGCTGAGTCTGCGATGTGCGCAAGCTCATCAAGAGGATGGATTTGCTTCCGGAGCTGGTTGTGGACCTGCAATCCTCTTCAGCACGGGGTGCGGCTGCCATGTCCTTGGCTATGTGCTTAGCGCACAATCCGAGCTTAAACCTGGACCTGGTAACTTCTGGCGTTCCTCCGGAATGCAATGTCAATGCGCTGCTTGACGCGGTTAGCGGCTATGATACACGCATTACTCGGAGGATCTGCCATGATGAATTTTATGAGAAGGTGGTTCTTCCTGCTGACGAACCTCTCGAAGCTGAGCAATTGGAGGATCGCAAAGCGGAAAACAGACCCACCCAATCCGGAAGCCAGTATACATGGACAAGCTCGAAGGACCAAGGTGGCGCTGCTTCTCCGACTGCAGCTGGAGCGGAAGAGGATGAAGATGTCTCTTCGCCTGCCAAGGACGCAGAGAAAAGAACTCCGGCTGACGCAGAGGAGACTGATGCCAACGTGGAAACTTCTCCGGTTAAGGAGAAGTAAAAACTTAGTCCTGCGGAAAAAACAATGCATCATTTTGGCCCCAGCGAGGGTTTGTAATATAACTTTAATTCTTAAGTATCTAGGGACGAAACAATTATGCGTGGGCGGAAAACTTATCCTGCTATCCGTTAGAATTATTTGCATGTTTCGTTTGTTTTAAAGCAAGTGCTGGTTTGTTAATTTCCGGCTTACTCATTTGACCTTCCACGAGCCGGAAAACCTTTGGCCGGAAACGCTCGCCTGCGGTGACGAAGCCCAATGGCGTCCGTCCATAACCGCGGAAACAAGCCCCCAGCCTAGGTGCCGGAAGTCGCTACCAGGAATCCACGAGTTCGCAACGAAAAAAATTTCCACCAGAAAACTTAAGCTTACGTCCTAAAGGACGATTTTGAAAATCACAACTTTCATACACGCCTAGGCGGAAACATCCAGCTCTGCGGTTTTAGTCGGAAAAACATACACGATCTAAAATGAACAAGTAAAGGAGGTAAAAGACTCAAAGAGTGAACCATAAGCTTTATTTCATTGATCATGTATAACTATTACAGAGTTTGTAACTCGGAAAAAATATGCTAAGTGTAGAAAGGACGTAGCTGTGCGATGTTCCAAGGGCGATCTGTCTCGTCGTAGATGTCATCCGGATCCTCACGCTTGCGTTTCCGGTGCCAATTAGCAGGTCTATCCTTCAGCTCACGGAAATCAACAAGGTAGTATGACCCGTTATGAAGCACTTTGCTAACGACGAAGGGTCCTTCCCAAGGAGATTGCAGCTTATGGTCTTTCACCTGTCGAAGGCGGAGGACCAGGTCTCCTACCATGAAGGAGCGATTCCGAACTCGACGACTGTGATAGCGTCGGAGCTTCTGCTGGTAAATGGCGGAGCGCTGGTCGGCTAAGTTCCGAGCTTCCTCGATCAGGTCCACAGATAGCTGTCTGGCCTCGTCAGCTGTTTCTTCATTGTAGGCGGAAACTCGCGGTGAATCGTGGATGATGTCAGAGGGAAGCACGGCTTCGGATCCGTATACCAGGAAAAATGGGGTGAACCCTGTTGATCTGTTAGGGGTAGTTCGTAAACTCCACAAAACAGCTTCCAACTCATCAGCCCAGGCACCAGCTGCTCGTCGCAGCGGTTCTTCAAGGCGCGGTTTAATTCCTGATAATATTAGGCCGTTAGCCCTTTCAACCTGACCATTGGATTGTGGGTGAGCCACAGAGGCAAGGTCCAGCCGAATCCCTACTGTCTCACAATAATCCTTCAATTCTCCCTGTGCGAAGTTTGTGCCATTGTCTGTGATTATGCTGTGTGGGATGCCGAATCGCATCACGAGGCTGTAGACAAATTTTAGTGCAGTAGCACCATCGGCTTTCCTCACTGGCTTTGCCTCGATCCACTTGCTGAATTTGTCAACAGCGACCAGAAGGTATTCAAAACCGCCAGGAGATGATCTTTTTAACTTACCAACCATATCAAGCCCCTGCATCGCAAACGGCCAGGTGATAGGTATGGTCTTCAGCTCTTGGGCTGGAGCGTTTGGTTGAGTAGCGTAGTATCGACAACCTCGGCAGGTCTTGACTATTTTGTCAAGATCTTCTTTAGTCATGGAGCCGGTAAAACCTAGCCGAAAAGCTTTTGCAACGAGTGACCTGGAAGCGGCATGATGCCCGCAGTCCCCTGCATGGATCTCTCTGAGGATTTCAATGCCATCTTGATTGGAGACGCATTTGAGAAATACCCCTGTTGCACTTCGTTTGTAGAGCTGTCCATCAACAATTGTGTAGGATCTTGCTCGTCTGACGATCTGTCACGCGAGGACCTCGTCCTCTGGCAACTTTTGATCGATGAGGTAGTCCAGGAAAGGCTGTGTCCAAGCCGGAATGATAGCCATCACTTCCCTAGCCGGAGATACTGCCACTTCTGGGTTTTCCGGGTTAGCGCCCTTAACTGAGGGTATCCGGAGATGCTCCAGGAAAATGCCAGGCGGAATTTGCTTCCTGCCGGATCCGAGCTTGGATAGCATGTCTGCCGCTGTGTTATCGTCTCTCCTGACGTACTTGACTTCGTATCCGAGGAAGCACTTGGCGATCTCGTCAACTTCGTCTCTGTAGGCCGCCATGACGGAGTTTCGGCGTTCTGTGTTCCGGCCACTTGTTGTGCCACCAGGTCGGAATCTCCACAGCATATAATGTGCTTGATCCCGATTTCCTTAGCGATGCGCAGACCATGTAGTAGAGCCTCGTATTCCGCCATGTTGTTTGTAGCCAAGTGGATCTCGCAGAACATACTGCAGCTTCTTCTCCCAGGGGACTTCAGGTGACTCCGGCTCCCCGAGCCTTGATGCTGCTTGGATCCATCGAAGTGCATGACCCATGTTTCTGGTTCCGGCTCCAGACTTGCATCCGGAGCTTCTGTCCAATCTGCGACGAAATCTGCCAAGACTTGGGATTTAACCGTAATCCTAGGCTTGTAAGCGATGTCGAAGGCGGATAATTCGATGCCCCATTTAGCCGTACGTCCTGTTGCGTCAGCGGTGGTGAGAATTGTTGACAGCGGAGCCTTGCTCACAATCAAGTTATCGGGTGCTCTTGGAAGTAATGTCTCAGCTTCCGGCTGCCTAGGAACACTCCATAAGCTAGCTTCGAAAGTGAGGGTATCTTTGCTTTGACTTCGTCGCACTCGCTAATGTAATAGATGTCTTTGGACGTCATATTCATGACCTTCTTCCTTTCGCTCCACCACGATGACGAGGCTGATGACTTTGTTAGTGGCTGCCGAGATAAAGGAGCATCGGCTCGACTCGCTGGGCTGCCAAGATAGGTGGGGAGGTGAGTATTTCCTTCAACCCCGAAGAGCTGCGTGGCTGCGTCGTCCTGCATTTAATTTGTCTGCTTTCTTCAGCAGCTTGTACAAAGGTAGCGCCTTCTCGCCAAGACGGCTAACAAACCCATCGATTGTTGCGACGCAACCAGCTAGTCGTTGCACATCTTTGAGACAAGTTGGCCATTTGATACACAGGATTGCCTTGATCTTTTCCGGTTAACCTCAATGCCTCGTGAGAGACTATGAAGCCAAGGAGTTTTCCTACCGCACGCCAAAGACGCACTTCAGCGGATTCAACATCATCTTGTACCTGCGGAGGTTGTCGAAGGTTTCTGTGAGGTCGCTGATCAGGTCGGATCCTTTCCGGGTCATGACCGCGATGTCGTCGACGTAAGCGTGCACGTTCCGGCTGATTTGGTCCTTCAGGCACCGCTGCATCGTACGTTGGTAGGTGGCACCTGCGTTTTTCAAACCAAAAGACATGGTAACATAGCAGTAAGTACCAAACGGGGTAATGAATGAAGTCGCCTTTTGGTCGGACTCCTTCATCCAGATCTGATGATACCCGGAATACGCATCAAGAAAACACAGAAGTTCCGCCCCCGCCGTCGAATCAATGACTTGGTCAATGCGCGGCAAGGGGAACGGATCCTTCGGGCAATGCTTGTTCAAGCCGGAGTAATCGATGCACATTCTTAGTATTTCAGTGTTCTTTTTGGGTACAAGGACGGGATTTGCGACCCAATCGGTGTGGATAACTTCTATTACAAAACCTGCCTCTAGTAACTTAGCTAGTTCCATCCCTATGGCGCGGCACTTCTTATCTCCAAAGCGTCACATAGCTTGCTTCACCGGTTTAGCCCCCAGATTTATGTTGAGGTAGTGCTCGGCGAGTTCCCTAGGTACTCCGGACATGTCAGAAGGTTGCCATGCGACGATATCCATGTTAGCGCGAAGGAACTCGACGAGCGCGTCTTCCTATTTGGGGTCCATGTTGGCTCCGACTGAAACCTGCTTGGAAGGGTCGCCTTTGATGAGGTCGTGCTTCTTGGTTTCTATCGCGGCCTTGAAGGAGGTCTTCTGTTCGGAGATCTGCTTCTTGGTGGTCTGCATCTCAGTCGGATCCACCGCGGCTCTGTAGCCTTGCAGCTCCTCTCCAGATATCACAGACTCTGCGAAGGCGGCTTCGCCTAACTCGCACTCATGAGCCTTTTTGTAGTCTCCGGATACGGTAATCATACCCTTAGGACCCGGAATCTTGAGCTTGTTGTAGATGTAGCACGCTCTTGCGTGGAACTTGTGGTAGGTGGGCCTGCCGAAGATGACGTGGTAGGAGCTCTTGAAGGGCACAACTTCAAACGTGATCTTCTCTTCGCGGAAATTGTGAACATCGCCAAAAGCCACGGGAAGTGTGATGCTGCCGAGGGAATTCGCCTTCTTACCCGGAACCACGCCATGAAACTCAGTGTTGCTGTGTTTGAGCTGTTCCTTGGTGAGGTTCATCCGCTCTAGAGTCTCCAGGTACATGATGTTTAAGCTGGCTCCACCATCCATGAGGCACTTGGAGAAGTCATACCCGTCTATGCGGGGACTTACAACCAAGGCGTAGCATTCTTTTGGCACAATGGCAGGGTGATCCTCCCTATCAAATGTGCACGGTATTTCCGACCACCTGACATACTGCGGCACAGCCGGAACTGTGGCGTTCAGGATCCGGGTAGCTGACTTGGCAGCGCGGACTGTTGGGGTTCCGAGGAAAGTGTGGTAAGCCCCCACGCTCTTTTTCTCGAATGGGTTGGATTTACCTGCGGATCCGACCTTGGGATCCGGCGAGTTATCGTCCTCATCCATCGCCTCGGAACTATCTTCCTCTTTGTCCTTGTTCTTGCCCTTGCCTCCTTTGCCGCGTGGGCGGTGCTTCCGGGCTCGCTTGTATCCTGCCTCTGGGTCGTTCTTTAGATCATTGACCCACTTGCAGTTGCGGTTGGTGTGAGTTGACTTCCCTGTAACCGGATCCAGGTAGGCCGTGCAGGCATGTCTCGTACTCCTCGTAGGTTTGCGGGCGCGGGATCCGCCAGCCGTGACCTCAGTGGCATGCTGCTGACCCCTGCCGGCTCCGCCTCCACGGCCGCGTCCTCTTCCGCCTCCTGAACCTCCGCGTTGAAACGCCATGGCGACCATCTCGGATCCGCCACTCTTCTGGTCATCAGGGTTCTTGCGCTTATGGCTGCTGCTGTTGCCGTTATCACGGTTCTTCTTTTGTTGGTGTAGGGGGATTGCTGTGGCTGCTAGATCACCGCCTGCGTCATCATCGGCGGCAGTATGATCACTGGCAATGGAGATCATCTCATCCAAAGTCAGCTTGTTTGAGTTAGCCAAACGAGTGAGCGTATGCCTCAGCAATCCTCCCCTCTGCAGTCCACCAATGAAAGCGTACATGGCGGTGGTGTGGTCGACGTTTTCGCACTCGTTCCTGCATGCCAACCATCGTGTGAGGTAGTTTCTTGAGGTTTCTCCCTTCTTCTGGATGCAGGCTTGCAGGTGTCGCTTGTCGTGGCAGGTCTTTGTAGGTGCCTCGAAGTGTTTCTCGAAAGCGGTCTTCAGTCGAACCAGCAAAAGATGGAGTTCTTCTCAAGGTCATCGAGCTGCATCCGTGCTGGACCTACAAGGTACACCCGGAGCATGCGGCAGGCGATGTTAGGGGTTCCTCCGGCAAAGGTTACTGCATTATAGTAATCCTCAATCCAGGTATCCGGCCTTTCAGTGCCATCATAATGCTTCAGGTTTCCGGGTAGCTTGAGGTTCATCCTTGGCTTTGGTTCCTCTCGAATCATCCTGCCAAAGCACTTCGGACCAAGGTAGTCGGTTCTGTATTCGTTAAGGCGGTCCCGTGCGTCGCGCGAGCCGTGGCGAGGAGATTGTGAGCGAGAGCGAGATCTCCGGCCGTTGCCTCCGCCTCCACCTCCGCCGCCACCGCTAGGTGGTGGTGAGGGAGACCTGCGAGGTGGTCGGTCCGATTTCTTGCTTCCGCCTTCCGATTCTCCTCGGCCTTCCCGGTGCTGGCTCCGGCTTCTGTGGCTGCCTTCGCCATGGCGCTGGCTGCCCTGGTCGTTCCGGCTCCGGCGAGGGTCCGGGTCGCAGCTCCGGCGAGGTTCTGGGTCGCGCTCCTCATTCCGACTCCTCCTGGGCTCGGGCTCACGAACGTTGTTCTGGTTCCGGCGAGGTTCCGGCGAGCGTTCCCTGTTTCTGTTTCTTGGCAGCACGTTGTCGCGGATAACAATCCCACCATGCCCTGGAGGCCTGGTGTTTCCGGCTGGACTACGGCGGCGAGGGGGTCGCGGGTAACCATTAGGCGGAGGAGAGGGGTTGCGATATTTGTCTCGTCCAGAGTACATTGCATCCTTTCCCTTTCTTGGATCTGACGAAGGCGTCTTTGACGGAACGGGGATCGGATTTGGGTGTTCCCTGGTTCTTCTTCTGCGCTCCGAGGATCCGGTGTGTGATTCATCATCAGGATGCCGATCGGCGCGAGCGTCCTTCTGCGCGGTAGATACACAGTTATCCGGATTGGATTCTAACCTGCGCGAAGTATCCGCCTTGCTTTGCTGCTGCATTGCTGAAGCGACAAGTTTGCGGAGGTAGTTGATATCAACCTCTTCGTCCTTATTCTTCAACAACTCCGCAGCTTTTAGCATGTTGTCCTTTGGGGTTTCCAGCGGCTGCTGCTCTGCGGGCGTGGCGAAGTTGATTCTGCGAGGCGGAATTGCTTCTCTAACAATTCGATCGGCCTCCGCCTGCGTATAGGTCATCTTTACTTCCCACTCTTGCGCCATGCTTTTGACATGCTCGAGTGTGGCAGCAATTTCGCGATCCTGTCTGTCGAATTGGTCCACCAAACCTGCAGCTTCTGCCCTTTCATCCCTTAATGCGGCTGCGGCATCGGCGAGCTTCTTGGCTGTGGCCAGCATTTCCTTTCTAGTGGCCTCTAGAGCCTCCGGATCTGCGGCGTCGCCCGGGGTTATAGGTTTGTTAAGAAATGCTCGTGCAACCATCTCTTCAGCTGACAGGAGTTCCTCCGAGGAAGAATCCCTGCGGGGTCGCTCCCGTGACAGTGGAGATCCTTGGCGGGATGGCTGAGGGTCAGATTGGTTGGTTGCCTCTTCTGATCCGGGTTGCCCCAGTGCTGCTACGGTTGCGAGAACCTGCTTAGGCTGGGCGGAGTCGACCTCAGGTTGATCACCGAAACCGTACTCCCCTAGCTTGCGAGCGAACTCTTCATTATCCATGGAGGAGGTATCTCCCGAAATTGGGCTCAGATTGCCCAAAATCGACTCTTCAACCGGAGTTTCGCTTTCTCCGACAGGCTCAGCCTGATCCGGATCCGCGTCATTTTCTGGTGCCTCTACCTGCTCAGGACCAGCTCCGTCTTCTTGAGGGGCGGTTCCGGCAGTATGGGCCAAGAAGTGTACGAAGTGGCACCTCTGCTTTTTCTAACACCTGGGAGACCCAGGCGGATCTGCATTGGTCTTCCACCGTTGTTTCCTGCTCAGGGGCGGATTGGGTGGGCTTTGAAAATTCCAGATCCGAGGCGGAATCTTCCTTGGGAAGCTCCTGCATCTCAGATCGGATCTTCGCGACAGCGTCCAGCTCTGCGGCGGTCGCGTCTGCGTTACTTACCAGTGGGTTTCCGTCGGAATCGACGGTTTCCCCGATGAAGATGTGTATGCCGCCAACTGGGACGATGGAGAGCTGGTCGGGGTTTGTCCTAGCCGGAATCCAACACTCATCCGGAGGGACGATCGGCAGATTTCCGGCGTAGAGGACGCGCCCCACAGCGATGGTGTCGTCGTAGCTTCCCACGGCGGAACCCTCCCGGTTCCGGCCTCCAGACGCCACAGGCCCCACGGTGGGTGCCAACTGTCGTAGCCTAATCGACGGTACCTCGGAGGAGGGATCCTCACGAGGGGGAAAAGAAGTAGGGGCCATAGGGCGGAGTGCACACGGGACGGTGGTACGCGATTTACCCAGCTTCGGAACACCTGCACGATGACAGGGCCTACTGCTGCTTGTCTGGAATTATCTGGGCGCTTTCGCGTTGTTACAATGAGTTGTGGTTGTGCCTCTAGGGCTCCCGGGATCCGGCTTATATAGGCGCACGGATCTAGGGTTTACATGGAGAGTCCTAGCCGGAATACAAGTTGCCTAACTACGGTACAATGTCTTGCCGTGTACGTCAAGGATCCGCCTTCCTTCTAGGCCGTGCTGGATCCGGATACTTCATGGGCCTCCACGGATCCGGCCTCCTTCGTAGGTCGGTTGAGATCCGGCTTCCTGTTCTGGGCTGGACTTCATCCTTCATGATCTACAGCAACTGGGCCGCCCGATGGGCCACATGCCTCACCACCAACTATGGGCCACCCGGGCTTGCCGGATCTAGGCCATGCCGTTGATATACCCATAAAGTATACCCACAACAATAGGTGGCCGGCCACCCCCTCTCCCAAACCCTAGCCGCCCCCTCTCTCCTCCTCTTCTCCCGCACGCTTAGCGAAGCTCCGCCGGAGATCTCCACCGCCACCGCCACCACGCCGTCGTGCTGCCGGATTCAAGGAGGAGCTACTACTTCTGCTGCCCGCTGGAACGGGGAGAAGGACGTCGTCTTCATCAACACCGAATGTGTGACCGAGTACGGAGGTGCTGCCCGATCGTGGCACCCTGATCAAGATCTTCTACGCGCTTTTGCAAGCGGCAAGTGATCGTCTACCGCAGCAATAAGAGCCTACTCTTATAGGCTTTGGAAATCTTCAAGGGTTAGTCTTGATCATCCCCTCGTTGCTCCCGTCTTCTAGATTGCATCTTGGCTTGGATTGCGTTCTCGCGGTAGGAAATTTTTTGTTTTCTATGCAACGAATCCCTACATTTGCGGCACTCTTTGAGGCATCTATAGCAAAGGAAAAGAGCAAGGTCTTCGTTGCTTCATGATCCTTGCTACTTGCGGCACTCTTAGAGGCATCTATAGCAAAGGAAAAGAGCAAAGTCTTCGTTGCTTCATGATCCTTGCTACTTGCGGCACTCTTAGAGGCATCTATAGCGAAGGAAAAGAGCAAGGTCCCCAAAATAATCTTCAGGGGACCGTGAGCACAGTCAAATCTTCAAGGGACTGTGAGCATAGTCAAATCTTCAAGGGACTGTGAGCCCCGAGGTTCGTTGTAATATACAAACAAGGTTCCTGACGATGCAGTTCGAATTACTGCAATTCTTCATATCTTCTCGGGTTCCAGCGAACCGGCGCTCCCGATGGGAGTAATAGTCTTCATATCTTCTCGGGTTCCAGCGAACCGGCGCTCCCGATAGGAGTAATAGTCTTCATGTCTTCTCTGATTCCAGCGAACCGGCGCTCCCGATGGGAGTAATAGTCTTCATATCTTCTCGAATTCCAATACACCGGTGCTCCCGATGGGAGTAATAATTCCAGCACACCGGCGCTCCCGATGGGAGTAATCGCAATAGCTCGAAGATATTCCAGGAGCCCCCGAGTAATTCCAGCGCTCCCGATGGGATCGCATCGGGTCAATATTAAATAAGATGATATCCATTGAATATTCCAGATGATGAATCCACCAACCCGAGAGTGCATCGGGAGAAGATATATCCAGAGCCGAAAAAGATAAGTCCATCGAGTAATCACAGATGATGGAGAAAATAAATCCACTGATTCGGGGAAAATAAATCCACCGAGTAATCGAGAGTACTGGAGGTAACGATGTAATGGCGCCTCCCCAATCATCGGGTGTGGCGAAAGAAAGAGGAACACTTAGTTCCGCGGGCGCAGTCGAAATAGTTGCACGGCCAAAGATAGTCTGTGCGGCGCGCGCAGCCGAAATAATTCCGCAGCCAGAGATAGTCCATGCGGCAGACGCAGCCGAAACAATTCCGCGGACAGAGACAGTCCATGCGGCAAGCACAGCCGAAATAATTCCACGGACAGAGATAGTCCACGCGGCTGCAGTCGAAATAATTCCGCGGACAGAGGTAGTCCACGCGGCGCCTAGATGAAGTGGCCGATGAAGAGGATGCGGTTGACATAGCCGATCCGCTGCGGGTGAGCATCCGAATATATCGGGTCCGTAATGTCGGGTCCGCAGCAGGCGAGCCCCCGAGTAAGAAGAGTGCGCGATGGCGGGGCGCGGTCAGTCGAGCAGAGCAGTCGACGGGCGAGCTCCCGAATATATCAAGTCCAGGACGCAGCAAGCGATCTCCCGAGCGTGGCGACTGTGCGCGGTGAAGCAGTCGAATCTTGTTCCGATCTGCAGTCATATTACAGCGCAAGAACTGCGCACAAATAATAGTACGAGCCAAAAATATTTGGCGAAATAAATTTTACGTAATTGGAAATATAGCACCTGATTTTTTTTGGTATCGGATGAAATCGGAGCGGCGATTTGCAACGCAAATATACTGTCGGGTCTCCAAAAACTTTGACTGTGCGCCATGAAGATGATCCTCTCCAAGCCCATTGAATTGTCAGGCCAGTCAATGTTTCAGCACCAGAGTTATACATCGTGTCCGGTTGCCAGGTTAGACCTAGCTGGCTGGAGTCTTGCGCTACCACAAACAACCGACTAGGGTGGCGCCCGGCGGCCATCGATCGTTCCTTTGCCTTTGCCCTTGGTGCGGTGAGATTGATTTCTTCTTCCTTTTTCTTTTCTCATCCAACGGCGCACGTAACCGATGGGAAGCTCTTAGGTGATTTCTTCTTCCTTTTTCTTTTCTCTTGCCCACGTGAAGTACTAGTACTTGACCTTTTTTCCTCTGCTTCCATAAACATTGACAGATCCGCTTGGTTCTCGTCTTGGCTGGCCGGATTAGAAGGTGAACAGCGTGGCACAAGAAATATTCCCGTCTCGATCTGTCTTCTTTGAAGTAAATGACTATTTCTTTCCGTGAACTTTTTAGGTACCCGTCGAGTGCAGCGATGCAGGATATGAGCATACAAGCTGTGCACATCGACGCTGACGAAGACAGCTCCAGTCGCAGATGACGAAGCTGAACATGATGAAGTAGATGAGTCGTTCGGATCTGATTTTGTCGTTGTTGATGACGAGGGATCCCGCCCGGATGACAAAATCCAGTCGCCGCGCTTCCCACAGACGGCGCCAATTGTCGAGGCGGTTCCTCGGCAATGCCCACCATGAGGGGCTTGGGTTTTAGAGAAAGGCGACGACGGAAGTTCCGGGAGCGAGGCGGTACACGACGTACCCAGGTTCACGTCCCCGCGGTGGAGGATCGCTACGTCCTGCTAGCAATCCAGTATATGAATATATGGGTACAGGGGGCCGCCATAGGCGGAGTTGTTGGATCTAGTCTATTTCTAATCCGCGGGTTGCGGTTTCTAGGCGTGTCGCCTCTATGATTTATGTTTCTGATTGTGTGTCCCTAAGGGGTGCCCCTGCCTGGTTTTATATATCAGCCAAGCTAGGGTTTATAAGAGTCTTAGTAGGATTCGTGTTGGAGTCTTCTTTCCTTGTAGTCCAAGTTGAGGTGCGTGCAGGTCCATCTTGTCGAGTCCTTGTGCTGGTCCAGCTTCATAGTTTGTATCGGGTATGGCAATGTCGAGTACCCGAAGGGTTATGCCCACGTCAAGGACCTAAAGGAAACTTTCGGCAACCTCGACAAGTTTTGTCTCAAGCTGAACCCGACGAAGTGTTCTTTCGGAGTCCCTGCAGGAGAACTTCTCGGGTTCCTAGTCTCAGCAAGAGGGATTGAGGCCAATCTAGAAAAAATTCAAGCTATCGTAACATGAGGAAGCCAACAAAGTTAAAAGAAGTACAGCAGTTAACAGGGCGAGTCGCAGCTCTAAGCAGATTCGTCGCCAGGCTGGGAGAAAAGGTGTTACCGTTCTACGCTTTAATCAAGCAAGGAGAGAAGTTCCAGTGGAACGAAGAGGCAAATAGAGCTTTCGAGGATCTCAAGCGCACAATTTCGACACCACCAATCTTGGTGGCGCCTAAAGAGAAGGAACCCCTCCTGTTATATATTGCAGCCACACCTCAGGTGGTCGGCACGACACTTGTTGTCGAAAGAGAAGAGGAAGGAAAAGTCCATGGAGTGCAGAGGCCGGTATATCTCATCAGTGAAGTTTTATCGCCTTCAAAACAGCGGTACCCGCAGTACCAGAAGCTAGCATATAGTGTTTACAACCGCAAGAAAATTGCGGCACTATTTTTCGGCACATCCGATAATAGTGGTCAACGAGGCGCCTTTATCCAACATACTAAACAATCCATAAGCTACGGGTCGTGTCTCCCTTTGGGGAATAGAACTTTCTCCTCGGGACATCACGTATGAAAAAAGAAAAGCAATAAAAACGCAAATTCTACCAGATTTCATTGCAGAGTGGATGGAGCTACAAAATACAGGACCCCCGGATTTATCGAGAACTTGGACTATGAATTTTGACGGGTCCAAGAGATTAGAGGGAGCTAGCGTGATATTAATATCACCTGAAGGCGACAAATTTAAATATGTCTTACGGATGACGTTTCCAAACGCGTCTAACAATGAGGCAGAATACGAAGCTCTTATACACGGGATGAAGATGGCGAAGGCTTGTGGTGCAACTCGACTAAAAATATTTGGCGACTCACAATTGGTGACTCAGCAAGTCATGAACCAATGTGATGCAGTCAATGATAGCATGGTAGCATACAAAGAAGTGTACAACCAGCTAGAGAAGCTATTTGATGGATGCGAAGTAAATCACATCAGCAGGCTGAGCAATGATGAAGTCGATGTTCTTGCAAACATCGGGTCGCAGTGCCTCGCAATTCCACCAGGCGTGTTTTGGGATGAGATAGCCGAGAGATCTACAAAGCCGAAGAAAGCACAGAAGAAGTAGAAGGATGAGAAAACCTCGAAGGCTCCTAAAGAAGCACTAGAAGAAGAAGAGGAACAGGAACTAGTGATGATGGTGCAGATTCCATGGATGCAAGCGTACATATCATACATTTACCCGATGACCCAGTTGAAGCAAGGCGAGTTATTAGACGATCTAAAGCCTTTACTGTGGTCAAAGGGGAGTTGTATAAGCGAAGTATAACGGGTGTATTACAAAGGTGCATCACACCCGAAGAAGGAAGGATAATTCTGAAGGACGTACACGAGGGAATATGTGGTCATCACGCAAGCAGTCGAGCTATCGCGGCCAAGGTCTTTAGAGCAGGATTTTATTGGTTGACAGCAATTGAGGATGCGAAGGAGATAGTACGAACTTGTAACGCGTGCCAGAGATTTGCCGCGAAGCCTCGTTCTCCGGCAGCAGAATTGATGCCAATACCGTTGTCTTGGCCCTTTGCTCAATGGGGCCTCGATATGGTGGGAAAGTTACACAAGGCCTCGCCAGGAGGATACGAGTATATGCTCGTCGCTGTCGACAAATTCACCAAGTGGATAGAAGCAAAGCCGATAAACTCACCAGACACAGCATCGGCAATAAAGTTCGTGAAAAGCATTGTCTTTCAGTTTGGAGTACCTCATAACATCGTCACGGACAATGGCAGTAATTTTACATCCAAGTGATTCAAGGCATACTGTGCAGAGGTAGGCATCAAATTGCACTTCGCGTCAGTTGGGCACCCGCAGACCAATGGTCAAGTCAGAAGCGCTTGTTAGGACCATTGGAAAAAGCTCGACATACTTGGCCAGAGGAGTTGCCGAGGGTGTTATGGAGTATTCGAACAACACCAAATACAGCGACACAGGAGACTCCGTTTTTTCTGGTCCATGGAGCCGAGGCAGTACTGCCGATAGAAATAGAGCATGATTCTCCAAGAGTCACGGAATACGATGAAGAGGCTTCCAGAAAAGCATTAGAAGACGATGTCGACGCACTTGACGAAGCTCGAGATGAAGTATTATCACGGGTCACTAAGTACCAACAAGACTTGAAAAACTACCACAGTCGACGTTTGCGGCCAAGATCCTTTCAGGTTGGAGACTTAGTTCTATGACTCAATCAAAACAACACTGAAAAACTTGAGTCACCATGGCTTGGCCCTTACATCGTCATAGAAGTAATCGAAGGAGGAGCGTACAGGATAAAGGACAAGAAGACGGGGGTTCCGAGAAAAACCCCTGGAACGTGGCGCAGCTAAGGCGTTTTTACGCCTAGAGTCGAAATATAGTCCTCCTTGTAAAAATACAATGTACTAAAACGCCCGCGAGTTTTTAGACGCGCTCTTTTCCTTTCAGGGCACCGAGTGGGGTTGAAAGGTTTTTAATGAGGCGAGCTCGCGGTGCTGCAATATAGTAAAAGATATTGGTGACATACATCTTTTTTCGTCGACAGGCTCGGGGGCTCATAACCCGTAGCAATAAATATATATACATCTTCTCGCAAAATAGTAAATTCATCGAGACGTAAAAATAGCTTGAGCTCCGGCCAAAGGCTCGGGGGCTTTACAATATAGATTATACTTTACAATATAGACAACTTCATCATCAAGATAAATTCCACACAGAAAATATATATGAATTCCCGCAATATAGTACAACTCAGTTGCTACCTAATATATCATCTATGGTGACACCTTAGTTGTTTGCAGCACCAGTCGTATGTTCAGCATAGCTACCTTTTACAAAGAACTCTGAGTCCATCCGAAGAAGTTCGTCCATCATTTCTTCGGCTACAGGAGTTACAGTGTCGTTGATTTTATCGATGTTCCTCTTTCGTTTCGACTGCTTGGCCAGACACTTGGTGACAATCTTCATCAGATCTAATTTTGGGTAGCAGATTTGTATCATAATCATGGCGAATCTTGCCCCAGCAGATAGTTGAGCCCGCACAAAATTATGGATACGAGGGGCATCCCGGAACTTCTCCATCAGAGCAGGAAGAGTGTCCGGTATTTTGTTCCAAGGAAACATGGTACTATAAACTAGAGACAAGGTTCTTGTACAGAAATCAAGGAACTCACGAACTTGGCAAGAGCGGTCCTGGAATCTGACAATTTGTCGGGTGCGTTCTGGAGTAGCCCAGAAAAGAGAACCATGGTCAAGTGAAAGATTAACAAGGAGATTTGTCCTTGTGTCCACCCGTTGGTCCTCGGCAACAGTGTCTAGAAAGGAACCTATTTGGTGACAGCACAAGAATTTCAAAGGAGGAAACAGGGAAAAAACAGAGGAAGTTTTGGTTTGCAAAGCATACCTGTCATATCCAAACTTGCTTCAGTCATCAACTCGAGCATAAAATTCTCTCGGGTGGTAGCTCATGCAGCTTCAAAGAACGGCTTCTTTGGCAGCTATGGCCTCTTGAGCCTGCTGCAGTGCAACTTTCTCCTTTTCGGATGATTTTTGAGACTGGTCCATTATTATAAGTGTTTGCTTCTTCATATACTGAAGCTGTTGACGAAGTTCCTCCAAGTCTTGTGCTGAACCCTTACTCGAAGAATCTTCAACAAACTCATTATCAACAGGCGTTTTCTTTGAGTAGGAGGAAGTAGGGAAAACATCGGAGGGACGAGGAGTTGAAGTGTAGTTATCAAATATCAACTGAAAATAAAAGTTTCGACATCAATCATCAAGCAAAATAGATTTCCATTGATTCTCAAAGTATTTACAAGGCATTACAAAAGGAGGATACCCTATCAAACTAGTGAGATAGGTGTCGCCAAAGCTACTATGGCGACAACATCAAAAGAAAAGAGAAAACAAAAGAAAGACATAGTGGTCTACTTGACCTCCGGCTTCGACGAGCTGGGAGCAGGAGTTGGCTTGCAGCCAAGGAAGACAAGGATTGGCTTTGAGTTTGGCTTGGCAGCCTTAATCAAAGATTGCCATTTCTTCATCTCCATCTCCTTTATATCGCCAACTTTAGCCCAGTCGACGTCTTGTTGGCTGTCAGCAACCAGAGCAATGGTGCCTTCGACGCCAATCTTCAGGCCTTCTTGGCGAAGTTTGAGCCCAAGATTTTCTTGAGAGTTGAAGCACTTCGCGAGAGCAGTGAAAATCTCGGGCTCTTCTTTCTTCGGGAAGAAGTAAGGAAAAAGACGTGATAGACCTGTTCGGGCTTTAGCAAGGCCCTCGCGTGCCTCCTCTCCATGAAATTCAAGGAGAGAAAGCGCGTCAAGAAGCCGATCACCTTCAGGACATTCCAAGTCAAAATCTTGATGCGTTTTCCCAAAAACAAGCAAAAGAAAGCTCGTCAAAAAGTGCGCAAGAATAAATTTGACAACCCGAATAAATAACAAGGAATTGAGTACTTACTAACAAAACGTCGACTCTGCGACTGCAAATGACTGAGGATTTCTTTTTCACGAGCATCTTGCTCAGCTATGTTGTCACTCAAAGAAGTTTCCGCGTCATGAAGTCTTTGTCGAAGATCTTCGACAGCGGCAACATCTGCTTCAGCTTTCTTACGAGCCTTTTCACTTTGCTCCAGTTTACGAGCAAGAGAATCATCACGTTTGTTGGCTTCTACAAGATTTTCTGGCAAAATAGTCGACATCAATAAATGTCATGACAAGAAATGATGGAGAGGTCATTTACCAGAAGAAGTGGCAAAATAGTACCTTCGGCCTTTTTAGCATGGTCACGGTACCCGACGAATTGGGTACCGAGACGGATAAACTACTTCATCAAAGGATGCAAAGAAAAAATAGAAAGAAACATCAATAAGGTAAAAAAGTTCGACAGCAAAAAGTAAAAGAGAAGCGAAAAACAAAGAAGAGTCGACAACATTGAAATATTCGGCACATAAGAGAAGAAGTGAACAACTTATATCATCCAAAGAAGGAGTCGTGGAGCTACCAAGTAGTAAGGTAGGCTCCTTGGCCGGCTCGACCCTAGCCCTCTTTGGCGAAGGGGCACGGGGGCTTGCAGGTGGAGTAGGATGCTCGATGTTTTGCTGAGGAGGCGAGGTTTCATCTCCATCAGGCTGAGCTTCAGAGACAACTAAAGTGCGGGACGTACTCGTTCGAGTAGTCGCGTCAATAGGTTGATCTTCATCCTCGTCACCACTACAATAAAAGGCGACAATATAAGAATCAACATAGACAAAAACATCGAGAGCAAACAACAAAGAGCAATAAGAACTTACGAGCTGACAAGGGCATCCTCGTAAGGGTTGAAAGTTGTCTTCCTTTCAGAAGGACCAACTTCTTCGGTGGGAGATGTGCCGGCTTTGGAGGCGCCGGAATTGGCGACTTCGTCCCTTTTCCTCTTGTTCCTTGGAGAAACAGCGGAAGGAAGGGAGCGTGTCGAGGAAGTAGCCTCAGACTCGGCTTCTTTTTCAGAGGAAGCCGCGGATTTTTGAGAACCCACGACTTCACTCTCAGGGCGAGAAGTACCCTGGTTGTCATCGGTGACAACAGTCCGTTCTTCGACTTCTCCACCTTCAAGAAGAGGAGGAAGAGAAGCTAGAACAGGCTGGTTCTGCAAAAAACAAGGAGTGTCGACAAAAAGTTATGCAAAAGACGCTAGCAAGATAGTAGTCGACAAATACTAAAAAAATCGAGAAGACGAGATAGTAGTCAAGAGAAAAATTACCTCGGGAAGGGCATTGGTGCCACTATATGGCTTAATGCGGCAAGAGGATGGAATAGTATCCTTCTTGCTGAACGACGAAATTCTTCGGATCAGTTTCTCCAAATCCTTCACAGGAAGTTCTTTGGAGAGCCTGTCGACGTCTTCTTCACCAACATACATCCAAAGGGGATTTTTGCGAGCTTGTAAAGGCTGCACTCTAATCCTAAGGAAGTAGGCTGTGATCTGGATACCCTATAATTCCTTGCCACGGGTGTTCTGGAGCTCATGGATGCGAGTCATCAGCGCCTCTGTCGCCGACTTCTCTTCTTCGGTGGCTTCAGCGTCCCAGGAATGGCGGCGAAGAATCTTGGCCCCTCCGTCGAAAGGAGCAATATTGTACTCCACCGAGTCGGAGCTTTCTTCGTGCACATAGAGCCATCTTTTGACCCACCCCTGGACGGAGTCGGGGAATTTGACGTCGAAGTACTCGACATCAGAGCAAACGCAAATGACAACGCCGCCGATGTTATAGGCGACGTTGTGGGAGCCATTGCGGCAGAGGCAGAAGATGCGCTTCCACAGAGCCCAATTAGGATGGACTCAGAGGAAGCATTCACAGAGGGTGATAAAAATCGACACATGGAGGATGGAGTTGGGCGTCAGCTGATGCAGCTGTAGCCCGTAGACAAAGAGGAGACCACGAAGGAACTCGTGGATAGGGGGAGAAAGACCGCGAATGAGGTGGTCAACGAAACTGACCCGATATTCGATTGGAGGCGATGGATAGCTTTCTTCCTTGGCGAAGCGCAGGGCGTTCTCCTTCTTCGTGAACCCGAGCTTCTTCAACAGGTTCATGTCTTGGTTGGAGATTTTGGATCTCTCCCACTCCAGATCTTCAGCGGCCATCTTGGACTCGGGCGTGCTGTGCCTGGTGAGCCGCGCACGCGGTGGCATCAATGAAAGTGGAGGAGAAAAGCGCGAGCGTGGTTGAGCTCAAGAACTGTGGGGCGCAATGGAGGATTTTGGCAGAGGAGAGCAGAGGAGCGGCGCGAACGAAAGTGTGGAAGGAGGAAGACGATGACCTTAAGTAAAGGTGCGGTGAATCGACGCACCGTTGGATGGAGAAATTGTGAGATAGATGGTGTACACGTGGACAAGGGGTAAAAACACAATTTCACTAAGAAGGGATGGAACAGGCGCTACAGTGCGTGCGCAGGAAAAGTGGAGGACGTGTGTCCCCCACTTGCACGACGTGTCAACTTGATAGGAAATTTGGGCCCGCAAGACAGAGAGAGCGCAGTTCTCGCGTTTTCCCGATACAGTGATCGTGGCTATCGTTAGCAATGATGTCACCTTGGCAAGAGAAAGTCTCGGCTATGAAGCTTCATAAGAATGGCGACAGCAGAAGATAATTGATTATTTCGAGAGCCTTTGGTCAAATACAAGTTTTTGATCAAATGCTCGGGGGCTACTTCGGAAAAATGAAAATTTTGAGTATGACAAAATAGAAATGGCGATAGCCTATGATCAAATACAAGCATTTGCTCATAGCCTCGGGGGCTACTCCCATCGGGAGCGCTGGTCGCGCACCCGATAGATATGAAAACCTCGAGAAAGAAGGAAAATATAGCAACATAAGGCGTTGAGCCTACAACCAAGCACAAGTCCTTGGATGTAGCCTCGGGGGCTACTCCCATCGGGAACGTTGTTCGCGTGCCCGATGAAATTATAACAAAGAGAGAGGGAAGAAGAAAAAAGTGAGCATATTTCGATTTATGTAAATAACTCTACATATACTCCCATCGGGAGGGCAATATAAGTCATCCGTTGACTCAATAAAATGTGCTATTCCATCAGCCGAAAAAGCACTCGACAATATATTCTCAGAGCGCCAAAGTTGCGAACAATCTCTGAATGCCGCAAAACTTTGCGAAGGTAAGACCCCAGATCCATTCTGAGTGGCGTGGCGTCGTCTCTGACGTCGGTTTGCTACTTTTTTCCGTATCAACAGATACGAAGAAAAATCCTAACGGACGCGTTAGGTACCCGATAAAATACGAATGGGACTCGACAAAATGGTAAGACCTTAAGCGGCACCTGTCGAAGTTTACACCAATATCCCGAGATCATGTCCAGGGACGTGATCTTGAAGTAGGTTTTTGCGGATTGCCACTAGAGCAGTTAACTAGTACCCGATCCGTCAGATGAACTAGACCCAACTACCATTATCCCTGTACAATATAAATTACGTATCCAAAGATATGTGATAAAATTCGGCAGAGCTATTGGATGAATATAAAGTTGGAGATTTTCCCTGATTCTGTGATTCAAGCAAAATCTCGGGGGCTACTGACATAGGCATCCCCAATGGGCCTGCCGAAGATGGTACCCGGGGTTTACTGAAGGCCCACGACTCGAAGAATAAGAAGAATCGGAAGCCCAAGTTATTATTAAGGAAAACTAGAGTTGTATTAGGAAATAATGCTTGTAATCTTGCGGGATAGGTTGGAAACCCTCCCGAACTCTGTAACTTGTATATTATGAATCCCTCGGCTCCGCCTCCTATATAAGGGGGAGTCGAGGGACAAAGAAAGCATCGATTCATTGTCTCACAAAACCCTAGTTTTCACATCGTCGAGCACTTTTCGGCTGAAACCTTCGAGATCTACTTGCCCTCTACTTCCGACTAAAACCCTAGTCTACAACTTGTAGGCATTGATAAGTTAATCCCTTGTCAGCCGGACACACCAAAGCCCTAGCTCGCCGCACCCCTCAAGTGGCCGGCCACCCCCTCTCCCAAACCCTAGCCGCCCCTGCTCCACCTCTTCTCCCGCATACGCTTAGCGAAGCTCCGCCGGAGATCTCCATCAACACCGCCACCACGCCGTCGTGCTGCCGGGATTCCAAGGAGGATCTACTACTTCTGCTGCCCGCTGGAACGGGGAGAAGGACGTCGTCTTCATCAACACCGAACGTGTGACCGAGTACGGAGGTGCTGCCCGATTGTGGCACCATCAAGATCTTCTACGCGCTTTTGAAAGCGGCAAGTGATCATCTTCTGCAACAACGAGATCTAATCTCGTAGGCTTTGGAAATCTTCAAGGGTTAGTCTCGTTCATCCCCTCGTTGCTACCGTCTTCCAGATTGCATCTTGGCTTGGATTTCGTTCTCGCGGTAGGAATTTTTTTGTTTTCTATGCTACGAATCCCTACAGTGATATCTGATATACATGTTATAGATGTTTATCTTACTGGTTCTCGTACTAGTACCTAGGTATTTGATACTGGTTCGGTTGCTCATATTTGTAACTCGAAACAGGAACTACGGAATAAACAAAGACTATTGAACGATGAAGTGACGATGCGCGTTGGAAATGGATCCAAGGTCGATGTGATCGCTGTCGGCACACTCCCTCTACATCTACCTTCGGGATTAGTTTTAAACCTCAATAATTGTTATTTTGTACCTGCGTTGAGCATGGACATTATATCTGGATCTTGTTTAATGCAAGACGGTTATTCATTCAAGTCTGAGAATAATGGTTGTTCTATTTTTATGAATAATATCTTTTATGGTCACGCACTGATGACGCGTAAAGCACACGCTCGTTGGGAACCCCAAGTGGAAGGTGTGATGCGTACAGCAGCAAGTTTCCCTCAGTAAGAAACCAAGGTTTATCGAACCAGTAGGAGTCAAGAAGCACGTCGAAGGTTGATGGCGGCGGGATGTAGTGCGGCGCAACACCAGGGATTCCGGCGCCAACGTGGAACCTGCACAACACAACCAAAGTACTTTGCCCCAACGAAACGGTGAGGTTGTCAATCTCACCGGCTTGCTGTAACAAAGGATTAACCGTATTGTGTGGAAGATGATTGTTTGCAGAAAACAGTAGAACAAGTATTGCAGTAGATTGTATTTCAATAAAGAGAATTGGACCGGGGTCCACAGTTCACTAGAGGTGTCTCTCCCATAAGACAAACAGCATGTTGGGTGAACAAATTACAGTTGGGCAATTGACAAATAAAGAGAGCATGACCATGCACATACATATCATGATGAGTATAGTGAGATTTAATTGGGCATTACGACAAAGTACATAGACCGCCATCCAACTGCATCTATGCCTAAAAAGTCCACCTTCAGGTTATCATCCGAACCCCTTCCAGTATTAAGTTGCAAAGCAACAGACAATTGCATTAAGTATGGTGCGTAATGTAATCAACAACTACATCCTTAGACATAGCATCAATGTTTTATCCCTAGTGGCAACAGCACAACACAACCTTAGAACTTTCATCCTTTGTCCCAGGTGTCAATGCAGGCATGAACCCACTATCGAGCATAAATACTCCCTCTTGGAGTTACAAGCATCTACTTGGCCAGAGCATCTACTAGTAATGGAAAGCATGCAAGATCATAAACAACACATAGATATAACTTTGATAATCAACATAACAAGTATTCTCTATTCATCGGATCCCAACAAACGCAACATATAGAATTACAGATAGATGATCTTGATCATGTTAGGCAGCTCACAAGATCCGACAATGATAGCACAATGGGGAGAAGACAACCATCTAGCTACTGCTATGGACCCATAGTCCAGGGGTAGACTACTCACTCATCACACCGGAGGCGACCATGGCGGCGTAGAGTCCTCCGGGAGATGATTCCCCTCTCCGGCAGGGTGCCAGAGGCGATCTCCTGGATCCCCCGAGATGGGATCGGCGTTGGCGGCGTCTCTGGAAGGTTTTCCGTATCGTGGCTCTCGGTGCGGGGGTTTCGTCACGGAGGCTTTAAGTAGGCGGAAGGGTAGGTCAAGAGGCGGCGCGAGGGCCTGGACCATAGGCCGGCGCGGCCGAGGGTGGGGCCGCGCCGCCCTAGGGTTTGGCTGCCTCGTGGCCCCTCTTCGTTTCGTCTTCGGACTTCCGGAAGCTTCGTGGAAAAATAGGCCCCTGGGCGTTGATTTCGTCCAATTCGAGAATATTTCCTTACTAGGATTTCTGAAACCAAAAACAGAAAACAGAATCGGCACTTCGGCATCTTGTTAATAGGTTAGTTCCAGAAAATGCACGAATATGACATAAAGTATGCATAAAACATGTAGATAACATCAATAATGTGGCATGGAACATAAGAAATTATCGATACGTCGGAGACGTATCAGCATCCCCAAGCTTAGTTCTGCTCGTCCCGAGCAGGTAAAACGATAACACAGATAATTTCTGGAGTGACATGCCATCATAATCTTGATCATACTATTTGTAAAGCATATGTAGTGAATGCAGCGATCAAAACAATGTATATGACATGAGTAAACAAGTGAATCATAAAGCAAAGACTTTTCATGAATAGCACTTCAAGACAAGCATCAATTAAGTCTTGCATAAGAGTTAACTCATAAAGCAATAATTCAAAGTAAAGGCATTGAAGCAACACAAAAGAAGATTAAGTTTCAGCGGTTGCTTTCAACTTGTAACATGTATATCTCATGGATATTGTCAACATAGAGTAATATAATAAGTGCAATAAGCAAGTATGTAGGAATCAATGCACAGTTCACACAAGTGTTTGCTTCTTGAGGTGGAGAGAAATAGGTGAACTGACTCAACATTGAAAGTAAAAGAAAGGTCCTCCATAGAGGAAAAGCATCGATTGCTATATTTGTGCTAGAGCTTTGATTTTGAAAACATGAAACAATTTTGTCAACGGTAGTAATAAAGCATATGTATCATGTAAATTATATCTTATAAGTTGCAAGCCTCATGCATATTATACTAATAGTGCCCGCACCTTGTCCTAATTAGCTTGGACTACCGGATCATCACAATGCACATGTTTTGACCAAGTGTCACAAAGGGGTACCTCTATGCCGCCTGTACAAAGGTCTAAGGAGAAAGCTCGCATTAGATTTCTCGCTATTGATTATTCTTCAACTTAGACATCCATACCGGGACAACATAGACAACAGATAATGGACTCCTCTTTTATGCATAAGCATGTAACAACAATTAATAATTTTCTCATTTGAGATTGAGGATCTATGTCCAAAGCTGAAACTTCCACCATGGATCATGGCTTTAGTTAGCGGCCCAATGTTCTTCTCTAACAATATGCATGCTTAACCATAAGGTGGTAGATCGCTCTTACTTCAGACAAGACGGACATGCATAGCAACTCACATGAAATTCAACAATGAATAATTGATGGCGTCCCCAGTAAACATGGTTATCGCACAAAAAGCAACTTAATAAGAGATAAAGTGCATAATTACATATTCAATACCACAATAGTTTTTAAGCTATTTGTCCCATGAGCTATATATTGCAAAGGTGAATGATGGAATTTTAAAGATAGCACTCAAGCAATTTACTTTGGAATGGCGGAAAATACCATGTAGTAGGTAGGTATGGTGGACACAAATGGCATAGTGGTTGGCTCAAGTATTTTGGATGCATGAGAAGTATTCCCTCTCGATACAAGGTTTAGGCTAGCAAGGCTTATTTGAAACAAACACAAGGATGAACCGGTGCAGCAAAACTCACATAAAAGACATATTGAAAACATTATAAGACTCTACACCGTCTTCCTTGTTGTTCAAACTCAATACTAGAAATTATCTAGACCTTAGAGAAACCAAATATGCAAACCAAATTTAGCATGCTCTATGTATTTCTTCATTAATGGGTGCAAAGCATATGATGCAAGAGCTTAATCATGAGCACAACAATTGCCAAGTATCACATTACCCAAGACATTAATAGTAATTACTACATGTATCATTTTCCAATTCCAACCATATAACAATTTAACGAAGGAGAAACTTCGCCATGAATACTATGAGTAGAAACCAAGGACATACTTGTCCATATGCTACAGCGGAGCGTGTATCTCTCCCATAAAGTGAATGCTAGGATCCATTTTATTCAAACAAAACAAAAACAAAAACAAACCGACGCTCCAAGAAAAAGTACATAAGATGTGATGGAATAAAAATATAGTTTCAGGGGAGGAACCTGATAATGTTGTCGATGAAGAAGGGGATGCCTTGGGCATCCCCAAGCTTAGACGCTTGAGTCTTCTTAATATATGCAAGGGTGAACCACCGGGGCATCCCCAAGCTTAGAGCTTTCACTCTCCTTGATCATGTTGCATCATACTCCTCTCTTGATCCTTGAAAACTTCCTCCACACCAAACTCGAAACAACTCATTAGAGGGTTAGTGCACAATAAAAATTAACATATTCAGAGGTGACACAATCATTCTTAACACTTCTGGACATTGCATAATGCTACTGGACATTAGTGGATCAAAGAAATTCATCCAACATAGCAAAAGAGGCAATGCGAAATAAAAGGCAGAATCTATCAAAACAGAACAGTTCGTATTGACGAATTTTAAAATGGCACCAGACTTGCTCAAATGAAAATTCTCAAATTGAATGAAAGTTGCGTACATATCTGAGGATCATGCACGTAAATTGGCTTAATTTTCTGAGCCACCTACAGGGAGGTGGACCCAGATTCGTGACAGCAAAGAAATCTGGAACTGCGCAGTAATCCAAATCTAGTACTTTCTTTTCTATCAACGGCTTAACTTGGCACAACAAAACACAAAACTAAGATAAGGAGAGGTTGCTACAGTAGTAAACAACTTCCAAGACACAAAATAAAAACAAAGTACTGTAGGTAAAAACATGGGTTGTCTCCCATAAGCGCTTTTCTTTAACGCCTTTCAGCTAGGCGCAGAAAGTGTGTATCAAGTATTATCAAGAGACGAAGTGTCAACCTTACCTTGGGCTTTACCCTTACCTTTCTTATTGTTTTTCTTTCCCTTTGGTTTAGGAAATATATGATTTCCCCCCGGTATAGAGGTGAATTTCAGAGTGCCTTCTCCCACATCAATGACTGCTCCCAATAGTTTCAGCAGGGATCTTCCGAGTGTGATTTTTCCTGTTTCAACAACAAGATAATCAATGGATATTGTTCTTCCAAGAATGGTTGTATGCACACCTGCGGCTATTCCCTTAGGAATTATAATAGAGTTATCAATGAGAGTTATTTCTTCTCCTCCTTCATCGACTCCCCAAAGTTTCAAAGATTTATAAATGCTTTCTGTGCATAAGGCAAAAATTCATACATAATATCACACAGTAGGCATGAAGAGTTCGATCACCGATAACAATTTTAACAGTAGGATCCCACAATGAAAGTTTAGAGTTCACTAAAACTTGTTCAAGACGATTACGAACGTGGCAATAGTTATCATCCAAGCGAGATGTACTTATCTCGAGATTGTTTAATCTACTATATATGCTAGTGAGGGCTGAATCAAAGTTATTAGCTGAATCATGTGATGCAACCAACTTCTTTATGGCATTAAAAGCTTGATCCCCATTGCAATGAAGGAAATCTCCTCCCACTAAAGTATCCAAAGCATATCTATAGCGAACCATAAGACCAAAATAAAAATTACTAAGGAGCAAACTTAGAGTCATTTGAGGTTCAGTTTTACGATAAGAAGTAAAAATTCTAGACCAAGCATCCTTAAAACTCTCCTCATCCCCTTGTTTAAAAGTGAAGACTAATTCTTCAGGCGAAGAAGTAACAGGTTCAGAGCTAGACATGGTAACAAAAGTAACTAATTTTTTTTGTATTTTTAATATAGAGTGCAAGACAATAAATAAAGCAAACTAGATAAAGTAAATGCAAGTAACTAATTTTTTTGTGTTTTTGATATAGCAAACAAGATAGCAAATAAAGTAAAACTAGCAACTAATTTTTTTGTATTTTGATTTAGTGCAGCAAACAAAGTAGTAAATAAAACTAAGCAAGACAAAAACAAAGTAAAGAGATTGAGAAGTGGAGACTCCCCTTGCAGCGTGTCTTGATCTCCCCGGCAACGGCGCCAGAAATTTAGCTTGATGACGCGTAAAGCACACGCTCGTTGGGAACCCCAAGTGGAAGGTGTGATGCGTACAGCAGCAAGTTTCCCTCAGTAAGAAACCAAGGTTTATCGAACCAGTAGGAGTCAAGAAGCACGTCGAAGGTTGATGGCGGCGGGATGTAGTGCGGCGCAACACCAGGGATTCCGGCGCCAACGTGGAACCTGCACAACACAACCAAAGTACTTTGCCCCAACGAAACAGTGAGGTTGTCAATCTCACCGGCTTGTCTGTAACAAAGGATTAACCGTATTGTGTGGAAGATGATTGTTTGCGAAAACAGTAGAACAAGTATTGCAGTAGATTGTATTTCAAGAAAGAGAATTGGACCGGGGTCCACAGTTCACTAGAGGTGTCTCTCCCATAAGACAAACAGCATGTTGGGTGAACAAATTACAGTTGGGCAATTGACAAATAAAGAGAGCATGACCATGCACATACATATCATGATGAGTATAGTGAGATTTAATTGGGCATTACGACAAAGTACATAGACCGCCATCCAACCGCATCTATGCCTAAAAAGTCCACCTTCGTGTTATCATCCGAACCCCTTCCAGTATTAAGTTGCAAAGCAACGAGACAATTGCATTAAGTATGGTGCGTAATGTAATCAACAACTACATCCTTAGACATAGCATCAATGTTTTATCCCTAGTGGCAACAGCACAACACAACCTTAGAACTTTCTGTCACTTTGTCCCTGTGTCAATGCAGGCATGAACCCACTATCGAGCATAAATACTCCCTCTTGGAGTTACAAACATCTACTTGGCCAGAGCATCTACTAGTAACGGAAAGCATGCAAGATCATAAACAACACATAGATATAACTTTGATAATCAACATAACAAGTATTCTCTATTCATCGGATCCCAACAAACGCAACATATAGAATTACAGATAGATGATCTTGATCATGTTAGGCAGCTCACAAGATCCGACAATGATAGCACAATGGGGAGAAGACAACCATCTAGCTACTGCTATGGACCCATAGTCCAGGGGTAGACTACTCACTCATCACACCGGAGGCGACCATGGCGGCGTAGAGTCCTCCGGGAGATGATTCCCCTCTCCGGCAGGGTGCCGGAGGCGATCTCCTGGATCCCCCGAGATGGGATCGGCGTTGGCGGCGTCTCTGGAAGGTTTTCCGTATCGTGGCTCTCGGTACTGGGGGTTTCGTCACGGAGGCTTTAAGTAGGCGGAAGGGTAGGTCAAGAGGCGGCGCGAGGGGCCCAGACCATAGGCCGGCGCGGCCAGGGGTGGGGCCGCGCCGCCCTAGGGTTTGGCTGCCTCGTGGCCCCTCTTCGTTTCGTCTTCGGACTTCTGGAAGCTTCGTGGAAAAATAGGCCCCTGGGCGTTGATTTCGTCCAATTCCGAGAATATTTCCTTACTAGGATTTCTGAAACCAAAAACAGCAGAAAACAGCAACTGGCACTTCGGCATCTTGTTAATAGGTTAGTTCCAGAAAATGCACGAATATGACATAAAGTGTGCATAAAACATGTAGATAACATCAATAATGTGGCATGGAACATAAGAAATTATCGATACGTCGGAGACGTATCACGCACCTGAGAAGAATGGTTTATTTCTATTAAATCTCGATAGTAGTGATACACATGTTCATAACATTGATGCTAAGCGAATTAAATTGAATGATAATTCTACTTATATGTGGCACTGTCGTCTTGGTCATATTGGTGTGAAACGCATGAAGAAACTCCATACCGATGGATTACTTGAATCACTTGATTTTGAGTCACTTGATAGATGCGAAGCATGTCAAATGGGAAAAATGACTAAGACTCCATTCTCTGGTATTATGGAGCGAGCTACAGACTTATTGGAAATCATACATACCGATGTGTGCGGACCAATGAGTGTAGCCTCGCGCGGTGGTTATCGTTATGTTCTAACCTTCACAGATGATCTGAGTAGATATGGGTATATCTATTTCATGAAACATAAATCCGAAACTTTCGAGAAGTTTAAGGAATTCCAAAGTGAAGTAGAAAATCAACGTAACAAGAAGATTAAATTTCTACGATCTGATCGTGGAGGTGAATATCTGAGTTATGAGTTTAGCATGCATTTAAAGAAATGCGGAATAATTTCACAATTGACACCGCCGGGAATACCACAACGAAACGGTGTGTCCGAACGTCGTAATCGAACTCTCTTAGATATGGTTCGTTCTATGATGTCTCTTACTGATTTGCCGTTATCATTTTGGAGTTATGCATTAGAGACAGCTGCATTCACTTTAAATAGGGCACCATCTAAATCCGTTGAAACGACACCGTATGAATTATGGTTTAATAAGAAACCTAAGTCAAGTCGTTCCTTAAAGTTTGGGGTTGCGAAGCCTATGTAAAAAAGTTACAACCGGACAAGCTAGAACCCAAAGCGGAGAAATGCGTCTTCATAGGATACCCTAAGGAAACTATAGGGTATACTTTCTATCACAGATTCGAAGGCAAAATCTTTGTTGCTAAGAACGGAACCTTTCTTCAGAAAGAATTTCTCACTAAAGAAGTGACTGGAAGAAAAGTAGAACTCGATGAGATTACTGAATCTCCTCTCGTTGATCAGAGTAGCGCAGTACCGGAAGTTGTTCTTGTGTCGCCTGCACCGGTAACAGAGGAAGCAAATGATAATGATCATGAAACTTCGAGCGAGATAGCTGATACGTCTCAAACGTATCTATAATTTCTTATGTTCCATGCTAGTTTTATGACAATACTCACATGTTTTATACACACTTCACATCATTTATACGCATTTTTCGGCACTAACCTATTGACAAGATGCCGAAGCGCCAGTTCCTGTTATGTGCTGTTTTTGGTTTCAGAAATCCTACACAGGAAATATTCTCGGAATTGGACGAAACAAACGCCCAGGGTCTTATTTTTCCACGGAGCTTCCAGAAGACCGAAGAGGATATGAAGTGGGGCCACGAGGCGCCCTAACCATAGGGCGGCGCGGCCAAGGAGGGGCCCGCGCCGGCCTATGGTGTGGGGCCCCCGTGCCTCCTCCGACTCTGCCCTTCCGCCTACTTATACTCTCCGTCGCGAAAACCCTATTACCGAGAGCCACGGTACGGAAAAAGTTCCAGAGACGCCGCCGCCGCCAATCCCATCTCGGGGGATTCAGGAGATCGCCTCCGGCACCCTGCCGGAGAGGGGAATCATCGCCCGGAGGACTCTACATCACCATGATCGCCTCCGAACTGATGTGTGAGTAGTTCATCCTTGGACTATGGGTCCATAGCAGTAGCTAGATGGTTGTCTTCTCCTCATTGTGCTATCATGTTAGATCTTGTGAGCTGCCTATCATGATCAAGATCGTCTATTTGTAATGCTACATGTTGTGTTTGTTGGATCCGATGAATATGGAATACTATGTCAAGCTGATTATCAATCTATCATATATGTGTTGTTTATGATCTTGCATTCTCTGTTGCTAGTAGAGGCTCTGGCCAAGTTGATACTTGTGACTCCAAGAGGGAGTATTTATGCTCGATAGTGGGTTCATGCCTCCATTGAATCTGGGACAATGACAGAAAGTTCTAAGGTTGTGGATGTGATGTTGCCACTAGGGATAAAACATCGATGCTTTGTCTAAGGATATTTGTGTTGATTACATTACACACCATACTTAATGCAATTGTCTGTTGTTTGCAACTTAATACTGAAAGGGGTGCGGATGCTAACCCGAAGGTGGACTTTTTAGGCATAGATGCATGCTGGATAGCGGTCTATGTACTTTGTCGTAATGTCATAAGTAAATCTCATATTAGTCATCATGATATGTATGTGCATTGTTATGCCCTCTTTATTTGTCAATTGCCCAACTGTAATTTGTTCACCCAACATGCTATTTCTTATTGGAGAGACACCAGTAGTGAATTGTGGACCCCGGTCCATTCTTTTACATCTGAATACAATCTACTGCAATCATTGTTCTCTACTGTTCTTCGCAAACAAACATCATTTTCCACACCATACGTTTAATCCTTTGTTTACAGCAAGCCGGTGAGATTGACAACCTCACTGTTAAGTTAGGGCAAAGTATTTTGATTGTGTTGTGCAGGTTCCATGTGGCGCCGGAATCCCTGGTGTTGCGCCGCACTACACTCCTCCACCAACAACCTTCACGTGGCCTTCATCTCCTACTGGTTCGATAACCTTGGTTTCTTACTAAGGGAAAACTTGCTGTTGTACGCATCACACCTTCCTCTTGGGGTTCCCAACGGAGGAGCTCGAGGCCGGAGGAGGTGGAGTGGGAGGTGAAGGTGGAGGTGGAGGCGCGGTAGCCTGTCCGCGTTCGGCGCTGCTCATGGTGGATTTGCTGGAGGCTGAGAGGAAGCGGCGCTACGGCAGCGGTGGCTAGGGTTTAGTGGGGAGGAGATGAGATGCTCGCGCCCCTGTATATATAGGTTGGAGGCAGGGCGACGGCCGCGCCACGCGTGGCATCGCCATTACTACGTGCGCAGAGGTAGGTGACGGCCGCGCCACGCGAGGCATCGCCATTTACGCGACGCATGACGCCGAACGACGCCTCGTCGCCAAGATCTTGGCGGAGAAGACGCATCGACGCAGGGTCGCTGCTAGGCGGGCCCGACGAAACGTCCGCTTGACGCGAGCGGACACTTTCCGTGTCCACCGAGCGTCCGCCAGAGACGCATCCTAGGCGCATATTTGGGCCAGGTTTGCGTCTCCGCGGACGGCCCGGTCACTTTGCGTCGCCCCGCTGGAGGTGGTGCTATACGCATTTCCGGTCAGGGCGGACGAACCTAGCGTCCGTTTGCGTCGCGCTGCTGGAGATGCCTTACGGTAGCATGAGTGATAGTACCACTTGCAAGTAGATCTACACAGTAAAAGTGGACTGATACAAACCAAATAAGTAGAATAAAATGTTGTACAGTACTACATTAGTGTGAATGGATGGAGTACCAATTTGGATCCTCCCATTAGACGATTGGTGTTACCCTAAACAATCACGCTGGTAATTTCTTGATCTCCGGTAACCAAACACCACAAAGGCGGCAAGCCTACGCCAAGAAACGAACCGCCAAAAGGATGTTCTTTCGTTCTCAAAAACTGTAACCGCGAAATTGAAACCAAACGGACGCTCCCTCCTCTCCGTGCCGCGCGCCAAAAACGGAGCCGCCCGCCCAAACTTTTCATGCCACGCCAGCGATCCGCGTCGAAACGCATCCAGACCGTCCACGCCGAGCAGCGCTGGACGCATCCCACCGTTGGTAGACGCCGATCCGAGGCGCCCGCCCGCCCACCAATCAGAGCCCACCTCCGTTCCTCTATAAAAACAGATACCCTGCTCCTTCTTCCTCCACATCGCATCCCAACTTCCTCCGCCGCCGCCAGCACTCCCAACCCACCGGCGAGCCTCCACCTACCCACCTCCAGTAGCAGCGATGGCCCCCAAGGCTGAGAAGAAGCCGGCGGCGAAGAAGCCCGTGGAGGAGGAGCCGGCGGCGGAGAAGGCCGAGAAGGCGCCTGCCGCGAAGAAGCCCAAGGCCGGGAAGAGCCTCCCGGCGGGGAAGACCGCCGCCAAGGAGGGCGGCGAGAAGAGGGGCCGCAAGAAGGGCAAGAAGAGCGTCGAGACCTACAAGATCTACATCTTCAAGGTGCTCAAGCAGGTCCACCCCGACATCGGCATCTCCTCCAAGGCCATGTCCATCATGAACTCCTTCATCAACGACATCTTTGAGAAGTTGGCCGGCGAGGCCGCCAAGCTCGCCCGCTACAACAAGAAGCCCACCATCACCTCCCGGGAGATCCAGACCTCCGTCCGCCTCGTCCTCCCCGGCGAGCTCGCCAAGCACGCCGTCTCTGAGGGCACCAAGGCCGTAACCAAGTTCACCTCCTCTTAGATCTCGTTGCTTGTATCTAGTTGGCTGCTGTGACTCCTGGTAGTTCTTGTCTCTGGTTATCTGCAACAAGTAGTAGTTTGACTAATGATGGGTTCGTGTTCCTGAAATTGCCAATGTTTCGTTGGCTAATGGTTTCAAGAAATCAATTATGTATGGTGATGCTTTTCTGGTCTGTGAATCCTCATACTGCTGTTTCCGTTTCTGAATTGTATGTTTCAGAAACAGACGTTTTGCAACGTTGTTTCCTGATCTTACTAATGGTTGTCAACTTTGATTATCTGCAAGTAGTTGTACTGATGCTTGATGAGAATCGCTGAATCATTGCTAGTGTTTTCTAGCTGGTTGGTCGCTGAGAACTGAAATGCTCGTGCTAGTATATCTCCCTTTTGGCAAGCTGAGATTCTGAGCATAATGATTTATTTCTCATTTTATCTATCACTGATTGGTGCTAGGCGGTTGAACTATTGCCAATGTTTTCTTGGCTGGTTGGTTGTAAGAACTGAAGATAGGCATCTGGTTTTGGCAAACTGAAATTGCGTAATGCTGCCATTTGCTACTATCCCCCTTTTTGAAATAAAATGTTACTGATTTCTGCCTGCATTTCATTGATACTCGGTGACTATTCTACTGATTCTGCTTTCGTAGCGATGTAATTTTTTGGATTCCAGATCCTTTTGCTGTGTGTGTTCGTTTCTGCATAAGGTGCAGAATCTGATGTTGTAGACGGGCTTAATTGACTGCTGCCAGTGAGCACAACTGGATATCGTGCCTCTAATGATCATTAGCGTTTTGATGAACAATAAGAGAAACCCAGTTGTTTGCCTTGCCCTCTCTTGTTCTTGTTTTGGTAGCACCACTGAGGATTGTGGATTTGGCTTGGAAACTAACCTGAATGACCATGGACTTTTATTGCTTTGCTATTCTTCTGCTCCCTTTGGTGCACTTATATAAGATCAGAGTCCAAAATTAGGGAACTACCACTATTGATCAGCATAGTGCTTCGAACAAGGAAATTCTACACTAAATGTTTATCCTATGTAGAGCGAGGGTGTTAATAACCGCTGGACTTAAAAAAGTATTTCTACATACGATTCAAGCTTTTGCTCTGCCACCCACCCATGATTCAAGTTTAATCAGCTGGACGCTCGATCTTAACTACTAGGGAGCACATAGTACTAGTTGTAGACAGTAGACCAAAGGGAACAATTGAAAACTCTTGCTTCATCTCTATCCACTACTAGTGGTAGACAGTAATGAGACCAAAGATTAGTTCTTCGCTGAAAGGGCTACTAAAACGGAGACTGAAGAAGGCTTGGCTAAATTACGGCGTAATGAGGAGTCTAAATGGGCTCAGCGTGCCAAGGTAAAGCATGTGCAATAGGGAGGAAACAACACTAGGTATTTCCACCTTATTGCAAATGGTAAACACAGAAAGAAAAAAATATATCAGTTGGAGCAGGATGAGGGAACCATAGTGGGGCAAGCTAATTTAAAAGTTTTTATTACTGGATATTATAGGAAGCTGTTTGGCTCACCGGATCCAAATTTGTTTGGTATGATAGAGGATCATATAGATGTTATTCCGCAATTATCTAAGGAAGAAAGAGAAATTTTAACTACTGATTTTACTGAGGAGATGTTAGAAGCGATAACTCAAATGGAACGAAATAAGGCTCCCAGACCTGATGGGTTACCCTCGGACTTTTATCAAACTTTTTGGGCTGTTATAAAGGGGGACATTATGGCTATGTTTGCGCAGTTGCAGACCGGTGATTTGTCTCTGTTTAGATTAAACTTTGGAGTCATTACTTTACTACCTAAAAAAGAAGACGCTAGTAGAATAGAGCAATATAGGCATATTTGTCTTCTAAATGTAAGTTTTAAGGTTTTTACAAAGGTTGGAACAAATAGAGCGACGGAAATAGCACATAAAGTTGTGCGTCCTACTCAATCCGCCTTTATACCAGGAAGGAATATTCTTGAGGGTATTGTGGTTTTACATGAGACCATTCATGAGCTTCATAGGAAGAAAATAGATGGGGTTTTATTTAAGATCGATTTTGAAAAGGCCTATGACAAAGTGAAATGGTCCTTTTTTTTACAACAAGCCCTTAAAATGAAAGGTTTTCCACCTTTATGGTGTGAATGGGTAGCGAGATTTGTGCAAGGGTGGAGTGTCAGAATTAGAGTTAATGATGACATAGGTCATTATTTTCAAACTTTGAAGGGATTGCGATAAGGAGATCCGTTATCTCCGATTCTCTTTAATATTATGGCGGATATGTTGGCTATTCTCATTGCAAGAACAAAGGAGGATGGCCAGGTTGGTGGATTGATACCTCATCTAGTGAAAGGGAGGATATCAATACTCCAATACGCTGACGACACCATTCTCTTTCTATAACATGATGTTCAGAAGGCGGTAAATATGAAATTAATACTCTGCATTTTTGAACAACTATCCACAAGAGCGAGATTTTTTGTTTTGGAAAGGCTAAACATGTACAAATTGACTATAGAGAGATTTTTGGGTGTGAGGTGTGAAAGGATCGTATGCCGCACCTAGAGAGGGGGGGGGGGGGGGGGTGAATAGGTGTTAACCAATTTTTAGTTCTTTTTCAATTTAGGCTTGACACAAAGGTAAATTCTCTAGATATGCAACTAAGTGAATTTACCTATATGACAAGATAAGCAACTAAGCAAGATATAGCTACGCAATACAAGAGATAGAATAGGATAGAGGTAACCGAGAGTGGAGCACGCGATGACACGGAGATGATTCCCGTAGTTCCCTTCCTTTGTAAGAAGGTACGTCTATGTTTGGAGGAGTGTGGTTGCTACGAAAGCCAAACCAACAGCCACGAAGGCTTCACTCAGATCTCCGGTGAGCAACGCCATGAAGGCCTAGCCCACTTCCACTAAGGGATTTCCTCGAGGCGGAAACCGGGCCTTTACAAGGTTCTTGGGGCACACATCCACAACTGAATTGGAGGCTCCCAAATCTGTAACAATACAACAATCAACAACAACACATCAACACAAATCAACTAGGGAACCAAATAGGAACACTAGCATGAGATCCCTCAAACAAATGAGGGGGAAATGAAAAACGCTTCGGTGAGGATGTAGATCGGTGTCTTCTCCTTCGAATCTCCAAAGATCAAGAGCTTTGGTTGGGGGAGTAAGGAGATCTTGCACAACTTGTGTTCTTGAGGTGGCTCTAATGGTGGTGAAGCTTGGCAGATTTTCCTTGCAATGATTGAGCAACTTGTCCCCTTGGAGAAGAGAGCTATTTATATGATTGGAGCTCTCAGATCTGACCGTTTGGGCGAAATCCACTAACACCGGAAGTTCCGGCCAGGAGGGCCGGAACTTCCGCCTTCGTCAGACGTCCAGTTCAGATGATGTTTGGGCAGAACTAGGGCTGACCGGAAGTTCCGGCCAAGTTCCGGAATTTGGCGAAAACCATACTGGACATTACTGGGCCACAATTCGGGAATTCCGGAACTTGGGCGGAAGTTCCGCTGACCGGAACTTCCGGTCAGGGAAGAAAAACTGCAAACGAAGCTGCGCTGGGAGACCTCTGCTGGAAGCACCAGGGCGGAACTTCCGCCAGCAGAGGCCGGAAGTTCCGCCAGAAACAAAAAGACCTGCAGAACTTCAGAATAGCCATACCATTTCACCGATCAAATGTATTTCCCGAAAACTTGTACCTGTCTACATCAACACACATAAATATATACCTAGTGTTGACATCAAACACACAAAACCCAAAAGGGCGGGAAATGTTCTTTCAAGGTGGGGGCGCTGCCCTTTAAGTACTTGGGGATTCCTATTCACTATAGGCGTCTATTGAATAAGGAATGGAAACCAGTTGAGGATTGGTTCGAACGTAAATTAGGTTGTTGGGCCGGAAAATAGTTATCTTATGGTGACCGTTTGGTTTTAATTAATTCGGTTCTGACGAGCATGTTCTTGTTATCTTTCTTCCAAATACCCAAAGGGGTGAGGAAAAAAATTAGATTTTTATAGATCACGTTTCTTTTGGCAAAGTGATCAGAGAAACAGGAAATATAGGTTAACTAAATGGAACATTATTTCACGACCAAAAGATCAAGGGGGTTTGGGGATTGAGGTACTTGATATTAAAAATAGGTGTTTACTTAGCAGCAAATGGCTATTTAAATTACTAACTGAGGAGGGAGTGTGGCAGGAACTCCTCCACAACAAGTATCTCAGCTCGAAATCTCTTCTCAAGTACAAGCAAAACCGACAGACTCACCTTTTTGGAAGGGACTTATGAATATAAAGGATGAGTTCTTCCAAAGAGGTTCATTTGTGTTAGGAAATGGACAAACTATAAGGTTCTGGGAGGATTCTTGGCTGGATCGCCAGCCACTTGCAATCCAATATCCATCCCTTTTTAATACTGTGCACCAAAAAATGCCACGGTGGCGGATGAATGAACAATGTTCCGCTGAATATTAGTTCCAGTAGAATATTATCTCGTGATAGATGGGCTAACTGGGTTCACTTGGTGGAACGACTTATGGAAATTCAGCGTTCTGACGTGCCAGATGGTTTTGTTTGGCATCTCACAGCTTCTGGGATTTTTTCGGTAAAATCCTTCTATGTGGATATTATGAATGACCATACTAAATACCTTAGGAAATATATTTGGCGTCTCAAAGTTCCACTGAAGATAAGGATCTTCATGTGGTTTCTAAATAGGAAGGTATTACTCACAAAGGACAATTTAGTTAAAAGAAACTGGAGTGGTTCTTTGAAATGTGCTTTTTGCGAGATGGAGGAATCAGTAGATCACTTGTTCACTAGATGTCGTTTCTCCTAGTTGATTTCACAAGTGGTTTATTTTACTTTTAATATCCTACCCCAGCAAATATTAAGAATATATTTGGTAAATGGTAAACAAACTACGGCTCGAATTCATGTAGGAGCTTGTGCTTTACTTTGGCAATTTGGAATTGTCGCAATAATCCCTTGTTTTATCCACAAGGTAATTTTTTTTTTGCAAGTTATCCACAAGGCTACATACTGGATCAACATGTAGTCTTATCTCCTGTCAGAGGAGCAGTGTCGTCGTGGTGAACGGACAGATGCCATGGGATGACTTAAGTTGGGGCCGAATGTGCGCTAAAGGATTCGGGGGAGGGTTTTGGATTAGATTGGATGAACTTCCGGATGCTTTCCTCAAGAACACAACCAAAGGCAGCGATACAAGAAGAAAGAACACAAGGAAGAACTCTGCTCTAGATCTTTCTCTATATTGATCTCAACAGGATACAAAGTTTTTCCTCTTCATACATACGTAGCATCGTGCCCGTAATGGGGCTACCCCCTCTCCTTATATAGGGGAGAGGTGGCTTACAGAGCAAGGAACCCTAATGGCATCTTTGACTAGACAAACTACTTTTACAAAGTAACTTTAATCATAAACGGCGGCGCCGGTATCTTTAATCAGGGAGGCTGACGTCCCGCGGCTGCTTTTGGCATCATCCTCCACTTTATCGTCAGTGCTTCGTTTAAAGCTACTTTGCTTAGCTCATCCTTGTCCTCTAGCTCTGAAGAGAATCTTTGACCAGCTTTGCCGACATGCTCTTCTTACCGGTAGCCCGGTGTCTTCTTTACCTGGTTCCGGTATACCCCTCTGGGGGATACCGGCTTAGCTCTACTTAGCCAAACACTTAACTTTGTCCTCCGGTATAAACATTAAACCGGTATCTTGATGGCTCAAACCATCCGGATTGGCATGCCTTTGGCATACCGGGGGTCATCCCCCCAACATTAGTCCCCAAAGCTGGTATAGTCTGGTGGATTCTATCCGACAGACCATGCCAGTTTCCTCTATCTCAAGGTACCGGTTTAATCTTTCCGGTGGTCAGCTTAGATCATGGCATCTTTGCCGGACTCACGTCCTTCTTTCTTTTTAAGGTATTCTCCGATATCTCATTCTCCGATATCTTAGACATTAAATCTCTCCTCAGCGAAGTCGAGAATTTCTCGGGTACAGTGCCTGTCAGTGACATGCGCACTGTACCTGACGCGCCAGTGTCAGGGGTCACTTCCCTTCGGCTTCTGCGCCCTCATTAGCTGCGACACACCGGATCCGGGCCGCCGTTCCGGATCCGTGCGGCGACCCTGTGGCCTTTTCATTTTCTGCGCGTGTACCCTCACGCCACGTGGCGGTCCATGAAGTGAACCGCCGCGGCCCAGCGGTTTTCGGCCCACTAACTCTTTCTCCTATAAATGGGGAGTGCGGTTCTACTTCTTCTCTTTCCCCGCATTCGCCTACTTCCCAGAGCTCTGAGCCCGTCGCCCTCTGCAACCTCGCCGCCGCCGGTCGCCGCTAGAGCCCTCTTCCTGACGAACTTGCGCCGCCGCTCTTGCTGCGCTGAGAGTCTTTGCCGCGGAGAGATCTACCGGTGCTTCTCCGCCGCTGCCGTTTCGAGTTTTCTTCAACAGGCTCCGCCCTTCTCCGTCGCCAACCTTCGCCGGCGCTCACGAGCTCGGTGCTTCTCCGGCGACCTTCTCCTTAAGCATCTCCACCGCCTCAGGTTAGGCCCATTTTGCGTTTACCCCTCTGTTCCTTGCTTTTCAGATCTTGGGCCGGTAGGATATTTATTCCCCTTTTCTTTTGTTTTTTCTCTTACTCGTAGATCTTCGCGCAAGGGTAGATCTGGGGAAAACTGTTTTCCGGTTAGACTCGCATGTCTAGTGAACAGTACCTTTCCGAGTCCTCCTCCAGTAGCGAACGGACCGAATCATCCGACGGGCTAACCGCAGAGCTTGCCCAGATGGAGACAGCCACCGGCAGCTCTAGCCAAGCCTCCGGAATAGATCTTTCCGGTATCACACGCGGAGCCTGGAGAGGTTCCGACGTGACCCAACACGAGATCGACTGGCTCTACCGGTCTAGAAGGATACCGGAAGGAGTAACCTGCCGGCTTCCCGGCGACGAAATCGAACCGGTACTCAGACCCGGTGAGTACGTCGTCTTTCTTGCTCACTTTGAGCGCGGCTTCGGCCTTCCTGCCTCCGAATTCTTTCGCCAATTTCTTGATTTTTACGAACTCCAGCCTCACCACCTTCCCGGCAACGCCGTTTTCTATCTTTCTTGTTATGCCACCTTCATGGAGGCTTATATCAGCATCCGCCCCACTCGCGAGACCTTCGCTCGCTTCTTCTCTCTTAGGATCAACTCCGTCCAGGGCAAGGACATTCCTAAGCCCAAACCCCCCGTACAATGCGGGTCTTGTATCATCGGCTCCCGTCAAGGGAGCCCTTTCTTTAAGTTTGCTGGTCTCGAGTCATGCCGGTTATGGCAAGAGACTTTCTTCTACGTGAAGAACGACGGCGACGCAGATCTGATCAACCTACCAGCTTTCAATCCGGCGCCGCCCAGAAAGGTCAACTGGAGCTACTCTCCCGGGATAACTCAGGTTGAGACGAACCGGGTAGTACGCTTCATGGAGAAGCTGATGAAGGAGACCAACATCTGCTCTGACGATATCATCCGCGCCTTCATTTCACGTCGGGTGCTTCCTCTTAAGCGCCGGGCTCACAAGATGAGTGAGATGTATGGTCCCGGCGATCCGACGAAGATCACCGGCCTCCCTCTGAGCAAGAAGGACGTAGTCCTCAAGGCTAGGCAGATCTGCCAGACTGCCATGCCGTTTGATTGGGAGTGGGGCTTCTTGCCTCTTAGCTCCACCAACCCTCCAACTGAGGAAGTAAGAATTTGCGCAACCCGGGTTCTCGTACCGATAACTTTTATGATGTGATTAACTTGTTCTTCATTCGTTTTCAGGCCAAGGATCGCTTCCCCCGCATCGACGCGGATCGACGAGGTCCTTGCCGGAAGCGTCCTCTGGACCGGGTGGACCCTGACCCGTACATCCATTGGACCGATCTGAAGATGGGCCGAACGCACACCTCGCGCCCCGGTAAACCCTCGTCAGAAGCTCCCGGCTCCACCGATGATCTCACTATCCTTGAGGTAGCTTTCTTTTCCGGTCTCTCATACTTTACTGTTATTCCTCCTCTGTAGATGCCCCCTCAGCTGGTACGCAACCGCAGGTTCATGAGCACGTTGCTCCCTTGCGGGCCGAGGCTGGTGATGAGTTCGTGGAGAAGCTCGCTTCGCAGCTCAAGAAGAAGGCCCCGGCACCTGATGCCGACTCCAGCCATAGCCCTCCCACCAAACGCTTCCGGACGGAAGTCCTCGGGGGGGAAAGAGACGGGCAAAAGGTGCTACAAGGGCAAGCAGATGCCGGTCGCTTCCGGGTAAGTTTTTGCTTCTTTGCTTGTTTGATTCTTTTCCACCTTTCCTTCCGGTTTCTTTTTCCAACCTTTCTCTTTTTCTTGTTCAGCCCTGCGCTCAAGCTTGGCCCAAGGCCCGAGAGCTCTGAGGGAACCGTAAGGACCTCATCTCCATCTCACCCAAGCCCGGCACCGTCTGGTGCCGGCAACACTTCTACCTCCCCTCTGGGGGGCACTTCAAGTTCGGGGCGCGCGGCCCCTACACCTCCAAAACACCGCGCGGAGGAGGAGCATGTCTCCCCTCCTGGAAAACAGGATACCGGCGCCAGCAGCACCGGCGCCGAGTCAGAAGCTGCCGGGAGGGCGGAACCTCTGGTTCCTCCCGTCCCCAATAAGAAGAAGAAGGCCGCGGAGTCTTCCCCCTCCAAACCGATGCCACCGCCGGAAGCCCCCAGCGCCAAGCCAATGCCGCCACCAGAAACAACGAAGATCATTAAGGAGAAGGCCACGGCTTCCGGTACCTCCTCCGCCGACCCGCAGCAATTGACGCTGCACGCCGGCCGCGCCGCTGTCGTAGCCGGAGGGAAACCTTCCGGCGTCCTGGGCCGGATCACTGAGCTGAAGCGTGGAGGCCGCGACCTGGGGCACTTGCTCCCCTATGCTGAGAGGTGGAACGCTGCGGATGAGTCCGTAGCCACACGCGGCCTGGGGAAGGATCGGCTTCCGGTGCTGGACCCCGCTGGCCCTCGCTGCACGGAGGAGCACTTCACGCGGCTGCGGCGCGCGGTGAAGGAGCTGGATAGCGCGTGGTACGATGCCACCAACAATATGGTGGTAAGTTTTACCAAACTCTTTTCGTTTTTTCAATTTTTCAGTTCATGCCGGTTTCTTTCTTTCTGGATCTTGTCTATCTTCCCAGTCCCCGAGTTTTGTGTTGAGAGCGCAGCTTTTAGTGCAAAACTTAAGTAACAACTCGAAAAACCGGCATGCCCAGTCCCCAAGTTTCGGGTTAAGAATGCAGCTCTTAGCGCGAAACTTAGGTAGAAACTCAAAAAACCGGCATACCCAGTCCCCGAGTTTCGGGTTAAGAACGCAGCTCTTAGCGCGAAACTTAGGTAGAACCTCGAAACACCGGCTTCTTTTTCTGACATCTTTCTTTGAACAGAGCACGGCCGACGCCCGGAAGCACCTCTTTGAGGAGCTTTTGTGGGAGCACCGGGACCTTGCTGAAGCGCACGGCAAGTGCCAAGGTAAATTTCTGTGTCTCCGGCATCTTCTTACCGGAAAGTTTTCTTTCTTATTACCTACAACTTTTTTCTCAACAGCCATCCCGGAAGCTTCCATCGAAGCCCTCCAGGCTCAGCTCGCCATGCTCCAAGGTACCGCTCTTCTTTTCCGGCTAACCTGTTTCTTCTTTATTTCACCAACTGCAATTTTGCTAACACTTTCTTTCCGGGCTCTAGGTGAAAAGGAGCAGCTTATCCGGCAACACCGCGAGGCTCTGGACGCCCAGGAGACCTACGCCAGCGGGCTAAAGGAGCAGCTGATCCAGCTCGGGCTCAAGCACAGCGAGGCGATGAAAACCGCCCAAACCGCCGCTGAAGCTAGGCTGAACGAGGCCCTGGAGGATGCCAACAACTCCACCGTGGTGCTGCGGGCGGAGCTGGAGGAGGGAGCCAAGGCGCGGCAAGCAGCCGAGGATGAGACCGCGCACTTGAAGGGAGAGCAGCAGGAGTATGACCTTTTGGTCATGCAAACCGACGCGCTTGCCCTCAGTAAGTTTCTCTTTTTTCTTTTCCGGTTTTGCTTATAAGCTTGTTTCTTCCGGTAGCATATACTTATCTTTTTCCTTTGCCTTGTAGGGCTCTTCCCGGACTCTCAGGCCTACGCGCAAAAGAAGGTAGCGGAGCGCCGGGTCGCGCAAGCATATAAGAACTTGGACGCGCCTTGGGACCCCTATGACCATCTGGTGGCGCTGTCTGCCCGCGTCTCCCACATGCGTGCGGTGGACCGGAACCTCGCCGACATCCCTGAGGTGGCCATCCAGCTCTTCAAGGTGCTCTGGCCTGAGGAGGAGGTACCGGCTGACCTGTCCCTCACCAACGACCGCCTGAAAGGTGCCGGTCGGAGAATCCGGGAGTGGCAGTGCTCCGCGGCTCGTGCCGGAGCGGACTCGGCGCTGTGCATGGTTTGCTCCTGGTACCCGGACTTGGACTTGGATGCCCTCACCGGCGTGCGTGCAAACGCTCCAACCGATACGGACTCGGTCCTCACCGCGAAGCGGCAGGATCGGGCCTACCGGATTGCTGAGTACGCCGAGGTTCGCACCTTCATCCCTCCTCCTTCCCACGTCAAGGACTACCTCAGCGAGGACGAAGAGGAGGATGAAGATGCCGAAGCCGGCGACGCGCCTTCGGAAGCTCCAGAAGCCTATGTTGTTCCTCCCAAGGCTCCTTCTGCCTAAGTGCTTCTTGTTATCTGTTTGCCTGTCTTACTTTAAAACAATGTTCATCAAATTCTACCCCGGTATGCCGGGGTCTTATGATGTAATATAAAACTTATCCTTTTGGGTGTGCTACAACAATTTATGCCGGTATGTTATTAGGTTATGTTTGTCTTAGCACTTTGCTTATGGTTGCCTTTTTTATCTTGCACTGTGAAGATTCCGAAATTGTTTCGGCATCCAATCCGATGCACACTTGGTTCTTTCGCTTTGCCTCTGCCTACCCTCTGGGTTTTTTGGCGTACGAGTTACAAAGTTATTTTGCCAAGCAAGCACTTTCTTGAACTTAGAAATAACTCGAAATTTTCCACAAAAAACCGGTATAACCGGGGTTAGTTAAACTTTCCGGATTGTTCGTTCCCACTCTCTCTTTTCGTGGTTCGCGTGCTTAGTTCCTACCGGTTTATCATGTTTGCCATGAAGTCGGGTTTCGGACAGCAGCAGAGTCGAAGACTGTTGGAGATATGCCCAAGAGGCAATAATAAAAGTGGTTATTATATATCTTTATGTTTATGATGAATGTTTATATACCATGCTATAATTGTATTAACCGAAACATTGATACATGTGTGATATGTAAACAACAAAGAGTCCCTAGTATGCCTCTTAACTAGCTTGTTGATTAATGGATGATTAGTTTCATAATCATGAACATTGGATGTTATTAATAACAAGGTTATATCATTATATGAATGATGTAATGGACACACCCAATTAAGCGTAGCATAAGATCTCGTCATTAAGTTATTTGCTATAAGCTTTCGATACATAGTTACCTAGTCCTTATGACCATGAGATCATGTAAATCACTTATACCGGAAAGGTACTTTGATTACACCAAACACCACTGCGTAAATGGGTGGTTATAAAGGTGGGATTAAGTATCCGGAAAGTATGAGTTGAGGCATATGGATCAACGATTAGGATTTGTCCATCCCGATGACGGATAGATATACTCTGGGCCCTCTCGGTGGAATGTCGTCTAATGTCTTGCAAGCATATGAATAAGTTCATAAGAGACCACATACCACGGTACGAGTAAAGAGTACTTGTCAGGAGACGAGGTTGAACAAGGTATAGAGTGATACCGAAGATCAAACCTCGGACAAGTAAAATATCGCGTGACAAAGGGAATTGGTATTGTATGTGAATGGTTCATTCGATCACTAAAGTCATCGTTGAATATGTGGGAGCCATTATGGATCTCCAGATCCCGCTATTGGTTATTGGTCGGAGTGAGTACTCAACCATGTCCACATAGTTCACGAACCGTAGGGTGACACACTTAAAGTTGGATGTTGAAATGGTAGAACTTGAATAAGGAATGGAGTTCAAATATTTGTTCGGAGTCCCGGATGAGATCCCGGACATCACGAGGAGTTCCGGAATGGTCCGGAGAATAAGATTCATATATAGGATGTCATTTTATGTGAATTAAAATGATGCGGAAGGTTCTATGGAAGGTTCTAGAAGGTTCTAGAAAAGTCCGGAAGAAACCACCAAGGAAGGTGGAGTCCACATGGGACTCCACCTCCATGGCCGGCCAACCCTAGTGGGGGTGGAGTCCCAAGTGGACTCCCCCTTAGGGGGCCGGCCACCCCCCCATATGGGAGGTGGAACTCCCACCTCTAGTGGGAGTCCTAGCTTGGGTAGGTTTCCCCACCATACGGAAGGTTTTTGGTTCGGGTCTTATTCGAAGACTTGGAGACCAACACTTGGGGTTCCACCTATATAATGAGGGGCCAAGGGGAGGGGGCCGGCCACCCTAGAACCACCAAGGTGGCCGCACCCCTTAGTGGCCGGCGCCCCCCTCTCCCAAACCCTAGCGGCCTCTCTCCTCCACCACTCCCCGCACGCTTAGCGAAGCTCCGCCGGACTTCTCCACCACCATCGACACCACGCCGTCGTGCTGTCGGATTCAAGAGGAGCTACTACTTCCGCTGCCCGCTGGAACGGGAGGTGGACGTCGTCTTCATCAACAACCGAACGTGTGACCGAGTACGGAGGTGCTGCCCGTTCGTGGCGCCGGAAGCGATCGTGATCAAGATCTTCTACGCGCTTTTGCAAGCGGCAAGTGAACGTCTACCGCAACAACAAGAGCCTCATCTTGTAGGCTTTGGAAACTCTTCAAGGGTGAGACTCGATACCCCCTCGTTGCTACCGTCTTCTAGATTGCATCTTGGCTTGGATTGCGTGTTTGCGGTAGGAAATTTTTTGTTTTCTATGCAACGTTATCCTACAGTGGTATCAGAGCCGTGTCTATGCATAGATGGTTGCACGAGTAGAACACAATGGTTTGTGGGCGTTGATGCTTATGTTATCTTTAGTTTGAGTACTTTGCATCTTTGTGGCATAGTGGGATGAAGCGGCTCGGGCTAACTTTACATGACCGCGTTCATGAGATTCGCTCCACGCTCACATGCAACTTGTATTGCATAAGTGGCTTTGCGGGTGTCTGTCTCTCCTACTATAGTGAAGATTCAATTTACTCTTCTATCGACAACACTAGTATCACCGTTGTGGTTCATGTTCGTAGGTAGATTAGATCTATATCGAAAACCCTAAACCACGTAAAATATGCAAACCAAATTAGAGACGTCTAACTTGTTTTTGCAGGGTTTGGTGATGTGATATGGCCATAATGTGATGATGAATATGTATGAGATGATCATTATTGTATTGTGGCAACCGGCAGGAGCCTTATGGTTGTCTTTAAAATTCATGTTGAGTAGTATTTCAAAGAAGTTGTAATAGTTGCTACATGGGAGAACAATCATGAAGACGGCGCCATTGACCTTGGCCTTCCTTGACGATGATAGAGATCATGCCCGATGATGATGGAGATCATGTCCGTGCTTTGGAGATGAAGATCAAAGGCGCAAAGACAAAAGGGCCATATCATATCACATATGAACTTCATGTGATGTTAATCCTTTTATGCATCTTATTTTGCTTAGATCGCGATGGTAGCATTATAAGATGATCCCTCTCACTGAAATATCAAGATAATAAAGTGTTCATCCTTAGTAGCACCGTTGCCAAGACTTGTCGTTTCGAAGCATCTCGTGATGATCGGGTGTGATAGAATCAACAAGTGCATACAACGGGTGCAAGCAGTTTGCACATGCGGATACTAAGGTGGCCTTGACGAGCCTAGCATGTACAGACATGGTCTCGGAACACGTGATACCGAAAGGTAGAGCATGAATCATATGGTTGATATGATGAACACTTTGAGTGTTCGCCATTGAAACTACATCTTGTCTCGTGATGATCGGACTTAGGTGTGGTGGATTTGGTTCGTGTGATCACTAAGACAATGCGAGGGATATTGTTTTGAGTGGGAGTTCACCTAGTTTTTAATTAAGTTGAATTAAAATTTGAACTCAATTTGTCATAAACTTAGTCTAAACTATTGCAAATATATGTTGTAGATATGGCGTCCCCAATCAATTTTAACCAGTTCCTAGAGAAAGAAAAGCTTAAGAGCAACGGTAGCAACTTCACCGACTGGTTCCGTCATGTGAGGATTTTCCTCGCTGGCGGAAATCTGCAATATGTGCTTGATGCACCGCTAGGTGACCCTCCTGCAGAAACAGAAACCGATGAAGTAAAGAATGTTTACGCGACTCGGAAAACTCGGTACTCTCAAGTTCAGTGTGCCATCCTATGCGATCTGAAGTCGATCTTCAAAAACGTTTTGAGCACCACGATCCACATGAGTTGATAAAAGAGTTGAAGACTATTTTTGAAACTCATGCGGCCGTGGAATGCTATGAAGCATCGAAACACTTCTTCAGTTGCATGATGGAAGAAGGTAGCTCCGTTAGTGAGCACATGCTCGTTATGACCGGGCATGCGAAGAAACTCAGTGACTTGGAAATAGTTATTCCTAACAGACTGGGGATTAATCGTATACTTCAATCACTGCCACCTAGTTACAAGAACTTTGTGATGAACTACAATATGCAGAACATGAACAAAGAGTTACCTGAACTCTTCTCCATGCTCAAAGCTGCTGAGATTGAGATCAAGAAAGAGCACCAAGTGTTGATGGTCAACAAGACCACCAGTTTCAAGAAACAGGGCAAGTCTAAAGGCAAATTCAAGAAGGGTGGCAAGAAAGCTGCCACGCCTCCTGTGAAACCTAAGACTGGCCCTAAACCTGATGCTGAGTGCTATTACTGCAAGGAGAAGGGACAACTGGAAGCGTAATTGCTCCAAGTATTTGGCGGATCTGAAGAGCGGCCTTGTCAAGAAGAAGAAAGAAGGTATATCGATATACATGTTATAGATGTTTATCTTCTTGGTTCTCGTACTAGTACACAGGTATTTGATCTTGGTTCGGTTGCTCATATTTGTAACTCGAAACAGGAACTAAAAGAATAAACGAAGACTACCGAAAGATGAAGTGACGATGCGCGTTGGAAATGGATCCAAAGTCGATGTGATCATTTGTCGGCACACTTCCTCTACATCTACCTTCGGGATTAGTTTTAAGCCTAAATAATTGTTATTTTGTACCCGCGTTAAGCATGAACATTATATCTGGATCTTGTTTAATGCAAGACGGTTATTCATTCAAGTCTGAGAATAAAGGTTGTTCTATTTTTATGAATAATATCTTTTATGGTCGAGCACCTGAAAAGAATGGCTTATTTCTGTTAGATCTCGATAGTAGTGATACACATATACATAACATTGATGCTAAGCGAATTAAATTGAATGATAATTCTACTTATATGTGGCACTGTCGTCTTGGTCATATTGGAGTGAAACGCATGAAGAAACTCCATACTGATGGATTACTTGAATCACTTGACTTTGAGTCACTTGATAGATGCGAAGCATGTCTAATGGGAAAAATGACTAAGACTCCATTTTACGAGTATGATGGAGCGAGCTACTGACTTATTGGAAATCATACATACCGATGTGTGCGGACCAATGAGCGTAGCATCGCGCGGTGGTTATCGTTATGTTCTAACCTTCACAGATGATCTGAGTAGATATGGGTATATCTATTTCATGAAACATAAATCCGAAACTTTCGAGAAGTTTAAGGAATTCAAAGTGAAGTAGAAAATCAACGTAACAAGAAGATCAAATTTCTACGATCTGATCGCGGAGGTGAATATCTGAGTTATGAGTTTGGCGTGCATTTAAAGAAATGCGGAATACTTTCACAATTGACACTGCCGGGAACACCACAACGTAACGGTGTGTCCGAACATCGTAATCGAACTCTCTTAGATATGGTTCGTTCTATGATGTCTCTTACTGATTTGCCGTTATCATTTTGGAGTTATGCATTAGAGACAGCCGCATTCTCTTTAAATAGAGCACCATCAAAATCCGTTGAAACGACACCGTATGAATTATGGTTTAACAAGAAACCTAAGCTGTCGTTCCTTAAAGTTTGGGGTTGCGAAGCCTATGTAAAGAAGTTACAACCGGACAAGCTAGAACCCAAAGCGGAGAAATGCGTCTTCATAGGATACCCTAAGGAAACTATAGGGTACACTTTCTATCACAGATCCGAAGGAAAAATCTTTGTTGCTAAGAACGGAACCTTTCTTGAGAAAGAATTTCTCACTAAAGAAGTGACTGGAAGAAAAGTAGAACTCGATGAGATTGATGAATCTTCACTAGTTGATCAGAGTAGCGCAGTACCGGAAGTTGTTCCTATGCCGCCTACACCGACAACAGAGGAAGCTAATGATAATGATCATGAAACTTCAAACGAGATAGCTACTGAACCTCACAGATCGACAAGGGAACGTGCCAATCCAGATTGGTATGATCCTTGTCTAAATGTCATGATTGTGGACAACAATGATGAGGACCCTGCGACGTATGAAGAAGCAATGATGAGCCCAGATTCCAACAAATGGCAAGAAGCCATGAAATCCGAAATGGGATCCATGTATGATAACAAAGTATGGACTTTGGTAGACTTACCTGATAGCCAAAAGGCTGTCGAGAATAAATGGATCTTCAAGAGAAAAAGCAGATCTTGATGGTAATATTACCTGTCTATAAAGCTCGACTTGTCGCAAAGGGTTTCCGACAAATTCAAGGTGTTGACTACGATGAGACTTTCTCACTGTGAAGCTAAAATCTGTGAGGATTTTGTTAGCAATAGCTGCATTTTTCGATTATGAGATTTGGCAGATGGATGTCAAAACGGCGTTCCTTAATGGAGACATTGAGGAAGAGTTGTATATGGTACAACCCAAAGGTTTTGTCGATCCTAAAAATGCTGACAAAGTATGCAAACTTCAGCGTTCAATTTATGGACTGAAGCAAGCATCGAGAAGTTGGAACCGATGCTTTGATAAAGTGATCAAAGACTTCGGGTTTATACAGTGTCATGGAGAGGCTTGTATTTACAAGAAAGTGAGTGGGAGCTCTGTAGCATTCCTGATATTATATGTAGATGACATATTGTTGATTGGGAATGATATAGAACTATTAAGCAGTGTAAAAGGTTATTTGAATAATAGTTTTTCAATGAAAGACCTTGGTGAAGCATCGTATATATTAGGCATCAAGATTTATAGAGATAGATCAAGACGCCTAATAGGGCTATCACAAAGTACATACCTGGACAAGATTCTAAAGAAGTTTAGAATGGACGAAAGTAAGAAAGGATTTTTACCTATGTTACCAGGCAAGGTCTTGAGTAAGACTCAAGGACCGGCTACGACGTAATAGAAAGAGAAAGGATGAGTCGGATCCCCTATGCCTCGTGATGGGCTCTATCATGTATGCCATGCTATGTACTAGACCGGATATAGCACATCTTTGTCGGTTTGACTAGCGGATATCAAAGTGATCCGGGAATGGAACAACTGGACAGCGGTCAAGAATATCCTGAAGTACTTGAAAAGAACCAAGGATATGTTTCTTTGTTATGGAGGTGACCAAGAGCTCGTTGTAACCAGTTACACCGATGCAAGTTGGAACACCGATCCCTGATGACTCTAAGCCACGATGCAGGTACGTGTTTATATTGAATGGTGCTGCAGCATGGTGGGCAAGCTCAAAGCGATTGCACGGTGGCGAAGTCTTCAACAGAATCAGAGTACATAGCGGCTTCAGATGCTTCATCAGAAGCGGTATGGATGAAGAGGTTCATTGTAGAGCTCGGTGTGGTTCCTAGTGCATTGGACCCATTAGTCATCTACTGTGACAACATGGGTGCCATCGCCAATGCACAAGAACCAAGGTCACACAAGAGGCTGAAACATATCAAGCTGCGTTTTCATTCGATTCGCGAGTACATCAAAGATGGAGAAGTAAAGATTTGCAAAGTACACACTGATCTGAATGTAGCAGATCCGTTGACTAAAGCTCTCCCTAGGGCAAAGCATGACCAACACCAAAGTGCCATGGGTGTTAGGTACCTTACTATGTAATCTAGATTATTGACTCTAGTGCAAGTGGGAGACTGTTGGAGATATGCCCAAGAGGCAATAATAAAAGTGGTTATTATATATCTTTATGTTTATGATGAATGTTTATATACCATGCTATAATTGTATTAACCGAAACATTGATACATGTGTGATATGTAAACAACAAAGAGTCCCTAGTATGCCTCTTAACTAGCTTGTTGATTAATGGATGATTAGTTTCATAATCATGAACATTGGATGTTATTAATAACAAGGTTATATCATTATATGAATGATGTAATGGACACACCCAATTAAGCGTAGCATAAGATCTCGTCATTAAGTTATTTGCTATAAGCTTTCGATACATAGTTACCTAGTCCTTATGACCATGAGATCATGTAAATCACTTATACCGGAAAGGTACTTTGATTACACCAAACACCACTGCGTAAATGGGTGGTTATAAAGGTGGGATTAAGTATCCGGAAAGTATGAGTTGAGGCATATGGATCAACAGTGGGATTTGTCCATCCCGATGACGGATAGATATACTCTGGGCCCTCTCGGTGGAATGTCGTCTAATGTCTTGCAAGCATATGAATAAGTTCATAAGAGACCACATACCACGGTACGAGTAAAGAGTACTTGCCAGGAGACGAGGTTGAACAAGGTATAGAGTGATACCGAAGATCAAACCTCGGACAAGTAAAATATCGCGTGACAAAGGGAATTGGTATTGTATGTGAATGGTTCATTCGATCACTAAAGTCATCATTGAATATGTGGGAGCCATTATGGATCTCCAGATCCCGCTATTGGTTATTGGTCGGAGTGAGTACTCAACCATGTCCACATAGTTCACGAACCGTAGGGTGACACACTTAAAGTTGGATGTTGAAATGGTAGAACTTGAATAAGGAATGGAGTTCGAATATTTGTTCGGAGTCCCGGATGAGATCCCGGACATCACGAGGAGTTCCAGAATGGTCCGGAGAATAAGATTCATATATAGGATGTCATTTTATGTGAATTAAAATGATGCGGAAGGTTCTATGGAAGGTTCTAGAAAAGTCCGGAAGAAACCACCAAGGAAGGTGGAGTCCACATGGGACTCCACCTCCATGGCCGGCCAACCCTAGTGGGGGTGGAGTCCCAAGTGGACTCCCCCTTAGGGGGCCGGCCACCCCCCCATATGGGAGGTGGAACTCCCACCTCTAGTGGGAGTCCTAGCTTGGGTAGGTTTCCCCACCATATGGAAGGTTTTTGGTTCGGGTCTTATTCGAAGACTTGGAGACCAACACTTGGGGTTCCACCTATATAATGAGGGGCCAAGGGGAGGGGGCCGGCCACCCTAGAACCACCAAGGTGGCCGCACCCCTTAGTGGCCGGCGCCCCCCTCTCCCAAACCCTAGCGGCCTCTCTCCTCCACCACGTCCCGCACGCTTAGCGAAGCTCCGCCGGACTTCTCCACCACCACCGACACCACGCCGTCGTGCTGTCGGATTCAAGAGGAGCTACTACTTCCGCTGCCCGCTGGAACGGGAGGTGGACGTCGTCTTCATCAACAACCGAACGTGTGACCGAGTACGGAGGTGCTGCCCGTTCGTGGCGCCGGAAGCGATCGTGATCAAGATCTTCTACGCGCTTTTGCAAGCGGCAAGTGAACGTCTACCGCAGCAACAAGAGCCTCATCTTGTAGGCTTTGGAAACTCTTCAAGGGTGAGACTCGATACCCCCTCGTTGCTACCATCTTCTAGATTGCATCTTGGCTTGGATTGCGTGTTCGCGGTAGGAAAATTTTTGTTTTCTATGCAACGTTATCCTACAAAGACTCCGGTAGGTTTAGCACGCTAGTGAACCGGAAAGAAAAAATGTTCTGCAATCAACCGGTAAACTGAAAAAATAAACATATTACATGCAATTTCGGTGGAGGCAGTCCCCGAGATTCATTCGAGGTGCCGGCATCTTTTATTCATAGCATATAAGGTACAAAAAAGAACTCCTTACAGTACAACTTCATGCATAGAAAGGACGTAAAAGAGCTATGTTCCATGGATGCTTGGTTTCCTCTCCTGACCTGTCCGCCTTTCCTTTCTTTGCTTCCTGTGCGTCAACCAAGTAATAGGCATCATTGTGTAGAGCCTTGCTCACGATGAAAGGTCCTTCCCATGGGGGTGACAGTTTATGCCGGCCTTCAGTGCGCTGCACTAGGCGTAGCACCAGGTCTCCTTCCCGGAATACTCTCGGGTTAACCTTCCGGTTATGATAGCGTCTCAGGTTTTGTTGGTAAATGGCTGTTCTTGCCAAGGCTAGCTCTCTTGCTTCTTCTAGCAAGTCCACATCATTTTCTCTTGCCTCTTTTGCCTCTTCTTCGGTATATTGTTGAACTCTTGGTGAGTCATGTATGATATCGGTTGGAATCACGGCTTCAGCCCCGTAAACCGTGAAGAATGGAGTGTATCCGGTAGACCGGTTTGGAGTTGTTCTTATGCTCCACAGCACTGATGGTAGCTCATCTAGCCAACACCCCGGTGTCTTTTCAAGAGGTTCAATGAGTCTGGGTTTGATACCGGAAAGTACCAAAGCGTTCGTTCTTTCCACTTGGCCATTACCTTGTGGGTGCGCGACTGAGCACAAATCCAACCGGATATTGTTATCCTCACAAAATCTTTTGAACTCACCTTGAGCAAAGTTTGTGCCATTGTCAGTGATGATGCTATGCGAGTATCCATACCGCAAGATAACATCTTTTAAGAATTTTACCGCTGTATGCCCATCACATTTTGCGATAGGTTTTACTTCAAGCCATTTGGTGAACTTGTCCACCATCACTAGGATGTGGGTAAAGCTGCTTCTTGCGGTTTTGAATGGGCCAACCATGTCAAGGCACCAAACAGCAAACGGCCAAGTTAGCGGTATAGTTTTTAAACCGGATGCTGGGGTATGATTTTGCTTGGCGTACCTCTGGCACCCATTGCATTTTCGTACCAGATCCTCAGCATCCTCCAAAGCAGTGGGCCAATAGAACCCATGCCGGAATATCTTCGCAACCAATGCCCTTGATGAAGCGTGGTGCCCACATTCTCCTTGGTGAATTTCCACAAGCATTTTTTTCCCTCTTCCGGTTCCACACATCTTTGAAGGACATCGGTGACACTTCTCTTGTATACTTCCCCATTGATGATGGTGTAAGCTTTGGACCTTCTCTGGATTCTTCTTGATTCATTTTCGTCAACCGGCAAGGTGTCGTTGATCAGGAATTCCTTAACAGGTTTAACCCAAGATGGTGCCTCTCGAACCACAAATACCGGTACGTCTATCTCCATGTTATCCACCAGCATTGCTTCTTCCGGTATGGACACAGCAGTCCCCGAGCTTGCCGGAACAGTCCCCGAGTTTACCGGAACAGTCCCCGGGTTTCCTTCGTCGATATCCATTGGTACAACATGTGATTCCGGTACGAAAATTGATTCCGATTCCGGGCTCGGTTTGATCGATGGTACCCTTAAGTGTGCCAAGGCTATTCCGGGAGGAATTTCTTGCCTGGATGAGCCCAGCTTGGATAAAGCATCCGCGGCTTCATTCTCTGCCCGTGGCACATGGTGAAACTCACAGCCCTCAAAGAAGCCGGAAATCTTTTGTACGTGAAACCGGTACGAGGCCATGTTGGCATCTTTTGCATCCCAATCTCCGGAACACTGCTGCACCACAAGATCTGAATCACCGTAGCAAATGATCCGGTGCGCACCGATTTATTTTGCGACTTTGAGTCCATGGATCAGAGCCTCATACTCAGCCACATTGTTTGATGCTCTAAAGTGCACCTGTAGAACATACCGGAGATGATCTCCCTTAGGTGAGGTAAGCACCACACCGGCACCTAGACCCTCTTTGAGTTTGGATCCGTCAAAGTGCATCTTCCAGTATTCTATCTTTTGTTCCGGTGGCTTATATTGCATCTCTGCCCAATCAACCAAGAAATCAGCTAAAGCTTGAGATTTTATGGCATCTCTTCTTTCGTATTCCGGTACGTATGGGGATATTTGAATCGCCCATTTGGCAATTCTGCCACTTGCATCTTTGTTACACATGATATCTGAGATGGGTGCCTCACTCACCACTTTCATGGGATGTTCTTCAAAGTAGTGCTTGAGCTTTGTGGCTGCCATGAACACGCCATAAGTCATTTTTTGGAAGTGAGGATAGTTTTGTTTTGAGAGGGAGAGCACCTCGCTCAGGTAGTATACCGGTCGCTGCACGGTTTTTCCTTCCTCTTCTCTTTCAACTACAACCACCACACTCACAACCCGGTTTGTTGTTGCTATGTACAACAACATGGGCTCCCTTTCCAAAGGTGAAGCTAGTATAGGCGCAGTGGCTAGCATTGTTTTTAGTTCTTTGAACGCTGCGTCTGCCTGAGGGGTCCAAACGAAAGTATCGGATTTTTTCATCAAAGCATAAAGGGGCAGAGCTTTTTCTCCCAACCTGCTTATAAACCGGCTTAGCGATGCTAAGCTTCCGGTAAACTTTTGCACATCTTTTAGATCATGCGGTATGGTCATTCTTTCTATTGCCCGGATTTTTACCGGATTCACCTCTATTCCCCGGCTTGATACGAGGAAGCCAAGCAACTTGCTGGCAGGGACACCAAAGGTGCATTTTGCCGGATTGAGTTTCATCCGGAACCTTCTTAGGTTATCAAACGTTTGCCTCAAATCGTCGATCAAGGTTTCCTTGACCTTAGTTTTTATCACAACATCGTCTACATAGACCTGCACGTTTTTTCCAATTTGATCATACAAGCATTTTTGCATACAGCGCTGGTACGTTGCACCAGCGTTGCGCAAACCGAAAGGCATAGTGACATAGCAATAAGCCCCGTGCGGGGTGATAAACGCAGTTTTTATTTGATCTTCCTTTTTCAAGGGGATTTGGTGGAAACCGGAATAAGCATCCAGAAAAGACAACAGTTCACAACCGGCAGTGGAATCAATCACTTGATCGATCCGGGGTAGCGGGAAAGGATCTTTTGGGCAAGCCTTGTTCAGGTTGGTGTAGTCGATGCACATGCCCCATACCTTTGGAGCTTTTGCTTCAAGGTTCTCTTCTTTCTTCTTCTCGACCAGCACCGGATTGGCTATCCACTCGGTATGCAGTACTTCCACGATGAAACCGGCAACCAACAACTTTGTCACCTCCTCTCCAATGATCTTTCTCCTATCTTCAGCAAACCGGCGCAGCGGCTGCCTTACCGGCTTAGCATCTTTCCGGACGTTTAAAGAGTGCTCAGCCAGCTCCCTCGGAACACCTACCAGGTCATCAGTAGACCAGACAAAGATATTCCGATTCTCACGGAGGAAGCTGACGAGCGCGCTTTCCTATGCCTCATTGAGGCCGGCACCGATACGAACGGTACACTCAGGGTGAGCCGGGTCCAGCACGATGTCTTTTGTTTCATTGGTTGGCTTGAATACCGGTGTGCCCAAGTTTCCACTCATTGCCGCTAAACTCAATTGTGAGGATTGAGCCAGCGCAACCGCAGTTTGCATTCTTTTCTTTTCCTCTGCGATCACCAGCGATTCGGCCAGATTTGATCCGGCGGAAGCAGTTTCCAGTGAGATTTTGTAGTTTCCCACCACAGTTAAGGGCCCACGAGGTGCCGGCATCTTCATCTTGAGATAGGCTGTATGAGTTGATGCCATAAAAGCTGCCAGTGCCGGTCGCCCCAGCAGTGCATGGTAAGGGCTTTCCAGGTCCACCACCTCGAACAGAACGTTTTCCACCCGACAATTATCACGTCCACCAAATGATACATCCACCCGGACTTTTCCCATGGGCGAGCAAGATAGGCCCGGAACGATTCCGTGGAAAGTCGTGTGCGTTGGTTGTAACATGTTCTCAGTTATCCCAAGCGTGCGCATAGTATGCCGGTACATGATGTTTATGCTGCTCCCATTGTCTATCAGCACCTTGCTGAATTTGACTCGAGCTGTTGGCCCATGCATGATAGGGTCCACAACCAGAGCGTAACCACCCGGATTAGGCATTATTTTCGGGTGATCCTTGAACGACCAGCTGACTTCTTAATCAGACCACAGCATGTATTTTAGAACTGCCGGCATCACCGCGTTCACTTCCATGGAACGGCGACGCAGGCTTTGCTTGTCTGTCGGCTCAGTAACAAACACGACACAGCACAAGTCCGGATCGTGATAAATGTTCCGGCCTAAAGGTGCCGGTGGAGGTGGTTGGCCCTCGCCATCTCCCACCTGATGAACTTGTTGTGGTGGAGGCCGGTTTTGCTGAGGCTGTACCGGTATGGCATTTGGTCCGGTAAGCGGGGGTGGTGGTGGTAACCTCCCGGCATCTTTTGTTGTGCCTTGGCCCATCAACCTTTTGGTCCAAGTACAATCTTTTGTCAAATGGTTTGCCGGCCTTCCGGGGTTGGGTGTGTGCCACCGGCATGGTTGATCCATAGCGGATTCCATGGTGTACCTTTCCTCATTGTTTTGCCACGGCTTCTTTTCAACCCACTGTTTCTTTGGACCCGCCCATGGCTGCAATCCGGTTTTCTGCCTTTGGCTTCCGCTGGGGCCGGAATTATTCTGCACCGCGGCTACTTGCTGTGGACCATACCTTCGATCCGGAAACTCTTCCCTTCGTTTGTTTTGCCTATTATCCAGGTATTGCTCTTGGCGTTGCTGAGGCTGGTTTGTTTGTTTCGGCTCAGCTTGTACTGCCGGTTGCATTGGGTCTCCCAATGCGTAGCTATCTGCCACACGTATCATTTCTGCCAAAGTTGTCGGCATGTTTCTCTGTAGCTTTTGCCACAAAGGTGAACCTCTTCTGCACCCGTTGCAAAACCAAGCAATGGCTTGTGCCTCGATCACCCCTTCACAGGAGTTTCTTGTGGAGTTCCACCGGGTTAGGTAATCTCGATCTGTTTCATTGGAACGCTGCACGCATAAAGCGAGCTGCTGCGGCCTGTTTGGCCTCCGGTAGGTGCTACTGAAGTTGCTTACAAAGGCCTCCTCAAAGTCCAGCCAGCCATTTATACTTACTGCCGGCAAATTGGTTAGCCAGATGCGCGCTGGTCCTACCAGGAAAGACGGTACGATTCTTACGGCCCAGCGCCGGTTTCCTCCACCAGTTACAGTTCCACCGCCACCGGCAACATATACTGCGGTCACGTAATCCGCGAGCCAGTCTTCCGGCTTGGTGGTGCCATCGTAAGTTTTAGTGTCACGGGGCAACGTGAAATTGCGGACCGGTGGTTCCTCTCTCATGATTCTTGGGCCAAAACATTTGGGGCCTGGAGGACCTTCCGCCTCCACTATCTCAGATAAGTACACCCTATCCAGCCTGTGCCTCGCATCCCGGTCAGGTAGGCATCTTTCGCCTAACCGGTCTCCCAATGGATTCCGGTAAGCTGCAATTCTCTCAGCTCCTGAATCAACTTCTTCATATCTTTCTGGTACCGCGGCTCTTGCCTGCCGGTACCTTGGCGGAGGCATTTCCTCTTCCACGTACGCTGCTCTTGCAGCGCGAAAATTTTGCCCACTTTGCTCTTTGCCGGCATAATCTCTTGCGGCGTAACCGTTTCCGGCATAGCCACCTGCTGCCCCTTGATTTTTTCTACCGGCCTCGTACCGCCCGGCTTGTTGTTTTCCGGCAAGTACCGGATCATACACAGTCATTTGATGTGCATTCATTTTTTCTTTTCTCTTGTCCGGATGGGGGGACGATGCCTGCCCTTGGGACTTGCTACCGGCATTCTTTGTTGAACGCGCGGATTTTGAAGCCACAGCCTTGTTCAGCTTAGCCAGCTGCTCAGCGTTTTGCTGCTCGATGGTTTCAAGCAGCTCCCGGACGCGCTCTTGCTGCTTTGCCAGAGCGTCCCCGGAAAGCGATTCACATAGCTCTACAGCAGCCTTAGCAGCTTTTATGGTTTTATCCGGGCTACTGTACTTAGGTTTCTCTATGATGCTCACAGATGCAGAGACACTCTTTCCGGTAAGAACTTCCTTACGCAAATCCTGATCTAGATTGCGAGCTCTAAGCCGGTTCTCCGGTTGCCTAGCCGGATGAGCGCTAACAGAAGTAAAGCCATGGGCAGCGTTATACTCACGTAGGGTTAGGTTCAGCTCGCGCTGCGCCCGGATGATGTCGTTGCCGTTCTTGAACAGCCTCTGGCGCTCTGCCTCCAGCCCCGCCTGAGCCGCTGCCGGGTCGATGTTCTGCGCGATGGGCGTGGCGAGGACGTTCATCGCCGCTTGGAGTGGAGTTTCCGGTAGCGCGGAGACGCCTGCAACCACCTGGTCACGCTCGGTCGGCGGCTTGGCCGTGCGCGTGGACTTCGTCGGTCCAGCGCCCTCCGCCGCAGCTCCTTTGCCGGCGTCGCCTGCGCCAACGACCAGCACCTCGACGCTGCCGGCGACGCGGCCGCTGGGAAGCGCAGATCTTGGTGGATCCGGGGCCACCAGCACCGGCGAGAGGTACTGGCGCTCGGGGACGGTGCCGTAGTAGACGCGGAAGCTCCCGAGCTCGATGGTGTGCCTCTTCTTGGGGAACTTACCGCCGCTGGCGAAGTAGCCTGTGTTGTCGTTGATGAAGTCCATGTCGAGGACGCGGTCGACGAGCGTGGTGACGACACGCTCGCCGTCGATGGTGAGGAGGCCCGCCCGAATATGAACTCCAGCAAGCGCAACTGCTGGCCCCACGGTGGGCGCCAACTGTCGTCGTGGTGAACGGACAGATGCCATGGGATGGCTTAAGTTGGGGCCGAATGTGCGCTAGAGGATTCGGGGGAGGGTTTTGGATTAGATTGGACGAACTTCCGGATGCTTTCCTCAAGAACACAACCAAAGGCAGCGATACAAGAAGAAAGAACACAAGGAAGAACTCTGCTCTAGATCTTTCTCTATATTGATCTCAACAGGATACAAGGTTTTTTCTCTTCATACATACGTAGCATCGTGCCCGTAATGGGGCTACCCCCTCTCCTTATATAGGGGAGAGGTGGCTTACAGAGCAAGGAACCCTAATGGCATCTTTGACTAGACAAACTACTTTTACAAAGTAACTTTAATCATAAACGGCGGCGCCGGTATCTTTAATCAGGGAGGCTAACGTCCCGCTGCTGCTTTTGGCGTCATCCTCCTCTTTATCGTCAGGGCTTCGTTTAAAGCTACTTTGCTTAGCTCATCCTTGTCCTCTAGCTCTGAAGAGAATCTTTGACCAGCTTTGCCGACATGCTCTTCTTACCGGTAGCCCGGTGTCTTCTTTACCTGGTTCCGGTATACCCCTCTGGGGGATACCGGCTTAGCTCTACTTAGCCAAACACTTAACTTTGTCCTCCGATATAAACATTAAACCGGTATCTTGATGGCTCAAACCATCCGGATTGGCATGCCTTTGGCATACCGGGGGTCATTCCCCCAACAAGCAGCGGGAACCTATAGAGTCTGGATGCACTCGGTTGATGGCGATCGTACAGACACGGGTTAGTTTGGTATCACCTTCCCGTGCCCCCTTCCACACTTTGATTTCATAAAAAAGACCATGGATCACATACTTTTATTAAGCTTGAACAGCATAATTGTATTAGTTTCATATCTGATGGATGGTGAAACTACTGCAGAAACGGATGCGAGGAAGACTCAAACTGTGCAAATTGACCCAATCTCGCGGATTCATTCCCTATAGAAAACGGGGTAAATTTTTTTTGCAGGTTATCCACAAGGCTACATACTGGATCAACATGTAGTCTTATCTCCTGTCAGAGGAGCAGCGGGAACCTATAGAGTCTGGATGCACTCGGTTGATGGCGGTCGTACAGACACGGTGGTTGGCAGTGTTCTAATAGAATTCAAGATGCATAGACACGGTGGTTGGCAGTGTTCTAATAGAATTCAAGATGCATAGGCGGCTGTCTTATTTTATCTTTATTTGGCTAGTTCATGTTGCCACGCTATGTGATCCATGATTTGTAATGCTTGCACTTTGAATCTTGAGACTTAAGAACTATTAATAAAAACGGTTGTGTGAATCATTTTGATGCAATGCAGAGGCTAGGGTAATTTCCCATTTCGAAAAAAAAGTTCTTCGCTGAAAGAACAGCAGTTTAAACCAGGCATTGACCGTCAAACCAAAAACACATCACAACATTCATGCAATGGGACCAAGATCAAAGTTTGCATGTTAAGTCTAGGTAGAGGACAATAGCAAATCATGCCAAGATATCCAGATTACAGTTGAGTGCCTGGACAAGAGACAATTCCTGTAAATTCGACAAGGTGCAAGTGCCTTTTAAACATCATAAAACACGCTCAAGCAGAAATCCGAGACAAGGTGAAAGTGCCTTTTAAACATCATAAAACGCGCTCAAGCGGAAATTCGAAGCGAACGAACATGACTAGCAAGTACTAATTGTAGATGAAAAAATACGACTGTCTCTAAACTTTTGTTCTTCATTAGATCCTCCTCTCTTCAATCGTCACTCATACCCACTCGAGTTAGCTGCAACGCCTGGAAACAGAAGAATGCTGCGAAACAAACAAGGATCAGGTTAGCCACATCAAGAGTTGCTCTAAATTTGCATAGAAATATAGCACATAGTATCAGATGGATCACTGCCCCGAGAAGAAAATCGCTGCTCATGATATGACAAGGTACCTTGCACTTGATAGCATTGACACGGTAAACAGTATGGTTACAGCTTTGCTCAAGCGGTAGATGTGGACGAGTTCAGTGGTAAGTCGAGTCGTACTGCATTCATAAGCAGCAACCACAGATGTCATTCCAAAGGCAGTGTAACACATCGCAGTTAAAGCTTCTAAACTTTATGGCTATTACGCACCTGTTTCCTAGAGAGACGCTCTGCTGGATGGTGGTATTTGCAGTTCATCTGCCTTCTACAGGAGCCGTGACTCATGTAGTCGAAACACCGAGGTTCACCAGGCCTTTCAGGATACATGGCCTGTTGTTTCTGCACAACATTCTCTGGCCTTGTGGAAGTATCATCTGCCAAGTCAGTTCTCTGACCAAATGCTCCCTGAAACAGCATAAGATCCATGAGTGCCACATGTAAAAAATGAGGGGGTGACAATTGAGCATCTATTTTATTTCCATTGGGTGACATGACATAGTCCTACTTCGGGAAACTGAACAAAATTCAACCAGATAGCGATTGCTATTGTAGAAACGAAAGGTCCAAGCATTTCACTTGAGGTAATAGATAAAATAAAATTCTTTGCTACTACAAAGATAACCAATATTTTAGGCTTTAGCATCCCTTGCACTCCATACATAGTCCATGGATAGTACAATAATTATTTCCCAGTGCGCATTTTTAAGTGAATACTTCAAAACAATCACGGCGCAGTCCAATAGGAACGGAAAAGGTTCAAAATACACTTCAGCCATACGAGGTACTCCCTTCGGTCCTTTTTAATTGACTCAAATTTAGTACAAAGTTGTACTAAATCTGAGTCAATTAGAAGAGACCGGAGGGAGTAGTATATTGCACGACAAAAGTGTCTTATGCACACACAAACAGAGCAATATTAACATACTCACAGCAAACTGAACAAGAGTTCTGTACACACAGAAGCCATTTAGTTCCTATTTGCAGAAATGTCAACGCTAGTAAAGGTCTCTATCAGCTAAAAATGCAACAGGGATCAGCCAGGCAAAAAGCAACAGTTGAAAACTAGTTATGAACTTATGATTGAATCCATAGTGTTTACTTGATCATCAATAATTATAAAGACATACCTCTGTAGTTGAACATATATCTTTGGGATGACGAAATTCACATGCTGACCCAAATTGACATTTCCCACTTTTCATATAGAATGGGCATTCTGGCATGCCATGTGTTTCAGGTTCAATCTGATCAGAGTGAGCTGGACCTGAGGGATTCCACCCAACTTGAAGTTCATCTCTTGGATGGTTAAATATACACGCAGACAGAAACTTACATTCCCCAAATTGCAGGTAGTACCGGCAGTCTGGCTGACCAGGTCTCTCAGGGTACTGCTGTTGCTGGGGCATATAGTCTTCTAGTGTGGTTGTGGTAGATTGATGATGTTCATTACTGGCAACTGACTTTTTTGCATTCGTTGAGTTCTGCACAGTAGGACTTGAATCCTTTGGGTGATTAAACCTACATTGTGCCCCAAATTTACAGAAACGGTTTTTCATATAGAAGGGGCATTCTGGTTCCTCAGGTCTCTCAGGATATTCTCTCTGTTCCCCTCCCAGTGATGGAACTTTCGGATGGTATCTAGTTGGGTATTTGTCTTTTGAGTGGTGATATTTGCATGCTGATGCAAATTTACAATCACCGAACCTCATATAGAAGGGGCATTCTGGTCTTCCAGGCCTCTCAGGGTAATCCACATGCTCCTGCTTGCACAAAGGCCCATCTGAACTATCTGCTGAACAGCAACCATCGGAATCATCTGAAGTAGATTGCCAATCTGAATCCTACATAAAGCGGATATGACAAGAAATTATCAGAAAGGCATAGATCAGTTATTAGTCTACAAAAAGCACACAGTATGGTGTCATAAAAGTAGCAATATGCAAGCGATATGTGCAAATACAGATATAAAACATCACATAATATAAAGGTACAACATGTACCTTTTTCACCTTTACTTCTGTACTAGGCAGCACTTTTTGGGAAGGTAAGAGCATTCTTAATATGTTCGGTGGCAGGATCTCTGAGCTAGACGACGTATCATCTAACGTTGCATGGTCAGAAGACTTCTTTGAGTATGATGTGCCATCCAAGGTTGCATGGTCAGAAGACTTCTTTGAGTATGACGTGCCACCCAAGGTTGTATCATCAGAAGATTTCTTCAAGTGTGATGTGTCATCTAATGTTGTCTGGTCAGAAGATTTCTCCAATTGCAAAGCATTATCCTCCCACCCTGTTGGTGTATAGAACTGAGCATCAATTACATGCTCTGGATGGTTAAAATGACAGTGTTTGCCATATCTGCAAGCACCATTCCGCATATAGAACGTGCAATTTCTTGCTCCCTGAGAAGTAGACAAAATTCAGTTTCATCATTTTCCAGTATAAATCATAATGCATAAGTACCAACTGCAATAGATGAAAGGACATCATAAGCATACTCTTCGTATGGGGAGGCCAATGCGGTTCAGTTCCAGGGTCTCAGCAACGCCATGATTTCCTTGTTCAGAGGGACACCATGAACCATCTGGCTTGGCTTTAAGCTGTAGCAATGACAACATCAACAAAAATAAGGAAAACAAATTACTAAATAGCTCATGAACAAATTAGGAAACATGGTATATAACCTGCCTTTCAAATGTCCACTACATTTATCGGCAGATAAAACATTAATATTGTTACATCATCTGTTTATTTGGGGACCAGAAATGGTAAGACTACATTCTTATACAGAAAAGAGCATGCCGTAGGGTATGTCTATACACATATATCATCTAAGTGTAACAAGCATACAGGGCCGCAGGCATGTGATTAATGTATTGAAATAGAGATCACAGCACTATCAACCAAGCTCAAAGACAGATGGCACCGGCATGACACAAATAATTTACACAACCTATTGTGCTAAGCAAAGTTGCAGCATTCTACGGAGTAACGCAATAAACCAAGTTTTCTTGCCCAAAAACTTAAAGAACAATATATCAAATGATGGTAAACAGGTAAAGTGACGCAAATTTTACCGGTGGGTGATGAAATTGGCATGAGAACCCGTATGAGCAGCTCCCGCTTGACATGTAAAAGGGGCAGTTCAGTTTCCCAGGCCTTTGAGGATACCTAATGTGCAGCTTAACCTTCTCCTTCTTCCAGATACCCCCATCACTGCCATTTGCCGTGGCTGAAACCACCTCAGAAGATGAAACTTCTCTGATACTTTGAGAAGCTGCCGTGTCCATAGCAAGATCATCATCAGGTGCACCCCATTCATGACAAACACGCTCCACTACATCCTTGTACTTTTCAACAGTAAAATCAGACTTTGTTGCTCCCTGTTTGCCGCCGGTCCCTTGCTCCAACATGCTCCCCTTCATGTGAACAGCATACATGTCCTTGCCCACTATCTGTTCATCACCTTTGCATTGTTCACCCTCATTCTTCTGATCTTCCAAAGCAGTAGCATCACTGAATGTACCCCAATTGTCAACGATGACTTGTTCCTTTAGATAGTCATCTTCCTCCACATAAATATCATCCTTGGTTCTGCCATTTTCGTCGATGACATCACTGGCATATTGTGCCGCTGCTTTATCAAGGTCTTTCACTGCAATATCATCCATGGGCACTGTACCCTGGTTGTCGATGATGTGTTCCTTCATCAACTTATCCTGATTATTCGCAGCAACATCCATGTTCGATGCACCCTGTTTGTCAATGACACGTTGCTCCACCACCTTCTCCTTTTCTTTGACAGTATACTCATCCTCAGTTGCTCTTGGTTCATGAACTGCACATTGCTCCACCACTTCCTTTTGATCTTCAACAAAAATGTCATCAGTAGGAGCGGGCATTCGTTCAATGATAGATTGATCTACCACATTGTGGTCTTCGACAGAATCATCATGGTCAATGGTTAAACCCTCTCTGAAGACAACCTCTTGCTCCACCACCTCCTGATCTTCCACAACATCATCATTCTCGATTGCTTCCGAGTCATAAGTTGTGTATTGCTCCACTTTCTTCTCTTGATCCTCGGCAGAAATGTCATTCACGACAGAATGTGTGCTATCCGTGCCTTCAGTTGGCCCTACCACCTCGTGATATTTTACAGCATTATCATCCACGTCTGCACGCTCTTTGTCGATGACACATTGCTCCATCACCTCCCGGTCATCCTCTGCATCACCATTCTCAGTTGTTCCCAATCCATGAGAGCCACATTGCTCTACAGTCTTGTCTTGACCCTCCGCAGCAGTGCCATCTGTGCCTTCACCCTTTCTGTCAATGGCATCTTGCTCCACCAACTCCTGGCCTTCCGCAACATTAACATTCTCGGCTGATCCTACCTTCTCTTGCTCCTCAGCAGCAATGGCATATGTGGTTTCATTCCTTCGGTGGATGGCACCTTGCTGTACCACCTCCTGATCTTCCACAGCATTATCATTCTCGATTGAGTCATAAGTTGCATATTGCTCCACTTTCTTCTCTAGATCCTCGGCAGAAATGTCATCTATGGTAGCACGCATTCCATCAACGACAGTTGGCCCTGCCACTTCGTGATCGTTGACAGCATTATCATCCATTGCTGCACCCTTTTTGTCGATGACACATTGCTCCATCACGTCCCGATCATCCTCAATATCACCATTCTCAGTTGTTCCCAACCCATAAGAGTCACATTGCTCTACTGCCTTGTCGTGACCCTTGGCAGTAGTGTTATTTGTGCCTTCACCCTTTCTGTCAATGGCATCTTGCTCCACCAACTCCTGGCCTTCCACAACATCAATATTCTCGGCTGATCCCACCTTCTCTTGATCCTCAACAGCAATGTCATATGTGGTTTCATCCCATGGGTGGATGGCACCTTGATGTACCACCTTTTGATCTTCCACAGCATTATCATTCTCGATTGAGTCATAAGTTGCATATTGCTCCATTTTCTTCTCTAGATCCTCGGTAGAAATGTCATCTATGGTAGCACGCATTTCATCGACGACAGTTGGCCCTGCCACCTCGTGATCGTTGACAGCATTATCATCCATTGCTGCACCCTTTTTATCGATGACACATTGCTCCACCGCCTCCCGATCATCCTCGATATCACCAGTTGTTCCCAATCCATAGGAGTCACATTGCTCTATTGCCTTGTCTTGACCCTCGGCAGCAGTGTCATTTGTGCCTTCACCCTTTCTGTCAATGGCATCTTGCTCCACAAATTCCTGGCCTTCCACAGCATCAATGGCATATGCGGTTTCATCCCTTGGTTGGATAGCAGCTTGCTGTAGCACCTCCTGATCATCCCTGGCAGCTCTCAGCTGATCACCGGTGCAGTGCTGCAGCACCTTCTCTTCTTGATCGTCCCCAGCAGCAGCAGCATCGTGATCTTCCAGTGCAAGGTCACCTCCTGTGTCCGGCCTGAGGTGCTGGAGGAGGTGGGGAGCCGCCTTGGATGCCCACCGCGTGAGCATGGTGTTGGCCGGAGCCCTCCTTGCAGCAGGGTCCATTAGTCTGTACCGGTTCACCGGCGAGAGCAGCTCTGGGTCGGCGGCGTGAGGCCGTTCGGCAGCATCTTCCAGAGGGTCGTCGTCGTCCTCGGACGCGGAGGAAACGTGGGTTGTGATCGACTCGTCCTGCTCGCCCTCAGACGGAGACACGACGTTGGTTGGCCTTGACTCGTCGCCCGCGCGAAATTCGTCGGCTTTTTGCCCATCCACCAGCACCAGGCCGGGCTCCTGGTCCTGGTCACCGTCCGCGTCCGCCGCCGGCATGAGGTGCTGGAGGAGGTGGGGAGCCGCCTGCGTGAGCATGGTGTTGGCCGGAGCCCTCCTCGCAGCAGGGTCGATGGGTCTGTATCGGCTCACCGGCGAGAGCGGCTCTGCGTGGTCGGCGCGACGCCGTTCGGAAGCATCTTCCACAGCCACAGGGTCGCCCTCCTCCCCGGACGCGGACGAAACGTCGGCTGCGATGGACTCGTCGTTAGACGGAGACGCGACGTGGGTGGGCCTGGACATGGAGTTGGTTGGGGCCGACGCAGCGGCAGCGTCGGCGACCCCGTGTCGGCTCAGCGGCTCCGCGTCGTGGGCGCGAGGCCGTGGCGCAGCAGCGTCTTCGTCGAGAGGGTCCTCGGACGCAGACGGGGAGGCGGACGGGGTTGGTGGGTGGAGGAGAGGGTGGTCGGGGCTGGCATGGAGCAGCAGGCCGAGGCCGACCTTGGGGGCGGCGGCGGGGCGAGGCGCGGGGAGGGCGAAGGCGCGGATGGAGCCGAGCAGCCTCCTGCCGAGGCCGGCGCCCGGAAGAGGCGAGGAAGGGGGCGCGATCGGCGGCGAGGGAGGGGGAGGCGCGGCTGCCGTGCGGGTGGATGGCTGGGCCTCCGGCTCGGTGTCGTCGGCACCGCCGATCATGGCGATCGTGGGCGGCGGCGGCGGCGGGGAGATTGGAGAGGGAAACCCTAGCTAAACCTGGATGTGCTGCATTCACCCAACCACTCCGTCTCTCTCTCTCTTAGGTAGCACGCAGATGAGATGAACCACTACCTCTCTCTCTCTAAATGGAGGGAAGAGTTAGAGAGAGAGGGAGAAGCGTATCTCGTAAGCTAACTGCAATTTTGCACTGCGGCCCCTCCGTTGTCCACTATTTCGCGGCCCCTCGGAAACGGTTGCAAGTAGTGTAGTACTATGCGTTTTGCTAGTACTTACATGTAACATTCCGGATCCTCGCGTATCTCCCCATGAGGCGGCGCAGGAAGCCCCCCTGCGCCGCCCCTCTGCCGCCCTGCTACAGTGGCAATAGAAGGGAAGAGGGAGCCAAGGTGAGAGCGGACGAATAGCGCTCGAGCTGTGGTGATCTGGATATCCATATACGCGGTGTGCGGCCCAGAGGCAACGAAGGATCATTAAATGATGTACGGCAGGATTGGACTCGAAAGCACTGACGTTGTATTATACATGGACGGAGCCGCGTGAACAGCGTGTACGCAATAAATGCCGGGAGCTGTTAGCGACCATATTCATGATGAAGTACAGGTCGGGGCAGTCGGCGGAACAGGAACAGGATGTTTTGAACTAGCCTCTGCCTCAACTTATTTGAGAACAAAACTGCCGGTTTGCTTTCGTGTGAAGATGTTTGCCTGCGGCTGTCAAAAGAGAAGTCTTGGACCTATGTCAGGTGTTTGTCATCCGTTGGATGCTCCACGTACCAACGGCATCGACTTTGGCGTGTCCCCTATGAGGCTAAAAACATCTCCAGTTATGTTCCCAAACGACGCCGAATCGAGTGTTTAGTTGATGCCTCTGTTTCGTGTCGCGTTTGGGGCACGTCGCTGCCCAGCCACGGCTCCCAAACGCACCCACAAACATTAAAATAATTCATTTATTTTTTGTTTCATTTTTTATTTCAATAGAGAGAAAAAATTTGTAGGTACAATCGAGATTTTTAAAGTAGTGCAACATATTAAAACATAAAAACTACAAAAAAAATGTTCAAACTAATTTTTAACTACTTCTTTGATGGCCCCGCCTTGTCGTCCTCACGGAGGCATTTCCTGCCCGTCGCCTCTTTCGAAGAGGTCATGGTGTTTGACGCGTTGGAGGAGCTTGTGTCCCCCTCCGACGAGTAGTCCTTGCTGCATTCATTGTCGTCGGTGCTCGCCGGCTGCGTCTCCCCCTTCGCTCGGGCCATTGCCTCCAACTTTGCCGCCGCCGCCTCCTCCTCATTCAGCCGTCTCCACCTGGCATCTTCATCCTCTTCCTCCTCCTCCTCATGACCGTCTTCAGCGACGGCCTTCCCTGATGCGTGTAGTTGACACGTCCGTTGGGAACCCCAAGAGGAAAGGTGTGATGCGCACAGCGGCAAGTTTCCCTCAGTAAGAAACCAAGGTTTAATCGAACCAGTAGGAGTCAAGAAGCACGTTGAAGGTTGATGGCGGCGGGATGTAGTGCGGCGCAACACCAGAGATTCCGGCGCCAACGTGGAACCTGCACAACACAACCAAAGTACTTTGCCCCAACGAAACAGTGAGGTTGTCAATCTCACCGGCTTGCTGTAACAAAGGATTAGATGAGTGTGGATGATGATTGTTTGCATAAAACAGTAGAACAATATTGCAGTAGATTGTATTTCAGTATAGAGAATTGGACCGGGGTCCACAGTTCACTAGAGGTGTCTCTCCCATAAGATAAACAGCATGTTGGGTGAACAAATTACAGTTGAGCAATTGACAAATAGAGAGGGCATGACCATGCACATACATATTATGATGAGTATTGTGAGATTTAATTGGGTATTACGACAAAGTACATAGACCGCTATCCAAAGATGCATCTATGCCTAAAAAGTCCACCTTCAAAGTTATCATCCGAACCCCTCCGTATTAAGTTGCTAACAACGAGACAATTGCATTAAGTATTGCGCGTAATGTAATCAGTGACTACATCTTTGAACATAGCACCAATGTTTTATCCCTAGTGGCAACAAGACATCCATAACCTTAGAGGTTCTTGTCACCCTCCGCATTCACGGAGACATGAACCCACTATCGAGCATAAATACTCCCTCTTGGAGTTACTAGCATCAACTTGGCCAGAGCATCTACTAATAACGGAGAGCATGCAAGATCATAAACAACACATAGACATGAATTGATAATCAACATAACAAGTATTGTCTATTCATCGGATCCCAACAAACGCAACATATAGAATTACAGATAGATGATCTTGATCATGTTAGGCAGCTCACAAGACCCGACAATTAAGCACAATGGGGAGAAGACAACCATCTAGCTACTGCTATGGACCCATAGTCCAGGGGTAGACTACTCACACATCACTCCGGAGGCGACCATGGCGGCGTAGAGTCCTCCGGGAGATGAATCCCCTCTCCGGCAGGGTGCCGGAGGCGATCTCCTGAATCCCCCGAGATGGGATTGGCGGCGGCGGCGTCTCAGTAAGGTTTTCCGTATCGTGGCTCTCGGTACTGGGGGTTTCGCGACGGAGGCTATTTGTAGGCGGAAGGGCAGGTCAGGGGGCCACACGAGGGCCCCACACCACAGGTCGGCGCGGCCAAGGGCCAGGCCGCGCCGCCCTAGGGTTTGGCCACCTCGTGGCCCCACTTCGTCTCCTCTTCGGTCTTCTGGAAGCTTCGTGGCAAAATAGGACCCTGGCGTTGATTTCGTCCAATTCCGAGAATATTTCGTTACTAGGATTTCTGAAACCAAAAACAGCAGAAAACAAAGAATCGGCTCTTCGGCATCTTGTTAATAGGTTAGTTCCAGAAAATGCACGAATATGACATAAAGTGTGCATAAAATATGTAGATAACATCAATAATGTGGCATGGAACATAAGAAATTATCGATACGTCGGAGACGTATCAGCATCCCCAAGCTTAGTTCTGCTCGTCCCGAGCAGGTAAAATGATAACAAAGATAATTTCTGGAGTGACATGCCATCATAACCTTGATCATACTATTTGTAAAGCATATGTAGTGAATGCAGCGATCAAAACAATGTATATGACATGAGTAAACAAGTGAATCATATAGCAAAGACTTTTCATGAATAGGACTTCAAGACAAGCATCAATAAGTCTTGCATAAGAGTTAACTCATAAAGCAATAATTCAAAGTAAAGGCATTGAAGCAACACAAAGGAAGATTAAGTTTCAGCGGTTGCTTTCAACTTATAACATGTATATCTCATGGATAATTGTCAACATAGAGTAATATAATAAGTGCAATATGCAAGTATGTAGGAATCAATGCACAGTTCACACAAGTGTTTGCTTCTTGAGGTGGAGAGAAATAGGTGAACTGACTCAACAATGAAAGTAAAAGAATGGTCCTCCATAGAGGAAAAGCATCGATTGCTATATTTGTGCTAGAGCTTTGATTTTGAAAACATGAAACAATTTTGTCAACGGTAGTAATAAAGCATATGTATCATGTAAATTATATCTTACAAGTTGCAAGCCTCATGCATAGTATACTAATAGTGCCCGCACCTTGTCCTAATTAGCTTGGACTACCGGATCATCGCAATACACATGTTTTAACCAAGTGTCACAATGGGGTACCTCTATGCCGCCTGTACAAAGGTCTAAGGAGAAAGCTCTCATCGGATTTCTCGCTATTGATTATTCTCAACTTAGACATCCATACCGGGACAACATAGACAACAGATAATGGACTCCTCTTTAATGCATAAGCATGTGGCAACAATTATTATTCTCATATGAGATTGAGGATATATGTCCAAAACTGAAACTTCCACCATGAATCATGGCTTTAGTTAGCGGCCCAATGTTCTTCTCTAACAATATGCATGCTTAACCATAAGGTGGTAGATCTCTCTTACTTCAGACAAGACGGACATGCATAGCAACTCACATGATATTCAACAAAGAATAGTTGATGGCGTCCCCAGAAACATGGTTATCGCACAACAAGCAACTTAATAAGAGATAAAGTGCATAAGTACATATTCAATACCACAATAGTTTTTTAAGCTATTTGTCCCATGAGCTATATATTGTAAAGGCGAATGATGGAATTTTAAAGGTAGCACTCAAGCAATTTACTTTGGAATGGCGGAGAAATACCATGTAGTAGGTAGGTATGGTGGACACAAATGGCATAGTGGTTGGCTCAAGTATTTTGGATGCATGAGAAGTATTCCCTCTCGATACAAGGTTTAGGCTAGCAAGACTTATTTGAAACAAACACAAGGATGCACCGGTGCAGCAAAACTCACATAAAAGACATATTGTAAACATTATAAGACTCTACACCGTCTTCCTTGTTGTTCAAACTCAATACTAGAAATTATCTAGACCTTAGAGAAACCAAATATGCAAACCAAATTTTAGCATGCTCTATGTATTTCTTCATTAATGGGTGCAAAGTATATGATGCAAGAGCTTAAACATGAGCACAACAATTGCCAAGTATCACATTATCCAAGACATTATAGCAATTACTACATGTATCATTTTCCAATTCCAACCATATAACAATTTAACGAAGAAGAAACTTCGCCATGAATACTATGAGTAAAGCCTAAGGACATACTTGTCCATATGCTACAGCGGAGCGTGTCTCTCTCCCATACAGTGAATGCTAGGATCCATTTTATTCAAACAAAACAAAAACAAAAGCAAACCGACGCTCCAAGAAAAGCACATAAGATGTGATGGAATAAAAATATAGTTTCAGGGGAGGAACCTGATAATGTTGTCGATGAAGAAGGGGATGCCTTGGGCATCCCCAAGCTTAGACGCTTGAGTCTTCTTAGAATATGCAGGGGTGAACCACCGGGGCATCCCCAAGCTTAGAGCTTTCACTCTCCTTGATCATGTTGCATCATACTCCTCTCTTGATCCTTGAAAACTTCCTCCACACCAAACTTAGAACAACTCATTAGAGGGTTAGTGCACAATAAAAATTAACATGTTCAGAGGTGACACAATCATTCTTAACACTTCTGGACATTGCATAAAGCTACTGGACATTAATGGATCAAAGAAATTCATCCAACATAGCAAAAGAGGCAATGCGACATAAAAGGCAGAATCTGTCAAAACAGAACAGTTCGTATTGACGAATTTTAAAATGGCACCAGACTTGCTCAAATGAAAATGCTCAAATTGAATGAAAGTTGCGTACATATCTGAGGATCACTCACGTAAATTGGCATAATTTTCTGAGTTACCTACAGAGAATTTTGCCCAGATTCGTGACAGCAAAGAAATCTGTTTCTGCGCAGTAATCCTAATCTAGTATGAACTTTACTATCAACGACTTTACTTGGCACAACAAAACACTAAACTAAGATAAGGAGAGGTTGCTACAGTAGTAAACAACTTCCAAGACACAAAATAAAAACAAAGTACTGTAGTAAAAACATGGGTTGTCTCCCATAAGCGCTTTTCTTTAACGCCTTTCAGCTAGGCGCAGAAAGTGTGTATCAAGTATTATCAAGAGATGAAGCATCAACATCATAATTTGTTCTAATAATAGAATCATAAGGTAACTTCATTCTCTTTCTAGGGAAGTGTTCCATACCTTTCTTGAGAGGAAATTGATATTTAATATTACCTTCCTTCATATCAATAGTAGCACCAACAGTTCGAAGAAAAGGTCTTCCCAATATAATGGGACAAGATGCATTGCATTCAATATCCAAGACAACAAAATCAACGGGGACAAGGTTATTGTTAACGGTAATGCGAACATTATCAACTTTCCCCAAAGGTTTCTTTGTAGAATGATCAGCAAGATTAACATCCAAATAACAATTTTTCAGCGGTGGCAAGTCAAGCATATTATAAATTTTCTTAGGCATAACGGAAATACTTGCACCAAGATCACATAAAGCATTATAATCAAAATCTTTAACCTTCATCTTAATGATGGGCTCCCAACCATCCTCTAGCTTTCTAGGAATAGAGGATTCGCGCTCTAGTTTCTCTTCTCTAGCTTTTATGAGAGCATTTGTAATATGTTGCGTGAAAGCCAAATTTATAGCACTAGCATTAGGACTTTTAGCAAGTTTTTGCAAGAACTTTATAACTTCAGAGATGTTGCAATCATCAAAATTTAAACCATTATAATCTAAAGCAATGGGATCATCATCCCCAATGTTGGAAAAAATTTCAGCAGCCTTTATCACAGTGCGCTTCATAGCTTTAGCAGCTTTGCATAGCTTTCGCGCTTTGCATCAGAAGTGGAAACATTGCTAACACCAATTCTTTTATTAATAATAGTAGGAGGTGCAGCAACATGTGAAGAATCAACATTACTTGTGGTGGTAATAGTCCAAACTTTAGCTACATTCTTCTCTTTAGCTAGTTTTTCATTTTCTTCTCTATCCCACCTAGCACGCAATTCAGCCATCAATCTTATATTCTCATTAATTCTAACTTGGATGGCATTTGCTGTAGTAACAATTTTATTATGATGATTCTCATTAGGCATAACTTTCGATTTCAAAAGATCAACATCAGCAGCAAGACTATCGATTTTAGAAGCAAGTATATCAATTTTCCCAAGCTTTTCTTCAACAGATTTGTTAAAAGCAGTTTGTGTACTAATAAATTCTTTAAGCATGGCTTCAAGTCCAGGGGGTGAATTCCTATTATTGTTGTAAGAATTCCCATAAGAATTAGCATAACCGTTACCATTATTATAAGGATATGGCCTATAGTTATTACTAGAATTGTTCCGATAAGCATTGTTGTTGAAATTATTATTTTTAATGAAGTTTACATCAACATGTTCTTCTTGTGCAACCAATGAAGCTAATGGAACATTATTAGGATCAATATTAGTCCTATCATTCACAAGCATAGACATAATAGCATCAATCTTATCACTCAAGGAAGAGGTTTCTTCATTAATTTACCTTCTTACCTTGTGGAGCTCTTTCCGTGTGCCATTCAGAGTAGTTGATCATCATATTATCAAGAAGCTTTGTTGCTTCACCAAGAGTGATGGACATAAAGGTACCTCCAGCAGCTGAATCCAATAGGTTCCGCGAAGAAAAATTTAGTCCTGCATAAAAGGTTTGGATGATCATCCAAGTAGTCAGTCCATGGGTTGGGCAATTTTTAACCAGAGATTTCATTCTTTCCCATGCTTGTGCAACATGCTTAGTATCCAATTGTTTAAAATTCATTATGCTACTCCTCAAAGATATAATTTTAGCAGGGGGATAATATCTACCAATAAAAGCATCCTTGCATTTAGTCCATTAATCAATACTATTCTTAGGCAGAGATAGCAACCAATCTTTAGCTCTTCCTCTTAATGAGAAAGGGAACAATTTTAATTTTATAATGTCACCATTTACATCCTTGTACTTTTGCATTTCACATAGTTCAACAAAATTATTGAGATGGGCAGCAGCATCATTAGAACTAACACCAGAAAATTGCTCTCGCATAACAAGATTCGGTAAAGCAGGTTTAATTTCAAAAAATTCTGCTGTAGTAGCAGGTGGAGCAATAGGTGTGCATAAGAAATCATTATTATTTGTGGTTGTGAAGTCACACAACTTAGTATTTTCAGGGGTGGCCATTTTAGCAGTAGTAAATAAAGCAAACTAGATAAAGTAAATGCAAGTAACTAATTTTTTTGTGTTTTTGATATAGAGTGCAAGACAGTAAATAAAGTAAAACTAGCAACTAATTTTTTTTTGTATTTTGATTTAGTGCAGCAAACAACGTAGTAAATAAAACTAAGCAAGACAAAAACAAAGTAAAGAGATTGGGAAGTGGAGACTCCCCTTGCAGCGTGTCTTGATCTCCCCGGCAACGGCGCCAGAAATTTGCTTGATGCGTGTAGTTGACACGTCCGTTGGGAACCCCAAGAGGAAGGTGTGATGCGCACAGCGGCAAGTTTCCCTCAGTAAGAAACCAAGGTTTAATCGAACCAGTAGGAGTCAAGAAGCACGTTGAAGGTTGATGGCGGCGGGATGTAGTGCAGCACAACACCAGAGATTCCGGCGCCAACGTGGAACCTGCACAACACAACCAAAGTACTTTGCCCCAACGAAACAGTGAGGTTGTCAATCTCACCGGCTTGCTGTAACAAAGGATTAGATGTATAGTGTGGATGATGATTGTTTGCAGAAAACAGTAGAATAGTATTGCAGTAGATTGTATTTCAGTATAGAGAATTGGACCGGGGTCCACAGTTCACTAGAGGTGTCTCTCCCATAAGATAAACAGCATGTTGGGTGAATAAATTACAGTTGAGCAATTGACAAATAGAGAGGGCATGACCATGCACATACATATTATGATGAGTATTGTGAGATTTAATTGGGCATTACGACAAAGTACATAGACCGCTATCCAGCATGCATCTATGCCTAAAAAGTCCACCTTCAGGTTATCATCCGAACCCCCTCCAGTATTAAGTTGCTAACAACAGACAATTGCATTAAGTATTGCGCGTAATGTAATCAGTGACTACATCCTTGAACATAGCACCAATGTTTTATCCCTAGTGGCAACAGCACATCCAAAACCTTAGAGGTTCTTGTCACCCCTCCAGATTCACGGAGACATGAACCCACTATCGAGCATAAATACTCCCTCTTGGAGTTACTAGCATCAACTTGGCCAGAGCATCTACTAATAACGGAGAGCATGCAAGATCATAAACAACACATAGACATGAATTGATAATCAACATAACAAGTATTCTCTATTCATCGGATCCCAACAAACGCAACATATAGAATTACAGATAGATGATCTTGATCATGTTAGGCAGCTCACAAGACCCGACAATTAAGCACAATGGGGAGAAGACAACCATCTAGCTACTGCTATAGACCCATAGTCCAGGGGTAGATGATGGCGTGTATTTCACACGTTCGTTGGGCAACCCCAAGAGGAAGGTATGATGCGCACAGCAGCAAGTTTTCCCTCAGAAAGAAACCAAGGTTTATCGAACCAGGAGGAGCCAAGAAGCACGTTGAAGGTTGATGGCGGCGGGATGTAGTGCGGCGCAACACCAGAGATTCCGGCGCCAACGTGGAACCTGCACAACACAACCAAAGTACTTTGCCCCAACGAAACAGTGAGGTTGTCAATCTCACCGGCTTGCTGTAACAAAGGATTAACCGTATTGTGTGGAAGATGATTGTTTGCGTAAAACGGTAGAGAACAGTATTAAGAGATTGTATTTCAGTAAAGAGAATTGGACCGGGGTCCACAGTTCACTAGAGGTGTCTCTCCCATAAGACGAACAGCATGTTGGGTGAACAAATTACAGTTGGGCAATTGACAAATAAAGAGAGCATGACCATGCACATACATATCATGATGAGTATAGTGAGATTTAATTGGGCATTATGACAAAGTACATAGACCGCCATCCAACTGCATCTATGCCTAAAAAGTCCACCTTCAGGTTATCATCCGAACCCCCTCCAGTATTAAGTTGCAAAGCAACAGACAATTGCATTAAGTATGGTGCGTAATGTAATCAACAACTACATCCTTAGACATAGCATCAATGTTTTATCCCTAGTGGCAACAAGACAACACAACCTTAGAACTTTCTCACATCGTCCTGTGTCAATGCAGGCATGAACCCACTATCGAGCATAAGTACTCCTCTTGGAGTTACAAGCATCTACTTGGCCAGAGCATCTACTAGTAACGGAAAGCATGCAAGATCATAAACAACACATAAGCATAGCTTTGATAATCAACATAACAAGTATTCTCTATTCATCGGATCCCAACAAACGCAACATATAGAATTACAGATAGATGATCTTGATCATGTTAGGCAGCTCACAAGATCCGACAATGATAGCACAATGGGGAGAAGACAACCATCTAGCTACTGCTATGGACCCATAGTCCAGGGGTAGACTACTCACACATCACACCGGAGGCGACCATGGCGGCGTAGAGTCCTCCGGGAGATGATTCCCCTCTCCGGCAGTGGTGCCGGAGGCGATCTCCTGGATCCCCCGAGATGGGATCGGCGGCGGCGGCGTCTCTCGGGAAGGTTTTCCGTATCGTGGTTCTCGATCGGGGTTTTCGTCACGGAGACTTTTTATAGGCGAAAGGGCAGGTCAAGAGGCGGCACGGGGGCCCCACACCACAGGGCCGCGCGGCCAAGGGGGCCGCGCCGCCTAGGGTGTGGCCCCTCCGTGGCCCCTCTTCATCTCTCCTTCGGACTTCTGGAAGCTTCGTGAGAAAATAGGCCCCCGGGCTTTGATTTCGTCCAATTCCGAGAATATTTCCTTACTAGGATTTCTGAAACCAAAAACAGCAGAAAACAAAGAATCGGCACTTCGGCATCTTGTTAATAGGTTAGTTCCAGAAAATGCACGAATATGACATAAAGTGTGCATAAAACATGTAGATAACATCAATAATGTGGCATGGAACATAAGAAATTATCGATACGTCGGAGACGTATCAGCATCCCCAAGCTTAGTTCTGCTCGTCCCGAGCAGGTAAAACGATAACACAGATAATTTCGGGAGTGACATGCCATCATAATCTTGATCATACTATTTGTAAAGCATATGTAGTGAATGCAGCGATCAAAACAATGTATATGACATGAGTAAACAAGTGAATCATATAGCAAAGACTTTTCATGAATAGCACTTCAAGACAAGCATCAATAAGTCTTGCATAAGAGTTAACTCATAAAGCAATAATTCAAAGTAAAGGTATTGAAGCAACACAAAAGAAGATTAAGTTTCAGCGGTTGCTTTCAACTTGTAACATGTATATCTCATGGATATTGTCAACATAGAGTAATATAATAAGTGCAATAAGCAAGTATGTAGGAATCAATGCATAGTTCACACAAGTGTTTGCTTCTTGAGGTGGAGAGAAATAGGTGAACTGACTCAACATTGAAAGTAAAAGAATGGTCCTTCATAGAGGAAAAGCATCGATTGCTATATTTGTGCTAGAGCTTTGATTTTGGAAACATAAAGAGAGCATAAAAATAAAGTTTTGAGAGGTGTATGTTGTTGTCAACGAATGGTAGCGGGTACTCTAACCCCCTTGCCAGACAAACCTTCAAAGAGCGGCTCCCATTTTATTTTATTTTGGGTGGCACTCCTTCCAACCTTTCTTTCACAAACCATGGCTAACCGAATCCTCGGGTGCCTGCCAACAATCTCATACCATGAAGGAGTGCCTTTTTATTTTAGTTTTATTATGATGACACTCCTCCCAACCTTTGCTTACACAAGCCATGGCTAACCGAATCCTTCGGGTGCCGTCCAACAATCACATACCATGGAGGAGTGTCTATTTTTGTTAATTAATTTGGGACTGGGAATCCCATTGCCAGCTCTTTTTGCAAAATTATTGGATAAGCGGATGAAGCCACTAGTCCATTGGTGAAAGTTGCCCAACAAGATTGAAAGATAAACACCACATACTTCCTCATGAGCTATAAAACATTGACACAAATCAGAGGTGATAAATTTTGAATTGTTTAAAGGTAGCACTCAAGCAATTTACTTTGGAATGGCGGAAAAATACCATGTAGTATAGGTAGGTATGGTGGACACAAATGGCATAGTGGTTGTCTCAAGTATTTTGGATGCATGAGAAGTATTCCCTCTCGATACAAGGTTTAGGCTAGCAAGGCTTATTTGAAACAAACACAAGGATGAACCGGTGCAGCAAAACTCACATAAAAGACATATTGAAAACATTATAAGACTCTACACTGTCTTCCTTGTTGTTCAAACTCAGTACTAGAAATTATCTAGACCTTAGAGAAACCAAATATGCAAACCAAATTTTAGCATGCTCTATGTATTTCTTCATTAATGGGTGCAAAGCATATGATGCAAGAGCTTAATCATGAGCACAACAATTGCCAAGTATCACATTACCCAAGACATTTATAGCAATTACTACATGTATCATTTTCCAATTCCAACCATATAACAATTTAACGAAGGAGAAACTTCGCCATGAATACTATGAGTAGAAACCAAGGACATACTTGTCCATATGCTACAGCGGAGCATGTCTCTCTCCCATAAAGTGAATGCTAGGATCCATTTTATTCAAACAAAACAAAAACAAAAACAAACCGACGCTCCAAGAAAAAGCACATAAGATGTGATGGAATAAAAATATAGTTTCAGGGGAGGAACCTGATAATGTTGTCGATGAAGAAGGGGATGCCTTGGGCATCCCCAAGCTTAGACAGCTTGAGTCTTCTTGATATATGCAGGGGTGAACCACCGGGTGCATCCCCAAGCTTAGAGCTTTCACTCTCCTTGATCATGTTGCATCATACTCCTCTCTTGATCCTTGAAAACTTCCTCCACACCAAACTCGAAACAACTCATTAGAGGGTTAGTGCACATTATAAATTGACATATTCAGAGGTGACACAATCATTCTTAACACTTCTGGACATTGCATAATGCTACTGGACATTAGTGGATCAAAGAAATTCATCCAACATAGCGAAAGAGGCAATGCGAAATAAAAGGCAGAATCTGTCAAAACAGAACAGTTCGTATTGACGAATTTTAAAATGGCACCAGACTTGCTCAAATGAAAATGCTCAAATTGAATGAAAGTTGCGTACATATCTGAGGATCATGCACGTAAATTGGCTTAATTTTCTGAGTTACCTACAGGGAGGTGGACCCAGATTCGTGACAGCAAAGAAATCTGGAACTGTGCAGTAATCCAAATCTAGTACTTACTTTTCTATCAACGGCTTAACTTGGCACAACAAAACACAAAACTAAGATAAGGAGAGGTTGCTACAGTAGTAAACAACTTCCAAGACACAAAATAAAAACAAAGTACTGTAGGTAAAAACATGGGTTGTCTCCCATAAGCGCTTTTTTATCGCCTTTCAGCTAGGCGCAGAAAGTGTGTATCAAGTATTATCGAGAGATGAAGTGTCAACATCATAATTTGTTCTCATAATAGAATCAAAAGGTACCTTCATTCTCTTTCTAGGGAAGTGTTCCATACCTTTCTTGAGAGGAAATTGATATTTTATATTACCTTCCTTCATATCAATGATAGCACCAACAGTTCAAGAAAAGGTCTTCCCAATATAATGGGGCAAGATGCATTGTATTCAATATCCAAGACAACAAAATCAACGGGAACCAGGTTATTGTTAATGGTAATGCGAACATTATCAACTTTACCCAAAGGTTTCTTTGTAGAATGATCAGCAAGATTAACATCCAAATAACAATTTTTCAGCGGTGGCAAGTCAAGCATATTATAAATTTTCTTAGGCATAACAGAGATACTTGCACCAAGATCACATAAAGCATTACAATCAAAATCTTTAATCTTCATCTTAATGATGGGCTCCCAACCATCCTCTAACTTTTTAGGAATAGAGGCTTCACGCTCTAATTTCTCTTCTCTAGCTTTTATGAGAGCATTTGTAATATGATGCGTGAAAGCCAAATTTATAGCACTAGCATTAGGACTTTTAGCAAGTTTTTGCAAGAACTTTATAACTTCAGAGATGTGGCAATCATCAAAATTCAAACCATTATAATCTAAAGCAATGGGATCATCATCCCCAATGTTGGAAAAAATTTCAGCGGCTTTATCACAGTGCAGTTTCAGCTTTAGCAGTTTCAGGCAGTTTTTCGCACTTTGCATTCGAGGTGGAAACATTGCTAACACCAATTCTTTTATTAGTATGAGTAGGAGGTGCAGCAACATGTGTAGCATTAGCATTACTAGTGGTGGTAATAGTCCAAACTTTAGCTATATTCTTCTCTTTAGCTAGTTTTTCATTTTCTTCTCTATCCCACCTAGCACGCAGCTTCAGCCATTAATCTTATATTCTCATTAATTCTAACTTGAATGGCATTTGCTGTAGTAGTAATTTTATCATCTAAATCCTCAGGTTTAGCAGCCATTTTATTAATTAAAGAAGATTGTGATGCAGACATATATGAGATTCGGTTTCGGCATTAGCAAGTTTAGTTTGCAACCCCGAGATCTCCCTATTCAAATTTTCAAGTTGATTCCCTATATTCTTCAACAAGGTAGATTGCTCATTCATAGTTTTAGTAAATAGTTTATTTTGCTCATGTTGTGATTGCATAAAGCTCTTAGTGGATCTTTCAATTTCTAGCATCTTTTCTTCATTAGATGAAGCATATCTACCATAAGAATTACCATTAGGTGGTATGGCCTGGAATCATTGTGATTGTTATTTTTAATGAAATTCACATCAACATATTCTTTTTGATCAACTAATGACGCTAACGGAACATTATTAGAATTAACATTAGGCCTACCATTCACAAGCATAGACATAATAGCATCAATCTTATCACTCAAGGAAGAGGTTTCTTCGACAGAATTTACCTTCTTACCTTGTGGAGCTCTTTCCGTGTGCCATTCAGAGTAGTTGATCATCATATTATCAAGAAGCTTTGTTGCTTCACCAAGAGTGATGGACATAAAGGTACCTCCAGCAGCTGAATCCAATAAATTCCGTGAAGAAAAATTTAGTCCTGCATAGAAGGTTTGGATGATCATCCAAGTAGTCAGTCCATGGGTTGGGCAATTTTTAACCAGAGATTTCATTCTTTCCCAAGCTTGAGCAACATGTTCAGTATCTAATTGTTTAAAATTCATTATGCTACTCCTCAAAGATATAATTTTAGCAGGGGGATAATATCTACCAATAAAAGCATCCTTGCATTTAGTCCATGAATCTATACTATTCTTAGGCAGAGATAGCAACCAATCTTTAGCTCTTCCTCTTAATGAGAAAGGGAACAATTTTAGTTTAATAATATCACCATCTACATCTTTATATTTTTGCATTTCACATAGTTCAACAAAATTATTAAGATGGGCAGCAGCATCATCGAACTAACACTGCAAAATTGCTCTCGCATAACAAGATTCAAGAAAGGTGTTTAATTTCAAAGAATTCTATGTAGTAGCAGGTGGAGCAATAGGTGTGCATAAGAAATCATTATTATTTGTGGTTGTGAAGTCACACAACTTAGTGTTTTCAGCGTTGGCCATTTTAGCAACAGTAAATAAAGCAAACTAGATAAAGTAAATGCAAGTAAACTAATTTTTTTGTGTTTTTGATATAGCAAACAAGATAGCAAGTAAAGTAAAACTAGCAACTAATTTTTTTGTATTTTGATTTAGTGCAGCAAACAAAGTAGTAAATAAAACTAAGCAAGACAAAAACAAAGTAAAGAGATTGAGAAGTGGAGACTCCCCTTGCAGCGTGTCTTGATCTCCCGCAACGGCGCCAGAAAATATGCTTGATGGCGTGTATTTCACACGTTCGTTGGGCAACCCCAAGAGGAAGGTATGATGCGCAGCAGCAAGTTTTCCTCGTAAAGAAACCAAGGTTTATCGAACCAGGAGGAGCCAAGAAGCACGTTGAAGGTTGATGGCGGCGGGATGTAGTGCGGCGCAACACCGTAGATTCCGGCGCCAACGTGGAACCCGCACAACACAACCAAAGTACTTTGCCCCAACGAAACAAAGTGAGGTTGTCAATCTCACCGGCTTGCTGTAACAAAGGATTAACCGTATTGTGTGGAAGATGATTGTTTGCAGAAAACAGTAGAACAGTATTGCAAGAGATTGTATTTCAAGAAAGAGAATTGGACCGGGGTCCACAGTTCACTAGAGGTGTCTCTCCCATAAGACGAACAAAGCATGTTGGGTGAACAAATTACAGCTTGGGCAATTGACAAATAAAGAGAGCATGACCATGCACATACATATCATGATGAGTATAGTGAGATTTAATTGGGCATTACGACAAAGTACATAGACCGCCATCCAACCGCATCTATGCCTAAAAAGTCCACCTTCGGGTTATCATCCGAACCCTCCAAAGTATTAAGTTGCAAAGCAAATGCATAATTGCATTAAGTATGGTGCGTAATGTAATCAACAACTACATCCTTAGACATAGCATCAATGTTTTATCCCTAGTGGCAACAAGCACAACACAACCTTAGAACTTTCTGTCACTGTCCTGTGTCAATGCAGGCATGAACCCACTATCGAGCATAAGTACTCCCTCTTGGAGTTACAAGCATCTACTTGGCCAGAGCATCTACTAGTAACGGAAAGCATGCAAGATCATAAACAACACATAAGCATAGCTTTGATAATCAACATAACAAGTATTCTCTATTCATCGGATCCCAACAAACGCAACATATAGAATTACAGATAGATGATCTTGATCATGTTAGGCAGCTCACAAGATCCGACAATGATAGCACAATGGGGAGAAGACAACCATCTAGCTACTGCTATAGACCCATAGTCCAGGGGTAGACTACTCACACATCACACCGGAGGCGACCATGGCGGCGTAGAGTCCTCCGGGAGATGATTCCCCTCCGGCAGGGTGCCGGAGGCGATCTCCTCGGATCCCCCGAGATGGGATCGGCGGCGGCGGCGTCTCCGGAAGGTTTTCCGTATCGTGGTTCTCGATCGGGGTTTTCGTCACGGAGACTTTTTATAGGCGAAAGGGCAGGTCAAGAGGCGGCACGGGGGCCCCACACCACAGGGCCGCGCGGCCAAGGGGGGGCCGCGCCGCCCTAGGGTGTGGCCCCTCCGTGGCCCCTCTTCGTCTCTCCTTCGGACTTCTGGAAGCTTCGTGAGAAAATAGGCCCCTGGGCTTTGATTTCGTCCAATTCCGAGAATATTTCCTTACTAGGATTTCTGAAACCAAAAACAGCAGAAAACAGAATCGGCACTTCGGCATCTTGTTAATAGGTTAGTTCCAGAAAATGCACGAATATGACATAAAGTGTGCATAAAACATGTAGATAACATCAATAATGTGGCATGGAACATAAGAAATTATCGATACGTCGGAGACGTATCAGTAGACTACTCACACATCACTCCGGAGGCGACCATGGCGGCGTAGAGTCCTCCGGGAGATGAATCCCCTCTCCGGCAGGGTGCCGGAGGCGATCTCCTGAATCCCCCGAGATGGGATTGGCGGCGGCGGCGTCTTAGTAAGATTTTCCGTATCGTGGCTCTCGGTACTGGGGGTTTCGCGATGGAGGCTATTTGTAGGCGGAAGGGCAGGTCAGGGGGCCACACGAGGGCCCCACACCACAGGTCGGCGCGGCCAAGGGCCAGGCCGCGCCGCCCTAGTGTTTGGCCACCTCGTGGCCCCACTTCGTCTCCTCTTCGGTCTTCTGGAAGCTTCGTGGCAAAATAGGACCCTGGGCGTTGATTTCGTCCAATTCCGAGAATATTTTGTTACTAGGATTTCTGAAACCAAAAACAGCAGAAAACAGCAACTGGCTCTTCGGCATCTTGTTAATAGGTTAGTTCCAGAAAATACACGAATATGACATAAAGTGTGCATAAAACATGTAGATAACATCAATAATGTGGCATGGAACATAAGAAATTATCGATACGTCGGAGACGTATCATTCCCCTCCTCCTCATGGTCATCGTCGGCCTCCCAATCCTCCTCTTGGCCGTCCATTGGCGGGGAACTAGAGCTGCTAGCCGTTGCAATTATGTCCCACCAATGGCGCCAGCCCCGCGGCTTCCCCTCGCTATCGGTGCCCGATGGCAAAGAGAGGTTCTCATGGTCAGAGAGGAGAGGAGAGATGAAGGGCGCCGGCCGGTTGAAGATCGGAATGCTCAGACGTAGGGGTCTTATTGAGCGGGGATGAATGGCGGCGCAGATATCGAAGAGGGCTACGGTTGCTCTTCCGCGGAGTTCGCACTCCATTCCGACGGTTCGCACGTCAATCGACGCGGTTGCCACTGCGACGGTTCCTCTTCCCGGCAACTGCACCATCGCTAATAAATCCGTCGCGAGGTAGGCGTAGGTTGGGCGTCGTTCATGTGTCCATGACGCGTCGGCCCCGCCACTTCCCGCCCCGCTTCTCGCTCTATCCGGCGCGCCCGTAGCGTCCCATGTGGAGTGGGGACGGGCTCAGGGCGCCGAGCACGGTATTGGGCGTGCCCCAAAAACCTTTGTGGGATGTTTTGGGGAACACGAGTGGAGATGGTCTAAGAGAACCTCCAGCCGCGTCCCCCAAGGTGTCCCTCAAAGATTTTTGGGGTGCGCCAGACATATTTTCGTTCCCAGGCGCACGTCCCGAAGGCCCTTTCCGTCTGACGCGGCCCAATACGGTGTCCGATGCCTCGAGCCCGTCCCCGGTCCATAGGGGACGCTCCGGGCGCGCCGGACACATCGAGAAGCGAGGCGAGGAGGGGCAGGCCCGATGCGTCAGCGACACACGAACGACGCTTAGCCGTCGCCTACCTAGCTACAGTGCAGTTGCCAGGAAGGGGAACCACCACAGTGGCAACCGCGTCGATCGACGTGCAAACCGCCGGAATGAGCGTGAACTCCGCGGAAGAGCAACCGCAGCTCTCTACGATATCTACGACGCCATTCATCCGAGCTCAATAAGACCCCTACGCATGCGCATTCCGATCTACAACCGGCCGACGCCATTCATATCTCCTCTCCTCTCTCACCATGAGCAACCTCTGTTTTCCATCGGACACCGACAGCGAGGGGAAGCTGCCGGGATGGCGCCATTGGTGGGATAGACTTGCAACGCCTAGCAGCTGTAGTTCCCCACCGACGGACAACCAGGAGGAGGATTGGGAGGCCGACGGCGGCCATGAGGAGGAGGGGAAGGCTGATGACAACGACGGCCACGAGAAGTAGGAGGAGTAGGAAGAGGCTGAGGCGGCGGCGGCAAAGAAGGAGGCAAGGGCTCAGGCGAAGGCGGAGGCGAAGGTGCAACCGACGAGCACCGATGATGACGAGGGGGACACAAGTTCCTCCAACGCGTCGAACGACACCGGCTCTTCAGAAGAGGTGATGAGCACGAATCGCCTCCGTGAGGACGAGGAGGAGGGTCCATCAAAGGAGCATCGGGCCTGACGCGTCAGCGACACACGAACGACGCTCAACCATCGCCTAGCTAGCTACGGTGCAGTTGCCAGGAAGGGGAACCGTCGTAGTGGCAACCGTGTCGATCGACGCATGAACCGCCGGAATGGAGCGCGAACTCCTTGGTAGAGCAACCACAGCTCTCTTCGATATCTACGCCTCCATTCATCCGAGCTCAATAAGACCCAAACGTATGCGCATTCCGATCTACAACCGTCCGGCGCCATTTATCTCTCCTCTCCTCTCTCACCATGAGCAACCTCTCTTTGCCATCGGACACCGATAGCGAGGGGAAGCTGCCGGGATGGCATCATTGGTGGGACAGAGTTGCAACGCCTAGCAGCTCTAGTTCCCCGCCGACGGACAGCCAGGAGGAGGATTGAGAGGCCGAAGATGGCCATGAGGAGGAGGGCAAGGCCGATGACAACGCCGGCCATGAGAAGTAGGAGGAGGGGGAAGAGGCTGAGGAGGCAGCGGCGGCAAAGAAGGAGGCAAGGACTCGGGCGAAGGCGGAGGCGAAGGCGCAATCGACAAGCAACGACGACGACGAGGGGGACACAAGTTCCTCCAACGCGTCGAATGACACCGACTCTTCGGAAGAGGTGACGAGCAGGAAGCGCATTCGTGAGGACGACGAGGAGGGGCCATCAAAGAAGTAGTAGTTTAAAAAATTAGTTCATTTTTTCGAAGTTTTAATATGTAATTTGTTTATGTTGCACTACTTTGAAAATTAGTTCGTATTTTTCGAAGTCTTGATTGTACCAACAAATTTCTTCTCTCTATTAGATACAAATGCAAAAAAATGAATTATTTTAATGTTTGAGGGGCGCGTTTAGGAGAAGTGGCTGGGGAGCGACACCCCCAAGCGTTTGATCCGGCGCTGTTTGGGAAGCCGGTGGAAGATGCTCTAAATTTACAAACATGTTGATCCACAACGCTATAGATGGCGGATGGAGTTGCTCTGCTCGGCCTTGGATCCGGATAATATAGCCGGGAGGATGGCACGCGGTTCCTGTACGGCCGAGTACACACATGCTGAACAGGTCCAGGCCCGACTCTGCCAACACTCGTCCAGGAACCGTGTGAGACTGCTCACTTTCTGTTTGGCATTGGCATGTTGCTTACGATGAAAGTGGTTGGCACCCCTGTCGGCATGTATTTGGCGTACGTAGGGCTGCATCCTATACAACCAGGCATATGACGTCAGTTACATAAGCCAACGGTTCGATGTAATGTGGATATGGAGATCACTCAAGCTCGGGTGCACTACGGAGTTTTCGGAGCCAAGGTGGCGGACCTAGAGCTCCGTTTTCTGCTGCAGTGGGAAGATCCTTTATTACTGGATCCAAGTAGCATGCAGAGAGACAATGTAGTAGTTACGAGGGGTGTGAGATAGTGGGGCATGCAGTTTTGGCACCCGAGCACATATGGTCTTGTTATCTGAGCCACTGAAACCTGCTGCAAGATCTGTGTTGGACGCATTAATGGGGCAGATACTGGTGGTGGTAAATGTGGTATACACGAGAGGGTATTTCTATGTTGTATAGGTGGGTCCTACAATATGAGGGAAACAGGGTGCAGGGTGCCGGAGCACACAACCCCGCTGGCCTAGACCGGTGGTACAGAAAAATATTCGACTAATACTGTATTTATTGCCAACGTGCACATTAATTCACGCTCTTTCCGAGCGCAGCTTTTCTCCCTTGCTCACATTCTCGTATGGAATGCATGCATGCATAGGCAGCTTGTTTGTCATAGTCGACGACATGGAATAGCTTCCGCGATCATCTCCAACCTTCCCCTATAACATTTAACGAGCGATGCAAAACAGATGTCCAAATTGATTGTCTCCGTCCGTTTGCGTTAGCTTAAATGATCGAATTTGACCGTGCAACGGTCACCGAAGCGAAGACCGCCGAAGCAACGGTCACCGAAGCGATGCGCTCGAAACAGGCTGCACGCCCACTGCCATGCAGGCCCGTGGGAGAAGCGAGCGGTCACACGGCTCGATAGCCAGCGCCTGCCAAGACGCATCCGAGGCGCAAATTTGGGTCGCGTTTGGGTATCTGCGGACATCCCGATCACTATACGTCGGATCACTGGGCTGGGTTCAGGAACATTTTTTTACCGCACAGTCGGTCGCTCCGGAATCGTTTGCATCGCCCCGTTGGAGATGTCCGAACTGATCTTTTTTTGGGTCTGTTTAGATTCGGATGCGGCGGTCTGTGGACACAAATAAACCGTGGTCAGTATGCGGATAACAACGGCTCCAACGGTTTCCCATATTTCCGAGAATCCAGCCATCCGCTCTCCCTCTTAAAAAATGGTAATGGTGGTTGCGGCTGCTAACCGGAGTTTAGCCGGCACACGCGGGAAATGGCCACATCCTTCCCGCTCGCACAACCGCTTTCCCGCCTGGTCCTCTCCGCATGTGCTGCTGTTTTACGTCTAGCCCGTCGCGCTATAAAATGAGCGGGCCATTTTCTTGTAGTGCGCCGCCCTATAAAGGGCGCGTTTGGTTTCCTGCATAGAAGTTGGTAGAGTGCATGGGCCGAGAAAGATTCCTTTTTTCTTGGGCAACCAAAACACAGGGCCCAAAACTGTCTGCACAGCACGGACCTTAAAGCAGTTAAAAAGGGCATCGAACCAGACTCCACAGCTACGCCCGAATCGGCAGTTTCTCCGGGGCCAGGCTCGTTGCAAACGAAAACGCGTGAAGATTCCCTTGGTTTTCAGTGCCAGGTTGTTGGGCCCTCACATGACAGCCTCATATGCAACATGCATGCAGGACGCAACCACAACCAAACGCCCAACCCAAAATTTCTTTCTAGCCCAGAAATTTCAGTCTAGGATACCAAACAAAGTGGGAACTACGTTTTTTTGCACCGTTTTCAATGGGCCAGGCTCCATTGGACCAAGAAGTGTGTTGTTTCGGAGCCTAGCTGCGTGGAAACGTGAACCAAACGCGCCTAAAATGAGCGGACCATTTTTTTTGTAGTGAGAAGGCGACGAGAAGACGACGATGAGGACAGCATGGAATCGCCACAGAGCTTGCTCGAGAAGGAGATCCTATGGGCAACGGGCGGCCACAGCGCTCTAGGAGTTCGAAAATTGGCGGGACTGCTTTTAATGGCTGCTTTGGAACAGTGGGCGGGCTCATCCGGTCCATGAAAATCCATTGCCATATGTACCATCAAGGCAGGGGACGGTACCTACCAAATTTATTTCTGCATGGACAGAGGCTACCGTGGGACCTGACACTGTCCCAAATAGCCACTAACATGTGAAATACTTCTCAGAATACATGTACTTGACCCACTCTCCGTGCATGCCATTGGTCCAGGCATAGAGAGCACCTACACCCGAGAGCCAAATTGGTTTTCCGGTGTGAGATAGTGCTTTTGGGAGTATGTTTATTCGAACCTCTCCTCACTTCACAAACACATTTTAACTAACACACTAAGTCCTAATCAACATAGGAAACATGCTAGTAGGAAATACGGAACTTCGTGAGAAGGTATTATCCCTATTGAGTTTCAGTTACTTCACTTCAACGCACCGCCTGATTTCCCTTTACATTTATTTACTATTACTTTATTTCCTTTTTTGCACACAAAGCGGGGTCAAACGACTCCAGGGGAGCTTTTTCATAGATCCACACGTGGCAGGTATAAATTGCAGTAAGGTTCTCTAACATCTCTTGCACTAAAAAAACTATTATTTGAAGTAAGGACCTCACACTTTACACATAGCACCCTAAAATTACAACAGAAAACGCGATCAAGTCTTGTGCCTCTGCCACCAGATGCCGGCGAGCTCCAGGCGTCTCCGCCGAGCTCCAAGAGCAGGATGCTTGATAGCTCCTCTCCGGCGTAAACATCTGTAATAACACAGAACATAGAAACATTGAAAGGTAGATTTAGAATTGGATGTGCATTTTATCGCAAAACGAGGGAAATTTTCGCACCTTATTGCATCTATATCTAATAATAAAGGAGCTAAGGTTTCTGCCAAAAAGTTTCGTCAACGCTTTTTTTGACCGTTTTGCCCTCCCACCAAAACACATATAACGCACTGCGCCACCGTACCGGTTCATTGTTCTTTCTTTTGGCTGACTGAAAAGTCCCCTCCCCACGCGATCCTATTTCCTAGCCGAGGAGGCATCAAGCCATCCACTCCATCCAGTTTCCCCATTCGCCCAATGTTTTGTTTCTTTTTTCCATCGCCCAAGGAACCTCTTGTCACCGTCCTGGACGCCGGCCACATCTGTGCGCTAGGCGGCTGGCCCCTTCATCTCCGGCCACAGGCGAGCTTCATCTCCTCCTCCGGCCGGCGGAACGGGATTGCGGCGGCCCGAAGCCAAACCGTCCCAATAAAGGCCCTCCCGTTGCGGCGGCGGCCCAGGCCTAGGCGGCGGAATCAGCACATTCTAGAGAGGCCAGGGGCCGGGTGCTGGCGAACTACGGTGGCATGTGGAGAGAAGCGACCGTCGTAGGCTACCGCTGAGGAGGAGGACGACGGCTGCGTGCTTCGCGGTGCGCGGGGCAGGGTGTGAGGGTCGTGGGACGACGGCACTATCAGAGGAGGTGATGGGAGGCGGCTGCGAGGTAAGGAGAGGAGAGGTGGCGGGGTAGGCTTCGCGCCAACCGGAGCGTGCGGCGGCGTGCTGCTTGTGTGCGTCAGAGAGAGGCAGCCGCGTATGAGTCTCTAAACGAGAAGAGTCAGAGAGGATTAAGCCTTTTTTTTTTAACGTGGGGGATAGCCTTAGGGAGGGGAGGCCTGGCCTGGCCGCCTAGGCCTTGGGCCTGTGTTGGACTTCTGCGTTCGGGTGTTTTTATTATATCTATATATACCTAATAATAAAGGAGCTAAGGTTTCTGCCAAAATTTTCGTCCAACAAATTTTAGGACCGTTTTGCCCTCCCACCAAATCCCATAATACGCATAGAATGCCACAATACCGTTTCGTTTAGTTCGTTTTCTATTCTCTCCGTGCCCAACCTCCGCGAGGGTGCGAGGAGACCGCCCGCGTCCGCCCTGCGGCTCTTCGGCGATTCTTTGCTCTGTGTCGGCCTTTCGGCCTTGGGCCTGGCTAAGCCACCAGATGGGTACTGGTTCGGCTCGCGCAAAACTGCGAGGAGAGACGGACGAACGGGCCAATCCCATCTCAATCGGATCGATTCCTTTCCATCCAGCTTCTTTAGTCCCACCTCGAATCCTTATAGAGAATTCCACCGGTTTAAATACACACATATTGGCTGCATTATCACCAAGGTGCCTCCAAAGTAACAAGCAACATGTTGGCTAATATGAGTTGGTGCACACATGGACGGACATTGAGATATTGGACGGCGGCGTAGAGGATTCGGCATTTCCAGCGGTGTTGCGATGGAAAGAGACCGGTGAGCTCGCCCAGCTCCGGCCGGAGGAGACCGAGGAAACGCGGCTCTAGGCCCTGCCGCTTCCGGGAGCGAAGGACGGCGACGGGGCGACGGGAGAAGGCCGGCGGGCGGCAGTCGAGCTCGGTTGGTTGTATCTGCTTCGATAGCAGAGTGCGGGGGCGAGAGATTGAGAGAGAGTTGACTTGATCCAGATAGGAAGGAAACACGAGCCAGGCTCGTTAGCGGAAGAATCGTTGGAGTTAGGTGGGCTGACCGACCGGCTCCCCACTTAAAAATCTCTTCTATTTTTATTTTTCCTGGCTTTGAAAGGCTAAAAAAGAAACTTGCAAATTATGTTCGCCAATACATCATGTGGGCTTGGAAATTATTTTTTTATATTTTTCCTGGCTTTGAAAGGCTAAAAAAGAAACTTGCAAATTATGTTCACCAATACATCATGTGGGCTTGGAAATTATTTATTTACATACGTCTTTCTATGCTTGTAAATTATGTTTACATGTGGTTAAGATCTTTTTAAATCACTATGGGAGCTACACAAATGTCATCCGGGAGGCAGTTGTGCGGTGTGAATAGTCGGCAATGGTCATACATATTATTGGCTCTACGCGCTCGGCAACCATCGCCCATAGTGTATACACGTAGATTTTTCTCTCCCGCTGCAGCGCGCGCAGTAAATCATAATACATCAAATTACCACTGTACCGGTTCAGTTTAACCTTATTTTCCTGCTCCCACCGAGACCCTCGAGAGCTCGGGCAGGGGATGGCCGCTGCGAGCTTCGGCAGGGCGCCCGCGTACGGGCCATGGCAGTGGTGGCCACGGCGAGCTCTGGCAGTGACAGCCGCGGTTGAGCTCGAGCAACGAACGGCCACGGGAGCTCCGGCAGGGGACGGGCGCGGCGAGCTCCGGCAGAGGGCAGGGCGTGGTGCGGCATGGGCGGCCACAGGTGAGCTCCGCAAGCGAGCAAGCGCGGCGAGTTTCAGCTTCGGCAAAGAACGAGCGGAAAAGCATGTCAATCTTCTCGTACAGGAAACAGAGTCAACAGTTCAACGCTGAACGTGAAAGAAGAAAAGTATAGATAAGAATCCACGGAAAGCAAATAATCGACAATATAGTCAGTTGATGTGGAGACACAATCTAAGAAACGGATCTAGAAAAATTGATTGGAAAAGAACATCCTGAGATCATAAAAGCAAAACTCCCAAAGTCATGGATGGAAAGAATGCCACACATCTCCCTCTAAAAAAGAGAAACAGGCGGCTGGCGCCACGAGCACTACTGTGAGTTATCCCCAAATCAACGTATATTGCAACGAATTTTCTAAATATTGGTAAACTTTCGCAATTTGGACGAATAGCGGTGGTTTTTCAAACTTGCTGCCGTAATGTGGTTATTTTTTGAAATCTGCTCGTCCTACCGAGTAGGAAAGAGAACCCTCCTAGAATTGGGAAACTTCTATCACCCTAACGAAGGAGGCTTGAAGATCAACCTAGATGCGACCATATGTCCACCTGGGAAAAGTATACCCTGAGACAAATTAAGACGACGACCCAAGGATATGGAGCACATCCTACCGATGATGACGGCGAGCGTCCCGCAAAAATGACTGCAAGCAGAAGGTGGCTGCAAGCGCTAGCGAGGAGTTGACTCCAGCATGACGATAACTTCTAAGGGTGGTCACACCGGTGAGGAAGCAAACTCGGCAAGCGGTGCCTCAATCCTTTGTTGTACAAGGCTTAAATAGATAGGTTGGGTGTTTCCCGATTTTAAAATTGCCTCAAACAAATTTAGTACAATTTGAGTCTCGTTGTAGTAGATTTGTGTTGCTATTCCTACATGATACTGGTTCTTAGAGTAGCATCTTACCATATCAAAAACGATTTGCTCCATCAATAAATATTTAACAAAACAACCGGTTATAGACAAAAACATTGTTTGTTTTACGAACTTTGCGTTTTAGCTCGTCATAAATTCTCAATGAGGGGTGCAAACGAAAAAAATAGAGAGCAATGAAAGAATGAAAGAAAGAGGCATGACCGGTACAAATGTACCACACAACTATGTAACCTCGCCTAAGGGTGGTGGGGCTAGCACAAAGATGTTGTTTGTGTCCTATGCTACAACAAACAACTATGGGATAGACTTGCGATTGCTCCGTAGCGAAGCACGGGCTTTGTCCTAGTACAAGTATAAAAGAGATTGGCCCCGTATGGATACCTTGGTTAGATAGTCCCACCTCGTTCCCATACAACAAAGGATGACCGGTTTATATGTGTTCAAACTTTCCACGAAGTATCAGCAAGCTGCCTCCTACTGATTTGAAACCTAATGATTGTGGTTCCGACGTGTTGATGATGGACAAAGTCTTAAACGAGACTGTGTTGGGTTCCTGCATGCATGAAATGAAAAGTGAGCGAAAGAAGAGGGAATTGTATGGCCTGGCATGACCGAAAAGTAATGAAAGGTGAGCAAATTAAGAGGGAATTGCATGTCGTGACATGACGGAAGCGACGTCCACGCATACTTACTATTAATTACAAAATTTATATAATTTAATATGACAATGGATATGTGCCATTTTGATACATATTTAAATAGGTACAAATGTTGTTCTTTAGATTTAATTAATGGGCCAGTGTAACAACGCAGGGTCTTTTGTGCTTGATCTTCCGCCGCAACGCGTGGGCATTGTGCTAGTATAAACCTAAGAGGGATCGAGGTTCTCTCTCGTTGCAATTAGGGTTAGGCAATGTGAGGTTAAGAATTTCGACATGATCTCTTTTGTAACTTGTTTATTTGGGAGATGATTTTGAATTGACAAGTCATATTGAAATGAAAATAAAAGAAGTAAAAGATAAACAATTTAGAAATGAATTATAATTCATAATTCAAAAACACATTATAATTCAAACCATATTATACATATACAAATATTCATAAGTAAATTACAAATGAGCTCATAAGGAAAATTTGACCGTTATTGATCATACACACACATACAATGTCTATACAATATTTATAATTACAAAAATTGGATGAATAATAAACAAAATAAAAAGAAGATTACATAAATTGGATCCTATGCTAAAATCCTAAACTAAATGTCTTGGGATGCTTTGTCCTTGATCATTTCCAATTTGAAACCTGCAAAATAGAGAGAGAAAACTATACATAGGGTTAAATAAGAGAGAAACTAGACACGGGTTAGGAACCAAGTGTCAAGGACACTTGAGCCACACACAGGGGCTCAAGTTTCACAAAAGGGATCACACAGCTCATGGAGCTGTTGTGCATCCAACAGCACACTTGTCGTGGTATCGTCACGGCATATGCCATAGGGTGGCTAATCGAAGTGGTTCCTGAGGGATCTCACGGCGGTATCCGGATGCGGGTATGGGCACGAGCGACACGGCGACGTACCCAGGTTCGAGGCCCTCCGATGGAGGTAAAACCTCTACTCCTGCTATGAGTGTATATGATGATCACACAATACAATGGTGCTCCTAGAGCTGTGTCCGGCTGCTCCTGAGAGGCTAAGGGAGACGATGGTCTCTCTCACAGGGCAGCTCTGTAGGTGGGTGAAAGCAATAAATGATCGATCCCCTGCACGAGAGGGGGTAGTGCGGCTTATATAGGCACCGGCACTTTACATATAAGACCCTATAGTTTACTGGCCGGCTTGGCCGGCTCCGGCTTCCGCTCCTTCCCGAGGCGGTGACGTCAGGAGTGGTTGAGGCATCGTGGCCTGTCCCATCCGGCTGCCACGGTCAGCGGTATGGAGAGGAAGTGTCCCTGTCGCCGTCAGCCACTGTAGCCTGTACGGCTCGTCGTAAGCCCTGACGGCCTGTCCGGCGCGTGGCACTATTGTTCCACAGTGCCCCGCGCTTTACGGAAGATGGAGTCAGCGTGGACTTTAGGAACCCGGACCACCAACCCGGTTCCTTACAGTGCAAGACTCGCCAGCCTCGAGTCGGTCTGAGGTACAAACCCCAGTCGGATATGGCTTGTAGAAGCCGGCCCAGCTACAGCATTGGTGGCCGTAGCCAGGCCGACTAGGACCTAGAGCCAGCCGGCTTCCGGACCAGCCGGCCACGGCGCCAGCCGGCTGCTCCTCAGCCGGCCTTTGCCGCGAGCCGGCCAGTGGCCAGCCGGCTGCTCCGCGTCCATTGCCCTATCCGGGGTCTTCCCCCCGACATTAGCCCCCGAAGCTGGCAAGGTCCTGCGTTTAGAAGGACCTAGGCAGGTTTTCCTGGCTTCTTGAATGTGTTAGACGGCACTTGGAGGGGCCGACTGAGAATTTCCATTCAGCCGGCTGCGCCCTCATCCGGCTCGTTCCTGCCGGCTGCTTCTAGCCGGCCGCTTTTTACACTTGTACAGTTTTTGCTTTCTCGCAAGATCTGATGGCGCCTCCGCCTTGCTGATGAATTTTGGCTCGAGTGGAACTTATTGTCCGGCTCCGGCTTGCGGCGCGCCGGAGTCTCCGCCGCCTCGGGTCTTGCGCCCGACTTGACTGGTCTGACGCCTGGCCCGGCGGTCGGTTCATCTGGTCACATCAATGTCCCTCCGGATCCGGTGCGGTAGTGGGCGACGTGGTGTGGCCGTTTCTGGTAACGGTAGCGGTCGTGGGAGGAGTTACGGCGCAGTAAATCCGGAGACGTGGCCTACGTCGGCCACTTGGAGGCCAACCGCCCGCCGCGGTCGGCTATAAATGCCGCGGGGGCGGTATCGAGGCGGCACTTGCCCCTTTCTTCCTCCTCGCGCTCCTGCCTCGCTCCTTCTCTTCACTCGAGCTCTTCGCTGCTCCGACGCCGTTCCTCTTCCGTTCTTCTAGCGAACCTCAGCGAGCGGTTGCCCCGACGATCTTCCGCCGAGCTGCCGCCGCAAACCCGCCAATCCGGCGCCACGGGGCCACGCGCATCGACGGCGCGCCCTTCTCCACCGCGATCTCCTCCGGTGAGGAGCGGCTCTTCTTCGCCCTTCCGCCTCTCCTGGACCTCCTCTTCTTCTTCGTCCTCGATGGCCCAGCCGAGCGGCTCCTGGAAGGGTTCCTATATGCAGGAGGACGACATTGCCCGGCTCGTGCGCCTCCGCCGCATCCCGGCGGGGGTGATTACCAGGGCGCCGGGCGCGGAGAAGGAGCCTCGGCCGGAGCCCGGCGAACGCGTGGTCTTCGGCACGCATCTTGACCGCGGATTGGGTCTGCCGGCTTCCAACTTCTTCCGCCGGTTCCTCGACCACTTCGGCCTGCAGCCGCACCACCTGCCGGCCAACGCCATGATCCTCCTCAGCTGCTACGTGGCCTTCATGGAAGGCTACGCCGGCTTGTGGCCGGACGTGGAGTTTTGGAGCCGGCTCTTCTACATCAAGGCGCAGACGACCGAAGGCCGCCTGAGGACCTGCGGCGCCGCCTCCATCTATCCTCGCACGGGTACGTCCTTCCCGCGGATTCCGACTGTCGATTCTGTAAAGAATTGGCAGATGTCTTTCTTTTATGTGCGGAACGAGAGCCCGGCCTTCGACCGGCTCAACCTGCCGGAATACAACCCGGCTCCGCCAGTCGGCCGGATCAACTGGGGCTACAACGCCAAGTCCTCGGACCCGGACGCAGAGGTGAACCTCCTGTGGGACTTCCTGGGCGAGTGCGTCGCGGAGGGCCGGCTGAGTGCCGAGGACCTCCTCTGCACCTACATCTCGCGCCGGGTCATACCGCTCCAGTGGCGCGTCCACAAGATCGGCCATATGTCCGGCCGGCTCGACCCGACACGGACGTCGAAGGTGGAGCTCTCCAAGTCCCAGGTGGCTCACCGGGTGAACAACATCACCAAGGCCAACATGCCGGACAACTGGAATTGGGGGCTGCCGCCTTACAACCGGGAGCAGCCGCCTGAACTGGTAAGTTTAACGTTTTTGCCGTCTTCCGGCTTGCGGCTGCGTGGCCGACTTGATATTTATCTTGTTGTTTTCAGCTTTTCACCCGCCAAGGCATCGAGGATGGCGACTTGGCGACGAAGGTCTGGACGCCGGATCACATCGACCCGGCTGACCTAGCCGGCGACCAAGCCGGCGACGACGATCTGCCGGTGGTGCAGGATCAGGGCGGCCAGGGGGAGCATAACCCGCCGCCTGAGCATGAGCAGGAGCAGGAGCAGGAGCAGGAGCAGCCGCAGGCGGAGCCGGCCCAATCCGGCACGGGGCCCATCCCGGCGGTGCCTCTGCGCGCGGTGCCGCCTACGAGCACGGCGACTTCTGCGCCGAAGGGGAGGAAGCGGGCCGGCGTCGGGTCTACGGCCGCTTCGGAGGCGAGGGCCAAGAAACAGCGCGGGCCGGCGCCAAGAAGGTCCCGGAGAAAGCCGGGTGAGTTCTTTTTTCCTTTGTTGTTTGATTCCTTTTCTTTCCTTCCTCTCTGTACTTATCTTTTCTTGCTTGTTCAACTAGGGCCGCGATTAAGTTTACCCAGGGAGGCGGCTCTCGGCAGGCTCCTCCCATCAGGTCGCCGCTTCAGCGGCAAAGGAGGGAGCCAACCCCGCAACCTTCAGCACGCGCGCGCACGCCGCCGGCTGCTAACGTGCCGCCTGCGGCCACGCCACCTTCTGCGGGGGCGTCTTCTTCTGCCGCGCCTTCTGCGGCGCCTGGCGGCGGAGACCAGGGTCAGTCGGCGCGCCGGCCGACCCTAGACGACATGTTCCCGCGCCGCGCCCGTTTGTGGAGCAGGCAGCCGGAGCTGGCAGGGGCATGCCATCTGCGGCTGGAGCTGGAGCTGGTGGGGCTGCGCCGCCTTCGACCGGAGTCGGCGGGCCCGCGCCCAACGTCGTGGTGCTGGAGAGCTCTCCGGAAGGAGCGCCTCAAGCGCCGGATGCGACGGCTCCCACCGGGCCGACTGCTTCGACCGCGCCGCCTCCAGCTTCGGAGCCGACGAGGAGGGAGCCGACCGGGAAGGAGCCAGCGAGGGAGGAGCCAGCGCGCTCGAAGGACGCCGATTCCCGGGCGCTGGTGAGGACGAGGGGCCCGCCGGGCCCAACTGAGGGCCTTCATGTGGCCAAGGGGGCCCGGCTGCTGCATGTGCCGTCGCCTCCTCTGACTCCAGCCTTGGCTCGGCTGGCACCATGGAGGCTGCGTGGCACAAGGCGGATTCTTGCGAGGTGTTCAACCGGGAGGGACAGCCTGGTGTGGCGCCCATGAAGATGGTCTTCTCCGGCTACCGGGCCAGCCTTAAGAACAAGGCCGCCGAGGCCCTTGCCCAGCTAGCAACGCTGGAGGATGCTGACAAGGTAGGTGTCTTCTTGTTTTTGCAATTTTGTTATTATCCTGGTAGCCCTCCGAGGCATGGTCCGGCTGCTTGGAGCCGGTCCGGGTTTCGGCTGGATATCTGATTGTTTCTTTCAGGCGGTTACGGAGCGACGCACCGTCTTGTACAACAAGGTGGTGACTAGCTACCACAAGGCCAAGATCGAGCGAGCCGGCTTGGCTCGCGAGCTGGAGGCTGTCAAGGGTGAGGCCTTCTCTCTTTTGACTTGCTTTTCCTGTGAGTTTCTTTTTTACTGACGGCCCATTTTTGCCGGCTTGCAGCTGAGGCCGCCCAGGTCCCGCAGCTTGAGTCGGACCTCCGAGTTGCCCGCGCTCAATGCGCCACAAGTGAGGAGGCGAACCGGGCTGCTGCCGCCAAGCTGAAGGTGGCTGACGGGGAGCTGAAACGGCTGCGCCTCCTTGAGGCTAACCATCTCAAGGAACTTGCCGCCCTCAAGAAGGAGCAGGAGGAAAAGCTGGAGGGTCTGAGCAAGCGGTTGGAGGAGGTGGAGCGGCAACGGCTTTCGCTCCAGCAAGAGGTGACCACCAAGTCCAACGAGCTGTCGGCCACCGCCAAGCGGTGGTTGGGGGAACTTAGCGCGCTCGACCGCGGCTTGGCGGGTGAGTCTTTTGTCTTATGCCTTCCCCTTTGCCGGCTTTCGGCCGTCGGCTGCCGGCTTAGGTTGGCAGCCGGCGGCAGAAACTTGATTTTTTCGATATCTCCATCTTCGGGCTGGGGGCAGTCGGTTCTTGCCGGCTATCGCCAGGCTCTTTCTTTTTTTTTTTTTTTTTTTGCATCGAAATCTCCATCTTCGGGCTGGGGGCAGTCGGTTCTTGCCGGCTACCGCCAGGCTTACTTTAGGACTTCGAAAATTTGCACTTTTCAGCTTATTTCAGCTTTGATGGCTTCTGACATGCTTTTCTTCTATGCAGCGGCCTTCCCTGAGGCGCAGGAGGAGGCGTTAGCGGCTGTTGGCAGGGCGCGGGAGGATCGCCGGCAGGCCACTGGGGAGCAGAGCTCCGACTGCTTCACCATGGACGACTATCTGGCGTCCATCGCCGCCCGCGTGGAGCCGGTCACCAAGCTTGGCTGGGAGCTGCGGAAGGCGGCGGAGGAGCTGATCCGACTGCTGTGGCCGACTGAAACACTGCCGGAAGATCTCTCCAATCTCATCGCTTGGCTGGACAGGGCTCCCGACCGCTTCTTGGACTGGAAGGAGTCGGCCACGCGCGCCGGAGCCGATATGGCGCTATCTTTTGTGCTCTCCTGGTATAACGAGGTTAGCCTCGACCAGTTGGAGTTCCGGCGCGCCGACGTGGAGGACAAGCTCCCGGCGGAGGACAAGACTGCTCGGCTTGCCCGCGCCTGCGCCATTGCCGACTTCGTCGACAAGTCCATCTTTATCGCGGACCCGAATCCGCCGTCTGACGACGAGGAGGAGGAGGCTGAGGACGAAGAGGCGGGCGACGTGCCCGAGGATGACCCGGCAGCCGGCTCTGCTGATGCTCCTCCGGCTGGTCCTGATCCAGTCGGTGCTTAGCTTCTACCTGTCTTTCAATTGTTGCTTTTGCCAAGACAATTCGTTAAATCCCCGGGATGCCGGGTGCATATGTAAGACAATATTATCGCCCTTTAATTATGTCACACTTTAATGTGTTTGTTAATCATTTTGCGTGCCGAGTTGCTTTCTTTCGACTCGTTCGCTTTTTCCCATCCGCCCCACTCTTTGGCTGTGCCCTTGCCGGTCGTACGTCCGACTTGCGATCCGTCGCCGGATCAAGAGCGGGCCGCTGGGTGAGGCCGACAGTATTTCAGTCGACCGAGCTGAATTCGGCAATCCGGCACTTTTATGAAAAGTTGCAAGTCAACTCGCTTTTACTCTTTCCCTTAGTCGTTTTTCGCGTGCCGGCTCCCTAGGCCTTACTCCCGCCAGCCGGACAGCCGGGTTGCGGTCTGTAGCTGGATCGGAAGCCGGCTGTCGGAAACCGGATCACGTTACTGAGCCGACCGCGTGAGAGGGTTCAAGCCAATTGGCGAAACAAGGTAAAGTACGCGAAAAACTTGTCGGAAACGGCGCTCTTGGCGCGAGCTTTTTCATAACTCACAAAAGGGATACAAGGGATACATACATTCCTGCTCTCATGTGTAAAATGGGCGGAGTAACCTGACATTCCAGGGACGTTTAGTCTCCTCGTCAGCCTTGTCCGGCTTGTTTTTCTTAGCCTCTTGGGCATCTATGAGATAGTAGGAGTCATTGCCTACTGCCTTGCTCACGATGAAGGGACCCTCCCATGGGGATGACAGTTTATGCTGTCCGGCTGTCCGTTGGATCAGCCGGAGCACTAGGTCTCCTTCTCGGAATGCTAAGGGCTGGACCTTCCGGCTGTGATAGCGTCGGAGGCTTTGCTGGTAGATGGTAGATCTAGACTCAGCCAGCAGCCGGGCCTCTTCGACCAGGTCAACTCCATCTTCGCGAGCTTCTTTGGCTTCGGCTTCTGTGTAGAGCTTGATCCTTGGCGCATCATGCTCGATATCAGTCGGCAAGACGGCTTCGGCCCCGTATACGAGGAAAAAAGGTGTGAAGCCGACTGAGCGGTTTGTCGTTGTGCGCAGGCTCCACAGCACATTGGGCAATTCTTCAATCCAGCAGCCGGCTGCTCGCTCGAGCGGCTCCACCAGCCGGGGCCGGATGCCGGCTAGGACTAAGCCGTTAGCCTTTTCTACTTGTCCGTTGGACTCTGGGTGTGCCACAGAAGATAGGGCCATCCGGATCTCCATTTCCCCGCAATAGCGAGAGAAGATGCCTTGGGAGAAGTTGGTGCCGTTGTCGGTGATGATGGTGTGGGGGTAGCCGAATCTCACAATGATTTCCTTGAGGAATGTGACGGCTGTGGACCCGTCCAGTTTCTTGATTGGCTTGGCTTCGATCCACTTGGTGAATTTGTCAATCATCACCAAGAGATGTGTCATGCCGCCTCGCGCTGTTCTGAATGGGCCTACCATATCCAAGCCCCATACGGCAAATGGCCATGTGATGGGGATGGTTTTCAAGGCGGAAGCCGGCTGGTGTCTCTCGCTTGCGAAGCGCGACAGCCGTTGCACTTCTTCACCAAATCTTCTGCGTCTACGAGCGCGATCGGCCGATAAAAACCGTGCCGGAAGGCTTTGGCCACTATGGCTCTGGATGAGGCGTGATGTCCGCACTCTCCTTGATGGATTTCCCGTAGGAGTTCAATCCCTTCAGCCGGCTCGACGCACCGCTGGAACACCCCACTTACGCTGCGTTTGTACAGCTGGTGGTTGATGATGGTATAGGCCTTGGCCCTTCTCTCAATCTGCCTAGCCTGGACTCTATCATCAGGCAGCACACCGTCGGTGAGGTAGGAGAGGAATTCTTGTGCCCATGAAGGTACGCATCTTATCTCGAATACGCTGACCAACAGGGCCTCCTGCGTGGGAGCTTCCGGATTCGACTGCATGGTCGCCGGGTTCGGCTTGCTAGTCGGCGGGTTCGGCTTGCTAGCCCCCGAGTTTGGCGATGAAGCCCCCGGGTTGGACTGAGAAGTCCCCGGGTTCGGCATGCTAGCCGGCGGGTTTGGCTTGTTAGCCCCCGACTTGGGCGATGAAGCCCCCGGGTTCGGCTGAGCAGCCCCGGGTCAGCCGGCACGAATATTGAATCCGAGTCCGGTGACGGTATGATGGACGGCTTCTTGAGAACCGCCAAGGCGACACCCGGCGGAATAGCTTGCCGGGTTGAGCCAATCTTGGACAAGGCATCAGCCGCCTCGTTGTTTGCTCGTGGCACGTGGTGGAATTCGCAGCCGTCGAAGAAGCCGGATAACTGCTGGACGTGGAAGCGGTATGAGGCCATGTTGGCGTCCTTCGCGTCCCGATCGCCGGATGCTTGCTTTGTATGACCAAGTCGGAGTCGCCGAAGCAGAGTATGCGACGCACGCCAATCTCCTTGGCCAGCTTCAGCCCATGAATGAGCGCTTCATACTCCGCCACATTGTTGGATGCGGCGAAGTGGATCTGCAGGACGTAGTCCAGCCGGTCTCCCTTGGGAGAGGTGATGACGATGCCGGCTCCCAAGCCGTTGCGCATCTTCGAGCCGTCGAAGTGCATCTTCCAATGTGTGGAATCCGGCACAGGCGGCAGGTACTGCATCTCAGCCCAGTCGACGAAGAAGTCCGCGAGGATCTGTGACTTGATGGCTGTGCGTGGCTCATAGAGGATGGTGTGGGCGGCTAGCTCCAGGGCCCACTTGGCAACCCGGCCGTTGGCATCCTTGCTGCCGATGATTTCCGCCAAAGGTGCTGTGGCAACCACCTTGATGGGGTGCTCTTGGAAGTAGTGCTTCAGCTTCTTGGCCGCCATGTAGACGCCGTAGGTGACCTTCTGGTAGTGGGGGTAGTTTTGCTTCGACTGGGAGAGCACTTCGCTAAGGTAGTAAACTGGGCGTTGGACCAGCTGCTCCCTGCCGGCTTCTTTGCGCTCCACCACCAGGACAACGCTAACCACTCGGTTGGTGGCTGCGATGTACAACAGCATCGGTTCCATTGAAGCCGGCGTTGCAAGGATTGGCGCGGTTGAGAGCACGCGCTTCAAGTCACGGAAAGCTTCATCCGCCTGCGGTGACCAGACGAATTTGTCCGCCTTCTTCATCAATTGATACAGGGGCAGTGCCTTCTCCCCCAGCCGATTGACGGCGGCTCAAGGAAGCCAGGCAGCCAGCAAACTTCTGGACGTCCTTGAGGCACTGCGGCAGTTCCATCTTCTCCAGGGCACTGATCTTGTCCGGGTTGGCTTCGATCCCTCGCTGAGAGACGAGGTAGCCAAGGAGCTGGCCAGACGGCACGCCGAATGTGCACTTGGCCGGGTTGAGCTTCATCCGGAATCTTCTCAGATTGGTGAAGGTTTCTCTCAGGTCATCAAGGAGGGTAGTCGTCTCCTTGGTCTTTACAACGACATCATCCACATATGCGTGAACGTTTCTGCCGATTTGATCCTGCAAGCATTTTTGCATGCACCTTTGGTAGGTGGCGCCTGCATTTTTCAAGCCGAACGGCATAGTCGTGTAGCAGTAAGCCCCATACGGGGTAATGAACGAAGTCTTTATTTGATCAGCCGGATTCAAAGGAATCTGGTGGTAGCCTGAATAGGCATCTAGGAAAGACAACGATTCACGGCCGGCGATCGAGTCTATGACTTGATCTATGCGCGCGGCAGGGGAAAGGGATCCTTTGGGCACGCCTTGTTCAGGCTGGTGTAGTCGATACACATGCGCCAGGAGCCGTTCTTCTTCAAAACCAGGACCGGGTTGGCCAACCAGTCCGGGTGCAGCACTTCCATGATGAAGCCGGCAGCTAGGAGCCGGGCGATTTCTTCACCGATGGCCTTCCTTCGTTCTTCGCGAAGCGCACGAGGCTGCTTCACCGGCTTGGCTTCAGGCCGGACGTGGAGGTGGTGCTCAGCCAACTCCTCGGCACACCCGGCATGTCTCTTGGAGTCCATGCGAAGATGTCCCGATTCTCACGGAGGAAGCTGGTGAGCTCGCTTTCCTATTTCTTGTTCAAGCCGGCACCGATGGTGACGAACTTGTCCGGCTGCGCCGGGTCCAGCAGGATCTTCTTGGTGTTGTCGGCCGGCTGGAAGTGAGTCGTCCCAGCCGGGTTTCCCGCAGCCGGCATGTCTGTCTGCGCGGCTTTGGCGAGGGCGACGGCGTCGTGGATGAGCTGCTTCTCGGTAGCGATGACCAACGTCTGGGCCATCTTGGAGCTCTGCGTGGCGCAGTCCATGGAGCGGCGATAGTCGCCGGCTACGGTAATGACCCCCTTGGGGCCAGGCAGCTTCATCTTCAGGTACCCATAGTGGGGCACCGCCATGAACTTGGTCAGGGCCGGCCTGCCTGTGAGCGCGTGGTAGGGACTCACGAGGTCCACCACCTCGAACTCGATTCTCTCTGTGCGGAAGTGGTCCGGCTTCCCGAACATCACCTCCAGCGTGATCCGGCCGATCGGCTGGCAGCAATGGCCTGGCACGATGCCATGGAAGACGGTGGGGGTGGGGCGCAACTCGGCCTCCTGGATGCCCGGCTTGCGGCGGTGTCGCGGTAGAGGATGTTGATGCTGCTGCCGCCGTCGATGAGGACGCGCAAAACGCACGCTGCGGCGGGTTGTGCCGATGGTGGGGTCGAGGACCATGGCGTAGCTGCCCGGCTTCGGCAGACAGCCGGCCCGGTGTGTCGCGGCGATCAAAAGTGATGGCCTGCTCGACCCGGTTAGGTCTTGGGGACCGGCGGTATGACCGCGTTGACCTCGAGGGAACGGCGCTCTTGGCTTGTCCTGTCCTCGGGCTCGGAGGTGAAGATGATGTAGGTGGCGTCTTCGGCCAGATATCGGCCGCCATGGTGCACTTGGTTAGCCTCGTGGTGCTCGAGGTTGGCGTTCTCTGCGCCGGCTTGGCCACCCGGCCCGCCGGCTGGTGGGGGCGGGGGGGAGGCGGTAGAGGTTCACCGCTTGTCGGCCGCTTCATGAAGTGGCGATCGCGGGTGGTGTGGTTGGAGGGGTTCTTGCCGCTGTGGTACTTGCACGGCGAGTCGAGCATTTGCTCAAAGGTGTACTTCGGCTTCCACCGCCGGTCTTGCTTACAGCGGCGGCTGCCGCCTGCCGCGTTGTCTGCCACGACGGCTACGTGGGCAGAGCCGTACCGGCGGTCCGGCTGGTCGCTGTGACGCTTGCCGCGGTAGTTGTCCCGCCGGCTGCCGTGCGAGGCGCCCTCAGCCGGCTTGTTGTTGTCCCTTCTGGTGGGGGCCGGCGAAACGTCAGCCGGCGCCTTGCCGGCTTCCTCAGCCAGCGCATACTTGTCGGCGATGGCCATCAAGGCGGCCATCGACTTGGGGTCACTGCGGCGCAACTTGTGCCACGGCATGGTGTTGGGCCGACAGCCTCCCATGAAGAAGCCGATGGCACGGATCTCGTGCACGCCCTCGCAGAGTTGCGCATCTCGCACCAACGCGTCAGGTACGCGCGATCCGTCTCGTCGGGCCCTGCTTGCACATCTCGAGCTGCTTTGGGCGACCCGGCCGGCGATAGGTGCCGGTGAAGTTGCTGATGAAGGCCGCCGAAGTCGAGCCAGCCGTTTATGCTGCCGGCTGGCAGGTTGTTGAGCCATGTGCGGGCGGAGCCGACCAGCATCAGGGGGGAGTAGCGCACGGCCCAGCGCTTGTTGCCTTTGGCGATGCCGACTGCGGTGGAGTAGTCCTGCAGCCAGTCCTCCGGCTTGGCTGTGCCGTCGTACTTGGGGGTGTCGCGGGGGAGCGTGAAGCCTTCGAGCGTGGGCTCGTTGGCGATGCGGGGCCCGAAGCACTTTGGGCCGGCTGGAGCTTCTTCTTCCGCAATGCGGGATTCGACCAGCCGGTCGAGGCGATCTCGGGCGTCGGCGGGCTCGATGCGCGGGCCCAACCGGGAGTGTGCCGGCTGGCGCGCGCCGCTTGCTTCTGGAGCCGGCCGGTGATGATGGCGGGGCCCGGAGTCTTGCTCCTGGTTCCGGCTTGGAGGGGGCCGGCTGCGGCTGCTGCCGCTCGGCTGGTGGCTTGGCCGGCCCGAGCTGTGCGTGGCCCGGGAGTCATGGCGCCGGCTTGGTGTTGGGGAGGCGGACTCGGCCGTGTCCCTGGCGCCTTCCCTGTTGTTGCCTGCAGCTCCACGAGCGTGAGAAGCTCTGGGGGCATTGACATACCTGGGGTCGGCGATCTGCCTGTTGGCTGCATTGAGCAGCTCAGTCACCCGCCTGGTCTGGCGGCGTAACTCTTCGCCTTCGAGGCGGTTCAGCTCTTCCGCGGCGGCTTCTGCCGCGCGCACGTTCTTGTCGGGGGTGTTGTAGACGGGGGGCTCCGCGGACGGAGCCGGCGAAGGAGCGCCGTCGCGGGCGATCTCAGCGCCAAGGTCGCGGCCCCTGCGGCGGATATGGCTGGCTCGGCTTGGCTCGTCGCCGCCTGGAGAGAGGCCGTGGGCGCGGTTGTATTCGCGCTGGGTGATCTCCATCTGGCGCTTAGCAGCAGCCAGTTCTTCGGTTTGCTTGAGGAGGAGCTGGCGATGCGCCTCCAAGTCCGCCTCGATGGCGGTGGGGTCTGCACCAGGCGTGAGCGGGGTGCTCAGTTTTGCCCGGACTGCATCCAGCCGGGACGGTGGTGGTGGCGCTTTCGGGCCCGAGCCGGAGGCGTTGGGGTCGATTTTGCGCTCCAAGTTGGGGCCGCGCATGCGCGGGTTCTTGGTGGGGAGCTCGTCGCCAGCCATCATGACTTGCACGACGGCGGGGCTGGCGGAAGCGCTGCTGCCGGCTCGCGGAGGAGGGCTAGCGCAGCGCAGCACCTGCCGCGGGTAGCGCGGCGGTGCGACGGTGGCGACGTAGACGTCGAAGCCGCCGAAGGAGATGACGCTGCCGCCGGCTGGGAAGGGCCGGTCAGCGAAGCAGCCAGCGTTGTCGCTGACGCAGTTGAGGGAGCCGAATCTCCAGATCAAGCCTGAAGCGACTCGCTCGCCGGTGGTGATGGTGAGGCCCGTCCGGATGAAGACACCGGCCGAGGATGCTGAATGCCCCACGGTGGGCGCCAAATGTCGTGGTATCGTCACGGCATATGCCATAGGGTGGCTAATCGAAGTGGTTCCTGAGGGATCTCACGGCGGTATCCGGATGCGGGTATGGGCACGAGCGACACGGCGACGTACCCAGGTTCGAGGCCCTCCGATGGAGGTAAAACCTCTACTCCTGCTATGAGTGTATATGATGATCACACAATACAATGGTGCTCCTAGAGCTGTGTCCGGCTGCTCCTGAGAGGCTAAGGGAGACGATGGTCTCTCTCACAGGGCAGCTCTGTAGGTGGGTGAAAGCAATAAATGATCGATCCCCTGCACGAGAGGGGGTAGTGCGGCTTATATAGGCACCGGCACTTTACATATAAGACCCTATAGTTTACTGGCCGGCTTGGCCGGCTCCGGCTTCCGCTCCTTCCCGAGGCGGTGACGTCAGGAGTGGTTGAGGCATCGTGGCCTGTCCCATCCGGCTGCCACGGTCAGCGGTATGGAGAGGAAGTGTCCCTGTCGCCGTCAGCCACTGTAGCCTGTACGGCTCGTCGTAAGCCCTGACGGCCTGTCCGGCGCGTGGCACTATTGTTCCACAGTGCCCCGCGCTTTACGGAAGATGGAGTCAGCGTGGACTTTAGGAACCCGGACCACCAACCCGGTTCCTTCCAGTGCAAGACTCGCCAGCCTCGAGTCGGTCTGAGGTACAAACCCCAGTCGGATATGGCTTGTAGAAGCCGGCCCAGCTACAGCATTGGTGGCCGTAGCCAGGCCGACTAGGACCTAGAGCCAGCCGGCTTCCGGACCAGCCGGCCACGGCGCCAGCCGGCTGCTCCTCAGCCGGCCTTTGCCGCGAGCCGGCCAGTGGCCAGCCGGCTGCTCCGCGTCCATTGCCCTATCCGGGGTCTTCCCCCCGACAACACTGATACGTCTCCGACGTATCGATAATTTCTTATGTTCCATGCCACATTATTGATGATATCTACATGTTTTATGCATACTTTATATCATTTTTATGCGTTTTCCGGAACTAACCTATTGACGAGATGCCGAAGGGCCAGTTGCTGTTTTCTGCTGTTTTTGGTTTCAGAAATCCTAGTAAGGAAATATTTTCGGAATCGGACGAAATCAACACCGAAGATCTTAAAATTCCCGGAAGCTTCCAGAGCACCGAAGAAGGGCCAGAGGGGAGCCAGGGGGCCCCACCCCACAGGGCGGCGCGGCCAAGGGGGGGCGCACCCCCCTAGTGTGTGGGCCCCCTGTGGCCCCTCCGACTCCGTCTCTTCGCCTATTTAGTCGTCCCTGACCTAAAACCTCGACCCAGTTCGACGAAACCAGAGAAAACCATCCAGAGCCGCCGCCATCGCGAAACTCCAATTCGGGGGACAGAAGTCTCTGTTCCGGCACGCCGCCGGGACGGGGAATTGCCCCCGGAGTCATCTCCACCGCCGTCTCCACCGCCATCTTCACCGCCATCGCTGTCTCCATGATGAGGAGGGAGTAATTCACCCCCGGGGCTGAGGGCTCCGCTGTAGCTGTGTGGTTCATCTCTCTCTCTATGTGATCTAGTTGAATATCATCTATGTGCTACTCTAGTGATGTTATTAAAGTAGTCTATTCCTCCTCCATGATGTAATGTTGACAGTGTGTGCATCATGAAGTACTTGGTATATGCTATGATTGTAATCTCTTGTAGATTATGAAGTTAACTATTACTATGATGGTATTGATGCGATCTATTCCTCCTTTCATAGTGTGATGGTAACAGTGTGCATGCTATGTTAGTACTCGGTGTAATTGTGTTGATCTATCTTGCACTCTAAGGTTATTTAAATATGAATATCGAATATTGTGGAGCTGGTTAACTCCGGTATTGAGGGTTCGTGTAATCCTACACAATTAGTGGTGTTCATCATCCAACAAGAGGGTGTAGAGTAGTCCTATTATGTGATCATTGTTGAGAGTGTCCACTAGTGAAAGCAGGATCCCTAGGCCTTGCTTCCAAGCATCGAATCTCCGTTTGTTTACTGTTTTGTTGCATGTTTACTCGCTGCCATATTTTATTCAGATTGCTATTACCACTCATACTCATCCATATTACTTGCATCTCACTATCTCTTCGCCGAACTAGTGCACATATACATCTGACAAGTGTATTAGGTGTGTTGGGGACACAAGAGACTTCTTGCTTTGTGGTTGCAGGGTTGCTTGAGAGGGATATCTTTGACCTCTTCCTCCCTGAGTTCGATAAACCTTGGGTGATCCACTTAAGGGAAACTTGCTGCTGTTCTACAAACCTCTGCTCTTGGAGGCCCAACACTGTCTACAAGAATAGAAGCACCCGTAGACATCAAGCACTTTTTCTGGGCGCTCGTTGCCGGGGAACGAAGGAAAGCTACATCATTTTCCTCTCGTCAACTACACGCCAGCAAAGACTTTTTCCGGCGCCGTTGTCGGGAGGAAAGGTAAAAGGTACTCACACTCCGGATCTCGGCTACTAAGCTATTTTCCGCCGTTGTAAGTACTCGAAGCTATTTCCTTTAGATCCTGCAATTGCATCTTTTTGTTTCTTGTTTACACTAGTTAGGCATAATGGAAAACAACAAAAATATGAGAGATCTTTATGAACTTTATCTTGAATTAGGACATGATGTGTTTGAAGAGAGAATTAAAAAACCCATGGAACTTTATATGCATGCTAATGGGAATGTTATTAATATGAATGCTTTGAACACTATTGTTGCTAATGCTATGGAAAATTCTAAGCTTGGGGAAGCTGGTTTTGATGAGCATGATCTTTTTAGTCCCCCGGGCATTGAGGAGGAAATTTTCTTTGATGATACTTTGCCTCCTATTTATGATGATTATAATGATAGTAGTCTTTTAGTACTGCCTGTTATGGAGGATAAATTTGATTATGATTACAATATGCCTCCTATATTTGATGATGAGAATAATAATGATAGCTACTTTGTTGAATTTGCTCCCACTACAACTAATAAAATTGACTATGCTTATGTTGGGAGTAGTAATAATTTTATGCATGAGACTCATGATAAGAATGCTTTATGTGATAGTTATATTGTTGAGTTTGCTCATGATACTACTGAAAGTTATTATGAGAGAGGAAAATATGGTTGTAGAAATTTTCATGTTACTAAAACACCTCTCTATGTGCTGAAATTTTTGAAGCTACACTTGTTCTATCTTTCTATGCTTGTTACTTTGCTCTTCATGAACTTGTTTATTTACAAGATTCCTTTTCATAGGAAGCATGTTAGGCTTAAATTTATTTTGAATTTGCCTCTTGATGCTCTCTTTTGCTTCAAATACTATTTCTTGCGAGTGCATCATTAAAATTACTGAGCCCATCTTAATGGCTATAAAGAAAGAACTTCTTGGGAGATAACCCATGTGTTTATTTTGCTACAGTACCTTTGTTTTATATTTGAGTCTTGGAAGCTGTTACTACTGTAGCAACCTCTCCTTATCTTTATTTTATTGCATTTTTGTGCCAAGTAAAGTCTTTGATAGCAAGGTTGATACTAGATTTGGATTACTGCGCAGAAACAGAATTCTGTCTGTCACGAATTTGGGCAGGGTTCTCTGTAGGTAACTCAGAAAAATATGCCAATTTACGTGCGTGATCCTCAGATATGTACGCAACTTTCATTCAATTTGAGCATTTTCATTTGAGCAAGTCTGGTGCCTCTTTAAAATTCGTCTTTACGGACTGTTCTGTTTTGACAGATTCTGCCTTTTATTTCGCATTGCCTATTTTGCTATGCTTGATGGATTTTTCTATTCCATTAACTTTCATTAGCTTTGTGTAATGTCCAGAAGTGTTAAGAATGATTATGTCACCTCTGAACATGTGAATTTTGATTATGCACTAACCCTCTAATGAGTTGTTTTGAGTTTGGTGTGGAGGAAGTTTTCAAGGATCAAGAGAGGAGGATGATATACTATGATCAGGGAGAGTGAAAGCTCTAAGCTTGGGGATGCCCCGGTGGTTCATCCCTGCATATTTCAAGAAGACTCAAGCATCTAAGCTTGGGGATGCCCAAGGCATCCCCTTCTTCATCGACAAATTATCAGGTTCCTTCTCTTGAAACTATATTTTTATTCGGTCACATCTTATGTACTTTACTTGGAGCATCTGTATGTTTTTGTTTTTGTTTTTGTTTGAATAAATGCTTGTGTGGGAGAGAGACACGCTCCGCTGGTTCATATGAACACATGTGTTCTTAGCTTTATTCTTAATGTTCATGGCGAAGGTTGAAACTGCTTCGTTAATTGTTATATGGTTGGAAACGGGAAATGCTACATGTAGTAATTGTAAAATGTCTTGGATAATTTGATACTTGGCAATTGTTGTGCTCATGTTTAAGCTCTTGCATCATATACTTTGCACCCATTAATGAAGAAATACATAGAGCTTGCTAAAATTTGGTTTGCATAATTGGTCTCTCTAAGGTCTAGATAATTTCTAGTATTGGGTTGAACAACAAGGAAGACGGTGTAGAGTCTTATAATGTTTACAATATGTCTTTTATGTGAGTTTTGCTGCACCGGTTCATCCTTGTGTTTGTTTCAAATAACCTTGCTAGCCTAAACCTTGTATCGAGATGGAATACTTCTCATGCATCCAAAATCCTTGAGCCAACCACTATGCCACTTGTGTCCACCATACCTACCTACTACATGGTATTTCTCCGCCATTCCAAAGTAAATTGCTTGAGTGCTACCTTTAAAATTTCTATCCTCTACATTTACAATATATAGCTCATGGGACAAATAGCCTAAAAACTATTGTGGTATTGAATATGTACTTATTCACTTTATCTCTTATTAAGTTGCTTGTTGTGCGATAACCATGTTCCTGGGGACGCCATCAACTACTCTTCGTTGAATATCATGTGAGTTGTTATGCATGTCTGTCTTGTCTGAAGTAAGGGAGATTTACCACTCATTTAATGGTTAGAGCATGCATAATGTTAGAGAAGAACATTGGGCCGCTAACTAAAGCCATGATCCATGGTGGAAGTTTCAGTTTTGGACAAATATCCTCAATCTCATACGAGAAAATTAATTGTTGAATGCTTATGCATTAAAGACGAGTCCATTATCTGTTGTCTATGTTGTCCCGGTATGGATGTCTAAGTTGAGAATAATCAAAAGCGAGAAATCCAATGCGAGCTTTCTCCTTAGACCTTTGTACAGGCGGCATAGAGGTACCCCTTTGTGACACTTGGTTAAAACATGTGTATTGCGATGATAATCCCGGTAATCCGAGCTAATTAGGACAAGGTGCGGGCACTATTAGTATACTATGCATGAGGCTTGCAACTTGTAAGATATAATTTACATGATACATATGCTTTATTACTACCGTTGACAAAATTGTTTCTTGTTTTCAAAACCAAAGCTCTAGCACAAATATAGCAATCAATGCTTCCCTCTGCGAAGGGCCATTCTTTTACTTTCATGTTGAGTCAGTTCACCTATCTCTCTCCACCTCAAGAAGCAAACACTTGTGTGAACTGTGCATTGATTCCTACATACTTGCATATTGCACTTGTTATATTGCTTTGCATTGACAATTATCCATGAGATATACATGTTACAAGTTGAAAGCAACCGCTGAAACTTAATCTTCCATTGTGTTGCTTCAATGCCTTTACTTTCAATTTATTGCTTTATGAGTTAACCCTTATGCAAGACTTATTGATGCTTGTCTTGAAAGTACTATTCATGAAAAGTCTTTGCTATATGATTCATTTGTTTACTCATGTCATTCACCGTTGTTTTGATCGCTGCATTCATTACATGTGCTTACAATAGTATGATCAAGGTTATGATGGCATGTCACTCCAGAAATTATCTTTGTTATCGTTTACCTGCTCGGGACGAGCAGAAATTAAGCTTGGGGATGCTGATACGTCTCCGACGTATCGATAATTTCTTATGTTCCATGCCACATTATTGATGATATCTACATGTTTTATGCATACTTTATATCGTTTTTATGCATTTTCCGGAACTAACCTATTGACGAGATGCCGAAGGGCCAGTTGCTGTCATTGTTTTTGGTTTCAGAAATCCTAGTAAGGAAATATTTTCTGAATCGGACGAAATCAACACCGAAGATCTTAAAATTCCGGAAGCTTCAGCAGCACCGAAGAAGGGCCGAGGGGAGCCTGTGGGGCCCCACCCCACAGGCGGCGCGGCCAAGGGGCGCCTAGTGTGTGGGCCCCCGTGGCCCCTCCGACTCCGCCTCTTCGCCTATTTAGTCGTCCCGACCTAAAACCTCGACCCGTTCGACGAAACCAGAGAAAACCATCCAGAGCCGCCGCCATCGCGAAACTCCAATTCGGGGACAGAAGTCTCTGCTCCGCACACCGCCGGACGGGAATTGCCCCCGGAGTCATCTCCACCGCCGTCTCCACCGCCATCTTCACCGCCATCGCTGTCTCCATGATGAGGAGGGAGTAATTCACCCCCGGGGCTGAGGGCTCCGCTGTAGCTATGTGGTTCATCTCTCTCTCTCTATGTGATCTAGTTGAATATCATCTATGTGCTACTCTAGTGATGTTATTAAAGTAGTCTATTCCTCCTCCATGATGTAATGTTGACAGTGTGTGCATCATGAAGTACTTGGTATATGCTATGATTGTGATCTCTTGTAGATTATGAAGTTAACTATTACTATGATGGTATTGATGCGATCTATTCCTCCTTTCATAGTGTGATGGTAACAGTGTGCATGCTATGTTAGTACTCGGTGTAATTGTGTTGATCTATCTTGCACTCTAAGGTTATTTAAATATGAATATCGAATATTGTGGATCTTGTTAACTCCGGCATTGAGGGTTCGTGTAATCCTACACAATTAGTGGTGTTCATTGATACGTCTCCGACGTATCGATAATTTCTTATGTTCCATGCCACATTATTGATGCTACCTACATGTTTTATGCATACTTTATGTCATATTTATGCATTTTCCGGCACTAACCTATTAACGAGATGCCGAAGAGCCAGTTGATGTTTTCTGCTGTTTTTGGTTTCAGAAATCCTAGTAAGGAAATATTCTCGGAATTGGACGAAATCAACGCCCAGGGGCCTATTTTGCCACGAAGCTTCCAGAAGACCGAAGAGGAGACGAAGTGGGGCCACGGGGCGCCGCCACACTAGGGCGGCGCGGCCCAAGGGGGGCCCGCGCGGCCCTAGTGTGTGGGGCCCCCGTGCAGCCCCTGACCTGCCCTTCCGCCTACATATAGTCTTCGTCGCGAAACCCCCAGTACCGAGAGCCACGATACGGAAAACCTTCCAGAGAGGCTGCCGCCGCCAATCCCATCTCGGGGGATTCAGGAGATCGTCTCCGACACCCTGCCGGAGAGGGGAATCATCTCCCGGAGGACTCTTCACCGCCATGGTCGCCTCCGGAGTGATGAGTGAGTAGTTCACCCCTAGACTATGGGTCCATAGAAGTAGCTAGATGGTTGTCTTCTCCTCATTGTGCTTCATTGTCGGGTCTTGTGAGCTGCCTAACATGATCAAGATCATCTATCTGTAATGCTATATGTTGTGTTTGTTGGGATCCGATGGATAGAGAATACTATGTTATGTTGATTATCAATCTATGTGTTGTTTATGATCTTGCATGCTCTCCGTTACTAGTAGAGGCTTTGGCCAAGTTGATGCTTGTAACTCCAAGAGGGAGTATTTATGCTCGATAGTGGGTTCATGCCTCTATTGAATCTGGGGGAGTGACAGAAACCCCTAAGGTTGTGGATGTGCTGTTGCCACTAGGGATAAAACATTGATGCTATGTCCGAGGATGTAGTTATTGATTACATTACGCACCATACTTAATGCAATTGTCTGTTGTTTGCAACTTAATACTGGAAGGGGTTCGGATGATAACCTGAAGGTGGACTTTTTAGGCATAGATGCATGCTGGATAGCGGTCTATGTACTTTGTCGTAATGCCCAATTAAATCTCACTATACTCATCATATCATGTATGTGCATGGTCATGCCCTCTCTATTTGTCAATTGCCCAACTGTAATTTGTTCACCCAACATGCTATTTATTTTATGGGAGAGACACCACTAGTGAACTGTGGACCCCGGTCCATTCTTTTAATCGAATACAATCTACTACAATACTTGTTCTACTGTTTTCTGCAAACAATCATCATCCACACTATACATCTAATCCTTTGTTACAGCAAGCCGGTGAGATTGACAACCTCACTGTTTCGTTGGGGCAAAGTACTTTGGTTGTGTTGTGCAGGTTCCACGTTGGCGCCGGAATCCCTGGTGTTGCGCCGCACTACATCTCGCCGCCATCAACCTTCAACGTGCTTCTTGGCTCCTACTGGTTCGATAAACCTTGGTTTCTTACTGAGGGAAAACTTGCCGTTGTACGCATCACACCTTCCTCTTGGGGTTCCCAACGGTCACGTGTTGTACGCGTATCATTCATCATCCAACAAGAGGGTGTAGAGTAGTCCTATTATGTGATCATTGTTGAGAGTGTCCACTAGTGAAAGCAGGATCCCTAGGCCTTGCTTCCAAGCATCGAATCTCCGTTTGTTTACTGTTTTGTTGCATGTTTACTCGCTGCCATATTTTATTCAGATTGCTATTACCACTCATACTCATCCATATTACTTGCATCTCACTATCTCTTCGCCGAACTAGTGCACCTATACATCTGACAAGTGTATTGGGTGTGTTGGGGACACAAGAGACTTCTTGCTTTGTGGTTGCAGGGTTGCTTGAGAGGGATATCTTTGACCTCTTCCTCCCTGAGTTCGATAAACCTTGGGTGATCCACTTAAGGGAAACTTGCTGCTGTTCTACAAACCTCTGCTCTTGGAGGCCCAACACTGTCTACAAGAATAGAAGCACCCGTAGACATCACACACCAAGGCACAGCCTAGTCACCAAGCCATGTCAGGCTTGTGTGTCACAACCAGAGGAGAATCACAGCAAGTATAAAAGGGTAGAAACCCTAGAAGCAATGCACAGGTCGACCAGATAACCATTCATCAAGCAACCAACAAGGAAAAGTGACAGTTCATCTCTGTTTTTGCTCAGGAACAAAAACAACAACCACTGAAACCATTTAACCAGTAGGAAGATGGGAACTTAACCAAGATCATCAGAAGCTAGGAGGAGCAGGGCAAGTGACAAGATCATCCAGCAACTGCTCAACAGCAGTTGAGCTTAACCATATAGGAGCTGGAACAAGGTATACCAAATACCTGGAGAGAATCCAGTGGATCCAATCCATAGATTTTACATGACACAAGTCATGGTATGAGCAGATGCTCATGGGTTGATCATCACTTGGTGTTGACCAAGGATCATTGGTAGAAAAGGGAGCAACTAGAGCCCAAAACCATCTACATACCATTATAGTGCAAATAAACAAGCATACATGCACAGATAGCATCAGTAGAGGATTTACAGGTAATAGAAGCTACCAAAAGACCACCTAGTGAGATCCTAGCCATTAAACCATCAGCTAAACCCTAGATTTCTTCACAGACAAGCATAATGGCATTCATAACTTGTATTATTCCCTATTATGCAAGCAAAGATGAGTAACCAACAAGATCTAGCCAACTGTGTGAGCAACCAAGCAGTAGCAATGATACTGAGGTCACCTCAAACACAAATTCATCCATTTAAGCAAAGATTATAAGTCATCCCTATCCAGAAATGGAGTAAGACTTGATTTATTTCCAAATTGGTCATGGAAATCTCAAATCATGCACAACAAGGTAATTAATCAACATTGCATAAGCAGTTCATCTATAATTAATCCATCCAGGCATGAATATATAACAATCCATGCATGAATCATGCAAAAGAATCACTGAGAGGCAACAGTAGCACACACATAGACACTTGACCATCATGAGCAAGCATGAGTGATAGCAGTAGCTAGTAATCCGTCCATATAGCCAAGGAATTAACCAGTAATTAGCAACTAGCATATAATTGATCAAATGAATCAAATAGATCAAACACCAGGCATAGCAGAGCATCACAGGCAAGCAGTTATCCAAGAATTGGATCAACTGAAGCTAACACATGGCATAGGTGAGCATCACTGACACCACAAGTGTCAGTAGTGCTAACCTAGGCCAATAACAAAGTTATTAGTAACCAATTGCATGGCCCAGAAGTATCACTAGATAGAATAGGATGAACAAGCACAAGTAAGCATATGAACTAGCACTAGTGAGCATATGAACAACACAAGAACATGAACCAATAGGATAAGTCTAGCGCAGGGAACCAGCAAGAACTGCACGGGCATAAGCATCGCACCAGTAAGCAGGGATAGGCTAGAATAGGGCATTAATAGGCTTAGGCGTAGCAGCACAGCAAGAACAACAACACATCAGCAAGCATGACAACACGATAGCACAACAGCAGCATACGCAAAGGGGCAGTAGGCACAGATCGAGAAGGAGGGGATGGAGTAGAGGAGGTAGCCGAAGCAGAGGAGGGTTACCTAGTGAAGAACGAGGCGGCGGTAATGGCGGCACGGTGGCACGGACAACCACGGCGGCGCCAGACCGCGGCCAAGCCGTGCCAGGCCACGCACACCACCAGAGGAGACGGCGAACACCTAGGGGTGGCGAGGAGAAGCATATCAATGGAGATCACCACAGATCCGTTGGCGTCTGCGAGCGTCGCGCACACACACGAACGGTTGAGGACGAAGTCATCGGATCTACGCGGATGAGAAGACGCGCCGACATGCGCCGCGTCAATTGAGCACCACGGCGTTCCCTAGTTCGTCCGGAGTTGGCCGAAGCAAGGCGGTGGCCATGGTGGCGGCGATGTCGCCACGGAATCGCCACGGTAGGGTTAGGGTTTGCGAGAGAGATACGAGTGAGAGAGAGTGAGGTGGGCCGACACGGTTCGCTTCCAGCGAACCGATTTGGGAGAGTCCAAATGGGCTATCCAATGGGCCACGTTAGTGGGCTAGTCCAATAGGGCCATAGGGGTATTTCTGTCCTTTCTATTTTTAAAATAACTTATGAATTTTACCAAATACTAAAATATAAAAATACCTTTAAAATATAAGAAAAATAAGTTTGATGAATAAGAAATTATTCTTGACAAGAATAAAATAAGAAATAGAATTTACCACAAAATTTCAAATTTTCAAATCTTTGAATTTAAATATGAACTTTAAATTTAAAATTTGCAATTTTCCTTGGATTTAAAATCAAGGAAAACTACAAATGAATTCAAATAATTGTTATTCAAATGTTTTTAAAAGGAATTCTATTATTGCAAGTCATTTCTTTATAGATTAAGATTTTCCAGAAAAAGGGAAATATCTTAATATTTCAAAATTCTTTGATATTTCCAAAAATGGGGAAAACCTATTTTTCAAATCCTTTATTTGAAATCAATATTTTCCAAAGGATAATATCAACTACTTTTCAATTCTTTTCTTGTTAGAAAATTAAACAATGTTAAAGTATTTAAAGAATTAATAAAGTACCGCCAAAGGCACAAACACTTAACTCAACTTTACATCTCAAATCCGAGGTAAGGGATTCAACATGAAATAATACACCCATGCATGCATCATTTGAATCTTATAACATTGTCTTTACCGGACATTGATGCTTATTTACAGAACCCGAGGTCCAGGTTCCATCCAACACATCGAACTGCATTATCTCCCATTCACCAGGCAAGTTCACCCTAGCTCATGTCATCTTGATTATTTTATATCAATTTACTCGCAAAAGTACTATACTTATGATTCCTGCATTGAAAATCAAATGTTACTTTTCCAATTATGAACATAACTATGTGGTGGGCAATGGAACCATGGTATGTGTTGATATGGTGGAGGTTCCATTGCAAGGGTTCTATTAATCTAGGACTAATCACCAATGCCGTCTAGTGATTCTAGCGTCGTACAATTCGCGTTAACCATGAGATCTATAATGGCTATGGGGAAGTCAGCTGTATCTTTTCCCTCTTGCATATCAACGGACTTGATAGGGTCTGGCTGGGTGTTGAGGATAACACTGTAGTAGGTTGGGTAATCCTTTAAAATCCCCATCTGTGTGGATGAGAGGCTCTATCGTCTATGAGGGATTGTCCATAGTACACCGGGGGTAAAGCCGTATGATCGGGAGATGTCTACCGGGGGTGTACGGATGGACAAAAGGGTGGGTATGTGCTGGCGTGCAGTTGACGTGGGAGTTAGAAATCTCTGTGGTGTAATTTTCCTTCACGTTCCCCGGCAACGGCGCCAGAAATTTAGCTTGATGACGCGTGAAGCACACGTTCGTTGGGAACCCCAAGTGGAAGGTGTGATGCGTACAACAACAAGTTTCCCTCGGTAAGAAACTGATGCGTGTGGTTGACACGTCCGTTGGGAACCCCAAGAGGAAGGTGTGATGCGCACAGCGGCAAGTTTCCCTCAGTAAGAAACCAAGGTTTAATCAAACCAGTAGGAGTCAAGAAGCACGTTGAAGGTTGATGGCGGCGGGATGTAGTGCGGCGCAACACCAAAGATTCCGGCGCCAACGTGGAACCTGCACAACACAACCAAAGTACTTTGCCCCAACGAAACAGTGAGGTTGTCAATCTCACCGGCTTGCTGTAACAAAGGATTAGATGTATAGTGTGGATGATGATTGTTTGCGTAAAAAACAGTAGAACAAGATTGGCAAGAGATTGTATTTCAGTATAGAGAATTGGACCGGGGTCCACAGTTCACTAGAGGTGTCTCTCCCATAAGATAAACAGCATGTTGGGTGAACAAATTACATTTGGGCAATTGACAAATAAAGAGGGCATGACCATGCACATACATATTATGATGAGTATAGTGAGATTTAATTGGGCATTACGACAAAGTACATAGACCGCTATCCAGCATGCATCTATGCCTAAAAAGTCCACCTTCAGGTTATCATCCGAACCCCCTCCAGTATTAAGTTGCTAACAACAGACAATTGCATTAAGTATTGCGCGTAATGTAATCAGTAACTACATCCTTGAACATAGCACCAATGTTTTATCCCTAGTGGCAACAGCACATCCATAATCTTAGAGATTTCTGTCACTTCCCCAGATTCACGGAGACATGAACCCACTATCGAGCATAAATACTCCCTCTTGGAGTTACAAGCATCTACTTGGCCAGAGCATGTACTAGTAACGGAGAGCATGCAAGATCATAAACAACACATAGACATAACTTTGATAATCAACATAACAAGTATTCTCTATTCATCGGATCCCAACAAACGCAACATATAGAATTACATATAGATGATCTTGATCATGTTAATTAGGCAGCTCACAAGATCCAACAATGAAGCACATGAGGAGAAGACAACCATCTAGCTACTGCTATGGACCCATAGTCCAGGGGTAGACTACTCACACATCACTCCGGAGGCGACCATGGCGGTGTAGAGTCCTCCGGGAGATGATTCCCCTCTCCGGCAGGGTGCCGGAGGCGATCTCCTGAATCCCCCGAGATGGGATTGGCGGCGGCGGTGTCTCTGGAAGGTTTTCCGTATCGTGGCTCTCGGTACTGGGGGTTTCGCGACGGAGGCTTTAAGTAGGCGGAAGGGCAGGTCAGGGGGCCACACGAGGGGCCCACACCATAGGGCCTGATACGTCTCCGACGTATCGATAATTTGTTATGTTCCATGCCACATTATTGATGTTATCTACATGTTTTATGCACACTTTATGTAATATTCGTGCATTTTCTGGAACTAACCTATTAACAAGATGCCGAAGTGCCAGTTCCTGTTTTCTGCTATTTTTGGTTTCAGAAATCCTAGTAACGAAATATTCTCGGAATCGGACGAAATCAACGCCCAAGTTCCTATTTTCACCGGAAGCATCCAAAACACCCGGGAAGGACCAGAGGGGGGGCACTGGGCCCCCAGACCATAGGCCAGCGCGGCCCAGGCCCTGGCCACGCCACCCTATGGTGTCGTCGCCTCTTCGACCCTCCTGCGCCGCCTCTTCGCCTATATAAAGCCCCTGGATCGAAAACCCTGATACGTTCGACGAAACCCACAGAAACCTTCCAGAGCCGCCGCCATCGCGACGCCAAGATCTGGGGGATAGGAGTCTCTGTTCCGGCACGCCGCCGGGACGGGGAAGTGCCCCCGGAAGGCTTCTCCATCGACACCGCTGCCATCTCCACCGCCATCTTCATCACCGCTGCTGCTCCCATGAGGAGGGAGTAGTTCTCCATCGAGGCTCGGGGCTGTACCGGTAGCTATGTGGTTCATCTCTCCCATGTACCTCAATACAATAATCTCATGAGCTGCTTTACATGATTGAGATTCATATGAGTTTGTATCACAATTTATCTATGTGCTACTCTAGCAAAGTTATTAAAGTAGTTCTATTCCTCCTGCACGTGTGTAAAGGTGACAAGCAGTGTGCACCGTGTTAGTACTTGGTTTATGCTATGATCATGATCTCTTGTAGATTATGAAGTTAATTATTGCTATGATAGTATTGATGTGATCTATTCCTCCTACATATGCATGAAGGTGACAGTATGCATGCTATGTTAGTACTTGGTTTAGTCTTTTGATCTATCTTACACTATAAGGTTACTTAAATATGAACAAATTGTGGAGCTTGTTAACTCCGGCATTGAGGGTTCGCGTAATCCTACGCAATGCGTTCATCATCCAACAAGAGTGTAGAGTATGCATTTATCTGTTCTGTTATGTGATCAATGTTGAGAGTGTCCACTAGTGAAAGTGTAATCCCTAGGCCTTGTTCCTAAATACTGCTGAGTTACTACTGCTTGTTTACTGTTTCACTGTGTTACTACTGCTGCAATACTACCACCATCAACTACACGCCAGCAAGCTATTTTCTGGCACCGTTGCTACTGCTCATATATATTCATACCACCTGTATTTCACTATCTCTTCGCCGAACTAGTGCACCTATTAGGTGTGTTGGGGACACAAGAGACTTCTTGCTTTGTGGTTGCAGGGTTGCATGAGAGGGATATCTTTGACCTCTTCCTCCCTGAGTTCGATAAACCTTGGGTGATCCACTTAAGGGAAAACTTGCTGCTGTTCTACAAACCTCTGCTCTTGGAGGCCCAACACTGTCTACAGGAAAAGGAGGGGGAAGTAGACATCAAGCAATTTTCTGGCGCCGTTGCCGGGGACCAGAAAGCTACACAAAGGGATTTCCTCCCTCGTCAACCCCGCGCCAGTCCTGGACAGCATCAAGAATTTTCTGGCGCCGTTGCCGGGGAGGAAAGGTAAAAGGTACTCACACTCCAGACCTCGGCTACTAAGCTATTTTCCGGCGCATTGTAAGTACTCGAAGCTATTTCCTTTAGATCCTGCAATTGCAACTTTTTGTTTCTTGTTTACACTAGTAAGGCATAATGGACAACAATGAGCTTTTTACTCTATTTCCTGATTTAAGACATGGATGGTTTGATCCGAAAATTAAAAAACCCATGGAACATATTAATATAAACACTTTGAATACCATTGTTGCTAATGATATGGAAAATTCTAAGCTTGGGGAAGCTGGCTTTGATGAGCATGATATTTTTAGTCCCCCAAGCATTGAGGAGAAAATTTACTTTGATGATACTTAGCCTCCTATTTATGATGATTATAATGATAGTAGTCTTATGGTACCACCTGTTATGGAGGATAAATTTGATTATGATTACAATATGCCTCCTATATTTGATGATGAGAATAATAATGATAGCTACTTTGTTGAATTTGCTCCCACTACAACTAATAAAATTGATTATGCTTATGTTGGGAGTAGTAATAATTTTATGCATGAGACTCATGATAAGAATGCTTTATGTGATAGTTATATTGTTGAGTTTGCTCATGATGCTACTGAAAGTTATTATGAGAGAGGAAAATATGGTTGTAGAAATTTTCATGTTACTAAAATGCCTCTCTATGTGCTGAAATTTTTGAAGCTACACTTGTTTTATCTTCCTATGCTTGTTACTTTGCTCTTCATGAACTTGCTTATCTACAAGATTCCTATGCATAGGAAGCATGTTAGACTTAAATGTGTTTTGAATTTTCCTCTGGATGCTCTCTTTCGCTTCAATTACTATTTTTTATGAGTGCATCATTAAAACTGCTGAGCCCATCTTGATGGCTATAAAGAAAGAACTTCTTGGGAGATAACCCATGTGTTTATTTTGCTACAGTACTTTGTTTTATATTTGTGTCTTGGAAGTTGTTTACTACTGTAGCAACCTCTCCTTATCTTAGTTTTGTGTTTTGTTGTACCAAGTTAAGCCGTTGATAGAAAAGTAAGTACTAGATTTGGATTACTGCACAGTTCCAGATTTCTTTGCTGTCACGAATCTGGGTCTACCTCCCTGTACGTAGCTCAGAAAATTAAGCCAATTTACGTGCATGATCCTCAGATATGTATGCAACTTTCATTCAATTTGAGCATTTTCATTTGAGCAAGTCTGGTGCCATTTTAAAATTCGTCAATACGAACTGTTCTGTTTTGACAGATTCTGCCTTTTATTTCGCATTGCCTCTTTTGCTATGTTGGATGAATTTCTTTGATCCACTAATGTCCAGTAGCATTATGCAATGTCCAGAAGTGTTAAGAATGATTGTGTCACCTCTGAATATGTCAATTTATATTGTGCACTAACCCTCTAATGAGTTGTTTCGAGTTTGGTGTGGAGGAAGTTTTCAAGGATCAAGAGAGGAGTATGATGCAACATGATCAAGGAGAGTGAAAGCTCTAAGCTTGGGGATGCCCCGGTGGTTCACCCCTGCATATATTAAGAAGACTCAAGCGTCTAAGCTTGGGGATGCCCAAGGCATCCCCTTCTTCATCGACAACATTATCAGGTTCCTCCCCTGAAACTATATTTTTATTCCATCACATCTTATGTGCTTTGCTTGGAGCGTCGGTTTGTTTTTGTTTTTTGTTTTGTTTGAATAAAATGGATCTTAGCATTCACTTTATGGGAGAGAGACACGCTCCGCTGTAGCATATGGACAAGTATGTCCTTGGTTTCTACTCATAGTATTCATGGCGATGTTTCTCCTTCGTTAAATTGTTATATGGTTGGAATTGGAAAATGATACATGTAGTAATTGCTATAAATGTCTTGGGTAATGTGATACTTGGCAATTGTTGTGCTCATGATTAAGCTCTTGCATCATATGCTTTGCACCTATTAATGAAGAAATACATAGAGCATGCTAAAATTTGGTTTGCATATTTGGTTTCTCTAAGGTCTAGATAATTTCTAGTATTGAGTTTGAACAACAAGGAAGACGGTGTAGAGTCTTATAATGTTTTCAATATGTCTTTTATGTGAGTTTTGCTGCACCGGTTCATCCTTGTGTTTGTTTCAAATAACCTTGCTAGCCTAAACCTTGTATCGAGAGGGAATACTTCTCATGCATCCAAAATACTTGAGCCAACCACTATGCCATTTGTGTCCACCATACCTACCTACTACATGGTATTTTCCGCCATTCCAAAGTAAATTGCTTGAGTGCTACCTTTAAAATTCCATCATTCACCTTTGCAATATATAGCTCATGGGACAAATAGCTTAAAAACTATTGTGGTATTGAATATGTAATTATGCACTTTATCTCTTATTAAGTTGCTTGTTGTGCGATAACCATGTTCACTGGGGACGCCATCAACTATTCGTTGTTGAATTTCATGTGAGTTGCTATGCATGTCCGTCTTGTCTGAAGTAAGAGAGATCTACCACCTTATGGTTAAGCATGCATATGTTAGAGAAGAACATTGGGCCGCTAACTAAAGCCATGATCCATGGTGGAAGTTTCAGTTTTGGACATATATCCTCAATCTCAAATGAGAAAATTATTAATTGTTGTTACATGCTTATGCATAAAAGAGGAGTCCATCATCTGTTGTCTATGTTGTCCCGGTATGGATGTCTAAGTTGAAGAATAATCAATAGCGAGAAATCCAATGCGAGCTTTCTCCTTAGACCTTTGTACAAAGTGCATAGAGGTACCCCTTTGTGACACTTGGTAAAAACATGTGCATTGTGATGATCCGGTAGTCCAAGCTAATTAGGACAAGGTGCGGGCACTATTAGTATACTATGCATGAGGCTTGCAACTTATAAGATATAATTTACATGATACATATGCTTTATTACTACCGTTGACAAAATTGTTTCATGTTTTCAAAATCAAAGCTCTAGCACAAATATAGCAATCGATGCTTTTCCTCTATGGAGGATCATTCTTTTACTTTCAATGATGAGTCAGTTCACCTATTTCTCTCCACCTCAAGAAGCAAACACTTGTGTGAACTGTGCATTGATTCCTACATACTTGCATATTGCACTTGTTATATTACTCTATGTTGACAATATCCATGAGATATACATGTTATAAGTTGAAAGCAACCGCTGAAACTTAATCTTCCATTGTGTTGCTTCAATACCTCTACTTTGAATTATTGCTTTATGAGTTAACTCTTATGCAAGACTTATTGATGCTTGTCTTGAAAATACTATTCATGAAAAGTCTTTGCTTTATGATTCAGTTGTTTACTCATGTCATTACCATTGTTTTGATCATTGCATTCATTACATGTGTTTACAATAGTATGATCAAGTTCATGATGGCATGTCACTCCAGAAATTAACTGTGTTATCATTTTACCTGCTCGGGACGAGCAGAACTAAGCTTGGGGATGCTGATACGTCTCCGACGTATCGATAATTTCTTATGTTCCATGCCACATTATTGATGTTATCTACATGTTTTATGCACACTTTATGTAATATTCGTGCATTTTCTGGAACTAACCTATTAACAAGATGCCGAAGTGCCAGTTCCTGTTTTCTGCTGTTTTTGGTTTCAGAAATCCTAGTAACGAAATATTCTCGGAATCGGACGAAATCAACGCCCAAGTTCCTATTTTCACCGAAAGCATCCAGAACACCCGGGAAGGACCAGGGGGGGGCACTGGGCCCCCAGACCATAGGCCGGCGCGGCCCAGGCCCTGGCCGCGCCGCCCTATGGTGTCGTCGCCTCTTCGACCCTCCTGCGCCGCCTCTTCGCCTATATAAAGCCCCTGGATCGAAAACCCTGATACGTTCGACGAAACCCACAGAAACCTTCCAGAGCCGCCGCCATCGCGACGCCAAGATCTGGGGGACAGGAGTCTCTGTTCCGGCACGCCGCCGGGACGGGGAAGTGCCCCCGGAAGGCTTCTCCATCGACACCGCTGCCATCTCCACCGCCATCTTCATCACCGCTGCTGCTCCCATGAGGAGGGAGTAGTTCTCCATCGAGGCTCGGGGCTGTACCGGTAGCTATGTGGTTCATCTCTCCCATGTACCTCAATACAATAATCTCATGAGCTGCTTTACATGATTGAGATTCATATGAGTTTGTATCACAATTTATCTATGTGCTACTCTAGCAAAGTTATTAAAGTAGTTCTATTCCTCCTGCACGTGTGTAAAGGTGACAGTGTGTGCACCGTGTTAGTACTTGGTTTATGCTATGATCATGATCTCTTGTAGATTATGAAGTTAATTATTGCTATGATAGTATTGATGTGATCTATTCCTCCTACATATGCATGAAGGTGACAGTGTGCATGCTATGTTAGTACTTGGTTTAGTCTTTTGATCTATCTTACACTATAAGGTTACTTAAATATGAACAAATTGTGGAGCTTGTTAACTCCGGCATTGAGGGTTCGCGTAATCCTACGCAATGCATTCATCATCCAACAAGAGTGTAGAGTATGCATTTATCTGTTCTGTTATGTGATCAATGTTGAGAGTGTCCACTAGTGAAAGTGTAATCCCTAGGCCTTGTTCCTAAATACTGCTGAGTTACTACTGCTTGTTTACTGTTTCACTGTGTTACTACTGCTGCAATACTACCACCATCAACTACACGCCAGCAAGCTATTTTCTGGCACCGTTGCTACTGCTCATATATATTCATACCACCTGTATTTCACTATCTCTTCGCCGAACTAGTGCACCTATTAGGTGTGTTGGGGACACAAGAGACTTCTTGCTTTGTGGTTGCAGGGTTGCATGAGAGGGATATCTTTGACCTCTTCCTCCCTGAGTTCGATAAACCTTGGGTGATCCACTTAAGGGAAAACTTGCTGCTGTTCTACAAACCTCTGCTCTTGGAGGCCCAACACTGTCTACAGGAAAAGGAGGGGGAAGTAGACATCAGGGCCGCGCGGCTAGGGCAGGGGCCGCGCCGCCCTAGGGTTTGGCTGCCTCGTGGCCCCACTTCGTCTCCTCTTCGGTCTTCTGGAAGCTTCGTGGCAAAATAGGACCCTGGCGTTGATTTCGTCCAATTCCGAGAATATTTCGTTACTAGGATTTCTGAAACCAAAAACAGCAGAAACAAAGAATCGGCACTTCGGCATCTTGTTAATAGGTTAGTTCCAGAAAATGCACGAATATGACATAAAGTGTGCATAAAACATGTAGATATCATCAATAATGTGGCATGGAACACAAGAAATTATCGATACGTCGGAGACGTATCAGCATCCCCAAGCTTAGTTCTCGTCATTCCAGCAGGTAAAACGATAACAAAGATAATTTCTGGAGTGACATGCCATCATAACCTTGATCATACTATTTGTAAAGCATATGTAGTGAATGCAGCGATCAAAACAATGTATATGACATGAGTAAACAAGTGAATCATATAGCAAAGACTTTTCATGAATAGTACTTCAAGACAAGCATCAATAAGTATTGCATAAGAGTTAACTCATAAAGCAATAATTCATAGTAAAAGCATTGAAGCAACACAAAGGAAGATTAAGTTTCAGCGGTTGCTTTCAACTTATAACATGTATATCTCATGGATATTGTCAACATAGAGTAATATAATAAGTGCAATATGCAAGTATGTAGGAATCAATGCACAGTTCACACAAGTGTTTGCTTCTTGAGGTGGAGAGAAATAGGTGAACTGACTCGACATAAAAGTAAAAAAGAATGGTCCTCCATAGAGGAAAAGCATCGATTGCTATATTTGTGCTAGAGCTTTTATTTTGAAAACATGAAACAATTTTGTCAACGGTAGTAATAAAGCATATGTATCATGTAAATTATATCTTACAAGTTGCAAGCCTCATGCATAGTATACTAATAGTGCCCGCACCTTGTCCTAATTAGCTTGGACTACCGGATCATCGCAATGCACATGTTTTAACCAAGTGTCACAAAGGGGTACCTCTATGCCGCCTGTACAAAGGTCTAAGGAGAAAGCTCGCATTGGATTTCTCGCTATTGATTATTCTCAACTTAGACATCCATACCGGGACAACATAGACAACAGATAATGGATTCCTCTTTTATGCATAAGCATGTGGCAACAATTATTTTTCTCATATGAGATTGAGGATATTATCCAAAACTGAAACTTCCACCATGGATCATGGCTTTAGTTAGCGGCCCAATGTTCTTCTCTAACAATATGCATGCTTAACCATAAGGTGGTAGATCTCTCTTACTTCAGACAAGACGGACATGCATAGCAACTCACATGATATTCAACAAAGAATAGTTGATGGCGTCCCCAGAAACATGGTTATCGCACAACAAGCAACTTAATAAGAGATAAAGTGCATAAGTACATATTCAATACCACAATAGTTTTTAAGCTATTTGTCCCATGAGCTATATATTGCAAAGGTGAATGATGGAATTTTAAAGGTAGCACTCAAGCAATTTACTTTGGAATGGCGGAGAAATACCATGTAGTAGGTAGGTATGGTGGACACAAATGGCATAGTGGTTGGCTCAAGTATTTTGGATGCATGAGAAGTAATCCCTCTCGATACAAGGTTTAGGCTAGCAAGGTTATTTGAAACAAACACAAGGATGAACCGGTGCAGCAAAACTCACATAAAATACATATTGTAAACATTATAAGAATCTACACCGTCTTCCTTGTTGTTCAAACTCAATACTAGAAATTATCTAGACCTTGGAGAAACCAAATATGCGAACCAAATTTAAGCATGCTCTATGTATTTCTTCATTAATGGGTGCAAAGCATATGATGCAAGAGCTTAAACATGAGCACAACAATTGCCAAGTATCACATTATCCAAGACATTTTAGCAATTACTACATGTATCATTTTCCAATTCCAACCATATAACAATTTAACGAAGAAGAAACTTCGCCATGAATATTATGAGTAAAGCCTAAGGACATACTTGTCCATATGCTACAGCGGAGCGTGTCTCTCTCCCACAAAGTGAATGCTAGGATCCATTTTATTCAAACAAAAACAAAAACAAAAACAAACCGACGCTCCAAGAAAAGCACATAAGATGTGATGGAATAAAAATATAGTTTCAGGGGAGGAACCTGATAATGTTGTCGATGAAGAAGGGGATGCCTTGGGCATCCCCAAGCTTAGACGCTTGAGTCTTCTTGATATATGCAGGGGTGAACCACCGGGGCATCCCCAAGCTTAGAGCTTTCACTCTCCTTGATCATGTTGCATCATACTCCTCTCTTGATCCTTGAAAACTTCCTCCACACCAAACTTAGAACAACTCATTAGAGGGTTAGTGGACAATAAAAATTAACATGTTCAGAGGTGACACAATCATTCTTAACACTTCTGGACATTGCATAAAGCTACTGGATATTAATGGATCAAAGAAATTCATCCAACATAGCAAAAGAGGCAATGCGAAATAAAAGGCAGAATCTGTCAAAACAGAATAGTTCGTATTGACGAATTTTATCGAGGCACCAGACTTGCTCAAATGAAAATTCTCAAATTGAATGAAAGTTGCGTACATATCTGAGGATCACTCACGTAAATTTGCATAATTTTCTGAGTTACCTACAGAGAATTTTGCCCAGATTCGTGACAGCAAAGAAATCTGTTTCTGCGCAGTAATCCAAATCTAGTATGAACTTTTCTATCAACGACTTTACTTGGCACAACAAAACACTAAACTAAGATAAGGAGAGGTTGCTACAGTAGTAAACAACTTCCAAGACACAAAATAAAAACAAAGTACTGTAGTAAAAACCATGGGTTGTCTCCCATAAGCGCTTTTCTTTAACGCCTTTCAGCTAGGCGCAGAAAGTGTGTATCAAGTATTATCAAGAGACGAAGTGTCAACATCATAATTTGTTCTAATAATAGAATCAAAAGGTAACTTCATTCTCTTTCTAGGGAAGTGTTCCATACCTTTCTTGAGAGGAAATTGATATTTAATATTACCTTCCTTCATATCAATGATAGCACCAACGGTTCGAAGAAAAGGTCTTCCCAATATAATGGGACAAGATGCATTGCATTCAATATCCAAGACAACAAAATCAACGGGGACAAGGTTATTGTTAACGGTAATGCGAACATTATCAACTTTCCCCAAAGGTTTCTTTGTAGAATGATCAGCAAGATTAACATCCAAATAACAATTTTTCAGCGGTGGCAAGTCGAGCATATTATAAATTTTCTTAGGCATAACGGAAATACTTGCACCAAGATCACATAAAGCATTACAATCAAAATCTTTAACCTTCATCTTAATGATGGGCTCCCAACCATCCTCTAGCTTTCTAGGAATAGAGGCTTCTGCTCTAGTTTCTCTTCTCTAGCTTTTATGAGAGCATTTGTAATATGTTGCGTGAAAGCCAAATTTATAGCACTAGCATTAGGACTTTTAGCAAGTTTTTGCAAGAACTTTATAACTTCAGAGATGTGGCAATCATCAAAATTCAAACCATTATAATCTAAAGCAATGGGATCATCATCCCCAATGTTGGAAAAAATTTCAGCAGCTTTATCACAAAGCTTTCAGCAGTTTTAGCAATTTCAGCGCTTTGTACGCTTTGCACTAGGAGTAGAAACATTGCCAACACCAATTATTTTACCATTAATAGTAGGAGGTGCAGCAACATGTGTAGCATTAGCATTACTAGTCGTGGTAATAGTCCAAACTTTAGCTACATTCTTCTCTTTAGCTAGTTTTTCATTTTCTTCTCTATCCCACCTAGCACGCAATTCAGCCATTAATCTTATATTCTCATTAATTCTAACTTGGATGGAATTTGCTGTAGTAACAATTTTATTTTCAATATCCCTATTAGGCATAACTTTCGATTTCAAAAGATCAACATCAGCAGCAAGATTATCGACTTTAGAAGCAAGTATATCAATTTTCCCAAGCTTTTCTTCAACAGATTTGTTAAAAGCAGTTTGTGTACTAATAAATTCTTTAAGCATGGCTTCAAGTCCAGGGGTGTGTTCCTATTATTATTGTAAGAATTCCCATAAGAATTAGCATAACCGTTACCATTATTATAAGGATATGGCCTATAGTTATTACTAGAATTGTTCCGATAAGCATTGTTGTTAAAATTATTATTTTTAATGAAGTTTACATCAACATGTTCTTCTTGGGCAACCAATGAAGCTAACGGAACATTATTAGGATCAATATTAGTCCTATCATTCACAAGCATAGACATAATAGCATCAATCTTTTCACTCAAGGAAGAGGTTTCTTCGACAGAATTTACCTTCTTACCTTGTGGAGCTCTTTCCGTGTGCCATTCAGAGTAATTGATCATCATATTATCAAGAAGCTTTGTTGCTTCACCAAGAGTGATGGACATAAAGGTACCTCCAGCAGCTGAATCCAATAGGTTCCGCGAAGAAAAATTCAGTCCTGCATAAAAGGTTTGGATGATCATCCAAGTAGTCAGTCCATGGGTTGGGCAATTTTTAACCAAAGATTTCATTCTTTCCCATGCTTGTGCAACATGCTCAGTATCTAATTATTTAAAATTCATTATGCTACTCCTCAAAGATATAATTTTAGCAGGGGGATAATATCTACCAATAAAAGCATCCTTGCATTTAGTCCATGAATCAATACTATTCTTAGGCAGAGATAGCAACCAATCTTTAGCTCTTCCTCTTAATGAGAAAGGGAACAATTTTAATTTTATAATGTCACCGTCTACATCTTTATATTTTTGCATTTCACATAGTTCAACAAAATTATTAAGATGGGCAGCAGCATCATCAGAACTAACACCAGAAAATTGCTCTCGCATAACAAGATTCAAGAAAGGTGTTTAATTTCAAAGAATTCTGCCGTAGTAGCAGGTGGAGCAATAGGTGTGCATAAGAAATCATTATTATTTGTGGTTGTGAAATCACACAACTTAGTATTTTCAGGGGTGGCCATTTTAGCAGTAGTAAATAAAGCAAACTAGATAAAGTAAATGCAAGTAACTAATTTTTTTGTGTTTTTGATATAGCAAACAAGATAGCAAAATTAAGTAAAACTAGCAACTAATTTTTTTTTTGTATTTTGATTTAGTGCAGCAAACAAAGTAGTAAATAAAATAAAGCAAGACAAAAACAAAGTAAAGAGATTGGGAAGTGGAGACTCCCCTTGCAGCGTGTCTTGATCTCCCCGGCAACGGCGCCAGAAATTTGCTTGATGCGTGTGGTTGACACGTCCGTTGGGAACCCCAAGAGGAAGGTGTGATGCGCACAGTGGCAAGTTTCCCTCAGTAAGAAACCAAGGTTTAATCGAACCAGTAGGAGTCAAGAAGCACGTTGAAGGTTGATGGCGGCGGGATGTAGTGCGGCGCAACACCAGAGATTCCGGCGCCAACGTGGAACCTGCACAACACAACCAAAGTACTTTGCCCCAACGAAACAGTGAGGTTGTCAATCTCACCGGCTTGCTGTAACAAAGGATTAGATGTATAGTGTGGATGATGATTGTTTGCAGAAAACAGTAGAACAGTATTGCAGTAGATTGTATTTCAGTATAGAGAATTGGACCGGGGTCCACAGTTCACTAGAGGTGTCTCTCCCATAAGATAAACAGCATGTTGGGTGAACAAATTGCAGTTGGGCAATTGACAAATAAAGAGGGCATGACCATGCACATACATATTATGATGAGTATAGTGAGATTTAATTGGGCATTACGACAAAGTACATAGACCGCTATCCAGCATGCATCTATGCCTAAAAAGTCCACCTTCAGGTTATCATCCGAACCCCTCCAAAGATTAAGTTGCTAACAACGAGACAATTGCATTAAGTATTGCGCGTAATGTAATCGCAACTACATCCTTGAACATAGCACCAATGTTTTATCCCTAGTGGCAACAAGACATCCATAATCTTAGAGATTTCTGTCACTTCCCCTGCATTCACCAGAGACATGAACCCACTATCGAGCATAAATACTCCCTCTTGGAGTTACAAGCATCTACTTGGCCAGAGCATCTACTAGTAACGGAGAGCATGCAAGATCATAAACAACACATAGACATAACTTTGATAATCAACATAACAAGTATTCTCTATTCATCGGATCCCAACAAACGCAACATATAGAATTACATATAGATGATCTTGATCATGTTAGGCAGCTCACAAGATCCAACAATGAAGCACATGAGGAGAAGACAACCATCTAGCTACTGCTATGGACCCATAGTCCAGGGGTAGACTACTCACACATCACTCCGGAGGCAACCATGGCGGTGTAGAGTCCTCCGGGAGATGATTCCCCTCTCCGGCAGGGTGCCGGAGGCGATCTCCTGAATCCCCCGAGATGTTTTCCGTATCGTGGCTCTCGGTACTGGGGGTTTCGCGACGGAGGCTTTAAGTAGGCGGAAGGGCAGGTCAGGGGGCCACACGAGGGGCCCACACCATAGGGCCGCGCGGCCAGGGCAGGGGCCGCGCCGCCCTAGGGTTTGGCTGCCTCGTGGCCCCACTTCGTCTCCTCTTCGGTCTTCTGGAAGCTTCGTGGCAAAATAGGACCCTGGGCATTGATTTCGTCCAATTCCGAGAATATTTCGTTACTAGGATTTCTGAAACCAAAAACAGCAGAAACAAAGAATCGGCACTTCGGCATCTTGTTAATAGGTTAGTTCCAGAAAATGCACGAATATGACATAAAGTGTGCATAAAACATGTAGATATCATCAATAATGTGGCATGGAACACAAGAAATTATCGATACGTCGGAGACGTATCAGAAACCAAGGTTATTGAACCAGTAGGAGATGAAGGCCACGTGAAGGTTGTTGGTGAAGGAGTGTAGTGCGGCGCAACACCAGGGATTCCTGCGCCAATGTGGAACCTGCACAACACAATCAAAATACTTTGCCCCAAATTAACAGTGAGGTTGTCAATCTCACTGGCTTGCTGTAAACAAAGGATTAAACGTATGGTGTGGAGAATGATGTTTGTTGGCAAAGAACAGCAGAGAACAATGATTGCAATAGATTGTATTCAGATGTAAAAGAATGGACCGGGGTCCACAGTTCACTAGTGGTGTCTCTCCAATAAGAAATAGCATGTTGGGTGAACAAATTACAGTTGGGCAATTGACAAATAGAGAGGGCATAACAATGCACATACATATCATGATGAATAATATGAGATTTACTTAGGGCATTACGACAAAGAACATAGACCGCTATCCAGCATGCATCTATGCTTAAAAAGTCCACCTTCGGGTTAGCATCCGCACCCCTTCCAGTATTAAGTTGCAAACAACAGACAATTGCATTAAGTACTGTGCGTAATGTAAACAATACAAATATCCTTAGACAAAGCATTGTTGTTTTATCCCTAGTGGCAACAGCACATTGATGACCCACAAGTATAGGGGGTGTATCGTAGTATTTTCGATAAATAAGAGTGTCGAACCCAACGAGGAGCAGAAGGTGTTGACAAGCAGTTTCGATGAAGGATTCACTGTAAATGCTCACAGACAAGTATTCAGGGGGTTTTGATATAGCAGATAAATAAAGTACGAGTAAGTAAAATACGAGAGAAATAATTGCAGCGAGTGGCCCAATCCTTTTTAGCACAAAGGACAAGCCGGTTTGTTTACTTATAATGACCAAACGTTCTTGAGGACACACGGGAATTTAGTCTAGTGATTTTGCTTCATATAGCTGATTAATCTTCATTGTTTTGATAAGTGTTGTGCGGGTGAACCTATGCTAATGCACCGCCCTTCCTAGGACTAATACATACTTGTGATTATACCCCTTGCAAGCATCCGCAACTACAAGAAAGTAATTAAGATAAATCTAACCACAGCCTTAAACTCTGAGATTCTGCTATCCCTCCTGCATCGATATACCAACGGGGGTTTAGGTTTCTGTCACTCCGGCAACCCCGCAATTGGCAAACGAATACAAGATGTATTCCCCTAGGCCCATAAAGGTGAAGTATCATGTAGTCGACGTTCACATGACACCACTAGAAGAATAACACCACAACTTAAATATCAAACCATTGAATATTTTCCAACATAATTCACTACTAACATTTAGACTTCACCCATGTCCTCAAGAACTAAACGAACTACTCATGAGACATCATATGGAACATGATCAGAGGTGATATAATGATGAATAACAATCTGAACGTAAACCTTGGTTCAATGGTTTCACTCAATAGCATCAATAACAAGTAGAAATCAATATCGGGAGAGTTTCCCCTATCAAACAATCAAGATCCAACCCTAATTGTTACAGCGGTGACGAGGTGCGGCGGTGGAGATGGCGGTGATGATGATGGAGATGATGGTGATGATAATGGAGATGATGTCCAGCTCGATGACGGTGATGATGGCGTCGATTTCCCCCTCCGGGAGGGAATTTCCCCGGCAGATTTCAGCCTGCCAGAGAGCTCTTTTCTCTCTGGTGTTTTCCGCCCCGCAGAGGCGGCTGTGACTCTTCGTGACTATCCTCTGGATCTTAGGTTTTCGGGACGAAGAAGTACGCGAAGGAGAGGAGGCCAGAGGGGGCTGTGGGCCCCCTCTCCACAAGGCGGCGTGGCCAGGCCTGGGCCCGCGCCGGCCCATGGCGGCCCTCCTCGGCTCCTCCTTTTGGCTAGCTTCGTCTTCTGGAAAAATAGGATTTTCCGTGTAATTTCCATCAATTGTTGATCTTCCGAAATATTGCATTATGATGGTGCTTTTTCCAGCAGAATCCTGACTCCGGTGCGCGATTCTCCAATAATCATGAAACATGCAAAATAGATGAAATAACATAAGTATCACTTCTAAATATGAAACATATCAATGAATAACAATAAATTATGATATAAAATAGTGATGCAAAATGGACGTATCAACTCCCCCCAAGCTTAGACTTGGCTTGTCCCCAAGCGAAACTGAACTCGGTAAACAAGACCACGTGTTTATGGAGTGAAGAGTCGATAAACCAAATACGGACAAGAAGCATCATATTAATTCACACAAGACATTCTAGTGAACAACTTCCTCATATAATTCAACTTGAAACAAGTAGAAGGTAATCACAAATAAAGGTGCGTAAGAAATCATAATTGGTGATGGCAAACTTCGTTCTTGGTTAGAGAACAATTAACAGATTGTACTTATCTATCGAGCAGCACTCTTATGTTAAAGCTTATATGGCACAACTTGCATACTCAATCATAATAATTCCTCATAATCATTGATAACTTTCGAAGCTACATTCATTCAGATAAAACTTGTACTAAACAAGGAAGAGTAAAAGGCATGATTAAGCAGATGACAATATAAATGATTTGATCACAACAACTCAAATGCTTGCTTAAGATGGAGGGAAATAGGTTTACTGACTCAACATAAGGTAAAAGACAGGCCCTTCGCAGAGGGAAGCAGGGATTAAATCATGTGCTAGAGCTTTTTTAGTTTTGAAATCATATAGAGAGTATAAAAGTAAAATTTTGAGAGGTGTTTGTTGTTGTCAACGAATGGTAGTGGGTACTCTAACCCCCTTGCCATACAGACTCTCGAAGAGCGGCTCCCATGAAAATTTTATTTTTGGGCGACACTCCTTCCAACCTTTTGCTTTCATAAGCCATGGCTAACCGAATCCTCGGGTGCCTTCCAACAATCTCATACCATGGAGGAGTGTCTATTTGTAAAATTATGAAAGTTAATTAATCGGGGCTGGGAACCCCATTGCCAGCTCTTTTTGCAAAATTATTGGATAAGCGGATGAAGCCACTAGTCCATTGGTGAAAGTTGCCCAACAAGATTGAAAGATAAAACACCACATACTTCCTCATGAGCTATCAAACATTGACACAAATAAGGGATGATAAATTTTGAATTGTTTAAAGGTAGCACACGAAGTAGAGAAGCATTCCCTCTCAGTACAGGTTTTTGGCTAGCAAGGATGATTAGCAAGCATAAGAGTTGAGGGAAACAAACAAATATACATGTGATAGAAACAATCATGCATCTTCCTTGTAAGCATAAACAATTTTAACTTCAGAATAATAAGCTAAGAGCTAACAAGAAAGAAAGATAATGAAATAACATATCTACATGTATTTCTCTTTTCCACTTAAACCTCAAAGTGTTGTTGCTATTGACCAATGCTAAGTTTGCCAAAAACAAATAGATTTACTCAATGCTCCCAAAGTGATACCAATACTAATAACAAGATCAATCATATAATAGAGATTGCAAACTAAAATAAGATGTGCAATATGTAAATGATAAGACTTCTCATTGATATTCCATAACGATAACTCACACCAAGGGATACATAGACAACCAACTAAAGGAGAGATACTTCCACACTGCAACCCATCTTATATGATAACTTCCCTACTCATGATATGACACTACTTGATAATAAAAAGTAAAAGATAGTGATGATGTGATACCGCGGCACTCCCCTAAGCTTAGAACAAACCAAGGGGGTGCCAATACCGATGATGAATCACTCCTTCGGTGGTGGTGTTGATGATGGGACAACCTCGATGGGAGTGAGGAACCGCTCTAGCATTCTTCGAAGTCGGTGATTCTCCTCCTGAAGTATCTCCACTTCCCTTCTCAGAGCACGGTATTGATCACAAAACTAATCGGTAACCCGTAAAGCTTCTTCCAAAACAGGGAAAGAGTCGAGGCTAGGAGCAGGTGGTAAGGGTCCCTGCAAGTTATGAGAAAAAGAATGTCGAGTGTCAACAGATCCCACCAAGATTTGCTTACTCCCAACAGCTTGTTGCTCTCGTTTTGACGACATCTTCTTCACTTCTTCCTCCGAAAGCCCCTTGCCCTTGTTGTTGGAGACCATGGTGCTTCTAGATCGAAAGCAGATCCTGGCAGAAAACAGCTCGAAACAAAACACGTCGAGAAAACGATATGCGGACCTCCAGGGGTCCGGGAGATTATATAGAAGAAATTTTTACGACAGAAGGAAAGTATCAGGTCGAACTAGAGTCGGAGAGGGGCAACAAGGAGCCCTCCTCATAGGGCGGCGCGGCCAGGCTGGGGCCCGCGCCGGCCTATGGGGGCACACCCTCGTGTGTCTCCTCCACTCCGTTTCGATCTCGTAATTTTTCATATTTTCCAAAAACAGCAAAAACATTGTTCGGAAAGTTAAACGCGGACTTTTTATTACCAGTACTGTTACCTATTCAAAGTCGAAATTTGCAGAACTGTCAACTTGACTTTTGATAAAAGCTTCCGGAGTTACCACTCGAATAACATCAACATCTTCATTATAAGAATCTCCAGAGATATAATGCTTGAGTCTTTGTCCATTCACCACTTGTGTGGCATCGCCTTGCAGAGAACTAATTTTAATTGCTCCAGAACGATACACCTCCACAATGACATATGGTCTTTACCATTTTGAGAGTAATTTCCCTGCAAAAAATCTGAGACGAGACCGATACAATAGGACTTTATCCCCAACATTAATTTCTCTTTTGATAATTCTTCTATCATGCCATTTCTTAACTTTCTCTTCAAAGAGTTTAGCATTTTCATAAGCTTCACTTCTCCATTCATCTAGAGAACTCAATTGTAGCAATCTCTTCTTACCGACAAGTTTAGGATCTTTATTTAGTTCTCTTACAGCCCAATAAGCTTTGTGCTCTAGTTCTAAAGGTAAATGACAAGCTTTCCCATAAACCATTTTATAAGGTGACATACCCATGGGATTTTTATAAGCAGTTCTATAAGCCCACAATGCTTCCTTCAATTTACTAGCCCAATTCTTTCTAGATTTATTAACAGTCTTTTGCAAGATAGATTTAATCTCTCTATTTGATAGTTCTACTTGCCCACTAGTTTGAGGATGATAAGCGGAAGCAATTCTATGATTAATACCATATTTAGCAAGAGTTTTTCTAAAACCACCATGAATAAAATGAGAACCTCCATCAGTCATGAGATATCTAGGAACTCCAAATCTAGGAAAAATAATATCTAAAAGCATTCTTAAAGAGGTCTCACCATCAGCACTTTTTGTGGGTATGGCTTCCACCCATTTAGTAACATAATCAACAGCGACAAGTATATGAGTGTTACCTTCTGAAGAAGGGAAAGGTCCCATGAAGTCAAATCCCCAACATTCGAATGGTTCAATAACAAGGGTATAATTCATAGGCATTTCATTGCGTCTGGAGATATTACCAACCCTTTGACACTCATTGATGTCTACTCACGCTTCTTTTCCTGTAGACAGTGTTGGGCCTCCAAGAGCAGAGGTTTGTAGAACAGCAGCAAGTTTTCCCTTAAGTGGATCACCCAAGGTTTATCGAACTCAGGGAGGAAGAGGTCAAAGATATCCCTCTCAAGCAACCCTGAAATCACGATAGAAGAAGTCTCTTGTGTCCCCAACACACCCAATACACTTGTCAGATGTATAGGTGCACTAGTTCGGCGAAGAGATAGTGAGATGCAAATGATATGGATGAATATGAGTGGCAATAGCAATCTAAATAAAATATGGCAGCGAGTAAACATGCAACGGAACAGTAAACAAACGGAGATTCGATGTTTGGAAACAAGGACTAGGGATCCTACTTTCACTAGTGGACACTCTCAACATTGATCACATAATAAAACCACTCTACACTCTCTTGTTGGATGATGAACACCATTAATTGTGTAGGGCTACAAGAGCACCTCAATGCCGGAGTTAACAAGCTCCACAACATTCAATGTTCATATTTAAGTAACCTTAGAGTGCATGATAGACCAACGCAATCATACCGAGTACTAACATAGCATGCACACCGTCAGCGACAAACTATGAAAGGAGGAATAGATCACATCAATACCATCATAGTAATAGTTAACTTCATAATCTACAAGAGATCACAATCATAAACTACGCCAAGTACTACATGATGCACACACTGTCACCATTACATCATGGAGGAGGAATAGAGTACTTTAATAACATCACTAGAATAGCACATAGATGATATTCAACTAGATCACAAAGAGAGAGATGAACCACATAGCTACAGCAGAGCCCTCAGCCCCGGGGGTGAACTACTCCCTCCTCATCATGGAGACAGCGATGGCGGTGAAGATGGCGGTGGAGACGGCTTCCGGGGGCAATTCCCCGTCCCGGCAGGGTGCCGGAACAGAGACTTCTGTCCCCCGAATTGGAGTTTCGCAATGGCGGCGTGATGACCCACAAGTATAGGGGATCGCAACAGTCTTCGCGGGAAGTAAAACCCAATTTATTGATTCGACACAAGGGGAGACAAAGAATACTTGAAAGCCTTAACAGCGGAGTTGTCAATTCAGCTGCACCTGGAAACAGACTTGCTCGCAAGAGTTTATTAGTAGTAACAGTTTTATAGCAGTAGCAAGAGGTGAAATAATGAAGCCAAAGAGAGTAACAAGAGACAATGTAGTAATTATAGTAAACAGCAGGATTAAAATATTGTAGGCACAGGGATGGATGACGGGCGTTGCATGGATGAGAGAAACTCATGTAACAATCAAAGCAGGGCATTTGCAGATAATAATAAAACGGTGTCCAAGTACAAAGCAATCCATAGGCATGTGTTCCGTATATAGTCGTACGTGCTTGCAATGAGAAACTTGCACAACATCTTTTGTCCTACCAGCCGGTGGCAGCCGGGCCTCCAGGGAATCTACTGGATATTAAGGTACTCCTTTTAATAGAGTACCGGAGCAAAGCATTAACACTCCGTGAACACATGTGATCCTCACATCACCGCCTTCCCCTCCGGTTGTCCCGATTTCTGTCACTTCGGGGCCTCGGGTTCCAGACAGCGACATGTGTATACAACTTGCAGGTAAGATCATAAAACAGTGCATATCATGATGAAATAATAACATGTTCAGATCTGAGATCATGGCACTCGGGCCCTAGTGACAAGCATTAAGCATAACAAGTTGCAACAATATCATCAAAGTACCAATTACGGACATTAGGCACTATGCCCTAACAATCTTATGCTATTACATGACCAATCTCATCCAATCTCTACCATCCCCTTCAGCCTACAGCGGGGGAATTACTCACACATGGATGGGGGAAGCATTGCTGGTCGATGGAGACGCGTCGGTGGTGATGATGGCGATGATCTCCTCCAATTCCCCGTCCCGGCGGAGTGCCAGAACGGAGTTTCTGGTCCCCGAGACGGAGTTTCGCGATGTGGCGGCGTTCTGGAGGGTTTCTGGCGACTTCGACTTCGTGCCTCGCGTTTTTAGATCGAAACCTTTAAGTAGTCCAGAGGAGGGCGTCGGAGGCCAGCCGAGGGGGCCACACACTAGGGCGGCGCGCCCCCCTCCTGGGCTGCGCCGGCCTAGTGTGTGGGGCCCTCGAGCCTCCACCTGGCTTGCCCTTCTGGCTCCCTGAGTCTTCTGGTAAAATAGGCCCTTTGGTATAAATTCCGAGGATTTTTCCGAAAGTTGAATTTCTGCACAAAAACAAGACACCAGAGCAATTGTGCTGAAAACAGCGTTAGTCCGTGTTAGTTGTATCCAAAATACACAAATTAGAGGCAAAACAATAGAAAAGTGTTCGGGAAAGTAGATACGTTTTGGACGTATCACGGCGGCTCTGGAAGGTTTTCTCGGGTTTCGTCAATCCATGTCGAAGATTTAGGTCAGGAGGCAACTTATAGACGAAGAGGCGGAGTCGGAGGGGCCACGGGGCAGCCACACAGTAGGGGGGCGCGCCCCCCTGGGCCGCGCCGCCCACACGTGTGGGCCCCCCAGGGCCCCCCTCTGGTGCCCCTTTGACTTTCTGGAAGGTTCCGGGAAAAATAAGATGTTGGGCATTGATTTCGTCCGATTCCGAGAATATTTCCTTTGTAGGATTTCTGAAACAAAAACAAAGCAGAAACAAAGAATCGGCACTTCGGCATCTCGTCAATAGGTTAGTTCCGGAAAACGCATAAAATCATCATAAAGTGTGAACAAAACATGTAGGTATTGTCATAAAACAAGCATGGAACATCAGAAATTATAGATACGTTGGAGACGTATCAGCATCCCCAAGCTTAGATCCTACTCGTTCTCGAGTAGGTAAACGATAAAAGAATAATTTCTGAGGTGACATGCTACCAACATAATCTTGATCATACTATTGTAAAGCATATGAGATGAATGAAGTGATTCAAAGCAATGGTAAAGACAATGATTAAACAACTGAATCATATAGCAAAGACTTTTCATGAATAGTACTTTCAAGACAAGCATCAATAAGTCTTGCATAAGAGTTAACTCATAAAGCAATAGATTCAAAGTAAAGGCATTGAAGCAACACAAAGGAAGATTAAGTTTCAGCGGTTGCTTTCAACTTGTAACATGTATATCTCATGGATATTGTCAACATAAAGTAATATAATAAGTGCAATAAGCAAGTATGTAGGAATCAATGCACAGTTAACACAAGTGTTTGCTTCTAAGACAGAAAGAAGTAGGTGAACTGACTTAACATAAAAGTAAAAGAATGGCCCTTCGAAGAGGGAAGCATCGATTGCTATATTTGTGCTAGAGCTTTTATTTTGAAAACAAGAAACAATTTTGTCAACGGTAGTAATAAAGCATATGCATTATGTAAATTATATCCTACAAGTTGCAAGCCTCATGCATAGATTACCAATAGTGCCCGCACCTTGTCCTAATTAGCTTGGATTTTCATGGATTATCATCGCAATACATATGTTTTAACCAAGTATCACAAAGGGGTACCTCTATGCCGCCTGTACAAAGGTCTAAGGAGAAAGCTCGCATTGGATTTCTCGCTTTTGATTATTCTCAACTTAGACATCCATACCGGGACAACATAGACAACAGATAATGGACTCCTCTTTAATGCATAAGCATTCAACAAAAAATAATATTCTCATAAGAGATTGAGGATTGTTGTCCAAAACTGAAACTTCCACCATGGATCATGGCTTTAGTTAGCGGCCCAATGTTCTTCTCTAACAATATGCATACTCAAACCATTCAACTCATGATAAATCACCCTTACTTCAGACAAGACGAAAATGCATAGCAACTCACATGATATTCAACAAAGGATAGTTGATGGCGTCCCCAGGAACATGGTTATCGCTCAACAAGCAACTTATAAGAAATAAGATACATAAGTACATATTCAATACCACAATAGTTTTTAAGCTATTTGTCCCATGAGCTATATATTGCAAAGACAAAGAATGGAATTTTAAAGGTAGCACTCAAGCAATTTACTTTGGAATGGCGGAGAAATACCATGTAGTAGGTAGGTATGGTGGACACAAGTGGCATAGTTTTTGGCTCAAGAATTTTGGATGCATGGGAAGTAATCCCTCTCAATACAAGGCTTAGGCTAGCAAGGTTGTTTGAAGCAAACACAAGTATGAACTAGTACAACAAAACTTACATAAGAACATATTGCAAGCATTATAAGACTCTACATTGTCTTCCTTGTTGTTCAAACACCTCACCAGAAAATATCTAGACTCTGGAGAGACCAATCATGCAAACCAAATTTTAGCAAGCTCTATGTATTTGTTCACTAATAGGTAAGGTATATGATGCAAGAGCTTAAACATGATCCTTATGAGCACAACAATTGCCAAGTATCAAATTATTCAAGACATTATACCAATTACTACATGTAGCATTTCCCGTTTCCAACCATATAACAATTAACGAAGCAGTTTCAACCTTCGCCATGAACATTAAGAATAAAGCTAAGAACATATGTGTTCATATGCAACAGCGGAGCGTGTCTCTCTCCCACACAATGAATGCTAGGATCCAATTTATTCAAACAAAACAAAAATGAAAACAAACAGACGCTCCAAGTAAAGTACATAAGATGTGGCCGAATAAAAATATAGTTTCAAGAGAAGAAACCTGATAAATTGTTGATGAAGAAGGGGATGCCTTGGGCATCCCCAAGCTTAGACGCTTGAGTCTTCTTGAAATATGCAGGGATGAACCACGGGGGCATCCCCAAGCTTAGACTTTTCACTCTTCTTGATCATATATCATCCTCCTCTCTTGACCCTTGAAAACTTCCTCCACACCAAACTCAAAGCAAACTCATTAGAGGGTTAGTGCATAATCAAAAATTCACACGTTCAGAGGTGATGTAAGGGTACATTGCCCCTATGTGTGGTTTTGGTAATTAATGACAACCCCTATGGACTAATGTTTTCATTGAGTTTATATGAAGGAATATTCCATAGGTACTACTTGCTCTCCATGTGTTGGATTCAAGTATGGTTGCCATGAAGATAAAGGTATATCTTGTGTATTGGCATCAAGATCATCGGTATGAAGATATATATATGTGATATGATCAATAAGAAGAAATGAAGATGGAGTTCTTATGTGGAACTCAATATTAGCCATGCTCTATCTTATGTGAGTATGTGAAGATACAAGGTTGAGTTGGGCAAGTTCAAGATGAGCGTCTCAAGTGAATCACATACTTGAAGCTTGCCGTCCATTTGATGATAATGGACTTGTGAAGATGTGCATCAATGGAGCTTTCCCATCATAGTGTATGGGGGAGCATTTGTGAGTCTTCACGAAGCAACATTGGTCAAGAGAGGCATTCCAGCTTGAGTGAAGCTTGAAGAGTTATCATCAAGATCAAGTGGGATGCGCAAGGCAAAGGTATGGCCTTGCTAGGTTTTCCTTTTACCGGTCTCAAGGTGGATGTTGGGAGACCGGATTATAGGATAGATAGCCGCACTATTAAGAGGGGCTTTCGGTTGAGTAACTTGATCACATCGTCTTAGGGAGCTCAATCCTTTGCATACTTTGCATATCCTTATTGCTTCTTCGTGTTTCTCTATGTGAGGTTCTTGAGCTTGTTGCTAGCTTTACAACAAGCCCAAGTTCATCGAAAACGGAGTTCGCATGCATCTTCTATTGCGTTTTCGAGGTTGGGTGATTTTGTCGGTTATTCATGATATAAGGTTCTACCTTTTATATTCATGATAAAATCCCCTCCTACAGATTCTTGTGTTTGCACTTTCCATAGGATATCATTTGTTCTTATCTCTCAAACAAAATTGGTTTCATTCGAATCGGAGTTCGGGAGCACTTGTTATTAAAGAAAAAGGAGAAAAGAAGAAAAAGAGGAAAAAGAAAAGATGGGCAGCCGGTTGGCGACCGGTCCGCCGGGCCACACGCCGGCCCACCCGGGGCAGCCGGTTGCCGACCGGTCAGCCGGCCCACCCGGCCTGCTAACCGGCCTGCCGCCTCACCCGGCCCAGCGCCGGCGCCCCACCGGCCCGCTCGGTGCCCCGCCCGCCGACCAGCCTCCTGGCCGGGCCGGGCCTTTTTCTTCTCCCCCGCGCGCTCGCATGCCTATCTGCCGCCCGTGGGCGGCGCGCGCCTCGCCCGGCTGCAGGTCCGGCTGGGCCGGATCCCAGACCGGCCTGTCCGGCCACAGATCCGGTCAGCCGGCTGCCAGGCCGGCTGGGCCGACTTTTTTGCCCGTTTTTCTTCCCTTTTCCTTGTCTTTTTCCCCCCAACGGTTATTTCTTCTTCCCCCACTATAAATACCTTTCTCCTACCTTGAGACAATTAGTTCTTCCCATTCTCTCACCTCCATTGTTGCTATTTGAAGAACTTGCTCTCCCCCTTGATTCCTCCAACCATTCTTGCTCATATTTGAGGATTTGAGAGAGGAGATCTAGATCTACACTTCCACCAAACCATTTCTTCTCTAAGTGAGGGAATCTCTTGGGATCTAGATCTTGGAGTCTTTGGTTGACTTTCCCCCTTGTTCTTCCTCTCCAATCTCATCCTAGCATTCGTTGCTTTGGTGGGATTTGAGTGTGAAGGACTTGAACACCTCCGGTGTTCTTGCTTTGCATCATTGCATAGTGTTGAGCTCTCCACCACGATTTGTTCGAGTGAGAGACCGTGAGCTTGTTACTCTTGGAGGGTGACCTCCTAGTTGGTTTGGTGATTGGTGCTCCGGTGATCTCTTCAAGAAGATTGTGAAGAGGCCCGGGCTTCTCCTTCGTGGAGCTTGTGAAGTGGTTGTGGAGCTTGCCATCTCCGGAGCGGAGGAAAAGCTAACCATAAGGAAAGGGCCATTATCCTTCGTGGGTGTGGTTCGGAGAATAGGGTGAGCCTTCGTGGCGCGGGGAATCCTTCGTGGGACCTCCACTCCTCCAAACGTGACGTACCTTGTTGCAAAGCAAGGGAACACGGGAATACATCCCCGTCTCCGCGTGCCTCGGTTATTTCTATACCCGAGCTCTCTTTCCTTGTGATAGCCATCGTGCTTGAAGTACATATATCTTGCTATCACTTGTGCTACATATATCTTGTGCCTATCTTGCTTAGCTCTAGTTGCTATTGTTACACTTAGTTGAGCTTAGCATATTTAGGGTTTGTGCTTGTAAACTAAATGATAGTTTAATTCCGCATTCATACAAGACAAATCCGCAAGAGTTTGTAATTGCCTATTCACCCCCCCCTCTAGGCGACATCTCGATCTTTCAATTGGTATCAGAGCAAGGTCTCTCCTTGTTTAAGGCTTCACCGCCTTGAGAGTAAAGATGTCAGCTAGTATAGTGCACAATGACACAATTGTCTTTAATGGCACAAATTATCTTTTGTGGAGAAATTGCTTGCTTTGTAAGCTTCGGACCTTGTGTCCACATATAGAGCAATTTCTAGATGTCGGTTTTTCTCCTCCGATGGATTCTCAAAATCTATCTTTAGAGGATGAGAAAACTTACATCTTGAAGCTCAAGTATCTAATGAGCTTTTATTCTCTTTGAGACCCGATTTTCGTAGGTTCTTGATATATATAAAGCGAAAATCGTCTCATGAGATGTGGATCAAGCTTAAGGAAATGTTTGGTGGATCCACTTCTCAATTGGTCGGTGGTGACTCCGAGGAGCTCTCTTCCCCTTCACATCATGAAGAGCTCCAAGTTGCTTCCACCTCCGGTCGTGATGAGTTATCATCTTCTTTCACTTCACCAACGTGTAGCAAGACACGAGGTAATGATATGGTGAGTGGTGAGGAAAATTGCAATGTTGATATTGTGCTCAATAGTGATGATTCTTCATCTCTATCCCATTGTAATGCTTCCTCTTTGGACTTAAACACATCTAGCATTGAAAATGACCTACATGCTTGTGTTGATAGTCCTTGCATATCATGTGTAAATTGCTTACATAGATCTCATGAAGATATGCTTACCTTGTCTTGCTCCCATAATCAAAATGCTTATATTTCCTCTAGTTGTTTGTTGACTAACAATGTAGAGGAAACCGAACACTCTATGGATCAAGACATGTTTTCAAATGAGGATTCAAGAATATCTTCATCTTCATTCTCCGGTATGCACATGTGCCTTATGGCAAATGGATCAAAGGTATCTCCTACTTTGACTCCTAACACTTCCTCTAATGATGAGAGTGATGATGATGATAATGATGAAGAATATAATATCTTGGTGCATAATATGGCAACGATATATGCTTCTCTTCATGGTAATAAAGAAGCTCGTGCTAATCTCGAACACTCTATGGATATCTTGAATAAATATAGGGAAACCATAGTGAAGTTGGAGTCCCATGTTGAAAATGAGGAAATGAGATTCACTCTCCTCAAGCATGAGCTAAAAGATGTGAAGCATACTAATTTTATGCAAGGAAAATGCCCACTCATCAGCAACGCCCCAGCCTTACGCATACTCATGACGTCTCCAATAGAACTAACATGCAAATATGGGTCAAAAACTCAAAATCACAGGGAAAACCTGCAAGGACTTGATCAGTCACCTATAAATCATGCATTATGACCAACTTCATCTCGCCATGAGTCCGCCGCCGTGCAACCGACTCGCCGGAACCCCGCCGTCTCGCCCTATGTCTACCAATGTTTCTCTGTTATGTCTGCTTCGCCGTAATGTTGTTCTGCCAAATTCACCGGAACTATCTAAATAATTATGTAGTATATGTAGATTTTCTGGGAACTTTCTATAAGATCTGACTTTTGAGAAGAGTACTATAATATGATTTGTCTCCAACTATATTACAGAAAATAGAGATTAGCTTGAATTTAATTAATATCCCATCTAATGTATTTGGTGCTGAACTTTGTATGAAGGCATATGCTAGCCAGGTTGACAGTCGAGCAAAATTAGAGGAACAAACGAGCATGAAAATTGAGTATCATACTTGGAATATCTACTTATGAAGGAACAAATATCAACGTACTTGGAAGCTTTCAGAGTAGAGTTACCTTGAAGCTTTCCATCGTCGGTGATTTTTACCTTTTTTCCAACGAAACATCCCTTACACTTTTAGGTAAACCAGACTATTGGAGAATAACATGCAGTGAAACCTTAGTTCATCGAAAAATATAAAATCAGCAATTTAATAACATGTGATGTACAAAGCTATCTGCGAATGAAACTGCGCTGTAAAAAGCTGACTATATACAAATGAACCTGTGGTGTACAAAGTTGACTGGCTAGCTAGCTAACTGATTGATTGACCGATTATGCTTGTGATGAGTAACTTACGTCGATTGAACCTGTTGTGCTGCATTCAACAATTCACATTAGTAACTATGGTTCTTTCCCCTGTTTAAGAAAACAATCAAGCACATTGTATAAGATCGATATGTACCAATCAGCAGGAAGAACATAAGTACAAAATACCAATTACCTGGAACTGAACATGCGCAATGAGCATTAGAGCATCCCCACTCGTTGGCGCTCCCCACGCCCAAATCCGGCGAAATTTTCGTCCGGATTGGAGGAAGATTTGGCGTGGGGAGGAGTAGTTTCCCAGTCGTGTGCTCCCCAAGCGGCGTTTCTCGGGGAAAAAGAGGATGGCTCGGGGAATCCGGACGAAAGAGGAGACACGTGGGCGTGGGCGGTTGGTTTAGCTTCATCCGGAGTCCCCGGGAGACCCCCGGGAAACCGAGGATGGCATGGGGAGTCCGGACGAAAATAGGCTCAAATCCGGACCAAAACGAGGAACCGGGGGCCTGACTGGGCCGTTTTTCGCCGTCCGGATGAAAAAAAGTGGCCGTGGGGGGCTCTGTGGGGAGACGAGTGGAGATGCTCTTAGTAGGGAGAGGCTGTATGAAGGCCCTTGCTCTTCTTGAAGCTCTTGCTCCTTACCGGAACATGTACTTTCATATCTGCAGGTGCAAAATCCAGCCGGTGAGAGGACAGAGAAGGTACCGAGGACGTAGCACGCCGCACACTCAATCCCGAGGGCTTGTAAGACCAGGTCCAGACCTGCCACGCTGTCCTCGACCGCCGCCGTGGTGGCCTACTCGACCAGGAAGATCCCCACCGCCGCCGCACGTCGGGCCAGGTCTCCCGATGCCGGAGATGGATTCCCGCATCAACCCCTATCCTCCTAGATATCCAAGCCGCCATGCCTCCATTCATGTGTACAGCTCCGACCCCTTGGCCCACTCCGCGATCCGCGTCCTGCCGGCGGCGCAGGGCACGATGCAGATGACGATGTCCTCGTGGGAGCACACCCTCACGGCGTTGGCGAAGGCCATCCCGGGCCCGATACGGCAGGTGCGGTTGCCATCGATTCCCTGGTGTAGTGGCTCCCGCGCCTGTTCCCACCGGAGCGAGGGGGAGAGGCGGAGGACGGAAAGGGACAGCGAGGAGTCTAGGGACGGGATGATGCCATCCCAGTCTTCTCTTGCACTCGATCTGGAAGGGCGGCGAAGACGTGAGGTGGAGGGGAGGGACAGACGAGGGGGAGGCGGTGTTGGCGGGATCCGGCGGCCGGTGTGAGGACGCGCTCGAGGAGGATACGCCAGGGGTGTGAGGACGCGCTGATGATGCGGAACCCACAGAGGACGAATCGGCAGGAGGAGACACCGCGGCATCCATCGATCCACTCGAGGACGACGCGCTCCGGGGCGTCGACGGCGGCGCGTCGCGGAGGATGCAGGCGTCGCGTCGCGGAGGAGGCAGGAAGCGTTCCCAAAGATGTATGTGGGCGGTGATGCTCGTGCGGTGGAGGGTGGCCCATATTGGTGTGGCCCAGGTAGGCGCGTGCGGAGCGGGAGTACAACGAGGACGACCAAACGGGGTTTGATGTTTCCTCCTTTTTAAGTAGTGTAGATGTAGATGTACGATGCCGGCTAGTGGTCCTTCGATTCCGCCAGTAGCCCAAGTAGAACCGTGAAATCGAAAACCATTCTCGCCGTCCCGCGCTCCGAAACCAAGCCGCCTTCCCGTTCCCGCCCAGCTTTTCGCGCAACGGCAGCGATCCGCGCCTAAACACATCTCGGCCGTCCACACCAGAAGCGACGGGCGCATCCTGTCTCTCCATCTCGGCGATCCGTGACACCGGGCGTTCCACCAATCAGAGCCCACCTCTCCCTTTCTATAAAAACAGCACCCTCGTCCTCTTCTCCCCACATCGCATCCCACCTTCCAGTACGCACAAGCCACCAGCGAAATCCCCACTTTCCCCTCCCGACCTCGAAGCAGCGATGGCGCCCAAGGCCGAGAAGAAGCCGGCGGCCAAGAAGCCCGTCGAGGAGGAGCCGGCGGCGGAGCCAGCGGCGAAGGCGCCTGCTGCGAAGAAGCCCAAGGCCGGGAAGAGCCTCCCGGCGGGCAAGACCGCCGCCAAGGAGGGCGGCGAGAAGAGGGGCCGCAAGAAGGGCAAGAAGAGCGTCGAGACCTACAAGATCTACATCTTCAAGGTGCTCAAGCAGGTTCACCCCGACATCGGCATCTCCTCCAAGGCCATGTCCATCATGAACTCCTTCATCAACGACATCTTCGAGAAACTTGCCGGCGAGGCTGCCAAGCTCGCCCGCTACAACAAGAAGCCCACCATCACCTCCAGGGAGATCCAGACCTCCGTCCGCCTCGTCCTCCCCGGCGAGCTCGCCAAGCACGCCGTCTCTGAGGGCACCAAGGCTGTCACCAAGTTCACCTCATCTTAGATCTGCTTTCTTTGCGGTCCGTAGCAACTGCAGTGCCTCGTGGTAGTTAGCTCTATGTATCTAGAAGTAGTCGTATTGATGAATGGAAGCTGGTGATGTTGTTAGTATTTTCATGTGGCTGGTGAAATAGTAACGATGCGGTGTTTCTTTTGGGAAGCCTTGGATCCTGATTTATTTACTCCTGCGCTGCAATGTCTTACTATCTAAGTGATATCTGTTATATCACAGTAACTGTAACTGTTTTTTTTTTGCGAGAAATCCACCGATCTATTAATAATCATCAACAGTAACTGTTGAATGAAAATTTGTTGATGTTAGTTGACATTTGGCTGATCTGAAATATTGATGATGTTATTTCTTTTGCGAAACATTGGCCCTGAATAACTTACTACTCTATGATTTTCTATGTCAAACTATTTGGTTGATCTCTGATATGCCCTGCTAATTGATGTTTTTGGTAGCATATGATTTTGCTTTTGGGGACTTGGAAAGATGTCAGGCTTCCAATTGCTTGGCTTAGTAATCTGTGACTATTGACTGCATTCTTTCTCAGCTGCAGAAACCAGTTTCGTTTTCCATATATTGAGCATTGCCTTCAAAATTTGTGGCGTGGCCTTGACACTGAACATCTATAGCTTCTGGAACTTTCTACTCTGTAGGCACTGCAGCAATTCAGAGATAGAACTTCATGAATGGCTGGTGAGTATTTCATTAAGGTATTTTCCTGAACAACACTGCCTTCCAAATCTGTAATGCACATGCATAATTTTTAGAATAAATGTTTATATTCTGCTATTTTTTCTTTCTGACAGAAAAAATCAAATAATACTATTCTTTTGCTGATTGTAATAATAGCACTAGGCTTAAGTGTCAAACTTCTTTCACATCTGTTCCCTTCAGATGCAAAATAAACAATACGCATATCGCCAATATTAACTACAAACAGTGTTTGAAGTTGAATGAGTATAACGCTTCAGTGTGGTCTTCTCACTGCTTTGTCGGGCTGCAAAATAGGCTACACATAAAGATGGTGCTGGTGATGGGATTAACACCTATGGCTTCTGGAACTCACTCTGTTCTGTAGATACTGCAATTAAAATATTGTTGAACTGCATGAGCAGAGTGCTTCATTTGTCCTTTTCAAGTTACTAAACCGAACAACCCTGCCCTCCAGTGAACATGCTTCATTATTTGGCCATAAAAAAAATATTGGGTGCTAAAATTTCTGTCTAGCAGCAAAAACTGAGTAGCACTTCTGTTGGGCTAGTCACTAAAATAGCCCTAGCCTTCAATGTCCGTAACTTGTTCTTCGACATCTGTTTGCCTTCAGAGGGAAATGGACAAGAGAAACAGCATAGCGCCAATTATTAACTACATGAAATTGTTGAAACATGGAATCTTGGATGCATATAATGCTTTAGTTTACCTTCATTAGCGGTCGGATCTAACATTATATGGATATTTTATTTTATTCCTTTGCATTTTGATATTTGGATCATATTGCTGCCCATAGAATTGCCTTTTTCCTTGGATACATCATGTCAATTATACCAGAGATTTAATTTTTTCTGCTCCTCTACTCTCTCTATGTCCTTCAAAACTTATTTAGACCTAACACATTAATCTGCTATATTTTGTTCATGTATAGTCTTAATGTGATTGCGCACATTATGTGTCGAGTAATCATGCATAATGTAGGCAATATATATTTTGCAGGGAAGCATAGTGCTAGCATATGTCGGTTCATATTTCAGGATGATATATTCAGCATTTTCTTACAGTGTTTCGATGCTGCTCTCTCCTCAAAATGTAAACTGTTTCGATGCTACACCATATAATCTTTCTAACTTTTGTAACTTATACCTTTTGTTCAGATTCATAGAGATAGCGTGGAAACTAAATTGACTTCTAAAACTAATTGTACTAAGCTGTTCTCAATCATTTTTGACCGGGTTCACATTTTCCATCTATTAATTTTGTGGGGAAGTTTGCTTGAGGCACAGTTATATCTTTGAAAGTGGCATAAAAACATTCAGTTTATATCTTTGTGTGAGTAAGAAAACTGCGGGAGCCAGTGTTGGGTTCTCTTAAACATTCCAGGATCGGGCATATGCCATCATTTACTGTTATTTTGTTGTTGAGTTCTGGTTACTGACAATCCACGTAATGCGTAGGCAATTAATTATTAAATGCATGTTCGCAATCAAGAGAAGAGTAGGATAATGTCATCGTAGTCGGCGGCTACCATACCTGATAAATACTCCAACTGAAGGCACTAAGTTGGGTCCCGCTTGTGATAAGAAAATCAAACAACGATTTCTTGAAGTGCCTTCTGAATGTTGCGTGTTGAGCACCCTGGTGTTGAAATGAATGGTGGATCTTCTGCCCTTGGCTTCGAAAATTTGATTCATTCGTCCACTTCATTTTCTTTGTCAGAGCTCTTGTTTTTGCTATGCTATGGCTAGGCCGAACAAGGCATTAATGATAACTGAAATAAAAAGGACACACATACTGTCTCTTTTGAAGAAAATGTTGGAACTTTATTTGGTATAGTAGCAAGGAGGTGCAGTTGAGCACTTGTCGAAAAGAGAAGAGACACCGGTACTACAGCAAATGTGGAGGTGTTACAGTAGTTTCTGGATCTGTCCGAGGAATTGCCATGCTCTGTGGCTTTTGGATCTCACAGCTACAAATGTGGTTCCTGTATGGTGGTATGCGAGATCTCCATGCCAGGACCTCAGTTCTCCCTAGACATTCAACACTTCCATATAAGACATCCAGGAATGTTATCTTGGGTACTTCCTTGTCATCAAAATTTGTTTCATAATTGTCAAGGATGACACAATAATCGTTGCTGGTCACCCTCTGAAGGTATACAGGTCTATTTCTCCGCAAAAGAGCATTCGGGCTCTCACCAAACCTGGAGGTATTTGCTTGCACATGTAGTCCTGCAAATTTAACTGCTCTGCGCCAAAATTGAGCATTGAGGTTAGACTGTAGTAAGCCACCAATCATGTTTGCAGCTATGAAACATTGATTCATCCCCATGCAGAGCTTCATGGCAATTGGAACCAATTCAGGTTGTAACTCAGGATCCGCACTTCCAAATGTAAGCACCTTGAAGAAATACCAAAACGCTTCTGGGTTCAGATAGCTCAAGACAAGAGGTTGTGTTGTACCAAATTCTACTATTTTGCTAGATCGACTTGTGATTATTATCTTGCTCCCTGTTGAGATGTGATCAGCATACACTAGTAGAAAAACAGGCTTCCGGTGAGCCCCATAAGTCGCGAAGCTATAGGAACCGCGACTAATGGGACCTTTAGTCGCGGTTCGGGAGGCGAACCGCGACCAAAGGCCTGGGCCCAGGGCGCTCGGTGGCCAGCCGGTGCACGTGGGGGGCTTTAGTCGCGGTTGACCAGGCCAACCGCGACTAAAGGTGCCCGAAGGCCTTTAGTCGCGGTTGGCCAGGCCAACCGGGACTAAAGCCCCTCCCCTATATATACCCATCCAGCAGCCAACACTTAGCCATTTGGAGCCATTCTCTTCACAAACTTCACAAGTGGGTGTTAGGTTTGCTTTTGGTTCCTCTTATGCACATAAGGTGTTTGATGAAATGCCCCAAGAGCATGAAACAAACATGATATGAAGTGTTGGAGCCACACTTGAGCTTTCTCATTTATTTTTTCCTCCTCGATCGCGGTTAGCAACTTGAACCTTTGATGTGTCGTTGATAAAATATGCATGTGTGTGTAGTTCATTGTTTAATTTATATTGTTTGTAGCTAGTTAGTTTAACAAATGCATGATGGTTAATTATATATTTTATATTATATATTGTGCATGTGGCGGTTTTTTAGAAAACAGGAACTCAAAAGTGATATTCTATTTCCTTACCATTTTGGGTGAGTGTTTCTGTCTTGAGCACATTCTCTTTTGTTTACTCCATGCATGGTATGTGACTAATCGATGAGTTATGCATGACTGTGCATGTATCGTGTCCGTAGGTTCCACTGGATTCTTATGGTAATTCAATTTCACACCTCCACAGTTCTCGTCCACGACTCTCTGAATATGGATCCGACGCTTTGGGCCGACATGAGAAAAATGATGCAAAAGTAATTATTTTCATTCATTTGCGCTCTATATCGATCGGCCTATTTCGTTCATCATTTCCTAATATCAAGTAACTAATTAATAACTCTCTTGTTCATTTAATTTTCTTTGCCTCGTAGGGTTTGGAGACGGTTCGTAGATAAAAAGGTCGGTGAATTCAAAAAAGAGCTACAATTTAAAATGGCAGTGCGGACGACTGGGGATATTCAGCCACCGGGGACCAATCTATGTGGATACTATGTTTGTGAGAGGATCCGGAGATACTGCAATGAGCGGGACCAGAAGTGTGAGAACAACATCATGAGGAATAACCTCCGGAAGACGCTTAGTCCAGAAGCTCGCTTCCGACCACTTCAAGAGGAACTAGCTGGATGGTTGGCGAGGGAAGTCATCGATCCTAGAGGAGAACACCATTACGATGACGTAGAACTTCATATGCACTAAATTATGGATGGAAACTTGTTCAAAATTGTATATGGTCATCCGATATTGAATATATATTGTATATGGTCATCCGATATTGAATATATATTGTATATTCCTCTTGAATTCTTTTTGGTTCTAATTTCAAATTTGTTTGAAATTGTACATTCATATGCATGTATGTAGTACCGTAGAATATGTGAAACTCCTTCAAAATTAAAACCCAAAAGAAATAAAACAATACAAATTAAAAAGAAACCAGATTTAGGGGGAGGGGGGGGCTAAACCCTAAACCCTGCGGAGGCCTTTAGTCGCGGTTGGCCAGAAGAACCGCGACTAAAGGTCCTCCGCCCGGCGCCGCCTCGCGGCCCACGTGGACGGGCCTTTAGTCGCGGTTCGTAAGGAACCGCGACTAAAGGGGGGGGGGGCCTTTAGTCGCGCTACTTTGGTCGCGGTTGCGCAACCGCGACTAATGGCAGTTGCCAACCGCGACCAAAGACCCTTTTTCCACCAGTGATAAGCTAAATATAAGTTTCTCCATGTAGCCTCATCATTATCCTCTGACCGTTCGATGATAATTAGCATTGCTGCCTTTTCACTTGATACACTTTCTCTATGCTTGCTCACATGGACATCGCCCTTGAAATTCAGGCTTTGGTTTGCAAGATTGTCTTCACCGACCAACACAATTTGAGAGAAGAGACTGCGCACTCTTTCATGGCTGCAGACATGCGAAACTAGGGTGCTCTTCCCCACATGTATTGGACCAACAATTGGCAGGACCTGTACACTTTCTCTACCCGGAGGTTCTGTTTGCATCAAGAAATTCATGATCCTCGCAAACTCCATTTGGCGACCAAACATGCACCTGTCTAGGAACAGGTGTATACTGTAAGGTTGCCGGTACAACGGAGGATAGTTCTTGAGAAATGTGACGAACTCACTCACATCAACAATGATGATGTTCAAGTTGTTAAGCACTCGCTCCACTTCTTTCTCAACATTTGTATCACCAAAGGAGAGAAAGAGACGCTTGGCAGGATTGAATTTAGACAGGGAGAATGTGTGACTCACCGCAACGTCTTCTGTCATGTCCTTTCCATGGCCTTGGCTTCTGAAGCTGTCTAGGATATAATAACCTCTATACATCTCTTTCCTCAGTATGCTTAGCTGATATATCATCGCTTGGTTTGCAATATGCCTCCCCTCTGCCTCCTCGATGATGATACGAACCCGAAGCAGCAGCCGCTGCAGGGTCTGTAGCTTCTCTTCCATGTCCAGCGCCGCCGGCCGGTTCCAGTATTTGTCGACCAAGAAAGTTATGGACCGATTTTTTAGTTCACCCATAATTGCAGAGAGAACTGCTTCCATTGTTAGGAAAAATCTGTTGCAAGACTGACAAGACTTTGTGCTGTGTGGAGGTGACTTATTCGCTGAACGGCAAAGCTGGTGTATAGACTATCAACTACATACAGAGCGACTACAGACTGAATTTTGGCTGTCGTAAGTTTGCTTTTTTATGGAACGGACACATAGGATTTAGCGTCACTCCGATACAATTGTATGCTATAATAATGCTACTGATGAATGAAGAAATACTCTACATTTTCCTTGTTACTATGTTGCATGCATTCAAGCGGACGGAGTTAAATAATACTAGACCATGCTACAAACAGGGGCAACAATGTTGGATATATCACTCTCCATGTGCTTTGTTTCAGTTTCGGCAAAACAGCATTGTTTTCCTCTCCTCTCTTGAGACATCCGCTCTGCAGACATTCGAAGAATTTCATAGAAATATTAGACAGTCTAGTATTATTTTGTATAGATTTTTTTTTCGGTAAAAGGGGGCCACGCGGCTCCAATTTCGATTTCTGAAATTGAGATGACCTCTAGGTTCGTCATGTATACATCATCCATCTAAAGCTAGATAAACTTCCAGACTTTACCAAAATCGAACTATAAGAACGACTGTCTAACACAAGCATACAAGAAATAAAACATTATACCGTAGCACACACTCTCATAGACCCCAACCGGGTGATATACACACTGACCCCTGCGTCATCCCCCGCGTTGGGTGACACGGGCGGCAGGGCCGGTCCTTAGATTTTAGGGGCCCGGGGCGAATCCAAAAGTCAGGGCCCTTACTATTCACTATATAATGATCAATATTTGTAGTATATAGTAAGTATTACATACAATTTTTTAAGTGTATTCAAATTATTTATATCAACTCACTCAACTCATATGTCCATTAATTGATGCATTGACTGAAGTTGCATTTGCTTTTTGCGTATGGCACCCTCACTTCCTTTGGTAGCATCTACTAATTTGGAACTTAATTTGAAAGCCATATTTTGATCCGGACGTTTTTGGGATGCTTCTAATAACCAATGAATGGCAAGTGCTCTTCCTTGTTTAGATCCTATTTCAATCGAAATTTTTGAAACGCATCGACTGAAGTTGCATTTGCTTTTTTTTATTGAGCGAATGATGTTGCATTTAGTGGACCGGTCTTTTTCTTGACTAATGGACACACCTCTTTTAACCCATTCGTAGCTAATTAAGGGAAAAGCCCATTCTAGCTAAATAAGAACGCCAAGTTAAATAAAGGGGAAGGGCCCAAGATCCAAGCCCATATAACGATTCGTGGAGATAATGCTTCGTCCTCAACCATACGAGCGATAGGAAACCTCCTGCTACTCTAATGGCGTCGTCCCAAGATTTGTTCCAGCCGCAGGCAAGTGCATATGCATAGCTATCTGGGACATGGGGGCCCCTTGGATCCAGGGGCCCGGGGCGGCCGCCCCGCCTGCCCCCCCTCAGGGCCGGCCCTGACGGGCGGTTACCTACATCGCCACCGCCCGGACCATCCTCCCTCCCCGTCCTTCTCCCTGCCACCGCCGGCGTGCACCTAGGAAAAGCATAGGGCTGTTGGCGATGGCGGGCCTCCCTTATCGTGCACGTTAATGTGGGCTTGATCCACTACGCTGTCTCCTCTGGCCGGCTGCGGGGCTGGTCCGGGGCGGCCCGCTGGGATCTTGGGTGGGCGCCGGGGTGGCGGCCCCGGGCAGGCTGTGGTGCATCGCGCCCGGTAGCGGCATCACCCATGGTGCGGGTTAGAAGCGGTCAAGCTCCGGCCGGTGAAGCAGCTGGCGGCGGGGGAGACCCCAACGACTGTCGATCCGGACCCCTTGGCAGCACGACTGAGAGTGGCGGTGGCCGGCGGGCCATGATGCCCCCCAGGTGTCACTCCTCTACATCATGGTGGTTAGGGTTTTCTGCGATGATGGGAGTTGGAGGTGGAGGCCTCGTCGCCGAGTCAGTGGCTCTGTGATGGCCCCCTCCTCTGTCGGAGGTGGTCGGCCAGATGTTCCTGTGGTGAGTGGGGTGGTGCATCCGTCGGCGAAAACCGTGCTCTGACTCCGGTTTGGGCGGGCGAAGGCGGTGTATATGCACCGTTCTGTTGTCAAAGGCGTCACCATTACGGTCTACTTCAACTTTACTGGAGTTGCTTCCAGGGGAAACCCGAGACATGGATATCCAGGGCCGGACAACGGTGGTGCTACGAGGTCTGCCAAGGGTTGTGCAAAGTTCAACCTTGAAGATGGACCAACGGTCGATGGAGGTGGCGATTTCTTAAGCGGGAGAATGATAACCCCCAAGTGCAGGGGATCATCACAGTACAATTCGATAAGTATTTGAGTGTCAAACCCACGAGGAGCTGAAGGTAAACTATCTATTCTCTAAAGCCCTATAACCCACTTATTGCAAAGCTAGGAGATATGGTGTGTGTGTGTGAAGAGGTTTTACTAAAAATTATATATGCTAAAATTAAAATGCAAGAAGTAAAAGTAGTGCAAGAATAAGTAAAATGCAATAAAGTAAGATGCAATGAGATGAAGTGAAGTGGAGTAACTCGTGAGAGCAAGTGTTCAGGCAAATTGCTATTTCATTTGTGTGGTTGTCATAATTAGTGAAGCACGAAGATAGTCTTTTAGTTATTTCTTCTAGAGAGGAGCCATAGATAGGTGTAGCCATATACATGTGCAAGTACACCCCTAGTGATTGATCCTAAGGCTATCGGAATACGCAAACAAAGGAATTATTAAGACATGCATTTAACAATGTCCAACCACCGTTGTAAGTTTAAAGGTCCCCAAAATTCTACCTCCCGCTAACATGCATCAAAGAATCGGGACCGGATTTCTGACGCTCCCAATATCCCTCATCCTATCAACATGCAACGGTGATAACCTTATGCATCTCCTTGACATATGTGTGTACTCATATGTCAATATACATAAGACCATCATAGAAGATAACAAATACTTGTATGCAACCAACAAACTATCTAACAATTGACATGAATAATTCACTACTCAAACATCAACATAAAGATACAATAGGTCATGGGAAAAACAATATATTGCATCATACATCATGTTTGCCAAGAGATTACAGATGGGGATGATGAAGAGTTGCTGTAGATGTTGATGAAGATGATGAAGAAGTGCAACCAGTGGAGGAGATGGCGGTGAAGATCTCTGTGGCGGTGGCCACGGGAGGCGGTGGCACCCCGACGACGGTAGGAGGGCGGCGCCGGCAACAGGAGGGAAGCGGCCCCTTGCCCCTTCTTCTTCCTTGAACTTGGTGCTAGTATGGAGGAGGTTTTCCCTCTCCTTGGTGGCTGGTAAGGAGGAGGATTTTCGTCGCAATAGATGGGTGTTTCCAAAACAAGGGTTTCCCCTCAATATATAGAGGTGGAGATGCAATCTTGGCCATGTGATTGATGCCCCTTTGATCCAAAGGTTCTTGGGCACCTCTAAACATTCCTAAGACTCCCCTCTATACTTTACGAGTCCATAAAGTCGTGGCTTGGCCAAATCCATCAAATGTGGCAAGAGTTTGTGTCAATCACGTCACCAATTTTTGGGTTTACGAAACTGCCTCTGTACCCTTCAGTAATATCGCGACCACGGGAGCATCCATACTCCGATTCTTTATGTCAAATTAAAGATATGGAAATTCCCCACAACTTTGTCAATGAAACTTTTTCATTTGATGCTATCTTCGGGGGATCCCTAGGGCCATCTTTGAAAACAAGTTTGCAAGGACCTACTTCAGGAAACTCCAGATTTTACCATAATGATCGGTTTCCTTCAATATTTGCCTATTTCGTACACAACAAAGTTTAAAACAAGAAATTGTGCACTTTTGCAACTATTAATAGGTTAGTCCCAATAAATATAATAATGATGGGTTCGATGCATGGAAAACAAAAATTTTCTAAATGAAAGATGAATAAATCCAAGATCCAATCTATGCAAAATCTAAGATCTAATCTATGAGATCAGAGCAACGAGATAGATGTGAAACTAATCCTCGTAGATCCAAAGCCTTAATGAGATCAGATCTCGTGGTTGATGTAGACGATCCTTCCAGTGCTGCAAACCGACAGCACTTCCGTACTCGGTCACACGTACGGTGTCGATGACGTCCTTCCTCTCCCCGTTCCAGCGGGCAGCGGAGGTGGTAGATACCCTCGGAATCCCAACAGCATGACGGCGTGGTGGTGGAGGTGGAGGAGAAATTCCTGCAGGGCGTCGCCAAGCCTCCGTAGGAAGAAGGAGGAGGGAGAGAGGGGCGGCTAGAGTTTTGGGGAATCATGTGTTGCACCCCAAACCTCCTCTCCCTCTTATATAGGCGTGGGGGGCTTCCTTGGCCCCTCCTCCAAGCCCTAGGGTCGGCAAAAGGGGGGGGGGGACTTTCCCCCCAAGTTAAGTCGCTATTTTCAAGGGATTTGATCTTATCCACTTGATCCAGCCGCATGGGCCTTGGGGGGCTAGTGTGCCTGGCCCATGTGGGCCTATGTGACCCCATCCGGTCCATGTTGGTCGTCCGGGATAGGTGGGCCCCACTATGGTACCCTCCGGAACCTTCTAGAACCTCCGGTACAATACTGAAAAATCCCGAACTTTTCCGGTAACCCTGAAAATGACTTCCCATATATGAATCTTATTCTCCGGACTATTCCGGACCTCCTCGTGATGTCTTGGATCTCATCCGAGACTCCGAACAACATTCGTTCTCCATACCATATTCCATATCTACTATACGACATCAAACCTTAAGTGTGTCACCCTACGGTTCGTGAACTATGCGGACATGATCGAGACTCCTCTCCGACCAATAACCAATAGCGGGACCTGGAGATCCATAATGGCTCCCACACATTCACTGATAACTTAGTGATCGATTGAACCATTAACATACGATACCGATTCCCTTTGTCACGCGATACTTTACTTGTCCGAGGTTCGATCATCGGTATCTCCATACCTAGTTCAACCTCGTTACCAACAAGTACTCTTTACTCGTTACCGTGGTATGTCATCTCTTGTAACCTTGTCACATGCTTGCAAGCTAATTAGACGATATTGCACCGAGAGGGCCCAGAGTATATCTATCCGTCATCGGGATGGACAAATCCCACTCTTGATCCATATGCCTCACTCATACTTTCCGAGTACTTAATCCCATCTTTATAACCACCCATTTACGCAGTGGCATTTGATGTACTCAAAGTACCCTTCCGGTATAAGTTATTTACATGATCTCATGGTCAAAGGACTAGGTTACTATGTATCGAAAGCTTATAGCAAGATGGACTTAATGACTTGATCTTATGCTACGCTTATTTGGGTGTATGTCCATTATATCATTCACCCAATGACATGACCTTGTTATTAACAACATCCAATGTTCATGATCAGGAAACCATGATCATCTATTAATCAACAAGCTAGTTTTACGAGAGGCTTACTAGGGACTCTGGTTGTTTACACAACACACATGTATTAATGTTTCGGGTTAATACAATTATAGCATGGGGTGTAAACATTTATCACGAACACTAAGACATAATAATAACTAATTTACTATTGCCTCTCGGGCATATCTCCAATAGTCTCCCACTTGCACTAGAGTCAATAATCTAATTTACATTTGTAAAGATATAACACCTTGGCCTTCTGGTGCTTATCATGTTTTGCTCACGGGAGAGGTTTCAACCAACGAATCAGACATGCTCAGAAACGTATGTATTTTATAATTCATTTGCGTCTCCATGCATCACTCATTTTCCAAATGAGTCGGCATTATGTTCAGTCTTTTGGTGGAACCTATATGTCACTAATATTGTCACACACATTATAGCTTCAAAGTTTTGACACTATCGGAATTACACCAAGTTCTCAAAGAACTCCTCGACTCAAACACTCTCGGTCATTGTCAAAACAATGACATACTCTGCCTTTGTTTGTAGAATCCGTCACAATATTTAGAACTCATCTAAATCTACCATAGACTTCTTCTAGCTCATTGTGCTACCTTTTAATGAACACTTAGCCTAATTGAGATTGAAATTTATTTTTATATGTGACCAAACTAATATCGGTGCAATGCCTTACATCGATTTGTTTGTCATTACCTCATACAAAACTTTATACCCTTGGCTCTTCCAAAGTACTCAAGGATATTCTTACTGTTGCCCAATGATCATCACATAGATCATTCTGATATTTTCTCCTAACTCTTTAGAGCACAAGACATCTGATTGTGTACATATTATTCGTGATTTAAAAATCACTCATGTGTTTTTACTCATTGAGTGTCAAATACACTCAAGTCTTGTTAAACCTTCACATGGAAAAGAACACCTTCTTAATATTTTTATATTGAACTACTTCAATATTCATTCTATGTACTTTGATTTAAAGTTATTATGCGTTTCAATCTATTTTCATAGATCTTGACGCTAAATATGTTTCAGTCCATATCTTTTCATTGAAGTTAGTTCTCAATGAAACATTTTAATCACATCAAGTATATAATTACATCATTTATAATCAATGATATGTCATCCACATATAATATTATAACTATGTCTCAACGCTCTCACTTAATTTCTTGCAAATGCAAGCATCTTCAAGGATATTCCAACTCCGTGACACTTACTTCATCCAGTGAAGTTTGTATACCTATCTAGTATTCCACGGACTAGCAAAACTCTTGGTTTGTATCTAGTATACATCTTTTATACACACTTCTGTTAAGGAATGTTTTTCTGTCATCCTACTATCATATCTCATAAAAGAAATATGTAGCGATTACTAGAATAATCCACATAGACTATAAGCATCGCTAAGGAAGATCTAATCTTATCGCACTCAACTCTTTGAACTTTGTCGTAAACAACTTTTCGACAAGTCGAGCTTCTTCAAGGATATTCCATCCAAGTCCATCAATTTTATAGATCCATTTACTTTCAAAAAGTATTCACCTATCTTGGATTTCATGGCGCATAGCCATTTTAACGGAGTCAGGGCCCATCATAACTTCTTTGTATGTAGTTGGTTTATCATTGTTCAAAATCAATCCTTTGCCCACAAATCATTTATTTGATCACAAAGTAAACCACGTCTACAAGGTTCAATATGTACTTTGATCTCCATGACTATAACACTTTGTAGACATGGGATCCATGATCGTCGTGGCCGCTTCCGGAACCATTTCTGATGCTGCGCTACTCTGATCATCATGCTCAGGTTCATAAACCTTATCAAGTTCTATTGTCCTCCCACTCAAATACTTCGCTAGAAAACAATTTATTAGAAATAAGCAAGTAACATTAACAAATACTTTTGTCTTTGACTTCATAGTGGAAAGAATTCCCAGTTTGTTCTCTGGGACAACAACAAAGGCATTCATCCGGTTTTGGTTGTGAACTCATTTACTTATGCTATGCATACCAAAATTTAAGAAAGGACTATTAGGGTTTATACCCATGCCATAACTCGTATGGTGTCATTTCAACGGATTATGATGATGCTCTATTTAGTGTAAAAGCGGTAGTCTCTAAAGCATAATCCACAAAAATATAATGGCGTAATTTTATTTTATCTCATCATTAACCCAAAAAGGTTTGGATACGTCTCTCGGATAATTTATCACCACTATGATACTCCTAGAAACGTGAGTGTTAGAACAATTTCATGACTGTTTTTGATGTTCGCTAAAACACGTAATTCAAATATTTCGACCATGATCCAATCATAGATATTTGAATTTTCTATTACGATGATTTCCACTTCACGCTGAAATACATTTGAATCGATTCAAATGTTTCAAACTTCTTCCTTATTGAATATATCCTTATATATACACTCAATTCATTGTTGGAAGTTTTCATGAGGTAGAGGAATCTTCCGCACACAACTATGCCTAAGAACCATATACATCATCATGTATGTTTCCACTAAGCTAGTTACCCATTCAACTCTTGGCCTATGAACGGTGTTTTAGTCATTATCTTTAGAAGAGATTTGCAAGTGTCGAAACGATTCAAAAATCGAATGACTCCAATAATCCATTTGAATGGAGTTTCTTCATGCGTTCCTTTCTAACATGACCTAAATAGCGGTTCCACTAATAAGTGGAATTCACATCATTTGCCTTATGGCATTTTAGCGCCAGTGTTATGCATGTGTGTTTCACCATAAAGATTTGTAATAACCTATCCATCGTACATGGAATACTGTCATAATTTGAACAACTCATTGTTTTCATTTGACCAGAACAAAACAACAATTATAACGTTCTTTATTATAAATCTAAAGGGCAAGGTAGAATGCCAACGACAAACACAATAACACTTTATTTTGTTCCAGACGTGCATTCCTACCATATTCCTTGTCAGTCACTTATGCTATTATATTCTTGTATTGCATTGTTTCGTATGACACCTCATACCAATCAATATGGTACAAATACCCAAGAATTTCATTGTGTGACCAAACAAAGAATACATTCATAACATGTATATCATCTATATACACCTGAGCTAGACTTTCTAGTATTTTCTTTCTTTCTGCCAAATCTTTTGTAGTTTCTCTTTTAGCTTCCCTCATTTTCAGAAAACACTTCACCATCAATTACTTCTAGGTCCATTGGTTAAATACCTATAACCTTGAGGTTCTTACTTTGAAGTTGACCATCACATGACAAGTGTTCCAGATTTCACTATTAGTAACCTTTTAGTGTGATGAACAATTTCACTCATAATTTTTATCCATCAAATCATGACGTCTTTCCGAGACCATGTATGTACATGTTAGGCTCGTAAAGTTTAACCTAAGTATTCGCATGTGCAAATCTGGCTTGCACCCGTTGTATGCACACGTAGAATCTATAACACCTGATCATCACGTGATGCTTCGAAACGACGAGTCTTAGAAACGGTGCATACTAAGGATGATCACTTCATGGATATGCGAATATTGTTAGTGCCCAACTAGTTGGAGGATCGGGACGCCTAGCGTCTTCAACCTTCGTACATTCCCATAAAACTTATGAGTTTATGTAGTCTCACTAGATTATATTCTATAATCTTGCAATAAGGTCTTAGATATCACGTATATCTCATACCTCGCTTATTTCTGAAAACAAAATTTTCAGCTCCTTACATTTCAAACGGATTTGAACTTCAAGTTTCACGGAGACAAGATGATTTTAGGTACTAACTAAAACCATTGCTCTTTGAATCAACAACGTGAGGTTCCAAAAGTTTGCAATATGACTTAATCATTTCCCGATTCTTTAACAATACAGTACCAGTCTGTAAAGTTACTTGTCAGACTTAACAGTATTTCTATCTCAATTACAAGACTAGCGCATGGTAGATAACGGATGCCAATTCTACAATTTAATTCAAAATACTATTCAGACTATGTTCATGATAATTAGTTAAAGTTTTAATCTAATTACTAATAAACTCCCACTTAATACAACATCCCTCATAGTTGTTTAGTGGCACACGATCCATCATCACTACACCAAATCCGATCATCACGTGAGATGATGTAGCTTCAATGGTGAACATCAACATGTTGATCATATCATCCATATGACTCGTGTTCAACCTTTCGGTTTCCTGTGTTACGAGGCCATGTCTGCACATGCTAGGCTCGTCAAGCAAACCCAAGTATTTCCGCGTGTGCAACATGGCTTACACCCGTTGTATGTGAACGTAGAATCTATCACATCCGATCATCACGAGATGCTTCAAAATGACGAACTTTAGCAGCGGTGCATACGAGGGGAGAACACTTTATTATCTTGATATTAATGTGAGGGATCATCTTATAATGCTACCGTCGCGATCTAAGCAAGATAAGATGCATAAAGGATTAACATCACATGCAATTCAAAATATGTGATATGATATGGCCTTTCTTCTTATGCTTTTGATCTCCATCTCCAAAGCACATGAGCATGATCTCCATCATCACCAGCATTGCACCAAGGTCCATGGCGCCGCTTCATGGTTGTCCATCACTTATGGCTACTATAACAACTACTTGAAATAAAGCTATTACATGATGAATAGACACGCAGGTCTTAAGAAATTTAAAGACAACCATTAGGCTCCTGCCGGTTTCCAATACAATAATGAACATCTCATACATCAAACATAATCATCATCACATCATGGCCATATCACATCACCAAACCCTGCAAAAACAAGTTAGACGCCTCTAATTTGGTTTGAATATTTTACGTGGTTTAGGGTTTTCGAGTAAGATCCAATCTACCTACGAACATAAACCGCAACGGTGATACTAGTGTTGTCAATAGAAAGAGTAAATTGAATCTTAACTATGGTGAGAGAGACATACACCCGCAAAGCCACTTATGCAATACAAGTTGCATGTCAGGCGTGGAGCAAGTCTCATGAGACGCGGTCATGTAAAGTTAGCCCGGGCCGCTTCATCCCACCATCCCGCAAGATGCAAAGTACACATAAATAAAAACAACAAAAACATCAACGCCCACAAATCCAGTTTGTTCTACTTGTGCAACAAATCTATGCATAGACACGACTCTGATACCACTGATGGGTTCGATGCATGGAAAACAAAAATTTTCTATCGCAAAGACGAATAAATCCAAGATCCAATCTATGAAAAATCTAAGATCTAATCTATGAGATCAGAGCAACAAGATAGATGAGAAACTAACCCTCGTAGATCCAAATCCTTAACGAGATCAGATCTCATGGTTGATATAGACGATCCTTCCAGTGCTGCAAACCGGAAGCACTTCCGTACTCGGTCACACGTACGGTGTCGATGAAGTCCTTCCTCTCCCCTTTCCAACGTGCAGCGGAGGTGGTAGATCCCCTCGGGATCCCAGCAGCACGACGGCGTGGTGGTGGAGGTGGAGGAGAAATTCCTACAGGGCTTCACCAAGCCTGCGCAGGAAGAAGGAGGAGGGAGAGAGGGGCGGCTAGGGTTTTGGGGAATCATGTGGGTGGCGCCCAAACCTCCCCTCCCTCTTATATAGGCGTGGGGGCTGCCTTGGACCCTCCTACAAGCCCTAGGGTCGGCCAAAAGGGGGGGACTTTCCCCCCAAGTTAAGTCGTTATTTTCAAGGGATTTGATCTTATCCACTTGATCCAGCCGCATAGGCCTTGGGGGGCTGGTGTGCCTGGCCCATGTGGGCCTATGTGACCCCATCCGGTCCATGTTGGTCGTTCGGGATAGGTGGGCCCCACTATGGTACCCTCCGGAACCTTCTAGAACCTCCGGTACAATACCGAAGAATCCCGAACTTTTCCGGTAACCCTGAAAATGACTTCCCATATATGAATCTTATTCTCCGGACTATTCCGGACCTCCTCGTGATGTCTTGGATCTCATCCGAGACTCCGAACAACATTCGTTCTCCATACCATATTCCATATCTACTATACGACATCAAACCTTAAGTGTGTCACCCTACGGTTCGTGAACTATGCGGACATGATCGAGACTCCTCTCCGACCACTAACCAATAGCGGGACCTGGAGATCCATAATGGCTCCCACACATTCAGCGATAACTTAGTGATCGATTGAACCATTAACATACAATACCGATTCCCTTTGTCACGCGATACTTTACTTGTCCGAGGTTCAACCTCGTTACCGACAAGTACTCTTTACTCGTTACCGTGGTATGTCATCTCTTGTGACCTTGTCACATGCTTGCAAGCTAATTAGACGACATTCCACCGAGAGGGCCTGATGACGCGTAAAGCACATGCCCGTTGGGAACCCCAAGTGGAAGGTGTGATGCGTACAGCAGCGAGTTTCCCTTAGTAAGAAACCAAGGTTTATAGAACCAGTAGGAGTCAAGGGCCACGTGAAGGTCGTTGGTAACGGAGTGTAGTGCGGCGCAACACCAGGGATTCCGGCGCCAACGTGGAACCTGCACAACACAATCAAAATACTTTGCCCCAACGTAACAGTGAGGTTGTCAATCTCACCGGCTTGCTGTAAACAAAGGATTAAATGTATAGTGTGGAAGATGATGTTTGTTTGCGAAGAACAGTAGAGAACAATGATTGCAGTAGATTGTATTCAGATGTAAAGAATGGACCGGGGTCGACAGTTCACTAGTGGTGTCTCTCCCATAAGATAAATAGCATGCTGGGTGAACAAATTACAGTTGGGCAATTGACAAATAGAGATGCATACATATCATGATGATTACTATGAGATTTAATCAGGGCATTACGACAAAGTACATAGACCGCTATCCAACATGCATCTATGCCTAAAAAGTCCACCTTCGGGTTAGCATCCGCACCCCTTCCAGTATTAAGTTGCAAACAACAGACAATTGCATTAAGTATGGTGCGTAATGTAATCAACTCAAATATCCTTAGACAAAGCATTGATGTTTTATCCCTAGTGGCAACAGCACATCCACAACCTTAGAACTTTCTGTCACTGTCCCAGATTCAATGGAGGCATGAACCCACTATCGAGCATAAATACTCCCTCTTGGAGTCACAAGTATCAACTTGGCCAGAGCCTCTACTAGCAACGGAGAGCATGCAAGAACATAAACAACACATATATGATAGATTGATAATCAACTTGACATAGTATTCAATATTCATCGGATCCCAACAAACACAACATGTAGCATTACAAATAGATGATCTTGATCATGATAGGCAGCTCACAAGATCTAACATGATAGCACAATGAGGAGAAGACAACCATCTAGCTACTGCTATGGACCCATAGTCCAAGGATGAACTACTCACGCATCAATCCGGAGGCGGGCATGATGATGTAGAGCCCTCCGGTGATGATTCCCCTCTCCGGCAGGGTGCCGGAGGCGATCTCCTGAATCCCCCGAGATGGGATTGGCGGCGGCGGCGTCTCTGGAACTTTTTCCGTATCGTGGCTCTCGGTAATAGGGTTTTCGCGACGGAGAGTTTAAGTAGGCGAAAGGGCAGGGTCGGTGGAGGCACGAGGGCCCCACACCATAGGCCGGCGCGGGCCCCATGCTGGCCGCGCCGCCCTATGGTTACGGCCCCTCGTGGCCCCACTTCGTATGCTCTTCGGTCTTCTGGAAGCTCCGTGAAAAAATAAGACCCTGGGCGTTGATTTCGTCCAATTCCGAGAATATTTCCTTTGTAGGATTTCTATACCCAAAAACAGCAGAAAACAGCAACTGGCTCTTCGGCATCTCGTTAATTGGTTAGTGCTAGAAAATGCATAATAATGATGTAAAGTGTGTATAAAACATGTGAGTATTGTCATAAAACTAGCATGGAACATAAGAAATTATGGATACGTTTGAGACGTATCAAGCATCCCCAAGCTTAGTTCCTACTCGCCCTCGAGTAGGTAAACGATAACAAGGATAATTTCTTAAGTGACATGCTACCAACATGATCTTGATCAATACTATTGTAAAGCATATGAAGTGAATGAAGTGATTCGAAGCAATGGTAAAGACAATGATTAAACAACTGAAGCATATAACAAAGACTTTTCATGAATAGTACTTTCAAGACAAGCATCAATAAGACTTGCATAGGAGTTAACTCATAAAGCAATAAATTCTTAGTAGAAAGTTTTGAAGCAACACAAAGGAAGATATAAGTTTCAGCAGTTGCTTTCAACTTCAACATGTATATCTCATGGATAATTGTCAACACAAAGTAATATGATGAATGCAAATAAGCAAGTATGAATGAATCAATGCACACAGTTGACACAAGTGTTTGCTTCTAAGATAGAAAGAAGTAGGTAAACTGACTCAACATAAAGTAAAAGAATGGCCCTTTGCAGAGGGAAGCATGGATTACTATTTTTGTGCTAGAGCTTTTATTTTAAAAACATAGAAACAATTTTGTCAACGGTAGTAATAATTCATATGTGTTATGTATAAGACATCCTATAAGTTGCAAGCCTCATGCATAGAATACCAATAGTGCTCGCACCTTGTCCTAATTAGCTTGGATTTACATGGATTATCATTGCATGACATATGTTTCAACCAAGTGTCACAAAGGGGTACCTCTATGCCGCCTGTACAAAGGTCCAAGGAGATAGATCGCATTTGATTTCTCGTTTTTGATAGATCTCAACTTAGACATCCATACCGGGACAACATAGAAAACAGATAATGGACTCCTCTTTAATGCATAAGCATTCAACAATAGATAATATTCTCATAAGAGGTTGAGGATTAGTGTCCAAACTGAAACTTCCACCATAATTCATGGCTTTAGTTAGCGGCCCAATGTTCTTCTCTAACAATATGCATACTCAAACCATTTGATCATGATAAATCACCCTTACTTCAGACAAGACGAACATGCATAGCAACTCACATGATATTCAACAAAGGTGTAAAAAGTTGATGGCGTCCCCAGAAACATGGTTACCGCTCAACAAGCAACTTATAAGAAATAAGATACATAGCAACATATTCAATACCACAATAGTTTTTAAGCTATTTTACCATGAGCTATGTATTGCAAAGACAAAGAATGAAATTTTAAAGGTAGCACTCAAGTAATTTACTTTGGAATGGCAGAGAAATACCACATGGTAGGTAGGTATAGTGGACACAAATGGCATAGTTTTTGGCTCAAGGTTTTGGATGCACGAGAAGTATTTCCTCTCAGTACAAGGCTTTGGCTAGCAAGGTTGTTTGAAGCAAACACAAGTATGAACTGGTACAACAAAACTTACATAAGAACATATTGCAAGCATTATAGGACTCTACACTGTCTTCCTTGTTGTTCAAACACTTCACCAGAAAATATCTAGACTCTAGAGAGACCAATCATGCAAACCAAATTTCAACAAGCTCTATGGTAGTTCTTCATTAATAGGTGCAAAGTACATGATGCAAGAGCTTAAACATGATCTATTTGAGCACAAAAATTGCCAAGTATCAAATTATTCAAGACAATATACCAATTACCACATGAAGCATTTTCTGTTTCCAGCCATATAACAATGAACGAAGCAGTTTCAACCTTCACCATGAACATTAAAGGTAAAGCTAAGAACACCAGTGTTCATATGAACGAGCGGAGGGTGTCTCTCTCCCACACAAAGAATGCTAGGATCCGAGTTTATTCAAACAAAAATAAAAATAAAAGCAAACAGACGCTCCAAATAAAGCACATAAGATGTGACTGACTAAAAATATAGTTTCACTAGAGGTGACCTGATAAGTTGTCGATGAAGAAGGGGGTGCCTTGGGCATCCCCAAGCTTAGATGCTTGAGTATTCTTGAAATATTCAGGGATGAACCACGGGGGCATCCCCAAGCTTAGACTTTTCACTCTTCTTGATCATAGTATATCATCCTCCTCTCTTGATCCTTGAAAACTTCCTCCACACCAAACTCAAAACAAACTCATTAGAGGGTTAGTGCATAATCAAAAATTCACATATTCAGAGGTGACATAATCATTATTAACACTTCTGGACATTGCAAAAATCTACTGAAAGTTAATGGAACAAAGAAATCCATCAAACATAGCAAAACAGGCAATGCGAAATAAAAGGCAGAATCTGTCAAAATAGAACAGTCCGTAAATATGAATTTTTCTGGGGCACTTAACTTGCTCAGATGAAAAAGCTCAAATTGAATGAAAGTTGCGCACATATCTGAGGATCATGCACGTAAATTGGCAGATTTTTCTGAGTTACCTACAGACGGGGCTGCTCAATTTCGTGACAGTAAGAAATCTGTTTCTGCACAGTAATCCAAATCTAGTATCAACCCTACTATCAAAGACTTTACTTGGCACAACAATGCAATAAAATAAAGATAAGGAGAGGTTGCTACAGTATTAACAACTTCCAAGACTCAAATATAAAAAAAAAGTGCAGAAGTAAAATAATGGGTTGTCTCCCATAAGCGCTTTTCTTTAACGCCTTTCAGCTAGGCGCAGAAAGTGTGAACCAAGTATTATCAAGAGATGACGCATCAACATCATAATTTGTTCTAATAATAGAATCAAAAGGTAACTTCATTCTCTTTCTAGGGAAGTGTTCCATACCTTTCTTGAGAGGAAATTGATACTTAATATTCCCTTCCTTCATATCAATAATAGCACCAACAGTTCGAAGAAAAGGTCTTCCCAAAATAATGGGACAAGATGCATTGCATTCAATATCCAAGACAACAAAATCAACGGGGACAAGGTTATTGTTAACCGTAATGTGAACATTATCAATCCTCCCCAAAGGTTTCTTTATAGAACTATCAGCAAGATTAACATCCAAATAACAATTTTTCAATGGTGGCAAGTCAAGCATATTATAGATTTTCTTAGGCATAACAGAAATACTTGCACCAAGATCACATAAAGCATTACAATCAAAATCATTGACCTTCATCTTAATGATGGGCTTCCAACCATCTTCCAACTTCCTAGGAATAGAAGTTTCAAGTTTTAATTTCTCTTCTCTAGTTTTAATGAGAGCATTTGTAATATGTTTTGTAAAGGCCAAATTTATAGCACTAGCATTAGGACTTCTAGCAAGTTTTTGTAAGAACTTAATAACTTCAGAGATATGACAATCATCAAAATCTAAACCATTATGATCTACAGCAATGGGATCATTGTCCCCAATATTTTGAAAAATTTCAGCAGTTTTAGCAGTTTCAGGCAGTTTTGCACGCTTTGCATTAGGAGTAGAAACATTGCCAACACCAATTATTTTACCATTGATAGTAGGAGGTTTAGCAACATGTGAAGCATCATCATTACTAGTGGTGGTAATAGTCCAAACTTTAGCTACATTATTCTCTTTAGCAAGTTTTTCTTTTTCTTCTCTTTCCCACCTAGCATGCAATTCAGCCATTAATCTAATATTTTCATTAATTCGAACTTGGATGGCGTTTGCTATAGTAGCAATTTTGTTATCATTATCCTCAGGTTTAGCAGCCATTTTATTAATTAAGGAAGATTGTGACTCAGACATGTATGAGATTCGGTTTTCAGCATTTGAAAGCTTAGTTTGCAAACCAGAAATCTCCATATTCAAATTTTCAAGTTGATTCCCTATATTTTTGAACAAGGCAGATTGTTCATTCATAGTTTTAGTAAACAATTGATTTTGCTCATATTGTGATTGCATAAAGCTCTTAGTAGCTCTTTCAATTTCTAGCATCTTTTCCTCATTAGGCAAAATAGATCTACCATAAGAATTACCATTAGGATTACCACTAGCAGGATATGGCCTATAGTTGTTACCAGAATTATTCCTATAAGCATTGTTGTTGAAATTATTACTTTTAATGAAGTTCACATCAACATGTTCTTCTTGGGCAACCAATGAAGCTAAAGGAACATTATTAGGATCAACATTAGATCTACCATTCACAAGCATATACATAATAGCATCAATCTTATCATTCAAGGAAGATGTTTCTTCAACAGAATTTACCTTCTTACCTTGTGGAGTCCTTTCTGTGTGCCATTCAGAGTAATTAATCATCGTATCATCAAGAAGCTTTGTTGCGGCGCCTAAGGTGATGGACATAAAAGTACCTCCAGCAGCTGAATCCAATAGGTTCCGCGAAGAAAAATTCAGTCCTGCATAAAAGGTTTGGATGATCATCCAAGTAGTTAGTCCATGGGTAGGGAAATTCTTTACCAAAGATTTCATTCTTTCCCATGCTTGAGCAACATGTTCATTATCCAATTGCTTAAAATTCATAATGCTACTTCTCAAAGATATAATTTTAGCAGGAGGATAATATCTACCAATAAAGGCATCTTTACATTTAGTCCATGAATCAATACTATTCTTAGGCAAAGATAGCAACCAATCTTTAGCTCTTCCTCTTAAGGAGAAAGGAAACAATTTCAGTTTTATAATGTCTCCATCTATATCCTTATACTTTTGCATTTCACAAAGTTCAACAAAATTATTAAGATGGGCAGCAGCATCATCAGAACTAACACCAGAAAATTGCTCTCTCATAACAAGATTTAGTAAAGCAGGTTTAATTTCATAAAATTCTGCTGTAGTAGCAGGTGGAGCAATAGGTGTGCATAGGAAATCATTATTATTTGTGCTAGTGAAGTCACACAACTTAGTATTCTCAGGAGTACCCATTTTAGCAGTAATAAAAACAAGTAAAGCAAACTAAATTAAGTAAAGTAAAACTAGTAACTAATTTTTTTGTGTTTTTGATATAAGAAGCAAACAAGACAAATGAAATAAAGTAAAGCAACTAACTTTTTTTGTGTTTTTGATATAAAGAAAGCAAACAAAACAGAAAATAAAATAAAGTAAAGCAAGACAATAACAAAGTAAAGAGATTGGATGTGAGAGACTCCCCTTGCAGCGTGTCTTGATCTCCCCGGCAACGGCGCCAGAAATTTAGCTTGATGACGCGTAAAGCACACGCCCGTTGGGAACCCCAAGTGGAAGGTGTGATGCGTACAACAACAAGTTTCCCTCAGTAAGAAACCAAGGTTTATCGAACCAGTAGGAGTCAAGGGCCACGTGAAGGTCGTTGGTGACGGAGTGTAGTGCGGCGTAACACCAGGGATTCCGGCGCCAACGTGGAACCTGCACAACACAATCAAAATACTTTGCCCCAACGTAACAGTGAGGTTGTCAATCTCACCGGCTTGCTGTAAATAAAGGATTAAATGTATAGTGTGGAAGATGATGTTTGTTTGCGAAGAACAGTAGAGAACAATGATTGCAGTAGATTGTATTCAGATGTAAAGAATGGACCGGGGTTGACAGTTCACTAGTGGTGTCTCTCCCATAAGATAAATAGCATGTTGGGTGAACAAATTACAGTTGGGCAATTGACAAATAGAGATGCATACATATCATGATGATTACTATGAGATTTAATCAGGGCATTACGACAAAGTACATAGACCGCTATCCAGCATGCATCTATGCCTAAAAAGTCCACCTTCGGGTTAGCATCCGCACCCCTTCCAGTATTAAGTTGCAAACAACAGACAATTGCATTAAGTATGGTGCGTAATGTAATCAACACAAATATCCTTAGACAAAGCATTGATGTTTTATCCCTAGTGGCAACAGCACATCCACAACCTTAGAACTTTCTCACACCGTCCTGCATTCAATGGAGGCATGAACCCACTATCGAGCATAAATACTCCCTCTTGGAGTCACAAGTATCAACTTGGCCAGAGCCTCTACTAGCAACGGAGAGCATGCAAGAACATAAACAACACATATATGATAGATTGATAATCAACTTGACATAGTATTCAATATTCATCGGATCCCAACAAACACAACATGTAGCATTACAAATAGATGATCTTGATCATGATAGGCAGCTCACAAGATCTAACATGATAGCACAATGAGGAGAAGACAACCATCTAGCTACTGCTATGGGCCCATAGTCCAAGGATGAACTACTCACGCATCAATCCGGAGGCGGGCATGATGATGTAGAGCCCTCCGGTAATGATTCCCCTCTCCGGCAGGGTGCCGGAGGCGATCTCCTGAATCCCCCGAGATGGGATTGGCGATGGCGGTGTCTCTGGAACTTTTTCCGTATCGTGGCTCTCGGTAATAGGGTTTTTGCGACGGAGAGTTTAAGTAGGCGGAAGGGCAGGGTCGGTGGAGGCACGAGGGCCCCACACCATAGGCCGGCGCGGGCCCCATGCTGGCCGCGCTGCCCTATGGTTACGGCCCCTCGTGGCCCCACTTCGTATGCTCTTCGGTCTTCTGGAAGCTCCGTGGAAAAATAAGACCCTGTGCGTTGATTTCGTCCAATTCCGAGAATATTTCCTTTGTAGGATTTCTGAAACCAAAAATAGCAGAAAACAACAACTGGCTCTTCGGCATCTCGTTAATAGGTTAGTGCCGGAAAATGCATAATAATGATGTAAAGTGTGTATAAAATATGTGAGTATTGTCATAAAACTAGCATGGAACATAAGAAATTATGGATACGTTTGAGACGTATCAGGGCCCAGAGTATATCTATCCATCATCGGGATGGACAAATCCAACTCTTGATCCATATGCCTCAACTCATACTTTCCGAGTACTTAATCCCATCTTTATAACCACCCATTTACGAAGTGGCATCTTATGTAATCAAAGTACCCTTCCGGTATAAGTGATTTACATGATCTCATGGTCAAAGGACTAGGTTACTATGTATCGAAAGCTTATAGCAAGATGAACTTAATGACTTGATCTTATGCTACGCTTATTTAGGTGTATGTCCATTATATCATTCACCCAATGACATAACCTTGTTATTAACAACATCCAATGTTCATGATCAGGAAACCATGATCATCTATTAATCAACAAGCTAGTTTTACGAGAGGCTTACTAGGGACTCTGGTTGTTTACACAACACACATGTATTAATGTTTCCGGTTAATACAATTATAGCATGAGGTGTAAACATTTATCATGAACACTAAGACATAACAATAACTAATTTATTATTGCCTCTCGGGCATATCTCCAACAAATAAAGTTGCAATATAATAAAGACTTTAGTGCAATAAACTACAAGGTTCATGTATGTATTTTACATTCATCAGCAAGTTCCACAACCACTTCACAAGCTCCACGAAGGATAAGCCCGGACCTCTTCACAATCTTCCACAAAGAGGTCACCGGAGCACCAACCGCCAAGCCAACTAGGAGGTCACCCCTCCAAGAGTAACAAGCTCACGGTCTTTCACTCGAACTAATCGTAATGGAGGGCTCAACACTTATGGAAGAATGCAAAAGCAAGAACACCAAAGGTGTTCAAATCCTTCACACTCAAATCCCACCAAAGCAACAAATTCTAGGGGGGAATTAGAGAGGAAGAACAATCAAGGAAGTCAACAAATGACTCCAAGATCTAGATCCCAAGAGTTCCCCTCACAAAGTGGAGGAATGGATTGGTGGATTTGTAGATCTAGATCTCCTGTTTCAAATCCCTCAAGAAGAAGCAAGAATCATGGGAGGGATAGAGACGAAGCAAGCTTTTGAGGTTCAACAATGGAGTAGGAGAGAGAGCAAATATAATGGTTGACCTTACCTCCTCAAGGAGGAAGAAAGGGTATATATAGTCCAGGAAGAAAACTAGTTGTTTGGGGTAGATTCGGGCAACCCGGTATGAGGCCGGGCCAGGTGTCGGGCCACCTGGCAGCCCAGCCGACAGGCCGGGCCATGTGTTGGGCTGGCCGGCAGCAGCACTCGGCATGCCGGGCCAGATGTCGGGCTGACCGGCAACAGCACCCGGTAGGCCGGGCTACATGCCGGGTTACATGAACACCTCAAATAGCGATTTTTCTCCGAGAACTAAAAGCTCTTCTCACGATGTTCCCGAACTCCGATTGAGATAAAACCAATTTTGTTGGAAAGATAACGAAGAAATATTGAGACTCCTCATGAAATATTTTTAGATGATTTTAGAGAGGGATCCTCACAACATCAAGAAACGGTAAAGACGTCCAAACTCGAAAACACAATAGAAGATGCATACGGATTCCGTTTTCGATGAACTTGGGCTTGTTGAAAAGCTAGCAACAAGCTCAAGAACCTCACATAGAGAAACACCAAGAAGCAACAAGAATATACGGATGCAAAGGATTGAGCTCCCTAAGACGATGCGATCAAGTTACCCAACCGAAAACCCCTCTTGATAGTGCGACCATCTATCCTATAACCCGGTCTCCCAACAACCACCTTGAGACCGGTAAAAGGAAAACCTAGCAATGCCATACCTTTACCTTGCGCATCCCACTTGATATTGATGACAACGCTTCAAGCCCCACTCAAGCCGGAATCCCTCACTTGATCGTTGTTGCTTTGTGAAGACTCACAATTGCTCCCCCCATACACTCTATGGGATAGCTCCATTAAGGCACATCTTCACATGTCCATTATCACCAAATGGAAGACAAGATTCAAGCATGGTATCTTCGATATGCTCATCTTGAACTTGCCCTTCTCAACCTTGATGCCATCCTCCATTGGGCTATATGAGATCATACTCTTGATGCACGCCCATAGCAAGATACCTAACCCACATAGACAACACAAATGCACATATATAGTGGGTTAGCTCATGAAGCATAATTGACAAGGCTTACCATACCACAAGATCACATGATCCAAAGTGGTACACTATTTATGCTTCATGTGTTGACCAACTTGAATTCAGTATTCACTCTTAGTCTTGGTCAACTTTGTATCTCTTCATGCTCTATCATAATACCTTGATCATTCATTGCTTAACACATAGGCTAGAGCATGGCTAACTTGAGTTTCACAGAAGAACTCCATCTTTATTTCTTCTTCTTGATCATATCATATTCTTATTTCAAATCGATGATATTGATGCCAATACCAAAGGTATAACATTATATTCATGGCATCCACACTTGAATCCAACATATGGACTTTAAGAAATACCTATGGAATATTCCTTCATATAGAGATAATGAAAATATTAGTCCATAGAGGATTGTCATTAATTACCAAAAAACACACCGAGGGGCAATGTGCCCTTACACTAAGCACCAGTAGCGCTTGAATCAACAAGAGTATGTAGAACATTAAGGCAACCAGAGGAGCACAACCAGATGAGCATGACCATGACCAACGAGTGAGCTATAACCACTACAAAACAAATGAACCAGAACCCTAGCACCAGTTCATCCATCATATGCAACAGTATGAATTCTTCAATCCACACTAGCAAAACTTATAGTCAGGGAGCCAATAGACGAGAGCATGTACAACAAAACCAGTAGCTAAGTAGGATACAAGCAAATCATTAGCATCATGGTATAACACTAGTGGATAACAAAATCGAGTCAAGCAGATCATCACAACAAATTGGTAAAGAGACACAATGAACAAGAACATGAGGAACTGGAGCATAACCTAACCCGGGAGCCTTAGCTAGTAGCCACTAGAGTAGAACTGGAAGGATGGACAAAGGAGGAGAAGAAGGGAGCACCTGGAGCAGTAGAGGTCGACTGCACAGCGGCACAGGAGGGTCATAGCGGTGCCACCTACGCCAAGCCGCAACCCGACGACGCGCCTATCAGCGCATCTCCCCGCCACTGATACGTTGCAAACGTATCTATAATTTTTGATGCTCCAAGCTTTTTTTTATACCAATTTCTATATTTTTTTACACTTCGTGGCACTTTTATGTATTTTCCGGAACTAACCTATTGACAAGATGCCACAGCACCAGTTCCCTGTTTTCTGCTGTTTTGTATTTCAGAAAAGTTGTACAGGAAATATTCTCGGAATTGGACGAAAAAAAAGCCAAACCTTATATTTTTCCCGATACGAAGACGAAGTCTAGAGCAGAGATGGAGGAGGGCCAGAGAGGGGCCACACCATGCCTTGGCGCGGCCCACCCCTGGCCGCTCTTAGGGGTGGTGTGGGGCCCTCGGGCGCCCACTGACCAGCACTTCCGCCTATAAGATGCCTCCCGACGCGAAAACCCTAAATCAACAAGCCTCCGCCCACGAAAAGTTATGTAGCTCCGCCTCCATCGAAGACAAGTTTCGGGGGACAAAATTCTCTGTTCTGGCACCCTGCCGCGACGGGGAATTGCCCCCGGAGCCATCTCCATCGACTCCACCGCCATCTTCATCGCTATTGCTGCCTCCCATGATGAGGAGGGGGTAGTTCTCCCCCGAGGCTGAGGGCTTTACCAGTAGCTATGTGGTTAATCTCTCTCTCTCCCATGATATGATTTTTATGTGATCGTGAGCTTTGTAATCTAGTTCAATAAGTAGATGTTATTCTTCAACTATTATGCTACTCAAGTGGTTTTATTATGTGATCTCGGGGGACACCTTGTCCCACGGTGTGAAGGTGACGGTGTGCATACCGTGTGTGTCTCAATACTTATGAATTGTGGTTTCTTGTTAGTACCATCTTTGTATGCTCAAAGTGATAGCGTGGGGCATCCATAGATTGGGAATGCGAACTTTAAGGAGTGCTTATGCAACCCTACGCAGTGAAATTGTGTTTGTTATCAAACCGGAGAGTGGTTCAGAGTAGCATAGTGAAGAGATAATATTTATGTATTAAATTATGATATCATTGTTGAGAGTGTCCACTAGTGAAAGTATGGTCCCTAGGCCTTGTTTCTAAGCATTGAAACACTGTTTACAACCAGTTTTGCTACATGTTTGCTTGCTGCCATTTCTATTTCAGATTGCAATTACCACTCATAATCATTCATATTACTTTATTTCACTATCTCTTCACCGAACTAGTGCACATATAAACTTGACACGCGTATTGGGTGTGTTGGGGACACAAGAGACTTCTTGTATCGTAATTGCAGGGTTGCTTGAGAGGGATATCTTTGACCTCTACCTCCCTGAGTTCGATAAACCTTGGGTGATCCACTTAAAGGAACCTTGCTGTTGTTCTATAAACCTCTGCACTTGGAGGCCCAACACTATCTACATGAATAGAAGCGTGCGTAGACATCAGCCACCACCAGCGTCGAGGAGCCCCACTACATCCCCGACGATGAAGCGCACCACCACCCAACCGAAACCCTAGATACAGGTAGGGATGCGCGTGAGTAGTTGAGGATGCGTCCGTCAAATCGATGTGGACCAGACGATGGAGCAGCAAGTGGAATGTCGAACACGACACGAAATGACGGCCACAGTGGCCGGAGTCGACCGGAGGAAGGCGATGACAACGAGGGTGATTTGACATCGCGGGAGCCATAGAGGGGAATTAGGGTTAGGGTTTTTCCGTCGCGCGGTTTCTCTAGTTGGTTGGTTTGGCCAGTGGGCCCAAAAGGGCATTTAGTATTTTCCAAAACCCAATATATCCTGAAAATCCCAAACAAAAATCCAAAAATGAAATAAAAATAGGGAACATAATATATCAATTATTATGTATTACAATTTAGGGATTTCTATTTTCGTGCCCTCGGGTCCTTAGTTGTGCTCAGTTTTCCCCAGCTCCTTAGTTTTTCCTCAGTTTTACCCAAGCCTTTGTCTGAAACCATCACACGTGATGTAACGGCCGGTTGCCCGACGGTTGACCGTTATCTTCTGACTAGTGGGGCCATGTAGAGCCCGCAAAGACACGTCAGACCATCCATCTTTGTTTGACCGTAAGCATCGCTGTATCCCTGACCAAAACGCGAACGAGTGGGGCTTGGTATATCGAATGACAAGTGGGGCCATGACGCTGATACAAGGGGCAATACACGGGTAGGATTAGATTTTTAAACGGAGCTCTACAGCGATGGCACGGAGGAGGTGGCATGCGGGGTGCCGAGATGAGATCGACGTCCACAAAGAACTGCATGAGGCGAGACCAGACCCATTAGATAGATATGAACTAGACGCGTTTAACCATGCAAAGAAGAGAAGAAATGGTCGACGACATCGACGACTACCTCAAAACTTTGACTGACCGTGTCGGACACAAATGCGAGCAATGTAGAGAAAACCAGTGTCTCTCCTTTCTGGCGTGTATAGGTGGGTGCTAGGTGAGTGTGGTGGCGAAAGGAAAGACCTCGCGGTGGTCTGTGGCGTCCAACATAGCGGGTCGGCGTGGCCGTGCCCACAGCGGCGTGCATGCATGTTCGGCATTGGCATCAGCATGTACGTTCGGCATTGGCCTCGGCGGTATCTCTGGTGTGTCAGTGATCGAATGAGGGGACGGGATTTAGGGTGCATCCCGACGTTGACCTAGCAGTGGCGGCGAGCATAGCCGTTCTGACCATGCCGATATCGGCATCGGCATCGTTTGGAGGCTGTGGTGCTCGAATCAAGGTGGGATTTGTTTCTTGTAGGACAAAATGAATTTGAAACAAGTTTCATGTTGAAGGTTAGGTAACGAAAGTTTGTAACTATCCCAAAATTATACTAGCGCCATGGTGAGGTTCTTTTTGATAGAGCTATACGGTTGGGCAAACTTTTTTGACACTTTTTAGATAGGGTTCCTTGTTGTTACACGTATGGCATCATGTATGGAAAATTTGGGGTCATTTGGAGATGTTCGAAAAAATCACTTTGCTTAAGCGCATGCCGTTTCGTCTCGCTGAAACCAGCTTTTCTAACAAGGTGATTTTTTCTACCTTCTCTAAATAACCTCAAATTTCATACAGCTGATCTTCTATACATAAATTGATAGATTGTTTCGTTTTTACATTTTTCGAACTTTTTATTTCCCTTTATAATACCAATTGATTTTCAGGTCAAAACCTCGAAAAAAAGTATCATGTATGGCATCATTTTCACCCTAAATTTCAAATTTTTTGAAACTTTCCCTTTTAGATATTCCTTGTTGTTATAGGTATGGCATCATGAGAGGTCTCACTGAAACCAGCTTTTGTAACAAATTAGGTTTTTTCTACCTTCTCTAAATGACCTCAAAAATCATACGTGATAGGTTTATCATTCTATACAAAGATAGGTAATGTCTACAAGAAATCGGTGATGGTTTATCATTTTTTGCGTGAAAAGTAATGGCTACAAGAAATCGGTGATGGTTTATCATTTTTTGCGTGAAAATTAATGGTTACGGCAAATCGGTGATGGTTTATCATTTTTTGCGTGAAAAGTAATGGCTACAACAACTCGGTGATGGTTTACCATTTTTTGCGTGAAAATTAATGGCTACAATAAAATCGGTGATGGTTTATCATTTTTTGCGTGAAAAGTAATGGCTACAACAAAGGGAATCGGTGATGGTTTATCATTTTTTGCGTGAAAAGTAATGGCTACAACAAATTGGTGATGGTTTATCACTTTTTGCGTGAAAAGTAACGCCTAAAAGAGTTTATAATTTTTAGCGCGTGAAAAATAATACAGAAAACCGCCCTTTAGCATACTTAGAGGGTGGAAGCTAACCGCCGACAGAGAGAGGGAGAGGGGTTATCCTGCCCGTTCCCTAGATCATACGATCAACGGTCGGCGGGCACGATCCGCGTGACATGGGCTAGACCAATCAGGGCAATGTTGCACGTCTGCGAGAATTTGTGAAGCGAGAGGGCAAAACTGAGTACTATTAAGAAACCAAGGACACATGAGTAGTAAACAGACTAAGGGATTCAAATTTGAGATTTTAAAAATGGAAAATGCGTGTTTTGTACAATGAAACCCATCTTGGCCTACCTCAAACTATTTGCAATACCAATATACATCAGTGTGAGAATTGTGGCCTCATTTAGACAAAGTATGTTTTGGGGGAAGCTGTTTTGGGAAGGGCTGATTATGGAAAACCATGCACCTTCATAGCTACTAGGTGATTTGAGAAGTGTCAATTTGTGGTAAAACTTGATTTATCTATGATTTGAGAAGTGGCAATTTGTGGTAAAGACTCCATGAGTAAGTGCCACTCTTTTTCGGATTTTTTTGCACATTAAATGACTCATTTAACTTGTTAATCTCATTTGTTGACTCTCTGTTGACCAACCACTTAAGGGTAAAACTGAGTATATTGCACTAGCCAGTATTAGCACTCAAGGGGAAAACTGAGCACACAAAAAATGCTAGTATAAGACTCGAGGGTATACCTGAGTATATCTAAATTTCCAGGGTTAGACTCGAGGACACGTGCAATTGTTGACGCGTAGACGCGGGTCGCGGTGGAGAAGTCGAGACGTGCAATCGTGGACGCGTGTCGCGTTACAGAAGTCCAAGACGTGCAGAGGTGCAACTGTGGACGCGTAGGACACAGGTCGCATTAACCACCCCTCGCCTTTATAGACGCCTCCTCGCACTATCTCTGTCACTCTCACTCGCTCACGCAACGCCAACTCTCTCACGTCCCATCATCTTCTCCAAAGCAAAAAACCCTCTCCCTCTCCCTCTTCCTCTTCCGGCGAGATGGACAAGGAGAATGACAATCCCATCGTCGACGTAGGCTCGAAGCGCGACGCCTCCCTCTTCGACGCCATCCCCTCAACGGCCGTCGCCTCCGCCGCCGGTGCATCGGAGGCTGCTGCCACCGGTGGCGGTCAGATCCCGGCGGGATGTGACCCCTATGAGTCGGTGTCGTACGTCCCGCCCCCGAACCCCTACGACACCTCCCTGGAGGACCCATGGAACGAGGTAACTACGGTTTGCTTCCTTTTTTGTTCCCCATTCCTTTTTGAACCCTATTTTTGCTGGTGTAGATGGATCTGTAGATGGATGAGTATTGGGCTAATATTTGCGCCGATTTTATTCCATTTTGTTTTGATCACTTCTTGATTTCGTTTAAGATTTGGGGTTCGGCCGTTCGGTTAATTTATGCAAGTAATAATTGGATCTCAATCAGTTAATTTATGCAAGTAATCATGGGATCTCAATCAGTTATTTTATGCACTAATCAAAAGATATCAACCGTTTAATTTTGCAAATAATCTGGAATATGTTCAAGTTCAGATCTGAAATGTGTTCAAGTTCAGATCTTTGCGTATGATGAATCGTTGGGCATAAATTTTTACAGGGAGGGTTCAGCGAACCATTGCTGTGTACAAATCTGTTGTGCATGAGCTTTGGTTCGCTAACACCTTCTCTGTAGATATATAATCATGCCCACTCTAACTGAGGCTGACTCCGTTTTTCCTAACTTTGTTATCATGCACGTTAGTCATCGTTGCAACTTATTCACTCATAGTTTCTGTTTGATATGGATCAGCTGTCTGGCAGCGACGTCGGCAGCGACGAAGAGGAGGAGGACGTCAAGACTCGCCAGGTGTTGTGGAGGCTGCAGGTCGGCCAGTACATCTCCTACTTCGCCAAGGATGTCTACAGGTGCCCCTTCTGCACTAGGAGACTCAGCGGCACGGACTACAACTGCGTCGTCACGCATGCCGAGAACATCGCCAACACCTTCCCGAAGGTCGGCACGACGGTGAACGTCCACTCCTTCCGCGCCAAGCACAGGGCGCTCGGCATGCACCTCCACAGCTTGCAGCGGGTGGAGATCTCCGCCGGGCGCATGCCTCCGCTCAAGCCCAAGGCTCCCAAGGGGAGCAGGAGCAACAAGTGGAGGCAGAGTCAGATGGGGTGGCGGAGTCCTGGACGTGTGCTGCTGCTGCCTCCTATTTTGTTGTTAGCTAGGGATCCCTTGTTATTATGTTGTTAGTATGATCGTGCTGTGAAGAACCTCGAACCTGTTACTATGTTTGGCTGCTGTATGCAGCTTATTATCTAGGGAGGAATCCCTATTATCTATCCCTATTCTACTATATGACCGTGTGAATTTATCATACATTCCCTGTAGATTTGCTTCTAGATTTAACTACATACATATGGACCAGATGGAGTACTAGATTGGGCTCCCTACTAGATTTGCTGCCATATTGGGCAAACAACGAGGGCCAAAAGGCACAAATAATAATTGAAGAAAGACAGAAATACAAGCTTTTCTAGATTTGATACTAATTAGGTGAAAAAAGGCAGAGAGAAGGAGGCGGAAAAGGTACTCTTAAATGGGAAAATGCCAATTTGTGCCGAGAGAGACAAAACCCAGCTCCTGCTCACGTGCAACCAAACGCTATCCCGTCCTGTCCCACGCGGTCCATTTCTACCAGCCCCACGCGACGCGGGCCCACACGACGCGGCCCCACACGTCAGCACGGAATAGTCAACTAAACGGGAATCCTGCCGTCTGAGCTGCTTCTGCGCGTTTCAAACAAGGACTTGGGGAAAACTGAGGAAAAACTAAGGAGCTGGGAAAAACTGAGCACAACTAAGGACCCGAGGGCACAGAAATAGAAATCCCTACAATTTAATTCTTTAACTTATTTTTTAATAAACTTTAAAACATCAAATTTCTTAATAAAAATAATTTTAATAATTAAATAAAGGAATTATTCTTAAGTAATAAAATAAGGAAAATTTAGGAAACTCTTAAAATAATTTATAAACCAAAATTATATTTTCTTAATTAGAAAATTTAAAATAATAAGAGGAAATTACTAAAAGATTTTCTTTATTAACTAAAGTAATTATGTTTTTTTAGAAAAGCCATAAATAGTAATTACTAATTCTTTTGAAAATGCGTATACTTTAAATAAAGTAAAATTATTATAGCAACTCAAATTTAAGAATTTGAACAACAATCATCACATAAGGGGGTAATATCACCAAATCCACTAAAGCATGCACCATTCAGATCTTTAACCATTGACCTTACAGGACAATGATGATACTTTCAGAACCCGAGTTCCCGGGTCAGTTCAAACATCCAACTGCACTACCTTGCAGTATCCAAGCAAGATCATCGCTTGCTCATGTCATTTGAGTTTTTTTTATCAAATTTCTTGCAAAGTACTATTCGTATCACTCATGCATTAGAAAGCAAAGTATTAATTTTCCAATTATGAATATGACTATATGGTGGGCAATGGAACCATGGTATCAGTATGGTGGAGCTTCTATTGCAACTGAGTTTATATCCACATATGATTAAGAATAAATATATTCTAGTGGTTCTTGCGCCATAATAACCGTGTTAACCATAAGGTCTGGAGCAGGACGAAGAAGTCAGTTGTACGTTTTTCCTCCCGCATATGAAGAGATGCACTATACAGGAGGCTGGTGGCATCTTGCGGGACCACTGGTAGGGGGCCCCAAATTGTTGTACTATGATCTACGATGGGTTGTAAAGTGTGATCGAGGGTCATGTGGCGAGGGGAACATTACTTAGACATGTTTGTACCAAAATCAACCTACTACCAATAGAAACCAAGTTCCCTTTCTAAGAAGGATATGTATTCTCAACTTTATCTTCCAAATCTCTCCAATCACTATTAACAAGTTTTTTTGTAATGCATCTGGACTCCAAGGTTCCTAAAAGGGAAACTCCCACTTTTGCAAGCAAGGATACTAGCATACTTTTCATGTTTACTAATAACATCTCCAAAGAAATTAATTTAACTTTGATGAGAATTGGTTTTTAAATTAGTTAGCTGCTAAAAAATGCAAATCATAAATTTGAGATTTCTAGCTCCCTCTAAATCATCCTCTAGCAATAAAATCGTGCCATAGACAAACCAATTATCCAGCAAATCACTAGTCAAACCTCTAATCTAAACATTTTGTTGTGCTCTTTGTACTAGAAAGGGCAAGACACATCAGCCGCGACATTAAAGAGTAAGGGAGAAAAGGGATTACCCTATCATAGCTTTTTTTTAGTTTTATAAGTAAGGTCTTAATCTATCATTAACCATAACACACACACTACCGCCTTGAACAACATCTCTATCCCATTTAATGAACTATGTTGGAAAACCTTTCATATGCAACACCGGAAAGATAAACTCTCAGTTAATCTTATCATACGCTTTCTCGAAACCAATTATAAACAAATTTCAGATTGTTTGTTTCTATGGACATGGTGCATTGTCTCATGTAGTAAGACCACATTATAAAAAGTAAAACAGACTTTAATAAGACGAAGATTGCACAATATAAATAAATTTATCAACTACCAAGATTTTCAGATACCGTTTCATAGTTTTTTGTAAACGAACTTGTGCACCTTATCAACATCCACCTCTTACCCTCTAATACTTCATCTCTTCCAACATTTTTACAAGTTTAATAGAATCGTTTTTTAGGGTGAGAATCGTTTTTGTGTGTGTGTGTGTCAAAGCATGGCCAAATGATTACAAATCTCTCGGGCACAGTGGGCGGCCCATCATACCTCGCCTACAAACCCCACCACCATGGATAGGAAAGCCCACGACCTAACAGCCTGTTCTAATTTTCTCCAGAAGGCCCATCAAAATCTCTTCTTCCCCGTCTCTCTCCCCTCCCCTGCTCTCTAACCCAAAACCCTAGCAACCACCCCGCCTCCAAACCCTAGCACGCATGGGGGGCTCGCGGCGCAAGTTCAAGCGCTCCCGCACCAAGGTACGCGTCGGGTTGCCGCGCAAGAAGCCGCGCGAGTTCAAGCCGGCCTTCGACCTGCCCGAGGCGCTCGCCGCCGCCGCCGCCGGCGGCCATGCGCCGAGCTGGGACGCGGAAGGCACCGTGGTGAAGAACTACGCCGCCTTCGGGGTGGTGTCCAACCCCAACCTGCTCGGCGCTCACTCCCGCGGTACGGCGCGCCTCGTCCAGAGCGAGGACCTGCAGAACCCCAAACTCGAAGAAATTCGCGCCGCCACCGTCGAGTTCGGGCACATCGACAACGGAAGCGAAGACGAGTGCGATGGTCAGTCTCCACTCCCCTCCCTTCGCCTCACCTGATAGCTTGGGTCGGCTCACTAGCTAGCGGATTCATCGTCTATGTCCAGTTTCCTTGGGGGGGTTATTTTTTGCCCTCATTTACTTCACACTTCTACAAAATTCCACTTTCCTTGGGTTATGTGGCTAATTTGGTTATATTGATAGGAACTTTAGGGGGGTGTCGTATTAATTTTAAGTTTTGGTAAATGCCCGAACTTAAGGGAGGGGGGACGGGGTGAAGATAATTGGAATGGCACAGTGGGATTCGTCAACCAAGTGGCGGTGGTTTTAGCTCTTGTTGTTTTTCGTTTACGTTTGGGCATATACAGATAACAAGCCACGAGATTTGTTTTCCTTTGTGCTGTGAATGATTCGTTCACCTGCCAGACCAATGAAATGGTCAAGATGTGAACTAAGACTGGGCAGCACATTCTCATATAGGTATTGGAATGACACAGTGCGATTTGTCAAAAAAGTGGCGGTGGATTAGCTCTTGTTTTTCTTCGTTTATGTTTGGTCATATACAGATGACAAGCTACAAAAATTGATTTCCTTTGTGCTGTGAATGATACGTTCACCTGCCACAACAATGAAATGGTCAAGGTGTGAACTTATACTGGGCAACACATTCTGACATGTGTTTTGTTTGAGATGTTTATTTGCTGTATGATCTTTCTTTCACACTTGACACGGCCCAGCAAGCTTTGATAGATGGTAGATAAATTAATGGTCATGCCGGGCCAACATTTGTCAATACAATCCTTCATTTTTTCAAACCCAAGCAAATGCTACTTAATAAAGTGGCATAATATTCAAATTTGATGGTAACTGAACCATGTCCCCATAGATTATTGTGTTTAGTGGTTTGATTAGAGTATTTTGGATTGTGTCATGCCTGTTTATGAGATTTATGCTTGAGTGTGGGTGTCTTGTGGGGTAATGCATATAGAAAGATGCTACTATTAGTGCAGGAAGTCGAGCAGACAGTTCAAATACTGGTTCTGTAGTTCACCAGGCAATGGAAGTTGAGTAATCCCAGGAGTTGGCGTCCATTCAACTTAGCACTGGAGTCCATGATTGAGGAGACAACAGAGCTGTAATCAGCAAGTTTGAAGTCCTAGTTCCTTAGCTTGTTCAGAGTAGTGGTACTCTACTTAGTAAAGAGTACTATATAAAAATAGCAGACATTGTAAAATTTCTGTTTTCTTATCTCATTCGTGCTACCCAAATCGTCCCTCTTGGCATCATTACACCTAAACCACGGGTGCAGAAGCTGGTGAAGGTTAGGTGCTGAGGCACTGACCTCTCAGAACATCCAGTTACACTCAGCTTGCTATCTCAAGGGTGTATTAGCATGATGCAAAGCTTCAGAAAATAATTAGCATTATTTTGAAAGAAGAAGTGTTGTCCGATGGGGATAGCAAGATAATTACTGTCAAGAAACACAAAATAACATTTGGCAAATGGCTCACCATTTCTCAAATATCACAGTCCGCTTAGGATACTGGAAATGCACAACCGCTTAAAATTCAAGTTCAATTTTTTATTGTTTCCAAATTCAGTATTTGGAAGACATCTTTGGTTGGTTTTTGAGCGGTAATCTGTGAAATACAAGCAATGGGCATCGAAATTTTTCTGTTGAAATGGTTTTGCTATATCCAAGTACCATTAAATATCTGTTTGGCTGCATATTGCTGTATTTTTCTGTAAGTTGTCCTCATCGATTAAAATACATTTGTTATGATGCTATGCTTGTTACATATTTGGATGCTATGCTTGTTACATATTTGGATGCTATGCTTGTGTATGATCTCATGGGATTGTTACTATGCAATACAGATCTAAAATCTGCACTTGGGAAGAAAAGGAGGGATGGCAAATCTGCGCCTTTGGAGCCTTTGACTAAAGTTCAACGTATTTGTATTGGCAGATTAATAGAGAAGTATGGTGATAACTACAAGGTATAACAGAAAATTTAGATGTGTTATTTGTCTTAATTTGTTGTTGCTAAATATATATATTCTGAAAATGTAGACTAAGACAAGCATCATGTTTGCAGGCCATGTTCATGGATACCAAGCTGAACGCGATGCAGCACTCAGTAGGTACATTGAAGAAGCTCTGCGAAAGATACCATGTTTGTGGCAAGAGTTTCCTCTATCCTTTGTAGTGTCGAATATCTAGATTTCACTTGAATATGTATCTTGTTTCTCCCTGCGGGGGCATGAAATTTTTGCAAACAATGTAACCATCTGATGACTTCAATATAAGAATGAGTGTTTCCTCGAGTAAAATTATGGAAGGCGCAACTAGTTGGAATTGATCTATGATTCCAGCATAATCAGTTCCTGTGCTACTCTGCCCAGCTACTTGAAGCAAATTCTTTCGGAACTATTTCAAGTCGCATATAAATAAGCGGAGACATGGAGATCCAAGAGGTGAAGCAAGCTTTCTGAACTCTGATAATTTGCATATAAACTAGTTTTCTGTAGGCAAATTTTGCCACAGAATGGTATTGTTTCTTAGAGCTGGATGTAGAGTCCCAACTGATAACTTACCTGAATTAAATAGATTAAAATTTAATCGGCTCAAAGACTGTTAGAAATACAGCATGTTTAAGTTGTGCTGATTTGCTGTCTTCTGAAAGAGAATATAAATAGCAGCCCTGTGATATGAATTATGAATAATAGAACTCTCCTTTCAGAAAAAGGAAAACGCTAAAGATGAGTCCATACTTGAAGGCTTCCAAATGGCAGACTAATCCAAAACTTCATTCATGAATCATGGGGAGACATCTTTTTTTTTGAACAGAGGAAGGTCCCGAAGGACCTAGAGACACCGCTTTATTATCATCGGTGACCTTGAAAGAAAACACAATTACAACCAGGTCCTCAGAAACTTCAAAAGGACCCTAGATCTAGAAAGAGGAACACAATCTGGCCCTTCTCCACCGCGCAGACGAAGCCTCGAAGCACAGCCATCTTCTCCGACACCGAGGACGAGACCACTTGGGTCAGAGTTGATGTTGAACGCTGCGCCGAAGCTGAGGATGGGCCTCCGAAATGGCGCTCTGGCCTGGAGGTTGAAGATGAGTTGACAAAGGCCAACTCGGAGCAGCCGCCCTTCGGCTATGAAGATCGGCGGAATAGCGGCCTTGGGCCGACGATGCGCCGCCGATGATGAGCTCCCAGATGCAGTGTCAAAAGTCTTCTTGCCCGTCCTCCTTCCTCCACCATGGAGACCCTGAGAAGAGCAGAAAGACCATGCCAAATCCCTGAACCAGAGCCTTATTGATATCGGAGATGCCTGCGGTGCCTCCCATCCTCGCCTCCGTCTCCAACCATAGGAACACCACGAGGACGAAGAACACCGCCCTAGGTCGCCGGAGTCGGCTCCAAATCTCCGACAAAGCACTCCAGGCAACGGGCATAGGCCCAAAACACAGGGAAGCAACCCTAACTACTCCTACAGCTGTACAGGGTGGGGACCCTCGCCCTACTCGCCGCCGGCCACCGTCGGGGAGGAGAGGGGAGGGGCCGACCGGCCCTAGATCTGGGGACTCAAGGGAGGAGGTCATGGGGAGACATCTTAGAAATGTTGCTTCAAAAGAAGGCACAAAACCTGATTCTGTTGAAATTAGATCGTACGCTCAAACAGGGTCACCATTGATTCCCATCTGAACAAGCATTTTTAACAAATTCAGTAACCCAGTATATGAAACTCTTGGCTTTCAGCTGAACAAGCATTTTTAACAAATTAGGCTGAAACGCCCTGTTCATCTTCAGAGGATGCTGAAAAGTGCAGAGCAAAAACATAATTAAGCTGGAATAGCAGAAAAACATTTTCAGCAGAGAAATCTACCCAATGGGATAAACCAAACCATATGCTGAGATCAGAAAAATGGGCATTGGTGTTTAAGAACATTTTGAGGAGCCCGAGCAGGTTCCATGAGTTACGTCAGCAGAAATCACATCGAACTAGACTCGAGCATACAAACGACATTATCATCAGATTCAGTGAAAACAATTCCACCAAATGTAGTGGCGAAATCGTGGTAACAGGACTCACTGAAGCTGAAACCCAAAGCTATTTTGAATACTAGGAACATTGAACGGTAGAAGTTACAACTACAAGCATGTTTCAATTTTGTGTCTTCACTGATAAACCGGGTCATGTAAAGAAAATGATAAACTAGGTCATAGCACAAATACCTTTGGAAAGATTCAGAATACAAAATGTAACTGCAAGGTGGCGCTAAGTGTAAAATTTGAAGTAGAGAAATCAGTGGTCAGATTAGTATTTCGTTTCTATATCTGATGTGTATCTTATACGTAATTATACTATCTTTTAGTCTTGTACAAACTTGGTAAAGATTGAAGATATCATTATGTAAGCTTACTGGAATGCAGGAGGATAACCAATTAACCATCACCCGGAAACATGGTCACTTATGTACAAAATTGGAGGGATATTGATTACCAGGACCAGTCGTGTGTATAAGAAAACTCACTTCCTACAATACCTTTTGCTCAGCCTAATCCAAACTTACATTGATGGATGGATGCCTTTGAAATCTCCCCTTGGGTAGTTGAAATGAGCTCATGTGTTGAGACAGATCACTATTATCTTATATTGAAACAGTTGTGCAATTTTTTTGTCGAACTGAATCAGATTTAGTTCTGAAGAGAATTTGGTCCAAGAAGGAAACGTCAACAAATTTAAGTAGAAGATAATTTCGCCTCACTTTTAATACACAGTCTGGTAAACTGAAGCACTACATCTGGATCTGAGCAGAGCAATGCCTAAAAGAGAACTGCCCATTGTTATAATAGCGATTGCCATGAAAGTCTAACAAATCTAAACCAGAGAAAAAACAGTGCTCAGTTAGTGTTCTGTTTCTATGTCTGCTCTGTATATGATACATCATTCTGTCCATTTAGTCAGGGACAACTTACATAGGAATTTATGTTACAATAACATAACATTTCCCCTTATACACCTTTCTATCTTTTCGCTAAGATCAATCGTAGTATTTCTCTAAAAATTTAGTCACTTCAAGTTACTAGAATACAGAAGTATAACCATCGGCCGAAAATCTACTAAACTGAAGGGCAATAGATTACCAGGACCAGTCGTGTATATAAGAAAACTCGGGTCCTACTCCTACAGATCTCATTCTCATCTGCCAAGCCTAATCAAAATTTACATCGATGGGTACTTAGCTTTGACATCTTCTCTTCAGAAAGAAGAGTAGATTTATCAGCAAAAACAATTGCGTAATTTTTCTATCAGACTGAATTAGAGTATACTACACAATTCTAGGAGCATTTTAGTACAAAAGGGGAACTTCAGCAAATTTAAGTAGAAGAGAATTAAAGTGCAGCTTAAGAATGTGGTCTGGTAACTGAAGCATCTGGCAATAAGGTTTCAAACTAGAGTTTGCGTCCTACGTATTTTGCTTGCCTATCAAGATCTGAACAGAGCACTGACCAGGAGGAAACTGCATGTTGTTTTCCATTGCCATGCTGAAAAGTGCAAAGCCAGGTCAATAATTAAGTTGAAATCCCAGCAATTTTGAAAGGGTTTTCATCAGCGAAATCTACCAATTGGGATAAACCAAACCATATGGTGAGATCAGAAAAATGGACATTGGTTATTAAGAACATCTTGAGGAGCCCAACCAGATGCATGAGTTACAGAACAGCAGCAGAGAACCCGCCGAACTAGATTGGAGCATACAAACTGCATAATCAGATTCAGTGAAAACATTTTTCAGAAACTGAGACTAGCAGAAACTGAGACCCAAAGAGATCTTGATAACATTTTTCAGAAGGTAGTGTGATGAACAGAACCATTGGGTGAAATAACAAAGCAAAAAAAACCAGGCACAGATGTCTCAACAACAGATTTCCCATTGATATGATGGTAACGAGATGGTTACATCAGAGACACAACACAACATAACACAGCACATACTTTGAATCATACTACGACATACGACAGGCTAACACGGTAAGAAACTAGCACATCCCTACACCTCCAGATCTGACTGACACTAGGAAAGCAAACGAGCACGAGGCCCTCTTTCTATGCCCTCTCGCCCCTGATGCGGCGCGCGAGCTGGATGTCCTTGGGCATGATGGTGACGCGCTTGGCGTGGATGGCGCAGAGGTTGGTGTCCTCAAACAACCCCACCAGGTACGCCTCGGCGGCCTCCTGCAGCGCCGACACGGCGGATGACTGGAACCTGAGGTCGGTCTTGAAGTCCTGCGCGATCTCGCGCACGAGGCGCTGGAAGGGCAGCTTGCGGATGAGCAGCTCCGTGCTCTTCTGGTACTTGCGGATCTCGCGCAGCGCCACGGTGCCGGGCCTGAAGCGGTGCGGCTTCTTCACGCCGCCGGTGGCCGGCGCCGACTTGCGCGCCGCCTTCGTCGCCAGCTGCTTCCTCGGCGCCTTGCCGCCGGTCGACTTGCGGGCCGTCTGCTTCGTGCGGGCCATCGGGGTTCGGGGATGGTGGCGTCGCCGGCGGAGGGAGGATGTGGGTGAGGATTGGGATTTGGAGTGAGGAAGAAGAGGGGAGCGGGGCGGCGTTTTAAAGAGCGGTGGCGGTGCGGGTGGGCGCGGAAATTTTTTGGATTTTGGCGCTGTGTTTTTGGAGGAGCATAGGTGAGTTTGGTGCGTTGGATTCGCGAGCAGTGGACGGTGGAGATTTTGTTTCGGGTGAGGCACGCGGATCGTGGGAGCGATCCGTGGCGGGGGCGTTCCTTCGTTCTGATTGGTTGGCTGCGTGTGGCCAGCTAAGGCCTCCTCTTTCTTTATTAGCATATCACAAACAACATCTTCCAGGTTCCGGCCACCACAAGTATAGCTGCAAGCCTACAAACTTCCCACCAGGAGATTAGAAGCACTCTGTCAGGACAAGATGTGTACCAGTTTCACCACACTCTACATTGGAGATGCACATCTGCATACACACAAATCGATGTCAACAAGTGATTCTGCGAGATAAGCAAAACTAACGTGGAACAAAGAGCAACAGAGCTACAGGGAAGGAGATTGGCAGCTGCGCTGTCCGGCAAAATCTACGATAACCCCCCCAGTTGGTGCGCCTTCTATCATCAATTTCCCCGTTCAAGAGCCAAACATTAGGGGCATATCTTACCGGGCAGACCGGCTAACGAGTTGTACAAAATGATTATCTATATGCAGGTGTGGAAGCTAGTAGCTAGGAGCCAGGACCGCGTAATGGTGGAGGAGGCGATTGCCCAGATTCGTTCTCTTCATGCGACTACCAGGGACCAAGACTAGGCTGTCTCCCCTGGGTCATGTATCTCCGGGGTGCTTTGTAGCGAGGTGTTGGGGCAAGGCCAACAATTGGTTTGCTCTCATTCCTCCTCTGAATGACAACGAACATTATTGCATCAATGCACAGCGGTGCTCCATGACAGTAGACAGACTCTCCCCAGTTAACTGCGTTATCAAACAGACTGGGAGGACCAGCTATATAAAAATTTACATTGCTACAAAGAACTTCAGAGAAGATATCTTTGTCTCAGCTCTAGACCAACAAAATGTAAAAAAGGCAAAAACACCGGCGAATATCAACTCTAGGCAGAAATTGGTAACTAGTGGTAGCAGAAATGCATCATTGTTTTCTGAATCTCAGCTTCATAAAAGCATATTCATCAATAATTCAGTTATTACAACCAAGGAGCTGATAAAACGTTGCCAAAATTTACCAAACTTCTTGGGACGAAGATTATGCTCTAAATTTTTTCAGAAAATCATGCTGACGAAAAATTGACGCAGAGACAGATATAAGAACTGCCAAAGTTAACCAGTAATTTTCTAGTGCTTCTATATTGGTAATGGCTAACTGTGCATACAAACTTCTTGTAACTAAACAATGATGCCATTAAGTAAACTAGAACACTAGAACTTCATTCTGCTTAGACCATACTGTCCGGCAACAAATGGACAGCAAGACTCGCACAATTTCAGAGTAATATGCTCAGCGATACTATTAAGTAACTAGAACAGTAGAACTTTATCCTGCTTACACAATACCGTCCGGCAACAAATGGACAGCAACACTCGCACAATTTCAAACAGAGTAACATGCTTATGCATTACAACAGACTGCTCCAGATAGGTCAACAGCAACTGATTGCAAGTGGATAAGCAATGTAGTTCAGACATATAGTCAGTTCTAATATCAAAACAAGAGCAAGACACCCCAAGGCGGTTGATCTTACTACTCCTCAACACGCTAAGCAACAATGGTTCTCACTGACAACAGGCAACTGAGCCTACAATTGGACAGAGTTCTGAATCTAATGAAGATACAGGAGAACCACGGATCTAAAAATATATATAATACCACAAGGCACAAACACATAACAGAGATTAATGCAATGCCTAGTATCATTGCAAACAGGAGAATCACAAAGCTCAGAATTGTCACAATAATTCAGTAATTAGTACTAGCAGAAATGCTTCCTTATGGTTTGAAACTCAGTTTACCAAAATCATATCCATTCATAAAACAGTTCATACAACCAATACAACCCATTGGCATCTTCAGCAACACTCGTCCAGCATTAGTGCTCCTCCTACTACTTGCAGATAACCAGAGACAACCAGTAGTCACAGGCTCACAGCAGCCAACTACGCTTACCGCCAGACTACAAGCAACAAATTCTTACATCTTACAATAAAATTTGCCAAAAGCATGTTCATCAATAACTCAGTTCTCACAACCAACGAGCCAACAAAAGGTTGGCAAATGTCCGGGCTACAATTTGCAGAACCTCATTATGCTCTACTATTTTCAGAAAAACAGGCTGACGAAAAATTGTCACAGAGATAGATATAAGAACTGTCGCAGTTAACTGCTATTCTTCTAGTGCTTATATATTTGTAATGGCTAACTGTGCACACAAACTTCTTGTAACTAAACAGCGATGCCATTAAGTAAACAAGAACAGTAGAACTTCATCGTGCTTAGACAATACCATCTGGCAACAAATGGACAGCAACACTACACAATTTCAGAGTACCATGCTTATGTATAACACAAGCTGCTTTCAACTGATTGCAAGTGGATAAGTAATGGTAACTAGTCCAGACAGAGTAGTTGGTTATACTATCAAAACAAGAACAAGATACCCCAAGGCGAACCATTGGGTTGATCTTATTACTCCTCAACATGCTAACCATGCTCACTGACAGCAAGTACTTGAGCCTACAATTGGACAGAGTTCTGAATCTAATGGACACAGGAGAAGCACGAATCTAAAATTATAAAAACCACCAGGCACAAACACATAGCAGACACTAGTACAAGACCTAGTAACTTTGTACACTGGACAATACCGAATCTGAAAATTGTCACAAAAGTATGCAACTAGGTACTGCCAGAAATGCTTCCTTAAGATTTGAACCTTGGTTTAACAAGATCATATCCATCAATAAATCAGATATTACAACCAAGACAGGCCATTGGCATCTCCAGCACACTCATACAGCACTAGTGCTACTACTAGTAGTTGCAGATAATCAGAGGCGACAACAACTAGAGTCACAACAGCCAACAACGTTTACCACCAGACACAAGTTGCAATTCAGCTTGCCAAAAGCATGTTCATTACTAATTCAGTTCTCACAACCAACCAGCCAACAAAACATTGGCAAATTCAGACATTCCCATCCAACATTAGCACTACTACTTGCAGATAACAAGAGACAGACAACCACTAGAGTCACGGCAGGGCAACTACAATTACTACTAGATACAGGCAGGCAACGAGATCTAAGAGGAGGTGAACTTGGTGACGGCCTTGGTGCCCTCAGAGACGGCGTGCTTGGCGAGCTCGCCAGGGAGGACGAGGCGGACGGAGGTCTGGATCTCCCTGGAGGTGATGGTGGGCTTCTTGTTGTAGCGGGCGAGCTTGGCGGCCTCGCCGGCCAACTTTTCGAAGATGTCGTTGATGAAGGAGTTCATGATGGACATGGCCTTGGAGGAGATGCCGATGTCGGGGTGGACCTGCTTGAGCACCTTGAAGATGTAGATCTTGTAGGTCTCGACGCTCTTCTTGCCCTTCTTGCGGCCCCTCTTCTCGCCGCCCTCCTTGGCGGCGGTCTTGCCCGCCGGGAGGCTCTTCCCGGCCTTGGGCTTCTTCGCGGCAGGCGCCTTCGCCGCCGGCTCCGCCGCGGGCTCCTCCTCGACGGGCTTCTTGGCCGCCGGCTTCTTCTCGGCCTTGGGCGCCATCGCTGCTTCGAGGTCGGGAGGGGAAAGTGGGGATTTCGCTGGTGGCTTGTGTGTACTGGAAAGTGGGATGCGATGTGGGGAGAAGATGACGGAGGTGTTGTTTTTATAGAGAGGGAGAGGTGGGCTCTGATTGGTGGAACGCCCGGTGTCACGGATCGCCGAGATGGAGAAACAGGATGCGCCAGGCGCTTCTGGTGTGGACGGCCGAGATGTGTTTAGGCGCGGATCGCTGGCGTTGCAAAAAAAGCTGGGCGGGAACAGGAAGGCTGGTGGGTTTCGGAGCGCGGGACGGCGAGAATGGTTTTCGATTTCGCGGTTCTACCGGCGGCTTCGAAAGGATCAACTAGTGTGCATTGCACATGCACGTTTTCACAGCTTATGCAACACAATCAGAACCGAAATCATTTCAATTTATGCAACAGATTTTGTAAATGAATACGATAAGAAAGTTAGAGCATCTCCATCGACGTCCCCAAATAGTCGCCCTAGCACTGTCGTATGGGGCGCGCCGGCACACCATCCTCCATTTGGGGAGCTGCTCCCACACCGGTGCGCCCCATACAACAGCCCCACTAGATGATTTGAATTTCAAAAATCAAAAAAAAGCATACAAATTCAAATAAGTTTACGAATTTAAAATTTGAGCCAACACACGACCACCAAATTCGAATAGGTTTTTGAATATGAAGTTTGGGCCAACATACGACCATAAAATCACCGTCAGCTTCCAAGCCAGCTGATCAGATGAATGAGGTCACAAGCAGCTCAACCTCGACAACTTCCTCATCAGCGGCGAGCCCCGGCGGCAGCTCCGTCCCTGCAACAGGATCCACGGTCGTTGGGGGAGGCATGAACGTCGTCGGTGTCGGCGGAGAGATGAACATGGAGGGTGACGGTGGAGACATGAACGTGGAGGGTGCCGGGGGAGACGCCGATGCAGCTCGCGCCGCCATCACCTCTTGGCCGATGCGTTCGTGGTACATCTCGTGCCACGCCCGCTCCAACGGGTCCATCTTCTCCATGTCGACCATCAAGATCTTGGATTCTTGAGACATCTTGGCCAACGAAAGTTGTGTCGCTTCATTGGTGGCATTCATGGCAGCGGCGTGAGCTTCCATCTTCGCCGCCTCCACCTTCTCCCTCTCCAACTCGATCTTCATGTCTTGCTTGTCGAGGATTACCTTCCACACGACAACGGTCCTATCCGCCGCTTCCTTGTTCTCCACCAAGAATGAGGTGATCATCTTCTCAAGGGAGGCATCCATGGCAGCCAATACCGGCGCCGCATTCCTCTCGGCATGGCCTTCTTGTTGCCAATGGGGCACCCGGTGGAGGCGTCGGTGATACGTCTCCGACGTATCGATAATTTCTTATGTTCCATGCCACATTATTGATGATATCTACATGTTTTATGCATACTTTATGTTATATTTATGCGTTTTCCGGAACTAACCTATTGACGAGATGCCGAAGGGCCAGTTGCTCTTTTCTGCCGTTTTTGGTTTCAGAAATCCTAGTAAGGAAATATTCTCGGAATCGGACGAAATCAACGCCCAGCATCTTAGAATCACATGAAGCTTCCAGAACACCCGAGAAAGGCCAAAGGGGGGCCACTGGGCCACCAGACGCCAGGGTGGCGCGGCCCAGGCCTTGGCCGCGCCCCCTAGTGTGTCACCGCCTCGTCGCCCTTCCGACTCCGCCTCTTCGCCTATTTAAAGGTCTCTGACCTAAAACATCGATACGGAAAAGCCACGGTACGAGAAACCATTCAGAGCCGCCGCCATCGCGAAACCAAGATCTGGGGGACAGGAGTCTCTGTTCCGGCACGCCGCCGGGACGGGGAAGTGCCCCCGGAAGGCTCCTCCATCGACACCACCGCTATCTTCATCAACGTTGTTGTCTCCCATGAGGAGGGAGTAGTTCTCCATCGAGGCTAAGGGCTGTACCGGTAGCTATGTGGTTAATCTCTCTCCCTATGTACTTCAATACAATAATCTCATGAGCTGCCTTACATGATTGAGATTCATATGATGATGCGTGTAATCTAGATGTCATTATGCTAGTCAAGTGGATTTTACTTATGTGATCTCCGGAGACTCCTTGTCCCACGTGTGTAAAGGTGACAGTGTGTGCACCGTGTGGATCTCTTAGGCTATATTTCACAGAATACTTATTCACTGTTATGAAGAGCATAGTGAAGTGCTTATTTATATCCCTTTATGATTGCAATGTGTTTTGTATCACAATTTATCTGTGTGCTACTCTAGTGATGTTATTAAAGTAGTTTATTCCTCCTACACGGTGTAATGGTGACAGTGTGTGCATCGTGTAGTACTTGGCGTAGATTATGATTGTAATCTCTTGTAGATTATGAAGTTAATTATTGCTATGATAGTATTGATGTGATCTATGCCTCCTTTCGTAGCGTGAAGGTGACAGTGTGCATGCTATGTTAGTACTTGGTTTGGTTATGTTGATCTGTCATGCACTCTAAGGTTATTTAAACATGAATATCGAATATTGTGGAGCTTGTTAACTCCGGCATTGAGGGTTCGTGTAATCCTACACAGTTAGTGGTGTTCATCCTCCAACAAGAGAGTGTAGAGTCTAGCATCTATTTATTTATTCTGTTATGTGATCAATGTTGAGAGTGTCCACTAGTGAAAGTATGATCCCTAGGCCTTATTTCCAATACTGTTATCGCTGCTTGTTTACTGTTCTACTGCATTTGTATTGTCCGCAATATTACCACCATTTCCTCCCTCGTCAACTACACGTCAGCAAGCACTTTTCTGGCGCCGTTACTACTGCTCATACTTATTCATACCACCTGTATTTCACTATCTCTTCGCCGAACTAGTGCACCTATTAGGTGTGTTGGGGACACAAGAGACTTCTTGCTTTGTGGTTGCAGGGTTGCATGAGAGGGATATCTTTGACCTCTTCCTCCCTGAGTTCGATAAACCTTGGGTGATCCACTTAAGGGAAACTTGCTGCTGTTCTACAAACCTCTGCTCTTGGAGGCCCAACACTGTCTACAAGAATAGAAGTACCCGTAGACATCAAGCACTTTTCTGGCGCCGTTGCCGGGGAAGAAAGGTAAAAGGTACTCACACTCCGGATCTCGGCAACTAAGCTATTTTCCGCCGTTGTAAGTACTCGAAGCTATTTCCTTTAGATCCTGCAATTGCATCTTTTTGTTTCTTGTTTACACCAGTTAGGCATAATGAAAAACAACAAAAATATGAGAGATCTTTATGAACTTTATCTTGAATTAGGACATGATGTGTTTGAAGAGAGAATTAAAAAACCCATGGAACTTTATATGCATGCTAATGGGAATGTTATTAATATGAATGCTTTGAACACTATTGTTGCTAATGCTATGGAAAATTCTAAGCTTGGGGAAGCTGGCTTTGATGAGCATGCTATTTTTAGTCCCCCAAGCATTGAGGAGGAAATTTTCTTTGATGATACTTTGCCTCCTATTTATGATGATTATAATGATAGTGATCTTTTGGTGCCGCCTATTATGGAGGATAAATTTGATTATGATTACAATATGCCTCCTATATTTGATGATGAGAATAATAATGATAGCTACTTTGTTGAATTTGCTCCCACTACAACTAATAAAATTGATTATGCTTATGTGGAGAGTAATAATTTTATGCATGAGACTCATGATAAGAATGCTTTATGTGATAGTTATATTGTTGAGTTTGCTCATGATACTACTGGATATTATTATGAGAGAGGAAAATATGGTTGTAGAAATTTTCATGTTACTAAAACACCTCTCTATGTGCTGAAATTTTTGAAGCTACACTTGTTCTATCTTCCTATGCTTGTTACTTTGCTCTTCATGAACTTGTTTATTTACAAGATTCCTTTTCATAGGAAGCATGTTAGGCTTAAAGTTGTTTTGAATTTGCCTCTTGATGCTCTCTTTTTGCTTCAAATACTATTTCTTGCGAGTGCATCATTTAAACTGTCGAGCCCATCTTAATGGCTATAAAGAAAGAACTTCTTGGGAGATAACCCATGTGTTTATTTTGCTACAGTACTTTTGTTTTATATTTGTGTCTTGGAAGTTGTTACTACTGTAGCAACCTCTCCTTATCTTAGTTTTGTTGCATTGTTGTGCCAAGTAAAGTCTTTGATAGCAAGGTTGATACTAGATTTGGATTACTGCGCAGAAACAGATTTCTGTCTGTCACGAATTTAGGCTGAATTCTCTGTAGGTAACTCACAAAATTATGACAATTTACGTGAGTGATCCTCAGATATGTACGCAACTTTCATTCAATTTGATCATTTTCATTTGAGCAAGTCTGGTGCCTCTTAGAAATTCGTCTTTACGGGTTGTTCTGTTTTGACAGATTCTGCCTTTTATTTCGCATTGCCTCTTTTGCTATGTGGGATGGATTTCTTTGTTCCATTAACTTCCAGTAGCTTTGGGCAATGTCCAGAAGTGGTAAGAATGATTTTATCACCTCTGAACATGTGAATTTTGATTATGCACTAACCCTCTAATGAGTTGTTTTGAGTTTGGTGTGGAGGAAGTTTTCAAGGGTCAAGAGAGGAGGATGATACAATATGATCAAGGAGAGTGAAAGCTCTAAGCTTGGGGATGCCCCGGTGGTTCATCCCTGCATATTTCAAGAAGACTCAAGCATCTAAGCTTGGGGATGCCCAAGGCATCCCCTTCTTCATCGACAACATTATCAGGTTCCTCTAGTGAAACTATATTTTTATTCGGTCACATCTTATGTACTTTACTTGGAGCGTCTGTTTGTTTTTGTTTCTGTTTTTGTTTGAATAAATGCTTGTGTGGGAGAGAGACACGCTCCGCTGGTTCATATGAACACATGTGTTCTTAGCTTTTAATTTTCATGGCGAAGGTTGAAACTGCTTCGTTAAATTGTTATATGGTTGGAAACGGGAAATGCTACATGTAGTAATTGGAATAATAACTTGGATAATGTGATACTTGGAAATTGTTGTGCTCATGTTTAAGCTCTTGCATCATATACTTTACACCTATTAATGAAGAACTACTGTAGAGCTTGTTAAAATTGGTTTGCATGATTGGTCTCTCTTAAGGTCTAGATATTTTCTAGTAAAAGTGTTTGAGCAACAAGGAAGACAGTGTAGAGTATTATAATGCTTGCAATATGTTCTTATGTAAGTTTTGCTGTACCGGTTCATACTTGTGTTTGCTTCAAACAACCTTGCTAGCCTAAGCCTTGTACTGAGAGGGAATGCTTCTCGTGCATCCAAAACCTTGAGCCAAAAACTATGCCATTTGTGTCCACCATACCTACCTACTACATGGTATTTCTCCGCCATTCCAAAGTAAATTGCTTGAGTGCTACCTTTAAACAATTCAAAATTTATCACCTCTGATTTGTGTCAATGTTTTATAGCTCATGAGGAAGTATGTGGTGTTTATCTTTCAATCTTGTTGGGCAACTTCACCAATGGACTAGTGGCTTCATCCGCTTATCCAATAATTTTGCAAAAAGAGCTGGCAATGGGATTCCCAGTCCCAAATTAATTAACCTAAATAGACACTCCTCCATGGTATGTGATTGTTGGACGGCACCCGAAGGATTCGGTTAGCCATGGCTTGAGAAAGCAAAGGTGGGGAGGAGTGTCATCATAATAAAACTAAAATAAAAAGGCACTCCTTCATGGTATGAGATTGTTGGCAGGCACCCGAGGATTCGGTTAGCCATGGTTTGTGAAAGAAAGGTTGGAAGGAGTGCCACCCAAAAATAAAAATAATTCATGGGAGCCGCTCTTTGAAGGTTTGCCTGGCAAGCAGGTTAGAGTGCCCACTACCATTCGTTGACAACAACAAACACCTCTCAAAATTTTACTTTTATGCTCTCTTTATGTTTTCAAAATCAAAGCTCTAGCACAAATATAGCAATCAATGATTCCCTCTGCGAAGGGCCATTCTTTTACTTTTATGTTGAGTCAGTTCACCTATTTCTCTCCACCTCAAGAAGCAAACACTTGTGTGAACTGTGCATTGATTCCTACATACTTGCATATTTGCACTTGTTATATTACTTTACATTGACAACTATCCATGAGATATACATGTTACAAGTTGAAAGCAACCGCTGAAACTTAATCTTCCTTTGTGTTGCTTCAATACCTTTACTTTGAATTATTGCTTTATGAGTTAACTCTTATGCAAGACTTATTGATGCTTGTCTTGAAAGTACTATTCATGAAAAGTCTTTGCTTTATGATTCATTTGTTTACTCATGTCATTTACCATTGCTTTGATCGCTGCATTCATTACATATGCTTACAATAGTATGATCAAGGTTATGATGGCATGTCACTCCAGAAATTATCTTTGTTATCGTTTACCTGCTCGGGACGAGCAGAAACTAAGCTTGGGGATGTTGATACGTCTCCGACGTATCGATAATTTCTTATGTTCCATGCCACATTATTGATGATATCTACATGTTTTATGCATACTTTATGTCATATTTATGCGTTTTCCGGAACTAACCTATTGACGAGATGCCGAAGGGCCAGTTGCTGTTTTCTGCTGTTTTTGGTTTCAGAAATCCTAGTAAGGAAATATTCTCGAAATTGGACGAAATCAACGCCCAGCATCTTAGAATCACATGAAGCTTTCAGAACACCCGAGAGAGGCCAGAGGGGGGCCACTGGGCCACCAGACGCCGGGGTGGCGCGGCCCAGGCCTTGGCCGAGCCCCCTAGTGTGTCACCGCCTCGTCGCCCTTCCGACTCTGCCTCTTCGCCTATTTAAAGGTCCCTGACCTAAAACATCGATACAGAAAAGCCACGGTACGAGAAACCATTCAGAGGCGCCGCCATCGCGAAGCCAAGATCTGGGGGACAGGAGTCTCTGTTCCGGCACGCCGCCGGGACGGGGAAGTGCCCCCGGAAGGCTCCTCCATCGACACCACCGCCATCTTCATCAACGCTGCTGTCTCCCATGAGGAGGGAGTAGTTCTCCATCGAGGCTAAGGGCTGTACCGGTAGCTATGTGGTTAATCTCTCTCCCTATGTACTTCAATACAATAATCTCATGAGCTTCCTTACATGATTGAGATTCATATGATGATGCTTGTAATCTAGATGTCATTATGCTAGTCAAGTGGATTTTACTTATGTGATCTCCGGAGACTCCTTGTCCCACGTGTGTAAAGGTGACAGTGTGTGCACTGTGTGGGTCTCTTAGGCTATATTTCACAGAATACTTATTCACTGTTATGAAGAGCATAGTGAAGTGCTTATTTATATCCCTTTATGATTGCAATGTGTTTTGTATCACAATTTATCTGTGTGCTACTCTAGTGATGTTATTAAAGTAGTTTATTCCTCCTACACGGTGTAATGGTGACAGTGTGTGCATCGTGTAGTACTTGGCGTAGATTATGATTGTAATCTCTTGTAGATTATGAAGTTAATTATTGCTATGATAGTATTGATGTGATCTATGCCTCCTTTCGTAGCGTGAAGGTGACAGTGTGCATGCTATGTTAGTACTTGGTTTGGTTATGTTGATCTGTCATGCACTCTAAGGTTATTTAAACATGAATATCGAATATTGTGGAGCTTGTTAACTCCGGCATTGAGGGTTCGTGTAATCCTACACAGTTAGTGGTGTTCATCCTCCAACAAGAGAGTGTAGAGTCTAGCATCTATTTATTTATTCTGTTATGTGATCAATGTTGAGAGTGTTCACTAGTGAAAGTATGATCCCTAGGCCTTATTTCCAATACTGTTATCGCTGCTTGTTTACTGTTCTACTGCATCTGTACTGTCCGCAATATTACCACCATTTCCTCCCTCGTCAACTACACATCAGCAAGCACTTTTCTGGCGCCGTTACTACTGCTCATACTTATTCATACCACCTGTATTTCACTATCTCTTCGCTGAACTAGTGCACCTATTAGGTGTGTTGGGGACACAAGAGACTTCTTGCTTTGTGGTTGCAGGGTTGCATGAGAGGGATATCTTTGACCTCTTCCTCCCTGAGTTCGATAAACCTTGGGTGATCCACTTAAGGGAAACTTGCTGCTGTTCTACAAACCTCTGCTCTTGGAGGCCCAACACTGTCTACAAGAATAGAAGTACCCGTAGACATCAGTCGGCTGGATCGACCGGCCCATCTTCCCCGTCCTTCATTAGAGTGTGGAGGAGGTCATCCCATTTCTTGCAACCTTGTAGCTTGTTGTAGCAATGCATGAAGGGGAAGTCTTTGACATCTTGGTTAAACTTGTACATGTCGAGGGCTTGGAGCATCTAACAATACATGATGCAAAACAAGATATGGATCTCCTCCCCGGCGGCAATCTACGCAACAAGTTACCTACGTTCAGTCGCCGCCGGTGTCTACGATGCACATGACACATAAAAAGTAAGGAAACACACCTTATCCTCGCCCATGGACACGCCGGACGCTTTGCCGTACACTTGGTGGGTGCTCCTGCCGTCGTCGGGGACGAGGTGGCAGGGAAGGCTGGTGCCATCTGTCACGTGGCCCTTGGTGCGGCGCAGGTCAGGAGACGAGTTCAGGTTGGGGAAGCGAAAGGTGTCGCTGCCCCTCGCCGTTGAATCCGGCAAGAACGGTGCATTGTGGTCGACCGTCATGTCGCTATCTCCGTACTCGGGCGAGTAGCGGGCGCGGCTGTCCACCTGTGAAAGCCGCATCTGCGAGGTCGATGGCCCATCCGCGTTGTACCCCGCGTAGTAACCCGGTGACGACGGTGAGCTCGAGATGTTGCTAAGGCCGCCGCCCAAGCTGAGCCACGCTTTCGCAGTGGCCGCCGCTTTCACTGGGTCGATAGCGGCGATGCGCCGCCTTCTGCGGTCAGCCGGTATGAAGGAGCGGCATTCCATCTCCTTGTCCCACTCCTCCGGCCACATGTTCATCGGCTTCTCCTTTGGCGCGATGGTGCGCGGCTTCGTCGGCGCCTTCGCCGGAGCCTTTCTCTTCAGTGGCATGGCGCGGTGGCGAGGTTTTTTTTTGGGTTGGAGGCTAGATGGGAGATGGAGCGGCGGGCGGGAGAAATGAGCGGCGGAGGGGACGGGGTTTTGGGAGAAGATGTATATTTGGGGGATGTGTGCCTGACAGGCGGCTCCCATGCCCAAAATTTTCCTCTGTCTGCGGTGCTGGGCGGACGTTGTTCAGAGGATTTCATGCACACTGAAGAACTGCAACCGTCCATTCTACGTGTGCAACGATAAGGGGGTAAGAATCGGGGCAATTTACTATTTCATAATCGGGATCCTTGAGAAATACGATGATCTGTTTTGCGTTCATGTAGGTAAAATGTTTCTTCCTTTGGCTCGAGTGATCTCGCCCGAATGCTGATGAATGAACTGCTAGAAGAGCACGAAAAATGGTTTCCCATCCCGCCACAGACGACAGCAGCCGCAGTGCGAGCTCCGGCAGAAGAGATGGAGGACATATCACACATTGATAGACAGGTAGTTGTTGAGCTAAGGAAGTTGAACCAGAAGATTAGGAAGCTCAAGATCAATCACAATTTTTCAATTACATTTGGGCATGTCTTGTATGTATGATAATCGCATTGGGTGTAATGTTGAAATTGTATGGAAAGGTGTGAATTTGGGAGGAATTTGTAAGCTTGAAATTGTATGAAAAAAGGTTGAAAGAAATGAGAAATTTGGAAACTTTGATCAGTGAAATGCAGTTGTGCTCTGCCTTTCCGTTAAAAAAGGGGTTTCATTGTGGCCTATCTCAGAGCTGAGAGCCGAGTGTCGACTTGACTAATGGGCCAACTCCATCTAATTAGGCTCATTCGGTTAGTTTTGGTGGGAAAATGAGAAGGGTGAAAAATGAACAAAAAAAAGGTGGGGTGTGGATGGGACCCGAACTCAAGACCGTGTGGGTCGGTGGCGTGAAGGGCTACGCTAATAATTGGTGGGGTGGATAGAAATATATTGAGAAGGAAATGGAAGAAATCTATCTATAGTTACAACACGACTTGGTTTAGGGTTTAAAAACACATGTTTTTTTACTTTGGGCACCCATAAGTGATGTTTGGGCACGGACATTTTTCAACACACATAAATGATCTTTGGGTAATGTCACGTCCATGAGACTGTGGACACCGGGGATTTACAACCCTTTTTGGTTCGGCGGGAGGGCGCCGGGAAGAGCACGCAAGATCAAGCACAACACAGAGACATAAAAATTTACCCTCGCTCAGCGCGCACGAATGCTAAAACCCATACGTCCTGCTCGTATGAATTTTCTTTGTTGATGATGAACATCTTACACAGGGAGCTGAGATTGCTGGAATTTTGTGCATTTGGCCTTTGGCCCATGGCCCATTATCAAATTCTGAAACTCACATGGCCCATTTCAAAAATCAGTGGCAACACTAGTGGGGCTAAAGTTTAGTCCTACATTGCTAGTTGGGAGAGAGTTGGAGTGGTATATAAGGTGGATTGTTCTATTCCTAGTAAGTGAGTGAGAAGAGAGAGAGAGCCATCGCACACTCCTCCTCCTCCGCCGCCCGCTTCGCCACGCCACGCCTCGTCACGACGCGCCGCAGGTTGCGGGAATCTCGCCGAGCCGAGCTTATCTTTTTGTTGTTTGGGAAATTAATTGTGTAATCAATTTTGAGTCATTAACGGACGCGTTACTCAACCGTTTTGTCTTCTGATATTTCTGGATCGTGGCTGCGCCGACTCGGACGTGGGCTGCGCCCCACGACCTTCCCGAACCGCACTACATAAGACCCTGCGCAACCCTAGCCGCATCTACCAGACGCATTCGCGACTACATGTTTCCAGTTCATTGCGCTGCCGCCTTCGTCTTCCTCATCCCGTCCGTCGGCGTGCACCGACTGCCGGGACAGTAGGCCTCCGGAACCCTGCTTCTCGTCAACCTGTACGGGTGAGGGGAAATCAGGTTTTTGGGGAGCGCTCCGGCGCGACTACTGGCATCACGACATCGTCATCGGACGACGAGTTCCACCACACCGACAACTTCTTCCCGGACCTCAACGACTTCTTCGGCAACCTCAACATGGGCGACAACGACGCTGCTACGAAGTATGTGATCTTGTCGTTTCTCTTTCAGTTTCTGTTAGAGTTTCTTTTTCTAGTTTCTGTGGTAGATGCGACCAGTTTGTCTTGTTTAGATGTGATATGTCCATCTACCTTACTAGTCTACACGATTAGTTTATTTGTTGTTTTCGTAGTCATGATTTATCAATTACTTGTACGAATTATTTAATATGGATATTTGCTTATATATTCAACATAGACTCCCTCTTCCAACGCCTCCGATCCAACTCTTTTCTCCTCCTTCTCCCGAGCCTAAAGAGACATTGCTACCCTACTGCCCTCCTTTTATATACAATATTGCAAGGAAAAGAAGATGCTCTATGAAAAAAGCTTTGAATGATGACTATTGGATGTCCCAAATTAATACCCAAGAAGGGCTTACGGTGGATCACATTTCCCAATTATACAATATATGGGAGAAGCTACAAGGTGTGCACCTACACCATGACACTAAACCATGACACAGATGATTCTATTTCTTGGAAGTTTGGCAAAGACGGTTAATACTCGGCTATGCAATTCTTAGGACACACCTCCTCCCCAGTGACTACTTTAGTATGGAGACCTTGGGCTCCCCCAAGTGTAAGATCTTTGCATTGCTTGTTCTTCAAAACTATGTTTGGACGGCGGATCGTCTACAAAAGAGAGGTCGGCCAAATTGTGAAAATTTTGAACTTTTCAACCAAGTGCAAGAATCGGCTGCACACCTACTATTCCATTGCCGGTTCACTCGGCCCATTTGGGAAAGCTTGAAGTCATGGCTCGGTCTTCTTGACATTCAACCCCAAGATTGGACCGCTCTTCACTCCATCAAAAAATGGTGGCGGGACGTGATTAAAAAAATAAGCCAGCATGGGAAGGCCATAGCCTCCTTAGCGATGCTTGTTTCATGGGAGATTTGGAAGGATCGTATTGCTCGAGTATTTAGGAATATTTTGTCAACCGCAAACATGCTTGTCATGAAGATCAAAGAGGAGGTCTCTTTGTGGAGCCTTGCCGATGCGAAGCACTTTGTAATATGATGCCGCGAGAGTAGGAATTTGTTCTCTAGCTTGGTGCTTTACCAAGTTCTAGTCCTAGTAAATGAGTGAGAAGAGAGAGAGAGAGAGCCCTCGCGCACTCCTCCTCCTCCGCCGCCCGCCTCGCCACGCCTCGCCACACCTCGTCACGACACGTCACGACACGTCACGACGCGTCGTGGGTTGCAGAAATCTCGCCGAGCCGAGCTTATCTTTTTGCTGTTTAGGAAATTAATTGTGTAATCAATTTTGAGTCATTAACGGACGCGTTACTCAGCCGTTTTGTCTTCCGGTTTTTTCTGGATCGTGACTGTGCCGGCTCGGACGTGGGCTGCGCCCCACGACCTTCCTGAACCGCACTACATAAGATCATGCGCAACCCTAGCCGCATCTACCAGACGCATTCGCGACTACTTGTTTCCAGTTCATTGCGATGCCGCCTTTGTCTTCTTCATCCCGTCCATCGGCGTGCACCGACTGCCGGGACAGTAGGCCTCCGGAACCCTGCTTCTCGTCAACCTGTACGGGTGAGGGACAATCAGGTTTTTGGGGAGCGCTCCGGCGCGACTACTGGCATCACGATGTCGTCATCGGACGACGAGTTCCTCCACACCGACAACTTCTTCCCGGACCTCAACGACTTCTTCGGCAACCTCAACATGGGCGACAACGACGCTGCTGCGAAGTATGTGATCTTGTTGTTTCTCTTTCAGTTTCTGTTAGATTTTTTTTCTAGTTTCTGTGGTAGATACGATCAGTTTGTCTTGTTTAGATGTGATATGTTTATCTACCTTACTAGTCTACACAATCAGTTTATTTGTTGTTTTCGTAGTCATGATTTATCAATTACTTGTACGGATTATTTCATATGGATATTTTTTTATACATTCAACAATCCAAAAACCTGATTATAGGCAAATCAATTCAAGCAGCATTGCTGCCGCTACTCGACCTCCCCTCTCTGATGGTATGCATTACAAGAGGTGGCGCACAAAGACAGTTCTATGGTTTTACAAACCTAGGCTGTTTTAGCGCCATAGATGCTAGACCTGAGGGGTCTCTCTCTGCAGAGGAGCAGGGAAAGTTTGGGAAGGTCGACGCCATGTTTAAGGCGGCCTTGTTCAACATTCTTGGGGACAACGTTGTTGACCCGTACATGGCTTTCGACCATGGTAAAGTTGCGTGGGATGCGCTCGAGGCCAAATTTGGGGTCTTGGACGCTGACACTGAATTGTATGTCATGGAGCAATACTATGACTAAAGGATGACTGATGAGCGCTCCGTGGTTGAGCAGGCTCGTGAGATTCAGTCCCTTGCCAAAGAACTCGAGCAGTTTAAGTGTACCTTACCGGACAAATTTGTGGCCGGTGGCATTATTGCCAAGCTTCCTCCCTCGTGGAGGAACTTTGCTACTTCTCTGAAACATAAGAGACAAGGGTTTTTTGTTTCGGATCTCATTGGCTCGCTTCATGTGGAAGAGAATGCGAGAGCAAAGGACACATGCACTCGTAGTTTTGAGGGAGGTTCTAGTGCCAATGTGGTACAGAAGAAGAACTTCCAATCTCACAAGTCTAAGAATAAGAACAATGGAAAAGGAAAGTTTGACGTTAAGAACAAGGCCTCCAACTCAACCAACTTCAAGAGGAAGACTCCTTATAAGAAGAAAGGGAACTGCCATGTTTGTGGCGCTCCTGGACATTGGGCTCCTGATTGCCCAGAACGCCATGATCGGCGTGAGAACAGCGGCAAGTCCGCAAATGTTGTTATTGGCATTGATACTGAGATGAAGGACGTTGGGTATGGTATTTCTCCTACTGTCCTTTCAGTATGTAATTCTCCTGATTGGTGGATAGACACCAAAGCCAATACACATGTATGTTCTGATGTCTCTATGTTTTCTTCTTATCAGGTCGCAAGGACTTCCTCCGTGTTGATGGGAAACGGTCCACGTGCTTCTGTTCGTGGTGTTGGTACGGTGGATCTGAAGTTTACTTCGGAAAAGACCATCCAGCTGAAGAATGTGCAGCACATTCCCTCCATTAATAAGAATATCGTTAGCGGATCGCTTTTATGTCGAGATGGTTTTAAGTTGGTTTTTGAGTCCAATAAAGTTGTAATTTCCAAATGTGGACAATTTGTTGGAAAGGGTTATGTGTGCGGAGGCTTGTTCCGCTTATCTTTGTCAGACTTATGTACTCAAATTATTAATCATGTTTGCAATGATAGTGAGTCCGATATTTGTCATTCACGACTTTGTCATATTAATTTTGGGTGCATGGCGCGGCTAGCGAATATGAATATAATTCCGAAATTTGCTATTGTCAAGAAATCCAAGTGTCAAGTATGCGTGCAAGCTAAGCAACCACGTAAGTCTCACAAGACTACGGAGGCAAGAGACTTGGCACCACTGGAGCTTATACATTCGGATCTTTGTGAAATGAATGGTGAATTGACAAAAGGAGGGAAAAGATATTTCATGACCCTAATTGATGAATCTACTCGATATTGTTATGTGTACCTCCTGAAATCTAAAGATGAAGCTCTCAATCACTTTAAAATCTTTAAAGTTGAAGCAGAAAACCAACTTGATCGAAAGATCAAGCGGCTAAGGTCTGATCGTGGTGGAGAGTATTTCTCCAACGAGTTTGATTCTTTCTGTGTGGAACACGGTATTATCCATGAGAGGACGCCTACCTACTCACCTCAGTCAAATGGGGTGGCCGAAAGAAAGAACCGTACTCTAACTGATTTGGTTAACGCCATGTTAAATACATCGGGTCTATCCAAGGCATGGTGGGGGGAGGCGATATTGACTGCATGTCATGTCCTAAACAGTGTCTCCACAAAGAACAAAATCATTAGCCCTTTTGAGGAATGGGAAAGGAAAAGGTTGAAACTCTCTTACCTACGAACTTGGGGCTGTATGGCGAAAGTAAACGTGCCGATACCCAAGAAGCGCAAGCTTGGACCAAAAACCCTGGATTGTGTTCTTCTGGGATATGCATTTCATAGCATTGGCTACAGATTTTGGATAGTAAAATCTGAGGTATCCGACATGCATGTTGGTACAGTTATGGAGTCGAATGATGCGATTTTCTTTGAGGACATCTATCCTATGAAAGAAACGTCTAGCTCATCAATTCAGGAGATGCCCGGTTCATCTACGCATGAATTATTTCCTGAACCTACCATGGCTATAGAACACTTTGATAATCCTGTGGAGGATGACAATGAAGCTCCCAAAATGAGCAAGAGACAGAGGACTGCAAAGTCCTTTGGACATGATTTCATTGTGTACCTCGAGGATGACACTCACACTTCTATTTCAGAAGCTTATGCATCTCGGGATGCCGACTACTGGAAGGAAGCTATCCGTAGCGAGATGGATTCCATCTTAGCTAATGGAACTTGGGAAATTACTGATCGTCCTTATGGGTGCAAGCCTGTAGGATGTAAGTGGGTGTTCAAGAAATGCTTAGGCCTGATGGTACTATTGAAAAGTACAGGGCACGTCTTGTGGCCAAGGGTTATACCCAGAAAGAAGGTGAAGATTTCTTTGATACATACTCACCTGTTGCCAGATTGACCACCATTAGAGTGCTACTATCCTTGGCTGCCTCACATGGTCTTCTCGTTCATCAAATGGATGTTAAGACTGCTTTCCTAAATGGAGAGCTTGAAAAGGAAATTTATATGGAGCAGCCTGATGGATTTGTAGTAGATGGTCAGGAAGGAAAGGTGTGTAAATTACTGAAGTCTTTCTATGGGCTTAAGCAAGCGCCTAAGCAGTGGCATGAGAAGTTTGAAAGAACTTTGACCGCTGAAGGCTTTGTTGTAAACAAAGCTGACAAGTGTGTATACTATCACCATGGTGGGGGCAAGGGAGTTATTCTTTGTCTCTATGTCGATGGCATGTTGATATTTGGGACCAACCTTACTGTGATTAAGGAGGTCAAGGAGTTCCTATCTCATTGTTTTAAGATGAAGGACTTGGGAGTAGTTGATGTGATCTTAAACATCAAGCTGCTGAAGGATGACGATGGCGGGATTACATTGCTTCAGTCGCACAATGTGGAAAAGATCCCGAGTCGCTTCGGGTATAGCGACTGCAAATCTTCTCCAACGCCTTATGATCCTAGTGTGATAATTCGTAAGAATAAAAGAATTGCTAGAGATCAATTGTGATATTCGAAAATCATTGGCTCACTTATGTATTTAGCCAGCGCCACGAGGCCTGACATATCCTTTGTTGTAAGTAAACTCAGCCGTTTTGTGTCTAGACCCGAAGATGTTCATTGGCATGCTCTTGAGAGAGTTTTGCGCTATTTGAAAGGCATTGCGAGTTATGGCATTCACTATACTAGGTATCCAAGGGTACTTGAGGGTTATAATGATGCAAATTGGATATCTGATGCTGATGAGACTAAGGCCACAAGTGGTTATTTGTTTACACTTGGAGGTGGCGCTGTTTCCTGGAAGTCTTGCAAGCAGACCATCATTACGAGGTCAACTATGGAAGCAGAACTCACAATATTAGACACAACCATTGTTCAGGTAGAGTGGCTTCGTGAGCTCTTGATGGACCTACCTGTGGTTGAGAAACTAATACCCGCTATTCCTATGAATTGTGATAATCAAACTGTGATCGTCAAAGTAAACAGTTCTAAGGGTAATATGAAGTCATCAAGGCATGTGAAGAGGAGACTGAAAACTGTCAGGAAAATGAGAAACTCCGGAGTTATAGCGTTAGATTATATCCATACGTCTAGAAACCTGGAAGACCCCTTCACAAAGGGATTATCACGAAATGTGATAGAAAATGCATCGAGGGAGATGGGTATGAGACCCACACTATGAGTTGCCCATGGTGGTAACCCACTCTATGTGATCAGAGATCCCGTGAATTAGAGTTGGGAGACAATCTGTTGGTCACCTGGGAGGAGAGTATATATCCCTATAGAAATTTTACCACTCCATAAGATGCAATACTCTCCTAATCTGCATGGCAGGTTGATAATTATCTTAATGTGTTGTAAGTGGCTTATATTAGCAGAGATGTTGTCCTGCAGAAGATCTTTTGAAGAACACACCTATATGAGTCTGATTGTTAAATGTCGCGATCTATGGGAGTTGGGTGCTCTCTAGTAAACTCATGAAAGGCCCTGGAGTATGACGTATAAGCTCCAAACCGCGAGGAAGTCTCGCGGCAACCTAGTATCGGTCTAGGCTTTGTATGAAGCTAGTGCGCAGAAAACTTGTAAGTGCAAGTTCAACTTAACAGTCTCCATGACATACCGGTATATAAAACAATGTTCTGGAAACTTATTGATGAAATGTTCCAATGAGAGTTTGTGGGGGATTGCTGGAATTTTGTGCATTTGGCCTTTGGCACATGGCCCATTATCAAATTCTGAAACTCACATGGCCCATTCCAAAAATCAGTGGCAGCACTAGTGGGGGCTAAAGTTTAGTCCCACATTGCTAGTTGGGAGAGAGTTGGAGTGGTATATAAGGTGGGTTGTTCCTAGTAAGTGAGTGAGAAGAGAGAGAACCCTCGCGCACTCCTCCTCCGCCGCCCGCCTCGCCTCGTCATGACGCGCCGTGGGTTGCGGGAATCTCGCCGAGCCGAGCTTATATTTTTGCTATTTGGGAAATTAGTTGTGTAATCAATTTTGAGTCATTAACGGACGCGTTACTCAGCCGTTTTGTCTTCCGATTTTTTCTGGATCGTGGCTGTGCCGACTCGGACGTGGGCTGCACCCCACGACCTTCCCGAACCGCACTACATAAGATCCTGCACAACCCTAGCCGCATCTACCAGACGCATTCGCGACTACCTGTTTCCAGTTCATTGCGCTGCCGCCTTCGTCTTCCTCATCCCGTCCGTCGGCGTGCACCGACTGCCGGGACAGTAGGCCTCCGGAACCCTGCTTCTTCGTCAACCTGTACGGGTGAGGGGAAATCAGGTTTTTGGGGAGCGCTCTGATCTCTACTCACGCTTCTTTTTCTGTAGACAGTGTTGGGCCTCCAAGAGCAGAGGTTTGTAGAACAGCAGCAAGTTTTCCCTTAAGTGGATCACCCAAGGTTTATCGAACTCAGGGAGGAAGAGGTCAAAGATATCCCTCTCGAGCAACCCTGCAATCACAATGCAAGAAGTCTCTTGTGTCCCCAACACACCTAATACACTTGTCAGATGTATAGGTGCACTAGTTCGGTGAAGAGATAGTAAAATGCAAGTGATACGAATGAATATGAGCAGTAGTAACGGCGCCAGAAAATACTTGCTGGCATGCAGTTGACGTGGGAGATATTGCAGGAAGTAGAGATGCAGTAAAACAGTAAATAAGCGATGATTGCAGTATTTGAAAACAAGGCCTAGGGATCATACTTTCACTAGTGGACACTCTCAACATTGATCACATAACAGAATAAATAGATAAATGCTACACTCTACACTCTCTTGTTGGATGATGAACACCACTAATTGTGTAGGGCTACAAGAGCACCTCAATGCCGGAGTTAACAAGCTCCACAACATTCGATATTCATATTTAAATAACCTTAGAGTGCATGATAGATCATTGCAATTATACCAAGTACTAACATAGCATGCACACTGTCACCATCATACTATGAAAGGAGGAATAGATCACATCAATACCATCATAGTAATAGTTAACTTCATAATCTACAAGAGATCACAATCATAAACTACACCAAGTACTTCATGATGCACACACTGTCAACATTACATTATGGAGGAGGAATAGAGTACTTTAATAACATCACTAGAGTAGCACATAGATGAATAGTGATACAAAACTCATATGAATCTCAATCATGTAAGATAGCTCATGAGATCATTGTATTGAAGTACATAGGAGAGAGATTAACCACATAGCTACCGGTACAGCCCTTAGCCTCGAGGGAGAACTACTCCCTCTTCATGGGAGACAGCAGCGGTGATGAAGATGGCGGTGGTGTCGATGGAGATGCCTTCCGGGGGCACTTCCCTGTCCCGGCGGCGTGCCGGAACAGAGACTTCTGTCCCCCAGATCTTGGCTTCGCGATGGCGGCGGCTCTGGAAGATTTCTCGTACCGTGGCTTATTCGTATCGAAGATTTAGGTCAGGGGGCTTCTTATAGGCGAAGAGGCGGAGTCGGAGGGCTGACGGGGGCGCCACACAATAGGGGGCGCCCCCCTGGGCCGCACCGGGCACCTGTGTGGTGGGCCTGTGGCTCTCCTCTGGTCCCTCTCGGGTGTTCTGGAAGCTTCGTGGAATTATAAGATACTGGGCGTTGATTTCGTCCAATTACGAGAATATTTCCTTACTAGGATTTCTGAAACCAAAAACAGCAGAAAACAGGACTGGCACTTCGGCATCTCGTCAATAGGTTAGTTCCGGAAAATGCATAAAATCATCATAAAGTGTGAACAAAACATGTAGGTATTGTCATAAAATAAACATGGAACATCAGAAATTATAGATACGTTGGAGACGTATCAGCATCCCCAAGCTTAGTTCCTACTCGTCCTCGACTAGGTAAACGATAAAAGAATAATCTCTGAAGTGACATGCTACCAACATAATCTTGATCATACTATTGTAAAGCATATGAGATGAATGCAGCGATTCTAAGCAATGGTAAAGACAATGAGTAAACAAATGAACCATATAGCAAAGACTTTTCATGAATAGTACTTTTAAGACAAGCATCAATAAGTCTTGCATAAGAGTTAACTCATAAAGCAATAAATTCTTAGTAAAGGCATTGAAGCAACACAAAGGAAGATTAAGTTTCAGCGGTTGCTTTCAACTTTCAACATGCATATCTCATGGATAGTTGTCAATGCAAAGTAATATAATAAGTGCAATATACAAGTATGTAAGAGTCAATGCATAGTTAACACAAGTGTTTGCTTCTAGGATAGAAGGAAATAGGTAAACTGACTCAACATAAAAGTAGAAGAATGGCCCTTCGCAGAGGGAAGCATTGATTGCTATATTTGTGCTAGAGCTTTTATTTTGAAAACAAGAAACAATTTTGTCAACGGTAGTAATAAAGCATATGTATTATGTAAATTATATCCTACAAGTTGCAAGCCTCATGCATAGATTACCAATAGTGCCCGCACCTTGTCCTAATTAGCTTGGATTTACATGGATTATCATCGCAATACATATGTTTTAACCAAGTATCACAAAGGGGTACCTCTATGCCTTTGTACAAAGGTCTAAGGAGAAAGCTCGCATTGGATTTCTCGCTTTTGATTATTCTCAACTTAGACATCCATACCGGGACAACATAGACAACAGATAATGGACTCCTCTTTAATGCATAAGCATTCAACAACAAATAATATTCTCATAAGAGACTGAGGATTGTTGTCCAAAACTGAAACTTCTACCATGGATCATGGCTTTAGTTAGCGGCCCAATGTTCTTCTCTAACAATATGCATACTCAAACCATTCAACTCATGATAAATCACCCTTACTTCAGATAAGACGAACATGCATAGCAACTCACATGATATTCAACAAAGATAGTTGATGGCGTCCTCAGGAACATGGTTATCGCTCAACAAGCAACTTAATAAGAAATAAGATACATAAGTACATATTCAATACCACAATAGTTTTTAGGCTATTTTCCCATGAGCTATATATTGCAAAGACAAAGGATATAAATTTAAAGGTAGCACTCAATCAATTTACTTTGGAATGGCAGATAAATAGCATGTAGTAGGTAGGTATGGTGGACACAAATGGCATAGTTTTTGGCTCAAGGTTTTAGGATGCATGAGAAGTAATCCCTCTCAATACAAGGCTTAGGCTAGCAAGGTTGTTTGAAGTAAACACAAGTATGAACTAGTACAGCAAAACTTACATAAGAACATATTGCAAGCATTATAAGACTCTACATTGTCTTCCTTGTTGTTCAAACACTTTACTAGAAAATATCTAGACCTTAGAGAGACCAATCATGCAAACCAAATTTTAACCAGCTCTATGTAGTTCTTCATTAATAGGTGCAAACTACATGATGCAAGAGCTTAAACATGATCCATATGAGCACAACAATTGCCAAGTATCAAGTTATTCAAGACATCATACCAATTACCGCATGTAGCATTTTCTGTTTCCAACCATATAACAATTAACGAAGCAGTTTCAACCTTCGCCATGAATATTAAAAGCTAAGAACACATGTGTTCATATGAACCAGCGGAGCGTGTCTCTCTCCCACACAAGCATTTATTCAGAGAATGCAAATAACAAAAACGAAAATAAAAGCACACAGACACTCCAAGTAAAGTACATAAGATGTGACCGAATAAAAATATAGTTTCAAGAGAAGGAGCCTGATAAATTGTTGATGAAGAAGGGGATGCCTTGGGCATCCCCAAGCTTAGATGCTTGAGTCTTCTTGAAATATGCAGGGATGAACCACGGGGGCATCCCCAAGCTTAGACTTTTCACTCTTCTTGATCATATATCATCCTCCTCTCTTGACCCTTGAAAACTTCCTCCACACCAAACTCAAAGCAAACTCATTAGAGGGTTAGTGCATAATCAAAAATTCACATGTTCAGAGGTGACACAATCATTCTTAATACTTCTGGACATTTCTCAAAGCTTCTGAAAGTTAATGGAACAAAGAAATCCATTCAACATAGCAAAAGAGGCAATGCGAAATAAAAGGCAGAATCTGTCAAAGCAGAACAGTCCGCAAAGACGAATTTTTTAGAGGCACCAGACTAGCTCAGATGAAAATGCTCAAACTTAATGAAAGTTGTGTACATATCTGAGGATCACACACAAAAATTGGCAGATTTTTCTGAGTTACCTACAGAGAACCCTGCCCAAATTCGTGACAGACAGAAATCTGTTTCTACGTAGTAATCCAAATCTAGTATCAACCTTTCTATCAAAGACTTCACTTGGCACAACAATGCAATAAAATAAAGATAAGCAGAGATTGCTACAGTAGTAACAACTTCCAAGACACAAATATAAAACAAAAGTACTGTAGCAAAATAAAAACATGGGTTATCTCCCAAGAAGTGCTTTCTTTATAGCCATTAAGATGGGCTCAGCAATTTTAATGATGCACTCGCAAATAACAAGAGTTGAAGCAAAAGAGAGCATCAAAAAGCAAGCATGAAACAAATTTAAGTCTAACATGCTTCCTATGAAAAGGAATCTTGTAAATAAACAAATTCATGAAGCATAATGCAACAAGCATAGAAAGATAAAACAAGTGCAGCTTCAAGATTTTCAGCAAAAAGAGAGGTGTTTTAGTAACATGAAAATTTCTACAACCATATTTTCCTCTCTCATAATAATATCCAGTAGCATCATGAGCAAACTCAACAATATAACTATCACATAAAGCATTCTTATCATGAGTCTCATGCATAAAATTATTACTCTCCACATAAGCATAATCAATTTTATTAGTTGTAGTGGCAGCAAATTCAACAAAGTAGCTATCATTATTATTCTCATCAAGTGTAGGAGGCATAGTATAATCATCATAAAATGTACTCTCCAGAGTAGGCGGCACCAAAAGACCACTATCATTATAATCATCATAAATAGGAGGCAAAGTATCATCAAAGTAAATTTTCTCCTCAATGCTTGGGGGACTAAAAATATCATGCTCATCAAAATCAGCTTCCCCAAGCTTAGAATTTTCCATATCATTAGCAACAATGGTGTTCAAAGCGTTCATACTAATATCATTGCTACTGTAAGGGTACATTGCCCCTATGTGTGGTTTTGGTAATTAATGACAACCCCTATGGACTAATGTTTTCATTGAGTTTATATGAAGGAATATTCCATAGGTACTACTTGCTCTCCATGTGTTGGATTCAAGTATGGATGCCATGAAGATAAAGGTATATCTTGTGTATTGGCATCAAGATCATCGGTATGAAGATATATATATGTGATATGATCAATAAGAAGAAATGAAGATGGAGTTCTTATGTGGGACTCAATATTAGCCATGCTCTATCTTATGTGAGTATGTGAAGATACAAGGTTGAGTTGGGCAAGTTCAAGATGAGCGTCTCAAGTGAATCACATACTTGAAGCTTGCCGTCCATTTGATGATAATGGACTTGTGAAGATGTGCATCAATGGAGCTTTCCCATCATAGTGTATGGGGGAGCATTTGTGAGTCGTCACGAAGCAACATTGGTCAAGAGAGGCATTCCGGCTTGAGTGAAACTTGAAGAGTTATCATCAAGATCAAGCGGGATGCGCAAGGAAAAGGTATGGCCTTGCTAGGTTTTCTTTTTACCGGTCTCAAGGTGGATGTTGGGAGACCGGATTATAGGATAGATAGCCGCACTATTAAGAGGGGCTTTCGGTTGGGTAACTTGATCACATCGTCTTAGGGAGCTCAACCCTTTGCATACTTTGCATATCCTTATTGCTTCTTGGTGTTTCTCTATGTGAGGTTCTTGAGCTTGTTGCTAGCTTTACAACAAGCCCAAGTTCATCGAAAACGGAGTTCACATGCATCTTCTATTGCGTTTTCGAGGTTGGGTGATTTTACCGGTTATTCATGATATAAGGTTGTACCTTTTATATTCATGATAAAATCCCCTCCTACATATTCTTGGGTTTTCACTTTCTATTAGATAGCATTCGTTGTTATCTTCCAAACAAAATTGGTTTCATGCGATTCGGAGTTCGGGAGCATTTGTTATTAAAGAAAAGATAAAAAGGGAAAAGAATAAAAAGAAAAGAAAAGAAAAAAAGAAAAAGGGGGAGAGGCTGCCGGCCGGCCGCCCGGCCTGCCGGGCCGCGCGCCGGCCCACCCGGCCAAAACCGGCCTGGAGGCTTGTGCCATCCGGGGCCGCATCCGATGGGCTGGCAGCCTCCCCCGGCCCGAGCCGGTCTCCCACCGGGCCGGCCGGCCACCACCCGGCCCAGCCGGCTTTTGAACCGGACCGGGCGCCGGTTCCTTATCCGCCGCCGCGCGCGCGCCTCGCCCGGCTGCTGGGCAGGTCCGGCCGGACGGGCCACCGGCCGCCTCAGCGCCAAATCCGGCCGGCCTGGCAGCCGGCTGGGCCACTTTTTAGAGCTGTTTTTTGCCCGTTTTTCTTGTCTTTTTCCCCCCAACAGTTTTATTTGCTCCCATGCTATAAATAGCTCTTCTTCCACCTTGAGCAACTAGTTCTTCCTATTCTCTCACCTCCATTGTTGCTATTTGAAGAACTTGCTCTCCCCCTTAATTCCTCCAACCGTTCTTGCTCATATTTGAGGATTTGAGAGAGGAGATCTAGATCTACACTTCCACCAAACCGTTTCTTCTCTAAGTGAGGGAATCTCTTGGGATCTAGATCTTGGAGTCTTTGGTTGACTTTCCCCCTTGTTCTTCCTCTCCAATCTCATCCTAGCATTCGTTGCTTTGGTGGGATTTGAGTGTGAAGGACTTGAACACCTCCGGTGTTCTTGCTTTGCATCATTGCATAGTGTTGAGCTCTCCACCACGATTTGTTCGAGTGAGAGACCGTGAGCTTGTTACTCTTGGAGGGTGACCTCCTAGTTGGCTTGGTTGGTGTCCCGGTGATCTCTTCGTGGAAGATTGTGAAGGGGCCCGGGCTTCTCCTTCGTGGAGCTTGTGAAGTGGTTGTGGAGCTTGCCATCTCCGGAGCGGAGGAAAAGCTAACCATAAGGAAAGGGCCATTATCCTTCGTGGGTGTGGTTCGGAGAATAGGGTGAGCCTTCGTGGCGCGGGGAATCCTTCGTGGGACCTCCACTCCTCCAAACGTGACGTACCTTGTTGCAAAGCAAGGGAACACGGGAATACATCCTCGTCTCCGCGTGCCTCGGTTATTTCTATACCCGAGCTCTCTTTCCTTGTGATAGCCATCGTGCTTGAAGTATATATATATATCTTGCTATCACTTGTGCTACATATATCTTGTGCCTATCTTGCTTAGCTCTAGTTGCTATTGTTACACTTAGTTGAGCTTAGCATATTTAGGGTTTGTGCTTGTAAACTAAACGATAGTTTAATTCCGCATTCTTACAAGACAAAATCCGCAAGAGTTTGTAATTGCCTATTCACCCCCCCTCTAGGCGACATCTCGATCTTTGAATTGGTATCAGAGCAAGGTCTCTCCTTGTTTAAGGCTTCACCGCCTTGAGAGTAAAGATGTCGGCTAGTATAGTGCACAATGACACAATTGTCTTTAATGGCACAAATTATCTTTTGTGGAGAAATTGCTTGCTTTGTAAGCTTCGGACCTTGTGTCCACATATAGAGCAATTTCTAGATGTCGGTTTTTCTCCTCCGATGGATTCTCAAAATCTATCTTTAGAGGATGAGAAAAACTTACATCTTGAAGCTCAAGTATCTAATAAGCTTTTATTCTCTTTGAGACCCGATTTTCGTAGGTTCTTGATATACATAAAGCGAAAATCGTCCCATGAGATGTGGATCAAGCTTAAGGAAATGTTTGGTGGATCCACTTCTCAATTGGTCGGTGGTGACTCCGAGGAGCTCTCTTCCCCTTCACATCATGAAGAGCTCCAAGTTGCTTCCACCTCCGGTCGTGATGAGTCATCATCTTCTTCCACTTCACCAACGTGTTGCAAGACACAAGGTAATGATATGGTGAGTGGTGAGGGAAATTGCAATGTTGATATTATGCTCAATAGTGATGACTCTTCATCTCTATCTCATTGCAATGTTTCCTCTTTGGACTTAAACACATCTTGCATTGAAAATAATCTACATGCTTGTGTTGATAGTCCTTGCATATCATGTGTAAATTGCTTACATAGATCTCATGAGGATATGCTTGCCTTGTCTTGCTCCCATAATCAACATGTTTCTATTTCCTCTAGTTGCTTGTTGACTAACATTGTAGAGGAAACCGAACACTCTATGGATCAAGACATGATTTCAAATGAGGATTCAAGAATATCTTCATCTTCATCCTCCGGTATGCACATGTGCCTTATGGCAAATGGACCAAAGGTATCTCCTACTTTGACTCCTAACACATCCTCTAATGATGAGAGTGATGATGATGATAATGATGAAGAACATAATACCTTGGTGCATGATATGGCAATGGTATATGCTTCTCTTCGTGGTAATAAAGAAGCTCGTGCTTATCTCGAACACTCTATGGATACCTTGAATAAATATAGGGAAACCATAGTGGAGTTGGAGTCCCATGTTGAAAATGGGGAAATGAGATTCACTCTCCTCAAGCATGAGCTAAAAGATGAGAAGCATGCTAATTTCATGCTTACACAAAAAATTGAATCCTATATGCATGAAAATGAGAAAACTATTGTTGATGCTTGTGCTACTAACTCTAATTCTTGTGAAGCATCGACCTTAAAGGAGAATGTTGAGCTAAGGGCTCAACTTGAGTTGCTAACTAGCAATTATAGGGAATTGGAAGAAAGTCATAAAAAGCTCTCAAGCTCTCATGATGATCTTCTAATTTCCTATGATGGGCTAAAGTTAGCTCATGAGGCAAGTATCACTAAGGTAACATCTTGTGAGCCTCATATGGATGTTAGCACAATCTCTACTACAAATGCTATATTGCCATGTGCTAGTCCTTGTAATCCATCTAGTCAAACTAGTGATACACCATGTGTTGGATTACTCACTTTGCCTTGTTGCTCTAACAATGAAGCTTCTACTTCCTCTAGTACTTGTATTTCTACTAACCATGTAGAGGAAATAAAAGAGCTCGAGGCTCAAGTTCTTTCTTTGAAGAAAGACTTGGAAAAGCGTCATGAAGGGAAATCCGCACTTGACAAGATGCTAAGTGTGCAACAATCCCCCAATGACAAAAGTGGACTTGGATTCAACTCCAATAACAAGAACAAGTCCAAGAGCAAGAGCAACAAGAAGAAGGGCCAAGACAAAGTCAAGGATCCGGCCAAGTTGGTTTGCTTCAAGTGCAAGGTTGAAGGGCATCATGTTAGATCATGCCCATTGAAGAAAAAGAAGCACTTGAGTGAGAAACAACAAGGGAAACGGCCACAAGGTCAAGGTCAAGCTCATGCTCGACCTCAAGTTGAAGATAGGGCACTTCCCAAGAAGAATCAAGATATTGTTTCCCAAGAGAAGAAATCAATAAAGAAGAGAAAGGGGAACACTTGCTACTTATGTCGTGAGAAGGGGCACTTTGCTTCTTCTTGCTTAGGTGGTACCTTATCTAACCCTATAATTGTTGATAATGATTATTCTCTAGGGAAGGATAAGGATGGCAATGTGTTTGCCAAGTTTGTTGGAACTCAAAGTGGTTTCAAGAAAAGAACCATTTGGGTTGCCAAGCCTATTGTGACTAACCTCTTAGGACCCAACTTGGTTGGGGACCAACAATCTCAAACTTGATCAATAGGTACAAGTGGAGGGCATTGGAGATTTGGCTACTTCATGAAGAATTAAGGGATCTTCATATATTAAACTTTGACCAAGCCAAGTCATATGGATCATCATCTATATCTTATATCCAATGTTCCTCCTTACGGTAACTTTTATTTCAAATCTTCATGTATATTGTAAGTTACTTGCCCCTTTGCATGTTTGGTTTTGTACCAAATATTTGTGTGTATGTGTTGTGTCTTACTTACCTATCTTGTGTATTCAAGTATGTTTGTTTGACTCATCATATACTTGTGTATTATTTTGAGCCTAATGCATCTTGATGATATCTTTTTTGGCTCTCTTTTAAGTGATTAATGGAACATCCCATTTTGGGGGAGTGATATGCTTTGTGCATCTCTCTTTCTTTAAAATGTGTGTATATGAGTACCACCACTTAGTATTGATATTGCAAGATTATCTAGTCACTATGTGGTGTGTCATACTCATGAGAAATTCAAATTCTAAATACCCATTAATCATCTCTAGTTGAATTTTAGTTGCCTCTTATTTAGAAGAAATGTTTTATCACATTATGGGGGAGTAATATGTTTTGTACATATCACAAGCCTAGAAAATGTGAACATATGAGGTTATGCCACTTAGAGTTGATGCTCTTAATTATCTTGTTCCTAGGTGGCATGTTTGCTCAAACAAGCTCCATTCCTAATAAAAATATTTTATTACTCATCTTGTGGGCTTTTGTTTGAATATGAAATTCTTGGTGCGGTTTTTCCTCAAATACATATCTCTATATCTTATTTGGGACACCGTTTGCTTCAAGTTATTCTAATCATTGCCGTGCGTGATTGTGTGACTAGTTGAAGCTATCAAGAATCTTTCCGTGCATAGTGCTCAATTCTATATACTTATCCTATGCCTTTTATTGTGAAGTTGATCCTTACTAACATTGTGAATACTCCACCGGAAATTATTTCCAATATACTCATTGTCTTTGACAATTGATAACCTTGTATGTGGTTGAATTTTTGGATCATCTTCACCTTGGATTGTTTCTTATTGCCTTATTTTATTTCCAACAAATCCTTGTTGCTCCCATGTGTCTTCCTTGTCCCTTTGAAAAATCTTTTGATAAATTCTCTTGATTCATATCAACTGTTTGTTTTGGAAGACAAACCTTTTCCTTACGGTACATTGTGCCATTGTGAAAAGTGTATAGGGTTTGGTTTATTTTGTTTGAACCTTGCTCTTTGGGGGAGTTTGCTATCTCATTCTTTCTTACATGATTTATTTGCTTGAATGAGATAAATCCTTGAGCATGTTTGCTTTATTTCATCCTTTATGCTCAATGGTTTCTTCTTAGTTCATTTGTTGAACTTTGTTGAACAAATCTTTTGTGATTTGCGTCTTTGATATATTTTGGACAACAAATTTGTTTGGTGACACCTTTATGCCTTATTCGATTCTTTTGGTGTTTTGTCCAAAGTATATCTTTCTTGGATCTTTAAAGTCTTTATGTGTGCTTATATGTAATTTGTTTATATTTGTAGCATGCTTGCTTTGTTTGATCCATTATATAGGGTATACTCCATCAAATCCTAAATGGCTAAGATGTGCATGAAATTCAAATTCATCTAAATATGCACATATTTATATGGAGTGTGTCCTATATATTGTGGTTTGTCTAACCATGTTGGACCCAATAAGTTTGGGGGCCAAGATGTACTTGAATGATGTTTTAGGTACATTGGAGATGCAATGGAGGCTTGTCTCATCTATAAGGAAGGTGTTATCACCATATGAGAATTGGAGTCAAGACTAGGATGATCGATGAACTCCTATCTACTACATCATGCCATTGCTATCTCGGTAACAAGTATCTTATTCATGCATACTCATATAGCATCCAACCTCTTGTAGGTTGCATCTTGGCATGAAATTCTTTATTTCGAAAATATTGAGGTTCTTGAAAAATCCTTTTAAAGAAAACTTCTTATTGTACACTTGAGTAATTTGAGAAGATGCATATGATGGGGATATATATATATATCATGTTTATGATTCACCTATCCCAAATATGCCCTCTAGCAATTTATTGCATATCAATTCCTCAAAGAACTCTTATGTGCAATATTGATGAAATTGCGAAATAAATCCGCATTTGTGATACTTGTTGCCTCTCTCAAAACATTCCAACTAGCTTGACTTCCCTTATTGTTGGTTGTGATGTTTTTGAGATTTTACTTGGTTGAAGCTCATTCATATACCATAAGTGAAAATTGGAGCCATAGGCTATATATATGCTTTATTAAGCAAACATCCTTTGGTATATTTTATGACTTCATCTTGGATACCTTGTCTTATCTATTTTGTTAACCTCTTGTGTGTGCATGTTTCTTTATGGATCACTTTGTCCACTTTAGAAACTCATATACATAAGAGCGCTAATCCATCACCTTGATATCCTTGTTCTTTGCCAACCATCTTCTTATCCTTTTGATTTTAGTGTTGTTGGTAAAGAAGATTTATGAGTGCTTAGTTTATTTGTTTTCCTTCTTGCACTCATATCTCGTAATTGTTGGACTAAAGTTGTTCTTGATAAGCATACTCTCTTTATCTTAGTTGTGTTCTAAATGATATATAGGGAGTGAGGATTCCATGTTTGTGCATATTGTATTCAAATGCAAACATTATAAATTGTGCACGAACCTTGGGGAGCTTTCTTATTTTTAGAAGCACTATATCTCTCTTATCATGATATCTTTGTTTGTCCAATTGGATCTTTGATTGCTTGCTTTATTTGTTGAAGCTCACTTCACCATGTTATCTTTATGCAATCTTTGATCCTCAATATAGTTTGACTTCCTTCAAGTATTCATCATTGGATATGTGCACTTGATTCCACTCAAATTATGAGAAGTGCACACTTTGGGGAGGAACTCACATTATATTGGCCTTCTAAATTTTTCACCCATTTTGACAATCGATGCCAATGGGGGAGAAGTTTAGAGGGTTTAAGGGAATGGTTTTATACTTAAGTTTGGTTTGTGCTTAAGTGTTTTGCCTCTCATGCATTCCATATTTATATGTCTTGCATGGTTGTATATATATATAGTGGAAACTATCCCAAAGGTTAATCTTGACAATATATGCAATGAATTCATGTTCATCACACGTGCATACATTGTGGGGGAGTTTTCTCTATATATATTGGTTCTACTCACATCCATTGCATTTGTTGTAGTTGTGTGAGTAGAGCCGGTTTTGATATGGGCTAGTAGCTTTGTGTTACTTGACCATATCAAATACAACCTCTTGTATACAACTTATTCTCGGATAAGTTGCGTACTTGTCACTAATATTCATTATATAAACCCTCTTATTGTGGTTGTCATCAATTACCAAAATGGGGGAGATTGTAAGGGTACATTGCCCCTATGTGTGGTTTTGGTAATTAATGACAACCCCTATGGACTAATGTTTTCATTGAGTTTATATGAAGGAATATTCCATAGGTACTACTTGCTCTCCATGTGTTGGATTCAAGTATGGATGCCATGAAGATAAAGGTATATCTTGTGTATTGGCATCAAGATCATCGGTATGAAGATATATATATGTGATATGATCAATAAGAAGAAATGAAGATGGAGTTCTTATGTGGGACTCAATATTAGCCATGCTCTATCTTATGTGAGTATGTGAAGATACAAGGTTGAGTTGGGCAAGTTCAAGATGAGCGTCTCAAGTGAATCACATACTTGAAGCTTGCCGTCCATTTGATGATAATGGACTTGTGAAGATGTGCATCAATGGAGCTTTCCCATCATAGTGTATGGGGGAGCATTTGTGAGTCGTCACGAAGCAACATTGGTCAAGAGAGGCATTCCGGCTTGAGTGAAACTTGAAGAGTTATCATCAAGATCAAGCGGGATGCGCAAGGAAAAGGTATGGCCTTGCTAGGTTTTCTTTTTACCGGTCTCAAGGTGGATGTTGGGAGACCGGATTATAGGATAGATAGCCGCACTATTAAGAGGGGCTTTCGGTTGGGTAACTTGATCACATCGTCTTAGGGAGCTCAACCCTTTGCATACTTTGCATATCCTTATTGCTTCTTGGTGTTTCTCTATGTGAGGTTCTTGAGCTTGTTGCTAGCTTTACAACAAGCCCAAGTTCATCGAAAACGGAGTTCACATGCATCTTCTATTGCGTTTTCGAGGTTGGGTGATTTTACCGGTTATTCATGATATAAGGTTGTACCTTTTATATTCATGATAAAATCCCCTCCTACAGATTCTTGGGTTTTCACTTTCTATTAGATAGCATTCGTTGTTATCTTCCAAACAAAATTGGTTTCATGCGATTCGGAGTTCGGGAGCATTTGTTATTAAAGAAAAGATAAAAGGGAAAAGAATAAAAAGAAAAGAAAAGAAAAAAAGAAAAAGGGGAGAGGCTGCCGGCGACGCGCCCGGCCTGCCGGGCGCGCCGGCCCACCCGGCCAAAACCGGCCTGGAGGCTTGTGCCATCCGGGCCGCATCCGATGGGCCTGGCAGCCTCCCCGGCCCGAGCCGGTCTCCCACCGGGCCGGCCGGCCACCACCCGGCCCAGCCGGCTTTTGAACCGGACCGGGCGCCGGTTCCCTTATCCGCCGCCCCGCGCGCTGCGCTCGCCCGGCTGCTGGGCAGGTCCGGCCGGACGGGCCACCGGCCGCCTCAGCGCCAAATCCGGCCGGCTGGCGGCAGCCAGGCCACTTTTAGAGCTGTTTTTTGCCCGTTTTTCTTGTCTTTTTCCCCCCAACAGTTTTATTTGCTCCCATGCTATAAATAGCTCTTCTTCCACCTTGAGCAACTAGTTCTTCCTATTCTCTCACCTCCATTGTTGCTATTTGAAGAACTTGCTCTCCCCCTTAATTCCTCCAACCGTTCTTGCTCATATTTGAGGATTTGAGAGAGGAGATCTAGATCTACACTTCCACCAAACCGTTTCTTCTCTAAGTGAGGGAATCTCTTGGGATCTAGATCTTGGAGTCTTTGGTTGACTTTCCCCCTTGTTCTTCCTCTCCAATCTCATCCTAGCATTCGTTGCTTTGGTGGGATTTGAGTGTGAAGGACTTGAACACCTCCGGTGTTCTTGCTTTGCATCATTGCATAGTGTTGAGCTCTCCACCACGATTTGTTCGAGTGAGAGACCGTGAGCTTGTTACTCTTGGAGGGTGACCTCCTAGTTGGCTTGGTTGGTGTCCCGGTGATCTCTTCGTGGAAGATTGTGAAGGGGCCCGGGCTTCTCCTTCGTGGAGCTTGTGAAGTGGTTGCGGAGCTTGCCATCTCCGGAGCGGAGGAAAAGCTAACCATAAGGAAAGGGCCATTATCCTTCGTGGGTGTGGTTCGGAGAATAGGGTGAGCCTTCGTGGCGCGGGGAATCCTTCGTGGGACCTCCACTCCTCCAAACGTGATGTACCTTGTTGCAAAGCAAGGGAACACGGGAATACATCCTCGTCTCCGCGTGCCTCGGTTATTTCTATACCCGAGCTCTCTTTCCTTGTGATAGCCATCGTGCTTGAAGTATATATATATATCTTGCTATCACTTGTGCTACATATATCTTGTGCCTATCTTGCTTAGCTCTAGTTGCTATTGTTACACTTAGTTGAGCTTAGCATATTTAGGGTTTGTGCTTGTAAACTAAACGATAGTTTAATTCCGCATTCTTACAAGACAAAATCTGCAAGAGTTTGTAATTGCCTATTCACCCCCCCCCTCTAGGCGACATCTCGATCTTTCAGCTACTAGCATGCAAATAAGATTCCATAGGTTTTTTAATTTTCGCATCAAACAATCCATGTCTTAACTCAGGAAATAGCTTCAAAAGCTCACTGTCACTTTCCATTATGCCTAACTAGTGAAATAAAAACAAGAAACAAAAAGATGCAATTGCAGGATCTAAAGGAAATAGCTTCGAGCACTTACAACGGTACCAGAAAATAACTTAGTTACCTGGGACCAGAGTGTGAGTGCCTTTTACCTTTCCTCCCCGGCAACGGCGCCAGAAAATAGCTTGATGTGTACTCAAGCTTCTTTTCCTGTAGACAGTGTTGGGCCTCCAAGAGCAGAGGTTTGTAGAATAGCAACAAGTTTTCCCTTAAGTGGATCACCCAAGGTTTATCGAACTCAGGGAGCAAGAGGTCAAAGATACCCCTCTCGAGCAACCCTGCAATCACAATGCAAGAAGTCTCTTGTGTCCCCAACACACCTAATACACTTGTCAGATGTATAGGTGCGCTAGTTCGGCGAAGATATAGTAAAATGCAAGTGATACGAATGAATATGAGCAGTAGTAACGGCGCCAGAAAATACTTGCTGGCGTGCAGTTGACGTGGGAGATATTGCAGGAAGTAGAGATGCAGTAAAACAGTAAATAAGCGATGATTGCAGTATTTGGAAACAAGGCCTAGGGATCATACTTTCACTACTGGACACTCTCAACATTGATCACATAACAGAATAAATAGATAAATGCTACACTCTACACTCTCTTGTTGGATGATGAACACCACTAATTGTGTAGGGCTACAAGAGCACCTCAATGCCGGAGTTAACAAGCTCCACAACATTCGATATTCATATTTAAATAACCTTAGAGTGCATGATAGATCATTGCAATTATACCAAGTACTAACATAGCATGCACACTGTCACCATCATACTATGAAAGGAGGAATAGATCACATCAATACCATCATAGTAATATTTAACTTCATAATCTACAAGAGATCACAATCATAAACTACACCAAGTACTTCATGATGCACACACTGTCAACATTACATCATGGAGGAGGAATAGAGTACTATAATAACATCACTAGAGTAGTACATAGATGAATAGTGATACAAAACTCATATGAATCTCAATCATGTAAGGTAGCTCATGAGATCATTGTATTGAAGTACATAGGAGAGAGATTAACCACATAGCTACCGGTACAACCCTTAGCCTCGAGGGAGAACTACTCCCTCCTCATGGGAGACAGCAGCAGTGATGAAGATGGCGGTGGTGTCGATGGAGATGCCTTCCGGGGGCTCTTCCCCGTCCCGGCGGCGTGCCGGAACAGAGACTTCTGTCCCCCAGATCTTGGCTTCGCGATGGCGGCGGCTCTGGAAGGTTTCTCGTACCGTGGCTTATTCGCATCGAAGATTTAGGTCAGGGGGCTTCTTATAGGCGAAGAGGCGGAGTCGGAGGGCTGACGGGGGCGCCACACAATAGGGGGCACCCGCCCTGGGCCGCGCCGGCCACCTGTGTGGTGGGCCTGTGGCTCTCTTCTGGTCCCTCTCGGGTGTTCTGGAAGCTTCGTGGAATTATAAGATACTGGGCATTGATTTCGTCCAATTCTGAGAATATTTCCTTACTAGGATTTCTGAAACCAAAAACAGCAGAAAACAGGAACTGACACTTCGGCATCTCGTCAATAGGTTAGTTTCGGAAAATGCATAAAATCATCATAAAGTGTGAACAAAACATGTAGGTATTGTCATAAAATAAACATGGAACATCCGAAATTATAGATACGTTGGAGACGTATCACGCTCCGGCGCGACTACTGGCATCACGACGTCGTCATCGGACGACGAGTTCCTCCACACCGACAACTTCTTCCCAGACCTTAGCGATTTCTTCGGCAACCTCAACATGGGCGACAACGACGCTGCTGCAAAGTATGTGATCTTGTCGTTTCTCTTTCAGTTTCTGTTAGAGTTTCTTCTTCTAGTTTCTGTGGTAGATGCGACCAGTTTGTCTTGTTTAGATGTGATATGTCCATCTACCTTACTAGTCTACACGATTAGTTTATTTGTTGTTTTCGTAGTCATGATTTATCAATTACTTGTACGGATTATTTCATATGGATATTTCCTTATATATTCAACATAGACTCCCTCTTCCAACGCCTCCGATCCAACTCTTTTCTCCCCCTTCTCCCGAGCCTAAAGAGACATTGCTACCCTACTGCCCTCCTTTTATATACAAGATTGCAAGGAAAAGAAGATGCTCTGTGAAAAAAGCTTTGAATGATGACTATTGGATGGCCCAAATTAATACCCAAGAAGGGCTTACGGTGGATCACATTTCCCAATTCTACAATATATGGGAGAAGCTACAAGGTGTGCACCTACAACATGACACTAAACCATGACACAGATGATTCTATTTCTTGGAAGTTTGGCAAAGACGGTTAATACTCGGCTATGCAATTCTTAGGACACACCTCCTCCCCAGTGACTACTTTAGTATGGAGACCTTGGGCTCCCCCAAGTGTAAGATCTTTGCATTGCTTGTTCTTCAAAACTATGTTTGGACGGCGGATCGGCCAAATTGTGGAAATTGTGAACTTTGCAACCAAGTGCAAGAATCGGCTGCACACCTACTATTCCATTGCCGGTTCACTCGGCCCATTTGGGAAAGCTTGAAGTCATGGCTCGGTCTTCTTGACATTCAACCCCAAGATTGGACCGCTCTTCACTCCGTCAAAAAATGGTGGCGGGACGTGATTAAAAAAATAAGCCAACATGGGAAGGCCATAGCCTCCTTAGCGATGCTTGTTTCATGGGAGATTTCGAAGGAATGTATTGCTCGTGTATTTAGGAATATTTTGTCAACCGTAAACATGCTTGTCATGAAGATCAAAGAGGAGGTCTCTTTGTGGAGCCTTGCCAATGCGAAGCACTTTGTAATATGATGCCGCGAGAGTAGGGATTTGTTCTCTAGCTTGGTGCTTTACCAAGTTCTAGTCCTAGTAAGTGAGTGATAAGAGAGAGCCCTCGCGCACTCCTCTTCCTCCGCCGCCCGCCTCGCCTCACCACGCCTCGTCACGACACGTCACGACGCGCCGTGGGTTGCGGGAATCTCGCCGAGCCGAGCTTATCTTTTTGCTATTTGGGAAATTAATTGTGTAATCAATTTTGAGTCATAATGGACGCCTAACTCAGCCGTTTTGTATTCCGGTTTTTTCTGGATCGTGGCTGTGCCAACTCGGACGTGGGCTGCGCCCCATGACCTTCCCGAACCGCACTACATAAGATCATGCGCAACCCTAGCCGCATCTACCAGACACATTCGCGACTACCTGTTTCCAGTTCATTGCGTTGCCGCCTTCATCTTCCTCATCCCGTCCGTCGGCGTGCACCGACTGCCGGGACAGTAGGCCTCCGGAACCCTGCTTCTCGTCAACCTGTACGGGTGAGGGGAAATCAGGTTTTTGGGGAGCGCTCCGGCGCGACTACTGACATCACGACGTCGTCATCGGGCGAAGAGTTCCTCCACACCGACAACTTCTTCCCGGACCTCTGCGACTTCTTCGGCAACCTCAACATGGCGACAACGACGCTGCTGCGAACTATGTGATCTTGTCGTTTCTCTTTCAGTTTCTGTTAGAGTTTCTTCTTCTAGTTTCTGTGGTAGATGCGACCAGTTTGTCTTGTTTAGATGTGATATGTCCATCTACCTTACTAGTCTACACGATTAGTTTATTTGTTGTTTTCGTAGTCATGATTTATCACTTACTTGTACGGATTATTTCATATGGATATTTGCTTATATATTCAACAGAGACTCCCTCTTCCAACGCCTCCGATCTAACTCTTTTGTCCTCCTTCTCCGAGCCTAAAGAGACATTGCTACCCTACTGCCCTCCTTTTATATACAAGATTGCAAGGAAAAGAAGATGCTCTGCGAAAAAAGCTTTGAATGATGACTATTGGATGTCCCAAATTAATACCCAAGAAGGGCTTACGGTGGATCACCTTTCACAATTCTACAATATATGGGAGAAGCTACAAGGTGTGCACCTACACCATGACACTACACCATGGCACAGATGATTCTATTTCTTGGAAGTTTGGCAAAGATGGTTAATACTCGGCTATGCAATTCTTAGGACACACCTCCTCCCAGTGACTACTTTAGTATGGAGACCTTGGGCTCCCCAAGTGTAAGATCTTTGCATTGCTTGTTCTTCAAAACTATGTTTGGACGGTGGATCGTCTACAAAAGAGAGGTCGGCCAAATTGTGGAAATTGTGAACTTTGCAACCAAGTGCAAGAATCGGCTGCACACCTACTATTCCATTGCCGGTTCACTCGGCCCATTTGGGAAAGCTTGAAGTCATGGCTCGGTCTTCTTGACATTCAACCCCAAGATTGGACCGATCTTCACTCCGTCAAAAAATGGTGGCGGGACGTGATTAAAAAAATAAGCCAACATGGGAAGGCCATAGCCTCCTTAGCGATGCTTCTTTCATGGGAGATTTGGAAGGAACGTATTGCTCGAGTATTTAGGAATATTTTGTCAACTGCAAACATGCTTGTCATGAAGATCAAAGAGGAGGTCTCTTTGTGGAGCCTTGCCAATGCGAATCACTTTGTAATATGATGCCGCGAGAGTAGGAATTTGTTCTCTAGCTTGGTGCTTTACCAAGTTTGGTTTGTAAGACCTCTAAAACTTCTCCTTAATCAATGAAAATGGCAAATCTTTTGCCTTGTTTTTTTAAAAAAATAAAAAATAAGGGATTATAATCATGCAGCTTCAGGACTTGCTTAGATGTCTTGGTCGTCCAAATAAGAGCAAAGATTAGCTCTCATTTCACGAAGTTGCACATCAAAATTCTCACAATGAGGAGCATGCACTGCTAGCCATCCCCTCCCTCCCCGCTTGCACGCTTGCAAGCCGGTGTGTGTTGCCGGCGGAATGCACTGTCTACTCTAGTGTGGGTTCCTGTGAACCTTGCGCGGTTAGAGTCCGCACGAAGACTGGGCCTATGGGCGGCGACACCGGCGTCGGCTGCACTGCATCGTGGCAAGAAGTCCATGCGTGCAATGTAGCGAATGCTTTAGGAGCACAAGGCGTGGCGTTGTGACGATGGCATGTCACAAAACAGCGGGCGCCCATGCCTTGTTTTAGGGCGGAGCGTCCAGTTGCCCGAGGCGTGGGGCAGCACCGTGAGGGCCAGCTAGATGGGGGTGAAGACCTCGAGGCAGAGAACATTGTGGAGGATGGACTCACCTTCTAGCTCGATGTGACACCGACCTGCCATCACCCCGATCTGCTGCCGCAACCATGATACGAGAGATGGGGAGGGGAGCTGGAGATAGGTCTATTTACTCTAGTACATCGCACCATGCTCGCGGGTGAAACATCGGCGTCAATGTTGAGTGAAAGCCGGTCTGGAACTTCAGGTAAGATGGAAGTGGCAAAAGGCTAAGGGAACCACAAGAAAATCTTAAACAGTACTCGCATGAATCGCCGAAAGATACCAAGTAATGCTCGCCTAGAGCCAGTTGATGTGGTGAGACTACACACGTGAATAACAAATTTCCTTTTGAACTTGGCGAATAACAAACTCCACATGCCTAGGAATACTCCACGGGGAATATTTTGGCGATAAATGGATAAGGACATGACTCCGGTGGTATTATTTGTAATTATTTGGATGTGTGACAACACTATGCATTCACATGTTTCACTTTAATAGTAAAGATTTTAGGGCGGAGCGTCCAGTTGCCCGAGGCGTGGGGAAGCACCGTGAGGGCTAGCTAGACGGGGGTAAAGACGTCGAGGCAGAGAACATTGTGGAGGATGGACTCACCTTCTAGCTCGATGCGACACCGACCTACCGTCACCCCGGTCTATCGCTGCAACCATGATACGAGAGAAGACGAGAGACGGGGAGAGGAGCTGGAGAGAGATCTGTTTCCTCTGGTACATCGCACCATGCCCGCGGGTGAAACTTTCGTCGGCAATGTTGAGAGAAAGCCGGTCCGGAACTCCGGATGAGATGGAAGTGGAAAAAGGCTACGGGAACCACAAGAAAATCTTAAATAGTACTCGCATGAATCGTTAAAGGGTAGCGCTGAGCGTCCCCCGGGGATCAAATCCCCGATCCCCCGGGTCACCAGCCGTTCGATGGTGATCTTAGCGATCGTCTGATCGAGTCAACCGTCCCGCACAGAGGAAACAAAGAAAAAAGCACAAGGAAATATTATTCCCCTCATCCCCCGACGAATGACCCATCCCGCATCACCAGAAGCGCTGCCAGGTCCGGCAGCACCACCGCGCGCTTCAGCTGCACCACGGCCGCTCACGAGCAGCACCGCTATCCTGAACATGTAGTTTCGCCGCTGGCATGTGGTAGCCCCGCCGACAACCTCGCCGGCCTCCTTGCAGATGGTGGCGCCAGGTGTGTAGCAACCACCGCCGCCGATGGCCCCCTTGTAGCAACGGCCGCCAGCCTCCTTGTAGCAACGGCCGCCGCTGTTTGCAGCAACCACCGTCGCCGATGTCCTTGCTGGCCTCCTTGTAGCAACGGCCGCCGCTGTTTGCAGCAACCCCCGCCACCGACGGCCTTGCTGGACTACTTGTAGCAACGGCGGCCAGCCTCCTTGTAGCAACGGCCGCCACCGTTTGCAACAACCACCGCTGCCATCCGTCGCTTGTAGCACATCGCCGCCGCCGCTTGTAGCAGACGACGTCACGCTTTGTAGCAGCGGCTATCGCCTGTTGTAGCAGACGCGGCCTCTGGTAGCAACATAGGCGGCGTGACGTAGCAACCGCGGCGGCCGCATGTAGCAACATCGGCGGCTGATACGTCTCCAACGTATCTATAATATCTGATGTTCCATGCTAGTTTTATGACAATACCTACATGTTTTGCTCACACTTTATAATGATTTTATGCATTTTCCGGAACTAACCTATTAACAATATGCCACAGTGCCAGTTCCTGTTTTCTGTTGTTTTTGGTTCCAGAAAAGCTGTTCGGGCAATATTCTCGGAATTCGACGAAATAAAAGCCAAACATCTTATTTCACCGAGACGGGCCAGAACACCGAAGGGGAGCCGGACAGGAGGCCCAGGGCCCCCACACCACAGGGCGGCGGGGCCTAGAGGAGGGGTGCGCCAGCCTATGGGGTGGGACCCCCAGGCACCCCCTCGCGCCGCCTCTTCGCCTATAAAATCCCTCGAGACCTAAAAACCCGATATCAATTGATGAATCTCCAGAAAGACTCCACGGGCACCGCCGCCATCGCGAAACTCCATTTCGGGGGACAGAGTTTCTGTTCCGGCACGCCGCCGGGACGGGGAAGTGCCCCCGGAAGCCATCTCCATCGACGCCACCGCCTCCATCATGCTCCGTGAGTAGTTCCCCCATGGACTACGGGTTCTAGCAGTAGCTAGTTGGTATTCTCTCTCCCATGTACTTCAATACAATGATCTCATGAGCTGCCTTACATGATTGAGATCCATCTGATGTAATCGGTATTGTGTTTGTTGGGATCCGATGAATTGTTACATTATGATTAGTCTATCTATAAGTTTGTGAAGTTATTGTTGCTGTAATCTTGTTGTGTTTAATGCTTGACACTAGTGCACGAGTGGCATGATCCTAGATTTAAGCTCTATACTTATTGCTTAGATTGTATCTACAAGTTGTTTGCACATGTCTATGTCCGGAACCCGAGGCTCCAGAGTGACAGCAACTGGGATAACTGGAGGGGAAGGCTTAGATATGAGATCACATGTTTTCACCAAGTGTTAATGCTTTGCTCTGGTGCTCTATTAAAAGGAGTACCTTAATTACCAGTAGATTCCCTTGAGGCCCGGCTGCCACCGGCTGGTAGGACAAAAGATGTTATGCAAGTTTCTCATTGCGAGCACGTATGACTATATATGGAAAACATGCCTACATGATTAATAAATTGATGTTTTATCTTAATGCTATTTCAATCCTATCAATTGCCCAACTGTAATTTGTTCACCCAACACTTGTCACTTGTTATTGGAGAGTTACCACTAGTGTAGATAGCTGGGAACCCCGGTCCATCTCTCATCATCATATACTCGTTCCTATATGACATTGGAAGTAGTATCAACTATTTTCTGGTGCCATTGCCTCTGTATTCTTTATTCTTGCTGCTGTGTTACTGTTACTATTGCTCTCATATTACTGCTGCTTTCACATCACCCCTGTTACTAGTGCTTTTACAGGTGCAGCTGAATTGACAACTCAGTTGTTAAGGCTTATAAGTACTCTTTACCTTCCCTTGTGACGAATCAATAAATTTGGGTTTTATTTCCCTCGAAGACTGTTGTGATCCCCTATACTTGTGGGTTATCAAGACTATTTTGTGGCGCCGTTGCCGGGGAGGCATAGCTCTACTCATAAGTTCACCTGGGGAGTACACTCTACCTCTCTCTCTGATTTTATTTTATTTTGTTTTGCTTAGTTTACTTTTGTCTAGTTTATTTGTGCTTAGTTTATTTCTGTCTAGTATTATTTTGCTTAGTTTACTTTTGTCTAGTTTGTTTTTGTCTTGTTTTATTTTTCTTATATACCCAAAAATCGATAAAAATTTGAAAAAACCTAAAAATTAAAAACTGTTGTTATGGAAGAACCCACAACTTGTATGGAGCTTATAGAATTATATATGAATTATAGAGAATCAAGAAAGGGTAAAGTCATGAGTGCCGTATTAGAAAAATTGAATACAATTGCTAAAATCTTGCTTAAACGCCATGATATAAACTGTTGCTCTAAACAGGATACTAAACATCTTAAATTCCAATGTGGCTTTAGTGAAGAAGTTTTAATTGTGAACTATCATTGGAATAACTATATTCATCTTGGTTCGAAGAAGTAGAACAATTTGTCTTATTTATGGGAGCGTCTGAGATTGAATCCTTCATGGCTAAAAATTATGAAACTTGTGTTGCTTGTAAGGACCTTAAAGATTATGTCTCTTCTATCCTTAATTTTTGCATAGAAAGTTACAGCGATAATCCTTATATTATTGATTATAAAGAGAGACTCATTAATGCACAAGAATGCACTCACAATTTGCAGAAACCTGTGGAAGAAGAAATTGATGAACCTGAAAGCTCATTGGATGAAAAAGAGGAGGAAATTGATGAACCTGAAAGCTCATTGGATGAAAAAGAGGAGGAGAGTGAATAACAAAAGGAGGAAGAATGGATTAGCTACCCACGCCAACCTTCTAATGAGAGTAACTCTTTATCTCTTACACTATTTGATTGTCCTCCATGCTTACCAAAGGAGGATGAATTTTATGTTCCTGTGGATTCTCTTGAAATAGTACCTATGAGTAAAACTTGTGAGAATAATTATGCTACTGTTATCTATGATAATCCATGCTACTTTGATAAATCTTATGATAATGCTTTGTTTGTGCCTGATATCGAAATGCATGGTACTAAAGAGTTTTGCTTGGCAAATGTTTATGATAAAGCTCTAGATGATGGTCCTATGTTACTTGATAATATTAATTGTACTACTAATGAAAATGGGATTGGAGAGTTCTTGACTTTATGTAGGAGTCCCATATCTTTTGAGATTGATCAATCATCTTGTTATATTATTGATAAAAGTGGGTTTGAAAGTTTTAATCCCACTATTTTTGAGCTTGATAAAAATTATGTGTTTATGGATCATGAAAAACATGCTTTATGTGATAGTTATATTGTTGAGTTCATTCATGAAGCTACTGAGAATTATTATGAGAGAGGAAAATATGGTTGTAGAAATTTGCATGGTATTAAAACACCTTTCTATATGCTGAAACTTTTGAAGTTACTCTTGTTTTATCTTCCTATGCTTGTCACTTTGATCTTCATGAATTTATTTGTGTACAAGATTCCTATGCATAGGAAGTGGGTTAGACTTAAATGTGTTTTGAACTTGCTTTTTGATGCTCTCTTTTGCTTCATTTTCTATTTTCCATGTGAGCATCATTAAAATTGCTGAGCCCATCTTAATGGCTATAAACAAAGCACTTCTTGGGAGATAACCCATGTCTTTATTTTGCTACTGTTTTGTTGTGTCTTGAAAGTTATTACTACTGTAGCAACATCTCCTTATCTTTATTTTATTGCAATGTTGTGCCAAGTAAAGTCTCTAATAGAAGGTTGATACTAGATTTGGATTTCTGCGCAGAAACAGATTTCTAGTTGTCACGAATTTGAGTAGGTCTCTCTGTAGGAGAACCTAAAAATTCTGCCAATTTTCATGCGTGTTCCTCAGATATGTACGCAACTTTCATTAGTTTTGAGTTTTCTGATTTGAGCAACGGAAGTACCTCTTAAAAATCCGTCTTTACTGGCTGTTCTGTTTTGACAGATTCTGTCTCTGTTTTTTTTGCATTGTCTCTTGTGGACTTTAAGCAAGGTTTTCTAGACGTGGAGAGCTGTAGCTAATGTTTTATTGAGTTCTTGCAATGTGTCACTACAGGACCAAAGTGGATTAAAGTTTTTTGAGTACTAACCCCTCTAATGAAGTTTATGAGAAGTTTGGTGTGAAGGAAGTTTTCAAGGGTCAAGAGAGGAGGATGATATATGATCAAGAAGAGTGAAACGTCTAAGCTTGGGGATGCCCCCGTGGTTCATCCCTGCATATTTCAAGAAGACTCAAGCGTCTAAAGGCATCCCCTTCTTCATCAACAACTTATCAGGTCACCTCTAGTGAAACTATATTTTTATTCGGTCACATCTTATGTGCTTTACTTGGAGCGTCTGTGTGTTTTTATTTTTGTTTGTGTTTGAATAAGATCGGATCCTAGCAATCCTTGTGTGGGAGAGAGACACGCTCCGCTTTTTCATATGAACACTGGTGTTCTTCGTTTTACTTTCAATGTTCATGACAAAAGTTGGAAGCTATTGCACTTATTGTTATTTGGTTGAAAACAGAAAATGCCTCATATTGTCTTGGATAATTTGATACTTGGCAATTGTTTTGAGCTCTCAAGTAGATCATGATTAGGCTCTTGCACCATGTAGTTTGAACCTATTAGTGGAGAACTACCGTAGAGCTTGTTGAAATTGGTTTGCATGATTGGTCTCTCTAAGGTCTAGATATTTTCTGGTAAAAGTGTTTGAGCAACAAGGAAGACAGTGTAGAGTCTTATAATGCTTGCAATATGTTCTTATATAAGTTTTGCTGTACCGGTTCATACTTGTGTTTGCTTCAAACAACCTTGCTAGCCAAAGCCTTGTACTGAGAGGGAATGCTTCTCGTGCATCCAAAACCTTGAGCCAAAACCTATGCCATGTGTGTCCACCATACCTACATTTCTCTGCCGTTCCAAGTAAATACTTCATGTGCTACCTTTAAATAATTCAAAAGTTATCATCTCTTATTTGTGTCAATGTTTTATAGCTCATGAGGAAGTATGTGGTGTTTTATCTTTCAATCTTGTTGGACAGACTCTCACCAATGGACTAGTGGCTTCATCCGCTTATCCAATAATTTTGCAAAAAGAGCTGGCAATGGGGTTCCCAGCCTCAATTAATTAACTTTCATTAATAATTCTCTTCACATGTTTTGCCCTGATTCATCAGTAAGCAACTTACTTTTGCAAATAGACACTCCTTCACGGTATGTGAATGTTGGAAGGCACCCGAGGATTCGGTTAGCCATGGCTTGTGAAAGCAAAAGGTTGAGAGGAGTGTCATCCATAAATAAAACTAAATTACATGTGTAAACAAAAGAGAAGAGGGATGATCTACCTTGCTGGTAGAGATAACGTCCTTCATGGGAGAATATCTTTGAAAGTATGTTTGATGAGGGGGTTAGAGTACCCACTACCATTCGTTGACAACAACAAACACCTCTCAAAACTTTACTTTTATGCTCTCCATATGATTTCAAAACTTAAAAAGCTCTAGCACATGATTTAATCCCTGCTTCCCTCTGCGAAGGACCTTTCTTTTACTTTATGTTGAGTCAGTTTACCTACTTCTTTCCATCTTAGAAGCAAACACTTGTGTCAACTGTGCATTGATTCTTACATGTCTGCTTATTGCACTTATTATTTTACTTTTTGTTGACAATTATCCATGAGATATGTATGTTGAAAGTTGAAAGCAATTCCTGAAACTTAATCATCCTTTGTGTTGCTTCAATGTCTTTTACTTTGAATCTATTGCTTTATGAGTTAACTCTTATGCAAGACTTTTTGATGCCTGTCTTGAAAGTACTATTCATGAAAAGTTTTGCTATATGTTATCTATTTGTTAGCAAACTATAGATCGTTGCCTTGAGTCACTTCATTCATCTCATATGCTTTACAATAGTATGATCAAGATTATGTAAGTAGCATGTCACTACAGAAATTATTCTTTTTATCGTTTACCTACTCGAGGGCGAGTAGGAACTAAGCTTGGGGATGCTTGATACGTCTCCAACGTATCTATAATTTCTGATGTTTCATGCTAGTTTTATGACAATACCTACATATTTTGCTCACACTTTATAATGATTTTATGCATTTTCCGGAACTAACCTATTAACAAGATGCCACAGTGTCAGTTCCTGTTTTCTGTTGTTTTTGGTTTCAGAAAAGCTGTTCGGGCAATATTCTCGGAATTCGACGAAACAAAAGCCAAACATCTTATTTCACCGAGACGGACCAGAACACCGAAGGGGAGCCGGAGAGGAGGCCCAGGCCCCCCACACCACAAGGCGGCACGGCCTAGAGGGGGGGCGCGCCAGCCTATGGGGTGGGACCCCCAGGCACCCCCTCGCGCCGCCTCTTCGCCTATAAAATCCCTAGAGACCTAAAAACCTGATACCAATTGACGAACCTCCAGAAAGACTCCAGGGGCGCTGCCGCCATCGCGAAACTCCGTTTCGGGGGACAGAGTCTCTGTTCCGGCACGCCGCCGGGACGGGGAAGTGCCCCCGGAAGCCATCTCCATCGACCCCACCGCCTCCATCATGCTCCGTGAGTAGTTCCCCCATGGACTACGGGTTCTAGCAGTAGCTAGTTGGTACTCTCTTTCCCATGTACTTCAATACAATGTTCTCATGAGCTGCCTTACATGATTGAGATCCATCTGATGTAATCGGTGTTGTGTTTGTTGGGATCCGATGACTTGTTACATTATGATTAGTCTATCTATAAGTTTGTGAAGTTATTGTTGCTGCAATCTTGTTGTGTTTAATGCTTGTCACTAGTGCACGAGTGGCATGATCTTAGATTTAAGCTCTATACTTATTGCTTAGATTGTATCTACAAGTTGTTTGCACATGTCTATGTCTGGAACCCGAGGCCCCAGAGTGACAGCAACTGGGATAACTGGAGGGGAAGGCTTAGATATGAGATCACATGTTTTCACCAAGTGTTAATGCTTTGCTCCGGTGCTCTATTAAAAGGAGTACCTTAATTACCAGTAGATTCCCTTGAGGCCCGGCTGCCACCGGCTGGTAGGACAAAAGATGTTATACAAGTTTCTCATTGCGAGCACGTATGACTATATATGGAAAACATGCCTACATGATTAATAAATTGATGTTCTATCTTAATGCTATTTCAATCCTATCAATTGCCCAACTGTAATTTGTTCACCCAACACTTGTCACTTGTTATTGGAGAGTTACCACTAGTGTAGATAGCTGGGAACCCCGGTCCATCTCTCATCATCATATACTCGTTCCTATATGACATTGGAAGTAGTATCAACTATTTTCTGGTGCCATTGCCTCGTATTCTTTATTCTTTATCGCTGTATTCTTTGTTACTATTGCTCTTATATTACTGCTGCTTTCACATCACCCCTGTTACTAGTGCTTTTCCAGGTGCAGCTGAATTGACAACTCAGTTGTTAAGGATTATAAGTATTCTTTACCTCCCCTTGTGTCGAATCAATAAATTTGGATTTTACTTCCCTGGAAGACTATTGCGACCCCCTATACTTGTGGGTTATCAGCGGCGGCGGGACGTAGCAACCGCGGCGGCCGCATGTAGCAACATCGGCGGCGGGATGTAGCAACGGCGGCGGCCACATGTAGCAACGTTGACGGCGGCCGCATGTAGCAACGTCGGCGACGACATGTAGCAACCTCGGCATTGCGATGTAGCAACCTCGATGGCCGTATGTAGCAACGTCAGCGGCATGTAGCAACGGCGGCGGCCGCCTGTAGCATCGGCGATGGCCCATAGCAGCTCCTGCATTGGCCTTTGCAGCAACCCAACGACCGCCTTGAAGCATCCATAGCATCTCCGGTGTCGGCCCTTTGCAGCAACCCAGCTTGCAGCTAGCGTGGGCAGCTCGCAGCACTAGCGGCCGCCCCTTGCCGCAGCGGCGGCCTGCTTGCAGCAGCCTGCACCCCTTTGCGGCAGCAGAGGAGAAGGATCTCGAGCTCGGAGGAACATGCTGACTGAGGTGTTCCCGTGTAGTTGAAGGAGGGAGGGTGTCCCCGCGGTGAGAGGTGGCGACGGGTCGAAGCCAAGAGTGGCCGGAGAAGCAGCTGGGCATCACGGATTTAGATGATGGCTTGGGCGGCGGTGCCGCTGCTTGGCTTGTGCAGCGGGCGGTAGGCGACGACGGAGAGAGCGGCGTGGAGGAGGCACGAGGCGTTAGAGGAGGACACCAGGTGCGGAGGTGAGCGGCGCAAGGAAGGAGCCACGCTCGCGCTTCCCCTAGCGATTCGGGGGGAAAAGTCGTTTCGGATGTGCGACTTGGGGAGAAAGAGCCGAGGGAGAAGATAAGGTACGGGGCCCACAGGATACGACTCAAGCTGTGGAGGCGGAGGATGCGAGCGACGCGTTCCCCTGGGGGAACGCCAGCGCTTTCCATCGCTAAAAGATACGGAGTACCAAGTAATGCTCACCTATATGTTCAGAAAAAAAAAGTAATGCTCACCTAGAGCCAGTCGACGTGGTGAGACTACACGCGTGAATAACAAACTCCAGATGCGGTAAGCTAAAAAAACCGAATTGCATGCGTGAATAACAAACTTCCTTTTGAACTTGGCGAATAACAAACTCCACATCCCTAGGAATACTTCATGGGGAATATTTTGGCGATAAATGGATAAGCACATGACTCCGGTGGTTTTATTTGTAATTATTTGGATGTGTGCACCACACATTCACATGTTTCACCTCAATAACAAAGATACTTATTTGTTTAACTCATCTTAGTTTTTGAATTTCCAGAAACGTCCCCATTGTTCCCGGCAAGGAGTGCATGGTGAATTGTTGGTGCCTTTTTTTTTCTTCTCACTTTCTCATGGTCAGTCTGTATGTGGTTTGATCACAACCCACTTTTTTTAAGTGCAAAACCCACATTTTATACTATGTGAATTTAATCTAGGGGAACGATTAGTTCTAGCCTAATTACAAGTAATCTGAGTTTGAGATTTGATTAGTATGTTTAATTATCGGTGAATGCCTACCAGCTATAAGATTTGATGGTACGTTGTGTTCTTCCTAAAATTTCGTTGGCATGTTTCTTCGTAAATGAATTAAGCTGATAACCTAAATGAATTGTATCTGGAGTGAATATATGGTGCTCTTGACTAAAATTTGTGTACTTTAATGCCGAGTAAAATCATAAAAGGGTTATGTAATATATTTTTGTAATCTGGTACAATGTTTCGATCAGTACATCTAACACCCTGATTCATATATAGAGATCACCATAGAAATGCAAAACATACTTTGTAAAAAAGATAAATTTTGGTGGAAAAGAAGTTTCTGTACGTGACGCTTTCTTTGTCTTTTTTCACACAAGTCACAAAAATGTCAGATTTTCACGAAACTTGATGTGCGCACATAGAATGTCGATATGCAAGCGCAGGAATTTTTGTTCGATTTTTTTAGACATTCCAAAATGTTTTTCGGTGGTAGGAGCATATGCTTCCATGTGCCGAATTGAATTTTTCATAGAAAACAGGAAAACTCCCTTCTTACCCTTAATGAACTGACCAAGTATAAACAGGCCAACTATTCATTTTAGCTATGATATAGGAGGCCTAAGTTGTAGAAATGATTGATATTTTTGGAATAATTCAGCGCTGTGGACATGGCTAACGAAGAATATAAAACAAAGTCCTAGCTGATATGATGTTAAAAATTAATATAAATACTCTCTCCTTTCCATGAAAGGTATCTGAGATTTATTAAAATTAAATGTATGTAGAAACTAAATCATAAATCATGTCTAGATGCATCCGAATTTAGACAAATCTATAACATGTTTCATAGAACGGAGGGAGTAGAAAACTCCCTTCTTACCCTTAGTGAAGGGTCCTAGTATCAACGGCCTACTCCCTACTGTGCAGTTTGCCTATCATACATGAGATGAGATGCCTAAGTCGTAGAAATGATTGATTTTTTTGGGAACAATTTAGCACTGTGGACATGGCTAACAAACAAGCTAAAACAAAGTCGAACTGCACAAGGCTAGTTAAACCGTAATGCAACAAGGGCTAACTGGGGAGGGCAAAAGGAGCATGTGTTAAATATACAGAATCCTCATATTACTCAGAACTAAATACGACTAGAATAATGGAACAGACAGCCACTTTACAACTACAAAAGTGCCAGAAAACATCATCAATAACCCTTCTCGCCACTTTGGCCGCTGATGTTTTCCTTACTCCAGACATATAATGAAATACTGTATAAAAATTGTATCTCAGAACGAAAGTTCTAACAGAAAGGAAGATCTGGAAACCAGGAGTGAGAACAATATCCCATAAGATTAGCCATACCGCAACCTAAGACTAGAATGGGTAATAGAATGTATCTTGCTCGAATGCTTATTTACCAACTTCTCTGACTCCGGTGAACTTCAAGAACTGTTTAAAAAAAAATGAAAGCAGTATATATTATAGAATCAAACAAAATGATTTTCCGCAATAAAATCAACCAGAAAGTAGAAATAACAAATACTGGTGAAATAAAACATCACAGATTAATCAACGGGAAGCAAAACATACAAACTAACATTAAAATGAAGGGTAAGATGACAGGCTGACTACTGAAGCCCGCTAAGAGACCACTGTTTGAAATAACCATTCACTCACTAATGCAGGTTCTGTTTTAAATGATCCACGCAGTTAACAACTGTGGAAAATTAGTATATCTGGTAATCAGGAAATTTGTGACTAATGCACAAGAGTTCGCAGAGATGATTAGGTAATATCTTTGGTTCCATTTTATGCAAGTTTAATTTTTGAAAGAAACTTAAGTAGATAGAAGAACAACAAAGCATACCTTTCATTTCAAGAAAGAAGAAACACCTTTGCACGTTTTACAAAAATCATCATCACAACAAATTCAGGGCTTATCACCATTCTTCAATACCAGGTGTCCTTCATCATTTGTGATGCAGATCTCAGTCACAGCCTACAAGTAACAAGATGATGTGAAAAAAAGGTCCATAAACAACCTTTACATGCCTAACAATACGGACATTCCAAGATATCTCAGCCAGAAGGAAAATATGGGGAAGCTGACCCGATGGTCCAGGTTTGGCTCTAGTTGCCCATAACTACCCTGTGTTGAACTCTAACTCTACCGTGTGATTTGCAGAAAAGATTGAGAATAGACTAGGGGTAGCGCCTGAGGCTTAAATTAAGGTTACCAAGAAAAAATGATTCTCAAGAAACCAATTTTTATCTAGATTGGGAGTTTTCAAAAAATTGAAAACCCTAGTTCATCCAGTTTATGTGTGATTTGCTTGCGACCTTCATTCTCTTTTGTGGGAAAACCCTACATCTGGCTTGTGAAAGTTTGTCACGAGACTGGGAGTCCCCCACCGCTCTCTCTCTCCGCCACCGCTCTTCATTGAGTTCTCCAGATCCAGCAGGCCCCTCCACTCTCCTCTCCGGTGCTGCCCGGCAGCGAGTAGGGCGAGGGTCCACCACTGTACAGTAGGTATCTAGAGTTTAGCCTGGTGCTTGGTTTTGGCGTCATGCCGGTAGTTTGGAGTGCTTCGCCGGTGCTTCGGGACCGACTCCGGCGATGTTTGACGGTGATTCTCTTCCTCACGGTGCTCCACCGGTCGGAGACGTTAATGAAGAGTGGTGGCGCCGTCCGCATCTCCATCAACAATAAGGTCCAGGTCTGTGTTAATGGCGACTCAGCTGCCTCTTGCAGGGTTCGTCTTCCGCTTCCGGGCTGCCATGGTGGCGGGATGAGGCGGTGGAAGGCTGATGCTGCTGGCGATGCTGGGGAGCTGCATGGAGTTTGAGGTGCTGCAATTTCTTGGAGATCATCCTCGATGGCCCAGGTTTGGCCGTCGACTGAACAAGCCGTAGGGCGGCTGCTCCAGCTCCTGTCGCTGTGGTGTCAGGATTTCAACCTCCTTCGGAGGCCCCTTCATGGATTCACGGCGACGCACCGCTTCCTGTGGAGACCAAGTGGTTTCGTCCCTGGTCCCGGCGTGGAAGGTCACCGTTCGAGTCCACCATCTGCCGGCGGTTGCAGAGGACCGGATTGCGTTTCTGCTCTTTTCTTTAGGGTCCTATTTGCATTTGCCGAGGTCTGGTTTGTAATAGAAATAGTTCTTGTGGGCCTCTTTGTAATTTCTACTGCACCGCTGTTTTAATGATAAACACCTAGGCCCTTCGGGCCGTTCCGAGTTAAAAAAAATACAGCTGGCTTGTTGATACGGTGATGGAAGGACCGAAACCCCATCTCTGGATTTCCACCCTCGAATTGGCCCTCTTCCCCCGGACTCGCAAAACCCTAACGCCACATGTCAGTGAAGGTTCTCCGTCCTGCTGCGGGTGGCCAGCCGGTTCAGCTTGAGATGCGTTGCTGCTTCAGGGTGTACGTGGGCACGAACACGGTGGCCCACCAAGTGACCGCTTGTGCCGCTTGAATTGAACGGGAGACGGCTAATTGGCTGTATAATACGCGTTTGTTTAGCTGCTACCCACCTGCCAACTTAAACCCGCCAGCTCCACACTAGTAATACTTCCGTACAGGAAAGAGCCTATGAGGAACGGTATACGCCGTCTGCTTGTATGCTGCTCCTCACGGATGTCGCGGACGTTCGTGTGCTTCTTATTGACGTCACAGGACGTCAGCTTTTCCTCACGGGCATCGCCGGCGCTGGCTGCTACTCAGAGCATCTCCACTCGTCCCCCCGAACAGGCCCCCGGCGAGCCATTTTTACATCCGGACGGCGTAAATCGGCCCCGTCGCGCCCCCGGTTCCTCGTTTTCGTCCGGATTTGGCCCTTCATCCATCCGGCGAGCCCACGCCATCCCCGGGGGAGCCCCCGGGGCGCGCTCGGGGACTCCGGACGAAAGATTTTGGCGCGAAACGTCGTGTGGACCCGCGTAGTCGACGACAGGAAAACCAAATCCTGTCGATTTTCCCTCCAATTTGCTTGCATATCCCCATTCCCTCCAATTTGCTTGCATATCCCCATTCTCTCCCGCCGAATTTGTCCATTCTCCTCGTCTTCCAGTTCCAGTTCCCGGCGGCGTCTTCTCGTCCACCACCGCTCTCCTCCTCGTCTTCTCGTCCACCACAATGCCGCCGAAGGCGACGACGAGGAAGCCGCGGGCGAAGAAGGAGCGGCCGCCGGGCATGACGAACGCAGAGTGGGCGGCGGACGAGAAACGGCGCGAGGTGGAAACATGCGGCAGGGCGGAGAGGGTAAAAAAAGCCGCCGCCAAGAGGGCAGCAGCGGCGGCCCAGGACGAACAAGCGAGGAAGATCAGCATGGCCATGAGCGGCGGCGGCGCCATGTTCCCCGGCCAATGGCCGGCGCAAGGTACAAGTAGTTCCCCGTCGTCCTTCTCCCCTTCGATGTACTCGCCGTCGCCGCCTGCCATGTTCCAAGAGGGCGCCTACGTCCAACCGCCCAGGTTCGCGCCGTCGCCGCCCGAGCTTGACGTCGGCATCGGCGGCCAGTTCGAGGGCAGCTCGCCGGTCATGCGACGAGGGCCGCTCCCGTTCGGCGCGATGGCGGCGCCGAACGAAGAGGAGATCCACGAGATGATCACCTCCGGCTCCATGGCCGCCGCTGCGAGCCCGGGGTTCTTCATGGCCGCCGCCGCCGCGAGCCCGGTGTTCTTCACGCAAGAGGAGGCGAGGGCGACGGCAGCTGTGGCGGCGCGCAACGAGCATCGGGAGGATGTTGCCGACGGAAGCCAAGCCGTCGAAGAAGAAGACGAAGAAGAAGAAGAGCCAACTCAAGCCGCCGCCAACCTGTCGAAGGGGAAGAAGAAGAGGAGGAAGGACTCGCCGCCTGCCGAACCGCGTATCAAATGGACGCCGAAGGAAGAGGAGTGCCTCGCCGAAGCTTGGATGACCGTGTCCACGAACGGCATAAACGGGGCCAATCAGTCGTTCGACACATATTGGCTTCGAGTGAGGCAGGCGTACGAGGAACGCAAACTCGTCGATCCCTACTTCAACAAGACGAACATGAACGTGTACCGGGGAGACAAGGCAATGGCCACCCATTGGGGGATCATGCAGACGGCGTGCAACAAATGGCACGGCATACAGGAGGAGGTCGACAAACGGCCGATCAGCGGCCACGACTTGGAGCAAAAGGTATGCTCCGTCGACCCTGCATCACCGAGGTACATCGTCGTGAGCTGACCCGTATCGCCGTGCTCTTTTTTCCCCAGCTGCGCCGTGCTCTAGACATGTACACGGACGACACCGGCCTGCAGTTCAAGTTCCTGAACGTCTACGCCCGCCTCGAGAACTGCGAGAAGTGGAAGGAAACCCGCACGACCCTCTCGAAGAGCAAGACCGAAAGCAAGACAACCCCGACGCTCCGGCGGCTTGCGCGGCGGAAGGGCGCCCTGAACTCGGCCAGAAGAAGCTCAAAGAGCTCAAAAAGACGGGCAATCCCGCCGACAGGATGCAGGCGTCGATCGACAAGTGCTAGGCCGACTTGAGGTCGCACGCCCACGGGAGGAACGACAAGTTCGACGACAGGTGGCGGGAGATGCTCGCCAACCAAGGCGTCCGGATCGCCCTGCTGAAGACGACGGCGGCGGCGAAGAAGAGGAACACAGACTTAGCGTTCCTGATGGGCGGCGGCAACATGGAACTGATGGACGAGACAAAGAATTGGTACCAGGGCCACCGCAGCGACATCCTCCGAGCCACCCCGGCCAGTCCTTCGTCGTCTCCGCCGGCTCCTACCTCGGCTTCCTCCCCATCTACCTCGTCGACTGCGGCTGCTTCGACGTCCACTGCCGCTGCTTCGTCGTCGGCTGCCGCAGCCGCTTCGGCCACGGCGTGTGAGGAAACTGGTCCGTCGGACACCGCCGTGCCGGCCGGGACTCCCGATGAGCCTGTTTCCGTGTAATTTCCCTCCGATCGCCGATCTGTGGCTGATCCTTTTGCTCCTTTTGCCGATCAACTGGCCGTACTTGTAGCGCGGGACGGCGCTTTGTTTGAATTTAAACTATGTCCGCCGAACTCCGGGTGGACGACTGGAAATACGGTACTCCCCACGACTTAATTTCGTCCAATCCGGCGGTTGTTTCGTCCGGATTTGGGCGTGGGGAGCGCCAACGAGTGGAGATGCTCTCATTGAAGTCTGCCAGATGTTCGCCTGCTGCTCATTGATGTCGCTGGACATCGGCGATGTCCGTGGTCGGCTTTTCCTCACGGACATCGCCGGCGCTGGCTGCTCCTCATGGACATCGCCACACCCCGGTTGCTCCTCAACGCCGCCACACGCCGGCTGCTGCTCACGGATGCTGCCACACGCCGGCTGCTGCTCACGAACGCCGGCTGCTCCGCCTAGACATCGTCGAATGCTGGCTGCTCCACACGGAAGTTCGCCGGACGCCGGCGGCTGCTCACAGACATCGCCGGACCCCAGCAGCTCCTTTACCGCGCAAGATGTCTGCCGTGGCGCCTACATCAGATCGATTCGGCGGTAGCGACCTGCCTCAAGCTTCTGCTGCGGCGCCGAATTTTGTGGAGGGCTTTGCCGTTGGTGGTCACTAAACCCCCGGCCTAGGGTGTGGGAGTGGTGCGTCGACGTACCGGGTGCAGAGGAGAAGGCGGAGGAGGAGGGGAACAAAGGGGAAGCGCAGGGACGGATCTGGATGGGTGGCGGCACGGCGGCGGTAGCGGGCGCGTCGTGAGAGCCCGTGAGTTTTCTATGTGTGTCCATGGAATTTCACTTAAGCGAATTAATTGGGGTGGGCTGGCGGCGCCGTGGGCTCTCCGTGACAACTTACAGGCCTATTGCTGCTACCCTGTAGCAATGCATGGGCATATTTGCTAGTAACTGGTATTAGGCTAATGCTAATTTAGTAGCTACTGCTAACACACCTTGTCTATCATCACATCACTAACAGCGGGCACTACCCTACCTTAACCTTGTGCCACTTCACCAAGCACTCACCAACTATCAACTGGATCCCTCACCTATCGCCAGGCAGTTAGTGGAGATTGCCAAATGAGGGCTCCTTTGATTTAAAGGATAGGAAAAACATAGGAATAGGAAAGGTATAGGATTGGAATGACATGTCTACTTGAAACCTGTAGGAAGATGAAGTTTGTTTGATTGTAGTAAAGGAATTTTTCCATGAGGTATGAGCTAATGCTTTTTTCCTACAGGAATTACACTACAAGCTTCCTATAGGAATTTTTCCTATAGGATATGTTCCTATGAATCAAACAACATGTATAGGAATTTTTCCCATAGGAACCAAATCCTACACAATTCCTATGCAAATCCTTTGAATCAAAGGAGCCCTGACTCTGCATAGTAACATTACTGGCAGTGGTTCTTATACTAGCACACTCTACATTTAGTTCAAATTTTCTTCTCTCCAGTATCCAGACTTGTTAATAATGGTGCTTATACAAACAAAAAAAGAACATCTCAAGTTAAGCAAACACTCTGAAGGTTAGGTGTTTATTGCAACTTGATTCCCAAAGTAACTAAAGGATACCAAATAGCAATAGCAATACAATAGACTAAATTGGTTTTATGAGCTGTACAAAGAATTACTCCCTCCATCCCAAAATATAAGGCGCCTAAGCTTTACCCAAAAGTCAACATCTTCTAAGTTTGACCAAGTTTATACAAAAAAATATGGATATCTACAATATCAAACGGACATTTTGAGAAACTATAGTTTCTGGTGAATCTACAGATATTGATTTGGCATTGGGAATGTTTATATTTTTACATATAGATATGGTCAAACTTAAAATATGTTGACTTTTGACTAAAGCTTAGGCACCTTACATTTTGGGACGGAGTATTATGCAACACTAGTGCAAAATTAGCAATAGTTAATTTAAGACCACACCTGATGGTACTCCTTGTCACTAACTTTTCTCTTTAGCAGTCTCACAGCATTATCAAGAATCTCCTGCTTCTTTAACGTTGCATTTGGTTCTTTATCACGGAATAGCCTAATGAGCACATTCCTGCAGGGAGAAAGTAAATTAATAAGTTCGGAGCTCTTGTCATTGTCAAATTGGTACTCAGTGCCATTTTCAAATTTGCAGTACCTCATAGTACCCTTCTCCTCGGTCCTTTGAATATATACATCATGGACAGAAACAGCAACAACCTTTATTGAAGCCTCAAGTTCTTTACGAGGAAGTGAAACACAAGTTTTTGCAGCATTTGACAGAGCTTGGAACCTTGCTCCATCCTTCCTGTCAGAGGCATACTTCACTGCCAAGTGCCTCAAATCTCTAACTACTGCCTGAAAGCTACAGTGAACACATCCAACATTATCGCAATTGAATAGTTCGAACATCCATTGTGGAAAAAACACATGTTGCAGGCTAAGGAAACAAGAGAGCCACTGAGTCAGCATACATACAGAAACTTAGCACTGAAAACACACTTCGCCAGCTACTCGTGTCATCTTATCTATTCCACGCACTGGAAACTTATATACTTAATCATAGCATGTACATGAGGTATTAAGGCTAGCAATAACAGCCAACATATATAACAGCGCATATACAAGACACCAGTAACTAGTAGCCTAATACAGTGGTAAGGTAGTTAGTTTAAGAGCTCTAATGCTGGTTTGCTCTGTGGTAACAAGTTAACTTCACATGGTAGGCTAAACTATTTCCATGCAACTGCAGGGTCTCGGAACCTAGGAGTGTCTCATCATCGTTTTGTATGCCAAACCGTATATCATTACTGCAAAATCTTTTAAGAGCCTGGCTTGGTATTTTGATGTAGTCCTGCTTTCTCAGCATAACCTGCCACACTTGCCATCAATGTGCGATGCGATGGAATTCTCCCCTGACTAAAATAGCTATAACTCGATGCAAACTAATATGCGTGATCAATGACCCCTACACTGGAGTGCTCCGAAAAACCAACAGTACAAGAATAGACAATGCTCGCATTTTCTTGCGGCAACAAACACCTAGATACTTGCTGATATGACATTAAATCAAACAATCTTGAGTGCTACAATCAAGAGTACAGGTCAACTAGAGATTCATAGTTTCCTTCAATTGGCATACCAACGCAAATGAATGAACTTCAGAGGGTAAAACATACTGGAAACTACTAATTTTAAAGAAAAATCAGACAGGATAAAAAACAAAGATAACCAGCAAATTTCTTAACAATTACCTGCGAACTTTATTTGCGATGAAGACACTATCCAAGACAGAGCGCACATGGCTTTCACTTCCTTGAACAAGGCCATCCTTGGTCTTACCCACAACTGGATCCATGCCTTTCCCGGGAATGTTAGACCTGGCTGAATTCTTGGTTTTACTTTGTTTGGTAGTGCTATATGTCTCTAGGGTGGCAGCCAAAGTTGCCTCACGAACTGACCAAGTATTTTCTTGCTCCCTGACTATGTGGGAATAACGTTTTATGAAGGATAAATCTGCTGCTACTATAAATTTATAGTCTTTAAGCATTTCCCTTCTTTTACCCAGTGGATTCAATATCATATTCCTTGTTCGCACATCTCCGAACAGTTTGTCTACGATTTCCATAGGTATGGATTCTTTTTTTGTAAATTCGAGTATAATTCTATCTCTTTTGGGAGCATGTCCATCATCATACAATAAAGAACTTTTGCAGACCCATAAACCACGCACCAAATCTGCATACACTGGAAGAATTTTCAGAACTTCTTCCTCTGAATAGGTTGGAGCAAGATGCATTAGAGCATCAAATCGATTCACTTGTGACACCTGATTCAATTAAGTGAATGAAAAAAAAAGTCAAGAAAACAATTAGAGCCTTTTGTTGGTTTGTTCTTCTATCTCATCTCGGAATTGGAAACATCCTGTCAGTGAATCTAACCTCAGAAAACCATTTCTTCAGGCGCTCCTCCAGTGGCAGTAAAAGCATCTCCCTGTTTATGCAATGCAAGTTAGAAATAACTTGCGAGTTGAGTTGAATAGTAGATCTCAGCTCCAAGTTAAACAACATGGGGAAGAAAAGAAATGATATAAAGCTACACAGTATACACGTTCCAGTGGGGCCTTGCAAGATTTTAACTAAGATATAAAGCTACACAGTATACACGTTCCAGTGGGGCCTTGCAAGATTTTAACTAAGGCAATCTAGACACAATGAAATGGAACCACATGCCCGTCAAGTTGATACTTAGTTTAAGATAAATAAAGACATCCGTGTGACTAGTTACGGTGGGAAAAGATAGATTAGCTTGGACAGACTCTACATCCAATTGTGATATATCTTTAGTTGCCACCTCTATGAATTATGACTATGTAAAGACGTCGAAGCTATCAGGGAGTAAGCAAGAATCGCGACATAACTCATCTTTCTCCCTCCCTCTCGCTTGATCTAGGGCTTGACTAATTTTAATGTCAACACAAAATAAGTTCTCATATGACTTTCAATATTTGCATATAAATAGCATTGAATAATTATACAGCACACTCAGATGCTATTTAGTATATCAGACAAAAGAAGAATCATTTCTTTCGTGAAACGCAAATGAACTTTGTGTTTCATTTCATTGAAAAGGTAGAGTTTGGTTTACAATCCTCCTAGGAGGCATGATACAGTAATATTCTTCTGTTCACTGAAATCGCTGTGTGAGAAGAATGATTTCATTGGCACAATATTTTCTTAACAAGACTGCTAGAGTTGAACAGAAAAGTGAGCACCCATTTCATGAAGAAATGTTCAAACATTTAATTAAGTGAAAATTGGGCCAACATTTTTTTTAGCTAAACATATATATTACGGGAATTGCCTCCAAAATATACATGTCTTGCTTCAATTGCATATAAACACAAAACAGCCTATTGATCATTTAATAGGAAGAAAAAACAACCTGACTGGAAAAGTGAAATGAAAACGCTTCCACAAAATGCTGTACACTTATTTATTTCTTTTTAGTCTTAACCATATATTAGCATGTTAATACTGCAACCTCTATATTATCTTTGTCGTGCACATGCATGCATGCTGTAATGTAATCCGTGACATATCCATGTCACTCTCCTACTAAATACTAATGCATTCCTAGTGTCTTCTCACAAATTATTGGGAGTCCAGATAGTCCCTGGGACACTAACTCGTAGAATAGTCGCAAATATAGTTAGTCAAGGATTCCAGTTCAAAGCAAAGTACTGATTCACAACAAGTTATGCGATGAGTTGACTGCCTCTTAATCAGAGTACCTAGTGATCACTGAAAAACTCTAGCTATTGTGGCAAATCCATTTGCTCATCCTTGACTGCAATTAGTAGGAACATAATCTAGAAAGTCATTTGAACAGAAAAAAAAACATGCATGGAAAATACTTATACTTCCATATATGCGAAAGTAACACTTCATAAGCAGAAATTTTCCATAAATATATTAGCAAAGTAGGGCTGCTCCCCTACAAAAACTGAAAACTCCACCAGACTTAAAAAAAAACTAAACAGAAATATACAAAGAAATGGCAAGATCAGTTGAACTTGTAGAGGAAAGGAAATTATGTGATCTGCACCTTAGCGCATGGCATCTGTTCATATTCTTGCTTCCTGTAGGCCCACCAGGACACAATGACAATGCATAATCGGATCTGCAGAATAAATTTGGAAGTTATACAACAAAAGGTACCAGTTCCAATCCGATAGTAACAGAAAAAGTTGATTGTTGTATATATTTGAAAAATCGCACTGCACCTCAGTACCGTTTTAATGATTGTCAGTGCCGAACCAACACATAACATCATGCACACTAACAACAATAATAAAACAAGAAATGGACAATAAACACAAAATTGGCTCCAGGGCATTGTTATTTTGTGCAAATTGATCATACACACTGTAAACATGGCATTGACTCAATAACACTACAAAAATCATGCCCATTTGCTAGAACACACATCAAAATATTGCTTCCGTAATATTAGCGTGAATATCTCACGAAATATAAGCTTTGCCATGATCCTCTTACATTTGTTCTCCCTTCCCCTCTATCTATATTGTCCGAATCCGTGAACGTAAAAGACAATACCCCCTGTACACAGAATGGACTTGTAAAGCCTGGGATGAACACTTTGCTGTGCCATGGGTAAGCACCAGGACCATCGTAGGAAAGATACTCGTGGCTGGCAGCAAAGAGATGCATGAACTCCTGCCAGCCGGCAACGGATGCACTGTGGTGCCATGCTGGAGAACTCAACGTTGGAAGCCTCCTGTCTAGGATCTGGCCTAGCGTCACTATCCCAGTGCTGTGTTTGTTACAGCACCTGTGGACACAAGCGCCTAGGTCGGGTACCCTGTGAATGACCTAGACGACCACTACTGTCAGGCAACTCCTTGGATCTGCTGGAACTGATCCCATCACTTTGTCTGACCTTGTTCATAGAGGGAAAAAAGGGAAGATAAAAAAAAGAGGACAAGCTCACATTAAGCTAGTTTACTGATTGAATTCAGATTTTACTTGTGTATCAAATAAATTTGATTTACTGGAGCATGAGAAGGGAGAGGGGATGAAAACAAGCCATGCTGCTTGGGTTTCACACAGCAATGGGACAAGAGAGAGGAGAGTATCACATGTATGTTTTCCGTATACTCATCATATTTTAATCAACAGTGTGTTATGGTAAATGGATTTTGTAGTTAACTTTATATTTTGAAATGTGACTGAGCACTTAACAAAAAATAACGGTGTCCTAGAGTCAACTTTGCAAAAAGGCTAAACCAAAAGTAATAAAATCAATGTAAACGATATGTCTAGCATTGAAAGTTCCATCTATGCTAAGATGTTTTCCTAATTAGTGAGTTTGCAGCGTCAACAACTCAATTACTCAAAACATACAATTGAGATATTGACCAGATTTTGCCAGCAATGCTTCAAATCATGCAGCCCTAAAGGAAAATGGGTTGCGAAATTAGAATACAGCTGAAATTTGATTGCCAGTGGGACAATTAGGCTCAAACTGAACATGCAGAACAGTCTTGTATATTATATTCTTGGTGACTCAGCTTACATGGCCATGACATATTTGCTACAAAAGCAAATATGTACTGGCAATCTTCTGACACAAGCCAACGATAAGTCTATATATAGGTTCGCTTATGTCTGTGCTACATATGAATATATTTTGCTACATCACACAATGTTACTCACAAAACAATACCAGGAACAACTATCACAACACTTACGTGCTCATTGTGAAATCTATAGGCCTGCTGTCATTTGCTATCATCTCAGTGTCGTACTTGTTTGCAATGTGACTCCCAGCTGGTTCGTATGTGAGCGATATCCATGGCTGAAATGACAAACGAAAAAAGGCATATCAATTATTTCTGAAGTTTAAATAACAAAATGGTGTATGGTAAGAACACAAAGATACTAAACTTTGTTCCATAATATAAGGTATAATTTGACGGTCCAAATCCATGGTTTAACCATGGAGTGTGTTGTGGCGCAACATAAGCTTGTGGTAGCCGACTTCCCTTTTCACGCTCGTGTGATGTGGGATAAAGGCATCAAAATCACAAGAACGGAGTGGTGGAAGCTCAAAGGGGAAGCACAACAGACCTTTCGGGAGAGGATGATCATGGAAGGACCATGGGACGAAGAGGGAGGTGAGGATAGCATGTGGGTGAAGATGGGTACTTGCATCCGAAAGGTAGCTAGGGAGGTGCTGCTTGGAGTGACAAAGGGTAAGAAGCCAGAAGCTAAGGACACATGGTGGTGGAATGAGGATGTCCAAAGGGCTATCAAGTAAAAGGAGTGCTACAAGAGTTGGCACCAGGATAGAAGCACAAGCAACATGGTAAAGTACAAAGAGGCCAAGAAGAATGCAAGGCGAGTTGTGAGTGGAGCAAGGGCGCAGGCCTATGATGAGCTATATGATAGACTAGGCACAAAGGAGGGCGGGAAGGATATCTGCAAGATGGAAAAATATTCGTGAGAGGAAGACGAGGGACTTCAACCAAGTTAAGTGCATCAAGGATGAGGCTAATCGACTTCAAGTGAAAGATTAAGAGATCAAGAATAGATGGAGGGAGTACTTTGATGGGTTATTCAATGATGGGAATAAGGGCACTATGCCCAAGCTGGATGACTCCTTTGATGACATCAATAGGTGTTTCGTGCCGAGGATCCAAGAGCTTGAGGTTAAAGAGGCCCTCAAAAGGATGCAAGGAGGAAAGGCCCTTGGCCCTGATGATGTTCAATTGAGGTGTGGAGAAGCCTTGGAGACATGGCAATAGTATGGCTAACTAAGCTATTCAACCACATTTTCCGGTCAAACAAGATGCCCAAAGAGTGGAGGAAAAGCATATTAGTAATCTTCAAGAATAAAGGAGATATTCAAAGTTGTACTAACTACCGAGGGATTAAACTTATGAGCCATACTATGAAACTTTGGGAGAAAATCATCGAGCATCGCTTGAGGAGAATGACGAATGTCACTAAAAACCACGCGATTTTCTTACTTCGCCAACTTATGGAGAGATATAGGGAGCAAAAGAAGGACCTATATATGGTCTTCATCAACTTGGAGAAGGCGTATGACAAGATACCAATGACGGTCATGTGGTGGGCGCTGGAGAAACACAAAGTCCCAACAAAGCACATTAGCCTCATCAGAGATATGTACGCCCGTGATAGTGAGACCGATACCTTCCCAATCACTGTAGGTCTACATCAAGGGTTAGCCTTAAGCCCATACATGTTTTCCTTGTTGATGGATGAGGTGACCAAGGATATATTCCTTGGTGTATGCTCTTTACTGCTGATATGGTGCTAGTAGATGAAACCAGGGCCGGCGTGAATAGGGTGTTAGAGCTATGGAGGCAGACGTTGGAGTCAGGACCAAAACTGAGTACATGCGATGCAACTTTAGTGGTGTTGGTGGCGAAGACGGAGATGACAGATTAGAAGGACAAATAGTGCCTAAGAGGGACACCTTCCGATATTTGGGATCAATGTTGCAAAGCTCCGATATTTGGGATCAATGTTGCAAAGCAATAGGACGGCAGTTAGACCGGCGATGCTATATGGGGCAGAATGTTGGCCAACTAAAAGACAACACATACAAAAAATGAGTGTTGCGGAGATGCGCATGCTACGATGGACGTGCGTCCATACAAGAAAGCACCGGATTAGGAACGAGGTAATTCGCGATAGATTAGGAGTGGCACAGATCGACGAGAAGCCTGTCCAACATCGACTAAGGTGGTTTGGGCATATCCAGTAGAGTCCTCCAAAAGCGGAATTCTAGTGAGTATGGAGGAGACTAGAAGGGGTAGATGACGACCAAAGTTGACTTGGGTGAAGGCGGTAAAAAGAGACTTGAGGGATTGGAATGTACCTAAAGTCTTGGCTCTTGATAGGACTGCATGGAGATCAGCGATCCATGTGCCACAATCTTAGTTTACTCTCTTTTTTCATCTTGTTCTTGTTTTTAGCTTCCTTTTAGTTCTGTTGGGTTTCATATCTAGCCTACCCAACTTGCTTGGGAAAAAGGCTTTGATGTTGTTGTTGTATGTTACACAAAATAGACACATTAGATTATATTAAAAAACTTTTGTATTATTGCGATTTTGTAACTATTGACTATTGCATGAGTAACTTGCAGTCAAAGCATGGATTTAACAGTCCGAATCCGCCTTATATTTAGTTTATCTCGTGTATTGTGTGTTCTTTGTACTATGTGTGTTTTCCAAATGTATACGCCTCCATTTTCTGTCCAACGACCGTAGGCAGACAGAACCCAAATCCAGATATGACTGGCTGCCTCGACACCTAGAGTGGATCAGTTCGACGTCACAATTTTGCATTCATTTTATTTTGGTGGATCCAAATACATTGCTATTTGTTCACGTATGTTGTACTTGTAAATGCACATCTTGGTACACATTTTATTTAACTAAAGTATATTGGGCTTAATACAATATTTATTATGCACCAAGATCTTTCTCATGCCAAAAATTGCTGAAGTATCAGCATTTTGTATTTGTGTATTAATACTAGTGGTGTAAACGGATTGGATCGGATCGGATTTTGCTCATACCATATCCTTTACCATGTATTTTTCTCGGATTCGGATCAGACCGGATATTGATCGGTTTCGGATTCGAATGCGGATATACCGAACTGCGGATTCGAATCGGAAATGGGGCCGACTCGGACCGGAAACAAAATAGTCGGATATATGATCTCATCGATAGATAGCTATAGTTCTTGCAAATCTTGAGAGATTTGAACTTTCCGTGACAGAAGAGACAACATAATGCGCTAAAATTCAAGCATTGATAGAAATTTAGAGCTAAACATGTTCGCCAAATGAATTTGGTAACTCAACAACTACTAACCTTGCAAGATTGGCCTTGGCTTTTGACTTAAAAATCGGATTATCCTAATTAAATTTCGGATAATCCAAATCCACATGCTATTTGCTATACCGTCTCCAGAGCACCACTTCGGAATCGGATATACTTATCCACCAGATTCTTTAAAATCGAATATGGATACCTTAAAACGGATTCGGTGCCGGCTTCAGTGCGGAAATTATCCTATCCGTTTACACCCCTAATTAATACCCCCATTGATTTATGGCATCCTGCTACCACTAGGTGCAACTACCGGAATACTGTATGGCTGATCACTCACAGTCACAGCAATCAGGTAGGAGACAATAGGAGGCAAGATCAGCAATATATCACTTACCCAGTGGATGGTCAAGATCACAGCCTAATAATAGAGTTGGCATTGACACCATCAGTAATGTTGCAGATCCACCTTACAAGATATGTTAAGGGCCAATTTTTTGCTGAACTACGACATGTCACATTTGTTTATAGCTGTTGTGGAATACAAATACATGGTGTTTTGTTTGGCAAATTCGATTACAAGTTAATTACCTCTCCCAAAAGCATTGGAGGCTATTGCAAAATTAGATATGTTGTGGCAAATTCAGTGTCCTGTTTGTCTGTTTGGCAAATTCGATTACAAGTTCAATATATCTCAAAAAAGCATTGGCCGCTGCCACAGAATTTACTGTTGTGCTCTTATTTCTAATTATGTATCTAATAGTAACACCAGTTGAAAACTCTGTTTGTACAAATTTTAACAAAAGCAGGTAGCCAAATGTTGATACATATCAAAGTGATTCCTCTTGACTCAACACTATTACCATATTCACCTCAAACACCAAACAAACCTGAAGTCATTCTAGTCGACTTTTGTGTATCTAGGGCCGCACACTATTTATACCCAGAAAATGTTCAGCCTTGTAAACTAGGAAGCTTGAATAGGTTCAAAAATTAACTAGCAAAATGTCGAAACAAAACAGTGAGGGAGCCGAACTCAGTAGAGGCTTACTATGGAGAGAACCAAGACTAGAAGACCCAAATTTCAGTAGAAGATATAACAAAAATGAACTGGACCAAAAGAAAGCCTAGAATGTAAGACAGATAAATTTACATTAAGTGAAAAACTAATATCCTTATTACAAACCTCAGATTCTTCAGCGGAGTCCTTGGAACCATCTGAGCGCTCATTTCCCTGGGAGCATAAGGTAAGCGACAATGAAGACATGAATAGACGCTCAGAGCTAGCAGCAAAAAGGCAACAGTCTTAACATTACTGCAGCCCTTTCTCTACAGAAGTAAGCAGGGTAGTTCAAGAATATGATGCTCAAAAACAGCACACATGGAATACATTACATACACCAATAGGAAGGGTGTGCCATATTTCAGCATGACATCTGTTCTCCTCAGTGTTATACATTAAATGCGCACATTCACTAAGCAAACCTTAGATCATTGACAACAGAACATTTTTTTCTCATAATCGCAGGAAAGTACGCATTCAGATGTTGTACCTGCTTAGCCGAGCCTCAGAGAGCGAATACCATACATGCAACTTTTCTTGCAGAAGTTAATACCGAAAGGGCTAACTCCAATAAAATACCAATTTAAAAACAGACAGAAATCATCTGTATGCTACTCTTACTGTTGACGTGTTGTTCCATGAATGTGGAGTAACATGGGAACCAGAGGTTGTTATGTTGGCAAAGCCAGTTCACTGTCACCAACACGCATTACGAAACATTATTGCATGGCTCAATTTGTTTGTTACATTTTAAGAGGTAGCTTTCAGTTGCCCCTGGTTGTCTAGATAACTATTAGCAGAGATTGTGGCTAGGGAAGATATTTCGATGTTCATCAAACTTGTTGTGAACACACAACAAAATAGTAGCAATGCTGGCGAGAACTAGTGCCGCACCTTAACTGATGGAGCCGCTGGACCACCTGTACGAACATTTGTTTCTACCCGTTGTAAAGGCTGCCTAGTATGTGATCCACCAGAATTTAGATGTGACATCGATGGTCGCAGTTGCATCACTGCATCAATATGATTTAAATAAACCTGTGAAACAAAGCAAGGGGATCAATTATGTTCATTTACATCACATGACCAAACACCTTGCATTAATCAGTTGCCTAGAATAAAAGTTCTTTCAGAAGGTACAAGTTTTCCTGCAATGGGTAGGCTGTGAACTATAGCTACTATCCAACAAGTACAAGAAGCTAATTAGGGACAAAACAAGTTAACAAACTCAGTACCACTAACTCTCGTGCAATTGTTTCAACTTCTCGAGTGTAGGAGTACTAGCCTTATCTGACTGCATGTACATCAAGTTCCACCAGAACTATTTAAACATAAGAGTACCGAATCAATCTGTCCATAATTCAGGAGCATGCTCATGAATACTTCAATTTATCTCAAACAAGGAGATGGATTAAAACCTCTCAATCCAATACACCATTAGAACCATGAAGAACAGGTCTCTATACGCCATTGCAGGTTAAGGATTTAGTTCAATATTCATGGCACAGTTGGCCAAAGCAAAGTGAGGCACACCACGATTCATTTTGTTCAATGTTCATGGCACAGATGGCCTAAGCTAAGTGAGGCACACCAGAAGTACATATGCAACTTTCGTGGCTAATTCGCCATAGACAATACATACATAAAAATTGTTCTGCTACTTACCAAGTTGCCTCGAAGAACCCCAACTGCATAATCAGTCACATCAGCTGCTTTCGATGATGATAGTGTCTGCCACAACATAAACCCAACGATATCAATGAAATTATTCAGACATACCAGCTGGGGAAGAAAAGAACAGTTCGGATGAAAACTGAACTACTGCCCAACGAAGAACCAGCATAAGGCTCTGTTTGTCTGGGCTCCTCCCAGCCGCTCCAACAGCTTCTGGGCTGTGGAAGCCGGAGCCCAAACAAACACCACTTTTTTGGCCACCCACGCAGCGGCTTGAGTGGAGCGCTTTCAAAAATTGCACTACAGACCAGAAGCTACGACTTCTGTGTTTCTTCCAGCCGCAGCAGCTCCAAACTCTGAGTTTTACCGGTATACCGTCCCACCAAATCACATACAACAACTATGCCCTGGAACAAATAAGTAACTCCTGTAGCACCCCCCACCCCCACCCAAAATACAGAACTACATTCTGCAGCACAATCCATGAATGAGGAATGCCAAAAGGATCAGCCAGGAATGTATGCGGCAAAAATCAACCAACAGTGACACTATGCGGCATTACTCCATGTCTTATACAAGGCGAACTCTAGATGTGAGCACAACGTAATAAGAGTGCAGAATCTGAAGAAAACCATTCCAGCATACTGAATTTAATTATTATTACAAAAAAAGGAGGGAACTACTATGACAATGGCATTCCACCTGTTGACTCTAACCCTTGATTGAGGGCGAATGAACCTGTGTCAGGGGACACAGCACCGATCTGAAATCGGTGCTATTATGGTCTTTTCTTTAGCGTAACTTACAAGAACCACATTACTCCAATACTCCTCTCCTCCCACCCCCTCACCTTCTTTTCTGCTCATGCCTCCTGCCAATCAACCAGTATTTATTTTGCCCTCTTCCAACGGGTTTACTCTGCTCTACTCCTTTATATTCAGATAAAATAATTGTGTGGCTAGTTGGCTAACAGGGAGCATTCATCTTAAGACTTAGGAGACTTCAGGGGATTATTGCTTGATTTTACCACATCAAGGTTCTCTAAAAAAAATGTCCTCTATATTAATAGTATTAACAAGAAGTTGACAGGAGACTAGACTCGAAATCCGTACAGCTTGACAAAGCACTTTTCGAGTCTAGTCTCCTGTCATGCACCAAGCCGCACCCTTTGCACTTTTGACAGCACAAATAGGTAAGGCTATGGAATAGCCACAAGGCCAGCTATGCACGTTACTCTGAATAAACAATCAACATGATTTTTCAACACAAAACTAAATAAGCAGAAAGCACATGGACAAATTATCCATTCAGATAAATAGTCATTTATAATAGCGGGATAACATCAAGGAGAAACCTATGGTGCACTATAAACAGCGATCATCGAGTAAGTATCCATAAATTAAGCTTACAAATATTAATAACAATTGAATGGATAATGTAAGCTTCAACAATAAATTTCACATAAAATTACTGAGCACCCAAGGAATCATACATAGTTAAATATCATAGAGAAGCATGATAAATAATCCAAAGAGTTAAGTCTGTAATAAATTATGTGACAGTAAGACCCACCTGCTTTGTTAGTCTCGCAGATGCAGAAACCTCTGGGTCGTAATTATCACTGTTAGTATCGATATCCAAATCTACTTCAACTTCTGAGCTCCGCGGCTTCACGCGAACCTGATTTGATCATAATCCTTTTAATGAAGTAAAAAAAAAACTAATATGCTATCAACTGACAGACATTAACCGTGAAAAGGGAGATACAGCTAGCAGGGGTCGTACCTCCTTACAGATCTCATTAAGCTCATACGGGCGCCAGCATGGCCTCAGCGGATATTGCATAATGTAAAGCTGTGAAGTTCCCATATACGAAATTAAGTTCAGAAATAGATATAACACAAAGAAGAGCAGTCTACAGGTGAGCATTATAATAGAAGTTGATGAGTACCAAAGGACCGCAAAGGTCCAGCATAGTTCAGTTCAACCAAACCAATACAAAAAATCGATAACAGACTGAAATAGCCCTTTCATAGTCAAGCTACTGTTGTCTATCTTAAACTGATTAACCATATAGTTCAGTTCAGCCAAACTAGCTAACTGTACATCAAATAAGTTCAGCAAATATAGGGTCCTCTATTGCCACTGGGAGAGAGAATCAGATCACTATCAAGATGGAAACGCCATATAAAAACACTTCATTAATCATCAGCGACACTGAAAACTAAACCAACCAACACAGACAGCATTCATAGCCACAGCAGAGTCAATCAGGCCGCAGAATCATGCAAGCACTAAAAGCAGCTTAGAAAAACTTAACACTACGGCACAAAGGAACAGGAACGGAGTCAGCGAGCGTTGGAACACTTTACCATGGTGTCCTCGTCGAAGGGCTTGGGCGTGAAATACACATCGATCTCCCGCACCACGAAGTCCTCGTCCTCGACCTCGTGATCCATCTCATCCGCGCCCACGCCAGCGCCCACCACGTCCGTCTCCATCGCGTCCACGCTATCCTCCGGCAGCGGGGCCGCCGCCGCGCGGGGTTCATCCTCCTGTACTGGCTCGGGCGCGGGCACCGGCTCGGGCTCCGGTTTGGGTTTTGCTTTTGGTTTCGGCTTAGGCTTGGCCTTCGGCTTGCCCTTGATGTTGGGGGCGAAGCGGGTGGAGGGGGCGGCGGCGGCGGCGGAAGAGGCGGGGCCGTCAAGAGAGGCGAGGTCCGCCATGTCGATGTCGGCGTCGATCCCCATGGCCGCCGCGGTGTAGTCCTAGGGTTTCGTGCCGGTGGGGGTTTAGGAGAGTAGTTTGGAGTTCGGAGGCGGGGGCGGCACGGCGGAGGCTCGTCTGAAGTGGCGCGGGCGACGAGAGCTGGGTGGAGGCGGAGGCTGGGTGGCGGCTTGTGGGTAGGGTCTCGGACTTCTCCGGCGGTCTCCTTTTTTTTCTAGGGGACGGTCTCGGCCTCTCGGGTAGTCGGTTTGGTGGCCCAGTGCGTCTTGTAATTGGGCCGGGCCTCTTGTGTGGCCTGTGGAGAAAAGTAGAAGGCTTTCTCGTAATTTCGCTTTTTATCTTTACTAGTTGAATGCCCGTGCGTTGCTACGGAATAATAAAAATAAAAACTATAAAAATAATTATTAGATGGATTTATAATGGTGACATCATATAGATTGGAGAAAAAAGCTCCAGCACTCTATCTAATCTCCATATGCACAAGCAAATCCTAAACAAAGAATTAAAACTCCACCCTAAGAATTGGAATTTAGAGTAATGAATATGTATTTAGCTTGTATTGATTGATGTTTACAGGGTATAACATATAGACTGCAGTGCATCAACTAAATACAGGGCACGATCACATGCCTAATCTGCTATTAAAAACACCAAAATCTCTAGAGGCTCATGCAGCTTTAGACCCAAGTATGCATGTTTTTTGTAGGCACAACAAAAGGGATTCATCCGAGCACCACATTAGTTGCAAAGATTGAGCAGTTGAGAGAGAGAGAGAGAGAGCCGAGCATGACGTACAGGTCCAGATTCCGGAGCTGGTGCCTAAAACAGAAAGACAGAGAGTCCCCATGATAAATTCAGAGGTAATCACCCATAATTCACACAAAGACAGGAAATTCTGTGCACCTGCCGAAGCTGCGCCTGACGGTGACGCCCAGCAATTCGGACTGGGCCTCTAAAAGAAGCTTCTTCAGCGCCGCCAGGAGCTTGCACCCAAGGCTAAGGGAGCTAGTCCCCTGGTCTCTGATGGATGGGAGAATGGAGACGTCCGGAGTTTGTCCGGCTCTTGTTATAGGTCTTGCAATCCATGACGAGCAACGGTGGCCTCTTATCATCGTTGAAGGAGTCCAGGAACACCTCGCCCATGACCAACCGCCCATGTGCGGCCTAGAAGCAGTTATGAACCTAGAAGTAGTTTTCGAGGCTTGATTTGCTCTGACCCGACAAGGAAGGCCGGGAACAAGCTAACTATACTAAATGACACAAGCACTAACTATGCTGAATGAATAAAGTTCTAGATAAGAAGTTAATATACCAAGAGATTGCAAAAGGTAATGCTGAATAAATTCCAGTAGCTCTCTCTATGATACAAATCTTTCGATGGAAATCACAGGGTTTGAACAAAGTGGCATCAGTATACCTTTTAGAGCAATTTTTCCAGAAAATCATCCCAAACATCCAGGAAATGATGACAATCAAGAAGAATCGAACTCCAACATACTGACAGTTGCTCTAGTATCATCAATTTTGCTTCCACGAGCAAGCAAGAAACTGAGCGATGGCGGAGCATACTTCCTAGAGACAGTAAGCTGGATTCAATGTTCAGTTTGCTCAAGGTCTTGACGATTTCTTTGGTCTGCCTGAAATGCATCACAAACATGTGAGTGGCAGAAAGGTGAATATAAAGTGGGTGTGGAATTAAAACTTACTTATATTTACAGAAGTAACTTCGACTGTCGATAGTATATAGCAAAACCAACTACATGGATTTGCTCCATTTGAGTATTTGTGGCGTCCATCATCCATGTAAAAGCATTATAGTCATCCCTGATTTTAGGTACTTCAGGAATTTCATGCTTGTGAACTTCAGTAACTACAATGGTCTTGTGTAATTGTGTAAGTTCCTCAAGGAAGAAAACAAGAATATATGTGCTTATACTACTTACAAGAGACACCAGGGCCGTGAAACAAAATAGAAAATTTTGTATTTAAGTGCTTGGAGTACCACATATCATCAAATTGTCAACAGATAGAACTTACACAGAGGATTAAACAATAAATCTGAAGCTTTACAATACCCGCTTACTCATCCTCGCCATGAAGTCAGGACATCATGTGATACTAAATCAAGATTTTCATGGCTTTATCTTGTGTTCTGAAGAGGCAGCAAAGAAGATATGAAAGTTGATCTTCTTGATTTGCAGCCTATACAGTAACATAACAGCAACAAAGTAAATCCTTTAAATTTCTCTAATAATAAAAAAGTACTGCATCTAACAATGAACAACCAAAAATAAACTTATATGAGCAGTCTGCATAGAAGAATTAACCAAGATACATAGAATAGCTAAGTAGTCACCTTCAGTAAGTTGTCAAGTAAATGTCCAAGCATGTCGATCAAACAGAGTAATTTTTTAGCAACAAAACTATCCAAGCATTGCCAAATTAATGCTTTTTATGAGATAATCATCCAACATGTGATGGGCATTCCAAAATTTTTGTGCGGCTGGTTAAATCTCAACGACTGCAGCAAGCATGTTGTCAGTTTCTATCAACCAAAGAATAGAGAACTAAATGGACTATCGACCACCAGAAGAGCATGCATAGTCCTGAGCATAAATGATGGGGCTGGATAGATGTTGCCACTAAACATTTAAATACAGACAATTGTATAATTTTACCGTAAGTGTTTTGCCCCATCCAAATCCATGTCAGTCTCCTCTAGTATCAAATCTCTGCACAATTCATCTGAAGAAAGAAACAAACTATTTACATAGAATACATCAAAAGAACAAAAAAGGAGATGTTGTACACAATTATCATGAACAAAAATATTAGAACAAAAATATTAGATGGGGTCATTTTCTGAAATGTACGCACCATTTAACTTCCCAGCATCTGGTTGTTCCATATAAGAATAGATGCGCCCACGAGAAACTGACAAAAGAATTGATCTTGAGAATTCATAAGCAACAATTACATGGGAGTTGAGAAAGACGGCAAGATGATTCCACCCTACGCGTCCTCAGGCCCGTTCATCCTTATGCCGCCTCACGCGCCTATGAATACAAATAACACTTGTTAAGAAATCATAATGAACCATGCAGATATATCAGCCACATGTAAAATGTAGAAAAGTTTATTAAACTAAAAGGCATAAACATTATGTGAGGAATGAAAAAATCTTATAATTGAGATATTATTATTATATCAGAAATAGAGAGATAAAGGAAAAAATGCACCCTACGCGTCCTCAGGCCCGTTCATCCTTATACCACCTCACGCGCCTGTGAATACAAATAAAACTTGTTAAGAAATCATAATGAACCATGCAGATATATCAGCCACATGTAAAATGTAGAAAAGTTGATTAAAAACTAAAAGGCATAAACATTATGTGAGGAATGAAAAAATATTGTCATTAAGATATTATTATTATATCAGGTAAACAGAGAGATAGAGGAAAAAAGGCTTTTTATACACAGGTTGAGGTACCTCTTGTTGTGCTCAACAGAATCAATCACTTCACTACCATCATAGACGTGTTTATGCTCGTGAGTAACCTAAAATAAATAATACATATCATAAAATAAAATATATATTCATTACCATAGATTTATTCTCTCTCTGAACATAGATTTAGAATTCAAACATATAAATTGACCATGAATGCAGCTACCCAGTCCCGTTAGAGCTAAGATGTTTGCTTCAAATTCATAGGTACCTTTAAGAACAATGTCTCCACCTCCGGCACAATTACAGCCTCAATGCAACTCCATATCATCAGAATTCAGAATCACCAAACTTATATCACTCTTAATTCATGTCAGAATCAGAGAAGGCAAGACATGATTCACCTAAAATAATAACTATTAAGTCATGATAATATATGTACATCTCTCTTGTATAAGTTCTGCCATTATCTCAGCTTGATACAGTCCAAGAACAATATAAGTTACCACCAAGCATGAAACAAACAATTGGTGAACAAGCAGCAAAGAACAAGAGTAACATGTAGAGGACAGATTCATCTATGTTTCTCAATTTAATAACATCCAAATGTACCAATACAATAAGAAACTCAGTCTAACTCTTAACAACAGAAGCTTGACTAAACAAAGACATTAGAAGATCATTTTGCAAGTACCATATCACTGGGGCATCGCATCAATCAAAACAACCAAACCTGCATAGTTGTACATGCAAATCGCCCGGAGCAGAGGCTATGGTTGTGCACAGGAGGCCAAATTCGAGTGGACAGGGACGGGCTACCTGATTTCCGCCCTCCCTTCCTGATTCTCGCCGCCACAGCCGCCTCGGGTTTGCACGGCCGCCTCGCCTGCGAGCCATCGCCGCCGCGCCTGTGAGCCGCCACACCAGCCACACCCGCCCCTTCCCTTGCGAGCCGCTGCACCCGCCGGGCCACCCTGGCCTTGCTTGTTCGCCTGAGAGCCGTCGTTGCCGGCCCTAGTTCCCGTTGACGAGGCATCTAAGCCTGGTACTCGTCGCTGCCGCGCCGACGATTGGAGAAACGAGGAAGATGAGAGGAGAGGAACAGAGAAATGAATGAAGCCCGAGCAGCGAGGATGACATCATTGCCATGTGTCCCGTGGAGAGTAGTTTGGAAAGATAATTAATTTGACATTAATTAATTGTGTATCAAATCATCAACATTGCGTTTGCTTTCCCGTGATTCCAGCCATCCTTTCATTTTTCCAAACAGTGATTGCACTAACAAGGGAAGGAGGGACCTCACGGTGAAAGTGGATCTGATGGACGGACCGATGTTCAGCGGAGGGGTTGATGTTATATTGGACGGCCAAGATGATTTTAATGACGACCGCAAAGTGCGTTGAGTGTCAAACGACCAACTCACATTTAATAGTAAAGACTATTAAATGGAAGTTGGTCGTTTGACACTCAACGCACTTTGATGGTCGTCATTGGAGTCATCCTGTCCGTTCAATCTGATCTCACAGTCTCCGCTTTGTCCGATCATTTTTTCACTACTCCCCGCGTATGGTATATGGAATCAAAGCGATTTTCAATCAAATTGCCATAATAGTATTTCCTTTCTATACATACGTAATAAGGCAAGTCATACAAAGAATGATATCATCAGATATTTGTTGCCAATCCCGCACAATCACGACTTACTCTCCGCCCACAATCACACATGCTCTTCGCCCATGGTCGCCGCCTGGGAGTTTCAGAGCGCCCGCAGTTGCACCAACTCCTTGCCGCCATCGTAGAGGAGCCTTAGATCGCTGGCCGGCGGTAGATGAATTGTGCTCTTCTCCCCTCTCAGCTCATCTTCTCTTTGGCCTGTCCGTCCCGAATTCCGATTCTGGAAAAGAGGAGTTTGTTCCAGACTGGATATGGGACGGGGGCAGATGCATCTCCTGGTCCAGCGGGGACGTGCATCTTGGAGAGTCGGGCCTCACCCAGGCCGCATCCTCCCGCGCTCTGAGGCGGCGACGGTGACCACACCCTCTAGGACCCGCGTCCTTGCTCACATCGTCTTCCTCCGTTGTGATGTCACGCCGTCGCATAGGTCGACAAAGAGGGCTCTGCTGGTGCCCTCTTCAGCCCGCGCTCCCGATGAAGCTCGAGTTGGGGACTCGCCTCTCCTTCGTCTTGATCTTCAGCGTCGTGTTTGTCGTCGGCCGAGTGTTGGTGTGGTGAGAAGCATGATGACAAGGGAGAAAGTCCCCTATATTCTACATCGCTTCCCGTTGAACGTCCAAAACTTTCTCCTTCGATTTTACTTGTCTAAATTTTAATTTCTTTGCGCGGGTTCATTTTGTGGCCGATGCAGCGATTTGAGGGAGATGGTGGGCCTTCTACGGCTGATCAAGGGCGGAGAAATCCAGGATGTACAGAAGATGTGCAAGCAGTTTATCGCCAGGTGCAGGTAACTATTTTCTTGGTGTTCACCTCCGAAATTGTTTGTGCTAGCGTTAAAAAAAGTAGCCTAATATGTGGGTGCTAATCTGACAGCTTCTTTCAGTCGAATTTCGTGCTGACGGTTTTGTCTGTAGACTTGTAGTGAATTATAGTTTGGCACTTTCTATTGTGCCATCTATGTTGTCGGCTGAATCTGTGACCTAGATTCGTTTGGTGATGCCTGTCGGATTTTGCATTCGAGCAATGATGTTACGATTTAGTGGGCTCTGTATTTTGATGTCAGGTACGGCTTCGTTTTCGGCGAGTCGATTTTCCATTTGGCATGCTATAAAAATTCACCAGTTCATACAGAACTCTGTTACTTCATAACAATTATTATATGAGACTCAGGTCAGCCTCTGCAACAGTTGCTGGTTTTGAATTTGTTCATGCGATACATGATTTGTTAAATCCAGAAACTCTTTGTGTTTTCTATGGTACTACACAAATTGTGAAGTTTGAAGCTTTTTTTTTTTTCACTTTTCTCAACCCTTACAGTGGTGCAACAGATATTCAGACTATGCTGAGAAGGAAAGGTAACCGCGTGTGAACTTTGAATAGTACTCATAGTTACCAGTTGTCTCTTTGCAAGACCATATCTGATTACTGAAAAGTAAATGTTCATATTAATTTAGGATGTAGGATCAGTATTTTATTTTCATGTGCAGGCACACATTTGCTGAAAAGTACTGTCAAACACTTCCAAAGAGGTATTTACGCAAAATTCTTACAGTTTCTCGATTAATTTACTAATTTACATAAAACTGAAAGATGACATGCAATTTGCATTGCTAGCAGTGTGAAAGTTCATTGAACGAAGAGTACACCAAACTTCAAGAAGCATATGAAATGTTCTGTGAAGTAAAAGATGCACATCTACAGGCCTTCGAAGGTATGTCCAGTAAGATCTAGCCATCATTTTCCCATGGATTCTGTGGTATTGTGTGATGGTTGTTTCTTATTGGTCTCATCAGCTATATTTGAAATGTGGTTCTTGTTCCTTTATAAGTATACTTGAATCTGGTATAATAGAATTAAACATCAATTTTAGTTGAAAATTATTTACAATTTTAAATTAGATCCGTGTTATTACCTGGTAAAAAAGTGTGTTGTTCGGCTGCTGATTGTCAGCAACTCAACATATTAATTTGCATGATGCCCCATGAATACCTATGCAAGTCTTACTGCTTCTGCAAATATCAAGCACTTGTTGACTTGTTCACTGTCTTGCTATGCAGACCTACTCCACAAGTCGAAGTTGAGAAAAAGTTGAGCAGCATGAACACTACAGTAAGTACCTAGAGGACTGGCTTTCACTAAATTTTCTCTGCTGGTACGTTACCATATGAAGTTGCCTTTGATTATCCAGTTTGAGAAAATACAGGCTGCCGACCATATATTTCACTTTACCGTATATTCTGCCAACAACAGTCTTTTGATGTTTAACATTTTCTTTCTACCAAATAGACACTGTTGGGGCTGAATCTCTCAGCCCCTATCTTCTTCTTCCTGTAACTATCGTGTCTCTCTTCTTCACCTCTGAACTCTAATCTCACTTTTGTCTCTATCACCTAGGACACACGCACACATACAGCCAAGGGAAGAAGAACAAGCTTTGCCGTGTCTGTCTCCCTTGGTACCATCAAATATTACATTTTCACTTCTCTTCTTATTAGCTAATAAACATGCTTTACAACCTTAAATAGACTGAGCCACGCTCGGCACTAACACCACGTACTAACTGAATACTAGCTACATGCACGGTCACGCCCACTACTTGTGCAGCTCCTCCTGACTTGGTCCTTCAGCTAACAAAGTGATGCATGCACCAACACACTCACCAATTCTCTCGGCTCCTAACTCATGGTCTAGCCGAACTGGGTCCGGCCTCACGCATTGCCACTTCACACGACCATGCCGCTTCGCACAGCGCTGCAGCTTCACTCTGCTATTGGCATCTCGCCTTACTTGCCGCACCTCCTGGCAGCCCGGCATCTCGCCTCATCGACGCACCTCACCGAAGCTTCAACGACTAGCTACTCCCTAGACCATCTAAGTTACATGCATAACAAAGAAAAGCTAAATATGCAGATACATCATGACACGATTAGTGCTAACATACATTGTGTGTAGAGAAGCTTATAAATTAGAGTTTGACATTTTTCTTCTCTACACGAGGTTTGTGAATTTCTTTGCATATGTGCTTACACGATTTTCTATATAACACTATCTTTATTATGATTTTTTCTTCTCCGATCACCTATGTTCATGTAATTAACTTCCAGTACTTAAAATTCATAGGATTTTGGAATAATGCATCAAGTATATCAATCCATGAAAAATGAAAATTAAAGACCGGACAAATATTTATAAAAAGAGAAAGTTAAAGGCCAGCCTAAACATGTTAATTGGCATGCATTACTAATATACTCTCGTACATGTGGATACACTATTCCTTTCTTATGAATGGTTCCTTTTTAGATCATTGCAAGCATAGATGAAATTATAAATTAATTTTCTGTAGAAAATTCACATGCCAAGAGTGCTATGTGTTGGGAGATTTTATGAAGAATGACGCTTGAAGATGCTAAAAGTAACTCAAAGAATTACCTATTGCACCACAGTCCTGCACTCAAAGTAAGCTGAGATAGGATCAATCAGTGTGATATGCATCCATTTGGCATATTTACACGTTTAACCTAGCTCAGCCTCCGTCTTGGCTAGCTAACTACATCAGCACTGCTGGCGCGTTTACTGTTGTTGGTGATGCTGATAGTGGTGGTTCAGAACTACCTAAACAACAACAACAACGGTCGGCCTTGAGTGGTATGTAACATGTTTGGAGCCTTTTCAATCTAAGTTATCTCGGCAACTAGAACCAATTAATTTCAAAATTTATCTTTGTTGATATATTTGGGCAAGAAATATGTAACTTTTTAGTTCTTAATTTTAGTAGCGGTCTTACAAGAGAGTTAAAGTGGAAATAGTGCACGCATTTTCTCAGAAAACTTAGTACCTTGAACTTTGAAAGCATCTGCCATTGATCTGATATTACATGACATGATTGATTAGCACATAACTGTGGCCAGAGAAATTGTGGCTCGTTTACAAGCCAGGTAATAATTTTGGGGGCATAATTTTTAGCAGCAAAAGGGCTGCACATATACGCTCTAATATGGTTGCACGAGTAGTATAATTAATAATAGCGAAGCAGGGGAAACGATCAAAAGGTGAGTTGCACACATCTTTCAGAGCTAGGCCACCACTCTGCAGCGAAGAGGAGCCCCTGCTGATGTTAATTAAAACAAGTTCTTTGACAACTTTTTACTACAGAGTAAAATAAATTGATAGGAAAAAAATGCTCATAGGCTGGTGTGAGTTGTATAACACTTAGAATCTTTAGGGCCAATGGTGGATTCTCTCAGGTATTTTAGCGAGAGGTTTCAGGCTGACAATATTTCCTTGGAATATTGAATATGCTGCCATATTAGATATTATATTGTTCTTTTTGAAAAGAAAAGGATTTTCCTTGAATACTTGATACATATGTGTCGCGAATGGATGCAAACTGCAAGATCTTCCCTTCGATAAAAGAGGCGTTGATGTTGAAATAATGATTAATATGGTATTGGGTACCGCCAGAAACTTTATATGTATTATTTTTGCATGTCATAGAATAGATATTGATGAGCCGTGGCAACGCACGGGCATTCAACTAGTGGTCTATATTTGGGCATTTGTTTCCCTAGAAAAACAAAGTATATCAGACATGAAACCCAAATTCCTGCCACAAACACTAGTTAGTACGTACGTGAAACGCACGTCTCAATTAGTTGATGTAAATTGTAATGCAACATATATATCATAAGCTTAATGATTTTTCATCATCGATGCGTGCTAGATTAGGGTGGAGCAGGATGCAGCCTTTGTATTCTGGAGTTTGCGGCAGCATGGAGGAGATTTGTTTCCAAAATAACTGCTAATTTAATGGACGGTTCCAAATAAGTTGGGCGATTCGTTTGCAAGGACGCGCAATGTTATTGGAGCAGCTAGGCCGCCTGGTCTCAGTAGGTAGATGGCTGAGATTAATGTTCCTACCAACTTCTTGCTTTTATAAGTAGTTTAGATTTAGATGAACATAGAGAAAACATAAACCAAAACTGAACACCGGACGCCGGTTAAGATTCGGTTTTCGGCTTTCGGTCATGGTTGGTTCCCTGGCCAGGAAGCGCAACACGTTTCATTCAGCAAATGGTGACAAAATAAGGTTCTTTTGAAGGTTCTCCTACTTTTCCAAAAAAAAAGCCTATATATTTTTTCCTATTTTATTGCGTCTTCTGAGATTTTATGGCAATTCCTCGAATAGACATAGAGAAAATGACATGGGGAGGAGAACAATAATCCCCTTAGAGTGCTCATGTTTGTTCTAAGCATCCATATATATTTTTCCTCACGATTTAGCCTCTGCTCTCATTTATAGATTATTTGGCGTTTGATAGCATTTTTACCCAATTTTTCTAAACACTTCGTGAGTTTTCTGTCATTTTTTTAGAGCTTCAGGTCCTCTTGGTAAATGTACTTTTGATGTAATTTTGTGCAAATCAAGGACTTCTTCGTAGTTCTCTTGAGAAAACCGACTTACTTTTTTCTGCAATACTGGAGTCTTCAGCCTTCCTGATAACTATCATGACAAAACTATGGTCATGCCCCATAACTTAACTCTTTACATTACCAGGGTTTTAGTAGGCTCGCTTGCATCTGACTCTGTCCCTAAAAGCAAATTTTTCATCGAAGCCGTGGCAGATGGAACTTTTTCCAGAAAATTTATGCTAAGCGCCATGTTTTCATATGAAAAATGCTAATAAGACACTGGATCTCTAGAAAAATATGTCAAGGGCTAGAGATTCTCTTAGAGGGTGGGATTGGGGCTTTCTGTTGGCCTTTCTCTCCTGATGAAGTTCGTATGGTGAACTTTTGATGGCCAACCACATGAAAGCTAGGAACCTACTACCTCCGTCCCAAGGAAATAAGGCGCACGCTTATTCCAAGGCGAATTTTGACCATAAAAAATCTTGGTTATATTATATGTAATTAGTATCGTTGGATTCGTATTGAAAAACATTTTCTAACGATGTTAATTTCATATAAACAATCTTTATATATTTGAAGTAATTCTTAGTCAAACGAAAAACACATAAAACGAGGGCGCATTATTCCTTGAATCGGAGGTAGTACCATACAACTTTAGAAAAAACACAAGCAAATAAAAAAAATAAGAGGAACATTTGTAGAAATATATAAAAGCGGACGTGGTGTTTTGGGTCTCAGAAGCATATGCTCATGATTTTTAAAATGATTTCATACACATTTCAAAATGTTGAAAATCCAACAAAGAATATCGGTGCTAAAAAAAACTGGTCACGGGGACATTTTCTTATTTCTTTCAGGACACACAAAAAATGTTGATTTTCCGTGAAATTTGGCTTGCACATATAGAATGCCGACATTTACGCGTGAAATTTTGTTCAAAAGTTTCTTTGAGAAACACAGTACAAACGCAGACGCTCACATACACGCGCATACACTCACTCCTATGAACGCGCACACACACATCCTATCCCTATGAGCACCTCCGAAAGACTAAGCCGGTGAATTGGATCTTGAAATTGACGAAGCCACCACAGCCACCTCGCTATCGACGGGAAAGTCGCCTCCCACTAAATGAATATTTCACCTTTATGAGACCCACAGATATCAAACCTAGAGTTTGAACTCTAGTGGGTTGGGTACAATCACCCTCCTAACCATCCAACCTCAGTTTTCTGGTAGGATGGTCATAGGCACCCTAGATCAAAATTGAATTTGGGTTGAAAACACTAAACATTGGGGATTCCAAACTACTATATATAGAGTAAGTTATTTCATGTATCTCTGTTTTTTTTGACGTTTAAAAAGAATATTTCGCCGTAATATCAACTCCAGTTGTCTGCCACTTCAACCTGACCACCGATCCTCGAAGGTGCATGCACACAGCTCCAGTGCCGCTCCATCCAAAAGATCACCGATCGGAGACCGAGCTTGCCGCTGGAGGCCATGCATAGGCAGATAGGCTGACGCGCATGGACACAAGTCAGAACACGCGCACCGCATACTGATATACTCCTACTGTACAAACGTCACTCCATGCCTATCCAGCCTTGTACTCATACATACATCTTGTTCGAGAACCCAAAATTAGCTCGACGCTCGCGGGTTGATCGAGCATGGCAGAGCACCACCTTCCCCCGGAGCCAGGCCACCACCACAAAGGCGGGAAGGGAGTCCACGCCGACGACCTCAAGCCCGCCCGGCGCCGCGGCTACGGCTACTACGGCCACGACAGGGGCTCCAGCGGGCTCCTCCGCACGCTCTGCTTCCTCGTCCTGGTCATACTCCTCCTCGCCGGCATCACCGCGCTCGTGCTCTACCTCGTGTACCGCCCCACCGGCCCCGCCTTCGCCGTGAACTCCATCGCCGTCTACTCCATCTCCAACGTCGCCGCCTCCTCCGCGGCCCCGGGCGCGCCCAGCGCCGTGGCGGCGTCGTTCCAGTGCTCCCTCGTCATCCGCAACCCGAGCGGGCGCGCGTCCGCGCGGTACGACCGTCTGACGGCGTACGTGGTTTACCGCGGGGAGGCCATCACGGCGCCCGCGCAGCTGCCGCCGCTGGCGCAGGACCCGGACAGCGCGGTGGTGGTGGCGCCCGTGATCGGGGCCGGCGCCGGGGCGCCCCCCGTGCCCGTGTCGCACGACACCGCGGCGGCCCTGGCCAACGACGTGTCCTACGGCGTGGTGTCGCTCCGGGTGGTGCTGCTCGGCCGCGTGCGCTTCGTGTCCGGCCCGTTCCGGAGGGGGTGGCGCTCCATGTACGCGCGCTGCGACCTGCTCGTCGGCGTCCGCAAGGGCCCTGGCGTCGGCGCCGCCGGTGTCCCCGAGGCGCCTCTGCTCGGCAACCCCTCCTGCGACGTGGAGATATGATATGATACTGGACGACGTCGACATGTAGTATACAGAAATAACATGCAATGTTTACGTGCGTAAAATCCTCACTCGCAAACCTTTCCAAGTTCGAGTGGTGGCTGAACTCATCCCCATCGGCGGTTTGGAGTTTTCCTTTCCTCAGTGGCAATCCATCACTTCCTTAATTCTTCGAAGAACGACATGTGTAGAAGCCGTTTTTATTTTGACAGACCGTCATCTCACCTTCCGGCGAAACCATTTTTAAATCTGACTTCTAGGTTCAGCGTGAATGACTTCTAGGTCAGATGGGGCATTTTTTAATGGAAACATCAAGACTATGCTATGTATTTTTATTAACCAAACAATAGATACATGGTCAATCAGCAAAGCCACAATAAAACTCAGTGGATTCATATAAAAATTTGAAGCTTGGATATATATATATATATATATATATATATATATATATATATATATATATATATTTATTTATAACCGGTAGCTGTGCACACCGGCTCAGCCGTTGGATATAGGGAGCTTGATTGTGACTTGGGGTCTCTGGGTACTTCACATTGTTGTGAGCAGCTAACGCCGGCATGCACCTCCGTCAAGAACGCATGGACTTTATATGGCTGTAAAAACGTTACGTGTAGTGTGATGCAGTTTGGTGCAGCTAGAATTAGCGCATGAGGCTGGTAGCCAAAGATATAGAAAGTGTCAAGAGCATCCACTCGTTAAAATTGTTGGCATTAGCCTACACTCCTTGTTCTGTCCTTTTTGGGGGGTGAGTCGGGATGCCTCTGTTCATTGTCATATGCCTGTATCATATGTTTCGCGATGCTAAGTTAGAAACTATGCATCTGATCCATGGTTGGCGTTGGGTGGATGGGCTTGACTATGGCTGGTGGCGTGTGTTGTTGCTGGTTTGTGAATCTAATCTGCTAGAGCAGCCGATAGGCATGTTAGATATGATAGAACAACCTGACTCAGCACTACCCAAGTGCGGGGCCACGCATAAACTGACTTTTTCGTCCGATCTTTCTGGTAGCAATACAGTGGGGCAACGGATATTTGTTGGGGCTGCAAATAACGGGACAATTTTTGTATTTTCGAAATCATATTTGCGGGGCGTGTAAAGACGCTGCACTATGGTTTTGCAGCCTTTGGTGGCTATACTAAGTTTTTTTCTTGTTCTAGGTGAGATAAGTTTTCCAGCAAATCACGCTCATAAAGTGGAGGCACAACACTAGTGAGCATAGCTAAAATTAAAAACCACTCCAGTTAGTAGGAATATTAGCAAGAAGTAGTCTACGAGCAAGAATAGATTTAAAATCGGTGAACTCAAAATTATCAGCACTAACGGGGAAAAATGAACGGGCTAGCGTAAACATGTGAAGCGTTTGTCTACTTCCATTCCCCAATGAATGTATGCATCAGGATTATCTCTACCCAACAAATGCGGAATATTTAACTTTAGTTTAACAACATGATCATCAGCACGTGTCGTTGTCGAGGTTGGCGAGCGTTACGGTTCAATTGGCGTGGACGGCCAGGTGCAGGTTGTTCGACTTCCTGTTCGCCCCGCACGTTCTCAGCTACCTGATCGTCCGCGTCCCCTTCGTAGTCTTCATATCCTTCATTAGAATACGCGTCATGTGTGTCTGCGACAGCACTAGAGGTACCCGCGGAAAGCTCAAGACGAGGAACGCGGCGTGCGCATCGTCGCAAGTTGTGGCGGGATGGCGGGAATCGAGTCAATAGGACATGGGGGTTGGCGTCAGAATTGGCATCGAAAGCTGTATCTAGGCCATCAAGCTTGTCCATATTGTTGGTAAGATTGGCGTCCAGGTTGCAATACCGACCATTTTTGGATGAAGGGGATATATTAATACCAAGACGATACCAATTACACCAAGCAACTGCGACTGTGTACCACCCTAATGTCACTACGGATGCACGCAGATAAGAAAAAGAAAAGAAAACAAAGGAACAAATTTCCCGTTGCAGTATCTCGGGCATAACAACAACAATACATTCACCGCCAACAAAACACCTGCAATACAGAAGCTCCCAAAACGACGCCTCCAAGAAGGTTCCAGTGAGCGAACACCATCATCGCCCGATCAACGATCTAAGGTTTTCATCCCTAAAAGATAGTTCTCGCTCTCAAAATACTGCCTCCAGCAAGGTCATTGTCAGGCATAACCAGTTAGGGCAAGACCTTGTGTTTTCAGCGTAGTAATGTACGACTATGAACTTCACCTGTGTTGTCACCCCTACTTTCAAAACGCTGCTGTGGAGCCCGGAACGACAAGCAAGTCCCTCGAATCATCGCGGATATTTGAGCCTCCGTTAGCAAGTCCTCCCCTCCGGCTTTCATGAACTTCTCTTCTCGCGACTACCATCATGGATCCATAATCGCTTGATGTCAACACACTACCAGAGCCTTCGCGCCGCTACCTCCAGAACCAATAGGTCGGAATAAAGGCATGGGTGTGCACGACCGAATACCACCGATCCAGCCACCTACAGGCAAAAAACACTAGCACACTCGCCGGCGGGGTCTTCCTGACCTGAACACTCCGGCTAGATCACGAGTCTGAGCCTCCGGTAAGTCTTCCTGTTGACGCAAGAGAGACAGTAGGACCACCGCCTTTATTCAGGTCGGACCTCCACGTCGGCGACCATCCCGGGGTGGCCACTACAACCATGAACCGGCGACTCCGTCGCCTGCTAGCAAGCATCTCTATGTTGCCGCCGGAACGCGGTAGTAGATCGATAGATCCACGACGAACAACCGCATGCCAACCCTCCCGCCGAATAAGAGGTCCACCTCCACATACTTACGCAAAACTACTGCCCCCGGGCGACCTCGTGTCGCGGTTGAATCCCGATGTCGTCTGCACTCACCGGCGAGAAGCGGGGGGGGGGGGGGGGGGGGGAATGTCGCAGGCCATGAGTCTGGCCTGCGCCCACCAGCAGCCCCTGTTGGAGTGCTGCGGAGAGCCGACGGGATGAGGGAGGCCGCAGCGCTGGCTGCCTTCGCCCATTCGAAACATGCCGGCGTAGGGGGAGCCGACGGGAGAAGGGGGCGCAGCGCAGGCCGCCGCCGCCCAGCCCATCCGCGCGGCCGCCATCCATCGAGGAAAGGGGATCCGGCACACGTTACCAGGCGCCGATGAGGACGGGCCCCCGTCGCCCCCACACCCTGAGGGTCTTTGCCCTGCCGGCGCTAAAGGCGGCGGCGGCGGCGGTGGTTAGGGCATAGGAGTTACGGGAGTCTGGGGAGTTACGGGGCGCTCAATTGTACTTGTGGGGCGACATAGGGGGTGGGATACTACCTGTGCGGGAGGAGGTGGGAAAAGGTGATGTTATTATTGCACTTCGAATGAAAAAGCGATATATCTTTCTTAGAAACGTGGCATCGGTGTTGTACATTGTATTTGTTGGCGGAGGATATGTTGCTGAGCTAAGTGAAAACAGAGGGCTAGTTGTCAAATTTAGCGTCCACCTAATTGATTAATTGAATTGTTTCGAAAATGGCTGCAGCCGTACCTTTGTTGGCGTGCGTAAAAACTGGTCCCATAAAGTGAGCATTGTATGCTCCCACTCTAACCATAGTTGTTTTAGTTTTTTGAAAATGTAATGCATTAGGTTTGACATGGAAAATAGCAGACACTTAGTATTTGGATTTTTAAATTTTCGGGGTGGCACGTTAAGCACAGGTAAAAAGCCCTTACACAGGTCGGGTATACATTTTTTGTTGGCGTGGGTTATAATGGAATGCAAAAATAAGTGGCTAGATATTCAGTAGCAGCGAACACTTGTAGTAAAACGTTGCAGGCGATTGTTGAAACACACTCATATTTAATGGTTACGGTCGGGTACATTACACAAATGCGGGCGGAGATAAAGACAATCTAAACTGGGAATTAAACTGGGAGAGGCTAATAAATCCATAGCAAGGCTACTAGTAAACTAAGGACAACTAGAACAGCAACATGCTGATTTGTTCTTCGATCATTGGAGCGGGATGGTAGCACTCTCCAACCTACATCTACCTAATCTGAAATGTTGATGACGTCGTCGTCATCCGCGCTTTTGCCCGGACGTGCCGATGACGATCCCGGCTCCTTGGCTGAGTCCTCTCCGTCAGATATGTCAATGATATCATCATCCTTCATCGGCAGTGCGCCTGGCTCCGCCTTGACTTGTGCGCCGCCGTGTTCCACTTTGAAGACTGAGGCAAGGTCTTCTCCAGAAGCAACTGAAATCAGATAAAGCATGTCAAAAAGATCGTCTACACGTTAGTGCATTACCGGTGTCGTCAGAGTTCGCAAGTTTTACCTGTGTCCTTCGGAGGTGGAGTTTCTTCAACGCCTGACACCGCTTTCAGCCATTCATCGACGGTCTCGTTCTCCTTCTTGTTTGCCTCAAGTGCTGCTGCCTTAGCTTCACGTTCCTCCTCGTCACGGATTGAGTCCTGTAGGACTAGCTTGTAGTCCTCGTCCTCATCCTCTCCATCAGCGTTGGTGTCGCGCTGGTCCTCCGCCGCCGTATCCTGCATAGGAGACTCCGGCACCTCTTCATCGTCAGACGAAAACTCCGAAGGAACTCCGTCAGAAGAGTCTCCGGGGACCATGGGCTCCGTTTCGGCAATGGCGATCTGGGTGGCTGGCGGAACACTGGGGCTGATGGGCGGTGTCATGTCATTGCCAGGGGTTGGCGGGGAAGCTGGGCTGTTGGGAGTGTGAGTGGCCAAAGTGGAGGCTGGCGACCCCGGCGTCGCAGTGAGGCGGTGGCGCGGGATGCTCCGAGTTCTAGCTAAACGGCCGGCAGGCCTGCGAATCTGCTTGGAAGCGACCTGGATGGCTAAGAGCATGGCTAGGCGATTGTTCCTCATGGCGTTGGTTGTGTTTTGCCTTGAATAGGTTGTTCTCGTTTATATAGATGTTCTGCTGGTTCAGATTGTCGACGCATCGCCAGCGTAGACATGCGTTGATTTAGTTGCCGTGGCGTTGGTCTGGCTCTTTGATTGGAGTAGGAACGCAGTGTAGCCGGTCGTCACGAACTGTGATCCATCCTCAACGGCCGCGTCCTGCGCGAGCATTGGAAAAAAAGTGACGACGATACCAGGAGACACACGCATATAGTTCAGTTGGCTTCTATGTGTTGTCTCCCGGTACAGCAAAACCCATCCTGTTTATTCACGAAAATTGCATGGTCCGCTGGTTTTTCGTACAAGGCGATGGAGGCCAGTGCATGTTAGCGTGGTTTGTTGTGCATTTTGCTGGGCAAACAACTCACCTATGGGATATGATAGTTGTCAGCAATTGGAGGACGTGAGAACAGTTTCACAAATCGGTGCCCCAGGTGAACTCCTAGCTGGTCGCAGTTTGTTTTTAGAGAGGTTTTTGGGCGTGATGGTGTTGCGCAGGGGCAGTTTGCCTCTATGTCTTCAACCCACTGGACATGCAACAATGTGCGCGCGCAGGTTATGGTTAGATAGTTTGTCGTGTTGATGCTGCGCAACCAAGGTTTGTCTCAAAGGGGCGTACCGACTGGAGAGAAAAACTGTGCATATAGGTGGTTGCCCGCCTTTCTGTAAATTGCGATGCGGTGGTGACGTTCCCTGCAATCATTTACTTTCCTGGAAAATTGCCATTTCGTATTAAGGGTTTATTGTACTGCTGCTATATAACAAAAAACGTCACTAGAGTGGTGATGCCAGGGGGCTCTGGTTTAATAGTTTATGGCGCTGTTGGTCATAAGCAAAACTGACACGGTAGATGCAGTGGTGGTGAGTCAGCTGGACAAAAGATGTTTTGGTGCGGCATTGACCTTCAAAATAAACCTGCAATGCACACATCAATATTGACATCGCGCAACAATAACTTGCAGAAATAAATTCTCCGTGTGGAACCTACTTGCAATGCAAAAAGCTGCACATATGTTCGGATCAAATATGAGCCGTGACACCGGTAATTTGTAAAAGTAAGGGATTTTTGCGATAACAAATTAATGATTTGTTTCGAATGATGCACGTCATGGTTCCAAGTGAGAGTACAAGGGGGTCGCCGACTAAGGGAATTGTTCTTGCATGCGCTGGATGGGAGCATGGTTTGTGTTGCACAACCTGCGATCATTCATCCACGTCCTGCACGAACTGGGGCGGCAGTGCCCCTGTGTTGTTCTTCAGGTGTAGGAGGTCGAAGAGCAGATCAGCCGCGCTTGGTATGTCGACTGCGGGCTGTAAGTATTTGTACAGTGTGTCATGGAACGTTAATGCAAGAAATAATACATGAATGGCATAAAAAGTGGACATATTGATTGGGTCAAAAGATTAAGAGCGTCAATTATTTCCATTAATGTGGTGATGCATCTAAAAATAAAATTTGTAGTGCATCCCGTGCTCACCGATGTGAGCCGGCCACCTTGCTTGATACCGTCGAAGGTTCGGCAGAATTGAAGTGCTTCTGGTGCAAAGTCGTGGGTGTTGGGATATTTTGTTCTGCAAAGATAAGTGAATTTTAATGGTACAATTTGAGACAAATTGTTACTGCATCTTTTTACAAGCGGAGGGGAAATGTGCTAACCTATCGGCGCTGTTTTTTTTGCTCGATGGAGATGACATATAAACCGTTGCCCAATTTTCCCAATCTATGTTCCACCCGTCAAAGAATGCCGCAATGCAAGTGCGTATAGCAGAGTTTAGGATCTTTGAAACCTGGTTGTGGGAATCCCATTGTTCGGCCTTGTTACCTGCATCATGAATGGTTATTTGCCTTCTCTTCATGTCCCACGCAAAAGCTACCCACCTATTTCCAACTGTGGACATGGTCATTATCTGCATCCGGCAACAAACAAAATCACAACAGAGTGACGTCAGATAAACTATGAACTAGATAGATGTTATCTCACCAGCATGCACTTTGATACATCGTATTGTATCTGTTTGCCAATCCATTGGTTCTGGATACTCCTTGAGGCAATGTAGTCTTCACCAGCTAGTGCCCGCATCTGAGTAAGTAAAATGATTAGAAATGCATGAACAAGTTATGTAATTATTACATGGTGCTAACATGCATCGTTATAAGGGGTAGGTTGATTATCCGAATAACAGATGGAACAACATTGGAGATGGGGATGCGTCGAAAAAAATATAGAACTGCGGACAACCGTTGATTCGATATGCCATTACCGCGAAATCGGTTTCTAGGTAATGTCTCCATGAAGTTGTTGCTCCGTTTGCACCTGCTTGTTGGAATCTGCGTAGCAATGCGTCACAAGTTTCTGGTTCATATGTCCCGTTGGTTTTGAATTGGGCGATGATCTGCTCCATTGATACCTCAATGAACTTTGGATGTCCGTGACGCACCCAGTACCTGTGTTTTGGTTATGCATTTAGTCAAAAAAAAATTGAACACATAGTGAGATGAATGGTAATGTCAAATGAAACTGTATTTCTTATCGCATATAGTTTTCGAACCTGTTACTGTCACCCGGTAATTGCATGGCCCACTTGTGGAACTCGGCTGCTGATTTTTTTTTCGCTTCACTGTAAGGGCGCGATGTGTCCCTCGGGGGGCATAGTATGCGTCCTTCGCGGACAACCTTCCGAGTGACAGGTGACTGTGTGTACTCCAGTTCGGCTGCAATGTCATTGAGGTTAATTGTCGATGTTGTCCTCTTGTTGAAAAGGTACTCACCGCTTTTCTTTTTTGTGGCAGACAATGGTGATGTTGTACTGGATAGTCGAATCGTTTTCCTCGGTGGACTAGGGCCAACTGGCGACACAGCGGAGGTACCCCCATGCAACAATCCTGGTTTGGTTGTATGTTTTTTAACCTCCATCCCGTCGAACTCTGGCCCGAAAGAGAATGCCGGTGCTTCGCATCCAGCATATCTTCTAAGTTTTGTTCCGTCAGGGGACCCTGGTTTGTATGATGTTATTGACGTTAGCTACGAATGGATGTGTCACGGGTCAGCTAAGAAAAGTTACAGTTCATGCAAATTAAAAACAAACCATGTTGTCTGCAAGAAATGCATAAATCATGCTTACGTGTTGGGCGGGACATTATGGGTGATGGGGTAAAAGGCTGACCAGGTGAGATTTGTAATTCAGCTTGTTGAAAATCGGGGTCCGGAATAGTAGGGACGCTATGTGGGACTTTCCCTGTGACGCCTATCACACTAAATTGGTCCATCAACTTGTCAGCTTCGTCTTCTAGCGCTTTTCTTGCTACAGCGAGTATCTTCAGGCATCTCGCTTTGTGTGCTTTCACGGCCAGCAACGCTTCCATATTGACCTGGTGACCAACGCAATCAGCGATATTTATTAGAAGTTGCTCATGACCAAAAAATATAATGGTGTCCCTAACATGACACACAAAATGGCACACTTGCTGATAACCCCAAAAAAACATGTACTTACGTCCATCGTGGTAGTGGCTCCCTCTACTGCATGGGAATTTTGTGGTGCTTCAGCCCTCTGCCGTTTTTGCTTAATTGTATGCGAATTCCGTGCTATGTTCTTCGGCTTATTTGGTGTTGTGTCAGCACAATCTGGTGTCTTATTTTTCACAGGTGATGCTTTAGTTGTGGCGGATGAACTTTTCCCTGCAGTATAACGGACAACTCTTTTGTACACTACTTGCTCGTCTGTCCTCATCTAATAAAATGAGCGAGGAGAATCAACGTTAGAATAAGAGGAGCATGATCAGGAGACCTGGGTGAATCCCAGATTGGAAACCTCCCAGCTTGCAACTAAACTTATTTAGTTCTGATTACCTTGCCGGCACCGAACATTCTGCATGGAGTTTGGCCACGGAGACCAATAGTTTCTGCCATTATCTGTTTGGACAAGGTTTGCGCGTCAAATAGTTTGATTCGTGGCAGGCTGCTTTTGGCCAGTGACAGTGCACCATAATCCATGTTGTCAAGGTAAAAAACCTGCCAGACATTGCCATGAGGATAAGTAAAAATGTGATTGGGATGTGGGTATAGTGTCTACTAAGTGAGCTCAGATTAAGTCGATTGTCATCTGAGTGAAACAAAAAACGTAATACCTGAAGGAATAATACGGTCCCGGCGGGTGGAGAGTAGCATGTGTTCGACCTCGTCGCCATCCTCGCATTAACGCAGGCTGAAATCACTGAGTCAAGAACATATGATGCCCAGTTGAATGTGTGGATTTGTGCAGGGCATTTTAGAGCTGGCCAGAAATTGACTGACTCCTTCTCTCCAGGGTTTCTTCCATCGCACAACATCCACAGCACGAACACGGCGAATGACACCTTAACTTAGCTTCTTCTTCCTCGTTCAACTCACGGCCAGCGAGATCAGACAAAGTCTTGAAAGCTGCATAATTGGGCTTTGCCTTGCAATCTTCCATGCCAATGAGGGCCATAACCTCTTGGCGCATCGTTGCAGACTTGTCCAATGAGGAGTCGTACACCTCCTTACCAGAGAATGGGATGCCAAACACCATAGCCGCGTCCTCCTGGAAGATCATGATCTTCTTACCATCTACTGGCCCGATTGTCCTGGACATGGTATCGACTCTTGGCATCAGCCATACCGTGAACTGCTTGTCAAACTCTATAGGATGAATTGGTGTTGCAAATGTACTGAAGCCAGTAGACTTTGCAACCAAAATCTGCTTCTCTGTGAACAACCTGACAATATTGTTGAGACAAACAAGCAGCTCTGAGTTGCCGTATTTGGGCTGATTGTTTGCCACGCGAGGCAACATCGTCCTCGTCGCTAGATCCGGCTGGTTGCGACCTTTCCCACCGGTCCATGATCCTGGACCGCTACTCATCCTGATTGCAGACGAAACGTGAAAAGGGGATGAGACAGTGGACAGACTAAATCTGTTGCAAGCATTAGATGAGGACAGGCGTACATTGAATTAGACAGCAATATAGATCGCACGCGTACCTTCGAAGAAACAAAGAAGCATGTAGCAAAAATAGATCTTCGTCTTCCGATTCACCCGGGTCGGCGTCCGATCCTCTGCTTTTGGTGTTCCTGCTTACCAGAAGCACCAGAATTTGCTAGGATTTAGGTATAGGGAGGAGATAGTTGGCATCTGAACCTGATTGTTTATCAGCAAGACCTTGTTTGCTCTTGCGAGCTAGGAATGATATGCAAGCCTTCGTCGAGCACCAAGGATTCGGCTAGAGAACTACACCTAATGTGCGCTACGTTGGGCCTTTCTAGTGGCTGCCTAATTCATTTGCTACCCCGCGAACGATCCACGACGAAAACTTCCAGGTAACGTGTAACGGCGTTGTTCCACAATAAAACCCTGCTCCAACACACGCGCGCACCCTGAGCTTGCTATATGATTATTTGAAGTGTGACGCAACGCTCCATGACTACACAAAACATGTCCTAGCATGTTATTTGCGTCCAGGGCGACAGCCGTATGGTCGACAGATTCAGTTTTCAAAATATAGTGGCGGGAGGCGTGAAAGAAATTGTTGTGTAGCTGCTTCTATCATCCAACCAGCGGATGACTGACCTAAACTTTGTGTGTGTAGCTGCTTGTGTATACCATCCACACTAGTACAAACACGTCATGTCAAACAATGGTTCATACGCCTCACGCTGCGTTCTAAACATCCCCAGGTTTTAATGCCACCACAGATTCTATTGTGTCGTGTGTGGTGAAATGCTTGTTTTAACCTACGTCCTGAGGTAACGTGTGTATCCTTCTGTTTCGGTTAAAAGCATGCATGCAATGCGTAGACGTTGCATGAGACATGCTCTCGTTGTGACGGACGGAACTGCCGGCGTTGGAATCCTTCAGCCCACATGCCTGCTCCCTATATCAATAATGGTGTAGATCAACGGTTTTGGGGGTGTGCACAGCTATGCACCAAGTCATGTGGCTATTTCCCATATATATATATATATATATCATAAAATGGCGCCCAGCCGTAGCTTAGATCATATGCTCTTCTTCTTCAACGGATTCTTTCTCAAAACCCTAATAATATTTGTTGGAACTTTTTTAATAGACATCGCAACACTTGAGGTTGTCGACACCTTCTCACCATGAAATAGTTGACGACACATCCACCATATATACCAGGAGGCCGTGAGTATCAATTCCCTCACATCATCGCCATGTTGAATTACTACTACCTTACCGCCCACAGGGTGGGAGCAACCAGGCTACCACCAGCCAGCCATATTGCGTTTGGTTCCGATGTTTGGAGAAACTTCAGCTACAAACGGCTATTCTTGAGAACACTGAAGCGTTTCGATACCTTGCTCATCCAGAACTCGTGATAGCCTGACCACTTTGGAGGTTAAGCAAGGCCTATGTTTTTGGAAATACTCACCAACAGATCACTTCCAAATGTCAACAAGATCATAGATGAATCTGAGTCCTAGGCTGGGATGGGTGTAGGTGTGGAGTTGGAGTTCAATGACGAGAGGAGTTAGCTTAGGGGCGAACAGGAGGGTATTGACCACCATCCCAACTCGTCCACCACAGGCGACCTAGATGGCGTAGATTCAAGCCGCCACCGCTAGCTCCACTGGACGGATCAAGAAGATCTGTTGCCACCACAAACCAGATCTTGGCCGAGAGGCCCCGATCCGGTGCTGTCTGCACATCCTGCCGACCCACCGCCCACAGGGTTGGAGCAATCAGGCTACCACTAGCAGCCATATTGCTTTGGTTTCCATGTTTGGAGAAACTTTAGCAACAGACGGCGAAAGTCTTGGAAGCGTTTTGATACCTTGCTCATCCTGAACTCTTGATAGACTGATCACTTTGGAAGTTACACAAGGTCTGGGTTTTTGGAAATACGCAACAACAGATCACTTCCAAATGTCAACAAGATCATAGATGAATTCGAGTCCTAGGTTATCCCTTCACGAGAAAAGAAAAGGTGCTGTTAGTCCCCGGCTGTAAAACTTTGAAAATCTACGGAGATAAGTTCACAAGGTAGAAGAGCAGAACCATCCATGCATGGTGCCGGTAGTTCAACATCAATGAATTTGTGGCTAATTCTATGTTGCGGTTAAGGTGCAGAGGCAAAATGATTGATTACAGACTGGACACATGTTCTGTGTTTATTGGTTGTTGTTCTTTTAGCTATGAATTCAAGCATCCACAACTTCTGGTAATTTTATGTTTTTTTTTTTAACTGTCTCCTCTCTTTTTTGCGGGGAAAAGAACATATATTAAAACTTCGTTCATATCGATTGGATAAACTCAGCAAAAGTAATATGACAATATGCGCTCACGCCATCCTAAAACTGAAGAACAATGCAGCAATTCAACAGAAGCATAATTCATGAGCAGAAAGACAGCACACCAAGATCAACTGGCAAAGCAACTAGGACGAGCTCTCCGCAACATCCCTTTGCACATTCGCCACCAACCCTCTCGTTCTATCCTTTCCTTTTTGATATCGGAGCGACCACCTATTTTCAAGACACGGTCTCTCGCAGCTGCTAGTCCTGCATCTAAAGTACTGATTTTGTTCAGAAGAGAGTTAACCTCATCATCAAGTAAGAAGGAATCCATATAGCACACAAATTTTGCATTGCCATCGTCAATCAAAGCTTCTTTGAATGATCGCAATGCTGTGAAAAGGATAGGGGAAGCTTCTTCTATGCCAACACGGCCATTATCACCAACACTGTCGCCAATAACTTCAGTTTCTGAATCCTCCTGTGACACACAAAAAATCATGACTAACTTGTAATTCAGGTGTTTCATAGACAAATTTGTGCAAGGAAATAGGTTCTAATTATACAGACCAACTAGTATCCATAGAAGCAATAACGTGAAGTAAGATATCATTGCAACTGGCATCTCATAGCGATTAGCATAATAAAGTGTAAAGAGCTTTTTTGTGAACAAGGATTTCCAGCCTCAAATATTGGCAGTGCAGCACTTTGCATCTTCATGCTAACACACAATATGCACAAATCCTGATGGCAATTGAAAAGTTGGATCCTTATAAACAATATGCACAAATCCTGATGCCAATTGAAAAGTTGGATCTTTATAGTACGTGGTATACAATCTAGAACTGAAGTCCTATAATATATTCAATTTTTTTGCAGGGACTAGTCCTCTACTATATCTAAAGTCAGACATGTACTGCAGCAAAACTTGAAATCCTGCAGCTGATTTTCAAGGCAATGCAACAATCCAATGCTCACAGGTAACACAACTTGATACACAATCTAGAGACCAAACATATGAAGAAACTTCACCCGAATCTTCAGACATAACAACGGGACTCACCTCGTTATGTATCATAGCAGGAGGCCAGGCCATGATGCAGGGATCGAAGCAGGAAGAACAGCTTGTTCTCTTAAAGAGGAGCTTCACATCTGTTGTTTCCAGGCAGACGGACACGAACCAAGATTGAGGATCCCCATTGTAGACAACAGCTAGGTACACAAAGCCATCGATAGCCATTATAAGCTGCGATCCAACATCAACAATATCCTCTACTGGACGCCCAGTGACCTCCTTAAGACTTGTGTGCAATGGAAACGCCTTGTGCAGCACAAATCTCTCGACCCCGCCATTGTCCGGTGTCAAGAGCCAGACAGAAAGCGTGCATTCCTGCGCACCCACTAAACAGAGCTCCCCATCCTTGGTCTGACCAATATTAAAACACGAGTTCAAGTCTGGGTCTGAGGGCGACGGCAGATCCACTAGTGAGAACTGAAACTTAGCAATGTTGAGCGCGAGAATGCAGTCCTCATATAACCAACAGACGAACCCACCGATAACCGTACCAATTGTGTAGCTGCCGCCCTTAAGCAGCGGCGTCCCGGACTCAGGGATGACCTGCCACTCCATGGCATGAGACGAGAAGATGGCCAGGCGCGCCCACGCCCATGAGCTATCGTGATGAACACAGACCACACGGGATGGCCTCTGGCCATCTCGGTCGGCAGGGAGCGTGCGGAACTCGAGGAATGTGTGGACGCCGACGTGGGACTTCCTGGGGTAGATATACAGGGCCTGCGTGTGGACGTTGTAGAAGATATTCTGCTCGGTGTTCCGGTTGATGAAGAAGGCATACCCGTCGGAGTAGGGAGCCTCGGGATGATACATCCACTCGGAGGAACCGTCGTCTCTGAGTAAATCAGCGAAGGCGGCGGTGATGCCCGTGTCGGAGTCGGACATGTGACTGACGGCGGGGACGAAGGCGCGCATGTAGGGTTCGATAAATAGAGCGAGGATGGGCGCCGCGTGGAGCTCGCGGAAGCGGCGGCGGAAGGCCGGGGAGGAGCGGACGGCGCGGAGGAAGGCGCGGCAGCTGAAGGCCGCGCAGGCAAGGCTCGGGAGGTCCGGGAGGCGGAAGAAGATCTCGCGGAGGAGGTCATCGGTGAGAGCGTTAATGGTGGTCGGAGCGGGCGGCGGCGGCGGCGGCGGCGGCGAGGGTGGCTCGGAGGAGGCCATGGCTGTGAAAGCTCGAACGGCGGCTGTAAGATGCGGATGCGTAGCTCCAATACAGCCCGCGGCGCAAAAGTCCGGCCCATCTCGATCGTGTGCTGCGGCCTGCCGGGGGCATTATGGGCTAGCAAGCCTCGCTACTAGTAATTCTTTGCTGAGGTACAAAAAAAATCTTTCAGATCAGCCTATCAGTGTGAAGCTGTGAATGGAAACACTTTTTTTTTAACAAGAACGGAAACACTAGTTTGATAATATTGGGAATGAAATTTATAGACGCTGAGGAAATCAAATATAAATAAAGTGTGGGATAACTTATGGAAAACTTTGGTTTTAACTAAGGTAAAGATTTCCGCATGGAAATCTCTCCGTGGCATTCTCCCATGTTATGGAGTTCTTGCAAATAGGCTCGTTCCGATTTCTAGCAAATGCCCATGACGCGAGATCCACTGTGATGATATAAAGCGTACTCTCTTTGTCTATGACCATGCACTCGCTCCAGCGGGGCTAACATCCTGCCCTGCGCAGTTTGGAATGGTCTGTGCGGATAGGCCGACCAAAAAAAATAGCCTCTAGCGGGACGATCCAAACGGACCGAATGTCTGCGCGATCTATCCGTCTACCAAATTTGCGTCATGGATGGGTCGAGCCGAAGAGTGTTGGTGTCCGGTTACTCTTCCTCCCATGTTTGGTGGGCCATGGTCTATGTCATGACATCTCTATCCTATGTTTTTTTTATTCCCATGTTTGAAAAATATTATAAACAAAACATGACCTAAGAAAACCGTAGAAGACCGCCGGTTGGGACGGTGCGGGTTGTCGGGCGATGGTGAGGCGTACGGTGAGCTTGCAGGCTAGACAGGCCTAGAACTGGCAATGCTTTACGCGCCTTCTTGGGCCCGGGCTTTGCAAGGTGTTATGTGTCTGTCTTGTCCATCGACCCGCGGCTCACGTGCCCTACCACTTCCGCGCATGGACCTCGTGGGGCTTGATACGTCCAATTTGCATCACTATTTTATATCATAATTTGCTGTTATTCATTGATATATTTCATATTGGGACACAATACTTATGTTATTTCATCTATTTTGCATGTTTCATCATTATTGGAGGATCAAGCACCGGAGCCAGGATTCTGCTGGAAAAAGCACCGTCAGAACGCAATATTTCGGAAGATCAACTGTGGAAGGAAATTATACCAAAAATCCTATTTTTCAAGATGACGAAGGAAGCCAGAAGGAGGAGCTGAGAAGGCCCAAGGTGGGGCCAGACCACAGGCCGGCGCGCCCCTGGCCGGGCCGCCCCACCTTGTGGTCTCGGCGCCCCACAGCCCCTTTCGTCTCCTTTTCTTCGCGAAACCCTTCGTCCCGAAACCTAAACCACGAGAGGGTACCTCACGAAGAGTTACTGACCGCCTCTGCGGGGCGGAGAACACCAGAGAGAAAAGAGCTCTCCTGGGCAGGAATCCACCGGGAAATTCCCTCCCAGGGGAAAATCGACGCCATCGTCACCGTCATCGAGCTGGACATCATCTCCACCGCCATCACCATCATCTTCATCATCATCACCGCCATCTCCACCGCAGCACCTCGTCACCGCTGTAGCAATTTGGGTTTGATCTTGATTGTTTGATAGGGGAAACTCTCCCGGTATCTATTTCTACTTGTTGTTGATGCTATTGAGTGAAACCATTGAACCAAGGTTTATGTTCAGATTGTTATTCATCATCATATCACCTCTGATCATGTTCCATATGATGTCTCGTGAGTAGTTCGTTTAGTTCTTGAGGACATGGGTGAAGTCTAAATGTTAGTAGTGAACTATGGTTGAGTAATATTCAATGGTATGATATTTAAGTTGTGGTGTTATTCTTCTAGTGGTGACATGTGAACGTCGACTACATGACACTTCACCTTTATGGGCCTAGGGGAATGCATCTTGTACTCGTTTGCCGATTGCGGGGTTGCCGGAGTGACAGAAACCTAAACCCCCATTGGTATATCGATGCAGGAGGGATAGCAGGATCTCAGAGTTTAAGGCTGTGGTTAGATTTATTCTTAATTACTTTCTTGTAGTTGCGGATGCTTGCAAGGGGTATAATCACAAGTATGTATTAGTCCTAGGAAGGGCGGTACATTAGCATAGGTTCACCCACACAACACTTATCATAACAATGAAGATTATTTAGCCGTATGTAGCGAAAGCACTAGACTAAAATCCCGTGTGTCCTCGAGAACGTTTGGTCATTATAAGTAAACAACCCGGCTTGTCCTTTGTGCTAAAAAGGATTGGGCCACTCGCTGCAATTGTTACTCTCGCACTTTACTTACTCGTACTTTATTCAACTGTTACATCAAAACCCCCTGAATACTTGTCTGTGAGCATTTACAGTTAATCCTTCATCGAAACTGCTTGTCAACACCTTCTGCTCCTCATTGGGATCGACATTCTTACTTATCGAAGATACTACGATACACCCCCTATACTTGTGGGTCATCAAGACTATTTTCTGGCGCCGTTGCCGGGGAGTGAAGCGCTATTGGTAAGTGGAATCGGTAAGGAAAACCTTTACTGTTTGTGCTGATTTTATTTCTGCCTGCTGCTATAAGTCATTATGGAGAGATCTTCTCTTCAATTTCTATTTGGGAAATCTACTACTACTGCAACGGTAGTGGATGAGGCGCCAGGTGAGGAAGTGATACCATATAAAATACCTATGAAAATCATTGAACGTGTTATGGATAACCGCTATGAAGGGGATGGAACTGTCCACCCTGGAGATCATTTATTGTTCTTGCATGAATTATGCGGTTTATTCAAGTGTGCAGGTATTGCTATGGATGAAGTGAGGAAGAAACTATTCTCTATATCGCTGTCTGGTAAGGCGGCGCATTAGTATAAATTACTGGATAATGGGGATTCTCTTGAATGGAATGATATTGTGCCCCGATTTTATTCTAAGTTCTATCCTCCAAGTGAAATTCACAAGGATCGGAATCGCATATATAATTTTTGGCCTCATAATGGAGAGAGTATTGCCCAAGCTTGGGGGAGATTGAAGTCTTTAATGCTCAAATGCCCCATTCATGAGCTTCCTGGTAATGTTATTATTGATAATTTCTATGCAAGACTTTCTTTTCAAGACAAGACCTTGCTGGATACTTCTTGTTCTGGATCATTTACACGCAATAAAGAAGAGTTTAAAAGGGACCTTCTTGATCGGATCCAAGAAAATACTGAAGGTTGGGAGAACGACAAGGATAGAGAATCAGGTATAATTTATGATTATAAATGCATTGAAGTTTTTATGGATACTGATAAATTTCGTAATATGAGTGCTACATATGGTCTTGATTCTCAAGTTGCTGCAAATCTTTATAAAGCTTTTGCCTCTCATTATGAATTGCCTAAGAAGAATTTTGATAAGTATCATGAACCGTATAAAGATAAAATTGATTCATCTATTAATAAATGCGTTGTAGTTGAAACTGCTGATCATGTTATTCCTGAAGCTTATATTGAAAAAACTCCTTTCCCTGCTAAAATGAAGGAGTACTCTGTTATAAATAGTGCGGTTCATAAAAGTGAAAAGAAACCTGTAGAACCTGAAGAACAAATAAAAGTTGAACCTCATTTGTTGCAATAGTTAAAGATCTTGTGACTGAAAATGTGGAGGATGGTCATATTATTTTCTGCGAAGATGCTTCTAATATTGTTTCACATCCTAATAAACCCAAACAAGTTAGTGTTCCTATGATATCTGTTAGAATTGGTGATCATTGCTATTATGGTTTATGTGATATTGGTGCAAGTGTTAGTGCTATTCCTTATGAGCTTTACACTGAGATTATGCACGAAATTGATTCTTGTGAACTTGAAGATATTGATGTGGTTATTCAGCTGGCTAATAGAGAAACTATTTCTCCAATTGGTATTGTTCGAGATGTAGAAGTTCTATGTGGTAAGATTAAATATCCTGCTGACTTTTTGGTACTTGGTTCTGCTGCTAGTGATTATTGTCCTATCATTTTTGGTAGACCTTTTCTAAATACTTGTGGAGCTATTATAGATTGCAAGAAAGAGAAAATTTTGACTAAATTTGCTGGTGAATCTTATGAGTTTAACTTCTCTAAATTTACCAAAACTCCTTATAAAGCTGATTTGCCTAGTGATGATTTTAAAATGGAGCAGTGTGCATCTATTGTTCTTGTTCCTAATAATCCTTTGCAGCAACATTTGGAGAATAGCGAGAGTGAAGTTTTTAGGAAAGAAAGAGATGAGCTTGAGGAAATTTTTCTTCGCCAACCTATTCTCAAGCATGATTTACCGGTGGAAGATTTGGGTACAACACCGCCACCAAAGGAAGATCCTGTTTTTGATTTAAAGCCTTTACCTGATAATCTTAAATATGCTCATATTGATGATAAGAAAATATATCCTGTTATTATTAGTTCTAAGCTTTCAGAGATTGAGGAAGAAAGGCTATTGGAAATATTGAAGAAACACCGAGGTGCTATTGGCTACACTCTTGATGATTTGAAGGGGATTTCTCCCTCTATTTGCCAACATGCTATTAATATGGAAGATGATGCAAAGCCTGTTGTTGAACATCAGCGTCGTCTAATTCCGAAGATGAAGGAGGTGGTAAGGAATGAGGTATTAAAACTTCTTGAAGCTGGTATTATATATCCTATTGCTGATAGTAGATGGGTTAGTCATGTGCATTGCGTTCCCAAGAAAGGAGGAATGACTGTTGTGCCTAATGATAATGATGAGCTCATCCCTCAAAGAGTAGTTGTAGGGTATAGAATGTGCATTGATTTTCGAAAAGTTAATAAAGTTACTAAGAAAGATCATTACCCTTTACCATTTATTGATCAAATGCTAGAAAGATTGTCTAAAAATACTCATTTTTGTTTTCTTGATGGTTATTCGGGTTTTCACAAATTGTCGTTAAAACTAAAGATCAAGAGAAAACCACTTTTACTTGTCCCTATGGAACTTATGCTTATAGGCGTATGCCTTTTGGTTTATGTAATGCTCCTGCTACTTTTCAAAGATGCATGTCTGCTATTTTTCATGGCTTTTGTGAGAGTATTGTGGAAGTATTCATGGATGATTTTTCCGTCTATGGGAATTCTTTTGATAGTTGCTTGCGAAACCTTGATAAAGTTTTGCAGAGATGTGAAGAAACTAACCTTGTTCTTAATTGGGAGAAATGCCACTTTATGGTTAATGAAGGAATTGTATTGGGACATAAAATTTCTGAGAGAGGTATTGAAGTTGATAGAGCTAAAGTTGAAGCAATTGAGAAGATGCCCTATCCGAGGGATGTTAAAGGTATTCGTAGTGTTCTTGGTCATGCTGGGTTTTATAGGAGATTTATTAAAGATTTCTCCAAGATTTCAAAGCCTCTTACTAATCTTCTTCAAAAAGACGTACCTTTTGTTTTTGATGATGATTGTAAGGAAGCTTTTGAAACTCTAAAGAAAGCCTTAACAACTGCTCCTGTAGTTGAACCTCCTGATTGGAATTTGCCTTTTGAAATTATGTGTGATGCTAGTGATTTTGCTGTAGGCGCTGTTCTTGGACAGCGAGTAGATAAAAAACAGAATGTTATTCATTATGCTAGTAAAACTCTTGATGCTGCTCAAAGAAATTATGCTACAACTGAAAAAGAATTATTAGCTGTAGTCTTTGCTTGTGATAAATTTAAATCTTATATTGTTGATTCAAAAGTTACGATTCATACTGATCATGCTGCAATTAGATACCTTATGACAAAGAAAGATGCTAAGCCGAGGCTTATTAGATGGGTACTTCTTTTGCAAGAATTTGATTTACATATTGTAGATAGGAAAGGTGCTGATAATCCTGTTGCTTATAATTTGTCTAGATTGCAAAATATTGCTTATGATCCTGTTCCTGTTAATGATAGTTTTCCAAATGAACAATTGGCTGTAATAAAGGTGATCTCGCGAGACAGTCCTTGGTATGCTGATTATGCTAACTTTATTGTTTCCAAGTACTTGCCTCCAACCTTTTCAGCTCAGCAAAGGAGGAAATTCTTTTATGACTTGAGGCATTATTTCTGGGATGACCCACACTTATATAAAGAAGGAGTGGATGGTATTCTGCGAAGGTGTGTTCCCGAATATGAACAACAAGAGATATTGAGTAAATGTCATGGTAGTGCTTATGGAGGACATCACGCCGGAGAAAGAACCGCGCAAAAGGTTCTACAATCAGGTTTTTATTGGCCAACTCTCTTCAAGGATGCGAGAAAGTTTATTTTATCTTGTGATGAATGCCAAAGGGTTGGTAATATCTCCAGACGTAATGAAATGCCTATGAATTATACTCTTGTTATTGAACCATTTGATTGTTGGGGATTTGACTTCATGGGACCTTTTCCGTCTTCAGAAGGTAACACTCATATACTTGTTGCTGTTGATTATGTTACTAAATGGGTGGAAGCCATACCTACAAAAAGTGCTGATGGTGAGACCTCTTTAAGAATGCTTTTAGACATTATTTTTCCTAGATTTGGAGTGCCTAGATATATTATGACTGATGGAGGTTCTCATTTTATTCATGGAGGTTTTAGAAAAACTCTTGCTATGTATGGTATTAATCATAGAATTGCTTCTGCTTATCATCCTCAAACTAGAGGTCAAGTAGAATTATCAAATAGAGAGATTAAATCTATCTTGCAAAAGACTGTTAATAAAACTAGAAAGAATTGGGCTAGTAAATTGAAGGATGCACTATGGGCTTATAGAACTGCTTATAAAAATCCCATGGGAATGTCACCTTATAAAATGGTTTACGGAAAAGCTTGTCATTTACCTTTAGAACTAGAGCACAAAGCTTATTGGGCTGTTAGAGAATTAAATAAAGATCCTAAACTTGCCGGTAATAAGAGGTTGTTGCAATTGAGTTCTCTAGATGAATGGAGAAGTGAAGCTTATGAAAAATGCTAAACTCTTTAAAGAGAAAGTTAAAAAATGGCATGATAGAAGGATTATCAAAAGAGAATTTAATATTGGGGATAAAGTTCTATTGTATCGGTCTCGTCTCAGATTCTTTGCAGGGAAATTACTCTCGAAATGGGAAGGACCGTATGTTGTTGAGGAGGTGTATCGTTCAGGAGCAATCAAAATTAGCTCTCTCCAAGGCAATGCTACACAAGTGGTAAATGGACAAAGACTCAAGCATTATATCTCAGGTGATTCCTATAATGTTGATGTTGATATTATTCGAGTGGAAACACCGGAGGCTTTCATCAAAGGACAAATTGACAGTCCGCCAGAACTCGACTTTGAATAGGTAACAGTACTGGTAATGAAAAGTTCGCAATTTACTTTCTGAACTATATTTTTGCTATTTTTGGAAAATATAGAAAATTACGAGATCGAAACGGAGTGGAAAAGACGCACGAGGGCGTGCCACCATAGGCCGGCGCGGCCTGGCCTGGGCCCGCGCCGCCCTATGGTCTGGCCGCCTCGTCGCCCCTTTCCGACTCTAGTTCGATCTGGTACTTTCCTTTTGTCGTAAATTTTTTTGCTATATAATCCCCCGGACCCCTGGAGGTCCGTATATCGTTTTCTCGATGTGTTTTGTTTCGAGCTGTTTCTGCCAGATCTGCTTTCGGTCTAGAAGCACCATGGCCTCCAACAACAAGGGCAAGGGGCTTTCGGAGGAAGAAGTGAAGAGGGTGCCATCAAGACAAGAGCAGCAAGCCGTTGGGAGCAAGCAAATCTTGGTGGGATCTGTTGACACTCGACGTTCTTTTTCTCATAACTTGCAGGGACCTTTACCACCCGCTCTTAGCCTCGACTCCTTCCCTGTGTTGGAAGAAGCTCTACGGACTACCGATGAGTTTTGTGATCAATATCGGGCTCTAAGAAGAGAAGTGGAGATACTCCAGGAGAAGAATTTCCGTCTCCGAAGAATGCTAGAATACCACTCGATTCACGTCACAAGGTCATCATCGCCAACTTCAGATAACAATGAATCTGTTCGAGTCTTAGTGCAGAATTGCCAAGCTGAGAAACTGAAGCTGAAGGAGATCTGTAAGAAGCGCGGGAGGAGTTCATCACCACCATCGCCGAAGGAGTAATTCATCATCGGTATTGGCATCCCCTTGGTTTGTTCCAAGCTTGGGGGAGTGCCGCGGTATCACATCATCACTACCTTTTACTTTTTATTGTCAAGTAGTGTCATATCATGAGTAGGGAAGTTATCATATAAGATGGGTTGTAGTTTGGAAGTATCTCTCCTTTAGTTGGTTATCTATGTATCCCTTGGTGTGAGTTATCGTTATGGAATATTAATGAGAAGTCTTATCATTTACATATTGCACATCTTATTTTAGTTTGCAATCTCTATTATATGATTTACCTTGTTGTTAGTATTGGTATCACTTTGGGAGCATTGAATAAATCTATTTGGTTTTGGCAAACTTAGCATTGGTCAATAGCAACAACACTTTGAGGTTTAAGTAGAAAAGAGAAATACATGTAGTTATTTCATTGTCTTTCTTTCTTGTTAGCTCATGGCTTATTATTCTGAAGTTAAAATTGTTTGTGCTTACAAGGAAGATGCATGATTGTTTCTATCACATGTATATTTGTTTGTTTCCCTCGACTCTTATGCTTGCTAATTAACCTTGCTAGCCAAAGACCTGTACTGAGAGGGAATACTTCTCGTGCGTCCAAACCTTAGCCCAAACCTATGTCATTTGTGTCCACCATACCTACCTACTACATGGTATTTTCTGCCATTCCAAGTAAATACTTCATGTGCTACCTTTAAACAATTCAAAACTTAGTATCTCTTATTTGTGTCAATGTTTTATAGCTCATGAGGAAGTATGTGGTGTTTTATCTTTCAATCTTGTTGGGCAACTTTCACCAATGGACTAGTGGCTTCATCCGCTTATCCAGTAATTTTGCAAAAAGAGCTGGTAATGGGATTCCTAGTCCCAAACTAATTAAACTAATTAGACACTCCTCCATGTTATGTGATTGATGGACGGCACCCGAAGGATTCGGTTAGCCATGGCTTGTGTAAGCAAAGGTTGGGGGGAGTGTCATCATAATAAAACTAAAATAAAAAGGCACTCCTTCATGGTATGAGATTGTTGGCAGGCACCCGAGGATTCGGTTAGCCATGGTTTGTGAAAGAAAGGTTGGAAGGAGTGCCACACAAAATAAAGATAAAATGGGAGCCGCTCTTTGAAGGTTGTCTGGCAAGGGGGTTAGAGTACCCGCTACCAGTCGTTGACAACAACAAACACCTCTCAAAATGTTACTTTTATTATCTCTATATGATTTCAAAACTGAAAAAGCTCTAGCACATGATTTAATCACTGCTTCCCTCTGCGAAGGGCCTGTCTTTTACTTTATGTTGAGTCAGTAAACCTATTTCCCTCCATCTCAAGCAAGCATTTGAGTAGTTGTGATCAAACCATTATATTGTGATTTGCTTTATCATGTCTTTTATTCTTCCTTGTTTAGTACAAGTTTTATCTGAATGAATATAGCTTTGCAAGTTATCAATGATCATGCGGAGACCATTATGATTGAGTATGCAAGTTGTGCCTTATAAACTTTAACATGAGAGCGCTGCTCAATGAGATAAGTATAATCTGCTAATTGTTCTCTGACCAAGAACGAAGTTTGCCATCACCAACTATGATTTCTTATGCACCTTTATTTGTGATTACTTTATACTTGTTTCAAGTTGAGTTATATGAGGAAGTTGTTTACTAGAATGTCTTGTGTGAATGAATATGATGTTTCTTGTCCGTATTTTATTTATCGACTCTTCACTCCATAAACATGTGGTCCTGTTTACCGAGTTCAGTTTCGCTTGGGGACAAGCGAAGTCTAAGCTTGGGGGGAGTTGATACGTCCAATTTGCATCACTATTTTATATCATAATTTGCTGTTATTCATTGATATATTTCATATTGGGACACAATACTTATGTTATTTCATCTATTTTGCATGTTTCATCATTATTGGAGGATCAAGCACCGGAGCTGTGGATTCTCACTGGAAAAAGCACCGTCAGAACGCAATATTTCGGAAGATCAACTGTGGAAGGAAATTATACCAAAAATCCTATTTTTCAAGATGACGAAGGAAGCCAGAAGGAGGAGCTGAGAAGGCCCAAGGTGGGGCCAGACCACAGGCCAGCGCGGCCCATGGCCTGGCCGCGCCACCTTGTGGTGTGGGGGCCCCACAGCCCCTTTCGCCTCCTTTTCTTCGCGAAACCCTCCGTCCCGAAAACCTAAGCCACAGAGGGTACCTCACGAAGAGTTACAGCCGCCTCTGCGGGGCGGAGAACACCAGAGAGAAAAGAGCTCTTCGGCGGGCAGGAATCCGCCGGGGAAATTCCCTCCCGGAGGGGGAAATCGACGCCATCGTCACCGTCATCGAGCTGGACATCATCTCCACCGCCATCACCATTGATGTCTACGCCCCCTCCTTTTCCTGTAGACAGTGTTGGGCCTCCAAGAGCAGAGGTTTGTAGAACAGCAACAAGTTTTCCCTTAAGTGGATCACCCAAGGTTTATCGAACTCAGGGAGGAAGAGGTCAAAGATATCCCTCTCATGCAACCCTGCAACCACAAAGCAAGAAGTCTCTTGTGTCCCCAACACACCTAGTAGGTGCACTAGTTCGGCGAAGAGATAGTGAAATACAGGTGGTATGAATATATATGAGCAGTGACAACGGCACCAGAAAAGTGCTTTGCCCAGGACAGTAAACAAGCAGTAGTAACGCAGCAGTAGTAACGCAGCAGTAGTAACACAGTGAAACAGTATTTAGAAACAAGGCCTAGGGATTAGACTTTCACTAGTGGACACTCTCAACATTGATCACATAACAGAATAGATAAATGCATACTCTACATTCTTGTTGGATGATGAACACATTGCGTAGGATTACACGAACCCTCAATGCCGGAGTTAACAAGCTCCACAATTCAATGTTCATATTTAAATAACCTTAGAGTGTAAGATAGATCAATTCGACTAAACCAAGTACTAACGTAGCATGCACACTGTCACCTTCATGCTAAGAAAGGAGGAATAGATCACATCAATACTATCATAGCAATAGTTAACTTCGCAATCTACAAGAGATCATGATCATAGCATAAACCAAGTACTAACACGGATGCACACACTGTCACCATTACACCGTGCAGGAGGAATAAAACTACTTTAATAACATTGCTGGAGTAGCACATAGATAAATTGGGATACAAAACACATTGCAATCATAAAGAGATATAAATAAGCACTTCACTATGCCATTCATAACAGTGAATAAGTATTTTGTGAAATATAGCCTAAGAGACCCACACGGTGCACACACTGTCACCTTTACACACGTGGGACAAGGAGTCTCCGGAGATCACATAAGTAAAATTCACTTGACTAGCATAACGACATCTAGATTACAAGCATCATCATATGAATCTCAATCATGTAAAGCAGCTCATGAGATTATTGTATTGAAGTACATAGGAGAGAGATGAACCACATAGCTACCGGTACAGCCCCGAGCCTCGATGGAGAACTACTCCCTCCTCATGGGAGACAGCAGCGGTGATGGAGATGGCGGTGGTGTCGATGGAGAAGCCTTCCGGGGGCACTTCCCCGTTCCGGCGGCGTGCCGGAACAAAGACTCCTGTCCCCCAGATCTTGGCTTCGCGATGGCGGCAGCTCTGGAAGGTTTCTGTGGGTTTTGTCGAACGTCTCAGGGTTTTCGCGACGGAGGCTTTAAATAGGCGGAGAGGCGGCATCAGAGGGTCGAAGGGGTGGCCACACTATAGGGCGGCGCGGCCAGGGCCTGGGCCGCGCCGGCCTATGGTCTGGGGGCCCAGTGCCCCCCCTCTGGTCCTTCTCGTGTGTTCTGGATGCTTCCGGGCAAAATAGGAACCTGGGCGTTGATTTCATCCGATTCCGAGAATATTTCTTTACTAGGATTTCTGAAACCAAAAACAGCAGAAACAAAGAATCGGCACTTCGGCATCTTGTTAATAGGTTAGTTCCAGAAAATGCACGAATATGACATAAAGTGTGCATAAAACATGTAGATAACATCAATAATGTGGCATGGAACACAAGAAATTATCGATACGTCGGAGACGTATCAGCATCCCCAGGCTTAGTTCTGCTCGTCCCGAGCAGGTAAAACGATAACAAAGATAATTTCTGGAGTGACATGCCATCATAACCTTGATCATACTATTTGTAAAGCATATGTAGTGAATGCAGCGATCAAAACAATGTATATGACATGAGTAAACAAGTGAATCATATAGCAAAGACTTTTCATGAATAGTACTTCAAGACAAGCATCAATAAGTCTTGCATAAGAGTTAACTCATAAAGCAATAAATCAAAGTAAAGGTATTGAAGCAACACAAAGGAAGATTAAGTTTCAGCGGTTGCTTTCAACTTGTAACATGTATATCTCATGGATATTGTCAACATAGAGTAATATAATAAGTGCAATATGCAAGTATGTAGGAATCAATGCACAGTTCACACAAGTGTTTGCTTCTTGAGGTGGAGAGAAATAGGTGAACTGACTCAACATAAAAGTAAAAGAATGGTCCTCCATAGAGGAAAAGCATCGATTGCTATATTTGTGCTAGAGCTTTGATTTTGAAAACATGAAACAATTTTGTCAACGGTAGTAATAAAGCATATGTATCATGTAAATTATATCTTACAAGTTGCAAGCCTCATGCATAGAATACTAATAGTGCCCGCACCTTGTCCTAATTAGCTTGGACTACCGGATCATCGCAATGCACATGTTTTAGGGTCTGTTTGTTTGGGCTGCAGCTTTTGAGAAGCAGCTGTAGCTGTTGGGCTGTGAAAAAGCAGCTGTGGAAAGTAGCTGTTGGAAGCAGAGATTTGGTGTTTGGCACGAGTGCTTTTTACGGCTGCTGCTGTTGGTTTTAGGAGTGAATTGCCTGTAATGCCCCTGAGTGTTTAAGATGTTGTAGAAATGATGTTTTGATACTAATTAGCTATTTCTGACTGTTTTATTACATAATTACCATATTTAAGAGCTAAATTACCTGAAGTTACCTGTTATTTTTTTAAATAATTTTAAACATGCTTTTTATCGGAATAACTTTGGAGTGCTTTGTAAGATATTACAAGATTGTTGCGACAATTATATTACAAGGCTTTTCCATACAAATCCAAAAGAACTACTGTACATGTTTAGGCCGAATTTCTCACATCTCATAAATGTTCACAGATTTGAACAAATTAAAATACAAATCAAAGTAAGATCTCTGCGACGGGCGGCGCCGCGGCGGGGCCGGAGTCGGCGGCGGTGTAGGGCAAGCGGCGGGGCCGAGTCGGCGGCTGCAGGCGCCAAGCGGTGGTGCGCCTGGCGCGGGCTGGGAGCCGGCGGTGGGGCAAAGGCCCAGCGGCGGGCTGGCGCCGGCGGCGGGCTGGAGCCGGAGGCGGGGCTGGGAGCCGGCGGCGGGGCCGGGAGCGGCGGCGGGGCAGCGTGGCGAGGCGGTGCCTCCAGCGCTCCGTATCCGGCGGCCGCCGGGATCGACCGCGCCCATCGTGCGCGCCCGTGCTGCGCCCCGTCGAATCCGGGACGGCGGGAGATCTTGGCGCGGTCGGGGCGGGGAAAGTCAGGGCGGAGGGGCTCCCTTGCACGCGGCGGCCGGAAACGGCGCGGTCGGCGGCGCGGAAAGTCAGCGGCGGCGGCCAGTCCTAACCCTAACCGGAATTGAGGAGAGGAAAATGAGGTTGGGGCCGGTCGGGGCCTCTCCGGGTGTGGCCATTTCACAGGCACCTTTGCCTTATATATGGAGTGGCAGGTTTTCCGTTAATATGGTGAAGTATAGAGGGCATTTTAGTCATTCGCAATGCGGGAAGCAGGGAAAAGCTCGGGAAGCACCTCTCGAGCTGCTTTCGCCCGCGGCGGGTTGGCTAGTTCATTTTTCGGCAGCGCTTCTTCACAGCGCTTTTCAAATTTTGGGTGTTTCTTTGAGCTTCTGCTTTTGGACCTCTAAAAGCAGCAAAAGCAGAAGCAGAAGCCCAAACAAACAGGGCCTTAACCAAGTGTCACAAAGGGGTACCTCTATGCCGCCTGTACAAAGGTCTAAGGAGAAAGCTCGCATTGGATTTCTCGCTATTAATTATTCTCAACTTAGACATCCATACCGGGACAACATAGACAACAGATAATGGACTCCTCTTTTATGCATAAGCATGTGACAACAATTAATAATTTTCTCATATGAGATTGAGGATATATGTCCAAAACTGAAACTTCCACCATGGATCATGGCTTTAGTTAGCGGCCCAATGTTCTTCTCTAACAATATGCATGCTTAACCATAAGGTGGTAGATCGCTCTTACTTCAGACAAGACGAACATGCATAGCAACTCACATGAAATTCAACAAAGAATAGTTGATGGCGTCCCCAGTGAACATGGTTATCGCACAACAAGCAACTTAATAAGAGATAAAGTGCATAAGTACATATTCAATACCACAATAGTTTTTAAGCTATTTGTCCCATGAGCTATATATTGTAAAGGTGAAGAATGGAAATTTTAAAGGTAGCACTCAAGCAATTTACTTTGGAATGGCGGAGAAATACCATGTAGTAGGTAGGTATGGCGGACACAAATGGCATAGTGGTTGGCTCAAGTATTTGGATGCATGAGAAGTATTCCCTCTCGATACAAGGCTTAGGCTGGCAAGGTTGTTTGAAACAAACACAAGGATGAACCGGTGCAGCAAAACTCACATAAAAGACACATTGTAAACATTATAAGACTCTACACCGTCTTCCTTGTTGTTCAAACTCAATACTAGAAATTATCTAGACCTTAGAGAGACCAAATATGCAAACTAAATTTTAGCATGCTCTATGTATTTCTTCATTAATGGGTGCAAAGTATATGATGCAAGAGCTTAAACATGAGCACAACAATTGCCAAGTATCACATTATCCAAGACATTATAGCAATTTACTACATGTATCATTTTCCAATTCCAACCATATAACAATTTATCGAAGAAGAAACTTCGCCATGAATACTATGAGTAGAGCCTAAGGACATACTTGTCCATATGCTACAGCGGAGCGTGTCTCTCTCCCACACAAGCATGATGTAATCCAATTTTATTCAAACACAAACAAAAATAAAAGCATACAGACGCTCCAAGTAAAGCACATAAGATGTGACCGAATAAAAATATAGTTTCAAGAGAAGGAACCTGATAATTTGTCGATGAAGAAGGGGATGCCTTGGGCATCCCCAAGCTTAGACGCTTGAGTCTTCTTGATATATGCAGGGGTGAACCACCGGGGCATCCCCAAGCTTAGAGCTTTCACTCTTCTTGATCATAGTATATCATCCTCCTCTCTTGACCCTTGAAAACTTCCTTCACACCAAACTTCTCATAAACTTCATTAGAGGGGTTAGTACATAATCAAAAACTCACATGTTCAGAGGTGACACAATCATTCTTAACACTTCTGGACATTGCTCAAAACTACTGGAAGGTAATAGAACAAAGAAATCCACCCAACACAGCGAAAGAAGCAATGCGAAATAAAAGGCAGAATCTGTCAAAACAGAACAGTCCATAAAGACGAATTTCTAATAAATACTTCCGTTGCTCAGATCAGAAAACTCAAAACTAATGAAAGTTGCATACATATCTGAGGAACACGCACGTAAATTGGCATATTTTTCTGAGTTACCTACAGAGAAAACAGCCCAGATTCGTGACAGATAGAAATCTGTTTCTGCGCAGAAATCCAAATCTAGTATCAACCTTCGATTAGAGGCTTCACTTGGCACAACAAAACACAAAACTAAGATAAGGAGAGGTTGCTACAGTAGTAAACAACTTCCAAGACACAAATATAAAACAAAGTACTGTAGCAAAATAAACACATGGGTTATCTCCCAAGAAGTTCTTTCTTTATAGCCATTAAGATGGGCTCAGCAGTTTTAATGATGCACTCGCAAGAAATAGTAGTTGAAGCAAAAGAGAGCATCAAGAGGCAAATTCAAAACACATTTAAGTCTAACATGCTTCCTATGCATAGGAATCTTGTAAATAAACAAGTTCATGAAGAGCAAAGTAACAAGCATAGGAAGATAAAACAAGTGTAGCTTCAAAAATTTCAGCACATAGAGAGGTGTTTTAGTTACATGAAAATTTCTACAACCATATTTTCCTCTCTCATAATAATATCCAGTAGCATCATGAGCAAACTCAACAATATAACTATCACATAAAGCATTCTTATCATGAGTCTCATGCATAAAATAATTACTCTCCACATAAACATAATCAATTTTATTAGTAATAGTGGGAGCAAATTCAACAAAGTAGCTATCATCAAATATAGGAGGCATATTGTAATCATAATCAAATTTATCCTCCATAACAGGTGGTACCAAAAGATTACTATCATTATAATCATCATAAATAGGAGGCAAAGTATCATCAAAGAAAATTTTCTCCTCAATTCTTGGGGGACTAAAAAGATCATGAAAACCAGCTTCCCCAAGCTTAGAACTTTCTATATCATTATCAACAATGGTGTTCAAAGCGTTCATACTAATATTACTACCAGCATGCAAATAAGATTCCATAGGTTTTTTAATCTTCGCATCAAACAATCCATGTTTTAAATCAGGAAATAGCATAAGAAGCTCATTCTTGTCCATTATGCCAAACTAGTGTAAACAAGAAACAAAAAGATGCAATTGCAGGATCTAAAGGAAATAGCTTCGAGTACTTACAATGCGCCGGAAAATAGCTTAGTAGCCGAGATCCGGAGTGTGAGTACCTTTTACCTTTCCTCCCCGGCAACGGCGCCAGAAAATAGCTTGATGTCTATGCCCCCTCCTTTTCCTGTAGACAGTGTTGGGCCTCCAAGAGCAGAGGTTTGTAGAACAGCAGCAAGTTTTCCCTTAAGTGGATCACCCAAGGTTTATCGAACTCAGGGAGGAAGAGGTCAAAGATATCCCTCTCATGCAACCCTACAACCACAAAGCAAGAAGTCTCTTGTGTCCCCAACACACCTAGTAGGTGCACTAGTTCAGCGAAGAGATAGTGAAATACAGGTGGTATGAATATATATGAGCAGTGGCAACGGCACCAGAAAAGTGCTTTGCCCAGGACAGTAAACAAGCAGTAGTAACGCAGCAGTAGTAACGCAGCAGTAGTAACACAGTGAAACAGTATTTAGGAACAAGGCTGTGGTGACCCAGCGTACCACTGCATGGTGTAGTACACAAGTCGTTGACATAACACAAGTGAAACACCGTTCCACTCATATTACATCTCTCAGAGTGGTACAACAGAAACATATGCGAGTCCAAGGTATGTCTATAGAAGTACACACGAACTGTTTACATAAGATCCACACAGCCTCCTACTTTACAGTGAGGTAAAACTTCAAATAAAACTCCAAAAGAACGACTCGTAGCCTATCTTATTGCTAACTCAAGTTGAAGAGCTACTTGGCTGGCTATAGAATTCTAGCTACTTAGGTGCTATGATTAGGGAAAGGTTCCCTTCTATTACTAGTCTAGGTTTCCATTATAGTTGGTGCAGATGTTGACTCTGTTGACTTCTTTGATTGGATTCTTCATCTTGGTGCAGTTGACTCCTTTGTATTCGAGTTCCACGGTAGTTTCTCCTTCAGTGCCTTGATCTAAGAAGGGGGTTCAAATGGGATAGAATGAGTACGAGCGTACTCAGCAAGTTCATATTAGGAAATATGTGTATCATGCACTAGCTACAGCCATAGACCAGAAAGTCATAGGCCAATGCAAGTTTTTGTAAACATTTCTTCAAAAGTTTTATTTTATTCTGAAAACTATGCCCGTCAGTCTTCACAGGTTGACTAGAACTTCGTGGAGTTCCTTTCCTGCCGCGTTCGCAGTTCCCTTCCCGGAACAGGGAGTGACAGTCACAATTCTTGATACCCTCTGCAGAGGTGCGTTACTTTACCCCACAAGAGATCTTAACCATGTTGCCGGCCGAGAGTATGTCCCCGTCCACACTTCCTTTGGTGTGAGGCCCAGTATAAGATCCAAGCCAATCACTGCCTTCTCCGCGACCCTGCAAACCCACCCTTTTGTCCAACCGTACACCTCCAGTAGACTTCCCCCGATAATACGACTTTACTCATGGTGTACTCCGGACAATCCATCATAGATCGTAGAGCCATCATCACTAATGGATGGGGATTTAAAAGGCTATCCCAACCTACAGCAGTGCCTCCAACACCCCGCCGGCTCTACCAATCCGTTGGCGTGCAGAAGGGAAAAGATACAGCTGACTTCCCCAGAGCCATTATAGATCTTATGGATAACGCGATATGTACGGCGCTAGAATCACTTGACGGCATTGGTACTTAATCCTAGGGTGATATAACCCATGCAATGGAACCTCCACCATATCAACACATACCATGGTTCCATTGCCCACCACATAGTCATATTCATAATTGTAAAATAATACTTTGCTTTTCAATGCATGAGTGATAAGTATAGTACTTTGCATATAGTTTGATACAAATAATCAAATGACATGAGCAAGCGATGAACTTGCCTTTCTTGACTACAAGATTATGCAGGCAAAAGCTTCGATACGTGATAACTCCAAATTCTGAAATACCATCATCGTCCGGTAAGGACAATGTTTAAAGAACTAGCAAAGATGCTATAATGCATAGTATGAGATGCAATCGTTCCGAGCGTAACCTAACTTTGATGATTTAGGATGTATGAGTTGTAAAGATTTCTTTAGGGTTGGTTGCACTTTTAGAATGGTTCTCAAACAAGGTTCTTATTAGGGTTTGGTTATATTAGCATCATATCCAAGTGATATAAGACATCATAACAATCATACACATACATAATAGTGATGGAATAATATATAAAGAACAATTGTCAATTTTAAGTTCTACAACTCATGGTTGATGATTATTTATATTATACTTCAAAAGAATAACTTTTGAAGAACATGTTGTTTAAGAAACATTTAGTATTTCAAAGAAGGATAGGGCTTCTAAGGTTTGATTGACATCCGTACTTCAAAAGAATAACTTTTGAAGAACAGGTTAAATAAGAATATGAACTACTATACATAGGGGCTATGTAACTTTAGAGTTTACTATTGGGTTCATTTAGTTTCACTAATAGGAACTAGTTGGTTCTTAACTTGGGTTGGTTCTATATACAACAAGTATTGACAGGTTTATTACTATGGTTGATTATGGTACCATATCAAAAATGATGGTTAAGGTTTTGCTTTGAGTTAGGGTTTACTATGGCTTCACATTTGCTTCATTAAGTAATCACTATTAGTTCCTAAGCTAAGTGGATTATCATTTCCTAAGTAGGGTTGAGTGGAATAGAAGCATGTGATGTGAATTACTACACAAGATTGGTATTAGGGTTTATCCTTATGGTGCTACTAGGGTTTGATGATTGAGGTTGACCTTAATGGTATGGTATATAGGATAGTGGTTAGTGGTACTAATTCAATTAACAAGTTAGGGTTTACATCTAGGTGGCACTAGTGAATCATATAGGTTTGAACTAAGTATATGGACATGAAATGATAATTTCCTGTGACTTGGTTTTATGCTAGTGGATCATAAGCATGTATTCAATTGTCACATAATATGGTTCTCTATGTAAGGTGAAATTCACATGATCACATGTGATAAGCAACTAGGGTTTTATAGGTATAGATGAATCTCACATGATCACATGTGACACATAGCTAGGGTTTAGGGTTTAAGCATTTTCAAATAATCACATAAAATAATGGAATCAAAGTCTTACTCAATTGAAACTAGGGTTTCTAAGTTATGGTATAACTCCTAAAATAATGATTGGAAATATAAATGTGGTAACTAATTACTTTGAAGCATAATTAGTAATGGTTTGGCATTTTATTAATCTTCACAAGACTTAATAGTTAGAGTAACTCCTATTTTAGTTTAATTAAGAATCAGGGTTTAATAATTGTTATTAAGGTTTAAAATAATTAACTTGTTAACTAAAGATGTTTAAGTAAATAAGTTTTGATTTACCAAAATAATATTGGCTTATAATATTTCTTGAGTTATTACTATTTAAAGAAAATGGTAAATGGTAACTTGCAAATTAGGGTTTATGAATTACCACTAATGATTAAGTTAATGAAAATATGATAAATAAAATTAATTTTAACATTTTACTTAGTTACTGTATAGTTAAAATTTAATTTTTAAACTTCACTAATTATTGAATTCAAATTGTATTTTAAATAATTTAAATGGCATAATTAATAAGGTTAAAAATAAATGAATTTTCATTTTGACACACATTTTTGTTTTATATTTTATTTGAATAGAGTTTATTTTTGTGAGCATTTTGATATATTATTTATATTTTTCTGAGTTGAAATGAAATTTCTATGATTTTGCAAAGTTTCAGACACTTACTGGAATTTAAAATAAAACGAAAATGCTAAAGATACCGGTTCACTTCTAGCCACTGCGACTAACGAGTGGGGCCAATGGCCACGTAGACTGCCACGCAGGCAAAGACCGGTCAAAGCAGACTGAGGCCGTTGACCTCACCGACGTTTAAACGCCGGCGGCCAGAGCACGGTGGCGCCGCCGATTTAGGGTTCCCCGGGACGCGCGAATAGGGTTTTCCGACTCTCCTCGACTCACTGAAGCTGATGGTGGTGTTGGTTTGGCGAGGGAATCACCGGAGCTACGCCGGCGACCATGTCCTGCGGCGGTGCTCTCCGGCGAAGTGGCTAAACGGAGCTACAGAGCATGCTAGGATGATCTAAAGGGCTCAGGAGATGCGCATGCTCACCCTGGTGCTTCCCAGATGGTCGGCGATGTCGATTGGAGATGGAATCGACCTCAACTTCGCCGATCCCAGCGATGTACTGCGGAAGAAGATCTTGAAATTGGCCGCACTCAGACCTCCCCTGGATGCTCGGCTTCTCCCAGATGCTCTCCTCGACGATGCGCTTCTCCACGTCCATGCGATAGCCTCCGAGGTGGCTCCAGTCGACGGTTAGCCGGAGCACTGACCGGCCATGGCGGTGGTTCCAGTGAGAGATAGAGAGCGATTGAGAGAAATTGGATGGGCGGCGAAGAACAAGGAGATCACGGCGATGACCTCCACCTATTTATAGACCAAGGAGAGCTCTGAGGCCTCGACACGACGACGGCGAGGGTCGGGAGGTGGCGGTCTCTGGAAGGTGGTCTGGCGAAGATCTTTTCTCTCCCGCGGATAGACTCGGACGCGAAACGATTAGGGTGAAGTTCTGGAACCTTCTGCCGCGTCCGGGCATCCCTATCGTCGACGAGGGCGGTGTCTACTGGCGATGCCGCGCTGTCGACGCCGGAGAAGAAGACGGCAACGTTTTCCTCTCGCACGATTTTTAAGGCAATCGAAACGGTATGGTGGTCGTGGGTCGACTTCGTTCGTGGGCTGGGCTAGTTCTGGGCTGCACCGTGGGCTGCTGCGGTCCACCAGGTAAGCTTCTCTCTCTTTCTATTTTAATTTTCTATTTTCTATTTTCTGGTTTGAATTTGATATTTGAATTCAAATTGATTTCTGTTTGTTTTTGCAGGTCCTAATTTATGTGAACATCAAAACAATTTGATAATAATACTCACTGTGTTGTTGTGTTCAAACAAATATTTAAGCTTTGATTAAACTTGTTTTGTTGTGAGAGATATTATAAATTTCAAATAGATAGGGGTTAAATGTTTGTCTCAATTACTTTAATTTAGAAACCACATATATTCAATTTGTTTGAAAATTATTAACATGTGCATGGTGATCACATTATTAGGTTTAACTAATGTGCTTAACAACATTACTAGTTCACATATATATACTTATAACTAGAGTTTAAGATAAATGGTAATGAGGATGGATTGAGTTTATGATTTTATGTGGATGATGATTCTTAAAGTTTAAGAAGAGTTGTGAGATGAACTCTATAATTATCAATCAAACTTTGACTTAAATTATTTAGGATGGATCCTATATTCCCCATAGTTAATTCAACTACTTTTATGAGGATTCTATTTTATAAAATTCTACTCCATTTGGTCAATTAAACAAGGTACTTGGAATACCAAATAGAATTGGATATTAGTTTCACTATACTTACCAAATGGCAATTAATCTTAAGTATATATAGCTTTGTTTATACTTGTGATCAATGATACACAAGTTAGGACATATTATTTTATGTGGAGCTAATCCTATGTGAAAGGACTAGGGTTTTGCATAAGCTTCACTAAATTGAAGTATAACTAGGCATGAGGTATGGCAGGGTTCTAATTATAATCCAAGTTAATCCATGGGTTGGAATTCAAATGTAGTTTAGGGTTTAAGTAGTGATCACCAATGTGATACACAACTAGGATTAGAATATGAACATAAGCTTTGGTTATGTTTCACTAATGGAACATGGCTCTCATCTACAAGATTAAAGGTTGGTTTAAACAAGTAAGATGTAATACTACTCTAAAATTCTCTAGAATAGACATGGCTATGGTTAGCATCTATAATCTCTCTCACTTCTAAATATCTTGTAATAGCCTAAGGTCCTACTCAAGATATGATGATATGATCCTCTAAATATATGGTTTGCCTAGGGATTCTACCTTGCAATATTCTGTAGCTTGTTCTTCAGGAAATCTGATAAACCTGCATCTTGTGGTATGCCTCCACCTCCTAGCTTCTTCATCTTGATCCTAGCTAATTCACATGGAGTGCCTCTATGTGTTTGTTCCCATGTATCATGGTACTTGATGAGCAAATGGATGAAGGGTGTGGCTCTATTTATAGGCTTGGGCAAGCTCTAGCATCATGACACATAGGTGGTGACTCTTGTGTTGGTTAGATGACTAAGGTGCTTGGGTGTCATGCCCTCATCCATAGCAATCCTTTGAGCATGAGGTGGCATAGCTTGGAAAGCAAGTCATGTAGATATTTTCATCCTATGTGGCAAGATCATTATCCTCTCATATGATTTATTTTTGGATAGCCAAGTGGAATTTGTTACTAAATATCTTGTGGATGGTTTTATTATTGTGGATGAGTCACTATATCATATTGGATTGGATTTATATTATAATATTGATCAAAAGATCAAGGTTGAAGGTTATTCCTAAAATTTGGATAGTTGGTGTTTGATTTCACCAAGGCATGATCATATGAGTTTCAAAATACTCATAGTCAGTTTGATTCAAATAGTTTGAACTATAAATCGTAATGTAAATGGATTTAGTTTTATGATATTCCATATACTTAATAAGTTATGATTTAAATAAGAATGTGTGGCTTTTATGCACTTTAGACCCTGTGGTTTACCTTATTTGGTAATAAGTTTAGAAGTGAATTGATTTACACACAAAGGTAGTTGCTAACTTTTAAGTGTTAATAAGTTAGGGTTTGATTCATAAAGAATGTGTTGTTGTAAATATAATTCCATTTGATCTAATCCATAGATCAAATCATCTCTACCCAAAACAAGGTTTTAACAAAGATCACAGTGAAGTTTATAGCGCTTGACTTGATGATCTACTTCAGTTCCAGCAAGTCAAGTGAAACTTCAGTTACTGTGGTAAGTTTTATTTGAAAGCGCGAAAATTCCCCGGATTTTCTATGCATGAATGCAATGCACACTTTGGTGTTTTCTCATTTTGTAGCCTCTAAACCTGGGATATTACAAAGGCCTAGGGATTAGACTTTCACTAGTGGACACCCTCAACACTGATCACATAACAGAATAGATAAATGCATACTCTACACTCTTGTTGGATGATGAACACATTGCGTAGGATTACACGAACCCTCAATGCCGGAGTTAACAAGCTCCACAATTCAATGTTCATATTTAAATAACCTTAGAGTGTAAGATAGATCAATTCGACTAAACCAAGTACTAACGTAGCATGCACACTGTCACCTTCATGCTAAGAAAGGAGGAATAGATCACATCAATACTATCATAGCAATAGTTAACTTCGCAATCTACAAGAGATCATGATCATAGCATAAACCAAGTACTAACACGGATGCACACACTGTCACCATTACACCGTGCAGGAGGAATAAAACTACTTTAATAACATTGCTAGAGTAGCACATAGATAAATTGTGATACAAAACACATTGCAATCATAAAGAGATATAAATAAGCACTTCACTATGCCATTCATAACAGTGAATAAGTATTCTGTGAAATATAGCCTAAGAGACCCACACGGTGCACACTGCTTGTCACCTTTACACACGTGGGACAAGGAGTCTCCGGAGATCACATAAGTAAAATTCACTTGACTAGCATAACGACATCTAGATTACAAGCATCATCATATGAATCTCAATCATGTAAAGCAGCTCATGAGATTATTGTATTGAAGTACATAGGAGAGAGATGAACCACATAGCTACCGGTACAGCCCCGAGCCTCGATGGAGAACTACTCCCTCCTCATGGGAGATAGCAGCGGTGATGGAGATGGCGGTGGTGTCGATGGAGAAGCCTTCCGGGGGCACTTCCCCGTTCCGGCGGCGTGCCGGAACAGAGACTCCTGTCCCCCAGATCTTGGCTTCGCGATGGCGGCGGCTCTGGAAAGTTTCTGTGGGTTTCATCGAACGTCTCAGGGTTTTCGCGACGGAGGCTTTAAATAGGCGGAGAGGCGGCGTCAGAGGGTCGAAGGGGTGGCCACACTATAGGGCGGCGCGGCCAGGGCCAGGGCCGCGCCGGCCTATGGTCTGGGGGCCCAGTGCCCCCCCTCTGGTCCTTCTCGTGTGTTCTGGATGCTTCCGGGCAAAATAGGAACCTGAGCGTTGATTTCGTCCGATTCCGAGAATATTTCTTTACTAGGATTTCTGAAACCAAAAACAGCGAAACAAAGAATCGGCACTTCGGCATCTTGTTAATAGGTTAGTTCCAGAAAATGCACGAATATGACATAAAGTGTGCATAAAACATGTAGATAACATCAATAATGTGGCATGGAACACAAGAAATTATCGATACGTCGGAGACGTATCAACCATCATCTTCATCATCATCACCGCCATCTCCACCGCAGCACCTCGTCACCGATGTAGCAATTTGGGTTTGATCTTGATTGTTTGATAGGGAAAACTCTCCCGGTATCTATTTCTACTTGTTGTTGATGCTATTGAGTGAAACCATTGAACCAAGGTTTATGTTCAGATTGTTATTCATCATCATATCACCTCTGATCATGTTCCATATGATGTCTCGTGAGTAGTTCGCTTAGTTCTTGAGGACATGGGTGAAGTCTAAATGTTAGTAGTGAACTATGGTTGAGTAATATTCAATGGTATGATATTTAAGTTGTGGTGTTATTCTTCTAGTGGTGTCATGTGAACATCGACTACATGACACTTCACCTTTATGGGCCTAGGGGAATGCATCTTGTACTCGTTTGCCGATTGCGGGGTTGCTGGAGTGACAGAAACCTAAACCCCCATTGGTATATCGATGCAGGAGGGATAGCAGGATCTCAGAGTTTAAGGCTGTGGTTAGATTTATTCTTAATTACTTTCTTGTAGTTGCGGATGCTTGCAAGGGGTATAATCACAAGTATGTATTAGTCCTAGGAAGGGCGGCACATTAGCATAGGTTCACCCACACAACACTTATCATAACAATGAAGATTATTTAGCCGTATGTAGCGAAAGCACTAGACTAAAATCCCGTGTGTCCTCGAGAACGTTTGGTCATTATAAGTAAACAACCCGGCTTGTCCTTTGTGCTAAAAAGGATTGGGCCACTCGCTGCAATTGTTACTCTCGCACTTTACTTACTCGTACTTTATTCAACTGTTACATCAAAACCCCCTGAATACTTGTCTGTGAGCATTTACAGTGAATCCTTCATCGAAACTGCTTGTCAACACCTTCTGCTCCTCGTTGGGATCGACATTCTTACTTATCGAAGATACTACGATACACCCCCTATACTTGTGGGTCATCAGGGCTTCCAGGCCACGAATCTCCGGGGGTTGGTGGTAGTGGGGTTCGAGAGAAATCCTTGTCGGCTCGTCTGACACTGACGCAGATGCGTCTGCTGGTGTCGTCATACCTTCTTGAAGGGCATCGAGGGTAGCCCTCCTCCACTTCACCCCAAGGATAGGGAAAACCTAGATCCAGTTCGCTGGTCTGGGCTGCAGTGTCGTGTTGACGCTGCATCCCTTCTTGAAGGTGATGCATTGGTACTTGGTGATCCGAGGTGGTTGTAGCGTGGTGGGACAACTTCGGAGGGTGCTAGTAGTTGTTGGGCGCCATTGTTTCGTCGATCTGTCATTGGCTTCCTTTGTATCTTTCTTTTGGGTTGAACATATTTCTGTTGTTCCCCTAACACTTTTATTTGTACAAACTCGTGTTTGGTGTAGTTGTTTTACTTACAAAGCGGGGAAGCAATTGTATTCCATGTTTTTGGAAAACCTTGTTGTCACAGATATTACAAATCTATATCTATACCTAATAATAAAGGAGCTAGCGTTTCCGTGGTTTGGTCCGTCGTGTTTGCGCTTTCGTCCGCCTCTCTATGCGTCTTCATAAGTATACTTCGGACGTTTTCCTTTGTACGTGTTTCTTGGTCGCTGTCCAACTCCCGGATCGATCTGGCACGAACAAACCTGAAGAAAAGTAGTAAAAGAATCAGCGCAACGATCGCCCTCCTCCTGCGGTCCTGCCCAAATCCGGATGACCTTCCAAAGCAGGCCCTGGCACCACCAGTTTCCGTTCGGAACGCAAACTGCTACGACGTTTTGCATACCAACAGGATCTGGTCTTGCCATCCGTGGTACGTCACGAAGCTGAATCCAACACGAAGTCCATCCCCGTCCTCGATGCTTCAATAAAAACCACACCGACACCGACGCAGGCCTAAAGCTTCCTACTATCGCCTGGCCGCGACTACCCGGGACCCCCTTTGCTCGATTACTTGCCGCCGTCTCCGAATTTCGTGTCCAGGAGGGTAAGCCAAACGGTGGCAGCGAGCTTCGCAGCGTTGGCGATGATGTCGCAGGCGCTGCCGACCATGGAGTCCAGAAAAAAGAGGATCTCTACGGCGTCCTTGGCCTTCACAAACAGCACGCGCTGCTTGGTGTCTACCACAAGCACGCGCTGCGCCTTGGCATCTACCAGAAGCTTCAGGTTCACCGGCATCAGCGCGGCTATATTGGTTGGCAATTGCCAGTGTTGGGGATGTTGGAGCATGCAGTTGGACCCCGTACGATGATGGGGGCGGCTGGACAGGCTGGTCATCGATCGAGTCGCCACTCGCCGGAGGATGAGAAGTACCTTGCACCGGCCGACGACCTGGGAGAGGCTGGCTGCGCATCCTGGTGGCGTAGCAGGTTGCGATGGAGGAGCTAGCTGCTGATCGATGCACTGGACGGCAACACGGTCGATGTCTGACGAGAAGGCCCTGCCACAGGACAAGCGGGCTTGCACGTTCACGCGGCGTAGCAGGTGCAGGTCACGATGTTTCCGTCTGCTCAATGTTGGGCCATCAACGTTCTTCAGTGCCAAGCACCCTGCCCATTAATCTCACGCCTACTCCCCTAGAAGGTGCTCTGCAGCAACAAGATGGCCATCTCTGAATCGCTCTATTTGGTGGTTGTGGCCTACGGTGGGCTTTCTCCAGGCGAAAATAAATTACGATAGCCCTGCTGTTGTGTCTCTCAAACCAAGTATTGAGCCATCTTGATTCTGTATTTGCTATAATAAAAAAAACTACGGCAATATGCATGGAGCCTTGATTACTGATTTGATTCACTGCGAAGAAGGCAAACAGCTGGGGCAGCGAGCAAGACTAGCAGATAGGGCCACAACGCGTAGGGCGGCCAGCGACACCGCAGGCGGCTTGCGGGAGTTTGCAGTCAAGGGCGATCTGCCGACCTACTACTGGTCGACATTTTCCTCGCATCACCCAGTATGCCGATCGATCATGTGAGGTTCTACCATAACTCCATGTAAAATATGATTACAAAAAAAATTGTTTCAAAAAAAAAGGATTACAAAAAAGTTCATATCAGCTTATTAGTGATAGTGATATGTGGAGATAGAAACTGATTTAACGCAATTAGACAATTCATAGATTATGCTCATTTTTTTAAAAGTTGCAGACAACTTAAACATGAAGAGGAGCATGGATATTGGACATGTAGTATTGATATGTGTAGTTTTCATAAATTGTCATTGAATTTATGTTGCTTGTGCACTTTATGATCTATTTAGATTGTGTTTTTCTTAATATCAATAAAAGATTGAGGCATAAGCGTGTACTGAGCCCAAGGTTATGCCAATTGACTTTGGTGCAAAACTTAGCTCATACCGATATATGTTTAGCAAAAGTTATTGTTTTTCATTTCCGTTCCAACGCACGTTTGAATTATGGAATGGGGTGAGTACTAAATTTTTGAACCGTTAGCAAAATAAATTATGGAACAGAGTGAGTAATAAATTTGGTTTCATATCCTCATAAATTTAAGGATATAGCCAACTATTATTATAAGTATGCGGTATTATAAGTAGATGCAGCGAGGGGCTTGCAACCTAATATTATTATTATATTACGTGTAGGAGAAAATATGACTTAACGACGATGGGGATAAAGAGGAGAACAGTCAATATATTAGATATTTGGTAACCCGGTGCAACGCACGGACACTTTTGCTAGTTTAATTTAATGCTGAAACACTTTTGTTTTTTTGCTGAGAGGGACCTGCATGCACGTGCTGGATCTGGACGGGATCTGAATCAGACGGCCCTGATCTATACAGCGTGCACGCCTGAATTAAATAACAGTCGATCTCACTTAATCTCACTGAAATGTCCTTTGACTCTGGTCCACCAACCGCACAACACTTTGCCCCGCTCCTCAAGAAGGGAAGAAGACTCTTGTCCCTTTCTTCCTCGACGCGATTCAAAATTCCTTCTCCTCTCAACCTCCAACGTTGCCAGCACCGCACCGCAAGCCAACCATGGCGCCTCCTCCTCTCTCCCTCCTGCTCCTCCTCTGCCTCGTCGCCTCCGCCGCGGTCCGGCACGCGGCCGCCGACGTGCCGCCGTCCAACAAGCTCATCTTCATCCTGGCGGGCCAGTCCAACATGGCGGGCCGCGGCGGCGTCGTCGGCACGCACTGGGACGGCCACGTCCCGTCCCCGGACTGCTCCCCGTCCCCGTCCATCCTCCGCCTCTCCCCCGCGCTGCGCTGGGAGCAGGCCCGCGAGCCGCTGCACCAGGGCATCGACGGCAACCACACCTGCGGGGTCGGCCCCGGGATGGCCTTCGCCAACGCCCTCCTCCGCTCCTCCGCCTCCGCCGGGGAGGTGCTCGGCCTCGTGCCCTGCGCCGTCGGCGGCACGCGGATGGCGGAGTGGGCCAAGGGGTCGGAGCTCTACGAGGACATGGTAAGGCGGGCCAGGGTGGCCGTCGAGACGGGGGGACGGATCGGGGCCGTGCTCTGGTACCAGGGGGAGAGCGACACCGTGCGCTGGGCGGACGCCAACGAGTACGCGCGCCGGATTGGGATGCTTGTCCGTGAGCTACGCGCCGACCTCGCCATGCCGCACCTCCTCCTCATCCAGGTCAATTCAACTTCCTTCTTCCTCCTTACTAGTCAACTGTAGTCAGTTGGTTCTTGCCTCTTGGTTGGTGGCCTGCCGATCGTAGGATTGAGTAGTTCGGCAGACGGCAGGTTTGGTGGGAGCATTTGCTTGATAGATCTGCACGATTTGGATATAGAATAATTGTCATTCTTAGTGGAGGGACATGGCTACTACTACCTTTGCTTGTCAACTGGGCATGGTTGGTGGAGGAGATCTTTCTTTCCCCGAGAAGCAAAGAACACTAGTCTTCCCATTTTCTTTTCTCCTTTGTATAGTGGGCGATCCATACAGAGCAGAGTAGACGATGGCTTAGAATCAAGGATCCACATTTGGGGGCACCTGGTCCTACCGTACTGGAGCAATATACCATGGTAATGGACATTTTTGTGCCTCGGATGCCTATGGAAAGAATGTGCCATTTCAAGATCTGTGCACGTACGATTTGATTGCTGCCATCCCTATACAAAGAACTGAAGAAGCACAGCCTCATATATGTAGACAACACTTGTAGTACTATGCAGAGCACCAAGGTTAACGTGCATTGTTTCTACCTCAAGTCCAGCAATTACCTGTAGCATACTATGTTGAAAGTACTAGTTACAGACATTTACGACGGATCAGCGCTCACTTCTTACGATTCGCCCTTGTCGATGTTTCAGGTTGGGCTAGCGTCAGGGCTTGGGCAGTATACCGAAGTCGTGAGGGAAGCTCAGAAAGGATTGAAGCTTCGGAACGTGAGGTTTGTTGACGCCATGGGGTTGCCGTTCCAAGATGGCCATCTGCATCTTAATACTCAGGCTCAGGTCCAGCTCGGACATATGCTGGCTCAGTCCTATTTGACTTATGGTACATCCACACACTAGTAGTAGTACTTAAGAGATCCATTTCTTTTAATTGTTGTCCATGTTGGTTTAGTTTCTCCTCTGAACTCTTATTTGAGCAGCATTCTTACAATTCTTCAATTGGATTGGTATAAACATGCCATTTTAATCCATCCCAAGTTCTTTATGATCAATGCAAATGAGTTTGGACAGCCACTAGAGTCGCTGTTTCATGATGGAAATTTCTCCATTTTTTGCAAATTGCGTTCGAGAATGATAAGCATGTGGAGCTTCGCCATTATGATCAATGATTTTTCTTTTGGCCAATTGGTATACGCATGAATGGAGCTTCACCATTAGTTGCAGGAATTGAAAAGGCCTTGTTAAACGATGTCAAGCGCATATATAAAGCCAATCAAACCATCGGTAGAAATATAGGGGTGATGAAATTAAGTTCAGATTCCACAGTAGGTCCTGTCCTTTTTTTCACATAGAAATGGAATGCTAAGAACCCCTTAAGAACTTATTGTGCAACTGTCCATGTCATTTTTCTTTTCAAATTATGTGTGTTAGAAATTTAGTTTCGGTGAGATACATTGTTTAGTTTTATGTAGAAAAAATTGAGGTTGTGAAAATTTGAAGATAAATTGAAGAACAAGCTTTAGCATTGTAATCTTCCCAATATTGTTAACAAAAAAACATGCAAATCCAATGGTCCCGGTATGCAATAGCTGTGCAATATTGAGATCTGCCATGTGACCCAACTGTGCAACTGATTGCTGTCACGTATGTCATGGATTACTTATCTTAATGTGATGTCAAGGCCAGAGTATGTACTCTCTCTCTCTCTCTCTCTCTCTCTCTCTCTCTCTCTCTCTCTCTCTCCCTCTCTCTCTCTCTCTCTCTCTCTCTCCCTCTCCCTCTCCCTCTCCCTCTCCCTCTCTCCATGTTACAGCTGACTAGCAGAGTTTCGAAGAGTAGCTTGCACTTGGTAATGGTGATGCTAGTGCGGATCCAGAAAAGATTGCAAATATATGTATCAACACAGGGTGTGGACTCATTTGTGGGAAGATGAAAGTCATCTAAAGAAAAGATCACATGCATTAGAAGTTACAGTAATTTTGTAGCCAAGTACTATGAAACTAGACTGAGGCTGGTACTACAAATTAATTCTCTGGTCTGTTCTTAGCAGCTTATTTATTGCTCCCTTGTTTTTCTTTCTCTGGGGTACTAGGGTATGCGCATCCTCGAACCCCTGCACCATGGTGGCTGCAAACTATGTTGGCTTGTTGCTTCGTTTTACTTTGGAGGGAGCCATACACACGTATTCTTATATAATCAAACAGAGGAGGTGAAGATGAAGAAAGCCACCTGCTGGCTCTGTGCACATAATACTATACCAACATACTGACCGACAGAAGGTCATTATTTCAGGTCTATACATACATTCAAGAAAATTCCCCAAAGTGGTCATACACATTTTGTTTTCTTTGGTAAACCTGACTAACTCTAGTGTATGTAAACTCAGTGCAAAGAGTAATCGACAATCTTTTTAACATTGCTTGTACTTCGTCCAAATTCTATGTTTGTTCGTTGATCACATTAGCTGTGTCGGGATTGGTTCATGGACCAAGTATAAAATCCTGACTATATCTTAGTCTACCATTATGAAGCGGCCTTTGCCAGTGAAGAAAAATAAATCATGCACATCATCTTAATTTGATCAGGGTGCAACGGACTGATCATCCCACACACGAAAAATGGACATGTAGCCTACATATTAGACACTGGATTGATTATACGCTGCCGGGGTTTTAGTTCGGTCATGCATCTATGGTACCGTTGGTTCAACGTCAATGGAATTTGTGGTTAATTTTATGTTACGGTTGAGGTGCAGAGGCAAAAGAATTGATTGAGGACTGGACACCCATCTTTTGTATTTTTTACAGTTTTTTGTAGCTGATGATTCAAGCATCCACACCTCCTGGCAATTTATGTTATATTTTTTGAGAATTGGCTGCTGCTTTTTTTTTAGAACGAAGACCGCCTCAAATCTCCCGGTGGAGTTTCTATCCTGACATGAAGTTCTTCTGGTGAAAACCTAAGCTCTATCAGGGGCGGACGACAGGTGGCAGACGCGAGCTCTAGACCCTTGCGATGCGATGGGTTCACGTCAGTTAAGTAGATGGCTCCGTGATCGAGGGTAGCGGATGTCAGGGTGGCGGCCCTGGATGGTGGTTGGGCATTGAGACACACATGGATTGGTGTTAAATTGAATATCTACTATATTAAATGGCTAGAGGTGATGTCTGGTGGGTAATACGTCCTCCTCCCACACTGCGGGAAAAAACCCCACTCCCACACGCCCTCCGTGCCTTAAGCTAAGAAAAAACAGCAAAACGGAAATAAACTCAAACATTATCCAGTTCATCCTCGACCATGCCCCCATTGATGGACGCCTATTTGACTTTTTTCATATAAAAATATATTCAAAATTTGGAAAAAGTTCAGGCATTTTTTCAAGAAAAATAAAATCAAGCAGGAACCCCAAAACTGGGGCTCCAAGCGGTATCGTTAGGGGGGCGGATTGGAGTTTGAATAATTCAAACTATGTGGATGTAGAATCAGGGCATCTATTACAATTTGTACTAATACTTGTGGTTCGCGGGACAAAGCGAGTCCCGCTTTTGCCACTATACGGAAAAAACAGAAGTTAAATAAAAACTAACCGGACAAACACGGGGGCTCCTGCACGCCAACCGGTGCGACAGTTGCGGTGGGCCGCACACCTGGGCGTTCCCTGCAGCGGTCAGCTGGGACGCGGCCCAACATGACAAGTAGTATCTTTTTTCTTTTTTTCTTTCCTTTATCTGTTTACTTTTTGTTTTTCAAAATATGATTATTTTCAACACAAATGAACATTTTCACAATGTGAAAATTTGTAAAGTCTGAAAAAATTTCAAAATGTGATTTTTTTAAAATTAAAGCATTTTAAATTTTGAACTTTATAAATTTGACATTTTTTAGTTTGAAAATTTTCCAAAGTTGAACATTTTTAAATAGGGATAAATGGTTTCATGTCCCTGGTCCCTTGGTTCTACTCATTTTTTCCCACGTTAAAAACTCAGCTCGGTGATTCGTCGAGTTAGAATTAAATTTTAATGTATTGTTGGATAGTGCTTGTCATTATATTTCTAACAACATTGAGTAGAACTTATTTGGAGCTTGGATGCTCAACTTATTCAAGTTTAAATTTCAGCATTTTTGCCTATTTTCACGAACCAAGGGAAAACTAAGCAGACAAGATACCAGGGGCATGAACTTAATTTTCCCTTTTAAATATAGCATGATTATAGCCAAAGAGAGTATGCTTTATATCTTCACAGTGGATCTCGCATCATGGGCATTGGCTAGAAACCGGAACTAGCCTATTTGCAAGAACTCCCTAACATGGGAGAATGCCATGAGGAGATTTTCATGCGAAAATCTTTAACTTTGCTATAAATTTATTTCCCTACATTATCAAACTGATGTTTCCTTGATAGACTGATCTTCACAGTAAATAGAGAATTCTTTGTGTACCTCCGCCAAGAATTACTAGCCACAGCACACACTCGTGGGCCTACAGTAGCGAGGATGGCTAGCCCATAATGCCCCCGGCAGGCCGCAGCACACGATCGAGATTGGCCGGCCTTTTACGTTGCGGGTTGTATTGGAGCTGCACCTCCGCAGTCCGCATCTTACAGCCGCCGTTCGAGCTTTCACAGCCATGGCCTCCCACGAGCCACCGTCGCCGCCGCCGCCGCCGCCCGCTCCGACCACCATTAACGCTCTCACAGATGACCTCCTCCGCGAGATCTTTTTCCGCCTCCCGGACCTCCCGAGCCTTACCTGCGCAGCCTTCACCTGCCGCGCCTTCCTCCGCGCCGTCCGCTCCTCCCCGGCCTTCCGCCGCCGCTTCCGCGAGCTACATGCGCCGCACATCCTCGCCCTATTTGTCGAACCCGACATGCGCGCCTTCGTCCCCGCCATCAGTCGCATGTCCGACAACACGGGCATGACTGCCGTCTTCGCCAATTTACTCAGAGACGACGGCTCCTCCGAGTGGAGAATCAATTCCGAGGCCCCCTACTCCGACGGGTACGTCCTCTTCGTCAACCGGAACACCAAGCAGAGTGTCTGGTACAATGTCCACACGCAGGCCCTGGAAATCTACCCTAAGGAGTCCCACGCCGGCGTCCATGACTTCCTTGAGTTCCACACGCTCCCTGCCGACCGAGAGGACCAGAAGCCATCACACGTCGTCTGCGTCCATAACGACCGCGTGGCCGTCTTCTCGTCTCACGCCATGGAATGGCGGGTCTTCCCGGAGCCCGGGTCGCCGCTGCTTCAGGGCCACAGGTACACGATGAGTACTGTTGTCAATGGGTTCGTCTGCTGGCTATATCAAGACTGCATTCTTGCGCTCAACACTTCTACCTTTCAGTTCTCCCTAGTGTATCTGCCGCCACTCTTCAACTCAAATTTCAATATTGGTCAGACCAAGGATGGAGATCTCTGTATGGTAGATGTACAGGAATGCAAGCTTTCTGTTTGGCTCTGGACAACCGACACTGACGGTGTCCAGGGATTTATGCTGCACAAGACGTTTCCGTTGCACACAAGTGTTAAGGAGATCACCAAGCGTTCAGTAGAGGATATTGCTGATGTTGGATCGCAGCTTATAATAGTTATCGATGGCTTTGTGTACCTATCTGTTGTCTACGGTGGAGATCCGCAATCTTGCTGGTTCCTCTCCGTCTGCGTGGAAACAGCGGAGGTGAACTTCCTATTCAAGACAACATCTTGTTCTTACTGTTTCGATCCGTACATCATGGCCTGGCCTCCTTCTTTGATACACAGCAAGGTGAGTCCGTTGTTATGTCCGAAGCTTATGGGAAAGTTTGTTCATATGTTCGGTCTCTCTGGACTTCTGTATGAAGTAGTGTTACTTGTGAGCACTGGATTATTGCATTGCCGTGAAAATCAGCAATAGGCTTTCAGGTTTTGATGCAGTAACATGTCGGACTCTATAATTAGAGCTGAGGAGTCTAGTTAAGGATCCAATGTTTCAATTTGGCACCAGTGTTTGTCCACATATTGCGATAGGATGTGGATATAAAGTGCTGCATTGCAAATATTTGGGGCTGGAATCTTTGTTCACTAAGATACTTTGTGCACATTATATGATTGCATGATAATATAATAGATATTGCGGATATTTAAGACTGGAATTTTTTTTCCACTAAAAAGCTCTGTACACTTACTTAATACTAGTGCTAGCCACTATTGGATGGCAGTTGTAATAGTATCTTACTTCACTTTCATTGCTTTTGTAAGAACTAGATAAGTCGATCGGTATCATTTGAATCTATTGCCTTGCACAAATTTGTCTATGAAACACTTTGAATTAGTATTTACAGGCATGAGTTCTCTTTTATGTCACAGCAGGATTCAGAAACTGAAGTTAGTGTTGGTGATAATGGTCGTGTGGGCAAAGAAGAGGCCTCTCCTATCCTTTTCACAGCATTGCGATCATTCAAAGAAGCTTTGATTGATGATGACAACGTAAAGTTCGCGGAGATGGATGCCTTCTTACTTGATGATGAGATTAACTCTCTTCAGACAAAAATCACTACTTTAGAAGCAGGATTAGCAGCTGTGAGACACCGTATCTTGAGAATAGATGCTCACTCTGAGATCTACAAGAAATGGAAGGAAAGACAGAGTTGGTGGCAAATGTGCAAGGGGATGTTGTGGAGAGCTTGTTTCCGTTTTTTAGCCAGTTGATCTTTGTGTGGTGTCTTTCATCTCAAGAGTCATGCTTCTGTTGAAGTGTTGAATTGCTACTTTAGTTTTGGATTGCGTGAATGCATTATGTGCTAGTTGACTACTGTGTCTGGTGAGTGTAACTGATCAGTACCTATGTCTAGCACTCTAGCTGGCAAGAGACTTGAGTTCTTTACATGTTCATACTTGAGATTGACTATTCAGTGTCATTATGAATATAAGCCACGAGCTTTAGCCTAGAGGTTATTTGTCTATGCTCTTGATGGTTGATTTCTGCTCGAGTAACCATCTAATTTTGATCCACTTATTAATCTTTGTTGATTAGTTTTACAATTGCATTGTTACATTGGTGCTCAAGATGCTGGAAGTTCTTATGGAAGGAAAATATCGATGGTTATAGGGGATGAGTACACATGAAATCTGCAAAAAGAAAAGGCAAGAGTGGTTTCAACGGTTGGATTTACACAAGCATGCCGTCAGATGCCACAAGGCTGTTTTTTGCAGGCATGCTTGCCACGCTTAAGCTTTGTGCGACATAGTTGACCTCTCTGATTTTTTGCTCAAAGACACCATGGCTGCCTCGGTGTTTGACAGCCTTGTCATTATAATCACGGGCAAGGGAGCAAAAGTTTGGTTTTGGAAGGACCGGTGGATTGTGGGCCGAACGGCGACTGACATCGTCTGATCGTGGCAAAGGTGAGCACTAGACAGGAGAAATGCCACAAGTGTTTCAGAACAATCTGTGTCTGCGGGATGTTGTTGAACTTGCGTCCGCGGAAGAGGCACAAAGGGGCACGTGATCAGCTCTGGATCGCGTTACAAAATGTGGAGGGTAACCCACTCGTGGAGGATCGATCCATCTGGCGCTGGTCAAGGACAAGGCAATATTCAGCAAGTTCAGTCTATGATGTGTGCTATGTCAGGGGCAAATTCGCTTTGCGCCGGCTAATCTAATCAGGATTTGCCACGCCGCATTGAAGGCGAAAGATTTTCTCTTGCCTGGCAACACCGTCTGTGCACTGATGGTTGATTCAGGCATGGGCTACAAGACAACAGGCTGGTCTGCTGGAAGAGGACACTGTCCACCACATCCTGACGCAGTTTCCCCTTGCGAAACAAGTTTGGTTCCGATATTTTGAGAAACTTTAGCTACAGATGGCTATCCCTGCGTGAAGGAGATATGCTCTAGAGGCAATAATAAAGTGGTTATTATTTATATCTTTATGTTTATGATAAATGTTTATATATCATGCTATAATTGTATTAACCGAAACATTAGTACATGTGTGATATGTAGACAACAAGAAGTCCCTAGTATGCCTCTTAAACTAGCTTGTTGATTAATGGATGATTAGTTTCATAATCATGAACATTGGATGTTATTAATAACAAGGTTATATCATTATATGAATGATGTAATGGACACACCTAATTAAGCGTAGCATAAGATCTCGTTATTAAGTTATTTGCTATAAGCTTTCGATACATAGTTACCTAATCCTTATGACCATGAGATCATATAAATCACTTACACCGGAAAGGTACTTTGATTACACCAAACACCACTGCGTAAATGGGTGGTTATAATGGTGGGATTAAGTATCCGGAAAGTATGAGTTGAGGCATATGGATCAACAGTGGGATTTGTCCATCCCGATGACGGATAGATATACTCTGGGCCCTCTGGGTGGAATGTCGTCTAATGTCTTGCAAGCATATGAATAAGTTCATAAGAGACCACATACCACGGTACGAGTAAAGAGTACTTGTCAGGAGACGAGGTTGAACAAGGTATAGAGTGATACCGAAGATCAAACCTCAGACAAGTAAAATATCGCGTGACAAAGGGAATTGGTATCGTATGTGAATGGTTCATTCGATCACTAAAGTCATCGTTGAATATGTGGGAGCCATTATGGATCTCCAGATCCCGCTATTGGTTATTGGTCGGAGTGAGTACTCAACCATGTCCGCATAGTTCACGAACCGTAGGGTGACACACTTAAAGTTGGATGTTGAAATGGTAGAACTTGAATATGGAATGGAATTCGAATATTTGTTCGGAGTCCCGGATGAGATCCCGGACATCACGAGGAGTTCCGGAATGGTCCGGAGAATAAGATTCATATATAGGATGTCATTTTATGTGAATTAAAATGATGTGGAAGGTTCTATGGAAGGTTCTAGAAGGTTCTAGAAAAGTCCGGAAGAAACCACCAAGAGAGACTCCACCTCCATGGCCGGCCAACCCTAGTGTGGGAGGAGTCCCAAGTGGACTCCCCCTATGGGGGCCGGCCACCCCCCCATATGGAAGGGGGGAATCCCACCCCAAGTGGGATTCCCAACTTGGGTAGGTTTCCCTATCATATGGAAGGTTTTGGGTTCGGGTCTTATTCGGAGACTTGGAGTCCAACACTTGGGGTTCCACCTATATAATGAGGGGCCAAGGGAGGGGGCCGGCCACCCTAAGACCACAAGCTGGCCGCCCCCCTTGAAGTGGCCGGCCACCCCCTCCCAAACCCTAGCCGCCCCCCTCTCCTCCATATCTCCCGCGTGCTTTAGCGAAGCTCCGCCGGAGTTCTCCATGAAGGAGATATGCCCTAGAGGCAATAATAAAGTGGTTATTATTTATATCTTTATGTTTATGATAAATGTTTATATGTCATGCTATAATTGTATTAACCGAAACATTAGTACATGTGTGATATGTAGACAAACAAAGAAGTCCCTAGTATGCCTCTTAACTAGCTTGTTGATTAATGGATGATTAGTTTCATAATCATGAACATTGGATGTTATTAATAACAAGGTTATATCATTGTATGAATGATGTAATGGACACACCCAATTAAGCGTAGCATAAGATCTCGTCATTAAGTTATTTGCTATAAGCTTTCGATACATAGTTACCTAGTCCTTATGACCATGAGATCATGTAAATCACTTATACCGGAAAGGTACTTTGATTACACCAAACGCCACTGCGTAAATGGGTGGTTATAAAGGTGGGATTAAGTATCCGGAAAGTATGAGTTGAGGCATATGGATCAACAGTGGGATTTGTCCATCCCGATGACGGATAGATATACTCTGGGCCCTCTCGGTGGAATGTCGTCTAATGTCTTGCAAGCATATGAATGAGTTCATAAAAGACCACATACCACGGTACGAGTAAAGAGTACTTGTCAGGAGACGAGGTTGAACAAGGTATAGAGTGATACCGAAGATCAAACCTCGGACAAGTAAAATATCGCGTGACAAAGGGAATTGGTATTGTATGTGAATGGTTCATTCGATCACTAAAGTCATCGTTGAATATGTGCGGAGCCATTATGGATCTCCAGATCCCGCTATTGGTTATTGGTCGGAGTGAGTACTCAACCATGTCCGCATAGTTCACGAACCGTAGGGTGACACACTTAAAGTTGGATGTTGAAATGGTAGAACTTGAATATGGAATGGACTTCGAATATTTGTTCGGAGTCCCGGATGAGATCCCGGACATCACGAGGAGTTCCGGAATGGTCCGGAGAATAAGATTCATATATAGGATGTCATTTTATGTGAATTAAAATGATCCGGAAGGTTCTACGGAAGGTTCTAGAAGGTTCTAAAAAAGTCCGGAAGAAATAAGGATGGAAGGTGGAGTCCCAGAGGGACTCCACCCACCTTGGCCGGCCAACCTAAGGGAGGAGGAGTCCCAAGTGGACTCCCCACCAAGGTGGCCGGCCACCCCACCAAGGAAAGGGGGGAGTCCCACTCCCCCTAGGTTTGGACACTTGGAAGGTTTTTGTTGGGGTCTTATTCGGACTCTTTGACCTAAACCTTGGGGCTTCCACCTATATAAAGAGGGGGAGAGAGGGGCTGGCCGGCCACTCAAGCCACCACCATGGCCGCACCCCTCAAGGGTGCCCTAGCCGGCGCCCCTCTCCCCAAACCCTAGCGGTCTCTCTCCTCCACCACATCCCGCACGCTTAAGCGAAGCTCCGCCGGATTTCTCCACCACCACCAACACCACGCCGTCGTGCTGTCGGATTCAAGAGGAGCTACTACTTCCGCTGCCCGCTGGAACGGGGAGGTGGACGTCGTCTTCATCAACAACCGAACGTGTGACCGAGTACGGAGGTACTGCCCGTTCGTGGCGCCGGAAGTGATCGTGATCAAGATCTTCTACGCGCTTTTGCAAGCGGCAAGTGAACGTCTACCGCAGCAACAAGAGCCTACTCTTGTAGGCTTTGGAATCTCTTCAAGGGTGAGACTCGATAAACCCCTCGTTGCTACCGTCTTCTAGATTGCATCTTGGCTTGGATTGCGTGTTCGCGGTAGGAAATTTTTTGTTTTCTATGCAACGAATCCCTACAGTGGTATCAGAGCCGTGTCTATGCATAGATGGTTGCACGAGTAGAACACAATGGTTTTGTGGGCGTTGATGCTCTTGTTATCTTTAGTTTGAGTACTTTGCATCTTTGTGGCATAGTGGGATGAAGCGGCTCGGACTAACTTTACATGACCACGTTCATGAGACTTGTTCCTCGTTCGACATGCAACTTGTATTGCATAAGAGGCTTTGCGGGTGTCTGTCTCTCCTACTATAGTGAAGATTCAATTTACTCTTCTATTGACAACACTAGTATCACCGTTGTGGTTCATGTTCGTAGGTAGATTAGATCTTACTCGAAAACCCTAAACCACGTAAAATATGCAAACCAAATTAGAGACATCTAACTTGTTTTTGCAGGGTTTGGTGATGTGATATGGCCATAATATGATGATGAATATGTATGAGATGATCATTATTGTATTGTGGCAACCGGCAGGAGCCTTATGGTTGTCTTTAATTTTCATGTTGAGTAGTATTTCAAAGTAGTTGTAATAGTTGCTACATGAGGTGAACAACCATGAAGACGGCGCCATGAACCTTGACGCTACGCCGACGATGATGGAGATCATGCCCGTTGATGATGGAGATCATGTCCGTGCTTTGGAGATGAAGATCGAAGGCGCAAAGACAAAAGGGCCATATCATATCACATATGAATTGCATGTGATGTTAATCCTTTATGCATCTTATTTTGCTTAGAACGCGACGGTAGCATTATAAGATGATCCCTCACATTAATATCAAGATAATAAAGTGTTCTCCCCTCGTATGCACCATTGTAACAGTTCGTCGTTTCGAAGCATCTCGTGATGATCGGATGTGATAGATTCAACGATTCACATACAACGGGTGTAAGCCATGTTGCACACGCGGAATACTTGGGTTTGCTTGACGAGCCTAGCATGTACAGACATGGCCTCGGGACAACGGAAACTGAAAGGTTGAACACGAGTCATATGGATGATATGATCAACATGTTGATGTTCACCATTGAAGCTACATCATCTCACGTGATGATCGGTTTTGGTGTAGTGGATTTGGATCGTGTACCACTTAACAACTATGAGGGATGTTGTATTAAGTGGGAGTTCATTAGTAATTAGATTAAAACATAAACTAATTATCATAAACATAGTCTGAGTAGTATTTTGAATTAATTTGTAGAATTGGCATCCGTTTACTACTATGCGTTAGTCTTGTAATTGAGATAGAAATACTGTTAAATCTGACAAATAACTTTACGGACTGGTGCCGTATTGTTAATGAATCAAGAAATGATTAAGTTCTATTGCAAACTTTTAGTAAACCTCACATTGTTGATTCAAAGAGCTATGGTTTCAATTAGTACCTAAAGTTATCTTGTCTCCGTGAAACTTGAAGTTCAAATCTGTTTGAAAAGTAAGGAGCTGAAAATTTAGTTTTCAGAAATAATCAAGGTATGAGATATATGTGATATCTAAGACCTTATTGCAAGATGATAGAATATAATTTGGTGAGACTACATAAACTCATAAGTTTTATGGGAATGTACGAAGGTTGAAGACGCAAGGCGTCCCAATCCTCCAACCATTGGGGCACTAACGATATTCGCATATCCATGAAGTAATCATCCTTAGTATGCACCGTTGGTAAGACTCGTCGTTTCGAAGCATCACGTGATGATCGGGTGTGATAGATTCTACGTGTGCATACAACGGATGCAAGTTAGATTTGCACATGCAAATACTAAGGTTAAAACTTTACGAGCCGAGCATGTACAGACATGGTCTCGAAAAGTCGTCATGATATGATGGATAAAATTATGAGTGAAATTGTTCATCATATTACAAAGTTACTAATAGTAAAATCCGGAACACTTGGCATATGATGATCAACTTCAAAGTAAGAACCTCAAGGTTATTGGTATTTGACCAACAAACCTAGAAGTTATTGATGTTGAAGTGTTTTTCTGAATAATGAGGAAAGCTAAAAGAGAAACTGCAAAAGATATTTTGGCAGAAAGAAAGAAAAGACTAGAAAGTCTAGCTCAGGTGTATATAAATGATATACATGTTATGGTTGTATTCCTAGTTAGGTCACACTATGAAATTCTTGGGTATTAGTACTATATTGGTTGGTATGAAGTGTCATACAAAACAACGCAATACAAGAATACAATGGCCTAAGTGACTGACAAGGAATATGATAGAAATGCACGTCTAGAACAAAATAAAGTGTTATTATGTTCGTCGTTGGCATTCTATCTAGCCCTTAGAATTTATAATAAAGAACTTAATAATTGTTATTTTGCTCTTGTCAAATAAAAACAATGAGTTGTTCAAATTATGACATTACTCCATGTACGATGGATAAGTTATTATAAATTTTAAAGGTGAAACGCACATACATAACACTGACGCTAAAATGCCGTAAGGCAAATGATTTGAATTCCACTTATTTGTGGAACCGCTATTTAGGTCATGTTGGAAAGGAACGCATGAAGAAACTCCATGCAAATGGATTTTTGGAGTCATTTGATTTTTGAATCATTTGGCGCTTGCAAATCTTTTCTAAAGAGAATGATTAAAATACCGTTCATAGGCCAAGAGTTGAACGGGCAACAAACTTAGTGGAAAAATACATAATGATGTATATGGTTCACTGAGCATAGTTGTGTGCGGGAGATTCTTCTACTTCATGAAAACTTTCAAACAATGAATTGAGTATATATATGTGGATATATTCGATAAGGAAGAAGTTTGAAACATTTGAATGGGTTCAAATAAATTTCAGCATGAAGTGGAAATCATCGTAATAGAAAAGTCAAATATCTATGATTGGATCATGGTGGAAATATTTGAATTACGAGTTTTAGCGAACATCTAAGAGAGTCATGAAATTGTTCTACAACTCGCATTTCTTGGAGTATCATAATGATGATATAGTATCCGAGAGATGTATCCAAACCTTGTTGGATCAATGATGAGATAAAATATTGATGCCATTATATTTTGTGGATTATGCTTTAGTGACTACCGCTTTTACACTGAATAGAACATCATCATGATCCGTTGAAATGACACCATACGAGTTATGGTATGGGTATAAACCCTAATAGTCTTTTCTTTAAATTTTGGTCTAAGAGTTTACAACCAAAATCGGATGAATGTCTTTGTTGGTTATCCCAGAGATTTAATTGGGAATTCTTCCCACGAGACAAAGACAAAAATGTTTGTCAATGTTTCTTATTTCCGAGAAAATTGTTTCTAGTGAAGTATTTGAGTGGGAGGACAATATAATTAGATAAGGTTTATGAACCTGAGCATAATGATCAGAGTAGCGCAGCATCGGAATTGGTTTCGGAAGCGGCCACAACGATCATGGCTCTCATGACTACAAAGTGTTTTAGCCATGGAGATCGAAGTACATATTGAATCTTGTAGGTATGGTTTACTTTGTGATTAAATAAATGATTTGTGAACAAAGGATTGATTTTGAACAATGATAAACCAACTACAAACAAAGAAGTTATGATGGGCCCTGACTCCGTTAAAATGGCTATACGCCATGAAATCCAAGATAGATGAATACTTTTTGAAAGTAAATGGATCTATAAAATTGATGGACTTGGATGAAATATCTTTGAAGAAGCTTGACTTGTCGAAAAGTTGTTTACGACAAAGTTCAAAGAGTTGACTACGACAAGATTAGATCTTCCGTAGCAATGCTTATAGTCTATATGGATTATTCTAGTAATCACTACATATTTCTTTTATGAGATATGCTAGTAGGATGGCAAAATACATTACTTATCAGAAGTGTGTATTAAAGGTGTATACAAGATACAACCAAGAGTTTTGCTGGTCCGTGGAATACTAGATAGGTATACAAACTTCAATTTAATTAAGTGAGTATCGCGGAGTTGAATCTTCACCAGATGAAATAGTCAAAGAGTTTTTGATTTCATCAGAGACGATGAAGAGGCTTGCATTTGCAAGAAATTAAGTGGGAACGCTGAGACATATTTATAATACTTATGTAGAAGACATATAGTTGGTTATAAATAATGTAATTATATACTTGATTAAAAGGTTTCATTGAAAAATTAACTTGAATGAAAGGATATGGACTGAAACAAATTTTGTGTCAAGATCTATGAAGATAGATTGAAACACATAATATGTTCAAGTCAAAGTACATAGAATGGATATTGAAATATTAAGAAAATGTTCTTGTCATGTGAAGGTTTAACAAGACTTGAGTGTATCTGACACTCGATGAGTAAAAACACATGAGTGATTTTAGATCACGAATAATATGTACACAATCAGATGTCCTATGCTCTAAGATGTTATGAGCATATACCAGAATGATTCATGAGATGATCATTGGACGACAGTAAGAGTATCCTTGAGTACTTTAGAAGAACCAAGGATATATATATAGTTTTGTATGGAGAAATGACAAACAAATCGCTGTAAGGTGATTACACCGATATTTGTTTTGTCACATATAAAAATAGAATTTCAATCTCAAATTAGACTAAGTGTTGTCTTAAAGGTAGCACAATGAGCTAGAAGTTGTCTATGTTAGATTTAGAAGAGTTCTAAATATTGTGACGGATTCTACAAACGAAGGCAGAGTATGTCATTGTATTGACAAATGACTGAGGATGTTAAGTCAAGAAGTTCTTTGAGAACTTGGTGTAGTTCCGATAGTGTCAGAACTTTGAAGCTATATTGTATGTGACAATATTAGTGACTTATTTCAGACTGCGGAAATAAGGTTCCACCAGAAGATCAAACATATTTAATGCCAACTCATTTGGAAATGAGTGATGCGTTGAGACGCAAATGAATTACAAAATACATACGTTTCTCAGCGTGTCAGATCCGTTGACTAAAGCTCTCCCTAGGGCAAAGCATGACCAACACCAGAATGCCATGGGTGTTAGGTATATTACAATGTAATCTAGATTATTGACTCTAGTGCAAGTGGGAGACTGAAGGAGATATGCCCTAGAGGCAATAATAAAGTGGTTATTATTTATATCTTTATGTTTATGATAAATGTTTATATGTCATGCTATAATTGTATTAACCGAAACATTAGTACATGTGTGATATGTAGACAAACAAAGAAGTCCCTAGTATGCCTCTTAACTAGCTTGTTGATTAATGGATGATTAGTTTCATAATCATGAACATTGGATGTTATTAATAACAAGGTTATATCATTGTATGAATGATGTAATGGACACACCCAATTAAGCGTAGCATAAGATCTCGTCATTAAGTTATTTGCTATAAGCTTTCGATACATAGTTACCTAGTCCTTATGACCATGAGATCATGTAAATCACTTATACCGGAAAGGTACTTTGATTACACCAAACGCCACTGCGTAAATGGGTGGTTATAAAGGTGGGATTAAGTATCCGGAAAGTATGAGTTGAGGCATATGGATCAACAGTGGGATTTGTCCATCCCGATGACGGATAGATATACTCTGGGCCCTCTCGGTGGAATGTCGTCTAATGTCTTGCAAGCATATGAATGAGTTCATAAAAGACCACATACCACGGTACGAGTAAAGAGTACTTGTCAGGAGACGAGGTTGAAAAAGGTATAGAGTGATACCGAAGATCAAACCTCGGACAAGTAAAATATCGCGTGACAAAGGGAATTGGTATTGTATGTGAATGGTTCATTCGATCACTAAAGTCATCGTTGAATATGTGGGAGCCATTATGGATCTCCAGATCCCGCTATTGGTTATTGGTCGGAGTGAGTACTCAACCATGTCCGCATAGTTCACGAACCGTAGGGTGACACACTTAAAGTTGGATGTTGAAATGGTAGAACTTGAATATGGAATGGAGTTCGAATATTTGTTCGGAGTCCCGGATGAGATCCCGGACATCACGAGGAGTTCCGGAATGGTCCGGAGAATAAGATTCATATATAGGATGTCATTTTATGTGAATTAAAATGATCCGGAAGGTTCTACGGAAGGTTCTAGAAGGTTCTAGAAAAATCCGGAAGAAATAAGGATGGAAGGTGGAGTCCCAGAGGGACTCCACCCACCTTGGCCGGCCAACCTAAGGGAGGAGGAGTCCCAAGTGGACTCCCCACCATGGTGGCCGGCCACCCCACCAAGTAAAGGGGGGAGTCCCACTCCCCCTAGGTTTGGACACTTGGAAGGTTTTTGTTGGGGTCTTATTCGGACTCTTTACCTAAACCTTGGGGCTTCCACCTATATAAAGAGGGGGAGAGAGGGGCTGGCCGGCCACTCAAGCCACCACCATGGCCGCACCCCTCAAGGGTGCCCTAGCCGGCGCCCCTCTCCCCAAACCCTAGCGGTCTCTCTCCTCCACCACATCCCGCACGCTTAAGCGAAGCTCCGCCGGATTTCTCCACCACCACCAACACCACGCCGTCGTGCTGTCGGATTCAAGAGGAGCTACTACTGCCGCTGCCCGCTGGAACGGGGAGGTGGACATCGTCTTCATCAACAACCGAACGTGTGACCGAGTATGGAGGTGCTGCCCGTTCGTGGCGCCGGAAGTGATCGTGATCAAGATCTTCTACGCGCTTTTGCAAGCGGCAAGTGAACATCTACCGCAGCAACAAGAGCCTACTCTTGTAGGCTTTGGAATCTCTTCAAGGGTGAGACTCGATAAACCCCTCGTTGCTACCGTCTTCTAGATTGCATCTTGGCTTGGATTGCGTGTTCGCGGTAGGAAATTTTTTGTTTTCTATGCAACGAATCCCTACACTCCACCACCACCGACACCACGCCGTCGTGCTGTCGGATTCAAGAGGAGCTACTACTTCCGCTGCCCGCTGGAACGGGAGGTGGACGTCGTCTTCATCAACAACCGAACGTGTGACCGAGTACGGAGGTGCGGCCCATTCGTGGCGCCGGAGGGATCGTGATCAAGATCTTCTACGCGCTTTTGCAAGCGGCAAGTGAACGTCTACCGCAGCAACAAGAGCCTCCTCTTGTTGGCATTGGAATCTCTTCAAGGATGAGACTCGATAAACCCCTCGTTGCTACCGTCTTCTAGATTGCATCTTGGCTTGGATTGCGTGTTTGCGGTAGGAAAATTTTTGTTTTCTATGCAACGTTATCCTACAGTGGTATCAGAGCCATGTCTATGCATAGATGGTTGCACGAGTAGAACACAATGGTTTTGTGGGCGTTGATGCTCTTGTTATCTTTAGTTTGAGTACTTTGCATCTTTGTGGCATAGTGGGATGAAGCGGCTCGGACTAAGTTTACATGACCGCGTTCATGAGACTTGTTCCTCGTTCGACATGCAACTTGTATTGCATAAGAGGCTTTGCGGGTGTCTGTCTCTCCTACTATAGTGAAGATTCAATTTACTCTTCTATTGAAAACATTAGTATCAACGTTGTGGTTCATGTTCGTAGGTAGATTAGTGTAGGATAACGTTGCATAGAAAACAAAAAATTTCCTACCGCGAACACGCAATCCAAGCCAAGATGCAATCTAGAAGACGGTAGCAACGAGGGGGTATCGAGTCTCACCCTTGAAGAGATTCCAAAGCCTACAAGAGGAGGCTCTTGTTGCTGCGGTAGACGTTCACTTGCCGCTTGCAAAAGCGCGTAGAAGATCTTGATCACGATCGGTTCCGGCGCCACGAACGGGCAGCACCTCCGTACTCGGTCACACGTTCGGTTGTTGATGAAGACGACGTCCACCTCCCGTTCCAGCGGGCAGCGGAAGTAGTAGCTCCTCTTGAATCCGACAGCACGACGGCGTGGTGTCGGTGGCGGTGGAGAACTCCGGCGGAGCTTCGCTAAAGCTACGCGGGAGATATGGAGGAGAGGGGGGCGGCTAGGGTTTGGGAGGGGGTGGCCGGCCTCAAGGGGGTGCGGCCAACTTGTGGCTTTGGTGTGGCCGGCCCCCTCCCCTATGCCACTCATTATATAGGTGGAACCCCAAGTGTTGGTATCCAAGTCTTCGAATAAGACCCGAACCAAAAACCTTCCATATGGCGGGGAAACCTAGCCAAGCTAGGACTCCCACTTGAGGTGGGAGTTCCACCTCCCATATGGGGGGGTGGCCGGCCCCCTAAGGGGGAGTCCACTTGGGACTCCTCCCCCACTAGGGTTGGCCGGCCATGGAGGTGGAGTCCCATGTGGACTCCACCTTCCTTGGTGGTTTCTTCCGGACTTTTCTAGAACCTTCTAGAACCTTCCATAGAACCTTCCGCGACATATTAATTCACATAAAATGACATCCTATATATGAATCTTATTCTCCGGACCATTCCGGAACTCCTCGTGATGTCCGGGATCTCATCCGGGACTCCGAACAAATATTCGAACTCCATTCCATATTCAATTTCTACCATTTCAACATCCAACTTTAAGTGTGTCACCCTACGGTTCGTGAACTATGCGGACATGGTTGAGTACTCACTCCGACCAATAACCAATAGCGGGATCTGGAGATCCATAATGGCTCCCACATATTTAACGATGACTTTAGTGATCGAATGAACCATTCACATACAATACCAATTCCCTTTGTCACGCGATATTTTACTTGTCCGAGGTTTGATCTTCGGTATCACTCTATACCTTGTTCAACCTCGTCTCCTGACAAGTACTCTTTACTCGTACTGTGGTATGTGGTCTCTTATGAACTCATTCATATGCTTGCAAGACATTAGACGACATTCCACCGAGAGGGCCCAGAGTATATCTATCCGTCATCGGGATGGACAAATCCCACTGTTGATCCATATGCCTCAACTCATACTTTCCGGATACTTAATCCCACCTTTATAGCCACCCATTTACGCAAAGTGGTGTTTGGTGTAATCAAAGTACCTTTCCGTATAAGTGATTTACATGATCTCATGGTCATAAGGACTAGGTAACTATGTATCGAAAGCTTATAGCAAATAACTTAATGACGAGATCTTATGCTACGCTTAATTGGGTGTGTCCATTACATCATTCATATAATGATATAACCTTGTTATTAATAACATCCAATGTTCATGATTATGAAACTAATCATCCATTAATCAACAAGCTAGTTCAAGAGGCATACTAGGGACTTCTTGTTGTCTACATATCACACATGTACTAATGTTTCAGTTAATACAATTATAGCATGATATATAAACATTTATCATAAACATAAAGATATAAATAATAACCACTTTATTATTGCCTCTAGGGCATATCTCCTTCAGTCTCCCACTTGCACTAGAGTCAATAATCTAGATTACATTGTAATATACCTAACACCCATGACATTCTGGTGTTGGTCATGCTTTGCCCTAGGGAGAGCTTTAGTCAACGGATCTGCTACATTCAGATCAGTGTGTACTTTGCAAATCTTTACTTCTCCATCTTCGATGTATTCGCGAATCGAGTGGTAACGCAGCTTGATATGCTTCAGCCTCTTGTGTGACCTTGGCTCTTGTGCATTGGCGATGGCACCCATGTTATCACAGTAAATGATTAATGGGTCCAATGCACTAGGAACCACACCGAGCTCTACAATGAACCTCTTCATCCATACCGCTTCTGATGAAGCCTCTGAAGCCGCTATGTACTCTAATTCTGTTGAAGACTTCGCCACCGTGCACTGCTTCGAGCTTGTCCAGCTTCATCGCGGCACCATTCAATATAAACACGTACCCAGATTGTGACTTAGAGTCATCAGATCGGTGTTCCAACTTGCATCGGTGTAACCACTTACAACGAGCTCTTGGTCACCTCCATAACAAAGAAACATATCCTTAGTTCTTTTCAAGTACTTCAGATATTCTTGACCGCTGTCCAGTTGTTCCATTCCTGGATCACTTTGATATCTGCTAGTCAAACTAACGACATGTGCTATATCCGGTCTAGTACATAGCATGGCATACATGATAGATCCTATCGCCGAGGCTTAGGGGATTTTACTCATCCTTTCTCTTTCTTCTGCCGTAGCCGGTCCTTGAGTCTTACTCAAGACTTTGCCTGGTAACATAGGTAAGAACCCTTTCTTGCTTTTGTCCATTCTAAACTTCTTTAGAATCTTGTCCAGATATGTACTCTGTGATAGCCCTATTAGGCGTCTTGATCTATCTCTATAAATCTTGATGCCTAATATATACGATGCTTCACCAAGGTCTTTCATTGAAAAACTATTATTCAAATAACCTTTTACACCGCTTAATAGTTCTATATCATTCCCGATCAACAATATGTCATCTACATATAATATCAGGAATGCTACAGAGCTCCCACTCACTTTCTTGTAAATACAGGCCTCTCCATGACACTGTATAAACCCGAAGTCTTTGATCACCTTATCAAAGCGTCGGTTCCAACTTCTTGATGCTTGCTTCAGTCCATAGATTGAACGCTGAAGTTTGCATAATTTGTCAAAATTTTTAGGATCGACAAAACCTTTGGGTTGTACCATATACAACTCTTCCTCAATGTCTCCATTAAGGAACGCCGTTTTGACATCCATCTGCCAAATCTCATAATCGAAAAATGCAGCTATTGCTAACAAAATCCTTACAGATTTTAGCTTCGCTACAGGTGAGAAAGTCTCATCGTAGTCAACTCCTTGAATTTGTCGGAAACCCTTGGCGACACGTCGAGCTTTATCGACAGAATATTACCATCGACATCTGTTTTTCTCTTGAAGATCCATTTATTCTCGACAGCCTTTCGGCTATCAGGTAAGTCTACCAAAGTCCATACTTTGTTATCATACATGGATCCCATTTCGGATTTCATGGCTTCTTGCCATTTGTTGGAATCTGGGCTCATCATCGCTTCTTCATACGTCGCAGTGGTCCTCATCATTGTTATCCACAATCATGACATTTAGACAAGGATCATACCAATCAGAGTGGTACGTTCCCTTGTCGATTTGCGAGGTTCGCAGTTTTCCTCGTTCGAAGTTTCATGATCATTATCATTAGCTTCCTCTCGTTGCCGGTGTAGGCGGTGCTGGTACAACTTCCGCATCGCGCTACTCGATCAACGAGTATAGATTCATCAATCTCATCGAGTTCTACTTTTCTTCCAGTCACTTCTTTAGTGAGAAATTCTTTCTCAAGAAAGGTTCTGTTCTTAGCAACAAAGATTTTGCCTTCAGATTTGTGATAGAAAGTATACCCTATAGTTTCCTTAGGGTATCCTATGAAGACGCATTTCTCCGCTTTGGGTTCTAGCTTGTCCGGTTGTAACTTCTTTACATAGGCTTCGCAACCCCAAACTTTCAGAACGACACTTAGGTTTCTTATTAAACCATAATTCATACGGTGTCGTTTCTACGGATTTTGATGGTGCTCTATTTAAAGTGAATGCGGCTGTCTCTAATGCATAACTCCAAAATGATAACGGCAAATCGCAAGAGACATCATAGAACGAACCATATCTAAGAGAGTTCGATTACGACGTTCGGACACACCGTTTCGTTGAGGTGTTCCCGGCGGTGTCAATTGTGAAAGTATTCCGCATTTCTTTAAATGCATGCCAAACTCATAACTCAGATATTCACCTCCACGATCAGATCGTAGAAATTTGATCTTCTTGTTACGTTGATTTTCTACTTCACTTTGGAATTCCTTAAACTTCTCAAAAGTTTCGGATTTATGTTTCATGAAATAGATATACCCATATCTACTCAGATCATCTGTGAAGGTTAGAACATAACGATAACCACATGCGATGCTACGCTCATTGGTCCACACACATCGGTATGTATGATTTCCAATAAGTCAGTAGCTCGCTCCATCATACCGTAAAATGGAGTCTTTGTCATTTTTCCCATTAGACATGCCTCGCATCTATCAAGTGACTCAAAGTCAAGTGATTCAAGTAATCCATCAGTATGGAGTTTCTTCATGCGTTTCACTCCAATATGACCAAGACGACAGTGCCACATATAAGTAGAATTATCATTCAATTTAATTCGCTTAGCATCAATGTTATGTATATGCGTATCACTACTATCGAGGTCTAACAGAATAAGCCATTCTTTTGTGGTGCTCGACCATAAAAGATATTATTCATAAAAATAGAACAACCATTATTCTCAGACTTGAATGAATAACCGTCTTGCATTAAACAAGATCCAGATATAATGTTCATGCTCAACGCGGGTACAAAATAACAATTATTTAGGCTTAAAACTAATCCCGAAGGTAGATGTAGAGGAAGTGTGCCGACAGCGATCACATCGACTTTGGATCCATTTCCAACGCGCATCGTCACTTCATCTTTCAGTAGTCTTCGTTTATTCTTTAGTTCCTGTTTCGAGTTACGTATATGAGCAACCGAACCGGTATCAAATACCCAGTGTACTAGAACGAGAACCGTTGAGATAAACATCTATAACATGTATATCGATATACCTTGTTTCTTCTTCTTGACAAGGCCGCTCTTCGTATCAGCCGATACTTGGAGCAATTACGCTTCCAGTGTCCCTTCTCCTTGCGATAATAGCACTCAAGATCGTGCTTAGGGCCGTTCTTAGGTTTCATAGGAGGCGTGGCAGCTTTCTTGCCACCCTTCTTGAATTTTCCCTTAGACTTGCCCTGTTTCTTGAAACCGGTGGTCTTGTTGACCATCAACACTTGGTGCTCTTTCTTGATCTCAATCTCAAGAAGCTTTTAGCATGCCAAAGAGTTCAGGTAACTCCTTGTTCATGTTCTGCATATTGTAGTTCATCACAAAGTTCTTGTAACTTGGTGGCAGTGATTGAAGGACACGATTAATCCCCCCGTTAGGAATCACTATTCCCAAGTCATCGAGTTTCTTCGCATGCCGGTCATGGCGAGCATGTGCTCACTAACAGAGCTGCCTTCTTCCATCATGCACCGAAGAATTGTTTCGATGCTTCATAGCATTCCACGGCCGCATGAGTCTCAAAAATAGCTTTCAGCTCTTTCATCAACTCATGAGGATCGTGGTGCTCAAAACGTTTTTGAAGATCGGATTCCAGATCGCACAGATGGCACACCGAACTTGAGAGTACCAAATTTTCCGAGTCTCGTAAACAGCTTTTACTTCATCGGTTTCGGTCTGCAGGAGGGTCACCTAGCGGTGCATCAAGCACATATTGCAGATTTCCGCCAGAGAGGAAGATCCTCACATGACGGAACCAGTCGGTGAAGTTGCTACCGTTGCTCTTAAGTTTCTCTTTCTCTAGGAACTGATTAAAATTGATTGGGAACGCCATCTCTACAACATATATTTGCAAAAGTTTAGACTAAGTTTATGACAAATTGAGTTCAAATTTTAATTCAACATAATTAAAAATCTAGGTGAACTCCCACTCAAAACAATATCCCTCGCATTGTCTTAGTGATCACACGAACCAAATCCACCGCACCTATGTCCGATCATCACGAGACAAGGTGTGATTTCAATGGTGAACACTCAAAGTGTTCATCATATCAACCATATGATTCATGCTCTACCTTTCGGTATCACGTGTTCCGAGACCATGTCTGTACATGCTAGGATCGTCAAGGCCACCTTAGTATCCGCATGTGCAAAACTGTCTTGCACCCGTTGTATGCACTTGTTGATTCTATCACACCCGATCATCACGAGATGCTTCGAAACGACAAGTCTTGGCAACGGTGCTACTAAGGATGAACACTTTATTATCTTGAGATTTTAGTGAGGGATCATCTTATAATGCTACCGTCGCGATCTAAGCAAAATAAGATGCATAAAAGGATTAACATCACATGCAGTTCATATGTGATATGATATGGCCCTTTTGTCTTTGCGCCTTTGATCTTCATCTCCAAAGCACGGACATGATCTCCATCATCTTCGGGCATGATCTCCATCATCGTTGGCGTAGCGTCAAGGTCAATGGCGCCGTCTTCATGATTGTCCTCCATGTAGCAACTATTACAACTACTTTGAAATACTACTCAACATGAAATTTAAAGACAACCATAAGGCTACTGCCGGTTGCCACAATACAATAATGATCATATCATACATATTCATCATCACATTATGGCCATATCACATCACGAAACCCTGCAAAAACAAGTTAGACGTCTCTAATTTGGTTTGCATATTTTACGTGGTTTAGGGTTTTCGAGAGAGATCTAATCTACCTACGAACATGAACCACAACTTTGATACTAATGTTTTCAATAGAAGAGTAAATTGAATCTTCACTATAGTAGGAGAGACAGACACCCGCAAAGCCTCTTATGCAATACAAGTTGCATGTCGAACGAGGAACAAGTCTCATGAACGCGGTCATGTAAAGTTAGTCCGAGCCGCTTCATCCCACTATGCCACAAAGATGCAAAGTACTCAAACTAAAGATAACAAGAGCATCAACGCCCACAAAACCATTGTGTTCTACTCGTGCAACCATCTATGCATAGACACGGCTCTGATACCACTGTAGGATAACGTTGCATAGAAAACAAAAAATTTCCTACCGCGAACACGCAATCCAAGCCAAGATGCAATCTAGAAGACGGTAGCAACGAGGGGGTATCGAGTCTCACCCTTGAAGAGATTCCAAAGCCTACAAGAGGAGGCTCTTGTTGCTGCGGTAGACATTCACTTGCCGCTTGCAAAAGCGCGTAGAAGATCTTGATCACGATCGGTTCCGGCGCCACGAACGGGCAGCACCTCCGTACTCGGTCACACGTTCGGTTGTTGATGAAGACGACGTCCACCTCCCATTCCAGCGGGCAGCGGAAGTAGTAGCTCCTCTTGAATCCGACAGCACGACGGCGTGGTGTCGGTGGCGGTGGAGAACTCCGGCGGAGCTTCGCTAAAGCTACGCGGGAGATATGGAGGAGAGGGGGGCGGCTAGGGTTTGGGAGGGGGTGGACGGCCTCAAGGGGGTGCGGCCAACTTGTGGCTTTGGTGTGGCCGGCCCCCTCCCCTATGCCCCTCATTATATAGGTGGAACCCCAAGTATTGGTATCCAAGTCTTCGAATAAGACCCGAACCAAAAACCTTCCATATGGAGGGGAAACCTAGCCAAGCTAGGACTCCCACTTGAGGTGGGAGTTCCACCTCCCATATGGGGGGGTGGCCGGCCCCCTAAGGGGGAGTCCACTTGGGACTCCTCCCCCACTAGGGTTGGCCGGCCATGGAGGTGGAGTCCCATGTGGACTCCACCTTCCTTGGTGGTTTCTTCCGGACTTTTCTAGAACCTTCTAGAACCTTCCATAGAACCTTCCGCGACATATTAATTCACATAAAATGACATCCTATATATGAATCTTATTCTCCGGACCATTCCGGAACTCCTCGTGATGTCCGGGATCTCATCCGGGACTCCGAACAAATATTCGAACTCCATTCCATATTCAATTTCTACCATTTCAACATCCAACTTTAAGTGTGTCACCCTACGGTTCGTGAACTATGCGGACATGGTTGAGTACTCACTCCGACCAATAACCAATAGCGAGATCTGGAGATCCATAATGGCTCCCACATATTCAACGATGACTTTAGTGATCGAATGAACCATTCACATACAATACCAATTCCCTTTGTCACGCGATATTTTACTTGTCCGAGGTTTGATCTTCGGTATCACTCTATACCTTGTTCAACCTCGTCTCCTGACAAGTACTCTTTACTCGTACTGTGGTATGTGGTCTCTTATGAACTCATTCATATGCTTGCAAGACATTAGACGACATTCCACCGAGAGGGCCCAGAGTATATCTATCCGTCATCGGGATGGACAAATCCCACTGTTGATCCATATGCCTCAACTCATACTTTCCGGATACTTAATCCCACCTTTATAGCCACCCATTTACGCAGTGGTGTTTGGTGTAATCAAAGTACCTTTCCGGTATAAGTGATTTACATGATCTCATGGTCATAAGGACTAGGTAACTATGTATCGAAAGCTTATAGCAAATAACTTAATGACGAGATCTTATGCTACGCTTAATTGGGTGTGTCCATTACATCATTCATATAATGATATAACCTTGTTATTAATAACATCCAATGTTCATGATTATGAAACTAATCATCCATTAATCAACAAGCTAGTTCAAGAGGCATACTAGGGACTTCTTGTTGTCTACATATCACACATGTACTAATGTTTCAGTTAATACAATTATAGCATGATATATGAACATTTATCATAAACTTAAAGATATAAATAATAACCACTTTATTATTGCCTCTAGGGCATATCTCCTTCAATTAGATCTCTATCGAAAACCCTAAACCACGTAAAATATGCAAACCAAATTAGAGACGTCTAACTTGTTTTTGCAGGGTTTGGTGATGTGATATGGCCATAATGTGATGATGAATATGTATGAGATGATCATTATTGTATTGTGGCAACCGGCAGGAGCCTTATGGTTGTCTTTAAATTTCATGTTGAGTAGTATTTCGAAGTAGTTGTAATAGTTTCTACATGTAGGACAATCATGAAGACGGCGCCATTGACCTTGACGCTACGTCGACGATGATGGAGATCATGCCTGAAGATGATGGAGATCATGTCCGTGCTTTGGAGATGAAGATCAAAGGCGCAAAGACAAAAGGGCCATATCATATCACATATGAACTGCATGTGATGTTAATCCTTTTTATGCATCTTATTTTGCTTAGATCGCGACGGTAGCATTATAAGATGATCCCTCACTAAAATCTCAAGATAATAAAGTGTTCATCCTTAGTAGCACCGTTACCATGACTTGTCGTTTAGAAGCATCTCGTGATGATTGGGTGTGTTAGAATCAACAAGTACATACAACGGGTGCAAGACAGTTTTGCACATGCGGATACTAAGGTGGCCTTGACGAGCCTAGCATGTACAGACATGGTCTCGGAACACGTGATACCGAAAGGTAGAGCATGAATCATATGGTTGATATGATGAACACTTTGAGTGTTCGCCATTGAAATCACACCTTGTCTCGTGATGATCGGACTTAGGTGCGGTGGATTTGGTTCGTGTGATCACTAAGACAATGCGAGGGATATTGTTTTGAGCGGGAGTTCACCTAGATTTTTAATTATGTTGAATTAAAATTTGAACTCAATTTTTCATAAACTTAGTCTAAACTTTTGCAAATATATGTTGTAGAGATGGCGTTCCCAATCAAGTTTAACCAGTTCCTAGAGAAAGAAAAACTTAAGAGCAACGGTAGCAACTTCATCGACTGGTTCCGTCATGTGAGGATCTTCCTCTCTGGCGGAAATCTGCAATATGTGCTTGATGCACCGCTAGGTGACCCTCCTGCAGAAACTGAAACCGATGAAGTAAAAGCTGTTTACGAGACTCGAAAAATTCGGTACTCTCAAGTTCAGTGTGCCATCCTGTGCGATGCGGAATCCGATCTTCAAAAACGTTTTGAGCACCACGATCCTCATGAGTTGATGAAAGAGCTGAAAGCTATTTTTGAGACTCATGCGGCCGTGGAATGCTATGAAGCATCGAAACAATTCTTCAGCTGTATGATGGAAGAAGGCAGCTCCGTTAGTGAGCATATGCTCGCCATGACCGGGCATGCGAAGAAACTCAGTGACTTGGGAATAGTGATTCCTAACAGACTGGAGATTAATCGTGTCCTTCAATCACTGCCACCAAGTTACAAGAACTTTGTGATGAACTACAATATGCAGAACATGAACAAGGAGTTACCTGAACTCTTTGGCATGCTAAAAGCTGCTGAGATTGAGATCAAGAAAGAGCACCAAGTGTTGATGGTCAACAAGACCACCAGTTTCAAGAAATAGGGCAAGTCTAAGGGAAAATTCAAGAAGGGTGGCAAGAAAGCTGCCACGCCTCCTATGAAACCTAAGAACGGCCCTAAGCCTGATGCTGAGTGCTATTACTGCAAGGAGAAGGGACACTGGAAGCGTAATTGCTCCAAATATCTGGCTGATCTGAAGAGTGGCCTTGTCAAGAAGAAGAAAGAAGGTATATCTGATATACATGTTATAGATGTTTATCTCACTGGTCCTCGTTCTAGTACCTGGGTATTTGATACTGGTTCGGTTGCTCATATTTGTAACTCGACACAGGAACTAAAGAATAAACGGAGACTAATGAAAGATGAAGTGACGATGCGCGTTGGAAATGGATCCAAGGTCAATGTGATCGCAGTCGGCACACTTCCTCTACATCTACCTTCGGGATTAGTTTTAAGCCTAAATAATTGTTATTTTGTACCTACGTTGAGCATGAACATTATATATGGATCTTGTTTAATGCAAGACGGTTATTCATTCAAGTCTGAGAATAAAGGTTGTTCTATTTTTATGAATAATATCTTTTATGGTCGAGCACCAGAAAAGAATGGCTTATTTCTGTTAGATCTCGATAGTAGTGATATGCATATACATAACGTTGATGCTAAGCGAATTAAATTAAATGATAATTCTACATATATGTGGCAATCGCTGCCTTGGTCATATTGGAGTGAAACGCATGAAGAAACTCCATAAAGATGGATTACTTGAATCACTTGACTTTGAGTCACTTGATAGATGTGAAGCATGTCTAATGGGAAAAATGACTAAGACTCCATTTTCTGGTATGATGGAGCGAGCTACTGACTTATTGGAAATCATACATACCGATGTGTGCGGACCAATGAGCGTAGCATCACGCGGTGGTTATCGTTATGTTCTAACCTTCACAGATGATCTGAGTAGATATGGGTATATCTATTTCATGCAACATAAATCCGAAACTTTCGAGAAGTTTAAGGAATTCCAAAGTGAAGTAGAAAATCAACCGTAACAAGAAGATTAAATTTCTACGATCTGATCGTGGAGGTGAATATCTGAGTTATGAGTTTGGCATGCATTTAAAGAAATGCGGAATACTTTCACAATTGACACCGCCGGGAACACCACAACGAAACGGTGTGTCCGAACATCGTAATCGAACTCTCTTAGATATGGTTCGTTCTATGATGTCTCTTACTGATTTGTCGTTATCATTTTGGAGTTATGCATTAGAGACAGCCGCATTCACTTTAAATAGAGCACCATCAAAATCCGTAGAAACGACACTGTATGAATTATGGTTTAACAAGAAACCTAAGCTGTCGTTCCTGAAAGTTTGGGGTTGCGAAGCCTATGTAAAGAAGTTACAACCGGACAAGCTAGAACCCAAAGCGGAGAAATGCGTCTTCATAGGATACCTAAGGAAACTATAGGGTACACCTTCTATCACAGATCCGAAGGCAAAATCTTTGTTGCTAAGAACGGAACCTTTCTTGAGAAAGAATTTCTCACTAAAGAAGTGACTGGAAGAAAAGTAGAACTTGATGAGATTGATGAATCTATACTCGTTGATCAGAGTAGCGCAGTACCGGAAGTTGTACCTGTACCGCCTACACCGGCAACAGAGAAAGCTAATGATAATGATCATGAAACTTCGAACGAGGAAACTACTGAACCTCGCAGATCGACAAGGGAACGTACCACTCCTGATTGGTATGATCCTTGTCTAAATGTCATGATTGTGGATAACAATGATGAGGACCCTGCGACGTATGAAGAAGCAATGATGAGCCCAGATTCCAACAAATGGCAAGAAGCCATGAAATCCGAAATGGGATCCATGTATGATAACAAAGTATGGACTTTGGTAGACTTACCTGATAGCCGAAAGGCTGTCGAGAATAAATGGATCTTCAAGAGAAAAACAGATGCTGATGGTAACATTACTGTCTATAAAGCTCGACTTGTCGCAAAGGGTTTCCGACAAATTCAAGGAGTTGACTACGATGAGACTTTCTCACCTGTAGCGAAGCTAAAATCTGTGAGGATTTTGTTAGCAATAGCTGCATTTTTCGATTATGAAATTTGGCAGATGGATGTCAAAACGGCGTTCCTTAATGGAGACATTGAGGAAGAGTTGTATATGGTACAACCCAAAGGTTTTGTCGATCCTAAAAATGCTGACAAAGTATGCAAACTTCAGCGTTCAATCTATGGACTGAAGCAAGCATCAAGAAGTTGGAACCGACGCTTTGATAAGGTGATCAAAGACTTCGGGTTTATACAGTGTCATGGAGAGGCCTGTATTTACAAGAAAGTGAGTGGGAGCTCTGTAGCATTCCTGATATTATATGTAGATGACATATTATTGATTGGGAATGATATAGAACTATTAAGCAGTGTTAAAAGTTATTTGAATAATAGTTTTTCAATGAAAACCTTGGTGAAGCATCGTATATATTAGGCATCAAGATTTATAGAGATAGATCAAGACGCCTAATAGGGCTATCACAGAGTACATACCTGGACAAGATTCTAAAGAAGTTTAGAATGGACGAAAGCAAGAAAGGGTTCTTACCTATGTTACCAGGCAAGGTCTTGAGTAAGACTCAAGGGCCGGCTACGGCAGAAGAAAGAGAAAGGATGAGTAATATCCCCTATGCCTCGGCAGTAGGATCTATCATGTATGCCATGCTATGTACTAGACCGGATATAGCACATGCTGTTAGTTTGACTAGCAGATATCAAAGTGAACCAGGAATGGAACACTGGACAGCGGTCAAGAATATCCTGAAGTACTTGAAAAGAACTAAGGATATGTTTTTTTGTTATGGAGGTGACCAAGAGCTCGTTGTAAGTGGTTACACCGATGCAAGTTGGAACACTGATCCTGATGACTCTAAGTCACACAGTACGTGTTTATATTGAATGGTCTTGCGAAGTCGGGCAAGCTCGAAGCAAAGTGCACGGTGGCGAAGTCCTCAACAGAATCAGAGTACATAGCGGCTTCAGAGGCTTCATCAGAAGCGGTATGGATGAAGAGGTTCATTGTAGAGCTCGGTGTGGTTCCTAGTGCATTTGACCCATTAATCATATACTGTGATAACATGGGTGCCATCGCTAATGCACAAGAGCCAAGGTCACACAAGAGGCTGAAGCATATCAAGCTGCGTTACCACTCGATTCGCGAGTACATCGAAGATGGAGAAGTAAAGATTTCCAAAGTACACACTGATCTGAATATAGCAGATCCGTTGACTAAAGCTCTCCCTAGGGCAAAGCATGACCAACACCAGAATGCCATGGGTGTTAGGTATATTACAATGTAATCTAGATTATTAACTCTAGTACAAGTGGGAGACTGAAGGAGATATGCTCTAGAGGCAATAATAAAGTGGTTATTATTTATATCTTTATGTTTATGATAAATGTTTATATATCATGCTATAATTGTATTAACCGAAACATTAGTACATGTGTGATATGTAGACAACAAGAAGTCCCTAGTATGGCTCTTAAACTAGCTTGTTGATTAATGGATGATCAGTTTCATAATCATGAACATTGGATATTATTAATAACAAGGTTATATCATTATATGAATGATGTAATGGACACACCCAATTAAGCGTAGCATAAGATCTCGTCATTAAGTTATTTGCTATAAGCTTTCGATACATAGTTACCTAATCCTTATGACCATGAGATCATATAAATCACTTACACCGGAAAGGTACTTTGATTACACCAAACGCCACTGCGTAAATGGGTGGTTATAAAGGTGGGATTAAATATCCGGAAAGTATGAGTTGAGGCATATGGATCAACAGTGGGATTTGTCCATCCCGATGACGGATAGATATACTCTGGGCCCTCTCGGTGGAATGTCGTCTAATGTCTTGCAAGCATATGAATAAGTTCATAAGAGACCACATACCACGGTACGAGTAAAGAGTACTTGTCAGGAGACGAGGTTGAACAAGGTATAGAGTGATACCGAAGATCAAACCTCGGACAAGTAAAATATCGCGTGACAAAGGGAATTGGTATCGTATGTGAATGGTTCATTCCATCACTAAAGTCATCGTTGAATATGTGGGAGCCATTATGGATCTCCAGATCCCGCTATTGGTTATTGGTCGGAGTGAGTACTCAACCATGTCCGCATAGTTCACGAACCGTAGGGTGACACACTTAAAGTTGGATGTTGAAATGGTAGAACTTGAATATGGAATGGAGTTCGAATATTTGTTCGGAGTCCCGGATGAGATCCCGGACATCACGAGGAGTTCCGGAATGGTCCAGAGAATAAGATTCATATATAGGATGTCATTTTATGTGAATTAAAATGATGCGGAAGGTTCTATGGAAGGTTCTAGAAGGTTCTAGAAAAGTCCGGAAGAAACCACCAAGGAAGGTGGAGTCCAAGAGGGACTCCACCTCCATGGCCGGCCAACCCTAGTGGGGGAGGAGTCCCAAGTGGACTCCCCCTATGGGGGCCGGCCACCCCCCCATATGGAAGGGGGGAATCCCACCCCAAGTGGGATTCCCACCTTGGGTAGGTTTCCCTATCATATGGAAGGTTTTGGGTTCGGGTCTTATTCGGAGACTTGGAGTCCAACACTTGGGGTTCCACCTATATAATGAGGGGCCAAGGGAGGGGGCCGGCCACCCTAAGACCACAAGCTGGCCGCCCCCCTTGAAGTGGCCGGCCACCCCCTCCCAAACCCTAGCCGCCCCCCTCTCCTCCATATCTCCCGCGTGCTTTAGCGAAGCTCCGTCGGAGTTCTCCACCACCACCGACACCACGCCGTCGTGCTGTCGGATTCAAGAGGAGCTACTACTTCCGCTGCCCGCTGGAACGGGAGGTGGACGTCGTCTTCATCAACAACCGAACGTGTGACCGAGTACGGAGGTGCTGCCCGTTCGTGGCGCCGGAGGGATCGTGATCAAGATATTCTACGCGCTCATGCAAGCGGCAAGTGAACGTCTACCGCAGCAACAAGAGCCTCCTCTTGTAGGCTTTGGAATCTCTTCAAGGGTGAGACTCGATAAACCCCTCGTTGCTACCGTCTTCTAGATTGCATCTTGGCTTGGATTGCGTGTTCGCGGTAGGAAAATTTTTGTTTTCTATGCAACGTTATCCTACACTGCGAACACTGACACTTTGGAAGTCTTGGAAGCCTTTCAATACCTTGGTCATCCTGAACTCCTGATAGCCTGATCACTCTAGAAGTTACGCAAGGCCTGGGTGTTTCGAAACACGTGACAACAGATCACTTCCGAAAGGCTTGTCAACAAGATCATAGATGAATTCAAGTCCAGGGCTGGGATGGGTGTAGATGTGGACTCGGTCGGTGTAGGGTGTGACTAAGACATGATCTTGTAGTCCAAATTATATCTTCTGTAAAAATACGGTACGCTTTTGGGCATACTCTCAAAAAAAACAAGGCTCATCTTGTATTCATGATTCATGAAGCAAGGTTTTCCTGCACGAGAAGAGAAAAGCTATTGTTAGTCCCCGGTTGTAAAACTTTGAAAACCTACGGAGCTAAGTTCACAAGGTACAAGAGCAGGATGGTTCAATGTCAACGAATTTGTGGCTAATTCTATGGTGCGGTTAAGCTGCAGAAGCAAAATGATTGATTACGGACTGGAGCCATCTTTTGTGTTTATTGACTGTTCTTTTAGCTACGAATTCAAGCATCCTCGACTTCTGGTAACTTCATGTTTTTCTTTAGAACTGGCTCCTCCTAGCAAATGAAGACCGACAAGAAAACTGATGCCCCATGGTGGCGGCAATGTGAATCGGGGTTTGATTTCGTTTTCTCGTAGTGGCATCTAATAGTAATCATTTTGCTCAAAAATATTCTAATAGAAACATTGTTAAAAAATGGATAGTAATGGTGCACGTGCAAGCGTACATATGTTAATACAAATCAATGTTGAAATTTATATTCCAAGCAAAAGAAAAAGGGCAGTCCATTTGGCCAGATGAATGATTTTTTTATGATCATATTGCTAACAAATTCTAGACATTAAATAGTCTAGCATTTCGATCCCTTGGAGGACTTGAAAATAAAGTGTACAACGGTAAACTACTGAGCACTGAATTAGGACAAACCTGGCTCCAGTGAATAGAGGCTTCCGAGTCCGGCCATTCACCTTGTTTTTTCCTATCATTCAATCTCGTCACAACATGTGGTATGGAGCCTCAGAACATGAATTGGGATCCCAAGTTACCAAAAGGCAAGCAATATCTGTCTGTAGCCAGAGAGACAAGTGCAGTACTCTACAGTCTCTTGTGCTTGGCAAACACAAAAGAACTCACTTGTACGAAAATTTGTTTTAAACTGCAAAATTTGCTCAAAACTCCTGGGTAGAAAGCTTTAGCTTTATTTCCTTTTCAAGTTCATGTCCTAGAAGAATAAATATGTCCTCGACACTAGTATGATAGGTAGACCATTGTCTACTACCGAGGTATTATCCCACTTATCAAGCGTCTGTTGTGCACTTCTGACTAAGCTCGTTGTTGAGCATAGGTCTAGATTGGAAATAACCATGTTCTTTTGTCACGCAGAACTAAACCATGTTCTCTTTGGGTATCCCTATAATTCCAAAAAAAAAAATGTAAATGTACTTAAGATCATTGTTAAGCATAGTCTTACGTTAGAACTAACTATGTTGTCTATGGTTACCAGTCTCTCTTTTTCTACGAAAAACATTGTTATCCCAATCTTTTTTTCTACGAAAAATTGTCCTGCAAATGTTGGCCGAACCAAGTAATAAGTTTAAGACTTGGGATTACTCTCAATATTATAAAACTCAAAACCCAAAATGTGGCTTCAGTCTTGATGATCTCAAGCAGGATAGTCGAAGGAGCGGATTTGTTTTGGAATTCCCTCGCGTCTCTTTCTCTCCAAACCGTCGAACTAATTAGCATGGTGAGGGAGGTCATGGCGTTGAGGTTTTGTAGTACCCTTGCATGACATGTTGGTCCACCATGATTTGAGAGATAGATTTTCAAAAAAAAAATGATTTGAGAGATAGGTCCGCTATCCACTCATGGGTCCAAATAGAAGTGAGCCAAAGCCAATCATTTACCATCCCCCAAAGCCTTTTGTTGTATCGACAATGGGAAAAGGTGCGCCTCCGTATCTTGTGTTTGTTTGTAAACAAGTATATATTGATTCGCGGAAATAACTAGCTAATATAACCAAGTAAAAATGTTTCTTCTGTCAGATTTGTACAGAATGTGCATGGCAGAATAAAAGTTGCAAGATACTACTCTAAGGAATTGAGAGTGGCGGTAACCTAACAAAGTAACAAAATTGTATAGCCTGGAGACCTCTACCATTCCTTAAAATTAGACACGTAGCAAAGCATGCAATTCTAAGGAGGGGCACTCAGTTTGTGCTTTAAAAAGGGGGAAATACTGAAATTCGGAATGATTTATCAAATACACTAAGAACTGGCTCCAGATACCGAACACCCCTTCACAGTAATAACAATATACCAGCGAACTATGCTTCAGACCAATGACTGTAGTAACAAATGTGTGAATCACCGAGGGCACAAGAAACCAAAAAAAAATAAAGACTAAGGAAGATGTAAGATTATGTCGAACATTACCAATCAAAGGGAAGAAATGTACATTGCTATTTCAGATTGGAGCCTCCCAAAATCAGGACTAACTCGATCTTGTTACAGACATCCATCAATTCCCACTCAGTACTAGCAATTTTCGGATAAAAGGGCCACAACCGAACTACAAGCACTACCAGATCAAAGAGATAGACTACTACAGGGTCAAGAGGTGAATGTTGATCAAGGTGCAAAAGTTTGTTTACAAAAACTACAAATGGGTCGTTGCACTGCTCTCCGTCGTCAGTATTCTTGTGGGTATTTTAAGGCACTCCTTTTTCTCAAGCGACCTAGCACAGCCACCTGAATGGATATTTTGATACCAATACTCCTGAGATGCATTCAGGTTCAATTAACCCGTAGGTCTGCAACTGGGTAGCATCAAGTGGGTAGCATCTGTTCAACTGGATCAGGAAATAAGCGTTGCTGCTATCCAGCTAATTTCATATGGGTTTAATCTAATTTAGTAATGTAATGCACTTCATCACTAGCGTTATAGTGTTAGGCTGGTGCCAATGCACCACAACACTCTCACCCGCCACGTCAGTTTTTTCCCTCACTCTCACCCCACTCTCATCCCACTCTCACCCCACAGTGCCAATGCACAGGCTATAGTGCCAGCTTTACTTCTCTCTCCTCCACGTCAGTTTTTCTCTCTCTTCAACATCAGCATTTCTTTTTCACATTACAACAATATAAATAATGCAAGGAAATTATTTTATTGAACTAAAATTGTTACCGATTACATCATAAAAAAAATTACATAAAAATTTGAAAAGATTACATAAAAATTTGAAAAAATTACATAATCTAGGAATGAGCCCACACATGCTCAATCAAATCATGCTGGAGCTGTGTATACATCGGTGACTCCCTCATTTCGGTGTCCATCTGAATCCTGGCTGCTAGGCTTGGTGGTGCATGGTGGTGTATTGCAGGGCCGACATTTGAAGCAACTGTCTCATAGATGTTGTCCAAATTTGTACCACGCTCATCGTCGATGATCATGTTGTGCAGAATGACACATGCACGCATGATCAATCCAAGAGTACGCCTCGAGTAGGAGCGTCCCGGAACTGCTAGAATGTTGAATCTAGCCTTCAACACTCCAAAGGCACACTCGACATCTTTGCAATGCGCTGATCGAGCAGAAGTGAACATTCGATGCTTTTCACTTTGTGGAAGAGTAACACCTTTCATGAACACCGGCCAGGAGGGGCAGATGCCGTCGGCAAGGTAGTAACCATAGTGGTACTCGTGTCCATTCACCGTGAAGTTCACTACGGGTGCTTCTCCCCTAAGCACATCAGTGAACAACGGCGACTGGTTGAGTACATTGATGTCGTTGTTGGACCCGGCCACTCCAAAAAAGGCATGCCAGATCCAACGATCATACGACGCCACGGCTTCTAAGATTATGGTAGGGTGTTTGATGTCTCCCCTTGTGAATTGACCAGCATGAGCCACTGGGCAGTTCCTCCACTGCCAATGCATGCAATCGATGCTCCCTAACATGCCCGGAAAGCCACGCTCCTCGGCTTTCGCTAACAGACGCTGAGTATCCTCCACATTTGGGCGACGGCAAAACGTCTCCCCGTAACACTCAATGATGCCTTCACAGAATCTATCTAGACAATCTGATGAAGTTTGTCTAGCTAACTTAAGCCACTCATCTATCGTATCTGCAGTGGCTCCATAAGCTAACAGACGCAAAGCCGCAGTACACTTTTGTAGGGGAGAAAAACCAACACGCCATCAACTCTTTGGGTGAAATACGGAGAGTATTCACCCAATCTATCCACAATGCGCAGAAAAAGGGAGCGCCTCATCCGATACCTTCGCCGAAAGTAGCTCGGAGGATAGTTGCAGTCGTCGGCGAAGTAGTCCTCGAAGAGCCGATCGTGGGCACCCAGACGATCACGCCTGATGAACTCTCGGCGGCGTCGACGTCTTGGCACCACCTCCTCGTTGAGCATCTCCTCCTCATACTCCTCCTGGAACTGCTCGATCATATCACCCTCCATTCCCTCGCTCGAACTGCTGCTAGACGAAGACATGGCGTTGAGAGGAGTGGAAATGGAGAGTGGAGGAGATGAATTGAGGTGTGGAATGACTGAAACCATATGGGGGTATTTATAGGGGGTGGGGATGAATTTTTGGGGTTTTTTCGGATTTTTTGAACCAGCAACGGCTACCCCAACGGCTACCCCAACGACCACTCAGAACGCGCCACCTCAGCCCTTCCCTCTCGCCCCGCCTCTCGCCCCACTCTGCCAGCGCGCCGCCCCGCCTCTCGCCTCGCTCTCGCCCCCAACGCGGGCGGTAGCCGGGCGGGAGCGGGCGATACCCTCGCTCTCGTCCCGCCCGCCTCCCGCCCGCCTCCCGCCCCGCGCCGGGCGCTATCGCCTCCCCTCCCGCCCCCATTGGCACCAGCCTTATACTAGCATACAATCGTCTAAAGTGACTCTAAATCCTATGTGTCTGTTCCATAAAAACCAAACTTAGTACAGCCAAAATTCACTCTGGAAAAATAGCCGTTCTTTATGTATACCAGCTTTGCGCTTCAGCGAATAAGCCAAGCAGAACAAAGTCGGACAGTCTTGCAAGGAGATTTTTCCTAAAATGGAAGTAATCCTCAGTTCTCACTTGCGCTAGCGTCCCCGTCTCGCCTCGCCTCGCTCCAACTCACCGCGCCGCGCCCGTGATCCGCCCCGCCGCCCTCGATCTCCACAGGTAACCCACCCCGATCGGCCGCGGCCGCAGCTCAGATTCGCCCATCGATCTGGGCGCTGATTCGATTGCGTGTGTGTGTGCTGTAGGGAGGGAGGGAGCGCGCGCGCGCGGAGGAGGCGGAGGGAGATGGCGGCGGAGGACGGGGCGAGGTCGCCCACCAGGATGCTGGCGGAGGGCCATCTGCGGGTCGCCACGGGAGGGGGCGCGCCGGCTGACGGCGGGATCGCCGTCCGCCACCTCCCACACCACCACCACACCGCTAAGAAAGGTGACTGTCTGTGCTTGGCTTGGCCCCCTCTATGGCCATCTATGTACACATCCATGCTTTCTATATACCACTGATTCATCTATGCTCTCTATATAGCGCTGAATTATGTTAAGTTATGGGAATCGGTCTCGGAATCACGAGAGACCCGACTATAGTCTATAATCCTAGGCAGTGGGAGTGTTCAGCTTTGCTTGGAGCTATGGCATCTAACTCTACAAGGTGATTTGATGAAGGTGCATACGAGATGCGGTAGATTTAGCTCATCTTAGGGTCGCCTGCCTGCTGCTATGCATGCCTGATGGAGCAGCATAGGTTTCGGAAGTACATGGTTCGATCCGTGCGTGCGGGCGGGCGGAGTCTCGTCAGGGGATCATAAGCGATACAGGACCGGGATCGAGTTTGTTCTCTTTAATATGGTACTGGCTCTACTTTGTAGTAGTTTCAAAGTGGCGGGAAAAAATAAAACGCCGTTTGGTTGGATGTCTTGGGGTCCTGATTTTGTACGGAGATCAGTGGTTTCTCCTAGTTCTAGGTTGTTTTTTATTTCCTTCTCTGGAAGGAGTTAAAAGTACAAACCTAGGGTTTTGACTAAAGATTTGTCGTTAGGGGGTCGCCGACGGAGTTGAAGCGTCCAAAACATAGACAGCAACAATACACGGCGCCGAAAGGAGTTAAAAGATTTGTCGTTTAAAACTACAAACCTAGGGTTTTGACTAAAGATTTGTCGTTAGGGGGTCATCGACGGAGTTGAAGCGTCCAAAACATAGACAGCAACAATACACGGCGCCGAAAGGAGTTAAAAGTTTTGTCGTTAAAAATACAAACCTAGGGTTTTGACTAAAGATTTGTCGTTAGGGGGTCGCCGACAGATTCGAAGCGTCCAAAACATAGACAGCAACAATACACGGCGCCGCTTGTTCTTATTGGACTTCAGTGCTTGCTGCCTGGTTTGGTCATCCAATTGGTAGTGGATTTGTCGATTTCGATATGCTTCTCTGGGTATTGTCATTGCGTTCCATGGTTGGTTGGTAGTATGGCTACATGTTTGGACGGTTATGAGCTTGTACTTGCAAATACTAAAAGAAGTTTGTGACAGTTTCTGTGAGTTTTTGGTGCCTCGGTGTGCAACATTCTTGTGGATTCGACAGAAAAAAGGATTTGTCGGTTTATGTTGGACTTCTTTAGTTGCTGCCCAGTTTGTTTATGCAATTGGTAGCGGATTTGTCGGTTTATGTTAGACTTCTTTAGTTGCTGCCCAGTTTGTTTATGCAATTGGTAGCGGATTTGTCGGTTTCGATATGTTGCTCTGAGTATTGTCTTTGTGTTTCATGTTGTTCTAGGTGGTTTTTTCTTGTCCTTCAAACCTAGGATTTCAATTCAGGATATGTCATTAGGGGTCACCGACAAAGCTGAAACGTCCAAAACGTAGACATCAACTATACTGGCGCCACTTGTTTATATTGGACTTCAGTGTTTGCTGCCCGGTTTGGTCATACAATTGGTAGCGCATTTGTCGGTTTCAATATGTTCCTCCCAGTATTGTCATTGCGTTCCATGGCTGTTCGGTAGTATGATTACGTGTTTGGAAGGTTATGAGCTTGCGCTTACAAATCCTGTAAGAAGTCTACTGACAGTTTCTGGTAGTTTTTGGTTGCCTGTTCTTGACCAAAAGGCTCTAATTCTTGTGTGTGCAAATTCCTCATGACTTCAACATTAAAATATTTGTCAGTTTCGATACAATCCAGTGCCATTAATGCCCTTTGTTTCCATATTGATTCATAATTCTGGCTATGTGCTTTTAAGCTTGTGCTTATTGCTGATCAAAGCATAATCTCCAATTAAGGGATCTGATTGCTATTTTCCATAAATGTCAACTGCCGTATATTGGGAAGCTCAAGCTAGACCATCCCTACTTTGTAAAGTTATGGATGTTGTGCATAATCTGAACCCTTAGATCCCAGAAGGTACCTATTAGAGTGTGTGCAACTGCAGTATCTTTGGCCTGTTCCTCCAAATTATTGTTATGTGCAATAAATTCATTTGCGGCGAGGCATGACCGTCCTTCCATTAGCACGTGTATCATTTGCCATTTCTGTGCATTACGATCACATGCGACTAAAACTGTTGTTGTTATATTAACTGTGACATGCTGGCCTTGTTGAAATTAGATTTGATTGTCAAAATGAGAAGGCAATATGTAGTTTTCTTCTAGTGTTATTCATGTGTGGATTTACATTGGTTTATCTTTGTTATTGCTAATAGTTCCTATGCGTATTGCTGTAACTCTATGAATGCTGATTTCAGAAGGTGTTGGTGCGAAAAGTGAAGAAAACAACCATGGAGATGCAGATTTTTCACCATCCCAAGAGTTGGACAAATTAGTTAATGGGAACAACAAGGTTTGACCTGTCTATTGTCTATGATATTACCAATATTTTTTCTCCGTTCATACGACATTATTCTAATCTAGCCTCCACTGCAAAATGCAGGTTCCTGCTACATTAGATGACTATAGAAAGCTTGTAGTTCCAGTAATTGAGGAGTATTTTAGTACAGGAGACGTGGAACTGGCAGCTTCCGAGCTAAGGAATCTTGGATCAGATCAGTTTCACTATTACTTTGTGAAGAAACTCATATCCATGGCGATGGACCGCCATGATAAAGAAAAAGAAATGGCGTCCGTTCTGCTGTCTGCCTTGTATGCTGATCTATTGGGCACCTTCAAGATGAGTGAAGGTTTTATGATGCTACTTGAGTCAACAGAAGATCTATCTGTGGATATACCAGATGCTGTTGATGTTTTGGCTGTTTTCGTTGCACGCGCCATTGTTGATGAAATATTGCCTCCTGTTTTTCTCACTCGAGGCAGGGCATTGCTTCCAGAATCTTCAAAAGGTGTTGAAGTTCTGCAAATTGCTGAGAAGAGTTACTTGTCAGCTCCTCACCATGCAGAATTAGTTGAAAGCAAGTGGGGCGGGAGCACTTACTTTACTGTAGAAGAGGCGAAAAAGAGGATCCAAAGTATTCTGAGGGAGTATATTGAGAGTGGAGACACTGATGAAGCCTTTAGGTGCATAAGGGAGCTGGGCCTTCCATTCTTCCATCATGAGGTTGTTAAACGTGCTCTCATCCTTGGCATAGAGAATCCATCGTCACAGCCATTAGTCCTGAAGTTGCTAAAGGAATCAACAGCGGGTTCTTTCATCAGTTCTAATCAGGTGTCAAAGGGTTTCTCTCGGGTAGCTGAGAGTGTTGATGACCTGAGCCTTGATGTTCCTTCGGCCAAAACATTTTTTGACAAGCTGCTTTCAGCAGCTATATCTGAAGGGTGGCTTGATGCTTCATTCAGTAAATGTGCTGCCTCTGATGAAGATCATGTGAATGCAAGTGGTGAAAAGGTGAAGCGTTTTAAAGAAGAATCTGGACACATAATTCAGGAGTATTTTATGTCAGATGATGTCCCGGAACTCTTAAGAAGCCTTCAAGAGCTCTCTGCCCCTGAATACAACGCCATTTTCCTCAAGAAGCTTATTACGGTTGCTATGGATAGAAAGAACAGGGAGAAGGAGATGGCTTCTGTGCTCCTTTCTTCACTCAGTTTGGAACTGTTTTCCACAGATGACATTATGAAGGGGTTCATAATGCTCCTACAGTCAGCGGAGGACACTGCTCTTGACATTGTGGATGCTCCCAGTGAACTCGCCCTCTTCCTGGCTAGGGCAGTGATCGACGAGGTCTTGGTGCCACTGAATTTGGATGATATCAGCAGCAAGTTACGCCCGAATAGCAGCGGTAGTCAGACCGTCCAGATGGCCAGCTCTTTGCTTGCTGCGCGCCACTCTGGCGAGAGGATACTGCGCTGCTGGGGCGGGGGTACAGGCTGGGCAGTGGAAGACGCAAAGGACAAGATCTCAAAGCTCCTTGAGGAATACAACACCGGTGGTGACCTGGGTGAAGCCTGCCAGTGCATCCGCGACCTTGGGATGCCCTTCTTCAACCATGAGGTGGTGAAGAAGGCGCTGGTGATGGCGATGGACAAGCAGAATGAGGCCAGCATCCTGGCCCTGCTCCAGGAGTGCTTCGGCGAGGGCCTGATAACCATCAACCAGATGACCAAAGGCTTCGCCCGCGTCAAGGAAGGCCTCGACGACCTGGTCCTCGACATCCCGAACGCGCAGGAGAAGTTTGGAGCCTACGTGGAGCTTGCGACGGAACGTGGCTGGCTGCTGCCATCCTTCGCCTCCGCACCTTGAGCTTCTTTTCCTGGGCGGCTGGCTAAACTTAAACATGTTTCTCTTGTATATCTTACAAACACCCGTACTGTATTTACCACCATACCAAAATTTTCCTGTTCCAGCCTTTGTTAAGCTGATATGTTATCGTATACCGGAGTTTGATAGGATGGCCGTGTTGGTACATTGTATTATTGGTTTGGAGGTGAGACTTGGAGAGCTGAGAAATAACACCATTAGTGCACTGTTGTGCGATATCATTAGGAGTAATGTCTTCGAGATAAATGCAGTTTCTGTATACCCCTGTGTTGCATCTGTTTTCTCTCCACCTTCGCGTAGGATACCATCAAAGATGGTGACAGGCGCTATCTGCCTTTGATTACGTCGAAGATGACAGACTGCGTCAGTATGCATGACATGACATAAATGGCTGGTAGCAACTCCTTAACTCGGATCAAAGCTTGCATAAAATAGCAACATCAGGCTATAGCAGATGAACACGAATGCATCTCCAAGGCCATGGTGACGCGATAGAATCGCTTCCGAGCATTGGTGTTTCGCTTTGCGTGTAACCATTCCGAAGCAATGCGGTACCGTGCGAGCAAGGTTTTATCTACTGCTCTCCATCGCAAAACAAAAGAGGTTCGTTCGTTAGGATCGAGGCCGCAATTAAGGGTGAAGTAACAAATCGGTCCATATCTTTCTTGTTCAACAAATACTCGAACCCAGCGTCGCTGGTCATGGAAGAGAACCTCAAACTACAGACCCTACAACGGCTGCTTCTTCCGGTTCGTATCATAGTCGAGGAGGAAGAGGTGCGGCATATTGCAAACCAAGCGATGATACAGCAGCTGAGCATACTTTTTAAAAAACGGGTCAACTGAGCGTACTGGGGAAAGATATGTAGGGGTTATTATAATCTAGATAGCTTCAGAAGCCAAGGCAATGGAGAGGACAAGACAGAAGATCTTGGGGTGAGTCACACATTCTCTGTCTAAATTCAGTCCTTCCAAGTGTGTTTCTTTCCATTGATGCAATGTTCCGTAGCTGCAAACATGATTCGTGGCTTACTACAGTCTAACTTCAATGCTCAATTTTTGGCGCAGAGCTGTTAAATTTGCAAGACTACGTGTGCGAAAAAATACCTCTAAGTTTGGTGAGCATCCGAATGCTCTTTTGTGGAAAAATGGACCTTATATCTTCTGAGGATGACCAACGATAATTTTTGTGCTTGTTAAAAAAAAAAGGATGATTTCTGAGTGATCCTTAAACATTACGAGACAGTTTTGATGACAAGCATGTTCCCAAGATAACATTCCTGGATGGCTTATATAGATGTGTGGAGTGTCTAGGGGAGAACTGAGGTCTTGACAAGAAGATCTTGCATACGACCATACAGTAACCACATTTGCAGCTTGAGATACAAAAGGCACAGAGCATGGCAACTACTTAGACAGATCCAGCAACCACTGCAACACCTCCACATTCGCTCTAGAACCCATGCCTTTCTCTTTTCTACAAGAACTTAAGTAACTGCAGCTATTTGCTACTATACCAAATAAAGCTATAATGTTGTATTTGAAAGAACCATCATGTATTCATGTGTCCTTTGTGTTTCAGTCATTATTGTCTCGTTCTCCTAGCCATAGCACAACAAAAAACAAGAGCTCTGAGAAAGAAAATAAAGTGGAAGAATGAATAAAAAATCAGAACCAAGTGCAGAAGCTCCACCATTCATTTCAACACCAGAACTCCAGAAGGCAAAAGTAGAAACAAAATAAGATGTCACTAAGAGTGGGAAAATGCCGACATGGTCAAGGACTTTCCAGAGAGACGCTTTGGGTTATAAGGGATCAAATCATGAACATCTTCCAGTGTTCTCATTAACAAAATGGCATATACTTTAGCACTTGAAGAAGTCATCGTTTTGGTTTTCTTATCACAAGTGGGGCCCACCTTAGGGCCTTCAGTTGTGGTACTATTTATCAGGTATGGTAGGCACCAACCACAGTGGCACTATCCTACTCTTCTTTTGATTGTGGACAGGCTTTTAATAATTAATTGCCTACATTCTGCGGATTGCAGCAACCAGAACTCAACAAAAAAGTAAACAGTAGATGATGGCATATACTCGATCTTGGAATGTTTAAGAGTACCCAACACTGGCTGCTGCAGTTTTCTTACTCGCCCAAGATATAAACAACTGAATGTTTTGATGCCACTTTGCGAAGATGTAACTGTGCCGGAAGCAAACTTCCCCCACAAAACAAATAGATGGAAAATCTGAACTTGGTCAAAAATGATTGAGAACAGCTTAGTACAATCAATTTTAGATGTCGATTTCATTTCTACGCTATCTCTAAGAATCTGAGCAAATGGTATAAGTTACAAAAGTTAGAACGATTATAAGGTGTAGCATTGAAACAGCTTACTTTTTTAGGAGATTGCAGCATCAAAACACTGTAAAAGAATGATGAATGTATCATCCTGAAATATGAAGCAACATATACTAGCACTAATGCACTATGCTTCCCTGCAAAATATATACACAAATTTCAGAACTGACGCATGTCAACTAATATTCACAAATTCCAATTCAACAGTAACAGTTAGCATAACAGAGATCACTCAGACATAGCAGCATAGGAGTGAATTAATCAGGATCCAAGGTTTCACGAAAGAACACCACATCATTACTATTTCACTTCTCATAACCACATGACAATACCAACAACGACCACCAGCTTCCATTCAGCAATAAGACTACTACTAGATAAACAGATGTAACTACCACCAGACACTGCAGTTGCTAAGGACTGCAAAGAAAGCAGATCTAAGATGAGGTGAACTTGGTGACAGCCTTGGTGCCCTCAGAGACGGCGTGCTTGGCGAGCTCGCCGGGGAGGACGAGGCGGACGGAGGTCTGGATCTCCCGGGAGGTGATGGTGGGCTTCTTGTTGTAGCGGGCGAGCTTGGCGGCCTCGCCGGCGAGTTTCTCGAAGATGTCGTTGATGAAGGAGTTCATGATGGACATGGCCTTGGAGGAGATGCCGATGTCGGGGTGGACCTGCTTGAGCACCTTGAAGATGTAGATCTTGTAGGTCTCGACGCTCTTCTTGGCCTTCTTCTTGCCCTTCTTGTCGCCGCCCTCCTTGGAGGCGGTTTTCCCCGCCGGAAGGCTCTTCCCGGCCTTGGGCTTCTTCGTGGCAGGGGCCTTCGCGGCCGGCTCCGCCGCCGGCTCCTCCTCGACGGGCTTCTTGGCCGCCGGCTTCTTCTCCGCCTTGGGGGCCATCGCTGCTGCTGGAGGTTGGTAGGTGGTGGTTCGATGGAGGGCTGGGAGTGGTGGCGGCGGCGGCGGCGGCGGCGGCGGCGGAGGAACTTGGGATGCGATGTGAGGGAAGAAGGAGCAGGGTGTGTTTATAGAGGGACAGAGGTGGGCTCTGATTGGTGCATGGGTCGGTGCCCCGGATCAGTCCTCCGCAACGGTTGGATGCCCGGGCGCTGTTCGGTATGGACGGTCTGGATGAGTCTCGGCGCGGATCGCTGGAGTGGCAAGAAAAGTTTGGGCGGGTAAGAGAGAGGATCAGCTCCGTTCTGGGCGCGTGGTATGGAGAGCAGAGGGAGCGTGTGTTCAATTTTCCATTTCGCGGCTATGAATTTCGAAAACGAGAAGATTCCTTTCACAGTTCGTTTAATTAAGAAGAAGGTTTAATGAAGAAGAAGGGGTCTAGTTTTTAGAAGAAAATCGGATAGAAATCTGCAACAATGGAGCGGCACTCACACATACCAACACAAAGATCACAAAGCCACATGAACTAAGAGCAACTCTAACACAGCCCCGTAAATACCGTCGGAAATGAATTTTTCCGGCGGATTTAAGGGTTCGGGCCGATATACCCGTAGAGCAGCGTCTGAACGGCGGCCCGGCCCGAAAAACTTTCTCGGGTGCCCGAGAAAGTGCGCGTGTGGCCCCTATTTATTATTCGGAGGGGAGCTCGATTCCAAAACCCTACTCCCATCTGCCGCTTTCTCTTCCTCCGCCGTCTGCCGCTTTCACTTCCGGCGAGAAATCCGAGCCAATCCACCGCCGCATCCGCTCTTCCATGAGATCCACCACGACCGTATGGTTGGCGCCGGCAGCTGTGGGAGGGAGGCAGGTGGCAGCAACTCGTCGCCCCCCCCCCCCCCCTCCGTCGTCCGCTCGGAGGCGGAGCGACGGAAATGGAACCGCTCGGAAGGCAGAGAATGGGTACTTCTGACAAGGGATTTGAAAAGTTGTTGAAAATAATAAAGAAGATGCTTCCAGGGAGAACGTATTGCCCTCTAGTACGTACGAAGCAAAGAAGGTTGTCTGCCCTCTAGGATTAGAGGTGCAGAAAATACATGCATGCATCAATGACTGCATCCTCTGCCGCAAGGAGTACGAGAATTTGAATGCTTTGCTCCGGTACTCTATTAAAAGGAGTACCTTAATATCCAGTAGATTCCCTTGAGGCCCGGCTGCCACCGGCTGGTAGGACAAAAGATGTTGTGCAAGTTTCTCATTGCGAGCACGTACGACTATAATTGGAACACATGCCTATTGATTGCTTTGTACTTGGACACCGTTTTATTATTATCTGCAAATGCCCTGCTATGATTGTTACATGAGTTTCTCTCATCCATGCAACGTCCGTTATCCGTCCCCGTGCCTACAGTATTTTAATCCTGCTGTTTACTAAAATCACTACTGCTGTCTTTGTTACTCTGCTGCTGTTATTTCACTATCATATCGCTATAAAACTGTATCGATAAACTCTTGCGAGCAAGTCTGTTTCCAGGTGCAGCTGAATTGACAACTCCGCTGTTAAGGCTTTCAAGTAATCTTTGTCTCCCCTTGTGTCGAATCAATAAATTGGGATTTACTTTCCGCGAAGACTGTTGCGATCCCCTATACTTATGGGTCATCAAGATCAAGCTTTTCTCGGCGCCGTTGTGGGAGCATAGCTTTATTTGGAAGTTCACTTGGATTGATATTGTTCGCTGCAAATTCTCCATCATGGGTAAAACTCACGATCCTAAAGTCGTCATATTACCATCCACTACAAGAAAAGGTACAACTCTGAGTACCTCTGCTACTCTTGATTCACCATCTGTGATAAGTCAACTTGTTTCACCGCCGCAAGCTTCACTTGCTGGTACTTCTGCTGAATCTGAAAACTCTCATAATATTGATAATGTTTCATTGTGCTTGATGATAGTGGTTCATTGGGATCTTTTCTAGATGCTACAATTGCTAGGTCTAGACAAATTGAAAATGCTGAAACTCCTAATGAAAATGCCACTACACCTGTTAATTCACCTGAACTTGATTATTCTAGTGATGATCCTGATGAAGATTATGTGGAGCTTAATGATGATTTTATTAATAGATGCAATGCTACTGCTGATGCAAGAAAAATTAAAAAGTTTCTTACACAATATACTGTTAGACATAAGCTATCTCCTGATCCTAAATTTGCCACATCTCCTATATGCATTAAGGATAAAGATTATGATTTTTCTCTTGATCTATCTCATATAGCTATTGTAGAGAAAGCACCCTTTTGTGGTACTGAAAAAGAAAGTGCTGTAGAACACATGATTGAACTTTCTTCTATGAGTAGCTTGTTTTCTGATGATGTCAAGATGCGTACTTACTTTGTCGCTAAATTTTTTCCTTTCTCATTAAAGGATGATGCTAAAACTTGGTATAATAATTTGCCTCCTGGTTCTATTAAAAGTCCAACTGAGCTGCGTGATGTTTTCTTTCGAAAGTACTTTCCTGCTAGTGCTCAACATATTGCTTTACAGAAAATTTATAGGTTTGATCAGGGAGATGAAGAGAAATTGCCTGAGGCATGGGCAAGATTTTGTTCTCTTATCAGAGCTCGACCTGGACATGATTTAGAAAAGAATGTTCTACTTGATATATTTTATAGTGGACTAACCATTGAGTCTAGGGCATATTTGGATAGTTGTGCTGGTTGTGTTTTCAGGAAAAGAACTCTGCATTTAAGTCAAGAATTATTGGCTAGAATAAGCCGGAATCATGATGATTGGAATACACTTGAACCAACTCCAACGCCAATATTGAAGAAGAGGGGTTTAATTGAATTGAATGATGAAGATATGAGGGAAGCCAAGAAGTCTCTCAAGGAGAAAGGTATTAAATCTGAAGATGTGAAGAATCTACCTCCCATAGAAGATATATGTGAGATAATTCCCCCTTCATCCATGATTGAGGTAAACTCACTTCAACTCTTTACTAGGGAAGATATTCCATATTCAAAACCTCCTGCGCAATGCTTAGATGAGTTTGATAATTATATTGTTAAGCAAGAAAATTTTAATATGAGAGTAGAGAATCATCTAATGGAAAATTCTCAAGCTATTAGCAATTTGCATGATATTGTGGAGAGAACCTCCAATGATGTTAAGATGCTTGTTAAACATTTTCAAATGGTTCAAACTCAAATTGATCAACTCACTAAAGTGCAAAGTGACTTGCTAAAAAATAATTCTAAAGAGAAACATGCTTATGAAGTAACAACTAGAGGTGGTGTCTCTACCCAGGATCCTCTCTATCCTGAAGGGCATCCCAAAAGAATTGAACAAGATTCTCAACGAATTGACCCTAGTGCTCCTTCTAAGAAGAAAAAGAAGAAGAAACATAAAAATGTTGTAGAATCCTCTGAACCTGTTAATGATCCTAATAGTATTTCTATTTCCGATGCTGAAACTGAAAGTGGTAATGAACATGAACATGATAATGATAATGATAATGATAATGATAATGATAATGATAATAATAAGAATGATGCTTCTGATAAAGAAGAGGTTGAAGATGAACCTGAAAAGCATGCTAAAAATAAAAAGTATACTAAAGAAGATTTTATTGCTAAGAAACATGGTAACGAAAGAGAACCTTGGGTGCAAAAGCAAATGCCTTTTCCTGCTAAGAAACTAAAATCAAAGGAAGAAGAACACTATAATAAATTTTGTGATTGGATGAAACCTTTATTCTTGCAAATCCCTTTGACTGATGCTATTAAATTGCCTCTGTATTCAAAGTATATGAAAGATATTGTTACTAACAAAAGGAAAATCCCCAATGAGGAGATTTCCACTATGCTTGCTAATTACTCTTTCAATGGCAAAGTGCCAAAGAAGTTGGGCGACCCAGGTATACCTACTATTCCTTGTTCTATTAAGAATAATTATGTTAAAACCGCTCTATGTGACTTGGGAGCCGGTGTTAGTGTTATGCCTTTTTCTCTTTATAAGAGACTTTATTTAGATAAGTTGATACCTACTGATATATCTTTGCAAATGGCTGATAAATCTACTACTATTCTTGTTGGTATATGTGAGGATGTTCCTGTTCAAGTTACTAATAACTGCTTGATATTAACTGATTTTGTTGTGTTGGAAATGCCTGAAGATGATAATATGTCTATTATTCTTGGGAGACCTTTTCTTAACACCGCAGGGGCTGTTATTGATTGCAATAAAGGAAAGGTTACTTTCAATGTTGATGATAAGGAGCATACCGTCTATTTTCCCAAGAGGATTGATAAAGTATGTGGAGTCAATACTATTTCTAATGTGAGAACTATCAAAGTTGGAACTATTGATTGTCCTATATATGAGCCTAAAGAAGGATATCAAAATCTTATGATTGGATCCATATCAATACAATTCAAGGTAACATGATTGATTTGAGGTTATTTCTTCATATGCTATGTAAAATTTATTTGGTGGCAAGACTTGATCAACCTTGTTAACAAATACTTTTTATATGCATAGAGGAGGTAAACAACATCTCTTTCTCCCTCCACTTGTTTTACTTGCTGTAGCACTTTTGTTTTTGCAAAGTTCCTTAGTTAATTAGAGATTTCAAAAAAATTCCTGGCCAGTAATAATAAACTTAATACCCAGAAATGTGCATTTTTCAAAGTTTTCAAAAATTCACAAAAGTTATACCGTTGGTCCTATTTTCGAAAATGCACCTGGGAGCACCTGGGGATGACCAGTGGGGCACCCCAGGGTGGCACCCCACAGGCTGGCGCGGCCAGCAAGGGGGGCGCGCCACCCTGGCGTGTGGGCCCCCCTTTGCCCCACTTTAGCATCTCTTCCTCCCAGACTCTTCTCTCCCGAAAAAATCGACACCAGCTTTCTCTCACTCGCGTTTTTGCTCAAGAGCTCAGGATTTTTCGATCTCTTTGCTCAGCCCAGATTTCTGTCTGAAATTTGGCACATTTGCTCTTCGGTATGTGACTCCTCCGTCTATCCAAGTAGAATTTTGTTTGGTTGAGTATATCTTGAATATTTTGCTGCTGTAGGTAACATGTTTAGTGAGCTTGCATGCTTGTTCTAAGTTGTATAAACTAGTTTTGATGCATGATTAGTACTCTAGCAAGTTCCTATAGTAGTTCCCCTTGATTATATGTCACCAAATCAAATTTTATATTGTTTGTTGAAAAATTTCAGAAAATGGAGTGGAATAGATATCAACTTAACCAACAAGAATTGGAGGTGCAACAAGTCATGAGAGTGAACCGCGAAGAGGGAGTATACCCCTCTTACTACCCGTGCACAGATTTCATGAGAAGCGCAGGAATATTGGAAGATGTTCAGAATCTAATTTCTCGTGCAGGGTTGAATGATTTTGTTGATGGAGAACCATGCCAATATGCGAAATTGACTATGTCTGTTGTGCAGGATTTTAAGTTCAATTGGTCGCGATCTAACCCCATGGTTCAGTATAAGATTTATAATAAAACTGTCAACTTGCCATTCAATGATTTTTGTACAACAATTAGAGTACCGCAATGGGGGTCATGCGAGAAGATAAGGGGATCGCCGCGAGAGCTCTTAAGCCTCTTCGAGATGATTTGTCATGGAAGGAGTTTCTCAGAGGATGGTGGTAAAATCACTAGCATTCAACTCCCAGCTATCCGCTACTTTGCTTATTTCATTACTAAATGCGTTCTTGCTAGAAAGAATGGTTGTAAACTATCTATCCAGGATTTAGCTTTTCTAGCTGCTGCACTACAAGGTAGTAAGACTTATAATTTGGGGGCATTGATAGCTTATAGACTTGCTACTAACCGTGAGAAGGGCGGAATTTGTGGAGGTCTCATCGCCTCTCGTTTACTAGCTTTGCATGGTGTAGAACCTCATCATCTTGATATTCAACTTTCCATAGAAAAACTTGACATAGTCTCTATGATCCGACATGAATTTGTTTCTGATTCATCTAATTTGGGTAACCTGTCTTACAAGATAACATTTTACAAGAAGTCTTGGAGAACAACTAAGAAAACTGAAAAACTAGTGAGATTGCCTGCACCTGTTCTATTTAACCTTGATTCCAGGGAGGATTGGTCAGTCACAGAAAGTGCATTGAATGCACACATGGAGGGAGGAGGCCATCATGCAAGAGGCAACACGGAGGAGGTCGAGGAACACCTCGACTCATCATCCGATGCAGCAAGTTCCTCGCATCAACATTTTGGGCATGTGGAGCCTCCACGCTTTTCTTTTGCACAGGAACCTTACTATGACTACGCCATGCATTATCCACCGGCGAGGAACAGCGACCCTCGCTGGGGTTGAACTCCACTTAGGCCAAAAGCCTAAGCTTGGGGGAAGGTATACCGGCATCACTCATTCTTTGCATATTATGGTTGCTGGATACTTGTATATACTTGTTTAGTTTGTTTGAGTGGTTTTCTAATGAGAGGAAGATGATATTTGGGGAAGTGCTGCCTGAAAACAGATTCTGCGAAGGGTCAATCTTTTACTTTTATGTTGTGTCTCCATTCTTTCTTTGAGCACTATCTTGAGAGCACGACTGTCATTCTTAGTATAATATGCTTGTCTCAAAATATGATTGATTGTGGTATAACTTTGATGCTTTTATCTTTGACAATCACTACTTCTAGTCTTTCTGTGAACTCCAGAGGTGCCTGAGCATTTATGTTTTGCTGATCAAACATGGGCAAGCGAGATACCACTTTATCATACTCTCTTATGAACATTGCAATCCTGCTTATATACATGATTCATGATGCTTATTATTAATTGTTGGTACCTCTCCATGCTTGACATAGCTGTTAGATGATCTTATTTGTATGCATCTCATTATAAACTGCCTAAGTGTTAGCCATAGCATGAGAATATATACATCATATGAGCAAATGTGTTCGTGAAAGTTCTTTTATCGCTCAGTTGTTAACTGAATTGCTTGAGGACAAGCAATAAGCTAAGCTTGGGGGGAGTTGATACGTCCAAAATGTATCTACTTTCCCGAACACTTTTGCTATTGTTTTGCCTCTAATTTGTGTGTTTTGGATACAACTAACGCGGACTAACGCTGTTTTCAGCAGAACTGTTCTGGTGTCTCGTTTTTGTGCAGAAATCCAACTTTCAGGAAAATCCTCGGAATTTATGCAGAAGGTCCTATTTTCCCAGAATATTGGCGGAGCCAGAAGGGCAAGCCAGGTGGGGGCCCGAGGGCCCCACACGCTAGGCCGGCGCGGCCCAGGAGGGGCCCGCGCGGCCCTACCGTGTGGCGGCCTCGGTTGGCCCCCGACGCCCTCCTTCGGACTATTTATTGCCTTCGACCTAAAAACGCACGGGGAGAAGTCGAAGTCGCCAGAAAGCCTCCAGAACGCCGCCACATCGCGAAACTCCGTCTCGGGAGCCAGAAGTCTCCGTTCTGGCACTCCGCCGGGACGGGGAATTGGAGGAGATCATCGCCATCATCACCACCGACGCCTCTCCATCAACCAGCCATGCTTCCCCCATCCATGTGTGAGTAATTCCCCCGCTGTAGGCCGAAGGGGATGGTAGGGATTGGATGAGATTGGTCATGTAATAGCATAAGATTGTTAGGGCATAGTGCCTAGTGTCCGTAATTGGTACTTTGATGATATTGTTGCAACTTGCTATGCTTAATGCTTGTCACTAGGGCCCGAGTGCCATGATCTCAGATCTGAACATGTTATTGTTTCATCATGATATTCATTGTTTTATGATCTTACCTGCAAGTTGTATACACATGTCGCTGTCCGGAACCAATGGCCCCGAAGTGACAAGAATCGGGACAACCGGAGGGGATGGTAGTGATGTGAGGATCACATGTGTTCACGGAGTGTTAATGCTTTGCTCCGGTACTCTATTAAAAGGAGTACCTTAATATCCAGTAGATTCCCTTGAGGCCCGGCTGCCACCGGCTGGTAGGACAAAAGATGTTGTGCAAGTTTCTCATTGCGAGCACGTACGACTATAATTGGAACACATGTCTATTGATTGCTTTGTACTTGGACACCGTTTTATTATTATCTACAAATGCCCTGCTATGATTGTTACATGAGTTTCTCTCATCCATGCAACGCCCGTTATCCGTCCCCGTGCCTACAGTATTTTAATCCTGCTGTTTACTAAAATCACTACTGCTGTCTTTGTTACTCTGCTGCTGTTATTTCACTACTGTTACTGCTATAAAACTGTTACTACTGATAAACTCTTGCGAGCAAGTCTGTTTCCAGGTGCAGCTGAATTGACAACTCCGCTGTTAAGGCTTTCAAGTAATCTTTGTCTCCCCTTGTGTCAAATCAATAAATTGGGATTTACTTCCCGCGAAGACTGCTGCGATCCCCTATACTTGTGGGTCATCAGTAGTCTACCCCTGGACTATGGGTCCATAGCAGTAGCTAGATGGTTGTCTTCTCCTCATTATGCTTCATTGTCGGATCTTGTGAGCTGCCGAACATGATCAAGATAATCTATCTATAATGCTATATGTTGTGTTTGTTGGGATCCGATGAATAGAGAATACTATGTTATGTTGATTATCAATTTATGTCTATGTGTTGTTTATGATCTTGCATGCTCTCCGTTATTAGTAGGGGCTCTTGCCAAGTTTTTGCTAGTAACTCCAAGAGGGAGTATTTATGCTCGATAGTGGGTTCATGTCTCCGTGAATCTGGGGGAGTGAGAGAAACCTCTAAGATTATGGATGTGCTGTTGCCACTAGGGATAAAACATTGATGCTATATCCGAGGATGTAGTTATTGATTACATTACGCACCATACTTAATGCAATTGTCTGTTGTTTTCAACTTAATACTGGAAGGGGTTCGGATGATAACCTAAAGGTGGACTTTTTAGGCATAGATGCATGCTGGATAGCGGTCTATGTACTTTGTCGTAATGCCCAATTAAATCTCACAATACTCATCATATCATGTATGTGCATGGTCATGCCCTCTCTATTTGTCAATTGCCCAACTGTAATTTGTTCACCCAACATGCTATTTATCTTATGGGAGAGACACCTCTAGTGAACTGTGGACCCCGGTCCATTCTTTACATCTGAAATACAATCTACTGCAATTGTTCTACTGTTCTCTGCAAACAATCATCATCCACACTATACATCTAATCCTTTGTTACAGCAAGCCAGTGAGATTGACAACCTCACTGCTTTCGTTGGGGCAAAGTACTTTGGTTGTGTTGTGCAGGTTCCACGTTGGCGCCCGGAATCCCTGGTGTTGCGCCGCACTACATCTCGCCGCCATCAACCTTCAACGTGCTTCTTGGCTCCTACTGGTTCGATAAACCTTGGTTTCTTACTGAGGGAAAACTTGCCGCTGTACGCATCACACCTTCCTCTTGGGGTTCCCAACGGACGCGTGCTGTACGCGTATCAAGCTCTTTTTCTGGCGCCGTTGCCGGGGACCTGAAGAAAAGTTACACCACAAAGATTTCTAACTCCCACGTCAACTGCACGCCAGCAGACGCCCAGGGGACCCGCCGGGGAATTTGCATCGGTTCCTACCGTATCTTTAGCACTGGTGCTAAAGGTTCGTCGCCAGGCACGTGGCAGCCGCGGAACCTTTAGCACCGGTTCGTGTTACGAACCTCATTAGCACCGGTTCGTAACACGAACCGGTGCTAAAGCTCCCTTTGCCCCATATATTGAGCTCACCCCCAACCAGCCCACTCACTTCATTTTTCTTGGAGGAAGGTGTGTGTGTTGAGTGCTTGCTTGCTTTTCTTTGCCATGCACATAAGGTGCTCGATGAAATGTCTGAGAAAATGATGTCGCTTGATTTTACACAAAACAAAAATGATATGAGGTGTCGGAGTGACACTTAAGCTTTCTCCTCTTTCTTTCCTCCTCGATCAAGGTTACGCAACTTTACCCTTTCATTTATACGGTGCTAATTTTCACTATATATATATATTATGATGTTTTGTAATGGTTTTTTGATAAACTTAATTATTTGATGTAGATGAACCGGCGGCAATGGATGTACGTTGACCGACGCATACCCGAGTTTACTTCGGGCTTGGATTATTTTATCCGTGTGGCTACGAAAAACCCACAGGCGGATGGTTTTATATGTTGTCCATGTGTTAGTTGCCGGAACTTAACGCAATACCCTGACTGGCAAGTCATTCACTCCCACCTGCTTTGGAAAGGTTTCATGCCCAGCTATAATTGTTGGACCAAGCATGGAGAAAGAGGAGTTATGATGGAAGACAATGAAGAAGAATAAGAGGATGATGATATGTACCTAACTACGGTGATACTGCAACGGGGCATGATGAAGATGAAGAGGAAGGAGGAGGTGAAGACGAAGAGGCATCAGATGAGCCCGTTGATGATGATCTTCATCGGGCCATCGCTAATGCACACAGAGAAGCAGAAACTGAAAACGAGAAGCGGAAGTTAAAGGGCATGTTAGATGATCACAAAAAAAGTTATACCCAAATTGTGAAGATGGCAACACAAAGCTCAGTGCCACACTGGAGTTGCTGTAATGGAAGGCAGAGGCTGGTATATGTGACAAGTCATTTGAGAAGTTACTGAAAATAATGAAGAGGAGGTTTCCAAAGGACAACGAATTGACTGACAGCACGTACGAAGCAAAGAAGGTTCTATGCCCTCTAGGATTAGAGGTGATGAAGATACATGCATGCATTAATGACTGCATCCTCTACCGCGCTGAGTACAAAAATTTGGAAAAATATCAGGCGAGATGACCCTGGTGATGTTGAGGGTGAGCCCCCCAGGAAGAGGGTTCCTGCCAAGGTTATGTGGTATGCTCCTATAATACCACAGTTGAAACGTCTGTTCAGAAATAAAGAGCATGCCAAGTTGTTGTGATGGCACAAAGAAGACCGTAAGAAAGACGAGATGCTGATGTCTACGCCCCCTCCTTTTCCTGTAGACAGTGTTGGGCCTCCAAGAGAAGAGGTTTGTAGAACAGCAGCAAGTTTCCCTTAAGTGGATCACCCAAGGTTTATCGAACTCAGGGAGGAAGATGTCAAAGATATCCCTCTCATGCAACCCTGCAACCACAAAGCAAGAAGTCTCTTGTGTCCCCAACACACCTAATAGGTGCACTAGTTCGGCGAAGAGATAGTGAAATACAGGTGGTATGAATAAATATAAGCAGTAGCAACGGCACCAGAAAAGTGCTTTGCCCAGGACAGTAAACAAGCAGCGATAGCAGTATTTAGGAACAAGGCCTAGGGATCATACTTTCACTAGTGGACACTCTCAACTTTGATCACATAACAGAATAGATAAATGCATACTCTACACTCTCTTGTTGGATGATGAACACCACTAATTGCGTAGGATTACACGAACCCTCAATGCCGGAGTTAACAAGCTCCACAATATTCAATGTTCATATTTAAATAACCTTAGAGTGCATGAAAGATCAACACGACTAAACCAAGTACTAACATAGCATGCACACTGTCACCTTCACACTATGTAGGAGGAATAGATCACATCAATACCATCATAGCAATAGTTAACTTCATAATCTACAAGAGATCACAATCATAGCCTACGCCAAGTACTAACACGGATGCACACACTGTCACCATTACACCGTGCAGGAGGAATAAACTACTTTAATAACATCACTAGAGTAGCACATAGATGAATTGTGATACAAAACACATTGCAATCATAAAGAGATATAAATAAACACTTCACTATGCCATTCATAACAGTGAATAAGTATTCTGTGAAATATAGCCTAAGAGACCCACACGGTGCACACACTGTCACCTTTACACACGTGGGACAAGGAGTCTCCGGAGATCACATAAGTAAAATTCACTTGACTAGCATAACGACATCTAGATTACAAGCATCATCATATGAATCTCAATCATGTAAAGCAGCTCATGAGATTATTGTATTGAAGTACATAGGAGAGAGATGAACCACATAGCTACAGGTACAGCCCCGAGCCTCGATGGAGAACTACTCCCTCCTCATGGGAGACAGCAGCGCTGATGGAGATGGCGGTGGTGTCGATGGAGGAGCCTTCCGGGGGCACTTCCCCGTCCCGGCGGCGTGCCGGAACAGAGACTCCTGTCCCCGGATCTTGGCTTCGCGATGGCGGCGGCTCGGATGGTTTCTCGTACCGTGGCTTTTGTCTCGAGGTTTTAGGTCCCAGGGCTTTATATAGGCGAAGAGGCGGTGTCGGGAGGTCGAAGGGGTGCCGACACTATAGGGGGCGCGGCCCCTTGGCCGCGCGCCGGCCTAGGGTTTGGTGGGCCTGTGCCCCCTCTCCGGCGGTTCTCGTGTGTTCGGATGCTTCCGGGCAAAATAGGAACCCGGGCGTTGATTTCGTCCAATTCCGAGAATATTTCGTTACTAGGATTTCTGAAACCAAAAACAGCAGAAAACAAAGAATCGGCCCTTCGGCATCTCGTCAATAGGTTAGTTCCGGAAAACGCATAAATATGACATAAAGTATGCATAAAACATGTAGATATCATCAATAATGTGGCATGGAACATAAGAAATTATCGATACGTCGGAGACGTATCAGCATCCCCAAGCTTAGTTTCTGTCATTCCAGTGTAAACGATAAACAAAGATAATTTCTGGAGTGACATGCCATCATAACCTTGATCATACTATTTGTAAAGCATATGTAGTGAATGCAGCGATCAAAACAATGTATATGACATGAGTAAACAAGTGAATCATATAGCAAAGACTTTTCATGAATAGTACTTCAAGACAAGCATCAATAAGTCTTGCATAAGAGTTAACTCATAAAGCAATAATTCATAGTAAAAGCATTGAAGCAACACAAAGGAAGATGAAGTTTCAGCGGTTGCTTTCAACTTGTAACATGTATATCTCATGGATATTGTCAACATAGAGTAATATAACAAGTGCAATATGCAAATATGTAGGAATCAATGCACAGTTCACACAAGTGTTTGCTTCTTAAGGTGGAGAGAGATAGGTGAACTGACTCAACAATAAAAGTAAAAGAATGGTCCTTCAAAGAGGAAAAGCATCGATTGCTATATTTGTGCTAGAGCTTTGATTTTGAAAACAAGAAACAATTTTGTCAACGGTAGTAATAAAGCATATGTATCATGTAAATTATATCTTACAAGTTGCAAGCCTCATGCATAGTATACTAATAGTGCCCGCACCTTGTCCTAATTAGCTTGGACTACCGGGATCATCACAATGCACATGTTTTAACCAAGTGTCACAAAGGGGTACCTCTATGCCGCCTGTACAAAGGTCTAAGGAGAAAGCTCGCATCGGATTTCTCGCTATTGATTATTCTCAACTTAGACATCCATACCGGGACAACATAGACAACAGGTAATGGACTCCTCTTTTATGCATAAGCATGTAACAACAATTAATTTTCTCATATGAGATTGAGGATATTGTCCAAAACTGAAACTTCCACCATGGATCATGACTTTAGTTAGCGGCCCAATGTTCTTTTCTAACAATATGCATGCTCTAACCATAAGGTGGTAGATCTCTCTTACTTCAGACAAGACGAACATGCATAGCAACTCACATGAAATTCAACAATGAGTAGTTGATGGCGTCCCCAGTGAACATGGTTATCGCACAACGAGCAACTTAATAAGAGATAAAGTGCATAAGTACATATTCAATACCACAATAGTTTTTAAGCTATTTGTCCCATGAGCTATATATTGTAAAGGTGAAGAATGGAAATTTAAAGGTAGCACTCAAGCAATTTACTTTGGAATGGCGGAGAAATACCATGTAGTAGGTAGGTATGGTGGACACAAATGGCATAGTGGTTGGCTCAAGTATTTTGGATGCATGAGAGATATTCCCTCTCGATACAAGGTTTAGGCTAGCAAGGCTATTTGAAACAAACACAAGGATGAAGCGGTGCAGCAAAACTCACATAAAAGACATATTGAAAACATTATAAGACTCTACACCGTCTTCCTTGTTGTTCAAACTCAATACTAGAAATTATCTAGACCTTACAGAGACCAATTATGCAAACCAAATTTTAGCATGCTCTATGTATTTCTTCATTAATGGGTGCAAAGTATATGATGCAAGAGCTTAAACATGAGCACAACAATTTCCAAGTATCACCTTATCCAAGACATTATAGCAAATTACTACATGTATCATTTTCCAATTCCAACCATATAACAATTTAACGAAGAAGAAACTTCGCCATGAATATTATGAGTACAGCCTAAGGACATACTTGTCCATATGCTACAGCGGAGCGTGTCTCTCTCCCACAAAGTGAATGCTAGGATCCATTTTATTCAAACAAAACAAAAACAAAAACAAACCGACGCTCCAAGAAAAGCACATAAGATGTGATGGAATAAAAATATAGTTTCAGGGGAGGAACCTGATAATATTGTCGATGAAGAAGGGGATGCCTTGGGCATCCCCAAGCTTAGACGCTTGAGTCTTCTAGATATATGCAGGGGTGAACCACCGGGGCATCCCCAAGCTTAGAGCTTTCACTCTCCTTGATCATGTTGTATCATCTCCCTCTCTTGATCCTTGAAAACTTCCTCCACACCAAACTTAGAACAACTCATTAGAGGGTTAGTGCACAATCAAAATATACATGTTCAGAGGTGACATAATCATTCTTAACACTTCTGGACATTGCACAAAGCTACTGAAAGTCAATGGAATCGAAATATCCATCGAACATAACAAAACAGGCAATGCGAAATAAAAGGCAGAATCTGTCAAAAACAGAACAGTTCGTATTGACGAATTTTATCGAGGCACCAGACTTGCTCAAATGAAAATGCTCAAATTGAATGAAAGTTGCGTACATATCTGAGGATCACTCACGTAAATTGGCATAATTTTCTGAGTTAGCTACAGATAATTTTGCCTAGATTCGTGACAGCAAAGAAATCTGTTTCTGCGCAGTAATCGAAATCTAGTATGAACTTTACTATCAACGACTTTACTTGGCACAATAAAACACTAAACTAAGATAAGGAGAGGTTGTTACAGTAGTAAACAACTTCCAAGACACAAATATAAAACAAAGTATTGTAGCAAAATAACACATGGGTTATCTCCCAAGAAGTTCTTTTCTTTATAGCCATTAAGATGGGCTCAGCAGTTTTAATGATGCACTCGCAAGAAATAGTAGTTGAAGCAAAAGAGAGCATCAAGAAGCAAATTCAAAACACATTTAAGTCTAACATGCTTCCTATGCATAGGAATCTTGTAAATAAACAAGTTCATGAAGAGCAAAGTGACAAGCATAGGAAGATAAAACAAGTGTAGCTTCAAAAATTTCAGTACATAGAGAGGTGTTTTAGTAACATGAAAATTTCTACAACCATATTTTCCTCTCTCATAGTAACTTTCAGTAGCATCATGAGAAAACTCAACAATATAACTATCACATAAAGCATTCTTATCATGAGTCTCATGCATAAAATTATTACTCTCCACATAAGCATAATCAATTTTATTAGTAACAGCGGGAGCAAATTCAACAAAGTAGCTATCATTATTATTCTCATCATCAAATATAGGAGGCATATTGTAATCATAATCAAATTTATCCTCCATAACAGGTGGTAACAAAAGACTACTATCATTATAATCATCATAAATAGGAGGCAAAGTATCATCAAAGTAAATTTTCTCCTCAATGCTTGGGGGACTAAAAAGATCATGCTCATCAAAACCAGCTTCCCCAAGCTTAGAATTTTCCATAGCATTAGCAACAATAGTGTTCAAAGCATTCATATTAATAACATTCCCATTAGCATGCGTATAAAGTTCCATGGGTTTTTTAATTCTCTCTTCAAACACATCATGTCCTAATTCAAGATAAAGTTCATAAAGATCTCTCATATTTTTGTTGTTTTCCATTATGCCTAACTAGTGTAAACAAGAAACAAAAAGATGCAATTGCAGGATCTAAAGGAAATAGCTTCGAGCACAAACACAATGGCGCCAGAAAAGTACTGTTACCTGGAACCGAAGTATGAGAGCCTTTTACCTTTCCTCCCCGGCAACGGCGCCAGAAAATAGCTTGATGTCTACTCCCCCTCCTTTTCCTGTAGACAGTGTTGGGCCTCCAAGAGCAGAGGTTTGTAGAACAGCAGCAAGTTTCCCTTAAGTGGATCACCCAAGGTTTATCGAACTCAGGGAGGAAGAGGTCAAAGATATCCCTCTCATGCAACCCTGCAACCACAAAGCAAGAAGTCTCTTGTGTCCCCAACACACCTAATAGGTGCACTAGTTCGGCGAAGAGATAGTGAAATACAGGTGGTATGAATAAATATAAGCAGTAGCAACGGCACCAGAAAAGTGCTTTGCCCAGGACAGTAAACAAGCAGCGATAGCAGTATTTAGGAACAAGGCCTAGGGATCATACTTTCACTAGTGGACACTCTCAACTTTGATCACATAACAGAATAGATAAATGCATACTCTACACTCTCTTGTTGGATGATGAACACCACTAATTACGTAGGATTACACGAACCCTCAATGCCGGAGTTAACAAGCTCCACAATATTCAATGTTCATATTTAAATAACCTTAGAGTGCATGAAAGATCAACACGACTAAACCAAGTACTAACATAGCATGCACACTGTCACCTTCACACTATGTAGGAGGAATAGATCACATCAATACCATCATAGCAATAGTTAACTTCATAATCTACAAGAGATCACAATCATAGCCTACGCCAAGTACTAACACGGATGCACACACTGTCACCATTACACCGTGCAGGAGGAATAAACTACTTTAATAACATCACTAGAGTAGCACCTAGATGAATTGTGATACAAAACACATTGCAATCATAAAGAGATATAAATAAGCACTTCACTATGCCATTCATAACAGTGAATAAGTATTCTGTGAAATATAGCCTAAGAGACCCACACGGTGCACACACTGTCACCTTTACACACGTGGGAGAAGGAGTCTCCGGAGATCACATAAGTAAAATTCACTTGACTAGCATAACGACATCTAGATTACAAGCATCATCATATGAATCTCAATCATGTAAAGCAGCTCATGAGATTATTGTATTGAAGTACATAGGAGAGAGATGAACCACATAGCTACCGGTACAGCCCCGAGCCTCGATGGAGAACTACTCCCTCCTCATGGGAGACAGCAGCATTGATGGAGATGGCGGTGGTGTCGATGGAGGAGCCTTCCGGCGGCACTTCCCCGTCCCGGCGGCGTGCCGGAACAGAGACTCCTGTCCCCCAGATCTTGGCTTCGCGATGGCGGCGGCTCTGGATGGTTTCTCGTACCGTGGCTTTTTCGTCTCGAGGTTTTAGGTCCAAGGGCTTTATATAGGCGAAGAGGCGGCATCAGGAGGTTGAAGGGGCGCCGACACTATAGGGGGGCGCGGGCCCCCCCTTGGCCGCGCCGGCCTAGGGTTTGATGGGCCTGTGCCCCCTCTCTGGCGGTTCTCGTGTGTTCTGGATGCTTCCGGGCAAAATAGGAACCTGGGCGTTGATTTCGTCCAATTCCGAGAATATTTCGTTACTAGGATTTCTGAAACCAAAAACAGCAGAAAACAGCAACTGGCCCTTCGGCATCTCGTCAATAGGTTAGTTCCGGAAAACGCATAAATATGACATAAAGTATGCATAAAACATGTAGATATCATCAATAATGTGGCATGGAACATAAGAAATTATCGATACGTCGGAGACGTATCAGATGCTGAAACACCCCGCTGATGGGTCGCAGTGGAGGACAATCAATAGAGAGTTCCCGGACTTTGCAAATGACGCGAGGAACTTAAGGTTTGGTCTAAGTACAGATGGAATGGATCCTTTTGGGGAGCAGAGCTGCAGTCATAGCACCTGGCCTGTACCTCTATGTATATATAACCTTCCGCCTTGGTTGTGCATGAAGCGGAAGTTCATTATGATGATAGTGCTCATCCAAAGGGAATCAGTATCGTATGTAAATGGTTCAATCGATCACTAAGTTATCGTTGAATGTGTGGGAGACATTATGGATCTCCAGATCCCGCTATTGGTTATTGGTCGGAGAGGAGTCTCAACCATGTCTACATTGTTCACGAACCGTAGGGTGACACACTTAAGGTTTGATGTCGCTTTAAGTAGATATGGAATATGGAATGGAGTTCGAATGTTGTTCGGAGTCTCGGAAGGGATCCATGACATCACGAGGAGGTCCGGAATGGTCCGGAGAATAAGATTCATATATAGGAAGTCACTTTCCAAGTTTGGAAATGATCTGGTGCATTTATGGAAGGCGCTAGAATGTTCTAGAACCTTCCGGAAGAAATCACCATGGAAGGTGGAGTCCCGGTTGGACTCCACCAACCCTAACCAGCCAACCAAGAGGGAAGGTGGAGTCCATAGTGGACTCCACCATCTTGGTTGGCCAAGAAAGGGGGAAAAGGAGGAGTCCTTGTCCCCCTAGGTTTCATCCATATGGAAGTTTTTGAATTGGGGTCTAATTCGAACTTTTGGGGCAAACCCTAGGGATTCCACCTATATAATGAGGGAGAGAGGGAGGGCGCCAGCCACCCTTGGCCGCACCACCAAAGGGGCACCCAAGACGACGCCCCAAGCCTCCCCCTCTTCCAAACCCTAGCTACTCCCTCCTCCTTCTTCTCCCGCAGCGCTTACGGAGAAACCCTGCCGGAGATCTCCACCACCACCGACACCACGCCGTCGTGCTATCGGGATTCCGAGGAGGATCTACTACTTCCGCTGCCCGCTGGGATGGGGAGAAGGACGTCGTCATCAACACCGAACGTGTGACCGAGTATGGAGGTGCTGCCCGACTGTGGCACCGTCAAGATCTTCTATGCGCTTTTGAAAGCGGCAAGTGATCGACTACGGCAACAACGAGATCTAATCTTGTAGGCTTTGGAAATCTTCGAGGGTTAGTCTCATGATCTTCTCGTTGCTACCATCTTCTAGATTGGATCTTGTTTTGTTATTCGTTCTTGCGGCAGGAATTTTTTTGTTTTCTATGCTACGAATCCCATCAGTGGTATCAGAGTCGTGTCTATGCATAGATTGGTTGCACGAGTAGAACACAATGGATTTGTGGGCGTTGATGCTTTTGTTGTTTTTAGTTAGTGTACTTTGCATCTTGCGGGATGGTGGGATGAAGCGGCCCGGGCTAACTTTACATGACCGCGTTCATGAGACTTGCTCCACGCTCGACATGCAACTTGTATTGCATAAGTGGCTTTGCGGGTGTCTGTCTCTCTCACCATAGTGAAGATTCAATCTACTCTTTCTATTGACAACACTAGTATCACCGTTGTGGTTCATGTTCGTAGGTAGATTGGATCTTACTCGAAAACCCTAAACCACGTAAAATATGCAAACCAAATTAGAGGCGTCTAACCTGTTTTTGCAGGGTTTGGTGATGTGATATGGCCATGATGTGATGATGAATATGTATGAGATGATCATTATTGTATTGTGGCAACCAGCATGAGCCTTATGGTTGTCTTATATTTCATGTAGTAGTATTATTTCAAAGTAGTTGTAATAGTTGCTACATGTGGTGAACAACCATGAAGACGGCACCATGGACCTTGACGCTACGCCGACGATGATGGAGATCATGCCCGTTGATGATGGAGATCATGTCCGTGCTTTGGAGATGAAGATCAAAGGCGCAAAGACTAAAGGGCCATATCATATCACATTATGAATTGCATGTGATGTTAATCCTTTATGCATCTTATCTTGCTTAGATCACGACGGTAGCATTATAAGATGATCCCTCACATAAATATCAAGATAATAAAGTGTTCACCCCTCGTATGGACCGTTGCTACAGTTTGTCATTTTGAAGCATCTCGTGATGATTGGATGTGATAGATTCTACGTTCACATACAACGGGTGTAAGCCATGTTGCACACGCAGAAGTACTTGGGTTTGGTTGACGAGCCTAGCATGTACAGACATGGCCTCGGAACACAGGAATCCGAAAGGTTGAACACGAGTCATATGGATGATATGATCAACATGTTGATGTTCACCATTGAAGCTACATCATCTCACGTGATGATCGGTTTTGGTGTAGTGGATATGGATCGTGTGCCACCAAACAACTATGAGGGATGTTGTATTAAGTGGGAGTTCATTAGTAATTAGATTAAAACATGAATTAATTATCATGAACATAGTCTGAATAGTATTTTAAATTTGTAGAATTGGATCTGTTTTCTACCATGCGCTAGTCTTGTAATTGAGATAGAAATATTGTTAAGTCTGACAAGTAACTTTACGAACTGGTACTGTATTGTTAAAGAATCAAGAAATAATTAAGTCTTATTGCAAACTTTTAGTAAACCTCATATTGCTGATTCAAAGAACAATGGTTTCAATTAGTACCTAAAATCATCTTGTCTCCGTTCAAATCCGTTTGAAAAGTAAGGAGCTGGAAATTTAGTTTTCAGAAATAAGTGAGGTATAAGATATATTTGATATTTTAGACCTTATTGCAAGATGATAGAATATAATCTAGTGAGACTACATAAACTCATAAGTTTTATGGGAATGTACAAAGGTTGAAGACACTGGGCGTCCCGATCCTCCAACTATTTGGGCACTAACGATATTCACATATCCATGAAGTGATCATCCTTAGTATGCACCGTTGCTAAGACTCGTCGTTTCGAAGCATCACGTGATGATCGAGTGTTATAGATTCTACGTATGCATACAACGGGTGCAAGCCAGATTTGCACAAGCTAATACTAAGGTTAAACTTTACGAGCCTAGCATGTATAGACATGGTCTCAGAAAGTTGTCATGATTTGATGGATAAAAATTATGAGTGAAACACATTAAAAGGTTACTAATAGTGAAATCCGGAACACTTGTCATATGATGATCAAACTTCAAAGTAAGAACCTCAAGGTTAATTGTATTTGACCAACAAACCTTGAAGTTATTGATGTTGAAGTGTTTTTTTGAATAATGAGGAAAGCTAAAAGAGAAACTAGAAAAGATTTTTGGCAAGAAGAAAGAAAAGACTAGAAAGTCTAGCTCAGGTGTATATAGATGATATACATGTTATGAATGTATTCCTAGTTTGGTCACACAATGAAATTTTTGGGTATTTGTACCATATTGGTTGGTATGAAGTGTCATACAAAACAACGCAATACAAGAATACAATGGCCTAAGTGGCTGACAAGGAATATGATAGGAATGCACGTCTGGAACAAAAATAAAGTATTATTATGTTCGTCGTTGGCATTCTATCTAGCCCTTCCAGATTTATAATAAAGAACTTCATAATTGTTGTTTGGTTCTGGTCAAATGAAAACAATGAGTTGTTCAAATTTTGACAGTATTCCATGTACGATGGATAAGTTATTATAAATCTTTATGGTGAAACACACATGCATAACACTGACGCTAAAATACCATAAGGCAAATAATTTGAATTCCACTTATTTGTGGAACCGCCATTTAGGTCATGTTAGAAAGGAACGCATGAAGAAACTCCATGCAAATGGATTTTTGGAGTCATTTGATTTTTGAATCGTTTGGCGCTTGCAAATCTTTTCTAAAGAGAATGACTGAAATACCGTTCATAGGCCAAGAGTTGAACAGGCAACTAACTTGGTGGAAACATACATGATGATGTATGAGGTTCACTGGGCATAGTTGTGTGCGGGAGATTTTTCTACTTCATGAAAACTTCCAACAATGAATTGAGTATCTATATGTGGATATATTTATTCGATAAGGAAGAAGTTTGAAACATTTGAATGTATTCAAATAAATTTCAGCATGAAGTGGAAATCGTCGTAATAGAAAAGTCAAATATCTATGATTGGATCATGGTGAAAATATTTGAATTACGAGTTTTAGCGAACATATAAGAGAGTTATAAAATTGTTCTACAACTCATGTTTCTTGGAGTACCATAGTGATGATGGAGTATCTGAGAGACGTATCCAAACCTTGTTGGGTTAATGATGAGATAAAACAAAATGACGCCATTATAGTTTTGTGGATTATGCTTTAGAGACTACCGCTTTTACACTAAATAGAGCATCATCATAATCCGTTGAAATGACACCATATGACTTATGGCATGGGTATAAACCCTAATAGTCCTTTCTTAAATTTTGGTATGCACATCATAAGTAAATAAGTTTAAAATCAAAATCAGATGAATGTCTTTGTTGGTTATCCCAGAAAACAAATTGGGAATTCTTTCCATTGTGAAGTAAAAGACAAAAGTTTTTGTTAATGTTACTTGCTTATTTCCAAGAAATTGTTTTCTAGTGAAGTATTTGAGTGGGAGGACAATAGAACTTGATAAGGTTTATGAACCTGAGCATAATGATCAGAGTAGCGCAGCATCGGAAATGGTTCCGGAAGCGGCCACAACGATCATGGCTCCCATTGACAAGGGATTAACTTATCAATGCCTACAAGTTGTAGACTAGGATTTAGTTGGAAGTAGAGGGCAAGTAGATCTCGAGGGTTTCAGCCGAAAAGTACTCGACGATTAAGAAACTAGGGTTTGTGTGAAACAATGAATCGATCCTTTCTTTGCCCTCGACTCCCCCTTATATAGGAGGCGGAGCCGAGGGATTCGTAGTACACAAGTTACAGAGTCCGGGAAGGTTTCTGACCCGTCCCGTAATAATTACAAGTTGATATTTCTACTAAAATTCTATCTTTCCTTAATACTAATTGGGCTTCCGGGCTTCATATTCTTTGACTCGTGGACCTTCATCAAACCCCGGGTACCATCTTCGGCAGGCCCATTGGGGATGCCTATGTCAGTAGCCCCTGAGATTTTGCTTGAATCGAAGAATCAGGGAAAATCTCAAACTTTATAATCATTAAACAACCTTTCAAACCATCATATCTCTTTAGATAGATGTTTATATATTGTACAGGGATAATGGTAATTGGGGCTAGTTCATCTGACGGATCAGGTACTAGTTAACTGCTCTAGTGGCAATCCGCAAAAACCTACTTCAAGATCACGTCCCTGGACATGATCTCGGGATACTGGTGTTAACTCGACATGCGCCGCTTAAGGTCTTACTATTTGTCGAGTCCCAGTCATGTTTTATCGGGTACCTAACGCGTCCGTTAGGATTTTTCTTCGTATTTGTTGATACGGAAAAAAGTAGCAAACCGCCGGAGCTTGGAGTAGCCGCGGAGGAGGAGGCCGGTTGGCGAGGAAGAGGTCCGGGAGAGCCTCGGCGCTCTCTCCGCGGCCGCACGTGACCGAGCACACGACGCTACGCGTGTCGACCTCGGCGCTCTCGCCGCTGCTGGACACGACGCTGCGGGTGTCAGTGTCGGTGTGCTTGCCGCGGCCATCTACGGTCGTGAGCTCCGCGCACGTTCTGCTGCCGAGCGCCTCCTGGCCGCGGGTGCTCCAAGCAGCCAAGTCGCCGCGAGCGCTCGTCCGGATGACACCGTTGGGCGTAGTCGAGCGGGATGACACCGTTTGAGCATGAGGGGTGCGCCGCCGAGTGTTAGGGTCGAGAAATAGAGAGAAGAGCGACAGGAGGAGGGAGAACGCCGGGTCCGTAGCCGTGGCGCCGCGACATCGAGGAGGAGTGCCGAGTCCGTGGAAGTGCCGCCGCGACATAGAGTTAGGGTCGAGAAATAGAGAGAAGAGCGAGAGGAGGAGGGGGAACGCCGAGTCCGTGGCCGTGGCGCCGCGACATCGAGGAGGAGTGCCGAGTCCGTGGCGGTGCCGCCGCGACATAGAGTTAGGGCTGAGAAATAGAGAGAAGAGCGAGAGGAGGAGGAGGAGCACCGAGTGTTAGGGTTAGGGTCGAGAAAAAGAGAGAAGAGCGAGAGGAGGAGGGGGAACACCGAGTCCGTGGCCATGGCGGTCCGTTAGGGTTTTTTGCTTTCTTCATTTCAATTGTTATCCATCTAGCAATCTGTTATATGATCATGACATGATGAATGAAATATAATTGCTTTCTTAATTTTGTAGTGACATTGAGGTATGGTGGATGACACCTTCGTCCGAGATGAGGAGGGGAAGAAGCGGTGCAGAAATTGATCTATGAGGGTGCCCGTGGTACGGAACCCGATGGAGATGACAGCAACAAGTTCGAAGACTTTCTGAATGATTTCGGCGAGGGACTTGAGTCTGAACAAATTAGAAGAGACAACGAAGTGTCCATAACAAACTCCAGCGAGGTGTATATTTATGTATCAATTAGTCTATGTTCATCCCTAGATGCATTCATTTATTTGTATTGCACTTATTAAAGAAAATATTTTCTTTTAGCCTTCTGCATCATCGATCAAGTCTGTTAAAACAAAACGAGGCCCGACGAGAGTGTTAAAGGGCGAGGGCAGGTTAGCCCTCACGGCATTTAAGGCTAATGGTGAACCGGAGCATCCCAAAGAGCACTGCCGCACATTTACAAATCAAGCCGGAGTTCTTTTTAGGGACCATGTTCCGATCAGCATTCAAGAGTGGAATAAGCCAAAGAAAGCGGGGACTGAAGCTAGTTATGTCAACGACGCGATGAATTTTTTTCTTTGGGATAGTCTACTGACATGATTCAGCCTACCGGAAGACATGACGGAAGGCCAGAAGAATAAAGTCAAGGAATGGACATGGAAGAAGATGGCCATACAATTCCAGACCTGGAAGAAAAATTTATGGGACAAATATAAGAATGAAGATCCAGTATTCGATGATAATCTAGTGAAGATAAAAGATCACTGGCCCGCATTTAAGAAGTATAAGCAATCGTCTACTTTTGTGTCCCGATCGGTCACAAATACGAAAAATGCTTCAAAGAAGAAGCTTTGGCATCATTTGGGTCAGGTGGCTACAAGACTGCCATTCCGAAGTGGACAACGTTTGAAAATAAACTGATGAATGCAGGAATCACTCCACATACATGGGACTGGCCCGAACGGTCCAAGTTCTGGTTGTTCGCGCATGGGGCATGGTTGGACCCAAAGACAGGGTTGATCGTTGCGCAGGGAAAATGGAAGGAAAAAATTGAGGCAATCGTACCGAAGCTTGTAGATGCAATTGACAAGGTTGGAAAGGGAGAGTACATTCCCGATAGAGAGAATGACGAGCTGACACTGGCTCTGGGGAATCCTGAACACGTTGGACGGGTACGAGCTCGCCCAGGTCTCACCCTGAAGGAAGCGTGGCCGGACAGCGCTGACACTTATAGAAGCCATTCGCGAATGAAGAAGAAGGACGCCGACACGTTAACGAAATTGTTAAATAGGGTGGAGGCGCTTGAGAAAAATCAAAGGGCACCTGATCAGCCGCTGTTTCTACATGATCCACATGCCGATGCTGCCCCATCTTAGCGAAGAAGCAGTGTCGGTTCCTCGCATCTTAACGGATGTGGAGGAAGCTACCCCATGGATTATGTCACGGAGAAGACAGATTATGAGCTACATATGTTATTCAGGACCGCGTCCGTTAAGGTGGCAGTCGGCTATGTGTACCCAAGTGAAGATGGAGCAACACACCATCATATGCCCATTCCACCTGGCTGTGTTCATGTCGGGGTGGATGAAGTTGTTCCGGGTTTTGAAACAGTGGAGCTTGATATTCCTAGAGGCGACGATGAGAGGACACTGGCCGATGTCAAACACGGTTTCTCCCTATGGCCGAAGAAGTACATCGTCCTTTTGCAAAGGCCACCGACTCCTCCACATGAGCAACAAATGCCATTGACTCCTCCTGGTATCAGTCCTCGTGAGCAGCCAAGTCCACACCTACCTGAGAGGGACCCCAGCGTGAGTCCACCATCTCGAGATCCTCCGCGTAAGATAGCGCCCGTTAAGCGGAACGGTACGCCGCCTAGGAAGAGATCTAGAAAGGAGAAACCACAACCGCCCATTGAGAAGTTACCTTGGGAAAAAAGTAAAGAGGAAAACAGGGAAACCGTTGAGTCCGAGCTGAAAGCATTTTTTGCACCGAAAGTGCTAGAGATACCTTTTGAGAAGACACTAGATCCGGTGAAAGTTGTGCGTACCATTGAGAATCTATATGACCTTGTACCATTGCCGCCATCTGACTATAGGCGTTCTATTGAAAGGTCGTATGACAAGATGATCGAGGCGACAAAACCCGTTCAATCGGGTGTCAAGGAGATAAAAGGGATACACCAAGTCTACCAGCTCAGACAACAACCCGTTCAATCGGTCCCCCCTCTGAAGGTGTTTGACGGGAAGACCGTTCAAAGTTCTCTACAAAACACAACCGATTACGCCTTCGCTGAACGAGCATATCAATTTGTTCAAGGGAAAGATTTGGTCGAGAATCTCAGGAAGCTACCAACACGTATGCGTAACTTGCATTCGTGGTACCTTAATGCCTCAAAGGGAGGGACCGAGACTATCATGGTGCGAGTTAGGGAAGAGCACTACTTCCAGGAATACTGTGTGAACGTTGACTTCAACGAGCTTTTCCAGTTATACAATCTCCGGGCCCTCGACAAATCTATCATCAGTTGCTATTGTTTGTAAGTGATTTATTTAATTTGACAAGTCTTTAGCTCAGCTCGTTCATTGTCTGCAGATTATAATCTTTTTTGCGCTATATTATGCAGATCGAAGATGCTCGAATGCAAAAGGGACGAAATCACGAACATTGGGTTCATTGACCCGGACACAATGCATGTTAGAACCATAGAAGAACCCCTCTATAACAAGGATACACCGGAGACTTTGCTAAGGTTTTTGAAGCGACAACGTGACAAAAGGCTAATAATTTGGCCTTACAACTTCCAGCGTCTTATAACACATTATATTTTGCTCACCGTATGTCAAAATTTTAACTGATGACTTATATATATGACACTACATATTTAAACGTGCATAGGTTTCACTTTATTCTTCTCGTCATCAAAATGTACGATGGAGAAGTTGAAGTCTTTGACTCACTAAGCAAAAATTCAGAACTATACAAGTCTTGTTTTCTTATGCTCAGAAGGTAATTTCAATTCTTATCGGTTTGTTTCGTTAGTTTCCTGCTATCAACTAATTGATAACTCTTTTATGCATTTTCTTTTATCAGGCATTGTATGGGAAACTTTCATCAAGGAAGATAAGTCTCATGAATGGCAACCGAAGCTGCGATGGTGTACGAAAGTAAGTAGTACTACCTAGGTCCACACACATTTATCATACTTGACTATTGTTTGATTGAATTATATTCTTGTAAAGAAATGCCCGCAACAACCACAAGGGACTGATCTCTGTGGATACTACGTTTGCGAGTACATACACAGAATTGTCAGCGAGAGAACGAATAAAGAAAGAAATGAAGAGGTACAAAAACAATATTCACAAATTTATGTTCTTATCATAAGTTGTGCTGAGTTTCAGTAATAGTTGTTTGATTGTGATTTGATATATATATATATATACACACACACACACACATAGCTCATGTATTCATTTGTATCTTATTCTTTTATAGTTGGCAAGAAAGCGGAACAAGCTCTTAATCGAGGACCGCTTCATAGCAATAGGCGAGGAATTGGCGGGATTTTTCCTTCAGGACGTCTTACCACCATTCGCAGAGTACCACTATGAATGAAGATGTACATGTTACATATAGTTTGAGTCGGAGAGTACCACTATGCTACATGTAATAGACATATATAGAGTACGCACTCGGAGAGTACCACTATGCATAAAGATCGATCTTCATGCATGTACTACTTAATTTGCGATCTTATGCAATTACATGTGTGTTATATAATATGCACCAACTTGATATGCATCACCTTGATCTTCATGTACTACCTAAACCCAAACGCGTTTTTGGTGCATCGACGCGATATGAAAGCTCCGATACCCCTAAACCCCTCCAAAAACCCTAAACCCTGTATTCTCTGCCGCGGCAGAGATTCATGCATTTTCTCTGCCGCAGGTGACAACCTTTGGTACCGGTTCGTATTACAAACCGGTATCAAAGCTCCATGGCCCGGAGCTCTCCTGGTGGCCCACGTGGAGGCCCCTTTAATACCAGTTCGTAAGGAACCGATACGAAAGGGGAGGGGGGGGGGGGGGGGGCTTTTGTACCGGATGTTTTATACCGGTTGCAAAACCGGTACGAATGGCCATCTAGAACCGGTACGAATGGACGTTTCTCCACTAGTGAGATGGTACTAGTATAACAAAAAGAATCACAACTACTATAGTGTGTACAAAACAATACAAACAATTACTGATTAGCTCTACATGCTACTTATTTCCTGCAATTGCTCATAATTCAATTTTGAAGCACATGTATGACAATAACAATCTCAGAAATGCACTTTTGATCTTGGATGCTTATGCTCCTGCTACCGGAAAATATATTTTAAAATACCAAAAAAAAAATCAAAAAAAATTCACATGTGTATGCCAACATTCTATGTGCACAGGTCAAGTTAGGTGAAAAAACGATTTTTTTTTTTGTGTCTATAAAAAGGGGAAGGAAATATCTCGTGGAGAGTTTATTTTTAGCACCAAATATTGTCCTTTTTACACATGCCACAAAAATGTCATTTTTCTGTGAAACAACTTTGCAAACACATAGAACATCAAGATGTATGCGCGATATTTTGTCTGATTTTTTTTGACATCTTGTAATGTGTTTAAAATTCATTTTAAAAACCATGAGCATATGCTCCCAGGTGAAAAAAACGCCCTGTGACCTCTTTACTCGTATTATGTACCTTTGGTGCACTGAATCACACCAGAATGGACGGCCTGTCCTCTCCTCTAGTACAACGGATCCAGGGCATCATCTTGTTTCTTCTTCATTTGCTGCGCTAAGACAAACAACAGCATAAACATGTAATGAACACATTTGAGCCTGTGAAATGCCATGCCTATCGTGGCACTTTCCGTCGGTGCCGTGCAGCTGGAATCGGAATCGATGGCTCAAGGCCCACAGCTGCAGCAGCCAATCAGCAATCATCTCCCATTAAAGCGCATACCATTACTTCTTCCCGATGATAGTAGGCACACCGTAATAAACAGGAGATGCGCCGATCATAAGCGGAAGCCTGCAAGCACGCCTAGCTTCACTTATATGCGAAGCTATTCGCCTGTGCCTGCAATTGCAGCAATTACTACTGCCATTTATCTCTGCTCTCTGCTGCTGCTTCTTACCTCGTCGTGTACCTTTTCGTCTTGGCCTATCATCATCCTTTGCAGCAACGGTCATGGACTCAAATTCTTGTGTTAGTGGGCGGCAACATTTAGGGCAATTCTTGGCGGCCTTAAAATTTTCTTGCAACCATGAATTGAGCAATGCTTTACTAAATCGATCGATATCTTTATCCGAGACGTCCCAGAGATTTGCAATGACGGAAGGAGAACCAGCAAATAAATAAGATAAAGGTGCCCCTTGAGGAGCATAAGCTCCTTTGCAATGAAGTGTCCCACTACTGCAACCCATAAGGAGAGCAGCTGCGCAGTTATCTAACTTCTCAATTTCCTTTCCAGAGACATACTGACTTCCTGCAACATTGTTCCAGATTGGCCATGTTAGTACAGCAGGTACCTACCTGAGCTACCAGTTTTTAACAAGTATCTGAATAGTGAACTTACTTCTTAGTGGTTGGAGTTCATATTCCTAGACAGTAATAGCATGAACTTGAGACATTAGTTTGTACTAGCATCACAAGCAGTAGTTTCTACAGATACATATGCCACTACTACTGTAAGTGATAAGTTTTATAGCCTAAAAGTATGGTGCCATCTAGTTAATGTTGCCGTGGAAGTTCTCAATGAAGCTGGGTGAGCATTTTGTACTAATTAAATTCACAAGGGTAGCTATGCCGATAGCAGATTGTAATAGACAATTGGAGTGTTTTTAGCAAGTGCTATTTGTATCCTGCAAGGTGGATATTATGGTACTAGTGCACAACACTTAGATAGCTTCAAAGGCTGAAGCTGTCCAAGTACAAATGACTCCGACATAAGCACAGTATGCAAAAGTCAACAAAATGAAAAAAAAAAACTATCAGAATCTATATCCATAGTGCATTACCACTTCCATGTCCAAAGTAGAGAAAAAGATCATGATTCCTCAGGGCCAAGACGAGCTCTTCAGCTGTTGGAGCATCCCCAGCATTTCCCTGCATGCCATCGATGCATCACAATTATATGCTGGTGATTGTTTTAAGAATAATCCAAATTTATCCTTTAACAAAGCTTGCATCTTTCTTGGATTCATGGCCTAGCCATTTTTATTTATCATTTCTGGAGTGTAAAGATAGCAGTAAGTTTACCACTTCTGCATGCCAAACCACGTTTTGTTTTATACAACACATGTAGTAGAAATCTTCTTTTGCAATATACACAGTGAGAAAAAGGTTGTTTGAACAAAGAGTAAGCAAATCATCATTACCTTCCACTCATAGTTTCTAAACAACTGATAAAATTCTTCTTGTGTTCTGATCAAATCACCACTAGGATTCAACAGATAGAATGCATCAAAAGGGTCAATAACAGGAAAAGGAGGGGCCATGGCACTGGCATCTTTGTGATGATTAGTGCTTCTAGTCAATGCTAGAAAGATGCTTCTCATTGATGGCATGCGGTATATTTCTTGATTCCTTAAAGCAGGCAAGTTCTCCCAAGGAAGCATCTGCATTCAGCCATTTTACGTAGAGCTTAAAGAAGATAATATATGATGGGTATCGTAAAAAGCTGCTATTGGCAATATTGTTAGACAAACAATACAAGAAATCTAGCAGTACAACCTATCCTTTTGAGAATGATGCAGTAACTTCAAGCAGAGAGTATGGTGTTGTACCCAAGCAACATACATGCTAAGATGACTAAGCTTTACCTATGGAAGATCTAGCCTTACAGTGTTAATTTCATGCATTGTTTAATTATTTATCACAAAAATAAATAACATTAGAGCACGTCAGGCTAGATGCAGATGACACAGCATTTACCGTAATTATCCCTTCCAGCAGCTAATCAGTAAAGCAGAACATCCATCAAAACTTATAACGCAGAGCTAAAAAGACCTTTTTAATAACAGAAGAAATAGACAGAAACAAAGATATCATGTTACTCACCTGCACATCACTATCCAGGACTAAAATGACCGGATTTCTATCAACTGGCTCAGATAGCTCATCCACTATACCATTGCATAAATGCTCGAGGGTCACCAGAGCTTCAGCATCAGTCTGGCAAGAGATGGCTCTAAGTCTATCTCTTCCGCAACACCCTCCCTTGCCAAAGAAACTTCTATATGATATAAGTTGAGAAACACATTCTTTCAATTCATCCACTGATGCAACCCCACCAAGGATGACCTTCATGAGTGCTGGATCTACTTCAAGTTTAAATTCTGACTGCAGACCAGTGATTAGATTTTCCAGCACAGCCTCGCTATGTTGGTCAGCTAATTGGTGGCCCAGGAGAAGGCATTTCCAGGGTCCTAGCCACAATTCTTCAATGTTTCTGTTCAAAAGCATAAACAAGATATCAGAACAAAGGAAAAACGATTATTGAAATATAAACTTATCATAACGACACAAATTTTTAACAATGTATTGAGCAAGATATCTAGAGTATCATTGTGAAATATTTACAGCTTTACGCATAATAGACAGAAGAAAATTTACTCCAATATCTCATTAAGGTCATCATTGAGCTTCATTCTATCTGTCCACCACCTTATGGCGTTTGCTTGTCCATCCTTTGGAATGTGGGTCGCACCAGAGAGGGATCTAAAGTTATCCTCAAGTAGTTTTTTGAAAGTTGGAGCTACATAGTCTATTATAGTGTAGCTCCAAGGGCACTTCCATTTCTTATCTGATGTTCTAGTTGGATTATCCAGTTCTTTGATAGAAGAGTCCCCATTCTCTGCTTCTGTCAAAAAATAAACATGTGAATAAAAAGTGTGGAACTCAATATCATCTTATAGTACAGTATGAAATCACAACAGGAAATCTACACACCTTTCGAAATAGGATCCACTGGTAGAAGCATCGTGGTAGGCTTGTTTGTTGAATCAAACCTTGAGATCAACATCCAAGCAGGAAAAGGGGAAGGGAGAAAAAGTGTTTCCCCAAAAAGATTCACAATATCACCTCCAAGCATACTAATGCACACAGTTGGTACATCAGGAAGTTCATGGAAGAATTCAATTACATGCTTTTCAAGATGTTCCATGTCTGCCGATGAAAACCTAAAATAGAAGTTGTAGTCTAATTATGAATGTACATACAGCATATGAAACAATAAATAAGCAAAATAAGTATTTGAAAGTTTAAACCTTAGAAACTTTGGAACCTCATCTGTTTTGTCTGCGAAATCTCCAGTGACACCCTAAAAACGTAAAGGGGAAATTATTAGAGAAAATGATGAGTGCTACTCCCTCCGATCCATATTAGTTGCCGTTAATATAGATGTATGTTGACACATTTTAGTTCTAGATACATCCATATTAGCGACAAGCAATATGAATCAGAGAGAGTACTACTTTAATCCGGGTGTGAACTTAGAATGGTACAAACCTTTGTTTCTGTTTTTCTGGGCAATGCTTGTAAGCTTGCAAGGTAATGGAAATTGAGATAAGTTCCAACAGAATTTTGGTGAAAGTATGCGGCCCAATGATTCAAAGAGAGAGATCCCTTGAAATACAAAGGTAATCGGACCGTGGAATCTATCGCTGATAGTAAGAATATGCATGTAAGTAGCCTGCAAACCTGCAACAGGGGAGTCTTCAGCAGCAACTCACAAAAAGGTAGAATAGATATACGCACTAAGCATTTAAAATTACAAGAGCACATGACTGAAGGATCAAAGACCTCCTGGAGAAGTGAAGGACTCTCTCTGGATAGCACAAAAGCTTTTAGCAACCATGAAACAACATCAGACATTTGTACACTACAGAAGCTGCAGCAACCATCCCTGCAAATAGTGATGAAATCATGAAAGTTATAGCAAGGGTCGTGAAATGCTACATTAAGAATGTTCTGCATGTGAAATGCACAACCGGGAGTTGATGAGACAAACCTTGACTGTTCTGAAAGGAAACCCTTCAGCAAAAAGGAACTCATACTACATAGTATTTCTGCACGCTCTAAAGAAAGAAAATCACCAGTATTTTGATTCATGATCAGTTCAATTAAATAAGGTCCATATGTTCTATAATAACCTTGAGGAAGAGATCTGAAATACAACAATGATATGCACTGCCAGTAGATACTATGAACTTCATGAGCTCTATGTTTTCCACCCTGAGCTCCCAAGGTTCTTGCTGCAGTAGGCAACACATCAGGACGAACAATATGAAAGAATTAAGAAACTTAACTAAGTAACACATATTGATTTGAGACATTAACAGAACATAAACAAAAAAAATAGTACCTGTTTTTAACAGAAGCGACACAAGATGGCGTCGGCGAATGCAGTCTTCTCTGAACTGCAGTATATTCGCAATGCACTCAAAATTGAGTGAATTAACAAAAAGGCAGCTCCAACATCCAAACATATTGCATATGCCATCTCTGTTGCGGTCAACACCATGAAGAGAACGGTTTAGCTTCCCACAGACCAAACCACCTGTGGACAATTCGTTGTTCCAATATATCTCATTTTTGCTATTCAGTTCAGCCAAGTCTTTTTCACTTTTCACATGAGCAGTTCGCTTACTAGATCGGGTTGTTCTAGTCTTTGCATGAGCTGACACATTCTGTTCTTTAGCTAAACGTAACGAAGTTCTAGATGCTCTCTTAACTTTAACATCCAATGGTGGAGCAATTTCGGCACTCTTCAAGTTTTCTTCAGATTTTAATGCCATGAGTACATCGTACTGGTCAACAGGTACCTGACTGAACAACAAACAAGGAGTACATGTAGGTAACACTCCATCCTTGGCTGCTAAGGGTTCTTTCCCATGATCACAAGCTCCACGCTTGGTTTCTGCAATAGAATCTTTGATGCATAACATACAACTAGTATTAAGTTTATCACAGGAGCCAGCAGAACCAGAGTTATTCAATTTCTCCACGGCAGATTGGTACATGCCTAAAGCACTAGACAAATTGTCTGTTGACTGCTTCTGCAAGTCTTTCTCAAAGAGATTCCAAAACAAATCTCCAGCTTGCACATCAACTGATATCTGCAGAGTCAACTTGCATGTCTTGCATGAAATGAATTCATCATTTTCTGCAAGGAGGTCCTTAGCATATTTAAGTTCACCCTCAGCGGCATCCCATAGTTGTCTCTTGTGGTATAGTTTACCTAAAACATGAGACAGAGTGGACAGATGAACAGAAATAACAATGAAGTAATAGATAGATCATTAATAGATGTACGTACCTAACACTGATGTAAAGACAACAGCAAAAATTGGTAATCCTTGGAAACATGATATCTCCTTTCCTGTCCGTAATAAAACTTCTGCTTCGGCACCATCGCCAACCAATTCATGCATCACAGCAACCTGAGTACATCGTGAAAAAGCATGAATAATATGAGAATGCCTGTAGCCTACTTGAGGCCAGGTTTTATACTATGGAAATGATTGTGGTACTGCCAACAGCCAGAGCAGTGTCAACACAAGACATCGCTCATAGGTAGGTTGGACTCATGTTACCATGTGATAGATTGCTGCGGTGGTACACATATTCCACCAACTCCTTCAATCATTTTGCTGGCACTGAAATTAACGCATACCACACTATTGCCATACCTGTAATATGCTCTCAAGATAACATCTAAGTACATTCCATGGGGTAAGGAAAGTATCTCTCATGCTGCTTGGCCTGGTGCAGTCTGGCCAGATTTCAGCCATCGTTGGTCCCCATGCTTCAAGTGAAATAAAGCCTTGCCCACCAGAACATTGGCTTTCCCCACTTACAAACTTGCCCAAATTAAATTTGAACTTCTTTTTTAGGAGCTTCTTGCGCAATTGGAGGGCTTCTCTTCCATATGAAATGGCCTGCAAAATACAACAAAGGGTGTTCTAGTTACAGGGAGGCTAAACTATAGAGCAGCTCCACATCATTGAAATTTCATAATAACTGGAGATTTTCCACCAAGGTAAATTGATGAGAGAGAAACAGATTACCTGGAGAACTTGTCCTCTTGACAGAAGTCTTTCTGACAAATCATAGTACATGCAGCCAGCTAGATGGGTTGATTGATTACTCAAAGGACCCTGCAAAATCAAACAATACAATATGCATCAAAAAACGAAAAGACAATGCATACTACATTACAGCAATGCAAGTAACAGAGCTTACTTCAGAAACCAGAGATGATGCAACTTTATCAATCTCATCAACACTAGCATTGAAACCAAACAGATTTCCAAAGGAGTGTTCACATAATTGAGAAAAGAATTCAACAGGCCACAACCGCTGAAGAAACATAGTAAGAGAAGGATAATCTTCTTTGAAACAGTTTCTCCAAAATATTGTATTGTGGCAATCAACACCAAGATGCTGTGCCACATAAGAAACAAATTTCTGGTCCATTGGGAGATGACAGCATGCATGATTAAGGCGCCCGCTGATAAATAACATGGAGAATAACTTTTCTAGGGGTAAGTTTTCTTGCTTCCATATCATTATGATAAGCTTGCATAGCTCAAACTGAAGCTCAAAGCAGCCCTGATATAAAGTAAAAGCACATAATTATCTTGCTAAAATCCAGCAGTTGCACCTTATCGAACCTAATAGTTTTTAGCATGGCCTTACCTTCATCGCCAACAAATCAACCAGGGAACAAAGAAGTGGTACAAGAGTTTCTGATTGCTGCTGAAAGATCACACCAGGAAAACAATGATGCAAAGTACCCATCTTTGACCACAAGCCAACAACACTCCTAGCACTATCAAAGATTACCTATTCGAAAAAAAAACAAAAAAAACTATAAGCAAACAAAGCAAAGGCATGTTATAGCTAATATACAAGTGACTGTACAAGCAATTCATATGAAGCAGTTACCTTGCCGCCATGATTGGCTTCCTGGGCACAATGTGCATGCAGGCAATATGCAATAGCCAATTCATGGATCACAATTGTATTGCCTCGAGATGAATTTAGTAAGACGCCTCGCTGGTTTGATGCAAGAAAATGAATCTTAGATATCCCTTGTGGTATACATGAGAAACAGGACAGGAAGAGGACAGCAGGGAGGGGAGGGGGCTTACCAGTAAAGATATGGCTTCAGACAAGGACTCAAGGCAGCTGCTTATGTTTTGCACCCCAGATGCACGGAGTATATGTGCCTTCCTAACTAAAACCTTTGATCTGTCCAGATAATATTCTTTTGAACAATATATTTCATTCAAAAGAACATCTATTATTCTATTTTGCATGTTTGCACAGAGCATGGTCACACGGGATTCCGTTGCTCCATATGCTAATAATTCCTGCAAAAACCAAAGCACGTCAAAAGCACTTCACATCAGAATGAGATCAAAATACAGATACACCATTGTTAATCTTAACAAAACAGAATCTGTTACCTGCTCTACGATTAAGCCTATGAACTTCATTGGCAAGGGAGGCAAGCATCCCATAAGAGAGTGATACAAAAGAGGAGCGCTATCCACACATTGGCCATCTTTAAGATCTTTAAGCGTTATCTAAAGTTTGCATAAAAAAAATCAAACCACATCAACAAAGTGTTTGAAGCGGGATAGTTTCTCTAGTTTTTTAATGATAATACCTCCACCCATAACTTGATCAGAACCAAATAGCTTTTATGATAATCAGATGTGTCACTATAAACAAGCGATTCGGACAGGCTCTTCACAACAATACCAGGTATCGCTTTTGATCCACATCTATGGAGAACCTTAGTCACATTTGCTATCCTTGCAAATACACCTGCAATGATATCCTTTGGTAGATCCTCAGTAATGATGTGACCTTCCGTTATTGCTGATAGTCTACAGCTAGAAAGTCTGGCGTATGCCCATGTTGTTTGGCAGCATAGTTCTAATGCCTTTGGTGCCTGAAACAGTTCCAATGGTCAACCGTATAAAAGTCCATAGTAAAAAAGCAAATTTAAGTAATAGACCAGCACCCCAGAAGGGTACCTCTTCAAGATGTCCAATATTATAAAGTGCCACACCAATGTTCGACATAGAAGTGGTTAAAGAAATGAGCTCATCAATCTTTATCCATGTACTTGAAATGGCACAATTGATAGAAGACAGGCTCTTCTAGATTATGAAAGCAAAATGCATCAGTAAGAATGATAGGAGTATTAGAAAATAGTAAATCGGTAATTTAAGAATCAATTCTCCACAAATGGGACTGGTATAGGAAAATACGCAAAAAAGTTTGTTCATAATAATTTATACATGCAACAAAATGATGATGCTCAGAAGTGATGCAATAACAAGCTAAATGCATGTAATAGTACCCAGTTGTAAATGACTAAATGGTCTTCTGTTCAACTAATAAGATTCAGTATAAGTATAGGACAAGCGACTTAAGTACCTGGATAGCCTCGTTGGTCACAAAGGAAATTTTGACCGCTGAAACCAGGGTTTTCAGTAATGTTACACGTTGTTTATCCAATCTCTCCTTCTCTTCTTTAGACCTTTTGGTACAACTGTTACAGCACAAGAAAAAAAGAGCAGATTGCAAAATCAGAAATCACTCGCTTGTTAATACTTATGATTTTATGAGGGCTTTACCTATAAGCAACAAAGCTGGAATCAATGAATTGGTCCAGTGCCATTAAGACACAAGTCATGTTTCCCAAATTGGGAATTGTTTTTCCTTTACAGAAGTTCTCCCAAACTACATTTGTATGCTGCAATAATAGTATCTTGCAAAGAAACTCCAAAGAATCAAGATACGCCACAAAATAAATATGCTCATGTGACTGAGAATAACTATAAGTGTGTTTCTTATTGGGATGTCCAGCGTCTGTTGGACGATTTGCATGCTTCCCCAAACTATCACGTTGATTGGATTTGCCATTGTTGACACAGAAAATCCTTGCTAGTTTGTCAAGTGCAGTGTTCAAAGTTTGTAGATTCTTTTCATTCTTGAGAAAATTCACCGTCATAGTCAGGTGATCTTCGCTTTCTATTTGCTGTGTACTGAAGTGTAATGCGGTAGCATAGAGATGAAGAACTGAGGCGATGGGCACGGAAATCTATAATTTGCAAGAAAATAAATTAGTCAAAAATAACAATGGCATTGTATGGTATGCATTAACATCAAGGAATGCTAAAAAACAGTGCAGAATGTACCTCGGGAAAATAACCACCTTGTAAAAGTAATTCTGAAGCACCAGCATGTACACCTTGTAAAAGTAGTTCTGAAGCATCAGAATGTACATTCCTATTTGAAGATAGAAAGCTCCGAAAAAAATACGCTACAAATTCCAGTAACTCGTTTACAGCTTTCGGTGAGTCATCCTGGAAATGTTTACACGGTATTACAACAGTTAACAATGTATTTTTGGTGAAAAAACTCATTGTCTTGTAATTTTGCAGGATGGAGATGGGCAGTATGGAATTAGTACACCCGGTGCAAATAATATATGAGACCTGAAGTGCACCAGAAATATGCTTTGCGACTTAGGCCATCAGAAATAACAATGAGGTAAAATGCTTCGAGATAGAACAACAAACTGAATCAGGATTCTTAAACAGCATCTGCTGCTCCAAGACATCTAGCACATTCAGTATCACCACTAAAGTAAGGCCCCTTCTTTTGGACTTGTACACTTACTTATAGGTTCCACACCGGAAAAGCCCAAAAGAAGTCAAAATTTCTGGGTTGCTTCTCCCCACCGCCAGCCTGGTCAGCAATGCAATTTAGGCTGGCCGGAGAAGCGAAAAAATGCCAGCTTCCCGAGCTTCTTGGGTTAGAAACGAAGAGGTACGTATATCTCGTTACCCCTAATCTTTGATGTTGGAGACTGACCTAGGAGAGCCCAGAATATTCCAAGGAGTAATAGTATATTAGTGCTGTCCTAGGAGTGCTTGGAACATTCCAGTGAATGTTGTAGTCTAGGCTAGTGTCCTACCAGATTCTAGAGTATTCCACTGTACTAGTTAACATGTACCTAGTTTAGCTATATATATATATGAGGGTGTGGAGGACCTGAATGGGGTCTGACCAACCCATCTACAATTTCCCCCAAAGCCTACATGGTATCAGAGCTAGAGGCAGTGATGGTGTGTGCTACGGGCTGCCTGTGGTGATTCGGTGGAGTGAGGTGGAGTTCCGCAAAATTCAGGGGAAATACAACAGACGGGCAGAGGAGTGGAGTGCTACCCAGGTAGAAGTGTTGATGTGAGCTGCTGCAGAGGTGCGGAGCCAACTGTCTGCAGCGTTCGGAGTGGTGGTGAATCTTGCAAAGTTCGGTGTGGTGGTGAAGGGAGCAGCTGGGTGAGGTGCAGCTGCTTGTGGCTTGCAGTGAAGAGGGAGAAGCAAAGGTGCTGATTTCTGCGTGTGCGAGTAGAGGACAGAGGAGAGACCTAAGCTGCGTGTGCAGCCAGAAGAAAGATCCAGAGGGGTCGAGAGATCTGCAAGAGTAGGTCAAATATAGCAGAGAAGAGAAGAAGCACATAAGCTGGTTTGTTGGTGATTTTCAGCAATATTGATCAATGGGGGAGAATCAAACAATTGAGAAGCTACTTGAGAAAATGACTCAATTGCTCAAGGAGATTGAGAAGTTGAGACAATCAAGGGAGAGTGCAGAAATTCCAAAATAAAGTGGAAAAACAACTGTCCTAGGAAATTGTGTGAATCTTGCACAAACAGAAGAAGCAATCTCAAGTCAGGCTCCTGCATTAAATGGAACTTGTTCAAATTGGATTCTGGATTCGGGAGCATCAGCACATGTCACGGGTAAGTGGAGTGAGTTTGCATCATATACTCCACATCCACCCATGCATAAAGAGACAATCCAAACAGCCGATGGAACTTATCAACCTGTGAAAGGGGTCGGCAGAGTGAAATGCACTCCGTCCATTACATTGTCTTCGGTATTATATGCTCCATCGTTTCCGGTGAGTTTGGTGTCTATGAGCTCTTTGGTTGATGATATTGATTGTCGAATAATTGCCGATCGATATAATTGTACAATTGAAGAGAGGAAGACTGGAAGGAGGCTTGGGATAGGTGTGAGACATAAGGGATTGTGGTACTTGGATAGAAGGGAAACCGATGAAGCGTTGTGCACTGCTCTCACAGTTGTTACCAATGATGATGAGGCAAGGTTGATACTCCAACATTGTCGATTGGGCCATATGTCCTTTGATACTATGAGTAAGATATTCCCTGAAGAAATGAAGAAGGTGGACAAAGAAAAACTTGTGTGTGATGCATGTGAGTTTGGAAAACACACCAGGACATCATATGTGAGTCGTGGACTGCGGAGCACGTTGCCCTTTGTACTGATTCACTCTGATGTATGGACTTCCCCGGTGGTCTCTGTTAGCGGGATGAAGTATTTTGTCACCTTCATTGATTGCTACTCCCGAATGACTTGGATATATCTTCTGAAACATAAAAGTGAGGTGCTTACATGCTTCAAGGACTTCTATGCATATGTCCAAAATCGCTTCAACGCTAGTATTCAAATTATCAGGACAGATAATGGGACGGAGTATGTGAACAATGAATTTGGCAATTTTCTTTCCCAAAAAGGAATACTTCATCAAACTTCATGTCCTGATACTTCTCCACAGAATGGAGTAGCTGAAAGGAAGAATCCTCATCTGCTGGAGGTGGCTCGATCACTTATGTTTACCATGAATGTGCCCAAATTCTTGTGGAGTGAAGCGGTTATGACTGCTACTTATCTCATCAACCGGATGCCCTCAAGAGTGCTTGGGATGAAGACTCCATATGAAATGATCTATGGCCAAAATGAGTTCATCGTTCCGCCAAAGGTGTTTGGGTGTACTTGCTTTGTTAGAGACCATAGACCTTCGGTGGAAAAATTGGATCCTCGTGCTGTGAAGTGCATCTTCATTGGATACCCATCTGGACAAAAGGGCTACAAGTGTTGGAGCCCTAGTGAGCGGAGAACATTTGTTAGCATGGATATGACATTTAGAGAGTCTGAGCCGTTCTATGGAGAGAAGACGGACCTCAGCTCGTTGTTTGACTTTGACTCTCCTAGCACAATCGAAGCTAGTCGAGAGGGGGAGAGTGAACTTTTGAGGACAAAGGAACATGAACCATCCAGAGTTGTTGTTGGTTCAATTCCATCTCCTACGAGTGAAGAGAGATGGACAAAGCCAAATGAGGAAGAAAATCTAAGGGTGTCTACAAGGAGACAAGCTACAAGTGAGGAGAGATGGAGAAAGCCAAACGAGGAAGAGAACTTGAAAGTGTATACACGGAGAAAATCGTAGCATGAGCAGCAGCAACAACAGGTTCCCACGACAAGTGACACACAGGTGCAGGGGGAGCAACATGTGCAACAACAGGTTCCCACGACAAGTGACACACAGGTGCAGGGGAGCAACATGCTCCAACAGGTGTTGAAACTGATGAATTGTCTGATGACGCAGGACCATCTATTACGAGGGATTCAATGGACTTGCCCATTGCCTTAAGAAAAGGAACCCGAGCTGCAGCTAGAAAACCTCCAAATTGGTACCAGGAGGAGCATGACATTGCTAATTATGTATCATATGCATCTCTATCTACGAACTACAGGGCCTTCATCGCATCATTGCAATCTGTGGTGATCCCAAGAGACTGGAAAGTAGCAAAGCAAGACCCCAAGTGGCGTGAGGCCATGATAGAGGAGTTAAATGCTCTCGAAAGGAATAAAACTTGGGAACTTGTACATCTTCCAGCAGGAAAGAGAGCTGTTGGGTGTAAATGGATCTACACCGTGAAACAAAATCCAGAAGGGAAAATTGAAAGGTACAAGGCAAGACTAGTTGCGAGAGGATATAGTCAGACATATGGGATTGACTATGATGAGACTTTTGCGCCGGTGGCAAAGATGAACACGGTAAGGATCCTAATCTCATGTGCAACTAACTTCGGGTGGCCTTTGCATCAGTTGGATGTCAAGAATGCATTCTTGCATGGAGATTTAAAGGAGGAAGTATACATGGATATCCCACCTGGTTTCTCCACTCCTAGAACATCTGGAAAGGTATGCAGGTTGAGAAAATCTCTATACGGCCTTAAGAAATCTCCACGGGCATGGTTTGATAGATTTAGACGAGTTGTATGTGCTATGAGATATAAGCAGTGTAATGGGGATCATACGGTATTCTATCGGCACTCAAATAGCAAGATTACAATCCTTGTCGTATATGTTGATGATATCATAATCACCGGAGATGATGAGGTGGAGATATCACGATTGAAAGACAGCCTACGCAAGGAATTTGAGGTAAAGGATCTTGGCCAACTCAAGTACTTTCCTGGCATAGAAATTGCTAGATCCCCCAAAGGGATTGTTCTCTCCCAGCGAAAGTATGTATTGGACTTGCTTAGTGACACAGGCATGCTTGGGTGTCGGGTTGCATCAACACCTATTGATCAAAACCACAAATTATGCGCCGAATCTGGGGAACCAGTGAACAAAGAGAAGTACCAGAAGCTTGTTGGAAGGCTCATCTATCTATGTCACACGAGACCAGATATTTCATATGATGTGAGTGTAGTGAGCAGATACATGCATGATCCTAGAAGCGGACACTTAGATGCGGTCAACCAAATCCTCCGGTACTTGAAAGGTAGTCCAGGAAAGGGACTATGGTTCAAAAGGAATGGTCATCTAAATGTGGATGGGTATTGTGATGCTTGATCGGGCAAGTTGCTTGGATGATAGGAGATCAACATCTGGTTATTGTGTGTTTGTCAGGGGAAATTTAGTGTCATGGCGAAGTAAGAAGCAGCCAGTGGTTTCAAAGTCAACAGCTGAAGCTGAATACAGAGCTATGTCGCAAGGTTTGAGTGAGATGTTATGGGTGAGGAATCTTCTTTCACAACTGAAACTGTTGAGGAAAGGCCCTTTAAATTTGTGGTGTGACAACAAGTCGGCAATCAACATCGCAAACAATCCTGTTCGACATGATAGAACCAAGCATGTGGAGATTGATCGCTTCTTCATAAAGGAGAAGTTGGATGACGGTATAATTAAGATAAGTCATGTAACCTCTAGCGAACAAATTGCAGACTGTTTAACTAAAGGATTAGGAAATAAAGAGTGTAGTTCAGCTTGTAACAAGATGGGAATGATAGATATCTATCATCCATCTTGAGGGGGAGTGTTGGAGACTGACCTAGGAGAGCCCAGAATATTCCAAGGAGTAATAGTATATTAGTGCTGTCCTAGGAGTGCCTGGAACATTCCAGTGAATGTTGTAGTCTAGGCTAGTGTCCTACCAGATTCTAGAGTATTCCACTGTACTAGTTAACATGTACCTAGTTCAGCTATTATATATATATGAGGGTGTGGAGGACCTGAATGGGGTCTGACCAACCCATCTACAATTTCCCCAAAAGCCTACATTTGAGCTATTTAAATCCACACTGCCACCACCAAACTAAACGAATTGTTTTCCATCTTTTTTTTCACGAATGCATCAACTGGTCTCTACCCTCCCATCTTTTGTCTGGCCCCACATCGCTGGTAGCCTCCCCACATGCTCTTCTTTCCATTTTTTTTTGGGGGGGGGGGGGGGGGGAGGGGGGGGGTGCTGGTTCACCGACTGGCCAGCTGATCTGCTGCACCCCTTCGCGGTTGCTGCCTCCTCCGTGTGGCCGCGTCGCAGCACAGGGAGCAGCTACTCGCTTCCCATCCTGGAGCACAATCGTGCGCTGTTGCTTCTGCTGTGTGACCGCAGCTGCTCAGCCAGCGGCATGATCATGTAAACTAGTAATCATATATTTTTCTGTTACAATTGACTATCTAGTACCTCATGGTCACAAGGCAACAGCTTTACTGCTGCGCCAAGGCTCCCCTTCCAAGACAAGGAATCACACTAATAGCATAAATTTTGATAAGATTATGAACTATACTTCCAGCTTCACATTCATGTGATTTTGTCAAGTCACCACTTTTACTGCTAAACTTGAGTTGCGGTTGGTACTTCAGTGGATTATCATAATACCATTTTCCCAACCCGCTTTTGTTCATTTTAGTGTTCGTTTGACCCGCTTTTGCGTACTTGTGTGTCTAATTTTCCAAAGCTTTAAATAAGCATATCACAGAACAGTTAAGCAACCGCAAACTGAGCCTCAATGCAGATTAATGTGCTTCTGGATTATGTGAAAGGCAACATGTTTTATCTGCGTGAAATTGCTCAGTCACAGGGAAGTGGAGCTCTATATGGTTTAAGCAGCCAAAAGTGTAAATACTAAATACCTTGCACTGAATTTACTATACTTGACACACATGAACAGTTTCTCGAGCACGATTTTATGATCCAGTATAAATTAAAGAATAAGTGCCGTACCGAAAGAAGTGTAAACCATAGCTAGGAAACAATGTTTAGCAAGATAGGTTTACAAAGTCTAACTATTGATAGGCCTTATTCTACTTTTAATCACACACATCTCCAAAGCAACGAGTCCCACTAATAATTTGAATTTTGGAAATTTAGGAACATTATCTAGCTTCACATTCATGTGGCAGAGTCAAGTAACGAATTTTACTGCTAACTTTCATGCAGTTTAACGTTCTTCTCAATTTTAGCGAAATGCATCATGTTCCGGTGGGATTTACATACCTTGATATGTGAAACAACAGTCTTCAACACACCAAGCAAAAGATGCGTGCTCCCTCCCCAACTCAAATCTACATTAGAACAGATCATGTGTGCAACCTTGAACCAGAATAAACAGTAGAACCATTAGCAAATCAACAGGAATAAGTTATATTGGTCGAGTTCCAATCGCAATTAATTCGCTAGTGCACGTACCTCGGGCAAGTGTTGGATCATTTCTGGCTTCTCACACTCCTCTAATGTTGCAGCACAGAATTTGTGCACTAGCTTTTCATCGAAATACCGAGACTTGGCACTGGCAGCCAGGAAAACAGCACAGTGGCTGAGCGCATCCACAAGCAGAGTGAGATAATTCGCGCTGGACTCCTCGGTCAGAATCCTGCAGACGGACAAAATCTCATAGTCACACACTGTATATGCATCGCGTGCGTTGTTTAGTTTAGTAAGGAGAAGAAAAATGCAGAGTTAACCACCGGAGCCATGGGCGGAGCTGGTGAACGAGGAGGAGGAGGCGTTGATACGGCGCGGCTTCCTTCACCTTGCCCTTTCTGGCGCAATTCGCAAGGCACACGGTGAGGTCGACCGCGAGTGCGGTGATTTCTTCAGGGTCCTCCTCCATTGCGGCGCCTGCGGGCGGCTCGGGGAGGTGGGACGCGGGCCCAAGGGCGGCCGTCGGCGAGAGCGCGCGGCGGAGGGCGTCTAGGGTGGCGGCGGCCTCCGCCTCGGCGCGCGCGTAGTGGCCGCGGGACTCGAGGCAGCGCAGGAAGTGGCGGCGCTGGAGCAGCACGGAGTAGGGCTTCCCGGCGAGGCACGCGGAGATGGCGGCCAGGCAGTCGAGGACGAGGCCGTAGATCTCGAGCAGATCGTCGGCGGCCGATCTAGAGTTCGATCGTAGGAGCTGGAGCGCGCGCGAGAGGAACGGGAGGAACCGCTTCGCGAGGGGGCGGACGGCGGCCGCGTCGGGGGTGGGCTTCTTCGTCGTCCTCTTGGGCGGTGGCCTGGGGTTGTTAGGGCTCGCGGTGATCAGGTACGGGGAGAAGGGCTGGAGGTAGGCGGAGATGCGGGCGTGAAGTCCGGCGCCGGAGCCGGGGGAGGAGAGAGCGGCGAGGAGGTCGGCGGCGGCGGGCTCCATCGCCGTGGCCGGTGGCCCGTGCGTGGGGAATTTTTCAGTTTTGGACGTTTGGGCGGGAGGCCGGAGGATGGGAATGGAATGGGCGGAGGGTTTTCGTGCAAGCGGCCGATAACAAGCGTACGGCGGAAGATTAGAAGTTCACGCCAGCGGCTACGTGGGCTGGCCCAACAAACCGACGCTCACGCCAGCTGTTGACTGTTCCACTTTTTTTTGTCTCAAAAGAAAAAAAACGTTTGTGCAACATTTTTAGGCATGGCGAATCGAACGCAAAAAATGTTGTCCCGAGATGCCTATTTTTCTAACAAGCATGCAAATCCAGGCAAAAAACTGAACATGACAAGTGAAAGGATCGGTATGGTCAACTAAAGGGGGTGAATATGGCAAACAGAGCTTGACTCTGGTGGTTAGGTTCCTTGTGGTGGAACCAGCCCACCCAGGTTCAAGTCCTAGATTTGACATGGGTGTTTGCATTTACCTGGATTTATTCCAGGATTTAACCGGCGCTATGCTTTCAGTGGTAGGTGACGTGCTCGTCAACAGCGAGGCGCCAGTGGTGACTTCGTCAACCTCAAGATATGCCGGCTCAGTCCCTCGGAGGTGCTCATAGGGGTAGGGGTGCGTACGTGCGTTCATAGGGGTGTTTGTACGTGCGTGTTTGTGAGCGTCTGTGTTGTACTGTGTTCTCAAAAAAAAAAGGGGTGAATATGCGACTAACAATTTTTAATATATTTTCAAATTCTAAGGGATGCAACAAGAATATAGGTTATTATGCAACTAGATGGACAATCCATATGCCAAGCTCACAATAAGCAACAAGTTAGATAAGATACACAACAAAGCTAGCTTGGAACAACTAAGTGAAGGAAAGAAATAACCACAAGTGGAGACGATGGTGTAGTTCCCAAAGGTCCACTACTACGGAAAGGCTTACCGCCGACGACCTGAAAAAGCTTACCGCCGGCGTTTTCGGATTCGCCGGCGATAACCTCGCCGGTGGTAAGCGCTTACCGCCGGCGTCCTCGGATTCGCCAGCGGTAACTAGCCTTTACCGCCAACGTTTTCCCCAGTTCGCCAGGGGTAACCAGTTTACCACCGGCACCTAGCCAATTTCGCCGGCGGTAGCATATACAAGAGAGAAAAACAATGCAGAAAACCCATTCACACATTGCAATGTATCTTACAAAGAGATCCTGAAGAAAATAAAAAGTACAACACAGTCACTGAATTTTACAGTAAGGACCTTGGACAAAAAAGAAAAAAAGCAATCGAGCACATCCACCACTCCATGTCCGGCGGCGGCGTCTAGGCGGCGGGTCGGGACGAGGCGTCGAGGCTACTGCTGCTTCTCCGCGCCGCGAATCGGCTACCGCCCGCCGGAGATCTGTTCCGAGCCCCGCTCCTTCTCGCTGTGAGACGATGAGAGGGAACTCGCCGATGTCCTGGGCGATGTCGATGCACTCCTCAAGGGTGGTCCCGATGCCTGAGGGCGGTGTCTTGAGCCCGATGCGGTCCATGGCCAGCTTGAAGAACTGGCGGTCCTCGTCCATGCGGATGGCCGGAGGGATGCGCCGATGAGGCGCACGCCGAGGCGGTCGAGCGCGCTGGAATCGGCGAGGGAGATGGCGAGGTTGAGCGCGGTCTGGCCGCCCATGGTGGGGAGGAGCGCGTCGGGGCGCTCGCTGGTGATGATGCCCTCGACGAGCGGCGGCGTCATGGGCCTGATGTAGGTGCAGTGGGCGAGGTCCGGGTCGGTCATGATGGTGGCCGGGTTGGAGTTGACGAGCACGACCTCGTGGTGGTGGAGAGGCGGCGGCGAAGTGGGGAGATGAGGAGCGTATTGGGGAGAGAGAGCGAGCAGTGCGCGGTGGGGGAGATCAGGGAGCGTATTGGTGGAGAGGCAACTGTTTTTTTGCGTCGCGGTGGGGGAGATCAGGGTGCGTATCCGGCTGGTCATCTTAATGGCATGGCTCGGGAGGAACGCCGGCGTCTACAGATGCAATTGCCAGCGGAAGGACCCATTACCGCCGGCACCTACGGCCCACAAACACCGGCGGTAAGTGCAGGCTGGGTGGCCCATCCTGGCACTCGTTACCCCCGGCATCTTCGGTTCGTGTTCGCCGGCGGTAGAGCCTGCTACCCCCGGCGCTTTTGGGCCCAAATCGCCGGCGGTAGAGTTAGGCATCCCCGGAAGGCATTACCGCCGGCATCTTCATATCGTATTTGCCGGCGATAAGGAGTGCGGCTATAAGCCTTTTCCTAGTAGTGGTCCCCTTTGGAGGAGGTATGTCTCCATTAGAGAGGTATGGCGGCACGATGCTCATCAAGTGCCACAATGGCTCATCTTATTCTCCTCGCGCCTCGCACAATGCAAGGTGCCACAATCCACTAATGGTGCCCTTGGAAACGGCGATTGGACCTTCACAAACAAAGATTGGGTCCATCACAAAGCTTTACACCATAATGATTTAGCTTTGAAGTGACCTCTTCCGTCTAGGATGCCTAAACACCCAAGAGTAACAATATACACAAGGGATAGTAAGGTGAAATCAAATTTTCTTTGTTGGAGAGGTAGATCAAGGTATTCTCTCCCAAATCTTAAAAGATCAACAATTTTGAGTGGCTAGGGGGTAGAAAGTTTGAGGTTGGCAACAATGGAGGAGAGAGAGGCAACATTTTTTAACAAAAGGAGGAACAAGACCTCCTTTTATAGCCCTATTTGAAATCTAGGTTGTTACTTAGGGCATCTCCAGCCGTTGGCGCTTCCCACGGCCAAATCCGGCGCTAAATAGCGCCGGATTGGACGAAAGTTTCGACCGGGGAGCGCCGAAGTTCCAGCCGTCTCCCCGGTAGACACCCGATGTTCGACGTTTTTCAGAAAAAAAACGTCCCCGGAAATGACCAAAATCAAATATCCAGCATAGTTCGGCGAATTTGACCAGTTTTGCCAATATTTGGCTTATTTTTACAAATAAACGTTACAGTTCAACAAAACAAGACAAGTTTTCAGACAAATCAAATGGAAACTAGTTGGTGACTTGGTGTTGACTCGAAGCGTCCATATGTCTTCCGCCAGATCATCCTGCAGTTGTTGATGCATTGTGGAGTCTCGAATCTCCTGACGCATAGCGATGAAAGCAACCCACGATACCGACACCTGGTGGTTAGGCTGTGCAAGAGGATCCTCTCTGTCATGTGGTGCAGCTTGTTCGCTCAGAGGAACCGGATACTTCCACTCATTCTTGATAATCATGTTGTGTAAGAACACACAACCGTTCATCACCTCCCACATCTGATCTTTGGACCAAGTCAAAGCGGGGAACCGAACTACAGCAAATCTCTGCTCGAGGACACCAAATTAATGCATGCTCGACGTCCTTTCAGCAACCTTCTTGTTCCTTGACAAACTCCACCTCCTTCGGGAGAACGGTGCCTGAGATAGTCTTCACAAATATAATGTTGCCCACTTTGGATAGATACCGTCTGCAAGATAGTATCTCTTATTGTATTACCGGCCATTGATCACAGAGTTAACCGGGGGAGCATGACCCGCAACAAGCTTGGAGAAGATCGGCGAGCACTGCAAGACGTTGATGTCGTTGTTGGATCCCAACATACCAAAGAAGGAGTACCAAATCCAGAGATCATGGGTAGCCACTGCCTCAAGTATCATATTGCAGCCTTTTTTGTGACCCTTGTACATTTCCTGCCAGGCAAACGGATAGTTCTTCCATTTTCAATGCATGCAGTCAATGCTTCCAAGCATACCTGGAAATCCCCGAGCTTCATTGATGATACGTCCATTTTGCATCACTATTTTATATCATAATTTACTGTTATTCATTGATATATTTCATATTTAGATGTGATACTTATGTTATTTCATCTATTTTGCATGTTTCATGATTATTGGAGGATCATTCACCGGAGTCAGGATTCTGCTGGAAAAAAGCACCGTCAGAATGCAATATTTCTGGAGATCAACAATTGACGGAAATTACACCGAAGATCTTATTTTTTTAGAAGATTGAGCTAGCCAAAAGGAGGAGCCGAGGAGGGCCGCCATGGCCCCCCCCCCATAGGCCGGCGCGGGCCCTGGCCTGGCCGCGCCGCCTTGTGGGGAGGGGGCCCACAGCCCCCTTCAGCCGCCTCTCCTTCGCGTACTTCTTCTCCCCGAAAACCTAAGCTCAGGGGAATAATCACGGAGAGACACAGCCGCCTCTGCGGGGCGGAAAACACCAGAGAGAAAAGAACTCTCCGGCAGGCTGAAATCCGCCGGGGAAATTCCCTCCCGGAGGGGGAAATCGACGCCATCGTCACCACCATCGAGCTGGACTTGATTGGGATCATCATCACCATCATCTCCACCACCGTCACCGTCATCTCCACCGCTGCACCTCGTCACCGCTGTAACATCTAGGGTTGAATCTTGATTGTTTGGTAGGGGAAACTCTCCCGGTATTGATTACTCCTTGTTATTGATGCTATTGAGTGAAACCATTGAACCAAGGTTTATGTTCAGATTGTTATTCATCATCATATCACCTCTGATCATGTTCCATATGATGTCTCGTGAGTAGTTCGTTTAGTTCTTGAGGACATGGGTGAAGTCTAAATGTTAGTAGTGAACTATGTTGATTGATATTCAATGGTTTGATATTTAAGTTGTGGTGTTATTCTTCTAGTGGTGTCATGTGAACGTGGACTACATGATACTTCACCTTTATGGGCCTAGGGGAATACATCTTGTATTCGTTTGCTAATTGCGGGGTTGCCGGAGTGACAGCAACCTGAACCCCCGTTGGTATATCGATGCATGAGGGATAGCAGGATCTCAGAGTTTAAGGCTGTGGTTAGATTTATCTTAATTACTTTCTTGTATTTGCGGATGCTTGCAAGGGGTATAATCACAAGTATGTACTAGTCCTAGGAAGGGCGGTGCATTAGCATAGGTTCACCCACACAACACTTATCAAAACAATGAAGATTAATCAGCTATATGAAGCGAAAGCACTAGACTAAATTCCCGTGTGTCCTCAAGAACGTTTGGTCATTATAAGTAAACAAACCGGCTTGTCCTTTGTGCTAAAAAGGATTGGGCCACTCGCTGCAACTATTACTCTCGCATTTTATTTACTTGTACTTTATTTATCTGCTATATCAAAACCCCCCTGAATACTTGTCTGTGAGCATTTACAATTAATCCTTCATCGAAACTGCTTGTCAACACCTTCTGCTCCTTGTTGGGTTCGACACTCTTATTTATCGAAAGTACTACGATACACCCCCTATACTTGTGGGTCATCAAGACTATTTTCTGGCGCCGTTGCCGGGGAGTGACGCGCTATTGGTAAGTGGAATTGGTAAGGGAAACCTTTACTGTACGTGCTGATTTTATTTCTGCCTGCTGCCATAATTCATTATGGAGAGATCTTCTCTTGAATTCCTATTTGGGAAATCTACTACTACTGCAAAGGTAGTGGATGAGGCGCCAGGTGAGAAAAAGGTTCCATACAAAATACCTATGAAAATTATTGAACGTGTTGTGGATAACCGCTATGAAGGGGATGGCACTGTCCATCCTGGAGATCATTTATTGTTTTTACATGAATTATGCGGGTTATTCAAATGTGCAGGTATTGCTATGGATGAAGTTAGGAAGAAACTATTCTCTATATCGCTATCTGGTAAAGCGGCGCATTGATATAAATTGCTGAAGAATGGGGATTCTCTTGATTGGAAGGATATTGTGCCTTTATTTTATTCTAAATTCTATCCTCCAAGTGAAATTTACAAAGACCGGAACCGCATATATAATTTCTGGCCTCATGATGGAGAGAGTATTGCCCAAGCATGGGGGAGACTGAAGTCTTTAATGCTCAAATGCCCCATTCATGAGCTTCATGGTAATATTATCATTGATAATTTATATGCAAGACTTTCTTTTCAAGATAAAACCTTGTTGGATACTACTTGTTCTGGATCATTTACACGCAACAAAGAAGAGTTTAAAAGGGACCTTCTTGATCGGATTCAGGAGAATACTGAAGGATGGGAGAACGACAAAGATAGAGAGTCAGGTATAAACTATGATTATAAATGCATTGAAATTTTTATAGATACTGATAAATTTTGTAATATGAATGCTACTTATGGTCTTGACCCTCAAGTTGTTGCAAATTTTTATAAAGCTTTTGCCTCTCATTTTGAATTGCCTAGGAAGAATTTTGATAAGTATCATGAACCGTACAAAGATAAAACTGATTCATCTATAAATAAATGTGCTGTAATTGAAACTGTTGATCATATTCTTTCTGAAGCTTATATTGAAAAAACACCTTTCCCTGTTAAAATAAAGGAGTATTCTGTTATAACTAGTGCGGTTAATAAAAGTGCAAAGAAACCTATAGAACCTGAAGAACAAATAAAGGTTGAACCTGCTATTGCAATAGTTAAGGATCTTGTGACTGAAAATGTAGAAGATGGTCATATTATTTTCTGTGAAGATGCTTCTAATATTGTTTCGCGTCCTAATAAGTCTAGGAAAGCCAGTGTTCCTATGCTCTCTGTTAGAATTGGTGATCATTGTTATTATGGTTTATGCGACATTGGTGCAAGTATTAGTGCCATTCCTTATGAGCTTTATACGGAGATCATGCATGAAATTGGTTCTTGTGAGCTTGAAGATATTGATGTGGTTATTCGGCTAGCTAAATAGAGAAACTATCTCTCCTATTGGTATTGTTCGAGATGTGGAAGTTCTATGTGGTAAGATTAAATATCCTGCTGACTTTTTGGTACTTGGTTCTGCTGCTAGTAAGTCTTGTCCTATTATTTTTGGTAGACCTTTCCTAAATACTTGTGGAGCTGTTATAGATTGCAAGAAGGAAAAAATTGTGACTAAATTTGCTAGTGAATCTTATGAGTTTAATTTCTCTAAATTTGCCAAAACTCCTTATAAAGCTGATTTGCCTAATAATGATTTTAGAGTTGAACAGTGTGCATCTATTGCTCTTGCTCCTAATAATCCTTTGCAGCAACATTTGGAGGATAGTGAGAGTGAAGTCTTTAGGGAAGAAAGGAATGAGCTTGATGAAATTTTCCTTCGTCAACCTATTCTTAAACATGACTTGCCGGTTGAAGATTTAGGTACAACACCACCACCAAAGGAAGATCCTGTTTTTGATTTAAAATCGTTGCCTGATAATCTTAAGTATGCTCATATTGATGATAAGAAAATATATCCTGTTATTATTAGTTCTAAGCTTTCAGATTTTGAGGAAGAAAGGTTATTGGAAATATTGAAGAAACACCGAGGAGCTATTGGCTACACTCTCGATGACTTGAAGGGGATTTCTCCCTCTATTTGCCAACATGCTATCAACATGGAAGATGATGCAAAGCCTGTTGTTGAACATCAGCGTCGGCTAATTCCTAAGATGAAGGATGTGGTAAGGAATGAGGTATTAAAACTTCTTGAAGCTGGTATTATATATCCTATTGCTGATAGTAGATGGGTTAGTCCTGTGCATTGTGTTCCTAAGAAAGGAGGAATGACTGTTGTGCCTAATGATAATGATGAGCTCTGATTGCAAGTAGTTAACACGTCCGTTGGGAACCCCAAGAGGAAGGTGTGATGCGCACAGCAGCAAGTTTTCCCTCAGTAAGAAACCAAGGTTATCGAACCAGTAGGAGCCAAGAAGCACGTTGAAGGTTGATGGCGGCGGAGTGTAGTGCGGCGCAACACCAGGGATTCCGGCGCCAACGTGGAACCTGCACAACACAATCAAAATACTTTGCCCCAACGTAACAGTGAGGTTGTCAATCTCACCGGCTTGCTGTAAACAAAGGATTAGATGTATAGTGTGGATGATGATGATTGTTTGCGAAGAACAGTAAAGAACAATTGCAGCAGTTTGTATTTCAGATGTAAAGAATAGGACCGGGGTCCACAGTTCACTAGTGGTGTCTCTCCCATAAGATAAACAGATGTTGGGTGAACAAATTACAGTTGGGCAATTGACAAATAAAGAAGGCATAACAATGCACATACATATATCATGATGAGTACTATGAGATTTAATCAGGGCATTACGACAAAGTACATAGACCGCTATCCAGCATGCATCTATGTCTAAAAAGTCCACCTTCAGGTTATCATCCGAACCCCCTCCAGTATTAAGTTGTAAACAACAGACAATTGCATTAAGTATGGTGCGTAATGTAATCAACACAAATATCCTTAGACAAAGCATCAATGTTTTATCCCTAGTAGCAACAGCACATTGATGGCGTGTAACTCACACGTTCGTTGGGAACCCCAAGAGGAAGGTATGATGCGCACAGCAGCAAGTTTTCCCTCAGAAAGAAACCAAGGTTTATCGAACCAGGAGGAGCCAAGAAGCATGTTGAAGGTTGATGGCGGCGGGATGTAGTGCGGCGCAACACCAGGGATTCCGGCGCCAACGTGGAACCTGCATAACACAACCAAAGTACTTTGCCCCAACGAAGCAGTGAGGTTGTCAATCTCACCGGCTTGCTGTAACAAAGGATTAACCGTATTGTATGGAAGATGATTGTTTGCAGAAAACAGTAGAACAAGTATTGCAGTAGAATGTATTTCAGTATAGAGAATTGGACCGGGGTCCACAGTTCACTAGAGGTGTCTCTCCCATAAGATAAACAGCATGTTGGGTGAACAAATTACAGTTGGGCAATTGACAAATAAAGAGGGCATGACCATGCACATACATATCATGATGAGTATAGTGAGATTTAATTGGGCATTACGACAAAGTACATAGACCGCCATCCAACTGCATCTATGCCTAAAAAGTCCACCTTCAGGTTATCATCCGAACCCCCTCCAGTATTAAGTTGCAAAGCAACAGACAATTGCATTAAGTATGGTGCGTAATGTAATCAACAACTACATCCTTAGACATAGCATCAATGTTTTATCCCTAGTGGCAACAGCACAACACAACCTTAGAACTTTTCATCACTTTGTCCCAGGTGTCAATGCAGGCATGAACCCACTATCGAGCATAAATACTCCCTCATGGAGTTACAAGCATCTACTTGGCCAGAGCATCTACTAGTAACGGAGAGCATGCAAGATCATAAACAACACATAGATATAACTTTGATAATCAACATAACAAGTATTCTCTATTCATCGGATCCCAACAAACGCAACATATAGAATTACAGATAGATGATCTTGATCATGTTTGGCAGCTCACAAGATCCGACAATGATAGCACAATGGGGAGAAGACAACCATCTAGCTACTGCTATGGACCCATAGTCCAGGGGTAGACTACTCACACATCACTCCGGAGGCGACCATGGCGGCGTAGAGTCCTCCGGGAGATGAATCCCCTCTCCGGCAGGGTGCCGGAGGCGATCTCCTGGATCCCCCGAGATGGGATCGGCGGCGGCGGCGTCTCTGGAAGGTTTTCCGTATCGTGGCTCTCGGTACTGGGGGTTTCGCGACGGAGGCTTTAAGTAGGCGGAAGGGCAGGTCAGGAGGCGGCACGAGGGCCCCACACCACAGGGCCACGCGGCCAAGGGGGGGGGCCGCGCCGCCCTAGGGTGTGGCCACCTCGTGGCCCCACTTCGTCTCCTCTTCGGACTTACGGAAGCTTCGTGGCAAAATAGGACCCCGGGCGTTGATTTCGTCCAATTCCGAGAATATTTCGTTACTAGGATTTCTGAAACCAAAAGCAGAAATGACAGAATGGCACTTCGGCATCTTGTTAATAGGTTAGTTCCAGAAAATGCACGAATATGACATAAAGTGTGCATAAAACATGTAGATAACATCAATAATGTGGCATGGAACATAAGAAATTATCGATACGTCGGAGACGTATCACATATCCACAACCTTAGAACTTTCTGTCACTGTCCCAGATTTAATGGAGGCATGAACCCACTATCGAGCATAAATACTCCCTCTTGGAGTCACAAGTATCAACTTGGTCAGAGCCTCTACTAGCAACGGAGAGCATGCAAGAACATAAATAACATATATGATAGATTGATAATCAACTTGACATAGTATTCAATATTCATCGGATCCCAACAAACACAACATGTAGCATTACAAATAGATGATCTTGATCATGATAGGCAGCTCACAAGATCTAACATGATAGCACAATGAGGAGAAGACAACCATCTAGCTACTGCTATGGACCCATAGTCCAGGGGTGGACTACTCACACATCGATCCGGAGGCGATCATGGCGATGAAGAGACCTCCGGGAGATGATTCCCCTCTCCGGCAGGGTGCCGGAGGCGATCTCCTGAATCCCCCGAGATGGGATTGGCGGCGGCGTCTCTGGAAGGTTTTCCGTATCGTGGCTCTCGGTACTGGGGTTTTCGCGACGAAGGCTTTAAGTAGGCGGAAGGGTAGGTCAGGGGGCCACACAAGGGCCCCACACAACAGGTCGGTGTGGCCAAGGCCCAGGCCGCCCCGCCCTAGTGTGTGGCCCCACTTCGTGATCCTTTCGGTCTTCTGGAAGCTTCGTGGAAAATAGGACCCTGGGCGTTGATTTCGTCCAATTCCGAGAATATTTCCTTACTAGGATTTCTAAAACCAAAAACAGCAGAAAACAACAACTGGCTCTTCAGCATCTCGTCAATAGGTTAGTGCCGGAAAATGCATAATAATGACATATAATGTGTATAAAACATGTGAGTATCATCATAAAAGTAGCATGGAACATAAGAAATTATAGATACGTTTGGGACGTATCAAGGATCCCCAAGCTTAGTTCCTGCTCGCCCTCGAGTAGGTAAACGATAACAAAGATAATTTCTGAAGTGACATGCTATCATAATCTTGATCATACTATTGTAAAGCATATGAGATGAATGCAGCGATTCGAAGCAATGATGAAGATAATGAGTAAACAAATGAATCATATAGCAAAGACTTTTCATGAATAATACTTTCAAGACAAGCATCAATAAGACTTGCATAAGAGTTACTCATAAAGCAATAAATTCAAAGTAAAGGCATTGAAGCAACACAAAGGAAGATGTAAGTTTCAGCGGTTGCTTTCAACTTCAACGTATTTATCTCATGGATAATTGTCAACACAAAGTAATATAACAAGTGCAATAGGTAAACATGTAAGAATCAATGCACACAGTTGACACAAGTGTTTGCTTCTGGGATAGAAAGAATAGGTAAACTGACTCAACAATAAAGTAAAAGAATGGCCCTTCGCAGAGGGAAGCAATGATTACTATATTTGTGCTAGAGCTTTTCATTTTGAAAACAAGAAACAATTTTGTCAACGGTAGTAATAAAGCATATGTGTTATGTATAAGATATCTTATAAGTTGCAAGTCTCATGCATAGTATACCAATAGTGCTCGCACCTTGTCCTAATTAGCTTGGATTAACACGGATTATCATTGCATAGCATATGTTTCAACCAAGTGTCACAAAGGGGTACCTCTATGCCGCATGTACAAAGGTCTAAGGAGAAAGCTCGCATTGGATTTCTCGCTTTTGATTATTCTCAACTTAGACATCCATACCGGGACAACATAGACAATAGATAATGGACTCCTCTTTAATGCATAAGCATTCAACAACAGTTAATTTTCTCATAAGAGATTGAGGATTAGTTGTCCAAACTGAAACTTCCACCATGAATCATGGCTTTAGTTAGCGGCCCAATGTTCTTCTCTAACATTATGCATACTCAAACCATTTGATCATGAAAATCTCCCTTACTTCAGACAAGACGAACATGCATAGCAACTCACATGATATTCAACAAAGGTAAAAGTTGATAGCGTCCCCAGAAACATGGTTACCGCTCAACAAGCAACTTATTAAGATATAAGACACATAAGTACATATTCTTCACCACGATAGTTTTTAAGGCTATTTTGTCCCATGAGCTATATATTGCAAAGACAAAGAATAGAATTTTAAAGGTAGCACTCAAGTAATGTACTTTGGAATGGCAGAGAAATACCATGTAGTAGGTAGGTATGGTGGACACAAATGGCATAGTAGTTGGCTCAAGGATTTGGATGCACGAGAAGAATTCCTCTCAATACAAGGCTAGGCTAGCAAGGTTGTTTGAAGCAAACTCAAGTATGAAAGGTGCAGCAAAGCTCACATATGAACATATTGTAGCTATTATAAGACTTAATATTGTCTCCTTGTTGCTCAAACACCTTAACCAGAAAATATCTAGACTCTAGAGATCAATCATGCAAACCAAATTTTAACAAGCTCTATGTAGTTATTCATTAATAGGTACAAGGTACATGATGCAAGAGCTTAAACATGATCCATATGAGCACAACAATTGCCAAGTATCACATTATTCAAGACATTAAATCATTTACCACATGCGGCATTTTCCGTTTCCAACCATATAACAATGAATGAAATAGTCCAACTTTCGCAATGAACATTAAAGATAAAGCTAAGAACATATTTGTTCATACGAAACAACGGAGCGTGTCTCTCTCCCACACAAATAATGCTAGGATCCGATCTTATTCAAACAAAAATAAAAACAAAAACAAAAGTAAACAGACGCTCCAAGTAAAGCACATAAGATGTGACGGAATAAAAATATAGTTTCACTAGAGGTGACCTGATAAGTTGTTGATGAAGAAGGGATGCCTTGGGCATCCCCAAGCTTAGACGCTTGGATCTTCTTAAAATATGCAGGGATGAACCACGGGGGCATCTCCAAGCTTTGACCTTTCACTCTTCTTGATCATATTGTATCATCCTCCTCTCTTGACCCTTGAAAACTTCCTCCACACCAAACTCAAAACAAACTCATTAGAGGGTTAGTGCATAATCAAAAATTCACATGTTCAGAGGTGACATAATCATTCTTAACACTTCTGGACATTGCACAAAGCTACTGGACGTTAATGGAACAAAGAAATCCATCCAACACAGCAAAAGAGGCAATGCGAAATAAAGGGCAGAATCTGTCAAAACAGAATAGTCCATAAAGACGAATTTTATTGAGGCACCAGACTTGCTCAAATGAAAATTCCCAAATTGAATGAAAGTAGCGTACATATCTGAGGATCACGCACGTAAATTGGCAGATTTTTCTGAGCTACCTACAGAGAGGCAGATCGAAATTCGTGACAGCAAGAAATCTGTTTCTGTGCAGTAATCCAAATCTAGTATTGACTTTACTATCAAAGACTTTACTTGGCACAACAATGCAATAAAATAAAGATAAGGAGAGGTTGCTACAGTAATAACAACTTCCAAGACTCAAATATAAAACAAAGTGCAGAAGTAAAATAATGGGTTGTCTCCCATAAGCGCTTTTTTTTAACGCCTTTCAGCTAGGCGCAGAAAGTGTGTATCAAGTATTGTCAAGAGACGAAGCATGAACATCATAACTTGTTCTAATAATAGAATCATAAGGTAAATTCATTCTCTTTCTAGGGAAGTGTTCCATACCTTTCTTGAGAGGAAATTGATATTTAATATTACCTTCCTTCATATCAATGGTAGCACCAACAGTTCGAAGAAAAGGTCTTCCCAATATAATGGGACAAGATGCATTGCATTCAATATCCAAGACAACAAAATCAACGGGGACAAGGTTATTGTTAACCATAATACGAACATTATCAATCCTCCCCAAAGGTTTCTTTATAGCATTATCAGCAAGATTAACATCCAAATAACAATTTTTCAATGGTGGCAAGTCAAGCATATCATAAATTTTCTTAGGCATAACAGAAATACTTGCACCAAGGTCACATAAAGCATTACAATCAAAATCATTGACCCTCATCTTAATGATGGGCTCCCAACAATCTTCCAACTTCCTAGGAATAGAGGTTTTAAGTTTTAGTTTCTCTTCTCTAGCTTTTATGAGAGCATTTGTAATATGTTTTGTAAAGGCCAAATTTATAGCACTAGCATTGGGACTTTTAGCAAGTTTTTGTAAGAACTTTATAACTTCAGAGATGTGACAATCATCAAAGTCTAAATCATTATGACCTACAGCAATGGAATCATTGTCCCCAACATTTTGAAAAATTTCAGCAGTTTTATCACAAACAGTTTCAGCAGTTTTAGCAGTTTCAGGTAATTTTGCACGCTTTGCACTAGGAGTAGAAACATTGCCAACACCAATTATTTTACCACTGATAGTAGGAGGTGTAGCAACATGTGAAGCATTATCATTACTAGTGGTGGTAATAGTCCAAACTTTAGCTACATTATTCTCTCTAGCTAGTTTTTCATTTTCTTCTCTTTCCCACCTAGCATGCAATTTAGCCATCAATCTAATATTTTCATTAATTCGAACTTGGATGGCATTTGCTGTAGTAATAATCTTATTATCAATATCCTTATTAGGCATAACTTTCAATTTTAAAAGATCAACATCAGAGGCAAGTCTATCAACCTTAGAAGCAAGAATATCAATTTTATCAAGCTTTTCTTCAACAGATTTGTTAAAAGATTCTGCTGTAGTAGCAGGTGGAGCAATAGGTGTGCATAAGAAATCATTATTATTTGTGCTAGTGAAGTCACACAACTTAGTATTCTCAACAGTACCCATTTTAGCAGTAGTAAATAAAGTAAACTAGATAAAGTAAATGCAAGTAACTAATTTTTTTGTGTTTTTGATATAGAGAACAAGACAGTAAATTAAGTAAAACTAGCAACTAATTTTTTGTTTGTTTTTTATATAAGAGCAAACAAAGCAGTAAATAAAGTAAAATAAAGCAAGACAAAAAGAAAGTAAAGAGACTGGATGTGGGAGACTCCCCTTGCAGCGTGTCTTGATCTCCCCGGCAACGGCGCCAGAAAAAGACCTTGATTGCGCGTAGTTAACACGTCCGTTGGGAACCCCAAGAGGAAGGTGTGATGCGCACAGCAGCAATTTTTCCCTCAGTAAGAAACCAAGGTTATCGAACCAGTAGGAGCCAAGAAGCACGTTGAAGGTTGATGGCGGCGGAGTGTAGTGCGGCGCAACACCAGAGATTCCGGCGCCAACGTGGAACCTGCACAACACAATCAAAATACTTTGCCCCAACGTAACAGTGAGGTTGTCAATCTCACCGGCTTGCTGTAAACAAAGGATTAGATGTATAGTGTGGATGATGATGATTGTTTGCGAAGAACAGTAAAGAACAATTGCAGCAGTTTGTATTTCAGATGTAAAGAATAGGACTGGGGTCCACAGTTCACTAGTGGTGTCTCTCCCATAAGATAAACAGATGTTGGGTGAACAAATTACAGTTGGGCAATTGACAAATAAAGAAGGCATAACAATGCACATACATATATCATGATGAGTACTATGAGATTTAATCAGGGCATTACGACAAAGTACATAGACCGCTATCCAGCATGCATCTATACCTAAAAAGTCCACCTTCAGGTTATCATCCAAACCCCCTACAGTATTAAGTTGTAAACAACAGACAATTGCATTAAGTATGGTGTGTAATGTAATCAACACAAATATCCTTAGACAAAGCATAGATGTTTTATCCCTAGTAGCAACAGCACATCCACAACCTTAGAACTTTCATCACATGTCCTGCATTTAATGGAGGCATGAACCCACTATCGAGCATAAATACTCCCTCTTGGAGTCACAAGTATCAACTTGGCCAGAGCCTCTACTAGCAACGGAGAGCATGCAAGAACATAAATAACATATATGATAGATTGATAATCAACTTGACATAGTATTCAATATTCATCGGATCCCAACAAACACAACATGTAGCATTACAAATAGATGATCTTGATCATGATAGGCAGCTCACAAGATCTAACATGATAGCACAATGAGGAGAAGACAACCATCTAGCTACTGCTATGGACCCATAGTCCAGGGGTGGACTACTCACACATCGATCCGGAGGCGATCATGGCGATGAAGAGACCTCCGGGAGATGATTCCCCTCTCCGGCAGGGTGCCGGAGGCGATCTCCTGAATCCCGCGAGATGGGATTGGCGGCGGCGGCGTCTCTGGAAGGTTTTCCGTATCGTGGCTCTCGGTACTGGGGTTTTCGCGACGAAGGATTTAAGTAGGCGGAAGGGTAGGTCAGGGGGCCACACAAGGGCCCCACACAACAGGCCGGTGCGGCCAAGGCCCAGGCCGCGCGCCCTAGTGTGTGGCCACCTCGTGGCCCCACTTCGTGATCCTTTCAGTCTTCTAGAAGCTTCGTGGAAAATAGGACCCTGGGCGTTGATTTCGTCCAATTCCGAGAATATTTCCTTACTAGGATTTCTGAAACCAAAAATAGCAGAAAACAACAACTGGCTCTTCGGCATCTCGTCAATAGGTTAGTGCCGGAAAATGCATAATAATGACATATAATGTGTATAAAACATGTGAGTATCATCATAAAAGTATCATCACAAAGGGGTACCTCTATGCCGCATGTACAAAGGTCTAAGGAGAAAGCTCGCATTGGATTTCTCGCTTTTGATTATTCTCAACTTAGACATCCATACCGGGACAACATAGACAATAGATAATGGACTCCTCTTTAATGCATAAGCATTCAACAACAGTTAATTTTCTCATAAGAGATTGAGGATTAGTTGTCCAAACTGAAACTTCCACCATGAATCATGGCTTTAGTTAGCGGCCCAATGTTCTTCTCTAACATTATGCATACTCAAACCATTTGATCATGAAAATCTCCCTTACTTCAGACAAGACGAACATGCATAGCAACTCACATGATATTCAACAAAGGTAAAAGTTGATGGCGTCCCCAGAAACATGGTTACCACTCAACAAGCAACTTATTAAGATATAAGACACATAAGTACATATTCTTCACCACGATAGTTTTTAAGGCTATTTTGTCCCATGAGCTATATATTGCAAAGACAAAGAATAGAATTTTAAAGGTAGCACTCAAGTAATGTACTTTGGAATGGCAGAGAAATACCATGTAGTAGGTAGGTATGGTGGACACAAATGGCATAGTAGTTGGCTCAAGGATTTGGATGCACGAGAAGAATTCCTCTCAATACAAGGCTAGGCTAGCAAGGTTGTTTGAAGCAAACTCAAGTATGAAAGGTGCAGCAAAGCTCACATATGAACATATTGTAGCTATTATAAGACTTAATATTGTCTCCTTGTTGCTCAAACACCTTAACCAGAAAATATCTAGACTCTAGAGATCAATCATGCAAACCAAATTTTAACAAGCTCTATGTAGTTATTCATTAATAGGTACAAGGTACATGATGCAAGAGCTTAAACATGATCCATATGAGCACAACAATTTCCAAGTATCACATTATTCAAGACATTAATCATTTACCACATGCGGCATTTTCCGTTTCCAACCATATAACAATGAATGAAATAGTCCAACTTTCGCAATGAACATTAAAGATAAAGCTAAGAACATATTTGTTCATACGAAACAACGGAGCGTGTCTCTCTCCCACACAAATAATGCTAGGATCCGATCTTATTCAAACAAAAATAAAAACAAAAACAAAAGTAAACAGACGCTCCAAGTAAAGCACATAAGATGTGACGGAATAAAAATATAGTTTCACTAGAGGTGACCTGATAAGTTGTTGATGAAGAAGGGATGCCTTGGGCATCCCCAAGCTTAGACGCTTGGATCTTCTTAAAATATGCAGGGATGAACCACGGGGGCATCTCCAAGCTTTGACCTTTCACTCTTCTTGATCATATTGTATCATCCTCCTCTCTTGACCCTTGAAAACTTCCTCCACACCAAACTCAAAACAAACTCATTAGAGGGTTAGTGCATAATCAAAAATTCACATGTTCAGAGGTGACATAATCATTCTTAACACTTCTGGACATTGCACAAAGCTACTGGACGTTAATGGAACAAAGAAATCCATCCAACACAGCAAAAGAGGCAATGCGAAATAAAGGGCAGAATCTGTCAAAACAGAACAGTCCATAAAGACGAATTTTATTGAGGCACCAGACTTGCTCAAATGAAAATTCCCAAATTGAATGAAAGTAGCGTACATATCTGAGGATCACGCACGTAAATTGGCAGATTTTTCTGAGCTACCTACAGAGAGGCAGATCGAAATTCGTGACAGCAAGAAATCTGTTTCTGTGCAGTAATCCAAATCTAGTATTGACTTTACTATCAAAGACTTTACTTGGCACAACAATGCAATAAAATAAAGATAAGGAGAGGTTGCTACAGTAATAACAACTTCCAAGACTCAAATATAAAACAAAGTGCAGAAGTAAAATAATGGGTTGTCTCCCATAAGCGCTTTTTTTTAACGCCTTTCAGCTAGGCGCAGAAAGTGTGTATCAAGTATTGTCAAGAGACGAAGCATGAACATCATAACTTGTTCTAATAATAGAATCATAAGGTAAATTCATTCTCTTTCTAGGGAAGTGTTCTATACCTTTCTTGAGAGGAAATTGATATTTAATATTACCTTCCTTCATATCAATGGTAGCACCAACAGTTCGAAGAAAAGGTCTTCCCAATATAATGGGACAAGATGCATTGCATTCAATATCCAAGACAACAAAATCAACGGGGACAAGGTTATTGTTAACCATAATACAAACATTATCAATCCTCCCCAAAGGTTTCTTTATAGCATTATCAGCAAGATTAACATCCAAATAACAATTTTTCAATGGTGGCAAGTCAAGCATATCATAAATTTTCTTAGGCATAACAGAAATACTTGCACCAAGGTCACATAAAGCATTACAATCAAAATCATTGACCCTCATCTTAATGATGGGCTCCCAACAATCTTCCAACTTCCTAGGAATAGAGGTTTTAAGTTTTAGTTTCTCTTCTCTAGCTTTTATGAGAGCATTTGTAATATGTTTTGTAAAGGCCAAATTTATAGCACTAGCATTGGGACTTTTAGCAAGTTTTTGTAAGAACTTTATAACTTCAGAGATGTGACAATCATCAAAGTCTAAATCATTATGACCTACAGCAATGGAATCATTGTCCCCAACATTTTGAAAAATTTCAGCAGTTTTATCACAAACAGTTTCAGCAGTTTTAGCAGTTTCAGGTAATTTTGCACGCTTTGCACTAGGAGTAGAAACATTGCCAACACCAATTATTTTACCATTGATAGTAGGAGGTGTAGCAACATGTGAAGCATTATCATTACTAGTGGTGGTAATAGTCCAAACTTTAGCTACATTATTCTCTCTAGCTAGTTTTTCATTTTCTTCTCTTTCCCACCTAGCATGCAATTTAGCCATCAATCTAATATTTTCATTAATTCGAACTTGGATGGCATTTGCTGTAGTAATAATCTTATTATCAATATCCTTATTAGGCATAACTTTCAATTTTAAAAGATCAACATCAGAGGCAAGTCTATCAACCTTAGAAGCAAGAATATCAATTTTATCAAGCTTTTCTTCAACAGATTTGTTAAAAGATTCTGCTGTAGTAGCAGGTGGAGCAATAGGTGTGCATAAGAAATCATTATTATTTGTGCTAGTGAAGTCACACAACTTAGTATTCTCAACAGTACCCATTTTAGCAGTAGTAAATAAAGTAAACTAGATAAAGTAAATGCAAGTAACTAATTTTTTTGTGTTTTTGATATAGAGAACAAGACAGTAAATTAAGTAAAACTAGCAACTAATTTTTTGTTTGTTTTTGATATAAGAGCAAACAAAGCAGTAAATAAAGTAAAATAAAGCAAGACAAAAAGAAAGTAAAGAGACTGGATGTGGGAGACTCCCCTTGCAGCGTGTCTTGATCTCCCCGGCAACGGCGCCAGAAAAAGACCTTGATGGCGCGTAGAGAACACGTCCGTGGGGAACCCCAAGAGGAAGGTGTGATGCGCACAGCAGCAATTTTTCCCTCGCAAGAAACCAAGGTTATCGAACCAAGAGGAGCCAAGAAGCACGTTGAAGGTTGATGGCGGCGGAGTGTAGTGCGGCGCAACACCAGAGATTCCGGCGCCAACGTGGAACCTGCACAACACAATCAAAATACTTTGCCCCAACGTAACAGTGAGGTTGTCAATCTCACCGGCTTGCTGTAAACAAAGGATTAGATGTATAGTGTGGATGATGATGATTGTTTGCGAAGAACAGTAAAGAACAATTGCAGCAGTTTGTATTTCAGATGTAAAGAATAGGACTGGGGTCCACAGTTCACTAGTGGTGTCTCTCCCATAATATAAACAGATGTTGGGTGAACAAATTACAGTTGGGCAATTGACAAATAAAGAAGGCATAACAATGCACATACATATATCATGATGAGTACTATGAGATTTAATCAGGGTATTACGACAAAGTACATAGACCGCTATCCAGCATGCATCTATACCTAAAAAGTCCACCTTCAGGTTATCATCCAAACCCCCTACAGTATTAAGTTGTAAACAACAGACAATTGCATTAAGTATGGTGTGTAATGTAATCAACACAAATATCCTTAGACAAAGCATAGATGTTTTATCCCTAGTAGCAACAGCACATCCACAACCTTAGAACTTTCTCACACCGTCCTGCATTTAATGGAGGCATGAACCCACTATCGAGCATAAATACTCCCTCTTGGAGTCACAAGTATCAACTTGGCCAGAGCCTCTACTAGCAACGGAGAGCATGCAAGAACATAAATAACATATATGATAGATTGATAATCAACTTGACATAGTATTCAATATTCATCGGATCCCAACAAACACAACATGTAGCATTACAAATAGATGATCTTGATCATGATAGGCAGCTCACAAGATCTAACATGATAGCACAATGAGGAGAAGACAACCATCTAGCTACTGCTATGGACCCATAGTCCAGGGGTGGACTACTCACACATCGATCCGGAGGCGATCATGGCGATGAAGAGACCTCCGGGAGATGATTCCCCTCTCCGGCAGGGTGCCGGAGGCGATCTCCTGAATCCCCCGAGATGGGATTGGCGGCGGCGGCGTCTCTGGAAGGTTTTCCGTATCGTGGCTCTCGGTACTGGGGTTTTCGCGACGAAGGATTTAAGTAGGCGGAAGGGTAGGTCAGGGGGCCACACAAGGGCCCCACACAACAGGCCGGTGCGGCCAAGGCCCAGGCCGCGCGCCCTAGTGTATGGCCACCTCGTGGCCCCACTTCGTGATCCTTTCGGTCTTCTAGAAGCTTCGTGGAAAATAGGACCCTGGGCGTTGATTTCGTCCAATTCCGAGAATATTTCCTTACTAGGATTTCTGAAACCAAAAATAGCAGAAAACAACAACTGGCTCTTCGGCATCTCGTCAATAGGTTAGTGCCGGAAAATGCATAATAATGACATATAATGTGTATAAAACATGTGAGTATCATCATAAAAGTAGGATGGAACATAAGAAATTATAGATACGTTTGGGACGTATCAAGCTCATCCCTCAAAGAGTAGTTGTAGGGTATAGAATGTGCATTGATTATCGAAAAGTTAATAAGGTTACTAAGAAAGATCATTACCCTTTACCCTTTATTGATCAAATGTTAGAAAGGTTGTCTAAAAATACTCATTTTTGCTTTCTTGATGGGTATTCTGGGTTCTCACAAATTGCTGTTAAAACCAAAGATCAAGAGAAAACCACTTTCACTTGTCCCTATGGAACTTATGCTTATAGGCGTATGCCTTTTGGTTTATGTAATGCTCCTGCTACTTTTCAAAGATGCATGTCTGCTATTTTTCATGGCTTTTGTGAGAATATTGTAGAGGTATTCATGGATGATTTTTCGGTCTATGGGAATTCTTTTGATAATTGCTTGCGAAACCTTGATAAAGTTTTGCAGAGATGTGAAGAAACTAACCTTGTTCTTAATTGTGAGAAATGCCACTTTATGGTTAATGAAGGAATTGCATTGGGACATAAAATTTCCGAGACAGGTATTGAAGTTGATAGAGCTAAAGTTGAAGCAATTGAGAAGATGCCCTATCCTAGGGATGTTAAAGGTATTCGTAGTGTTCTTGGTCATGTTGGGTTTTATAGGAGATTTATTAAAGATTTCTCCAAGATTTCAAAGCCTCTTACTAATCTTCTTCAAAAAGATGTACCTTTTGTTTTTGATGATGATTGTAAGGAAGCTTTTGAAACTCTAAAGAAAGCCTTAACAACTGCTCCTGTAGTTGAACCTCCTGATTGGAATTTACCTTTTGAAATTATGTGTGATGCTAGTGATTTTGCTGTAGGTGTTGTTCTTGGACAGTGAGTAGATAAAAAATTAAATGTTATTCATTATGCTAGTAAAACTCTTGACGCTGCTCAAAGAAATTATGCTACGACTGAAAAAGAATTATTAGCTGTAGTTTTTGCTTGTGACAAGTTTAGATCCTATATTGTTGATTCAAAAGTTACAATCCATACTGATCATGCTGCAATTAGGTACCTTATGGAAAAGAAAGATGCTAAGCCAAGGCTTATTAGATGGGTGCTTCTTTTGCAAGAATTTGATTTACATATTATAGATAGGAAAGGTGCTGATAATCATGTTGCTGATAACTTATCTAGATTGGAAAATATTGCTTATGATCCTGTTCCTGTTAATGATAGTTTTCCAAATGAACAATTGGCTGTAATAAAGGTGAGCTCGCGAGATAGTCCTTGGTATGCTGATTATGCTAACTTTATTGTTTCCAAGTACTTGCCTCCGACCTTTTCAGCTCAGCAAAGGAGGAAATTCTTTTATGACTTGAGGCACTATTTTTGGGATGACCCACACTTATATAAAGAAGGAGTGGATGGTATTATGCGAAGATGTGTTCCCGAATATGAACAACGAGAGATACTAAGTAAGTGTCATGGTAGTGCTTATGGAGGACATCACGCCGGAGATAGAACCGCGCAAAAAGTTCTACGATCAGGTTTCTATTGGCCAACTCTCTTCAAAGATGCAAGAAAGTTTATTTTATCTTGTGATGAATGTCAAAGGGTTGGTAATATCTCCAGACGCAATGAAATGCCTATGAATTATACTCTTGTTATTGAACCATTCGATTGTTGGGGATTTGACTTCATGGGTCCTTTCCCTTCTTCAGAAGGTAACACTCATATACTTGTCGCTGTTGATTATGTTACTAAATGGGTGGAAGCCATACCCACAAAAAGTGCTGATGGTGAGACCTCTTTGAGAATGCTTTTAGATATTATTTTTCCTAGATTTGGAGTTCCTAGATATCTTATGACTGATGGAGGTTCTCATTTTATTCATGGTGGTTTTAGAAAAACTCTTGCTAAATATGGTATTAATCATAGAATTGCTTCCGCTTATCATCCTCAAACTAGTGGGCAAGTAGAATTATCAAATAGAGAGATTAAATCTATCTTGCAAAAGACTGTTAATAAATCTAGAAAGAACTGGGCTAGTAAATTGAAGGAAGCACTATGGGCTTGTAGAACTACTTATAAAAATCATATGGGAATGTCACCTTATAAAATGGTTTATGGAAAAGCTTGTCATTTACCTTTAGAACTAGAGCACAAAGCTTATTGGGCTGTAAGAGAACTAAATAAAGATCCTAAACTTGCCGGTAAGAAGAGATTGCTACAATTGAGTTCTCTAGATGAATGGAGAAGTGAAGCTTATGAAAATGCTAAACTCTTTAAAGAGAAAGTTAAGAAATGGCATGATAGAAGAATTATCAAAAGAGAATTTAATGTTGGAGATAAAGTCCTATTGTATCGGTCTCGTCTCAGATTTTTTGCAGGGAAATTGCTCTCAAAATGGGAAGGACCATATGTCATTGTGGAGGTGTATCGTTCAGGGGCAATTAAAATTAGTTCTCTGCAAGGTGATGCCACACAAGTGGTGAATGGAAAAAGACTCAAGCATTATATCTCTGGTTATTCTTATAATGAAGATGTTGATGTTATTCGAGTGGTGACTCCGGAAGCTTTCATCAAAGGTCAAATTGATAGTTCTGCAGAGTTCGACTTTCAATAGGTAACAGTACTGGTAATAAAAAGTCCGCGTTTAACTTTCCGAACAATGTTTTTGCTATTTTGGAAAATATGAAAAATTACGAGATCGAAACGGAGTGGAGGAGGCGCACGAGGGCGTGCCCCCATAGGCTGGCGCGGGCCCCAGCCTGGCTGCGCCGCCCTATGAGGACGGCCCCTCGGTGTCCCTCTCCGACTCTGGTTCGACCTGGTACTTTCCTTCTGTCGTGAAAATTTCTGCTATATAATCCCCCGGACCCCTGGAGGTCCGTATATCGTTTTCTCGTCGCGTTTTGTTTCGAGCTGTTTTCTGCCAGGATCTGCGTCGGATCTAGAGCCAGCATGTCTTCGTCGGGAACTCCGAAGGATAGCTTCTTTGAGGACGTCGTCAACCCGTACATGAACGAGCTGAAGATGCACCCCAAGGAATTGTTGCTCGTAGATGGAGAGTTGCAGATTGAAGATATCCGGGGTCCTAAAGGAGAAGGAAGTTTGGAGGACAGGATGAAGAAATTAGAACAAGAGGTCTTCAACTACAAGAAGATGGCTGAGCGTGAAGTGTACATCTGATGACCCACAAGTATAGGGGGTGTATCGTAGTACTTTCGATAAATAAGAGTGTCGAACCCAACGAGGAGCAGAAGGTGTTGAAAAGCACTTTCGATGAAGGATTCACTCTAAATGCTCACAGACAAGTATTCGGGGGGGGGGGGGGGGTTGATATAGCAAATAAATAAAGTACAAGTAAATAAAATGCGAGAGTAATAGTTACAGCGAGTGGCCCAATCTTTTTTAGCACAAAGGACAAGCCGGTTTGTTTACTTATAATGACCAAACGTTCTTGAGGACACACGGGAATTTAGTCTAGTGCTTTCGCTTCATATATAGCTGATTAATCTTCATTGTTTTGATAAGTGTTGTGTGGGTGAACCTATGCTAATGCACCGCCCTTCCTAGGACTAATACATACTTGTGATTATACCCCTTGCAAGCATCCGCAAATACAAGAAAGTAATTAAGATAAATCTAACCACAGCCTTAAACTCTGAGATCCTGCTATCCCTCCTGCATCGATATACCAACGGGGGTTCAGGTTGCTGTCACTCCGGCAACCCCACAATTAGCAAACGAATACAAGATGTATTCCCCTAGGCCCATAAAGGTGAAGTATCATGTAGTCCACGTTCACATGACACCACTAGAAGAATAACACCACAACTTAAATATCAAACCATTGAATATTAATCAACATAGTTCACTACTAATATTTAGACTTCACCCATGTCCTCAAGAACTAAACGAACTACTCACGAGACATCATATGGAACATGATCAGAGGTGATATGATGATGAATAACAATCTGAACATAAACCCTGGTTCAATGGTTTCACTCAATAGCTTCAATAACAAGGAGTAATCAATACCGGGAGAGTTTCCCCTACCAAACAATCAAGATTCAACCCTAGATGTTACAGCGGTGACGAGGTGCAGCGGTGGAGATGACGGTAATGGTGGTGGAGATGATGGTGATGATGATCCCAATGAAGTCCAGCTCGATGGTGGTGACAATGGCGTCGATTTCCCCCTCCGGGAGGGAATTTCCCCGACGGATTTCAGCCTGCCGGAGAGTTCTTTTCTCTCTGGTGTTTTCCGCCCCGCAGAGGCGGCTGTGTCTCTCCGTGATTATTCCCCTGAGTTTAGGTTTTCGGGGAGAAGAAGTACGCGAAGGAGAGGCGGCTGAAGGGGGCTGTGGGGCCCCTCCCCACAAGGCGGCGCGGCCAGGACAGCCATGTTGAGTAGTATTTCAAAGTAGTTGTAATAGTTGCTACATGAGGTGAACAACCATGAAGACAGCGCCATGAATCTTGATGCTACGCCGACGATGATGGAGATCATGCCCGTTGATGATGGAGATCATGTCCGTGCTTTGGAGATGAAGATCGAAAGCGCAAAGACAAAAGGGCCATATCATATCACATATGAACTGCATGTGATGTTAATCCTTTATGCATCTTATTTTGCTTAGATCGCGACGGTAGCATTATAAGATGATCCCTCACATTAATATCAAGATAATAAAGTGTTCTCCCCTTGTATGCACCGTTGTACAGTTCGTCGTTTCGAAGCATCTCGTGATGATCGGATGTGATAGATTCAACGTTCACATACAACGGGTGTAAGCAATGTTGCACACGTGGAATACTTGGGTTTGCTTGACGAGCCTAGCATGTACAGACATGGCCTCGGGACAACAGAAACCGAAAGGTTGAACACGAGTCATATGGATGATATGATCAACATGTTGATGTTCACCATTGAAGCTACATCATCTCACGTGATGATCGGTTTTGGTGTAGTGGATGTGGATCGTGTACCACTTAAACAACTATGAGGGATGTTGTATTAAGTGGGAGTTCATTAGTAATTAGATTAAAACATGAACTAATTATCATGAACATAGTCTGAGTAGTATTTTGAATTAATTTTATAGTATTGGCATCCGTATTCTACCATGCGCTAGTCTTGTAATTGAGATAGAAATACTGTTAAGTCTGACAAGAAACTTTACGGACTAGTACCGTATTGTTAAAGAATCAAGATATGATTAAGTCCCATTGCAAACTTTTAGTAAACCTCACATTGTTGATTCAAAGAACTATGATTTCAATTAGTACCTAAAGTTATCTTGTCTCCGTGAAACTTGAAGTTCAAATCTGTTTGAAAAGTAAGGAGCTGAAAATTTAGTTTTCAGAAATAATCAAGGTATGAGATATATGTGATATCTAAGACCTTATTGCAAGATGATAGAATATAATTTGGTGAGACTACATAAACTCATAAGTTTTATGGGAATGTATGAAGGTTGAAGACGCCAGGCGTCCCAATCCTCCAGCTATTGGGCACTAACAATATTCGCATATCCATGAAGTTATCATCCTTAGTATGCACTGTTGCTAAGACTCGTCGTATCGAAGCATCACATGATGATCGGGTGTTATAGATTCTACGTGTGCATACAACGGGTGCAAGCCAGATTTGCACATGCGAATACCAAGGTTAAAACTTTATGAGCCTGGCATGTACAGACATGGTCTCAAAAAGTCATCATGATACAATGGATAAAATTATGAGTGAAATTGTTCATCATATTACAAGATTACTAATAGTGAAATCCGGAATACTTGTCATATGATGATCAACTTCAAAGTAAGAACCTCAAAGGTTATTGGTATTTGACCAACAAACCTAGAAGTTATTGATGTTGAAGTGTTTTTCTGAATAATGAGGAAAGCTAAAAGAGAAACTGCAAAAGATATTTTGGCAAAAAGAAAAGAAAAGACTAGAAAGTGGGAGACTGAAGGAGATATGCTCTAGAGGCAATAAGGCCAAGGTGTTATATCTTTACAAATGTAAAACTAGATTATTGACTCTAGTGCAAGTGGGAGACTGAAGGAGATATGCTCTAGAGGCAATAATAAAGTGGTTATTATTTATATCTTTATGTTTATGATAAATGTTTATAATCATGCTATAATTGTACTAACCGAAACATTAGTACATGTGTGATATGTAGACAACAAGAAGTCCCTAGTATGCCTCTTAAACTAGCTTGTTGATTAATGGATGATTAGTTTCATAATCATGAACATTGGATGTTATTAATAGCAAGGTTATATCATTATATGAATGATGTAATGGACACACCCAATTAAGCGTAGCATAAGATCTCGTCATTAAGTTATTTGCTATAAGCTTTCGATACATAGTTACCTAGTCCTTATGACCATGAGATCATGTAAATCACTTATACCGGAAAGGTACTTTGATTACATCAAACGCCACTGCGTAAATGGGTGGTTATAAAGGTGGGATTAAGTATCCGGAAAGTATGAGTTGAGGCATATGGATCAGCAGTGGGATTTGTCCATCCCAATGACGGATAGATATACTCTGGGCCCTCTCGGTGGAATGTCGTCTAAATGTCTTGCAAGCATATGAATGAGTTCATAAGAGACCACATACCACGGTACGAGTAAAGAGTACTTGTCTGGAGACGAGGTTGAACAAGGTATAGAGTGATACCGAAGATCAAACCTCGGACAAGTAAAATATCGCGTGACAAAGGGAATTGGTATCGTATGTGAATGGTTCATTCGATCACTAAAGTCATCGTTGAATATGTGGGAGCCATTATGGATCTCCAGATCCCGCTATTGGTTATTGGTCGGAGTGAGTACTCAACCATGTCCACATAGTTCACGAACCGTAGGGTGACACACTTAAAGTTGGATGTTGAAATGGTAGTACTTGAATATGGAATGGAGTTCGAATATTTGTTCGGAGTCCCGGATGAGATCCCGGACATCACGAGGAGTTCCGGAATGGTCCGGAGAATAAGATTCATATATAGGATGTCATTTTATGTGAATTAATATGTCGCGGAAGGTTCTATGGAAGGTTCTAGAAGGTTCTAGAAAAGTCCGGAAGAAACCACCAAGGAAGGTGGAGTCCACATGGGACTCCACCTCCATGGCCGGCCAACCCTAGGTGGGGAGGAGTCCCAAGTGGACTCCCCCTTAGGGGGCCGGCCACCCCCCCATATGGGAGGTGGAACTCCCACCTCTAGTGGGAGTCCTAGCTTGGCTAGGTTTCCCCTCCATATGGAAGGTTTTTGGTTCGGGTCTTATTCGAAGACTTGGAGACTAACTCTTGGGGTTCCACCTATATAATGAGGGGCATAGGGGAGGGGGCCGGCCACCACAAAGCCACAAGTTGGCCGCACCCCCTTGAGGCCGGCCACCCCCTCCCAAACCCTAGCCGCCCCCCTCTCCTCCATATCTCCCGCGTAGCTTTAGCGAAGCTCCGCCGGAGTTCTCCACCGCCACCGACACCACGCCGTCGTGCTGTCGGATTCAAGAGGAGCTACTACTTCCGCTGCCCGCTGGAACGGGAGGTGGACGTCGTCTTCATCAACAACCGAACGTGTGACCAAGTACGGAGGTGCTGCCCGTTCGTGGCGCCGGAGCCGATCGTGATCAAGATCTTCTACGCGCTTTTGCAAGCGGCAAGTGAACGTCTACCGCAGAAACAAGAGCCTCATCTTGTAGGCTTTGGAATATCTTCAAGGGTGAGACTCGATACTCCCTCGTTGCTACCGTCTTCTAGATTGCATCTTGGCTTGGATTGCGTGTTCGCGGTAGGAAATTTTTTGTTTTCTATGCAACGTTATCCTACAGTTGCCAGCTCTTTTTGCAAAATTATAGGATAAGTGGATGAAGCCACTAGTCCATTAGTGAAAGCTGCCCAACAAGATTGAAAGATAAAACACCACATACTTCCTCATGAGCTATAAAACAATGACACAAATAAGGGATGATAACTTTTGAATTGTTTAAAGGTAGCACATGAAGTATTTACTTGGAATGGCACAAAATACCACATAATAGGTAGTTATGGTGGACACTGATGGCTGATGACCCACAAGTATAGGGGGTGTATCGTAGTACTTTCGATAAATAAGAGTGTCGAACCCAACGAGGAGCAGAAGGTGTTGACAAGCAGTTTCGATGAAGGATTCACTGTAAATGCTCACAGACAAGTATTCAGGGGGTTTTGATATAGCAGATGAATAAAGTACAAGTAAGTAAAATGCGAGAGTAATAATTGCAGCGAGTGGCCCAATCCATTTTAGCACAAAGGACAAGCCGGTTTGTTTACTTATGATGACCAAACGTTCTTGAGGACACACGGGAATTTAGTCTAGTGCTTTCGCTTCATATAGCTGATTAATCTTCATTGTTTTGATAAGTGTTGTGTGGGTGAACCTATGCTAATGCACCGCCCTTCCTAGGACTAATACATACTTGTGATTATACCCCTTGCAAGCATCCGCAAATACAAGAAAGTAATTAAGATAAATCTAACCACAGCCTTAAACTCTGAGATCCTGCTATCCCTCCTGCATCGATATACCAACGGGGGTTCAGGTTTCTGTCACTCTGGCAAACCCACAATTAGCAAACGAATACAAGATGTATTCCCCTAGGCCCATAATGGTGAAGTATCATGTAGTCGACGTTCACATGACACCACTAGAAGAATAACACCACAACTTAAATATCAAACCATTGAATATTACTCAACATAGTTCACTACTAACATTTAGACTTCACCCATGTCCTCAAGAACTAAACGAACTACTCACGAGACATCATATGGAACATGATCAGAGGTGATATGATGATGAATAACAATCTGAACATAAACCTTGGTTCAATGGTTTCACTCAATAGCATCAATAACAAGGAGTAATCAATACCGGGAGAGTTTCCCCTACCAAACAATCAAGATTCAACCCTAGATGTTACAGCGGTGACGAGGTGCAGCGGTGGAGATGGCGGTGATGATGATGAATATGATGGTGATGATGATCCCAATGATGTCCAGCTCGATGACGGTGACGATGGCGTCGATTTCCCCCTCCGGGAGGGAATTTCCCCTTCGGATTTCAGCCTGCCGGAGAGCTCTTTTCTCTCTGGTGTTTTCCGCCCCGCAAAGGCGGCTGTGTCTCTTCCCGATTATCCCCTGGAGCTTAGGTTTTCGGGGCGAAGAAGTACGTGAAAGAGAGGCGACCGAAGGGGGCTGTGGCCCCCCTCCCCACCAGGCGGCGCGGCCAGGGCAGGCCCCGCGCCGGCCTATGGGGGGGCCCATGGCGGCCCTCCTCGGTCCCTCCTTTTGGCTGGCCTCGTCTTCTGGAAAAATAAGATCTTCAGTGTAATTGCCGTCAATTGTTGATCTTCCGAAATATTGCATTCTGACGGTGCTTTTTCCAGCAGAATCCTGACTCCAGTGAGCGATTCTCCAATAATCATGAAACATGCAAAATAGGTGAAATAACATAAGTATCATCTCTTAATACGAAATATATCAATGAATAACAGTAAATTATGATATAAAATAGTGATGCAAAATGGACGTATCAATGGCATAGGTTTGGTTTAAGAGTTTGGATGTATGAGAAGCATTCCCTCTCAGTACAGGTCTTTGGCTAGCAAGGTTGATTAGCAAGCATAAGAGTTGAGGGAAACAAAAAAATATACATGTGATAGAAATAATCATGCATCTTTCTTGTAAGCACAAATAATTTTAACTTCAGAATACTAAGCTCATTGCTAACAAGAAAGAAAGATAATAACATATCTACATGTATTTCCTCTTTTCTACTTAAACTCAAAGTGTTGTGCTATTGACCAATGCTAAGTTTGCCAAAACCAAATAGATTTACCCAATGCTCCCAAAGTGATACCAATACTTAACAACAAGATCGATCATATAATAGAGATTGCAAACTAAAATAAGATGTGCAATATGTAAATGATAAAACTTCTCATTAATATTCCATAATGATAACTCACACCAAGGGATACATAGATAACCAACTAAAAGAGAGATATATACTTCCACACTGCAACACATCTTATACGATAACTTTCCTACTCATGATATGACACTACTTGATAGTAAAAAGGTAAAAGATAGTGATGATGTGATACCGCGGCACTCCCCCAAGCTTGGAACAAACCAAGGGGGTGCCAATACCGATGATGAATTACTCCTTCGGCGGTGGTGAATTCTTCGCATCATCAGACTTCCAAGGAAGGGGCTCTCCATCAACAAACGACATCTTGGTCTCCGGAATCCTGAAACTAGCAGCATAACTTATGTGTTTAAACCTGTTTTCATACTCACAATTTTGATTCTGAACATCATAGAGTTGAGCTTGGAGTTTGTTGGTAGTGTCGTGAAGCGAGAAGATATCATCCCACAGCTTTGCAGTCTCCTTCTTGTGTCCATCAATAAGTTCAGACACAATTCTGTGGAAGATGTCCACTTCACGCTCAACCATCTTCTTATAGTTGAAGACCTCTTGTTCTAATTTCTTCATCCAGTCCTCCAAACTTCCTTCTCCTTTAGGACCCCGGGCATCTTCAATCTGCAACTCTCCATCTACGAGCAGCAATTTCTTGGGGTGCATCTTCAGCTCGTTCATGTACGGGTTGACGACGTCCTCAAAGAAGCTGTCCTTCGGAGTTCCCGACGAAGACATGCTGGCTCTAGATCCGACGCAAATCCTGGCAGAAAACAACTCGAAACAAAACGCGACGAGAAAATGATATACGGACCTCCAGGGGTCCGGGGGATTATATAGCAGAAATTTTCACGATAGAAGGAAAGTACCAGGTCGAACCAGAGTCGGAGAGGGACACCGAGGGGCCATCCTCATAGGGCGGCGCGGCCAGGCTGGGCCCGCGCCGGCCTATGGGGGCACGCCCTTGTGCGCCTCCTCCACTCTGTTTTGATCTCGTATTTTTTCATATTTTCCAAAAATAGCAAAAACATTGTTCGGAAAGTTAAACGCAGACTTTTTTATTACCAGTACTGTTACCTATTCAAAGTCGAACTCTGCAGAACTGTCAATTTGACCTTTGATGAAAACTTCCGGAGTCACCACTCGAATAACATCAACATCTTCATTATAAGAATCACCAGAGATATAATGCTTGAGTCTTTGTCCATTCACCACTCGTGTGGCATCACCTTGTAGAGAACTAATTTTAATTGCCCCTGAACGATACACCTCCACAATGACATATGGTCCTTCCCATTTTGAGAGCAATTTCCCTGCAAAAAATCTGAGACGAGACCGATACAATAGGACTTTATCTCCAACATTAAATTCTCTTTTGATAATTCTTCTATCATGCCATTTCTTAACTTTCTCTTTAAAGAGTTTAGCATTTTCATAAGCTTCACTTCTCCATTCATCTATAGAACTCAATTGTAGCAATCTCTTCTTACCGACAAGTTTAGGATCTTTATTTAGTTCTCTTACAACCCAATAATCTTTGTGCTCTAGTTCTAAAGGTAAATGACAAGCTTTTCCATAAACCATTTTATAAGGTGACATTCCCATAGGATTTTTATAAGTAGTTCTATAAGCCCATAGTGCTTCCTTCAATTTACTAGCCCAGTTCTTTCTAGATTTATTAACAGTCTTTTGCAAGATAGGTTTAATCTCTCTATTTGATAATTCTACTTGCCCACTAGTTTGAGGATGATAAGCGGAAGCAATTCTATGATTAATACCATATTTAGCAAGAGTTTTTCTAAAACCACCATGAATAAAATGAGAACCTCCATCAGTCATAAGATATCTAGTAACTCCAAATCTAGGAAAAATAATATCTAAAAGCATTCTCAAAGAGGTCTCACCATTAGCACTTTTTGTGGGTATGGCTTCCACCCATTTAGTAACATAATCAACAGCGACAAGTATATGAGTGTTACCTTCTGAAGAAGGGAAAGGACCCATGAAGTCAAATCCCCAACAATCGAATGGTTCAATAACAAGAGTATAATTCATAGGCATTTCATTGCGTCTGGAGATATTACCAACCCTTTGACATTCATCACAGGATAAAATAAACTTTCTTGCATCTTTGAAGAGAGTTGGCCAATAGAAACCTGATTGTAGAACTTTTTGCGCGGTTCTATCTCCGGCGTGATGTCCTCCATAAGCACTACCATGACACTTACTCAATATCTCTTGTTGTTTATATTCGGGAACACATCTTCGCATAATACCATCCACTCCTTCTTTATATAAGTGTGGGTCATCCCAAAAATAATGCCTCAAGTCATAAAAGAATTTCCTCCTTTGCTGAGCTCAAAAGGTCGGAGGCAAGTACTTGGAAACAATAAAGTTAGCATAATCAGCATACCAAGGACTATCTCGCGAGCTCACCTTTATTACAGCCAATTGTTCATTTGGAAAACTATCATTAATAGGAACAGGATCATAAGCAATATTTTCCAATCTAGATAAGTTATCAGCAACATGATTATCAGCACCTTTCCTATCTATAATATGTAAATCAAATTCTTGCAAAAGAAGCACCCATCTAATAAGCCTTGGCTTAGCATCTTTCTTTTCCATAAGGTACCTAATTGCAGCATGATCAGTATGGATTGTAACTTTTGAATCAACAATATAGGATCTAAACTTGTCACAAGCAAAAACTACAGCTAATAATTCTTTTTCAGTCGTAGCATAATTTCTTTGAGCAGCGTCAAGAGTTTTACTAGCATAAAGAATAACATTTAATTTTTTATCTACTCGCTGTCCAAGAACAACACCTACAGCAAAATCACTAGCATCACACATAATTTCAAAAGGTAAATTCCAGTCAGGAGGTTCAACTACAGGAGCAGTTGTTAAGGCTTTCTTTAGAGTTTCAAAAGCTTCCTTACAATCATCATCAAAAACAAAAGGTACATCTTTTTGAAGAAGATTAGTAAGAGGCTTTGAAATCTTGGAGAAATCATTAATAAATCTCCTATAAAACCCAACATGACCAAGAACACTACGAATACCTTTAACATCCCTAGGATAGGGCATCTTCTCAATTGCTTCAACTTTAGCTCTATCAACTTCAATACCTCTCTCGGAAATTTTATGTCCCAATACAATTCCTTCATTAACCAGCATAAAGTGGCATTTCTCCCAATTAAGAACAAGGTTAGTTTCTTCACATCTCTGCAAAACTTTATCAAGGTTTCGCAAGCAATTATCAAAAGAATTCCCATAGACAGAAAAATCATCCATGAATACCTCTACAATCTTTTCACAAAAGCCATCTTTGAAAAGTAGCAGGAGCATTACATAAACCAAAAGGCATACGTCTATAAGCATAAGTTCCATAGGGACAAGTGAAAGTGGTTTTCTCTTGATCTTTAGTTTTAACAACAATTTGTGAAAACCCAGAATAACCATCAAGAAAGCAAAAATGAGTATTTTTAGACAACCTTTCTAACATTTCATCAATGAATGGTAAAGGGTAAAGATCCTTCTTAGTAACTTTATTAATTTTCAATAATCAATGCACATTCTATACCCTACAACTACTCTTTGAGGGATGAGCTCATCATTATCATTAGGCACAACAGTTATTCCTCCTTTCTTAGGAACACAATGCACATGACTAACCCATCTACTATCAGCAATAGGATATATAATACCTGCTTCAAGAAGTTTTAATACATCATTCCTTACCATATCCTCCATCTTAGGAATTAGACGACGCTGATGTTCAACAACAGGATTTGCATCATCTTCCATGTTGATGGCATGTTGGCAAATAGAGGGAGAAATCCCCTTCAAATCATCAAGAGTGTAGCCAATAGCTCCTCGGTGTTTCTTCAATATTTCCAACAACCTTTCTTCCTCAAAATCTGAAAGCTTAGAACTAATAATAACAGGATATATTTTCTTATCATCAATATGAACATACTTAAGATTATCAGGCAACGGTTTTAAATCAAAAACATGATCTTCCTTTGGTGGTGGTGTTGTACCTAGATCTTCAACCGGCAAGTCATGTTTAAGAATAGGTTGACGAAGGAAAATTTCATCAAGCTCATTCCTTTCTTCCCTAAAGACTTCAGTCTCACTATCCTCCAAATGTTGCTGCAAAGGATTATTAGGAGCAAGAGAAATAGATGCACACTGTTCAACTCTAAAATCATTATTAGGCAAATCAGCTTTATAAGGAGTTTTGGCAAATTTAGATAAATTAAACTCATAAGTTTCACCAGCAAATTTAGTCACAATTTTCTCCTTCTTGCAATCTATAATAGCTCCACAAGTATTTAGAAAAGGTCTACCGAAAATAATAGGACAAGTCTTACTAGCAGCGGAACCAAGTACCAAAAAGTCAGTAGGATATTTAATCTTACCACATAAAACTTCCACATCTCGAACAGTACCAATAGGAGAGATAGTTTCTCTATTAGCTAGCCGAATAACCACATCAATATCTTCAAGCTCACAAGAACCAATTTCATGCATGATTTCCGTGTAAAGCTCATAAGGTATGGCACTAATACTTGCACCAATGTCGCATAAACCATAATAACAATGATCACCAATTCTAACAGAGAGCATAGGAACACTGGCTTTCCTAGACTTATTAGGATGCGAAACAATATTAGAAGCATCTTCACAGAAAATGATATGACCATCCTCTACATTTTCAGTCACAAGATCTTTAACTATCGCAATAGCAGGTTCAACCTTTATTTGCTCTTCAGGTTCTATAGGTTTCTTTGCACTTTTATTAACCGCACTAGTTATAACAGAATACTCCTTCATTTTAGCAGGAAAAGGAGTTTTTTCAATATAAGTTTCAGAAAGAATATGATCAACAGTTTTAATTTCAACATATTTATCTATAGGTGAATCAGTTTTATCTTTGTAAGGTTCATGATACTTATCAAAATTCTTCCTAGGCAATTCAAAATGAGAGGCAAAAGCTTTATAAAAGTTTGCAACAACTTGAGAGTCAAGACCATAAGTAGCACTCATATTACGAAATTTATCAGTATCCATAAAAGTTTCAATGCATTCATAATCATAATTTATACCCGACTCTCTATCTTTGTCATTCTCCCATCCTTCAGTATTCTCCTGGATCCGATCAAGAAGGTCCCATTTAAACTCTTCTTTGTTACGTGTAAATGATCCAGAACAAGTAGTATCCAGCAAGGTTTTATCTTGAAAAGAAAGTCTTGCATAGAAATTATCAATAATGATATTACCAGGAAGCTCATGAATGGGGCATTTGAGCATTAAAGACTTCAATCTCCCCCATGTTTGGGCAATACTCTCTCCATCATGAGGCCAGAAATTATATATGCGGTTCCGGTCTTTGTGAATTTCACTTGGAGGATAGAATTTAGAATAAAGTAGAGGCACAATATCCTTCCAATCAAGAGAATCCCCATTCTTCAGCAATTTGTACCAATGCGCCGCTTTACCAGACAGCGATATAGAGAATAGTTTCTTCCTAACTTCATCCATAGCAATACCTGCACACTTGAATAACCCGCATAATTCATGTAAAAACAGTAAATGATCTCCAGGATGGACAGTTCCATCCCCTTCATAGCGGTTATCCACAACACGTTCAATAATTTTCATAGGTATTTTGTATGGAACCTCTTTCTCACCTGGCGCCTCATCCACTACCTTTTCAGTAGTAGTAGATATTCCAAATAGGAATTCAAGAGAAGATCTCTCCATAATGAATTATAGCAAAGAAAGTGTATAAAATCAGCACGTACAGTAAAAGTTTCCCTTACCAATTCCACTTACCAATAGCGCTTCACTCCCCGACAACGGCGCCAGAAAATAGTCTTGATGACCCACAAGTATAGGGGGTGTATCGTAGTACTTTCGATAAATAAGAGTGTTGATACGTCTCCGACGTATCGATAATTTCTTGTGTTCCATGCCACATTATTGATGATATCTACATGTTTTATGCACACTTTATGTCATATTCGTGCATTTTCTGGAACTAACCTATTAACAAGATGCCGAAGTGCCGATTCTTTGTTTTCTGCTGTTTTTGGTTTCAGAAATCCTAGTAACGAAATATTCTCGGAATTGGACGAAATCAACGCCCAGGGTCCTATTTTGCCACGAAGCTTCCAGAAGACCGAAGAGGAGACGAAGTGGGGCCACGAGGCGGCCAAACCATAGGGCGGCGCAGCCTGGCCCTTGGCCGCGCCGACCTGTGGTGTGGGGCCCTCGTGTGGCCCCCTGACCTGCCCTTCCGCCTACTTAAAGCCTCCGTCGCGAAACCCCCAGTACCGAGAGCCACGATACGGAAAACCTTCCAGAGACGCCGCCGCCGCCAATCCCATCTCGGGGGATTCAGGAGATCGCCTCCGGCACCCTGCCGGAGAGGGGAATCATCTCCCGGAGGACTCTACGCCGCCATGGTCGCCTCTGGAGTGATGAGTGAGTAGTCTACCCCTGGACTATGGATCCATAGCAGTAGCTAGATGGTTGTCTTCTCCCCATTGTGCTTAATTGTCGGGTCTTGTGAGCTGCCGAACATGATCAAGATCATCTATCTGTAATTCTATATGTTGCGTTTGTTGGGATCCGATGAATAGAGAATACTATGTTATGTTGATTATCAATTCATGTCTATGTGTTGTTTATGATCTTGCATGCTCTCCGTTATTAGTAGATGCTCTGGCCAAGTTGATGCTAGTAACTCCAAGAGGGAGTATTTATGCTCGATAGTGGGTTCATGTCTCCGTGAATCTGGAGGAGTGACAAGAACCTCTAAGATTATGGATGTGCTGTTGCCACTAGGGATAAAACATTGGTGCTATGTTCGAGGATGTAGTTACTGATTACATTACGCGCAATACTTAATGCAATTATCTGTTGTTAGCAACTTAATACTGGAGGGGGTTCGGATGATAACCTGAAGGTGGACTTTTTAGGCATAGATGCATGCTGGATAGCGGTCTATGTACTTTGTCGTAATGCCCAATTAAATCTCACTATACTCATCATAATATGTATGTGCATGGTCATGCCCTCTTTATTTGTCAATTGCCCAACTGTAATTTGTTCACCCAACATGCTGTTTATCTTATGGGAGAGACACCTCTAGTGAACTGTGGACCCCGGTCCAATTCTCTTTACTGAAATACAATCTACTGCAATACTTGTTTTACTGTTTTCTGCAAACAATCATCTTCCACACAATACGGTTAATCCTTTGTTACAGCAAGCCGGTGAGATTGACAACCTCACTGTTTCGTTGGGGCAAAGTACTTTGGTTGTGTTGTGCAGGTTCCACGTTGGCGCCGGAATCTCTGGTGTTGCGCCGCACTACATCCCGCCGCCATCAACCTTCAACGTGCTTCTTGACTCCTACTGGTTCGATTAAACCTTGGTTTCTTGAGGAAACTAGCCGCTGTGCGCATCACACCTTCCTCTTGGGGTTCCCAACGGACGTGTCAACCACACGCATCAAGCAAATTTCTGGCGCCGTTGCCGGGGAGATCAAGACACGCTGCAAGGGGAGTCTCCACTTCCCAATCTCTTTACTTTGTTTTTGTCTTGCTTTATTTTATTTACTACTTTGTTTGCACTCTATATCAAAAACCCAAAAAAAAAAATTAGTTACTTGCATTTACTTTACTTGATTCATCATGTTTCCTTTTAATTTTACCACGAAAGACATACCGGTAGGACGTGGGTCTATAGTTGGGAGAAATAATATAGAAGAATTTTTCAATCATGTTAGTACCGTTGAAGATTTTGAAGATAGACACTTGGAAGAACTAGCTCCTACTTATGAAATTGCTGCTGCTGCTTTAGTTCGCATGTTGGAAACTAAATTTGTTAATCTCAATCCTATAATCCAACACATGTTTCTCATACTTGGTGATATGGAAGAAGGGGAAAAGAAAGATTTTGTTTTAGAAACCCTTCTTAGAGAATTTGGTGGTATAGCAAGAGAAGCTAGAAAGGTCTTTGCTAAATATGATATGCTTGGTTCTTATACCAATTTTGTTAGTCTCCTTGAAAATATGGATATGGATAGAATAAAGTACACTAATAATATTAATGATGGTGGGGAGATCAAAGCACCAATACCATGTAAGCTCCTAGCAATGAATGATGCACTAGAAAATAATTATGCTTGGCTTGTTCCTGAAAATTTGTTTGATGAGAGTAGCAAGCCCAAGACTAATGACAAGGGGGACGCTAAAACTTATGTATCTAATATACTATGCCTGGTTGAGAAAACTCCGCATCCCGCTGTAGATGCACCATCTCTTGATAATACTTGATACACACTTTCTGCGCCTAGCTGAAAGGCGTTAAAGAAAAGCGCTTATGGGAGACAACCCATGGTTTTTTACTACAGTACTTTGTTTTTATTTTGTGTCTTGGAAGTTGTTTACTACTGTAGCAACCTCTCCTTATCTTATTTTAGTGTTTTTTTGTGCCAAGTAAAGTCGTTGATAGTAAAGTTCATACTAGATTTGGATTACTGCGCAGAAACAGATTTTTTTGCTGTCACGAATCTGGGCTGTTTTCTCTGTAGGTAACTCAGAAAATTATGCCAATTTACGTAAGTGATCCTCAGATATGTATGCAACTTTCATTCAATTTGAGCATTTTCATTTCAGCAAGTATGGTGCCTCGATAAAATTCGTCAATACGAACTGTTCTGTTTTGACAGATTCTGCCTTTTATTTCGCATTGCCTCTTTTGCTATGTTGGATGAATTTCTTTGATCCATTAATGTCCAGTAGCTTTATGCAATGTCCAGAAGTGTTAAGAATGATTGTGTCACCTCTGAACATGTTAATTTTTATTGTCCACTAACCCTCTAATGAGCTGTTTCGAGTTTGGTGTGGAGGAAGTTTTCAAGGATCAAGAGAGGAGTATGATGCAATATGATCAAGGAGAGTGAAAGCTCTAAGATTGGGGATGCCCCGGTGGTTCACCCCTGCATATTCTAAGAAGACTCAAGCGTCTAAGCTTGGGGATGCCCAAGGCATCCCCTTCTTCATCGACAACATTATCAGGTTCCTCCCCTGAAACTATATTTTTATTCCATCACATCTTATGTGCTTTTCTTGGAGCGTCGGTTTGTTTTTGTTTTTGCTTGAATAAATGGATCCTAGCATTCACTGTATGGGAGAGAGACACGCTCCGCTGTTGCATATGGACAAGTATGTCCTTAGGCTTTACTCATAGTATTCATGGCGAAGTTTCTTCTTCGTTAAATTGTTATATGGTTGGAATTGGAAAATGATACATGTAGTAATTGCTATAATGTCTTGGATAATGTGATAATTGGCAATTGTTGTGCTCATGTTTAAGCTCTTGCATCATATACTTTGCACCCATTAATGAAGAAATACATAGAGCATGCTAAAATTTGGTTTGCATATTTGGTCTCTCTAAAGTCTAGATAATTTCTAGTATTGAGTTTGAACAACAAGGAAGACGGTGTAGATTCTTATAATGCTTACAATATGTCTTTTATGTGAGTTTTGCTGCACCGGTACATCCTTGTGTTTGTTTCAAATAACCTTGCTAGCCTAAACCTTGTATCGAGAGGGAATACTTCTCATGCATCCAAAATCCTTGAGCCAACCACTATGCCATTTGTGTCCACCATACCTACCTACTACATGGTATTTCTCCGCCATTCCAAAGTAAATTGCTTGAGTGCTACCTTTAAAATTCCATCATTCACCTTTGCAATATATAGCTCATGGGACAAATAGCTTAAAAACTATTGTGGTATTGAATATGTACTTATGCACTTTATCTCTTATTAAGTTGCTTGTTGTGCGATAACCATGTTCACTGGGGACGCCATCAACTATTCTTTGTTGAATATCATGTGAGTTGCTATGCATGTTCGTCTTGTCTGAAGTAAGGGAGATCTACCACCTTATGGTTAAGCATGCATATTGTTAGAGAAGAACAACTGGCCGCTTAACTAAAGCCATGATTCATGGTGGAAGTTTCAGTTTTGGACATATATCCTCAATCTCATATGAGAATAATAATTGTTGCCACATGCTTATGCATTAAAGAGGAGTCCATTATCTGTTGTCCATGTTGTCCCGGTATGGATGTCTAAGTTGAGAATAATCAAAAGCGAGAAATCCAAAATGCGAGCTTTCTCCTTAGACCTTTGTACAGGCGGCATGGAGGTACCCCATTGTGACACTTGGTTAAAACATGTGTATTGCGATGATCCGGTAGTCCAAGCTAATTAGGACAAGGTGCGGGCACTATTAGTATACTATGCATGAGGCTTGCAACTTGTAAGATATAATTTACATGATACATATGCTTTATTACTACCGTTGACAAAATTGTTTCATGTTTTCAAAATAAAAGCTCTAGCACAAATATAGCAATCGATGCTTTTCCTCTATGGAGGACCATTCTTTTACTTTCATTGTTGAGTCAGTTCACCCATTTCTCTCCACCTCAAGAAGCAAACACTTGTGTGAACTGTGCATTGATTCCTACATACTTGCATATTGCACCTATTATATTACTCTATGTTGACAATATCCATGAGATATACATGTTACAAGTTGAAAGCAACCGCTGAAACTTAATCTTCCTTTGTGTTGCTTCAATGCTTTTACTATGAATTATTGCTTTATGAGTTAACTCTTATGCAAGACTTATTGATGCTTGTCTTCAAGTACTATTCATGAAAAGTCTTTGCTATATGATTCACTTGTTTACTCATGTCATATACATTGTTTTGATCGCTGCATTCACTACATATGCTTTACAAATAGTATGATCAAGGTTATGATGGCATGTCACTCCAGAAATTATCTTTGTTATCATTTTACCTGCTCGGGACGAGCAGAACTAAGCTTGGGGATGCTGATACGTCTCCGACGTATCGATAATTTCTTGTGTTCCATGCCACATTATTGATGATATCTACATGTTTTATGCACACTTTATGTCATATTCGTGCATTTTCTCGGAACTAACCTATTAACAAGATGCCGAAGTGCCGATTCTTTGTTTTAAGTTGCTGTTTTTGGTTTCAGAAATCCTAGTAACGAAATATTCTCGGAATTGGACGAAATCAACGCCCAGGGTCCTATTTTGCCACGAAGCTTCCAGAAGACCGAAGAGGAGACGAAGTGGGGCCACGAGGCGGCCAAACCATAGGGCGGCGCGGCCTGGCCCTTGGCCGCGCCGACTGTGGTGTGGGGCCCTCGTGTGGCCCCCTCGACCTGCCCTTCCGCCTACTTAAAGCCTCCGTCGCGAAACCCCAAGATCGAGTGCCACGATACGGAAAACCTTCCGTGAGACGCTGCCGCCGCCAATCCCATCTCGGGGGATTCAGAGATCGCCTCCGGCACCCTGCCGGAGAGGGGAATCATCTCCCGGAGGACTCTACGCCGCCATGGTCGCCTCCGGAGTGATGAGTGAGTAGTCTACCCCTGGACTATGGGTCCATAGCAGTAGCTAGATGGTTGTCTTCTCCCCATTGTGCTTAATTGTCGGGTCTTGTGAGCTGCCGAACATGATCAAGATCATCTATCTGTAATTCTATATGTTGCGTTTGTTGGGATCCGATGAATAGAGAATACTATGTTATGTTGATTATCAATTCATGTCTATGTGTTGTTTATGATCTTGCATGCTCTCCGTTATTAGTAGATGCTCTGGCCAAGTTGATGCTAGTAACTCCAAGAGGGAGTATTTATGCTCGATAGTGGGTTCATGTCTCCGTGAATCTGGAGGAGTGATAAGAACCTCTAAGATTATGGATGTGCTGTTGCCACTAGGGATAAAACATTGGTGCTATGTTCGAGGATGTAGTTACTGATTACATTACGCGCAATACTTAATGCAATTGTCTATTGTTAGCAACTTAATACTGGAGGGGGTTCGGATGATAACCTGAAGGTGGACTTTTTAGGCATAGATGCATGCTGGATAGCGGTCTATGTACTTTGTCGTAATGCCCAATTAAATCTCACTATACTCATCATAATATGTATGTGCATGGTCATGCCCTCTTTATTTGTCAATTGCCCAACTGTAATTTGTTCACCCAACATGCTGTTTATCTTATGGGAGAGACACCTCTAGTGAACTATGGACCCCGGTCCAATTCTCTTTACTGAAATACAATCTACTGCAATACTTGTTTTACTGTTTTCTGCAAACAATCATCTTCCACACAATACGGTTAATCCTTTGTTACAGTAAGCCGGTGAGATTGACAACCTCACTGTTTCGTTGGGGCAAAGTACTTTGGTTGTGTTGTGCAGGTTCCACGTTGGCGCCAGAATCTCTGGTGTTGCGCCGCACTACATCCCGCCACCATCAACCTTCAACGTGCTTCTTGACTCCTACTGGTTCGATTAAACCTTGGTTTCTTACTGAGGGAAACTTGCCGCTGTGCGCATCACACCTTCCTCTTGGGGTTCCCAACGGACGTGTCAACCACACGCATCAAGTGTCAAACCCAAGGAGGAGCAGAAAGTGTTGACAAGCAGTTTCGATGAAGGATTCACTATAAATGCTCACAAACAAGTATTCAGGGTTTTTTGATATAGCAGATAAATAAAGTACAAGTAAATAAAATGCGAGAGTAATAGTTGCAGCGAGTGGCCCAATCCTTTTTAGCACAAAGGACAAGCCGGTTTGTTTACTTATAATGACCAAACGTTCTTGAGGACACACGGGAATTTAGTCTAGTTCTTTCGCTTCATATAGCTGATTAATCTTCATTGTTTTGATAAGTGTTGTGTGGGTGAACCTATGCTAATGCACCGCCCTTCCTAGGACTAATACATACTTGTGATTATACCCCTTGCAAGAATCCGCAAATACAAGAAAGTAATTAAGATAAATTTAACCACAACCTCTCTGAGATCCTGCTATCCCTCCTGCATCGATATACCAACGGGGGTTCAAGTTGCTGTCACTCCGGCAACCCCACAATTAGCAAACGAATACAAGATGTATTCCCCTAGGCCCATAAAGGTGAAGTATCATGTAGTCCACGTTCACATGGCACCACTAGAAGAATAACACCACAACTTAAATATCAAACCATTGAATATTAATCAACATAGTTCACTACTAACATTTAGACTTCACCCATGTCCTCAAGAACTAAACGAACTACTCACGAGACATCATATGGAACATGATCAGAGGTGATATGATGATGAATAACAATCTGAACATAAACCTTGGTTCAATGTTTTCACTCAATAGCATCAATAACAAGGAGTAATCAATACCGGGAGAGTTTCCCCTACCAAACAATCAAGATTCAACCCTAGATGTTACAGCGGTGACGAGGTGCAGCGATGGAGATGACGGTAATGGTGGTGGAGATGATGGTGATGATGATCCCAATGAAGTCCAGCTCGATGGTGGTGACAATGGCGTCGATTTCCCCCTCCGGGAGGGAATTTCCCCGGCGGATTTCAGCCTGCCGGAGAGTTCTTTTCTCTCTGGTGTTTTCCGCCCCGCAGAGGTGGCTGTGTCTCTCCGTGATTATTCCCCTGAGCTTAGGTTTTCGGGGAGAAGAAGTACGCGAAGGAGAGGCAGCTGAAGGGGGCTGTGGGGCCCCTCCCCACAAGGCGGCGCGGCCAGGACAGGGCCCGCGCCGGCCTATGGGGGGGCCCATGGCGGCCCTCCTCGGCTCCTCCTTTTGGCTAGCTCAATCTTCTGAAAAAATAAGATCTTTGGTGTAATTTCCGTCAATTGTTGATCTCCAGAAATATTGCATTCTGACGGTGCTTTTTTCCAGCAGAATCCTGACTCCGGTGAATGATCCTCCAATAATCATGAAACATGCAAAATAGATGAAATAACATAAGTATCACCTCTAAATATGAAATATATCAATGAATAACAGTAAATTATGATATAAAATAGTGATGCAAAATGGACGTATCAACATCTTCCACATAATTGTGTCTGAACTTATTGATGGACACAAGAAGGAGACTGCAAAGCCGTGGGACGATATCTTCTCGCTTCACGACACTACCAACAAACTCCAAGCTCAACCCTATGATGTTCAGAATCAAAATTGTGAGTATGAAAACAGGTTTAAACACATAAGTTATGCTGCTAGTTTCAGGATTCCGGAGACCAAGATGTCGTTTGTTGATGGAGAGCCTCTTCCTTGGAAGTCTGATGATGGGAAGAATTCACCACCGCCGAAGGAGTAATTCATCATCGGTATTGGCTCCCCCTTGGTTTGTTCCAAGCTTGGGGGAGTGCCGCGGTATCACATCATCACTATCTTTTACCTTTTTACTATCAAGTAGTGTCATATCATGAGTAGGAAAGTTATCGTATAAGATGTGTTGCAGTGTGGAAGTTTATATCTCTCTTTTAGTTGGTTATCTATGTATCCCTTGGTGTGAGTTATCATTATGGAATATTAATGAGAAGTTTTATCATTTACATATTGCACATCTTATTTTAGTTTGCAATCTCTATTATATGATCGATCTTGTTGTTAAGTATCGGTATCACTTTGGGAGCATTGGGTAAATCTATTTGGTTTTGGCAAACTTAGCATTGGTCAATAGCACAACACTTTGAGTTTAAGTAGAAAAGAGGAAATACATGTAGATATGTTATTATCTTTCTTTCTTGTTAGCAATGAGCTTAGTATTCTGAAGTTAAAATTATTTGTGCTTACAAGAAAGATGCATGATTATTTCTATCACATGTATATTTGTTTGTTTCCCTCAACTCTTATGCTTGCTAATCAACCTTGCTAGCCAAAGACCTGTACTGAGAGGGAATGCTTCTCATACATCCAAACTCTTAAACCAAACTTATGCCATCAGTGTCCACCATAACTACCTATTATGTGGTATTTTGTGCCATTCCAAGTAAATACTTCATGTGCTACCTTTAAACAATTCAAAAGTTATCATCCCTTATTTGTGTCAATGTTTTATAGCTCATGAGGAAGTATGTGGTGTTTTATCTTTCAATCTCGTTGGGCAGCTTTCACTAATGGACTAGTGGCTTCATCCACTTATCCTATAATTTTGCAAAAAGAGCTGGCAATGAGGTTCCCAGCCCCAATTAATTAACTCTCATTAATAATCCTCTTCACATGTTTTGCTATGATTCATCAGTAAGCAACTTAATTTTGCAATAGACACTCCTCCATGGTATGTGAAATGTTGGAAGGCACCCGAGGATTCGGTTAGCCATGGCTTGAGAAAGCAAAGGTTGGGAGGAGTGTCATCCTTAAATAAACTAAAGTACATGTGTAAACAAAAGAGAAGAGGGATGGTCTACCTTGCTGGTAGAGATAACGTCCTTCATGGGAGCCGCTCTTTGGAGGTCTTGATGTGGTCTAGGACCCCGTGTGTGGCCCGATCTCGCGATTGACCCGGAATCCAAAGGGGGAAGGGAGGGAGAGCGTGAAGAACACGAAGAACACGGCGAAGAACACACGCACACCAACCCGATACAATCGATACTTACCCCCATGGCTCGATGGACCACGCCAATAGAATCACCCGGAAGAGACGCGAGGTAGAATTCCCGGTGAGAGATCGGTGAGGGAGGTGAATCTAGAAGTGGGAGAGAGAGTGGGTAGCACTAGAATCTCACACATCCAATCCAACATCCAACAGGGGTAGCCTTGATACAAAGGGGATGAAACCCTAGGGAGACAAAGCTCAAATCCATGTCTAAGCCTAAATCTTGTCTAAGGGGTAAAGGAGGGGTCCAGGTTGCTTATATAGGCCTACATGGCCAGCAAGGCGAAAAGGTACATAAGTGGATAACTTAGGCAGTTTAGTGGGGCATTCCCGTCGGATCCGGTCGTGGGGCCGGTCAGACCGGGCCTGTGACCGGGCGGTCCGGTCGTGGGGCCGGTTGATACGTCCAAAACGTATCTACTTTCCCGAACACTTTTGCTATTGTTTTGCCTCTAATTTGTGTGTTTTGGATGCAACTAACACGGACTAACGCTGTTTTCAGCAGAACTGCTCTGGTGTCTCGTTTTTGTGCAGAAATCCAACTTTCGGGAAAAACCTTGGAATTTATGCAGAAGGCCCTATTTTCCCAGGAAACTAACGGAGCCAGAAGGGCAATTGAAGTGGAGGCCCGAGGGCTCCACACCATAGGGCGGCGCGACCCAGGGGGGGGCCCGCGCGGCCCTGTGGTGTGGCCCCCTCGGCCGGCCTCCGACGCCCTCCTTCGGACTATTTATCGGCCTCGACCTAAAAACGCACGGGGAGAAGTCGAAGTCGCCAGAAACCCTCCAGAACGCCGCCACATCGCGAAACTCCGTCGCGGGAGCCAAGTCTCCGTTTCCGGCACTCCGCCGGGACGGGGAATTGGAGGAGATCATCGCCGCCATCACCGCCAACGCCTCTACATCAACCAGCCATGTTTCCCCCATCCATGTGTGAGTAATTCCCCCGCTGTAGGCCGAAGGGGATGGTAGGGATTGGATGAGATTGGTCATGTAATAGCATAAGATTGTTAGGGCATAGTGCCTAGTGTCCGTAATTGGTACTTTGATGATATTGTTGCAACTTGTTATGCTTAATGCTTGTCACTAGGGCCCGAGTGCCATGATCTCAGATCTGAACATGTTATTGTTTCATCAAGATAATCATTGTTTATGGTCTTACCTATAAGTTGTATACACATGTCGCTGTCCGGAACCAATGGCCCCGAAGTGACAAGAATTGGGACAACCGGAGGGGATGGTAGCGATGTGAGGATCACATGTGTTCACGGAGTGTTAATGCTTTGCTCCGATACTCTATTAAAAGGAGTACCTTAATATCCAGTAGTTTCCCTTGAGGCCCGGCTGCCACCGGCTGGTAGGACAAAAGATGTTGTGCAAGTTTCTCATTGCGAGCACGCACGACTATATATGGAACACATGCCTATTGATTGCTTTGTACTTGGACACCGTTTTATTATTATCTCGCAAATGCCCTGCTATGATTGTTACATGAGTTTCTCTCATCCATGCAACGCCCGTCATCCGTCCCCGTGCCTACGGTATTTTAATCCTGCTGTTTACTAAAATCACTACTCTGTCTCTCGTTACTCTCTTGTTATTTCACTACTGCTACTGCTATAAAACTATTACTGCGATAAACCCTTGCGAGCAAGTCTGTTTCCAGGTGCAGCTGAATTGACAACTCCGCTGTTAAGGCTTCCAAGTGTTCTTTGTCTCCCCTTGTGTCGAATCAATAAATTGGGTTTTACTTCCCTCGAAGACTGTTGCGATCCCCTATACTTGTGGGTCATCAAGACTATTTTCTGGCGCCGTTGCCGGGGAGCATAGCTTTATTTGGAAGTTCACTTGGATTAATATTGTTCGCTGCAAATTCTCCATCATGGGTAAACCTCGCGATACTAAGATCGCCATATTACCATCCACTACAAGAAAAGGTACAATTCTGAATACCTCTGCCGCTCTTGATTCACCATCTGTGATTGATAAACTTGTTTCACCGCCACATGTTTCGCATGCGGGTACATCTCGCTGAATCTGAACACTCTCATAATATTGATAATGTTTCTGCTGTGCTTGATGATAGTGGTTCATTGGGATCTTTTCTAGATGCTACAATTGCTAGGTCTAGACAAATTGAAAATACTGAAACTCCTAATGCTACTACACCTGTTAGTTCACCTGAACTTGGTTATTTTAGTGATGATCCTGAGGAAGATTATGTGGAGCTTAATGATGATTTTATTGAAAAATGCAATGCTACTACAGATGCAAGAAAAATTAAAAAGTTGCTTGCAGAACATGCTGTTAGATATAAACTGTCTCCTGATCCTAAGTTTGCCACATCTCCTATAAACATTAGGGATAAAGATTATGATTTTTCTCTTGATCTATCTCATATAGCTATTGTTGAGAAAACACCCTTTTGTGGTACTGAAAAAGAAAGTGCTGTTGAACACATGACTGAGCTATCTACTCTTAGTAGCTTGTTTTCTGATGATGTTAAGATGCGTACTTACTTTGTTGCTAAAATATTTCCATTCTCATTAAAGGATGACGCTAAAACTTGGTATAATAATTTGCCACCTAATTCTATTAAAAGTCCGAAAGAATTGCTTGATGTTTTCTTCCGCAAATACTTTCCTGCTAGTGCTCAACATATTGCTTTGCAGAGAATTTATAATTTTAATCGGGGAGATGAAGAGAAATTGCACGAGGCTTGGTCGAGATTCTGCTCTCTTATTAGAGCTCGACCTGAGCATGATTTGGAAAAGCATGATTTACTTGATATATTTTATAGTGGACTAACCATTGAGTCTAGGGCATACCTGGATAGTTGTGCTGGTTGTGTTTTCAGAAAAGAACTCCAGACGACGCCGAAGAATTATTGGCTAAAATAAGCCGGAATCATGATGATTGGACTACGCCTGAACCGACTCCAACTCCAATATTGAAGAAGCGGGGTTTAATTAAATTGAATGATGAAGATATGAGGGAAGCCAAGAAGTCTCTCAAGGAGAAAGGTATTAAATCTGAAGATGTGAAGAATCTACCTCCTATTGAAGATATATGTGAGATAATTCCCCCTTCATCCATGATTGAGGTAAACTCCCTTCAACGCTTTACTAGGGAAGATATTCCGTATTCGAAACCTCCTGCACAATGCTTAGATGAGTTTGATAATTATATTGTTAAGCAAGAAAATTTTAATATGAGAGTAGAGAATCATTTAATGGAAAATTCTCAAGCTATTAGTGAATTGCATGATATTGTGGAGAGAACCTCCAATGATGTTAAGATGCTTGTTAAACATTTTCAAATGATTCAAACTCAAATTGATCAACTCACTAAAGTGCAAAATGACTTGTTAGGGAATAATTCTAAAGAGAAACATGCTTATGAAGTAACAACTAGAGGTGGTGTCTCTACCCAGGATCCTCTATATCCTGAAGGGCATCCCAAAAGAGTTGAACAAGATTCTCAACGCATTGAACCTAGTGCTCATTCTAGGAAGAAAAAGAAGAAGAAACATAAAAATGTTGTAGAATCCTCTGAACCCGTTAATGATCCTAATAGTATTTCTATTTCTGATGCTGAAACTGAAAGTGGTAATGAACATGATAATGATAATGATAATGATAAGAATGATACTCCCGATAAAGAAGAGGTTGAAGAAGAACCTGAAAAGCATGCTAAAAATAAAAAGTACACTAAAGAAGATTTTATTGCTGAGAAACATGGTAATGAAAGAGAACCTTGGGTGCAAAAGCAAATGCCTTTTCCTGCTAAGAAATTAAAATCAAAGGAAGAAGAACACTATAATAAATTTTGCGATTGGATGAAACCTTTATTCTTGCAAATCCCTTTGACCGATGCTATTAAATTGCCTCCTTATTCAAAGTATATGAAAGATATTGTTACTAACAAAAGGAAAATCCCCAATGAGGAAATTTCCACTATGCTTGCTAATTACTCTTTCAATGGCAAAGTTCCGAAGAAGTTGGGCGACCAGGTATACCTACTATTCCTTGTTCTATCAAGAATAATTATGTTAAAACTGCTCTATGTGACTTGGGAGCCGGTGTTAGTGTTATGCCTTTTTCTCTTTATAAGAGACTTTACTTAGATAAGTTGATACCTACTGATATATCTTTGCAAATGGCTGATAAATCTACTGCTATTCCTGTTGGTATATGTGAGAATGTTCCTGTTCAAGTTACTACTAACTCGCTTAATATTAACCGATTTTGTTGTGTTGGAAATGCCTCGAAGATGATAATATGTCTATTATTCTTGGGAGACCTTTTCTTAACACCGCAGGGGCTGTTATTGATTGTAATAAAGGAAAGGTTACTTTCAATGTTGATGATAGGGAGCATACCGTTTATTTCCCCAAGAAGATTGATAAAGTATGTGGAGTCAATACTATTTCTAATGTGAGAACTATCAAAGTGGGAACTATTGATTGTCCTATATATGAGCCTAAGGAAGAATATCAAACTCTCGTGATTGGATCCATATCAATACAATTCAAGGTAACATGATTGATTTGAGGTTTATTTCTTCTTATGCTATGAAAAAGTTATTTGGTGACAAGACTTGATCAACCTTGTTAATCGGATACTTTTATATGCATAGAGGAGGTAAACAACATATCTTTCTTCCTCCACTTGCTCTAGTTGCTGTAGCACTTTTAATTTGCAAAGTTCTTTAGTTATTTGAAGATTTCGAAATTTTTCCTGGCCAGTAATAATAAACTAAATACCCAGAAATGTGCGTTTTTCAAAGTTTTCAAAAATTCACAAAAATTATACCGTTGGTCCTATTTTTCGACGAGGCACCTGGGAACACCAGAGGATGACCTGTGGGGCACCAAAGGGCGCCAGACCACAGGCCGGCGCGGCCAAGGAGGTGGCCGCGCCACCATGTGGTGTGGGTCCCCCTCTGCCCCACTTTGTCATCTCTTTCGCCCAGAACAGTCTCTCTCCCGAAAAACTCGTACCAAGTTCCTCTCACTCGCGTTTTTGCTCCGAGCTCCAGATTTCTCGATCTTTTGCTCAGCCCGTATTTCTGTCTGAAATTTGGCACATTTGCTCTTCGGTATGTGACTCCTCCACCCATCCAAGTAGAATTTCGTTTGGTTGAGTATATCTTGAATATTTTGCTGCTGTAGGTAACATGTTTAGTGAGCTTGCATGCTTGTTCTAAGTGGTAGAAACTAGTTTTGATGCATGATTAGTACTCTAGCAAGTTCCTATGGTAGTTTCCCTCAATTATATGTCACCAAATCAAAATTCTTATGTCATTTGTTGAAAATTTCAGAGAAGCTATGAAGAAGTTTAGCTTTGGAGAGTTGTTCAAGAAGGGGACAACCAGCACCGGGAGGCCTTCTAGGGCCGCCACCCGGATTAGGCAATCATATAATGAAGACATCCTCGCGCCTAGCTTCGCGCACAGAAGAGGACAACGGTCCTCCTAATGCTTCTACTTTTCCATGTTATGATTTTCTAAGGAATGCAGGGATACTGGAGGATTTCTTAACCCTTGTCAACAGGGCAGGGTTAACCACTTATATGGGCGATGAAAGGGAGCAATACTACTTGCTCACCAAAATCTTCGTCGAGAGTTTCAGTTCAACAACAAACACTATGAGCCAACGGTTGCGTTCAGGATTTATGGTAATACCGTGACTATGCCATTGAAGGATTTTTGTTGTGCCTTGGATATTGCCCTGTAGGTACAGCAAGTAGGATTGATGACAACCCCCGGGACTTGCTGGAGCTCTACCGTGGGATCACCGACGATGATTGTCGCACCATTCAGCGGGGCAAGATAAGGAACATTCAACTCCCCGCCATTAAATATTTTGCATACTACATTGCTACTAGCATTCTTGGTAGGGAGAACACTAGTAATATCTCTAGCTACCATCTTGCTTTCCTGAATATTGCACTTACTGGTCAAACCTCCTATCACCTTGGTGCTCTTATTGCTCGCCGCCTGACTACCAGGGGGGCCTATTTTTGGAGGAACCATTGCATCGCTGCGTTTTAACATATCTTAATCTTCCTATTGATCCTAATGATGTGCCATTGGCCCCTAGGAGACTTGATATTACTGCTATGAAGAGTCATCATTTTGTTACTACTGACTCTACTTTAGATAGTATGGTGTATAGAATGTTGTTTTCTCGACGGGAGGAGAAGGAAATCCCTCTTCCCCAACCTAGTTTGTTGAGTATTGACAGGCAGTCATGGTCGTGCACTAAGGAGGAGGTGGATGAACATTTGAAGATAAGAGACTTCCACCAGCAACATGACTCCGAGGACGTCGGGACCTCCTACGACCACACCGTCACATATCCGGGTGCTTCTTCTAGCACATACCCGGAATACGACCCATCTTCATATTACGGAGACACTACTTCATGGGATCGATGGGATTGAACTCCACTTAGGCCAAAAGCCTAAGCTTGGGGGGAGGTATACCAGCATCACTCATTCTTTGCATATTATGGTTGCTGGATACTTGTACATACTTGTTTTGTTCGATTGAGTGGTTTTCTAATGAGAGGAAGATGATATTTGGGGAAGTGCTGCCTGAAAACAGATTCTGGAACGTTACCGTAAAAATCGTCAAAAATAGCCAGAGCGTCATTTTGAGCTACAAATTTTTGTGTAGGTTCCCCAGGTTGTTATCTAACTTTCATTAGTTGAACACTTTTCGATCTGAGCAACGTAAGATTTTTGTTAAAATCGATTTCTGTACTGCTGTCAGGTTTTGGCAGATTCCTGCCATCTCGCTTTTCTGTGTTTCTTTCAGTTTGCTATTTCTTGATTTCGTTTTGTTTCCTTGCCAAAACACAAAAAGACCAAAAATATTTCTGTTATTTCTCTTCACCATTTGTTTGCTTTAGTTTCTTGCATTTGTTTCACTTTATTTGCTATTGCTAGTTTGCTATAAGAAAACCCAAAAAGATTTTGCTTTGTTTGTTTGTTTCCTCTTGTTCTTATTTTCAATTTGAAAACACCAAAAATATTTGCTGTTCTTCTCTGGTTTGTAAATTTCTTTATGAGTTCAATGATCTTCGGTGGCTGGAGCGTGGTTTTCATTTCATATTATCCAAGCTGCACAAGTGAAAAGGCAATAATGACGATCTACGACAATCTGATTATGGTGAGAGGCTGGTATGAACTCTATTTGTTTTCATTTTTGTACATATACTCATCCATGTGAGCATGCTTAGTTGGTTCATGTGAGGTATATGTTATTTGGGAAAGTCTAGTAGTTCATGATCTCTCATGTTTAGCTCCAATTTATTAATATGAGTAGTATGACATGTATGTTTGTTTGCATTGTTTTATTCATAAGTAAGTATGGCATTGTGGTATCCTCCTCTGAATAATTCATTTATATCGACTTGGCACATGCTCACGCATGCATATGACTGAACAAAAAGTCAATTAAGCCTCGATGATTTATATTGCTTCAGAGTTCTTGTATCACTTTTATGCCTCCGTTAATTTATTTTGCCGCAAGCATGATTATGACGATTCTTTGCTCTCTTGATTTGTCGCTCCCTAGTCTATTGCTAGCCTTCACTTGTACTGAGCGGGAACGCTGCTCGTACTTCCAAACACATGAAAACCAAGTTATTCCAGAGTGTCCACCATAAATACCTATGCATGGCATTTCAAACCATTCCAAGTAAATTCTCATGCGCTACCTTTAAAACCTTCAAAATGCTTCTCAATTTGTGTTTATGTTTCATAGCTCATGAGGAAGTATGTGGTGTTTAGCTTTCAACCTTGTCATTTACTTTTGACGGACTCTCATATGGACTAGTGGCACATCCGCTTATCCAATAATTCTGCAAAAAGAGCTGGCAATGGGATTCCCAGTCCCGAATTAATTAACTTAAATAGACACTCCTCCATGGTTTGTGATTGTTGGACGGCACCCGAAGGATTCGGTTAGCCATGGCTTGTGTAAGCAAAGGTTGGGGGGAGTGTCATCATTATAATAAAACCAAAATAAAAAAGGCACTCCTTCATGGTATGAGATTGTTGGCAGGCACCCGAGGATTCGGTTAGCCATGGTTTGTGAAAGAAAGGTTGGAAGGAGTGCCAAATAAATATGCAATAATTCATGGGAGCCGCTCTTGAAAGTCCGGTTGGCGAGGTAGTTAGTGTACCCATTACCATTCGTTGACAACAACAAACACCTCTCAAAATAATTTTACTCCTGTCTTTATAAAAATGAAAAGCACTAGCGCATGTTAATCCCTGCTTCCCTCTGCGAAGGGTCAATCTTTTACTTTTATGTTGTGTCTCCATTATTTCTTTGAGCACTATCTTGAGAGCACAACTGTCATTCTTAGTATAATATGCTTGTCTCAAAATATGATTGATTGTGGTATAACTTTGATGCATTTATCTTTTGACAATCACTACTTCTAGTCTTTCTATGAACTCCAGAGGTGCCCGGGCATTTATGTTTTGCCAACCAAATACAGGCAAGCGAGATACCACTTTATCATACTCTCTTATGAACATTGCAATCCTGCTTATATACATGATTCATGATGCTTATTATTAATTGTTGGTACCTCTCCATGATTGACATAGCTGTTAGATGATCTTATTTACATGTATCTCATTATGAACTGCTCGAGTATTAGCCATAGCATGAGAATATATACATCATATGAGCAAATGTGTTCGTGAAAGTTCTTTTATCGTGCAGTTGTTAACTGAATTGCTTGAGGACAAGCAATAAGCTAAGCTTGGGGGGAGTTGATACGTCCAAAACGTATCTACTTTCCCGAACACTTTTGCTATTGTTTTGCCTCTAATTTGTGTGTTTTGGATGCAACTAACACGGACTAACGCTGTTTTCAGCAGAACTGCTCACAGTGTCTCGTTTTTGTGCAGAAATCCAACTTTCGGGAAAAACCTCGGAATTTATGCAGAAGGCCCTATTTTCCCAGGAAACTAACGGAGCCAGAAGGGCAATTGAAGTGGAGGCCCGAGGGCTCCACACCATAGGGCGGCGCGGCCCAGGGGGGGCCCGCGCGGCCCTGTGGTGTGGCCCCCTCGGCCGGCCTCCGATGCCCTCCTTCGGACTATTTATCGGCCTCGACCTAAAAACGCACGGGGAGAAGTCGAAGTCGCCAGAAACCCTCCAGAACGCCGCCACATCGCGAAACTCCGTCGCGGGAGCCAGAAGTCTCCGTTCTGGCACTCCGCCAGGACGGGGAATTGGAGGAGATCATCGCCGCCATCACCGCCAACGCCTCTACATCAACCAGCCATGTTTCCCCCATCCATGTGTGAGTAATTCCCCCGCTGTAGGCCGAAGGGGATGGTAGGGATTGGATGAGATTGGTCATGTAATAGCATAAGATTGTTAGGGCATAGTGCCTAGTGTCCGTAATTGGTACTTTGATGATATTGTTGCAACTTGTTATGCTTAATGCTTGTCACTAGGGCCCGAGTGCCATGATCTCAGATCTGAACATGTTATTGTTTCATCAAGATAATCATTGTTTATGGTCTTACCTATAAGTTGTATACACATGTCGCTGTCCGGAACCAGTGGCCCCGAAGTGACAAGAATTGGGACAACCGGAGGGGATGGTAGCGATGTGAGGATCACATGTGTTCACGGAGTGTTAATGCTTTGCTCCGGTACTCTATTAAAAGGAGTACCTTAATATCCAGTAGTTTCCCTTGAGGCCCGGCTGCCACCGGCTGGTAGGACAAAAGATGTTGTGCAAGTTTCTCATTGCGAGCACGCACGACTATATATGGAACACATGCCTATTGATTGCTTTGTACTTGGACACCGTTTTATTATTATCTGCAAATGCCCTGCTATGATTGTTACATGAGTTTCTCTCATCCATGCAACGCCCGTCATCCGTCCCCGTGCCTACAGTATTTTAATCCTGCTGTTTACTAAAATCACTACTGCTGTCTCTGTTACTCTGCTGCTGTTATTTCACTACTGCTACTGCTATAAAAGCATTACTCTTGATAAACCCTTGCGAGCAAGTCTGTTTCCAGGTGCAGCTGAATTGACAACTCCGCTGTTAAGGCTTCCAAGTGTTCTTTGTCTCCCCTTGTGTCGAATCAATAAATTGGGTTTTACTTCCCTCGAAGACTGTTGCGATCCCCTATACTTGTGGGTCATCACCGGTCGACCGGTCGCCAACCGGAAATGTCGCAGATCTCCGTCCGGTTGGCCCCCGGTACGACGCCGGTCAGGACCGAGGAAATCTGGTTTGGCGACCGGTTGACCGGGCCTGGGACCGGATGGTCCGGTCTTGGGGCCGGTCGACCGGGTCCTGGGCCGGCCAGCTTCCTCTCTTCCCTCGAGCGCTTCGAGTGACGTCGGGTCCAGCTTCGTGCTCATCTTCAAGTCCCGCTGCTCCTCTCCCTCCCTTGACCATGGTGTGTCCTTCTCTCCGGGGTCTTGATGCACCTTGTACCTAATGACACAAAGTACGTCGGCATGAGGTAGCATTCCATCCAAAGGTGTACCGAGATCAAGGGTGGTGAGGAACGAGTTCACCTTATCATGTAGCGCTTTAACTCGAGCCCGTGTCATTGGTCCACTAGGGGGACTTGTTGGTCTTGGTGAGGAGGTGTCCGAAGGCCACCCCGCATCATCTCCCCCCTGATGCGTGCAGTTGACACACGTCCGTTGGGAACCCCAAGAGGAAGGTGTGATGCGTACAGCAGTAAGTTTTCCCTCAGTAAGAAACCAAGGTTATCGAACCAGTAGGAGCCAAGAAGCACGTTGAAGGTTGATGGCGGCGAAGTGTAGTGCGGCGCAACACCAGGGATTCCGGCGCCAACGTGGAACCTGCACAACACAATCAAAGTACTTTGCCCCAACGTAACAGTGAGGTTGTCAATCTCACCGGCTTGCTGTAAACAAAGGATTAGATGTATAGTGTGGATGATGATGTTTGTTTGCGAAGAACAGTAAAGAACAATTGCAGCAGATTGTATTTTAGATGTAAAGAATAGGACCGGGGTCCACAGTTCACTAGTGGTGTCTCTCCCATAAAATAAACAGATGTTGGATGAACAAATTACAGTTGGGCAATTGACAAATAAAGAAGGCATAACAATGCACATACATATATCATGATGAGTACTATGAGATTTAATCAGGGCATTACGACAAAGTACATAGACCGCTATCCAGCATGCATCTATGCCTAAAAAGTCCACCATTAGGTTATCATCCGAACCCCCTCCAGTATTAAGTTGCAAACAACAGACAATTGCATTAAGTATGGTGCGTAATGTAATCAACACAAATATCCTTAGACAAAGCATCGATGTTTTATCCCTAGTGGCAACAGCACATCCACAACCTTAGAACTTTCTGTCACTATCCCAGATTTAATGGAGGCATGAACCCACTATCGAGCATAAATACTCCCTCTTGGAGTCACAAGTATCAACTTGGCCAGAGCCTCTACTAGCAACGGAGAGCATGCAAGAACATAAATAACATATATGATAGATTGATAATCAACTTGACATAGTATTCAATATTCATCGGATCCCAACAAACACAACATGTAGGATTACAAATAGATGATCTTGATCATGATAGGCAGCTCACCAGATCTAACATGATAGCACAATGAGGAGAAGACAACCATCTAGCTACTGCTATGGACCCATAGTCCAGGGGTGGACTACTCACACATCAATCCGGAGGCGATCATGGCGATGAAGAGACCTCCGGGAGATGATTCCCCTCTCCGGCAGGGTGCCGGAGGCGATCTCCTGAATCCCCCGAGATGGGATTGGCGGCGGCGTCTCTGGAAGGTTTTCCGTATCGTGGCTCTCGGTACTGGGGGTTTCGCGACGAAGGCTTTAAGTAGGCGGAAGGGCAGGTTAAGGGGCGTCACGAGGGGCCCACACGCTAGGCCGGCGCGGCCAGGGCCTGGGCCGTGCCGCCCTAGTGTGTCGCCGCCTCGTGGCCCCACTTCGTTTCCTCTTCGGACTTCGCTTCATGGAAAAATAGGCCCCTGGGCGTTGATTTCGTCCAATTCCGAGAATATTTCCTTACTAGGATTTCTGAAACCAAAAACAGCAGAAAACAACAACTGGCTCTTCGGCATCTCGTCAATAGGTTAGTGCCGGAAAATGCATAATAATGACATATAATGTGTATAAAACATGTGAGTATCATCAATAAAGTAGCATGGAACATAAGAAATTATAGATACGTTTGAGACGTATCAAGCATCCCCAAGCTTAGTTCCTACTCGCCCTCGAGTAGGTAAACGATAACAAAGATAATTTATGAAGTGACATGCTATCATAATTTTGATCATACTATTGTAAGCATATGAGATGAATGCAGCGATTCGAAGCAATGATGAAGATAATGAGTAAACAAATGAATCATATAGCAAAGACTTTTCATGAATAATACTTTCAAGACAAGCATCAATAAGACTTGCATAAGAGTTACTCATAAAGCAATAAATTCTTAGTAAAGGCATTGAAGCAACACAAAGGAAGATATAAGTTTCAGCGGTTGCTTTCAACTTTAACATATATATCTCATGGATAATCGTCAACACAAAGTAATATAACAAGTGCAATAAGTAAACATGTAAGAATCAATGCACACAGTTGACACAAGTGTTTGCTTCTGGGATAGAAAGAATAGGTAAACTGACTCAACAATAAAGTAAAAGATAGGCCCTTCGCAGAGGGAAGCATGGATTATGTAATATCCCAGGTTTAGAGGCAAGAAAAAGAGAGAACACGAGAATGTGCATTGCATTCATGCATAGAAAATCCGGGGGATTTTCGCGCGTTCATTTAAAACACAAAGTGATCGAGGTTTCTCTTGTGTCGATGGAATTGATGTGTGTCATCCACACAAGCGCGATAAATTTCGACATGACCTTTGTTGATTTATTATGTTTTCGAGGGAAATAGTTTGAATTCAAATTCAAATATGAAAGACATAATTCAAATAATAAATTGAATTGGAATTTGAAGTTTAAACAAGTATATAAATATTATATGTACAAGTAACTACACTTGATAGTCCAAATAAAAAAATGAGTTAACTTTATTACAAATAGGATTACTCAATAATTTACAAGTTAGAAAATGAAATAGAAAATTACAAAAGAATAAAAAGAAAACCCTAAGACTAAACCTTCATCTTCTCAATCCTCTAATTCTTCCTTTCCCTGCAATAAAGGAAAACAAAACAAATACAAAGGAAATAAAAGTGGTTAATGTTAAAATGTTTGCCTCACCTTTGGTGAGGCAATGCTAAATATTGGAAACCAGCTACTGGGAACTAGGAACTTGTCCTAATACCCAAGTTTCGATTAGAGGGAGAAACACTTTATTAGGCAACATTAGGGTCAAATGGATCATTTAAGGGACAATTGAATGACACTTGGATCAGGAGAGGCAACACTGATCATGAAGGCAACATGGGACTAAGGCAATATGGCATGATCCATTTTTATTTCTAGACAGGAAGGAATGCAACAAATAAGTTCCCTCTAATCTAGCTTAGTTTCCTTAAAGCTCACAAATTCATCAAAATAGATCATTTGTGACATAGAAAAGTCATAATGATCCTATTCAATTATTTTAAAGTCATTTGCTGAATAAGCAAAGCTTAATTGCTCCCAGATCTGTGAGTACGCCATACATAATTAAGCCATATAAATAAAACCCACAGATGCAATGCCATACACTAAACAACATCAAGTAATACACTTGGTTGTATTCTAAAATGAAGGCCCACATGGTTAAGTATAAGCATTAGCCGAAGCCTCACCAGGTCACTGGATGGATAAGAGAGAAAGGATAATAGTGCTACACATGGATAAGGAAGGCATCAATCAAAGCTTGCACTAGGTGGAAAGTAACCAGCATTGAAACTTGAGCAGTCAAGTGATGTCACTACAATCATCACAGACACAACATGCACACTGTGTGCTGTCACACACACAGCCAACATCCCAGCCCTATATAAACAACACAGCCACAACAAGCCAAACCATTTGATCTTTCCAGCAAATTCATTCCAGCCATAGAATAGCATCAGCAGCTATAGAACAGCAAGAACAAATCCACTAGTTAGAACCATAAGCCTACAAATGAATCTGGGAGGGTATACAAGCAGCAAGGAGGAGAAGGCATGCCACAAGCTGCAGTTTATTTCAGAACCAACAAGAACAAGATACCAAGCTCCAGAGTGCAACAGGTAGAAAACCTTCAGTAACATAACTTGATCATGGAGTATATGTTCTTATCTTGCATGAACATCTCTGGGGAATAAAGGTGTGTACAAAGAAAATCACCATCCAACTACCCTTCAACTAGACTCTGTCTAGGAGGATTTGAGAGATGTATTTCTCTCAGATCTGGCATAGAAGTGCTATGCCTAGCTCATCACAGAGAATCTTATAAAACCATAAATAGTATATCTGTTCTTATCAAATAAATTGTGCCTCAGCCTTTGCATCACAGGCAGGGCCCAAGAATCAAGCGGAAAGATTCTGTTCTTATAAATTTTTATACAAGATGACCTTCACCGAAATCCACTAGCTGTAGAAGCATACTTAGGATCCAGGAAATCACTCCTAGACCAACTAAGTAGAACTAGAAAAGCAAGCAGGACCAGAAGCTAGCCATCATATGAAGTATCCAGTAAGCATCTCCACTAATCAGAGCATAATAAGCACACCATAAGCTCACCAAAATCCAACAAGTAAATCATCCAGTAATAGTACTTCTGTTTCATTGCTTGAACTCAACCATGAATTAAATGGGGCATCAATTTGTATCATAGTTAAACCCCAAACCAAACATCAACTCAAGAGTGCATGTCGTAGCATATGTTCAGTTTCATCAGTAAACGAAATACAACCAGCCATACATGCCTGGATGATTAATTATCCAATTAGAGGCATCACTGTATATATAAAGCAAGGATCTGTCCAATACCAGTTGTGCATTTGATTGAGTCATCACCATAAACAGCCACTACTAATTAACATGTCACCGGGATTTACATAGGGTCCAGGAAATAATCTCAGGCCAACCAAGTATTATACAAGCAGTAGTGTATGTTTAGCAGATAAGAGCGATTCCATACTCACACAAGCCACCAATGCATAATCATAAACAGAGATGGGTGAGGGTTAACTCACATTGCAGCAGTAGCAGTATAAGAGGCGTAGTCGCAGCCGTCAACGCGCCGGGGTTGCGTCGACGACACCGTCCAACCGGCGGCGAGGTTACCACACATGTAGCACCATCACCATGCATCACCACCAGTACACGGACGCCGGGGTTGCGGTCGTAGACGCCATCCGGCCGGCGTCGTGGATGCAGTAGTCACCACCAACACCACCCGCCCCACCAGTACAGCAGCACCGCAACACACCACCAGGACACCACCACGTGAGGAACCAGAGCAGCCGGGTAGGGCAGAGCTGAGCTGGGGCTTGAGGCGCTCCAAGAGGAGATCCTGTTTGCCAGAGAGTGCAGCCGGAATCGGCCGGCAACGGCCGGGTATACTGGTGGCGGACCTAGGGTTCCAGGGGTCGGGATCCAGAGAAAGGAGTGGGGAAAGTCAAATCGAATTGGATAGAAGGGTAGAGCACGACGAGGCGGTCCACATCTCCACCACGCCGGCATCGGGGAGGACCAGAGTCGAGCAGGAGTGAGAGGCGGTGCGGCGGAGCCATGGTCGCCTGGGCAGGAGCGAGAGGGACGAGAGAGGAGGAGGTCGTCGAGGGACTGAGGAGCTGGGTCGGGGTTGGGTTCACCTGACCCAACCAGACCAACTCGGCTGGGCCAGGTTTGGGCCAAGCCAATTGGGCCAGCCCAACAGACCACTTGATCTATTGGTATTCTTATTTTTTTTTTGTATTTGTTATTTTTAGGAAAATCTTTTAAACATTTAAGTAAAATAAAAATAAATCAATAAGTAGAAGTGAGTATCATAAAATGACCTCTATAAATAAAATAGAAAACAAATACTTAAAGTTTAAAAGAACAACAATATGAATTTCCTCTAAAATTTTAGAAGACCAAATTTTAAATCTTAAACTATTAAAACCTAAAAACTAAGGAGATAATTTCTTGTTTCAATTCTTCATATGAAGAAAATATTAAATCTTACTTCACCTTAAGATGACATATAAAACAACAAAAATTTCTAGATGGTTATGTCTAATCCTATGAAATCCTAGATTGATCATCATTTCAATTAAAACCCTAAACCCTAATAGTATTTAGCTTATTTAAGTCTTTTAGAAAATAATATAGTGTTAAATCCATTGTTACTTCTATCTTAAATTTTTAGAAGACCAAATTTTAAATCTTAAACTATTAAAACCTAAAAACTAAGGAGATAATTTCTTGTTTCAATTCTTCATATGAAGAAAATATTAAATCTTACTTCACCTTAAGATGACATATAAAACAACAAAAATTTCTAGATGGTTATGTCTAATCCTATGAAATCCTAGATTGATCATCATTTCAATTAAAACCCTAAACCCTAATAGTATTTAGCTTATTTAAGTCTTTTAGAAAATAATATAGTGTTAAATCCATTGTTACTTCTATCTTAAATTTAGTAATAATCTCTACCAATTATCATGTTAATAATGAAATAAAAATTTAGAAACCTTAATTCTAATATAAACAAGAATCTTGGTCCCATCATTTTATGTGTTCATCCTTAATAGTTGCAAACCTAAAACCCTAGGGGTTTAGCCCATGTGATCATATCCACTTCACCTATACCTATAAAACCCTAGTAAGAAACAAATGAATGCATGCTTATGATCCACTAGCATAAAACCAAGTCACATGAGATTATCATTTCATGTCCCTATTCTTAATTAAAACCTATATGATTCCCTAGTGTCACCTAGGTATAAACCCTAACTTGTTAATTGAATTAGTACCATTGACCACTATCCTATATACCACACCATTAGGATCAACCTCAACCATCATAATTTAGTATAACCATAATGATAAACCCTAGTATAACCTTATGTAGCAATTCACAACACATGTTCCTATTCCACCAAACCCTACTTAAGGATCCTAAACCACTTAGCTTGGAAACCATTAGTGAGTTCTTAGTGAACAAATAGGAAGTTATAGTAAACCTAACCCATAGTAACCCTAGTAGCTAATTTATAGAACCATCTGGATAACCATCCTTTGATATGATGCTCAGAAGAAACCATAGCAATAAACCTACCAATACTAGCTATATAGAAACCCATTCCAAGTTAAGAACCAATTAGTTCATAATAGTAAACTTAATTGAATTCAATAGTAAACCCTAGAAGTCATAGCTCCTATTTAAAGTAATTCATATTCTTATTTAACCTGTTCTTCAAAAGTTATTCTTTTGAAGTACAAATGTCAATCAAACCATAGAAGCCATAGTTCTCATTTGCAAATACTCACTAGTTCTTAATTAACATGTTCTTCAAAAGTTATTCTTTTGAAGTATAGTATAAGTAATCATCAACCATGTTCCGTAGAACTTAAAATTGACAGCTGTTCTTTACATATTATTCCACCACTATTCTTTATGTGTATGATTGTTATGATATCTTACATCACTTGGTTATGATGCTAATAAAACCAAACCCTAATAAGAACCTTGTTTGAGAACCATTTTAAAAGTGCAACACACCCTAAAGAAATCTTTACAACTCATCCATCCTAATTCATCGAGGTTAGGTTACGCTCGGGACGATTGCATCTCATACTATGCATTATAGCATCTTTGCTAGTTCTTTAAACATTGTCCTTACCGGACGATGATGGTATTTCAGAATTTGGAGTTATCACGTATCGAAGCTTTTGCCTGCATAATCTTGCAGTCAAGAAAGGCAAGTTCATCGCTTGCTCATGTCATTTGATTATTTGTATCAAACTATATGCAAAGTACTATACTTATCACTCATGCATTGAAAAGGAAAGTATTATTTTACAATTATGAATATGACTATGTGGTGGGCAATGGAACCATGGTATGTGTTGATATGGTGGAGGTTCCATTGCATGGGTTATATCACCCTAGGATTAATTACCAATGCCGTCCAGTGATTCTAGCGCCGTACAAATCGCGTTGACCATAAGATCTATAATGGCTCTGGGGAAGCCAGCCGTATCTTTTCCCTTCTGCACGCCAACGGATTGGTAGAGCCGGCGGGGTGTTGGAGGCACTGCCGTAGGTTGGGATAGCCTTTTAAATCCCCATCCATTAGTGATGATGGCTCTACGATCTATGAAGGATTGTCCGGAGTACACCGTGAGTAAAGCCGTATTATCGGGGGAAGTCTACTGGGGGTGTACGGTTGGACAAAAGGGTGGGTTTGCGATCAAGGAGAAGGCGGTGTGGGCTTGGATCTTACACCTGGCCTCACACCAAAGGAAGTGTGGACGGGAAAGCTTGCACCTGGTTGGCAACAAGGATAAGGTCTCTTATGGGAAAAGTAACGCACCTCTGCAGAGGATACTGAATTGTGACTGTCACTCCCTGTTCCGGGAAGGGAACTGCGAACGCGGTAGGAAAGGAACTCCATGAAGTTCTAGTCAACCTGTGAAGACTGACGGGCATAGTTTTCAAAATAAAATAAACCTTTTGAAGAAATGATTACAAAAACTTGCATTGGCCTATGACTTTCTGGTCTATGGCTGTAGCTAGTGCATGATACACCTATTTCCTAATATGAACTTGCTGAGTACGCTCGTACTCATTCTATCTCGTTTGAACCCCCTTCTTAGATCAAGGCACCGAAGGAGAAACTACCGTGGAACTCGAAGACAGTGGATTCAACTGCAACAAGATGAAGAATCCAATCAAAGAAGTCAATGGAGTCAACTTCTGCATCAGCTATAATAGAAACCTAGACTAGTAATAGAAGGGAACTTTTCCCTAATCCTAGCACCTAAGTAGCTAGAATTCTATAGTAAGCCAAGTAGCTCTTAAACTTGAGTTAGCAATAAGATAGATTATGAGTCGTTCTTCTGGAGCTTTATTTGAAGTTTTACCTCACTGTAAAGTAGGAGGTTGTGTCGATCTTATGTAAACAGCTCGTGTGTACTTCTATAGACATACCTTGGACTCGCATATGTTTCTGTTGTACCACTCTGAGAGATGTAATATGAGTGGAACGGTGTTTCACTTGTGTTATATCAATGACTTGTGTACTACACCATGCAGTGGTACGCTGGGTCATCACAGATTACTATATTTGTGCTAGAGCTTTTCATTTTGAAAACAAGAAACAATTTTGTCAACGGTAGTAATAAAGCATATGTGTTATGTATAAGATATCTTATAAGTTGCAAGCCTCATGCATAGTATACCAATAGTGCTCGCACCTTGTCCTAATTAGCTTGGATTAACACGGATTATCATTGCATAGCATATGTTTCAACCAAGTGTCACAAAGGGGTACCTCTATGTCGCTTGTACAAAGGTCTAAGGAGAAAGCTCGCATTGGATTTCTCGCTTTTGATTATTCTCAACTTAGACATCCATACCGGGACAACATAGACAACAGATAATGGACTCCTCTTTAATGCATAAGCATTCAACAACAGTTAATATTCTCATAAGAGATTGAGGATTAATTGTCCAAACTGAAACTTCCACCATAAATCATGGCTTTAGTTAGTGGCCCAATGTTCTTCTCTAACAGTATGCATACTCAAACCATTTAATCATGAAAATCGCCCTTACTTCAGACAAGACGAACATGCATAGCAACTCACATGATATTCAACAAAGGTAAAAGAGTTGATGGCGTCCCCAGAAACATGGTTACCGCTCAACAAGCAACTTATTAAGAAATAAGACACATAAGTACATATTCTTCACCACAATAGTTTTTAAGGCTATTTGTCCCATGAGCTATATATTGCAAAGACAAAGAATAGAATTTTTAAAGGTAGCACTCAAGTAATGTACTTTGGAATGGCGGAGAAATACCATGTGGTAGGTAGGTATGGTGGACACAAATGACATAGTATTTAGCTCAAGGATTTGGATGCACGAGAAGAATTCCTCTCAATACAAGGCTAGGCTAGCAAGGTTGTTTGAAGCAAACTCAAGTATAAAAGGTGCAGCAAAGCTCACATATGAACATATTGTAACTATTATAAGACTTTATATTGTCTCCTTGTTGTTCAAACACCTTAACCAGAAAATATCTAGACTCTAGAGATCAATCATGCAAACCAAATTTTAACAAGCTCTATGTAGTTCATCATTAATAGGTACAAGGTACATGATGCAAGAGCTTAATCATGATCTATATGAGCACACCAATTGCTAAGTATCACATTATTCAAAACATTATACCATTTACCACATGCGGCATTTTCCGTTTCCAACCATATAGCAATGAATGAAATAGTCCAACTTTCGCAATGAACATTAAAGATAAAGCTAAGAACATATGTGTTCATACGAAATAGCGGAGCGTGTCTCTCTCCCAAACAAAGAATGCTAGGATCCGATTTTATTCAAACAAAAACAAAAACAAAAACAAACGGACGCTCCAAGTAAAGCACATAAGATGTGACGGAATAAAAATATAGTTTCACTAGAGGTGACCTGATAAGTTGTCGATGAAGAACAGATGCCTTGGGCATCCCCAAGCTTAGACGCTTGGGTCTTCTTAAAATATGCAGGGATGAACCACGGGGGCATCCCCAAGCTTAGACTTTTCACTCTTCTTGATCATATTGTATCATCCTCCTCTCTTGACCCTTGAAAACTTCCTCCACACCAAACTCAAAACAAACTCATTAGAGGGTCAGTGCATAATTCATATATTCAGAGGTGACATAATCATTCTTAACACTTCTGGACATTGCACAAAGCTACTGAAAGTTAATGGAACAAAGAAATCCATCAAACATAGCAAAACAGGCAATGCGAAATAAAAGGCAGAATCTGTCAAAACAGAACAGTCGGTAAAGACGAATTTTTTTGAGGAACCAGACTTGCTCAGATGAAAATGCCCAAATTGAATGAAAGTTGGGTACATATCAGAGGATCACGCACGTAAATTGGCAGATTTTTCTGAGTTACCTAGAGAGAGGCATATTGAAATTCGTGACAGCAAGAAATCTGTTTCTGCGCAGCAATCCAAATCTAGTATTGACTTTACTATCAAAGACTTTACTTGGCACAACAATGCAATAAAATAAAGATAAGGAGAGGTTGCTACAGTAGTAACAACTTCCAAGACTCAAATATAAAACAAAAGTGCATAAGTAAAATAATAACATGGGTTATCTCCCAATAAGTTCTTTCTTTATAGCCGTTAAGATGGGCTCAGTAGATTTTAATGATGCACTCATAAGGAATAAAAGTTGAAGCAAAAGGAGCATCAAGAAGAAAATTCAAAACACATTTAAGTCTAACCCACTTCCTATGCATAGGAATCTTGTACACAAATAAATGCATGAAGAACAAAGTGAATAGCATAGGAAGACAAAACAAGTGTAACTTCAAAAATTTCAGCATATAGAGAGGTGTTTTAGTAACATGAAAATTTCTACAACCATATTTTCCTCTCTCATAATAATTTCCAGTAGCATCATGAACAAACTCAACAATATAACTATCACATAAAGCATTCTTATCATGAGTCTCATGCATAAAATAATTACTACTCCCAACATAAGCATAGTCATTCTTATTAATTGTAGTGGGAGCAAATTCAACAAAGTAGCTACCATTATTATTCTCATCACCATAATCATCAAATGTAGGAGGCATAGTATAATCATAATAAACTTTATCCTCAATAGTAGGTGGCACCAAAATACCACTATCATCATAAATGGGAGGAAAAGTGTCATCAAAGTAAATTCTCTCCTCCATGCTTGGGGGACTAAAAATATCATGCTCATCAAAACCAGCTTCCCCAAGCTTAAATTCTTCCATAGCATTAGCAATAATAGTGTTCAAAGAGTTCATGCGAATAACATTGCTACAACTATTTTGCAAACAAAGTTCCATGGGTTTTTTAATTTTCTCTTCAAACACCTCATGTCCTAACTCAAGATAAATACTATAAAGATCTCTAATATTTTTGTTGTTTTCCATTAAGCCTAACTTGTGAAATCACACAACTTAGTGTTCTCAGGAGTATTCATTTTAACAGTAGTAAATAAAGCAAACTAAATAAAGTAAATGCAAGTAACTAATTTTTTTATGTTTTCAATATGGAGAACAAGACAGTCAATAAAGTAAAACTAGCAACTAATTTTTTTGTGTTTTCAATATAGAGAACAAGACAGTAAATAAAGTAAAACTAGCAACTAATTTTTTTTGTGTTTTTGATGTAAGAGCAAACAAAGCAGTAAATAAAATAAAGTAAAGCAATACAAAAACAAAGTAAAGAGATTGGAAGTGGGAGACTCCCCTTGCAGCGTGTCTTGATCTCCCCGGCAACGGCGCCAGAAAATCTACTTGATGCGTGCAGTTGACACACGTCCGTTGGGAACCCCAAGAGGAAGGTGTGATGCGTACAGCAGTAAGTTTTCCCGCAGTAAGAAACCAAGGTTATCGAACCAGTAGGAGCCAAGAAGCACGTTGAAGGTTGATGGCGGCGAAGTGTAGTGCGGCGCAACACCAGGGATTCCGGCGCCAACGTGGAACCTGCACAACACAATCAAAGTACTTTGCCCCAACGTAACAGTGAGGTTGTCAATCTCACCGGCTTGTTGTAAACAAAGGATTAGATGTATAGTGTGGATGATGATGTTTGTTTGCGAAGAACAGTAAAGAACAATTGCAGCAGATTGTATTTCAGATGTAAAGAATAGGACCGGGGTCCACAGTTCACTAGTGGTGTCTCTCCCACAAGATAAACAGATGTTGGGTGAACAAATTACAGTTGGGCAATTGACAAATAAAGAAGGCATAACAATGCACATACATATATCATGATGAGTACTATGAGATTTAATCAGGGCATTACGACAAAGTACATAGACCGCTATCCAGCATGCATCTATGCCTAAAAAGTCCACCTTCAGGTTATCATCCGAACCCCCTCCAGTATTGAGTTGCAAACAACAGACAATTGCATTAAGTATGGTGCGTAATGTAATCAACACAAATATCCTTAGACAAAGCATCGATGTTTTATCCCTAGTGGCAACAGCACATCCAAAACCTTAGAACTTTCTCACACTGTCCCAGATTTAATGGAGGCATGAACCCACTATCGAGCATAAATACTCCCTCTTGGAGTCACAAGTATCAACTTGGCCAGAGCCTCTACTAGCAACGGAGAGCATGCAAGAACATAAATAACATATATGATAGATTGATAATCAACTTGACATAGTATTCAATATTCATCGGATCTCAACAAACACAACATGTAGGATTACAAATAGATGATCTTGATCATGATAGGCAGCTCACAAGATCTAACATGATAGCACAATGAGGAGAAGACAACCATCTAGCTACTGCTATGGACCCATAGTCCAGGGGTGGACTACTCACACATCAATCTGGAGGCGATCATGGCGATGAAGAGACCTCCGGGAGATGATTCCCCTCTCCGGCAGGGTGCCGGAGCGATCTCCTGAATCCCCCGAGATGGGATTGGCGGCGGCGGCGTCTCTGGAAGGTTTTCCGTATCGTGGCTCTCGGTACTGGGGGTTTCGCGACGAAGGCTTTAAGTAGGCGGAAGGGCCGGTCAAGGGGCGTCACGAGGGGCCCACACGCTAGGCTGGCGCGGCCAGGGCCTAGGCCGCGCCGCCCTAGTGTGTCACCGCCTCGTGGACCCACTTCGTTTCCTCTTCGGACTTCTGGAAGCTTCGTGGAAAAATAGGCCCTTGGGCGTTGATTTCGTCCAATTCCGAGAATATTTCCTTACTAGGATTTCTGAAACCAAAAACAGCAGAAAACAGCAACTGGCTCTTCGGCATCTCGTCAATAGGTTAGTGTCGGAAAATGCATAATAATGACATATAATGTGTATAAAACATGTGAGTATCATCAATAAAGTAGCATGGAACATAAGAAATTATAGATACGTTTGAGACGTATCACCCCCCCTTGGGGAAGAGTCGTCCTCGACTCTTGCTCCTCCTCAACGATGATGTAGGCCATGACGGTTCTCCCATGTAGTAATGGATGGACAAAGTCGCGGTCGAAGAAGAACTTGGGGAAAAACAACTTGCGAAGGGAAAGCTTGTGGATGCCAATTTGGTGATCGGCGAACAAGAGGCTCTCAATCAAATACGAAGCATCAAGTCGTTTCTCCAAGAGGCATTTGGCAAAAATGGGAACCAAAAGAGTGTCGATGTATCCAAAATGTGATAGGGCAAAAATTTGTGCATGTAAATGTTTCCGTTGTAAAGTGTCAAAAATGTGATGTGTAACATTGTCCCAAACAAATGGAACAATCAAAAGGCAAGTATCGGCGGCAAAATTTTGGGCAAAATTGTTATGTGCAATGGCAAAGAGATGGAAACTTCTAGCTTGGGAGAGTATGGTTGGCGTGAGCCGAGTATGAGTATCCTCAAGTGTCAAAGGGTCCATTTCAATTGCCATAGATGACATGAGAAATCCAAAGAAGGGCAACTTTTTGTGTGACATGTGGCACAAGATGCATAAGGTGTCTCTCTCATGTATGACATGGTCCTTGAGATTGTCGGAGTGTATGATGAAAGCATCAAGACATACAACAACCATTGTGCCAACAAGATGTGTCAAGCTATGTTGCATAAGAGGCAAAAGAGGTGACGAGGAATTGGGCCAAACCGAAAGCTCGACAAGACAAGCCGGAAACACACGAGGGAGAAGGTTTTTGGGAACATACCCTTTGGTGTGAATCCCATGGGTAAGGCCCTTGTTGGGGTAGCTCTCAATTGCGCGTTTCATCAACTCATGTTCCGTGGCGGTGGAAGCGGTCGTCCGTGTACCTACACATGGAAGAAGCAAAACAAAAAGCGTGTGTCCATGGTAGAGGAACACATCATCCATCATGATGGTCCAAGTCTTGTGCACATCACCATTAGTGTCAATCAAGATAGTATGTAATGCATGGCGATGGTGCAAATGGAAAGAAGGTGCATTCATGGCATGTGGTAACTCATGATCATCAAAAAGTGAGAAGGCTATGGGGGCCATCTCGTGGACAATGAAATAAGCATTCTTGCATACCAAGCATAAGAAAGAGCAATTGTTCGCAATCTTGGATGCAAGGATCATGGAAGAGTGTAAACATTTGGGGCAAAGCATGCGGAAGCTAATGTCATCCTTGTCATTATCATTGCAAGCAATACATGGGGAAGAGCAAGTGGTCGACCTATTGCAAGCAATGGTAGAAAAATTGAAGCTCTCATAGCATGGCATGGTCTTGGTATCACAAGCATTCACTTCCACATGATCAACAATGTTATCAAGAAAAGTATCGCATGGGAAAATGAAAGTAGCATGTGACGTAGCAAGTGTATCATCAAGATCATGCATGCACTCATAAGTCATCATGTCCACTAGTGGGATCATGGCATCATCAACACCTATGTTGTTACCTTTGTAGGCCGACTCATTTGAGGTAGGTGTTGTGGAAGTAGGAGGATCCATGTGGTCGACATGTCCGTCTTGAAGCAAGCATGGTGAGATATCATCATCTTCATGCACCATGTACATCTTCTCCATGATCGGGAACTCATCCTCCGTGGAACCTAGTGCAACATAAGGAGACACCATAGAGGGAGAGGTTAATGTGTTAGCAAATGCGATGTCCTCCAAGGACCAATCATCTACCTCTCTCAACTTGCTTGGTGTATCACTCATGTCCTCCAATTGGAACCACTCAAACTCACATATGGGGTGGAAGTCACTCAACTCACTATCACTCTCACTCAAGTGGGCTAGGTGGCTCTCATGCTCACATGGGATTGGTACCAACTCATCAATCAAGCATATAGGAGTAGGCTCGATTTTCTCATCTCCATGCGCCTCCTTGGTTGAAGGGAAGTTCCCATGCTCAACCATCTCAACTCCATCGCCTCCCAAGTCGTCCTCTATCGGTGGCGCTGTAGTGTCGTGGAGAGCTAGGCTCGGATCCACATCATCCTTGCGTTGGCCTTGGAGGTCTTCATCTTGAAGTGTGGGCGCCGTAGGCTTCTTGGTGGCTTGGGCTTGTAGCTCGTCGAAGTGGAGCATGTCGGTGCTCGTCGATGTGCATTGCCATGCCATGTGACCCTTGGCCTTGCATACCTCACATAGGAGATTGGAACATTCCCGTGGAGGGTGGCCTTGTTGCTTGCACTTGTAGCATTGGAGTCCATATGCATGTGACGAGGTCGAGGCCATTGTGGTGGTGGCACAAGAGGTGGAAGTCACCTCATGAGGAAGGTATGCGCGATGTGCACTTGCCATCCTTGGAGTGGTGGACACCGAATGATGGTGTTTGTCGTCTTCATGTCGAGGATCTCGTCTTCGTGCATCATCACCATGGCTTGAGTGGTGTCGTCGAAGATCCGTGGAAGATGTTGGTCGATGGCGCTCATGGGGTGGCTTGTGTCGGCGATGATCACGGGGTGACATATGTCGATGGGAGCCATGCGACGGTGGTGGTCGACGACGATCATGAGAAGGTGTATGTCGATGACGATCCTTGACATGCCTAGAGGATAGCTCATGTGGCTTGGCATGTTGCGTGTGGCGCCTTGTGGAGCTTGGAGAAGAGTGTCGATGACGATTGATACGTCTCCGACGTATCGATAATTTCTTGTGTTCCATGCCACATTATTGATGATATCTACATGTTTTATGCACACTTTATGTCATATTCGTGCATTTTCTGGAACTAACCTATTAACAAGATGCCGAAGTGCCAGTTGCTGTTTTCTCCTGTTTTTGGTTTCAGAAATCCCAGTAACGAAATATTCTCGGAATTGGACGAAATCAACGCCCAGGGTCCTTTTTTGCCACGAAGCTTCCAGAAGACCGAAGAGGAGACGAAGTGGGGCCACGAGGTGGCCACACCCTAGGGCGGCGCGGCCCAAGCCCTGGCCGCGCCGACCTGTGGTGTGGGGCCCTCGTGTGGCCCCCTGACCTGCCCTTCCGCCTACTTAAAGCCTCCGTCGCGAAACCCCCGCATCGAGAGCCACGATACGGAAAACCTTCCGTGAGACGCCGCGCCGCCAATCCCATCTCGGGGGATTCAGGAGATCGCCTCCGGCACCCTGCCGGAGAGGGGAATCATCTCCCGGAGGACTCTACGCCGCCATGGTCGCCTCCGGAGTGATGTGTGAGTAGTCTACCCCTGGACTATGGGTCCATAGCAGTAGCTAGATGGTTGTCTTCTCCCCATTGTGCTTAATTGTCGGGTCTTGTGAGCTGCCGAACATGATCAAGATCATCTATCTGTAATTCTATATGTTGCGTTTGTTGGGATCCGATGAATAGAGAATACTTGTTATGTTGATTATCAAAGTTATGTCTATGTGTTGTTTATGATCTTGCATGCTCTTTGTTATTAGTAGATGCTCTGGCCAAGTTGATGCTAGTAACTCCAAGAGGGAGTATTTATGCTCGATAGTGGGTTCATGTCTCCGTGAATCTGGAGGAGTGACAAGAACCTCTAAGATTATGGATGTGCTGTTGCCACTAGGGATAAAACATTGGTGCTATGTTCGAGGATGTAGTTACTGATTACATTACGCACAATACTTAATGCAATTGTCTGTTGTTAGCAACTTAATACTGGAGGGGGTTCGGATGATAACCTGAAGGTGGACTTTTTAGGCATAGACGCATCTTTGGATAGCGGTCTATGTACTTTGTCGTAATGCCCAATTAAATCTCACAGTACTCATCATAATATGTATGTGCATGGTCATGCCCTCTTTATTTGTCAATTGCCCAACTGTAATTTGTTCACCCAACATGCTGTTTATCTTATGGGAGAGACACCTCTAGTGAACTGTGGACCCCGGTCCAATTCTCTATACTGAAATACAATCTACTGCAATACTTGTTTTACTGTTTTCTGCAAACAATCATCTTCCACACAATACGGTTAATCCTTTGTTACAGCAAGCCGGTGAGATTGACAACCTCACTATTTCGTTGGGGCAAAGTACTTTGGTTGTGTTGTGCAGGTTCCACGTTGGCGCCGGAATCTATGGTGTTGCGCCGCACTACATCCCGCCGCCATCAACCTTCAACGTGCTTCTTGACTCCTACTGGTTCGATTAAACCTTGGTTTCTTACTGAGGGAAACTTGCCGCTGTGCGCATCACACCTTCCTCTTGGGGTTCCCAACGGACGTGTCAACTACACGCATCAAGCAAATTTCTGGCGCCGTTGCCGGGGAGATCAAGACACACTGCAAGGGGAGTCTCCACATCCCAATCTCTTTACTTTGTTTTTGTCTTGCTTAGTTTTATTTACTACTTTGTTTGCTGCACTAAATCAAAATACAAAAAAATTAGTTGCTAGTTTTACTTTATTTGCTATCTCGTTTGCTATATCAAAAACACAAAAAAATTAGTTACTTGCATTTACTTTATCTAGTTCGCTTTATTTACTACTGCTAAAATGGCCACCCCTGAAAATACTAAGTTGTGTGACTTCACAACCACAAATAATAATGATTTCTTATGCACACCTATTGCTCCACCTGCTACTACAGCAGAATTCTTTGAAATTAAACCTGCTTTACTGAATCTTGTTATGCGAGAGCAATTTTCTGGTGTTAGTTCTGATGATGCTGCTGCCCATCATAATAATTTTGTTGAACTATGTGAAATGCAAAAATATAAAGATGTAGATGGTGACATTATAAAATTAAAATTGTTCCCTTTCTCATTAAGAGGAAGAGCTAAAGATTGGTTGCTATCTCTGCCTAAGAATAGTATTGATTCCTGGACTAAATGCAAGGATGCTTTTATTGGTAGATATTACCCCCCTGCTAAAATTATATCTTTGAGGAGTAGCATAATGAATTTTAAACAATTAGATACTGAACATGTTGCACAAGCATGGGAAAGAATGAAATCTTTGGTTAAAAATTGCCCAACACATGGACTGACTACTTGGATGATCATCCAAACCTTCTATGCAGGACTAAATTTTTCTTCGCGGAATTTATTGGATTCAGCTGCTGGAGGTACCTTTATGTCCATCACTTTGGGGGCGGCTACAAAGCTTCTTGATGATATGATGATAAACTACTCTGAATGGCACACGGAAAGAGCTCCACAAGGTAAGAAGGTAAATTACGTGAAGAAACCTCTTCCTTGAGTGATAAGATTGATGCTATTATGTCTATGCTTGTGAATGATAGGACTAATGTTGATCCTAATAATGTTCCGTTAGCTTCATTGGTTGCCCAAGAAGAACATGTTGATGTAAACTTCATTAAAAATAATAATTTCAACAACAATGCTTATCGGAACAATTCTAGTAATAACTATAGGCCATATCCTTATAATAATGGTAACGGTTATGCTAATTCTTATGGGAATTCTTACAATAATAATAGGAACACACCCCCTGGACTTGAAGCTATGCTTAAAGAATTTATTAGTACACAAACTGCCTTTAACAAATCTGTTGAGGAAAAACTCAATAAAATTGATATTCTCGCTTCTAAGGTTGATAGTCTTGCCTCTGATGTTGATCTTTTGAAATCGAAAGTTATGCCTAATAGGGATATTGAAAATAAAATTGTTACTACAGCAAATGCCATCCAAGTTATAATTAATGAGAATATAAGATTAATGGCTGAATTGCGTGCTAGGTGGGATAGAGAAGAAAATGAAAAACTAGCTAAAGAGAAAAATGTAGCTAAAGTTTGGACTATTACCACCACAAGCAATGTTCATTCTTCACATGTTGCTGCACCTCCTACTATTAATGGTAAAATAATTGGTGTTGGCAATGTTTCTACTCCTAGTGCAAAGCGTACAAAACTGCCTGAAATTGCTAAAACTGCTGAAACTGCCTGTGATAAAGCTGCTGAAATTTTTTCCAACATTGGGGATGATGATCCCATTGATTTAGATTACAATGGTTTGAATTTTGATGATTGCCACATCTCTGAAGTTATAAAGTTCTTGCAAAAACTTGCTAAAAGTCCTAATGCTAGTGCTATAAATTTGGCTTTCACGCAACATATTACAAATGCTCTCATAAAAGCTAGAGAAGAGAAACTAGAGCGCGAAGCCTCTATTCCTAGAAAGCTAGAGGATGGTTGGGAGCCCATCATTAAGATGAAGGTTAAAGATTTTGATTGTAATGCTTTATGTGATCTTGGTGCAAGTATTTCCGTTATGCCTAAGAAAATCTATAATATGCTTGACTTGCCACCGCTGAAAAATTGTTATTTGGATGTTAATCTTGCTGATCATTCTACAAAGAAACCTTTGGGGAAAGTTGATAATGTTCGCATTACCGTTAACAATAACCTTGTCCCCGTTGATTTTGTTGTCTTGGATATTGAATGCAATGCATCCTGTCCCATTATATTGGGAAGACCTTTTCTTCGAACTGTTGGTGCTATCATTGATATGAAGGAAGGTAATATAAAATATCAATTTCCTCTCAAGAAAGGTATGGAACACTTCCCTAGAAAGAGAATGAAGTTACCTTTTGATTCTATTATTAGAACAAATTATGATGTTGACACTTCGTCTCTTGATAATACTTGATACACACTTTCTGCGCCTAGCTGAAAGGCGTTAAAGAAAAGCGCTTATGGGAGACAACCCATGGTTTTTACTACAGTACTTTGTTTTTATTTTGTGTCTTGGAAGTTGTTTACTAATGTAGCAATCTCTCCTTATCTTAGTTTAGTGTTTTGTTGTGCCAAGTAAAGTCGTTGATAGTAAAGTTCATACTAGATTTGGATTACTGCGCAGAAACAGATTTCTTTGCTGTCACGAATCTGGGCTGTTTTCTCTGTAGGTAACTCAGAAAATTATGCCAATTTACGTGAGTGATCCTCAGATATGTACGCAACTTTCATTCAATTTGAGCATTTTCATTTGAGCAAGTCTGGTGCCTCGATAAAATTCGTCAATACGAACTGTTCTGTTTTGACAGATTCTGCCTTTTATTTCGCATTGCCTCTTTTGCTATGTTGGATGAATTTCTTTGATCCATTAATGTCCAGTAGCTTTATGCAATGTCCAGAAGTGTTAAGAATGATTGTGTCACCTCTGAACATGTTAATTTTTATTGTCCACTAACCCTCTAATGAGTTGTTTCGAGTTTGGTGTGGAGGAAGTTTTCAAGGATCAAGAGAAGAGTATGATGCAATATGATCAAGGAGAGTGAAAGCTCTAAGCTTGGGGATACCCCGGTGGTTCACCCCTGCATATTCTAAGAAGACTCAAGCGTCTAAGCTTGGGGATGCCCAAGGCATCCCCTTCTTCATCGACAACATTATCAGGTTCCTCCCCTGAAACTATATTTTTATTCCATCACATCTTATGTGCTTTTCTTGGAGCGTCAGTTTGTTTTTGTTTTTGTTTAAATAAAATGGATCCTAGCATTCACCTTGTGGGAGAGAGATACGCTCCGCTGTAGCATATGGACAAGTATGTCCTTAGGCTTTACTCATAGTATTCATGGCGAAGTTTCTTCTTCGTTAAATTGTTATATGGTTGGAATTGGAAAATGATACATGTAGTAAATTGCTATAATGTCTTGGATAATGTGATAATTGGCAATTGTTGTGCTCATGTTTAAGCTCTTGCATCATATACTTTGCACCCATTAATGAAGAAATACATAGAGCATGCTAAAATTTGGTTTGCATATTTGGTCTCTCTAAGGTCTAGATAATTTCTAGTATTGAGTTTGAACAACAAGGAAGACGGTGTAGATTCTTATAATGTTTACAATATGTCTTTTATGTGAGTTTTGCTGCACCGTTCATCCTTGTGTTTGTTTCAAATAACCTTGCTAGCCTAAACCTTGTATCGAGAGGGAATACTTCTCATGCATCCAAAATCCTTGAGCCAACCACTATGCCATTTGTGTCCACCATACCTACCTACTACATGGTATTTCTCCGCCATTCCAAAGTAAATTGCTTGAGTGCTACCTTTAAAATTCCATCATTCACCTTTGCAATATATAGCTCATGGGACAAATAGCTTAAAAACTATTGTGGTATTGAATATGTACTTATGCACTTTATCTCTTATTAAGTTGCTTGTTGTGCGATAACCATGTTCACTGGGACGCCATCAACTATTCTTTGTTGAATATCATGTGAGTTGCTATGCATGTTCATCTTGTCTGAAGTAAGGGAGATCTACCACCTTATGGTTAAGCATGCATATTGTTAGAGAAGAACATTGGGCCGCTAACTAAAGCCATGATTCATGGTGGAAGTTTCAGTTTTGGACATATATCCTCAATCTCATATGAGAATAATAATTGTTGCCACATGCTTATGCATTAAAGAGGAGTCCATTATCTGTTGTCCATGTTGTCCCGGTATGGATGTCTAAGTTGAGAATAATCAAAAGCGAGAAATCCAAAATGCGAGCTTTCTCCTTAGACCTTTGTACAAAGTGCATGGAGGTACCCCATTGTGACACTTGGTTAAAACATGTGTATTGCGATGATCCGGTAGTCCAAGCTAATTAGGACAAGGTGCGGGCACTATTAGTATACTATGCATGAGGCTTGCAACTTGTAAGATATAATTTACATAACTCATATGCTTTATTACTACCGTTGACAAAATTGTTTCATGTTTTCAAAATCAAAGCTCTAGCACAAATATAGCAATCGATGCTTTTCCTCTATGGAGGACCATTCTTTTACTTTTATTGTTGAGTCAGTTCACCTATTTCTCTCCACCTCAAGAAGCAAACACTTGTGTGAACTGTGCATTGATTCCTACATACTTGCATATTGCACTTATTATATTACTCTATGTTGACAATATCCATGAGATATACATGTTACAAGTTGAAAGCAACCGCTGAAACTTAATCTTCCTTTGTGTTGCTTCAATGCTTTTACTTTGAATTATTGCTTTATGAGTTAACTCTTATGCAAGACTTATTGATGCTTGTCTTGAAGTACTATTCATGAAAAGTCTTTGCTATATGATTCACTTGTTTACTCATGTCATATACATTGTTTTGATCGCTGCATTCACTACATATGCTTTACAAATAGTATGATCAAGGTTATGATGGCATGTCACTCCGTAAATTATCTTTGTTATCGTTTTACCTCGCTCGGGACGAGCAGAACTAAGCTTGGGGATGCTGATACGTCTCCGACGTATCGATAATTTCTTGTGTTCCATGCCACATTATTGATGATATCTACATGTTTTATGCACACTTTATGTCATATTCGTGCATTTTTCGGAACTAACCTATTAACAAGATGTCGAAGTGCCGATTCTTTGTTTCTGCTGTTTTTGGTTTGAGAAATCCTCGTGACGATATATTCTCGGAATTGGACGAAATCAACGCCCAGGGTCCTATTTTGCCACGAAGCTTCCAGAAGACCGAAGAGGAGACGAAGTGGGGCCACGAGGTGGCCACACCCTAGGGCGGCGCGGCCCAAGCCCTGGCCACGCCGACCTGTGGTGTGGGGCCCTCGTGTGGCCCCCTGACCTGCCCTTCCGCCTACTTAAAGCCTCCATCGCGAAACCCCCAGTACCGAGAGCCATGATACGGAAAACCTTCCAGAGACGCCGCCGCCGCCAATCCCATCTCGGGGGATTTAGGAGATCGCCTCCGGCACCCTGCCGGAGAGGGGAATCATCTCCCGGAGGACTCTACGCCGCCATGGTCGCCTCCGGAGTGATGTGTGAGTAGTCTACCCCTGGACTATGGGTCCATAGCAGTAGCTAGATGGTTGTCTTCTCCCCATTGTGCTTAATTGTCGGGTCTTGTGAGCTGCCGAACATGATCAAGATCATCTATCTGTAATTCTATATGTTGCGTTTGTTGGGATCCGATGAATAGAGAATACTTGTTATGTTGATTATCAAAGTTATGTCTATGTGTTGTTTATGATCTTGCATGCTCTCCGTTATTAGTAGATGCTCTGGCCAAGTTGATGCTAGTAACTCCAAGAGGGAGTATTTATGCTCGATAGTGGGTTCATGTCTCCGTGAATCTGGAGGAGTGACAAGAACCTCTAAGATTATGGATGTGCTGTTGCCACTAGGGATAAAACATTGGTGCTATGTTCGAGGATGTAGTTACTGATTACATTACGCGCAATACTTAATGCAATTGTCTGTTGTTAGCAACTTAATACTGGAGGGGGTTCGGATGATAACATGAAGGTGGACTTTTTAGGCATAGATGCATGCTGGATAGCGGTCTATGTACTTTGTCGTAATGCCCAATTAAATCTCACAGTACTCATCATAATATGTATGTGCATGGTCATGCCCTCTTTATTTGTCAATTGCCCAACTGTAATTTGTTCACCCAACATGCTGTTTATCTTATGGGAGAGACACCTCTAGTGAACTGTGGACCCCGGTCCAATTCTCTATACTGAAATACAATCTCTTTGCAATACTTGTTTCTTGTTTTCGCAAACAATCATCTTCCACACAATACGGTTAATCCTTTGTTACAGCAAGCCGGTGAGATTGACAACCTCACTGTTTCGTTGGGGCAAAGTACTTTGGTTGTGTTGTGCAGGTTCCACGTTGGCGCCGGAATCTCTGGTGTTGCGCCGCACTACATCCCGCCGCCATCAACCTTCAACGTGCTTCTTGATTCCTACTGGTTCGATTAAACCTTGGTTTCTTACTGAGGGAAACTTGCCGCTGTGCGCATCACACCTTCCTCTTGGGGTTCCCAACGGACGTGTCAACTACACGCATCAACGATCATGTTGGAAACGCTCTTGATGCTCCACATGATGTGCTTGAAGTCGACGATCTTGTGTATAAGCATTCTCATGGTGGCGCCTTGTGGAGCTCGGAGAAGTGTGTAGATGACGCTCATGCTGGGGACGCTCTTGATGATCCATATGATGGTGCCATCGTGGAGGTCTTCTATCTTCATATGTAGCTCCATTGGCCAAGTAGGTGACTAGGTGAGGCTCCGCCATGGTGTCGATGTCGTAGGCATGGCGTTGCTCCACCATGTCGTCCATGCTTGATGAGCCATTGTCGATGTAGAGCTCGTCGAAGTCGTCCTCAAGGTGGCGCTCCACCATGTCGTCCATGCTTGATGAGCCATTGTCGATGTAGAGCTAGTCGAAGTTGTCCTCAAGGTGGTGCTCCACCATGTCGTCCATGTCGATGATGCTTGGGGAGCGATGGTCGTTGTCGAGCTCCTCGATGTCGGAGATGTCGGTGATGCTTTCGGAGACATAGTCGGAGTAGAGCTCCACATGTTCCTCCACATCCGCGGTGCTTGAAGAGGAATCCTCCTCGAAGTGCTCCGTGTACTCCTCCGTATCTTCTTCGTCGCTATACATGTTAGCATGATGGTATCTATAAGGTGTATGTTAGTGGAAGAACACTACCTCGCAACCTTACCATGGTACGACAAGATTGGGGTGATCCAACAAAACCGAGAGTTAGAACAATTGTATCAGGTACACACACAAAGACACACGCAAAAGCTAGAAAATATGGTGTTAGGTGAGTGTGGTGGAAAGCCAAAAGACGAAATCCGAAATCAAGTGTATTGTCAAAAGTGGGTGAGGTCCAAAAATCCAAATGTCAAAGTGGCGATCACTATAAACACGGAAAAGTTGTGGAATACACACACGGGATAAGCGGGGTTAGTGCAACCAAAAGTGAGCGGAAAAGTGTATGTAAGGGTGCTCGGTGTCACACTAACACAAGGAGAGACAAAGCTTTGGTTGCAAACAGAGAGACAACTAGATTCGCACGCGACCTCTCTTCTCTCTTTTGCTTAAAAGCTTGTAACTCTTTTGTATACGGTGACACTTGCACTCTTTTGTATCTATGGTGGCACTTGTACTCTTTTGTATGTATGGTGCTGATACGTCTCCGACGTATCGATAATTTCTTATGTTCCATGTCACATTATTGATGATATCTACATGTTTTATGCATACTTTATGTCATATTTATGCATTTTCCGGAACTAACCTATTGACGAGATGCCGAAGTGCCAGTTCCTGTTTTCTGCTGTTTTTGGTTTCAGAAATCCTAGTAAGGAAATATTCTCGGAATTGGACGAAATCAACGCCCAGAGTCTTAGAATTGGACGAAGCTTCCAGAACACCCGAGAGCCGCCAGAGGGGGGCCACAGGCCCACCACACACCAGGCTGGCGCGGCCAGGGTGTGGGCCGCGCCGCCCTAGTGTGTCACCGCCTCGTCGACCCTCCGAGGCTGCCCTTCCGCCTACTTAAGGTCTCCGTCGCGAAAACCCTACAACGTTCGACGAAACCATAGAAAACCTTCCAGAGCCGCCGCCATCGCGAAGCCAAGATCTGGGGGACAGGAGTCTCTGTTCCGGCACGCCGCCGGGACGGGGAAGTGCCCCCGGAAGGCTCCTCCATCAACACCACCGCCATCTTCATCAACGCTGCTGTCTCCCATGAGGAGGGAGTAGTTCTCCATCGAGGCTTGGGGCTGTACCGGTAGCTATGTGGTTAATCTCTCTCGTATGTGCTTCAATACAATAATCTCATGAGCTGCCTTACATGATTGAGATTCATATGATGATGCTTGTAATCTAGATGTCATTGTGCTAGTCAAGTGGGTTTTACTTATGTGATCTCCGGAGACTCCTTGTCCCACGTGTGTAAAGGTGACAGTGTGTGCACCGTGTGGGTCTCTTAGGCTATATTTCACAGAATACTTATTCACTGTTATGAATGACATAGTGAAGTGCTTATTTATATCTCTTTTATGATTGCAATGTGTTTTGTATCACAATTTATCTGTGTGCTACTCTAGTGATGTTATTAAAGTAGTTTATTCCTCCTGCACGGTGTAATGGTGGCAGTGTGTGCATCGTGTAGTACTTGGCGTAGGCTATGATTGTGATCTCTTGTAGATTATGAAGTTAACTATTGCTATGATAGTATTGATGTGATCTATTCCTCCTTTCGTAGTGTGAAGGTGACAGTGTGCATGCTATGTTAGTACTTGGTTTGGTTATGTTGATCTGTTATGCACTCCAAGGTTATTTAAATAGAACATTGAATATTGTGGAGCTTGTTAACTCCGGCATTGAGGGTTCATGTAATCCTACACAGTTAGTGGCGTTCATCATCCAACAAGAGGGTGTAGAGTCTAGCATCTATCTATTTATTCTGTTATGTGATCAATGTTGAGAGTGTCCACTAGTGAAAGTATGATCCCTAGGCCTTGTTCCTAAATACTGCTATCGCTGCTTGTTTCTTGTTTCTTGCATCTTTACTTCCTGCAATATTACTACCATCAACTGCACGCCAGCAAGCACTTTTCTGGCGCCGTTACTACTGCTCATATTCATTCATACCACTTGTATTTCACTATCTCTTCGCCGAAATAGTGCACCTATTAGGTGTGTTGGGGACACAAGAGACTTCTTGCTTTGTGGTTGCAGGGTTGCATGAGAGGGATATCTTTGACCTCTTCCTCCCTGAGTTCGATAAACCTTGGGTGATCCACTTAAGGGAAACTTGCTGCTGTTCTACAAACCTCTTCTCTTGGAGGCCCAACACTGTCTACAAGAATAGAAGCTCCCGTAGACATCAAGCACTTTTTCTGGCGCCGTTGCCAGGGAGGAAAGGTAAAAGGCACTCATACTTCGGTCCCAGGTAAAGTACTTTTCTGTTGCCGTTGTGTGTGTGCTCGAAGCTATTTCCTTTAGATCCTGCAATTGCATCTTTTTGTTTCTTGTTTACACTAGTTAGGCATAATGGACAACAATGAGCTTCTTATTCTATTTCCTGATTTAAGACATGGATGGTTTGATGCGAAAATTAAAAAACCTATGGAACCTTATTTGCATGCTGGTAGTAATATTAGTTTGAACGCTTTGAACACCATTGTCGATAATGATATAGAAAGTTCTAAGCTTGGGGAAGCTGGTTTTCATGATCTTTTTAGTCCCCCAAGCATTGAGGAGAAAATTTACTTTGATGATACTTTGCCTCCTATTTATGATGATTATAATGATATTGGTCTTTTAGTACCGCCTGTTATGGAGGATAAATTTGATTATGCGTACAATATGCCTCCTATATTTGATGATGAGAATAATAAGGATAGCTACTTTGTTGAATTTGCTCCCACTACAACTAATAAAATTGATTATGCCTATGTGGAGAGTAATAATTTTATGCATGAGACTCATGATAAGAATGCTTTATGTGATAGTTATATTGTTGAGTTTGCTCATGTTGCTACTGAAAGTTATTATGAGAGAGGAAAATATGGTTGTAGAAATTTTCATGTTACTAAAACACCTCTCTTTTTGCTGAAAATCTTGAAGCTGCACTTGTTTTATCTTTCTATGCTTGTTGCATTATGCTTCATGAATTTGTTTATTTACAAGATTCCTTTTCATAGGAAGCATGTTAGGCTTAAATTTGTTTTGAATTTGCTTCTTGATGCTCTCTTTTGCTTCAACTCTCATCCTTATGAGTGCATCATTAAAACTGCTGAGCCCATCTTAATGGCTATAAAGAAAGCACTTCTTGGGAGATAACCCATGTGTTTATTTTACTACAGTACTTTTGTTTTATATTTGAGTCTTGGAAGTTGTTACTACTGTAGCAACCTCTCCTTATATTATTTTATTGCATTTGTTGAGCCAAGTAAAGTCTTTGATAGTAAGGTTGAAACTAGATTTGGATTACTGCGCAGAAACAGATTTCTTGCTGTCACGAATTTCGATCTACCTCTCTGTAGGTAACTCAGAAAAATCTGCCAATTTACGTGCATGATCCTCAGATATGTACGCAACTTTCATTCAATTTGAGCATTTTCATCTGAGCAAGTCTGGTGCCTCTTTAAAATTCGTCTTTACGGACTGTTCTGTTTTTGACAGATTCTGCCTTTTATTTCGCATTGGCTCTTTTGCTGTGTTGGATGGATTTCTTTGTTCCATTACCTTCTAGTAGCTTTGAGCAACGTCCAGAAGTGTTAAGAATGATTGTGTCACCTCTGAACATGTGAATTTTTGATTATGCACTAACCCTCTAATGAGTTTGTTTTGAGTTTGGTGTGGAGGAAGTTTTCAAGGGTCAAGAGAGAAGGATGATATACTATGATCAAGAAGAGTGAAAAGTCTAAGCTTGGGGATGCCCCCGTGGTTCATCCCTGGATATTTTAAGAAGACTCAAGCATCTAAGCTTGGGGATGCCCAAGGCATCCCCTTCTTCATCGACAACTTATCAGGTCATTTCTCTTGAAACTATATTTTTATTCAGTCACATCTTATGTACTTTACTTGGAGCGTCTGTATGCTTTTATTTTCGTTTTGTTATTTTCATTCTCTGAATAAATACATGCTTGTATGGGAGAGAGACACGCTCCGCTGGTTCATATGAACACATGTGTTCTTAGCTTTTAATGTTCATGGCGAAGGTTGAAACTGCTTCGTTAATTGTTATATGGTTGGAAACGGGAAATGCTACATGTAGTAATTGATAAAATGTCTTGGATAATTTGATACTTGGCAATTGTTGTGCTCATGTTTAAGCTCTTGCATCATATACTTTGCACCCATTAATGAAGAAATACATAGAGCTTGCTAAAATTTGGTTTGCATAATTGGTCTCTCTAAGGTCTAGATAATTTCTAGTAAAGAGTTTGAACAACAAGGAAGACGGTGTAGAGTCTTATAATGTTTACAATATGTCTTTTATGTGAGTTTTGCTGCACCGGTTCATCCTTGTGTTTGTTTCAAATAACCTTGCTAGCCTAAACCTTGTATCGAGAGGGAATACTTCTCATGCATCCAAAATCCTTGAGCCAACCACTATGCCATTTGTGTCCACCATACCTACCTACTACATGGTATTTCTCCGCCATTCCAAAGTAAATTGCTTGAGTGCTACCTTTAAATAATTCAAAATTTATCACCTCTGATTTGTGTCAATGTTTTATAGCTCATGAGGAAGTATGTGGTGTTTATCTTTCATTCTTGTTGGGCAACTTTCACCAATGGACTAGTGGCTTCATCCGCTTATCCAATAATTTTGCAAAAAGAGCTGGCGCGGGGTTCCCAGCCCCCAATTAATCAACCTTCATTAATAATTCTCTTCACATGTTTTGCTCTGGTTCATCAGTAAGCAACTTAATTTTGCAAATAGACACTCCTTCATGGTATGTGAATGTTGGAAGGCACCCGAGGATTCGGTTAGCCATGGCTTGTGTAAGCAAAAGGTTGGGAGGAGTATCATCCATAAATAAAACTAAAATACATGTGTAAACAAAAGAGAAGAGGGATGATCTACCTTGCTGGTAGAGATGACGTCCTTCATGGGAGCCGCTCTTTGAAGGTTTGTCTGGCAAGGGGGTTAGAGTGCCCACTACCATTCGTTGACAACAACAAACACCTCTCAAAATTTTACTTTTATGCTCTCTTTATGTTTTCAAAACCAAAGCTCTAGCACAAATATAGCAATCAATGCTTCCCTCTGCGAAGGGCCATTCTTTTACCTTTTATGTTGAGTCAGTTCACCTATTTCTCTCCATCTCAAGAAGCAAACACTTGTGTGAACTGTGCATTGATTCCTACATACTTGCATATTGCACTTGTTATATTACTTTGCATTGACAACTATCCATGAGATATACATGTTATAAGTTGAAAGCAACCGCTGAAACTCAATCTTCCTTTGTGTTGCTTCAATACCTTTACTTTGATTTATTGCTTTATGAGTTAACTCTTATGCAAGACTTATTGATGCTTGTCTTGAAAGTACTATTCATGAAAAGTCTTTGCTTTATGATTCATTTGTTTACTCATGTCATTACCATTGTTTTGATCGCTGCATTCATTACATATGCTTACAATAGTATGATCAAGGTTATGATGGCATGTCACTCCAGAAATTATCTTTGTTATTGTTTACCGGCTCGGGACGAGCAGGAACTAAGCTTGGGGATGCTGATACGTCTCCGACGTATCGATAATTTCTCATGTTCCATGCCACATTATTGATGATATCTACATGTTTTATGCATACTTTATGTCATATTTATGCATTTTCCGGAACTAACCTATTGACGAGATGCCGAAGTGCCAGTTCCTGTTTTCTGCTGTTTTTGGTTTCAGAAATCCTAGTAAGGAAATATTCTCGGAATTGGACGAAATCAACGCCCAGAGTCTTAGAATTGGACGAAGCTTCCAGAACACCCGATAGCCGCCAGAGGGGGGCCACAGGCCCACCACACACCAGGCTGGCGCGGCCAGGGTGTGGGCCGCGCCGCCCTAGTGTGTCACCGCCTCGTCGACCCTCCGAGGCTGCCCTTCCGCCTACTTAAGGTCTCCGTCACGAAAACCCTACAACGTTCGACGAAACCATAGAAAACCTTCCAGAACCGCCGCCATCGCGAAGCCAAGATCTGGGGGACAGGAGTCTCTGTTCCGGCATGCCGCCGGGACGGGGAAGTGCCCCCGAAAGGCTCCTCCATCAACACCACCGCCATCTTCATCAACACTGCTGTCTCCCATGAGGAGGGAGTAGTTCTCCATCGAGGCTCGGGGCTGTACCGGTAGCTATGTGGTTAATCTCTCTCGTATGTGCTTCAATACAATAATCTCATGAGCTGCCTTACATGATTGAGATTCATATGATGATGCTTGTAATCTAGATGTCATTGTGCTAGTCAAGTGGGTTTTACTTATGTGATCTCCGGAGACTCCTTGTCCCACGTGTGTAAAGGTGACAGTGTGTGCACCGTGTGGGTCTCTTAGGCTATATTTCACAGAATACTTATTCACTGTTATGAATGGCATAGTGAAGTGCTTATTTATATCTCTTTATGATTGCAATGTGTTTTGTATCACAATTTATCTGTGTGCTACTCTAGTGATGTTATTAAAGTAGTTTATTCCTCCTGCACGGTGTAATGGTGACAGTGTGTGCATCGTGTAGTACTTGGCGTAGGCTATGATTGTGATCTCTTGTAGATTATGAAGTTAACTATTGCTATGATAGTATTGATGTGATCTATTCCTCCTTTCGTAGTGTGAAGGTGACAGTGTGCATGCTATGTTAGTACTTGGTTTGGTTATGTTGATCTGTTATGCACTCTAAGGTTATTTAAATATGAACATTGAATATTGTGGAGCTTGTTAACTCCGGCATTGAGGGTTCGTGTAATCCTACACAGTTAGTGGTGTTCATCATCCAACAAGAGGGTGTAGAGTCTAGCATCTATCTATTTATTCTGTTATGTGATCAATGTTGAGAGTGTCCACTAGTGAAAGTATGATCCCTAGGCCTTGTTCCTAAATACTGCTATCGCTGCTTGTTTACTATTTTACTGCATCTTTACTTCCTGCAATATTACTACCATCAACTGCACGCCAGCAAGCACTTTTCTGGCGCCGTTACTACTGCTCATATTCATTCATACCACTTGTATTTCACTATCTCTTCGCCGAACTAGTGCACCTATTAGGTGTGTTGGGGACACAAGAGACTTCTTGCTTTGTGGTTGCAGGGTTGCATGAGAGGGATATCTTTGACCTCTTCCTCCCTGAGTTTGATAAACCTTGGGTGACCCACTTAAGGGAAACTTGCTGCTGTTCTACAAACCTCTGCTCTTGGAGGCCCAACACTGTCTACAAGAATAGAAGCTCCCGTAGACATCAGGTGCGACTTGCACTTTTTTTTTGTGTTTTTGCGGCTTTTTCTCGCACTATGTTAGCGTTAGCTCGCTTTTGCTTTCTTGCCACACGAGTGTTTGCTTAGAAGCTTTACTCCACACTACACACACACCTAACAATCGGGGTCACGTGCAATGTCTCGCAACACTAGATAAGCAATGCTCGATAGGATAGATCGCAAAAGGAAGAGGGTTACAAGGGAAAACTGCAAGTTATACCCGCGATGATGGTGGTGGTGGTGGTGGTGGCCAAAATCGAGCTCGGAGGAGGACGCGGAGGGGCGCCCGGTCTGGGGGCCGGTTGGACCGGTCTCTGGACTGGCTGGTCCGGTTGGCGCTCGGTCGGCTGGGTGCTGGGCCGGCTGGTCCGGTCTGGGGGCCGGTTGACCGGATTTCTCAACCGGATTTCGCGGTTCTCTCTCTTGTTCTTCCCCAAACCAAAACCAAAAGATCAAATCGACGGAAAACGATGGAATTGGAGGCTAAAAGTTGGGGAAATAGTAGATCAAGCACAATAATATCGAATCCATGGACCAAAACCACTCAAAACGCAACGAAATCGCAGATCCGTCCAAAGGCAAATTAGGGCTAGTTTTGGGGAATTTTGTGGAAATTTTTTAGAGACGAAATTGGGTGGGTGGAGGGTCAAATCCGCGGAAACCAAAGGCTCTGATACCATATGATGTGGTCTAAGACCCCGTGTGTGGCCCGATCTCACGATTGACCCAGAATCCAAAGGGGGAAGGGAGGGAGAGCGCGAAGAACACGGCGAAGAACACACGCACACCAACCCGATACAATCGATACTTACCCCCGAGGCTCGATGGACCACGCCAATAGAATCACCCGGAAGAGACGTGAGTTAGAATTCCCGGTGAGAGATCGGTGAGGGAGGTGAATCTAGAAGTGGGAGAGAGAGTGGGTAGCACTAGAATATCACACATCCAATCCAAAATCCAACAGGGGTAGCCTTGATACAAAGGGGATGAAACCCTAGGGACACAAAGCTCAAATCCATGTCTAAGCCTAAATCTTGCCTAAGGGGTAAAGGAGGGGTCCAGGTTGCTTATATAGGCCTACATGGCCAGCAAGGCGAAAAGGTACATAAGTGGATAACTTAGGCAGTTTGGTGGGGCATTCCCGTCGGATCCGGTCCTGGGGCTGGTCAGACCGGGCCTGTGACCGAGCGGTCCGGTCGTGGGGCCGGTCGATCGGTCGCCAACCGGAAATGTCGCAGATCTCCGTCCGGTTGGCCCCCGGTACGACGCCGGTCAGGACCGAGGAAATCCGGTTTGGCGACCAGTTGACCGGGCCTGGGACCGGATGGTCCGGTCTTGGGGCCGGTCGATCGTGTCCTGGGCCGGCCAGCTTCCTCTCTTCCCTCGAGCGCTTCGAGTGACGTCGGGTCCAGCTTCGTGCTCATCTTCAAGTCTCGCTGCTCCTCTCCCTCCCTTGACCATGGTGTGTCCTTCTCTCCAGGGTTTTGATGCACCTTGTACCTAATGACACAAAGTACGTCGACATGAGGTAGCATTCCATCCAAAGGTGTACCGAGATCAAGGGTGGTGAGGAACGAGTTCACCTTATCATGTAGCGCTTTAACTCGAGCCCGTGTCATTGGTCCACTAGGGGGACTTGTTGGTCTTGGAGAGGAGGTGTCCGAAGGCCACCCCGCATCAGGTCTGTTTGGCAAGGGGGTTAGAGTACCTACTACCATTCGTTGACAACAACAAACACCTCTCAAACTTTACTTTTATGCTCTCTATATGATTTCAAAACTTGAAAAGCTCTAGCACATGATTTAATCCCTGCTTCCCTCTGCGAAGGGCCTATCTATTACTTTATGTTGAGTCAGTAAACCTATTTCCCTCTATCTTAAGCAAGCAATTGAGTTGTTGTGATCAAACCATCTATACTGTGATCTACTTAATCATGCCTTATATTCTTCCTTGTTCAGTACAAGTTTTATCTGAATGAATATAGTTTTGAAGGTTATCGATGATTATGAGGGGATTATTATGATTGAGTATGCAAGTTTTGCTATAAGCTTTAATATAAGAGCGCTGCTCAATAGATAAGTACAATATGTTAACTGTTCTTTTACCAAGAACGAAGTTTGCCATCACCAATTATGATTTCCTATGCACCTTTATTTGTGATTTCCTTTTTACTTGTTTCAAGTTGAATCATATGGGGAAGTTGTTCACTAGAATGTCTTGTGTGAATTAATATGATGCTTCTTGTCCGTATTTTATTTATCGACTCTTCACTCCATAAACATGTGGTCTTGTTTACTGAGTTCAGTTTCGCTTGGGGACAAGCGAAGTCTAAGCTTGGGGGGAGTTGATACGTCCATTTTGCATCACTATTTTATATCATAATTTGCTGTTATTCATTGATATATTTCATATTTAGAGGTGATACTTATGTTATTTCATCTATTTTGCATGTTTCATGATTATTGGAGGATCATTCACCGGAGTCAGGATTCTGCTGGAAAAAAGCACCGTCAGAATGCAATATTTCTGGAGATCAACAATTGACGGAAATTACACCGAAGATCTTTTTTTTAGAAGATTGAGCTAGCCAAAAGGAGGAGCCGAGGAGGGCCGCCATGGCCCCCCCATAGGCCGGCGCGGGCCCTGGCCTGGCCGCGCCGCCTTGTGGGGAGGGGGCCCACAGCCCCCTTCAGCCGCCTCTCCTTCGCGTACTTCTTCTCCCCGAAAACGTAAGCTCAGGGGAATAATCACGGAGAGACACAGCCGCCTCTGCGGGGCGGAAAACACCAGAGAGAAAAGAACTCTCCGGCAGGCTGAAATCCGCCGGGGAAATTCCCTCCCGGAGGGGGAAATCGACGCCATCGTCACCACCATCGAGCTGGACTTGATTGGGATCATCATCACCATCATCTCCACCACCGTCACCGTCATCTCCACCGCTGCACCTCGTCACCGCTGTAACATCTAGGGTTGAATCTTGATTGTTTGGTAGGGGAAACTCTCCCGGTATTGATTACTCCTTGTTATTGATGCTATTGAGTGAAACCATTGAACCAAGGTTTATGTTCAGATTGTTATTCATCATCATATGACCTCTGATCATGTTCCATATGATGTCTCGTGAGTAGTTCGTTTAGTTCTTGAGGGCATGGGTGAAGTCTAAATGTTAGTAGTGAACTATGTTGATTAATATTCAATGGTTTGATATTTAAGTTGTGGTGTTATTCTTCTAGTGGTGTCATGTGAACGTCGACTACATGATACTTCACCTTTATGGGCCTAGGGGAATACATCTTGTATTCGTTTGCTAATTGCGGGGTTGCCGGAGTGACAGCAACCTGAACCCCCGTTGGTATATCGATGCAGGAGGGATAGCAGGATCTCAGAGTTTAAGACTGTGGTTAGATTTATCTTAATTACTTTCTTGTATTTGCGGATGCTTGCAAGGGGTATAATCACAAGTATGTATTAATCCTAGGAAGGGCGGTGCATTAGCATAGGTTCACCCACACAACACTTATCAAAACAATGAAGATTAATCAGCTATATGAAGCGAAAGCACTAGACTAAATTCCCGTGTGTCCTCAAGAACGGTTGGTCATTATAAGTAAACAAATCGGCTTGTCCTTTGTGCTAAAAAGGATTGGGCCACTCGCTGCAACTATTACTCTCGCATTTTATTTACTTGTACTTTATTTATCTGCTATATCAAAACCCCCCTGAATACTTGTCTGTGAGCATTTACAGTGAATCCTTCATCGAAACTGCTTGTCAACACCTTTTGCTCCTCGTTGGGTTCGACACTCTTATTTATCGAAAGTACTACGATACACCCCCTATACTTGTGGGTCATCAATTGACAGCGAGGATGTTTGCAGTATCTTCGACAGTGGGTGATCTCAAGTAGATGTCCCCGAACACTGCTATCACCGCCCTGCAGAACCGGTAGAAACAATCAAGAGCGGTGGACTCCGCTATCCGAAGATAGTCATCGGCAGAATCTCCAGGAGCTCCATATGCCAGCATCCGCATAGCCACCGTGCACTTTTGGAGGGCGGAAAACCCTGCCATGCCGGTGCAATCCAACTTGCATCTGAAATAGGAGACGTACTCTCGAAGGGCATACACAATTTTCAGGAAGAGCTTCCGGCTCATCCTGAAACGACGCCTAAAAACAACCTCACCGTGCAATGGATCGTCAGCGAAGTAGTCGGCGTAGAGCATGCATTAGCCCTACATTCGTTGCCTCGGCTTGCACTTCCGGCGACATGGTGTCGAGCCACCACGATGACCAATGGCCGACTCGGCGTACAAGCCGGACATGCAAGCTAGGATCAGCATGTGTTCATCGTCTTGGGCGGCGGCTGCCATTTCTTCTTCAAAAAGCTCGGCGAACATCTGCTTCTCCTCCTCGTCAGAGTCCATGTCCAGCCAGGCAATTGAACGAACACCTGCCGGGCGTGTCGACGAGGAGCGACGCGAGGGAGCTGCCTGACGACGAAAAAATAGGCAGAGGGCACGACGGACGGCGGAATATAGGCTGTTGGGTGGAGTAACGACGGAGTTGAGGCAACCGGACGGTGGATTGGCGAAGGATGGTGTCAGCGGCGACAGAGCAACGAGAGGGAAGGGGGGATTTGCGTCGACAAAGTGGTGGGGTTCGTGTGTTCTCTCGCTGACAGAGCGGGTCCGTCCCCGCTTTTCTCTCGTCCGGAGTCCCGAGCCCACCCCGGGAGGCCGAGAATGGCCTGGGATCTCCGGATGGATTAAAACCAAATCCGGGGAAAAACAAGAAACCGGGGACGCGGCTGGACGAATAACGCCGTCCGGATGTAAAAAAAGGTTGTTGGGAGCCTCGTCGGGGAGACGGCTGCAGATGCTCTTACCTCTGTTCTTTCACTGAACAATACTACCGCAACCCCATATGGGATGCACTTCGAGCGCCCAATCGTACCACCACAAGTAACACATGTTGTATTGGCTAAAATATAATAGTTGGTACTGTCGTAGCATTGCCGCCCTAGTACCATGATCGCAGCAGAGAAGAATCATCCCACGATGGTGTGCTTGCTCCGGCACATTGTCCGATAGTTCCGCTCCTTTTTTCGATAAAGGGAATATATTAATATCAAAAGATATCAATTATACCCAGCCTCTGCAACAAACGCCCCACCCTAATGGTAGTACGGATGCACACAGCCAAAAAAGAGTAAAGAAAACTAAGAAATAAAAGTCCCGCTACAGCCTTCTAGACCTAGCAACAGCAATACAACTACCACCGTGACAGCACCTGAAGTACAGACTCTCCAAAAGCGACGCCTCCAAGAAGGAAATAGTGCACCAGCGCCGTCGTCGCCTGACCAAAGGTCTTAGGATTTCACCCTGAAGATAGTCCCCACTCTCAAAATAATACCTCCAACAAGAACATTGCCAGGTACAACCAGTTAAGGCCAGACCTTGGGTTTTCACCCTGAGAGGTAAGACTCTGAACTTTCCCTGTGCTGCCGTCCCCACATGCATACCACTGCTGCAAGCCCGGAATGCCAAGCAGATCCCTCAGCATCACGTTGGCTCGAACCACCTTTAGCCAGTCCACCAATCCGGCCTTCATGATATTCCTTCTTCTGATTTCACCATGGACCAAAAAGTCACCTGATGTCAACATAGAATATAGCTTCGCGCGCTCCCTCGGGAACCAAACGATCGGAATAAAAACATGGGTGCGCGCGACCGAATACCACCCGATCCAGCAAACTGCAGGCAAAATATGCACTGTTCCATTCGCCAGCGGAGCTTTCCAGAACTCATCTCTGCAGCCAGATCAAAGCAAACTGACCTCCGGTAGATCTTCATCTTCGCTTGCGAGAAACCTGAGGACCGCCACCAAAAACAAAGCAAGACCAGCAGCCCCCATGCCGCCAGTCCCTCCTGCCGGATCACCAGGGAAGAAGACGGCGGCGCGGATCATGCGTACCACCGCTGAACCGTCACCGGGGGCAGAGGCCGCCACCGCTCCACCGAATCCTCCATGGGTACCGACGGAGAGCATCAGGCCCCGGCCAAGTAGCCGTGCCGCCCGGATTCCTCCACCGGCGCTTCATCACCTCCCATGGAACGCCACCGTAGAAACCCTCTCCTCAACCTTGTCGTTCGACCGAAGGGGCGCCGCCACCGCCGCCGTGGCCGAGGCCGGGGCCGGAGCCGGGGCCGGGTCCGAGGCCGGTAGCAGCGGCGGCTGAGGTGTGGCGGTCCGGGGGCGGCTGCTCGGAGCGGGGCGGGTAGATCCTCCGCCGCCGCCCGAGAGGGGGCGTGAGAGGAGGAGGCGGCGGCTGTTGGGATAAACTTGACCGATAGTTCCGCTCCTACGTGGGAGAAATACTTTTGGGGCCAGAAGCGGTAGTAGCGGCTTCAACAAAATACTCCCACGTAGCACCACTGCAAAACCAGTGGGGAATGAGACCCATGCGTTAATGAACCGACACCTAGTCCGCTAGTTCTGCCTTAAAGTTCATATTTATGCATGAAAATAAAAAACCAAAATGTTTTGCACAACTATGCAATAATTAATGATTAATGGAAGGTCTACATAGATATTTGCATATTTCCTAGGAGCTCTGAGGGCATCTCCAACGCTGAGACCCGCCCAAACCGGACATGCCGGGCTCTCCGGATATGGTCATTTGGGTGACCGCGCGGACAGACGGACACGCGGACATGGCCGACACTTTGTTTGGGTCGCCCAGTGCGTCCAACGTGCCGACGCAATGTAAAATAAAAAGACCGCAAAAAACAAAAAAAAATGATTGAACTTAAACTTAGTTCACTAAACTTATGCCCTATTTTGGGCAAATTTATACAAAGGAAAGCCCTATATGGGCTTTGACTAAAAAAAGAGTAAACCCTAAGCTAGGGTTTGGGACGCGGTGGCCGGCGGCGTGCCGCCTAGTCCTAGTAGAACTCGTCGTCCTCGTCGCCGTCGATGACGACGATGCCCCCGGGCGGCGAGGCGTTGTTGCGGCTGGACACGCGAGAGCGTGCCGGGGATTCCGGCCAGGGCGACCACTGCGCCCGTTCCTAGGCGAACTGCGGGTACGGAGGGCTGGCCGGCCTGCGTAGGCGTGCCAGCCGGGCCGCCTCATTCTCCCGCTGCTCCGCCGCATCAGCCTGCAGCTTCACCTCGTGCTTGAGGTGGAGGTGGCGCTCCTCCTCCTCCCGGAGTGCGGCCTCGCGTGTCCTCTTGCCGGCGCGCCATGGCGAGGAGCGCCCAGGCATCGGCGTCCTACTTGGCCTTCCTGACCTCCTCCTCCAGCGTGGGAGGCCTGGAGTACCTCAGAGAGATGCGGCCATTTGGCCAGCTCCTCGAGGTCATTGACCTCGACTGATGCCGTGAGCGCGGCGCGCAGCTAGGGGCCGTCCTCCTCATCGGGATGCACCTGTGGTGCGGCCCGCGACGAGGCAGCGGGATCCTTGACGGCGGGCTGCCCTCCTCGTCGATGCCGCCGGCATGCGAGGCTCCCGCGAGGCCTCGCCGTCGCCGCGCACGATGCGAAGAACATGTGTCGGCTCGCATCGTGCTCCACCTCGAACCAAAGGTCCCAGTAGGGACTATTCTCGTCATAGGCGGGGTCCTCCCGGAGGTCCACTAGGAGTTGCGCGCGGCGCCGCTGGATCTCTGATGGCGTGTAAGACACACGTCCGTTGGGAACCCCAAGAGGAAGGTGTGATGCGCACATCAACAAGTTTTCCCTCAGTAAGAAACCAAGGTTATCGAACCAGTAGGAGTCAAGGAACACGTGAAGGTTGTTGGTGGCGGAGTGTAGTGCGGCGCAACACCAGGGATTCCGGCGCCAACGTGGAACCTGCACAACACAATCAAAGTACTTTGCCCCAACGTAACAGTGAGGTTGTCAATCTCACCGGCTTGCTGTAAACAAAGGATTAAATGTATAGTGTGGAAGATGATGTTTGTTTGCGAAGAACAGTAAACAATACAGTTTGCAGTAGATTGTATTTCAGATGTAAAGAATGGACCGGGGTCCACAATTCACTAGTGGTGTCTCTCCCATAAGATAAATAGCATGATGGGTGAACAAATTACAGTTGGGCAATTGACAAATAAAGAAGGCATAACAATGCACATACATATATCACGATGAGTACTATGAGATTTAATCAGGGCATTACGACAAAGTACATAGACCGCTATCCAGCATGCATCTATGCCTAAAAAGTCCACCTTCAGTATTAAGTTGCAAACAACAGACACTTGCATTAAATATGGTGCGTAATGTAATCAACACAAATATCCTTAGACAAAGCATCGATGTTTTATCCCTAGTGGCAACAGCACATCCACAACCTTACGGGTTGCTGTCACTCCCCCAAATTCAATGGAGACATGAACCCACTATCGAGCATAAATACCCCCTCTTGGAGTTACAAATATCAACTTGGCCAGAGCCTCTACTAGCAACGGAGAGCATGCAAGAACATAAACAACATATATATGATAGATTGATAATCAACTTGACATAGTATTCCATATTCATCGGATCCCAACAAACACAACATGTAGCATTACAAATAGATGATCTTGATCATGATAGGCAGCTCACAAGATCTAACATGATAGCACAATGACGAGAAGACAACCATCTAGCTACTGCTATGGACCCATAGTCCAGGGGTGAACTACTCACACATCAATCCGGAGGCGATCATGGTGATGAAGAGTCCTCCGGGAGATGATTCCCCTCTCCGGCAGGGTGCCGGAGGCGATCTCCTGAATCCCTCGAGATGGGATTGGCGGCGGCGGCGTCTCTGGAAGGTTTTCCGTATCGTGGCTCTCGGTACTGGGGTTTTCGCGACGAAGTCTTTAAGTAGGCAAAAGGGTAGGGTTGGAGGCGGCACGAGGGCCCCACACCATAGGGCGACGCAGGGCCCACCCTGGCCGCACGGCCCTGTGGTGTCGGCGCCCCGTGGCCCCACTTCTTATCTCCCCCGGTCTTCTGGAAGCTTCGTGGAAAAATAAGACCCTGGACGTTGATTTCGTCCAATTCCGAGAATATTTCCTTTGTAGGATTTCTGAAACCAAAAACAGCAGAAAATAACAACTGGCTCTTCGGCATCTCGTCAATAGGTTAGTGCCGGAAAATGCATAATAATGACATAAAGTTGTATAAAACATGTGAGTATCATCAATAAAGTAGCAAGGAACATAAGAAATTATAGATACGTTTGGGACGTATCAATCTCCCCCAGACTGGCACGGCCAGTGGCTGGGATCGGTGGCACCGGAACCCGATCTGGGCTCAGGTGCCACCCGTGGGGGAGGTGCACGTCACCCGACATCATGGGGGTGCCGGCCTCCCAGAAGATCTGCGCCACCGTCATGGTGACGTAGATCCTCTCTCGCTAGGGCGCCGACACGATTTGCCGGTTGCTGCTAGCCTCGTAGTCGTTGGAGCTGGGTTCGAACTCCCGCTTTAGGGCCATGGCGGCGAAAGCTCGAGCGTGTGCGTGCGGAGGGGAGTTGGTACTAGACTGGATAAGGACAATCCCCCTCCCAGTCCACATTTAATATGACGCATGGGCACCGACAGATCACTGCTAGGAAAAGGCTTATTGTCGGCTGCTCGCGTGTAGTTGACGTGGGAGTTAGAAATCTTTATGGTGTAACTTTTCTTCAGTTCCCTGGTGATACGTCCAATTTGCATCACTATTTTATATCATAATTTGCTGTTATTAATTGATATATTTCATATTGGGACACAATACTTATGTTATTTCATCTATTTTGCATGTTTCATCATTATTGGAGGATCAAGCACCGGAGCCAGGATTCTGTTGGAAAAAGCACCGTCAGAACGCAATATTTCGGAAGATCAACTGTGGAAGGAAATTATACCAAAAATCCTATTTTTCAAGATGACGAAGGAAGCCAGAAGGAGGAGCCAGGAGGACCCAGGGTGGGCCCACACCCTAGGGCGGCGCGGCCCATGGCCTGGCCGCGCCGCCATGTGGTATGGGGGGCCCACAGCCCCTTTCGCCTCCTTTTCTTCGCGAAATCCTTCGTCCCGAAAACCTAAGCCACAGAGGGTACCTCGCGAAGAGTTACAGCCGCCTCTGCGGGGCGGAGAACACCAGAGAGAAAAGAGCTCTCCGGCGGGCAGGAATCCACCGGGGAAATTCCCTCCGGGAGGGGGAAATCGACGCCATCGTCACCGTCATCGAGCTGGACATCATCTCCATCACCATCATCATCATCTCCACCATCATCACCGCCGTCTCCACCGCTGGAAACCGTCACCGCCGTAGCAATTTGGGTTTGATCTTGATTGTTTGATAGGGGAAACTCTCCCGGTATCGATCTCTACTTGTTGTTGATGCTATTGATTGAAACCATTGAACCAAGTTTATGTTCAGATTGTTATTCATCATCATATCACCTCTGATCATGTTCCATATGATGTCTCGTGAGTAGTTCGTTTAGTTCTTGAGGACATGGGTGAAGTCTAAATGTTAGTAGTGAACTATGGTTGAGTAATATTCAATGGTATGATATTTAAGTTGTGGTGTTATTCTTCTAGTGGTGTCATGTGAACGTCGACTACATGACACTTCACCATTTATGGGCCTAGGGGAATGCATCTTGTATTCGTTTGCCAATTGCGGGGTTGCCGGAGTGACAGAAACCTAAACCCCCGTTGGTATATCGATGCAGGAGGGATCGCAGGATCTCAGAGTTTAAGGCTGTGGTTAGATTTATTATTAATTACTTTCTTGTAGTTGCGGATGCTTGCAAGGGGTATAATCACAAGTATGTATTAGTCCTAGGAAGGGCGGTACATTAGCATAGGTTCACCCACACAACACTTATCATAACAATGAAGATTATTTAGCCGTATGTAGCGAAAGCACTAGACTAAAATCCCGTGTGTCCTCGAGAACGTTTGGTCATTATAAGTAAACAAACCAGCTTGTCCTTTGTGCTAAAAAGGATTGGGCCACTCGCTGCAATTGTTACTCTCGCACTTTACTTACTCGTACTTTATTCAACTGTTACATCAAAACCCCCTGAATACTTGTCTGTGAGCATTTACAGTGAATCCTTCATCGAAACCGCTTGTCAACACCTTCTGCTCCTCGTTGGGATCGACATTCTTACTTATCGAAAATACTACGATACACCCCCTGTACTTGTGGGTCATCAAGACTATTTTCTGGCGCCGTTGCCGGGGAGTGAAGCGCTATTTGTAAGTGGAATTGGTAAGGAAAACCTTTACTGTTTGTGCTGATTTTATTTCTGCCTGCTGCTATAAGTCATTATGGAGAGATCTTCTCTTCAATTTTTATTTGGGAAATCTACTACTACTGCAACGGTAGTGGATGAGGCGCCAGGTGAGGAAGTGATACCATATAAAATACCTATGAAAATTATTGAACGTGTTATGGATAACCGCTATGAAGGGGATGGAACTGTCCATCCTGGTGATCATTTACTGTTTTTGCATGAATTATGCGGGTTATTCAAATGTGCAGGTATTGCTATGGATGAAGTGAGGAAGAAACTATTCTCTCTATCGCTGTCTGGTAAGGCGGCTGATACGTCTCCGACGTATCGATAATTTCTTATGTTCCATGCCACATTATTGATGTTATCTACATGTTTTATGCACACTTTATGTCATATTCGTGCATTTTCTGGAACTAACCTATTAACAAGATGCCGAAGTGCCAGTTCCTGTTTTCTGCTGTTTTTGGTTTCAGAAATCCTAGTAACGAAATATTCTCGGAATCGGACGAAATCAACGCCCAGGTTCCTATTTTCACCGGAAGCATCCAGAACACACGAGAAGGACCAGAGGGGGGGCACTGGGCCCCCAGACCATAGGCCGGCGCGGCCCAGGCCCTGGCCGCACCGCCATATGGTGTGGGCACCCCTTCAGCCCTTCTGCGCCGCCTCTTCGCCTATTTAAAGCCTCCGTCACGAAAACCCTGATAAGTTCGACGAAAACCACAGAAACCTTCCAGAGCCGCCGCCATCACGAGGCCAAGATCTGGGGGATAGGAGTCTCTGTTCCGGCACGCTGCCGGAACGGGGAAGTGCCCCCGGAAGGCTTCTCCATCGACACCGCTGCCATCTCCACCGCCATCTTCATCACCGCTGCTGCTCCCATGAGGAGGGAGTAGTTCTCCATCGAGGCTCGGGGCTGTACCGGTAGCTATGTGGTTCATCTCTCTCCTATGTGCTTCAATACAATAATCTCATGAGCTGCCTTACATGATTGAGATTCATATGATGATGCTTGTAATCTAGATGTCATTATGCTAGTCAAGTGAGTTTTACTTATGTGATCTCCGGAGACTCCTTGTCCCACGTGTGTAAAGGTGACAGTGTGTGCACCGTGTGGGTCTCTTAGGCTATATTTCACAGAATACTTATTCACTGATGAATGGCATAGTGAGGTGCTTATTTATATCTCTTTATGATTGCAATGTGTTTGTATCACAATTTATCTATGTGCTACTCTAGCAATATTATTAAAGTAGTTCTATTCCTCCTGCACGATGTAATGGTGACAGTGTGTGCATCCGTGTTAGTACTTAGTTTATGCTATGATCATGATCTCTTGTAGATTATGAAGTTAACTATTGCTATGATAGTATTGATGTGTACTATTCCTCCTACATATGCATGAAGGTGACAGTGTGCATGCTATGTTAGTACTTGGTTTAGTCTTTTGATCTATCTTACACTATAAGGTTACTTAAATATGAACATTTAATTGTGGAGCTTGTTAACTCCGGCATTGAGGGTTCGTGTAATCCTACGCAATGTGTTCATCATCCAACAAGAGTGTAGAGTATGCATTTATCTATTCTGTTATGTGATCAATGTTGAGAGTGTCCACTAGTGAAAGTCTAATCCCTAGGCCTTGTTCCTAAATACTGCTGCGTTACTACTGCTTGTTTACTGTTTCACTGTGTTACTACTGCTGCAATACTACCACCATCAACTACACGCCAAAGAAGCTATTTTCTGGCACCGTTGCTACTGCTCATATATATTCATACCACCTGTATTTCACTATCTCTTCGCCGAACTAGTGCACCTATTAGGTGTGTTGGGGACACAAGAGACTTCTTGCTTTGTGGTTGCAGGGTTGCATGAGAGGGATATCTTTGACCTCTTCCTCCCTGAGTTCGATAAACCTTGGGTGATCCACTTAAGGGAAAACTTGCTGCTCTTCTACAAACCTCTGCTCTTGGAGGCCCAACACTGTCTACAGGAAAAGGAGGGGGAAGTAGACATCAAGCTATTTTCTGGCGCCGTTGCCGGGGAGGAAAGGTAAAAGGTACTCACACTCCGGATCTCGGCTACCAAGCTATTTTCCGGCGCCGTAAGTACTCAAAGCTATTTCCTTTAGATCCTGCAATTGCATCTTTTTGTTTCTTGTTTACACTAGTAAGGCATAATGGACAACAATGAGCTTTTTACTCTATTTCCTGATTTAAGACATGGATGGTTTGATCCGAAAATTAAAAAACCCATGGAACATATTAATATGAACACTTTGAACACCATTGTTGCTAATGATATGGAAAATTCTAAGCTTGGGGAAGCTGGTTTTGATGAGCATGATCTTTTTAGTCCCCCAAGAATTGAGGAGAAAATTTACTTTGATGATACTTTGCCTCCTATTTATGATGATTATAATGATAGAAGTCTTTTGTTGCCACCTGTTATGGAGGATGAATTTGATTATGATTACAATATGCCTCCTATATTTGATAGCTACTTTGTTGAATTTGCTCCCGCTATTACTAATAAAATTGATTATGCTTATGTGGAGAGTAATAATTTTATGCATGAGACTCATGATAAGAATGCTTTATGTGATAGTTATATTGTTGAGTTTGCTCATGTTGCTACTGAAAGTTATTATGAGAGAGGAAAATATGGTTGTAGAAATTTTCATGTTACTAAAACACCTCTCTATGTGCTGAAATTTTTGAAGCTACACTTGTTTTATCTTCCTATGCTTGTTACTTTGCTCTTCATGAACTTGTTTATTTACAAGATTCCTATGCATAGGAAGCATGTTAGACTTAAATGTGTTTTGAATTTGCCTCTTGATGCTCTCTTTTGCTTCAAATACTATTTCTTGCAAGTGCATCATTAAAACTGCTGAGCCCATCTTAATGGCTATAAAGAAAGAACTTCTTGGGAGATAACCCATGTGTTATTTTGCTACAGTACTTTGTTTTATATTTGTGTCTTGGAAGTTGTTTACTACTGTAGCAACCTCTCCTTATCTTAGTTTTGTGTTTTGTTGTGCCAAGTGAAGCCTCTAATCGAAGGTTGATACTAGATTTGGATTTCTGCGCAGAAACAGATTTCTATCTGTCACGAATCTGGGCTGTTTTCTCTGAAGAAAAATCAGAAAAATATGCCAATTTATGTGCGTGTTCCTCAGATATGTACGCAACTTTCATTAGTTTTGAGTTTTCTGATCTGAGCAACGGAAGTATTTATTAAAAATTCGTCTTTACGGACTGTTCTGTTTTGACAGATTCTGCCTTTTATTTCGCATTGCTTCTTTCGCTGTGTTGGGTGGATTTCTTTGTTCCATTACCTTCCAGTAGCTTTGAGCAATGTCCAGAAGTGTTAAGAATGATTGTGTCACCTCTGAACATGTGAGTTTTTGATTATGTACTAACCCCTCTAATGAAGTTTATGAGAAGTTTGGTGTGAAGGAAGTTTTCAAGGGTCAAGAGAGGAGGATGATATACTATGATCAAGAAGAGTGAAAGCTCTAAGCTTGGGGATGCCCCGGTGGTTCACCCCTGCATATATAAAAAAGACTCAAGCGTCTAAGCTTGGGGATGCCCAAGGCATCCCCTTCTTCATCGACAAATTATCAGGTTCCTTCTCTTGAAACTATATTTTTATTCGGTCACATCTTATGTGCTTTGCTTGGAGCGTCTGTGTGCTTTTGTTTTTGTTTTTGTTTGAATAAATGCTTTTGTGGGAGAGAGATACGCTCCGCTGGTTCATATAAACACATGTGTTCTTAGCTTTTAATTTTCATGGCGAAGTTTCTTCTTCGTTAAATTGTTATATGGTTGGAATTGGAAAATGATACATGTAGTAATTGCTATAAATGTCTTGGGTAATGTGATACTTGGCAATTGTTGTGCTCATGTTTAAGCTCTTGCATCATATACTTTGCACCCATTAGTGAAGAATACATAGAGCTTGCTAAAATTTGGTTTCCATAATTGGTCTCTCTAAGGTCTAGATAATTTCTAGTAAGGTGTTTGAACAACAAGGAAGACGATGTATAGTCTTATAATGATTGTAATATGTCTTTTATGTGAGTTTTGCTGCACCGGTTCATCCTTGTGTTTGTTTCAAATAAGCCTTGCTAGCCTAAACCTTGTATCGAGAGGGAATACTTCTCATGCATCCAAAATACTTGAGCCAACCACTATGCCATTTGTGTCCACCATACCTACCTACTACATGGTATTTTCCGCCATTCCAAAGTAAATTGCTTGAGTGCTACCTTTAAAATTCCATCATTCACCTTTGCAATATATAGCTCATGGGACAAATAGCTTAAAAACTATTGTGGTATTGAATATGTAATTATGCACTTTATCTCTTATTAAGTTGCTTGTTGTGCGATAACCATGTTCACTGGGGACGCCATCAACTACTCTTTGTTGAATTTCATGTGAGTTGCTATGCATGTTCGTCTTGTCTGAAGTAAGAGAGATCTACCACCTTATGGTTAAGCATGCATATTGTTAGAGAAGAACATTGGGCCGCTAACTAAAGCCATGATCCATGGTGGAAGTTTCAGTTTTGGACATATATCCTCAATCTCATATGAGAAAATTATTAATTGTTGTTACATGCTTATTGTCGTCGTGGTGAACGAGCAGATGCCATAGGATGGCTTAGATTGGGGCCGAATGGACGCTAGAGTATTCGGGGGAGGGTTTGTGATTAGATGGGAAGAACTTCCGGATGCTTTCCTCAAGAACACAGCCAGAGACCGGTATACAAGAAGAGAGACAAGAGGAAGAACTCTTTACTAGATCGCTAGCTTCATTGATCACAACATGGTTACAAGTTTTATTGCCTAAAACTCTCCTGTGGTCTCGCGCGTACATACATACCCGTGAAGAAGGGCTGCCCCCTCTCCTTATATAGGGGAGAGGGTGGCTTACAGTGCAAGAAACCCTAATGGCATCTTTGACTGGACAAACTACTTTACAAGGCTACTGTACAAAGCTACTTTAATCATGGGTGACGCCGGAGTCCTCTTTAATCAGGGCTGCTGATGTCCTCCGGCTTCTTTGGACGTCACCCCTCTCTTTGGCGCCAGGGCTCTGATTAAAGCCACTTTGCTTAGCTCATCCTTGTCTTCTTGCTCAGAAGAGAATCTTTGACCAGTCCTGCCGTCAGGCCCTCCTTTCCGGTACCTTCTTTACCGGGTTCCGGCATACCCCTTTGGGGATACCGGCCTAGCTTTGCTTTCCCAAATTCCTACCAGGCTTCCGGTAAGAACATTAAACCGGTATCTTGATGGCTCAAACCATCCGGTTTGGCATGCCTTTGGCATACCGGGGGTTATTCCCCCAACATTAGTCCCCGAAGCTGGTATAGCCTGGAGGATTCTATCCTATAGACCATGCCAGGTTCTCATTTCTTTAAGATACCGGTTTAATCACTCATGTCTTGAGCTTGGTTCCGGCACCTTTACCCTTGTTCTCTTTCTTCTCTTTGCAAGGCACGTTCCGGCATCTCTCTTTTCCGGTATCATGTGTCTTTACTCCTCCCTCGGCGAAGTCGAGAATATTTCGGGCCCCGCGCCTGACAGAGACATGCGCACTGTGACTGACGCGCCAGTGTCAGTTGTCATATCGCTTCGACTCCCGCGCGCCCATTTAATGCACCGCTGCGGATCCCACTACCTCTTCGGGATCCCGTGTGCGCCTCCGTGTGGCGTCCCATTTTCTCGCGTGTATTCCCTCGCCACGTGGCAGCCCAAGGCGCGAACCGTTGCGGGCCGCGAGGCGAACCACCGCGGCCCAGCGGTTTCCTGCCCACCTTCTCTCTCCTTTATAAACACAACCGCCCCTTCTTCTTCATCTTCTTCGCATTCCTCATCCTTCGCGCACAGTGCTCCTCGCTTTCGCTCTTCCGCCGTTCTTTGTCCGCCGTTGCTCGCTCAAGCTCCGGCGCCCGGCGAACTCACGCTGTGCTTCCGCCGGACTTCACTGCGCGGAGATCTTCGGCAGCAACTTCACCGCACCCGCCGCATTTGCGCTTCTTCGCGAGCTTCTCTGCCTCGCCGTCGACGGTACTCGCCGGCGACCGCAGGTCCGCTCCACTGCCAGCAAACACTTCCCTCAGCGACTGCGCCGCTCAAGGTTGGTACCAATTTCGTTTTGCTCGCCATCTGCTTGCTTTTCAGATCTTGGGTCTGCGGTGTTCTTATTTCTTCTTTTTCTTTGGTTTTCTTCTTACTCGTAGATCTTCACGCGGGGGTCAAGTGTGGGATTTCTGTTTTTCTGCCTACCCTTCCAATGTCTGACGAGGAATCTTCCTCCGCATCTTCTTCTTCTCTTTCCGTTAAGCGCCGTAGACCATCTCCCGGCGAATCCACGGCTTCAGATCCGATGGAGACCGATTCCGGCAACCAGCAGGAATCCGGTAGCCGTCAAGAATCCGGTAGCCTCCAAGAGTCCGGTGGCCATCTGGAATCCGGTAGCTTTAGCCAAGCTTCCGGTAGCCAAGAAACGAGTAGCTCTGGCGAAGCATCTAGCAGCTCCAGCCAATCTTCCGGCGAGGAGCCTTCCCCAATCACCCACGGAGCCTGGATGGGCTCCAATGTTACTGAGTTTGAGATCGATTGGTTGTACCGGTCTCGCCGGATTCCGGAAGGTGTCACTTGCCGGATTCCTGATGACGAAATCGAACCGGACCCCGAAGCCGGTGAACATGTTGTTTTTCTTGCTCACTTTGAGCGTGGCTTCGGCCTTCCTGCCTCCCCTTTTTTCCGGGAGTTTTTAGATTTTTACGAACTCCAACCTCACCACCTTCCTGGCAATGCCATTTTCTATCTTTCTTGCTATGCCACCTTCATGGAGGCCTATATCGGCATCCGTCCCACTCGTGAGACGTTTGCCCGCTTCTTTAATTTGCGGATCAACTCCGTCCAGGGCAAGGAAATCCCTAAGCCCAAACCGCCCGTGGAGTGCGGATCCTGCATCGTTGGCTCCCGCCAAGGGAGCACCTTTCTTAAGTTTTCCGGCCTCGAGTCCTGCCGCCTGGCAAGGAACTTTTTTCTATGTGAAGAACAGCGGCCGCGCCAATCTTATCGATCTTCCTCCATACCAAGCGGGGCCCCCTAGCAGAACCAATTGGAGCTACAACCCGAAGACGGATCACGCCGAAACCAACCGGGTAGTACGCTTCTTGGCTTCTCTGAAGAAGGAGACCAAGATCTGCTCTGATGATATCATCCGCACCTTTATTTCACGCCGGGTGCTTCCTCTGAAGTGCCGTGCGCATAGGATGAGCGAGATGTATGGCCCTGGCGATCCTACCAAGATCACAGGCCGCCCCCTTAGCAAAAAGGATGTTGTTCGCAAAGCTAAGCAGATTTGCCAAACTGCTATGCCATTTGCCTGGGAATGGGGCCTCCTTCCCCTCAGTTCTTCTAACGCTCCGACTCAAGAAGTAAGAGATTGCGCAATTTGGGGTTGTCTTTTGCCGGTAACTTTCTGCTTTTGTTAACCTTCCTTTTTATCTTGTTTCAGGCCAAGGACCGCTTCCCCCTCATCGAAGCAGAGCGGCGAGGAACTTTCCGGAAGCGCGCCCTTGACTCCTTCGACCCAGATCCCTACATCTTTTGGAAGGATCTGAAGATGGGCAAGACTCCGGCAGCGCGCCTTAGCCGGGACCCGCCGGAGCCAACCGGGACCTCCGATGACCTGACCGTGCTCGAGGTGCTTTCTTTTCCGGTTTCCTGTACTTTGCCGCTATCGCTTTCTTGCGAATTGCTTCTTAGCCATATTCAACTCATAGATCCACGAGCGCGTGCCGCCCCTGCGCACCGAGGCCGGCTCTGAGTTTGTGGACAAACTCATGGCCCAGGGCCAAAAGAATAAGCAGCCGGCATCTACTGCCGGCTCCAGCCATGCTCCTCCCTCCAAGCGCTTCCGGACCGAGCCCGTGGGGGAAAAGGAAGTGGGCGTGCGCCGCTACGGGCGCAAGGTGATGCCAACTGCTTCCGGGTAAGTTTTTATTTTCTTGTTTGCCTCTTTTTTGCCAAGTTCTTTTTCCGGTTGCTTTTTCTCAACCATTTGTCTTTTCTTTTTCTCAGCCCTGCGCTCAAGCTTGGCCCAAGGCCATCGGGCTTCAAGGATCCGCAAGGACCTCAACCCCTCCTCCTCGCTCAAGCCCGGCACCATCTGGTGCCGGCAACACCCCTGCCTCCCTTTCGGGGGGCACAACAAATTCGGGGCGTGCGGCCCCTTCATCGTCAGATCACCGCACGGAGGAGGATCTTTCCTTTCTCCCAGAACACCAAGACACCGGCGCCAGCAACATCGGCGCCGGAGAAGAAGAAGCTGCCGGGCGGGCGGAGCCTCCTGCTCCTCCCGTCCTTGAAAAGACAACTTCCGCGCCGGAATCTTCCGCGCCGGAAGGTTCCAAAACGGGTGACGCTCCTAGCGCTCCCCCTTCTCCACGAACCATCCTCATGCCTCCGCCAGACGCTCCTCGCGCCAAGCCCTCCAGGGCCGCTCCTAACGCGCCGCCGCCCAAGACTTCCGGGGCCGCTTCTACCGCGCCGCCGCCCAAGCCTTCCAAGCTCATCAAGGGGAAGGCGACGGCCTCCAGCGCCCCTTCCGGCGGCCAGCAGCCCTTGGTGCTGCACGTCGCCAAGGCCGCCAAAGATGCCGCCACGAAGGCCACCGGCCTCCTTGGCCGCATCACAGAGTTCCAGCGCCAAGGCCGGGACCTGGGGCACCTTCTGCCCTATGCCCAAAAGTGGAACGCCGCGGACATGACTCCGGCGACCCGCGGAATGGGCAAGGACAGGCTGCCGGCACCTGACCCTGTCGGGGACCGGTCTTCCGAGGAGCACTTTATGCGGCTTCGTAGCGCCGTAAAAGAGCTCGACAGCGCGTGGTACGATTCCACGAACAATCTGATGGTACGTTCTACTAACTTTTTTCAATCTTTACCGGTTTCTTCGTTTCCGGCTTTGTTCTATCTCTTCTTTAGTTTCATGCCGGTTTCTCTTTTGTCTATCTTCCCAGTCCCCGAGTTTTGTGGTGAGAGCGCAGCTCTTAGCGCAAAACTTAACTTAAAAACTTAGCGTGAAACCGGCACTGCCAGTCCCCGAGTTTCGGGTCAAACACCTTTTCTTTAACGCACAACTTATCTCAGAAATGCGCAAAACCGGCACTGCCAGTCCCCGAGTTCTGGGTTAAGAACTTTGTTCTTAGCGCAAAACTGAACTTACTTCTTTTTTCTTGAACAGCTCACGGCTGACGCTCGGAAGGCCCTCTTCGAGGAGCTTCTATGGGAGCATCGGGAGCTCGCTGAGGCACATGATAAGTGCCAAGGTAAGTTTTGTTCTACCGGCATCTTTGTTACCGGAAACCTTTTTTCCTCCTAACATTTACAATTTCTGTTTAACAGTGATCCCGGAAGCTTCCATCGATGCTCTCAAGGAGCAGCTCGCCGCCGCCCAACGTACGATTTTCTTCTTTCCCCTGTTACTCTGTCTCCTCTTCATTTTTATTAGCGTAACCTTGTTAACACTCTCTTTTCCGGTTACAGGGGAGAAGGACCAGCTCATCCGGCAGCACCAGGAGGAGCTAAACGCCCACAAGACCAGCTACCAGGAGCTCAAGTCCCAGCTTATTTAGCTGGGGCTTGACCATGCCAAGGCCCTCAAAGCCGCTGAAGTGAACGCGGCGGCCAAGTTGGACGAGGCTCTGGAGGATGCCTGCAATGCCACTGTGGTATTGCGGGCTGAGCTGGAGGAGATGGCCAAGGCCCGGAAGGGTGCTGAGGAGAAGGCCGCGCGGCTGGAGGAGGAGCATAAGGAATGCAACCAGTTGATCCTGCAAACCGACACACTCGCCTACCGTGAGTTCTTTTCTTTTACATATTTTGACTACTGCATACGAGCCTTTTTTCCTCCGACCCCATTTTCTTTTCGTTATCTTCCCTTCCGGTCTCTTTTTCTTCCGGATTCTTTTCTTTCCGGTCTCTTTTTCTTCCGGATTCTTTTCCTTAACCTTTTTCTTTCTTCGCACAGGCCTCTTTCCGGACTCGCAGAAGTACGCTGTCAAGAAGGTCGACGCGCGCCGCAAGGACCAAGGCCGAGCGGATCTTACCATGCCATGGACGCCCAACGACCATCTGGTCGCGCTTAACGCGCGGGTGTCCCACATGCGCGCCATAGACCGCAATCTATCGGACATCCCTGATGTAGCTACCCAGCTCTTCAGGACTTTATGGCCTGGCGAGGAAGTGCCGGATACCTTCTCCCTTATCAGCGATCGTCTCAAGGGCGCCGGCAGGAGGATCCGCGAGTGGCAGTGCTCTGCTGCCCGCGCTGGAGCGGACTCCGCCCTCCGCGTCGCTTGCTCCTGGTACCCGGAGCTTGACCTGGACGCCCTTACCGGTGTGCGCGAAGACGCAGAAACCGATTTGGACCCGATCCTCACCGCTAAGCGGCAGGATCGCGCGTATCATATTGCGGAGTACGCCGACATGCGCACATTCATCCCTCCCCCTCCTGACGTCAAGGACTATCTCGACGAGGAGGAGGATGAAGCCGAAGAAGAGCTCCTGGACGACACTGATGCTGGCGATGCTCCTCCGGAAGCCCCTGCTGCGTGATGATTCTCTGTGAAATGTTTGCCTGCTATGTCTGTTGGTCCTGCTTGCTTTAAGACAATGTTTGTTAAATCCTACCCCGGTATGCCGGGGTCTATGATGTAAAACTTTAAATCTGCTTTTGGTTGTGGTACAACATTTTATGCCGGTAAGTTATACCGGTAGCTAAGTATTTCTAAGTTTGCCTTAGCATATTTGCTTTCGGTTCTGCTTTTATCCTGCACTGCAAAGATTTCCCAATTGTTTCCGCATCCAATTTGATGCATACTTGGTTCTTTTGCCTTGGCTCTGCCTGCCTTCTCTGGGCGTTCTTTGGCGTATGAGCACAAGGTTCTTTCACCAAACAAGCATCTTCTTGAACTTAGAAATAACTTTGAAATTTTGCAAAAAACCGGTTTAACCGGGGTTAGTTAAATTTTCCGGATTGTTCTTTCCTGCTCTCCCTCTTCGCAGTTCATGTGCTTATCTCCTACCGGTTTATCTTGCTTGCCATGAAGCCGGTTTGCGGACAGCAGCAGAGTCGAAGACTCCGGTAGGATTTAGCACACTACTAAACCGGAAAGAAAAAACATTCAATAAGCAACCGGTAAACTGAAAAAATAAACAAGTTACATGTAACCTTATAGGGGTAGTCCCCGAGATTCATTCAAGGTTCCGGCATCTTTTATTCATAGCATGTAAGGTACAAAAAGGAACTTCTTACACCACCACTTCAAGAGTAGAAAGGACGCAACAGAGCTACGTTCCATGGACGTTTGCTCTCCTCTCCGGACCTGTCCGCCTTTCCTTTCTTCCACTCCTGCGCATCGATTAAGTAGTATGCATCATTGTGAAGCACCTTGCTTACAATGAAGGGACCTTCCCATGGCGGCAAGAGCTTATGCCGGCCTTCAGTGCGCTGCACTAGGCGAAGCACAAGATCTCCTTCCCGGAAAACTCTCGGGTTAACCTTCCGGTTATGATAGCGTCTTAGGTTTTGCTGGTAAATGGCTGTTCTTGCCAAAGCTAGCTCTCTTGCTTCTTCTAGCAAGTCCACATCGTTTTCTCTGGCCTCTTTGACCTCTTGCTCAGTATAGAGCTGTACCCTTGGTGAATCATGAATGATGTCGGTTGGTATGACCGCTTCTGCTCCATAAACCATGAAGAAGGGAGTGTATCCGGTAGACCGGTTTGGAGTCGTTCTTATACTCCACAGAACTGATGGTAGCTCATCGAGCCAACATCCCGGTGACTTCTCCACTGCATCAATGAGTCTAGGTTTGATACCGGAAAGCACCAAAGCATTCATTCTTTCCACCTGGCCATTGCCTTGTGGGTGTGCCACTGAGCACAAATCCAACCGGATGTTGTTGTCCTCACAGAACCTTTTGAACTCACCTTGAGCAAAATTGGTTCCATTATCAGTGATGATGCTGTGCGGGTATCCATACCGCAAAATGACATCTTTTAGGAATTTCACCGCTGTATGCCCATCACACTTTGCGATAGGTTTTACTTCTAGCCATTTGGTGAACTTATCCACCATGACCAAGATGTGAGTCATGCTGCTTCTTGCAGTTTTGAATGGTCCAACCATGTCAAGGCACCAAACGGCGAATGGCCATGTTAACGGTATTGTCTTTAAACCGGATGCTGGGGTATGATTTTGCTTGGCGTACCTCTGGCAGCCGTTGCATTTTCTTACCAAATCCTCAGCGTTCTCCAAAGCAGTGGGCCAATAAAACCCATGCCGGAATACTTTTGCTACTAGCGCCCTTGATGAAGCATGGTGCCCACATTCTCCTTGGTGAATTTCCTCAAGCATTTCTTTCCCTTCCTCCGGTTCCACACATCTTTGAAGGACACCGGTAACGCTTCTCTTGTACACCTCACCGTTGATGAATGTGTAAGCTTTGGACCTTCTTTGTATCCTCCTTGACTCATTTTCGTCAGCCGGCAAGGTGCCGTTGATCAGGAATTCCTTAATAGGTTTAACCCATGACGGTATCTCTCGAACCAGAAATACTGGTGCATCTATCTCCATGCTATCTACCAGCATCATTTCTTCCGGTATGGGTACAACAGTCCCCGAGCTTGCCGGAACAGTCCCCGAGCTTGCCGGAGCAGTCCCCGGGTTCCCTTCATCGATATTCATGGGTACTACATGTGACTCCGGTACAAAAATTGATTCCGATTCCGGGCTTGGTTTGATCGATGGTACTCTTAAATGAGCTAAAGCTATTCCGGGAGGAATTTCTTGCCTAGATGAGCCCAGCTTGGACAAAGCATCCGCGGCTTCATTTTCCGCGCGTGGCACATGGTGAAACTCACAACCTTCGAAGAATCCGGCAATCTTTTGCACGTGAAACCGGTACGAGGCCATGTTGGCATCTTTTGCATCCCAATCTCCGGAACACTGCTGTACCACAAGGTCTGAATCTCCATAGCAAATGATCCGGTGTGCACCGATTTCTTTTGCGACCTTAAGCCCATGGATCAAAGCTTCATATTCAGCGACATTATTCGATGCCCTGAAATGCACTTGCAAAACATACCGGAGGTGGTCTCCTTTTGGTGAGGTGAGTACCACACCGGCACCTAGACCCTCTTTGAGCTTGGATCCATCAAAGTGCATTTTCCAAGATTTATCCTCCGATCCGGCGGTTTGGATTGCATCTCCGCCCAATCAACAAGGAAATCAGCCAAAGCCTGTGATTTTATGGCATCTCTCCTTTCATATACCGGCACGTACGGTGATATCTGGATTGCCCATTTTGCAATCCTTCCGCTAGCATCCTTGTTGCACATTATATCGGAAATTGGTGCTTCACTCACCACTTTCATAGGATGTTCCTCAAAGTAGTGCTTGAGTTTTGTGGCGGCCATGTACACGCCATAAGTCATTTTTTGGAAGTGAGGGTAGTTTTGTTTTGAGAGGGAGAGCACCTCGCTCAGGTAGTATACCGGCCTTTGGACGGTTTTTCCTTCCTCTTCTCTTTCAACTACAACCACTACACTCACCACCCGGTTTGTTGCCGCTATGTATAACAGCATAGGCTCTCTCTCTAGAGGTGAAGCCAGTATCGGTGCTGTGGCTAGCATTGTTTTTAGCTCTTTAAACGCTGCGTCTGCCTGAGGGGTCCAGACGAACGTGTCAGATTTTTTCATGAGAGCATAAAGTGGTAGAGCTTTTTCTCCCAACCTGCTTACGAACCGGCTTAGCGATGCCAAGCTTCCGGTAAACTTTTGCACATCTTTTAACTCTCGAGGGATAGCCATTCTTTCAATTGCCCGGATTTTTACCGGATTGACTTCTATGCCCCGGCTTGACACCAGGAAACCGAGCAGCTTGCCGGCAGGGACACCAAAGGTGCATTTTGCCGGATTGAGTTTCATCCGGAACCGTCTTAGGTTATCGAATGTTTGCCGGATGTCATCGATTAAGGTGTTCTTTACCTTAGTTTTTATCACAATGTCGTCTACATAGACTTGCACATTCTTTCCGATTTGATCAAACAAGCATTTTTGCATACAAATGGGTACGTTGCACCAGCGTTGCGCAAACCAAAAGGCATAATGACATAGCAATAAGCCCCGTGCGGGGTAATGAACGCAGTTTTTATTTGATCTTCCTTTTTCAAGGGAATCTGGTGGAAACCGGAATACGCGTCCAGGAAGGACAACAACTCACACCCAGCAGTTGAATCAATCACTTGATCGATTCGCGGCAAAGGAAAAGGATCTCTTGGGCAAGCCTTGTTTAGGTTGGTGTAGTTGATGCACATGCGCCACACCTTCGGAGCTTTTGCCTCCAGGTTCTCATCTTTCTTCTTTTCAACCATTACCGGATTGGCCAGCCACTCTGTGTGCGTGACCTCCACAATGAATCCGGCAACAAGCAGTTTGGTTACCTCTTCTCCTATGATCTTTCTTCTATCTTCAGCGAACCGGCGCAGTGGTTGCCGCACCGGCTTGGCATCTTTCCGGACGTTTAAGGAGTGCTCAGCCAGCTCCCTTGGAACACCTACCAAATCATCAGTTGACCAGGCAAAGATATTCCGATTCTCACGGAGGAAGCTAACGAGCGCGCTTTCCTATGCTTGATCAAGCCCGGCACCGATACGAACGGTGCGCTCTGGGTAAGCCGGATCCAGCACGATGTCCTTTGTTTCATTTGTTGGCTTGAATGCCGGTGAGCCCATGTTTTCACTCATTGCCGCTAAGCTCAATTGTGAGGACTGAGCCAGCGCAACAGCTGTTTGCATTCTTTTCTTTTCCTCCGTGATCACCAGCGATTCCGCTAGGTTCGATCCGGCAGATGCAGTTTCCAGTGAGACCTTATAGTTTCCCACCACAGTCAGCGGTCCACGAGGTGCCGGCATCTTCATCTTGAGGTAAGCCGTATGAGTTGTGGCCATGAAGGCTGCCAACGCCGGTCTTCCCAGCAATGCATGGTAGGGACTGTCTAGATCCACCACCTCAAACTCAACATTTTCAACCCGGCAATTGTCACGTCCTCCAAATGCCACGTCCACCCGAACTTTTCCTATCGGGGCACAGGACAAGCCAGGAACGATCCCGTGGAACGTTGTGCGCGTTGGCTGAAGCATGTTTTCTGTTATGCCCAACGTACGCATGGTGTGCTTGTACATGATGTTTATGCTGCTGCCATTATCGATCAGCACCTTGCTGAATTTTACTCGAGCTTGCGGCCCCTTCATGATTGGGTCCACAACAAGAGCATATCCACCCGGATTTGGCATGATCTTAGGGTGATCCTTGAATGACCAGGTAATTTCCTGATTGGACCACAGCATGTACTTGGGGACTGCCGGCATCACAGCATTGACCTCCATGGAGCGGCGGTGCACACTTTGCCTGTCTGTTGGCTCAGTGACAAAGACAACACAGCACATATGCGGGTCTTTGTAAACATTCCGGCCTAAAGGTGCCGGTGGAGGTGGTTGATCATCTTGCTCCACCCGGTTAACTTGCTGGTACTGCTGCCGGTTTGGCTGCACCGGTAAGGCGTTTGCCCCGGTAAGTGGCGGTGGTGGTGGTAGCTGTTGCTGCCGCGGCATGTCTTGTGGTGGCTGTGCGTCTTTTACCGTTCCCTTTTGCATCAAGTACTTGGTCCAGGTACAATCCTTCGTCAGATGGTTTGACGGGTGTGCCGGATTCGGTGTGTGCCACCGGCAAGGTTGGTCCATGGCAGCTTCCATGGTGTATTTTGCGGGTTCTTGCCAGTTTCTTTTCTGGACCCAGGGTTTCTTTTCCACCCATTGTTTCTTAGGACCTGCCCATGGCTGCGATCCGGTTTTTTGCCTCTGACTGCCGCTGGCCTCAGAGTTTTCCTACACAAAGAAGAACTTGCTGCGGACCGTACCTTCGATCCGGAAAATCTTCCCTTCTTTTGTTACTCCGGTTATCCCGGTGTTGTTCGTGGCGCAGCTGTTCCGGCTCATGTTGCACTGCCGGCTGCGTTGGGTCTCCCAACGCATAGCTATCCGCCACACGTATCATCTCTGCCAACGTTGTCGGCATGTTGCGCTGCAACTTTTGCCACAACGGTGAACCTCTTCTGCATCCACTGCTAAACCAAGCAATGGCCTGTGCCTCGATTACTCCTTCACAGGAGTTCCTTGTGGTGTTCCACCGGGCCAGATAATCCCGGTCTGTTTCGTTCGGGCGCTGCACGCACAGAGCAAGTTGCTGCAGCCTGTTTGGCCTCTGATAGGTGCTGCTGAAATTGCTCACAAAAGCCTCCTCAAAATCCAGCCAGCCATTTATGCTTCCTGCCGGCAAGTTGTTTAGCCAGATTCTTGCCGGTCCAACCAAAAACGATGGTATGATCCTCACGGCCCAACGCCGGTTTCCTCCTCCTGCTACGGTTCCTCCACCGCCTGCGACGTATACCGCAGTCACGTAATCCGCGAGCCAATCTTCCGGCTTCGTGGTGCCATCGTATGTCTTTGTGTCACGGGGCAACATAAAGTTGCGAACTGGTGGTTTTTCTTTCATGATCCTTGGGCCAAAGCACTTTGGACCTGGAGGACCTTCCTCCTCGATCATTTCCGACAAGTACACTCTATCCAGACGGTGCCTTGCATCCCGTTCCGGTAAGTATCTTTCTCCCAAGCGTTCTCCCAATGGGTTCCGGTATGCTGCCGGTCTTGCAGAGTCAGCTTCATCATAACATTCCGGTGCCGCGGCCCTTGCCTGCCGGTACCTCGGGGGATCTATTTCCTCCTCATCGTACGCTGCCCTTGCAGCTCGATAGTTTTGCCCGGTCTCATATCTACCGGCATGATTGTTTCCAGCATAGCCGCCTCTGGCGTAGCCTCGCTCTGCCCCTTGGCCCTTTCTACCGGCATCATGTTGCCCGGCTTGTTGCTTTCCGGCAAGAACCGGATCGTACATGATCATTCGCTGCGCATTCACTTCTTTTTCTCTTCTTCTATCCGGATGGGGGGACGAAGCCTGCCCATGGGACTTGCTACCGGCATTCTTTGTTGAACGCGCGGACTTTGAGGCCGCGGCCTTGTTCAGCTTAGCCAGCTGCTCAGCGTTCTGCTGCTCAATAGTTTCCAGCAGCTCTCTAACACGCTCTTGCTGTTTTGCCAAAGCATCTCCGGAAAGCGACTCGCACAGCTCTACCGCAGCTTTAGCAGCTTTTATAGTTTTATCCGGGCTGCTATACTTAGGCTTTTCCACGATGCTAACAGATGCAGAGGTACTTTTGCCGGCATGAATCTCTTTGCGCAAATCTTGATCTAGGTTGCGAGCTTTTAGCCGGTTTTCCGGCATCCTAGTAGCATGCACGCTAACAGAAGCAAAGCCATGGGCAGCGTTGTACTCACGTACGGTTAGGTTCAGCTCGCGCTGCGCCCTGACGATGTCCTTGCCGCTCTCGAGCATCTTCTGGCGCTGTGCCTCCAGCTCCGCCTGAGCCGCTGCCGGGTCGATGTTCTGCGCGATGGGGGTGGCGAGGACGTTCATCGCCGCTTGGAGGGGTGTCTCCGGTGGCGCGGATGATGCTCCTGCTGCGCCTGCGCCGTGCTCCAGCGGTGGCTTAGCCGCACGGGTCGAGACCGCGCGACCATCACCTTCACCCGCAACCTCCTTTCCTGCACCAGCCACCCCGGTCATCATTACCTCGACGCTGCCGGCGGCACGACCAGCACAGAGCCATCTTGGCGGGTCCGGCGCCACCAGCACCGGCGAGAGGCGCTGGCGCATGGGGACGGTGCCGAGGTAGACGCGGTGGCTGCCAAACTCGATGATGCGGCCGTTCTCGAGGAAGACGCCGCCGTTGGCGAAGCAGCCCGCGTTGTCGTTGATGAAGTCCATGGCGTAGATGCGCTGCACCAACGCGGACACCGTACGCTCGCCGGAGATCTCGAGGACGCCCGCCCGAATGTGAACTCCATCAAGCGCCACTTCATGCCCCACGGTGGGCGCCAACTGTCATCGTGGTGAACGAGCAGATGCCATAGGATGGCTTAGATTGGGGCCGAATGGACGCTAGAGGATTCGGGGGAGGGTTTGCGATTAGATGGGAAGAACTTCCGGATGCTTTCCTCAAGAACACAGCCAGAGACCGGTATACAAGAAGAGAGACAAGAGGAAGAACTCTTTACTAGATCGCTAGCTTCATTGATCACAACATGGTTACAAGTTTTATTGCCTAAAACTCTCCTGTGGTCTCGCGCGTACATACATACCCGTGAAGAAGGGCTGCCCCCTCTCCTTATATAGGGGAGAGGGTGGCTTACAGTGCAAGAAACCCTAATGGCATCTTTGACTGGACAAACTACTTTACAAGGCTACTGTACAAAGCTACTTTAATCATGGGTGACGCCGGAGTCCTCTTTAATCAGGGCTGCTGATGTCCTCCGGCTTCTTTGGACGTCACCCCTCTCTTTGGCGCCAGGGCTCTGATTAAAGCCACTTTGCTTAGCTCATCCTTGTCTTCTTGCTCAGAAGAGAATCTTTGACCAGTCCTGCCGTCAGGCCCTCCTTTCCGGTACCTTCTTTACCGGGTTCCGGCATACCCCTTTGGGGATACCGGCCTAGCTTTGCTTTCCCAAATTCCTACCAGGCTTCCGGTAAGAACATTAAACCGGTATCTTGATGGCTCAAACCATCCGGTTTGGCATGCCTTTGGCATACCGGGGGTTATTCCCCCAACACTTATGCATAAAAGAGGAGTCCATTATCTGTTGTCTATGTTGTCCCGGTATGGATGTCTAAGTTGAGAATAATCAATAGCGAGAAATCCAATACGAGCTTTTTCCTTAGACCTTTGTACAGGCGGCATAGAGGTACCCCTTTGTGACACTTGGTGAAAACATGTGCATTGTGATGATCCGGTAGTCCAAGCTAATTAGGACAAGGTGCGGGCACTATTAGTACACTATGCATGAGGCTTGCAACTTATAAGATATAATTTACATGATACATATGCTTTATTACTACCGTTGACAAAATTGTTTCATGTTTTCAAAATCAAAGCTCTAGCACAAATATAGCAATCGATGCTTTTCCTCTATGGAGGACCATTCTTTTACTTTCAATGTTGAGTCAGTTCACCTATTTTTCTCCACCTCAAGAAGCAAACACTTGTGTGAACTGTGCATTGATTCCTACATATTTGCTTATTGCACTTATTATATTACTCTATGTTGACAATATCCATGAGATATACATGTTACAAGTTGAAAGCAACCGCTGAAACTTAATCTTCCTTTGTGTTGCTTCAATGCTTTTACTATGAATTATTGCTTTATGAGTTAACTCTTATGCAAGACTTATTGATGCTTGTCTTGAAGTGCTATTCATGAAAAGTCTTTGCTATATGATTCACTTGTTTACTCATGTCATATACATTGTTTTGATCGCTGCATTCACTACATATGCTTTACAAATAGTATGGTCAAGGTTATGATGGCATGTCACTCCAGAAATTATCTGTATTATCGTTTTACCTGCTCGGGACGAGCAGAACTAAGCTTGGGGATGCTGATACGTCTCCAACGTATCGATAATTTCTTATGTTCCAGGCCACATTATTGATGTTATCTACATGTTTTATGCACACTTTATGTCATATTCGTGCATTTTCTGGAACTAACCTATTAACAAGATGCCGAAGTGCCAGTTCCTGTTTTCTGCTGTTTTTGGTTTCAGAAATCCTAGTTACGAAATATTCTCGGAATCGGACGAAATCAACGCCCAGGTTCCTATTTTCACCGGAAGCATCCAGAACACACGAGAAGGACCAGAGGGGGGGCACTGGGCCCCCAGACCATAGGCCGGCGCGGCCCAGGCCCTGGCCGCGCCGCCATATGGTGTGGGCACCCCTTCAGCCCTTCTGCGCCGCCTCTTCGCCTATTTAAAGCCTCCGTCGCGAAAACCCTGATAAGTTCGACGAAAACCGCAGAAACCTTCCAGAGCCGCCGCCATCGCGAGGCCAAGATCTGGGGGACAGGAGTCTCTGTTCCGGCACGCTGCCGGAACGGGGAAGTGCCCCCGGAAGGCTTCTCCATCGACACCGCTGCCATCTCCACCGCCATCTTCATCACCGCTGCTGCTCCCATGAGGAGGGAGTAGTTCTCCATCGAGGCTCGGGGCTGTACCGGTAGCTATGTGGTTCATCTCTCTCCTATGTGCTTCAATACAATAATCTCATGAGCTGCCTTACATGATTGAGATTCATATGATGATGCTTGTAATCTAGATGTCATTATGCTAGTCAAGTGAGTTTTACTTATGTGATCTCCGGAGACTCCTTGTCCCACGTGTGTAAAGGTGACAGTGTGTGCACCGTGTGGGTCTCTTAGGCTATATTTCACAGAATACTTATTCACTGATGAATGGCATAGTGAGGTGCTTATTTATATCTCTTTATGATTGCAATGTGTTTGTATCACAATTTATCTATGTGCTACTCTAGCAATATTATTAAAGTAGTTCTATTCCTCCTGCACGATGTAATGGTGACAGTGTGTGCATCCGTGTTAGTACTTGGTTTATGCTATGATCATGATCTCTTGTAGATTATGAAGTTAACTATTGCTATGATAGTATTGATGTGTACTATTCCTCCTACATATGCATGAAGGTGACAGTGTGCATGCTATGTTAGTACTTGGTTTAGTCTTTTGATCTATCTTACACTATAAGGTTACTTAAATATGAACATTTAATTGTGGAGCTTGTTAACTCCGGCATTGAGGGTTCGTGTAATCCTACGCAATGTGTTCATCATCCAACAAGAGTGTAGAGTATGCATTTATCTATTCTGTTATGTGATCAATGTTGAGAGTTTCCACTAGTGAAAGTCTAATCCCTAGGCCTTGTTCCTAAATACTGCTGCGTTACTATCGTTTGTTTATCGTTTCACTGTGTTACTACTGCTGCAATACTACCACCATCAACTACACGCCAGCAAGCTATTTTCTGGCACCGTTGCTACTGCTCATATATATTCATACCACCTGTATTTCACTATCTCTTCGCCGAACTAGTGCACCTATTAGGTGTGTTGGGGACACAAGAGACTTCTTGCTTTGTGGTTGCAGGGTTGCATGAGAGGGATATCTTTGACCTCTTCCTCCCTGAGTTCGATAAACCTTAGGTGATCCACTTAAGGGAAAACTTGCTGCTGTTCTACAAACCTCTGCTCTTGGAGGCCCAACACTGTCTACAGGAAAAGGAGGGGGAAGTAGACATCAGCGGCGCATTGGTATAAATTACTGGATAATGGGGATTCTCTTGAATGGAATGATATTGTGCCCCGGTTTTATTCTAAGTTCTATCCTCCAAGTGAAATTCACAAGGATCGGAATCGCATATATAATTTTTGGCCTCATGATGGAGAGAGTATTGCCCAAGCTTGGGGGAGATTGAAGTCTTTAATGCTCAAATGCCCCATTCATGAGCTTCCTGGTAATGTTATTATTGATAATTTCTATGCAAGACTTTCTTTTCAAGACAAGACCTTGCTGGATACTTCTTGTTCTGGATCATTTACACGCAACAAAGAAGAGTTTAAAATGGACCTTCTTGATCGAATCCAAGAAAATACTGAAGGTTGGGAGAACGACAAGGATAGAGAATCAGGTATAATTTATGATTATAAATGCATTGAAGCTTTTATGGATACTGATAAATTTCGTAATATGAGTGCTATATATGGTCTTGATTCTCAAGTTGCTGTAAATCTTTATAAAGCTTTTGCCTCTCATTATGAATTGCCAAAGAAGAATTTTGATAAGTATCATGAACCGTATAAAGATAAAATTGATTCATCTATTAATAAATGCGTTGTAGTTGAAACTGCTGATCATGTTATTCCTGAAGCTTATATTGAAAAAACTCCTTTTCCTGCTAAAATGAAGGAGTACTCTGTTATAAATAGTGCGGTTCATAAAAGTGAAAAGAAACCTGTAGAACCTGAAGAACAAATAAAAGTTGAACCTGCTGTTGCAATAGTTAAAGATCTTGTAACTGAAAATGTGGAGGATGGTCATATTATTTTCTGTGAAGATGCTTCTAATATTGTTTCACATCCTAATAAACCCAAACAAGCTAGTGTTCCTATGCTATCTGTTAGAATTGGTGATCATTGCTATTATGGATTATGTGATATTGGTGCAAGTGTTAGTGCTATTCCTTATGAGCTTTACACGGAGATTATGCATGAAATTGATTCTTGTGAACTTGAAGATATTGATGTGGTTATTCAGCTGGCTAATAGAGAAACTATTTCTCCAATTGGTATTGTTCGAGATGTGGAAGTTTTATGTGGTAAGATTAAATATCCTGCTGACTTTTTGGTACTTGGTTCTGCTGCTAGTGATTATTGTCCTATTATTTTTGGTAGACCTTTTCTAAATACTTGTGGAGCTATTATAGATTGCAAGAAAGAGAAAATTTTGACTAAATTTGCTGGTGAATCTTATGAGTTTAACTTCTCTAAATTTACTAAAACTCCTTATAAAGCTGATTTGCCTAGTAATGATTTTAAAATGGAGCAGTGTGCATCTATTGTTCTTGTTCCTAATAATCCTTTGCAGCAACATTTGGAGGATAGCGAGAGTGAAGTTTTTAGGAAAGAAAGAGATGAGCTTGAGGAAATTTTTCTCCGCCAACCTATTCTGAAGCATGATTTACCGGTGGAAGATCTGGGTACAACACCGCCACCAAAGGAAGATCCTGTTTTTAATTTAAAGCCTTTGCCTGATAATCTTAAATATGCTCATATTGATGATAAGGAAATATATCCTGTTATTATTAGTTCTAAGCTTTCAGAGTTTGAAGAAGAAAGGTTATTGGAAATATTGAAGAAGCACCGAGGAGCTATTGGCTATACTCTTGATGATTTGAAGGGGATTTCTCCGTCTATTTGCCAACATGCTATTAATATGGAAGATGATGCAAAGCCTGTTGTTGAACCTCGTTCGTCTAATTCCGAAGATGAAGGAAGTGGTAAGGAATGAGGTATTAAGACTTCTTGAAGTTGGTATTATATATCCTATTGCTGATAGTAGATGGGTTAGTCCTGTGCATTGCGTTCCCAAGAAAGGAGGAATGACTGTTGTGCCTAATGATAATGATGAGCTCATCCCTCAAAGAGTAGTTGTAGGGTATAGAATGTGCATTGATTTTCGAAAAGTTAATAAAGTTACTAAGAAAGATCATTACCCTTTACCATTTATTGATCAAATGCTAGAAAGATTGTCTAAAAATACTCATTTTTGTTTTCTTGATGGTTATTCTGGGTTTTCACAAATTGCTGTTAAAGCTAAAGATCAAGAGAAAACCACCTTTACTTGTCCCTATGGAACTTATGCTTATAGACGTATGCCTTTTGGTTTATGTAATGCTCCTGCTACTTTTCAAAGATGCATGTCTGCTATTTTTCATGGTTTTTGTGAAAGTATTGTAGAGGTATTCATGGATGATTTTTCCGTCTATGGGAATTCTTTTGATAGTTGCTTGCGAAACCTTGATAAAGTTTTGCAGAGATGTGAAGAAACTAACCTTGTTCTTAATTGGGAGAAATGCCACTTTATGGTTAATGAAGGAATTGTATTGGGACATAAAATTTCTGAGAGAGGTATTGAAGTTGATAGAGCTAAAGTTGAAGCAATTGAGAAGATGCCCTATCTGAGGGATGTTAAAGGTATTCGTAGTGTTCTTGGTCATGCTGGGTTTTATAGGAGATTTATTAAAGATTTCTCCAAGATTTCAAAGCCTCTTACTAATCTTCTTCAAAAAGACGTACCTTTTGTTTTTGATGATGATTGTAAGGAAGCTTTTGAAACTCTTAAGAAAGCCTTAACAACTGCTCCTATAGTTGAACCTCCTGATTGGAACTTACCCTTTGAAATTATGTGTGATGCTAGTGATTTTGCTGTAGGCGCTGTTCTTGGACAGCGAGTAGATAAAAAACTGAATGTTATTCATTATGCTAGTAAAACTCTTGATGCTGCTCAACGAAATTATGCTACGACTGAAAAAGAATTATTAGCTGTAGTTTTTGCTTGTGATAAATTTAGATCTTATATTGTTGATTCAAAAGTTACTATTCATACTGATCATGCTGCAATTAGATATCTTATGACAAAGAAAGATGCTAAGCCGAGACTTATTAGATGGGTACTTCTGTTGCAAGAATTTGATTTACATATTGTAGATAGGAAAGGTGCTGATAATCCTGTTCTTTGATAATTTGTCTAGATTGGAAAATATTGCTTATGATCCTGTTCCTGTTAATGATAGTTTTCCAAATGAACAATTGGCTGTAATAAAGGTGAGCTCGCGAGACAGTCCTTGGTATGCTGATTATGCTAACTTTATTGTTTCCAAGTACTTGCCTCCAACCTTTTGAGCTCAGCAAAGGAGGAAATTCTTTTATGACTTGAGGCATTATTTCTGGGATGACCCACACTTATATAAAGAAGGAGTGGATGGTATTATGCGAAGATGTGTTCCCGAATATGAACAACAAGAGATATTGAGTAAATGTCATGGTAGTGCTTATGGAGGACATCACGCCGGAGAAAGAACCGCAAAAGGTTCTACAATCAGGTTTTTATTGGCCAACTCTCTTCAAGGATGCGAGAAAGTTTATTTTATCTTGTGATGAATGCCAAAGGGTTGGTAATATCTCCAGACGTAATGAAATGCCTATGAATTATACTCTTGTTATTGAACCGTTTGATTGTTGGGGATTTGACTTCATGGGACCTTTTCCCTCTTCAGAAGGTAACACTCATATACTTGTTGCTGTTGATTATGTTACTAAATGGGTGGAAGCCATACCTACAAAAAGTGCTGATGGTGAGACCTCTTTAAGAATGCTTTTAGATATTATTTTTCCTAGATTTGGAGTACCTAGATATATTATGACTGATGGAGGTTCTCATTTTATTCATGGAGGTTTTAGAAAAACTCTTTCTAAGTATGGTATTAATCATAGAATTGCTTCCGCTTATCATCCTCAAACTAGTGGTCAAGTAGAATTATCAAATAGAGAGATTAAATCTATTTTGGGAAAGACTGTTAATAAAACTAGAAAGAATTGGGCTAGTAAATTGAAGGATGCACTATGGGCTTATAGAACTGCTTATAAAAATCCCATGGGAATGTCACCTTATAAAATGGTTTATGGGAAAGCTTGTCATTTACCTTTAGAACTAGAGCACAAAGCTTATTGGGCTGTTAGAGAATTAAATAAAGATCCTAAACTTGCCGGTGATAAGAGGTTGTTGCAATTAAGTTCTCTAGATGAATGGAGAAGTGAAGCTTATGAAAATGCTAAACTCTTTAAAGAGAAAGTTAAAAATGGCATGATAGAAGGATTATTAAAAGAGAATTTAATATTGGGGATAAAGTCCTATTGTATCGGTCTCGTCTCAGATTCTTTGCAGGGAAATTACTCTCGAAATGGGAAGGACCGTATGTTGTCGAGGAGGTGTATCGTTCAGGAGCAATCAAAATTAGCTCCATCCAAGGCAATGCTACGCAAGTGGTGAATGGACAAAGACTCAAGCATTATATCTCGGGTGATTCTTATAATGTTGATGTTGATATTATTCAAGTGGAAACACCGGAGGCTTTCATCAAAGGGCAAATCGACAGTCCGCCAGAACTCGACTTTGAATAGGTAACAGTACTGGTAATGAAAAGTACGCAATTTACTTTCCGAACAATATTTTCGCTGTTTTTGGAAAATATGAAAAATTACGAGTTCGAAACGGAGTGGAAAGGACGCACGAGGGGGCGCCACCATAGGCCGGCGCGGCCAAGCCTGGGCCCGCGCCACCCTATGGTTTGGCCGCCTCGTCGCCCCTTTCCGACTCTAGTTCGATCTGGTACTTTCCTTTTGTCGTGAAAATTTTTGCTATATAATCCCCCGGACCCCTGGAGGTCCGTATATCGTGTTCTCGACGTGTTTTGTTTCGAGCTGTTTCTGCCAGGATCTGTTTTCAGTTTAGAAGTACCATGGCCTCCAACAACAAGGGCAAGGGGCTTTCGGAGGAAGAAGTGAAGGAGGTGCCCTCAAGACAAGAGCAGCAAGCCGGAGGGAGCAAGCAAATCTTGGTGGGATCTGTTGACACTCGACGTTCTTTTTCTCATAACCTGCAGGGACCTTTACCACCCGCTCTTAGCCTCGACTCCTTCCCCATGTTGGAAGAAGTTCTACGGACTACCGATGAGTTTTGTGATCAATATCGGGCTCTAAGAAGAGAAGTGGAGATACTCCAAGAGGAGAATTGCCGTCTCCGAAGAATGCTGGAATACCACTCGATTCGCATCACAAGGTCGTCATCGCCAACTTCAGATAACAATGAATCTCTTCGAATCTTAGTGCAGAATTGTCAAGCTGAAAAACCGAAGTTGAAGGAGTTTATTAAGAAGCGCGGGAGGAGTTCATCACCACCATCTCCGCAGGAGTAATTCATCATCGGTATTGGCATCCCCTTGGTTTGTTCCAAGCTTGGGGGAGTGCCGCGGTATCACATTATCACTACCTTTTACTTTTTATTGTCAAGTAGTGTCATATCATGAGTAGGGAAGTTATCATATAAGATGGGTTGCAGTTTGGAAGTATCTCTCTTTTAGTTGGTTATCTATGTATCCCTTGGTGTGAGTTATCGTTATGGAGTATTAATGAGAAGTCTTATCATTTACATATTGCACATCTTATTTTAGTTTGCAATCTCTATCATATGATTTACCTTGTTGTTAGTATTGGTATCACTTTGGGAGCATTGAATAAATCTATTTGGTTTTGGCAAACTTAGCATTGGTCAATAGCAACAACACTTTGAGGTTTAAGTAGAAAAGAGAAATACATGTAGATGTTTCATTGTCTTTCTTTCTTGTTAGCTCATAGCTTATTATTCTGAAGTTAAAATTGTTTGTGCTTACAAGGAAGATGCATGATTGTTTCTATCACATGTATATTTGTTTGTTTCCCTCAACTCTTATGCTTGCTAATTAACCTTGCTAGCCAAAGACCTGTACTGAGAGGGAATACTTCTCGTGCATCCAAACCTTAACCCAAACCTATGTCATTTGTGTCCACCATACCTACCTATTACATGGTATTTTCTGCCATTCCAAGTAAATACTTCATGTGCTACCTTTAAACAATTCAAAACTTAGTATCTCTTATTTGTGTCAATGTTTCATAGCTCATGAGGAAGTATGTGGTGTTTTATCTTTCAATCTTGTTGGGCAACTTTCACCAATGGACTAGTGGCTTCATCCGCTTATCCAATAATTTTGCAAAAGGAGCTGGCAATGGGATTCCCAGTCCCAAATTAATTAAACTAAATAGACACTCCTCCATGGTATGTGATTGATGGACGGCACCCGAAGGATTCGGTTAGCCATGGCTTGTGTAAGCAAAGGTTGGGGGGAGTGTCATCATCATAATAAAACTAAAATAAAAAGGGCACTCCTTCATGGTATGAGATTGTTGGCAGGCACCCGAGGATTCGGTTAGCCATGGTTTGTGAAAGAAAAGGTTGGAAGGAGTGCCACACAAAATAAAAATAATATGGGAGCCGCTCTTTGAAGGTTGTTTGGCAAGGGGGTTAGAGTACCCGCTACCAGTCGTTGACAACAACAAACACCTCTCAAAATGTTACTTTTATTCTCTTTATATGATTGCAAAACTGAAAAAGCTCTAGCACATGATTTAATCCCTGCTTCCCTCTGCGAAGGGCCTGTCTTTTACTTTATGTTGAGTCAGTAAACCTATTTCCCTCCATCTCAAGCAAGCATTTGAGTAGTTGTGATCAAACCATTATATTGTGATTTGCTTCATCATGTCTTTTATTCTTCCTTGTTTAGTACAAGTTTTATCTGAATGAATATAGCTTTGCAAGTTATCAATGATCATGAAAAGACCATTATGATTGAGTATGCAAGTTGTGCCTTATAAACTTTAACATGAGAGCGCTGCTCAATGAGATAAATATAATCTGTTAATTGTTCTCTGACCAAGAACGAAGTTTGCCATCACCAATTATGATTTCTTATGCACCTTTACTTGTGATTACCTTATACTTGTTTCAAGTTGAGTTGTATGAGGAAGTTGTTTACTATAATGTCTTGTGTGAATGAATATGATGCTTCTTGTCCGTATTTTATTTATCGACTCTTCACTCCATAAACATGTGGTCCTGTTTATCGAGCTCATTCTCGCTTGGGGACAAGCGAAGTCTAAGCTTGGGGGGAGTTGATACGTCCAATTTGCATCACTATTTTATATCATAATTTGCTGTTATTCATTGATATATTTCATATTGGGACACAATACTTATGTTATTTCATCTATTTTGCATGTTTCATCATTATTGGAGGATCAAGCACCGGAGCCAGGATTCTGTTGGAAAAAGCACCGTCAGAACGCAATATTTCGGAAGATCAACTGTGGAAGGAAATTATACCAAAAATCCTATTTTTCAAGATGACGAAGGAAGCCAGAAGGAGGAGCCAGGAGGACCCAGGGTGGGCCCACACCCTAGGGCGGCCCGGCCCATGGCCTGGCCGCGCCGCCATGTGGTGTGGGGGGCCCACAGCCCCTTTCGCCTCCTTTTCTTCGCGAAATCCTTCGTCCCGAAAACCTAAGCCACAGAGGGTACCTCGCGAAGAGTTACAGCCGCCTCTGCGGGGCGGAGAACACCAGAGAGAAAAGAGCTCTCCAGCGGGCAGGAATCCGCCGGGGAAATTCCCTCCGGGAGGGGGAAATCGACGCCATCATCACCGTCATCGAGTTGGACATCATCTCCATCACCATCATCATCATCTCCACCATCATCACCGCCGTCTCCACCGCTGGACACCGTCACCGCCGTAGCAATTTGGGTTTGATCTTGATTGTTTGATAGGGGAAACTCTCCCGGTATCGATCTCTACTTGTTGTTGATGCTATTGAGTGAAACCATTGAACCAAGTTTATGTTCAGATTGTTATTCATCATCATATCACCTCTGATCATGTTCCATATGATGTCTCGTGAGTAGTTCGTTTAGTTCTTGAGGACATGGGTGAAGTCTAAATGTTAGTAGTGAACTATGGTTGAGTAATATTCAATGGTATGATATTTAAGTTGTGGTGTTATTCTTCTAGTGGTGTCATGTGAACGTCGACTTCATGACACTTCACCATTTATGGGCCTAGGGGAATGCATCTTGTATTCGTTTGCCAATTGCGGGGTTGCCGGAGTGACCGAAACCTAAACCCCCGTTGGTATATCGATGCAGGAGGGATCGCAGGATCTCAGAGTTTAAGGCTGTGGTTAGATTTATTCTTAATTACTTTCTTGTAGTTGCGGATGCTTGCAAGGGGTATAATCACAAGTATGTATTAGTCCTAGGAAGGGCGGTACATTAGCATAGGTTCACCCACACAACACTTATCATAACAATGAAGATTATTTAGCCGTATGTAGCGAAAGCACTAGACTAAAATCCCGTGTGTCCTCGAGAACGTTTGGTCATTATAAGTAAACAAACCGGCTTGTCCTTTGTGCTAAAAAGGATTGGGCCACTCGCTGCAATTGTTACTCTCGCACTTTACTTACTCGTACTTTATTCAACTGTTACATCAAAACCCCCTGAATACTTGTCTGTGAGCATTTACAGTGAATCCTTCATCGAAACCGCTTGTCAACACCTTCTGCTCCTCGTTGGGATCGACATTCTTACTTATCGAAAATACTACGATACACCCCCTATACTTGTGGGTCATCACCTGGCAACGGCGCCAGAAAACAGTGTTGATACGCGTAAAGCACACGCCCGTTGGGAACACCAAGAGGAAGGTGTGATGCATACAGCAGCAAGTTTTCCCTCAGTAAGAAACCAAGGTTATCGAACCAGTAGGAGTCAAGGAAAACGTGAAGGTTGTTGGTGGCGGAGTGTAGTGCGGCGCAACACCAGGGATTCCGGCGCCAACGTGGAACCTGCACAACACAATCAAAGTACTTTGCCCCAACATAACAGTGAGGTTGTCAATCTCACCGGCTTGCTGTAAACAAAGGATTAGATGTATAGTGTGGATGATGATGATTGTTTGCGAAGAACAGTAAAGAACACTTGCAGTAGATTGTATTTCAGATGTAAAGAATTGGACCGGGGTCCACAGTTCACTAGTGGTGTCTCTCCCATAAGATGAATGCATGTTGGGTGAACAAATTACAGTTGGGCAATTGACAAATAAAGAAGGCATAACAATGCACATACATATATCATGATGAGTACTATGAGATTTAATCAGGGCATTACGACAAAGTAGATAGACCGCTATCCAGCATGCATCTATGCCTAAAAAGTCCACTTTCAGGTTATCATCCGAACCCCTTCCAGTATTAAGTTGCAAACAACAGACAATTGCATTAAGTATGGTGCGTAATGTAATCAACACAAATATCCTTAGACAAAGCATCGATGTTTTATCCCTAGTGGCAACAGCACATCCACAACCTTAGAGGTTGTTGTCACTCCCCCAGATTCAATGGAGGCATGAACCCACTATCGAGCATAAATACTCCCTCTTGGAGTTACAAGTATCAACTTGGCCAGAGCCTCTACTAGCAACGGAGAGCATGCAAGAACATAAACAACACATATATGATAGATTGATAATCAACTTGACATAGTATTCAATATTCATCGGATCCCAACAAACACAGCATGTAGCATTACAAATAGATGATCTTGATCATGATAGGCAGCTCACAAGATCTAACATGATAGCACAATGACGAGAAGACAACCATCTAGCTACTGCTATGTGATAACCCACAAGTATAGGGGATCGCAGCAGTCTTCGAGGGAAGTAAAACCCAAATTTATTGATTCGACACAAGGGGAGGTAAAGAATACTTATAAGCCTTAACAACTGAGTTGTCAATTCAGCTGCACCTGGAAAATCACTAGTAACAGGGGTGATGTGAAAGTAGCAGTGATATGAGAGCAATAGTAACAGTAACACAACAGCAGTAATAGTAACACAGTGGCAATGGCACCAGAGAATAGTTGATACTACTTCCAATGACATGTAGAACGAGTATATGATGATGAGAGATGGACCGGGGTTCCCAGCGATCTACACTAGTGGTAACTCTCCAATAACAAGTGACAAGTGTTGGGTGAACAAATTACAGTTGGGCAATTGATAGGATTGATAACTTAGACGCTTGAGTCTTCTTGAAATATGCAGGGATGAACCACGGGGGAATCCCCAAGCTTTGACTTTTCACTCTTCTTGATCATATATCATCCTCCTCTCTTGACCCTTGAAAACTTCCTCCACACCAAACTCGAAACAAACTCATTAGAGGGTTAGTGCATAATCAAAAACTCACATGTTCAGAGGTGACACAATTATTCTTAACACTTCTGGACATTGCTCAAAGCTACTGGAAGGTAATGGAACAAAGAAATACACCCAACACAGCGAAAGAAGCAATGCGAAATAAAAGGCAGAATCTGTCAAAACAGAACAGTCCGTAAAGACGAATTTTAAAGAGGCACCAGACTTGCTCAAATGAAAATGCTCAAATTGAATGAAAGTTGCGTACATATCTGAGGATCACTTACGTAAATTGGCATAATTTTCTGAGTTACCTACAGAGAATTAGGCCCAGATTCGTGACAGCAAGAAATCTGTTCTGCGCAGTAATCCAAATCTAGTATGAACCTTACTATCAAAGACTTTACTTGGCACAACAATGCAATAAAAATAAGATAAGGAGAGGTTGCTACAGTAGTAACAACTTCCAAGACATAAATATAAAATAGAGGTACTGTACCAAAATAAACACATGGATTATCTCCCAAGAAGTTCTTTCTTTACAACCATTAAGATGGGCTCAGCAGTTTTAATGATGCACTCGCAAGAAATAAGAGTTGAAGCAAAAGAGAGTATCAAAAAGCAAATTCAAAACACATTTAAGTCTAACCCACTTCCTATGCATAGGAGTCTTGTACACAAATAAATTCATGAAGAGCAAAGTAACAAGCATAAGAAGATAAAACAAGAGTAACTTCAAAATTTTAAGCATATAGAGAGGTGTTTTAGTACCATGCAAATTTCTACAACCATATTTTCCTCTCTCATAATAATTTTCAGTAGCTTCATGAACAAACTCAACAATATAACTATCACATGCAGCATACTTTTCATGATTTCCAAACACATAATTTTTATCAAGCTCAAATATAGTAGGATCAAAACTTCCAAACTCACTTTTATCAATAATATAACAAGGTGATCGATCAATCTCAAGAGATATGGGACTCTTAAATAAAGTCAATACTTTTCCAATCCCATTTTCATTAGTAGTACAATTAATATTATCAAGTAACATAGGACCATCATCTAGAGCTTTATCATAAACATTTGCCAAGCAAAATTATTTAGTACCATGCATTTCGACATCAGGCACAAACAAAGCATTATCATAAGATTTATCAAAGTAGCATGGATTATCATATATAACAGTAGCATAATTATTCTCACAAGTTTTACTTATAGGAAATATTTCAAAAGAATCCATAGGAACATAACATTCAACCTCTTTCGGTAAGCATGGAGGACAATCAAATAGTGTAAGAGATAAAGAGTTACTCTCATTAGAAGGTTGGCATGGGTAGCTAATCCATTCTTCCTCCTTTTGTTCGTTGCTCTCCTCTTCTTTTTCATCCAATGAGCTTTCAGGTTCATCAATTTCCTCCTCTTTTTCATCCAGTGAGCTTTCAGGTTCATCAATTTCTTCTTCCACAGGTTCCTGCAAATTGTGAGTGCATTCTTGTGCATTAATGAGTCTCTCTTTATAATCAATGATATAAGGATTATCACTGTAACTTTCATTGAAAAAATTAAGGATAGAAGAGACATAATCTTTAAGGTCCTTACAAACAACACAAGTTTCATAATTCTCAACCATGAAGGATTCTATCTCAGAGGCTCCCATAAATATGACAAATTGTTCTACCTCTTCAAACCCAAAATGAATATAGCTATTCCGATTATAGTTCTTAATTAAATATTCCTCACTAAAGCCACATTGAAATTTAAGATGTCTAGTGTCCTGTTGAGAGCAACAGTTTATAGCATGGCGTTTAAGCAAGATTTTAGCAATTGTATTCAATTTTTCTATCACAGCACTCATTACTTTACCAGTTCTTGATTCTCTATAATTATTATAACATTCTATAAGCTCCAAGTAGGTTGTTGGTTCTCCCATAACAGCAGTTTTTAATTTTTAGATTTTTCAAATTTTTATGGATTTTTGGGTATATGAGGAAAAACAAGACAAAAAGAAACTAAGCAAAAGTAAACTAAGGAAAATAATACTAGACAGAAATAAACTAAGCACAAATGAACTAAAAAAAAGAAAACTAAGCAAAACAAAATAAAACAAAATAAAAGAAGAGAGAGAGGTAGAGTGTACTCCCCAGGTGAACTTATGAGTAGAGCTATGCCTCCCCGGCAACGGCGCCAGAAAACAGTCTTGATAACCCACAAGTATAGGGGATCGCAGCAGTCTTCGAGGGAAGTAAAACCCAAATTTATTGATTTGACACAAGGGGAGGTAAAGAATACTTATAAGCCTTAACAACTGTGTTGTCAATTCAGCTGCACCTGGAAAAGCACTAGTAACAGGGGTGATGTGAAAGTAGCAGTGATATGAGAGCAATAGTAACAGTAACACAATAGCAGTAATAGTAACACAGTGGCAATGGCACCAGAGAATAGTTGATACTACTTCCAATGACATGTAGAACGAGTATATGATGATGAGAGATGGACCGGGGTTCCCAGCGATCTACACTAGTGGTAACTCTCCAATAACAAGTGACAAGTGTTGGGTGAACAAATTACAGTTGGGCAATTGATAGGATTGATAAAGCATTAAGAAAGAACATCAATTCATTAATCATGTAGGCATGTTTTCCATATATAGTCGTACGTGCTCGCAATGAGAAACTTGCACAACATCTATTGTCCTACCAGCCGGTGGCAGCCGGGCCTCAAGGGAATCTACTGGATATTAAGGTACTCCTTTTAATAGAGCACCGGAGCAAAGCATTAACACTCCGTGAAAACATGTGATCCTCACATCACCGCCATCCCCTCCGGTTGTCCCGATTTCTGTCACTTCGGGGCCTTTGGTTCCGGACAGTGACATGTGCATACAACTTGTAGATACAATCTAAGCAATAAGTATAGAGCTTAAATCTAAGATCATGCCACTCGGGCCCTAGTGACAGGCATTAAGAATAACAAGATTGCAGCAACAATAACTTCACAAACTTTATAGATAGACTAATCATAATGTATCAATCCATCGGATCCCAACAAACACAACACCGATTACATCAGATGAATCTCAATCATGTAAGGCAGCTCATGAGATCATTGTATTGAAGTACATAGGATAGAGAGTACCAACTAGCTACTGCTAGAACCCGTAGTCCATGGGGGAACTACTCACGGAGCATGATGGAGGCGGTGGCGTTGATGGAGATGGCTTCCGGGGGCATTTCCCCGTCCCGGCAGGGTGCCGGAACAGAGACTTCTGTCCCCCGAATTGGAGTTTCGCGATGGTGGCGGCACCCCTGGAGTCTTTTTGGAGTTTCGTCAATTGGTATCGCGTTTTTAGGTCTCCAGGGCTTAAATAGGCGAAGAGTCGGAGTCGGAGGGGCCACGGGGCCTCCTCACACTAGGGCGGCGCGCCCCCTCCTGGGCCGCACCGGCCACACGTGTGGGGCCCCCAGGGCACCCCTCTGGTCCCCCTTTGACTTTCTGGAAGGTTCCGGGAAAAATAAGATGTTTGGCGTTGATTTCGTCTAATTCCGAGAATATTGCTCGAACAGCCTTTCTGGAACCAAAAACAGCAGAAAACAGGAACTGGCACTGTGGCATCTTGTTAATAGGTTAGTTCCGTAAAATGCATAAAAACATTATAAAGTGCAAGCAAAACATGTAAGTATTGTCATAAAACAAGCATGGAACATCAGAAATTATGGATACGTTGGAGACGTATCAGCATCCCCAAGCTTAGTTCCTGCTCGTCCCGAGCAGGTAAACGATAAAAAGAATAATTTCTGTAGTGACATGCTACTTACATAACCTTGATCATACTATTACAAAGCATATGAAATGAATGAAGTGACTCAAGGCAATAATCTATAGTTGCTAACAAATAGATAACATATAGCAAAACTTTTCATGAAGAGTACTTTCAAGCCAAGCATCAAAAGTCTTGCACAAGAGTTAACTCATAAAGCAATAAATTCAAAGTAAAAGCATTGAAGCAACACAGAGGAAGATTTAAGTTTCAGCGGTTGCTTTCAACTTTCAACATGCATATCTCATGGATAATTGTCAACATAAAGTAATATGATGAATGCAAATAAGCAAGTATGTAAGAATCAATGCACAGTTGACACAAGTGTTTGCTTCTAAGATGGAAGGAAGTAGGTAAACTGACTCAACATAAAGTAAAAGAAAGGCCCTTCGCAGAGGGAAGCAGGGATTAAATCATGTGCTAGAGCTTTTTAAGTTTTTGAAATCATATAGAGAGCATAAAAGTAAAGTTTTGAGAGGTGTTTGTTGTTGTCAACGAATGGTAGTGGGCACTCTAACCCACTTTCTAAACAAACTTTCAAAGAGCGGCTCCCATGAAGGACGTTATCTCTACCAGCAAGGTAGATCATCCCTCTTCTCTTTTGTTTACACATGTACTTTAGTTTTATTTATGGTTGACACTCCTCCCAACCTTTGCTTACACAAGCCATGGCTAACCGAATCCTCGGGTGCCTTCCAACAATCTCATACCATGGAGGAGTGTCTATTTGCAAAATTAAGTTGCTTACTGATGAATCAGAGCAAAACATGTGAAGAGAATTATTAATGAAGTTAATTAATTGGGGGCTGGGAACCCCGCGCCAGCTCTTTTTGCAAAATTATTGGATAAGCGGATGAAGCCACTAGTACATTGGTGAAAGCTGCCCAACAAGATTGAAAGATAAAACACCACATACTTCCTCATGAGCTATAAAACATTGACACAAATAAGAGATAGTAAATTTTTAATTGTTTAAAGGTAGCACATGAAGTATTTACTTGGAATGGCAGGAAATACCACATAGTAGGTAGGTATGGTGGACACACATGGCATAGGTTTTGGCTTAAGGTTTTGGATGCACGAGAAGCATTCCCTCTCAGTACAAGGCTTTGGCTAGCAAGGTTGTTTGAAGCAAACACAAGTATGAACCAGTACAACAAAACTTACATAAGAACATATTGCAAGCATTATAATACTCTACACTGTCTTCCTTGTTGCTCAAACACTTTTACCAGAAAATATCTAGACCTTAAGAGAGACCAATCATGCCAACCAATTTCAACAAGCTCTACGGTAGTTCTCCACTAATAGGTTTAAACTACATGAAAAAACTTAATCATGATCTACTTGAGAGCTCAAAACAATTGCCAAGTGTCAAATTATCCAAGACATTATGAGGCATTTTCTGTTTCCAACCAAATAAAAATAATTATTGTAGCTTCCAACTTTTATCATTGAACATTAAAAGTAAAACGAAGAACAAGCGTTCATATGAAAAAGCGGAGCGTGTCTCTCTCCCACACAAGGATTGCTAGGATCCGAATTTATTCAAACAAAAACAAAAAATAAAAGCACACAGACGCTCCAAGTAAAGCACATAAGATGTGACCGAATAAAAATATAGTTTCAATAGAAGAAACCTGATAAGTTGATGAAGAAGGGGATGCCTTGGGCATCCCCAAGCTTAGGCGCTTGAGTCTTCTTGAAATATGCAGGGATGAACCACGGGGGAATCCCCAAGCTTTGACTTTTCACTCTTCTTGATCATATATCATCCTCCTCTCTTGACCCTTGAAAACTTCCTCCACACCAAACTCGAAACAAACTCATTAGAGGGTTAGTGCATAATCAAAAACTCACATGTTCAGAGGTGACACAATCATTCTTAACACTTCTGGACATTGCTCAAATCTACAGGAAGGTAATGGAACAAAGAAATCCACCCAACACAGCGAAAGAAGCAATGTGAAATAAAAGGCAGAATCTGTCAAAACAGAACAGTCCATAAAGACGAATTTTAAAGAGGCACCAAACTTGCTCAAATGAAAATGCTCAAATTGAATGAAAGTTGCGTACATATCTGAGGATCACTCAGGTAAATTGGCATAATTTTCTGAGTTACCTACAGAGAATTAGGCCCAGATTCGTGATAGCAAGAAATCTGTTTCTGCGCAGTAATCCAAATCTAGTATGAACCTTACTATCAAAGACTTTACTTGGCACAACAATGCAATAAAAATAAGATAAGGAGAGGTTGCTACAGTAGTAACAACTTCCATGTCACAAATATAAAATAGAGGTACTGTACCAAAATAAACACATGGGTTATCTCCCAAGAAGTTCTTTCTTTACAGCCATTAAGATGGGCTCAGCAGTTTTAATGATGCACTCGCAAGAAATAAGAGTTGAAGCAAAAGAGAGTATCAAAAAGCAAATTCAAAATACATTTAAGTCTAACCCACTTCCTATGCATAGGAGTCTTGTACACAAATAAATTCATGAAGAGCAAAGTAACAAGCATAAGAAGATAAAACAAGAGTAACTTCAAAATTTTAAGCATATAGAGAGGTGTTTTAGTACCATGCAAATTTCTACAACCATATTTTCCTCTCTCATAATAATTTTCAGTAGCTTCATGAACAAACTCAACAATATAACTATCACATGCAGCATACTTTTCATGATTTCCAAACACATAATTTTTATCAAGCTCAAATATAGTAGGATCAAAACTTCCAAACTCACTTTTATCAATAATATAACAAGGTGATCGATCAATCTCAAGAGATATGGGACTCTTAAATAAAGTCAATACTTTTCCAATCCCATTTTCATTAGTAGTACAATTAATATTATCAAGTAACATAGGACCATCATCTAGAGCTTTATCATAAACATTTGCCAAGCAAAATTCTTTAGTACCATGCATTTCGACATCAGGCACAAACAAAGCATTATCATAAGATTTATCAAAGTAGCATGGATTATCATATATAACAGTAGCATAATTATTCTCACAAGTTTTACTTATAGGAAATATTTCAAAAGAATCCACAGGAACATAACATTCAACCTCTTTCGGTAAGCATGGAGGACAATCAAATAGTGTAAGAGATAAAGAGTTACTCTCATTAGAAGGTTGGCATGGGTAGCTAATCCATTCTTCCTCCTTTTGTTCGTTGCTCTCCTCTTCTTTTTCATCCAATGAGCTTTCAGGTTCATCAATTTCCTCCTCTTTTTCATCCAGTGAGCTTTCAGGTTCATCAATTTCTTCTTCCACAGGTTCCTGCAAATTGTGAGTGCATTCTTGTGCATTAATGAGTCTCTCTTTATAATCAATGATATAAGGATTATCACTGTAACTTTCATTGAAAAAATTAAGGATAGAAGAGACATAATCTTTAAGGTCCTTACAAACAACACAAGTTTCATAATTCTCAACCATGAAGGATTCTATCTCAGAGGCTCCCATAAATATGACAAATTGTTCTACCTCTTCAAACCCAAAATGAATATAGCTATTCCGATTATAGTTCTTAATTAAATATTCCTCACTAAAGCCACATTGAAATTTAAGATGTCTAGTGTCCTGTTGAGAGCAACAGTTTATAGCATGGCGTTTAAGCAAGATTTTAGCAATTGTATTCAATTTTTCTATCACAGCACTCATTACTTTACCAGTTCTTGATTCTCTATAATTATTATAACATTCTATAAGCTCCAAGTAGGTTGTTGGTTCTCCCATAACAGCAGTTTTTAATTTTTAGATTTTTCAAATTTTTATGGATTTTTGGGTATATGAGGAAAAACAAGACAAAAAGAAACTAAGCAAAAGTAAACTAAGGAAAATAATACTAGACAGAAATAAACTAAGCACAAATGAACTAAACAAAAGAAAACTAAGCAAAAGAAAATAAAACAAAATAAAAGCAGAGAGAGAGGTAGAGTGTACTCCCCAGGTGAACTTATGAGTAGAGCTATGCCTCCCCGGCAACGGCGCCAGAAAATAGTCTTGATAACCCACAAGTATAGGGGATCGCAGCAGTCTTCGAGGGAAGTAAAACCCAAATTTATTGATTCGACACAAGGGGAGGTAAAGAATACTTATAAGCCTTAACAACTGAGTTATCAATTCAGCTGCACTTGGAAAAGCACTAGTAACAGGGGTGATGTGAAAGTAGCAGTGATATGAGAGCAATAGTAACAGTAACACAACAGCAGTAATAGTAACACAGTGGCAATGGCACCAGAGAATAGTTGATACTACTTCCAATGACATGTAGAACGAGTATATGATGATGAGAGATGGACCGGGGTTCCCAGCGATCTACACTAGTGGTAACTCTCCAATAACAAGTGACAAGTGTTGGGTGAACAAATTACAGTTGGGCAATTGATAGGATTGATAAAGCATTAAGAAAGAACATCAATTCATTAATCATGTAGGCATATTTTCCATATATAGTCGTACGTGCTCGCAATGAGAAACTTGCACAACATCTATTGTCCTACCAGCCGGTGGCAGCCGGGCCTCAAGGGAATCTACTGGATATTAAGGTACTCCTTTTAATAGAGCACCGGAGCAAAGCATTAACACTCCGTGAAAACATGTGATCCTCACATCACCGCCATCCCCTCCGGTTGTCCCGATTTCTGTCACTTCGGGGCCTTTGGTTCCGGACAGTGACATGTGCATACAACTTGTAGATACAATCTAAGCAATAAGTATAGAGCTTAAATCTAAGATCATGCCACTCGGGCCCTAGTGACAGGCATTAAGAATAACAAGATTGCAGCAACAATAACTTCACAAACTTTATAGATAGACTAATCATAATGTATCAATCCATCGGATCCCAACAAACACAACACCGATTACATCAGATGAATCTCAATCATGTAAGGCAGCTCATGAGATCCTTGTATTGAAGTACATAGGATATAGAGTACCAACTAGCTACTGCTAGAACCCGTAGTCCATGGGGGAACTACTCACGGAGCATGATGGAGGCGGTGGCGTTGATGGAGATGGCTTCCGGGGGCACTTCCCCGTCCCGGCAGGGTGCCGGAACAGAGACTTTTGTCCCCCGAATTGGAGTTTCGCGATGGTGGCGGCGCCCCTGGAGTCTTTTTGGAGTTTCGTCAATTGGTATCGCGTTTTTAGGTCTCCAGGGCTTAAATAGGCGAAGAGTCGGAGTCGGAGGGGCCACGGGGCCTCCTCACACTAGGGCAGCGCGCCCCCCTCCTGGACCGCGCCGGCCACACGTGTGGGGCCCCCAGGGCACCCCTCTGGTCCCCCTTTGACTTTCTGGAAGGTTCCGGGAAAAACAAGATGTTTGGCGTTGATTTCGTCCAATTCCGAGAATATTGCCCGAACAGCCTTTCTGGAACCAAAAACAGCAGAAAACAGGAACTGGCACTGTGGCATCTTGTTAATAGGTTAGTTCCGTAAAATGCATAAAAACATTATAAAGTGCAAGCAAAACATGTAAGTATTGTCATAAAACAAGCATGGAACATCAGAAATTATGGATACGTTGGAGACGTATCACTATGGACCCATAGTCCAGGGGTGGACTACTCACACATCGATCCGGAGGTGATCATGGCGATGAAGAGACCTCCGGGAGATGATTCCCCTCTCCGGCAGGGTGCCTGAGGCGATCTCCTGAATCCCCCGAGATGGGGTTGGCGGCGGCGTCTCTGGAAGGTTTTCCGTATCGTGGCTCTCGGTACTGGGGTATTCGCGACGAAGGCTTTAAGTAGGCGGAAGGGCGGAGTCGGAGGAGTCACGGGGGCCCCACACGCTAGGGCCGCGTGGCCCCCCTAGGCCGCGCCGCCCTAGTGTGGCGGCGCCCCGTGGCTCCACTTCGTATCTCCCTCGGTCTTCTGGAAGCTTCGTGGAAAATAAGACCCTGGGCGTTGATTTCGTCCAATTCCGAGAATATTTCCGTTGTAGGATTTCTGAAACCAAAAACAGCAGAAAACAGCAACTGGCTCTTCGGCATCTCGTCAATAGGTTAGTGCCGGAGAATGCATAAATATGACATATAATGTGTATAAAACATGTGAGTATCATCATAAAAGTAGCATGGAACATAAGAAATTATAGATACGTTTGAGACGTATCAAGCATCCCCAAGCTTAGTTCCTACTCGCCCTCGAGTAGGTAAACGATAACAAGGATAATTTCTGAAGTGACATGCTATCATAATCTTGATCAATACTATTGTAAAGCATATGAGATGAATGCAGCGATTCGAAGCAATGATGAAGATAATGAGTAAACAAATGAATCATATAGCAAAGACTTTTCATGAATAATACTTTCAAGACAAGCATCAATAAGACTTGCATAAGAGTTACTCATAAAGCAATAAATTCTTAGTAGAAAGCATTGAAGCAACACAAAGGAAGATATAAGTTTCAGCAGTTGCTTTCAACTTCAACATTTTATCTCATGGATAATTGTCAACACAAAGTAATATAACAAGTGCAATAGGTAAACATGTAAGAATCAATGCACACAGTTGATACAAGTGTTTGCTTCTGAGATAGAAAGAATAGGTAAACTGACTCAACAATAAAGTAGAAGATAGGCCCTTCACAGAGGGAAGCATGGACTACTATTTTTGTGCTAGAGCTTTTCATTTTGAAAACAAGAAACAATTTTGTCAATGGTAGTAATAAATCATATGTGTTATGTATAAGATATCTTATAAGTTGCAAGCCTCATGCATAGTATACCAATAGTGCTCGCACCTTGTCCTAATTAGCTTGGATTAACATGGATTATCATTGCATAGCATATGTTTCAACCAAATGTCACAAAGGGGTACCTCTATGCCGCCTGTACAAAGGTCTAAGGAGAAAGCTCGCATTGGATTTCTCGCTTTTGATTATTCTCAACTTAGACATCCATACCGGGACAACATAGACAACAGATAATGGACTCCACTTTAATGCATAAGCATTCAACAACAGTTAAAATTCTCATAAGAGATTGAGGATTAATTGTCCAAACTGAAACTTCCACCATGGATCATGGCTTTAGTTAGCGGCCCAATGTTCTTCTCTAACAATATGCATACTCAAACCATTTGATCATGAAAATCTCCCTTACTTCAGACAAGACGAACATGCATAGCAACTCACATGATATTCAACGAAGGTAAAAGTTGATGGCGTCCCCAGAAACATGGTTACCGCTCAACAAGCAACTTATTAAGAAATAAGACACATAAGTACATATTCTTCACCACAATAGTTTTTAAGGCTATTTTTCCCATGAGCTATATATTGCAAAGACAAAGGATAGAATTTTAAAGGTAGCACTCAAGTAATGTACTTTGGAATGGCAGAGAAATACCATGTAGTAGGTAGGTATGGTGGACACAAATGGCATAGTTTTTGGCTCAAGGATTTGGATGCACGAGAAGAATTCCTCTCAATACAAGGCTAGGCTAGCAAGGTTGTTTGAAGCAAACTCAAGTATAAAAGGTGCAGCAAAGCTCACATATGAACATATTGTAAGTATTATAAGACTTTACATTGTCTCCTTGTTGTTCAAACACCTTAACCAGAAAATATCTAGACTCTAGAGACCAATCATGCAAACCAAATTTTAACAAGCTCTATGTAGTTCTTCATTAATGGGTGCAAAGTACATGATGCAAGAGCTTAAGCATGATCTATATGAGCACAACAATTGCCAAGTATCTCATTATTCAAGACATTATACCATTTACCACATGCAGCATTTTCTGTTTCCAACCATATATCAATGAATGAAGTAGTTCAACCTTCGCAATGAACATTAAGAATAAAGCTAAGAACACATGTGTTCATATGCAACAGCGGGCGTGTCTCTCTCCCAAACAAGGAATGCTAGGATCCGAATTTATTCAAACAAAAACAAAAATAAAACAAACAGACGCTCCAAGTAAAGCACATAAGATGTGACGGAATAAAAATATAGTTTCACTAGAGGTGACCTGATAAGTTGTCGATGAAGAAGGGATGCCTTGGGCATCCCCAAGCTTAGATGCTTGAGTCTTCTTAAAATATGCAGGGATGAACCACGGGGGCATCCCCAAGCTTAGACTTTTCACTCTTCTTGATCATATTGTATCGTCCTCCTCTCTTGACCCTTGTAAACTTCCTCCACACCAAACTCAAAACAATCTCATTAGAGGGTTAGTGCATAATTGAAAATTCATATATTCAGAGGTGACATAATCATTCTTAACACTTCTGGACATTGCACAAAGCTACTGAAAGTTAATGGAACAAAGAAATCCATCAAACATAGCAAAACAGTCAATGCGAAATAAAAGGCAGAATCTGTCAAAACAGAACAGTCCGTAAAGACGAATTTTTTAGAGGCACCAGACTTGCTCAGATGAAAATGCCCAAATTGAATGAAAGTTGCGTACATATCTGTGGATCACGCACGTACATTGGCAGATTTTTCTAAATTTTCTACAGACGGGGCGGCTCAATTTCGTGACAGCAAGAAATCTGTTCCTGCGCAGTAATCCAAATCTAGTATTGACTTTACTATCAAAGACTTTACTTGGCACAACAATGTAATAAAATAAAGATAAGGAGAGGTTGCTACAGTAGTAACAACTTCCAAGACTCAAATATAAAACAAAAGTGCAGAAGTAAAATAATGGGTTGTCTCCCATAAGCGCTTTTCTTTAACGCCTTTCAGCTAGGCGCAGAAAGTGTGAATCAAGTATTATCAAGAGACGAAGCATCAACATCATAATTTATTCTAATAATAGAATCATAAGGTAGCTTCATTCTCTTTCTAGGGAAGTGTTCCATACCTTTCTTGAGAGTAAATTGATATTTAATATTACCTTCCTTCATATCAATGGTAGCACCAACAGTTCGAAGAAAAGGTCTTCCCAATATAATGGGACAAGATGCATTGCATTCAATATCCAAGACAACAAAATCAACGGGGGCAAGATTATTGTTAACCATAATGCGAACATTATCAATCCTCCCCAAAGGTTTCTTTATAGCATTATCAGCGAGATTAACATCCAAATAACAATTTTTCAATGGTGGCAAGTCAAGCATATCATAGATTTTCTTGGGCATAACAGAAATACTTGCACCAAGATCACATAAAGCATTACAATCAAAATCATTGACCCTCATCTTAATGATAGGCTCCCAACCATCTTCTAACTTCCTAGGAATAGAGGTTTCAAGTTTTAGTTTCTCTCTCTGGCTTTTATGAGAGCATTTGTAATATGTTTTGTAAAGGCCAAATTTATAGCACTAGCATCGGGACTTTTAGCAAGTTTTTGTAAGAACTTTATAACTTCAGAGATGTGACAATCATAAAAATCTAAACCATTATGATCTACAGCAATGGAATCATTGTCCCCAACATTTTGAAAAATTTCAGCAGTTTTATCACAAACAGTTTCAGCAGTTTCAGGTAATTTTGCACGCTTTGCACTAGGAGTAGAGACATTGCCAACACCAATTATTTTACCATTGATAGTAGGAGGTGTAGCAACATGTGAAGCATTATCATTACTAGTGGTGGTAATAGTCCAAACTTTAGCTACATTATTCTCTTTAGCTAGTTTTTCATTTTCTTGTCTTCCCCACCTAGCATGCAATTCAGCCATCAATCTAATATTTTCATTAATTCGAACTTGGATGGCATTTGCTGTAGTAACAATTTTATTTTCATTATCCTCAGGTTTAGCAGCCATTTTATTAATTAAAGAAGATTGTGACGCAGACATGTATGAGATTCGATTTTCAGCATTTGAAAGCTTAGTTTGCAAACCAGAAATCTCCATATTTAAATTTTCAAGTTGATTTCCTATATTTTTCAACAAGGCGGATTGTTCATTCATAGTTTTAGTAAACAATTGATTTTGCTCATATTGTGATTGCATAAAGCTCTTAGTAGTTCTTTCAATTTCTAACATCTTTCCCTCATTAGGCGAAACAGGTCTACTATAAGAATTACCATAACCATTACCATTATTAGAAGGATATGGCCTATAGTTGTTACCAGAATTATTCCTATAAGCATTGTTGTTGAAATTATTACTTTTAATGAAATTCACATCAACATGTTCTTCTTGGGCAACCAATGAAGCTAAAGGAACATTATTAGGATCAACATTAGATCTACCATTCACAAGCATAGACATAATAGCATCAATCTTATCACTCAAGGAAGAGGTTTCTTCAACAGAATTTACCTTCTTACCTTGTGGAGCTCTTTCCGTGTGCCATTCAGAGTAATTTATCATCATATTATCAAGAAGCTTTGTTGCTGCCCCCAAAGTGATGGACATAAAGGTACCTCCAGCAGCTGAATCCAATAGGTTCCGCGAAGAAAAATTCAGTCCTGCATAAAAGGTTTGGATGATCATCCAAGTAGTCAGTCCATGGGTAGGGCAATTCTTTACCAAAGATTTCATTCTCTCCCATGCTTGAGCAACATGTTCATTATCTAATTGCTTGAAATTCATTATGCTACTTCTCAAAGATATAATTTTAGCGGGAGGATAATATCTACCAATAAAAGCATCCTTACATTTAGCCCATGAATCAATACTATTTCTAGGCAGAGATAGCAACCAATCTTTAGCTCTTCCTCTTAAGGAGAAAGGAAACAATTTTAATTTTATAATGTCACCATCTACATCCTTATACTTTTGCATTTCACATAGTTCAAAAAAATTATTAAGATGGGCAGCAGCATCATCAGAACTAACACCAGAAAATTGGTCTCTCATAACAAGATTTAGTAAAGCAGGTTTAATTTCAAAGAATTCTGCTGTAGTAGCAGGTGGAGCAATAGGTGTGCATAAGAAATCATTATTATTTGTGCTAGTGAAATCACACAATTTAGTATTCTCAACAGTACCCATTTTAGCAGTAGTAAATAAAGTAAACTAAATAAAGTAAATGCAAGTAACTAATTTTTTTGTGTTTTTGATATGGAGAACAAGACAGTAAATAAAGTAAAACTAGCAACTAATTTTTTTGTGTTTTTGATATAAGAGCAAACAAAGCAGTAAATAAAATAAAACAAAGCAAGACAAAAACAAAGTAAAGAGATTGGATGTGGGAGACTCCCCTTGCAGCGTGTCTTGATCTCCCCGGCAACGGCGCCAGAAAACAGTTGCTGGCGTGTAGTTGACGTGGGAGTTAGAAATCTTTATGGTGTAACTTTTCTTCAGTTCCCCGACAACGGCGCCATAAAACAGTCTTGATACGCGTAAAGCACACGCCCGTTGGGAACCCCAAGAGGAAGGTGTGATGCGTACAGCAGCAAGTTTTCCCTCAGTAAGAAACCAAGGTTATCGAACCAGTAGGAGTCAAGGAAAACGTGAAGGTTGTTGGTGGCGGAGTGTAGTGCGGCGCAACACCAGCGATTCCGGCGCCAACGTGGAACCTGCACAACACAATCAAAGTACTTTGCCCCAACATAATAGTGAGGTTGTCAATCTCACTGGCTTGCTGTAAACAAAGGATTAGATGTATAGTGTGGATGATGATGATTGTTTGCGAAGAACAGTAAAGAACAATTGCAGTAGATTGTATTTCAGATGTAAAGAATTGGACCGGGGTCCACAGTTCACTAGTGGTGTCTCTCCCATAAGATGAATGCATGTTGGGTGAACAAATTACAGTTGGGCAATTGACAAATAAAGAAGGCATAACAATGCACATACATATATCATGATGAGTACTATGAGATTTAATCAGGGCATTACGACAAAGTACATAGACCGCTATCCAGCATGCATCTATGCCTAAAAAGTCCACTTTCAGGTTATCATCCGAACCCCTTCCAGTATTAAGTTGCAAACAACAGACAATTGCATTAAGTATGGTGCGTAATGTAATCAACACAAATATCCTTAGACAAAGCATCGATGTTTTATCCCTAGTGGCAACAACACATCCACAACCTTAGAGGTTGCTGTCACTCCCCCAGATTCAATGGAGGCATGAACCCACTATCGAGCATAAATACTCCCTCTTGGAGGTACAAGTATCAACTTGGCCAGAGCCTCTACTAGCAACGGAGAGCATGCAAGAACATAAACAACACATATATGATAGATTGATAATCAACTTGACATAGTATTCAATATTCATCGGATCCCAACAAACACAACATGTAGCATTACAAATAGATGATCTTGATCATGATAGGCAGCTCACAAGATCTAACATGATAGCACATGTAACATCCCAAGTTTTCAAAATTTAAAAACATCATGCATCCATATCATTCATGCATTGAAAGTCAAATAAAAACAAACAAAACCCAAATTAGGTCAAAACCCTAATAAATCAACCCTAGTTGTATTATGTTGCAAATAGCCTAAGTGCTAAAATTATTTTATTTAATTTTTCAAATGAACCTTTTATTGTATCTTTTAGTCCTAAAACACTCCTCTGCATTTTATTAAAATTTTAAAACAAGTTTGAACTCATTCAGAGTTGTGAATCAAAAGTTATAAAAGAAAACAGAAAAGAAAAAGAGAAAAGAAAAAAATGAAACGGACCGGCCAAACTGGGCCGACCCAGTCCGACCGAAGCGGACAGCAGCTGGGCCGACCCAGCCAGCACGGCCAGGCCGCGCGCCCCTGCCACCGGGCCCCACCTCCGCGGGCCCCACCACGAGGTCGTCCCCAACCTCCCGCGCGCAGCACCACCTCCCCACGTCGCCACGGCAACCGCCGGCCGCCTCGCCCCACGACGCCCACGCGCCCCTCTCCCTCGGCCGAACCCCTCCCTTAAATCCCCCGGCCCCTCTCTCTTTTCCCCCTTTTTTCTCTCTCTCTCTCACGCCGCCCGGCCGCCTCAATTGCACGCTGGAGCAGCGCCTACCGCCGCCGCCTCCAGCCGTTCGCCGCAGCCACCCGAGGTAGCAGAACGCCGCGCCGACGCCACTGGACGCCTCGTCTCGGCCGGACGCTCCTCGTCTGCTCTTTTCCCGCCGTCGGAGATGCCAGAAACACCGGCGACCACCGCGTCCGAACCGCCCGCCGCCGTCTTCCCCACCTCCGGCCGGCCACTGTGAGCATCTCCCCTTTTTCCCCCCCTTTTTTTTTTCTCGCGTCGGCCGTCGGATCTAGATCCTGTAGACGTGATTTATTCCCTTTAACCGAAACGGTACGCCCACGTGGCAATCCCAGTCAGCATCCCCGGCACAATCACCTACAGCCACGTAGCGGTACAGTCAGCCTAGTCAAACTTAGTCAAAATCCGAATTTCAATTCTGTTTCAAATTCCAGATTTGTGTCCCAACTTGTAAAATCTATATAAAATCAACCGTAGACCCAAATTTTACAAACTTTATACCGTTGGAAAGCTTGAAACCTGTAGAACACAACCATGCAAATATACGGTATATGTTCTGTGATTAATTTTGCACCATAATGCAAAACAGAGAATCAACCCTTTGACACTATAAAAATTGTGTAAATTAATACAGTAGGCCAAAATTTACAAATTTGTAGTCTCTGGAATCCTTAGAACATATAGATCATCATGGAACCAGAGTTGACCTAATTTGATACATGCACAAACTTGCTTTTGCAAATATGCTCAAATTAGTAATCTGATAATAATTCAAATTCTATAAACTATTTTTGAATGAATCCAATTGCTATGATCTTGTATTACTGTACCCTATCCAGTGATGTTGGGTTAAGATTTTTTTACAAAACATAAACACTGCAGTACCTATTTTAGTTGATGTATATGCATTGTTAACTGGTTAATAGCGCTATAAAAAAAACTTTAATAAAATAAATACAACAGAGATCATTACCAACATTCTAAATACCAGAGGACACTTAATATAACATTTTCACATCATACCTATGTGTGTAATTAAACGATGCATATCATGCATGCATACATGTCTATGGTTGTGCATTCAGAATGTTGTGTTTATTTGGCTCCTGTTTGTCTTGTTTAGATTGTGAGGAGGACCAGGGTCTTGCTTGTGATTGCTGTGATTGTTCAGGTTGCTTTGACCAAGGCAAGTGACACTCATCTTCTCACCCAGTTTTATTCAATGCATTAGTGATTTTCTAGTAGTATGCATGATAGGTTGTTATTTGTTTTTCAAAGTGAATGCAATGCTAGAATTCCTAGTAGTGGATAGCCACCCTGAGCCCCCTGCTAGGTAAATGCTTTGCCGCACCTGGCTACTATCAAAATTACCGCCGCTCTTGTATTTGTTTGGTGGTTTACAAAAGTTTACAAAACTTTGAAAACTAACAACCTTAATGCACACCTGGGTGGATTGGCTGATTGGTGGGCGGCTACTCAGGGCCACATTGTGGTTGTCTTCGCCTGAGGGTGCGCATTGTTGAGTGGCTACTCAGGGCCACATTGTGGTTGTCTTCGCCTGAGGGTGCGCATTATTGCGTGGCTACTCAGGGCCACATTGTGGTTGTCTTCGCCTGAGGGTGCACTTGTGGATCGCCACCCAGGAACAAAGAGATTTGTAGGTCTTCACTGTTTTAGATAGCTTCCAGTGCAGCCTTATGGTATATGGCTCTGCCAAGATTCTTAAGTTGTGGAGGTTCATCCTGTTGTCGGATTAGAGGGTGGTTGCAGAAATGCAAGAGAAACGGGTCTGGCTAGTATGGGTGAACTTCTCTTCCCAAAGGTCTTGTCTCATCTTACTCTTGGGTAGGATGGGTCTTAAGGTGAAAGTGCACAACCTCTCGAGAGTTAAATCTAAGATCTTAGCCGTGTCCCCGGTCATGGACAATTTGAGCTGCTAGGCAGGGATTGTACTGAAGAATCTCAACACCCCTTTTGTTTTCTAAAGTAAATTAAAAAGCGTAGAAACTCTTCATGGTGTGTCATGGTGAGCCCTCTGAACACCCATGAATGGATTTCAAAGTTACCCAAATAAACTTCGTGGTGTGTCATGGTGCGCCCTCTGAACACCCACGATGAATTTCAAAGATTTCAAATGTTTTATCAAATATAGGACAAAACTGGCTTTATGCAAATAGCCTAGCTCCACCAGCCAAATTCACGTAGTTAGTCTTTTCAAAACTGCCACCAAATAAGTGTCATTTGCCAGTACATCATTGTACTGACCTCCATTCGTGGGGCTGCATATTCAAACGTGCAGGTCGCTCTGATGAAGGTTACTGATAGGATCTCGAGTCTACATTCCAACATGTCTGCCTGTGGCGCATGATGAAGATGGAGGCTCCATGCTACTTTATTTCCGCTGTGATAGATATTTGAACTTTATTTGAATGCTAGTCATTTGGACTATGCAAGTTGTATTTCCCTTAATTGCCGTACCGGATCATTACGTTGTAATGTTGATACTATTGCTATGAATGCTATATTTTGTACTGTGGTGCTATCAGTGATCCAGGGAGTAGCACTGAACACAGGTGTTCTACCTTTGTTAAAAGGTAGGACGTTACAAAATGGTATCAGAGCATAGTGTTGCCTGTAGGATCGAGACCCTAGGTTTGGATTAGAAATAGGAAGACCCTACGATGAAAAATCTATCTAATCTTGAATTCCAAAAAAAGTGTGCTTTATGAACTTCTAGTACTCTTATCTATTCCATCTTCAAAAATGTTTTCCCTCTTGCCTTAGATGACCTACCCCAAGAAAAACCATCAAGGAAGAAGAGGAAGATGAGAAAGTAGCCATATTCTTTAGTTTGCTGTGGAACAGTCAAGAGACACTAGTTGGCCCCTTTTTAATCATATGTATTCAGTTACGCTCATTTGTATTGTCCTACACTTGATGTATGGCAGTACCCACGTTTTATTCGTATTCCCAAAAATATTTTGTTTTAAATGAATGTTGTTGTGTTGCTTTATTAGTGTGTTTTTATGGATTGTTTATTGTATGACTTGTTTGTGCATGGGTAGGAGATTTTATTCCCTAGATCTATCTATCTTGCTTCTCATCTATGCTAAAACAACCACAAATGCCGCCAAGACATGATCCAACCCAATCAGTAATTTTGGAATCCCAAGGTGTGGATGTTGTCTTGAGAATGGACTGGATGACTATCTATAAAGGAGACATAGATTGTGTTAGTAAATCAATCACACTCAATACCCCTGAAGGAAAAAAGGTTTCGATTCAAATCCCAATTGAATGTTGGAGATATTAGGCTGAACTATCTTAAGGGGATTAGCTGAACCACCTTAAGGAGGTTAGCCTAGACCAAGTGGCTATTGTAAGAGAATACCCAGATGTTTTTCCAGAGGAATTACCAGGAATGCCACCAGATAGAGATGTGGAGTTTCTGATTGACTTGCTTCCGGGCACGGGCCCTATAGCAAAGAGACCTTATCCTATGTCCACTGATGAGTTGAAGGAACTCAAAAAGCAGCTTGAGGAGCAGCAACGCAAAGGATTTATCAGAGAGAGTTCATCCCCGTGGGGAGCCCCAGTTCTGTTTGTTATGAAGAAGGACAATAGTCAGCGTTTGGTGATGGATTATCGGTCGCTGAATGAAGTAACCATCAAAAACAAATACCCCCTACCGAGGATCAATGACTTGTTTGATCAGCTGGAAGGAGCAACTGTGTTTTCCAAGATCGATCTGCGTTCTGGATACTTTCAGCTTAAGATTAGAGAGCATGACATACCCAAGGCCGCTTTTGTCACTAGGTATGGCTCCTATGAGTATACGGTGATGCCCTTTGGCTTAACCAATGCACCCTCATACTTCATGAATATGATGAACAAAGTGTTCATGGAATTTCTTGATAAGTTTGTCGTGGTCTTCATTGACGACATACTAATCTATTCCAAGAGTGTTAAGGAACATGAGGAACACCTTCGCATTATTATGGAGAAGCTACGGGAACACAAGTTGTATGCGAAGTTCAGCAAATGTGAGTTCTGGCTGAGTGAAGTAGGATTTCTTGGCCACGTAGTATCCAAGGATGGGATTGCCGTTGACCCTTCAAAGGTGACTGCTGTGACAGAATGGGAAACTCCTAAAAACGTCGGAGAAATCCGTAGTTTCTTAGGTTTGGCAGGTTACTATAGGAGATTCATTGAGAATTTCTCAAAGATTGCAAAACCCATGACTGAATTGTTGAAGAAAGAAAAGAAGTATGAATGGACTGATGCTTGTGAAGCCAGCTTTCAAGAATTGAAGAAAAGATTAGTGTTTGCACCAGTGTTGTGTCTACCTGATCTAGAGAAAGAATTTCAAGTGTACTATGACGCATCTCGTCAAGGACTTGGAAGTGTGCTGATGCAAGGAGGCAAAGTAGCATCTTATGCCTCTCGACAGCTCAAGAAACATGAAGGCAACTACCCTACTCATGACTTAGAGTTAGCTTCAGTAGTGCATGCCTTGAAGACATGGAGACACTACCTGATGGGGAAGCGTTGTGAAGTATTCACCGATCACAAGAGTCTGAAGTACATTTTCACTCAGAAGGATCTGAACATGAGGCAGAGAAGATGGTTAGAGCTCATTAAGGATTACGACCTGAGTTTGCAATACCATCCCGGTAAAGCAAACGTAGTCGCTGATGCCCTGAGCCGTAAGACTTATGTGAATTGTATGTCAAGCAATGAGTTACCCAAGGATTTGTGTGAAGCATTTAGGGATCTCAGTTTGGAGGTTGTACCAGAAGGTTTTGTAGCGTCACTAGTAGTTCAACCAACATTAATGGATAAAATCCGAGAAACCCAGAAAGGAGATAAAGAAATAGAAGAAGTTAGAAGAGTCTTGAAGGAAGCATTGGCGGAAGGAAGAACAACAGAATTCCATGAAGATGAGCAAGGAACTGTTTGGTTTGGGAAACGTATCTGTGTACCCGAAGACCCCGATCTAAGGAAGTTGATTTTCCAAGAAGCCCATGAGTCTCCATATTCCATTCATCCTGGTAATACTAAGATGTATATGGATTTGAAGGAGAGATTTTGGTGGAATGGCTTGAAGAAGGACATTGCAGAGTACATAGCCAAATGTAACACATGTAGTAAGGTGAAAGCTCAACATCAGAAACTAGTAGGTTTGTTGCAACCGTTGAAAGTTCCAGATTGGAAATGGGATCAAATCGGTATGGACTTCATAACTGGATTACCTCGAACTAAATCCGGGTATGATTCAATTCGGGTTATAGTGGATCGTCTGACAAAGGTAGCACACTTTGTGCCAGTAAAGACCACTTATACTAGTGCTAAGCTAGCGGATATCTACATGAAGAGAATTGTGTGCCTCCATGGTGTACCCAAGAGTATCATCTCTGATAGAGGTACCCAATTTACCTCACATTTCTGGAAACAACTACATGAGTCCTTAGGAACCAGACTGGAGTTGAGTACAGCTTTTCACCCTCAAACAGATGGTCAAACCGAGAGAGTGAATCAGATCTTAGAGGACATGTTGAGAGCTTGTGCTCTAGATTATGGATCTAGTTGGGATGACAACCTACCATATGCAGAATTCTCTTACAACAACAGCTACCAAGTCAGTATTGAGATGTCACCATTTGAAGCCTTATATGAGAAAAAAATGCACCACACCACTACTGTAGAGTGGATTAGGAGAAAGAAGTTTGTTTGGACCTGACATTATTCAAGAAGTTGAAGAGAAGGTTAGACTGATCGAAGATAGACTGAAGATAGCACAATCCAGGCAGAAGAGCTATGCTGATAAAAAGCGCAGAGATGTTTCCTATGAAATAGGCGATAGAGTTTATCTTAGAGTATCACCCCTTCGAGGTGTCAAGAGATTTGGAATCAAAGGGAAATTAGCCCCGAGATTTATTGGACCTTTCAAAGTCTTATCTCGCAAAGGAGAAGTAGCCTATGAAATTGAGTTGTCTGAAGTTCTTTCAGCAGTGCACAATGTGTTCCATGTCAGCCAACTGAAGTAGTGTCATTCGGAGATGTCAGAAACACCATTGAAATATTCAGTATCCCTCGAGGAAGTTCATTTGGAAGTGACATGAACTATGAGGAGAAACCAATCAAGATCTTGGAAAGAGCTGAAAGGAATATGCGTACCAAGACTATCAAGTTCTGCAAAGTTCAGTGGAGTCACCATACTGAGGAAGAAGCAACTTGGGAGCGCGAAGACATTCTTCGAGAAGATCACCCTCACCTATTTGCTAGCCTTTCCGAAGCCCGGGGACGTGCTTCATCTTAAGGGGGTTAGTCTGTAACATCCCAAGTTTTCAAAATTTAAAAACATCATGCATCCATATCATTCATGCATTGAAAGTCAAATAAAAACAAACAAAACCCAAATTAGGTCAAAACCCTAATAAATCAACCCTAGTTGTATTATGTTGCAAATAGCCTAAGTGCTAAAATTATTTTATTTAATTTTTCAAATGAACCTTTTATTGTATCTTTTAGTCCTAAAACACTCCTCTGCATTTTATTAAAATTTTAAAACAAGTTTGAACTCATTCAGAGTTGTGAATCAAAAGTTATAAAAGAAAACAGAAAAGAAAAAGAGAAAAGAAAAAAATGAAACGGACCGGCCAAACTGGGCCGACCCAGTCCGACCGAAGCGGACAGCAGCTGGGCCGACCCAGCCAGCACGGCCAGGCCGCGCGCCCCTGCCACCGGGCCCCACCTCCACGGGCCCCACCACGAGGTCGTCCCCAACCTCCCGCGCGCAGCACCACCTCCCCACGTCGCCACGGCAACCGCCGGCCGCCTCGCCCCACGACGCCCACGCGCCCCTCTCCCTCGGCCGAACCCCTCCCTTAAATCCCCCGGCCCCTCTCTCTTTCCCCTTTTTCTCTCTCTCTCTCCACGCCGCCCGGCCGCCTCAGTGCACGCTGGAGCAGCGCCTACCGCCGCCGCCTCCAGCCGTTCGCCGCAGCCACCCGAGGTAGCAGAACGCCGCGCCGACGCCACTGGACGCCTCGTCTCGGCCGGACGCTCCTCGTCTGCTCTTTTCCCGCCGTCGGAGACGCCAGAAACACCGGCGACCACCGCGTCCGAACCGCCCGCCGCCGTCTTCCCCACCTCCGGCCGGCCACTGTGAGCATCTCCCCTTTTTCCCCCCTTTTTTTTCTCGCGTCGGCCGTCGGATCTAGATCCTGTAGACGTGATTTATTCCCTTTAACCGAAACGGTACGCCCACGTGGCAATCCCAGTCAGCATCCCCGGCACAATCACCTACAGCCACGTAGCGGTACAGTCAGCCTAGTCAAACTTAGTCAAAATCCGAATTTCAATTCTGTTTCAAATTCCAGATTTGTGTCCCAACTTGTAAAATCTATATAAAATCAACCGTAGACCCAAATTTTACAAACTTTATACCGTTGGAAAGCTTGAAACCTGTAGAACACAACCATGCAAATATACGGTATATGTTCTGTGATTAATTATGCACCATAATGCAAAACAGAGAATCAACCCTTTGACACTATAAAAATTGTGTAAATTAATACAGTAGGCCAAAATTTACAAATTTGTAGTCTCTGGAATCCTTAGAACATATAGATCATCATGGAACCAGAGTTGACCTAATTTGATACATGCACAAACTTGCTTTTGCAAATATGCTCAAATTAGTAATCTGATAATAATTCAAATTCTATAAACTATTTTTGAATGAATCCAATTGCTATGATCTTGTATTACTGTACCCTATCCAGTGATGTTGGGTTAAGATTTTTTTACAAAACATAAACACTGCAGTACCTATTTTAGTTGATGTATATGCATTGTTAACTGGTTAATAGCGCTATAAAAAAAACTTTAATAAAATAAATACAACAGAGATCATTACCAACATTCTAAATACCAGAGGACACTTAATATAACATTTTCACATCATACCTATGTGTGTAATTAAACGATGCATATCATGCATGCATACATGTCTATGGTTGTGCATTCAGAATGTTGTGTTTATTTGGCTCCTGTTTGTCTTGTTTAGATTGTGAGGAGGACCAGGGTCTTGCTTGTGATTGCTGTGATTGTTCAGGTTGCTTTGACCAAGGCAAGTGACACTCATCTTCTCACCCAGTTTTATTCAATGCATTAGTGATTTTCTAGTAGTATGCATGATAGGTTGTTATTTGTTTTTCAAAGTGAATGCAATGCTAGAATTCCTAGTAGTGGATAGCCACCCTGAGCCCCCTGCTAGGTAAATGCTTTGCCGCACCTGGCTACTATCAAAATTACCGCCGCTCTTGTATTTGTTTGGTGGTTTACAAAAGTTTACAAAACTTTGAAAACTAACAACCTTAATGCACACCTGGGTGGATTGGCTGATTGGTGGGCGGCTACTCAGGGCCACATTGTGGTTGTCTTCGCCTGAGGGTGCGCATTGTTGAGTGGCTACTCAGGGCCACATTGTGGTTGTCTTCGCCTGAGGGTGCGCATTATTGCGTGGCTACTCAGGGCCACATTGTGGTTGTCTTCGCCTGAGGGTGCACTTGTGGATCGCCACCCAGGAACAAAGAGATTTGTAGGTCTTCACTGTTTTAGATAGCTTCCAGTGCAGCCTTATGGTATATGGCTCTGCCAAGATTCTTAAGTTGTGGAGGTTCATCCTGTTGTCGGATTAGAGGGTGGTTGCAGAAATGCAAGAGAAACGGGTCTGGCTAGTATGGGTGAACTTCTCTTCCCAAAGGTCTTGTCTCATCTTACTCTTGGGTAGGATGGGTCTTAAGGTGAAAGTGCACAACCTCTCGAGAGTTAAATCTAAGATCTTAGCCGTGTCCCCGGTCATGGACAATTTGAGCTGCTAGGGCAGGATTGTATCTTGAAGAATCTCAACACCCCTTTTGTTTTCTAAAGTAAATTAAAAAGCGTAGAAACTCTTCATGGTGTGTCATGGTGAGCCCTCTGAACACCCATGAATGGATTTCAAAGTTACCCAAATAAACTTCGTGGTGTGTCATGGTGCGCCCTCTGAACACCCACGATGAATTTCAAAGATTTCAAATGTTTTATCAAATATAGGACAAAACTGGCTTTATGCAAATAGCCTAGCTCCACCAGCCAAATTCACGTAGTTAGTCTTTTCAAAACTGCCACCAAATAAGTGTCATTTGCCAGTACATCATTGTACTGACCTCCATTCGTGGGGCTGCATATTCAAACGTGCAGGTCGCTCTGATGAAGGTTACTGATAGGATCTCGAGTCTACATTCCAACATGTCTGCCTGTGGCGCATGATGAAGATGGAGGCTCCATGCTACTTTATTTCCGCTGTGATAGATATTTGAACTTTATTTGAATGCTAGTCATTTGGACTATGCAAGTTGTATTTCCCTTAATTGCCGTACCGGATCATTACGTTGTAATGTTGATACTATTGCTATGAATGCTATATTTTGTACTGTGGTGCTATCAGTGATCCAGGGAGTAGCACTGAACACAGGTGTTCTACCTTTGTTAAAAGGTAGGACGTTACAGCACAATGAGGAGAAGACAACCATCTAGCTACTGCTATGGACCCATAGTCCAGGGGTGGACTACTCACACATTGATCCGGAGGCGATCATGGTGATGAAGAGACCTCTGGGAGATGATTCCCCTCTCCGGCAGGGTGCCGAAGGCGATCTCCTGAATCCCCCGAGATGGGATTGGCGGCGGTGGCATCTCTGGAAGGTTTTCCGTATCGTGGCTCTCAGTACTGGGGTATTCGCGACGAAGGCTTTAAGTAGGCGGAAGGGCGGAGTCGGAGGAGTCACGGGGGCCCCACACGTCAGGGCCGCGCGGGCCTGATTGCGCGTAGTTGACACGTCCATTGGGAACCCCAAGAGGAAGGTGTGATGCGCACAACATCAAGTTTTCCCTCAGTAAGAAACCAAGGTTATCGAACCAGTAGGAGTCAAGAAGCACGTTGAAGGTTGATGGTGGCGGAGTGTAGTGCGGCGCAACACCAGGGATTCCGGCGCCAACGTGGAACCTGCACAACACAATCACAGTACTTTGCTCAACGTAACAGTGAGGTTGTCAATCTCACCGGCTTGCTGTAAACAAAGGATTAGATGTATAGTGTGGATGATGATGTTTGTTTGCGAAGAACAGTAAAGAACAATTGCAGTAGATTCTATTTCAGATGTAAAGAATAGGACCGGGGTCCACAGTTCACTAGTGGTGTCTCTCCCATAAGATAAACAGATGTTGGGTGAACAAATTACAGTTGGGCAATTGACAAATAAAGAAGGCATAACAATGCACATACATATATCATGATGAGTACTATGAGATTTAATCAGGGCATTACGACAAAGTACATAGACCGCTATCCAGCATGCATCTATGCCTAAAAAGTCCACCTTCAGGTTATCATCCGAACCCCCTCCAGTATTAAGTTGTAAACAACAGACAATTGCATTAAGTATGGTGCGTAATGTAATCAACACAAATATCCTTAGACAAAGCATTGATGTTTTATCCCTAGTGGCAACAGCACATCCACAACCTTAGAACTTTCTCACATCGTCCTGCATTTAATGGAGGCATGAACCCACTATCGAGCATAAATACTCCCTCTTGGAGTCACAAGTATCAACTTGGACAGAGCCTCTACTAGCAACGGAGAGCATGCAAGAACATAAATAACATATATGATAGATTGATAATCAACTTGACATAGTATTCAATATTCATCGGATCCCAACAAACACAACATGTAGCATTACAAATAGATGATCTTGATCATGATAGGCAGCTCACAAGATCTAACATGATAGCACAATGAGGAGAAGACAACCATCTAGCTACTGCTATGGACCCATAGTCCAGGGGTGGACTACTCACACATCGATCCGGAGGCGATCATGGCGATGAAGAGACCTTCGGGAGATGATTCCCCTCTCCGGCAGGGTGCCAGAGGCGATCTCCTGAATCCCCCGAGATGGGATTGGCGGCGGCGGCGTCTCTGGAAGGTTTTCCGTATCGTGGCTCTCGGTACTGGGGGTTTTGCGACGAAGGCTTTAAGTAGGCGGAAGGGCAGGTCAAGGGGCGTCACGAGGGGCCCACACAACAGGCCGGCGCGGCCAGGGCTTGGGCCGCGCCGCCCTAGTGTGTCGCCACCTCGTGGCCCCACTTCGTATCCTCTTCGGTGTTCTGGAAGCTTCGTGGAAAAATAGGACCCTGGGCGTTGATTTCGTCCAATTCCGAGAATATTTCCTTACTAGGATTTCTGAAACCAAAAACAACAGAAAAACAAAGAATCGGCTCTTCGGCATCTCGTCAATAGGTTAGTGCCGGAAAATGCATAAATATGACATATAATGTGTATAAAACATGTGAGTATCATCATAAAAGTAGCATGGAACATAAGAAATTATAGATACGTTTGAGACGTATCAAGCATCCCCAAGCTTAGTTCCTACTCACCCTCGAGTAGGTAAACGATAACAAAGATAATTTCTGAAGTGACATGCTATCATAATCTTGATCATACTATTGTAAAGCATATGAGATGAATGCAGCGATTCGAAGCAATGATGAAGATAATGAGTAAACAAATGAATCATATAGCAAAGACTTTTCATGAATAATACTTTCAAGACAAGCATCAATAAGACTTGCATAAGAGTTACTCATAAGCAATAAATTCTTAGTAGAAAGCTTTGAAACAACACAAAGGAAGATATAAGTTTCAGCGGTTGCTTTCAACTTCAACATGTATATCTCATGGATAATTGTCAACACAAAGCAATATAGCAAGTGCAATAGGTAAACATGTAAGAATCAATGCACACAGTTGATACAAGTGTTTGCTTCTGGGATAGAAAGAATAGGTAAACTGACTCAACAATAAAGTAAAAGAATGGCCCTTCGCAGAGGGAAGCATGTATTACTATTTTTGTGCTAGAGCTTTTCATTTTGAAAACATAGAAACAATTTTGTCAACGGTAGTAATAAAGCATATGTGTTATGTATAAGATATCTTATAAGTTGCAAGCCTCATGCATAGTATACCAATAGTGCTCGCACCTTGTCCTAATTAGCTTGGATTAACATGGATTATCATTGCATAGCATATGTTTCAACCAAGTGTCACAAAGGGGTACCTCTATGCCGCCTGTACAAAGGTCTAAGGAGAAAGCTCGCATTGGATTTCTCGCTTTTGATTATTCTCAACTTAGACATCCATACCGGGACAACATAGACAACAGATAATGGACTCCTCTTTAATGCATAAGCATTCAACAACAGATAATATTCTCATAAGAGATTGAGGATTAATTGTCCAAACTGAAACTTCCACAATGAATCATGGCTTTAGTTAGCGGCCCAATGTTCTTCTCTAAGAGTATGCATACTCAAACCATTTGATCATGAAAATCGCCCTTACTTCAGACAAGACGAACATGCATAGCAACTCACATGATATTCAACAAAGGTGTAATAGAGTTGATGGCGTCCCCAGAAGCATGGTTACCGCTCAACAAGCAACTTATTAAGAAATGAGACACATAAGTACATATTCTTCACCACAATAGTTTTTAAGGCTATTTTCCCATGAGCTATATATTGCAAAGAAAAAGAATAGAATTTTAAAGGTAGCACTCAAGTAATGTACTTTGGAATGGCGGAGAAATACCATGTGGTAGGTAGGTATGGTGGACACAAATGGCATAGTATTTGGCTCAAGGATTTGGATGCACGAGAAGAATTCCTCTCAATACAAGGCTAGGCTAGCAAGGTTGTTTGAAGCAAACATCAAGTGTAAAAGGTGCAGAAAAGCTCACATATGAACATATTGTAACTATTATAAGACTTTACATTGTCTCCTTGTTGTTCAAACACCTTAACCAGAAAATATCTAGACTCTAGAGATCAATCATGCAAACCAAATTTTAACAAGCTCTATGTAGTTCTTCATTAATGGGTACAAGGTACATGATGCAAGAGCTTAAACATGATCTATATGAGCACAACAATTGCCAAGTATCACATTATTCAAGATATTATACCATTTACCACATGCGGCATTTTCCGTTTCCAACCATATAACAATGAATGAAATAGTCCAACTTTCGCAATGAACATTAAAGATAAAGCTAAGAACATATGTGTTCATACGAAACAGCGGAGCGTGTCTCTCTCCCAAACAAAGAATGCTAGGATCCGATCTTATTCAAACAAAAACAAAAATAAAAACAAACAGACGCTCCAAGTAAAGCACATAAGATGTGACGGAATAAAAATATAGTTTCAATAGAGGTGACCTGATAAGTTGTCGATGAAGAAGGGATTCCTTGGGCATCCCCAAGCTTAGACGCTTGGGTCTTCTTAAAATATGCAGGGATGAACCACGGGGGCATCCCCAAGCTTAGACTTTTCACTCTTCTTGATCATATTGTATCATCCTCCTCTCTTGACCCTTGAAAACTTCCTCCACACCAAACTCAAAACAAACTCATTAGAGGGTCAGTGCATAATTCATATATTCAGAGGTGACATAATCATTCTTAACACTTCTGGACATTGCACAAAGCTACTGAAAGTTAATGGAACAAAGAAATCCATCAAACATAGCAAAACAGGCAATGCGAAATAAAAGGCAGAATCTGTCAAAACAGAACAGTCCGTAAAGATGAATTTTTTAGAGGCACCAGACTTGCTCAGATGAAAATGCCCAAACTGAATTAAAGTTGCGTACATATCTGAGGATCACGCACGTAAATTGGCAGATTTTTCTGAGTTACCTACAGAGAGGCATATTGAAATTTGTGACAGCAAGAAATCTATTTCTACGCAGTAATCCAAATCTAGTATTGACTTTACTATCAAAGACTTTACTTGGCACAACAATGCAATAAAATAAAGATAAGGAGAGGTTGATACAGTAGTAACAACTTCCAAGACTCAAATATAAAACAAAGTGCAGAAGTAAAATAATGGGTTGTCTCCCATACGCGCTTTTCTTTAACGCCTTTCAGCTAGGCGCAGAAAGTGTGTATCAAGTATTATCAAGAGACGAAGCATCAACATCATAATTTGTTCTAATAATAGAATCATAAGGTAACTTCATTCTCTTTCTAGGGAAGTGTTCCATACCTTTCTTGAGAGGAAATTGATATTTAATATTACCTTCCTTCATATCAATGGTAGCACCAACAGTTCGAAGAAAAGGTCTTCCCAATATAATGGGACAAGATGCATTGCATTCAATATCCAAGACAACAAAATCAACGGGGACAAGGTTATTTTAACCATAATACGAACATTATCAATCCTCCCCAAAGGTTTCTTTATAGCATTATCAGCAAGATTAACATCCAAATAACAATTTTTCAATGGTGGCAAGTCAAGCATATCATAGATTTTCTTAGGCATAACAGAAATACTTGCACCAAGATCACATAAATCATTACAATCAAAATCATTGACCCTCATCTTAATGATAGGCTCCCAACCATCTTCCAACTTCCTAGGAATAGAGGTTTCAAGTTTTAGTTTCTCTTCTCTAGCTTTTATGAGAGCATTTGTAATATGTTTTGTAAAGGCCAAATTTATAGCACTAGCATTGAGAATTTTAGCAAGTTTTTGTAAGAACTTTATAACTTTAGAGATGTGACAATCATCAAAATCTAAACCATTATGACCTACAGCAATCGGATCATTGTCCCCAACATTTTAAAAAATTTCAGCAGTTTTATCAGTTTCAGCAGTTTTAGTAGTTTCAGGCAATTTTGCACGCTTTGCACTAGGAGTAGAAATATTGCCAACACCAATTATTTTACCATTGATAGTAGGAGGTGTAGCAACATGTGAAGCATTAACATTACTAGTGGTGGTAATAGTCCAAACTTTAGCTACATTATTCTCTTTAGCTAGTTTTTCATTTTCTTCTCTTTCCCATCTAGCATGCAATTCAGCCATCAATCTAATATTCTCATTAATTCGAACTTGGATGGCATTTTCTGTAGTAACAATTTTATTTTCATTATCCTTATTAGGCATAACTTTCAATTTTAAAAGATCAACATCAGAAGCAAGTCTATCAACCTTAGAAGCAAGAATATCAATTTTATCAAGCTTTTCTTCAACAGATTTGTTAAAAGCAGTTTGTGTACTAATAAATTCTTTAAGCATGGATTCAAGACCATGGGGTACACTCCTATTATTGTTGTAAGAATTCCCATAAGAATTACCATAACCATTACCATTAGTAGCAGGATATGGCCTATAGTTGTTACCAGAATTATTCCTATAAGCATTGTTGTTGAAATTATTACTTTTAATGAAATTCACATCAACATGTTCTTCTTGGGCAACCAATGAAGCTAAAGGAACATTATTAGGATCAACATTAGATCTACCATTCACAAGCATAGACATAATAGCATCAATCTTATCACTCAAGGAGGAGGTTTCTTCCAGAATTTACCTTCTTACCTTGTGGAGCTCTTTCCATGTGCCATTCAGAGTAATTTATCATCATATCATCAAGAAGCTTTGTCGCCGCCCCCAAAGTGATGGACATAAAGGTACCTCCAGCAGCTGAATCCAATAGGTTCCGTGAAGAAAAATTCAGTCCTGCATAAAAGGTTTGGATGATCATCCAAGTAGTTAGTCCATGGGTTGGGCAATTCTTCACCAAAGATTTCATTCTCTCCCATGCTTGAGCAACATGTTCATTATCTAATTGCTTAAAATTCATTATGCTACTTCTCAAAGATATAATTTTAGCGGGAGGATAATATCTACCAATAAAAGCATCCTTACATTTAGTCCAAGAATCAATACTATTTCTAGGCAGAGATAGCAACCAATCTTTAGCTCTTCCTCTTAAGGAGAAAGGAAACAATTTTAATTTTATAATGTCACCATCTACATCCTTATACTTTTGCATTTCACATAGTTCAACAAAATTATTAAGATGGGCAGCAGCATCATCAGAACTAACACCAGAAAATTGCTCTCTTATAACAAGATTCAGTAAAGCAGGTTTAATTTCAAAGAATTCTGCTGTAGTAGCAGGTGGAGCAATAGGTGTGCATAAGAAATCATTATTATTTGTGCTAGTGAAGTCACACAACTTAGTATTCTCAACAGTACCCATTTTAGCAGTAGTAAATAAAGCAAACTAAATAAAGTAAATGCAAGTAGCTAATTTTTGTGTGTTTTCAATATGGAGAACAAGACAGTAAATAAAGTAAAACTAGCAACTAATTTTTTTGTATTTTTGATATAGAGCAAACAAAGCAGTAAATAAAGTAAAGTACAGCAAGACAAAAAAAAGTAAAGAGATTGGAAGTGGGAGACTCCCCTTGCAGCGTGTCTTGATTTCCCCGGCAACGGCGCCAAAAAAAGAGCTTGATTGCGCGTAGTTGACACGTCCGTTGGGAACCCCAAGAGGAAGGTGTGATGCGCACAGCAGCAAGTTTTCCCTCAGTAAGAAACCAAGGTTATCGAACCAGTAGGAGTCAAGAAGCACGTTGAAGGTTGATGGTGGCGGAGTGTAGTGCGGCGCAACACCAGGGATTCCGGTGCCAACGTGGAACCTGTACAACACAATCACAGTACTTTGCCCCAACGTAACAGTGTGGTTGTCAAGCTCACCGGCTTGCTGTAAACAAAGGATTAGATGTATAGTGTGGATGATGATGTTTGCTTGTGAAGAACAGTAAAGAACAATTGCAGTAGATTGTATTTCAGATGTAAAGAATAGGACCGGGGTCCACAGTTCACTAGTGGGGTCTCTCCCATAAGATAAACAGATGTTGGGTGAACAAATTACAGTTGGGCAATTGACAAATAAAGAAGGCAGACCAATGCACATACATATATCATGATGAGTACTATGAGATTAATCAGGGCATTACGACAAAGTACATAGACCGCTATCCAGCATGCATCTATGCCTAAAAAGTCCACCTTCAGGTTATCATCCGAACCCCCTCCAGTATTAAGTTGTAAACAACAGACAATTGCATTAAGTATGGTGCGTAATGTAATCAACACAAATATCCTTAGACAAAGCATCGATGTTTTATCCCTAGTGGCAACAACACATCCACAACCTTAGAACTTTTTGTCACTGTCCCAGATTTAATGGAGGCATGAACCCACTATCGAGCATAAATACTCCCTCTTGGAGTCACAAGTATCAACTTGGCCAGAGCCTCTACTAGCAACGGAGAGCATGCAAGAACATAAATAACATATATGATAGATTGATAATCAACTTGACATAGTATTCAATATTCATCGGATCCCAACAAACACAACATGTAGCATTACAAATAGATGATCTTGATCATGATAGGCAGCTCACAAGATCTAACATGATAGCACAATGAGGAGAAGACAACCATCTAGCTACTGCTATGGACCCATAGTCTAGGGGTGGACTACTCACACATCGATCCGGAGGCGATCATGGCGATGAAGAGACCTCCGGGAGATGATTCCCCTCTCCGGCAGGGTGCCGGAGGCGATCTCCTGAATCCCCCGAGATGGGATTGACGGCGGCGGCGTCTCTGGAAGGTTTTCCGTATCGTGGCTCTCGGTACTGGGGGTTTCGCGACGAAGGCTTTAAGTAGGCGGAAGGGCAGGTCAAGGGGCGTCACGAGAGGCCCACACAACAGGCCGGCGCGGCCAGGGCTTGGGCCGCACCGCCCTAGTGTGTCGCCACCTCGTGGCCCCACTTCATATCCTCTTCGGTCTTCTGGAAGCTTCGTGGAAAAATAGGACCCTGGGCGTTGATTTCATCCAATTCCGAGAATATTTCCTTACTAGGATTTCTGAAAGCAAAAACAGCAGAAAATAGCAACTGGCTCTTCGGCATCTCGTCAATAGGTTAGTGCCGGAAAATGCATAAATATGACATATAATGTGTATAAAACATGTGAGTATCATCATAAAAGTAGCATGGAACATAAGAAATTATAGATACGTTTGAGACGTATCAGGCCCCCCTAGGCCGCGCCGCCCTAGTGTGGCGGCGCCCCGTGGCCCCACTTCGTATCTCCCTCGGTCTTCTGGAAGCTTCGTGGAAAAATAAGACCCTGGGCGTTGATTTCGTCCAATTCCGAGAATATTTCCTTTGTAGGATTTCTGAAACCAAAAACAGCAGAAAACAGCAACTGGCTCTTCGGCATCTCGTCAATAGGTTAGTGCCAGAAAATGCATAAATATGACATATAATATGTATAAAACATGTGAGTATCATCATAAAAGTAGCATGGAACATAAGAAATTATAGATTCGTTTGAGACGTATCATCGGCGCACAAAAAATGGCTATTGCCGGCGCACTATAGCCCGCCGGTGGGAATAGGCCGGTGGTAATAGCTTATCGCCGGTGCACCAGTTGGTGCATCGACGGTAACTCGTGTTATCCCTGCCGCACCTGTCTAGTGCGCCGACGGTAAGTTATAAAAGAAAACAAAAAAAAAATCAAATCTAGATCTAGATCTAGCTCGTCAACCGCGGTTGTCGTCTGTGCGCCAGTGTAGGAGGTGCAGGAGGTTGCCGCGTCTGTGTAGGAGGAGGAGGAGGAGCCCATGCAGAGGTGGAGGGGGCCAAAAGACGTCGTGGCTGTCGGTGCAGGAGGAGGTCATGTGAATGAGTAGGTCGCCGGAGTAGCTCGCCACAGCAGCCGGAGAAGGCTGTCGGTGTAGAAGAGGAAGAGGAGGATGAGGAAAAGAGAAGGAATAGGGGAAAGTGAGGAGCACGGGCTGGTTTGGAGTATATATAGCATAGGTTACCGTCGGCGCACCAAATATGGTGGTGCGCCGGCAATAATTTTTCCCATTTTTTTTATCCAAATCTAAAACCTGAAAAAAAATCCTGTTTTTGTTTTGAATTTTCCGAGTCAAGTTTTTGTCCAAAGGACCGTAGGTACATTTTGATATAAAAAAGTTTTTCATCGGAGGTCGTATGCAACCAGAAATCCCGTTTTACCGAAAGATGAAGCGAGATTCATTTTTTAATTTTTTATTAAAACTAGATTACATAATACATGGGTAGTTCAAAGGATTTTATTTTTTGAATTTTATATCATTTTTTTATTTTTTCGAAAACTTAAACGATTGGGGGGTGTGTGGAGGGAAAATTGCATCTCCGCTTACAGAGGTGCGCCGGCAGTAAGATGGCCCCGATTTTCAACTTCGCCAATTTTCAACTTCGCCTGGAATCTGATTCACCCTTATCCTCGGCGCACTAATTTTTTTTTGCGCCGGCGGTATTGGGTCATCACCGGCACGACGGAACCAGTACTATTTAGCGTCGACGGACACCGTTTTTGGTGTGGCGACAATAATTTTTGCGGCTATAGGCCTTTTCCTAGTAGTGGGTAGGCCCTGGGATGCGAGCAGACGCATACGGGAGGACGCCGCGTGCCATCTACGACCACGCAAACCTGACCCAGATTTTGGGCCAGCTTTGCATCGTCCCGAACACCGTGACCATTCGCTTTTGGGTTGTGTCGCCACATTTTTGTCCGGCGCGGCCCATTAAAACGGGCGGGCGCAGGATGGATCGTCCCGTTGGAGATGGCCTAAGATCCTAGGGTTTTGTGCTCTTCCAAAACCTGAAAAAGTCCCGTTTCATTTTCAATTTTGGGGAATCTAAAAAATCGCTAAACAACTGAAGTCGGTTGAAATCGAATGTAACATTTTCATATAAAAAATATTCTCATTGAAAGTCGTATGCAATCAGAAAAGTCGTTTTACCGATACATAACGCAATTTTGCAAAAAACAAAGTATCAATTTTTTTTATTTTCTCTTGCAATTAGATGACATAACACATTGTGATCTCGAAGTATTTTATTTTTTGAAATTTCTAGCACTTTATTTTATTTTTTTAACTAAAAAGGCCCGCCTGGTAGCGACCTATGTGGATATACATCTAGCTCTAAACTTTGTCCACAAAAGAGTGTACTCCTACCTTTCAATGCACTTTAATTGCTTCTCTCATCACACATAAATCAAACCCAATAGTATTGATCACATGTTCTTTTTGTTTTCTACATTTACTTAGCTTACTGGAGGTGAAAAATTAAAGAAAAAAGATGCATGTTCAATGTACATTTATTTGTGGATGGATGGAGTATATTTTCACGCGGTGCGATCCGGCACGACCAACTGTATATCGATCAATCGCTGATTCGCTGGCACCGCACCACCGATCGGCGCGAGGCTGCCAAAAAATACACCAGTGCCGTACAGCCCCCACCACGCCACCACGACCCGATCCCATCGAATATGTGACACTTCACGAACCAGGTGACTCCCGATTTATGACAAAGCTGACCCGACGTCACCCATATGACGTCAGCGTCCGTCTTCCCTGTTGCGACACACAGACAAGGTCTCCTTTCGTCGGTCCCTCCTCCCAAAGTCGTTTCTTTTTTGAGAGCACGAGGTGCTTCTTTCTTTGTCTGACGGAAGACTCGAAGAGCGGGGAGGAGCAGCGTTACAGCTACTGCCGTCCTATTTTCTTACGGGAGACTGGGTCTGGGTCATGGTTTAAGGTACACGATCAACTAAATAATCTAGTATCCCCACTTGTCTTGACCAACGAGTTCTGTTCATAACCAGTGTCAACCCCATAGTAATTTCTTTTGATGCGAGGACCATGACTTGTATTTGTAGGTACACCGAATAATAATTTTCCTCCTGGAAAAAAACATTTTCGGCTACTAAACCATAGAAATGTGTCCTGATTCGCGCAAATTGTAGCATGGGTTGCAACTGAGATTTTTCCAGTTACATGTGAGGTTGCAACTGAAATTTTACCTTCGAAACATAACACCATCTAACTAAAAATTAAATTAGTTTTCAGTCGATCTAGAATTAGTTTTTTTTTTTCGATAAAGGATGCTTTAGAATTAGTACTAGCACCTTTCATTTATTTTCTCACTGCCGCTAGTAGTAATTACCAATTTTCCTTCTGCAGTACTGACACTGTTTAATTTTGCTCACGGGATGTCCAAAGTCTATGACGTTTCCATCACGAGGAGTGCGCAGCGGCCGCAGTGGCTGGTCAGTTTAAACAGTGAGACGTACGCCCGCGCTTTGCGGCTCACGACCACCGGCGTCGCCTATATATAAGCCCAACGTCTTCGATTGGTTCGATAGCCTCATTCATCGGTCCATCTCTCTGCCATTCCTGTCTCCCCTCTCTGTCTCCCCCGTACTGTCCACGACGATCGACCGGACGCCGGAGGCGATGGACACAACCGCATCGGTCAAGCAGGAAACCCAGCCGGCCTGCGACGGCGCGTCCACGACGTCGTCCCTGCCAGAGGTGCGGCCAGCTGCATCGTCCAAATTGGCTGTCGCCGGCGGCGCGGCCGAGGAGAGCGGCGATGGCGTCGGCGAGGACGAGCAGGTGGAGAGGTTCTACGCGCTGCTCGCCAACATCCGGGCCCTCAGGGACGTGTACGGCGCCGGCTGGTCGTCGAGGAAGCGGCCGAGGGTGGCGGAGCCGCCGTGGAGGCCCAGGTTCAGGATGGAGGACTTCCGGGAGGTGGACGACGCGGTGCCCACCAAGAAGGAGCGGAGGGACGACTGTGTGGAGCGGCAGCGGCCGGAGAGCGACGACGACGAGGACGCGGACCACGAAGGCGAGGTCGTCGAACAGAATGATCGGGTTTCCGCGTCGCAGTCCACGCGCGCGCGTACTGACTCAGCCTAGCTAGCTAGCCAGGTACTAATCGCATGGGGTGCACGATGTTTCGTTCTGAATGTGTCCACGGATGTAATCCATTTAACTCAGTTTGTCAGCTGCCACGTATTTCAAATTCCTTTTCCAGAGTGGACGAGTAAATTTGAACACTGTAGCATGGATAGAAAATTTAGTACCGCAATAGTGCAAGAGATTGCATCGGCTACCAATTTCGAGTCACACTATTGAAAAAAACTTATTACCTCGACATTTTGAGATTGTGACTCACGCGAACCATGGATTTGGCAAACATGGTTCACGCACAATCTATTCCCCTATCGTTCGTTTCACTGTCATGATGTAACATGTACACTTATAACTTTTGTTGAAAAAAAAAACGGTAGGAAAGCGAAGGCTGCATCTCAAAAATCATACTATCTCCGTTCCAAAATAAGTGATTTGGTTTTATCTAGATACACATGTATCTAGAAATGTATCTAGAAACAGATATTTTTTAATGTGTAGGTATATCCATATATTTACCGAAAATTAAGTCATTTATTTTTGAACCGAGAGAATATTTCAGTATCATGGCCGCATAAATTTCTCTTGCTCACACATAACACATATAGTTATTTTTACTCAACATAGATTTTATTTCAAGGAGTTAAACTATATTTGAACTATATCATGGTAAGCATTCATGATATCAACATATCACAAATCGGGACCAGCGGTGGTGGGCGTTGCCTCCTCTCTTCAATGAACATGCACAATGCAACACTCGACACGAGTACCGCTCGGATTTTGCTAGTGGTCTGTGTGACAACTATGGCGGCAGAGACCAGTGTTTGGTTGCTGTATGCAGGGCCGGGCCGGCAAAATATGGGGCCCTGTGCCAAATTTTAGAAGGGGCCCCATGTTTTTTTTTGGAAAATTAGAATTATAATTGTATGTGGATAATAATAATCGATTAATCTGTTGATGTTACTCATGCAAAATACTGGATAGTTGGTTAGCCGGGTCTGCCTTTTCTTTGTGCTGCAGGTTTTGGGATCGAAACTTCCTAAACGCATATTAATGCCGACTTGATCTATTTTAACTTGGCTTCAGGAGGTGGCGGGATTAATGGGTTGGCTTGGTTTAACAAAATTTGTGGGCCCTGTGTGATGGCACAGGTCGCACTCCCGCTCGCCCGGACCTGGCTGTATGATTTTCTGATCTCTATGGTCAACTTTGTTATTACGAAGTTGGAGTTATGGTCTCGTCATCTAGCTGGCGACTATGTCTGGTGATGGGACGTTCCATTGCGTTGGTTATCTTCAACATGAACCTTCCATGTTTCCCCTTTGTTGCTTGCAATCATACATTACCCAGTTTTTTGAGTGGGCGGTCGATCAGTTGTCATGGACTGGCATGGGCTTTGTATAACCACTACAATGTGGACTTAATTGTTAGGCTTAGGAGGTGGAGTCGAATGGCTGACTTGAGGAGGAGTTATGACCATGACACATGCAAGCAAGCTTGATGGTGAAATAGTTTTTGAGAAGTTATATTGGTAAGAAGATCAATTAGAGGGGCCTGCGTCTGTGTTATCATGTTTTGCATGTCCTAACGATTTTGACCCATTTTGTGCAAACATATCGGTAATTATCTTCTTAATTAATAGAATGAGATATTCGGTTCTGGTTAAAAGAAAAATCACCAATCTCACCTTTTATTTATTTGAGTTATGAGAATGTTAGAGGAATCATACTAGTATTTGAACACGTCCTCGCCATTTTGGATGAGGCCAAGTGGAAGGTCATGTAAATCCATGAAGTTGTGCAGGAAATGGGCCAAAGGCTATGGTAATATTGGGAATCATAAAAGGTGTTAGTATTTAAGTGTGAAACTACTTTTACCCTTTAAGCTCATGTCTATCTCTTTGTTTCTCGATGGGAGCGATCCATCTTTACCTTTTGTTGACACCTTAATATTGATTTCTTATCCCTAAATATGACGCGTACCCTTGCCATTTCTAAAAGTGGCCACCAACGTAATTTTGCGTGTACAAAGTGAAAATTACTCAAAAAATGATAGTCACAATATTTATATGGCTTGAGACGTGCTTGTGGGTAAATGCAAGAAATACACGCGAAACTTCATGTAATGAACTGCTGATATAATAATTAATACATTTCTCCTGTTTTTGAAAAGAATTACCCCCCACCCCCCATGTTCTTGCATAAGGACACTATCCCATTTTCCAGATACAAAGAAAACAAAATCAATTACTAATATCATGGTTAATTATGTGTAAAACTTCTCGTATTCTTTACTATTAAATGGGAGTTGGTTGTTTGACACTCAACGCACTTTGGTGATCGTCATTAAAACAATCTGGACCATCCAATTTAGTCTCAAAGCCTCCGCTTAAAATCCATCTGTTAATACATCTAAACAACATTTAAGAAAATACATTATGTATGAATCAATCAGGGATAGCCACAATCACGGGAAGTTAAAAATAACAAGGAAAGGAGACAGGGGTGGTACGTCGCATTATACTAACCTATTTCACGCACTTGCTAGGAATATATCAAATCAAATCATTTATTTCCCTATATTTCATCGGCATACTAAATTATCATATCAATTTATTAGTTTCTTACCTCTAATTTGTTATCATATTCCTTTCACGATTCCTTGCTCCGTCGGTCGATTCAACGGTACCACCTTGACGAGCCGACCACGGCGGAGAAGCTCGTGGCTCTGACCCTGCTCCCCAACGTGGACGGCGAGACGACAAGCGCCAAGGAGGAGCAGTCGACTGTCATGGTGGTTACGCCCACCGCGGGCTCAGCCCACGTCCTGCTCAGGTAGGCTCTAAGGGTCGACGACCACACGGCGTTGCCGATTCTAAGGTTTGAGCAGCTTCTTCTTGTTTTCAGTCTGGATTATATAGTTATGTTGTCTTAGTAGTGAAATAATTATCGTTTTAACTGCTTCTAATGCATGGCTTACAATTTTGTTCATAGGATGCACGATGTAGCACGCTAACTGATCAATGTTTGGCTTACGTGCAGGTTATTGTGAAGTGGATATAGCTTCTGACGTCAGCTGACACTGTGAAGCTTCTCATGTCCTTGATATTGCTTATGAAATCCGATTATGATAATCCTTTTGAGTCTCTGTTTTGTAAATTTATTATGAAAATGGCCAGAACATGTTAGGCAGCACAACACGGTTGTCATGAATACGTAATTATTTTTATTTCAGTTACATGTTTAGCTAAATTTATCATGAGCTACTTAAAGTCTCAAATACTTTTTATGCCGTTGTACTGTCATATTTTGACAGAGGCCTCATATCTGGGTTTTTTTATAAAAATAATCGGCATAGATTCTATACTGATCTGCTTGCTTCCATGGTTACAGACTTTTCGTAGTCGATCGACACATGATCAACATAGTATGTCAGGAGTCTTCTGCTGCTGCAATGATGTACATGTACTGTTATAAAGTAGCGCATACTCTTTTTATGTGAACTAAACTTCTCATACTCTGTCAAGTATGTTCATTTTTAGACAGTAATGTTACATGGTGCATTTCTTTTGAGCTGATTCATGCAAGAACATCAACCTTCGCATCGTCACTCAAAATGTCTACCTACCTAGAGATGGTAAGTTTCTTTCTGACAGAAAAAGTCGACCATACATAGCAGTGCAGACTTAAGTGTAATTCCAGCCTAACGAGTCCGACGAGGAAGAGGAAACACCCATGATAATCTATGAGGACATGATTATGATGAGGAAGACCTCCTCAGGTATCGCGTTACCCCCCACCCTGTAGGATAACGTTGCATAGAAAACAAAAATTTTCCTACCGCGAACACACAATCCAAGCCAAGATGCAATCTAGAAGACGGTAGCAACGAGGGGGTATCGAGTCTCACCCTTGAAGAGATTCCAAAGCCTACAAGAGGAGGCTCTTGTTGCTGCGGTAGACGTTCACTTGCCGCTTGCAAAAGCGCGTAGAAGATCTTGATCACGATCGGTTCCGGCGCCACGAACGGGCAGCACCTCCGTACTCGGTCACACGTTCGGTTGTTGATGAAGACGACGTCCACCTCCCGTTCCAGCGGGCAGCGGAAGTAGTAGCTCCTCTTGAATCCGACAGCATGACGGCGTGGTGTCAGTGTGTCAACACCCGGATTTTTAAGTCCAGATGCCTATTATGCCATTCCTCGCAATCCCAGGAATATTGTTTTTGCGAGACATAATAGATTGATATCACAACACATCATTCATTACATACCATAATCGTCTTACAAATAAAGGATCACATGATCCAGTCTCATTACAACATACGGGATCTAGAGATCCAAATATGAAACACATAGCGGAAGCGAAATAGTAGCGGTCTTGGTCCATCTATTCCACAGGCAACTGTTGACGTCAGGAGTGATCCTAGTTGTCGTAGACGTCCTGCTGTCCTTCTTCCGGGTTCTGGTACTCGTCTTCATAGTCTGGCCATTTGAATAGCCAGGGACACAGCCGTGAGTACTTCAAAGTACTCGCAAACTAATACTAAGGTAAAATACTATCAACTATAGTAAGGGGGTTCTAAGCTCTAGTTTCATTTGCATAAAGCCAGTTTTATTTCATAAGCACTTTTAATATTCAAAACTTCTTCATTTGCTAAACTCAAGTGGGAACATTAGTGTCATTCCCACAACTCAGTTGTGATTCAAAGTCAAAGTCACCTTTCAATTCAAAATCACAAGTCACCATTCATATTTTTAGAAAAGTTCTGATGACGGAACAGTATGGCCTTTCCAACTGTCCATAATCATGACGCGGCTATTCGAATAGGTTTAACTCTGCAGAGGTTGTACACTTGTGCCACAACAATTGCAATAGTTCGTCAGGTAATCGGCCCTGATTTATCGTACGCAGTACGCGAACTACCAATCCTAACCTTTCATTTACATACTCTAGTATAGGCACCTCTCCCCATGAGCTTGGCCTCCCAGTGAAGACACGCGGTCAGCCTGGGAACTGCACAGGGCTTGGGCCGGACATTCACCTCATTTCACGTCATTTCACATCACTTCACCAGTACGGAGGCAGCCTCGGCATAACCCCTATGACGCTTGTTCAGAGGGAACCCATACTAAAATACATAAGTTTCCAGCTAAGCCTTACCCAGATTCAGGTATTGTGGGGGTACTTGTAAAATTGGAATGGTATCGCATCCGAACCCAACCATCAGTGTTTTAGTAAAATTCACCAATTCATTCACCAGTCATATTCACCTTCAAAATCTTTCAATAGAATGACTCATCATTCCAAGGTTTTCAAAGTCATCCCATTTCACAAGTTCCCATCTAGAGTAGTCACTTCTAATTTAGCACTAGCACTAGTCATGAGGGGTGCTAACTAGCTTATAGCTTTCTAGGCTAAGTTTGATGCTCTTGTACTACTCCATAACTAAACCAAGTGACTCATAAATCAAAAGTACTTTGATAAAACAAAAGTAAATAAAGCTTGTAAAGTAAAACTGGGAAATAGGATCATAAGCATAAAGTAAATGGGGTAATGCCTTGCTCATGGTGAGCTTTGCGCTTTGCGAGGGTATTATCTTGCAAGAATATTAGCTTGCATTGGTAATAGCTTGCCTTGGTGGTTGAGGTGATCAAAGTGGTCTTCTTCTCCTTGAAAGTAGACTTCCTCCTCCTCTTGATACTCCTCGGTACTAGCGTCTAAAATACGAATACGAGGATACAATCACCAAACAATTCATTGGCTATTCCAAACCTCACATATATTCACACAAACTATTCTATTCACACAGTTAATACAATTTGGTGCATTGGTGGTCTTGCTTTGAGGAAGAATAATTTCCTCTCATTTTATATGTAAATGATAGTTTCCATATAGTTCTTGAGGAATAATTTCCTCTCATTGAATCTTCTTTAAGATTTAATTTCTCAAACCATCACTCATGAATTTATGTTGACCTAAGTCAACCATTCATCATCATCATTTGAGAAAATGATTTAAATGAGGTAGGGATACCTCATACCATTTAATAATGCCTATTATGATTTAAAATCTCCAAGTATTTCATGTGAGAGTATTTGACCAGGGGTTCAAACTTCATATGAAAGTACTTGGGACAAGATTTAAATGAAGTGAAACACCTCATATAATTTACACAAGTAAACTAGCATCACTCATTACTATTAAGTGGGTAAATGTGTTGTTTTCTTATTTAGGAAAAATAATTTCCTCTCATACTAATTAAGGTGTTACTTTTAATTACTTAGAGAAATAATTTCCTCTCATTATCTTATTAAGATTTAATTTCTCTCATGAACAATATATGACCTAGGTTTACCAAAGTCAACCTCTTCATACTTATCATTTGAGAAAATGATTTAAATGAGGTTCCATACCTCATGCAATTTAATCCTAGCATGGTAAAGGTTTAATATCATCAACAATTCATATGAGACCTAAATGACCGGAGTCTCTACCTCATGTAGAATTACTTGAGACAAAGATTTAAATGAGAGAACACTCCCATAAGATTTAATAATTTGTTGGAACAATTTAATTGCTACTATGGCACATTTAATATTCTTAAGTGAGCAAAAAATGAGACCAAGCAACCAGGGTCATCACACTACTTCATACAACTTGAGAAGATGATTTAAATGAGGTGCTACACCTCATAGATTTAAAATCTTAAATTTGGAAAAATTTAAATGGGCTAGTAATGGCTACATAGCCATTATTTGATTCTAACCCATGATCATATACAGTACCCATATCATATTTTTACATAATCAATTAGAGTATTTGAAAAGTGAAAAATGAGTGTTGGAATCAACTCAAAATCATTTATGGTTGATTTTTAATAATTGTTTGATGTTTGAAAAGCTACTGCTTTGTTATTTTTACTATTCAAATTCTACAGCATATTTTGATTTGAATCCAGTGTGGTTGGATGGGGCCTTTCATGAGCTTTCTAAATATATAAAATTTGTAAAATTTGGCTCAGTAGATTTGTCCCTATTAAATTTTGAAACTAGTATCAGATTGCAAATTAATTCTACTCTGGAAATTTTGAATTTAAACTGTGGGCTGGCGGGAAACGGTATTGGGCCAGAGAGAGGGAAAAAGGTTTGGGCCGGCCCAGCTAACGCTTCACACGCAGCGGGCCGTCTGACGGTGGCCCCCGCTTGTCAGCGGGCGCCCACAGGTGAACCGGTAAGGAGCGAGGATGGCCGTAGGATTAAAAGAGAATCGGGCGGCTCTGGGTCATCCTCGTCGGCGACGAGGCTCGCCGGAGAAGGAACCCTACTGGCGGCGAGGTGGGTCACGATAGGGGGCTTACCGGCGTCTAGGGAGTCCGGCGAGGCAGGCAAACGAACTGGTCGACGACGGCGAGGCCGATGATGGTCGAGGGAGAGCTTGGGGAGGATGCAATCGTCGGCGGCTTCTGCGGCGGTGCTGCGGAACTCCGGCTTGCAATTGGGCGGCTACGGCTCAAATTGAGGGGCGGCGCTGCTCGAGGAGGAGTTGTGAGGTGAGGGAGGAGAGTGGGTGTGCTTAAATCGTCCAAGGAGCGTCGGCATTTATAGGGGCGAGGCAAGGCCGAGGCGCGTGGAGCAAGTCAATGGTGACGACGACGATGGAGTGGCGGAGCGGTCCTGGCGATGACGCAGGTGGATGGGCGACGTCAGCGCGAGTGCAGGGGGCTTGATGGCGCAGGGAATGGGGGTCTGTGGCGATCGTCACCGTCCTCGCGTTCCTGTGCCTGTGGCGGAAGACGTCGATCGTGTCGTCGTGCACAGGGCTCGGGCGAGCCAATGGAGGTGTCTGGCAGGTTCCTGGCGTCATGGCGACTCTCCTGGCGGACGCTGATGGCGAGGCGAGGGCTGGGTCAATGGGGCATCGTGGCGCTCTGGCGCGCTCTGCGTCGCGACCATGCCGACCCTGGCGTCACTGGCTGACATGGGCGTGTCCTGTGCTGGCAGGTGCTGGTCTCTCCTTGGCTAGTGGCTGGTACCAGCAGGGTCAGTGAAGTGAGGGCAAGCTCCAGGACATGGTGGTGCCGGCTAGATGGGAGAGGAGAGGAGGTGAGCATGTGGAGTGACATGGTGGCCGGCATGATGGTGTTCTGGTCAAGCTGAGCAAGGTGCAGGGCTGGCAAGTGGTGGTACTGGTCCTGAGGGGTGAGGTGAAGTGCCAAGGCAGCAGAGAGGGGCAGAGATGGACTTGGTCCAACCAAAATCCTAGCATGGGCAAAAAAGTCGGTGCTGCCCACAAGGTGTTTGATGATATGGCCGAAAGAAAAATATTTTCAAATTTTGGAATTTCTTTTGGTGGATCTCATTCATATAATATTTGAAGTAGATTGGTGGTGGTGGTGGTCAATTTGGTGATGATTTGCAAGTTCTCAAAAAGTGGATCATCTTCTCTTTGTTTCAAAGTCCCCTCTTGTCAATCTTATTCTGGTCAACCTGGTCAACTTCAGCAGGGATGGTCAACATGAAAGTTGTTGACCTTGACATGGTCTTGGATGACATGGTCATAGTTGACCAAGTTTAGTTTAGGAAGATTCAAATGCAGGGGGGTAAAGTAGTGAAGATTTTTTAAATGGGTCATATGACCATTATCATATGTATGTCAAATTTGAAATTTCCCTTGATTTGAATCTGGTTTCTTTTATGCATTTGTGTTTGTTTTTGTTATATAAGAGTTTTAGAAACCATAAGTCAAGCAATGGTGGCCTTGGTTGAAGATTTGCAAATTTGGCTAAGTGTATGTGAGTGAATTTTGGGGATTTTCTCCTTATTTGATTTCTCCCCATTTGAGTTGACTTTTGTGGACTCTAATGTGGTTCTTATTTGTTTAGAAACATTTTCAAACCATTGAATCCATTTCAAAAGGTCTTGATCAAAGATTTGCAAAATTGGCCATAACACATAAGAGGTGAGGTTCAAATTTTATTATTTTTGTAAAATGTCCCTCTTGCTTCACTTGGACATGGGTTAGGGTTAATTTAGTGTTATATTAGGTTGAGAGATGGTTTCACACCATTTGGTCAAGGTTTAAAGTCATAGGGCAAAAATTGGTGAAATGGCTATGTGTCTCATATGCCTCTATGCATATGTTGCATTTGATTTTTGATTTGACTGTTCTTGGCCCATTTGATGTTGTTGAGTGTTGAAATGGTATATAGGGGTGATCCAACCATTCACCTCAAGTCCTAGGGTCAAGATCCTCAAATTCACAATTTTGCATTTTACTCTCATATGCCTCTATGGCATTTTTAGTTTCTTTTTATTTTCTTTGGTTTCAACTTGGAATTGGTTTGATAGGTACTAGGTAAGGTGTGTGAAGGTTTTTTCCAAACCTCTAAGCAAAGTAGAAAAGCTTAGGGTAAAGATTTATAAAAATAGCCATAGGCACATATACCTTTTTCTTATTTATTTTCCTTTTATTTTATTTTAGCTAGGGTGGTGAAAAGAGGGGTGAGGTTTAGGGTTTAAGATCACTTCAAATACTAATAACAAGCAATCATAGCAATAGCACCAGAATTAAGCAAGATCACTATGTATCAAACTTAAGTTAATAAAAGTTTTTGTTGGTTCCAAAATTTGGAACTAGGGAAATTCATTTGTTTTATTTTAAAAAAATTGGGATGTTACACGGTGGCGGTGGAGAACTCCGGCGGAGCTTCGCTAAAGCTACGCGGAAGATATGGAGGAGAGGGGGGCGGCTAGGGTTTAGGAGGGGGTGGCCGGCCTCAAGGGGGTGCGGCCAACTTGTGGCTTTGGTGTGGCCGGCCCCCTCCCCTATGCCCCTCATTATATAGGTGGAACCCCAAGTGTTGGTATCCAAGTCTTCGAATAAGACCCGAACCAAAAACCTTCCATATGGAGGGGAAACCTAGCCAAGCTAGGACTCCCACTTGAGGTGGGAGTTCCACCTCCCATATGGGGGGGTGGCCGGCCCCCTAAGGGGGAGTCCACTTGGGACTCCTCCCCCACTAGGGTTGGCCGGCCATGGAGGTGGAGTCCCATGTGGACTCCACCTTCCTTGGTGGTTTCTTCCGGACTTTTCTAGAACCTTCTAGAACTTTCCATAGAACCTTCCGCGACATTTTAATTCACATAAAATGACATCCTATATATGAATCTTATTCTCCGGACCATTCTGGAACTCCTCGTGATGTCCGGGATCTTATCCGGGACTCCGAACAAATATTCGAACTCCATTCCATATTCAAGTTCTACCATTTCAACATCCAACTTTAAGTGTGTCACCCTACGGTTCGTGAACTATGCGGACATGGTTGAGTACTCACTCCGACCAATAACCAATAGCGGGATCTGGAGATCCATAATGGCTCCCACATATTCAACGATGACTTTTAGTGATCGAATGAACCATTCACATACAATACCAATTCCCTTTGTCACGCGATATTTTACTTGTCCGCGGTTTGATCTTCGGTATCACTCTATACCTTGTTCAACCTCATCTCCTGACAAGTACTCTTTACTCGTACTGTGGTATGTGGTCTCTTATAAACTCATTCATATGCTTGCAAGACATTAGACGACATTCCACCGAGAGGGCCCAGAGAATATCTATCCGTCATCGGGATGGACAAATCCCACTGTTGATCCATATGCCTCAACTCATACTTTCCGGATACTTAATCCCACCTTTATAGCCACCCATTTACGCAAAGGGTGTTTGGTGTAATCAAAGTACCTTTCCGGTATAAGTGATTTACATGATCTCATGGTCATAAGGACTAGGTAACTATGTATCGAAAGCTTATAGCAAATAACTTAATGACGGGATCTTATGCTACGCTTAATTGGGTGTGTCCATTACATCATTCATATAATGATATAACCTTGTTATTAATAACATCCAATGTTCATGATTATGAAACTAATCATCCATTAATCAACAAGCTAGTTTAAGAGGCATACTAGGGACTTCTTGTTGTCTACATATCACACATGTACTAATGTTTCGGTTAATACAATTATAGCATGATATATAAACATTTATCATAAACATAAAGATATAAATAATAACCACTTTATTATTGCCTCTAGGGCATATCTCCTTCAGTCTCCCACTTGCACTAGAGTCAATAATCTAGATTACATTGTAATATAGCTAACACCCATGGCATTCTGGTGTTGGTCATGCTTTGCCCTAGGGAGAGCTTTAGTCAACGGATCTGCTACATTCAGATCAGTGTGTACTTTGCAAATCTTTACTTCTCCATCTTCGATGTATTCGCGAATCGAGTGGTAACGCAGCTTGATATGCTTCAGCCTCTTGTGTGACCTTGGCTCTTGTGCATTGGCGATGGCACCCATGTTATCACAGTAAATGATTAATGGGTCCAATGCACTAGGAACCACACCGAGCTCTACAATGAACCTCTTCATCCATACCGCTTCTGATGAAGCCTCTGAAGCCGCTATGTACTCTGATTCTGTTGAAGACTTCGCCACCGTGCACTGCTTCGAGCTTGCCCAGCCATCGCAACACCATTCAAGATAAACACGTACCTGCATTGTGACTTAGAGTCATCGTGATCGGTGTTCCAACTTGCATCGGTGTAACCACTTACAACGAGCTCTTGGTCACCTCCATAACAAAGAAACATATCCTTAGTTCTTTTCAAGTACTTCAGATATTCTTGACCGCTGTCCGATGTTCCATTCCTGGATCACTTTGATATCTGCTAGTCAAACTAACAGCATGTGCTATATCCGGTCTAGTACATAGCATGGCATACATGATAGATCCTACTGCCGAGGCATAGGGGATTTTACTCATCCTTTCTCTTTCTTCTGCCGTAGCCGGTCCTTGAGTCTTACTCAAGACTTTGCCTAGTAACATAGGTAAGAACCCTTTCTTACTTTCGTCCATTCTAAACTTCTTTAGAATCTTGTCCAGATATGTACTCTGTGATAGCCCTATTAGGCGTCTTGATCTATCTCTATAAATCTTGATGCCTAATATATACGATGCTTCACCAAGGTCTTTCATTGAAAAACTATTATTCAAATAACCTTTAACACTGCTTAATAGTTCTATATCATTCCCGATCAACAATATGTCATCTACATATAATATCAGGAATGCTACAGAGCTCCCACTCACTTTCTTGTAAATACAGGCCTCTCCATGACACTGTATAAACCCGAAGTCTTTGATCACCTTATCAAAGCGTCGGTTCCAACTTCTTGATGCTTGCTTCAGTCCATAGATTGAACGCTGAAGTTTGCATACTTTGTCAGCATCTTTAGGATCGACAAAACCTTTAGGTTGTACCATATACAACTCTTCCTCAATGTCTCCATTAAGGAACGTCGTTTTGACATCCATCTGCCAAATCTCATAATCGGAAAATGCAGCTATTGCTAACAAAATCCTTACAGATTTTAGCTTCGCTACAGGTGAGAAAGTCTCATCGTAGTCAACTCCTTAAATTTGTCGGAAACCCTTTGCGACAAGTCGAGCTTTATAGACAGTAATATTACCATCAGCATCTGTTTTTCTCTTGAAGATCCATTTATTCTCGACAGCCTTTCGGCTATCAGGTAAGTCTACCAAAGTCCATACATTGTTATCATACATGGATCCCATTTCGGATTTCATGGCTTCTTGCCATTTGTTGGAATCTGGGCTCATCATCGCTTCTTCATACGTCGCAGGGTCCTCATCATTGTTATCCACAATCATGACATTTAGACAAGGATCATACCAATCAGGAGTGGTACGTTCCCTTGTCGATCTGCGAGGTTCAGTAGTTTCCTCGTTCGAAGTTTCATGATCATTATCATTAGCTTCCTCTGTTGCCGGTGTAGGCGGTACTGCACAACTTCCCATCGCGCTACTCTGATCAACGAGTATAGATTCATCAATCTCATCGAGTTCTACTTTTCTTCCAGTCACTTCTTTAGTGAGAAATTCTTTCTCAAGAAAGGTTCCGTTCTTAGCAACAAAGATTTTGCCTTCGGATTTGTGATAGAAAGTATACCCTATAGTTTCCTTAGGGTATCCTATGAAGACGCATTTCTCCGCTTTGGGTTCTAGCTTGTCCGGTTGTAACTTCTTTACATAGGCTTCGCAACCCCAAACTTTCAGGAACGATAGCTTAGGTTTCTTATTAAACCATAGTTCATACGGTGTCGTTTCTACGGATTTTGATGGTGCTCTATTTAAAGTGAATGCGGCTGTCTCTAATGCATAACTCCAAAATGATAACGGCAAATCAGTAAGAGACATCATAGAACGAACCATATCTAAGAGAGTTCGATTACGACGTTCGGACACACCGTTTCGTTGAGGTGTTCCCGGCGGTGTCAATTGTGAAAGTATTCCGCATTTCTTTAAATGCATGCCAAACTCATAACTCAGATATTCACCTCCACGATCAGATCGTAGAAATTTGATCTTCTTGTTACGTTGATTTTCTACTTCACTTTGGAATTCCTTAAACTTCTCAAAAGTTTCGGATTTATGTTTCATGAAATAGATATACCCATATCTACTCAGATCATCTGTGAAGGTTAGAACATAACGATAACCACCGCGCGATGCTACGCTCATTGGTCCACACACATCGGTATGTATGATTTCCAATAAGTCAGTAGCTCGCTCCATCATACCAGAAAATGGAGTCTTTGTCATTTTTCCCATTAGACATGCTTCGCATCTATCAAGTGACTCAAAGTCAAGTGATTCAAGTAATCCATCAGTATGGAGTTGTAGGATAACGTTGCATAGAAAACAAAAAATTTCCTACCGCGAACACGCAATCCAAGCCAAGATGCAATCTAGAAGACGGTAGCAACGAGGGGGTATCGAGTCTCACCCTTGAAGAGATTCCAAAGCCTACAAGAGGAGGCTCTTGTTGCTGCGGTAGACGATCACTTGCCGCTTGCAAAAGCGCGTAGAAGATCTTGATCACGATCGGTTCCGGCGCCACGAACGGGCAGCACCTCCGTACTCGGTCACACGTTCGGTTGTTGATGAAGACGACGTCCACCTCCCCGTTCCAGCGGGCAGCGGAAGTAGTAGCTCCTCTTGAATCCGACAGCACGACGGCGTGGTGTCGGTGGCGGTGTAGAAGTCCGGCGGAGCTTCGCTAAGCTACGCGGGAAATATGAAGTGGAGGAGCAAAGCTAGGGTTTGGGAGGGGGTGGCCGGCCACTCAAGGGGGGCGGCCAAGCTATGGTCTTGGGGTGGCCGGCCCCCTCCCTTGGCCCCTCATTATATAGGTGGATCCCAAGTGTTGGTGTCCAAGTCTTCGAATAAGACCCGAAACCAAAACCTTCCATAGGAGGGGGCAAACCTAGCCCAACTAGGACTCCCACCCAAAGGTGGGATTCCCACCTCCCATGTGGGGGGTGGCCGGCCCCCTATGGTGGAGTCCACTTGGGACTCCACCCCCACTAGGGTTGGCCGGCCATGGAGGTGGAGTCCCTTGTGGACTCCACCTTCCTTGGTGGTTTCTTCCGGACTTTTCTAGAACCTTCTAGAACCTTCCATAGAACCTTCCGCGACATTTTATTTCACATAAAATGACATCCTATATATGAATCTTATTCTCCGGACCATTCCGGAACTCCTCGTGATGTCCGGGATCTCATCCGGGACTCCGAACAAATATTCGAACTCCATTCCATAATTCAAGTGCTACCATATCAACATCCAACTTTAAGTGTGTCACCCTACGGTTCGAGAACTATGCGGACATGGTTGAGTACTCACTCCGACCAATAACCAATAGCGGGATCTGGAGATCCATAATGGCTCCCACATATTCAACGATGACTTTAGTGATCGAATGAACCATTCACATAAATTACCAATTCCCTTTGTCTCACGATATTTTACTTGTCCGAGGTTTGATCTTCGGTATCACTCTATACCTTGTTCAACCTCGTCTCCTGACAAGTACTCTTTACTTGTACCGTGGTATGTGGTCTCTTATGAACTCTTTCATATGCTTGCAAGACATTAGACGACATTCCACCGAGAGGGCCCAGAGTATATCTATCCGTCATCGGGATGGACAAATCCCACTGTTGATCCATATGCCTCAACTCATACTTTCCGGATACTTAATCCCACCTTTATAGCCACCCATTTACGCAGTGGTGTTTGGTGTAATCAAAGTACCTTTCCGGTATAAGTGATTTACATGATCTCATGGTCATAAGGACTAGGTAACTATGTATCGAAAGCTTATAGCAAATAACTTAATGACGAGATCTTATGCTACGCTTAATTAGGTGTATCCATTATATCATTCACACAATGACATAACCTTGTTATTAATAACATCCAATGTTCATGATTATGAAACTAATCATCCATTAATCAACAAGCTAGTTTAAGAGGCATACTAGGGACTTCTTGTTTGTCTACATATCACACATGTACTAATGTTTCGGTTAATACAATTCTAGCATGATATATAAACATTTATCATAAACATAAAGATATAAATAATAACCACTTTATTATTGCCTCTAGGGCATATCTCCTTCAGTCTCCCACTTGCACTAGAGTCAATAATCTAGATTACATTGTAATATACCTAACACCCATGGCATTCTGGTGTTGGTCATGCTTTGCCCTAGGGAGAGCTTTAGTCAACGGATCTGCTACATTCAGATCAGTGTGTACTTTGCAAATCTTTACTTCTCCATCTTCGATGTACTCGCGAATCGAGTGATAACGCAGCTTGATATGCTTCAGCCTCTTGTGTGACCTTGGCTCTTGTGCATTGGCGATGGCACCCATGTTATCACAGTAAATGATTAATGGGTCCAATGCACTAGGAACCACACCGAGCTCTACAATGAACCTCTTCATCCATACCGCTTCTGATGAAGCCTCTGAAGCCGCTATGTACTCTGATTCTGTTGAAGACTTCGCCACCGTGCACCGCTTGAGCTTGCCCAGATTACCGCAGCACCATTCAATATAAACACGTACCTGCATTGTGACTTAGAGTCATCGGGATCAGTGTTCCAACTTGCATCGGTGTAACCATTTACAACGAGCTCTTGGTCACCTCCATAACAAAGAAACATATCCTTAGTTCTTTTCAAGTACTTCAGATATTCTTGACCGCTGTCCAGTTGTTCCATTCCCTGGATCACTTTGATATCTGCTAGTCAAACTAACAAAGATGTGCTATATCCGGTCTAGTACATAGCATGGCATACATGATAGATCCTACTGCCGAGGCATAGGGGATGTTACACATCCTTTCTCTTTCTTCTGCCGTAGCCGGTCCTTGAGTTTTACTCAATACCTTGCCTATAACATAGGTAAGAACCCTTTCTTACTTTCGTCCATTCTAAACTTCTTTAGAATCTTGTCCAGATATGTACTGTGATAGCCCTATTAGGCGTCTTGATCTATCTCTATAAATCTTGATGCCTAATATATACGATGCTTCACCAAGGTCTTTCATTGAAAAACTATTATTCAAATAACCCTTAACATCGCTTAATAGTTCTATATCATTCCCGATCAATAATATGTCATCTACATATAATATCAGGAATGCTACAGAGCTCCCACTCACTTTCTTGTAAATACAGGCCTCTCCATGACATCGTATAAACCCGAAGTCTTTGATCACCTTATCAAAGCGTCGGTTCCAACTTCTTGATGCTTGCTTCAGTCCATAGATTGAACGCTGAAGTTTGCATACTTTGTCGCATTTTTAGGATCGACAAAACCTTTGGGTTGTACCATATACAACTCTTCCTCAATGTCTCCATTAAGGAACGCCGTTTTGACATCCATCTCGCCAAATCTCATAATCGAAAAATGCAGCTATTGCTAACAAAATCCTCACCGATGTGCGCTTCGCTACAGGTGAGTAAGTCTCTTCGTAGTCACCTCCGGGCATTTGTCGGAATGGCTTTGCGACGCGTCGAGCTTTATAGACAGGAATTTTACCATCGGCAGCTGGTTTTCTCGTGAAGATCCATTTATTCTCGACAGCCTTTCGGCTATCGTGTAAGTCTACCAAAGTCCATACTTTGTTATCATACATGGATCCCATTTCGGATTTCATGGCTTCTTGCCATTTGTTGGAATCGGGCTCATCATTGCTTCTTCATACGTCGCAGGTCCTCATCATTGTTATCTACAATCATGACATTTAGACAAGGATCATACCAATCAGAGTGGCACGTTCCCTTGTCGATCTGCGAGGTTCAGTAGTTTCCTCGTTCGAAGTTTCATGATCATTATCATTAGCTTCCTCTGTTGCCGGTGTAGGCGGTATAGGTACAACTTCCGTCATCGCGCTACTCGATCAACGAGTATAGATTCATCAATCTCATCGAGTTCTACTTTTCTTCCAATACTTCTTTAGTGAGAAATTCTTTCTCAAGAAAGGTTCCGTTTTTAGCAACAAAGATTTTGCCTTCGGATCTGTGATAGAAAGTGTACCCTATAGTTTCCTTAGGGTATCCTATGAAGACGCATTTCTCCGCTTTGGGTTCTAGCTTGTCCGGTTGTAACTTCTTTACATAGGCTTCGCAACCCCAAACTTTCAGAACGACAGCTTAGGTTTCTTATTAAACCATAATTCATACGGTGTCGTTTCTACGGATTTTGATGGTGCTCTATTTAAAGTGAATGCGGCTGTCTCTAATGCATAACTCCAAAATGATAACGGCAAATCAGTAAGAGACATCATACTACGAACCATATCTAAGAGAGTTCGATTACGACGTTCGACACACCGTTTCGTTGAGGTGTTCCTGCGGTGTCAATTGTGAAAGTATTCCGCATTTCTTTAAATGCATGCCAAACTCATAACTCAGATATTCACCTCCACGATCAGATCGTAGAAATTTGATCTTCTTGTTACGTTGATTTTCTACTTCACTTTGAAATTCCTTAAACTTCTCGAAAGTTTCGGATTTATGTTTCATGAAATAGATATACCCATATCTACTCAGATCATCTCGTGAAGGTTAGAACATAACGATAACCACCGCGCGATGCTACGCTCATTGGTCCACATACATCTGTATGTATGATTTCCAATAAGTCAGTAGCTCGCTCCATCATACCAGAAAATGGAGTCTTTGTCATTTTACCCATTAGACATGCTTCGCATCTATCAAGTGACTCAAAGTCAAGTGATTCAAGTAATCCATCAAGATGGAGTTTCTTCATGCGTTTCACTCCAATATGACCAAGACGACAGTGCCACATATAAGTAGAATTATCATTAAGTTTAATTCGCTTAGCATCAATGTTATGTATATGCGTATCACTACTATCGAGATCTAATAGAAATAAGCCATTCTTTTGTGGTGCTCGACCATAAAAGATATTATTCATAAAAATAGAACAACCATTATTCTCAGACTTGAATGAATAACCGTCTTGCATTAAACAAGATCCAGATATAATGTTCATGCTCAACGCACGGACATAATAGCAATTATGTAGGCTTACAACTAATCCCGAAGGTAGATGTAGAGGAAGTGTGCCGACTGCGATCACATTGACCTTGGATCCGTTTCCAACGCGCATCGTCACTTCATGTTTCAGCCCTTGTCGTTTATTATTTAGTTCATGTTTCGAGTTACAAATATGAGCAACCGAACCAAGTATCAAATACCAGTGTACTAGAACGAGAACCAAGTGAAATGAACATCTATAACATGTATATCAAATATACCTTCTTTCTTCTTCTTGACAAGGCCGCTCTTCAGATCAGCCAGATACTTGGAGCAATTACGCTTCCAAAGGTCCCTTCTCCTTGCAAAGAATAGCACTCAAAGATCGTGCTTAGGGCCGTTCTTAGGTTTCATAGGAGGCGTGGCAGCTTTCTTGCCACCCTTCTTGAATTTTCCCTTAGACTTGCCCCTGTTTCTTGAAACTGTGGTCTTGTTGACCATCAACACTTGGTGCTCTTTCTTGATCTCAATCTCAGCAGCTTTTAGCATGCCAAAGAGTTCAGGTAACTCCTTGTTCATGTTCTCGCATATTGTAGTTCATCACAAAGTTCTTGTAACTTGGTGGCGTTGATTGAAGGACACGATTAATCCCCACCGTTAGGAATCACTATTCCCAAGTCACCGAGTTTCTTCGCATGCCCGGTCATGGCGAGCATGTGCTCACTAACGGAGCTGCCTTCTTCCATCATACACCGAAGAAATGTTTCGATGCTTCATAGCATTCCACGGCCGCATGAGTCTCGAATATAGCTTTCAGCTCATTCATCAACTCATGAGGATCATGGTGCTCAAAACGTTTTTGAAGATCGGATTCCAGGCTGCACAGGATGGCACACTGAACTTGAGAGTACCGAGTTTTCCGAGTCGCGTAAACAGCTTTTACTTCATCGGATTCATCTTCTGCAGGAGGGTCACCTAGCGGTGCATCAAGCACAAATTGCAGATTTCCGCCAGAGGAAGATCCTCACATGACGGAACCAAATCGGTGAAGTTGCTACCGTTGCTCTTAAGTTTCTCTTTCTCTAGGAACTGATTAAAATTGATTGGGGACGCCATCTCTACAACATATATTTGCAATAGTTTAGACTAAGTTTATGACAAATTGAGTTCAAATTTTAATTCACATAATTAAAAACCTAAGTGAACTCCCACTCAAAACAATATCCCTCGCATTGTCTTAGTGATCACACGAACCAAATCCACCGCACCTAAACCCGATCATCACGAGAAAAGGTGTGATTTCAATGGCGAACACTCAAAGTGTTCATCATATCAACCATATGATTCATGCTCTACCTTTCGGTATCACGTGTTCCGAGACCATGTCTGTACATGCTAGGCTCGTCAAGGCCACCTTAGTATCCGCATGTGCAAAACTGTCTTGCACCCGTCATATGTACTTATTGAATCTATCACACCCGATCATCACGAGGTGCTTCTAAACGACAAGACTTGGCAACGGTGCTACTAAGGATGAACACTTTATTATCTTGAGATTTTAGTGAGGGATCATCTTATAATGCTACCGTCGCGATCTAAGCAAAATAAGATGCATAAAAAGGATTAACATCACATGCGCTCATATGTGATATGATATGGCCCTTTTGTTCTTGCGCCTTTGATCTTCATCTCCAAAGCACGGATATGATCTCCATCATCTTCGGCATGATCTCCATCCTCGTCGGCGAAGCGTCCAGCTCAATGGCGCCGTCTTCAAGAATGTCCTCCATGGAGCAACTATTACAACTACTTTGAAATACTACTCAACATGAAATTTAAAGACAACCATAAGGCTCTGCCGTTGCCACAATACAATAATGATCATCTCATACATATTCATCATCACATTATGGCCATATCACATCACCAAACCCTGCAAAAACAAGTTAGACGTCTCTAATTTGGTTTGCATATTTTACGTGGTTTAGGGTTTTCGAGAGAGATCTAATCTACCTACGAACATAAACCACAACGTTGATACTAATGTTTTCAATAGAAGAGTAAATTGAATCTTTACTATAGTAGGAGAGACAGACACCCGCAAAGCCTCTTATGCAATACAAGTTGCATGTCGAACGAGGAACAAGTCTCATGAACGCGGTCATGTAAAGTTAGTCCGAGCCGCTTCATCCCACTATGCCATAAAGATGCAAAGTACTCAAACTAAAGATAACAAGAGCATCAACGCCCACAAACCATTGTGTTCTACTCGTGCAACCATCTATGCATAGACACGGCTCGATACCACTGTTGGATAACGTTGCATAGAAAACTAAAAATTTCCTACCGCGAACACGCAATCCAAGCCAAGATGCAATCTAGAAGACGGTAGCAACGAGGGGGTATCGAGTCTCACCCTTGAAGAGATTCCAAAGCCTACAAGAGGAGGCTCTTGTTGCTGCGGTAGACGATCACTTGCCGCTTGCAAAAGCGCGTAGAAGATCTTGATCACGATCGGTTCCGGCGCCACGAACGGGCAGCACCTCCGTACTCGGTCACACGTTCGGTTGTTGATGAAGACGACGTCCACCTCCCCGTTCCAGCGGGCAGCGGAAGTAGTAGCTCCTCTTGAATCCGACAGCACGACGGCGTGGTGTCGGTGGCGGTGTAGAAGTCCGGCGGAGCTTCGCTAAGCTACGCGGGAAATATGAAGTGGAGGAGCAAAGCTAGGGTTTGGGAGGGGGTGGCCGGCCACTCAAGGGGCGGCCAAGCTATGGTCTTGGGGTGGCCGGCCCCCTCCCTTGGCCCCTCATTATATAGGTGGATCCCAAGTGTTGGTGTCCAAGTCTTCGAATAAGACCCGAAACCAAAACCTTCCATAGGAGGGGGCAAACCTAGCCCAACTAGGACTCCCACCCAAAGGTGGGATTCCCACCTCCCATGTGGGGGGTGGCCGGCCCCCTATGGTGGAGTCCACTTGGGACTCCACCCCCACTAGGGTTGGCCGGCCATGGAGGTGGAGTCCCTTGTGGACTCCACCTTCCTTGGTGGTTTCTTCCGGACTTTTCTAGAACCTTCTAGAACCTTCCATAGAACCTTCCGCGACATTTTATTTCACATAAAATGACATCCTATATATGAATCTTATTCTCCGGACCATTCCGGAACTCCTCGTGATGTCCGGGATCTCATCCGGGACTCCGAACAAATATTCGAACTCCATTCCATAATTCAAGTGCTACCATATCAACATCCAACTTTAAGTGTGTCACCCTACGGTTCGAGAACTATGCGGACATGGTTGAGTACTCACTCCGACCAATAACCAATAGCGGGATCTGGAGATCCATAATGGCTCCCACATATTCAACGATGACTTTAGTGATCGAATGAACCATTCACATAAATTACCAATTCCCTTTGTCTCACGATATTTTACTTGTCCGAGGTTTGATCTTCGGTATCACTCTATACCTTGTTCAACCTCGTCTCCTGACAAGTACTCTTTACTCGTACCGTGGTATGTGGTCTCTTATGAACTCTTTCATATGCTTGCAAGACATTAGACGACATTCCACCGAGAGGGCCCAGAGTATATCTATCCGTCATCGGGATGGACAAATCCCACTGTTGATCCATATGCCTCAACTCATACTTTCCGGATACTTAATCCCACCTTTATAGCCACCCATTTACGCAGTGGTGTTTGGTGTAATCAAAGTACCTTTCCGGTATAAGTGATTTACATGATCTCATGGTCATAAGGACTAGGTAACTATGTATCGAAAGCTTATAGCAAATAACTTAATGACGAGATCTTATGCTACGCTTAATTAGGTGTATCCATTATATCATTCACACAATGACATAACCTTGTTATTAATAACATCCAATGTTCATGATTATGAAACTAATCATCCATTAATCAACAAGCTAGTTTAAGAGGCATACTAGGGACTTCTTGTTTGTCTACATATCACACATGTACTAATGTTTCGGTTAATACAATTCTAGCATGATATATAAACATTTATCATAAACATAAAGATATAAATAATAACCACTTTATTATTGCCTCTAGGGCATATCTCCTTCAGGAGTTTCTTCATGCGTTTCACTCCAATATGACCAAGATGACAGTGCCACATATAAGTAGAATTATCATTCAATTTAATTCTCTTAGCATCAATGTTATGTATATGCGTATCACTACTATCGAGATCTAACAGAAATAAGCCATTCTTTTGTGGTGCTCGACCATAAAAGATATTATTCATAAAAATAGAACAACCATTATTCTCAGACTTGAATGAATAACCGTCTTGCATTAAACAAGATCCAGATATAATGTTCATGCTCAACGCGGGTACAAAATAACAATTATTTAGGCTTAAAACTAATCCCGAAGGTAGATGTAGAGGACGTGTGCCGACAGCGATCACATCGACTTTGGATCCATTTCCAACGCGCATCGTCACTTCATCTTTCAGTAGTCTTCGTTTATTCTTTAGTTCCTGTTTCGAGTTACATATATGAGCAACCGAACCAGTATCAAATACCCAGGTACTAGAACGAGAACCAGTGAGATAAACATCTATAACATGTATATCAGATATACCTTCTTTCTTCTTCTTGACAAGGCCGCTCTTCAGATCAGCCAGATACTTGGAGCAATTACGCTTCAGTTGTCCCTTCTCCTTGCGATAGCACTCAGCATCGTGCTTAGGGCCGTTCTTAGGTTTCATAGGAGGCGTGGCAGCTTTCTTGCCACCCTTCTTGAATTTTCCCTTAGACTTGCCCTGTTTCTTGAAACTGGTGGTCTTGTTGACCATCAACACTTGGTGCTCTTTCTTGATCTCAATCTCAGCAGCTTTTAGCATGCCAAAGAGTTCAGGTAACTCCTTGTTCATGTTCTGCATATTGTAGTTCATCACAAAGTTCTTGTAACTTGGTGGCAGTGATTGAAGGACACGATTAATCCCCAGTCTGTTAGGAATCACTATTCCCAAGTCACTGAGTTTCTTCGCATGCCCGGTCATGGTGAGCATGTGCTCACTAACGGAGCTGCCTTCTTCCATCATGCAGCTGAAGAATTGTTTCGATGCTTCATAGCATTCCACGGCCGCATGAGTCTCAAAAATAGCTTTCAGCTCTTTCATCAACTCATGAGGATCGTGGTGCTCAAAACGTTTTTGAAGATCGGATTCCGCATCGCACAGGATGGCACACTGAACTTGAGAGTACCGAATTTTCCGAGTCTCGTAAACAGCTTTTACTTCATCGGTTTCAGTTTCTGCAGGAGGGTCACCTAGCGGTGCATCAAGCACATATTGCAGATTTCCGCCAGAGAGGAAGATCCTCACATGACGGAACCAGTCGGTGAAGTTGCTACCGTTGCTCTTAAGTTTCTCTTTCTCTAGGAACTGATTAAAATTGATTGGGGACGCCATCTCTACAACATATATTTGCAAAAGTTTAGACTAAGTTTATGACAAATTGAGTTCAAATTTTAATTCAACATAATTAAAAATCTAGGTGAACTCCCACTCAAGACAATATCCCTCGCATTGTCTTAGTGATCACACGAACCAAATCCACCGCACTTATGTCCGATCATCACGAGACAAGGTGTGATTTCAATGGCGAATACTCAAAGTGTTCATCATATCAACCATATGATTCATGCTCTACCTTTCGGTATCACGTGTTCAGAGACCATGTCTGTACATGCTAGGCTCGTCAAGGCCACCTAAGTATCCACATGTGCAAAACTGTCTTGCACCTGTTGTATGCACTTGTTGATTCTATCACACCCGATCATCACGAGATGCTTCGAAACGACAAGTCTTGGCAACGGTGCTACTAAGGATGAACACTTTATTATCTTGAGATTTTAGTGAGGGATCATCTTATAATGCTACCGTCGCGATCTAAGCAAAATAAGATGCATAAAAGGATTAACATCACATGCAGTTCATATGTGATATGATATGGCCCTTTTGTCTTTGCGCCTTTGATCTTCATCTCCAAAGCACGGACATGATCTCCATCATCTTCGGGCATGATCTCCATCATCGTCGGCATAGCGTCAAGGTCAATGGCGCCGTCTTCATGATTGTCCTCCATGTAGCAACTATTATAACTACTTTGAAATACTACTCAACATGAAATTTAAAGACAACCATAAGGCTCCTGCCGGTTGCCACAATACAATAATGATCATCTCATACATATTCATCATCACATTATGGCCATATCACATCACCAAACCCTGCAAAAACAAGTTAGACGTCTCTAATTTGGTTTGCATATTTTACGTGATTTAGGGTTTTCGAGAGAGATCTAATCTACCTACGAACATGAACCACAACGTTGATACTAATGTTTTCAATAGAAGAGTAAATTGAATCTTCACTATAGTAGAAGAGACAGACACCCGCAAAGCCTCTTATGCAATACAAGTTGCATGTCGAACGAGGAACAAGTCTCATGAACGCGGTCATGTAAAGTTAGTCTGAGCCGCTTCATCCCACTATGCCACAAAGATGCAAAGTACTCAAACTAAAGATAACAAGAGCATCAACGCCCACAAAACCATTGTGTTCTACTCGTGCAACCATCTATGCATAGACACGGCTCTGATACCACTGTAGGATAACGTTGCATAGAAAACAAAAAATTTCCTACCGCGAACACACAATCCAAGCCAAGATGCAATCTAGAAGACGGTAGCAACGAGGGGGTATCGAGTCTCACCCTTGAAGAGATTCCAAAGCCTACAAGAGGAGGCTCTTGTTCTTGCGGTAGACGTTCACTTGCCGCTTGCAAAAGCGCGTAGAAGATCTTGATCACGATCGGTTCCGGCGCCACGAACGGGCAGCACCTCCGTACTCGGTCACACGTTCGGTTGTTGATGAAGACGACGTCCACCTCCCGTTCCAGCGGGCAGCGGAAGTAGTAGCTCCTCTTGAATCCGACAGCACGACGGCGTGGTGTCGGTGGCGGTGGAGAACTCCGGCGGAGCTTCGCTAAAGCTACGCGGAAGATATGGAGGAGAGGGGGGCGGCTAGGGTTTAGGAGGGGGTGGCCGGCCTCAAGGGGGTGCGGCCAACTTGTGGCTTTGGTGTGGCCGGCCCCCTCCCCTATGCCCCTCATTATATAGGTGGAACCCCAAGTGTTGGTCTCCAAGTCTTCGAATAAGACCCGAACCAAAAACCTTCCATATGGAGGGGAAACCTAGCCAAGCTAGGACTCCCACTTGAGGTGGGAGTTCCACCTCCCATATGGGGGGGTGGCCGGCCCCCTAAGGGGGAGTCCACTTGGGACTCCTCCCCCACTAGGGTTGGCCGGCCATGGAGGTGGAGTCCCATGTGGACTCCACCTTCCTTGGTGGTTTCTTCCGGACTTTTCTAGAACCTTCTAGAACCTTTCATAGAACCTTCCGTGACATTTTAATTCACATAAAATGACATCCTATATATGAATCTTATTCTCCGGACCATTCCGGAACTCCTCATGATGTCCGGGATCTTATCCGGGACTCCGAACAAATATTCGAACTCCATTCCATATTCAAGTTCTACCATTTCAACATCCAACTTTAAGTGTGTCACCCTACGGTTCGTGAACTATGCGGACATGGTTGAGTACTCACTCCGACCAATAACCAATAGCGGGATCTGGAGATCCATAATGGCTCCCACATATTCAACGATGACTTTTAGTGATCGAATGAACCATTCACATACAATACCAATTCCCTTTGTCACGCGATATTTTACTTGTCCGAGGTTTGATCTTCGGTATCACTCTATACCTTGTTCAACCTCGTCTCCTGACAAGTACTCTTTACTCGTACTGTGGTATGTGGTCTCTTATGAACTCATTCATATGCTTGCAAGACATTAGACGACATTCCACCGAGAGGGCCCAGAGAATATCTATCCATCATCGGGATGGACAAATCCCACTGTTGATCCATATGCCTCAACTCATACTTTCCGGATACTTAATCCCACCTTTATAGCCACCCATTTACGCAGTGGTGTTTGGTGTAATCAAAGTACCTTTCCGGTATAAGTGATTTACATGATCTCATGGTCATAAGGACTAGGTAACTATGTATCGAAAGCTTATAGCAAATAACTTAATGACGAGATCTTATGCTACGCTTAATTGGGTGTGTCCATTACATCATTCATATAATGATATAACCTTGTTATTAATAACATCCAATGTTCATGATTATGAAACTAATCATCCATTAATCAACAAGCTAGTTTAAGAGGCATACTAGGGACTTCTTGTTGTCTACATATCACACATGTACTAATGTTTCGGTTAATACAATTATAGCATGATATATAAACATTTATCATAAACATAAAGATATAAATAATAACCACTTTATTATTGCCTCTAGGGCATATCTCCTTCACACCCAGCCCACCCCACGGGACGGATTGAGACGCCAAACTTAGTGCCGCCTCCCTCCCCCATGCTGCCTCCGAAGAGCGCACTATGCAAAGCCCCTGCGGTGCTGGCTCCGGCAGGATCTTGTTTACCTGGAGTTGGAGTGTCTCCGCGAGAGGGAGTCATTGGCACCAGTGCGACTATGGTGCGGGTGTCGAACTTGATTGGCGGCTTGTGCATTTTCTATGTAGGGCGACGGCGGTGCGGTTCTCTTGCAGGGCAGCTCACATGCAACAGTCATTGGGCGTCCAATTAGGCGGATGGTGGGTGGCGGCAACGCCTCTTAAGATGTCTGCTGGCGGTAGGACATGGCGACGGGATCTTGACAGTGGTGGTGGGTCTATGGGCGGCACGAGTCTACAGGTGGCTGGCGGTAACGGTCATGGTGTAGGATAACGTTGCATAGAAAACAAAAAAAATTCTACCGCGAACACGCAATCCAAGCCAAGATGCAATCTAAAAGACGGTAGCAACGAGGGGGTATCGAGTCTCACCCTTGAAGAGATTCCAAAGCCTACAAGATGAGGCTCTTGTTGCTGCGGTAGACGTTCACTTGCCACTTGCAAAAGCGCGTAGAAGATCTTGATCACGATCGCTCCCGGCGCCACGAACGGGCAGCACCTCCGTACTCGGTCACACGTTCGGTTGTTGATGAAGACGACGTCCACCTCCCCGTTCCAGCGGGCAGCGGAAGTAGTAGCTCCTCTTGAATCCGACAGCATGACGGCGTGGTGTCGGTGGTGGTGGAGAAGTCCGGCGGAGCTTCGCTAAGCGTGCGGGACGTGGTGGAGGAGAGAGGCCGCTAGGGTTTGGGGAGAGGGGGCGCCGGCCACTATAGGGGTGCGGCCACCTTGTGGTTCTTGGGTGGCCGGCCCCCTCCCCTTGGCCCCTCATTATATAGGTGGAACCCCAAGTGTTGGTCTCCAAGTCTTCGAATAAGACCCGAACCAAAAACCTTCCATATGGTGGGGAAACCTACCCAAGCTAGGACTCCCACTAGAGGTGGGAGTTCCACCTCCCATATGGGGGGGTGGCCGGCCCCCTAAGGGGGAGTCCACTTGGGACTCCACCCCCACTAGGGTTGGCCGGCCATGGAGGTGGAGTCCCATGTGGACTCCACCTTCCTTGGTGGTTTCTTCCGGACTTTTCTAGAACCTTCTAGAACCTTCCATAGAACCTTCCGCATCATTTTAATTCACATAAAATGACATCCTATATATGAATCTTATTCTCCGGACCATTCCGGAACTCCTCGTGATGTCCGGGATCTCATCCGGGACTTCGAACAAATATTCGAACTCCATTCCATATTCAAGTTCTACCATTTCAACATCAAACTTTAAGTGTGTCACCCTACGGTTCGTGAACTATGCGGACATGGTTGAGTACTCACTCCGACCAATAACCAATAGCGGGATCTGGAGATCCATAATGGCTCCCACATATTCAACGATGACTTTAGTGATCGAATGAACCATTCACATACAATACCAATTCCCTTTGTCACGCGATATTTTACTTGTCCGAGGTTTGATCTTCGGTATCACTCTATACCTTGTTCAACCTCGTCTCCTGACAAGTACTCTTTACTCGTACCGTGGTATGTGGTCTCTTATGAACTCATTCATATGCTTGCAAGACATTAGACGACATTCCACCGAGAGGGCCCAGAGTATATCTATCTGTCATCGGGATGGACAAATCCCACTGTTGATCCATATGCCTCAACTCATACTTTCCGGATACTTAATCCCACCTTTATAACCACCCATTTACGCAGTGGCGTTTGGTGTAATCAAAGTACCTTTCCGGTATAAGTGATTTACATGATCTCATGGTCATAAGGACTAGGTAACTATGTATCGAAAGCTTATAGCAAATAACTTAATGACGAGATCTTATGCTACGCTTAATTGGGTGTGTCCATTACATCATTCATACAATGATATAACCTTGTTATTAATAACATCCAATGTTCATGATTATGAAACTAATCATCCATTAATCAACAAGCTAGTTTAAGAGGCATACTAGGGACTTCTTTGTTGTCTACATATCACACATGTACTAATGTTTCAGTTAATACAATTATAGCATGATATATAAACATTTATCATAAACATAAAGATATAAATAATAACCACTTTATTATTGCCTCTAGGGCATATCTCCTTCAGTCTCCCACTTGCACTAGAGTCAATAATCTAGTTTACATTTGTAAAGATATAACACCTTGGCCTTCTGGTGCTTTATCATGTATTGTTTACGGGAGAGGTTTTAGTCAACGGATCTGACACGCTCAGAAACGTATGTATTTTGTAATTCATTTGCGTCTCAATGCATCACTCATTTCCAAATGAGTCGGCATTAAATATGTTTGGTCTTCTGGTGGAACCTTAATTCCGCGGTCTGAAATATGTAACTAATATTGTCACACACAATATAGCTTCAAAGTTCTGACTTTGTCGGAACTGCACCAAGTTCTCAAAGAACCTCTTGACTTAACAGCCTTTGTCATTGTCAAAACAATGACATACTCTGCCTTCTTTTGTAGAATCTGTCACAATATTTAGAACTCTTCTAAATCTAGCATAGACAACTTCTAGCTCATTGTGCTACTTTTTAAACCACATTTAGTCTAATTTGAGATTGAAATTCTATTTTTATATGTGACAAAACAAATATCGGTGTAATCACCTTACAGCGATTTGTTTGTCATTTCTCCATACAAAACTATATATATATCCTTGGTTTCTTCTAAAGTACTCAAGGATACTCTTACTGTCGTCCAATGATCATCATATGAATCATTCTGGTATATGCTCATAATACTTTATAGCACATGACATCTGATTGTGTACATATTATTCGTGATCTATAATCACTCATGTGTTTTTACTCATTGAGTGTCAGATACACTCAAGTCTTGTTAAAACTTAACATGACAAGAATATTTTCTATATTGAACTTATTTCAATATCTATTCTATGTACTTTGACTTAAACATATTATGTGTTTTAATCTATCTTTATAGATCTTAACACAAAATTTTTTTCTGTCTATATCCTTTCATTGAAGTTAATTTCTCAATGAAACCTTTTAATCAAGTATATAATTACATCATTTATAACCAACTATATGTCATCTACATAAGTATTATAAATATGTCTCAGCGCTCCCACTTAATTTCTTGCAAATGCAAGTCTCTTCATCGTCTCTAATGAAATCAAAAACTCTTTGACTATTTCATCTGGTGAAGATTCCAACTCCGTGATACTCACTTCATCCAATTGAAGTTCGTATACCTATCTAGTATTCTACGGACTAGCAAATCAATTTGTTGTATCTTGTATACACCTTTAATACACACTTTTGTTAAGTAGTGTATTTTGCCATCCTACTAGCATATCTCATAAAAGAAATATGTAGTGATTACTAGAATAATCCACATGGACTATAAGCATTGCTACGGAAGATATAATCTTATCGTAATCAACTCTTTGAACTTTGTTGTAAACAACTTTTCAACAAGTCGAGCTTCTTCAAGGATATTCCATCCAAGTCCATCAATTTTATAGATCCATTTACTTTCAAAAAGTATTCATCTATTTTGGATTTCGTGGCGTATAGCCATTTTTAACGGAGTTAGGGCCCATCATAACTTCTTTGTTTGTAGTTGGTTTATCATTGTTTCAAAATCAATCCTTTGTCCACAAATCATTTATTTGATCACAAAGTAAACCATACCTACAAGATTCAATATGTACTTCGATCTCCATGGCTAAAACACTTTGTAGTCATGGGAGCCATGATCGTCGTGGCCGCTTCCGAAACCAATTCCGATGTTGCGCTACTCTGATCATTATGCTCAGGTTCATAAACCTTATCTAATTATATTGTCCTCCCACTCAAATACTTTACTAGAAACAATTTTCTCGGAAATAAGAAACATTGACAAACATTTTTGTCTTTGTCTCGTGGGAAGAATTCCCAATTAAATCTCTGGGATAACCAACAAAGACATTCATCCGATTTTGGTTGTAAACTCTTAGACCAAAATTTAAAGAAAAGACTATTAGGGTTTATACCCATACCATAACTCGTATGGTGTCATTTCAACGGATCATGATGATGCTCTATTCAGTGTAAAAGTGGTAGTCACTAAAGCATAATCCACAAAATATAATGGCATCAATATTTTATCTTATCATTGATCCAACAAGGTTTGGATACATCTCTCGGATATTATATCATCATTATGATACTCCAAGAAATGTGAGTTGTAGAACAATTTCATGACTCTCTTAGATGTTCGCTAAAACTCGTAATTCAAATATTTCCACCATGATCCAATCATAGATATTTGACTTTTCTATTACGATGATTTTCACTTCATGCTAAAATTTATTTAAACCCATTCAAATGTTTCAAACTTCTTCCTTATCGAATATATCCACATATATATACTCAATTCATTGTTGAAAGTTTTTATGAAGTAGAAGAATCTCCCGCATACAACTATGCTCAGTGAACCATATACATCATTATGTATTTTTCCACTAAGTTTGTTGCCCGTTCAACTCTTGGCCTATGAACGGTATTTTAATCATTCTCTTTAGAAAAGATTTGCAAGCGCCAAATGATACAAAAATCAAATGACTCCAAAAATCCATTTGCATGGAGTTCCTTCATGCGTTCCTTTCTAACATGACCTAAATGGCGGTTCCACAAATAAGTGGAATTCAAATCATTTGCCTTATGGTATTTTAGCGTCAGTGTTATGTATGTGTGTTTTCACCATTAAGATTTATAATAACTTATCCATCATACATGGAGTAATGTCATAATTTGAACAACTCATTGTTTTCATTTGACCAGAGCAAAATAACAATTATTAAGTTCTTTATTATAAATTCTAAGGGCTAGATAGAATGCCAACGACGAACATAATAACACTTTATTTTGTTCTAGACGTGCATTCCTATCATATTCCTTGTCAGTCACTTAGGCCATTGTATTCTTGTATTGCGTTGTTTTGTATGACACTTCATACCAACCAATATAGTACTAATACCCAAGAATTTCATAGTGTGGCCTAACTAGGAATACAACCATAACATGTATATCATTTATATACACCTGAGCTAGACTTTCTAGTCTTTTCTTTCTTTCTGCCAAAATATCTTTTGCAGTTTCTCTTTTAGCTTTCCTCATTATTTAGAAAACACTTCATCTTCAATAACTTCTAGGTTTGTTGGTCAAATACCAATAACCTTGAGGTTCTTACTTTGAATTTGATCATCATATGACAAGTGTTCTAGATTTCACCATTAGTAACTTTGTAATACGATGAACAATTTCACTCATAATTTTATCCATCAATTCATGATGACTTTCTGAAACCATGTATGTACATGCTAGGCTCATAAAGTTTAACCTTAGTATTCGCATGTGCAAATCTGGCTTGCACCCGTTGTATGCACACGTAGAATCTATAACACCCGATCATCACGTGATGCTTCGATACAACGAGTCTTAGCAACGGTGCATACTAAGGATGATAACTTCATGGATATGCGAATATTGTTATTGCCCCAATAGTTGGAGGATTGGGACGCCTTGCGTCTTCAACCTTCGTACATTCCCATAAAACTTATGAGTTTATGTAGTCTCACCAAATTATATTCTATCATCTTGCAATAAGGTCTTAGATATCACATATATCTCATACCTTGATTATTTCTGAAAACTAAATTTTCAGCTCCTTACTTTTCAAATAGATTTGAACTTCGAGTTTCACGGAGACAAGATAACTTTATGTACTAATTGAAACCATAGCTCTTTGAATCAAAAATATAAGGTTTACCTAAAAGTTTGCAATAGGACTTAATCAATTCTTGATTCTTTAACAATACGGTACCAATCCGTAAAGTTTCTTATCAGATTTTAACAGTATTTCTATCTCAATTACAAGACTAGCGCATAGTAGTAAACGGATGCCAATACTACAAAATTAATTCAAAATACTACTCAGACTATGTTTATGATAATTAGTTCATGTTTTAATCTAATTACTAATGAACTCCCACTTAATACAACATCCCTCATAGTTGTTAAGTGGTACACGATCCAAATCCGCTACACCAAAACCGATCATCACGTGAGATGATGTAGCTTCAATGGTGAACATCAACATGTTGATCATATCATCCATATGACTCGTGTTCAACCTTTCGGTTTCCGTTGTTCCGAGGCCATGTCTGTACATGCTAGGCTCGTCAAGCAAACCCAAGTATTCCGCGTGTGCAACATGGCTTACACCCGTTGTATATGAACGTTGAATCTATCACATCCGATCATCATGAGATGCTTCGAAACGACGAACTTTGGCAACGGTGCATACAAGGGGAGCACACTTTATTATCTTGATATTAATGTGAGGGATCATCTTATAATGCTACCGCCGCGTTCTAAGCAAAATAAGATGCATAAAAGGATTAACATCACATGCAGTTCATATGTGATATGATATAGCCCTTTTGTCTTTGCGCCTTCGATCTTTATCTCCAAAGCACGGACATGATCTCAATCATCAACGGGCATGATCTCCATCATCGTCGGCGTAGCGTCAAGGTCCATGGCGCCGTCTTCATGGTTGTTCACCTCATGTAGCAACTATTACAACTACTGTGAAATACTACTCAACATGAAATTTAAAGACAACCATAAGGCTCCTGCCGGTTGCCACAATACAATAATGATCATCTCATACATATTCATCATCACATTATGGCCATATCACATCACCAAACCCTGCAAAAACAAGTTAGACGTCTCTAATTTGGTTTGCATATTTTACGTGGTTTAGGGTTTTCGAGAGAGATCTAATCTACCTACGAACATGAACCACAACGGTGATACTAGTGTTGTCAATAGAAGAGTAAATTGAATCTTCACTATAGTAGGAGAGACAGACACCCGCAAAGCCACTTATGCAATACAAGTTGCATGTCGAGCGTGGAGCAAATCTCATGAACGCGGTCATGTAAAGTTAGCCCGAGCCGCTTCATCCCACTATGCCACAAAGATGCAAAGTACTCAAACTAAAGACAACATAAGCATCAACGCCCACAAACCATTGTGTTCTACTCGTGCAACCATCTATGCATAGACACGGCTCTGATACCACTGTAGGATAACGTTGCATAGAAAACAAAAAATTTCCTACCGCGAACACGCAGTCCAAGCCAAGATGCAATCTAGAAGACGGTAGCAACGAGGGGGTATCGAGTCTCACCCTTGAAGAGATTCCAAAGCCTACAAGATGAGGCTCTTGTTGCTGCGGTAGACGTTCACTTGCCGCTTGCAAAAGCGCGTAGAAGATCTTGATCACGATCGCTCCCGGCGCCACGAACGGGCAGCACCTCCGTACTCGGTCACACGTTCGGTTGTTGATGAAGACGACGTCCACCTCCCCGTTCCAGCGGGCAGCGGAAGTAGTAGCTCCTCTTGAATCCGACAGCACGACGGCGTGGTGTCGGTGGTGGTGGAGAAGTCCGGCGGAGCTTCGCTAAGCGTGCGGGACGTGGTGGAGGAGAGAGGCCGCTAGGGTTTGGGGAGAGGGGGCGCCGGCCACTATAGGGGTGCGGCCACCTTGTGGTTCTTGGGTGGCCGGCCCCCTCCCCTTGGCCCCTCATTATATAGGTGGAACCCCAAGTGTTGGTCTCCAAGTCTTCGAATAAGACCCGAACCAAAAACCTTCCATATGGTGGGGAAACCTACCCAAGCTAGGACTCCCACTAGAGGTGGGAGTTCCACCTCCCATATGGGGGTGGCCGGCCCCCTAAGGGGAGTCCACTTGGGACTCCACCCCCACTAGGGTTGGTCAAGCCATGGAGGTGGAGTCCCATGTGGACTCCACCTTCCTTGGTGGTTTCTTCCGGACTTTTCTAGAACCTTCTAGAACCTTCCATAGAACCTTCCGCATCATTTTAATTCACATAAAATGACATCCTATATATGAATCTTATTCTCCGGACCATTCCGGAACTCCTCGTGATGTCCGGGATCTCATCCGGGACTTCGAACAAATATTCGAACTCCATTCCATATTCAAGTTCTACCATTTCAACATCAAACTTTAAGTGTGTCACCCTACGGTTCGTGAACTATGCGGACATGGTTGAGTACTCACTCCGACCAATAACCAATAGTGGGATCTGGAGATCCATAATGGCTCCCACATATTCAACGATGACTTTAGTGATCGAATGAACCATTCACATACAATACCAATTCCCTTTGTCACGCGATATTTTACTTGTCCGAGGTTTGATCTTCGGTATCACTCTATACCTTGTTCAACCTCGTCTCCTGACAAGTACTCTTTACTCGTACCGTGGTATGTGGTCTCTTATGAACTCATTCATATGCTTGCAAGACATTAGACGACATTACACCGAGAGGGCCCAGAGTATATCTATCCGTCATCGGGATGGACAAATCCCACTGTTGATCCATATGCCTCAACTCATACTTTCCGGATACTTAATCCCACCTTTTAACCACCCATTTACGCAGTGGCGTTTGGTGTAATCAAAGTACCTTTCCGGTATAAGTGATTTACATGATCTCATGGTCATAAGGACTAGGTAACTATGTATCGAAAGCTTATAGCAAATAACTTAATGACGAGATCTTATGCTACGCTTAATTGGGTGTGTCCATTACATCATTCATACAATGATATAACCTTGTTATTAATAACATCCAATGTTCATGATTATGAAACTAATCATCCATTAATCAACAAGCTAGTTTAAGAGGCATACTAGGGACTTCTTTGTTGTCTACATATCACACATGTACTAATGTTTCGGTTAATACAATTATAGCATGATATATAAACATTTATCATAAACATAAAGATATAAATAATAACCACTTTATTATTGCCTCTAGGGCATATCTCCTTCACATGGCACTGCAGCGCCACGGTGGGGCTAATCGGGCATGATCCGACCCTAACCTGGGCTTGATCGGCCCCCTGCTGCCTTTGGACGATAATCGTGTGTAGCATCGGAGGGCAGCTTATCCCTTCACATTGGCGCGAGGCTCAGGCCTAGACCAGCGGGTGGCTCTAAGGTCTAAGTCATGTGCCCGTTTGCACCTATGGAGATCAATTGCTACCTGGATTCGAGCGGGGTGGGCTTGGATTTTGCATTGATCTACCTCGTCTTATCCGTCGGCCTTGTGGTGTGTTGTTTGTCGCGCCGTGGACTCGAGTTTCTGGATGCCGAGGCGTTAGCCTCCGAAGGTGGATCATACTAGCGACTCCACTGCGGGCGATGTGGCGGTGGTGATGATATTTCTCTTTCTCCATGTGGATGGCGAGGAGCGTGAAGCACTGGGATTCTATTGGTGGCGTCTCTTTGGAACCAATAGCTACCATATCACGTTCTGGAAGCCTAGCTTAGGGATAATGGGCAGTTTTGCAATACCTAGAGCGTGTGAATTTTTTCTAGGTAAGTGGTGTAACCATCTTGGAGGCACCATTGTCAGTACTTTCTCCTTACGGCCCGTGGTGAAACCCAGTGCCTGTCTCGGTCTCGATAATGGCGATGCTATCACTAGTGGAAAACGGGGCAATAGGCCCGGTCCATTTGGGCCTTTAGACCCGGTTCTTGAACCGGGACCAACAAGGCGGGACTAAAGGGGGTACCCTTTAGTCCCGGTTCAAAGATAAACCGGGCCTAAAGGCCTCAACACGTGGTGCGACCAGGGAGCTCGCGCTGGAAGGGCTTTGGTCCCGGTTCGTGGTACGAACCGGGCCTATGTTTCTCTGCCGCGGCAGAGAATTGCTATTTCTCTGCCGCGGCACAGATTTAGGCTGTACAGCGTTTCTGCGCGCGCAGAGAAACAGGGCGTTTCTCTGCCGCGGCAGAGTTTCAGCAATGCATATATATATCATTCAAGAAACCACAAAAAATCGTCATGAATATATATAGACATCGTCAACAGTACACGACATAGTCAACACAGTACACGTAATGCATGCATATTTACAATACAACTTTTCCTGAACGAATATCGTCCGACGTCACGATCTTCCGATAGTGCTCTCCACCTGGGGTAAGGACCTCGGTAATAAAGAATCCCGCGATTTCCTCTTGAATTGCTTTTATTTGATCCGCTGTTATGAGAGTGTCCGCAGCGTGTCATCTATATTTAAAAAAGGAGATCAATATATGAATGGAACTCAATACAATAGATGGTACTAATTAAGATTAATTGTGAAAATTTGTTATCGTACACGAGTGTGGTGTATTTGGGCATCCCCACCCTTGGGACAGGACATGTCACGCATGAAGGTGCAGACGTAGTATCCACATAAGTTATTCCCTTTTTCCTGCCTCATACACTTTACGAAAAAATAGTTCGATCAAACTAATAATCAAGCATCGTATTGAAAGTAAATATCATATATAAAGTTTCACGGACATAGCTATATATATAGTACTACTTACAGGTAATCTCTAAATGTAAGCTCCGGTTTCCATTCACCCGGAACAGTATTGATGAACCGTTTCCAAGCCCTGCCCGGCAAAAAATAATGAGTAAATGAGTAATTGATTAGTTGATGATATCTTCGAATTAGAGCAGATGAAGATGCCAATACGAAATTGATTGAAACTACCTCTGGAGGATGGCAGCCATGTCCGCCCATTCCGCATATTCTTTACGTTTCGAGTCCATGACGTTTACGACTCCAAGGTGAAGATCAATGATTAGGAGAATAAAATGGAAACTGCACAAGCATAGCTCAATGATTACGAGAATAAAGTGGAAGGTGCACAAGCATAATGTATGTTATATATAACACTCACTTGAAGTTGTAGGGAAAGAATATATCCTCTTTGTCTGCTTGCTTCTCTAAAAACATTACGATGTTGTCCTCTGTGTCCTTGGCGAAGTCTCGAACCGTAACTTCATGAACTCGTGTTTGGGTCTATGAACCCCAGCCGGTAGGAGCTTGCCTCTTTTGTAGTCCAGCTTCTTCTTTCTGAATAATTTAATGTTTAGCGTACACAAAGAATATAATGAGGATAATTGTTAGTGCAAATGAATGAGCTACAAACTTAATTACACAAATAAATCACTTACGTGCAGCGTAACCGATGACAGCTTTGTCGAGGGCGTCTTGATTGAATAACTGAAACAGTTCTTCTACGTCAATGTTTATCTCGTCTTCCCCCCGGAAGTAATGCTCATCTCTAAGATACAATGTGAGGTAGCGATCACCTCTTCGACAGGCTTTCAGGTACCAGTCATGCAACCTTCGCATCTGAGTCCCTAGACGCGCGAGCTCACCAGGTTTGACGAGATCAGATCCGTATCTATACTTGTTTACCATTTGAGCCGTCGGATAGTAATCTTCGTACTCAACTGATGCTCCCTGAGCTCTAGCCGCCCGTTCGATCATCGATGCCGTCTCTGGATCATGATATGGCTCCACGATGAAGTGGGGTGCGGCCTGAATGTCCCGCTGTCCAAGCTGGGCGACTTTTTGCTTCTTTCATCGCTTTAGAGGACTGTCCAAGAGAGCGGTCATAATCAGCTCTCAGCTCAGGTCTCTTCATTCTCGTCTCGGCAAAGTGCTTCACCGTCTCGGTGGAATAAACATCTTCTTCGGCGCAGCTTGCAAGAAACGCCTTTTGCTCTTCGATCTGCTCATGTGGCAACAACTCTGGAGTCTGTTCCCTCATTGGAGTTGATGATCTCTTCGGAGCTGTAGGAGGTGCCGCGGACCGCTTCCTCTTTTGCTTAGGTGGAAGCGGCGGAGTCTCTTGACGAGGAGGAGGAGGCGGCGGAGTATTTTCACGCGGAGGAAACTGGTCATGGATAGGGGAATCATCATCGCGCAGAGGAGAATCATCACGCGGAGGAGACTGAGGTGGCGGAGGAGGCGGAGGTGGCCTGCTTGTTGGCTTCTCACCTGGAAACACAATGTTCTCCTTCCGCCATTGCACGGTGGTTCTACGGGCTTCTCCCGATTCTTTGATTTCCCCATCTTCACCTGCAGGTGCTCAAGCACCAACCCCTCATACTCTCTCAACACTTCATCCACCATCACAACAAAGAAAGTCGTCTTGGACCGGACGGCAATGGTAAGACCTTGTAGGTAAGAGGATGCCGACCGCCGCCTTGAAGGATAGGTTGAAAACTTTAACATGCAGCTCACAAGGACGGCTCTCAGTGAGATCATCCACGGGGGGGTAGCGAGGAGGCTCGACCACCTGGTCATCATTATCCACCTGCTGAGAGGAAGCCACGCTGCTTTTCCGGTGTGGTTGAGATTGCAGCGGGGCGATGGCATTGAGCAAAGGCAGATCTACAGCCTGCCCCCGAGCCATCCGAGATGTAAGTACTTGGGTTACCATGGTTAATTGGGCTTGCATGGTGCTCATACCCTCCTCTAAGTTAGCCGGGCGGTCTGTTTCCCTTGCCTTCCTCCTCTCATGGCTTTTATCAGAAATCTCTTCCTTTCCGCAGAAAGCCATACTTCCACGGAACGGAGCCTGCGTGCCTCGTGTTCGTCCGCCGTGTTCTTTGTTCCCAAGGGCGCGTGTCAGCTCATCGTTCTCTCTTTCGGGCTGGAACAACCCCGCCTCCACGTCCCTATGTGCCTTTTCCAGGGCATCAATGGGAACCTTCAGATGAGCTTTCTTATAGATGCACTTCCTCGTTTCGGATCCAACGTTCCCCCAATCCCGTAGAACCACTCCTTGCACCGTTCGATCCAACCGTGTGTCCCTAATCTGATCCCTTTATCGGTCAGTTCCGCCTCAGCTGCCTCCCACTTAGGACGGTTAGCCCTGTATCCACCTGGACCCAGAACTTGGTGATATAGCTTCAACGCAGCATTTGCCTTATTTATTTCCGACCTTCTCAAAAATTCTTCTGACTCCGTGCTGTACTTCACGAATTCGTCCCAGTGATTTTTTACCTTCTCACTGTCCGGAGTCTTCTTTAACTTGATAAGGCGGCGCAATCTTTTCTTGTGGCTCTTGAATAGTTCGGCCATCTTCTTCTTGCCAAACTCGCGGAGGGCCTGCTCCATCTTGGCCTTCTCAGCGTCACCCCCTCTTCGGGTACTATGTTGAAATGTGCCATGAGCTTGTTCATAATGCTGTTTTTGGCTACATCATCGATATAAAGACCTTGAGCTTCTTCCTCTGCAGACAAGCACTAGTCCCTTCGGCTTGTGCCATTCTCGACGGTGATCGGGACGTGGTCCCTAACAAGCACTCCGCATTGAGCTATAAATGCCTTTGCACCTTTCTCTGGAGCAATCGGTTTACCATCCTTGTCGATGTGGGTGATGTCGTGCCTAACACCGTCATCCAACTTTTTGGCCGGGCCTCGCTTCCTCGACTTTACAGAAGAAGTGCTCGATCCGGAGGGCTAAAAAAGAAATAGTTCATAGTCAGTACAATTTCATTAGTTAATGCATCTAGTCGATCAACAGCGGCTTAATTAATTTATATACCTCGGTGATAACTACAGTTCGGGAGCCATTATGATGATCTTGTTCCTCACCGGCGCCACTAGGATCTTCTTCCTCAATATCCTCCGCTCCCTCACCGGAGTCATTCAAATAAGTTGCGGTGACATCGTCACCGCCATCATCTGGAATAACGTCGTCGTCGCGATCATCCAGAGTACCGTTTGCTATGAGTTCCTCCATGAAATTTTCTTGAATTTCATCTCTCTCCATGCTTTCTACAACGACCTGCAAGCTATACATAGGAACCATCATATGATCAAATTAAGGATAATGCAGAAAACTGAAAATGGAGTTACATATGTGTAGTTCTTAACTAAGGATCGATAATATAGTGCTGAAAGCAGATACTGCAGTTACATGCATACATAGATCGGGTTCATGTTTATTTAACCCTAATACATATCAATCACTACTACAACCACTCAACCGCGCAGACCGGGTCCTAGAGGGCGCCGACCGGGTCCTGAGCCGCGCTGGGTGTGCCCCCAAAGCCACGGAACAACAACGGGAGCATAGCTAACATGAGATCCCCGCATAACGCTCCATCCGGTCCTATACATGTTGTCTAACGCGTACATGTAACGGCGAACGTGCTGGTCCTCCGCTTCAATGCGCTGAGCTACCTCCTCCGGCGGGGCCGGCTCCCTCTGAAACGACCGTGGCCCATAAGACCTCCACCAAAGAATATCCGGGTCGACAACGGGACCCGGATTCCGCACCAAGGTGCGCGACCCGGAAGCTAAGACCTCCCAGTGCCACCCCGGCGGAGCCCAGTCCCGGACCTCCCCCATCTGCTCCATCTCCTCGGTGAGAGTCAGACCACGGCCCGCCGGCTGTCGCTGTCGCGGCATCGTAGCTACGAAAACAAATCATATATATATATGGTACCAACGTTAACATAAATTAAAAAATAAATTCACTACTTTTATGTTAGTCGGCGCCGGCACTACCGTTTGGGGGGCGCCGGCACTACATACTTTATTTTGGGCGTGCCGGCAGGGGCGTCGGCACTACCGTATTTGGGGGGCGCCATCGCGAGCGTAGCGGTTACCGGCGCACCGGCACTACATACTCTATTTTGGGGGCGCCGGCAGGGGCGTCGGCACTACCGTATTTGGGGGGCGCCATCGCGAGCGTAGCGGTTACCGGCGCGGCGGCCCTCATAACTATTTTTGTAACAGTAACACTAACTAAATTTCTAACTATTTTAACTAAATTTTACTAACTTTTTTTCTAAATTTCTAACTATTTTAACTAAATTTCTAACTATTGTTTTAACTAAATTTCTAACTATTTTACTAACTAATTTTACTAACTTTTTTCTAACTATTCTATTAACTAATTTTCTAACTAAATTTCTAACTAATTTTACTAACTTTTTTTCTAACTAAATTTCTAACTAATTGTACTAACTTTTTTTATAACTATTGTTTCTATATAATTAACCTAACAAATTAACTAATCTAACAAATAAAAAAAATAAAAAAAAGAGAAGATGGCGGCGCTTACCGCGGCGGAGGTGGGCGTGGCCGGCAGCCGGCAGGTGGCGGGGGCGCGGCGGACGGCGAGAGAGCGGCCGCGGCGGTAAGCGGGCGCGGCGACGCGGTGGCGGACGGCGCGGTGGCGGACGGCGCGGGCGACGCGGTGGCAGGCGCGCGGTGATGGGCGCGCGGGCGGCTCGGGCGGCGCGCGGGTCGGCGGGCGCGGTGGCGAGGCGGTGGCGCCCGGCAGCGGCGGAGACGGCGGCGGAGGCGGTGGCGCGAGGCGACGGCGACGGCGCGCGGGAGGGCGGCGGCGGCCGGCGGCGATTTCGGCAGCCTGGCGGCACAAAACTGCTTCGTCTCCGCGGGATTGATCTCCGCGGAGACGAAGTGTTTTCTTTTATACCCCCCCCCTTTTGTCCCGGGGCGGGGTACAAACCGGGTCCAAAGGCCCCCCTTTGGACCCGGTTTGTTATAAAAAACGGGGCGAAAGGCCAATTTTTGTTGGGTTTTGCCACACACAGAAAAGGCCTTTAGTCCCGGTTTGTAATACAAACCGGGTCCAAAGGCCACTTTTTTAAAAAAATTTCATTCCCGCCTTATTTCAAATGAAAAAAAGCCACCGCACTGCCACACGTGTCCACCGCCGCCACCGCCGTGTAGTGGCCACTGTCGCCACCGCCACCGCCTGGCCACCACCGTCACCGCCATGTACGGGCCACCGCCGTGTACCGCCACCACCGCCACCGCCATGTACGGCCACCACCGCCACCGCCACACGTGTCCCTTCCCCGTGCCACGTGTCGCCGCCGCTTCCACGTGCCTCGCCCCACCGCCACCGCCACACGTGTCCCTTTCCCGTGCCACGTGTCGCCGCCGCTTCCACGTGCCTCGCCCCGCCGTCACCGCCATGTACGGGCCACCGCCGTGTACTGCCCACCACCGCCACCGCCGTGTACTGGCCACCGTCGGCACCGCCGTGTACTGCCCACCACCGCCACCGCCACCGCCTGGCCACCACCGTCACCGCCATGTACGGGCCACCGCCGTGTACTGCCCTTCCCTGTGCCACGTGTCGCCGCCGCTTCCACGTGCCACGCCACGCCGCTTCCCCGCGCCACCTGTCGCCAAACTTGCCGCGTCGCTGTGCTATAAAGCGCCGCGTGCGCGCGGAACCACACGTCGCCGTCGCCAGACTAGTTGTTTATCTATTTTATTGTATTTTCAATAAAGTCGTTGTGGCAGACGCTGATGATGAGAAAAGTTTCCCGCCAGATTACATGTGGAATTAAAGTACAGAACTCAACTGAAAATTAATTAAGATACATGGCCAGATAGTACTCGTGCCTAGCCCTATAGTACTCGTGCCTAGCTCAACTGAAAATTAATTAAGATACATGGCCAGATTCGACTGTTCGAGTCATTCAGTCATACTCGTGCCTAGCCCTGTAGTACTCGCCACTGTAGTCGTCGTAGTCGCCGTCATCATCGTCGCTGGCCATCGGGGTCGCGGTAGTCAAACCTCGGCGGGAGAGCGCGCGTGGGCTGGGACTGAGGGTAGCGCAGGCGGGGGCCACGGTGGGCCATGACGCCCTGGAGAGTTCGGTCGCGCCACCACAGCCGACGGCCGGCCTCGTTGAAGTTCGAAGGAGGCGGGCCGCCCTCCTCGTGCCTGGCGAGCGCCCTCTCACGCCGATTGATGAAGAAGCTCTCCCAAGTCGGGCTGTAGTCGGGATGCCACTGGGGATTCCTCCGCTGCTCTGGCGTGAGCTCGAAGTAGTAGTGGTTCGTGATGGCCATCTCGCGCGCCACACCTAGAGGGACAGGAGGGACCGGTACCCCTCCGACGCTCGGCAACCAGCCGGCAGGCACGCGGGCGCCCGGCGGGCAGGCGTAGTTCCCCGCGCCCAGCGCCTCCGCCTCCCGGAGGGTTAGAGATACGATGGAAGCCATGTGACCTGGTGATGAGGTTTGCAGATATGAGTCTAGATGTGATATGTAAATGGAGGCCAAGCCAACATATATATAGTGAAAAAATGGCGGGAGGACGGAGGCGGGAAGCAGTGGAAAGCGCGGGAAGAAAAATAGGCGGGAACGCAGTGGCGCCAAAAACTGTCGGTGGGATAAGGACGTGTGGGTAACCTTTAGTCCCGGCTGGTGGGTACAACCGGGACTAAAGACCCTTTTTTGTGTCATCTAACAAAACTGTCGGTGGGATAAGGACGTGTGGGTAACCTTTAGTCCCGCTGGTGGGTACAACCGGGACTAAAGATGTCGGCAGGATAAGAACGCATGGGTGGACGCACTGCTCGATGAAATAAAGCATGTAGCGCACGACGCCCTGTCGAAGGAACAAGACAAAGTAGAAGAGGTGCCGTGCCTATAAAAGGAGCATCGATACGCCTTGCCAAGCCCCTGAACGACTACATCTCATCTAACAGTGTTGGGGAAAGGGTTGGGAAATCTCCCGTGGCGCATCTCCACTTTTAATATCTTACATCCACTTACATGATTACACAAAAATAAATGGGAAATTGATTGCCATGTTGAGATACTCATTTGTGCCATGAACATTCTTCAATTAACTTGATGATGGAGCATCTTCATCATTTAATTAATCTTCTTCGGCCGTAACCATGGAGCATCTTCATCATTTAACTTGATGCTTGGATCAATGTTCACTGAAGGGTGGAATTTCATCAAACTGATTATAATCTTCTGACATGTCTGTCTTGTCCTCCACTCCCACGATATTTCTTTTTCCAGAAAGAACTATGTGGCGCTTTGGCTCATCGTTTGATGTATTTGTTTCCTTATGTTTCCTTTTTCTTGGTTTGGTAGACATATCCTTCACATAGAAAACCTGGGCCACATCCTTGGCTAGGACGAATGGTTCGTCTCTATACCCAAGATTGTTGAGATCCACTGTTGTCATTCCATACAACTTGTCTACCTGAACCCCGCCTCCTGTTTTGTTGACCCATTTGCACCTAAACAAAGGGACCTTAAAAGAAGGTCCATACTCAAGTTCCCATATATCCTCTATGTAACCATAATATGTGTCATTTGGGCCTTCATTCATTATTGCATCAAAGCGGACACCACTGTTTTGGTTGGTGCTCTTTTTATCTTGGGCGATCGTGTAAAATGTATTCCCATTTATCTCGTACCCTTGGAAAGTCACTACAGTCGAAGATGGTGTCTGGGCCAGCAAGTACAACTGATCTTCAATATGTTTGTTATTCAGGAGATGTTTTTGCAACCAACCGCCGAAAGTCGACATGTGTTCACGTCTAATCCAATCGTTCGACTGCCCCGGGTTCTGGGAGCGTAGAAAGTTCTTGTGGTCACCGATATACGGAGCCACCAAGGTGGAACTTTGTAGGACTGTGTAGTGTGCTTGAGTCAAAGAAATCCCGTCCCTACATATCATTGATTTCCTTCCTAGCGTGCCTTTTCCACTTAGTCTCCCTTCATGCCGCGATTCAGGAACACCAATCGGCTTAAGGTCGTGAATAAAGTCAACACGTAATTCAATGACCTCCTCTGTTCCATAGCCCTTGGAGATGCTTCCTTCGGCCTAGCACGGTTATGAACATATTTCTTCAAGACTCCCATGAACCTCTCGAAGGGGAACATATTGTGTAGAAACACAGACCGAGAATGGAAATCTCATCGACCAGGTGAACGAGGAGATGTGTCATAATATTGAAGAAGGATGGTGGGAACACCAGCTCAAAACTAACGAGACATTGGACCACATCATTCTCGCAACCTCGGTAGAATTTCTGGATTTATTACCTTCTCGAGAAATTGCATTGAGGAATGCACATAGCTTCACAATGGGCAATCGAACATTTTCCGTAGAAGCCCCTCAATGCAATCGGAAGCAACCGTGTCATTATCACGTGATGTCATGAGACTTCAAGTTCTGGAATGTTTTCTTCTCCATATTTATTATTCCCTTTATATTGGAGGAGAAGCCAGACGGGACCTTGATACTGCTAAGACATTCAAAAATATTTCCTTCTCTGCTTTTGTAAGAGCGTAGCTGGATAAATGACGTCCTTTAACTCTCTCATGCAGCTTTTTGGGGTCTTTCCAACGTTGCTGGTCCTCCCGTGCTTCTGGTGTATCTTTTGTCTTCCCGTACACACCCAGAAAGCCTAGCAGGTTCACGCAAAGATTCTTCGTCACGTGCATCACATCGATTGAAGAGCGGACCTCTAAGACTTCCCAATAGGGTAGATCCCAAAATATAGATTTCTTCTTCCACATGGGCGCGTGTCCGGCATCGTCATTCGGAACAGACCGTCCGCCAGACCCTTTCAAAATCTTCCATCAAGATCCTTGACCATACCTAATATATCAACACCATCACGATGGGGAGGCTTCCTCCGGTGATCAGCCTCACCGTTGTAATGCTTGCCTTACTTTATTACGGGATGGGTAAGCCTAAGAAATCGACGATGCCCTGTGTACACGACCTTCCGACCTTTTTCCAAATAATCACCTTCGAGCTCATGTAAACAAGTGTGTGCATGCATTGTATCCCTTGTTTGACTGTCCCGAAATGTTACCAAGAGCAGGCCAGGCATTGATGGTTACGAAAAGCATCGCTCTTAGGTCAAATTCCTCCCGCTTGTGCTCGTCCCACACACGTACACCTGCTAGGGACCACAGCTGTAGAAGTTCTTCGACTAATGGCTTCAGTACACATCAATGTCGTTCCCGGGTTGCTTCGGGCCTTGTATGAGCACCGGCATCATAATGAACTTCCGCTTCATGCACAACCAAGGAGGAAGGTTATATATACAAAGAGTCACAGCCAGGTGCTATGGCTGCAGCTCTGCTCTCCAAAAGGATTCATGCCATCTGTCATCGAGACCAAACCGTAAGTTCCTTGCATCCTGTGCAAAGTTTGGGAACTCTCTATCGATTTTTCTCCATTGGGAGCCATCAGCAGGGTGCCTCAACATCACGTCTTTCTTACGGTCTTCTTTGTGCCATCGCAACAACCTAGCATGCTCTTTATTTCTGAACAAGCGTTTCAGCCGTGGTATTATAGGAGCATACCACATAACCTTGGCAGGAACCCTCTTCCTGGGGCGCTCGCCCTCAACATCACCAGGGTCATCTCGTCTGATCTTATACCGCAATGCGGTGCACACCGGACATGCATCCAAATTCTCGTACTCATCGCGGTAGAGGATGCAACATTAATGCATGCATGTATCTTTTGCACATCTAATCCTAGAGGGCAGACAATCTTCTTCGCTTCGTACGCATCGCGGGCAATTCGTTACCCCTTGGAAGCTTCCTCTTAATTATTGTCGCAACTTTCCAAATCCCGAGTCGGTGACACCGTTCTCTCGCCTTCCATTGCAATAATTCCAGTGTGTTGCCCTAGCTTTTTATGGCCATCTTCGCAAGTTGGGTATAACAATTTGTTGTGATCTTCTATCATCTTGTCGAAGGCCAACCTTTCCTTTTCAGTTTCACATTCTCTCCTTGCATCAGCAATGGCCCGGCCAAGATCATCATCAGCAGGCTCATCTGGTGCCTCTTGATCTTCTACTTCATTGTCTTCATTGCCTTCTGCAGTATCATCGTATTCAGGGAAATTGGGATAACCGTCATCATCCTCTTCCTCTTCGTCATTGTCTTCCATCATAACCCCTATTTCTCCGTGCTTGGTCCAACAATAGTAACTGGGCATGAAACCGGATCGCAGAAGGTGGCTGTGAATGAGACTCGAGCGAGCGTAATTTACGGTATTCTTGCAGTCCACACATGGACAATACATGAAGCCACCATGTTTGTTTGCCTCCGCCACGGCCATAAAATTATCCAGGCCCGCAGTGAACTCGTCAAACCGTCGGTCAATGTACATCCATTGCCGATTCATCTGCATGATCTAATTAAGCTGATCAAAACCATTACAGAACATCACGATGTATATATACACATGCATTTTATCAATTGCAGATGAAAAGGATAAAGTTGTTAACCTCGATGAAGAAGAAAAAAGCAAGTTAAGTGTGGCTTGATTTGTGTAAACTCAAGTGGCAAATCCTCTTAAGCATTTCATCAAACACCTCTTGTGCATGTGAAGAAGAGAGGAGAGCAATACACCCTCTTGTGAAGATAGTGAAAAAATGGCTAAGTGTGGCTCACACTTGGGCAGGGGCAAGGTTATATAGCCAGAGGGGGCCTTTGGACCCGGTTTGTCATACAAACCGGGACTAAAGGGTTCCCCAGGCTGACACGGCCTGCCGCGCCCTGCGGGTGGACCTTTGGACCCGGTTTGTCATACAAACCGGGTCCAAAGGCCGCTACAGGACAGGCGCCAGCGGGTGGGGTCGTCCTGGGCAGAAACGAACCGGGTCCAATGGGGGCATTGGACCCGGTTTGGTTCAGCAGTGGGTCATTTGCTTGGGTCCAAAGGCCACTTCTCCACTAGTGTATGCTTCACAAAGCTCCGGTTCAATGGAAAGTTTTTTTTTGTGTTTTTTGTTTATCTCGAATCTATTATATAAGGGCCTTAACTCATTACTTTATCGATATAGATTTATTTATACAGCGGGAAGAAATCAAGTTTTGAGAGGAATTCTGTAATTTAGAATAATGCTTTGAAACATTATGAAGTTATATATAATTTACACTCACGATTTTGTATACGCCGTAGCAACGCATGTGCATTCAATTAGTCTAGGTTAATTAAACAGTTGCATGTGATATCTCTATCTCAATATTTGCATGCAACTTCCATATTAACGAGCAACTTTGGTACGAGAGGGATATCTAATCGATTATTCTTCAGCAAAGATAGTGGCTTTGTATAGATGGAAGTTACTCCCTCCATTCTAATTTAGTCTACATTCTACTTCCTCAATCTCGGTTTAATATGCATGCACGCAGTTTAAGATGAACTTTGACCACTGATTTGGTCAATAGAATATAAATTTTATGTCTATAAAATCTATACGATTCGTATGCAATAAAGCTTTTTATGATATACTTTTTGTGACACATATTTCATATTTTATTGATCAAAATAATGGTCAAAGCAATTTCTTAAACTACGTGCGCGCGTGTTAAACGGAGACGGAGGGAGTAGAAAAAATAAGACAAATTAGTAGTGCATTTATTAGTACTATTTAGATATTTGAACAACCAATTCAAACTACAATGAAAATAACAACATCCAATAATGAGAGTAAAACCATCTCGGTTTCAGTGTTGTTGTTAACTAAAAACTAGAATGTAGAGTATTTCGGAACAAATTTTGAGACTAGAATGTAGACTAGTATTTCAGAACGGAGGGAGTATATTTTAGTAGTGGCCTCGTATTCAAAGAGTAGTTAGTTAATGTGCGTTCTTTTCATGCCAATATAGGCAACATGCCCGATCGATTCATTTTGTGGCAGTGGAGTCACTTAGAAGTTTTTAACCCAAAAGTGGGGTAGTCAAATTAGGCCCACTAATTTCATTCTCAAGCCCTAGAAGAGAGATTCCGATTCAAGATGTTTTGAATTCAGCCTTTCCTTCAAGTTTGTGCTTTAAGTCAGCTCGTACTCTTCAGTTTATACGAGAATGATTGAACTCGCGTACTTATGCAAGATTACCGAAGTATACTTATACTGCAAATTAGTGGTTCAAAATCTTTTTTTTTTGAACAATTGTGTTACGGTCTCCATGGCAACCTCAACTTGTTCACAAAAATCGTGATCAGCGTTGTTTTAAGCATATTGGCTGCGAACACCATAACTTAACTACTACCTCCCTCTAGTCTATAGACATTAAAATTATATTATTGGAACATCTAAGTTTTCTAAGGACATATGTTTTGTATTACATATATCTTATATTATCATATTTAAATTTACGATTTAAGAATACACGCAAATCCTATAAACCAGAAGAGAGGGAGTACCACACTACAATGTGATGCACGTCAGGGTATAGCATCTTCCAAGCCAAGCACTATCGGCAAGTGGCATGTGGACATGAAGTGTGATGCACGCACACACGATGCCCACACACGGCCACAAGCGCCCTACAAAATAGTGGAGCCAACAACTGTACTTGCGTCTAGGGGTGTGTTCGGTTCCAGAATCTGGAGGAATGGGACGGAACCGTTCCGCACCTGGAGCCCGTTCTCGTGTTCGGTTCGGCAAAGGAACGGAACGAAGTGGTTCCCCGGAAGGGAATATTCCTCAAATATGCGGAACGGCCTCGTTCGGCCGAATCGGCCGGATCGCGAGGAACGGCTGCCTACGAGTGAAAAAAAAGAGAAAAGCCCACACTAATCTGGTTCTGTCTGCGCCTCTCTCTCTCTTTCTCTCAGCACCCGACTGCGGCCAGCATGCCCGGCGACGACCCAGCACGCGGCGGCGACCAACACGCGACGGCGGCCAGCACGCCCGGCGGCGTCCCAAAGACGGCGGCAAGCACGCTGGCGCCAAGACCACGACGGCCCGGCGACGGCCGGCGCCAGCGCGGCCAAAGACGCTGGCGGCGGCCGGCCGTGGGGGCCAGCATGCGGCGGCGGCAGCCGGCCGCTGGCGGCATCCCAGTAAGCGGCGGCGTGCCAGTACCCGGCGGCGGCCATCACGCCTGGCGGCATCCAGTACGCGGCGGCGGCCAGCGGGCGTGCTCCTCCATTTCGTGTTGATTTGGTCTGGGTTGACTTTGGTTTGCAGAAAAAATATGTTTAAGCCTATATTGATTTTGATTTGGATAAAAGAATCTTATTTAGGCCGTTCCGTTCCGCCATGAGATTCTAGAACCGAACAGAAAACGGAACCATTCCGTTCCTCGAATTTTTCTGAACCGAACACAGGATTGGAACCATCCCATGACGGTGGAATGGAACCATTCCATTCCATTCCCTCTAGTTCTGAAACCGAACACACCCTAGGTAATTTAACAGCAGCGTCACCGGCTGTTTGCGGTGCTGGCGTCACTCGAAAATCGTCAGCTGCTAGTTGGTGGTTCCGTCCACCCCGTGGCACTATTGTTCGTTAGTACTGGAGTAATTAGTCTAATTCTTCGCCATCCCTAAACGGGTGGCGATGGGCGGAGACAGACTCTGAATACGTCATCCTTTGTCGTTTGCTCCTCCGTCACCCACTGATGACACCCATGATGAGCTCGTCGAGCTTTTGACCCTTCCCCGCTTTGGCCACCACAGACCTGTGGTCCCAGTGGACTGGCCTGCGCCCGCGGAGTAGGTTCAGACCAACGAGCTGAGGGTAGTTTCGTAAACTCGTCATTCTGAACAGAAGAAGAGGACTTTGATCTCAATCACTGACTGCAGAGTCTCATTTTTTTAACACGGCGAGGAACATGACGTCTTCTGTTCTTGCCCAGGTGTTTAGATTACATTAGATTAGAGAATCCAGGGAGATAAAGGCAACAGTGCCATCGCCATTGATATTCGTTTCTGCAAGATATAGAAGTGGTGGTGCAGCTACCGTTGGCAGGGGGCACACCCTCGACCGGCCCCCCATTGTTTTTCTCGAAGACCGAGGCCTGGTCAGAGATTAAACATGTTGTAGCAAGTTACAATTCCCCAGATGTTACACTGTTTAACTTTGACCACGGTGAAACCATCACGACGAGTCGAGTTTGTCCTGGCCGAAAAACTGGTACGGTGATGCTTTCATCTTGTCCATTTGTTACTGATGATTTTTAAGATGAGAAGGGACCTCTCTCGCAAAAATACGTGTTGGGTTCAAAAGAATCCGAATTACTGTAGCGTCCCAACATCTGTATTTCTGTGCCTCCAAAATTTCTAATAAATTGTTTACATGTAGAAGATGTACGTACGTATGTAGCGTGCTAATTTATACCCAAATTCGAAATTATGTAGCTTCGACAAAAAATCAGAAGTTTCAGATGAATAATCTAAAGAAAACTCCCCCTTTCAAAAAAGTTGTGACTTAGTGGTCGATTAACTATGTAACTTAATATCGAAGTAAGTTTAATCATGTTCCGTTGAACCCAGGTCCCAAAAGTTCGCTTTATCTGCCGACTTTGCTTTATCGGGCTCTATTTCATCCAAGGGGATCGTCTTCATAACAACAAACTCCAAGCAACATGATAGAAAGTTTACAAGATCTTAACAAGTATCATTCCGTTTAGGTTGCTAAACCAACTTATATTATAGGAGGTAGTATCTTCAAATCACGCGGAAAGCACGATATCAGCGATAAACCACCTTGAAATTATGGTGAATCATGCATGTAGTAAAAAAAGAGGTAGTATCTTCAAACTACTAGAAGTACCATTTCGTCTAAGAGAGCAGCCTAAACCTTGTTAGAAGGCCATAACGATAGCCAAACCATGCCGATTGAAAAACACTATCTGGAGATGGCGCTTTAGCTCCAATGTGCATATAAGTTCGCTTTATCTGCCGATTTTGCTTTATCGGGCTCTATTTCATCCAAGGGGATCGTCTTCATAACAACAAACTCCAAGCAACAGGACAGAAAGTTTACAAGATCTTAACAAGTATCATTCCGTTTAGGTTGCTAAACCAACTTATATTATAGGAGGTAGTATCTTCAAATCACGCGGAAAGCACGATATCAGCGATCTACAAACCACCTTGAAATTATGGTAAATCATGCATGTAGTAAAAAAAGAGGTAGTATCTTCAAACTACTAGAAGTACCATTTCGTCTAAGAGAGCAGCCTAAACCTTGTTAGAAGGCCATAACGATAGCCAAACCATGCCGATTGAAAAACACTATCTGGAGATGGCGCTTTAGCTCCAATGTGCATATAAGTTCGCTTTATCTGCCGATTTTGCTTTATCGGGCTCTATTTCATCCAAGGGGGTCGTCTTCATAACAACAAACTCCAAGCAACACGACGGAAAGTTTACAAGATCTTAACAAGTATCATTCCGTTTAGGTTGCTAAACCAACTTATATTATAGGAGGTAGTATCTTCAAATAACGCGGAAAGCACGATATCAGCGATCTACAAACCACCTTGAAATTATGGTGAATCATGCATGTAGTAAAAAAGAGGTAGTATCTTCAAACTACTAGAAGTACCATTTCGTCTAAGAGAGCAGCCTAAACCTTGTTAGAAGGCCATAACGATAGCCAAACCACGCCGATTGAAAAACACTATTTGGAGATGGCGCTTTAGCACCAATGTGCATATAAACCAATTATTATCAATCCAGATTTTTTTTGAAATGTCAAACAAATTCCGCACACAAATTTTCGAAAAAATAAAACATTTTATGTGACCTGTGTAAAAGAAAAAAACTATTTCGTGAATAGTCATGTTAGAAAATTAAAATTTATCTTATTTTACACAGGGCAAAAATACTATTTTTTCCCAAGAACTTGCGTAGGAGCATAGAATTGTTGGATGTACATGCAAAAAGTCTTAACCTTTTAACATTTAGATTTATTTTTGAACAATCGATTCATCCGGATTGGATTTCCTTATCTCAAGATCTGTCGGATCCGGTTTTTGAGCTCATACTCTAAGGGATGCTCATAGGGATAGGTGTGCGTGCGTTCATAGGAATAAGTGTGTGTGCGTATGTATGAGCAATTGAACCGTGTTCCAAAGAAAAAATATACAATTTTTAAAATTTTTAAAATTTGTGCAGGGTGCTCGGCCTTCATTTGGACTATCCGCCTTGGAGACTCCCTAATCCGCTTTTATCATGTTGTGTTTTAGTTACTCCATCTACCATGCAATAAATCATAAAAGGTCCACATCATTGACACAAGGCTCTGTGTGTGCTACTTGCCCTAAAGGATAAGCATAGTTGTGACTTGACAAGGTCTCATTTCTTATGTCTCCAAGCCCTTTTCTCTCTTGGAAGCACGAGGCGCTCTTTCTTTTTACTGAGTGAATAGAAAACCCTGCTATATAGTCTATTGCCATAGTGTTGTAGACCTCTTGATGAGGACATCCCTACCTCACTACTACCTCCGTCATTACAAGATAAAGATGAACCTGCTGTGAAGCTCAAGTCCAATGAAGTTTGGATTGGACCTATTACAAGGGCTCGTGCGAAACTACTTAAACAACATGTGAACTTGTTCCTAAACGATACCTTGATTGATGAGAACTTTATACTGCCTAAATCTTGTTACTTATGTATCATTAGATATGAAGAGGAGCCAAGCATCGCACGAGGAGGAGAGGAGCAGCTGGACGTGAAGGACGTGAAGCTGGACATGAAGATATCTCATGGACGCGCGAGGGAGGAGCGGGAGGCATGCACGAGAGGAGGAGATGTTCCAGTCGGTGCCACGACCGGTAAACCGGTTGCACCGCCGGGCCGCCCAGTCCGACCGGCCCTGTTCACGCGTAAAGCACACGCCCGTTGGGAACCCCAAATGGAAGGTGTGATGCGTACAGCAGCAAGTTTCCCTCAGTAAGAAACCAAGGTTTATCGAACCAGTAGGAGTCAAGGAACACGTGAAGGTTGTTGGTGGCGGAGTGTAGTGCGGCGCAACACCAGGGATTCCGGCGCCAACGTGGAACCTGCACAACACAATCAAAATACTTTGCCCCAACTTAACAGTGAGGTTGTCAATCTCACCGGCTTGCTGTAAACAAAGGATTAATCGTATGGTGTGGAAAATGATGTTTGTATGCGAAGAACAGTAAAGAACAATGTTTGCAGTAGATTGTATTCAGATGTAAAAGAATTAGACCGGGGTCCACAGTTCAATAGTGGTGTCTCTCCAATAAGAAATAGCATGTTGGGTGAATAAATTACAGTTGGGCAATTGACAAATAAAGAGGGCATAACAATGCACATACATATCATGATGAGTAAAGAGAGATTCAATCGGGCATTACGACAAAGTACATAGACCGCTATCCAGCATGCATCTATGCCTAAAAAGTCCACCTTCGGGTTAGCATCCGCACCCCTTCCAGTATTAAGTTGCAAACAACAGACAATTGCATTAAGTATGGTGCGTAATGTAATCATGATAGGCAGCTCACAAGATCTAACATGATAGCACAAGAGGAGAAGACAACCATCTAGCTACTGCTATGGACCCATAGTCCAGGGGTGAACTACTCACACATAACTCCGGAGGCGATCATGGTGATGAAGAGTCCTCCGGGAGATGATTCCCCTTTCCGGCAGGGTGCCGGAGGCGATCTCCTGAATCCCCCGAGATGGGATTGGCGGCGGCGGCGTCTCTGTAAGGTTTTCCGTATCGTGGCTCTCGGTACTGGGGTTTTCGCGACGAAGGCTTTAAGTAGACGGAAGGGCAGGGTCGGTGGAGGCACGAGGGCCCCACACGCCAGGGCGGCGCAGCCCCACCCTTGGTCGCATGGCCCTAGTGTGGCGGCGCCTCGTGGCCCCACTTTGTAACTCCTTCGGTCTTCTGGAAGTTTCGTGGAAAAATAAGACCCTGGGTGTTGATTTCGTCCAATTCCGAGAATATTTCCTTTGTAGGATTTCTGAAACCAAAAACAGCAGAAAACAACAACTGGCTCTTCGGCATCTCGTCAATAGGTTAGTGCCGGAAAATGCACAATAATAACATAAAGTGTGTATAAAACATGTGAGTATCATCATAAAAGTAGCATGGAATATAAGAAATTATAGATACGTTTGAGACGTATCAGGCCCCCACGCCGGATCCATCTGGTCTCAACCGGATTCTACGCTTGTGCCAACCGAGCACTATCCAGTAAGCCCGGGAGGTCCGCCCGGTTGCCGCCCGGTGCCAGACCCGGTCCAGACCGCACCGGCCGGTCCTAGGCTCGGTCAACCGGATTCCAGACCGGCCGTGTCCGAGTCTGTCTCGACCAGATCTGTTCTGGGTCGGTTATTTTCGTACTTTTTCGACCTGAGGTCGTCCTGAACTCCTATATAAGTGCCAGGACGCCCCCAAAGTTGCTTTAGACCACGTTTAAGATAAACCCTATTTCTTAGTTGTTTGCTCTAGCAAAACTATTGAATCCCTACACCATATTGCTTGATATTGTGTAGATCTGAAAATCTTGTGTGATCTGCTATTCCATTGGGAATTAGAAGGTTGCAACTTACCGCTTCGTGGTCAGCGGCTACGTGCGCAAGTGTGTGGAGTTGCGAATATCTTGCAGGGTTGAGAGCTGTTGCATTGGCGACAGGGACCAATCGAGAGATCTCATTGCGTCATATAAGTTATCATCTACTACATCGTCGTGTTCCTCCGCTGCTATCACCCCGTGATCATCATCACCACCGTTGCTTACTGAGAAGATCGGGCCACCCCATATCATCTTGGTATCAGATTTCCAGTTTTCCTCGGTAAGCCATCCACAATCCACCCCATAGTTGAGTTGTGAGTGTTTTTTATCCAGAAAAAGCCATAAAAAGTTAGGATTAGGGTTTGCCATAGCCTTAGATTGCACTAATTTGGAGTTTTAGTTGCTTATCGTAGTTGTTTTTGCGTATCTTTGTCTTCCATCTAGTTTTCGGGTTTGAGTATCCACCATTATCTAGTGTTTACATTATCATCTAGTTTTAGTTTTTGTTCCTCCGAGTCCACATAGCGTACAGTGTGCTTTTCCCAACCATAGCCACAGCCTATCGATATACGTGACTAGGAACTTCCCCAGAAGAGACTAGTTTTACCGCTCGTTAGGCTGCTCATTAGGGTTTGGTGCTTTGCATATTTCTGTTGGCCGTGTTATCAAGGAGTTGAGTCATAAAATAAAATAAAGAGAAAATAGCAAAGAAGCAAAAAGAGCTACATAGCTGTGTGTTATACAACAAGAAAATCCAAAAAGACAAGTGAAGTGCTAGAAGAATCAAGTGTAGGCCTAAGTTTATTTTACTGCACCCGTAGTTGAGCAATCTTGTGCCTGTCTCGTTGAGCTTTGCTAGCGTCTCTCTAGTGCATTGCAACCTTTCCTACATATAGTTGCATTGCCACATTTATCGCCTTGTGTGAGTATCATTGGTTGTCTACGGTCAGCGCTAGAGCTTGTTATTGGTGCAAATAGGTAGCCCACCTACAACCCCACATATATCCTGCTTTGCCGTGTGATTTATTCTTATACCCTTGATATTCGCTTCGCTACATCCGTGCACTAGTTGTTCCTACAAGTGGTAAGCAACACTAATTTACTTTGGAACGGTAAGATCTCCTTTTCTTATCAGTTTTTGAGTGAGTTGTGAGAGTACCACCAAATATTTTTGATTTAAGTGCACTAACCTACAAATCATGTCTGCTAGTGATGAAAAAATTGTTAACCAGGAAAACAAGGATCCTGCAGATATCATCAACTAGAGGGAGTATCAAGCTCTTCGTAATGAGAAGCGATGTGAATCCCGCACTCGACATGATGCTCTTTCGGGAACGGTCCAAGAGATCTCCCAGAAGCTGGATACTACAAGTGAGACCGTCACTACAATGAAGGATCAAATGACGGATATACAGCGCAGTCTTGCTGATTTGCGCTTAGCTGTTGAGAATTTGACTGCACAACAACAACAAGAAGATGATGAAGATCCTGAGCTTCAAGATGACGCACACAATGCTCGTGGTGCGCCACGTGGTAATCGTCCTCGAGGGTTTGCTGAACTCCGACGTGCAGGTCGTGGGTTTGAGGAAGAAGATGGATTGGGTAAGCCTAAGTTCTCCATACCCAAGTTTGAAGGAGGTGCTGATGTTGAAGAATACCTCACTAGAGAGCTCAAGATTGAGAAGTTATGGAATCTACATCCGCACTACACTGAAGATAGGAAGATTGATGGCGTGTAACTCACACGTTCGTTGGGAACCCCAAGAGGAAGTTATGATGCACACAGCAGCAAGTTTTCCCTCAGAAAGAAACCAAGGTTTATCGAACCAGGAGGAGCCAAGAAGCACGTTGAAGGTTGATGGCGGCGGGATGTAGTGCGGCGCAACACCAGGGATTCCGGCGCCAACGTGGAACCTGCACAACACAACCAAAGTACTTTGCCCCAACGAAACAGTGAGGTTGTCAATCTCACCGGCTTGCTGTAACAAAGGATTAACCGTATTGTGTGGAAGATGATTGTTTGCAGAAAACAGTAGAACAAGTATTGCAGTAGATTGTATTTCAGTAAAGAGAGTTGGACCGGGGTCCACAGTTCACTAGAGGTGTCTCTCCCATAAGACAAATAGCATGTTGGGTGAACAAATTACAGTTGGGCAATTGACAAATAAAGAGAGCATGACCATGCACATACATATCATGATGATTATAGTGAGATTTAATTGGGCATTACGACAAAGTACATAGACCGCCATCCAACTGCATCTATGCCTAAAAAGTCCACCTTCAGGTTATCATCCGAACCCCCTCCAGTATTAAGTTGCAAGCAACAGACAATTGCATTAAGTATGGTGCGTAATGTAATCAACAACTACATCCTTAGACATAGCATCAATGTTTTATCCCTAGTGGCAACAGCACAACACAACCTTAGAACTTTCTGTCCTTTGTCCCGGTGTCAATGCAGGCATGAACCCACTATCGAGCATAAGTACTCCCTCTTGGAGTTACAAGCATCTACTTGGCCAGAGCATCTACTAGTAACGGAAAGCATGCAAGATCATAAACAACACGTAGATATAACTTTGATAATCAACATAACAAGTATTCTCTATTCATCGGATCCCAACAAACGCAACATATAGAATTACAGATAGATGATCTTGATCATGTTAGGCAGCTCACAAGATCCGACAATGATAGCACAATGGGGAGAAGACAACCATCTAGCTACTGCTATGGACCCATAGTCCAGGGGTAGACTACTCACACATCACACCGGAGGCGACCATGGCGGCGTAGAGTCCTCCGGGGAGATGATTCCCCTCTCCGGCAGGGTGCCGGAGGCGATCTCCTGGATCCCGAGATGGGATCGGCGTTGGCGGCGTCTCGGGAAGGTTTTCCGTATCGTGGCTCTCGATGCAGGGGGTTTCGTCACGGAGGCTTTAAGTAGGCGGAAGGGCAAGTCAAGAGGGGGCACAGGGCCCCAGATGATAGGCGGCGCGGCCAAGGGGGCCGCGCCGCCTAGGGTTTGGGCGCCACTGTGGCCCCACTTCGTTTCGTCTTCGGACTTCTGGAAGCTTCGTGGAAAAATAGGCCCTGGGCGTTGATTTCGTCCAATTCCGAGAATATTTCCTTACTAGGATTTCTGAAACCAAAAACAGCAGAAACAAGAATCGGCACTTCGGCATCTTGTTAATAGGTTAGTTCCGAAAATGCACGAATATGACATAAAGTGTGCATAAAACATGTAGATAACATCAATAATGTGGCATGGAACATAAGAAATTATCGATACGTCGGAGACGTATCAGCATCCCCAAGCTTAGTTCTGCTCGTCCTGAGCAGGTAAAACGATAACACAGATAATTTCTGGAGTGACATGCCATCATAATCTTGATCATACTATTTGTAAAGCATATGTAGTGAATGCAGCGATCAAACAATGTATATGACATGAGTAAACAAGTGAATCATAAAGCAAAGACTTTTCATGAATAGCACTTCAAGACAAGCATCAATAAGTCTTGCATAAGAGTTAACTCATAAAGCAATAATTCAAAGTCGAGATAATCAAGCAACACAAAAGAAGATTAAGTTTCAGCGGTTGCTTTCAACTTGTAACATGTATATCTCATGGATATTGTCAACATAGAGTAATATAATAAGTGCAATAAGCAAGTATGTAGGAATCAATGCATAGTTCACACAAGTGTTTGCTTCTTGAGGTGGAGAGAAATAGGTGAACTGACTCAACATTGAAAGTAAAAGAATGGTCCTCCATAGAGGAAAAGCATCGATTGCTATATTTGTGCTAGAGCTTTGATTTTGAAAACATGAAACAATTTTGTCAACGGTAGTAATAAAGCATATGCATCATGTAAATTATATCTTATAAGTTGCAAGCCTCATGCATAGTGTACTAATAGTGCCCGCACCTTGTCCTAATTAGCTTGGACTACCGGATCATCACAATGCACTGTTTTTACCAAGTGTCACAAAGGGGTACCTCTATGCCGCTTTGTACAAAGGTCTAAGGAGAAAGCTCGCATTGGATTTCTCGCTATTGATTATTCTTCAACTTAGACATCCATACCGGGACAACATAGACAACAGATAATGGACTCCTCTTTTATGCATAAGCATGTAACAACAATTAATAATTTTCTCATTTGAGATTGAGGATATATGTCCAAAACTGAAACTTCCACCATGGATCATGGCTTTAGTTAGCGGCCCAATGTTCTTCTCTAACATATGCATGCTTAACCATAAGGTGGTAGATCTCTCTTACTTCAGACAAGACGAACATGCATAGCAACTCACATGAAATTCAACAATGAATAGTTGATGGCGTCCCCAGTGAACATGGTTATCGCACAACAAGCAACTTAATAAGAGATAAAGTGCATAATTACATATTCAATACCACAATAGTTTTTAAGCTATTTGTCCCATGAGCTATATATTGCAAAGGTGATGATGGAATTTTAAAGGTAGCACTCAAGCAATTTACTTTGGAATGGCGGAAAATACCATGTAGTAGGTAGGTATGGTGGACACAAATGGCATAGTGGTTGGCTCAAGTATTTTGGATGCATGAGAAGTATTCCCTCTCGATACAAGGTTTAGGCTAGCAAGGTTATTTGAAACAAACACAAGGATGAACCGGTGCAGCAAAACTCACATAAAAGACATATTGAAAACATTATAAGACTCTACACCATCTTCCTTGTTGTTCAAACTCAATACTAGAAATTATCTAGACCTTAGAGAAACCAAATATGCAAACCAAATTTTAGCATGCTCTATGTATTTCTTCATTAATGGGTGCAAAGCATATGATGCAAGAGCTTAAACATGAGCACAACAATTGCCAAGTATCACATTACCCAAGACATTTATAGCAATTACTACATGTATCATTTTCCAATTCCAACCATATAACAATTTAACGAAGGAGAAACTTCGCCATGAATACTATGAGTAGAAACCAAGGACATACTTGTCCATATGCTACAGCGGAGCGTGTCTCTCTCCCATAAAGTGAATGCTAGGATCCATTTTATTCAAACAAAACAAAAGACAAAAACAAACCGACGCTCCAAGAAAAAGCACATAAGATGTGATGGAATAAAAATATAGTTTCAGGGGAGGAACCTGATAATGTTGTCGATGAAGAAGGGGATGCCTTGGGCATCCCCAAGCTTAGACGCTTGAGTCTTCTTGATATATGCAGGGGTGAACCACCGGGGCATCCCCAAGCTCAGAGCTTTCACTCTCCTTGATTATGTTGCATCATACTCCTCTCTTGATCCTTGAAAACTTCCTCCACACCAAACTCGAAACAACTCATTAGAGGGTTAGTGCACAATATAAATTGACATATTCAGAGGTGACACAATCATTCTTAACACTTCTGGACATTGCATAATGCTACTGGACATTAGTGGATCAAAGAAATTCATCCAACATAGCAAAAGAGGCAATGCGAAATAAAAGGCAGAATCTGTCAAAACAGAACAGCTCGTATTGACGAATTTTAAAATGGCACCAGACTTGCTCAAATGAAAATGCTCAAATTGAATGAAAGTTGCGTACATATCTGAGGATCATGCACGTAAATTGGCTTAATTTTCTGAGCTACCTACAGGGAGGTGGACCCAGATTCGTGACAGAAAATAAATCTGGAACTGTGCAGTAATCCAAATCTAGTACTTACTTTTCTATCAACGGCTTAACTTGGCACAACAAAACACAAAACTAAGATAAGGAGAGGTTGCTACAGTAGTAAACAACTTCCAAGACACAAAATAAAAACAAAATACTGTAGGTAAAAACATGGGTTGTCTCCCATAAGCGCTTTTCTTTAACGCCTTTCAGCTAGGCGCAGAAAGTGTGTATCAAGTATTATCGAAGGGTGGTACTTTTACAGCGGGATGTTGATTTTTCTCAACCAGGCATAGTATATTAGATACATAAGTTTTAGCATCTCCCTTTTCATTAGTCTTAGGCGTGCTACTCTCATCAAACAAATTTTCAGGAACAAGCCAAGCATAGTTATTTTCTAGTGCATCATTCACAGCTAAGAGTTTACATGGTATTGGTGCTTTGATCTCCCCACCATCATCAATATTATTAGTGTATCTTATTCTATCCATGTCCATCTTTTCAAGGAGACTAACAAAATTAGTATGAGAACCAAGCATATTAAATTTAGCAAACACCTTTCTAGCTTCTCTTGCTAGACCACCAAATTCTCTAAGAAGGGTTTCTAAAACAAAATCTTTCTTCTCCCCTTCTTCCATATCACCAAGTGTGAAGAACATGTGTTGGATTATAGGATTAAGATTAACAAATTTAGTTTCCAACAGGCGAACTAAATGCGCAGCAGCAATTTCATAAGTAGGCGCAAGGTCTACCAAGTGTCTATCCTCAAAATCGTCAACGGTACTAACATGGTTGAAGAATTCTTCTATATTATTTCTCCCAATTATAGACCCACGTCCTACCGGTATGTCTTTTGTGGTAAAATTAAAAGGAAACATGATGAATCAAGTAAAGTAAATGCAAGTAAAATAATTTTTTTGTGTTTTTGATATAGCAAACAAGATAGCAAACAAAGTAAAACTAGCAACTAATTTTTTTGTATTTTGATTTAGTGCAGCAAACAAAATAGTAAATAAAACTAAGCAAGACAAAAACAAAGTAAAGAGATTGAGAAGTGGAGACTCCCCTTGCAGCGTGTCTTGATCTCCCCGGCAACGGCGCCAGAAAATATGCTTGATGGCGTGTAACTCACACGTTCGTTGGGAACCCCAAGAGGAAGGTATGATGCGCACAGCAGCAAGTTTTCCCTCAGAAAGAAACCAAGGTTTATCGAACCAGGAGGAGCCAAGAAGTACGTTGAAGGTTGATGGCGGCGGGATGTAGTGCGGCGCAACACCAGGGATTCCGACGCCAACGTGGAACCTGCACAACACAACCAAAGTACTTTGCCCCAACGAAACAGTGAGGTTGTCAATCTCACCGGCTTGCTGTAACAAAGGATTAACCGTATTGTGTGGAAGATGATTGTTTGCGTAAAAACAAGAGAACAAGTATTGCAAGATGATTGTATTTCAGTAAAGAGAATTGGACCGGGGTCCACAGTTCACTAGAGGTGTCTCTCCCATAAGACAAATAGCATGTTGGGTGAACAAATTACAGTTGGGCAATTGACAAATAAAGAGAGCATGACCATGCACAAACATATCATGATGATTATAGTGAGATTTAATTGGGCATTACGACAAAGTACATAGACCGCCATCCAACTGCATCTATGCCTAAAAAGTCCACCTTCAGGTTATCATCCGAACCCCCTCCAGTATTAAGTTGCAAGCAACAGACAATTGCATTATGTATGGTGCGTAATGTAATCAACAACTACATCCTTAGACATAGCATCAATGTTTTATCCCTAGTGGCAACAGCACAACACAACCTTAGAACTTTCTGTCACTGTCCCAGGTGTCAATGCAGGCATGAACCCACTATCGAGCATAAGTACTCTCTCTTGGAGTTACAAGCATCTACTTGGCTAGAGCATCTACTAGTAACGGAAAGCATGCAAGATCATAAACAACACGTAGATATAACTTTGATAATCAACATAACAAGTATTCTCTATTCATCGGATCCCAACAAACGCAACATATAGAATTACAGATAGATGATCTTGATCATGTTAGGCAGCTCACAAGATCCGACAATGATAGCACAATGGGGAGAAGACAACCATCTAGCTACTGCTATGGACCCATAGTCCAGGGGTAGACTACTCACACATCACACCGGAGGCGACCATGGCGGCGTAGAGTCCTCCGGGAGATGATTCCCCTCTCCGGCAGGGTGCCGGAGGCGATCTCCTGGATCCCCCGAGATGGGATCGGCGTTGGCGGCGTCTCTGGAAGGTTTTCCGTATCGTGGCTCTCGGTACTGGGGGTTTCGTCACGGAGGCTTTAAGTAGGCGGAAGGGCAAGTCAAGAGGGGGCACAGGGGCCCCAGATGACAGGGCGGCGCGGCCAAGGGGGGGGGCCGCGCCGCCCTAGGGTTTGGGCGCCCTGTGGCCCCACTTCGTTTCGTCTTCGGACTTCTGGAAGCTTCGTGGAAAAATAGGCCCCTGGGCGTTGATTTCGTCCAATTCCGAGAATATTTCCTTACTAGGATTTCTAAAACCAAAAACAGCAGAAAACAGCAACTGGCACTTCGGCATCTTGTTAATAGGTTAGTTCCAGAAAATGCACGAATATGACATAAAGTGTGCATAAAACATGTAGATAACATCAATAATGTGGCATGGAACATAAGAAATTATCGATACGTCGGAGACGTATCAAAGATCAAGCTTGCTTCTTCTGAATTTGATGGCTATGCTTTGCGTTGGTGGGATGCAGTTGTTCGTAACCGAGCCGGGGATGGTGAGCAACCTATACGCACATGGCGTGCTATGAAGGAGGCGATGACTTCTCGCTTTGTGCCTACAAATTACTTGCGGAATATATTTGATAAGTTGACCTTATTGGGACAAGGTGTGAAGACTGTGGATGAATACTACATGGAGATGGAGATGCTTATGTAGCGTGGCCGTGTCCGTGAGTCTCTTGAGATGACAATGCAGCGTTTTCTGAATGGTTTGAAGTATGATATCAAAGGCATTGTTTGTCATTACAGTTACACCAATATGAATCAATTGTTACATCATGCAAGAGAAGCTGAATCACAGTTGGCTGACGAAGCAAAGGTTAAAGGACGAGCTTCAGGAGCTAGGCGCTTCACGCCTCACGTGCCCCCACCTACGGCGCCGGCACCATCGACGCGCTCCGCACCTTACTCTACTCCGTCTAGCAAGCCGGTCTCCAATGCGTCTAACGCAAAGAAGTCCGAATCAGCTACGAGTACGAGTGGCTCTAACATGTCTACTGTGCGCAATCGTGATATGCTTTGTCATACATGTGGTGGCAAAGGTCACTTCAAGAGGGATTGTCCTAACCGTAAAGTCATGATTATCAATGAGGACAATGAGTATGAGACTTGAGATGATGTTGATCCTAATCCTCCAGAAGATGATGACTATGACACCGATGGTGAAGATGCATATCCGTATGATGCTCGCACCATTGTTGTGTCGCAGCGTGCTCTTAATGTGTTGCCTAGTGCATCTACTCAGCGCTGCAATTTGTTCCAGACAAAGGCTTTAGTTGGTCCTGACAAGGCTTGCAAGGTCATTATTGATGGCGGGAGTTACCGCAATTTAGCAAGCAAGGAGTTGTGTACCAAGCTAAAGTTGAAGTATCTACCGCACCCGCATCCATACTATATTCAATTGTTGAGCGACAATTGTGAGATGAAGGTAAACCACATGGTGCGTGTTGAATTTGCTATTGGACCGTATAAGGATTCCATTGATTTTGACGTGGTTCCTATGACGGTGTGTCACCTGCTATTGGGTCGGTCTTGGCTCTATGACCGTTCTGTGCAACACAATGGCCGTGCCAATACATATCAATTGGAGTTCAAGGGCAAGAAAATCAACTTACAGCCTATGTCACCACAACAAATTGTCAATGAATCTCGTCAGAAAGTTGAAGTGAACTTGGAGGATGCTTCTTTAGATAGGCGAGAGAATTGTAATGTCGTGAGTGATATAACGAAAAGTGAGAGAGTGAATTCCTTAGTCTCATTATCCACCAAAGAAGACATGAGAGAATTTAGTGAGGATCCTACAGCCATGCCTCTTGTGCTATTGTACAGGGGTACGGTTTTGGTTTCTAACGACATGACCCCTCTTCCTCTTGGTGTTTCTAATGTTTTGCAGGAATTTGGCGACGTGTTTCCGGATGAGGTACCCGCAGGACTTCCACCATTGCGAGGTATTGAGCATCAAATCGACTTGATTCCCGGAGCTTCGCTACCCAATCGGGCATCGTATAGAACGAACCCCGAAGAAACGAAGGAGATACAGAAGCAAGTACAAGCGCTACTCGACAAAGGTTATATCCGCATAAGCCTTAGTCCTTGTGATGTTCCTGTTATTCTAGTTCCTAAGAAAGATGGTACATGGCGTATGTGCGTAGATTGTAGAGCGATAAACAACATTACTATTCGATATCGTCATCCTATTCCCCGTTTAGAGGATATGCTAGATGAATTGAGTGGTGCTGCTGTTTTCACTAAAATTAATTTGCGTAGTGGTTATCATCAAATTAGGATGAAAGAAGGGGATGAGTGGAAAACCGCCTTTAAAACAAAATTTGGTTTATATAAGTGGTTAGTAATGCCTTTTGGTTTAACTAATGCACCTAGCACTTTCATGAGACTGATGAACCATGTTTTGCGTGATTTTATTGGCAAGTTTGTGGTTGTGTATTTTGATGACATGTTAATCTACAGCCGCAATGAATCTGATCATAATATAAATATTCGACATGTTTTGCAAGTGTTGTGTGATAGTAAACTCTTTGGTAATCTTGAGAAGTGCACATTTTGCAAAGATAAGGTCATATTTCTGGATTATGTTGTCTCTAAGCATGGAGTAGAAGTAGATGTGTCTAAAATTGAAGCTATTCAAAATTGGCCTACTCCCATGAATGTGAGTCAAGTAAGAAGTTTTCATGGTCTAGCTGAGTTTTATCGCTGTTTTGTGCCCAACTTTAGTACTATTGCTGCACCTTTGAATGAATTGACTAAAAAGGGTGTTGTATTTGAGTGGGGAGTTGCCCAAGATCATGCTTTTGATGAACTGAAACGATTGTTAACTTCTGCACCGTTGCTTGCACTTCCTGATTTCAATAAGCAATTTGAGATTGAATGTGATGCTAGTGGTATTGGAATTGGTGGTGTGTTGATGCAAGAGGGTCGCCCAATTGTATATTTTTCTGAGAAACTTTCTGGTGCTAAGTTGAACTATCCTCTATATGATAAAGAATTGTATGCTTTAATTAGAGTTCTTGAGGTTTGGCAACATTATTTGTGGCCAAAAGAATTTATCATACATTCTGATCATGAATCTTCGAAATATCTGAAAGCCCAATCTACTTTGCATAGGCGTCTTGCTAAGTGAGTTGAGTTCATTGAGTCTTTTCCATACATTATTAAGCATAAGAAGGGAAAAGATAATATTGTTGCTGATGCTCTATCTAGGAAAACTATGCTATTAACTCATCTTGATGTTAAAATTCCTGGATTAGAAGTACTATGTGATTTGTATGCTACTGATCATGATTTTGCTGAACCATACCGCTTGTGTGTTATTGGTAAAGCATGGGAAAAATATCACATACATGATAGGTTCTTGTTTAGAGCTAACAAACTATGTGTTCCAGAATCGTCTGTGCGTTTGCTCTTATTGCAGGAATCACATGCTGGAGGTTTGATGGGTCACTTTGGGCGTGAGAAGACGCTACTCATGCTCACTGATCACTTTTATTGGCCAAAGATGAGGCGGGATGTGGACAGGTATGTGAAGAGGTGCATTACTTGCAACAAGTCCAAGTCCAAGCTGAAGCCTCACGGTTTGTATACTCCTTTACCGGCAGCTACTACACCTTGGGAGGATATTAGTATGGATTTTGTGTTGGGTTTGCCGCGTACTAAGAGAGGCCATGATTCTATATTTGTGGTAGTGGACAGATTTTCTAAAATGTCACACTTTATTGCCTGCCAAAAGAGCGACGATGCGTCGCATATTGCTAACCTGTTTTTCAAGGAGATTGTACGACTACATGGAGTCCCGAAGACATTATTTCTGATCGTGACGTGAAGTTTATGAGCTACTTCTGGAAGACGCTGTGGGGAAAGCTGGGGACAAAGCTACTGTTCAGTACTACTTGTCATTTCCAAACTGATGGTCAAACTGAAGTGGTGAATAGAACATTGTCACAACTGTTGAGATCCATGATCAAGAAGAACCTGAAGGAGTGGGAAGAGTGTTTGCCACATGTGGGGTTTCCTTACAACAGGGCGGTACACTCTACCACAGAGCTGTGTCCTTTTGAGGTGGTGTATGGTTTCAAACCCATTACTCCACTTGACTTGTTGCCTTTTCCCATACATGAAAGAGTTAATATGGAGGCATCCAAGAGGGCAGATTTTGTGCGAAAAATCCATGTGAAGACTAAAGAGTTGATAGAGAAGAAAGGCAAGAGCAATGCTGCAAGGATGAACAAGAAGCGCAAAGAGATGTTGTTCAAGTCTGGTGATATGGTCTGGGTACATTTTCACAAGGATAGGTTCCCGAAGCTGCGGATGTCCAAGTTGCTTCCTCGTGGTGCTGGTCCTTACAAAGTGCTTGCCAAAATCAACGATAATGCATACTCGATAGATCTTCCACTTGATGAGTTTGGTGTCAGTAATTCTTTCAATGTTGCTGATTTGACACCATATGACGGAGAAGACCTTGGAGCGTCGAGGTCGACGCCTTTTGAAGGGGGAAGATGATGAGGACATCCCTACCTCACTACTACCTCCGTCATTACAAGATAAAGATGAACCTGCTGTGAAGCTCAAGTCCAATGAAGTTCGGATTGGACCTATTACAAGGGCTCGTGCGAAGCTACTTAAACAACAGGTGAACTTGTTCCTAAACGATACCTTGATTGATGAGAACTTTATACTGCGTAAGTCTTGTTACTTATGTATCATCAGGTATGAAGAGGAGCCAAACATCGCACGAGGAGGAGAGGAGCAGCTGGACGTGAAGGACGTGAAGCTGGACATGGAGCTGGACATGAAGATATCTCATGGACGCGCGAGGGAGGAGTGGGAGGCATGCGCGAGAGGAGGAGATGTTCCAGTCGGTGCCAGGACCGGTCAACCGGCCGCACCGCCGGGCCGCCCGGTCCCAGGGCCGGTCCGGCCGGCCCCCACGCCGGATCCATCCAGTTTCAACCGGATTCTACGCTTGTGCCAACCGGGCACTATCCAGTAAGCCCGGGAGGTCCGCCCGGTTGCCGCCCGGTGCCAGACCCGGTCCAGACCGCACCGGCCGGTCCCAGCCTGGTCAACCGGATTCCAGACCGACCGTGTCCGAGTCTGTCTCGATCAGATCTGTTCTAGGTCGGTTATTTTCGTACTTTTTCGACCTGAGGTCGTCCTGAACTCCTATATAAGTGCCCAGGACGCCCCCAAAGTTGCTTTAGACCACGTTTAAAATAAACCCTAGTTCTTAGTTGTTTGCTCTAGCAAAACTATTGAATTCCTACACCATATTGCTTGATATTGTGTAGATCTGAAGTTTTGTGTGATCTGCTGTTCCATTGGGAATTAGAAGGTTGCAACTTACCGCTTCGTGGTCAGCGGCTACGTGCGCAAGTGTGGAGTTGCAAATATCTTGCAGGGTTGAGAGCTGTTGCATTGGCGACAAGGACCAATCGAGAGATCTCGTTGCGTCATACAGGTTATCATCTACTACATCGTCGTGTTCCTCCGCTGCTATCACTCCGTGATCATCATCACCACCATTGCTTACTGAGAAGATCGGACCACCCCATATCACCTCTAAAAGAATTTACCGGTTCATAACGAAACTAACCAATAATCAAAACAATTGCAACGCGCGCGCACACCAATGTCGAGGCTGCTACCAGTTGAGCCGATGTCATTGCCACCCAAGTAATCGTAGTTGGCACGCTACGAGCACATCAACGTTTTTCGGAGCCACCGTTCTGACTTTTAAACCTCAACAAACAAACACCCGCCGGCATCGAGACCGCGTACCAGCTGAGCCACCCTAGCTACCAAGACAGGCGCACTACAATACTACAAAACATGTCCCGTCGTTTTAAATTATGTGTCACACATTTGGTATTTTTAGTGTGTGGCCTTGCTTATTTTAAAAATTAAAAGTTGCGATAAAATAAAGGGAATAGATTTTTGAAACCGCCATCTTGGAAGACCAGGTGCTGATCATGGTTTAAGGTCCACGATCAAACAAATAACCTCCCCAAATTGTCTGTGACTATTCAAGGCTAGTGTCAACTCCAAATATTATTGTTTACTAGTCGACTTTTTTAACAATAAACTTAGTAATCTTACTCCATTGTACTGTACTACTATTGAGTTCAACTATTTTCTCACGATACCCCCAGTCGGGAATGGTGTTTTGGAACATGGGAGCATATGCTCCCTTTATTTTGAAATGCATGTTACATACATTTTAAAATTTCAAAAAATTGAAACGAAAAATCCGAACGTACATCTTCATGTGCTACGCGCTCACAAAGTCGTTTCATAAAAATCCGACTTGTCGTATGACGTGTTTAAAAAAGACAAAATTCAATGCTGAAAATAAGGCTTTTCAGGAGATAAATTTTCTCTTTTTTACACAGACCACAAAACATATTGGTTCCTCGCGAAACTTGACAAACATACGTATATTGTAGAGATGTACATGTAGCATTTTTTATCAAAAATTTTCGATATTTCAAAATATAATTTTTTGATAGAGGGAGCATATGCACCCGGGAGCCGAATTGAATTTTCACAAGTCTTCGATGTTTCCATGAAGACTTCAGAACAACTTGCAGCTCGCAGTGGCAGGAGCAGGTCAATTTGAACAGTTGTCATTACCACCCGCGCCCAAGGCGGCCGACACGGCCTATATATTTAAGGTGATGGAAGCATCACCGATCCATGATCCATCCACGCAACCTGTTTGTTCTCTCTTCTCCACACAGAATACACGAGATCACGACGATCGACCGGAGACCAGAGGCGATGGAAGCCATAGCCACCGAATCGGGCAAGAAGGAAGCTCAGCCGGCAAGCGACGGCGCGTCCACGGCGCCCGTGCCCTCCGAGACGGGCGTCGTCGCCCACGAGAGCGGCGCGGCCGAGGAAAGCGGCTGTGGCGTCGGCGAGGACGAGCAGGTGGAGCGGTTCTACGCGCTGCTCGCCAACATCCGGGCCCTCAGGGACGTGTACGGCGCCGGCTGGTCGTCGAGGAAGCGGCCGAGGGTGGCGTAGCCGCCGTGGAGGCCCAGGTTCAGGATGGAGGACTTCCGGGAGGTGGACGACGCGGTGCCCACCAAGAAGGAGCGGAGGGACGACTGTGTGGAGCAGCAGCGGCCGAAGGGCGAGGACGACGACGACGCCGACCACGAAGGCGAGGTCGTCGAGGAGAACGATCGGGTTTCCGCGCCGCAGTCCACGCGCGCGTGTACAGACTCAGCCTGGCCATAGCTAGCCAGGCAGTAATCGAAGCCAAACAAATGGGTTGCACGATGTCGGTTCATTCTGAATGTGTCCACAACCCGTTTAGCTCAATGGCAGATAGGAAATTCAGTACTGCAATGGTGCGAGAGATTGCATCGGCTACCAATTTCCACTCAGACTATTGTGGTAAAGAACTTACTCGTAGCTCTCATGATGTGACATTTTGAGATTGAGACTTATGCGAACCCTGGATTTGACAAACATGGTGTAATATCCCAGGTAATGGGGTTACAATAATAGAGGAAACAGATGTGTACATTGCATTCATGCATAGAAAATCTGGGGAATTTTCGCGCTTTAAAGTAAAACAGTCACAGTAACTGAAGTTTCACTTGACCTTGGTGGAATTGAAGTAGCTCATCAAGTCAAGCGCCATAAACCTCAATGTGACTTTGTTAAAACCTTGTTTTGGGAAGAGATGATTTGATCTGAAGGGTTAGATCAAATGGAATTTTAACAAACACAATAACATATTAATCAATGATCAAGTACTTGATCTTATTAAAGATCACAACATGATATCCCTTGCTATAACATATGAACATACATCTACTTGTAAATCAAGTAACAATGAATGTAGAAACTATTCTTCACTTATCTTTTCCATGTCTTAAACTAATCCTTGATCTTACCATGAACCTCATGGTATCCATTTCACTTCATTCATGGAAACAACACAAGGAGATAAACTCTATAAATATACATCCTTCTCCATTCCATATTAATATACATCAAACCTAGAGAGGTGAGAGTTCTAATATAATCATTAGAGAAGCATTAACAAACCTTGAGTTAAACCTTGAATATACATCCAAGTATTCACAACATCATCTTCAAGAGGAACCCTAGGATCTTATTCAAGATATTTCCTAGCGAGAGACTCCATTTATGTTAAACATAGATATTGATGATCACATCAATCTCTATGGAGCCTAACCTTAGGTTAGTATTAAAAGTCCTTCCCAAATGAGTGAGACCATTCATACTAACCCCAGCTTTACCTATTTCAGAATAAAGAACAACCTTTGAACTAAAGTATTAGGAGATTAACCATTTCCCTTGGAGTGGTGTGATAACCTAATATCACATGAAATAAGATGATATCCATGAGTTGATGAAATAGGGAGGAGACTAATCCAACTAAGTTAACCAAGTGGAATCTTAGCCTAGATACCTAAGTAAATATTAGGAGTACACCATAAACCCTAGAATAAACCATTCCTATAAGAGAGAACTCAAGCTATGGAGTTACACTCAATATAGTTGAGGCAACACCTGGATTTGAGGGAGAGAACTATTCTTATAACTAGATGATTATATCATCATTGATTAGTAGAACCCTAACATAATATCTCAGGCATTCTCCTGGGATATAAACTTAAGAGGCAACCATAGTAGTCCCATTCAAGAAGATAAATTAGAAGTGCTATACTTAGTTGATCAAGACAATACTTGACCATGGAAGTGAGAAACCCAGTTAATGAGAGATCATTCGGAAGCCAAATCTTGATCATTATAAACTGAGTGATGATCATAAATCATAAGAACTTGAGGTAGAGATATTAAGAACAAGTTGATCATGTCTAATCCATGATCATGCTTTTGAGATATGTGAGGATAAGTTAAATCCTAATAAGATAAGCAGATATCATTTACCACATGAAATCATAGGGAGGTAACTAGTAAGAAACCCTAGGCTTAGATCCCAACCTTAACTTGTGAATCACTTGGTGATCATAAGTAGAATCCTACCACATTTACATTCCACCTATTCTTCACTTAAGAACCACAAGAAAACCTTTAGAGTCAAACTCTATACTTTATATGGTGAGAAACCATCAATCCATATGACCAAAGTTAACTATAAAAAGAACTATAACCACTGTAATTACTTTAATAATTAATTGAGGATAATAATAGAAGTTAATTGGTAGAAGATAAAACAAATTCTCAAATCCTTAGTAATTAGAGAAGCACATGAAATATTAAGCAAACAACTATCTTATCATGGTTAAGGGAGATTAACCCTAGCACATGCAATATGGTGTCCTTTCATCCTTATAACCTAGAAATCTAACTCAAACCTAGTTTGTGCATCACTTGGGTAATCACAACTAAAACCTAAGTCATAATTGAGATTCAAACCAAGTACCATTAGGTGAATATAATTAGAACCCTAGAATTGCCATTAGCTAAATTCTATGCTTCACTAGTTAAATCTCAGAAACATCTAGTGCTTAAACTCATAATTGAAACCATGTGAAGTAATAAACCACTTATCTTTATAACCAAGGCCAACCATGAGGAGAGTAATACCTACTCTAGATATTTCAAGATGCCATTCAAATACAATTATAGTGTTAACCTTGAAATAGGGTAGGGTTATAATCAAAACTACAAGATCATAATAAATAGGGGTTCACATTAAATCATATGCAAGGAACTAAATTCTCAATTAAGAGAACAAATCCTAATCATACCTTCTAAAACACTTGGAGTATAATTATTAACTCTAACCATTCCAAAAGGGAGTGGTATTCCAAATGAAAAAGAAACTTAAAATGAGTACTTGAATTCTTGCCTAAATGAAAATTGCAATAAAGCTCATATGTATGTTTGTTCAACAAACAATGGAGTAATACATTTATCCCTTTTAATAGTCCTAATGAAGTTTAAATACTCAAAATACCTGCATGGTATTACATGAGTTAAATTTGAATTAAAACAAAATGTAAAATAGAAAAGGAAAACAGAAAATAAAAAAATAGAAAGGAAAGGGGAGAAAAAAACCCTTACCAGACTCACCTGTCCATCGCAGCCCACGAGCAGCCCAGCGTCGCAGCCCACCAAGCAGCCCATCAACAGTAGTCCAGCACAGCCCGTCGCAGCCCACGTACCCCTTCGTGAAATATCAGCGAGGGAGGCGTCGTCCTCATCCTCTCCCCGCGCATGGTCGATAGCACGACGCCGTGCTCGTCTTCGTCACGGCGCTGGCGAGCTCTCCTTCACCGGCAGCGTGACGAGGATCGTCCGAGCGCCTATTTAAACCCCAGGACGAACCCTAGCGCCCACTTTTCTTCTTCCTCGTCTCAATTTCTCCCATACCGAAACCCTAGCTAGCCCGGCCATCACCATCGCCGTCGACAGGGACCACCCCGAGCCTCGCCGTGACTACCATTGGAATCGCCGTGGTCGACTTGCTCTTCCTGCAAGGGGAATCGAGCTGCCATGCACAGAATCGCCGTCGACAGGCTCGTCTTCCCCGACGCCGGGAGCGAGCAATTCCGGCGATGCCGACCACCATTGACGACGCCATCAAGCCCTGCGTGCTCCTGGTGAGCCCCTGAATCTCATAGCATGCATATCCTGCTCGATTGCATCCTCTAGCTTCACCGCATCACTCATACCGTGAACTCTGCCGCTCGGTTCCGCCGCCGGCCAAGCTCCGACGACCATAGAGGGGCGGCGCCACCACCATTCGGTTCACCTCGTCGTCCTTGTTCGATTGAGCACGCACACGCACTGGCGGAAGCTCTCCAACGCCGGCGCCGTCCTTGACTGGCCGCCGGTGGTGCACTTGGTTGCCACGATGGCACCGCGTGGCAGCCAACGTGGCATTGGCCCACCAGTCAGTGACTGGGTGGGTAGGTATAGCCGGGTACAGATAGTAGTTTAAGCCATTTTCTTTTAATTTCATTTCAATAATTACTGCAACTTTAAAAATTTATATAAAATTAATATTAAGTCAGAAAAATATAAATGATACATCAAAATTCATAGAACAGTAAACTCTATCCAATAAAAATATAATATGAAATTTTTATTTTTAATAAAAATTTAATTGTTTTATACTTAATAATTAAGTCTTTTCTTTTATTCCTGATTAAATTAAAATTCAATAATTAGGAAAAACTTCTAAATTTAATAAAAACCAGTAAGTAAATCAGGAAAATATTAAAACTAATTTTCCTTTATTTTTAATTTATTAAATCCTTAATAAGAGGATTTAAACCTTAATTAATAATTACCTTAAGTATTAATTCATTAAAAATAATTTAATGCCCATTCAACATTATTTTTAATTCCAAGTTAATAATAACTTCAACCTTAAAATGAAGTTATTAATCATAGAACTACATGGTAATTAGGAAACCCTAATTTCAGATTGAATGAAGATTACAATCTCACAATTGTATGTGAAACCCCAAACCCTAACTCACTAGAAACCCTAGCTCCACTATTTTATGTGTGAAACCTAAATGGTTTCCAAACCTAAACCCCAAGTAACATGTAATCATATTACTTCATTAGTAATCATAGATTCATATCTAGCAACTAAATATTAATTCAAATCCACATAAAATATAGGAACCCTATCACTACTAATTAGCATCCCATGTGTTCATCTTCATCAGATCTAGATAATTAAGTTGGGTTAACCAAGTGTAAACCCTAGATCCTTTTACCAAAGCCATCATCCTTGTTCATTCCTATTTAGCATCACACCAATGTGATGAACCCTAACAGCAATCATACCTAATATTTTACTTTATATAACCCTGTTCCACTAAACCCTACTAGTGTGAAATACTTATGAACTATCCTATTTAAGAACCAACCATTCTCTACTTAGAGATCTAATGGCTAATACAAGACAACCTCAACCTTAATTGTAATAATTATTATTATTTAAGAAGGATGTTCTTCAAAAGTTATTCTTTTGAAGTAAATAAAAAATCATCATCAACCCTACTTATAAGGACCTATAAACCCTAGCCAGCTATCACTAAGAAGATAAACCAACCTTGATAGCAACTATTTATAATAGATTGCTCAAGATGCTTGGGCTTAACTCAACCCTACAAGTTCAAGCTATTAATGAATCCAACCTGGTTGGGATCCATCAAATCCTTACCCTAGAAACTAGTTGGAACCCATAGTAAACTATAGAACTCCACAACCATAATTATCATACTTGTTCTTTATTAAGAACATGTTCTTCAAAAGTTATTCTTTTGAATTATATACTAAATAATCATCAACCATGCATTATAGGACTTAAAATTGACAACTGCTCTTTACTTATCATACAAGTACTATTTCCTGGTGTGTATGATTGTTACTATGCATTTTACCACTTGCTTATGATTCTAAAACAACACAACCCTGAATAAGAACCTTGTTTGTGAATCACTCTAAAAGTGCAACACACCCTGAACTAATCATTACAACTCACTGATCCTAAATCATCAGGGTTAGGTCACGCTTAGAGCGATTGCATCTCATACTTATGCATTACTGCATCCTTGCCAATCTTTTAAACATCGTCCTTACCGGACGATGATGCTATTTCAGAATTTGGAGTTATTGCGTAACGAAGACCTTGTCTGCATAATCTTGCAGCCAAGAAAGGCAAGTTCATCGCTTGCTCATGTCATTTGAGTATCTTTATCAAATTACTTGCAAAGTACTATGATTATCACTATCTATTATATACTAAAAGCGAAATGCGGATGTCTAAAATAGAGACATGAGGTTAATCCACATCATTAGAATTATTTTAGCTGTTAGATCTGTAATTTAATGGTTAAGATTTAAAGATTTTACGTAACATGTACATGCGCATATTTAGTGAACATATAGGACATGTCACGTTTGGCACATACGTTTAATCCACATCATTACGATTATTTAAGCTGTACGAGCGTATAATTTGTGGACATATGATATGTTATATTTGGCACGTACATGTACCATCCGTGAAAAAAAACGTACATACATGACATGTCACGTTTGCACATCAATTGTTATCATATACATAGAGACCTGGGATATGAGCAAGGGTTCTATTTCCAGATTAAAAAAAAAAATCTATCTCCATGGAAACATGGTACAACAACCTAATCTCAGCCGGTCCGGCCAATACTACAAGCACGTGATGCCGTGATGAGCTAGGACTCTCTTATTTGCTTGCTGTAATTAGGAAATTATGTATCGGACATAACTAGTAAATATAGAGTGCTCCAGCATGGTTTCCATGCTGACATGTGTTCTTTTTGCTGCAGGGTAGCAAAAAAATCCTGTTTTTCTTCGGTGTAGCAAAAAATGGTTCAACCACGAAATAAAAGAAAGAGGCTGAGCTCGCCGGACAGACCACCGAAGACTCACTGGAGACCTCACTGGAGATCCCGTAGCAAAAAAATTATGCTATTATAGCAAAAATAGATATCGTCGGAAATATCGACGGAGAACTCGCCGGAGAACTCACCGGAGACCTCGCCGAAGACTCAGTAGCAAACTTATTTTCCATTCGTAGCAAAACAGTAAAAATGTTGTAGCAAAATATTGTGCTATTGTAGCAAAACCAAACTTATCGGATACCTCGCCGAAGATCTTGTAGCAACAATTTCGTAGTAAGGTAGCAAAACAGCAAAACAATTTTAGCAAAAGATTTATACTATTATAGCATCATCGCGAGACAAAATATAGCAAAAATCCAACTACTCGCCATCTACGCCAGCAGCTCGCCACCTCCTGCCGCATCCGTCATCTACGTCCGCTTCCTTGCCCTCCTCCTCTACGTCGCGGGAGCCCCCGACAGTGCGGTGAGTCCAGCCACGGTCCTTGCCCACGCTGTCGCCGACCATGACTTCTCTCTTGGGAGATTTGGCGGGATGCACATGGTGAAGAGGAGGGGATGCCAGCTTCGAAGTCGATGACGCGGGGCCGGATCATGGAGGAGCGGTCGCAACCGGAGATGGACCTCTCCGCGCGGCGGCGGTAGCCTATGGGGTCACTGCGGTGTGTTCCAAGGCATGCGGCGGCGGTAGGTACAGGGACGCGGTGGCTGAAGGTCCCCGGCGGTGGTGGGGTGTAAGGGATGCAGGCACGTGTCTGGGCACGGCGACGAAGCGCGGTGGCGTGGCTGGGCACGACGACAGAGCGGTTGTGTGATTTGTTTTGGTCTCCATCGCTGAAGAATGCTGGTAGAGAGAGAAAGGTAAGGGATAAGGTAGTGTGGTAGGGCCCACCCATGATGTGTCGTCCGTGTGAAGTTGGCGCATGCGGAATGACGCGCATCGGATGGCCATGTAACCGGAGGTTGCGGCGCACGATATACCCCCAGGGGAAGTGAATCATTTTCCATTGAACAAGTTATTAAGTCAGCCAAAATAATAGGTAGCCAGAAAATATTTCCCAAATACACATCTATTATTTATTATATATATTGAAAGAAATATACATCAATACAATAAAGGTACCATGTTAAACCACATCATCCAAACTATTTTTAACAATTAGATTTTTTTTTTTGGTCATGATTTAACAATGGTTAACAATACGTAATCCCATTAGACATGATCTAAAACTACCATACCAGATAAGACACGTGAAAACAAAACAAATCAATGGTGTCAAAACATATCTTCATACATGACGGTAGAGACGTCCGATAAAAAGAAATGGAAACTGCTTAAGCTAGGTAGCTAGAACATGCTGCCAACTGGCAACGTAGAATAAGAGGATGTCTTATAACTTGAAGATTAAACTGTTTAAATCCAGTCGCTGCATGAAAATCAAGCAGCTCGATCGTAAAAAAGCCACGGCAATGCCATCCCCTCCATGCATGCAAATCCGCGTCGTGAGCAAGCAGAAAGAGAATAATAGACTGATTAGGGTATGTTTAATTATATACTTATTTTGGTTGACCATCCATCGATTTACCGTTTTGTCTAGAGTAATGTGGATCGAAATTAAGAACCACGGACTGCGTGCGCGTACAAACCTAATAGACTTCAGTTTTCTCAAAACCAATAGCTTGGAAAGAAAAAACAAAGTGTGATACAATTACAAAAAAAGAATTGGAGCTGTCAAAGAAAAAATTAAACCTGAAATTTAAGGTTAATACTTGAACCTCGTGAACACTCCAAATAAACCTTATACCTTCTTTTACGAATGATAAATATTATACCACTAAAAGAGGGTGTACAGTCATTACATTTTATAGGGTTTATAAATATATTCCAATTTATTAAATGATTAAAGTGATGTTACATTGTACATAGTTGCCACCCAAAGTTACAGATCAATTAGGAGAACTAGACTGCTTAAAAATTACAGAAAAAATGATTATGATATAACAAATGAAAAAATTTACCATATGTTTCCTCACCGACCAGCAAGATTTTTTTATTCATTTTGATAATAACTTTGCGTTCTTCCATTAAAAAGTTATCTAAATCTTAAAATGGTTATACAAGAAAGTGACCAAATTACCATCAGTTGTTGTGTGTTTAACAGATTTTTTATCCATTTAAATCACTTCCTCATACATGTTCATAACAAATCATAATTATAATAATAAAGCACATATATGATAAACCAAAGATATAGAGAATTATTGTAGATATCTCAAGATAGACCAATAAATTCGACCGACTAACCACAACCGTTACTTTTCGAGAACCTATTGTTATCTTCAAAATTATTATAATCATACATGAACCATGTATTTTATTAATTTTGAATAACAATAATTTTAGTAATTATACCTAAACATCATTACATGACACATTATCATGCACGCACTAACACATAGGTTTTGTTAAGTGTAAATCGATCATAAATTTATGAGTATACTCTGAGATTAAAACTCACGTGGAGTAACATGAAATAAAAACTTTATCTTATCTTGCATTATAAATTTATTTCTATGTAATCATCAAATATCACCACATATAAAAGTCACATATAGTCATTCATACATTATTTTTCCAGCACAATTCAATATCAATATTAATGTCCACTCACAAGTGATATTTATTTAGCATAATATTTAGAAATTTTGACAGATCAGACCACCTGCCCCAGTGAAATGCCAGAAAGGACCACCTCTGAGTGCAAATGTCAAAACTACCGTGGCGGCACGCTGGCCAAGCGACACGTCGCACATGCCACCATAGCCGGTGGCGGCAGGACTTGCCGCCGTGAGTGGTGGCGGCACGTTGGGCAGCTTCGTCCGCGACGCCGGGTGGTGGGCCCTGCCGCCACCGGCTGTGGTGGCACGATGACGTGGCAACATGCCGCCACCGGCTGTGGCGGCACGTTGACGTGGCAACGTGCCGCCACCACTCACGGCGGCAAGTCCTGCCGCCACCGGCTACGACGGCATGTGCAACGTGTCGTTTGGCCAGCGTGCCGCCACGGTAGTTTTGACATTTGCACTCAGAGGTGGTCTTTTTTGGCATTTCACTGGGGCAGGTGGTCTGATCTGTCAAAATTTCTAATATTTATGGTGACTATAGAACCATGTTATTCTACAGTATAAGTTTTGGTACAACATAAAAAGATAGCCATACTCGGGGCTTGCCCTCGCATTTGCGAGGGCCACCCTGCTAGTTGCATAAAAACCAAAACCACTATTTTCATAACTATGAATATGACTATGTGGTGGGCAATGGAACCATGGATTGTGTTGATATGGTGGAGGTTCCATTGCAAGGGTTTATATCCATCTAGGATTAAACAACAAATGTCGCCAGTGATTCTTGTGCCGTAATACCCGTGTTAACCATAAGATCCGGAGTGGGACGGAATAGTCAAAAGTGTTTCCACCTCTCGTTCATCAACGGATGCGCTTTACCGTAGACACTTGTATCTGTCGGCGGCAAGCGGTAGGCTGGGGAAGCCTTAAGTCCCCACGGCACAGTCCGTAGACACTTGTCGTTCGAAGAACAAGCGGTAGGCTGGGGAAGCCTTAAGTCCCCACGGTATTGCGGTCTATGATGGGTTGCAGCTACCGGCGTAGGAGTGTATGGTAGAGCCCAGCACTGTCATCGTGGTCGGGGTCCACCTTGAAATCTACAGGAATAATGGGACCGGCGTGGACCCAGGGTCGGGGCATGCAACAAAGGGTGGGTGTTCGAGGTAGCGGAGGAACATGATTGGCTAGACCTTATACCGGGCCTCACACCATAGGATGTGTGGACGGGAAGATCACCCGGTTGGCACCAAGGTTAAGATCTCTTATGGGTAAAGCAACACACCTCTGCAGAGTGTAAAGAACCGTGACCTGTCACTCCCTGTTCCGGGATATGGAACTGCGAACGCGGCCGGAAAGGAGCTCCATGAAGTTCTAGTAAACCGGTGAAGGTTGACGGACATAGTTCTTCTGAATAAAAGCAACCTTTTGAAGAAATGGTTATGAAAACTTGCATTGGTATTAGACTTTCTGGTCTAATGCTGTAGCTAGTGCATTAAACACCTCTTTCCTATAATGAACTTGTTGAGTACGCTCGTACTCATCCCACTCTTAAATCCCCTGCTTAGATATGGAGGCATCGAAGGAGGATCTACAGTGCAACTCGAAGGCCGAGGAGTCAACAACTACCTCAAGAGACAGGAACCTGTCAGAAGAGACAGATACCACATCCAACAAGGAGAAAACTTAGTTTAGCCATAGAAGGGAACTATCTTCCTAAACCTAGCTCCTATTTAGCTAGAATCTATTCTTAGCCTCTGTAGTTAGTGAAATACTCTACAAATAGAGTTCGTGATAAGACTAGACTACGAGTCGTTCTTCTGGAGTTTATTTGCAGTTTTACCTCATTGTAAAGTAGGAGGTGATGATCTTATGTAACAGAGTCGATGTTGTAATTCTATAGACATGCCTTGGACCCGCATATGTTTCTGTTGTACCACTCTGAGCGATATAGTACCCGTGGAACTGTGTTTCATTGGTGTTATATCAGACTTGCATACTACACCATGCAGTGGTATGCCGGGTCACCACAGTTGGTATCAGAGCAAATGCTTTGACCTAGGATTAAAACCCTTTAAAGGAGACCTATAGGATTGGTAGTGTCTATAGGAAGTTGTATTAGTTAAATCAAATCTTCTTATGACTTGAGATGGATATTCACTTGAGAATAATCCTGACACACTTGAGTCAACATTTCTTACCTAACTTACCAAGATAAAGTAAAGTTAGTCAGCTAATCCCAAACATGTAGTACACAATTAAGTCCTTAAAACAATAGATGAGTAGACCCCAGTTGGTATACAATACATGGTAGTCCAAAGAGAGGATACAACCATAAGGAAGCTATCCTATTGGAAGATGTGTACCAACACAAGTCATGATTAAGTAAGAATTATTCAGACATGTAGGAGTAAATCAAGTGATGAAGATAGTTAAGAAATCCTAATAGAAGATGTAGACCAAGTTAAGTAATGAGTAATTAAAATTATCTAGACATGTGAAACAATTGATAGTAAGTGATAACTCTGAGTTATATGAGGTAGTATAGACCATGATGAGTCAATCATGGGAGGTAAGGAGGAGAGATAGGAATAAAATATGCCTACTTACATGGTAGAGATAGAAATCATATATGATTCACCTGAGAATCATTATGTGATGGACTAGAACCTCATAATTAATTAAGAGGAGTAAAATAAGAAGCCAAGTGCAAAATAATAGTGTAAGAATTGTGCTTCAAAACAATGGGAAGTGTGCCAAGCACATCAAGACCATATGTTTATGGTAGAAACACTTTGAAGTATCGGAGCAATATTCCAATTGTTATGAGTTAAGAGTAGCAATGTTAGAACCCAGATATACCATGTGAAATAGTCCTCAACCAAAATGGAAGTTAAGTTAGTACTTCCAAAGAAAATTAGGTTAATTTCAACTATACCAAACCACTTTGTTTCAAGTTTATCTCATTGCAAATGTGCAATTCAGGTAAATGTCAAGACAAATAGTAGAATGCCAACTATATGTGCTAAGTATCACAATATAACCTATCTTATGTGGTGTTATATACTACACATCAGAGCCTGATGTTTAGATATGTCTTACTCAAATATTATATTCAGGCTTATGATGGTGTGTATTATAAACACAAAGCTGAATCTTCTTGGATTTTATTGGATTTTCATTGTTTGACTAGATCCATACATGAAGTTTGACTTTGATATGCAAATGCATGTTGCAATATCAAGTTCTTACTTGATGCTATAGATTTAGAGGGTGATGGTAAACGTGTGAGGAAGTGACGAACTCTGAAGATCTTAAAGACGAGATGAAGGTTCATTAGAAAAAAGGAAGTAAAGTTGTGGGAAGTAACCACAATACTCTGAAGGAAGTACAATCAGAAACTCATGCTTACCTCAACAGAGGAGTACTTTAGTACAAAAGAAGCATGAAGGTGAGAAATATAATGATTATGGTGAAGCTGAAGCAGATCCATAGTTAATATAGAAGAGGGAATGCATGGGAAATCACTTAGGATACTATATTCATAGTGTCAGCTAGTGGTTTTCTTGCAAAATAAACCCTGTATAAAGGAAGATGACTTATGAAACCATAGTTGATATCAGAAGACCATAGTTGATATAGGATCAAAACTGCGAGATAAAGTAGAAGATGTCTCGTCCAGTTGATCAGAACCTATAATAGAATCCATTTTTAGATAACAAATAGCCACAATTGGTATCAAATAGTCCACCATTGGATTATTTGTACCAAGAAGTTGTGAACAAATAAAATTTTGTTAGTCAAATCTTAATGACCTATAATCACTTAGTCGAAGGATTCACATTGGATGTCCATAATTGAGTGGATACACCACAAATATTCTTCGTGAGACTTTTAGAAAAGTATAAACCATAAACTAGAACCAAACCAATATTCTAACCATAAACCCAATGGTTGGAAGAAAAGGAATTGAAGACCATAAGAAAACTCTAAGGGGTAGAGTAAACACTAAGTTGGATGTACAGTGACTCAATACTTGGAGCAAGATAGATGAAGAAGGTCTGAACTGAGAGAAAATTCGATCTTATTTTCATAAGATTGTTGACACTACTTTCAGAAGGATGTCAGACCAGAAGCCAAGATTTACACCTCGGGGAAGTAAGAAGTGGACTATAACTTGATAAAGTGAGTAACATTCACTCAGCAGTTCGATAGCTCAAGTAATATAAGGTTAATGAAGTTGGATGAAGGAAATACTATAGACCAAATACAGCTCAAGGAGGCCAAAGACCAAAGAAGATTGACTATACCAAAACTTAAGTCCATTTGAATGATTCCTTTCATGGAACCTAAATAACCAAAAATAGTTATAGGTATCAATTATAAACCATGATTGGATGGACTAAATGAGTCTAATCCATTCCTAGAGGAATAAACTATCACAACCATTTCCATGGTAAGTACCTTACTTAGTACCATTATTGCAGTTTTGGTGGTAAGGGAAAACAAAGACCTATTTACCAATTAGGAGTATGTTATCAAACTAGTCTTCAGTTAAGACTAGCAGCATCAGAATAAGTCCCAATCATTGAATCTTCAATGAGAAAGGAAACAACCTTATAGAGTTAAAAGACTAATTAAAGTTAGAAGCCATGGCTCAGAGACAGGTATTATTAGATTCCAGGAAGAAAATCATAGAACTGGAGTTAGAAACTTATGTTCAGAGACAAACCATAATGGATTCCAGGAAGAATCTGGACAAGGGATATATTCAATTATATCCAGTAAGATCAATACGGAGTTCGAGAAAAGTCGTAGTCTGCACAAGTCAGATCCACACTCCGAAACGTGAGAGAGTTCAAACTTCGAGGACGAAGTTTAGTTTAAGGGGTAGAAACTGTAATATCCCAGGTAATGGGGTTACAATAATAGAGGAAACAGATGTGTGCATTGCATTCATGCATAGAAAATCTGGGGAATTTTCGCGCTTTAAAGTAAAACAGTCACAGTAACTGAAGTTTCACTTGACCTTGGTGGAATTGAAGTAGCTCATCAAGTCAAGCGCCATAAACCTCAATGTGACTTTGTTAAAACCTTGTTTTGGGAAGAGATGATTTGATCTGAAGGGTTAGATCAAATGGAATTTCAACAAACACAATAACATATTAATCAATGATCAAGTACTTGATCTTATTAAAGATCACAACATGATATCCCTTGCTATAACATATGAACATACATCTACTTGTAAATCAAGTAACAATGAATGTAGAAACTATTCTTCACTTATCTTTTCCATTTCTTAAACTAATCCTTGATCTTACCATGAACCTCATGGTATCCATTTCACTTCATTCATGGAAACAACACAAGGAGATAAACTCTATAAATATATATCCTTCTCCATTCCATATTAATATACATCAAACCTAGAGAGGTGAGAGTTCTAATATAATCATTAGAGAAGCATTAACAAACCTTGAGTTAAACCTTGGATATACATCTAAGTATTCACAACATCATCTTCAAGAGGAACCCTAGGATCTTATTCAAGATATTTCCTAGAGAGAGACTCCATTTATGTTAAACATAGATATTGATGATCACATCAATCTCTATGGAGCCTAACCTTAGGTTAGTATTAAAAGTCCTTCCCAAATGAGTGAGACCATTCATACTAACCCCAGCTTTACCTATTTCAGAATAAAGAACAACCTTTGAACTAAAGTATTAGGAGATTAACCATTTCCCTTGGAGTGGTGTGATAACCTAATATCACATGAAATAAGATGATATCCATGAGTTGATGAAATAGGGAGGAGACTAATCCAACTAAGTTAACCAAGTGGAATCTTAGCCTAGATACCTAAGTAAATATTAGGAGTACACCATAAACCCTAGAATAAACCATTCCTATAAGAGAGAACTCAAGCTATGGAGTTACACTCAATATAGTTGAGGCAACACCTGGATTTGAGGGAGAGAACTATTCTTATAACTAGATGATTATATCATCATTGATTAGTAGAACCCTAACATAATATCTCAGGCATTCTCCTGGGATATAAACTTAAGAGGCAACCATAGTAGTCCCATTCAAGAAGATAAATTAGAAGTGCTATACTTAGTTGATCAAGACAATACTTGACCATGGAAGTGAGAAACCCAGTTAATGAGAGATCATTAGGAAGCGAAACCTTGATCATTATAAACTGAGTGATGATCATAAATCATAAGAACTTGAGGTAGAGATATTAAGAACAAGTTGATCATGTCTAATCCATGATCATGCTTTTGAGATATGTGAGGATAAGTTAAATCCTAATAAGATAAGCAGATATCATTTACCACATGAAATCATAGGGAGGTAACTAGTAAGAAACCCTAGGCTTAGATCCCAACCTTAACTTGTGAATCACTTGGTGATCATAAATAGAATCCTACCACATTTACATTCCACCTATTCTTCACTTAAGAACCACAAGAAAACCTTTAGAGTCAAACTCTATACTTTATATGGTGAGAAACCATCAATCCATATGACCAAAGTTAACTATAAAAAGAACTATAACCACTGTAGTTACTTTGATAATTAATTGAGGATAATAGAAGTTAATTGGTAGAAGATAAAACAAATTCTCAAATCCTTAGTAATTAGAGAAGCACATGAAATATTAAGCAAATAACTATCTTATCATGGTTAAGGGAGATTAACCCTAGCACATGCAATATGGTGTCATTTCATCCTTATAACCTAGAAATCTAACTCAAACCTAGTTTGTGCATCACTTGGGTAATCACAACTAAAACCTAAGTCATAATTGAGATTCAAACCAAGTACCATTAGGTGAATATAATTAGAACCCTAGAATTGCCATTAGCTAAATTCTATGCTTCACTAGTTAAATCTCAGAAACATCTAGTGCTTAAACTCATAATTGAAACCATGTGAAGTAATAAACCACTTATCTTTATAACCAAGGCCAACCATGAGGAGAGTAATACCTACTCTAGATATTTCAAGATGCTATTCAAATACAATTATAGTGTTAACCTTGAAATAGGGTAGGGTTATAATCAAAACTACAAGATCATAATAAATAGGGGTTCACATTAAATCATATGCAAGGAACTAAATTCTCAATTAAGAGAACAAATCCTAATCATACCTTCTAAAACACTTGGAGTATAATTATTAACTCTAACCATTCCAAAAGGGAGTGGTATTCCAAATGAAAAAGAAACTTAAAATGAGTACTTGAATTCTTGCCTAAATGAAAATTGCAATAAAGCTCATATGTATGTTTGTTCAACAAACAATGGAGTAATACATTTATCCCTTTTAATAGTCCTAATGAAGTTCAAATACTCAAAATACCTGCATGGTATTACATGAGTTAAATTTGAATTAAAACAAAATGTAAAATAGAAAAGGAAAACAGAAAATAAAAAAAATAGAAAGGAAAGGGGAGAAAAAAAACCCTTACCAGACTCACCTGTCCATCGCAGCCCACGAGCAGCCCAGCGTCGCAGCCCACCAAGCAGCCCATCAAGAGTAGTCCAGCACAGCCCGTCGCAGCCCACGTACCCCTTCGTGAAATATCAGCGAGGGAGGCGTCGTCCTCATCCTCTCCCCGCGCATGGTCGACAGCACGACGCCGTGCTCGTCTTCGTCACGGCGCTGGCGAGCTCTCCTTCACCGGCAGCGTGACGAGGATCGTCCGAGCGCCTATTTAAACCCCAGGACGAACCCTAGCGCCCACTTTTCTTCTTCCTCGTCTCAATTTCTCCCATACCGAAACCCTAGCTAGCCCGGCCATCACCATCGCCGTCGACAGGGACCACCCCGAGCCTCGCCGTGACTACCATTGGAATCGCCGTGGTCGACTTGCTCTTCCTGCAAGGGGAATCGAGCTGCCATGCACAGAATCGCCGTCGACAGGCTCGTCTTCCCCGACGCCGGGAGCGAGCAATTCCGGCGATGCCGACCACCATTGACGACGCCATCAAGCCCTGCGTGCTCCTGGTGAGCCCCTGAATCTCGTAGCATGCATATCCTGCTCGATTGCGTCCTCTAGCTTCACCGCATCACTCATACCGTGAACTCTGCCGCTCGGTTCCGCCGCCGGCCAAGCTCCGACGACCATAGAGGGGCGGCGCCACCACCATTCGGTTCACCTCGTCGTCCTTGTTCGATTGAGCACGCACACGCACTCGCGGAAGCTCTCCAACGCCGGCGCCGTCCTTGACTGGCCGCCGGTGGTGCACTTGGTTGCCACGATGGCACCGCGTGGCAGCCAACGTGGCATTGGCCCACCGCCGGATCGGGTGGGTAGGTGTAGCCGGGTACATGTATAGTAGTTTAAGCCATTTTCTTTTAATTTCATTTCAATAATTACTGCAACTTTAAAAATTTATATAAAATTAATATTAAGTCAGAAAAATATAAATGATACATCAAAATTCATAGAACAGTAAACTCTATCCAATAAAAATATAATATGAAATTTTTATTTTTAATAAAAATTTAATTGTTTTATACTTAATAATTAAGTCTTTTCTTTTATTCCTAATTAAATTAAAATTCAATAATTAGGAAAAACTTCTAAATTTAATAAAAACCAGTAAGTAAATCAGGAAAATATTAAAACTAATTTTCCTTTATTTTTAATTTATTAAATCCTTAATAAGAGGATTTAAACCTTAATTAATAATTACCTTAAGTATTAATTCATTAAAAATAATTTAATGCCCATTCAACATTATTTTTAATTCCAAGTTAATAATAACTTCAACCTTAAAATGAAGTTATTAATCATAGAACTACATGGTAATTAGGAAACCCTAATTTCAGATTGAATGAAGATTACAATCTCACAATTGTATGTGAAACCCCAAACCCTAACTCACTAGAAACCCTAGCTCCACTATTTTATGTGTGAAACCTAAATGGTTTCCAAACCTAAACCCCAAGTAACATGTAATCATATTACTTCATTGGTAATCATAGATTCATATCTAGCAACTAAATATTAATTCAAATCCACATAAAATATAGGAACCCTATCACTACTAATTAGCATCCCATGTGTTCATCTTCATCAGATCTAGATAATTAAGTTGGGTTAACCAAGTGTAAACCCTAGATCCTTTTACCAAAGCCATCATCCTTGTTCATTCCTATTTAGCATCACACCAATGTGATGAACCCTAACAGCAACCATACCTACTATTTTACTTTATATAACCCTGTTCCACTAAACCCTACTAGTGTGAAATACTTATGAACTATCCTATTTAAGAACCAACCATTCTCTACTTAGAGATCTAATGGCTAATACAAGACAACCTCAACCTTAATTGTAATAATTCTTATTATTTAAGAAGGATGTTCTTCAAAAGTTATTCTTTTGAAGTAAATAAAAAATCATCATCAACCCTACTTATAAGGACCTATAAACCCTAGCCAGCTATCACTAACAAGATAAACCAACCTTGATAGCAACTATTTATAATAGATTGCTCAAGATGCTTGGGCTTAACTCAACCCTACAAGTTCAAGCTATTAATGAATCCAACCTGGTTGGGATCCATCAAATCCTTACCCTAGAAACTAGTTGGAACCCATAGTAAACTATAGAACTCCACAACCATAATTATCATACTTGTTCTTTATTAAGAACATGTTCTTCAAAAGTTATTCTTTTGAATTATATACTAAATAATCATCAACCATGCATTATAGGACTTAAAATTGACAACTGCTCTTTACTTATCATACAAGTACTATTTCCTGGTGTGTATGATTGTTACTATGCATTTTACCACTTGCTTATGATTCTAAAACAACACAACCCTGAATAAGAACCTTGTTTGTGAATCACTCTAAAAGTGCAACACACCCTGAACCAATCATTACAACTCACTGATCCTAAATCATCAGGGTTAGGTCACGCTTAGAGCGATTGCATCTCATACTTATGCATTACTGCATCCTTGCCAATCTTTTAAACATCGTCCTTACCGAACGATGATGCTATTTCAGAATTTGGAGTTATTGCGTAACGAAGACCTTGTCTGCATAATCTTGCAGCCAAGAAAGGCAAGTTCATCGCTTGCTCATGTCATTTGAGTATCTTTATCAAATTACTTGCAAAGTACTATGATTATCACTATTGCATAAAAACCAAAACCACTATTTTCATAACTATGAATATGACTATGTGGTGGGCAATGGAACCATGGATTGTGTTGATATGGTGGAGGTTCCATTGCAAGGGTTTATATCCATCTAGGATTAAACAACAAATGTCGCCAGTGATTCTTGTGCCGTAATACCCGTGTTAACCATAAGATCCGGAGTGGGATGGAGTAGTCAAAAGTGTTTCCACCTCTCGTTCATCAACGGATGCTACCGTAGACACTTGTATCTGTCGACGGTAAGCGGTAGGCTGGGGAAGCCTTAAGTCCCCACGGCACAGTCCGTAGACACTTGTCGTTCGAAGAACAAGCGGTAGGCTGGGGAAGCCTTAAGTCCCCACGGTATTGCGGTCTATGATGGGTTGCAGCTACCGGCGTAGGAGTGTATGGTAGAGCCCAGCACTGTCGTCGTGGTCGGGGTCCACCTTGAAATCTACAGGAATAATGGGACTGGCGTGGACCCAGGGTCAGGGCATGCAACAAAGCGTGGGTGTTCAAGGTAGCGGAGGAACATGATTGGCTAGACCTTATACCGGGCCTCACACCATAGGATGTGTGGACGGGAAGATCACCCGGTTGGCACCAAGGTTAAGATCTCTTATGGGTAAAGCAACACACCTCTGCAGAGTGTAAAGAACCGTGACCTGTCACTCCCTGTTCCGGGATATGGAACTATGAACGCGGCCGGAAAGGAGCTCCATGAAGTTCTAGTAAACCGGTGAAGGCTGACGGACATAGTTCTTCTGAATAAAAGCAACCTTTTGAAGAAATGGTTATGAAAACTTGCATTGGTATTAGACTTTCTGGTCTAATGCTGTAGCTAGTGCATTAAACACCTCTTTCCTATAATGAACTTGTTGAGTACGCTCGTACTCATCCCACTCTTAAATCCCCTGCTTAGATATGGAGGCATCGAAGGAGGATCTACAGTGCAACTCGAAGGCCGAAGAGTCAACAACTACCTCAAGAGACAGGAACCTGTCAGAAGAGACAGAAACCACATCCAACAAGGAGAAAACTTAGTTTAGCCATAGAAGGGAACTATCTTCCTAAACCTAGCTCCTATTTAGCTAGAGTCTATTCTTAGCCTCTGTAGTTAGTGAAATACTCTACAAATAGAGTTCGTGATAAGACTAGACTACGAGTCGTTCTTCTGGAGTTTATTTGCAGTTTTACCTCATTGTAAAGTAGGAGGCTGTGATGATCTTATGTAACAGAGTCGATGTTGTAATTCTATAGACATGCCTTGGACCCGCATATGTTTCTGTTGTACCACTCTGAGCGATATAGTACCCGTGGAACTGTGTTTCATTGGTGTTATATCAGACTTGCATACTACACCATGTAGTGGTATGCCGGGTCACCACACAGGGTTCACACACAACCTATTCCCCTGTCATTCCTTTCACCGTCATGATGTAACACGCATACACTTATAACTTTTGATGAAAAGAAAAAGACGACAGCAAAACAAAAATTACATCTCAAAATTATGCTACATCCAGCTGAGGCACTCATTTTGGAAGGGAGGAAATATTTCAGTATCGTGGGAGCATAATTTGTTTTACTCATACATAACGAATATACTCCCTCCGTCCCAGTTCGCAAGGCAAATTCCCAAAAAATATTTGTCCCAAAATCACTCACCTCCTAGGCACATTTTGCATTTAATGTGGGAGTAAACTAATTCATTTTTGCATGCAAATACTCCTCTTTTCATCTCCCACCACGCACTAGTACTCCATGCATGTGAAACACTAGTACTCCATGCATGTGAAAGGGTTTCAGTTTTTGCATGTTGTGTATGAAACTGTTGGAGAACGTGCAAATTTAGAGCCAATGAGAATTCACCTTGGACCAAGATATTTGAAAACTTTGCCTTGCGAACTTGGACGGAGGAAGTAGTTATTTTTCACTTTCATTGCAACACATAATCAAGTGCTTAAATTATACCACGACAAGCATCGTGCCTCCTATAGTCCTACGGGTACCCCCATCGTCACAAGTGGTGGCCAATGGCCGTGGCGGGGCACTGCCTCCTCCCTTCAGTAAACATGCACGAGGACCACCCTGATGCTCCTAGTGGTTTGTGCGAAAACTATGACGGGGAATTTCACTTGGAGGATAGAACTTAGAATAAAACCGGGGCACAATATCATTCCATTCAAGAGAATCCCCATTATCCAGTAATTTATACCAATGCGCCGCTTTACCAGACAGCGATATAGAGAATAGTTTCTTCCTCACTTCATCCATAGCAATACATGCAAGAACAGTAAATGATCTCCAGGGTGGACAGTTCCATCCCCTGTATAACGGTTATTCACTACGCGTTCAATAATTTTCATAGGTATTTTGTATGGTATTTCTTCCTCACCTGGCGCCTCATCCACTACCTTTGCAGTAGTAGCGGATTTCCCAAATAAGCATTCTAAATGAGATCTCTCCATAATGAATTATGGCAACAGGCAGAAATAAAATCAGCACAAACAGTAGATATTTCCCTTACCAATTCCACTCACCAATAGCGCTTCACTCCCCGGCAACGGCGCCAGAAAATAGTCTTGATGACCCACAAGTATAGGGGGTGTATCGCAGTATCTTCGATAAGTAAGAATGTCGATCCCAACGAGGAGCAGAAGGTGTTGACAAGCAGTTTCGATGAAGGATTCACTGTAAATGCTCACAGACAAGTATTCAGGGAGTTTTGATGTAACAGTTGAATAAAGTACGAGTAAGTAAAGTGCGAGAGTAGCAATTGCAGCGAGTGGCCCAATCCTTTTTAGCACAAAGGACAAGCCGGTTTGTTTACTTATAATGACCAAACGTTCTCGAGGACACACGGGATTTTAGTCTAGTGCTTTCGCTACATATGGCTAATTAATCTTCATTGTTTTGATAAGTGTTGTGTGGGTGAACCTATGCTAATGTACCACCCTTCCTAGGACTAATACATACTTGTGATTATACCCCTTGCAAGCATCCGCAACTACAAGAAAGTAATTAAGAATAAATCTAACCATAGCCTTAAACTCTGAGATCCTGCTATCCCTCCTGCATCGATATACCAACGGGGGTTTAGGTTTCTGTCACTCCGGCAACCCCGCAATTAGCAAACGAATACAAGATGCATTCCCCTAGGCCCATAAAGGTGAAGTGTCATGTAGTCGACGTTCACATGACACCACTAGAAGAATAACACCACAACTTAAATATCATAACATTGAATATTATTCAACCATAGTTCACTACTAGCATTTAGACTTCACCCATGTCCTCAAGAACTAAACGAACTACTCACGAGACATCATATGGAACATGATCAGAGGTGATATGATGATGAATAACAATCTGAACATAAACCTTGGTCCAATGGTTTCACTCAATAGCATCAATAACAAGTAGAGATCAATACCGGGAGAGTTTCCCCTATCAAACAATCAAGATCAAACCCAAATTGCTACGGCGGTGACGATGTCCAGCGGTGGAGACGGCGGTGATGATGGTGGAGATGATGATGATGGTGATGGAGATGATGTCCAGCTCGATGACGGTGACGATGGCGTCGATTTCCCCCTCCGGGAGGGAATTTCCCCGGCGGATTTCAGCCGCCGGAGAGCTCTTTTCTCTCTGGTGTTCTCCGCCCCGCAGAGGCGGCTGTAACTCTTCGTGAGGTACCCTCTGTGGCTTAGGTCTTCGGGACGAAGGGTTTCGCGAAGAAAAGGAGGCGAAAGGGGCTGTGGGGCCCCCTCACCACCAGGTGGCGCGGCCAGGCCATTGGCCACGCCGGCCTGTGGTCTGGGCCCACCTTGGGTCCAGCTGGCTCCCCCTTCTGGCTTCCTTCGTCATCTGGAAAAATAGGATTTTTGGTATAATTTCCTTCCACAGTTGATCTTCCGAAATATTGCGTTCTGACGGTGCTTTTTCCAGCAGAATCCTGGCTCCGGTGCTTGATCCTCCAATAATGATGAAACATGCAAAATAGATGAAATAACATAAGTATTGTGTCCAAACATGAAATATATCAATGAATAACAGCAAATTATGATACAAAATAGTGATGCAAATTGGACGTATCAACTCCCCCCAAGCTTAGACTTCGCTTGTCCCCAAGCGAAACTGAACTCGGTAAACAGGACCACATGTTTATGGAGTGAAGAGTCGATAAATAAAATACGGACAAGAAGCATCATATTCATTCACACAAGACATTCTAGTAAACAACTTCCTCATATAACTCAACTTGAAACAAGTATAAGGTAATCACAAATAAAGGTGCATAAGAAATCATAGTTGGTGATGGCAAACTTCGTTCTTGGTCAGAGAACAATTAACAGGTTATACTTATCTAACGAGCAATGCTCTCATGTTAAAGTTTATATTGCACAACTTGCATACTCAATCATAATAGTCTCCTCATGATCATTGATAACTTGCAAAGCTATATTCATTCAGGTAAAACTTGTACTAAACAAGGAAAAGTAAAAGACATGACGAAGTAAATCACAATATAATGGTTTGATCACAACTACTCAAATGCTTGCTTGAGATGGAGGGAAATAGGTTTACTGACTCAACATAAAGTAAAAGACAGGCCCTTCGCAGAGGGAAGCAGGGATTAAATCATGTGCTAGAGCTTTTTTCAGTTTTGAAACCATATAAAGAGAATAAAAGTAATATTTTGAGAGGTGTTTGTTGTTGTCAACGACTGGTAGCGGGTACTCTAACCCCCTTGCCAGGCAAACCTTCAAAGAGCGGCTCCCATTTTATTTTTATTTTGTGTGGCACTCCTTCCAGCCTTTCTTTCACAAACCATGGCTAACCGAATCCTCGGGTGCCTGCCAACAATCTCATACCATGAAGGAGTGCCTTTTTATCTTAGTTTTATTATGATGACACTCCCCCCAACCTTTGCTTACACAAGCCATGGCTAACCGAATCCTTCGGGTGCCGTCCATCAATCACATACCATGGAGGAGTGTCTATTTAGTTTAATTAGTTTGGGACTGGGAATCCCATTGCCAGCTCTTTTTGCAAAATTATTGGATAAGCAGATGAAGCCACTAGTCCATTGGTGAAGGTTGCCCAACAAGATTGAAAGATAAAACACCACATACTTCCTCATGAGCTATAAAACATTGACAAAAATAAAGGATAGTAAATTTTGAATTGTTTAAAGGTAGCACATGAAGTATTTACTTGGAATGGCAGAAAATACCATGTAGTAGGTAGGTATGGTGGACACAAATGGCATAGGTTTGGGTTAAGGTTTGGATGCACGAGAAGTATTCCCTCTCAGTACAGGTCTTTGGCTAGCAAGGTTAATTAGCAAGCATAAGAGTTGAAGGAAACAAACAAATATACATGTGATAGAAACAATCATGCATGTTCCTTGTAAGCACAAACAATTTTAACTTCAGAATAATAAGCTGTGAGCTAACAAGAGAGAAAGACAATGAAACAACTACATGTATTTCCCTTTTCTACTTAAACCTCAAAGTGTTGTTGCTATTGACCAATGCTAAGTTTGCCAAAACCAAATAGATTTATTCAATGCTCCCAAAGCGATACCAATACTAAGAACAAGGTAAATCATATAATAGAGATTGCAAACTAAAATAAGATGTGCAATATGTAAATGATAAGACTTCTCATTAATATTCCATAACGATAACTCACACCAAGGGATACATAGATAACCAACTAAAGGAGAGATACTTCCAAACTGCAACCCATCTTATATGCTAACTTCCCTACTCATGATATGACACTACTTGACAGTAAAAAGTAAAAGATAGTGATGATGTGATACCGCGGCACTCCCCCAAGCTTGGAACAAACCAAGGGGATGCCAATACCGATGATGAATTACTCCTTCGGCGATGGTGGAGATGAACTCCCGTCATCAAACTTCCAAGGAAGAGGCTCTCCATCAAGAAACGACATCTTGGTCTCGGGGATCCGGAAACTAGCAGCACGGCTTATGTATTTAAACCTGTTTTCATACTCACAGTTCTGATTCTGAACGTCATAGAGTTGTGCTTGGAGTTTGTTGGTGGTGTCGTGAAGTGAGAGGATGTCGCCCCATAGCTTTGCAGTTTCCTTCTCGTGTTCAGCAATGAGTTCAGACACAATCTTGTGGAAGATGTCCACTTCCCGCTCAGCCATCTTCTTGTATTTGAAGACCTCTTGTTCTAGCTTCTCCATCCTGTCTTCCAAGCTTCCTTCTCCTTTAGGACCCTGGACATCCTTGATCTGCAGTTCTCCCTCGACGAGCATCAACTCCTTTGGGTGCATCCTCAGCTCCTCCATGTACAAGTTGCCAACATCCTTGCAAGAGCTGTCCTTCGGAGTTCCCGACGAAGACATGATGGCTCTAGATCCGAAGCAAATCCTGGCAGAAACAGCTCGAAACAAAACACGTCAAGAAAGCGATATACGGACCTCCAGGGGTCCGGGGGATTATATAGCAAAAAATTTCACGACGAAAGGAAAGTACCAGATCGAACCAGAGTCGGAAAGGGGCGACGAGGCGGCCAGACCATAGGGCGGCGCGGGCCCAGGCCAGGTCGCGCCGGCCTATGGTGGCACGCCCTCGTGCGTCTTTTCCACTCCGTTTCGATCTCGTAATTTTTCATATTTTCCAAAAACAGCAAAAATATTGTTCAGAAAGTAAATTGCGAACTTTTTATTACCAGTATTGTTACCTATTCAAAGTCGAGTTCTGGCGGACTGTCAATTTGCTCTTTGATGAAAGCCTCTAGTGTTTCCACTCGAATAATATCAACATCAACATTATAGGAATCACCTGAGATATAATGCTTGAGTCTTTGTCCATTTACCACTTGTGTGGCATTGCCTTGGAGAGAGCTAATTTTAATTGCTCCTGAACGATACACCTCCTCAACAACATATGGTCCTTCCCATTTCGAGAGTAATTTCCCTGCAAAGAATCTGAGACGAGACCGATACAATAGGACTTTATCCCCAATATTAAATTCTCTTTTGATAATCCTCCTATCATGCCATTTTTTAACTTTCTCTTTAAAGAGTTTAGCATTTTCATAAGCTTCACTTCTCCATTCATCTAGAGAACTCAATTGCAACAACCTCTTATTACCGGCAAGTTTAGGATCTTTATTTAATTCTCTAACTGCCCAATAAGCTTTGTGCTCTAGTTCTAAAGGTAAATGACAAGCTTTTCCATAAACCATTTTATAAGGTGACATTCCCATGGGATTTTTATAAGCAGTTCTATAAGCCCATAGTGCATCCTTCAATTTACTAGCCCAATTCTTCCTAGTTTTATTAACAGTCTTTTGCAAGACAGATTTAATCTCTCTATTTGATAATTCTACTTGCCCACTAGTTTGAGGATGATAAGCGGAAGCAATTCTATGATTAATACCATATCTAGCAAGAGTTTTTCTAAAACCACCATGAATAAAATGAGAACCTCCATCAGTTATAATATATCTAGGAACTCCAAATCTAGGAAAAATAATATCTAAAAGCATTCTTAAAGAGGTCTCACCATTAGCACTTTTTGTAGGTATGGCTTCCACCCATTTAGTAACATAATCAACAGCAACAGGTATATGAGTGTTACCTTCTGAAGAGGGAAAAGGTCCCATGAAGTCAAATCCCCAACAATCAAACGGTTCAATAACAAGAGTATAATTCATAGGCATTTCATTGCGTCTGGAGATATTACCAACCCTTTGGCATTCATCACAAGATAAAATAAACTTTCTCGCATCCTTGAAGAGAGTTGGCCAATAAAAACCTGATTGTAGAACCTTTTGCGCGGTTCTTTCTCCCAAGTGATGTCCTCCATAAGCACTACCATGACATTTACTCAATATCTCTTGTTGTTCATATTCGGGAACACATCTTCATAATACCATCCACTCCTTCTTTATATAAGTGTGGGTCATCCCAGAAATAATGCCTCAAGTCATAAAAGAATTTCCTCCTTTGCTGAGCTGAAAAGGTTGGAGGCAAGTACTTGGAAACAATAAAGTTAGCTTAATCAGCATACCAAGGACTGTCTCGCGAACTCACCTTTATTGCAGCTAATTGTTCATTTGGAAAACTATCATTAAGAGGAACAGGATCATAAGCAATATTTTCCAATCTAGACAAATTATCAGCAACAGGATTATCAACACCTTTCCTATCTACAATATGTAAATCAAATTCTTGCAATAGAAGTACCCATCTAATAAGCCTTGGCTTAGCATCTTTCTTTTGCATAAGGTATCTGATTGCAGCATGATCAGTATGTATAGTAACTTTTGAATCAACAATATAAGATCTAAACTTATCACAAGCAAAGACTACAGCTAACAATTCCTTTTCAGTAGTAGCATAATTTCTTTGAGCAGCATCAAGAGTTTTACTAGCATAATGAATAACATTCAATTTTTTATCTACTCGCTGTCCAAGAACAGCGCCTACAGCAAAATCACTAGCATCACACATAATTTCAAATGGTAAGTTCCAATCAGGTGGTTCAACTATAGGAGCAGTTGTTAAGGCTTTCTTTAGAGTTTCAAAAGCTTCCTTACAATCGTCATAAAAAACAAATGGTACACCTTTTTGAAGAAGATTAGTAAGAGGCTTTGAAATCTTGGAGAAATCTTTAATAAACCTCCTATAAAACCCAGCATGACCAAGAACACTACGAATACCTTTAACATCCCTAGGATAGGGCATCTTCTCAATTGCTTCAACTTTAGCTCTATCAACTTCAATACCTCTTTCAGAAATTTTATGTCCCAATACAATTCCTTCATTAACCATAAAGTGGCATTTCTCCCAATTAAGAACAAGGTTAGTTTCTTCACATCTCTGCAAAACTTTATCAAGGTTCCGCAAGCAATTATCAAAAGAATTCCCATAGATAGAAAAATCATCCATGAATACCTCTACAATACTTTCGCAAAAACCATGAAAAATAGCTGACATGCATCTTTGAAAAGTAGCAGGAGCATTACATAAACCAAAAGGCATACGTCTATAAGCATAAGTTCCATAGGGACAAGTGAAAGTGGTTTTCTCTTGATCCTTAGTTTTAACAGCAATTTGTGAAAACCCAGAATAACCATCAAGAAAGCAAAAATGAGTATTTTTAGATAACCTTTCTAACATTTGATCAATAAAAGGCAAAGGGTAATGATCTTTTTTAGTAACCTTATTAACTTTTCGATAATCAATGCACATTCTATACCCTACAACTACTCTTTGAGGTATGAGCTCATCATTATCATTAGGCACAACAGTCATTCCTCCTTTCTTAGGAACACAATGCACAGGACTAACCCATCTACTATCAGCAATAGGATATATAATACCAGCTTCAAGAAGTCGTAATACCTCATTTCTTACCACATCCTTCATCTTAGGAATTAGACGACGCTGAGGTTCAACAACAGGCTTCGCATCATCTTCCATATTAATGGCGTGTTGGCAAATAGAGGGAGAAATCCCCTTCAAGTCATCAAGAGTATAGCCAATAGCACCTCGGTGTTTCTTCAATATTTGCAATAACCTTTCTTCTTCAAATTCTGTAAGCTTAGAACTAATAATAACAGGACATATTTTCTTATCATCAATATGAGCATATTTAAGATTATCAGGCAAAGGTTTTAAATCAAAGACAGGATCTTCCTTTGGTGGTGGTGTTGTACCCAGATCTTCCACCGGTAAATCATGCTTGAGAATAGGTTGGCGAAGAAAAATTTCCTCAAGCTCATCTCTTTCTTTCCTAAAAACTTGACTCTCGCTATTCTCCAAATGTTGCTGCAAAGGATTATTAGGAACAAGAACAATAGATGCACACTGTTCCATTTTAAAATCATTACTAGGCAAATCAGCTTTATAAGGAGTTTTGGTAAATTTAGAGAAGTTAAACTCATATGATTCACCAGCAAATTTAGTCAAAATTTTCTCTTTCTTGCAATCTATAATAGCTCCACAAGTATTTAGAAAAGGTCTACCAAAAATGATAGGACAATAATCACTAGCAGCAGAACCAAGTACCAAAAAGTCGGCAGGATATTTAATCTTACCACATAGAACTTCCACATCTCCGAACAATACCAATTGGAGAAATAGTTTCTCTATTAGCCAGCTGAATAACCACATCAATATCTTCAAGTTCACAAGAATCAATTTCATGCATAATCTCCGTGTAAAGCTCATAAGGAATAGCACTAACACTTGCATCAATATCACATAAACCATAATAATAATGATCACCAATTCTAACAGATAGCATAGGAACACTAACTTGTTTGGGTTTATTAGGATGTGAAACAATATTAGAAGCATCTTCACATAAAATAATATGACCATCCTCCACATTTTCAGTCACAAGATCTTTAACTATTGCAACAACAGGTTCAACTTTTATTTGTTCTTCAGGTTCTATAGGTTTCTTTTCACTTTTATGAACCGCACTATTTATAACAGAGTACTCCTTCATTTTAGCAGGGAAAGGAGTTTTTTCAATATAAGCTTCAGGAATAACATGATCAACAGTTTCAACTACAACGCATTTATTAATAGATGGATCAAGTTTATCTTTATACGGTTCATGATACTTATCAAAATTCTTCTTAGGCAATTCATAATGAGAGGCAAAAGCTTTATAAAGATTTGCAGCAACTTGAGAATCAAGACCATAAGTAGCACTCATATTACGAAATTTATCAGTATCCATAAAAGCTTCAATGCATTTGTAATCATAATTTATACCTGATTCTCTATCTTTGTCGATCTCCCATCCTTCAGTATTTTCCTGGATACGATTAAGAAGGTCCCTTTTAAACTCTTCCTTATTACGCGTGAATGATCGAGAACAAGAAGTATCCAGCAAGGTCTTGTCTTCAAAAGAAAGTCTTGCATAGAAATTATCAATAATAACATTACCAGGAAGCTCATGAATGGGGCATTTGAGCATTAAAGACTTCAATCTCCCCCAAGCTTGGGCAATACTCTCTCCATCATGAGGCCAAAAATTATATATGCGGTTCCGATCCTTGTGAATTTCACTTGGAGGATAGAACTTAGAATAAAACCGGGGCACAATATCATTCCATTCAAGAGAATCCCCATTATCCAGTAATTTATACCAATGCGCCGCTTTACCAGACAGCGATATAGAGAATAGTTTCTTCCTCACTTCATCCATAGCAATACATGCAAGAACAGTAAATGATCTCCAGGGTGGACAGTTCCATCCCCTGTATAACGGTTATTCACTACGCGTTCAATAATTTTCATAGGTATTTTGTATGGTATTTCTTCCTCACCTGGCGCCTCATCCACTACCTTTGCAGTAGTAGCGGATTTCCCAAATAAGCATTCTAAATGAGATCTCTACATAATGAATTATGGCAACAGGCAGAAATAAAATCAGCACAAACAGTAGATATTTCCCTTACCAATTCCACTCACCAATAGCGCTTCACTCCCCGGCAACGGCGCCAGAAAATAGTCTTGATGACCCACAAGTATAGGGGGTGTATCGCAGTATCTTCGATAAGTAAGAATGTCGATCCCAACGAGGAGCAGAAGGTGTTGACAAGCAGTTTCGATGAAGGATTCACTGTAAATGCTCACAGACAAGTATTCAGGGAGTTTTGATGTAACAGTTGAATAAAGTACGAGTAAGTAAAGTGCGAGAGTAACAACTGCAGCGAGTGGCCCAATCCTTTTTAGCACAAAGGACAAGCCGGTTTGTTTACTTATAATGACCAAACGTTCTCGAGGACACACGGGATTTTAGTCTAGTGCTTTCGCTACATATGGCTAATTAATCTTCATTGTTTTGATAAGTGTTGTGTGGGGTTGCCGGAGTGACAGAAACCTAAACCCCCGTTGGTATATCGATGCAGGAGGGATAGCAGGATCTCAGAGTTTAAGGCTGTGGTAAGATTTATTCTTAATTACTTTCTTGTAGTTGCGGATGCTTGCAAGGGGTATAATCACAAGTATGTATTAGTCCTAGGAAGGGCGGTACATATGTAGCAAAAGCACTAGACTAAAATCCCGTGTGTCCTCGAGAACGTTTGGTCATTATAAGTAAACAACCCAGCTTGTCCTTTGTGCTAAAAAGGATTGGGCCACTCGCTGCAATTGTTACTCTCGCACTTTACTTACTCGTACTTTATTCAACTGTTACATCAAAACCCCCTGAATACTTGTATGTGAGCATTTACAGGGAATCCTTCATCGAAACTGCTTGTCAACATCTTCTGCTCCTCGTTGGGATCAACATTCTTACTTATCGAAAATACTACGATACACCCCCTGTACTTGTGGGTCATCAAGACTATTTTCTGGCGCCGTTGCCGGGGAGTGAAGCGCTATTGGTAAGTGGAATTGGTAAGGAAAACCTTTACTGTTTGTGCTGATTTTATTTCTGCCTGCTGCTATAAGTCATTATGGAGAGATCTTCTCTTCAATTTCTATTTGGGAAATCTACTACTACTGCAACGGTAGTGGATGAGGCGCCAGGTGAGGAAGTGATACCATATAAAATACCTATGAAAATTATTGAACGTGTTATGGATAACCGCTATGAAGGGGATGGAACTGTCCACCCTGAAGATCATTTATTGTTCTTGCATGAATTATGCGGTTTATTCAAGTGTGCAGGTATTGCTATGGATGAAGTGAGGAAGAAACTATTCTCTATATCGCTGTCTCGTAAGGCGGCGCATTGGTATAAATTACTGGATAATGGGGATTCTCTTGAATGGAATGATATTGTGCCCCGGTTTTATTCTAAGTTCTATCCTCCAAGTGAAATTCACAAGGATCGGAATCGCATATATAATTTTTGGCCTCATGATGGAGAGAGTATTGCCCAAGCTTGGGGGAGATTGAAGTCTTTAATGCTCAAATGCCCCATTCATGAGCTTCCTGGTAATGTTATTATTGATAATTTCTATGCAAGACTTTCTTTTCAAGACAAGACCTTGCTGGATACTTCTTGTTCTGGATCATTTACACGCAACAAAGAAGAGTTTAAAAGGGACCTTCTTGATCGGATCCAAGAAAATACCGAAGGTTGGGAGAACGACAAGGATAGAGAATCAGGTATAATTTATGATTATAAATGCATTGAAGCTTTTATGGATACTGATAAATTTCGTAATATGAGTGCTACATATGGTCTTGATTCTCAAGTTGCTGCAAATCTTTATAAAGCTTTTGCCTCTCATTATGAATTGCCAAAGAAGAATTTTGATAAGTATCATGAACCGTATAAAGATAAAATTGATTCATCTATTAATAAATGCGTTGTAGTTGAAATTGCTGATCATGTTATTCCTGAAGCTTATATTGAAAAAACTCCTTTCCCTGCTAAAATGAAGGAGTACTCTATTATAAATAGTGCGGTTCATAAAAGTGAAAAGAAACCTGTAGAACCCGAAGAACAAATAAAAGTTGAACTGCTCATTGCAATAGTTAAAGATCTTGTGACTGAAAATGTGGAGGATGGTCATATTATTTTCTGTGAAGATGCTTCTAATATTGTTTCACATCCTAATAAACCCAAGCAAGCTAGTGTTCCTATGCTATCTGTTAGAATTGGTGATCATTGCTATTATGGTTTATGTGATATTGGTGCAAGTGTTAGTGCTATTCCTTATGAGCTTTACACGGAGATTATGCACGAAATTGATTCTTGTGAACTTGAAGATATTGATGTGGTTATTCAGCTGGCTAATAGAGAAACTATTTCTCCAATTGGTATTGTTCGAGATGTAGAAGTTCTATGTGGTAAGATTAAATATCCTGCTGACTTTTTGGTACTTGGTTCTCACTGCTAGTGATTATTGTCCTATCATTTTTGGTAGACCTTTTCTAAATACTTGTGGAGCTATTATAGATTGCAAGAAAGAGAAAATTTTGACTAAATTTGCTGGTGAATCTTATGAGTTTAACTTCTCTAAATTTACCAAAACTCCTTATAAAGCTGATTTGCCTAGTAATGATTTTAAAATGGAGCAGTGTGCATATATTGTTCTTGTTCCTAATAATCCTTTGCAGCAACATTTGGAGAATAGCGAGAGTGAAGTTTTTAGGAAAGAAAGAGATGAGCTTGAGGAAATTTTTCTTCGCCAACCTATTCTCAAGCATGATTTACCGGTGGAAGATTTGGGTACAACACCGCCACCAAAGGAAGATCCTGTTTTTGAATTAAAGCCTTTGCCTGATAATCTTAAATATGCTCATATTGATGATAAGAAAATATATCCTGTTATTATTAGTTCTAAGCTTTCAGAGATTGAGGAAGAAAGGTTATTGGAAATATTGAAGAAACACCGAGGAGCTATTGGCTACACTCTTGATGATTTGAAGGGGATTTCTCCTTCTATTTGCCAACATGCTATTAATATGGAAGATGATGCAAAGCCTGTTGTTGAACATCAGCGCCGTCTAATTCCGAAGATGAAGGAGGTGGTAAGGAATGAGGTATTAAAACTTCTTGAAGCTGGTATTATATATCCTATTGCTGATAGTAGATGGGTTAGTCCTGTGCATTGCGTTCCCAAGAAAGGAGGAATGACTGTTGTGCCTAATGATAATGATGAGCTCATCCCTCAAAGAGTAGTTGTAGGGTATAGAATGTGCATTGATTTTCGAAAAGTTAATAAAGTTACTAAGAAAGATCGTTACCCTTTACCATTTATTGATCAAATGCTAGAAAGATTGTCTAAAAATACTCATTTTTGCTTTCTTGATGGTTATTCTGGGTTTTCACAAATTGCTGTTAAAACTAAAGATCAAGAGAAAACCACTTTTACTTGTCCCTATGGAACTTATGCTTATAGACGTATGCCTTTTGGTTTATGTAATGCTCCTGCTTCTTTTCAAAGATGCATGTATGCTATTTTTCATGGTTTTTGCGAGAGTATTGTAGAGGTATTCATGGATGATTTTTCCGTCTATGGGAATTCTTTTGATAGTTGCTTGCGAAACCTTGATAAAGTTTTGCAGAGATGTGAAGAAACTAACCTTGTTCTTAATTGGGAGAAATGCCACTTTATGGTTAATGAAGGAATTGTATTGGGACATAAAATTTCCGAGAGAGGTATTGAAGTTGATAGAGCTAAAGTTGAAGCAATTGAGAAGATGCCCTATCCGAGGGATGTTAAAGGTATTCGTAGTGTTCTTGGTCATCTTTGGGTTTTATAGGAGATTTATTAAAGATTTCTCCAAGATTTCAAAGCCTCTTACTAATCTTCTTCAAAAAGACGTACCTTTTGTTTTTGATGATGATTGTAAGGAAGCTTTTGAAACTCTAAAGAAAGCCTTAACAACTGCTCCTGTAGTTGAACCTCCTGATTGGAATTTGCCTTTTGAAATTATGTGTGATGCTAGCGATTTTGTCAGAGGCGCTGTTCTTGGACAAATGAGTAGATAAAAAACTGAATGTTATTCATTATGCTAGTAAAACTCTTGATGCTGCTCAAAGAAATTATGCTACAACTGAAAAAGAATTATTAGCTGTAGTCTTTGCTTGTGATAAATTTAGATCTTATATTGTTGATTCAAAAGTTACGATTCATACTGATCATGCTACAATTAGATACCTTATGACAAAGAAAGATGCTAAGCCGAGGCTTATTAGATGGGTACTTCTTTTGCAAGAATTTGATTTACATATTGTAGATAGGAAAGGTGCTGATAATCCTGTTGCTGATAATTTGTCTAGATTGGAAAATATTGCTTATGATCCTGTTCCTGTTAATGATAGTTTTCCAAATGAACAATTGGCTGTAATAAAGGTGAGCTCGCGAGACAGTCCTTGGTATGCTGATTATGCTAACTTTATTGTTTCCAAGTACTTGCCTCCAACCTTTTCAGCTCAGCAAAGGAGGAAATTCTTTTATGACTTGAGGCATTATTTCTGGGATGACCCACACTTATATAAAGAAGGAGTGGATGGTATTCTGCGAAGGTGTGTTCCCGAATATGAACAACAAGAGATATTGAGTAAATGTCATGGAAGTGCTTATGGAGGACATCACGCCGGAGAAAGAACCGCGCAAAAGGTTCTACAATCAGGTTTTTATTGGCCAACTCTCTTCAAGGATGCGAGAAAGTTTATATTATCTTGTGATGAATGCCAAAGGGTTGGTAATATCTCCAGACGTAATGAAATGCCTATGAATTATACTCTTGTTATTGAACCATTTGATTGTTGGGGATTTGACTTCATGGGACCTTTTCCGTCTTCAGAAGGTAACACTCATATACTTGTTGCTGTTGATTATGTTACTAAATGGGTGGAAGCCATACCTACAAAAAGTGCTGATGGTGAGACCTCTTTAAGAATGCTTTTAGACATTATTTTTCCTAGATTTGGAGTGCCTAGATATATTATGACTGATGGAGTCTCATTTTATTCATGGTGGTTTTAGAAAAACTCTTGCTAGGTATGGTATTAATCATAGAATTGCTTCCGCTTATCATCCTCAAACTAGTGGGCAAGTAGAATTATCAAATAGAGAGATTAAATCTATCTTGCAAAAGACTGTTAATAAAACTAGAAAGAATTGGGCTAGTAAATTGAAGGATGCACTATGGGCTTATAGAACCGCTTTTAAAATCCCATGGGAATGTCACCTTATAAAATGGTTTACGGAAAAGCTTGTCATTTACCTTTAGAACTAGAGCACAAAGCTTATTGGGCTGTTAGAGAACTAAATAAAGATCCTAAACTTGCCGGTGATAAGAGGTTGTTGCAATTAAGTTCTCTAGATGAATGGAGAAGTGAAGCTTATGAAAATGCTAAACTCTTTAAAGAGAAAGTTAAAAAATGGCACGATAGAAGGATTATCAAAAGAGAGTTTAATATTGGAGATAAAGTCCTATTGTATCGGTCTCGTCTCAGATTCTTTGCAGGGAAATTACTCTCGAAATGGGAAGGACCATATGTTGTTGAGGAGGTGTATCGTTCAGGAGCAATTAAAATTAGCTCTCTCCAAGGCAATGCTACGCAAGTGGTGAATGGACAAAGACTCAAGCATTATATCTCAGGTGATTCCTATAACGTTGATGTTGATATTATTCGAGTGGAAACGCCGGAGGCTTTCATCAAAGGACAAGTTGACAGTCCGCCAGAACTCGACTTTGAATAGGTAACAGTACTGGTAATGAAAAGTTCGCAATTTACTTTCCGAACAATATTTTTGCTGTTTTTGGAAAATATGAAAAATTACGAGTTCGGAACGGAGTGGAAAAGACGCACGAGGGCGTGCCACCATAGGCCGGCGCGGCTGGCACAGGGGCCCGCGCCGCCCTATGGTCTGGCCGCCTCGTCGCCCCTTTCCGACTCTGGTTCGATCTGGTACTTTCGTTTTGTCGTGAAAATTTTTGCTATATAATTCCCCGGACCCCTGGAGGTCCGTATATCGTTCTCTCGACGTGTTTTGTTTCGAGCTGTTTCTGCCAGGATCTGTTTTCAGTTTAGAAGCACCATGGTCTCCAAGAACAAGGGCAAGGAGTTTCCGGATGAAGATAATCGAGATCTTGGGTGGAAAGAGGAGGACAAGGACGTCAAGGAAGATGATGAAGAAGAGGTGGAGGAAGATTCGCGCGCACACCCGCGTGCTACCATCGCAAGCATCAAGGTGGTGGACAACCCTTTTAGTGCAAACAAGAGCGCAAGAATTCGCACTGGAGGAGCGGTTCCACGTCATTACCTAGCTCCAAAAACATCTTTATCAGGCATTCACCATCCCTTCCACAATCTAATTTTCAATAATCAAATTGAAGGGACTCCCAAGGCAGCATTGCCTAGCAATTGGGATATAGATCGCTCTAACACTGCAGGAAGGAGGAAGCCCGAGGGTGAAGAGTGGGGAAATAACTCCAAGAGTTGGGACTCGTCGTCGGACAGACTTCTTAACCGCGTCGAGCACAATTCGGAGATGATTCGCAATCTCACATACAAGATTGATGAGCTTTAGGAGCTTATTGAGAAGCTTGTCAGGAATTCATCACCACCATCGCCGAAGGAGTAACTCATCATCGGTATTGGCATCCCCTTGGTTTGTTCCAAGCTTGGGGGAGTGCCGCGGTATCACATTATCACTACCTTTTACTTTTTATTGTCAAGTAGTGTCATGTCATGAGTAGGGAAGTTATCATATAAGATGGGTTGCAGTTTGGAAGTATCTCTCCTTTAATTGGTTATCTATGTATCCCTTGGTGTGAGTTATCGTTATGGAATATTAATGAGAAGTCTTATCATTTACATATTGCACATCTTATTTTAGTTTGCAATCTCTATTATATGATTTACCTTGTTGTTAGTATTGGTATCACTTTCGGAGCATTGAATAAATCTATTTGGTTTTGGCAAACTTAGCATTGGTCAATAGCAACAACACTTTGAGGTTTAAGTAGAAAAGAGAAATACATGTAGTTGTTTCATTGTCTTTCTTTCTTGTTAGCTCATAGCTTAGTATTCTGAAGTTAAAATTGTTTGTGCTTACAAGGAAGATGCATGATTGTTTCTATCACATGTATATTTGTTTGTTTCCCTCAACTCTTATGCTTGCTAATTAACCTTGCTAGCCAAAAACCTGTACTGAGAAGGAATACTTCTCGTGCATCCAAACCTTAGTCCAAACCTATGTCATTTGTGTCCACCATACCTACCTACTACATGGTATTTTCTGCCATTCCAAGTAAATACTTCATGTGCTACCTTTAAACAATTCAAAACTTAGTATCTCTTATTTGTGTCAATGTTTTATAGCTCATGAGGAAGTATGTGGTGTTTTATCTTTCAATCTTGTTGGGCAACTTTCACCAATGGACTAGTGGCTTCATCCGCTTATCCAATAATTTTGCGAAAAGAGCTGGCAATGGGATTCCCAGTCCCAAACTAATTAACCTAATTAGACACTCCTCCATGGTATGTGATTGATGGATGGCACCCAAAGGATTCGGTTAGCCATGGCTTGTGTAAGCAAAGGTTGGGGGGGGGTGTCATCATAATAAAACTAAAATAAAAAGGCATTCCTTCATGGTATGAGATTGTTGGCAGGCACCCGAGGATTCGGTTAGCCATGGTTTGAGAAAGAAAGGTTGGAAGGAGTGCCACACAAAATGAAAATAATATGGGAGCCGCTCTTTGAAGGTTTGTCAGGCAAGGGGGTTAGAGTACCCGCTACCATTCGTTGACAACAACAAACACCTCTCAAAATGTTACTTTTATTCCCTTTATATGATTTCAAAACTGAAAAAGCTCTAGCACATGATTTAATCCCTGCTTCCCTCTGCGAAGGGCCTGTCTTTTACTTTATGTTGAGTCAGTAAACCTATTTCCCTCCATCTCAAGCAAGCATTTGAGTAGTTGTGATCAAACCATTATATTGTGATTTGCTTTATCATGTCTTTTATTCTTCCTTGTTTAGTACAAGTTTTATCTGAATGAATATAGCTTTGCGAGTTATCAATGATCATGAGGAGACCATTATGATTGAGTATGCAAGTTGTGCCTTATAAACTTTAACATGAGAGCGCTGCTCAATGAGATAAATATAACCTGTTAATTGTTCTCTGACCAAGAACGAAGTTTGCCATCACCAACTATGATTTCTTATGCACCTTTATTTGTGATTACCTTATACTTGTTTCAAGTTGAATTATATGAGGAAGTTGTTTACTAGAATGTCTTGTGTGAATGAATATGATGCTTCTTGTCCGTATGTTATTTATCGACTCTTCACTCCATAAACATGTGGTCCTGTTTACCGAGTTCAGTTTCGCTTGGGGACAAGCGAAGTCTAAGCTTGGGGGGAGTTGATACGTCCAATTTGCATCACTATTTTATATCATAATTTGCTGTTATTCATTGATATATTTCATATTGGGACACAATACTTATGTTATTTCATCTATTTTGCATGTTTCATCATTATTGGAGGATCAAGCACCGGAGCCAGGATTCTGCTGGAAAAAGCACCGTCAGAACGCAATATTTCGGAAGATCAACTGTGGAAGGAAATTATACCAAAAATCCTATTTTTCAAGATGACGAAGGAAGCCAGAAGGAGGAGCTGAGAAGGCCCAAGGTGGGCCAGACCACAGGCCGGCGTGGCCCATGGCCTGGCCGCGCCACCTTGTGGTGTGGGGGCCCCACAGCCCCTTTCGCCTCCTTTTCTTCGCGAAACCCTTCGTCCCGAAGACCTAAGCCACAGAGGGTACCTCACGAAGAGTTACAGCCGCCTGTGCGGGGCGGAGAACACCAGAGAGAAAAGAGCTCTCCGGCGGGCTGAGATCCGCCGGGGAAATTCCCTCCCGGAGGGGGAAATCGACGCCATCGTCACCGTCATCGAGCTGGACATCATCTCCATCACCATCATCATCATCTCCACCATCATCACCGCCATCTCCACCGATGGACACCGTCACCGCCGTAGCAATTTGGGTTTGATCTTGATTGTTTGATAGGGGAAACTCTCCCGGTATCGATTTCTACTTGTTGTTGATGCTATTGAGTGAAACCATTGAACCAAGGTTTATGTTCAGATTGTTATTCATCATCATATCACCTCTGATCATGTTCCATATGATGTCTCGTGAGTAGTTCGTTTAGTTCTTGAGGACATGGGTGAAGTCTAAATGTTAGTAGTGAATTATGGTTGAGTAATATTCAATGTTATGATATTTAAGTTGTGGTGTCATTCTTCTAGTGGTGTCATGTGAACGTCGACTACATGACACTTCACCTTTATGGGCCTAGGGGAATGCATCTTGTACTCGTTTGCCGATTGCGGGGTTGCCGGAGTGACAGAAACCTAAACCCCCGTTGGTATATCGATGCAGGAGGGATAGCAGGATCTCAGAGTTTAAGGCTGTGGTTAGATTTATTCTTAATTACTTTCTTGTAGTTGCGGATGCTTGCAAGGGGTATAATCACAAGTATGTATTAGTCCTAGGAAGGGCGGTACATTAGCATAGGTTCACCCACACAGCACTTATCATAACAATGAAGATTATTTAGCCGTATGTAGCGAAAGCACTAGACTAAAATCCCGTATGTCCTCGAGAACGTTTGGTCATTATAAGTAAACAACCCGGCTTGTCCTTTGTGCTAAAAAGGATTGGGCCACTCGCTGCAATTGTTACTCTCGCACTTTACTTACTCGTACTTTATTCAACTGTTACATCAAAACCCCCTGAATACTTGTCTGTGAGCATTTACAGGGAATCCTTCATCGAAACTGCTTGTCAACACCTTCTGCTCCTCGTTGGGATCGACATTCTTACTTATCGAAAATACTACGATACACCCCCTATACTTGTGGGTCATCAATCAATACCGGGAGAGTTTCCCCTATCAAACAATCAAGATCAAACCCAAATTGCTACGGCGGTGATGATGTCCAGCGGTGGAGACGGCGGTGATGATGGTGGAGATGATGATGATGGTGATGGAGATGATGTCCAGCTCGATGACGGTGACGATGGCGTCGATTTCCCCCTCCGGGAGGGAATTTCCCCGGCGGATTTCAGCCGCCGGAGAGCTCTTTTCTCTCTGGTATTCTCCACCCCGCAGAGGCGGCTGTAACTCTTCGTGAGGTACCCTCTGTGGCTTAGGTCTTCGGGACGAAGGGTTTCGCGAAGAAAAGGAGGCGAAAGGGGCTGTGGGGCCCCCTCACCACCAGGTGGCGCGGCCAGGCCATGGGCCGCGCTGGCCTGTGGTCTGGGCCCACCTTGGGTCCAGCTGGCTCCCCCTTCTGGCTTCCTTCGTCATCTAGAAAAATAGGATTTTTGGTATAATTTCCTTCCACAGTTGATCTTCCGAAATATTGCGTTCTGACGGTGCTTTTTCCAACAGAATCCTGGCTCCGGTGCTTGATCCTCCAATAATGATGAAACATGCAAAATAGATGAAATAACATAAGTATTGTGTCCAAACATGAAATATATCAATGAATAACAGCAAATTATGATACAAAATAGTGATGCAAATTGGACGTATCAATTATCACTATTGCATAAAAAGCAAAACCACTATTTTCATAACTATGAATATGACTATGTGGTGGGCAATGGAACCATGGATTGTGTTGATATGGTGGAGGTTCCATTGCAAGGGTTTATATCCATCTAGGATTAAACAACAAATGTCGCCAGTGATTCTTGTGCCGTAATACCCGTGTTAACCATAAGATCCGGAGTGGGACGGAGTAGTCAAAAGTGTTTCCACCCCTCGTTCATCAACGGATGCGCTTTACCGTAGACACTTGTATCTGTCGGCGGCAAGCGGTAGGCTGGGGAAGCCTTAAGTCCCCACTACATGGTAATTAGGAAACCCTTATTTCAGATTGAATGAAGATTACAATCTCACAATTGTATGTGAAACCCCAAACCCTAACTCACTAGAAACCCTAGCTCCACTATTTTATGTGTGAAACCTAAATGGTTTCCAAACCTAAACCCCAAGTAACATGTAATCATATTACTTCATTAGTAATCATAGATTCATATCTAGCAACTAAATATTAATTCAAATCCACATAAAATATAGGAACCCTATCACTACTAATTAGCATCCCATGTGTTCATCTTCATCAGATCTAGATAATTAAGTTGGGTTAACCAAGTGTAAACCCTAGACCCTTTTACCAAAGCCATCATCCTTGTTCATTCCTATTTAGCATCACACCAATGTGATGAACCCTAACAGCAATCATACCTACTATTTTACTTTATATAACCCTGTTCCACTAAACCCTACTAGTGTGAAATACTTATGAACTATCCTATTTAAGAACCAACCATTCTCTACTTAGAGATCTAATGGCTAATACAAGACAACCTCAACCTTAATTGTAATAATTATTATTATTTTAGAAGGATGTTCTTCAAAAGTTATTCTTTTGAAGTAAATAAAAAATCATCATCAACCCTACTTATAAGGACCTATAAACCCTAGCCAGCTATCACTAACAAGATAAACCAACCTTGATAGCAACTATTTATAATAGATTGCTGTAATGTACCAGGTTTAGAGACGATCGAGGGGTAGATTTTAGAAAGGGATGTGCATTGCATAGTAAATTCTGGGGAAATTTCGCGCTTTTAAACAAAAACTGCATCGAAGGGGGACAAGTTTCTCTCTCGACACCTTACAGGGTTAGGGTTTCGAGAGTGCGACAAACTTGCATCTCACTTCACTAGTTTAGGGTTTTGAGAAGAGAGGGGAGAGTTTACTTGATTGAATTCTAAATGATATGACATGGTTGAATTCAAACCAAGGTTGAATTTGAATTTCAAATTCAAACATTAAATAATTACCTTAAATAATTCAATTGAGGAAATTTATTATGTATATAATCAATAATAAACAAGATGAACAATTATAATAAAGTGGAGCTCATTAGGGAAAACCTTGAGCTTTATTGAATAACACACAAGATACATTGTCTTTACATTATTCATAATGGAAATAAATGAATTACAACACATTACATAAATGGGCAGAATAGAAGAAAGAAAAATAAAGAAAAATTACAAGTTAATGATCCTAGTCTAAATTCTACAAGATCATCTTCATTTGATCTTGAACTTGATGAATTCCAAGTCCATTTTGAGCCATTGTTGATCCCTGCACAAAAACACAACAAAGAGAAGTTATGCCAAGTGGCAAAGCCACTTGGCAAGTTAGAAATCAAATGGAAAGGGAAATGAGCAGATAAGCTCAATGTGGCCGAGCTGATCCAGGCCAAAGCCAAGTTCCAGGTTCAGGTGCACAGCACTTGACAAAGACACACACACACGGCCTGCTCACGGGGCTGTGTGCATGCCGCACACACACACGAGTGAGTCACTAAGGTGACAAGCAGAGGCTGTCGACCAGGGATGCAAGAGAGCACCATATATAACCTTTTCGCAGCCAAACCCTAGCCATTTGTTCATCCATCGACAAAGCAGTGGTAAGTTCATCAAGAACACCAAGAACACTTAGAACAGGAAAAACCACAAGCCATCAGAAACCATCCAAGGACAGTTTCACCAAGAACTGTCAACTGTGATCAAGTACCAGATGGAGTAAAGCACCACAAGCTTGTAAGGAGGAGAAGGGCAAGCAAACCAAGCATCACAGAAGCAATCCTCTACAACAACACTTAATTCTAGGAGCTGGAGTGAGGTATACCACACAAGAGCCTGAGCAAGATCATATCTTTCTCATAATTAAGCATGCTTGCATCACAGGAGCACAGAAGGGTAGAAAACCCTAGGTGTATCATCATTTGGTTACTAAACCAATTGGTGCCAGCAAGTACAACCATGGCTAAAAGGAAAATAAACCAGGGAACACTGGTTATGACAACACAAATGTCAAAACCGAGAGAAATCCAAAGCATGGATTTACTCCTTGCAGCCAATCAGTAATCACAAAGCACCTATTGACCTAGCTAAACCATCGAGACTTAGACGAGAATCTGTCTGTTTGTTTTCAACATCAAGAGTTACCGGCAATCCAATAAATGGATCACCGGACAACATTTGGTAAGCAACGACAAGCCAACAGATAGGAGCTACCCTAGGGCAGCACATGATTACCGCCAGGGTCACCTCAAACCCTAGTTTAACCTCAACCCACAAGCCAACAATTAGAACCACCACATCATCACCGTGATAGGTTCGAATGGGCTAGGGTACCCAACCAAATGGTTGGCATCCCTAGCCCTAACTAATTCATTGAAATGATCATCACCGAATCTCGGTTCACATTATTTATCCATATACTCAAGCAAGGATAAACAGATAAATAAAGCAGACAAGCAATTGATGCACCAGGGTCTTGCCAATGATCAAATGGATCATTACAGCATCAATTGATGCTTAAGCAAACAAGACACATCGTGCCAGGCCTGTGTGATACACATGTGAGCAACAAGAAGGCACAGACACCAAAGAGCATGTTACAAGCAATCGGTGATCATAAGAACACCGAAGCTTGTTAGAGCATGCTATCGCATGCTAGAACTCGATCTAAGCGATTAACACATGAACAGATAATTAATAACTGAACAACTGCATCACAGATAGGGCATCAGGCAATATAATTGAATCCAGAAGCACTCCATCAAGGGATGGAGTTGATAATGCAATAGATAAGCTCAAATGAGCATGTCCATGAAATGAAGCATAGATAGGATCTCACCAGAGGCACTGGCACTTGCAAATATGCAAGGATTAACTACAACAATCAAGCCAGGGACAGAATTAAGCACACACAGTATGCCCTAGTGACGGTAAAAAGAATAGGAGCATGCCAGTAGGCCATGAGCATCACTGGATGCTCATGAGCAATCACAGGAAGGCCACAGCCAGAGATTACAATGAACAGAAATAGCTAGGAAGCACAGTGAGCAATTGAGCAAGAACAGCACAGCATAGCAAGCTAGGATCTATGGCGACAAAGAAGAAGCTAAGCACAGCAGTGCATCAACAACAGCAGGGCAGACCTCCACAAGGAGGAACCTTGGCCAGAGCACATAGAGGAGAAGGAAGAACAAGTACAGAGGGTAAGGGCGAGGCGGCGCATGTACCTGGAGCGAGCAGACGGCAGGCGTAGCCGTGGCGGCCACGGCGGCGCGCGCCGAAGACACGGCGGCACCTGGCCAGGCCATGCCAGGCCCGGCGAGCGCCGCAGCGCTCCGCATCTTGGCGGCGACAGCCGGCGGCGTCATCACGCCCGAGGTGCCGGTGAGCACCGCACCACCGGCGGTCAAACGAGAAGGGGATCGGCGTAGGGCGGCTTAGAACCAGATCTATGCCGTGGATCCGGTGCGCCGTCGCGTGGCGGTGCAGATGCGCCCCATGGCGAGGGCCATGGCGGCGGTGATCGCCGGAATCGGCCGGCGACGATGCGGCGACGCGGGTCGCGAGCACGGGGAGAGGATTAGGGTTAGGAGGAGCGGGCGCGAGGTGCGGGAGTGAGCGACAACCGCTCGGGTCGGTTGGACCCGAGCCGGTTTAGCCCAAACCGCCGGGCCACCCCCGACGGGTGGGCCTGGGGGCATTTTTGGGTATTTCCCAAATTCCAAATAAGGCGAAACTTTGAAAATACATAACAAATTATTAATAACTCTAAAAAAAATAATGAAAAATATGAAAATCACTCAGATAAAATTCTCTATCATAATAAAATATGAAATGGAATTTTTTTGGAGATAAACTAGAATAAGTTCAAATTTGATGATTTAAATAATAATTTAAATCACACATCTTATTTTCAATAATGAAAATAAGTCCATTAATGCATTTGGACTTCAAAAACACCTTGACAACATTTCAAGGTAGTATTTTACTCTTAAACAAGTATTCCCAAATTATTCTTAGTATTAACCTCTTACATGAAATAATAACGATATCGGAAGGGGGGAACAAACCCTAAAAAAATGGAATCATGCATAATTGCTTCTTTAACCATTGCCCTTATCGGACAATGATGCTATTTTTCGAACAAGAGGACAAGGGTCACCCATACCTTCCAACCTGAGAACTTTGCAGTTGTTCAAGTTCATCACTTGCTCATGTCATTTGAAGTATTTTTATCAAATTACTTGCAAAGTATTATGGTTATCACTATTGCACAAAAATCAAAACCACTACTTTCATAACTATGAATATGACTATGTGGTGGGCAATGGAACCATGGATTGTGTTGATATGGTGGAGGTTCCATTGCACGGGTTTATATCCATCTAGGATTAAACAACAAATGTCGCCAGTGATTCTTGTGCCATAATACCCGTGTTAACCATAAGATCCGGAGTGGGACGGAGTAGTCAAAAGTGTTTCCACCTCTCGTTCATCAACGGATGCGCTTTACCGTAGACACTTGTATCTCAGGGCAAGCGGTTGGGCTGGGAAGCCTTAAGTCCCCACGGCATAGTCCGTAGACACTTGTCGCTTGAAGTGCAAGCGGTTGGGCTGGGAAGCCTTAAGTCCCCACGGTATTGCGGTCTATGAGGGATTGTAAGGTGTCCTAACGGTCTATCCATGATGATAGGGGAAGGCATATGAATGCCCGGAACGGTCTCATCATGGATATAGGGGAGGACAATCTTACAAAAGGGTGGGTGTTCGAGGTAGCGGAGGAACATGATTGGCTAGACCTTATACCGGGCCTCACACCTAAGGAAGTGTGAACGGGAGAGCTGCCCGGTTGGCACCAAGGTTAAGATCTCTTATGGGTAAAGCAACACACCTCTGCAGAGTGTAAGAACTGTGACCTGTCACTCCCTGTTCCGGGATTGAGGAACTGCGAACGCGGCCGGAAAGGAGCTCCATGAAGTTCTAGTAAACCGGTGAAGGCTGACGGACATAGATCTTTGAAATAAAAGCAATCTCTTGAAGAAATGTTTATCAAAACTTGCATTGGTATTAGACTTTTTGGTCTAATATCGTAGCTAGTGCATTAAACACCTCTTATCTATAATGAACTTGTTGAGTACGCTCGTACTCATACCACTCTTAAATCCCATGCTTAGATTGTCTAAACCGTCTGGAGGAGGACTACGACAACAATGAAGGAGCCGAGGTTATCGGCTATGATGCACCTGACCTCTCAGGAGGAGTTGAAGGAGTAGACTACATCATCGTCTACGGATCCGGGGAGGCTTCCGGAGAAGAACAAGCCTAGAGATATCTGAGGAGTAGTAGTAGCCGAGCAGCACAAACTCTTACCATGTAGCTGCTTGATTAAATAAATGTTTAGTTTAATGAGACTATGGTATTGTAAGCTAAGTTGGGTTCGCCTCGAACCCAGGAGTTATCCTCTTAGGACCCAAGAGGAGCTCCAAGACGACTTGTGTATGTGTATTGTAATAATATGTGAATGAGTTATGGACCTTGCTATGTTCTGTTGTACTACTCTGAGGGATGTGATATTTGCGGAATGGTACTTCGCGAATGTTATATCAACGACTGGCATACTACAACATGCAGTGGTATGCAGGGTCACCACAATTGCTCAAGATGCTTGGGCTTAACTCAACCCTACAAGTTCAAGCTATTAATGAATCCAACCTGGTTGGGATCCATCAAATCCTTACCCTAGAAACTAGTTGGAACCCATAGTAAACTATAGAACTCCACAACCATAATTATCATACTTGTTCTTTATTAAGAACATGTTCTTCAAAAGTTATTCTTTTGAATTATATACTAAATAATCATCAACCATGCATTATAGGACTTAAAATTGACAACTGCTCTTTACTTATCATACAAGTACTATTTCCTGGTGTGTATGATTGTTACTATGCATTTTACCACTTGCTTATGATTCTAAAACAACACAACCCTGAATAAGAACCTTGTTTGTGAATCACTCTAAAAGTGCAACACACCCTGAACCAATCATTACAACTCACTGATCCTAAATCATCAGGGTTAGGTCACGCTTAGAGCGATTGCATCTCATACTTATGCATTACTGCATCCTTGCCAATCTTTTAAACACCGTCCTTACCGGACAATGATGCTATTTCAGAATTTGGAGTTATTGCGTAACGAAGACCTTGTCTGCATAATCTTGCAGCCAAGAAAGGAAAGTTCATCGCTTGCTCATGTCATTTGAGTATCTTTATCAAATTACTTGCAAAGTACTATGATTATCACTATTGCAAAAAAAACCAAAACCACTATTTTCATAACTATGAATATGACTATGTGGTGGGCAATGGAATCATGGATTGTGTTGATATGGTGGAGGTTCCATTGCAAGGGTTTATATCCATCTAGGATTAAACAACAAATGTCGCCAGTGATTCTTGTGCCGTAATACCCGTGTTAACCATAAGATCCGGAGTGGGACGGAATAGTCAAAAGTGTTTCCACCTCTCATTCATCAACGGATGCGCTTTACCGTAGACACTTGTATCTGTCGGTGGCAAGCGGTAGGCTGGGGAAGCCTTAAGTCCCCACGGCACAGTCCGTAGACACTTGTCATTCGAAGAACAAGCGGTAGGCTGGGGAAGCCTTAAGTCCCCACGGTATTGCGGTCTATGATGGGTTGCAGCTACCGGCGTAGGAGTGTATGGTAGAGCCCAGCACTGTCATCGTGGTCAGGGTCCACCTTGAAATCTACAGGAATAATGGGACCGGCGTGGACCCAGGGTCGGGGCATGCAACAAAGGGTGGGTGTTCGAGGTAGCGGAGGAACATGATTGGCTAGACCTTATACCGGGCCTCACACCATAGGATGTGTGGACGGGAAGATCACCCAGTTGGCACCAAGGTTAAGATCTCTTATGGGTAAAGCAACACACCTCTGCAGAGTGTAAAGAACCGTGACCTGTCACTCCCTGTTCCGGGATATGGAACTGCGAACGCGGCCGGAAAGGAGCTCCATGAAGTTCTAGTAAACCGGTGAAGGCTGACGGACATAGTTCTTCTGAATAAAAGCAACCTTTTGAAGAAATGGTTATGAAAACTTGCATTGGTACTAGACTTTCTGGTCTAATGCTGTAGCTAGTGCATTAAACACCTCTTTCCTATAATGAACTTGTTGAGTACGCTCGTACTCATCCCACTCTTAAATCCCCTGCTTAGATATGGAGGCATCGAAGGAGGATCTACAGTGCAACTCGAAGACCGAGGAGTCAACAACTACCTCAAGAGACAGGAACCTGTCAGAAGAGACAGATACCACATCCAACAAGGACAAAACTTAGTTTAGCCATAGAAGGGAACTATCTTCCTAAACCTAGCTCCTATTTAGCTAGAGTCTATTCTTAGCTAAGTTGGGTTCGCCTCGAACCCAGGAGTTATCCTCTTAGGACCCAAGAGGAGCTCCAAGACGACTTGTGTATGTGTATTGTAATAATATGTGAATGAGTTATGGACCTTGCTATGTTCTGTTGTACTACTCTGAGGGATGTGATATTTGTGGAATGGTACTTCGCGAATGTTATATCAACGACTGGCATACTACAACATGCAGTGGTATGCAGGGTCACCACAGTTGGTATCAGAGCAAAAGCTTTGACCTTAGGTTGGAACCTAGTAAATGGGACTAAACGTTAGGAGTCAAATAGGATTAGTAAAGAATTCTCTAAAAATATGGTGTATATTCAATTGAGAATACAACAATCATATCTTTTAGTGCGATAATTCTTTATTATCTCTATTATGATGCATTATTACTAATCTTATAATCTTTCTATTTCTACAGCCAACATGGCAAGTGCACGACCGGGAAGAAACGTGAAAGTTATGGATTCCACACTGAACGAATACCAAGGAGGACTTGCTGATATCCTACGAGCCATGTTGCTGGAATTTGGGTGTGATCCCAGTTCCAAAGAAAGAAGTACATGTTCTATGGTGGACCGGTGTTGGCCAAGTGCAGAGTAGGACTGCGACTTCCCGAATCTTTGGGAATGAGCATAGTCATGCCAGCTGGAGAAGCTAGGACAACCAACACAGCCTATCATATAGCTGTTATGAGAGCCATAACCGACATACGGGAACATAAGACAAAAGAGCTTATGGATTCTGAGTTCTCCCATATTCCTCATAATCAGGAGGAAGAAGATCCCATGCTCAACCACTACAAATATGCCAAACGCAAACCCATAGCAGCGGCAAAATATATGGATAATAGCCGTAACTTCATATCATTACTCTTTCAGCTGAATCATCATCTGATAGGAGCTATTGATACGATGCTAGAGGAATTTACCGAACCCAAGGAGGAGAGTAGGGAGAAAGAACCTATGGATAATGTAGTGCACACACCAGTTTATTCAGCTGGTGACTACATCAGCTTTGATCCACTTGCACGTGAACCGACACCTGCTACACCTGGGAACTACCTGGGTAGTTCCTATGGGGGATACGAAGGCGGAGCGGAATCCGGAAACAACCAGCGTTCCGAGACTCCAATCGAGAATTCCAGGGGTTAGCGTTGGGGTAATGATACGGGAACCCATAGTACTACTGAGTATTATGATGGAGAGATGAACGATGATGCAACAACCCAGAACCAGAGCTATCCTAGTAATGAAGGAATGGATGGAGGATATCCGACACAGGTTGAGTCGGGTATGGGTTTTGGTAACCCTTATGGTGGGGCTACAGGAGAGTACACCCGATGGGTGGACTATGATGCACTCAACGATCAGTTTGTGAACACTGATTTCGCCTTAGGGTCATCATCGGATTCGGATTACAAGCCAACGGGGAGACCTTATGTTCCAGGGTCTATCAGGAGGACGACACGTTCGACCGGATGGAAGCCTGGAATGTACCGGGAGTGAAGACCGATTAGAAGTCCACCAAGGGAGGCGTGGCTATAATACACAAGTACCACGTGTATTATAGTTTGTAATATTTGTATAAACTTGTACATATACTTTAATAAGTGAGTTTGCATACTCACATCGACTTGAGTATTGTAATAAGACCACTTATGTATGTATATACAGGGTATATGTTTTGTATGATTTGGATTTGCTTCTTGATTTCCATTGCGTGACTAGTTCTGTGCACAAAGTTGAGCTCAGAAAACTTGCGCATGGAGTAACTATGAGTATCATCTTGTGTTGCAGAATTAGGGGGATTATGTCGGGAACGTTAGGAAACGAGACTGAAGCACAGCGCATGGAGCACGAAGCAAAAGAAAAGGAAGAGGCTGAGGGTGCAGCCAGAGATCAGTTTCCACCACCACCACCACCCATGACTCAGCAGAACTTTATCCAAGACATGCAATCGGCGGAAGAGAGGCAGCGTGTAACACTGGAGCTGCAGACCAAATTCCTTCAGGATCTGATGCAGCAGAATAGGGTGGAGAGACCTGAGAACCAGGGAGTCACATTAGCAGACTTCCAAAACACCAAGCCGATATCTTTCGCATACGCGCCAGAGCCTATGGACGCGGAAGATTGGCTGATGGATACTGAGCGCAAGCTCAACACTGTTGGATGCAATGACCAAGAGAAGGTTAGATATGCTACTCATCTGTTATGTGGACCTGCCGCATCATGGTGGGACAACATTGTAGCCGTGTATCCGGCAGGAAAGGTATTTACCTGGGAGGAGTTCGCAAGGAAGTTCAGGGAATCCAATGTCCCTGAAAGTATTGTGGAACTGAAGCGTCGAGAGTTCGAGAGTCTCGAGCAGAAGGACAAGGCAATCCTGACCTATGTCGTGAGTTTTCAAAGCTGTCCCGGTGCGCGGTTGAGGAAGTCAATACCGAGGACAAGAAGAAAAAGAGATTTACGAGGGGGTTAAGTCCCCGAGTTCAAGGTACAATTGCGGATGATGAGAGCAACGGAATTCCAAGAGTTGGTGGATGCAGCCATCACTCTTGAAGATGACTTCAAACAACTGCAAGAAGAGAAGAGGAAGAAGGCCAAGTATGAGTCGAAGAGGTTTGTTAGTAACAAGCCTAACACCAGCTTGAGTTTCAAGCCTAGATACAACAACAACAACAACAACAACAGCAACTACTACGGTAGTAGGAAGAATCAAGCCTTTCAGACCGCCAATCAAATGGTCTGTCGAATCTGTGGACTTCCAGGGCATTTTGCCAGGGATTGCAAGAAACCAAGGATTATATGCTTTGGTTGTCGCCAGGAGGGGCACATGCTGAAGGACTGCCCCAAGAAGAATAGTGGAGGAGGTCAATCTGGAGGAGGAGGAAATCGAGGAAACACCGGAGGGAACTGGAAGAATAAGAAGCCCTTCGGCAAACTGAATCTGCACTGGGCGGAGGAGGTGGTCAACTCGACCAGGCGGTGATAGGTACGCTCCAGATACTCACTCATCCTGGCAAAGTACTTTTTGATACTGGTGCAACTACATCATTCATTTCTCAACAATTCATCATCAAACATGGGATTAGTTGCACTAAGTTAGATACACCCATAACCATACTTTCTGCGGGGGGAATGATAGTAGTAACCCATGCCAAACAAAAACAAGTCATTATGATCAATAAGTGCGCGTTTGACGCGGACCTGTTCATTTTACCGATGAAGGACATTGATGTCATTCTTGGTATGAACTGGTTAGAAGCTAATGGAGCATTGATCGACTGTGTGAACAAAACGGTGTCTTTGAAGAGCCCAGATGGAAGCAGAATGATCTACCAAGGCGACAAACACACACAGATTGAAGTTGAGCTACAGCTGAATAGCATGAAGGAGGTGAAATTAGAAGATATACCTGTAGTAAATGAATTCCAGGATGTGTTTCCTAAGGAATTACAGTATGCCACCAGATAGGGAGATAGAATTCACTATCGACCTAATTCCAGGAACAGCTCCGATTGCCAAAGCACCATATAAGATGGGGCCTAAGGAATTGAAAGAACTTAAGGAGCAATTGGATGACTTGGAACAAAAGGGATTCATTCAGGAGAGTGTTTCACCATGGGGATCACTGATACGTCCAATTTGCATCACTATTTTATATCATAATTTGCTGTTATTCATTGATATATTTCATATTGGGACACAATACTTATGTTATTTCATCTATTTTGCATGTTTCATCATTATTGGAGGATCGAACACCGGAGCCAGGATTCTGCTGGAAAAAGCACCGTCAGAACGCAATATTTCGGAAGATCAACTCTGGAAGGAAATTATACCAAAAATCATATTTTTCAAGATGACGAAGGAAGCCAGAAGGAGGAGCCAGGAGGAGCCAGGGTGGGCCCACACCCTAGGGCGGCGCGGCCCAGGCCCTGGCCGCGCCGGCCTATGGTCTGGGGGGCCCACGACCCTTTTCGCCTCCTTTTCTTCGCCAAACCCTTCGTCCCGAAGACCTAAGCCATAGAGGGTACCTCGCGAAGAGTTACAGCCGCCTCTGCGGGGCGGAGAACACCAGAGAGAAAAGAGCTCTCCGGCGGGCAGGAATCCGCCGGGGAAATTCCCTCCGGGAGGGGGAAATCGACGCCATCGACACCGTCATCGAGCTGGACATCATCGCCATCACCATCATCATCATCTCCACCATCATCACCGCCGTCATCACCGCTGGACACCGCCACCGCCGTAGCAATTTGGGTTTGATCTTGATTGTTTGATAGGGGAAACTCTCCCGGTATCGATTTCTACTTGTTGTTGATGCTATTGAGTGAAACCATTGAACCAAGTTTATGTTCAGATTGTTATTCATCATCATATCACCTCTGATCATGTTCCGTATGATGTCTTGTGAGTAGTTCGTTTAGTTCTTGAGGACATGGGTGAAGTCTAAATGTTAGTAGTGAACTATGGTTGAGTAATATTCAATGGTGTGATATTTAAGTTGTGGTGTTATTCTTCTAGTGGTGTCATGTGAACGTCGACTACATGACACTTCACCATTTATGGGCCTAGGGGAATGCATCTTGTACTCGTTTGCCAATTGCGGGGTTGCCGGAGTGACAGAAACCTAAACCCCCGTTGGTATATCGATGCAGGAGGGATCGCAGGATCTCAGAGTTTAAGGCTGTGGTTAGATTTAATTCTTAATTACTTTCTTGTAGTTGCGGATGCTTGCAAGGGGTATAATCACAAGTATGTATTAGTCCTAGGAAGGGCGGTACATTAGCATAGGTTCACCCACACAACACTTATCACAACAATGAAGATTATTTAGCCGTATGTAGCGAAAGCACTAGACTAAAATCCCGTGTGTCCTCGAGAACGTTTGGTCATTATAAGTAAACAAACCGGCTTGTCCTTTGAGCTAAAAAGGATTGGGCCACTCGCTGCAATTATTACTCTCGCACTTTACATACTCGTACTTTATTCAACTGTTACATCAAAACCCCCTGAATACTTGTCTGTGAGCATTTACAGTGAATCCATCATCGAAACTACTTGTCAACACCTTCTCCTCCTCGTTGGGATCGACATTCTTACTTATCGAAGATACTACGATACACCCCCTATACTTGTGGGTCATCAAGACTATTTTCTGGCGCCGTTGCCGGGGAGTGAAGCGCTATTGGTAAGTGGAATTGGTAAGGAAAACCTTTACTGTTGTGCTGATTTTATTTCTGCCTGCTGCTATAAGTCATTATGGAGAGATCTTCTCTTCAATTTCTATTTGGGAAATCTACTACTACTGCAACGGTAGTGGATGAGGCGCCAGGTGAGGAAGTGATACCATATAAAATAACTATGAAAATTATTGAACATGTTATGGATAACCGCTATGAAGGGGATGGAACTGTCCATCCTGGTGATCATTTACTGTTTTTGCATGAATTATGCGGGTTATTCAAATGTGCAGGTATTGCTATGGATGAAGTGAGGAAGAAACTATTCTCTTTGCCGCTGTCCGGTAAGGCGGCGCATTGGTATAAATTACTGGATAATGGGGATTCTCTTGAATGGAATGATATTGTGCCCCGGTTTTATTCTAAGTTCTATCCTCCAAGTGAAATTCATAAGGATCGGAATCGCATATATAATTTTTGGCCTCATGATGGAGAGAGCATCGCCCAAGCTTGGGGGAGATTGAAGTCTTTAATGCTCAAATGCCCCATTCATGAGCTTCCTGGTAATGTTATTATTGATAATTTCTATGCAAGACTTTCTTTTCAAGACAAGACCTTGCTGGATACTTCTTGTTCTGGATCATTTACACGCAACAAAGAAGAGTTTAAAAGGGACCTTCTTGATCGGATCCAAGAAAATACTGAAGGTTGGGAGAACGATAAGGATAGAGAATCAGGTATAATTTATGATTATAAATGCATTGAAGCTTTTATGGATACTGATAAATTTCGTAATATGAGTGCTATATATGGTCTTGATTCTCAAGTTGCTGTAAATCTTTATAAAGCTTTTGCCTCTCATTATGAATTGCCAAGGAAGAATTTTGATAAGTATCATGAACCGTATAAAGATAAAATTGATTCATCTATTAATAAATGCGTTGTAGTTGAAACTGCTGATCGTGTTATTCCTGAAGCTTATATTGAAAAAACTCCTTTCCCTGCTAAAATGAAAGAGTACTCTGTTATAAATAGTGTGGTTCATAAAAGTGAAAAGAAACCTGTAGAACCTGAAGAACAAATAAAAGTTGAACCTGCTTTGTTGCAATAATTAAAGATCTTGTGACCGAAAATGTGGAGGATGGTCATATTATTTTCTGTGAAGATGCTTCTAATATTGTCTCACATCCTAATAAACCCAAACAAGCTAGTGTTCCTATGCTATCTGTTAAAATTGGTGATCATTGTTATTATGGATTATGTGATATTGGTGCAAGTGTTAGTGCTATTCCGTATGAGCTTTACACGGAGATTATGCACGAAATTGATTCTTGTGAACTTGAAGATATTGATGTGGTTATTCAGCTGGCTAATAGAGAAACTATTTCTCCAATTGGTATTGTTCGAGATGTGGAAGTTTTATGAGGTAAGATTAAATATCCTGCCGACTTTTTGGTACTTGGTTCTGCAAGTGATTATTGTCCTATTATTTTTGGTAGACCTTTTCTAAATACTTGTGGAGCTATTATAGATTGCAAGAAAGAGAAAATTTTGACTAAATTTGCTGGTGAATCTTATGAGTTTAACTTCTCTAAATTTACTAAAACTCCTTATAAAGCTGATTTGCCTAGTAATGATTTTAAAATGGAGCAATGTGCATCTATTGTTCTTGTTCCTAATAATCCTTTGCAGCAACATTTGGAGGATAGCGAGAGCGAAGTTTTTAGGAAAGAAAGAGATGAGCTTGAGGAAATTTTTCTTCGCCAACCTATTCTCAAGCATGATTTACCGGTGGAAGATTTGGGTACAACACCGCCACCAAAGGAAGATCCTGTTTTTGATTTAAAGCCTTTACCTGATAATCTTAAATATGCTCATATTGATGATAAGAAAATATATCCTGTTATTATTAGTTCTAAGCTTTCAGAGATTGAGGAAGAAAGGTTATTGGAAATATTGAAGAAGCATCGAGGCGCTATTGGCTACACTCTTGATGATTTGAAGGGGATTTCTCCGTCTATATGCCAACATGCTATTAATATGGAAGATGATGCAAAGCCTGTTGTTGAACCTCAGCGTCGTCTAATTCCGAAGATGAAGGAAGTGGTAAGGAATGAGGTATTACGACTTCTTGAAGCTGGTATTATATATCCTATTGCTGATAGTAGATGGGTTAGTCCTGTGCATTGCGTTCCCAAGAAAGGAGGTATGATCAAGTTGTGCCTAATGATAATGATTAGCTCATTCCTCAAAGAGTAGTTGTAGGGTATAGAATGTGCATTGATTTTCGAAAAGTTAATAAAGTTACTAAGAAAGATCATTACCCTTTACCATTTATTGATCAAATGCTAGAAAGATTGTCTAAAAATACTCATTTTTGCTTTCTTGATGGTTATTCTGGGTTTTCACAAATTGTTGTTAAAGCTAAAGATCAAGAGAAAACCACCTTTACTTGTCCTTATGGAACTTATGCTTATAGACGCATGCCTTTTGGTTTATGTAATGCTCCTGCTACTTTTCAAAGATGCATGTCTGCTATTTTTCATGGTTTTTGTGAAAGTATTGTAGAGGTATTCATGGATGATTTTTCCGTCTATGGGAATTCTTTTGATAGTTGCTTGCGAAACCTTGATAAAGTTTTGCAGAGATGTGAAGAAACTAACCTTGTTCTTAATTGGGAGAAATGCCACTTTATGGTTAATGAAGGAATTGTATTGGGACATAAAATTTCTGAGAGAGGTATTGAAGTTGATAGAGCTAAAGTTGAAGCAATTGAGAAGATGCCCTATCCGAGGGATGTTAAAGGTATTCGTAGTGTTCTTGGTCATGCTGGGTTTTATAGGAGATTTATTAAAGATTTCTCCAAGATTTCAAAGCCTCTTACTAATCTTCTTCAAAAAGATGTACCATTTGTTTTTTATGACGATTGTAAGGAAGCTTTTGAAACTCTTAAGAAAGCCTTAACAACTGCTCCTATAGTTGAACCTCCTGATTGGAACATACCCTTTGAAATTATGTGTGATGCTAGTGATTTTGCTGTAGGCGCTGTTCTTGGACAGCGAGTAGATAAAAAACTGAATGTTATTCATTATGCTAGTAAAACTCTTGATGCTGCTCAAAGAAATTATGCTACAACTGAAAAGGAATTATTAGTTGTAGTCTTTGCTTGTGATAAATTTAGATCTTATATTGTTGATTCAAAAGTTACTATTCATACTGATCATGCTGCAATTAGATACCTAATGACAAAGAAAGATGCTAAGCCGAGGCTTATTAGATGGGTACTTCTTTTGCAAGAATTTGATTTACATATTGTAGATAGGAAAGGTGCTGATAATCCTGTTGCTGATAATTTGTCTAGATTGGAAAATATTGCTTATGATCTTGTTCCTGTTAATGATAGTTTTCCAAATGAACAATTGGCTGTAATAAAGGTGAGCTCGCGAGACAGTCCTTGGTATGCTGATTATGCTAACTTTATTGTTTCCAAGTACTTGCCTCCAACCTTTTCAGCTCAGCAAAGGAGGAAATTCTTTTATGACTTGAGGCATTATTTCTGGGATGACCCACACTTATATAAAGAAGGAGTGGATGGTATTATGCGAAGATGTGTTCCTGAGTATGAACAACAAGAAATATTGAGTAAATGTCATGGTAGTGCTTATGGAGGACATCACGCTGGAGAAAGAACCGCGCAAAAGGTTTTACAATCAGGTTTTTATTGGCCAACTCTCTTCAAGGATGCGAGAAAGTTTATTTTATCTTGTGATGAATGCCAAAGGGTTGGTAATATCTCCGAACGCAATGAAATGCCTATGAATTATACTCTTGTTATTGAACCGTTTGATTGTTGCGGATTTGACTTCATGGGACCTTTTCCGTCTTCGGAAGGTAACACTCATATACTTGTTGCTGTTGATTATGTTACTAAATGGGTGGAAGCCATACCTACAAAAAGTGCTGATGGTGAGACCTCTTTAAGAATGCTCTTAGATATTATTTTTCCTAGATTTGGAGTACCTAGATATATTATGACTGATGGGGGTTCTCATTTTATTCATGGAGGTTTTAGAAAAACTCTTGCTAAGTATGGTATTAATCATAGAATTGCTTCTGCTTATCATCCTCAAACTAGTGGTCAAGTAGAATTATCAAATAGAGAGATTAAATCTATTTTGGGAAAGACCGTTAATAAAACTAGAAAGAATTGGGCTAGTAAATTGAAGGATGCACTTTGGGCTTATAGAACTGCTTATAAAAATCCCATGGGAATGTCACCTTATAAAATGGTTTATGGGAAAGCTTGTCATTTACCTCTAGAACTAGAGCACAAAGCTTATTGGGCTGTTAGAGAATTAAATAAAGATCCTAAACTTGCCGGTGATAAGAGGTTGTTGCAATTGAGTTCTCTAGATGAATGGAGAAGTGAAGCATATGAAAATGCTAAACTCTTTAAAGAGAAAGTTAAAAAATGGCATGATAGGAGGATTATCAAAAGAGAATTTAATATTGGGGATAAAGTCCTATTGTATCGGTCTCGTCTCGAGATTCTTTGCAGGAAATTACTCTCGAAATGGGAAGGACCATATGTTGTCGAGGAGGTGTATCGTTCAGGAGCAATCAAAATTAGCTCTCTCCAAGGCAATGCTACGCAAGTGGTGAATGGACAAAGACTCAAGCATTATATCTCGGGTGATTCCTATAATGTTGATGTTGATATTATTCAAGTGGAAACACCGGAAGCTTTCATCAAAGGACAAATTGACAGTCCGCCAGAACTCGACTTTGAATAGGTAACAGTACTGGTAATGAAAAGTACGCAATTTACTTTCCGAACTATATTTTTGCTGTTTTTGGAAAATATGAGAAATTACGAGTTCGAAACGGAGTGGAAAGGACGCACGAGGAGGTGCCACCATAGGGCGGCGCGGCCTGACACAGGCCGCGCCGGCCTATGGTTTGGCCGCCCCGTCGCCCCTTTCCGACTACGGGTTCGATCCGGTACTTTCCGTTCGTCGTGAAAATTTTTGCTATATAATCCCCGGACCCCTGGAGGTCCGTATATCGTGTTTTCGACGTGTTTTGTTTCGAGTTGTTTCTGCCAGGATTTGCTTCGGATCTAGAGCCATCATGTCTTCGTCGGAAACTCCGAAGGACAGCTCCAGCAAGGATGTTGGCAAGTTGTACATGGAGGAGCTGAGGATGCACCCCAAGGAGTTGCTGCTCGTTGAAGGAGAACTGCAAGTCAAGGATGTCCAGGGTCCTAAAGGAGAAGGAAGCCTGGAAGATAGGATGGAGAAGCTAGAACAAGAGGTTTTCAAGTACAAGAAGATGGCTGAGCGTGAGGTGGATATCTTCCACAGGATTGTGTCTGAACTCATTGCTGAACATGAGAAGGAAATTGCAAAGCTTTGGAGCGACATCCTCTCACTTCACGACACCACCAACAAGCTCCAAGCACAACTCTATGATTTTCGTAATCGAACCGTGAGTATGAAAACAGGTTTAAATACATAAGCCGTCTTTGCTAGTTTCGGGATCCCCGAGACCAAGATGTCGTTTCTTGATGGAGAGCTTCTTCCTTGGAAGTTTGATGACGGGAATTCATCACCACCATCGCCGCAGAGTAATTCATCATCGGTATTGGCATCCCCTTGGTTTGTTCCAAGCTTGGGGAGTGCCGCGTATCACATTATCACTACCTTTTACTTTTATTGTCAAGTAGTATCATATCATGAGTAGGGAAGTTATCATATAAGATGGGTTGCGTTTGGAAGTATCTCTCCTTTAGTTGGTTATCTATGTATCCCTTGGTGTGAGTTATCGTTATGGAATATTAATGAGAAGTCTTATCATTTACATATTGCACATCTTATTTTAGTTTGCAATCTCTATTATATGATTCACCTTGTTGTTAGTATTGGTATCACTTTGGGAGCATTGAATAAATCTATTTGGTTTTGGCAAACTTAGCATTGGTCAATAGCAACAACACTTTGAGGTTTAAATAGAAAAGAGAAATACATGTAGATGTTTCATTGTCTTTCTTGTTAGCTCATAGCTTATTATTCTGAAGTTAAAATTGTTTGTACTTACAAGGAAGATGCATGATTGTTTCTATCACATGTATATTTGTTTGTTTCCCTCGACTCTTATGCTTGCTAATTAACCTTGCTAGCCAAAGACCTGTACTGAGAGGGAATACTTCTCGTGCATCCAAACCTTAACCCAAACCTATGCCATTTGTGTCCACCATACCTACCTACTACATGGTATTTTCTGCCATTCCAAGTAAATACTTCATGTGCTACCTTTAAACAATTCAAAACTTAGTATCTCTTATTTGTGTCAATGTTTCATAGCTCATGAGGAAGTATGTGGTGTTTTATCTTTCAATCTTGTTGGGCAATTTCCACCAATGGACTAGTGGCTTCACCCGCTTATCCAATAATTTTGCAAAAAGAGCTGGCAATGGGATTCCCAGTTCCAAATTGATTAAACTAAATAGACACTCCTCCATGGTATGTGATTGATGGACGGCACCCGAAGGATTCGGTTAGCCATGGCTTGTGTAAGCAAAGGTTGGGGGGAGTGTCATCATCATAATAAAGCTAAAATAAAAAGGCACTCCTTCATGGTATGAGATTGTTGGCAGGCACCCGAGGATTCGGTTAGCCATGGTTTGTGAAAGAAAGGTTGGAAGGAGTGCCACACAAAATGAAAATAATATGGGAGCCGCTCTTAGGAGGTTGTCTGGCAAGGGGGTTAGAGTACCCGCTACCAGTCGTTGACAACAACAAACACCTCTCAAAATGTTACTTTTATTCTCTTTATATGATTGCAAAAATTGAAAAAGCTCTAGCACATGATTTAATCCCTGCTTCCCTCTGCGAAGGGCCTGTCTTTTACTTTATGTTGAGTCAGTAAACCTATTTCCCTCCATCTCAAGCAAGCATTTGAGTAGTTGTGATCAAACCATTATATTGTGATTTGCTACATCATGTCTTTTATTCTTCTTTGTTTAGTACAAGTTTCATCTGAAGGAATATAGCTTTGCAAGTTATCAATGATCATGAGAAAACCATTATGATTGAGTATGCAAGTTGTGCCTTATAAACTTTAACATGGGAGCGCTGCTCAATGAGATATAATCTGTTAATTGTTCTCTGACCAAGAACGAAGTTTGCCATCACCAATTATGATTTCTTATGCACCTTTACTTGTGATTACCTTATACTTGTTTCAATATGAGTTATAAGAGATTGTTTACTATAATGTCCTGTGTGAATGAATATGATGCTTCTTGTCTGTATTTTATTCATCGACTCTTCACTCCATAAACATGTGGTCATGTCTATCGAGCTCAGTTTCGCTTGGGGACAAGCGAAGTCTAAGCTTGGGGGGAGTTGATACGTCCAATTTGCATCACTATTTTATATCATAATTTGCTGTTATTCATTGATATATTTCATATTGGGACACAATACTTATGTTATTTCATCTATTTTGCATGTTTCATCATTATTGGAGGATCGAACACCGGAGCCAGGATTCTGCTGGAAAAAGCACCGTCAGAACGCAATATTTCGGAAGATCAACTGTGGAAGGAAATTATACCAAAAATCCTATTTTTCAAGATGACGAAGGAAGCCAGAAGGAGGAGCCAGGAGGAGCCAGGGTGGGCCCACACCCTAGGGCGGCGCGGCCTGGCCCCGGCCGCGCGGCCTATGGTCTCAGGGGCCCACGACCCTTTTCGCCTCCTTTTCTTCGCCAAACCCTTCGTCCCGAAGACCTAAGCCACGTAGGGTACCTCGCGAAGAGTTACAGCCGCCTCTGCGGGGTGGAGAACACCAGAGAGAAAAGAGCTCTCCGGCGGGCAGGAATCCGCCGGGGAAATTCCCTCCGGGAGGGGGAAATCGACGCCATCGACACCGTCATCGAGCTGGACATCATCGCCATCACCATCATCATCATCTCCACCATCACCACCGCCGTCATCACCGCTGGACACCGCCACCGCCGTAGCAATTTGGGTTTGATCTTGATTGTTTGATAGGGGAAACTCTCCCGGTATCGATTTCTACTTGTTGTTGATGCTATTGAGTGAAACCATTGAACCAAGTTTATGTTCAGATTGTTATTCATCATCATATCACCTCTGATCATTTTCCGTATGATGTCTTGTGAGTAGTTCGTTTAGTTCTTGAGGACATGGGTGAAGTCTAAATGTTAGTAGTGAACTATGGTTGAGTAATATTCAATGGTGTGATATTTAAGTTGTGGTGTTATTCTTCTAGTGGTGTCATGTGAACGTCGACTACATGACACTTCACCATTTATGGGCCTAGGGGAATGCATCTTGTACTCGTTTGCCAATTGCGGGGTTGCCGGAGTGACAGAAACCTAAACCCCCGTTGGTATATCGATGCAGGAGGGATCGCAGGATCTCAGAGTTTAAGGCTGTGGTTAGATTTAATTCTTAATTACTTTCTTGTAGTTGCGGATGCTTGCAAGGGGTATAATCACAAGTATGTATTAGTCCTAGGAAGGGCGGTACATTAGCATAGGTTCACCCACACAACACTTATCACAACAATGAAGATTATTTAGCCGTATGTAGCGAAAGCACTAGACTAAAATCCCGTGTGTCCTCGAGAACGTTTGGTCATTATAAGTAAACAAACCGGCTTGTCCTTTGAGCTAAAAAGGATTGGGCCACTCGCTGCAATTATTACTCTCGCACTTTACATACTCGTACTTTATTCAACTGTTACATCAAAACCCCCTGAATACTTGTCTGTGAGCATTTACAGTGAATCCTTCATCGAAACTACTTGTCAACACCTTCTGCTCCTCGTTGGGATCGACATTCTTACTTATCGAAGATACTACGATACACCCCCTATACTTGTGGGTCATCAATCACCTGTGATCTTCGTGGATAAAAGAGATGGAGGAAGAAGGATGTGCGGAGACTACAAAAATTTGAACAACGTCACAATCAAGAACAAGTATCCACTTCCAAGGATACAAGATCTATTTGTTCAGGTTAGAGGAGCGGGAGTCTTTTCCAAGATTGATCTAAGATCCGGTTATCACCAGATAAAGATCAAGAAGGAGGACGTTCCGAAAACTGCCTTTGTCTCAAGGTATGGACACCATGAATACCTTGTAGTACCTTTTGGATTAACCAATGCCCCAGCAATATTCATGAATCTCATGAATAAGATTTTCATGCCATATCTTGACAAGTTTGTCATCGTATTTATCGATGATATTCTGATATACTCCAAGAACAAGGCAGAACATGCCGAACATTTGTGGTTAGTGTTGCAAACACTAAGGGAACACCAACTTTACGCCAAATTCAGCAAGTGTGAATTTTGGCTGGATCAAGTGGAATTTCTTGGTCATGTCATTAGCAAAGATGGAATCGCTGTCAACCCGAGCAAGGTAGCAGCAGTTCTAGAATGGGAAGCACCCAAGACTGTCAAGGAAATCCGAGGATTCCTAGGAATGGCAGGATACTATCGGAGATTCATTGAAGGATTCTCTAAAATAGCAGGACCAATGACAAAGTTGCTAAGGAAGAACACACCATTCGTGTGGTCAGAGGAGTGTGAGAAGAGTTTTCAAACTTTGAAAGAGAAACTCACCACGGCACCGGTGTTAGCGGTTCCTGAAGTTGGCAAGGATTACACCGTGTACTGTGACGCATCCAAGCATGGATTGGGTTGCGTACTCATGCAAGATCGGAAAGTGATATCTTATGGATCAAGGCAACTCAGACCTCATGAGGTGAATTATCCAACACATGACTTGGAATTAGCAGCTGTCGTTTTTGCACTCAAAACTTGGAGACATTTTCTCTATGGAGCTAAGTGTGAGCTCTATACAGATCATAAAAGCCTCAAATATTTCTTCACTCAGAAGGAACTCAACATGAGGCAGAAAAGATGGCTAGAATTGATTAAGGATTATGATCTGACAATCAATTACACACCAGGGAAGGCTAATGTTGTAGCAGATGCCCTGAGTAGGAAGAGTACCGGAGGAGTGGAACAAGAAATATCACCGGAGTTGAGGAAGGAAATAAGTCAAGCTCAAATACAACTTTGGGAGAAGGAAGCCCATGAAGGATTATCGGCGTTGCAAGTAGCCGATGAGTTGAATGTCAACCTGAAAAATGAGATAATGATGGGTCAGATGGACGATCCATTCATTGTAGAAGAGATGAGGAGAATAGATGAGGGAAGACCATCAGAATTTCACCGTGGAGAATCTGGATCTTTGTGGTTCCAGAAGAGGATTTGCGTTCCGGATATTGCTGAAATCAAGGAAGTAATACTCCGGGAAGCTCATCAAACACCATATTCCATACATCCGGGAAGTACAAAGATGTACATGGATCTAAAGGAACTATTCTGGTGGAATAACATGAAGAGGGAGATAGCACAATATGTGGCAGAATGCCATACCTGCCAGCGAGTGAAGGCTGAACATCAGAGTCCGGCAGGGAAGTTACAACCTCTACCTATTCCAGAGTGGAAATGGGAGGAAATAGGGATGGATTTCATCACCGGACTACCCATGACTAATAAAAAGAAGGACATGATATGGGTAATCGTGGACCGGTTGACGAAAAGTGCACACTTTTTAGCGGTAAACCAGCAGGATAAAGGAGAGAAACTTATCGATCTTTACATCAAAGAGATCGTGAGTAAGCATGGAGTGCCTAAGAAGATAGTATCGGATCGAGGATCCGTGTTCACATCAGCATTCTGGAAGCAGCTTCACGAAGCTTTAGGATCCAAGTTGGATTATAGTACCGCGTATCATCCACAAACAGGTGGACAAACTGAGAGAACCAATCAGATCTTAGAAGATATGCTTAGGGCTTGTGCCCTAGACTTCGGAGGATCATGGGAGGAGCATCTACCTTTAGCAGAGTTTTCATACAACAATAGTTATCAAAGCAGCATCAAGATGGCTCCATTTGAAGCTCTGTATGGGAGGAAGTGTAGATCACCAATATGTTGGTATGAAGCCGGAGCAAGCAAAGAGTTCAACCCTGACTATGTCAAGGAAAAACAACAAATCATTGACATTATCAGAGACAGGCTCAAGATAGCTCAGAGTCGGCAAAAGAGTTATGCCGATCAGAAGAGAAGGACATGGGAACCACAAGTTGGAGACATGGTTTATCTTAAGGTAAGCCCGATGAAAGGACTCCAGAGGTTTGGAGTAAAAGGGAAACTCAGTCCTAGATATATAGGACCTTTCAAGATACTGAGTCAGAATCGAGGTTTAGCCTTTGAATTGGATCTACCGGGAAGGCTAGCTCAAGTTCACAATGTATTCCATGTTTCACAACTTCGGAAATGTTTGAAGACCCCAGATGAACCAATATCACATGACGAGCTCGAGTTACAACCAGACTTAACTTATATCGAGAAGCCAGCCAAGATTCTCGAGGAGAGCTGGAAACAACTCAGAAACAAGGCAATCAAGTATTGCAAGATACAATGGAAGCATCATCCCGAGAGGGAAGCCACCTGGGAAAAAGAGGAAGACCTAAGGAAAACATACCCTGAGCTGTTCAGGTATTACAACCACAACTTCGGGACGAAGTTTTCTTTAAGGGGGAAAGGCTGTAATGTCCCAGGTTTAGAGACGATCGAGGGGTAGATTTTAGAAAGGGATGTGCATTGCATAGTAAATTCTGGGAAATTTCGCGCTTTTAAACAAAAACTGCATCGAAGGGGGACAAGTTTCTCTCTCGACACCTTACAGGGTTAGGGTTTCGAGAGTGCGACAAACTTGCATCTCACTTCACTAGTTTAGGGTTTTGAGAAGAGAGGGGAGAGTTTACTTGATTGAATTCTAAATGATATGACATGGTTGAATTCAAACCAAGGTTGAATTTGAATTTCAAATTCAAACATTAAATAATTACCTTAAATAATTCAATTGAGGAAATTTATTATGTATATAATCAATAATAAACAAGATGAACAATTATAATAAAGTGGAGCTCATTAGGGAAAACCTTGAGCTTTATTGAATAACACACAAGATACATTGTCTTTACATTATTCATAATGGAAATAAATGAATTACAACACATTACATAAATGGGCAGAATAGAAGAAAGAAAAATAAAGAAAAATTACAAGTTAATGATCCTAGTCTAAATTCTACAAGATCATCTTCATTTGATCTTGAACTTGATGAATTCCAAGTCCATTTTGAGCCATTGTTGATCCCTGCACAAAAACACAACAAAGAGAAGTTATGCCAAGTGGCAAAGCCACTTGGCAAGTTAGAAATCAAATGGAAAGGGAAATGAGCAGATAAGCTCAATGTGGCCGAGCTGATCCAGGCCAAAGCCAAGTTCCAGGTTCAGGTGCACAGCACTTGACAGCACACACACATAGCCTGCTCACAGGGCTGTGTGCATGCTGCACACACACACAGTGAGTCACTAAGGTGACAAGCAGGAGCTGTCGACCAGGGATGCAAGAGAGCACCATATATAACCTTTTCAGAGCCAAACCCTAGCCATTTGTTCATCCATCGACAGCAGCAGTGGTAAGTTCATCAAGAACACCAAGAACACTTAGAACAGGAAAAACCACAAGCCATCAGAAACCATCCAAGGACAGTTTCACCAAGAACTGTCAACTGTGATCAAGTACCAGATGGAGTAAAGCACCACAAGCTTGTAAGGAGGAGAAGGGCAAGCAAACCAAGCATCACAGAAGCAATCCTCTACAACAACACTTAATTCTAGGAGCTGGAGTGAGGTATACCACACAAGAGCCTGAGCAAGATCATATCTTGCTCATAATTAAGCATGCTTGCATCACAGGAGCACAGAAGGGTAGAAAACCCTAGGTGTATCATCATTTGGTTACTAAACCAATTGGTGCCAGCAAGTACAACCATGGCTAAAAGGAAAATAAACCAGGGAACACTGGTTATGACAACACAGTGTCAAAACCAGAGAAATCCAGCATGGATTTACTCCTTGCAGCCAATCAGAATCACAAAGCACCTATTGACCTAGCTAAACCATCAGACTTAGACAGAATACTGTCTGTTTGTTTTCAACATCAAGAGTTACTGGCAATCCAATAAATGGATCACCAGACAACATTTGGTAAGCAACAGCAAGCCAACAGATAGGGGAGCTACCCTAGGGCAGCACATGATTACTGCCAGGGTCACCTCAAACCCTAGTTTAACCTCAACCCACAAGCCAACAATTAGAACCACCACATCATCACCAGATAGGTTCAGTAATGGGCTAGGGTACCCAACCAGTGGTTGGCATCCTGCTAGCCCTAACTAATTCATTGAAATGATCATCACTGAATCTCAGTTCACATTATTTATCCATATACTCAAGCAAGGATAAACAGATAAATAAAACAGACAAGCAATTGATGCACCAGGGTCTTGCCAATGATCAAATGGATCATTACAGGCATCAATTGATGCTTAAGCAAGCAACAGCACACATCAGGCCAGGCCTGTGTGATACACATGTGAGCAACAGTAAGGCACAGACACCAAAGAGCAGCTGTTACAAGCAACTGGTGATCATAAGAAGCTTGTTAGAGCATGCTACTGCATGCTAGAACTCAGTCTAAGCAGTTAACACATGAACAGATAATTAATAACTGAACAACTGCATCACAGATAGGGCATCAGGCAATATAATTGAATCCAGAAGCACTCCATCAAGGGATGGAGTTGATAATGCAATAGATAAGCTCAAATGAGCATGTCCATGAAATGAAGCATAGATAGGATCTCACCAGAGGCACTGGCACTTGCAAATATGCAAGGATTAACTACAACAATCAAGCCAGGGACAGAATTAAGCACACACAGTATGCCCTAGTGACGGTAAAAAGAATAGGAGCATGCCAGTAGGCCATGAGCATCACTGGATGCTCATGAGCAATCACAGGAAGGCCACAGCCAGAGATTACAATGAACAGAAATAGCTAGGAAGCACAGTGAGCAATTGAGCAAGAACAGCACAGCATAGCAAGCTAGGATCTATGGCGACAGCAGTAAGCTAAGCACAGCAGTGCATCAACAACAGCAGGGCAGACCTCCACAAGGAGGAACCTTGGCCAGAGCACATAGAGGAGAAGGAAGAACAAGTACAGAGGGTAAGGGCGAGGCGGCGCATGTACCTGGAGCGAGCAGACGGCAGGCGTAGCCGTGGCGGCCACGGCGGCGCGCGCCGAAGACACGGCGGCTTTGGCCAGGCCATGCCGAGCCGGCGAGCGCCGCAGCGCTCCGCATCTTGGCGGCGACAGCCGGCGGCGTCATCACGCCTGAGGTGCCGGTGAGCACCGCACCACCGGGCGGTCAAACGAGAAGGGGATCGGCGTAGGGGCGGCTTAGAACCAGATCTATGCCGTGGATCTGGTGCGCCGTCGCGTGGCGGTGCAGATGCGCCCCATGGCGAGGGCCATGGCGGCCGGTGATCGCCGGAATCGGCCGGCGACGATGCGGGCGACGCGGGTCGCCAGAGCACGGGAGAGGATTAGGGTTAGGAGGAGCGGCGCGAGGTGCGGGAGTGAGCGACCGACCGCTCGGGTCGGTTGGACCCGAGCCGGTTTAGCCCAAACCGCTGGGCCACCCTGACAGGTGGGCCTGTGGGCATTTTGGGTATTTCCCAAATTCCAAATAAGGCAGAAACTTTGAAAATACATAACAAATTATTAATAACTCTAAAAAAAATAATGAAAAATATGAAAATCACTCAGGATAAAATTCTCTATCATAATAAAATATGAAATGGAATTTTTTTGGAGATAAACTAGAATAAGTTCAAATTTGATGATTTAAATAATAATTTAAATCACACATCTTATTTTCAATAATGAAAATAAGTCCATTAATGCATTTGGACTTCAAAAACACCTTGACAACATTTCAAGGTAGTATTTTACTCTTAAACAAGTATTCCCAAATTATTCTTAGTATTAACCTCTTACATGAAATAATAACGATATCGGAAGGGGGGAACAAACCCTAAAAAAATGGAATCATGCATAATTGCTTCTTTAACCATTGCCCTTATCGGACAATGATGCTATTTTTCAGAACAAGAGGACAAGGGTCAGTCCATACCTTCCAACTGCAGAACTTTGCAGTGTTCAGGCAAGTTCATCACTTGCTCATGTCATTTGAAGTATTTTTATCAAATTACTTGCAAAGTATTATGGTTATCACTATTGCACAAAAATCAAAACCACTACTTTCATAACTATGAATATGACTATGTGGTGGGCAATGGAACCATGGATTGTGTTGATATGGTGGAGGTTCCATTGCACGGGTTTATATCCATCTAGGATTAAACAACAAATGTCGCCAGTGATTCTTGTGCCGTAATACCCGTGTTAACCATAAGATCCGGAGTGGGACGGAGTAGTCAAAAGTGTTTCCACCTCTCGTTCATCAACGGATGCGCTTTACCGTAGACACTTGTATCTGTCAGGGCAAGCGGTTGGCTGGGGAAGCCTTAAGTCCCCACGGCATAGTCCGTAGACACTTGTCGCTTGAAGTGCAAGCGGTTGGCTGGGGAAGCCTTAAGTCCCCACGGTATTGCGGTCTATGAGGGATTGTAAGGTGTCCGGAACGGTCTATCCATGATGATAGGGGAAGGCATATGAATGCCCGGAACGGTCTCATCATGGATATAGGGGAGGACAATCTTACAAAAGGGTGGGTGTTCGAGGTAGCGGAGGAACATGATTGGCTAGACCTTATACCGGGCCTCACACCTAAGGAAGTGTGAACGGGAGAGCTGCCCGGTTGGCACCAAGGTTAAGATCTCTTATGGGTAAAGCAACACACCTCTGCAGAGTGTAAGAACTGTGACCTGTCACTCCCTGTTCCGGGATTGAGGAATTGCGAACGCGGCCGGAAAGGAGCTCCATGAAGTTCTAGTAAACCGGTGAAGGCTGACGGACATAGATCTTTGAAATAAAAGCAATCTCTTGAAGAAATGTTTATCAAAACTTGCATTGGTATTAGACTTTCTGGTCTAATATCGTAGCTAGTGCATTAAACACCTCTTATCTATAATGAACTTGTTGAGTACGCTCGTACTCATACCACTCTTAAATCCCATGCTTAGATTGTCTAAACCGTCTGGAGGAGGACTACGACAACAATGAAGGAGCCGAGGTTATCGGCTATGATGCACCTGACCTCTCAGGAGGAGTTGAAGGAGTAGACTACATCATCGTCTACGGATCCGGGGAGGCTTCCGGAGAAGAACAAGCCTAGAGATATCTGAGGAGTAGTAGTAGCCGAGCAGCACAAACTCTTACCATGTAGCTACTTGATTAAATAAATGTTTAGTTTAATGAGACTATGGTATTGTAAGCTAAGTTGGGTTCGCCTCGAACCCAGGAGTTATCCTCTTAGGACCCAAGAGGAGCTCCAAGACGACTTGTGTATGTGTATTGTAATAATATGTGAATGAGTTATGGACCTTGCTATGTTCTGTTGTACTACTCTGAGGGATGTGATATTTGCGGAATGGTACTTCGCGAATGTTATATCAACGACTGGCATACTACAACATGCAGTGGTATGCAGGGTCACCACAATTGCTCAAGATGCTTGGGCTTAACTCAACCCTACAAGTTCAAGCTATTAATGAATCCAACCTGGTTGGGATCCATCAAATCCTTACCCTAGAAACTAGTTGGAACCCATAGTAAACTATAGAACTCCACAACCATAATTATCATACTTGTTCTTTATTAAGAACATGTTCTTCAAAAGTTATTCTTTTGAATTATATACTAAATAATCATCAACCATGCATTATAGGACTTAAAATTGACAACTGCTCTTTACTTATCATACAAGTACTATTTCCTGGTGTGTATGATTGTTACTATGCATTTTACCACTTGCTTATGATTCTAAAACAACACAACCCTGAATAAGAACCTTGTTTGTGAATCACTCTAAAAGTGCAACACACCCTGAACCAATCATTACAACTCACTGATCCTAAATCATCAGGGTTAGGTCACGCTTAGAGCGATTGCATCTCATACTTATGCATTACTGCATCCTTGCCAATCTTTTAAACATCGTCCTTACCGGACAATGATGCTATTTCAGAATTTGGAGTTATTGCGTAACGAAGACCTTGTCTGCATAATCTTGCAGCCAAGAAAGGAAAGTTCATCGCTTGCTCATGTCATTTGAGTATCTTTATCAAATTACTTGCAAAGTACTATGATTATCACTATTGCAAAAAAAACCAAAACCACTATTTTCATAACTATGAATATGACTATGTGGTGGGCAATGGAATCATGGATTGTGTTGATATGGTGGAGGTTCCATTGCAAGGGTTTATATCCATCTAGGATTAAACAACAAATGTCGCCAGTGATTCTTGTGCCGTAATACCCGTGTTAACCATAAGATCCGGAGTGGGACGGAATAGTCAAAAGTGTTTCCACCTCTCATTCATCAACGGATGCGCTTTACCGTAGACACTTGTATCTGTCGGTGGCAAGCGGTAGGCTGGGGAAGCCTTAAGTCCCCACGGCACAGTCCGTAGACACTTGTCGTTCGAAGAACAAGCGGTAGGCTGGGGAAGCCTTAAGTCCCCACGGTATTGCGGTCTATGATGGGTTGCAGCTACCGGCGTAGGAGTGTATGGTAGAGCCCAAGATCGTCATCGTGGTCGTGGTCCACCTTGAAATCTACAGGAATAATGGGACCGGCGTGGACCCAGGGTCGGGGCATGCAACAAAGGGTGGGTGTTCGAGGTAGCGGAGGAACATGATTGGCTAGACCTTATACCGGGCCTCACACCATAGGATGTGTGGACGGGAAGATCACCCAGTTGGCACCAAGGTTAAGATCTCTTATGGGTAAAGCAACACACCTCTGCAGAGTGTAAAGAACCGTGACCTGTCACTCCCTGTTCCGGGATATGGAACTGCGAACGCGGCCGGAAAGGAGCTCCATGAAGTTCTAGTAAACCGGTGAAGGCTGACGGACATAGTTCTTCTGAATAAAAGCAACCTTTTGAAGAAATGGTTATGAAAACTTGCATTGGTACTAGACTTTCTGGTCTAATGCTGTAGCTAGTGCATTAAACACCTCTTTCCTATAATGAACTTGTTGAGTACGCTCGTACTCATCCCACTCTTAAATCCCCTGCTTAGATATGGAGGCATCGAAGGAGGATCTACAGTGCAACTCGAAGACCGAGGAGTCAACAACTACCTCAAGAGACAGGAACCTGTCAGAAGAGACAGATACCACATCCAACAAGGACAAAACTTAGTTTAGCCATAGAAGGGAACTATCTTCCTAAACCTAGCTCCTATTTAGCTAGAGTCTATTCTTAGCCTCTGTAGTTAGTGAAATACTCTACAAATAGAGTTCGTGATAAGACTAGACTACGAGTCGTTCTTCTGGAGTTTATTTGCAGTTTTACCTCATTGTAAAGTAGGAGGCTGTGATGATCTTATGTAACAGAGTCGATGTTGTAATTCTATAGACATGCCTTGGACCCGCATATGTTTCTGTTGTACCACTCTGAGCGATATAGTACCCGTGGAACTGTGTTTCATTGGTGTTATATCAGACTTGCATACTACACCATGCAGTGGTATGCCGGGTCACCACAGTTGGTATCAGAGCAAATGCTTTGACCTAGGATTAAAACCCTTTAAAGGAGACCTATAGGATTGGTAGTGTCTATAGGAAGTTGTATTAGTTAAATCAAATCTTCTTATGACTTGAGATGAATATTCACTTGAGAATAATCCTGACACACTTGAGTCAACATTTCTTACCTAACTTACCAAGATAAAGTAAAGTTAGTCAGCTAATCCCAAACATGTAGTACACAATTAAGTCCTTAAAACAATAGATGAGTAGACCCTAGTTGGTATACAATACATGGTAGTCCAAAGAGAGGATACAACCATAAGGAAGCTATCCTATTGGAAGATGTGTACCAACACAAGTCATGATTAAGTAAGAATTATTCAGACATGTAATAGGAGTAAATCAAGTGATGAAGATAGTTAAGAAATCCTAATAGAAGATGTAGACCAAGTTAAGTAATGAGTAATTAAAATTATCTAGACATGTGAAACAATTGATAGTAAGTGATAACTCTTAGTTATATGAGGTAGTATAGACCATGATGAGTCAATCATGGGAGGTAAGGAGGAGAGATAGGAATAAAATATGCCTACTTACATGGTAGAGATAGAAATCATATATGATTCACCTGAGAATCATTATGTGATGGACTAGAACCTCATAATTAATTAAGAGGAGTACAATAAGAAGACAAGTGCAAAATAATAGTGTAAGAATTGTGCTTCAAAACAATGGGAAGTGTGCCAAGCACATCAAGACCATATGTTTATGGTAGAAACACTTTGAAGTATCGGAGCAATATTCCAATTGTTATGAGTTAAGAGTAGCAATGTTAGAACCCAGATATACCATGTGAAATAGTCCTCAACCAAAATGGAAGTTAAGTTAGTACTTCCAAAGAAAATTAGGTTAATTTCAACTATCCTAGACCACTTTGTTTCAAGTTTATCTCATTGCAAATGTGCAATTCAGGTAAATGTCAAGACAAATAGTAGAATGCCAACTATATGTGCTAAGTATCACAATATAACCTATCTTATGTGGTGTTATATACTACACATCAGAGCCTGATGTTTAGAGATGTCTTACTCAAATATTATATTCAGGCTTATGATGGTGTGTATTATAAACACAAAGCTGAATCTTCTTGGATTTTATTGGATTTTCATTGTTTGACTAGATCCATACATGAAGTTTGACTTTGATATGCAAATGCATGTTGCAATATCAAGTTCTTACTTGATGCTATAGATTTAGAGGGTGATGGTAAACGTGTGAGGAAGTGACGAACTCTGAAGATCTTAAAGACGAGATGAAGGTTCATTACAAAAAAGGAAGTAAAGTTGTGGGAAGTAACCACAATACTCTGAAGGAAGTACAATCAGAAACTCATGCTTACCTCAACAGAGGAGTACTTTAGTACAAAAGAAGCATGAAGGTGAGAAATATAATGATTATGGTGAAGCTGAAGCAGATCCATAGTTAATATAGAAGAGGGAATGCATGGGAAATCACTTAGGATACTATATTCATAGTGTCAGCTAGTGGTTTTCTTGCAAAATAAACCCTGTATAAAGGAAGATGACTTATGAAACCATAGTTGATATCAGAAGACCATAGTTGATATAGGATCAAAACTGCGAGATAAAGTAGAAGATGTCTCGTCCAGTTGATCAGAACCTATAATAGAATCCATTTTTAGATAACAAATAGCCACAATTGGTATCAAATAGTCCACCATTGGATTATTTGTACCAAGAAGTTGTGAACAAATAAAATTTTGTTAGTCAAATCTTAATGACCTATAATCACTTAGTCGAAGGATTCACATTGGATGTCCATAATTGAGTGGATACACCACAAATATTCTTCGTGAGACTTTTAGAAAAGTATAAACCATAAACTAGAACCAAACCAATATTCTAACCATAAACCCAATGGTTGGAAGAAAAGGAATTGAAGGCCATAAGAAAACTCTAAGGGGTAGAGTAAACACTAAGTTGGATGTACAGTGACTCAATACTTGGAGCAAGATAGATGAAGAAGGTCTGAACTGAGAGAAAATTCGATCTTATTTTCATAAGATTGTTGACACTACTTTCAGAAGGATGTCAGACCAGAAGCCGAGATTTACACCTCGGGGAAGTAAGAAGTGGACTATAACTTGAGAAAGTGAGTAACATTCACTCAACAGTTCGATAGCTCAAGTAATATAAGGTTAATGAAGTTGGATGAAGGAAATACTATAGACCAAATACAGCTCAAGAAGGCCAAAGACCAAAGAAGATTGACTATACCAAAACTTAAGTCCATTTGAATGATTCCTTTCATGGAACCTAAATAACCAAAAATAGTTATAGGTATCAATTATAAACCATGATTGGATGGACTAAATGAGTCTAATCCATTCCTAGAGGAATAAACTATCACAACCATTTCCATGGTAAGTACCTTACTTAGTACCATTATTGCAGTTTTGGTGGTAAGGGAAAACAAAGACCTATTTACCAATTAGGAGTATGTTATCAAACTAGTCTTCAATTAAGACTAGCAGCATCAGAATAAGTCCCAATCATTGAATCTTCAATGAGAAAGGAAACAACCTTATAGAGTTAAAAGACTAATTAAAGTTAGAAGCCATGGCTCAGAGATAGGTATTATTAGATTCCAGGAAGAAAATCATAGAACTGGAGTTAGAAACTTATGTTCAGAGACAAACCATAATGGATTCCAGGAAGAATCTGGACAAGAGATATATTCAATTATATCCAGTAAGATCAATACGGAGTTCGAGAAAAGTCGTAGTCTGCACAAGTCAGATCCACACTCCGAAACGTGAGAGAGTTCAAACTTCGAGGACGAAGTTTAGTTTAAGGGGTAGAGACTGTAATATCCCAGGTAATGGGGTTACAATAATAGAGGAAACAGATGTGTGCATTGCATTCATGCATAGAAAATCTGGGGAATTTTCGCGCTTTAAAGTAAAACAGTCACAGTAACTGAAGTTTCACTTGACCTTGGTGGAATTGAAGTAGCTCATCAATTCAAGCGCCATAAACCTCAATGTGACTTTGTTAAAACCTTGTTTTGGGAAGAGATGATTTGATCTGAAGGGTTAGATCAAATGGAATTTCAACAAACACAATAACATATTAATCAATGATCAAGTACTTGATCTTATTAAAGATCACAACATGATATCCCTTGCTATAACATATGAACATACATCTACTTGTAAATCAAGTAACAATGAATGTAGAAACTATTCTTCACTTATCTTTTCCATGTCTTAAACTAATCCTTGATCTTACCATGAACCTCATGGTATCCATTCCACTTCATTCATGGAAACAACACAAGGAGATAAACTCTATAAATATATATCCTTCTCCATTCCATATTAATATACATCAAACCTAGAGAGGTGAGAGTTCTAATATAATCATTAGAGAAGCATTAACAAACCTTGAGTTAAACCTTGGATATACATCCAAGTATTCACAACATCATCTTCAAGAGGAACCCTAGGATCTTATTCAAGATATTTCCTAGAGAGAGACTCCATTTATGTTAAACATAGATATTGATGATCACATCAATCTCTATGGAGCCTAACCTTAGGTTAGTATTAAAAGTCCTTCCCAAATGAGTGAGACCATTCATACTAACCCCAGCTTTACCTATTTCAGAATAAAGAACAACCTTTGAACTAAAGTATTAGGAGATTAACCATTTCCCTTGGAGTGGTGTGATAACCTAATATCACATGAAATAAGATGATATCCATGAGTTGATGAAATAGGGAGGAGACTAATCCAACTAAGTTAACCAAGTGGAATCTTAGCCTAGATACCTAAGTAAATATTAGGAGTACACCATAAACCCTAGAATAAACCATTCCTATAAGAGAGAACTCAAGCTATGGAGTTACACTCAATATAGTTGAGGCAACACCTGGATTTGAGGGAGAGAACTATTCTTATAACTAGATGATTATATCATCATTGATTAGTAGAACCCTAACATAATATCTCAGGCATTCTCCTGGGATATAAACTTAAGAGGCAACCATAGTAGTCCCATTCAAGAAGATAAATTAGAAGTGCTATACTTAGTTGATCAAGACAATACTTGACCATGGAAGTGAGAAACCCAGTTAATGAGAGATCATTAGGAAGCCAAACCTTGATCATTATAAACTGAGTGATGATCATAAATCATAAGAACTTGAGGTAGAGATATTAAGAACAAGTTGATCATGTCTAATCCATGATCATGCTTTTGAGATATGTGAGGATAAGTTAAATCCTAATAAGATAAGCAGATATCATTTACCACATGAAATCATAGGGAGGTAACTAGTAAGAAACCCTAGGCTTAGATCCCAACCTTAACTTGTGAATCACTTGGTGATCATAAGTAGAATCCTACCACATTTACATTCCACCTATTCTTCACTTAAGAACCACAAGAAAACCTTTAGAGTCAAACTCTATACTTTATATGGTGAGAAACCATCAATCCATATGACCAAAGTTAACTATAAAAAGAACTATAACCACTGTAGTTACTTTAATAATTAATTGAGGATAATAATAGAAGTTAATTTGTAGAAGATAAAACAAATTCTCAAATCCTTAGTAATTAGAGAAGCACATGAAATATTAAACAAATAACTATCTTATCATGGTTAAGGGAGATTAACCCTAGCACATGCAATATGGTGTCATTTCATCCTTATAACCTAGAAATCTAACTCAAACCTTGTTTGTGCATCACTTGGGTAATCACAACTAAAACCTAAGTCATAATTGAGATTCAAACCAAGTACCATTAGGTGAATATAATTAGAACCCTAGAATTGCCATTAGCTAAATTCTATGCTTCACTAGTTAAATCTCAGAAATATCTAGTGCTTAAACTCATAATTGAAACCATGTGAAGTAATAAACCACTTATCTTTATAACCAAGGCCAACCATGAGGAGAGTAATACCTACTCTAGATATTTCAAGATGCTATTCAAATACAATTATAGTGTTAACCTTGAAATAGGGTAGGGTTATAATCAAAACTACAAGATCATAATAAATAGGGGTTCACATTAAATCATATGCAAGGAACTAAATTCTCAATTAAGAGAACAAATCCTAATCATACCTTCTAAAACACTTGGAGTATAATTATTAACTCTAACCATTCCAAAAGGGAGTGGTATTCCAAATGAAAAGAAACTTAAAATGAGTACTTGAATTCTTGCCTAAATGAAAATTGCAATAAAGCTCATATGTATGTTTGTTCAACAAACAATGGAGTAATACATTTATCCCTTTTAATAGTCCTAATGAAGTTCAAATACTCAAAATACCTGCATGGTATTACATGAGTTAAATTTGAATTAAAACAAAATGTAAAATAGAAAAGGAAAACAGAAAATAAAAAAATAGAAAGGAAAGGGGAGAAAAAAAACCCTTACTGACTCACCTGTCCATCGCAGCCCACGAGCAGCCCAGCGTCGCAGCCCACCAAGCAGCCCATCAACAGTAGTCCAGCACAGCCCGTCGCAGCCCACGTACCCCTTCGTGAAATATCAGCGAGGGAGGCGTCGTCCTCATCCTCTCCCCGCGCATGGTCGACAGCACGACGCCGTGCTCGTCTTCGTCACGGCGCTGGCGAGCTCTCCTTCACCGGCAGCGTGACGAGGATCGTCCGAGCGCCTATTTAAACCCCAGGACGAACCCTAGCGCCCACTTTTCTTCTTCCTCGTCTCAATTTCTCCCATACCGAAACCCTAGCTAGCCCGGCCATCACCATCGCCGTCGACAGGGACCACCCCGAGCCTCGCCGTGACTACCATTGGAATCACCGTGGTCGACTTGCTCTTCCTGCAAGGGGAATCGAGCTGCCATGCACAGAATCGCCGTCGACAGGCTCGTCTTCCCCGACACCGGGAGCGAGCAATTCCGGCGATGCCGACCACCATTGACGACGCCATCAAGCCCTGCGTGCTCCTGGTGAGCCCCTGAATCTCGTAGCATGCATATCCTGCTCGATTGCGTCCTCTAGCTTCACCGCATCACTCATACCGTGAACTCTGCCGCTCGGTTCCACCGCCGGCCAAGCTCCGACGACCATAGAGGGGCGACGCCACCACCATTCGGTTCACCTCGTCGTCCTTGTTCGATTGAGCACGCACACGCACTCGCGGAAGCTCTCCAACGCCGGCGCCGTCCTTGACTGGCCGCCGGTGGTGCACTTGGTTGCCACGATGGCACCGCGTGGCAGCCAACGTGGCATTGGCCCACCAGTCAGTGACTGGGTGGGTAGGTATAGCCGGGTACAGATAGTAGTTTAAGCCATTTTCTTTTAATTTCATTTCAATAATTACTGCAACTTTAAAAATTTATATAAAATTAATATTAAGTCAGAAAAATATAAATGATACATCAAAATTCATAGAACAGTAAACTCTATCCAATAAAAATATAATATGAAATTTTTATTTTTAATAAAAATTTAATTGTTTTATACTTAATAATTAAGTCTTTTCTTTTATTCCTAATTAAATTAAAATTCAATAATTAGGAAAAACTTCTAAATTTAATAAAAACCAGTAAGTAAATCAGGAAAATATTAAAACTAATTTTCCTTTATTTTTAATTTATTAAATCCTTAATAAGAGGATTTAAACCTTAATTAATAATTACCTTAAGTATTAATTCATTAAAAATAATTTAATGCCCATTCAACATTATTTTTAATTCCAAGTTAATAATAACTTCAACCTTAAAATGAAGTTATTAATCATAGAACTACATGGTAATTAGGAAACCCTAATTTCAGATTGAATGAAGATTACAATCTCACAATTGTATGTGAAACCCCAAACCCTAACTCGCTAGAAACCCTAACTCCACTATTTTATGTGTGAAACCTAAATGGTTTCCAAACCTAAACCCCAAGTAACATGTAATCATATTACTTCATTAGTAATCATAGATTCATATCTAGCAACTAAATATTGATTCAAATCCACATAAAATATAGGAACCCTATCACTACTAATTAGCATCCCATGTGTTCATCTTCATCAGATCTAGATAATTAAGTTGGGTTAACCAAGTGTAAACCCTAGATCCTTTTACCAAAGCCATCATCCTTGTTCATTCCTATTTAGCATCACACCAATGTGATGAACCCTAACAGCAACCATACCTACTATTTTACTTTATATAACCCTGTTCCACTAAACCCTACTAGTGTGAAATACTTATGAACTATCCTATTTAAGAACCAACCATTCTCTACTTAGAGATCTAATGGCTAATACAAGACAACCTCAACCTTAATTGTAATAATTCTTATTATTTAAGAAGGATGTTCTTCAAAAGTTATTCTTTTGAAGTAAATAAAAAATCATCATCAACCCTACTTATAAGGACCTATAAACCCTAGCCAGCTATCACTAACAAGATAAACCAATCTTGATAGCAACTATTTATAATAGATTGCTCAAGATGCTTGGGCTTAACTCAACCCTACAAGTTCAAGCTATTAATGAATCCAACCTGGTTGGGATCCATCAAATCCTTACCCTAGAAACTAGTTGGAACCCATAGTAAACTATAGAACTCCACAACCATAATTATCATACTTGTTCTTTATTAAGAACATGTTCTTCAAAAGTTATTCTTTTGAATTATATACTAAATAATCATCAACCATGCATTATAGGACTTAAAATTGACAACTGCTCTTTACTTATCATACAAGTACTATTTCCTGGTGTGTATGATTGTTACTATGCATTTTACCACTTGCTTATGATTCTAAAACAACACAACCCTGAATAAGAACCTTGTTTGTGAATCACTCTAAAAGTGCAACACACCCTGAACCAATCATTACAACTCACTGATCCTAAATCATCAGGGTTAGGTCACGCTTAGAGCGATTGCATCTCATACTTATGCATTACTGCATCCTTGCCAATCTTTTAAACATCGTCCTTACCGGACGATGATGCTATTTCAGAATTTGGAGTTATTGCGTAACGAAGACCTTGTCTGCATAATCTTGCAGCCAAGAAAGGCAAGTTCATCGCTTGCTCATGTCATTTGAGTATCTTTATCAAATTACTTGCAAAGTACTATGATTATCACTATTGCATAAAAACCAAAACCACTATTTTCATAACTATGAATATGACTATATGGTGGGCAATGGAACCATGGATTGTGTTGATATGGTGGAGGTTCCATTGCAAGGGTTTATATCCATCTAGGATTAAACAACAAATGTGGCCAGTGATTCTTGTGCCGTAATACCCGTGTTAACCATAAGATCCGGAGTGGGATGGAGTAGTCAAAAGTATTTCCACCTCTCGTTCATCAACGGATGCTACCGTAGACACTTGTATCTGTCGGCGGCAAGCGGTAGGCTGGGGAAGCCTTAAGTCCCCACGGCACAGTCCATAGACACTTGTCGTTCGAAGAACAAGCGGTAGGCTGGGGAAGCCTCAAGTCCCCACGGTATTGCGGTCTATGATGGGTTGCAGCTACCGGCGTAGGAGTGTATGGTAGAGCCCAGCACTGTCATCGTGGTCGGGGTCCACCTTGAAATCTACAGGAATAATGGGACTGGCGTGGACCCAGGGTCAGGGCATGCAACAAAGGGTGGGTGTTCAAGGTAGCGGAGGAACATGATTGGCTAGACCTTATACCGGGCCTCACACCATAGGATGTGTGGACGGGAAGATCACCCGGTTGGCACCAAGGTTAAGATCTCTTATGGGTAAAGCAACACACCTCTGCAGAGTGTAAAGAACCGTGACCTGTCACTCCCTGTTCCGGGATATGGAACTACGAACGCGGCCGGAAAGGAGCTCCATGAAGTTCTAGTAAACCGGTGAAGGCTGACGGACATAGTTCTTCTGAATAAAAGCAACCTTTTGAAGAAATGGTTATGAAAACTTGCATTGGTATTAGACTTTCTGGTCTAATGCTGTAGCTAGTGCATTAAACACCTCTTTCCTATAATGAACTTGTTGAGTACGCTCGTACTCATCCCACTCTTAAATCCCCTGCTTAGATATGGAGGCATCGAAGGAGGATCTACAGTGCAACTCGAAGGCCGAGGAGTCAACAATTACCTCAAGAGACAGGAACCTGTCAGAAGAGACAGATACCACATCCAATAAGGACAAAACTTAGTTTAGCCATAGAAGGGAACTATCTTCCTAAACCTAGCTCCTATTTAGCTAGAGTCTATGCTTAGCCTCTGTAGTTAGTGAAATACTCTACAAATAGAGTTCGTGATAAGACTAGACTACGAGTCGTTCTTCTGGAGTTTATTTGCAGTTTTACCTCATTGTAAAGTAGGAGGCTGTGATGATCTTATGTAACAGAGTCGATGTTGTAATTCTATAGACATGCCTTGGACCCGCATATGTTTCTGTTGTACCACTCTGAGCGATATAGTACCCGTGGAACTGTGTTTCATTGGTGTTATATCAGACTTGCATACTACACCATGCAGTGGTATGCCGGGTCACCACACATGGTTCACACACAATCTATTCCCCTGTCATTCCTTTCACCATCATGATGTAACACGCGTACACTTATAACTTTTGATGAAAAGAAAAAGACGGCAGCAAAACAAAGATTACATCTCAAAATTATGCTACATCCAGCTGAGGCACTCATTTTGGAAGGGAGGAAATATTTTAGTATCGTGGGAGCATAATTTGTTTTACTCATACATAACGAATATACTCCCTCCGTCCCAGTTCGCAAGGCAAATTCCCAAAAAATATTTGTCCCAAAATCACTCACCTCCTAGGCACATTTTGCATTTAATGTGGGAGTAAACTAATTCATTTTTGCATGCAAATACTCCTCTTTTCATCTCCCACCACGCACTAGTACTCCATGCATGTGAAACACTAGTACTCCATGCATGTGAAAGGGTTTCAGTTTTTGCATGTTGTGTATGAAACTGTTGGAGAACGTGCAAATTTAGAGCCAATGAGAATTCACCTTGAACCAAGATATTTGAAAACTTTGCCTTGCGAACTTGGACGGAGGAAGTAGTTATTTTTCACTTGCATTGCAACACATAATCAAGTGCTTAAATTATACCACGACAAGCATCGTGCCTCCTATAGTCCTACGGGTACCCCCATCGTCACAAGTGGTGGCCAATGGACGTGGCGGGGCACTGCCTCCTCCCTTCAGTAAACATGCACGAGGACCACCCTGATGCTCCTAGTGGTTTGTGCGACAACTATGGCGGGGAAGAGCAGTGTTTGGTCGTTGTACGTTTTTTTTTAATCTGTGTGCTCAACTCTGTTATTATGAAGTTTGTGTTATGGTCTCGTCATCTAGGTGGTGACTCTGTCTGGTGATGGGATGTTTCTCTGCACTGATCATCTTCAACGTGAACCTTGCAACCATCGGACTCAGAGTTTCCCAACCTTTGGAGTGTGTGGTAGAATCTCTTGTCATGGGCTGACACGATAGGCTTATGCTGCGGAGTCGAATAGCTGTCTTGAGGAGGAGTTATGACCATGACACTTGCAGCCAAGCTCAATGGTGATATACCTTTGAAAATATGCATGCACTTTATATATTGGTAGCTAGATCAGTTAGCAGGGACCTGCATCTACATGTTGCCGTGTTCTATGAAGAAAATCGGTGGGCGTGTCATATCGATTTTGACCCCCTTTACAGAGACTTAATGGGTAATTATCTTCTTAATTAGTAGAGTGTGACATTGGGCCCTTGTTAGAAGGAAACAAATCATCGATTTCACTTTATATTAAATTTGAGTTACGAGGATATTAGAGGAATTCTACAAGGATTTGAATTATTCCGGCCCATTTTGGACGAGGCCACGTGGATGGCTATGTAAACCCATGAAGTTCGTGGCCGCATGAATTCCACACAAGACTAATCCACAAGAAAGGAATGTGCACACAGAAAAGGGCCAGAGGCTAGGTATCTTTAGTACCCCCTCCAATCCATAACAAGTGTCGGAGATTCAGTATAAAATTATACAAACTTTATACTGAATTCCCAAACTTTGTACTAAATCCCCGATACTTATTATGGATTAGAGAGAGTACTAAATTTTCAATAGGTTGAGATTTGGGAAAGTGTAAAAGGTGTTAGTGTTTGAAAGTGAGACTATTTTTACCCTTTTAAGCTCATGCCTCTCTCTTTGTTTCTCAATGGGAGCGATGCATCTTTGCGTTTCGTTGAGGAAAAAATGTGTAATATTGACTTCTTATCCCTAGAAATCACGTTTACCCTCCCAATTTTGAAGATATTCACCGACAATTTTTTTGAAATATGCAAAGAGAAAATTACTCAAAAGAATGACAGTCACAATATGTATATGGCTCAAGCCTCAAGACATGCTCGTGGGTAGCACTAGCAGGTCAAAAAATAACATAAATATTCAATACATTTTTCATGTTCTTGCAGAAGAATTAGTTACACCTTTTTTCCACGAAAAGTTGGCCAATGTGCACGATCAATTCTTTTTTTCGCAGAGGAGTTAGTTATAATTTTTCTGGCCCAAAAGTGGTCAAATCGTAGTTGTGCAAGATTACCGAAATATATTTACTCCAGTTAGTGAATCCAATTGTTTTTTTGCAACTATTGTTGCGGTCTCGATCGCAACCTCAACTTATGCACACAAATCGCGATCATCATTTGTTTTTTAGAGCATATTGGCTGTGAAAACTACAATGTGATGCACATCATGGTATAGCATCTTCTAACCCAAGCTGCCAAGCACCATGAGGACGCGCGGCTAGCGCGGTGGCTAGGCTTGGCAGTGGCCAGCCTGCCCGCCCGAGATCGATTCCCATGAGGGACGATTTTCTGGTGTCTCACCGGGGGCTCTGCCCCAGAATAAAATCCCCTCCACACATATGTGCCACAACTACTAGCTCCTAGGGACACCCAAATTATGTGTGCTGTGTGTATAATTCTAGAGTCTAGCTTGTGCACTAGTGATGTGCGTGTGTGTGGTGTGAGTGTGGTGTTGAGTTAGTGCATAAGTTCAGATGCTACAGCTGTAACACAGATCGAGGGGTCTCAAAAAAAAAAAAAAAAGCTGCCAAGCACCATCGGCAAGTGGTAGCCAAATAGGAACGGTGCCCGGGTCCGAGCGGCATGTTGACATGAAGTGTGATGCACGCACACACACGGCCAGAAGCGTCCTACAAAATAGTGGAGCCAACAACTGCAGTTGCGTTTAGGTAGTTTAGCAGCAACGTCACCGGCTGTTTGCAGTGCTGACGTCAGTTGAAAATCGTCAGCTGCTAGTTGGTGGCTCCCTCCACCGTAGCATTATTGTTGGTTACTGGAGTAGTTAGTCTAATCCGTCAAACATACGTCATCCTTCGTCGTTTGCGCCTCCGTCATCCACTGATGACACCCATGATGAGATCGTGGAGCTTTTGGCCCTTCCCCGCTTTGCCCACCACCGACCTGTGGGCCCGCCGCACTTGTCTGCGCCCGTGGCCCGTGGGGTACGTTCGGACCTACGACCCGAGGGTAGTTTCGTAAACTGGCGATTATGAACAGAAGAAGAGGACTTCGATCCCAGCCACTCGCTGCGGAGTCCGAATTTTTAAACATGGCGGGGAACATGCATGACGTCGTCTGTTCTTGCCCAGGTGCATAGATAAGAGCAAGTACAATAAATCCTACTCAACTGTAAGGATTAAAATAATATATTATTGTTTAGTTGGAGGAGAGAGAGGAGGAGAGAGAAGGAGAGTGAGCTCCTATGCAAGAGCCAGCTCTAGCACGTGCTTCTAGGCACTTTATGAGAGTGAAGGGGTCATACATTAATAAAATACTACATTTTTATAGCTCACTATTGTATGTATTGACTCTAAGTTGGCTATAGATTTCATGGCACTTGGCTTATAGCCGGCAGCTGGCTACACTATTAAAATTGCTCTAAGTGGATTAGTTTATGGAGCTCCAGGAGAAAAAGCGAATAATGGCATCGCAATCTATAATTGTTTTTTAAGTACTCCTACAGCTAGTGCTGGGCTGCTGGCAGGGGCACATCCTCGATCGGTCCTCCATTATTTCTGCAAGACCGAGGGCTCGTCACGGATTAAACATAAAGTACTGTACAGAGTACTGCTGTTTTCAAGCGCGGTTTGTCCTGATGATTTGTCCTGCTTCATCGAGGATACCTTCTTCCTGTTGACGTTCTCACAAGGCTGGTACTAGTACCTCCATCAATCATAAAAGGTCAGAGTCATTAACACAAGGTTTTAATTGGCAGATCGCAGTGTACTACCACCATAAACACACACTCTACCAAATAGTCCCCACTTCCTCTTAGTTTCTCCTATCCAAATTAACTAAATCAACTTTGTCTAGATACAGATATACTACCTCCATCCCAAATCTTAAGGCTTATATTATTTTTAGAAAGTGAAACTATGTCAAGTTTGACTTAGCTTTTACCAAAAATTAGTAACATGCAAAATACAAAATTAATATTATTGAATATATAATGAAATATATTTTCGTACGATATCTACAAAATATTATATTTGTTGATAAATTTTTCTAAAATTTTGGTCAATTTTACTTGGTTTGACTTTAAAAAAACCTTAAGCTTTGGATGGATGTAGTAAATATGTATCTAGATGCATTTGTTGACTAAATATAACTATATCTAGGTAAAGTTGAGGCAATTAATATGAATAGGAGAGAGTACCAAAATGTAGTACACGTTATTTTTTTTAAAGTTACACGATTTAAAGTTAGATCAAATACACGAAAATATATATCAACACCTGAACGCATGCCTATATTAGCAGAATCATCATGAAACATATTTTCATATTACATGAATCTAGTTAGAAATCAATGTTTCATGAGTTCGAACAATTGTAAGATTTTTTTTAAAAAAAAACCATCTAGACCATGATATCAATATCAATTCATCTGATTCTGCGAGGGGGCGCACCCTTGCTCGGTCCTCCATTATATTTGGAAGACCCTTGGCTAGTCAGTGATCGAAATACGATGCTACGTAATAAGGGTGGGTGTGACTAGTAGAATTCTACCGAGAATTCGGTTAATTATGAGTCAGGTGATGTCATGTGCAAGTATCCAAAACTGAGTTGCACAACTAAATAAACTGCAATTCACGGCTAGCACCAATCAGAACGCAATCCTTTGGTTCAGAAGTCGAGTAGAAACTAAGCCAATTTTCAGTCGATTGAGGATTAGCTTAGTTCTCAATCAACTTCTAAACTATCGGATAACACCGTGATTTGTGCTAGCATGGGTTGCAAATAATTAATATATGTTTCTAGTTGTAAACTGGGTGCAATTGAGAAAAAAAAATACTAGACCATTGGATTGCCTCGGGATTCATGCTAGTGATGAGTTGCAACATGAGTTACAACTGCCCTAGACCTTAGGACTGCTTTGTGATTTGTACTACTAGCGCGTTGCAATTAAGATTCAATGACAAGAATTAGCTTAATTTCTCAATCATTTGAGAATTAGCAAAACCGGCGTAACAATTGTATCGGCCACCACAGCGGGTCAACTTTTTGTGCTGCCGTAAGCGTACTACACGACTGTGCTATAGGGCTATAGTTCGGTTTTCATGATGATGTGTTTCTCGATCTACTGCTTCGTCGGTGATATATATATACGGCCGGAGCTAACTGGAATTTGGTTTAGTGGGTGTCTTGGGAATGCAACACTAATTTGTGGGTCCGTTATGTAAATCATGTACGGAGTGATATGATGTTTGTTTTGCAAAATTACTCATAGGAGTAACTTATAAATACTTAGTAAATTTTGGACATAATAATGTTAAGTAAAGGACACCACATTTTCAAGCATGACTCACGACACTCCCTATATATATTTTTTTTTTAGATATGGGAGCATCGCCCCAGCCTCTGCATCAATAGATGCACACGGCTCATTTTATTAAACCAAACGTACCAAAGTAGTTTACAAAAAAATCCAGGTTACATTCATGGTGAGACTAAGGTCGATACATGAATCAACCACAGAAATATGCAACATGTAGATAGCCTATCCATATGCTAATCTATTAATGTGTCGCCATCCAGTAGCCCGGAAAAAGAAGTCCTGAGCAACCACTAGCATCCGGTTGCACCCAGAAACCATATCCTCCCGCTGTTCCATAGGGAGAAGCAAAACCCATTGTTGAATCCAATGCGCAGCGCGTCGGATAACCTGCAAAAAATTAGTCCCAATTTGTTTATTAAAGATAATATCATTCCTCGTCCTCCAAATGGACCAGCATAAAGCAGATACACCCATACGGATTTTGTGTTTATCGTCCTTACGTACCCCGTTAAGCCATTTACCAAACATATTAGTAACATTAGCTGGTGGAGGTATGTTGTAAGTAAAATAAGCCATACGCCAAACAATCTTTGCAAATGGGCAAGTGATAAATAAATGGTTAACAGTTTCAGTTGAATCACAAAAACAACATTTTTGACATCCCTTCCACTTTCTTTTAGCAAGGTTATCCTTAGTAAGGAGCACTTTGTTACTAAGGAACCACATAAAAATTTTAATTTTCAAGGGGATCTTTAATTTCCACAAATATTTACGAAGGTAAATAGCATGTCCATTCATCATATCTAGATACATAGACTTGACAGAAAATAGACCGGAATCAGTGAGTTTCCAACAAAACACATCCTGTTCATTATTTAAAGAGATTGCCATTAACCGTTGACATAGATTCAACCATTGTACCCATTTGTTATTATTTAAACCTCTTCTAAAAGTGATATTCAAGGGTGTATGAGCCAAAACTGTTGAAACAAGGACATTTTTATGTTGAACAATATTATATAATGCTGGGTACTGTTGACACAATGGGGCATTCCCCATCCATGTATCCTCCCAGAACCTAACAGTCATTCCATTACCCACCTTAAAAAAACCCCGGTTAAAGAATTCTGTCTTTATATGCATAAGTCCTTTCCAAAACTGTGAATCATTAGGCTTTGCTTCAACCTGTGAAAGAGTTTTATTCTTGAGATACTTATTATACAACAGTTGCTGCCACATACCCTCTTCCGAGAGCAATTTAAACAACCACTTACTGAGTAAACATTTGTTCTTTAACTCAAGTAATTCGATTCCTAACCCACCTTGATCTTTAGGTCTACACAATATATTCCACCTAGAAAGTCTATATTTCTTTTTATTCTCATCTGATTGCCAGAAGAAATTTGATCTATAGTAATCTAATCTTTTTCTCACCCCAACTGGGATTTCCAGGAAGGATAACATGAACATAGGTAAACTTGTTAGAACCGAATTAATGAGAACTAGTCTATCGCCGTATGAAAGCATTTTCCCACGCCAACAACTTAGCTTAGATGCAAATCGGTTCTCTACAGGGTTCCACTCTACATTTCGAAGTGCCCTATGATGTATAGGGATACCCAAATATCTGAAAGGTAAGGATCCAGCTTCACACCCAAAAATATTTCTATATTGATGCTCCATATCCTTAGCCTTACCAAAGCAGAAAATTTCACTCTTATGAAAATTTATTTTAAGGCTAGACAGCTGTTCAAAGATAGAAAGAATAAGCTTCATATTAATAGCTTTTGCTATGTCATGTTCCATAAAAAGAATCGTATCATCCGCATATTGTAATATAGATATACCCCCATCAATCAGGTGCGGTAACAAACTTCCAACTTTCCCATCTTCCTTAGCCCGAGAAATAAGGATGGCCAACATATCAGCAATAATGTTAAATAAAATCGGGGACAAAGGGTCACCTTGGCGCAAACCTTTCCTAGTTTGAAAATAATGTCCGATATCATCATTAACTCGAATACCTACACTCCCCCCTACAAAGTGTCGAATCCTCTCACACCAAATTGGATCAAAACCTTTCATACGAAGAACTTGTTGCAAAAAAGGCCATTTTACCTTATCATATGCTTTCTCAAAATCAATTTTAAAAAGAACCCCATCAAGCTTTTTCCTATGCAATTCATGTATCGTTTCATGAAGGACCACCACACCTTCTAGGATATGTCTTCCTGGTATAAAAGCTGTCTGTGTCGGTTTGACCACTTTCTGGGCTACTTCCGATATTCGATTTGTAGCTACTTTAGTGAAGATTTTGAAACTAACATTCAGTAGGCAAATTGGTCTATACTGTTGAATTTGGGTGGCGTTTTCCTTTTTCGGGAGCAAAGTGATAACTCCAAAGTTGAGTTTATACAAATCTAAATCTCCTCTCTGAAAACACTCAAAGAGTGCCATCAGATCTTTTTTAATGACTTCCCAAAAATGCTGATAAAATTCAGCTTAAATCCATCAGTCCAGGCGATTTATTATGCTCCATTTGAAAGACAGCTTTATGAATTTCATCTATTGAGTGATTCATGGTTAATAAATCATTTTCATTTGCCGATAGTTGTGGAATATCACCAGTTCTATTTTCATCCAAAGTGACAGAGCTCGCCTCAGGGTTGCCAAACAATTTCTTGTAATATTCAGTTATGTAAGTCTTTAGATTATCATCACCGACAATAGTACCCTCGTCTTGTTCTAACTGAAAAATTTTCTTTTTCCGATGTTTCCCATTTGCTATTAGATGGAAATATTTAGTATTATCCCCTCCTTCCTGAATATATTTCACCTTAGCCCTCTGAGCCCATTTAATTTCTTCATCCCGCCTAAGCTTGTTTAACTTCTCATTGGCTGTTTTCAGATCATTCCTCTCATTCGGAGATAGGGGTGCGGATTCAGCCTTAATATCCAAAGCATCAATAATAGCTAACAAGCATTCCTTTTCTCTTTTATATTTTTCACTTAAATTTTTAGCCCAACCCCATAAAAAACGACGTAGATGTCTAATTTTATTCTGCCAGGTTTGTATAGGAGTCTTCCCAACAGGTCCAGCAGCCCATTCAGCTGCAACCATCTCATGGAAACCCTCCTGCTCTAACCAAGAGAGCTCGAAAGTAAAACGAATCTTATTGCCAAAATGAGCTTGACTACCAGCATCAATAAGTATAGGCGTATGGTCGCACCTGCCCGAGTTAAAGCCCGGACAGATACCATCGGAAATTTTTGCTCCCATTCAACACTAGTTAGAACTCTATCCAATTTTTCATATGTTGGATTATCTCGTCTACTAGCCCAAGTAAATTGTCTTCCTGACAATGCAATCTCTCTTAGATTCAGACTTTCTATAATTGCATTAAAAACAAAAGGCCACCTAGGATTAAAATTATCATTACTTTTCTCCTCTGGTCTTCTTAAGATATTAAAATCACCTGCTAGCAACATAGGTAAAGTCTCAGAGTCACACATCCTCACTAACTCCGCAAGAAAATCATGTTTGAACTTGTCTTGCGCCGCCCCATACACCGGCACAAGTAACCATTCGAACCCATCTATCTTTGATTTAACAGCCAACTTAACACAAAAGTCTCCACTATCAACTCTACTAACTTTTAAAGTTGCAGTATTTATTCCTACCAAAATTCCCCCCGATCTTCCCTGCGGAGGCAAACAAAACCAAGCGAACTCCTTTCCCGCCGACAAATCTCTAAGGAAAGGTATTGAAAAGTTAGACCGGCCTGTCTCTAAAAGAGCAAAAAAATCCAGGTCATACTCCCTAATGGATTCCTTAACAAAAAGATGTTTTCCAGGGTCCCTAAAACCTTCACTGTTCCAAGTTATTCCTTTCAAAATATGCATTATGATTTCGAAGTTTTAACACGAATGCGGTTACTCCTCCTGACATTTTTCTTATCATAGGATTTTTTACGTCTTATCTTATCTTTAGGAATAATAGGAGTAACCTTATTTAACTCATCCCCAAGTAAGTCCTCTTCGTTTTCCAAATCCTCACATAAATTGGAGGCACGAGACACTATCAAACAAGATGAATCAAAATCATTATTGATAGTTTTTTTATCATTTTTTTCCAACACAGTGAGCATACGTCCCAATTCAATTTCTTTCATTAAATTAACCGAAATAACATTCTCTTGATGTGAATTACCCAGTGACACCCCCAAAGAGTTAGCATGTTGAATAATCTGCTCATCGGAGAAAGATAATAACGAGTTGGGTTGTATCTTGGGCGTACCTATCGCAGGTATCTCATCACGCTTCTGAAGAATCATTGTTGCCCTCTCCATTTGAGTAGCATCATAATTTGGCTGAGCGCGCAACCTTTCACTCGATCGCACACTTTGCAATGCTTCCTCTTTAATACCCCCAAAATCGACAATCTGTTTGAAAGAAAAAGACTGAGACATAATATTCTCACCCAGGGTACAAACTCCCTGTGTGTTATTTGAGAAAGAAAGAGACCTGTCTTGTTGATTCATAAAATGCATCTCATTTAATTTATTCACCTTATTTTTGACCGCACCCTTGTGCTTAATCACCGTATGGATAGACGTGGATTTGCTCGGCGGCGTCTGCATAGATTTTGCAGTCCCCTGCATGCTGGGCCTAGGCGAGCCTCCATTCCCCTTGGCCGAAGCTGGGCCGCATACAGGCGGCGATCTGGTGAGTGTAGGTGAGGCCAGATCCTCACGGTCTGCTCCAGCAAACTCCGATCGGCAAGCTCCATGCACGCCAGCCAAGATCGACGTAACCTTTTCCGCCTTCTTTTCAACTGCTGTTTCTGATGGAACAGTTTGAACATACTTCCCACTGTCCTCCACAATCGCACTGGTAGATGAAACAAAATTCTTAGAACTGGTACACATAGGATTAGCACTAAAATGGACCTTATCATACCTTGGTACATTCATATAAGAGTTAACATTTTCAACAGGCGGACAAAAACCTGGGGCAACCACTCCCTGTGCATCGAAAGAAACAGGAATATAAGAATCTACATCAGAACTCAAAACGTGCAACAAAGCAGATTCATTCACCTTAGTTGTCTCAATGGATTTTGCTATATTTGATGTCTTAACCGACATAGAGAGAGGCGCAGCAGACAGCAAGGTGCTGCTCAATACAGGCGAAGTGGGCAGGGACTCCGCTATGCTAGCCGTCATCGGCCCGCCCGGCAGCAGAGCCGCGGCATCAACACCCAAGGCATGGTTTGATCCGCGTGCTTCATGCAGCGCCGACGCGATCGACGTGCCTCCCTCCTCCTTGCTAGGAACGACAGCTCCATGTACTGGCACTTGAATATTTTGCTTGTTTGATATGGGAAACGCATCTGCGCGAGGTTTTATCGGATCATACTCCACAACTCCCTCCGCAACCGCACTGAAAGAAGAATATAGCTCTTTAGGGCTTAAACTCAAATTGTTGGACTTAAAAAATACATCATCATACCTTTGTATATTTTCAGATTTAGACAAAATATGAAGGCCATTATCCAATGCCAGTGCACTAGCCTTCATGTGCATCAACTCAGAATTTGTTTTTGCAATAGGTGGTGTACTGGATGTACTCTTTCCATCCTTTGCACCCTCTACATTTTTAGTTCTCTTCACATCGCGCTCACTAGCACCACCAGCCGGCTTATCATGGGCGTTATTGTTGGACTCATCATCACCTCCATCACCTCCATCCCCATGGACATCGGACATAGTAACATCAATGTTGTTTGTCCCTTTCTCTCCTTCCACTTCAAATCTTAACCGAAAGAACTCATTTTTGACCTTAAGGTCCCATGTGTCAGGAATGAGAGTATAATCTAAACAGGTGATAAGAATGCGGAGGATATTATGTTGTCTTGTAAATACAATATCAAGCTCTTTGGTCTTACCAAAAACATCTCCAAATGCCCATAGAGCTAAATAATCATCGAGAGCAACGGGTGGTAAGCCAGAAACCCTCACCCAAACATCTTCAGGTTCCCAAGCTGGCTGAATCTCCTTTTTCCACAAATCAAATGAAAGAATAATAGTCGAGTTAGGAACATGGAATCTTCCAAAATGTTGCACCCTAACCAATTCATTCTTACTAGGGAAGTTAACCCTGAACACTTTGTCCTCCATTTGTTCTACTTCCCAGACATAAAGAGGGTCAGGAACAATCCATTGCAAATGTGCAATTAACTGTTCAATATTAAGAACCCCTCCAGATACTTCAACTCTTCCAAGTCTTGTGTTCTCCACTCTTGGCCTCACAGATTTGGACAATGGTAATTCCCAAAAAGTAAGATCTGGGTGACCTGTACCATACATCGCAATACGAGGTTTTGGTGCCCGAAGTAGAGGGCAATCCTTCGTAGCATGCTCAGGTCTCTGACAACAATCACACAGAACCACTTCACAATCATTAAGAAAATGTCCAGCAGTACGGCATCTGAAACAGGTAGGTCCTTTCTTCCTATTTGCCGCAACAAACTCCTCCTCAGTCAAAATTTCAGCCTCACCAATTGCCTCCTTGGAAGAACACCCAGCTACAGCTAACAGCACTTCCTCAGGCTTCTTAGTCTGCCCTTGCACCAAAGGGCTAGGTTGCAGCGTTGGCTTCGTTGCCGCTGTGGTAAACCCAGGGTTATGCAACACAGCAGCTCCCTGTCCTGCAGGATGTACAGAAGTACTCTTGGGCACATAAACTTGGCTTGGCTGGGATGGTTCCGAGGAACCAGCGAGCTGCCGAGCAAAGGCCTCCGCGGCTTCAGTCACCATCCGTTGTTGAGCATCTATGAGACCCGTGACGGTAGTAGCATACCTACTATTCCCCGAACCAGACCTATGATTTACAGAATTATTCAAAGGGTAGCGACGAGGATATCCACCATACCCATAGTTGCGGCGTCCGTCGCCTCTGTTATTGTACCCTTGATACTGCCGATTTCCGCCTCCGAAACCCTGCCTTCCCGGACCAGCACGGAAAACACCGTCCCCAAACACGTTGTTGAAGTGATCACCGGCGTGATCAGCTTCCACACCATCCCCAGCCGTACCACTGGGACCTCCTTCATGATAGTTTGATCCACGGCCACCTCCTGGTCCCTCTTGCCATCCACCGCTTCCGCGTCCGCCAATACCCCGTCCCCGATTCGGGCCGCCACCTCGGTTCGCCATGGCAGCAGAAACGAGCGTAGCAGCACGATGGCGAGATAGGATAGACGGCGGCTTGAGAGATGAACCGAACCCTAGACGATACGCAACCCCGCGAGCAAATTGCGGGATCCGTATATCTGTAGGTTTGACGACAGTCCGATCCAGGCCCATACGACCATGCAGATCAAAGTCAACCGATGACTTCGGAAGTTCTGAGCCCATACGGCCCAAAATTTCTGAATTTGAAAATTGTTGTCGTGAACATGAGCGATTCTCTGACGACGAGACAGATCTCGCCGGCAGGAAAACACGGCGGCGGCGCCAGGCCGATAACTTGCGCTTCCGACGAAAGACCTGAACCCATTCCTCAGCATTGAAGGAATCCAGAACGAAAGTCGATGGAGGCAGGATTGGAGTTGCAATCTTGCAATTTCTGGCAGCTCTGGAAACTGCCGAAGAACGAGAAGAAGGAAGCTCGGGGGAAGAAGAGATGCATGGCGTACCTGACCTTAGGAGAATCGCCGCCTCCCGCTGGCGAATCCTCTTCTGCTCCCGACGGGTGATCGCCGACAAAGATGAAGGCGAAAGCGAGCGAGCCTCATCCGCCGGTAGACTGTAAGGAAAAACGAACGGAGAACCCACCTGCGTACGTACCTTTGAGTCACTGAACGCCGGGGAGTCTTCATCGGAGTCCCTGACAGCCGGCGAATCTTCATCGGAGTCAACGTCGGCGGCGATCGCCCAGAATCGCCCATTCGTCGCCTCCAACGGTCCTCCGGAAGTTACGGACATCAAGGACATCAAGTATTAATTAACTCCCTATATATATATTCACTCGCCACGCCTCGACGATCGCAGCAGCATACCCATACAACGTCTACCGGTCTACGTCATCTCAGTACTCCTCCTCTGTCCTCTCATGCTTCCTTTCCTCCTCTGTCCTCTCATGCTTCCTTTTCGTTGATCCTTGATCGATCATAGAGCGACATTGTGATCGCAATCGAGCTATCAGATCAACCTACAGGTTACAGCATTGCCATGGACTCCAGTAACGCCACGTTGACGGCAGCTAAGGCGGCGCCAACGCCCCAGCTCGTAGCGGCGTCAAAGCCGGTACCTGCGAAGGTGGAGCAGCTGCCAGCGGCTGCGGCCGATCCGGCGTCGGCGTCAGCAACGACGAGCACCGATATTGTAGAGACCGGCGGCGAGGAGGAGGAGCAGGTGGAGAAGTTCTACGCTCTGCTGGCCAACATCCGAGCCATGAGAGCCATGTACGCAAGAGGAAGCGGAGACGCCGGCGCGTGCACGGACGACACTGCCAGCGCCAGCGAGGTCTGTGGCGGGGTGAGGAAGCGGGCGCGGTGGGCGGAGCAGCCGTGGTGGCCGTCGTTCAGGATGGAAGACTTCGAGGAGGCACCAGACGGCAGCGTGTCCAAGAAGGGCAGAAGGGACGACGTGGGCGCCGCTAGTAGCCGGTGGCCAGGGAAGGAGACGACGTAGGAAGCGGTGGAGGACGAGAGTGACGAAGCTGGAAGGAGAGGACGTCCGGTCGTCACGCCGTCGTCGTCACGGAGGAAAGTTTGACCTTGTTGTTCGTGATGCTAGGTGCAGCATGCGCATGCATGAAGCACGTGCGCAGTCTGTGGTTTCCGAGGGATTTCCTTACATTTCGGTGGAATATGCGTTTGTGTGGTTCATGAATTTCTCATGGAGAATAATTTTTCCATGGTGGATGGAAGACGACAGATCAAAATGATCGTTGGAGCTGCATACCTCCTGCGTTGAAGGACACATTGTGAAGATGTTCTACATATGTTTTGTATACCTTGGTTACAAATGTATAATCTACAAGGCTAAGCAAAGAATAAAGCCAAGGTACTTTATTGCACACACAAAATAATTTAGGCTGAAGGTAAACACAAAAAGAATGACGAACGAATCAAGTCACAATTTACCTGCATTGCAAAGCTCGCGAGGCCTCGGTGATAGCTGTGTTTGCAATTTTGGTGAACCGTTTCGTTGGCACTCTATTTACAGAGTTATGTAGCGGCAGAATCACTTTCTCGATGGAGTATATCACGGGCAAGGTGGTTAAGTGTTCTGCTTTCTCTAGCAACATCCAAAAGTTCTCAAAGCTACTTTTTTGTATCTAAATACTACTACGTAGTTGCTCGTTACACGAAATTGAAAGGAAGTTAATATGATATTTTGTAACTGACAATAGTATTTTTCTAGTTTAAAAATCATTAATTGCAGAAATATAAATTACTAACAAACTAAAGCAAAAGGTGTTTAAAAATAAACCTTGGTTTATGGGTTCACTTGATCGCTCTCGGAAACAAGTAGAAAAAAGTAATAAACATTTTTTTGCGAATAGGACAAATAAACATAGATATGAGAAAACATAATAACTGTTAAATTACAAGTGCATGGATGTCAAATATGATTACATGTACATGTGCATTACAACATAATATCAACATACCACACACATATACGATGAGTATGAAATTAATACCCGCCAAAGTGGGTGATCTACACCAACGACGTAGATTAAGTGCTGTGTAGAAGCACTGCCTTATGTTCCATGACATGAAATTTGGCGTCGGTCCTTGGCCTCCAATAATACATATCTCGTTTTTGTCTATAGTAAATGGTTAGAGAAAGTATCAATGGGCACAAGTGGTTTTACTCTTATTGTCACTAAGCTAACCACCACACAAGATCCGCTCCAGCCAATGCAGATCAACCTCACTTTTGTGTCGTCCTCTAGATTGATCATGGCTAGCATAAAGAAAACAAAGTACTAACAAGCATCTAAAAATTTAGTCGAAGATGACCATAACTATATATTGCAAGAACAAATTATCTCAAACAAGGATCAATCATCAATAATACATATATAACCATAATCATGTAAGCCAGCTTATACAGTTCTATGGTAAAGGGAGCACATAGAGATATTCGATCAAGCTATTGCGAAAATTTGTAGTCCAGGGTTGTACTAGTCTTTATTGAAGAAGATAAGTTTCTGGTTTCATGAGAAAACTAGCCGAATATTAGAGCAATTGTGACACGTACATACCAATCTCGAGGATTCTACCGGTGAACCGACCGCAATTGACACCCAAGTGATTATATTCGACACACTAGGCACAACAAAAATTTCAGAGCTGCTGCTCTCGCTTTTGAACCTCAACAAACAAATTCTCACCGCCTCGGAGACTGACAGACTGTGCACCAGCTAAGCCGGCAACACTATCACCCCACTACCAAGGAAAACACTCTACAACACAAAATAGATTTCCGAAGCCTATGATACGGTCCCACGCCGCCGAAGCTATTTATCTTTGAAGACCACATGATGGTCATGGTTTTAATCAAAGTTTTCGTTACGGGTTGGTAAATCCGGTTACTATTTGGTAGCCGAGTTTCCCTAGAACCCTCGGAAAATGAGCTTGCTGGGCAAAAGGTTTTGAGATTTTTTAATTAAGCCTAATCCAAATGAGATTTTTTTTTTGATATTTTATGGTTACTAGGAAGTCACCTTGGGGTTACAAAAATAAAAACAATCCCACTAATCTAAACGTAAAATTCATGTTATAAATTTTCTAGTAACCGTCCGAAATTTCTCGATAACCGGTCATCTCGATATCCCTCGAGAAAAAGTTGACCAGTTCGGTAGCATATCAAGGCGAGTGTCTCGAAATATTATTATTTTTTGTTCCTTGAGGACTATGATCTTTCGTAGATTATGATAATTTTCTCATCGAAATAAAATCTATAATAAATCTAATAATCTTACTTCATTGTAGTGTACTACCTCCGTTTCTATGAATAAGCCGCACGAGTATTTCTAGACGAGTTTTGATCAAAAAATTAAGCAATACAATCTTGATTATATGATGCGTAATTAATATCTTGATTATATCAACAATCTTTAAATATTTAGAGTAATTTTTGGTTAAAGAAAAAACACAAAAAAACGAGCGCGTCTTAAGGAAGGGAGTAGTAGGGCCTGTTTGTTTGGGATGTGGCTTGCTGGCTGTGCAGAGAAAGCTGCTGTGCAGGAAAAGCTGCTGCGCAGGGAAAGCTGCTGTTTCAAATTTTAGTGTTTGGCAGTCTGGCTGGCTGTTTGGCTATGACAGATGAATTGTCTGAAATACCCACAACTCGAAGAACATTACTATTTTTTGTTACTATATAAAACATATATGAGTTTTACTTAATTTTCGGCAACGAATCAGTTTATGGAAAATCATATTTGAAAATCATATTTGGTTAGGACGGTCTAATACCAGATTTACACTGTTCCTTGTTTGTATATCAATCAAATCATGTGCGCACACTCGTTAGCACAGAGACAAACAGCAAGCACAACGCCAGGCTCGTATTCAGAGGCTGCCGTAGGTAGCTAGCTTTGCTAGTTCGTTTCATCCAAGCAAGTGAAAATAACTATGTAAAAGGAATTAGAGATCCGCGCCAACGACAAAATATGGATTTCTCCCAGGAAGAGCACGCATCCAGCGAATGCTCTGGCCACCGCTTTGTGCTGCTCCCGTGCCTGCCGCTTGCGCCAACCGCCGGCTGCCTGCCTGCTGCTTGGCTCGCTCTGGTTCCATGCTTGGCGCGCTCGATCTGGGAGGCCGGGAATGAGACAAGGACAGTGAGAACGAGCCGGAAACGGAGGGGAACATCGGAGGCGGAGGGTCGCGGGCGCTGTGGTGGCGGCCGGCGGCGGCCTAATTTGGGGTTGGCAGCGGGGCGGCCTAATTTGGGGTTGGCTGCGCGTACGGGTCAAACCCTTGGGCGGCTCTCTCTTCTGTGCTGAAAAAACGATTCGGTCTGTAGGTGGCAATCATCCGTAAATACTCCAAACGAAATGGACAAATGCAAATAACGGTTCGCCTGTTAGTGGAAAAGCTGCGGGAAGCACCTTAAAGCACCTCAAAACGTGCTTCTCCATCTTTGCCTATTAGGTGCTTTGGTTTTGGCAAAGCTACCTCTCAAAGCTACCCGTTTGTTTGGATTTGCTGTCTTTTGCTTTTGGAAAGCTGAAAAAAGCCCAAACAAACACCTCCGTAGTCAGTTCAACTTTTTTCCTTACTTGCCCCAAGTCTTCGATGTTTCCATGACGACTTCAGAGCAACTTGCAGGAGAGGGGATATTCCGCAACTAGTTGCCCCCGCACCCCATTTTTGTTCTGACATTTTCAAGTTTCCAAAAAAGGCAAACTAAAATTCTAGACATACATTCTGTTGTATCTTATGCATCTGTGAAATTTCATCCAAAAATATGTCAAAATGTGGCCTACACAAAAAGAACAAATGATGTGTAAATAGTACGTGACACTATTTACGTATGTCTTCTCTTTTTTACACAGGTCATATTTTGACATATTTTTGGATGAAACTTTACAGATGCACAAGACACAACACAATGTATGTCTAGAATTTTAGTTTGCATTTTTTGAAAACTTGGAAATGTCAGAACAAAAAATAGCATTCTAGACATACATTCCGCAACTAGTTGCAGCTCGCACGAGCATGAGAAGGTCAATTTGAACAGTTGACATTACCACCCGCGCACATGGCGGCCGGCACGGCCTATATATTTAAGGTGATGAAGCATCATCGATCCATCCATCCACGTACGTATCCTCTGATTGTCCTGTCTCGCCCACACGCAATACTCAAGATCACGACGATCGGCCGAACACCGCCAGAGGTGATGGAGGCTACCGCATCGGACAAGAAGGAAGCTCAGCCGGCAAGCGACGGCGCGCCCACGGCCCGCGTGCCCTCCGAGCCGACCATCCTCGCCGATGCGAGCAGCGCGGCCGTGGAGAGCGGCTGCGGCGTCGGGGAGGACGAGCAGGTGGAGAGGTTCTACGCGCTGCTCGCGAACATCCGAGCCCTGAGGGACGTGTACGGCGCCGCCGGTTCGTCGAGGAAGCGGACGAGGGTGGCGGAGCCGGCATGGAGGCCAAAGTTCAGGATGGAGGACTTCCGGGAGGAGGCGGACGACGCGGCGTCCGGCAAGAAGGGGCGGAGGGACCATGTGGAGGGGCAGCGGCCGGAGAACGACGACGAATGGGAGGTCGTCGAAGAGAATGATCGAGTCCACGCGCGCGTGTATTGACTCGGCCTAGCAGTACTTCAATCCAACAAATGGGTTGGACGATGTTTCGTCCTGAATGCATGTCTACACGGATGTAAACCATTCAAGTCAATTTGCCAGCTGCCATCTTTTTAGAGGTATGCTTTGGTATCCTCCTTCTCTCCCTCTCAACAACTAAAGTTGAATAAATAAGTTAGCATACGAAGGGTATCGAGAGATCCAGAAGCAAAGTATAAATAGGGGGATACCGAAGCAAAAACTCAGGATACCGAAGCAAAATTTCTTTTCTAGAGTGGAGATATGCCGTAATACTGTGGACAGAGAATTTAGTATTGTTGCCAACGATGAAATTACCAATTTCGACTCAACTGTACAAAACTTATTAGCTCTTGTGATGTGCCATTTTCAGATTGGGACTCACGCGATCCTAGATTTGGCAAACATTATTCAGCACAATATAATCCATTTGTCCTTCATTTCACTTCAAAAGTTTTTTTATGTTTATATGCAGGGTTGTATCTCTTGTACCAAATATTTCAAAGGCACAAACTATATTAATTACGAATCATATCATGAGAAACAGCCGTGATTTCAAAATATAACATAGATCTACTAGCTCAGGGGAGGGGAGGGGCAGTGCCGGCACCGAGGTCCCACCACATATGGTCCCTCTCCATCATACATGGTGCCACCGGTGGAGGTTGGCCATTGCATCCTTCCGTTTCATGAAAGTGCGCAATGCCTCACCCGATAGAAGGACCACCCAATTCTACTAGCGGTTTGTGACCTAGTCAATTAGGGCTTCCTGCCTCCCTATCGATGGAGCCGTAGATATATATGTCTCGCCTCCTGTGGTCTCAGGGCCATGGTTTTACGGTGGATCCTAGTCCTTGTCGGTGGGAGGGCTCCATTTTTTATTTTTTTTTATATATTTTTAGGTTTGTATCCTACCTAGGAAGACGTGCGGTGGCGACTCCCTGAAGATGAAATAAAGTCCTCCCTGTCTAGCCCCCATTGCAGCGATGCGTCCAACGTCCACGGGTGTGTGGAGGTTTGTTTCTGGCTGATCCTGCCGGATTTGGTTGATGTTCCTTCTAATCTACGCTTCTCTTTATCGGCGATGGTTGCATCTCTCATGCGCTAGTTCTTTGGGGCTTTAGCACGACGATTTTTTATATTTTTTCGATAAAGGATGTTTTATTACTTTAAGAAGCAATTACATCCAGCCTCTGCATAACCAGGATGCACACAGCCGTTTTGTTGTCTCAAGTCCAAAAGGATAAATAGTAAAAACTAGGCGAGATACATATCGGAACGATGAATCATATAACGCCTAAGGTGTAGGTGGGGCATCTATCCGTAAATTATGCTGCCACCCATGTAGGAAAAAAGTATCCCTCGCCGTAGCCTCCAACCGTGTACAAACCTCCGTAAATAGGTCTCGGTTCTCCACTCTCTGAAGAGGTAACCATGAACGGAGAATACCTATACATCTGTAGATGACCTGCAACAAAGAGCAATTTTTGTCATTAAAGATCTTGTCATTTCTACATAGCCAAAGCGCCCAGATAACTGCTAGCGCCCCCACCCTAAGAAGCATCTTAAGCCTTGAATCTATACCATGAAGCCGATTGCCAAAGACATTGGCGACACTAGTCGGAGGATACAGGGTAGACGCTACTTGGATGACTGACCATATAGATCTCATCGGCACCTTTGGAAGAATAAGTGTTTGATTGTTTCGTCCTGATGACAAAAAACACACCGTGTACTTCCATGCCAATTCCGCTTAACAAGATTGTCTTTGGTGAGAATAACCCCACGACGAAGATACCATCCAAATATTTTAATTTTTAATGGTATCTTCATCTTCCAAATCTTCTTATTGCTATCAACTGGTAAATCAGAAAGAAGGATCGCATTGTAGAAAGATTTTACGGAAAAAGTACCATCTACATGAAGGTTCCATCTAAATTCGTGCAGTTCGTGCGATAAATGAATATCTCCGAGCCGTTGAATTAGGGTATTCCATGCCACAAGTCTTTGTCCAAGTAAAACCCGTCTGAACGTCACATTCGGAGGTGAGGTAGCCATTACAGTAGCAATGGTATCACCTTGTCGACGAGCAATCCTATACAGAGCAGGATACTGTTCACTTAAGGGTGCATTGTCTAGCCAAGCATCTTCCCAGAACCGTATTTGTGCTCCATTCCTGATTGAGAAAGTACCATGGCGAAAGAATACATTTTTTGTCGCCATAAGACCAGCCCAGAAGTGAGAATCCCCAGGTTTCCAAACCACTTGGGATAGTATCTTCGAACCGATATACTTTCTCCGAAGAATAGTTTGCCAAGTCCCATCCTCAGTAAGTAGCTTAAACAGCCATTTACCCAGTAGAGCTGAATTCTTGACCTCCAGGTCATGAACTCCAAGCCCTCCTTGATCTTTGGGACTACAAACTATACTCCACTTAACCAGTCGATATTTCTTTTTCTCGTTGTCCCCTTGCCAAAAGAATCTGGATCGATAGTAATCGAGTTTATGCAGAATTCCTTTCGGTAGGATGAAGAATGATAACATATACAGTACCATATTTGTGAGTACCGAATTAATGAGTACCAATCTTCCTCCCAGGGACAACAATTTACCTTTCCAACTACTAAGGCGTTTTTGTAATCTTTCTTCCACTAATTTCCATTCCGCGATTGTAAGTCTCCGATAATGAATCAGAATACCCAAATAACGAATAGGAAATTGGCCTTGCCCGCACCCAAACAACTCAGTATACAGAGCCGTATCGTTTTGGGCATCACCGAAACAGAACAATTCGCTTTTATGGAAATTGATTTTCAATCCTGACAGCTGCTCAAAAGCTGCCAAAATTAATTTCAGATTTTGAGCTTTTTGAAGATCATGATCCATAAACAGAATTGTATCGTCGGCATATTGAAGTATAGATAAACCACCATCAACCAGATGTGGGATCACTCCTTCAATCTGGCCATCAGCCTTGGCCCGCTCTATGAGTATAGCCAGCATATCCTCTACAATGTTAAACAACATCGGTGATAACGGATCCCCTTGGCGTAACCCTTTTCGTGTTTGGAAATTGTGGCCGGCGTCATCATTAACCCGGATTGCGACACTACCTCCATACACAAAATCATTTATTAGAGCGCGCCACTCTGGAGAAAAACCTTTCATCCTGAGTGTCTGCTGTAGGAAAGACCACTTGACTTTATCATACGCCTTTTTCAAAATCTAGTTTTAAAATAACCCCATTTAATTTCTTAGAATGCATCACATGTACCGTCTCATGCAAGACCGCCACTCCATCAAGGATATTCCTTCCTTGCATAAAGGCTGTCTGTGATGGCTGGACAACATGATCCGCAACCGTATTAAGTCTAATGGTGGCCACTTTCGTGAAAATCTTGAAACTTACATTTAAGAGGCAAATAGGTCTATATTGTTGAATCCTTTCTGCCTCATTAACTTTCGGTAACAAGATTACTTCACCAAAATTTAGACGAAATAATTCTAGTTGTCCAATGTGTAGGTCACTGAACAAATCTAGAAGGTCCGATTTAATCGTATCCCAGAAAGTTTGATAAAACTCCACTGGAAAACCATCAGGACCTGGTGCTTTGTTGCATTCCATTTGGAAAATTGCCTTCTGAACCTCTTCCTCAGTATAAGGTGCGGTTAGTAGACCATTTTCTTCCATAGAAACTTGGGGTATATCGTCCGTTAAGTCCTCATGAAGAGAGAAGGTGCTTTCCTCCGGAGGACCAAACAGACCTTTATAATAATTAGTAATGTAAGATTTGAGTTGCTCATGGCCTTCAATCAACCCTTCATCTTGAATAAGAGAGTGAATACGTTTTTTCCGATGTATCCCATTGGCTAAGCCATAGAAATATCGCGTATTTGAATCTCCTTCCAATATGAATTGAGCTTTGGAACGTTGATACCATTTGAGTTCCTCCTCGCGAAGAAGACTCGCCATCTGCGCATTTGATTGATTTTTAAGTTCAATCTCTTGCGTAGACAACGGTCTAACCTCCGCAACAGCCTCAAGCTCATCAATTACATTTGATAAGCGAGCCTTCTCTTTTTTAAGGATACCAGCTGACAAGGTATTAACTTGTCAATGCCTATGGATTGTAGGCTAGGGTTTAGTTGGAAGTAGAGGGCAAGTAGATCTCGAAGGTTTCAGCCGAAAAGTACTCGACGATTATGAAAACTAGGGTTTGTAAACAATGATTCGATGATCTCTGTGTCCCTCGACTCCCCCTTATATAGGAGGCGGAGCCGAGGGATTCGTGTAATACAAGTTACATAGTCCGGGAAGGTTTCTAACTCATCCCGCAAGATTACAAATAACACTTCCTATTACAATTCTATCTTTCCTTAAATACATCTTGGGCTCCGAATCTTCTTATTCTTCGGGTAGTAGGCCTTCAGTAAACCCCGGGTACTATCTTCGGCAGGCCCATTTGGGATGCCTATGTCAGTAGCCCCCGAGATTTTGCTTGAATCGCAGAGTTAAGGAAAATCTCCACTGTTTATTTTTATTCGACAAACTCAACTTCTTTATATTTCTTCTCATAAACTTCTATATTGTACAGGGATAATGGTAGTTGGGGCTAGTTCATCTGACGGATCAGGTACTAGTTAACTGCTCTAGTGGCAATCCGCAAAAACCTACTTCAAGATCACGTCCCTGGACATGACCTCGGGATACTGGTGTAAACTTCGACAGGTGCCGCTTAAGGTCTTACCATTCTGTCGAGTCCCAGTAAAATTTATCGGGTACCTAACGCGTCCGTTAGGATTTTTCTTCGTATCTGTTGATACGGATAAAAGTAGCAGAGCGCAGTCTTCGGCGATGCCACGCCCGGCAAAACGGATCTGGGGTCTTACCTTCGCAATTTTGCGACATTCAGAAATTGATCGCAACTTCGGCGTTCTGAGAATATATTGTCGAGTGCTATTTTGGCTGTTGGAATGGCACATTTTATCGAGTCAAAGATGACTTATATTGGTTTCCCGATGGGAGTATATGCAGAGTTATTTATAACTCGAAATATACTCTGCTATCTTTCTTTTTTCCTCTTTCTTTCTTATGATTTTATCGGGCACGCGAACAGCGTTCCCGATGGGAGTAGCCCCCGAGGCTACAGCCAAGGACTTGTACTTGGTTGTAGGCTCCACGCCTTATACCGCTATATTTTCTTTTTATCTCCCGAAGTTTTATAATTTCTCGGGTGCGCGAACAGCGCTCCCGATGGGAGTAGCCCCCGAGGCTATGAACGAATATTTGTATTTGGTCATAGGCTCACGCCATTTCTATTTTGTCTGTCTAGATCTCTTTTCCTTTTTTCCAAAGTAGCCCCCGAGCATTTGATCAGAAACTTGTATTTGATCAAAGGCTCAGCATTATTTTTTCCATGTCACCTTTTATGAAGTTGTGTAGTCGAATTTTTCCTTCTGCCAAGGTGACGTTATTGCTGACGATAGCCACGATTGCTAGTCAGAATTTTGCGACAAGTCTGTTGTCGCTGCCATGCGGGCCCAATTGATCCACTTTCTTGACACGTCGTGCAGGTGGGGGACACACGTCCTCCACTTTTTCTGGCGCAGTCTCCGTAACTTCCGTATCGTTGAATTACTTTTTTACCCTTGTTGCCACGTGGCTATCATCTGTCACACATTTTCCTTATCCAACGGTTCATCGTTTCACCGCACCCCTATATAAATCCGTCTTCTTCTTCCTTGGGCACTTCCGCCCGCGCCGTCTTCCTTCTCTCAGCTGCAAATTTCTCCTCCGATTCACGGTTTCCTAAGCTCTTTGCCTCCCTGCTGTGAATCCTACGCCATTGTTGATGCCACCTCGTCGCTTGACAAGGCATAGCACGCCGGAGTCCTCCATGGCCGCCGTGGATCTCGGAACGGCGGAGTGGGAAAGATCGAAGATTTCCGCTCAGGACGTCAACATGCTGAAGAAGCTGGGGATCAGCAAGAAATCCCAGGCATTGCGCTTCCCCAGTGAGGAAAGCTACCCAACCCCTCCAATGGGGTACCGGGTAAGTTTTGTCGACCACCTCATCCGCGGTCTTTCCGCCCCCATTCATCCTTTTCTCCGTGGACTTCTTTTTGTCTACGGTCTGCAACTCCACCACCTCACGCCAAATTTAGTCCTCCATATTTCTATTTTCATCACTCTGTGCGAGGCCTTCCTTGGCGTCCAGCCTAACTGGGCGCTATGGAAGCGCATTTTCTTCTGCCGCCGTAATGGCTCGCCCAATGTCGCCTATAATATAGGCGGCGTTGTGATTTCTGTTCGGCCCACTGTCGACTACTTCGACGTCAAGCTGCCTGACTCAGTTCAAGGATGGCGCAAGAAGTGGTTGTACATTCAGGAGGAAAACCACGGATGTGCGGAGGACAACATCCCTCCTTTTGATGGCGCCGAAAAAATCTTTCGCCGCCGCTCATTGGACGCGGAGGCCACCGAAGAAGAAAGGGCGTCGACAGAAGCCTTGATGGCTCGTATCCATGAGTTGCAAAATACTCACGGCAAGGAGTTATCGGGTATCCAAATCACTGCATACTTTCTTAGGACTAGGGTGCAGCCGCTTCAGGCTCGCAAGCATCCTCTCTGGAAATATGCCGGCGATAAGGACGTAGATCGGCTGTCGGTGAATTTGGAGGTCAAGGATTTAGAAAAACTTGTCCGAAAAATTTCATCTCTTAACAAAAAAGATGCTGTCCCTTCTTCTTGCCGTGTGACGCCATTCAGCGCCGCCAATCCACTTCCCGAGGTAATTTTTGTCTATTGTCCTGGTGTTGCTTTGCTATCTTTTTTGTAACTTTATTTCTGATATCCCTCCCTGTTTTATTTTGCACAGAATCATCCAGACCTTGTCTCGCTTCCTCCTCTTCCTGAAGGTGGAGAAGTCGAAGAAAGGGCCATTGTCACTGATGACAATCAAGAAGCTCCGTCTTTTGTGAATGAACCTGTGGATTCTCGAAAATCTGCGGGATCTTCCGAAGGCACTGCTTCGGCGTTATCTCCTCCTCCCGCTGTTTCTCCAAAAAGCAAAAGGAAAAGGAATGACGTCGAAGATTCCGGCACTTCCAAAGCCGAAGAAGTTGATCCTTCACGTCAGAAGGCAGCTTATGATCCTTATCTTGGATCCCTCGTCAGTTCGTAAGTCATTCTTATTTCTCCTCATTTCTGTACTCAAAATTTTTGTTTTGTCTTGCTTTTTATGCTGTCGATTTTTAATCGCAGTGATGACGAGGAAGAAGTACCAGCTCGTGATGTGGCTCCTCGAACGAGCGCGTCACATACTTTACTTGTTTCGGAGACGCTAGTTGAAGGAGAAGAATCCTCACCTCCTCAACAAAACGTCGTCATCACTACTCCGCCATCAAGCCCCCTTGCTCCTTCACCAAAAAGGGCAAGGATTGAAACGATTATTGAGCCTGCCCCTCAATTGGGTAGCTCTTCTACTCTGCTCTTGGATGATGTAAGTTTTTTTTTTTTACTTTCTTGCCGATATCTATATTTCCTCTATTTTGCTTTTTCACGCCTTCACTCTTTTTTCATACCGATGTTTCTCTTTCTTTGTTCTTCTTTGACAGCCCATGATCAAAGAGCTTATCCGCATCGGGTCCCAATTCATTGGGTACCGTGAGTATGCCAGCAAAACTGAAGGTGATAACTTTTTTTGTTGTTGTTGTTGTTTCTGACTTCTTGCTCCTATCGTTTGTCGCAATTTTTGACCTTTCTTTTTTATTTCGGCAGAGAAACTTGCAGAGGCCAACAAACGTGCCGAGGTACTTGCTCAAAAACTAGAGCAAAGTGAAGCGGCCCGTAAGAAAGCCGAACTTGTTGCTAGCAAAGCCAAAGCAGAGGCTGATGAAGCCAAAGCAAAAGCTGCTAGTGTCGAGAAACTGCAGAAGAAAATTGAAGATGCTGAAACTGCTTTAATCGAGCACAAAGCCGCACAAGCCACTCGTGAGCAAGGGATCCTCAAGCGCCTGAAATCGCAAAGTCGACGCATTCAGGGTAATGTTATCGGTCCCTTCTATTTTTTATGGGACCTGTTTTTTCTTGCTCTTGACCGATGTTGATTCCCTATTGCAGGTCAAACAAACCAAGAATTTGAGCTGGAGAATCCCGACAATGATCCTCTCCTTGACGCACTTTCTTATCTGGAGCTTCATGGATCCGAAATTCGTGAAGGCGTGGCGAATGCTGATGCGGGATTGTCGGCGCTGTTCCCCTACTTCTTCCCGAAGAAAGAGGAGCCCAAGACTTTCCTTGCCCTTGCCCAGAGCTTCAATTCATCAGAGGACCTTGGTTTGAAGATGCGCCAGAAAAACATGAAGATTGTCAAGCGAGAATCTTGTTGCCACTGTCGGCGACAATAACAAACTGTTGATTGGATGAAGGTTGGCGACACCGATCAGATAGAGCAGTCAAGATGGAGGTCGTTGATTAAGGCAGCCAAGCCCAACACGAAGAAAATCCTGGCCTATCTCGGGATCAAACCAGCTTCAACTCCTAGCTCATCAAGGCCGGAGGTCTAGTTGCATGCCTCTTTGTTTTTTGCTTTTTCTGTCTCTTTTTCCCCTGTCGCCAAATTAGCTGTGGCGACAATTATCCTGGTAGTCCTTTTGGAGAAACTTCTTTTGTAATGCCTATGTAAATTTGTCTAGAAATTAATGAAATTCCCTCTGGCATTATCATTGATCCTGGCGCTTTCTTTTCCAGTTAATATTTGACAACTATTCGACCAATCCTTGCTCTACCGATGCTTCACCTGCTTCTTCCTTCTCGAAGAAAATGCTAATCGACGATAACCCTCTCGAAGGTTCTTCAAGCAAACATTTGTCGGAAGATTTGCAAGAACTTCGACAACAGCTTCAATCCATGAAGAAACAAACTCTTGCGATGATGGAAAAATGTCGACAAGCGTCCGAGAGAGAGGAAACTGCTCTTCAACAGGCAAAGGAAGCCATCGCTGCGAAGGATGCCGCTGTTGCTGAAGCTGCTGAAGCTTCTTCTCGCGAGAATTATATGCTTCAGCTAATGACTGATGCCAGTTTGGACATGACAGGTATGTTTCCCGCTCGTAACCATATTGGATATTATTCTCCACCCTTCTTTGCTTGATTTTTTGTTTGATGTGTCAGGCTCGTTTCTGGATGTTGCTGCCGAAGACCAACGTGTTGAAGCTCGAACCACTGTTTTGCTGAGACTGGCTGCGCAACATGGGTCCAATTTTTGGGTTACTCCTGAGCGCAACCGCCAAATCGTCAGATTTCAAGATCGCGCGGCTCAAGTCCGCGATTTCCTTGACTTCTGTACGAAGACTTTATTCTTAGTTTATGGGACCATGTTCCCTCGGAACAAAATGCCAGAAACTCTTCCAGCTTTAATGGAGAAATTTCGAGATGCTCCTCGAATCCATGGCTTTGTGCGAGCTCAACTTTCTGCTGGCGCAAGATTTGCCATGATGATGATAAAAATTTGTCATCCAAAATTGCCCATAGATCAAATTGTTCCTACTTGTTTGGCGAAGATGGCAAAGAAAAAGAGAAATGTGGGCAAGATTGACGATTTGGTGACTCCTGTTGCCAAAGATATGATGGATGAACTTCTTCGGATGGATTCTGAGTTCTTCGTGAAGGGAAGCTATGCTGAACATAGTACTCGCCCTTCTACTGAGCGGATAACCATAGATCATGTGCTAGGTTTCCCTTGAAAACTTTTTCCTCTCCTTTGCTGTATTTCTATCATTGATACATTTTTGTGTATTTGTAAATACAATCTATATTGTCAAGCTGTGTTTTTGATCACTGAGCCCCCGAGCTTTTGGCTGGAGTCTATACTGTTTTTCTATCTTGGAGGTTTTCCCTCCTGTCATAATAAGATATCTCTGTTTTTTCATTGATGGGTTGGAAGCCCCCGAGTGTCGTGGTGTTACAGTTCTATATTTTTGTTGCGAGGTTCTTAGACCAAGGCAGTAAGTTTCTTTGGCGCATACACTATGTTTATGATTTTATTAGCTTCCGATATTTGGCGAGGTATTTAGTGTACCAAGGCGAAATATTTTGGTAAGTCTAATATGTCTATATTGTACGTATTTTGAAACTTGAAGGCATTGAGCCCCCGAGCGTGTCGAAAAATAAGAAATATATCTCCACTGTCTTTATTATATTGCAGCACCGCGAGCCCGCCTCATTAAAAACCTTTCCGGCCCCACTCGGTGCCCCGAAAAGGAAAAGAGTGCGTCTGAAAACTCGCGGGCGTTTCAGTACATTGTATTTTTACAGAGAAGGACTATATTTCAACTCTAGGCGTAGAACCGCCTAAGCTGTGCTACGTTCCAGGGGTTTTTCTCGGGAACCCCTGTCTTCTTGTCCTTTATCCTGTACGCTCCTCCTTCAATTACTTCCGTTATGACGTAGGGGCCAAGCCATGGCGACTCGAGTTTTTCAGTGCGCTCTTGATTGAGTCGCAAAACTAAGTCTCCGACTTGAAAGGATCTTGGTCTCAAACGTCGACTGTGGTAATTTTTCAGATCCTGCTGATATTTGGTTACCCTTGATAATACTTCGTCTCGAGCTTCGTCAAGTGCGTCGACGTCGTCTTCCAATGCTTTCCTGGAAGCATCTTCATTATACTCTGTGACTCTGGGGGAGTCGTGCTCTATTTCTATTGGTAGTACTGCCTCTGCTCCATGGACAAGGAAAAACGGGGTCTCCTGTGTCGCTGTATTTGGTGTTGTTCGGATGCTCCATAACACACTTGGTAGTTCTTCTGGCCAGGTATGTCGAGCTTTTTCCAGTGGTCCTAATAGGCGTTTCTTGATGCCATTGCAGATGATGCCATTGGCTTTCTCGACTTGACCATTGGTTTGAGGATGTGCAACTGACGCGAAGTGCAATTTGATGCCTACCTCTGCACAGTACGCCTTGAACTCCTTTGACGTGAAGTTGCTGCCATTGTCTGTGACAATGCTATGAGGTACTCCAAATCGAAAAACGATGTCCTTCACGAATTTTATTGCTGATGCTGCATCTGGTGAATTTATCGGCTTTGCTTCTATCCACTTGGTGAATTTGTCGACAGCAACCAGCAAGTACTCATATCCTCCTGGCGAAGCTTTGTGTAACTTACCCACCATATCAAGTCCCCATTGGGCAAAGGGCCATGACAATGGTATTGGTGTTAATTCCGCCGCTGGAGAGTGAGGTTTGGCGGCGAATCTCTGACACGCGTCGCAAGTTCTTACTATTTCCTTGGCATCCTCAATTGCTGTCAACCAATAGAATCCTGCCCGAAAAACTTTGGCTGCAATAGCTCGACTACTTGCGTGATGGCCACATATTCCTTCGTGTACATCCTTCAGAATTATTCTTCCTTCTTCGGGTGTGACACACCTTTGCAGGACGCCTGAAATACTTCGCTTGTATAATTCCCCTTTGATCACTGTGAAAGCTTTGGATCGTCGAATAACTCGCCTTGCCTCCACTGGATCATCTGGTATTTCTTTCCTGAGGATGTATGATATATATGCTTGCATCCAAGGAATTTGTACCATCATCACAAGCTCTTGGTCCTCTTCATCCTCCGTGGTTTCTTTGAGGGGCGTCGGAGTTTTCTCTTCTTTTGCTTTTTTCTGCACCTTTTTTGGCTTCGTGGATCTCTCCGCTATTTCTTCCCAAAATACTCCTGGCGGGATTGGGAGGCACTGCGACCCGATGTTTGCGAGAACGTCGGCTTCATCATTGCTCAATCGGCTGATGTGGTTTACTTCGCATCCATCAAACAGCTTCTCGAGCTCATTGTACACCTCCTTGTATGCCATCATGCTATCATTGACTGCGTCACATTGGTTCATAACTTGCTGGGCCACCAATTGTGAGTCGCCAAAGATTTTTAGTCGAGTTGCACCGCAAGCTTTCGCCATCTTCATCCCGTGTATGAGGGCTTCATATTCTTCTTCATTGTTAGATGCGTTAGGGAACGTCATCCGAAGGACGTATTTCAACTTGTCGCCTTCAGGTGATATAAGTACTACTCCTGCGCCAGCTCCTTCTACTCTCTTGGACCCATCGAAGTTCATGGTCCAGGTTCTCGACAAATCTGGGGGTCCCGTGTTTTGTAGCTCCATCCACTCTGCAATGAAATCTGGCAGAACTTGCGACTTGATTGCCTTTCTTTTTTCATACGTGATGTCCCGAGGGGAAAGTTCTATTCCCCAAAGGGAGGCACGCCCTGTAGCTTCTGGATTGTTCAGTATATTTGAGAGAGGTGCTTCATTAACTACTATTATCGGGTGTGCCGAAAAATAGTGGCGCAACTTCCTTGCCGTTGCAATTACTCCATATGCTAGCTTTTGGTACTGCGGGTACCGCTGTTTGGAAGGCGACAGAACTTCACTGATGAAATATACTGGCCTTTGCACTCCATGGAGTTTTCCTTCCTCTTCTCTTTCAACGACTAACACCGTGCTAACCACTTGGGGCGTGGCTGCAATATACAGCAGGAGCGGTTCCTTTTCCTTCGGCGCCACTAAAATTGGTGGTGTCGAGATTGTGCGTTTCAAATCCTCGAAAGCTCTGTCGGCCTCTTCGTTCCACTGGAATTTATCTCCTTGCTTTATCAGTGCGTAAAATGGTAACGCTTTTTCCCCCAGCCTGGCTACGAATCTTCTCAAAGCTGCGACTCGCCCAGTTAACTGCTGTATTTCTTTCAACTTTGTTGGCTTCCTCATTGTGACGATAGCTTGTATTTTGTCGGGATTTGCTTCAATCCCTCTTGCTGAAACTAGAAACCCCAGAAGTTCTCCTGCTGGGACGCCAAAGGAACACTTCGTCGGGTTCAGCTTGAGGCAAAATTTGTTGAGGTTGTCAAAGGTTTCCTTGAGATCCTCGATCAGCATTGCCCCCTTTTTTGACGTTATGACGACATCGTCGATGTATACTTGCACGTTTTTCCCAATCTGTGTCGCCAAACACTTCTGCATCATCCTCTGATATGTTGCTCCCGCGTTTTTTAAACCAAAAGGCATTGTTCTGTAGCAAAACACTCCGTAAGGTGTTATGAACGCTGTTTTGGCCTCATCGTCTTCTTTTAGTCTGATCTGGTTATAACCAGAGTATGCATCCAAGAAGGAAAGACGTTCACATCCTGCCGTGGAGTCGATGATTTGATCGATCCTTGGGAGGGGAAAGTGATCCTTAGGACAATGTTTATTGAGACACGTAAAGTCGACGCACATGCGAAGGACTATCGTGTGTTTCTTCGGCACCATCACTGGGTTAGCTACTGATACGTCCAAAACGTATCTACTTTCCCGAACACTTTTGCTATTGTTTTGCCTCTAATTTGTGTGTTTTGGATGCAACTAACACGGACTAACGCTGTTTTCAGCAGAACTGCTCTGGTGTCTCGTTTTTGTGCAGAAATCCAACTTTCGGGAAAAACCTCGGAATTTATGCAGAAGGCCCTATTTTCCCAGGAAACTAACGGAGCCAGAAGGACAATTGAGGTGGAGGCCCGAGGGCCCCACACCATAGGGCGGCGCGGCCCAGGGGGGGCCCGCGCGGCCCTGTGGTGTGGCCCCCTCGGCCGGCCTCCGACGCCCTCCTTCGGACTATTTATCGGCCTCGACCTAAAAACGCACGGGGAGAAGTCGAAGTCGCCAGAAACCCTCCAGAACGCCGCCACATCGCGAAACTCCGTCGCGGGAGCCAGAAGTCTCCATTCTGGCACTCACGGAAGGGGAATTGGAGGAGATCATCGCCGCCATCACCGCCAACGCCTCTACATCAACCAGCCATGTTTCCCCCATCCATGTGTGAGTAATTCCCCCGCTGTAGGCCGAAGGGGATGGTAGGGATTGGATGAGATTGGTCATGTAATAGCATAAGATTGTTAGGGCATAGTGCCTAGTGTCCGTAGTTGGTACTTTGATGATATTGTTGCAACTTGTTATGCTTAATGCTTGTCACTAGGGCCCGAGTGCCATGATCTCAGATCTGAACATGTTATTGCTTCATCAAGATATTCATTGTTTATGGTCTTACCTATAAGTTGTATACACATGTCGCTGTCCGGAACCGATGGCCCCGAAGTGACAGAAATCGGGACAACCGGAGGGAATGGTAGCGATGTGAGGATCACATGTGTTCACAGAGTGTTAATGCTTTGCTCCGATACTCTATTAAAAGGAGTACCTTAATATCCAGTAGTTTCCCTTGAGGCCCGGCTGCCACCGGCTGGTAGGACAAAAGATGTTGTGCAAGTTTCTCATTGCGAGCACGCACGACTATATATGGAACACATGCCTATTGATTGCTTTGTACTTGGACACTGTTTTATTATTATCTGCAAATGCCCTGCTATGATTGTTACATGAGTTTCTCTCATCCATGCAACGCCCGTCATCCGTCCCCGTGCCTACAGTATTTTAATCCTGCTGTTTACTAAAATCACTACTGCTGTCTCTCATACTCGCTACTCGTTATTTCACTACTCACATCGCTATAAACCTGTTACTACTGATAAACCCTTGCGAGCAAGTCTATTTCCAGGTGCAACTGAATTGACAACTCCGTTGTTAAGGCTTCCAAGTGTTCTTTGTCTCCCCTTGTGTTGAATCAATAAATTGGGTTTTACTTCCCTCGAAGACTGTTGCGATCCCCTATACTTGTGGGTCATCAAGACTATTTTCTGGCGCCGTTGCCGGGGAGCATAGCTTTATTTGGAAGTTCACTTGGATTAATATTGTTCGCTGCAAATTCTCCATTATGGGTAAACCTCGCGATACTAAGATCGCCATATTACCATCCACTACAAGAAAAGGTACAATTCTGAATACCTCTCTTTGCTCTTGATTCACCATCTCGTGATTGATAAACTTGTTTCACCGCCACATGCTTCGCATGCGGGTACATCTGCTGAATCTGAACACTCTCATAATATTGATAATGTTTCTGCTGTGCTTGATGATAGTGGTTCATTGGGATCTTTTCTAGATGCTACAATTGCTAGGTCTAGACAAATTGAAAATACTGAAACTCCTAATGCTACTACACCTGTTAGTTCACCTGAACTTGGTTATTTTAGTGATGATCCTGAGGAAGATTATGTGGAGCTTAATGATGATTTTATTGAAAAATGCAATGCTACTACTGATGCAAGAAAAATTAAAAAGTTGCTTGCGTAACATGCCGTTAGATATAAACTGTCTCTGATCCTAAGTTTGCCACATCTCCTATAAACATTAGGGATAAAGATTATGATTTTTCTCTTGATCTATCTCATATAGCTATTGTTGAGAAAACACCCTTTTGTGGTACTGAAAAAGAAAGTGCTGTTGAACACATGACCGAGCTATCTACTCTTAGTAGCTTGTTTTCTGATGATGTTAAGATGCGTACTTACTTTGTTGCTAAAATATTTCCATTCTCATTAAAGGATGACGCTAAAACTTGGTATAATAATTTGCCACCTAATTCTATTAAAAGTCCGAAAGAATTGCTTGATGTTTTCTTCCGCAAATACTTTCTGCTAGTGCTCAAAATATTGCTTTGCAGAGAATATATAATTTTAATCATGGAGATGAAGAGAAATTGCCTGAGGCTTGGTCGAGATTCTGCTCTCTTATTAGAGCTCGACCTGAGCATGATTTGGAAAAGCATGATTTACTTGATATATTTTATAGTGGACTAACCATTGAGTCTAGGGCATACCTGGATAGTTGTGCTGGTTGTGTTTTCAGAAAAGAACCTCCAGACGACGCTCGAAGAATTATTGGCTAAAATAAGCCGGAATCATGATGATTGGACTACGCTGAACCGACTCCAACTCCAATATTGAAGAAGCGGGGTTTAATTAAATTGAATGATGAAGATATGAGGGAAGCCAAGAAGTCTCTCAAGGAGAAAGGTATTAAATCTGAAGATGTGAAGAATCTACCTCCTATTGAAGATATATGTGAGATAATTCCCCTTTATCCATGATTGATGTAAACTTCATTCAACGATTTTCTAGGGTAGATATTCCGTATTCGAAACCTCCTGCACAATGCTTAGATGAGTTTGATAATTATATTGTTAAGCAAGAAAATTTTAATATGAGAGTAGAGAATCATTTAATGGAAAATTCTCAAGCTATTAGTGAATTGCATGATATTGTGGAGAGAACCTCCAATGATGTTAAGATGCTTGTTAAACATTTTCAAATGATCCAAACTCAAATTGATCAACTCACTAAAGTGCAAAATGACTTGTTAGGGAATAATTCTAAAGAGAAACATGCTTATGAAGTAACAACTAGAGGTGGTGTCTCTACCCAGGATCCTCTATATCCCGAAGGGCATCCCAAAAGAGTTGAACAAGATTCTCAACGCATTGAACCTAGTGCTCATTCTAGGAAGAAAAAGAAGAAGAAACATAAAAATGTTGTAGAATCCTCTCGAACTCGTTAATGATCCTAATAGTATTTCTATTTCTGATGCTGAAACCGAAAGTGGTAATGAACATGATAATGATAATGATAATGACAAGAATGATACTCGATAAAGAAGAGGTTGAAGAAGAACCTGAAAAGCATGCTAAAAATAAAAAGTACACTAAAGAAGATTTTATTGCTGAGAAACATGGTAATGAAAGAGAACCTTGGGTGCAAAAGCAAATGCCTTTTCCTGCTAAGAAATTAAAATCAAAGGAAGAAGAACACTATAATAAATTTTGCGATTGGATGAAACCTTTATTCTTGCAAATCCCTTTGATCGATGCTATTAAATTGCCACCTTATTCAAAGTATGTGAAAGATATTGTTACTAACAAAAGGAAAATCCCCAATGAGGAAATTTCCACTATGCTTGCTAATTACTCTTTCAATGGCAAAGTTCCGAAGAAGTTGGGCGACCCAGGTATACCTACTATTCCTTGTTCTATTAAGAATAATTATGTTAAAACTGCTCTATGTGATTTGGGAGCTGGTGTTAGTGTTATGCCTTTTTCTCTTTATAAGAGACTTTACTTAGATAAGTTGATACCTACTGATATATCTTTGCAAATGGCTGATAAATCTACTGCTATTCCTGTTGGTATATGTGAGAATGTTCCCTGTTCAAGTTACTACTAACTGCTTAATATTAACTGATTTTGTTGTGTTGGAAATGCCTGAAGATGATAATATGTCTATTATTCTTGGGAGACCTTTTCTTAACACCGCAGGGGCTGTTATTGATTGCAATAAAGGAAAGGTTACTTTCAATGTTGATGATAGGGAGCATACCATTTATTTCCCCAAGAAGATTGATAAAGTATGTGGAGTCAATACTATTTCTAATGTGAGAACTATCAAAGTGGGAACTATTGATTGTCCTATATATGAGCCTAAGGAAGAATATCAAACTCTCGTGATTGGATCCATATCAATACAATTCAAGGTAACATGATTGATTTGAGGTTTATTTCTTCTTATGCTATGTAAAATTTATTTGGTGGCAAGACTTGATCAACCTTGTTAACAAATACTTTTTGTATGCATAGAGAGGGTAAACAACATCTCTTTCTTCCTCCACTTGCTCTAGTTGCTGTAGCACTTTTAATTTGCAAAGTTCTTTAGTTATTTGAAGATTTCGAAATTTTTCCTGGCCAGTAATAATAAACTAAATACCCAAAAATGTGCGTTTTTCAAAGTTTTCAAAAATTCACAAAAATTATACCGTTGGTCCTATTTTTCGACGAGGCATCTGGGAACACCAGAGGATGACCTGTGGGGCACCAGAGGGCGCCAGACCACAGGCCGGCGCGGCCAAGGAGGTGGCCGCGCCACCATGTGGTGTGGGCCCCCTCTGCCCCACTTTGTCATCTCTTTCGCCCGTAACAGTCTCTCTCCCGAAAAACTCGTACCAAGTTCCTCTCACTCGCGTTTTTGCTCCAGAGCTCCGGATTTTTCGATCTCTTTGCTCAGCCCAGATTTCTGTCTGAAATTTGGCACATTTGCTCTTCGGTATGTGACTCCTCCACCCATCCAAGTAGAATTTCGTTTGGTTGAGTATATCTTGAATATTTTGCTGCTGTAGGTAACATGTTTAGTGAGCTTGCATGCTTGTTCTAAGTGGTAGAAACTAGTTTTGATGCATGATTAGTACTCTAGCAAGTTCCTATGGTAGTTTCCCTCAATTATATGTCACCAAATCAAATTTCTATATTGGTTGTTGAAATTTCAGAAAATGGAGTGGAATAGATATCACTTGAACCAGCAAGAATTGGAAGTCCAACAAGTTATGACAGTCAATCGTGAAGAGGGAGTTTACCCCTCTTACTACCCGTGCGCGGATTTCATGAGAAGCGCGGGGATATTTGAAGATGTTCAAACTCTAATTTCTCGTGCAGGGCTGAGTGACTTTGTTGAAGGAGAGCCAAGACAATATGTGAAATTAACTATGTCTTTTGTGCAGGACTTCAAGTTCAATTGGTCGCGATCTAACCCCACGGTCCAAGATAAAATTTACAATAAAGCTGTCAACTTGCCATTTAGTGCTTTCTCAGGCAGCAATTAGAGTACCGCAATGGGGATCATGTGAGAAGATAAAGGGATCGCCGCAAGAACTCTCGGATCTCTACAAGATGATTTGCGATGGAAGGAGTTTCTCAAGTGAAAGTGGTAAAATCACTAGTATTCAACTCCCGGCTATCCGCTACTTTGCCTATTTTATTACCAAGTGCGTTCTCGCTAAAAGGATTGGTGGTAAACTTTCTATCCCGGATTTGGCTTTTCTAGCTGCAGCCTTTGCCAAAATAGTAGGTCTTATAATTTGGGGGCATTAATAGCTTATAGACTTGCTACTAACCGTGAGAAAGGTGGAATTTGTGGAGGTCTCATCGCCTCTCGTTTACTAGCTTTTCATAATGTAGAACCTCATCATTTTGATATTCCGTTCCCCATAGAAAAACTTGACATAGCCTCTATGATTAAACATGAATTTATTTCAGATTCCTCCAACTTGGGTAACCTGTATTATAAGATAATATTTTATAAGAAAGTTTGGAGAATAACTAAGAAAACTGAGAAACTAGTAAGATTGCCTGCGCCTGTTCTGTCTAACCTTGATTCCAGGGGAGATTGGTCGGTCACAGAAGGTGCACTGGATGCACATATAGAGAGAGGAGGCCATCATGCAAGAGACGACATAGAGGTCGAGGAGCACCTCGACTCATCATCCGATGCAGCAAGTTCCTCACATCAACATGGTGGATATGCGGAGCCTCCACGCTTTTCTTCTGCACAGGAGCTTTACTATGACTACTCCATGGACTACCCACCGGCGAGGAACAACGACCCTCGTTGGGGTTGAACTCCACTTAGGCCAAAAGCCTAAGCTTGGGGGGAGGTATACCGGCATCACTCATTCTTTGCATATTATGGTTGCTGGATACTTGCACATACTTGTTTTGTTCGTTTGAGTGGTTTTCTAATGAGAGGAAGATGATATTTGGGGAAGTGCTGCCTGAAAACAGATTCTGGAACGTTACCATAAAAATTCTCAAAAATAGCCAGAGCGTCATTTTGAGCTGCCCATTTTTGTGCAGGTTCCCCAGGTTGTTATCTAACTTTCATTAGTTGAACACTTTTCGATCTGAGCAACGTAAGATTTTTGTAAAAATAGATTTCTGTACTGCTGTCAGGTTTTGGCAGATTTCTGTCATCCTGCTGTTATGTGTTTCTTTTAGTTTGCTATTTCTTGTTCTTGCTTTGTTTCTTTCCCAAAACACAAAAAGACCAAAAATATTTCTGTTGTTTCTCTTCACCATTTGTTTGCTTTGGTTTCTTGCATTTGTTTCACTTTATTTGTTATTTCTAGTTTGCTATAAGAAAACCCAAAAAGATTTTGCTTTGTTTGTTTGTTTCCCTTTGTTCTTGTTTGCAATTTGAAAACACTAAAAATATTTGCTGTTCTTCTTTGGTTTGTAAAGTTCTTTATGAGTTCAATGGTCTTTGGTGGCTGGAGTGTGGTTTTCATTTCATATTATCCAAGCTGCACAAGTGAAAAGGCAATAATGACGATCTACGACAATCTGATTGTGGTGAGAGGCTGGTATGAACTCTATTTGTTTTCATTTTTGTACATATACTCATCCATGTGAGCATGCTTAGTTGGTTCATGTGAGGTATATGTTATTTGAGAAAGTCTAGTAGTTTATGATCTCTCACGATTAGCTCCAAATCTATTAATATGAGTAGCATGTCATGGATGTTTGCTTGCATTGTTTTATTCATAAGTAAGTATGGCATTGTGGTATCCTCCTCTGAATAATTCATTTATATCGACTTGGCACATGCTCACGCATGCATATGACTGAACAAAAAGTCAATTAAGCCTCGATGATTTATATTGCTTTAGAGTTCTTGTATCACTTTTATGCCTCTGTTAATTTATTTTGCCGCAAGCATGATTATGACAGTTACTGCTCTCTTGATTTGTCGCTCCCTAGTCTATTGCTAGCCTTCACTTGTACTGAGCGGGAACGCTGCTCGTGCTTCCAAACACCTGAAAACCAAGTTATTCCAGAGTGTCCACCATAAATACCTATGCATGGCATTTCAAACCATTCCAAGTAAATTCTCATGCGCTACCTTTAAAACCTTCAAAATGCTTCTCAATTTGTGTTTATGTTTCATAGCTCATGAGGAAGTATGTGGTGTTTAGCTTTCAACCTTGTCATTTACTTTTGACGGACTCTCATATGGACTAGTGCCACATCCGCTTATCCAATAATTTTGCAAAAAGAGCTGGCAATGGGATTCCCAGTCCCGAATTAATTAACTTAAATAGACACTCCTCCATGGTTTGTGACTGTTGGACGGCACCCGAAGGATTCGGTTAGCCATGGCTTGTGTAAGCAAAGGTTGGGGGGAGTGTCATCATCATAATAAAACCAAAATAAAAAGGCACTCCTTCATGGTATGAGATTGTTGGCAGGCACCCGAGGATTCGGTTAGCCATGGTTTGTGAAAGAATGGTTGGAAGGAGTGCCAAATAAATATGCAATAATTCATGGGAGCCGCTCTTGAAAGTCCGGTTGGCGAGGTAGTTAGTGTACCCATTACCATTCGTTGACAACAACAAACACTTCTCAAAATAATTTTACTCCTGTCTTTATAAAAATAAAAAAGCTGTAGCGCATGTTAATCCCTGCTTCCCTCTGCGAAGGGTCAATCTTTTACTTTTATGTTGTGTCTCCATTATTTCTTTGAGCACTATCTTGAGAGCACAACTGTCATTCTTAGTATAATATGCTTGTCTCAAAATATGATTGATTGTGGTATAACTTTGATGCATTTATCTTTTGACAATCACTACTTCTAGTCTTTCTATGAACTCCAGAGGTGCCCGGGCATTTATGTTTTGCCAATCAAATACAAAAAGCGAGATACCACTTTATCATACTCTCTTATGAACATTACAATTTTGCTTATACACATGATTCATGATGCTTCTTATTAATTGTTGGTACCTCTCCATGATTGACATAGCTGTTAGATGATCTTATTTGCATATATCTCATTATGAACTGCTCGAGTATTAGCCATAGCATGAGAATATATACATCATATGAGCAAATGTGTTCGTGAAAGTTCTTTTATCGCTCGCTTGTTAACTGAATTGCTTGAGGACAAGCAATAAGCTAAGCTTGGGGGAGTTGATACGTCCAAAACGTATCTACTTTCCCGAACACTTTTGCTCTTGTTTTGCCTCTAATTTGTGGGGGTTGGATGCAACTAACACGGACTAACGCTGTTTCAGCAGAACCGCTCGTGTCTCGTTTTTGTGCAGAAATCCAACTTTCGGGAAAAACCTCGGAATTTATGCGTAAGGCCCTATTTTCCCAGGAAACTAACGGAGCCAGAAGGACAATTGAGGTGGAGGCCCGAGGGCCCCACACCATAGGGCGGCGCGGCCCAGGGGGGGCCCGCGCGGCCCTGTGGTGTGGCCCCCTCGGCCGGCCTCCGATGCCCTCCTTCGGACTATTTATCGGCCTCGACCTAAAAACGCACGGGGAGAAGTCGAAGTCGCCAGAAACCCTCCAGAACGCCGCCACATCGCGAAACTCCGTCGCGGGAGCCAGAAGTCTCCGTTCTGGCACTCCGCCGGGATGGGGAATTGGAGGAGATCATCGCCGCCATCACCGCCAACGCCTCTACATCAACCAGCCATGTTTCCCCCATCCATGTGTGAGTAATTCCCCCGCTGTAGGCCGAAGGGGATGGTAGGGATTGGATGAGATTGGTCATGTAATAGCATAAGATTATTAGGGCATAGTGCCTAGTGTCCGTAGTTGGTACTTTGATGATATTGTTGCAACTTGTTATGCTTAATGCTTGTCACTAGGGCCTGAGTGCCATGATCTCAGATCTGAACATGTTATTGCTTCATCAAGATATTCATTGTTTATGGTCTTACCTATAAGTTGTATACACATGTCGCTGTCCGGAACCGATGGCCCCGAAGTGACAGAAATCGGGACAACCGGAGGGAATGGTAGTGATGTGAGGATCACATGTGTTCACAGAGTGTTAATGCTCCGGTACTCTATTAAAAGGAGTACCTTAATATCCAGTAGTTTCCCTTGAGGCCCGGCTGCCACCGGCTGGTAGGACAAAAGATGTTGTGCAAGTTTCTCATTGCGAGCACGCACGACTATATATGGAACACATGCCTATTGATTGCTTTGTACTTGGACACCGTTTTATTATTATCTGCAAATGCCCTGCTATGATTGTTACATGAGTTTCTCTCATCCATGCAACGCCCGTCATCCGTCCCCGTGCCTACAGTATTTTAATCCTGCTGTTTACTAAAATCACTACTGCTGTCTCTCGTTACTCGTCATCGTTATTTCACTACCGCTATCGCTATAAACCTGTTACTACTGATAAACCCTTGCGAGCAAGTCTGTTTCCAGGTGCAACTGAATTGACAACTCCGTTGTTAAGGCTTCCAAGTGTTCTTTGTCTCCCCTTGTGTCGAATCAATAAATTGGGTTTTACTTCCCTCGAAGACTGTTGCGATCCCCTATACTTCTGGGTCATCAGCTACCCATGTGGCTTCTGTAGATATCTCTTTGATAATACCAGCATCCTTAAGTCGATTTACTTCTGATAGCATAGCTTTGCGGTTTGGTTCCGAAAAACGCCGCAGAGGTTGTTTGATTGGTCTCGCTAATGGATCCAAGTTTAGGTGGTGCTCGGCAAGTTCCCTGGGTACTCCTGGCATGTCAGCTGGACACCATGCGAAGATTTTCCAGTTCTCACGGAGGAACTCGACGAGCGCGCTTTCCTATGCGAGGTCCATGTCGTTTGCGATGGATGTCGTCTTTTTCGGGTCTGTCGGGTGAATCTGCACCTCCTTAGAATTTTTCTCGGTGTTGAAAGTTGATTCTTTGTTTGGCCTTCCAACGTCTGGCAGCACGTCATAGTCAGTCATACTCCTTGACGCCAGATACTCAGCTTGCATCCCGAAAGTTTCTGATATCCGGTGAAAATCTTTATTGCATTTATCGGCTAAGGCGAAGCTTCCTTTGACTGTGATTGGTCCCTTTGGTCCAGGCAACTTCCACAACAGGTATGTATAATGTGGCACCGCCATAAATCTAGCATATGCTGGTCGTCCCAACAGAGCGTGATATTGCGACGGAAAATCCACGAATTCAAATTCCAGCCTCTCGATTCTATAATTCTCTCGGGTTCCAAACTGAACGTCGAGATTGATCTTCCCCAATGGATAACTTGGTTTCTCCGGTGTGATACCGTGGAACCTTGTGTCTGTTGGCTTCAAGTTTGCTAAGGATATGTTCATCTTCCTCAATGTATCTGCATACATAAGGTTTAAGCTGCTGCCGCCGTCTATGAACACTCGAGAGACATCAAATCCCGCAATAACTGCTGGCAAAATAAGTGCTGACTGCCCTGGTCGAGGAACTTGCTGCGGATGATCTGCTATGGTGAAGCCAATATCTTGCCCTGACCAATTAAGATACTCGACAGTTGGTGGAGGCATTTTTTCTGCCATAAACACCTGTCGTGAGATTACTTTCTGAGCTCTATTGGATGGCATTCCCTTCTGAATCATCGACACTGCTCCGTTAGAGTTAGGATCAACATAAGGTGGAGGTGGAGGTGCTGCCGCTATTCTGAGCTGATGTCGATTGTCTTCTGTAATCGCGGGAGGTGGTGGCAGGTGAATCTCGCTCCTGGGTTCTCGACGATTTCTCTGTGCTGCCCGGGCGTTAGCGTGCTCTGCATACCTTAGCATTGCCTGGAAATTGCGACAGTCTTTCTGCAGGTGCCCTGACTGTCTTTTTCCATTGCTGTCGAGGAAAAAGTGCATCTGACACGGCCCATTCATCATTTCTTCGGGGGAAACGAAAGGCCTCGGGAACCTAGGCCCTCTATTTTGCCTGTTGTTGCGAGAATCGTCCCTGTTATCGCCTCGCTGCTCACTGCTTCTCTGATAATCATCTCTGTTGTTTCCTCCTGTGTTTGCCCGAAAACCTGCCGAAATTTGTCCTGGAGCGTCATAGTTCGGGTACTGCCGAGGAAATCGTCGCCTCGGTTGATAATTTCGACCACGATCCTCCTCTGGTGACCTGTGCCTTTTGTTGTGGACAGCATCTTCTCCATCTGCCCATCTGTTTGCTATTTCCATTAACGCGGATACTGTCTTTGGGTTGGTCCTTCCCAAGTCCTCGACGAAATCTCCACGCCTGATTCCTGCGACAAACGCATCTATCGCTCTCTCGTCAGATATATTTTCTGCCGAGTTTTTGATGATGTTCCACCTTTGGATGTATTTTCTCATTGGCTCATCTGGCTTTTGTCGACATGCTCTCAACTCCTCCAACGACGCAGGTTTCTTGCATGTGGACCGGAAGTTCTTGACAAACACATCCTCGAAGCTTTCCCAGCTGTCGATAGATCCTGGGGTAAGTTTCTTTATCCAAGATCGTGCGGCTCCACTCAGATGCACCTGGATGCTTTGCATAGCTGTTGCTCTGGTTCCTCCTGTGAGCTTTACTGTCTCGAGATAATCAACTAGCCAATCATCTGGATCTTGAAGGCCGTCGAATTTCTTGAAGTTGTCGGGTAACTTGAATCCTGAAGGAACTCGAGTTTTTCGGACTCTCCACGTGAAGCATGGCAAACCGCACATATCTTCGTCGTTAAGCTCCGGGGATTGCCGATGTTCCCTTCTGCTTTGCCGCGCTCTGTCGACCCTTGCTTGTGCTGTCGTGTCTCTTGCTCCGCTTGGTCCTTCAGGGGCTGCCGCTGTTGCTGCTGCAGGTTGTGGACTATTTTGCCTTGCCGCTCCTTCGGGAGGCGTTGATACAAATGCTGTCCCCATAGCTCCAACTCCTGCTACCGCCATATTGTATAGTGTTTCCCTTGGATCGCCTGGAGGTGGTTTAGATGCGAGGATAAAAGCGTGTGTCGCCATATACCCAGCCTCTGGTGTCTTAGGGATGATATTTCCTCTTATATCTATCGACATAAAAGACATGTCGAGGTTTTGGACCAAGTGCTCTCTTTCTGCTCCGGGTATGTGTTGTAACCTTGATCTTGCTCTGTTCCGAGCCTCCCTGTGGCTATCACCCGAAGTTCTAGATTGTCGACTCAGATCTGCCCTTCTCCTGCTGGATGCAGAAGCTGCCTCCTTTCTTCTGTTTAACTCAGCTGTCTGTTTTTCCAGTTCTCTTGCAGCTCGTGCGAGCCTATATTGATATGCTTGCAATTCCTCTGGCGTAGCTGTGGTGGCCATTGGTTCCGAGCCGTCCATAGCTCTCGCGGCCCTATCCCACGCTGCTTGCGAGAGTTGAACTCTGTCTCGCGGCTGTGGCCCGACGTATTTATTGCCCAGGCCTCGTCGCAGATCGGAGGGATCGACGTATGGATTTCCCAGATCGTCGAAAGCCTCAGATGTTTCCTCTTGATCTTCAATGGCATAAATCTGATGATATTTTGTATTCAGATCTATGTTGGGTTTGGTGACACCATCGTTGAGATTGATGAAGACCTTGCCCACTGTAATAGATTTTTCGATGAAGTCATAACTGTCGACATCGCTTGAGCCATCGCTTATATATGAGTCCGCAGATGACTCAAACGACATGTCGCTGAAGATCTTGGCGAGTTTCTCTCTTGCCCTGGTGCTGATGTAGCGTGTCGACGAAGTTTCTTCTTCTCCTGATTCGGTTGACGATGTATAGCTTGAAAAATCAGAATCGACCGCCGACGATCCCGACGAAATTGGAATTTCGACACGATACGATCCTTCCTTCTCGACGCGAAAGCGAAACCTTCCGAACGTCATCTCCATAGGCTCCTCCAGATACGCATATGCATCCAAACGGGAGGGTGGGTGAGGAACAAAATCGACAGGACCAGCAGCGATCTGTTTACCTCGATCCATTGCGTTGCTTGCAGTTGATGATGTCGAAGATCTTGAACGTGCCATCGAGATCAGATCCTTACGCCTCTAGTTCCCACAGACGGCGCCAATTGACAAGGTATTAACTTGTCAATGCCTATGGATTGTAGGCTAGGGTTTAGTTGGAAGTAGAGGGCAAGTAGGTCTCGAAGGTTTCAGCCGAAAAGTACTCGACGATTATGAAAACTAGGGTTTGTAAACAATGATTCGATGATCTCTGTGTCCCTCGACTCCCCCTTATATAGGAGGCGGAGCCGAGGGATTCGTGTAATACAAGTTACATAGTCCGGGAAGGTTTCTAACTCATCCCGCAAGATTACAAATAACACTTCCTATTACAATTCTATCTTTCCTTAAATACATCTTGGGCTCCCGAATCTTCTTATTCTTCGGGTAGTAGGCCTTCAGTAAACCCCGGGTACTATCTTCGGCAGGCCCATTTGGGATGCCTATGTCACCAGCCGTATGGGCAGCCCAACCAGAGAGATGTTTGCGCATTGTCCGCTTCTTATTATTCCATCTCAAAATTGGAGTGCTGCCCCCGACCGGTCTCTCCCAAACCTTCTTAACCATATCATGAAATCCCTCTCGATGTAGCCAGCCAAGTTCAAATTTGAACGGCCATTTACAAACAGGACGGGGATTCCCAGTAGTTAGGAGGATGGGAGCATGGTCAGACAGTTTTTCAATACGTTCTAGTGCACGGACTGACACCATAGGGTATTTATTTTCCCATTCGGTGTCCATCAACACGCGATCTAGTTCTCGTATGTGGGTTCAGGCAAGCTGTTGGCCCAAGTAAACTGTCGACCGGACATAAACACCTCTCTTAAATCAAGGCTATCAATGACAGCGTTGAACAAGAAAGGCCAATGTCCATCGAAACGCCCTTTACTTTTCTCATGAGGAAATCTCAACAAATTAAAATCGCCTCCGATTAAAATCGGATAAGGATTATCTTTTGTAAGATTTACCAACTCACGTAAAAAGTCAGCCTTAAAAGCATCCTGGGCGGCACCATATACAACAACCAGACTCCACGTGAAACCGTCTGCTTTATTCTGAATGTCGAGCTTAATGTGATACTCTCCATCAGAACTAGCTAAGACAGTCATGGTGTCTATACGGACGCCAAGTAAAATGCCACCGGACCTACCACGAGGCGGGCGAGAAAACCACTGAAAGTTAATCCCGCCTGACAGTCGGTCGAGAAAACTTTGTGTGAAATTTCGCCTACCCGTCTCCGATATAGCAATGAAATCTAAATCATAATCTCTACAACCATCGGCTATGTGGGAATGCTTAGCCAAGTCACCAAGACCTATGCTATTCCGAAACATGCCATTCATCGAGAAACTATTTTAGATTTAGTATTCTTGCTATATCTATGAGATTTCTTTCCAGCAGACGATCGAGAACCACGTTCAGAAGCTTGTAGATCAGAACTAAGCTCCACGTGTTCTAAATCGACTTCTGAAATATTACCAATAATAGCCGAGAGAAGCTGACCATCTAGGATGTCATCCTCTTCCTCATCGTCTACTACTGTTGTTTCATGCCCAGTGGAGACATTCGGAACAACCGTTAAACGGTCAAGCTCCGTCTGTCTCAACACATTGGCCGAAACTGAAATCTCAACAGACCGACTACCCATATTAACCCCTATGCTACTCAAATTTGAAGAAATACGAGTATCTGAAAAAGATACAAACGACTTGGACGGTTGTTTAGAACCTGCCGTGTCGAGGTTCTTCTCAGCCTTACGCCGCATGGCTCTCTGCATGACGTCCTCATCCATCGCCCTCGCCCCATCCGCCGCAGGAGCGTACCTCCCACTCCGCCTCACCGTCGGCTGAACAACGGGAGGAGGGACCATGGGTGGCGGCTGCTGCAGGGTGGAGACCGGCGATGGAGAAGTCGAGGGCGGTGGAGACCTAGCCGGTGAAGGAGAAGAGGTCGTCGATACAGGGGTAGAAGGTGATGTAGCCCCCTGTATCACAGCAGCCCCAGGCGAGTCCCTGATGCGTGTAGTTGACACGTCCGTTGGGAACCCCAAGAGGAAGGTGTGATGCGCACAGCGGCAAGTTTCCCTCAGTAAGAAACCAAGGTTTAATCGAACCAGTAGGAGTCAAGAAGCACGTTGAAGGTTGATGGCGGCGGGATGTAGTGCGGCGCAACACCAGAGATTCCGGCGCCAACGTGGAACCTGCACAACACAACCAGAGTACTTTGCCCCAACGAAACAGTGAGGTTGTCAATCTCACCGGCTTGCTGTAACAAAGAATTAACCGTATTGTGTGGAAGATGATTGTTTGCAGAAAACAGTAGAACAGTATTGCAGTAGATTGTATGCGATGTAAAGAATAGGACCGGGGTCCACAGTTCACTAGAGGTGTCTCTCCCATAAGATAAACAGCATGTTGGGTGAACAAATTACAGTTGGGCAATTGACAAATAGAGAGGGCATGACCATGCACATACATATTATGATGAGTATTGTGAGATTTAATTGGGCATTACGACAAAGTACATAGACTGCTATCCAGCATGCATCTATGCCTAAAAAGTCCACCTTCAGGTTATCATCCGAACCCCCTCCAGTATTAAGTTGCTAACAACAGACAATTGCATTAAGTATTGCGCGTAATGTAATCAGTGACTACATCCTCGAACATAGCACCAATGTTTTATCCCTAGTGGCAACAGCACATCCATAATCTTAGAGATTTCTGTCACTTCCCCAGATTCACGGAGACATGAACCCACTATCGAGCATAAATACTCCCTCTTGGAGTTACAAGCATCTACTTGGCCAGAGCATCTACTAGTAACGGAGAGCATGCAAGATCATAAACAACACATAGATATAAATTGATAATCAACATAACATAGTATTCTCTATTCATCGGATCCCAACAAACACAACATATAGAATTACAGATAGATGATCTTGATCATGTTCGGCAGCTCACAAGACCCGACAATTAAGCACAATGGGGAGAAGACAACCATCTAGCTACTGCTATGGACCCATAGTCCAGGGGTAGACTACTCACTCATCACTCCGGAGGCGACCATGACGGTGTAGAATCCTCCGGGAGATGATTCCCCTCTCCGGCAGGGTGCTGGAGGCGATCTCCTGAATCCCCCGAGATGGGATTGGCGGCGGCGGCGTCTCTGGAAGGTTTTCCGTATCGTGGCTCTCGGTACTGGGGGTTTCGCGACGGAGGCTTTAAGTAGGCGGAAGGGCAGGTCAGGGGGCCACACGAGGGCCCCACACTACAGGTCGGCGCGGCCAAGGGCCAGGCCGCGCCGCCCTAGGGTGTGGCCGCCTCGTGGCCCCACTTCGTCTCCTCTTCGGTCTTCTGGAAGCTTCGTGGAAAAATAGGACCCTGGGCGTTGATTTCGTCCAATTCCGAGAATATTTCGTTACTAGGATTTCTGAAACCAAAAAACAGCAGAAAACAGCAACTGGCACTTCGGCATCTTGTTAATAGGTTAGTTCCAGAAAATGCACGAATATGACATAAAGTGTGCATAAAACATGTAGATATTATCAATAATGTGGCATGGAACACAAGAAATTATCGATACGTCGGAGACGTATCAGCATCCCCAAGCTTAGTTCTGCTCGTCCCGAGCAGGTAAAACGATAACAAAGATAATTTCTGGAGTGACATGCCATCATAACCTTGATCATACTATTTGTAAAGCATATGTAGTGAATGCAGCGATCAAAACAATGTATATGACATGAATAAACAAGTGAATCATATAGCAAAGACTTTTCATGAATAGTACTTCAAGACAAGCATCAATAAGTCTTGCATAAGAGTTAACTTATAAAGCAATAATTCATAGTAAAAGCATTGAAGCAACACAAAGGAAGATTAAGTTTCAGCGGTTGCTTTCAACTTGTAACATATATATCTCATGGATATTGTCAACATAGAGTAATATAATAAGTGCAATATGCAAGTATGTAGGAATCAATGCACAGTTCACACAAGTGTTTGCTTCTTGAGGTGGAGAGAAATAGGTGAACTGACTCAACAATAAAAGTAAAAGAATGGTCCTCCATAGAGGAAAAGCATCGATTGCTATATTTGTGCTAGAGCTTTGATTTTGAAAACATGAAACAATTTTGTCAACGGTAGTAATAAAGCATATGAGTTATGTAAATTATATCTTACAAGTTGCAAGCCTCATGCATAGTATACTAATAGTGCCCGTACCTTGTCCTAATTAGCTTGGACTACCGGATCATCGCAATACACATGTTTTAACCAAGTGTCACAATGGGGTACCTCCATGCCGCCTGTACAAAGGTCTAAGGAGAAAGCTCGCATTTTGGATTTCTCGCTTTTAATTATTCTCAACTTAGACATCCATACCGGGACAACATGGACAACAGATAATGGACTCCTCTTTAATGCATAAGCATGTGGCAACAATTATTATTCTCATATGAGATTGAGGATATATGTCCAAAACTGAAACTTCCACCATGAATCATGGCTTTAGTTAGCGGCCCAATGTTCTTCTCTAACAATATGTATGCTCCAACCATTAAGGTGGTAGATCTCTCTTACTTCAGACAAGACGGACATGCATAGCAACTCACATGATATTCAACAAAGAATAGTTGATGGCGTCCCCAGAAACATGGTTATCGCACAACAAGCAACTTAATAAGAGATAAAGTGCATAAGTACATATTCAATACCACAATAGTTTTTAAGCTATTTGTCCCATGAGCTATATATTGCAAAGGTGAATGATGGAATTTTAAAGGTAGCACTCAAGCAATTTACTTTGGAATGGCGGAGAAATACCATGTAGTAGGTAGGTATGGTGGACACAAATGGCATAGTGGTTGGCTCAAGGATTTTGGATGCATGAGAAGTACTCCCTCTCGATACAAGGTTTAGGCTAGCAAGGTTATTTGAAACAAACACAAGGATGAAGCGGTGCAGCAAAACTCACATAAAAGACATATTGAAAACATTATAAGACTCTACACCGTCTTCCTTGTTGTTCAAAACTCAATACTAGAAATTATCTAGACTTTAGAGAAACCAAATATGCAAACCAAATTAACAAGCTCTAGGTGTTTCTTCATTAATGGGTGCAAAGTATATGATGCAAGAGCTTAAACATGAGCACAACAATTGCCAAGTATCACATTATCCAAGACATTTTAGCAAATTACTACATGTATCATTTTCCAATTCCAACCATATAACAATTTAACGAAGAAGAAACTTCGCCATGAATATTATGAGTAAAGCCTAAGGACATACTTGTCCATATGCAACAGCGGAGCGTGTCTCTCTCCCATACAGTGAATGCTAGGATCCATTTTATTCAAACAAAACAAAAACAAAAACAAACCGACGCTCCAAGCAAAGCACATAAGATGTGATGGAATAAAAATATAGTTTCAGGGGAGGAACCTGATAATGTTGTCGATGAAGAAGGGGATGCCTTGGGCATCCCCAAGCTTAGATGCTTGAGTCTTCTTAGAATATACAGGGGTGAACCACCGGGGCATCCCCAAGCTTAGAGCTTTCACTCTCCTTGATCATATTGCATCATACTCCTCTCTTGATCCTTAAAAACTTCCTCCACACCAAACTCGAAACAACTCATTAGAGGGTTAGTGGACAATAAAAATTAACATGTTCAGAGGTGACACAATCATTCTTAACACTTCTGGACATTGCATAAAGCTACTGGACATTAATGGATCAAAGAAATTCATCCAACATAGCAAAAGAGGCAATGCGAAATAAAAGGCAGAATCTGTCAAAACAGAACAGTTCGTATTGACGAATTTTATCGAGGCACATACTTGCTCAAATGAAAATGCTCAAATTGAATGAAAGTTGCGTACATATCTGAGGATCACTCACATAAATTGGCATAATTTTCTGAGTTACCTACAGAGAAAACAGCCCAGATTCGTGACAGCAAAGAAATCTGTTTCTGCGCAGTAATCCAAATCTAGTATGAACTTTACTATCAACGACTTTACTTGGCACAATAAAACACTAAACTAAGATAAGGAGAGGTTGCTACAGTAGTAAACAACTTCCAAGATACAAAATAAAAACAAAGTACTGTAGTAAAAACCATGGGTTGTCTCCCATAAGCGCTTTTCTTTAACGCCTTTCAGCTAGGCGCAGAAAGTGTGTATCAAGTATTATCAAGAGACGAAGTGTCAACATCATAATTTGTTCTAATAATAGAACCAAAAGGTAACTTCATTCTCTTTCTAGGGAACTGTTCCATACCTTTCTTGAGAGGAAATTGATATTTAATATTACCTTCCTTCATATCAATGATAGCACCAACGGTTCGAAGAAAAGGTCTTTCCAATATAATGGGACAAGATGCATTGCATTCAATATCCAAGACAACAAAATCAACGGGGGCAAGGTTATTGTTAACGGTAATGCGAACATTATCAACTTTCCCCAAAGGTTTCTTTGTAGAATGATCAGCAAGATTAACATCCAAATAACAATTTTTCAGCGGTGGCAAGTCAAGCATATTATAGATTTTCTTAGGCATAACGGAAATACTTGCACCAAGATCACATAAAGCATTACAATCAAAATCTTTAACCTTCATCTTAATGATGGGCTCCCAACCATCCTCTAGCTTTCTAGGAATAGAGGCTTCGCGCTCTAGTTTCTCTTCTCTAGCTTTTATGAGAGCATTTGTAATATGTTGCGTGAAAGCCAAATTTATAGCACTAGCATTAGGACTTTTAGCAAGTTTTTGCAAGAACTTTATAACTTTAGAGATGTGGCAATCATCAAAATTCAAACCATTATAATCTAAATCAATGGGATCATCACCCCCAATGTTGGAAAAAATTTCAGCAGCTTTATCACAAGCAATTTCAGCAGTTTTAGCAATTTCAGGCAGTTTTGTACGCTCTACACTAGGAGTAGAAATATTGCCAACACCAATTATTTTACCATTAATAGTAGGAGGTGCAGCAACATGTGAAGAATCAACATTGCTTGTGGTGGTAATAGTCCAAACTTTAGCTACATTTTTCTCTTTAGCTAGTTTTTCATTTTCTTCTCTATCCCACCTAGCACGCAATTCAGCCATTAATCTTATATTCTCATTAATTCTAAATTGGATGGCATTTGCTGTAGTAACAATTTTATTTTCAATATCCCTATTAGGCATAACTTTCGATTTCAAAAGATCAACATCAGAGGCAAGACTATCAACCTTAGAAACGAGAATATCAATTTTATTGAGTTTTTCCTCAACAGATTTGTTAAAGGCAGTTTGTGTACTAATAAATTTTTTAAGCATAGCTTCAAGTCCAGGGGGTGTGTTCCTATTATTATTGTAAGAATTTCCATAAGAATTAGCATAACCGTTACCATTATTATAAGGATATGGCCTATAGTTATTACTAGAATTGTTCCGATAAGCATTGTTGTTGAAATTATTATTTTTAATGAAGTTTACATCAACATGTTCTTCTTGTGCAACCAATGAAGCTAACGGAACATTATTAGGATCAACATTAGTCCTATCATTCACAAGCATAGACATAATAGCATCAATCTTATTACTCAAGGAAGAGGTTTCTTCGACAGAATTTACCTTCTTACCTTGTGGAGCTCTTTCCGTGTGCCATTCAGAGTAATTGATCATCATATTATCAAGAAGCTTTGTTGCTTCACCAAGAGCGATGGACATAAAGGTACCTCCAGCAGCTGAATCCAATAGGTTCCGCGAAGAAAAATTTAGTCCTGCATAAAAGGTTTGGATGATCATCCAAGTAGTCAGTCCATGTGTTGGGCAATTTTTAACCAAAGATTTCATTCTTTCCCATGCTTGTGCAACATGTTCAGTATCTAATTGTTTAAAATTCATTATGCTACTCCTCAAAGATATAATTTTAGCAGGGGGATAATATCTACCAATAAAAGCATCCTTGCATTTAGTCCAGGAATCAATACTATTCTTAGGCAGAGATAGCAACCAATCTTTAGCTCTTCCTCTTAATGAGAAAGGGAACAATTTTAATTTAATAATATCACCATCTACATCCTTATACTTTTGCATTTCACATAGTTCAACAAAATTATTAAGATGGGCAGCAGCATCATCAGAACTAACACCAAAAAATTGCTCTCGCATAACAAGATTCAGTAAAGCAGGTTTAATTTCAAAGAATTCTGCTGTAGTAGCAGGTGGAGCAATAGGTGTGCATAAGAAATCATTATTATTTGTGGTTGTGAAGTCACACAACTTAGTATTTTCAGGAGTACCCATTTTAGCAGTAGTAAATAAAGCAAACTAGATAAAGTAAATGCAAGTAACTAATTTTTTTGTGTTTTTGATATAGCAAACAAGATAGCAAATAAAGTAAAACTAGCAACTAATTTTTTTTGTATTTTGATTTAGTGCAGCAAACAAAGTAGTAAATAAAACTAAGCAAGACAAAAACAAAGTAAAGAGATTGGGATGTGGAGACTCCCCTTGCAGCGTGTCTTGATCTCCCCGGCAACGGCGCCAGAAATTTGCTTGATGCGTGTAGTTGACACGTCCGTTGGGAACCCCAAGAGGAAGGTGTGATGCGCACAGCGGTAAGTTTCCCTCAGTAAGAAACCAAGGTTTAATCGAACCAGTAGGAGTCAAGAAGCACGTTGAAGGTTGATGGCGGCGGGATGTAGTGCGGCGCAACACCAGAGATTCCGGCGCCAACGTGGAACCTGCACAACACAACCAAAGTACTTTGCCCCAACGAAACAGTGAGGTTGTCAATCTCACCGGCTTGCTGTAACAAAGGATTAACCGTATTGTGTGGAAGATGATTGTTTGCAGAAAACAGTAGAACAGTATTGCAGTAGATTGTATGCGATGTAAAGAATAGGACCGGGTCCACAGTTCACTAGAGGTGTCTCTCCCATAAGATAAACAGCATGTTGGGTGAACAAATTACAGTTGGGCAATTGACAAATAGAGAGGGCATGACCATGCACATACATATTATGATGAGTATTGTGAGATTTAATTGGGCATTACGACAAAGTACATAGACCGCTATCCAGCATGCATCTATGCCTAAAAAGTCCACCTTCAGGTTATCATCCGAACCCCCTCCAGTATTAAGTTGCTAACAACAGACAATTGCATTAAGTATTGCGCGTAATGTAATCAGTGACTACATCCTCGAACATAGCACCAATGTTTTATCCCTAGTGGCAACAGCACATCCATAATCTTAGAGATTTCTGTCACTTCCCCAGATTCACGGAGACATGAACCCACTATCGAGCATAAATACTCCCTCTTGGAGTTACAAGCATCTACTTGGCCAGAGCATCTACTAGTAACGGAGAGCATGCAAGATCATAAACAACACATAGATATAAATTGATAATCAACATAACATAGTATTCTCTATTCATCGGATCCCAACAAACACAACATATAGAATTACAGATAGATGATCTTGATCATGTTCGGCAGCTCACAAGACCCGACAATTAAGCACAATGGGGAGAAGACAACCATCTAGCTACTGCTATGGACCCATAGTCCAGGGGTAGACTACTCACTCATCACTCCGGAGGCGACCATGACGGTGTAGAGTCCTCCGGGAGATGATTCCCCTCTCCGGCAGGGTGCCGGAGGCGATCTCCTGAATCCCCCGAGATGGGATTGGCGGCGGCGGCGTCTCTGGAAGGTTTTCCGTATCGTGGCTCTCGGTACTGGGGGTTTCGCGATGGATGCTTTAAGTAGGCGGAAGTGCAGGTCAGGGGGCCACACGAGGGCCCCACACTACAGGTCGGCGCGGCCAAGGGCCAGGCCGCGCCGCCCTAGGGTGTGGCCGCCTCGTGGCCCCACTTCGTCTCCTCTTCGGTCTTCTGGAAGCTTCGTGGCAAAATAGGACACTGGGCGTTGATTTCGTCCAATTCCGAGAATATTTCGTTACTAGGATTTCTGAAACCAAAAAACAGCAGAAAACAACAACTGGCACTTCGGCATCTTGTTAATAGGTTAGTTCCAGAAAATGCACGAATATGACATAAAGTGTGCATAAAACATGTAGATATCATCAATAATGTGGCATGGAACACAAGAAATTATCGATACGTCGGAGACGTATCAGTCCCCCATCGCGGGGGAAAAAGGTGTCAAAGAAGAAGCGCCCTCTGTCCCATCACGCGAAGCGTCCTCCGAAGTCGGCAGCACCTCCTCCAGCACCCCGACACTCCGGCGCCGCTGAGCATGAGGAGACACGTACAGCTCTCCCAGCGCACCGTGCAGCTGCGAAACGACCTCCGAAGTCGGCTGCTGCGACGAAGGTGGCGACATGGCCAGCTGCTGCATGGCCAACCGGTCAGGCGGGGGCGACGCAGTCTGTTGAGGCTGCGCAGCCGGCTCCTCCACGGCCAGTGCCTGCCCACGTGGAGGCTCCGCAGGCAGCTGCAGGGGCAGCGTAGTCGGCGACGAAGCCGCCGGCAGCCCTTCCAGCCGTGCCGAAGACGAGTTGGCGACGGTGGCGGCTTGAGGACGAGCGGCGGCGGCGAAGATGTCCCTGGAACGATACGAGAACCGGTCGACCGCCCGTGATCATATGTTGTTGTCGTGAGGAACGCAGGGAGGCGCCTTCTGCACAGCCATCACGGCCCGACCGAACCAGGCCCATCTACCTTGCGGCCCTCCAGAGGAGGCCTCCAGTGTCGCGTCCGCTGGTTTGAATTGCGGCTCGAGACCCGCCGCGATCACCCCGGGAGACGCAGGAGGCCGCGCAGCCCCGACCATCTCCACGGACGAGGAGACCCCAACGACGACTTGCGCGAAGGATCGCCGCTGCCCCTGCACTTTGGGATGGCGTAGAAGCGGGTGACGACGATGGTTCGACGATGGCGGCTTGAGGTCGAGTGGCGGCGGCGAAGATGTGTCTGGAACGATACGAGAACTGGTCGATCGCCCGTGATCGTATGCTGTTGTCGTGAGGGACGCAGCGAGGCGCCTTCTGCACAGCCATCATAGCCCGACCGAACCAGGCCCATCTACCTTGCGGCCCACTAGAGGAGTCCTCCAGTGTCGCATCCGCTGGTTTGAAACGCGGCTTGAGACCTGCCGCGATCAACGGCCGCACCGCCGGTACCTCCGCCGGCACCGAAGACGAAGCTGTCGGCGTCGCCTCCACCACCACGCGACTCGGCATCGGAGACGCCCCAAGCACCACAGAGGTACGTAGCAGACCCCGACGAAGGATCCAAAGGCGCGATCGCCGCCGGCCAGCGTGCAGAAGCTGCAGCGAGGAAGTCCCCAAAAACAGGCACCGGCGTGACTCGACGACGCGGAAGCGGGCCTCTCCAGGGCTTCATCCGCGGCATCTGGGAAAGCCGCAGGCCTACCGGCGACGAGGACGCCGCCCTCATCACAGACCTCTTGACCTTCTCCCCCGGCGGCTGCGACACAGATCTTGCTAGCTCCGACGACCTGCACAACGAAAAACGTACCTCTGGCGATGCAGACCTTGACCATTCCCTGGACGCAGACGTTGGATATCCGATCTTTGTCCAGAAGTCATCTCTCACCTCCTCTTGGGACAATTCCGGCGACCGCCCGATCTGCTGCACGATAGGATCTAGACCTAGCACCGACCACGCCGCCTCCTCCGCTGTTTCCCGCGTCTCCTCGTCAGAATCCTCGTCCTCCTCTAGGCAGAAGAACCTGGACCCGACGGTTGACCGCGCCGGCGAGGGAGGAGCCGATGCGCCGGCGGCACGCGCAGGATCCGACCGAGCCACCCCATCGCAAGCCGCCATCGGAACCGGCCGGCCCGCAGTTGCCGCGTAGTGCCGCAGATCGCCTCGTGGTCTCTGATAGATCGGCAACTTACAGCAGACGGCGGCGGGCACGATCGCGCGGCAGCCGGCGGGTGTAGGTTGGCAGCCTGGCGTGCAGGATCGTGGCGGCCGGCGGCGTGCGGGAGACTCGCGCGTGCTGGATCGTGGCGGCCGATCGGTCAAGTCACGGAGATCATCACCCTCCTCTCTGTGGCGAACTTGCTGATCCCTCCTGCTTTGGTTGACGATTTTTTATATATCTACTACAATAATTTCTACTACGACAAGTTTGTCTAGCTCCAATATGGGAGGGACGAGGATAGCGGCGCGCCTTTGACTCGTTCGAGCGCTTGTAGTCGTCGCTATGTGATCCAAGAACTTATTTGTAATTTTATTATTTTTTGGTTTTCTTGTACGGTTGTTAAGGACTATGAATAGACCGGAATACTTTCCACAAAAAGAATTCTTCTTATTGAGGAAGAGTTTAGTTTACAATTTTTTGCAGTCCCAAAAGTGCTAGTCAAATTGTAGCTATGCAAGATTACCAAAGGGTATTTACGCTGCAAAATGTTGGTTCCCAATATTTTTTGTAGACGATTGTTGTCATGGTCTTGGTCGCAATCTTCATACGTGGAGGGATTGGGGCTCAACCTTTCCGGGAGCATATACTGTATATCAAGTTACAGTGAGATGCACGTCATGTTATACTCTTTTCGTTCCACTTAAAGTGTCTCAACATTATTAAAATTTAAATATATATAGACACTATCTAGTAAGTAGATACATTTAAATTTTAACAAAATTGTAACACTTTTGATTGAACAAAGAGAGTACTCCGTACTATTTTCTAACCCAAAGACAATTGGCGAGTGCCTCTCAAGTGGCGTGCGGAGTGTGAGATGTACGCGTCCCACGGCACCGAGAAGTACCCTACAAAATACACGTACTAGAGCCAACAGCTGCACTTTCGCATCATCGTCACCGGCACTTTGCCGCGCTGACATCATCCGTAGATCGTCAGCAGCTAGGTGGTTGCGCCGGAGCATTGTTCGTTACCGTGGAAGAGAATTCTAAATTCGGCTCGCCGCTGGCGCTGGGTGGCGATCGACGGAGACGGAATATGATGCTTGCGTAACCCCATGTCGTTTGCACCTGCGTCATATCATAGACTGATGACTCGCATGATGAGCCCCTCGACGGATGATCCAGCTTTGCCCACGGCCGACTGCGCTGGTCTGCGTCCGTGTGATAGGTTCAGACCAACTACTGAGGGCACTTTCATAAACCAGCGATTATAATTCGATCTGAACAGAAGAAGAGGACCTCACTGCAGAGTCTGGTCTTTTATAAACAGGGCAAGGAAGATGACGTGTGCCGTCCTTGCCCTGATGTGGATAGATTATACGGAGTAGAGTACAATACTGTATTTATAAGCATTTATAATGGCATCGCCATTGATATTCCTCTTTTAGTTTGAAGCCAGTGGCTACTACTCCAGCTAGTGCTTCAGCTAGTGCTGGCAGGAGGCACATCCTCGATCGGCCCTCCATTATTTTTGGAAGACCGGTGGCTGGTCTCAGGGCTTGAAGTCCTAGACATATTGCAATACTAAGTTAGAGTGCTATTGATACACTTTGACCACGGTTACTCGCTGTACGTGCAGCAGAACGAATCGAATCTGCCCTGCCCACAAAACACTTTGACCACGGTTACTCGCTATAACCGAATCTGCCCTGCCCACAAGACTGGTACAGTACTCCAGCTTTAACTGATGATGACGTGTTTCTACTGTTTCATTCATCGATGAATGATTTGCCCAATAATGCATGGCCATAAAAGGTTTGTCGTCATTCACACGAGGCTTCAACTGGTAGATTGCTATCTACCATAAACACCACACTTATTAGACCAAAAAAAACATCGCTTTTTTAGGAGATTTTGTTATCTGCCTCTGCTAATTAGGAGTTATTGTGAAAATCTCATTGTGGACAAAGAATAGACTGTTACATGTAAGGAGTGATGTGAGATCGCCACACCCATGACAAGATATATACTCCCGCCGTCCCATAAAACATGTAGCTAACTTTATCTAAATTTGAATGTATCTAGACACTAAGTAATAGACGTTTCAGTTTTTGGTGGGAAAGAGGTACCCCGTGCTTCGCACCCCAGGACGACACCGCGCGACGCCAGAGCGCTGGTGGTTGCCGAGGATGACCTTCATGGCTGCTGGGGTGGAGATGGCCGACGCGTTGTCGTGCAGTGACTAGGGTGGCACCCCTAGTCGGGATGGTGGCAGAGGTCCTCTCCCAGCGACGTCATGACCGGCAGTGGACGTGCAGGTGGTAGGGCCAGATCCGGTGTTGGGTCGACCCTGCTCTATCGTTACCTTTCTTGTTGCTACTATAGCTTACTCGCCTGCTTGTAGGTTTTGGTGCGGCAAATCTTACATGTTGTCGGCGAGTGAGCTAGACTAGAATGGAGGCTACCGGCATGACTTGAATAAAGGAGGCGGTACTAGGATCCCTCTCACGCCATGACAAATATCTGCTTGATGCATGTCTTCATTTATTTGGCCGGAGTGTCGAGTTTCGGAAGGCTCTCCTGATGAACTTCAATGGGTGACATGTGTGGAGAATTGCCGGATCGGATGGTATTCGATAGCACACAACCATGTTTTTTTACCGTTTGGTTGCCGAAAGAGCGATATGAACCTCTGCAGTTTGCTGCCATCGTGGGGCATGTCTTTAGTTCCATGGTGAAGTCAGTCACAGAGAATGGCATGGAAGCCAAGATTTGAGGACTAGTAAAGGTGGTTCGAGTCCTGGTGGCGATGAGGTTTTTCCTGGTGATTCGTGACTTGGAGCAGCGGCATCGGCAAGTGGAGGCGACATCACGTGAGAAATTCATACTCAACTTGCAGGGTGAAATCCAAGGTCTTGCCTTAATTGGTGTGCAAGGGCAATGACCTTGTTCAAGGCATTGTTTTGTGAATATGGATTTTTTTCTGGGTGAAAATTTATGTTCTATGATCAGGATGATGATGACGCTTTTGCACCGTTCCCTTCGTGGAGGCTCGCATTTGGAGAAGATGGATTTCTGGTGTCGTCTTGGTGGTGTTTGGTCCGCTGCAAGAATAGATCAATGTAGCGATTTTTTCTTTTCTGTAATTATTATTTTGGTGGTTGTGTTCATCTATATTGTTATTAGGGCACTACATTGATGTAGAGGCCAGGTGTAATTGCTATCTTCGTAGTATTAATATATTTTCTTTGTCGAAAAAAGTCACCAAAGAATAACTAAATACATCTAAATTTAGATAAATTTAAGACAACTTTCATGCGATGGAGGGACTATATTGATATAAAAGGGACGAAAGATTATAATTTTTAAAATATAAAAATAGGATTATAACCTATTAATAATCAAATATCGGTATGCTCATACTATTTTTAAGTAAAAATAATGCCACAATTTGTGGCACGAATCACGACCATCCCTATAAATTCAGTCGCCATGCCTCAGATGTTCTCCGCAGCATCTAGTAGCAGTTAACCATACCTGTTTTCATCTCACTCCTCCGTCCTCTCCTGCTTCTCTGTCGTCGACCGCAAAGCAGCATTGCGATTGCAAAGCGAGCTAGAAGGCAAGTGTACTTTGTACAGGCTACAGCATTCCGCTACCATGGACGCCACGACGGCGGCAGCAAATGCTATAGCCCCGAGCACCGACGACGCAGACAACGCTCCGTCTTCGCAGCGGGCGGCAGAGCCAAAGCCGGCGCCTGGGCAGGAGGAGCCGCTGCCAGCGGCTACGGCCGACATGGCGCCGCCGCCGCCGACGACGCGTGCTACCAGTGCGGAGTTCGGCGATGAGGACGAGCAGGTAGAGAAATTCTACGAGCTGCTGGCCAACATCCGGGCCTTGAGGGCCATGCACGCGAGAGGAAGCGGCAACGCAGACGCGAGCACGGACGACACTACCAGTGACAAGGTATGTGACGGCATGAGGAAGCGGGCGCGGTGGGCGGAGCAGCCGTGGCGGCCGACATTCAGGATCGAGGATTTCGAGGAGGCGCCAGGCGGCAGCGCGTTCATGAAGGACACGAGGGACGACGAAGGCGCAGCTACGAGCCGGTGGCCGGGGAAGAAGACGACGGATGAAGCGGCGGATGGTGAGAGTGACGACGCGTGAAGGAAAGGCCGTCTGGGCGTCGTCATGTCGTCTTGAGAGAAGAAAGTTCGACATTTGTTTGTCCTGAATCCTGATGCTGTAGCTGCCTGCGCATGACACACGTGCGCGCTTTACCAGTCGGTGGACAATAAGTTGTGGGTCATGAATTTCCATGGATGATAAATTATCCATGTTGGAGATCAAAATCTTTGTACTATGATATAATCCTGCGTCGATGGACACGTTTAAAGCTGTTTTACTTGTTGTATACTACTATAGCTTAGTTACAACTTCCTCTAAAAACAAGTTGTTACAAATCTGCAACCTTTAGGACTAACCAGCAATAAGGCTAAGGCCAATTAGAGTGCAAATTACCTACACTCAGAAGCCAGAATGGCAAGTTGGTTATGCCTCGTATGAGCTCCGTCCCTTTATTTTCGATAAAAGATGTTTTTTTACTTTTTGAGAAGCAATTACATCCAGCCTCTGCATAACCAGGATGCACACAGCCGTTTATGAGTCTTAAGTCCAATAGATATCAAAACAATAAAGCTAGGCGGAATACATATCGCAACGATGAATCATATAGCGTCTAAGGTGTGGGTGGGGCTTCAATCCGTAGACTATGATGTCACCCATGTAGGGAAAAAGTATCCCTCGCCGTAGTCTCCAACCGTGTACAGACCTCCGTAAATAGGTCTCGATTCTCCATGCGCTGAAGAGGTAACCACAAACGGAGAATACCTGTACATCTGTAGATGACCTGCAACAAAGAGCAATTTTTATCATTAAAAATCTTGTCATTTCTACTCAGCCAAAGCGCCCAGATAACTGCTAGCGCCCCCACCCTAAGAAGCAACTTGAACCTTGGATCTATACTATGAAACCAATTGCCAAAGACATTGACCACACTAGTCGGAGGATACAAGGTAGACACAACTGGGATGACAGAACAAATAGATCTCACAAATTGGCACTGGAAGAAAAGGTGTTTAATGGTTTCATCCTGATGACAAAAAAACATACCGAGTACTTCCGTGCCAATTCCGCTTAACAAGATTGTTTTTGGTGAGAATAACTCCTCGACGAAGGTACCATCCAATTTTATTTTATTTTTAATGGTATCTTCATCTTCCAAATTTTTTTATTATTATCAACTGGTAAATCAGAATGAAGTATAGCGCTGTATAAAGATTTGACCGAGAAAGAGTCATCTACATGTAAATTCCACCTAAATTCGTCCGGCTCAGGTGATAGGTTAATATCCCCCAGCCTTTGAATTAGTGCATTCCATGCCAATAGCCTTTGTCCTAGAAAAACTCGCCTGAACGTCACATTCGGTGGCGAGGTAGCCATTACTATGGCAATGGTATCACCTTTGCGACGAATAATACTATACAACACATGATACTGTTCACTTAGGGGGGCATTGTCTAATCAAACATCTTCCGAGAACCGTATATGTGATTCATTCTTGATCGAGAAAGTACCATGACGAAAAAAGACATTTTTTCGCCATAAGACCAGCCCAGAAGTGTGAATCCCCAGGTTTCCAAACCACTTGGGATAACGTCTTCGAGCCGATATATTTTCTCCTAAGAATAATTTGCCAAATCCCATCCTCTGTAAGAAGCTTAAAAAGCCATTTACCCAGCAGGGCTGAATTCTTGACCTCCAGGTCATGAACTCCAATCCTGCCTTGATCTTTGAGACTACAAACTATACTCCATTTAACTAGTCGATATTTCTTTTTCTCGTTGTCCCCTTGCCAAAAGAATCTGGATCGATAATAATCGAGTTTATGCAGAATTCCTTTCGGCAATAGGAAGAAAGATAATGATAACCCACAAGTATAGGGGATCGCAACAGTCTTCGAGGGAAGTAAAACCCAAATTTATTGATTCGACACAAGGGGAGGTAAAGAATACTTATAAGCCTTAGCAACTGAGTTGTCAATTCAGCTGCACCTGGAAAAACACTAGTAACAGGGGTGATGTGAAAGTAGCAATAATATGAGAGCAGTAGTAATAGTAACACAGCAGCAGTAACAGTAACACAGAGGCAATGACACCAGAAAATAGTTGATACTACTTGCAATGACATATAGAACGAATATATGATGATGAGAGATGGACCGGGGTTCCCAACGATCTACACTAGTGGTAACTCTCCAATAACAAGTGACAAGTGTTGGGTGAACGAATTACAGTTGGGCAATTGATAGGATTGAAATAGCATTAAGACAGAACATCAAGATTATTAATCATGTAGGCATGTTTTCCATATATAGTCATACGTGCTCGCAATGAGAAACTTGCATGACATCTTTTGTCCTACCAGCCGGTGGCAGCCGGGCCTCAAGGGAATCTACTGGCTATTAAGGTACTCCTTTTAATAGAGCACCGGAGCAAAGCATTAACACTTGGTGAAAACATGTGATCCTCATACCTACGCCTTCCCCTCCAGTTGTCCCAATTTCTGTCACTTTGGGGCCTTTGGTTCCGAACATAGACATGTGCATATAACTCGTAGATACAATCTAAGCAATAAGTATAGAGATTAAATCTAAGATCATGCCACTCGGGCCCTAATGACAAGCATTAAGCATAACAAGATTGCAGCAACAATAACTTCACAAACTTTATAGATAGACTAATCATAATGTATCATCCATCGGATCCCAACAAACACAACACCGATTACATCAGATGAATCTCAATCATGTAAGGCAGCTCATGAGATCATTGTATTGAAGTACATGGGAGAGAGAATACCAACTAGCTACTGCTAGAACCCGTAGTCCATGGGGGAACTACTCACGGAGCATGATGGAGGCGGTGGCGTCGATGGAGATGGCTTCCGGGGGCACTTCCCCGTCCCGGCAGGGTGCCGGAACAGAGACTTCTGTCCCCCGAATTGGAGTTTCGCGATGGCGGCGGCGCCCCTGGAGTCTTTCTGGAGTTTCGTCAATTCGTGTTGCGTTTTTAGGTCGAAAGGGCTTATATAGGCGAAGAGGCGGCGCAGGAGGGCGCCTGGGGCCTCCTCCTCATAGGCCAGCACGGCCCTGTCGTGTGGTGGCCCCTAGCCCGCCTCCGACTCTCCTTCGGTGTTCTGGGGTCTTCCGGGAAAAATAAGATACTGGGTCTTTGTTTCGTCGAATTCCGAGAATATTGCCCGAACAGCCTTTCTGGAACCAAAAACAACAGAAAACAGGAACTGACACTATGGCATCTTGTTAATAGGTTAGTTCCGGAAAACGCATAAAACATTATAAAGTGCGAGCAAAACATGTAAGTATTGTCATAAAACAAGCATGGAACATCAGAAATTATAGATACGTTGGAGACGTATCAGCATCCCCAAGCTTAGTTCCTACTCGTCCTCGAGTAGATAAACGATAAAAAGAATAATTTCTGTAGTGACATGCTACTTACATAACCTTGATCATACTATTGTAAAGCATATGAGATGAATGAAGTGCCTCAAGGCAATGATCTATAGTTGCTAACAAATAGATAACATATAGCAAAACTTTTCATGAATAATACTTTCAAGACAAGCATCAAAAGTCTTGCATAAGAGTTAACTCATAAAGCAATAAATTCAAAGTAAAGGCATCGAAGCAACACAAAGGAAGATTTAAGTTTCAGCAGTTGCTTTCAACTTTCAACATGCATATCTCATGGATAATTGTCAACACAAAGTAATATAATAAGTGCAAATAAGCAAGTATGTAAGAATCAATGCACAGTTGACACAAGTGTTTGCTTCTAAGATGAAAGGAAGTAGGTAAACTGACTCAACATAAAGTAGAAGAAAGGCCCTTCGCAGAGGGAAGCAGGGATTAAATCATGTGCTAGAGCTTTTCAAGTTTTAAAATCATATAGAGCATAAAAGTAAAGTTTTGGGAGGTGTTTGTTGTTAACGAATGGTAGTGGGCACTCTAACCCCCTTGCCAAACAGACTTTCGAAGAGCGGCTCCCATATTTATCTCTCACATGTACTTTAGTTTAATTTTTATTTTTGAGTGACACTCCTTCCAACCTTTGCTTTCACAAGCCATGGCTAACCGAATCCTCGGGTGCCTTCCAACAATCACATACCATGAAGGAGTGTCTATTTGCAAAATTAAGTTGCTTACTGATGAATCAGAGAAAAACATGTAAAGATAATTATTAATGAAAGTTAACTAATTGGGGCTGGGAACCCCATTGCCAGCTCTTTTTGCAAAATTATTGGATAAGCGGATGAAGCCACTAGTCCATTGGTGAAAGCTGCCCAACAAGATTGAAAGATAAACACCACATACTTCCTCATGAGCTATAAAACATTGACACAAATAAGAGATGATAAATTTTGAATTGTTTAAAGGTAGCACATGAATTATTTACTTGGAATGGCAGGAAATACCACATAGTAGGTAGGTATGGTGGACACACATGGCATAGTTTTTGGCTCAAGGATTTGGATGCACGAGAAGCATTCCCTCTCAGTACAAGGCTTAGGCTAGCAAGGTTGTTTGAAGCAAACACAAGTATGAACCAGTACAGGAAAACTTACATAAGAACATATTGCAAGCATTATAAAACTCTACACTGTCTTCCTTGTTGCTCAAACACTTTTACCAGAAAATATCTAGACCTTAGAGAGACCAATCATGCAAACCAATTTCAACAAGCTCTACGGTAGTTCTCCACTAATAGGTTTAAACTACATGATGCAAGAGCTTAATCATGATCTACTTGAGAGCTCAAAACAATTGCCAAGTATCAAATTATTCAAGACATTATGAGGCATTTTCTATTTCCAACCAAATAACAATAAGTGTTGTAGCTTCCAACTTTTACCATTGAACATCAAAAGTAAAACGAAGAACACAAGTGTTCATATGAAAAAGCGGAGCGTGTCTCTCTCCCACACAAGGATTGCTAGGATCCGAATTTATTCAAACAAAAACAAAAATAAAAACACACAGACGCTCCAAGTAAAGCACATAAGATGTGACCGAATAAAAATATAGTTTCAATAGAAGAAACCTGATAAATTGTTGATGAAGAAGGGGATGCCTTGGGCATCCCCAAGCTTAGACGCTTGAGTCTTCTTGAAATATGCAGGGATGAACCACGGGGGCATCCCCAAGCTTAGACTTTTCACTCTTCTTGATCATATATCATCCTCCTCTCTTGACCCTTGAAAACTTCCTTCACACCAAACTTCTTATAAACTTCATTAGAGGGGTTAGTACTCAAAAAACTTTAATTCACCTTAGTCCTGTAGTGACACATTGCAGGAACTCAATAAAACATTAGCTACAGCTCTCCACGTCTAGAAAGCCTCACTTAAAGTCCACAAGAGACAATGCAAAAAAACAGAGACAGAATCTGTCAAAACAGAACAGCCAGTAAAGACGAATTTTTAAGAGGTACTTCCGTTGCTCAAATCAGAAAACTCAAAACTAGTGAAAGTTGCGTACATATCTGAGGAACACACACGTAAATTGGCAGATTTTTCTGAGTTACCTACAGAGAACCCTGCCCAAATTCGTGACAGATAGAAATCTATTTCTGCGCAGAAATCCAAATCTAGTATCAACCTTCTATTAGAGACTTCACTTGGCACAACATTGCAATAAAATAAAGATAAGGAGAGGTTGCTACAGTAGTAACAACTTCCGAGACACAACAAAACAGTAGCAAAATAAAGACATGGGTTATCTCCCAAGAAGTGCTTTCTTTATAGCCATTAAGATGGGCTCATCAATTTTAATGATGCACTCGCAAGAAATAAGAGTTGAAGCAAAAGAGAGCATCAAAAAGCAAATTCAAAACACATTTAAGTCTAACCCACTTCCTATGCATAGGAATCTTGTACACAAAAAAATTCATGAAGAACAAAGTAACAAGCATAAGAAGATAAAACAAGAGTAACTTCAAAATTTTCAGCGTATAGAGAGGTGTTTTAATACCATGCAAATTTCTACAACCATATTTTCCTCTCTCATAATAATTTTCAGTAGCTTCATGAATAAACTCAACAATATAACTATCACATAAAGTATGCTTTTCATGATCCATAAACACATAATTTTTATCAAGCTCAAAGATAGTGGGATTAAAACTTTCAAACCCACTTTTATTAATAATATAACAAGATGATTGATCAATCTCAAAAGATATGGGACTCCTAGATAAAGTGAAGACTTCTCCAATCCCATTCATTAGTAGTACAATTAATATTATCAAGTAACATAGGACCATCATCTAGAGCTTTATCATAAACATTTGTTACGCAAAACTCTTTAGGATCATGCATTTCGACATCAGGCACAAACAAAGCATTATCATAAGATTTATGAAAATAACATGGATTATCATAGATAACAGTAGCATAATTATTCTCACAAGTTTTACTCATAGGTACTATTTCAAGAGAATCCACAGGAACATAAAATTCAACCTCCTTCGATAAGCATGGAGGACAATCAAATAGTGTAAGAGATAAAGAGTTACTCTCATTAGAAGGTTGGCATGTGTAGCTAATCCATTCTTCCTCCTTTTGTTCATCACTCCCCTCTTCTTTTTCATCCAATAAGCTTTCAGGTTCATCAATTTCCTCCTCCTTTTCATCCAATGAGCTTTCAGGTTCATCAATTTCTTTTTCCACAGGTTCCTGCAAATTGTGAGTGCATTCTTGTGCATTAATGAGTCTCTCTTTATAATCAATGATATAAGGATTATCACTGTAACTTTCTATGCAAAAATTAAGGATAGAAGAGACATAATCTTTAAGGTCCTTACAAACAACACAAGTTTCATAATTTTTAGCCATGAAGGATTCGATCTCAGAAGCTCCCATAAATAAGACAAATTGTTCTACCTCTTCGAACCCAAGATGAATATAGTTATTCCAATTATAGTTCTTAATTAAAACTTCTTCACTAAAGCCACATTGAAATTTCAGATGTTTAGTATCCTCTTTAGAGCAACAATTTATATCATGGCGTTTAAGCAAGATTTTAGCAATTGTATTCAATTTTTCTATCATAGCACTCATTACTTTACCCGTTCTTGATTCTCTATAATTATTATAATATTCGATAAGCTCCAACATGGTTGTAGGTTCTCCCATAACAAAAGTTTTTAATTTTTTGGTTTTTCAATTTTTTATGGATTTTTGGGTATATAAGAAAAATAAAACAAGACAAAAGGAAACTAAGCAAAAGTAAACTAAGCAAAATAATACTAGACAGAAATAAACTAAGCACAAATAAACTAGACAAAAGTAAACTAAGTAAAATAAAATAAAATAAAAACAGAGACAGAGGTATAGTGTACTCCCCAGGTGAACTTATGAGTAGAGCTATGCCTCTCCGGCAACGGTGCCAGAAAATAGCTTAGTAGCCGAGATCCGGAGTGTGAATGCCTTTTACCTTTCCTCCCCGGCAACGGCGCCAGAAAATAGTCTTGATAACCCACAAGTATAGGGGATCGCAACAGTCTTCGAGGGAAGTAAAACCCAAATTTATTGATTCGACACAAGGGGAGGTAAAGAATACTTATAAGCCTTAACAACTGAGTTGTCAATTCAGCTGCACCTGGAAAAACACTAGTAACAGGGGTGATGTGAAAGTAGCAGTAATATAAGAGCAGTAGTAATAGTAACACAGGAGCAGTAACAGTAACACAGAGGCAATGACACCAGAAAATAGTTGATACTACTTCCAATGACATATAGAACGAATATATGATGATGAGAGATGGACCGAGGTTCCCAGCGATCTACACTAGTGGTAACTCTCCAATAACAACTGACAAGTGTTGGGTGAACGAATTACAGTTGGGCAATTGATAGGATTGAAATAGCATTAAGACAGAACATCAAAATTATTAATCATGTAGGCATGTTTTCCATATATAGTCATACATGCTCGCAATGAGAAACTTGCATGACATCTTTTGTCCTACCAGCCGGTGGCAGCCGGGCCTCAAGGGAATCTACTGGCTATTAAGGTACTCCTTTCAATAGAGCACCGGAGCAAAGCATTAACACTTGGTGAAAACATGTGATCCTCATACCTACGCCTTCCCCTCCAGTTGTCCCAATTTCTGTCACTTTGGGGCCTTTGGTTCCGGACATAGACATGTGCATACAACTTGTAGATACAATCTAAGCAATAATTATAGAGCTTAAATCTAAGATCATGCCACTCGGGCCCTAATGACAAGAATTAAGCATAACAAGATTGCAGCAACAATAACTTCACAAACTTTATAGATAGACTAATCATAATGTATCATCCATCGGATCCCAACAAACACAACACCGATTACATCAGATGAATCTCAATCATGTAAGGTAGCTCATGAGATCATTGTATTGAAGTACATGGGAGAGAGAATACCAACTAGCTACTGCTAGAACCCGTAGTCCATGGGGGAACTACTCACGGAGAATGATGGAGGCGGTGGCGTCGATGGAGATGGCTTCCGGGGGCACTTCCCCGTCCCGGCAGGGTGCCGGAACAGAGACTTCTGTCCCCCGAATTGGAGTTTCGCGATGGTGGCGGCGCCCCTGGAGTCTTTCTGGAGTTTCGTCAATTCATGTCGCGTTTTTAGGTCGAAAGGGCTTATATAGGCGAAGAGGCGGCGCAGGAGGGCGCCTGGGGCCTCCTCCTCATAGGCCGGCGCGGCCAGGGTGGAGCCCGCGCGGCCCTGTTGTGTGGTGGCCCCCTGGCCTGCCTCCGACTCTCCTTCGGTGTTTTGGGATCTTCCGGGAAAAATAAGATACTGGGTCTTTGTTTCGTCGAATTCCGAGAATATTGCCCGAACAGCCTTTCTGGAACCAAAAACAACAGAAAACAGGAACTGGAACTATGGAATCTTGTTAATAGGTTAGTTCCGGAAAACGCATAAAAACATTATAAAGTGCGAGCAAAACATGTAAGTATTGTCATAAAACAAGCATGGAACATCAGAAATTATAGATACGTTGGAGACGTATCAGATAACATATACAGTACCATATTTGTCAGTACCGAATTAATGAGTATCAATCTTCCCCCTAGGGACAACAATTTAACTTTCCAACTACTAAGGCTCTTTTGTAATCTTTCTTCCACTAATTTCCATTCAGCAATTGTAAGTCTCTGATAATGAATCGGAATACCCAAATAGCGAATAGGAAATTGGCCTTGCCCACAACCAAACAACTCTGTATACAAAGTTGTATCATCTTGGGCTTCACCGAAACAGAACAATTCACTTTTATGGAAGTTGATTTTTAATTCCGACAACTGCTCGAAAGCCGCCAAAATTAATTTTAGGTTGCGAGCTTTTTCGAGATCATGATCCATAAACAGAATTGTATCATCGGCATATTAAAGGATAGATAATCCACCATCAACCAGATATGGAATCACAACCTCAATTTGACCATCAGACTTGGCCGCTCTATAAGTATAGCCAACATATCCGCTACAATGTTAAACAACATTGGTGATAACGGATCCCCTTGGCGTAACCCTTTTCGAGTTTGGAGTGTCATCATTAACCCTGATTGCCACAGTACCTCCATACACGAAGTCATTTATTAGAGCGCGCCATTTAGGAGAAAAATCTTTCATCCTGAGCGTCTGATGGAAGAAAGACCACTTGACCTTGTCATAAGCCTTTTCAAAGTCTAATTTTATAATAATCCCATTTAATTTCTTAGAATGCATCTCATGTACCGTCTCATGTAATACCACCACTCCATCGAGGATATTTCTTCCTTTCATAAAAGCAGTCTGAGATGGCAGAACAACATGATCCGCAACCGAATTAAGTCTAATGGTGGCCACTTTCCTGAAAATCTTGAAACTTACGTTTAAGAGGCAAATAGGTCTATATTGTTGAATCCTTTCTGCCTCATTAACTTTCGGTAACAAAATTACTTCACCAAAATTTAGACGAAATAATTCTAGTTGTCCTATATGCAGAGCACTGAACAAATCTAGAAGATCGGGTTTAATAATATCCCAGAAAGTTTGATAGAACTCTGCTGGAAAACCATCCGGACCCGGTGTCTTGTTGCATTCCATTTGAAAAATTGCCTTTTGTACCTCTTCCTCAGAATAAGGTGCGGTTAATAAGGCATTTTCTTCCATAGAAACTTGGGGTATGCCATATGTTAAGTCATCATTTAGAGAAATGGAACTTTCATCCGGAGAACCAAACATACCTTTATAGTAATTAGTAATGTAAGATTTGAGTTACTCATGGCCTTCAATCAACCCTTCATATTGATTAAGAGAGTGAATACGTTTTTTCCGATGTCTCCTATTGGCTATGCCATGGAAATACCGCAAATTTGAGTCTCCTTCCAAGATGAATTGGGCTTTGGAACATTGATACCATTTGAGTTCCTCTTCGCGAAGGAGACTCACCATCTGCGCATTGGATTGATTCTTAAGTTCAATCTCATGCAAAGTCAGTGGTCTCACCTCAGCAAAAGCCTCTAACTCATCAATCACCTTTGATAAGCGAGTCTTCTCCTTTCTAAGGATACCAGCCATATGGGCAGCCCACCCAGAGAGATGTTTACGCATTACACGCATCGTATTATTTCATCTCAAAATTGGAGTGCTGCCACCAACCGGTCACTTCCAAACCGACTTAACCATCTCATGGAACCCTTCCCGATGTAGCCAGCCAAGTTCGAATTTAAAAGGCCGTTTACACATAGGGCGGGGATTCCCAGTGGTTAGAAGGATAGGTGCATGGTCAGACAATTTTTCAATACGTTCTAGTGCACGGGCAGACACCATAGGGTATTTATCTTTCCATTCGGTATCCATCAACACACGGTCTAGCTTTTCGTATGTGGGTTCAGGCAAGCTGTTGGCCCAAGTAAATTGTCGACCAGACATAAACACCTCTCTTAAGTCAAGGCTATCAATGACAACATTAAACAAAGAAGAATGTCCATCGAAAATACCTTTACTTTTCTCATGAGGAAATCTTAGTACATTGAAATCCCCTCCGATTAAAATCGGGTAGGGGTTATCTTTAGTAAGATTTACCAACTCACGTAAAAAGTCAGCCTTAAAAGCATCTTGGGCGGCACCATACACAGCAGCTAGACTCCAAATGAAACCGTCAGCTTTATTCTGGATGTCGAGCTTAATGTGATACTCTCCATCGGAACTAGCTAAGACAGTCATGGTGTCTATGCGGACGCCAAGTAGAATACCCCGGACCTACCACGAGGCGGGCGAGAAAACCACTGAAAGTTAATCCCGCCTGATAAACGGTCGAGAAAACTCTGTGATAAATTCCGCCTACCCGTCTCGGATATAGCAATAAAATCTAAATCATAATCTCTACAACTATCGGCAATGTGAGAATGCTTAGCCAAGTCACCAAGACCTCTGCTATTCCGAAACATGCCATTCATTGAGAAACTATTTTAGATTTAGAATTCTTGCCATATCTACGAGACTTCTTCCCAGCCGATGACCTAGAGCCTCGTGCAGAAGCGCTTAGATCATAAACTGAACTAAGCTCTGAGTTCTCTAAGTCGACTTCTGAGACATTACCAATGATAGCCGAAAGAAGCTGACCATCTAGGATGTTATCCTCTTCATCACCGTCTATAATGGATGTTTCAAGCCCAGCGGAGTCATTCGGAATAACCGTTAAACGGTCAAGCTCCGTTTGTCTCAACACTTAGCCGAAACCGAGATCTCATCAGGCCGACTACCCAACGAGACCCCAAGACTACACAAATTTGAAGAAATACGAGAATCTGAAAACGAAGTAAAAGACTTGGAAGATTGTTTAGTACCAGCCGTGTCGAGGTTCTTCTCCGCCTTGCATCGCATGGCTCTCCGCAAGAGCTCCGTCCCTACTCCGGAAATTTTTCTGAAGATAAAATTACATAGAAACAGGTGAACATTAAATATGTTTAAATTTGGAAAAAAATGTACAAGAACATAAAAAAGCAAGATTTAAATTCAAAATCAAATTTATTTGGTAGTTATACAAAACCGAATACAACAATACAACAACACTATTCATGTCTCCCTTAGAGAAAAAAAAGCTATTCATGTCTAACATGTTCTTTTGTCACCTCCTAAATAATTATGAGTTTGAGCTTAAAATTTCACATGTTTATAGATCATTTTCTTTCTAAGACACTTTGTGAAAATATACAAACTTTAGTTTTCGCGAAGTTTCTATAATTCTATTGCAACTTGGGAAATGGCACAACCGGTGATGGTACACAAAATACGGCTGACAAGACAACATAAACTCGTCTGGTGAAAATGTCCGACAAGACACTGTTTGGTTCGGGATCCATTTTTCCAAAATATCGTTTGTCTGACAAGACAATCTAAACTCGGGATCCATTTTCAAAAATGAACTCCGGTGCAGCATTTGCCACACAGAACAGCGCAGGAAACTGAACAGGCCTCCACACTGGTCACCTCTGTGCTGGGCCACTAACCCAATTAAGAGCCCAAGAGCACCGTGACCTAACGCGGACTCTTAACGCCGTATCCGACGGCAGGTACCTTACGCAAGGCCATAAAAAGCACCTCCGCGCACCCCCAACGCCGTCACAACAGCTAGGGTTTATCTCCGCGAGACTCTATCGTACATTCGGTTTCGCACCTCAGTCACTACGGCGTCGCCCGCGAAAAGATCCTGCAGAGTCCGAGCAAAATGGTCAGACTTCTGGTTTATTGTTTTGTTCTTGCTATTGTGCCCGATGTTTCTCTCTGTGATTCGATCATTCGATCAAGGGATTCGTCACATAGTTTGAGGCCATGACATGTGCATCCTTCTGCGTGTTTGTAGGTTGAGCTTTCTTGATGCAGTCGGTTCCTTATTAGTTCTTGTTAGTTGTTATAGCGAACATTTCGCATAAAGATGACATTCTTCTACTGGAAAACCTTTGCTGCCATTTTGATCTAAAATGTAGAGTGAATCGCCAGAAATACAAAATATCGTTTGGCAATGACGTATATAGATCGGCTACTTAGTACCAAGGGATCACGTCTCACTTAAAACTTAAAAGTGGCATTCCTCTAAAGGGAAATCTTTTTGTCCATTTTGATCTACGCGCAGAGCTAATCGTTCCTAATTGCATATTTGTCGGAGATACTGCTTACATATCTGTAGAATCAAATCTTCCTGTCATTTTGATCTTCACACATAGCTAATCAGGGGCCTGGCCAGTATGGCATACTGATCGATGATTGATTGCTTCAGTTCACAGTTTATACATGGACCTTCTGCCGAGGTCCTTTTTTTTTTCTGTCCACACAATAGAACTTTTAGTTTGACGGTGAATCCTGGTATCGCTGGATCACGTGATTCATGGAATGTGCACTTTTCTTTGTTTTCCTAGATGTCTTAAATTGATGTGCCGCTTAATGCTGTATTGATGATTTTAAATTAAAATTGCGGTGTTGTAAGTTGGATGATTTTTCTTATTCCTTTTATGATTTCCATTCCATTTTCAAAAGCCAATTGCGCTAAAATCTCGGCTGCTCTACTGAAGTGCTAATCCAGTCTCTGCCCATTAAGGATGATGCGAATCGGCGTAGAAGCCTTTTTCTCTTGCACCTCTTTGACACGCCCATGCTATCCTGAATAATACACCTGTCTGGAGGCGTAGCTTGAGCATTTATTTAGTTACTTGCCATTCCGTTGTATACTCTAGGAAACTATGAAGTTTTTTCTCTAAAATATAAAACCACTAGTATATTATACTCCCTCTATTCCATTCTATAGTGCCTATAGTTTTTTGGCACGGAAATTAGCGCAAGAGTATTTTTTACACAAGACCCCTAACTAAACGATTTGATATCAACATAAAATTTGGGAAATCCATATCTTCCTAACTTACCATAACAAATTTGGGAGCTGAACAATTTGGGAGCTGACCGGGAAGGGGGTAATTGAAAAAAAGCTAAGCTACAACCTTATATTATGAAATAAATGCCAAAAATCTATAGGCACTATAAAAAGGAACGGAGGGAGTATCTAAGACTGTTGTTCTAATTGACGCTTTCCTAAGCCATCACGTCACCTGATTGTAACTTCTGGTCCACGCATCAATCACAACAATTAATGAATAGTATCAAGAAATCACTGGTTATATGGCTCTTGGTGCTCATTCGTTGTTTCTCTTCGCAGGCGAGGGGTCTGAAGAAGCACGTGAAGAGGCTTAATGCCCCTAAACATTGTACGCTTGACAAGCTTGGTGGAGCATTTGTAAGTACATTCTGTAACTGTACGCTTTTACTAATTTTCAGTTGCCTGAACTTTTTGGAAAATGTCAATAACCTGAAATGCACACTACTAAGACTGTTGAGAGTGTTCAATTTTACCAAAATGTTAGTACAATGTTGAGTCCGCATGGTTGTACATAGCTTTCTGTCTATTGGTTGGTTATACAGTACATAGAGTGAGGTTGAGGTGATGATTGTTGTATGTCGATACAAAGTTAAATGGTTTTGCTTTTTACTAAATCAGAGAACTCATGATTTTTTATGAGCAGGCACCCAAACCTTCTTCTGGTCCACACAAATCTAGGGAGTGTTTGCCCATGCTTCTTATCATCAGGAACAGGTTGAAGTATGCTCTGAGCTACCGTGAAGTTAATTCAATCTTGATGCAGCGACATATCATGATTGATGGGAAGGTCAGGACTGACAAAACATATCCTGCTGGGTTCATGAGTATTTTTCTTGCTTGCTTCTGTTTAATCCTATTTTCAGTACCTATTATTGACTTACTGATCACGAAATGTTGTTGCCTCCTTTATTAATTTATCTTGCAGATGTTGTATCAATCCCAAAGACTGGGGAGAATTTCCGCCTTCTCTATGACACCAAGGGCCGCTTCCGTCTCCACAAAATTAGGGATGAGGAGGCTAAGGTATGTACTGTGATAGGAGTAGCTCTTGCTTATTACTCCATCCGTCCCTTGATATAAGCTGTATAATTTCTTTGCACGAAAATTAATGCATGGTCTAAGATGGCAATTTTCGTTGGTTTTGGACATAATAGCCTCGAATGACCGAAACTAGAGGAATATTAGGAAAGTTGGAATTTCCTCTTATGATCAGATAACATGCTTTGAGTATCCAACAAATCCCACAAATCTCTCACTAAGCAACCCTACCTAAAGACTGATAGAAAAGAATGCCTCATACAGGCTAGGTGGGAAACAAAGACTCCTATATTTCAGAGATTGGGGCATATAAAGAAGTGGATTGCATGCGGCAATTAAAACACAGATTACATGCGGGAGCTACTCCTTAATTTTATGAGTTGCATTTGACCAGGTCGGGGGTAAATTTGCCGACAATTGTATTAACTATATGGTTTATATCAAGGAACAGAGGGAGTATGCTTTTGTGTGATGTTGTTTTTCATATACCAAACTTAGATTGTCAGCTAGTCCATGGTTATGTTGCCCCCAAATGGCTATATGTTGTTAAATTTACTACAATAATATTAATATGACAAGTTGAATAGTAAGTAGATTATTGTGTATATTTTGATTCAGTGACTAGGAAATTTGAAGCTGAGTTGCTTCCCTGAAGGCACAATCATGTTGTTCAGTTACTTGGTGGTACTGTGTCCAAAGCACTTACATTTGTCCTTTGCTCATGTTGTTTTCTGTCTTTTCGAAAATTAAACCCATTCTTGGATAAATTAAGACACTTCTAAATGAGGATTAGATTGTGCTCAGGCTATATGATCATTTTCGCAACACATGTTTCTGCACTTATGAGGCTGTATTCTGTTCTGCAGTTCAAGCTCTGCAAGGTTCGATCTGTGCAGTTTGGACAGAAAGGCGTTCCTTCCCTGAACACATACGACGGCCGCACCATCCGCTACCCTGACCCTCTCATCAAAGCCAATGACACCATCAAGATTGAGCTGGAGACCAACAAGATCGTGGATTTCATCAAGTTCGACGTTGGGAACTTCGTGATGGTGACGGGTGGCAGGAACACCGGGCGCGTCGGGGTGATCAAGAGCAGGGAGAAGCACCAGGGCAGCTTCGAGACCATTCACGTCGAGGATGCACTCGGCCATCAGTTCGCCACCCGCCTGGCCAACGTATTCACCGTTGGCAAGGACAAGAAGTCGTTGGTCTCTCTCCCCAAGGGCAAGGGCGTCAAGCTCACGATCATTGAAGAGGCAAGGAAGCGCAATGCTGCAGCTGCTGCTGTGGCTTGACACCTCTCCCCTCCTAGAATAAAATGTTTTTACTATGAGCGAGTTCCTGTTGGAGACAAGCCATGTTAGTTCCCCATTTTATATTTTCATTGAACTGTTCTCCCTGAGTTGGTTGCTTTGAGCACTGAAAGTGCTGGATTAAGAACATATTTTTGCCGATCTTAAATGTGTACCTATGAGTTAAAAAAGAATTTTTGTAATGCAATTTTTTGTTCTTACTGATTTTAGGTATGGGCCTGTTCACACCGTTTGGTTTGCTTGGTGGGTTGATATTTGGTTCAGGCAGCTATTCATTCGTTTGTCCCCTAAAAAAGAACTATTCATTCGTTCATCCATAACATGTTCATTCGGGAAACTAGTGCCACTGACACTATTTCATTCTGAAACTTTAGTTATGCCAAATGCGTTCTGTTAGATTTATCTTCTCTTCATGTACACATTTTTTGAACTTATCCATCATCCATGAACAGGTGTTGGCCGTTAGTTCAACTTGCCTAATTGGCCTAGGCTATTTGTTTTTACCAAGTACCCACCAAACAGTTAAAATTTGAACTCCTTACAATAAATCTAAATATATTTTCATAAAATCAAGGAGACTCATGAGCTTACTGTTCAATTGTCGACCAAATTAGAAAATTGCGTTTGAACTTTCTGTCTAGGCGTCTACCAGCAATTCAAATTATGGAAGTGCTCAGAAAAATCCGAAGTTTTTACAGAAAATCTAGCTTACTCATACTACTGTATTTTCCAAATTCAGGCCAAATCCAACACAAGTTTTAGGAGAAAATCGTGCAGGCTCCGCCCAGTTCAATAAGAGAAGGGGTAGTTTGATCATTTTAGGCTTGGTCAGGCTATTCCAAGGGCTTTGACTAACAATAAGACCCACCTATGGTAAAAAGGAGAGGAAAGCCTAATTAAACTTCCAAGGTGACCTAGTGGTGTCACATAAATTTTGCTACCGATAAGGCTTCAGAACTTAGGATAGAGTCCTAGACCTCGCTATTTCGCAAAACCAACAAGCCAACAAGAACTGAGATCGATCACGTTCTGCTAACTTTGCTTGAACACGAGAAGCCTTATTACAGAAGCGATTTTACATGGACAAGAAATCACAGGATGGGAGTACTTTAGTAGCACGCTTGATGCTATGAACAACGACTCCAACAATGGATTTGTCTTGTTCAACGTCCTGTCATTCTTTTAATCAGATTCAAGTAAGTCTAACTCCACTTAGAGCAACTATATCATACTGAAAAGCTACTTTTGTGTATGCTCAACATATATTGAGTACAACCAATGTTCTTCTTTTCCAGACACACTATAAAGCATACTACTTCCATTCCTAAAATAGCTTTGCAACTTTTTCTAGATATGAATAAATCTATAGCTAAAACATGTATATATATCTTCGTATCTACACAAAGTTGGTAAGGTTTTTAGGAACGGAGGGAGTACTATAGTTGTCACATCTCTATGCATAGTTCATAACATTATGTATCCCACTATTATTCATATCTCTATATTCGACGCACAAATCAATCATAAACATTCCAGACACATAATTGAAACAGTTCACTTCACACACAAAACTAAAACAACATAGTTCAAACACCAGTCCGAACACCATAATTTAGATAACAAATACAACTGAGTACAATGAAGCGACAAAGTTCGAGCACATTCATTTGAATACTTCTTTGGCCCCCTCATCAGGGTTCAATGGTGAGAAGCTATGCACTAGAACTTTGTCGGCGTGGGAGAGACACACGGCCTAGGGGAACATAAAGAGAGGAAACGGGGGAAATTTCCCTCCCACCACGGATTAGTGTTTCTGCGTACCCTAAACTCCTAAAGGACCCCCACCCTCCCGTAGCGCTAATTTGTGGGGGAGGGGGCGTCAAGTATCACAATTCAGAGAAGGTCCAATCCTGTAAGAACGTAGGAAAAGCTTAAGGTTGTACATTATAAAACACAAACTATGCTGGAGAGTGGATTTGGTGTACAGATGGGTACGTGTGCATGCATTAAATACCGTTGGATCTTTCTCAGCATCGTCGGATGCAGCTCAATGACAGACGGCGACTTCACGGCCCCGTAAACTTTTCTATGCACCAGACCCTCCCTTTTGGCAGCAAATTTGTTTTGTCGTTTGCGCGGCTCTACTTTTCTTCAGCTGAACCGCGGCATGGAGCGCCCAAACCTCGCGCCGTCGGGTACCCCACCTCCACCAGGCGCTGCCGCAGCACCCTCCACCTCCATACCTCCCTCCTGCAGCGCCTTCTCCCAACCCCCTCCACTATTGCCTACGCGGCCCACACGCCCGTGTCGGGGCCGGCGATGGCCAACGGCGGGTTCGTCGGGGTGCCGCGGAGGCCACCAATCACTCCAAGCCGTCTGCCGTGTACAAGGCCCTCAGCAGCAATGGTGACATCTCGTCCGCGTTGGCCAAGGGGAAGCACAACGATGTGAACTGTGACCACGTCCGACAAGACTCGGGAGAGAGTAGGACTCGAACGGCGAGCGGCTCGGTGGAGGTTTGCCAGGGAATCGACTGGTGGAGGACCGTGGAGGCGGACGTGGTCCCAAGTGGCCTCCAACCGGCCGACAAGGCGCGGCGGTGGACGGCGTCCGCATCGGGATCTTGGGCGTCCGCCATTACCGCCGCCTTGAGATTCTGGCCGCAATAGCTGGAGCCCGTTGACTCGATTTGAGAGATGGGTGATAGCTCGGATTTGGGAGAGGGGAGATGGATGCATCCGAGATTTCGTTCATGGCACAGACGAATTTCTTCAACACGCTGGTGACAGACGACTCGCTCCTGATTTGGGCGTGCTTGCAGGCGGCTCTACTGCTTCGTGCGGTGTGGGATTAGCGTGGTGGGGATTTTTATTCCCAGATTAAGATTAAGTATTGAGTTTACTGTATTGAATTTCCTAAGCTGGCATCGATCGCCCGTCCCTTCTCAGCCCTGTCTGGCTCCTCCTTTCCACCTCAGCCCCTCACGGCAAGGACAAACGCCGTTAGACACGTGTCGTTTCGTGGGGGCGTGCTCACGTACCCATGTGATTACCGAGCTTCATCCCAACTATGCTGAGGGTGACATGAATATTGTACACATCCAATTACTTCTTATAAGGTGTACTAGTTCTTTGATAAGTCAAACTATGCTAACATACACCAATTTTCTAGACAAAACTCCTAGCCTCTATACCAAAAAAAATACAATATGAAAATATTTTTCATGATGAGTATAATAAAACCACTTTAGTGTTTACATGTTGCAAGGTTTTTAATAAATACTTGGTTAAAGTTAACGTAGTTTGACTTTTTTCACAAACTAATACACCTTATAAGAAGGGACGAAGGGAGTAGGAAACATGGATTTCCATATATAACATGATAAGCAAAGTGTGAAATCTTATTCTTATTGGATGGAGTCTAAGCTAGGTGCACACATATCCATGTGAATTGCATACCTAATGGTTGATACCCATGCCATATATATGTGCATTCAAGGGAGTTATTAAGGCATATGTCCAGCCATATTGCAGTTCCATAAGTTTTAGAAATTGGTTTTCGTCACTCCAAGATTTGGGAAACGGTTTCTGTTATCTCTGGCATTACCTCCTCCATTCCTTGCTCTAAGGATCGACCCTATGAGCCTTTGGAGATGAAGTAAAGTACATTATAAATGCGTACAATACCATAATAGAAACACAACTAAGAATAAAACTTGACTATATAGTCATAGCATACTGCACATAGTTAAAATATTCCCTTAGGAACATAGATAACAACTTAGAACAGTGAAACATGAAAATATTTAGTAGCATATGAAATACAACACAATTTGAAAGTATGTAACTTCACCAACAAATAATAACAAGGTATCAATTTCTAGTATGCAAACAACAGTCAAAAGCTATCCATGGTTCCCATCGATACAAATTATGAATCGGCGGAACTGAATGAAGGAGACGGTGGCGGTGATGTTGGCGGGATGATAAAGGTGCTCCTTACCACGCCAAGGAGGTGTTGGTGGGGACAATGGTGTTAATTTGCTGCTTCCGACAACAAAATGATATCAGGATAAGCCCCTTAATTTGTTGACTAGGAGAATACTTTAGGATCCTTCACTGCCTCAGGAAATCCACCAGACTTAGGGCGATGCTTTCGGACACTACAAGAAAAGTTGCCATGGCCGACGAAGTTGAAGTCGCGCCGTGGTTGCTGGTGTACCATGGCCGACGATTTTGGGTCTGTCCGTTGTGCATGTCAAAACGTTTTTTTCTCGTTTTTGAGGCCACCTAGCCCGACGAAATCGGCCAAAACGTTGCGTATGGTGGCCCGGGACGTGGTGCATCTCGAATTCTCGGGTTCGCCGGCCGAGTCAACGCAAATCCGCACCGCCGAGAGATGTAGGGCCCAGATGGCAGCCTCTCTGGCATTGTTTTTTTTCTCGATCGCGCCATCTCGTTCAACGCTCTCCGATCGAGCCGTTTACGATGCAGGATCATGGGTCCCGCATGTCATCCTCTATGAACCAAAATTCTTTCTATTCTTGGATTTTTTTTGACCCCCTGATTTCTGGCTACTTCCTTTTTCTTTTGATCCCTTGCCGCCTTGGAAACGTTGACACCGCTGCTGCTAATTGGGACCCGCATGTCATCCTCTATGAGCAATCAACTTTCTTTTCTTGGAGTTTTTTTGGCACCTCAAATTTGGTCACTTGCCTTTTTCTTTCGATCCCCTGCCGCCTCTCAAACGGTGATACCGCTGCTGCTAAATGGGACCCGCATGTCATCCTCTATGTACTATAAAACTTTCTTTTCTTGGATTTTTTTGGCACCTCATATTTGGTCACTTACCTTCTTCTTTCGATCCCCTGCCGCCTCTCAAACGGTGAGACCGCTGCTGCTAAATGGGACCCGCATGTCATCCTCTATGTACTATAAAACTTTCTTTTCTAGGATTTTTTTGGAACCTCATATTTGGTCACTTGCCTTTTTCTTTCGATCCCGTGCAGCCTCTCAAACGGTGATACCGCTGCTGCTAAATGGGACCCGCATGTCATCCTCTATGTACTATAAAACTTTTTTTTCTAGGATTTTTTTTGGAACCTCATATTTGGTCACTTGCATTTTTCTTTCGATCCCGTGCAGCCTCTCAAACGGTGATACCGCTGCTGCTAAATGGGACCCACATGTCATCCTCTATGTACAATCAAGTTTCTTTTCTTGAATTATTTTTGGCTCCTGATATTTGGTCACTTGCATTTTTCTTTCGATCTCATGCCACGTTGAGGACCCTGCAGGCTCATGGGACCCGCATGTCATCCTCTATGTACAATAAAATTTCTTTTCTTGGATTATTTTTGGCTCCTGATATTTGGTCACTTGCCTTTTTCTTTCGATCCCGTGCAGCCTCTCAAACGGTGATACCGCTGCTGCTAAATGGAACCCGCATGTCATCCTCTACGTACACTCAAGTTTCTTTTCTTGAATTATTTTTGGCTCCTGATATTTGGTCACTTGCCTTTTTCTTTCGATCTCATGCCACGTTTGAAACGTTGAGGAACCTGCTGGCTTATGGGACCCGCATGTCATCCTCTATGTGATATAAAAGTTTATTTTCTTGGGTTTTTTTTCACCCTCTGATTTTTGGCTATTTCCTTTTCCTTTTGATCCCCTGCCGCCTTGGAAACATTGAGTAAGCTGCTGACTCATGGGACCCGCATGTCATCCTCTATGTACAATCAACTTTCTTTTTCTTTTGATCTCAAGCCGCATTTGAAACGTTGAGACCGTCTTTGCTAATTGGGACCCGCATGTCATCCTCTATGTACAATAAAGTTTTTTTCTTGGATTATCTTTGGCTCCTGATATTTTGTCACTTGCCTTTTTCTTTCGATCTCATGCCGCCTTTGAAACGTTGAGTAAGCTGCTGGCTCATGGGTCCCGCATGTCATCCTCTATGAACAATAAAAGTTTCCTTTCTTGGAGTTATTTTTGACCCCTAATTTCTGGCTATTTCCCTTTTTCTTTTGATCTCCTGCCCCCTTTGAAACGATGACGACGCAGCTGGCAGGTCGGTCCCACATGTCATCCTCTGTGAACAATAAAAGTTTCCTTTGATGGATTTATTTTGAACCCCTAATTAATTTCGGGATATTTCCTTTTCCTTTTGATCCCCTGCCGCCTTGGAATCGTTGAGGATGCTGCTGCCTCATGGGTCCCGCATGTCATCCTCTCAGAACGGTAAATGTTTCTTTTCTTGGATTTTGTTGACCAAACGATTTTTGGCTTATTTTTTCTTTCGATTCAGGGCGCTGCTGGCTCACGGGTCCCACATGTCAACCTCTATGAACAATAAACGCTGAGGATGCTGCTACCTCATGGGTCCCGCATGTCATCCTCTCAGAACGAAAATGTTTCTTTTCTTGTATTTTTTACCAACAGATTTTTTGTTTATTTTTTCTTTCCCTCCCCTGCCGCCTTTAAAACGTTGACGACGCTGCTGGCTCATGGGTCCCCGATGTCAGCCTCCCCGTACAAGAAACATGTGATATCTTGATTATTTTGCAGACAATAAACATTGTATTTCGCTCTGAGCTATTGCAAACTGATAAATTAAATCTTTATTTTTACATAAACAAACTTATATGTTGAATCTCCTTGTTTTGTGTTTTTGCGAAGCATAGGACTTTCCTGTTTTTTTAGAAAAATCCAAACTTTCCTGTTTTGGAGTGGGCTGAAATTGTACGAGTCAAAAGGCCCAGCAGGATAGTTCGAAGGCCCAGATGTCCAGATGCAGCCCAATTGAAATCTTTCTTTTCTTGGATTTTTTTCACCCCCTGATTTCTGGCTACTTCATTTTTCTTTTGGTCCTGTGCCGCCTTGGAAATGTTGAGACCGCTGCTGCAAAATGGGACCCGCATGTCATCCTCTATGTACAATAAAATTTCTTTTCTTGGATTATTTTTGGCTCCTGATATTTGGTCACTTGCCTTTTTCTTTCAATCTCATGCCGACTTTGAAACGTTGAGGAAGCTGCTGGCTCATGGGTCCCGCATGTCATCCTCTATGAACAATAAAAGTTTCCTTTGTTGGATTTATTTTTTACCCCTAATTTCTGGTTATTTGCCTTTTTCTTTTGATCCCCTGCCCCCTTTGAAACCATGACGACGCAGCTGGCAGGTCGGTCCCACATGTCATCCTCTATGAACAATAAAGGTTTCCTTTGATAGATTTATTTTTTACCCTAATTAATTTCTGGCTATTTCCTATTTTTATTTTGATCCCCTGCCGCCTTGGAATAGTTGAGGATGCTGCTGCCTCATGGGTCCCGCATGTCATCCTCTCAGAAAGGTAAAAGTTTCATTTCTTGGATTTTGTTTACCAACTGATTTTTGGCTTTTTTTTTGTTTCGATCTCCTGCCGCCTTTAAAACGTTGACGACGTTGCTGGCTCATGGGTCCCCAATGTTAGCCTCCCTGTACTGCAAATCCTCTTTCTGCAAAGGTTGTATTTCTAGCTAGATAGCTAAGGTGGATTTGAATCTGCCGTGGTTCAGGCAGCTCAGGTAAGCCTTCTTGCACTGATTAATGGAACTAGTGTATAGCAAGGTCAAGACATGTGGCTTGGTGTAATGAATCTATTTGAATCATGTTGTGGATTCAATCTGATAGTTCTCTAACAGGTCAGCCAAAATAGAAATTAAGTTTTTTTCTAAAACGGAAATGCAAATTAAGATGAACACAAACATTAGTTATCATAATAGCTGATCATACATACATACTTGCTAAGAGCAAAAGCTTGCCAGAGTTTTACCACCCATACAATTAATTAGTAGTTCAGATAAGATAACCTTATATAAGTATAACTACAAATGCATTTGCTAAGGTCTCATGGGACAATAGAACTAGACAACCGCAAACTTGATGACCAGCATGTCACAGTGGCATCGAAAGATCTTGACCTTCAACTTTGATCCAATGCGAAGTTTGGCACCGTCAATGAACTTTGTCCACCTGGAAGTAACAGCCAAGCGGCCATCTGTGGGACTGACGGAGTACCGTCCCTCCACGGTGAGACCTTCACTCTCCATGATGAGGGAAATCTTGCCCCTTCGGCCAGCATTGAGATCCTTGGCGATACTTTTAGGCAATTTCTGATTCAAAGCAAGAGATACCAACAAAAATTAGTCAATGGCACCAATGCACTGAAGACTGAACCATGTGAGACTTTGAGCAGAGAAGACATCAAGATAAGAGCAGTTATGCTGTCATATACTCACGAACATAGCCTTCAGATGCGTCCTGGTCACCACACGGGTGGCCACGGACAATGAGCCGAGACCTCGGTGATCCGGCCGGGGCAGGTGCAGGAGCCTGGGCTGGTACACGAGCTGGTGCCGATGCAGAGACTGCTGGGCAGGTGCAATAAAAGGGGCCTCTACAGGACCCGCTGCTGAGGCAAGAGACTGTTGGGCAGGTGCCGTAAACGGTCCAGCTAGAGGAACCAAGGGTGATGCGGGAGCCGCTGGGCAGGTGTAGTATAAGGGGCCTCTACAGAACCAATGCTGATGTAGGGGCCTGCTGGGTAGATGCAATAAACGGTCTTTGGTACAGGAACCGGTGCTGATGCAGAGAGTGGGAAGCCGGTGCCGGTGCTGGTGTGGGTGCCCTTTGTGACATCCGCTCTGTTCCATCGGGGATCTGCAGCTTTGATCATGTTAAACCCAGCAAGCTAGAACAGAGGGAATGGTTTAGAACAACTGCTCGTAATGCAGTAATCAAAGGATATGAGTACAAAAAAGTTACATATTATATATTTGGAAGTGTCTCCAACTACGTAAGCGCTACGTATATCTGCCCGTTTGAGTTTCGATCCTCACTCGTCGCCCTTCTTCGCACCGTAGTCAAAAGCAAACTTTCTCCAATCATGTCCATACAAATATGTGATGGCCTGCGTCTTGAAGACATACACCTCCGAGACCGTGGAGGTGTGCATCAATGTGCCAATGCCATGAATAGTGAAAGATCCTGCAAGCGGACACATCGGTTAATCATTGGACGAAGTTCACAAGGTACAAATCTGCAGTGAAAATTGATACTAATGTAAGAAGCAGGAAGACTAAAAACAAGACTTTACTATATGCCAATTCATGCTAAACCACCGAGAATACATACCTGTAACTCGTGAAGGAGTTATTAGAAAGGTAGATAGAGCCATAGGAGGTGTTATATGCGGGGTATGTACATGGGCCCGCCATATTCCGCAAGCTCGGCATCGGGATGGTGAAGGAAACATGGGAGGTACTACTGGTGCGTAGCGCTGAATGTAAGTGGAAGAATTAGGTTGTGTAAAGTGCATAGTTCAGAGCAATGCAAATGTTGACAAGCGAGTGCATAACACTATGTTACAAACTGAACAGTCAAAATTTAGTGTATGATGAATATAAGCATGCTAATTTGGCATTTCCGAATTCCAAGAAGCAAGAGATGAGCCGGTGATAATATCAGAATAAATCATGGCATGTATATGTGGCTTAAGAAAATATACCCGAACCCTTGGATGGTTACGGCCCGGCTGGTCCTTGGACTTGAGCTTATATAAGCATCCAGAAGGTGGGGCTGGCAGTAACTTGGTGGCAGCCTCTGCAGATGCCTCATCAGCAGCAGTTGCAATCCTTTTGACCAATGAAGGCTTAGCAGTTTCAGTCTGCATATGAAAATTGATGAGCAACAGACATCAGCAGTGATATATAAAATGAATCTATGAGACACTGATGCATATAGTGCTGGATGTAAGTGGAAGAATAGGGTTGTGTGTGTTTCTGAACTATTGGTAAGCATAATTAGACAAAGCCGGCAATAAACAGACAAATCAAATCACGTATGAGGATTAAGAAAATATACCTGCTTAAAAAGGATACCACCCACTGGCTGTGGCCTTGTGCTTGAGGAGGTTTTCGGAAGATGGTGGCGGCACCATCATCTTCACACAGCAGCCTCATCGGGATCATTTTTTATCCATTTGAGTAGAGGCACAGAAGCTTCATCCTGCATATGAATAGCAACAGAACTCATCATTGATATTTAATAAATCTATGAGATGGACTGATGCAAAAAGTGCGGGATGTAAGTGGAAGAATAGGGTTGTGCATAGACAACAGTTGACAACAATGCAAATGATTACAAAAGAAGCCAACGGAACTCAACAGTTTATATACTGGATGAGACAGACTGAAAAGTGAAAAATTAGTGTATGATGATTGTAAGCAAACGCAGTGTTTCTGAACTTTTGGTAAGCATTAGGCAAAGCCAACAGTAATTAAAAAGATAATAATAAAATCATGTATGTGGATTAAGAAAATATACCAGATTCATTAAAAGGTCACCACCCAGCTGGCCCATGGCCTCGTGCTTGTAGAGGTTTTCGGATGATGGTGCCGGCACCATCGTCCTCACAGCAGCCTCATCAGCCTCATTTTGCATCCACTTGAGTAAAGGCGCAGCAGTTTCAGCCTGCATAAGAATGGGAATAGATCTCAGCAGTGATATTGAATGACTACGAGACAGATCGATGCATATAGTGCTGGATGTAAGTGGAAGGGTATGGCTGTGTATGGACAACAGTTCACAACAATGCAAGGGTGTGTTCGGTTCTGAAACAGCGTGGAATGGAATGGAATGGTTCCATTTCAGAGGAATGGAATGGTTACATTTTTTTCGGTTGGGAAAAATGGAGAGCGGAACAGATCAAGGTTAAACTAATCATTTGCCTCAAAATTGTAATTATCAATTACAAATGACATTTAATCTCAAAATCGTAATTAACAGCGCCTAATGGTGCTCTTTTAATCTAAAAATCGTAATTAACATCATTTTTTGTTGGGTTAGGAGAACTGGAGAGTAGATGAACATTACTGTATGATGATTGTAAGCAAACGAATTTGGTGTTTCTAAACTTTTGGCTTCGAGATCTTATGGGCTTCAACTATAGCCTACCCCAACTTGTTTGGGACTGAAAGGCTTGGTTGTTGTTGTTGTTGTAAACTTTTGGCAAGCATTAGAAAAACCAACAATAAACAGGACAAATATCAAGGCATGTTTTGTGGATTAAGAAAATATACCATATTCATTAAAAGATCACCACTCAGCGGGCGCGTGGCCTTGTGCTTGTAGAGGCATTTAGAAGATGGGGCGGCATCAACATGCGGCGGCCTGATCAGCCGCAGCTTTGATCTTCCTTTTGAGTAAAGGCCCTAAAGTTTCAATGCATATGAATAGCAAAACAAAAGGCAGACCTCAGCAGTGATATTGAATTACTGTATGAGATAGACTGATGCATATAGTGGATGCTCTTAGCCTTTTGCACCATGAACACTAGCTATGGACAGACAAAAAAAACTACTCCAGTTGACTCAGCTTTGTCTAGATACCTCCATCCCAAAGCTTAAGGCTTATTTATTTTTGAGAAATCAAAACAAGTAAAGTTTGACCAAAATTTTAGAACATTCTATCAACAAATATAATATTGTGTAGATACCGTAGGAAAATATATTTCACAACCTATTTAATGATATTAATTTTGTATTTTGCATGTTAATGATTTTTGGTAAAAGCTTAGTCAAACATGATATAGTTTGACTTTCTAAAAATAATATAATCCCTAAGCTTTGGGATGGAGGTAGTAGTATCTAGAGCTAAAAACACATCTAGATACATCCGTATCTACAGATAGTTGAGTCAATTAATTTGGATCTGAGGGAGTATCAGATTCAGACTACATCATGGTAAGTTGGTTAAAAAAAATTACCCCTCGGCGGTCCCTGCCCAGCTCGGCAGTGGCATTTCGCTTCTTGTCTTTGCCGCAGATCGGGCCATGCTCCTGCAGCAGGTGGGGCGCTATTCTCGTTCCCCATAGCCTCGGCCACGGAACCGGGAGGTACCAACCTGATACAGAGAATATAGAGCATGGTGTCACAGAGGCTTTATGCACAAACAGCTGAAGACATGTGCTACTTTAAGCATCTTCCAGAACAGGAACAGATTGAGGATGCAGACAGACAGAGTGGATAAGCAAACGGAGTACCTGCTTTGCGGGGTTGGGGACGCAGCTCAGGCTCAGCCAACTGCCCACATGCGTGGTGGCCTTACGCTCCATTGCCCCCACCACCACCACCGAGGTATTTCCTTTCCTGTACAAGCTGACAAAAGATACATTGAGGATCTGCAGAAACTACAAAGGTGGCAAATGTCGACAAATAAAGGAAGAACACCCCAATCCAAGCAAAGGTAGCCCCCGCCCCCCACCCCCATCAATCACTCCCAGCGCGAGGGTGACCAGAAAGACACCCCTTCGCCCAGAATAGGAAATAGTAGATGCGCAAGATATCGAGGTGAGGAAAAAAGAACCGATCTCGAGAAAGGAAAGAGCATTACTAGTACTACCTAATCCGCTTGGTCTAGATGCAGCTTGCCCCTCCAAGCTGGATGCCTGGACGGTGGAGGCGAAAGGAGGGGATCGAGTTAGCGGCTTGCATCCGTCGGCTATCGGCACTCGATCGGGAGAGACAAAGGAGGCTACATAAAGGGGAGGGGTAACATATTTTATTACACAGTGAACTTACTGCTGTGACTAGTCATTACATGTCTCACTGAAACTGGGGCCCATAGTGTGGCACCCCAAATTCACTTGAACCTGCACGGCGGGACGCATTGGCGCGTCAAGAAAACCCCCGAATTGTAGCGGGGAAATGAAACATTTCACAAAAAATTGAAATTCAAGCACACTGCCACGCGCCAAGCACGAGGGTTGTTCCTTCCTCTTCCTCGGTTCCTCCTCCCCTATCCGAAAAAACCCCAAATCCCAAGCTCAAACAACAACAAAAAAAAAACCAAATCCCCTGGCCGCCATGCATGTCCTCGTTAACCCGCTGGAGATCGTTCCCGGACGAGGTGGACCCCCCGCCCTGAGATCCCGAGCTCGTCCGTTCCGTCCACCTTGAGGCACTGCGTGCTGTCTCGCAGCGGCGGCTTGAGGGCGCTGCAGAGGAAGTTCCGCCGGAAAGTGCTCATGGCAACCGTGCAAGCTCACCGGCGTGCTGTATCCCGAGAGGAACTGGTCAAAGCTTTGCTATTCGCCAAAAAAAAGCGGGCCAAGATCTGGTCAAAGCTTCGTCGATGGCTTGCCGCGAGAGGCTTGGAGTCCAGAGTCAATAAACTAGCTGCTGGAGGACTTGGGCGGTTTACACCGATTCATATTAACTGACTCAAGTTTGTTAGTCTAGTTAACAAATGCATCTAGATACATCCATATCTAGACAAAATTGAGTCAATTAATATGAATCAGAGGGGAGTGCCTGAAAGTGTTTCATGCTACCAATTAATGCGCTGGCAGGACTGGCTATAGAAGTAATTGTGCTACTACTCATACGATGAACTGATTGTGTGGGTGTCAAATTTTGCAACGCGATCATCCACTGAGTACTTAATTATAGTTCTAGCGCCAAAGGCGTACAAATCATAACAAAGATAGTACATACTACAGCACCAGAACATAAAAGTACGAATCATAAAGTAGCTCAACATTTTGCATCAGGGCTAGGTGGTCCTGAGACTACCGGGACGCCCCTGATGATCTCCGGGCGTGCATCCGCTTCAACGCAAAGCTGTGTACTCGGTTGATACGTCTCCAACGTATCGATAATATCTTATGTTCCATGCCACATTATTGATGTTATCTACATGTTTTATGCACACTTTATGTCATATTCGTGCATTTTCTGGAACTAACCTATTAACAAGATGCCGAAGTGCCGATTCTTTGTTTTCTGCTGTTTTTGGTTTCAGAAATCCTAGTAACGAAATATTCTCGGAATTGGACGAAATCAACGCCCAGGGTCCTATTTTGCCACGAAGCTTCCAGAAGACCGAAGAGGAGACGAAGTGGGGCCACGAGGTGGCCAGACTACAGGGCGGCGCGGCCCAAGCCCTGGTCGCGCCGGCCTGTGGTGTGGGCCCCTCGTGACGCCCCTTGACCTATCTCTTCCGCCTACTTAAAGCCTCCGTCGCGAAACCCCCAGTACCGAGAGCCACGATACGGAAAACCTTCCAGAGACGCCGCCGCCGCCAATCCCATCTCGGGGGATTCAGGAGATCGCCTCTGGCACCCTGCCAGAGAGGGGAATCATCTCCCGGAGGACTCTACGCCGCCATGGTCGCCTCCGGAGTGATGTGTGAGTAGTCTACCCCTGGACTATGGGTCCATAGCAGTAGCTAGATGGTTGTCTTCTCCCCATTGTGCTTAATTGTCGGATCTTGTGAGCTGCCTAACATGATCAAGATCATCTATCTGTAATTCTATATGTTGCGTTTGTTGGGATCCGATGAATAGAGAATACTTGTTATGTTGATTATCAAAGTTATGTCTATATGTTGTTTATGATCTTGCATGCTCTCCGTTATTAGTAGATGCTCTGGCCAAGTTGATGCTAGTAACTCCAAGAGGGAGTATTTATGCTCGATAGTGGGTTCATGTCTCCGTGAATCTGGAGGGGTGACAAGAACCTCTAAGGTTATGGATGTGCTGTTGCCACTAGGGATAAAACATTGGTGCTATGTTCAAGGATGTAGTCACTGATTACATTACGCGCAATACTTAATGCAATTGTCTGTTGTTAGCAACTTAATACTGGAGGGGGTTCGGATGATAACCTGAAGGTGGACTTTTTAGGCATAGATGCATGCTGGATAGCGGTCTATGTACTTTGTCGTAATGCCCAATTAAATCTCACTATACTCATCATAATATGTATGTGCATGGTCATGCCCTCTTTATTTGTCAATTGCCCAACTGTAATTTGTTCACCCAACATGCTGTTTATCTTATGGGAGAGACACCTCTAGTGAACTGTGGACCCCGGTCCAATTTTCTATATTGAAATACAATCTACTGCAATACTGTTCTACTGTTTTCTGCAAACAATCATCATCCACACTATACATCTAATCCTTTGTTACAGCAAGCCGGTGAGATTGACAACCTCACTGTTTCGTTGGGGCAAAGTACTTTGGTTGTGTTGTGCAGGTTCCACGTTGGCGCCGGAATCCCTGGTGTTGCGCCGCACTACATCCCGCCGCCATCAACCTTCAACGTGCTTCTTGGCTCCTACTGGTTCGATAAACCTTGGTTTCATACTGAGGGAAAACTTGCCGCTGTACGCATCACACCTTCCTCTTGGGGTTCCCAACGGACGCGTGTTGTACGCGTATCAAGCTCTTTTTCTGGCGCCGTTGCCGGGGAGATCAAGACACGCTGCAAGGGGAGTCTCCACATCCCAATCTCTTTACTTTGTTTTGTCTTGCTTAGTTTTATTTACTACTTTGTTTGCTGCACTAAATCAAAATACAAAAAAATTAGTTGCTAGTTTTACTTTATTTGCTATCTTGTTTGCTATATCAAAAACAATAAAAAAAAATTAGTTACTTGCATTTACTTTATCTAGTTTGCTTTATTTACTACTACTAAAATGAGTAATCCTGAAGTTGAAGTTCGTACGTTTAAGCAACGAGGGGGAGAATGTTTAAGAGATGCTTGGTATAGAATTAGTCATGCCCATAATAGGTGCATTAAAAAACACTCCACCACTATTTTACTCAGGAATTTTTATGTTGGTATCTCTAGCTGGAATAGGTATGTTCTTGATAGTCTCGCGAAAGGTAACTTCCTAAGTACTCCTGCATTAGATGCTAGCTGCATTATTGAGAGTCTATTTGGAATACCCCCTGTTGATGAAGTTAAAACTGAAATCTCTCTTGAAGATATTATGAAAAAATTGGAAACCTTAGAGAAAATTTTTCCAAGTATTGAAGCTAAATTGGAAATGTTACTTGATAAAACTGATGAACTTGATAAATCCTTAGGAGGAATTGATGAAAGAATTAGTGTCCTAGGAACTTGTGTTGTCCATGACGATCAAAGCAATAGGATTGACGAACTTGAAAAAGCTATGGGAACCTTGGGTTCAACATTTTCTTCTCTTAAATATAAGGAGAAAGCTTATGTGGGTAAGGAGCAAAAGTTTATGTATGTCTCTAAAATGCCTAAACCAAAGAAGTATTATTATTGGCCTAAAATTGACAAAGCCCTTAGTGCCACTACGGATGGGGGAGCTCATAATAATGATGCACCACCCTCTGATAATACTTGATACACACTTTCTGCGCCTAGCTGAAAGGCGTTAAAGAAAAGCGCTTATGGGAGACAACCCATGGTTTTTACCTTCAGTACTTTGTTTTATTTTGTGTCTTGGAAGTTGTTTACTACTGTAGCAACCTCTCCTTATCTTAGTTTAGTGTTTTGTTGTGCCAAGTAAAGTCGTTGATAGTAAAGTTCATACTAGATTTGGATTACTGTGCAGAAACAAATTTCTTTGCTGTCACGAATCTGGGCTATTTTCTCTGTAGGTAACTCAGAAAATTATGCCAATTTACGTGAGTGATCCTCAGATATGTACGCAACTTTCATTCAATTTGAGCATTTTCATTTGAGCAAGTCTGGTGCCTCGATAAAATTCGTCAATACGAACTGTTCTGTTTTGACAGATTCTGCCTTTTATTTCGCATTGCCTCTTTTGCTATGTTGGATGAATTTCTTTGATTCATTAATGTCCAGTAGCTTTATGCAATGTCCAGAAGTGTTAAGAATGATTGTGTCACCTCTGAACATGTTAATTTTTATTGTCACTAACCCTCTAATGAGTTGTTCTAAGTTTGGTGTGGAGGAAGTTTTCAAGGATCAAGAGAGGAGTATGATGCAACATGATCAAGGAGAGTGAAAGCTCTAAGCTTGGGGATGCCCCGGTGGTTCACCCCTGCATATTCTAAGAAGACTCAAGCGTCTAAGCTTGGGGATGCCCAAGGCATCCCCTTCTTCATCGACAACATTATCAGGTTCCTCCCCTGAAACTATATTTTTATTCCATCACATCTTATGTGCTTTGCTTGGAGCATCGGTTTGTTTTTGTTTTTGTTTTGTTTGAATAAAATGGATCCTAGCATTCACTTTGTGGGAGAGAGACACGCTCCGCTGTAGCATATGGACAAGCATGTCCTTAGTTTCTACTCATAGTATTCATGGCGAAGTTTCTTCTTCGTTACATTGTTATATGGTTGGAATTGGAAAATGATACATGTAGTAATTGCTATAAATGTCTTGGGTAATGTGATACTTGGCAATTGTTGTGCTCATGTTTAAGCTCTTGCATCATATGCTTTGCACCCATTAATGAAGAAATACATAGAGCATGCTAATATTTGGTTTGCATATTTGGTTTCTCTAAGGTCTAGATAATTTCTAGTATTGAGTTTGAACAACAAGGAAGACGGTGTAGAGTCTTATAATGTTTTCAATATGTCTTTTATGTGGGTTTTGCTGCACCGGTTCATCCTTGTGTTTGTTTCAAATAAGCCTTGCTAGCCTAAGCCTTGTATCGAGAGGGATTACCTCTCATGCATCCAAAATACTTGAGCCAACCACTATGCCATTTGTGTCCACCATACCTACCTACTACATGGTATTTCTCCGCCATTCCAAAGTAAATTGCTTGAGTGCTACCTTTAAAATTCCATCACCTTTGCAATATATAGCTCATGGGACAAATAGCTTAAAAACTATTGTGGTATTGAATATGTACTTATGCACTTTATCTCTTATTAAGTTGCTTGTTGTGCGATAACCATGTTCACTGGGGACGCCATCAACTACTCTTTGTTGAATTTCATGTGAGTTGCTATGCATGTTCGTCTTGTCTGAAGTAAGAGAGATCTACCACCTTATGGTTAAGCATGCATATTGTTAGAGAAGAACATTGGGCCGCTAACTAAAGCCATGATCCATGGTGGAAGTTTCAGTTTTGGACATATATCCTCAATCTCATATGAGAAAATTATTAATTGTTGTTACATGCTTATGCATAAAAGAGGAGTCCATTATCTGTTGTCTATGTTGTCCCGGTATGGATGTCTAAGTTGAGAATAATCAATAGCGAGAAATCCAATGCGAGCTTTCTCCTTAGACCTTTGTACAAAGTGCATAGAGGTACCCCTTTGTGACACTTGGTTAAAACATGTGCATTGTGATGATCCGGTAGTCCAAGCTAATTAGGACAAGGTGCGGGCACTATTAGTATACTATGCATGAGGCTTGCAACTTGTAAGATATAATTTACATGATACATATGCTTTATTACTACCGTTGACAAAATTGTTTCATGTTTTAAAAATCAAAGCTCTAGCACAAATATAGCAATCGATGCTTTTCCTCTATAGAGGACCATTCTTTTACTTTCATTGTTGAGTCAGTTCACCTATTTCTCTCCACCTCAAGAAGCAAACACTTGTGTGAACTGTGCATTGATTCCTACATACTCGCTTATTGCACTTATTATATTACTCTATGTTGACAATATCCATGAGATATACATGTTATGAGTTGAAAGCAACCGCTGAAACTTAATCTTCCTTTGTGTTGCTTCAATGCTTTTACTTTGAATTATTGCTTTATGAGTTAACTCTTATGCAAGACTTATTGATGCTTGTCTTGAAGTACTATTCATGAAAAGTCTTTGCTTTATGATTCACTTGTTTACTCATGTCATATACATTGTTTTGATCGCTGCATTCACTACATATGCTTTACAAATAGTATGATCAAGGTTATGATGGCATGTCACTCCAGAAATTATCTTTGTTATCGTTTTACCTGCTCGGGACGAGCAGAACTAAGCTTGGGGATGCTGATACGTCTCCAACGTATCGATAATTTCTTATGTTCCATGCCACATTATTGATGTTATCTACATGTTTTATGCACACTTTATGTCATATTCGTGCATTTTCTGGAACTAACCTATTAACAAGATGCCGAAGTGCCGATTCTTGTTTTCTGCTGTTTTTGGTTTCGTAAATCCTAGTAACGAAATATTCTCGGAATTGGACGAAATCAACGCCCAGGGTCCTATTTTGCCACGAAGCTTCCAGAAGACCGAAGAGGAGACGAAGTGGGGCCACGAGGTGGCCAGACTACAGGGCGGCGCGGCCCAAGCCCTGGTCGCGCCGGCCTGTGGTGTGGACCCCTCGTGACGCCCCTTGACCTATCTCTTCCGCCTACTTAAAGCCTCTGTCGCGAAACCCCCAGTACCGAGAGCCACGATACGGAAAACCTTCCAGAGACGCCGCCGCCGCCAATCCCATCTCGGGGGATTCAGGAGATCGCCTCCGGCACCCTGCCGGAGAGGGGAATCATCTCCCGGAGGACTCTACGCCGCCATGGTCGCCTCCGGAGTGATGTGTGAGTAGTCTACCCCTGGACTATGGGTCCATAGCAGTAGCTAGATGGTTGTCTTCTCCCCATTGTGCTTAATTGTCGGATCTTGTGAGCTGCCTAACATGATCAAGATCATCTATCTGTAATTCTATATGTTGCGTTTGTTGGGATCCGATGAATAGAGAATACTTGTTATGTTGATTATCAAAGTTATGTCTATGTGTTGTTTATGATCTTGCATGCTCTCCGTTATTAGTAGATGCTCTGGCCAAGTTGATGCTAGTAACTCCAAGAGGGAGTATTTATGCTCGATAGTGGGTTCATGTCTCCGTGAATCTGGAGGGGTGACAAGAACCTTTAAGGTTATGGATGTGCTGTTGCCACTAGGGATAAAACATTGGTGCTATGTTCAAGGATGTAGTCACTGATTACATTACGCGCAATACTTAATGCAATTGTCTGTTGTTAGCAACTTAATACTGGAGGGGGTTCGGATGATAACCTGAAGGTGGACTTTTTAGGCATAGATGCATGCTGGATAGCGGTCTATGTACTTTGTCGTAATGCCCAATTAAATCTCACTATACTCATCATAATATGTATGTGCATGGTCATGCCCTCTTTATTTGTCAATTGCCCAACTGTAATTTGTTCACCCACCATGCTGTTTATCTTATGGGAGAGACACCTCTAGTGAACTGTGGACCCCGGTCCAATTCTCTATACTGAAATACAATCTACTGCAATACTGTTCTACTGTTTTCTGCAAACAATCATCATCCACACTATACATCTAATCCTTTGTTACAGCAAGCCGGTGAGATTGACAACCTCACTGTTTCGTTGGGGCAAAGTACTTTGGTTGTGTTGTGCAGGTTCCACGTTGGCGCCGGAATCCCTGGTGTTGCGCCGCACTACATCCCGCCGCCATCAACCTTCAACGTGCTTCTTGGCTCCTACTGGTTCGATAAACCTTGGTTTCATACTGAGGGAAAACTTGCCGCTGTACGCATCACACCTTCCTCTTGGGGTTCCCAACGGACGCGTGTTGTACGCGTATCATCGGTCCACGGCCTCCTTCTGTAGGCTGGATAATCTCAGGTGCAGGACCTTCGTCTATGAAAGGCTCATCATCAGTACCATCCACATGTGCATCAGGGCTGGGTGGTCTTGAGACTACCCGGACGCAACTGACGATCTCTGGGCGTGCATCCACTTCAACGCAAAGCTGTGTACTCGGTCCACGGCCTCCTTCTGTAGGCTGGATAATCTCAGGTGCAGGACCTTCGTCTATGAAAGGCCCGTCATCAGTACCATCCACAGGTGCATCAAACTGAGATCCATCTTCAAATCTCCCATCAAACTGAGAGACCTCTTCAACTCTATGCTTCTGCAATTAGTACGTCAACAGATTAGACAAACATCTAAGGGATGCAACCTGAACAAATGCCGTTTTACATATTTACCTTCTCATCTGGCACAGCACATGTCCCAGAGCTGAAACCCGGTTCCTGAAGCAAGCGCTTTTTCTCTCCTTCCCGTCCATCCATCTGCAACAAGTTAAATTTGAGTACAGAACTTGCACAGCAATGCAAACTATTGATCGAAACAGCGGCAGCATCAATATAAATAATTAACTACATATGCCAGCACACATACAGTGTGAGCAAGATCTGCTTCTCGCACTGAAGGATCATTATGTGGTTCACCATGATAAACCCACCTAACATATGTGCGGTCCATCCCAAAAATGTGTAAATGATCTTCCACTACATGGTGAGGCCTTTTCTCACCATTCATACATGTGCAGCGCGGGCAATACACGTCCAGGTCGTGACCTTCATGAGCTCTAATAAACCCCATAAAGGGTTGACCACCATTTATATATGAAGGGGAACATAAGTGTCCATGCAGTATCCAAGTTCTGTCCATCTGTTGAATTATGAGATACAATGGTTGGTGATTAATTTAAGGCGAAGTAGGAAATTTATATCCATCGAGTACAAAACTATACTAGTACATGATTATGCATTTCAGCAATCATGTCGAGTACAAAACAAAAAATGCCCATCGACATTTTAGCAAACAAATCGTGTACAAATCTCTTCCATGGCATTTCAGCAAATTAACGGATCGAGTGCAGAACTGACTCTATATGCCCACGCAAATGAACAAATTGATCGAGGACAAATCGAGCGGAAAACTATAAAGTGCCAATTAGTTCGAGCATACTGACGATTTTTTTAGCAGCATCAAGAAAATATAAATCGTTAGGCCGTCTTGCCCGATGCATGATTGAGCTAGAGATAGCAACCCTACCGTGGATCAACTTGACCGCCGGTGCGTCTCGAGAAGAACGATGGGGAGGGGAAGCTTCTTCTTCGCACGGACGGGACGGGGAGGGGAAGCTCTTCGCATGGACGGGGATAAGTTGTGTAGCGGTGGGTGGGGGGTCATGCGGCCGGGCCGCCCGGTAGGTGGTGTTTAATGGAGTTGCGTGTGTAATTTGCCGTGCACAAGGTTGAGGAATAGGCGGTTCCCTTTGTCGCGCGCACAATTCAAACTATCCCGCCCATGTAGTTTAAATTCGCCCTATTTTCGTTAAATCGACATAAAGTCATGTGAGTGGGTGGAAATTAGCAAAGTTGCTTGAAAAATAGTAAAACTCTGGAATTATCCTTTAAATATGCTCTACTTCCTGTGAAAATCGGGGTGTGGAGGCATGTTGAGCTGTTTTATTTGTACCTTCTTCATTAAAACTCCCATTTTATGTACTTTGGATGGAAAGAAATCATTTGTACATAAATTTTGACAACGCCATTTGCAAACATTAATTGTTTTACATGCCAAGATGCACCCATCCACCAAATATGGGGCAAAAGTTTATCACAATCTGGATATATATGTATAATTAGTGAGGGACCCCTTTTGATTTTGTGAAATTTCCACTAATTAGCTAGAGAGAAGGGGTCAGTTAATTAGGCCATGTTAGGGGCTATGTGTTTTAGATTAGGGTTGTGTGGATTCAAATACAACTTCTATATTTGTGTGCTATGATTAATCAAAACTAGACCGATCGATCACACACATTATTAGAGGCACATGCCTTTGCGCACAAAGTGCATGTGTGTGTTGTTGGCCACCAACGAGAGAGCGGCGAGAGAGCGATTGAAATCTCCAAATTAAACACATATATAAGCATACATGGTTAGGCCATGCATGCATATTTATTATATATATTGTGAGGAAAATAAATTAAAGTACATGTGTATATATATAAGTGTGTTTCTTGGCCACCAACGATATATAGATCGAGAGAGAGAGATTGAAATATATATATCCCCAAGAATATCTTCAAACATGTATTGAAATATATGCACGAATGATATGCAAGGTATGCCATGCGCACATGCACACTAATTATATATATTATGAGACAACTTAATCAAATGTGTTTTCATTGGAGATCGAGAACTTGTCAAAAATCAAGTTAATTAATTTATCAGTGCTAATTAGTTAATTGGTCGCCTACTTGATGAGCAATTAAGTGTCGTTGGCCTATATATATATGTAGGGTTTAATTAGGGTTTAGGGTTTAGGGTTAGCTAGCTAGGGTTTTAGGGTTAGGGTTTACGGTCTAGGGTTTAGGGTCTGGGGTTTAGGGTTTAGTGTTTAGGGTGTACATTTAGGGTTTATGGTCTAGGGTTTAGGGTCTAGTGTTTAGGGTGTTTAGGGTATAATTAGGGATTAGGGATTAGGGTTTTAGGGTTTAAGGTTTAGGGATCAACGATCGAGTGCACACACACATTATTAGAGGCACCCGCGCCTTTGCGCATAAAGTGCATGCGTATATATATAAGTGTGTTTCTTGGCCACCAACGATATATAGATCGAGATAACAGAGAGATTTAAATATATATATCCCCAAGAATATGTTCAAAAACATATTGAAATATATGCATGAATCAAGTTAATTAATTTATCAGTGCTAATTAGTTGGTCGCCTGCTTGATGTGCAATTAAGTGTCGTTGGCCTATATATGTAGGGTTTAGGGTTTAGGGTTAGGGTTAGGGTTTAGGGTTTAGGGTTTAGTGTTTAGGGTTTAGGGTTTAGGGCTTTAGGGTTTAGGGTTTAGTGTTTAGGGTGTTTAGGGGGTGTATGTTTAGGGTATAATTAGGGATTATGGATTAGGGTTTTAGGGTTTAAGATTTAGGGATCATCGATCGAGTGCACACACACATTATCAGAGAGGCACCCGCGCCTTTGCGCATAAAGTGCATGCGTATATATAAGTGTGTTTTTTGGCCACCAATGATATATATATAGATCGAGAGAGAAAGAGATTGAACTATATATATTTATCCCCAAGAATATGTTCAGATATATATTGAAATATATGCACGAATGATATGTGCAAGGTATGCCATGCGCTCATGCACACTAATTATATATATATATATTATGAGGCAACTTAATCAAATATGCTTTCATTCGAGAGAACTTATCAAGATTCAAGTTAATTAATTTATCAGCGCTAATTAGTTGGTCGCTTGCTTGATGCACAATTAAGTGTCGTTGGCCTATATATATGTAGGGTTTAATTAGGGTTTAGGGTTTAGGATTAGCTAGCTAGGGTTTTAGGGTTAGGGTTAGGGTTAAGGTTAATTAATCAATTAGGGTTTAGGGTTTAGGGTTTAGGGTTTGGGGTTTGGGGTTTAGTGTTTCATTAGGGTTTAGGGTATAGGGTTAGGGTTTAGGGTTTAGGGTGTAGTGTTTAGGGTTTAGGGTCTAGGGTTTAGGGTTTAGTGTTTAGGGTGTACGTTTAGGGTATAATTAGGGATTAGGGTTTTAGGGTTTAAGGTTTAGGGATCATCGATCGAGTGCACACACACATTATTAGAGGCACCCGCGCCTTTGCGCATAAAGTGCATGCGTATATATAAGTGTGTTTTTTGTCCACCAACGATATATATATAGATCGAGAGAGAAAGATTGAAATATATATATTTATCCCCAAGAATATGTTCAGATATATATTGAAATATATGCACAAATGATATGTGCAAGGTATGCCATGCGTGCATGCACACTAATTGTATATATATTATGAGGCAACTTAATCAAATGTGTTTTCATTCGAGAGAACTTGTTAAGATTCAAGTTAATTAATTTTGCAGCGCTAATTAGTTGGTCACCTGCTTGATGCGCAATTTAGTGTCGTTGGCCTATATATATATATATATGTAGGGTTTAATTAGGGTTTAGGATTTAGGATTAGCTAGATAGGGTTTTAGGGGTAGGGTTAGGGTTAAGGTTAATTAATTAGGGTTTAGGGTTTAGGGTTTAGGGTTTGGGGTTTGGGGTTTGGGGTTTAGGGTTTAGGGTCTAGGGTTTAGGGTTTAGTGTTTAGGGTGTTTAGGGTGTTTAGGGTGTACGTTTAAGGCATAATTAGGGATCATGGATTAGGGTTTTAGGGTTTAAGGTTTAGGGATCATCGATCGAGCTAGTGCACAGACACATTATTAGAGGCACCCGCGCCTTTGCGCATAAAGTGCATGCGTATATATATAATAAGTGTCTTTCTTGGCCACCAACGATATATATAGATCGAGAGAGAGATTGAAATATATATATATATCCCCAAGAATATGTTCAGATATATATTGAGATATATATGCATGAATGATATGTCCATGGTATGCCATGCGCGCATGCACACTAATTGTATATATATTATGAGGCAACTTAATCAAATGTGTTTTCATTCGAGAGAACTTGTCAAGATTCAAGTTAATTAATTTATCAGCGCTAATTATTTGGTCGCCTGCTTGATGCGCAATTAAGTGTCGTTGGCCTATATATATGTAGTGTTTAATTAGGGTTTAGGTTTTAGGGTCTAGGGTTTAGTGTTTAGGGTGTTTAGGGTGTATGTTTAGGGTATAATTAGGGATTAGGGTTTTAGGGTTTAAGGTTTAGGGCTCATCGATCGAGTGCACACACACATTATTAGAGGCACCCGCGCCTTTGCGCATAAAGTGCATGCGTATATATAAGTGTGTTTTTTGGACACCAACGATATATATATAGATCGAGAGAGAAAGATTGAAATATATATATTTATCCCCAAGAATATGTTCAGATATATATTGAAATATATGCACGAATGATATGTGCAAGGTATGCCATGCGCGCATGCACACTAATTGTATATATATTACGAGGCAACTTAATCAAATGTGTTTTCATTCGAGAGAACTTGTCAAGATTCAACGAAGTTAATTAATTTATTAGCGCTAATTAGTTGGTCGCCTGCTTGATGCGCAATTTAGTGTCGTTGGCCTATATATATGTAGGGTTTAATTAGGGTTTAGGGTTTAGGATTAGCTAGCTAGGGTTTTAGGGTTAGGGTTAGGGTTAAGGTTAATTAATTAGGGTTTAGGGTTTGGGGTTTGGGGTTTGGGGTTTGGGGTTTAGTGTTTCATTAGGGTTTAGGGTATAGGGTTAGGGTTTAGGGTTTAGGGTGTAGTGTTTAGGGTTTAGGGTCTAGGGTTAAGGTTAATTAATTAGGGTTTAGGGTCTAGGGTTTAGGGTTTGGGGTTTAGTGTTTAATTAGGGTTTAGGGTCTAGGGTTAGGGTTTACGGTTTAGGGTGTAGTGTTTAGGGTTTAGGGTCTAGGGTTTAGGGTTTAGGGTGTTTAGGGTGTACATTTAGGGTATAATTAGGGATTAGGGTTTTAGGGTTTAAGGTTTAGGGATCATCGATCGAGTGCACACACACATTATTAGAGGCACCCGCGCCTTTGCGCATAAAGTGCATGCGTATATATAAGTGTGTTTTTTGGCCACCAACGATATCTATATAGATCGAGAGAGAAAGATTGAAATATATATATATTTATCCCCAAGAATATGTTCAGATATATATTGAAATATATGCACGAATGATATGTGCAAGGTATGCCATGCGCGCTGATACGTCCAAAACGTATCTACTTTCCCGAACACTTTTGCTATTGTTTTGCCTCTAATTTGTGCACTTTGGATGCAACTAACACGGACTAACGCTGTTTTCAGCAGAATTGCTCTGGTGTCTCGTTTTTGTGCAGAAATCCAACTTTCGGGAAAATCCTCGGAATTTATGCAGAAGGCCCTATTTTCCCAGAGAACTGACGGAGCCAGAAGGACGAACCAGGTGGAGGCCCGAGGGCCCCACACCATACGGCGGCGCGGCCCAGGGGGGGCCCACGCGGCCCTGTGGTGTGGCCCCCTCGGCCGGCCTCCGACGCCCTCCTTCGGACTATTTATCAGCCTCGACCTAAAAACGCACGGGGAGAAGTCGAAGTGGCCAGAAACCCTCCAGAACGCCGCCACATCGCGAAACTCCGTCGCGGGAGCCAGAAGTCTCCGTTCTGGCACTCCGCCGGGACGGGGAATTGGAGGAGATCATCGCCGCCATCACCGCCAACGCCTCTACATCAACCAGCCATGTTTCCCCCATCCATGTGTGAGTAATTCCCCCGCTGTAGGCCGAAGGGGATGGTAGGGATTGGATGAGATTGGTCATGTAATAGCATAAGATTGTTAGGGCATAGTGCCTAGTGTCCGTAATTGGTACTTTGATGATATTGTTGCAACTTGTTATGCTTAATGCTTGTCACTAGGGCCCGAGTGCCATGATCTCAGATCTGAACATGTTATTGTTTCATCATGATATTCATTGTTTATGGTCTTACCTATAAGTTGTATACACATGTCGCTGTCCGGAACCGATGGCCCCGAAGTGACAGAAATCGGGACAACCGGAGGGAATGGTAGCGATGTGAGGATCACATGTGTTCACGGAGTGTTAATGCTTTGCTCCGGTACTCTATTAAAAGGAGTACCTTAATATCCAGTAGTTTCCCTTGAGGCCCGGCTGCCACCGGCTGGTAGGACAAAAGATGTTGTGCAAGTTTCTCATTGCGAGCACGCACGACTATATATGGAACACATGCCTATTGATTGCTTTGTGCTTGGACACCGTTTTATTATTATCTGCAAATGCCCTGCTATGATTGTTACATGAGTTTCTCTCATCCATGCAACGCCCGTCATCCATCCCCGTGCCTACAGTATTTTAATCCTGCTGTTTACTAAAATCACTACTGCTGTCTCTGTTACTCGTCATTGTTATTTCACTATCAAGCCATCGCTATAAAATCATATTATCGATAAACTCTTGCGAGCAAGTCTGTTTCCAGGTGCAGCTGAATTGACAACTCCGCTGTTAAGGCTTCCAAGTGTTCTTTGTCTCCCCTTGTGTCGAATCAATAAATTGGGTTTTACTTCCCTCGAAGACTGTTGCGATCCCCTATACTTGTGGGTCATCAAGACTATTTTCTGGCGCCGTTGCCGGGGAGCATAGCTTTATTTGGAAGTTCACTTGGATTAATATTGTTCGCTGCAAATTCTCCATCATGGGTAAACCTCGCGATACTAAGATCGCCATATTACCATCCACTACAAGGAAAGGTACAATTCTGAATACCTCTGCTGCTCTTGATTCACCATCTGTGATTGATAAACTTGTTTCACCGCCGCATGCTTCAAATGCGGGTACTTCTGCTGAATCTGAAAACTCTCATAATATTGATAATGTTTCTGCTGTGCTTGATGATAGTGGTTCTTTGGGATCCTTTCTAGATGCTACAATTGCTAGGTCTAGACAAATTGAAAATACTGAAACTCCTAATGCTACTACACCTGTTAATTCACCTGAACTTGATTATTTTAGTGATGATCCTGATGAAGATTATGTGGAGCTTAATGATGATTTTATTGAAAAATGCAATGCTACTACTGATGCAAGAAAAATTAAAAAGTTGCTTGCAGAACATGCTGTTAGATATAAACTGTCTCCTGATCCAAAATTTGCCACATCTCCCATAAACATTAGGGATAAAGATTATGATTTTTCTCTTGATCTATCTCATATAGCTATTGTTGAGAAAACACCCTTTTGTGGTACTGAAAAAGAAAGTGCTGTTGAACACATGACTGAGTTATCTACTCTTAGTAGCTTGTTTTCTGATGATGTCAAGATGCGTACTTACTTTGTTGCTAAAATCTTTCCATTCTCATTAAAGGATGACGCTAAAACTTGGTGTAATAATTTGCCACCTAATTCTATTAGAAGTCCAGAAGAATTGCTTGATGTTTTCTTCCACAAATACTTTCCTGCTAGTGCTCAACATATTGCTTTGCAGAGAATTTATAATTTTGACCAGGGAGATGAAGAGAAATTGCCTGAGGCTTGCGCGAGATTTTGCTCTCTTATTAGAGCTCGGCCTGATCATGACCTGGAAAAGCATGATTTACTTGATATATTTTATAGTGGACTAACCATTGAGTCTAGGGCATACCTGGATAGTTGTGCTGGTTGTGTTTTCAGGAAAAGAACTCAGACGATTTGAAGAATTATTGGCTAAAATAAGCCGTAATCATGATGATTGGACTACGCCTGAACCAACTCCAACGCCAATATTGAAGAAGAGGGGTTTAATTAAATTGAATGATGAAGATATGAGGGAAGCCAAGAAGTCTCTCAAGGAGAAAGGTATTAAATCTGAAGATGTGAAGAATCTACCTCCTATAGAAGATATATGTGAGATAATTCCCCCTTCATCCATGATTGAGGTAAACTCCCTTCAACGCTTTACTAGGGAAGATATTCCGTATTCGAAACCTCCTGCACAATGCTTAGATGAGTTTGATAATTATATTGTTAAGCAAGAAAATTTTAATATGAGAGTAGAGAATCATTTAATGGAAAATTCTCGAGCTATTAGTGAATTGCATGATATTGTGGAGAGAACCTCCAATGATGTTAAGATGCTTGTTAAACATTTTCATATGATTCAAACTCAAATTGATCAACTCACTAAAGTGCAAAATGACTTGTTAGGGAATAATTCTAAAGAGAAACATGCTTATGAAGTAACAACTAGAGGTGGTGTCTCTACCCAGGATCCTCTATATCCTGAAGGGCATCCCAAAAGAATTGAACAAGATTCTCAACACATTGAACCTAGTGCTCATTCTAAGAAGAAAAAGAAGAAGAAACATAAAAATGTTGTAGAATCCTCTGAACCTGCTAATGATCCTAATAGTATTTCTATTTCTGATGCTGAAACTGAAAGTGGTAATGAGCATGATAATAATAATGATAATGATAAGAATGATACTCCTGATAAAGAAGAGGTTGAAGAAGAACCTGAAAAGCATGCTAAAAATAAAAAGTACACTAAAGAAGACTTTATTGCTGAGAAACATGGTAATGAAAGAGAACCTTGGGTGCAAAAGCAAATGCCTTTTCCTGCTAAGAAACTAAAATCAAAGGAAGAAGAACACTATAATAAATTTTGTGATTGGATGAAACCTTTATTCTTGCAAATCCCTTTGACTGATGCTATTAAATTGCCTCCTTATTCAAAGTATATGAAAGATATTGTTACTAACAAAAGGAAAATCCCCAATGAGGAAATTTCCACTATGCTTGCTAATTACTCTTTCAATGGCAAAATTCCAAAGAAGTTGGGCGACCCAGGTATACCTACTATTCCTTGTTCTATTAAGAATAATTATGTTAAAACTGCTCTATGTGACTTGGGAGCCGGTGTTAGTGTTATGCCTTTTTCTCTTTATAAGAGACTTTACTTAGATAAGTTGATACCTACTGATATATCTTTGCAAATGGCTGATAAATCTACTGCTATTCCTGTTGGTATATGTGAGAATGTTCCTATTCAAGTTACTACTAACTGCTTGATATTAACTGATTTTGTTGTGTTGGAAATGCCGGAAGATGATAATATGTCTATTATTCTTGGGAGACCTTTTCTTAACACCGCAGGGGCTGTTATTGATTGCAATAAAGGAAAGGTTACTTTCAATGTTGATGATAGGGAGCATACCGTTTATTTTCCCAAGAGGATCGAGAAAGCGTGTGGAGTTAATACTATTTCTAATGTGAGAACTATTAAAGTGAGAACTATTGATTGTCCTATATATGAGCCTAAAGAAGAATATCAAACTCTCGTGATTGGATCCATATCAATACAATTCAAGGTAACATGATTGATTTGAGGTTTATTTCTTCTTATGCTATGTAAAATTTATTTGGTGACAAGACTTGATCAACCTTGTTAACGAATACTTTTTATATGCATAGAGGAGGTAAACAACATCTCTTTCTTCCTCCACTTGCTCTAGTTGCTGTAGCATTTTTAATTTGCAAAGTCCCTTAGTTATTTGGAGATTTCAAAAGTTTTCCTGGCCAGTAATAATAAACTAAATACCCAGAAATGTGCATTTTTCAAAGTTTTCAAAAATTCACAAAAATTATACCGTTGGTCCTATTTTTCGATGAGGCACCTGGGAGCACCAGAGGATGACCTGTGGGGCACCAGAGGGCGCCAAACCACAGGCCGGCGTGGCCAAGGAGGTGGCCGCGCCACCATGTGGTGTGGGCCCCCCTTTGCCCCACTTTGTCATCTCTTTCTCCCAGCACCTTCTCTCTCCCGAAAAAACTCGTACCAAGTTCCTCTCTCTCGCGTTTTTGCTCCAGAGCTCCAGATTTCTCGATCTCTTTGCTCAGCCCAGATTTCCTGCTGAAATTTGGCACATTTGCTCCTTGGTATGTGACTCCTCCACCCATCCAAGTAGAATTTTGTTTGGTTGAGTATATCTTGAATATTTTGCTGCTGTAGGTAACATGTTTAGTGAGCTTGCATGCTTGTTCTAAGTGGTAGAAACTAGTTTTGATGCATGATTAGTACTCTAGCAAGTTCCTATGGAAGTTTCCCTCAATTATATGTCACCAAATCAAATTTTTATATTGTTTGTTGAAATTTCAGAAAATGGAGTGGAATAGATATCACTTAAACCAGCAAGAATTGGAAGTCCAACAAGTTATGAGAGTCAATCGTGAAGAGGGAGTATACCCCTCTTACTACCCGTGTGCGGATTTTATGAGAAGCGCGGGAATACTTGAAGATGTTCAAAGTCTAATTTCTCGTGCAGGGCTGAGTGACTTTGTTGAAGGAGAGCCAAGACAATATGTAAAATTAACTATGTCTTTTGTGCAGGACTTCAAGTTCAATTGGTCGCGATCTAACCCCACGGTCCAGTATAAAATTTACAATAAAGCTGTCAACTTGCCATTTAGTGTTTTTTGTGCAGCAATTAGAGTACCGCAATGGGGGTCATGTGAGAAGATAAGGGGATCGCCGCAAGAACTCTTGGACCTCTTCAAGATGATTTGCGATGGAAGGAGTTTCTTAGGGGATAATGGTAAAATCACTAGTATTCAGCTCCCGGCTATCCGCTACTTTGCCTATTTTATTACCAAATGCGTTCTTGCTAAAAAGATTGGTGGTAAGCTTTCTATCCCGGATTTGGCTTTTCTAGCTGCGGCACTGCAAAATAATAGGACTTATAATTTGGGGGCATTGATAGCTTATAGACTTGCTACTAACCGTGAGAAAGGTGGAATTTGCGGAGGTTTCATCGCCTCTCGTTTACTAGCTTTTCATAATGTAGAACCTCATCATTTTGATATTGCATTCCCCATAGAAAAACTTGACATAGCCTCTATGATTAAACATGAATTTGTTTCAGATTCCTCCAACTTGGGTAACCTGTTTTACAAGATGACATTTTATAAGAAAGTCTGGAAAATAACTAAGAAAACTGAGAAACTAGTAAGATTGCCTGCGCCTGTTTTGTCTAACCTTGATTCTAGGGGAGATTGGTCGGTCACGGAAGGTGCACTGGATGCACACATAGAGAGAGGAGGTCAACATGCAAGAGACGACACGGAGGTCGAGGAGCACCTCGACTCATCATCCGATGCAGCAAGTTCCTCGCATCAACATGGTGGATATGCGGAGCCTCCACGCTTTTCTTCTGCACAGGAACTTTACTATGACTACTCCATGGACTACCCACCGGCGAGGAACAACGACCCTCGTTGGGGTTGAACTCCACTTAGGCCAAAAGCCTAAGCTTGGGGGGAGGTATACCGGCATCACTCATTCTTTGCATATTATGGTTGCTGGATACTTGCACATACTTGTTTTGTTCGTTTGAGTGGTTTTCTAATGAGAGGGAGATGATATTTGGGGAAGTGCTGCCTGAAAACAGATTCTGGACTGTTACTAGAAAAATTCGTACGCACAGCCAGAGCGTTATTTTGAGCTGCCAATTTTTGTGCAGGTTACCCAGATTGTTATCTAACTTTCATTAGTTGAACACTTTTCGAACTGAGCAACGTAAGATTTTTGTAAAAATCGATTTCTGTACTGCTGTCAGGTTTTGGCAGATTTCTGCCATCTCGCTTTTCTGTGTTTCTTCTAGTTTGCTATTTCTTGTTTTTGTTTTATTTCCTTCCCAAAACACAAAAAGACCAAAAATATTTCTGTTGTTTCTCTTCACCATTTGTTTGCTTTGGTTTCTTGCATTTGTTTCGCTTTATTTACTGTTGCTAGTTTGCTACAAGAAAACCCAAAAAGATTTTGCTTTGTTTGTTTGTTTCCTTTTGTTCTTGTTTCTAATTCGAAAACACCAAAAATATTTGCTGTTCTTCTCTGGTTTGTAAAGTTCATCTTGAGTTCAATGGTCTTCGGTGGCTGGAGCGTGGTCTTCATTTCATATTATCCAAGCTACACAAGTGAAAAGGCAATAATGACGATCTACGACAATTGGATTGTGGTGAGAGGCTGGTATGAACTCTATTTGTTTTCATTTTTGTACATATACTCATCCATGTGAGCATGCTTAGTTGGTTCATGTGAGGTATATGTTATTTGAGAAAGTCTAGTAGTTTATGATCTCTCATGTTCAGCTCCAATCTATTAATATGAGTAGCATGTCATGGATGTTTGCTTGCATTGTTTTATTCATAAGTAAGTATGGCATTATGGTATCCTCCTCTGAATAATTCATTTATATCGACTTGGCACATGCTCACGCATGCATATGACTGAACAAAAAGTCAATTAAGCCTCGATGATCTATATTGCTTCAGAGTTCTTGTATCACTTTTATGCCTCTGTTCATTTATTTTGCCGCAAGCATGATTATGACAGTTATTGCTCTCTTGATTTGTCGCTCCCTAGTCTATTGCTAGCCTTCACTTGTACTGAGCGGGAACGCTGCTCGTGCTTCCAAACACCTGAAAACCAAGTTATTCCAGAGTGTCCACCATAAATACCTATGCATGGCATTTCAAACCATTCCAAGTAAATTCTCATGCGCTACCTTTAAAACCTTCAAAATGCTTCTCAATTTGTGTTTATGTTTCATAGCTCATGAGGAAGTATGTGGTGTTTAGCTTTCAACCTTGTCATTTACTTTTGACGGACTCTCATATGGACTAGTGGCACATCCGCTTATCCAATAATTTTGCAAAAAGAGCTGGCAATGGGATTCCCAGTCCCGAATTAATTAACTTAAATAGACACTCCTCCATGGTTTGTGATTGTTGGACGGCACCCGAAGGATTCAGTTAGCCATGGCTTGTGTAAGCAAAGGTTGGGGGGAGTGTCATCATCATAATAAAAATAAAAAAAGGGCACTCCTTCATGGTATGAGATTGTTGGCAGGCACCCGAGGATTCGGTTAGCCATGGTTTGTGAAAGAAAGGTTGGAAGGAGTGCCACATAAATATGCAATAATTCATGGGAGCCGCTCTTGGAAGTCCGGTTGGCGAGGTAGTTAGTGTACCCATTACCATTCGTTGACAACAACAAACACCTCTCAAAATAATTTTACTCCTGTCTTTATAAAAATGAAAAGCTCTAGCGCATGTTAATCCCTGCTTCCCTCTGCGAAGGGTCAATCTTTTACTTTTATGTTGTGTCTCCATTATTTCTTTGAGCACTATCTTGAGAGCACAACTATCATTCTTAGTGTAATATGCTTGTCTCAAAATATGATTGATTGTGGTATAACTTTGATGCATTTATCTTTTGACAATCACTACTTCTAGTCTTTCTATGAACTCCAGAGGTGCCCGGGCATTTATGTTTTGCCAATCAAATACAGGCAAGCGAGATACCACTTTATCATACTCTCTTATGAACATTGCAATCCTGCTTATATACATGATTCATGATGCTTATTATTAATTGTTGGTACCTCTCCATGATTGACATAGCTGTTAGATGATCTTATTTGCATGTATCTCATTATGAATTGCTTAAGTATTAGCCATAGCATGAGAATATATACATCATATGAGCAAATGTGTTCGTGAAAGTTCTTTTATCGCTCAGTTGTTAACTGAATTGCTTGAGGACAAGCAATAAGCTAAGCTTGGGGGGAGTTGATACGCCCAAAACGTATCTACTTTCCCGAACACTTTTGCTATTGTTTTGCCTCTAATTTGTGCACTTTGGATGCAACTAACACGGACTAACGCTGTTTTCAGCAGAATTGCTCCGGTGTCTCGTTTTTGTGCAGAAATCCAACTTTCGGGAAAATCCTCGGAATTTATGCAGAAGGCCCTATTTTCCCAGAGAACTGACGGAGCCAGAAGGACGAACCAGGTGGAGGCCCGAGGGCCCCACACCATAGGGCGGCGCGGCCCAGGGGGGGCCCGTGCGGCCCTGTGGTGTGGCCCCCTCGGCCGGCCTCCGACGCCCTCCTTCGGACTATTTATCGGCCTCGACCTAAAAACGCACGGGGAGAAGTCGAAGTGGCCAGAAACCCTCCAGAACGCCGCCACATCGCGAAACTCCGTCGCGGGAGCCAGAAGTCTCCGTTTTGGCACTCCGCCGGGACGGGGAATTGGAGGAGATCATCGCCGCCATCACCGCCAACGCCTCTACATCAACCAGCCATGTTTCCCCCATCCATGTGTGAGTAATTCCCCCGCTGTAGGCCGAAGGGGATGGTAGGGATTGGATGAGATTGGTCATGTAATAGCATAAGATTGTTAGGGCATAGTGCCTAGTGTCCGTAATTGGTACTTTGATGATATTGTTGCAACTTGTTATGCTTAATGCTTGTCACTAGGGCCCGAGTGCCATGATCTCAGATCTGAACATGTTATTGTTTCATCATGATATTCATTGTTTATGGTCTTACCTATAAGTTGTATACACATGTCGCTGTCCGGAACCGATGGCCCCGAAGTGACAGAAATCGGGACAACCGGAGGGAATGGTAGCGATGTGAGGATCACATGTGTTCACGGAGTGTTAATGCTTTGCTCCGGTACTCTATTAAAAGGAGTACCTTAATATCCAGTAGTTTCCCTTGAGGCCCGGCTGCCACCGGCTGGTAGGACAAAAGATGTTGTGCAAGTTTCTCATTGCGAGCACGCACGACTATATATGGAACACATGCCTATTGATTGCTTTGTGCTTGGACACCGTTTTATTATTATCTGCAAATGCCCTGCTATGATTGTTACACGAGTTTCTCTCATCCATGCAACGCCCGTCATCCGTCCCCGTGCCTACAGTATTTTAATCCTGCTGTTTACTAAAATCACTACTGCTGTCTCTGTTACTCTGCTGCTGTTATTTCACTACCATCGCTATATAAACTGTTACTACTGATAAACTCTTGCGAGCAAGTCTGTTTCCAGGTGCAGCTGAATTGACAACTCCGCTGTTAAGGCTTCCAAGTGTTCTTTGTCTCCCCTTGTGTCGAATCAATAAATTGGGTTTTACTTCCCTCGAAGACTGTTGCGATCCCCTATACTTGTGGGTCATCACGCGCATGCACACTAATTGTATATATATTACGAGGCAACTTAATCAAATGTGTTTTCATTCGAGAGAACTTGTCAAGATTCAACAAAGTTAATTAATTTATTAGCGCTAATTAGTTGGTCGCCTGCTTGATGCGCAATTTAGTGTCGTTGGCCTATATATATATGTAGGGTTTAATTAGGGTTTAGAGTTTAGGATTAGCTAGCTAGGGTTTTAGGGTTAGGGTTAGGGTTAAGGTTAATTAATTAGGGTTTAGGGTCTAGGGTTTAGTGTTTAATTAGGGTTTAGGGTCTAGGGTTAGGGTTTAGGGTTTAGGGTGTAGTGTTTAGGGTTTAGGGTCTAGGGTTTAGGGTTTAGTGTTTAGGGTGTTTAGGGTGTACGTTTAGGGTATAATTAGGGATTAGGGTTTTAGGGATCATCGATCGAGTGCACACACACACATTATTAGAGGCACCCGCGCCTTTGCGCATAAAGTGCATGCGTATATATAAGTGTGTTTTTTGGCCACCAACGATATATATAGATCGAGAGAGAAAGATTGAAATATATATATTTATCCCCAAGAATATGTTCAGATATATATTGAAATATATGCACAAATGATATGTGCAAGGTATGCCATGCGCGCATGCACACTAATTGTATATATATTACGAGGCAGCTTAATCAAATGTGTTTTCATTCGAGAGAACTTGTCAAGATTCAACAAAGTTAATTAATTTATTAGCGCTAATTAGTTGGTCGCCTGCTTGATGCGCAATTTAGTGTCGTTGGCCTATATATATATGTAGGGTTTAATTAGGGTTTAGGGTTTAGGATTAGCTAGCTAGGGTTTTAGGGTTAGGGTTAGGGTTAAGGTTAATTAATTAGGGTTTAGGGTCTAGGGTTTAGGGTTTAGGGTTTGGGGTTTGGGGTTTAGTGTTTAATTAGGGTTTAGGGTCTAGTGTTAGGGTTTAGAGTTTAGGGTGTAGTGTTTAGAGTTTAGGGTCTAGGGTTTAGGGTTTAGTGTTTAGGGTGTTTAGGGTGTACGTTTAAGGTATAATTAGGGATTAGGATTAGCTAGCTAGGGTTTTAGGGGTAGGGTTAGGGTTAAGGTTAATTAATTAGGGTTTAGGGTTTAGGGTTTAGGGTTTGGGGTTTGGGGTTTGGGGTTTGGGGTTTAGGATTTAGGGTCTAGAGTTTAGGGTTTAGTGTTTAGGGTGTTTAGGGTGTACGTTTAAGGTATAATTAGGGATCATGGATTAGGGTTTTAGGGTTTAAGGTTTAGGGATCATCGATCGAGCTAGTGCACAGACACATTATTAGAGGCACCCGCGCCTTTGCGCATAAAGTGCATGCGTATATATATAATAAGTGTGTTTCTTGGCCACCAACGATATATATAGATCGAGAGAGATTGAAATATATATATATATCCCCAAGAATATGTTCAGATATATATTGAGATATATATATGCATGAATGATATGTCCATGGTATGGCATGCGCGCATGCACACTAATTGTATATATATTATGAGGCAACTTAATCAAATGTGTTTTCATTCGAGAGAACTTGTCAAGATTCAAGTTAATTAATTTATCAGCGCTAATTATTTGGTCGCCTGCTTGATGCGCAATTAAGTGTCGTTGGCCTATATATATGTAGTGTTTAATTAGGGTTTAAGTTTTAGGGTCTAGGGTTTAGTGTTTAGGGTGTTTAGGGTGTATGTTTAGGGTATAATTATGGATTAGGGTTTTAGGGTTTTAGGGTTTAAGGTTTAGGGATCATCGATCGAGTGCACACACACATTATTAGAGGCACCCGCGCCTTTGCGCATAAAGTGCATGCGTATATATAAGTGTCTTTTTTGGCCACCAACGATATATATATAGATCGAGAGAGAAAGATTGAAATATATATTTATCCCCAAGAATATGTCCAGATATATATTGAAATATATGCACGAATGATATGTGCAAGGTATGCCATGCGCACATGCACACTAATTGTATAAATATTACGAGGCAACTTAATCAAATGTGTTTTCATTCGAGAGAACTTGTCAAGATTCAACAAAGTTAATTAATTTATTAGCGCTAATTAGTTGGTCGCCTGCTTGATGCGCAATTTAGTATCGTTGGCCTATATATATATGTAGGGTTTAATTAGGGTTTAGGGTTTAGGATTAGCTAGCTAGGGTTTTAGGGTTAGGGTTAGGGTTAAGGTTAATTAATTAGGGTTTAGGGTCTAGGGTTTAGGGTTTAGGGTTTGGGGTTTAGTGTTTAATTAGGGTTTAGGGTCTAGGGTTAGGGTTTAGGGTTTAGGGTGTAGTGTTTAGGGTTTAGGGTATAGGGTTTAGGGTTTAGTGTTTAGGGTGTTTAGGGTGTACGTTTAGGGTATAATTAGGGATTAGAGTTTTAGGGTTTAAGGTTTAGGGATCATCGATCGAGTGCACACACACATTATTAGAGACACCCGCGCCTTTGCGCATAAAGTGCATGCGTATATATAAGTGTGTTTTTTGGCCACCAACGATATATATATAGATCGAGAGAGAAAGATTGAAATATATATATTTATCCCCAAGAATATGTTCAGATATATATTGAAATATATGCACAAATGATATGTGCAAGGTATGCCATGCGCGCATGCACACTAATTGTATATATATTACGAGGCAGCTTACTCAAATGTGTTTTCATTCGAGAGAACTTATCAAGATTCAAGTTAATTAATTTAGCAGCGCTAATTAGTTGGTCGCCTGCTTGATGCGTGATACGTCTCCAACGTATCGATAATTTCTTATGTTCCATGCCACATTATTGATGTTATCTACATGTTTTATGCACACTTTATATCATATTCGTGCATTTTCTGGAACTAACCTATTAACAAGATGCTGAAGTGCAAGTTGCTGTTTTCTGCTGTTTTTGGTTTCAGAAATCCTAGTAAGGAAATATTCTCGGAATTGGATGAAATCAACGCCCAGGGTCCTATTTTGCCACGAAGCTTCCAGAAGATCGAAGAGGAGACGAAGTGGGGCCACGAGGTGGCCACACCCTAGGGCGGCGCGGCCCCTGCCCTGGCCGCGCGGCCCCGTGGTGTGGGCCCTCGTGCCGCCTCCCCGACCTGCCCTTCCGCCTACTTAAAGCCTCCGTCGCGAAACCCCCGCACCGAGAGCCACGATACGGAAAACCTTCAGAGACGCCGCCACCGCCAATCCCATCTCGGGGATTCAGAGATCGCCTCCGGCACCTGCCGGAGAGGGGAATCATCTCCCGGAGGACTCTACGCCGCCATGGTCGCCTCGGAGTGATGTGTGAGTAGTCTACCCTGGACTATGGGTCCATAGCAGTAGCTAGATGGTTGTCTTCTCCCCATTGTGCTTAATTGTCGGATCTTGTGAGCTGCCTAACATGATCAAGATCATCTATCTGTAATTCTATATGTTGCATTTGTTGGGATCCGATGAATAGAGAATACTTGTTATGTTGATTATCAAAGTTATGTCTATGTGTTGTTTATGATCTTGCATGCTCTCCGTTATTAGTAGATGCTCTGGCCAAGTTGATGCTAGTAACTCCAAGAGGGAGTATTTATGCTCGATAGTGGGTTCATGTCTCCGTGAATCTGGAGGGGTGACAAGAACCTCTAAGGTTATGGATGTGCTGTTGCCACTAGGGATAAAACATTGGTGCTATGTTCAAGGATGTAGTCACTGATTACATTACGCGCAATACTTAATGCAATTGTCTGTTGTTAGCAACTTAATAGAGGAGGGGGTTCGGATGATAACTCAAGGTGGACTTTTTAGGCATAGATGCATGCTGGATAGCGGTCTATGTACTTTGTCGTAATGCCCAATTAAATCTCACTATACTCATCATAATATGTATGTGCATGGTCATGCCCTCTTTATTTGTCAATTGCCCAACTGTAATTTGTTCACCCAACATGCTGTTTATCTTATGGGAGAGACACCTCTAGTGAACTGTGGACCCCGGTCCAATTCTCTATACTGAAATACAATCTACTGCAATACTGTTCTACTATTTTTCTGCAAATAATTATCATCCACACTATACATCTAATCCTTTGTTACAGCAAGCCGGTGAGATTGACAACCTCACTGTTTCGTTGGGGCAAAGTACTTTGGTTGTGTTGTGCAGGTTCCACGTTGGCGCCGGAATCCCTGGTGTTGCGCCGCACTACATCCCGCCGCCATCAACCTTCAACGTGCTTCTTGGCTCCTACTGGTTCGATAAACCTTGGTTTCATACTGAGGGAAAACTTGCCGCTGTACGCATCACACCTTCCTCTTGGGGTTCCCAACGGACGCGTGTTGTACGCGTATCAAGCTCTTTTTCCGCGCTCGTTGTCGGGAGATCAAGACATGCTACAAGGGGAGTCTCCACATCCCAATCTCTTTACTTTGTTTTTGTCTTGCTTAGTTTTATTTACTACTTTGTTTGCTGCACTAAATCAAAATACAAAAAAATTAGTTGCTAGTTTTACTTTATTTGCTATCTTGTTTGCTATATCAAAAACACAAAAAAAAAATTAGTTACTTGCATTTACTTTATCTAGTTTGCTTTATTTACTACTACTAAAATGAGTAATCCTGAAGTTGAAGTTCGTACGTTTAAGCAACGAGGGGGAGAATGTTTAAGAGATGCTTGGTATAGAATTAGTCATGCCCATAATAGGTGCATTAAAAAACACTCCACCACTATTTTACTCAGGAATTTTTATGTTGGTATCTCTAGCTGGAATAGGTATGTTCTTGATAGTCTCGCGAAAGGTAACTTCCTAAGTACTCCTGCATTAGAAGCTAGCTGCATTATTGAGAGTCTATTTGGAATACCCCCTGTTGATGAAGTTAAAACTGAAATCTCTCTTGAAGATGTTATGAAAAAATTGGAAACCTTAGAGAAATTTTTTCCAAGTATTGAAGCTAAATTGGAAATGTTACTTGATAAAACTGATGAACTTGATAAATCCTTAGGAGGAATTGATGAAAGAATTAGTGTCCTAGGAACTTGTGTTGTCCATGACGATCAAAGCAATATGATTGACGAACTTGAAAAAGCTATGGGAACCTTGGGTTCAACATTTTCTTCTCTTAAATATAAGGAGAAAGCTTATGTGGGTAAGGAGCAAAAGTTTATGTATGTCTCTAAAATGCCTAAACCAAAGAAGTATTATTATAGGCCTAAAATTGACAAAGCCCTTAGTGCCACTACGGATGGGGGAGCTCATAATAATGATGCACCACCCTCTGATAATACTTGATACACACTTTCTGCGCCTAGCTGAAAGGCGTTAAAGAAAAGCGCTTATGGGAGACAACCCATGGTTTTTACCTACAATACTTTGTTTTATTTTGTGTCTTGGAAGTTGTTTACTACTGTAGCAACCTCTCCTTATCTTAGTTTAGTGTTTTGTTGTGCCAAGTAAAGTCGTTGATAGTAAAGTTCATACTAGATTTGGATTACTGCGCAGAAACAGATTTCTTTGCTGTCACGAATCTGGGCTGTTTTCTCTGTAGGTAACTCAGAAAATTATGCCAATTTACGTGAGTGATCCTCAGATATGTATGCAACTTTAATTCAATTTGAGCATTTTCATTTGAGCAAGTCTGGTGCCTCGATAAAATTCGTCAATACGAACTGTTCTGTTTTGACAGATTCTGCATTTTATTTCGCATTGCCTCTTTTGCTATGTTGGATGAATTTCTTTGATCCATGAATGTCCAGTAGCTTTATGCAATGTTCAGAAGTGTTAAGAATGATTGTGTCACCTCTGAACATGTTAATTTTTATTGTCACTAACCCTCTAATGAGTTGTTCTAAGTTTGGTGTGGAGGAAGTTTTCAAGGATCAAGAGAGGAGTATGATGCAACATGATCAAGGAGAGTGAAAGCTCTAAGCTTGGGGATGCCCCGGTGGTTCACCCCTGCATATTCTAAGAAGACTCAAGCGTCTAAGCTTGGGGATGCCTAAGGCATCCCCTTCTTCATCGATAACATTATCAGGTTCCTCCCCTGAAACTATATTTTTATTCCATCACATCTTATGTGCTTTGCTTGGAGCATCGGTTTGTTTTTGTTTTTGTGTTTTGTTTGAATAAAATGGATCCTAGCATTCACTTTGTGGGAGAGAGGTACGCTCCGCTGTAGCATATGGACAAGTATGTCCTTAGTTTCTACTCATAGTATTCATGGCGAAGTTTCTTCTTCGTTAAATTGTTATATGGTTGGAATTGGAAAATGATACATGTAGTAATTGCTATAAATATCTTGGGTAATGTGATACTTGGCAATTGTTGTGCTCATGTTTAAGCTCTTGCATCATATGCTTTGCACCCATTAATGAAGAAATACATAGAGCATGCTAAAATTTGGTTTGCATATTTGGTTTCTCTAAGGTCTAGATAATTTCTAGTATTGAGTTTGAACAACAAGGAAGACGGTGTAGAGTCTTATAATGTTTTCAATATGTCTTTTATGTGAGTTTTGCTGCACCGGTTCATCCTTGTGTTTGTTTCAAATAAGCCTTGCTAGCCTAAGCCTTGTATCGAGAGGGATTACCTCTCATGCATCCAAAATACTTGAGCCAACCACTATGCCACTTGTGTCCACCATACCTACCTACTACATGGTATTTCTCCGCCATTCCAAAGTAAATTGCTTGAGTGCTACCTTTAAAATTCCATCATTCACCTTTGCAATATATAGCTCATGGGACAAATAGCTTAAAAACTATTGTGGTATTGAATATGTACTTACGCACTTTATCTCTTATTAAGTTGCTTGTTGTGCGATAACCATGTTCACTGGGGACGCCATCAACTACTCTTTGTTGAATTTCATGTGAGTTGCTATGCATGTTCGTCTTGTCTGAAGTAAGAGAGATCTACCACCTTATGGTTAAGCATGCATATTGTTAGAGAAGAACATTGGGCCGCTAACTAAAGCCATGATCCATGGTGGAAGTTTCAGTTTTGGACATATATCCTCAATCTCATATGAGAAAATTATTAATTGTTGTTACATGCTTATGCATAAAAGAGGAGTCCATTATCTGTTGTCTATGTTGTCCCGGTATGGATGTCTAAGTTGAGAATAATCAATAGCGAGAAATCCAATGCGAGCTTTCTCCTTAGACCTTTGTACATGCGGCATAGAGGTACCCCTTTGTGACACTTGGTTAAAACATGTGCATTGTGATGATCCGGTAGTCCAAGCTAATTAGGACAAGGTGCGGGCACTATTAGTATACTATGCATGAGGCTTGCAACTTGTAAGATATAATTTACATGATACATATGCTTTATTACTACCGTTGACAAAATTGTTTCATGTTTTCAAAATCAAAGCTCTAGCACAAATATAGCAATCGATGCTTTTCCTCTATGGAGGACCATTCTTTTACTTTCAATGTTGAGTCAGTTCACCTATTTCTCTCCACCTCAAGAAGCAAACACTTGTGTGAACTGTGCATTGATTCCTACATACTCGCTTATTGCACTTATTATATTACTCTATGTTGACAATATCCATGAGATATGCATGTTATGAGTTGAAAGCAACCGCTGAAACTTAATCTTCCTTTGTGTTGCTTCAATGCTTTTACTTTGAATTATTGCTTTATGAGTTAACTCTTATGCAAGACTTATTGATGCTTGTCTTGAAGTACTAATCATGAAAAGTCTTTGCTTTATGATTCACTTGTTTACTCATGTCATATACATTGTTTTGATCGCTGCATTCACTACATATGCTTTACAAATAGTATGATCAAGGTTATGTTGGCATGTCACTCCAGAAATTATCTTTGTTATCGTTTTACCTGCTCGGGACGAGCAGAACTAAGCTTGGGGATGCTGATACGTCTCCAATGTATCGATAATTTCTTATGTTCCATGCCACATTATTGATGTTATCTACATGTTTTATGCACACTTTATGTCATATTCGTGCATTTTCTGGAACTAACCTATTAACAAGATGCCGAAGTGCCGCTGTCTTTGTTCTGCTTTTTGGTTTCGTAAATCCTAGTAAGGAAATATTCTCGTAATTGGACGAAATCAACGCCCAGGGTCCTATTTTGCCACGAAGCTTCCGTAAGACCGAAGAGGAGACGAATTGGGGCCACGAGGTGGCCACACCCTAGGGCGGCGCGGCCCGCCCGGCCGCGCGGCCCGTGGTGTGGGCCCCTCGTTCCGCCTCCCGACCTGCCCTTCCGCCTACTTAAAGCCTCCGTCGCGAAACCCCCGGTCTGAGAGCCACGATACGGAAAACCTTCCAGAGACGCCGCCGCCGCCAATCCCATCTCGGGGATTCAGGAGATCGCCTCCGCACCCTGCCGGAGAGGGGAATCATCTCCCGGAGGACTCTACGCCGCCATGGTCGCCTCCGGAGTGATGTGTGAGTAGTCTACCCCTGGACTATGGGTCTATAGCAGTAGCTAGATGGTTGTCTTCTCCCCATTGTGCTTAATTGTCGGATCTTGTGAGCTGCCTAACATGATCAAGATCATCTATCTGTAATTCTATATGTTGCGTTTGTTGGGATCCGATGAATAGAGAATACTTGTTATGTTGATTATCAAAGTTATGTCTATGTGTTGTTTATGATCTTGCATGCTCTCCGTTATTAGTAGATGCTCTGGCCAAGTTGATGCTAGTAACTCCAAGAGGGAGTATTTATGCTCGATAGTGGGTTCATGTCTCCGTGACTCTGGAGGGGTGACATGAACCTCTCGGGTTATGGAGGTGCGGTGGCCAGTAGGGAGGAAACATTGGTGCTCTGTTCAAGGATGTAGTCACGGATTACATTACGCGCAATACTTAATGCAATTGTCTGTTGTTAGCAACTTAATACTGGAGGGGGTTCGGATGATAACCTGAAGGTGGACTTTTTAGGCATAGATGCATGCTGGATAGCGGTCTATGTACTTTGTCGTAATGCCCAATTAAATCTCACTATACTCATCATAATATGTATGTGCATGGTCATGCCCTCTTTATTTGTCAATTGCCCAACTGTAATTTGTTCACCCAACATGCTATTTATCTTATGGGAGAGACACCTCTAGTGAACTGTGGACCCCGGTCCAATTCTCTATACTGAAATACAATCTACCTAACATCGTTTCTACTGTTTTTCTGCAAACAATCATCATCCACACTATACATCTAATCCTTTGTTACAGCAAGCCGGTGAGATTGACAACCTCACTGTTTCGTTGGGGCAAAGTACTTTGTAATTGTTGTGCAGGTTCCACGTTGGCGCCGGAATCCCTGGTGTTGCGCCGCACTACATCCCGCCGCCATCAACCTTCAACGTGCTTCTTGGCTCCTACTGGTTCGATAAACCATGGTTTCATACTGAGCGAAAACTTGCCGCTGTACGCATCACACCTTCCTCTTGGGGTTCCCAACGGACGCGTGTTGTACGCGTATCAATGCGCAATTTAGTGTCGTTGGCCTATATATATGTAGGGTTTAATTAGGGTTTAGGATTTAGGATTATCTAGCTAGGGTTTTAGGGGTAGGGTTAGGGTTAAGGTTAATTAATTAGGGTTTAGGGTTTAGGGTTTAGGGTTTAGGGTTTGGGGTTTGAGGTTTAGGGTTTAGGGTCTAGGGTTTAGGGTTTAGTGTTTAGGGTGTTTAGGGTGTACGTTTAAGGTATAATTAGGGATCATGGATTAGGGTTTTAGGGTTTAAGGTTTAGGGATCATCGATCGAGCTAGTGCACAGACACATTATTAGAGGCACCCGCGCGTTTGCGCATAAAGTGCATGCGTATATATATAATAAGTGTGTTTCTTGGCCACCAACGATATATATAGATCGAGAGAGAGATTGAAATATATATATATCCCCAAGAATATGTTCAGATATATATTGAGATATATATATGCACGAATGATATGTCCATGGTATGCCATGCGCGCATGCACACTAATTGTATATATATTATGAGGCAACTTAATCAAATGTGTTTTCATTCGAGAGAACTTGTCAAGATTCAAGTTAATTAATTTATCAGCGCTAATTATTTGGTCACCTGCTTGATGCGCAATTAAGTGTCGTTGGCCTATATATATGTAGTGTTTAATTAGGGTTTAGGTTTTAGGGTCTAGGGTTTAGTGTTTAGGGTGTTTAGGGTGTATGTTTAGGGTATAATTAGGGATTAGGGTTTTAGGGTTTAAGGTTTAGGGATCATCGATCGAGTGCACACACACATTATTAGAGCCACCCGCGCCTTTGCGCATAAAGTGCATGCGTATATATATAAGTGTGTTTCTTGTTCACCAACGATATATAGATCGAGAGATAGAGATTGAAATCCCCAAGAATATGTTCAAATATACGCACACACATGAATTATTAGAGGCACCCGCGCCTTTGCGCATAAAGTGCATGCATATGTGTGTTGTTCTGGCCACCAACGATGGATCGAGAGAGATAGATAGATTGAAATCCCCAAGAATTAGAGGACCCCTTGCACAAGTGTTGGCCATCTATATATAATATGAATCCCAATAATGTTCATACATGATAGGGCATATGGTGTGAAGCAATTTTTTTTCGAGAACTTGTAAAGATTCAAATTTATCAGTGCTAATGGAAACTAGTGCACATTAGAGGACCCCCTCTTACACGTGTTGGCCATCTATGTATAGTTTGAATCCAAATAATGTTCATACATGATAGGCTATATGTGAATCAATTTTTTCTTCCAAGAACTTGTCAAGATTCAAATTTATCGGTGCTAATGGAAACTAGTGCACACTAGACGAGCCCCTTGCGCAAGTGCTGGCCATTACATATAGTTTAAAACTCAAGAATGTTCATACATGATAGGCCATATGTGCAAAGGAATTTTTTTCCCCGTGAACTTGTCAAAATTCAAGTTTATAGGTGCAAATGGAAACTAGTCCAAAAAATTACATAGAGGTCCAGGAGAACTAGACAATAACTAATAGGACCTGCAACTTTACAAAAAGGACCCCAAAACATATAGCATAAAATCAATCGAGTCCTTCTGGACCGCACATCAGATCTCTGCTCCGCATCCTTTCCAGCAACTCCGTCGCCAGGGACGCACCACTTGGGACGGTGTCGCCGGTAGTCGCCAGGACGAAGGAGAAGAAGGGCCTCAGCAACGGCACATTGGCTCTGAGAAGGGCCGCTGAAAGGCCAAGATGTTCACGGGCAAGACGTATGACGCCGTCGTATGCCCCGAGCTTGTGAACGTTAGCAGCTTGACTTCCCCATTGACCAGATCTGAAGCACTGACCAAAGCAAGCCTCACCGTTAGCGCCATCACCTTGATGGCACCAGATCGGGGTTTGGCCGGCAAGATCCGCCAGATTCACCGTAGGCCAGATCTGAAGCCGATGACGAGATCCCCGACTCCATTGCGCCATTCTGCTCATGGGAAACACTGGATCTAAGCTTACAACAACATGAACTCCCTCGGATCCAAATTAACTGACTCAACTTTGCTTATCTAAATATGGATGTATCCACACATGTTTTTACTCGAGATACATACACGTCTAAGGAAAGTTGAATCAATTAATTTAGTTCGGAGGGTGTACGATATACAGAGAGAAGTCGGCCTCGTCTCCGGCCGGCGAGGCTGCCGGAGAGAAGGGGGAGAGGAGCCAGGGGAGTAGGAGAGACTCGAGAGAGAAAGAGAAGAGGAAGAAATGAGAGCTCCCTGGGGAAGAACATTATTTTTGTCGTTCTGCTCGTAGCTTGAAACTGAAAATTTCGGCCGCGCGCCAAATCATCCCGCCGCGTCCATTCGAAAATCCCGTGACCAGTTTTACCCTTTTAACCCTGGTCCGGAAGCTACAACCTACCGACCATGGAGGGCTCATTTGGTAACAATGAAATATCTTGCCTAGATCCCGAACCCTCCCCACAGGCCCACACCCACCCACCAACCATTCGCCCCATTAGCTCAAAAATACTCTCACACGCCAAAGCTCTGACTCTCTACAGTACTAGATCTGCTTCGCCGCCGACATACTCCTCCACAGCCTAGCCTTGATCGTGTTGGCTGTCCACCCACCTGATCCGCTCCCCCGCCGCCCTCGCCACCGACGGATCTGCTTCACCGCCGACCTCGCCACCGACGGATCTGCTTCACCGCCGACCTCGCCACCGACGGATCTGCTTCACCGCCGACCTCATCCACAGCGTAGCAATCAACGCCTTTCCCGTCGACGCACCGGATCCTCTCCAACGGAACCGTGTCTACTTCACCGCGGCCCCCCCTCCACAGAAGCCGATCTATTCCACCGACTACCTCGGCGCAGCGGCTGTATCAACTTCACCGAATCCCTTGCCAGCCAACCAGATCTGCTTCACTAACGCCCGCTTCTACTGAAACAGGGTCGACTCATCGTCTCCCGCGTTCGCCGCCGCTGGAATGCAAGTTGCCGCCCTGTCCACCCCGCCGCAGCTTGGTTAGTACGCTGGCCCGTTAGATCGCAGTGTTTCTTTAGCCATGTTTTGTGTAGTTATTTGCAGATCTCATATGCCATTAAATTTCTTGATGTGTTACTTCGCATGAAGTTCGTTTAAATATTGTACAAGCAAAGCATTATCCGGTCGCTACCATCCTGTTCATTCTACTGACACCTGTGTGCATCCACATATTTATAGGGGACCCATTCATTTGCTGCCAACTGTTTTTGTACTGCATGCTATTCCTTTTGTAGTCATGCTATGGGCATTTCCAATCTGGTTGTTCTTATACCACGTCATTAGCTCACCGCTAGCCGCTAGCTGTTTTCTCGTGTCTGCTATTCTTTTACTGCTTTTATAATCATGCTATGTGCATTTCCAATCTGCTTGCTCTTATACCTCGTCTTTAGCTTATAGCTATTTTTTTTCCATGAATGCTCTGCCGCACAGCCTTGTATAGTTATTGCTGCGTGCATGTCTGGTCTTTGTATTATCGTAGACTAACTTGTCAATGTTATTTTTCCTAGGGATTGATCATGCGAACCACTTATTAGAATATCCAACATTAACAGCGGGGACGCTAGGGAAGGTTGGAATCTGAGTTCTTGGTTGGTAACTTTGGCAGTTTACTTCCGTTATTATCTATAACCTATATGCATTGTTCCTTATGCAAGAGATAAACACTTGGAACCCTGCCATAGCAATGCCATCCATGCTTTACTATGTTTCTGCCTATTTGATATGCTTGTCTTGGAGCAACTGTGAAGGTGATTTGAACCTGACATTTGGTCATTCTTAATGCCGCTTACTTTATGTGGAAAACCTTGGCATTACCCTACTCTAAATCTGAATGTCTGAAATTCGTATCTCATGCAAAGCAACATCTAGTTGGTTTTAATCTGATATCTGGTAAATATTGGCTTATTCATTTGGCAGCTCAAGTTTTTTGTTATTTGAAACCAGCTGACTTGGTCTTAAATGTGATATCTAAACACAGATTAAGGACAATGGAGCAGGAGGATTAGCATTTCACTTGATGGCTGGACCTAAAATGACAGGCATGTCGACCACGACTAGTGCACGCAAGAGAAGGACCTGTAGCGAGCCGTATGTTCGCTACATGTCGTTATCTGATCTCTACATTGCGTAATACATGTTTGAATAGTTAATTGTTGTAACTATTTTTGCAATATTACCGTAATGCAGTTTTAGTGAAGCAGTCATCATTAGAAGATAGTCGCCAAAGCGACCCTGTGCAACATTATGATGTAAGTCTGCTTAGTACAAGTTCTATACATTGTCTTATTTATGCAACTTGTTATTATCTTATATCTACATTGCATAATAAATGTTTGAATAGTTCACTGTTGTAACTATGTTTGCAATATTACTAGAATGCAGTTGTAATGAAGAAGTCCTTAGTAGAAGATAGAGCGCAAAAAGGTTCCTGGCGTGAGCCTATGCAACGATATAATGTAAGTCTGCGCTTAGTACTTGTGACTATCTCATATCGACAATGCTTAATACATGTTTGCATAGTTCATCGTTTAATCTTTTTGCATTATTATCGTAATGCGATTCGATGAAGCAATCTTCATTAGAAGAGAGGCCCACAAAACGTTCGATCTTTGTTACGATGCATCCTCTCATAGTCAGCCAACCTAGACCATTCTTTTCATCAAACAGTTGAACATCTCAAGGTCGTACTTTATAAAAGACATGGTATTGTCGCTTTAAGGTCTCAGAGTCGATATGTTGACCAAGAGTACACAAGATTCAATCAAGGCGATTGCCAAATGTCAACATGTTATTGATGATGCTAATAGAAGTCCTCAATGATTCTATGTAATTTTTTTATTTGGGCACATTAATTGCCTTGTAATTTTCCTAGTTATTTTATTTGTGTATGTAATTGTGTGTATCATTGATATCAGATTTTAGGCTCATGAAATTTAATGCAAGTTGACTAGTCAAACAACCAGGGCCCTATAACACATTGGGCCGGCCCATTAACCGAGTGTGGGACCCACTTTCATTTTGGGCCTACCACTTACTTACTGGGCTGGCCCGTTAACAGGAAAGTGGGACCCACCTGTGCTTTTGGCCCGGCCCACTGTCTTGTTGGGCCGGCCCACTTGCTACATGATGGACCCCACATACTAAATGGGTCGGCCCTTTAAGAGGAAAGTGGGACCACCTGCGTTTTTGGCCCGGCCCACTAGCGTGTTGGGCCGGCCCACTTGCTATATGGTGGACCCCACATATTAAATGGGCCAGCCCTTTAACAGGAAAGTGGGACCCACCTGTGCTTTTGGCCCGGCCCACTATCTTGTTGGGCCGGCCCACTTGCTATATGGTGGACCCCACATACTAAATGGGCCGGCCCTTTAACTGGGAAGTGGGACCCACCTGTGTTTTTGGCCCGGCCCACTATATTGTTGGGCCGGCCCACTTGCTATATGGTGGACCCCACATACTAAATGGGCTGGCCCATTAACAGGAAAGTGGGATCCACCAGTGCTTTTGGCCCGGCCCACTGGCTTGGTGGGCCGGCCCATTTGATCTAATGTGGACCCCACACACTAAATGGGCCGGCCCGATTAGCAGGAAAGTGGAACCCACCTGCTAATTGGGCCGGCCCAATAACTTCTTGGGCCGGCCCACTTGCTTTAAGGTGGACCCAACTTTGTAAATGGGCCGGCCCGATAACATGAAAGTGGGTCCCACATGTTTTGTGGGCCGGCCTTTTTGCCTGTTGACCGATCAAACGAGTGCATTCGGCCGGCCCACATGCTTAGTGGGCCGGCCCATTAATGTTTTGACCAGTCAACCTTAGAGGTTAGGCCCGGCCCACGTAACTAATGGACCAGCCCAGCTATATAGTTGACCGGTCAAACTAAGTCAGCTGGCCCGGCCCGCAAACTTAATGGGCCGGCCCGCTTAAGACGTGGCAGGCCTCGTGTGGGCCTACCATCTACCACGGGGTTTCAGCGGTTAACGCCGTTAATCGCGCTAATCTGCGTACGCCACGTGGCAGCTTGCATGACGTCAGCAGTCAACGGGCTCCCGGAAACACTTCTGCAACGGTCCGATTTTCCGTGGCGGAAGGGCACCCAAGCGCGACGGACCGACAAATACGTGGTAGGACTTTGCCTGACGCAGTTTCGACAACAGAACCCATATCGTCGGGTTAGGCCCATAGGCGACGAAAAATACCCCTTAGCGGACGATTTTGAGACGTTGTCTATCAGAACTTTTCTTGTAGTGGGACTAGATAAATACCTTCGTAAAAGGGTGCCATTGAACGATGTTTCGGTGGATCCATGGGCCCACCACGCAACCAGTGGTAGCCGAACCATGGGGTCCACGGTCCCCTGATGGCTCATGTTGGCCTCTCCCTCTCTCTTCGGCAAAGGTTTTATATTGGACAAAAAATATTTATAAATTTTCACATGAACGTAATGCGTAAATTTATCATTCTTTCATGGAGCTGAATTTAGATCCCAGCGTTCGGTGTAATAACCGTAAAAACACGCGATAATTGAGAAAAGTTGCAAAACTAGATGAAGCAGGCATAAAAACACGCAAATACTTATTAAAATAAATGATACAAAATGTATGTATTAGGGCTTAAGTAGGTATCGTGTTGGAGCTATTTGTTTGGCCTTAGCTCAGAAAAAATGTTTGGAAGTTTTGTTTATGGGCCCTCCTTTTGATGATCTTCAAATCAAAATTATACATAAGATGTGAAGGTAAAGCCCATGGCAGTTGAGATACTATATAGGACACATGATGTTCTACAAACTTGTAGAAGCCGCACCAGCAAGCCACGTGTGCAATAGCATCATCTGAAACCCTCTCTGGCAGGTTAATTGAACGATTTTTCCTTGGTGTAATGAAATTGTTTTGAGTATATAAGGAGGTTGAATACATAGTTTTATATTTGAAGTAGACAAATGACTTGAATATCCATATCCAGTGGTTTTTTTTCGGTAGCGTAGAATGCTTTGCATGTCTTTATCTATCCGAGCTTTCATTCTACCAAACTAAATAATACAATATGAAGAAATATATAGCAAAGCTTTTAATAATAAGACGTTGAAGATAAGTTGGTTGAAATGATTTTTGTATATGGACACCTTACGCACGACTTAAACAATGTCCTTACAAGTTATAAACTAAGGTGCTTGTCCTAGTCAAACCCTTAACAATGGAATTGTTTGTATTAAACCTTGTTACTAAAGTTATTTAAAATAGTTACCACACTGGTTTTGAGAAATGGGTTTTTGTAGTTTGCCTAGCGAACTCACAGTTCACATGATTTCAACCATATATAAATATTAACAAAAATAAAATTGGGGATTAGTTTGAAATGTATTTTCATTCTATGTTTGCCTATTCTCGCGCAATCGTGCTTCAACTTCATCTGTCCATGGATGATGTCGGCTGGTCCTTGTCGGACTTCTTCGGTGCCCTGTGTTGCTTCATGATTCACAATTCCTAACACAAAGTAGATTAATTTGAATGTAAGATATTGTTATCACAAGATTTTAACCAAATCAGAAGTGGGCCGTGATTGAGGTGGGCTTAGCAAATATACGTAGAAATTATTCATGAATCAGCCTTGTATAAAGAGTTTGGGCTAAATTGCCCGTGTATCTGTAAATATAGTAGGATACGTGTCGGTTAGGATTAAAAGGTAGAGTTTAGCTCGTACACGGTTGGGATTATTCCCACGTTAGAAAGTCTACGGACTATAAATATGTATCTAGGGTTATTGAGAAAGAAGACGATCACGTTCACAACAAACCAATCTAGGCGCATCGCCACCCCTTGTTTCGAGGGTTTCTTCCGGGTAAGCGCTATGCTGCCTAGATCGCATCTTGCGATCTAGGAAGAATCTTGTTTATCTGTTGTTCATATGTTGCTCGTACTGAAGCCTTTTTGATGGCGAGCAGCACCGTTATCATGGATATGTTAGGGTTAGCATCGGTACTTTCTCGATGTATGTGATTAGTCATGCTATTCCTGGATATCTAGCCACCCTTGTACCGATCTTAGGCGCAAGGGTGGCACCTTGCTTAGTCATTGTTTAGTAGATTCGATCCGTTACGATTGCTCCTTGTTCTTCAAGGATTAGTTTGATATCTGCATAGTTAGGCCTTGCAAACGGGCTGAAGGATCCAGTAGCACGTAAGGTATAGTTTGCTAGTCCTAGAGAAGATGTTCCGGGGATCAACTCCACGTTGGTTTTTAGGCCTTGTCTAGGACTGGTTTATTATCATCTTTCGTGTCTGCCAGGCTCAATCACGTGTAGGACGTTCCGGTTGTGTGGTGAAAACCCTAGATCGTCGTAGATCGTTTTAACTTAATATTGATCAAGCAGGACCACCATGTTATCGTAGATCTCATACGAATCATGGGTGGATCGGCTCCTTGAGCCGATTCACGGGACAACCTGAGAGCCGATCGAGGCTCGTATTTAATGTTTACGTGTATGCCATGCAGGAAACTAGTCGAAGCAATCCATCACCTTCTTGACCAGGTATAGGTCAGGTGGCACGCCCTTGCACCAGCATCGGACGTGCGTGCCGGAGCTTTGCGGGCTGTCGCCCGAGGGACCAGGGCCCACCAGCAGTCCTGGGAGCCTCCCGGCTCTTCGTGTTGCCCGTCGCTACTCGTCGGTGGGTTTTGGTGGTCAACACATTCTGGCACGCCCGGTGGGACATTCTTCTACAACAACTGCATCAACATCCGCATTAGAGATGGCGGAAGATCCAGTCACGTACGAAGACCTGTCTGAAGAGTACAAGAAGAAGTACGACGAGATCAAAGCTCTCTTCGAAACCGACCTCATCGGCTCTTTTCAGAGGACCCGCTCACACGGCATCAGGTGGAAAGGGTTCTCAGCTGAAGGCGCTCTCGATGGAGTGGATCTATCTACTCCTTCAAAAGAACGCACCAGGTCTCTACGTCAGGAGGTTAATCACATGGTAGCGCACTCGCTACACCGCCATTCTGAGAGCCTGGTGAACGCGTTAGAGCGTGTCGCGCTGCGCGTGGTCCAGGAAATCATGAAGCATCAGTACTCTCCGTCAGGACCTGCTCTAGGGACTCACCAAGGAGAGATACCGTTCCAGACCAGACCACCGCTGCCGTTCGCGCTAGCAGCACCAGAAGTGCCGAGTTCACCGGCATACGTCGTCTACAAGATCGGTGGCGATCCTAGTGATTACCAGTTCTTGTATGAACCGCCTAAGGAGATCCCGCACGGATACATGTGCACATATGTGCCAGACTGCAATAACTGGGCGCGCACGAACTAGGTTGCAACAGGAGGGATTTCTGGAACAACAGGAGGGGTTTCTGGATCGGATCCCGAGAAGCAGGCGTGGCTAGCTAAGTATGCCACTCCAACGAATCATCAAAGCTCAACTCCTGCAGCTAGCACCATGGATCAGATCAGTGCAATCTTGAGGGACCAGTTCGGCATGGTGCCGAAGAGGAGGGCAATCAGCTACTCCAAGCCGTACCCCAACGAGTATGATTTGATCCCACTACCACCCAAATATCGGCTCCCTGAATTCTCCAAATTTAGTGGATCGGAAGGCTCTAGTTCAGTTGAGCATGTGAGCCGATATTTGGCGTAGTTGGGCATGATCTCAGCATCAGACCCATTACGTGTGAGGTTTTTCGCGCAATCTCTCACAGGATCGGCTTTCGGGTGGTACACCTCGCTCCCACCAGATTCAATCCGGACTTGGAAGCAGATGGAAGAACAGTTCCACATGCAATATCACTCATGCTGTGTTTGGATGCACTGAATTGAGCTCCGAATTGAATTGGCAATGGAATACCAAATCAACCAATTCAATGGAATACCATAATTGCTGTTTGGATGCGCATAGTATTCATCTGTATAATCAAAAGAGCAATGGAATTCCAAATCCTGTTTGGATGCACATTGTGTGGAATTGATTCAGAGCTGGCGGAGCTAGGAGCGGAACCGGAGGGCCGCGCCGGACGCATCCGGCGAGCAGCGGAGGGGGCACCGATTCAGAGCTGGTTGAGGATTTGCGGCCGAGGAGGAAGCATCGGCGGAGCTCGGGGCGAGGAGGAGGCGGCGGCGGAGCTCGGGGGCAAGGAGGAGGAGGCGGCGGCGGAGCTCGGGGCGAGGAGGAGGAGGCGGCGGTGGAGCTCGGGGTCGAGGAGGCAGCGGCGGCGGAGCTCAGGGGCGAGGAGGAGAAGGCGGCGGCAGAGCTCGGGGGCGAGGAGGCAGCAGCGGCAGAGCTCGGGGGCGAGGAGGAGAAGGCGGCGGCAGAGCTCGGGGGAGAGGAGGCAGCGGTGGCAGAGCTTGGGGGCGAGGAAGCGGCAGCGGAGCTCGGGGGGAGGAGGCGGCGGCGACGGAGCTTGGGGGGCGAGGAGGAGGCGGCGGCGGCAGAGCTCGGGGGCGGGGACGGACCCAAGCTGGCCTGCGGGACGGAGCGAAGTGTTATGCTTCAATTGAGAGCCAATACGGAGCTCCTGACCTCTGAATTGGGGAAGGGATAAGTTACACACGCGTGGGGGTGAGCTCGGAATTGGGCCCGAATTCCAAGATCCAATTCCGAGCGCAACCAAACAACAGAATTGGCCTTTTTGGTCCTTAATTCCAATTCCGAGCCCCAATTCCGCGCAACCAAACAGGGCATCAGAAGATTCCGAGGCTGGCATTGCCGATCTAGCACAAATACGACAGAAGCGCGGAGAAACGGTATCTGAATACATTCAGCGCTTCAGGACCGTCAGGAACCGATGCTATTCGGCTCGTATGAATGAAAAAGAGGCAGTCGATCTGGCAGTGGTGGGTCTTGCATCGCCGATCAAGGATATGGCTTCCCAAGCAGAGTACACTTCACTGGCGCATATGGTTCAGAAACTATCATTATATGAACAGCGCCACCCAGAGTTGTACCAGGACAAGTTCAAGCGCGCGGTAGTCCTGGTTGAGACAGAAGGAGATGAAGACTCTGCGGGAGATCAGGAGGTAGCCGTGGCTGAATGGACTCGGGGGGCAAACCCCGTGTCCTGCAGATGGGTTAAACCACAAGGTCCTGCAAAAGGGTTTGACTTCGACGTAAGCAAAGCTGAGCAGATTTTCGACCTCTTACTCAAGGAGAAGCAGCTGAAGTTACCCGAAGGCCATAAAATCCCTACGGTGCAAGAGATGAACGGAAGGCCATACTGCAAGTGGCATAACACGTTCACCCATACCACCAGCGACTGCAGGGTGTGGCGTCAGCAGATCCAAATGGCGATAGAACAAGGCCATCTAATTTTCAGCCAGTACGCCATGAAAGTTGACACGCACCCCTTCCCTGCCGTTAACATGGTGGAGTGCACTTACCCTGGGAGGTGCCAGCCAGGTTTCTCGTTCAGCATCAACATGGTAGGACCTGTGTACCACCCTGGTAAGGACAAAGGCGAGAGCAGCCGCTCTCGTGGCAAAGAAAAAGAGGAGGCCGTTCCACGTGACCGGCCCCAACGTAGTTACAAGCGCTACATCACAGAGGAGCAAGTGAGGAACGTGCGATAGCAGCGACCTCTCTCCGAGCACCTCCTCAACAAATATGAGCGTCAGTACGACCAGCGCCGGCGATACGACAGTGACGACGAAAAAGATCGTCGGTCTAGCGTGGATCACAGGAAATATCGTCGGTACGATCGAGACGACGAAAGATATGAGCGCCGCGTCAAGGAAAAGTCAAGAGAGCAAGATGACATGGACAGACACTGGGATTGTCCTTTCTTCAAGCATTGCTGGGATTCAGGGATGAGCCGATTGCCTACAATCGGCAACTGCCCAGAGTGTAGACAGAAAAAGAGGGACGCAGGAGACGTGTCAGTGTTCAAGCGTCTAGGGCCTCTCCCATCTCGGAACAAGCAAGCTGAGTCCTCTCGGGTGGAAGATCTCGAGGAGTTAGAAGATGACGATGAAGAAGAAGATAGATACCACCGGCCAAGGTGGTGCCCTGATGGACTCAGCCATTCCCAAAAGCGTAGGGTTCAGCGACTACGTAGCGTAGAGGAAGCCGAGAGACGATACCTACACACGTTAAGGAAGGCGCGGCCTGATTTGGCCGCGAAAATTCAGCAAACTCTGGATGAGGAGGGTCTGATACGTCCAAAACGTATCTACTTTCCCGAACACTTTTGCTATTGTTTTGCCTCTAATTTGTGTGTTTTGGATGCAACTAACACGGACTAACGCTGTTTTCAGCAGAACTGCTCTGGTGTCTCGTTTTTGTGCAGAAATCCAACTTTCGGGAAAAACCTCGGAATTTATGCAGAAGGCCCTATTTTCCCAGGAAACTAACGGAGCGTAAGGGCAATTGAAGTGGAGGCCCGAGGGCCCCACACCATAGGGCGGCGCGGCCTGTGGGGCCCGCGCGGCCCTGTGGTGTGGCCCCCTCGGCCGGCCTCCGACGCCCTCCTTCGGACTATTTATCGGCCTCGACCTAAAAACGCACGGGGAGAAGTCGAAGTCGCCAGAAACACTCCAGAACGCCGCCACATCGCGAAACTCCGTCGCGGGAGCCAGAAGTCTCCGTTCTGGCACTCCGCCGGGACGGGGAATTGGAGGAGATCATCGCCGCCATCACCGCCAACGCCTCTACATCAACCAGCCATGTTTCCCTCATCCATGTGTGAGTAATTCCCCCGCTGTAGGCCGAAGGGGATGGTAGGGATTGGATGAGATTGGTCATGTAATAGCATAAGATTGTTAGGGCATAGTGCCTAGTGTCCGTAGTTGGTACTTTGATGATATTGTTGCAACTTGTTATGCTTAATGCTTGTCACTAGGGCCCGAGTGCCATGATCTCAGATCTGAACATGTTATTGCTTCATCAAGATATTCATTGTTTATGGTCTTACCTATAAGTTGTATACACATGTCGCTGTCCGGAACCGATGGCCCCGAAGTGACGTAAATCGGGACAACCGGAGGGAATGGTAGCGATGTGAGGATCACATGTGTTCACGGAGTGTTAATGCTTTGCTCCGGTACTCTATTAAAAGGAGTACCTTAATATCCAAAAGAGTTTCCCTTGAGGCCCGGCTGCCACCGGCTGGTAGGACAAAAGATGTTGTGCAAGTTTCTCATTGCGAGCACGCACGACTATATATGGAACACATGCCTATTGATTGCTTTGTACTTGGACACCGTTTTATTATTATCTGCAAATGCCCTGCTATGATTGTTACATGAGTTTCTCTCATCCATGCAACGCCCGTCATCCGTCCCCGTGCCTACGTATTTTAATCCTGCTGTTTACTAAAATCACTACCGCTGTCTCTCGTTACTCTGTCGTTATTTCACTACTGCTATCGCTATAAACCTCGTTACTACGATAAACCCTTGCGAGCAAGTCTGTTTCCAGTGCAACTGAATTGACAACTCCGTTGTTAAGGCTTCCAAGTGTTCTTTGTCTCCCCTTGTGTCGAATCAATAAATTGGGTTTTACTTCCCTCGAAGACTCATGCGATCCCCTATACTTGTGGTTCATCAAGACTATTTTCTCGGCGCCGTTGCCGGGGAGCATAGCTTTATTTGGAAGTTCACTTGGATTAATATTGTTCGCTGCAAATTCTCCATCATGGGTAAACCTCGCGATACTAAGATCGCCATATTACCATCCACTACAAGAAAAGGTACAATTCTGAATACCTCTGCTGCTCTTGATTCACCATCTGTGATTGATAAACTTGTTTCACTGCCACATGCTTCGCATGCGGGTACATCTGCTGAATCTGAACACTCTCATAATATTGATAATGTTTCTGCTGTGCTTGATGATAGTGGTTCATTGGGATCTTTTCTAGATGCTACAATTGCTAGGTCTAGACAAATTGAAAATACCGAAACTCCTAATGCTACTACACCTGTTAGTTCACCTGAACTTGGTTATTTTAGTGATGATCCTGCGGAAGATTATGTGGAGCTTAATGATGATTTTATTGAAAAATGCAATGCTACTACCGATGCAAGAAAAATTAAAAAGTTGCTTGCGTAACATGCCGTTAGATATAAACCGTCTCCGATCCTAAGTTTGCCACATCTCCTATAAACATTAGGGATAAAGATTATGATTTTTCTCTTGATCTATCTCATATAGCTATTGTTGAGAAAACACCCTTTTGTGGTACCGAAGAAGAAAGTGTCGTTGAACACATGACTGAGTTATCTACTCTTAGTAGCTTGTTTTCTGATGATGTTAAGATGCGTACTTACTTTGTTGCTAAAATATTTCCATTCTCATTAAAGGATGACGCTAAAACTTGGTATAATAATTTGCCACCTAATTCTATTAAAAGTCCGAAAGAATTGCTTGATGTTTTCTTCCGCAAATACTTTCCTGCTAGTGCTCAACATATTGCTTTGCAGAGAATTTATAATTTTAATCAGAAGATGAAGAGAAATTGCACGAGGCTTGGTCGAGATTCTGCTCTCTTATTAGAGCTCGACCCGAGCATGATTTGGAAAAGCATGATTTACTTGATATATTTTATAGTGGACTAACCATTGAGTCTAGGGCATACTTGGATAGTTGTGCTGGTTGTGTTTTCAGGAAAAGAACTCCGCACGCTGAAGAATTATTGGCTAAAATAAGCCGGAATCATGATGATTGGACTACGCCCGAACCGACTCCAACTCCAATATTGAAGAAGCGGGGTTTAATTAAATTGAATGATGAAGATATGAGGGAAGCCAAGAAGTCTCTCAAGGAGAAAGGTATTAAATCTGAAGATGTGAAGAATCTACCTCCTATTGAAGATATATGTGAGATAATTCCCCCTTCATCCATGATTGAGGTAAACTCCCTTCAACGCTTTACTAGGGAAGATATTCCGTATTCGAAACCTCCTGCACAATGCTTAGATGAGTTTGATAATTATATTGTTAAGCAAGAAAATTTTAATAAGAGAGTAGAGAATCATTTAATGGAAAATTCTCAAGCTATTAGTGAATTGCATGATATTGTGGAGAGAACCTCCAATGATGTTAAGATGCTTGTTAAACATTTTCAAATGATTCAAACTCAAATTGATCAACTCACTAAAGTGCAAAATGACTTGTTAGGGAATAATTCTAAAGAGAAACATGCTTATGAAGTAACAACTAGAGGTGGTGTCTCTACCAGGATCCTCTATATCCCGAAGGGCATCCCAAAAGAGTTGAACAAGATTCTCAACGCATTGAACCTAGTGCTCATTCTAGGAAGAAAAAGAAGAAGAAACATAAAAATGTTGTAGAATCCTCTGAACCTGTTAATGATCCTAATAGTATTTCTATTTCTGATGCTGAAACTGAAAGTGGTAATGAACATGATAATGATAATGATAAGAATGATACTCCGATAAAGAAGAGGTTGAAGAAGAACCTGAAAAGCATGCTAAAAATAAAAAGTACACTAAAGAAGATTTTATTGCTGAGAAACATGGTAATGAAAGAGAACCTTGGGTGCAAAAGCAAATGCCTTTTCCTGCTAAGAAATTAAAATCAAAGGAAGAAGAACACTATAATAAATTTTGCGATTGGATGAAACCTTTATTCTTGCAAATCCCTTTGATCGATGCTATTAAATTGCCACCTTATTCAAAGTATATGAAAGATATTGTTACTAACAAAAGGAAAATCCCCAATGAGGAAATTTCCACTATGCTTGCTAATTACTCTTTCAATGGCAAAGTTCAAGAAGTTGGGCGACCTGTATACCTACTATTCCTTGTTCTATTAAGAATAATTATGTTAAAACTGCTCTATGTGATTTGGGAGCTGGTGTTAGTGTTATGCCTTTTTCTCTTTATAAGAGACTTTACTTAGATAAGTTGATACCTACCGATATATCTTTGCAAATGGCTGATAAATCTACCGCTATTCCTGTTGGTATATGTGAGAATGTTCCTGTTCAAGTTACTACTAACTCGCTTGATATTAACTGATTTTGTTGTGTTGGAAATGCCGGAAGATGATAATATGTCTATTATTCTTGGGAGACCTTTTCTTAACACCGCAGGGGCTGTTATTGATTGCAATAAAGGAAAGGTTACTTTCAATGTTGATGATAGGGAGCATACCGTTTATTTCCCCAAGAAGATTGATAAAGTATGTGGAGTCAATACTATTTCTAATGTGAGAACTATCAAAGTGGGAACTATTGATTGTCCTATATATGAGCCTAAGGAAGAATATCAAACTCTCGTGATTGGATCCATATCAATACAATTCAAGGTAACATGATTGATTTGAGGTTTATTTCTTCTTATGCTATGTAAAATTTATTTGGTGGCAAGACTTGATCAACCTTGTTAACAAATACTTTTTGTATGCATAGAGAGGGTAAACAACATCTCTTTCTTCCTCCATTTGCTCTAGTTGCTGTAGCACTTTTAATTTGCAAAGTTCTTTAGTTATTTGAAGATTTCAAATTTTTCCCGGCCGTAATAATAAACTAAATACCCGTAAATGTGCGTTTTTCAAAGTTTTCAAAAATTCACAAAAATTATACCGTTGGTCCTATTTTTCGACGAGGCACTGGGAACACCAGAGGATGACCTGTGGGGCACCGTAGGGCGCCAGACCACGTGCCGGCGCGGCCAAGGAGGTGGCCGCGCCACCATGTGGTGTGGGCCCCCTCTGCCCCACTTTGTCATCTCTTTCGCCCGTAACAGTCTCTCTCCCGAAAAACTCGTACCAAGTTCCTCTCACTCGCGTTTTTGCTCCGTAGCTCCAGATTTTTCGATCTCTTTGCTCAGCCCAGATTTCTGTCCCAAATTTGGCACATTTGCTCTTCGGTATGTGACTCCTCCACCCATCCAAGTAGAATTTCGTTTGGTTGAGTATATCTTGAATATTTTGCTGCTGTAGGTAACATGTTTAGTGAGCTTGCATGCTTGTTCTAAGTGGTAGAATCTAGTTTTGATGCATGATTAGTACTCTAGCAAGTTCCTATGGTAGTTTCCCTCAATTATATGTCACCAAATCAAATTTCTATATTGGTTGTTGAAATTTCAGAAAATGGAGTGGAATAGATATCACTTGAACCAGCAAGAATTGGAAGTCCAACAAGTTATGATAGTCAATCGTGAAGAGGGAGTATACCCCTCTTACTACCCGTGCGCGGATTTCATGAGAAGCGCGGGGATACTTGAAGATGTTCAAACTCTAATTTCTCGTGCAGGGCTGAGTGACTTTGTTGAAGGAGAGCCAAGACAATATGTAAAATTAACTATGGCTTTTGTGCAGGACTTCAAGTTTAATTGGTCGCGGTCTAACCCCACGGTCCAGTATAAAATTTACAATAAAACTGTCAACTTGCCATTTAGTGCTTTTTGTGCAGCAATTAGAATACCGCAATGGGGGTCGTGCGAGAAGATAAGGGGATCGCCGCAAGAACTCTCGGATCTTTACAAGATGATTTGCGATGGAAGGAGTTTCTCAGGTGAAAGTGGTAAAATCACGAGTATTCAGCTCCCGGCTATCCGCTACTTTGCCTATTTTATTACCAAATGCGTTCTTGCTAAAAAGATTGGTGGTAAGCTTTCTATCCCGGATTTGGCTTTTCTAGCTGCGGCACTGCAAAATAGTAGGTCTTATAATTTGGGGGCATTAATAGCTTATAGACTTGCTACTAACCGTGAGAAAGGTGGAATTTGTGGAGGTCTCATCGCCTCCCGTTTACTAGCTTTTCATAATGTAGAACCTCATCATTTTGATATTCCGTTCCCCATAGAAAAACTTGACATAGCCTCTATGATTAAACATGAATTTGTTTCAGATTCCTCCAACTTGGGTAACCTGTATTATAAGATAATATTTTATAAGAAAGTTTGGAGAATAACTAAGAAAACTGAGAAACTAGTAAGATTGCCTGCGCCTGTTCTGTCTAACCTTGATTCCAGGGGAGATTGGTCGGTCACAGAAGGTGCACTGGATGCACACATAGAGAGAGGAGGCCATCATGCAAGAGACGACATAGAGGTCGAGGAGCACCTCGACTCATCATCCGATGCAGCAAGTTCCTCGCATCAACATGGTGGATATGTGGAGCCTCCACGCTTTTCTTCTGCACAGGAGCTTTACTATGACTACTCCATGGACTACCCACCGGCGAGGAACAACGACCCTCGTTGGGGTTGAACTCCACTTAGGCCAAAAGCCTAAGCTTGGGGGGAGGTATACCGGCATCACTCATTCTTTGCATATTATGGTTGCTGGATACTCGCACATACTTGTTTTGTTCGTTTGAGTGGTTTTCTAATGAGAGGAAGATGATATTTGGGGAAATGCTGCCTGAAAACAGATTCTGGAACGTTACTGTAAAAATTGTCAAAAATAGCCAGAACGTCATTTTGAGCTGCCAATTTTTGTGCAGGTTCCCCAGGTTGTTATCTAACTTTCATTAGTTGAACACTTTTCGATCTGAGCAACGTAAGATTTTTGTTAAAATCGATTTCTGTACTGCTGTCAGGTTTTGGCAGATTTCTGCCATCTCGCTTTTCTGTGTTCCTTTCAGTTTGCTATTTCTTGATTTCGCTTTGTTTCCTTCCCAAAACACAAAAAGACCAAAAATATTTCTGTTATTTCTCTTCACCATTTGTTTGCTTTAGTTTCTTGCATTTGTTTCACTTTATTTGCTATTGCTAGTTTGCTATAAGAAAACCCAAAAAGATTTTGCTTTGTTTGTTTGTTTCCTCTTGTTCTTATTTGCAATTTGAAAACACCAAAAATATTTGCTGTTCTTCTCTGGTTTGTAAAGTTCTTTATGAATTCAATGGTCTTCGGTGGCTGGAGCGTGGTTTTCATATTATCCAAGCTACACAAGTGAAAAGGCAATAATGACGATCTACGACAATCTGATTGTGGTGAGAGGCTGGTATGAACTCTATTTGTTTTCATTTTTGTACATATGCTCATCCATGTGAGCATGCTTAGTTGGTTCATGTGAGGTATATGTTATTTGAGAAAGTCTAGTAGTTCATGATCTCTCATGTTTAGCTCCAATTTATTAATATGAGTAGCATGTCATGTATGTTTGTTTGCATTGTTTTATTCATAAGTAAGTATGGCATTGTGGTATCCTCCTCTGAATAATTCATTTATATCGACTTGGCACATGCTCACGCATGCATATGACTGAACAAAAAGTCAATTAAGCCTCGATGATTTATATTGCTTCAGAGTTCTTGTATCACTTTTATGCCTCCGTTAATTTATTTTGCCGCAAGCATGATTATGACAAGATTCTTTGCTCTCTTGATTTGTCGCTCCCTAGTCTATTGCTAGCCTTCACTTGTACTGAGCGGGAACGCTGCTCGTGCTTCCAAACACCTGAAAACCAAGTTATTCCAGAGTGTCCACCATAAATACCTATGCATGGCATTTCAAACCATTCCAAGTAAATTCTCATGCGCTACCTTTAAAGCCTTCAAAATGCTTCTCAATTTGTGTTTATGTTTCATAGCTCATGAGGAAGTATGTGGTGTTTAGCTGTCAACCTTGTCATTTACTTTTGACGGACTCTCATATGGACTAGTGGCACATCCGCTTATCCAATAATTTTGCAAAAAGAGCTGGCAATGGGATTCCCAGTCCCAAATTAATCAAACTAAATAGACACTCCTCCATGGTATGTGATTGTTGGACGGCACCCGAAGGATTCGGTTAGCCATGGCTTGTGTAAGCAAAGGTTGGGAGGAGTGTCATCATAATAAAACTAAAATAAAAAGGCACTCCTTCATGGTATGAGATTGTTGGCAGGCACCCGAGGATTCGGTTAGCCATGGTTTGTGCAAGAAAGGTTGGAAGGAGTGCCAAATAAATATGCAATAATTCATGGGAGCCGCTCTTGAAAGTCCGGTTGGCGAGGTAGTTAGTGTACCCATTACCATTCGTTGACAACAACAAACACCTCTCAAAATGATTTTACTCCTGTCTTTATAAGAATGAAAAGCTCTAGCGCATGTTAATCCCTGCTTCCCTCTGCGAAGGGTCAATCTTTTACTTTTATGTTGTGTCTCCATTATTTCTTTGAGCACTATCTTGAGAGCACAACTGTCATTCTTAGTATAATATGCTTGTCTCAAAATATGATTGATTGTGGTATAACTTTGATGCATTTATCTTTTGACAATCACTACTTCTAGTCTTTCTATGAACTCCAGAGGTGCCCGGGCATTTATGTTTTGCCAACCAAATACAGGCAAGCGAGATACCACTTTATCATACTCTCTTATGAACATTGCAATCCTGTTTATATACATGATTCATGATGCTTATTATTAATTGTTGGTACCTCTCCATGATTGACATAGCTGTTAGATGATCTTATTTACATGTATTTCATTATGAACTGCTTGAGTATTAGCCATTGCATGAGAATATATACATCATATGAGCAGATGTGTTCGTGAAAGTTCTTTTATCGCTCAGTTGTTAACTGAATTGCTTGAGGACAAGCAATAAGCTAAGCTTGGGGGGAGTTGATACGTCCAAAACGTATCTACTTTCCCGAACACTTTTGCTATTGTTTTGCCTCTAATTTGTGTGTTTTGGATGCAACTAACACGGACTAACGCTGTTTTCAGCAGAACTGCTCTGGTGTCTCGTTTTTGTGCAGAAATCCAACTTTCGGGAAAAACCTCGGAATTTATGCAGAAGGCCCTATTTTCCCAGGAAACTAACGGAGCCAGAAGGGCAATTGAAGTGGAGGCCCGAGGGCCCCACACCATAGGGCGGCGCGGCCCCGGGGGGGCCCGCGCGGCCCGGGGGTGTGGCGCCCTCGGCCGGCCTCTCGACGCCTCCTTCGGACTATTTATCGGCCTCGACCTAAAAACGCACGGGAGAAGTCGAAGTCGCCGTAAACACTCCAGAACGCCGCCACATCGCGAAACTCCGTCGCGGGAGCCAGAAGTCTCCGTTCTGGCACTCCGCCGGGACGGGGAATTGGAGGAGATCATCGCCGCCATCACCGCCAACGCCTCTACATCAACCAGCCATGTTTTCCTCATCCATGTGTGAGTAATTCCCCCGCTGTAGGCCGAAGGGGATGGTAGGGATTGGATGAGATTGGTCATGTAATAGCATAAGATTGTTAGGGCATAGTGCCTAGTGTCCGTAGTTGGTACTTTGATGATATTGTTGCAACTTGTTATGCTTAATGCTTGTCACTAGGGCCCGAGTGCCATGATCTCAGATCTGAACATGTTATTGCTTCATCAAGATATTCATTGTTTATGGTCTTACCTATAAGTTGTATACACATGTCGCTGTCCGGAACCGATGGCCCCGAAGTGACAGAAATCGGGACAACCGGAGGGAATGGTAGCGATGTGAGGATCACATGTGTTCACGGAGTGTTAATGCTTTGCTCCGGTACTCTATTAAAAGGAGTACCTTAATATCCAGTAGTTTCCCTTGAGGCCCGGCTGCCACCGGCTGGTAGGACAAAAGATGTTGTGCAAGTTTCTCATTGCGAGCACGCACGACTATATATGGAACACATGCCTATTGATTGCTTTGTACTTGGACACCGTTTTATTATTATCTGCAAATGCCCTGCTATGATTGTTACATGAGTTTCTCTCATCCATGCAACGCCCGTCATCCGTCCCCGTGCCTACAGTATTTTAATCCTGCTGTTTACTAAAATCACTACTGCTGTCTCTCGTTACTCGTCGCTGTTATTTCACTATCATATCGCTATAAACCTGTTACTACTGATAAACCCTTGCGAGCAAGTCTGTTTCCAGGTGCAACTGAATTGACAACTCCGTTGTTAAGGCTTCCAAGTGTTCTTTGTCTCCCCTTGTGTCGAATCAATAAATTGGGTTTTACTTCCCTCGAAGACTGTTGCGATCCCCTATACTTGTGGGTCATCAGGGTCGTCCACAGAAGAAAGAGTGGCGCCCCAAACAAAAGAAAGCCGATGATACGACTTCGGCTGGCACGAACATGGTGTTCATCCTTCCGTCGGAGTTTTGTGCTCCAGGAACAGAAGAGGCACCTATAGCACAGCTCGACTGCGGCCCACGACCAGTTATCTTTGAGAAGCCACGAGAAAGGAGCTACAGACATCTGAAGGCCCTGTACTTAAGAGGTTATATCAACGGGCAGCCTGTCAATAAGATGTTGTTCGACACAGGAGCGACAGTCAACATAATGCCATACTCCATGCTACGTCGCTTGGGACGCTCTAGCGCAGACCTGATCAAAACCAACGTCACTCTGAACGACTTCAACGGCCAAGCATCAGAGGCGCAAGGCGTTCTGAACGTGGACTTAACTGTAGGCCGAAAGACCATCCCTACGTCATTCTTCATCGTCGACAGCAAAATCACTTACGATGTCCTGCTAGGGAGAGATTGGATCCACGCTAATTGCTGCATTCCATCCACGATGCACCAATGCTTGATACAGTGGGATGGAGATGAAGTGGAGGTCGTCCATGCAGATGATTCAGCCGAAATATCAACGGCTGGCATGAACATTTGGGAAACGGGAGGCCAAGAGCCGCTCTCCGGGATCAGTTTGGACGGCTGTGAGTGCATCGAAGTGACAAAAAACGGGGTGAGGCTGGTCTTATCCACCGGCCTGACGGTATAGCAAGAGCAAGGCAACGGACATACGTGGCAAGGCCGATCCCTGCGATCGGCCCCAAAAAATAAAGAGTAATGATCTCGTATCAAGCATGCCACGTAGTCGTAGTAAAGCACGAAGAAGATGTAAACCTTCATTGAGCAATGCAATAAAAATGGGGGCCGATTCCAGCAATCGGCCCATACTATCCTCGCCATATGTTTTGCCTGTGTTTAACATCGATCTAGCAGGCGACGGAAAGCTAGGGTATGGGTTTTCATCGGCTGATGAGCTAGAAGAGGTTGACATTGGTCCTGGGGATAAGCCACGACCAACTTTTATCAGCAAAAAGCTAGATCCACATCTCAGGAGCCAGATGATAGCTCTGTTAAAAGAATACCCAGATTGCTTCGCATGGGATTACACAGAGATGCCTGGGTTAGACAGGAGTATCATTGAGCATCGGCTCCCTCTCAAGAAAGGATTTCGGCTGCCCAAAGAACGTGCACGTCAGATGAAGGCCGATATCCTAGAAGAAGTCAAGAAAGAGGTCGAGAAAATGTTGACCGCCGGTTTCATCAGGCCGTGCAGGTACGCCGAATGGATTTCCAATATAGTGCCTGTACAGAAAAAGGATGGCCGATGGCGCGTTGCCATAGATTTTCGAGATCTCAATAGAGCCACTCCAAAGGATGAATATCCCATACCGGTAGCAGAGACATTGGTCAATGCAGCTGCTGGTCATAAGGTCTTAAGTTTCATGGATGGCAACGCCGGCTATAATCAGATCTTCATGGCTCCAGAAGATATACACAAGACTACATTCAGAGTACCAGACTCAGTGGGCTTGTTTGAATATGTAGTCATGACTTTTGGACTGAAGAACGCCGGTGCAACGTACCAAAGAGCCATGAATTACATCTTTCATGATCTGATCGGCAAATTGGTGGAAATCTACATTGATGACGTGGTGGTCAAGTCTGTCTCCGTAGAAGGACACCTGGAGGATTTGCGACGCATCCTGGACCGAACCAGAAAATTCGGGCTGAGAATGAATCCAAAGAAGTGTGCCTTTGGGGTGACGGCCGGTCAGTTCTTGGGTTTCTTGGTTCATGAACGTGGAATCGAGATCGGCCTGAAAAGCCAGGAGGCAGTGCGCACCATGCAACCACCTACCACGAAGAAGGAACTCCAATGCCTCATCGGCAAAATCAACTTCGTCCGAAGATTCATCTCCAATCTGTCGGGACGAATTGAGCCGTTTATGGGATTGGTGAAAATTAAATCTGATGACGAGTTTCACTGGGGGGCAGAGCAGCAGCAGGCGTTTGACGAGATTAAGGAGTATCTATCGACACCGCCTGTGATGGTTCCGCCTCAGCAAGACAGACCATTCTACATTTACTTATCGGTAGCTGACACTTCCATCGCGTCAGTGGTGGTGCAACTTTATGATGGTCTGGAAAAGGTGGCTTTCTACTTCAGCAGAAGGATGCTGGATGCAGAGACGAGGTATCCTGAGATCGAGAAGTTGTGCCTCTGTTTGTTTTTCACCTGCACCAAGCTTCATCACATCTTTCTGAGGGCAGAAATTATCATCATATGCAAATCAGACATCGTCAAACATATGTTGTCAGCCCCTGTTTTAAAAGGCCGACTTGGTAAATGGATGTTTGCATTATCGGAGTTTGATCTCCGGTATCAGCCCGCGAAAGCAGTCAAGGGACAAGCGTTGGCCGATCTCATTGCTGAACGAATCAATACTAATATAGCAGCACTATCTGTACGTGCATGGGCTATGTTCTTCGATGGATCGGCTTGTGACGATGGTTGTGGCATCGGCATTCTGCTCGTGTCGCCGGGGGGCAACATATTCCTTCTCCATCAGGTTATCTACCCCTTGTATCAACAATGTCGCTGAGTATGAGGCAATACGCAAGGGAATGGAGTTGCTTTTGGAAGCCGGGGCAGAAGCGGTGGAACTTTTTGGAGACTCCAAGTTGGTGATTTCCCAGCTCACGGACGAATACAAGTGCGGGAGTGAGTCACTCTTCCCATTATGGATGGAATGCCGCGAGCTGATGACAAAATTTCGGTACATCAACTTCAATTGGGTCCCAAGATCTCAAAATACCGAGGCCAACGATCTCGCACAGATGGCGTCAGGCTATAAGGACATACCAGACGGGTCAGAAGTTCAGGTGCAGTTCCTGGAACAGGATGACTGGAGAGCCGATATCTTCAATTACTTGAAGGATCCGGCTCGGGGGGCACCTAAACGGATAAGGTATAAGGCCATGAAATATGTCCTTATAGGAGATGATATGTTCTACAGGACGTTAGAAGGGTTACTGCTCAAATGCCTGGGACCAACCGAGTCTAATCGGCTCTTACACGAGGTGCATGAAGGCGCCTGTGGAACTCACCAATCGGCTCATAAGATGAAGTGGCTGATTAGGCGATCAGGGTTTTACTGGCCCACCATGCTTGAGGACTGCTTCAGGTACTATAAAGGGTGTCAAGCGTGTCAGATGTTTGGGAAAATTCAGATGGTGCCCGCATCAGCAATGAACCCCATCATCAAGCCTTGGCCATTTCGAGGTTGGGGCATGGATATGATCGGTAAAATCTATCCTGCATCGAGCAAAGGCCACGAGTGGATTTTGGCCATTACAGATTATTTCACTAAATAGGTGGAGGCCGTCCCTATGAAGAAGGTGAAATCGGAAGACGTTATCAATTTTGTGAAAGAACATGTTATTCATAGATTCGGGATTCCCCAGACTATCACGACCGATGGAGGATCGGTCTTTGTTTCTAAAGAATTCAGAAAGTTCTGCGATGACATGGGGATTAAGCTGATCCGATCATCTCCATACTATGCTCAAGCCAACGGGCAAGCTGAAGCGTCAAACCAGAGCCTTATCAAGCTGATTAAGAGGAAAGTTGACGAGAACCCTAGGCGTTGGCATGAGGTATTGTCAGAAGCTTTGGGGGCCTATCACATGTCATGCCATGGAGCTATAAAAACTTCGCCATACCAGCCGGTCTATGGGCAGGAAGCTGTATTGTCTTGGGAAATTACGGCTGGATCGAGACGTGTTACGTTTCAGAACGATCTAACAGCTGAAGAATATGCAGCCCTGATGAGTGATACTATTGAGGACTCAACGGAACTCAGACTTTGGTCGTTGGAGAAGATTAAAGAGAACAAAGCCAAGGTAGCCCGCGCATACAATAAGAAGGTGAGACCAAAGGAGTTTCAGGTTGGTGATCTAGTATGGGAGGCTGTGTTGCCATTAGGGACTAGGGATAAAGAATATGGTAAATGGTCTCCTAATTGGCACGGTCCGTACAGAGTCGACCAGGTTTTGAAGGGTAATGCATACATGCTCGAGCAGCTGGACGGTGTAAAATTCCCAGTAGCTATCAATGGTCAACATCTCAAGAAATATTTCCCAAGCATGTGGGATGACAGATAGTGAAATGCGGGGGCCGATGTATAAAATCGGCCAGTAAAATTTTTTTATACTATTCACAGCCGATGCATAGACATCGACTTTAGAAATATGATACCAGTACAGCCGATGCACAGACATCGACTTCAGATTAAAAAAACAAAAAACAAAGCCGATGCATAGCCATCGACTCTAGAGGAACAAGCTCAATTGAGCAGTTAACAGATTATTTTCAGGCCAAAGACCGTGGCATTGGGATGATTCTCCCATTGGATTCGCTGAGGAGTTGAATCTGTGCGTTTGAGATCTAAGGTTGGCATGGACACGGATTGAACCTGTTTGGACGGCAATTTGGGGAATCTGATTTTATTCTCTCAAACGAAGGTTGCAAGTTACTGTGCAAATAGGCAACTGATTTGGCCTTAATCGCGATTCATGGAAAAGGCCGATGCGCTGCCATCGGCTCTTTGCGCGTTGACTTACTCTGGCAATCGGCAAAATTAAGGTGAAACAAAATCAACATAGGAACATTTTCTTCATTAATAGAAGGGATTTCTTACAAAGAAAGAGCCGATTGCTCGAGGGAGGATGAACAAAAGAAAGGTCTATTGACCAATCTGCTACTACTACTAGACCTATACTAGTAGGTGCTGCTCTACGGGCCGTTGCTGCCCTCGTCGTCGCCGTCGGAGCTGCCGTCGGCGCTGCTGCCGGCGGGCTCCTCGTCGCTGCTCCCGTAGCCCTCATTGGGAGCCTCTTCCTCGTCGTCGTCATCGTCATCTGATCCGGCGCGGAAGCGCTTCGCCGGCGGGTAGTCTTCAAGGGAGTCGTCGTCCTCCTCTTCTTCTTCCTCCTCGGAGGAAGTGTAGTCGTCCCAGGAGAACGAGTCATCCTCGCTCTTCGCCTCCAGTTCCCCATCGGCAAGGAACTGGAGGTCATCGTCTCCGCTGGTCAAGGACTTGTCGTCCTCAGACCAGACGGGGGAATCGTGGTCCTCCTGGCCCCATTCCTCTGGGGCGCGCTCGTTGTGCGCCACCATCAAATCCCACTCCGGCGTGGGTTCGCGGGAGGAGGAAGATGAGGAAGAGGAGGATTGGGAAGAAAGACCCGACGAGGCGGAGGAGGAGGAAGAGGAAGACATTGCTACAGGAGATGGGGGTTTTTTTGGTGCCGATGGCTAGAACAGAGCAAGGGGATAAAGAGGCGAACTGTTCGGCGCGGTTAAATAAAAGGGGATATAGTGGAGATTTAATGCCACATCAGTTTCCGAGGAAGTGGTGCCAAAAGAAAAAAAACTGTCAGATCACGCTGAGAAGTTGAGAAGGCAAGGCATCATGATGAAGGATATCGCGATTGCTCGCTCTGCCACGACATGACCCGACGAAGAAAAAACAGAGTGGTTTTGGAATTATCATTACCAAAACCAGGGGGCATGTGTTATCACCAGATTTTAACCAAATCAGAAGTGGGCAGTGATTGAGGTGGGCTTAGCAAATATACGTAGAAATTATTCATGAATCGGCCTTGTTTAAAGAGTTTGGGCTAAATTGCCCGTGTATCTGTAAATATAGTAGGATACGTGTCGGTTAGGATTAAAAGGTAGAGTTTAGCTTGTACACGGTTGGGATTATTCCCACGTTAGAAAGTCTACGGACTATAAATATGTATCTAGGGTTATTGAGAAAGAAGACGATCACGTTCACAACAAACCAATCTAGGCGCATCGCCACCCCTTGTTTCGAGGGTTTCTTCCGGTAGCAAGCGCTATCTTTGCCTAGATCGCATCTTGCGATCTAGGCAGAATCTTGTTTATCTGTTGTTCATGTGTTGCTCGTACTGAAGCCTTTTTTATGGCGAGCAGCACCGTTATCATGGATATGTTAGGGTTAGCATCGGTACTTTCTCGATGTATTTGATTAGTCATGCTATTCCTGGATATCTAGCCACCCTTGTACCGATCTTAGGCGCAAGGGTGGCACCTTGCTTAGTCATTGTTTAGTAGATTCGATCCGTTACGATTGCTCCTTGTTCTTCAAGGATTAGTTTGATATCTGCATAGTTAGGCCTTGCAAACGGGTTGAAGGATCCAGTAGCACGTAAGGTATAGTTTGCTAGTCCTAGAGAAGATGTTCCGGGGATCAACTCCACGTTGGTTTTTAGGCCTTGTCTAGGACTGGTTTATTATCATCTTTCGTGTCCATGTGCTCAATCACGTGTAGGACGTTCCGGTTGTGTGGTGAAAACCCTAGATCGTCGTAGATCGTTTTAACTTAATATTGATCAAGCAGGACCACCATGTTATCGTAGATCTCATACGAATCATAGGTGGATCGGCTCCTTGAGCCGATTCACGGGACAACCTGAGAGCCGATCGAGGCTCGTATTTAATGTTTACGTGTATGCCATGCAGGAAACTAGTCGAAGCAATCCATCACCTTCCTGACCAGGTATAGGTCAGGTGGCACGCCCTTGCACCAGCATCGGACGTGCGTGCCGGAGCTTTGCGGGCCGTCGCCCGAGGGACCAGGGCCCACCAGCAGTCCTGGGAGCCTCCCGGCTCTTCGTATTGCCCGTCGCTACTCGTCGGTGGGTTTTGGTGGTCAACAGATATATTCAACATCAACAAAGAAGCGAGACCAAGAAAATTGCAACTCACTTTTCGGTGGATGGGGCATTTGGAGAAAAATGGAAAGACTCAGTTGGAGAGAATGCATGGACATAATAGCTGAACAAATAATGAAAACTATTGAAAGGGCATGTCCCTCCCTAATTGGGTTTGGTTGTTTAATGACAACATGATCATGTTTTAACTGTGTGCTATCTTCAACGTCGCCGCTAAGTGGAGAGTAGGCTAGCCTTTGTGTGACTTGACCACCGAAGAAGAAGATGAGCCTTTGTTGCGTTGGTGGATTTCGTGTTGCGGCTCCTCTCCAACATAGACGCATTTTCTTTTAAATGGAAGGAACTACGTACGGGAATATGTCCTCATGTGTCCGTTGCGGTTATTTATATCATACTAGCAAAAGTGCCCGTGCGTTGCGACGGGTTAAATTATAATTTTAGTTATATCATTATAAAATAAATAATCATCATGCAGAAAATCACTCGTTAAATATATGAAAAAACACTAAAATTAATTAAATCTTGTTAAATTAACCAAACCAGCACACACGAACATCGATAATGCGAGGAGAGTATCCTTCCTGGGTTCAGGTTTGGTGCTCGTCCCCTACAAAAAAAGGTTTGGTGCTTGTCATGATACCTGCAAGATGGACAGGTTGCAGAGTAATTAGACGCTGATTTCCTTCGGTGTAATTTGTGTTGTTGTGTTGATTAGGCACCCCCTGCTCTCCTATTAACGATTGCATAGATCTTTCTTCGACATTGGCGTTAGCGTCGGTGGCGACATTCCACCAATACTGGATCACTGGATCGAACATGTATAATCCTCCTACGCTCGGTGTTGACTCCCCGTTCTCCGACCGTCGCACCCACTCCAAGATGTCTCCACCAATTATGTCATACGGCGGTCTAGATGCCAAGTCTGGACAGCAACGGATCTACGTGGCGGGGCCAACATCGGCACGACGGCGTTGGCAGATTTGGTGGTGGTAGGTATCGCCGAGTCCTCGATTGATGCACTTTGCAAACTTCGATCAAGACCAGCCTTTGCTTTGCTGCCCGGACACCAAGCGAAACCACAAATCGGGCGAAAGTAGTACTAATTTGATCGTGTCGCCCCTTGCCGGAGGACCACACCGCGTGTTAACTTACAATAGAGCACGACATGCAGACGGAGATCACATCGCTCTTTCTCGTAGGCGCGTTTCCTATCTTTTCGTCGGGAGTTTGTCATCTGCTGTCTTGATCTGGCATGGTGGCTGCCTCTCCTACGTCTAGGTACCCCTGCACGTATGGCCCTTCCCGTGTGCCTTGCGCCATGTTTATATATAGGCAACAACGCCAAGCTAACACAGTGGGCAACGTTGACCGGATTCCTCAATTTGTTATGATCTGGACTCGTCTCTTCATGTCGTGAACCACCTGTACCCATAGCATATGTGGACATTTAACCACCATTATGTATTTGTATGTATTGCTATTAACCAACATAGGCAGTGGTGAACATACGTATTCCGTGTTATATACAGTTATACGGTCCAAAATACCATCAAACATCGCTGGTGCATTTCTCCAAACAGCTAGCGGGCATGAGCATGCAGAAAGCCCAAGGTTGGTTCAGCGCTGCTTCTCTGCTCGCTAGTTCAGCGTTGCTTCTCTGCTCGCTTTCCTCACGCCGACGAACGGCGAGAGGCGTGTGAATCGTGTTGCGCGGCAGAACAGTTCTCTGCTCTCGCTCTCGGCTAGAGGAGAGAAAATGAACCTGGACGAACCGGTACTGCGACCTGGAGCTCGCGCTGATCGGCCTCTGTTTCCACCGCCTCGCGCAGGCGCGCCTCCACCCCATCCTCCTCCGACTGCCCCGCGCACCAAGCGCCGCCCCAAGCGCATCGCCCTTGCGCCTTCCTCCGGTCGCCGGACCATCTTGATGAGTGCCTCCTCCGTTCGGGATCTTGGGGGAGAGTAGGATTGGGGCTGCTGCGATTCCGTTCCACCGTTCGAAGGAGGTGGATCTCTCCGGTGGTTGGAGATAGAGGAGCCAGGCCAGCTGCGGACACGAGGCTCTCCCTTTCGGCTGCTCCCCTGTCCCGCCGCCAGCTACCGCTGCGAGGAGCCAGGCCAGGTGCAGACGAAGGGCTCTGCCTTCCGGCCACTCCCCTCCTCCGTCGTCGGCTACCAGAGGCCTCCCCACGTGTGTGGCGGTCGGAGAGGGCTTGGACGGCGCGGCTCGCGGCGGGGGTCTGGCCGGCGGCGCTCGGGCAAGCGATGCGCGCGGCGGAGGCGTGGCCCGCGGTGCTCGGGGAGAGCATCTGCCCGGCTCGGTTATAGGAGCCAGAAAGAACAAAACAGGACGAATCGGTACAATGGCAATCTGCAGTATTATGTATTTTGGTGGGAGGGCAAATCCGTCAAATGAAAAGTTGGACGAAAATTTTGGCAGAAATCTTAGCTCCTTTATTATTAGGTACTAGCAAAAGTGCCCGTGCGTTGCACCGGGAGTAACCAATACTTAGAACGTTTTAAATTTTAGTAAGATATAAATCTAAACAAATTTACTGCTACAATTTAATTTTATTGAACGGCGATGAAGAATATCACTACATTTTTTAAGGAAGTTTTCATGATAGGCACACTGCTACTCTAGAAAAAAGAAATTAGCGGGAGGAAATTTTTATGAACGAGCGGAAAACAAATAGGTGGGACTGCTAGGGTAGCTCCGTACCCAAACCAAACAGTTTTATATCGCCGGAAACTGGTCATTTTCATATGCAAATGCTCGATCCAACCCAAATAAACAAGAACGGACATAAATGATAAATCGTGTTTGAAATGCAATGAGCCCGTGTAGATGCTTAATGTAGTGCTCATTAGAGGACAAAAGTTGAAGACAGGCTGTTAGATTCACAAAATTTATCAACATCTGTCGCTTCCAAACGTAAGCAGCAGATGCTGCAGTCTCATCACCAGGATACTAAACTGTCAGGACAACTTGGACGGCGATGACCAGTTCGCACTGGCGTGATGGAGAGCGACTCGGCGGTCATCTGGCGCTTCACCCGCATCCCTCTCGCTTCTTTCCCCTCGCCGTCAAGACCCTGGCCACCGCCGCCGGCTCTCTGCGCCTCCACACGAGAGGCGCTCTCCTTGCTGCCAGCTCGGACCGAAGCCGGCCGGCCTCTCCTAGTCGCCGCCCGCGCCACTTTTCCATGGTATTATTATCAGAACAACCGACTCCCAACCTGTGTCCTCTGCTGTGCCCCTGAGGCTGTGCGCTCCTCTTGCTCGCCATACTCGTCTCCAGTGTTGTCCTATCGACCCCGACGGCTGCCATGCTTGTTCTTTTCTGAGGAGGCTTGTTGATATTCAGAAAATTAAGGTATATAAACCAGCCTTATTTTGTATGAGGGAGCGAGGTGGGACTATGTCATCCAACGTTCGGGTCCTGACTCCTATGAACCGAACGCCGATAACTTATTTTCGCTGATTCAGAAAGCCCACTTGTGTGGATTGCGGCTCCTACCAGCCTACCAGGCCTGGCAATGATGCGTGATCCTTTTATGGCGCGATCGAGGCAGTAACCACAGCAGAATTCAGAAGCTCACCGAAGAAAATAGACCTGCTGGCGCTGAGTCTACAGACCAACACGAGTTGGCCTTCCTCTGGCCGCGCATCGCAATGGAGAATCACAGAAAGGGGAAAAATGCTTTGGGAATCGGGCCTTCTCCCTGCTAGGTGCCAATTGGTTTCGTCCTTGACGCCGGCCTCCAGCGTGACCTTGGATTCCACGAGCCGGACGGTTTCCTGGACGGAGGCGAGGCGCGCGCGGAGGCCTCATCTGCTGCAGCACGGAGGGGCGCGGCGAGGGCGGCCCCCGACGAGGACCGCCGGCACTGCGGGAACAGTGCAGTGGGGGAGGGTGGGTGGCCGGCGCGATGGAGGAGGGCGGGGCCGAGCTGCGTGGCGCGGTTGGAGGAGGGTGGGCGGCGCCACGCTAGAGGAAGGGGCCAGGCGGGTCGACGGCCCTCCGCCCGAGCCCCTCATTTCTCTGCTTCCACCAATTTAGACTACCTAGAGAACAGGTCATGGAGGTGCCGTCCAGAAGGAACGAGCAGCACGTCGCCTCGGGAGGCGCGCATGAGGGGCGCTGCCGGCGGCTGCCTGCCTGCATGGACGGAGGTGTGCTGGGGGTCGGCGAGGCCCTGGCCGGCGGCGGGAGTCGCGCAGGGCTTGATGCACGCGGCGTCGCTTGGGCAGAGCAGTACTCTGCTCCAAAAACAAGCGAACAAAAAAATGAACCGAACCGCTACGTGGCATTTTGTTGTATTATGTATTTTGGTGGGAGGGTAAAACGGTCCAAAAAAATGTTAGACGAAAATTTTGGCAGAAATCTTAGCTCCTTTATTATTAGGTATAGATTAGGTATATAGATATAGATATAGTCATTTATATTGCTTTACTTGTATTGTGCTTGCTTGTCATATAGATTAACCACCCTTCAAACATTAACATGGCCGAAGAAAGTTTTGCATACTCAAAGTTTCAGAAAAGTTTAAAAGCCGTGAATACGGGGATACCGTGGATATGGAACTTGCAAGCATTCAACTGTGATTATGGCAATACTTTTTATGTCAAAAACAGTAACACAAGATAACTCTTACATTTGCACACGGCACAAATAACTAAATTTAGCTTCCCCTAAATCCAAGAATTTGTCACGTTTTCTGAAAGGATCGAGATACAAAACCAGGGAACCCAGACTGGTGTTCAATGGCTTTATACTTTTTTAAAAATGTTTCTGAAATTCATTTGAAACTCAAGCTTTGTCTACGGTCAAACAACCTCAAAATTCTCCACTGCTGAACCTTGTGGAAACGGACTAGAATATGTCGGACACGTCTTGTCTCTCATGGGCTCGCGACATGAACGCATAGCTTCTAGCAGGAAATTTCACGTCCTGCCGATGCCGAGAAAGCCTAGCTACGGCTCTTCCAGCTTCCCCTAATGGCTACCTGTCCATCGGTGACCATACACGCGCTGACCTCCGCCGCTGCCCGGCCCTGATTCCTCTTCCGTTTAGCCGGCTGTAGCATAGCCGCTGGGCTGCTGCCTGCTGGTAGCCTGCGGCCATCGCTCGACATGACAAAACTCGGGTATGCTAATTAAACAGCCGGCCGTAGCTGCACTTGCTCGCACGATTGGAGGAGCAATGTCTCACTTCTATGGCCGGACCTACCGTCCTACATACTCGTAGGTGATGTATCGATTGCACAGGGAGACATCACGGTGTGGTTATCCCCTGAAATTACGACCTTGTATTCGCTAATCTCACTCTCTGCTCACTGAAACAGTATACTGTGCTCTATGGCAACCGCTGCATGCAGTCCAGGATAACATTTCTCTCGAGATGAGATACAGTTGTAGTACTCAGACGCCTGATTTCTGAGCTCTGCGGTCCTTCTGGCTTACACCATTTACTCACTTCCAAAGATGTTCATCTGGACCCAACCCACCATTAAACTCACTGCTGTATCACCAGTTCACCACCGCCACTTGATCCCCCCATGTCCTATAGCTCCCACCTTGCCAATCCTGTATACTTGTACAGCCCATACCATGCTGCTAGTGCTGCTGCCCGTTTGCTACTACGAGAGACAAAACCCATCCTATGCTGCCCAAGCTGTTCTTTCAGTTTGATCACCCATGAATCTCTCTCATTTCACATTTCACGGCCCCTCTTCTATCTTGACACGCTGAAGAAGTAGTACGTGTCTTCAGCCGTAGATGCAATGCAACCTCTGTTGAGCATGGATGGTGGCCTCTGGCCATGGTCACGCTGCACCATGCCCCAGGCCAAAGCTGGTCTTGCTTGCCATGCAGTTGCAGTGCCCTGCAGCAACATAAATGCACTTTGCCATGTTTGCTTCAGCATATCCTGCTATGGCAAAAGGTAAATCTAGTGTTGCTTTTGCTGGGTGGTTGCTCAGGTCAGGCCATTCAATGAAGGAGAGGACAGTGGAAGTTCAGTCAACTCGAGGCTTCTCTCAGTTAACTTTTTTAAACAAGGCAAGAGATTTACCTCTTATTCATTGATTGATAGCAAGAGGTTTCCCAGTTAATTATCGAGTAACGGGCGAAAACCGGTACTCCCCGAACCATTTGGCCCTCTAGCCGAACCCTTCTTCAAAGGAAGCCTTCAATCGGAGGGGGGTGGGGGTGGGGGGGGGGGGGGGGGGGACAATGCGAAGCAGATCCGGGGTTCCCGGATCTAGGGTTTTCCCCCGAAGACCTTGGACGTGAAGACGAGAGTGCATCGACAAAGACTCCAATGATGTCGACGAGTTGTGAAGATAGATACTACACATGTAGCTTGAGAGAGGTGAAAGACAATGGCGACAACTGATCACCTCGATGAGATTGGCACACTCGTGATGTACCCAGGTTTGGCCCCTCTTGGTAGAGGTAAAGACCTACTTCCTATTTCGAATGATGTTGATAGATCTGTTTTACAAGAGTCGCCGGAGGCAAAGAGTAGATCCAGCCTAGGGAAAGGAAGAGCATAATGTTCAATGCCCTCTAGGGCTCCCAGCCAGGCCTTATAGAGATGACATGACTAGGGTTTACAGGATCACACAGTCTCAGTTAGGGTTCCGGATCCGACAAAGCTACAACTAAGGCTTTACCTATGCTTCACGTTGATCCCTTGCCCTTCCTACGGGCTTTCGAGCTGGCCCACCTCATCTTCACGTAAGCCCACCAGGGAGATGCACGTGGGCTTATCACGAACCACCTAGTTGTCGTGGCCCAACTTGGCCCCTTGGGCCTACCCGGTTGAGTATTCCCTCGTCAAGCAAGGTGACGGTGCCCACATGCGCCGGATTCGTCAGCCTCGACGACGAATCCAAGCATGGTTTACGCCGGCGATTTTGCTCCGAAATCCAGTGCCGCACAACCCACTTGTCCACCACCGCCGATGGGCCTCTAACCCCGAGGAGCCCAACCTAGGCCCTCCACCAGTCTAGAACCCTGAGCGTTTTCGTGAAGATGCTCGGGGCCAACCGAGGCCGCAACATGCGACCAACAGAGTTGCGGAAGCCGCCGCAACAATCTAGATGAGCCGCACTATCATAGGAGAGGAGCAGTATTAAGCTGCTTGAGGGGAGGGCACCGATACCATAGCAACCTTGAATCATCGGTGAAAGCCGCTGCTTTTTGGGGCTTGCCTCGTTGCCGCATCCCTCCCCAACACGTACTTAGCCCGACCACATCGTTCGACAACGCCAGATGGAGAGGGAGGAGGAGAGAGGGGTGTGGCGGCTAGGACTTCCACGAGCCTCCATTGAGAGAGCGGTGCGTGGTTGTCTTCCCAATTTCCATTTTTTATTATTGCGATGGCACAACACACAAAATGGAACAAGAAAAGGCCAACTAAAAAATGTCAACTTAGGTTTCATGATGAGGTTAATGGAAGGTGTATTCTCGTTCGATGCCAATCAGCGTTTAGAACTTCATAATCCACATCATACACGTTTCTTACAAGACACATTGGTTCGGTTAAATCAGACGTGACATGAACATGTTGACCAGAACAGAGTGATTGGTAAATCATTACGTCCCCTTCAACTCTTAGTATCAAATCATGAGTTCATGACCAACCAACCACCTAGTATCTTTGAACAGACTTGAGGGCCGTACTTTTCCGGTAAGTTTCAGGCAAACTCATAGTATCTTCTAGGCAATTGCCTCACTGTAATTGACAAGTAACTTGCATCTAGATACAAAAACAGAGTAAATGAGAATTTGCCTTGCAGTTTTACAACATAGTGATGGCATGGTTGCCTTGCAGTTTTACAAAGTTTCGTCAGTCATCACAAGCGCAAGAATGTCACCTTACAAAATGCTTCGAGCCATGACTTGTGAACTTGTGATGAGCATCTGAACTGAGAATCATCTCAAACAAATATACTTGTGAAATGAGTATCCTAGACGGGCTCACTGTTAAGCAACTCTCAAGTCTAAACTACATCATCACATCACGATGCAGGAGTTGGCATTGTCGTCGCTGAAAAGATCGCTGTAGGAGTCGTACGCCGGCGAAGCCGCGCCCGTCTGCGGCGCCCAGCTTCCGTGGTAAGGCGACGGCTGCGGGTAGTAGCAGCACGGCGGGTACGTGTACGGGAGCTCCTGCGGCGGTGGGGCTCTCGCGGCTGGCGCGGCGGCGTAGTACGATGCCGCGCTCACGGTCGGCCGCGCCATGCTGTAGCTGAGGACGTGTACCGACGGCTGCTCCAGGGGCGGTGGCAAGTTGCAGGCATCGCTGCTTTGGGCCGACGCTGCCGTCAGCACCACCATGGTATCGACTGGTTTCTCAACCTCCTCCGGCTGCTGCTTCCGGTTCCTCTTTGCATCGCTGCATTGCTCCGCCGTGGCCTCCTTGGTGGCATGCTCGACAGCGCCGTCGGCATCAGCACTGGTGCTCTCCGTGCCGTCTTGAGCCAGCGTCGCGGTCACGCCGGCGGTTGCTTCAGAGGAGGCCTTGGGGTTGCTCTGCTCTGCAGAGTTTGCCTCCGCGTCCCCGGACGCCGGCTTCTCGGCGGTGCCACTGCCACCGGGCTTGTCCGGTTCAGTGGCTTGCTTCTTGGTTTCTTCGGGGGTCTGGGACCTCTGGGTACTGTCGGCCGGTTGCTGCTGCTGCGGCTCGGGCCACTCCTCGGCGTTCTTGCCGGACCTGCGCAGCCTCTTCACCAGAGCGTCGCCACCGACACTCCCCGTGACGGCGACCGTCACCTTGTTGCTCCGGGCGTCGATGTCGCATCTGTACACGCCTGCAGACAGACAGAAAATGGGATTCTTTTTTTTTTTTTTGCGGGGACAGAAAATGGGATTCTGGGTAAATAAATCTCCACTTCCAGAAGAGCAAGCAAAACAAATCGACAAATAAAGATGTTGGGGGCAGACAGAGTTGAGCACACTCACCATCGACGCTCTGCAGCACTCTCTTCACCTTCTTCTTGCATCCCTCGCAGTGGATGGGCACCCGGAGCACCAGGATCTGCAGATCAAGGAGACCTCGAGAGTAAGAGCGAGTAACACGGAGAGCAGAATAGACAGTACTGGCTTTGAGGAGCTACCTTGCATTGCAGAGGCTCTGTTGCCATGAGGACGGTCTGACGGTGAGGTTGAGACGGACGAAGGAAGGCGACACCGGATTGTTGGAGGAAGGTTTTGGTTGCTGTGGTTGGGTTGGGCGAGATATATAGCGCGGCTGGCACTGTACTGCTGTTTCTGCTGCACAGTGCAAAGCTAATTTGAGAGCTGTTGCAGTACTTGAAAGCCATCTAAATGTGAAAACCGTTGGTCAGAAAAATTTAATCGAAGAAACACAAAAAATTGACTTAATTCCATAAGTTATTAGAGGGTTCAACTCTGGATTATGTAATTTTAATCTGAAGTACTCTAAACACATTAATCTAACCAACATAACACAAAAACTGACTTGAATTTCTAGTCACTGGAACTGTATACCATTTGCCCACTCAATGCATGTCTACTCACTGAATTAGCCAATAGATATATACAGACTTTCTACTCAACAGATATGCAAGCGCATCTGGTGTAGTGGTATCATAGTACCCTCCCACGGTACTGACCAGGGTTCGATTCCCTGGATGCGCAGCTTTTTTCAAATTTTGATGATGCGCAATAATTATTTTTTGTATTTTCCTTTCCTCCCTTGACCCTTTCTATTGTGCTCATTTTCTTCTTCAAGAAGTTAGACCCGGACGTGTTCCTTTTGTAAGCCCTTTTCTGTATGATACATGATCACCATTATCGTTGCGCCACATCCATGGATGCACAGCTTTTCTTAAGTTTTGATGATGCGCAATAACGATTTTTTGTAGGAGTGTTTTCTTTCCTCCCTTTGACCCTTTCTATTGTGCTCATTTTCTTCTTCAAGAAATTAGACTCGGACGTGTTCCTTTTGTAAGCCCTTTTATGTATGATACATGATCACCATTATCGTTGCGCCACATCATAGTTTGAAGAACGCACTATTCCATGTTTTTTAGGGACTCACTATTTCATGTTAGATAGAACATGAAGGATTCTATTTCATGTTAGATTGAACTGTCATTTGCAAGTCATTGACTCATATAAGTGTTTGGCTACACTCGTGTTTAATTAGGTGCTACCTTTTGGAGGGGCTTCAAGCAGAGTATCTCGATGGTCACCAGAAAGAATGTTGACCTTTTAGTTTATGTTTGTGATTACTAATGCAACCAAGGATTTTTAAACGATCTTATTTTCTGCTGTCAGATTATCTAACTGGTGTGGTGTCCTGCTGCTCTCCGCGCATGCAACTTAGTCTTGTGATAAGTGATGTCATGTTATTTTACATGGAAAATGGTCATTGCCACATGAAGCTGACTCTAGAGCTGGACCTTTTTTTTCCTAGGGTTCTCGAGAGGGGTGATCCAGAAAGCGATCTAGCAAACCTCGGTTGTCCGCACTGTCGTCGCTGGTTCCTCTGCCCTCCTGGACGTTGCAGCAGTTGGAGGGTGGGGAAACCTCGAATCAGATGACTAGTACATGTAGGGTGTTCGAGTTCTGCGCCTTCGATGTAGGGGCATCAACGGTGATAAGAATAAAGATCCTTCAACCCGCTCCAAATCAAGGTCCTTTCATGGATGACCGTCGATAGGTTGGAGTTTGAAGTTGATAATCAGGCATTAGGTCTGGAGTGTTAAAGTTTTGTCTACGACGAGGGCGTTCAGTGGAGGGGATGATGTCGCAGCGTATTGGTGTCCTCAAGTTCCGCCTCCACCCGATGAAGCTCAGGTATGGCTTTGTTGGGGAACTTGCAAGTTTGGTGTCCCCCATGCATCTCTGTCTGGTCGGAGCTAGGATTATCATCTCCCGGCCCTTATCGTCACTAGCTTCTTCGGGACGGTGATCTCTCGAGATTGTGATCGCCGACATCTTCTGGACTACATCGATGACTTCTCGACCACAACTTCTACAAGTGTCTAGGTATTTTCAAGTTTTCTCCAACACAAGCTTTGCTATGCTGAAGGCCCAGAGGTGGCATCGAGCTTTGCTCATGGTGCGCCCTTGAAGGATGCAGAAGGAAGATGGTGGTGAACTTTTTAAGGACTAGTTTTTATGTAAGGATGTTCTTGTAAGGGCTGTTTTATATAATATATGGCTTTATGCCTTTTCCCTAAAAAAAGCCGACTCTAGATAGGAGTGGCGTTTTGGCTCATGGGAGCATATGCTTCTTATATTTTAAAATACATATTAGACATATTTTGAAATATCAAAAAATTTGAAACAAAAAATTCGACGTACATCTTCACGTGCTACGCATCCACAAAATCGTTTCATGAAAAATCAACTTGTCATGTGGGATGTGGAAAAAAGACAAAAATCGATGCTAAAAAAGACTTTCCACATAATAATTTTTCTCTTTTTTTCATAGACCGCAAAAAATAATGATTTTTCGTGAAACTTTACAAACATGCATATATTTATGAAGATGTACATGTAAAATTTTCAATCAAAAATTTTCGGTAGCTGGAAATATGTTTTTTTTTAGATGGAGCATATGCCGGAAGCCGAATTGAATTTCTAACTCTGGAGCTACAATATCTTCTGAAATTCCGAAATGCCATCTAATCTAAAACTACTTATAAAGGCACGGAGTTGGCAGAAACATCCAATCACAGCCTTCTATTCCAGCTAATCTAACGACACACATGACTCCAATGACATTGCACAACGCCAGCACCAACTACCCAATTCACACGCCATCATCACAAAATAACTCCCTTATTTACACTCACGATTGCATTCCATATCACTAAAATAATTCCGCGATTGAATGCATGCGTAATTTACGAAATACTGCATCAATTTCGCGATTGCATTCCATGTCACTAAAATAATTCGATTGCATGCCCATAATTTACGAAATACTGCATCAATTTCGCGATTACATTCCATGTCACAAAACAAATTCTGCGATTGCAACGCCACCATCTCTGATAGTGCCTGGGACGTCCGTGCTCGCCTCCGCTGTCCGTCGCCGCCATGTACGACTACGACCATTGCGCCAGCACCCCCATGCCGTCTCCGTTGTGAACTGTCGTCGCAGTCGCAACCGCCAACACCCACGACATCGCACGTCCGACGTGCTACCAGCAATTCACCACCACCGCCAGTCCGTGAGTATCACCTCAACCTCGGACGAGAGTATCTTCTTCAACTACACCAAGCGATTTACAGGCCTGCAAGGTGAGACCTTCTGAATAGTAAATAAATTGATTATGCAAGATGAAATTTTAGGTATTTCTAATTCGAGGAGTTGTTATGTCACAATTCTGCATCAGATCAAACAATAGACAAACTTTCATGGGCTGAAATAGACAAACTTTCATGATCTTGTCATTGCATTCTTTGCTCTTACCAGATGGCTCATCAATCAAATGGTTCAGCCTTTCCCCGGCGAAAACGCTCCCCATTTCAAGACATAACGAATACATCGCCATCAGGTATTCTTATGGGCTTACATTATCTACCGTATCTTCAGTTTGGCTAACTGTTCACATGCTGAAACAGGCCAGACCACCAATGAAGTTGCAACGCCGGCAGCTGCCGGAGATACTTCACAGGTTCATCAACCTGCTCCAAAAAAACAGAGGGGAAGAGTCTCCCCATTTCAAGATATAACAAACACATCGCCATCAGGTATTCTTACGGGCTTACATTATCCGTCGGATCTTCACTTCGGCTTATTGTTGATATGCTGAAACAAACAGGCCAGACCACCAACGAAGTTGCAACGCCCACAGGTGCTGGAGATACTTCACAGGTTGATCAACCTGCTCCAAAAAAACAGAGGGGTCAAGGATGGTATGGACGAATGACTGAACAACAAAGAGCGCAGTACCTACTCAAACAGCGTGAAGCACGACAACGAAAACGTGATCTTGCACAGTCCATAAAAAATAGGCCACCTGGTAATCTGGTATTACAAATGTCTTAATCTACCAAATTTACCGTGCGGTATTTATGTTTTTTATCCACAATCTGTAGTTGTTTCCAAACCTGAAGACCCCACTGTGAGCACTATAAGGGGTGTTACAATTACTACCGCGCAGCAGTCCAATCTCACGCACGGTACCCACATACATAGTCACATTACATATTTTGTCTCACCTATGAAAACATATATGCACTTTCGTCCTTTCATTTCAACACTGTTTTAAATGTTCTATGTGTGGCCATTCGCAGATGTTATTGCAACTCCTCTATCAAGATATAAACAGGGTACAACCAGGATATGATATTGGCTTAAGAAGACATTTGTCATCCTTTTACTTCAACAGTGTTTCTCCTATAAATATTATCCATTTTTTCAAGGCAATAATATGGTTTTTGTTCTTATCATTACTAGGCACTGTAACAAATTTGACTGGAACTCCCAAGCCAACTGTGCAATCATCTCGAGATTATCTAGGAAAACGACCCATGAATTGTATTACTGAGCGATACTCACATGAAAATATTATAGGGAGAAACTATGCACATTTAAATGGGTCAATGCATTATTCTCCTGTCACACCTAACACCATAAACATGAACACCCGGTCCAATATGAGTGCTATTCAAAGTGATAATTTTGTCCGGAACTTGCTACCAAGCTTTCAATCTGGATGTGCCAGCCCAGGTAAACACTTTATATGGTTTATATTTTTCCTATCCATACCCAGTACATATTTATTCCATGTTTCCTAACTTCTCAACAGATCAACAATCACCTGGGAGATTCGTACTTCAAGATTCTCCTAAGAAAACTGCTGCAGAAACAAAAAGGATGCGAGAGAGAGGCCGATACACTTCAATGAGTCCCGATCAAATGGATGCTCTCCTAAAAAAAAGACGAGATTATAATGTTAGGAGGAGAAGCACTACACCATCAAAGTGTACTGCTGCGACGTCTCCAGGTATAGTGCATACAACATAAGTGCATTGTATATCTAGACTATTATAGCTTTCCATTTCTTACAGTTTAATTATTTTTTTGCATAGAAGAAAATGACCAATTAGACGATTCATACGGTTTATTTGAGCCTGTTGATCAAGAACCACAGTTTGAAGGTACAGAAATTCACAACTATTGTTTCTATTTTTTATATCTTCATCTATGACTCAATCAAAATCTTGCCTACATGGATGCCGAAACGCAGTACACCATGGTGAAACTGCAGACGATGAGCTTGACGAGGAAGCAAGAATATTCAGTGGACAACGTAAGAACATTTCTACCTTCTATCTTTTCAAAAATAGCACTCTTATCATTTCCAAATTTATTACTAATATTTTTAATCAAGTGTTCATATATTGCAATTTCTAGGTGTTGAATACGAAACGTACCATGGAGAACGACATACTACTGAAGGAGTGCCAATAAATAATAATATTGCTGATGCCATCTACCAAAACTTACCAAAAAAACACCATGTCCTCAAAAAGGCAAAAGACTGCGACCACTGTGGAGCAATACGGTTTGAGTTCGAGGGGCCTGCATTTTGCTGTAGAAAAGGAAGAGTCGGTGTGTTCATTCCGGCTGTTCCAGAGGAGTTGAAACGGTTGTGGACAAGTCAGGAAGATGAGGATGCTAAATATTTCAGAAAGAATATTCGCTATTTCAACTCCCACTTCTCATTTACGAGTCTTGGGGTTACACTTGACCGCCAAGTTAGCACTGCGAAAGGAACCGGCAACTATACATTTCGGGCACATGGCATATTGTACTATAAAATGGATGATCTGGTACCTGGTGATAATGGGCCACGACATTTGCAGCTTTATATTTATGATAGCGATGAATCCTTGTCTCATAGGGTCCAGAGGTCTCCTGATCTTAATGTAGATCTCATTCGGAAAATTCTGAAAATACTTGAGAACAATCCTTATGTGCAGACTTTCAAGAGTGTTGGGTCATTTTCGAATCTAGATGAGTACAAGATTGAGCTCAACACAAATATAACCCTGGACCAGCGTCGGTACAATGCCCCCACGGCATCTGAAGTGGCTGCTATATGGGTTGAAGGAAACGACCCGATGAACTGCTTCGATAGGAGTGTTGTCGTGCATGCAAAAGGAGGTGATCCCTTGTATATTAGAGCTTACTATGGGTGCTATGATCCCTTGGCATATCCATTGTTTTTTCCGGGTGGGGAGACCGGTTGGAATCGTAAGATGCCATATCTTGAGCCCCCTCAGGATTTAGCGGACAATTCTGATGTAGCAACAGGTGTGTTCGTATAACGCATCGATTTTTTTACTTACTATTCTTTGATAATACTTACAAGCTAATATGCTTTTCCTCATGACATTATAATTAACAAATTACTTTATTTCAGCTCCAGTTGGTACGAACACAGCACAAGAAGTCCAATCAAGTGATTTACCCAGACAAGATGAAGACCAAGCCGGTGATTTACCTAGACGAGATGAAAACCATACTAATGATTTACCTAGACAAGATGAAGAACATGGTACTGATGCACCTGGACAAGATGAAGAACATGCTCCTGATCCAACAGGCATGATCATCATTGATAATTTTAAATCATTTAACAAATATCAACCCAACTTATTCTGTTTTGTAACCATTTGAATTTGTAGATGATATCAACGGCAACCAATATGAGGATCTTATCGACCTAGCACAGTCCAGTAAATTCGTTAGCGCGAGGGAGTACTACTGTTTCAAGTTGCAAATCCGGAAGGGACTCTTTAACATCATCTTGTTCGGGGGGCGCCTCTTCCAACAATGGGCTGTTGATATGTACATCAAGATAGAAACTATGAGGCTTGACTGGTACTCGAAGCCGAGCAATCAAAAGACTATACGAGCTGACCTCTACCAGGTAATAACATGCATATATGAACGGTATTATTACTGTTTCAGAAATACAAAATGTCCCAATTAGTGAGTTTTTTCTATTGTACAGGGTCTTGTTGACACCATTGATGCTGGCGAGGCACGTGGGGATCGGATTGGCAAAAGAATTGTGCTCCCACGAAGTTTTCCAGGCGGTGACAGAGACATGCAGAGGAGGTTCCTTGATGCTATGGCTATAGTCCAACGTTGGGGTAAACCGGATTATTTTATCACCATGACTTGCAACCCGTATTGGGAGGAAATAACAGAGAAACTATTGCCCGGTCAGCTGCCACAAGATCGTCCAGATCTGGTGGCAAGAGTTTACAAGGCTAAGCAGCGAGATATGATGAATTTGTTGACCAAGGGTAAGCATTTTGGAGCAGTCGCAGCTTATGTACATGTGACTGAGTTTCAGAAAAGAGGTCTGCCGCATGAGCATATCCTTCTTATTATGAAATCAGATAGCAAGTTAAAAAACCCAGATGACTATGATCGGGTGATATCTGCCGAGATACCGGACAAAGAGAAGTTCCCTGTTCTACATGATCTGGTAGTCAAACACATGTTGCATGGACCCTGTGGTGCGTTGAAGAAAAGTTGTCCTTGCATGATTGATGGAGAATGTCGTTTCCATTATCCTCGACAATTTTGCAGCCATACACAACAAGGAAAAGATTCATATCCCATCTACAGAAGGAGGGAGGACGGGTGTGTAGTTAAGATCAGAGGAGCAGAATTGGACAATAGATGGGTGGTCCCTTACAACCCTTTTCTTCTCATGCGATACAACTGCCACATTAATGTTGAAGCTTGCTCGAGCATCAAGGCGGTCAAGTATTTGTTCAAGTACATCTACAAAGGACATGATAGAACATCATTTGCATTCGAGAAGGATGTCATCAATGCCGGGGGAATCATCAATGAAATTCGTCAGTATAGGGATGCACGCTATATATCTCCTCCAGAGGCTATTTATAGGATTTTCTGTTTTCACATGTTTGGTGTTAGTCCGTCTGTTCTGCAACTCCAACTTCATTTGGAGAACATGCATACTGTTGCCTTTAAAGCATGTGATAATTTGGAAGATGTTGTTGCTAAACCATCGTCTTCTAAATCCATGCTTACCGAGTACTTTGATATGAACCATAAGTATGTGGAGGCACGAAAATGGCTTTATAGAGAGTTTCCAGAACACTATAGGTGGATTGACGGAGATAAGAAAAAAAAAATTAAGCCATGTGTAGGTGATCACGCAACAAACACTTCCGTTTGAGTTCTATTTCGATTATTACCACAAGTCTTATGCCATGCCTATCATATACTGCTCAATGGTCCTTCTGATGGCAGAAAAATACACAAGACACATGTACCGTGACTGAAGTACTGAACATGTGCTTAAGTAACTAACAGTCCAAGTGCTAACAGTCCAAGCTTTCGATCTGGTTCGGTTAGCCGCCACCGTTCCCCATGCGAATGCCGTGGTCGGCGGCGGAGCTTATGGCGCGAGCGCAGGCGGTGTTCTGCAGACTGGATTGGAGTTCAGCGCCGCGGACGTGAGACTCGGAGCGGCGGGCTGGCCCGAAGTTCGAGGCAGGAGGCGTCGCCGAGGTGCCTGACGCGAGCTGCCCGGGGTCTGGATGTCATCCGGCTCCGGCGAGTCAATGCAGGTACTGCCTCTATCCCCTTTTTTTTTTAATTTAGGCGCCGATGCAAAAAAGAACGGGGACCGAAGCCGGCGCGGAGGGTTCCAGGTCGCCGGCGCCGGCGACGCTGCCATGGACGCGATGCTCGGTCCAGCCGGTGGTGCCCCTCTATGGTCCGCTCCGCTCGACGTCGTCCCTCCTACTGTTCGACACGTCGCAGTTCGCCAAAGCGCAGCCGTACGTGCGGCCCCAGCGCCTTTGGTCTCGTCCATGGCCTCCTTTTATTTTCTCGCCAGCATTGTTTCCCTCTCGTCAAATTCTCAGTTCTCATAGGACAGCGCAAGCATCTCTCTCCCCTTTTCTCTTGTCACCTTTCTTTCTCTCCACGAGTGCGCACTGGACACGCACTCCTCCTACGCCGCTTAGGGGAGCATCACTGTACCAGGGCGAAATCATGTCTCTTCCGCTCCACACTCGACACGCACAGCGTCCCTTTCTCTCCATCCGAGCATAAGACCATCTTCTTCCCTCCGATCACCTGTGTTTCTTCCAGCCAAACGATCCAGCAACGAATTAGCAACGCAAGGGACAATGTCCTCCTTTGCCCATCTCCTCCTTCTCTCGCTCACCCTCACCCTCACCTTCCTCCATCGCCCTACACCTGCACTGTGCGTTGCTGATCATCCAGATGCCAGTGCCACACGGACACACAGCTATCAGACATTCATCCTCCTTCTGAAGCAGCCTGCCGAGGCTGGCACCAGCGAGGACGAGCACCGGTGGTGGCATGAGACTTTCATGCCATCCCCTCTCGCTGGCTTCGATGAGCCACGGCTCCTTCACACCTACACCGAGGTCTTCACCGGCTTCGCTGCCAGGCTGACGGATGCCGAGCTCGACATGGTGTCCAAGAAGCCTGGGTTCCTGCGTGCCTTTCCAGACCAGCTCTGGCATCCCACCACCACACACACTCCAGAGTTTCTCGGGCTGAAGAGAGGCAGCGGCTTGTGGAGGGACGTCAGCTACGGCAAGGGCGTAATCATCGGGGTATTGGACACGGGCATCTATGCGCAGCACCCTTCCTTTGATGATGCTGGCATCCCGCCACCCCCGTCAAAGTGGAAGGGTTCATGCCATGGCGCTGCTCGGTGCAACAACAAGCTCATCGGTGCTAAGTTCACCAGTGTCTTTGCAAATGACTCTGCAGATGACACGGGTCATGGGACGCATACCTCTTCCACCGCTGCCGGGAACTTTGTCAGAGGTGCCTCCGTCCACGGACTCGGCAGGGGCACAGCAGCTGGGATTGCTCCAGGCGCACATCTGGCAATGTACAGGGTATGCACAATTCATGGGTGTGCAACCTCAGACATAGTGGCGGGATTTGAGGAAGCTGTCAAAGATGGAGTCGACGTGCTATCAGTCTCCCTCGGCCCCTTTTTCGATGTTAACTTCAGTGAAGACCCGGTCGCCATTGGTGCATTCAGTGCGGTAGCAAAGGGCATTGTTGTCGTGGCTGCAGCTGGGAACAATGGACCCAAGTCATTTCTTGCCAATTCTGCACCCTGGTTACTCACAGTCGCAGCTGGCTCAGTGGACCGTAGCTTTGAGACTGTTGTGCAGCTGGGGAACGGCAATCACATCAATGGGGAAGCTTTCAACCAGATATCAAACTCAAGCGCCAAACTGTTTCCTCTTTATTTGGACAAACACTGCAAGTCATTGGCTGGAAGAAATGTGTCTGGCAAAATTGTCATTTGCCATGACACAGGATCAATGAATAACACAGGATCAATAAACAACACCGACATCAGTGCCATCATGAGTGCCGGGGCGGCTGGCATAGTGCTGATCAACAGGAAAGATGCCGGCTTCACCACGCTCCTTGAGGACTATGGTAATGTTGTGCAAGTGACTGTGTCTGATGGCATGAAGATCGCAGAATACGTGAAGACAACAATCAAAGCCACTGCCAAAGTCATCTACAAAAATACAGTTCTAGGTGTCCATCCATCTCCGACTGTTGCAGCATTCTCATCCCGTGGTCCTAGCAGCTTCAGCCCCGGCGTTCTAAAGCCTGATGTATTAGCACCTGGGCTCAATATCCTTGCTGCATGGCCACCACTCACCATGTTTGGTTCTGGTCCATTCAACATTCGATCTGGAACATCGATGTCGACTCCGCATGTCAGTGGCATCGCTGCGCTTGTCAAGTGCTCCCATCCTGATTGGTCCGCGGCTGCAATCAAATCAGCCATCCTTACAACATCTGACATCACTGACAGCACGGGTGACCCGATCTTGGACGAGCAGCATCAGAGGGCAACCGCGTATGCGATGGGTGCTGGCCATGTCAATCCTACAAGAGCTACTGACCCAGGTCTTGTTTATGACCTTGGCATTACTGAATATGCCGGCTATATATGTGCTCTCCTTGGTGATCAAGCCTTGGCAGTCATTGTGCGTAACCCGAGGTTGTCCTGCAAGATGCTTCCTAAGATATCAGAATCGCAGCTCAACTACCCGACAATAACGGTGCCCCTCGGGACAAGGCCATTCACATTGAACCGGACTGTGACAAATGTGGGTTCACCCAATTCCGTGTACACACTGAAGGTACAGGTTCCCAAGAGTCTTCTAGTGTCTGTCTACCCAGAGACATTGGTCTTTTCCAAGGCTGGACAGAAGATATTGTATACCATAACGGTGAGAAGCCATGGCAATGCTGGGAAAAAATTCATGGAGGGAAGTTTGAGCTGGGTGTCCGGGCACTATGTTGTGCGAAGTCCCATACTTGCCGTTGTTGGTCTTCTGTAATCAGGAAGAATATGTGTGTCATGAGATGTTTGACCATCACACATATATACTCCTTCCTTTAGCTATGCCGTTATGGTCTAGAGCAATGACTGTCTTAAGTCTTTTAACTAGTAGGGTTTCTATACCTGTAAAATAATTGAAGTTTGGACGTGGACCTTCCGTTGATTTGTCGTAGAACTCACCACACATAAACTGCGAGTATGTGATGTGATCTGCATCCTCTGTAATTCATGTGCTTCGAAAATATTAATGATTTAGTATCAGATAATTTGGTCCATCAGGTTTGCTTTCATCTGTGTGGAAGCATGCAACGCTAATACGCTATGCTGTTTGGATACTGAACTGTGCGTTTGAAACTTATGGTATTATGCTTCATATTATTTATGGTTTCATCCTTGTGGACATGCTCTTAGCTGCAACTATTCAAATTACTACATTTGTTACTGAAGAAGTCACCACAGTTAGCTGATAGTAATAATTTCCATTTTGGACTATCCTGTTTCTCAAAGTGAATTGATACTGAACCTACAATAGCATCAATTCATTAGTACTGTATCTATACATAATTTCCCCAAAATATTCTTGACCTAGGAGAGAAAGACATGTACCTACATAAGCAGGAAGTTAAGCACAGTGATTTTAAAGTTTCCCTTCAAAATCAATAATTCCACATGGGTCCATAATCTCATGAATTCACGCTAGAGCTGAACTATTTATGAATACGAAAGAGAACTTTCCAAGAAAACAATAAAGCACAATTAAGTACAGAAAACCATTCTACAAAATGTACCCGACGATGTTTTCTACCCAAGGGAATATTTGTAAATTTCCAAGACGTGTTTGAAGCCTTGAAGGTGTTGAACGATTTGATTGTTGAGAATGTTGTGTACCGCTTCGAGTTAACTGAACTTAAACTGAACCTGTTCTAACTCTGAATGATAACAGGACCGGGCGGGAGGGAGGGGTTGAGGCCTCTGTCTGCAAATTCTAGTTGGGGCTCGACCATGCCATTTGGACCTCAGTGGGGAGGAGGGGGGCGGAAGAGTCACCGCGCTTGGATTTGGTGATGGCTTCTGCAATCAGAAGGTGTTCGTAAATGCAATGCCTTTGATGTCAATCGCTTGTTGCTGTTTCTGAGAAGATATTGTGATTTCATGCATCTTAGTTACTTATGTTTATACATGCAAACTTGTATCGCTGCACATTTTGTTTATTTCGTCATTTGAAAAATTAAGTTGTTACGGTTAGTTTATCGAGTTCCTTACACGAGTGACAAAATAAGGTGGAGAATAATAAAATGATCATTGGTTAATATTTTAAATTTAACATAGAATTTGACTTTTAAAAGGCGATTTAAGGAAAAAAGAGTTGAGAAGACTAATCATGAAGTATGAACTTAGCGCAATGTGCACTTGTTCAGTCTTCAGTGATTCAACACAACCATGTCTCTAGTTCTGGATTGCTTCTCATTGACATGCCTTGACTATTGTTGTACTGAGAAAATGTTTCTACCTCCTAAGAAACCTAGATACTCAAAGGGAAAAAGTGGTTCCACAATTTGAACCAAGAAAGAACATGTAAACTGTATATACATGACCCCATGGGCAAGTCTTGCAGATTTCTGTAGTAGCTAAAACTGTATAAAACATTCCGATTATTGATGACATTTTTGATTCTGGTATATACAAACCACAATCGGAAACTCAATAAATAATATTTTGTGATGAAAGACTGCCATGTAAAAAAAACATTACTGTGATTCTTCCACACAACATGTCATATACAGACTTTTTTTCCCCTTTAGCAGCAAATTGCTTTTGCTCTTATACTAGTTCACCTTGAGGACAACTATGGATATGATTTTCCTTATGAGGTGTAAATCGTTTTTTTTAGTATGTTAATGATAATATTATATATAAAAATATGGGATCTAATCTCCGCACATGTTTTTTTTTGGATAGAAATCTCCGCACATGTTATACATATGATTCAACAAAACACTTGCTCTTGTTCAGGACACTGTAATGGACATGTTTTCAACTAAGGAGTAAATGTTGAAACTAAATCCAATTATTGCATGTCAAGTTATGATCAAAGCAGGATCTTGTTGGTACAAATTGCAAAGATGTAGTTAGTAATGTCAATCATGCTGATCTTATGCAGGGCTTAACTCCTAGTAGGCCCTGGTTTCTCGAAGATTGATCTGTTTCACAGGAAGTTTGGCACAAGTCCTGGTAATTCTTCGGCTACGAAGAACATGGCTGTGATTGGATAGGAGAACACATTGTATAACTACCTTCTTAATCCTAACAAGGTATGGTCACTGTCCGGTCAACATGTCCTATTGTAGTTTCTATTTTTTCAGTTGGGTGAGCTTCTGCTTTGTGCGGTGCACTTGTTATCAATATGTCTAAGCAGGGCATGCTGATTCTTGCAGCTGACTTTACTATTTATGCAATAATTTGCAATTTATTTTTTCCTATACTATAAATGGTTTTCTCAAGTTTGTGCTTTTATCACGCCATCTAGGTGTGTGTCCTTATAAGTGATAAAAGAAATGCTTTGAAGATAAAAAAATAAGGCTTGCCACAATTCTGTGTGATTCTCCCTGACAAGATATGACTTCCTACTCCATTGCACCTAACTAAGAAATTATTTTTCCTGCTTCCCTATACGGTGATTACCACATGCTTCCCTGACCCAAGTTGTAATTTACAAGATCCCAACAAGAAACCATCAGATGGCCTCATATCATCTCTATAATTACTTTTTGGTTGTATAGTTTCTGTGATTGTACAAAAAGGAACTAAAATCTCTGTTATCTCTGAAAATATCAGACTGCTTTCTGAACCACGACTAATCAACTGTGCAATTTTTCCTATTTTTCCATAAATATATATAGCATGCCATTTGGACTAATTTGTTTCATAACTATAACATATGAAGATACATTGGTCCATATTACAGCATGTTATAGACAAAACTTAGTTCCTTTACGTAGAAACTTCTTTGGATCCCGATTAATTTTCAATTAGTGCTCATTAGCGACAGATAGTTATAATTTTATTATTTACAAGGTGTAGACAAGTTGTGAGTAAATTTATACTCCTTCCGCTCTATTTTGGTAGCACCCTCGTTTTCTGTGATTTTACTTTGACCAAAAAATGAACTAATAATACATGAGATGCCTGTTATAGAAATTTTATCACTTAAAACTTATTTCGAATATGAACTCAATGATATTTTTATAGTATATTTTCGATAAAGATAAATAGTAATATCGCAGAGATACTAATTACACCCAGCCTCTGCAACAACATCATGTCCTAATGACATAAAGGATGCACACAACCAAAAGAAAGAGAAAAGAATTACAAAAAAGAAAAAGGTCCCGCTACAGAGATCTATAACTTGAAACAATAAAACTGACACCACTAAGAAGCGACACCTCCAAGAAGGAAACAGTGCACAAACGCTGGATCTTAGATTTTCAACCTGAAGAAAGTCATCTCTCTTAAAACAATGCATTCAACAAGAACATTGCCAGACATAACCAATTAAGGTCATACCTTGGATTTTCAACCTGAAAGATAAGACTCTGAACTTCTCCTATGCAGTCGCCCCCACATACCAGTCGCTGTTATAAGTCACGAATCGCCAAGCCAATTCCACCTCAGCACCAAGATCCGACCATCATAGCTATTCCACTGATCTCGGCTTGATGACCTTCTCCGCTAGCACCATGGAAAGAAAACGATCTCCATGATATTAACAGCCAGTAGAGCTTCGAAGCGCCCCCTCTGAAACCAAACGGCCAGATAAAAAAACATGGGTGCGCACGACCGAAACCACCCAATCTAGCAATCTTCAGGCATTATTCACACAATGAATTTCGCCTGTAGGGCCTTCCGAAACACGACAATCCACCTAGACTGGTTGGAACAAGGATCCGACAGATCTTCAAACTTGGTCCGAGAAGAATCCTAGAACTGCCACCTTTATTCTTCGACGCGGACGAAAAGGCCCCCGCGCCGCCATCCGCCGCCCAACGACGACGAAGGAGGTACACCTCAGTAAGCCATCGCCGCCAAGCCCATGGCTACTGCAACTCAGCAGCAGGTTGTGATCCCCGGTCAGGAACCTGGCAGCGCTGCTTGGTCCGAAGCAGAACGGCCAGGCCCCTAGGCCCAGATCAGGCCCAGATCGGGCCCGCGCTGCCACCAGGTCTCCGTGCCGCCGCTGCCCAACCGCCGGCGTCCCGCATCCCGTCACCTTGCTGCCTCCTCCGCTGTGCGAAGCACGCCCGCCGTCGCACCTCCCCGCTCAAATGCGCCGCCGGACGTGCCCCCTCCACTGCCCTCTCCACTGTTTGGCGAGTCGGGCGCCGCCACCTCCGCCAGCGCCGGCGACGGCAGCGGCCTGGCCGGGGCAGGTGTGGAGAGGGCGGGGTCGGGGTAGATGGGTCGCCTCTGGAGCCACCCGAGGGGGAGCGACCCGGGAGGGGGAGGGGGAGCCCGTAAGATGAAAATCCACTAAAAGCCAACCATTGCCGGCAGCCCGGCACGACAAACCACACACAATGATTTGGAAATTCAGAGCTATTACAAGTGGCAATTCAGATTGATACTTGAGTATATAGCATTACACAGTCAAAACACAAGAATTTTTTTTACATGTTTTTTAATTATTTCACCCATATATATAGCAATGTACAATTCAAGTATTCTAAACAGTCAGGCACTTTCATGACATGAAACTCGAAACAACATATGTGACCGTGCTTGCCAATACGATAGGTTCTGATGTTTCTATTATAAACAAAAAGGAAAAAAACCGACATGGCAAACCAGAATAGGATACTGTTTTCGACCTGTGATCAAGCCGGATCCTTTGAGCGGTTTAGTGTTGGATCTTAATTAGGAATCCTATGCAGTACTACCAAATATAGAAACTAATGACACACTATCAGGAAGACACCCTTTTTTTCTTCTAAATTGTAATTTGGTAGCGAATAATTGTCATGATCTTGTTGTGGACGTTGTATATAATTTCTTCTTGCAGAGCTGCATGGAGTGGGCTTTGTTTGTAATTTGGTAGCAACTTCGTTCTTATGCTGCAAGATGAATGTCGATGGGGCAGGTGGCTAGGTCAGCAAACAGGGGCGCATTCAGAGTCGTGTCGCTCGGAGGTAGGCTTGTTCATGGGCGCCGGCGCGATGGTCTTTGAAGAAAACACACCCGGGGTGCCTTGAAGCCCTTGCTTGTCGAGAAGCGATGGCGCTGGCAGGAGATTTCAATGTTGCGAGGTCACCGTGGCCTCCGATTGCATGGAAGTGATACAAGGTCTGCAACACAAGAATCTGGGAGTTTTCAGTCTTATACCGACGGAGATCAAGTCGAGAGCAGGCTCACGAAATGGCGTCTCTTTTCACTATGAGATTCGTAACTCGAATCATGAAGCTGATCAACTAGCGCGTTTTGCTATGTCCGTAGATGCAGGGCGCCATGTGTGGATGAATAACCCACCGGACGGGTTTGATTTATTTGTAAACATTATATATGAAAATTTGAATAAACTGACGTGGACGTCTCAAAAAGAAAGTCACCTGATAGTTGGATGGTAATCAGATGTCCCCAATGGAATGGTTAAAACTAGAATAAATCAGGCGATTGTGCACGAGCCGGTTCCTTTGAGCGGAGTAGAGTGTAGTCTTAATTTGGAATCCTAGGTACACCCATTTTTGATGTCCACCCGCAACAGGTTGGTGATAATATACAGACCTAGCCGCCGCCCCTCCACCCTCCCTGCGCCAGCGCCCACCTCCCTGTGCTGCCGCCCCTCCACCCTCCACCACCGTCCCCTCCCACCCCCTCTCCTCCCTTCCTACCCGACCTTCGCCCCGGGTCGTCTCGCGCGAGGTGGCTCCGGGCGACGACCCATGGACCCCCCTTCGCGCGGAGGCGGGGTCTTCCAGGGGCGGCCCAGGGGTACGGCGGGTCCGGTGGTGGTGGTGTCGTTGCCTATTCGACGGTGCCTTGGAGGAGGGATCCCCCCGAGGGAAAGAAGAAGTAGGGGCCATCGGGCGGAGAGTCCTCAGGACGGTGGTACGCGTTTTACCCAGCTTCGGAACACCTGCACGATGACATGGCCTACTGCTGCTTGTCTGAAATTATCTAGGCGCTTTCGCTTTGTTACAATGAGTTGTGGTTGTGCCCCTAGGGCCCCCAGGATCCGGCTTATAAAGGCGTCCGGATCTAGGGTTTACACGGAGAGTCCTAGCCGGAATACAAGATGCCTAACTACGGAATATTACATTACCATGCACGTCAAGGATCCACCTTTCCTTAGCTGCCGTATTGGATCCGGATACTTCATGGGCCGTCATGGATCCGACTCCCTGCAAGGTCGGTTGAGATCCGGCTCCTGTTCCTGGGCTGGACTTCATCCATCTTCTATCAACAACAACTGGGCCGCCTGATGGGCCATATGCCACCATCACCATCTATGGGCCACCCGGGCTTGCCGGATCTAGACCATGTCGTTGATATACCCATAAAGTATACCCACAACAGTAGCCCCCCCAAGTTCTTCAAGATTCATCATTCCTCCGCCTAACTTTGTCCGGATCCGAAAAGAATCTCGAAGAGCTTCCAAATCTTCATCATTTTCGGCTTCATTCAACCGAAAATCATTTGTTCTTCTGTAACGGTAACTTAGCAGATTTCTCGCCCACGTCGCGCACAACTTCCGCTTTTCCCGCCCTAAATTTTCGGATCTGCGAATCTTCAGCCGGAAGTTTGGAGGCGCTCAGTTAGGTCACCACTGCGTCCATTTCACCGCTTCTGACCTAAGACGCGTGGCGATCATCCAACGGTGCGACCGTTCCGTTCCCACCGTAGGATCCGACTCACGAATCTCAGCGCGAGGTCTATAAGTACCCCCACGCACACGGCCACTTCCATTCTTTCACCGTCCTCACCACTTCGTCTTCCTCCTCGCGCCAGCGCTGCCCGGTAAATCTCACTTCCGGTGAGCTGTTCCCCGGAAAACTTCAAGCGCCACCGCTCCAAGGTCTCCCTCAACCCGAGCTGCTCACGGTTGATCGGGAAATCGTCACCGCCGCCGTTTTGTGGTATCGCCGGAGGCCTGCGCGTCACTTCCGCGACCTTCAACTTTGCCGGCGTCACGGGGAACCGCCACGCCATTGCCGGTAAGTCCACCGGACTTGTAGAAGACAACTTAGCTAGTTCCGGTTACTTAAACGTTGCACCATATGCATGCAGCCAGAAATATGTCCACTAGCTCACCTAGGTTTACCGATAGTTCTCCGAATAGCCCACAACCAAACTCCACAGAACCAAAGTTCGTTGAGCCAATAGCATTCCTTCCGCCCAATTTCCGATATTAGATTAGCTCAACCTTTCTCCGCCTCTTCCAGCAATTTTCTCAGTCAGATCCCAACAGTAGAAGAGATCCAGGCGGAGATAGAAGGGCATGCTAGGATGGCTCCTAAGGTACATGAAGCTGAGCAAAAGAAGGGTTCGAAGGCCCGGATCCGCGAAGGTGAGAAGGGTCAGTGGTGGCCCAGTGAAGTCACTGATTTGGAGCTCAGAGCCTTCGAGAAAGAAGAGTTCATTGCTCCGGGCTCATGGAGTTTTCAAAAGGATTCAAGCACTCCGACCCCAGATACCGACGAACGCGTCTTCACCAAAGGCTGGGTGGAGTGCGGCCTTTCTCTCCCCCCTCCGAGTTCTTTTTATTAGTGATTAGCACTTACGGCCTCCAGCCTCACAACATATGCCCCAATTCCTTTCTCCTTCTCTCCAATTTCGTGACTCTTTGCGAGGGTCACCTCAGAATCCGTCCAGATATCCGCCTTTAGCAATTCTTCTATCGAGTCAAAAAAGAGACCAAGGATAATGTCATGGTGAACTGCGGAAGCATGACGTTTGTGCTCCGCCCTCAAAGGATGTTTCCGGCTCCCCCTTCCCACGAGTCCGTCCGGTACTGGAATGCCGGATGGTTCTACGTGAAGAACATGTCAGTTCCGGGCGTCCACGACGGCCTTCCCGCATTCGCCAACAATCCTCCGGAGGAACTGGCCAGCTGGAGCTTCATCCCCGCCCTTGCCCAGTATCCGGAACTGGACAAGGCTGCTCGGAGGATCTCTTGGCTAGTCCATGATGGTTTAACCAGAATGGACTTGACCTTGAGCTGGTTCACCCGCCGGATCCAGCCGCTCAAGTTCAATAAGCGGCTGATCTGCGAATACTCCGGGATCGACGACCAACTGCGGGTAACCCGAGACAACTTGCCAACGGATTCTCTGAACAGGAGGATCCGGACACTCGTGAAGATTGGCCGTGGCCAGGAGGTCCCGGAGATTTACAGGGATATCTCCATCAACAACAAGTGTCATCCGGTGCGTTCTTACACTTAGCCTTTTTTACTTCTTACACTTGAAATGTTCTAACTTTTTTCCATGTTTCCTCTTCAGCTCAATTCTTTGGCGGAGGATAGTTTGAGAAGTATTTTCCGTGTACCTGCTGGAAGGGTGGAGGAGGATCCGGAGGACAACGTTGAGGGGGACGAGCAAGCTCCGAAAAAAGCTGCCCCTCGCGCGACAAAACGTCCCCGCGCCAAGACTTTCGGCTCTGATGCCGGAGCCAGCGGCGAGGCCTCCGCCAAGAATGCTAAGACCAAGCCACCTCCGCGCCTCGAGTCCAAGAAGGCGGAGCGCGATCACATCAAGCTGCTGGCTACAACAGGGAAAGGATCGTGCCTGCTACTCCCTGGAGCCATGTAAGTGTTCGGAAATTCATACTTCTGATTGTGAAGTTTCTTTACTTATATCTTTTCCTTACTTGTTGCAGGAACCAGAAGGTCACCACCTCTCGGGTCAACACCCAGAAGCCCATCACGAACTACATGAAGACATCTCCGGCCGTTGGCCCTGTGACATAGGCATCCCTGATGGGCCTGCCGAAGATGGTACCCGGGGTTTACTGAAGGCCCACGAGTCGAAGAATATGAAGCTCGGAAGCCCAATTAGTTGTTGTTAAGGAAAGATAGAATTGTATTAGGAATAAAGAGATTTGTAACTTTACGGGTTGAACTCAAAAAGTCTCCCAGAATCTGTAAACTTGTGTAATACGAAACCCTCGGCTCCGCCTCCTATATAAGGGGGAGTCGAGGGACGAAGAGAGGATCGAATCATTGTCAACACAACCCTAGTTTTCATAGCAGTCGAGTACTTTTCCGGCTGAAACCCTCGAGATCTACTTGCCCTCTACTTCCAACAAAACCCTAGTCTACAACTTGTAGGCATTGACAAGTTAATCCCTTGTCAATTGGCGCCGTCTGTGGGAATTAGAGGCGACAAGGATCTGATCTCGATGGCACGTTCAACATCATCGACATCTTCGGTGGGAAGCAACGCAATGGACAGAGGTAAACGGATCGAAACTGATCTAGTCGATTTTGTTCCTCACCCGCCCTCCCATGTGGATGCATATGCGTATCTGGAGGAGCCTATGGAGATGACGTTCGGGAAGTTCCACTTCAGCGTCGGAAAAGAAGGGTTGCATCGTCTCGAGGTTCCGGTTTCGTCGGGATCGTCGGCGGTCGATTCCGATTTTTCGGGATCATCATCATCGTTCAAGATCGATGCTGAGGAAATCTCATCACCGCGCTTCGACAAATCGTCAACAAGCGGAGAACTCGTCAAGATCTTCGGCGGCATGTCCTTCGAGTCGTTTGCGGACTCCAATATAAGCATCGACTCAGACAGCGTCGACAGCTACAACTTCATCGACAGATCTATTTCTGTTCGGGAGGTCTTCACCGATCTATACGATGGTGTCACCAATCCCAGCAAAGATACAGCTTCAAAATATCATCAAATTTATGTAGTTGGAGAAGCAAGTCGCACGAAGGAGACGTCAGAGGCTTTCAATGATGTGGGAAATCCATACGTCGATCCCGCTGATCTCATGCGAGGTTTGGGCACCAAATATGTCGGGCCTACACCGCGTCTAAGGGTGCAACTCCCACAAGCGACTTGGGACAGAGCCACAAAAGCCATGGACGGTACAGAGCCGATGAATACAACTGCTACGGCTGAAGAGTTACAAGCATACCAATATAGACTCGCCCGTGCTGGACGAGAACTTGAAAAGCAGACAGCTGAGCTTAATAGAAGAAAGGCCGCAGCTTCCGCGTCAAGCCGAAGAAGGGCAGAGCTCAGCCGACAGTCAGGAACTTCGGGAGACAGTCACAGAGATGCTCGTAATAGGGGAAGATCGCGGTTGCAGAACATACCTGAAGCTGAGAGGGAGCATCTGACCCAGAACCTCGACATGTCTTTTATGTCAATAGACACAAGAGGAAACATTATTCCTAAAACACCAGAAGCGGGATATATGGCGACACAAGCCTTTATACTGGCGAACAGGCCTCCCCCAGGAGATCCAAGAGAGGCATTGTATAACATGGCTATGGTAGGAGTCGGAGTCATGGGGACAGCGTTTGCGGGAACAAGCACACCACCCGAAGGTGCTGCAAGACAAAATAATCCGCGGCCTACAGGGGCGATACAGGATCCTCCAAGAACATCGGCAAGAGATACAACGACACAAGCGCGGGTTGACAAGGCGCATCAAGAAAGGAGGGAACGTCGGCAGTCACCGGAGGTTGATGAGGAGGAGATGTGCGGACTCCCCTGTTTTACTCGACGAGTTCGCAAAACGCGAGTTCCGTCTGGTTTCAAATTACCTGACAACTACAAGAAGTTCGATGGTTTGCAAGAACCGGAGGATTGGCTGGTCGACTACTTGGAAACAGTAAAGTTAACAGGTGGAACCAAAGCAACTGCCATGCAGAGCATCCAGGTATATTTGAGTGGTGCAGCACGATCATGGATCAAGAAGCTACCACCTGGATCCATCGACAGCTGGGAGACCTTTGAGGACATGTTTGTGAAAATTTTTCGATCTACATGTAAGAAACCCGCATCAATAGAACAATTGAGAGCTTGTCGACAAAAGTATGATGAGTCGATGAGGATGTACATCCAGAGGTGGAACATCATCAAAAACTCGGTAGAAAACATATCTGACGAGAGGGCGATAGATGCTTTTGTTGCTAGAATCCGAAGAAAAGATTTCATAAAGGACTTGGGAAGGACTAACACAAAAACCATAGCAGCATTGATGGAAATAGCGAATCGCTGGGCGGATGGAGAAGATGATGTTCATAATAAGCGGCATAGGTCGCCTGAGGAGGATCGAAACCGGAATATTCAAAATAGACGACGATTTTCTCGCCAATACTCCGACTATGACGGTCCCGGCCAAATATCGGCTGGCTTCCGAGGAAATAGCGGAAATAACAATCGAGATGATTATCAAAAGAGTGGTGAACAGCGCAGTGACTATAGGGGTAGTCCACACCCCAATAGGCAAAATAATGGTCCAAGGTTCCAGAGGCCGTACATATCTCCCGAAGATATGATGAACGGACCATGTCAGATGCACTTTTATCTCGACAACAACGGGAAAAGGCAGTCAGGACATTTGCAGAAGGATTGCTGGACTTTCCAGGCGCTGAACAGATTTGCGGGGCATGCCAACGCACAGGCAGCAAATAGGAACCCTCAATGGCCAAGAAGTGAGATTCACCTTCCACCTCCTCCCGTGATCACGGACGCAAACCGACACCAGTTACAAATAGCGGCAACACCACACCCGCCTCCTTATATCGACACCAATGGCGCGGTCTCGATGATCCAGAAGGCAAGGCCATCCAACAGGGCTCAGAAAGTAATTTCGCGACAAGTCTTTATGGCAGGGAAGATGCCTCCACCAACAATCGAGTACCTAAATTGGTCGGGACAAGATATTGGCTTCACCATAGCGGATCATCCGCAGCAAGTTCCGCGACCAGGACAATCCGCTTTAATCTTACCAGCGGTGATCGCAGGATTCGACGTTTCACGAGTATTCATAGATGGAGGCAGCAGCTTAAACCTCATGTACGCAGATACATTGAGGAAGATGAACATATCCCTGGCAAACTTAAAACCAACCGACACACGTTTCCATGGCATCACACCAGACAGACCAAATTATCTGCTGGGGAAGATCAATCTCGACGTTTAGTTTGGAACCCGAGAAAATTACAGGATAGAAAGGCTGGAATTTGAAGTCGTGATTTTCCATCACAGTACCATGCTTTACTGGGATGACCTGCGTACGCCAGATTTATGGCGGTACCCCATTACACATACTTATTGTGGCGACTCCCTGGACCCAGAGGCTCAATTACAGTAAAAGGCAGTTTTGCGCTAGCGGATAAGTGCGACAAGGATTTTCATCGACTGTCAGAAACTTTCGGGATGCAAGCGGAGTATATGGCGTCCAAGCTAACAACTGATTACGATGTGCTGCCTGACGGAGGGAGGCCATTGAAGGAGCAAACTTTTGATACTACGAAAAATTCGAAAGAAGTACAAATCCACCCGACGGATCCCAAGAAGACGACAGCTATCGCCACAAATATGGACCTCGCATAGGAAAGCGCGCTCGTCGAGTTCCTCCGTGAGCGCTGGGAAATCTTCGCATGGTGTCCAGCAGACATGCCAGGAGTACCCAGGGAACTTGCCGAGCACCCGCTAAACTTGGATCCATTGGCCAGGCCAATCAGACAACCTTTGCGGCGTTTCTCGGAACCAAACCACAAAGCTATGCTATCGGAAATAAATCAACTCAGAGAAGCTGGGTTCATCAAAGAGTTGCACACAGAGGCCACGTGGGTAGCTAACCCAGTGCTGGTCCCAAAGAAAAACACAGAAGTCCTTCGCATGTGCGGCGACTTCACGTGTCTCAATAAACATTGTCCAAAGGAATACTTTCCCCTCCCAAGGATCGATCAAATTATCGACTCCACGGCAGGTTGTGAACGTCTTTCCCTCCTGGACACGTATTCTGGTTACAACCAGATCTGCTTAAAAGAAGAAGATGAGGTCAAAACAACTTTTATAACACCTTATGAAGTTTTCTGCTATAGAACAATGCCTTTCGGGTTGAAAAACGCGGGAGCAACATATCAGCGGATGATGCAGAAGTGCCTCGCCACTCAGATTGGCAAAAATGTTCAAGTATACATCGACGATGTCATGATAACGACAAAGAAAGGGTCAACCTTGATTGACGATCTCAAAGAAACTTTTGATAACCTCGACAAATTCTGCCTCAAGCTGAACCCGACGAAGTGCTCTTTTGGCGTTCCTGCGGGAGAACTTCTTTGGTTTCTGATGTCAGCAAGAGGGATCGAAGCCAACCCGGAGAAAATCCAGGCCATCGTGACAATGAGGAAGCCAACAAAGCTCAAGGAAATACAACAGCTAACGGGGCGAGTCGCAGCCTTGAGCAGATTCGTCGCCAGGTTGGGAGAAAAGGCGCTGCCGTACTATGCTTTGATCAAACAGGGAGAAAAGTTCGAGTGGAACGAAGAAGCAGACAGAGCCTTTGAAGATCTCAAACGCACAATTTCGACACCGCCAATATTGGTGGCGCCCAAGGAAAAGGAACCTCTCCTATTATATATCGCGGCCACACCCCAGGTGGTCAGCACAGTACTCGTGATGGAACGAGAGGAAGAAGGAAAACTCCATGGAGTCCAGCGACCGGTATACTTCATCAGTGAAGTTTTATCGCCTTCAAAACAGAGGTACCCGTAGTACCAAAAGTTAGCATATGGAGTATTCACAACCGCAAGAAAATTGCGGCACTATTTTTCGGCACATCCAATTATAGTGGTCAATGAGGCGCCTTTGTCCAATATATTGAACAACCCTGAAGCTACGGGTCGTGTCTCCCTTTGGGGAATAGATTTTTCCCCTCGGGACATAACATATGAAAAAAGAAAAGCAATAAAGTCACAGATCTTACCAGACTTCATCGCAGAGTGGATGGAGCTGCAAAATACGGGACCTCCAGACTTATCGAGAACTTGGACTATGAACTTTGACGGGTCCAAAAGTGTCAACACCCGGATTTTTAAGTCCAGATGCCTATTATGCCAAACATCGCAATCCCAGGAATATTGTTTTTGCGAGACATAATAGATTGATATCATAGAACATCATTCATTACAACTCATAATTGTCTTACATCAAAGGATCACATGATCCAGTCTTAATACAACATAGTGGATCTAGAGATCCTATTACAAAACACATAGCGGAAGCGAAGTAGCGGTTGCGGTCCATCTGTTCCACATGCAACTGTTGACGTCAGGAGTAGTCCTAGTTATCATAGACGTCCTGCTGTCCATCTTCTTGGTTCTGGTACTCCTCTTCATAGTCTGGCCATTTGAATAGCCAGGGACAAAGCCATGAGTACTTTAAAGTACTCGCAAACTAATACTAGTGTAAGCATTATCAATTTTAGTAAAGGGGTGCTGAGCTCTAGGTTTATTTGCATAAAGCCAATTTTATTTCATAAGCACTTTAGTAATATAAGACTCTTCATTTGCCTAACTAACTCAAGTGGGAACATTAGTGTCATTCCCACAACTCTGTTGTGATCAATTCAAATTCACCTTTCAAGTTCAAGTCACAAGTCAACCTTCACACGTCACATTTTTTGAAATTGGTCTGATGACGGAACAGTATGGCCTTTCCAACCGTCCATAACCGTGGACACGGCTATTCAAATAGTTTTACACTCTGCAGAGGTCGCACACTTTTGGCACAACATTTGCAATAATCCGTCAGGGTTAACTGGCCCTAATTTATCACACTCCGTGTGCGGACTACCAACCATAACCTTTCACTTACATACCCTAGTACAGGCACCTCTCCCCATGAGCTTGGCCTCCCAGTGAAGACAAACCGTCAGCCTGGGAACTGCACAGGGCTTGGGCCGGACATTCACCTCATTTCACGTCATTTCACATCAGTTCACATTTCAATGGAGGCAGCCTCGGCATAACCCCTATGACGTTTGTTTAGAGGGAACCCATACTAAAGCACATAAATTTCCAGTTAAGCCCTTACCCATAATCAGGTATTGTGGGGGTACTTGTAAAATTGGAATGGTATCGCATCCGAACCCAACCATCAGTTTTTGTAAAGTTCACCATGTCATTCACAAGTCACATTCACCTTCAAAATCTTTCAATAGAATGACTCATCATTCCAAGGTTTTCAAAGTCATTGGTTTTCACATGTTCCCATCTAGAGTAGTCACTTTTAGTTTTAGCACTAGCAACTAGTCATGAGGGGTACTATTAAACTTGTAGCTCTCTAGGCTAAGTGTGATGCTCTTGTACTACTCTATATCTAGATCAAGTAAATCATGAATCAAAAATAAACTTTGATAAACCAAAGTCAAAAACTTGTAAGTTAAAAACTTGGGATGGGATCGTTAAGAATAAAGTAGAAGGTAATGGTGCCTTGCTCTTGTAGAGCTTTGTACTAGGGCAACTTGCAAGAATATAACTTGCCTTGAGTGGTGTATTGATCAAAGTGGTCTTCTTCTTCCTGGAAGTTGACCTCCTCCTCCTGGCATTCCTCGGTACTAGCATCTATAAACGAATACGAGATATACAATCACCAAACAAATCTTAAGGGCTAGACTAATCACACAAATGGTTCACACAAGCTATTATAGCATCACAACATTATTTAACATGTTGGTTGACTTTGTTTTCTTTTTAAGAAAAATAATTTCCTCTCATTGAAATAATTATTAGGGTTGTTATTTATATTCTTTGAGAAATAATTTCCTCTCATTGAATCTTGTTAAGATTTAATCTCCTCAAATAATAAGGTATGAACACATGTTGACCAAGGTCAATTCTTCATATTTATCATTTGGGAAAATGATTTAAATGAGGTATTACACCTCATGCAATTTAACACTATCTTAGTAATAATTTAATATCACCAAATAATACAGTATGAGCTTATATAGACCAAGGTCAATACCTCATGTTGAATTACTTGGGACAAAGATTTAAATGAGAGAATATCCCTCATACTATTTAATTATTTAATTTGGGGCAATTTAAATGGACTAGAAATAGCCACATAGCCATTATTTATTCTATCCCATGATCATATGAACAACCATGTCATATTTTTACATATTCATATAGACAATATGAATTGTGATTTTTGAGAGTTAAAATCAACTTAAAATCATTTATGGTTGATTTTTAATAAATGTTTGAAGTTTGGAAAGGCCCTGCCTTGTTATTTTTACTACATTAATTCTACAATGAATCAAGGGTTGAGGCCAGTGTAGTTATTTAGGGAATTTCATAATCTTTCCAAATATATAAAATTCATCAAATTTGGTTCAGTAGATTTGATTCTATTTAATTTTGAACATGGCATCAGTAAGGAATTTGAATTAAATTGGAATATTCGAATTTGAATTGCTGGGCTAGCGCGGGAAAATTTAACGGGCCAGCGAGAGAAAAGGAAAACGGGCCGGCCCACTTCGCGTCCAGCGCGAGCAGGCCATCTGACGCTGGGTCCCACGCGTCAGCGACACTTAAAACGCGAAACGGTAAGTTTTCTGTCTGAGCCGTAGGATTAGAATTGGATCGAACAACGCACGGCCATCGTCATCTCCGACGAGAGGCGAGCGTACTGGCAGCGTAGGTAGGGGGTCGGGGAGCTCACCGGCGCTCCGACGGTCGTCAGCGAGGTGCGCGGCGATGTTGTCGAGGACGGTGGTTCGCCTGGTACATGTGTCGTCACTGGAGGTGGCGTCAATCTCCGGCGGCTTCTGTGGCGGCTTCACGGCTCCGGCGATGAAATTGGAGGGCGACAGTGGCTAATGTGGAGCGGAGTGTGGTCGAGGAGAGGTTCTGAGAGGAGGGGATGCTGGTGGTGTGGAGATTTGAGAGACGGGAGTGCCCCTTTTATAGCGGCTGGGCGAGGCCGAGGTGCGGGGCTCAGGTCATCCATGGCGACGCGTCTACAGGGGCGCAGAGGGTTGGGCGCTGACGCAGGCGAGTCGGCGACGTCAGGGCGGTCACGTAGGGCTTGATTGCGGTGAAAACGGGACAGTGACGCGCTCGGGATGTTGACGGAGGCGCACGGTACTGCGGCGGACGTCGATGATGGTGGCGTCGTCTACATGCGTCGAGCGGGCCAATGAGCGTGTCTGGGCGGTAGCAGGGTCAACGGCGAGGCGACTGGCGCGCGGAGAGAGCGAGGGGAGGACTAGGGTGACGTGCGGCGATGCTGCTCTGGCGCGTCCAGGGCGTGTCGCGGCGCGCTCTGGCGCGTCGTGGCCGTCACTGGGCGTCCTTGTGCTGGCGCGTGTGATGCTCCTCTTCGTCGATGGCAAGTACTGGCGTGTCCAGGAGAGTGAGGGGGAAGTCAATGACATGGTGGTGCATGCTGGAAGAGGATGGAGAGAGGAGTGGCATGGTGTGTGCCATGTCATGCATGACATGGTTGATTGGTGATGATATCATGTACTAGCTCGTGTCTCTGGTGCTTGGCAAGATGCAGGGGATACAGGAGAGTACATTTGATGACCAAGGCTTGATGGTTTAGGCGATAATCCACTGGATATATGCATGTGTTGGGTTGGCAGCAATGGTGCACACCAGGTGCTCGACCAAATGGCCGCATGAAGCAAATTTTGGAATTTTGCAATGATTTTTGGTGGAGTTAATTCATATAATATTTGGCACACAATGGTGGTGGTGGTGTGGAAATTTGAATTGATTTGCAAGATTTCAAATATGGCACAATCTAGAATCTATTTGAATGTTGCTACTTTGCTTGATGAGAATTTGAAATTGAGAAAGAATTTGCAGGGATGGTTTTGACCAAAGTTGTTCACCTTGATGAGGTCTTGGATGAGGTACAAAGAGTTGAGATTGTTTGATTTAAAAATCTCTTAATACAGAGGCTCAAAGTAGGTGTCATGATATAAAATGCAATTTTGACCATTATCTTATGTGAGCTCAATTTGAATTCTATTTTGATTTGATTTGAGTTTCTTTGATTCAGATGGTGTTCTTAAGTGTTTAGTAACATTCTCCAACCAATGGCACAAACCAAATTGGCCTAGGTTAAGGTTTTGCCAAATTGGCCATAAGCACATATGTGAGTTTCATGTTTTTCTTTTCTTTTCTTTTTCTTTGACCTAAGGTCACCAATTTGGGTTCCTTGTGTGTTAGGTTAAGTGTAGTGATGGTTTCAAACCATTTGGGTAAAGTATAGTGGCATAGGTCAAGTTTTGCCATTATGGCTATATGCCACATATGTGAGGTGGTGTGCATTTTTCTATTCTTCCACTTTTCTTCTCTTTGATCACATTCATTATGGTTTAGGGTTTTAGCACATTTGATAAGCATACCAACAATCATCATGGAATTTAGCACAAGAATTAAGCATGAGCACTATGCATAGCACATGATGTAATAAAAGTTTTTGTTGATTCTCATTTTTGGAAAAAGGAAATTCATTTTCTTCTTTGTTTGAAAATTTGGGATGTTACAAAAAAGCTAGAAGGAGCTGGAGCAGGTGTGATATTGATTTCACCGCAAGGAGATAAAATGAAGTACGTGCTGCGGATGACTTTCCCCAATGCGTCCAACAATGAAGCGGAGTACGAGGCACTGATACATGGTATGAAGATGGCGAAAGCTTGTGTTGCAACCCGATTAAAAAAATTCGGCGATTCCCAACTGGTGGCTCAACAGGTGATGAATCAGTGTGACGCAGTCAATGATAGTATGATAGCATACAAGGAGGTGTACAATGAACTCGAGAAGCTCTTTGATGGGTGTGAAGTGAATCATATTAGTAGACTTAGCAACGATGAAGCCGATGTCCTCGCAAACATCGGATCACAATGCTTGGCAATACCACCTGGTGTGTTTTGGGAGGAGATAAGTGAAAGGTCGACTAAGGTAAAGAAACAAGCAAAGAAGAAAGAGAAGGTTGAGAAAGACTCGGGGGCTCTGGCAGTTTCGGAAGAAAGCACATCAGGAGATGACGAAGAATCGCATGAAGTGATGGTATTGCAAGTTCCTTGGATGCAGGTGTACATCGCATATATCCTAAGGAAATAAATACCCGAGGAACCAGTAGAAGCAAGGCGAGTTATTCGACGATCCAAGGCTTTCACCGTGGTTAAGGGCGAAATCTATAAGCGGAGTATATCGGGACTCTTGCAGCGGTGTGTCACACCCGAGGAAGGTCGACTGCTATTAAAGGATGTACACGAAGGAGGATGTGGACACCACGCGAGTAGTCGAGCTATAGCAGCCAAGGTTTTCAGAGCAGGATTTTACTGGTTAACAGCAATCGAAGATGTAAAGGACATAGTGCGTACTTGTGATGCCTGTCAGAGGTTTGCCGCGAAACCTCATTCTCCGGCAGCGGAGTTGATGCCAATACCATTGTCATGGCCCTTTGCTCAATGGGGTCTTGATATGGTGGGAAAATTACACAAAGCATGGCCAGGAGGATACGAGTACATGCTCGTAGCTTTCGATAAATTCACGAAATGGATCGAAGTGAAGCCGATAAATTCACTAGATGCAGCATCGACAATCAAATTCATCAAGAGTATTGTTTTTCGGTTTGGAGTTCCCAATAGCATCGTCACAGACAACGGCAGTAATTTCACATCCAAGGAGTTCAAGGCATATTGCGCAGAGGTAGGCATCAAATTACAATTTGCCTCAGTGGCGCACCCGCAAACCAATGGTCAGGTCGAAAAGGCAAACGGCATTATCTGCAATGGCATCAAGAAGCGCTTGTTAACACCATTGGAAAAAGCTCGACATACTTGGCCAGAAGTGTTGCCGAGCGTGCTGTGGAGCATACGAACAACACCAAATACAGCGACACAAGAAACTCCGTTTTTTCTAGTCCATGGAGCTGAGGCAGTGCTGCCGATAGAGATAGAGCACAATTCCCCGAGAGTGGCAGAATTTAACGAAGAAACCTCGAGAAAGGCACTGGAAGATGATGTTGATGCACTCGACGAAGCTCGAGACGAGGTATTGTCAAGGGTCACCAAGAACCAGCAAGATATGAAAAACTACCACAGTCGACGTTTGTGACCAAGGTCTTTCCAGGTAGGCGACCTAGTTCTTTGGCTTACGCAAAATAGCCATGAAAAACTCGAGTCGCCATGGATAGGCCCGTACATCGTCACAGAAGTAATTGAAGGAGGAGCATACAGGATAAAGGACAAGAAGACAGGGATCGAGGAGTCAAATCCTTGGAACGTGCTGCAGCTTAGGCGTTTTTACGCCTAAGACGAAATATAGTCCTCTATGTAAACATACAATGTACTGAAACACCCGCGAGTTTTCAGACGCACTCCTTTCCTTTCAGGGCACCGAGTGGGGCTGGAATGTTTTTAATGAGGCGGACTCGCGGTGCTGCAATATAGTAAAGATATTGGTGATATACATCTTTTTCTTCGACAGGCTCGGGGGCTTGCAACCCGCAAATACAATATATATACTCAAGTCTACAATATACAAACTTCAAAGTTATTTTGCCTTGGTCTAAAAAACCTCGCAAACCAACCAACATAAAAAAAAGTATAGTTGCCGACAAACGCTCGGGGGCTAGATGGAAAGAAAACACACAAGATGTCTTACAATATAGCACTTACAATATGCAGGATCCTTTTATACAGAAAATTTTGGCAGGAAAAAATAACTATTCATGACCCATTAGGTCATCTATGTTAACCCTTTCATCGTCAGTAGAGGCACTCATATGTTCAGCATAATTGCCCTTCACGAAGAACTCGACATCCATCCGAAGCAAATCATCCATCATTTCTTCGGCTACAGGCGTGACAACTTCGTTGATTTTTTCGATGTTCCTCCTTCATCTCTTCAGTTTAGCATGGCACAACTCAATGATTTTAGTCATATCCAACTTCGGATAGACGACTTGCAGCATGATCATAGCAAACCGGGCTCCTGCAGTTAATTGGGCTTTCACAAACTCATGGATCCGAGGAGCATCTCTGAACTTGTTCATCAAATCAGGAAGAGTCTTCGGTTGGGTGTTTCGAGGAAACATGGTGTTGTAAACCAGGGCCAATGTCCTCGCACAGAAATCAAGGTAGTCGCGAACTTGACCGGCGCGATCTTGAAATCTTACGATTCCTCGAGTACGGTCCGGCGTGGACCAAAAACTGGATCCATGCTCCAGGGCGAGCCTCACAAGATGAGTGGATCTTGCCTCCACACGTTGGTCTTCGGCAGCAGTATCCAAAAAAGAGCCTATTCAACGGAAGCACAATGATAAGAAAAAGGAAGCAAGTATAAGGGAAGAACCTCAAAGACAGGAAGTGTACCCGCCATATCCAGGCTGGCGTCAGTCATCAACTCGAGCATATAATTTTCTCGAGAAGCAGCCTGTGCAGCTTCGGCGACTGCGGCCTCCTTTAGAGCTAAGGCTTCTCGGGCCTGATGAAGCCCCAGTTTTTCTTTCTCGGACGACTTCCGAGATTGATCCATAATTATAAGCGCTTGTTTCTTCATCGCCTGTAGCTGCTGTCGCAGTTCGTTCAAATCATGTCCTAGATCAGCACTCGAAGAATCCTCGTTGAGATTATCAGCGGAAGTCTTCCTCGAGAAGGAAGAAGCGGGCAAGGCGTTCGAGGAACGTGGATCCACGGTATAGTTGTCAAAAACCAACTTGAAAAAATATGGGCGTCAATAACTTGGCAAAATAGCATTCCATTGATTCATTCGGATATTTACACGGGCATTACAAAAGGTTTCTTAGTGAACCTATGATAAGCTGTCGCAAAAGCTTCTACGACGACTGTCGTTGCCTAATCGACGGTACCCCGGAGGAGGGATCCTCACGAGGGGGAGAAGAAGTAGGGGCCATAGGGCGGAGTGCTCTCGGGACGGTGGTACGCGAGTTACCCAGCTTCGGAACACCTGCACGATGACAGGGCCTACTGCTGCTTGTCTGGAATTATCTGGGCGCTTTCGCGTTGTTACAATGAGTTGTGGTTGTGCCTCTAGGGCTCCCGGGATCCGGCTTATAAAGGCGCACGGATCTAGGGTTTACATGGAGAGTCCTAGCCGGATTACAGATTGCCTAGCTACGGTACAATATCTTGCCGTGCACGTCACGGATCCGCCTTCCACACACGTCGTACTGGATCCGGGTTCCTCATGGGCCCTCATGGATCCGGGTTACTCCTATGTCGGTACAGATCCGGCTTACTGATCCTGGGCTGGACTTCTTCCTTCATGATCAACAACAACTGGGCCGCCCGATGGGCCACATGCCTCATCACCGTCTGTGGGCCACCCGGGCTTGCCGGATCTAGGCACTGTCGATGGTACACCCATGAAGTATACCCACAACAGTAGCCCCCAGAGTTCTCCGAGTTTCACCTGCAGTCTCCGCCATGCATGTACCTTTAGTTTCCGGCATCGTTGGCAACGCGGAGAAACTTGAAGAACTCCAACTTCGCATTTTCTTCTTTTTCCAACTTACAGCCGGAAAATGCTCTCATCCTGCGGGACTTCATCCATCGACATTCCAAAGAACATTTCCGGGTTACTCCCTGCTCGTGAACGAGAACCAACTTATCTTCACACAATTACCCGGAATCTTAAAAGACTCAAACGGTTCCGCCAATTCTGGCGCCATTTTTGCGCGATTTGCGCGGTAACTTATCTCTAACCATTTTTACCGCTAGGGTTTGGGACACGTGTCACGCATCCAACGGCGCGACGCTTGCGTTCCGACCACAGGATGCGGAGCACGAATCTTATCCCCTCAGCCTATAAATATCAGCCGTCGAGACCCCTTACCCTCATTCACCCCCTTCTCACCTTCCTGCCGAGCGCCGCCCGTGAGCCCTTTCTCCGTCGTGCCGGAACCTGCCGGAGTAATCGCCGGAGCATCGCCGGAGCGAACCCACCACCGCAGTGTTCTTCGTGTTCTTAACTCCGGCGAGCCATCGCACGGAAAACTCGTCGCCGGCGACTCCGACCACCGCACACGCCATTACGGTAAATCTTCGAGCTTCATCTTCGCGCCGTAGTTGGTAGGGGTGAACCTGGGGAAGACGATGTGGGATCCGACTAAGGAAAGTTTCCGCCAAACTCTTTTTCTTCAGATGTCTTCAACGACTCCACCTCCGAGCTCGGAACCAATCATGGCGACGCCAATCTCCTCCGCCCCTCCTCCCTTCGCTCCAGTCAGGCTGGATCCTTCAAAGGATTCCAGCAAGGAGGCTGAGGGGACCTCTGCTCACCCGGAGAAAACCTCCGGGGCAGGTCAAACGGAGCAGCAAGCGGAAGAGGCTGCCAAGAAATCGAAAGCTCGGAAGCGCGACTCCGAAGCTAAGGGGAAGTGGTGGCCCTGCACCACCACTGAGATGGAATTAAAGAATCTCGAGGCGGAGGGCTTCCTGCAACCCGGAAGCTGGAGATCAGTTCCAAATGAACCAGCTCCGGCTCCAAAGGACGACGAGATGGTGCTGACAAAGGCACTGGTGGAGCGCGGATTTTCATTTCCGCCTTCGGACTTCTTTCGGGAGATTCTGAAGACGTATGGACTCCAACCCCACAACATATCTCCGAATAGCGTGCTCGCCATCAGCAACCACGTCGCTCTCTGCGAAGGCCACCTCCGGGTTACTCCAGAGCTTCCCCTCTTCCAATACTATTTTTCTGTCAAGAAGGAGAAGATCCGCCAGACTTCCGAATTGGCGACTTGCGGTTCCGTCACCTTCATAATCCGCCCGGGCCGCGTCTACCCCCCCACCGACCGTCACGAATCCGCGAGGTACTGGTCCGGGGGTTTCTTCTACTTGAAGGACGTCTCCGACCCCGCGAGCGACAGGAAGCTGCCATCTTTCAAGAACTGCCCCGCCACGGAGCTTCCATCATGGACGCACTGCCCCCACTTCTCCGACTCACCACAGCTGACCCGCGCTGTCAGGCGGATCTGCAAGCTCACGGAGGAGGGGCTGACGGGAAAGGACTTAACCCTTTCCTGGTTCACAAAGCGGATCCAGCCGCTGCAACACAGGGATCGCCTGATGTTTGAATACACAGGGCGCGACGATCCAATGCGCGCCACCAAGGACAATCTCTCCGCCGACGCCATCGACAAAAGGATCCGGGTCCTTATCAAAATCCCACGTGAACTCCACGTTCACGTATGCAACAAAGACATCCACACGGAGGGATCCGGAACCGCGGTACATCGTCTTGACTTTGGTTCATTGTTTTTCTTCAAACTTTTTTGTCCAAGTGTTAACTTTGCATTTAGCTCGAGGCGCTTGAGGAAAGTGAACTCAGAACTCTCCTCCGAGTCCCGTCCGCCGGCAACGCGGATCCGGAAGCCGCATCAGAGGCGGAAGCTCCTGAAGCTCCACGTCCTGCGAAGAGGAAGAAGCCAGCCCCTTCCAGCCCTTATGCGAAACGCCCTCGCGAGACGCTCAGCATTGCGGCTACCCGGAAAGCTGAGGCGGAAAAGAAGCGCCTCTCGCTGATTAATACCAGCAACAAAGGGCAGCCTGCCATCCAGCATTTCTTCAAGCCTTCCGGGTAAGCGTCTACTTCTGAGACCCAAGTTCTGGTTTAACGCTCAAACTCGTACTTATGCTTTTATGTCGTTTCTGAAGTTCCGGAAGCCAGCCTCCCAAGGCCCCAAGGGTCCCCAAGAAGAAGGCCAGACCATCTCCGGCTTCTTTTCCTATCACTCCTGAGGTGGAAGTTCCGCCCAAGGCTTCATCTGCCAGCAAGCCGGATCCAAAGGATATCATCGACATCGATGACCTTCCTGAAGATCCCGTTCATCATGGCGATTCCACCAAGGGGACCTCGTCACCAATTCCTCCGCCAGATCAGCCAAGCTCCGCCTTCGCGGGGCCCACTGAAGGAGAACAGGAGCAGAAGGCTAAGCTCCTCCAAGTTACCAACGCGATCCGAGTCAACCTCCAACCAACTCCGTCCCTCCAAAAACTTACCCTTGCAGAACGTCACGCGGAAGTTTCCGCCATGCTGAACAAGGTATGGGGAAAACCGGACGAGGAGGTGAGTCAACTCGCCGAGCTGGAGAGCAACTTGAAGGATTTTTTCGCCAAGCACAAGGAAGTGCGGCAGGTAATACTAGCCCCCAAGCATTGGGTGATATAGTTCCGTGCAACGTGTATTATCCGATGCTTTCCCAGAATGTACTTTAGACGGAATTTTTTTTTTAAAATTTTTTATACCTACTGAATTCCTCGCTAGCCCCCAGGATTTTTAAATATCCGGCTGACTCCCTACTGCTTCACAGACCACACAGAAATTGCACGAAGATCTGCGCATTCACGTGCTAGAGCAGATCACGGAGATCGAGGGGCTGCGCCAGAACGCGGAAAACAGCCAAAAGGCTATCCAGCTGCTTGAGACCCGCCTTAAAGGTACGAGATCCGGGTCTTCATTTTTTGTACTGTCATAGTTCAGGATGCATAATGTGTGCAACTTTCTACCTTCAGAAGAATCTGTCAAGCACTCCTCGTTTGATGAGCTTTCCGCCAAAGTCAAGGTGCTTGAAGCGGAAAACGAGTCCCTCAAAGCCTTCATCCAAGAATCCTCAAGCAAGGAGACTGAGGCGAGGAAAGAGCTCTCCGAGAAGCATGCCCGCGACCTGGCGGAGCTGAATGAAAAACTGGAGAGAAGCCAGGGCCGCGTGATTTCCACAATTGCCAAGAACAAAGTTCTGGAAGCGGAGGCGGAAGCCATTGACAAACTTATCTTCCGTAAGCATTTTTCCGTATCGTTGCTCCGACTAACTTGTATGGGTCCTCTCTAGCGGAACTGAATCTCTTTCTTCCACAGCAAGCCTTGGCTTTGAATGGTCAAAAGAGTCAAACCTTACGAGGACGGAGGCATACGATGAAGCGCGGATATCAATTGACGCGTTATTTGAAGCCTGTCGCGGAATCGCCGCAGCTCTGTCTCTGAAGAAGGCCAAAACCACAGTCATCGATACGATGACCAAACTTATGAAGCTGGTGCCGGATTTCATCAAGGACTGGCAAGAGTCTTCAGCACGCGGAGTCGCCTCCCTAATCCTGGCCACCTGCAAGGCCCACTTCCCCTCGCTCAACCTGGCGAATGTTGCACGCGGAGCCCCCAAGGGTTCCGATATGGATGCCCTCCTCGCGGAAACCGAAGGCTATGAACAGCTGTTTGTCAGGCGAGTGGATCACTCGTTCTGGTATAACAAGCACGATCTGCCCGAAGGATTTTCCGATGCAGAGGAAGAAGCGGGTGAGCCGGAATATTACGGGGAAGGATCCGGGTCCAGCGGCGAGCATTCCAAAGGAAACTCTGGTGACGACTCCGAAGCCGAATCTGGTGATAGCGTCGATGGCTCCTCCTACCAGCAATCAGAAGAGGAGGACTCCGAGTAGAGTTCCTGTTTTAAACAATGAAACAAGTTGCATCATTTTGGCCCCAGAGTGGGTTTGTAATAAGACTTAAATTATTAAATAGCTAGGAACGAAACGATTATGCATGGGGCGGAAACACTTATCCTGCTATCCGTTAATGTTATGTGCATGTTTCGTTTTATGTCGGAAAGCAAGTGCTGGCTTCATTGTTTTCCGGCTTACTCGCTTGACCTTCCGCGAGCCGGAAGACCTTAGCCGGAAACGCTCGCCAGCGGCGACGAAGCCCAATGGCAGTCCGTCAATAACCGCGGAAACAAGCCCCCAGGCATAGGTGCCGGAAATCGCTACTAGGAATTCACAAGTTCGCAACAGATAACAACTTAATCAGAAAACTTAAGCTTACGTCCTAAAGGACGGTTTTGGAAATCACAACTTTCATACACGCCTAGGCGGAAATATCCAGCTCTGCGGTTTTAGTCGGAAAAAAAAACATACACGATCTAAAATGAACAAGTAAAGGAGGTAAAAGACTCAAAGAGTGAACCACAAGCTTTATTTCATTGATCATGTATAACTATTACAGAGTTTATAACTCGGAAAATGTATGCTAAGTGTAGAAAGGACGTAGCTGTGCAATGTTCCAAGGGCGTTCTGTCTTATCGTAGATATCATCCGGATCCTCACGCTTGCGTTTCCGGTGCCAATTAGCAGGTCTGTCCCTCAGCTCACGGAAATCAACAAGGTAATACGACCCGTTATGAAGCACTTTGCTAACGACGAAGGGTCCTTCCCATGGAGATTGCAGCTTATGGTCTTTCACCTGTCGAAGGCGGAGAACCAGGTCTCCTGCCATGAAGGAGCGTTTCCGAACTCGACGACTGTGATAGCGTCGGAGCTTCTGCTGGTAAATGGCGGAGCGCTGATCAGCTAGGTTCCGAGCTTCCTCGATCAGGTCCACAGATAGCTGTCTGGCCTCGTCAGCTGTTTCTTCATTGTAGGCGGAAACCCGCGGTGAATCGTGGATGATGTCGGAGGGAAGCACGGCTTCGGATCCATATACCAGGAAAAAAGGGGTAAACCCTGTTGATCTATTAGGGGTAGTTCGTAAACTCCACAGAACAGCTTCCAACTCATCAGCCCAAGCTCCAGCTGCTCGTCGCAGTGGTCCTTCAAGGCGTGGTTTAATTCCTGACAATATTAGGCCGTTAGCCCTTTCAACCTGACCATTGGACTGTGGATGAGCCACAGATGCGAGGTCCAGTCGTATCCCCATTGTTTCACAATAATCCCTCAATTCTCCTTGAGCGAAGTTCGTGCCATTATCTGTGATTATGCTGTGTGGGATGCCGAATCTCATCACGAGGCTGCAGACGAATTTTAGTGCCGTAGCACCATTGGCTTTTCTCACTGGCTTAGCCTCGATCCATTTGCTGAACTTGTCAACAGCGACCAGGAGGTACTCAAAACCGCCAGGAGATGATCTTTTTAACTTACCAACCATATCGAGCCCCCAGACCGCAAATGGCCAGGTGATAGGTATGGTCTTCAGCTCTTGGGCTGGAGCGTTTGGTTGAGTAGCGTAATACTGACAACCTCGGCAGGTCTTAACTATTTTATCAGCGTCTTCTTTAGCTGTAAGCCAATAGAAACCTAACCGAAAAGCTTTTGCAACGAGTGATCTGGGAGCGGCATGATGCCCGCAATCCCCTGCGTGGATCTCTCTAAGGATTTCAATGCCATCTTGATTGGAGACGCATTTAAGAAATACCCCTGCTGCACTCCGTTTGTAGAGCTGTCCATCAACCATTGTGTAGGTTCTTGCTCGTCTGACGATCTGTCGAGCGAGGACCTCGTCCTCTGGCAACTTCTGATCGATGAGGTAGTCCAGGAAAGGCTGTGTCCAAGCCGGAATGATAGCCATCACTTCCCTAGCCGGAGACACTGCCACCTCTGGGTTTTCCGGGTTAGCGCCCTTAACTGAGGGTATCCGGAGATGCTCCAGGAAAATGCCAGGCGGAATTTGTTTCCTGCCGGATCCGAGCTTGGATAGCATGTCTGCCGCTGTGTTATTGTCTCTCCTGACGTACTTGACTTCGTATCCGAGGAAGCACTTGGCGATCTCGTCAACTTCGTCTCTGTAGGCCGCCATGACGGAATTTCTGGCGTTCCAGGTTCCGGCTACTTGTTGTGCCACCAGGTCGGAATCTCCACAGCATATGATGTGCTTGATCCCAATTTCCTTAGCGATGCGCAGACCGTGTAGTAGAGCCTCATATTCCGCCATGTTGTTAGTAGCTTCGAAGTGGATCTGCAGAACATACTGCAGTTCTTCTCTGGTAGGGGACTTTAGGGTGACTCCGGCTCCTGAGCCTTGATGCTGCTTGGATCCATCGAAGTGCATGACCCATGTTTCTGGTTCCGGCTCCAGACTTGCATCCGGAGCTTCTGTCCAATCTGCGACGAAATCTGCCAAGACTTGGGATTTAACCGCAGTCCTGGGCTTGTAAGCGATGTCGAAGGCGGATAGTTCGATGCCCCATTTAGCCGTACGTCCTGTTGCGTCAGCGTTGTTGATAATTGTTGACAGCGGAGCCTTGCTCACGACTGTTACTGGATGCTCTTGGAAGTAATGCCTCAGCTTCCGGCTGCCTAGGAACACGCCATAAGCTAGCTTCTGAAAGTGAGGATATCTCTGTTTTGATTCCGTCAGCACCTCGCTAATGTAGTAGACAGGTCTCTGGACGTCATATTCATGACCTTCTTCCTTTCGCTCCACCACGATGACGAGGCTGATGACTTTGTTGGTAGCTGCCAGATAAAGGAGCATTGGCTCTGACTCTGCTGGAGCTGCCAAGATAGGTGGGGAGGTAAGTATTTCCTTCAACCCTCGAAGAGCTGCGTCAGCTGCGTCGTCCCAGACAAATTTGTCTATTTTCTTCAGCAGCTTGTACAGAGGTAGCGCCTTCTCGCCAAGACGGCTAACAAACCTACTGATTGCTGCGACGCAACCAGTTAGTCGTTGCACATCTTTGAGACAAGTTGGCCGTTTGATGCACAGGATTGCCTTGATCTTTTCCGGGTTAACCTCAATGCCTCTGTGAGAGACTATGAAGCCAAGGAGTTTTCCGGCTGGCACGCCAAAAATGCACTTCAGCGGGTTCAACATCATCTTGTACCTGCGGAGGTTGTCGAAGGTTTCTGCGAGGTCGCTGATCAAGTCGGAACCTTTCCGGGTCATGACCGCGATGTCGTCGACGTAGGCGTGCACGTTCCGGCCGATTTGGTCCTTCAGGCACCGCTGCATCGTGCGTTGGTAAGTAGCACCTGCGTTTTTCAAACCAAAAGGCATAGTAACATAGCAGTAAGTACCAAACGGGGTAATGAATGAAGTCGCCTTTTGGTCGGATTCCTTCATCCGGATCTGATGATACCCGGAATACGCATCAAGAAAACACAGAAGTTCCGCCCCCGCCGTCGAATCAATGACTTGGTCAATGCGCGGCAAGGGGAACGGATCCTTCGGGCAATGTTTGTTCAAGCCAGAGTAATCGATGCACATTCTTAGTATTTCAGTGTTCTTTTTGGGTACAAGGACGGGATTCGCGACCCAATCGGTATGGATAACTTCTATTACAAAACCTGCTTCTAGTAACTTTGCTAGTTCCATTCCTATGGCGCGGCGCTTCTTATCTCCAAAGCGTCGCATAGCTTGCTTCACTGGTTTGGCCCCTGGATTTATGTTGAGGTAGTGCTCGGCGAGTTCCCTAGGTACTCCGGACATGTCAGAAGGTTGCCATGCGAAGATATCCATGTTAGCGCGGAGGAACTCGACGAGCGCGCTTTCCTATTTGGGGTCCATGTTGGCTCCGACTGAAACCTGCTTGGAAGAGTCACCTGGGATGAGGTCATGCTTCTTGGTTTCTATCGCGGGCTTGAAGGAGGTTTTCTGCTCGGAGATCTGCTTCTTGGTGGTCTGCATCTCAGTCGGATCCACCGCGGCTCTGTAGCCTTTCAGCTCTTCTCCGGATATCACAGACTCTGCGAAGGCGGCTTCGCCTAACTCGCACTCATGAGCCTTTTTGTAGTCTCCGGATACGGTAATCATACCTTTAGGACCCGGAATCTTGAGCTTGTTGTAGATGTAGCACGCTCTTGCGTGGAACTTGTGGTAGGTGGGCCTGCCAAAGATGACGTGGTAGGAGCTCTTGAAGGGCACAACTTCAAACGTGATCTTCTCTTCGCGGAAATTATGAACATCGCCAAAGGCCACGGGAAGTGTGATGCTACCGAGGGAGTTCGCCTTCTTACCCGGAACCACACCATGAAACTCAGTGGTGCTGTGCTTGAGCTGTTCCTTGGTGAGGTTCATCCGCTCTAGAGTCTCCAGGTACATGATGTTCAAGCTAGCTCCGCCATCCATGAGGCACTTGGAGAAGTCATACCCATCTATGCGGGGACTTACAACCAAGGCGTAGCATTCCTTTGGCACGATTGCGGGGTGATCCTTCCGATCAAATGTGCACGGGATTTCCGACCACCTGACGAACTGCGGCACAGCCGGAACTATGGCGTTCAGGATCCGGGTAGCTGACTTGGAGGCGCGTACTGTTGGAGTTCCGAGGAAAGTGTGGTAAGCCCCCACGCTCTTTTTGTCGAATGGATTGGATTTACCTGCGGCTCCTGCCTTGGGATCCGGCGAGTTATCATCCTCATCCATCGCCTCGGAACTATCGTCCTCTTTGTCCTTGTTCTTGCCCTTGCCACCCTTGCCGCGTGGGCGGTGCTTCCGGGCGCGCTTGTATCCTGCCTCCGGGTCGTTCTTTAGATCATTGACCCACTTGCAATTGCGGTTGGTGTGAGTGGACTTTCCCGTAGCCGGATCCAGATGGGCCAGGCAGGGCATGTCTCTGTATTCCTCGTAGGTTTGCGGGGCGCGGGATCCACCAGCAGTGACCTCGGAGGTATGCTGCTGACCCCTGCCGGCTCCGCCTCCGCGTCCGCGTCCTCTGCCGCCTCCTGAACCTCCGCGTTGAAACGCCATGGCGATCATCTCGGACCCGCCACTCTTCTGGTCATCAGGGTTCTTGCGCTTATGGCTGCTGCTGCTACCGTTGTCACGGTTCTTCTTTTGCTGATGCAGGGGGATTGCTGTGGCTGCGAGGTCACCGCCTGCGTCGTCATCGGCGGCAGTGTGATCGCTGGCGATGGTGATCATGTCGTCCAACGTCAATTGATTTGCATTGACCATGCAAGTTAGCTTGTGCCGTAGCAATCCTCCTCGCTGCAAGCCCCCAATGAAGGCGTGCATTGCTGTGCGGTTGTCAATGTTCTCGCACTCGTTTCTGCATGCCAACCATCGGGTGAGGAAATTCCTCGATGTTTCGCCCTTCTTCTGGATGCATGCCTGTAGGTCGCTTGTTGTGGCAGGTCTCTTGTAGGTGCCCCTGAAGTGTTTCTCGAAAGCGTTCTTCAGGTCGAACCAGCAAAAGATGGAATTCTTTTCGAGGTCGCTTAGCCAGATCCGGGCTGGACCTACAAGGTACAACTAAAGCATGCGGCAGGCGATGTTAGGGGTTCCTCCGGCGAAGGTTACAGCATTGTAGTAATCCTCAATCCAGGTATCCGGCCTTTCGGTGCCATCATAATGCTTTAGATTTCCAGGTAGCTTGAGGTTCATCCTTGGCTTTGGTTCCTCTCGAATCATCCTGCCAAAGCACTTCGGACCAATGTAGTCGGTTCTGTATTCGTTGAGGCGATCCCGTGCGTCGCGTGAGCCGTGGCGAGGAGACTTTGAGCGAGAGCGAGATCTTCGACCGTTGCCTCCGCCTCCACCTCCGCCTCCACCGCTAGGTGGTGGTGAGGGAGACCTGCGAGGTGGGCGATGCGATCTCTTGCTTCCGCCTTCTGACTCTCCTCGGCCTTCCTGGTGCTGGCTCCGGCTCCTGTGGCTGCCTTCGCCCTGGCGTTGGCTGCCCTGGTCGTTCCGGTACGGTTCCGGGTCACGGCTCCGACGAGGCTCTGGGTCATGGCTCCGACGAGGTTCTGGACCACGGTCCTCATCCCGACTCCTCCTGGGCTCGGGCTCATGAACATTGTTCTGGTTCCGACGAGGTTCCGACGAGCGCTCCCTGTTTCTGTTTCTTGGCAGCACGTTGTCGCGGATAACAATCCAGCCATGCCCTGGGGGCCTGGTGTTTCCGGCTGGACTACGGCGGCGAGGGGGTCGTGGGTAACCGTTGGGTGGAGGAGAGGGGTTGCGGTATTTATCTCGTCCAGAGTACATCGCATCCTTTCCCTTTCTTGGGTCTGACGGTGGCGTCTTTGACGGTACGGGGATCGGATTTGGGTGTTCCCTGGCTTTCCTTCTGCGCTCCGAGGATCCGGTGTGTGATTCATCATCGGGTTGCCGATCAGCGCGGGCGTCCTTCTGCGCGGTAGATATACAGTTATCCGGATTGGATTCCAACCTGCGCGAAGTATCCGCCTTGCTTTGCTGCTGCATTGCTGAAGCGACGAGAGTGCGAAGATAGTTGATATCAACCTCTTCGTCCTTCTTCTGCAGTAGTTCCGCAGCTTTTAGCATGTTGTCCTTTGGGGTTTCGAGCGGCTGGTGCTCTGCGGGCGTGTTGAAGGGTATCCTGCGAGGCGGAATTGCTTCTCTAACAATTCGATCGGCCTCCGCCTGTGCATAGATCATCTTTACTTCCCACTCAGCCCTCATGCTCTTGACTTGCTCGAGTGTGGCAGCAATCTCGCGGTCCTGTCTGTCGAAGTTTTCCGCCCAGGCTGCATGATCTGCCCTCCCTACCTTTAACGCAGCTTCGGTATCGGCGAGCTTCTTGGCTGTGGCCAGCATCTCCTTTCTGGTGGTTTCTAGAGCCTCCAGATCTGCGGCGTCGCCCGGGGTTATAGGTGTGTTAAGAACTGCTCGCGCGGCCACCTCCTCTGCTGACAGGATTTCCTCCGAGGAAGAATCCCTTTGGGGTCGTACCCGAGACATTGGAGATCCTTGTTGGGATGGTTGAGGGTCAGATTGGCTGGTTGGTTCTTCAGATCCAGTTTGTCCCTGCGCTGCTATCGTTGCGAGAACCTGCTTAGGCTGGGCGGAGTCGACTTCAGGCTGATCACTGTATCCGTATTCCCTTATCTTGCGAACGAAGTCATCAGACTCCATGGAGGGGGTATCTCCGGAAATTGGGCTCAGGTTGCCCAAAATCGACTCTTCAACCGGAGTCTCGCTCTCTCCGACCAGCTCAGCCTGATCCGGATCCGCGTTGTGTTCCGGTGCCTCTTCCTGCTCAGGACCAGCTCCGTCTTCTTGAGGGGCGGTTCCGGCGGTATGGGCCAAGAAGTGTACGAAGTGGCACCTCTGCTTTTCTAACACCTGGGAGACCCAGGCGGATCTGCATTGGTCTTCCACCTTTGTTTCCTGCTCAGGGGCGGATTGGGTGGGCTTTGAAATTTCCAGATCCAAGGCGGAATCTTCCTTGGGAAGCTCCTGCGTCTTAGATCGGATCTTCGCGACAGCGTCCAGCTCTGCGGCGGTCGCGTCTGCGTTACTCACCAGTGGGTTTCCGTCGGAATCGACGGTTTCCCCGATGAAGATGTGTATGCCGCCAATTGGGACGATGGAGAGCTTGACGGGGTTTGTCCTAGCCGGAATCCAGCACTCATCCGGAGGGACGATCGGCAGATTCCCGGCGTAAAGGACGCGTCCCACAGCGATGGTGTCGTCGTAGCTTCCCATGGCGGAACCCTCCCGGTTCCGGCCTCCAGACGCCACAGGCCCCACGGTGGGCGCCAACTGTCGTTGCCTAATCGACGGTACCCCGGAGGAGGGATCCTCACGAGGGGGAGAAGAAGTAGGGGCCATAGGGCGGAGTGCTCTCGGGACGGTGGTACGCGAGTTACCCAGCTTCGGAACACCTGCACGATGACAGGGCCTACTGCTGCTTGTCTGGAATTATCTGGGCGCTTTCGCGTTGTTACAATGAGTTGTGGTTGTGCCTCTAGGGCTCCCGGGATCCAGCTTATAAAGGCGCACGGATCTAGGGTTTACATGGAGAGTCCTAGCCGGATTACAGATTGCCTAGCTACGGTACAATATCTTGCCGTGCACGTCACGGATCCGCCTTCCACACACGTCGTACTGGATCCGGGTTACTCCTATGTCGGTACGGATCCGGCTTACTGATCCTGGGCTGGACTTCTTCCTTCATGATCAACAACAACTGGGCCGCCCGATGGGCCACATGCCTCATCACCGTCTGTGGGCCACCCGGGCTTGCCGGATCTAGGCACTGTCGATGGTACACCCATGAAGTATACCCACAACAACGACAACAACAAAAGAGAAAGAACAAAGAAAAAGCAGGGACATGATGGTCTACTTGACCTCCGGCTTTGCAGAACTAGGGGAAGGAGTTGGTTTATATCTGAGGAAGGAGAGGATTTTCTTCGAGCTCGGCTTGGCAGCCTTAATCAAGGATTGCCACCTCTTTGTCTCCATCTTCTTCACATCACCAACCTTCGCCCAGTCGATGCTCTGTTGGCTCTCGGCAACCAAAGCTATGGTGCCTTCAACGCCAATCTTAAGATTTTCCTGCCGAAGAGCTAGCCCAAGATCCTCCTTCGGAATAAAGCACTTGGTAAGCGCAGTGAAGGTGTCAGGCTGTTCTGTCTTCGGGAAGAAATAGGGAAAATGCCGTGAAAATGCCGCCTTGGCATCAGAGATACTCTGGCGCACTTCATCCCCGTAAATTTCGAGGAGAGAAAGGGCGTCGAGGAGACGGTCATCATCGGGCTTTTCAAGTTCAAACTCCTGGCTCATCTTCCCTGTTGAAGCAAATTCCGGGTTATGAACAAGTATACGTAAAAATTAAAGTTGGAGACAACTCAAGAAAAGTGACTGGCACTTACTGACAAAGCGTCGATTCTGCGACTCCAAGCGGGCGGCGATATCACTCTCACGAGCGAGCTGTTGGGCTGTGTGCTCGCTTAAGGCATTTTCAGCGTCATGGAGTCTCTTTCGAAGACTCTCAACCGAGGCAGCGTCTAGTTCAGCCTTCTCACGAGCTTTTTCGCTCTCCGCCAGCTTGAGAGCAAGATCTCCGGCACGCTTATTAGCTATGGCGAGAGCCTCTGGCAAAAGACAATGGCAAATGTCACGACAAAATAGCAAAGGAAAATTTGTTCGAGAAGGAAGAGATAAGAGGAGTACCTTTCAAACTATTCGCATGGATGCGGTACCCAACAAATTGAGTACCAAGACGAATAAATTCTTGCATCAGAGGCTAAGAAAAAGAAAAGGGGTAAGAAAGCCAGAAAAAAGAAAAGTTCGACAGTAATAAAAATGAGTGGTAAGGGTCCTTACATCATCCATAGAAGGAGTCGACGAACTCCCAGTCAGGAGGTTTGATCCTTCGCCAAGTTCAACTCTCGCTCTCTTCGGCGAAGGGGCACGGGGGCTGCCGGGAGGAGTCAAGTTCCCTATATCCCGCTGAGGAGGCGAGTTTTCTTCGGGAGCAGGGCGAGTCTCGGAAAGCACCAAGGTATGTGATGTGCTCGTAGGAGCAATCACATTAACAATGGGGTATTCTTCTTCGTCGCCACTATGCATCAAAAATAGTATGAGAATACTCAAAATAGCAATATAGTAAATACAAAAAACGACAGAGACTTACGAGCTAACGAGGGCATCATCGTAAGGGTTGAAGGCTTTCCCCTCTTCTTCGGGTGATGTCTCCTCAATAGGAGATTTACCCGCTTTGGAGGTGCCAGAGTCTGCGATCTCATCCCTTTCCCTCTTATTATTCGGGGAAGCAGCAGAAGGACGAGAACGCGTCAACTCGGAAGCCTCAGATTCGATTTCTCTTTCAGAGGAAGCCGCGGATTTGTGAGAACCCGCAACTTCACTCTCAGGGCGAGAAGTGCCCTGGTTATCATCGGTAACGACGGCTTGTTGCTCGACTTCCCCGCCTTCAGGAAGGGGAGGGAGAGATGATGTAACTTGATGGTTCTACTAGGCAAAAAGGTATGTCGATGATAAGGTACACCAATGAAATCAGCAAAACAGTAGTCGACAATGTTGAACTTCGGGAGAACAAAGATAGTTTACCTTGGGGAGGGCGTTGGCACAGCTATACGGCTCCACGCGACACGAGGTCGGAATGGCGTCCTTCTTGCTCAGCAACGAAATATTTCGGACGAGCTTTTCCTGATCTTTTACTGAAAGATCCTTCGAGAGGCGGTCCACGTCTTTGTCGGCAGCATACATCCAGAGGGGGTTCTTGCGAGCCTGCAGAGGCTGCACCCTGATCCTAAGGAAATACGCCGTAATTTGAATACCCGATAGCTCCTTGCCGCGGGTATTCTGGAGTTCGTGGATACGTGTCATCAGCGCCTCTGTCGCCGTTTTTCTTCTTCGGTGGCCTCTGCGTCCCAGGATCGGCGGCGGAGAATTTTGGCGCTACCGTCAAAGGGAGCGATGTTATATTCCATCGAGTCGGGACATTCCTCGCGGACGTATAACCATCTTTTGCGCCACCCTTGGATGGAGTCGGGGAATTTGATGTCGAAATATTCAACATCAGGGCGGACGCAAATAACAACACCACCTATGTTGTAAGCGATGTTGTGGGAGCCATTACGGCGGAGGCAGAAGATGCACTTCCACAAAGCCCAATTAGGTTGGACCCCGAGGAAGCACTCGCAAAGGGTGATGAAAATAGAAACATGGAGGATGGAATTGGGAGTCAGCTGATGAAGCTGCAACCCGTACACGAAAAGTAGTCCACGGAGAAAATCATGGATGGGAGCAGAGAGGCCGCGAATGAGATGGTCAACAAAGCTAACCCGATATTCCATAGGGGGTGTCGGGTAGCTCTCCTCGCTGGGGAAGCGCAGCGCATCCTTCTTCGTCAGACCAAGCTTCTTCATCAGATTGACGTCTTGGTTTGAAATCTTGGATCTCTCCCACTCCGAAGCTCCCAGATCTTGCGCCGCCATATTCACTTCGGGCGTGCTGTGTCTTGTGAGTCTTGACCGTGGTGGCATCAACAATGGTGTTGGAGGAAGTAGGGCAGTGCATGAGCGCTGGAGTTTTGTGGTTGCAGTGGAGATTTGGACAGAGAGGATATGAGCGCAGCACGGTGAAGAGGATTGAAGGAGGAAGAAGACGAGTACTTATAGCAAGTTAGCCGAAGCGCCGCACCGTTGGATGGTATGAGAATGGGCTTGATGCTTTACACGTGGCTCAAGGGGTAAAAACGTATTTTCACTGTGAAGGAACTGGACAGGCGCTAGAGCGCGCGTGCCAGAAAAAGCGGAGGACGTGTGTCCCCCACTTGCGTAACGTGTCAAAGTGCCATAGACATTGGGTCCACAGGTCAGTGACAGGACAGAACTCGCGTTTTCCCGATACAGTGGTCGTGGCTATCATCAGCACTGATGTCACTTTACAAAGGAAAAATCTCGGCTGTGGGTATATGAAGATTGGCGACAGTAAAGGAACAATGATAATCTCGAGAGCTTTTGACCAAACACAAGTTTTTGTTCAAATGCTCGGGGGCTACTTTTTTAAGAGTTTTTATCAAGAATATCGACAAGGAAACTTCAGGCAGCACAAAAAAGAAAAAAGATGAGAGCCTATGATCAAATACAAAGCATTTGTTCAAATGCTCGTGGGCTACTCTTATCAGAAGTATTGTTTATACTTCTGATAAGAGATAAACGCAGACAATAAAATATAGAGTTCTTCAGTAATGCAGGTTGAGCCTATAGCCAAGTATAAATACTCGACTGTAGCCTCGGGGGCTACTCCCATCGGGAGCGCTAGTTGCGCACCCGATAAAGGTGGAAGAACTCGAGAAGGGGACAATATAGCGGCAAAGATGTTAAAACGGTGAGCCTACAACCAAGTACAAGCACTTGGCTGTAGCCTCGGGGGCTACTCCCATCGGGAACGCTATTCGCGTGCCCGATGAATTTAGAAACAGCATGATGAGCATATTTCGAGTTACATAAATAACTCTTCATATACTCCCATCGGGAGAACAAGATAAAAATATACAAGTCATCCGATGACTCGAATAAATGTGCTATTCCATCAGCCGAAAAAGGCACTCGACAATATATTCTCAGAGTGCCTCAGTCGCGAATAATCTCTGAATGCCGCAAAACTTTGCGAAGGTAAGTCCCCGGATCTGTCCTGTGTGGCGTGGCACCGCCTCTGACGGCGTTTTGCTAGTTTTTCCGTATCAACAAATACGAAGAAAAATCCTAACAGACGCGTTAGGTACCCGATAAAACATGACTGGAACTCGGCATATGGTAAGACCTTAAGCAGCACATGTCGAGTTACGCCAGTATCCCGAGATCATGTCCAGGGACGTGATTTTGAAGTAGGTTTTTGCGGATTGCCACAAGAGCAGTTAACTAGTACCTGATCCGTCAGATGAACTAGCCCCAATTACCATTATCCCTGTACAATATACGACTGTTTTACTAAGGGTTATGTGTTAACTCGAAGAAGTTATATGATAATTGTAAAGTTGGAGATTTTCCCTGATTCTCCGATTCAAGCAAAATCTCGGGGGCTACTGACATAGGCATTCCTGATGGGCCTGCCGAAGATGGTACCCGGGGTTTACTAAAGGCCCACGAGTCGAAGAATATGAAGCTCGGAAGCCCAATTAGTTGTTGTTAAGGAAAGATAGAATTGTATTAGGAATAAAGAGATTTGTAACTTTACGGGTTGAACTCAAAAAGTCTCCCGGAATCTATAAACTTGTGTAATACGAAACCCTTGGCTCCGCCTCCTATATAAGGGGGAGTCAAGGGACGAAGAGAGGATTGAATCATTATCAACACAACCCTAGTTTTCATAGCAGTCGAGTACTTTTCCGGCTGAAACCCTCGAGATCTACTTGCCCTCTACTTCCAACAAAACCCTAGTCTACAACTTGTAGGCATTGAAAAGTTAATCCCTTGTCACCCTGTCACCCCAGCTCCGCCAATCACTTCCAACCCTGCTCCCCAACCATCTCCGCCTAAGGCTCAACCTTCCCCCAATCCTGTTGCCGATGCTCAAGTGGAAATTATCCCAGTGAGCAGCGAGAAAGGAGGCGGAAGAAGCTCCGCTGCAAAGCGACCTGCTCCGGAAGAGCCCCAAGGCCAAGGTCCAGAGGATGCGGAAGTGAACTCTTCCGATAAGGCTGAAGCTACGGCTAAGTATGCCGTCGGATTTCCGAATAATTTTGGTGATCCCTCTGACCTTTTCTCCACTCCGAAGACGTACTCCCACAAGTTCTTCAACAAGCTCACGGAGATAGAGAAATGGGAGCTCGAGCAAGACCTGCTGAACTCCATGCTAAACAATGCATGGGGTAAAGCTGATATTGAATCTTCCGAGATTCAAAATCACAAGAAAGAGATCAGCGAGTTCTTCGACCAACTGCTTATCAAGCGCAAGGTACTGATATGCCCAATAGCCCCCAAGTGTCTAGGCGGAAACTAGTAATAGTTAGCACCTTGATACTTTTGAGTAAACTATAGACTGAGAAATTTTTAAAGTGTCGTGGTAGCCCCCAAACGTCATGGCGGAAAATTTCCGGAAATGATGCTTCAAAAATATCTACACTTAACTATGAGTAATCGGACCTTATCCTTATTTTGCACCGCCACAGGAACAACAAGCGCTGCACTATGAGCTCCATAAGAACATATCTCTCATGCGCCGCGTGACCCTTGGACAGGCGGATCAAATTCATGATGCCAAGGAGAAGATTGCGGAGCTGGAGAAGCTGCTGGCGGAAGCCCAAGGTATGTTTCCAACCAATTTGCAATTATTCCAGATTTACGAATTTGAACTGACTTTGTTTATTTGAACATGTGCATCAACTGTGTCTGGCCACTACTTCCTCAGAACTCGAGGCCCTGCGCTCCGCTCACAAAGACCTGGAGTCTAAACGAAGGAGGCGGAGAAAAAACGAGAGCTTGCTGAGAAGCAACTAGCCGAGAAGAATTCTGAGTTCATCCGTGAGAAGGCTGATCTGGTAGAGAAAAGGAGAAAAGACAACAACACCTTGAAAAAACTTCAAGAAGATGTCCAGCACCTCCGGACCTATATGAGGACAGCGGAGCAAGGTTGGGACCTGCTCAACGCCGACATCATGGGTAAGTAGGCGGAACTCTCAACCACATCAATGCTCCGTGCCTTTCAACGATGTCTAACCCTGTTCAAAATTTTGATTTTTATAAAGCCACTTGGATATGACGAAGCTCGGCACGAATTGTTTCCGCGTGACGATCTGATCCAGCTTGCCGGAGACGATTGCAATGACTTGATCTCAGCTTGCCGCAAGATCTGCCATAACTTGGCGATCAAGGATAGCCGAACCTGCGTTGTCCGCAAGCTGATCCAGAGGATGGATCTTCTGTCGAAGCTGGTGGTCAATCTCCAAGCTTCTTCAGCTCGAGGTGCATCTCAAATGTCCTTGGCCATGTGCCTAGCGCATGCTCCGACTCTCGACATCGACATAGCCACTACTAGCATTCCTCCGGATGCAGATGCGAATGCTCTTCTAGATGCTTGCAGTGGCTATGATACTAGGATCTCTTGGCGCATTCGCCATGAGAAATTCTACGACAAGGTCGTGCTTCCTGCTGATGAGCCTCTCGAGGCGGAGCTGGAGAAAGAGCGTGAGGCGGAGGCCAGACCATCCGGATCTGACGAATTTACCTGGACTAGCTCCAAAGAAGCTGAAAAGAATAAGTCCAAGGGCAATGATACAAGTGCCTCTTCTCCGATGAAGCAAGCTGAAGATAGTGACGACGAAGTAGTTTCTTCTCCGGTTAAGGAAGCTGAGAAAGACAAACTAGAAGCTGACGATGAAGCTCGCTCTTCTCCGGCCAAGGAGAAGTAAAAGACTTGTTCCTGTGGAAAAAAACAATGCATCATTTTGGCCCCATCGAGGGTTTGTAATATAACTTAAATATTCTTAAGTAGCTAGGGCGAAACAAGCGCATGGGAGGAAAAAACTTATATCCATTTAATATTATATGCGTGTTTCGTTATTTGAAAGTAAGTGCTAGTTTCTAAGTTTTCCGGCTTGCTCACTTGACCTTCTACGAGCCGGAAGACCTTTAGCCGGAAATGCTCGCCGTTGGCGACGAAGCCCAATGGCAATCCGTCAATAACTGCGGAAACAAGCCCCCAGCCAAGGTGCCGAAAGTCGCTACGAGGAATCCATAAGTTCGCAACGAAAAATTCATCCACCAGAAAACTTAAGCTTACGTTCTACAGGACGATTTTGAAAATCACAACTGTTATACATGCCTAGGCGGAAACATCTAGCTCTGCGGTTTTAGTCGGAAAACATACACGATCCAATAATGAACAACTAAAGGAGGTAAAAGACTGAACGAGTGAACCATATGCTTTATTTCATTGATCATGTATCACAACTATTACAAAGTATGTAATGCAAAAATTTCTAAGTATGGAAAGGACGTAGCTGTGCTATATTCCAAGGGCGGTCTGTTTCATCATATATGTCATCCAGATCCTCTTGCTTGCGTTTCCGGTGCCAATTGGCAGGTCTATCTTTTAACTCTCGGAAATCGACAAGGTAATAAGATCTGTTGTGCAACACTTTGCTGATGACGAAGGGTCCTTCCCATGGAGATTGCAACTTATGCTCTTTCACCTGCCGAAGGCGAAGGACCAGGTCACCTTCCTTAAACGAGTGATTCCGAACTCGACGACTATGATAGCTTCGGAGTTTCTGATGGTAAATGGTGGAACGTTGGTCAGCTAAATTCCGAGCTTCTTCGATCAGGTCCACAGATAGGTGTCTAGCCTCGTCAGCAGTTTCTTCATTGTAGGCGGAAACTCGCGGGGAGTCGTGGATGATGTCGGAGGGAAGCACAACTTCAGATCCGTATACTAGGAAGAAGGGAGTAAATCCAGTTGATCTGTTAGGGGTATTTCGTAAACTCCACATAACAGAATCTAACTCCTTAGATCAAGCTCCGGCTGCGCGATGCAGCGGTTCTTCAAGGCGAGGTTTGACTCCGGCTAGTATGAGGCCATTGGCTCGCTCGACCTGCCCATTGGACTGTGGGTGCGCCACAGATGCAAGGTCAAGCCGGATCCCTACGTCATTGCAATAATCCTTTAGTTCTCCTTGAGCGAAGTTCGTGCCATTGTCTGTGATTATGCTGTGTGGGATGCCGTATCTCACTATGAGGCTGCAGACGAATTTTAGTGCCGTAGCACCATCGGCTTTTCTCACTGGCTTTGCCTCGATCCATTTACAAAACTTGTCAATAGCGACCAAGAGGTACTCAAAACCGCGAGAAGAGGATTTCTTCAATTTTCCGACCATGTCGAGCCCCTAGACCGCGAACGGCCAAATGATAGGGATGGTCTTCAGCTCCCGAGTCGGAGCATTTGGTTAAGTAGCGTAGTACTGACAATCTCGTCAGTTTTTCACTATTTTCTCAGCATCTTCTTTAGCTGTTAGCCAGTAAAAACCTTGCCGGAAAGGTTTTGCAACGAGGGACCTGAGCGGCGTGATGCCCGCAATCACCTGCATGGATCTCTCTGAGGATTTCGATGTCATCCTGATTTGATACACATTTTAGAAATGCCCCGTTTGCACTTTGCTTATAGAGATGTCCATCAACTATTGTGTAGGATCTTGCTCGTCTGACGACCTGTCGTGCGAGGACTTCATCCTCCGGCAACTTCTTGTGGTCAATAAGGTAATCCAGGAAAGGTCTGGTCCAAGCTGGAGTGATTACCATTACTTCCTTAGCCGGAGACACTGCCACCTCTGGATTTTCCGGGTTAGCGCCCTTCACCGAGGGTATCCATAGATACTCAAGGAAAATTCCGGCCGGAATGGGTTTCCTGCTGGATCCGAGCTTGGACAGCATATCTACCGCTGTGTTGTCATCTCTCCTGACGTACTTGACTTCATATCCGAGGAAGCACTTGGCGATCTCATCAACTTCGTCTCTGTAAGCCGCCATGATGGAGTTTCTGGCGTTCCAGGTTCCGGCTATTTGGTGTGCCACCAAGTCGAAATCACCACAACATATGATGTGCTTGATCCCAATTTCCTTAGCGATGCACAGACCGTGTAGTAGAGCCTCATATTCTGCCATGTTGTTTGTAGCTTCGAAGTGGACCTGCAGAACGTACTGCAGTTCTTCTCAGGTTGGATCCGTCGAAGTGCATGATCCAAGTTTCAGGTTCCGTCTCAGGTTCGCCTTTCGGAGCCTCGGTCCAATCAGCGAAAAAATCCGCCAATATTTGAGACTTGATCGAGGTTCTGGCTTTGTAGTTGATGTCGAAGGCAGAGAGTTCTATGCCCCATTTTGCTATGCGTCCTATTGCGTCAGAATTGTTAAGGATGGTTGACAGTGGAGCTTTACTCACAACTGTCATGGGATGCTCTTGGAAGTAGTGTCTCAACTTCCGGCTGCCTAGGCACACGCCATAGGCTAGCTTCTGAAAGTGAGGGTATCATTGTTTGGATTCTGTCAGTACCTCGGTAATGTAATAGACTGGCCTTTGGACTCTGTATTCGTGACCTTCTTCCTTCCGCTCCACCACGATAACGAGACTGATGACCTTGTTGGAGGCTAACAGATAGAGGAGCATGGGCTCTGACTCATCCGGAGCTGCCAAGATAGGCGGGGAAGAAAGTATGTCCTTCAACCCCTGAAGTGCTGCGTCTGGTGCGTCGTCCCAGACAAATTTGTCTGTGTTCTTCAGCAGTTTGTATAGAGGTAGTGTCTTCTCGCCAGTTAGTCGTTGCACATCTTTGAGACAAGTTGGCCTTTTAATGCACAGAATTGCCTTGATTTTCTCTGGGTTTACTTCGATGCCTCTGTGAGATACCATGAAGCCAATGAGTTTTCCAGCTGGCACGCCAAATACACACTTTAGCGGATTCAACATCATCTTGTACCGTCGGAGATTTTCGAAGGTTTCTGTGAGATTGTTGATCAAGTCAGATCCTTTTCGGGTCAAGATCGCGATATCGTCGATGTAAGCATGTACGTTCCGGTCAATCTGGTCCTTCAAGCACCGCTGCATCGTACGTTGATAGGTGGCACCTGCATTTGTCAAACCAAAGGGCATGGTGACGTAGCAGGAAGTGCCAAAGGGTGTGCTGAACGAGGTCGCCTTTTGGTCGGACTTCTTCATCCAGATCAGATGATACCCGGAATATGCGTCAAGAAAACATAGAAGTTCCGCCCATGCCGTCGAATCAATGACTTGATCAATGCGCAGCAAGGGGAACGGATCCTTCGGACAATGCTTATTCAAGCCGGAGTAATCGATGCACATACTTAGTATTTCAGAATTCTTTTTGGGTACAAGGACGGGGTTTGCAACCCAATTAGTATGGATAACTTCTACTACAAAACCTGCCTCTAGTAACTTTGGTAATTCCATCCCTATGGCACGACGCTTCTTGTCTCTAGCTTGCTTCACCGTTTTGGCACCCGGATTTATGTTGAGGTAGTGCTCGGCGAGTTCCCTTGGTACTTCGTACATGTCAGAAGGTTGCCATGCAAAGATATCCATGTTAACTCGGAGGAACTCGACGAATACGTCTTCCTATTTTGGGTCCAGGCTAGCTCTGACCGACACCTGCTTGGAACTGTCTCCTACCTTGAGGTCGACCTTCTTGGTGTCTATCGCGGCTTTGAACGAGTTTTTCTGTTCGGAGATCTACTTCTTGGTGGTATGCATCTCCTTTGGATCCACCTTGGCTCTGTAGCCTTGCAGCTCCTCTTCAGATATCATAGATTCTGCAAAGGCGTCTTCACCCACGTCGCACTCTCGAGCTTTCTTGTAATCTCCGGATACGGTGATCATACCGTTAGGACCCGGAATCTTGAGCTTGTTGTAGATGTAGCACGCCCTTGCGTGGAACTTGTGGTAGGTGGGCCTGCCAAAAATGACATGGTAGGAGCTCTTGAAGGGCACGATCTCGAACGTGATCATCTCTTCGCGGGAATTATTAACATCACCGAAGGCCACGGGAAGTCTGATGCTGCCAAGGAAATTTGCTTTTTTACCCAGAACAACACCATGAAAATCAGTGGTTGTCGGGGGGAAGACCCCGGGTAGGGCAATAGACGAGGAGCAGCTGGCTCAAGGCCGGCTGGCCCGCGGCAAAGGCCGGTTGAGGAGCAGCCGGCTGGAGCCGTGGCCGGCTGCCTTGGGAGCCGGCTGGCTCCAAGTCTTAGTCGGCCTGGCAACGGCCGCCTGCGCTGTGGCTGGGCCGGCTTCTACAAGCCATATCCGACTGGGTTCTGACACCCTGACCGACTCGAGGCTGGCGAGTCTTGCAGGAGAAGGAACTGGGTAGGTGATCCGGGTTCAAAGGTCCACGCTAACCTCATCTCCCATAAAGTAAGGGGCACTATGAAGCAATAGTGCCCCTCACTCGACAGGCCAGCATGGCTGACGCCGCTCCGTACGGCTACAGGGCATGATGGAGACAGGGACTCCTCCTCTCCATACCGCTAACTCCGCAGGCGGATGGGATAGGCCATGAGGCCTCAACGGCTCCTGACGTCAACGCCTCGGGAAGGAGCCGGCATCAACAACACCACCGCCAGCCCCTGCATCATGCATGAGGTCATGGCAACCGGTGACGACGCCGGGGCCAAGTCCACGCGCGTCCGTGGTCCGGACCTGGAGCGCACCACCACGGCCGGCGCGTCCGGCTCGGGCGCAAAGGCGCCAGCACCACCATCCCGGCTGGAAGAAGTCCGGGCGAAGTTGAGCTCCCCGCTCACGCCTGGTGGGGACCCCACCACCATCGAGGCGGACTTGGAGGTGCACCGCCAGCTCCTCCTCAAGCAAACCAAAGAACTGGCCGCTGCCAAGCGCCAGTGGGAAATCACCCAACGCGAGTACAACCGCGCCCACGGCCTCACTCCAGGCGACGAGAACCCCAGCCGAGCCGGCCAGATCCACCGCAGGGGCCGCGACCTAGGCGCCGAGATCGACCGCGACAGCGCGGAAGCGCCGGCTCCATCAACAGAGCTGCCTCTCTACAACACCCCCGACAAGAACATGCTCGTGGCCGAAGCCGCCGCAGAAGAGCTGCACCGCCTTGAAGGCGAAGAGATACGCCACTAGACTGAGCGGGTGACTGAGCTGCTGCACGCCGCCACCCGGAAGTCGAAGGACCCCAGGTACTCCCACGCTCCTAGAGCTTCTCACGCTCGTGGTGCCGCAGGCAACGCTAGAGACGGCGCCAGGGACACGGCCAAGTCCGCCTCCCCAGCACCAAGCCGGCACCGTGACTCCCGGGCCACGCACGCAAGCTCAAGCCGGACAAGCCGCCAGCCGAGTGGCCCCAGCGGCCGCAGCCGGCCTCCACCAAGCTGGAACCAGGAGTACGACTCCGAGCAGCCGGCGAAAAAGGCGCCCGCACCAGCCGGCTCCAGAAGCAAGCGGCCCCCGCCAGGCGGCGCACTCCCGGCTGGGCCCACGCGTCGAGCCGGTAGACGCCAGAGACCGCCTCGACCGGCTGGTCGAATCCCGCATCGCGGAAGAAGAGGGGCCAGCCGGCCCAAAGTGCTTCGGGCTGCGCATCCTCAACGAGCCCATGATCGACGGCTTCCAACTCCCGCGCGACACCCCCAAGTACGACGGCACAACCAAGCCGGAGGACTAGCTGCTGGACTATTCCACGGTAGTCGGCATCGCCAAGGGCAACAAGCGTTGGGCCGTGCGCTATTCGCCCCTGATGCTGGTCGGCTCCGCCCGCACCTGGCTCAACAACCTGCCAGCCGGCAGCATAAACGGCTGGCTGGACTTCGAAGATGCCTTCGTCAGCAACTTCACCGGCACCTATCGCCGGCCGGGTTGCCCCCAGCAGCTGGAGATGTGCAAGCAGGGCCCGGATGAGACGGATCGCGCGTACCTGACGCGCTGGTGCGAGATGCGCAACTCCTGCGAGGGCGTGCACGAGATCCAGGCCATCAGCTTCTTCATGGGAGGCTGTCGGCCCAACACCATGCTGTGGAACAAGCTGCGCCGCAGCGACCCCAAGTCGATGGCCCCCTTGATGGCCATTGCCGACAAGTATGCGCTAGTTGAAGAAGCCGGCAAGGCTCCGGCTGAAATTTCGCCGGCCCCGGCCAGGAGGGACAACAACAAGCCGGCCGAAGGCGCCTCCCACGGCAGCCGGCGGGACAACTACCGCGGCAAGCGGCACAACGACCAGCCAGACCGCCGGTACGGTTCCGCCCATGTGGCAGCCGTGTCGGACCACGCGGCGGCTGGCGGCAGCCGGCGCCAGAAACAGGACCGGCCCTGGAAGCCGAAGTACACATTCGAGCAGATGCTCGACTCGCTGTGCAAGTACCACAGCGGCAAGAACCCCTCCAACCACACCACCCGCGACTGCCACTTAATGAAGCGGCTGACAAGCGGCGAGCCACTACCGCCTCCAACCCCGCCTTCACCAGCCGGCGGGCCGGGTGGCCAAGCCGGCGTAGAGAACGCCAACCTCGAGCACCACGAGGCTAACCAAGTGCAGCATGGCCGCTACCTAGCCGAGGATGCTACTTACATCATCTTCACCTCCGAGCCCGAGGACAAGACGAGCCAGCAGAGCCGTTCCCTCGAGGTCAACGCGGTCATACCGCCGGTCCCCCAGTACCTAAACTGGTCAGAGCAGCCATCACATTTGATCGCCGCGACACACCGGCTGTCCTGCCGAAGCCGGGCAGCTACGCCATGGTCCTTGACCCCACCATCGGCACAACTCGGCGCAGCGTGCGCTTCTCCCGCGTCCTCATCGATGGGGGCAGCAGCATCAACATCCTCTACCGCGACACCGCCCGCAAGCTGGGCATCCAAGAGGCCGAGTTGCGCCCCACCCCCACCGTTTTACATGGCATCGTGCCAGGCCACTGCTGCCTGCCGATCGGCCGGATCACGCTGGAGGTGATGTTCGGGAAGCCGGATCACTTCCGGACCGAGAAGGTCGAGTTCGAGGTGGTGGACCTCGTCAGCCCCTACCACGCGCTCCTGGGCCGCCCAGCCCTGACCAAGTTCATTGGGGTGCCCCACTATGGGTACCTGAAGATGAAGCTGCCTGGCCCAAAAGGGGTCATCACCGTAGCCGGCGACTATCGCCGCTCCATGGAGTGCGCCACGCAGAGCTCCAAGATGGCCCAGACGCTGGTCATCGCCACCGAGAAGCAGCTCATCGACGACGCTATCGCCTTGGCCAAGGCCGCGCAGGCGGACATGCCGGCTGTGGGAAATTCGGCTGGGATGACTGACTTCCAGCCGGCCAACGACACCAAGAAGATCCTGCTCGACCCGGCGCAGCCGGACAAGTTCGTCACCATCGGTGCCGGCTTGAGCAGCAAATAGGAAGGCGAGCTCACCAGCTTCCTTCGTGAGAATCGGGACATCTTCGCATGGTCTCCAAGGGACATGCCGGGTTTGCCGAGGGAGTTGGCTGAGCACCACCTCCACGTCAGGCCAGAGGCCAAGCCGGTGAAGCAACCCCTTCGCCGCTTCGCCGAAGAAAGAAGGAAGTCCATCGGTGAAGAAATCGCCTGGCTGCTGGCAGCCGGCTTCATAATGGAAGTGCCGCACCCGGACTGGTTGGCGAACCCGGTCCTGGTTTTGAAGAAGAACGGCTCCTAGCGCATGTGTATCGACTACACCAGCCTCAACAAGGCGTGCCCGAAGGACCCCTTCCCCCTGCCGCGCATAGATCAAGTCATAGATTCGACTGCCGGCTGTGAACTGTTGTCTTTTTTAGACGCCTACTCAGGCTACCACCAGATTCCTCTGAATCCGGATGATCAAATAAAGACTTCGTCCATTACCCCGTACGGGGCTTACTGCTACACGACTATGCCATTCGGCTTGAAAAATGCAGGCGCCACCTACCAAAGGTGCATGCAAAAGTGTTTGCAGGATCAAATCGGCAGAAATGTTCACGCATACGTGGATGATGTCGTTGTGAAAACCAAGGAGATGCCTACCCTCCTTGATGACCTGAGAGAAACCTTCACCAATCTGCGAAGATTCCGGATGAAGCTCAACCCGGCCAAGTGCACGTTCGGCGTGCCAGCCGGCCAACTCCTGGGCTACCTCGTCTCTCAGCGAGGAATCAAAGCCAACCCGGAGAAGATCAGTGCCATAGAGAAGATGGAACTGCCGCAGTGCCTCAAGGACGTGTAGAAGTTCACCGGATGCCTGGCCTCCTTGAGCCGCTTCGTCAGCCTGCTGGGGGAGAAGGCACTGCCCCTGTACCAATTGCTCAAGAAGACAAACTCCTTCAGCTGGACGCCGCAGGCGGATGAAGCCTTCCGTGACTTAAAGCGTATGCTCTCAACTGCGCCCGTCCTAGCATTGCCGGCTTCAGTAGAGCCGATGCTTTTGTACATCGCAGCCACCAACCGAGTGGTTAGCGTTGTCCTGGTGGTGGAGCGGAAGGAAGCCGGCAAGGAGCAGCCGGTTCAGCGCCCAGTCTACTACCTCAGTGAGGTGCTTTCCCAGTCGAAGCAAAACTACCCCCACTACCAGAAGGTCACCTATGGAGTGTACATGGCGGCCAAGAAGCTCAAGCACTACTTCCAAGAGCATCCCATCAAGGTGGTGGCCACAGCGCCCTTGGCAGAAATCATTGGCAGCAAGGACGCCAATGGCTAGGTTGCCAAGTGGGCCCTGGAGCTGGCGGCCCACTCCATTCGCTACGAGCCAAGAACAGCCATCAAGTCACAGATCCTAGCCGACTTCTTCGTCGACTGAGCGGAGATGCAGTACCTGCCACCTGTGCCGGACTCCACGCACTGGAAGCTGCACTTCGACGGCTCGAAGATGCGCACCGGCTTGGGAGCCGGAGTCGTCATCACCTCTCCTAAGGGGGACAGGCTGGACTATGTCCTGCAAATCCACTTCGCTGCATCCAACAATGTGGCGGAGTATGAAGCGCTCATCCATGGGCTCAAGCTGGCCAAAGAAATTGGCGTCCGTTGCATCTTCTGCTTTGGCGATTCCGACTTGGTCATGCAGCAGGCGTCTGGCGACTGGGACGCGAAGGATGCCAACATGGCATCGTACCGCTTCCACGTCCAGCAACTAGCCGGCTTCTTCGAAGGGTGCGAGTTCCACCATGTGCCAAGGGCCAACAACGAGGCGGCTGACGCCTTGTCCAAGATAGGCTCAACCCGGCAGGCAATCCCGCCGGGAGTAGCTCTGCAGCAACTGCGCAAGCCGTCCATCACGCCGTCACCGGACTCAGATTCAATATTCGTACCGGCTGACCCGGGGGCTTCTCAGCCAAACCCGGGGGCTTCGCAATCAAAGATGGGGCTTCTCAGCCGAACTCGCCGGCTCCACAGCCGAACCCGGGGGCTTCTCAGCCGAACCAGGGGGCTTCTCAGCCAAAGTCGGGGGCTTCTCAGCCGAACCCGCCGGCTCCACAGCCAAACCCGGCGACCATGCAGTCGAACCCGGAAGCTCCGAAGATGGAGGCCTTGATGGTTAGCATATTTGAGATAAAATGCGTACCATCATGGGCACAAGAATTCCTCTCCTACCTCACCGATGGTGTGCTGCCCGATGATAGGGTCCAAGCCAGGCAGATTGAGAGAAGGGCCAAGGCCTATACAATCATCAACCACGAGCTGTACAAACGCAGCGTAAGTGGGGTGTTCCAGCGGTGTGTCGAGCCGGCTGAAGGGATTGAACTCCTGCGGGAAATCCATCACAGAGAGTGCGGCCACCACGCCTCCTCCAGAGCCATAGTAGGCAAAGCCTTCAGGCACGACTTTTCACTGGCCGACTGCGCTCAAAGACGCAGAAGATTTGGTGAAGAAATGCAACGGCTGCCAGCGCTTTGCCAAGAAAAGGCACTCGCCGGCTTCCGCCTTGAAGACCATCCCCATTACTTGGCCATTTGCCGTATGGGGTTTGGATATGGTGGGCCCATTTAGAACTGCCCGAGGCGGCATGACACACCTCCTGGTGATGATCGACAAATTCACCAAGTGGATTGAAGCCAAGTGATGCGTGTAGTTGACACGTCCGTTGGGAACCCCAAGAGGAAGGTGTGATGCGCACAGTAGCAAGTTTCCCTCAGTAAGAAACCAAGGTTTAATCGAACCAGTAGGAGTCAAGAAGCACGTTGAAGGTTGATGGTGGCTGAATGTAGTGCGGCGCAACACCAGGGATTCCGGCGCCAACGTGGAACCTGCACAACACAATCACAGAACTTTGCCCCAACGTAACAGTGAGGTTGTCAATCTCACCGGCTTGCTGTAAACAAAGGATTAGTTGTATAGTGTGGATGATGATGTTTGTTTGCGAAGAACAGTAAAGAACAATGGAAGTAGATTGTATTTCAGATGTAAAGAATAGGACCGGGGTCCACAGTTCACTAGTGGTGTCTCTCCCATAAGATAGCAGATGTTGGGTGAACAAATCACAGTTAGGCAATCGACAAATAAAGAAGGCATAACAATGCACATACATATATCATGATGAGTACTATGAGATTTAATCAGGGCATTACGACAAAGTACATAGACCGCTATCCAGCATGCATCTATGCCTAAAAAGTCCACCTTCAGGTTATCATCCGAACCCCCTCCAGTATTAAGTTGTAAACAACATACAATTGCATTAAGTATGGTGCGTAATGTAATCAACACAAATATCCTTAGACAAAGCATCGATGTTTTATCCCTAGTGGCAACAGCACATCAACAACCTTAGAACTTTCTGTCACTGTCCCAGATTTAATGGAGGCATGAACCCACTATCGAGCATAAATACTCCCTCTTGGAGTCACAAGTATCAACTTGGCCAGAGCCTCTACTAGCAACGGAGAGCATGCAAGAACATAAATAACATATATGATAGATTGATAATCAACTTGACATAGTATTCAATATTCATCGGATCCCAACAAACACAACATGTAGGATTACAAATAGATAATCTTGATCATGATAGGCAGCTCACAAGATCTAACATGATAGCACAATGAGGAGAAGACGACCATCTAGCTACTGCTATGGACCCATGGTCCAGGGGTGAACTACTCACACATCAATCCGGAGGCGATCATGGCGATGAAGAGACCTCCGGGAGATGATTCCCCTCTCCGGCAGGGTGCCGGAGGCGATCTCCTGAATCCCCCGAGATGGGATTGGCGGCGGCGGCGCCTCTGGAAGGTTTTCCGTATCATGGCTCTCGGTACTGGGGGTTTTGCGACGGAGGCTTTAATCAGGCGGAAGGGCGGAGTCGGGAGAGTCACGGGGGCCCCACACGCTAGGGCCGCGCGGGCCCCCTCTAGACCGCGCCGCCCTAGTGTGGCGGCGCCTCGTGGCCCCACTTCGTCTCCCCTCCGGTCTTCTGGAAGCTTCGTGGAAAAATAGGCCCCTGGGTGTTGATTTCGTCCAATTCCGAGAATATTTCCTTACTAGGATTTCTGAAACCAAAAACAGCAGAAAATAGCAACTGCCTCTTCGGCATCTCGTCAATAGGTTAGTGCCGGAAAATGCATAAATATTACATATAATGTGTATAAAACATGTGAGTATCATCATAAAAGTAGCATGGAACATAAGAAATTATAGATACGTTTGGGACGTATCAAGCATCCCCAAGCTTAGTTCCTACTCGCCCTCGAGTAGGTAAACGATAACAAAGATAATTTTTGAAGTGACATGCTATCATAATCTTGATCAATACTATTGTAAAGCACATGAGATGAATGCAGCGATTCGAAGCAATGATGAAGATAATGAGTAAACAAATGAATCATATAGCAAAGACTTTTCATGAATAATACTTTCAAGACAAGCATCAATAAGACTTGCATAAGAGTTACTCATAAAGCAATAAATTCAAAGTAAAGGCGTTGAAGCAACACAAAGGAAGATATAAGTTTCAGCAGTTGCTTTCAACTTCAACATATATATCTCATGGATAATTGTCAACATAAAGCAATATAACAAGTGCAATAAGTAAACATGTAAGAATCAATGCACACAGTTGATACAAGTGTTTGCTTCTGGGATAGAAAGAATAGGCAAACTGACTCAACAATAAAGTAAAAGATAGGCCCTTCGCAGAGGGAAGCATTGATTACTATATTTGTGCTAGAGCTTTCATTTTGAAAACAAGAAACAATTTTGTCAACGGTAGTAATAAAGCATATGTGTTATGTATAAGATATCTTATAAGTTGCAAGCCTCATGCATAGTATACTAATAGTGCCCGCACCTTGTCCTAATTAGCTTGGATTAACACGGATTATCATTGCATAGCATATGTTTCAACCAAGTGTCACAAAGGGGTACCTCTATGCCGCCTGTACAAAGGTCTAAGGAGAAAGTTCGCATTGGATTTCTCGCTTTTGATTATTCTCAACTTAGACATCCATACCGAGACAACATAGACAACAGATAATGGACTCCTCTTTAATGCATAAGCATTCAACAACAGTTAATATTCTCATAAGAGATTGAGGATTAGCTGTCCACACTGAAACTTCCACCATGAATCATGGCTTTAGTTAGCGGCCCAATGTTCTTCTCTAACAGTATGCATACTCAAACCATTTGATTGTGAGAACCGCCCTTACTTCAGACAAGAAGAACATGCATAACAACTCACATGATATTCAACAATGGTAAAAGAGTTGATGGCGTCCCCAGAAAACATGGTTACCGCTCAACAAGCAACTTACTAAGAAATAAGACACATAAGTACATATTCTTCACCACGATAGTTTTTAAGCTATTTTGTCCCATGAGCTATATATTGTAAAGGTAAAGAATAGAAATTTTAAAGGTAGCACTCAAGTAATGTACTTTGGAATGGCGGAGAAATACCATGTAGTAGGTAGGTATGGTGGACACAAATGGCATGGTTATTGGCTCAAGGATTTGGATGCATGAGAAGAATTCCCTCTCAATACAAGGCTAGGCTAGCAAGGTTGTTTGAAGCAAACTCAAGTATAAAAGGTGCAGCAAAGCTTACATATGAACATATTGTAGCTATTATAAGACTTTACATTGTCTCCTTGTTGTTCAAACACCTCAACCAGAAAATATCTAGACTCTAGAGATCAGTCATGCAAACCAAATTTTAACAAGCTCTATGTAGTTATTCATTAATGAGTACAAGGTACATGATGCAAGAGCTTAAACATGATCTATATGAGCACAACAATTTCCAAGTATCACATTATTCAAGACATTAAACCATTTACCACATGCGGCATTTTCCGTTTCCAACCATATAACAATGAATGAAATAGTTCAAATTTCGCAATGAACATTAAAGATAAAGCTAAGAACATATGTGTTCATACGAAACAGCGGAGCGTGTCTCTCTCCCAAACAAAGAATGCTAGGATCCGATCTTATTCAAACAAACGAAAATAAAAACAAAAACAAACAGACGCTCCAAGTAAAGCACATAAGATGTGACGGAATAAAAATATAGTTTCACTAGAGGAACCTGATAAGTTGTCGATGAAGAAGGGATGCCTTGGGCATCCCCAAGCTTAGACACTTGAGTCTTCTTAAAATATGCAGGGATGAACCATGGGGGCATCCCCAAGCTTTGACTTTTCACTCTTCTTGATCATATTGTATCATCCTCCTCTCTTGACCCTTGAAAACTTCCTCCACACCAAACTCGAAACAAACTCATTAGAGGGTCAGTGCATATTTCATATATTCAGAGGTGACATAATCATTCTTAACACTTTTGGACATTCCACAAAGCTACTGAAAGTTAATGGAACAAAGAAATCCATCTAACATAGCAAAACAGGCAATGCGAAATAAAAGGCAGAATCTGTCAAAACAGAACATTTCGTAAAGACGAATTTTAAAGTGGCACCAGACTTGCTCAGATGAAAATGCCCAAATTGAATGAAAGTTGCGTACATATCTGAGGATCACGCACGTAAATTGGCAGATATTTTGAGTTACCTACAGAGAATTCTGCCCAGATTCGTGACAGCAAGAAATCTGTTTCTGCGCAGTAATCCAAATCTAGTATTGGCTTTACTATCAAAGACTTTACTTGTCACAACAATGCAATAAAATAAAGATAAGGAGAGGTTGCTACAGTAGTAAACAACTTCCAAGACTCAAATATAAAATAAAGTGCAGAAGTAAAATAATGGGTTGTCTCCCATAAGCGTTTTTCTTTAACGCCTTTCAGCTAGGCGCAGAAAGTGTGCATCAAATATTATCAAGAGATGAAGCATCAACAGCATAACTTGTTCTAATAATAGAATCATAAGGTAACTTCATTCTCTTTCTAGGGAAGTGTTCCATACCTTTCTTGAGAGGAAATTGATATTTAATATTACCTTCCTTCATATCAATGGTGGCACCAACAGTTCGAAGAAAAGGTCATCCCAATATAATGGGACAAGATGCATTGCATTCAATATCCAAGACAACAAAATCAACGGGGACAAGGTTATTGTTAACCATAATACGAACATTATCAATCCTCCCCAAAGGTTTCTTTATAGCATTATCAACAAGATTAACATCAAAATAACAATTTTTCAATGGTGGCAAGTCAAGCATATCATAAATTTTCTTAGGCATAACAGAAATACTTGCACCAAGATCACATAAGGCATCAAAATCATTGACCCTCATCTTAATGATAGGATCCCAACCATCTTCTAACTTTCTAGGAATAGAGGTTTCAAGTTTTAGTTTCTCTTCTCTAGCTTTTATGAGAGCATTTGTAATATGTTTTGTAAAGGCCAAGTTTATAGCACTAGCATTGGGACTTTTAGCAAGCTTTTGTAAAAACTTTATAACTTCAGAGATGTGACAATCATCAAAGTCTAAACCATTATGATCTACAGCAATGGAATCATTGTCCCCAATATTTTGAAAAATTTCAGCAGTTTTATCAATTTCAGTAGTTTTAGCAGTTTCAGGTAATTTTGCACGCTTTGCACTAGGAGTAGTAACATTGCCAACACCAATTATTTTACCATTGATAGTAGGAGGTGTAGCAACATGTGAATCATTAACATTACTAGTGGTGGTAATAGTCCAAACTTTAGCTACATTGTTCTCTTTAGCTAGTTTTTCATTTTCTTCTTTATCCCACGTAGCACGCAATTCAGCCATTAATCTTATATTCTCATTAATTCTAACTTGGATGGCTTTTGCTGTAGTAATAATCTTATTATCAATATCCTTATTAGGCATAACTTTAAATTTTAAAAGATCAACATCAGAGGCAAGTCTATCAACCTTAGAATCGAGAATATCAATTTTATCGAGCTTTTCCTCAACAGATTTGTTAAAAGCAGTTTGTGTACTAACAAATTCTTTAAGCATAGCTTCAAGACCAGGGGTACACTACTATTATTGTTGTAAGAATTTCCATAAGAATTACCATAACTATTACCATTAACAGCAGGATATGGCCTATAGTTGTTACCAGAATTATTCCTATAAGCATTGTTGTTGAAATTATTATTTTTAATGAAGTTCACATCAACATGTTCTTCTTGGGCAACCAATGAAGCTAAAGGAACATTATTAGGATCAACATTAGATCTACCGTTCACAAGCATAGACATAATAGCATCAATCTTATCACTCAAGGAGGAGGTTTCTTCAACAGAATTTACCTTCTTACCTTGTGGAGCTCTTTCCGTGTGCCATTCAGAGTAATTTGTCATCATATCATCAAGAAGCTTTGTTGCCGCCCCCAAAGTGATGGACATAAAGGTACCTCCAGCAGCTGAATCCAATAGGTTCCGCGAAGAAAAATTCAATCCTGCATAAAAGGTTTGGATGATCATCCAAGTAGTTAGTCCATGGGTTGGGCAATTCTTTACCAAAGATTTCATTCTCTCCCATGCTTGAGCAACATGTTCATTATCTAATTGCTTGAAATTCATTATGCTACTTCTCAAAGATATAATTTTAGCGGGAGGATAATATCTACCAATAAAAGCATCTTTACATTTAGTCCAAGAATCAATACTATTTCTAGGCAGAGATAGCAACCAATCTTTAGCTCTTCCTCTTAAGGAGAAAGGAAACAATTTCAATTTTATAATGTCACCATCTACATCCTTATACTTTTGCATTTCACATAGTTCAACATAATTATTAAGATGGGCAGCAGCATCATCAGAACTAACACTAGAAAATTGCTCTCTCATAACAAGATTCAGTAAAGCAGGTTTAATTTCAAAAAATTCTGCTGTAGTAGCAGGTGGAGCAATAGGTGTGCATAGGAAATCATTATTATTTGTGCTAGTGAAGTCACACAACTTAGTATTCTCAACAGTACCCATTTTAGCAGTAGTAAATAAAGCAAACTAAATAAAGTAAATGCAAGTAACTAATTTTTTTGTGTTTTTAATATAGAGAACAAGACAGTAAATAAAGTAAAACTAGCAACTAATTTTTTTTTGTGTTTTGATATAATGCAGCAAACAAAGTAGTAAATAAAATAAAGCAAGACAAAAACAAAGTAAAGAGATTGGAAGTGGAGACTCCCCTTGCAGCGTGTCTTGATCTCCCCGGCAGCGGCGCCAGAAATTTGCTTGATGCGTGTAGTTGACACGTCCGTTGGGAACCCCAAGAGGAAGGTGTGATGCGCACAGTAGCAAGTTTCCCTCAGTAAGAAACCAAGGTTTAATCGAACCAGTAGGAGTCAAGAAGCACGTTGAAGGTTGATGGTGGCTGAATGTAGTGCAGCGCAACACCAGGGATTCCAGCGCCAACGTGGAACCTGCACAACACAATCACAGAACTTTGCCCCAACGTAACAGTGAGGTTGTCAATCTCACCGGCTTGCTGTAAACAAAGGATTAGATGTATAGTGTGGATGATGATGTTTGTTTGCGAAGAACAGTAAAGAACAATTGCAGTAGATTGTATTTCAGATGTAAAGAATAGGACCGGGGTCCACAGTTCACTAGTGGTGTCTCTCCCATAAGATAGCAGATGTTGGGTGAACAAATTACAGTTGGGAAATTGACAAATAAAGAAGGCATAACAATGCACATCCATATATCATGATGAGTACTATGAGATTTAATCAGGGCATTACGACAAAGTACATAGACCGCTATCCAGCATGCATCTATGCCTAAAAAGTCCACCTTCAGGTTATCATCCGAACCCCCTCCAGTATTAAGTTGTAAACAACAGACAATTGCATTAAGTATGGTGCGTAATGTAATCAACACAAATATCCTTAGACAAAGCATCGATGTTTTATCCCTAGTGGCAACAACACATCCACAACCTTAGAACTTTCTGTCATTGTCCCAGATTTAATGGAGGCATGAAACCACTATCGAGCATAAATACTCCCTCTTGGAGTCACAAGTATCAACTTGGCCAGAGCCTCTACTAGCAACGGAGAGCATGCAAGAACATAAATAACATATATGATAGATTGATAATCAACTTGACATAGTATTCAATATTCATCGGATCCCAACAAACACAACATGTAGGATTACAAATAGATAATCTTGATCATGATAGGCAGCTCACAAGATCTAACATGATAGCACAATGAGGAGAAGACGACCATCTAGCTACTGCTATGGACCCATGGTCCAGGGGTGAACTACTCACACATCGATCCGGAGGCGATCATGGCGAGACCTCCGGGAGATGATTCCCCTCTCCGGCAGGGTGCCGGAGGCGATCTCCTGAATCCCCCGAGATGGGATTGGTGGCGGCGGCGCCTCTGGAAGGTTTTCCGTATCGTGGCTCTCGGTACTGGGGGTTTCGCGACGGAGGCTTTAAGTAGGCGGAAGGGCGGAGTCGGGAGAGTCACGGGGGCCCCACACGCTAGGGCCGCGCGGGCCCCCTCTAGGCCGCGCCGCCCTAGTGTGGCGGCGCCCCGTGGCCCCAATTCGTCTCCCCTCCGGTCTTCTGGAAGCTTCGTGGAAAAATAGGCCCCTGGGCGTTGATTTCGTCCAATTCCGAGAATATTTCCTTACTAGGATTTCTGAAACCAAAAACAGCAGAAAACAGCAACTGGCTCTTCGGCATCTCGTCAATAGGTTAGTGCCGGAAAATGCATAAATATGACATATAATGTGTATAAAACATGTGAGTATCATCATAAAAGTAGCATGGAACATAAGAAATTATAGATACGTTTGGGACGTATCACCAAGCCAATCAAGAAGCTGGACGGCTCCACAGCCGTCACATTCCTCAAGGAAATCATCATGAGGTACGACTACCCGCACAACATCATCACCGATAACGGCAGCAACTTCGCCGAAGGCGTCTTCAAACGTTACTGCGGGGAGATGGGGATCCGAATGGACCTATCATCTGTGGCGCATCCAGAGTCCAATGGACAAGTGGAGAAGGCCAACGGCTTGATCCTGGCCGGCATCCGGCCCCGGCTAGTGGAGCCGCTCGAGCGAGCAGCCGGCTGCTGGATTGAAGAGCTGCCCCATGTACTATGGAGCCTGCGCACCACGCCAAACCGCTCTGTCGGCTTCACGCCGTTCTTCCTCGTATACGGGGCCGAAGCCGCCCTGCCGACTGATATCGAGCACGACGCACCAAGGATCAAGTTATACACAGAAGCTGAAGCCAAAGAAGCTCATGAAGATGGAGTCGACTTGGTTGAAGAGGCCCGGCTGCTGGCCGCGTCCAGGTCCACCATATACCAGCAAAGCCTCCGACGCTATCACAGTCGGAAGGTTCAGCCCTTAGCATTCCGAGGAGACCTAGTGCTCCGGCTGATCCAACGGACAGCCGGACAGCATAAACTATCATCCCCATGGGAGGATCCCTTCATCGTGAGCAAGACGGTAGGCAATGATTCCTACTATCTCATAGATGCCCAAGAGGCTAAGAAAAACAAAGCGAACAAAACTGACGAGGAGACTAAACGTCCCTGGAACGTCAGCTTGCTTCGTCCATTTTATACTTGAGAGAAGGAATGTATGTATCCCTTGAACTCCTTTTGTAATCTATGGTAATGAAAGAGCATGCGCCAAGAGCGCCGGTTTCAACAAGTTTTTCGCGTACTCTATTGCTTTCTCCGATTGGCTTGCACCCTCTCACGCGGCCGGCTTAGTACCGTGAACCGGCTTCCCGACAGCCGACTCCCGATCCAGTTATAGACCGCAACCCGGCTATCCAGCTAGCAGGGGTAGATGCTTAAGGAGCCGGCACGCGAAAATGACCAAGGGAAAGAGTGAAGGCGAATTGACCTTGTCAAACTTTTCATAAAAGTGTCGGATTGTCGAACTCGGCTCGTTCGGCTGAAATACTATCGGTCTCACCCAGCGGCACGTTCCTGATCCGGCGACCGACCACAAGTTGGATGTACGATCGGCAGGAACAAAGCCAAAGAGTGGGACGGATGGGAAAAAGCGAGCGAGTCGGAAGAAAACAAGTCGGCACACAAATGATTAACAAACACATTAAAGTGTGACTTAATAAAAGGATAATAACATTGTCTTACATATGCACCCGGCATTTCGGGGATTTAACAAGTTGTCTTGCAAAAAGCAAAGCTACATGCAGACAAATTTAAGCGCCGGCTGGAGCAGGACCAGCTGGAGGAACACTTGACGAGCCAGCCGCCGGGTCCGCCTCGGGCGCACGCGGCGCCTCCTCCATCTCTATCTCCTCATCTTCGGACTCCTCATCCGAGTCCTCCGGAGGCGGACGAGGGTCACGGATGAAGATGCGCTGGTCAACGAAGTCGGCGATGGCGCAGGCGCGAGCAAGCCGAGCAGTTTTGTTCGCAGCAGGAAACTTGCTCTCCACGTCGGCTCGCCGGTACTCCAGCTGCTCGAGGCTGACCTCGTTGTACCAAGATAGCACAAAAGACAACGCCATGTCAGCCCCGGCGCGCGCGACCGAGTCCTTCCAGTCGAGGAAGCGGTCAGGCGCCGTCTCCAGCCACTTGATAAGATTGGCGAGCTCGCCCGGCAGCGTCTCCGTCGGCCAGAGCAGCCGAAACAGCTCCTCGGCCGCCTTCCTGAGCTCCCAACCCAGCGTGGTAATCGGGCCCACGCGGGCGGCCATGGACGCCAGGTAGTCATCCACGGAAAAGCAGGCGGAGCTCTGCTCACCGGTGGCCTGCCGCCTGGCATCCTGCGCCCTGCCGGCTGCAGATAACGCCGCCTCCTGCGCCTCCGGGAAAGCCGCTGCAAAAATAAAAAGCAAGTTAAAAACCTGAAGATCCGGCTGACAGCAGCCGGCAGATGCCTGCCAACTGTATCAGCCGCAAGCCGGGGAAAGGGTAGAAAAGTGCAAATTTTCGAAGTCTAAAAGCAAAGCCTGGCGGCAGCCGGCAAGAACCGCATGCCCCCAGCCTGAAGATGGAGATATCGAAGTCTAAAAGCAAAGCCTGGCGGCAGCCAGCAAGAACCGCCTGCCCCCAGCCTGAAGATGGAGATATCGAAGTCTAAAAGCAAAGCCTGGCGGCAGCCAGCAAGAACCGCCTGCCCCCAGCCTGAAGATGGAGATATCGAAGTCTAAAAGCAAAGCCTAGCGGCAGCCGGCAAGAACCGCCTGCCCCCAGCCTGAAGATGGAGATATCGAAGTCTAATGCAAAGCCTGGCGGCAGCCGACAAGAATCGCCTGCCCCCAGCCTGAAGATGGAGATATCAAAGGTTGAAGCACTTTCAGCCGCCGCCTGCCAACCTAAGTCGACAGCCGACAGCCGAAAGCCGGCAAGAAGGAAAGGAAGAAAAAAGTAAAGACTCACCCGCCAAGCCGCGGTCGAGCGCGCTAATCTCCTCCACCCACCGCTTGGCGGTGGCCGACAGCTCCTCAGACTTGGAGGTCACCTCTTTTCGGAGCTCCAGGCGCTGCCGATCCACCTCCTCCAGCCGCTTGCTGAGGGCCTCCACCTCATCCCGCCCGACCTGCTTCACAGCCTCGAGCTCGGTGACGTGGTTGGCCTCAAGCCGGCGCAGCCGCGCCAGTTCCCCACTCGTCTCATGCGCCTTGGTAGTTGTGGCCTTGCCCGCCTCCTTGGCTTTGGCGCACTGCTCGCTGGCGACTCGGAGATCCTCCTCCAGCTGAGGGACCAGGGTGGCGACGGCTGCAAACGAAAGCCATCAGCCGGATAAACCAAAAAGCAAAAGACAACAAGTCAAAAGAAGAAACCATACCTTTGGCGGCCTCCAGCTCGCGGGCCATGCTGGCCAGCTCGTTCTTGGCCTTGTGGTAGCTGACCACGACTCGGTTGTACAAGGCGGTCCGCCTGTCCGACACCGCCTGAAAAAAAAGATGAGTATTTAAACGAAACCCGGACCAGCTCCAAGCAGCCAGCCCATGCCTCGGAGGGATACCAGGACAATACCAAAGTTAAAAACGCAGTTTGCACTAACCTTCTCGGCCGCCTCCAGCTGCGCCAGGCGGACTTCAGTCTCGGCGGCTTGCTTCCTGGAACAACAATAAGTCAAAGTCGGCCTCGTAGCCGCATGCCGGAACTCGGCCAACTGAAAAAGACTCACCTGAGGCGGCAATTCACGCCGGTTGTAAGGCTCCAGCCCCCAGTTCCAGTTCTCCGGCAGTTTCGCCTGGGAGATGTGGTTGACCCGCCTGGCGATCTGGGCCTTGGTGAGCTCCTGCGTGGACGTCCGGGTCGGATCAAGCCGGCCGGACATGTGGCAGATCTTGTGGGCGCGCGCCTGGAGAGGCAGCACCCGGCGGGCGGCGTAGCAGCAGAGGAGGTCGGCCGCGCACAGCCGCTCGACGGTGACGCAGTCCTGCAGGTAGCGCCAGAGAGCGTTCACCTCCGCCTCCGGATCCGCCGACTTGAAGTTGGCGCCCCAGTTCTTGCGGGCAACCGGAGGCGCCGGGTCATACTCCGGCAAGTTCATCCAGTCGAACGCCGGGTTCACGTTGCTCACGTAGAAGAACGACTGCTGCCATTTCTTCACGGAGTCGACCGTGGGGATCTTTGGGAAGGACGTGCTGATGCGGGAGTAGAGCGAGGTGGCCCCGCAGGCTCGCAGCTGGCCGTCTGCCGTCTGGGCCTTGAGGTAGAAGAGCCGGCACCAGAACTCAACGTCCGGCCACAAGCCGGCATAGCCCTCAATGAAGGCCACGAAGCAGGTCAGCTGCACGAAGGCGTTGGCTGGCAGATGATGCGGCTGCAGGCCGAAGTAGTCTAGGAACCGCCGGAAGAAGGGCGAAGCCGGCAGCCCGAGCCCGCGGTCGAAGTGCGCCCCGAAGACGACGCGCTCGCCGGGCTGCGGGTCCGGCTCGATTTCCTTCCCCGGAGCCCGCGTAGCCACCTGCGGCGGGATCCAGCGGAGGCGAATGAGGCAGGCGACGTCGTCGTCCGTTATGTAGGAGCCTTCCCACGAGCCGCTGGGAGGCGCCATCGCCGTCGTCGAAGAAGAGGAGGAAGAACTCCAAGAAACCGAAAGCGTGAAAGGTGAAGAAGAACCGCTCCTCGCCGGAGGGGAGCGTGGTGGCGACGAGCGTACCGTGGATGCACGGGGGCCCATGGCGGCGGTTTGACGGCGCGGCGGCTGCGGATCGGCGGAGGATCGTGGCCGCAGCTCCTCACCGAAGTTCGCCAGAGAAACACCGAAGAAATCCGCCGGGAACGACGAGGAGCTCGAGCGAGAGAGAGAGATGAAGCTTGGGCGCGAGGAAGAAGAAAGGGGCGATGGCCGCCTCAGTACCGCCCCGTGGCATTTATAGCCCCCTGCAGCGCGCGGTTAGCGGCCAAGTGGCGATCGTGGGCCACGTCTCCAGATTCATTGCGCCATAACTTCCCCCACTACCGCTGCAGTTACCAGAAACGGCCACACCACGCCGCCCACGGCTGCACACGATCCGGAGGGAACATTGATTTGACCAGACAAAGCGGCAGCAGGAGCTAGCCGTCAGACCGGTCAAGTCGGGCGCAGAGCCCGAGGTGGCGGAAACCCCGGCGCACCCAAGGCGGAGCCGGACAATTTCTCCAATCCGGCCCCAAACTCTCCCAGCAAGGCGGAGACGTCTCCAACACTTGTAAAGAATAAGATCGCAGAAGAAAAGTGGCGTTCGGCTGGAGGCAGCCGGATGGAGCGAGCCGGATGAGGGCGCAGTCGGCTGAATGAAAATTCTCAGTCGGCCCCTCCGAGTGCCATCAAACAGATCCGGAAGATAATCTAACAACTTGGAAAACCTGCCTAGGTCCTTCTTAACGCAGGGCCTTGCCAGCTTCGGGGGCTAATGTCGGGGGGAAGACCCCGGGTAGGGAAATAGACGAGGAGCAGCTGGCTCAAGGCCGGCTGGCCCGCGGCAAAGGCCGGTTGAGGAGCAGCCGGCTGGAGCCGTGGCCGGCTGCCTTGGGAGCCGGCTGGCTCCAAGTCTTAGTCGGCCTGGCAACGGCCGCCTGCGCTATGGCTGGGCCGGCTTCTACAAGCCATATCCGACTGGGTTCTGACACCCTGACAGACTCGAGGCTGGCGAGTCTTGCAGGAGAAGGAACTGGGTAGGTGATCCGGGTTCAAAGGTCCACGCTGACCTCATCTCCCGTAAAGTAAGGGGCACTATGAAGCAATAGTGCCCCTCACTCGACAGGCCAGCATGGCTGACGCCGCTCCGTACGGCTACAGGGCATGATGTAGACAGGGACTCCTCCTCTCCATACCGCTAACTCCGCAGGCGGATGGGATAGGCCATGAGGCCTCAACGGCTCCTGACGTCAACGCCTCGGGAAGGAGCGGAAGCCGAAGCCGGCCAAGCCGGCCACTAGGTTCTAGGGACTTCTATGTAAAGTGCCAGCACCTATATAAGCTGCACTACCCCCTCTCGTGCAGGGGATCGATCATTCCTTAGTCTTTCTAGTCTTAGTGCTGCCCTGAGAGAGAGATCATCTTCCTCCTTAGCCTCCCAGGAGCAGCCGGACATAGCTCTAGGAGCACCATTGTACTGTGATACATCATATACACTCATAGCAGGAGTAGAGGTGTTACCTCCACCGGAGGGCCTCGAACCTGGGTACGTCGCCGTGTCGCTCGTGCCCATACCCGCATCCGGATACCACCGTAGACCCGGCAGGAACCACCTTCTTTAGCCATCCTATGGCATATGCCGTGACGATACCACGACAGTGGTGCTGTTCTTGAGCTGTTCCTTGGTAAGTTGCATCTTCTCCAGAGTCTCCAGGTACATGATGTTCAGGCTGGCCCCGCCATCCATGAGGCATTTGGAGAAGTCAAACCCGTCGATGCGGGGACTCATAACCAAAGCATAGCACTCTTTTGGGATGATCCGTCCTGTCGAAGGAGCACGTGCTTCCCGACCACTTAACGTATTGCAGCACAGCCGGAAGCGTGGCGTTCAGGATCCGGAGAGCTGACTTGTTCGCTTTGACCGTTGGAGTTCCGAGGAAGGTGTGGTACGCTCCGTCACTCTTTTTGACGAATGGGTTGGACTTATTAGCTGCGGAACCCTCTTTGGGATCCGGCGAAGCGTCATCCTCATCCATCACCTCAGAACTGTCCTCATCGTTTTCCTTGTTCTTGCCCTTGCCTCCTTTGTCGTGTGGGCGGTGTTTCCGCGCGCGCTTGTATCCTGCTTCCTGGTCGACCTTTAGGCCATTGACCCACTTGCAGTTGCGGTTAGTGTAGGAGGACTTGCCAGTAGCCGGATCCATATGGGTCAGGCATGGCATGTCCCTATACTCTTGATAAGTTTGGGGAGCGCGGAACCCAGCAGCTGTGACCTCGTCAGCGCGCTGCTGGCCCCTGCCGGCTCCGCCTCCACGTCCGCCTCCACGTCAGCGGCCTCTTCCGCCTCCTTGACCTCCGCGTTGGAACGCCATGGCAACCATGTCGGATCCGCCGCTCTTCTGGTCATCGTGGGGATTCTTCCGCTTGTTACTGTTGCTGCCGCCACCGTTATCATGATTTTTCTTTTGCTGGTGCAGGGGTATGGTTGTTGATGTAAGTTCTCCACCAGCGTCGTCATCAGCGGTGGTGTGAGTACTTGCAATGCCAATCATGTCGTCCAAGGTCAGATTGTTCTCGTTGATCAGGCAAGTAAGTTTATGCCGGAGCAGTCCTCCTCTCTGCAAACCACCTATGAAGGCGTGCATAGTTGTGCGGTTATCCACGTTCTCGCACTCGTTCCTGGTTGCTAACCATCGAGTGAGGAAATTCCGTGAAGTTTCACCTTTTTCTGGATACATGCTTGCAGGTCGCTTGTTCTGGCAGGTCTCTTGTAGGTGCCCTGAAGTGTTTCTCGAAGGCGATCTTAAGGTCGAACCAGCAAAAGATGGAATTTTCCGGGAGGTCACTGAGGCAGGTACGAGCTGGACCAATAAGGTACAACTGAAGCATGCGGCAGGCTATTTTCTGGTTCCCTCCGGCAAAGCTGACTGCATTGAAGTAGTCTTCCATCCAGGTATCGGGCCTTTCGCTACCATCATAGTGCTTCAGATTTCCGGGTAGCTTAAGCTTCAAGCCTTTTGGCGTGGGCTCCTCTCGGATCGACCTGCCAAAGCATTTTGGGCTAATGTATTCAGATATGTATTCATTGAGACGTTCCCTTGTGTCACGTGGGCCGTTGCAGGGAGATTTTGAACGGGAACGAGATCTCTGGCCTCCACCTCCGCCTCCACCTCCTCCACTGGGTGGTGGGGAGGGAGATCTGCAAGGGGGTCTATGGGAACTTTTGCTTCCGCCTTCAGATTCTCCACGCCCTTCTTGTTGCTAACTCCGGCTTCGATGGCCACCTTATCCATGATGGCGGTCGCCTCCCTCGTTCCGGCTTCTGCGGTATTCAGGCTTGCGTTCTTCGTTCCAGCTCCGACGAGGTTCCGGCGTGCGCTCCGTGTTCCGATTCCTCTGAGGTACCATGTTGCCGTGGATAATGATTCCACCAGGTCCATGGGGTCTGGTGTTTCCGACTGGACTACGACGACGAGGTGGTGGAGGAGGACTCGGGTTCCGCGGCGGAGGTGATGGGTTTCGGTATTTGTCCCTACCAGTGTACATCAGATCCTTTCCCTTCTTTGGGTCCGTCAGAGGTGTTTTCGAGGGTACAGGGATCAGATTTGGATGTTCTCTGGTTCTCCTTCTGCGCTCCGTGGATCCGGTGCGCGATTCATCATCACGATGCTGCCCTCCAGAGGCATCCTTCTCCGCGGTGGATACACATAGTTCCGGGTTAGATTCCAACCTGCGCCAAGTGTCTGCCTTACTCTGTTGCTTCATTGCTGAAGCCACAAGTGTGCGGAGGTGAGCGATGTCGATTTCGTCATCTTTTTTTGCCAGGATCTCCGCAGCTTTTTTCATATTGTCCTTTGGAGTTGCGAGCGGCTGCTGGTTTGTGGGGGTCACAAAGTTGATCTTACGGGGGACGATGGCTTCCCGACGGATCCTATCTGCTTCCTTGCCAGCATCCTCTATGATGGTTTCCCATCGTGCTCGGAGTTTCATGGCCTCTTCCAAGTATTCTACGGCTTTGCGCTCTCTTTTGAGGAAACTTTCCATCACTTCTTCTGCCTCTTGCCTTTCCTCCAGCATTGCTACTGCGGTGTTGGCAAATACGTTGGTTGTGGCTTGCATTTCCTTCCTTTTTGCTTCTAGAGCTTCGGGGTCTGCGACTTCATCAGGAGCTATTGGTTTGTTGAGGATTTCCGAGTGCGCGATAGCGCCCCAGCCTGCCTGTTCGACGAGCTCTTCTGCGGACATGTTTTCCCTGTGCTCGGAGATACGCCCTTCTCCGGAATCCGACATGACGCGATAACGGCGACGCGAAGGCGGAGTCTCCGAATTGGACAGGCCTGGGAGTCTGACGTCGGTCGGGGTCATTTCTTCGTCAGTTTCTTGCTCCAGCCCACTTATGGTTGTAAGGACCTGCTTAGGCGGAGCGAATTCTGCTTCAGCTTCCTCGTCACCTTCCAGCTCATTCGTAAGGTGATTGTACTCCTCTGTATCCAAGGTGGTAGCATCGTCTGAGGTTGGGCTTAGGGTGCACAAGATTGACTCCTCTTTATCTCCGGCATCCTCTTGCTGATCCGGAGCGTCGCTGTCTCCGGCAACCTCTTGCTGATTCGGGGCGTCGTTGTCTCCGGTAGCTTCAACTTGCATAGGTCTGGTTCCTTTCTGAGGAGGGGCGGTTCCTGCGGTATGTGCGAGGAAGTGCACGAAGTGCCACCTTTGCTTCTCTAACACCTGAGAGACCCTGGCGGATCTGCATTGGTCTTCCACCGTAGTTTCCTGCTTAGGGGCGGATTGGGTGGGTTTTGAAATTTCCAAATGTAAGGCGGGATCTTCCTTAGAAAATTCCTACGTCTCAGATCGGATCTTCGCGACAGCGTCCTGCTCAGCGGCGGTCGCGTCAGCGTGACTTATCAGGGTGTTTCCGTCAGAATCGACGGTTTCGCCGATGAAGATGTGAATGCCGCCTATCGGGACGATGGAGAGCTTGATGGGGTCGGTTTTAGCCAGAATCCAGCACTCGTCCTGAGGGACGATCGGAAAGTTCCCGGCGTAAAGGACGCGCCCCACAGCGATGGATTCGTCGTAGCTTCCCATGGCGGAACCCTCCCGGTTCCGACCTCTAGACGCCGCTTGCCCCACGGTGGGCGCCAACTGTCGTTGCCTATTCGACGGTGCCTCGGAGGAGGGATCCTCCCGAGGGGAAGAAGAAGTAGGGGCCATCGGGCGGAGAGTCCTCGGGACGGTGGTACGCGTTTTACCCGGCTTCAGAACAGCTGCACGATGACAGGGCCTACTGCTGCTTGTCTGGAATTATCTGGGAGCTTTCACGTTGTTACGATGAGTTGTGGTTGTGCCCCTAGGGCCCCCAGGATCCGGCTTATAAATGCGCCCGGATCTAGGGTTTACACGGAGAGTCCTAGCCGGAATACAAGATGCCTAACTACGGAATATTACATTGACATGCACGTCAATGATCCACCTTTCCTTAGGTGCCGTATTGGTATCCGGATACTTCATGGGCCGTCATGGATCCGACTCCCTGCAAGGTCGGTTGAGATCCGGCTCCTATTCCTGGGCCGGACTTCATCCATCTTCTATGAACATCAACTGGGCCGCCCGATGGGCCATATGCCACCATCACCATCTATGGGCCACCCGGGCTTGCCGGATCTAGACCATGTCGTTGATATACCCATAAAGTATACCCACAACAGGTGGCCTTCGGCTACTTCACCTAGATCATGACGGGGGATGCGGTGGTGTGGCGAAACTCGGCAGGGATAAAGGGCGGCAGCGGGATCGGGTGGTGGTGGCAATGTAAACGGTCGCAAGGCGGCGGCAATAAGGCTCGGCCAGGCTTTCCTAGCGGGCAGCAGCCGGCTGTTTCCGCATCGTGGGCATGCGTAACCATTATCCCGACGGCTGGTGACCTCCACCGAGTGGGTTGGAGGAGGAAGATGGACCGCGGTTCCCAACCATGGCGGCGCGGGGTTCGGCGGTTTCGGCTTTCATGGTGGTGGTCCTAGGGTTCTTCTTTCGCGAAGATGAAGAGTAGCCGGAGTGATGAGTTCCGGAAGGCTCCGACATCGAATGGAACAGTGCATCTTTTGCTTGGAGTTCACATGAACGGGTGATATTTGATCGCCCACACCCATGCTTTTATTCCGACCGTTTGGTTTCGGAGGGAGTGGCACGAAACTCTATTCTGTGTTGACATCAAGAGACTTTTGGTCCATGGTGAAGTCAGAAGCAGAGAATATCATGAAGGTGGATTTGGAGGATTAGCTAAAGAAGGTTCAAGTCTCCGCGATGTTGAGGAACTTTCTTGGTGTTCCGGGATTCGCAACAGTGGTATGAGAGTGAGGGCGACAACATATGGGAAGTTCAGAGTCCTACCTTTCAGGGTGAAAACCCAAGGTCTAGCCTTAACTGATTGTGCATAGCAATAACCTTGTTGGAAGCATTGTTTTGAGAGCAGGACTATCTTCAGGCTCAAAACCTAAGATCTTTGATCGAGCAACGATAGCGCTGATGCACTTTTCCCTTCTTGGAGACGTCACTTTTGCAGTCTGTATTTCAGATGTTGTCTTGGTGGTGGATGTATTGTTGTTTCTAGGCCCAAGATAGTGTAACGGGACTTTTATTTTTTAGTTTTTTTTGACTGTGTGCATCCGTACTATCATTAGAGTGTTGCGTTGTTGCAGAAACTGGATATAATTGGTATTTTTGATATTAATTTATTCTATTATGAAAAAAAAGGTACACTTTCAGAAACCAATAACATGCTATCGTCTCCATAGAGTAAGTGATTTCGCGTGTAATCAATTTTGTATTACTCATGTCGGCACACCCATTTGGAATCCATGGAGTATGGAGTATGTAACTTTTGAGGGACAATAAAGGTAAACACTATACATCGCAATCGAATGCGAAGTATCGGACCGATCGCACGCCGTGCATTCTCCTTCCATCGTACGGCACGCTTACATTAAGGCTTTCTGATGATGTGAAAAATCTGGATCGGATAAGGGCATCTCCAACGCAGTGATCCATCCCGCGTCCGCACGTCTAAATGAGTCTCGGCAGACAAACGTGCGGTCCAACGTGACCACATATCGCAAATACGGATGATCGCGGTATTCGGGATGACCTAAACCCGACCTAAATCTGGGTCAGGTTTGCGTGATCGCGGATGGCACGCGCCATCCGGCGCATCCCCGTGCTTGCCTCCCAGGCCCACCTGTCGGCAATTGGGAGTCCTATTAAATGTGGACTGGGGAGGGGGACTGTCCCTATCCAGTCCCCACTCCCCCACTCCACCCCGCCCGCACGAGCTCGAGCTTCCACGCCGCCATGGCCCAGAAGCGTGAGTTCGAGCCATCCGCCAACGACCACGAGGCCGGCAGCAGCCGGCGAGCCGTGCCGGCGGCTTTCAACATGGGGCCGCCGCCGGCTATACGCGACCGGATCTACGTCACCATAGTGGTGGCACAGATCTTCTGGGAGGACAGCGCCCCAATGTCGTGGGGCGACGTGCACCTCCCCACGGCTGGCACCTGAGCCCAGATCGGGTTCCGGTGTCGCCGATCCCAGCCAACGGCCGCGCACGCCTGGCGGAGATCCAAAGGCGGCGCGTGCGGCTGCCGGTGGACCTCCGGGAGGACCCCGCCTACAGCGACACGAGTCCCTACTTGGACTTGTGGTTCGAGGTGGAGCATGATGCGCGCCGGCGCACCTGCTGCACCTCCGCGAAGGCGAGGCCTTGCGCGAAGTCGCACGCGCAGCCGCGCACGCCGGCTAGGAGGGCCGGCCGCCGCCCTGGTGGCTTCTACATCGACGAGCCCGCGGCTACTCCACCGCAGGCGGCGCCAGTGCCAGCGCCACAGGCCCAGCCTGAGGAGGACGATGACCCCGAGCTGCAGGCCGCGCTCGCGGCGTCCCGCAAGGTTAACGACCTCGAGGAGCTGGCCAAATGGCCGCATCTCCACGCTCGAGGTGGAGGCCAGGAAGGCCAAGGAGGATGCCCGACGCGTGGGCGTTCCTTGCCATAGCGCGACGGAAGGAGGAGGCCACGCGCCAAGCCGCGCTCCGGCACGAGGCGGAGCTGCAGGCCGCTGCGGTGGAGCAGCGGCAGAAGGAGGCGACGTGGCTGGCACGCCTGCGCAGTCTGGCGAGCCCTCCTGACCCGTACTCAGCCTGGGAAAGGGTGCAGTGGTCGCCCTGGCCGGAGTCCCAGGCGCCCTCCAGCGTGTCCAACCGTAACAACGCGTCGCCGCCGGGGGGCATCATCCTTATCGATGGCGAAGATGATGAGTACTACTGGGAGTTGGGTGGCGCACCGACGGTCACCGTGTCCCAATCCCTAGACTAGGGGTCCTTGTCCGGCGGCTCAAGTCGTGCACCGCGGCTCCCCATCACCGACAGCAGCGACGACGACGACCTCGTCCCCGCGTGGTCACCCACCTTCTCGGCGGGCGATTACGTCCACGACTGCGACGAGGAGGAGGCCGTGCTCGCGCAGACGAATGCCATCGGCGATGACGAGGCGGTACCTCGGCAATGCCCACCATGAAGGGCTTGAGTTTTAGAGAAAGGCGACGATGGAAGTTCCGGGAGCGAGACGGTACATGACGTACCCAGGTTCACGTCCCCGCGGTGGAGGATCGCTACGTCCTGCTAGCAATCCACTATATGAATATATGTGTACAGGGGGCCACCATATGCGGAGTTGTTGGATCTAGTCTAGTTCTAGTTCGCGGGTTGCGTCGTCTAGGCGTGTCGCCTCTATGTTTTATGTTTCGGATTATGTGTCCCTAAGGGGTGTCCCTGCCTGGCTTTATATATCAGCCAAGCTAGGGTTTACAAGAGTCCTAGTAGGATTCGTATTGGAGTCTTCTTTCCTTGTAGTCCAAGTTGATATTCCTTGCGGGTCCAGGTCGTCGAGTCCTTGTGTCGAGGGTACTCCTCGGCAATGCCCTCCGATTGGGGCTTAGGGTTGATGGAATCCTGTAGGCTGACACGAGACATCGGTTAACAGACAAGCAGGGAGAGTGATTTACCTAGGTTCGGGGCCCTCGATGAGGTAAAACCCTTACGTCCTGTCTGTCTGATCCTGATTATGAAAATATCGGGTTACAATGGGGTGCCGAAGGTTTCGGCTGTGGTTTCGTCGAGATGCTAAGTGCTACGTGGACCTAGCTCAAGTCTTGCGGTGGCTAAAGTTGCTAATTGATTGTGTCCCTCGGCAGCCCCTCTCCTGGCACTTATATAGGGGGCCAGGTCTCAAGAGATTTGTCCGGGTACGACTAGGGTATGAAAAACCTAGCTCTAAACTTTCCTTGTTCGGTTCCTCTTCGTCTTGCTCTTCAAGGAATCTTCTTCGGCACCGCCATAGTGGCCCACCTTGCCATCGGGTGTCTTCATGGGCCTCAAGTTGGGCCGTACGGGATAGGGCAATAACAGTTACCCGAAGGGTAATGCCCACGTCAGTAGCCCCCGAGTGTCTAGCCGAAGATATTTCGGGTAGAGACTAAAGCATGCCTCCACCAAATGATCTTCTCTCTTGACAGTTCTCGTCCATCTTGTAATAGCATCATCTTCTTCTACCGGGTGCGCGTCCAGCGCTCCCGATGGGAGTAGCCCCCGAGTCTAGGTAAGGATGCTTGCAATCCGTACGTAGACTCAAGTTGTGCCACTCGAATGTCTTCTTTTGCCGAAGTTTTCTACAGGTCTTCATAGGTCATCCGATACGTTTGTATCGGGGCTTGTATTTTTTCAGTAAGGTTTAACGCGTAAAGGATATTGAGTAACGTGCCCAGCTTTGCTGGTTAACTGCCGATGGCAAAACAACGTTACCCTACACAGAATCAAGTCCCCGGGCATGATCCTGGAGTGCAAAAAAGTTTATCGGTTGCGCGCCCAGCGCTCCCGATGGGAGTAGCCCCCGAGTCTGGGCACGGGCACTTGTCACCGGGTGCAGACTCGAGCTGAGCATTCCGTCCTTTTCTTCAAATATTTCTTCACGCCCTTCTTTGCAGAAAAAACTTCGAGTTCACGTTTATCGGGTGCGCGTTCAGCGCTCCTAATGGGAGTATCCCCCGAGTCTAGGTGCGGATGCTTGCAATCCGTGCGTAGACTCAAGTTGACCACCCGACGGTTTTGGTTTCTCCTCGGATGCTTCCGGCGATCTTCATGACGTCACTGATGACGTAACCACTGCTATGGTTTGATTGACAAGACGTGACCTAACGGGCCCACCGTAGTTCTGCGCAGGCAGCTTTTAGGAATTGACTAGTGCATGCGCATTGACCGAGGCGCCTCCTCGATTTCCGCACATTGTGGGAATAATGGGCCGCCGGTTCCATCCTCTTTAGAGCGACACGTGTACGACTAGATCTCGTCCACCTCCCACGATGGTTTTGGAGTTATGGCCACGATTTCCCATCAATCTCTTGATATAAATAGGGAGCTTTCCCATTGTTTTCATTTTTTACGTTTCCACACTGCTCATCTTCTTCCCCAGCCTTTCTTTTCACCTCTGTTCCTTCTCTCAAGAGCTCCGGATGCCATGGGCAAGAAGAAGAGCGCCAGCGCCTCAGGCGCAACCAAGGTCAGCCGCGATTGGGGCGCCTCTACCATTTCCAACCGCGAGGTGAACAAGCTGCGCACCCTCAGCCTCATCTCCTCGTCCGACGATGACATTCGTCTTCCAGGTCCAGCCTCTCGCCCAAAGCCCCAAAGGGCTTTAGTGTTATGTTCGTCGCCTTTCTGTTCCGCGGGCTTTCTCTTCCTGCCCACGAATTTCTTTGTTCCCTTCTTTTTTTTCTATGGGATCCAGCTCTGGCAGCTGACCCCAAATTCCATCCTCCATCTTTCCATCTTCATCACTGTTGTCCTCCATCTTTCCATCTTCATCACTGTTTGCGAGGATTTCCTCGGCATCGATCCCCACTGGAGTCTTTGGAGGAAAATCTTTTATGTCAAGTGTCACAATGACAACAATGGCCCCCCCGTCGTCGGTGGCGTTGGCTTCGTTGTTAGAAAGGAGGTTGATTACTTCAACTTCCCGATGAAAGAATCTGTTCAGGGCTGGCGTCACAAATGGTTCTACCTGCACGACACTCCAGTATCTGGGCAGCGTTCCAACCTTCCTTCGTTCAAAGATGTCTTGGTGGCTCAGCCGAAGAAATCTTGGCGAAACACCCTGTCTCCTGATGAAAGCGCTATAGCCGACAAGCTGTTCGAACAGGTTGTTGACCTAAAGAACGCGGGTGTAACATCCCAAATTTTAAAACAAAGAGAAAATGAATTTCCCTTTTTCCAAAAATGAGAACCAACAAAAACTTTTCTGAATAAGGTGCTATGCATAATACTTGTGCTTGATAATTGTGTTATTACCATGATGGTTATGTGAACTGCCTTGAAATATTCCAAAACCCTAAACTTCACCCCTCTTGTCACCATCCAATATGAAATAAATAAAAAGAATTTAAATTAAAAAGAAAAGCATATGTAAGCCTATGGCTATAATTGCAAATAATCAACCATGCTATGTTCTAATATTATTATAAGGTTTCCAACACCTCCACAAAACTAACCTAGGGTTTATCAACTAAATCCCATGTGAAACCAAAATAAAATAAAACTTGCATAGAGGCATATGTGGCACATAGCCACAATACCAAATTTTGACCTATGCCATCAAACTTGGCTCCAATGGTTTACTACCCTTCCTAAACCTAATCTAACCCTCCATGAATCCAAAACCATGCCCTTTGACCAAAGAAAAAGAAAAGGAAACAAAAACAGGAAATACACATATGTGGCTATGGCCAATTTTGCAAATCTTTGACCTAGACCCTTTTGGCTTGCACCATTGGTTGGAGATGGTTACTAAACACTTATAAACACTTTTGGAATCAAAGAAACTCAAATCAAATCAAATTTGAATTCAAAATGAGCTCACATGCACTAATGGTCAAAATTGACAATCTTAGCCTGATGCCCTCTTTGAGCCTCTGGTTTGGAAGATTTTAAAACTAAACTATGCCAACTCTTTGCACCTCATCCAAGACAACATCAAGGTGAACAACTTTGCCCAAAACAACCCCTGCAAATTCTTGCTCAAATTCAAATGGTGATCAAGCAAAGTTGCAACCATAAAGCAAAACTAAGATCATACCCATTTTGTGATTTTGCAAATCAACTCAAATTTGACCACCACCACCACCAGTAGAATTCAATTATTATATGATTACAACCCACCAAAATTCATTCAAAAATTCGAAACTATTTTTCTTGCGACCATATCATCAAACACCTTGTGTGCAATAATCCACCAACTCCATACCCCCTTTTACCCAACATGTTTGAGCCTCCACCAGCAAACCTATGTCACCACCACTCCTCCTTATACCCAGAGAACAAAGCCAAGCATCATAAACCTTTGCTCATGCATGAAAACTTCAAGGACAAGTCCATGCCGGCCATCATGGCACTCACCATGCCCAATCCCTCTCCAACCCTCTCTGGTCATGCTCACCTTGTCTACTGGCTCACCTTCACTCCCCTACACCTGCCTGTACATTCCCTGGCCAAAGACGAGCACGCCAACGCACAGAACGTGACGTGCCCAGACGTGCCAGGACATGCCAGAGCGCGCACCGGCACGTCACTGGACACGCCAGAGCACGCACCTGCCTCGTTGACTCCGACCATCTCCTTCCCTCTCCTCTGACCTGCTCACTCCCCTCGACATTAGCTACCCCATAGACAAGCTCTCTGGCCTGCGCTCTCCCTGTAGCCGACGCTCTCATCGCCGTCCTCCGCCGGTGACCGCGCCAGTACATGACGTCGCCACCACTCTTCCGTCCTCCGTTTGCTGCGCCGTGACGCACGGTAGGACCGCCTCGATGTCGCCCACAGTGCGCAACCACCCCACTGACCTCTCGCGATCCCTAGCTCCATCGCCGCCATGACCTGCCCCGCTTCGCCTTGGCCTCGTCTTGACCCTATAAAAGGAGCACGCCCCTGGACGATTTCAGCACATCAACGGCCTCCCCTCTTCTCACTCGCTCTCCTCGACCTCTTGCTGCACCACATTAGCCACCACGCCGCCGCAATTTGGCCGGAGTCCGCCACTGCAGCAGCTCGATGAAGCCGACGATCCCGAGCACCCTTGGAGCCGCCGCGACCCTCCTTCGACTCGCCTTCGTCGAAGACGTCGTTTTCCCGCCTCGCCGACCTCGCTGGACGCCGGTAAGCCTCCCATCGCGACCCCCTGGCCGCCGGTAGGGTTTGGTCTCTTGCGAGATCAACTCGTGGACGGGGACGACCCACAGCCGTCCGATTCCCTTTTAATCCAATGGCAGCCGCAGCGTACCGTTTCGGGGAAAAGAAAAGGAGGCTGACAGTGGACCCCGCCGTCAGGCCCCTCGCATCCCGCGTGGCAGTTCACTGGGCTGTCCCGTTTAAACCTCTCCCTGGCCCAATACCGTTTCCCGCCTAAGCCCAGTTAATTTGAATTCGATTTAAACCTTTTAGTCAAATTACTTGCAGATGCTTTACTAAAAATCAAATGATTTCAAATCTAGCAAACCAAATTTGACCAATGTTATATATTTGGAAAGCTCATGAAATTTTCTATCCAACCCCACTGGATTCACATCAAGATCTATTGTAGAATTTAAATAATAAAAATAACAAGGCGGAGAGTTTTGAGAATTCAAATAAATTTATAAAATCAACCATGATGACTTTTGGGGTGATTCAAATTCCCATAATTCACATTTCAAATACTCTAATTGTTTATGTAAAAATATGATAGGGTTGCTTCATATGATCATGGGCTAGAATCAAAAATTTGCTATGTAGTCAATACTAGCCCATTTAAATTATTCCCAAATTTAGGATTTTAAATCTATGAGGAGTAGCACCTCATTTAAATCACATTCTCAAGTGATGCAAGGTGAGGTGATGATATTTGTATTCATGACCCCATATGTTCTTCTTGAGAATATTAAATCATTTCAATAGTAGTATTTAAATTATTTCAAAACTATGTATTAAATCATATGAGATGTATTCTTCTCATTTAAATCTTTGTCTCAAGTAAATCAACATGAGGTAGTGACTATGGTCTAATTGATCTCATATTGAATTATTTGAGGACATTAAATCATTACCATGTTAGGATTAAATTGCATGAGGTGCATCACCTCATTTAAATCATTTTCCCAAATGATAATTATGAAGTGTTGACCTTGGTCAACATGAGTTCATATATTGTCATATGAGGAGATTAAATCTTAACAAGATTCAATGAGAGGAAATTATTTTTCCAAAGAATTAAATAGAAACCTTAATTAATATTTGTAATGAGAGGAAATTATTTTTCATCAGAAGAAAACAAAGTCAACCAAAATAACAATAAGGTTGTGATACTAGCCTAGCTTGTGTGACTCATGTGTGTGCTTAGTCTAGCCTTTAAGTTTTGTTTGGTGATTGTGTACATCGTATTCATTTATAGACGCTAGTACCGAAGGCTACGAAGGGGACGACGATAACATCTACGGAGAAGAAGGAGGAACATTCTGATCAATACACCAACCAAGGCAAGCTAACACCAATGCAAGCGCTACTCTTGCAAGCTAATATTCTTGCAAGTTGACCTAGTGCAAAGCTCCACAAGAGCAAGGCACCATCACAATTTACTTTATGCTTCATGATCCCATCCCAAGTTTTTACCTTACAAGCTTTTGATTTTGATTTTCAAGGTTTACTTCTTGATTCATGATTCACTTGGTCTAGATATAGAGTAGAACAAGAACATCAAATTTAGCCTAGAGTAATACAAGCTAGTTAGCACCCCTCATGACTAGTTGCTAGTGCTAAGAAATAAAAGTGACTACTCTAGATGGGAACATGTGAAAACCAATGACTTTGAAAACCTTGGAATGATGAGTCATTGTATTGAAAGATTTTGAAGGTGAATATGACTTGTGAATGACACGGTGAACTTTACAAAAACTGATGGTGGGGTTCGGATGCGATACCATTCCAATTTACAAGTACCCCCACAATACCTGATTATGGGTAGGGCTTAACTGGAAGTTTATGTGTCTTAATATGGGTTCCCTCTAAACAAGCGTCATTGGGGTTATGCCGAAAGCTGCCTCCACAACAAAAGAAATGACGTTAAAGATGAGGTGAATGTCCGGCCCAAGCCCTGTGCAGTTCCCAGGCTGACCGTTTGTCTTCACTGGGAGGCCAAGCTCATGGGGAGAGGTGCCTATACTAGGATATGTAAGTGAAAGGTTATGGTTGATGATCCGCGTACTGAGCTACGATTATTCAGGGTTATTCCTGACGGATGTAATCAAATGTTGTGGCACAAGTGTGCAACCTCTGCAGAGTGTAAACCTATTCGAATAGCCGCGTCCACGGTTAAGGACGGTTGGAAAGGCCATACTGTTCCGTCATCAGACCATTTTCAAAAATGTGATATATGACTTGTGACTTGAACTTGAAAGGTGAATGGTGAATTTGACTTGAGTTACAACAGAGTTGTGAGAATGACACTAATGTTCCCACTTAAGTTAGTTAGCAAATGAAGAGGCTTTTACTAAATGTTTGTGAACTAAAATTGGCTTTCTGCAAATAAACTTAGAGCTTAGCACCCCATTACTAAAAATTGATAGTGCTTACACTAGTATTAGTTTGCGAGTACTTTAAAGTACTCATGGCTTTGTCCCTGGCTATTCCAATGGCCAGACTATGAAGAGGAACAACAGTACGAGGAAGATGGACAGCAGGACATCTACGACAACTAGGACCACTCCTGACGTCAACAGTTGGCTGTGGAACAGATGAACAAAACCGCTACTTCGCTTCCGCTATGTGTTTTGTAATAGGATCTCTGGATCCACTATGATGTATTAAGACCTGGATCATGTGATCCTTTGTTGTAAGACGATTATGTGTTGTAATGAATGATGTGTTGTGATATCAATCTATTATGTCTAACAAAAACAATATTCTTGGGATTGCGATGAATGGCATAATAGGCATCTGGACTTAAAAATCCGGGTGTTGACAAGTTGGTATCAGAGCCATTGTTTGACCTTAGGAGACCCTAGTTAGAATGGACGTCTGAAAAACTTAGTTTCAAAACAAAAAAAGTGAATATTTATAAAAAATTATTCTCCCTCTTATCCTTGAAATCTTTTCAAAAAGATGATTTCTGAAAATTTATTCTCACCCTCATCCTTGAGATCCTTTTTAAAAGGGTATTTCTGAAAACTTATTCGCACTCTTATCCTTAAGATCTTTTCAAAAAGACATGCTCTAATTTTCTTTGTACTGCTCCATGAAATTTTGCACACCTTGACTTCATACTGCACAAGACCCGCAAGGATTTGGACAACATCTGTGCCTTATACCAATGACAAGCATCTCGCCTATGAAGACGAAGAAACCGCCATTCCAGATGAAGAGTAGTGTCACTAGAGCACTTGCGTAAACTCGTAGCAAGAGAGCACTAAGTGTGAGTTTGGTATCCTGTCCCTGGTATCGTAGAACGAATGAATGGTTCTTAAAACCAACGGTGTGTTAGTTTTGTAATGGGTGATGGTTTGGTATGAATGAAAAAGTGTTGTTGGTTTTACCCCCTCAACACTACTCAAGTTTTCAAGTTTTGAACTTTTTAAACTTAACCCAAACAAACCATAGAAATTTCCCTCTTATCTTATGATCTACCTCATTGTTCAGATGGCCCCTCCTACCCGCAACAACTCCCGTCCCAGGCCAACCAGATGCACCTTGAGCACGCCAAGATGACTAACACCATCAACATCCTTGCAATGGAGCGAAAGGCACTTCGCCATCAGCACGCCAAGAAGGACTACGTCATTGCTCGCCTCCGCGTGAGGATAGCATCACTGGAGCAGCTCATCCCAATACCCCACCACGCCCCCAGAGGCAAGTCCACCGTGACTTGCTATGACTGTGGTTTTACTGGTCATTACTCTAATAAGTGCCCGATGAAAGCCGCCAACAATGCCCCAAGGACTGGAAGCAATGCTGTGCCCCTTACCTCAGGAGACAAGTCAACTATGACCTGCTATGAATGTGGAATCCAAGGTCACTACTCCAATGAGTGCCCCAAGAAGCTTGCCAAGACTGCCCCCAATACCACTGCACCTGCCCAGCAGCAGCGCTGTGTCGCAACTGGAAGGAAGTTTGCCCCAAACTACCCGAACAACCGCAACGGTCGTTACTACCGCATGAATGCCACCGAAACCCAGGAAGCACCTCAGGCCATGCCAAGTATGTTTTCCTATTAATCCAATTTCTCAATCTCTCTTAGGAACCTAACTTTTCTTAAAATCTCGGGACGAGATTTGTTTAAGGGGGAAGGGTTTGTAACGTCCCAAATTTTAAAACAAAGAGAAAATGAATTTCCCTTTTTCCAAAAATGAGAACCAACAAAAACTTTTCTGAATAAGGTGCTATGCATAATACTTGTGCTTGATAATTGAGTTATTACCATGATGCTTATGTGAACTACCTTGAAATATTCCAAAACCCTAAACCTCACCCCTCTTGTCACCATCCAATATGAAATAAATAAAAAGAATTTCAATTAAAAAGAAAAGCATATGTAAGCCTATGGATATAATTGTAAATAATCAACCATGCTATGTTCTAATCTTATTAGAAGGTTTGCAACACCTCCACAAAACTAACCTAGGGTTTATCAACTAAATCCCATGTGAAACCAAAATAAAATAAAACTTGCATAGAGGTATATGTGGCACATAGCCACAATACCAAATTTTGACCTATGCCATTAAACTTGGCTCCAATGGTTTACTACCCTTCCTAAACCTAATCTAACCCTCCATGAATCCAAAACCACGCCCTTTGACCAAAGAAAAAGAAAAGGAAATAAAAATAGGAAATACACATATGTGGCTATGGCCAATTTTGCAAATCTTTGACCTAGACCCTTTTGGCTTGCACCATTGGTTGGAGATGGTTACTAAACACTTATAAACACTTTTGGAATCAAAGAAACTCAAATCAAATCAAATTTGAATTCAAAATGAGCTCACATGCACTAATGGTCAAAATTGACAATCTTAGCCTGATGCCCTCTTTGAGCCTCTAGTTTGGAAGATTTTAAAACTAAACTATGCCAACTCTTTGCACCTCATCCAAGACAACATCAAGGTGAACAACTTTGCCCGAAACAACCCCTGCAAATTCTTGCTCAAATTCAAATGGTGATCAAGCAAAGTTGCAACCATAAAGCAAAACTAAGATCATACCCATTTTGTGATTACATGATTACAACCCACCAAAATTCATTCAAAAATTCGAAACTATTTTTCTTGCGGCCATATCATCAAACACCTTGTGTGCAATAATCCACCAACTCCATACCCCCTTTTACCCAACATGTTTGAGCCTCCACCAGCAAGCCTATGTCACCACCAGCTCCTCCTTACACCCAGAGAACAAAGCCAAGAATCATAAACCTTTGCTCATGCATGAAAACTTCAAGGACAAGTCCATGCCGGCCATCATGGCACTCACCATGCCCAATCCCTCTCCAACCCTCTCTGGTCATGCTCACCTTGTCTACTGGCTCACCCTCACTCCCCTACACCTTCCTGTACCTTCCCTGCCGAAGACGAGCACGCCAACGCACAGAACGTGACGTGCCCAGACGTGCCAGGACATGCCAGAGCGCGCACCGACACGTCACTGGACACGCTAGAGCACTCACCTGCCTCGTTGACTCCGACCATCTCCTGCCCTCTCCTCTCACCTTCTCACTCCCCTCGACGTCAGCTACCCATAGACAAGCTCTCTGGCCTGCACTCGCCCTGTAGCCGACGCTCTCGTCGCCGTCCTCCGCCGGTGACCGCGCCAGTACATGACGTCGCCACCACTCTCCCGTCCTCCGTTTGCTGCGCCATGACGCACGGTAGGACCGCCTCGACGTTGCCCACAGTGCGCAACCACCCCGCTGACCTCTCGCGATCCCTAGCTCCATCGCCGCCATGACCTGCCCCGCTCCGCCTCGGCCTCGTCTCGACCCTATAAAAGGAGCACGCCCCTGGACAATTTCAGCACATCAACAGCCTCCCCTCTTCTCACTCGCTCTCCTCGACCTCTTGCTGCACCACATTAGCCACCACACCGCCGTAATTTGGCCAGAGTCCGCCACTGCAGCAGCTCGACGAAGCCAACGATCCTGAACACCCCTGGAGCCGCCGCGACCCTCCTTCGACTCGCCTTCGTCGACAACGTCGTTTGCCCGCCTCGCCGACCTCGCTGGACACCGGTAAGCCTCCCATCGCGACCCCCTGGCCGCCAGTAGGGTTTGGTCTCCGGCGAGCTCAACTCGTGGACGGGGACGACCCACAGCCGTCAGATTCCCTTTTAATCCAACGACAGCCGCAGCGTACCGTTTCGGGGAAAAGAAAAAGAGGCTGACAGTGGACCCCGCTGTCAGCTCCCTCGCGTCCCGCGTGGCAGTTCACTGGGCTGGCCCGTTTAAACCTCTCCCTGGCCCAATACCGTTTCCCGCCTAAGCCCAGTTAATTTGAATTCGATTTAAATCTTTCAGTCAAATTACTTGCAGATGCTTTACTAAAAATCAAATGATTTCAAATCTACCAAACCAAATTTGACTAATGTTATATATTTGGAAAGCTCATGAAATGTTCTATCCAACCCCACTGGATTCACATCAAGATCTATTGTAGAATTTAAATAATAAAAATAACAAGACAGAGAGTTTTCAGAATTCAAATAAATTTATAAAATCAACCAGGATGACTTTTGGGGTGATTCAAATTCTCATAATTCATATTTCAAATACTCTAATTGTTTATGTAAAAATATGATAGGGTTGCTTCATATGATCATGGGATAGAATAAAAAATTGGCTATGTAGTCAATACTAGCCCATTTAAATTAGGGATTTCTATTTTCGTGCCCTCGGGTCCTTAGTTGTGCTCAGTTTTCCCCAGCTCCTTAGTTTTTCCTCAGTTTTACCCTAGCCTTTGACTGAAACCATCACACGTGATGTAACGGTCGGTTGCCCGACGGTTGACCGTTATCTTGTGACTAGTGGGGCCACGTAGAGCCCGCAAAGACACGTCAGACCATCCATCTTTGTTTGACCGTACGTATCGGTGTATCCCTGACCAAAACACGCACGAGTGGGGCTTCAGTATATCGAATGACAAGTGGGCCACGGCGCTGATACAATGGGCAATACACGGGTAGGAATAGATTTTTAAACGGAGCTCTACAGCGATGGCACGGAGGAGGTGGCCTGCGGGGTGCCGAGATGAGATCGACGTCCACAAAGAACTGCATGAGGCGAGACCAGACGCATTAGATAGATATGAACTAGACGCGTTTAACCATGCAAAGAAGAGAAGAAATGGTCGACGATATCGACGACTACCTCAAAACTTTGACTGACCGTGTCCGACACGAATGCGAGCAATGTAGAGAAAACTAGTGTCTCTCCTTTCTGGCGTGTATAGATGGGTGCTAGAAGAGTGTGGTGGCGAAGGGAAAGACCTCGCGGTGGTCTGTGGCGTCCAGCATAGCGGGGCGGCGTGGCCGTGCCCACAGCGGCGTGCATGCATGTTCGGCATTGGCATCAGCATGTACGTTCGGGATTGGCCTCGGCGGTATCTCTGGTGTGTCAGTGATCGAATGAGGGGATGGGATTGACGGTGCATCCCGACGGTGACCTAGCAGTGGCGGCGAGCATAGTCGTTCTGACCATGCCGATATCGGCATCGGCATCGTTTGGAGCCTGTGGTGCTCGAATCAAGGTGGGATTTGTTTCTTGTACGCCAAAAGTGATTTGAAACAAGTTTCGTGTTGAAGGTTAGGTAACGAAAGTTTGTAACTAAGCCCAAAATTATACTAGCACCATGGTGAGGTTCTTTTTGATAGAGCTATACGGTTGGGCAAACTTTTTTGACACTTTTTAGATAGGGTTCCTTGTTGTTACACGTATGGCAAATTTGGGGTCATTTGGAGATGTTCGAAAAAATCAGTTTGCTTAAACGCATGCTGTTTCGTCTCACTGAAACCAGCTTTTCTAACAAGGTGATTTTTTCTACATTCTCTAAATGACCTCAAATTTCATACAGCTGATCTTCTATACATAAATAGATAGATGGTTTCGTTTTTACATTTTTCGAACTTTTTATTTCCCTTTATAATACCCAATTGATTTTCAGATTTTGTAACAAGTTATGGCATCATGTATGGCATCATTTTCGCCCTAAATTTCAAATTTTGTGAAACTTTCCCTTTTAGATATTCCTTGTTGTTATAGATATGGCATCATGTATGCCAAATTTTGTTAGGTCTCACTGAAACAAGCTTTTGTAACAAGTTAGGTTTTTTCGACCTTCTCAAAAGGGATTTTTTTCTACCTTCACTAAATGAGCTAAAAAATCATACAGACGATCTTCTATACAAAGATAGGTAGATTTTTTGCGTGAAAAGTAATGGCTACAACAAATCGGTGATGGTTTATCATTTTTTTCGTGAAAATTAATGGCTACAACAAATCGGTGATGGTTTATCATTTTTTGCGTGAAAATTAATGGCTACAACAAATCGGTGATGGTTTATCATTTTTTGTGTGAAAATTAATGGCTACAACAAATCGGTGATGGTTTATCATTTTTTGCGTGAAAATTAATGGCTACAACAAATTGGTGATGGTTTATCATTTTTTGCGTGAAAATTAATGGCTACAACAAATCGGTGATGGTTTCTCATTTTTTGCGTGAAAAGTAATGCCTAAAAGAGTTTATAATTTTTAGCGCGTGAAAATGAATACAGAAAACCGCCCTTTAGCATACTTAGAGAGTGGAAGGTAACCGCCGACAGAGAGAGAGAGGGGTTATCCTGCCCGTTAGATCATACGATCAACGGTCGGCGGGCACGATCCGCGTGACATGGGCTAGACCAATCAGGGCAATGTTGCACGTCTGCGAGAATTTGTGGAGGGAGAGGGCAAAACTGAGTAGTATCAAGAAACCAAGGGCACCTGCGTAATAAACAGACTAAGGGATTCAAATATGAGATTTAAAAAATGGAAAATGTGTGTTTTGTACAATCAAACCCATCTTGGCCTATCTCAAACTATTTGCAATACAAATATACATGAGTGTGAGAATTGTGGCCTTATTTAGATAAAGTATGTTTTGGGGAAAGCTGTTTTGGGAAGGGCTTATTGTGGAAAACCATGCACCTTCATAGCTACTAGGTGATTTGAGAAGGCCTTTGAGAAGTGGCAATTTGTGGTAAAACTTGATTTATCTATGACTTATCTATGTTTTGAGAACTGGAAATTTGTGGTAAAGACTCCATGAGTATGTGCCACTATTTTTCGGAATTTTTTGCACATTAAATGACTCATTTAACTAGTTAATCCCATTTGTTGACTGTCTGTTGACCAGCCACTTGAGGGTAAAACTGAGCATATTGCACTAGCCAGTATTAGCACTCAAGGGGAAAACTGAGCACACAAAAAATGCTAGTATATGACTCGAGGTTATATCTGAGTATATCTAAATTTCCAGGGTTAGACTTGAGGACGCGTGTTGCGGTGCAGAAATGGAAGACGTGCAATTGTTGACGCATAGACGCGGGTCGCGGTGCAGAAGTCGAAGACGTGCAATCGTGGACGCGTGTCGCATTGCAGCAGTCCAAGACGTGCAGACGTGCAGCGGTGGACGCGTAGGACGCGGGTCGCATTAACCACCCCTCGCCTTTATAGACGCCTCCTCCCACTATCTCTGTCACTCTCACTCGCCCACGCAACGACGCCTCTCTCACGTCCCATCATCTTCTCCAAAGCAAAAAACCCTCTCCCTCTCCCTCTCCCTCTCCTCTGCCGGCGAGATGGACAAGGAGAATGCCAATCCCATCGTCCACGGCCCCGTCGGCTCCAAGCGCGATGCCTCCCTCTTCGACGCCGTCCCCTCAATGGATGTCGCCGCCGCCTCCGTCGGTGCATCGGAGGCTGCTGCCGCCGGTGGTGGTCAGATCCCGCCGGGATATGACCCCTATGAGCCGGTGCCGTACGTCCCGCCCCCGAACCCCTACGACACCTTCCTGGAGGACCCATGGAGCGAGGTAGCTACGGTTTGCTTCCTTTTTTGTTCCCCATTCCTTTTTGAACCCTATTTTTGCTGGTGTAGATGGATCTGTAGATGGATGAGCATTGGGCTAATATTTGCGCCGATTTTATTCCATTTTGTTTTGATCACTTCTTGATTTCCTTTAAGATTTGGGGTTCGGCCGTTCGGTTAGTTTATGCAAGTAATAATTGGATCTCAATCAGTTAATTTATGCAAGTAATCATGGGATCTCAATCAGTTATTTTATGCACTAATCGAAAGATATCAACCGTTTAATTTTGCAAATAATCTGGAATGTGTTCAAGTTCAGATCTGGAATCTATTTCTTTGCCTATGATGAATCGTTGGGCACAAATTTTTACAGGGAGGGTTCAGTGAACCATTGTTGTGTACAAATCTGTTGTGCATGAGCTTTGGTTCGCTTACACCTTCCCTATAGATATATAATCGTGCCCACTCTAACTGAGGCAGACTCTGTTTTTCCTAACTTTGTTATCATGCACGTTCATCATCGTTGCAACTCATTCACTCATAGTTTCTGTTTGATATGGATCAGATGTCTGGCAGCGACGTCGGCAGCGACGACGAGGAGGAGGACGTCAAGACTCGCCAGGTGCTGCGGAGGCTTCAGGTCGGCCAGTACATCTCCTACTTCGCCAAGGGTGTCTACAGGTGCCCCTTCTGCACTAGGAGACTCGGCGGCATGGACTTCAACTGCCTCGTCACGCATGCTGAGAACATCAGCAACACCTTCCCCAAGGTCGGCATGACGGTGAACGTCTACTCCTTCCGCGCCAAGCACAGGGCGCTCGGCATGCACCTCCGCAGCATGCAGCGGGTGGAGATCTCCGCCGGGCGCATGCCTCCGCTCAAGCCCAAGGCTCCCAAGGGGAGCAGCAGCAACAAGTGGAGGGAGAGCCAGATGGGGTAGGCGGAGTCCTGGACGTGTCTTCTTGCTGCCTCCCATTTTGTTGTTGGGATCCCTTTGTTGTTAGTTAGGGATCCCTTGTTGTTATGTTGTTTGTATGATGGTGCTGTGAAGAACCTAGAACCTGTTACTATGTTGGCTGCTGTGTATGCAGCTTATTATCTAGGGAGGGATCCCTATTATCTATCCCTATTCTACTATATTTTGTTGGCCCTACTTTGTTTTCTCGATTTACTATGATTGTGAATTTATCGTACATTACCCTGGATCCCTACTAGATTTGCTGCCATATTGGGCAAACAACGAGGGCCAAAAGGTACAAATAATTGAAGAAAGACAGAAATGCAAACTTCTCTAGATTTGATACTTATTTGGTGAAAAGGATAGAGAGAAAAGAGGGGAAAAAGGTGCTCTTAATAATGCCAATTTGGGGCCGAGAGAGACAGAACCCAGCTCCTGCTCACGTGCGCAACCAAACGCGGTCTCGTCCTGTCCCACGCGGTCCCTTTCTACCGGCCCCATACGACGCGGCCCCACACGTGACAGAACGGTCAACTAAACGGGAATCCTGCCGTCTGAGCTGCTTCTGCGGGTTTCAAACAAGGGCTTGGAGAAAACTGAGGAAAAACTAAGGAGCTGGGGAAAACTGAGTACAACTAAGGACCTGAGGGCACGAAAATAGAAATCCCTTTAAATTATTCCCAAATTTAGGATTTTAAATCTATGAGGAGTAGCACCTAATTTAAATCACATTCTCAAGTGATGCAAGGTGAGGTGATGATATTTGTATTCATGACCCCATATGTTCTTCTTGAGAATATTAAATCATTTCAATAGTAGTATTTAAATTATTTCAAAACTATGTATTAAATCATATGAGATGTATTCTTCTCATTTAAATCTTTGTCTCAAGTAAATCAACATGAGGTAGTGACTATGGTCTAATTGATATCATAATGAATTATTTGAGGACATTAAATCATTACCATGTTAGGATTAAATTGCATGAGGTGCATCACCTCATTTAAATCATTTTCCCAAATGATAATTATGAAGTGTTGACCTTGGTCAACATGAGTTCATATATTATCATATGAGGAGATTAAATCTTAACAAGATTCAATGAGAGGAAATTATTTGTCCAAAGAATTAAATAGAAACCTTAATTAATATTTGTAATGAGAGGAAATTATTTTTCTTAAGCAGAAAACAAAGTCAACCAAAATAACAATAAGGTTGTGATGCTAGCCTAGCTTGTGTGACTCATGTGTGTGCTTAGTCTAGCCTTTAAGTTTTGTTTGGTGATTGTGTACATCGTATTCATTTATAGACGCTAGTACCGAAGGCTATGAAGGGGACGACGAGAACATCTACGGAGAAGAAGGAGGAACATTCTGATCAATACACCAACCAAGGCAAGCTAACACCAATGCAAGCGCTACTCTTGCAAGCTAATATTCTTGCAAGTTAACCTAGTGCAAAGCTCTACAAGAGCAAGGCACCATCACAATTTACTTTATGCTTCATGATCCCATCCCAAGTTTTTACCTTACAAGCTTTTGATTTTGATTTTCAAGGTTTACTTTTTGATTCATGATTCACTTGGTCAGGATATATATAGAGTAGAACAAGAACATCAAATTTAGCCTAGAGTAATACAAGCTAGTTAGCACCCCTCATGACTAGTTGCTAGTGCTAAGAAATAAAAGTGACTACTCTAGATGGGAACATGTGAAAACCAATGACTTTGAAAACCTTGGAATGATGAGTCATTCTATTGAAAGATTTTGAAGGTGAATATGACTTGTGAATGACACGGTGAACTTTACAAAAACTGATGGTTGGGTTCGGATGCGATACCATTCCAATTTACAAGTACCCCCACAATACCTGATTATGGGTAGGGCTTAACTGGAAGTTTATGTGTCTTAGTACGGGTTCCCTCTAAACAAGCGTCATCGGGGTTATGCCGAAAGCTGCCTCCACAACAAAAGAAACGACGTTAAAGATGAGGTGAATGTCCGGCCCAAGCCCTGTGCAGTTCCCAGGCTGACCATTTGTCTTCACTGGGAGGCCAAGCTCGTGGGGAGAGGTGCCTATAATAGGATATGTAAGTGAAAGGTTATGGTTGATGATCCGCGTACTGAGTTACGATTATTCAGGGTTATTCCTCACGGATGTAATCAAATGTTGTGGCACAAGTGTGCAACCTCTGCAGAGTGTAAACCTATTCGAATAGCCGCGTCCACGGTTAAGGACGGTTGGAAAGGCCATACTGTTCCATCATCAGACCATTTTAAAAAATGTGACATATGACTTGTGACTTGAACTTGAAAGGTGAATGGTGAATTTGACTTGAATTACAACAGAGTTGTGGGAATGACACTAATGTTCCCACTTAAGTTAGTTAGCAAATGAAGAGGCTTTTACTAAATGTTTGTGAACTAAAATTGGCTTTCTGCAAATAAACTTAGAGCTTAGCACCCCATTACTAAAAATTGATAGTGCTTACACTAGTATTAGTTTGCGAGTACTTTAAAGTACTCATGGCTTTGTCCCTGGCTATTCCAATGGCCAGACTATGAAGAGGAACAACAGTACGAGGAAGATGGACAGCAAGACGTCTACGACAACTAGGACCACTCCTGATGTCAACAGTTGCCTGTGGAACAGATGAACAAGACCGCTACTTCGCTTCCGCTATGTGTTTTGTAATAGGATCTCTGGATCCACTATGATGTATTAAGACCTGGATCATGTGATCCTTTGTTGTAAGACGATTATGTGTTGTAATGAATGATGTGTTGTGATATCAATCTATTATGTCTCGCAAAAACAATATTCCTGGGATTGCGATGAATGGCATAATAGGCATCTGGACTTAAAAATCCGGGTGTTGACAGCGGGAGGCTTGACGATGTGCGGCACCAAAGTAGTCTCAGTGTTCCTGAGACATCGGGTGCAGCCACTGATGTCCCGGCCTCACCAGATGTGGATGTACACTGGGAAGGAGGACAAGTCGAGAGTAAGCTCTGCCGACCTGTCGGATGATGATCTCCACGACAAAGTGTGGCGTCTTACTTGCTACAGCATGAAGGACATCATTGTCCTGACTTCGGCCCGCTCTCCATATGATCTCAAACACCTTCCGACTGAGGTAACCTTTGCTGCATTTCGATTATTTATATTGTGCTATTCTTCAATCTTTCACTAATTCCTCACCTGTCGGCAGGCCTCCACCGTGGCTCAATGTTATCCTCCCACACCCGAAAGTGGTGTGGACCAGAGGATGACGACGATGACTCCGAGGAGACCGAGGATGCTCAGCACGTCCTTGAGGACAGCGACGTCCAGGAGAACGAAGCCCCCGAGGATGATGCTCTCACTAGGAGCAGGTGGTGCAAGAGGATAAACAAGGACCTGATCACAACGGCTGAATCGAGTCCTAGCGGGCAAGATAATGATGCCGACGAAACTGCATCGCCTCCCCCTGCTGCGAAAAGTTCGACAGGCTTTTTTGCTGTCGAGGATGACTTGGACCTGTGAGTATCTATTTTCCTCTTCGTTACTAGCTTTCTTCATGCTGAACATCCTTGCTTTTCAAGCAGCTCTGACGATGACGATGATGTTCCTCTCGCAAAGAGGGCTAAGTTATTCTCCGGAAAATCCGAGTCCGCCAAGGAGTCAAATCCTTCGCCTGCTGAACCGACGCCGCCTTCAAGGACAGTCGTGGTGAAGATCCCAGTGTCGAAGGTCAATCCTTCTGGCAACACTCCCGTTCCACCAGCTGCCCGCGACCATGTAAGTGATTTGTTTAACTTGGCTCCCTTCTTTCACTGTGGATTTCCATATCTGACTGATTTTTTTTCTTGACCTCCTCCTTGCAGCCAATCTATGCCACGGTTGACGCTGTGGCAGATTTTGCTGATCAATTTACTCGCCTGCAATCTGAGAATGCTCAGCTTCAGAAGACCGTCAAATTTTCGGCTGATCAAGTGCTGGAGGTTAACAGTCTCGCAGCCGAAGCCCAGAATGAAAAGATCCTGCTGAAGGATGAACTAAAGAAGCAGAAGATGAAGGATGAGGATGATGCCAGACACGAAGTTGCTGCCGCTGCTGACAAAAAGGAAGGCGCCCTCCGCGAGTCTATCACGAACTTGCTTGGTAAGTTCCTTCATGCTCGAGTGTAAAATATTTCTATGATACTATCCTTTGGTTTGCTTATCCATCACTTCTCAGCTGCTGCCGACGTGCCTATCAATCGAGCACGCAAGCTTCGGGAGGACTCAATGTCTGATGCGCTCTCCCTTGCCACTGATGCCAATATCCAAGTTCTTGGGCTGCTGCAAGAGACCAAGGGAGCACTGTCGAGGTTGTTCTCGATGATATTCCCGAAGATAAAGCAAGACAAGACCCTTGGCGAGATGACAGATGCTTTCTCCATCGACCCTTCTGAGCCTATAGAGGTATTGAAGCGGCGCTCCCGATTGTTTGGAGCAGTCCTTACTTTTCAACTGCTGATGGGCCATGGGTTAGGCTCTGAATTAGAAAAGTTATCTAATGCGCTGCCCGTAGATGAGAACAACTGCCTAGTTGATCTTGATCCCTATAAACAATCGGTGGTGAAATGCGCCAATCATCTTCTCAAATTGGTTGACGAAGCGAAGACCAAACCCGCGCCTGAAGCTGCTCCTGGCTCATCATCGGCTCCCTCATGATTAAACTTCTCGCTCTATTGCTGTAACTAGACCTTGATATAATCTAGGCATGTTTCGTACTGGCTCTGTTGCCAGTACCGCTACTTTTTTTCGAATGTAATATATGTGCAATGCTCCCGATGGGAGTTTCTACCAATGCTTTTCTGAAGTCAAAGTTGTGCTGCAGATTCCTCCATCTTCTTCTCGCACCGATCCTTCTTTGAACACTTCGGCTAACGATGAGTCCGATCTTGTTCATCGTTTGCATGACCAAATTATTCGGCTGAACAAAGACATAACCACCCTTCACGCGATGGCAGCATTGATAAAGAGAAAAAGCGAAATTGCCACTGCAATTGAACAACACGCCCTTGATCGTCTCCATATTGCTACTGAAAGTTTGAGCTGTAAGTGTTCATTCATCTTTCGATTTTTGTTGACACCCGAACGTTCCTCGACTGATTAGTGCTTCTTGACAGTCGTAGCTTCTGATTCGGCAGAGGAGAACAAGAGGATCCATGAAAAGATCGAGGCGATGACCAGTGCTGCCCATCCAAAGCATGAATTATGGTCCCAGCGACCGAAAGCTGTTGTTGTGGCCAAATTTGAGCATCGAGCAGAGAAGGTGCATTACTATTTTGACAAGTACCATGCTCATCTCTCGATGGTATGGAGGACCTTGTTTCCTTTGGACCAGGCACCCGAAACCTTATCTGCTCTGTTTACTCGATTCAAGACCCCGGAGAGGATTCGACTGTTGGTGCGAAAGGAACTCCTGGCCGGCGCTGAACTTGCCCTTGCTTCAGTGATGGCGTGTCATCTGACCTTAGATTTGGAGGCCATAGCAAACACTAGTAGGAGATTAGACCAATATTATGACATTGTCAGAAATCCCGCATATACTATCATCTCTCGAATGGAAACAAGTATTGAGAGATCTGAAGGCCCGAGAGGACCAGGGAAACCTGCCATGAAATTATGCATTCATATGTATGTAACAACCTTGTACCTGCAAGGGATAATCCCATATAAACTTAATGTGCGTTTCGTACATCATGTACTTTTGGTGAATTTGCTAATTCGAGTAATGATTTTTTGTCGGGGGTGGCCGAGTGATCAAGTCAGCCTGCTCACCCGACGACTCCGTTGTAATTGCAAGTTTATTGCGGAGTCGATGCGTAAGTTCTATAAGAGCGACACCCGTCGAATAATCGAGGGATTTAGGCGCTTGGCTTCGTCACACAGTGCACCGGTTTGAGCCTCGTTTACGATAGTATGTCCACCGACTGCAGCGCTCGCGTATTTTCTCGAGGCTTGGATGGGTTGTTGCGTGTCATTAACCTTAGCTCCCGATGGAAGTATTTAGTTAATAACACTGTACGAACGTGTTTCTGGCCAGCGCTCGCGATGGGAGTAAGAGCCAATGACGAAGGCCCCGAACAATTTGTTCGGATAATGAGGCCTGGTACAACAAAGGTGGTAAACATGATCAGAAATTTTATTCATAATATAAAACAAGCTTAGGAGCTGCCAAAAAACAGGGAGAAAATGATTATATCCTATGCGTAGAACCGTCGCAGATGTGCAACGTTCCATGGATTTTCAATGTCTTCACCCGAAGCTGGATTCTTGAGACGATAAGCTCCCCCTGGTATCACTTTAGTGATGATGAACCGCCCTTCCCACGGAGATTCGAGCTTCAGAGGTCTTTCTTGCTTTAGTCGCAGTACCATATCTCCAACATTGAAGCTTCGATTGCGTACTCGTCGACTGTGGTAATTTCTTAACGCCTGCTGATACACCGTTGTTCTTGCCAAGGCGATGTCCCGAGCTTCGTCGAGGAGGTCCACGGCATCTTGCAGCGCGTTGTTGAAAGTTGCTTCCGTGTACGGAGTCACCCGAGGGGCTTCGAACCGAACATCGGCTGGCGATACTACTTCGGCTCCGTATACCAAAAAGAACGGAGTATACTGAGTTGACCTGTTGGGTGTAGTACGCGGACTCCAGAGTACAGATGGCAATTCTTTGACCCAAGCTCCAGCTGCACCCGTAAGGCATTTCTTGAGGCCATCTCCTATTAGACCATTGATCCTTTCGACCTGACCGTTGGTTTGGGGATGTGCCACCGAAGCAAATTTTAGTTTAATGCGACCGTCATCGCAAAACTTCCGAAACTTTTTAGAGTCAAATTTAGTTCCATTGTCTGTGACGATAATGTGAGGCATGCCAAATCGACAAGTTATTCCTCTGAAGAACTGGACGGCGGTTTCGATTTTGAACAGGTACAGCCTCGATCCACTTGGTAAACTTGTCGATTGCAACCAGTAGATACGTGTGACCTCCAGGTGATGATCTTGGCAGCGGTCCAACTTGGTCGAGTCCCCATTGTGTGAAGGGCCACGCGAGAGTTATCGTCATCAGATCTGTTGCGGGAGCGTGCGGTTTTGGTGCGAAACGCTGACAAGGGTCGCATTTCAGGACCAGGTCCCGAGCATCCGATGCTACCGTTGGCCAGTAAAATCCTGCTCTGAAAGCTTTCGCCACGAGGGCCCTGCTGCTTGCGTGGTGTCCACAGGTTCCTTCGTGTATCTCGCGTAGCTGAGCCTTTCCGTCGTCGATGGCGATGCACCTTTGAAAAATGCCAGAGATACTACTGTTGCGGTCAGAAACCCACCGGCGAGCAACGACGGGAAACACAGGAGAGCCGGGAGCAACTTAGGGCTGCGGCTGGCCCTGGTCCCTCCGAGCGACGGCCCGCACAGAACTCCGGCACGCACGTCCGATGCTGATGCAAGGGCGTGCCACCTGACCTATACCTGGTCAGGAAGGTGATGGAGATGCCTCGCTTAGTTTCCTGCATGGCATACACGTAAACATTAAATACGAGCCTCGATCGGCTCTCAGGTTGTCCCGTGAATCGGCTCAAGGAGCCGATCCACCCATGATTCGCACGAGGTGTACGAATATATGGTGGTCGTGCTTGATCAAGATAAAGCTAAAATGATCTACGACGATTTGGGGTTTTCACCGCATAATCGGATCATCCTACTCGTGATTGGGCCTCGCGGTCACGCACGGTGATCGTAAGCCGATCCTAGACAAGGCCTAAAAACCAACACGAGGTTGATCCCCGGAACATCCTGTCTAGGGCTAGCAAACTACACCCTACGCATCGCTGGATCCTCCAACCCTTTGTAAGGCCTAACTATGCAGATTTTAAACTAATCCTTGAAGAACAAGGAGCAACCATAACAGATCGGATCTACTAAATAATGATCAAGCGGGGTGCCGCCCCTACACCTAAGATAGGTGTAAGGGCGGCTAGATGTCTAAGGGTTGCACTACGACAGCATATGATACGAAGAACAATGCTAACCCTAACACATCTAAGATAACTACGTTGCTCGCCATCAAAAAGGCTTCAGTACGAGCAACGCATGAACAACGAATAAACTTGTGCTGCCTAGATCGCAAGATGCGATCTAGGCAGCATGATGCTTACCCGGAAGAAAACCCTCGAGACAAGGGAGTTGGCGATGCACCTAGATTGATTTGTGGTGAACGTGATTGTTGTTTATTCCATAAACCCTAGGTACATATTTATAGTCCGTAGACTTTCTAACGTGGGAATAATCCCCACCGTGCACGAGACAAACTCTAACTAACCGACACGTATCCTACTATATTACAGATACACGGGCAAACTAGCCCAAACTTTGCATAACAGGCCGATTCACGTATTTCTTCCATGTATATTTTTCAAGTCCATCTTGATCGCGGCCCACCTCTGACTCGGTCAAATTCTGGTGATAACACATGCCCCCCTGGTTTTGGAATTGATAATTCCAAAATCACTTTGCTTTTCTTCGTCGGGTCATGTCGTGACAGAGCAGAACCGTCGCAGTATCCTTCATCATGATGCCTCGTCTTCTCAACTTCTCTGCAAAATTTGACAGCTTTAGCACCACTTCCTCGGAAACTGCAATGGCATTAAATCTCCACTAGGCTCCTTCTTATTTAACTGTGCCGATTGATTAGCTCTCTTCATCCCTTTCCTCTGTTCTAGCTATCGGCACCGAAAAACCCTCTTTCCCTGTAGCAATGTCTTCCTCTTCCTCCGTCTCCTCCGGCCTCTCCCTCCAGTCTTCCTCCTCGAGCGAGCCGGAGTGGAACTTTGATCATGTGCCAGACGGCCCACCAGAAGCACTCATCGGGTCAGATGGCGACCTGCCTCTGACCGATGGGGAAGACGACCTCAAGTTCCTCATCGAAGGGGAGCTGATAAGCGAAAGCGAAGACAACCTCCATCCCTGGGTGAAACCCACCTCCTCCGACAGGAAGGAGGAAGAAGAAGAAGTAGAGGAAGAAGAGGAAAAGGAGGAGGATGATTCCTCCTCCCCCGCTAAGCAACCGCCGGCAAAGCGATTCCGCGCTTGGGCGGACAGCGAGGACGATGATGATGATGAGGAGGAAGAGGAGAAGGAGGAGGATGAATCATCCTCCTCCGCCGGATATCCGCCGGCAAAGCGCTTCCGCTCTTGGGCGGACAGCGAGGATGATGATGATGACGAGGAAGACGAAGCTCCGGCCGCGGGCTGGGGCAGCAGTGACGAGGAGCTCCCTGGAAGCAGCGCCGACAGCAGCTACAACGGCGACGATGAGGACAGCGATGACCCCTAGAACAGGGGCGAATTAGTGTAGGACTAGTAGTAGCAGTGCACTAGTCATCAGATCCCCCTTTTGAGAGCCATCGGCTCTTTCTTGTAAAGCCGCTCCTTTGAATTAATTAAGAATTATTCTTCCAATTTGTCTTTCAATTAATCCAATGTCAAGTCTTCTGCTTGCCACACCAAGACCGATAGCAACGTATCGGATTTTTAGACGCCCATGAGGCCGGACTCAGATACCGATTAGACCGTCAGTCAAGCCTTCTCAAATTCAGACTGTGATTTGATATCTGACCATAATATTCCGCAATCCTACAGCCGATGGCTGTTCATCGGCTGTTTTGAGAATCCAGTCTCCTTCATTTTCTTGCAGTAACAGGACGGTCCAAACCCTGTAAATGACGACGGCTTCCCTTTCAGGCTCCTCTCCGTAGCTCTAGCAGTCTGCTTCTGCAACGACTCACCGTTTTCGGAGAAGGTTATGGTGCAGGGTCAGCCGATGCAACTCCAATCGGCTCCAAAAAACAGAGTGTCCATCAAATCAGCTGCCCCCCGAGCCTCAGTCAAAGTGAGAACAGTGGCGAGGATACACAGTTCAATCCAAGGGCCCTGAACTCAGGCAAATTGAGGCAGCCACCATGCAGAGGTCCTAATAACGCCTACGAACGTAGCTGGGAAAATAGCCAACTTGTAGACGCATCAGAGCCGATCACCCTTCTTCCTTCGAAAGCCGATATTGCAGATGAAGTACCAACGGCTTAAAGAGCAAAGGGCTGCCTTGTGCCAAAACTGACATTTCTACCAGTACTGCTGAACTGTCGCAAAGGGTTGAAAGTCCTCAAAGAGAAGGTCCAGGTACCAAAATTGGCTCATTGTTTACTCCCTCGAGGAAGCAGAAGGCATCACAACTGAACTGAAAACCGACTTGGTCGAAATCCGTGTCTTGAACACGCAGCCGGTAAATCTTGTGTAGGTGTACTAGAGTCGATGGCTGTGCATCGGCTTCGTTTCTTAGTTCTAAAGTCGATGTCCTTGCATCGGCTGTGTATCGTGAAATTTTTTTTTTTTACTGGCCGATTTTTTATCGGCCCCCCAACATTTCACTGCACACATGTTCATCTGCACATGTTCATCTGACTAGGTGCCCCCCGAGCCGAATCTGTTAGGTAACTGCAGATATCGGCTCTGTAGCTTAGTCAAGGCACTGTATTTGCACGTCGGCTCCGGTAGGACCAATGTTGATTTTTCCTAACTCATCAGCCGACGTAAACCCGCTGCCCAGTAGATCGATGTTGAACACAAGTAGAACATGTGGTGAGGATAATTTTGGCCGATTGCTGGAATCGGCCTCCATACTGAATCGCTCAATGAAGGTTTTGTAATGTTCCTTCATAGATCTTTGGGGCCGATCCCAAGGATCGGCCTTGCCACATTTGCTCATCAGTTTGTTCTTGCTACACGGTCAGGCCGGTGGATAAGACCAGCCTAACCCTGCCCTTCGTCACGTCGATGCGCTCGCAGTCGTCCAAATTGATACCTGAGAGTGGCTCTTGGCCTGCTATTTCCCAAGCGTTCATGCCAGCCGTTGAAATCTCGGCTGAGTCATCGGCCTGGACGACCTCTACTTCATCTCCATCCCACTGTATTACGCATTGGTGCATTGTGGATGGGATGCAACAGTTGGCGTGGATCCAATCTCTTCCTAGCAGAACAGCGTAGGTGCTCTTACTGTCGATGATAAAGAACATCGTAGGGATGGTTTTCCTTCCTACGGTCAGATCCACGTTCAGAACACCTTGTGCGTCAGACGCTTGGCCGTTGAAATCGCTCAATGTCACGTTGGTCTTGATCAAATCCGAGCTAGAGCGTCCCAATCGACGTAGCATGGAGTATGGCATAATGTTGACTGCCGCTCCGGTGTCCACCAGCATCTTGTTGACAGGCCTCCCATCGATATAACCTCGCAAGTACAGGGCCTTCAGATGTCTGTAGCTTCTTTCTCGTGGCTTCTCAAAGATAACCGGCCGTGGGCCGCAGTCAAGTTGTGCCACAGGTGCCTCGTCTAATCCTGGAGCACTGAACTCTGTAGGAAGGATGAACACCATGTTTGTGCCAGCCGTTGTTTCATCATCGGCTTTCCTTTGCTTGGGGCGCCACTCCATTTTTTGTGGTCGGCCCTCTTCATCCAGGGTTCACTGGACCTTCGCGGCCAGATCAGGCCGCGCTTTCCTTAGCGTGTGCAGGTATAACCTTTCGGCTTCCTCCAAGCCGCGCAGTCGCTGAACCCTACGCTTTTGGGAACGGCTGAGTCCATCAGGGCACCACCTTGGCCGGTGGTACCTGTCTTCTTCTTCATCGTCTTCCAAATCCTCGAGATCTTCCACCCGAGGGGACTCAGCGTGCTTGTTCCGAAGTGGGAGGGGCCCTAGACGTCTGAACACGGACACGTTAGCTGCATCCTTCCTCTTTTGCTTACATTCTGGGCAGTTGCCGATTGTAGGCAATCGGCTCATTCCTGAATCCCAGCAGTGTCTGAAGAAGGGGTAGTCCCAGTGCCTATCCTCGTCGTCTTGCTCCCTCGATTTTTCCTTAGCACGGCGCTCGTACTCCTCCTCATCACGATCATGCCGATGATGTCTCCTGGCGTCCCTAGCCAGACGGTCTCTATCATCATCGTCGATGGATCGTCGGCGTTGGCTATATTGACTCACGTACTTGTTGAGGAGGTGATCGGAGAGAGGTCGCTGATATCTCACATTTTTCACCTCTCCCTCTGTGATGTAGCGCTTGCCATCGTGATGGAGCCGATCGCGTGGAGCGGCCTCCTCTGTGTCCTTGCTTCGAGAGCAGCTGCCCTCGTCTCCATCTTTGCCAGAGTGGTGCCCAGATCCTACCATGTTGATGCTGAACGAGAATCCTGGCTGGCAACCTTCAGGGTAAGTGCACTCCACCATGTTCACGGCGGGGAAGGGGTGGGTGTCGACCTTCATGGCGTACTGGTTGAAAATCAGACGTCCTTGTTCTATCGCCATTTGGATCTGCTGACGCCACACCCTGCAGTCGTTGGTGGCATGGGAGAACGAGTTATGCCATTTGTAGTATGGCTTTCCGTTCAGCTCCTGTACCGTGGGGATTTTGAGGCCTTCGGGTAACTTCAACTGCTTCTCCTTGAGTAGGAGGTCGAAGATTTGCTCAGTTTTAGTCACGTCAAAATCGAACCCTCTGGGTGGACCTGGTGGCTTAACCCATTTGCAGGACACGGGGGTTGCCCCCCGAGTCCATTCAGCCACTGCTACCTCTTGATCTCCCGCAGAACCTTCGTCTTCATCTGCCTCAACCAGGACTACCGCACGCTTGAATTTGTCCTGGTACAAGTCCGGGTGGCGCTGTTCATATGCTGACAGTTTCTGAACCATGTGCGCCAGTGAAGGGTAGTCTGCCTGGGAGGCCATGTCCTTGATTGGTGTTGCAAGGCCCACCACTGCCAACTCGACTGCTTCCTTTTCAGTCACACGAGCCGAATAACATCGGTTCCTAAGATTTCTGAAGCGCTGGATGTACTCTGCCACAGTTTCTCCACGCTTCTGACGTATTTGAGCTAGATCGGCAAGGCCAGACTCGGAAGCTTCTGAGTGATACTACATGTGGAACTGTTCTTCCAACTGCTTCCAAGTACGGATCGAGTCTGGTGGCAACGAAGTGTACCACCCGAAAGCCGATCCGGTGAGGGACTGTGCGAAGAACCTCACACGTAGCTCATCTGCTGCTGAGATCGTGCCCAGCTGTGCCAAATATCGGCTCACATGCTCGATGGAGCTGGAACCATCTGATCCATTGAACTTGGAGAAATCAGGGAGCCGATATTTGGGTGGTAGCGGGATCAACTCGTACTCGTTGGGGTACGGCTTGGAATAGCCGATTGTCCTCCTTTTCGGCACCATGCCGAACTGGTCTCTCAGTATAGTACTGATTTGATCCGCGGTGCTGGCTGCAGGAGTCGAACTCTGAAGATTCACCGGGGTGGCATACTTAGCCAGCCATGCTTGCTTTTCCAGCTCTGAGCCAACTGCAGGAGCTGCGCTCTGGAGGTTTGTTGGAGTGGCGTACTTAGCGAGCCACGTCTGCTTCTCAAGATCTGTCGCTGAAGTTCCTCCTGCTTTTCCAGAAGTCCCTGCTGTTGCGGCCTGGTTTGTGAGCGCCCAGTTACCGCAGTCTGGCACGTATGTGCACGTGTATCCGTGAGGGATCTCCTTAGGCGCCTCGTACAAGAACTGGTAGTCACTAGGGTCACCACCGATCTTGTAGACGATGAATGCCGGTGAATTCGGCACTTCTGGTGCTGCCAACGCGAATGGCAGCGGTGGACGGGACTGGAGTGGCATCTCTCCTTGGTGTGTCCCGAGAGCTGGTCCTGACGGAGAGTACTGGTGCCTCATGATCTCCTGGATCACCCGAAGAGCAACACGCTCCAAAGTGTTCACCAGGTTCTCAGAGTGGCGGTGCAGCGAGTGAGCCACCATGAAGTTAACCTCCTGACGCAGGGACCTGGTGCGTTCTTCTGATGGGGCGGATAGGTCTATTCCATCGAGCGCACCTTCAGGCGAGAACCCTTTCCACCTGATGCCATGTGAGCGGGTTCTGTGAAAAGAGCCGATGAGGTCGGCTTCGAGGATCGCTTTGACCTCGTCATACTTCTTCTTGAGCTCCTCGGTCAGATCCTCGTACGTGACTGGAGTGCCGTCCGCCATCTCAGATGTAGATGGCGATGTGGTTGATGTTGAAGATTGTCCCACCGGGCGTGCCAGAATGTGTTGCGGTCAGAAACCCACCGGCGAGCAACGACGGGCAACACAGGAGAGCCGGGAGCAACTTAGGGCTGCGGCTGGCCCTGGTCCCTCCGAGCGACGGCCCGCACAGAACTCCGGCACGCACGTCCGATGCTGATGCAAGGGCGTGCCACCTGACCTATACCTGGTCAGGAAGGTGATGGAGATGCCTCGCTTAGTTTCCTGCATGGCATACACATAAACATTAAATACGAGCCTCGACCGGCTCTCAGGTTGTCCCGTGAATCGGCTCAAGGAGCCGATCCACCCATGATTCGCACGAGGTGTACGAATATATGGTGGTCCTGCTTGATCAAGATAAAGCTAAAACGATCTACGACGATTTGGGGTTTTCACCGCATAATCGGATCATCCTACTCGTGATTGGGCCTCGCGGTCACGCACGGTGATCGTAAGCCGATCCTAGACAAGGCCTAAAAACCAACACGAGGTTGATCCCCGGAACATCCTGTCTAGGGCTAGCAAACTACACCCTACGCATCGCTGGATCCTCCAACCCTTTGTAAGGCCTAACTATGCAGATTTTAAACTAATCCTTGAAGAACAAGGAGCAACCATAACATATCGGATCTACTAAATAATGATCAAGCGGGGTGCCGCCCCTACACCTAAGATAGGTGTAAGGGCGGCTAGATGTCTAAGGGTTGCACTACGACAGCATATGATACGAAGAACAATGCTAACCCTAACACATCTAAGATAACTACGTTGCTCGCCATCAAAAAGGCTTCAGTACGAGCAACGCATGAACAACGAATAAACTTGTGCTGCCTAGATCGCAAGATGCGATCTAGGCAGCATGATGCTTACCCGGAAGAAAACCCTCGAGACAAGGGAGTTGGCGATGCGCCTAGATTGATTTGTGGTGAACGTGATTGTTGTTTATTCCATAAACCCTAGGTACATATTTATAGTCCGTAGACTTTCTAACGTGGGAATAATCCCCACCGTGCACGAGACAAACTCTAACTAACCGACACGTATCCTACTATATTACAGATACACGGGCAAACTAGCCCAAACTTTGCATAACAGGCCGATTCACGTATTTCTTCCATGTATATTCTTCAAGTCCATCTTGATCGCGGCCCACCTCTGACTCGGTCAAATTCTGGTGATAACAACTACGTTTGTAGAGTTCTCCGTTTACCACAGTGAAGGCTTTTGACCGTCTCACAATTCTCCTGGCTTCCACCGGATCCTCCGGTAGTTGCTGCTCTATTAGGTATGCTAAAAAAGGTTTGGTCCACATAGGTTCTAGGAGGAGGACCTGTTCTGCGGGCCGAGACGAAGATTCTTTGACAGTTTGCTGCAAGCTTGCTTCTCGATCGTCGGCCGATGATTTTAGATGTGCCGATACTTTCTCCTTTATCGACCGTTGAGTGATAACTTCGTAAAATACTCCGTCTGGGATGGGAGAGCTCATGGAACCAATGTTCGCCAAAGCGTCGGCTTCCTCGTTGCTGGCTCTGCCGATGTGCTTGAGTTCGCACCCTTCAAATTTGGCTTCCATATTCTGGTATAAGTGATGGTAGGCGATCATGTTATCGCTGACCGCGTCACATAAATTCATGGACTGCTGCACCTCCAGGTTCGAGTCTCCATAAATTTCCAGGCGAGTTGCTCCACATGCCTTCGCCATCTTCATTTCGTGCAACAGTGCTTCGTATTCCGCTTCATTATTTTTCGGCAGGGAGAAATTCATACGTAGGTTCATCTTGTCTCCTTGTGGCGATATCAATATCACCCCTGCACCTACGCCCGTACTCCGCTTTGATCCGTCAAAGTACATTGTCCATGAGCCAGACATGTCGGGTGCTACCGGTGTTTGTGACTGAATCCAGTCCTCCACGAAATCTGGGAGGAATTGAGATTTGATCGCCGTCCGGTTAACGTAGGTAATGTCGTGTGGTGCTATCTCGATGGCTGTAACATCCCAAATTTTTAAACAATGAAGAAATTAAATTTCCATTTTTTTTCAAAAATGAGAACCAACAAAAACTTTTATTACCTAGGGTGCTATGCATAGTGCTCATACCCAATACTTGTGTTATTGCCATGATTGTTTGTTTATTACATTGAACATATTTCCAAAACCCTAAACCCTAACCTTCTCAAAACCAAATAGGCTCAAATAAGAAGGAACTAAAATAAAATAAAAAGACATATGTGGGCATATAGCCCTATTATGCAAATCTTGACTAATACCCTTCTTACTTTTCTAAATAGTGGTGAACCATTGTTAGACCCCACTAAACCCTAAACCTCACCCCTCTTCTCACCATCCATTATAAACAAAAATCAAAAGAAATGAAATTAAATAAAAAAAGGGCCTATGTGCCTATGGCTATTTTTGGTAAAACTTTTACCTAGGCTTTTCTACCTTGTTTAGAGGTTTTGAAAACATCAACAAACCTAACCTAGTCCTTACCAACCAAATCAAGTGAGAAACAAAAATAAAATAAACATATGCATGGAGGCATATGTGGCACATAGCCATATTACCAAAACTTGACCTAAGCACCTCTTCCTTGCCCAAATGGTTCGAAACCAACACTAAACCTCATCTAACCCTAAATGGACCCTAGACCATGCCTAAGTAAAGCAAAAAAAAGGAAAATAAGAAATTAAGAAAAATGCACTTCATCACATACATGTGCTTATGGCCATTTTGCAAAACTTTGACCTAGGCCAATTGGGCTTGAACCATTAGTTGTAGAATGTTATTAAACACTTAATAACACTTTTTGAATCAAAGAAACCCCAAATCAAAGCAAAGAAAAATTCAATTCCAAGCTACATATGATAATGGTCAAATCTGCCCATAATAAAATGTTACCCACTTTGAGCCTCTCTATTTGAAGAGTTCTAAACTAAACTTTGCCAACTCTTTGCACCTCATCCAAGCCAACATCAAGGTGAACAACTTTGCTCAAACACACCCCTGCAAACTCATCTTGGATTCAAAGATATGATCAAGCAAAGTGGAGACATTGAGACAGATTTAATACAATGTGCATTTTGGATTTTTGCAAAACAATTCAAATTTGACCACCACTACCACCATTCTTCTTCAAATATTATATGATAACACTCCACCAAAATTCATTGAAATTTTTTAAAGTTGATTTCTTTCGGCCATATCATCAAACACCTTGTGTGCAACTTTTTGCCAACTCAATGCATGCCATTATTTGCTGGGTCTTTGCCTGAACCATCATGCACAAGTCAGCACACACACTCTCCTCAATCCCCTGGACCAAGCCAAGACCTCTCCACCACTGTGCCAGGTACCAAATTGACCAAATGATCATCATGCCGTGACCTCATGTCATCACCATGCCCATTTCTTTTCCTCTCACTTCTGGCCGACCTAAGCATGTCCTTCAGTTCACCCTCACTCCACTGAACACGATCGTGTCAGCCCTGGTCCAAGAAAATGCACACACGCGCCAGAACGCAACGTGCCCATGACGCCCAGCACATGCCAGGACGCGCACGGACACCCACCGGAGCGCGCCAGTACGTCGCCCGTTCCCGTCGACGCTGACCACGCCTCGCCCTCTCCCTCTCTCCTACGCCACCACTAGGTCACCACCTACCTCCCAGACACCGCCATTGGCTCTCCCGCGCCCCGTGCACGACGACATCGTCGACCTCTGCCGCCACGGCCTGCGAGGACGATGACGTCTCCCGAGCTGCTCCGTCCTCCTCTGGCAGCGCCACGACGCGCGTCAACACCACCTCGACATCGTCTACAGGACACCACCATCCCTCTGGCCCAGCGTGACCTCCCTCGCCGTTGTCATCGACGACCTGCTCCGCGTCTCGCAGCAACCCTGGACTCTATAAATAGAGATCACCCAAGCCCACATTCTGCACACCAATCTTCCTCCCTCACCTCACAACCTCTCCTCGAGCAGCGCCGCCCCCAATTTAAGCCGTAGTCCACCAATTGCTTGCCGGAGCTCCGCCCGTACCCCTGCAACCTCGCCGGCGATTGGAGCCACCATTGGAGCTGCTGTCGGTCCCAAGCGCCTCGCCGTCGTCTTCCACGACTTCTGCCCGCCTCGCTGATCCCTCTGGACGCAGGTAACCCTCCTCCCTGGACCCTCCTGGCTGCCGGTTAGGGTTCGTGCTCGTCGGAGCTCGTCCCCGACGAGGATGATCTCTGGACCGTGCGATCATCTTTTAATCGAACGGCTGCCATCGCGTAATGTTTCGCTAAAGAAAAATAGAGGCTGACAGTGGACCCCGCCGTCAGGCTCCACTCGTCCCGCGTGGCAGCTCAGCTGGGCTGGCCCATTTAACTCTCACTGGCCCAATAGCTTTCCCGCCTAAGCCCACTTTTTGAATTCGTTTTAAACCTTTTCTTTGATTTTGCTTACAGATACTTTACTAAAAATCAAATAACTTCAAATCCACCAAACCAAATTTGACCAATTGGATATTGTTGGAAAGCTTATGAAATTCTCCATCCAACCCCACTGGATTCAAGCCAAGATCTCTTGTAGAATTTGAATAGTAAAAATAACAAGTCAGAGAGTTTTAAAAATTCAAATAAATTTATAAAATCAACCATAATGAATTTTGGGATGATTCAAATTCTCATAATTCACTTTTCAAGTACTCTAATTGTTTATGCAAAAATATGATAGGGTTGCTTCATATGATCATGGGCTGGAATCAAGAATTGGCTATGTAGTCAATACTAGCCCATTTAAATTATTCCCAAATTTAGGATTTTAAATCTATGAGGAGTAGCACCTCATTTAAATCACATTCTCAAGTGATGCAAGGTGAGGTGATGATATTTGTATTCATGACCCCATATGTTCTTCTTGAGAATATTAAATCATTTCAATAGTAGTATTTAAATTATTTCAAAACTATGTGTTAAATCATATGAGATGTATTCTTCTCATTTAAATCTTTGTCTCAAGTAAATAAACATGAGGTAGTGAATATGGTCTAATTGATATCATATTGAATTATTTGAGGACATTAAATCATTACCATGTTAGGATTAAATTGCATGAGGTGCATCACCTCATTTAAATCATTTTCCTAAATGATAATTATGAAGTGTTGACCTTGGTCAACATGAGTTAATATATTATCATATGAGGAGATTAAATCTTAACAAGATTCAATGAGAGGAAATTATTTCTCCAAAGAATTAAATAGAAACCTTAATTAATATTTGTAACGAGAGGAAATTATTTTTCTTAAGCAGAAAACAAAGTCAACCAAAACAACAATAAGGTTGTGATGCTAGCCTAGCTTGTGTGACTCATGTGTGTGCTTAGCCTAGTGCTTAAGTTTTGTTTGGTGATGGTATGTATCGTATTCGTTTTTAGACGCTAGTACCGAGTAGTATCCAGAGGAGGAGGAGGTCTACTTCCAAGGAGAAGAAGACCACTTTGATCAATACACCAACCAAGGCAAGCTAATATTCTTGCAAAGTGAAAAGCTCTACAAGAGAAAGGCATCACCACCTTTTTACTTTATGCTTAATGAGCCTATCCCAAGTTTTTACTTACAAGCTTTTACTTACAAGCTTTATTGCTTTGTTTTATCAAAGTACGTTTCGATTCATGATTCACTTGGTCTAGAGTGGAACAAGATCATCAAAGTTAGCCTATGGCAATCAAAGCTAGTTAGCACCCCTCATGACTAGTTGCTAGTGCTAACAAATAAAATTGAATACTCTAGGTGGGAACAGGTGAAATGAAATGACTTTGAAAACATTGGAATGATGATTCATTCTATTGAAAGATTTTGAAGGTGAATATGACTTGTGAATGACATGGTGAAATTTACAAAAACTGATGGTTGGGTTCGGATGCGATACCATTCCAATTTACAAGTACCCCCACAATACCTGATTATGGGTAGGGCTTAACTGGAAGTTTATGTGTCTTAGTATGGGTTCCCTCTAAACAAGCGTCATCGGGGTTATGCCGAAAGCTGCCTCTACCACAAAAGAAATGATGAGAAATGACGTGAAATGAGGTGAATGTCCGGCCCAAGCCCTGTGCAGTTCCCAGGCTGAGCGTTTGTCTTCACTGGGAGGCCAAGCTCATGGGGAGAGGTGCCTATACTAGGATATATAAGTGAAAGGTTATGGTTGATGATCCGCATACTGAGTATGATTATTCAGGGTTATCCCTGACGGATGTAATCAAATGTTGTGACACAAGTGTGCAACCTCTGCAGAGTGTAAAACTCTTCGAATAGCCGCGTCCACGGTTAAGGACGGTTGGAAAGGCCATACTGTTCCGTCATCAGATCATTTTCAAATATGTGACATGTGACTTGTGACTTGAACTTGAAAGGTGAAAGGTGAATTTGACTTGAATTACCAACAGAGTTGTGGGAATGACACTAATGTTCCCACTTGAGTTAGTTAGCAAATGAAGAGGCTTTTACTAAATGTTTGTGAACTAAAATTGGCTTTATGCAAATAAACTTAGAGCTTAGCACCCCCTTACTATAGTTGATAGTGCTTACACTAGTATTAGTTTGCGAGTACTTTAAAGTACTCATGGCTTTGTCCCTGGCTATTCAAATGGCCAGACTGTGAAGAGGAGTATCAGAACCAATACGAGGAAGATGGACCGCAGGACGTCTACGACAACTAGGATCACTCCTGACGTCAACAGTGGCCTGTGGAACAGATGAACAAGACCGCTACTTCGCTTCCGCTATGTGTTTTGTAATAGGATCTCTAGATCCACTATGATGTATTAAGACTGGATCATGTGATCCTTTATTGTAAGACGATTATGTGTTGTAATTAATGATGTGTTGTGATATCAATCTATTATGTCTCGCAAAAACAATATTCCTGGGATTGCGATGAATGGCATAATAGGCATCTGGACTTAAAAATCCGGGTGTTGACAAGTTGGTATGAGAGCCATTGTTGACCTTAGGATACCCTAGTTAGAATGGACGTCTGAAAAACTAAGTTTAAAAACAAAAAAAAGTGAATATTTATAAAAAAAATTATTCTCACTCTTATCCTTGAGATCTTTTCAAAATAAGAAGTCCATGCTCTACTTTTCCTTGGAATTCTACCTAAAATTTTGCACACTTGATCACTTTAGTAGAACTCACACCTACGCAAGAGAGCACTAGTATGAGTTTGTATCTGTCCCCTTGTATCGTAGAGCGATGAATGGTTCTTAAAACCAACGGTGTGTTAGCTTTGTAATATGTGATGTTTGGAATGAATGAAAAAGTGTTGTTGGTTTTTACCCCCTCAACACTACTCAATTTTTGAAACTTTGTGAACTTTAACTCAAACAAACCATAGAAAATTTCCCTCTTATCTTATCATCTACCTCAATGATCAGATGGCCCCTCCTACCTGCAACAAATCCCGTGCACAGGCCAACCAGATGCAGATTGAGCACGCCAAGATGACTGACACCATCAACATCCTTGCAATGGAGCGCAAGGCACTTCGCCATCAGCACGCCAAGAAAGACTACCTCATTGCTCGCCTCCGCGTGAGGATAGCATGACTGGAGCAGCTCATCCCAATACCCAACCATGCCCCCAGAGACAAGTCCACTGTGACTTGCTATGAATGTGGTGTTACTGGTCATTACTCTAATAAGTGCCCGATGAAAGCTGCCAACAATGCCCCAAGGACTGGAAGCAATGTTGTACCCATTGCCCCAAAGGACAAGTCAACGGTAACCTGCTATGAATGTGGAACTGTAGGTCATTACTCCTATGAGTGCCCCGAGAAGCTTGCCAAGATTGCCGCCAATACCGCTGCACCTGCCCAGCAACCGCGCCGCTTTGCAGCAAAAAGGAACCAGAACAACCGCAACGGCCGCCTCTACCACATCAATGCAACAGAAGCACAGGAAGCCCCCCAGGCCATGCCAAGTATGTTTTCCTATTAATCCAATTGCCCAATCTCTCTTAGGAACCTAACTTTTCTTAAAATCTCGGGACGAGATTTGTTTAAGGGGGAAGGGTTTGTAACATCCCAAATTTTCAAACAAAGAAGAAATTAAATTTCCATTTTTTTCAAAAATGAGAACCAACAAAAACTTTTATTACCTAGGGTGCTATGCATAGTGCTCATACCCAATACTTGTGTTATTGCCATGATTGTTTGTTTATTACATTGAACATATTTTGAAAAACCTAAACCCTAACCTTCTCAAAACCAAATAGGATCAAATAAGAAGGAACTAAAATAAAATAAAAATACATATGTGGGCATATAGCCCTATTATGCAAATCTTGACTAATACCCTTCTTACTTTTCTAAATAGTGGTGAACCATTGTTAGACCCCACTAAACCCTGAACCTCACCCCTCTTCTCACCATCCATTATAAACAAAAATCAAAAGAAATGAAATTAAATAAAAAAAGGGCCTATGTGCCTATGGCTATTTTTGGTAAAACTTTTACCTAGGCTTTTCTACCTTGTTTAAAGGTTTTGAAAACATCAACAAACCTAACCTAGTCATTACCAACCAAATCAAGTGAGAAACAAAAATAAAATAAACATATGCATGGAGGCATATGTGGCACATAGCCATATTACCAAAACTTGACCTAAGCACCTCTACCTTTCCCAAATGGTTTGAAACCAACACTAAACCTCATCTAACCCTAAATGGACCCTAGACCATGCCTAAGTGAAGCAAAAAAAAGGAAAATAAGAAATTAAGAAAAATGCACTTCATCACATACATGTGCTTATGGCCATTTTGCAAAACTTTGACCTAGGCCAATTGGGCTTGAACCATTAGTTGTAGAATGTTAATAAACACTTAATAACACTTTTTTAATCAAAGAAACCCCAAATCAAAGCAAAGAAAAATTCAATTCCAAGCTACATATGATAATGGTCAAATCTGCCCATAATAAAATGTTACCCACTTTGAGCCTCTCTATTTGAAGAGTTATAAACTAAACTTTGCCAACTCTTTGCACCTCATCCAAGCCAACATCAAGGTGAACAACTTTGCTTAAACACACCCCTGCAAACTCTTCTTGGATTCAAAGATATGATCAAGCAAAGTGGAGACATTGAGAAAGATTTAAGATAATGTGCATTTTGGATTTTTGCAAAACAATTCAAATTTGACCACCACCACCATTCTTCTTCAAATATTATATAATAACACTCCACCAAAATTCATTGACAAATTTGAAAGTTGATTCCTTTCGGCCATATCATCAAACACCTTGTGTGCAACTTTTTGCCAACTCAATACATGCCATTATCTGCTGGGTCTTTGCCTGAACCATCATGCACAAGTCAGCACACACACTCTCCTCAATCCCCTGGACCAAGCCAAGACCTCTCCACCACTGTGCCAGGTACCAAATTGACCAAATGATCATCATGCCGTGACCTCATGTCATCACCATGCCCATTTCTTTTCCTCTCACTTCTGGCCGACCTAAGCATGTCCTTCAGTTCACCCTCACTCCACTGAACACGATCGTGCCAACCCTGGTCCAAGAAAACGCACACACGCGCCGGAACGCAACATGCCCGTGACGCCCAGCACATGCCAGGACGCGCACGGACACCGACCAGAGCGCGCCAGTACGTCGCCCGTTCCCGTCGACGCTGACCACGCCTCGCCCTCTCCCTCTCTCCTACGCCACCACCAGGTCACCACCTACCTCCCAGACACCCCATTGGCTCTCCCGCGCCCTGTGCACGACGACATCATCGACCTCTGCCGCCACGGCCTGCGAGGATGGTGACGTCTCCCGAGCTACTCCGTCCTCCTCTGGCAGCGCCACGACGCGCGTCAGCACCGCCTCGACGTCGTCTACAGGACGCCACCATCCCTCTGGCCCAGCGTAACCTCCCTCGCCGTCGTCATTGACGACCTGTTCCGCGTCTCGCAGCAACCCTGGACTCTATAAATAGAGATCACCCCAGCCCACATTCTGCACACCAATCTTCCTCCCTCCCCTCACAACCTCTCCTCGAGCAGCGCCGCCCCCCAATTTAAGCCGTAGTCCACCAATTGCTTGCCGGAGCTCCGCCCGTACCCCTGCAACCTCGCCGGCGATTGGAGCCACCATTGGAGCTGATGTCGGTCCCAAGCGCCTCGCCGTCGTCTTCCACGACTTCTGCCCGCCTCGCTGATCCCACTGGACGCCGGTAACCCTCCTCCCTGGACCCTCCTGGCCGCCGGCTAGGGTTCGTGCTCGTCAGAGCTCGTCCCCGAAGAGGATGATCTCTGGACCGTGCGATCATCTTTTAATCGAACGGCTGCCATCGCATACGGTTTCGCTAAAGAAAAATAGAGGCTGATAGTGGACCCCGCCGTCAGGCTCCACTCGTCCCGCGTGGCAGCTCAGCTGGGCTGGCCCGTTTAACTCTCACTGGCCCAATAGCTTTCCCGCCTAAGCCCACTTTTTGAATTCGTTTTAAACCTTTTCTTTGATTTTGCTTACAGATACTTTACTAAAAATCAAATAACTTCAAATCCACCAAACCAAATTTGACCAATTGGATATTGTTGGAAAGCTTATGAAATGCTCCATCCAACCCCACTGGATTCAAACCAAGATCTATTGTAGAATTTGAATAGTAAAAATAACAAGTCAGAGAGTTTTCACTTTTCAAGTACTCTCAACCATAATGAATTTTGAGATGATTCAAATTCTCATAATTCACTTTTCAAGTACTCTAATTTTTTATGCAAAAATATGATAGGGTTGCTTCATATGATCATGGGCTAGAATCAAGAATTGGCTATGTAGTCAATACTAGCCCATTTAAATTATTCCCAAATTTAGGATTTTAAATCTATGAGGAGTAGCACCTAATTTAAATCACATTCTCAAGTGATGCAAGGTGAGGTGATGATATTTGTATTCATGACCCCATATGTTCTTCTTGAGAATATTAAATCATTTCAATAGTAGTATTTAAATTATTTCAAAACTATGTATTAAATCATATGAGATGTATTCTTCTCATTTAAATCTTTGTCTCAAGTAAATCAACATGAGGCAGTGACTATGGTCTAATTGATCTCATATTGAATTATTTGAGGACGTTAAATCATTACCATGTTTGGATTAAATTGCATGAGGTGCATCACCTCATTTAAATCATTTTCCCGAATGATAATTATGAAGTGTTGACCTTGGTCAAGATGAGTTCATATATTATCATATGAGGAGATTAAATCTTAACAAGATTCAATGAGAGGAAATTATTTCTCCAAAGAATTAAATAGAAACCTTAATTAATATATTTTTATTAAGCAGAAAACAAAGTCAACCAAAATAACAATAAGGTTGTGATGCTAGCCTAGCTTGTGTGACTCATGTGTGTGCTTAGCCTTGTGCTTAAGTTTTGTTTGGTGATGGTATGTATCGTATTCGTTTTTAGACGCTAGTACCGAGGAGTATCCAGAGGAGGAGGAGGTCTACTTCCAAGGAGTAGAAGACCACTTTGATCAATACACCAACCAAGGCAAGCTAATATTCTTGCAAAGTGTAAAGCTCTACAAGAGCAAGGCATCACCACCTTTTTACTTTATGCTTAATGAGCCTATCCCAAGTTTTTACTTACAAGCTTTATTGCTTTATTTTATGAAAGTACTTTTTGATTCATGATTCACTTGCTCTAGAGTAGAACAAGATCATCAAAGTTAGCCTATGGCAATCAAAGCTAGTAAGCACCCCTCATGACTAGTTACTAGTGCTAACAAATAAAATTGAATACTCTAGGTGGGAACAGGTGAAATGAAATGACTTTGAAAACATTGGAATGATGATTCATTCTATTGAAAGATTTTGAAGGTGAATATGACTTGTGAATGACATGGTGAACTTTACAAAAACTGATGGTTGGGTTCGGATGCGATACCATTCCAATTTACAAGTACCCCCACAATACCTGATTATGGGTAGGGCTTAACTGGAAGTTTATGTGTCTTAGTATGGGTTCCCTCTAAACAAGCGTCGTCGGGGTTATGCCGAAAGCTGCCTCTACCACGAAAGAAATGATGGGAAATGACGTGAAATGAGGTGAATGTCCGGCCCAAGTGATACGTCTCCAACGTATCGATAATTTCTTATGTTCCATGCCACATTATTGATGTTATCTACATGTTTTATGCACACTTTATGTCATATTCGTGCATTTTCTGGAACTAACCTATTAACAAGATGCCGAAGTGCCGATTCTTTGTTTTCTGCTGTTTTTGGTTTCAGAAATCCTAGTAAGGAAATATTCTCGGAATTGGACGAAATCAAAGCCCAGGGGCCTATTTTTCCATGAAGCTTCCAGAAGTCCGAAGATGAAACGAAGAGGGGCCACGGGGTGGCCAAACCCTAGGGCGGCGCGGCCCCACCCCTGGCCGCGCCGGCCTATGGTCTGGGCCCCCCGTGCCGCCTCTTGACTTGCCCTTCCGCCTACTTAAAGCCTCCGTGACGAAACCCCCAGTACCGAGAGCCACGACACGGAAAACCTTCCAGAGAAGCCGCCAACGCCGATCCCATCTCGGGGGATCCAGGAGATCGCCTCCGGCACCCTGCCGGAGAGGGGAATCATCTCCCGGAGGACTCTACGCCGCCATGGTCGCCTCCGGTGTGATGTGTGAGTAGTCTACCCCTGGACTATGGGTCCATAGCAGTAGCTAGATGGTTGTCTTCTCCCCATTGTGCTATCATTGTCGGATCTTGTGAGCTGCCTAACATGATCAAGATCATCTATCTGTAATTCTATATGTTGCGTTTCTTGGGATCCGATGAATAGAGAATACTTGTTATGTTGATTATCAAAGCTATGTCTATGTGTTGTTTATGATCTTGCATGCTCTCCGTTATTAGTAGATGCTTTGGCCAAGTTGATGCTAGTAACTCCAAGAGGGAGTATTTATGCTCGATAGTGGGTTCATGTCTCCGTGAATCTGGAGGGGTGACAAGAACCTCTAAGGTTATGGATGTGCTGTTGCCACTAGGGATAAAACATTGGTGCTATGTTCAAGGATGTAGTCACTAGTTACATTACGCGCAATACTTAATGCAATTGTCTGTTGTTAGCAACTTAATACTGGAGGGGGTTCGGATGATAACCTGAAGGTGGACTTTTTAGGCATAGATGCATGCTGGATGGCGGTCTATGTACTTTGTCGTAATGCCCAATTAAATCTCACTATACTCATCATAATATGTATGTGCATGGTCATGCCCTCTTTATTTGTCAATTGCCCAACTGTAATTTGTTCACCCAACATGCTGTTTGTCTTATGGGAGAGACACCTCTAGTGAACTGTGGACCCCGGTCCAATTCTCTTTACTGAAATACAATCTACTGCAATACTTGTTCTACTGTTTTCTGCAAACAATCATCTTCCACACAATACGGTTAATCCTTTGTTACAGCAAGCCGGTGAGATTGACAACCTCACTGTTTCGTTGGGGCAAAGTACTTTGGTTGTGTTGTGCAGGTTCCACGTTGGCGCCGGAATCCCTGGTGTTGCGCCGCACTACATCCCGCCGCCATCAACCTTCAACGTGCTTCTTGGCTCCTCCTGGTTCGATAAACCTTGGTTTCTTTCTGAGGGAAAACTTGCTGTTGTGCGCATCATACCTTCCTCTTGGGGTTCCCAACGAACGTGTGAGTTACACGCCATCAAGCTCTTTTTCTGGCGCCGTTGCCGGGAGATCAAGACACGCTGCAAGGGGAGTCTCCACTTCTCAATCTCTTTACTTTGTTTTTGTCTTGCTTAGTTTTATTTACTACTTTGTTTGCTGCACTAAATCAAAATACAAAAAAATTAGTTGCTAGTTTTACTTTACTTGCTATCTTGTTTGCTATATCAAAAACACAAAAAAATTAGTTACTTGCATTTACTTTATCTAGTTTGCTTTATTTACTATTGCTAAAATGGCCAACCCTGAAAATACTAAGTTGTGTGACTTCACAACCACAAATAATAATGATTTCTTATGCACACCTATTGCTCCACCTGCTTCTACAGCAGAATTCTTTGAAATTAAACCAGCTTTACTGAATCTTGTTATGCGAGAGCAATTTTCTGGTGTTAGTTCTGATGATGCTGCTGCCCATCTTAATAATTTTGTTGAACTATGTGAAATGCAAAAATATAAAGATGTAGATGGTGATATTATTAAACTAAAATTGTTCCCTTTCTCATTAAGAGGAAGAGCTAAAGATTGGTTGCTATCTCTGCCTAAGAATAGTATTGATTCATGGACTAAATGCAAGGATGCTTTTATTGGTAGATATTATCCCCCTGCTAAAATTATATCTTTGAGGAGTAGCATAATGAATTTTAAACAATTAGATACTGAACATGTTGCTCAAGCTTGGGAAAGAATGAAATCTCTGGTTAAAAATTGCCCAACCCATGGACTGACTACTTGGATGATCATCCAAACCTTCTATGCAGGACTAAATTTTTCTTCACGGAATTTATTGGATTCAGCTGCTGGAGGTACCTTTATGTCCATCACTCTTGGTGAAGCAACAAAGCTTCTTGATAATATGATGATCAACTACTCTGAATGGCACACGAAAAGAGCTCCACAAGGTAAGAAGGTAAATTCTGTCGAAGAAACCTCTTCCTTGAGTGATAAGATTGATGCTATTATGTCTATGCTTGTGAATGATAGGACTAATATTGATCCTAATAATGTTCCGTTAGCTTCATTGGTTGCACAAGAAGAACATGTTGATGTAAACTTCATTAAAAATAATAATTTCAACAACAATGCTTACCGGAACAATTCTAGTAACAACTATAGGCCATATCCTTATAATAATGGCAACAGCTATGGTAATTCTTATGGGAATTCTTACAACAATAATAGGAGTTCACTGATACGTCCAATTTGCATCACTATTTTATATCATAATTTGCTGTTATTCATTGATATATTTCATATTGGGACACAATACTTATGTTATTTCATCTATTTTGCATGTTTCATCATTATTGGAGGATCAAGCACCGGAGCCAGGATTCTGCTGGAAAAAGCACCGTCAGAACGCAATACTTCGGAAGATCAACTGTGGAAGGAAATTATACCAAAAATCCTATTTTTCAAGATGACGAAGGAAGCCAGAAGGAGGGGCCAGGAGGACCCAGGGTGGGCCCACACCCTAGGGCGGCGCGGCCCATGCCCTGGCCGCGCCGCCATGTGGTTTGGGGGGCCCACGACCCCTTTCGCCTCCTTTTCTTCGCGAAATCCTTCGTCCCGAAAACCTAAGCCACAGAGGGTACCTCGTGAAGAGTTACAGCCGCCTCTGCGGGGCGGAGAACACCAGAGAGAAAAGAGCTCTCAGGCGGGCAGGAATCCGCCGGGGAAATTCCCTCCGGGAGGGGTAAATCGATGCCATCGTCACCGTCATCGAGCTGGACATCATCGTCATCACCATCATCATCATCTCCACCATCATCACCGCCGTCTCCACCGCTGGACACCGTCACCGCCGTAGCAATTTGGGTTTGATCTTGATTGTTTGATAGGGGAAACTCTCCCGGTATCGATCTCTACTTGTTGTTGATGCTATTGAGTGAAACCATTGAACCAAGTTTATGTTCAGATTGTTATTCATCATCATATCACCTCTGATCATGTTCCATATGATGTCCCGTGAGTAGTTCGTTTAGTTCTTGAGGACATGGGTGAAGTCTAAATGTTAGTAGTGAACTATGGTTGAGTAATATTCAATGGTGTGATATTTAAGTTGTGGTGTTATTCTTCTAGTGGTGTCATGTGAACGTCGACTACATGACACTTCACCATTTATGGGCCTAGGGGAATGCATCTTGTATTCGTTTGCTAATTGCGGGGTTGCCGGAGTGACAGAAACCTAAACCCCCGTTGGTATATCGATGCAGGAGGGATCGCAGGATCTCAGAGTTTAAGGCTGTGGTTAGATTTATTCTTAATTACTTTCTTGTAGTTGCGGATGCTTGCAAGGGGTATAATCACAAGTATGTATTAGTCCTAGGAAGGGCGGTGCATTAGCATAGGTTCACCCACACAACACTTATCATAACAATGAAGATTATTTAGCCGTATGTAGCGAAAGCACTAGACTGAAATCCCGTGTGTCCTCGAGAACGTTTGGTCATTATAAGTAAACAAACCGGCTTGTCCTTTGTGCTAAAAAGGATTGGGCCACTCGCTGCAATTATTACTCTCGCACTTTACTTACTCGTACTTTATTCAACTGTTACATCAAAACCCCCTGAATACTTGTCTGTGAGCATTTACAGTGAATCCTTCATCGAAACTGCTTGTCAACACCTTCTGCTCCTCGTTGGGATCGACATTCTTACTTATCGAAGATACTACGATACACCCCCTATACTTGTGGGTCATCAAGACTATTTTCTGGCGCCGTTGCCGGGGAGTGAAGCGCTATTGGTAAGTGGAATTGGTAAGGAAAACCTTTACTGTTGTGCTGATTTTATTTCTGCCTGCTGCTATAAGTCATTATGGAGAGATCTTCTCTTCAATTTTTATTTGGGAAATCTACTACTACTGCAACGGTAGTGGATGAGGCGCCAGGTGAGGAAGTGATACCATATAAAATACCTATGAAAATTATTGAACGTGTTATGGATAACCGCTATGAAGGGGATGGAACTGTCCATCCTGGTGATCATTTACTGTTTTTGCATGAATTATGCGGGTTATTCAAATGTGCAGGTATTGCTATGGATGAAGTGAGGAAGAAACTATTCTCTCTATCGCTGTCTGGTAAGGCGGCGCATTGGTATAAATTACTGGATAATGGGGATTCTCTTGAATGGAATGATATTGTGCCCCGGTTTTATTCTAAGTTCTATCCTCCAAGTGAAATTCATAAGGATCGGAATCGCATATATAATTTTTGGCCTCATGATGGAGAGAGTATTTCCCAAGCTTGGGGGAGATTGAAGTCTTTAATGCTCAAATGCCCCATTCATGAGCTTCCTGGTAATGTTATTATTGATAATTTCTATGCAAGACTTTCTTTTCAAGACAAGACCTTGCTGGATACTTCTTGTTCTGGATCATTTACATGCAACAAAGAAGAGTTTAAAAGGGACCTTCTTGATCGGATCCAAGAAAATACTGAAGGTTGGGAGAACGACAAGGATAGAGAATCAGGTATAATTTATGATTATAAATGCATTGAAACTTTTATGGATACTGATAAATTTCGTAATATGAGTGCTATATATGGTCTTGATTCTCAAGTTGCTGCAAATCTTTATAAAGCTTTTGCCTCTCATTATGAATTGCCAAAGAAGAATTTTGATAAGTATCATGAACCGTATAAAGATAAAATTGATTCATCTATTAATAAATGCGTTGTAGTTGAAACTGCTGATCATGTTATTCCTGAAGCTTATATTGAAAAAACTCCTTTCCCTGCTAAAATGAAGGAGTACTCTGTTATAAATAGTGCGGTTCATAAAAGTGAAAAGAAACCTGTAGAACACAGAAGAACAAATAAAAGTTGAACCTGCTGTTGCAATAATTAAAGATCTTGTGACTGAAAATGTGGAGGATGGTCATATTATTTTCTGTGAAGATGCTTCTAATATTGTTTCACATCCTAATAAACCCAAACAAGCTAGTGTTCCTATGCTATCTGTTAGAATTGGTGATCATTGCTATTATGGATTATGTGATATTGGTGCAAGTGTTAGTGCTATTCCGTATGAGCTTTACACGGAGATTATGCACGAAATTGATTCTTGTGAACTTGAAGATATTGATGTGGTTATTCAACTGGCTAATAGAGAAACTATTTCTCCAATTGGTATTGTTCGAGATGTGGAAGTATTATGCGGTAAGATTAAATATCCTGCTGACTTTTTGGTACTTGGTTCTGCTGCTAGTGATTATTATCCTATTATTTTTGGTAGACCTTTTCTAAATACTTGTGGAGCTATTATAGATTGTAAGAAAGAGAAAATTTTGACTAAATTTGCTGGTGAATCTTATGAGTTTAACTTCTCTAAATTTACTAAAACTCCTTATAAAGCTGATTTGCCTAGTAATGATTTTAAAATGGAGCAGTGTGCATCTATTGTTCTTGTTCCTAACAATCCTTTGCAGCAACATTTGGAGGATAGCGAGAGTGAAGTTTTTAGGAAAGAAAGAGATGAGCTTGAGGAAATTTTTCTTCGCCAACCTATTCTCAAGCATGATTTACCGGTGGAAGATTTGGGTACAACACCGCCACCAAAGGAAGATCCTGTTTTTGATTTAAAGCCTTTACCTGATAATCTTAAATATGCTCATATTGATGATAAGAAAATATATCCTGTTATTATTAGTTCTAAGCTTTCAGAGATTGAGGAAGAAAGGTTATTGGAAATATTGAAGAAGCACCGAGGAGCTATTGGTTACACTCTTGATGATTTGAAAGGGATTTCTCCTTCTATTTGCCAACATGCTATTAATATGGAAGATGATGCAAAGCCTGTTGTTGAACATCAGCGTCGTCTAATTCCGAAGATGAAGGAAGTGGTAAGGAATGAGGTATTACGACTTCTTGAAGCTGGTATTATATATCCTATCGCTGATAGTAGATGGGTTAGTCCTGTGCATTGCGTTCCCAAGAAAGGAGGAATGACTGTTGTGCCTAATGATAATGATGAGCTCATCCCTCAAAGAGTAGTTGTAGGGTATAGAATGTGCATTGATTTTCGAAAAGTTAATAAAGTTACTAAGAAAGATCATTACCCTTTACCATTTATTGATCAAATGCTAGAAAGATTGTCTAAAAATACTCATTTTTGCTTTCTTGATGGTTATTCTGGGTTTTCACAAATTGCTGTTAAAGCTAAAGATCAAGAGAAAACCACTTTCACTTGTCCCTATGGAACTTATGCTTATAGACGTATGCCTTTTAGTTTATGTAATGCTCCTGCTACTTTTCAAAGATGCATGTCTGCTATTTTTCATGGTTTTTGTGAAAGTATTGTAGAGGTATTCATGGATGATTTTTCCGTCTACGGGAATTCTTTTGATAGTTGTTTGCGAAACCTTGATAAAGTTTTGCAGAGATGTGAAGAAACTAACCTTGTTCTTAATTGGGAGAAATGCCATTTTATGGTTAATGAAGGAATTGTATTGGGACATAAAATTTCTGAGAGAGGTATTGAAGTTGATAGAGCTAAAGTTGAGGCAATTGAGAAGATGCCCTATCCGAGGGACGTCAAAGGTATTCGTAGTGTTCTTGGTCATGCTGGGTTTTATAGGAGATTTATTAAAGATTTCTCCAAGATTTCAAAGCCTCTTACTAATCTTCTTCAAAAAGATGTACCATTTGTTTTTGATGATGATTGTAAGGAAGCTTTTGAAACTCTTAAGAAAGCCTTAACAACTGCTCCTATAGTTGAACCTCCTGATTGGAACTTACCCTTTGAGATTATGTGTGATGCTAGTGATTTTGCTGTAGGCGCTGTTCTTGGACAGCGAGTAGATAAAAAGCTAAATGTTATTCATTATGCTAGTAAAACTCTTGATGCTGCTCAAAGAAATTATGCTACAACTGAAAAAGAATTATTAGCTGTAGTCTTTGCTTGTGATAAATTTAGATCTTATATTGTTGATTCAAAAGTTACTATTCATACTGATCATGCTGCAATTAGATACCTAATGACAAAGAAAGATGCTAAGCCGAGGCTTATTAGATGGGTACTTCTTTTGCAAGAATTTGATTTACATATTGTAGATAGGAAAGGTGCTGATAATCCTGTTGCTGACAATTTCTCTAGATTGGAAAATATTGCTTATGATCCTGTTCCTGTTAATGATAGTTTTCCAAATGAACAATTGGCTGTAATAAAGGTGAGCTCGCGAGACAGTCCTTGGTACGCTGATTATGCTAACTTTATTGTTTCCAAGTACTTGCCTCCAACCTTTTCAGCTCAGCAAAGGAGGAAATTCTTTTATGATTTGAGGCATTATTTCTGGGATGACCCACACTTATATAAAGAAGGAGTGGATGGTATTATGCGAAGATGTGTTCTCGAATATGAACAACAAGAGATATTGAGTAAATGTCATGGTAGTGCTTATGGAGGACATCACGCCGGAGAAAGAACCGCGCAAAAGGTTCTACAATCAGGTTTTTATTGGCCAACTCTCTTCAAGGATGCGAGAAAGTTTATTTTATCTTGTGATGAATGCCAAAGGGTTGGTAATATCTCCAGACGTAATGAAATGCCTATGAATTATACTCTTGTTATTGAACCGTTTGATTGTTGGGGATTTGACTTCATGGGACCTTTTCCGTCTTCAGAAGGTAACACTCACATACTTGTTGCTGTTGATTATGTTACTAAATGGGTGGCAGCTATACCTACAAAAAGTGCTGATGGTGAGACCTCTTTAAGAATGCTTTTAGATATTATTTTTCCTAGATTTGGAGTACCTAGATATATTATGACTGATGAAGGTTCTCATTTTATTCATGGAGGTTTTAGAAAAACTCTTGCTAAGTATGGTATTAATCATAGAATTGCTTCCGCTTATCATCCTCAAACTAGTGGTCAAGTGGAATTATCAAATAGAGGAATTAAATCTATTTTGGGAAAGACCGTTAATAAAACTAGAAAGAATTGGCCCAGTAAATTGAAGGATGCACTATGGGCTTATAGAACTGCTTATAAAAATCCCATGGGAATGTCACCTTATAAAATGGTTTATGGGAAAGCTTGTCATTTACCTTTAGAACTAGAGCACAAAGCTTATTGGGCTGTTAGAGAATTAAATAAAGATCCTAAACTTGCCGGTGATAAGAGGTTGTTACAATTAAGTTCTTTAGATGAATGGAGAAGTGAAGCTTATGAAAATGCTAAACTCTTTAAAGAGAAAGTTAAAAAATGGCATGATAGGAGGATTATCAAAAGAGAATTTAATATTGGGGATAAAGTCCTATTGTATCGGTCTCGTCTCAGATTCTTTGCAGAGAAATTACTCTCGAAATGGGAAGGACCGTATGTTGTCGAGGAGGTGTATCGTTCAGGAGCAATCAAAATTAGCTCTCTCCAAGGCAATGCTACGCAAGTGGTGAATGGACAAAGACTCAAGCATTATATCTCAGGTGATTCCTATAATGTTGATGTTGATATTATTCAAGTGGAAACACCGGAAGCTTTCATCAAAGGGCAAATTGACAAATCCGCGAACTCGACTTTGAATAGGTAACTTGATCTGGTAATGAAAAGTACGCAATTTACTTTCCGAGCAATATTTTCGCTGTTTTTGGAAAATATGAAAAATTACGAGTTCGAAACGGAGTGGAAAGGACGCACGAGGGGGCGCCACCATAGGCCGGCGCGGCCAAGCCTGGGCCCGCGCCGCCCTATGGTTTGGCCGCCCCGTCGCCCCTTTCCGACTCTGGTTCGATCTGGTACTTTCCGTTTGTCGTGAAAATTTTTGCTATATAATCCCCCGGACCCCTGGAGGTCCGTATATCGTTTTCTCGACGTGTTTTGTTTCGAGCTGTTTTCTGCCAGGTTTTGTTTCAGATCTAGAGCCATCATGTCTTCGTCGGAAACTCCGAAGGACAGCTCCAGCAAGGATGTTGGCAACTTGTACATGGAGGAGCTGAGGATGCACCCCAAGGAGTTGCTGCTCGTTGAAGGAGAACTGCAGGTCAAGGATGTCCAGGGTCCTAAAGGAGAAGGAAGCTTGGAAGACAGGATGGAGAAGCTAGAACAAGAGGTTTTCAAATACAAGAAGATGGCTGAGCGAGAGGTGGATATCTTCCACAGGATTGTGTCTGAACTCATTGCTGAACATGAGAAGGAAACTGGAAAGCTTTGGAGCGACATCCTCTCACTTCACGATACCACCAACAAGCTCCAAGCACAACTCTATGACGTTCAGAATCAGAACTGTGAGTATGAAAACAGGTTTAAATACATAGGCCGTGCTGCCAGTTTCAGGATTCCCGAGACCAAGATGTCGTTTCTTGATGGAGAGCCTCTTCCTTGGAAGATTGATGACGGGAGTTCATCACCACCATCTCCGCAGGAGTAATTCATCATCGGTATTGGCATCCCCTTGGTTTGTTCCAAGCTTGGGGGAGTGCCGCGGTATCACATTATCACTACCTTTTACTTTTATTGTCAAGTAGTGTCATATCATGAGTAGGGAAGTTATCATATAAGATGGGTTGCAGTTGGAAGTATCTCTCCTTTAGTTGGTTATCTATGTATCCCTTGGTGTGAGTTATCGTTATGGAATATTAATGAGAAGTCTTATCATTTACATATTGCACATCTTATTCTAGTTTGCAATCTTTATTATATGATTTACCTTGTTGTTAGTATTGGTATCACTTTGGGAGCATTGAATACATCTATTTGGTTTTGGCAAACTTAGCATTGGTCAATAGCAACAACACTATGAGGATTAAGTAGAAAAGAGAAATACATGTAGATGTTTCATTGTCTTTCTTGTTAGCTCATAGCTTATTATTCTAAAGTTAAAATTGTTTGTGCTTACAAGGAAGATGCATGATTGTTTCTATCACACGTATATTTGTTTGTTTCCCTCAACTCTTATGCTTGCTAATTAACCTTGCTAGCCAAAGACCTGTACTGAGAGGGAATACTTCTCGTGCATCCAAACCTTAACCCAAACCTATGTCATTTGTGTCCACCATACCTACCTACTACATGGTATTTTCTGCCATTCCAAGTAAATACTTTATGTGCTACCTTTAAACAATTCAAAACTTAGTATCTCTTATTTGTGTCAATGTTTCATAGCTCATGAGGAAGTATGTGGTGTTTTATCTTTCAATCTTGCTGGGCAACTTCCACCAATGGACTAGTGGCTTCATCCGCTTATCCAATAATTTTTCAAAAAGAGCTGGCAATGGGATTCCCAGTCCCAAATTAATCAAACTAAATAGACACTCCTCCATGGTATGTGATTGATGGACGGCACCCGAGGATTCGGTTAGCCATGGCTTGTGTAAGCAAAGGTTGGGGGGAGTGTCATCATCATAATAAAGCGAAGATAAAAAGGCACTCCTTCATGGTATGAGATTGTTGGCAGGCACCCGAGGATTCGGTTAGCCATGGTTTGTGAAAGAAAGGTTGGAAGGAGTGCCACACAAAATGAAAATAATATGGGAGCCGCTCTTAGGAGGTTGTCTGGCAAGGGGGTTAGAGTACCCGCTACCAGTCGTTGACAACAACAAACACCTCTCAAAATGTTACTTTTATTCTCTTTATATGATTGCAAAACTGAAAAAGCTCTAGCACATGATTTAATCCCTGCTTCCCTCTGCGAAGGGCCTGTCTTTTACTTTATGTTGAGTCAGTAAACCTATTTCCCTCCAACTCAAGCAAGCATTTGAGTAGTTGTGATCAAACCATTATATTGTGATTTGCTTCATCATGTCCTTTATTCTTCCTTGTTTAGTATAAGTTTTATCTGAATGAATATAGCTTTCCAAGTTATCAATGATTATGAAAAGACCATTATGATTGAGTATGCAAGTTGTGCCTTATAAACTTTAACATGAGAGCGCTGCTCAATGAGATAAATATAATCTGTTAATTGTTCTCTGACCAAGAACGAAGTTTGCCATCACCAATTATGATTTCTTATGCACCTTTACTTGTGATTACCTTATACTTGTTTCAAGATGAGTTATGAGAGGTTGTTTACTATAATGTCTTGTGTGAATGAATATGATGCTTCTTGTCCGTATTTTATTTATCGACTCTTCACTCCATAAACATGTGGTCCTGTCTATCGAGTTCAGTTTCGCTTGGGGACAAGCGAAGTCTAAGCTTGGGGGGAGTTGATACGTCCAATTTGCATCACTATTTTATATCATAATTTGCTGTTATTCATTGATATATTTCATATTGGGACACAATACTTATGTTATTTCATCTATTTTGCATGTTTCATCATTATTGGAGGATCAAGCACCGGAGCCAGGATTCTGCTGGAAAAAGCACCGTCAAAACGCAATATTTCGGAAGATCAACTGTGGAAGGAAATTATACCAAAAATCCTATTTTTCAAGATGACGAAGGAAGCCAGAAGGAGGGGCCAGGAGGACCCAGGGTGGGCCCACACCCTAGGGCGGCGCGGCCCATGCCCTGGCCGCGCCGCCATGTGGTTTGGGGGGCCCACGACCCCTTTCGCCTCCTTTTCTTCGCGAAATCCTTCGTCCCGAAAACCTAAGCCACAGAGGGTACCTCGCGAAGAGTTACAGCCGCCTCTGCGGGGCGGAGAACACCAGAGAGAAAAGAGCTCTCCGGCGGGCAGGAACTGGCCGGGAAATTCCCTCCGGGAGGGGGAAATCGACGCCATCGTCACCGTCATCGAGCTGGACATCATCGTCACCACCATCATCATCATCTCCACCATCATCACCGCCGTCTCCACCGCTGGACACCGTCACCGCCGTAGCAATTTGGGTTTGATCTTGATTGTTTGATAGGGGAAACTCTCCCGGTATCGATCTCTACTTGTTGTTGATGCTATTGAGTGAAACCATTGAACCAAGTTTATGTTCAGATTGTTATTCATCATCATATCACCTCTGATCATGTTCCATATGATGTCCCGTGAGTAGTTCGTTTAGTTCTTGAGGACATGGGTGAAGTCTAAATGTTAGTAGTGAACTATGGTTGAGTAATATTCAATGGTGTGATATTTAAGTTGTGGTGTTATTCTTCTAGTGGTGTCATGTGAATGTCGACTACATGACACTTCACCATTTATGGGCCTAGGGGAATGCATCTTGTATTCGTTTGCTAATTGCGGGGTTGCCGGAGTGACAGAAACCTAAACCCCCGTTGGTATATCGATGCAGGAGGGATCGCAGGATCTCAGAGTTTAAGGCTGTGGTTAGATTTATTCTTAATTACTTTCTTGTAGTTGCGGATGCTTGCAAGGGGTATAATCACAAGTATGTATTAGTCCTATGAAGGGCGGTGCATTAGCATAGGTTCACCCACACAACACTTATCATAACAATGAAGATTATTTAGCCGTATGTAGCGAAAGCACTAGACTGAAATCCCGTGTGTCCTCGAGAACGTTTGGTCATTATAAGTAAACAAACCGGCTTGTCCTTTGTGCTAAAAAGGATTGGGCCACTGCTTGATGGCGTGTATTTCACACGTTCGTTGGGCAACCCCAAGAGGAAGGTATGATGCGCACAGCAGCAAGTTTTCCCTCAGAAAGAAACCAAGGTTTATCGAACCAGGAGGAGCCAAGAAGCACGTTGAAGGTTGATGGCGGCGGGATGTAGTGCGGCGCAACACCAGGGATTCCGGCGCCAACGTGGAACCTGCACAACACAACCAAAGTACTTTGCCCCAACGAAACAGTGAGGTTGTCAATCTCACCGGCTTGCTGTAACAAAGAGTTAACCGTATTTGTGTGGAAGATGATTGTTTGCAGAAAACAGTAGAACAGGTATTGCAGTAGATTGTATTTCAGTAAAGAGAATTGGACCGGGGTCCACAGTTCACTAGAGGTGTCTCTCCCATAAGACGAACAGCATGTTGGGTGAACAAATTACAGTTGGGCAATTGACAAATAAAGAGGGCATGACCATGCACATACATATTATGATGAGTATTGTGAGATTTAATTGGGCATTACGACAAAGTACATAGACCGTCATCCAACTGCATCTATGCCTAAAAAGTCCACCTTCAGGTTATCATCCGAACCCTCCAACATTAAGTTGCAAACAACAGACAATTGCATTAAGTATGGTGCGTAATGTAACTAGTGACTACATCCTTGAACATAGCACTAATGTTTTATCCCTAGTGGCAACAGCACAACACAACCTTAGAACTTTCTGTCACTGTCCCAGGTGTCAATGCAGGCATGAACCCACTATCGAGCATAAGTACTCCCTCTTGGAGTTACAAGCATCTACTTGGCCAGAGCATCTACTAGTAACGGAGAGCATGCAAGATCATAAACAACACATAGCATAACTTTGATAATCAACATAACAAGTATTCTCTATTCATCGGATCCCAACAAACGCAACATATAGAATTACAGATAGATGATCTTGATCATGTTAGGCAGCTCACAAGATCCGACAATGATAGCACAATGGGGAGAAGACAACCATCTAGCTACTGCTATGGACCCATAGTCCAGGGGTAGACTACTCACACATCACACCGGAGGCGACCATGGCGGCGTAGAGTCCTCCGGGAGATGATTCTCCTCTCCGGCGAGGTGCCGGAGGCGATCTCCTGGATCTCCCGAGATGGGATCGGCGGCGGCGGCGTCTCTGGAAGGTTTTCCGTCTCGTGGCTCTCGGTACTGGGGGTTTCGTCATGGAGACTTTTTATAGGCGGAAGGGCAGGTCAAGAGGCGGCACGGGGGCCCCACACCACAGGGCCGCGCGGCCAAGGGGGGGCCGCGCCGCCCTAGGGTGTGGCCCCCTCGTCGCCCCTCTTCGTCTCTCCTTCGGACTTCTGGAAGCTTCGTGGAAAAATAGGCCCCTGGGCTTTGATTTCGTCCAATTCCGAGAATATTTCCTTACTAGGATTTCTGAAACCAAAAACAGCAGTAAAACAGCAATCGGCACTTCGGCATCTTGTTAATAGGTTAGTTCCGGAAAATGCACGAATATGACATAAAGTGTGCATAAAACATGTAGATAACATCAATAATGTGGCCTGGAACATAAGAAATTATCGATACGTCCGAGACGTATCAGCATCCCCAAGCTTAGTTCTGCTCGTCCCGAGCAGGTAAAACGATAACACAGATAATTTCTGGAGTGACATGCCATCATAATCTTGATCATACTATTTGTAAAGCATATGTAGTGAATGCAGCGATCAAAACAATGTTTATGACATGAGTAAACAAGTGAATCATATAGCAAAGACTTTTCATGAATAGCACTTCAAGACAAGCATCAATAAGTCTTGCATAAGAGTTAACTCATAAAGCAATAATTCAAAGTAGAGATATTGAAGCAACACAAAAGAAGATTAAGTTTCAGCGGTTGCTTTCAACTTGTAACATGTATATCTCATGGATATTGTCAACATAGAGTAATATAATAAGTGCAATAAGCAAATATGTAGGAATCAATGCATAGTTCACACAAGTGTTTGCTTCTTGAGGTGGAGAGAGATAGGTGAACTGACTCAACATTGAAAGTAAAAGAATGGTCCTCCATAGAGGAAAAGCATCGATTGCTATATTTGTGCTAGAGCTTTGATTTTGAAAACATGAAACAATTTTGTCAACGGTAGTAATAAAGCATATGCATCATGTAAATTATATCTTATAAGTTGCAAGCCTCATGCATAGCGTACTAATAGTGCCCGCACCTTGTCCTAATTAGCTTGGACTACCGGGTCATCACAATGCATTGTTTTTACCAAGTGTCACAAAGGGGTACCTCTATGCCGCCTGTACAAAGGTCTAAGGAGAAAGCTCGCATTGGATTTCTCGCTATTGATTATTCTTCAACTTAGACATCCATACCGGGACAACATAGACAACAGATAATGGACTCCTCTTTTATGCATAAGCATATAACAACAATTAATAATTTTCTCATTTGAGATTTGAGGATTGTTGTCCAAAACTGAAACTTCCACCATGGAGCATGGCTTTAGTTAGCGGCCCAATGTTCTTCTCTAACATATGCATGCTTAACCATATGGTGGTAGATCTCTCTTACTTCAGACAAGACGGACATGCATAGCAACTCACATGAAATTCAACAATGAATAGTTGATGGCGTCCCCAGTGAACATGGTTATCGTACAACAAGCAACTTAATAAGAGATAAAGTGCATAATTACATATTCAATACCACAATAGTTTTTAAGCTATTTGTCCCATGAGCTATATATTGCAAAGGTGAATGATGGAATTTTAAAGGTAGCACTCAAGCAATTTACTTTGGAATGGCGGAAAATACCATGTAGTATAGGTAGGTATGGTGGACACAAATGGCATAGTGGTTGGCTCAAGTATTTTGGATGCATGAGAAGTATTCCCTCTCGATACAAGGTTTAGGCTAGCAAGGCTTATTTGAAACAAACACAAGGATGAACCGGTGCAGCAAAACTCACATAAAAGACATATCGAAAACATTATAAGACTCTACACCGTCTTCCTTGTTGTTCAAACTCAATACTAGAAATTATCTAGACCTTAGAGAAACCAAATATGCAAACCAAATTTTAGCATGCTCTATGTATTTCTTCATTAATGGGTGCAAAGCATATGATGCAAGAGCTTAAACATGAGCACAACAATTGCCAAGTATCACATTACCCAAGACATTTATAGCAATTACTACATGTATCATTTTCCAATTCCAACCATATAACAATTTAACGAAGGAGAAACTTCGCCATGAATACTATGAGTAGAAACCAAGGACATACTTGTCCATATGCTACAGCGGAGCGTGTCTCTCTCCCATAAAGTGAATGCTAGGATCCATTTTATTCAAACAAAACAAAAAACAAAAACAAACCGACGCTCCAAGCAAAAGCACATAAGGTGTGATGGAATAAAAATATAGTTTCAGGGGAGGAACCTGATAATGTTGTCGATGAAGAAGGGGATGCCTTGGGCATCCCCAAGCTTAGACGCTTGAGTCTTCTTGATATATGCAGGGGTGAACCACCGGGTGCATCCCCAAGCTTAGAGCTTTCACTCTCCTTGATCATGTTGCATCATACTCCTCTCTTGATCCTTGAAAACTTCCTCCACACCAAACTCGAAACAACTCATTAGAGGGTTAGTGCACAATATAAATTGACATATTCAGAGGTGACACAATCATTCTTAACACTTCTGGACATTGCATAATGCTACTGGACATTAATGGATCAAAGAAATTCATCCAACATAGCGAAAGAGGCAATGCGAAATAAAAGGCAGAATCTGTCAAAACAGAACAGTTCGTATTGACGAATTTTAAAATGGCACCAGACTTGCTCAAATGAAAATGCTCAAATTGAATGAAAGTTGCGTACATATCTGAAGATCATGCACGTAAATTGGCTTAATTTTCTGAGCTACCTACAGGGAGGTGGACCCAGATTCGTGACAGCAAAGAAATCTGGAACTGTGCAGTAATCCAAATCTAGTACTTACTTTTCTATCAACGGCTTAACTTGGCACAACAAAACACAAAACTAAGATAAGGAGAGGTTGCTACAGTAGTAAACAACTTCCAAGACACAAAATAAAAACAAAGTACTGTAGGTAAAAACATGGGTTGTCTCCCATAAGCGCTTTTCTTTAACGCCTTTCAGCTAGGCGCAGAAAGTGTGTATCAAGTATTATCAAGAGATGGTGCATTGTTATCATGAGCTCCCCCATCCATAGTGGTACTAAGGGCTTTGTCAATTTTAGGCCTATAATAATACTTCTTTGGTCTAGGCACTTTAGAGACATACATAAACTTTTGCTCCTTACCCACATAAGCTTTCTCCTTATATTTAAGAGAAGAAAATGTTGAACCCAAGGTTCCCATAGCTTTTTCAAGTTCGTCAATCCTATTGATTTGATCATCATGGACAGCATTAGTTCCTAGGACACTAATTCTTTCATCAATTCCTCCTAAGGATTTATCAAGTTCATCAGTTTTATCAAGTAATATTTCCAATTTAGCTTCAATACTTGGAAAAATTTTCTCTATGGTTTCCAATTTTTTCATAACATCTTCAAGAGAGATTTCAGTTTTAACTTTATCAACATGGGGTATTCCAAATAAGCTCTCAATAATGCAACTAGCTTCTAATGCAGGAGTACTTAGGAAGTCACCTTTTGCGAGACTATCAAGAACATATCTATTCCAGCTAGAGATACCAACATAAAAATTCCTGAGTAAAATAATGGTGGAGTGCTTCTTAGTGCATCTATTATGAGCATCGCTAATTCTATACCAAGCATCTCTCAAACATTCTCCCCCTCGTTGCTTAAACGTGCGAACTTCAACTTCAGGATTACTCATTTTAGTAGTAGTAAATAAAGCAAACTAGATAAAGTAAATGCAAGTAAACTAATTTTTTTGTGTTTTAGATATAGCAAACAAGATAGCAAATAAAGTAAAACTAGCAACTAATTTTTTTGTATTTTGATTTAGTGCAGCAAACAAAGTAGTAAATAAAACTAAGCAAGACAAAAACAAAGTAAAGAGATTGAGAAGTGGAGACTCCCCTTGCAGCGTGTCTTGATCTCCCCGGCAACGGCGCCAGAAATCTATGCTTGATGGCGTGTATTTCACACGTTCGTTGGGCAACCCCAAGAGGAAGGTATGATGCGCACAGCAGCAAGTTTTCCCTCAGAAAGAAACCAAGGTTTATCGAACCAGGAGGAGCCAAGAAGCACGTTGAAGGTTGATGGCGGCGGGATGTAGTGCGGCGCAACACCAGGGATTCCGGCGCCAACGTGGAACCTGCACAACACAACCAAAGTACTTTGCCCCAACGAAACAGTGAGGTTGTCAATCTCACCGGCTTGCTGTAACAAAGAGTTAACCGTATTGTGTGGAAGATGATTGTTTGCAGAAAACAGTAGAACAGGTATTGCAGTAGATTGTATTTCAGTAAAGAGAATTGGACCGGGGTCCACAGTTCACTAGAGGTGTCTCTCCCATAAGACGAACAGCATGTTGGGTGAACAAATTACAGTTGGGCAATTGACAAATAAAGAGGGCATGACCATGCACATACATATTATGATGAGTATTGTGAGATTTAATTGGGCATTACGACAAAGTACATAGACATTCATCCAACTGCATCTATGCCTAAAAAGTCCACCTTCAGGTTATCATCCGAACCCCCTCCAGTATTAAGTTGCAAACAACAGACAATTGCATTAAGTATGGTGCGTAATGTAACTAGTGACTACATCCTTGAACATAGCACTAATGTTTTATCCCTAGTGGCAACAGCACAACACAACCTTAGAACTTTCTGTCACTGTCCCAGGTGTCAATGCAGGCATGAACCCACTATCGAGCATAAGTACTCCCTCTTGGAGTTACAAGCATCTACTTGGCCAGAGCATCTACTAGTAACGGAGAGCATGCAAGATCATAAACAACACATAGCATAACTTTGATAATCAACATAACAAGTATTCTCTATTCATCGGATCCCAACAAACGCAACATATAGAATTACAGATAGATGATCTTGATCATGTTAGGCAGCTCACAAGATCCGACAATGATAGCACAATGGGGAGAAGACAACCATCTAGCTACTGCTATGGACCCATAGTCCAGGGGTAGACTACTCACACATCACACCGGAGGCGACCATGGCGGCGTAGAGTCCTCCGGGAGATGATTCCCCTCTCCGGCAGGGTGCCGGAGGCGATCTCCTGGATCCCCCGAGATGGGATCGGTGGCGGCGGCGTCTCTGGAAGGTTTTCCGTATCGTGGCTCTCGGTACTGGGGGTTTCGTCACGGAGACTTTTTATAGGCGGAAGGGCAGGTCAAGAGGCGGCACGGGGGCCCCACACCACAGGGCCGCGCGGCCAAGGGGGGGGCCGCGCCGCCCTAGGGTGTGGCCCCCTCGTCGCCCCTCTTCGTCTCTCCTTCGGACTTCTGGAAGCTTCGTGGAATAATAGGCCCCTGGGCTTTGATTTCGTCCAATTCCGAGAATATTTCCTTACTAGGATTTCTGAAACCAAAAACAACAGAAAACAGCAACTGGCACTTCGGCATCTTGTTAATAGGTTAGTTCCAGAAAATGCACGAATATGACATAAAGTGTGCATAAAACATGTAGATAACATCAATAATGTGGCATGGAACATAAGAAATTATCGATACGTCAGAGACGTATCAGCCACTCGCTGCAATTATTACTCTCGCACTTTACTTACTCGTACTTTATTCAACTGTTACATCAAAACCCCCTGAATACTTGTCTGTGGGCATTTACAGTGAATCCTTCATCGAAACTGCTTGTCAACACCTTCTGCTCCTCGTTGGGATCGACATTCTTACTTATCGAAGATACTACGATACACCCCCTATACTTGTGGGTCATCATTCACCCCCTGGACTTGAAGCCATGCTTAAAGAATTTATTAGTACACAAACTGCTTTTAACAAATCTGTTGAAGAAAAGCTTGGGAAAATTGATATACTTGCTTCTAAAGTCGATAGCCTTGCTGCTGATGTTGATCTTTTGAAATCAAAAGTTATGCCTAATGAGAATCATCATAATAAAATTACTACTACAGCAAATGCCATTCAAGTTAGAATTAATGAGAATATAAGATTAATGGCTGAACTGCGTGCTAGGTGGGATGGAGAAGAAAATGAAAAACTAGCTAAAGAGAAGAATGTAGCTAAAGTTTGGACTATTACCACCACTAGTAATGCTAATGCTACACATGTTGCTGCACCTCCTACTAATACTAATAAAATAATTGGTGTTAGCAATGTTTCCACTTCTAATGCAAAGCGCGAAAAACTGCCTGAAACTGCTAAAACTGCTGAAACTGCTTGTGATAAAGCTGCTGAAATTTTTTCCAACATTGGGGATGATGATCCCATTGCTTTAGATTATAATGGTTTGAATTTTGATGATTGCCACATCTCTGAAGTTATAAAGTTCTTGCAAAAACTTGCTAAAAGTCCTAATGCTAGTGCTATAAATTTGGCTTTCACGCATCATATTACAAATGCTCTCATAAAAGCTAGAGAAGAGAAACTAGAGCGTGAAGCCTCTATTCCTAAAAAGCTAGAGGATGGTTGGGAGCCCATCATTAAGATGAAGGTTAAAGATTTTGATTGTAATGCTTTATGTGATCTTGGTGCAAGTATTTCTGTTATGCCTAAGAAAATTTATAATATGCTTGACTTGCCACCGCTGAAAAATTGTTATTTGGATGTTAATCTTGCTGATCATTCTACAAAAAAACCTTTGGGTAAAGTTGATAATGTTCGCATTACCGTTAACAATAACCTTGTCCCCGTTGATTTTGTTGTCTTGGATATTGAATGCAATGCATCTTGTCCCATTATATTGGGAAGACCTTTTCTTCGAACTGTTGGTGCTATTATTGATATGAAGGAAGGTAATATAAAATATCAATTTCCTCTCAAGAAAGGTATGGAACACTTCCCTAGAAAGAGAATGAAGTTACCTTTTGATTCTATTATGAGAACAAATTATGATGTTGATACTTCGTCTCTTGATAATACTTGATACACACTTTCTGCGCCTAGCTGAAAGGCGTTAAAGAAAAGCGCTTATGGGAGACAACCCATGTTTTTACCTACAGTACTTTTTTTTTATTTTGTGTCTTGGAAGTTGTTTACTACTGTAGCAACCTCTCCTTATCTTAGTTTTGTGTTTTGTTGTGCCAAGTAAAGCCGTTGATAGAAAAGTAAGTACTAGATTTGGATTACTGTGCAGTTCCAGATTTCTTTGCTGTCACGAATCTGGGTCCACCTCCCTGTAGGTAGCTCAGAAAATTAAGCCAATTTACGTGCATGATCCTCAGATATGTACGCAACTTTTATTCAATTTGGGTATTTTCATTTGAGCAAGTCTGGTGCCATTTTAAAATTCGTCAATACGAACTGTTCTGTTTTGACAGATTCTGCCTTTTATTTCGCATTGCCTCTTTTGCTATGTTGGATGAATTTCTTTGATCCACTAATGTCCAGTAGCATTATGCAATGTCCAGAAGTGTTAAGAATGATTGTGTCACCTCTGAATATGTTAATTTTTATTGTGCACTAACCCTCTAATGAGTTGTTTCGAGTTTGGTGTGGAGGAAGTTTTCAAGGATCAAGAGAGGAGTATGATGCAACATGATCAAGGAGAGTGAAAGCTCTAAGCTTGGGGATGCCCCGGTGGTTCACCCCTACATATTCTAAGAAGACTCAAGCGTCTAAGCTTGGGGATGCCCAAGGCATCCCCTTCTTCATCGACAATATTATCAGGTTCCTCCCCTGAAACTATATTTTTATTCCATCACATCTTATGTGCTTTGCTTGGAGCGTCAGTTTGTTTTTGTTTTTGTTTTGTTTGAATAAAATGGATCCTAGCATTCACTTTATGGGAGAGAGACACGCTCCGCTGTAGCATATGGACAAGTATGTCCTTGGTTTCTACTCATAGTATTCATGGCGAAGTTTCTTCTTCGTTAAATTGTTATATGGTTGGAATTGGAAAATGATACATGTAGTAATTGCTATTAATGTCTTGGGTAATGTGATACTTGGCAATTGTTGTGCTCATGATTAAGCTCTTGCATCATATGCTTTGCACCCATTAATGAAGAAATACATAGAGCATGCTAAAATTTGGTTTGCATATTTGGTTTCTCTAAGGTCTAGATAATTTCTAGTATTGAGTTTGAACAACAAGGAAGACGGTGTAGAGTCTTATAATGTTTTCAATATGTCTTTTATGTGAGTTTTGCTGCACCGGTTCATCCTTGTGTTTGTTTCAAATAAGCCTTGCTAGCCTAAACCTTGTATCGAGAGGGAATACTTCTCATGCATCCAAAATACTTGAGCCAACCACTATGCCATTTGTGTCCACCATATCTACCTATTACATGGTATTTTCCGCCATTCCAAAGTAAATTGCTTGAGTGCTACCTTTAAAATTCCATCATTCACCTTTGCAATATATATCTCATGGGACAAATAGCTTAAAAACTATTGTGGTATTGAATATGTAATTATGCACTTTATCTCTTACTAGCAAAAGTGCCCGTGCGTTGCATCGGGATAGATTAAAACTAAAACACTACAAATTACACTTCTCTGTTATACAAATAATCAAATATCGACGATAATGGTCATGTTATGTCCTATTTAGGGCATGTACAACACGGACGCTCCTTAATTATGCGTCGGCACTCTAGCAATCTTTTTTCTCCCACGCGTGATTTCCGTGGACGTCGGGTGCTATAGGTGGACGCGACTTCCCTGCAGCAGAATTCATATATATCCCGGTTAAATTAAACGAATTTGCTGGGACAAATCAAACCATCCACAACTATCAATGTTCCTATTGGAAGAACAATAACACACAAATTGTGTCATAGTGCGTGAGAGAGCAACCCATCAAATGGCAAGACGCAAAGAGACCCAGCCTAGCCGGCCACCAATCCAAGCATTTCTTTTGATCGCTTTTTTTATTTTGCCCCTGCCTCCATCCTATTTTCCATCTCTTGTCTGGGATGTGAGCTCCGTCTTTTTCATTTTTTGCTGAGAAACCCCCACTCAATGATGCTACTTTTTGTTAATTCACCTTGTTGTAGGAAAATCGGAGTTTATTGTAAGGGAACGATGTGGAACTATTAAATCCAGAATATTGAAGCCATGATTTTTTATTATTATTGATTCGATCGGTGGCCTTCAAGGCGCTTTCTTGAGATTCCGTTAGACCCAAGAGGAAAGCCAATATGCATGGGGTAGTAAAATAGGAAAATTGTTCGTGTGTTGCAATCTCAAGCCATCCACGTCTCTCAAGACCTCTACCCAAGCTCATGAGTGATGAAGAGATGGCGTCAAAATTTAATTTCAGATATCTCTTTCGCCTTGGTCTAGTGATATATTAGATATCACCTCCTTTTGAGAATTCCTTGGATCTAGATTGCAGCATTTTTTTTAAAATCCACTACAAATTTATCTTCAAGAACCAAAATCACAGCATCACACTTGTGAACCAGTAAAAATCACAAGAAACAGAAATAAATGGAGACTACACGGTATAGCATCAGGGTAGACCAATAAACCAATACCAGAGGAGAAACATCAGCCTGACATGCTTTAGGTACAGCGACATGTATACGGAGAAAAAAATAAAGAAACATTCGTGATGGATCAAACGTGCGGCTGTAGCAAACTGCAGGTCTCATCCTCACCTGCTGGAGCCGGAAAGAAGAGGAGTCGGCTACTAAGTTCAGCTCACATCGGCCGTGTGGCAGCCATGGATGGGGACAACCTGAAAGCTCGGACCAGGCACACCCGCGGCGGCCATGGATAGGAACGGCCATGCGGCGGCCAGGAGCACCGAACATGTATCCCGCGTACCTCCTCTTCACCTGGACGGCATCCGGCTCCGATTACTATCGGCAATCATCCCAGCAGTGCCGGTTACTGGATGATGGTGATGCTGCTAATTGCTCTGCCTAACCCAATCTCCGTGTGATTCTGGTTCGGGTTCTTGGAGGAAGGATGTTACTTGGTCGGGTCCGCGCCAGGCTCATTTCTTTGCGTCTTCGATTGGGATGGATGGCTCTCGCCGGTCGGTGGTGCAGGACCCCGGGTTGGCGGAAGATCTCGTGGAAAGGAGCTGATGCAGGGCGGGGTAGAAGCAGTGAACGGAATCTGAGGCTTCTGCAGTGCGCAAGGCGGATGGGCATGCCGGCGACGACAACGCATGAGATGGAGGTAGGAGGACTTGAAGCAGGGGAGGAGGCTGATTTAGCCGGACGAGCGGCCGATGGGAAGAGCAAGCAGCGATCTGAATTTCCTTAGCCTAGGTTGCAATCCCCATCCCGCTCCTCCTAGATCGGACATCGAAGGTAGCTCGGTGTCGCGGCCAGAACGAAGCGTACCGGTTTGGTGGCAGTCAGAGTATTATGCGATTTGGTGGGAGGGCAAAACGGTCCTAAAAAAAGCGTTGACGAAACTTTTTGGCAGAAACCTTAGCTCCTTTATTATTAGGTATAGATTAAGTTGCTTGTTGTGCGATAACCATGTTCACTGGGGACGCCATCAACTACTCTTTGTTGAATTTCATGTGAGTTGCTATGCATGTCCGTCTTGTCTGAAGTAAGAGAGATCTACCACCTTATGATTAAGCATGCATATTGTTAGAGAAGAACATTGGGCCGCTAACTAAAGCCATGATCCATGGTGGAAGTTTCAGTTTTGGACATATATCCTCAATCTCAAATGAGAAAATTATTAATTGTTGTTACATGCTTATGCATAAAAGAGGAGTCCATTATCTGTTGTCTATGTTGTCCCGGTATGGATGTCTAAGTTGAAGAATAATCAATAGCGAGAAATCCAATGCGAGCTTTCTCCTTAGACCTTTGTACAGGCGGCATAGAGGTACCCCTTTGTGACACTTGGTAAAAACATGTGCATTGTGATGATCCGGTAGTCCAAGCTAATTAGGACAAGGTGCGGGCACTATTAGTACACTATGCATGAGGCTTGCAACTTATAAGATATAATTTACATGATGCATATGCTTTATTACTACCGTTGACAAAATTGTTTCATGTTTTCAAAATCAAAGCTCTAGCACAAATATAGCAATTGATGCTTTTCCTCTATGGAGGACCATTCTTTTACTTTCAATGTTGAGTCAGTTCACCTATTTCTCTCCACCTCAAGAAGCAAACACTTGTGTGAACTGTGCATTGATTCCTACATACTTGCTTATTGCACTTATTATATTACTCTATGTTGACAATATCCATGAGATATACATGTTACAAGTTGAAAGCAACCGCTGAAACTTAATCTTCTTTTGTGTTGCTTCAATGCTTTTACTTTGAATTATTGCTTTATGAGTTAACTCTTATGCAAGACTTATTGATGCTTGTCTTGAAGTGCTATTCATGAAAAGTATTTGCTTTATGATTCACTTGTTTACTCATGTCATATACATTATTTTGATCGCTGCATTCACTACATATGCTTTACAAATAGTATGATCAAGATTATGATGGCATGTCACTCCAGAAATTATCTGTGTTATCGTTTTACCTGCTCGGGACGAGCAGAACTAAGCTTGGGGATGCTGATACGTCTCCAACGTATCGATAATTTCTTATGTTCCATGCCACATTATTGATGTTATCTACATGTTTTATGCACACTTTATGTCATATTCGTGCATTTTCTGGAACTAACCTATTAACAAGATGCCGAAGTGCCGATTCTTGTTTTCTGCTGTTTTGGTTTCAGAAATCCTAGTAAGGAAATATTCTCGGAATTGGACGAAATCAAAGCCCAGGGGCCTATTTTTCCACGAAGCTTCCAGAAGTCCGAAGACGAAACGAAGAGGGGCCACGGGGTGGCCAAACCCTAGGGCGGCGCGGCCCCACCCCTGGCCGCGCCGGCCTATGGTCTGGGCCCCCCGTGCCGCCTCTTGACTTGCCCTTCCGCCTACTTAAAGCCTCCGTGACGAAACCCCTAGTACCGAGAGCCACGACACGGAAAACCTTCCAGAGACGCCGCCAACGCCGATCCCATCTCGGGGGATCCAGGAGATCGCCTCCGGCACCCTGCCGGAGAGGGGAATCATCTCCCGGAGGACTCTACGCCGCCATGGTCGCCTCCGGTGTGATGTGTGAGTAGTCTACCCCTGGACTATGGGTCCATAGCAGTAGCTAGATGGTTGTCTTCTCCCCATTGTGCTATCATTGTCGGATCTTGTGAGCTGCCTAACATGATCAAGATCATCTATCTGTAATTCTATATGTTGCGTTTGTTGGGATCCGATGAATAGAGAATACTTGTTATGTTGATTATCAAAGCTATGTCTATGTGTTGTTTATGATCTTGCATGCTCTCCGTTATTAGTAGATGCTTTGGCCAAGTTGATGCTAGTAACTCCAAGAGGGAGTATTTATGCTCGATAGTGGGTTCATGTCTCCGTGAATCTGGAGGGGTGACAAGAACCTCTAAGGTTATGGATGTGCTGTTGCCACTAGGGATAAAACATTGGTGCTATGTTCAAGGATGTAGTCACTAGTTACATTACGCGCAATACTTAATGCAATTGTCTGTTGTTAGCAACTTAATACTGGAGGGGGTTCGGATGATAACCTGAAGGTGGACTTTTTAGGCATAGATGCATGCTGGATGGCGGTCTATGTACTTTGTCGTAATGCCCAATTAAATCTCACTATACTCATCATAATATGTATGTGCATGGTCATGCCCTCTTTATTTGTCAATTGCCCAACTGTAATTTGTTCACCCAACATGCTGTTTGTCTTATGGGAGAGACACCTCTAGTGAACTGTGGACCCCGGTCCAATTCTCTTTACTGAAATACAATCTACTGCAATACTTGTTCTACTATTTTCTGCAAACAATCATCTTCCACACAATACGGTTAATCCTTTGTTACAGCAAGCCGGTGAGATTGACAACCTCACTGTTTCGTTGGGGCAAAGTCTTTGGTTGTGTTGTGCAGGTTCCACGTTGGCGCCGGAATCCCTGGTGTTGCGCCGCACTACATCCCGCCGCCATCAACCTTCAACGTGCTTCTTGGCTCCTCCTGGTTCGATAAACCTTGGTTTCTTTCTGAGGGAAAACTTGCTGCTGTGCGCATCATACCTTCCTCTTGGGGTTCCCAATGAACGTGTGAGTTACACGCCATCACCAAGCCCTGTGCAGTTCCCCGGCTGAGCGTTTGTCTTCACTGGGAGGCCAAGCTCATGGGGAGAGGTGCCTATACTAGGATATGTAAGTGAAAGGTTATGGTTGATGATCCGCATACTGAGTATGATTATTCAGGGTTATCCCTGACGGATGTAATCAAATGTTGTGGCACAAGTGTGCAACCTCTGCAGAGTGTAAAACTATTCGAATAGCCTCGTCCACGGTTAAGGACAGTTGGAAAGGCCATACTGTTCCGTCATCAGATCATTTTCAAAAATGTGACTTGTGACTTGTGACTTGAACTTGAAAGGTGAAAGGTGAATTTGACTTGAATTACAACAGAGTTGTGGGAATGACACTAATGTTCCCACTTGAGTTAGTTAGCAAATGAAGCGGCTTTTACTAAATGTTTGTGAACTAAAATTGGCTTTATGCAAATAAACTTAGAGCTTAGCACCCCCTTACTATAGTTGATAGTGCTTACACTAGTATTAGTTTGCGAGTACTTTAAAGTACTCATGGCTTTGTCCCTGGCTATTCAAATGGCCAGACTGTGAAGAGGAGTATCAGAACCAGTACGAGGAAGATGGACCGCAAGACGTCTACGACAACTAGGATCACTCCTGACATCAACAGTTGCCTGTGGAACAGATGAACAAGACCGCTACTTCGCTTCCGCTATGTGTTTTGTAATAGGATCTCTAGATCCACTATGATGTATTAAGAATGGATCATGTGATCCTTTATTGTAAGACGATTATGTGTTGTAATGAATGATTTGTTGTGATATCAATCTATTATGTCTCGCAAAAATAATATTCCTGGGATTGCGATGAATGGCATAATAGGCATCTGGACTTAAAAATCCGGGTGTTGACAATGGCCCATTGGGACACTCGACCCGTAGCCTCTGGGTTGGTGAGTATATTCTTCAACGGTGCCTCGCTTACCACGATGATCGGGTGCTCCGTGAAATAATGGCGTAGCTTGCGAGCTGTTCTCCATACCGCATATGCCAACTTCTGGTGATGAGGGTACCTCTGCTTTGCTGGCGTGAGCACTTCGCTGAGGTAGTAAACGGTTCTTTGCACGCCGTGAACTCTTCATGCCTCTTCTCGTTCAACAACTAGAACGCTGCTGAAGACTTGCACCGTTGCTGCTATGTACATAAGCAATGTCTCTTTTTCGTGTGGGGTTACGAGTACTGGAGACGTTGACAAGATCTTCTTCAGATTATCAAAAGACTCCTGGGCCTCGTCTGTCCACTCGAATTTCTCTGACTTCTTCATCAGGCTATAGAAGGGCAAAAAAAATTCTCCTAGCTTGGCGATGAATCTACTGAGTGCTGCCAGCCGTCCTGCCAATTGTTGCACTTGGTGCAAATTCTTTGGCGGTTCCATGTCGAGAATGGCTTTGATCTTCAGAGGATTGGCCTCTATCCCTCTGGCTGAGATGAAATACCCGAGTACCTGTCCTCCTGGCACCCCGAAGAAACATTTCTTCGGGTTCAGCTTGATTTTATACCTGTCGAGGTTGTCGAAGGTTTCCCGCAAATCGTCGATGAGATTAGCGGCGTGCTTTGTCTTTACCACGATATCATCAATGTAGACTTCGATATTCCTTCCAATCTGCTCTCCAAGACAGGCTTGCATACATCGCTGATAGGTTGCTCTTGCGTTTTTCAACCCGAAAGTCATGACGTTGTAACAGAAAACGCCGTGCGAGGTGATGAACACGGTCAACTCTTGGTCCTCCTTCTTGAGCTTGATCTGGTTGTACTGAGAGTATGCGTCGAGAAAAGAGAGACGATCACTTCCTGCTGTGGAGTCGACTATCTGATCGATACGAGGTAGTGAGAAGTGATCCTTAGGGCAATGCTTATTGAGACTTGTATAATCTATACACATGCGAAGAGCCGTTGTATCTTTCTTTGGTACCATGACTGGATTAGCCACCCGCTCGGCTTCCTTAAGCTCCTGAATGAATCCAGCCTTGCGGAGCCAACTAACTTCTTCACCAATTGCTTTTCTCTTCGGCTCTGAAAACCGGCGCATCGACTGCCGTACTGGTTTGGCTTTTGGGTCAACATTGAGGGCGTGCTCAGCGAGTTCCCTGGGAATACCTGGCATGTCGGATGGTTCCCATGCAAATATTTCCCAGCGCTCACGGAGGAACTCGATGAGCGCGCTTTCCTATGCGACAGCAAGGTCTGCCGAAGTATTGATTGTTTTCTTCGGGTCAGTAGGATGCACTTGTTGTTTCTTAGCCTCCTTTGCGACGTCAAATTCATCAGATCTTATGTTCCGATTATCGGCTGGTGGCTTTGTGTGGTCTGTGATAGCGTCGATTGCGTTCAGTTCTTCCTTGGCTCCAAACTTCGAGGCGATCTTCTGGAAGTCCCTGTCGCAGCTGTCTGAATGGTAGAAGCTTTCGTGGATGGTTATTGCTGTCCCATTATTGCCTGGCATCTTCAACTTCAGGTACGCGTAAATCAACCACTTCAAATTCGATTTTCTCCTTCCTAAAGTTGCTAGGTGTACCGAAAACCATGTCCAGTGATATTTTTCCAAGGGAATAGGCGGATCGAGTCGGTATGATGCCGTGGAATCCTTTGTCGGACTCTCTTAGCATGTCGACTGTTAGGCCCATTGCTTTCATTGTGCTTGCGAATAACAGATTCAGGCCGCTTCCTCCGTCCATGAACACCTTGCTCATGGTGTACCCTCCGATCTGTGCCTCAAGGACCAGGGCGGCGTGGCCAGGTCTTGGAACGGCCTTCGGGTGATCTGCATTGCTAAAAGATATGCTTTGGTCTGACCAGTCGATGTATTCGGGTGTGTTGACCATAGCAACTTCTGCGTACTTTACTTCCCGTGAGAACTTTTTGACTTCTCTCTTTGAAAAACTGGTTTTATGGATCATCTGACCTGTCCGCGGGATTCTGGAAACACTTCGGTTGGTATGCACTTGTCTGCTCCTGCTGGTACGTACGGTTCTGGCACATATGGTTCTGCCGGATAACTATAGGGTGCCGCTCTTCTCTCCATTGCGTGAACTCTTGCCGCGGCTTCAGCCCTAAGATCGTCGCAGAACTGCCGAATTTCGAGGAACAGCCGACAATTTCTGAGCAAATGACTGGATTTTTCAAGGCCATCCTTCGGATCGATGTAAGAGTGTAGGTAACATGGTGCTTCAAGTTGCTCCGTGGCCGATAGGTAAGGTGTGCGAAGATGGCTCTTGTTCGGCTACGTGTTGTGGCATCCTCGTTCATACTATCGGGGCTGGGTCGCGATTTGCTATTCTTCTTCGCGACGTGAGTCCCTTCGTCTTTTCCTTTGCTCCTCTATGGCGCCGAAGCTGCTTCAACTGCTTCCTCCCGCACTCTTGGATAGGACTGCCAAAGCTGCTGCTGGCGTGATATCTTCTGGAGCCGAAGTTCTTGGGCTCAATGCGTTTGAACTAGGGAGGCGAAGAAACCCTCTAGAATCGATGATGAAGTGAACACCACCGAAAGTAGTATCCATGTTGCCGCGTGATTCTGCAGAGGCCGGATGTGACGCACCGGTGTGCGGTACGAACTCGAAGGATCCGCAGCGAACTGAATCCCTCAGATCTGATGGTGTTGGTTACTCCAGCACGAACACTGCAGACATGACCAGTACTGCCGCTGACCTGCCTTGTGCCGACAGGCTTCCCACAGACGGCACCAATTGTTGAGGGTACTCCTCGGCAATGCCCTCCGATTGGGGCTTAGAGTTGATGGAATCCTGTAGGCTGACACGAGACATCGGTTAACAGACAAGCGGGGAGAGTGATTTACCCAGGTTCGGGGCCCTCGATGAGGTAAACCCTTACGTCATGCCTGTCTGATCTTGATTATGAAAATATCGGGTTACAATAGGGTGCCGAAGGTTTCGGCTGTGGTTTCGTCGAGAGGCTAAGTGCTACGTGGACCTAGCTCTAGTCTTGCGGTGGCTAAAGTTGGTAAGATTGATTGTGTCCCTCGGAGCCCCTCTCTTGGCCCTTATATAGGGGCCAGGTCTCAAGAGATCTGTCCGGGTACGACTAGGGTACAAAAGACCTAGCTCTAAACTTTCCTTGTTCGGTTCCTCTTCGTCTTGCTCTTCAAGGAATCTTCTTCGACACCGCCATAGTGGCCCACCTTGCCATCGGGTGTCTTCATGGGCCTCCAGTTGGGCCGTACGGGATAGGGCAATAACAGTTACCCAAAGGGTAATGCCCACGTCACCTTGTGCTGGTCCATCTTCATAATTTGCATCGGGTATGCCAATGTCGAGTACCCAAAGGGTTATGCCCACATCAGTAGCCCCCGAGTGTCTGGCCGAAGTGAAGCTTCGGGCAGGGACTAAAGTTGTCATCGTCCGAATGTCTTGATCATCTGCTGAGTCTTGAATCTTGTGCTTGATGCAGAGTCGAAGTTTCTTTTTGTCGGGTGCGCGAAGCGCTCCCGATGGGAGTAGCCCTTGAATCTATGGGCGGGTGCTTGCAGCCACGCATAGACTCAAGTTGTACTACTCGAAGATCTTGATGTTGATGTCTTCAGGTTTATTCTTCATTGTCGACGAGGCTTCCATTTTTTTATCGCGTGCGCAACTAGCGCTCCCGATGGGAGTAGCCCCCGAGCCTGTAAATGAATATGAAATAGTTATGTATAGTGTGTAAAAAAATGCTAAGTCAAATACCGTAGATGTCTCGGAGGAGTCGATGATTTAGATGATATCCCAGAGGAGCCGATGATTGGGGTGATATCTCAGAGGAACCGATGATTTGGATGATGTCCCAGAGGAGCCGATGATTGGGGTGATATCCCAGAGGAACCGATGATTTGGATGATGTTCCAGAGGAGGCGATGATTGGGGTGATATCCCAGAGGAACCGATGATTGGGGTGATATCTCAGAGGAGCCGATAACTTTATCGGGTGCGCGTCTAGCGCTCCCGATGGGAGTAGCCCCCGAGTCTAGGCATGGATGCTTTGCAACCGTGAGTAGACTCAAGTCGAGCAACCCGATGTTTATAGTTTTATTCAGGTGCCATTGACACATTGTTGTTTATTTCAAGGGGAAATTCTTAATGCACCTTGAGCATCGTTGATGCCATTGTTTGTAAGTTTATCGGCAGCAAATTATTTGAGTGATCAACTCGTGTTGCAGGTTTTGCTAAACCTGTTGTATGTGCAACTTTGCTTTCAACCGATGCATGACTTGACAGCAGCTCCCGAATAGATCGGTGGCACTAGATCTGCCGATGACTCTGTCGCTCTTAGATACTTCTGTAGTTTAAAGTATCGAGCGTGGGTCGTTTTCGTACGTGTTTCATGATCCTTGCTATCTGCGGCACTCTTTGAGGCATCTATAGCAAAAGAAAAGAGCAAGGTCCCCGTTGATTTTGCATCATAGCACTCGTAGTTTCAGAGGCTTTTTTAGAGTGCAATCTTTGGGCGTATTTTCCATCGAACCGATGTTCGTTATAATATACGAACAAAGTTCCTGACGATGTAGTTCGGGTGTCCCGAATTACTGCAATTCTTCAAAGAAACAAAATTTGAGTCTTCATATCTTCTTGAATTCCAGTGAACCGGCGCTCCCGATGGGAGTAAGGAGTCTTCGTATCTTCTTGAATTCCAGTGAACCGGTGCTCCCGTTGGGAGTAAGGAGTCTTCATATCTTCTTGAATTCCAGTGAACCGGCGCTCCCATTGGGAGTAAGCGCAATAGTTTGAAGATACTCCAAGATCCCCCGAGTAATTCCAGCGCTCCCGACAGGAGCGCATCGGGTCAATATTATATAATATGATGTCCATTGAATATTCCAGATGATGAATCCACCGACCCGAGAGTGCATCGGGAGAAGATATATCAAGAGCTGAAGAAGATAAATCCATCGAGTAATCATAGATGATGAAGAAAATAAATCCACTGACTCGGGGAAAATAAATCCACCGAGTAATCGAAAGTACTGGAGGTAACGATGTAATGGCGCCTCCCTAATCATCGGGTGTGGCGAAAGGAAGAGGAACACTTAGTTCTGCTGTAGCGAGGCAGTGGAAATAGTTGTGCCACCAAATAAAGTCCATGCGGCGGGCGCAGCCGAAATAATTGCGCCACCCAAGATAATTCATGCGGTGGGCGTAGTCGAAATAATTGCGCCACCCAAGATAATTCATGCGGCGGGCGCAATCGAAATAATTACGCCATTCAAGATAATCCAAGCAGCGGGCGCAGCCGAAATAATTGCGCCACCAAAGATAGTCCATGCGGCGGGCGCAGTCGAAATAATTGCGCCACCAAAGATAATATGATGTAGCCACGCGGCGCCTGGCTGACATGGCCGATGAAGAGGACGCAGTTGATATGACCGATCCGCGGCGGGTGAGCATCCGAATATATTTAGTCCGTAATGTTGGGTCTGTGACACGCAAGCCCCCGAGTACGGCAAGTGCGCAACGGCAGGCGCGGTCAACCGAACAGTGTAATCGAAGTTTTGCTTCAATCTGCAGTTATATAATGGCACAAAAATCTGCGCGCAAATAATAGTACGAGTCAAAAATATTTGACGAAATATAATTTTGCAAGTAATAATTAACTGGAAATATAGCACCTGATAGTTTTGTATCGGATGAAGATGGCGTGTTGTCGAAGTCAAACGTCATTAGGCCAAAAGCAGTCGAGACGAACGGGCGCGCCGGACCGAGTCACACGGCGGTGTCGCATATTGTGATGGAGACGAAGGCGAATACGCAAGGATTGTTGATGTTGATCTCAGCTCCTCTGTAGCCGATGAAGATGACTTCTATTTTTCTTTCTTGAACGCACAAGGTAGCCCTTAACTTGCCAACATGACTTTCTTTCCCTGGATGCATGCCATATTCTTTCTTGCGTGTAACTCTGATCCTCGCGTGAAGCTTTCGGACAGTACTCCAGTCAGCCGTAAAAGTTTCTGCACGCCTTCTCTTGGGACTTGATACTAATCAATCCTTGTTGCTTTCGGTTTGGCTGGTTAGACATACCATCACGTGGTACTTTGTGCTATTCCTGTGTCTTAAGTACGTATTTTCTTTGACCTCGCGCATTGTCTCGCTGAGACGTACTCCATCTAGTTGCTGACGATCTAAGTCAATCGGCCACAGATACATCGTGGGAGGACATTTGCTCAACCTTCTTGATCCAATCTTACGAAAAGTTATCGGATCTGGTGATGATTCCGCGAGACGATTTGACCCGGTGTTGAAGTTGAACGCGCTGAAGCGACTTTGAAGATTTTGATGGATCCCGCCCGGATGACAAAATCCGGTCGTCGCGCTTCCCACAGACGGCGCCAATTGATGAGGCGGTTCCTCGGCAATGCTCACCATAAGGGGCTTGGGTTTTAGAGAAAGGTGACGATGGAAGTTCCGGGAGCGAGACGGTACACGACGTATCCAGGTTCTGTCAACACCCGGATTTTTAAGTCCAGATGCCTATTATGCCATACATCGCAATACCAGAAAGATTGTTGTTGCGGTACATAACAGTTGAATATCATAAGTCATCATTCATTACAACCCATAATCGTCTTACAAAAGTAGATCACATGATCCAATATTACAACAATAGTTGATCTATTGATCAACGAACATCACAAATAGCGGAAGCGAAGTAGTAGCGGACTATCTAGTCCACAGGCCAACGCTTGACGTCAGGAGTAGTCCTAGTTGTCGTAGACGTCCTGTTGTCCATCATCTTGATACTGCTGCTCCTCTTCATAGTCCGGCCATTTGAATAGCCAGGGACACAGCCGTGAGTACTTTTAAGGTACTCGCAAACTAATACTGGTGTAAGTACTATCAATTTTATTAAGGGGATGCTAAGCTCTAGGTTTATTTGCATAAAGCCAATTTTAGTTCATAAGCATTTAATAAAAGACTCTTTATTTGTTAACTAACTCAAGTGGGAACATTAGTGTCATTCCCACAACAGAAACTCTGTTGTGATTCAAGTCAAAGTCACCTTTTACCTTTCAAGTTCAAGTCACAAGTCACCCTTCACATGTCACATTTTTGAAAATTGGTCTAATGACGGAACAGTATGGCCTTTCCAACCGTCCATAACCGTGGACACGGCTATTCGAATAGGATTACACTCTGCAGAGGTTGCACACTTGTGCCACAACATTTGATTACATCCGTCAGGGATAACCCTGAATAATCGTTACTCAGTACGCGGATCATCAACCATAACCTTTCACTTACATATCCTAGTATAGGCACCTCTCCCCATGAGTTTGGCCTCCCAGTGAAGACAAACCGTCAGCCTGGGAACTGCACAGGGCTTGGGCCGGACATTCACCTCATTTCACGTCATTTCACATCAGTTCACTTTCAACGGAGGCAGCCTCGGCATAACCCCTATGACGCTTGTTTAGAGGGAACCCATACTAAGACACATAAACTTCTAGTTAAGACCTACCCATAATCAGGTATTGTGGGGGTACTGAATAATTGGAATGGTATCGCATCCGGACCCAACCATCAGTTTTTATCAAATTCATCATGTCATTCAAGTCACATTCATCTTTAAAATCTTTCAAAGTCATTTCATTTCACATGTTCCCATCTAGAGTAGTCAATTTTATTTGTTAGAACTAGCAACTAGTCATGAGGGGTGCTAATTATCTTGTAGCTCTCTGGGCTAAATTTGATACTCTTGTAGTACTCTATATTTAGACCAAAGTTAACTATAAAAGGAAGCTTTAATAATCAAAGTAAGAGCTTGTAAAAATAAAACTTGGGATGGGATCATGAAGCATAAAGTAATAGGTGAGTGTGCCTTGCTCTGGTAGAGCTTTGCACTTTGCAAGAATATTAGCTTTCCTTGGTTGGTGTACTGATCAAAGTGGTCTTGTTCTTCCTGGAAGTAGACCTCCTCCTCCTCTAGATACTCCTCAGTACTAGCGTCTAAAAACGGATACGAGATAACAATCACCAAACAATCTTAAGATCTAGTCTATGCACACATAAGGTTTACACAATGCTAATCTATCATCACCACATTGCTATCATGTTGGTTGACTTTGTTTTCTTCTTAAGAAAAATAATTTCCTCTCATTACAAATATGGATTAGGGTTTCTATTTAGTTCCTTGAGGAAATAATTCCTCTCATTGAATCTTGTTAAGATTTAATTTCCTCAAATAAATAATATATGAACCCTTGTTGACCAAGGTCAACCATTCATAATCATCATTTGGGGAAAATGATGTAAATGAGGTAAAGTACCTCATGCCATTTAACACTACCATAACTATAATTTAATATCACCAAATAATCCAATATGAGATGATGTAGACCATGGTCACTACCTCATATTGATTACTTGGGACAAGATTTAAATGAGAGAAACCTCTCATATGATTTAACAAATAGTTTTGGACAATATCAATTGACTAGAAATAGCCATAGAGCCATTTTCTATTCTAGCCCATGATCATACAAAGTAACCATGTGATATTTTTACATAAACATGTAGTGTATCTGAAATTTGATTTATGAGAGTTGGAACCAACTCAAAAGCATTTTTAGTTGATTTTTAATAAATGCTTGAAGTTGCAAAAGTCCCTGCCTTGTTATTTTTGTCACATTAATTCTACAACGAATCTAGTATTGAGGCCAGTGGGGTTGGATAGATCTTTTCCCTAGCTTTCTAACCATATGAAATTCATCAAATTTAGTTTAGCCAATTTGATTCTATTCAATTTTGAACAAAGCATCTGCAAGCAATTTAGATTTAAAACTAAATTTGAATTTGAATTTCTGGGCCGCGCGGGAAAATTTAACGGGCCGAAACGGGGGAGAGGGAGGTGGGCTGGCCCAACTGCGCGTCCAGCACGAGCAGGCTGCCTGACAGGGTGGGGCACGCCTGTCAGTGCCTCATAAAACCCGAAGCGGTATGTTCTATCGTGGACCGCACGATTAGAACGGGATCCAACGATGCACGTTCATCGTCGTTGACGGCGAGAGGGCTTACTGGCGCGGCGAGGGTTTGACATGGGCGAGCTCACCGGCGGTCGGCGAGGTTGGGCGTCAGCGGTGCTGGAGGTTGTCAATGACGGCAAGTTCAGCGGTGGTCGTGGGAGCGCCGGAAGTGGTCGCAATCGACGGCGGCGTCTGCTACGGTTCCGCGGGCTCCGGCGACGAATTGGCTTGCTCTGGTGGTCAATGTGGCTGGGAGAGGAGTGGAGGAGATCGAGAGGAGGGTGGGGAGCGAGGTGGTGTGCTCAGAAAGTGAAGGGGGAGGCTCTATTTATAGAGGCGAGGGGTGCCCGTGGGGGTGCGGCGAGGTCGACCATGGCGCAGTTGTTTTGATGAGCAAAAGGGCAAGACGAGGGCAGGGCTAGGTAGGCGAAGTCAAGGCGAGGCTGGGCGGTGCCTAAATTGGTCGGACGCGTGCGAGCATCTGCGCAGCAGTGGCGGGAGGTTTGCTTCGTCTCCAGCGATGGCGGGCGCGGGTCGGCGACAAGGAGTTGTCTGCCGTGTCCGTGGTGCTGTGGCACGTCGCTGGGCGAGAGAGGGGGTCCAGGGGTGGTGCGAGGCGACGAGGCGACACGTGCCCTGGGAATGTCCGTGGGCGGCGCCCATGCCAGCATCGGCATGCTCTGGCCGTTGTGGGTGCGCTCTGTTCCCGATGCCGTGGCGCGTTTCTTCGACCGTGGCTAGTCCAGGCTGATCCAGTAGAGTGAGGTGGAGGTGTTTGGCAAGGTGGCCAGGGTTGGAGAGGAGGAGAGTGAGAGAGGGCATGCTCCATGGGGAACATGGCCGGCATGGTCTTGGCTAGGCCATGTCTTGCCATGGCTAGGGTTTCTATGCAGGGGTTTTGGTGAGAGGGGACCAGGGAACATGTGTGAAGCAAGTGGTAACCAGAAATTGGGCAAACACTATTTGAAATAGTGAAATTGGATTTGGTTGGATTTTGCTCACAAGGTGTTTGATGTAATGGCCGCATGAATTGCAATTTGAAAATTTTGAATGAAATTTGTTGGAGTTGCTTCATGTGATCAAACTCACACAATGGTGGTGGTGGTGTTCAAAATTAAAAAGATTTGCGAAATTTCAAAATAGGTATGAACTAGAATCTGTTAAAAAGTTCCAACTTTGCTTGAGCATAACTTTTGATCTAGGAAGAATTTGCAGGGGTGTGCTTTACCAAAGTTGTTCACCTTGATGTGGTCTTGGATGAGGTGCAAAGAGTTGGCAAAGTTTGGTTTGAAAATCTCTAAATACAGAGGCTCAAAGTAGGCATCATGCTAAAAATGGCATATTTGACCATTAGTGCATGTGAGCACAATTTGATTTCAAATCTGATTTGATTTGAGTTTCTTTGATTCCAAAAGTGCTCATAAGTGTTTAGTAACATTCTCCAACCAATGGTGCAAGACAAAATGGTCTAGGTTGAAGATTTGCAAAAATGGCCATAGCCTCATATGTGAAGAATTGCATTTTTCTTATTTTCTCCTTTTCTCTCTCTTTGCTTCACTTAGGCATGGTCTAGGGTTTATTTAGTGTTAGATTGAGTTTGGCAAAGGTTTCAAACCATTTGGGTAAGGTATGAGGGCATAGGTCAAAAATTTGTCATTATGGCTATGTGCCACATATGCCTCTATGCATATTTTGTTTTATTTTTGTTTCACCTTTGATTTAGTTTGTAGGTGATAGGTTGGTTTGTTGATGTTCTTCAAGCCATCTAAACAAGATAGATCATGGCATGATTGATTATTTGCAAAGATAGCTATTTGCTCTCATATGCTTTTTCTCTTATTTTGTTTTGTTTTCTATTTGTTTCTCATATGTTGAAAAGGGTAGGGTTTAGGGTTTAAGATCATTTCCAAAATACTTTAACAAACAATCATGGCAAGAATCATCACACCCATGCATGAGCACTATGCTCCAAACTTAGTTTAATAAAAGTTTTTTGTTGGTTCCAAAATTTGGAAAAAGGAAATTCATTTTATTCTTTGTTTGAAAATTTGGGATGTTACAGGTTCACATCCCCGCGGTGGAGGATCGCTACGTCCTGCTAGCAATCCACTATATGAATATATGTGTACAGGCGGCCGCCATAGGCGGAGTTGTTGGATCTAGTCTAGTTCTAGTTCGCGGGTTGCGTCGTCTAGGCGTGTCGCCTCTATGTTTTATGTTTCGGATTATGTGTCCCTAAGGGGTCCCCCTTCCTGGCTTTATATATCAGCTAAGTTAGGGTTTACAAGAGTCCTAGTAGGATTCGTATTGGAGTCTTCTTTCCTTGTAGTCCAAGTTGATATTCCTTGCGGGTCTAGCTCATCGAGTCCTTGTGCTGGTCCATCTTCATAATTTGCATCGGGTATGCCAATGTCGAGTACCCAAAGGGTTATGCCCACATCAGTCGAGGTCTTGCTAGCAGGGCTTGATTGAAGATTTTGAGGTCCCTGAACCCCATACCACCGTGTGACTTTGGTCTGGTGACCTTCTCCCAAGACATCCAGTGCATGCGCCAACGTTCATGTTCATCGCCCCACCAAAAATCACGAACTATTTTACTAAGATCTTCCAAAAGTCCAACAGAGAACCGCAAAATGCCCATCGCATAAGTGGGTAGTGATGGGATTCGTAGCATAGAAAACAAAAAAATTCCTACCGCGAGAACGCAATCCAAGCCAAGATGCAATCTAGAAGACGGTACCAACGAGGGGATGAACGAGACTAACCCTTGAAGATTTCCAAAGCCTACAAGAGGAGGCTCTCATTGCTGCGGTAGATGATCACTTGCCGCTTTCAAAAGCGCGTAGAAGATCTTGACGGTGCCACAATCGGGCAGCACCTCCGTACTCGGTCACACGTACGGTGTAGATGATGACGTCCTTCTCCCCGTTCCAGTGGGCAGCGGAAGTAGTAGATCCTCCTCGGAATCCCGGCAGCACGACGGCGTGGTGGCGGTGGTGGTGGAAAACTCCGGCGGGGCTTCGCCTATGCGCTGCGGGAGTATTATGTAGAGGAGGAGAGGCTAGGGTTTGGGGAGAGGGGGTGGCTAGGGCGCCGGCCATGGGCAGCCCTAGGTGGTGCGGCCAAGAGTGGCTGCCCCCCTCCCTCTTCTCCTCATTATATAGGTGGAAATCCCCAAGAGTTGTAGTCCAAGTCTTCGAATAAGACCCCAACAATAAAACCTCCCATAGGTGGGAAACCTACTCAAGGAGGGAGTCCTACCCAAGGTGGGACTCCCACCTTTCCTTTGGGTGGGGTGGCCGGCCACCTATGGTGGAGTCCACCTGGGACTCCACCCTTTAGGGTTTGGCTGGCCATGCAAGGTGGAGTCCCTCCGGGACTCCACTTTCCATGGTGATTTCTTCCTGACTTTTCTAGAACTTTCTAGAACCTGCCATAAATGCACCGGATCATTTCCAAACTTGGAATATGACTTCCTATATATAAATCTTATTCTCCGGACCATTCCGGACCTCCTCGTGATGTCCTGAATCCCATCCGAGACTCCGAACAAAACTTCGAACTCCATTCCTTATTCCATATCTACTTAAACTACATCAAACCTTAAGTGTGTCACCCTACGGTTCGCGAACTATGTAGACATGGTTGAGACCTCTCTCCGACCAATAACCAATAGCGGGATCTGGAGATCCATAATGGCTCCCACATATTCAACGATGACTTAGTGATCGAATGAACCATTCACATACGATACCAATTCCCTTTGTCACGCGATATTTTACTTATCCGAGGTTTGATCATCGGTATCTCTATACCTTGTTCAACCTCGTCTCCTAACAAGTACTCTTTACTCGTACCGTGGTATGTGGTCTCTTATGAACCATTCATATGCTTGCAAACTATTTAGACGACATTCCACCGAGAGGGCCCAGAGTATATCTATCCGTCATCAGGATGGACAAATCCCACTGTTGATCCATATGCCTCAACTCATACTTTCCGGATACTTAATCCCACCTTTATAACCACCCATTTATGCAGTGGCGTTTGATGTAATCAAAGTACCTTTCCGGTATAAGTGATTTACATGATCTCATGGTCGAAAGGACTAGGTAACTATGTATCGAAAAGCTTATAGCAAATAACTTAATGACGTGATCTTATGCTACGCTTAATTGGGTGTGTCCATTACATCATTCACATAATGACATAATCTTGTTATTAATAACATCCAATGTTCATGATCATGAAACTATGATCATCTATTAATCAACAAGCTAGTTATACAAGAGGCTTCATAGGGACTCCTTGTTGTTCACATAACACACATGTATCAATGTTTCGGTTAATACAATTATAGCATGGTATGTAAACATTATCATAAACACAAAGATATATTATAATAACCATTTATTATTGTCTCTTGGGCATATCTCCAACAGTCTCTCACTTGCACTAGAGTCAATAATCTAGTTTACATATGTAAAGATAAAACACCTTGGCCTTCCGGTGCTTTATCATGTTTTGCTCACGGGAGAAGTTTTAGTCAACGGATCTGACATGCTCAGAAACGTATGTATTTTGCAATTCATTTGCGTCTCAACGCATCACTCATTTTCCAAATGAGTCGGCATTAAATATGTTTGGTCTTCTGGTGGAACCTTAATTCTGCGGTCTGAAATATGTAACTAATATTGTCACATACAATATAGCTTTAAAGTTCTGACACTATCGGAACTACACCAAGTTCTCAAAGAACTTCTCGACTCAACATCCTCAGTCATTGTCAAAACAATATCATGCTTTGCCTATGTTTGTACAATCCGTCACAATATTTAGAACTCTTCTAAATCTAGCATTGTGTTACCTTTTAAACAATCTTATCTTATATATTTACTAATTGGAGACTCCCATAAAGCCCTCACGTTAATCCTACAAATAGTAACTAATTGTCCGTCCGATATATTTGAAAGCTATACGCAGCCGTCGGATGAATTACAAGTCACCGCGCGTTTTTCCGCGAGACGCAAGTTTTACGTATTGTATTAGGACTTTCCATCGGGCCTGCCGAAAGAACATCTTCTTTGTTTTGCATCTCCCCCGTCCTGCAAGCAAATCATCGAGAGACCCAGGGCTCAATCCAACCTGGCCTTCCCGATCCTTTCCATCGTCAAGCACCAAATCCTGTCAGTTTCACCAAGGTGCTATCAACGTGTGCCAGGAAAGAGAAGCACCTACATAAGTTACGCTTGATCCTCTGTAAATATTCAGGAAGGATCGCTCTCCAGGCCATAACAAATATCCTGATTAATCCCAGCAGATTGTACGCCAACAGTTTGAAACAGAATAAGCGGCCGTCATCGTCGGCATAGCAGCCGATTGGACGAACAGCGCTGCCACAGTAGGCAGGTAAACCCTCATCCATAAAATACCCTGCACTGTATTACTGATTTGTTGAATTCATTAGCATAATTTCACAAATTATCTTACATCTTCCACAAATAAATAGGAACTTCAAGTATAGCAGCAATAATACCCCTGAACACGGATTATGAGCAGGAGGAAAGAAGGAGATCACCACAAAATCAAAAGAGTTTTGCACACGCACATGATTCTTCGAAGTGGCAGCCGAGGATACTGTTGATATTACCAAGGAAAAGATTTGTAATATTATTCCTGACCTATGAAAAACAGTTGTTATTGCTGCAGGTTTGCTTTGGATCTACAAGCCACTGAATCACATAGATTAACTCATAGAGGCCACCAGCCAACAGGTACACCACCATGATGGGATAAAACAGAGCATGATGAGTCACATGCAGTTTCATCGGAGATTGTATCACTGTGGAGACTGGATGAAATTTATCAACCACAAGTAGCTCAGAGGTCTTGATTGGAAAAATAATAGTTCACTGATGACATGGGAACATCTATACTATTGCCTGAGCGGCAGCGGCAAGTACAGAGCCACCTAAGAATGCTGCAGCAGATGAATTTCCAATATTCGATTTCTAATAATTTGTATGATATTTCCTTTTAAGTCCGATATTTATTGTTTGAAGCTGCCGCTTAAAGAGTATAATATGAAAGTTGCAGCTATGAGCTTTTACATGTTTTTCATCAGCTACAAACTACAATTATGGGTTACCTAGATTGCGTTCCATCATCTAAATATGAATATTTAATGGCCTGTTAGTTAAATAAGTTTACACTAAATTAGAAATTTTTATGTCTTCCATCAACTAAATATGAATATTTAAAGATGCATGCACTTACCTAATTATTTATCCTGATTGCAAATAGACATTAGAATCTTCATCTTGGGTGTTGATATGATCTTAGCTACTACCGGATGCTGTAATTTCATGGCCTAATTACATATCAAGATAAAAAAAATTGTAGATACAAGTCAAGTCTCCAGTTATGTAGGCATTGTCATGATACATTTTTTGTGTGGCAAATACGCAGAAATTTATTGTCTGTCAGGACATGGGCATCACCGTGTGGGATTTTCAGATAAATCATGGTAAGCTCGACATGCTGCATGGTTTCTGTCTAAACATACAGATACTCTAATACCTGCTTCCAGAGTGATTCTTTTGTGAAATAAAATATTGGTTGCTTCCGGGCCTGCTGTACAATTAAATAAGTAATTGATATTTTACAGTAGCATGGAGATGATTTCTCTAGCAAAGCGAAGCAGGTAATCCTATTTGGGCGTCGAAACTCGATAAACTGCAGGTGCACATCCGTTACGGCGTTGTATTTGCAACACTCATGATAATCTTGGTTGTGCCATTTCAGATGGATGTCTATTTTTATCCCTGCTCTCTGTTTTTGCAGGGAGAACGTAACAACTCCGTCAGTGAACATGGTGGATAATTTGGATATCTCAGTTGATCAATTCTGCTTTGATATGATGCTGATCTTTATGTGTAGTCGTGTGGTTTGTTTAATATGTGGACTTTGAGCACTCTTTCAGCAGTACAGGCTCCATTTGCCAGCTTCTATGCATGCGTGAAGATGTGTCTGAACGGTTTCTACAGAAGCTAAGGTACCTACACTAATTTGATCCATATATGTTAGGGCCTTCATGGTTTTGATGGTTAATATATGCAGATGAGTGGGAATTAATGGGAAGGAGTCAGTATATCTCTGATGTCCTTTCTCATGCAGGCATGACATACTGCAATCCATCTCCTACTCCCATCGATACAAAAGCTAAATTACCCTCCTCCGTTGGGCCTCCTGTCGTCGACCCCTTCTCCTACCGCAGCTTAGCCGGTGCCCTCCAATATATTACCCTTACCCATCCAGAAATTTCCTATGTTGTCCAGAAAATCTGCCTTCACATGCACGATCCTCGCGAACTTCATCTTCTTCTCATCAAACACATTCTTCGGTACCTTAAAGGCACCCTTGATCATGGTCTCTATCTCACTCCTTCTCATTCCCACTCCTTAATTGTCTACTCAGATGCAGATTTATCCATACAAAAACAAATGCCGCATCTATTCAAGTGGTACACCGTACCATATTGTTGGAAACTTTATTCTGGATTTAGATGACATGTGCCTGAGGTTTGCAGAACCCTGTTTTTTGAAGCAATAGTCGGACATTTAAGCATGACAACAGAACAAGATTTAGTTAGTTTTTGTAACTTACAACTACTGTTTTTTTCGCTGATCTATTATAGCGCAGACAAGGTTGGGAATAACATGATACTATCCTTTGTGTGCTGTAGCTTGGCTGCCGTTTCAGTCGAAGTAACACAACTTGGCTTTGTCTTTTGAATACCAAAAAAAAAGGAATGATCATTTTAAACCGATGCCCCCAGCATGCCCCAGATATCTACAATTGTACTCAACCCTAGGACGATGTAAGTAAATATACTCCTTCATTAGTTGCATGTAATGTGGATGGTCTTAAAAGGCTGTAATCATATATTGCCATAAAAAATATATACTTGCTGCAATTTATTAATTATTTATGTAGCTTTTTTTTGAGAGAATTATTTATGTAGCTAGGAAGAGTATTTTTTTGCATTTTTCACTATGTTGTTATTACTATATATTTGCAAGAATATAAGGAACATTATATAGAAATACCATATTAAGAAAATAAACCCTAGACAACAAAGACAAAGTTATAACATGCATTTACGTTTTAACTAGAATATCCTGTTCCATGCATATGATTCAGTTAATTAAAACAAATATGGATCGCAGTTCAATATAGGCCTGCCAAAATAAGATTAAATAGATGAAATAAATTCTCCGTTGTTCTATAAACCATGCCATCTTGAATTATCAATATGATTGAGGCAGCTAAAGCATGCATGTTTTTTGAACTAAATAATGTTAATATATCCATGTGTGTGACATATGTAGCCCGTGCGATGCACGGGTTGATGACTAGTACTTAGCCTAATTGAGATTTGAATTTCATTTTTATATGTAACCAAACAAATATCGGTGCAACACCTTACAGCGATTTGTTTGACATTACCCCATATAAAATTATATATATATCCTTGGTTCTTCTAAAGTACTCAAGGATATTCTTACTGTCGTCCAATGATCATCACATGAATCATTCTGGTATATGCTCATAACATTTTAGAGCACAGGACATCTGATTGTGTACATATTATTCGTGATCCATAATCACTCATGTGTTTTTACTCATTGAGTGTCAGATACACTCAAGTCTTGTTAAAACTTCACATGAAAAGAACACCTTCTTAATATTTCTATATTGAACTACTTCAATATCCATTCTATGTACTTTGACTTAAACTTATTATGTGTTTCAATCTATCTTTATAGATCTTGACACTAAATATGTTTCTGTCCATATTCTTTCATTGAAGTTAATTCCCAATGAAACCTTTTATAATCAAGTATATAATTACATCATTTATAATCAACTATATGTCATCTACATAAAGTATTATAAATATGTCTCAGCGCTCCCACTTAATTTCTTGCAAATGCAAGCATCTTCATCGTTTCTGATGAAATCCAAAACTCTTTGACTATTACATGCGGTGAAGATTCCAACTCCGCGATACTCACTTCATCCAATTGAAGTTCGTATACCTATCTAGTATTCCACGGACTAGCAAAACAATTGGTTGTATCTTGTATACACCTTTAATACAAACTTCTGTTAAGTAATGTATTTTGCCATCCTACTATCATATCTCATGAAAGAAATATGTAGCGATTACTAGAATAATCCACATAGACTATGAGCATTGCTACAGAAGATCTAATCTTATCGTAGTCAACTCTTTGAACTTTGTCGTAAACAACTTTTCGACAAGTCGAGCTTACTCAAGGATATTCCATCCAAGTCCATCAATTTTATAGATCCATTTACTTTCAAAAAGTATTTATCTATCTTGGATTTCATGGCGTATAGCCATTTTAACGGAGTCAGGGCCCATCATAACTTCTTTGTATGTAGTTCGTTTATCATTGTTCAAAAACAATCCTTTGTTCACAAATCATTTATTTGATCACAAAGTAAACCATACCTACAAGGTTCAATAAGTACTTCGATCTCCATGACTATAACATTTTGTAGACATGGGAGCCATGATCGTCGTGGCCGCTTCCGGAACCAATTTCGATGCTGCGCTACTCTGATCATTATGCTCAGGTTCATAAACCTTATCAAATTCTATTGTCCTCCCACTCAAATACTTCGTTAAAAACAATTTCTTGGAAATAAGTAAGAAACATCGACAAACACTTTTGTCTTTGTCTCCATAGTGGAAAGAATTCCCAATCAATTCTCTGGGATAACCAACAAAGACATTCATCCGATTTTGGTTGTAAACTTATTTACTTTATGCTATGCATTCCAAAATTTAAGAAAGGACTATTAGGGTTCATACCCATGCCATAACTCGTATGGTGTCATTTCAACGGATCATGATGATGCTCTATTCAGTGTAAAAGCGGTAGTCTCTAAAGCATAATCCACAAAAATATAATGGCATCAATATTTTATCTCATCATTGATCCAACAAGGTTTGGATACATCTCTCGGATACTCCATTATGATACTCCAAGAAACGTGAGTTGTAGAACAATTTCATAACTCTCTTAGATGTTCGCTAAAACTCGTAATTCAAATATTTCCCCCATGATCCAATCATAGATATTTGACTTTTCTATTATGATGATTTCCACTTCATGCTGAAATTTATTTGAATCCATTCAAATGTTTCAAACTTCTTCCTTATCGAATATATCCACATATATACTCAATTCATTGTTGGAAGTTTTCATGAAGTAGAAGAATCTCGCGCACACAACTATGCCCAGTGAACCTCATACATCATCATGTATGTTTCCACTAAGTTAGTTGTCCGTTCAACTCTTGGCCTATGAACGGTATTTTAGTCATTCTCTTTAGAAAAGATTTACAAGCGCCAAATGACTCAAAAATCAAATGACTCCAAAAATCCATTTGCATGGAGTTCCTTCATGCGCTCCTTTCTAACATGACCTAAATGGTGGTTCCACAAATAAGTGTAATTCGAATCATTTGCCTTATGGCATTTTAGCGTCAGTATTATGTGTGTGTGTTTCACCATTAAGATTTATAATAACTTATCCATCGTACATGGAGTAATGCCATAATTTGAACAACTCATTGTTTTCATTTGACCAGAGAAAAATAACAATTATTAAGTTCTTTATTATAAATTCTAAGGGCTAGATAAAATGCCAACGATGAACATAATAACACTTTATTTTTGTTCCAGACTTGCATTCCTATCAGATTCCTTGTCAATCACTTAGGCCATTGTATTCTTGTATTGCGTTGTTTTGTATGACACTTCATACCAACCAATATGGTACAAATACCCAAGAATTTCATTGTGTGACCAAACGAGGAATACATCCATAATATGTATATCATTTATATACACCTGAGCTAGACTTTCTAGTCTTTTCTTTCTTTCTACCAAAATATCTTTTGTTGTTTCTCTTTTAGCTTTCCTCATTTTCAGAAAACACTTCACCTTCAATAACTTCTAGGTTTGTTGGTCAAATACCAATAACCTTGAGGTTCTTACTTTGAAGTTGATCATCATGTGACAAGTGTTCCGGATTTCACTATTAGTAACCTTGTAATATGATGAACAATTTCACTCATAATTTTATCCATTGTTTCATGATGACTTACCGAGACCATGTCTGTACATGCTAGGCTCGTTTAAAGTTTAACCTCAGTATTCGCATGTGCAAATCTGACTTGCGCCCATTGCATGCACTCGTAGAATCTATAACACCCGATCATCACGAGATGCTTCGTAACAACGAGTCTTAGCAACGGTGCATACTAAGGACGATCATTTCATAGATATGCGAATATCTTTAGTGTCCAACTTAGTTGGAGGATTGGGACGCCGGGCGTCTTCAACCTTCGTACATTCCCATAAAACTTATGAGTTTATGTAGTCTCACTAGATTATATTCTATCATCTTGCAATAAGGTCTTAGATATCACATATATCTCATACCTTGCTTATTTCTGAAAACTAAATTTTCAGCTCCTTACTTTTTCAAACAGATTTGAACTTCAAGTTTCATGGAGACAAGATAACTTTAGGTACTAATTGAAATCATAGCTCTTTGAATCAACAATGTGAGGTTTACTAAAAGTTTGCAATAGGACTTAAATAATTCTTGATTCTTGAACAATACGGTACCAGTCCGTAAAGTTTCTTGTCAGATTTTAACAGTATTTCTATCTCAATTACAAGACTAGCGCATGGTAGAAAAACGGATGCCAATGCTACAAAATTAATTCAAAATACTACTCAGACTATGTTTATGATAATTAGTTCATGTTTTAATCTAATTACTAATGAACTCCCAATTAATACAACATCCCTCATAGTTGTTAAGTGGTACACGATCCACATCCACTACACCAAAACCGATCATCACGTGAGATGATGTAGCTTCAATGGTGAACATCAACATGTTGATGATATCATCCATATGACTCGTGTTCAACCTTTCGGTTTCCGTTGTCCCGAGGCCATATCTGTACATGCTACGCTCGTCAAGCAAACCCAAGTATTCTGCGTGTGCAAACATGGCTTACACCCGTTGTTTATGAACGTAGAATCTATCACATCCGATCATCACGAGATGCTTCGAAACGACGAACTGTTGCAACGGTACATACAAGGGGAGAACACTTTATTATCTTGATATTAATGTGAGGGATCATCTTATAATGCTACCGTCGCGTTCTAAGCAAAATAAGATGCATAAAGGATTAACATCACATGCAATTCATATGTGATATGATATGGCCCTTTAGTCTTTGCGCCGTCGATCTTCATCTACAAAGCACGGACATGATCTCCATCATCAACGGGCATGATCTCCATCATCGTCGGCGTAGCGTCAAGGTCCATGGCGCCGTCTTCATGGTTGTTCACCTCATGTAGCAACTATTACAACTACTTTGAAATACTACTCAACATGAAATTGAAAGATAACCATAAGGCTCCTGCCGGTTGCCACAATACAATAATGATCATCTCATACATATTCATCATCACATTATGGCCATATCACATCACCAAACCCTGCAAAAACAAGTTAGACGTCTCTAATTTGGTTTGCATATTTTACGTGGTTTAGGGTTTTCGAGTGAGATCTAATCTACCTACGAACATGAACCACAACGGTGATACTAGTGTTATCAATAGAAGAGTAAATTGAATCTTCACTATAGTAGGAGAGACAGACACCGCAAAGCCACTTATGCAATACAAGTTGCATGTCGAGCGTGGAGCAAATCTCATGAACGGGGTCATGTAAAGTTAGCCCGAGCCGCTTCATCCCACTATGCCACAAAGATGCAAAGTACTCAAACTAAAGACAACATAAGCATCAACGCCCACAAAACCATTGTGTTTTACTCGTGCAACCATCTATGCATAGACACGGCTCTGATACCACTGATGGGATTCGTAGCATAGAAAACAAAAAATTTCCTACCGCGAGAACGCAATCCAAGCCAAGATGCAATCTAGAAGACGGTAACAACGAGGGGATGAACGAGACTAACCCTTGAAGATTTCCAAAGCCTACAAGAGGAGGCTCTCGTTGCTGCGGTAGACGATCACTTGCCGCTTTCAAAAGCGCGTAGAAGATCTTGACGGTGCCACAATCGGGCAGCACCTCCGTACTCGGACACACATACGGTGTTGATGACGACATCCTTCTCCCCGTTCCAGCGGGCAGCGGAAGTAGTAGATCCTCCTCGGAATCCCGGCAGCACGACGGCGTGGTGGCGGTGGTGGTGGAGAACTCCGGCAGGGCTTCGCCTATGCGCTGCGGGAGTATTATGTAGAGGAGGAGAGGCTAGGGTTTGGGGAGAGGGGGTGGCTAGGGCGCCGGCCATGGGCAGCCCTAGGTGGTGCGGCCAAGAGTGGCTGCCCCCCTCCCTCTTCTCCTCATTATATAGGTGGAAATCCCCAAGAGTTGTAGTCCAAGTCTTCGAATAAGACCCCAACAACAAAACCTCCCATAGGTGGGAAACCTACTCAAGGAGGGAGTCCTACCCAAGGTGGGACTCCCACCTTTCCTTTGGGTGGGGTGGCCGGCCACCTATGGTGGAGTCCACCTGAGACTCTGATACGTCTCCGACGTATTGATAATTTCTTATGTTCCATGCCACATTATTGATGATATCTACATGTTTTATGTATACTTTATGTCATATTTATGCATTTTCCGGCACTAACCTATTAACGAGATGCCGAAGAGCCGATTCTTTGTTTCTGCTGTTTTTGGTTTCAGAAATCCTAGTAAGGAAATATTCTCGGAATTGGACGAAATCAACGCCCAGGGGCCTATTTTTCCACGAAGCTTCCAGAAGACCGGAGGATTTACGAAGTGGGGCCACGAGGCACCGCCACAATAGGGCGGCGCGGCCCAGGCCTTGGCCGCGCGGCCCTGGTGTGTGGGGCCCTCGTGTGGCCCCCTGACCTGCCCTTCCGCCTACTTAAAGCCTCCGTCGCGAAACCCCCAGTACTGAGAGCCACGATACGGAAAACCTTACTGAGACGCCGCCGCCGCCAATCCCATCTCGGGGGATTCAGGAGATCGCCTCCGGCACCCTGCCGGAGAGGGGAATCATCTCCCAGAGGACTCTTCACCGCCATCATCGCCTCCGAAGTGATGAGTGAGTAGTTCACCCCTGGACTATGGGTCCATAGCAGTAGCTAGATGGCCGTCTTCTCCTTATGTGCTTCATTGTCGGATCTTGTGAGCTGCCTAACATGATCAAGATCATCTATCTGTAATGCTATATGTTGTGTTTGTCGGGATCCGATGGATAGAGAATACTATGTTATGTTGATTATCAATCTATTACCTATGTGTTGTTTATGATCTTGCATGCTCTCCGTTATTAGTAGAGGCTCTGGCCAAGTTTTTACTCTTAACTCCAAGAGGGAGTATTTATGCTCGATAGTGGGTTCATGCCTCCATTAAATCTGGGACAGTGACAGAAAGTTCTAAGGTTGTGGATGTTCTGTTGCCACTAGGGATAAAACATTGATGCTATGTCCGAGGATGTAGTTATTGATTACATTACGCACCATACTTAATGCAATTGTCTGTTGTTTGCAACTTAATACTGGAAGGGGTTCGGATGATAACCTGAAGGTGGACTTTTTAGGCATAGATGCATGCTGGATAGCGGTCTATGTACTTTGTCGTAATGCCCAATTAAATCTCACTATACTCATCATATCATGTATGTGCATGGTCATGCCCTCTCTATTTGTCAATTGCCTGACTGTAATTTGTTCACCCAACATGCTATTTATCTTATGGGAGAGACACCTCTAGTGAACTGTGGACCCCGGTCCTATTCTTTGACATCTGAAATACAATCTACTGCAATACTTGTTCTTTACTATTCTTCGCAAACAATCATCTTCCACACAATACGGTTAATCCTTTGTTCACAGCAAGCTGGTGAGATTGACAACCTCGCTGTTACGTTGGGGCAACGTACTTTGGTTGTGTTGTGCAGGTTCCACGTTGGCGCCAGAATCTCTGGTGTTGCGCCACACTACATTCCGCCACCATCAACCTTCAACGTGCTTCTTGGCTCCTACTGGTTCGATTAAACCTTGGTTTCTTACTGAGGGAAACTTGCTACTGTGCGCATCACACCTTCCTCTTGGGGTTCCCAACGGACGTGTCAACTACACGCATCAAGCAAATTTCTGGCGCCATTGCCGGGGACCTGAAGAAAAGTTACACCACTGAGATCTCTAACTCCCACGTCAACTTTGCGCCAGCAGCAAATTACTGGCGCCGTTGCCGGGGAGATCAAGACACGCTGCAAGGGGAGTCTCCACTACCAATCTCTTTACTTTGTTTTTGTCTTGCTTTACTTTATTTACTTTCTTGTTTGCTGCATTATATCAAAACACAAAAAAATTAGTTGCTAGCTTTACTTTATTTACTGTCTTGTTTTCCATATCAAAAACACAAAAAAATTAGTTACTTGCATTTACTTTATCTAGTTTGCTTTATTTACTACTGTTAAAATGAATACTCCTGAAAACATTAAGTTGTGTGACTTCACAAACACTAATAATAATGATTTCCTATGCACACCTATTGCTCCACCTGCTACTACAGCATAATTCTTTGAAATTAAACCTGCTTTACTGAATCTTGTTATGAGAGAGCAATTTTCTGGTGTTAGTTTTGATGATGCTGCTGCCCATCTTAATAATTTTGTTGAACTATGTGAAATGCAAAAGTATAAGGATGTAGATGGTGATATTATAAAATTGAAATTGTTTCCTTTCTCATTAAGAGGAAGAGCTAAAGATTGGTTACTATCTTTGCCTAAGAATAGTATTGATTCATGGACTAAATGTAAAGATGCTTTTATTGGTAGATATTATCCTCCCGCTAAAATTATATCTTTGAGAAGTAGCATAATGAATTTCAAGCAATTAGATAATGAACATGTTGCTCAAGCATGGGAGAGAATGAAATCTTTGGTAAAGAATTGCCCAACCCATGGACTGACTACTTGGATGATCATCCAAACCTTTTATGCAGGACTGAATTTTTCTTCGCGGAACCTATTGGACTCAGCTGTTGGAGGTAACTTTATGTCCATCACTCTTGGTGAAGCAACAAAGCTTCTTGATAATATGATGATTAATTACTCTGAATGGCACACGGAAAGAGCTCCACAAGGTAAGAAGGTAAATTCTGTCGAAGAAACCTCCTCCTTGAGTGATAAGATTGATGCTATTATGTCTATGCTTGTTAATGGTAGATCTAATGTTGATCCAAATAATGTTCCTTTAGCTTCATTGGTTGCTCAAGAAGAAAATGTTGATGTGAATTTCATTAAAAATAATAATTTCAACAACAATGCTTATAGGAACAACTCCGGTAACAACTATAGGCCATATCCTTCTGCTAATGGTAATGGTTATGGTAATTCTTATGGGAATTCTTACAACAATAATAGGAGTGTACCCCCTGGTCTTGAAGCCATGCTTAAAGAATTTATTAGTACACAAACTACGTTTAACAAATCTGTTAAGGAAAAGCTTGATAAAATTGATATTCTTGCTTCTAAGGTTGATAGACTTGCCTCTGATGTTGATCTTTTAAAATCGAAAGTTATGCCTAATAAGGATATTGAAAATAAAATTGTTACTACAGCAAATGCCATCCAAGTTAGAATTAATGAGAATATAAGATTAATGGCTGAATTGCGTGCTAGGTGGGATAGAGAAGAAAATGAAAAACTAGCTAAAGAGAATAATGTAGCTAAAGTTTGGACTATTACCACCACTAGCAATGCTAATGCTCCACATGTTGCTGCACCTCCTAATAATAATGGTAAAAGGATTGGTGTTGGCAATGTTTCCACTTCTAATGCAAAGCCTGCAAAACTGTCGGAAACTGCTAAAACTGCTGAAACTGCTTGTGATAAAACTGCTGAAATTTTTTCCAACATTGGGGATGATGATCCCATTGCTGTAGATCATAATGGTTTAGACTTTGATGATTGCCACATCTCTGAAGTCATAAAGTTTTTACAAAAGCTTGCTAAAAGTCCCAGTGCTAGTGCTATAAATTTAGCCTTTACAAAACATATTACGAATGCTCTCATAAAAGCTAGAGAAGAGAAACTAGAACGTGAAGCTTCTATTCCTAGAAAGCTAGAGGATGGTTGGGAGCCCATCATTAAGATGAGGGTCAATGATTTTGATTGTAATGCTTTATGTGATCTTGGTGCAAGTATTTCTGTTATGCCTAAGAAAATTTATGATATGCTTGACTTGCCACCATTGAAAAATTGTTATTTGGATGTTAATCTTGCTGATAATGCTATGAAGAAACCTTTGGGGAGGATTGATAATGTTCATATTATGGTTAACAATAACCTTGTCCCCGTTGATTTTGTTGTCTTGGATATTGAATGCAATGCATCTTGTCCCATTATATTGGGAAGACCTTTTCTTTGAACTGTTGGTGCCACCATTGATATGAAGGAAGGTAATATTAAATATCAATTTCCTCTCAAGAAAGGTATGGAACACTTCCCTAGAAAGAGAATGAAGTTACCTTATGATTTTATTATTAGAACAACTTATGATGTTGATGCTTCGTCTCTTGATGTTACTTGATACACACTTTCTGCGCCTAGCTGAAAGGCGTTAAAGAAAAGCGCTTATGGGAGACAACCCATGTTTTTACTACAGTACCTTTATTTTATATTTGAGTCTTGGAAGTTGTTTACTACTGTAGCAACCTCTCCTTATCTTAGTTTTGTGCATTGTTGTGCCAAGTAAAGTCGTTGATAGTAAGGTTCATACTAGATTTGGATTACTGCGGAGAAACAGATTTCTTGCTGTCACGAATCTGGGCAGAATTCTCTGTAGGTAACTCAGAAAAATCTGCCAATTTACGTGAGTGATCCTCAGATATGTATGCAACTTTCATTAAATTTGGGAATTTTCATCTGAGCAAGTCTGGTGCCACTTTAAAATTCATCTTTACGAACTGTTCTGTTTTGACAGATTCTGCCTTTTATTTCGCATTGCCTCTTTTGCTATGTTGGATGAATTTCTTTGTTCCATTAATGTCCAGTAGCTTTGTGCAATGTCCAGAAGTGTTAAGAATGATTATGTCACCTCTGAACATGTAAATTTTTATTGTGCACTAACCCTCTAATGAGTTGTTTCGAGTTTGGTATGGAGGAAGTTTTCAAGGATCAAGAGAGGAAAGATCTAAGATTGGGGATGCCCCGGTGGTTCACCCCTGCATATTTTAAGAAGACTCAAGCATCTAAGCTTGGGGATCCCCAAGGCATCCCCTTCTTCATCGACAACATTATCAGGTTCCTCCCCTGAAACTATATATTTATTCCATCACATCTTATGTGCTTTGCTTGGAGCGTCGGTTTGTTTTTGTTTTTGTTTTTGTTTGAATAAAATGGATCCTAGCATTCATTGTGTGGGAGAGAGACATGCTCCTCTGTTGCATATGGACAAATATGTCCTTAGGCTTTACTCATAGTATTCATGGCGAAGGTTGAATCTTCTTCGTTAAATTGTTATATGGTTGGAATCGGGAAATGCTACATGTAGTAATTCTAAAATGTCTTGAATAATTTGATACTTGGCAATTGTTGTGCTCATGTTTAAGCTCTTTCATCATATACTTTGCACCTATTAATGAAGAAATACATAGAGCTTGCTAAAATTTGGTTTGCATAATTGGTCTCTCTAAAGTCTAGATAATTTCTAGTATTGAGTTTTGAACAACAAGGAAGACGGTGTAGAGTCTTATAATGTTTACAATATGTCTTTTATGTAAGTTTTTCTGCACCGGTTCATCCTTGTGTTTGTTTCAAATAACCTTGCTAGCCTAAACTTTGTATCGAGAGGGAATACTTCTCATGCATCCAAAATCCTTGAGCCAACCACTATGCCATTTGTGTCCACCATACCTACCTACTACATGGTATTTCTCCGCCACTCCAAAGTAAATTGCTTGAGTTCTACCTTTAAAATTTCCATTCTTTACCTTTGCAATATATAGCTCATGGGACAAATAGCTTAAAAACTATTGTGGTATTGAATATGTACTTATGCACTTTATCTCTTATTAAGTTGTTTGTTGTGCGATAACCATGTTCCTGGGGACGCCATCAACTACTCTTTGTTGAATATCATGTGAGTTGCTATGCATGTCCGTCTTGTCTGAAGTAAGGGCGGTTTTCACAATCAAATGGTTTGAGTATGCATACTGTTAGAGAAGAACATTGGGCCGCTAACTAAAGCCATGATTCATGGTGGAAGTTTCAGTTTGGACATAAAACCTCAATCTCTTATGAGAATATTAACTGTTGTTGAATGCTTAAGCATTAAAAGAGGAGTCCATTATCTGTTGTCTATATTGTCCCGGTATGGGTGTCTAAGTTGAAGAATGATCAAAAGCGAGAAATCCAATGCGAACTTTCTCCTGAGACCCTTGTACAGGCGGCATAGAGGTAGCCCTTTGTGACACTTGGTTGAAACATATGTTATGCAATGATAATCCGTGTTAATCGAAGCTAATTAGGACAAGGTGCGGGCACTATTAGTACACTATGCATGAGGCTTGCAACTTGTAAGATATAATTTACATAACACATATGCTTTATTACTACCGTTGACAAAATTGTTTCCTGTTTTCAAAACCAATGCTCTAGCACAAATATAGCAATCAATGCTTCCCTCTGTGAAGGGCCTTTCTTCTACTTTATTTTTGAGTCAGTTCACCTATCTCTTTCCACCTCAAGAAGCAAACACTTGTGTGAACTGTGCATTGATTCCTACATACTTGCATATTGCACTTGTTATATTACTTTACATTGACAATATCCATGAGATATACATGTTATAAGTTGAAAGCAACCGCTGAAACTCAATCTTCCTTTGTGTTGCTTCAATTACTTTGATTTATTGCTTTATGAGTTAACTCTTATGCAAGACTTATTGATGCTTGTCTTGAAAGTACTATTCATGAAAAGTCTTTGCTTTGTTGTGGCACCCCCGGGATCAGGGTTAGACAAATACCAGATCTTCGTCTGACATAAGCCTAACCTTGAGCTCGAGAGACTACAGTGAGAGAATCGGTAACACAACAGTGACTCTACGACTCAAAAGAATATATTACAACTCTTAGCAGAGTAAGATCCAAATTATAACACGCAGAGGTCATTGACCCAACATTCAACAAGCAACGGAAGCAAATTATGTTATTCTAAATAACAAGATAGCAAAGGGCTTAAGAAGCCATAACATAAAGCGATGTCCCAGCCCATAAGTCGCAGGCTGCTGCCTGGGAACTCCAAACTAACCGTCGATGTTAACGTAGAAACCACCTTCGGCTGTAGAGACTTCATCTGAAACAAAAGCATGCAAAGCTGAGTACAGGTACTCAGCAAGACTTAGTACAACCTTTTAGCAAAGCGGGTATGCGGGCTTTCTGGTAGATCTTCTTTTGCGTAAAGCCAGTTTTTCTTTGTAAGATAAGAGAGAAGAGAAGCTCGACTACTCAGAACCTTTGAAAGGGGATAAGAGAGCGACATCTCTATCTCTATTGATCATCATCTTGTATCCACCAATCTTCATCATCTCGAACCACTATCTTCGGATCACCCCCTCAACACCCGAAGAAGGTGTCCGTAAACACACATTGTTTGCCAAGTTTTACGATCAGGTTAAAGTTGTCTATGATCACAGAATCCATTCCCAAGTCGTCCATAACCGTGGACACGGCTTTTCGAAAAGATTTATAACCCTGCAGGGGTGCACAACTTTACCCACACGTGCCAACCGACTCTTAATGCCAATATATTAGCTCTCTTCCGTGGAAAGCCGGCAGAGGGTGGTCGACCACGACCTTTACCTTGCTGTCGCCGAGACCATGAGTCACGCGCTAAGGATTATTCCGCCGTAACGGGTCGAGTCCCGAAGTCGGTCCTTAACGATGTGTACCGAGGTGGGTTTCCCCAGAGGCCGCAACCCCCAGCCACCACGACCACGCTTACCTGCCCGTTATGTACCTTTAACCCCCAAGCAAAATGCAATGCATATGACCAAGTAACGCGCAAACTATGTGACTCATGGAATCTACTAGGCAAGTTAGTGAGTCGAGAGGGTACCATAATAGGGCCTCGTGTGGTTGTACGCTCGGTCTTGGTTCAAGAGGCGAGAACTCGGTTCCTAGGGTCGGCAGAAACGAAACAACCCACCACATCCCAATGTGGCCTCTCGTCTGAGCCTTTAATCATGTTTATCATCATCCCTATACTTACCACGTCAACCTATCATGCTAGATTCATTTCATTGTAAGGCTCCAGTCCGAAGACCGGAGTAGTAGCGTAACAAACTAAGCATGGCTAAGCATAAGAGATAAAGGCTCTCGCGACGCACACATGCCAAACCTAGTTATGCTAGGAGCAGTGGATCAGGGTATCGAGGCTACAAAGGTCGGACATGCAACAGATAGGGTAACTCTATCTATCGATAAAAGATAGTTGAATCGTATGCGATATGTAGGAACCACAGATAAAAGCATTTCGAAATCATAGATGAACCAGGTTAGGGCTTGCCTTGTCCCTCAGCGGATGAGTACTGTTCTTCGGTGGCGTTGACGTCGGACTCCGGCTCAGATCCTATCGCGAAGAACCAAACACCGGAAAGGGAAATAAACAATCATGACATGGCATAATGCAATGCGCATACAATATGAATGACATGTCATATTAACGGAATTGAGAAACCCTAGGTGTATCGTCAAGTTAAAGGGGTTCCGACACCGGATACCGCCATATGAGAGGGGTTCTTTTAGGGTTCTCTAATAAGCTCCACATTTAATTGTTTCAAACATGTATGAAACATGGATAGGTAACTAGGAAATGTTTTTCTGATCGAATTGATATATAACTTTGCATTTTTCTGAATTAATATGAATTATTAAACAATTACTGGAATTAAACAGAAATAGAAAAAGAAAATATGACCTCACGCTGACGTCAGCATGACGTCAGCGCGGCCATGAGCTCCCTGGGAGCTCCGGTCGAACTCCAATCGGCCGATTCGGCCTGCGATCGAGACGCGCGGGAGGGGGAAAATGAACAGGGCGACGCGGGCGACCTTTTGGTGGTGGCGCCGCCCGTTTTGGGTCGCCGGAGCATGGTCGGCGACCATGTCCGACGGCGGCGGGCGCAGGTGCACGGTGCGGGGCCGGTGGAGGAAGCAATCGGGGAGGGGAGGGGCACCAGGCGACTCGGAATCTCACCGCGGAGCTTCTAGCATCGACGGCGGGGCCGGAGGTGGCCGGAATCGGCGAGGACGGCGGCGACCTGCGAGCTCGGGCTCCGCCCGATTGAGGCGATTGGGAGCTCCCCGGCGTGCGCTGCTTAGCGGAGAAGGAAGAGGGCGCCTAGGCGGAGCTCGTGGCGGTGTCGGCTGGCCGCGGGGAGGCGCCGAACGGCAGCGACGGCGAGCTGGCCGGGCCTAGGGTTTGGTCGGGCGTGGAGCAGAGAGGAGGAGAGGAAAGAAAAGGGGCGTGCTAGGGTTTGCTCCGGCGGCGGCGACGTTTTATAGGGGGTCCAGGGGGCGGCGGAAGCAATCCCGGCGGCCGGCGCCATCGGGCGGCGAGGGGCGCGCCAGGCAGCTGCCTGTGTGCGTGCGGGGAAGAAGACAAGGGGGGGATTTTTCTGAAAACCCCCCTGGGTTTTTTGGAATTTCCCTGGAAATTAAAAACAGGAGGGATTTTGATGATTTTGGGGGTATTTTGACCCAAAATTTTGAGGGGCTTTTTGCACCAAACTTTTGTGAGACCAAAACACAACATTTGCAACTTTGTTTGAACACAATTTTAGTGCAAATTTTCTCAAATTGAATGCAAATGCATGCATGCACATGACAACTTAGCAACATTATTTGATTAACAAAGTTGGTCTGTTACAACTCTACCCCCCTTACAAGAATCTCGTCCCCGAGATTCCTAAGTTTTAGAAAAGAAGGCAGGGTACTCAGATCGAAGACGATCCTCTCGTTCCCAGGTTGCTTCTGACTCAGAGTGATGAGACCATTGAACTTTCAGGAATTTGATGGTTTGACACCGAGTTTTACGCTCAGCTTCATCAAGGATACGGATAGGACACTCTCTATAGGTCAGATCCTCTTGGAGATCAAGTGTTTCGTGATCAACACCACGGATGGGATCTTTGAAGCAACGTTTGAGTTGGGAGACATGGAAGACGTCATGAACTTCAGGAAAAGTTGGAGGGAGTTCCAACTTGTAAGCAAGTGCACCTCGTTTTGCAAGGATGCGGAAAGGACCAACATAGCGAGGAGCTAGTTTGCCTTTTATACCGAAACGATGGACACCTCTTAAAGGAGTGACTCGAAGATAAGCTTGCTCGCCAACTTCATAGCGAACTTCTTGATGATGACGATCGTAATTGCTCTTTTGACGGGACTGAGCAGCTTTCAAACGCTCTCGGATAATGCCAACTTGATCTTCTGCTTCCTTGATCATGTCTGGTCCAAAGAACTGTCTTTCACCGGTTTCTGACCAATTCAGAGGGGTTCGACATTTCCGTCCATAAAGAGCTTCAAAAGGCGCCATGCCCAGGCTAGATTGGAAACTGTTGTTATAGGAGAATTCAGCAAATGGAAGGCACTTTTCCCAATTCTTGCCGAAGGATATAACACAGGCTCTGAGCATGTCTTCAAGGATTTGATTCACCCTTTCGGTTTGACCACCAGTTTGAGGATGATAGGCCGTGCTGAAGGAAACACGAGTTCCCATAGCTTGTTGGAAACTGGCCCAGAACTTGGAAGTAAACAGGCTTCCTCGGTCAGAGATAATCCTCTTCGGAACACCATGAAGAGAGACTATTCGGGAAACATACAGATCTGCCAACTTGCTAGCAGTAATGTCTTCTCGGATAGGAAGGAAGTGAGCAACCTTGGATAGGCGATCAACAATTACCCATATAGCATTGCTTCCTTTCTGAGTTTTGGGAAGTCCGGTAATGAAATCCATACCAATTTCATCCCATTTCCATTCAGGAGTAGATAGAGGTTGAAGAGTACCAGCTGGTCTTTGATGTTCAGCTTTTACACGACGGCAAACGTCGCATTCAGCTACAAAGCGAGCGATTTCTCTTTTCATCCGAGTCCACCAGAACCTTTGGCGAAGATCCTGATACATCTTTGTGCTTCCAGGATGAATAGATAGAGGAGACTCATGAGCTTCTCGGAGGATAAGCTCTCTTAGGTTCTTTTTCTTCGGCACCACCAAGCGGTTACCAAAGTAGACAACACCTTGATCGTTGACGGAGAAACATTTAGCATCTCTGCTAGCAATGTTCTCTTTGATCTTAGTGATACCCAAATCACGCTTCTGAGCGTCTTTGATCTGGTCTTCAAGAGAGGGTTTTACCTCTAAGTTGGAAAGGAATCCCTGAGGAACAACTTCAAGATTGAGTCTTGCAAATTCCTCATGGAGGGCAGGTTGACACTGCTTGAGCATCAGATTGTTGCAATATGACTTCCGACTTAGCGCGTCAGCAACGACGTTGGCTTTGCCGGGCTGATAGTTAAGACCCAAATCATAGTCTTTGATAAGTTCCAACCATCTTGTCTGCCTGAGATTCAGATCTGGTTGGGTAAAGAGATACTTCAGGCTTTGATGATCCGAGTATAACTCGCAACGATTACCGTAAAGGTAAGGTCGCCATTGCTTAAGAGCATGGACAACAGCTGCAAGCTCTAGATCGTGAGTTGGATAATTGAGCTCATGTGGCTTCAACTGTCGAGAGGCATAAGCCACTACATGGCCATCTTGCATCAACACACATCCGAGCCCTTGAAGAGATGCATCACAGAAGATGACAAAATCTTTGCTTGTGTCTGGAAGGACAAGTACCGGAGCGGTAGTCAGTTTTATTTTCAGTGTCTGAAAACTTTCTTCAGCCTTTTCTGACCACTCAAATTTCTTATCTTTCTTGAGAAGATCAGTCATTGGTTTGGCGATCTTGGAGAAATTCTCGATGTATCGGCGGTAATAACCCGCCAATCCAAGAAAACTCCGAATCTCTTTGGCTGACTTAGGAGTCTTCCAGTCAAGAACGGATTGAACTTTATCTGGAATGACTGCAACACCTTTTGCAGAGACCACTTGGCCAAGAAATATGAGCTCTTGTAGCCAGAACTCACATTTAGAAAACTTGGCATAGAGACGATGTTCACGAAGCTTTGTCAGCACCAAACGCAAGTGTTCAGTGTGTTCTTCTTCGGTTTTGGAGTAGACCAGAATATCATCAATGTAGATAATGACGAATTTGTCAAGATACTCCATAAACACTGAGTTCATGAGCCGCATAAAAGTGGCTGGAGCATTTGTGAGGCCAAAGGACATGACGGTGTACTCGTAAAGACCATAACGAGTCATGAACGCCATTTTTGGAATGTCCTCTGTTCGGATTTTGATTTGATGGTAGCCTGATCTCAAATCCATCTTGGAAAAGACTGTGGCACCACTCAATTGATCAAAAAGATCATTGATTCGAGGTAGAGGATACTTGTTCTTGATGGTTACTGCGTTGAGCGGCCGGTAGTCAACAACCAGACGCGGAACATTGGTATCCCTCTTCTTGACAAAAAGTGCAGGACATCCCCAAGAAGAAGTACTAGGTTGGATGTACCTTTTCCCTTCTAACTCTTTCAACTGCTTCTTCAGTTCAACCAACTCTTCTCGAGGCATACGATAAGGACGTCGAGAAACAGGAGCAGTTCCAGGAACCAGCTCGATGACAAACTCCACGCTTCGATCAGGTGGCATGCCAGGTAATTCTTCCGGAAAGACATCAGGGAAGTCACAAACCACCGGAACATCAGAAATTTCAAGCGGAGGTAAGACATCAAGGGAATACAACTCAGCATCAGGAATATGTACTGCTGATGGAGATGTTGCTGCCGAAGACCAATACAGAATGGAGCTTCCGGAAAGATCGGTCAGAGTAAGAGACCTGGCTGCACAATCAATGACAGCCTGATATTTAGCTAGCCAATCCATTCCCAAAATGATATCAATGTCGGTTGACTTGAGGGAAATGAGGGGAATTGGAAAAAGAAGATATCCAATCTCGATTTTATTCCCATGACTAACCATAGCGGTATACCAACTAGAACCAGGGGAATGAACCATAAGAGGGGTAGACATAACTTCAAAAGGAATCTCATGCAGTTGAGCAAACTCTTGGGATATGAATGAATGTGATGCTCCAGAATCAAACAGAACTGTAGCTATAATGGAGTTGATTCGAAGCGTACCCATTATGACGCTTGGATCTGCTTCAGCTTCTTCAGCAGTGACATGGGTCAGACGACCATGACCAGCAACTGGAGGCTTAGTAAACTTCTTTGGTGGTGGAGCACCACGAACAGAAGTATTGTGGGGGCACTCCTTCATGTAGTGACCAGGTTGACCACAAGTGAAGCACGCACCACTGCCTGGAGTACCCATAGCGGGACGATAGTTTGTTCCACCAGAATTGTTTGGAGCTTGTGGGCGAGGAGTATAACCAGAAGACTTTGGTGCATTAGGAGCACGAGGCACAGCACTGTATGGAATGAAAACACGACGGCGTTGATTGCCTGATCCAGAAGACTGAGAAGTATCTCGAGGACGCTTGCGAGTTTCCTCATACTCCACCTTTCCTCTTTCTGCCTTCATAGCCTTGTTGACAAGATCTTGGCAGGTTGGGAAGTCCAGGAGATGAAGATCTCGACGAAGATCAGGATCCAGTCCTTTGCGGAACAAGGCTTGCTTCTTGGCATCAGTGGAAGTTTCTTCAGGAGCATAGCAGGCAAGACGATAGAAATTACCTTGGTAATCACAGATAGAACCACTGCCCTGCGTCAGCTTCAGAAACTCTTCTCTTTTCTCGTCCATCAGACCCTCTGGGATATGATATGCACGAAAAGCAGCTTTGAACTCTGGCCAAGTTACAACATGACCAGCAGGCTGCATCAACAGGAAGTTTTCCCACCATGAACCAGCAGCTCCTTCAAGATGGTAGGTGGCAAAGTTCACCCAATCTGCTTGAGCAGCGTGGGCAACCTCAAGCTTGCGCTCGATGGTGCGGAGCCAGTAGTCAGCATCAAGTGGCTCAGTGGAATAACTGAACACTGGTGGGGTGAGGCGGATGAAGCTTCGAATCCCCACTTGTTCCTCATGACGCTGAGCTGTGTTACGCTCAATCCTTTCAAGGAGCCTAATGTTGTCTGCGCGATTGGCTTCATACATGGCCATAAGTTGGACCATAGAAGGAGGAGGAGGAAGGTCAGGATTCTCCTCGTGGCCATCTCCACGACCATTGCCACGGCCATGACCACGACCACGGCCAGCACCACTTCTAGTACCGCCTGACATCCTGAGGAGAAGACAAAAACCATGAGACACGGATTCACCGGAAGGATTCAACAGAAGGATAGCATGTACCGAATGCAATGAGCATGCTGAAAGACAAGACATGTGATATGAGGATATACCATCGTATCGATCATAGTAGTTAAACAAGCATACAAAATGTACACACTACTAACCGACTCACAAACCATGAAGATGGAATGCAAAGATGACATACCATCACCATGTCACATAAAGGCAAACAATTGGATGCTAAGTACCCGAAGCAAAAATAAAGGAACAATGCTTCAGATTAACTGAGGCATTCTGGAAATTCTGAGACAAGCAACCAGATACGGAGTACTGGAGAAAAATAACCCAAACCCGTGTATCCTAGAGATTTGAATTGATAGGAAAGAAGAGAAATCTTTTTCCAATCAAAACCAGATAAGATGACTCAGCATTAGAGTGACACCAGGTAAGGAGTAAAAAGAATCCTATTCAGAATTTTGCAAATAATCTTTAGCTTTCAAATAGTTTTCGCAACAGCTAGACTCAACATCGATCAGTGAACAAGGGTTTCCTACAGGCAGTCCTGCTCTGATACCAAAACCTGTGGCACCCCCGGGATCAGGGTTAGACAAATACCAGATCTTCGTCTGACATAAGCCTAACCTTGAGCTCGAGAGACTACAGTGAGAGAATCGGTAACACAATAGTGACTCTACGACTCAAAAGAATATATTACAACTCTTAGCAGAGTAAGATCCAAATTATAACACGCAGAGGTCACTGACCCAACATTCAACAAGCAACGGAAGCAAATTATGTTATTCTAAATAACAAGATAGCAAAGGGCTTAAGAAGCCATAACATAAAGCGACGTCCCAGCCCATAAGTCGCAGGCTGCTGCTTGGGAACTCCAAACTAACCGTCGATGTTAACGTAGAAACCACCTTCGGCTGTAGAGACTTCATCTGAAACAAAAGCATGCAAAGCTGAGTACAGGGACTCAGCAAGACTTAGTACAACCTTTTAGCAAAGCGGGTATGCGGGCTTTCTGGTAGATCTTCTTTTGCGTAAAGCCAGTTTTTCTTTGTAAGATAAGAGAGAAGAGAAGCTCGACTACTCAGAACCTTTGAAAGGGGATAAGAGAGCGACATCTCTATCTCTATTGATCATCATCTTGTATCCACCAATCTTCATCATCTCGAACCACTATCTTCGGATCACCCCCTCAACACCCGAAGAAGGTGTCCGTAAACACACATTGTTTGCCAAGTTTTACGATCAGGTTAAAGTTGTCTATGATCATAGAATCCATTCCCAAGTCGTCCATAACCGTGGACACGGCTTTTCGAAAAGATTTATAACCCTGCAGGGGTGCACAACTTTACCCACACGTGCCAACCGACTCTTAATGCCAATATATTAGCTCTCTTCCGTGGAAAGCCGGCAGAGGGTGGTCGACCACGACCTTTACCTTGCTGTCGCCGAGACCATGAGTCACGCGCTAAGGATTATTCCGCCGTAACGGGTCGAGTCCCGAAGTCGGTCCTTAACGATGTGTACCGAGGTGGGTTTCCCCAGAGGCCGCAACCCCCAGCCACCACGACCACGCTTACTCCGCCTCGTTATGTACCTTTAACCCCCAAGCAAAATGCAATGCATATGACCAGGTAACGCGCAAACTATGTGACTCATGGAATCTACTAGGCAAGTTAGTGAGTCGAGAGGGTACCATAATAGGGCCTCGTGTGGTTGTACGCTCGGTCTTGGTTCAAGAGGCGAGAACTCGGTTCCTAGGGTCGGCAGAAACGAAACAACCCACCACATCCCAATGTGGCCTCTCGTCTGAGCCTTTAATCATGTTTATCATCATCCCTATACTTACCACGTCAACCTATCATGCTAGATTCATTTCATTGTAAGGCTCCAGTCCGAAGACCGGAGTAGTAGCGTAACAAACTAAGCATGGCTAAGCATAAGAGATAAAGGCTCTCGCGACGCACACATGCCAAACCTAGTTATGCTAGGAGCAGTGGATCAGGGTATCGAGGCTACAAAGGTCGGACATGCAACAGATAGGGTAACTCTATCTATCGATAAAAGACAGTTGAATCGTATGCGATATGTAGGAACCACAGATAAAAGCATTTCGAAATCATAGATGAACCAGGTTAGGGCTTGCCTTGTCCCTCAGCGGATGAGTACTGTTCTTCGGTGGCGTTGACGTCGGACTCCGGCTCAGATCCTATCGCGAAGAACCAAACACCGGAAAGGGAAATAAACAATCACGACATGGCATAATGCAATGCGCATACAATATGAATGACATGTCATATTAACGGAATTGAGAAACCCTAGGTGCATCGTCAAGTTAAAGGGGTTCCGACACCGGATACCGCCATATGAGAGGGGTTCTTTTAGGGTTCTCTAATAAGCTCCACATTTAATTGTTTCAAACATGTATGAAACATGGATAGGTAACTAGGAAATGTTTTTCTGATCGAATTGATATATAACTTTGCATTTTTCTGAATTAATATGAATTATTAAACAATTACTGGAATTAAACAGAAATAGAAAAAGAAAATATGACCTCACGCTGACGTCAGCATGACGTCAGCGCGGCCATGAGCTCCCTGGGAGCTCCGGTCGAACTCCAATCGGCCGATTCGGCCTGCGATCGAGACGCGCGGGAGGGGGAAAATGAACAGGGCGACGCGGGCGACCTTTTGGTGGTGGCGCCGCCCGTTTTGGGTCGCCGGAGCATGGTCGGCGACCATGTCCGACGGCGGCGGGCGCAGGTGCACGGTGCGGGGCCGGTGGAGGAAGCAATCGGGGAGGGGAGGGGCACCAGGCGACTCGGAATCTCACCGCGGAGCTTCTAGCATCGACGGCGGGGCCGGAGGTGGCCGGAATCGGCGAGGACGGCGGCGACCTGCGAGCTCGGGCTCCGCCCGATTGAGGCGATTGGGAGCTCCCCGCGTGCGCTCGCTAGCGGAGAAGGAAGAGGGCGCCTAGGCGGAGCTCGTGGCGGTGTCGGCTGGCCGCGGGGAGGCGCCGAACGGCGGCGACGGCGAGCTGGCCGGGCCTAGGGTTTGGTCGGGCGTGGAGCAGAGAGGAGGAGAGGAAAGAAAAGGGGCGTGCTAGGGTTTGCTCCGGCGGCGGCGACGTTTTATAGGGGGTCCAGGGGGCGGCGGAAGCAATCCCGGCGGCCGGCGCCATCGGGCGGCGAGGGGCGTGCCAGGCAGCTGCCTGTGTGCGTGCGGGGAAGAAGACAAGGGGGGATTTTTCTGAAAACCCCCCTGGGTTTTTTGGAATTTCCCTGGAAATTAAAAACAGGAGGGATTTTGATGATTTTGGGGGTATTTTGACCCAAAATTTTGAGGGGCTTTTTGCACCAAACTTTTGTGAGACCAAAACACAACATTTGCAACTTTGTTTGAACACAATTTTAGTGCAAATTTTCTCAAATTGAATGCAAATGCATGCATGCACATGACAACTTAGCAACATTATTTGATTAACAAAGTTGGTCTGTTACATTTGTGATTCATTTGTTTACTCATGTCATTACCATTGTTTTGATCGCTGCATTCATTACATATGCTTACAATAGTATGATCAAGGTTATGATGGCATGTCACTCCAGAAATTATCTTTGTTATCGTTTACCTGCTTGGGACGAGCAGGAACTAAGCTTGGGGATGCTGATACGTCTCCGACGTATCGATAATTTCTTATGTTCCATGCCACATTATTGATGATATCTACATGTTTTATGCATACTTTATGTCATATTTATGCATTTTCCGGCACTAACCTATTAACGAGATGCCGAAGAGCCAGTTGTTGTTTTCTGCTTTTTTTGGTTTCAGAAATCCTAGTAAGGAAATATTCTCGGAATTGGACGAAATCAATGCCCAGGGGCCTATTTTTCCACGAAGCTTCTAGAAGACCGGAGGACTTACGAAGTGGGGCCACGAGGCACCGCCACAACAGGGCGGCGCAGCCCAGGCCTTGGCCGCGCGGCCCTGGTGTGTGGGGCCCTCGTGTGGCCCCCTGACCTGCCCTTCCGCCTACTTAAAGCCTCCGTCGCGAAACCCCCAGTACCGAGAGCCACGATACGGAAAACCTTACTGAGACGCCGCCGCTGCCAATCCCATCTCGTGGGATTCAGGAGATCGCCTCCGGCACCCTGCTGGAGAGGGGAATCATCTCCCGGAGGACTCTTCACCGCCATCATCGCCTCCGGAGTGATGAGTGAGTAGTTCACCCCTGGACTATGGGTCCATAGCAGTAGCTAGATGGTCGTCTTCTCCTTATGTGCTTCATTGTCGGATCTTGTGAGCTGCCTAACATGATCAAGATCATCTATCTGTAATGCTATATGTTGTGTTTGTCGGGATCCGATGGATAGAGAATACTATGTTATGTTGATTATCAATCTATTACCTATGTGTTGTTTATGATCTTGCATGCTCTCCGTTATTAGTAGAGGCTCTGGCCAAGTTTTTACTCTTAACTCCAAGAGGGAGTATTTATGCTCGATAGTGGGTTCATGCCTCCATTAAATCTGGGACAGTGACAGAAAGTTCTAAGGTTGTGGATGTGCTGTTGCCACTTAGGATAAAACATTGATGCTATGTCCGAGGATGTAGTTATTGATTACATTACGCACCATACTTAATGCAATTGTCTGTTGTTTGCAACTTAATACTGGAAGGGGTTCGGATGATAACCTGAAGGTGGACTTTTTAGGCATAGATGCATGCTGGATAGCGGTCTATGTACTTTGTCGTAATGCCCAATTAAATCTCACTATACTCATCATATCATGTATGTGCATGGTCATGCCCTCTCTATTTGTCAATTGCCCGACTGTAATTTGTTCACCCAACATGCTATTTATCTTATGGGAGAGACACCTCTAGTGAACTGTGGACCCCGGTCCTATTCTTTTACATCTGAAATACAATCTACTACAATACTTGTTCTTTACTGTTCTTCGCAAACAATCATCTTCCACACAATACGGTTAATCCTTTGTTCACAGCAAGCCGGTGAGATTGACAACCTCGCTATTACGTTGGGGCAAAGTACTTTGGTTGTGTTGTGCAGGTTCCACGTTGGCGCCGGAATCCCTGGTGTTGCGCCGCACTACATTCCGCCACCATCAACCTTCAACGTGCTTCTTGGCTCCTACTGGTTCGATTAAACCTTGGTTTCTTACTGAGGGAAACTTGCTACTGTGCGCATCACACCTTCCTCTTGGGGTTCCCAACGGACGTGTCAACTACACGCATCAAGCAAATTTCTGGTGCCGTTGTCGGGGACCTGAAGAAAAGTTACACCACTGAGATCTCTAACTCCCACGTCAACTTTGCGCCAGCAGCAGACTCCACCCTTTAGGGTTTGGCTGGCCATGCAAGGTGGAGTCCCTCCGGGACTCCACTTTCCATGGTGATTTCTTCTTGACTTTTCAAGAACTTTCTAGAACCTGCCATAAATGCACCGGATCATTTCCAAACTTGGAATATGACTGCCTATATATGAATCTTATTCTCCGGACCATTCCGGACCTCCTCGTGATGTCCTGGATCCCATCCAAGACTCCGAACAAAACTTCGAACTCCATTCCTTATTCCATATCTACTTAAACTACATCAAACCTTAAGTGTGTCACCCTACGGTTCGCGAACTATGTAGACATGGTTGAAACCTCTCTCCGACCAATAACCAATAGCGGGATCTGGAGATCCATAATGGCTCCCACATATTCAACGATGACTTAGTGATCGAATGAACCATTCACATACGATACCAATTCCCTTTGTCACGCGATATTTTACTTGTCCGAGGTTTGATCATCGGTATCTCTATACCTTGTTCAACCTCGTCTCCTGACAAGTACTCTTTACTCGTACCGTGGTATGTGTTCTCTTATGAACCATTCATATGCTTGCAAGCTATTTAGACGACATTCCACCGAGAGGGCCCAGAGTATATCTATCCGTCATCGGGATGGACAAATCCCACTGTTGATCCATATGCCTCAACTCATACTTTCCGGATACTTAATCCCACCTTTATAACCACCCATTTACGCAGTGGCGTTTGATGTAATCAAAGTACCTTTCCGGTATAAGTGATTTACATGATCTCATGGTCGAAAGGACTAGGTAACTATGTATCGAAAAGCTTATAGCAAATAACTTAATGACGTGATCTTATGCTACGCTTAATTGGGTGTGTCCATTACATCATTCACATAATGACATAACCTTGTTATTAATAACATCCAATGTTCATGATCATGAAACTATGATCATCTATTAATCAACAAACTAGTTATACAAGAGGCTTACTAGGGACTCCTTGTTGTTCACATAACACACATGTATCAATGTTTCGGTTAATACAATTATAGCATGGTATGTAAACATTATCATAAACACAAAGATATATTATAATAACCATTTATTATTGTCTCTTGGGCATATCTCCAACAGGTAGAGCCTGCAAGATAGCCTTGATAAGGGTTTGTTTTGCCCCACTGGACATGTATTTTTCCACCCAATCGCAAGCTTTCTTCCCGAACCTTTCTTTCAGAGGTTGAAATTTCCCATTCTTTTATCTACCTTCTGGAATCGGAAAGCCCAAATATTTATCTTCAAAATGACTAGTTTCATAACCCAGTTGTTGCTTGATTGAATCCTGAGCCTCCACCTCACAACTGTGAACATAAAGGATAGAGCATTTGCCTAAACTAACAAGCTGCCCTGTCCCTCTTTCATACTTATCAAGGATAGTTTTTACCACAGTTGCTTGCTGGACTGATCCTTCAAAGAACATCAAGCAATCGTCTGCAAACAGGAGATGACATATCCCAGGGGCCCTGCGGCAGATCTTTAGCTCACGAAGAGCACCATTGTCAACTTCCCTCTTTATCAAGGAAGAAAGAGCATCAACAACAAAAAGAAATAAATGTGGTGATAGTGGATCACCTTGGCGCAGCCCACGGGTTGGGGAGAAGGAGTCCAATAAATGTCCATTGAAGCAAACCGAGTATCGTACAGTGGTCACACACGCCATCACCCACTGTATCCATTTACTATGAAATCCCAGTTTCGCCAAAACTCCTTCAAGAAAAGCCCAATCCACACGGTCATATGCCTTGGCCATGTACAACTTATAAGCACATAATTTAGAACAGGAGGCCGAGCCCCCCTGTATAGCGTGAATGCACTCGAGGGCAATGAGTGCATTGTCAGTAATCATACATCCCGGAATAAACGCACTTTGGTAGGGAGCAATGATATCCTGTAGTAGAGGCTGAAGACGGTTGACTAAGCACTTTGAAACAACTTTGAAGACAACATTGCATAGGCTTATGGGCCTAAAGTCCTTCACCTCTTCCGGTCAGTCTTTTTGGGAATTAGAACGATAGAAGTTTCATTAACTTCAGCCGGCATGATACCATCTGTAAAAAAATTGTTGCACGACAGCCACAACATCGTCTTTTAACATGGAAATACTTTGTGTTTCGGTTACCTCCCTTTAGCCAGCCTACTCTTGATCTTTGTAGCCACATAAGCTCCTCCCTGTACAAGATTTTGTCCATGTTAGTTTGGAGCTCCTTCCTACTTATCTCACTGTCCACGTCCGTTAGCTAAGCCAGAGTATCAAGCTCAGCACGAAGTTTCTTTAGCTCCCTCGGAATGGAGGGAAAATTCTTCGCCTTCCAAGCATACAGAGAGCCCATCATGGACCCCAGGGCGTGATGCGTGCAGTTAACACACGTCCGTTGGGAACCCCAAGAGGAAGGTGTGATGTGTACAATAGCAAGTTTTCCCTCAGAAAGAAACCAAGGTTTATCGAACCAGTAGGAGCCAAAAAGCACGTTGAAGGTTGATGGCGGCGGAGTGTAGTGCGGCGCAACACCAGGGATTCCGGCGCCAACGTGGAACCTGCACAACACAATCAAAGTACTTTGCCCCAACGTAACAGTGAGGTTGTCAATCTCACCGGCTTGCTGAAAACAAAGGATTAAACGTATTGTGTGGAAGATGATGATTGTTTGCGAAGAACAGTAAAGAACAATTGCAGTAGATTGTATTTCAGATGTAAAGAATAAGACCGGGGTCCACAGTTCACTAGTGGTGTCTCTCCCATAAGATAAATAGCATGTTGGGTGAACGAATTACAGTTGGGCAATTGACAAATAAAGAAGGCATAACAATGCACATACATATATCATGATGAGTACTATGAGATTTAATCAGGGCATTACGACAAAGTACATAGACCGCTATCCAGCATGCATCTATGCCTAAAAAGTCCACTTTCAGGTTATCATCCGAACCCCTTCCGGTATTAAGTTGTAAACAACAGACAATTGCATTAAGTATGGTGCGTAATGTAATCAACGCAAATATCCTTAGACAAAGCATCGATGTTTTATCCCTAGTGGCAACAGCACATCCACAACCTTAGAACTTTATGTCACTGTCCCAGATTTAATGGAGGCATGAACCCACTATCGAGCATAAATACTCCCTCTTGGAGTCACAAGTATCAACAAGGCCAGAGCCTCTACTAGCAACGGAGAGCATGCAAGAACATAAATAACATATATGATAGATTGATAATCAACTTGACATAGTATTCAATATTCATCGGATCCCAACAAACACAACATGTAGCATTACAAATAGATGATCTTGATCATGATAGGCAGCTCACAAGATCTAACATGATAGCACAATGAGGAGAAGACAACCATCTAGCTAATGCTATGGACCCATAGTCTAGGGGTGAACTACTCACACATCGATCCGGAGGCGATCATGGCGATGAAGAGCCCTCCGGGAGATGATTCCCCTCTCCGGCAGGGTGCCGGAGGCGATCTCCTGAATCCCCCGAGATGGGATTGGCGGCGGAGGCGTCTCTAGAAGGTTTTCTGTATTGTGGCTCTTGGTACTGGGGGTTTCGCGACGAAGGCTTTAAGTAGGCGGAAGGGTGATGGCGTGTATTTCACACGTTCGTTGGGCAACCCCAAGAGGAAGGTATGATGCGCACAGCAGCAAGTTTTCCCTCAGAAAGAAACCAAGGTTTATCGAACCAGGAGGAGCCAAGAAGCACGTTGAAGGTTGATGGCGGCGGGATGTAGTGCGGCGCAACACCAGGGATTCCGGCGCCAACGTGGAACCTGCACAACACAACCAAAGTACTTTGCCCCAACGAAACAGTGAGGTTGTCAATCTCACCGGCTTGCTGTAACAAAGAGTTAACCGTATTGTGTGGAAGATGATTGTTTGCAGAAAACAGTAAAACAAGTATTGCAGTAGATTGTATTTCAGTAAAGAGAATTGGACCGGGGTCCACAGTTCACTAGAGGTGTCTCTCCCATAAGACGAACAGCATGTTGGGTGAACAAATTACAGTTGGGCAATTGACAAATAAAGAGGGCATGACCATGCACATACATATCATGATGAGTATTGTGAGATTTAATTGGGCATTACGACAAAGTACATAGACCGTCATCCAACTGCATCTATGCCTAAAAAGTCCACCTTCAGGTTATCATCCGAACCCCTTCCAGTATTAAGTTGCTAACAACAGACAATTGCATTAAGTATGGTGCGTAATGTAACTAGTGACTACATCCTTGAACATAGCACTAATGTTTTATCCCTAGTGGCAATAGCACAACACAACCTTAGAACTTTCTGTCACACGTCCCGTGTGTCAATGCAGGCATGAACCCACTATCGAGCATAAGTACTCCCTCTTGGAGTTACAAGCATCTACTTGGCCAGAGCATCTACTAGTAACGGAGAGCATGCAAGATCATAAACAACACATAAGCATAACTTTGATAATCAACATAACAAGTATTCTCTATTCATCGGATCCCAACAAACGCAACATATAGAATTACAGATAGATGATCTTGATCATGTTAGGCAGCTCACAAGATCCGACAATGATAGCACAATGGGGAGAAGACAACCATCTAGCTACTGCTATGGACCCATAGTCCAGGGGTAGACTACTCACACATCACACCGGAGGCGACCATGGTGGCGTAGAGTCCTTCGGGAGATGATTCCCCTCTCCGGCAGGGTGCCGGAGGCGATCTCCTGGATCCCCCGAGATGGGATCGGCGGCGGCGGCGTCTCTGGAAGGTTTTCCGTATCGTGGTTCTCGGTACTGGGGGTTTCGTCACGGAGACTTTTTATAGGCGGAAGGGCAGGTCAAGAGGCGGCACGGGGGCCCCACACCACAGGCCGGCGCGGCCAAGGGGGGGGCCGCGCCGCCCTAGGGTGTGGCTCCCTCGTCGCCCCTCTTCGTCTCTCCTTCGGACTTCTGGAAGCTTCGTGGAAAAATAGGCCCCTGGGCTTTGATTTCGTCCAATTCCGAGAATATTTCCTTACTAGGATTTCTGAAACCAAAAACAGCAGAAAACAGAATCGGCACTTCGGCATCTTGTTAATAGGTTAGTTCCAGAAAATGCACGAATATGACATAAAGTGTGCATAAAACATGTAGATAACATCAATAATGTGGCATGGAACATAAGAAATTATCGATACGTCGGAGACGTATCAGCATCCCCAAGCTTAGTTCTGCTCGTCCCGAGCAGGTAAAACGATAACACAGATAATTTCTGGAGTGACATGCCATCATAATCTTGATCATACTATTTGTAAAGCATATGTAGTGAATGCAGCGATCGAAACAATGTATATGACATGAGTAAACAAGTGAATCATATAGCAAAGACTTTTCATGAATAGCACTTCAAGACAAGCATCAATAAGTCTTGCATAAGAGTTAACTCATAAAGCAATAATTCAAAGTAGAGATATTGAAGCAACACAAAAGAAGATTAAGTTTCAGCGGTTGCTTTCAACTTGTAACATGTATATCTCATGGATATTGTCAACATAGAGTAATATAATAAGTGCAATAAGCAAGTATGTAGGAATCAATGCACAGTTCACACAAGTGTTTGCTTCTTGAGGTGGAGAGAGATAGGTGAACTGACTCAACATTGAAAGTAAAAGAATGGTCCTCCATAGAGGAAAAGCATCGATTGCTATATTTGTGCTAGAGCTTTGATTTTGAAAACATGAAACAATTTTGTCAACGGTAGTAATAAAGCATATGCATCATGTAAATTATATCTTATAAGTTGCAAGCCTCATGCATAGCGTACCAATAGTGCCCGCACCTTGTCCTAATTAGCTTGGACTACCGGGTCATCACAATGCATTGTTTTTACCAAGTGTCACAAAGGGGTACCTCTATGCGCACTTTGTACAAAGGTCTAAGGAGAAAGCTCGCATTGGATTTCTCGCTATTGATTATTCTTCAACTTAGACATCCATACCGGGACAACATAGACAACAGATAATGGACTCCTCTTTTATGCATAAGCATATACCAACAATTAATAATTTTCTCATTTGAGATTTGAGGATTGTTGTCCAAAACTGAAACTTCCACCATGGATAATGGCTTTAGTTAGCGGCCCAATGTTCTTATCTAACATATGCATGCTTAACCATATGGTGGTAGATCTCTCTTACTTCAGACAAGACGAACATGCATAGCAACTCACATGAAATTCAACAATGAAAAGTTGATGGCGTCCCCAGTGAACATGGTTATCGCACAACAAGCAACTTAATAAGAGATAAAGTGCATAATTACATATTCAATACCACAATAGTTTTTAAGCTATTTGTCCCATGAGCTATATATTGCAAAGGTGAATGATGGAATTTTAAAGGTAGCACTCAAGCAATTTACTTTGGAATGGCGGAAAATACCATGTAGTATAGGTAGGTATGGTGGACACAAATGGCATAGTGGTTGGCTCAAGTATTTTGGATGCATGAGAAGTATTCCCTCTCAATAAAAGGTTTAGGCTAGCAAGGCTTATTTGAAACAAACACAAGGATGAACCGGTGCAGCAAAACTCACATAAAAGACATATCGAAAACATTATAAGACTCTACACCGTCTTCCTTGTTGTTCAAACTCAATACTAGAAATTATCTAGACCTTAGAGAAACCAAATATGCAAACCAAATTTTAGCATGCTCTATGTATTTCTTCATTAATGGGTGCAAAGCATATGATGCAAGAGCTTAAACATGAGCACAACAATTGCCAAGTATCACATTACCCAAGACATTTATAGCAATTACTACATGTATCATTTTCCAATTCCAACCATATAACAATTTAACGAAGGAGAAACTTCGCCATGAATACTATGAGTAGAAACCAAGGACATACTTGTCCATATGCTACAGCGGAGCGTGTCTCTCTCCCATAAAGTGAATGCTAGGATCCATTTTATTCAAACAAAACAAAAACAAAAACAAACCGACGCTCCAAGAAAAAGCACATAAGATGTGATGGAATAAAAATATAATTTCAGGGGAGGAACCTGATAATGTTGTCGATGAAGAAGGGGATGCCTTGGGCATCCCCAAGCTTAGACGCTTGAGTCTTCTTGATATATGCAGGGGTGAACCACCGGGTGCATCCCCAAGCTTAGAGCTTTCACTCTCCTTGATCATGTTGCATCATACTCCTCTCTTGATCCTTGAAAACTTCCTCCACACCAAACTCGAAACAACTCATTAGAGGGTTAGTGCACAATATAAATTGACATATTCAGAGGTGACACAATCATTCTTAACACTTCTGGACATTGCATAATGCTACTGGACATTAATGGATCAAAGAAATTCATCCAACATAGCGAAAGAGGCAATGCGAAATAAAAGGCAGAATCTGTCAAAACAGAACAGTTCGTATTGACGAATTTTAAAATGGCACCAGACTTGCTCAAATGAAAATGCTCAAATTGAATGAAAGTTGCGTACATATCTGAGGATCATGCACGTAAATTGGCTTAATTTTCTGAGCTACCTACAGGGAGGTGGACTCAGATTCGTAACAGCAGAGAAATCTGGAACTGTGCAGTAATCCAAATCTAGTACTTACTTTTCTATCAACGGCTTAACTTGGCACAACAAAACACAAAACTAAGATAAGGAGAGGTTGCTACAGTAGTAAACAACTTCCAAGACACAAAATAAAAACAAAGTACTGTAGGTAAAAACATGGGTTGTCTCCCATAAGCGCTTTTCTTTAACGCCTTTCAGCTAGGCGCAGAAAGTGTGTATCAAGTATTATCGAAGGGTGATGCATTCTCAGCGGGGTGTGGAGTTTTCTCAACTAGGCATAGTATATTGGATACATAAGTTTCAGCATCTCCCTTTTCATTAGTCTTAGGCGTGCTACTCTCATCAAACAAATTTTCAGGAACTAGCCAAGCATAGTTATTTTCTAATGCATCATTCATAGCTAAGAGCTTACATGGTATTGGTGCTTTTATCTCCCCTCCATCATCAATATTATTAGTGTATCTTATTCTATCCATATCCATCCTTTCAAGGAGACTAACAAAATTAGTAGGAGAACCAAGCATATTAAATTTAGCAAACACCTTTCTAGCTTCTCTTGCTAGACCACCAAATTCTCTAAGAAGGGTTTCTAATACAAAATCTTTCTTTTCCCCCTCTTCCATATCACCAAGTGTGAAAAACATGTGTTGGATTATAGGATTAAGATTAACAAATTTAGTTTTCAACAGGCGAACTAAATGCGCAGTAGCAATTTCATAAGTAGGCGCAAGGTCTACCAAGTGTCTATCTTCGAAATTTTCAATAGTACTAACATGATTGAAAAATTCTTCTATATTATTTCTCCCAACTATAGACCCACGTCCTACCGGTATGTTTTTTGTGGTAAAATTAAAAGGAAACATGATGAATAAAGTAAATGCAAGTAAACTAATTTTTTTGTGTTTTAGATATAGCAAACAAGATAGCAAATAAAGTAAAACTAGCAACTAATTTTTTTGTATTTTGATTTAGTGCAGCAAACAAAGTAGTAAATAAAACTAAGCAAGACAAAAACAAAGTAAAGAGATTGAGAAGTGGAGACTCCCCTTGCAGCGTGTCTTGATCTCCCCGGCAACGGCGCCAGAAATCTATGCTTGATGGCGTGTATTTCACACGTTCGTTGGGCAACCCCAAGAGGAAGGTATGATGCGCACAGCAGCAAGTTTTCCCTCAGAAAGAAACCAAGGTTTATCGAACCAGGAGGAGCCAAGAAGCACGTTGAAGGTTGATGGCGGCGGGATGTAGTGCGGCACAACACCAGGGATTCCGGCGCCAACGTGGAACCTGCACAACACAACCAAAGTACTTTGCCCCAACGAAACAGTGAGGTTGTCAATCTCACCGGCTTGCTGTAACAAAGAGTTAACCGTATTGTGTGGAAGATGATTGTTTGCAGAAAACAGTAAAACAAGTATTGCAGTAGATTGTATTTTAGTAAAGAGAATTGGACCGGGGTCCACAGTTCACTAGAGGTGTCTCTCCCATAAGACGAACAGCATGTTGGGTGAACAAATTACAGTTGGGCAATTGACAAATAAAGAGGGCATGACCATGCACATACATATCATGATGAGTATTGTGAGATTTAATTGGGCATTACGACAAAGTACATAGACCGTCATCCAACTGCATCTATGCCTAAAAAGTCCACCTTCAGGTTATCATCCGAACCCCTTCCAGTATTAAGTTGCTAACAACAGACAATTGCATTAAGTATGGTGCGTAATGTAACTAGTGACTACATCCTTGAACATAGCACTAATGTTTTATCCCTAGTGGCAACAGCACAACACAACCTTAGAACTTTCTGTCACTGTCCCAGGTGTCAATGCAGGCATGAACCCACTATCGAGCATAAGTACTCCCTCTTGGAGTTACAAGCATCTACTTGGCCAGAGCATCTACTAGTAACGGAGAGCATGCAAGATCATAAACAACACATAAGCATAACTTTGATAATCAACATAACAAGTATTCTCTATTCATCAGATCCCAACAAACGCAACATATAGAATTACAGATAGATGATCTTGATCATGTTAGGCAGCTCACAAGATCCGACAATGATAGCACAATGGGGAGAAGACAATCATCTAGCTACTGCTATGGACCCATAGTCCAGGGGTAGACTACTCACACATCACACCGGAGGCGACCATGGTGGCGTAGAGTCCTCCGGGAGATGATTCCCCTCTCCGGCAGGGTGCCGGAGGCGATCTCCTGGATCCCCCGAGATGGGATCGGCGGCGGCGGCGTCTCCGGAAGGTTTTCCGTATCGTGGTTCTCGGTACCGGGGTTTCATCACGGAGACTTTTTATAGGCGGAAGGGCAGGTCAAGAGGCGGCACGGGGCCCCACACCACAGGCCGGCGCGGCCAAGGGGGCCGCGCCGCCTAGGGTGTGGCCCCCGTCGCCCCTCTTCGTCTCTCCTTCGGACTTCTGGAAGCTTCGTGGAAAAATAGGCCCCCTGGGCTTTGATTTCGTCCAATTCCGAGAATATTTCCTTACTAGGATTTCTGAAACCAAAACGGCAGAAAACAGACAGCGGCACTTCGGCATCTTGTTAATAGGTTAGTTCCAGAAAATGCACGAATATGACATAAAGTGTGCATAAAACATGTAGATAACATCAATAATGTGGCATGGAACATAAGAAATTATCGATACGTCGGAGACGTATCAAAGGGTAGAGTCGGAAGAGTCACGGGGGCCCCACACGCTAGGGCCGCGCGGGCCCCTCTAGGCCACGCCGCCCTAGTGTGGCGGCGCCCCGTGGCCCCACTTCGTATCTCCCTCGGTCTTCTGGAAGCTTCGTGGAAAAATAAGCCCCTGGGCATTGATTTCGTCCAATTCCGAGAATATTTCCTTACTAGGATTTCTGAAACCAAAAACAGCAGAAAACAGCAACTGGCTCTTCGGCATCTCGTCAATAGGTTAGTACCGGAAAATGCATAATAATGACATATAATGTGTATAAAACATGTGAGTATCATCATAAAAGTAGCATGGAACATAAGAAATTATATATACGTTTGGGACGTATCAGGGCGCTACTGATCGCCCCCAGCTACAGCCGCGCGACATGGCCATCCGTGTCATGGCCCAAGGCCGTGTTGTCGGCCCACCCCGGTTCAGCTACACGTCTTGACCAAGCTTTAGTGAACGCTGCAGGGAGACTCGGTATCCTCTCCCAAGCAACCTCATAGCGGCGAATTGGCCGTTTAGGCCTTTCCTCTGATACTTCCTCCACTACCAGCAGGAGGGGTGTGTGGTCCGATCGTGACGACTGGATATGGTTGACACGAACCTGCGGGAACACGTTGCTCCACACCGGTGAAGCAACGTGTTCCCGCATGACTATGATCTCCAACATTTCTGTCTCCCTGTTAGTGATTATCAAACGTCCACGGGGTACCAGCAAACCCCAGATCGTGGAGATCACAGTCCGATAGTACTTCCCAAAAGTCCCGCATCAGCCGTTCAGAAGGCCGTGTATGAGAGAAATGTTCTCCTTCCCACATTGCTTCGTTAAAATCACCAGTCATCAGCCAAGGTTCCAAAGAAAGTGGCCGGATTTGCCTCAAAAGGGTCCACATTTGGTGATGTTCGCTAATACGTCTCCGACGTATCGATAATTTCTTATGTTCCATGCCACATTATTGATGATATCTACATGTTTTATGCATACTTTATGTCATATTTATGCATTTTCCGGCACTAACCTATTAACGAGATGCCGAAGAGCCAGTTGCTGTTTTCTGCTGTTTTTGGTTTCAGAAATCCTAGTAAGGAAATATTCTCGGAATTGGACGAAATCAACGCCCAGGGTCTATTTTTCCACGAAGCTTCCAGAAGACCGGGGGACTTACGAAGTGGGGCCACGAGGCGCCCCCACAACAGGGCGGCGCGGCCCAGGCCTTGGCCGCGCGGCCCTGGTGTGTGGGGCCCTCGTGTGGCCCCCTGACCTGCCCTTCCACCTACATATAGTCTTCGTCACGAAACCCCCAGTACCGAGAGCCACGATACGGAAAACCTTACTAAGACGCCGCCGCCGCCCCCATCTCAGGGGATTCAGGAGATCGCCTCCGGCACCCTGCCGGAGAGGGGAATCAAATCCCGGAGGACTCTTCACCGCCATGATCGCCTCCGGAGTGATGAGTGAGTAGTTCACCCCTGGACTATGGGTCCATAGCAGTAGCTAGATGCTCGTCTTCTCCTTATGTGCTTCATTGTCGGATCTTGTGAGCTGCCTAACATGATCAAGATCATCTATCTGTAATGCTATATGTTGTGTTTGTCGGGATCCGATGGATAGAGAATACTATGTTATGTTGATTATCAATCTATTACCTATGTGTTGTTTATGATCTTGCATGCTCTCCATTATTAGTAGAGGTTCTGGCCAAGTTTTTACTCTTAACTCCAAGAGGGAGTATTTATGCTCGATAGTGGGTTCATGCCTCCATTAAATCTGGGACAGTGACAGAAAGTTCTAAGGTTGTGGATGTGCTGTTGCCACTAGGGATAAAACATTGATGCTATGTCCGAGGATGTAGTTATTGATTACATTACGCACCATACTTAATGCAATTGTCTGTTGTTTGCAACTTAATACTGGAAGGGGTTCGGATGATAACCTGAAGGTGGACTTTTTAGGCATAGATGCATGCTGGATAGCGGTCTATGTACTTTGTCGTAATGCCCAATTAAATCTCACTATACTCATCATATCATGTATGTGCATGGTCATGCCCTCTCTATTTGTCAATTGCCCGAATGTAATTTGTTCACCCAACATGCTATTTATCTTATGGGAGAGACACCTCTAGTGAACTGTGGACCCCGGTCCTATTCTTTTACATCTGAAATACAATCTACTGCAATACTTGTTCTTTACTGTTCTTCGCAAACAATCATATTCCACACAATACGGTTAATCCTTTGTTCACAGCAAGCCGGTGAGATTGACAACCTCGCTGTTACGTTGGGGCAAAGTACTTTGGTTGTATTGTGCAGGTTCCACGTTGGCGCCGGAATCCCTGGTGTTGCGCCGCACTACATTCCGCCACCATCAACCTTCAACGTGCTTCTTGGCTCCTACTGGTTCGATTAAACCTTGGTTTCTTACTGAGGGAAACTTGCTACTGTGTGCATCACACCTTCCTCTTGGGGTTCCCAACGGACGTGTCAACTACACGCATCAAGCAAATTTCTGGCGCCGTTGCCGGGGAGATCAAGACACGCTGCAAGGGGAGTCTCCACTTCCAATCTCTTTACTTTATTTTTGTCTTGCTTTATTTTATTTACTTTCTTGTTTGCTGCATTATATCAAAACACAAAAAAATTAGTTGCTAGCTTTACTTTATTTACTGTCTTGTTCTCTATATCAAAAACACAAAAAAAATTAGTTACTTGCATTTACTTTATTTACTTTTTGTTTATTTCATCATGTTTCCTCCTAAGTACACTCTAAAAGACATACCGGTAGGACGTGGGTCTATAATTGGGAGAGGTAATATAGAAGATTTTTTCACTCATGTTAGTACCACTGAAGATTTTGAAGATAGACACTTGGTAGAACTTGCTCCTACTTACGAAATTGCTGCTGCTTCTTTAGTTCACATGTTGGAAACTAAATTTGTTAATCTTAATCCTATAATCCAACACATGTTTCTCACACTTGGTGATATGGAAGAAGGGGAAAAGAAAGATTTTGTTTTAGAAACCCTTCTTAAAGAATTTGGTGGTGTAGCAAGAGAGGCTAGAAAGGTCTTTATCAAATACAATATGGTTGGATCTTATACCAATTTTGTTAGTATCCTTGAAAATATGGATATGGAGAGAGTAAGGTACACTAATAATATTAATGATGTTGGGGAGATTAAGACAACAATACCTTGTAAGCTCCTGGGAATGAATGACGCTCTAGAAAATAACTATGGTTGGCTTGTTCCTGAAAATTTGTTTGACGAGGATAGCAAACCTAAGAATAATGAAAAAGGAGCCTCTGAAACTCACATAGATAAGATAAAATGCATAGTTGAGAAAACTCCCAACACCCCTGGTAATGATGTTGATGCTTCATCTCTTGATAACACTTGATTCACACTTTCTGCGCCTAGCTGAAAGGCGTTAAAGAAAAGCGTTTATGAGAGACAACCCATGTTTTTACTACAGTACCTTTATTTTATATTTGAGTCTTGGAAGTTGTTTACTACTGTAGCAACCTCTCCTTATCTTAGTTTTGTGCATTCTTGTGCTAAGTAAAGTCGTTGATAGTAAGGTTCATACTAGATTTGGATTACTGCGCAGAAACAGATTTCTTGCTGTCACGAATCTGGGCAGAATTCTCTGTAGGTAACTCAGAAAATTATGCCAATTTACGTGAGTGATCCTCAGATATGTACGCAACTTTCATTCAATTTGGGAATTTTCATCTGAGCAAGTCTGGTGCCACTTTAAAACTCGTCTTTACGAACTGTTCTGTTTTGACAGATTCTGCCTTTTATTTCGCATTGCCTCTTTTGCTATGTTGGATGAATTTCTTTGTTCCATTAATGTCCAATAGCTTTGTGCAATGTCCAGAAGTGTTAAGAATGATTATGTCACCTCTGAACATGTAAATTTTTATTGTGCACTAACCCTCTAATGAGTTGTTTCGAGTTTGGTGTGGAGGAAGTTTTCAAGGATCAAGAGAGGGAGATGATACAATATGATCAAGGAGAGTGAACGCTCTAAGCTTGGGGATGCCCCGGTGGTTCACCCCTGCATATTTTAAGAAGACTCAAGCGTCTAATCTTGGGGATGCCCAAGGCATCCCCTTCTTCATCGACAACATTATCAGGTTCCTCCCCTGAAACTATATTTTTATTCCATCACATCTTATGTGCTTTGCTTGGAGCGTCGGTTTGTTTTTGTTTTTTGTTTTTGTTTTTGTTTGAATAAAATGGATCCTAGCATTCATTGTGTGGGAGAGAGACACGCTCCGCTATTGCATATGGACAAATATGTCCTTAGGCTTTACTCATAGTATTCATGGCGAAGGTTGAATCTTCTTCGTTAAATTGTTATATGGTTGGAATCGGGAAATGCTACATGTAGTAATTCTAAAATGTCTTGAATAATTTGATACTTGGCAATTGTTGTGCTCATGTTTAAGCTCTTGCATCATATACTTTGCACCTATTAATGAAGAAATACATAGAGCTTGCTAAAATTTGGTTTGCATAATTGGTCTCTCTAAAGTCTAGATAATTTCTAGTATTGAGTTTTGAACAACAAGGAAGACGGTGTAGAGTCTTATAATGTTTACAATATGTCTTTTATGTAAGTTTTGCTGCACCGGTTCATCCTTGTGTTTGTTTCAAATAACCTTGCTAGCCTAAACCTTGTATCGAGAGGGAATACTTCTCATGCATCCAAAATCCTTGAGCCAACCACTATGCCATTTGTGTCCACCATACCTACCTACTACATGGTATTTCTCCGCCATTCCAAAGTAAATTGCTTGAGTGCTACCTTTAAAATTTCCATTCTTTACCTTTGCAATATATAGCTCATGGGACAAATAGCTTAAAAACTATTGTGGTATTGAATATGTACTTATGCACTTTATCTCTTATTAAGTTGTTTGTTGTGCGATAACCATGTTCCTGGGGACGCCATCAACTAATCTTTGTTGAATATCATGTGAGTTGCTATGCATGTCCGTCTTGTCTGAAGTAAGGGCGGTTTTCACAATCAAATGGTTTGAGTATGCATACTGTTAGAGAAGAACATTGGGCCACTAACTAAAGCCATGATTCATGGTGGAAGTTTCAGTTTGGACATAAAACCTCAATCTCTTATGAGAATATTAACTGTTGTTGAATGCTTAAGCATTAAAAGAGGAGTCCATTATCTGTTGTCTATGTTGTCCCGGTATGGGTGTCTAAGTTGAAGAATGATCAAAAGCAAGAAATCCAATGCGAACTTTCTCCTTAGACCCTTGTACAGGCGGCATAGAGGTACCCCTTTGTGACACTTGGTTGAAACATATGTTATGCAATGATAATCCGTGTTAACCCAAGCTAATTAGGACAAGGTGCGGGAACTATTAGTACACTATGCATGAGGCTTGCAACTTGTAAGATATAATTTACATAACACATATGCTTTATTACTACCGTTGACAAAATTGTTTCCTGTTTTCAAAACCAAAGCTCTAGCACAAATATAGCAATCAATGCTTCCCTCTGCGAAGGGCCTTTCTTCTACTTTATTTTTGAGTCAGTTCACCTATCTCTTTCCACCTCAAGAAGCAAACACTTGTGTGAACTGTGCATTGATTCCTATATACTTGCATATTGCACTTGTTATATTACTTTACATTGACAATATCCATGAGATATACATGTTATAAGTTGAAAGCAACCGCTGAAACTCAATCTTCCTTTGTGTTGCTTCAATACCTTTACTTTGATTTATTGCTTTATGAGTTAACTCTTATGCAAGACTTATTGATGCTTGTCTTGAAAGTACTATTCATGAAAAGTCTTTGCTTTGTGATTCATTTGTTTACTCGTGTCATTACCATTGTTTTGATCGCTGCATTCATTACATATGCTTACAATAGTATGATCAAGGTTATGATGGCATGTCACTCCAGAAATTATCTTTGTTATCGTTTACCTGCTCGGGACGAGCAGGAACTAAGCTTGGGGATGCTGATACGTCTCTGACGTATCGATAATTTCTTATGTTCCATGCCACATTTTTGATGATATCTACATGTTTTATGCATACTTTATGTCATATTTATGCATTTTCCGGCACTAACCTATTAACGAGATGCCGAAGAGCCAGTTGCTGTTTTCTGCTATTTTTGGTTTCAGAAATCCTAGTAAGGAAATATTCTCGGAATTGGACGACATCAAAGCCCAGGGGCCTATTTTTCCACGAAGCTTCCAGAAGACCGGAGGACTTATGAAGTGGGGCCACGAGGCGCCGCCACAACAGGGCGGCGCGGCCCAGGCCTTGGCCGCGCGGCCCTGGTGTGTGGGGCCCTTGTGTGGCCCCCTGACCTGCCCTTCCGCCTACATATAGTCTTCGTCGCGAAACCCCCAGTACCGAGAGCCACGATACAGAAAACCTTACTGAGACGCCGCCGCCGCCAATCCCATCTCGGGGGATTCAGGAGATCGCCTCCGGCACCCTGCCGGAGAGGGGAATCATCTCCCGGAGGACTCTTCACCGCCATGATCGCCTCCGGAGTGATGAGTGAGTAGTTCACCCCTGGACTATGGGTCCATAGCAGTAGCTAGATGGTCGTCTTCTCCTTATGTGCTTCATTGTCGGATCTTGTGAGCTGCCTAACATGATCAAGATCATCTATCTGTAATGCTATATGTTGTGTTTGTCGGGATCCGATGGATAGAGAATACTATGTTATGTTGATTATCAATCTATTACCTATGTGGTGTTTATGATCTTGCATGCTCTACGTTATTAGTAGAGGCTCTGGCCAAGTTTTTACTCTTAACTCCAAGAGGGAGTATTTATGCTCGATAGTGGGTTCATGCCTCCATTAAATCTGGGACAGTGACAGAAAGTTCTAAGGTTGTGGATGTGCTGTTGCCACTAGGGATAAAACATTGATGCTATGTCCGAGGATGTAGTTATTGATTACATTACGCACCATACTTAATGCAATTGTCTGTTGTTTGCAACTTAATACTGGAAGGGGTTCGGATGATAACCTGAAGGTGGACTTTTTAGGCATAGATGCATGCTGGATAGCGGTCTATGTACTTTGTCGTAATGCCCAATTAAATCTCACTATACTCATCATATTATGTATGTGCATGGTCATGCCCTCTCTATTTGTCAATTGCCCGACTGTAATTTGTTCACCCAACATGCTATTTATCTTATGGGAGAGACACCTCTAGTGAACTGTGGACCTCGGTCCTATTCTTTTACATCTGAAATACAATCTACTGCAATACTTGTTCTTTACTGTTCTTCGCAAACAATCATCTTCCACACAATACGGTTAATCCTTTGTTCACAGCAAGCTGGTGAGATTGACAACCTCGCTGTTACGTTGGGGCAAATTACTTTGGTTGTGTTGTGCAGGTTCCACGTTGGTGCCGGAATCCCTGGTGTTGCGCCGCACTAGATTCCGCCACCATCAACCTTCAACGTGCTTCTTGGCTCCTACTGGTTCGATTAAACCTTGGTTTCTTACTGAGGGAAACTTGCTACTGTGCGCATCACACCTTCCTCTTGGGGTTCCCAACGGACGTGTCAACTACACGCATCATTCGCTAGCTTTCGGTTCTCCATACACAAAGGCACCACGCCATCTTTGCTCATACGGGCCACCTTGGACATGCACATCGATATGTCGGTGGCTATATGACAGAAGGTCAACAGTGATGCCTTGCATCTAGTAAAGCGCAATACCACCGCCCTTCCCATCTTCAGAAACCTGGTAACATTCATCCATCCCCAATCTGAATCTTAAGTTCTTTACTCTATCGGCGCATTGTCTTGTCTCGCAGAGGAAGACAATACTAGGCTTATAGGTCTGTATTAAACATACCAACTCCTAAACTGTCCAGGTTTTCCCAAACCCCCGACAGTTCCAAATTAAGATACTTATTGTACCCGGCGGTCACCCTCGAGGGATGCCACCGATCCAGTAGAAGCTCCAGAAACAGAAGTACCGTCCGCAAATTTGGTCCTTTTATTTTCCTTTGCTGGTAGGTTGTCAGGTGGGTCCAGTTCCACGGAATTCTCTCCATCTATAAGCATGTTGGAGCCCAGTATAGCCAAGATAGGGTTGGGAATAGGTGCACCATCAAAACCAAGTCCCCTCTTTGCATTTAGGCCTGCCTCTGTCATTTTCTCATCATTCATCAGAGAGGTCCTTGTTGGAGCCATTTGCATGGCATTCCGGATGTTCACGCCAATCATGGTAGGGGACGCCTCCCGACCTCGGCCTTCCACGCCTCTGCCACGACCAGACGAGGGAAGGTTTGCATTGCCATGGCCACCTCCCAAGGGACCACCTCCACGCTCGCTGCGCAAACCCACTCTGAAGCTGCTCGAGCCCCTCCCTCTTCCCAGAGGTGTGACATACACAAAATCACCAAATTTGAGTGTGGCCTCATCGATCACTCCATCTCCGCATCCTTAAAACTGTGGCCCAAAAGACCACATGCAAAGCATAGTTGTCCAATCTTTTCATACTTGACTTCACAGGGGTACCTCTTTCCTGCCATATGGATCGAGACCCACTTGGTGACCGGCAGACGAACATCATGCAGGTTTCGCACTCGAACAAAATCACCTTGAAAGCTCCCAACTGGGTTCATCTCTACTTCCTTAACTTCACCTGCAACTCTGCCCACTAGCTTCTCCACAATATGCTTCTTCCGGTACGCTGAGAGGAGTTTTAGCACATGCAACCAGAGGGGTATGATGTTTAGAGCTACGGATGCAGGGTCAGACAGACCATCGTACTCTACTAGCACAATCGACCAGTCTCTGAACAACCAAGGTCCACGCAGCATTACTTTCTCCCAGTCGCCGAGACAGAACATTGTATGACAAAGAGATTATCTCCAGCTGCCCGCATCGTCACATCCCTCGCCGGGTTCCAGGCGATCTGCATCTGATGGAGGAAGGCTGCATGCGAGAACTTTTTTCAACAAACAACGCGCGGCACAGCCAGCCACCGCACACTCTCTCAGCAATCTCACCATCATCCTCAATGACAAAATCATCGAATTCTTCCTCCGCAATATCCAACCTATCAAACAGGGAGTCTAACGCACCTTCTTTCCGCCTATCCGTGCTGGCAAAAGCGCCATCGGAAGCCTCTGTCACCGGAGCGAGGCCTACCGCCATCTGATCATCGCCGTCTTCCGGCGCCGCCATGGGATTCTGCCCAGATTTCACTTTCGCCACTCACGAGAAGATGCAAAACCCTACGCCGCCGCCTCAAGGAACCAATCGGTCAAGTGGATCGGGGAGAGACCGCGAGACCGGGGAGGATCAAGAGGAGGGCGCCAAAGGGTAGGGGAACGGAATCGGGGGAGAGATCGGAGATCGGGCTCCACGGGAACTCACCGCCAGGCTATCGCCAAGGGGAGGACAGAAACCCTAAGGGGTACTATACCTATACCTGCCTATTCTACTTGAAAGCCAATACGTATGTATGCTTTCAATTTAAACATGATTCTAAACCATTATAGATTTTCCGTTGATTGCATCATCACAATTTTGCAGCAATCATTCTTACGTTTTTACTAGGTTAATGCCCGTGCTTCACTATGGATCAACAAATAATCTAATCCTAACATCCCCTAAAAAAGAGTCCTAACACAAGTTACATGTGAACCCAACTATCTTCTATTGGGTTCTCATTTCTATTATTGGTCGATCACACATAATTCCTCAAAGCGGAGTACATAAAGTCCTGATTCGCCATAAATGTGTCTAATAGTTTGTTACTACATTTTTTAGTGAAGATCAAACCGTACTAAACAACAAAACATGATATAAAGAAAGATATAAAGAAAGATCATGTCTAGTATAATAGTCACTAGTAGCATGAGTGTGTTTGGTTATACGGATTCTAAAAAATATATTGTAAGCTGCAAACTATGGCAAAGATGACATTAGGTGATTATTAGTATGGCATAAATAGAAGGTGTTTGGTTGCACTTTGGACCTCTAATTTGGATAGGAAATGTCCATAATACCCATAGGTGTTAAGAGACCAATTTTGTATTAAATCACTGACAAGTAAATATGGATGGGGGAAGTACGCTAATTGGCTACCGTTGAGATATAGATCACACAGAGGCATATTATTATTTGACGATGGCGACTGTGATTCCAGCCTCTAAAGACATCCTTAGATGACGACATGACGTATGTTGTGGGTGGCAACTGAGGAGGCCACCTGGGTGTCGCAGGCGGCTGTGGGGAGATGTATCTCAACCTTTTGGCCATCACTAAAATAAGTTTTGCTCTAGTGTTCTTCATCAAGCTTCCGTGAGTTTCTGCCAACAGATGAATCGTTCTGGTCTAGAGCAAACTAGCTAGCTAGCTACTCTTATATTACCTTGGTTAAGAGCATCTCCGGCCGCGTCCCCCAAAGCGTCTCCTAAACCGCGCCGGATTGAGCGTTTGGGGACGTGTTTTGTTCGTGCCGTGTTTGGGGGACGTCGCTCCCCAGCCGCGTCCCCCAAACGCCACCTCCAAACATTTAAAATACTTCTTTTTAACACAGAACCATTTATCAAATATAGCATATGAATAAAAATGTTTGCGAGGCTTGTTTTCAAATTAAATTACAACAAACAATAAAACAAGTAAACAAATATAATAAATAGGGCTAGATGCTAGATCAAGGTGCCACGGTATTTCCTTTGATCCTCCACAAATGCTCAACGAGATCAGCTTGAAGTTGATCATGGATATTGTTGTCACGGATCTCTGTGTGCATGGCGAGAAAATCAGCAAAATCTGCAGGCAACTCATGATCAACCTCCGCAAGAGGGCTCTCACACTCATAGGGACCAACATGTTTCCTAGCATGATTCTTGCGGTCATCCTCGATGATCATGTTGTGCATGATCACACAAGCCTGCATCACCTCCCACATTTGGTCGTGAGACCAGCTTAGAGAAGGGTACCGGACAATGGCAAATTGTGCTTGAAGCACACCGAATGCCCGCTCGACATCCTTTCTGCAAGCCTCATGCCGCGTAGCAAAGTGGGAATTCTTCAGACCTGATGGATTCGATATTGTTTTGACAAAAGTGGCCCATTTTGGATATATACCATCGGCTAGATAACAGTCTTTGGTATATTGGTGGCCATTGATCTCATATTTGCATGGTGGAGCATGCCCTTCCACTAGTCTACTGAACACCGGAGACTGCTACAACACGTTGATGTCATTGTGTGATCCCGCCATGCCAAAGAAAGAATGCCAAATCCACAGGTCATAATCTGCCACAGCTTCAAGCACCACACTGGAATATCAATGATGCCCTCTGTATATACCTTGCCAAGCAAACGGGCAGTTCTTCCATGCCCAGTGCATGCAATCGATGCTTTCAAGCATTCCAGGGAATCCTCTGGCAGCATTTTGTGCCATGATCCTTTGTAATATCCCAGGTTTAGAGGCTACAAAATGAGAGAACACCAAAGTGTGCATTGCATTCTTGCATAGAAAATCCGGGGAATTTTCGCGCTTTCAAATAAAACTTACCACAATAACTGAAGTTTCACTTGACTTGCTGGAATTGAAGTAGATCATCAAGTCAAGCGCTATAAACTTCACTGTGATCTTTGCTAAAACCCTGCTTTGGGTAGAGAGGATTTGATCTATGGGCTAGATCAAATAGAAGTAGGTTTACAACAAACAACACCTTAAGTAAGGATCAACTACAAGATCTTATAAAAGATCTCAACATGGAATTCCTTACAACAACACATTCTTTAAGAATCAAACCCTAACTTGTTAACACTTAAAAGTTATCAACTACCTTTGTGTGTAATTTGATTCACTTCTAAATTTATTAATAAATAAGGTAAATCATAGGGTCTAAAGTGTATAAAGGCCACACATTATTATTTAAATCATAACTTATTAAATATATGGTATATCATAAAACTAAATCCATTTACATTACAAATTATAGTTCAAACTATTTGAATAAAACTATCTATGAGTATTTTTAAACTCATATGATCATGCCTTGGTGAAATCAAACACCAACTATCCAAAATGGAGGAATAACCTTCAACCTTGACCTTTTGACCAATATTATAACATAAATCCAATCATGTATGATGTGGTGCACTATCCACAAGATATTTAGTAACATATGCCACTTGGCTATCCAAAGATAAATCATATGAGAGGATAAGGATCATGCCACATAGGATGAAAATATCTACATGACTTGCACTCCAAGCCTTGCCACCTCATGCTCAAAGGATTGCTATGGATGAGGGCATGACAACAAGCACCTTACTCATCAAACCAAAACAAGAATCACCCACCTATGTGTCATGATACTAGAGCTTGCCCAAGCCTATAAAAGGGAGCCACACCCTTCATCCATTTGATCATCTTGTAGCATGATACAAGGAAACAAACACATAGAGCTACTCCATGCATTAGTTAGGATCAAGATGAAGAAGCTAGGAGGTGGAGGCATACCACAAGATGCAGGTTTATCAGATTTCCAAAAGAACAAGCTACATGAGATACTAAGGTAGAATTTTTAGGCAAACCATATATTTAGAGGATCATATCATCATCTCTTAAGTAGGACCTTAGGCTATTCCAAGACATTTAGAAGTGAGAAAGATTATAGATGCTAACCATAGATATGTCTATCTTAGAGAATATTAGAGTAGTATTAATCTTACTTGTTCAAACCAACCTTTAACCTTGGATGTGAGAGCCATGTTCTACTAGTGAAACATAACCAAAGCTCATGCCCATATCATAATCTTAGTTGTGTATCACATGGGTGATCACCACTAAAATCCTAGACCACATCTGAATACCAATCCAAGTCTCACTTTGAATCATAAGTAGAACCCTGCCATGCCTCATGCCTATTTAATACTTCAAGTAGTGAAGTATTCCCAAAACCCTAAACCTTGTCATATGGAATCAATCCCACATAAAATTACATGTCCTAACTTGTGTATCATGTATCACAAGTAAAAGCCAAGCCATATATACTTAAGAACTAAATACCATTTGGTGAGTAGAGTGAACCAATATCCAATTCTATTTTGGCTCCCAAAGAAATTGCTTGGTGAACCAAATGAAATAGTATTTTATAAAATATAATCATCATATAAGTAGTTGAGTTAACCATGATGAGCATAGGATCTATCTCAGATAATTTGAGCTAGAAGTTGCTAAGCAAGATTAGTAATCATAGAGTTGATCCAAACCATTTTCTTAAACCATTGGAAACAATTCTTCACATAAAATCATGAACCAATCCATTCCCATTTCCATTTGTTAAACTCTATCCATAATTAAATTATATGTGAGTAATCACTATGGTTAAGCACTAGAACAATAGAATATGTTAACCATGCACATGTTCTTAATTTCAAAGCATTTTAACAGATTTGATTTTTAAAATTAAAAAGCAATTGAGATGAACCCTAAGTTCATATCTATTTTAAATTTTAAACACACCTCATAAGCACCTCAAGTTAATCATATATTTGTTACACCACAAAACTAGGCAGTAAGTAATAGTATTAAGTTATCTTGATACTCAAATAATTTAGAACCTGCAAAAAGAAACTGACTTCAAATTTGGACTCAATTAATAAAACACAAAATAGAAAATATAAATAGAAAATTTGAAATGAGAAAGAGAGGGAAACCTACCTGTTCAGGCCGCAGCAGCCCGAAGCCAACCCAGCAGCAGCCCATGTCAAAGCCCAGGAGCAGTCCAGCCCATGTCCAAATACCGTTTCGCTTGCTTTAAGAATCGTGCGCGGAGAAATGACTTCACCGTCGTCGTCTCCGAGCTCGACAGCGCGGCGGGGCCAGTAGGCCACGACCTCGTCGTCGATAAGCATGCCCGGACGTCGCCAGACATCTCAGAACCGCGTCCAATCTCTCTCGCATCCGAGCTTATCCGCGGAAGAGAAGATCTTTGCCAAACGGAAGCTTCCAAAGACCGCCACCTCCCGACCATGGCCATCGCCGTGTCGAGGCCACAGGGCTTCCCTTGGCCTATAAATAGGTGGAGGGCATCGCCGTGCACGCCTTGTTCGCCTCCGCCACTCCATTGCTTCTCAGACACTCTCTATCTCTCACGCCCATCTATTCTCTGTCACCGGAGTTGAAGACGAAGCCGACGGAGGCGGCCACCCCATCCTCCGGCACATGGTCCAGGAGGAGCGCCTGGACTCAAGGAGCATCTGGGAGGAGCCCAGCGTCCAGGGGAGCCGTGTGGAGGATCAATTTCCTCGTTCCCTTCTGCAGCACATCGCCGGGAAGTCTCCAATCGCCATTGTCTCCGTCGACCATCGCTGGAGCCGACCACGCCATCATGTCAGGGTGAGCATACGCCTCTATAGAGCTAGATCTCGCTTCCTAGAACCCTCTGAAGCCCTCGATCGATAGTTTGCCGGAGAGCACCACCGCGGGGCATGTTTTCCGACATGGTTCCGGTGATCCCCTTGCAAAACCATCACCACCACTAGCCTCAGCATGTCGAGGAGGTTCCGAAAACCCTAGTCGCGCGTCCCGGGAGGCCGTAAATCGGCGGCGCCGTATCCGTCTGGTCGCCGGCGTCAAGCCGCCGGCGAGATCTACGTGTCCACCGCCACCTCGGCTCTGTTGACTGGTCGTTGCCCACGTGGCAATTGACTCAGTCAACAGGCCCACCTGTCTGTCTTTGCAGCTAGATCTGAATCGGTACAAATAGCATTTTCTGTTTAATTTAAAAACCAGAAAATATCTGAAACTTTGCAGAAATAGATAAAATTCATTTTAACTCAGAAAAATATAAATAGTATATCAAAATGCTCACAAAAATAAACTCTATTCATATAAAATATAAAATAAAAATGTGTGTCAAAATAAAAATTCACTTATTTTTTTTAACCTTATTAATTATGCCATTTCATTTGTTTTAAAACAAAATTTGAAGTCAATAATTATTTAAGTTTCAAAAACAAATAATAGCTATTAAGTAACTAGATAAAATGTTAAGATTAGTTTTCTTTATCATAATTGCATCTACTTAAATATTAGTGATAATTCATAAACCATAATTTGCAAATTGTTATTTTCTATTTTTGTTTAAATGATAATAAATCAAGAAGATAATAAATGCTAATATTATTTTGGTAGCTCAAAACTTGTTTATTTAAACATATTTAGTTAAAAATTTAATTATTTTAAAACTTAATAACCACTATTAAACCCTAGCTTTTAATTAAACCTAAATAGGAATTACCATACTTATTAATTCTTGTGAAAATTAATAAAATGCTAAAACCATTAGTAATTTTGTTTCAAAGTAATTAGTGACCACATATCTATTGTCAATTATCATTTTAAGAGTTGTACCATAATTTAGAAACCCTAGTTCTAATGTAAGTAAGACCTTGAACCCATTATTTTATGTGTTCATCATAAATTGTTTCAATTCTAAAACCCTAGGGGTTTAGCCCATGTGATCATATAAGCTTCACCTATACCTATAAAACCCTAGTAAGAAACAAATGAATACATGCTTATGATCCACTAACATAAAACCAAGTCACATGAGATTATCATTACATGTCTCCAATCTTAATTAAACCTATATGATTCACTAGTGCCACCTAGATGAAAACCCTAGCTTGTTAATTGGATTAGTGCCATTAATCACCACTCCTATATACCACACCATTAGGATCAACTTCAACCATCAAACTCTAGTAGAACCATGATGATCAACCCTAATACCAACCTTGTGTAGTAATTCACATTACATGCTCCTATCCAAATAAACCCTACTTGGGGATAATAAACCACCTAGTTTAGAAGCCATTAGTGATCACTTAATGAAGCATATGTGACACCATAGTAAACCCTAATGACTAACTGATGAAACCACTTTGATAACCATCCCTTGATAGAATACCTATTATCAACCATGGTGATAAACGTACAAATACTTGCTACATATAAAACCATTCTACTTAAGAACCAATTAGTACCTATTAGTAAACTAAAATGAATCCAATAGTAAACCTTAGAAAGCCATAGCTCCTATGTCTAGTAGTTCTTATTCTTATTTAACCTGTTCTTCGAAAGTTATTCTTTTGAAGTACAAATGTCAATCAAACCTTAGAAGCCCTAATCCTTCTTTGAAATACTCATTATTTCTTAAACAACATGTTCTTCAAAAGTTATTCTTTTGAAGTATAGTATAAGTAATCATCAACCATGTTCTGTAGAACTTAAAATTAACAACTGTTCTTTGCATATTATTCCACCACTATTCTTTATGTGTATGATTGTTATGATGTCTTATATCACTTAATTATGATGCTAATATAACCAAACCCTAATAAGAACCTTGTTTGAGAATCATCCTAAAAGTGCAACTCCCCCTAAAGAAATCTTTACAACTCACATATCCTAAAGCATCGAGGTTAGGTTACGCTCGGGACGATTGCATCTCATACTATGCATTATAGCATCTTTGTCAGTTCTTTAAACATTGTCCTTACCGGACAATGATGGTATTTCAGCATTTGGAGTTCTCACGTATCGAAGCTTTTGCCTGCATAATCTTGCAGTCAAGAAAGGCAAGTTCATCGCTTGCTCATGTCATTTGATTATTTTTATCAAACTATATGCAAAGTACTATACTTATCACTCATGCATTGAAAAGCAAAATGTTATTTTCCAATTATGAATATGACTATGTGGTGGGCAATGGAACCATGGTATGTGTTTATTGGTGGAGGTTCCATTGCACGGGTACTATTCATCTAGGACTAAGTACCAATGTCGTCCAGTGATTCTAGCGCCGTACAAATCGCGTTAACCATAAGATCTATAATGGCTCTGGGGAAGCCAGCTGTATCTTTTCCCTCCTGCACGCCAATGGACTTGATAGAGCCTGGCGGGGTGTTGGAGATAACACTGCCGTAGGTTGGGAAATCCTTTAAAATCCCCATCCGGACGTATGGATGAGAGGCTCTACCGTCTATGAAGGATTGTCCATAGTACACCGGGGGTAAAGCCGTATGAACGGGAGATGTCTACCGGGGGTGTACGGATGGACAAAAGGGTGGGTTTGCAGGGTCGCGGAGAAGGCAGTGATTGGCTTGGTTCTTATACCGGGCCTCACACCAAAGGAAGTGTGGACGAGGATATACTCTCGGCCGGCAACAAGGATAAGTTCTCTTATGGGGTAAAGTAACGCACCTCTGCAGAGGGTATCAAAATTGTGACTGTCACTCCCTGTTCTGGGAAGGGAACTGCGAACGCGGCAGGAAAGGAACTCCATGAAGTTCTAGTCAACCTGTGAAGACTGACGGGCATAGTTTTCAGAATAAAATCAACCTTTTGAAGAAATGTTTACGAAAACTTGCATTCGCCTATGACTTTCTGGTCTGTGGCTATAGCTAGTGCATGATACACCTATTTCCTAATATGAACTTGTTGAGTACGCTTGTACTCATCCCACTCTTAAATCCCCTGCTTAGCTATGGAGGCACCGAAGGAGAAACTACCGTGGAACTCGGAGACAAAGGAGACAACTGCAACAAGACGAAGAATCCAATCAAAGAAGTCAATGGAGTCAACTTCTGCATCAGTTAGAGTGGAAACTTGGACTAGTATTAGAAGGGAACATTTCCCTAATCCTAGCACCTAAGTAGCTAGATATCTATAGCAAGCCAAGTAGCTCTTAAGTTTGAGTTAGCAATAAGTTAGATTACGAGTCGTTCTTCTGGAGCTTTATTTGAAGTTTTACCTCACTGTAAAGTAGGAGGCTGTGTTGATCTTCTGTAAACAGTTTGTGTATCCTTCTATAGACATACCTTGGACTCGCATATGTTTCTGTTGTACCACTCTGAGGGATGTAATATGAGTGGAACGGTGTTTCACTTGTGTTATGTCAACGACTTGTGTACTACACCATGCAGTGGTACGCTGGGTCACCACAGCTGGTATCAGAGCAAATGCTTTGACCCTAGGATTAAAACCCTTTAAAGGAGACCTATAGGTTTGGTAGTGTCTATAGGAAGTGTCTTAGCTTAGTTCACCATGCTAAACCAAATATTCTTTTGACTTGAGATGGGTATTCACTTGAGAATAATCCTGACACACTTGAGTCAATTTTCTTATCTATCCTTCTTAAGTAAAGTTAGTTAGTTATCTTGCTTCATTATTCCCAAATAACTAGAACACCATTGGAGCTTAAGATAATGGGTGGTAGTAGACCACAGTTGGTATACAATACATGGTAGTCCAAAGAGAGGATACAACCATAAGGAAGATATCCTATTGGAAGAAGTATACCAATGCAAGTTATGGCTAAGCAAGAGTCGTTTAAAATGTCAAATGACTTATGTTAAGTAATGAAGATAAGTTATATAAGGTAGTAAATACCTATGATGAGTCAATCATGGGAGGTAAGGAAGAGTGATAGGAGTTATATAAGTCTACTTTTCATGGTAGAGTTGGAAATCATATATGATTCACTTGAGAGTCATGATGTGATGCAGTAGACCATCATTGTCGTCGTGGCGAACGAGCAGATGCCATAGGATGGCTTAGATTGGGGCCGAATGGACGCTAGAGGATTCGGGGGAGGGTTTGCGACTAGATGGGATGAACTTCCGGATGCTTTCTCAAGAACACAACCAAAGGCCGGTATGCAAGAAGAGAGACAAGAGGAAGAACTCTTTACTAGATCGCTAGCTTCATTGATCTCAACATGGTTACAAGTGCTTGAATACAAGTTCTCTCGTCTAATCTCCTCTGGGGACACACGCGCCTGTATGAGGCAGTACCCCCTCTCCTTATATAGGGGAGAGGGTGGCTTACAGAACAAGGAACCTAATGGCATCTTTGACTGGACAAACTACTTTACAAAGCTACTTTAATCACAGATGACGCCGGAGTCTTCTTTAATCAGGGACGCCGACGTCCTCCGGCTTCTTTCAGCGTCATCTCTCTCTTTGGCGCCAGGGCTCTGATTAAAGCCGCTTTGCTTAGCTCATCCTTGTCTTCTTGCTCTGAAGAGAATCTTTGACCAGTCCTGCCGACAGGCTCTTCTCTCCGGTATCTTCTTTACCGGGTTCCGGCATACCCCTTGGGGATGCCGGCTTACCTTCACTTAGCCCAAACTCTTATCTTTGCTTTCCAGTAAGAATATTAAACCGGTATCTCGATGGCTCAAACCATCCGGTTTGGCATGCCTTTGGCATACCGGGGGTTATTCCCCCAACATTAGTCCCCGAAGCTGGTATAGTCTGGCGGATTCTATCCTACAGACCATGCCAGGTTTTCATGTTTTTAGGATACCGGTTTAATCTCTCCGGCTTTGAGCTTGGATCCGGCATCTTTACCCTTATTTGTCTTTTCTCTCTTTGCAAGGCATCTCCCGGCATCTCTTTTCTCTGGTTTCATTCGCATTTACTCTTTCCTCGGCGAAGTCGAGAATATTTTGGGCCCCGCGCCTGTCAGTGACATGCGCACTGTTAACTGTCGTGCCAGTGTCAGTTGTCACTTCGCTTCGACTCCTGCGCGCTCATTAAATGCACCACTGCGGATCCCACTAGCCACTTTGGATCCTGTGTGTGCCCCCGTGTGGCTTCCCATTTTCTCGCGTGTACTTCCTCGCCACGTGGCGGCCCGTGGTGCGAACCGTCGCGGGCCGCGAGGCGAACCGCCGCGGCCCGGCGGTTTTTGGCCCACCTCCTCTTTTCTTTATAAGGACAACTGCCCTTTCTTCTTCCTCTTCTCGCATTCCCCAACCTTCGCGCACAGTGCTCCTCGCCTCTGCGCCTTCGCCGCTCTTCGTCCGCCGTCGTTTGCTCGAGCTCCATCGCCCGGCGAACTCACGCCGCGTTCCCGCCGGACCTCATCGTGCGGAAATCTTCTGCAGCACCTTCGTCGCGCCCGCTGCATTCTTGCTACTTCGTGTCTTTCTTCGCCTCGCCGTCGACGGTGCTCGTCGGCGACTGTAGGTCCGCTCCTTCACCGGCGAACGTCTTCCCCTGCGACTGCGCTGCTCACGGTTAGTGCCAATCTCACTTTGCTTGCCATCTGCTTGCTTTCTAGATCTTGGGTCGATGGTGTTCTTATTTCCTCTTTTTCTTTGATTTTCTTCTTACTCGTAGATCTTCGCGCGGGGTTCAACTGTGGGATTTCTGTTTTTTCGCCTCCAAACCAATGTCTGGCGAGGAATCTTCCTCTGCTTCTTCTTCTTCCCTCTCCGTTAACCGGCGTAGACAATCTCCCAGCGAATCTACGGCTTCGGATCCGATGGATACCGATTCCGGCAGCCAGCAGGGATCCGGCAGCTGCCAAGAGTCCGGTGGCCATCTAGAATCCGGTAGCTCTAGCCAAGCATCTGGCAGCCACCTAGAAACGAGTAGCTCTGGCGAATCATCCGGTGGAGAGCCCTCCCCCATCACTCGTGGAGCCTGGATGGGCTCCAATGTTACTGAATATGAGATCTATTGGTTATACCGGTCCCGCAGGATTCCGGAAGGAGTAACCTGCCGGCTTCCCGGTGACGAAATCGTACCGGAGCCCCAGCCCGGTGAATATGTTGCTTTTCTTGCTCATTTTGAGCATGGCTTCGGCCTTCCTGCCTCTCCTTTTTTCCGGGAGTTCTTAGATTTCTATAAACTCCAACCTCACCACCTTCCTGGCAATGCCATCTTTTACCTTTCCTGCTACGCCACCTTCATGGAGGCCTACATCGGCATTCGTCCCACTCGTGAGACGTTTGCCCGCTTCTTTGCTCTGCGGATTAATTCCGTTCAGGGCAAGGAGATTCCTAAACCCAAGCCGCCAGTGGAGTGCGGGTCTTGCATCGTCGGCTCCCGCCAAGGGAGCACTTTCTTTAAGTTCAGCGGCCTTGAGTCCTGCCGCGCTTGGCAAGGAACTTTCTTCTACGTGAAGAACAATGGCCGCGCAGATCTCATTGATCTTCCGCCGTTCCAAGTGGGGCCTCCCAGTAGAGCCAATTGGAGCTATAACCCGAAGACGGATCATGCCGAAACCAACCGGGTGGTACGCTTCATGGCCTCTTTGAAGAAGGAGACCAACATCTGCTCGGATGATATCATCCGCACCTTTATTTCGCGCCGGGTGCTTCCTTTGAAGCGCCGGGTGCATAGGATGAGCGAGATGTATGGTCCCGGCGATCCCACCAAGATCACAAGCCGTCCCCTTAGCAAGAAGGACGTCGTTCGCAAGGCTAAGCAGATCTGCCAAACTGCTATGCCATTTGACTGGGAATGGGGCCTCCTTCCCCTCAGCACTACTAACCCTCCGACCCAAGAAGTAAGAGATTACGCAATTAGGGTCGGTTTTGCCGGTAACTTTTTGCTCTTGTTAACCCTCTTTTTTCGTGTTTCAGGCCAAGGACCGCTTCCCCCTCATTGAAGCAGAGCGGCGAGGCCCTTGCCGAAAATGCGCCCTTGACTCCGTCGACCCGGATCCCTACATTTTTTGGAAAGATCTGAAGATGGGCAAGACTCCGGCTGCGCGCCTTGGCCGGTCTCCACCGAAGCCAACCGGTTCTTCGGATGATCTGACCATGCTTGAGGTATTTTTTCTTTTCCGGTCTCTTCTTCTTCTTTCATTGTTGCTTTCTTGCGAATCGCTTCTTAGCCATATTCAACTCATAGATCCATGAGCGCGTGCCGCCCCTGCGCGCCGAGGCCGGCTCCGAGTTTGTGGACAAACTCATGGCCCAGGGCCAAAAGAACAAGCAGCCGGCATCTGGTGCCGGTTCCAGCCAGGCCCCTCCCTCCAAGCGCTTCCGGACTGAGCCCTTGGGGGAGAAGGAAGTGGGCGTGCGCCGCTATGGGCGCAAACAGATGCCGACCGCTTCCGGGTAAGTTTTTCATTTTCTTGCTTGCCTCTTTTTGCCAAGTTCTTTTTCCGGTTGCTTTTCTCCAACTATCTTTCTTTCTTTCTCTCAGCCCCGCGCTCAAGCTTGGCTCAAGGCCAGCGGGCTCTGAAGGTTCCGCAAGGACCTCAACCCCTCCTCCTCGCTCAAGCCCGGCACCATCTGGTGCCGGCAACACCTCTGCCTCCCTTTCGGGGGGCACAACAAGTTCGGGGCGTGCGGCCCCTTCATCATCAGATCACCGCACGGAGGAGGATCTTTCCTCGCTCCCAGAGAAACAGGATACCGGCGCCAGCAACATCGGCGCCGAGGAAAGAGCTGCCGGGCGGGCGGAGCCTTCGGCTCCTCCCGTCCTTGAAAAGAAGACAACTTCCGCGCCGGAATCTTCCGCGCCGGAAAGTTCCAACCCGGGTGATGCGCCCAGCGCTCCCCCTTCTCCACGAACCATTCTGATGCCACCGCCAGATGCTCCTCGCACCAAGCCCTCCAGGGCTGCACCAACTGCGCCGCCGCCCAAGATCTCCAAGCTCATCAAGGGGAAGGCGACGGCCTCCAGCGCCCCTTCCGGCGGTCAGCAGCCCCTGGTGCTGCACGTCTCGAAGGCCGCCAGGGATACCGCCACGAAGTCCACCGGCCTTCTTGGCCGTATCACAGAGTTCCAGCGCAGGGGCCGGGACCTGGGGCATCTTCTGCCCTACGCCCAGAAGTGGAACACCGCAGACATGACTCCGGCGACCCGCGGTTTGGGCAAGGACAGGCTGCCGGCACCTGACCCTGTTGGGGACCAGTCTTCCGAGGAGCACTTCATGCGGCTTCGCAGCGCCGTGAAGGAGCTCGACAGCGTGTGGTACGATGCCACGAACAACTTGATGGTACGCTTTACTAACTCTTTTCAACTTTTACCAGTTTCCTTGCTTCCGGATTTTTTACCTTTTCTTTAGTTTCATGCCGGTTTCTCTCTTGTCTATCTTCCCAGTCCCCGAGTTTTGTGGTGAGAGCGCAGCTTTTAGCACAAAACTTTAACTTAAAAACTTAGTGTGAAACCGGCACTGCCAGTCCCCTAGTTTTGGGTTAAGAACTTTGTTCTTAGCGCAAAACTTAGCTAAAAACGCGCGAAACTAGCACTGCCAGTCCCCGAGTTTTGGGTTAAGAACTTTGTTCTTAGCGCAAAACTTAGCTTAAAACGCGCGAAACTAGCACTGCCAGTCCCCGAGTTTCGGGTTAAGAACCTTGTTCTTAGCGCAAAACTTAGCTTAAAACGCGCGAAACCAGCACTGCCAGTCCCCGAGTTTCGGGTTAAGAACCTTGTTCTTAGCGCAAAACTTAACTAACCTCTTTTTCTTGAACAGCTCACGGCTGACGCTCGGAAGGCCCTCTTTGAGGAGCTCCTATGGGAACACCGGGACCTCGCTGAGGCACATGACAAGTGCCAAGGTAATTTTTTGTACCACCGGCATCTTTTTACCGGAAACCTTTTCTCCTTCTAACATTTATAACTTTGCTTAACAGTGATCCTGGAAGCTTCCATTGAGGCTCTCAAGGAGCAGCTCACTGCCGCCCAACGTATAATTTTTTCCTTTCTCCTGTTAACTTGGTTTTCTTTTCATTTTAACCAGCACAATCTTGTTAACACCTTCTTTTCCGGGTTGCAGGGGAGAAGGGCCAGCTCATCCGGCGGCATCAGGAGGAGCTGAGCGCCCAGAAGACCAGCTACCAGGAGCTCAAGTCTCAGCTCATCCAGCTGGGGCTTGATCATGCTAAGGCCCTCAAAGCTGCCGAAACTGATGCAGCGGCCAAGATGAACGAAGCTCTTGAAGATGCCGGCAACGCCAACTCGGTGTTGCTAGCTGAGCTGGAGGAGCTGGCCAAAGCCCAGAAGGCTGCCGAGGAGAAAGCTGCGCGGCTGGAGGAGGAGCAGAAGGAGTGCAACAGGCTGGTGTTGCAAACCGACACACTTGCCTATCGTAAGTACTTTCCCTTTGCGCTTTCTGACTGCTGCCCGCAAGCCTTTTTTCTTCCGATCGCATTTTCTTCTCGCTATCTTTCCTTCCGGTTGCATTTTCTTCCGGATTCCCTTCCTTAGCCTTTTTCTTTCCTTGCACAGGCCTCTTCCCGGATTCCCAGAAGTATGCTGTTAAGAAGGTTGACGAGCGCCATACTGCCCAGGGCCAAGCGAATCTTGCCGTGCCATGGACCCCCTATGACCATCTGGTCGCGCTGAATGCGCGGGTGTCTCATATGCGCGCCATAGATCGCAACTTATCTGACATTCCTGATGTAGCTACCCAGCTCTTCAGGACTTTATGGCCTGGCGAGGAGGTGCCGGATACTTTCTCACTCATCAGCGACCGTCTCAAGGGCGCCGGCAAGAGGATCCGTGAGTGGCAGTGCTCTGCTGCCCGCGCCGGAGCAGACTCTGCCCTCCGCGTTGCTTGCTCCTGGTACCCGGAGCTGAACCTGGATGCCCTCACCGGAGTGCGCGAAGATGCGGAAACCGATTTGGACCCGATTCTCACCGCTAAGCGGCAGGATCGCGCGTACCACATCGCGGAGTACGCCGATGTGCGCACCTTCATCCCTCCCCCTCCTGACGTCCAAGACTATCTTGACGAGGAGGAGGATGAAGCCGAGGAGGAGCCTCTGGGCGACGCTGGTGCTGGCGATGCCCCTCCTGAAGCCCCTGCTGCCTGATTATCTACCTGTCTGAAGATTTACCTGTGTCATGCTGTTTGGTCCTGCGTGTCTCAAAACAATGTTCTGTTAAATTCTGCCCCGGTATGCCGGGGCTTATGATGTAAAACTTTAAGTCTTCTTTTGGTTGCCGCACAACATTTTATGCCGGTAAGTTATACCGGTAGATAATTATCTTAAGTTTGCCTTAGCATATTTGCTTCTGGTTTTGCTTTTATCCTGTACTGCAAGGATTTCCAAATTGTTTCCGCATCCAATTTGATGCACATTTGGTTCTTTTGCCTTGGCTCTGCCTGCCTTCTCTGGGCGTTCTTTGGCGTATGAGCACAAGGTTCTTTCACCAAACAAGCATTTTCTTGAACTTAGAAATAACTTCGAAATTTTGCAAAAAACCGGTTTAACCGGGGTTAGTTAAATTTTTCGGATTGTTCTTTCCTGCTCTCCCTCTTCGCAGTTCATGTGCTTATCCCCTACCAGTTTATCTTGCTTGCCATGAAGCCGGGTTGCGGACAGCAGCAGAGTCGAAGACTCCGGTAGGGTTTAGCACACTACTAAACCGGAAAGAAAAAACGTTCAATAAGCAACCGGTAAACTGAAAAAATAAACAAGTTACATGCAACTTAGGTTGGGGTAGTCCCCAAGATTCATTCAAGGTTCCGACATCTTTTATTCATAGCAATTAAGGTACAAAAAGGAACTTCTTACACCACAACTTCAAGAGTAGAAAGGACGCAACAGAGCTACGTTCCATGGACGCTTGCTCTCCTCTCCTGACCTGTCCGCCTTTCCTTTTTTCCACTCCTGTGCATCGATCAAGTAGTATGCATCATTGTGAAGCACTTTGCTTACAATGAAGTGACCTTCCCATGGTGGCAAGAGCTTATGCCGGCCTTCAGTGCGCTGCACTAGGCGTAGCACCAGGTCTCCTTCCCGGAAAACTCTCGGGTTAACCTTCCGGCTATGATAGCATCTGAGGTTTTGCTGGTAAATGGCTGTTCTTGCCAAAGCCAACTCTCTTGCTTCTTCTAGCAAGTCCACATCATTTTCTCTAGCCTCTTTGACCTCTTGCTCAGTATAGAGCTGTACCCTTGGTGAATCGTGAATGATGTCGGTTGGTATGACCGCTTCTGCTCCATAAACCATGAAGAATGGAGTGTATCCGGTAGACCGGTTTGGAGTTGTTCTTATACTCCACAGTACTGATGGTAGCTCATCGAGCCAACGTCCCGGTGACTTTTCCACCGCATCAATGAGTCTTGGTTTGATACCGGAAAGTACCAAAGCATTCATTCTTTCCACTTGGCCATTGCCTTGTGGGTGTGCCACTGAGCACAAATCCAACCGGATGTTGTTGTCCTCACAAAATCTTTTGAACTCACCTTGAGCAAAGTTGGTTCCATTGTCAGTGATGATGCTGTGCGGGTATCCATACCGCAAAATGACATCTTTTAAGAACTTCACCGCTGTATGTCCATCACACTTTGCGATAGGTTTCACTTCTAGCCATTTGGTGAATTTATCCACCATAACCAAGATATGAGTCATGCTGCTCCTTGCAGTTTTGAATGGGCCAACCATATCGAGGCACCAAACGGCAAACGGCCATGTTAATGGTATTGTTTTTAAACCGGACGCTGGGGTATGATTTTGCTTGGCGTACCTCTGGCACCCGTTGCATTTTCTTACTAAATCCTCAGCGTTTTCCAAAGCAGTGGGCCAATAAAACCCATGCCGGAATACTTTCGCTACCAGCGCCCTTGATGAAGCATGATGCCCACATTCTCCTTGGTGAATCTCCTCAAGCATTTCTTTCCCTTCTTCCGGTTCCACACATCTTTGAAGGACACCGGTAACACTTCTCTTGTACACCTCACCATTGATGAATGTATATGCTTTAGACCTTCTTTGGATTCTCCTTGATTCATTTTCGTCATCCGGCAAGATGCCGTTGATCAGGAATTCCTTAATAGGTTTAACCCATGACGGTGTCTCTCGAACCAAAAACACCGGTGCATCTATCTCCATGCTATCTACCAGCATTGTTTCTTCCGGTATGGGTACAGTAGTCCCCGAGCTTGCCGGAGCAGTCCCCGGGTTTCCTTCATCGATATCCATGGGTACTACATGCGATTCCGGGACAAAAATTGATTCCGATTCCGGGCTTGGTTTGATCGATGGTACTCTTAAGTGAGCTAAAGCTATTCCGGGAGGAATTTCTTGCCTGGATGAGCCCAGCTTGGACAAAGCATCCGCGGCTTCATTTTCTGCGCGCGGCACATGGTGAAACTCACACCCTTCGAAGAATCCGGCAATCTTTTGCACGTGAAACCGGTATGAGGCCATGTTAGCATCTTTTGCATCCCAATCCCCGGAACACTGCTGTACCACAAGATCTGAATCTCCGTAGCAAATGATCCGGTGCGCACCGATTTCTTTTGCGACCTTAAGCCCGTGGATCAAAGCTTCATATTCAGCGACATTATTCGATGCCCTGAAATGTACTTGCAAAACATACCGGAGGTGATCTCCTTTTGGTGAGGTGAGCACCACACCGGCACCTAGACCCTCTTTGAGTTTGGATCCATCAAAGTGCATTTTCCAGTATTCTATCCTCTGATCTGGCGGTTTGTATTGCATCTCCGCCCAATCGACGAGGAAATCAGCCAAAGCCTGTGATTTTATGGCGTCCCTTCTTTAAATGCTTATTTGGTACATATGGTGATATCTGGATTGCCCATTTTGCAATCCTTCCGCTAGCATCCTTGTTGCACATGATATCGGAGATTGGTGCTTCACTCACCACCTTCATAGGATGTTCTTCAAAGTAGTGCTTGAGTTTTGTGGCGGCCATGTACACGCCATAAGTCATCTTTTGGAAGTGAGGGTAGTTTTGTTTTGAGAGGGAGAGCACCTCGCTCAGGTAGTATACCGGCCTCTGGACGGTTTTTCCTTCCTCTTCTCTTTCAACCACAACCACTACACTCACAACCCGGTTTGTTGCTGCTATATATAATAGCATAGGCTCTCTTTCTAGAGGTGAAGCCAGTATAGGTGCTGTGGCCAGCATTGTTTTCAGTTCTTTAAACGCTGCATCTGCCTGAGGGGTCCAGACGAATGTGTCAGATTTTTTCATTAGAGCATATAACGGCAAGGCTTTCTCTCCTAGCCTGCTTATGAACCGGCTTAGCGATGCCAAGCTTCCGGTAAATTTTTGCACATCTTTTAGCTCTCGTGGGATAGTCATTCTTTCTATTGCCCGGATTTTTACCGGATTGACTTCAATGCCCCTGCTTGAGACAAGGAAACCGAGCAGCTTGCCGGCAGGGACACCGAAAGTGCATTTTTCCGGATTAAGCTTCATCCGGAACCGTCGTAGGTTATCGAATGTTTGCCGGATGTCATCGATTAAGGTGTTCATTACCTTAGTTTTTATCACAATATCGTCTACATAGACTTGCACATTCTTTCCGATTTGATCAAACAAGCATTTTTGCATACAGCGCTGGTACGTTGCACCAGCGTTGCGCAAACCAAAGGGCATAGTGACATAGCAATAAGCCCCGTGCGGGGTTTTTCCACGATGCTAACAGATGCAGAGGTACTTTTGCCGGCAAGAATTTCTTTGCGCAAATCCTGATCTAGGTTGCGAGCTTTTAGCTGGTTCTCCGGTATCCTAGCAGCATGCGCGCTAACAGAAGCAAAGCCATGGGCAGCGTTATACTCACGTAGGGTTAGGTTTAGCTCGCGCTGCGCCCGGACGATGTCCTTGCCGCTCTCGAGCACCTTCTGGCGCTGCGCCTCCAGCTCCGCCTGAGCCACTGCCGGGTCGATGTTCTGCGCGATGGGGGTGGCGAGGACGTTCATCGCCGCTTGGAGCGGTGTTTCCGGTGGTGCGAATGACGCTCCCGCTGCGCCTGCGTCGCGCTCCAGCGGTGGCTTGGCCGCGCGGGTCGAAACCGCACGACCAGCACCTTCACCCGCAGCTTCTTTTCCTGCACCAACCACGCCGGTCATCATTAGCTCGACGCTGCCGGCGGCGCGGCCAGCACAGAGCCATCTTGGTGGGTCCGGTGCCACCAGCACCGGCGAGAGGCGCTGGCGCACAGGGACGGTGCCAAAGTAGACGCGGTGGCTACCAAACTCGATGATGCGGCCGTTCTTGGGGAAGATGCCGCCGTTGGCGAAGCAGCCCGCGTTGTCGTTGATGAAATCCATGGCGTAGATGCGCTGCACGAGCGCGGACACCGTACGCTCGCCGGAGATCTCGAGGATGCCCGCCCGAATGTGAACCCCTTCAAGCGCCACTTCATGCCCCACGGTGGGCGCCAACTATCGTCGTGGCGAACGAGCAGATGCCATAGGATGGCTTAGATTGGGGCCGAATGGACGCTAGAGGATTCGGGGGAGGGTTTGCGACTAGATGGGATGAACTTCCGGATGCTTTCCTCAAGAACACAACCAAAGGCCGGTATGCAAGAAGAGAGACAAGAGGAAGAACTCTTTACTAGATCGCTAGCTTCATTGATCTCAACATGGTTACAAGTGCTTGAATACAAGTTCTCTCGTCTAATCTCCTCTGGGGACACACGCGCCTGTATGAGGCAGTACCCCCTCTCCTTATATAGGGGAGAGGGTGGCTTACAGAACAAGAAACCCTAATGGCATCTTTGACTGGACAAACTACTTTACAAAGCTACTTTAATCACAGATGACGCCGGAGTCTTCTTTAATCAGGGACGCCGACGTCCTCCGGCTTCTTTCAGCGTCATCTCTCTCTTTGGCGCCAGGGCTCTGATTAAAGCCGCTTTGCTTAGCTCATCCTTGTCTTCTTGCTCTGAAGAGAATCTTTGACCAGTCCTGCCGACAGGCTCTTCTCTCCGGTATCTTCTTTACCGGGTTCCGGCATACCCCTTGGGGATGCCGGCTTACCTTCACTTAGCCCAAACTCTTATCTTTGCTTTCCGGTAAGAATATTAAACCGGTATCTCGATGGCTCAAACCATCCGGTTTGGCATGCCTTTGGCATACCGGGGGTTATTCCCCCAACAATCATAAGTACGATAACAAAAGGATGATAAGGAGTAGGATTTAGGGAATAGTTCAAAAAAAAAACTTAGGCCTTAAAATCCTGGAAACTGTGTCAAGTATGCTCGAACCATAAATGATAGTCGGAAGAAGGCTTTATTAGAGCATTGCTTATAGAGAAAGTTGGAGTTATTGGTGGTAAACTTTAACAATCAGGTGTTGAGAGTAGCCATGTTATGGTCTCAAGAGATCATGTGAGGTTAGTTTTCAATTAAATGGAAAGTAAGTTAGTACTTTCCAAGGAAAATAGGTCAACCACAACTATTCTGGACTAATTTGCTCAAGTTTATTTGATTGCAAGTGAGCAATCGAGGTAAATATTGAGGCAAATAGTAGAAATCCCTATATATGTGCTAAGTATCACAACCAAAACCTATCTTATGTGGTGTTATATACTACACATCTGAGCCTGATGTTTAGGGATGTTTTACCCAACTATTATATTCAGGCATATAAGGGTGTGTATTATAAGCACAAAGCTGGATTTTCTTGGATTTTATTGGATTTTCATTGATTGACTAGATCCATACATGAAGTTTGACTTTGATATGCAAATGCATGTTGCAATATCAAGCTCTTACTTGATGTTATAGATCTAGAGGGTAAAGGTATTCGTGTGAGGAAGTGACGAATTCTGAAGATTTTGAAGACAAGATGAAGGTGCACTAGAAGAAGGAAGTAAAGTTGTGAGAAGCAATCACAACAATCTGAAGGAAAGACCAATCAAAATTCACTTTTATCCTTAATTAAGGAGTACTTCAATATGGAAGTACTATGAAAGTGAGAAAAATAGTGAATATGGAGCAGTAGAAGTGGAGCCATATCCATTATGGAAGAAGGAAGTGCAAGTGAAGTCACTTATGATACTATCTTCATAGTGTCAACAAGTGGTTTTCTTGCAAAACAAACCCTATAAGAAGGAGAATGGACAAGTAAAGTCGCAGCTGGCATAATAAGACCGCATCTGATATAGAATAGTCATGATGAGGAAGTATTAAAAGTGAGGTATATCTTAATTAAAACCATAAAAGTATCCGCATCTGGTAGGTAGATGTTGACTACAACCATAACATAGCCACAGCTGGTATACAATAAGAAACATCTGGTGCTAGATAGTTTCCAGATGGCATCCAATAGTCCGCAGCTTGATCATTCTTTCACTCAAAAAAGAAAGAAAGAGGGATTCCGTAGCTGGTATTCCGTAGGTGGTAAACATTTAGTAGGAGGATTCACATTGGATATTCACAATTATGTGGATACACCGCAAAGAATTCTTCGTGAGACCTAGAAACACACCACCAATAAGCCAGACCAAAACTAATTTTCAAACCTTGGAGTTTAATGATTAGAAGAAAAGGAGCTTGAAGATCATTAGTAAACTCCAAGGGGGAGAGGAAGGCTGAAGGAGAAGTAGTAAAATATGACTTGGAGTATGATAGACGAAGAAAAATGTCTGATCTGCGAGGAAGTACAATCTTATTTTCATAAGGTTGTTGGGAAGTACCCATACAAAAGTACTCTCTGGAGGATGTCAGACCTGAAGCCGAGGTTTATATCTCGAGGAAGTAAGGGTTAGACCCTAACTTGAGTGGGTAATTAATAATTACTCGGAAGTAGAAGAGGTCAAGTAAGTCTAAGGGCCACTTCTTTTGAGCTTGTGCTTATGCATAAGCCAGCTTATGGGTTTCGGTGGGGAGAAACTGTGGTGGGGAGAAGCTTCTAGAAACTGCTCCTCCTATTCTTTTGGGCTTCTGAAATTTTGGCTTATTTACATGTTAAGTTATGAAAAGTCCAAAACACCCTTAAACACAAAATTTATCAATGTCAATACATACTATCATTAGTAACATGCAATAAATTCGTGCGTACGAAGGACACACAGATTTGGGGCCAAAAAATCCATACGTGTATCCATTTTAACCATTCAACATGCGTGCATGTGTATTCAAGCTAGACTAGCATCCATCCATTGAACATGCACGCATCGATGCATGTGCTGTGCATGCAAGCTACACGAGCCTCACATACGCAGGTGCAGAGGAGCTCGGTGGCCAGCTGCACAGCCCAGCGGCCGCTGCACGATACGGCAGAGTGCGATGCGGGGCAAGGCGTTATCCTCTGCAGTGGCATTCTTGCTGTAAATAGAGATGCAGATAGGGGTAGATCTACAGAACGATTCAGTTTAGAACGGGGAAGCTCGGGAAGCTGCCAGAAACTGCTCGGTAGGAGATTCTCAGTTTACAAGTGACTCGGGCTTCTCGGTGGGGGGAAGCTGTCCAGAAACTGATCCATTCTTTTGGGCTTGAGCTTCGTTGGACCTAGAAGCTGAGGTAGAAGCCCAAAAGAAGTGGCCCTAAGATAATGAAGTTGGATGAAGAAGATGTCGGAGGACAATCAAAGCTTAAGAAGGCTTAAGACCGAAGGAGTTTGACCATACCAAAACATAAGCCTATTAGAAAGATTCCTTTCATGGAACCTAAAGAAACCAAAAGATGGATAATTAGCATAAACTAGAAGCCATGATTGGATGGACTAATGAGTCTAATTCATTCGTTGGAATAAACCTCAAGACCATGCCTATTGTAAATACCTTACTAAGTACCATTACTTTCGTTATGGTAGTAAGGGAAAACAATACCCTACCTTAAATAAATCTTTTAGAATTAAGGTTTGGGCACTGCAGCTGGTACACCGTAGTGCTATATTACACCATAGATGGTAGAACCAAGTTTTTGGGTACCCAGATAGGAAGCTATCACCACAACCATTAGTAAAGCCCATTAGCATAAGAAGTTGTCCTAATCCAAGGATCTTTGAAGAATAAGACTAGAAGTTTAGAATGTTAGAAGAAATCCTAGAATTAAAGGAAGTATCAGTGCCAGACATTAGAGGACTCCAGAAAGGACCTGGATAAGGGATATATCCAATTATATCTAATGAGATCACCATGGAGTTTGAAAGGATTGTGATCTGTTCAAGTCAGTTCTACATTCTGAAACATGAGAGCGTTCGAACTTCGGGACGAAGTTCAGTTTAAGGGGGAGAGGCTGTAATATCCCAGGTTTAGAGGCTACAAAATGAGAGAACACCAAAGTGTGCATTGCATTCATGCATAGAAAATCCGGGGAATTTTTGCGCTTTCAAATAAAACTTACCACAATAACTGAAGTTTCACTTGACTTGCTGGAATTGAAGTAGATCATCAAGTCAAGCGCTATAAACTTCACTGTGATCTTTGCTAAAACCCTGCTTTGGGTAGAGAGGATTTGATCTATGGGCTAGATCAAATAGAAGTAGGTTTACAACAAACAACACCTTAAGTAAGGATCAACTACAAGATCTTATAAAAGATCTCAACATGGAATTCCTTACAACAACACATTCTTTCAGAATCAAACCCTAACTTGTTAACACTTAAAAGTTATCAACTACTGATAACCCACAAGTATAGGGGATCGCGGCAGTCTTCGAGGGAAGTAAAACCCAAATTTATTGATTCGACACAAGGGGAGGTAAAGAATACTTATAAGCCTTAACAACTGAGTTGTCAATTCAGCTGCACCTGGAAAAGCACTAGTAACAAGGGTGATGTGAAAGTAGCAGTAATATGGGAGCAGTAGTAATAGTAACACAGCAGCAGTAACAATAGTATGAGAGCAATGGCACCAGAAAATAGTTGATACTACTTCCAATGTCATGTAGAACGAGTATATGATGATGATAGATGGACCGGGATTCCCAGCGATCTACACTAGTGGTAACTCTCCAATAATAAGTGACAAGTGTTGGGTGAACAAATTACAGTTGGGCAATTGATAGGATTCAAAGCATTAAGTTAGAACATCCAGCTTATTAATCATGTAGGCATGTTTTCCATATATAGTCGTACGTGCTCGCAATGAGAAACTTGCACAACATCTTTTGTCCTACCAGCCGGTGGCAGCCGGGCCTCTAGGGAATCTACTGGAAATTAAGGCACTCCTTTTAATAGAGCACCGGAGCAAAGCATTAACACTCCGTGAAAACATGTGATCCTCATATCTAAGCCTTCCCCTCCAGTTGTCCCAATTTCTGTCACTTTGGGGCCTTTGGTTCCGGACATAGACATGTGCATACAACTTGTAGATACAATCTAAGCAATAAGTATAGAGCTTAAATCTAAGATCATGCCACTCGGGCCCTAGTGACAAGCATTAAACATAACAATATTGCAGCAACAATAACTTCACAAACTTTATAGATAGACTAATCATAATGTATCATCCATCGGATCCCAACAAACACAACACCGATTACATCAGATGGATCTCAATCATGTAAGGCAGCTCATGAGACCATTGTATTGAAGTACATGGGATAGAGAGTACCAACTAGCTACTGCTAGAACCCGTAGTCCATGGGGGAACTACTCACGGAGCATGATGGAGGCGGTGGCGTTGATGGAGATGGCTTTCGGGGGCACTTCCCCGTCCCGGCAGGGTGCCGGAACAGAGACTTCTGTCCCCCGAATTGGAGTTTCGCGATGGTGGCGGCGCCCCTGGAGTCTTTCTGGAGTTTTGTCAAAAGGTATCGCGTTTTTAGGTCGAAAGGGGTCTTATAGGCGAAGAGGCGGCGCAGGAGGGTGCCTGGGGGGCCCACACAGTAGGCTGGCGCGGCCAGGCCTGGGACCGCGCCGCCTTATTGTGTGGTGGCCCTCTGGCCCGCCTCCGACTCTCCTTCGGTGTTCTGGGGTCTTCCGGGAAAAATAGGGTTCTGGGCATTGATTTCGTCGAATTCCGAGAATATTGCCCGAACAGCCTTTCTGGAACCAAAAACAACAGAAAACAGCAACTGGCCCTTCGGGATCTCGTTAATAGGTTAGTTCCGGAAAATGCATAAAAACATTATAAAGTGCAAGCAAAACATGTAAGTATTGTCATAAAACAAGCATGGAACATCAGAAATTATAGGTACGTTGGAGACGTATCAGCATCCCCGAGCTTAGTTCCTACTCGTCCTCGAGTAGGTAAACGATAAAAAGAGTAATTTCTGTAGTGACATGCTACTTACGTAACCTTGATCATACTATTACAAAGCACATGAGATGAATGAAGTGACTCAAGGCAATAATCTATAGTTGCTAACAAATAGATAACATATAACAAAACTTTTCATGAAGAGTACTTTCAAGACAAGCATCAAAAGCCTTGCACAAGAGTTAACTCATAAAGCAATAAATTCAAAGTAAAGGCATTGAAGCAACACAGAGGAAGATTTAAGTTTCAGCAGTTGCTTTCAACTTTCAACATGCATATCTCATAGATAATTGTCAACATAAAGTAATATGATGAATGCAAATAAGCAAGTATGTAAGAATCAATGCACAGTTGACACAAGTGTTTGCTTCTAAGATGGAAGGAAGTAGGTAAACTGACTCAACATAAAAGTAAAAGAATGGCCCTTCGCAGAGGGAAGCAGGGATTAAATCATGTGCTAGAGCTTTTTAAGTTTTGAAATCATATAGAGAGTATAAAAGTAAAATTTTGAGAGGTGTTTGTTGTTGTCAACGAATGGTAGCGGGTACTCTAACTACCTCATCAACCAAACTTTCAAGAGCGGCTCCCATGAAGGACGTTATCTCTACCAGCAAGGTAGATCATCCCTCTTCTCTTTTGTTTACACATGTATTTTAGTTTTATTTATGGTTGACACTCCTCCCAACCTTTTGCTTTCACAAGCCATGGCTAACCGAATCCTCGGGTGCCTTCCAACATTCACAGACCATGAAGGAGTGTCTATTTGCAAAATTAAGTTGCTTACTGATGAATCAGAGCAAAACATGTGAAGAGAATTATTAATGAAAGTTGATTAATTGGGGGCTGGGAACCCCGCGCCAGCTCTTTTTCCAAAATTATTGGATAAGCGGATGAAGCCACTAGTCCATTGTGAGAGTCTGTCAAAAGTAAATGACAAGGTTGAAAGATAAACACCACATACTTCCTCATGAGCTATAAAACATCAACACAAATTGAGAAGCATTTTGAAGGTTTAAAGGTAGCACATGAAGTATTTACTTGGAATGGCAGGAAATACCACATAGTAGGTAGATATGGTGGACACACATGGCATAGGTTTTGGCTCAAGGTTTTGGATGCACGAGAAGCATTTCCTCTCAGTACAAGGCTTTGGCTAGCAAGGTTGTTTGAAGCAAACACAAGTATGAACCGGTACAGCAAAACTTACATAAGAACATATTGCAAGCATTATAAAACTCTACACTGTCTTCCTTGTTGCTCAAACACTTTTACCAGAAAATATCTAGACTTTAAGAGAGACCAATCATGCAAACCAATTTCAACAAGCTCTACAGTAGTTCTCCACTAATAGGTTTAAACTACATGAAAAAACTTAATCATGATCTACTTGAGAGATCAAAACAATTGCCAAGTGTCAAATTATTCAAGACAATATGAGGCATTTTCTGTTTCCAACCAAATAACCATAAGTGATGTAGCTTCCAACTTTTATCATTGAACATTAAAAGTAAAACGAAGAACAAGTGTTCATATGAAAAAGCGGAGCGTGTCTCTCTCCCAAACAAGGATTGCTAGGATCCGATCTTATTCAAACAAAAACAAAAATAAAAGCACACAGACGCTCCAAGTAAAGCACATATGATGTGACCGAATAAAAATATAGTTTCAATAGAAGAAACCTGATAAGTTGATGAAGAAGGGGATGCCTTGGGCATCCCCAAGCTTAGACGCTTGAGTCTTCTTGAAATATGCAGGGATGAACCACAGGGGCATCCCCAAGCTTAGGCTTTTCACTCTTCTTGATCATATATCATCCTCCTCTCTTGACCCTTGAAAACTTCCTTCACACCAAACTTCTCATAAACTTCATTAGAGGGGTTAGTACTCAAAAAACTTGAATCCACCTTGGTCCTGTAGTGACACATTGCAAGAACTCAATAAAACATTAGCTACAGCTCTCCACGTCTAGAAAGCCTTGCTTAAAGTCCACAAGAGACAATGCAAAAAAACAGAGACAGAATCTGCCAAAACAGAACAGCCAGTAAAGACGAATTTTAAACAGGTACTTCCGTTGCTCAAATCAGAAAACTCAAAACTAATGAAAGTTGCGTACATATCTGAGGAACACGCACGTAAATTGGCATATTTTTCTGAGTTACCTACAGAGAAAACAGCCCAGATTCGTGACAGATAGAAATCTGTTTCTGCGCAGAAATCCAAATCTAGTATCAACCTTCGATTAGAGGCTTCACTTGGCACAATATTGCAATAAAATAAATATAAGGAGAGGTTTCTACAGTAGTAACAACTTCCAAGACACAACAAAACAGTAGCAAAATAAACACATGGGTTATCTCCCAAGAAGTGCTTTCTTTATAGCCATTAAGATGGGCTCAGCAATTTTGATGATGCACTCGCAAGAAATAAGAGTTGAAGCAAAAGAGAGCATCAAAAAGCAAATTCAAAACACATTTAAGTATAACCGACTTCCTATGCATAGGAATCTTGTACACAAATAAATTCATGAAGAACAAAGTGACAAGCTTAAGAAGATAAAACAAGAGTAACTTCAAAATTTTAAGCATATAGAGAGGTGTTTTAGTACCATGCAAATTTCTACAACCATATTTTCCTCTCTCATAATAATTTTCAGTAGCTTCATGAACAAACTCAACAATATAACTATCACATGCAGCATACTTTTCATGATTCATAAACACATAATTTTTATCAAGCTCAAAAATAGCGGGATTAAAACTTTTAAATCCACTTTTATCAATAATGTAACAAGATGATTGATCAATCTCAATAGATATGGGACTCATAGATAATGTCAAGACCTCTCCAATCCCATTTTCATTAGTAGTACAATTAATATTATCAAGTAACATATGACCATCATCAAGAGCTTTTATCATAAACATTTGCTACGCAAAATTCTTTAGTACCATGCATTTCGACATCAGGCACAAACAAAGCATTATCATAAGATTTATCAAAGTAGCATGGATTATCATAAATATCAGTAGCATAATTATTCTCACAAGTTTTACTCATAGGGAATATTTCAAGAGAGTCCACAGGAACATAACATTCAACCTCTTTCGGTAAGCATGGAGGACAATCAAATAGTGTAAGAGATAAAGAGTTACTCTCATTAGAAGGTTGGCATGGGTAGCTAATCCATTCTTCCTCCTTTTGTTCATCACTCTCCTCTTCTTTTTCATCCAATGAGCTTTCAGGTTCATCAATTTCCTCCTCTTTTTCATCCAATGAGCTTTCAGGTTCATCAATTTCTTCTTCCACAGGTCCCTGCAAATTGTGAGTGCATTCTTGTGCATTAATGAGTCTCTCTTTATAATCAATGATATAAGGATTATCAGTGTAACTTTCATTGCAAAAATTAAGGATAGAAGAGACATAATCTTTAAGGTCCTTACAAACAACACAAGTTTCATAATTTTTAACCATGAAGGATTCTATCTCAGAGGCTCCCATAAATATGACAAATTGTTCTACCTCTTCAAACCCAAAATGAATATAGCTATTCCGATTATAGTTCTTAATTAAAAATTCTTCACTAAAGCCACATTGAAATTTAAGATGTTTAGTGTCCTGTTGAGAGCAACAGTTTATATCATGGCGCTTAAGCAAGATTTTAGCAATTGTATTCAATTTTTCTATCACAGCACTCATCACTTTTCCCGCTCTTGATTCTCTATAATTATTATAATATTATATAAGCTCCAAGTAGGTTATGGGTTCTCCCATAACAGCAGTTTTTAATTTTTAGGTTTTTCAAATTTTTATGGATTTTTGGGTATATGAGAAAAGTAAAACAAGACAAAAAGAAACTAGACAAAAGTAAACTAAGAAAAATAAAACAAGACAGAAATAAACTAAGCACAAATAAACTAGGCAAAAGTAAACTAAGCAAAACAAAGTAAAACAAAATAAAAACAGAGAGAGAGGTAGAGTGTACTCCCCAGGTGAACTTATGAGTAGAGCTATGCCTCCCCGGCAACGGCGCCAGAAAACAGTCTTGATAACCCACAAGTATAGGGGATCGCGGCAGTCTTCGAGGGAAGTAAAACCCAAATTTATTGATTGGACACAAGGGGAGGTAAAGAATACTTATAAGCCTTAACAACTGAGTTGTCAATTCAGCTGCACCTGGAAAAGCACTAGTAACAAGGGTGATGTGAATGTAGCAGTAATATGGGAGCAGTAGTAACAGTAACACAGCAGCAGTAACAATAGTATGAGAGCAATGGCACCAGAAAATAGTTGATACTACTTCCAATGTCATGTAGAACGAGTATATGATGATGATAGATGGACCGGGGTTCCCAGCGATCTACACTAGTGGTAACTCTCCAATAACAAGTGACAAGTGTTGGATGAACAAATTACAGTTGGGCAATTGATAGGATTCAAAGCATTAAGTTAGAACATCCAGCTTATTAATCATGTATGCATGTTTTCCATATATAGTCGTACGTGCTCGCAATGAGAAACTTGCACAACATCTTTTGTCCTACCAGCCGGTGGCAGCCGGGCCTCTAGGGAATCTACTGGAAATTAAGGCACTCCTTTTAATAGAGCACCGGAGCAAAGCATTAACACTCCGTGAAAACATGTGATCCTCATATCTAAGCCTTCCCCTCCAGTTGTCCCAATTTCTGTCACTTTGGGGCCTTTGGTTCCGGACATAGACATGTGCATACAACTTGTAGATACAATCTAAGCAATAAGTATAGAGCTTAAATCTAAGATCATGCCACTCGGGCCCTAGTGACAAGCATTAAACATAACAAGATTGCAGCAACAATAACTTCACAAACTTTATAGATAGACTAATCATAATGTATCATCCATCGGATCCCAACAAACACAACACCGATTACATCAGATGGATCTCAATCATGTAAGGCAGCTCATGAGACCATTGTATTGAAGTACATGGGATAGAGAGTACCAACTAGCTACTGCTAGAACTCGTAGTCCATGGGGGAACTACTCACGGAGCATGATGGAGGCGGTGGCGTTGATGGAGATGGCTTCCGGGGGCACTTCCCCGTCCCGGCAGGGTGCCGGAACAGAGACTTCTGTCCCCCGAATTGGAGTTTCGCGATGGTGGCGGCGCCCCTGGGGTCTTTCTGGAGTTTTGTCAAAAGGTATCGCGTTTTTAGGTCGAAAGGGGTCTTATAGGCGAAGAGGCGGCGCAGGAGGGTGCCTGGGGGGCCCACACAGTAGGCTGGCGCGGCCAGGCCTGGGGCCGCGCCGCCTTATTGTGTGGTGGCCCTCTGGCCCGCCTCCGACTCTCCTTCGGTGTTCTGGGGTCTTCCGGGAAAAATAGGGTTCTGGGCATTGATTTCGTCGAATTCCGAGAATATGGCCCGAACAGCCTTTCTGGAACCAAAAACAACAGAAAACAGCAACTGGCCCTTCGGCATCTCGTTAATAGGTTAATTCCGGAAAATGCATAAAAACATTATAAAGTGCAAGCAAAACATATAAGTATTGTCATCAAACAAGCATGGAACATCAGAAATTATAGGTACGTTGGAGACGTATCAACTACCTTTGTGTGTAATTTGATTCACTTCTAAATTTATTAATAAATAAGGTAAATCATAGGGTCTAAAGTGTATAAAGGCCACACATTATTATTTAAATCATAACTTATTAAATATATGGTATATCATAAAACTAAATCCATTTACATTACAAATTATAGTTCAAACTATTTGAATAAAATTATCTATGAGTATTTTTAAACTCATATGATCATGCCTTGGTGAAATCAAACACCAACTATCCAAAATGGAGGAATAACCTTCAACCTTGACCTTTTGACCAATATTATAACATAAATCCAATCATGTATGATGTGGTGCACTATCCACAAGATATTTAGTAACATATGCCACTTGGCTATCCAAAGATAAATCATATGAGAGGATAAGGATCATGCCACATAGGATGAAAATATCTACATGACTTGCACTCCAAGCCTTGCCACCTCATGCTCAAAGGATTGCTATGGATGAGGGCATGACAACAAGCACCTTACTCATCAAACCAAAACAAGAATCACCCACCTATGTGTCATGATACTAGAGCTTGCCCAAGCCTATAAAAGTGAGCCACACCCTTCATCCATTTGATCATCTTGTAGCATGATACAAGGAAACAAACACATAGAGCTACTCCATGCATTAGTTAGGATCAAGATGAAGAAGCTAGGTGGTGGAGGCATACCACAAGATGCAGGTTTATCAGATTTCCAAAAGAACAAGCTACATGAGATACTAAGGTAGAATTTTTAGGCAAACCATATATTTAGAGGATCATATCATCATCTCTTAAGTAGGACCTTAGGCTATTCCAAGACATTTAGAAGTGAGAAAGATTATAGATGCTAACCATAGATATGTCTATCTTAGAGAATATTAGAGTAGTATTAATCTTACTTGTTCAAACCAACCTTTAACCTTGGATGTGAGAGCCATGTTCTACTAGTGAAACATAACCAAAGCTCATGCCCATATCATAATCTTAGTTGTGTATCACATGGGTGATCACCACTAAAATCCTAGACCACATCTGAATACCAATCCAAGTATCACTTTGAATCATAAGTAGAACCCTGCCATGCCTCATGCCTATTTAATACTTCAAGTAGTGAAGTATTCCCAAAACCCTAAACCTTGTCATATGGAATCAATCCCACATAAAATTACATGTCCTAACTTGTGTATCATGTATCACAAGTAAAAGCCAAGCCATATATACTTAAGAACTAAATACCATTTGGTGAGTAGAGTGAACCAATATCCAATTCTATTTTGGCTCCCAAAGAAATTGCTTGGTGAACCAAATGAAATAGTATTTTATAAAATATAATCATCATATAAGTAGTTGAGTTAACCATGATGAGCATAGGATCTATCTCAGATAATTTGAGCTAGAAGTTGCTAAGCAAGATTAGTAATCATAGAGTTGATCCAAACCATTTTCTTAAACCATTGGAAACAATTCTTCACATAAAATCATGAACCAATCCATTCCCATTTCCATTTGTTAAACTCTATCCATAATTAAATTATATGTGAGTAATCACTATGGTTAAGCACTAGAACAATAGAATATATTAACCATGCACATGTTCTTAATTTCAAAGCATTTTAACAGATTTGATTTTTAAAATTAAAAAGCAATTGAGATGAACCCTAAGTTCATATCTATTTTAAATTTTAAACACACCTCATAAGCACCTCAAGTTAATCATATATTTGTTACACCACAAAACTAGGTAGTAAGTAATAGTATTAAGTTATCTTGATACTCAAATAATTTAGAACCTGCAAAAAGAAACTGACTTCAAATTTGGACTCAAATAATAAAACACAAAATAGAAAATATAAATAGAAAATTTGAAATGAGAAAGAGAGGGAAACCTACCTGTTCAGGCCGCAGCAGCCCGAAGCCAACCCAGTAGCAGCCCATGTCAAAGCCCAGGAGCAGTCCAGCCCATGTCCAAATACCGTTTCGCTTGCTTTAAGAATCATGCGCAGAGAAATGACTTCACCGTCGTCGTCTCCGAGCTCGACAGCGCGGCGGGGCCAGTAGGCCACGACCTCGTCGTCGATACGCATGCCCGGACGTCGCCAGACATCTCAGAACTGCGTCCAATCTCTCTCGCATCTGAGCTTATCCGCGGACGAGAAGATCTTTGCCAAACGGAAGCTTCCAAAGACCGCCACCTCCCGACCATGGCCATCGCCGTGTCGAGGCCACAGGGCTTCCCTTGGCCTATAAATAGGTGGAGGGCATCGCCGTGCACGCCTTGTTCACCTCCGCCACTCCATTGCTTCTCAGACACTCTCTATCTCTCACGCCCATCTATTCTCTGTCACCGGAGTTGAAGACGAAGCCGACGGAGGAGGCCACCCCATCCTCCGGCACATGGTCCAGGAGGAGCGCCTGGACTCAAGGAGCATCTGGGAGGAGCCCAGCGTCCAGGGGAGCCGTGTGGAGGATCAATTTCCTCGTTCCCTTCTGCAGCACATCGCCGGGAAGTCTCCAATCGCCGTTGTCTCCGTCGACCATCGCCGGAGCCGACCACGCCATCATGTCAGGGTGAGCATACGCCTCTATAGAGCTAGATCTCGCTTCCTAGAACCCTCTGTAGCCCTCGATCGATAGTTTGCCGGAGAGCACCACCGCGGGACATGTTTTCCGACATGGTTCCGGTGATCCCCTTGCAAAACCATCACCACCACTAGCCTCAGCATGTCGAGGAGGTTCCGAAAACCCTAGTCGCGCGTCCCGGGAGGCAGTAAATCGGCGGCGCCGTATCCGTCTGGTCGCCGGCGTCAAGCCGCCGGCGAGATCTACGTGTCCACCGCCACCTCGGCTCTGTTGACTGGTCGTTGCCCATGTGGCAATTGACTCAGTCAACAGGCCCACCTGTCTGTCTTTGCAGCTAGATCTGAATCGGTACAAATAGCATTTTCTGTTTAATTTAAAAACCAGAAAATATCTGAAACTTTGCAGAAATAGATAAATTTCATTTTAACTCAGAAAAATATAAATAGTATATCAAAATGCTCACAAAAATAAACTCTATTCATATAAAATATAAAATAAAAATTTGTGTCAAAATAAAAATTCACTTATTTTTTTTAACCTTATTAATTATGCCATTTCATTTGTTTTAAAACAAAATTTGAAGTCAATAATTATTTAAGTTTCAAAAACAAATAATAGCTATTAAGTAACTAAATAAAATGTTAAGATTAGTTTTCTTTATCATAATTGCATCTACTTAAATATTAGTGATAATTCATAAACCATAATTTGCAAATTGTTATTTTCTATTTTTGTTTAAATGATAATAAATCAAGAAGATAATAAATGCTAATATTATTTTGGTAGCTCAAAACTTGTTTATTTAAACATATTTAGTTAAAAAATTAATTATTTTAAAACTTAATAACCACTATTAAACCCTAGCTTTTAATTAAACCTAAATAGGAATTACCATACTTATTAATTCTTGTGAAAATTAATAAAATGCTAAAACCATTAGTAATTTTGTTTCAAAGTAATTAGTGACCACATATCTATTGTCAATTATCATTTTAAGAGTTATACTATAATTTAGAAACCCTAGTTCTAATGTAAGTAAGACCTTGAACCCATTATTTTATGTGTTCATCATAAATTGTTTCAATTCTAAAGCCCTAGGGGTTTAGCCCATGTGATCATATAAGCTTCACCTATACCTATAAAACCCTAGTAAGAAACAAATGAATACATGCTTATGATCCACTAACATAAAACCAAGTCACATGAGATTATCATTACATGTCTCCAATCTTAATTAAACCTATATGATTCACTAGTGCCACCTAGATGAAAACCCTAGCTTGTTAATTGGATTAGTGCCATTAATCACCACTCCTATATACCACACCATTAGGATCAACCTCAACCATCAAACTCTAGTAGAACCATGATGATCAACCCTAATACCAACCTTGTGTAGTAATTCACATTACATGCTCCTATCCAAATAAACCCTACTTGGGGATAATAAACCACCTAGTTTAGAAGCCATTAGTGATCACTTAATGAAGCAGATGTGACACCATAGTTAACCCTAATGACTAACTGATGAAACCACTTTGATAACCATCCCTTGATAGAATACCTATTATCAACCATGGTGATAAACCTACAAATACTTGCTACATATAAAACCATTCTACTTAAGAACCAATTAGTACCTATTACTAAACTAAAATGAATCCAATAGTAAACCTTAGAAAGCCATAGCTCCTATGTCTAGTAGTTCTTATTCTTATTTAACCTGTTCTTCGAAAGTTATTCTTTTGAAGTACAAATGTCAATCAAACCTTAGAAGCCCTAATCCTTCTTTGAAATACTCATTATTTCTTAAACAACATGTTCTTAAAAAGTTATTCTTTTGAAATATAGTATAAGTAATCATCAACCATGTTCTGTAGAACTTAAAATTAACAACTGTTCTTTGCATATTATTCCACCACTATTCTTTATGTGTATGATTGTTATGATGTCTTATATCACTTAATTATGATGCTAATATAACCAAACCCTAATAAGAACCTTGTTTGAGAATCATCCTAAAAGTGCAACACCCCCTAAAGAAATCTTTACATCTCACACATCCTAAAGCATCGAGGTTAGGTTACGCTCGGGACGATTGCATCTCATACTATGCATTATAGCATCTTTGCCAGTTCTTTATACATTGTCCTTACCGGACAATGATGGTATTTCAGCATTTGGAGTTCTCACATATCGAAGCTTTTGCCTGCATAATCTTGCAGTCAAGAAAGGCAAGTTCATCGCTTGCTCATGTCATTTGATTATTTTTATCAAACTATATGCAAAGTACTATACTTATCACTCATGCATTGAAAAGCAAAATGTTATTTTCCAATTATGAATATGACTATGTGGTGGGCAATGGAACCATGGTATGTGTTTATTGGTGGAGGTTCCATTGCACGGGTACTATTCATCTAGGACTAAGTACCAATGTCATTCAGTGATTCTAGCGCCGTACAAATCGCGTTAACCATAAGATCTATAATGGCTCTGGGGAAGCCAGCTGTATCTTTTCCCTCCTGCACGCCAACGGACTTGATAGAGCCTGGCGGGGTGTTGGAGATAACACTGCCGTAGGTTGGGAAATCCTTTAAAATCCCCATCCGGACGTATGGATGAGAGGCTCTACCGTCTATGAAGGATTGTCCATAGTACACCGGGGGTAAAGCCGTATGAACGGGAGATGTCTACCGGGGGTGTACGGATGGACAAAAGGGTGGGTTTGCAGGGTCGCGGAGAAGGCAGTGATTGGCTTGGTTCTTATACTGGGCCTCACACCAAAGGAAGTGTGGACGAGGATATACTCTCAGCCGGCAACAAGGATAAGTTCTCTTATGGGGTAAAGTAACGCACCTCTGCAGAGGGTATCAAAATTGTGACTGTCACTCCCTGTTCCGGGAAGGGAACTGCGAACGCGGCAGGAAAGGAACTCCATAAAGTTCTAGTCAACCTGTGAAGACTGACGGGCATAGTTTTCAGAATAAAATCAACCTTTTGAAGAAATGTTTACGAAAACTTGCATTCGCCTATGACTTTCTGGTCTGTGGCTATAGCTAGTGCATGATACACCTATTTCCTAATATGAACTTGTTGAGTACGCTCGTACTCATCCCACTCTTAAATCCCCTGCTTAGCTATGGAGGCACCGAAGGAGAAACTACCGTGGAACTCGAAGACAAAGGAGACAACTGCAACAAGACGAAGAATCCAATCAAAGAAGTCAATGGAGTCAACTTCTGCATCAGTTAGAGTGGAAACTTGGACTAGTATTAGAAGGGAACATTTCCCTAATCCTAGCACCTAAGTAGCTAGATATCTATAGCAAGCCAAGTAGTTCTTAAGTTTGAGTTAGCAATAAGTTAGATTACGAGTCGTTCTTCTGGAGCTTTATTTGAAGTTTTACCTCACTGTAAAGTAGGAGGCTGTGTTGATCTTCTGTAAACAGTTTGTGTATCCTTCTATAGACATACCTTGGACTCGCATATGTTTCTGTTGTACCACTCTGAGGGATGTAATATGAGTGGAACGGTGTTTCACTTGTGTTATGTCAACGACTTGTGTACTACACCATGCAGTGGTACGCTGGGTCACCACATCCTTGCAGTCTCTTCCTCAGTTGGCCCTCTCAAGTAGTATTTGCCAAACTTTCCCACCACAGCTCGGCAAAACTTGTACATGTACTCAATGGTAGTAGACTCACTCATGCGAAGGTAGTCGTCCTGTGTATCGGCAGGTGCTCCGTATGCAAGCATCCTCATGGCGGCGGTGCATTTCTGAATGGATGAGAACCCGACAATGCCTACAGCGTCGAGCTTGAGCTTGAAGTAGGGGTCGAACTCTCGAACGCCGTGGAGGATATTCATGAACAGGCCCTTGCTCATCCTGTACCGGCGCCGAAAATTGTCGGCATGTGTTGCATCATCGGCGAAGTAGTCGTTGTGCAGCATGGTATGCCCCTCCATCCTCTGCCGGGGCTTGGACTTCCTTCTCCCCCGCCTTGATCCTCCGCGGCGCGGCCTCTTCCTCTTCTCCGCCTCAGCGTCAACCATGTCCTGGAGGGACGCGATGATCAGCAAATGCTCCCGCAGGTCGTCGTCGAAGGCTTGCTCGTCCTCCAGCAGCAGGGCAAGCATCTCATCGTCGCTGTCCATGGCTAAAGCAAAATCAATGGTTAAAATTGCGCCGAGGCAGGCGACGCAACGAATAGCGGCCAATCGCGCCTACTTGGCAAGTCGTCGAGCATCTTGTGTGCGCGGAGGTGGGGCGGATTTGACGGCGCGTTCTGGGCCGCGCTGGCGAAACGGCAGCGGCGGCACGACCGGCAGGAGCCCCAGCCGCGACGACGGTGCCAACTCTCAGCAGAGATCAGACGTCCAAACGGCCGGGAAATCCAGCGGCGGCGGAGGGGTGGGAGACGCGAGAAGGAAGGACCGACGAGGAAAAAGGCGCGAACCAACGGTTTATGCAAATAGTCGCCGACATGTGGAAGCCCGCCTCGCTTTTCATTGTGTCCGGCGTGCCCGGAGCGTCCCCTGTGGGACGGGGACGGGCTCGGGGTGCCGGACACCGTATCGGGGCGCGCCGGACAAAAATGGGCTTTGGGGGACGCGGCTGAAACAGTTTTTTTGTTCGGCGCGCCTCAAATTTTTTTGGGGGACGTTTTGGGGGACGCGGCTGAAGATGCTGGAATTGATCTAGCTTCTTAAAGTAGATAGCTGTGCACGAATAGCTAAGCTTTCCACTCTACCTGCTTGATCTCGAAGGAATTCACGTATCCAGTGTTCTAAAACCAACAGAGGTCTCGTCAGGGATGTGCCAGGCAAAATCATTTGACAGCGGCACCTCCACAGCCGCATTGTCCGTTGCAACCGATGACCAGCACGACCCATGCAAGCGAGCTCACTCTACACGAAGCTGAGATCTACCATGCGAAGACACGAGACGGCCGTATACTGACATACCCCGCAGCCCCGCGCGTTGCAGATGTCCTCGTGGATGTCAATGTCGATAATGTGGCCAACATTGTTTTTTGTTTTGTTTTGATGTGGCCATAAGATGTCAATCGGGGTATGAGAACAAAGGGATTGACCGGTACCATATATAGTCGCAAAGCAGTGAACTTGATGTTGAGTTGCGGATGTGCGCAGGAATTGACAGCGGCATGTTTGGAGTTCGCTTGGTGGATCAGATCCAGAGAAACCGGAGCTGAAAATCGTTTCTAGCCAGCACTGGATACGCGTGAAAAAATTAAGAAGAAAAACGGCCGAGAGGGCTGTTATGTGAAAATGCGTGGAGTCTGTTGAGCATATGTGCATATTTTTAGTTGTGTGTTTCGGTTCGTTTGTTGAGATGAGAGGGTGGAGTGGCATCTTATCTCTAATTTATTAGACATGTGACACCGTCAGGCATTCGCAGGCTTCACCTTAATAGTAAATATTTTCGAATTTCTCTCCTTCTACATAGTACTCATTACGCTCTACTACCATAAATCTGATGCTTCTTTCTATCCATGCTTCCCAACTAGCATACATTTGGTTCAGCGGTCATACAATTGAGCATTAGTACTTGCATGATTTATCAAATGTTCATTTGGTTTTTCTGAAGGCGTATAATCCATGCTTCCTATCATCCATGTAGCTAATGACTACTACATTTCTGAGGGCATTTAGCTTCTGGTTTTACTTGATTGGTTGGCTTTTCCCTATTTGTAATTGATGGAAGTATGCGATGGCGATCTTCGCCATCATACCTACGTATCAAAATCATACTAGTTTGTTTTTCTTTCTGTGTAAATGCTAGCAATTGAATGTGTATCTTGCTTCATAACATGTTTTGTTTCATGTATTGACCATGAAAGTTCATTTGATTGTGTATGGCATCGACATTTCTATATATTTGATTGACGAAGATGGATGTTCTCGACCAAAAAATGTGCACTCACATTATGGCAGCACACAAATGTGTTTCCACATGTTCTGAAAATTATGCTCCACATGTTCTAAAAATTAATTGTGCTTCATCAAGGTTTTCAGTTTGCTTTGTTATAGAGGGTAGCAATGTTTCTTTAGTCCATACATTTGCTCCATATTCTTAGTATTGTTGCTTCCACATCATGTTCATTTTGCTTTCCTTGGCTTATTATTTGTAGGAATCATGAAGGAGGGTTGTTCCGAGAATCTACTGAAGTGGCCGTTGGCAGTAGAGTGGTTTCATGATGTATGGCACAAGCAGTCAATGCATTGCCTTGTTGACGCATGTCTTGCAGTTAGAAAGTAGTGCAGCAACGAGAGAACATCGAAGCATGGTCGAGCGGTGCATCTGTGACCAAGCAAATTGTCCTTGCACATCAATAGTGGATGCTCACATTGTTCTCCTGCAGCAATAATGCTTGTAGAAACCATTGAGTGTATTCGCTGCGAGCAAATATAAGAAATCATGGAAACATTGAAAGTTATGAGTTGAAATTCAAATATTGTTACTATGAAACATTGTTCTATTCGCGAGAAAGCGTTTATTAATCTTGTTGGAAGCATAGTTGATTAGTGGTTGCATATATGCAATGAATCGGAAACTCTAGTCTCATGTGTATGAAGCAATTAGCCGAAATGATGGGAACACATGTTTTTTTTGGAACACATGTTGTTATTAGTTCAAAATTGTGTTCATGGAAGAAAACTCTTGATTGGATAGGAGCAGATTCACTTTATGTAGAAATAGCCCCCATTTCGCTTGAAGCATTTGCAAAAAAAAACCTATTTGCTCACTCGAAAAAATAAACACTTATTTGCTAGGAAATTCTGTAGTCGATGGAAGTATTACAGAGAATATTTTTCTGTTTTAGATAAAATAGGAAAAATACCCGTGCGTTGCACCGGGAAACAAAAAACACAAACACTCGAGCGAATCATTTATGACTACACTTTTCATATGTTCCACCAATCCACCATCGACGAAGGTGATCACGTTTTTTTCTATTCATTACAAACATGGTTAATCCTGAGAAGATGAGTCTACGAGATCGCCGCTTTATCGACTTATAATATCGCGGAACTTGTAAGGCACTGCCCATATTTTAAGTTAAACTTGGTACATGTTCCATCTCAACAATTTAATTCTACTACTTGTTACGATGGTGATCTACCCGAACAATGGTCGATGCTTAAAAAATCAAGGAATTGAGCTCAGATGAGCAACACTATTATAGTCTTTACTATTAAATGGGAGTTGGTCGTTTGACACTCAACGCAATTTGTTGGTCGTCATTAGAGACATCTGAGCCGTTCAATCTAATTTAACACGCTCCGGTTCGTCCGATCTATTTAATAGCAATCCCACGCTCTCGTCCAAACCAAAATCAGGATACCATCTCCAATCCTTTTTAACTCGGGTATCTCTCTCTAAAAAAGGTATGATGTGATCCCCCGGATGTGATTCCTCCATTTCCCTACCAACGAGGCAGACCCACTGATGTCTACGCATGCTTCTATTCCTGTAGACAGTGTTGGGCCTCCAAGAGCAGAGGTTTGTAGAACAGCAACAAGTTTCCCTTAAGTGGATCACCCAAGGTTTATCGAACTCAGGGAGGAAGAGGTCAAAGATATCCCTCTCAAGCAACCCTGCAATCATGATACAAGAAGTCTCTTGTGTCCCCAACACACCTAATACACTTGTCAGATGTATAGGTGTACTAGTTCGGCAAAGAGATAGTGAAATACAAGTAGTATGGATGTATATGAGTGGTAATAGCAATCTGAATAAAATATGGCAGCGAGTAAACATGCAACAGAACCGTAAATAAACGGAGATTCGATGTTTGGAAACAAGGCCTAGGGATCATACTTTCACTAGTGGACACTCTCAACATTGATCACATAATAAAACCACTCTACACTCTCTTGTTGGATGATGAACACCATTAATTGTGTAGGGCTACAAGAGCACCTCAATGCCGGAGTTAACAAGCTCCACAACATTCGATGTTCATATTTAAATAACCTTAGAGTGCATAATAGATCATTGAAATTATACCAAGTACTAACATAGCATGCACACTGTCACCATCACACTATGAAAGGAGGAATAGATCACATCAATACTATCATAGTAATAGTTAACTCCATAATCTACAAGAAATTACAATCATAACCTACGCCAAGAACTACATGATGCACACACTGTCACCATTACATCATCAAGGAGGAATAGAGTACTTTAATAACATCACCAGAGTAACTAGATAGATGAATAGTGATACAAAACTCATATGAATCTCAATCATGTAAGGCAGCTCATGAGATCACTGTATTGAAGTACATAGGAGAGAGATTAACCACATAGCTACCGGTACAGCCCTTAGCCTCGATGGAGAACTACTCCCTCCTCATGGGAGACAGCAGCGGTGATGAAGATGGTGGTGGTGTCGATGGAGATGCCTTCCGGGGGCACTTCCCCGTCCCGGCGGCGTGCCGGAACAGAGACTCCTGTCCCCCAGATCTTGGCTTCGCGATGGCGGCGGCTCTGGAAGGTTTCTCGTACCGTGGTTTTTTCCGTATCGAAGATTTAGGTCAGAGAGCTTCTTATAGGCGAAGAGTCGGAGTCGGAAGGGCTACGGGGGACCCACACAGTAGGGGGCGCCCCCCTGGGCCGCGCCGCCACCTTGTGTGGTGGGCCTGTGGCTCTCCTCTGGTCCCTCTCGGGTGTTCTGGAAGCTTCGTGGAATTATAAGATGCTGGGCGTTGATTTCGTCCAATTCCGAGAATATTTCCTTACTAGGATTTCTGAAACCAAAAACAGCAGAAAACAGGAACTGGCACTTCGGCATCTCGTCAATAGGTTAGTTCCGGAAAATGCATAAAATCATCATAAAGTGTGAACAAAACATGTAGGTAATGTCATAAAACTAGCATGGAACATAAGAAATTATAGATACGTTTGAGACGTATCAAGCATCCCCAAGCTTAGTTCCTACTCGCCCTCGAGTAGGTAAACGATAACAATGATAATTTCTTAAGTGACATGCTACCAACATAATCTTGATCAACATTATTGTAAAGCATATGAAGTGAATGAAGTGATAGTAAAGATAATGAATAAACAATTGAATCATATAGCAAAGACTTTTCATGAATAGTACTTTCAAGACAAGCATCAATAAGTCTTGCATGAGAGTTAACTCATAAAGAAATAGATTCTAAGTAGAAGGCATTGAAGCAACACAAAGAATGATTAAGTTTCAGCAATTGCTTTCAACTTGTAACATGTATATCTCATGGATAGTTGTCAACATAAAGCAATATAACAAGTGCAATAGGTAAACATGTAAGAATCAATGCACACAGTTGACACAAGTGTTTGCTTCTAAGATAGAAAGAAGTGGGTAAACTGACTCAACATAAAGTAAAAGAATGGCCCTTCGCAGAGGGAAGCAGGGATTAAATCATGTGCTAGAGCTTTTTAAATTTTGAAATCATATAGAGAGCATACAAATAAATATTTGAGAGGTGTTTGTTGTTGTCAACGAATGGTAGCGGGTACTCTAACTACCTTATCAACCAGACTTTCAAGAGCGGCTCCCATGAAGGACGTTATCTCTACCAGCAAGGTAGATCATCCCTCTTCTCTTTTGTTTACACATGTATTTTAGTTTCATTATTGATGACACTCCTCCCAACCTTTTGCTTACACAAGCCATGGCTAACCGAATCCTCGGGTGCCTTCCAACATTCACATACCATGAAGGAGTGTCTATTTGCAAAATTAAGTTGCTTACTGATGAATCAGAGCAAAACATGTGAAGAGAATTATTAATGCAAGTTAATTAATAGGGGCTGGGAACCCCATTGCCAGCTCTTTTTGCAAAGTTATTGGATAAGCGGATGAAGCCACTAGTCCATTGTGAAAGTCTGTCAGAAGTAAATGACAAGATCGAAAGATAAAACACCACATACTTCCTCATGAGCTATAAAACATTGACACAAATAAGAGATAATAGATTTTGAATTGTTTAAAGGTAGCACATGAAGTATTTGCTTGGAATGGCAGAGAAATACCATGTAGTAGGTAGGTATGATGGACACAAATGGCATAGTTTTTGGCTCAAGGATTTGGATGCACGAGAAGAATTCCTCTCAATACAAGGCTAGGCTAGCAAGTTTGTTTGAAGCAAACTCAAGTATAAGACGGTGCAGCAAGACTCACATATGAACATATTGTAAGCATTATAAGACTTTACATTGTCTCCTTGTTGTTCAAACATCTTAACCAGAAAATATCTAGACTTAGAGAGACCAATCATGCAAACCAAATTTTAACAAGCTCTATGTAATTCTTCATTAATAGGTGCAAAGTACATGATGCAAGAGCTTAAACATGATCTATATGAGCACAACAATTGCCAAGTATCAAATTATTCAAGACATTATACCAATTACCACATGAAGCATTTTCTGTTTCCAACCATATAACAATGAACGAAGCAGTTTCAACCTTCGCCATGAACATTAAGAGTAAAGCTAAGAACACATGTGTTCATACGCAACAGCGGAGCGTGTCTCTCTCCCACACAAGCATGAATTTATTCAGAGAATGAAAATAACAAAACAAAAATAAAAGCACACAGACGCTCCAAGTAAAGTACATAAGATGTGACCGAATAAAAATATAGTTTCAAGAGAAGAAACCTGATAAATTGTTAATGAAGAAGGGGATGCCTTGGGCATCCCCAAGCTTAGACGCTTGAGTCTTCTTGAAATATGCAGGGATGAACCACGGGGGCATCCCCAAGCTTAGACTTTTCACTCTTCTTGATCATAGTATATCATCCTCCTCTCTTGACCCTTGAAAACTTCCTCCACACCAAACTCGAAACAAACTCATTAGAGGGTTAGTGCATAATCAAAAATTCACATGTTCAGAGGTAACACAATCATTCTTAACACTTCTGGACATTACACAAAGCTACTGGAAGTTAATGGAACAAAGAAATCCATCCAACACAGCAAAAGAGGTAATGCGAAATAAAAGGCAGAATCTGTCAAAACAGAACAGTCCGTAAAGACGAATTTTTTAGAGGCACTGGACTTGCTCAGATGAAAATGCTCAAATTGAATGAAAGTTGCGTACATATCTGAGGATCACGCACGTAAATTGGCAGATTTTTCTGAGTTACCTACAGAGAACCCTGCCCAAATTCATGACAGCAAGAAATCTGTTTCTGCGCAGTAATCCAAATCTAGTATGAACCTTGCTATCAAAGAATTTACTTGGCACAACAATGCAATAAAATAAGATAAGGAGAGGTTGCTACAGTAGTAACAACTTGCAAGACACAACAAAACAGTAGCAAAATAAACACATCGGTTATCTCCCAAGAAGTTCTTTCTTTATAGCCATTAAGATGGGCTCAGTAATTTCAATGATGCACTCCCAAGAAATAAGAGTTGAAGCAAAAGAGAGCATCAAAAAGCAAGTATGAAACAAATTTAATCCTAACCCACTTCCTATGAAAAGGAATCTTGTACACAAATAAATTCATGAAGAACAAAGTGACAGCATAAGAAGGCAATACAAGCGTAACTTCAAGATTTTCAGCAAAAAGAGAGGTGTTTTAGTAACACGAAAATTTGTACAACCATATTTTCCTCTCTCATAATAACTTTCAGTAGCATCATGAATAAATTCAACAATATAACTATCAAATGAAACATTCTTATCATGAGCTATATGCATAAAATTATTACTCTCCACATAAGCATAATCAATTTTATTAGTTGTAGTGGGAGCAAATTCAACAAAGTAGCTATCATTATTATTCTCATCAAGTGTAGGAGGCATAGTATAATCATAATAAAATTTACTCTCCCATAGTAGGCGGCACCAAAAGACCACTATCATTATAATCATCATAAATAGGAGGCAAAGTATCACCAAAGAAAATTTTCTCCTCAATGCTTGGGGGACTAAAAATGTCATGCTCATCAAAACCAGCTTCCCCAAGCTTAGAATTTTCCATATCATTAGCAACAATGGTGTTCAAAGCGTTCATACTAATATCATTGCTACTAGCATGCAAATAAGATTCCATAGGTTTTTTAATTTTCGCAGCAAATAATTCTAACTCAGGAAAAAGATTAAAAAGCTCACAGTTGCTTTCCATGATGTCTAACTAGTGTCAAACAAGAAACCAAAAGATGCAATTGCAGGATCTAAAGGAAATAGCTTCGAGCACTCACACACCAGCAACAGTGCTAGGAAATAGCTTAGTAGTCGGAGGATGTGAATACCTTTTACCTTACCTCCCCGGCAACGGCGCCAGAAAAGTGCTTGATGTCTACGCACGCTTCTATTCCTGTAGACAGTGTTGGGCCTCCAAGAGAAGAGGTTTGTAGAACAGCAGCAATTTTCCCTTAAGTGGATCACCCAAGGTTTATCGAACTCAGGGAGGAAGAGGTCAAAGATATCCCTCTCAAGCAACCCTGCAATCACGATACAAGAAGTCTCTTGTGTCCCCAACACACCTAATACACTTGTCAGATGTATAGGTGCACTAGTTCGGCGAAGAGATAGTGAAATACAAGTAGTATGGATGTATATGAGTGGTAATAGAAATTTGTATGGATGTATATGAGTGGTAATAGCAATCTGAATAAAATATGGCAGCGAGTAAACATGCAACAGAACAGTAAATAAACGGAGATTCGATGTTTGGATACAAGGCCTAGGGATCATACTTTCACTAGTGGACACTCTCAACATTGATCACATAATAAAACCACTCTACACTCTCTTGTTGGATGATGAATGATGCGCGCGAGACACACGTCCGTTGGGAACCCCAAGAGGAAGGTGTGATGTGCACAGCAGTAAGTTTTCCCTCAGAAAGAAACCAAGGTTTATCGAACCAGTAGGAGCCAAGAAGCACGTTGAAGGTTGTTGGTGGCAGAGTGTAGTGCGGCGCAACACCAGGGATTCCGGCGCCAATGTGGAACCTGCACAACACAATCACAGTACTTTGCCCCAACGTAATAGTGAGGTTGTCAATCTCACCGGCTTGCTGTAAACAAAGGATTAGATGTATAGTGTGGATGATGATGATTGTTTGCGAAGAACAGTAAAGAACGATTGCAGTAGATTGTATTTCAGATGTAAAGAATAGTACCGGGGTCCACAGTTCACTAGTGGTGTCTCTCCCATAAGATAAACAGATGTTGGGTGAACAAATTACAGTTGGGCAATTGACAAATAAAGAAGGCATAACAATGCACATACATATATCATGATGAGTACTATGAGATTTAATCAGGGCATTACGACAAAGTACATAGACCGCTATCCAGCATGCATCTATGCCTAAAAAGTCCACTTTCAGGTTATCATCCGAACCCCTTCCGGTATTAAGTTGCAAGCAACAGACAATTGCATTAAGTATGGTGCGTAATGTAATCAACACAAATATCCTTAGACAAAGCATCGATGTTTTATCCCTAGTGGCAACAGCACATCCACAACCTTAGAACTTTCTCATCACGTCCTGCATTTAATGGAGGCATGAACCCACTATCGAGCATAAATACTCCCTCTTGGAGTCACAAGTATCAACTTGGCCAGAGCCTCTACTAGCAACGGAGAGCATGCAAGAACATAAACAACATATATGATAGATTGATAATCAATTTGACATAGTATTCAATATTCATCGGATCCCAACAAACACAACATGTAGCATTACAAATAGATGATCTTGATCATGATAGGCAGCTCACAAGATCTAACATGATAGCACAATGAGGAGAAGACAACCATCTAGCTACTGCTACGGACCCATAGTCCAGGGGTGGACTACTCACACATCGATCCGGAGGTGATCATGGCAGGGTGCCGGAGGCGATCTCCTGAATCCCCCGAGATGGGATTGGCGGCGGCGGTGTCTCTGGAAGGTTTTCCGTATCGTGGCTCTCGGTACTGGGGGTTTCACGACGAAGACTTTAAGTAGGCGGAAGGGCAGGTCAGGGGGCGTCACGAGGGGCCCACACAATAGGCCGGCGCGGCCAGGGCTTGGGCCGCGCCGCCCTACTGTGTGGCCACCTCGTGGCCCCACTTCGTTTTCTCTTCGGACTTTTGGAACCTTCGTGGAAAAATAGGACCCTAGCGTTGATTTTGTCCAATTCCGAGAATATTTCCTTACTAGGATTTCTGAAACCAAAAACAGCAGAAAACAGCAACTGGCTCTTCGGCATCTCGTCAATAGGTTAGTGCCGGAAAATGCATAATAATGACATATAATGTGTATAAAACATGTGAGTATCATCATAAAAGTAGCATGGAACATAAGAAATTATAGATACGGTTGGGACGTATCAAGCATCCCCAAGCTTAGTTCCTACTCGCCCTCGAGTAGGTAAACGATAACAAAGATAATTTCTGAAGTGACATGCTATCATAATCTTGATCATACTATTGTAAACATATGAGATGAATGCAGCGATTCGAAGCAATGATGAAGATAATGAGTAAACAAATGAATCATATAGCAAAGATTTTTCATGAATAATACTTTCAAGACAAGCATCAATAAGACTTGCATAAGAGTTACTCATAAAACAATAAATTCAAAGTAAAGGCATTGAAGCAACACAAAGGAAGATATAAGTTTCAGCGGTTGCTTTCAACTTCAACATGTTTATCTCATGGATAATTGTCAACACAAAGTAATATAACAAGTGCAATAGGTAAACATGTAAGAATCAATGCACACAGTTTACACAAGTGTTTGCTTCTAAGATAGAAAGAAGTAGGTAAAATGACTCAACAATGAAGTAGAAGAAAGGCCCTTCGCAGAGGGAAGCATGGATTACTATATTTGTGCTAGAGCTTTTCATTTTGAAAACAAGAAACAATTTTGTCAACGGTAGTAATAAATCATATGTGTTATGTATAAGATATCCTATAAGTTGCAAGCCTCATGCATAGTATACTAATAGTGCTCGCACCTTGTCCTAATTAGCTTGGATTAACACGGATTATCATTGCATAGCATATGTTTCAACCAAGTGTCACAAAGGGGTACCTCTATGCCGCCTGTACAAAGGTCTAAGGAGAAAGCTCGCATTGGATTTCTCGCTTTTGATTATTCTCAACTTAGACATCCATACCGGGACAACATAGACAACAGATAATGGACTCCTCTTTAATGCATAAGCATTCAACAACAGTTAATATTCTCATAAGAGATTGAGGATTTGTGTCCAAACTGAAACTTCCACCTTGATTCATGGCTTTAGTTAGCGGCCCAATGTTCTTCTCTAACAGTATGCATACTCAAACCATTTGATCATGAAAATCGCCCTTACTTCAGACAAGACGGACATGCATAGCAACTCACATGATATTCAACAAAGGTAAAAGTTGATGGCGTCCCCAGAAACATGGTTACCACTCAACAAGCAACTTATTAAGAAATAAGACACATAAGTACATATTCTTCACCACAATAGTTTTTAAGGCTACTTTTCCCATGAGCTATATATTGTAAAGGCAAAGAATAGAAGTTTAAAGGTAGCACTCAAGTAATATACTTTGGAATGGCGGAGAAATACCATGTGGTAGGTAGGTATGGTGGACACAAATGGCATAGTATTTGGCTCAAGGATTTGGATGCACGAGAAGAATCCCTCTCAATACAAGGCTAGGCTAGCAAGGTTGTTTGAAGCAAACTCAAGTATAAAAGGTGCAGCAAAGCTCACATATGAACATATTGTAGCTATTATAAGACTTTACATTGTCTCCTTGTCGTTCAAACACCTCAACCAGAAAATATCTACTCCCTCCGTCCCGTTTTAATCAACGCGGGAGGAGAAAAACGGTTCACTAATCTATTTTACAGTCTAGTCCTTAACAAAAACAGTAACCTCCGTCCAGCACTGGATCGATCGAGCCAGCACCTCCGCCCGCTCCTGCTGGGCACGCCACGCACGGAGCACCAGCTCTCCTGCTTGACGGAGCACGCCACGCTCTGCCACCCACCTCCTGTACACCACGCTCCTGCTCCTGCTCGCCGGAGCACTGCCATCAAGGCACATCTAGTGGACAAATCTTGATCGGTAGGGTGGGAAAAATTGAATCCCCGTGTGCAGGTTATCCATCGATCGGAAATCGAAGCCGACTTCGATTGGAGTTCTGGCGGAGGATCGGAAATCGAAGCCGACTTTGATTGGAGTTATGGCGAAGGGGCGGGGATGGGCAGCTGCGGCGGCGATTGGGGAGAAGGCGGCGACGAGGAGAAGGGGACGGGGAGCTGCGGCGGCGGCGATGGGGAGGTGGTGGGTGCGGCGGCGACGAGGAACTGTTGAGGGAGAGGACTGGGAGGGAGGGGACGGGGGAAGGGGACGATGGGTGCGTGCGTGTCGTGGGGACGATGGGTGCGTGTCGTTTCCAGTTGACTTGGCAACCAACGGTGTACGCTCAAAAAACAAGAAAAGGTGGGGGGTTTTCGCAAAAAAGACAGCCAAGTTAATTAAAATGGGACGGAGGGAGTAGACTCTAGAGATCAATCATGCAAACCAAATTTTAACAAGCTCTATGTAATTCTTCATTAATAGGTACATGATGCAAGAGCTTAAACATGATCTATATGAGCACAACAATTGCCAAGTATCACATTATTCAAGACATTATACCATTTACCACATGCGGCATTTTCCGTTTCCAACCATATAGCAATGAATGAAATAGTCCAACTTTCGTAATGAACATTAAAGATAAAGCTAAGAACACATGTGTTCATACGAAACAGCGGAGCATGTCTCTCTCCCACACAAAGAATGATAGGATCCGATTTTATTCAAACAAAACAAAAATAAACAAACAGACGCTCCAAGCAAAGCACATAAGATGTGACGGAATAAAAATATAGTTTCACTAGAGGTGACCTGATAAGTTGTCGATGAAGAAGGGATGCCTTGGGCATCCCCAAGCTTAGACGCTTGGGTCTTCTTGAAATATGCATGAATGAACCACGGGGGCATCCCCAAGCTTAAACTCTTCACTCTTCTTGATCATATTGTATCATCCTCCTCTCTTGACCCTTGAAAACTTCCTCCACACCAAACTTAAAACAAACTCATTAGAGGGTCAGTGCATAATTCATATATTCAGAGGTGACATAATCATTCTTAACACTTCTGGACATTGCACAAAGCTACTGAAAGTTAATGGAACAAAGAAATCCATCAAACATAGCAAAACAGGCAATGCGAAATAAAAGGCAGAATCTGTCAAAATAGAACAGTCCGTAAAGACGAATTTTTTAGAGGCATCAGACTTGCTCAGATGAAAATTCCCAAATTGAATGAAAGTTGCGTACATATCTGAGGATCACGCACGTAAATTGGCAGATTTTTCTGAGTTACCTACAGAGAACCATATCCAAATTCGTGACAGCAAGAAATCTGTTTCTGCGCAATAATCCAAATCTAGTATTGACTTTACTATCAAAGACTTTACTTGGCACAACAATGCAATAAAATAAAGATAAGGAGAGGTTGCTACAGTAATAACAACTTCCAAGACTCAAATATAAAACAAAGTGCAGAAGTAAAATAATGGGTTGTCTCCCATAAGCGCTTTTTTTTAACGCCTTTCAGGTAGGCGCAGAAAGTGTGAATCAAGTATTATCAAGAGATGAAGCATCGACAGAGGGGTTTGGGGTTTTCTCAACTATGCATTGTATCTTATCTATGTAAGTTTCAGATGCTCCTTTTTCATTACTCTTAGGCTTGCTATTCTCATCAAACAAATTTTCGGGAACAAGCCAACCATAGTTATTTTCTAGAGCTTCATGCATTCCTAGGAGCTTACTAGGTATCGGTACTTTAATCTCCCCTCCATCATTAACATTATTAGTATACTTTATTCTATCAATGTCCATCTTTTCAAGGGTACTAGCAAAGTTGGTATAAGAGCCAAGCATCTTATATTTAATAAAGACCTTTCTAGCCTCTCTTACTACACCACCAAATTCTTTAAGAAGGGTTTCTAAAACAAAATCTTTCTTTTCTCCTTCTTCCATATCACCGAGTGTAAGAAACATATGTTGAATTATAGGATTGAGATTAACAAACTTAGTTTCCAATATATGTACTAAAGAAGCAACAGCAATTTCATAAGTAGGAGCAAGTTCTACCAAGTGTCTATCTTCAAAATCTTCAGCTGTACTAACATGAGTGAAAAAATCTTCTATATTATCTCTTCCAATTATAGACCCTCGGCCTACCGGTATGTCTTTTAGAGTGTACTTAGGAGGAAACATGATGAAATAAACAAAAGGTAAATAAAGCAAATGCAAGTAACTAATTTTTTTTGTGTTTTTGATATAGAGAACAAGACAGTAAATAAAGTAAAACTAGCAACTAATTTTTTTGTGTTTTTGTTTTAGTGCAGCAAACAAAGTAGTAAATAATGTAAAGCAAGACAAAAACAAAGTAAAGAGATTGGAAGTGGGAGACTCCCCTTGCAGCGTGTCTTGATCTCCCCGGCAACGGCGCCAGAAAACAGTCTTGATGCGCGTGAGACACACGTCCGTTGGGAACCCCAAGAGGAAGGTGTGATGTGCACAGCAGTAAGTTTTCCCTCAGAAAGAAACCAAGGTTTATCGAACCAGTAGGAGCCAAGAAGCACGTTGAAGGTTGTTGGTGGCGGAGTGTAGTGCTTGCGCAACACCAGGGATTCCGGCGCCAACGTGGAACCTGCACAACACAATCATAGTACTTTGCCCCAACGTAACAGTGAGGTTGTCAATCTCACCAGCTTGCTGTAAACAAAGGATTAGATGTATAGTGTGGATGATGATGATTGTTTGCGAAGAACAGTAAAGAACAATTGCAGTAGATTGTATTTCAGATGTAAAGAATAGGACCGGGGTCCACAGTTCACTAGTGGTGTCTCTCCCATAAGATAAACAGATGTTGGGTGAACAAATTACAGTTGGGCAATTGACAAATAAAGAAGGCATAACAATGCACATACATATATCATGATGAGTACTATGAGATTTAATCAGGGCATTACGACAAAGTACATAGACCGCTATCCAGCATGCATCTATGCCTAAAAAGTCCACTTTCAGGTTATCATCCGAACCCCTTCCGATATTAAGTTGCAAGCAACAGACAATTGCATTAAGTATGGTGCGTAATATAATAAACACAAATATCCTTAGACAAAGCTGAAGGAGATATGCCCTAGAGGCAATAATAAAGTGGTTATTATTTATATCTTTATGGTTATGATAAATGTTTATATATCATGCTATAATTGTATTAACCGAAACATTAGTACATGTGTGATATGTAGACAACATGAAGTCCCTAGTATGCCTCTTAAACTAGCTTGTTGATTAATGGATGATTAGTTTCATAATCATGAACATTGGATGTTATTAATAACAAGGTTATATCATTATATGAATGATGTAATGGACACACCCAATTAAGCGTAGCATAAGATCTCGTCATTAAGTTATTTGCTATAAGCTTTCGATACATAGTTACCTAGTCCTTATGACCATGAGATCATGTAAATCACTTATACCGGAAAGATACTTTGATTACATCAAACGCCACTGCGTAAATGGGTGGTTATAAAGGTGGGATTAAGTATCCGGAAAGTATGAGTTGAGGCATATGGATCAACAGTGGGATTTGTCCATCCCGATGACGGATAGATATGCTCTGGGCCCTCTCGGTGGAATGTCGTCTAATGTCTTGCAAGCATATGAATGAGTTCATAAGAGACCACATACCATGGTACGAGTAAAGAGTACTTGTCAGGAGACGAGGTTGAACAAGGTATAGAGTGATACCGAAGATCAAACCTCGGACAAGTAAAATATCGCGAGACAAAGGGAATTGGTATCGTATGTGAATGGTTCATTCGATCACTAAAGTCATCGTTGAATATGTGGGAGCCATTATGGATCTCCAGATCCCGCTATTGGTTATTGGTCGGAGTGAGTACTCAACCATGTCCACATAGTTCACGAACCGTAGGGTGACACACTTAAAGTTGGATGTTGAAATGGTAGAACTTGAATATGGAATGGAGTTCGAATATTTGTTCGGAGTCCCGGATGAGATCCCGGACATCACGAGGAGTTCCGGAATGGTCCGGAGAATAAGATTCATATATAGGATGTCATTTTATGTGAATTAAAATGTCGCGGAAGGTTCTATGGAAGGTTCTAGAAGGTTCTAGAAAAGTCCGGAAGAAACCACCAAGGAAGGTGGAGTCCACATGGGACTCCACCTCCATGGCCGGCCAACCCTAGTGGGGGAGGAGTCCCAAGTGGACTCCCCCTTAGGGGGCCGGCCAACCCCCCCATATGGGAGGTGGAACTCCCACCTCTAGTGGGAGTCCTAGCTTGGCTAGGTTTCCCCCTCATATGGAAGGTTTTTGGTTCGGGTCTTATTCGAAGACTTGGACACCAACACTTGGGGATCCACCTATATAATGAGGGGCATAGGGGAGGGGCCCGGCCACCATAGAGCCACAAGTTGGCCGCACCCCCTTGAGGCCGGCCACCCCCTCCCAAACCCTAGCCGCCCCCCTCTCCTCCATATCTCCCGCGTAGCTTTAGCGAAGCTCCGCCGGAGTTCTCCACCGCCACCGACACCACGCCGTCGTGCTGTCGGATTCAAGAGGAGCTACTACTTCCGCTGCCCGCTGGAATGGGGAGGTGGACGTCGTCTTCATCAACAACCGAACGTGTGACCGAGTACGGAGGTGCTGCCCGTTCGTGGCACCGGAAGCGATCGTGATCAAGATCTTCTACGCGCTTTTGCAAGCGGCAAGTGATCGTCTACCGCAGCAATAAGAGCCTACTCTTATAGGCTTTGGAATCTCTTCAAGGGTTAGTCTTGATCATCCCCTCGTTGCTACCGTCTTCTAGATTGCATCTTGGCTTGGATTGCGTGTTCGCGATAGGAAATTTTTTGTTTTCTATGCAACCTTTTCCTACAGTGGTATCAGAGCCGTGTCTATGCATAGATGGTTGCACGAGTAGAACACAATGGTTTGTGGGCGTTGATGCTTATGTTGTCTTTAGTTTGAGTACTTTGAATCTTTGTGGCATAGTGGGATGAAGCGGCTCGGACTAACTTTACATGACCACGTTCATGAGACTTGTTCCTCGTTCGACATGCAACTTGTATTGCATAAGAGGCTTTGCGGGTGTCTGTCTCTCCTACTATAGTGAAGATTCAATTTACTCTTCTATTGACAACACTAGTATCACCGTTGTGGTTCATGTTCGTAGGTAGATTAGATCTCTCTCAAAAACCCTAAACCACGTAAAATATGCAAACCAAATTAGAGACGTCTAACTTGTTTTTGCAGGGTTTGGTGATGTGATATGGCCATAATGTGATGATGAATATGTATGAGATGATCATTATTGTATTGTGGCAACCGGCAGGAGCCTTATGGTTGTCTTTAAATTTCATGTTGAGTAGTATTTCAAAGTAGTTGTAATAGTTGCTACATGAGGTGAACAACCATGAAGACGGCGCCATGAACCTTGACGCTACGCCGACGATGATGGAGATCATGCCCGTTGATGATGGAGATCATGTCCGTGCTTTGAAGATGAAGATCGAAGGCACAAAGACTAAAGGGCCATATCATATCACATATGAATTGCATGTGATGTTAATCCTTTATGCATCTTATTTTGCTTAGATCGCGACGGTAGCATTATAAGATGATCCCTCACATTAATATCAAGATAATAAAGTGTTCTCCCCTCGTATGCACCATTGTACAGTTAAATGCGTTTCGAAGCATCTCGTGATGATCGGATGTGATAGACTCAACGTTCACATACAACGGGTGTAAGCAATGTTGCACACGCGGAATACTTGGGTTTGCTTGACGAGCCTAGCATGTACAGACATGGCCTCGGGACAACGGAAACCGAAAGGTTGAACACGAGTCATATGGATGATATGATCAACATGTTGATGTTCACCATTGAAGCTACATCATCTCACGTGATGATCGGTTTTGGTGTAGTGGATTTGGATCGTGTACCACTTAACAACTATGAGGGATGTTGTATTAAGTGGGAGTTCATTAGTAATTAGATTAAAACATGAACTAATTATCATAAACATAGTCTGAGTAGTATTTTGTATTAATTTTGTAGTATTGGCATCCATTTACTACTATGCGCTAGTCTTGTTATTGAGATAGAAATACTGTTAAATCTGATAAGAAACTTTACGGATTAGTACCGTATTGTTAAAGAATCAAGAATTGATTAAGTCCTATTGCAAACTTTTAGTAAACCTCACATTGTTGATTCAAAGAGCTATGGTTTCAATTAGTACCCAAAGTTATCTTGTCTCCGTGAAACTTGAAGTTCAAATCTGTTTGAAAAGTAAGGAGCTGAAAATTTAGTTTTCAGAAATAATCAAGGTATGAGATATATGTGATATCTAAGACCTTATTGCAAGATGATAGAATATAAATTTGGTGAGACTACATAAACTCATAAGTTTTATGGGAATGTATGAAGGTTGAAGACGCCAGGCGTCACAATCCTCCAACTATTGGGGCACTAATAATATTCGCATATCCATGAAGTTATCATCCTTAGTATGCACCGTTGCTAAGTCTCGTCGTTTCGAAGCATCACGTGATGATCGGGTGTGATAGATTCTACGTGTGCATACAACGGGTGCAAGCCAGATTTGTACATGTGAATGCTAAGGTTAAACTTTATGAGCCTAGCATGTACAGACATGGTCTCAAAAAGTTGTCATGAATTGATGGATAAAATTATGAGTGAAATTGTTCATCATAGTTACTAATAAGTGAAATCTAGAACACTTGTCATATGATGATCAACTTCAAAGTAAGAACCTCAAGGTTATTGGTATTTGACCAACAAACCTAGAAGTTATTGATGTTGAAGTGTTTTTCTGAATAATGAGGAAAGCTAAAAGAGAAACTGCAAAAGATATTCTGGCAGAAAAAGAAAAGAAAAGACTAGAAAGTCTAGCTCAGGTGTATATCAATGATATACATGTTATGGATGTATTCCTCGTTTGGTCACACAATGAAATTCTTGGGTATTTGTACCATATTGGTTGGTATGAAGTGTCATACAAAACAACGCAATACTAGAATACAATGGCCTAAGTGACTGACAAGGAATATGATAGGAATGCACGTCTGGAACAAAAAATAAAGTGTTATTATGTTCATCGTTGGCATTCTATCTAGCCCTTAGAATTTATAATAAAGAACTTAATAATTGTTATTTTGCTCTTGTCAAATAAAAACAATGAGTTGTTCAAATTATGACATTACTCCATGAACGATGGATAAGTTATTATAAATTTTAATGGTGAAACACACATACATAACACTGATGCTAAAAATGCCATAAGGCAAATGATTTGAATTCCACTTATTTGTGGAACCGCCATTTAGGTCATGTTAGAAAGGAATGCATGAAGGAACTCTATGCAAATGGATTTTTGGAGTCATTTGATTTTTGAATCATTTGGCGCTTGCAAATCTTTTCTAAAGAGAATGATTAAAATACCATTCATAGGCCAAAAGTTGAACGGGCAACTAACTTAGTGGAAAAATACATGATGATGTATGTGGTTCACTGGGCATAGTTGTGTGCGGGAGATTCTTCTACTTCATGAAAACTTTCAACAATGAATTGAGTATATATATGTGGATATATTCAATAAGGAAGAAGTTTGAAACATTTGAATGGATTCAAATAAATTTCAGCATGAAGTGGAAATCATCGTAATAGAAAAGTCAAATATCTATGATTGGATCATGGTGGAAATATTTGAATTACGAGTTTTAGCGAACATCTAAGAGAGTTATGAAATTGTTCTACAACTCACATTTCTTGGAGTATCATAATGATGATATAGTATTCAAGATATGTATCCAAACCTTGTTGGATTAATGATGAGATAAAAATATTATGACGCCATTATATTTTTGTGGATTATGCTTTAGTGACTACCGCTTTTACACTAAATAGAGCATCATCATGATCCGTTGAAATGACACCATACGAGTTATGGCATAGGTAAGAAACCTAATAGTCTTTTCTTAAATTTTGGTATGCATAGCATAAGTAAATAAGTTTACAACCAAAATCGGATGAATGTCTTTGTTGGTTATCCCAGAGATTTGATTGGGAATTCTTCCCACGAGACAAAGACAAAAGTGTTTGTCAATGTTTCTTATTTCCGAGAAATTGTTTCTAGTGAAGTATTTGAGTGGGAGGACAATATAATTTGATAAGGTTTATGAACCTGAGCATAATGATCAGAGTAGCGCAGCATCGGAATTGGTTTCGGAAGCGGCCACAACGATCATGGCTCCCATGACTACAAAGTGTTTTAGTCATGGAGATCGAAGTACATATTGAACCTTGTAGGTATGGTTTACTTTGTGATCAAATAAATGATTTGTGGACAAAGGATTGATTTTGAACAATGATAAACCAACTACAAACAAAGAAGTTATGATGGGCCCTGACTCCGTTAAAATGGCCATGCGCCATGAAATCCATAATAGATGAATACTTTTTGAAAGTAAATGGATCTATAGACTTGGATGAAATATCCTTGAAGAAGCTCGACTTGTCGAAAAATTGTTTACGACAAAGTTCAAAGAGTTGACTACGATAAGATTAGATCTTCCGTAGAAATGCTTATATTCTATATGGATTATTCTAGTAGGATGGCAAAATACATTACTTATCAGAAGTATGTATTAAAGGTGTATACAAGATACAACCAAGAGTTTTGCTGGTCCGTGGAATATTAGATAGGTATACAAACTTCAATTTGATGAAGTGAGTATCGCGGAGTTTGAATCTTCACCAGATGAAATAGTCAAAGAGTTTTTGATTTCATCAGAGACGATGAAGAGGCTTGCATTTGCAAGAAATTAAGTGGGAGCGCTAAGACATATTTATAATACTTTATGTAGGTGACATATAGTTGGTTATAAATAATGTAATTATATACTTGATTAAAAAGGTTTCATTGAGAAATTAACTTCAATGAAAAGATATGGACTGAAACAAATTTAGTGTCAAGATCTATGAAGATAGATTGAAACACAAAATAAGTTTAAGTCAAAGTACATAGAATGGATATTGAAATAGTTCAATATAGAAATATTAAGAAGATGTTCTTGTCATGTGAAGTTTTAACAAGACTTGAGTGTATCTGACACTCAATGAGTAAAAATACATGAGTGATTATAGATCACGAATAATATGTACACAATCAGATATCCTATGCTCTAAGAGTGTTATGAGCATGATTCATGTGATGATCACTGAAAAACAGTAAGAATATTCTTGAGTACTTAAGAAGAACCAAGTATATATATATATATTTTTATATGGAGAAATGACAAAACAAATCGCTGTAAGGTGTTGCACCGATACTAATTTTGTCACATATGAAAATAAAATTTCAAATCTCAAATTAGACTAAGTGTTGTTTAAAAGGTAGCACAATGAGCTAGAAGTTGTCTATGTTAGATTTAGAAGAGTTCTAAATATTGTGACGGATTCTACAAAAGAAGGCAGAGTATGTCATTGTTTTGACAATGACAAAGGATGTTAAGTCAAGAAGTTCTTTGAGAACTTGGTGTAGTTCCGATAGTGTCAGAACTTTGAAGCTATATTGTGTGTGACAATATTAGTGACATATTTCAGACCGCGGAATTAAGGTTCCACCAGAAGACCAAACATATTTAATGCCGACTCATTTGGAAATGAGTGATGCGTTGAGACGCAAATGAATTACAAAATACATACTTTTCTGAACGTGTCAGATCCGTTGACTAAAACCTCTCCCGTAAGCAAAACATGATAAAGCACCGGAAGGCCAAGGTGTTACATCTTTACAAATGTAAACTAGATTATTGACTCTAGTGCAAGTGGGAGACTGAAGGAGATATGCCCTAGAGGCAATAATAAAGTGGTTATTATTTATATCTTTATGGTTATGATAAATGTTTATATATCATGCTATAATTGTATTAACCGAAACATTAGTACATGTGTGATATGTAGACAACATGAAGTCCCTAGTATGCCTCTTAAACTAGCTTGTTGATTAATGGATGATTAGTTTCATAATCATGAACATTGGATGTTATTAATAACAAGGTTATATCATTATATGAATGATGTAATGGACACACCCAATTAAGCGTAGCATAAGATCTCGTCATTAAGTTATTTGCTATAAGCTTTCGATACATAGTTACCTAGTCCTTATGACCATGAGATCATGTAAATCACTTATACCGGAAAGATACTTTGATTACATCAAACGCCACTGCGTAAATGGGTGGTTATAAAGGTGGGATTAAGTATCCGGAAAGTATGAGTTGAGGCATATGGATCAACAGTGGGATTTGTCCATCCCGATGACGGATAGATATGCTCTGGGCCCTCTCGGTGGAATGTCGTCTAATGTCTTGCAAGCATATGAATGAGTTCATAAGAGACCACATACCATGGTACGAGTAAAGAGTACTTGTCAGGAGACGAGGTTGAACAAGGTATAGAGTGATACCGAAGATCAAACCTCGGACAAGTAAAATATCGCGAGACAAAGGGAATTGGTATCGTATGTGAATGGTTCATTCGATCACTAAAGTCATCGTTGAATATGTGGGAGCCATTATGGATCTCCAGATCCCGCTATTGGTTATTGGTCGGAGTGAGTACTCAACCATGTCCACATAGTTCACGAACCGTAGGGTGACACACTTAAAGTTGGATGTTGAAATGGTAGAACTTGAATATGGAATGGAGTTCGAATATTTGTTCGGAGTCCCGGATGAGATCCCGGACATCACGAGGAGTTCCGGAATGGTCCGGAGAATAAGATTCATATATAGGATGTCATTTTATGTGAATTAAAATGTCGCGGAAGGTTCTATGGAAGGTTCTAGAAGGTTCTAGAAAAGTCCGGAAGAAACCACCAAGGAAGGTGGAGTCCACATGGGACTCCACCTCCATGGCCGGCCAACCCTAGTGGGGGAGGAGTCCCAAGTGGACTCCCCCTTAGGGGGCCGGCCAACCCCCCCATATGGGAGGTGGAACTCCCACCTCTAGTGGGAGTCCTAGCTTGGCTAGGTTTCCCCCTCATATGGAAGGTTTTTGGTTCGGGTCTTATTCGAAGACTTGGACACCAACACTTGGGGATCCACCTATATAATGAGGGGCATAGGGGAGGGGGCCGGCCACCATAGAGCCACAAGTTGGCCGCACCCCCTTGAGGCCGGCCACCCCCTCCCAAACCCTAGCCGCCCCCCTCTCCTCCATATCTCCCGCGTAGCTTTAGCGAAGCTCCGCCGGAGTTCTCCACCGCCACCGACACCACGCCGTCGTGCTGTCGGATTCAAGAGGAGCTACTACTTCCGCTGCCCGCTGGAACGGGGAGGTGGACGTCGTCTTCATCAACAACCGAACGTGTGACCGAGTACGGAGGTGCTGCCCGTTCGTGGCGCCGGAAGCGATTGTGATCAAGATCTTCTACGCGCTTTTGCAAGCGGCAAGTGATCGTCTACCGCAGCAATAAGAGCCTACTCTTATAGGCTTTGGAATCTCTTCAAGGGTTAGTCTTGATCATCCCCTCGTTGCTACCGTCTTCTAGATTGCATCTTGGCTTGGATTGCGTGTTCGCGATAGGAAATTTTTTGTTTTCTATGCAACGTTTTCCTACAAAAGCATCGATGTTTTATCCCTAGTGGCAACAGCACATCCACAACCTTAGAACTTTCTGTCACTGTCCCAGATTTAATGGAGGCATGAACCCACTATCGAGCATAAATACTCCCTCTTGGAGTCACAAGTATCAACTTGGCCAGAGCCTCTACTAGCAACGGAGAGCATGCAAGAACATAAACAACATATATGATAGATTGATAATCAACTTGACATAGTATTCAATATTCATCGGATCCCAACAAACACAACATGTAGCATTACAAATAGATGATCTTGATCATGATAGGCAGCTCACAAGATCTAACATGATAGCACAATGAGGAGAACACAACCATCTAGCTACTGCTATGGACCCATAGTCCAGGGGTGGACTACTCACACATCGATCCGGAGGTGATCATGGCGATGAAGAGACCTCCGGGAGATGATTCCCCTCTCCGGCAGGGTGCCGGAGGCGATCTCCTGAATCCCCCGAGATGGGATTGGCGGCGGCGGCGTCTCTGGAAGGTTTTCCGTATCGTGGCTCTCGGTACCGGGGGTTTCACGACGAAGACTTTAAGTAGGCGGAAGGGCAGGTCAGGGGCCACCTCGTGGCCCCACTTCATTTTCTCTTCGGACTTCTGGAAGTTTCGTGGAAAAATAGGACCCTGGGCGTTGATTTCGTCCAATTCCGAGAATATTTCCTTACTAGGATTTCTGAAACCAAAAACAGCAGAAAACAACAACTGGCTCTTCGGCATCTCGTCAATAGGTTAGTGCCGGAAAATGCATAATAATGACATATAATGTGTATAAAACATGTGAGTATCATCATAAAAGTAGCATGGAACATAAGAAATTATAGATACGTTTGGGACGTATCAATGAACACCATTAATTGTGTAGGGCTACAAGAGCACCTCAATGCCGGAGTTAACAAGCTCCACAACATTCGATGTTCATATTTAAATAACCTTAGAGTGCATAATAGATCATTGCAATTATACCAAGTACTAACATAGCATGCACACTGTCACCATCACACTATGAAAGGAGGAATAGATCACATCAATACTATCATAATAATAGTTAACTACATAATCTACAAGAGATTACAATCATAACCTACGCCAAGAACTACATGATGCACACACACTGTCACCATTACATCATGAAGGAGGAATAGAGTACTTTAATAACATCACCAGAGTAACTAGATAGATGAGTAGTGATACAAAACTCATATGAATCTCAATCATGTAAGGCAGCTCATGAGATCATTGTATTGAAGTACATAGGAGAGAGATTAACCACATAGCTACCGGTACAGCCCTTAGCCTCGATGGAGAACTACTCCCTCCTCATGGGAGACAGCAGCGGTGATGAAGATGGCGGTGGTGTTGATGGAGATGCCTTCCGGGGGCACTTCCCCGTCCCGGCGGCATGCCGGAACAGAGACTCCTGTCCCCCAGATCTTGGCTTCACGATGGCGGCGGCTCTGGAAGGTTTCTCGTACCGTGGTTTTTGCCGTATCGAAGATTTAGGTCAGAGAGCTTCTTATAGACGAAGAGTCGGAGTCGGAAGGGCTACGGGGGACCCACACAGTAGGGGGCGCCTCCCCCCCCTGGGCCGCGCCGCCACCTTGTGTGGTGGGCCTGTGGCTCTCCTCTGGTCCCTCTCGGGTGTTCTGGAAGCTTCGTGGAATTATAAGATGCTGGGCATTGATTTCGTCCAATTCCGAGAATATTTCCTTACTAGGATTTCTGAAACCAAAAACAGCAGAAAACAGGAAGTGACACTTCGGCATCTCGTCAATAGGTTAGTTCTAGAAAATGCATAAAATCATCATAAAGTGTGAACAAAACATGTAGGTAATGTCATAAAACTAGCATAGAACATAAGAAATTATAGATACATTTGAGACGTATCACCCACGACTCCGCCCCGCCCGTGCCGCCTCCATCGTCCGTGCGCCTGCCGCCACCCTGTGCCGGCGACGGGCGACCTACCCCCGCCAGGGTCACCTCTTATTTCCCCGCGATGTCTCACCCTCCCTCCGAGATCCAGCCCATGGGATGGATGAGAACGAGATCCCCTTCACAGACCTCCTCCTCCTCCTCATCTTGCCTGAAGCAGCAACAACATTGGGCGACGATGATGGTCGCCAACTCCTCCTTTCCACGGTTCGATCCATGCTCAGCCGCGAGCGCACCGGGCTGCCTGCCGTCGCCGGCGTACCGCACGCAATCTCCCTCCACCACCCGCTCCTCCCCCTGGTCGTGGACCACCCATCAGGCGCCTACCTCCTAAAGGTGAAAAACTCTCGCAGACTCCCCTTCTCCATCCTCCTTACACGAATCTTGATTTCCTTCAATTGACGGGCACTCCGTTGCAGAAGCACGGTGTGGGAAGTGACCTGCCTCTGATGAAACCTGCAGGTCAGTCTTTTTATTCAACAGCTCCTAAGGCATGATTCAGATTAGAAAGTCCACGTGTGCCAGTGACAGTATGTTATTTGTTTCAGCTGCTTGATTTCTATGTACTTTACTCCAAGTCAGCGGATCACGTCTTGTGCGGGAGCAGTAGTAACTGCCAGTTCTTGTGCTAGCTCATATTTTACTACATCAATCGTTCTCTGTTTATGCTTGGACATAAACATAGTGATTGATTCAACCAATTGTGTGAGTATCTTAGTCTACAATTTTATTTTGCGTTGTAGGAGCTTTGGACAGCCAGTGATTGGTTTTTTCTGCTTCATCACATTTTATTGGCCTTAGGCTGAAGGTAAATACGAGTACATCTTCTCCCTACACGTGTGTCAGTAGTTTCGTTGTTTAAATTTATATATTATCCCATTTATGTAGATTTCGAACTTCTCGAGGCTCATCATATAGCCTAAACCTACAAGATATTAGTGTTGAAAGGTTGAAACAATGGACCGGAGTTTCGCACCAATGCTCCAACGCAGAAGGTTAGCTTTTCCATTGCTTTGGTTATCAAAGATGTAGCAAAGAAGCATTTTCTTAGAAGGTGCTTAAAATTTAGAGATATCATAAAGCATCCAAAATCTCAATGACAATTTTTTCTGTGTTTGATAAATATTTATAATTATATGTGCAAGACCATTTAAAAAAATGATGAGCAAGCTGCCTCATGATCTACTGTTGTGCTAGCGAGCGGCTCGGTAGAGGTCTGCCTTTGTTACTATACTGGACCGATTGGCTGGCTATAGAGATGAATCTGTTGCCCTGCATCTCTTTCTTTTCTAAACGGTTTGTTTCAAATCTGTTCTATATCTTATAGAATACTATGGTTTTATTCCAAAAATTGTTGTATATTTTATTTTTCATTTTCCATTGTTTGCAACTCCATTGCCAGCATCACATGTCTGTATAGTGCTCTTATCTGAAACTGATTTATGATAGAATGTCTCCTATAAATTTGGAAAATAATCGTAGCTTCTATATTTCACTTATAGCATGCTCAATTAAAATTCCATCACAGAAACCTCTGCATAACCTTATACCCTCCCTATTTACCTAATCAGAGTCTTATATACAAATTTCCATTCAGCAATATGAGAGAATGAATAATAGAATCTCATGCTCATGGGACAAATATTAGGGAAGGAGTTCACACGATGGTCCACAATTAAAGTAAGTACTTTTGATACTTATATAACTATTTCTAATGCTCCACATTTACAGGGTCCAAGCCTGGAAGTGCAAGTAGTCACTATAAGTTAGGAATGTATGAACCAGGTGAGCTTGTGACCTGCACCCAGTTTTCAGGGCATCCTTTCGGCATCGTTCAGTAATTGCAGCAAGGGGTAGGAAAAATGTCTTTACAGAACACTACTTTTGATAGTATAGGAGACCGCATAAAAAATATATTTCTGATCCATAAATGAAATTAAATATGTATAAGCTGGCATTGTAGCGATACCTTCAAATATGGACCAAAGTAGACTATCTCATGAGGTTGATATTTTTTTTACTAAGGCATAGAGTGTGTGTATGATTGAAAGATGTCCATGTTGTTTTGATTCTTGATTAGGGTATTAACTATGCTTCCATACTTTATGCATCCTACTACTGCTACTCCATGTCTCCATGCAATTGACTGCTGTTTGATATTTATTTATCTTTTTCTTTGAATGTCGAGTCATTCTTGACAGTACTTATGACCTCCTTCATGCCTGGCTCATGTTCTCTGAGAAGGAGAATCATGGATGTAGCTTGGAGGATCCGCTGAAGGAGAATTATGGATGTAGCCTGGAGGATCTACTAACCGAGATGTACCGCGTCATCAGGCCTCATGGTTATGCCATTATTACTTTATAAGAGGCAAAGCCGCTATTATAAAGTACACTAAGAAACTTTTACATGCGATGTGATGATGATGAAAGAGTCTTAATCGGGAGAAAAAATCTATGGGATTAGGCTATGATACTACCGTCATAAGACTTTGATCGTTCCTTCTCTCCATTGTAATCCAGCTTTTGTTGGGTGCTTTTGGTTGAGCTTTTTTTTAGAACTTCAATTTTGACACACTCGGATCTATTTCAGCTCCATTTTAGTATAGATTAATACTTGCAAAACTACAATTAGACTCGGATGAGCAGAATCCTAAGTTCACAATGGGTATGCCATTATTACTTTTATGTTCATTTTTGTACCTTATAAACAAAGTGGAATATTAATATTTTTTGAATACCATGTGACTTTTATGTACATGTGAATTATCATGTATATTTTTCTGACATGTGGCAAAAGAAAAAACTTTAGGAGCCGTAGCAACGCATGGGCAGTCAACTAGTTTTATCTAGAGTTCAAAACAATTATATCAATAAATATGATTGAGAAAGCCATAACAAGTTTCATAGGACAAATGTTTCTTCTGTTAAATAAACACAAATTTTATTCAGGAATGAGCAAATTATCCAGGAGATGGAAACACAAATTTCCCATGTTTCAACAAATCAGTACTATTTTACCATGGAAACGATGTTTTATGAAAAATAGTCCGCTACGTCTGAAATAAATATTTTAGTTTGAACCAAAATTATGTTGTAATGGAAGCCAAATTCAGTTTTGTGGGATGCGATATTTAATATCATTGGAAACAAAAATAAGATTGCTACAAACGGAAGCAAATCTGCATTTTACCTTTGAGTTTGCTGAAGTTGTCAGTTTCCTTCAAAACAGGATGTTTCCTAAAAATCCAGAAGCGTTGATCGGGGACCAGTAATTGCGTATCCCACTAATTAGGGGATCAGTTAATACATAAGCATGCAGTCAGGCCACTGTTTCAAAGAAAGATTGGATCAGGCTGCGCTGAGAATCTAACGTTCATTGTCCCTTCCAATCGTGTGGCTAGGCACTGGTCGATGGGAAGCAACATATCGGATGCCGATTCCTAGCGGTGGCTGACAATAAATGCCATAATATTTCTATGGAAGTTCTTATTGATTTCGTAAATATTGGGAGCTAATAAATGCCATAATATTTTAGTACTACTAACTGATTTCGTACAGGAAGCCAATAAATGCCATAGTGTTGTTATGAAATGCTAATTAATTGCGTATGGTATTTTTTGGAGCGAATAAATCCATACCCACAGGATATTCAATGATCCTAATTAATTAGCGCGAACACAAATTCTGGAAGCTAGGAATAAAATGGCAAAAACTGATACTCCAAGGGTCGCGGTCATGCCTCTATATAAGGAGCACATAAGGAGCCACCTGTGTATATACAACAACCTAAATCAAAAGGTCCGTACGAGAAGGCAAACAACTTCAGTATGGCTGTAATCCAGGGCAATACAAGGTTTCTTTGCTTGATGGCACTTCTGCTGATTTCGACCACTTTGTTGTCGAGTCAAGCATCAGGGAGGAACATAGGTAAAATTTCCTCTAGCTTTGTTTATCACTTCCAAGAGAAATTCGTGGTTTCCGGGTGCTATATTTTAAGCCTATCGCATGAGTCCCTTGGTATAAATTATAAGGAAATTTATGTTTTCCAGGAGCTCGCGGTTGTTGTTCTTTATGTGTTTGTAATTAGCTCCGTTTCTGACCTTGAAATTGTATAGCACGAGGTTTTAATAGATGAATTCCATGTCGTTTACGACCTTCTCTGTGGTTCTGATGGCATTCTTTTTTCTGTTGTTGATTCGCTCAGGCACGGAATCCAACATTGCTGGCTTACTGACCGAAGCCAACGCTGGCACTGAGGGGAAACATGAACCCTACGCTCCCCCATGTGTTCCTGCAGATTGTAATACAATCTGCCAGCGAGATACCCACACTGCTGGCCATTGCCGTCCAGATGGTTGCTACTGCAGCTAGATCACACTATGTGGGGCCGCAGAAATTTGTATTAAGAAAACAACTAAACAATAAAGTTAATTATGAAATATAAAGCTTCTTTCGAGAAGATTTGTCTGCCGTTTTTATTACTTTTTGTGCTCGAACCCCTAATATTGTTTTATAGAAATCAAGTTTATAGCCTCTCATTTAAAACCCTAAACCGTGGGAGGTCAATACTTCTATTTCAACTGTAACATGTTTAAAAATTATTTTTCTGTCACTAACAAAAAGATAGCACAATAACAGGAAACTAAGAAACAATACACGATTTGAGATTGATTTTGGTGTATCGCTAAATACTCCCTGCATAACATCTCTTATTATAAGATCATGAGCCACCTAAACTGAAACAGGTTGTTCAAAAAATAAAAAGCTGAAACAGGTAGGTACAATGACTAAGGAAAAAAATCCATGACATGTGAGCAAATGGAGAGCAACAAAATGTACTTGTTGACTACATGAACCCAAAAGTTGAGAAGAATACTCCGGCAAAAATATGATTTTACTGATTCAGTTGGCTGAAAGGTTGCAGAAATTGATTTGTTAACTCAAAGGGAAAAGGTGAAGACGATGGGATAATCAGAAATTATGTTGCTATTAAGATTGCAACACAGTTTTGGATTAGTGTTATGGTTTTCACATTTTTTTTGACATTTTTTTTCTGGTACTACCATCTGTTGGTCCTGTATGACATTCCATATTCCCCAGCAGCGACACTTGTATAAAAAATTCTCTAATCTGGATGTGACTGGCTGCAAAACAAAACAAAGTTTTTTTGTGTCATCGAAATGAAAATATGAAATTACACAAGTTCATGTTCACAAAAAAAAAACAAAATTTCAGTTTTTTAAGTGTATATTAGACGTATCTAAAGAAAGTTACTATCCACTCCAAAAATTACCAAGATAATTACTTTTTTCATTTCTTAATTCTTCTTGTGGTTTTTATTCAAATTTGAAAACTAAAACCACGACAAGGACTATGAAACAGAGGGAGTAGTATCTTAAGCAAACATATGGACATGTCCAAATATTAACAGAAGTATTGTGATAGCTAGTTTTAAGATACGTTGTTCTGATAGCTAGTTTTTAGATACATATTCTAAATAATAAATGTTGTCGTCTTTGGTCATTGTCCAATTGTCACAGCCACTATGAGTCTCTTAACTCATTAGATAACATAAGTTTTCCATAGCCAGTTTTATGCAATGTTGAGGAAATCGCTTATCGGGGTTAACTTGGTTGGCTGACGATTAGCGATTAATAGGCAAATCGGCCGATTAATCGGGCGATAAATGAGTTTATCGGTTAATCGGTGACCATTAAATAGGGATTAATCGGGCGATTAATCGTTGAATCAGATGATATGAGATTTAATTGAAGATTTTATCGCGTGGCATATGCCAAATCTTTTTGTTTCTATGTACGGTCGGCATACTATATTGAATGAAATCATATGCATTGTAACAGATTGATCCGCACTAATGATCCTGGGCCTTCTACACATAATCCAGGATGGAATATTGTCGCGAAATTGAATGTACCAAGTAAACATAAATATTCTCATGGAAAGTGTTGCATGGAACTATTCCTGGCTTTTCTATTGTCACTAATAGGCACACCCCGGTGGCTGGAAAATGCCCAGTGCTTAAGGAGCCGAATATATTTATCATTTGATTTTAAGTTGTACAAGGGAAAAAGAAGTTTGGCAATAACTACATCTGAATGAGATAATTTGTTCAATCATGGAGGTTGATAGATCCAGATCTTTCATACTTAAGGAGCTTCTTCAGAAGGATTTACAACCCTAACCGGTCTTGATCATGTGGATGTGAATGAACTAATTGATGTCGCTGCGTGGTATGTTTCATGGCAACGTAGAGAACATGTGAATGGAGAGATGGTGACTCCTCCGGCACAATCGGCTTTTATAATCCAAGGATTGACGCTAAACTATATTGAGATGAATCACGCGCTGAACCACGCGAAATCTTATGGTGTAAACTAGCTTAAAATTGATGCATGCTTTTTTTCTGAATGAATAAGGTGGTGCTGTAGATGCGGTGTGACGGAAGCGATAGCTTTTACAAAAGTTTCTATAACTTGTTGAGGACCTGGGTTGTGTTCCGGTTGTAATGAATCTGATTCGTTGGAATTGGTTCAGTTTTTTAATGGGGACATCGAGTTCTGTAGTCCATAGACAACGGTCTTGGAGATTGCTTTCATCGATCCAAAAGAATTGGCCAAGTTTTAGTTCAACACTGCAGGCGAGAGGCTAACAGTGTGAAGCATAAATTAGCTAGAGTAGGTTTTAATTCTAAAATTTTGATTATCAGACGTGTGACCCCCTTAGTTTTATATTCCGCTTGCACCGAAGGATGTATCAGTGATTGAGTTGAAATAAAGCACGCCGCATAGTACATCAAACCATAATATAAAATCATATAATAGTACATCAGGAAAATAGTACAAAACAGGTATCAAGCACGGTGATGAAGTATATGACTATGCTCATCAACACCGCCTTGACAAGGGTAGTTCGGCCGGCCATCGTGACATGCTTTCCATGCCAATGAATAAGTTTGGAGACCAAGACATCTCATCAGGAATGATGTGTGAGCTGTAGAGAAGGCTCGAAGAATCTCATCAAGCTCAATGCATGTCCTCGCAACAGATGAGTCCCCCCCTCCAATCTTCGCTGCTGCGGCCTCTGTTTTCGTGTTTCCGTGGCGCTCTCCTCCCGAGAACTCTCCGGAGTCATATATATAGTGATTTTTAGGTCAAAATACGTTGGGGTGAAATAATCAAGAGATTTCGATGATCGATAGCCAAAAGAGAGGGGGTGGTGCACGCTACATGTCTGGGCACGCAACCTGGACTCTTTTGGGCATCAGGCCTCTCTAGGTGTGCTTCCAGGGTCCAGGGTGCTTCTCCCGATGAAAACGTGACGCTCCAACAATTCTAGCTCAATTTGACTCCGTATAGGTCTCTAAAGTGAAAAATACACAAAACACGGAATTCATGTTCTGTACAGTTATAAACCAAATAAAGGGGGTCATTGGTAAATAGCCATAAATCAATGTAAAACTTGGTATTATCATCATATATGTTGCAAATATGTGGGAATTAATTCTAATAAATGACAAAGTTCATGTATGCATTTTACATGCATCACCCGTCGATTCGATAATCCGTAGTGGATCCTTAGGTGACGTGATATATAGGAATCACAGCACCCGTTTCGTTGCCTTAGACTCTTTAGCAACAAAAAGCACCCCTTAGCCAACAAAAAATTGTTGTGGTAGATAACAAGCTTTTTTGTAGTGACTGTAGGGTTTGTTGCATGGAAAACAAAAAATTTCCATCGCAAATACGAATAAATCTAAGATCCAATCTATTGAAAAGCCAAGATCTAATCTATGAGATCGGAGCAACGAGATTGATGAGAAACTAACCCTCGAAGATCCAAAGCCTTAACGATATCAGTTCTCGTGGTTGATGTAGACGATCCTTCCAGTACTGCAATCCGGCAGCACTTCCGTACTCGGTCACACGTACGGTGTCGATGACGTCCTTCCTCTCCCTGTTCCAGCGGGAAGCGGAGGTGGTAGATCCCCTCGGAATCCCAGCAGCACGACGGCGTGGTGGTGGTGGAGGATAAATTCCTGCAGGGCTTCGCCAAGCCTTCGCAGGAAGAAGGAGGAGGAAGAGAGGTGGCGGCTAGGGTTGGAGGGAAGGGATTGGCTGCGACCCTGCCTCTCCCCTCTTTATACAGGGGGGAGGTCAGCTAGGGTTGCCCCCAAGCCCAAACCCATCTAGGGCCAGTGCAAGGGGGAGGGGGAAAACTTTCCTCCCTCTCCCAGCCTTCCATATTTAGGGTTTCCCCTAAACCCTAGGGGGTTTGGCCGACCTGGGCCTTGTGGGCTGGTGCACCTAGCCCATTAGGGCTGGGCTGCACCCCCTTGGCTCAGTTGGCCCCTCCCGGGGTCGTGGGCCCATGGGTGGCCCCTCCGGAACCTTCTAGAAACCCTCCGGTCTTCCGGCCACCGGAAAATTCCTGAACTTTTCCGAACCCCGAAAAATAACTTGCCTTATATGAATCTTATTCTCCGGACCATTCTGGACCTCCTCGAGATGTCCTGGATCCCATCCGAGACTCTGAACAACATTTGGTCTCTATCTCATATTCCATATCTACTACTCCCTCCGTTCTTTTTTAATTGACTCGGATTTAGCACAACTTTGTACTAAATCTGAGTCAATTAAATATGACCGGAGGGAGTACACGACATCGAACCTTAAGTGTGTCACCCTACGGTTCGTGAACTATGCAGACATGATCGAGACTCCTCTCCGATCAATAACCAATAGCGGGACCTGGAGATCCATAATGGCTCCCACATATTCAACGGTAACTTAGTGATCAAAAGAACCATTTACATACGATACTGATTCCCTTTGTCACGCGATACTTTACTTATCCGAGTTACCGATAAGTACTCTTTCCTCGTATCGTGGTATGTCATCGCTTGTGACCTTGTCACATGCTTGCAAGCTAATTAGATGACATTCCACCGAGAGGGCCCAGAGCATATCTATCGGTCATCGGGATGGACAAATCCAACTCTTGATCCATGCGCTTCAACTCCTACTTTCTGAACACTCAATCCCATCTTTAGAACCACCCATTTACGAAGTGGTGTTTGATGTAATCAAAGCATCCATCTGGTGTAAGTGATTTACACGATCTCATGGTCGAAGGATTAGGTTACTATGTATCGAAAGCTTATAGCAAGTTGAACTTAATGACTTGATCTTATGCTATGCTAACTATGGGTGTGTGTCCATCACATCATTGACCTAATGATATGATCTTGTTATAAATAACATCCAATGTTCATGATAAGGAAACTATGATCATCAATTAATCAACAAGCTAGTTAAACGAGAGGCTTACTAGGGACTCTGGTTGTTTACACAACACACATGTATCAATGTTTCCACTTAATACAATTATAGCATGGGATGTAAACATTTATCATGAACATTAAGATATAACAATAACTACTTTATTATTGCCTCTTGGGGATATCTCCAACAGTCTCCCACTTGCACTAGAGTAAATAATCTAGTTAACATTTGTAAAGATCTAACACTGTCGTCTTCTGGTGCTTATCATGTTTGCTCATGGGAGAGGTTTCAGTCAACGAATCTGACACGCTTAGAAACGTATGTATTTTGCAATTCATTTTCTTCTCCACGCATCACTCATTTTCAAATGAGTCGGCATTAATTGTATATGTTTGGTCTTCTGGTGGAACCTTAATTCCGCGGTCTGAAATATGTTACAATATTGTCACACACAATACAGCTTCATAGTTCTAACACTACCGGAACTACACCAAGTTCTCAAAGAACTCCTCTAATCAAACACCCTTGGTCATTGTCAAAACAATAATATACTCTGCCTTCGTTTGTAGAATCCGTCACAATATTTAGAACTCATCTAAATCTATCATAGACTTCTTCTAGCCCACTGTGCTACCTTTTTAATGAACACATTAGCCTAATTGAGATTTAAATTCATTCTTATATGTGACCAAACTAATATCGGTGCAACATCTTACATCGATTTGTTTGTCATTACCCCATATAAAACTATATATATCATTGGTTCTTCTAATGCACTCAGGGATATTCTTACTATTGTCCAATGATCATCACATGAATCATTCTGGTATATGCTTGTAACACTTTTAGAGCACATGACATCAGATTGTGTACATATTATTGGGATCTAAAATCACTCATGTGTTTTTACTCATTGAGTGTCAAATACACTCAAGTTTTGCTAAACTTCCACATGGAAAAGAACACCTTCTTGACTTTTTTTTATATTAAACTACTTCAATATTCATTCAATGTACTTTGACTTAAACTTATTATCTGTTTCAATCCATCTTCATAGTTCTTGATGCTAAATATGTTTTTAGTCCATATCCTTTCATTGAAGTTAATTTTCAATGAAACCTTCTAATCACATTATGTACATGATTACACTATTTATAATCAACGATATGTCATCTACATAAAGCAGTATAAATATGTCTTAGCGCTCCCACTTAATTTCTTGCAAATGCAAGCACCTTCATCGCTTTTGATGAAATCAAAACTTTTTGATTATTTCATCCAGTGAAGATTCCAACTCCGTGATACTCACTTCATCCAGTGAAGTTTGTATACCTATCTAGTATTTCACGGACTAGCAAAACTCTTGGTTGTATCTAGTATACATCCTTAATACACACTTTTGGTAAGAAATGTATTTCTGTCATCCTACTATCATATCTAAAAAAAAATGTAGCGATTACTAGAATAATCCGCATAGACTATAAGCATCGCTACGGAAGATCTAATCTTATCGTAGTCAACTCTTTGAACTTTGTCGTAATCAACTTTTTGACAAGTCGAGCTTCTTCAAGGATATTGCATTCATGTCCATCAATTTTATGGATCCATTTACTTTCAAAAAGTATTCACCTATCTTGGATTTCATGACACTTAGCCATCTTAACGGAGTCAGGGCCCATCATAGCTTCTTTGTATTTAGTTGGTTTATTATTATTCAAAATCAATCCTTTGTCCACAAATCATTTATTTTATCACAAAGTAAACCATACCTACAATGTTCAATAGGTACTTCGATCTCCATGAATATAACACTTTGTAGACATGGGAGCCATGTTCGTCGTGGCCGCTTTCGGAACCATTTTCGATGCTGCGCTACTCTGACCATTATGCTCAGGTTTATCAATCTTATCGAGTTCCATTGTCCTCCCACTCGAATATTTTGCGAGAACCAATTTCTTGGAAATAAGCAAGAAACATCGACAAACACTTTTATCTTTGACTTCATGTGGAAAGAATTCCCAATTTGTTCTCTGGGATAACCAACAAAGACATTCATCCGATTTTGGTTGTAAAATCATTTACTTATGCTAAGAAAGGACTATTAGGGTTTATACCCATGCCATAACTCATATGCTGTCATTTCAATGGATTATGATGACGCACTATTTAGTAAAAGCGGTAGTCTCTAAAGCATAATCCACAAAAATATAATGGCATCATTATATTTTTATCTCATCATTAATCCAACAAAGTTTGGATACGTCTCTCGAATACTCCATTATAACTATGGTGTTCCGAAAAATGTGAGTTGTGGAACAATTTCGTAACTCTCTTAGATGTTCGCTAAAACTCGTGATTCAAATATTTCCACAATGATCCAATCATATATATTTGACTTTTCTATTACGATAATTTCCACTTCATGCTGAAATTTATTTGAATCTATTCAAATGTTTCAAATTTCTTCCTCATTGAATAAATATATCCATATATATACACTCAACTCATTGTTGGATTTTTTCATGAAGTAGAGGAATCTTCCGCACACAACTATTCCTAAGAACCATATACATTATCATGTATGTTTCCACTAAGCTAGTTGCCCGTTCAACTCTTGGCCTATGAACGCTATTTCAGTTATTCCTTTTGGAAGAGATTTGCAAGCGCCGAACGATTCAAAAATCAAATGACTCCAAAAATCCATTTGAATGGAGTTCCTTCATGCATTCCTTTCTAACATGACCTAAATGGCGGTTCATAAATAAGTGGAATTCTCATTATTTTCCTTATGGCGTTTTAGCGTCAGTGTTATGCATGTGTGTTTCACCATTAAGATTAATAATAACTTCTCCATCGTATATGGAGTACGGTCATAATTTGAACAACTCATTGTTTTCATTTTACCAGAATAAAATAACAATTATAAAGTTATGTATTATAAAACTGAAGGGCTAGGTAGAATACCAATGAAGAACATAATAACACTTTATTTTGTTCCAGACATGCATTCTTACCACATTCCTTGGCAGTCACTTAGGCCATTATATTCTTATATTGCGTTGTGTTGTATGACTTTTCATACCAACCAATATGGTACAAATATCTAAGAATTTTATAGTGTGACTAAACAAAGAATACATTCACAACATGTATATCATCTATATACACATGAGCTAGACTTTCTAGTCTTTTCTTTCTTTCTGCCAAAAACTTTTGTAGTTTCTCTTTTATCTTTCCTCATTTTTTAGAAAACAGTTGAACATCAATAAATTCTAGGTTTGTTGGTCAAATACCAATAACCTTGAGGTTCTTACTTTGAAGTTAATCATCACATGAAAATTGTTCCAGATTTCTCTATTAGTAACTTTTTAATGTGATAAACAATTTCACTCATAAGTTTTTATCTATCAAATCTTGACGACTTTATGAGACCATGTCTGTACATGCTAGGCTCGTCAAGTTTAACCTCGGTATTCGCATGTGCAAATCTGGCTTGCACCCGTTGTATGCACACATAGAACCTATAACACACGATCATCACGTGATGCTTCGAAACGACGAGTCTTAGCAACGGTGCATACTAAGGACGACCACTTCATGGATATGCAAATATCGTTAGTGCCCAACTAGTTGGAGTATTGGGACGCCTAGCGTCTTCAATCTTCGTGCATTCCCATAAAACTTATGAGTTTATGTAGTCTTAGTAAATTATATTCTATCATCTTGCAATAAGGTCTTAGATATCACATATATCTCACACCTTGCTTATTTATGAAAATAAACTTTCCATATCCTTACTTTTCAAATGGATTTGAACTTCAAGTTTCACGGAGACAAGATGATTTTAGGTACTAATTGAAACCATTGCTCTTTGAATCAGCAATGTGAGGTTTACCAAAAGTTTAATAATACTTAATCATTTCTTGATTCTTTAGCAATACGGTACTAGTCCGTAAAGTTATTTGTCAGATTTAACAATGTTACTATCTCAATTACAAGACTAGCGCATGGTAGATAACTGATGCCAATTCTAAAAAATTAATTCAAAATACAATTTAGACTATGTTCAGGATAATTAGTTCAAGTTTTAATCTAATTACTAATAAACTCCCACTAATTCAACATCCCTCATAGTTGTTAAGTGACAAATGACCCAAATTCACTACACCAAGTACGATCATCATGTGAGATGATGTAGTTTCAATGGTGAACATCAACATGTTTATCATATCTTCTATATGACTCGTGTTCAACCTTTTGGTTTCCTATGTTCCGAGGCCATGTCTGTACATGCTAGGCTCGTCAAGCAAACCAAAGTATTTCTGCGTGTGCAACATGGCTTACACCCGTTGTATGTGAACGTAGAATCTATCACATTCGATCATCACGAGATGCTTCAAAACGATGAACTTTTGCAACGGTGCATACGAGGGGAGAACACTTTATTATCTTTATATTAATGTGAGGGATCATCTTATAATGCTACCATCGCGATCTAAGCAAAATAAGATGCATAAAAGGATTAACATCACATGCATGGATAATGTGATATGATATGGCCTTTTCTTCTTGTGCCTTTGATCTCCATATCTAAAGCACATGAGCATGATCTCCATCATCACCAGCATTGTGCCAAGGTCCATGGCGCCGCTTCATGGTTGTCCTCCATCCATAGCAACTATTACAATTACTAACTCATAGTAATGAAATAAAGCTATTACATGGTGAATAGACACGCATGTCTTAACAAATTTAAAGATAACCATTAGGCTCCTGCTGGTTGCCATAATACAATAGTGGTCATCTCATACATCAAATATAGTCACACTCATATAGCCATATCACATTACATGCCCCTGCAAAAACAAGTTAGACGCCTCTAAAAAGTGTTTGCATGTTTTCCGTGGTTTGGGGCTTTTGAGTAAGATCCGATCTACCTACGAACAAGAACCACAACGTTGATACAAGTGTTGTCAAGTGCAGATTGCAAATTGGATGTTAACTATGATGGGAGAGACAGACACCCGCAAAGACACTTATGCAATACAAGTTGCATGTCAAGCGTGGAGAAAGTCTCATGAACGAGGTCATGTAAAGTTAGCTCGGGCCGCTTCATCCCCCCATCTGCAAGATGCAAAGTGCACAAAAAGCAAGTGAGATAAAAAGCATCAACGCCCACAAAAACTTTGTGTACTACTCGTGAAACAGATCTATGCATAGACATGGCTCTGATACCACTGTAGGGTTCGTTGCATGGAAAACAAAAAAATTCTATCGCAAAGACGAATAAACACAAGATCTAATCTATGGAAAAGCCAAGATCTAATCTATGAGATCGGAGCAACGAGATAGATGAGAAACTAACCCTCGAAGATCCAAAGCCTTAATGAGATCAGATCTCGTGGTTGATGTAGACGATCCTTCCAGTGCTGCAAGCCGGCAGCACTTCCATACTCGGTCACATGTACGGTGTCGATGACGTCCTTCCTCTCCCCGTTCCAGCGGGCAGCGGAGGTGGTAGATCCCCTCGGAATCCCAGCAACACGACGGTGTGGTGGTGGTGGTGGAGAAGAAATTCCTACAGGGCTTCGCCAAGCTTGCACCGGAAGAAGGAGGAGGGAGAGAGGTGGCGACTAGTGTTGGAGGGATGGGATTGGCTGCACCCCTGCCCCTCCCCTCTGTATATAGGGGGGAGGTCGGCTTGGGTTGCCCCCAAGCCCAAACCCATCTAGGGCCGGCTCATGAACTCGTCCCCGCGTGGTCGCCCACATTCTCGGCGGGCGACTACGTCCACGACTCCGACGAGGAGGAGGCCGTGCTCGCGCAGACGAAGGCCATCGCCGAGGTCTTGCTAGCAGGGCTTGATTGAAGATTTTGAGGTCCCTGAACCCCATACCACCGTGTGACTTTGGTCTGGTGACCTTCTCCCAAGACATCCATTGCATGCACCGACGTTCATGTTCAGCGCCCCACCAGAAATCACGGACTATTTTACTAAGATCTTCCAAAAGTCCAACAGAGAACCGGAAAATGCCCATCGCATAAGTGAGTAGTGCCTGTAAGATAGCCTTGATAAGGGTTTCTTTTGCCCCACTGGACATGTATTTTTCCACCCAATCGCAAGCTTTCTCCCTTAACCTTTCTTTCAGAGGTTGAAATTTCCCATTCTTTGGTATACCTTCTGGAACCGGCAAGCCCAAATAATTATCTTCAAAATGACTAGTTTTATAACCCAGTAGTTGCTTGATTGAATCCTGAGCCTCCACCTCACAACTATGACCATAAAGGATAGAGCATTTGCCTAAACTAACAAGCTGCACTGTCCCTCTTTCATACTTATCAAGGACAGTTTTTTTTACCACAGTTGCTTGCTGGACAGATCCGTCAAAGAACATCAAGCAATCATCCGCAAAAAGGAGACGAGATATCCCAGGTGCCCTGCAGCAGATCTTCAGCTCACGAAGAGCACCATTGTCCACTTCCCTCTTTATCAAGGAAGAAAGAGCATCAGCAACAAAAAGAAATAAGTATGGTGATAGTGGATCACCTTGGCGCAGCCCACGGATTGGGGAGAAGGAGTCCAATAAATGTCCATTTAAGCAAACCGAGTATCATACAGTGGTCACACACGCCATCACCCACTGTATCCATGTACTATGAAAGCCCAGTTTCGCCAAAACTCCTTCAAGAAAAGCCCAATCCACACGGTCATATGCCTTGGCCATGTCCAACTTATAAGCACAAAATTTAGAACAGGAGGCCGAGCCCCCCTGTATAGCGTGAATGCACTCGAGGGCAATGAGTGCATTGTTAGTAATCATACGTCCCGGAATAAACGCACTTTGGTAGGGAGCAATGATATCCTGTAGTAGAGGCCGGAGACGGTTGATTAAGCACTTTGAAACAACTTTGAAGACAACATTGCATAGGCTTATGGGCCTAAAGTCCTTCACCTCTTCCGGTCAGTCTTTTTGGGAATTAGAATGATAGAAGTTTCATTAACTTCAGTCGGCATGATACCATCTGTAAAAAATTGTTGCACGGCAGCCACAACATCTTCTTTTAACATACCCCAATTTCATTGAAGAAAACATGCCGGGAAACCGGGCCAATCTGAAAGAGGGTGTCACCTATCACCTTTTCCGAAAAGGGAGCCATCAGAGAATCATTCATATGCTCGTCAATGCAGGTATGGATCAAGTTGAGAATCTCCGAGGGATCCACATCCTCATCACGTGTGTACAAGTGCGGAAAGAAATCATTTGCCAAACCTTCTGTCTCTTTTGTATCCTTATTGATAGTCCCATCAGGTCTCTTAAGCTTTGTAATCTTGTTCTTTTGCTGTCTACGGGAGGCCCTGCGATGGAAATACTTTGTGTTTCGGTCACCTCCCTTTAGGCAGTCTACTCTTGATCTCTGTGGCCACATAAGCTCCTCCCTGTACAAGATTTCGTCCATGTTAGTTTGGAGCTCCTTCCTACGTTTCTCGTTTTCCGCGTCCGTTAGCTAAGCCAGAGTATCAAGCTCAGCACGAAGTTTCTTTAGCTCCCTCGGAATGGAGGGAAAACTCTTCGCCTTCCAAGCATGCAGAGAGCCTATCATGGACCCCAGGGCGCTACTGGTTGCCCCCAGCGACAGCCGCGCGACCTGGCCATCCGCGTCATGGCCCAAGGCCGTGTTGTCGGCCCACCCCGGTTCAGCTACACGTCTCGACCAAGCTTCAGTGACCGCTGCATGACCGTTGCAGGGAGACTCGGTATCCTCTCCCAAGCAACCTCATAGCGGCGAATTGGCTGTTTAGGCCTTTCCTCTGATACTTCCTCCACTACCAGCAGGAGGGGTGTGTGGTCCGATCGTGACGACTGGATATGGTTGACACGAACCTACGGGAACACGTTGCTCGACACCGGCGAAGCAACGTGTTTCTGCATGACTATGATCTCCAACATTGTTTTCTCCCTGTTGGTGATTATCAAACGTCCACGGAGTACGAGCAAACCCCAGATCATGGAGATCACAGTCCGATAGTACTTCCCGAAAGTCCCGCATCAGCCTTTCTGAACGCCGTGTATGAGAGAAATGTTCTCCTTGCCACATTGCTTCGTTAAAATCACCCGTCATCATCCAAGGTTCCGAAGAAAGTGGCCGGATTCGCCTCAAAAGGGTCCACATTTGGTGATGTTCGCTAGCTTTCGGTTCTCCATACACAAAGGTGCCATGCCATCTTTGCTCATACAGGCCACCTTGGACATGCACATCGATATGCCAGTGGCTATATGACAGAAGGTCAACAATGATGCCTTGCATCCAGTAAAGCGCAATACCACCGCCCTTCCCATCTCCAGAAACCTGGTAACATTAATCCATCCCCAATCTGAATCTTAAGTTCTTTACTCTATCAGTGCATTGTCTTGTCTCGCAGAGGAAGACAATAATAGGCTTATATGTTTGTATTAAACAGACCAACTCCTGAACTGTCCGGGTTTGCCCAATCCCCATGCAGTTCCAAATTAAGATACTCATTGTACTCGGCGGTCACCCTCGAGGGATGCCACCGATCCAGTAGAAGCTCCAGAAACAGAAGTACTGTCCGCAAATTTGGTCCTTTTATTTTCCTTTGCTGGTAGGTTGTCAGGTGGGTCCAGTTCCACGGAATTATCTCCATCTATAACCATGTTGGAGCCCAGTATAGCCAAGGTAGGGTTGGCAATAGGTGCACCATCAAAACCAAGTCCCCTCTTTGCATTAGGCCCGCCTTGTCATTTTCTCATCATTCATCAGAGATGTCCTTGTTGGAGCCATTTGCATGGCATTCCGGATGTTCACGCCAATCATAGTAGGGGGCGCCTCCCGACCTCGGCCTTCCGCGCCCCTACCACGACTAGACGGGGGAAGGTTTGCATCGCCACGACCACCTCCCAAGGGACCACCTCCACGCTCGCTGCGCAAACCCACTTTGAAGCTGCTCGAGCCCCTCCCTCTTCCCAGAGGTGTGACATACACAAAATCACCAAATTTGAGTGTGGCCTCATCGAACACTCCATCGCCGCACTCCTTAAAACTGTGGCCCAAAAGACCACATGCAAAGCATAGTTGTCCAATCTTTTCATATTTGACTTCACAGGGGTACCTCTTTCCTGCCATATGGATCGAGACCCACTTGGTGATCGGCAGACGAACATCGTGCAGGTTTCACACTCGAACAAAATCACCTTGAAAGCTCCCAACTGGGTTCATCTCTACTTCTTTAATTTCTCCCGCAACTCTGCCCAATAGCTTCTCCACAATATACTTCTTCCTGTACGCTGAGGGGAGTTTTAGCACATGCAGCCAGAGGGGTATGATGTTTAGAGCTACGGATGCAAGGTCAGACACACCATCGTACTCTGCTAGCACAATTCAGACCAGTCTCTGAACAGCCAAGGTCCACGCAGCATTACTTTCTCCCAGTCGCCGAGACAGAACATTGGATGACAAAGAGATTATCTCCCACTGACCGCATCATCACATCCCTCGCCGGGTTCCAGGCGATCTGCATCTGATGGAGGAAGGCTGCATGCGAGAACTTTTTCCGACAAACAACGCGCGCCACAGCCAGCCACCGCACACTCTCTCAGCAATCTCACCATCATCCTCAATGACAAAATCATCGAATTCTTCCTCCGCAATATCCAACCTGTCAAACAGGGAGTCTAACGCACCTTCTTTCCACTTATCCGTGCTGGCAGAAGCGCCATCGGAAGCCTCTATCGCCGGAGCGAGGCCTGCCGCCGTCTGATCATCGCCGTCTTCCGGCACCGCCATGGGATTCTACCCAGATTTCACTCTCGCCACTCGCGAGAAGATGCAAAACCCTACGCCGCCGCCTCAAGGAACCAATCGGTCAAGTGGATCGGGGAGAGACCGCGAGACCCGGGAGGATCAAGAGGAGGGCGACAGAGGGTAGGGGAACGGAATCGGGGGAGAGATCGGAGATCGGGCTCCACGGGAACTCACCGCCATGCTATCGCCAAGGGGAGGACAGAAACCCTAAGGGGTACTATACCTATACCTGCCTATTCTACTTGAAAGCCAATACGTATGTATGCTTTCAATTTAAACATGATTCTAAACCATTATAGATTTCCCGTTGATTGCATCATCACAATTTTGCAGCAATCATTCTTACGTTTTTACTAGGTTAATGCCCGTGCTTCGCTACGGATCAACAAATAATCTAATCCTAACATCCCCTAAAAAAGAGTCCTAACACAAGTTACATGTGAACCCAACTATCTGCTATTGGGTTCTCATTTCTATTATTGGTCGATCACACATAATTCCTCAAAGTGGAGTACATAAAGTCCTGATGCACCATAAAGGTGTCTAATAGTTTGTTACTACATTTTTTAGTGAAGATCAAACCGTACTAAACAACAAAACATGAATCGAACAACAAAAAGACACAATGAATCTTGAACCGTTCATTCAAGACATAAAGAAAGATCATGTCCAGTATAATAGTCACTTGTAGCATGAGTGTGTTTGGTTATACGGATTCTAAAAAATATATTGTGAGCTGCAAACTATGGCAAAGATGACATTAGGTGATTATTAGTATGGCATAAATAGAAGGTGCTTGGTTGCAGTTTGGACCTCTAATTTGGATAGGAAATGTCCATAATACCCATAGGTGTTAAGAGACCAATTTTGTACTAAATCACTGACTAGTAAATATGGATGGAGGAAGTACGCTAATTGGCTACCGTTGAGATATAGATCACACAGAGGCATATTATTATTTGATGATGGCGACTGTGATTCCAGCCTCTAGAGACATCCTTAGATGACGACATGACGTACCTTGTGGGTGGCAACTGAGGAGGCCACCCGGGTGTCGCAGGCAGCTGTGGCGAGATGTATCTCAACCTTTTGGCCATCACTAAAATAAGTTTTCCTCTAGTGTTCTTCATCAAGCTTCCGTGAGTTTTTGCCAACAGATGAATCGTTCTGGTCTAGAACAAGCTAGCTAGCTAGCTAGCTACTCTTATATTACCTTGGTTCATGGGAATTGATCTATCTTCTTAAAGTAGATAGATGTGCATGAATAGCTAAGCTTTCCACTCTACCTGCTTGCTCTCGAAGGAATTCACGTATCCAGTGTTCTAAAACCAACAGAGGTCTTGTCAGGGATGTGCCAAGCAAAATCATCTGACAGCGGCACCTCCACAGCCGCATTGTCCGTTGCAACCGATGACCAGCACGACCCATGCAAGCGAGCTCACTCTACACGAAGCTGAGATCTACCATGCGAAGACGCGAGACGGCCATATACTGACATACCCCGCGGCTCCACGCGTTGCAGATGTCCTCGTGGATGTCAATGTCGATGATGTGGCCAACATTGTTTTTTGTTTTGTTTTGATATGGCCATAAGATGTCAATCGAGGTATGAGAACAAAGGGATTGACCGGTACCATATATAGTCGCAAAGCAGTGAACTTGATGTTGAGTTGCGGCTATGCGCAGGAATTGACAGTGGCATGTTTGGAGTTCGTTTGGTGGATCAGATCCAGAGAAACCGGAGCTGAAAATCGTTTCTAGCCAGCACTGGATACGCGTGAAAAAATTAAGAAGAAAAACGGCCGAGAGGGCTGTTATGTGGAAATGCGTGGAGTCTGTTGAGCATGCATATTTTTAGTTGTGTCTTTCGGTTCGTTTGTTGAGATGAGAGGGTGGAGTGGCATCTTATCTCTAATTTATTAAACATGCGACACCGTCAGGCATTCGCAGGCTTCACCTTAATAGTAAAGATTTTCGAATTTCTCTCCTTCTACATAGTACTCATTACGCTTTACTACCATAAATCTGATGCTTCTTTCTATCCATGCTTCCCAACTAGCATACATTTGGTTCAGCGGTCATACAATTGAGCATTATTACTTGCATGATTTATCAAATGTTCATTTGGTTTTTCTGAAGGCGTATAATCCATGCTTCCTATCATCCATGTAGCTAATGACTACATTTCTGAGGGCATTTAGCTTCTGGTTTTACTTGATTGGTTGGCTTTTCCCTATTTGTAATTGATGGAAGTATGCGATGGCGATCTTCGCCATCATACCTAGGTATCAAAATCAGACTAGTTTGTTTTTCTTTCTGTGTAAATGCTAGCAATTGAATGTGTATCTTGCTTCATAACATGTTTTGTTTCATGTATTGACCATGAAAGTTCATTTGATTGTGTATGGCATCGACATTTCTATATATTTGATTGACGAAGATGGATGTTCTCGACCAAAAAATGTGCACTCACATTATGGCAGCACACAAATGTGTTTCCACATGTTCTGAAAATTATGCTCCACATGTTCTGAAAATTAATTGTGCTTCGTCAAGGTTTTCAGTTTGCTTTGTTATAGAGGGTAGCAATGTTTCTTTAGTCCATACATTTGCTCCATATTCTTAGTATTGTTGCTTCCACATCATGTTCATTTTGCTTTCCTTGGCTTATTATTTGTATGCATCATGAAGGAGGGTTATTCCGAGAATCTACTGAAGTGGCCGTTGGCAGTAGAATGGTTTCATGATGTATGGCACAAGCAGTCAATGCATTGCCTTGTTGACGCATGTCTTGCAGTTAGAAAGTACTGCAGCAACGAGAGAACATCGACGCATGGTCGAGCGGTGCATCTGTGACCAATCAAATTGTCCTTGTACATCAATAGCGGATGCTAACATTGTTCTCCTGCAGCAACAATGCTTGTAGAAACCATTGAGTGTATTCGCTGCGAGCAAATATAAGAAATCATGGAAACATTGAAAGTTATGAGTTGAAATTCAAATACTGTTACTATGAAGCATTGTTCTATTCGCGAGAAAGCGTTTATTAATCTTGTTGGAAGCATAGTTGATTAGTGGTTGCATATATACAATGAATCGGAAACTCTAGTCTCATGTGTATGAAGCAATTAGCCGAAATGATGGGAACACATGTTTTTTTTGGAACACATGTTGTTATTAGTTCAAAATTGTGTTCATGGAAGAAAACTCTTCATTGGATAGGAGCAGATTCAGTTTATGTAGAAACAGCCCCCATTTCACTTGAAGCATTTGCAAAAAAAATCCTATTTGCTCACTCGAAAAAATAAACACTTATTTGCTAGGAAATTCTGTAGTCGATGGAAGTATTACAGAGAATATTTTTCTGTTTTAGATAAAATAGGAAAAATACCCGTGCGTTGCACCGGGAAACAAAAAACACAAACACTCGAGCGAATCATTTATGACTACACTTTTCATATGTTCCACCAATCCACCATCGACGAAGGTGGTCACGTTTTTTTCTATTCATTACAAACATGGTTAATCCTGAGAAGATGAGTCTACGAGATCGCCGCTTTATCGACTTATAATATCGCAGAACTTGTAAGGCACCGCCCATATTTTAATTTAAACTTGGTACATGTTCCATCTCCACAATTTAATTCTACTACTTGTTATGATGGTGATCTACCCGAACAAAGGTCGATGCTTAAAAAATCAAGGAATTGAGCTCAGAGGAGCAACACTATTATAGTTTTATCTAGAGTTCAAAACAATTATATCAATAAATATGATTGAGAAAGCCATAACAAGTTTCATAGGACAAATGTTTCTTCTGTTAAATAAACACAAATTTTATTCAGGAATGAGCAAATTATCCAGGAGATGGAAACACAAATTTCCCATGTTTCAACAAATCAGTACTATTTTACCATGGAAACGATGTTTTATGAAAAATAGTCCGCTACGTCTGAAATAAATATTTTAGTTTGAACCAAAATTATGTTGTAATGGAAGCCAAATTCAGTTTTGTGTATCATTGGAAACAAAAATAAGATTGCTACAAACGGAAGCAAATCTGCATATACCTTTGATTTTGCTGAAGTTGTCAGTTTCCTTCAAAACAGGATGTTTCCTAAAAATCCAGAAGCGTTGATCGGGGACCAGTAATTGCGTATCCCACTAATTAGGGGATCAGTTACTAATACATAAGCATGCAGTCAGGCCACTGTTTCAAAGAAATATTGGATCAGGCTGCGCTGAGAATCTAACGTTCATTGTCCCTTCCAATCGTGTGGCTAGGCACTGGTCCGATGGGAAGCAACATATCGGATGCCGATTCCTAGCGGTGGCCGACAATAAATGCCATAATATTTCTATGGAAGTTCTTATTGATTTCGTAAATATTGGGAGCTAATAAATGCCATAATATTTTAGTACTACTAATTGATTTCGTATGTAATTTTAGGAAGCCAATAAATGCCATAGTGTTGTTATGAAATGCTAATTAATTGCGTATGGTATTTTTTGGAGCGAATAAATCCATACCCACAGGATATTCAATGATCCTAATTAATTAGCGCGAACACAAAGGAAAATGATCTGATTCCCCCGGGGGATCGGTCTCATCCCGTCCTCCGCCTCGCGGAGCTGACGCGTGTCCTCTCTGGCTGAGAAAAAATAGGCGAGGTGGGGTCCACTGCCTTTATTTTCCATCACGGGATTCCTGCGTCGTCTCGAAGGAGAGGCGACGCCGTTGACCAATGCGCCGACGCCTTCCTCCTCCACCGACGCGCCCGCATGCGCCTTGCTCCTCCGCCGGCGCCCGTGCTGCTCCTCCGCCGGCGCGCCCCAGCCCGAAGCTGCTCCTCCGCCCGCGCGCCTCACCCGGAGCTGCTCCTCCGCCGGCGCCCGTGCTGCTCCCCGCTGCTGCTTTTCCGCCACCACCTCCTCTACCGATTCCCAGTGGCCCCTCGCTTCGCCCCCCGCAACCACGTCCTGGTTGGAACCCAAGCCCCGCCTTGGCTCGGCCGCCGCCGCGAATCAGGCGCCATCGCGCGCAGCCATACTCCTCAGACTGGCCCCTCTGCGCGAATCCATGGAGGAGCTCGCTCGCTCGCTGAACGGCCGATGCGGCCGGCTGCTGCAGCTGCTCCTCTAACCCCTCCCGTCCGGGTGCTGCTCGACCTGCTGCCGGTCTTCTCCGCCAAGCCATCTCCAAGAGAGTTTGCTACCTTAGCCATGTGGCCGTTTGCTACCTGCGGAGGCTGCTTTTGCTAACTTAGTTCTCCGGGTCTACACCCAGCACAAGCACGGCGCCACCGACCCGGCAGTGCTACCATGGGCGAGCCAGGTTGCTGCCGACGGCGGTCCTCGTTGCTGCTGATGGCGGGCCAAGTTGCTGCCCACGGCGGCCCTCCTTGCTGCCGACAGCTTGTGACATGCATTACGTGGATTTTGTTGTTATATATAGATTTTTTTTTGCTACAACCGCTATGGTTTTGCTATGTTAGTATATATATTTCGCTACTAAGTATTTTTGGTGATGTATTGGACGAAGTATGTTTTGATACAATAGCAATGATCTCGCTAGAGACCTTGTAAAAAATGATGTGATGGTATTTTTTTTGCTATAATTGTTTTGTTGTTTTGCTACTTTAATATAGAAATTTTGCTACGAGGTCTCCGGCGAGGGTTTCCGGCGAGGTCTTCGTCAATTTTTTCCAATGATATTGGGTTTTTGCCACATTAGCATTTTTTTGCTACAATAGCATAATTTTTTTGCTACGAGCTCTCCGGCGAGGTTTCCGGGGAGGTCTCCGGCGAGCTCAACCTTTTTATTTGATTTCGTGACTGAACCGTTTTTTGCTACAATGTAGCAAAAGCGGGTTATTTTTTTTGCTGCCGGGAGCTGTTTTTTGCTACATTCAGTAAAAGTAAATCCTGGCCGTCCAAGATGACCGATCCGACGGCTGGCGACCCGGGGGCTGGGGAATCAGATCCCCCGGGGGACGCCCAGCAGTTTCCGAACACAAATTCTGGAAGCTAGGAATAAAATGGCAAAAACTGATACTCCAAGGGTCGCGGTCATGCCTCTATATAAGGAGCAGCATAAGGAGCCACCTGCGTATATACAACAACCTAAATCAAAAGGTTCGTACGAGAAGGCAAACAACTTCAGTATGGCTGTAATCCAGGGCAATACAAGGTTTCTTTGCTTGATGGCACTTCTGCTGATTTCGACCACTTTGTTGTCGAGTCAAGCATCAGGGATGAACCTAGGTAAAATTTCCTCTAGCTTTGTTTATCACTTCCAAGAGAAATTCGTGGTTTCCGGGTGCTATATTTTAAGCCTATCGCATGAGTCCCTTGGTATAAATTATAAGGAAATTTATGTTTTCCAGGAGCTCGCGGTTGTTGTTCTTTATGTATTTGTAATTAGCTCCGTTTCTGACCTTGAAATTGTATAGCACGAGGTTTTAATAGATGAATTCCATGTCGTTTACGACCTTCTCTGTGGTTCTGATGGCATTCTTTTTTCTGTTGTTGATTCGCTCAGGCACGGAATCCAACATTGCTGGCTTACTGACGGAAACCAACGCTGGCACTGAGGGGAAACATGAACCCTACGCTCCCCCATGTGTTCCTGCAGATTGTAATACAATCTGCCAGCGAGATACCCACACTGCTGGCCATTGCCGTCCAGATGGTTGCTACTGCAGCTAGATCACACTATGTGGGGCCGCAGAAATTTGTATTAAGAAAACAACTAAACAATAAAGTTAATTATGAAATATAAAGCTTCTTTCGAGAAGATTTGTCTGCCGTTTTTATTACTTTTTGTGCTCGAACCCCTAATATTGTTTTATGGAAATCAAGTTTATAGCCTCTCATTTAAAACCCTAAACCGTGGGAGGTCAATACTTCTATTTCAACTGTAACATGTTTAAAAATTATTTTTCTGTCACTAACAAAAAGATATCACAATAACAGGAAACTAAGAAACAATACACGATTTGAGATTGATTTTGGTGTATCGCTAAATACTCCCTGCATAACATCTCTTATTATAAGATCATGAGCCACCTAAACTGTAACAGGTTGTTCAAAAAATAAAAAGCTGAAACAGGTAGGTACAATGACTAAGGAAAAAAAATCCATGACATATGTGAGCAAATGGAGAGCAACAAAATGTACTTGTTGACTACATGAACCCAAAAGTTGAGAAGAATACTCCGGCAAAAATATGATTTTACTGATTCAGTTGGCTGAAAGGTTGCAGAAATTGATTTGTTAACTCAAAGGGAAAAGGTGAAGAAGATGGGATAATCAGAAATTATGTTGCTATGAAGATTGCAACACAGTTTTGGATTAGTGTATGGTTTTCACAAAAAAGTCAGTGTACTTGACATTTTTTTTCTGGTACTACCATCTGTTGGTCCTTTATGACATTCCATATTCCCCAGCAGCGACACTTGAATAAAAAATTCTCTAATCTGGATGTGACTGCCTGCACAACAAAACAAAGTTTTTTTTTGTGTCATCGAAATGAAAATATGAAATTACACAAGTTCATGTTCACAAAAACAAAATAAAATTTCAGTTTTTTAAGTGTATATCAGACGTATCTAAAGAAAGTTACTATCCACTCCAAAAATTACCAAGATAATTACTTTTTTCATTTCTTAATTCTTCTTGTGGTTTTTATTCAAATTTGGAAACTAAAACCACGACAAGGACTATGAAACGGAGGGAGTAGTATCTTAAGCAAACATATGGACATGTTCAATTATTAACAGAAGTATTGTGATAGCTAGTTTTAAGATACGTTGTTCTGATAGCTAGTTTTTAGATACATATTCTAAATAATAAATGTTGTCGTCTTTGGTCATTGTCCAATTGTCACAGCCACTATGAGTCTCTTAACTCATTAGATAACATAAGTTTTTCATAGCCAGTTTTATGCAATGTTGAGGAAATCGCTTATCGGGGTCAACTTGGTTGGCTGACGATTAGCGATTAATAGGCAAATCGGTCGATTAATCGGGCGATAAATGAGTTTATCGGTTAATCGGTGACCATTAAATAGGGATTAATCGGGTGATTAATCGTTGAATCGGATGATATGAGATTTGATTGAAGATTTGATCGCGTGGCATATGCCAAATCTTTTTGTTTCTATGTACGGTCGGCATACTATATTGAATGGAATCATATGCATTGTAACAGATTGATCCGCACTAATGATCCTGGGCCTTCTACACATAATCCAGGGTGGAATATTGTCTCGAAATTGAATGTACCAAGTAAACATAAATATTCTCATGGAAAGTGTTGCATTGAACTATTCCTGGCTTTTCTATCGTCACTAATAGGCACACCCCGGTGGCTGGAAAATGCCTAGTGCTTAAGGAGCCGAAGATATTTATCATTTGATTTTAAGTTGTACAAGAGAAAAAGAAGTTTGGCAATAACTACATCTCAATGAGATAATTTGTTCAATCATGGAGGTTGATAGATCCAGATCTTTCATACTTAAGGAGCTTCTTCAGAAGGATTTACAACCCTAACCGGTCTTGATCATGTGGATGTGAATGAACTAATTGATGTCGCTGCGTGGTATGTTTCATGGCAACGTAGAGAACATGTGAATTGAGAGATGGTGACTCCTCTGGCACAATCGGCTTTTATAATCCAAGGATTGACGCTGAACTATATTGAGATGAATCACGCGCTGAACCACGCGAAATCTTGTGGTGTAAACTAGCTTAAAATTGATGCGTGCTTTTTTTCTGAATGAATAAGGTGGTGCTGTAGATGCAGTTTGACGGAAGCGATAGCTTTTACAAAAAATTCTATAACTTGTTGAGGACCTGGGTTGTGTTCCGGTTATAATGAATCTGATTCGTTGGAATTGGTTCAATTTTTTAATGGGGACATCGAGTTCTGTAGTCCATAGACAACGGTCTTGGAGCTTGCTTTCATCGATCCAAAAGAATTGGCCAAGTTTTAGTTCAACACTGCAGGCGAGAGGCTAACAGTGTGGAGCATAAATTAGCTAGAGTAGCTTTTGATTCTAAAATTTTGATTATCAGGAGTGTGACCCCCTTAGTTTTATATTCCGCTTGTACCGAAGGATGTATCAGTGATTGTGTTGAAATAAAGCACGCCGCATAGTACATCAAACTATAATATAAAATCATTTAATAGTACATCAGGAAAATTAGTTAAATTTGTGGCACAACATCACTCACACTCCTGCGCGCATACCTCTTGCTCTCCTCAAATTGAGCAGCCTTGATCTCAGGTGATCTGTAGAGAAGGCTCGAAGAATCTCATCAAGCTCAATGCATGTCCTCGCAACGGATGAGTTCCCCCCTCCAATCTTCGATGTTGCGGCCTGTGTTTTCGTGTTTCTGTGGCGCTCTCCTCCCGAGAACTCTCCAGAGTCATATATATATATATATATATATATATATATATATATATATATATATATATATATATATATATCTTTACCTACTAATAAAGGAAGTAAGGTTTCTCCCTCTTTTTTTCGTCCGTTTTAGAATTGCCCATATTTCTTAGTGTAATTACAGCAGTGCCACCGTTAAGTCGTCCGTAGCTTTTTCTTTCTCTCGTAGTGCAACTCCTACGAAGCTAAATTGATGGGCCATTGCGCCACCGGAACTATGGGCCGTCCATCACAGGACTAACCTAGAGTTAGCCAAAAGCAGTAGGCCTGCTACGTCTATCGTAAGACTGCAATAAATGAATTAAGGATATTCGGTATTCAATAGTCCCACCTCGTGCTTTTAGATGAAACCCTCCTGTTTATATGCTAGCGAATGTGCTCCAGGAATATCAGCAAGCAAGCAGCCTCAGAAATTAACATGCTGATTACACAGCAAGCCTCAGGGCTGTGGCGGATCGAATGATTGATTGGTGGCCGGATTTAGAAAAGCTTGAGAAAGCGTAGTGCTGGGTACGGCGAGAGAGATGGAAGTAATTGGAGCGATGGGAGGGGAGAAGAAAACAAACGGACGGAAGGCTGGCGAGCGCCGGCCGGGACCGGAGCAGAGCGCGGCTGCCGGCACCGCACCGCTCGGGCAGGAGCAAGCGCGGGATTACGGAGCGCCCGTTGGTCAGCTCATGATAAGAGCAATTGGAGAAAAATAGGAGAGAGGTGGACGACGAAATATTTGCCAATCAACTGCCGACGCGTGCATGCGCGCACCCACTGGTGCTCAAGGCGCTGGCTTTTTTGTCAACGGAAATGGATGAACTAATTGATAGCTAGGCAAGATTTAATTTGCCCGATCCCCACTTTTGCTAGGGAAAGCCAACGAAGTATTTGCCAATCTATCATCACCTTGTATATGCATCAGGCTGGACTTTGAAAGCTGTGGTTTTAAAATTGATGTGAAAATTATAAAATTAATAAAATTGTTACGAGAGTAATTCAAACTTTAATTTGGGTTTTATTATTTATGTAGATAATTTTTTGATAAATTGCCTACATGTGGCCTTCGTGTCATTATTGGCACTTATCGTGCATGTACAAGTTTTGTTTTTTTGTTTTTTATCTAACACTATGCTACACGTCGCTCTAGAGATCAGTCTATTTTAGAAGCCTCGAACCGGGCGGCGTGCCGATCGGTCTAGACCTAGACGACGTCTGAGTGTCGAATGGTGTCATCGAGCAGAAAAATAGAAATGCCTCACGATGGTGGGAGGATGAAGGGAATTGGTCAATTGTATTTTGTTTTTTAGGTGTGTATCGACTCCGTAGCAACGCACGGGTATCTGTGCTAGTATATATATATATATATATATAGTGGTTTTTAGGTCAAAATACGTTGGGGTGAAATAATCAAGAGATTTCGATGATCGATAGCCAAAAGAGAGGGGGTGGTGCGCCCTACATGTCTGGGCACGCCACCTAGACTCTTCTGGGCCTCAGGCCTCTCTAGGTGTGCTTCCAGGGTCCATGGTGCTTCTCCCGATGAAAAAATGATGCTCCAAAAATCCTAGCTCAATTTGATTCATATAGCTCTCTAAAGTGAAAAATACACAAAACGGGAAATTCCTGTTCTGTAGAGTTATAAACCAAATAAAGGGGATCATTGATAAATACTCATAACTATATCTTGTGGACATCTAACTAGATTATTCATACTCCCTCCGTCTCAGTTTACTAGTCTTCCTCGTATCCCTAGGTCGCCAATTTAACATATATAATTTAAATTATATAATGAAAAAATTATATCAATAGAAAATAGAATATCTAAAATGATACAATTTTTATAAGATATAACTAATGCTAACTTGATCAAATTTTCGATCTAGGGGTACGTGCACACCTAATAAACTTTAAGAGAGGGAGTAATATCTTCACCAACATCTATATTTCAGAATCAGGATCACGGAATTGATATGGGACATGACTTCAAGATTTGCAAATTAAGTTCACTGAATCATATATATTGTACTATTTTTTCCATCTCGAGTTTTTCTCTACCACCTCATAACCTTTTTTTAGTGAGAAAAGATTTTAGATATTCCATGTCGCTTTCTCCTTGTATTTTTTCATTTAGTTGAAAACGAGTTTTCAATGAAACATCACGTTGCTCTCCTTTCCTTTATGAGTTTGCTCTCAGGGTTCTCATGGAGTTTTATAATGATGCAATATATTCATAAGATCAAACAAATGTCATACTTCCTATATTCCCCACCGTGGCTTTCAAAGGACGTATACAATACCTCTGAATTCGCGGGATATTCACTTTGGCTCATAGGAGAATTTGCTCCCATTGTGTGAATCAACATTTCGAAGTGTCAAAAAATTCTAAACTAAAAATTTTCATGTACATCTACACATTTTATGTTCGTACACAAGTTTTCAAAAAAAAACTATAAAAATTTGTGGCTCCAGTAAAAAAAGACAAATTTTGATGCTATGACACGACTACGTACAGGACATTTTTTTGTCTTTTTTGTACACGCCACATAAAATGTTGTTTCTCCATAAAAACTTATGCACTAACATAGAATGTCACGATGTACAACAAAAAATTTATGTCAGAATTTTTTGACATTTTTAAAATTGTTTTTTAATTATTTTGTATAATAGGAGCATTTGCTCCTATGAGCCAAAACGCCACCTCCTTCGAACTAGGTTACCTATTTTAATGTTGGGTGCGCCTATGTCTCAGTTGACTGAAATTTTCTTAAGTCTCAGTCAACTTAGAAAAGTGTAACTATAGTTTAAAGAAAAGTGCAACTCGGTTCAGTTGCACATTTATGTTAGAAAAGTGCAATTGCATTTTTTTAACAGAAAAGTGCAACTCAAAGAACATTTTTACAAGTGACTTAGACTTAAGAAAATCTCAGTTGACTGAGACATAACAAAACCGTTTAATGTTTCACTCATATGAGTCATCAGACAGACAATAATATTTATTTTGTATCATACTCTACATATTTGTTTCACTGGATTTAAAGGATTTTAAAAATATAGAAATTCTTTTCGTTATCCTCATATTTTCCTAGAGTTTTTTTCAAGGGAGAATCTCAACATTTTACAAGGACACACCATCAAGAATATGCAAGGGCACTCACAAAATTACACAAGAACATTCTGAAGATTATATAATAATATTCAAGAAAGGGACGTTGTCCGAAGGGAAGTGTTAGACAAAGTTACCATTTCTTATTTCGCAGAAAAACTGCGAACGGTTTTACGGAGTAGTAGTTACGTAATACAACTTGAAAGTGGGGATTTGTCCAAACTCACTATGGGCGTGAGTGGCTTGCTTCAAGCTGATTGAAACCTTGTAAACCAGTATTCTTTTCAGCTTCTCTAGAGGCTTAACTGCAAAATTAAGCCTAAGCTAAAAAGAACTGGATATTGGAACAAGCCACCCGAGGGCCGCTTCCCGTGGCTTCCCGAGCTTTTACTTTTATGTGAAATGTGTCCTTCCGAACATAGCCCTCAACTGAAACGGTATCACAACAAAAATGCCACTCCACCCATCGTGTATATTCTCTCTCTCTAGCTGGAACGTTTTGTTGGACCAGACCACTCCACGCCGACAGTGATGAGATTGGGTTCACAGCCCTCCACCACCGCCTGCGCCGCCAGTCGACGGCCGCGCAGAAAACCGGAGTCACGTCCGCGTACCTCACCTACGAGCCCTCCTCTAGCCCACCCACTCGCCTCTGGTCGCCCGTCTCCCTCCAACCAGTCATCGCGTATGCACTGCCGCCGCGTCCGGCCGGTCGCCGCACAACACAGGTCGACGTATCCTCGCCTCGTACCCCTCGGCTCCTAGCAGGTCGCCCTCTCTGCCGTTGCAGGTCGCGGAGCTCACGTGCCTGGTTGACGGCTGCCCCATCCTCCATTGCAAGTCGCGGAGCTCAGTCGCGTGGTCGCCGGCTGCCTGGGCCGCCGTTGCAGGTTGCTAGGTTCCATGGCCAGGTCCTCCGCCCAGCTCTGAAATCCATGGTCAGGTCGCGGCTGAGCTCCGATGCAACCAGCCAAATAGATTTGTTTTCACACATCATTGGATTGTGTTGGTACTATTCTCGGGGAAGACTTAGGTAGGATCACCCTTTAGATAGGATCTATGAGAACAATTTTTTTCAAGCACAAAACATGTTCAAAATATTATGAATAAAAATGACAACGCACATATATGTTACATATGCAAGACCAAAAAATTGCAGCTTCAAATTCTACATATACTTAGAGAACCAAAAAAGACAAATTTAGGTGTGAATAGTGTGAACTAGAATTCAATCAGATCTGGCACTATTCATAGTCAGATTTTTCTTTTTTATTTCTTCATGTGTAGATCAAATTTTGAGCTGAATTTTTTTGGAGTTGTAGATACAATCCATATGTATGTTGTATATTATTTTCAGATTTTTTCGCATGATAAAAATATGTTTTATGTGAGTTGATCCTATCATCTCACCTAATAGATAGATCCTATACAAGTCTCCCCCTTCTATTCTCAGAGGTGCGCACTGGTAGAAAGACGGCCTTTAGTCGTAGTTCGCAACTGCCATTAGTCGCGGTTGCGCAACCGGGACCAATTAAGGGCGACTAAAGGCCCCCCTTTAGTCGCGTTTGCTTACGAACCGCGACTAAAGGCCCGTCCACGTGGGCGCCAGGTATCAGTCGGGGCGGAGGACTTTTAGTCGCGGTTCGCCTGGCCAACCGCGACTAAAAGCCTCCGCAGGTTTAGGGTTTTTACCCTCCCCCTAAATCTGGTTTCTTTTTAGTGTTTTATTTCTTTTATATTTTATTTTGTGTTTAATTTTAATTTTGAAGAAGTTTCAGTACACATATTCTACGCTACTATATACATGTATATGAATGTACAATTCAAACAAGTTTGAAATTAGAAACAAGAAGAATTCAAGAGGAATATACAATATATATTCAATCTCGGATGACCATATACAACTTCGAACAAGTTTCCATACACAATATACGTCATCAGAAGTTCTTCGTCCTCGTAATAGTGTTCTCCTTTAGGATGGAGGACTTCCCTCATCAAAAATCCTGCTTGATGGGATATGCCCATAGGGGGTGGGTCGCCAGTCCCACTCGCCATGAAGATGGAGGCCCAGGTGGGCCGCCAGTGGCCAAAGCGACTGGGCCCTAAGGCGACTGGGCCGTGATCCCAGGGTGAAGATCCGCGCGACCGGATAAGAAGATTACTTGCGAGAGGGGCGGCGAATCCCGGATTAGTAGCAACTGATATGATTCGGAGTTATCTTCATGTAACCCTAGATCGGGGGTGCCTATATAAACCCCCGAGCTTAAACCCTAGAGGACACATTACCTGAGATCTAATCTCCCCTGTAAGCTCTTGGCGTAGCCGCCGAATGAGCCCCCCATTGTAATTCTCCACTAAGTAATAGATCTAGCAGGACGTATGCCTTTTACTCTCCGGAGGGGCTGAACCTGGGTAAAACCCTTGTGTCCCGTGCACCTCGATCCGCAGATGGCCATGTCTCCTTGCCCCCGTATCAATGAAGTGCTACCCCGGGTAGTACCTGCCGTGGTCACATCCACGACAGTGGCGCCCACCGTGGGGCATGGGACATCAAGCCTCCGAGCTGCGGCGAGTCCTTACTCGCCGACACGCCGACCGATCGCCTTCGGCAGGATGATCGCCACGGGCAACTTCTTCCACATCCAGCCGAGCTCCTATCAGCCAGCCTCCGCGCCCCTCACGCACGCTTGGATGGTGCCGGTCGGCACGATCAACCTCTTCGTCGGGCTCGCCAGCGTCAGCGACCCCACTGAGCCTCGCCCTGGCCAGCTGCACGACCCCTTTGCGCCGGGGCAACTCCTCACCGCCACTCTCCCAGTCACCGGTGAAGTATACGTCGAGGGCGAGTCGGCCCTGGAGGACGATACCGACTCGGCGGCCACGGCGTTGGTCGCTGGATCCACCGCTGCGGCATCAGTCGCCGAGTCCACTGCCACAACGTCGGTCGCCGGTTCTATCACCGCGGCGTCGTTCGAGGACTCCATCTCCCCGGTCTCTCACCCGAGCGACTTCGAGGACGACTCCGTCCTCCCCCTCTAGGCAGCGACTCCGAGACGGACTCCGTCGACGCCCCGCACTACTAGTATCCAAACGCCGTCTTCATGGCGGGAGGCGAGGAAGTGCCTCCAAATGACGCCTTCTCCACGCCCCTCCCAGCAACCGCCAACGCGACCGAGATCGAGGCGCATCGAGCGGCCCTTGAGGAGCAGAGGAAGAAGGAGCTCGCCGAGCGGCAGAAATTCCGCCTTGAGCAAGATGAAGTGAGAGTTGTGTCTCACTACCGCCAACAGCGCAATCGCCTGCGCATGGAGCGCGCTCGCGCGCATGACTTCCCCAACTCCCACCTCAACTTCGACGACCCAGACGGAGAAGTCCGGGCCGCCCGAGTCCAGAACCCCGACATCCCCGAATCAAGTCGGGTTGCCGCCGGCAGAGCGGCGCATGGAGCACCATCGCCACCACCACCACCGCCACCCCACCGCCACCCGAAGCTCCCCGGGTGGAGGTCGACGCCAATGGCCTGCCCCTACACTCGTCTCCGGCCGACAACGTCGCGGCTGCTCAGGCCGTTCTCGTCAAACTCCCTGAAACGGGAGAAGGTGCGATCCTCGTCCAGCATGCTAAGGCCCTAGTCGCCAAGGCCCTGGAGCAACAGCACGCCGCCGCCGATTCACAAGGACGACTCTACTCGCGCTCATCCGCCAGCCGCGCTGCTTCATCAGCAGCGGCGAATCGCGCGGTCGCCAACGTCAACAACTGCCCGCCACCAGCGCCACGCGCAGCCCACTCGACCAATCACCGAGTCGAGCCACGCCCCACGCGAGCAATGGTCGCCGCCAACGGCAGCCAATCGACGCGCGCACCCACATCGTCAACGACCAAGAATGGCGGGCGCGCAACCGCATGAACGACCGCTACGCCGACGAACTCCCGTGCCAGAGCGCGTTCAATCGGGTCGGCCCAGTGTGCTTTGGCCCTATGATAAGAGGCGAGCCCTACCCCGTAGGGTTCAAGGGGCCCCGTGACATCGAGAAGTACGACACCCACATCGACCCTACGGTCTGGATCGACTCGTACACCATGGCGATGGGCATCCAGGGCCACTCCAAGCTGCTCGCTGCACGTTACCTGCCCCTCATGATGGATGGCGTAAATCGTCACTGGTTCAACACCCTCACACCAAACAGCATCGACTCCTGGGAAGAAGCTCGCGCCGCGTTCATCCAGCACTTCACCAGTGCGTATACCCGCGCAACCACCATAGAAGACTTGGACCGCTGCATCCAAGGCCCACGCGAGTCGACTCACCGATGGGTGCAACGCTGGCAGGACATGTGGACGACCTCCAGTGGCATCAGCACAGACACGGCGATCTACTGCTTCCGGCGATGCTGCCGGTACGAGCCGCTCAGCGCCAAGCTCCGCCGCGTCAGCAGAGACAACATCTCCATCGCCGAGCTCTTCGACATCGCCCTGCGCTACGCCGACGAAGACCCTGCACTTGACTCGGATGACGAGTACGGGCAGCGGCGCAATCGCCGCCCCACTCACCCCGATACTCGATGCGGCGACTACCGGTTTGGCGGCCGGTCAAGCAACGGCAAGCGTCACGCAGACGGCGGACACACCGAACTCGTCGCCAACGCCGACTACGAGCAGCGCGACCCAAAGTCTTTCCGCCGCGATAACCGCGCGCCCCGAGAGGATTGGCCCCAGCCCAAACGGTTCGACGCACGCAGCCTGCTGGACGCTCCGTGCATCTACCACAGCAGGGAGGGCAAGCCCTCAACACACACGACGGGAAACTGCTACTCCCTGAAGCAGATAGAGCAGGCCCGCCGGGCCAAGGAAGCTGACGGCGGCAATCAACACAAGGACCGCACCAAGGACCAAGACCAGCACAAGGAAGACGGCTTCGGCCGCAGCGCCGGCTCGCTCCATACCTTCACCGGAGTCGGCGACCGCTGTCGAGGGTACTCCTCGGCAATGCCCTCCGATAGGGGCTTAGGGTTGATGGAATCCTGTAAGCTGACACGAGACATCGGTTCACAGACAAGCGGGGAGAGCGATTTACCCAGGTTCGGGGCCCTCGATGAGGTAAAACCCTTACGTCCTGCCTGTCTGATCTTGATTATGAGAAATTGGATTACAATGGGGTGCCGAAGGGTTCGGCTAAGATCTCGTCGAGAGGCTAAGTGCTGCGGCGACCTAGCTCTAAACTTCTGGTGGCTAAGATTGCTAAGATTGATCGTGTCCCTCGGCAGCCTCTCTCCTGGACTTTATATAGGAGGCCAGGTCTCAAGAGATCTAACCGAGTACGACTAGGTTTACAGTAGTTCTATCTCTAAACTTTCCTTGTTCGGCTCCTTCCTTGTCTTGCCCGCCAAGGAATCTTCCGCTGCGCCATCCAAGTGGCCCGTCTTGTCATTGAGTACCTTCATGGGCCTCCAGCTAGATCGTATAGGGTAGGGCAATGTCGGTTACCCGAAGGGTAATGCCCACGTTAGTAGCCCCCGAGTGTCTAGCCGAAGATAGTTCGGGTAGAGACTAAAGCATGCCTCCACCTAATGTTCTTTTCCTTGATTGTTTTTGTCCATCTTGTATCTGCATCATCTTCTTCTATCGGGTGCGCGTCAAGCGCTCCCGATGGGAGTAGCCCCCGAGTGTAGGTACGGATGCTTGCAATCCGTGCGTAGACTCAAGTTGTACCACTTGAACGTTTTCCTCTGTCGAAGTTTTACTGCAAGTCTTCATGGGTCATCCGATACATTTGTACCAAGTCTTGTTTTCTTCGATAAGTTTTCAACGCGTAAGGGATAATGAGTAACGTGCCCAACTTTTGCTGGTTAACTGCCGATGGCAAAACAACGTCACCCTACACAGAATCAAGTCCCCGGGCATGATCCTGGAGTGCAAAAAAGTTCTGTCGGGTGCTCATCCAGCGCTCCCGATGGGAGTAACCCCCGAGTCTGGACACGGGCGCTTGTAACCGGGTGCAGACTCGAGCTGAGCATTCCATCCTTTTCTACAAATATTTCTTCACAAGAATATCTTCGAGTGCTCATTTTATCGGGTGCACGTCAAGCGCTCCCGATGGGAGTAGCCCCCGAGTCTAGGTGCGGATGCTCACGATCCGTACATAGACTCAAGATCACCATCCGATACCTTTTACATTTCTTCGAATGCTTCGAGCGTTCCTCACAACGTCACTGATGACGTTATTGTTACTTCGATTTTGACTGACAGGACGCGACCCGCTGGGCCCATCCTACCTCTGCCTGGCTCTGTTTTTAAGTAACATCTGCCTTCCTCGTACAGTTACCAAGGTGCCTGCTCGATTTCCGCGATCAACGATGGAGAAAAGGTCCTCTTAATGAACTGGCAGCAACGACACGTGCCCACGCAATCCTCAAATTTTCCTCTTCTTAAAATCTCTTAGGAAAAAATACTTAGCATTCTCTCATATTCATCGTAGCATCCTCTGTTCTTCTTCTACCTTTCTCTTTCACAACCGCCGCGCCGCCGCCACCGTTTTCAGATCTTCTCCAGATCTTGCGATGGTGAAGAAGAAGAACCTCGCCGCCGCCGCCAGCTCCACGAGCGGCGGCGCCGCCGCCAAGACCTCCTCGAACCCTCCGAAGAGAAGCGCGCCAGATGCTCCTCCCCCAGCTCCGACGCCATCGGTGCCGCCAAGCTCGGTAGCCGCAGCTAAAGCCGGAGACTGGCTAGCGTCCTCCATCACAAAGCGTGATGAGAAGAGGGCCCGAAGCCTTGGGCTAATCTCCTCCGATGAGGAGGATGTGATTCTCCCAGGTGCGATCTCTCGGCCCAATCCTCCTGCTGGTTTTATCGTGATGTTCCTATCGTTCTTGTATCGGGGTCTTTCGCTTCCTGCTCACGAGTTCCTCCATCGTCTTCTGCGGACTTACGAAATCCAACTGTGGCAACTCACTCCTAACTCAATCCTCCACGTTGCTGTGTTCATCACCCTTTGTGAAGCCTCTTGGGCATCGAGCCTCACTTTGGGTTGTGGAAGAAAAATATTCTTCGTAAAGAGATACAGTAGTAGCAATGGACCCTTTGTCATTGGGGGAGTGGGGTTTTTTGTTCGTTCAGAGGTCAACTATTTCAGTTTCCCAATGAGACAATCCGTGCAAGGATGGAGACTGAAATGGTTTTATGTTAAGGATTCCTCAACAACCGAGTCCCAGCTTCCTCGCTTTGCTGACGTCCTTGAAGCCAAGCCTAGGCATTCTTGGAAGAATATTCTTTCTCCCGACGAAAAGTCAACAGCCGACGAATTATTCGCCAAATTTCTTCTGATCAAAGAGACCGACGGCCAAACCATGATTGGTACAGAGGTGGCTGCAGTGTTCTTGAAACGTCGAGTCCAGCCAATCATGGCCAGGGTTCGTCCGATGTGGTTGTATTCAGGTCCAAAGGATGAAACCAGGATAAACATTGCTGAACTATCGGAAAAGGAGCTGCTTGATGAAGTTCGTTGCCTCACTCTCTTCAGCCAGGAAGACTCGATCCCGTTGATATCTTCCTATTCTCCTCTCGATGTCGATCATCCGTTGACAGAGGTAAATTTTTCTTCCCATATTCTTATTACCCTGTTCCACTTTGTTGACACAACTACTATTGTTCTCTTTTACTTTTTTCTTTGACAGATTCCCATAGTTTCTGAAAACTTGCATGATTTACCAAACGACACTTCTGAGGGAAGAGGTTCCTCAACTCCTATTGATTTTTGTACTGCCGATCATGATGATCCGATAGATTCTGAAGCTGTCTTCGCCGATCCTCCTACCCCAGCCAACGATACTTGCGACACAGCGGGATCAGTGTGTGATGACGACGCTGATCATGATGCCTTTATTAATGCAGCTGTGGAGGAGGCCAGAGCTCCGCCTGTGAAGAGGTCAACCGGCGGATTTGCCGGTGAAGACGACCTCTTCAACATGTAAGCGCCTTTTTCGTAGAGTTTGTATTTTGCTTTCATCATTCGTATTTTCCTCATAATTTTTGCTAACCATTCTCTTTTGCAGCGACGAAGGTCTCATCGAGCCCCCGCCTAAGAAGGCCAAATCTGACGCCGCTCAGCCGGACGTCGCAGCTTCCGAAGCTTCGGCTCCTACTGCAACCCCCGTGGCTCAAGTATCGACTGCCTCCTCCCTTTCTGAGGGGAAGGATATCCCTTCGACTGTCACCGCCGCAATTCCTCCTTCAGGAAAAACTGTAAGTCTTTCTCGATCGTACCGCAAACTTTCCTGAATGTGCCTTGATTAATGATTCTTCGTCAAACATCTATTTTCCCCTTTCCTTAAGGATTTGCGAGGCGTTATATCTTCCTTGGAGGCCTTCGCATCCCAATTTACTTCTCTGGAAGCGGACAAGGTTCGGCTGCAGAAAGAAGTTAACTCCTCTTCCTTGAAGTTGGAAGGCGCAAACAAAATAGCCGTCGCTGCTCGCCAAGAGGTCGACTCCCTGAAAGAGGAACTCAGCAAGCTGAAGGAAGAGGAGGCGTCTAGGATGGTCGCCGAAGATCGGGTGACCGAAAAGGATGAACTTCTTCGCCAGTCTTCCTTGGCTTTGCTTGGTAAATCTTTTTTATGCTTCCCTGTCGATTATCACTTTGGAATTCGACCCTTTGATAGTAACTTTTCCCATTTCATTCCTTTGCAGAAGCCGCTGACATCCCTGCCGATGCCTTGGATAAAGTTCCAAACAACTCTCCGGCAAACAGTGTGTCAATGACTCTTGCCGCACACCAGCTTACGCGGGAGCTCCTTGATAAGGGTAAAGGTGCCATGGCGCGAATGCACTCGATGATCTTCCCCAAGATCAGTCAAGACAAAACTCTGGGGTAGCTAATCGATGCCTTCGCAGTTAATACCAAGGAGGTTATCGAGGTATTCAAACGTACTTCACGTACTTATGGTGCTCTCCTAGCCTTCCAACTTATGATGGGTCATGGCTTCAAGGCCGATATTGAGGAGATGTCTAGGGAGCTTCCGAAAGATCAAGATGGGCAGTTCATCGATTTAAGCACTTTCAAAACGTCAGCCCTTACGTGTGCACGTCAGCTCCTTGAACTGGTTTCATCAAAGAAAACGTCGGCTGGCCCGAGTTTATCGACCCAGACTCAAGCCCCTTGATTGTTGTAACAAACTTCTTTTTGAATTGATGTGAAACAGTGTTCTGTCGTAAAAACTTGCGATTGTAATAAATTCCGTGCTAGCAATGTTGCTAATGTACCCTTGTTATGACATTTATGCTTGCTTTCTCCCGATGGGAGTTACTTCTGGTGCTGAAGCGACGCGATCCGTCATGCCTTTGACACTGTTTTTTGCAGGTTTTCCCAGTGCCTGCGTTCGTCGATGATTCTTCGGGTGCTCTTTCTGAAGATGATCGAATCCACCGTATGAAGGATCGGATTGCGCATATGGAAAAAGATCTACGCAATACCTATGCCTTGGCCGCCATTGTTAGGAAGAAGGGCGAAATTGCAGCCGACGTAGAGCGCTATGCTCTTACTGAACTACATAAGGCCACTGAAAGTTTGAACTGTAAGTTTCCTGGTCCTTGTGCTTATTATTCTTTGTCAAAAAAATATTGCTCGATCTTTCGTTAATTCCTTTGCTAGTCATAGCCCTGAACCGTGCAGAAGAGAACAAGCGGATTCACGAGCGCGTGAACGCATTGACTCAGCTGTCATCAGCCGAGGAAATTTTCTGGAGGGAGCACTCGAAAGCTTCGGCTGTCACACAATTCCAGGATCGGGTCCAGCAGGTCCATCATTTCTTTGACAAGTGCTACAAAGCCCTGAGGGTAATTTGGAGGACGATGTTCCCCTTGAACGCGATCCCTCCTACGCTGTTGACTCTGATGTCTGAATTTGGGAATACCAAGAAAATTCGGGACTTGGTGCGAGCTCAGGTTTTTGCAGGGGCCAGGTTTACACTTGCCCTCGTCCTTGCACGTTATCCTTCGGCGAATCTGCTGACTATCGCCAACGCAGTTGGTGATTTGGAGACGCTGTACCCGAAGGTAGTGTTGCCCGCCAATATAATTGTTGACAAGCTTGAAGGGGATTCGAAGATACTTGAAGAAAGAGAAACTCCACAAGAGTAATTCAGGGTTAAGTTCTTATTGTAAATAAGTAATTTGGATATCTCATCCAAGCGTTTGGATTGCATAGTTGAAACTTTATGTTCGGTAGATACATGCATATGTACTTTTACCGTGTCAATGCCGTTGGCAAATTTTGGAGGAACAAATCTTAATTGCCCGTTTAAACGTATGTGCACTCATTGGTCAGCAAATTTTTTGAGTGATCAGCTCGTGTTGCAGGTCTTGCTAAACCCGTTGTATGCGCAACTTTGCTTTCAACCGATGCATGTTCTGGCAGCAGCTCTCGAACATATCGGGAGCATCAACTCTGCCGATGAGCCCGTTGTTTTTTGATATTTTCATAAGTAAAATATCGAACGTGGGTTGTATTATATGTATTTCCAAACTCTTGCTATTTACGGCGCTCGTAGAGGCATCTATAGCAGAGGGAAGGTCATCGTCCTTGTTTATTTTTGCATCCTTTAGCACTCGTAGAGGCTTTTTCGGAGCACAATCATTTGCCGCATACTACGTTGCACCGTCGTTCACCGAGGGGTGTAAACAAAGGTTTACGGTGATGCGGATTAGATGCTCCGAATTACTGCAATGCTTATCAAGGAATCAAAATTTAAGTTCTCATTAATAAAGTAAGCACGGGACTAGAGGGCGAGAAAAAAGAAGGGGGGGCTGATACGTCTGCGACGTGTCGATAATTTCTTATGTTCCACATTATTGATGATATCTACATGTTTTATACACATTATATGTCGTATTTATGCATTTTCCGGCACTAACCTATTAACAAGATGCTGAAGAGCCAGTTGCTGTTTTCTGCTGTTTTTGGTTTCAGAAATCCTACAAAGGAAATATTCTCGGAATTGGATGAAATCAACGCCCAGGGTCCTATTTTTGCGCGAAGCTTCCAGAAGACCGAGGGGGAAAGGAAGTGGGGCCACGAGGCGCCGCCACAACAGGGCGGCGCGGCCCAGGTCTTGGCCGCGCGGCCCTGGTGTGTGGGGCCCTCGTGTGGCCCCCGCGTTGCCCTTCCGCCTACTTAAAGCCTTCGTCGCGAAACCCCCAGTACCGAGAGCCACGATACGGAAAACCTTACTGAGACGCCACCGCCGCCAATCCCATCTCGGGGGATTCAGGAGATCGCCTCCGGCACCCTGCCGGAGAGGGGAATCATCTCCCGGAGGACTCTTCACCGCCATGATCGCCTCCGGAGTGATGAGTGAGTAGTTCACCCCTGGACTATGGGTCCATAGCAGTAGCTAGATGGTCGTCTTCTCCTTATGTGCTTCATTGTTGGATCTTGTGAGCTGCCTAACATGATCAAGATCATCTATCTGTAATTCTATATGTTGTGTTTGTCGGGATCCGATGGATAGAGAATACTATGTTATGGTGATTATCAATCTATTACCTATGTGTTGTTTATGATCTTGCATGCTCTCCTTTATTAGTAGAGGCTCTGGCCAAGTTTTTGCTCTTAACTCCAAGAGGGAGTATTTATGCTCGATAGTGGGTTCATGCCTCCATTAAATCTGAGACAGTGACAGAAAGTTCTAAGGTTGTGGATGTGCTGTTGCCACTAGGGATAAAACATTGATGCTATGTCCGAGGATGTAGTTATTGATTACATTACGCACCATACTTAATGCAATTGTCTGTTGTTTGCAACTTAATACCGGAAGGGGTTCGGATGATAACCTGAAGGTGGACTTTTTAGGCATAGATGCATGCTGGATAGCGGTCTATGTACTTTGTCGTAATGCCCAATTAAATCTCACAATATTTATCATATCATGTATGTGCATTGTCATGCCCTCTCTATTTGTCAATTGCCCGACTGTAATTTGTTCACCCAACATGCTCTAGTGAACTGTGGACCCCGGTCCTATTCTTTACATCGAATACAATCTACTGCAATATTTGTTCTTTACTATTTTCTGCAAACAATCATCATCCACACTATACATTTAATCCTTTGTTACAGCAAGCCGGTGAGATTGACAACCTCACTGTTTCGTTGGGGCAAAGTACTTTTGGTGTGTTGTGCAGGTTCCACGTTGGCGCCGGAATCCCTGGTGTTGCGCCGCACTACATCCCGCCACCAACAACCTTCAACGTGCTTCTTGGCTCCTCCTGGTTCGATAAACCTTGGTTTCTTTCTGAGGGAAAACTTGCTACTGTGTGCATCATACCTTCCTCTTGGGGTTCCCAATGAACGTGTGTGTTACACGCCATCAAGCTCTTTTTCTGGCGCCGTTGCCGGGGAGATCAAGACACGCTGCAAGGGGAGTCTCCACAATCCAATCTCTTTACTTTATTTTTGTCTTGCTTTATTTTTATTTACTACTTTGTTTGCTGCACTTAAACAAAACACAAAAAAATTAGTTGCTAGCTGTCAACACCCGGATTTTTAAGTCCAGATGCCTGTTATGCCATACATCGCAATCCCAGGAATATTGTTGTTGCGAGACATAACAGTTGAATATCATAAGTCATCATTCATTACATACCATATTCGTCTTACAAATAGAGATCACATGATCCAATATTACACAAAGAGTTGATCTATTGATCAACATACACAAAGTTCCTAGTTTCATAGCGGAAGCGTAAGTAGAAGGGACTCTCTAGTCCACAGGCCAACGTCTGACGTCAGAAGATTCCCTAGTTGTCGTAGGCGTCCTGCTGGTCGTCACCTTGATAGTTCTGCTCCTCTTCATAGTCTGGCCATTTGAATAGCCAGGGACACAGCCGTGAGTACTTTAAAGTACTCGCAAACTCATACTAATGTAAGCGATAACAATTCTAGTAAGGGGTGCTAAGCTCTAGTTTATTTTGCATAAAGCCAATCTTAGTTCACGAACGTTTTTGTAAACAACTCTTCATGTGCTAACCAACTCAAGTGGGAACATTAGTGTCATTCCCACAACTCCGCTGTGATTCGAAGTCAAGGTCACCTTTCAAGTTCAAAATCACAAGTCACCCTTCACCATTCATAGTTTTCGAAAAGTTCTGATGACGGAACAGTATGGCCTTTCCAACTGTCCATAACCGAGGACGCGGCTATTCGAATAGGTTTAACTCTGCAGAGGTTGTACACTTGTGCCACAATAATTGCAATAGCTCGTCAGGGGTAACTGGCCCTGATTTATCGTACGCAGTACGTGAACTACCAATCATAACCTTTCATTAACATACCCTAGTATAGGCACCTCTCCCCATGAGCTTGGCCTCCCAGTGAAGACAGACAGTCAGCCTGGGAACTGCACAGGGCTTGGGCCGGACATTCACCTCATTTCGCATCATATCATATCGTTTCTATTGTGGTAGAGGTAGCTTTCGGCATAACCCCAATGACGCTTGTTTAGAGGGAACCCATACTAAGACACACAAACTTCCGGTTAAGCCCTACCCAGATTCAGGTATTGTGGGGGTACTTGTAAAATTGGAATGGTATCGCATCCGAACCCAACCATCAGTGTTTTTTTTAAAATTCACCGAGTCATTCACCAGTCATATTCACCTTCAAAAATATTTCAATAGAATGACTCATTATTCCAAGGTTTTCAAAGTCATTTCATTTCACAAATTCCCAACTAAGGTATTCACCTTTAATGTAGCACTAGCATCTAAGCATAAGGGGTGCTAACTAGCTTATAGCTTTCTAAGCTAAGTTTGGTGCTCTTGTTCTACCCTATATCTAGACCAAGTGAATCATGAATCAAAAAGTACTTTGATAAAACAAAAGTAAATAAAGCTTGTAAAGTAAAACTGGGAAATAGGATCATAAGCATAAAGTAAATTGGGTAATGCCTTGCTCATGGTGAGCTTTGCACTTTGCAAGAGTATTCTCTTGCTTTGCTTGAGGGAGACTAACTTTACTAGTCTAGTAAATTTTTCTACTTTGACCCAAGTTAACTATAAAAGTAACTTCTTAGGAAAACAAGTAAAAACTGGTAAGATATAAACTTGGGATAGGCTTATGTAAGAAAAGATGGTGCCTTGCCCCAAGGGGCTTTGCACTTTGCAAGAATATTAGCTGCAACATTATAACTTGCATTAATATTGGCTTGCAAGAGTATAGCTTGCATTGGTGTTAGCTTGCCTTGGTTGAAGTGAGGGTCCAAGTTCTCTTCTCCTTCCTCTTTGTAGAAGTCCTCCTCTTCCTGATGGTCTCCGGTACTAGCGTCTAAAATACGAATGCGGGTACACAATCATCATACCAAACTTACATACTAAACTAAACACACACAAGCTTTACACCACTTAAACTAGCCTCACACACTACTATTAAGTGGGTGGAGGTGTTCCTCTTATTTAAGAAAAATAATTTCTTCTCATACTAACTTAGGTGTTACTTTTAATTACTTAGAGAAATAATTTCCTCTCATTATCTTATTAAGATTTGAATTCTCTCATGAACAATATATGACCTAGGTTGACCAAAGTCAACCTCTTCATACTTATCATTCAAGAAAATGATTTAAATGAGGTTCCATACCTCATACAATTTAATACTAACAAGGTAGTGATTTAATGTCACCAAGTACTCAACATGAGATTATATAGACCATGGTCACTACCTCATGTTGAATTACTTGAGACCAAGATTTAAATGAGAGGAAAACCTCTCATATGATTTAACACATAGTTGTAACTAGGTTAACAACTACCATTGAGGTGATTTAACATCATCAACAATTCATTGGCTATTCTAACATTACTTGTACTCACACCAATTATTCTATCCCCACAATTACTACAATTGGGGGTGCATTGGTTGGGTTGCTTGAGGAAAATAATTTCCTCTCCTTACATATGTAAATGATAATTCCCATATGGTTCTTGAGAAATACTTTTCTCTCATTGAAATCTTCTTAAGATTTACTTTCTCAAACAATCATACATGAGATCATGTTGACCTAAGTCAACCATTCTTCATCATGATTTGAGAAATTGATTTAAATGAGGTAGAGTACCTCATACCATTTAATAACACTACATATGATTTAAATCCCTAAGTAATTCATATAAGTGAGTTTGGCCAGGGGTCCAAACATCACATGAATTCATTTGAGACAAGATTTAAATGAAGTATAAGACTTCATATGAATTACTTAATAGTTTTGGACAATATCAACTAGTTAAACTAGCCATATTATCCACTACTTAAACTAGGGCATGATCATGCAAAGTGACCACACCATTTTCTTGCATAAACAATTAGTGTAAGTCAAATGTGAGCTATTGGAGTTGGAATTGACTCAATATCTATTTTGGTTGATTTTTAAGAATTATTCTAAGGCAGAAAAGTCCCTGTCTTGTTTATTTTTCTATATTAATTCTACAAATAAATTTGAGATGGGACCAGTGGCATTTGATAGATAATTTCACTAGCTTTCCAACGGTATAAAATTCATCAATTTTGGTTCAGTAGATGTGAAACTATTGAATTTCAAAGTTTGTGCTGAATTGAAATTCATTTGGAATTAATTAAACTCTATTTGAAATAAGAGGGCCGGCGGGAGATTAAACGGGCCCAAGGATTTGAAAAAGCCAGGGGGCAGAGTTGGGCCGGCCCAGCAGTGCGTCCAGCGCAGCGGGCCAGCTGACAGGGGGACCCACCCGTCAGTGGGTGAAACTCACCGAATCGGTACGGTGGCTGAGAGGCGTTGGATCAGAAGCAGATCGGACGGCTGGGCGTCGTCGTCGCCGATGACGAGAGGACCTTGCTGCCGCGGCGGCGGTAGGGGGTCGACGGTGAGCTGGGACGTCGGCGAGCGGTGGCGCTGATGCAGGGCGACGGTGTTGACGACGGCGAACTCAACGATGGTCGCCGGAGCTCAGGGGGTGGATGGTAGCGTCGGATTGCTCTGCAGTGGCTCTCGGGCGGCGAGGTTGCGATTGGGCGGCGGTGACGAGCAATGTGGCGTGTAGAGAGGGCGAGGAGGCTCAGAGGAGGGAGGGAAGTTGCTTGGTGTGCTCAGAGGAGGAGGAGGAGCGCTCCTTTTATAGGTTGCAAGATGGCCGGGCGGGGTGCGGTAGGTCGACAGCGACACGGCGTTGCCGGCGATGGAGAGGGTTAGGAGGAAGCAGGGCGAGGTAGGTGGCATCACTGCGAGGCTAGAGAGCTAGGAGACGAGGTGGGGGACGGTCTGGTTGGCGCGCGCGACGTCGAGCTCTGGTGGCACGGGCGCGGGATTCCGGCGGCTATGTCGACGGCGGCGGTGCTTGCGCGAGGCACGGCGCGTGTCTGGCGGGTTCTGGTCGAGGCGGCGAAGCTCGTTGTGCAGCGAGGGGGTCCAGAGAGGGAGAGATGCTGCGAGGCGGCGCGTGTCCGTGGCGTGCGCGTCGCCCGACAGGCACGGCATGGCCATGCCGCTCCTGTCGCACGTGGGCGTCGCGCGCGCGTCCTGGCCAGGGCGTTGTGGTCCATCTCACGACGAACGGCGACTACCGGCAGGCTCAGGGGACCAAGGGGAGCAAGTTTGGCAAGGTGGTCGAGGCTGCTGTGGAGAGAAGAGAGGAGAGGGGAGGGGTCATGGCCATGGCCGGCATGCCATTGGCATGGCCATGTCTAGCTTCTATCTAGGCTTGCTATTTGGAGTGTTAGGGGTAGGAGGGACCAGGGAACATGGTAGAGGTCAGTGGTGGCTTAGGGTTAGGCCAAAACTATTCACACTAGTGTTTTTGGTTTGTTCCATAATTGCCCATTTCCACTTCTTGCAAAATTTGGTTAAATTCATATGGTTGCAAGATTTGAAAAAGGTGTGTTTGGTTAAGTTGCAAATTACCAGGGACAACTATGTGTGGTGGTGGAATTTAGAAATTCAAAGAATGGCAAAATTTGATAAGTGGGAGATTGTTCCCCATAACAAAAAGTGCCAACTTTGGATGAGCATAGCAAATGATCAACAATGATTTTGGCATGGTGCTCTGTACAAAAAGTGTTCACCTTGATGTTGACTTTGAAATGGTGCAAAGAGTTAGCAAGAGTTAGTTTGAGAAAATTGAATGGCAAGGGCTCAAAGTAGGGATCAGACTAAAATTGGCAGATTTGACCACTATTGTATGTGAGCCTAATTTGAGTTTGAATTTGATTTGAATTGTGTTTCTTTGATTCCAAAAATTGTAATAAGTGTTTAGTATCATATTACAATTAATGGTGAAGGCCAAAATGGTCTAGGGTCAAGATTTATAAAAATGGCATACACCATATGTAAGGGTTTTGGGATTTTCTAGCTTTTATTCTTTTATTCCTCTTTGCTTCATTTTGACAAGAGTGATGTTTATTTGGTGTTAGATTGAGTTGGGTAAAAGGTTCCAACCATTTTGAGACAAGGTTGGTGCCTAGGTCAAGGTTTGATAAATTGGCCCTATGTGTATGTGAGTGAAAAATGGAATTATCTCACTATTTGATTCTTCTCCATTTGAATTGACTTTTCTTGACTCTAAGGTGATTCTTATTAGTTTAGAAACATTTTCAAACCATTGAAACCATTCCAAAAGGTCTAGCTCAAAGATTTGTAAAATTGACCAAAACACATGAGAGGGGACATGTCAATTCTTCTTAATCTTGTAAAGTGCTCCCTTGCTTCACTTGGGCAAGGTTGAGGGTCAATTTAGGGTTAGATTAGGTTTAGAGATGGTTTCACACCATTTGGTCAAGGTAGAAGTGCATAGGACAAGAATTTGTGAAAATGGCTATGTGTCACATATGCTTCTATGCATATGTGGCATTTGATTTTTAATTTGACTAGGCTTGACCCAATTGATGTTGTTGAGTGGTGAAATGGTATATAGGAGTGATCCAACCATTCACTACAAGTCTTAGGGTCAAGATCCTCAATTTCACAAATTTGATAATTTGCTCTCATATGCCTCTATGGCATTATTACTTTCTTTTTAAAATCTTTTGTTTCATTTTGGATTGGGTTGGAGAAGTACTAGATAAGGTTTATGAGGGTTTTCCAATCCTCTAAATAAAGTAGCAAGGCCTAGGGTAAAGTTTTACAAAAATAGCCATAGGCACATATGCCTCTATGCATATGTTTGATTTTATTTTGTTTCACACTTGAATTGGTTGGTAAGTGCTTTGTTGAGTGGGTTGAGGTATTTCAATTCATCTACTCAAGGTAGATAAGGCAAAGCTCCTTATTTTCAACAAGTATCCATAGGCTTGCATATGCCTTTTTCTTAAATAAGATCTTTCCTTTTTATTTTATTTCTCAAAGATTGATGACAAGAGGGATGTGGTATAGGGTTTAATAAGTTTTGCAATGGTTCACCACCATTTATCAAAATAAGAAAAAGTAGGGTTCAAGATTTACATATTAAGGCTATAGGCCCACATATGGCTTTTCCTTTATTTTATGTTTCTCAAAATAGATCCAAATGATTTTTGAGAAGGTTAGGGTTTAGGGTTTTAGGGTTTATCACATAAGCATAATAACACTCATCATGGCAAAAACACAAGTAATAGGTAGGAGCACTAAGCATAGTACCCTATGTAAGAAAAGTTTTTGTTGGTTCTCATTTTTGGAAAAAGGAAATTTATTTTCTCTTTGTTTTGAAATTTGGGGTGTTACAAACCCTTCCCCCTTAAACAAATCTCGTCCCGAGATTTTAAGAAGAGTTAGGTTCCTAAGAGAGATTGGGTGATATGATTTAGCAGGAAACATACTTGGCATGTTCTGAGGTGCTTCTTGCGCTTCGGTGGCCGTCATGTTGTAGTAGCGGCCGTTGCGGTTGTTCGGGTAGTTTGGAGCATACTTTCTTCTAGTTGCGATACGGCGCTGCTGCTGTGCAGGTGCAGCGGGGTTGACGGCAAGCTTGGCAAGCTTCTTGGGGCATTCATTGGAGTAATGGCCCACAGTTCGACATTCATAGCAGGTTACCATTGACTTGTCCTTTTGGGCAATAGGTACAGCATTGCTTCCAGTCCTTGGGGCGTTGTTGGCGGCTTGCATCGGGCACTTTTGAGAGTAATGACCAGTAACACCACATGCATAGCAAGTTACAGTGGACTTGTCTCTGGGGGCATGGTTGGGTATTGGGATGCGCTGCTCCAGTGATGCTATCCTCACGCGGAGGCGAGCAATGAGGTAGTCCTTCTTAGCGTGCTGATGGCGAAGTGCCTTGCGCTCCATTGCAAGGATTTTGATGGCGTCAGTCATCTTAGCGTGCTCAATGTGCATCTGGTTGGCCTGGGCACGGGAGTGGTTGCGGGTCGGAGGGGCCATCTGAAGATTGAGGTAGATGATGAGATAAGAGAGGAGATTTCTATGGTTTGTTTGAGTTAATAGTTCAAAAAGTTCAAAGCTTGAAAACTTGAGTAGTGTTGAGGGGGTAAAAACCAGCAACACTTTTTCATTCATACCAAACATCACACATTACAAATCTAACACACCGTTGGTTTGAAGAACCATTCATTCGCGCTACGATACAAGGGGATCCTGATACAACTCACACCTACTTAAGTGCTGGGGTGATACTACTCTTCCGGGTGGATTCTTCTTCTTCACGGGTGAGGTGCTTGGCGAGAGGCGAGGGCGTTGTCCAAATCCCTGCGGGTTTTGTACTGCCTGAAGTCCTGGTGTGCTACATCGGGGTTCAGCTCCGGGGTTGGGGACATGGTCATCGGTCTTCCCATGGAGTCATGTCTTGGGTAGTAGATGAAGCGAGTGTTCTTGATCTTGTCCTCATTTTGTCCACACAGACGGGAAATGGCTTCTTGCATAGCTTTGACAAGTCCTTCCTTCCAAGTGTTTCCCGTTACAGAAATCCAGATGGTTTCCCATACCGGGGCATCAAGCTTCCTTCGTAGATCAGTAGAAATGTCCCACCGAGGTGGTTCTCCTAACGGTGCTTTGAGGGGTATTCCGAAGAATTCGGGATACGGATGTCCTAGATATTCCACTAGTTGCTTCAACTCCTTTTCGAATCTTAGGTCGCCTCCGGGACCAAGCTGATAGGACTCCCATTGGTACTTCATCTGTGCCATTAGGAGAAGTAAGTTAAAGAAGTAGTCAAGTGTGCAACATTTTAGGTAGGCTTGCAAAGAAAGTAAAGTATAGATTTCTCATTTTTGCAAAAGATCTCAAGGATAAGAGTAAGAACCAGTTTTCACAAATATTCACTTCATGGGTTTTTGGGAAACTAGTTTTTCAGACGTCCATTCTAACTAGGGTCTCCTAAGGTCAAACAATGGCTCTGATACCAACTTGTAAACACCCGGATTTTTAAGTCCAGATGCCTGTTATGCCATACATCGCAATCCCAGGAATATTGTTGTTGCGAGACATAACAGTTGAATATCATAAGTCATCATTCATTACATACCATATTCATCTTACAAATAGAGATCACATGATCCAATATTACACAAAGAGTTGATCTATTGATCAACATACACAAAGTTCCTAGTTTCATAGCGGAAGCGTAAGTAGAAGGGACTCTCTAGTCCACAGGCCAACGTCTGACGTCAGAAGATTCCCTAGTTGTCGTAGGCGTCCTGCTGGTCGTCACCTTGATAGTTCTGCTCCTCTTCATAGTCTGGCCATTTGAATAGCCAGGGACACAGCCGTGAGTACTTTAAAGTACTCGCAAACTCATACTAATGTAAGCGATAACAATTCTAGTAAGGGGTGCTAAGCTCTAGTTTATTTTGCATAAAGCCAATCTTAGTTCACGAACGTTTTTGTAAACAACTCTTCATGTGCTAACCAACTCAAGTGGGAACATTAGTGTCATTCCCACAACTCCGCTGTGATTCGAAGTCAAGGTCACCTTTCAAGTTCAAAATCACAAGTCACCCTTCACCATTCATAGTTTTCAAAAAGTTCTGATGACGGAACAGTATGGCCTTTCCAACTGTCCATAACCGAGGACGCGGCTATTCGAATAGGTTTAACTCTGCAGAGGTTGTACAGTTGTGCCACAATAATTGCAATAGCTCGTCAGGGGTAATCGGCTCGATTTATCGTACGCAGTACGCGAACTACCAATCATAACCTTTCATTAACATACCCTAGTATAGGCACCTCTCCCCATGAGCTTGGCCTCCCAGTGAAGACAGACAGTCAGCCTGGGAACTGCACAGGGCTTGGGCCGGACATTCACCTCATTTCGCATCATATCATATCGTTTCTATTGTGGTAGAGGCAGCTTTCGGCATAACCCCGATGACGCTTGTTTAGAGGGAACCCATACTAAGACACACAAACTTCCGATTAAGCCCTACCCAGATTCAGGTATTGTGGGGGTACTTGCAAAATTGGAATGGTATCGCATCCGAACCCAACCATCAGTGTTTTTTTTAAAATTCACCGAGTCATTCACCAGTCATATTCAACTTCAAAAATATTTCAATAGAATGACTCATCATTCCAAGGTTTTCAAAGTCATTTCATTTCACAAATTCCCAACTAAGGTATTCACCTTTAATGTAGCACTAGCATCTAAGCATAAGGGGTGCTAACTAGCTTATAGCTTTCTAAGCTAAGTTTGGTGCTCTTGTTCTACCCTATATCTAGACCAAGTGAATCATGAATCAAAAAGTACTTTGATAAAACAAAAGTAAATAAAGCTTGTAAAGTAAAACTGGGAAATAGGATCATAAGCATAAAGTAAATTGGGTAATGCCTTGCTCATGGTGAGCTTTGCACTTTGCAAGAGTATTCTCTTGCTTTGCTTGAGGGAGACTAACTTTACTAGTCTAGTAAATTTTTCTACTTTGACCCAAGTTAACTATAAAAGTAACTTCTTAGGAAAACAAGTAAAAACTGGTAAGATATAAACTTGGGATAGGCTTATGTAAGAAAAGATGGTGCCTTGCCCCAAGGGGCTTTGCACTTTGCAAGAATATTAGCTGCAACATTATAACTTGCATTAATATTGGCTTGCAAGAGTATAGCTTGCATTGGTGTTAGCTTGCCTTGGTTGAAGTGAGGGTCCAAGTTCTCTTCTCCTTCCTCTTTGTAGAAGTCCTCCTCTTCCTGATGGTCTCCGGTACTAGCGTCTAAAATACGAATGCGGGTACACAATCATCATACCAAACTTACATACTAAACTAAACACACACAAGCTTTACACCACTTAAACTAGCCTCAGACACTACTATTAAGTGGGTGGAGGTGTTCCTCTTATTTAAGAAAAATAATTTCTTCTCATACTAACTTAGGTGTTACTTTTAATTACTTAGAGAAATAATTTCCTCTCATTATCTTATTAAGATTTGAATTCTCTCATGAACAATATATGGCCTAGGTTGACCAAAGTCAACCTCTTCATACTTATCATTCAAGAAAATGATTTAAATGAGGTTCCATACCTCATACAATTTAATACTAACAAGGTAGTGATTTAATGTCACCAAGTACTCAACATGAGATTATATAGACCATGGTCACTACCTCATGTTGAATTACTTGAGACCAAGATTTAAATGAGAGGAAAACCTCTCATATGATTTAACACATAGTTGTAACTAGGTTAACAACTACCATTGAGGTGATTTAACATCATCAACAATTCATTGGCTATTCTAACATTACTTGTACTCACACCAATTATTCTATTCCCACAATTACTACAATTGGGGGTGCATTGGTTGGGTTGCTTGAGGAAAATAATTTCCTCTCCTTACATATGTAAATGATAATTCCCATATGGTTCTTGAGAAATACTTTTCTCTCATTGAAATCTTCTTAAGATTTACTTTCTCAAACAATCATACATGAGATCATGTTGACCTAAGTCAACCATTCTTCATCATGATTTGAGAAATTGATTTAAATGAGGTAGAGTACCTCATACCATTTAATAACACTACATATGATTTAAATCCCTAAGTAATTCATATAAGTCAGTTTGGCCAGGGGTCCAAACATCACATGAATTCATTTGAGACAAGATTTAAATGAAGTATAAGACTTCATATGAATTACTTAATAGTTTTGGACAATATCAACTAGTTAAACTAGCCATATTATCCACTACTTAAACTAGGGCATGATCATGCAAAGTGACCACACCATTTTCTTGCATAAACAATTAGTGTAAGTCAAATGTGAGCTATTGGAGTTGGAATTGACTCAATATCTATTTTGGTTGATTTTTAAGAATTATTCTAAGGCAGAAAAGTCCCTATCTTGTTTATTTTTCTATATTAATTCTACAAATAAATTTGAGATGGGACCAGTGGCATTTGATAGATAATTTCACTAGCTTTCCAACGGTATAAAATTCATCAATTTTGGTTCAGTAGATGTGAAACTATTGAATTTCAAAGTTTGTGCTGAATTGAAATTCATTTGGAATTAATTAAACTCTATTTGAAATAAGAGGGCCGGCGGGAAATTAAACGGGCCCAAGGATTTGAAAAAGCCAGGGGGCAGAGTTGGGCCGGCCCAGCAGTGCGTCCAGCGCAGCGGGCCAGCTGACAGGGGGACCCACCCGTCAGTGGGTGAAACTCACCGAATCGGTACGGTGGCTGAGAGGCGTTGGATCAGAAGCAGATCGGACGGCTGGGCGTCGTCGTCGTCGACGACGAGAGGACCTTGCTGCCGTGGCGGCGGTAGGGGGTCGACGGCGAGCTGGGACGTCGGCGAGCGGTGGCGCTGATGCAGGGCGACGGTGTTGACGACGGCGAACTCAACGATGGTCGCCGGAGCTCAGGGGGTGGATGGTAGCGTCGGATTGCTCTGCGGTGGCTCTCGGGCGGCGAGGTTGCGATTGGGCGGCGGTGACGAGCAATGTGGCGTGTAGAGAGGGCGAGGAGGCTCAGAGGAGGGAGGGAAGTTGCTTGGTGTGCTCAGAGGAGGAGGAGGAGCGCTCCTTTTATAGGTTGCAAGATGGCCGGGCGGGGTGCGGTAGGTCGACAGCGACACGGCGTTGCCGGCGATGGAGAGGGTTAGGAGGAAGCAGGGCGAGGTAGGTGGCATCACTGCGAGGCTAGAGAGCTAGAAGACGAGGTGGGGGATGGTCTGGTTGGCGCGCGCGACGTCGAGCTCTGGTGGCACGGGCGCGGGATTCCGGCGGCTATGTCGACGGCGGCGGTGCTTGCGCGAGGCACGGCGCGTGTCTGGCGGGTTCTGGTCGAGGCGGCGAAGCTCGTCGTGCAGCGAGGGGGTCCAGAGAGGGAGAGATGCTGCGAGGCGGCGCGTGTCCGTGGCGTGCGCGTCGCCCGACAGGCACGGCATGGCCATGCCGCTCCTGTCGCACGTGGGCGTCGCGGGCGTGTCCTGGCCAGGGCGTTGTGGTCCATCTCACGACGAACGGCGACTACCGGCAGGCTCAGGGGACCAAGGGGAGCAAGTTTGGCAAGGTGGTCGAGGCTGCTGTGGAGAGAAGAGAGGAGAGGGGAGGGGTCATGGCCATGGCCGGCATGCCATTGGCATGGCCATGTCTAGCTTCTATCTAGGCTTGCTATTTGGAGTGTTAGGGGTAGGAGGGACCAGGGAACATGGTAGAGGTCAGTGGTGGCTTAGGGTTAGGCCAAAACTATTCACACTAGTGTTTTTGGTTTGTTCCATAATTGCCCATTTCCACTTCTTGCAAAATTTGGTTAAATTCATATGGTTGCAAGATTTGAAAAAGGTGTGTTTGGTTAAGTTGCAAATGACCAGGGACAACTATGTGTGGTGGTGGAATTTAGAAATTCAAAGAATGGCAAAATTTGATAAGTGGGAGATTGTTCCCCATAACAAAAAGTGCCAACTTTGGATGAGCATAGCAAATGATCAACAATGATTTTGGCATGGTGCTCTGTACAAAAAGTGTTCACCTTGATGTTGACTTTGAAATGGTGCAAAGAGTTAGCAAGAGTTAGTTTGAGAAAATTGAATGGCAAGGGCTCAAAGTAGGGATCAGACTAAAATTGGCAGATTTGACCACTATTGTATGTGAGCCTAATTTGAGTTTGAATTTGATTTGAATTGTGTTTCTTTGATTCCAAAAATTGTAATAAGTGTTTAGTATCATATTACAATTAATGGTGAAGGCCAAAATGGTCTAGGGTCAAGATTTATAAAAATGGCATACACCATATGTAAGGGTTTTGGGATTTTTTAGCTTTTATTCTTTTATTCCTCTTTGCTTCATTTTGACAAGAGTGATGTTTATTTGGTGTTAGATTGAGTTGGGTAAAAGGTTCCAACCATTTTGAGACAAGGTTGGTGCCTAGGTCAAGGTTTGATAAATTGGCCCTATGTGTATGTGAGTGAAAAATGGAATTATCTCACTATTTGATTCTTCTCCATTTGAATTGACTTTTCTTGACTCTAAGGTGATTCTTATTAGTTTAGAAACATTTTCAAACCATTGAAACCATTCCAAAAGGTCTAGCTCAAAGATTTGTAAAATTGACCAAAACACATGAGAGGGGACATGTCAATTCTTCTTAATCTTGTAAAGTGCTCCCCTTGCTTCACTTGGGCAAGGTTGAGGGTCAATTTAGGGTTAGATTAGGTTTAGAGATGGTTTCACACCATTTGGTCAAGGTAGAAGTGCATAGGACAAGAATTTGTGAAAATGGCTATGTGTCACATATGCTTCTATGCATATGTGGCATTTGATTTTTAATTTGACTAGGCTTGACCCAATTGATGTTGTTGAGTGGTGAAATGGTATATAGGAGTGATCCAACCATTCACTACAAGTCTTAGGGTCAAGATCCTCAATTTCACAAATTTGATAATTTTCTCTCATATGCCTCTATGGCATTATTACTTTCTTTTTAAAATCTTTTGTTTCATTTTGGATTGGGTTGGAGAAGTACTAGATAAGGTTTATGAGGGTTTTCCAATCCTCTAAATAAAGTAGCAAGGCCTAGGGTAAAGTTTTACAAAAATAGCCATAGGCACATATGCCTCTATGCATATGTTTGATTTTATTTTGTTTCACACTTGAATTGGTTGGTAAGTGCTTTGTTGAGTGGGTTGAGGTATTTCAATTCATCTACTCAAGGTAGATAAGGCAAAGCTCCTTATTTTCAACAAGTATCCATAGGCTTGCATATGCCTTTTTCTTAAATAAGATCTTTCCTTTTTATTTTATTTCTCAAAGATTGATGACAAGAGGGATGTGGTTTAGGGTTTAATAAGTTTTGCAATGGTTCACCACCATTTATCAAAATAAGAAAAAGTAGGGTTCAAGATTTACATATTAAGGCTATAGGCCCACATATGGCTTTTCCTTTATTTTATGTTTCTCAAAATAGATCCAAATGATTTTTGAGAAGGTTAGGGTTTAGGGTTTTAGGGTTTATCACATAAGCATAATAACACTCATCATGGCAAAAACACAAGTAATAGGTAGGAGCACTAAGCATAGTACCCTATGTAAGAAAAGTTTTTGTTGGTTCTCATTTTTGGAAAAAGGAAATTTATTTTCTCTTTGTTTTGAAATTTGGGGTGTTACACTAGCTTTACTTTATTTATTGTCTTGCTTTCTATATCAAAAACACAAAAAAATTAGTTACTTGCATTTAATCTACTTTAGTTATCATGTCTAGCTTTGCACCTGTTACTTCTTCACCTGAGGAATTAGTTTTTACTTTTAAACAAGGGGATGAGGAGAGTTTTAAAGATGCTTGGTCGAGAATTTTTACTTCTTATCGTAAAGCTGAACCTCAAATGACGCTAAGTTTGCTCCTTAGTAATTTTTATTTTGGTCTTATGATTCGCTATAGATATGCCTTGGATGCTGTAGTGGGAGGAGATTTCCTTCATTTCAATGGGGATCAAGCTTTTAATGCCATAAAAAAGTTGGTTGCATCACATGATTCAGCTAATAACTTTGATTCAGCCCTTATTAGCATTTATAATAGATTAAACACTCTTGAGACAAGTGCATCTCGCTTGAATGAAAATTATAGATATGTTCGTAACCGTCTTGATCAAGTTTTAGTGAACTCTGAACCTTCATTATGGAATCCTACTATTAAAATTGTTATCGGTGACCAAACTCTTCATGCCAATTGTGATATTATGTCTGAATTTTGCTTAATGCCTAAGAGTATTCATGAATCTTTGCAACTTTGGGGATTCGTTGAAGGGGGAGAAGGAATAACTCTTATTGATAACTCTGTTATAATTCCTAAAGGAATAGCAGCGGGTGTGCATACAACCATTCTTGGGAGAACAATATCCGTTGATTATCTTGTTATTGAATGTGCAGGAACAGGACAAATCACACTCGGAAGATCCCTGCTGAAACTATTGGGAGCAGTCATAGATATGGGAGAAGGCACCCTAAAATTCACCTCTACACCTGGGGGTAGACATATATTCCCTAAATCAAAGAGTAAGAAAAAGAACAAGAAAGGTAAGGGTAAAGCCCAAGGTAATGTCGATGCTTCATCTCTTGATAATACTTGATTCACACTTTCTGCGCCTAGCTGAAAGACGTTAAAGAAAAGCGCTTATGGGAGACAACCCATGTTTTTACTACAGTACTTTGTTTTATATTTGAGTCTTGGAAGTTGTTTACTACTGTAGCAACCTCTCCTTATCATGTTTTTGTGCCAAGTAAAGTCTCTATGGTAAAGTTGATGCTAGATTTGGATTGCTGCACAGAAACAGCATTGCTGTCTGTCACGAATTCACGCAGAAGTCTCTGTAAAAAAATCAAAAAAATCTGCAAATTTACGTGTGTGATCCTCAGATATGTACGCAACTTTCATTAGTTTTGAGTTTTTCCGTTTGAGCAAGTTAAGTGCCCCTTCCAGGTTCGACTTTACGGACTGTTCTGTTTTTGATAGATTCTGCCTTTTATTTCGCATTGCCTCTTTTGCTATGTTGGATGAATTTCTTTGATCCATTAATGTCCAGTAGCTTTGTGCAATGTCCAGAAGTGTTAAGAATGATTGTGTCACCTCTGAACATGTGAATTTTTGATTGTGCACTAACCCTCTAATGAGTTTGCTTGAAGTTTGGTGTGAAGGAAGTTTTCAAGGGTCAAGAGAGGAGTATGATATACTATGATCAAGAGGAGTGAAAGCTCTAAGCTTGGGGATGCCCCGGTGGTTCACCCCTGCATATTTTAAGAAGACTCAAGCGTCTAAGCTAGGGGATGCCCAAGGCATCCCCTTCTTCATCGACAACATCATCAGGTTCCTCCCCTGAAACTATATTTTTATTCAGTCACATCTTATGTGCTTTGCTTGGAGCGTCGATTTGTTTTTGTTTTTGTTTGAATAAAATGGATCCTAGCATTCATTGTGTGGGAGAGAGACACGCTCCGCTGTTGCATATGGACAAATATGTCCTTAGGCTTTACTCATAGTATTCATGGCGAAGGTTGAATCTTCTTCGTTAAATTGTTATATGGTTGGAATCGGGAAATGCTACATGTAGTAATTCTAAAATGTCTTGAATAATTTGATACTTGGCAATTGTTGTGCTCATGTTTAAGCTCTTGCATCATATACTTTGCACCCATTAATGAAGAAATACATAGAGCTTGCTAAATTTGGTTTGCATATTTGGTCTCTCTAAAGTCTAGATAATTTCTAGCATTGAGTTTTGAACAACAAGGAAGACGGTGTAGAGCCCTATAATGTTTACAATATGTCTTTTATGTAAGTTTTGCTGCACCGGTTCATCCTTGTGTTTGTTTTAAATAAACCTTGCTAGCCTAAACCTTGTATCGAGAGGGAATACTTCTCATGCATCCAAAATCCTTGAGCCAACCACTATGCCATTTGTGTCCACCATACCTACCTACTACATGGTTTTTCTCTGCCATTCCAAAGTAAATTTCTTGAGTGCTACCTTTAAAATTTCCATCATTCGCCTTTGCAATATATAGCTCATGGGACAAAATAGCCTTAAAAACTATTGTGGTATTGAATATGTACTTATGCACTTTATCTCTTATTAAGTTGCTTGTTGTGCGATAACCATGTTCCTGGGGACGCCATCTACTCTTTGTTGAATATCATGTGAGTTGCTATGCATGTTCGTCTTGTCTGAAGTAAGGGCGGTTTTCACAATCAAATGGTTTGAGTATGCATACTGTTAGAGAAGAACATTGGGCCGCTAACTAAAGCCATGAATCATGGTGGAAGTTTCAGTTTGGACATAAAACCTCAATCTCTTATGAGAATATTAACTATTGTTGAATGCTTAAGCATTAAAAGAGGAGTCCATTATCTGTTGTCTATGTTGTCCCGGTATGGGTGTCTAAGTTGAAGAATGATCAAAAGTGAGAAATCCAATGCGAACTTTCTCCTTAGACCCTTGTACAGGCGGCATAGAGGTACCCCTTTGTGACACTTGGTTGAAACATATGTTATGCAATGATAATCAGTGTTAACCCAAGCTAATTAGGACAAGGTGCGGGCACTATTAGTACACTATGCATGAGGCTTGCAACTTGTAAGATATAATTTACATGATACATATGCTTTATTACTACCGTTGACAAAATTGCTTCATGTTTTCAAAACCAAAGCTCTAGCACAAATATAGCAATCGATGCTTTCCTCTTTGAAGGACCTTTCTTTTACTTTTATGTTGAGTCAGTTCACCTATCTCTCTCCACCTCAAGAAGCAAACACTTGTGTGAACTGTGCATTGATTCCTACATACTTGCATATTGCACTTGTTATATTACTCTATGTTGACACTATCCATGAGATATACATGTTATAAGTTGAAAGCAACCGCTGAAACTTAATCTTCCTTTGTGTTGCTTCAATACCTTTACTTTGATTTATTGCTTTATGAGTTAACTCTTATGCAAAACTTATTGATGCTTGTCTTGAAGTACTATTCATGAAAAGTCTTTGCTTTATGATTCATTTGTTTACTCATGTCATTACCATTGTTTTGATCGCTGCATTCATTACATATGCTTACAATAGTATGATCAAGGTTATGATGGCATGTCACTCCAGAAATTATCTTTGTTATCGTTTACCTGCTCGGGACGAGCAGGAACTAAGCTTGGGGATGCTGATACGTCTCCGACGTATTGATAATTTCTTATGTTCCATGCCACATTACTGATGATATCTACATGTTTTATACACATTATATGTCGTATTTATGCATTTTCCGGCACAAACCTATTAACAAGATGCCGAAGAGCCAGTTGCTGTTTTCTGCTGTTTTTGGTTTCAGAAATCCTACAAAGGAAATATTCTCGGAATTGGACGAAATCAATGCCCAGGGTCCTATTTTTGCACGAAGCTTCCAGAAGACCGAGGGGGAAAGGAAGTGGGGCCACGAGGCGCCGCCACAACAGGGCGGCGCGGCCCAGGTCTTGGCCGCGCGGCCCTGGTGTGTGGGGCCCTCGTGTGGCCCCCCGCGTTGCCCTTCCGCCTACTTAAAGCCTTCGTCGCGAAACCCCCAGTACCGAGAGCCACGATACGGAAAACCTTACTGAGACGCCGCCGCCAATCCCATCTCGGGGGATTCAGGAGATCGCCTCCGGCACCCTGCCGGAGAGGGGAATCATCTCCCGGAGGACTCTTCACCGCCATGATCGCCTCCGGAGTGATGAGTGAGTAGTTCACCCCTGGACTATGGGTCCATAGCAGTAGCTAGATGGTCGTTGATGTCTACGGCTGCTTCTATTCTTGTAGACAGTGTTGGGCCTCCAAGAGCAGAGGTTTGTAGAACAGCAGCAAGTTTTCCCTTAAGTGGATCACCCAAGGTTTATCGAACTCAGGGAGGAAGAGGTCAAAGATATCCCTCTCATGCAACCCTGCAACCACAAAGCAAGAAGTCTCTTGTGTCCCCAACACACCTAATAGGTGCACTAGTTCGGCGAAGAGATAGTGAAATACAGGTGGTATGAATATATATAAGCAGTAGCAACGGCACCAGAAAAGTGCTTTGCCCAGGACAGTAAACAAGCAGTAGTAACGCAGCAATAGTAACGCAGTAAAACAGTAAACAAGCAGCGATAGCAGTATTTAGGAACAATGCCTAGGGATTACACTTTCACTAGTGGACACTCTCAACTTTGATCACATAACAGAATAGATAAATGCATACTCTACACTCTTGTTGGATGATGAACACCATTGCGTAGGATTACACGAACCCTCAATGCCGGAGTTAACAAGCTCCACAATTCAATGTTCATATTTAAATAACCTTAGAGTGCATGACATATCAACACAACTAAACCAAGTACTAACATAGCATGCACACTGTCACCTTCACACTATGTAGGAGGAATAGATCACATCAATACCATCATAGCAATAGTTAACTTCGTAATCTACAAGAGATCACAATCATAGCCTACGCCAAGTACTAACACGGATGCACACACTGTCACCATTACACCGTTGTAACAACCCAAAAATTTCAAAACAAAACAAATGAATTTCCCTAGTTCCAAATTTTGGAACCAACAAAAACTTTTATTAAAATAAGATTGATACATATAGATCTTGTTCAAATCTTGAGTTTTGCCATGATGAGTGTTTTTATGCTTATGTGCTAAACCCTAAAACCCCAAAGTGATCAAGTGAAGATCACCAACCCAATAAAATAAAGGAGAAAGAAATCAAATAAGGAAAACCTTAAACCCTAAGCTTCTCCTTAAATCAATTGGATCTTTTTTGAGAAACCCAAAATAAAATAAAAGACCTATGGGAACATATAACCCCCAATAGGTAATTCTTGAACCCTACCTTTATTAATTTTGCTAAATGGTGGTGAACCTTTGTGAACCCCACTAAACCCTAGACCTCACCCCTCTTTTCACCACTACTAGATAAAATGAAATAAAAAGAAATTAAATAAGAAGAAGGCATATGTGCCTATGGCTATTTTTATAAAACTTTACCCTAAGCTTTGCTACTTTGCTTAGAGGTTTGGAAAACCTTCTTACACCTTACCTAGTACCTATCAAAGCAAATCCAAGTTGTTTCCAAAGAAAATTAAAAGAAACTAAAAATGCCATAGAGGCATATGTGAGAAAAATGCAAATTTGTGAATTTGAGAAGTTTGACCCTAGGACTTGTTGTGAATGGATGGATCACCTCCATATACCATTTCAACATTCAACAACATCAATTGGGCCACAAACACTCAAATCAAAAATCAATACAACATATGCATAGAGGCATATGAGAACCATAGCCCTTTTCACCAAATCTTGACCTATGCTTTTCAACCTTTACCAAATGGTGTGAAACCTTCTCCAAACCTAATATAACCCTAAATTGACCCTAACCCATGTCCAAGTAAAGCAAGGTGAACCCTTTTCAAAAATAATAAAACTTAACACATCACCTCTTATGTGTTATGGCCAATTTTGCAAATCTTGGATCAAGACCTTTTTGAATGGATTCAATGGTTTGAAAATGTTTCTAAACTAATAAGAATCACATTTGAGTCAACAAAAGTCAAAACAAATGGAGAGAAATCAATTGGTGAGAAAATCCCATTTTCACTCAATTACACATAGAGCCAAAATTGCAAATCTTCAACCAAGGCCACCATGGCTTGATCTATTGCTTGTAAAACTCTTATATATGATAAACAAACACAATTGCATCAAAGAAACAAGAATCAAATCAAAGGAAATCTCATTTTCAAATCACATATGATAATGGTCATATGTCACTTTTATTTTATCTTCACCACTTTGCACCCTTTTATCTTCTGGTTCCTCAACCAAACTTAGTCCACTATGACCATGTCATCCAAGACCATGTCAAGGTCAACAACTTCCATGTTGACCATCCCTGCTGAAGTTGACCAGGTTGACCAGTATAGTGTTGCCAAGTGGAGACTTTGAAATAAAGAGAAGATCATCTCACTTTTGCCATTTTGCAATTCTTTTCCAAATTGAACCCCACCACCACCATTCCATCTCTATGATCATATGTTTGAGACCCACCAAAGGATTTTCCAAAATTTGAAAACTTTTCTCTTGCGGGCATTTAAGCAAACACCTTGTGTGCCCAAGCTAAATTTGAAGCCCATACTGATTTTTGGTTGGACTTGGTCCAACCCTGGCCACCCCTGCACATCTGGAGACCCTCCCTACCCTGCAGCACCAGAGCCACCACTTGCCTTGGAACAGTTTTGCCCAGAACGCCACCATGCCGGCCCTCATGACACACACCCATGTCACCTCCCTCTCTAGTCTATTTCAGCATGCAAGACCATGTCTTGGCCCCTCCACTCACCCCTCTGAACGTGCCAGACGTGATGCTCGACGACTTGATGCATCACACACACCCAATGACACACATGCCGGCCACCCTAGTCACCACCATGCCACCACTTGCTCCCTCTCTTTCTCTCTCTCTCGCACCATGTCACCACGCTTGACATAGACCTCCTACACCTACCAGACATGAACATTGGACGGGGAGAGCACGAGGTCGACCACCACTACCCGTGTCACGTCCCCTGATCACCACCCGTGGACACGACCCCGTTCCCGTGTGCACACTGCGTTCCACCGCGTCACCCTGCGCCACCAGCTTCCTCTTGGTCCTGCACCACTGCCAGACACGACCGTTGGCCCTTGCGCGCCCCTGGACGACGCCAAGACGCGACGCCCCGAGAGGACGCCGACGTCGGCATTGACCCGGTGCGCCCTGCACACTACGCCATCAACCGCGCCACTACGCACGCGTCATCACCTACCCATGAGCTCACCGACTGACGCAGCAGCAGTGCCGGAGAAGCCCATGCCCGCCGTGCACCGTGACGTCGCCACCATGCCGGTCCCGTCGCGCCCCGCTCCTCCAGCCGCTATATAAACCCCCCCGCACCTCTGGACTTCACCACACCATCCCACAGCATCCTCCCCTCCCTCCTAGCACCGCTCCTCTCCCCTCCTTACCTCTCCACGGCGCCAAAGCTCGCCGGCGGCCACCACCAAAAGCCGCCCAGATTTTTGTCACCATAGCCCTCGAGACCTACACCAAAGTTGTAGCCCTTGACAAGAGCTTTCCAACGCACCCAACCCCGCCGTAATCCGAGCTCCGAGGCAAAAGTTAGAGCCCCCGCAAGGGTGCAGAATCGCGAGGTACACGACGAACCAGCTCCGTCCGATCTCGATCCGACGCCCTGTGCGCCCCGCACGCTGGCCACGTGCATGCGCCATGCACGCACGGCCCGGGCAGCATGCTGGGCCGGCCCACTTCTTTCCCGCCCTCCGTTTAAATTCAAACTTCGTTTATTTATTTTCTGTGTTTTTGCTCTCACATGCTTTGCCAAATCTTTAATCATTTCAAATCTGCTCGGTCATTTTTGATAAATTTTATATATTTAGAAAGCTCATGAAAGGCCCCATCCAACCCCACTGGATTCAAATCAAAATATGTTGTAGAATTACAGTGAGAAAATAAACAAGGCAGGTACTTTTCTGCCTAAAAATAATTATTAAAAATCAACCCTTTTGAATTTTGAGGTGATTCCACCTCTCATAATTCACTTTTCAAATACTCTATTTGTTTATGTAAAAATATGATATAGGTTCTGTGTATGATCATGGCCTAGTTTAAAGAGTGGCCATATGGCTAGTTCTAGGTCATTTAAATTTAGGCAAGATAATTTATTAAAATGTATGAGAGTTTCCCTCTCATTTAAATCTTGTCTCAACTAATTCAAACATGAGGTAGATACCCTGGTTTGTTAAAATCTCATATTGAATTAGTTGATGATATTAAATCTTTACTATGTGTTATTAAAATGCATGAGGTGCACCACCTCATTTAAATTATGTTCAAAATTAGGGTTCAAACCTATGAGGGTAACACCTCATTTAAATCAACTTACCAAGTGGCCTAAAGTAATGTGATGATCCTTTTGTTGGGTCTCATAGATGCTCACTTGAGGTTATTAATAGGAATTAAATAGCATGAGGTATGGAACCTCATTTAAATCTTTTCTTGAATGATAAGTGTGAAGAGGTTGACTTTGGTCAACCTAGGTCACATATTATGCATAAGAGAAGTTAAATCTTAATAAGACAATGAGAAGAAGTTATTTCTCTAAGTAATTAAAAGTAACACCTTATTTAGTATGAGAGGAAATTTTTTTCCTAAATAAGAAAACAACACACTTACCCACCTAATAGTAAAGAGTAATGCTAGTTTACTTGTGTAACTTATATGAGGTGTCTCACTTCATTTAAATATTGTCCCAAGTACTTTCATGTGAAGTTTGAACCCCTGGTCAAATACTCTCACATGAAATACTTGGAGATTTAAATCATAATAGGCACTATTAAATGATATGAGGTAACCCTACCTCATTTAAATCATTTTCTCAAATGATGATGATGAATGGTTGACTTAGGTCAACATAAATTCATGAGTAATGGTTTGAGAAATTAAATCTTAAAGAAGATTCAATGAGAGGAAATTATTCCTCAAGAACTATATGGAAACTATCTCTTTTACATATAAAATAAGAGGAAATTATTCTTCCTCAAAGCAAGACCACCAATGCACCAAATTGTATTATTTGTGTGCATAGAATAGTTTGTGTGAATTTATGTGATGTTTGGAATAGCCAATGAATTGTTTGGTGATTGTATCCTCGTATTCGTTTATAGACGCTAGTACCGGGGACTATCAAGAAGAGGAGGTATTCTACCAAGAAGAAGGAGAAGAAGACCACTTTGATCAATACACCAACCAAGGCAAGCTAACACCTTTGCAAGCTAGACTATTGCAAGCTAATATACTTGCAAAGTGCAAAGCTCTACAAGAGCAAGGCACTACCACTTTTTACTTTATGCTTAATGATCCTATTTCCCAGTTTTACTCTTACAAGCTTTTGTTTTTGATTATTTATAACTTGCTTTTATAGTTAACTTTGGTCTAGAGATAGAATACTACAAGAGTATCAAACTTAGCCTAGCAAGCTCCAAGATATTTAGCACCCCTCAGGACTAGTTGCTAGTGCTCAATATCAAAAGTGGCTACTCTAGATGGGAACTTGTGAATTGAAATGACTTTGAAAACCTTGGAATGATGAGTCATTCTATTGAAAGATTTTGAAGGTGAATGTGACTGGTGAATGACTTGGTGAATTTTACAAAAACTGATGGTTGGGTTTGGATGCGATACCTTTCCAATTTTGCAAGTACCCCCACAATACCTGATATGGGTAGGGCTTAACTAGAAGTTTATGTATCTTAGTATGGGTTCCCTCTAAACAAGCGTCATCGGGGTTATGCTGGAGGCTGCCTCTACAAAAGTGAAGTGATATGAAATGACGTGAATATGAGGTGAATGTCCGGCCCAAGCCCTGTGCAGTTCCCGGGTTAACAGTTGGTTTTCACCGGGAGGCCAAGCTCATGGGGAGAGATGCCTATACTAGGATATGTAAGTGAAAGGTTATGGTTGGTAGTCCGCACACGGAGTGTGGTAAATCAGGGCCGATTAACCACTGACGGATTATTGCAAATGTTGTGGCACAAGTGTACGACCTCTGCAGAGTGTAGAGCTAGTCGCAGACCCGCGTCCTCGGTTCCGCACGGTTGGAATGCCCACCCTGGCCCGTCATCAGACCATTTTCAAAATGTGACATGTGAAGGGTGACTTGAGTTTTGAACTTGAAAGGTGAATGGTGAACTTGACTTTGAATCACAACTGAGTTGTGGGAATGACACTAATGTTCCCACTTGAGTTAGTTGAGCAAATGAAGGTTTTTGATTATTAAAGTGTTTATGAAATAAAGCGGCTTTACGCAAATGAAACTAGAGCTTAGCATCCCCTTCTATAGTTGATAGTGCTTACCTTAGTATTAGTTTGCGAGTACTTTAAAGTACTCATGGCTTTGTCCCTGGCTATTCAAATGGCCAGACTATGAAGAGGAGCACCAGAACCCGGAAGAAGGACAGCAGGACGTCTACGACAACTAGGATCACTCATGACGTCAACAGTTGCCTGTGGAATAGATGGACTACTACTACGCTACTTCGCTTCCGCTATGTGTTTTGTAATTGATCAATAGATCAACTAGTATTGTAATGAGACTGGATCATGTGATCCCGTGTTGTAAGACAATTATGCGTTGTAATAAATGATGTGTTGTGATATTAATCTATTATGTCTCGCAAAAACAATATTCCTGGGATTGCGATGAATGGCATAATAGGCATCTGGACTTAAAAATCCGGGTGTTGACAAGTTGGTATCAGAGCCATTGTTGACCTTAGGAGACCCTAGTTAGAATGGACGTCTGAAAAACTTAGTTTCAAAAACCAAAGAGGTGAATATTTGTGAAAAACTTATTTCCACTCTTACCCTTGAAATCTTTTTTCAAAATGAGAAATTCATGCTCTACTTTTTCTTTGTAGCACTACCTAAAATGTTGCACACTTGACTACTTCTTTAACTTACTTATCCTACGTGCTCACAGATGAAGTACCGATGGGAATCCTATAAGCTTGGATCCGGAGACGACAAAAGTTTCGAAAAGGAGTTGAAGCAACTGGTGGACTATCTAGGACACCCGTATCCCGAGTTCTTCGGAATACCCCTCAAAGCTCAGTCAGGAGAACCACCTCAGTGGGACGTTTCTACTGATCTACGAAGGAAGCTTGATGCCCCGGTATGGGAAACCATATGGTTTTACGCCAACGGGAAACACTTGGAAGGAAGGACTAGACAAAGCTATGCAAGAAGCAATTTCCCGTCTGTGTGGACAAAATGAGGACAAGATCAAGAACACTCGCTTCATCTACTACCCAAGACATGACTCCATGGGAAGACCGATGACCATGCCCCCACCACAACCCAAGATGAACCCCTATGAAGCACCTCAGGACTTCAGGCAGTACAAAACCCGCAGGGATTTGGACAACGCCCTCGCCTCTCGCCAAGCACCTCACCCGTGAAGACGAAGAATCCACCCTGAAGAGTAGTATCACCCAAGCACTTAAGTAGGTGTGAGTTGTATCAGGATCCCCCTTGTATCGTAGAACGATGAATGGTTCTTCAAACCAACGGTGTGTTAGAATTGTAATATGTGATGCTTGGTATGAATGAAAAAGTGTTGTTGGTTTATACCCCCGCAACACTACTCAAAAATTTCAATTTGTGAACTTTTAGAAATTTAACAAAACAAACCATAGAAATTTCCCTCTTATCTTATCATCTACATCAATGTTCAGATGGCCCCACCAACCCGCAACGCCACCCAGGATGCCATGATGCAACTACTGCAGACAATGATGGCAGACCGAGAAGTCGAGAGAGCTGAACGCCAAGCCAACATCGCCGCACTGCAACAGATAGCTCAGAACAATCAAGGCCATGGAACCCACGATCACCCTGGATCGAAGCTGAAGAACTTTCAGCACACCAATCCTCCGATATTCAACAAGACTGAAGAGCCCCTCGATGCTGATGACTGGCTCCAGACCATGGAGAACAACCTCGAAGTTGCGGGAGTTGAAGCCGCAGAGAAAGTGCTGTTTGCCACGCACTACTTAGCAGGACCTGCCAGAGCTTGGTGGACCAGCACCCGTGCCATGAATGCAGGACAAATGATGACCTGGGAAGACTTCAAGCTAAAGTTTAGCAAGTACCATGTGCCCCAAGGACTGATTAAGAAGATGAGAGACGAGTTCCGTGAACTCAAGCAAGGAAGAATGTCCGTGGTGGAATACCGCGACAGATTTCTAACTCTGTCAAGGTACGCCCCGGACGAGACCGATACCAATGAAAAGCGGAAAGAGAGATTTCTGAATGGACTGCACGACGAGATGCAGACTGTGTTAGTGAACATTCCGTTCGCTGACTTAGAAGCCCTCGTGGACTCAGCCATACAGATGGAAGGAAAGCTGCATCAGGCCAATGAGAACCGCAAGCGCAGGATGATGAACCAAAATGGACCCCACCATACCCAGAAGTACCGCAATAACTCCTCTGGAGGATTCACCCCAAGATACAACAAGCCAACCACTCAGAATTATCGCCCCAACTACACCAACAACAACGGAGGACCCCCGAAGCCCGGAGGCAATAACAACAACAATCGCAACAACAACAACCACCCCAACAACAGCAACCACAATGGAAACAACAACAACCCCAATACTGCCCCAAGGACTGGAAGCAATGCTACCCCCATCAACCCCAAAGACAAGTCCACCGTCAACTGCTATGAATGTGGAGTTGTGGGTCACTTCTCCAACGAGTGCCCCAAAAAGCTTGCCAGGATTGCCGCCAATACAGCAGCACCTGCTCAGCAACAACGCCGCTTTGCAGGAAGAAGGAACCAGAACAACCACAACGGCCGTCTCTACCACATGACTGCCACCGAAGCTCAGGAAGCACCCCAGACCATGCCAAGTATGTCCTCCTGTTATTAAAATGCTCAATCTCTCTTAGGAACCTAACTTTTCTTAAAATCTCGGGACGAGATTTGTTTAAGGGGGAAGGGTTTGTAACAACCCAAAAATTTCAAAACAAAACAAATGAATTTCCCTAGTTCCAAATTTTGGAACCAACAAAAACTTTTATTAAAATAAGATTGATACATATAGATCTTGTTCAAATCTTGAGTTTTGCCATGATGAGTGTTTTTATGCTTATGTGCTAAACCCTAAAACCCCAAAGTGATCAAGTGAAGATCACCAACCCAATAAAATAAAGGAGAAAGAAATCAAATAAGGAAAACCTTAAACCCTAAGCTTCTCCTTAAATCAATTGGATCTTTTTTGAGAAACCCAAAATAAAATAAAAGACCTATGGGAACATATAACCCCCAATAGGTAATTCTTGAACCCTACCTTTATTAATTTTGCTAAATGGTGGTGAACCTTTGTGAACCCCACTAAACCCTAGACCTCACCCCTCTTTTCACCACTACTAGATAAAATGAAATAAAAAGAAATTAAATAAGAAGAAGGCATATGTGCCTATGGCTATTTTTATAAAACTTTACCCTAAGCTTTGCTACTTTGCTTAGAGGTTTGGAAAACCTTCTTACACCTTACCTAGTACCTATCAAAGCAAATCCAAGTGGTTTCCAAAGAAAATTAAAAGAAACTAAAAATGCCATAGAGGCATATGTGAGAGAAATGCAAATTTGTGAATTTGAGAAGTTTGACCCTAGGACTTGTTGTGAATGGATGGATCACCTCCATATACCATTTCAACATTCAACAACATCAATTGGGCCACAAACACTCAAATCAAAAATCAATACAACATATGCATAGAGGCATATGAGAACCATAGCCCTTTTCACCAAATCTTGACCTATGCTTTTCAACCTTTACCAAATGGTGTGAAACCTTCTCCAAACCTAATATAACCCTAAATTGACCCTAACCCATGTCCAAGTAAAGCAAGGTGAACCCTTTTCAAAAATAATAAAACTTAACACATCACCTCTTATGTGTTATGGCCAATTTTGCAAATCTTGGATCAAGACCTTTTTGAATGGATTCAATGGTTTGAAAATGTTTCTAAACTAATAAGAATCACATTTGAGTCAACAAAAGTCAAAACAAATGGAGAGAAATCAATTGGTGAGAAAATCCCATTTTCACTCAATTACACATAGAGCCAAAATTGCAAATCTTCAACCAAGGCCACCATGGCTTGATCTATTGCTTGTAAAACTCTTATATATGATAAACAAACACAATTGCATCAAAGAAACAAGAATCAAATCAAAGGAAATCTCATTTTCAAATCACATATGATAATGGTCATATGTCACTTTTATTTTATCTTCACCACTTTGCACCCTTTTATCTTCTGGTTCCTCAACCAAACTTAGTCCACTATGACCATGTCATCCAAGACCATGTCAAGGTCAACAACTTCCATGTTGACCATCCCTGCTGAAGTTGACCAGGTTGACCAGTATAGTGTTGCCAAGTGGAGACTTTGAAATAAAGAGAAGATCATCTCACTTTTGCCATTTTGCAATTCTTTTCCAAATTGAACCCCACCACCACCATTCCATCTCTATGATCATATGTTTGAGACCCACCAAAGGATTTTCCAAAATTTGAAAACTTTTCTCTTGCGGGCATTTAAGCAAACACCTTGTGTGCCCAAGCTAAATTTGAAGCCCATACTGATTTTTGGTTGGACTTGGTCCAACCCTGGCCACCCCTGCACATCTGGAGACCCTCCCTACCCTGCAGCACCAGAGCCACCACTTGCCTTGGAACAGTTTTGCCCAGAACGCCACCATGCCGGCCCTCATGACACACACCCATGTCACCTCCCTCTCTAGTCTATTTCAGCATGCAAGACCATGTCCTGGCCCCTCCACTCACCCCTCTGAACGTGCCAGACGTGATGCTCGACGACTTGATGCATCACACACACCCAATGACACACATGCCGGCCACCCTAGTCACCACCATGCCACCACTTGCTCCCTCTCTTTCTCTCTCTCTCGCACCATGTCACCACGCTTGACATAGACCTCCTACACCTACCAGACATGAACATTGGACGGGGAGAGCACGAGGTCGACCACCACTACCCGTGTCACGTCCCCTGATCACCACCCGTGGACACGACCCCGTTCCCGTGTGCACACTGCGTTCCACCGCGTCACCCTGCGCCACCAGCTTCCTCTTGGTCCTGCACCACTGCCAGACACGACCGTTGGCCCTTGCGCGCCCCTGGACGACGCCATGACGCGACGCCCCGAGAGGACGCCGACGTCGGCATTGACCCGGTGCGCCCTGCACACTACGCCATCAACCGCGCCACTACGCACGCGTCATCACCTACCCATGAGCTCACCGACTGACGCAGCAGCAGTGCCGGAGAAGCCCATGCCCGCCGTGCACCGTGACGTCGCCACCATGCCGGTCCCGTCGCGCCCCGCTCCTCCAGCCGCTATATAAACCCCCCCGCACCTCTGGACTTCACCACACCATCCCACAGCATCCTCCCCTCCCTCCTAGCACCGCTCCTCTCCCCTCCTTACCTCTCCACGGCGCCAAAGCTCGCCGGCGGCCACCACCAAAAGCCGCCCAGATTTTTGTCACCATAGCCCTCGAGACCTACACCAAAGTTGTAGCCCTTGACAAGAGCTTTCCAACGCACCCAACCCCGCCGTAATCCGAGCTCCGAGGCAAAAGTTAGAGCCCCCGCAAGGGTGCAGAATCGCGAGGTACACGACGAACCAGCTCCGTCCGATCTCGATCCGACGCCCTGTGCGCCCCGCACGCTGGCCACGTGCATGCGCCATGCACGCACGGCCCGGGCAGCATGCTGGGCCGGCCCACTTCTTTCCCGCCCTCCGTTTAAATTCAAACTTCGTTTATTTATTTTCTGTGTTTTTGCTCTCACATGCTTTGCCAAATCTTTAATCATTTCAAATCTGCTCGGTCATTTTTGATAAATTTTATATATTTAGAAAGCTCATGAAAGGCCCCATCCAACCCCACTGGATTCAAATCAAAATATGTTGTAGAATTACAGTGAGAAAATAAACAAGGCAGGTACTTTTCTGCCTAAAAATAATTATTAAAAATCAACCCTTTTGAATTTTGAGGTGATTCCACCTCTCATAATTCACTTTTCAAATACTCTATTTGTTTATGTAAAAATATGATATAGGTTCTGTGTATGATCATGGCCTAGTTTAAAGAGTGGCCATATGGCTAGTTCTAGGTCATTTAAATTTAGGCAAGATAATTTATTAAAATGTATGAGAGTTTCCCTCTCATTTAAATCTTGTCTCAACTAATTCAAACATGAGGTAGATACCCTGGTTTGTTAAAATCTCATATTGAATTAGTTGATGATATTAAATCTTTACTATGTGTTATTAAAATGCATGAGGTGCACCACCTCATTTAAATTATGTTCAAAATTAGGGTTCAAACCTATGAGGGTAACACCTCATTTAAATCAACTTACCAAGTGGCCTAAAGTAATGTGATGATCCTTTTGTTGGGTCTCATAGATGCTCACTTGAGGTTATTAATAGGAATTAAATAGCATGAGGTATGGAACCTCATTTAAATCTTTTTCTTGAATGATAAGTGTGAAGAGGTTGACTTTGGTCAACCTAGGTCACATATTATGCATAAGAGAAGTTAAATCTTAATAAGACAATGAGAAGAAGTTATTTCTCTAAGTAATTAAAAGTAACACCTTATTTAGTATGAGAGGAAATTTTTTTTTCCTAAATAAGAAAACAACACACTTACCCACCTAATAGTAAAGAGTAATGCTAGTTTACTTGTGTAACTTATATGAGGTGTCTCACTTCATTTAAATATTGTCCCAAGTACTTTCATGTGAAGTTTGAACCCCTGGTCAAATACTCTCACATGAAATACTTGGAGATTTAAATCATAATAGGCACTATTAAATGATATGAGGTAACCCTACCTCATTTAAATCATTTTCTCAAATGATGATGATGAATGGTTGACTTAGGTCAACATAAATTCATGAGTAATGGTTTGAGAAATTAAATCTTAAAGAAGATTCAATGAGAGGAAATTATTCCTCAAGAACTATATGGAAACTATCTCTTTTACATATAAAATAAGAGGAAATTATTCTTCCTCAAAGCAAGACCACCAATGCACCAAATTGTATTATTTGTGTGCATAGAATAGTTTGTGTGAATTTATGTGATGTTTGGAATAGCCAATGAATTGTTTGGTGATTGTATCCTCGTATTCGTTTATAGACGCTAGTACCGGGGACTATCAAGAAGAGGAGGTATTCTACCAAGAAGAAGGAGAAGAAGACCACTTTGATCAATACACCAACCAAGGCAAGCTAACACCTTTGCAAGCTAGACTATTGCAAGCTAATATACTTGCAAAGTGCAAAGCTCTACAAGAGCAAGGCACTACCACTTTTTACTTTATGCTTAATGATCCTATTTCCCAGTTTTACTCTTACAAGCTTTTATTTTTGATTATTTATAACTTGCTTTTATAGTTAACTTTGGTCTAGAGATAGAATACTACAAGAGTATCAAACTTAGCCTAGCAAGCTCCAAGATATTTAGCACCCCTCAGGACTAGTTGCTAGTGCTCAATATCAAAAGTGGCTACTCTAGATGGGAACTTGTGAATTGAAATGACTTTGAAAACCTTGTAATGATGAGTCATTCTATTGAAAGATTTTGAAGGTGAATGTGACTGGTGAATGACTTGGTGAATTTTACAAAAACTGATGGTTGGGTTTGGATGCGATACCTTTCCAATTTTGCAAGTACCCCCACAATACCTGATATGGGTAGGGCTTAACTAGAAGTTTATGTATCTTAGTATGGGTTCCCTCTAAACAAGCGTCATCGGGGTTATGCTGGAGGCTGCCTCTACAAAAGTGAAGTGATATGAAATGACGTGAATATGAGGTGAATGTCCGGCCCAAGCCCTGTGCAGTTCCCGGGTTAACAGTTGGTTTTCACCGGGAGGCCAAGCTCATGGGGAGAGATGCCTATACTAGGATATGTAAGTGAAAGGTTATGGTTGGTAGTCCGCACACGGAGTGTGGTAAATCAGGGCCAGTTAACCCTGACGGATTATTGCAAATGTTGTGGCACAAGTGTACGACCTCTGCAGAGTGTAGATCTATTCGAATAGCCGCGTCCTCGGTTATGGACGGTTGGAATGGCCATACTGTTCCGTCATCAGACCATTTTCAAAATGTGACATGTGAAGGGTGACTTGAGTTTTGAACTTGAAAGGTGAATGGTGAACTTGACTTTGAATCACAACTGAGTTGTGGGAATGACACTAATGTTCCCACTTGAGTTAGTTGAGCAAATGAAGGTTTTTGATTATTAAAGTGTTTATGAAATAAAACTGGCTTTCTGCAAATGAAACTAGAGCTTAGCATCCCCTTCTATAGTTGATAGTGCTTACCTTAGTATTAGTTTGCGAGTACTTTAAAGTACTCATGGCTTTGTCCCTGGCTATTCAAATGGCCAGACTATGAAGAGGAGCACCAGAACCTGGAAGAAGGACAGCAGGACGTCTACGACAACTAGGATCACTCCTGACGTCAACAGTTGCCTGTGGAATAGATGGACTACTACTACGCTACTTCGCTTCCGCTATGTGTTTTGTAATTGATCAATAGATCAACTAGTATTGTAATGAGACTGGATCATGTGATCCCGTGTTGTAAGACAATTATGCGTTGTAATAAATGATGTGTTGTGATATTAATCTATTATGTCTCGCAAAAACAATATTCCTGGGATTGCGATGAATGGCATAATAGGCATCTGGACTTAAAAATCTGGGTGTTGACAACCGTGCAGGAGGAATAAAACTACTTTAATAACATCACTAGAGTAGCACACAGATAAATTGTGATACAAAACACATTGCAATCATAAAGAGATATAAATAAGCACTTCACTATGCCATTCATAACAGTGAATAAGTATTCTGTGAAATATAGCCTAAGAGACCCACACGGTGCACACACTGTCACCTTTACACACGTGGGACAAGGAGTCTCCGGAGATCACATAAGTAAAATTCACTTGACTAGCATAACGACATCTAGATTACAAGCATCATCATATGAATCTCAATCATGTAAGGCAGCTCATGAGATTATTGTATTGAAGTACATAGGAGAGAGATGAACCACATAGCTACCGGTATAGCCCCAAGCCTCGATGGAGAACTACTCCCTCCTCATGGGAGACAGCAGCGGTGATGAAGATGGCGGTGGTGTCGATGGACGAGCCTTCCGGAGGCACTTCCCCGTCCCGGCGGCGTGCCGGAACAGAGACTCCTGTCCCCCAGATCTTGGCTTCGCGATGGCGACGGCTCTGGAAGGTTTCTCGTACCGTGGCTTTTTCGTATCGAGGTTTTAGGTCGAGGGGCTTTATATAGGCGAAGAGGCGGCGTCAGAAGGTCGAAGGGGCGACGACACTATAGGGGGGCGCGGGCCCCCCCTTGGCCGCGCCGGCCTAGGGTTTGGTGGCCCTGTGCCCCCTCTCTGGCGGTTCTCGTGTGTTCTGGATGCTTCCGGGCAAAATAGGAACCTGGGCGTTGATTTCGTCCGATTCCGAGAATATTTCTTTACTAGGATTTCTGAAACCAAAAATAGCAGAAAACAGCAACTGGCACTTCGGCATCTTGTTAATAGGTTAGTTCCAGAAAATGCACGAATATGACATAAAGTGTGCATAAAACATGTAGATATCATCAATAATGTGGCATGGAACATAAGAAATTATCGATACGTCGGAGACGTATCAGCATCCCCAAGCTTAGTTCCTGCTCGTCCCGAGCAGGTAAACGATAACAAAGATAATTTCTGGAGTGACATGCCATCATAACCTTGATCATACTATTGTAAGCATATGTAATGAATGCAGCGATCAAAACAATGGTAATGACATGAGTAAACAACCGAATCATAAAGCAAAGACTTTTCATGAATAGTACTTCAAGACAAGCATCAATAAGTCTTGCATAAGAGTTAACTCATAAAGCAATAATTCAAAGTAGAAGCATTGAAGCAACACAATGGAAGATTAAGTTTCAGCGGTTGCTTTCAACTTGTAACATGTATATCTCATGGATAGTTGTCAATGGAAAGAAATATAACAAGTGCAATAAGCAAGTATGTAAGAATCAATGCACAGTTCACACAAGTGTTTGCTTCTTGAGGTGGAGAGAAATAGGTGAACTGACTCAACAATAAAAGTAAAAGAATGGCCCTTCGCAGAGGGAAGCATTGATTGCTATATTTGTGCTAGAGCTTTGATTTTGAAAACATATAGAGAGCAATAAAAGTAAAATTTTGAGAGGTGTTTGTTGTTGTCAACGAATGGTAGTGGGCACTCTAACCCCCTTGCCAGACAAACCTTCAAAGAGCGGCTCCCATTTTATTTTATTTTTGTGTGGCACTCCTTCCAACCTTTCTTTCACAAACCATGGCTAACCGAATCCTCGGGTGCCTGCCAACAATCTCATACCATGAAGGAGTGCCTTTTTATTTTAGTTTTATTATGATGACACTCCTCCCCACCTTTGCTTTCTCAAGCCATGGCTAACCGAATCCTTCGGGTGCCGTCCAACAATCACATACCATGGAGGAGTGTCTATTTTAATTAATTTGGGACTGGGAATCCCATTGCCAGCTCTTTTTGCAAAATTATTGGATAAGCGGATGAAGCCACTAGTCCATTGGTGAAAGTTGCCCAACAAGATTGAAAGATAAACACCACATACTTCCTCATGAGCTATAAAACATTGACACAAATCAGAGGTAATAAATTTTGAATTGTTTAAAGGTAGCACTCAAGCAATTTACTTTGGAATGGCGGAGAAATACCATGTAGTGGGTAGGTATGGTGGACACAAATGGCATAGTGGTTGGCTCAAGTATTTGGATGCATGAGAAGTATTCCCTCTCGATACAAGGTTTAGGCTAGCAAGGTTTATTTGAAACAAACACAAGGATGAACTGGTGCAGCAAAACTCACATAAAAGACATATTGTAAACATTATAGGGCTCTACACCGTCTTCCTTGTTGTTCAAACTCAATACTAGAAATTATCTAGACCTTAGAGAGACCAAATATGCAAACCAAATTTTAGCATGCTCTATGTATTTCTTCATTAATGGGTGCAAAGTATATAATGCAAGAGCTTAATCATGAGCACAACAATTGCCAAGTATCACATTATCCAAGACATTATAGCAATTACTACATGTATCATTTTCCAATTCCAACCATATAACAATTTAACGAAGAAGAAACTTCGCCATGAATATTATGAGTAGAGCCTAAGGACATACTTGTCCATATGCTACAGCGGAGCGTGTCTCTCTCCCACAAAGTGAATGCTAGGATCCATTTTATTCAAACAAAACAAAAACAAAAACAAACCGATGCTCCAAGCAAAGCACATAAAATGTGATGGAATAAAAATATAGTTTCAGGGGAGGAACCTGATAATGTTGTCGATGAAGAAGGGGATGCCTTGGGCATCCCCAAGCTTAGACGCTTGAGTCTTCTTGATATATGCAGGGGTGAACCACCGGGGCATCCCCAAGCTTAGAGTTTTCACTCTTCTTGATCATAGTATATCATCCTCCTCTCTTGACCCTTCAAAACTTCCTCCACACCAAACTCGAAACAAACTCATTAGAGGGTTAGTGCATAATAATAAACTCACATGTTCAGAGGTTACACAATCATTCTTAACACTTATGTACATTGCTCAAAGCTACTGGAAGTCAATGGAACAAAGAAATCCATCCCACATAGCAAAAGAAGCAATGCGAAATAAAAGGCAGAATCTGTCAAAACAGAACAGTTCGTAAAGACGAATTTTATTGAGGCACCAGACTTGCTCAAATGAAAATGCTCAAATTGAATGAAAGTTGCGTACATATCTGAGGATCACTCACGTAAATTGGCATAATTTTCTGAGTTACCTGCAGAGAATTTTGCCCAGATTTGTGACAGCAAAGAAATCTGTTTCTGCGCAGTAATCCAAATCTAGTATCAACCTTGCTATCAACGACTTTACTTGGCACAACAAAACACTAAACTAAGATAAGGAGAGGTTGCTACAGTAGTAAACAACTTCCAAGACACAAAATAAAAATAAAGTACTGTAGCAAAATAAACACATGGGTTATCTCCCAAGAAGTGCTTTCTTTATAGCCATTAAGATGGGCTCAGCAGTTTAAATGATGTACTCACAAGAAATGGTATTTGAAGCAAAAGAGAGCATCAAGTGGCAAATTCAAAACAAATTTAAGCCTAACATGCTTCCTATGAAAAGGAATCTTGTAAATAAACAAGTTCATGAAGAGCAAAGTAACAAGCATAGGAAGATAAAATAAGTGCAACTTCAAGATTTTAAGCACATAGAGAGGTGTTTTAGTAACATGAAAATTTCTACAACCATATTTTCCTCTCTCATAATAACTTTCAGTAGTGTCATGAGCAAACTCAACAATATAACTATCACATAAAGCATTCTTATCATGAGTCTCATGCATAAAATTATTACTCTCCACATAAGCATAATAAATTTTATTAGTTGTTATGGGAGCAAATTCAACAAAGTAGCTATCATTATTATTCTCATCATCAAATATAGGAGGCATATAATCATAATCAAATTTATCCTCCATAACAGGCGGCACCAAAAGGCTACTATCATTATAATCATCATAAATAGGAGGCAAAGTATCATCAAAGAAAATTTTCTCCTCAATGCTTGGGGGACTAAAAAGATCATGCTCATCAAAACCAGCTTCCCCAAGCTTAGAATTTTCCATAGCATTAGCAACAATAGTGTTCAAAGCATTCATATTAATAACATTCCCATTAGCATGCATATAAAGTTCCATGGGTTTTTTAATTCTCTCTTCAAACACATCATGTCCTAATTCAAGATAAAGTTCATAAAGATCTCTCATATTTTTGTTGTTTTCCATTATGCCTAACTAGTGTAAACAAGAAACAAAAAGATGCAATTGCAGGATCTAAAGGAAATAGCTTCGAACACAAACACAATGGCGCCAGAAAAGTACTGTTACCTGGAACCGGAGTATGAGTGCCTTTTACCTTTCCTCCCCGGCAACGGCGCCAGAAAAGTGCTTGATGTCTACGGCTGCTTCTATTCTTGTAGACAGTGTTGGGCCTCCAAGAGCAGAGGTTTGTAGAACAGCAGCAAGTTTTCCCTTAAGTGGATCACCCAAGGTTTATCGAACTCAGGGAGGAAGAGGTCAAAGATATCCCTCTCATGCAACCCTGCAACCACAAAGCAAGAAGTCTCTTGTGTCCCCAACACACCTAATAGGTGCACTAGTTCGGCGAAGAGATAGTGAAATACAGGTGGTATGAATATATATAAGCAGTAGCAACGGCACCAGAAAAGTGCTTTGCCCAGGACAGTAAACAAGCAGTAGTAACGCAGCAATAGTAACGCAGTAAAACAGTAAACAAGCAGCGATAGCAGTATTTAGGAACAAGGCCTAGGGATTACACTTTCACTAGTGGACACTCTCAACTTTGATCACATAACAGAATAGATAAATGCATACTCTACACTCTTGTTGGATGATGAACACCATTGCGTAGGATTACACGAACCCTCAATGCCGGAGTTAACAAGCTCCACAATTCAATGTTCATATTTAAATAACCTTAGAGTGCATGACATATCAACACAACTAAACCAAGTACTAACATAGCATGCACACTGTCACCTTCACACTATGTAGGAGGAATAGATCACATCAATACCATCATAGCAATAGTTAACTTCGTAATCTACAAGAGATCACAATCATAGCCTACGCCAAGTACTAACACGGATGCACACACTGTCACCATTACACCGTGCAGGAGGAATAAAACTACTTTAATAACATCACTAGAGTAGCACACAGATAAATTGTGATACAAAACACATTGCAATCATAAAGAGATATAAATAAGCACTTCACTATGCCATTCATAACAGTGAATAAGTATTCTGTGAAATATAGCCTAAGAGACCCACACAGTGCACACACTGTCACCTTTACACACGTGGGACAAGGAGTCTCCGGAGATCACATAAGTAAAATTCACTTGACTAGCATAACGACATCTAGATTACAAGCATCATCATATGAATCTCAATCATGTAAGGCAACTCATGAGATTATTGTATTGAAGTACATAGGAGAGAGATGAACCACATAGCTACCGGTACAGCCCCAAGCCTCGATGGAGAACTACTCCCTCCTCATGGGAGAAAGCAGCGGTGATGAAGATGGCGGTGGTGTCGATGGAGGAGCCTTCCGGAGGCACTTCCCCGTCCCGGCGGCGTGCCGGAACAGAGACTCATGTCCCCCAGATCTTGGCTTCGCGATGGCGGCGGCTCTGGAAGGTTTCTCGTACCGTGGCTTTTTCGTATCGAGGTTTTAGGTCGAGGGGCTTTATATAGGCGAAGAGGCGGCGTCAGAAGGTCGAAGGGGCGATGACACTATAGGGGGGCGCGGGCCCCCCCTTGGCCGCGCCGGCCTAGGGTTTGGTGGCCCTGTGCCCCCTCTCTGGCGGTTCTCGTGTGTTCTGGATGCTTCCGGGCAAAATAGGAACCTGGGCGTTGATTTCGTCCGATTCCGAGAATATTTCTTTACTAGGATTTCTGAAACCAAAAACAGCAGAAAACAGCAACTGGCACTTCGGCATCTTGTTAATAGGTTAGTTCCAGAAAATGCATGAATATGACATAAAGTGTGCATAAAACATGTAGATATCATCAATAATGTGGCATGGAACATAAGAAATTATCGATACGTCGGAGACGTATCAGTCGTCTTCTCCTTATGTGCTTCATTGTTGGATCATGTGAGCTGCCTAACATGATCAAGATCATCTATCTGTAATTCTATATGTTGTGTTTGTCGGGATCCGATGGATAGAGAATACTATGTTATGGTGATTATCAATCTATTACCTATGTGTTGTTTATGATCTTGCATGCTCTCCGTTATTAGTAGAGGCTCTGGCCAAGTTTTTGCTCTTAACTCCAAGAGGGAGTATTTATGCTCGATACTGGGTTCATGCCTCCATTAAATGCAGGACGGTGATGAAAGTTCTAAGGTTGTGGATGTGCTGTTGCCACTAGGGATAAAACATTGATGCTATGTCCGAGGATGTAGTTATTGATTACATTACGCACCATACTTAATGCAATTGTCTGTTGTTTGCAACTTAATACCGGAAGGGGTTCGGATGATAACCTGAAGGTGGACTTTTTAGGCATAGATGCATGCTGGATAGCGGTCTATGTACTTTGTCGTAATGCCCAATTAAATCTCACAATATTTATCATATCATGTATGTGCATTGTCATGCCCTCTCTATTTGTCAATTGCCCGACTGTAATTTGTTCACCCAACATGCTATTTATCTTATGGGAGAGACACCTCTAGTGAACTGTGGACCTCGGTCCTATTCTTTACATCGAATACAATCTACTGCAATATTTGTTCTTTACTATTTTCTGCAAACAATCATCATCCACACTATACATTTAATCCTTTGTTACAGCAAGCTGGTGAGATTGACAACCTCACTGTTTCGTTGGGGCAAAGTACTTTGGTTGTGTTGTGCAGGTTCCACGTTGGCGCCGGAATCCCTGGTGTTGCGCCGCACTACATCCCACCACCAACAACCTTCAACGTGCTTCTTGGCTCCTCCTGGTTCGATAAACCTTGGTTTCTTTCTGAGGGAAAACTTGCTACTGTGTGCATCATACCTTCCTCTTGGGGTTCCCAACGGACGTGTGTGTTACACGCCATCAGGGGCCTATTGAAAATAAAGAAAGTGCTAAACATTATTCGTCTACTTTAAGCAAGGAAAAGGTTCTTCTTATCTTCTGGCTTGTCCACCACGTTAGTGGTTTTTGAAGCGTCGTTGATTTCACTAGGGGTCTCGACAGCGATTGCCAGTGTCTTGCTGTCTCCTAAGACTGTTGTGCCATCAACTGCCGAAGCTTCTGGAGCAAGGTCGGCTGGCTTCTTCTTGATTTCCCTGACGTATTTTTCTTCCTTAATATCGCGTAACGATGACTTGGACGGAAGATCGGCAATTTCTTGTTTTAACCCAAACTTCGCAGCAATCCTCTGAAAGTCGCGATCACAATTGTCCGAGCGTGAAAAACTTCCATAGACTGTGATGTTTGTCCCGTTGCTCCCAGGAATTTTCAGCTTGAGGTATGCATAGTGCGGTACAACCATGAACTTGGCATAAGCTGGTCTTCCGAGTATAGCGTGATACTGTGATTCCCAGTTCACGACTTCAAACTCTCGATCTTTTCCTTCCTGAAGTTGTCGGTTTTGCCAAAGACGACGTTCAGGTAAACTTTGCCAAGAGAGTACGCCGGTGAAGTGGTGAGAATCCCATGAAAGCAGGTGTCTGTTTCTTCTAGCATCCTCATGGTGATCCCCATACTTTTGATTGTGTCGACGAATATCAGGTTTAGTCCGCTTCCACCATCCATGAAGACTTTGCTCATCTTGAACCCCCCGATTTGTGCCTCGACTACTAAAGCAGCGTGTCCTGGTTTTGGTATGTTCATCGGGTGATCTACTCGGCTGAACGTAATGTTCTGAGACGACCACTCGACATACTCAGGGATGTTCGCCATGATACTTTCTGCCAGATTAATTTCTCGGGTGAGCTTCTTCATTTCTCTTCTTGAAACACCTGTCCTGTGGATCATGCTCATCTGCCCACGTGGTGGTGGAAACGTCTCATTGGGTTGATGAGGCTGAGCCTGCTGGACCTGGTGCTGCGGTGGTGGTGGTGGCGGTTGTTGTTGCTTCTGCCGGATGAGTTTCTCCATGTCAAGGAACTGCCTACAATCTCTGAGCAGGTGGCTTGACTTCATTTTGTTGTCCTTAGAATCAATGTACGAGTGCAAGTAGCAAGGAGCGTTGATCTTCTCGGCGAAGGGTAGCTCGGGAGTCCTCTGTGGTCGTGGTTTCCAGAGTTGTTCCGGTTGCCATCCTGCCGATCGTCTCGTCTGTCGTCATCCCGATCGTCCTGCCGATCGGAGTATCCCGCGGCTACCAGGTTACTATCGTCGTAACTGCGGTTTTTCCTTTTCTTGTGACGATCCCTTCGTCCACCCGAATCGTGCTTCGGCTGGTCGTGATCTTCGTCATCACTGCGCTGTCGTGGCCTTCGTACGTTGTCCTCGCCATCAGCCCAGCTGTTGGCGATTTCCATTAACTTAGTTATTGTTTTTGGTTTTTTGCACCCGAGTTCCTCTATGTTGCTTTCACGTCGGATGCCATCGCTGAAGGCATCGATTGCTCTGTCAACATAAACGTCTTCAACAGCGTTTAAGAGCTTGGTGAATCTCCCGATGTATGCTCGCATCGATTCCTTCTGCTTTTGCTGGTAATGCCGTAATTCTTCAATCCCGACGGGCCATTTGTATGTTGCTTGGAAATTGGCAACGAAAGCGTCTACTAGGTCGTCCCATGATTTGATGGAACCCTTCGGCAGACCTCTTAACCAAGCTCGTGCTGAGTCCTTCAGGTAAAGCTGCAAGCATTGCATTGCTGCTATCTGATTTCCTTTGTGCAGAATCACAGTCTGCAAGTAGTCGTCTATCCAGGACCTCGGCTTCTGCTGTCCATCGTATTTGGCGGCGTCAGTAGGAGTAGGTTTGAACTTTCTGGGTGGCATCGCCTCGCGGATTTTGTAGCTTAAGCAATCGGCCCCCCTTAGCTCGCCATCGTTCTCCTGGCTCTCAGCCGAAGAATCACTGTCATATTCCTCCCTAGCGGCGCGTCGTCGCCTTGATTTGTCGATTCTGCTTTGGGTGATTCCATCTCGAGCATCTCTCGCAAGATGCTTTGAGCCACTGGCCTGTAGCGTGGTCTTTTCCTTCCGCGGGACCAGGTTGTCCCCCAGTATCGCGAGACTTTCTAGGGCATCTCGATGGGCTTGGGCCATAGAACCTTCAGGGCGCTGATTGATGAGGTATGCCGCGAGATTGGCGGTGGCTCCTGCGACAGTTTTTGGCCGTGGCATGCCCGCGGTGTCCGTAGTCATAAAAGACTTGGTCAGGTTCGACGTTATCTCCCTAGCGTCATCTTCCGAGAGTCTGGATAATCTTGATCGTTGCTTGCCTACCCCTTGAGTGCTTTGAGAGGCGCTTCCTCGCGAGCCTCTCCTAGATTGTTTTGCAGCAGTTAGGCATCTCTCGAGGGCGGCTTGCTCTTTCGATAGGTGCTCCCGGTTTTTTTCTAATATAGAGCGATAAGCGTTGAGGGTTCCAACCGAGGTTCCTGCAGGGAGCGGCGTGTTGTTAAGCACGGTTGCCTTGGCTGCTGCCCACTCCTCGTCCGCGATGGTGTAATCCCTGTTGTTGTTACTGGCGCTGTTTCGAAACTTGCTCGTCTGCTGGAGCGGTGGGTGTGATCTCCGTCTCCCCTGTGCCTTGTGTTTCCCGTGTTATTGGCGACATAAACCTGGTGGCGTGCTGTTCTCCGGGTAGTACCTTGGACGATGCTGTCGACGCTGTCTTGTCCCGACGAGTACTAGGCATTGCAGATGAACGGCGTGTCGTTTGATCCTAGCCCGTGCCTGGTATCGCAGTGCAAGCAGTAGTACGAGGTCATCTCCGAAGATGCGGGATCGTGAGATCCAACCGATATGGAAGACGTCAAACGAGGAGTCGATAGCGCGAGCGAATTCGCTGATTCCGTCAGACCAGTCGAAAGGTCGATTGATGGCGACGGGCTTGGACCTGTCGATCTGGAGGCGAGTGGTTTCAGCAGTCGAAGGACTCCTTCCGAGTTGACGTTGTAGTGGACGCTGCCGAAGGTCATCTCCATGTTTCCTTGTAGATCAGAAAAGGTCGAGCGAGACGAGTCACTGTGCGGGGTGAATTCATAGGAGCCGAATCGAATCGGGCTTCCCAGACTTGGCGACGATGGTGTCGATGAAGCTGCCGATGTCATGATTGGATCTGCCGATGACCGATCTTGTCCCGACAGGGTCCCCACAGATGGCGCCAATTGTCGAGGGTACTCCTCGGCAATGCCCTCCGATAGGGGCTTAGGGTTGATGGAATCCTGTAAGCTGACACGAGACATCGGTTCACAGACAAGCGGGGAGAGCGATTTACCCAGGTTCGGGGCCCTCGATGAGGTAAAACCCTTACGTCCTGCCTGTCTGATCTTGATTATGAGAATATTGGGTTACAATGGGGTGCCAAAGGGTTCGGCTAAGATCTCGTCGAGAGGCTAAGTGTTGCGGCGACCTAGCTCTAAACTTCTGGTGGCTAAGATTGCTAAGATTGATCGTGTCCCTCGGCAGCCCCTCTCCTGGCCTTTATATAGGAGGCCAGGTCTCAAGAGATCTAACCGAGTACGACTAGGTTTACAGTAGTTCTATCTCTAAACTTTCCTTGTTCGGCTCCTTCCTTGTCTTGCCCGCTAAGGAATCTTCCGCTGCGCCATCCAAGTGGCCTGTCTTGTCATTGAGTACCTTCATGGGCCTCCAGCTAGATCGTATAGGGTAGGGCAATGTCGGTTACCCGAAGGGTAACGCCCACGTCAACCGCCGAGACAGGAAGGTCCTCACAAGGGCGGTGGCCGTACACGCGGTTGTCCTCGACGTCCCCCGGTGGCTCAACTGGTCCGAGCAGAGCATCACGTGGAGTCGCGAAGATCACGCCCCACGCATCGAGTACCCCGACCGAGTGGCGCTAGTCGTCAGGCCCAAGGGGCCAACTACTAGCTGCCGAAGACACTGATGGATGGAGGGAGCTCCATTAACATCCTGTACTACGAGACCTTCCAGCGGCTCGGCCTGCCAGACTCGCGCCTCAAGAACACCAAAGTCACGTTCCACGGCATCGTCCTGGGGCGGAAGGCCTTCCCGATCGGCAAGGTCACGCTGCCGGTAACCTTCGGCACACCTGTGAACTACCGCACCGAGCGGATAACGTTCGTGGTGGTCAACTTCCGCAGCCCATACAACTGCGTCCTCGGTCGCCAGGCGTTCGCCAGGTTCATGGCTGCGCCTCATTACGCCTACAACATGTTGAAGATGCCCGGGCCCCGCGGCGTCATCACCGTTCACGGAGACCCGGAGATGGCACTGGAGTGCAAGGACAACAGCGCCAAGCTCGCCGACGCCGTCATCGCTGAGGAACACGACAACATCGTCGAGCTCGCCAAGTACCCAGTCGACCGCAACGACCCCGCCATCCTCGAGAAGCCGACTGAGCTTGACTCGTCCGCAGCAACCTTCAAGCCTACAACCGGTACTCGCCAAGTAGATCTTGTAGAGAATGATTCGAGTAGGCAAGTTACCATTGGGACGGGCCTGTCCGCCCAATAGGAAAGCGCGCTCATCAAGTTCCTCCGTGAGAATCGAGATATCTTTTCATGGAAACCGTCTGACATGCTGGGTGTCCCGAGAGAACTTGCTGAGCACAAATTACACGTCGACCCCACCGCACGCCCCGTTAGGCAAGCGATGCGACCCGTGGGCGAAGAGCGTCGGTGCGCAATCGCCGAAGAGGTGAACCGGCTACTCACCGCCAGCTTCATCATCGAAATCAAACACCCCAAATGGCTGGCAAACCCAGTCTTGGTGTTAAAGAAGAACAAGACATGGCGCATGTGCATCGACTACACCAGTCGCAACCGCGCATGCCCCAAGGACCCATTCGTCCTACCGCGAATTGACCAGATCATCGACGCGGTCGTGGGGTCGGAATCGCTATGCTTCCTTGATGCCTACTCCGGGTACAATCAAATAAAGATGGCAAAGGAAGACCAGGAGAAGACAGCGTTCATCACGCCACTCGGCGCCTACTGCTACACATCCATGACCTTCGGCCTCAGGAACGCTGGAGCGACTTACCAGCGGTGCATGAATAGCTGCCTGGAGAGCCAAATTGGCCGCAACGTACACGTCTACATAGACGACGTGGTAGTCAAGTCGACTCGGCAGGACGATCTAGTCGCCGACCTCGCCGAGACATTCGCCAACCTGCGGCGCTACCAGATCAAGCTCAACCCCCTGAAGTGCACCTTCGGGGTTCCATCCGGACAACTCCTCGGCTACGTCGTTTCCAAACGCGGCAACGAGCCCAACCCGGAAAAAACCTCGGCGGTCATGCGAACCAAGCAACTAACTTGCCTGGTCAATGCGCAGAAACTCGCCGGACGAGTCGCGGCCCTCAGTCGCTTCATACCCCGACTCGGCGACAAGGCCACGCCACTATATCACCTCTTGAAGAAATCGGAATCGTTCGAGTGGACGGACGAAGCGCAGAAGGCCCTGGAAGAGCTCCAGCACGCCCTACGGAACGCTCCCGTCCTCGCGGCCCCGCTCCCACAAGAAACCATGCTGCTGTATGTCGCCGCGTCTAATCGCGTGATAAGTGCGGTCATGGTCGTTGAGCGCCAGGAGGAAGGAAAAGACCAGCTAATACAACGCCCAGTCTACTACATCAGCGAGGCCCTAATCGAGTCAAAGCAGCGGTACCCGCACTACCAAAAGCTGGTGTATGCAGTACTCAGGGCCCAGCGGCGACTGGCCCCTTACTTCCACGAGCATCCCATCAAGGTGGTCGCCTCAACGCCACTCGCCGACATCATCCGCAACCGCGATGCAACCGGCCGGATCGCCAAATGGGCAGTCGAACTCGGCGTCCACAACATCACGTACGAGTCACGCCATTCCATCAAATCCCAAGCGCTCGCCGACTTCCTCGCCGATTGGGAAGAGGCCCAGCAGCCGAGCTCCCCCGCGGACCTCAAGCATTGGACATTACACTTCAATGGATCCAAAAACCTCGAAGGAGCAGGAGCAGGGGTCGTCCTCACTTCGCCGAAAGGCGACATCGTGAGATACGTCCTGCAACTCCGATTCGAGCCCTGCACCAACAACATGGCCGAGTACGAGGCACTCCTCCACGGCATGCGCGTTGCAAAGGAGATGGGCGCAACACGACTGCGTTGTCTCGGCGACTCCGACCTCGTCGCCAGCCAGACGTCCGGCACCTGCGACGCCACCGATGCCAACATGATCGCCTACAAGCGAGCGGTCGACCAGGCCGGCGCCAGCTCCACCGGTCACGTCGTCGAGTGGGTCGACAGGCGCAAGAACGAAGAGGCAGACGCGCTGGCCAGGCTTGGGTCCAAGCGACTCCCAGCGCCTCCAGGCGTCTTCCTCGACATCCTCAGTCACTCGTCAGTTCGCGTGCCACGGGAGATCACATCGCTGAACCACCTGACAAGGTATCAACTTGTCAATGCCTACAAGTAGTAGACTAGGGTTTCGTTGGATGTAGAGGGCAAGTAGATCTCGAAGGTTTCAGCCGAAAAGTACTCGACGATGTAAAAGCTAGGGTTTGTGAAACAGTCAATTGATCCTTTCTTTGTCCCTCGACTTCCCCTTAAATAGGAGGCGGAGCCGAGGGATTCGTGATACACAAGTTTACAGAGTCCGGGAGGGTTTCTAACCCGTCCCGCAAGATTACAAATGATGATTCCTATTACAACTCTATCCTTCCTTAATAGTATCTTGGGCTTCCGAATCTTCTTATTCTTCGTGTCGTGGGCCTTCAGTAAACCCCGGGTACCATCTTCGGCAGGCCCATTGGGTATGCCTATGTCAGTAGCCCCCGAGATTTTGCTTGAATCGTAGAATCAGGGAAAATCTCCACCTTTATATTTAAGCTTTACCATATATCTTTGCATACGAATTTGTATATTGTACAGGGATAATGGTAATTGGGGCTAGTTCATCTGACGGATCAGGTACTAGTTAACTGCTCTAGTGGCAATCCGCAAAAACCTACTTCAAGATCACGTCCCTGGACATGATCTCGGGATACTGGTGTAAACATCGACAGGTGCCGCTTAAGGTCTTACCATTCTGTCGAGTCCCAGTCATATTTTATCGGGTACCTAACGCGTCCGTTAGGATTTTTCTTCGTATCTGTTGATACGGAAAAAAGTAGCAAACCGACGTCAGAGACGGCGCCACGCCACACAGAATGGATCTGGGGTCTTACCTTCGCAAATTTTTGCGGCATTCAGAGATTATTCGCAACTTTGGTGCTCTGAGAATATATTGTCGAGTGCTTATTCGGCTGTTGGAATAGCACATTTTATCGAGTCAATGTATGACTTATTTTGCCTTCCCGATGGGAGTATATGCAGAGTTATTTGTATAACTCGAAATATACTCACTTCCTCTTTCTCTTTCTTTTTTCTCTCTCTCTGTTTTTTATAATTTCATCGGGCACGCGAACAGCGTTCCCGATGGGAGTAGCCCCTGAGGCTACAGTCAAGAACTTGTGCTTGAGTGTAGGCTCCACGCCTTATGCCGCTATATTTTTGTCCTGTCGCATAATTTTGCAAACCTATCGGGTGCGCGAACAGCGCGCCCGATGGGAGTAGCCCCCGAGGCTATGAGCAAATACTTCTATTTGATCATAGACTCTCGCCATTTCTATTTTGACTTGCTCAACTTTTTCATTCATTTTTTTTAAAAGTAGCCCCCGAGCATTTGGGCAAAAACTTGTATTTGTTCAAAAGCTCTCGAAACAATCTTCCGCTGTCGCCGTTTTTGCAATGCTTCATAGCCGAGAATTTCCTTTACCAAGGTGACATCACTGCTGATGATAGCCACGATTACTGTATCGGGAAAACGTGAAAACCTCTCTCTGGCTTTGTGGGCCAAATTTCCGCACCAGTTTGACATGTCGCGCAAGTGGGGGACACACGTCTTCCGCTTTTCATGGCGCACGTACTGTAGCTGCTGCACTTTCTCGTCTGTATGAAATTACCGTTTACCCCTTGTCCACGTGTACACCATCTATCCCGCAATCTTGCGATCCAACGGCGTGACGGTTCACCGCACCTGTATATAAGGGCGTCGTCTTCCTCCTCTAGTCCTTTCGCTCGCGCCGCATCTCTGCTTCTCCGCTGCAAATTCCTCCATTGCTGCCACTACTTCAAGCGCTCAAACACACTCCCACCTTTCGCTGCCAAGCTTGTTGATGCCGCCTCGCATCCGTTTGACTAGGCACAGCACGCCAGAGTCGAAGATGGCGACAACGGATCTGGGAAGCGCCGAGTGGGAGAGATCCAAGATCTCTGCCCAAGACATCAACCTGCTGAAGAAGATGGGATTCAGCAAGAAGGAGAACTCCCTCCAGTTCCCCAAGGAAGAGAGCTACCCAAGGCCTCCAATCGATTATCGGGTCAGTTTCGTTGACCACCTCATCCGAGGTCTTTCTCCCCCAATCCGCGAGTTTCTCCGCGGTCTCCTTTTTGTCTATGGGCTTCAACTGCATCAGCTGACGCCCAATTCCATCCTCCACGTGTCGATTTTTATCACACTGTGTGAGTGCTTCCTCGGGGTCCAACCTAATTGGGCTTTGTGGAAGCGTATCTTCTGCCTCCGCCGTAATGGCTCTCACAACGTCGCCTACAATATTGGCGGCGTTGTTATCTGTGTTCATTCTGACGTCGAATATTTCGACGTCAAATTCCCCGACTCCGTTCAAGGTTGGCGGAAGAAGTGGTTATATATCCATGAAGAAAGCTCCAATCCAGTGGAAGAAAACATCGCTCCTTTTGACGGAGAAGCCAAAATCCTTCGCCGCCGTTCCTGGGATGCTGAAGCTAGTGAAGATGAGAAATTAGCGACAGAAGCGCTGATGACTCGCATCCACGAGCTTCAGAACACTCGCGGCAAGGAACTTTCGGGTATTGAGATTACTGCCTACTTCCTTAAGACTAGAGTGCAGCCTCTCCAGGCTCGCAAAAATCCCTTCTGGAAGTATGCTGGTGAAAAAGATGTCGACAGGCTTTCAAAAGATCTTCCTTTGAAGGATTTTGAAAAGCTTATCCGCAAAATCTCATCGCTCAACAAGAAGGATCCGGTTCCATCCTCTTGCCGCATTACGCCATACAGTAGTGCCAATCCTCTTCCTGAGGTAATTTTTCATTTTAAGTGCTATATTGTCTATTCGAACTTTATTATTAGTCGACTACTATTTTGCTAACACTTTTTTGTCGACACCCTTTTTTTATCTCAGAACCACCCCGTCCTTGCTTCTCTTCCTCCTCTTCCTGAAGGTGGAGAAGTTGAAGACCGTACTATCATCGATGATGACAACCAAAGCATCTCGCGCCCTGCTAGTGAAGTTGCGGGTTCTCACGAATCCGCGGCTTCTGCTGAATCTGAAGCCACTGCTTCAACACACTCCCCTCCCCCTGTTTCCCCAAAAAACAAGAGGAAAAGGAGTGAAGTCAAAGATTCCGGCACCTCCAATGGCGAAGAAACTGATCCTTCAAATAGGAAGGCAGCTTTCAATCCATACACTGATGCCCTCGTCAGCTCGTAAGTTACTCCGTACTTCCTACTTCTTTGCTTTTTAATGTTTTGTTTCTTATACTGTCGCCATTTTTATTGTAGTGATGACGAGGAAGAAGAGCAACCTATTGACGCGGCTGCTCGAACGAGTACGTCGCGTACTTTAATTGTGTCCGAAACTCAGCGTGATGAGGATGAAACTTCGCCTCCTCAGCAAAATGTTGAGCGTTCGACTCCACCAGCAAGCCCCCGTGCCTCTTCGCCAAAGAGGGCAAGGGTCGAGCCATCCAAGAAACCCATACAGTTCCCTGGTAATTTGTCGACACCTTCATTAGATGACGTAAGTGTTTCAGTCTGCTCTTTTTTGTTCGTGTTCTGAGCCTTTCAGTGCTATTATCTCTCCTTTGTTTCTTGCAAGATGTTGTTGAGTCTAGACTAACTGTATTGACTTCTTTTTCTTTTGGTCCTCTCTTCAGCCTTTAATGAAGGAATTTATTCGTCTCGGTACCCAATTCGTCGGGTATCGTGATCATACCAAGAAACTAGAAGGTACTTATCATCCTCCTCCTTTTTTGTTGCATGCCCTCCACTATTTGTGTCATAACATTTTATTGTCGCTTATTTTGCCAGGAGAACTTGCGGAGGCCAATAAGCTTGCTAGCGCTCTTGCTACCAAGTTGGAGCAGAGCGAAAAGGCCCGTAAGAAGGCTGAAGCCGATGCTGCCGCTGTCGAAGATCTTCGAAAAAGACTTCATGAGGCTGAAAACTCTTTGAGCGAGAATGTACAATAGCAAACTGCTCGAGAAACAGAGATCCTCAGTCGCCTGGAGTCGCAGTGTCGCTGTTTTGTTAGTAAGTACTTTGATCTCTGCTGTTTTTCTCGGGTTACTTCATGTTTTTCCGGGCATGTTATTTACGAGCTACCCTTTGTTTTGTCTTCAGGGAGAACTCATCAAGACTATGAGGTGGATGGTCCTGTAGGCGACGAGCTGCTCGACGCACTAACTCTTCTTGAAATTCATGGGGATGAAGCACGCGAAGGCCTTGATGAAGCTGAAGCAGGTCTATCGAAGCTTTTCCCCTACTTCTTCCCGAAGAAAGAGGAACCCAACACCTTCGTCGCTCTTGCCAAGGCGTTCAACGTGCCAGAAGATCTTGGGCTTAAACTTCGCCAAGAGGGCCTGAAGATTGGCGTTGAGGGCACTATTGCGCTGGTTGCGGATAGCCAACAAAACGTCGACTGGACCAAAGTTGGCGACATAAGGGAGATGGAAACGAAAGAATGGCAATCTCTGATTAAAGCTGCCAAGCCTCCCTCAAAACCAATTCTTTCCTTCCTTGGTGTTAAACCAACTCCTGCTCCAAGCTCATCCAAGCCGGAGGTCAAGTAGACCAACCTTTCCTTTCTTTTAGTTTTTTCTGTCCTTCGATGCTGTCGCCCTAGTTAATTTTAGCGACAACTGCTTCACTAGTCCATTAGGGACCCTTCTTTTGTAATAGCAATGTGTATACTTCGAGAATGAATGGAAATCTGTCTTTGCTTGGTGATTGATATCGAATCTTTTTATTTTCCAGTTGATTTTTGACAACTATATTGCAACTCGTCATCCTTCCGATGTTTTACCTGCGTCATCCCGTTCGAAGACAGCTGGTGTTGCTGTCGATCATGTTGCAACTTCTTCGAGTAAAAATTCATCGGAAGACTTGGAAGAGCTTCGCCAACAACTGTAGTCTTTGAAGAAACAATTACTTATGATGATGGAACAGTCTCGAAAATCATCCGAGAGGGAGAAAACTGCACTTCGACAGGCTCAAGATGCCATAGCTGCCAAAGAAGCCGCTGTTTCTGAAGCTGAAAAAGCGACCACTCGAGAGAATTTGATGCTTGATTTGATGAATGAAGCCAGTGTAGATATGTCGGGTATGCTTTTGCGAACCAGGACTCCTTCTGTTTGCCCGTTTTTTCTTTTCCGATATTCTTATGTTGTCGCCAAATAGGTTCCTTTCTCGACGCTGCTGCTGAAGACGAAAGGGTAAACACAAGGACCAATCTCCTTGTCAACCTTTCTCTTGACCACGGTTCTCTTTTCTGGGCCACTCCAGAGCGTACCCGACAGATTGTCAGGTTTCAAGACCGCGCCAGTCAAGTTCGCGACTTCCTTGATTTCTGTACCAGGACCTTGTCCTTGGTTTACAAGACAATGTTTCCTCGGAATGAGGCACCTGACACTCTTCTTGGCTTGATGGAAAAATTTCGGGATGCTCCTCGTATCCATAACTTTGTGCAAGCTCAATTATCCGCGGGAGCAAGATTCGCCATGATTATGATACAGATCTGCTACCGAAAGTTAAACCTGACGACGATTGTCTCCAAGTGCTTGGCCAAGCAGGCGAAACGAAAAAGGAACATCAACAGAATCAATGATATTGTGACTCCTGTAGCCGAAGAAATGATGGATGAACTTCTTCGGATGGACTCTGAATTTTTTGTCAAAGGTAGCTATGCTGAACATACGACAACTCCTGCAAATAACAAAGGACTATCCATAGATAGTATATTAGGTAGGAATTGATATTTTTTCTTGTAGCTTGTCGAATCTTCTCCAAAATTGTATCTTGTGTGTTGTAGACATATTCTATATTGTGAAACCAACAAATGTATTTATTTTTCTTCATCAAGCCCCCGAATGTTTCGATGGCGGATCTCTTTATTGTATATGCGAGGTTTTTAGACCAAGGCAACCAGATTTATACTGAATATACTATATTTGCTGGTTCTAGCCCCCGAGTGTTTTTGCTCTGTTTTCATTGCTATTTTGTGTCTTCTTTTTATCTGGCGAGGTATTCAGTACCAAGGCGAGATAATTTTATCAGTTAAATTCATCTATATTGCAGCTTCGAGGCGTAAGCCCCTGATCATGTCGAAGAAAAGATATATATTTCCACTATCTTTATTTTATTGCAGCACCACGAGCCCGCCTCATTAAAAACCTTTCCCAGCCCCACTCGGTGCCCCGAAAAAGGAAAAGAGTGCGTCTAAAAACTTGCGGGCGTTTCAGTACATTGTATTTTTTACAAGGAGGACTATATTTCGACACTAAGCGTAAAAACGCCTTAGCTGTGCCACGTTCCAGGGGTTCTTCTCAGGATTCCCTGTCTTCTTGTCCTTGATCCTGTACGCTCCTCCTTCGATGACTTCTGTGACGACGTAAGGGCCAAGCCATGGCGACTCAAGTTTTTCAGTACGTTCTTGATTGAGTCGCAAAACTAGGTCTCTAACCTGAAAGGATCTTGGTCGCAATCGTCGACTGTGGTAGTTTTTCAGGTCCTGCTGATATTTAGTTACCCTTGACAATACTTCGTCTCGAGCTTCGTCGAGTGCATCGATGTCGTCTTCCAATGCTTTCCTGGAGACTTCTTCATTGTACTCCGTGACTCTGGGAGAGTCGTGCTCTATTTCTATCGGCAGTACTGCTTCTGCTCCATGGACCAGGAAGAATGGAGTCTCCTGTGTCGCTGTATTTGGTGTTGTTCGGATGCTCCATAACACACTCGGCAACTCCTCTGGCCAAGTATGTCGAGCTTTTTCCAATGGCCCTAACAAGCGTTTCTTGATACCATTGCAGATGATACCATTGTCTTTCTCGACTTGCCCGTTGGTTTGAGGATGCGCAACTGACGCGAAGTGCAATTTAATGCCTACCTTTGCACAGTACGCCTTGAATTCCTTGGATGTGAAGTTACTGCCGTTGTCCGTGATGATGCTATGAGGTACTCCAAACTGGAAAACAATGCCCTTCACGAATTTTATTGCTGACGCTGCATCCGGTGAATTTATAGGCTTCGCTTCTATCCACTTGGTAAATTTATCGACCGCAACGAGCATATACTCGTATCCTCCTGGCGAAGCTTTGTGTAACTTTCCTACCATATCGAGGCCCCACTGAGCAAAGGGCCAAGATAAGGGTATAGGCATCAATTCCGCTGCAGGAGAGTGCGGTTTTGCGGCAAATCTCTGGCATGCATCGCAAGTGCGCACTATTTCTTTCGCGTCCTCAATTGCTGTCAACCAGTAAAATCCAGCTCGAAAAACCTTGGCTGCAATAGCTTGACTACTTGCGTGATGACCACATACTCCTTCGTGCACGTCCTTCAGAATTATCCTTCCTTCTTCGGGTGTGACGCACCTTTGTAACACACCCGAAATACTTCGTTTGTACAACTCCCCTTTAACTACCGTGAAAGCTTTAGATCGTCTGATAACTCGCCTTGCTTCAACTGGATCATCGGGTATTGTTTTCCTTAGGATGTATGATATGTACGCCTGCATCCATGGGATTTGCACCATTAGTACTAAGTCCTGTTCCTCGTCTTCCTCTTCAAATGTTTCTTTTGCAGCCCCCGAGGGTTTATCGTTCTTCTCCTTCTTTGTTGATTTCCTCGGCTTTGTGGATCTCTCTGTTATCTCCTCCCAGAACACGCCTGGAGGGATTGCGAGGCACTTTGACCCGATGTTTGCAAGAACGTCGGCTTCATCATTACTCAACCGGCTGATGTGGTTTACTTCGCATCCATCAAACAGTTTCTCCAGCTCGTTATACATTTCCTTGTACGCCACCATGCTATCATTGACTGCATCACACTGGTTCATGACTTGCTGAGCCACCAATTGTGAGTCGCCAAATATTTTTAATCGAGTTGCGCCGCAAGCTTTCGCCATCTTCATCCCGTGTATAAGAGCTTCATATTCTGCCTCATTGTTAGATGCGTTTGGGAACGTCATCCGTAAGACATATTTCAATTTGTCCCTTCAGGCGATATAAGTATCACGCCTGCTCCAGCTCCTTCTAACCTTTTGGACCCGTCAAAGTTCATAGTCCAGGTTCTCGATAAATCCGGAGGTCCTGTGTTTTGCAACTCCATCCACTCTGCGATAAGTCTGGTAAAATTTGCGACTTTATTGCCTTTCTTTTTTCATACGTGATGTCCCGAGGAGAAAGTTCTATTCCCCAAAGGGAGACACGGCCTGTAGCTTCTGGATTGTTGAGTATATTGGATAAAGGCGCCTCATTGACCACTATTATCGGATGCGCCGAAAAATAGTGCCGCAATTTTCTTGCGGTTGTGAATACTCCATATGTGAGTTTTTGATACTGCGGGTACCTCTGTTTTGAAGGCGATAATACTTCACTAATGAAATATGCTGGCCTCTGCACTCCATGGAGTTTCCCTTATTCTTCTCTTTCGACAACTAGCGCCGTGTTGACCACCTGGGGTGTAGCCGCAATGTATAGCAGGAGGGGTTCCTTCTCTTTTGGCGCTACCAAGATTGGGGGTGTCGAGATTGCGCGTTTAAGGTCCTCAAAGGCTCTATCTGCCTCTTCGTTCCACTGAAACTTATCTCCTTGTTTGATTAGGGCGTAGAACGGTAACGCCTTTTCTCCCAGCCTGGCGACGAATCTGCTTAAAGCTGCGACTCGCCCAGTTAGCTGTTGTATTTCTTTCAGCTTTGTTGGCTTCCTCATTGTTACGATAGCTTGGATTTTTTCGGGATTAGCTTCGATCCCCCTTGCTGAGACTAGAAACCCGAGAAGTTCTCCTGCAGGGACGCCGAAAGAGCACTTGGTCGGATTCAATTTGAGACAAAATTTGTCGAGGTTGTCGAAAGTTTCTTTCAAGTCCTCGATTAATGTTGCCCCCTTTTTTTATGTTATGATGACATCATCAATGTACACTTGTACGTTTTTCCCAATCTATGTTGCTAAGCATTTCTGCATCATCCGCTGATATGTTGCTCCCGCGTTTTTCAGACCAAAAGGCATTGTTCTATAGCAAAACACGCAGTAAGGTGTGATGAACGCTGTTTTGACCTCGTCCTCTTCTTTCAATCTGATCTGGTTATAACCAGAGTAAGCATCCAGGAAGGAAAAACGTTCACATCCTGCCGTGGAGTCAATAATTTGATCGATCCTTGGGAGGGGAAAGTGATCCTTTGGACAATGTTTATTAAGGCACGTAAAGTCAACACACATGCGAAGGACTTTCGTATTTTTCTTCGGCACCATCACTGGGTTAGCTACCCAAGTGGCCTCTGTAGATATCTCTTTGATGAAACCAGCTTCTCTGAGTCGATCGATTTCTAACAGCATGGCTTTGCGGTTTGGTTCCGAAAAACGCCGCAAAGGTTGTTTGATTGGTCTCGCTATTGGATCCAAGTTTAGGTGGTGCTCGGCAAGTTCCCTGGGTACTCCTGGCATGTCAGCTGGACACCATGCGAAGATTTTCCAGTGCTCACAGAGGAACTCGACGAGCGCGCTTTCCTATGCGAGGTCCATGTTTGTTGCGATGGACGTCGTTTTCTTCGGATCTGTCGGGTGAATCTGCACTTCCTTAGAATCTTTTGCGGTATTGAAAGTTGATTCCTTGTTGGGTCTCCCTACATCTGGCAGCACATCATAATCAGTCATGAGCCTTGACGCTGCATACTCCGCTTGCATCCCGAAGGTTTCTGATAGTCGATGAAAATCCTTGTCACATTTATCGGCTAGCGCGAAGCTTCCTTTGACTGTGATTGGTCCCTTGGGCCCAGGCAACCTCCAAAGCAGGTATGTGTAGTGTGGCACCGCCATAAACCTGGCATACGCTGGTCGTCCCAACAAAGCGTGATACTGCGACGGGAAATCCACAACTTCGAATTCCAGCCTTTCTATCCTGTAATTTTCTCGGGTCCCGAACTGAACGTCGAGATTGATTCTTCCCAGTGGATAACTCGGCTTTTCTGGCGTGATTCCATGGAAACGCGTGTCGGTTGGTTTTAGATTTGCCAGGGATATGTTCATTTTCCTCAGTGTATCTGCGTACATGAGGTTTAAGTTGCTGCCTCCATCTATAAACACTCGAGATACGTCGAATCCTGCAATTACTGCTGGTAAGATAAGTGCTGATTGCCCTGGTCGAGGAACTTGCTGCGGGTGATCCGCTATTGTGAAGCCAATGTCTTGCCCTGACCAATTTAGGTACTCAACCGTTCGTGGAGGCATCTTCTCTGCCATAAACACTTGCCGCGAGATTACTTTCTGAGCCCTGTTAGATGGCCTAGCTTTCTGAATCATCGAGACCGCGCCATTGTTGTTAGGATCAACATATGGAGGTGGTTGCGGTGCTGCCGCTATTCTAAGCTGATGTCGATTTTCGTCCATGATTGCGGGAGGAGGTGGTAAGTGGATCTCACTCCTGGGCCCCTGGGGGTCTCTATTTGCTGCTTGAGCATTGGCCATTCCTGTGACTCGCAACATTGCTTGAAAATTACGACAGTCCTTCTGCAGATGTCCTGACTGCCTTTTCCCGTTGCTATCGAGATAAAAATGCATCTGGCATGGCCCGTTTATCATATCTTCGGGAGTTACGAAAGATCTCTGAAATCTTGACCCGCTATTTTGCCTGTTATCTCTATTGTCGCCTTGATGTGCACTACTTCTTTGGTAGTCATCTCTATTATTTCCTCCATTGTTTCCCCGAAAGCCAGCCGATATTTGGCCAGGTGCATCGTAACTCGAGAATTGTCGAGGAAATCGGCGTCTATTTTGAAAATTTCCACTACGGTCCTCCTCTGGGGACCTATGTTGTTTGTTATGTACCGCATCTTCACCATCTGCCCATCTGTTTGCTATTTCCATTAATGCTGATACTGTCCTTGGGTTTGTCCTTCCTAAGTCCTCCACGAAATCTCCTCGCCGAACTCCTGCTACAAACGCATCTATCGCTCTCTCGTCAGATATATTTTCTGCCGAGTTTTTGATGATGTTCCACCTTTGGATGTACTTCCTCATTGATTCATCATGTTTTTGTTGACATGACCTCAACTCCTCTAGTGTCGTAGGTTTCTTGCAGGTTGATCGAATTTTTTTGATAAACACATCCTCAAAACTCTCCCAGCTGTCGATGGACCCTGGGGGAAGCTTCTTTATCCACGATATGGCGGCTCCGCTCAGGTGTATTTGAATGCTTTGCATGGCTGTTGCTCTGGTTCCGCCTATCAATTTTACTGTCTCGAGGTAATCGACTAACCAATCCTTGGGATCTTGCAGGCCATCGAATTTCTTAAAACTATCGGGTAGTTTGAATCCTGACGGGACCCGAGTTTTTCGGACCCGTCGTGTGAAACACGGGAGTCCACACATATCCTCTTCAGCAAGTTCTGGTGAATGCCGATGTTCTCTTCTTTCTTGTCGCGCTCTATCCACTCTGGCCTGAGTCGTTGTGTCTCTGGCTCCACTCGCCCTCGGTGGATCTTGCACTGCTGCGGTAGGTCTCGGACTATTTTGCCTTGCAGTTCCTTCGGGAGGTGTAGCTGCGAACGCTGCTCCCATGGATCCACATCCTGCCATGGCCATGTTATACAACGCTTCTCTTGGATCTCCTGGAGGTGGCCTGGACGCTAGGATGAAAGCTTGTGTCGCCATGTATCCTGCTTCCGGTGTTTTTGGGATAATATTCCCCCTCGTGTCGATTGACATGAAGGACATGTCGAGGTTTTGGATTAGAGTCTCTCTTTCGGCCTCCGGTATATTTTGCAGCCGAGATCTTGCTCTCCTCCGAGCTTCTCTATGACTATCTCCCGAAGTTCCTGATTGTCGACTTAACTCCGCTCTTCGCCTGCTTGACGCTGAAGCTGCCTCCTTTCTTCTATTCAGAGCAGCTGTCTCTTTTTCCAGTTCTCTTCCAGCTCGAGCAAGCCTATATTGGTAGGCCTGCAATTCTTCGACCGTAGCAGTTGTCTCCATAGGTTCAGAACCATCCATAGCTTTTGCTGCTCTATCCCATGCTGCTTGTGGAAGTTGAATCCTAACACGTGGTGTAGGCCCGACATATTTAGTGCCCAAACCTCGCCTTAGGTCAGAGGGATCAACATATGGATTTCCCAATTCGTCGAAAGCCTCTGATGTCTCCTCCTGATTGCGACTTGTTTCTCCGATGGCGTAGATCTGATGATATTTTGAGTTCTGAACTTCACTTGGTTTGGTGACACCATCATAGAGATTGGTGAAGACCTTTCCAATAGAGATGGACTTGTCGATGAAGTCGAAGCTGCCGGTGTCGCTCGAATCATCGCTTATATAGGAGTCCGCGGATGACTCGAAAGACATGTCGCTGAAGATCTTGGTGAGTTTTTTGCTTGCCTTGGTGCCGATGAAGCGTGGCGACGAAATCTCCTCGTCGCCTAACTTGATGGATGATGCTGAGCTTGAGAAATCAGGATCAACCGCCGATAATCCTGACGAGATCGGAACTTCGAGGCGATACGCTCCTTCTTTCTCGACGCGGAAGTGGAACTTTCCAAACGTCATCTCCATGGGCTCCTCCAGATACGCATATGCATCCAAACGGGAGGGTGGGTGAGGTAGAAAATCAACTAGACCAGTTTCGATCTGTTTACCTTTGTCCATGATGTTGCTTGCCACCGATGAAGTCGACGATCTTGAACGTGCCATCGAGATCAGCTCCTTGTCGCCTCTAAATCCCACAGACAGCGCCAATTGACAAGGTATCAACTTGTCAATTCCTACAAGTAGTAGACTAGGGTTTCGTTGGATGTAGAGGGCAAGTAGATCTCGAAGGTTTCAGCCGAAAAGTACTCGACGATGTAAAAGCTAGGGTTTGTGAAACAGTCAATTGATCCTTTCTTTGTCCCTCGACTTCCCCTTAAATAGGAGGCGGAGCCGAGGGATTCGTGATACACAAGTTTACAGAGTCCGGGAGGGTTTCTAACCCGTCCCGCAAGATTACAAATGATGACTCCTATTACAACTCTATCCTTCCTTAATAGTATCTTGGGCTTCCGAATCTTCTTATTCTTCGGGTCGTGGGCCTTCAGTAAACCTCGGGTACCATCTTCGGCAGGCCCATTGGGTATGCCTATGTCACCACCTGCACCCGACTCCGCCCTAGTCGCACTCGCCTCCGACACTGAGGACTGGACGGAACCATACCTAGGCTACCTCGAGCGCCAGGTACTGCCGATGGACGAAACGGAGGCACGCGCGCTCGTACGCCGTTGTAAGTCCTTCACCATCATCAACAATGAACTCTACAAGCACAGCATCTCCGGAGTGTTCCAGCGGTGCGTCACCACCGACAAAGGACGCAAAATTCTGCGCGACATCCACGCTGGCGACTGCGGCCACCACGCAGGAGCGCGCTCGATCGTCGTCAAAGCCTTCCGGCATGGCTTTTACTGGCCAACAGCCCACGAAGATGCAGTCGACCTCGTCCGCGCATGCGCCGGATGCCAGAAGTACGCAAGTCAGTCGCACATGCCGGGCTCGGCGCTAAAGACCATACCCCTCACCTGGCCATTCGCTGCCTGGGGCATGGACATGGTGGGGAAATTCAAGATAGCCCCCGGCGGGTACACTCATCTCCTGGTCGCTATGGACAAATTCACAAAATGGGTGGAGGCAAAACCCATCAAGAAGTGCGACGGCAAAACAACCACCAAATTCCTACGCGAACTGATCTACCGCTACGACTACCCTCACAGCATCATCACGGACAACGGCACTAACTTCGCCAAAGGGGAAATGGCCGACTTCTGCGAAGACAAAGGCATCCGACTCGACCTCGCGTCATTCGCACACCCCGAGTCGAATGGGCAAGCAGAAAGGGCGAACCAGAGCATCCTCCACGGAATCAAACCACGACTGGTGGTACCTCTGGGTAGGCAGAAGAAATCCCCTCCGTGCTCTGGGGCATTCACACAACACCAAACAGGTCGACCGGCTTCACGCCCTTCTTCCTGGTGTACGGCACCGAAGCTGTCATGCCCGCAAACATCGCCTACGATTCGCCACGAGTCGCCAACTACGTCGAAGAAGAGAACGAACGCGCTCGACAAGATGACGTCGATCTCCTCGACGAGGCATGGGACCTCGCACTCTCTAGGACGGCCATCTACCAGCAAGGCCTCCGCCGCTACCACAGTCGCCGCGTCCGCAGTCGCTCCTTCCAAGAAGGCGACCTCGTCCTTCGGCTAATCCAGGACAAGAATGGCATGCACAAGCTTCCCCCCCATGGGAAGGGCCGTTCGCCGTCAGCCGCGCACTCGGCAACGACTCCTACTACCTCACCGACGTTCGCAAAGACGACAAAGGCGAGCCACTCACCAGGGAAGTCGAGCGCCCCTGGAACATCAACCTCCTCCGTCGATTCTACACCTAGAAAAGGCATGTAAAGCAACACCCGAATATCAATAAAATCTCCCATTGCATCAATCGCATTCGCCGACCGTTTCGCCATCACTCGCCACTCGAACGTATCTCCCATCTCACCACCATGAGCCCAGTCGCCAAACCGCGCGACTCGGGACTGGGAGACCTTCGATTGCTGCTGCTGGCAGAGAAAATCCAAGATCAGCCAAGTAGCTCGGCTAACAAGGGCACGACAGGCAAACCGGTCGCAACACCAGGCCCGGCTAACCCCGTGTCCCTTACGCCGTCAAGCAAAAACGGCGACTGGATCCTACAGCAGGGTCGCTCGCCCGACCAGCCCTCCGGGCCCAGCAATCGTACAGTGCTACGCTATACAGCATGCCAAATGCCCTCCTCTACCTTAGGCAGGTGACTTGAAAGGATAAGTACTTCGACCAGGGCCTCCGCAAAATGGACCCGCGGCTCGCCAAGGAACAACGCCACACCAAGAACCCCTTTGGAGTCGCCAAGAGACTGGCTCACCGAGCCACGACGAGAGGCGCGCTACACAAACAACAGCGCAGAAATAAATGACCCACTCCTCCACCCATGAGGCTGCTAGTCGCAATAAAATGACTACGTACTGCGACTGGGGACGCCCAGCTCGACAAGGAAAACAGTCAAGTCGATAGCCTTCATCGGGGTCGCACCGCGACTGGCCCCTCTGGCCATGGAGAGTCGGCTCGCAACAAACACTCGCACAAAGAAGTCACCAACAACAATTCGCCAAAAGCAATTAACTTATATACAACTAACACCCACGAGTCACACGCTCGCAGGGACAATTTTTTTATCCTTACAGGTCAGGAGGGCATCCCCATACAAAGAAAAACTACTTGGAGGACCCTGGATCCTCCTCTATCACCGGCTCGGCACCACCCTCACCATGACGGAACTTAGGGGTGTACCGGACGACCGGATAGGTGGACAAGGCATTGGTGGCCGCAGCATGGAACAGGCGCTTGGCGGGGAAGTCCACCGGGCCCACCTCCTTCTCCGCATCCTCGAGAGCCGACTGGCTGACGATGTGCGTCTCCAAGTCCGCAGTCGCCAGCACTCGGTCGACATAAGGGCGTACCGCCTCCATCAGGCGCAGCACCTCGGCGATGTCGAACTCACCAGTCTCCGACGGGAAGCCGGCCGTCACCTCCTCCACGCCGAAGCCCTCCGAGTAGTGGGCAAGCACCATGCTCAACGCCATGCTGACGCACACGCGGCAAGAAGATCGGCGGAGCCAGTCGACCACCGCCGGGATGTCGGAGACGGCCTTGAAGACCGATGGTGCGTCACGAGGAATCACCTCCCGCGGACTCAGGTACTGGAGCGCCGCCAGAATTTCCCCGCGTAGGCGATGATGCGCGTGGTCGCAGCCTGCAGGCACTCCCGCGGGGTCGCCGACTCCACGAACTCACACTGCCCTGGAAATACAAAAAGTTCAAAGTCAGCACTCACTCCATAAGAGACTCGCCACGCTCGGGGACTGGCCCCCACAGCGGACTCGCCACGCTCGGGGACTGGCCCCCGAAGCGGACTCGCCACGCTCGGGGACTGGCCCCCGAAGCGGACTCGCCACGCTCGGGGACTGGCCCCCGAAGCGAACTCGCCACGCTCGGGGACTGGCCCCCGAAGTGGCCTCGCCATGCTCGGGGACTGGCCCCCGCAGCGGACTCGCCACGCTCGGGGACTAGCCCCCGCAGCGGACTCGCCACGCTCGGGGACTAGCCCCCGCAGCGGACTCGCCACGCTCGGGGACTGGCCCCCAAAGCGGACTCGCCATGCTCGGGGACTGGCCCCCGCAGCGGACTCGCCACGCTCAGGTACGGGCCCCCGCAACGGTTAAGCCATGCTCAGCGTCTGGCCCCTCCACAGACTCGCCAAGTTCGGTGATGGACGGCGCCACGGTTTCCCACAAAAATAACGAAAGGGAGGTAAACTTACCGAGAAGCTGCCGTGACATTTCACGAACGAAGGCCTCGAAGCTGGTCTTTTCGTCTTGCACCGTCAAGACAATGCCCTCCGAGGCCGCCTTCTCCGCGGCAAGCTCCTTGGCGTGCTGCAGCTTCAGGGCTGCCAGTTCCTCCCGCAGCGCCGCCGCAGCACCCTGGGCAGTGTCCCTATCCTCCGCCGCGGCCTCAAGCCTGCCCTTATACTCGGCAATGACGTCCTCGAGTTCCTTACTCTTGTCCTCCAGGACCTTCGTAAGGTCCGCGACCCCCGCCTTCGCCTTCTTCTTCGCCTCCTCAGCCTGCGTCGCCTGGAATTCAGCCTCCCGGTAGAAGGATTCCTTCACGAACCCTTCGCGGGCCTCGGCAAGCGCCTTCTCCTGCGCCTCTGCTACAGAAAACGGACGATAATGAGAACAACTCCAATCCCGTGGAAACAAAATCAAGCACACGGACAAAAAGAGAACTCACTGCCAATGGCGATGAGTTGGCGGTTCTTCTTTGCGGCCTCCTCCACAAGCGCCGTCTGTCGCTTCACCTCCGCCTGCACAACAGAAGAGCGAGTGTAAGCAACAAGAGTAGTCTGGTCCCAAAAAAGAGACTCGACTCGCCCCTTCAGCCCAAGTCGACCCTCGGGGACTGGGGGGAGAGACCGGACCGCAAGCAAGAAAAGCTTACCACATGAACTTCACCGAGCGCCGTGTGCAGCTCAGTAAAGGACAAAGTCGACAGCGGCGGCCGACGCGACTCGTGCGTCCCGCCCCCTGCACCACCGCCTCAGTCGACGGTGTCTCCTCTGCCGTCGCCTCAGGATTGCTGGGACGAGCTTGATCCCGGGCGGCCTTCGTCTGACGCTCCCTCATCTTCGCCGAGAGGCCGCCCCCCTCTGCAGCGCCCCACTCCTTCTCCACCGCGGGAGGCACGGCATCTGGACTCCGAGCCGTCGCCGACTCGGCGCCTGCCGTCTCCTCCTCCACCACGGGGGGAGCGACGTCCTGACCCCGGGCCATGGCCGTCTCCGCGGCTGCCTTCGTCACCTCGCCGCTGCTCGCGCTCGCCGAGGGGTCACCTCCGGCGACTGGCCTGGACGAACTGACAGTCGCATCCGCCGCCTTGCTCACGACGGCGGGCTCTTCCCGCGATGAGGCTAGGTTCGCGGGGTCGGCGGCCGCCTTCTTCGACTCAGCGGCTTTCTTCAGCTCAGCCACCTTCTTCGCCTCGGCGGCCCTTGTAGGCGCCCCTCCACCGACCGGGGTGGGCCTCGACAGAACTTTCCTCTTCAACCTGCAGAAGATCGACGTGAGCTCCTCGCTAACCCACCGAATGGTGAAACAAGAGTTAACAAGGAGTGCTTACTTCACCGTCGGAATCGCCTTCACGCCTGGGCCGACTCGGGCCCCGGCCTCGAGGGCGTCCTTCAGGGGGCGACGAAGCTCGGTGGCGCCCTCAAGGATGGTCTGACGCAACCGCTAGGACCGCGGCTCGTCTCCTCCCTTCACGGGTCCCTTTCCTTCCGGTGGCGAGGTCACCTCCTCTTCCTCGTCATCTTCCGGGGTGTCCGCCCCCGGCGCGCCTGCGACGAGGAGGTCGCCCCTCTCTTCGCACCACGCGGTAGTCGGACGAAGTCCCTCACGTTGGAGTCCGACTCGGTGCGTTCCCCTTCGTCCTCAGCTTCGTCCTCCTCGCCCTCGGTCATCTCCGAAGGTTCCTTCCCCGCAAGTGGGGGGAGATGGTCACTGACCTTCTGCCATCGCTGCATCCAGGCCGAGAAAGTGCATCAGCGGACTCGGAACTCCAATCAAGCATTCGAAATTACTAGCAAAGATGGAATAGTACCTGGGGCGCCGGCTTGTCCTCGAAGAAGGGTTGTAGCCCGTCGTCGAAGGAGGTGAAGGCGGCCGTGTTGACCTTGGCGAGTGCCTTCTGATACTCGACCTCGTCCCACTCGGTCGCCGTCGACCGGGTACAGTCGTTTTGCCCCCGGTACTCCCATATAAAGTGGCCTCGGTAACACAGAGGAATCAAGCGGCGACCGAGCCAGCAGTTGTACGTATTGGCCGCTGTCAGCCCGCCATCCTTCAGCGCCTGGATTGCCAGGCGCATCTCCTTCACCACCGCCTCCTGGTCGCGTGGCAGCGACCGCACGTTGAGGCGCCGAGGGACGCTTGGCTCGGGTGAGTACTCGGGAATACAACCCCACCCGGGGGAGTGTACTCCTGGGCGTAGAACCAGAACCGGCGCCACTGCGATTGCGCCTTCTTGGGGAGCGCCATGTCAATGAAGCTCTCCCCCGACTTCACCTGGAAGGTGATCCCGCCGTTCGGGATGAGCGCCTGGTCGCTCTTGCTGGAACTGGTCGCCCGCCCATGGAAGATCGATACCCACAGGGGGAAGTATGGCGGGCAGCCCAGGTAGCATTCACACAACGCCACGAACAGCGAGATCTGCTGAACGCTGTGCGGCCCGAGGTCGGAGACCTTGATGTTGTAGAAGGCCAGGAGCTGCCGGAGGAAGTCGGAGGTGGGGAGAGCGAACCCGCGGTCGAGGAAGCTCAGGAAGATTACGAACTCCCTAGGCCTCGGGAGTGGCTCCACCTCGTTTGCCGCCGGGACCCGCCACCGCTCCTGCTTGAACTCGGGAATGATCCCGGAGGCGACGTATGGGAGGAGAGACTCCCGCGTGACCTTTGATTTGCCCCAGCCTTTCGCCGCCATGGATGCGTGTGGAACTCAGAATGGGGAGGAGATGAAGAGGAAAGAAGAGAAGAGTGCGGTGGAATGATAAGCCCTAATATCATGGGCAGCCCTTTATACCGCCGCACTCGCCCGGAATAGGGATATGATCCGCCCGTTAAATCGTTCCGGAATTGCCGCCCCGCAATCAACGGTCAAGATTTGCGCCGGTTCAGGCTGAATAGCCGTTAAACTAGCTGTTTGCGGTCACGTCAGGCCCAACGGTCAACAACATGCAAACGGTTCGTGCCTCGGTCAACGTGAAATCTAGCCGTTGGCTCCTCCACGTGTCTCCATGGCGAGTATGCACCGATTGGCAGACGACGACTGGCCAACGCCGACTATCAGACGACGACTAGCTAACGCCGACTGTCATACGCCGACTGGCTGATCAAGCTCTGGCGACTGGAGACTGGCGCTGAATCTGCAACTCCATTTCTGAGAGCCCGATGGCGACTCACCTTGATCCATCACCGTGCCTCTTCAAGACTCGCCTCAGATCCACGCTTCATCACCACCGCGCTCGGGGACTACTGATGGGGATATGCCCATAGGGGTTGGGTCGCCAGTCCCACTCGCCATGAAGATGGAGGCCCAGGTGGGCCGCCAGTCGCCCAAGCGACTGGGCCGTGATCCCAGGGTGAAGATCCACGCGACCGAATAAGAAGATTACTTGCGAGAGGGGTGGCGAATCCCGGATTAGTAGCAACTGATATGATTCGGAGTTATCTTCATGTAACCCTAGATCGGGGGTGCCTATATAAACCCCCCTGCTTAAACCCTAGAGGACACATTACCTGAGATCTAATCTCCCCCTGTAAGCTCTTGGCGTAGCCGCCGACTGAGCCCCCCCATTGTAATTCTCCACTAAGTAATAGATCTAGCAGGACGTAGGCCTTTTACTCTCCGGAGGGGCTGAACCTGGGTAAAACCCTTGCATCCCGTGCACCTCGATCCGCAGATGGCCATGTCTCCTTGCCCCCGTATCAATGAAGTGCTACCCCGGGTAGTACCTGCCGTGGTCACATCCACGACACTGCTAATTCCTCTTGAATTGGTCGAAAGCGAGCTTCTGGACTAAGCGTCTTCTGCAAGTTATTCCTCCGCACGTTGCTATCCGACGGCTTCCGCTCAGAGGTGTGTCTCCAGATGAACTCACAAACATAGTATCCACATAGATTGGTCCCCGGTGGCTGAATATCCACATTAAGTAACCTTCTAAATTCTAGCTCTTGTTTGAATTCACCGACCATTTCATCTGAGAACCGTCTCCAAACCCTACAGGGCAAAGAAATTTAAATGAACAAGGGAGTTATTAGTTACTTGATATTAGGAAATGAACGAAAGAGGCCGATCGATATAGAGCGCAAATGATTGAAAATAATTACTTTTGCAGCATATTTCTCATGTTGACCCAAAGCTTTCAATCCATATTCAGAGAGTCCATGATGAGAACTCTGGAGGTGTGAAATTCAATTATTAGCAGAATCCAGTAGAACCCACGGACACGATACATACGTGCACAGTCATGCATAACTCATCGATTACACATACCATGCATGGAGTAAACAAAAGAGAATATGCTCAAGACAGAAACACTCACCCAAAATGGCAAGGAAATAGAATTTGACTTTTGAGTTTCTGCTTTCTAAGAAAATGCCACAGGTCTTTCTCCACATCGCGGGGGAATCTTTCTAACACATATCCATTAACGATATGTGGGTCAATGAACCCAACATCATGGATGTTCCTTTTTTTGCATTCCCCAATCTTCATTCTGCATAATAGCGTACACAACAATATAGTTAGGACAATATATATAGTGCAGGCAATGAACGAGATGAGGTAGAAATAAATCACTTACAGAACGTAGCAACTCAGGATAGATTTGTCGAGCTCGCGCAGATTGAACAGCTGGAACAATTCACTCATATGAACTTGTACATAGTAATGTTTGAAGTGATGCTCATGTCTAACTTCCGCATAAATATATTCTTTGCCGGCCTTGTTTTTTATGAAACCATTGTACCAACGTAGCAGATTTTGCATTTGTGTTGGTAGATCCTCTTCCTGCGCAGGCTCAACGAGAGGCCCATTCGGCACATATGTAAATGCTACCTCACTCATTGGCGCATCCTCAAGGCCTAACACTGCACGAAGAGTCATACGGAACTCACCCGCTTTTTCTTTGGCACCCGTTACAGTCATTCCCTGTTCTACCGCAGCTGCTATGATAGCGGGGTCCATTAGTTCAAAGTCCTTATCCATATCGGCTCTGAAAGACAATGTCATAGCATCCGGACCGGCGACTTTCACTATGAGCGGGGGGATCGATTGTTTATTCTGTTCCCTGAGCTGGGCAACTTGTTTCCCGCTTATTTTACTTTCTTCTTTCTTTTCCTCCAATGCTTTCTTCTCCTTCTCCGCCAAGGCTTTCTTCTCCACCAAGGCTTTCTTCTCCGCCAATACTGCGGTAGAGGATGCAATCGTTAATGCATGCATGTATCTTCAGAACCTCTAAACCTAGAGGGCAGATAACCTTCTTTGCTTCGTACGTACTGGCAGACAATTCGTTATTCTTTGGAAACATATTCTTCATCATTTTCAGCAAATTTTCAAATCCCGAGTCAGATAGACCTTCTTGTGCCATCAATTTCAGCAAATCCAGTGTGCAGCCCAGCTTTTTCAGACCATTATCGCATCCTGGGTACATCAACTTTTTGTGATCCTCTAACATGCGATCCAAATTCTTCCTCTCCTTTTCAGTTTAGCAGCCTCTCTGTGCATCAGCAATGGTCCGACCAAGATCATGAGTGGGCTCATCACGTGCCTCTTCTTCACCTTCCCCTTCACCTTCACCTTCCCCACCTTCAGCATCCTCCATGAAAGTATCACCGAAATGATCAGGATAGTTGTCATCGATGATATCATCCCCTTCTTCATCTTCTTCCATTCTAACCCCTCTTTCTCCATGCTTGGTCCAACAATTATAGCTTGGCACGAAACCCTGCCAAAGCAGGTGACGAGGCGGTTCCTCGGCAATGCCGACAATGAGGGGCTCGGGTTTTAGAGAAAGGCGACGACGGAAGTTCCGGGAGCGAGGCGGTACACGACGTACCCAGGTTCACGTCCCCACGGTGGAGGATCGCTACGTCCTGCTAGCAATCCACTATATGAATATATGTGTACAGGGGGCCGCCATAGGTGGAGTTGTTGGATCTAGTCTAGTTCTAGGCATGTCGCCTCTATGTTTTATGTTTTTGAATATGGGTGTCTAAGGGGTGCCCTTGCTTGGCTTTATATATCAGCCAAGCTAGGATTTACAAGAGTCCTAGTAGGATTCGTATTGGAGTCTTCTTTCCTTGTAGTCCAAGTTGAGGCGCGTGCAGGTCCAGCTTGTTGAGTCCTTGTGCTGGTCCAGCTTCATAGTTTGCACCGGGTATGGCAATGTTGAGTACCCGAAGGATTATGCCCACGTCAGTAGCCCCCGAGTGTCTGGCCGAAGTGAAGCTTCGGGCAGGGACTAAAGTTGTCTTCGCCGAATGTCTTGATCATCTGTTGAATCTTGTGCTTGATGTAGAGTCGAAGTTGCTTTCTGTCGGGTGCGCGAAGCGCTCCCGATGGGAGTAGCCCCCAAGTCTATGGGCGGGTGCTTGCAGCCACGCATAGACTCAAGTTGTACTACTCGAAGATCTTGTTTGTTGATGCCGACGTCTTCAACTTTATTCTTCTTTGTTGGCGAGGTTGCCATATTTTTTATCGGGTGCGTGACTAGCGCTCCCGATGGGAGTAGCCCCCGAGCCTGTAGATAAATATGAAATAGTTATGTATAGGGTGTAAAAATGCTAAGTCAAATACCGTACATGTCCTCGCATTCCGAGAACATGATGTCGATAACTCTGATGATGTCACTGATAGAGGAGTTGACGATTTGGATGATATCCCAGAGGAGCCGATGATTTGGATGATGGCCCAGAGGAGCCGATGATTTGGATGATGGCCCAAAGGAGCCGATTGTTTGGATGATGGCCCAGAGGAGTCGATGATTTGGATGATGACCCAGAGGAGCCGATGATTTGGATGATGGCCCAGAGGAGCCGATGATTTGGATGATGGCCCAGAGGGGCCGATAATTTTATCGGCTGCACGTCCAGCGCTCCCGATGGAAGTAGCCCCGGAGTCTGGGCACTGATGCCTGCAACCGTGAGTAAACTCAAGTCGAGCAACTCGATGCTTATAGTTTTCTTCAGGTGCCGTTGACACATTGTTGTTTATTTCAAGGGGCAATTCTTAATGCACCTTGAGCATTGATAACCCACAAGTATAGGGGATCGCAATAGTCTTCGCGGGAAGTAAAACCCAATTTATTGATTCAACACAAGGGGAGACAAAGAATACTTGAAAGCCTTAACAGCGGAGTTGTCAATTCAGCTGCACCTGGAAACAGACTTGCTCGCAAGAGTTTATCAGTAGTAACAGTTTTATAGCAGTAGCAGTAGTGAAATAACAGCAGCAGAGTAACAAAGACATCAGTTGTGATTATAGTAAACAGCAGGATTAAAATACTGTAGGCACAGGGATGGATGAACGGGCATTGCATGGATGAGAGAAACTCATGTAACAATCAAAGCAGGGCATTTGCAGATAATAATAAAACGGTATCCAAGTACTAATCAATCAATAGGCATGTGTTCCATATATAGTCGTACGTGCTCGCAATGAGAAACTTGCACAACATCTTTTGTCCTACCAGCCGGTGGCAGCCGGGCCTCTAGGGAATCTACTGGAAATTAAGGTACTCCTTTTAATAGAGCACCGGAGCAAAGCATTAACACTCCGTGAACACATGTGATCCTCATATCACCGCCTTCCCCTCCGGTTGTCCCAATTTCTGTCACTTTGGGGCCTCGGGTTCCGGACAACAATACGTGTATACAACTTGCAGGTAAGATCATAAAACAATGCATATCATCATGAAACAATAACATGTTCAGATCTGAGATCATGGCACTCGGGCCCTAGTGACAAGCATTAAGCATAACAAGTTGCAACAATATCATAAAAGTACCAATTACGGACAGTAGGCACTATGCCCTAACAATCTTATGCTATTACATGACCAATCTCATCCAATCCCTACCATCCCCTTCAGCCTACAGTGGGGGAATTACTCACACATGGATGGGGGAAACATGGCTGGTCGATGGAGAGGCGTCGGTGGTGATGATGGCGATGATCCCCTCCAATTCCCCGTCCCGGCGAGGTGCCAGAACGGAGTTTCTGGTCCCGAGACGGAGTTTCGCGACGGTGGCGGCGTACTGGATGGTTTCTGGCGACTTCGACTTCCCGTCTCGCGTTTTTAGATCGAAACCCTTAAGTAGTCCAGAGAGGGGCGTCAGAGGCCAGCCGAGGCGGCCACACAATAGGGCGGCGCGCCCCCCTCCTGGGCCGCGCCGGCCTGGTGTGTGGGGGCCTCGGGCCACCACCTGGCTTGCCCTTCTGGCTCCGTAATTCTTCTGGAAAAATAAGACCTTCGACATAAATTCCGGAGATTTTCCTGAAAGTTGGATTTCTGCACAAAAACGAGACACCAGAGCAATTCTGCTGAAAACAGCGTTAGTCCGTGTTAGTTGTATCCAAAATACACAAATTAGAGGCAAAACAATAGCAAAAGTGTTCGGGAAAGTAGATACGTTTTGGACGTATCAACTCCCCCCAAGCTTAGCTTATTGCTTGTCCTCAAGCAATTCAGTTAACAACTGAGTGCGATAAAAGAACTTTCACGAACACATTTGTTCATATGATGTAAATATTCTCATGATATGGCAAGTACTTAAGCAATTCATAATAAGGTACATGCAAATAAAATCATCCAATAGCTATGTCAATCATGGAAAAGGTACCACCAAATTAACAATAAGCATCATGAATCATGTCTATCAGCAGGATTGCAATGTTCATAAAAGGATATGATAAAGTGGTATCTCGCTTGCCCGTATTTGTACAGCAAAACATAAATGCTCGGGCACCTTTGAAGTTTTATGGGAAGACTAGAAGTAGAGACTATCAAAGATAAAAGCATCAAAGTTATACCACAGCTAATCATATTTTCGGACAAGCATATTATACTAAGAATGACAGTTGTGCTCTCAAGAAGGGGCTCAAAGAAAGAATGGAGACTCAATGTAAAAGTAAAAGATTGGCCCTTCGCAGAGGGAAGCAGGGATTAACATGTGCTAGAGCTTTTCATTTTTCTAAAGACAGAAGTAAAATGGTTTTGAGAGGTGTTTGTTGTTGTCAACGACTGATAATGGGTACTCTAACTACCTCATCAACCAGACTTTCAAGAGCGGCTCCCATGAAGGACGTTATCTCTACCAACAAGGTAGATCATCCCTCTTCTGTTTTGTTTACACATGTATTTTAGTTTCATTATGGATGACACTCCCCCAAACCTTTGCTTACACAAGCCATGGCTAACCGAATCCTCGGGTGCCTTCCAACATTCTCATACCATGGAGGAGTGTCTATTTGCAAATTAAGTTGCTTACTGATAAATCAGGGCAAAGCATGTGAAGAGAATTATTGATGAAAGTTAATTAATTGGGGCTGGGAACCCCGTTGCCAGCTCTTTTTGCAAAATTATTGGATAAGCGGATGTGCCACTAGTCCATTGTGAAAGTCAGTCAGGAGTAAATGACAAGATTGAAAGATAAACACCATATACTTCCTCATGAGCTATAAAACATAAACACAAATTGAGAAGCATTTTGAAGGTTTTAAAGGTAGCACATGAGAATTTACTTGGAATGGTTTGAAATGCCATGCATAGGTATTTATGGTGGACACTCTGGAATAACTTGGTTTTCAGGGGTTTGGAAGCACGAGCAGCATTCCTGCTCAGTACAAGTGAAGGCTAGCAATAGACTGGGAAGCAACAATCAAGAGAGCAGTAACTTTCATAATCATGCTTGCGACAAAATAAATTAACGGAGGCATAAAAGTGATACAAGAACTCTGAGGTAAAGTAAATCATCGAGGCTTAATTGACTTTTGTTCAGTCATATGCATGCGTGAGCATGTGCCAGGTTGATTCAAGTGAATTATTCAGAGGAGGATACCACAATGTCATATCTATCTATGAATAAAGCAATGCAAGCAAATATTTATGACATGCTACTCATATTAATAAATTGGAGCTAAACATGACAGATCATGAACTACTAGACTTTCTTAAATGACATATAACTCACATGAACCAACTAAGCATGCTCACATGGATGAGTATATGTACAAAAATGAAAACAAATAGAGTTCATACCAGCCTCTCACCACAGTCGGATTGTCATATATCGTCATTATTGCCTTTTCACTTGTGTAGCTTGAATAATATGGAGTGAAAACCAAGCTCCAACCACCGAAGACCATTGAACTCCAAAATGAACTTTACAAAACCAAAGAAGAACAGCAAATATTTTTAGTGTTTTCGAATCGGAAACAAGAACAAAAGGAAACAAGCAAACAAAGCAAAATATTTTTGGATTTTCTTATAGCAAACCAGCGATAGCAAATAAAGCAAAATGAAAGCAAGAAACCAAAATAAACAAATGGTAAAGAGAAACAACAGAAATATTTTTGGTCTTTTTGTGTTTTAGGAAAGAAACAAAGCAAAAACAAGAAAATGAAAACTAGAAGAGTCACATAAACACAAAGCAGCAGAAATCTGCCAAACTTGATAGCAGTACAGTAATCGATTTTTAAGAAATTCTTCCGCTGCCCAGCTCGAAAAGTGTTCAACTAATGAAAGTTAGATAACAACCTGGGGAACATGCACAAAAATTGGCTTCGCAAAATAACGTTCTGGCTGTTTTTGAGAATTTTGTTGGTATCAGTCCAGAATCTGTTTTCAGGCAGCACTTCCCCAAATATCATCTCCCTCTTATTAGAAAACCACTTTAAGAAGCTAAACAAGTATGTAAAAGTATCCAGCAATCATAATATGCAAAGAATGAGTGATGCCGGTATACCTCCCCCCAAGCTTAGACTTTTGGCCTAAGTGGAGATCAATCCCATGGTGCCCATGAAGTAGCACCTCCGTAGTATGACGAAGATGGATCCTGTTCCGGGTATGTGCTGGAAGAAGCACCAGGATACATGACGGTGTAGTCGTGGGAGGGCTCGGTGCAGAAGAAAAGGGTGAAGGCTCCCCATGCCAACATGTTGATGCGAAGAACTTGCTGCATCGGATGACAAGGGATCACCTTGTTGGGCCTTCTCCATATTGGGCCGAGCCGATCCAGGTATACCAATAATAGGTACCCGAAGGGTATACCCATGTCAGTAGCCCCCGAGTGTCTAGGGAAGTCGAAGACTTGCGTAGAGACTCCAAGCATAATCATCTCCAAAGGCGAGGTCCATGTCGAAGATCATGTGTAGCGTAGATGATGTCGACGATTCTCGAAGTTATTTTTCTATCGGGTGCGCGACAGCGCTCCCGATGGGAGTAGCCCCCAAGTCTATGGGTAAGTGCTTGCACTTAGGCATAGACTCAAGTTGTACTACTCGATGAAGAACTTAATTATATTTTTGGAGGACTTGATGAAATCCATGTGCTCCCGATGGGAGTAGGCTCCACTCGAGTCGTAGAAACGAGTTGAGTCTACAAACCTTGATTGTCATAGATGATGGCGAAGTTATTTTTCTATCGGGTGCGCGACCAGCGCTCCCGATGGGAGTAGCCCCCGAGGCTACAGCCAAGTGTTTGCACTTGGGTGTAGGCTCAACTTGCTTTTAATCGACACCACAATTTTTCCTCTTTCTTGTATCTTATCTGGAGGGTGAACAATACTCTCGATAAGAGTAGCCCCCGAGCCTATGGGCAGGTGCTTGCACCTAGGCATAGGCTCGAGTTGTACTACTCGATAAAGAACTTGGCGCAGCCCCTCTTTTTATCGACTCCAGGCCGTTGCTATTTTTATTTGACATCCATATCTATATTGTACAGGGATAATGGTAATTGGGGCTAGTTCATCTGACGGATCAGGTACTAGTTAACTGCTCTAGTGGCAATCCGCAAAAACCTACTTCAAGATCACGTCCCTGGACATGATCTCGGGATACTGGTGCTAACTCGAGAGGTGCCGCTTAAGGTCTTACCATCTGTCGAGCCCCAGTCATGTTTTATCGGGTCCACAGCGCGTCCGCTGGGATATTTCTTCACATCTGTTGATGTGGAAAAAAGTTGCAGAGCGCAGTCTTTGGCGATGCCACGCCACACAGGACGGACCCGGGGTCTTACCTTCGCAGAATTTTGCGGCATTCAGAGATTATTCGCGACTTTGGCGCTCTGAGAATATTTTGTCAAGTGCATTGTTCGGCTGATGCGATGACCCATTTTGCGGGTTCTTCTATTTTTCTCTCGGGCTTGATGAGACAGACGAATATATTGGTTCTTCTATATTGTCGGGTACGTCACCGATGCTCTTGCTCGGAACAATATGACCGAGTTAATGGACCCATTTTTTTTGGGTTCCTTTTTGCTGAAAATTTCGTCGAGTTCCTCCTTGAAGAAAATTTCTTCGGGTCCTCCTTGAGGACAATTCTTCGGGACCTCCTTGGAGATAATTTTTCGGGACCTCCTTGAAGATAATTTTTCGGGACCTCCTTGGAGATAATTCTTCGGGTCCTGTTCTTTCTTGAAGACAATTTCGTCGAGTTCTCCCTGTAGACAATTTCGTCGGGTTCTCTCTTATATACTTTGAAATTTGCTATCTCCTGCACAAATAAACAAACTTTTTCTATCTTTTCTTTGACTCTCTTTTTCGCATGCAGTGTCAGATGCTCAGATTCAATGATATGTAAAGTGAATTTATGCCGCACAGCCCCGAGTATCTTGTGCGGCAAAAGTAAATGATAATCAACTTTATGTAAATTAAAAGGAAACACTTAGCTTATTAGATATGATAGAGTCGATGCGCGATGAAGTCTTCGAATGCAGCGAAAAATTTGAGCCGAAGTAGAAACCACCGAATTGCGAAAGTGGATGCCACAAAATTGTTGATGAAGAGATAGCCGAAACCCCGAGCACTGCTGGGGTGATGTCATGATTGTTGCTTAGACGCTGTGTCACCGTTGTTACTCGGGGCGAAGTCATTGTCGAGCCCCCGAGTATTATCCGTGTCGCCGAAAGAAGGCCATTAAGGATGAAATACTGAAGATGAAGTCCGAGATGAAGTACTTGAGATGAATCCATATTAAAGATTACACCATCATATATTGAACATGAATCCGCCGATATCATAGAGGATGAATCCTTTGACCCGAAGAATCCAGTAATAAAAGATGAATCCGTTGATATCATAGAGGATGAATCCATTGAGCCGGAGAAAATAGTTCTAGTAATAACCATAGAAGATGAATCCATTGACCCGGAAACGCGTCGGGTAATATTGTATAAGTGAACCAATAATAACCCAAAGAAAACCAATCCAGTAATCCAGAGAGAATAAATCCACTGAGCCGAAGAAGATAAATCCACTAAGTCGAAGAAAATAATTCCACCGAGCCGAAGAAAATAATTTCACTGAGCCGGAGAAGATATATCCAGAGCCGGGGAAAAGAAATTCACCAATTAACCAAGTATATTTGTGGCAACGAAGTAATGACGCAGCCCCCAGTGTTTGGATGAATTTGTTGTAATAATGCAATGGCGCAGCCCCCTAGTATTTGGGTGTAGCGAAAGTAAATAATAACTGACTCTTGGAGAGGAACACTTAGCTTTTTTTTATCGGCTACGACGAAGTTGGCGTGAAAACAGGCCATGCGACAGACACGGTTGATGTAGTCGTTTCGCGCCTGGCTGAAAGTGGTCGATGAAGAGAACGCAGTTGATATGGCGGACCCACGACGGGTGAGCCCCCGAGCGTGACGACTGTACGCGGCAAAGTAGTCGAAGCTTTATTCCGATCTGTAGTTGTATTGGATTGCGAAGATCTGCGCACAAGTAATGACACAAGACGGAAAAATATTCGATCGAATTAATCTACGAAGAATAATCAATTAGAAAAATAGCACCCGACGATTCCTATATCGGAGGAAGTCGTGTTGAAGAAGATGAATTTTCAGTGTCGCAAGCCTCGATAATTCTTGGCTTGTTTTGTCCAGCATCGAAATTTTCCGGGTGATGTATACGTGCAAAAAGACATACGATAGGTAGTAAAGTAATATTTAACCAATGAGATAATCAAAGAAGAGAAAGAAAAATCACACGTGAACGTGTGGTGTGCTATCTTTGCGGGAGACAAGGTCTGCCACGAAGTGATCAGCCTGGCTGATCGTTTTTTTACTTGGTAGTTGATGATGCATCCGTGTGCGCACATCGGCCATGATGAGAAACGTTGGCGGCGGCATCGTACTTCGTGAATAAGCTGGTGAAACGATCCGCCTGACTTCCGTCTAGATCCGAATCTTGTTCAACTCGGCGAACGAACCCGTGAAAAAAAATCCTGCCGGCCGGCCGATGAAGTAGTCGAAAATTTCTATCTGGGTGCGATCTGAACGTTGTTGATGATGATGGATCCCGCCCGGATAACGAAATCCAGTCGTCGCGATTCCCACAGACGGCGCCAATTGACAAGGGATCACCTCGGCAATGCCTACATATTGTAGACTTGGGTTTCGGGAGAGAGCGACGATGGAGATTCTGGGAGCGAGATTAGGCACACGATGATCCCAGCTTCGGGTCCCCTCGGTGGAGGATCCCTACGTACTGCTAGCAATCTACTATATGATCATATGGGTGTTTACAGGGTGTCGCCGTAGGCGGAGCTATGTTGTCTATCTATTGTCCCCTTATTTCGGGTGCCCTGGCTAGCTTTATATATGCAACCAGCATAGGGTTTTACAAGAGTCCTAGTCGACTACTTCTTCGGGTTGCCTTGTTGGGCCTTCTCCATATTGGGCCGAGCCGATCCAGGTATACCAATAATAGGTACCCGAAGGGTATACCCATGTCAGTAGCCCCCGAGTGTCTAGGGAAGTCGAAAACTTGCGTAGAGACTCCAAGCATAATCATCTCCAAAGGCGAGGTCCATGTCGAAGATCATGTGTAGCGTAGATGATGTCGACGATTCTCGAAGTTATTTTTCTATCGGGTGCACGACAGCGCTCCCGATGGGAGTAGCCCCCAAGTCTATGGGTAAGTGCTTGTACTTAGGCATAGACTCAAGTTGTACTACTCGATGAAGAACTTAACTATATTTTTGGAGGACTTGATGAAATCCATGTGCTCCCGATGGGAGTAGGCTCCACTCGAGTCGTAGAAACGAGTTGAGTCTACAAACCTTGATTGTCATAGATGATGGCGAAGTTATTTTTCTATCGGGTGCGCGACCAGCGCTCCCGATGGGAGTAGCCCCCGAGGCTACAGCCAAGTGTTTGCACTTGGTTGTAGGCTCAACTTGCTTTTAATCGACATCACAATTTTTCCTCTTTCTTGTATCTTATCTGGAGGGTGAACAATACTCTCGATAAGAGTAGCCCCCGAGCCTATGGGCAGGTGCTTGCTCCTAGGCATAGGCTCGAGTTGTACTACTCGATAAAGAACTTGGCGCAGCCCCTCTTTTTATCGACTCCAGGCCGTTGCTATTTTTATTTGACATCCATATCTATATTGTACAGGGATAATGGTAATTGGGGCTAGTTCATCTGACGGATCAGGTACTAGTTAACTGCTCTAGTGGCAATCCGCAAAAACCTACTTCAAGATCACATCCCTGGACATGATCTCGGGATACTGGTGCTAACTCGAGAGGTGCCGCTTAAGGTCTTACCATATGTCGAGCCCCAGTCATGTTTTATCGGGTCCACAGCGCGTCCGCTGGGATATTTGTTCACATCTGTTGATGTGGAAAAAAGTAGCAGAGCGTAGTCTTTGGCGATGCCACGCCACACAGGACGGACCCGGGGTCTTACCTTCGCAGAATTTTGCGGCATTCAGAGATTATTCGCGACTTTGGCGCTCTGAGAATATTTTGTCAAGTGCATTGTTCGGCTGATGCGATGACCCATTTTGCGGGTTCTTCTATTTTTCTCTCGGGCTTGATGAGACAGACGAATATATTGGTTCTTCTATATTGTCGGGTACGTCACCGATGCTCTTGCTCGGAACAATATGACCAAGTTAATGGACCCATTTTTTTTGGTTCCTTTTTGCTGAAAATTTCGTCGAGTTCCTCCTTGAAGAAAATTTCTTCGGGTCCTCCTTGAGGACAATTCTTCGGGACCTCCTTGGAGATAATTTTTCGGGACCTCCTTGAAGATAATTTTTCGGGACCTCCTTGGAGATAATTCTTCGGGTCCTGTTCTTTCTTGAAGACAATTTCGTCGAGTTCTCCCTGTAGACAATTTCGTCAGGTTCTCTCTTATATACTTTGAAATTTGCTATCTCCTGCACAAATAAACAAACTTTTTCTATCTTTTCCTTGACTCTCTTTTTCGCATGCAGTGTCAGATGCTCAGATTCAATGATATGTAAAGTGAATTTATGCCGCACAGCCCCGAGTGTCTTGTGCGGCAAAAGTAAATGATAATCAACTTTATGTAAATTAAAAGGAAACACTTAGCTTATTAGATATGACAGAGTCGATGCGCGATGAAGTCTTCGAATGCAGCGAAAAATTTGAGCCGAAGTAGAAACCACCGAATTGCGAAAGTGGATGCCACAAAATTGTTGATGAAGAGATAGCCGAAACCCCGAGCACTGCTGGGGTGATGTCATGATTGTTGCTTAGACGCTGTGTCACTGTTGTTACTCGGGGCGAAGTCGTTGTCGAGCCCCCGAGTATTATCCGTGTCGCCGAAAGAAGGCCATTAAGGATGAAATACTGAAGATGAAGTCCGAGATGAAGTACTTGAGATGAATCAATATTAAAGATTACACCATCATATATTGAAGATGAATCCGCCGATATCATAGAGGATGAATCCATTGACCCGAAGAATCCAGTAATAAAAGATGAATCCGTTGATATCATAGAGGATGAATCCATTGAGCCGGAGAAAATAGTTCTAGTAATAACCATAGAAGATGAATCCATTGACCCGGAAACGCGTCGGGTAATATTGTATAAGTGAACCAATAATAACCCAAAGAAAACCAATCCAGTAATCCAGAGAGAATAAATCCACTGAGCCGAAGAAGATAAATCCACTAAGTCGAAGAAAATAATTCCACTGAGCCGAAGAAAATAATTTCACTGAGCCGGAGAAGATATATCCAGAGCCGGAGAAAAGAAATTCACCAATTAACCAAGTATATTTGTGGCAACGAAGTAATGACGCAGCCCCCAGTGTTTGGATGAATTTGCTGTAATAATGCAATGGCGCAGCCCCCTGGTATTTGGGTGTAGCGAAAGTAAATAATAACTGACTCTTGGAGAGGAACACTTAGCTTTTTTCTTATCGGCTACGACGAAGTCGGCGTGAAAACAGGCCATGCGACAGACACGGTTGATGTAGTCGTTTCGCGCCTGGCTGAAAGTGGTCGATGAAGAGAACGCAGTTGATACGGCGGACCCACGACGGGTGAGCCCCCGAGCGTGACGACTGTACGCGGCAAAGTAGTCGAAGCTTTATTCCGATCTGTAGTTGTATTGGATTGCGAAGATCTGCGCACAAGTAATGACACAAGACGGAAAAATATTCGATCGAATTAATCTACGAAGAATAATCAATTAGAAAAATAGCACCCGACGATACCTATATCGGAGGAAGTCGTGTTGAAGAAGATGAATTTTCAGTGTCGCAAGCCTCGATAATTCTCGGCTTGTTTTGTCCAGCATCAAAATTTTCCGGGTGATGTATACGTGCAAAAAGACATACGATAGGTAGTAAAGTAATATTTAACCAATGAGATAATCAAAGAAGAGAAAGAAAAATCACACGTGAACGTGTGGTGTGCTATCTTTGCGGGAGACAAGGTCTGCCACGAAGTGATCAGCCTGGCTGATCGTTTTTTTACTTGGTAGTTGATGATGCATCCGTGCACGCACATCGGCCATGATGAGAAACGTTGGCGGCGGCAGCGTACTTCGTGAATAAGCTGGTGAAACGACCCGCCTGACTTTCGTCTAGATCCGAATCTTGTTCAACTCGGCGAACGAACCCGTGAAAAAAAATCCTGCCGGCCGGCCGATGAAGTAGTCGAAAATTTCTATCTGGGTGCGATCTGAACGTTGTTGATGATGATGGATCCCGCCCGGATAACGAAATCCAGTCGTCGCGATTCCCACAGACGGCGCCAATTGACAAGGGATCACCTCGGCAATGCCTACATATTGTAGACTTGGGTTTCGGGAGAGAGCGACGATGGAGATTCTGGGAGCGAGATTAGGCACACGATGATCCCAGCTTCGGGTCCCCTCGGTGGAGGATCCCTACGTGCTGCTAGCAATCTACTATATGATCATATGGGTGTTTACAGGGTGTCGTCGTAGGCGGAGCTATGTTGTCTATCTATTGTCCCCTTATTTCGGGTGCCCTGGCTAGCTTTATATATGCAACCAGCCTAGGGTTTTACAAGAGTCCTAGTCGACTACTTCTTCGGGTTGCCTTGTTGGGCCTTCTCCATATTAGGCCGAGCCGATCTAGGTATACCAATAATGGGTACCCGAAGGGTATACCCATGTCATCGGATGATAAGTCGAGGTGTTCCTCGGCCTCCTCTGTGTTGTCCCCTGCATGATAGCCATCTCCCTCTATGTATGCATTTAGTTCACCTTCCGTGACTGATCAATCCCTCCTGGAATCAAAGTTAAACAGAACAGGTGCAGGCAATCCTACTAGTTTTTCAGTTTTCTTAGTTGTTCTCCAAGTTTTCTTGTAAAATGTTATCTTGTAAGACAGGTTACTCAAATTAGACAAATCAGAAACAAATTCATGCTTAATCATGGAGACTATGTCAAGTTTCTCTATGGAGAGCTGAATATCAAGATGGTGAGGTTCTACACCATGCATAGCTAATAAACGAGAGGCGATGAGACCTCCACAAATTCCGCCCTTCTCATGGTTAGTAGCAAGTCTATAGGCTATCAAAACTCCCAAATTATAAGTCCTATCACCTTGTAATGCAGCAGCTAGAAAGGCTAAATCCTGGATAGATAACTTACTTGCATTCTTCCTAGCAAGAACGCACTTGGTGATGAAATAAGCAAAGTAGCGAATAGCTGGGAGTTGAATACTACTAATTTTACCACCATCCTCTGAGAAGCTTCTTCCATGACAAATCATCTTGTAGAGACTCAAGAGCTCCTGCGGCAGTCCCCTTATCTTCTCGCATGATCCCCATTGTGGCACTCTAATTGCTGCACAAAAATCATCAAATGGCAAGTTGACAATTTTATTATAAATTTTGTATCGAACCATGTGGTTAGATTGAGACCAATTGAATTCAAAATCCTGAACCACATACATGGTCAGTTTTGCATATTGGTATGGTTCACCAACAACAAAACTTTCCAACCCTGCATTAGAAATCAGTTTTTGAACATCTCGCAGGATTCCTGCACTCCTCATAAAATCAACGCACGGGTAGTAAGAGGGGTATACTCCCTCTTCGTGGTTAACTCTCATAACTTGTTGCACCTCCAATTCTTGTTGGTTTAGTTGATGAATATTCCACTCCATTTTCTGAAATTTTTCAACAAACATTATAAAATTTGATTTGGTGACATATAATTGAGGGAAACTACTATAGGAACTTGCTAGAGTACTAAACATGCATCAAAACTAATTCTTACAACTTAGAACAAGCATGCAAGCTCACTAAACATGTTACCTACAGCAGCAAAATATTCAAGATATACCCAACCAAACAAAATTCTACTTGGATAATCGGAGGAGTCACATACCGGAGAGCAAATGTGCCAAATTTCAGACAGAAATCTGGGCTGAGCAAAGAGATCGAGAAATCTTGAGCTCTTGAGCAGAAACACGAGTGAGAGAAAATGAGTACGAGTTTTTTCGGGAGAAAGAGTGCAATGAGTGGAAAAGATGATGAAGTGGGGCAAGGAGGGCCCCACACAACAGGGTGGCGCGCCCCCTTTGCTGGCCAAGCCGGCCTGTGGGGTGCCACCCTGGGGTGCCTCTTTGGTCATGCCCAGGTGTTCCCAGGAGCCTCTTCGAAAAATAAGACCAACGGTATAATTTTTGTGAATTTTTGAAAACTTTGAAAAACGCACATTTCTGGGTATTAAATTTATTATTACTGGGCAGAAAAAGATTTGCAAACCTCTAAACAACTAAAGCATCTTGCAAAATAAGTAGTGCTACAGCAAGTAAAACAAGTGGAGGAAGAAAGAAATGTTGTTTAGCTCTTCTATGCATATAAAATGTATTTGTTAACAAGGGTGATCAAGTCTTGCCACCAAATAAATTTTACATAACATAAAAAGAATTAAACCTCAAATCAATCATGTTACCTTGTATTGTATTGATACGGATCCAATCACAAGAGTTTGATATTTTTCTTTAGGCTCATATATTGGACAATCAATATCTCCCACTTTGATAGATCTCACATTAGAAATTGTATTAACTCCACATATTTTATCGATCTTCTTGGGAAAATAAACAATATGCTCCTTGTCATCGACATTGAAAGTAACTTTTCCTTTATTGCAATCAATAACAGCCCCTGCGGTGTTAAGAAAAGGTCTCCCAAGAATAATAGACATATTATCATATTCAGGCATTTCCAACACAACAAAATCAGTTAATATCAAGCAGTTCTGAGTAACTTGAACAGGAACATCCTCACATATACCAACAGGAATAGCAGTAGATTTATCAGCCATTTGCAAAGATATATCAGTCGGTATCAACTTATCTAAATAAAGTCTCTTATAAAGAGAAAAATGCATAACACTAACTCCTGCTCCCAAATCACATAGAGCAGTTCTAACATAATTATTCTTAATAGAACAAGGAATAGTCGGTATACCTGGGTCACCAAGCTTCTTTGGAACCTTGCCATTGAAAGAGTAATTAGCAAGCATAGTGGAAATCTCCTCATTAGGAATTTTCCTTTTGTTAGTGACAATATCTTTCATATACTTTGAATAAGGAGGCAATTTAATAGCATCAGTCAAAGGGATTTGCAGGAATAAAGGTTTCATCCAATCACAAAATTTATTATAGTGTTCTTCTTCCTTTGATTTTAGTTTCTTAGCAGGAAAAGGCATTTGCTTTTGAACCCAAGGTTCCCTTTCATTACCATGTTTCTTAGCAATGAAATCTTCTTTGGTATACTTTTTATTTTTAGCATGTTTCTCGGGTTCTTCTTCAACCTCTTCTTTATCAGAAGTATCATTCTTATCATTATCTTTATCATGTTCATTACCACTTTCAGTTTCAGCATCAGAAATAGAAATACTATTAGGATCATTAACAGACTCAGAGGATTCTACAACAGTTTTATGTTTCTTTTTCTTTTTCTTAGATGGAGCACTAGTTTCAGTTCGTTGAGAATCTTGTTCAACTCTCTTGGGATGCCCTTCAGGATATAGAGGATCCTGGGTAGAAACACCGCCTCTAGTTGTTACTTCATAAGCATGTTTTTCTTTAGAATTGTTTTTTAACAAGTCATTTTGCACTTTAGTGAGTTGATCAATTTGAGTTTGAACCATATGAAAGTGTTTAACAAGCATCTTAACATCATTGGAGGTTCTCTCCACAATACCATGCAATTCACTAATAGTTCGAGAATTTTCCATTAAATGATTCTCTACTCTCATATTAAAATTTTCTTGCTTAACAATATAATTATCAAACTCATCTAAGCATTGAGCAGGGGGTTTTGAATACGGAATACCTTCCCTAGTAAAGCGTTCAAGAGAGTGTACCTCAATCATGGATGAAGGGGGAGTTATCTTGCATAAATCGTCTATGGGAGGTAGATTCTTCACATCTTCGGATTTAATACCTTTCTCCTTAAGAGACTTCTTGGCTTCCCTCATATCTTCATCATTTAATTTAATTAAACCCCTCTTCTTCAATATAGGTGTCGGGGTTGGTTCAGGTGTAGACCAATCATCATGATTCCGGCCTATTCTAGCCAATAATTCTTCAACGTCGTCTGGAGTTCTTTTCCTGAAAACACAACCAGCACAACTATCCAGGTATGCCCTAGACTCAATGGTTAGTCCACTATAAAATATATCAAGTAAATCATGCTTTTCCAAATCATGTCAAGGCCGAGCTCTGATAAGAGAGCAAAATCTCGCCCAAGCCTCAGGCAATTTCTCTCCATCTTCCTGGTCAAAATTATAAATTCTCTGCAAAGCAATATGTTGAGCACTAGCAGGAAAGTATTTCCAAAAGAAAACATCAAGCAAATCTTTTGGACTATCAATAGAATCAGGAGGCAAACTATTATACCAAGTTTTAGCATCATCCTTTAATGAGAAAGGGAAAATTTTAGCAATGAAATAAGTACGCAACTTAACATCATCAGAAAACAAGCTACTCAGAGTAGATAGCTCAATCATCTGTTCTACAGTACTTTCTTTTTCAGTACCACAAAAAGGTGTTTTCTCAACAATAGATATATGAGATAGATCAAGAGAAAAATCATAATCCTTATCCTTAATATTTATAGGAGATGTGGCAAATTTAGGATCAGGAGACAGTTTATATCTAACAGTATGTTGTGCAAGAAACTTTTTAATTTTACTTGCATCAGTAGTAGCATTGCATTTAACAATAAGATCATCATCAAGTTCCACATAATCCTCATCAGGATCATCACTAGAGTATTCAACAGACTCAGGTGAATTAACAGGTGTAGCAGCATTTTCATTAGGAGTTTCAGCATTTTCAATTTGTCTAGACCTAGCAATTGTAGCATCTAGAAAAGATCCTAATGAACCATCATTATCAAGTACAGTAGAAGCATCATCAAAATTATAAGAGGAACTTTCAGATCTAGCAGAAGTACCAGCATGTGAAGCTTGTGGTGGTGAAACAAGTTTATCTATCACAGATGGTGAATCAAGAGCAGCAGAGGTATTCAGAGTTGTACCTTTTCTTGTAGTGGATGGTAATATGGCGACTTTAGTATCGCGAGGTTTACCCATGATGGAGAATTTGTAGCGAACAATATCAATCCAAGTGAACTTCCAAATAAAGCTATGCTCCCGGCAACGGCGCCAGAAAATAGTCTTGATAACCCACAAGTATAGGGGATCGCAACAGTCTTCGCGGGAAGTAAAACCCAATTTATTGATTCGACACAAGGGGAGACAAAGAATACTTGAAAGCCTTAACAGCGGAGTTGTCAATTCAGCTGCACCTGGAAACAGACTTGCTCGCAAGAGTTTATCAGTAGTAACAGTTTTATAGCAGTAGCAGTAGTGAAATAACAGCAGCAGAGTAACAAAGACAGCAGTTGTGATTATAGTAAACAGCGGGATTAAAATACTGTAGGCACATGGATGGATGAACGGGCGTTGCATGGATGAGAGAAACTCATGTAACAATCAAAACAGGGCATTTGCAGATAATAATAAAACGGTATCCAAGTACTAATCAATCAATAGGCATGTGTTCCATATATAGTCGTACGTGCTCGCAATGAGAAACTTGCACAACATCTTTTGTCCTACCAGCCGGTGGCAGCCGGGCCTCTAGGGAATCTACTGGAAATTAAGGTACTCCTTTTAATAGAGCACCGGAGCAAAGCATTAACACTCCGTGAACACATGTGATCCTCATATCACCACCTTCCCCTCCGGTTGTCCCAATTTCTGTCACTTTGGGGCCTCGGGTTCCGGACAACAATAAGTGTATACAACTTGCAGGTAAGATCATAAAACAATGCATATCATCATGAAACAATAACATGTTCAGATCTGAGATCATGGCACTCGGGCCCTAGTGACAAGCATTAAGCATAACAAGTTGCAACAATATCATAAAAGTACCAATTACGGACACTAGGCACTATGCCCTAACAATCTTATGCTATTACATGACCAATCTCATCCAATCCCTACCATCCCCTTCAGCCTACAGCGGGGGAATTACTCACACATGGATGGGGGAAACATGGCTGGTCGATGGAGAGGCGTCGGTGGTGATGATGGCGATGATCCCCTCCAATTCCCCGTCCCGGCGAGGTGCCAGAACGGAGTTTCTGGTCCCGAGATGGAGTTTCGCGACGGTGGCGACGTACTGGATGGTTTCTGGCGACTTCGACTTCCCGTCTCGCGTTTTTAGATCGAAACCCTTAAGTAGTCCAGAGAGGGGCGTCAGAGGCCATCCGAGGCGGCCACACAATAGGGCGGCGCGCCCCCCTCCTGGGCCGCGCCGGCCTGGTGTGTGGGGGCCTCGGGCCTCCACCTGGCTTGCCCTTCTGGCTCCGTAATTCTTCTGGAAAAATAAGACCTTCGACATAAATTCCGGGGATTTTCCTGAAAGTTGGATTTCTGCACAAAAACGAGACACCAGAGCAATTCTGCTGAAAACAGCGTTAGTCCGTGTTAGTTGTATCCAAAATACACAAATTAGAGGCAAAACAATAGCAAAAGTGTTCGGGAAAGTAGATACGTTTTGGACGTATCAAGCATCATTGATGCCATTGTTTGTAAGTTTATCGGCAGCAAATTATTTGAGTGATCAACTCGTGTTGTAGGTTTTGGTAAACCTGTTGTATGTGCAACTTTGCTTTCAACCGATGCATGTCTTGACAGCAGCTCCCGAATAGATCGGTGGCACTAGATCTGCCGATGACTCCGTCACTCTTTGATACTTCTGCAATGTAAAGTATCGAGCGTGGGTCATTTTCGTATGTGTTTCATGATCCTTGCTATCTGCGGCACTCTTTGAGGCATCTATAGCAAAGGAAAACAGTAAGGTTCCCGTTGCTTCATGATCCTTGCTATCTGCGGCACTCTTTGAGGCATCTATAGCAAAGGAAAAGAGTAAGGTCCCCGTTGTTTCATGATCCTTCCTATCTGCGGCACTCTTTGAGGCATCTATAGCAAAGAAAAAGAGTAAGGTCCCCGTTGTTCCATGATCCTTGCTATCTGCGGCACTCTTTGAGGCATCTATAGCAAAGGAAAAGAGTAAGGTCCCCGTTGATTTTGCATCACAGCACTCGTAATTTCAGAGGCTTTTTTAGAGTGCAATCTCTGGGCGTATTTTCCATTGAACCGATGTTCGTTGTAATATACGAACAAAGTTCTTGACGATGTAGTTCGGGTGTCCCGAATTACTGCAATTCTTCAAAACTTGAGTCTTCATATCTTCTTGAATTCCAGCGAACCAGTGCTCTCAACCAGCGATTTTCAAAGAGTCCCCAAGTAATTCCAGCACACCGGCGCTCCCGATGGGAGTAATAATTCCAGCACACCGGCGCTCCCGATAGGAGTAAGGAGTCTTCAAATCTTCTTGAATTCCAACGAACCAGCGCTCCTGATGAGAGTAACCGCAATAGTTCGAAGATATTCCAACAACCCCTGAGTAATTGCAACGCTCCCGAGAGTGCATCGGGAGAAGATATATCCAGAGCCGAAGAAGATAAGTCCATCGAGCTCGGCTGCAGCGAGGCCAATATGGAAGCAGGTCGCATTGCGAAAGCAGGCGAAGTAATCAATCGGAAATAGTTGAAGTAGCGGGCGTAGCCGAAATAGTTGCGCCACCAAAGATAGTCCATGCGACGGGCGCAGCCGAAATAATTGCGTCATCCAAAATAGTCCATGCGACGGGCGCGGCCGAAATAATTGCGCCATCCAAAGTAGTCCATGCGACGGGCGCAGACGAAATAATTCCGCGGCCATAGATAGTCCATGCGGCGGTCACAGTCGAAATAATTGTGCCACCAAAGAAACTCCATGCCGGCGGCTAGCTGACTTGGCCGATGAAGAGGACGCAGTTGATATGGTCGATCCGCGGCGGGCGAGCATCCGAATATATTAAATCTGTAATGTAGGGCCTGTGGCACGCAAGCCCCCGAGTACGGCAAGTGCGCGACAACGGGCGCAATCGTTCGAGCAGAGCAGTCGACGTATCCAATCCTCGAGAGGCGAGCTCCACCAATTGTCGTGTTGAAATATTATTCCAAATTGTTGGTGCAAGCCGGCGACTCGCTGGTGTACTGTTGATTCTTCGTATTTGCAGGAGATGGCTTGTACATGTTTCCACGCATATAGCATTCGATTGATCTGGCATAATTTTGTTTTTGCGTTTTGCAAGCAGCTCTCGATGGGACATAGTATCCCTGCAAACCTTTGTATGAAACAAAACGTGTCCGGTCACTTTTTACCATAAGACTCACAAGGCACAGCTGCCGACTACTTGGCGCGCACACAGAGCCGAGTACGAAATCTGGATGTATCCCGCATCCGGCCGGCAACCCATGCAGTATCGCCCAATGGAGACGTGCTGCCATGGCAGGCAATCAGCGGCCGCGCACGTGAACTATCTTCTATGCACTTATTTTTGGTTTTTCCTATATGTGGTCTCGAACATTGATGGCCCTCCGACGTACAATACTTCCGATCCCAATTGATTCAATCGATCTAGGCGAGGTAGTCTGATTAATTTTGGCAGTCGCCATAATTGATGAGGAGCTGATAGATTCAATGATAAGGACATCCCTACTACACCACTACCTCCGTCATTGACAAATGAAGATGAACCTGCTGTGAAGCTCAAGTCCAATGAAGTTTGGATTGGACCAATTACAAGAGCTCGTACGAAGCTACTTAAACAACAAGTGAACTTGTTTCTAAACGATAATTTGGTTGATGAGAACTTTATACTGCCTAAGTCCTATTACTTATGTATCATTAGGTATCAAGAAGAGACGAGCATCGCACGAGGAGAGAAGCAGCTGGACATGAAGACGGACGTCAAGATGGACGTGAAGCTGGACATGGAGCTGGACATGAAGATATCTCATGGACGCGCGAGGGAGGAGCGGGAGGCATGCGCGAGAGGAGAAGACGACGTCCAGGTCGGTCCAGCACCCGGTTAGACCGGTCTCCAGACCGGCCAGCCCGGTCCCTGCCCGGTTGACCGGGCGCCAACCGGATGGGATGCATCGTACCGGGCAAAAACCAGAAAGTTGCGAAGTTTCCGGTTGCCGCCCGGTTGACCGGACGCCAGACCGGCCGATCCGGTCCCTGGCCCGGTTGACCGGATTCCAGACCGGATTCGTCCGAGTCTGTCTCGACCAGATCTATTCTGGGTCGGTTATTCTTGTATCTTTTCGACCAGAAGTCATCCCGGACGCCTATATAAGTGCCCAGGACGCCCCCCTAGCTGCTTTAGACCACGTTTAAGATAAACCCTAGTTCTTAGTTGTTTGCTCTAGCAAAACTATTGAATCCCTACACCATATTGCTTGATATTGTGTAGATCCTGAAAAAGTCTTGTGTGATCTTCTGTTCCATTGGGAATTAGACGGTTGCAACTTACCGCTTCGTGGTCGGCGGCTACGTGCGCAAGTGTGTGGAGTTGCGAATATCTTGCAGGGTTGAGAGCTGTTGCATTGGCGACAGGGACCAATCGAGAGATCTCGTTGCGTCATACAAGTTATCATTCACTTCATCATCGTGTTCCTCCGCTGCCATCACCCCGTGATCATCATCACCACTGTTGCTTACTGAGAAGATCGGGCCACCCCATATCATCTTGGTATCAGTTTTCCAGTTTTCCTCGGTAAGCCATCCACAATCCACCCCATAGTTGAGTTGTGAGTGTTTGCTATCCAGAAAAAGCCATAAAAAGTTAGGGTTAGGGTTTGCCATAGCCTTAGATTGCACTAATTTCGAGTTTTAGTTGCTTTTCGTAGTTGTTTTTGCGTATCTTTTCTTTCCATCTAGTATTTTAGGGTTTGAGTTCCTCTATTATCTTGTGTTTACTTTGTCGTCTAGTGTCAGTTTTTGTTACTCCGAGTCCACATAGCGTACAGTGTGCTTGTTCCCAACCATAGACAGAGCCTATCGATATAAAGTGATTGGAACTTCCCCAGAAGAGACTAGTTTTACCACTCGACAGGCTGCTCGTTAGGTTATCGGTGCTTTGCATATTTCTGTTGGCCGTGTTATCAAGGAGTTGTGTCATATATCAAAAAATAACAAAAAAAAGAGAAAATTGAAAAGAAGCAAAAAGAGCTACATAGCTGCGTGTGTTATACAAAAGAAAAATCCAAAAAGAAAAGTGTTGTGCTAGTTGAATCAAGTGAAGGCCTAAGTTTACTTTACTGCACTTGTAGTTGAGCAATCTTGTGCCTGTCTCGTTGAGCTTTGCTAGCGTCTCTCTTGTGCATTGCAACCTTTCCCACATATAGTTGCATTGCCCCATTATATCGCCTTGTGTGAGTATCATTGGTTGTCTACGGTCAGCGCTAGAGCTTGTTATTGGTGCAAATAGGTAGCCTACCTATAGCCCCACATATACCCTGCTTTGTCGTGTGATTTGTTCTTATACCCTTGATATTCGCTTCACTACATCCGTGCACTAGTTGTTACTACAAGTGGTAAGCAACACTAATTTACTTTGGAACGGTAAGATTTCCTTTTCTTATCAGTTTTGAGTGAGTTGTGAGAGTACCACCATATATTTTTGATTTAGTGCACTAATCTACTAACGATGTCTGCTAGTGATCATAAACTTGTTAACCAGGAAAACAAGAGTGCTGCCGATATCATCACATGGAGGGAGTATGAGGCTCTTCGTAATGAGATGCGACGTGAATTCCGCGCTCATGACGATGTGCTTAATGGGAAGGTTGAAGAGATCTCCCAAAAGCTGGATGCTACTCATGTGACCGTCACTACAATGCAAGATCAAATGACGGATGTTCAACGCAGTCTTGCTGATTTGCGTTTGGCTGTTGAGAATTTGACCGCGCAACAACAACAAGAAGATGACGAAGATCCTGAGCTTCAAGATGACGCACACAATGCTCGTGGTGCGCCACGTGGTAATCGTGCTCGCGGTTGGGCTCCACTTGGCCGCAATGGTCGTGGACAAGATGAGGAAGATGGGTTGGGTAAGCCCAAGTTTTCTATACCCAAGTTTGAAGGAGGAGCTGATGTTGAAGAATACCTCACTTGGGAGCTCAAGATTGAGAAGTTGTGGAGCTTACATCCACATTATACTGAAGATCGGAAGATTAAACTTGCTTCTTCCGAATTTGATGGCTACGCTTTGCGTTGGTGGGATGCTTTTGTTCGTAACCGAGACGAGGATGGTGAGCAACCTATACGCACATGGCGTGCCATGAAGGAGGCGATGACTTCTTGAAGGAGATATGCCCTAGAGGCAATAATAAAGTGGTTATTATTTATATCTTTATGTTTATGATAAATGTTTATATATCATGCTATAATTGTATTAACCGAAACATTAGTACATGTGTGATATGTAGACAAACAAGAAGTCCCTAGTATGCCTCTTAAACTAGCTTGTTGATTAATGGATGATTAGTTTCATAATCATGAACATTGGATGTTATTAATAACAAGGTTATATCATTATATGAATGATGTAATGGACACACCCAATTAAGCGTAGCATAAGATCTCGTCATTAAGTTATTTGCTATAAGCTTTCGATACATAGTTACCTAGTCCTTATGACCATGAGATCATGTAAATCACTTATACCGGAAAGGTACTTTGATTACACCAAACACCACTGCGTAAATGGGTGGCTATAAAGGTGGGATTAAGTATCCGGAAATTATGAGTTGAGGCATATGGATCAACAGTGGGATTTGTCCATCCCGATGACGGATAGATATACTCTGGGCCCTCTCGGTGGAATGTCGTCTAATGTCTTGCAAGCATATGAATGAGTTCATAAGAGACCACATACCACGGCATTTAGTAAAGAGTACTTGTCAGGAGACGAGGTTGAACAAGGTATAGAGTGATACCGAAGATCAAACCTCGGACAAGTAAAATATCGCGTGACAAAGGGAATTGGTATCGTATGTGAATGGTTCATTCGATCACTAAAGTCATCGTTGAATATGTGGGAGCCATTATGGATCTCCAGATCCCGCTATTGGTTATTGGTCGGAGTGAGTACTCAACCATGTCCGCATAGTTCACGAACCGTAGGGTGACACACTTAAAGTTGGATGTTGAAATGGTAGAACTTGAATATGGAATGGAGTTCGAATATTTGTTCGGAGTCCCGGATGAGATCCCGGACATCACGAGGAGTTCCGAAATGGTCCGGAGAATAAGATTCATATATAGGAAGTCATATTCCAAGTTTGGAAATGATCCGGTGCATTTATGGCAGGTTCTAGAAGGTTCTAGAAAAGTCCGGAAGAAATCACCATGGAAAGTAGAGTCCCGGAGGGACTCCACCTTGCATGGCCAGCCAACCCTAAAGGGGAGGAGTCCAAGGTGGACTCCCCTAGGGTGGCCGGCCAACCCCCCTCATGGAAAGTTGGAATCCCACCCCAAGTGGGATTCCCACCTTGGGTAGGTTTTCCTACATATGGGAGGTTTCATTGTTGGGGTCTTATTCGAAGACTTGGATACCAACACTTGGGGATTTCCACCTATATAATGAGGAGGAGAGGGAGGGGGCTGGCTACACTTGGCCGCACCACCTAGGGCTGCCCTTGTCCGGCGCCCTAGCCTCCCCCTCTCTCCCCAAACCCTAGCGGTCTCTCTCCTCCACCACATCCCGCACGCTTAAGCGAAGCTCCGCCGGATTTCTCCACCACCACCGACACCACGCCGTCGTGCTGTCGGATTCAAGAGGAGCTACTACTTCCGCTGCCCGCTGGAACGGGGAGGTGGACGTCGTCTTCATCAACAACCGAACGTGTGACCAAGTACGGAGGTGCTGCCCGTTCGTGGCGCCGGAACCGATCGTGATCAAGATCTTCTACGCGCTTTTGCAAGCGGCAAGTGAACGTCTACCGCAGCAACAAGAGCCTCCTCTTGTAGGCTTTGGAATCTCTTCAAGGGTGAGACTCGATACCCCCTCGTTGCTACCGTCTTCTAGATTGCATCTTGGCTTGGATTGCGTGTTCGCGGTAGGAAATTTTTTTTGTTTTCTATGCAACGTTATCCTACAGTGGTATCAGAGCCATGTCTATGCATAGATGGTTGCACGAGTAGAACACAATGGTTTGTGGGCGTTGATGCTTATGTTGTTTTTAGTTTGAGTACTTTGCATCTTTGTGGCATAGTGGGATGAAGCGGCTCGGGCTAACTTTACATGACCGCGTTCATGAGATTTGCTCCACGCTCGACATGCAACTTGTATTGCATAAGTGGCTTTGCGGGTGTCTGTCTCTCCTACTATAGTGAAGATTCAATTTACTCTTCTATTGACAACACTAGTATCACCGTTGTGGTTCATGTTCGTAGGTAGATTAGATCTTACTCGAAAACCCTAAACCACGTAAAATATGCAAACCAAATTAGAGACGTCTAACTTGTTTTTGCAGGGTTTGGTGATGTGATATGGCCATAATGTGATGATGAATATGTATGAGATGATCATTATTGTATTGTGGCAACCGGCAGGAGCCTTATGGTTGTCTTTAAATTTCATGTTGAGTAGTATTTCAAAGTAGTTGTAATAGTTGCTACATGAGGTGAACAACCATGAAGACGGTGCCATGGACCTTGACGCTACGCCGACGATGATGGAGATCATGCCCGTTGATGATGGAGATCATGTCCGTGCTTTGGAGATAAAGATCGAAGGCGCAAAGACTAAAGGGCCATATCATATCACATATGAATTGCATGTGATGTTAATCCTTTATGCATCTTATTTTGCTTAGATCGCGACGGTAGCATTATAAGATGATCCCTCACATTAATATCAAGATAATAAAGTGTTCTCCCCTCGTATGCACCGTTGCACGAGTTAAATCGTTTGAAGCATCTCGTGATGATCGGATGTGATAGACTCAACGTTCACATACAACGGGTGTAAGCCATGTTGCACACGCGGAATACTTGGGTTTGCTTGACGAGCCTAGCATGTACAGACATGGCCTCGGGACAACGGAAACCGAAAGGTTGAACACGAGTCATATGGATGATATGATCAACATGTTGATGTTCACCATTGAAGCTACATCATCTCACGTGATGATCGGTTTTGGTGTAGTGGATTTGGATCGTGTACCACTTAACAACTATGAGGGATGTTGTATTAAGTGGGAGTTCATTAGTAATTAGATTAAAACATGAACTAATTATCTTAAACATAGTCTGAGTAGTATTTTGAATTAATTTTGTAGTATTGGCATCCGTTTTTTTTACCATGCGTTAGTCTTGTAATTGAGATAGAAATACTGTTAAAATCTGATAAGAAACTTTACGGATTGGTACCGTATTGTTAATGAATCAAGAATTGATTAAGTCCTATTGCAAACTTTTAGTAAACCTCACATTGTTCAAAGAGCTAAGGTTTCAATTAGTACCTAAAGTTATCTTGTCTCCGTCAAACTTGAAGTTCAAATTTGTTTGAAAAGTAAGGAGCTGAAAATTTAGTTTTCAGAAATAATCAAGGTATGAGATATATATGATATCTAAGACCTTATTGCAAGATAATAGAATATATTTTGGTGAGACTACATAAACTCATAAGTTTTATGGGAATGTATGAAGGTTGAAGACGCCAGGCGTCACAATCCTCCAACTATTGGGGCACTAACGATATTCGCATATCCATGAAGTTATCATCCTTAGTATGCACCGTTGCTAAGACTCGTCGTATCAAAGCATCACGTGATGATCGGGTGTGATAGATTCTACGTGTGCATACAACGGGTGCAAGCCAGATTTGCACATGCGAATACTAAGGTTAAACTTTATGAGCCTAGCATGTACAGACATGGTCTCAGAAAGTTGTCATGAATTGATGGATAAAATTATGAGTGAAATTGTTCATCATATTACAAAGTTACTAATAGAACACTTGTCATATGATGATCAACTTCAAAGTAAGAACCTCAAGGTTATTGGTATTAGACCAACAAACCTAGAAGTTATTGATGTTGAAGTGTTTTTCTGAATAATGAGGAAAGCTAAAAGAGAAACTACAAAAGATTTTTTGGCAAAAAGAAAAGAAAAGACTAGAAAGTCTAGCTCAGGTGTATATAAATGATATACATGTTATGGTTGTATTCCTAGTTAGGTCACACTATGAAATTCTTGGGTATTAGTACTATATTGGTTGGTATGAAGTGTCATACAAAACAACGCAATACAAGAATACAATGACCTAAGTGACTGACAAGGAATATGATAGAAATGCACGTCTGGAACAAAATAAAGTGTTATTATGTTCGTCGTTGGCATTCTATCTAGCCCTTAGAATTTATAATAAAGAACTTAATAATTGTTATTTTGCTCTGGTCAAATGAAAACTATGAGTTGTTCAAATTATGACATTACTCCATGTACGATGGATAAGTTATTATAAATCTTAATGGTGAAACACACATACATAACACTGACGCTAAAATGCCATAAGGCAAATGATTTGAATTCCACTTATTTGTGGAACCGCCATATTAAGTCATGTTAGAAAGGAACGCATGAAGGAACTCCATGCAAATGGATTTTTGGAGTCATTTGATTTTTGAATCATTTGGCATTTGCAAATCTTTTCTAAAGAGAATGATTAAAATACCGTTCATAGGCCAAGAGTTGAACGGGTAACAAACTTAGTGGAAAAATACATAATGATGTATATGGTTCACTGAGCATAGTTGTGTGCGGCAGATTCTTCTACTTCATGAAAACTTTCAACAATGAATTGAGTATATATATGTGGATATATTCGATAAGGAAGAAGTTTGAAACATTTGAATGGGTTCAAATAAATTTCAACATGAAGTGGAAATCATCGTAATAGAAAAGTCAAATATCTATGATTGGATCATGGTGAAAATATTTGAATTACGAGTTTTAGCGAACATCTAAGAGAGTCATGAAATTGTTCTACAACTCACATTTATTGGAGCATCATAATGATGATGTAGTATCCGAGAGATGTATCCAAGCCTTGTTGGATTGATGATGAGATAAAATATCATGACGCCATTATATTTTTTGTGGATTATGCTTTAGTGACTACCGCTTTTACACTGAATAGAGCATCATCATGATCCGTAGAAATGACACCATACGAGTTATGGCATGGGTATAAACCCTAATAGTCCTTTCTTTAAATTTTGGTCTAAAAGTTAACAACCAAAATCGGATGAATGTCTTTGTTGGTTATCCCAGAGAATTAATTGGGAATTCTTTCCACTATGGAGACAAAGACAAAAGTGTTTGTCAATGTTTCTTATTTCCAAGAAATTGTTTCTAGTAAAGTATTTGAGTGGGAGGACAATATAATTTGATAAAGTTTATGAACCTGAGCATAATGATCAGAGTAGCGCAGCATCGGAATTGGTTTCGGAAGCAGCCACGACGATCATGGCTCCCATGACTACGAAGTGTTTTAGCCATGGAGATCGAAGTACATATTGAACCTTGTAGGTATGGTTTACTTTGTGATCAAATAAATGATTTGTGGACAAAGGATTGATTTTGAAACAATGATAAACCAACTACAAACAAAGAAGTTATGATGGGCCCTGACTCCGTTAAAATGGCCATACGCCATGAAATCCATAATAGATGAATACTTTTTTGAAAGTAAATGGATCTATAGACTTGGATGAAATATCATTAAAGAAGCTCGACTTGTCGAAAAATTGTTTACAACAAAGTTCAAAGAGTTGACTACGATAAGATTAGATCTTCCGTAGCAATGCTTATAGTCTATGTGGATTATTCTAGTAATCACTACATATTTCTTTTATGAGATATGATAGTAGGATGGCAAAATACACTACTTAACAGAAGTATGTATACAAGATACAACCAATTGTTTTGCTAGTCCGTAGAATACTAGATAGGTATACGAACTTCAATTGGATGAAGTGAGTATTACAGAGTTGGAATCTTCACCAGATGAAATAGTCAAAGAGTTTTTGATTTCATCAGAGACGATGAAGAGGCTTGTGTTTGCAAGAAATTAAGTGGGAGCGCTGAGATATATTTATAATACTTATGTAGATGACATATAGTTGGTTATAAATGATGTAATTATATACTTGATTAAAAGGTTTTCATTGAGAAATTAACTTCAATGAAAAGATAATGACTGAAACAAATTTAGTGTCAAGATCTATGAAGATAGATTGAAACACAAAATAAGTTTAAGTCAAAGTACATAGAATGGATATTGAAATAGTTCAATATAGAAATATTAAGAAGATGTTCTTGTCATGTAAAGTTTTAACAAGACTTGAGTGTATCTGACACTCAAAGAGTAAAAACACATGAGTGATTATAGATCACGAATAATATGTACACAATCAGATATCATGTGCTATAAAGTGTTATGAGCATTTACCAGAATGATTCATATGATGATCATTGGACGACAGTAAGAATATCCTTGAGTACTTTAGAAAAACTAAGGATATATATATATATATATTTTTTTGTATGAAGAAATGACAAACAAATCGCTGTAAGGTGTTACACCGATATTGGTTTTGTCACATATAAAATATAATTTCAATCTCAAATTAGACTAAGTGTTGTTTAAAAGGTAGCACAATGAGCTAGAAGTTGTCTATGCTAGATTTAGAAGAGTTCTAAATATTGTGACGGATTCTACAAAAAGAAGGCAGAGTATGTCATTGTTTTGACAATGACAAAGGATGTTAAGTCAAGAGGTTCTTTGAGAACTTGGTGTAGTTCCGACAGTGTCAGAACTTTGAAGCTATATTGTGTGTGACAATATAAGTGACATATTTCAGACAGCGGAATTAAGGTTCCACCAGAAGATCAAACATATTTAATGCCAACTCATTTGGAAATGAGTGTTGCGTTGAGACGCAAATGAATTACAAAATACATACGTTTCTGAGCATGTCAGATCCGATGACTAAAAACCTCTCCCGTGAGCAATACATGATAAAGCACCAGAAGGCCAAGGTGTTATATCTTTACAAATGTAAACTAGATTATTGACTCTAGTGCAAGTGGGAGACTGAAGGAGATATGCCCTAGAGGCAATAATAAAGTGGTTATTATTTATATCTTTATGTTTATGATAAATGTTTATATATCATGCTATAATTGTATTAACCGAAACATTAGTACATGTGTGATATGTAGACAAACAAGAAGTCCCTAGTATGCCTCTTAAACTAGCTTGTTGATTAATGGATGATTAGTTTCATAATCATGAACATTGGATGTTATTAATAACAAGGTTATATCATTATATGAATGATGTAATGGACACACCCAATTAAGCGTAGCATAAGATCTCGTCATTAAGTTATTTGCTATAAGCTTTCGATACATAGTTACCTAGTCCTTATGACCATGAGATCATGTAAATCACTTATACCGGAAAGGTACTTTGATTACACCAAACACCACTGCGTAAATGGGTGGCTATAAAGGTGGGATTAAGTATCCGGAAAGTATGAGTTGAGGCATATGGATCAACAGTGGGATTTGTCCATCCCGATGACGGATAGATATACTCTGGGCCCTCTCGGTGGAATGTCGTCTAATGTCTTGCAAGCATATGAATGAGTTCATAAGAGACCACATACCACGGTACGAGTAAAGAGTACTTGTCTGGAGACGAGGTTGAACAAGGTATAGAGTGATACCGAAGATCAAACCTCGGACAAGTAAAATATCGCGTGACAAAGGGAATTGGTATCGTATGTGAATGGTTCATTCGATCACTAAAGTCATCGTTGAATATGTGGGAGCCATTATGGATCTCCAGATCCCGCTATTGGTTATTGGTCGGAGTGAGTACTCAACCATGTCCGCATAGTTCACGAACCGTAGGGTGACACACTTAAAGTTGGATATTGAAATGGTAGAACTTGAATATGGAATGGAGTTCGAATATTTGTTCGGAGTCCCGGATGAGATCCCGGACATCACGAGGAGTTCCGAAATGGTCCGGAGAATAAGATTCATATATAGGAAGTCATATTCCAAGTTTGGAAATGATCCGGTGCATTTATGGCAGGTTCTAGAAGGTTCTAGAAAAGTCCGGAAGAAATCACCATGGAAAGTAGAGTCCCGGAGGGACTCCACCTTGCATGGCCAGCCAACCCTAAAGGGGAGGAGTCCAAGGTGGACTCCCCTAGGGTGGCCGGCCAACCCCCCTCATGGAAAGGGGGAATCCCACCCCAAGTGGGATTCCCACCTTGGGTAGGTTTTCCTACATATGGGAGGTTTCATTGTTGGGGTCTTATTCGAAGACTTGGATACCAACACTTGGGGATTTCCACCTATATAATGAGGAGGAGAGGGAGGGGGCTGGCTACACTTGGCCGCACCACCTAGGGCTGCCCTTGGCCGGCGCCCTAGCCTCCCCCTCTCTCCCCAAACCCTAGCGGTCTCTCTCCTCCACCACATCCCGCACGCTTAAGCGAAGCTCCGCCGGATTTCTCCACCACCACCGACACCACGCCGTCGTGCTGTCGGATTCAAGAGGAGCTACTACTTCCGCTGCCCGCTGGAACGGGGAGGTGGACGTCGTCTTCATCAACAACCGAACGTGTGACCAAGTACGGAGGTGCTGCCCGTTCGTGGCGCCGGAACCGATCGTGATCAAGATCTTCTACGCGCTTTTGCAAGCGGCAAGTGAACGTCTACCGCAGCAACAAGAGCCTCCTCTTGTAGGCTTTGGAATCTCTTCAAGGGTGAGACTCGATACCCCCTCGTTGCTACCGTCTTCTAGATTGCATCTTGGCTTGGATTGCGTGTTCGCGGTAGGAAATTTTTTTTGTTTTCTATGCAACGTTATCCTACACTTCTCGCTTTGTGCCTTCAAATTACTTGCGGAATATATATGATAAGCTGACTCTATTGAGACAAGGTGTGAAGACTGTGGACGAATACTACATGGAGATGGAGATGCTTATGCAGCGTGGCCGTGTCCGTGAGTCTCTCGAGATGACAATGCAGCGTTTTCTCAACGGTTTGAAGTATGATATCAAAGGCATTGTTCGTCACTACAGCTACACCAATATGAATCAATTGTTACATCATGCAAGAGAAGCTGAATCACAGTTGGCTGATGAAGCAAAGATCAAAGGTCGAGCTACAGGAGCTGGGCGTTTCACACCCCGCGCGGCACCATCTTCGGCGCCGGCGCCTTCGATGCGCTCCGCACCTTACTCTACTCCGCCTAGTAAGCCGGTCTCCAATGTGTCTAACACAAAGAAGTCCGAATCTGCTGCAAGTACGAGTGGCTCTAATGTGTCTACTGCGCGTAACCGTGATATGGTTTGTCATACATGTGGTGGCAAGGGTCACTTCAAGAGAGATTGTCCTAACCGCAAAGTCATGATTATCAATGAGGACAACGAATACGAGACTGGAGATGATGTTGATCCTAATGCTCCAGAAGATGATGACTATGACACTGATGGTGAAGATGCATATCCGTCTGATGCTCGCACTATTGTTGTGTCGCAGCGTGCTCTTAATGTGTTGCCTGGTGCATCTACTCAGCGCTGCAATTTGTTCCAAACAAAGGCTTTAGTTGGTCCTGACAAGGCTTGCAAGGTCATTATTGATGGCGGGAGTTGCCGCAATTCAGCAAGCAAGGAGTTGTGTACCAAACTGAAGTTGAAGTATCTACCGCACCCGCATCCATACTATATTCAGTGGTTGAGCGACAATGGTGAGATGAAGGTAAACCACATGGTGCGTGTTGAGTTTGCTATTGGACCGTATAAGGATTGCATTGATTTTGATGTCGTTCCTATGACGGTGTGTCACCTACTATTGGGACGGCCTTGGCTCTATGACCGTTCTGTGCAGCACAATGGCCGTGCTAATACATATCACTTGGAGTTCAAGGGCAAGAAAATTAATTTACAGCCTATGACACCACAGCAAATTGTCAATGAGTCTCGTCAGAAAGTTGAAGTCAACTTGGAGGATGCTTCTTTCGATAGGCGAGAGCATTGTAATGTTGTGAGTGATATAACAAAAAGTGAGAGAGTGAATTCCTTAGTCTCATTAGCCACCAAAGAAGACATGAGATAATTTAGTGAGGATCCTATAGCCATGCCTCTTGTCCTCTTGTACAGGGGTACGGTTTTGGTTTCTAATGACATGACCCCTCTTCCTCTTGGTGTTTCTAATGTTTTGCAGGAATTTGGCGACGTGTTTCCGGACGAGGTACCCGCAGGACTTCCACCGTTGCGAGGTATTGAGCATCAAATCGATTTGATTCCCGGAGGTTCGCTACCCAATCGGATGCCATATAGAACGAATCCCGAAGAGACGAAGGAGATACAAAAGCAAGTACAAGCGCTACTTGACAAAGGTTATATCCGCATAAGCCTTAGTCCTTGTGCTGTTCCTGTTATTCTTGTTCCTAAGAAAGATGGTACATGGCGTATGTGCGTAGATTGTAGAGCGATAAACAACATTACTATTCGATATCGTCATCCTATTCCCCGTTTAGAGGATATGCTAGATGAATTGAGTGGTGCTGCTGTTTTCACTAAAATTGATTTGCGTAGTGGTTATCATCAAATTAGGATGAAAGAAGGGGATGAGTGGAAAACCGCCTTTAAAACAAAATTTGGTTTATATGAGTGGTTAGTAATGCATTTTGGTTTAACTAATGCACCTAGCACTTTTATGAGACTGATGAACCATGTTTTGCGTGATTTTATTGGCAAGTTTGTGGTTGTGTATTTTGATGACATATTAATCTACAGCCGCAATGAATCTGATCATATTATACATATTCGACATGTTTTGCAAGTGTTGCGTGATAGTAAACTCTATGGTAATCTTGAGAAGTGTACATTTTGCAAAGATAAGGTCATATTTCTGGGTTATGTTGTCTCTAAGCATGGAGTAGAAGTAGATGTGTCTAAAATTGAAGCTATTCAAAATTGGCCTACTCCTATGAATGTGAGTCAAGTTAGAAGTTTTCATGGTCTAGCTGGGTTCTATCGCCGTTTTGTGCCCAATTTTTCTACTATTGCTGAACCTTTGAATGAATTGACTAAAAAGGGTGTTGTCTTTGAGTGGGGCGTTGCCCAAGATCATGCTTTTGATGAACTGAAACGATTGTTAACTTCTGCACCGTTGCTTGCACTTCCTGATTTCAATAAACAATTTGAGATTGAATGTGATGCTAGTGGTATTGGAATTGGTGGTGTGTTGATGCAAGAGGGTCGCCCAATTGCATATTTTTCTGAGAAACTTTCTGGTGCTAAGTTGAACTATCCAATCTATGATAAAGAATTGTATGCTTTAATTAGAGTTCTTGAGGTTTGGCAACATTATTTGTGGCCAAAAGAATTTATCATACATTCTGATCACGAAGCTTTGAAATACCTGAAAGCCCAATCTACTTTGCATAGGCATCTTGCTAAGTGGGTTGAGTTCATTGAGTCTTTTCCATACATTATTAAGCATAAGAAAGGAAAAGATAATATTGTTGCTGATGCTCTATCTAGGAAGAATATGCTATTAACTCAACTTGATGTTAAAATTCCTGGATTAGAGGTGCTATGTGATTTGTATGCTACGGATCATAATTTTGCTGAACCATATTGATACGTCTCCGACGTATCGATAATTTCTTATGTTCCATGCCACATTATTGATGTTATCTACATGTTTTATGCACACTTTATGTCATATTCGTGCATTTTCTGGAACTAACCTATTAACAAGATGCCGAAGTGCCAGTTGTTGTTTTCTGCTGTTTTTGGTTTCAGAAATCCTAGTAACGAAATATTCTCGGAATTGGACGAAATCAACGCCCAGGGTCCTATTTTGCCACGAAGCTTCCAGAAGTCCGAAGACAAAACGAAGTGGGGCCACGGGGTGCCCAAACCCTAGGGCGGCGCGGCCCCCCCTTGGCCGGGCCGGCCTGTGGTGTGGGGCCCTCGTGCCCCCTCCTGACTTGCCCTTCCGCCTACTTAAAGCCTCCGTGACGAAACCCCCAGTACCGAGAGCCACGATACGGAAAACCTTCCAGAGACGCCGCCGCCGATCCCATCTCGGGGGATCCAGGAGATCGCCTCCGGCACCCTGCCGGAGAGGGGAATCATCTCCCGGAGGACTCTACGCCGCCATGGTCGCCTCCGGAGTGATGTGTGAGTAGTCTACCCCTGGACTATGGGTCCATAGCAGTAGCTAGATGGTTGTCTTCTCCCCATTGTGCTATCATTGTCGGATCTTGTGAGCTGCCTAACATGATCAAGATCATCTATCTGTAATTCTATATGTTGCGTTTGTTGGGATCCGATGAATAGAGAATACTTGTTATGTTGATTATCAAAGTTATATCTATGTGTTGTTTATGATCTTGCATGCTCTCCGTTACTAGTAGATGCTCTGGCCAAGTAGATGCTTGTAACTCCAAGAGGGAGTATTTATGCTCGATAGTGGGTTCATGCCTGCATTGACACCGGGACCGATGACGAAAGTTCTAAGGTTGTGTTGTCTTTGTTGCCACTAGGGATAAAACATTGATGCTATGTCTAAGGATGTAGTTGTTGATTACATTACGCACCATACTTAATGCAATTGTCTGTTGCTTTGCAACTTAATACTGGAGGGGGTTCGGATGATAACCTCAAGGTGGACTTTTTAGGCATAGATGCAGTTGGATGGCGGTCTATGTACTTTGTCGTAATGCCCAATTAAATCTCACTATACTCATCATGATATGTATGTGCATGGTCATGCTCTCTTTATTTGTCAATTGCCCAACTGTAATTTGTTCACCCAACATGTTGTTTATCTTATGGGAGAGACACCTCTAGTGAACTGTGGACCCCGGTCCAATTCTCTTTACTGAAATACAATCTACTGCAATACTTGTTCTACTATTTTCTGCAAACAATCATCTTCCACACAATACGGTTAATCCTTTGTTACAGCAAGCCGGTGAGATTGACAACCTCACTGTTTCGTTGGGGCAAAGTACTTTGGTTGTGTTGTGCAGGTTCCACGTTGGCGCCGGAATCCCTGGTGTTGCGCCGCACTACATCCCGCCGCCATCAACCTTCAACGTGCTTCTTGGTGTTCTTGTTTCGAGCTAACAAACTATGTGTTCCAGAATCGTCTGTGCGTTTGCTCTTATTGCAGGAATCACATGCTGGAGGTTTGATGGGTCATTTTGGGCATGAGAAGACGCTACTCATGCTCGCTGATCATTTTTATTGGCCAAAGATGAGGCGGGATGTGGACAGGTATGTGAAGAGGTGCATTACTTGCAACAAGTCCAAGTCCAAGCTGAAGCCTCACGGTTTGTATACTCCGTTACCGGCACCTACTACACCTTGGGAAGATATTAGTATGGATTTTGTGTTGGGTTTGCCGCGTACTAAAAGAGGCCATGATTCTATATTTGTGGTAGTGGACAGATTTTCTAAAATGTCACACTTTATTGCCTGCCACAAAAGCGACGATGCGTCGCATATTGCTAACCTGTTTTTCAGGGAGATTGTTCGACTACATGGAGTCCCGAAGACTATTGTTTCTGATCGTGATGTGAAGTTCATGAGCTACTTCTGGAAGACGCTTTGGGGAAAGCTGGGGACAAAGCTACTGTTCAGTACTACTTGTCATCCCCAAACTGATGGTCAAACTGAGGTGGTGAATCGAACCTTGTCACAACTACTGAGATCCATGATCAAGAAGAACCTGAAGGAGTGGGAAGAGTATTTGCCGCATGTAGAGTTTGCTTACAACAGGGTGGTACATTCTACTACGGAGCTATGTCCTTTTGAGGTGGCGTATGGTTTCAAACCCATTACTCCACTTGACTTATCGCCCATACATGAGAGAGTTAATATGGAGGCATCCAAGAGGGCAGATTTTGTGCGTAAGATCCATGTGAAGACAAAAGAGTTGATAGAGAAGAAATGCAAGAGCAATGCTGCAAGGATGAACAAGAAGCGCAAAGAGATGTTGTTCAAGCCTGGTGATATGGTCTGGGTACATTTTCGCAAGGATAGGTTCCCGAAGCTGCGGAAGTCTAAGTTGAAGCCTCGTGGTGCTGGTCCTTACAAAGTGCTTGCCAAGATCAATGATAATGCATACTCGATAGATCTTCCAGTTGATGAGTTTGGTGTCAGTAATTCTTTCAATGTTGCTGATTTGACACCATATGACGGAGAAGGCCTTGGAGCGTCGAGGTCGACGCCTTTTGAAGGGGGGGAGATGATGAGGACATCCCTACTACACCACTACCTCCGTCATTGACAAATGAAAATGAACCTACTGTGAAGCTCAAGTCCAATGAAGTTCGGATTGGACCAATTACAAGAGCTCGTGCGAAGCTACTTAAACAACAGGTGAACTTGTTTCTAAACGATACTTTGGTTGATGAGAACTTTATACTGCCTAAGTCCTATTACTTATGTATCATCGGGTATCAAGAAGATACGAGCATCGCACGAGGAGAGAAGCAGCTGGACATGAAGACGGACGTCAAGATGGACGTGAAGCTGGACATGGAGCTGGACATGAAGATATCTCATGGACGCGCGAGGGAGGAGCAGGAGGCATGCGCGAGAGGAGAAGACGACGTCCAGGCCGGTCCAGCACCCGGTTAGACCGGCCTCCAGACCGGCCAGCCCGGTCCCTGGCCCGGTTGACCGGGCGCCAACCGGATGGGATGCATCGTACCGGGCAAAAACCGGAAAGTTGCGAAGTTTCCGGTTGCCGCCCGGTTGACCGGACGCCAGACCGGCCGATCCGGTCCCTGGCCCGGTTGACCGGATTCCAGACCGGATTCGTCTGAGTCTGTCTCGACCAGATCTATTCTGGGTCGGTTATTCTTGTATCTTTTTGACCAGAAGTCGTCCCGGACGCCTATATAAGTGCCCAGGATGCCCCCCTAGCTGCTTTAGACCACGTTTAAGATAAACCCTAGTTCTTAGTTTTTTGCTCTAGCAAAACTATTGAATCCCTACACCATATTGCTTGATATTGTGTAGATCCTAAAAAAGTCTTGTGTGATCTTCTGTTCCATTGGGAATTAGACGGTTGCAACTTACCGCTTCGTGGTCGGCGGCTACGTGCGCAAGTGTGTGGAGTTGCGAATATCTTGCAGGGTTGAGAGCTGTTGCATTGGCGACAGGGACCAATCGAGAGATCTCATTGCGTCATACAAGTTATCATCCACTTCGTCATCGTGTTCCTCCGCTGCCATCACCCCGTGATCATCATCACCACTGTTGCTTACTGAGAAGATCGGGCCACCCCATATCATTCAATCAATAGTCCCTCAGGTAACCTGTGTAGAGTCTCGACCGGCAGTGACACAGAGCGCAACGATTTCGCCGACTCAGCGAAGATCCTTGTGGTGATGATGAGCCTGCAACATGCTGACGCGTATGATCCGATCAGTAACGATCTTTGTCATCGATGTTGATGATGATGAATCCCGCCCGGATGACAAAATCCAATCGTCGCGATCCCCACAGACGGCGCCAATTGACGAGGCGGTTCCTCGGCAATGCCCACAATGAGGGGCTTGAGTTATAGAGAAAGGCGACGACGGAAGTTCCGGGAGCGAGGCGGTACACGACGTACCCAGGTTCACATCCCCACGATGGAGGATCGCTACGTCCTGCTAGCAATCCACTATATGAATATATGTGTACAGGGGGGCGCCATAGGCGGAGTTGTTGGATCTAGTCTAGTTCTAGGCATGTCGCCTCTATGTTTTATGTTTTTGAATATGGGTGTCTAAGGGGTGCCCCTGCCTGGCTTTAAATATCAGCCAAGCTAGGGTTTACAAGAGTCCTAGTAGGATTCGTATTGGAGTCTTCTTTCCTTGTAGTCCAAGTTGAGGCGCGTGCAGGTCCAGCTTGTTGAGTCCTTGTGCTGGTCCAGCTTCATAGTTTGCACCGGGTATGGCAATGTCGAGTACCCGAAGGGTTATGCCCACGTCAGCAGGTGCAGGTGAACGTCTCTCGAGGAAGAGTAACCCTTCTGATTCTTACAGGCAACACATGGATAGATAACAAAACCCCCCTGCTTGTTCGCATTAGCCACTACGAGGAAATCTTGCAAACCCGTAATGAACTCGCCAGAGAGTCGGTTACCGTACATCCATTGCCGATTCATTTGCATTATTATTATATAAAGTATAAAATTAACCATCATGCATTTGTTAAACTAACTAGCTAGAAATAATAGAAATTAAACAATGAACTACACACATGCATATTTTATCAATGACACATGAAAGGTTCAAGTTGCTAACCGCGATCGAGGAGGAAAAATAAATGACAAAGCTCAAGTGTGGCTCGGACACTTCATATCACGTTTGTTTCATGCTCTCAGGCATTTCATCGAACACCTTGTGTGGCATAAGAGGAACCAAAAGCAAACCCACACCCGCTTGTGAAGATTGTGAAGAGAAGTGGCACCAAATGGCTAAGTGAGTGTGCTGAACCGCATATATAGGGGTGGGCCTTTAGTCCCGGTTGGCCTGCCCAACCGCGACTAAAGCCCCTCCCGTCCCCCAGCTGTCGACCGAGCCCGCTGGGCCCAAACCTTTGGTCGCGGGTCGCCTCCCGAACCGCGACTAAAGACCCCTTTAGTCGCGATTCAAATATTTTGGGGACTAATGGGGGTGGACGGAAGCCTCTTTTTCTACTAGTGGCGTGCTTGCAGAGACCATGAGATGATGTGGCTGATGTTAGAAAATGACAATTTGGTCAACTGAAATTCTCCAGATTAATTTGTAGTATGCTTTTCAGTTTCAAAATACATTCAATCAGTTGGAACATAGTTTAGGATTTAAATCACGCAACTCCAACTATAAGCTTAGACTTTAGAAGCCAAAAGAACTGGACCGTTGTTTTTGCAAAGCTTATTTTTACCGTAGTTTTTCTGAGGCAGCTGACCTTAAGCTTTTCTGTACAAGCTCCAGCCAAAAAAAAACTGGCCCTAATGGGTTCTGTTCCATGGGTCTATATATATACCCAAAAATCCTCAGTATTACAGATTCATTCTCAATCTTTAGTTCCTACCAATGTGAAACGCAGCACGAAAAACATGTTATACCCCAATAAAAAAGACTGTCATTTGGAAGCCACATTACCTGGTAACATGTATGAAACGAGGAACCCTAGCTATCATATGTCCTCTCATATGTCCACCCAACTGCTGCCGAAGGGAGTCGACGGGTAATTAATGACCGCTCGCCGGATGGTGGTGGTGGGCTCTCGTACCCACCCGATGATGTTACCTTTGGCCTAGTGTGGCATGTGGCCCTAGAGGGCGTCCTCCTCGGCGAAGTTCAGATAACAGTGTCATGGCTGCGAGGGCAGCACGAAGGCAGCTTGTGGATCTAGGCGGCGGGGTAAAGATGATCAAAGGCCAAGCTCTTATTATCTCCCATCAACAAGCTCATATGGGCACATGTTTTGGTCGTGTGTCATTGATAAGGTCACAAGTGTGCATGCTAACACTGGTCGGAATGCTAAACGTTCGGACTAAAGACGTTCTGATAAGTAATGTTTCTTGGTTCTTGTGCACAATACATGCATATTCGTTGCCGAGTGGTCTGGGACCCAACACATACAGGAGCATTTTTAGAGGGTCCAATTTTTTTGAATATTATCTAACTTAAATGGCGTGACCTAGCTGTTTTGGGGCCAAAAACGACTAACTCATTTCAGTCCAGCCAACCCACCAGTCTTTATAGTGCCCCAAATAAGAGCAGTCGCGTCCCCCAAACCGTCCCCCAAACCGCGCCGGATCGAGCGTTTGGGGGACATGTTTTGTTCGTACCGCGTTTAGGGGACGTTGCTCCCCAGCCGCGTCCCCCAATCGCCGCCCCCAAATGAATATTTGTGCACGAAAATAAAAGTTTTCATTCAATTTTGATTATATATTACAAAGTTTGAATGAAAACGGCTAGATTTCATCTAAACCTAGACTACTGACCGCCCGGCGGGGCGTTCGATGGCCCCGCCCCGTCGTCGCCTCCCCTACGCCGCAGCTCCTCCTGCGCGCGCCTCCTCTCCTTGCGTTCGGCGGTGGCCAGACGGTGCCGCTCCCGCCGCGCGTCCTCCGCCATCCCCTGCTGCGCCGCTTGGAGGGAGAGCTCGATGGCGCGACGAATATGCGCCTCTTCGAGGGCACGGGCGTCGTCCTGGAGCTTCTTCTCCGACTCGAAGGACTCGACGAGGGCGCGTTGCTGATCGGCCGTCTCGTCCGGGTGCGGCCTGTCGTCGTCGGACCAGTCGAACTCGTCGTCGTCGTCGTCCTCCACCTCGGTCTCCTCCGCCTCCTCCTCCTCCATTGGCGCCTCCTCCTCCACATCTGTTGGCGCCTCCATCATCGCCGCCGCAGACGCGTCGGCCTCCGCCGCCAACTGCTCCGCCCGCCTCCCCCATAGCGCCGTCAGCGCCGCCTCCCGCTGCCGACGCTCCTCCGCCGTCACCTGCTGCTGGAGCTCGATCGACTCACGCCGCCGGCGCTCGATCGAGTCACGCCGTTCACGGAACAGCGCCTGCCGCTCATCGCGCTGGCGCCGGCGCTCGTCAGCCCATCGCTACTCCATCTCCTCCCGGTACCGGCGCCGTCGCGCCTCTTGTCCCGTCGAGGCGTCGAACGCCGAAACGGTGTCGCACTGCTGCTGCTCCTGCCACGCTGCTGCCGCCGCGGCCTCCTCAGCTGCGGAGGCAGGGGCGGAGAACGCCGCTAGATCCGCCGCCTGCTGCGCCTCACGCCGCTGGCGGGCCTCCTCCTCGAGTGCCTCCTCTAGTGCCGCACGCCGCTGCCGGCTCGTCAATGGAGGAGACGGCGGTGGAGGGAAGTGGCCATCGTCGGGGCGGTTCGCCATTGACACTGGTGATGGAGGAGACGGCTGTGGAGCGACGAGGGATGTGTTTGTTGCCGGCGGGGTGTGGTGGCTACCATTGATGAGCCGGGAGACCTTTTATAGACACCGGCGTCGGGAAGAAAGCGCGGGAACAGACGAGAAGAGGCGGGAAGATCGCGCGGGAACGGGCGGTGGCATGAGAACGCCGGCGACGCGTGGAGGCTGCGCAGCACCGACGAGACGTCTCGCCTGCCCCTCCGTCGCCATTAAGGCAAAGATGCCGCCGTGTGTCACTGCGCGCGAATAACTTCCGTCGTGAGGTAGGCGACGGTTAGGTTAAAATTAACTGTGCCGCTGACGCGTCGGCCCCGCCACTCCCCGCCTCGCTTTTCGTTGTGTCCGGCGTGCCCCGAGCGTCCCCTGTGGGACGGGGACGGGCTCGGGGCGCCGGACACCGTATAGGGGCGCGCCGGACAAAAAAGGGCTTTGGGGGACGCGGCTGGAACGCATTTTTCGTCCGGCGCGCCCCAAATCCCTTTGGGGGACGCTTTGGGGGACGCGACTGGAGATGCTCTAAGCCCTCAAATATAGCGTGACTAAAAGGAGCCACCGAACTCAAAAAAAAAGGCCGGTCTTCGCGAAGGTCCAAAAGTCTCTCCGCATGCGACACATGACGCGTTGTGGGGTGGGACTACCTGGAGGCCGACCTCCACGAAGGGAACTTCGTCCCGCGCGGTTAACCTGCGTCCGACGCGTGTCGACTTCTCAGCGAACGAACGAACCCACAACTCCCGCGCGTGTACCTCCCGCGCGACTCCGCACGTACGCGACTCAGCCTCCGCGCGTACGCTTGTACGTACACTCCCGCGCGAGGCACCAACACCCAAAAAAATCTAACGCAGAACTAGCTAGCTTTGCCAACACGAGTACGCTTCACGCACCAACACTCCCGCGCGATTACAATTACAGACACAACACGAGTACAGTCGCGCAGACGAGGAGGTACAGTCGTGCACACGAGCAGGTACAGTCACCCACAACACACGAGTACAATTGAACTCACATGCGAGTACAGGTACATTCACGCACACGAGCAGGTACAGTCACGCACAATACACGAGTACAGTTGAACACACAGGCGACTACAAGTACAGTCACGCATACGAGCAGGTACAGTCGTGCACACGAGCAGGTACAGTCACGCACAACACACGAGTACAGTTGAACACATGAGCGAGTACAAGTACAGTCACGCAGACGAGCAGGTACAAACGCACATACGAGCAGGTAAAGTCGTGAACACAAGTAAGTACATGTACAGAAGTACAGTGGCGCACACGAGCAGGTACAGTCGCACGTAAGTACAGGTACAGTCCCGCACACGGGCGGGTACAGTTAGCAAGTAAAGGAAAAAATTGCACCAAATACACTAAAAACAGAAGTACTTATCAGTTAAAACCATGGAAAAAATAGCGTGCTATTCCAACGCTAATAGCACGCTATAGCATATCTGGAGAGCCGACGCTACGGTATTTCGGCGCTATAGCGTACTATTCGCGTTAATAGCACGCTATAACATGCTAATAGCGTATTTTTAGACCCACGCTATTTAGTTATAGCGCGCTATTTTTTCCCTTGGTTAAAACACGAGTACAGTTAGGTACACACCACAGGTACAATCATAATATTATTGGAAGTACGGAAAAAAGTATCCCCAAACCTATCAACATGGGATCTAGTTTTGAAGATCTCGACGCGAGGATCTCAAAAGTGAAAACGGTTCGCAATTTGGACTTACGGTTCTCAAGATATTTCATTTTGAAAAAACGAATCTAGAAGAAAAAGGGAAAAACTGACACAACTCAGTATTCTCTCTCCTCCCCCATCCCAACCTTGCTTCCCCTTGCGCGTGACGAGCAGGGAGACCACTTCCCAGGGATTTTCTGGCACCACAGCGCTCCACTTGTCGCGTGCGGAGCGAGTTGCCTTCCCTTCGCGAAGGTCGACCTTTTTCTAGAGATTTCGTGCGTTGTGGTGCCGGAATTTTGGTGGGAAGTAGTCTCCCTGCTTGCCAAGTGTCGCAAAGAGAAGCAAAGTGGGATATGAGAGGAGAGAGAATAACAGGGGATGGTCCAGTTTTCCCTTTATTTTTTAGATTCATTTTTTCAAAATGAAATATCTTGCGAACCATAAGTCCAATTTACGAACCGTTTTCACTTTTGAGATCGTCGTGTCGAGATCTTCAAAACTAGATCTCATATTGATAGGTTTCGAGATACTTTTGTTTCGTACTTCCAATATTAATGTGATTGTACTCGTGGTGTACCTATATGTATTTGTGCTTCAACTGATAAGTACTTCTGTTTTCAGTGTATTTATGTAGTTTTTCCCTTTACTCAATAATTGTACTTACTCGTGAGCGCTACTATACCTGTGTTTTTGTACTAGTACTTACTCGTGTGCGCGACTGTGCTTCTGTACCAGTATTCGCCCGTGTGCGCGACTGTAATTCTGTACCAGTACCTGATCGTGTATGCGACTGTACCTGCTCGTGCGCGCGACTGTACCTGCTCGTATGCGTGACTGTACCTTGTCGTGTGCGGAACTGTACTTATGTATATGTACTTGGTTGTGTGCGACTGTACCTACTCGTGTGTTTTTTTGTACTTGTACTCGCCTGTGTGTAATTGTACTCGTGTGTTCTATGTAACTATATGCGTGCGTTGTATGTAATTGTACTCGTAAGTTGTACATAATTGTAGCCGTGTGTTCTATACAATTGTATTGGCGCGTGTACGTAAGTATACAATTATAATTATGTGTTATGTATAAGTGTAACTTGTAACTGTGCGAGGCGTGTCGAAAATTAAGAAAGATGAGGTTACATGCAAGCTAGCAGTGAGATGCGCGGGAGTTGACGTGGGGCGAGGCACGCACACGGTGACGTACGCGCGCGGTGTGGGACGAGTACGCGCGCAGCGCGGGACGAGTACTCGGCGCGGGACGAATGCGTGCGGGGACGATGTACGCGCGCAACGCGGGATGAGTACGCGGCGTGGGACGAGTACGCGTGAGGCGACTTACGCGCCGGCATGGGACTGAAGCGGAAAGAACGCGCCGCCACGCGTAGTTACGTGGTGGGTCTAATTTTCCTTCGCGAAGGTCGGTCTTTAGGTAGTGGTATCCCGATGTTTAAAAGTTGTTCAAAATGTTGGAAGTGCTTAAAAGTTTTTCTAAAGGCCATTTAGGTCAAAGAAGTCCATAATCGTCGGGCCTGCGCAGTAAAGCCAGGACGGGTACCAGGTCAGCAGCCTTCTAAACATGATGGACTTCTGTTTTTTGATAACGTGAGCCCTTGGATTTGCTGGGCACGCCTACATATCACCTTAAGCGGCGATCGGAACGCTTCCGCTCAGGGAATCAGTGGTCCGGAGTAAGATGGGCCCAGTCCATGTTAGGTACGTGCACCAGTTTAGGTAGTAGTTTCTTTGAACTTGTTCGAGTACGTGCACCAGTTTACATAGTAGTTTCTTTAAACTCATTTCAGTATGTTCAGATACAAAACTGAAAATGTTCTAGTCTGAAAAGGTTCAAATTTAAATAATGTTCAAATACGGAAAAATTCAAAATTTTAAAATGTTCAGAGTCAAATGTGTTCAAATAATTTCTTGAATTTAAAAATATTCAAATTTTAAAATTGTTCAAATTCCAAAATTGTTTGAATCAAAAAAATGTTCATAATAAAAAATTCAAACAAAAAATGTTGATATTTAAAAATGTTCAAATTTTAAATTGTTCAAATTTGGAAAAGGCGAGCCTCAAAAACCTGCTAATGGGTTGGGACCATTTAACGTGGCGAGCCTAGTTCGGTCGTACATTCCAGAGTTGATCGCGTCGCTATCTGTTGGCTCCAAAAAAATTTGGAGGTTTTTTCTTGAAAAATATTCGAATATTGAATAAATGTTTAAATTTGAAAATTGTTTAACATTTGAAAAGAATGTTCAGATTTTCTAAAAAAATTGAAAAATGTTCAAACTTGAAAATTGTTTAGATCTAAAAATTGTTCAAAATAAAAAATACTTTAAATTTGAAAATTATTCAAATGTTAATTTTGTAAATGTTCAAATTTAAAAATTGTCCAAACTTCAAAAAATATCAAATATGAAAATAGTTAAAAATCAAAAAATATTCGGATTTAAAATTGTTGAAAATGAAAAATGTTCGAAGTTAAAAATTGTTAAATCAAATCTAAAAAAGTTCAAACTTGAAAAAAAGTAAAAAAAAAAACGTTTGAATAAACCAGGAACTGGAGTGGAATAAGCGGCTGAACCCAAAAAATAACTGAAAGAAAACGGGAAAACAGAAGAAAAAACGAAGGAAACTTCTGCCGTCGCTAATGGGCCGGCCCAGCCTACCGCGCTCTGAGCGGAGCGAAGAATGGCGCCCGCTATGAGCGGGGAATAGGTTTCGCCGGATTTGCCCCTCAGGTCGTACCAACCAACACAAAACATCCAGGTTTATACACCCCTGGTACTGGTACTCTTTTTTCCGGCGGCGCGGCCAAAACAAGAAAGGAATTATACCTGCGCGTGGCCAAAACGAGAAAGGAAACCGAGCGAATATACAGCCTGTACCCATTATTCCACCCTCTCGACGCCGTCCTATAAAAGCAAGCAAAGCGAAGCAAATGAGCCGAATCCATTCCCACCCTCTTCCTCCACCACGCCACGCGCTCTCTCCCATCTAGCCGGCGGCGGATCTAGCTCCTCGATTCCACGGCTATGTCTCGCTACGCCTCCTCCTCCTCCTCCAACCCCACTCGAACCAACCATTCTCTCTTCGTGGACGTGGACGAACTCCCTTCGCCGACCCCGTCGTCGCCGGTTCATCTCGCTGCACAGCGACCACATCCTGCCATTGACGTGGAGGAACTCCCTTCGCCGACCCCGTCGCCGGTCCGTCTCGCTGCACACCGACCACGTCCTTTCATTGACCTGGAGGAGCTCCCTTCGCCGACCTCTCCGCCGCCGAACCCCACCTCCACGCAGCACATGGAGACGTCTCAGCTGGCAGCCTCCTCGTCCAAACCCAAGGTCACCAGGCCCCTCACCATGGAGGCCATGATCCAGGACATCTCTTCACGCCGCGACGCGCTCGTCCGAGCCCTCACAACCGGTTCGTGGACCTAACACTCTCCTTACTAGTTATCACCTACTATGTTCCATACGCAGATCGATCTAACGCTTTTGCCTTGCTCTCCTTAATTTTGTGGCCTTGCAAGTGCAGATCAGGAAGAGTTCTTTCGTTTATGTGACCCGGCCGACGGTAAGACATCTCGCGGTCTCAGTTCCCAATTCTAAAGCGCATCATGTGGTTGATCCGTTTGACTGATGTATCGATTATTGATCGGGTTTCATTTTCTGGTTGCAGGTCGGAAACCCTTGCTCTTGTATGGCCACGCCGACGGGAACTGGGAGGTGACAGGGCCGGAGGAGGATGCGCCGCCAGACGTGCCAGAACCAGCCGCGGGCCTCAACTTTGTGCGGGATGACATGACCCGTTTTGACTGGCTCTCTCGCGTCGCCGTTCGAGCCGACGCCTGGCTCGCCGGCCTCACCCAATACTTCGGCGCCACTCTCAACGCCAACCAAAAGTACGTACCTACTGGAAACCGTTAAACCCTGTGTCATGTGCTCGCAGGATATGCATGAAGTATGTTTACATAAAAGTTTCAAAATTTACTCTTTGGATATATATATATGTTCAACACATGTGAAAAAAAGTTCCCAGATCCATGAAAGATCGAACGAGCACCTAGAACTTGAGGGGCAAACAATTTTTTTATGACGGGTGATTTTCCTATCAAAATGATCAAGCATGCATAAGATTCTATTAAAACTAGTACATTATATAATATATCCTGCCCACTCTTAGTTTATTCTTAAACCTTCATATATAATATGTTTTCTTTAGAATGATGGTGGGGGTAGCAGCAGTAGCTAGACGATTAGTCCCCTTAGTCCAGTAAAAACAATCTACAATGCATGTTTTCTTTAGTGCATGATTCTACCATGCATGAAATTTGCGTGGAAGATTTTTATACCCATTGCATATTCAACAGTTTAATTAGCTTTTCTTTCTTTTTTCAGGATGCATTTATTTGATATGCTGATCGATTTGCCAACTGTCTACGAAACATTTGAGAAATGCTACAAAGATGATTCTGTTTTGCTCCCAACAAATATGCCACCATCTTCTGACTTGGGGCAAAATGTTTCCAATCCAAACAAGGACTCCACCATACCTGCTGAAGAGAACGTACCACTAGGTCCTGGCCTAATGCAAAATGTGTCCAATCCAAAGAGTGGGTCTTGGACACATGATGAAGACAGTGATGAGGAGCTGGAAGTTAGCGATCAAACCTTTTGCGGAGCTTGTGGTGCTCCATACCATGCCAATGGATTTTGGATCGGCTGTGACTTCTGTGATCGGTGGTTCCATGGGAAGTGTGTGAAGATAAAAGCCTCTGAAGCACAACACATCTGTCAGTACAAGTGTCCTGACTGCATGCAAAACGAGATTGGAGAATAGTAAACAATATGTGTGCACCTTTTGTGTTCTAGGGAGAAGATAGTGGAAGAAGCATTCCATTCTTTTCTTTTAGTTTTATCCGTCTTTGGATCTAAGTTACTACAACATCTACAATCATTATAAGAGAAGAGAGTGTTTTTTTTTCTTGGTAAGGCTACATGCTTGACTATGCAAGCCGATTAAGTATCGAGCCTATATAATCAAATCTTATATTGTCTACTGTTGCACTAAATGAAGTGTACTTATATGAAATTACACTGTCGGAGAAAAACCAAATTGTCCATCTATCTATTATATACTAAAAGCAATATCAGGAGATTTTTTTTGGAGACACCATGTTAACCGATATCATCAAAATTATTTTAACTATTAGATTACATTACTTTTGTGTCAAAGTACGTACACCCTTTTTGTCAAAGAACGTTTGTTAGTACATCCCAACACGTTTCTAGGAAAAAAAAAGTCCAAGTAAATGTCTGTATCCACATATGCAAGATAAAAGAATGTACAATTCCAGCTGATTCTAAAGCATTACCAGAGAAATGAATATTTTTTCAACTCTCCATAGACGTAAAACATCTAATGTTTGTTCTAGCAGCTTCCCTAGGACGTACTGGGAAAGAACGGAAAAAAAAGTCCTAATTCTTACTAGGCAAACTCTTAGCCCTCTTTCACCAATGTAGGATATACATGAAGCATTTTTACAAGAAAATTTCAACATTTCGCTTTGGATTTACTATATATATTCAATACTTGGGAAACAATAACCAGATCCATGAAGAAATTATATATAAACAAGCACTTAGAACTTGGGCAAACAATTTCTGCTTTATGACCGGCAATTTTCCTATAAAAATGTTTGGCAAATCATATGTATTTTCCTATCAAAATGATGTGCAAATAAAATGTATTCAAAACAAGCATACACCAGATTTTCTTAGAAAGAATACGGAGTACATTATACAACATATGTTACCCCTCTTATTCTATTTTCCAACCGTCATATTATGTTTTCGCAAAAAAAAATCATATTATGATTTTTTGGAATGACGGCGGGGGGTAGCTGAAGTAGACGAGTAGTCATGCACAAATAATTGTCGAGTTTGATTCATTCTAAGTTCATTTAGTTAGATCTTGATTAATTCCTAGTTCTACAATGCATAATGTTAAGTTTGTGTGGATGTTTTTTATACCCATTGCATATGGAACAATTTAATTAGCTTTTCCTAGTTTATCAGGAAGCATTTATTTGATATGATGATCGATTTGCCAACTGTCTATGAAACATTTAAACAGTCCTACAAACATGATTCTGTTCGACTCCCAACAAATATGCTACTTTCACTAAATCTGATGCAAAGTATGTACAAGCCAAACAACTCATCTGGGGTACCTTCTGAAGAGAACACACCACAATCTTTGGACTTGCCGCAAAATGTGTCCAATCCAAACATGGACTCTAGCACACCTGCTCAAGCGATCTTGCCACTATCTCCTGTCCTAATGCAAAATGTAGCCGGTCAAAACAATGACTCGATCTAGGACATATGTTGAAGAGAATTCGAAGCAGCTTGAAGCTTCTATGAAACTTTTTGTGTATCTGCTAGTTCCATGGATAGTGTGTGAAGATAAGCGCCTCTGAAGCAGAATACATTTCGGAAATTATTACAAGTGTTTTGACTGCGTGCGGCAGTATATTTGAGAGTACTATACAGTGCTTGCGCACGTGGGAGAAGCATTCCGTTCTTTTCTGTGCATTTTACCCGGCTTCATGCAGATCTAAATTGTTACAACGCCTACAATCCTTATAAGAGAAGTCTGCGTGCTTTTTAAAATGTTTTTTAGAACTAACTCTTTTTATTGGTAATGCTAAATGCTTGACTATGCAAGCCGATTAATTATTTAAATCTTATATAATCAACTCAAATGCTGTCTACTGGTGCATCACATCAAGTGTTTTTATATGAAATAAACATATTATGAAATTCCCACAGTCGGAGAAAAACTAAATTGTCCATTCGGTGAAAGGTATGAACTCCGCATATTATACATGCATGGCCACATTTCACTCACAAAATAATTGAGAACTAGATTCGATATGAATGTGAGAACTGCATCACATCAAGGTGCTATTGTGCGGGGGAAGATACCGGACCTACTAGATTTAGTGGTGCACCTTGACACACCATCCCGTGAAATTGGAACAGTAACGGTGAAAATTATGACCGGTGAAAATTTAACCTGGACGAACTCCCTTTGCCGGTCCCGTCGCCGGTGCAACTCGGTGCAAAACAACCACGTCCTGTCATTGACCTAGAGGAACTCCCTTCGCCGACCTCTTCGCCAGCGAACCGCATGTCCATGTAGCACATGGAGACGTCTCTGCTGGCAGCCTCCTCGTCCAAGCCCAAGTTCACCAGGCCCCGAACCATGGACGCCTTGATCAGGACATCTCTTCACGCCGCGACGCGCTCGTCCGAGAAAAATCAGAACAAATCAAAAATTTATCAAAACGTTCCGGGAAAAATCATGCATGTACCTGACCATGGTACGCACCACCGTGTAAAATGTCGCTACAAAATGTCATCGTATGCGCCCTGGGCAAAAATGACAAATTTCTGACATGAAATAAGATCCAAAAATTTGAATCTCAGATCTGGAAATTTGTTATTTTTGCCCAGGACGCATATGATGACATTTCGCAGCGACATTTCACAAGGTGGTGCGTGCCATGGTCAGGTACGTGCATGATTTTTTTCGGAATTTTTTGAAAAGTTTTGAAAAAACAAATTTGCTCCCCAAAAATCCGGGAGCAAATGCTACCGGGAGCCAAGACGAATCTCCGAGTTATCTCCTACTACTATGTTTCACTCGTAGATCGATTTAACGCTTCACTTGCTCCCGTTCTGTTGCCTTGCGAGTGGAGATGAGGAAGAGTTCTTTTATGAGAGCATCTCCAGCCGCGTCTCCCAAAGCATCCCCAAAGGATGTTGGATCAAGTATTTGGGGAACGTGTTTTATCATTACCGTGTTTGGGGACGTTTGGGGGACGTCGCTCCCCAGCCGCGTCCGCAAACGCAGCCCCTAAACTTTTTAAAATATTAAAATACTCTTTTGTTTATATTTTTATTTCAATAGAGAGAAGAAACATTCCACAAACTAATACATATTTGGGAACATGGTTTACACAAACTAACACATAATTGGAAACATGGTTTACACAAACTAACATATAGTTAGGCACATGGTTTTACACAAACTAATACATAGTGTGGAACATGGTTTACACAAACTAATACATAGTTTGAACCATGGTTGACACAAATTAAAACATTGCAAAATAACAAAACCTAACTTGTTGGCATTGCATATTTCGTGTGTTCGCTGCCAAGAAAGAACACTCGCAGGCACTCCTGGTCACCCAAACTGGAAAATCCAGCTGGTGACGGTACCCCTGTTGGTTCTTTCAAGAAAGAACAACCAGAAACCTTCGTGCCTATTTTCGCTGCGAAGAAACAACACATAGTCGTCGTCCTCCTCGGCGATGTCGCCATGGTAGTGCCGGTGGCAGCGTCTCGTCGAACAACTTGACGCTCATGTCGCGCTCGCCAAGGTAGGAGAACGTGAGCACGAAGCCGGCTTGGAGGTGGTGGTAGCACGCGAACTTCTCCCAGCCGGTGTAGAGGTACATCTTGCCGCGCGCATCGAAGATCATGTTCACAATCCACCGGCAGCAGCCGCAGGTAGCCTCCCGCAGATGCAGCGTGGCCGGCTCGTCACCGGTGACGAAGTCGGCGAACTTGTCCGGCATCCTCTGGATGCCGAATGGGTCGCCCTTCAGGACGACGACGAACTCGAACAACACTTGCCACTCCACCTCCTCCTACAGGTCCGACGATGAAGATGACGGCGTCGCAGGCGACATCGAGCGTGAAGCTCTGCCGCGGCCATGGCCACGGCCGCGACCTCGACCTCCACCTCTACCAGACATGGCGTCGACTCTTGAGATGGTGGCGGCTAGGGTTGGGGAGAGAGACGCTAGGGTTTGTGTGTAAGGGACGATGGGAGGGCGGCCCTTTTTATAGGCCAGAGGGAGGCGGGGGAGCGGTGGCGCTCATTAATGCTGGCACGCAGAGTTAGGCGCGACGAGACGCTTCGCTGCGCCTCTATGGGAACTGCACCATCGCTGCGCGCCAATAACTTCCGTCGCGAGGTATGCGACGCTTAGGTTGAACTTCAATGTGTGATGGCGCGTGAAGCACACGTCCGTTGGGAACCCCAAGAGGAAGGTGTGATGCGTACAGCAGCAAGTTTTCCCTCAGTAAGAAACCAAGGTTATCGAACCAGTAGGAGATGAAGGCCACGTGAAGGTTGTTGGTGGAGGAGTGTAGTGCGGCGCAACACCAGGGATTCCGGCGCCAATGTGGAACCTGCACAACACAATCAAAATACTTTGCCCCAACTTAACAGTGAGGTTGTCAATCTCACCAGCTTGCTGTAAACAAAGGATTAAACGTATGGTGTGGAGAATGATGTTTGCTTGTGAAGAACAACAGAGAACAGAGATTGTAGTTGATTGTATTTCAGATGTAAAAGAATGGACCGGGGTCCACAGTTCACTAGTGGTGTCTCTCCAATAAGATAAATAGCATGTTGGGTGAACAAATTACAGTTGGGCAATTGACAAATAGAGATGCACATACATATATCATGATGACTACTATGAGATTTAATTAGGGCATTACGACAAAGAACATAGACCGCTATCCAGCATGCATCTATGCCTAAAAAGTCCACCTTCGGGTTAGCATCCGCACCCGTTCCAGTATTAAGTTGCAAACAACAGACAATTGCATTAAGTATGGTGCGTAATGTAATCAACACAAATATCCTTAGACAAAGCATCGATGTTTTATCCCTAGTGGCAACAACACATCCACAACATTAGAACTTTCTGTCACTGTCCCAGATTCAATGGATGCATGAACCCACTATCGAGCATAAATACTCCCTCTTGGAGTCACAAGTATCAACTTGGCCAGAGCCTCTACTAGCAACGGAGAGCATGCAAGAACATAAACAACACATATATGATAGATTGATAATCAACTTTACATAGTATTCAATATTCATCGGATCCCAACAAACGCAACATGTAGCATTACAAATAGATGATCTTGATCATGATAGGCAGCTCACAAGATCTAAACATGATAGCACAAGAGGAGAAGACAACCATCTAGCTACTGCTATGGACCCATAGTCCAAGGATGAACTACTCACGCATCAGTCCGGAGGCGGGCATGGTGATGTAGAGCCCTCCGGTGATGATTCCCCTCTCAGGCAGGGTGCAGGAGGCGATCTCCTGAATTCCCCGAGATGGGATTGGCGGCGGCGGCGTCACAGTATGTTTTCTCGTATCGTGGCTCTCGGTGGTAGGGTTTTCGCGACGGAGAGTTTATATAGGTGGAAGGGCAGAGTCGGGAGGCTCACGAGGGGCCCACACCATAGGGCGGCGCGGCCCCCTCCTTGGCCGCGCCGCCAGGTGGTGTGGGGCCACCTCGGCTCTTCTTCGTTTCCTCTTCGGACTTCTGGAAGGCTCCGTGGAAAATAAGATCGTGGGCTTTTGTTTCGTCTAATTCCGAGAATATTTCCTATATAGGATTTCTGAAACCAAAAACAGCAAAAAACAGGAACTGGCACTTCGGCATCTTGTTAATAGGTTAGTGCCGGAAAATGCATCAAAATGATATAAAGTGTATGTAAAACATGTGAGTATTGTCATAAAACTAGCATGGAACATAAGAAATTATAGATACGTTTGAGACGTATCAAGCATCCCCAAGCTTAGTTCCTACTCGCCCTCGAGTAGGTAAACGATAACAAGGATAATTTCTGAAGTGACATGCTGCTATCATAATCTTGATCAATACTATTGTAAAGCATATGAAGTGAATGAAGTGATTCGAAGCAATGGTAAAGATAATGACTAAACAACTGAATCATATAGCAAAGACTTTTCATGAATAGTACTTTCAAGACAAGCATCAATAAGTCTTGCATAGGAGTTAACTCATAAAGCAATAAATTCTTAGTAGAAGGTTTTGAGGCAACACAAAGGAAGATATAAGTTTCAGCAGTTGCTTTCAACTTCAACATGTTTATCTCATGGATATATCTCATGGATAATTGTCAACACAAAGTAATATGATGAATGCAAATAAGCAAGTATGTAGGAATCAATGCACACAGTTGACACAAGTGTTTGCTTCTAAGATAGAAAGAAGTAGGTAAACTGACTCAACATAAAGTAAAAGAAAGGCCCTTCGCAGAGGGAAGCATGGATTACTCATGTGCTAGAGCTTTTTATTTTGAAAACAAGGAAACAATTTTGTCAACGGTAGTAATAATTCATATATGTTATGCACAAAACCTCTTATAAGTTGCAAGCCTCATGCATCGAATACCAATAGTGCTCGCACCTTATCCTAATTAGCTTGGATTTTCATGGATTATCATTGCATTACATATGTTTCAACCAAGTGTCACAAAGGGGTACCTCTATGTCACCTGTACAGAGGTCCAAGGAGATAGATCGCATTTGATTTCTCGTTTTTGGACATCCATACCGGGACAACATAGACAACAGATAATGGACTCCTCTTTAATGCTTAAGCATTCAACAACAGATAATATTCTCATAAGAGATTGAGGATTAATGTCCAAACTGAAAATTCCATCATGATACTGTTATCACCAGAATTTGACCGGATCAGAGGTGGGCCGCGATTAAGATGGGCTTGAAGAATATACACGGAAGAGATACATGAATCGGCCTTGTATACAAAGTTTGGGCTAGTTTGCCCGTGTATCTGTAAATATAGTAGGATACGTGTCGGTTAGATAGATTTTGGCTCGTGCACGGTTGGGATTATTCCCACGTTAGAAAGTCTACGGACTATAAATATGTATCTAGGGTTATTGAGAAAAACAACAATCACGTTCATCACAAACCAATCTAGGCGCATCGCCAACCCCTTGTTTCGAGGGTTTCTTCCAGGCAAGCATCATGCTGCCTAGATCGCATCTTGCGATCTAGGCAGTATACGTTTATTCGTTGTTCATGCGTTGCTCGTGATGAAGCTTTGTTGATGGCGAGCAACGTAGTTATCATAGATGTGTTAGGGTTAGCATTGTTTCATCGTGTCACATGCTTTTGTCCATGCAACCCTTAGACGTCTAGCCGCCCTTACACCTATCTTAGGTGTAAGGGCGGCACCTCGCTTGATCATTGTTTAGTAGATCCAATCCGTTATGATTGCTCCTTGTTCTTCAAGGATTAGTTTAATATCTGCATAGTTAGGCCTTGCAAACGGATTGAAGGATCCAGTAGCACGTAGGGTGTAGTTTGCTAGCCCTAGATAAGATGTTCCGGGGAACAACTTCATGTTGGTTTTTAGGCCTTGTCTAGGGTTGGTTTATTATCACCGTGCGTGGCTGCCAGGCTCAATCACGCGTAGGATGTTCCGATTATGTGGTGAAAATCCTAAATCGTCGTAGGTCGTTTTAGCTTTATATTGATCAAGCGGGACCACCATGTGATCGTAGACCTCATACGAATCATGGGTGGATCGGCTCCTTGAGCCGATTCACAGGACAACCTGAGAGCCGATCGAGGCTCGTATTTAATGTTTACGTGTATGCCATGCAGGAAACTAAGTGAAGCAAATTCATCACCTTCCTGACCATGTGTAGGTCAGGTGGCACGCCCTTGCACCAGCATCGGACGTGCGTGCCGAGGCTTTGCGGGCCGTCGCTCGAGGGACCAGGGCCAGCCGCAGTTCTGGGAGCCTCCCGGCTCTACTGTGTTGCCCGTCGTTGCTCGCCGGTGGGTTTCTGACCGCAACACATTCTGGCACGCCCGGTGGGATGGCTCCAGTTCAATCGAGCATGTGAGCCGATATTTGGCGCAGCTGGGCACGATCTCAGCATCAGATGAACTACGTGTAAGGTTCTTCGCACAGTCCCTCACAGGATCGGCTTTCGGGTGGTACACATCGCTGCCACCAGACTCAATCCGGACTTGGAAGCAGTTGGAAGAACAGTTCCACATGCAGTATCACTCAGAGGCTTCCGAGGCTGGCATTGCCGATCTAGCACAAGTACGACAGAAGCGCGGAGAAACAGTGTCAGAATACATCCAGCGCTTCAGGACCGTTAGGAACCGATGCTATTCGGCTCGTTTGACTGAAAAAGAAGCAGTCGAATTGGCGGTGGTGGGTCTCGCATCACCGATCAAGGATATGGCTTCCCAAGCAGACTACCCTTCACTGGCGCATATGGTTCAGAAGCTGTCATTATATGAACAGCGCCACCCAGAGTTGTACCAGGATAAATTCAAGCGTGCGGTAGTCCTGGTTGAGGCAGATGAAGATGAAGGCTCTGCGGGAGATCAAGAGGTAGCAGTGGCTGAATGGACTCGGGGGGCAAGCCCCGTGTCCTGCAAATGGGTTAAGCCACAAGGTCCTCCAAGAGGGTTTGACTTCGACGTGACCAAAGCTGATGCAAATTTTCGACCTCTTACTTAAGGAGAAGCAGCTAAAGGTACCCGAAGGCCACAAAATCCCCACGGCACAGGAGCTGAACGAAAAGCCATACTGCAAGTGGCATAACACGTTCACCCATACCACCAACGACTGCAGGGTGTGGCGTCAGCAGATCCAAATGGCGATAGAACAAGGGCATCTAATTTTCAGCCAATACGCCATGAAAGTCGACACACACCCTTTCCCCGCCGTTAACATGGTGGAATGCACTTACCCTGGGAGGTGCCAGCCAGGTTTCTCGTTCAGCATCCACATGGTAGGACCTGGTCACCACTCTGGTAAGGACAGAGACGAGGGAAGCCGCTCTCATAACAAGGACAAAGAGGAAGCCATTCCACGCGATCGGCTCCGGCACGATGGCAAGCGCTACATCACAGAGGGAGAAGTGAAGAATGTGCGATATCAGCGACCTCTCTCTGATCACCTCCTCAACAAATACGTGAGTCAATACGACCAACGCCGACGATACGACGACGATGACGAAAGAGATCATCCGGCTAGCAGGGACGCCAGGAGACATCGTCGGCTTGATCGCGACGAGGAGAGATATGAGCGCCATGCCAAGGAAAAGTCAATAGAGCAAGACGACGTGGATAGGCACTGGGACTGTCCCTTCTTCAGACACAGCTGGGATTCAGGAATGAGCCGATTGCCTACAATCGGCAACTGCCCAGAATGTAGACAGAAGAAGAAGGGTGCAGGAGACGTGTCCGTATTCAAACGTCTAGGGCCTCTCCCATCTCGGAACAAGCACGCTGAGTCCTCTCGGGTGGAAGATCTCGAGGAGTTAGAAGACGACGATGAAGAAGAAGAAGATAAGTACCACCGGCCAAGGTGGTGCCCTGATGGACTCAGCCGTTCCCAAAAGCGTAGGGTTCAGCGACTACGTGGTTTGGAGGAAGCCGAAAGGTTATACCTGCACACGTTAAGGAAGGCGCGGCCTGATCTGGCCGCGAAAATTCAGCAAACTCTGGACGAAGAAGGTCGACCACAAAAGAAAGAGTGGCGCCCCAAACAAAGGAAAGCCGATGATGAGACATCGGCTGGCACAAACATGGTGTTCATCCTTCCAGCGGAGTTTTGTGCTCCAGGATTAGGCGAAGCACCTGTGGCACAACTTGACTACGGCCCACGGCCAGTTATCTGTGAGAAGCCACGAGAAAGGAGCTACAGACACCTGAAGGCCCTGTACTTACGAGGTTATATCAATGGGCAGCCTGTCAACAAGATGCTGGTGGACACCGGAGCAGCAGTCAACATTATGCCATACTCCATGCTACGTCGGTTGGGACGCTCTAGCTCGGATCTGATCAAGACCAACGTTACACTGAGCGATTTCAACGGCCAAGCATCTGAAGCACAAGGTGTTCTGAACGTGGATCTGACCGTAGGAAGAAAAACCATCCCCACGACGTTCTTTATTGTCGATAGCAAGAGCACCTATGCTATCCTGCTAGGGAGAGATTGGATCCACGCCAACTGTTGCATTCCATCCACGATGCACCAATGTTTAATACAGTGGGATGGAGATGAAGTGGAGGTCGTTCAGGCAGATGACTCAATCAAGATCTCACTAGCTGCCATGAATATGAATATTTGGGATGCAGATGACCAAGAGCCGCTCTCTGGAATCAGTTTAGACGGCTGTGAGCGCATCGAAGCTTCAAAAAACGGAGTGAGGCTGGTCTTATCCACCGGCCTGACAGAGTAGCAAGATCCAAGGCACTAGACGTACGTGGCAAGGCCGATTCCCGCGATCGGCCCCAAAAAATGAAAAGCAGAAATCTTACCTCAAGCACGTCACGTAGCCATAGTAAAGCACCAAGAAGTTGTAAACCCTCATTGAGCATTGCAATTAAAAAGGAAGCCGATTCTGGCAATCGGCCAAAATTATCCTCAACACGCATTTTCCCTGTGTTCAGCATTGATCTAGCGGGCGATGGAAAGCTGGGGTATGGGTTTACATCAGCTGATGAGCTGGAAGAGATTGACATTGGTCCTGGGGATAAGCCACGACCAACATTTATCAGCAAAAAGTTGGATCCGCATCTGAGGGGCTTGGTGATAGCCTTGTTGAAAGAGTACCCAGATTGTTTTGCATGGGATTATACGGAGATGACTGGGTTAGACAGGAGCATCATTGAGCATCGGCTCCCTCTGAAGAAAGGATTTCGGCCGTTCCAGCAGCGCGCATGAAAGATGAAGGCCGAAATCTTGGTGGAAGTCAAGAAAGAGATCCAGAAGATGTTGGACGCCGGGTTCATCAGGCCATGCAGGTACGCTGAATGGATTTCCAATGTCGTACCTGTGGAGAAAAAGGACGGCCGATGGCGCGTCGCCATAGATTTTTGGAACCTCAACAGTGCCACTCCAAAGGATGAATATCCAATGCCAGTAGCAGAGACATTGATCAATGCAGCTGCTGGTCATAAAATTTTAAGTTTCATGGATGGCAATGCCGGCTACAACCAAATTTTTATGGCTCCAGAAGATATACACAAGACTGCATTCAGAGTGCCAGGCTCGGTGGGCTTGTTTGAATATGTAGTCATGACGTTTGGACTGAAGAATGCCGGCGCAACATACCAAAGAGCCATGAATTACATCTTTCATGACTTAATCGGCAAATTGGTGGAAATTTACATCGATGACGTGGTGGTCAAGTCTATTTTGATGGACGGACACTTGGAGGACCTGCGACACGTCCTGGACCGAACTAGGAAGTTCGGACTAAGAATGAATCCAAAGAAGTGTGCCTTTGGTGTGACGGCCGGTCAGTTCATGGGTTTCTTGGTTCATGAACGCGGAATTGAGATCGGCCTGAAAAGTCAAGAGGCAGTGCGAATGATGAAGCCACCTGTGCTAGTTCCGCCACAGCAGGACAGGCCATTCTACATTTACTTGTGAGTAGCTGACACCTCCATCGCATGAGTGGTGGTGCAAGTTTATGATGGTCTGGAAAGAGTGGTTTTCTACCTCAGCAGAAGGATGTTGGATGCAGAAACGAGGTACCCCGAAATTGAGAAGTTGTGCCTCTGTCTATTTTTCACCTGCACCAAGATTCAGCACATCTTGCTGTCAGCAGAAATCATCGTCATATGCAAATCGGATGTCATCAAGCACATGCTGTCGGCCCCTGTGTTGAAAGGCCGACTCGGTAAATGGAGGTTTGCGTTATCGGAATTTGATATCCGGTATCAACCTGCGAAAGCAGTTAAGGGACAAGCGTTGGCCGATCTCATTGCTGAACGAATAAACACGGATGTGGCAGCACTATCGGTGCGTGCGTGGGCCATGTTCTTCGATGGATCGGTCTGTGAGGATGGTTGCGGCATCGGCGTGCTACTCGTGTCGCCTCGGGGGGCAACATTTTCCTTCTCCATCAGGATATCTACCCCTTGCACCAACAATGTTGCTGAGTATGAAGCGATATGCAAGGGAATGGAGTTGCTATTGGACGTTGGGGCAGAAGCAGTTGAGATCTTTGGAGATTCCAAATTGGTGATTTCTCAACTCACGGAAGAGTACAAGTGTGAGAGCGAGTCGTTCTTTCCATTATGGATGCAATGCCGTGAGCTGATGGCACAGTTCAGGTATATAAATTTCAATTGGATCCCAAGGTCGCAAAATGCCGAGGCGAACGATCTCGCACAGACAGCGTCAGGATACAAGGATGTAGCAGACGGAGCCGATTTTCAGGTGCAGTTCATGGAACCAGATGATTGGAGAGCCGATATCTTCAATTACTTGAAAGATCCGGCTCGGGGGGTGATACGTCTCCGACGTATCGATAATTTCTTATGTTCCATGCCACATTATTGATGTTATCTACATGTTTTATGCACACTTTATGTCATATTCGTGCATTTTCTGGAACTAACCTATTAACAAGATGCCGAAGTGCGATTGCTGTTTCTCTGCTGTTTTTGGTTTCAGAAATCCTAGTAAGGAAATATTCTCGGAATTGGACGAAATCAAAGCCCTGTGGGCCTATTTTCTCACGAAGCTTCCGTAAGTCCGAAGGAGAGACGAAGAGGGGCCACGGAGGGGCCACACCCTAGGGCGGCGCGGCCCCCCTTGGCCGCGCGGCCCTGTGGTGTGGGGCCCCCGTGCCGCCTCTTGACCTGCCCTTCCGCCTATAAAAAGTCTCCGTGACGAAACCCCCAGTACCGAGAACCACGATACGGAAAACCTTCCAGAGACGCCGCCAACGCCGATCCCATCTCGGGGGATCCAGGAGATCGCCTCCGGCACCCTGCCGGAGAGGGGAATCATCTCCCGGAGGACTCTACGCCGCCATGGTCGCCTCCGGTGTGATGTGTGAGTAGTCTACCCCTGGACTATGGGTCCATAGCAGTAGCTAGATGGTTGTCTTCTCCCCATTGTGCTATCATTGTCGGATCTTGTGAGCTGCCTAACATGATCAAGATCATCTATCTGTAATTCTATATGTTGCGTTTGTTGGGATCCGATGAATAGAGAATACTTGTTATGTTGATTATCAAAGTTATATCTATGTGTTGTTTATGATCTTGCATGCTCTCCGTTACTAGTAGATACTCTGGCCAAGTTTTTGCTATTAACTCCAAGAGGGAGTACTTATGCTCGATAGTGGGTTCATGCTCGCATTGACACCGGGACAAAGTGAGAAAGTTCTAAGGTTGTGTTGTGCTGTTGCCACTAGGGATAAAACATTAGTGCTATGTTCAAGGATGTAGTCACTAGTTACATTACGCACCATACTTAATGCAATTGTCTGTTGTTTGCAACTTAATACCGGAGGGGGTTCGGATGATAACCCGAAGGTGGACTTTTTAGGCATAGATGCAGCTTGGATGACGGTCTATGTACTTTGTCGTAATGCCCAATTAAATCTCACTATACTCATCATGATATGTATGTGCATGGTCATGCTCTCTTTATTTGTCAATTGCCCAACTGTAATTTGTTCACCCAACATGCTGTTCGTCTTATGGGAGAGACACCTCTAGTGAACTGTGGACCCCGGTCCAATTCTCTTTACTGAAATACAATCTCATCGCAATACTTGTTCTACTGTTTTCTGCAAACAATCATCTTCCACACAATACGGTTAACTCTTTGTTACAGCAAGCCGGTGAGATTGACAACCTCACTGTTTCGTTGGGGCAAAGTACTTTGGTTGTGTTGTGCAGGTTCCACGTTGGCGCCGGAATCACTGGTGTTGCGCCGCACTACATCTCGCCGCCATCAACCTTCAACGTGCTTCTTGACTCCTACTGGTCCGATTAAACCTTGGTTTCTTACCTGAGGGAAACTTGCCACCGTGCGCATCACACCTTCCTCTTGGGGTTCCCAACGGACGTGCCAACCACACGCATCAAGCAAATTTCTCGCGCCGTTGCGGGGAGATCAAGACACGCTGCAAGGGGAGTCTCCACTTCTCAATCTCTTTACTTTGTTTTTGTCTTGCTTAGTTTTATTTACTACTTTGTTTGCTGCACTAAATCAAAATACAAAAAAATTAGTTGCTAGTTTTACTTTATTTGCTATCTTGTTTGCTATATCTAAAACACAAAAAAATTAGTTTACTTGCATTTACTTTATCTAGTTTGCTTTATTTACTGTTGCTAAAATGGCCAACGCCGAAAACACTAAGTTGTGTGACTTCACAACCACGAATAATAATGATTTCTTATGCACACCTATTGCTCCACCTGCTACTACAGCAGAATTCTTTGAAATTAAACCTGCTTTACTGAATCTTGTTATGCGAGAGCAATTTTCTCGGTGTTAGTTCTGATGATGCTGCTGCCCATCTTAATAATTTTGTTGAATTATGTGAAATGCAAAAATATAAAGATGTAGATGGTGATATTATTAAACTAAAATTGTTCCCTTTCTCATTAAGAGGAAGAGCTAAAGATTGGTTGCTATCTCTGCCTAAGAATAGTATTAATTCATGGACTAAATGCAAGGATGCTTTTATTGGTAGATATTATCCCCCTGCTAAAATTATATCTTTGAGGAGTAGCATAATGAATTTTAAACAATTAGATACTGAACATGTTGCTCAAGCTTGGGAAAGAATGAAATCTTTGGTTAAAAATTGCCCAACCCATGGACTGACTACTTGGATGATCATCCAAACCTTCTATGCAGGACTAAATTTTTCTTCGCGGAATTTATTGGATTCAGCTGCTGGAGGTACCTTTATGTCCATCACTCTTGGTGAAGCAACAAAGCTTCTTGATAATATGATGATCAACTACTCTGAATGGCACACGGAAAGAGCTCCACAAGGTAAGAAGGTAAATTCTGTCGAAGAAACCTCTTCCTTGAGTGATAAGATTGATGCTATTATGTCTATGCTTGTGAATGATAGGACTAATATTGATCCTAATAATGTTCCGTTAGCTTCATTGGTTGCACAAGAAGAACATGTTGATGTAAACTTCATTAAAAATAATAATTTCAACAACAACGCTTACCTAACAATTCTAGTAACAACTATAGACCATATCCTTATAATAATGGCAACGGCTATGGTAATTCTTATGGGAATTCTTACAACAATAATAGGAGTTCACCCCTGGACTTGAAGCCATGCTTAAAGAATTTATTAGTACACAAACTGCTTTTAACAAATCTGTTGAAGAAAAGCTTGGGAAAATTGATATACTTGCTTCTAAAGTCGATAGTCTTGCTGCTGATGTTGATCTTTTGAAATCAAAAGTTTTGCCTAATGAGAATCATCATAATAAAATTACTACTACAGCAAATGCCATTCAAGTTAGAATTAATGAGAATATAAGATTAATGGCTGAACTGCGTGCTAGGTGGGATAGAGAAGAAAATGAAAAACTAGCTAAAGAAAAGAATATAGCTAAAGTTTGGACTATTACCACCACTAGTAATGCTAATGCTACACATGTTGCTGCACCTCCTACTCATACTAATAAAAGAATTGGTGTTAGCAATGTTTCCACTTCTAATGCAAAGCGCGAAAACTGCCTAAAACTGCTAAATCACTGAAATCGCCTTTGATAAAGCTGCTGAAATTTTTTCCAACATTGGGGATGATGATCCCATTGCTTTAGATTATAATGGTTTGAATTTTGATGATTGCCACATCTCTGAAGTTATAAAGTTCTTGCAAAAACTTGCTAAAAGTCCTAATGCTAGTGCTATAAATTTGGCTTTTACACATCATATTACAAATGCTGTTATAAAAGCTAGAGAAGAGAAACTAGAGCGTGAAGCCTCTATTCCTAAAAAGCTAGAGGATGGTTGGGAGCCCATCATTAAGATGAAGGTTAAAGATTTTGATTGTAATGCTTTATGTGATCTTGGTGCAAGTATTTCTGTTATGCCTAAGAAAATTTATAATATGCTTGACTTGCCACCGCTGAAAAATTGTTATTTGGATGTTAATCTTGCTGATCATTCTACAAAGAAACCTTTGGGTAAAGTTGATAATGTTCGCATTACCGTTAACAATAACCTTGTTCCCGTTGATTTTGTTGTCTTGGATATTGAATGCAATGCATCTTGTCCCATTATATTGGGAAGACCTTTTCTTCGAACTGTTGGTGCTATTATTGATATGAAGGAAGGTAATATAAAATATCAATTTCCTCTCAAGAAAGGTATGGAACACTTCCCTAGAAAGAGAATGAAGGTACCTTTTGATTCCATTATGAGAACAAATTATGATGTTGACACTTCGTCTCTTGATAATACTTGATACACACTTTCTGCGCCTAGCTGAAAGGCGTTAAAGAAAAGCGCTTATGGGAGACAACCCATGTTTTTACCTACAGTACTTTGTTTTTATTTTGTGTCTTGGAAGTTGTTTACTACTGTAGCAACCTCTCCTTATCTTAGTTTTGTGCTTTGTTGTGCCAAGTTAAGCCGTTGATAGAAAAGTAAGTACTAGATTTGGATTACTGCACAGTTCCAGATTTCTTTGCTGTCACGAATCTGAGTCCACCTCCCTGTAGGTAGCTCAGAAAATTAAGCCAATTTACGTGCATGATCCTCAGATATGTACGCAACTTTCATTCAATTTGAGAATTTTCATTTGAGCAAGTCTGGTGCCATTTTAAAATTTGTCAATACGAACTGTTCTGTTTTGACAGATTCTGCCTTTTATTTCACATTGCCTCTTTCGCTATGTTGGATGAATTTCTTTGATCAATTAATGTCCAGTAGCATTATGCAATGTCCAGAAGTGTTAAGAATGATTGTGTCATCTCTGAATATGTCAATTTATATTGTGCACTAACCCTCTAATGAGTTGTTTCGAGTTTGGTGTGGAGGAAGTTTTCAAGGATCAAGAGAGGAGTATGATGCAACATGATCAAGGAGAGTGAAAGCTCTAAGCTTGGGGATGCACCCGGTGGTTCACCCCTGCATATATCAAGAAGACTCAAGCATCTAAGCTTGGGGATGCCCAAGGCATCCCCTTCTTCATCGACAACATTATCAGGTTCCTCCCCTGAAACTATATTTTTATTCCATCACATCTTATGTGCTTTTTCTTGGAGCGTCGGTTTGTTTTTGTTTTTTGTTTTGTTTGAATAAAATGGATCCTAGCATTCACTTTATGGGAGAGAGACACGCTCCGCTGTAGCATATGGACAAGTATGTCCTTGGTTTCTACTCATAGTATTCATGGCGAAGTTTCTCCTTCGTTAAATTGTTATATGGTTGGAATTGGAAAATGATACATGTAGTAATTGCTATAAATGTCTTGGGTAATGTGATACTTGGCAATTGTTGTGCTCATGATTAAGCTCTTGCATCATATGCTTTGCACCCATTAATGAAGAAATACATAGAGCATGCTAAAATTTGGTTTGCATATTTGGTTTCTCTAAGGTCTAGATAATTTCTAGTATTGAGTTTGAACAACAAGGAAGATGGTGTAGAGTCTTATAATGTTTTCAATATGTCTTTTATGTGAGTTTTGCTGCACCGGTTCATCCTTGTGTTTGTTTCAAATAAACCTTGCTAGCCTAAACCTTGTATCGAGAGGGAATACTTCTCATGCATCCAAAATACTTGAGCCAACCACTATGCCATTTGTGTCCACCATACCTACCTACTACATGGTATTTTCCGCCATTCCAAAGTATATTGCTTGAGTGCTACCTTTAAAATTCCATCATTCACCTTTGCAATATATAGCTCATGGGACAAATAGCTTAAAAACTATTGTGGTATTGAATATGTAATTATGCACTTTATCTCTTATTAAGTTGCTTGTTGTGCGATAACCATGTTCACTGGGGACGCCATCAACTATTCATTGTTGAATTTCATGTGAGTTGCTATGCATGTCCGTCTTGTCTGAAGTAAGAGAGATCTACCACCATATGGTTAAGCATGCATATGTTAGAGAAGAACATTGGGCCGCTAACTAAAGCCATGCTCCATGGTGGAAGTTTCAGTTTTGGACAACAATCCTCAAATCTCAAATGAGAAAATTATTAATTGTTGGTATATGCTTATGCATAAAAGAGGAGTCCATTATCTGTTGTCTATGTTGTCCCGGTATGGATGTCTAAGTTGAAGAATAATCAATAGCGAGAAATCCAATGCGAGCTTTCTCCTTAGACCTTTGTACAAAGCGGCATAGAGGTACCCCTTTGTGACACTTGGTAAAAACAATGCATTGTGATGATCCGGTAGTCCAAGCTAATTAGGACAAGGTGCGGGCACTATTAGTACACTATGCATGAGGCTTGCAACTTATAAGATATAATTTACATGATGCATATGCTTTATTACTACCGTTGACAAAATTGTTTCATGTTTTCAAAATCAAAGCTCTAGCACAAATATAGCAATCGATGCTTTTCCTCTATGGAGGACCATTCTTTTACTTTCAATGTTGAGTCAGTTCACCTATTTCTCTCCACCTCAAGAAGCAAACACTTGTGTGAACTGTGCATTGATTCCTACATACTTGCTTATTGCACTTATTATATTACTCTATGTTGACAATATCCATGAGATATACATGTTACAAGTTGAAAGCAACCGCTGAAACTTAATCTTCTTTTGTGTTGCTTCAATATCTTTACTTTGAATTATTGCTTTATGAGTTAACTCTTATGCAAGACTTATTGATGCTTGTCTTGAAGTGCTATTCATGAAAAGTCTTTGCTATATGATTCACTTGTTTACTCATGTCATATACATTGTTTTGATCGCTGCATTCACTACATATGCTTTACAAATAGTATGATCAAGATTATGATGGCATGTCACTCAAGAAATTATCTGTGTTATCGTTTTACCTGCTCGGGACGAGCAGAACTAAGCTTGGGGATGCTGATACGTCTCCGACGTATCGATAATTTCTTATGTTCCATGCCACATTATTGATGTTATCTACATGTTTTATGCACACTTTATGTCATATTCGTGCATTTTACGGAACTAACCTATTAACAAGATGCCGAAGTGCCGATTCTTTGTTTCTGCTGTTTTTGGTTTCAGAAATCCTAGTAAGGAAATATTCTCGGAATTGGATGAAATCAAAGCCCAGGGGCCTATTTTCTCACGAAGCTTCCAAGTCCGAAGGAGAGACGAAGAGGGGCCACGGAGGGGCCACACCCTAGGGCGGCGCGGCCCCCCTTGGCCGCGCGGCCCGTGGGTGTGGGGCCCCGTGCTGCCTCTTGACCTGCCCTTCCGCCTATAAAAGTCTCCGTGACGAAACCCCCGCATCGAGAACCACGATACGGAAAACCTTCCGCAGACGCCGCCAACGCCGATCCCATCTCGGGGGATCCAGAGATCGCCTCCGGCACCCTGCCGGAGAGGGGAATCATCTCCCGGAGGACTCTACGCCGCCATGGTCGCCTCCGGTGTGATGTGTGAGTAGTCTACCCCTGGACTATGGGTCCATAGCAGTAGCTAGATGGTTGTCTTCTCCCCATTGTGCTATCATTGTCGGATCTTGTGAGCTGCCTAACATGATCAAGATCATCTATCTGTAATTCTATATGTTGCGTTTTTTGGGATCCGATGAATAGAGAATACTTGTTATGTTGATTATCAAAGTTATATCTATGTGTTGTTTATGATCTTGCATGCTCTCCGTTACTAGTAGATACTCTGGCCAAGTTTTTGCTATTAACTCCAAGAGGAGTACTTATGCTCGATAGTGGGTTCATGCCTGCATTGACACCTGGGACAAAGGATGTAAAGTTCTAAGGTTGTGTTGTGCTGTTGCCACTAGGGATAAAAAATTAGTGCTATGTACAACGATCTAGTCACTAGTTACATTACGCACCATACTTAATCCAATTGTCTGTTGTATGCAACTTCCTACTGGAGGGGGTTCGGATGATAACCTGAAGGTGGACTTTTTAGGCATAGATGCAGTTGGATGACGGTCTATGTACTTTGTCGTAATGCCCAATTAAATCTCACTATACTCATCATGATATGTATGTGCATGGTCATGCTCTCTTTATTTGTCAATTGCCCAACTGTAATTTGTTCACCCAACATGCTGTTCGTCTTATGGGAGAGACACCTCTAGTGAACTGTGGACCCCGGTCCAATTCTCTTTACTGAAATACAATCTACTGCAATACTTGTTCTACTGTTTTCTGCAAACAATCATCTTCCACACAATACGGTTAACTCTTTGTTACAGCAAGCCGGTGAGATTGACAACCTCACTGTTTCGTTGGGGCAAAGTACTTTGGTTGTGTTGTGCAGGTTCCACGTTGGCGCCGGAATCACTGGTGTTGCGCCGCACTACATCTCGCCGCCATCAACCTTCAACGTGCTTCTTGACTCCTACTGGTCCGATTAAACCTTGGTTTCTTACTGAGGGAAACTTGCCGCTGTGCGCATCACACCTTCCTCTTGGGGTTCCCAACGGACGTGCCAACCACACGCATCAGGGGGCACCTAAACGGATAAGATACAGGGCCATGAAGTACGTCCTGATTGGCGATGACATGTTCTACAGGACTTTGGAAGGGTTACTTCTCAAATGTCTGGGACCAGCCGAGTCCAATCGGCTCTTGCATGAGGTGCATGAGGGTGCCTGTGGAACTCACCAATCGGCTCATAAGATGAGGTGGCTGATCAGGCGATCGGGATTTTATTGGCCCACCATGCTTGAAGATTGCTTCAAGTATTATAAAGGGTGTCAAGCATGTCAGAGGTTTGGGAGCATTCAGATGGTGCCCGCATCAGCAATGAATCCTATCATCAAACCTTGGCCATTCCGAGGTTGGGGCATGGATATGATCGGCAAAATTCATCCTCCATCGAGTAAAGGGCATGAATGGGTTCTGGCCATTATAGATTACTTCACTAAATGGGTGGAGGCCATCCCTATGAAGTCAGTAGCATCGAAGGATGTCATCAGTTTCGTGTTGGAACATGTCATTCATAGATTCGGGGTTCCCCAGACTATCACGACCGATGGAGGTTCGGTCTTCGTTTCTAAGGAGTTTAGAAAATTCTGTGAGGATATGGGAATCAAGCTGATCCGATCGTCTCCATACTATGCTCAAGCAAATGGGCAGGCTGAAGCGTCCAACAAGAGCCTGATCAAGCTGATTAAAAGGAAAATCGACGAGCACCCTAGACGATGGCATGAGGTATTGTCAGAAGCTTTGTGGGCTTATCGCATGTCGTGTCATGGAGCAATAAAAACCTCACCATACCAGCTGTTCTATGGACAAGAAGCTGTGTTACCCTGGGAAATCAAGGCTGGGTCGAGACGGATTACATTTCAGAATGATTTAACTGCTGAAGAATATGCAGCCCTGATGAGCGACAGCATTGAGGACGCAGCGGAACTCAGACTATGGTCACTTGAGAAAATCAAGGAGAATAAAGCCAAGGTGGCTCGCGCATATAATAAGAAGGTGAAGCCAAAGGAGTTCCAGGTTGGTGATCTGGTATGGGAAGCTGTATTGCCGTTGGGGACTAAGGACAAAGTGTATGGTAAATGGTCTCCAAATTGGCACGGCCCGTACAAAGTCGATGAAGTTTTAAAGGGGAATGCATACATGCTTGAGCAATTGGATGGTGTGAAGTTCCCAGTGGCTGTCAATGGCCAGCATCTCAAGAAGTATTTCCCAAGTATGTGGGATGATGGGCAGTGAGATACGGGGGCCGATTTTTAAATTGGCCAGTAAAAAAAATTTTACTCAACTGGAGCCAGTGGAATATGGGGGCCGATGTATGGAATCGGCCGATAAAAGGAAATATATGTGCAGAGCAAGAGCCGATGCACGGTCATCGACTTGAGAACAAAACAGCCGATGTACAGCCATCGACTTTAGAGTTGCAAAATGTTGTGGTCAGATATCAAGTTACAGTCTGAATTCGAGGAGTGTTTGCTTGGATATCTGTCTGATTTAGGATTTGAGCTCGGCCTTATGGGCGTTTGATGGTGAAAGGCCGATATGTTGCTATCGGTTCTTGGTGCGTTGACTTGTTTTGGCAGTCGGAAGATTTGAAATTGAACAAATGGAGAATCACATTGGACGAACGATTTTCATTGATTCGAAGAGGAATTTTTACAAGAAAGAGCCGATGGCTCTCAAAAGATCATCTGATGCCTAATGCACTACTACTACTAGCCTTATACTACTCCCTAATCTAAGGACCGTCGCTGCCCTCGTCGTCGCCGTCGTAGCTGCCGTCGGCGCTGCTACCGGCGGGCTCCTCGTCGCTGCTGATGAAGCCGCCGGTAGGGGCTTCATCCTCCTCGTCGTCGTCGTCATCGTCATCGTCATCCGACCAGGCCCAGCCTCGGAAGCGCTTGGCCGGTGGGTATCCCTCGGAGGAAGAATCTTCCTCCTCCGACTCTTCCGCCTCTTCTTCCTCCTCGTCGGAGGAGAGGACCGCCTCCCATGGGAAGAGGTCATCGTCGCTCGCCGGTACCAGCTCCCCGTCGACAAGGAACTGGAGGTCCTCCTCCCCGTCGGTGAGGGGTTCGTCGTCTTCCGATTCAATGGAGAAATCCCAGTCCCGCGCGTCCCAATACTCTGGGGCGCGGGCCTCGTAGATGGCCATCAGATTGACCTCCTGCTCTAGTTCACTCGAGGAGGAGGATTGGGAGGAGAGAGCCGATGAAGCGGAGGAGGAAGAGGAAGACATGGCTACAGAGGAAGGGGGTTTTTCGGCCGATGGCTAGTACGGAGCAAGAGGATGAAGAAGCGAACTGCTCGGCGCGGTTAAATAAAGGGGATATAGTGGAAATTTAATGCTTGAGCAGTTTTCGAGGATGCGGTGCCAAGGCTGTCAATCGTGCAGAAGTTGAGAAGACAGGGTATCATGACGAAGGATACTGCGACGGTTCTGCTCTGCTACGACATGACCCTTCGAAGGAAAAACAGAGTGGTTTTGAAATTATCATTTCCAAAACCAGGGGGGCATGTGTTATCACCAGAATTTGACCGGATCAGAGGTGGGCCGCGATTAAGATGGGCTTGAAGAATATACACGAAAGAGATACATGGATCGGCCTTGTATACAAAGTTTGGGCTAGTTTGCCCGTGTATCTGTAAATATAGTAGGATACGTGTCGGTTAGATAGATTTTGGCTCGTGCAGGGTTGGGATTATTCCCACGTTAGAAAGTCTACGGACTATAAATATGTATCTAGGGTTATTGAGAAAAACAACAATCACGTTCATCACAAACCAATCTAGGCGCATCGCCAACCCCTTGTTTCGAGGGTTTCTTCCGGGCAAGCATCATGCTGCCTAGATCGCATCTTGCCATCTAGGCAGTATACGTTTATTCGTTGTTCGTGCATTGCTCGTGCTGAAGCTTTGTTGATGGCGAGCAACGTAGTTATCATAGATGTGTTAGGGTTAGCATTGTTTCATCGTGTCACATGCTTTTGTCCATGCAACCCTTAGACGTCTAGCCGCCCTTACACCTATCTTAGGTGTAAGGGCGGCACCTCGCTTGATCATTGTTTAGTAGATCCGATCCGTTATGATTGCTCCTTGTTCTTCAAGGATTAGTTTAATATCTGCATAGTTAGGCCTTGCAAACGGGTTGAAGGATCCAGTAGCACGTAGGGTGTAGTTTGCTAGCCCTAGATAAGATGTTCCGGGGATCAACTTCATGTTGGTTTTTAGGCCTTGTCTAGGGTTGGTTTATTATCACCGTGCGTGGCTGCCAGGCTCAATCACGCGTAGGATGTTCCGATTATGTGGTGAAAACCCTAAATCGTCGTAGGTCGTTTTAGCTTTATATTGATCAAGCAGGACCACCATGTGATCGTAGACCTCATACGAATCATGGGTGGATCGGCTCCTTGAGCCGATTCACAGGACAACCTGAGAGCCGATCGAGGCTCGTATTTAATGTTTACGTGTATGCCATGCAGGAAACTAAGCGAAGCAAATTCATCACCTTCCTGACCAGGTATAGGTTAGGTGGCACGCCCTTGCACCAGCATCGGACGTGCGTGTCGAGGCTTTGCGGGCCGTCGCTCGAGGGACCAGGGCCAGCCGCAGTTCTGGGAGCCTCCCGGCTCTACTGTGTTGCCCGTCGTTGCTCGCCGGTGGGTTTCTGACCGCAACAGATACATGGCTTTAGTGGGCGGCCCAATGTTCTTCTCTAACAATATGCATACTCAAACCATTTAATCATGATAAATCACCCTTACTTCAGACAAGACGAACATGCATAGCAACTCACATGATATTCAACAAAGGTGTAATAGTTGATGGCGTCCCTAGAAACATGGTTACCGCTCAACAAGCAACTTATAAGAAATAAGATACATAAACAACATACTCAATACCACAATAGTTTTTAAGCTATTTTCCCATGAGCTATGTATTGCAAAGACAAGGAATGAAATTTAAAGGTAGCACACAAGCAATTTACTTTGGAATGGCAGAGAAATACCATGTAGTAGGTAGTTATGGTGGACACAAATGGCATGAGTTTTGGCTCAAGGTTTTTGGATGCACGAGAAGCATTTCCTCTCAGTACAAGGCTTTGGCTAGCTAGGTTGTTTGAAGCAAACACAAGTATGAACCGGTACAGCAAAACTTACATAAGAACATTGTGGTGACCCAGCGTACCACTGCATGGTGTAGTACACAAGTCGTTGACATAACACAAGTGAAACACCGTTCCACTCATATTACATCCCTCAGAGTGGTACAACAGAAACATATGCGAGTCCAAGGTATGTTTATATAAGTACACACGAACTGTTTACATAAGATCAACACAGCCTCCTACTTTACAGTGAGGTAAAACTTCAAATAAAGCTCCAGAAGAACGACTCGTGGTCTATCTTATTGCTAACTCAAGTTTAAGAGCTACTTGGCTTGCTATAGAAATCTAGCTACTTAGGTGCTAGGATTAGGGAAAGGTTCCCTTTTATTACTAGTCTAGGTTTCCATTATAGCTGATGCAGAAGTTGACTCCATTGACTTCTTTGACTGGATTCTTCATCTTGTTGCAGTTGACTCCTTTGTCTTCGAGTTCCACGGTAGTTTCTCCTTTGGTGCATTGATCTAAGAAGGGGGTTCAAATGGGAGGGAATGAGTACGAGCGTACTCAGCAAGTTCATATTAGGAAATAGGTGTATCATGCACTAGCTACAGCCATAGACCAGAAAGTCATAGGCCAATGCAAGTTTTCATAAACATTTCTTCAAAAGGTTTATTTTATTCTGAAAACTATGCCCGTCAGTCTTCACAGGTTGACCAGAACTTCGTGGAGTTCCTTTCCTGCCGCGTTCGCAGTTCCCTTCCCGGAACAAGGAGTGACAGCCACAATTTCATACACTCTGCAGAGGTGCGTTACTTTTCCCATAAGAGATCCCATCCTTTTTGCCATCCGCAGGGACTTGGCCCCGTTCACACTTCCTTTGGTGTGAGGCCAGGTATGAAAATCCAAGCCCACACCGCCTTCTCCGCGACCCTGCAAACCCACCCTTTTGTCCACCCGTACACCCCCGGTAGACGTCTCGATCCCGATCATACGGCTTTACCCACGGTGTACTTTGGACAATCCATCATAGACGGTAGAGCCAGTCATCCACACGGATGGGGATTTAAAAGGCCATCCCAACCTACGGCAGTGCCTCCAGCACCCCGCAGCTCTAACCAGTCCGTTGGCGTGCAGGAGGGAAAAGATACAGCTGGCTTCCCCAGAGCCATTATAGATCTTATGGTTAACGCGATATGTACGGCGCTAGAATCACTGGACGGCATTGGTACTTAGTCCTAGATGAATAGTACCCGTGCAATGGAACCTCCACCAATCAACACATACCATGGTTCCATTGCCCACCACATAGTCATATTCATAATTGTAAAATAATATTTGCTTTTCAATGCATGAGTGATAAGTATAGTACTTTGCATATAGTTTGATAAAAATAATCAAATGACATGAGCAAGCGATGAACTTGCCTTTCTTGACTGCAAGATTATGCAGGCAAAAGCTTCGATACGTGAGAACTCCAAATTCTGAAATACCATCATCGTCCGGTAAGGACAATGTTTAAAGAACTGGCAAAGATGCTATAATGCATAATATGAGATGCAATCGCCCCGAGCGTAACCTAACCTCGATGATTTAGATTGTATAAGTTGTAAAGATTTCTTTAGGGTTTGTTGCACTTTTAGAATGGTTCTCAAACAAGGTTCTTATTAGGGTTTGGTCATATTAGCATCATAACCAAGTGATATAAGACATCATAACAAGCACACACATAAATAATAGTGGTGGAACAATATGTAAAGAACAATTGTCAATTTTAAGTTCTACAGGACATGGTTGATGATTACTTATATTATACTTCAAAAGAATAACTTTTGAAGAACATGTTAATTAAGAAATAGTAAGTATTTCAAATAAGAACTATGGCTTCTAAGGTTTGATTGACATTTGTACTTCAGAAGAATAACTTTTGAAGAACAGATTCTATTAGAACAATAACTACTATACATAGGAGGAGAGTGGATTTGCTACACACATGGGTAGCGACGCACGTGTGCGCTGCCGTTAGATCTGCGCTGAGATTCACACTCATTGAGGTCGCGCTTTGACCGTGTCCCACATCGTGTACAGAATCCCAATAGCTAATCCCTGTCTCTACCAAAAAAAAAAGCTAATCACCCGATAGCTGCTGGATTCCCGACCGCTCCTCAACAACATGGCCTCCACCATCCTCGTCGGACCCAATCAGTGTTGCCGCCGTCGGAGAAAAATCAGCGCCAAGCAAGCCGGCCGAACCCAACGAGATCCGCGCCAAGCCGGCCGGACCCAACGAACTCCACACCAAGCCGGCCTCCACCGCCGCTGCCGGTGCAAGATCAACTTCACCCCTCCTCTACCATCGATTTATCTCTCTGCAACACGATTCCACGGGCGTCGACCCCACCAAACCGTCGCCGCCTGATGGCAGAGTCGTCGTGGCAGAGCCGCTTGATGGTGTCCATGTGTGCCGTCGAGTCTCAACGCTGCCGTCCTGCGCGAACGCTGCTCCCTCCCTCCTTGCTTCCCGTACAAGAGTAGCCAAACGCAGATCCATGGCGTCGCCAGCTGTTCACTTAGCCCCCCGCCGTCGACCAGAGCTCGAACAGACGCTGGGACTTTCCAAATCGAGTCAACGGCGGACGACAGCGCTGCCGTTGTGCAGGCGCGTGAGGTCGAGCGGGTGACGGGGCTGGCTCCACCGACGGTTCCGGAGTTAATCCTCTCCGGCCCGAGCCGCGAGATGGAGCGCTGGTGGCTCCCGATGGGTGTCGATGCCGAATGAATCGCGTGATTTAGGCCGTGGAGCAGGCGGAGGGGAGAGATCGAACCATCACGTGGTGCCGCGGGGCGCGGGGCGCGGCGGCCGGCCGGGAGCGGAGCTGGGTGGCGTCTGCGAGGATAGCGTGGGCGGCGGAGTGAGGCGCTGCAAGGTCCTGGCGGCAGCCGACTCACGTGGTGATTGCTGGGACGGGCGGCGCGCGCTTGAGCTATCTGGTGGAGCTGCGTCCTACGCGTTCCGATCTGGTTCGGTTGGCAGGGGAGGCGCCCCGCTGGTGGTCGGAAGCGGAGGTAGGAGACGACCTCTGGTCATTCCTATCCGGTTAGGTGGGGGATTTTTCTATCCGGTTTAACTACTGATTAAGCTGCTACAGTAATAGGCGGGATGGGGTAATGAGGTTTGACCAAGTAGACATGTGTCATACGCGGAAGGGGTGCGCAGCTACCCCCGTGGGTAGCGAGTTTCATCCGTACATAGGAGCTGTGGGCTTCTAGAGTTTATTATTGGATTCATTTAATTCTTTAATAGGAACTAGTTGGGTTCTTAAATAGAATTGGTCTATACCTAGCAAGTATTAGCAAGTTTATTACTATGGTTTATTGTGGGTATCATATCAAAGAATGATGGTCAAGGTGTTGCTATGAGTTAGGGTTTACTATGGCTTCATATTTGCTTCACTAAGTAATCACTAATGGCTTCTAAACTAGGTGGTTTATTATCCCCAAGTAGGGTTTAGTTGGATAGGAGCATGTTATGTGCATTACTACACAAAATTAGTGTTAGGGTTCATCACTAGGATTCTACTAGGGTTTGATGGTTGAGGTTGATCCTAATGGTATGGTATATAGGAGTGATGATCAATGGTACTAAGCCAATTAACAAGTTAGGGTTTGCTCCTAAGTGATACTAGGGAATCATATAGGTTTTAATTAAGAATGAAAGTATAGAGATGGTAAACCTAGAGGGGGGGGGGTGAATAGGTTTCTACAGATTTTAATTCTTTCTTTGCAATATTAGGCTTTGCGGAATATAAAGGTGAGCCTAATGCAAACTAGGTGAAGCAACCTATATGAGGATACAACTAACTCCAGCACGAAGGCTCTCACAGGCAGTTAAATCACAAGTAAGGAGTTCGGTTAGAGATAATCGATAGCACACGGAGACTAGGATGTATTCCCGTGTTCCCTTGCTTTGCAACAAGGTACGTCACGTTTGGAGGAGTGGAGGTCCCACGAAGGATTCCCCAGGCCACGAAGGCTCACCCTATTCTCCGGAGCCTATCCCACGAAGGAATAGCTCACTCACTTGTGGTAGACTTTGAGGTAGCCTCCAAACCTTCACAATCTTGCCCGGAGCAAATCCACAGCCCGGATGCTTCCGGACTCCTCTTGCCCACCTAGGGTTTCCAAGGAACCCTAGGAAGCAAGCTTCTCGATGAATACAAGGGGGAATGAGATTTGGCTTGGTAGAATGGTAGATCGGGTCCTCCTCTAACGATTCCCCGGAGGGATTTTATTTTGGGTGGAGGAGGAGGGAGATCTGAGGCTTTTGGTGTTTCTAGCAATGGAGTAAGAGAGAGAGAGAGCTCAAGAACAGCTTGTAGTGTAGTGCCTGGCTGTTCAGAGGTAGGAGAAGGCCTATTTATAGTGTTCTTCGAAATATGGCCATTGGTCACTTGCCACCTCAGCTTTTCTCTCGACAAACCCGGTTGACCGGACCACAGACCGGACTGCCCGGTGGTGAGGCCGGTCGGACCGGGCCAGCGACCGGATGCCCTTTGCGTCGTCCTGGAGCTCCTCCGGTTGGCGCCCGGTTGGCGACCGGTCGACCGAGCCACGCGCCGGACTCTCCGGTTGGTAGGCCGGTAGGCCGGCGGCAACCGGATTTGTTGGTTCCTCGTATGGAGCCCGGTTGGCGACCGGTCGACCGGGCCGTGCGCCGGACTCGCCCCGGTTGGCGACCGGTTGGCCAGGCAGCACGCCGGACTGGCCGGTCTGTAGTCCGGTTGGACCGGGCTGGAGACCGGATTTCTGCTGTAGACCCCTTTTCGATTATTGTTGAAGTGGGGGGTCTCCTTTAGCCTTCTTGTTCCTTTGATACACCATTTATGCCTCTTTGCCTAATACCTGAGATTATCCTTATAAACATATTAGGCCAAGTACTCTAGCACGGTGTCATTGTTACCAAAATAATGGATAAGGGTAAAATACCCTTACAATCTCCCCCTTTTTGGTATACGATGACAAACCGAGCTAGAGTCACAAATAGATATTATGATAAGTTCTAAACCTTGATTCCATATAAGATATTACGACAGCTCCCCCATAATGTGTGCACTTGGAGAATTTGCGTTTGAATGCAAAGTGCACCATTTGTGGAACATGAGAAGCTCCCCCAATATCTTTAGGAAACAAGCATGGTATGGAGATGTGCATATCAAGATATATAAGCATAGCACACATAATCATCCTAACATAGAGTAGCACACATAATAGTCGTCCATACACATCCATACATGAATTATTCGAAGTAGCAAATGGTTCTTGAGAAATCAAAGCAAATACGCACAAGCCATATAAAATCCAAATAAAGCAACTCCCATGGCTTGTGACAATCAAAGAACCCGTGGTCCTAGACTCTACTCTCTTCTCCCCCTTTGGCATCGGAACACCAAAAAGGCAAAGAGAAAAGTAGAGATGCTATCGCACCCATCAATAGAACTCATGCCCGACGGAGTAGGAGCTCTCGCCATCATCGCGCGTAGCCGCATCACCTTCATCCTCATCACCATCATCATCATCAGTAGGAGTGGGAGCACGAGCAGTCCTAGGAGGAAGGCCACCATGAGCATACATGGAGAAGTCGAAATTCTGGATCATCTCATCGGTAAGGAGAGGCATCTCCCACTGAGGTGCAACCACAGGCTCCATCTCTGGTCCAGAAGGAGGAACAGGGTGGTTCCGTGAAGCCATGAACTCATTCTGTCGCCTCCGTGTCTCCTGGTTCACAGTAAGGCTCTGATGTGCAACATCATTGGTGTTCTTGCACATTTGCCACATGCTGGAGAAAAAGCGAGCGACACCATGCTTGGGGCGCCGAGAGTAGCTGGAGCTAGCATCATGATCATGGTGTTCCTTGGAACGGCGCTCAGTGGAGGGCATCATGGAGGGAACGTCCGGACGAGTGGCCTCCTGAGTGGGGATCCTGAATGGGTCCATGATGACTCTTTCACCAAGAGTGTTGAGAGGAGCGGGAACAATGTTGTTGATGAGCCGCTGAACATACTGAGCATAGTTGGGAGTCATGCGGTCCATAACTGCACGCTTCAGTTCACAGTGAATAAGATCACAGCCATCGATCTTCCTTACCCTGTCAGGATGACAATAGTACATCAGATTTAGGTGATAGTTCCTGACTTCACTGGTGTCGCCAGACTTGCTGATGAGGCTCTCACGGAACATCTTGGCAAGGACAAGATATGAGTAGTACATCCCAGAGATAGTGGGAGGTCCAGGTGTAGGGTTCGCAGGATAGCAGAAGGAGATGTCACCCTTAGTAAGCTTAGACCGTGAATGAATCTTGTACCCTGGAGCACTGTCACCATCACAACCCATGGCTGCACGGAACTGAGAGTAGGTGCATGAGTACTTCTCCTTGCCAGTCATCCAGGTGATGGTGCGGTCCGCATCATCATGGAAGAAAACGGTGTAGTGGAACTGACGGACTAGGAGAGGACAAAAGGTAGGATCCTCTTGTTCATCATCGGGCTTTAGGCACACAAGGTCATATAGTCCCATACCCTTCAAGGTTTCAACCACAAAGCGATACTTTGTGGCTTCATGCAAGGCAAGCTCGTCAGGATTGATGGCCTTGGGCATCACAAGATCACCATTCTTCATAAACTCATGAGAATCATAGAAACCATCCCATAGGGCTGCTTGTGTCTTGGTCCAGAAGAACTTGTCCCCGCGAGTGTAAGTCCGTTGCTCAAAGCGATACGGATTCACCGTCCTCATTTCCTGCCACTCAACATGGTTTGCATTCCCAACATTGAAAGTTGGCACTATTTCATCATCCTCTTGGGCAGCATGCTTATCCTTTTTCTTGCCACCAACTGACTTGGTCCTACCCCACTGAGCTGCCAATGTCGCATACCTTGATGAGCTTGAGGAGGTACGCGACCACTAGAACGGCGGGGAGGAATGTCACCAGTCCGTCCTCTCTTGGCAACAGTGCCACGTCCCTCACCACTCCAACTACCTGTGAATGCGAAAATAGAGCGAGAATAGCAGTGGGGTAAGTGTACATGTCATCAATAAGAGGGAAGCCAAAAAGCATAGCATATATCCAAGTGTATTGATGAAATTGTGCGAAAACTGGGCGATCCGGCGCACAGGCCGGTCCAACCGGGCAGCAGACCGGACGAGCCGGTTGGCGACCGGTTGACCGGGCCGCACGCCGGGCTGGCCGGTTGAGCGGCCGGTTGACCGGGCTGGTGACCGGATCTGTCGATTTGTGAAGTTGTGCCCAGATTTTCTACCACAAAATCATGCAAAAACTCATAAACTTGAATATAGACTATAGCAATAGAGTGGAGTAAGTGCATTGTGTTGTGAGACTCTCTAAAGGCATGAGGACTTACAAACCCTAACCCTAACCCTAAAATTTCCTCAAATCATGTCAAGAAATTGCAATGGGTGATGAGGACTAGAGAATAGGGAGAGAGGGAGAGCACATTACCCGAAGACATGGTCCTCCTTGATCAAGAGAGCAAGAAGAACACTAGAGAGGGATTGAAACCCAACAACTCCAAAAATTCCCAAAATAGCTTGAAAGGGACCAAATCCTTCGGTGGAGATGTTCCACGGGCCCCGATCTATGGTTTGGTGAAGTTTGGGAGGATTCTTGTGGTGGGAAGGGCCTAGACCATGGTGGAGGTGGTGGAGGCGGCGGCCATGGAGGTGTGGGAGTTGGGGGGTAATGAGGAAGAAGACCCCAAGGGGTATCCTCTTCCACACATAAATGGTCGCGCGGCCGGTCAGGCGCCCGGTCGACCGGACCTGGTGCCGGCTGGTCCGGCCCAGAGGCCGGTCCAGCCGGGCCAGAGACCGGCCAGGGACAAACTGCCCAGTTTTGTCTCGTTTCGCCTCGTTTTGCCTCGTTTTGCCCCTATTCTTTGTGTAAATATGTGTGAATGCTCAGATGATGACATGTACATATAGATAGATAGATGATGATGATGAGATGAGCATAGACATGGGGTTGGAAACACAAAGTTCTCTAGGCATACCCATTGGAGAGAAAATCCAAACAAGATGTAAATAGCAACAATGGGCATGATTCGAAATATATATCAAGAATCATAAGTCATTTTGAGATGAATTTTGCAATAAGATCATTTGGCCTTATATAGTCAAATCAAGTTGTAATGATGGCTCAATGAGGGGCGGGGGATTACTCCCCCTATGTGAAAGCGCAAATGTCATGAGACCGCGAAGAGACATGCTTGGGTCCATATAATGACATTGGGTCTATTTATGTTGCACACATAGGTATGCATCTTACCAAGACATGGTATGATGACTATCCCCATATGTGCTATACCTCTAAGCTAGATAGCAAGATACACTACAAGAAAAGTTCTGATAGACAACATCTCAAAATCGTCCGCTAAGGGGTATTTTTCGTCGCCTATGGGCCTAACCCGACGATATGGGTTCTGTTGTGGAAACTGCGTCAGGCAAAGTCCTACGATGATTTTTTCGGTCCGTCGCGCTTGGGCGCTCTTCCGCCACGGAAAATCGGACCGTTGCCCAAGTGTTTCCGGGAGCCCGTTGACTGCTGACGTCATGCAAACTGACACGTGGCAGACGCCGTTAACTGGCAGTTAACGGCGTTAACCGGCTGAAACCCCGTGGTAGATGGTAGGCCCACACGAGGCCTGCCACGTCTTAAGCGGGCCGGCCCATTAAGTTTGCGGGCCAGGCCAGCTGACTTAGTTTGACCGGTCAACTATATAGCTGGGCTGGTCCATTAGTTACGTGGGCCGGGCCTAACCTCTAAGGTTGACTGGTCAAAACTTTAATGGGCCGGCCCACTAAGCATGTGGGCCGGGCCGAATGCACTCGATTGACCGGTCAACAGGCAAAAGGGCCAGCCCACAAGACATGTGGGACCCACTTTCCTGGTATCGGGCCGGCCCATTTACAAAGTGGGGTCCACATTAAAGCAACTGGGCCGGCCCAAGAAGTTATTGGGCCGGCCCAATTAGCATGTGGGTCCCACTTTCCTGCTATCGGGCCGGCCCATTTAGTACGTGGGGTCCACATTTGATCAAATGGGCTGGCCCAACAAGCCAGTGGGCCGGGCCAAAAGCACCGGTGGGTCCCACTTTCCTGTTAAAGGGCCAGCCCATTTAGTATGTGGGGTCCACCATATAGCAAGTGGGCCGGCCCAACAAGATAGTGGGCCGGGCCAAAAACACAGGTGGGTCCCACTTTCCAGTTAAAGGGCTGGCCCATTTAGTATGTGGGGTCCACCATATAGCAAGTGGGCCGGCCCAACAAGATAGTGGGCCGGGCCAAAACACTGGTGGGTCCCACTTTCCTGTTAAAGGGCCGGCCCATTTAGTATGTGGGGTCCACCATATAGCAAGTGGGCCGGCCCAACAAGATAGTGGGCCGGGCCAAAAGCACAGGTGGGCCCCACTTTCCTGTTAAAGGTCCGGCCCAATTAGTATGTGGGGACCACCATATAGCAAGTGGGCCGGCCCAACAAGATAGTGGGCCGGGCCAAAAACACAGGCGGGTCCCACTTTCCTCTTAAAGGGCCGGCCCATTTAGTATGTGGGGTCCACCACAAAAGCAATTGGGCTGGCCCAACTAATTAGTGGGCCGGCCCAGTAGTGGGTGGGGTCCACCTTAAAGCAAGTGGGCCAGCCCAATTAGATTGTGGGGTCCACCGTAAATCAAATGGGCTGGCCCAATAATTAAGTGGGCCAGCCCGTTTAGTTGCTGTTTATATGCCGGCATAATAGGCGCTTTAGGATATTGCGGGCAGGCACATATGTGATTTCGCTTAATTGGGCCGTTTAAGGGATGGGAATTCGTGATTTGGATACTGAGAATATTTACGCAGCATTGATTTCTGTCGGATAGCCTCACTTACCACAAGCACCAAAGAAAAAATGCGAGAAAGAACTATAAAAACTAACTAAATATTACATTAGCTGCAAGGCATTGAAAAAATATTACAGAACCCAGAGAAATTGAATGGTAATTAAACCTAGCAATACAATGAAGCGATCCGGCAATCTTTTAAGTTGTCCATGCAGCACCTATATCTGAAACAAAGACATTACAAGTTAAGACAGCAACAATGGAAAGGCAAAGACACTACAATATTGTTTGCCAAAGAATTTGGAACTCATCATTTCGTCGTTATAACAAGATCATTGTAATGCGCACAATAAGAAAACAAAGAGTGCATGCCGCATACCAACAACCAATATAACAGAGCATGTTAGAATGAAACAGCAGACTTACTACTGTCGAGTCCCATGCAAACCAACATGTTCAGGGAGTACAAAATTGGCATGAACAACATAGTAGCAGGCTATAAATTTTGTAACAACGACTGAGCAAGATGAAGTTATGATGGCTACATCTACAGAGCAGGGAATGTAAACCAAAAATAGAAGTTACGATGGCAAAAGCTAAAGAGGAGGGAATGTGAACCAACATGTGCCAAGTGCAATTACTTCATTTTGGCCGTGAACTAAATAAAACTCCTGAACTTATAGTGAAGGGGATGCAAATCAAGATGTTTCGGGATATAAACTTGTAATGAGCAACACATAGAGGATAGTTAATGCTGGAGCTTAGGATGGACCAGATACAGAATATAGTGGGATCACCTGTGAACTTGTATAAGAGGGAATGCAAACCAATATGTTCAGCTTTCCATATGTGAGCGTCATGCCAAGTCAGAGAAACAAGTCAATAATGCAGCTTTTGAAGAACAAGATGGCACGCAAAATTATTATCTAGTAGTATGACAAGTATATTTGTACTACAGGCTAGATAGCAGAGTGATAGCATGCCAAACTAAGTCCTTACTTTGTTAGCTTACAATGAACTAGATACAAAACAATGGCATCACCTGTAGTACAGGGAATGCAAGCCAACATGTTCATGGAGTAAAAAATTGGCACAAACAACATAGTAGCAGGCCATAATTTTTGTAACAACGGCTGAGCAAGATAAAGTTATGATGGCTAGATCTACAGAGCAGGGAATGTAAACCAAATATAGAAGTTACGATGCCAAAAGCTATAGAGCAGGGAATGCGAACCAACATGTGCAATTACTTAAAATTGGCCATGAACTAAATAATAGCAGGATGTTACTATAATACCTATAATTTTTGTAACAACGACTGAGCAAGATAGAAGTTATGATGGCTACATCTACAGAGCAGGGAATGCAAACCAAAATGTTCAATCGCTTAAAGTTAGCAATGAAGTAGAAAATAGCAAGGTGTTACGGTCATAGCTAGGAATGAACTAAAAGAGCTTCAGACAAACAAGCATCTGAACCTAGAACATGGCGCTAAAACAAGGGACTTACATTAGGAGAAGCACTCTGTGGGAGTCACAGCAGATCTTCCTGGGGTTGATAGATCCGGTGATGAAGTACGCTACATGTGCTACTTGGGGTTGGAGAGACGGCCATTACACTTCATGGTTACTCATCTCATCTGTAAAAACGTAACGGCGCGTCATTAGCACAAACAGGTTCCCCCAAGATTAAACAAGAACTTGCAGGCAAGCAATAGAAAAGCGACAATAGAAGAGTTTAGATCATGCACGGCGCCGGTGAAGCAGATCCGGTTAATGCACAGTGGTGTCGGTGAGCTAGATCCGATGCGGTGGACGACAGATCCGGCGAAGCGGCTCCGGTGGGGTGGACGATACCGCAGCTGAAACGACTGCGGTAGACTGCTGGATGAGTATATGGTTTCGAGGTTCGGCGGGGATGATCCGGTCCGGTTGATGACGGCGTCGATGAAGCGGCTCCGGCAGACAGCTGGATGACGAGGATCGCGAGGCCTCGGGTAGGCCAGGGAAGTCTGGCGGGGATGTTCCGGTGCGGTGGCCGTGGAGGTGGGAGAGAGAGGGACTTGGGAAGTTCCGGTGGGTGGTCTCAGAGGAGAGAGTGAGGGAAATGAATTTTTTTTCGGGGGGTTTCCGGAGCTAGGGAGGTGGTGATCGAAAAAAAATGACGGGTAGACCCCCCACCAACCGACTTATACATGGACATTGTTGTCATCTTTACGAGGGTAGAATGGGAAGTTAGAAGCGTGTGAAATATTTGTATTTTTCGGGCGGGAAGTTTTGCCGCTGGAATGAGATTTCGAATTTGGCCACAGTCCAAGTACTAAGTAATACAAAAATATGAGACCATACTAGTACGGCCAAATGTCACATCAATTCATCATCACGTTGAAAATCGGTTACCACGATCATAATTATTGGCCGTTGGCACATCAGTTCTCCAACGCTTGATCCAACGGTCAAAGTTCCTTTTTTTTAAGAGAACGGTCAAAATTCATTGGATTCGCTCGGGAACTGCGCGCGCCAAAACGAGTCTGACGAAGATGTTTCTAGAGTTCTCACGGACGCGCCTTGGCGATACATTGAATGCAAATCTTGCAAGGTCAAAAAAAATGCAAATCTTGCAGGATCGTATGTGGCTGCTATGAGCTGAAGTACTCCATGAAACCATGAACATACATGTAGATGGGAATCCCATGTAGACGATCTGAAGAACGACCCGCTGCATCTTTCACAAATCCATCTACATGACATGATAAACTTTAATTAAGAAGCAGCCACGTAACAATTATTGCCCAAAATCTAACGGGTTCGACAATAAGCTGGTAATTCTCTATTATATATAAACACCAAAAAAATATAGCAAGTAAGAAAGGAGTGTCAATGCCACCAGGACTTACAAAAAAAAGGGAATTAGCACTTCGTAATCTCTTTGTTTTTACACATACCTTCTGCTCAGGAATCCAGGGCCTAGGGTCACATCAAGTCATAATCAGAAACCAAAGTCGGTTCCCATGTTCTCCAATTCAAAACGCTGTACAAACTATTTCAGTGTGTGAAATAATTGTATTCGATAGGCAGGAGGTATATGCTACAGTGTTGAGATTTTGAATTAGACGGTTGTTAAGCTATTGATTATATGGAGTCGAAATTTGGTAGCATACATAAGTATCTTTGTTCACAACTCGCCTGTACAGAAGCAGGAACAGCTGTTGTGTTGCAGCACAACACAAAGGAGAAGCACTGTTCCGTTCATTGCACTCAATACAGCGATGAATGAACCAGACCAGTTGACAAGCTTCTAGACCTGGGCTATATGTAGAAAGCTGGAAATCAATGGATCACGGAAAATCATCAGTGTCAAGCTTTAATGCACTAGCCAACGCGACCAAAAGTCCGAACTTGAGACTATGGGCTCTGATACCATGTCAAGCTTCATCCACGAGCCAACGGAACCACAAGTCAGAACTGATGGAAAGGGCTAGGCAATCCACTTATAATATTAACAATCAGCAGGGTTCCGGTTCAAAAAAAAATCCACATCACAACAAGGAAACGACCACCAAGATCATAGCAATTGCAGATAAATGCACCTACGAAATATGCTCAGACTAAGGAACCATTTTACAAGACGAAGGTAATGACCTGTCACTGTCCCCGTTCATCTCCAATTATCTAGCAGATACTCTTCTTACTACTTACTAGCATTCCTAACCTGCTCCAGTAGGGCCTCCTTCTGTGCTGCTATCGTTCTAAAATTGTCGACTTCTAGTCTTAGCGCAGTTGATGCAGCTCGTTCTACTTGGAGTTGCTCCTCTAGAACTTGAGCATGCAAATACTTTGACTTGGACATGGACTTGCACTTCAGCAGTCCAGCATTCCGTAAGAAAGTGTTTTTGGCAATGCCTTTCTTTTTTATTGCCATAGAAAATGCCTTCACACATTCTTCATCGGTTTTTTCCAGACCGTTTTTACCAGGTTTTGCCATCTCTAATTTCATATCTTCCTGCAAAAAATTCAGTTCGTACACATGTGTAAACATGATAGTTACTACAGAGAAACTTGCTGATAGTAGATTTATCATGTGTATGACCTACTTTTATTCCTACAGTTTGGCATGTCTGATTCACATCACATGAATTTTAATAAACATATATAATATCATATTGACATGTACTTTACTACTCCTACAAGTTGGGATGTGAGTCGTCACAAAATTTCAATCTTTTAGAAAACTTACAGGAACACTCTGTGCGACTTCTCCAATCACTTCAAGTTTGTTCTTCTGGCATGCTTCAAAAATCTCTGGCAGAGTCATCTCTTTGTTTGGTTCCCTTTTACTTGCATTATGTAACATCTGCATTTTAGTACTACCATTTATAAATCGAGTAACGTGGTTGAAATGGAGGATCATAATATAAGCTGCACACTGGTGTATATACTCTGCATGATCTTTTACTAAAATATTTCTAAATAGCAGTATAAAACAACATGTCCTTACTTTTTGCCGAATGTGCACTATAAGGTTACGAGATCCCGTACGGCTAGGTAAAAGTAGTTTACCGTGGTTTTTCTGATTCTGTTTAGCCAAATTCTGCAAAAAGGAGACTAGTGAGACACTGCTATAAATAAGAATCCAAGATGTGATCTGGTCTTAGTCTTACAAATCATACCATATTCTTTGGATCAGACCAGTGCTTCACAAGATCTCCCCACTATTTGTCAGTCATTTGCTTAAAAGGAGATATAGTTGGAACACTCCCAGTAATCTTTCCAGTGAAGTATTTCTTCTTTAGCCTGCTGCGATATCGCGCAGATGGGCCCTGAGAATAGACTGTTGAGAACATGCTTTACTTCCTCTTGGTCCTCATCGAACTCGAACCTTAACTGTTCACAACAATATAAACCGTTGGTGCGATATACATAGAGCCAACAACAAGCTAGAAGGAACGGGACGTGCCAATGTGGTATACTAGTATGAGTATGTTATCACCAGGATTTGACCGAGTCAGAAGTGGGCCGCGATCAAGATAGGTTTGAAGAATATACATGGAAGAAATACGTGAATCGGCCTTATATGTAAAGTTTGGGCTAGTTTGCCCTTGTATCTGTAATATAGTAGATCGCATCTTAGATTAGAAAATAGAGTTCGACCCGTGCACGGTTAGGTGCACGCCATGAATTAGAAAGTCCCCTGGACTATAAATATGTATCTAGGGTTTGTGAAATAAACAACAACCAACGTTCAACCACAAATCAATCTCGGCGCATCGTCAACTCCTTCGTCTCGAGGGTTTCTACCGGTAAGCATCATGCTGCCTAGATCGCATCTTGCGATCTAGGCAGCATAAGCTTATTCACGTTGTTCATGCGTTGCTCGTACTGAAGCCTTTTTGATGGCGAGCAACGTAGTTATCTTAGATATGTTAGGGTTAGCATTGTTCTTCGTATTACATGCTATCGTAGTGCAACCCTTGCATATCTAGCCGCCCTTACACCTATCTTAGGTGTAGGGGCGGCACCCCGCTTGATCATTATTTAGTAGATCCGATCCGTTACAGTTGCTCCTTGTTCTTCAAGGATTAGTTTAATATCTGCAATAGTTAGGCCTTACAAAGGGTTGGAGGATCCAGCGGCACGCAGGGTGTCGTTTGCTAGCCCTAGACAGGATGTTCCGGGGATCAACCTCGTGTTGGTTTTTAGGCCTTGTCTAGGATCGGCTTACGATCACCGTGCGTGGCCGCGAGGCCCAATCGTGAGTAGGATGATCCGATTATGCGGTGAAAACCCTAAATCGTCGTAGATCGCTTTAGCTTTATCTTGATCAAGCAGGACCACCATATATTCGTGCACCTCGTACGAATCATGGGTGGATCAGCTCCTTGAGCCGATTCACAGGATAACCTGAGAGCCGATCGAGGCTCGTATTTAATGTTTACGTGTATGCCATGCAGGAAACTAAGCGAGGCATCTCCATCACCTTCCTGATCAGGTATAGGTCAGGTGGCACGCCCTTGCATCAGCATCGGACGTGTGTACCAGAGGCTTTGCGGGCCGTCGCTCGGAGGGACCAGGGCCAGCCGCAGCCCTAAGTTGTTCCCGGCTCTACTGTGTTGCCCGTCGCTGCTCGCCGGTGGGTTTTGACCGCAACACATTCTGGCACGCCCGGTGGGACAAGCTTCGTCATCAACCACATCGCCATCTACATCTGAGATGGCGGACGGCACTCCAGTCACGTACGAGGATCTAACCGACGAGCTCAAGAAGAAGTATGACGAGGTCAAAGCGATCCTCGAAGCCGACCTCATCGGCTCTTTTCACAGAACCCGTTCACATGGCATCAGGTGGAAGGGGTTCACGCCTGATGGTGCACTCGATGGGATAGACCTCTCTGCCCCGTCAGAAGAACGCACCAGGTCCCTACGTCAGGAGATCAACTACTTGGTGGCTCACTCGCTACACCGCCACTCTGAGAACCTGGTGAACACTTTGGAGCGTGTCGCTCTCCGGGTGATCCATGAGATCATGAGGCACCAGTACTCTCCGTCAGGACCAGCTCTCGGGACACACCAAGGAGAGATGCCACTCCAGTCCTGTCCACCGCTGCCATTTGCGTTGGCAGCACCAGAAGTGCCGAATTCACCGGCATTCGTCGTCTACAAGATCGGTGGTGACCCTAGTGACTGCCAGTTCTTGCATGAGGCGCCTAAGGAGATCCCTCATGGGTACATGTGCACATACGTGCCGGATCATGCGATAATCGGGCGCACACAAACCAGGCCCCGACATCAGGGACTACGGCGAACGCCGGAGGAACGTCAGCAACAGATCTTGAGAAGCAGGCGTGGCTAACTAAATATGCCACCCCGACGAACCTCCACAGCTCAGCTCCTGCAGTTGGCTCAGAGCTGGAAAAGCAAGCATGGCTGGCTAAGTACGCCACCCCGGCGAATCTTCAGAGTTCAACTCCTGCAGCCAGCATAGCGGATCAGATCAGTACCATACTGAGAGACCAATTCGGCATGGTGCCGAAAAGGAGGGCGATCGGCTATTCCAAGCCGTACCCCGACGAGTACGAGTTGATCCCGCTACCACCTAAATATCGGCTCCCTGATTTCTCCAAATTCAGTGGATCAGATGGTTCCAGCTCCATCGAGCATGTGAGCCGATATTTGGCACAGCTAGGAATGGCCTCAGTGTCGGATCCACTACGCGTGAGGTTCTTCTCACAGTCCCTCACGGGATCGGCTTTCGGGTGGTACACCTCGTTGCCACCAGACTCGATCCGGACTTGGAAGCAGTTGGAAGAACAGTTCCATATGCAGTACCACTCAGAGGCTTCCGAGTCTGGCCTTGCCGATCTAGCACAAATACGTCAGAAGCGTGGAGAAACTGTGACAGAATACATCCAGCACTTCAGGAATCTTAGGAACCGATGTTATTCGGTTCGTGTGACTGAAAAGGAAGCAGTCGAGTTGGCAGTGGCGGGCCTAGCAGCGCCGCTCAAGGACATGGCCTCCCAAGCAGACTATCCCTCACTGGCGCACATGGTTCAGAAACTGTCGGCATACGAACAGCGCCACCCGGACTTGTACCAGGACAAATTCAAGCGTGCAGTAGTCCTGGTCGAGGCAGAGGAAGACGAAGTTTCTGCGGGAGATCAAGAGGTAGCAATGGCTGAATGGACTCGAGGGGCAACCCCCGTGTCCTGCAAATGGGTTAAGCCACCAGGTCCGCCCAGGGGGTTTGATTTTGACGTAACCAAAACTGAGCAAATCTTCGACCTCCTGCTCAAGGAGAAGCAGTTGAAGATACCCGAAGGTCTCAAATTCCCCACGGTACAGGAGCTGAACGGAAAGCCATACTGCAAATGGCATAACTCGCTCTCCCATGCCACCAACGACTGCAGGGTGTTGCGTCAGTAGATCCAAATGGCGATAGAACAAGGACGTCTGATTTTCAACCAGTACGCCATGAAGGTCGACACCCAACCCTTCCCCGCCGTTAACATGGTGGAATGCACTTACCCTGAAGGTTGCCAGCCAGGATCCTCGTTCAGCATCAACATGGTAGGACTTGGACACCACGCTGGCAAGGATGGAGACGAGGGCAGCTGCTCTCGTAGCAAGGACACAGAGGAGGCCGCTCCACGCGATCAGCTCCGTCATGATGGCAAGCGCTACGTCACAGAGGGAGAAGTGAAGAACATAAGATATCAGCGACCCCTCTCTGATCACCTCCTCAATAAGTATGTGAGTCAGTATGACCAACGCCGACGATCCAGTGATGAAGACGAAAGAGATCGTCTGGCTAGGGAAGCCAGAAGACATCGTCGGCATGATCGCGATGAGGAGGAGTGCGAGCGCCGTGCCAAAGAAAAATCAAGGGAGCAAGGCGACGAAGATAGGCATTGGGACTGCCCCTTCTTCAGACACTGCTGGGATTCAGGGATGAGCCGATTGCCTACAATCGGCAATTGCCCAGAATGCAACCAGAAGAAGAAGGAGGCAGCCAATGTGTCCGTGTTCAAACGTCTAGGGCCTCTCCCACCACAAAGCAAACGCGCTGAGTCCCCTCGGCTGGAAGATCTCGAGGATTTAGAAGACAAGGGAGAAGAAGAAGAAGACAGGTACCACCGGCCAAGGTGGTGCCCTGATGGGCTCAGCCGTTCCCAAAAGCGCAGGGTTCAGCGATTGCGCGGCTTGGAGGAAGCCGAAAGGTTATACCTGCATACGCTAAGGAAGGCGCGACCTGATCTGGCTGCGAAAGTTCAGCGGACCCTGGATAAAGAGGGTCGTCCACGGAAAATGGAGTGGCGCCCCAAGCAAAGGAAAGCTGATGATGATACATCGGCTGGCACAAACATGGTGCTCGTCCTTCCGATGGAGCTTAGTGCTCCAGGATTACACGATGCACTCAAGGTGGACGGCAGCGAGCGCGTCGACATGACAAAGGACGAGGTTGGACTGGTCTTATCCACCGGCCTGACCGTGTAGCAAGAGCAAACATGGAGAGGCCGATCCTTGGGATCGGCCCCAAGGATCTATGAAGGAATGTTACAGAGCCTTCATTGAGCGCTTCAATCAATACGGAGGCCGATTCCAGCAATCGGCCAAAATTATCTTCACCACATGTCCTGCTTACATGCAACGTCGATCTATTGGGCAGCGGTTTACGTCGGCTGATGAGTCAGGGAAAAATAACATTGGTCCTACCAAAGCCGACGTGCAAATACGGTGCCTTGACTAGACTACAGAGCCGATATCTGCAGTTACCTATCAGCTTTGGCTCGGGGGGCACCTAAACCAGATGAACATGTGAACATGTGCAGATAAACATGTGTACAGTGAAACATTGGGGGCCGATTAGAAAAATCGGCCAGTAAAATTTTTTTTTCAGCATCATGATATTCAGCCGATGCACAGACATCGACTTTAGAATAAAAAGCCGATGCATGGCCATCAATTTACGGAAGCCCGATGGAGCAGTTGATGAGTTACAAGGAGAGGCTCTACTGGATGAATTCCTTCTCAAAGACCTCCAACTCCTTCTGCAAGACTTCAAGTTCAGCAGTGCAAGTGTAAGCATGCAGATCAGGTTAAGGGTGAGTCCAACAAAGGGAGCATACCTATCCTAGAAGCATGAGCACAGCCGATAACGAATCAAGCGGCTATGGCATTTTTGCCTGGCGTGGATTAATGTGGCGGCTTGGTCGATGTCACTTTCAGAGGTTGTTGCGTCGCTTCCCTGCCACGTTTTGATGAGAGCTGAAGAGGCTCGGGGGGCAGCTCGCCCTAAAATTTTTTTGCTCTGGAGAACCGATCTGGTTGGAATCGGCTGGTTCTGCATTATAACTTGGAGGCCGATGGTAACACATTTGGCTGATTCGTCACTATTCTCGCCTTGGATGAGGCTTGGGAGGCAACTCGCCCAAAAGGTTCTTGGCCCTGGAGACCCAGTTTGGTTGGAATCGGCTGGCTCTACATCGCAATTGTCCTGAAGAGTGGTGCTTTTGTTACGGAGTTATCAGTTTCAGCATCCAAGCTGACTCAGCGACAGTCCCAGGGTTCTCTTAAAGACGCCTGCTCAAAACCAAGTTGCAGGCCTGCTGCGATCGTTTGTGCCAAATGCTGTCATCATCGGCCTGTCTCGCAGATTATCGTAAGGGACCGATGCGTTGCCGTCAGTCATTGAGCATTGATTAGGCTAGCGGTCGACAAAGTCAGATGAGGAAAAATCGGCTAAATCAGCATAGAGGACATCGGCAAAATCAAAGGAAGTTTTCATTGATAATAAGATTTCTTACAAAGAGAAGCCGATTGATCAACAAAAGGGAACAGATTACTACTGCTAACCCTATGCTAGTAAATCCCTAATCTAAGGGTTGTTGCTGTCTTCGCCGTCGCTGGGGAAGCTGCCGTCATTGCTGCTGTCGACGGGTTCCTCGTTGCTGCTACTGTGACCTTCAGCAGAGGCTTCTTCCTCGTCATCATCATCGTCCTCGTCTGACCAAGCCCAGCCCCGGATGCGCTTTGGCGGTGGTTCGTCGGAGGAGGTGTCGTCCTCCTGTTCCTTCTTCAAGTCGGAGGAGATGTCTTCGTCTTCGACGTCCTCTTCTTCTTCTTTGGTGACGGAGGTGAATTTGCCCCGGAAGGGAGGGTCGTCGTCATCGCTCTCCGCCTCCAGTGCTCCGTCAACCAGGTACCGGAGGTCATCTTCCCCGTCGGTTAGGGGCATGGCCCCATCTGACCAGACGAGGTCCTCGCCCTCTGGCACGAAATCGAAGTCCCACTCCCACTTGTCCCAATGCTTGGGAGCACGCCGGTTGTACGCCTCCATCTGGTCGTGCTCTGGAATCGACTCGCTTGAAGAAGAGGATTGGAGAGAAACGGAAGAGGAGGAAGAAGACGACATTGCTACAGGGGGAGAGGGTTTTTTGGTGCCGATAGCTAGAACAGAGGAAGGGGATGAAGATGGCTAATCGATCGGCACAGATAAATAATGAGAAGCCTGGTGGAGATTTAATGCCATTGCAGTTTCCGAGGAGGTGATGCTAAAGCTATCGAATTTTGCAGAGAAGTTGAGAAGACAGGGCATCAGGATGAAGGATGCTGCAACGGTTCTGCTCTGCCACGACATGACCCTTCGTAAAAAAAAACAGAGTGGTTTTGAAATTATCATTATCAAAACCAGGGGGGCATGTGTTATCACCAGGATTTGACCGAGTCAGAAGTGGGCCGCGATCAAGATGGGTTTGAAGAATATACATGGAAGAAATACGTGAATCGGCCTTATATGTAAAGTTTGGGCTAGTTTGCCCTTGTATCTGTAATATAGTAGATCGCATCTTAGATTAGAAAATAGAGTTCGACCCATGCACGGTTAGGTGCACGCCATGAATTAGAAAGTCCCCTGGACTATAAATATGTATCTAGGGTTTGTGAAATAAACAACAACCAACGTTCAACCACAAATCAATCTCGGCGCATCGCCAACTCCTTCGTCTCGAGGGTTTCTACCGGTAAGCATCATGCTGCCTTGCGATCTAGGCAGCATAAGCTTATTCACGTTGTTCATGCGTTGCTCGTACTGAAGCCTTTTTGATGGTGAGCACCGTAGTTATCTTAGATATGTTAGGGTTAGCATTGTTCTTCGTATTACATGCTATCGTAGTGCAACCCTTGCATATCTAGCCGCCCTTACACCTATCTTAGGTGTAGGGGCGGCACCCCGCTTGATCATTATTTCGTAGATCCGATCCGTTACGGTTGCTCCTTGTTCTTCAAGGATTAGTTTAATATCTGCAATAGTTAGGCCTTACAAAGGGTTGGAGGATCCAGCGGCACGCAGGGTGTCGTTTGCTAGCCCTAGACAGGATGTTCCGGGGATCAACCTCGTGTTGGTTTTTAGGCCTTGTCTAGGATCGGCTTACGATCACCGTGCGTGGCCGCGAGGCCCAATCGTGAGTAGGATGATCCGATTATGCGGTGAAAACCCTAAATCGTTGTAGATCGCTTTAGCTTTATCTTGATCAAGCAGGACCACCATATATTCGTGCACCTCGTACGAATCATGGGTGGATCGGCTCCTTGAGCCGATTCACAGGATAACCTGAGAGCCGATCGAGGCTCGTATTTAATGTTTACGTGTATGCCATGCAGGAAACTAAGCGAGGCATCTCCATCACCTTCCTGATCAGGTATAGGTCAGGTGGCACGCCCTTGCATCAGCATCGGACGTGTGTACCAGAGGCTTTGCGGGCCGTCGCTCGGAGGGACCAGGGCCAGCCGCAGCCCTAAGTTGTTCCCGGCTCTACTGTGTTGCCCGTCGCTGCTCGCCGGTGGGTTTTGACCGCAACAGAGTAACATTACCAAGAGAAAGATGACTTACATGTAACCTGTGCACTAATTTTTCAAAATGCGTAGAGGTGTCTACGTGCTCTTTCCATGTTGGGAAGATAGGAATTTCATTCCTGACAAAAATTCCTACATCCGATGCTAATTTACAAGATTCTTCTGGGTCCAGTGGCCTTCTGCCACCTACGATAGATGAAAGGCGAAATCTTGATTCCATCCCAGCAAGCTTAGCTACGAACATTTTCCCTACTGTTGGGCCCCTCGTTTTTCTTGATCGTGGTGCAACTACAAAGTTAAGCATTACATCAAGCTATCAAGGTAGATATATATATTTATATATATATATATTTATTTATTTATTTATCTATAAAGTATAACTTTATAACGGAGAATGAAACTATAAGCATTGGAAAATGTACCTTCTTCAGTGTGGGGCTCATCCTCAGGGGAGTTGTCTATGGCAGGACTAATATGGGTCAGTGGGAGATCATCAACAGTTTGCTGATGTTGTGGTTGTGTCAGCTGGGACTGGTACAGTGTGTCCTTGGGCAGTATTTCCTACCACAGCTACTGCTGATCCCAATTGTGGCTGAGAAGTTGCCGTGGAAACTGGTTCTGCTGCCAATTGTTGTTGAGAAGTTGCTGTGGAAACTGGTTCTGCTGCCAATTGTGGCTGAGAAGTTGCTGTGGAAACTGGTTCTACTGCCAATTGTGGCTGAGAAGTTGCTGTGGAAACTGGTTCTGCTGCCGATTGTCGCTGGTTGACTGGATTGGTAACAGGTGGCTGATTCAACCGCTTGGGGTGTTCACCACGTTTTTTTATTTCAGTACTCTTAGCATTTTCGTTATTTTCTTCAACTAGTGCCATGAATCGCTGAGATTGTCTAGTAGCAGAAGCAGGTTTCTTTTTTGGTTGCAGCTGTTCTATCACCGATTCAGGTGCATATTGAATGGTCTTCCTCTCATTGGTGGTTCCTGCGAAATTCTTACTTGAAGCTGCAGATTCCTAGCACACATAAACGATATTTCAGTCTACAGAAGTCCCATATATGATGATATGCAAATGGGATAGAATGAAGAACAGTAAAGGATGACGTGCATGCTGAAACATATATATGATGCATTAAGGAGACCTAGAGGTGGCATGTGAACATGTTTGGTGGGATTCAGGATACAAGTATACAACACATGGAAGTTGCAACAGATATCTCAAAGTAAAAACACGTAAATCACCCGGTGGGGTTGAGGAGAATGGTCAGCAAGGCATCTTCCTGAGTCAGCTCTCCAAGAGGCTCAGCAGGATCAAATTGTGAATCATAACATTGTTCTTTATCTTTGGGGAGGGGAAAGGGTTCTTCTCCGATTTTGTTCAGGTTTGCACTAGAGGCAATAGCGTTACAAATGCTTGTGCCCACACGGCTTGCATATCTTCTACATATATTCCGTATCCGTTTCTCTTTTAATTCATTCTTCTTTATTGCAATAATATCTAGCATGCATTACAAAAAAAAATGCTAATGAGATGGCGGTGCAAGTAAGCAAAAAAATACTTTTCGAAATCACATGCATAACGAATGCGGCCATATCAACCTTCTTGGAAGTGGGCGCGTGTACGCTTTGGTTTCCTGCCGTGGACCATGGAGGCGCCCATCTCTCCAGTCCGGTGGATGGAAGGAGTAGGGGATTAAGATACGAGAACCCGGCGATGGTGACTGTCGCTGACAAGGCGGCGGTGGAAGTCGGCTACGGAGGAGCTCGTATGGTACAGTGGTCGTCGGTGGGGGTGGGGGAGGTGGAAGCTACTCCGGCTTGCTAAAAAGCAAGGGAGACGGCGGAACATCGTCGGTCACTACGGTGGCCGATGAGAAGGCAGTAGTGCTGGTGTGGGAGTGGGACAGTGGGCCGGCGCCGGCGTGTGAGATGATCCGGTGGGTCATGCAGGGTGGAAGCGTGAGAGAGAGATGCGGGGTTCGGCGCCGCCGGTGATAGGTCTGAATTGAGCGGTCCGGGGGGATAAGATCGACACTGTACTTATTTCACATCGCTTTGAATTTTGGAAGCGGGAGGGGGGGGATTTCGGCGGGAATTTTGGGGCAGAGTTGAAATTATTACTGGTTGGTGGAAAACTGTGGAACCCTAGCCTACGAAATCCCAGGTCTGAAGGCCGAGGGTCCTTTTGGTGTGGCTTTTTGGCTTTTGGATTTTGGAAGCCAAAAGAATATAATATTTGTTTTTGGCTTCCAAAATCCAAAAGCCAAAAAGGCAAAAAAAAAGCCACAACAAAAGGGCCCTGAGTATGTTCGGGGTCAAGGGGATATGCTTGTTGGTTCTTGGGTGCATATGATCTCTTTATTTTGAAATTCATCTTCTATACATTTTGAAATGTCAAAAAAGAATAAAACGAAAAATGCATGTGTACTTCTTCGCTTGCTTTATACACATAAAATATTTCAATGGAAAATCGAATAGTAATTTGGGCTATGTAAAAAAGAGTTACTCCGTAAAAAAAATGTGCTAACCATAAGGCTTTTTATGAGACATGTTTTCTCTCTTTTTTTACATCGACCATGAAAAAAACTTGTTTTTTTTACATCAACCATGAAAAATACTTTTTTTTACATCGACCATGAAAAATACTAGGAATTTGCTAAGAGCATTCACAACGTGTAGCCAAAAGTGGTTCCATATTTGATTTTTGGCTTTTGGAACTAGTTCCATACATTGTAGAGGTAGTTCCAAAACCAGAAAAACAAGGAACCAGAGCAAGTAGGTGCTCCGATGCCAAATTTCACTTTTGGCATTTGGAACTAGTTCTCTACATTGTGAGAGTAGTTCCATATTGGCTTGATGTGTTGTTTTAGCTTGATGGCGGGTCCCACGTTATAAATATTTGGAATCACTACATTGTGGAGCTATTGCTATATTTCACACCAAAGCCAAATTCACCATCGTATCAGATTTGGCAATAGCAACATTGTGGATGCCCTAAAGTTATATTTTCCATCTTGTACACAATTAAAAATATCTTTAAAACAAACAAATCTCTAATGTCTAGGTGTACCATCTCTACTAGTACTAGTATATACTAGTAAATTACACGTGCCTTGCACGTGAGAGCTCTTTTTTTTAGTGAAACAACTTCGACGCAGGATTTTGTGAAGCTTTTTAACTTAATTGGTCAAACATGCGAAGCATGTGCCATTTACTTGTACAACTTTATCGGAAAAAAATTACTTGTACAAGCTAGTTCCCCTAAGTACTACCAGCACATAAGTAAACAAAAGAACCAGGGACATCATCAACTGAAAACAACAATCTATTCATATAGCGGCTCTTGCATCACCCTTTGAAAATCATCTACCTGCAAAGATGAGTGCAGAGTTTCTGCTCGTGCTTTCACCTGTTCCAAGATCGTCCAGTTGATCTCATGAACATCTGCATCAGCCAAAGCGATAACCAAATTGCCAGCCACTAGCTTCTGCAGATCAGCAACAGCATGTAGGCCATCTTGAATTGTAGAATTCCATCCTCGGTTCATTTCTTTGTTCCGCCAAGTGGCCACATCCAAGTCCTTTTGAAGACGCCTAATCTTAGCTTCCCCATTGCCACATCCTTCTGTTTTGTTCCTACAAACGTTTGCATCACGGAACTCGGGACATCTCAGTGCTACAATGCTGCTTTGGCAGTGGACATGAGCAAATACTTGCTTCGCGATTTGCCATGCATAAAATCAATCAGCAGATTAAAAGGAAATATGTTGGTTGATTCATGTCACCACTTTGAGCAACCCATGAGTTTCTAAACCTTAAATGGAGTCTAAAACATTGCAATAAAAGGGTGGGTGCATCATTTGGATGCAGAGGCCGGGGCGACCCTATTTTCAAGAAAAAATTAGGAAATCTGAAATCTATATCTATATCTCTACCATCTATACCACTCCACTCCAGTTGACAGTTTGATCTCTTTCAGTACATTAGATTATGTCATGTTTAAAACACTATTATAAAATTACCTCCTTAATGTTGAGCTCAGGAGGATCCAGATGTGCTGATCCTAGGCGGCCCCTCAAATGATTGCTTGCTAGAACAATAGGACCAAATCCCGCCTCCTTTCTACCAATGTCTGCATCACTGGCGCGCTCACTGTCTTTGTTAGGAACATGAGCAGTGGCTAGCTGCTGCAAATCAAAGTTCATCAAATCAATCAGCAAACAACACATATGAAATTTGAGCAGTGCGGCTAAATACCTTCTTCAGCAGCTGCCCCACGGAATCGTCCTTTTGGCGGCACATCACACGGGTGAAAAATCTCGGCAACGACTTGGGGTGCGGTGATTTTGTCCCATTCCACAGTATGCCGAGCTTGGCTGCAATTATCTTATTCTGCAAGATATTTTGCCTCCGAGATTCTTCGTAGGCATTCTCGAGGGGAATATCTAGCAGGCATTACAAAAAAACAGATGCTAATAACAAGCAGTGGAAGCAAGCAATAAACTAGTCTCGGAAATCAAATACATAACAAAAGCTGCCGGACAAAGTGTTCAACCTTGGTCGACTGGGGAGGTGGCGCGTTGGCCATTCGTTTTGGTTCGGTGGATCATGGTGGCGCTTTGTGTACCGATCTCGCCAGCCGGTAAGATGAACCAGTGAGTCGGGGAAGCAGATCCGACGAAGCGGACGGAGTGTGGTTGACGGCGTCGCTGAGCTGGCTCCGGCGCGGTGGATGTCGGCTACGGATGGAGGACTGAGAGGGAGCGAGACGGACTAGGTGCGAGGTAGGGAGAGAGGCCCTTGCTTGTCCGTGGGTGGGGCTGGATATAGGGGAAATGAAAGCCCTAGAAGATAGCATCCTGCTAATATCCTAGTACAAAACAATTGAACTAGAAAATCCCGCCAATATATGGTGCTGAATTGCGGGCGGCTCATAGCTTGTGCACAAATAAAATGGGAAAATCCAAAAAATGTACTAGTTCAACAAAAAAAAACTCTAGTGGCAAAGTCACTAGCTCGCCATGAGAAGATGCACTCCGCCAAAAAAATGTCATGAGAAGCTAGTTTGCTATGGATCTTGCATTAACCCTGCTCGATAAAATGGTGGGCACAAAAGACAAGCTAAATAAAAAATAATGGTGGTAGAAAGATGTAACTCTCAAATGTAAACTCTACTAAACAGGGCTAGCTCAAAAACATGCCTCATATTATTAGTACTTCCTCCGGTCCATATTAACTGCCACTAAAATGGATGTATCTACAAATACATCCATTTGAGTGGCATGTATATGGATAGGAGTAGTAGATCAAGGAGTTGCGAGACAGTGGTGGAAATGAGGTGGGGAGGAGGAGGGTGACGACCAGACCCCCACCTCCACGGCACCGCATAAATAGAAGCTAAAATATGTGAAACAGTGGAGGAAATGAGGTGGAAAGGTCTTCTTTTTAGCCCCAGCGTCACCGCAGATCAGGTGACATGCACCTATGGCATGTCACCGTGTGACATGCGGTTTAAATTCAAATTTGAACACTGCGAACAAATCTGAAAAAAATCATGCATGTTCATAGATATTAAGATAATCCCTAAAAAATTCAAGTCAAAATTCGAAACATACATCGAGAAACAAAAAAGAGAAATCTGTCATGAATAGTTCCCGAATTCAAATCTGAGTTTCTCTATAGACTATTCACATCTGAGTTTCTCTTTTTTGTTTCTCGATGTATGTTTCGAATTTTGATCTGAAATTTTTAGGGGTTATCTTAATATGAGCTGTGAACGTGCATGATTTTTTTCAGATTTTTTCGCAATGTTTAAATTTGGATTTAGGCCGCATGTCACACGGTGACATGGTGCATGTCACCATGTCACCTAGCTACCGCTCGAGAAATGGAGCCCCTCTCCGCTGGGCTCCATAAAAGCTTCACTGCTCGTGTCAGACTGTTGAAGACACTGGCAAGTGCATGTCAGGGGGACAGAGAATAAATTTCGTCCACGCATCGGCGCGTGCTGTCTACCCCAAACCCTAAACTCTGTCTTATGAAGTCAAAGCATGCATGAAGAGAAGTGGTTTTTGGTTTCAAACATGGAAATTTCAAAAACCCTCTCAAGAGCTACATTTTGGAGTGACTAATTTTTCATATTCATGATTTAAACTTGTTTAAATGGGCATAAAAATGGGCATAAAATTCAAAATAAATCAAAATAAATGAAACACCAAGGCACATAGTCTTCTTACGTCATATAGTAACAATTAAGTTGATAAACAAGGTCTAGACATTCTCAAACCAGAAAAATCATGTATCTACCCCCTAACCCTAAACTCTGTCTTATGAAGTCAAGCATGAAGAGATGTGGTTTTTGGTTTCAAACATCGAAATTTCGAAAACCCTCCCAAGAGCTTCATTTTGGAGTGACTAAGAAGCATACATGCTTACTTTTTTATATTCATGTTTTAAACTTGTTCAAATCTTGGTCAAACCTAGGATTTGACCAAGATTCAAATGGGCATAAAAATTCAATTTTTTTTTTGAAAAACCAAGGTCTTCTTATGTCATATAGTAAGCATTCAATTAAGTTGATAAACAAGGTCTAGACGTATTAAACCTGAAAAATCATGTATCTACCCCCTAACCCTAAACTCTGTCTTATGAAGTCAAGCATGCATGGTGAAGAGAAGTGGTTTTTCGTTTCAAACATGGAAATTTTAAAAACCCTCCCAAGAGCTTCATTTTGGGGTGACTAAGAAGGATACATGATTACTTTGTCATATTCATGTCTTAAACTTGTTTAAGTCATGGTCAAACCTAGGATTTGACGAAGATTCAAATGGGCATAAGAATTCAAAAAAAAAATCAAAAACCAAAGCACATAGTCTGTGTATGTCATATAGTAAGCATTCAAGTTGATAAACAAGGTCTAGACATATTCAAACCAGAAAAATCATGGAAATTTCAAAAACCTCCCACGAGCTTCATTTTGGAGTGGCTAAGAAGGATCGATGCAGGTTACTTTTCATATTATTCATGTTTTAAACTTGTTTAAATCTTGGTCAAACCTAGGATTTGACCAAGATTCAACAAATGGGGATAAAAAAAATGAAAACCCAATGCACATAGTCTTCTTATGTCATATAATAAGCATACAATTAAGTTGATAAACAAGGTCTAGACATATTCAAACCAGAAAAATCATGTATGTGGCTACCCCTAACCCTAAACTCTGTCTTATGAAGTCAAGCATGAAGAGATGTGGTTTTTGGTTTCAAACATGGAAATTTCAAAAACCCTTCCAAGAGCTTCATTTTGGAGTGACTGAGAAGCATACATGCATGCTTACCTTTTCATATTCATGTTTTAAACTTGTTCAAATCTTGGTCAAACCTAGGATTTGACAAAGATTCAAATGGGCATAAAAATTCAAATAAAATGAATACCAAGGTCTTCTTATGTCATATAGTATGCGCGCATTCAATTAAGGTTGATGAACAAGATCTAGACATATTAAACCTGAAAAATCATGTATCTACCCCTAACCCTAAACTCCGTCTTATAAAGTCAAGCATGCATGTGAAGATAAGTGGTTTTTGGTTTCAAACATGGAAATTTCAAAAACCCTCTTAATTAAGAGCTTGATTTTGGAGTGACTAAGAAGGATACATGCTTACTTTTACATATTCATGTTTTAAACTTGTTTAAGTCATGGTCAAACCTAGGATTTGACCAAGATTTAAATGGGCATAAAAATTCAAAATTAAACAAAATCAAAAACCAAAGCAAGTCTTTGCATGTCATATAGTAAGCATTCAAGTTGATACACAAAGTCTAGACATATTCAAACCAGAAAATCATGTATATATCTACCCCTAACCCTAAACTCTATCTTTATGAAGTCAAGCATGCATGAAGAGAAGTGGTTTTTTGTTTCAAACATGGAAATTTCAAAAACCCTCCCAAGAGCTACATTTTGGAGTGACTAAGAAGGATAGATGGTTAATTTTTCATATTCATGATTTAAACTTGTTCAAATCTTGGTCAAACCTATGATTTGACCAAGATTCAAATGGGCATCAAAAATCAAAAAATTCAAAAAAATTGAAAAATCAAGGTCTTCTTATGTCATATAGTAAGCATTCAATTAATTAAGTTGATAAACAAGGTCTAGACATATTCAAACAAGGAAAATCATGTATCTACCCCTAACCCTAAACTCTGTCTTATTAAGTCAATCATGAAGAGAAGTGGTTTTGGGTTTCAAACATGGAAATTTCAAGAACCTCCCAAAAGCTTCTTATGTCATATAGTACTAAGCATTAAAGTTGAGAAACAAGGTCTAGACATATTCAAACCTAGGATTTGACCAAAAGATTCAAACATGGAAATTTCAAAAACCTCCCAAAAGTTTCATTTTAGAGTGAGTAAGAAGGATCCATGCTTACCTTTTCATTTTCATGATTTAAACTTGTTTAAATCTTGGTCAAACCTAGGATTTGACCAAGATACAAATGGGTGGGCACAAAATTCAAAAAAATCAGAAAAAATGAAAAACCAAATCACATAGTCTTCTTATGTCATATCGTAAGCATTCAAGTTGATAAACAAGGTCTAGATATATCCAAACCAGACAAATCATATATCTACCCCCTAACCCTAAACTCTGTCTTATGAAGTCAAGCATGAAGAGAAGTGGTTTTCGGTTTGAAACATGGAAATTTCAAAAACCTCCCAAAAGCTTCATTTTAGAGTGACTAAGAAGGATCCATGCTTACCTTTTCATTTTCATATTTTAAACTTGTTTAAATCTTAATTTGTCAAACCTAGGATCTGACAAAGAGATTCAAATCGGCATTAAATTCAAAAAAAAACTCAGAAAAAGGAAAAACAAAAGCATATAGTCTTCTTATGTCATATAGTAAGCATTCAAGTTGATAAACAAGGTTTGGACATATTCAAACCAGACAAATAATGTATCTCTACCCCCTAACCCTAAACTTGGTCGATCTTCAAGTCTAGCATGAAGAGAAGTCGTTTTGGGTTTCAAACATGGAAATTTCAAGAACATCTCAAAAGCTTCTTATGTCATATAGTACTAAGCATTAAAGTTGAGAAACAAGGTCTAGACATATTCAACCTATGCAAATCATGTATCTACCCCTAATTAACCCCTAAACTGTGTCTTATGTAGTCAAGCATGAAGAGAGGTGGTTTTGGGTTTCAAACATGGAAATTTCAAAAACCTCCCAAAAGCTTCATTTTAGAGTGACTAATTAATAAGAAGGATGATACAGGCTTCCCTTCTCATTTTCATGTTTTAAACTTGTTTAAATCTTGGTCAAACCTAGGATTTGACCAAGATTCTTCAGAAAAAATCAAAAGAATGAAAAACCAAAGCACATAGCATTCTTATGCCATATAGTAAGCTAGCATTCAAGATGATAAACAAGGTCTAGACATATTCAAACCAGAAAAATCATGTATATATATCTACCCCTAACCCTAAACTCTGTCTTATGAAGTCAAGCATGAAAGAGAAGTGGCGGTTTTGGGTTTGAAACATGGAAATTTCAAAAAAAGCTTCATTTTAGGGAGACTAAGAAGGATCCATGCTTACCATTTTATTTTCATGTTTTAAACTTGTTTAAATCTTGTTCAAACCTAGGATTTGACCAAGATTCAAATGGGTAGAAAATTAAAAAGTGAAAAAAATGAAAAACCAAAGTACATAGTCTTCTTATGTCATATAGTAAGCATTCAAGTTGTTAAACAAGGTCGATCTAGACATATTCAAACCAGACAAATCATGTATCTATACCCCTAACCCCTAATTAAACTCTGTCTTATGAAGTCAAGCATGAAGAGAAGTGGTTTCGGGTTTCAAACATGGACTAAGAAGGATCATTTTTAAAAACCCCAAAAGCTTCACATTTTAGAGTGCATAAGAAGGATCCAGGCTTACCCTTTCATTTTGATGTTTTAATCTTGTTTAAATCTTGGTCAAACCTAGGATTTGACCAATATTCAAATGAGCATAAAATAAGAAATAAAAAAATAAAAAAACGAAAGCACATAATCTTCTTATGTCATATAGTAAGCATTCAAAAGTTCATGAAGAAGGTCTAGACACATTCAAATCAAACAAGTCATCTACCCCTAACCCTACACTGTGTCTTATAAATGAAGTCAAGCATGAAAAGAAGTGTGGTTTTGGGTTTCAAACATGGAAATTTGAAAAACCTCCCAAAAGCTTCATTTTAATTAGACTGACTGATTAATTAAGAAGGATCCATGATTAATTACCTTTTCATTGTCATGTTTTAAACTTTTTTAAATCTTGGTCAAACCTAGGATATATTTGACCAAGATTCAAATGGGCATAAAAATTCAGAAAAAAATCAAAAGAATGAAAAACCAAAGCATGAAAAGAAGTGTCGTTTTGGGTTTCAAACATGGAAATTTCAAGAACACATCCCAAAAGCTTCATTTTAGAGTGACTAAGAAGGATCCATGCTTACATTTTCATTTCATGTTATAGACTTGTTTAAATCATGGTCAACCCTAGGATTAATTTGACCAAGATTCAAGTGGGCAGAAAATTTAAAAAAATAGAAAATGAAAAACCAAAGTACATAGTCTTCTTATGTACGTCATATAGTAAGCATATTCAAGTTGATAAACAAGGTTTGGGCATATTCAAACCATACAAATCATGTATCTACCCCCTAACCCTAAACTCTTTCTTATGAAGTCAAGCATGAAGAGAAGTGGTTTTGGGTTTCAAACATGGAAATTTCGAAAACCTCCCAAAAACTTCATATTAGAGTGACTAATTAAGAAGGATAGAGGCTTCCCTTTTCATTTTCATGTTTTAAACTTGTTTAAATCTTTGTCAAACCTAGGATTTTGCCAAGATTCAAATATATGGGCATAAAATTAAAAAAACAGAAAAATGAAAAACCCAAGCACATAGTCTTATTGTGTCATATAGTTAGCATTAAAGTTGATAAACAAGGTTTAGACATATTCAAACTAGACAGATCATGTATCTACCCCCTAACCCTAAACTCGGTCTTATGAAGTCTAGCATGAAGAGAAGTCGTTTTGGGTTTCAAATGTTTAAGCCAAAAGCCCCTTTTCAAATATTTCAAACTTATTCAAGTTTGGTTCAAATTTGAAAGACATACAAGTTATAGCACACATAGTGCATACATTTTCACACATACTGCACTAGATAGATGCTAACCCTATAGTTTGAGGCCATTTGGATGAGGTAGAAAAAATTCTTGGATTAGAATCGTGTTGTTCGAACCCCGTAGTTGGATTTTTCTGAACCTTGATCTGTAGTACTGGGCAAAACCCTAGTTTAACCTATTTAATTATAGATTCGTATATCGATTTTTCTACCTTTTTATTATTACTATGCAGCACATGTGTGTTTGCCCGTCTAGCTAGTGAAACTCGGAGGAAGAGGGATCACTCATTCACTCGGAAGGTCAGAAGAAGGGAGAGCATTATGGTGTCTCCCCTTTTTCGGGTGACGATGTTGACTATTGTGCAAGGTTTGTCAGTGAGCAGGGAGGTGCGAGCGAGTGAGTCGAGCGAGGCCGAGAATGAGAGAGATTTGTTTTTTTTTGTGTGTGTGAGAGGGACAACCGAAGGATCCTGAAGGACCTAGAGACTTCCAATACGCATCCTGATGCGTCTTCTCTTGACAAAGAAGATGGCTGGGAGTTTGCGTACCTATTGCACGTGACTTGTGCTCACTGAAGTGTGGGACCTCACGCATGGGCACCACACATAAGTGACAGACCTGTTGGTGTAAAAACTCGGTTGATTATTATAGTGCATTAGAACAAAGTTTCCTATGGATTCAAGCGTAGGAAATCCAAGTTAACTCATTTAATTACATGACATTATTTTTTCCATGAAGCAAAGTTAACACATCTATCAATTGGTACATTTTGGAGTGACTAAGAAGGATCCAGGCTTACTTATTCGTTTTCACGTGTTAAACTTGTCTAAATCTTGGTCAAACCTAGGATTTGACCAACAAGATTCAAATGGGCAGAAAAATAAAATAAAAACAAAAAATGAAAAACTAAATCACATAGTCTTCTTATGTCATATAGTAAGCATTAAAGTTGATAAACAAGGTCTAGACATATTCAAACCAGACAAATCATGTATCTACCCCCTAACCCTTAAACTCTGTCTTATGAAGTCAAGCATGAAGAGAAGTGGTTTTGGGTTTCAAACATGGAAATTTAAAAAACCTCCCAAAAACTTCATTTTAGAGTGACTAAGAAGGATACATGCTTCCCTTTTCATTTTCATGTTTTAAACTTGTTTAAATTATTATCAAACCTAGGATTTGACCAAGATACAAATGGGTGGGCACAAAATTCAAAAAAATCAGAAAAATGAAAAACCAAATCACATAGTCTTCTTATGTCATATCGTAAGCATTCAAGTTGATAAACAAGGTCTAGATATATCCAAACCAGACAAATCATGTATCTACCCCCTAACCCTAAACTTTGTCTTATGAAGTCAAGCATGAAGAGAAGTGGTTTTCGGTTTGAAACATGGAAATTTCAAAAACCTCCCAAAAGCTTCATTTTAGAGTGACTAAGAAGGATCCATGCTTACCTTTTCATTTTCATATTTTAAACTTGTTTAAATCTTAATTTGTCAAACCTAGGATCTGACAATTAAAGAGATTCACATCGGCATTAAATTCAAAAAAAAACTCAGAAAAAGGAAAAACAAAAGCATATAGTCTTCTTATGTCATATAGTAAGCATTCAAGTTGATAAACAAGGTTTGGACATATTCAAACCAGACAAATAATGTATCTCTACCCCCTAACCCTAAACTTGGTCGATCTTATGAAGTCTAGCATGCATGAAGAGAAGTCGTTATGGGTTTCAAACATGGAAATTTCAAGAACATCTCAAAAGCTTCTTATGTCATATAGTACTAAGCATTAAAGTTGAGAAACAAGGTCTAGACATATTCAACCTATGCAAATCATGTATCTACCCCCTAATTAACCCCTAAACTTTGTCTTATGTAGTCAAGCATGAAGAGAGGTGGTTTTGGGTTTCAAACATGGAAATTTCAAAAACCTTCCAAAAGCTTCATTTTAGAGTGACTAATTAATAAGAAGGATGATACAGGCTTCCCTTCTCATTTTCATGTTTTAAACTTGTTTAAATCTTGGTCAAACCTAGGATTTGACCAAGATTCTTCAGAAAAAATCAAAAGAATGAAAAACCAAAGCACATAGCATTCTTATGCCATATAGTAAGCTAGCATTCAAGATGATAAACAAGGTCTAGACATATTCAAACCAGAAAAATCATGTATATATATCTACCCCTAACCCTAAACTCTGTCTTATGAAGTCAAGCATGAAAGAGAAGTGGCGGTTTTGGGTTTGAAACATGGAAATTTCAAAAAAAAAGCTTCATTTTAGGGAGACTAAGAAGGATCCATGCTTACCATTTTATTTTCATGTTTTAAACTTGTTTAAATCTTGTTCAAACCTAGGATTTGACCAAGATTCAAATGGGTAGAAAATTAAAAAAGTGAAAAAAATGAAAAACCAAAGTACATAGTCTTCTTATGTCATATAGTAAGCATTCAAGTTGTTAAACAAGGTCGATCTAGACATATTCAAACCAGACAAATCATGTATCTATACACCTAACCCCTAATTAAAGTCTGTCTTATGAAGTCAAGCATGAAGAGAAGTGGTTTCGGGTTTCAAACATGGACTAAGAAGGATCATTTTTAAAAACCCAAAAGCTTCACATTTTAGAGTGCATAAGAAGGATCCAGGCTTACCCTTTCATTTTTGATGTTTTAATCTTGTTTAAATCTTGGTCAAACCTAGGATTTGACCAATATTCAAATGAGCATAAAATAAGAAATAAAAAAACGAAAGCACATAATCTTCTTATGTCATATAGTAAGCATTCAAAAGTTCATGAAGAAGGTCTAGACACATTCAAATCAAACAAGTCATCTACCCCTAACCCTACACTGTGTCTTATAAATGAAGTCAAGCATGAAAAGAAGTGTGGTTTTGGGTTTCAAACATGGAAATTTGAAAAACCTCCCAAAAGCTTCATTTTAATTAGACTGACTGATTAATTAAGAAGGATCCATGATTAATTACCTTTTCATTGTCATGTTTTAAACTTGTTTAAATCTTGGTCAAACCTAGGATATATTTGACCAAGATTCAAATGGGCATAAAAATTCAGAAAAAAATCAAAAGAATGAAAAACCAAAGCATGAAAAGAAGTGTCGTTTTGGGTTTCAAACATGGAAATTTCAAGAACACATCCCAAAAGCTTCATTTTAGAGTGACTAAGAAGGATCCATGCTTACCTTTTCATTTCATGTTATAGACTTGTTTAAATCATGGTCAACCCTAGGATTAATTTGACCAAGATTCAAGTGGGCAGAAAATTTAAAAAAATAGAAAACTGAAAAACCAAAGTACATAGTCTTCTTATGTACGTCATATAGTAAGCATATTCAAGTTGATAAACAAGGTTTGGGCATATTCAAACCATACAAATCATGTATCTACCCCCTAACCCTGAACTCTTTCTTATGAAGTCAAGCATGAAGAGATGTGGTTTTGGGTTTCAAACATGGAAATTTCAAAAACCTCCCAAAAACTTCATATTAGAGTGACTAATTAAGAAGGATAGAGGCTTCCCTTTTCATTTTCATGTTTTAAACTTGTTTAAATCTTTGTCAAACCTAGGATTTGGCCAAGATTCAAATATATGGGCATAAAATTAAAAAAAATAGAAAAATGAAAAACCCAAGCACATAGTCTTCTTGTGTCATATAGTTAGCATTAAAGTTGATAAACAAGGTTTAGACATATTCAAACCAGACAGATCATGTATCTACCCCCTAACCCTAAACTCGGTCTTATGAAGTCTAGCATGAAGAGAAGTCGTTTTGGGTTTCAAACGTTTAAGCCAAAAGCCCCTTTTCAAATATTTCAAACTTATTCAAATTTGGTTCAAATTTGAAAGACATACAAGTTATAGCACACATAGTGCATACATTTTCACACATACTGCACTAGATAGATGCTAACCCTATAGTTTGAGGCCATTTGGATGAGGTAGAAAAAATTCTTGGATTAGAATCGTGTTGTTCGAACCCCGTAGTTGGATTTTTTGAACCTTGATCTGTAGTACTGGGCAAAACCCTAGTTTAACCTATTTAATTATAGATTCGTATATCGATTTTTCTACCTTTTTATTATTACTATGCAGCACATGTGTGTTTGCCCGTCTAGCTAGTGAAACTCGGAGGAAGAGGGATCACTCATTCACTCGGAAGGTCAGAAGAAGGGAGAGCATTATGGTGTCTCCCCTTTTTCGGGTGACGATGTTGACTATTGTGCAGGGTTTGTCAGTGAGCAGGGAGGTGCGAGCGAGCGAGTCGAGCGAGGCCGAGAATGAGAGAGATTTGTTTTTTTTTGTGTGTGTGAGAGGGACAACCGAAGGATCCTGAAGGACCTAGAGACTTCCAATACGCATCCTGATGCGTCTTCTCTTGACAAAGAAGATGGCTGGGAGTTTGCGTACCTATTGCACGTGACTTGTGCTCACTGAAGTGTGGGACCTCACGCGTGGGCACCACACGTAAGTGACAGACCTGTTGGTGTAAAAAATCGGTTGATTATTATAGTGCATTAGAACAAAGTTTCCTATGGATTCAAGCGTAGGAAATCCAAGTTAACTCATTTAATTACATGACATTATTTTTTCCATGAAGCAAAGTTAACACATCTATCAATTGGTACATTTTGGAGTGACTAAGAAGGATCCAGGCTTACTTATTCGTTTTCACGTGTTAAACTTGTCTAAATCTTGGTCAAACCTAGGATTTGACCAACAAGATTCAAATGGGCGAGAAAAATAAAATAAAAACAAAAAATGAAAAACTAAATCACATAGTCTTCTTATGTCATATAGTAAGCATTAAAGTTGATAAACAAGGTCTAGACATATTCAAACCAGACAAATCATGTATCTACCCCCTAACCCGGCCTTAAACTCTGTCTTATGAAGTTAAGCATGAAGAGAAGTGGTTTTGGGTTTCAAACATGGAAATTTCAAAAACCTCCCAAAAACTTCATTTTAGAGTGACTAAGAAGGATACATGCTTCCCTTTTCATTTTCATGTTTTAAACTTGTTTAAATTATTATCAAACCTAGGATTTGACCAAGATACAAATGGGTGGGCACAAAATTCAAAAAAATCAGAAAAATGAAAAACCAAATCACATAGTCTTCTTATGTCATATCGTAAGCATTCAAGTTGATAAACAAGGTCTAGATATATCCAAACCAGACAAATCATGTATCTACCCCCTAACCCTAAACTTTGTCTTATGAAGTCAAGCATGAAGAGAAGTGGTTTTCGGTTTGAAACATGGAAATTTCAAAAACCTCCCAAAAGCTTCATTTTAGAGTGACTAAGAAGGATCCATGCTTACCTTTTCATTTTCATATTTTAAACTTGTTTAAATTTTAATTTGTCAAACCTAGGATCTGACAATTAAAGAGATTCAAATCGGCATTAAATTCAAAAAAAACTCAGAAAAAGGAAAAACAAAAGCATATAGTCTTCTTATGTCATATAGTAAGCATTCAAGTTGATAAACAAGGTTTGGACATATTCAAACCAGACAAATAATGTATCTCTACCCCCTAACCCTAAACTTGGTCGATCTTATGAAGTCTAGCATGCATGAAGAGAAGTCGTTTTGGGTTTCAAACATGGAAATTTCAAGAACATCTCAAAAGCTTCTTATGTCATATAGTACTAAGCATTAAAGTTGAGAAACAAGGTCTAGACATATTCAACCTATGCAAATCATGTATCTACCCCCTAATTAACCCCTAAACTTTGTCTTATGTAGTCAAGCATGAAGAGAGGTGGTTTTGGGTTTCAAACATGGAAATTTCAAAAACCTTCCAAAAGCTTCATTTTAGAGTGACTAATTAATAAGAAGGATGATACAGGCTTCCCTTCTCATTTTCATGTTTTAAACTTCTTTAAATCTTGGTCAAACCTAGGATTTGACCAAGATTCTTCAGAAAAAATCAAAAGAATGAAAAACCAAAGCACATAGCATTCTTATGCCATATAGTAAGCTAGCATTCAAGATGATAAACAAGGTCTAGACATATTCAAACCAGAAAAATCATGTATATATCTACCCCTAACCCTAAACTCTATCTTATGAAGTCAAGCATGAAAGAGAAGTGGCGGTTTTGGGTTTGAAACATGGAAATTTCAAAAAAAAGCTTCATTTTAGGGAGACTAAGAAGGATCCATGCTTACCATTTTATTTTCATGTTTTAAACTTGTTTAAATCTTGTTCAAACCTAGGATTTGACCAAGATTCAAATGGGTAGAAAATTAAAAAAGTGAAAAAATGAAAAACCAAAGTACATAGTCTTCTTATGTCATATAGTAAGCATTCAAGTTGTTAAACAAGGTCGATCTAGACATATTCAAACCAGACAAATCATGTATCTATACCCCTAACCCCTAATTAAACTCTGTCTTATGAAGTCAAGCATGAAGAGAAGTGGTTTCGGGTTTCAAACATGGACTAAGAAGGATCATTTTTAAAAACCCCAAAAGCTTCACATTTTAGAGTGCATAAGAAGGATCCAGGCTTACCCTTTCATTTTGATGTTTTAATCTTGTTTAAATCTTGGTCAAACCTAGGATTTGACCAATATTCAAATGAGCATAAAATAAGAAATAAAAAAATAAAAAAATGAAAGCACATAATCTTCTTATGTCATATAGTAAGCATTCAAAAGTTCATGAAGAAGGTCTAGACACATTCAAATCAAACAAGTCATCTACCCCTAACCCTACACTGTGTCTTATAAATGAAGTCGAGCATGAAAAGAAGTGTGGTTTTGGGTTTCAAACATGGAAATTTGAAAAACCTCCCAAAAGCTTCATTTTAATTAGACTGACTGATTAATTAAGAAGGATCCATGATTAATTACCTTTTCATTGTCATGTTTTAAACTTGTTTAAATCTTGGTCAAACCTAGGATATATTTGACCAAGATTCAAATGGGCATAAAAATTCAGAAAAAAATGAAAAGAATGAAAAACCAAAGCATGAAAAGAAGTGTCGTTTTGGGTTTCAAACTTGGAAATTTCAAGAACACATCCCAAAAGCTTCATTTTAGAGTGACTAAGAAGGATCCATGCTTACCTTTTCATTTCATGTTATAGACTTGTTTAAATCATGGTCAACCCTAGGATTAATTTGACCAAGATTCAAGTGGGCAGAAAATTTAAAAAAATAGAAAACTGAAAAACCAAAGTACATAGTCTTCTTATGTACGTCATATAGTAAGCATATTCAAGTTGATAAACAAGGTTTGGGCATATTCAAACCATACAAATCATGTATCTACCCCCTAACCCTAAACTCTTTCTTATGAAGTCAAGCATGAAGAGAAGTGGTTTTGGGTTTCAAACATGGAAATTTCAAAAACCTCCCAAAAACTTCATATTAGAGTGACTAATTAAGAAGGATAGAGGCTTCCCTTTTCATTTTCATGTTTTAAACTTGTTTAAATCTTTGTCAAACCTAGGATTTGGCCAAGATTCAAATATATGGGCATAAAATTAAAAAAACAGAAAAATGAAAAACCCAAGCACATAGTCTTATTGTGTCATATAGTTAGCATTAAAGTTGATAAACAAGGTTTAGACATATTCAAACCAGACAGATCATGTATCTACCCCCTAACCCTAAACTCGGTCTTATGAAGTCTAGCATGAAGAGAAGTCGTTTTGGGTTTCAAACGTTTAAGCCAAATGCCCCTTTTCAAATATTTCAAACTTATTCAAGTTTGGTTCAAATTTGAAAGACATACAAGTTATAGCATACATAGTGCATACATTTTCACACATACTACACTAGATAGATGCTAACCCTATAGTTTGAGGCCATTTGGATGAGGTAGAAAAAATTCTTGGATTAGAATCGTGTTGTTCGAACCCCGTAGTTGGATTTTTTTGAACCTTGATCTGTAGTACTGGGCAAAACCCTAGTTCAACCTATTTAATTATAGATTCGTATATCGATTTTTCTACCTTTTTATTATTACTATGCAGCACATGTGTGTTTGCCTGTCTAGCTAGTGAAACTCGGAGGAAGAGGGATCACTCATTCACTCGGAAGGTCAGAAGAAGGGAGAGCATTATGGTGTCTCCCCTTTTTCGGGTGACGATGTTGACTATTGTGCAGGGTTTGTCAGTGAGCAGGGAGGTGCGAGCGAGTCGAGCGAGGCCGAGAATGAGAGAGATTTGTTTTTTTTTGTGTGAGAGGGACAACCGAAGGATCCTGAAGGACCTAGAGACTTCCAATACGCATCCTGATGCGTCTTCTCTTGACAAAGAAGATGGCTGGGAGTTTGCGTACCTATTGCACGTGACTTGTGCTCACTGAAGTGTGGGACCTCACGCGTGGGCACCACACGTAAGTGACAGACCTGTTGGTGTAAAAACTCGGTTGATTATTATAGTGCATTAGAACAAAGTTTCCTATGGATTCAAGCGTAGGAAATCCAAGTTAACTCATTTAATTACATGACATTATTTTTTCCATGAAGCAAAGTTAACACATCTATCAATTGGTACATTTTGGAGTGACTAAGAAGGATCCAGGCTTACTTATTCGTTTTCACGTGTTAAACTTGTCTAAATCTTGGTCAAACCTAGGATTTGACCAACAAGATTCAAATGGGCAGAAAAATAAAATAAGAACAAAAAATGAAAAACTAAATCACATAGTCTTCTTATGTCATATAGTAAGCATTAAAGTTGATAAACAAGGTCTAGACATATTCAAACCAGACAAATCATGTATCTACCCCCTAACCCTTAAACTCTGTCTTATGAAGTCAAGCATGAAGAGAAGTGGTTTTGGGTTTCAAACATGGAAATTTAAAAAACCTCCCAAAAACTTCATTTTAGAGTGACTAAGAAGGATACATGCTTCCCTTTTCATTTTCATGTTTTAAACTTGTTTAAATTATTATCAAACCTAGGATTTGACCAAGATACAAATGGGTGGGCACAAAATTCAAAAAAATCAGAAAAATGAAAAACCAAATCACATAGTCTTCTTATGTCATATCGTAAGCATTCAAGTTGATAAACAAGGTCTAGATATATCCAAACCAGACAAATCATGTATCTACCCCCTAACCCTAAACTTTGTCTTATGAAGTCAAGCATGAAGAGAAGTGGTTTTCGGTTTGAAACATGGAAATTTCAAAAACCTCCCAAAAGCTTCATTTTAGAGTGACTAAGAAGGATCCATGCTTACCTTTTCATTTTCATATTTTAAACTTGTTTAAATCTTAATTTGTCAAACCTAGGATCTGACAATTAAAGAGATTCAAATCGGCATTAAATTCAAAAAAAACTTAGAAAAAGGAAAAACAAAAGCATATAGTCTTCTTATGTCATATAGTAAGCATTCAAGTTGATAAACAAGGTTTGGACATATTCAAACCAGACAAATAATGTATCTCTACCCCCTAACCCTAAACTTGGTCGATCTTATGAAGTCTAGCATGCATGAAGAGAAGTCGTTTTGGGTTTCAAACATGGAAATTTCAAGAACATCTCAAAAGCTTCTTATGTCATATAGTACTAAGCATTAAAGTTGAGAAACAAGGTCTAGACATATTCAACCTATGCAAATCATGTATCTACCCCCTAATTAACCCCTAAACTTTGTCTTATGTAGTCAAGCATGAAGAGAGGTGGTTTTGGGTTTCAAACATGGAAATTTCAAAAACCTCCCAAAAGCTTCATTTTAGAGTGACTAATTAATAAGAAGGATGATACAGGCTTCCCTTCTCATTTTCATGTTTTAAACTTGTTTAAATCTTGGTCAAACCTAGGATTTGTTTTTTTTTTCTTGGGCACCACCTCCTCGGAAACCGCTGTGGCATTGAATCCCCACTATATCTCCTTTATTTAACTGCGCCGCATGGTTCGCCACTTCATCCCCTTGCTCTGTTCCGGCTATCGGCACCTAAAAAACCCTCTTCCCCTGCGGCAATGTCATCCTCTTCCTCCATCTCCTCAGGCCTCTCCCTCCAGTCTTCCTCCTCGAGCGAGCAGGAGTGGAACTTTGATCATGTGCCAGACGGCCCACCCGAAGCACTCGTCGGGTCAGATGGTGACTTACCTCTGACCGATGGGGAAGACGACCTCAAGTTCCTCATCGAAGGGGAGCTGAAGAGCGAAAGCGAAGACGACCTCCACCCCTGGGCGAAACCCACCTCCTCCGACGGGGAGGAGGAAGAAGAAGAAGTAGAGGAAGAAGAGGAAAAGGAGGAGGATGATTCCTCCTCCTCCGCTGGGTATCCGCCGGCAAAGCGCTTCCGCGCTTGGGCGGACAGCGAGGATGATGATGATGACGAGGAAGAAGAGGCTCCGGCCGAGGGCTGGGGTAGCAGCGACGAGGAACTCTCCGGAAGCAGCGCCGACGGCAGCGATGCCACCGACGAGGCCAGCGAGGACTAGTAAAGTAGGACTAGTAGCCCCTGAGCAATCGGCTCTTCTTTTGTTTTCCCTTTCTTGAGCAATCGGCTCTTCTTTTTAAAAAACCCCTCTTATTATGAAGAAGAACTTCTCAGCTGATTCTGTCCTTCCACCAAATTTACCGATTGCTAAAATAAGTCAACAAATTACGAGCTGATGGCAGCGCACCGGCCCTTGCCATGAAAACGCGAGCAGAGCCAACTCTATCATTTACCCAAATGGTAATCTGTGGCCTGTCCGCAAGGGCAAAACCCAATTCCCCAAAGCGCCACTTGAACAGATCCAACCCACGGCCATACGAACCCCAGATGTCAATCGCGCAGGTTCGCAACTGCAATGAATCCATGGGCAGCACCATCCAATGCCCACGCTATGGTTTCCAGCCTGAAGGTGATCCTTAATCGCCTCATCGTCCGAACATAGCGCCTTGCTCTATCTTTTCGCAGCAACAGAAACGGTTCTGACCCTGTAGATGATGACGGCTTCCCTTTCAGCAACAACTCACCGCTTTCAAAGAAGGTTATGATGCAGGGTCAGCCGACGACACTCCAATCGGCTTCTAAAAACAGAGCATCTACCAGGCCAGCTGCCCCCCGAGCCTCAGTCAAGGCGAGAATAGCGGTGAGGATGCACAGATCAAACAAAGGGCTTTGAACTCAGGTAATCTGAGACAGCCACCATGCAGAGTCAGCCAAACTTGCCCCCATTGATCACCTTTCTTCCGCTGAAAGCCGATGTTGTAGACGAAACACCAACAGCTTAATGAGAAAGAGGCTGCCTTGCATGCCAAAACTGATGCTTCTGACAGTACTGCTGAACTGGCGCAAAGGGTTGGAAGTCCTCGAAGAGAAGGTTCGGGCACCAAAATCGGCTCCTTGCAGCTGAGGCAGCTCTCATTGTTCACCCCTTCGAGGAAGCAGAAGGCCTCACAGCTGAACTGGACTTGGTGAAAATCCGCGTCTTGAAAATCCTGTGTAATTGTACTAGAGTCGATGGCTATACATCGGCTTTGTTTCTTAGCTCTAAAGTCGATGACCTTGCATTGGCTGTATACCATGAGAATTTTTTTTTACTGGCCGATTTTCTATCGGCCCCCAATATTTCACCGCACATGTATCGCACATGTTCATCCGATTAGGTGCCCCCCGAGCCGAATCTGTCAGGTAACTGCAGATATCGGCTCTGTAGTTAGCCAAGGCACTGTATTTGAATGTCGGCTCCGTTAGGACTAACGTTGACTCTCATCAGCCGACGTAAAACCGCTGCCCATTAAATCGACGTTGAACACAGGCAGACTGTGTGGTGAGGATAATTTTGGCCGATTGCTGGAATCAGCCTCCATGTTGATCGAATCGCTCAATGAAGGTTTTGCAATGTTCCTCCATAGATCTTAGGGGCCGATCCCAAGGATCGGCCTCGCCACGTTTGCCCATTGGTTTGTTCTTGCTACACGGTCAGGCCGGTGGATAAGACCAGCCTAACCCCATCCTTTGTCACGTCGATGCGCTCGCAGTCGTCCAAATTGATGCCTGAGAGTGGCTCTTGGGGCCTGCTGTTTCCCAAGCGTTCATGCCAGCCGTTGAAATCTCGGCTGAGTCATCTGCATGGACGACCTCTACCTCATCTCCATCCCACTGTATTACGCATTGGTGCATCGTGGATGGAATGCAACAGTTGGCGTGGATCCAATCTCTTCCTAGCAGAATAGCATAGGTGCTCTTGCTATCGACAATAAAGAACGTCGTAGGGATGGTTTTCCTTCCTACGGTCAGATCCACGTTCAGAACACCTTGTGCGTGAGATGCTTGGCCGTTGAAATCGCTCAGTGTCACGTTGGTCTTGATCAGATCCGAGCTAGAGCGTCCCAACCGACGTAGCATGGAGTATGGCATAATGTTGACTGCCGCTCCGGTGTCCACCAGCATCTTGTTGACAGGCTGCCCATTGATATAACCTCGCAAGTACAGGGCCTTCAGATGTCTGTAGCTTCTTTCTCGTGGCTTCTCAAAGATAACTGGCCGTGGGCCGCAGTCAAGTTGTGCCACAGGTGCTTCGTCTAATCCTGGAGCACTAAACTCCGTCGGAAGGATGAACACCATATACGTGCCAGCCGATGTTTCATCATCGGCTTTCCTTTGCTTGGGGCGCCACTCCATTTTTTGTGGTCGACCCTCTTCATCCAGGGTTCGTTGAATTTTCGTGGCCAGATCAGGCCGCGCCTTCCTTAGCGTGTGCAGGTATAACCTTTCGGCTTCCTCCAAGCCACGCAGTCGCTGAACCCTACGCTTTTGGGAACGGCTGAATCCATCAGGGCACCACCTTGGTCGGTGGTACCTGTCTTCTTCTTCTTCATCATCGTCTTCCAAATCCTCGAGATCTTCCACCCGAGGGGACTCAGCGTGCTCGTTCCGAGGCGGGAGAGGCCCTAGACGTTTGAACACAGACACGTTAGCTGCATCCTTCCTCTTCTGTTTACATTCTGGGCAGTTGCCAATTGTAGGCAATCGGCTCATTCCTGAATCCCAGCAGTGCCTGAAGAAGGGACAGTCCCAGTGCCTATCCTCGTCGTCTTGCTCCCTCGATTTTTCCTTGGCACGGCGCTCGTACTCCTCCTCATCGCGATCATGCCGACGATGTCTCCTGGCGTCCCTAGCCAGACGATCTCTTTCACCATCATCGTTGGGTCGTCGGCGTTGGTCATATTGACTCACATACTTGTTGAGGAGGTGATCAGAGAGAGGTCGCTGATATCTCACATTCCTTACTTCTCCCTCTGTGATGTAGCGCTTGCCATCGTGACGGAGCCGATCGCGTGGAGCGGCCTCCTCTGTGTCCTTGCTACGAGAGCAGCTGCCCTCGTCTCCGTCCTTACCAGAGTGGTGTCCAGGTCCTACCATGTTGATGTTGAACGAGAATCCTGGCTGGCACCCTCCAGGGTAAGTGCACTCCACCATGTTAACGGCGGGGAAGGGGTGAGTGTCGACTTTCATGGCGTACTGGTTGAAAATTAGACGTCCTTGTTCTATCGCCATTTGGATCTGCTGACGCCACACCCTGCAGTCGTTGGTGGTATGGGAGAACGAGGTATGCCATTTGCAGTATGGCTTTCCGTTCAGCTCCTGTACCGTGGGGATTTTGAGGCCTTCGGGTAACTTCAACTGCTTCTCCTTAAGTAAGAGGTCAAAAATTTGCTCGGTTTTAGTTACGTCGAAATCAAACCCTCTGGGCGGACCTGGTGGCTTAACCCATTTGCAGGATATGGGGGTTGCCCCCCGAGTCCATTCAGCCACTGCTACCTCTTGATCTCCCGCAGACCCTTCATCTTCATCTGCTTCAACCAAGACTACCGCACGCTTGAATTTGTCCTGGTACAAGTCTGGGTGGCGCTGTTCATATAACGTCAGTTTCTGAACCATGTGCGCTAGTGAAGGGTAGTCTGCTTGGGAGGCCATATCCTTGATTGGTGATGCAAGGCCCACCACTGCCAACTCGATCGCTTCTTTTTCGGTCACACGAGCCGAATAACATCGGTTCCTAAGAGTCCTGAAGCGCCGGACGTATTCTCGCCACGCTTTCTCCACGCTTCGACGTACTTGTGCTAGATCGGCAATGCCGGCCTCGGAAGCCTCTCGAATGATACGCATGTGGAATCGCTCTTCCAACTGCTTCCACGTCCGGATTGAGTCTGGTGGCAGCGATGTGTACCACCCGAAAGCCGATCCCGTGAGGGACTGTGCGAAGAACCTCACACGCAGTTCATCTGCCGCTGAGATCGTGCCCAGCTGTGCCAAATATCGGCTCACATGCTCGATGGAGCTGGAACCATCTGATCCATTAAACTTGGAGAAATCAGGGAGCCGATATTTGGGTGGTAGCGGGATCAACTCGTACTCGTTGAGGTACGGCTTGGAATAGCCGATTGTCCTCCTTTTCGGCACCATGCCGAACTGGTCTCTCAGGATTGCACTGATTTGATCGGCGGTGCTGGCTGCAGGAGTCGAACTCTGAAGATTCGCCGGAGTGGCATACTTAGCCAGCCATGCTTGCTTTTCCATCTCTGAGCCAACTGCAGGAGCTGAGCTCTGGAGGTTTGTCGGAGTGGCATACTTAGCTAGCCACGTCTGCTTCTCAAGATCTGTCGCTGAAGTTCCTCCTGCTTTTCCAGAAGTCCCTGCTGCTGCAGTCTGGTTTGTGAGCGCCCAGTTACTGCAGTCTGGCACGTATGTGCACGTGTATCCGTGAGGGATCTCCTTAGGCGCCTCATGCAAGAACTGGTAGTCGCTAGGGTCACCACCGATCTTGTAGACGACGTATGCCGGTGAATTCGGCACTTCTGGTGCTGCCAACGCGAATGGCAGCGGTGGACGGGACTGGAGTGGCATCTCTCCTTGGTAAGTCCCGAGAGCTGGTCCTGACGGAGAGTACTGATGCCTCATGATTTCCTGGATCACCCGAAGAGCGACACGCTCCAAAGTGTTCACCAGGCTCTCAGAATGGCGGTGCAGCGAGTGAGCTACCATGTAGTTAATCTCCTGACGCAGGGACCTGGTGCGTTCTTCTGACGGGGCGGACAGGTCCACTCCATCGAGCGCGCCTTCAGGTGAGAACCCTTTCCACCTGACGCCATGTGAGCGGGTTCTGTGAAAAGAGCCGATGAGGTCGGCTTCGAGGATTGCTTTGACCTCGTCATACTTCTTCTTGAGCTCCTCGGTCAGATCCTCGTAAGTGACTGGAGTGCCGTCCGCCATCTCAGATGTAGATGGCGATGTGGTTGATGTCGAAGATTGTCCCACCGGGCGTGCCAGAATATGTTGCGGTCAGAAACCCACCGACGAGCAGCGACGGGCAACACAGGAGAGCCGGGAGGCTCCCAGGACTGCGGCTGGCCCTGGTCCCTCCGAGCGACGACCCGCAAAGACTTCGGCACGCACGTTCGATGCTGGTGCAAGGGCGTGCCACCTGACCTATACCTGGTCAGGAAGGTGATGGAGATGCCTCGCTTAGTTTCCTGCATGGCATACACGTAAACATTAAATACGAGCCTCGATCGGCTCTCAGGTTGTCCTGTGAATCGGCTGAAAGAGCCGATCCACCCATGATTCGTATGAGGTGTACGAATATATGGTGATCCTGCTTGATCAGAATAAAGCTAAAACGTTCTACTACGATTTAGGGTTTTCACCACATAATCGGAACATCCTACTCGTGATTGAGCCTGGCGGCCACGCACGGTGATCGTAAGCCGTCCCTAGACAAGGCCTAAAAACCAACACGAGGTTGATCCCCGGAACATCATGTCTAGGGCTAGCAAACTACACCCTACGCGCCACTGGATCCTTCAACCCGTTTGTAAGGCCTAACTATGCAGATATTAAACTAATCCTTGAAGAACAAGGAGCAATCATAACGGATCGGATCTACTAAATAATGATCAAGCGGGGTGCCGCCCTTACACCTAAGATAGGCGTAAGGGCGGCTAGATGTCTAAGGGTTGCACGACGATAGCATATGATACGATGAACAATGCTAACCCTAACACATCTAAGATAACTACGTTGCTCGCCATCAAAAATGCTTCAGTACGAGCAACGCATGGATAGCGAATAAACTTGTACTGCCTAGATCGCAAGATGCGATCTAGGCAGCATGATGCTTACCCGGAAGAAAACCCTCGAGACAAGGGAGTTGGCGATGCGCCTAGATTGGTTTGTGGTGAACGTGATTGTTGTTTATTTCATAAACCCTAGATACATATTTATAGTCCGTAGACTTTCTAACGTGGGAATAATCCCAACCGGGCACGAGCCAAACTCTATCTAATCAACACGCATCCTACTATATTACAGATACACGGGCCAACCAGCCCAAACTTTGCATATAAAGCCAATTCACGTATATTCTTCCATATATATTCTTCAAGCCCATCTTGATCGCGGCCCACCTCTAATTCGGTCAAATTCTGGTGATAACAATAGTAAGCTAGCATTCAAGATGATAAACAAGGTCTAGACATATTTAAACCAGAAAAATCATGTATATATATCTACCCCTAACCCTAAACTCTGTCTTATGAAGTCAAGCATGAAAGAGAAGTGGTGGTTTTGGGTTTGAAACATGGAAATTTCAAAAAAAAAAAGCTTCATTTTAGGGAGACTAAGAAGGATCCATGCTTACCATTTTATTTTCATGTTTTAAACTTGTTTAAATCTTGTTCAAACCTAGGATTTGACCAAGATTCAAATGGGTAGAAAATTAAAAAAGTGAAAAAATGAAAAACCAAAGTACATAGTCTTCTTATGTCATATAGTAAGCATTCAAGTTGTTAAACAAGGTCGATCTAGACATATTCAAACCAGACAAATCATGTATCTATACACCTAACCCCTAATTAAACTCTATCTTATGAAGTCAAGCATGAAGAGAAGTGGTTTCGGGTTTCAAACATGGACTAAGAAGGATCATTTTTAAAAACCCCAAAAGCTTCATTTTGGAGTGCATAAGAAGGATCCAGGCTTACCCTTTCATTTTGATGTTTTAATCTTGTTTAAATCTTGGTCAAACCTAGGATTTAACCAATATTCAAATGAGCATAAAATAAGAAATAAAAAAATAAAAAAACGAAAGCACATAATCTTCTTATGTCATATAGTAAGCATTCAAAAGTTCATGAAGAAGGTCTAGACACATTCAAATCAAACAAGTCATCTACCCCTAACCCTACACTGTGTCTTATAAATGAAGTCAAGCATGAAAAGAAGTGTGGTTTTGGGTTTCAAACATGGAAATTTGAAAAACCTCCCAAAAGCTTCATTTTAATTAGACTGACTGATTAATTAAGAAGGATCCATGATTAATTACCTTTTCATTGTCATGTTTTAAACTTGTTTAAATCTTGGTCAAACCTAGGATATATTTGACCAAGATTAAAATGGGCATAAAAATTCAGAAAAAAATCAAAAGAATGAAAAACCAAAGCATGAAAAGAAGTGTCGTTTTGGGTTTCAAACATGGAAATTTCAAGAACACATCCCAAAAGCTTCATTTTAGAGTGACTAAGAAGGATCCATGCTTACCTTTTCATTTCATGTTATAGACTTGTTTAAATCATGGTCAACCCTAGGATTAATTTGACCAAGATTCAAGTGGGCAGAAAATTTAAAAAAATAGAAAACTGAAAAACCAAAGTACATAGTCTTCTTATGTACGTCATATATATAGTAAGCATATTCAAGTTGATAAACAAGGTTTGGACATATTCAAACCATACAAATCATGTATCTACCCCCTAACCCTAAACTCTTTCTTATGAAGTCAAGCATGAAGAGAAGTTGTTTTGGGTTTCAAACATGGAAATTTCAAAAACCTCCCAAAAACTTCATATTAGAGTGACTAATTAAGAAGGATAGAGGCTTCCCTTTTCATTTTCATGTTTTAAACTTGTTTAAATCTTTGTCAAACCTAGGATTTGGCCAAGATTCAAATATATGGGCATAAAATTAAAAAAAATAGAAAAATGAAAAACCCAAGCACATAGTCTTCTTGTGTCATATAGTTAGCATTAAAGTTGATAAACAAGGTTTAGACATATTTAAACCAGACAGATCATGTATCTACCCCCTAACCCTAAACTCGGTCTTATGAAGTCTAGCATGAAGAGAAGTCGTTTTGGGTTTCAAACGTTTAAGCCAAATGCCCCTTTTCAAATATTTCAAACTTATTCAAATTTGGTTCAAATTTGAAAGACATACAAGTTATAGCACATATAGTGCATACATTTTCACACATACCGCACTAGATAGATGCTAACCCTATAGTTTGAGGCCATTTGGATGAGGTAGAAAAAATTCTTGGATTAGAATTGTCACACCTCAACTTTTGCAACCTTGTATAGTTGTCCAGAATGCAAAAATTAGGGGGAACAAAAACTTTTTCTAAAGACTAACTAGATGAATTGCCTTGATCTCTTTGTTATAATGAATTGCCTTGATCTGCTGGTAGATGAATTTTCTTGTTTTGCTTGTTGAGTTTTGCCTTTAGCTACCCTAAAGGACAACACCTCTAGTAGTCAAACAAACAACTCACCTAATAAAACATATGTGTGGCTAGGAAAAGTTGTTTTCCTTTTTCACCACATCAAACCTTTCTACTGATGGCAACATGAGTGTGCCTACTTAAAATTCCTCCTTGTGACATAATCTAGCTCAAACCATTCTTGAATTCAAAACTTGGGATCATCTACCCCTTACCACATCCCTCTCTTATACCCTAGTAAAAAATCCTAGATAACACAAATTTGGCTAAGTCATAAATCTGTTTTCAGGTTCTATTTTGGAGCTCTTGGATTAAGCTACCCCTTGCCTTCTAAGACAATGCACTTGGTCCTAGACTTGCCTTGTCTTGAGAACTTCCCAACCATACCTTTTCCTTGGACCAATTCACTCGCGTACCCACTTATGCCAGACGGTTTTGAGGTCAAGTTAATAACCTGTTTTGGCAAAGTGTTCAAACCTTCTAACTCGCGCTTGTTTCCTAAGACCCCACAACTATTATTTTTTTTTGTGAACTCAAGGGATGTATCTCATCTATGTAACTCCCTCTACAAATTCCATGTCATGCATGTCCCATTCTACCCTTGCAACCCCCACATTCAACTTGATTTTCTACCATATCAAATGTTTCAACTCTAGATCACTTCTTCCTCTTTTACCTTTTGTTTTGTTTATTCCAAGCTAAATATTCACAAAATCAAGTGTGTAAATGATTGTTACATTATGTACAAATTATCTACCCTTGAGATTATTTCCCAAATTTATTCTTACTTTATTTTAATAAAATTTCCAAAACCCTATTTAGGTTTCTCTCAAGTTTTAATCACAAAACTATTTCTAGTTTTATAAAATTATATTTCTCTTATATTCATTTTTCACTAAATGCTAGGAATGATGGTTTTTTTTCATTTCATGCCCAAGAACCAGTCTCGTTATTTTCAAAAATATCAACTTTCCAACGGTATGTTTTTTTCTCAACAAAATTTAAAAACATCACATCATTTTACTGGCCAATCTATTTCAAGAAAAATCTCAAATCTTGTGGACCCTTGGACCACACCTTGACATACGTAAAACACTAAGGGAAATACGTACATCACATGTATTCAATTTTAAATCCTTATCAAGGCCACTTTTGGGCAAATTTTGGCATATTTTTTTTCCAATCCAAAACCTTGCTCTTTAACCACACATCTACCTCACACCCTTCCCTCTAATCTGAACAATCTTGCACACCCTTTACACTTTGTTTTTGGCAAGAAAATTTAGAGGGAGAAGGAGGTGAACGTGCCAGTTTTTAGCTAAAACGAATGCAGGCTGACCTAGCTCGTACCATCCTTAGTTCCTTACTCTCTTGACCTGAACCAGCACACACGCCCACCCTGACCTTCTCTTCCGCACACCACACGCACCACATCACCTACTAACTCGTGCTCAGCTTGGACGCAGTCACCACGACCAAATCGCGCCGCATGAGCCGAACAACCAAACCAGATCGTGCTAGCCCAGCCATTCGACCTAGCACCTGCCACACACGACCCAGACCAACAGCAAAGCACACACGCGCTCCCGAGAACGACCCAACCGTGCTCGACGCGAACCAAGACCTCATGGCCACATCTCAGCGCACACGGACGCGAGTCAAACGGCCCGTTCCAGGACACTAGCAACCTCGCACGAACGTGCAGCGCCCCTCCATTGATGACGCCAGCCCCCGCACGTCAGCAGCTCGCCACCCGAAGCACCCCAGCGACGTCAGCCTGGGCGTGGCATTTCTTCAAGCGCTCTCTGTGCGGTGGACCTCCCTCCTTCTCCCGCCCATTTCCGCTCTTGAAATCCCTCCGAAACCTTAGCGCGCGCCTGCACACGCTCCTCCACCGCCCAGCTGGCCAATGGCGAAGCCCTGGACCCGTGCACCGTCAGGATGAACTCCGTCTACGGTACACCCGTCCGAAGCTATAAAAGCCGCCCTCAGACTCTCCATTTCTCCACATCGCTCCAGATAGCACCTCCTCCTCACTTAGTTCACCGTAGCGCAGCAGTGCTGCCTCTCCTCCTCTCCCTCGCCGAAAAGAGCCCGTCGCTCTTGGCACTTTGGCAGCCGAGCAGGGACGCGCAAGGTGGCGCTCGACCTCGACCCCCTCCGCTCTTCCTCCTTGCTTATTCTAGATTCTAGAACCCTTGATCGTCTCCCTTCTAACGCGCCGCCCATCTCTGTCCATGTCCAGGAGCACCTGTAGCTGCCGCCGACGAGGAGCGTCCGTACGGGACGAAGAAGAAGCCGCCGCCCGCAACTGTCGACTAGTGGTATTCCTGCTCGATCTGGACCTGTCGCACCTCTTCCCCGACGTGCCTGGCTCCGCAGCTCCAAGCCTCCGCCGTCGACCGCCAGCTCTCCCGGTAAGCTCTCGATCGCTGCCGTGGAGCGCGTCGGCCATGCAGCTCTGTCCAGACGCCATGCAAGTTGCCGTCCGCGTAGACATCTCCAGCACGTACAAGCTGCTCCGCTGGGCCATCGCTAGTCCACCTTGCCATCCTCTCGCAGTTCTCGTCAAGCTTCGGCCGTCCCAGGTGAGTTTCCGAGTCACCGTCGTCGTTATCAGCTAGCAGGAAAAATCAGAAGTCGACGCATGCATATAGTCTGGTTGCACCAATATTAAAGCATCCTTTTTTTTTTAGTCAAGTTGTCCAATACCAACCATTAGATCTTGATCCTATGGTGGCATACCCCTTCAGATTTGAGTAAGAGGACGTGTGCCCACTCGCACAGCTCTCCCCTAAAATGAATCAGCCAGAAATTTGTAAAATTCATATCTCAAATTTTGCAGACTCAAAAAGAATAATTTCAGTTGCAGTAGAACACAAATTTCAACATTTTTAAAATGCCACTGGTCTCATACCAGTGGGATTTATCTAGAATAAATGGTTATTTATTTGTGTTCTATGTGTAGTTCAATATCAATTTTTGTTATAAATTTATATTAAAAAAATACTTTTTCTATAAACCAAGTTTGTGGGTTTTGTTTCAGCGTTAAACTACTGCAGCACCACATGGGTGCTTGTTGCTTGTTCGCATAAAGTTGTTTTGCAAATGAAATTAGAATCCATGTATAGGATTGGTTTAAAATAAAAGGTCAACTTAAGTGTTGAAACCCAATCATTGTGAAACTTTTGATGTAGTTATTTTTTTAATCCAAAGACAACTTTCTAAACTTTATTCCCTGTTTACTTGATTATTGTGATGTAGTGAAGTATTGGTTTGTGATTGTGTTCTTTGTGTATCTTTATTGTGCGACGTTAGATTCAAATGTTGACGAGTTTGAAGGAGAGGAAGGATTCGAAGAATTTGGAGAAGTCCATGGACAAACAAGCCAACCAAGGCAAGCCATCTCTTGATCTCTGAATATTGAATCACATATGGTGGTTACTTTGTTATTATTATTGTCTCTCGATCTATCTTGTGTGATTTCTACTTTTGTTGTCGGAGCATGCTTACCGTGAGCATGTTTACTCTTTTTGACACCTCGCCGACAAACCCCTTTTTGTAAATGGTGGTTGTCAACACCATGATCTTGGTGTACCCTCTAAATGTGATGGGTATGCCCACTTATCTTGTGTGTGTCGACCTCTTGACACCCTTCTTGAACCCCTTGTTGATGCTATGCATACTTACTCCCAAGTTTGTTGAACCCCTTGTTGATGTTACACATGCTTACCCTAAGCATGTATGCCCCCTTGACCACTTATATTGTCACCTTCTTAGTGGTATGATGATTAACATCATGACCCTTGTTGAATCATCTTATTTATGATGTCCCTATGCATGCTTATCCTAAGTATGTATGACCCCCTTGACACCTCAATTATCATCTCCTTAGTGGTATGATGGCTAGCATCATGCCCTTGATGTATCTTAGTTCATCCATAAAACGATAGGTTGGGAACCCCCTTGGAAAAATACCTTGTTGAAAAGAATTTTTAAAAACCTTGGGTGAGTTGGACTTACCCAAGCGTGTGTTTATGAAAGGAAAGGATCTTGGCAAAGATGGTTGGAAAGAAAATCTTGTTTTCGAAAACTTTGGCGCCTAAGTATTCACCCGTGACAATTAACCCGCGCAACCACATTACCCTGGAGTGGGACGGGGCTTAGCTCGTAGTTTGTTCTTCTTAACATGGGACACCGCACAACTATATAAGGGTAAGGTTACCCCTGAATCCGGATTGTCGTTGGTGGAGACAATAGTATAACGGGAGGCCTTCGGGGCTGACCCGTCCGGAAGACACTATGGGTCTCCTGGCTTGGCGGTGGATCCACGCTCAAAGTGAGGTGAGATGCCACGGTGCCGGGGAGGTACACACTCCATAGGGTAGGATCCCGTGCTAAGACGAATAGGCGAAAGGCTATGTCCGAGTTTTTGTCATGGCATAGTTGATATGCGGGGATGATGCCCACATGATGAACTCGCGGATCTTGTGGGGAAAGTGTGCAAACTCTGCAGAGTCAAATCTATTCGAATAGCCGTGTCCGCGGTCATGGACGGTTGGAATGGCTGTTGCTTAGCCTAAAGAGTTTTGTTTTATGAAAGTGTTTGACAAAGGAAAGGAAGGAACTTGTTTTCGGAGTACCGGGAAGGTACGGGAAAGTTGCGATGACCATTTGGAGATGGTCGGAAAGGAAATAAAATGGGTTACCCCCATCCTAGTGTTTTATGTCATAGAACTCTTTTGAAGTATCTTCTTCAGCAAAGATATAGAGATGTCATAGAACCCTCTTGAGTATCCCTCTCTACCTAGATGTCGGGATGCTATATCCACAAGAGAAACTACTTCTCTTTCACATGCTATATCCACGAGAGAAACTATCTTTCCCTCTTATCATCTTAGATTAACACTTATTATCTTGCACTCTTGCAAAGTACCTTCTTGATGGTTTTGCGAGTACAATTCAAATGTACTCACGGCTTTGTCCCTGGCTATTTACTTGGCCAGACTTGGAGGAATTCGACAAATGAAGAAGGATTGGACGACGTCTATGCGAGCTAGGAACGCTCTCCCAGTCAGTTGCCAGTAGGGTTAAGGCAGATGACTTGGGCTCTGCGCTGTTGAAGTGACTCCGCTACTCTGATAATTAAGTTAGGCCCTTCAAGGACGTTATGTAAATATTGGTCATGTGACCTTATTGTAATTTTTTTATTCCGTTTTGTAATGGATGATGTAACTTTGATATCAGTTCGGTTATGTGTTCACGGCGCACTGATCATGGGATCGTGAACTGTATACATAACAGGGTATTTCGGACAGTTAGTCCGGGGTCCCCACAGAGCTGGTATCAGAGCCATCCTGACTGTAGGAGACCTTAGTTAGCATGGACGTTAGTTAGGAAACGAGTACTTGGGAAAAACTAGTTACAAAACAAACTCTTTCTTTAGTCGGAAGCATAGCTTCTACTCCTCTCATTTCTTCAAAACTTCTAAATTCTTATCTCTCTGCTTTATAAATGTTTGAAACTTCATACTCTATTGTCTCATCCTCTTCAAACAAACATATTGGACGATGTCCCCAACTCAGGCCGGAGACTCTAAGCCGAAGATGGATCAACCTTTTTGGAAGTCTCATGTACCTCCAACAACAGCTGTTGAAGATTGGATGCCAACTCATAAGTATCCATAAAGGGATGATAGCGTCATGTCTTTGGTTGACACCAAAGTCTGTCAAGAAGCTGACCGTGTTCCTCCGTGGACTTGCACCTTTTTGCAGTCGTCTGGGAGCAAGTCCTCTGTTCTTGACTAGGAATTTTTAGGCCAGCCACCAGAAGTTGTTGACTTTGGGAGTACCTCAATAGCAACATCTCTGAAGACCTCACGTCCCCGGGATGTTGAGACTAGAAGATCTACGCAGTTTTCGCCTCCGCCTCAACATCGACGAGTCAACATCAGGCCTGCGTCACCACCAACTGCTACAAGGGTCCTTATTGAAGTAGATGTCATCAAGATGAAAACGTCAGATCTGACCAGCCCAAAACTATAGGATGGATAGGACAAACTCGATCTCTTTGATTGAGCTACCCCCACGTATTAGGCATCCCTAGATGCTTAGAGTGCCTTGTTTGGGCTGATGATTGCTTGTAGTCCCCTAGTGTGCTGCCTTGAGTGTTTTTATCTGTTTGTTGTGTGTACGATTATCTTGCTCTTTAGGTCTGAAAGACACTCTTAGTGTGATAAACCAGTGTAGAAAGCCTCCCTAATATGTTATCACCCACATCTACCTCGCCGTTAGAATACTAACTATTAGTTAATTGGGTAGATTAATGGAAGGCTCTAACTCTAACCTCGTTAGCAGTTGTTCTCAACTGTCAGAAAAAAAAACTAACCCAAACCCCTATCTACACTGACTACCTTCAAGATCAGCTGAAGCATCTCTACTACGCCAAGGAAGTAGAAGCCAGTACCTTCAAGATTGACTGCATCTCTGCGAGAAGCCATACTAACTTGGTCTAACCTTGGAGTAATCGCGCTAACCTCAAACATATCTTTTTAAAACTACTCTCTAACACACCGTCTAACAAGCTGAGAGAACAATATCATCGAAGCCAAGTTACATCTCATGGTTCATCTGGTCCTCATCAAGTGAAGCTCATGAAGATACCTCAAGACTCAAAATTAGGTGTAAGATACCCGCTCACTTCTTAGCTGGTACAAGTCAGCACCGACCCTCAAGCAAAAGATTGTCTCCGATGACCTTTGATGCTGCTTTATATGTATAACAAACAGGCGCTTCATCGACTTACTAATGTACCGTGCGTTATATGGTTTAGTAAACACCGCGGGTGCCTCTTGAAGTCGTGGACTACACATCGCCTCCTGAAAATTCTTCAAATGATTACGGAAGATCGGCGACTTCGTCAGAAGCCCCAGACAGTACTACAAGGCAGAAGCTCTGAGTTATTCCAAAAGGCCCGATGCCACTAAAAATTGGAGCTGACCCTAAAATTTTAAACCTTTCTAAAACACCGTTGGAAACTTGGGTTGCACTAACTCCCCTCGAAGCTGTGGACTGCACCTCGCTCCCTGAAGATGCTTCAATTCAAGACGAGAGAAAGATCACTTCTTCGAAAGCACCGACAAGACCCGTGGCCGAAGCTAGAGTTTTTAAAACCCCCCTATGAACAATTTACGGGTGGAAGACTTCGTCTTCCACTAAAATTTAAAGTTAGCTCTAAAAAGTTTTCAACCTTGCTAAAGCACCGCTGGAGTGCACTAACTCTCCCAGAATCTTGACCCCCCGCTAGAATCGCTTAGAATCTACAGATCTAACACCTACATGGAGTAGTCAACCTCTTCACGAAGCTCGCCCTCGGTAGGAATCCATCATGTTTCCCAGAAGATGAAGCAACGATCTTCTCGACAACTTCATGTCTACAAGAAGACGAGTCTAACTTTAGTCAACTATGAAAACCTACCTAGTCCTACGCTTACTAATCTCGGGACGAGATTATTTTAAGGGTGGAAGATCTGTCACACCTCAACTTTTGCAACCTTGTATAGTTGTCCAGAATGCAAAAATTAGGGGGAACAAAAACTTTTTCTAAAGACTAACTAGATGAATTGCCTTGATCTCTTTGTTATAATGAATTGCCTTGATCTGCTGGTAGATGAATTTTCTTGTTTTGCTTGTTGAGTTTTGCCTTTAGCTACCCTAAAGGACAACACCTCTAGTAGTCAAACAAACAACTCACCTAATAAAACATATGTGTGGCTAGGAAAAGTTGTTTTCCTTTTTCACCACATCAAACCTTTCTACTGATGGCAACATGAGTGTGCCTACTTAAAATTCCTCCTTGTGACATAATCTAGCTCAAACCATGCTTGAATTCAAAACTTGGGATCATCTACCCCTTACCACATCCCTCTCTTATACCCTAGTAAAAAATCCTAGATAACACAAATTTGGCTAAGTCATAAATCTGTTTTCAGGTTCTATTTTGGAGCTCTTGGATTAAGCTACCCCTTGCCTTCTAAGACAATGCACTTGGTCCTAGACTTGCCTTGTCTTGAGAACTTCCCAACCATACCTTTTCCTTGGACCAATTCACTCGCGTACCCACTTATGCCAGACGGTTTTGAGGTCAAGTTAATAACCTGTTTTGGCAGTGTTCAAACCTTCTAACTCTGGCAGTTGTTTCCTAAGACCCCACAACTATTTTTTTTTTTGTGAACTCAAGGGATGTATCTCATCTATGTAACTCCCTCTACAAATTCCATGTCATGCATGTCCCATTCTACCCTTGCAACCCCCACATTCAACTTGATTTTCTACCATATCAAATGTTTCAACTCTAGATCACTTCTTCCTCTTTTACCTTTTGTTTTGTTTATTCCAAGCTAAATATTCACAAAATCAAGTGTGTAAATGATTGTTACATTATGTACAAATTATCTACCCTTGAGATTATTTCCCAAATTTATTCTTACTTTATTTTAATAAAATTTCCAAAACCCTATTTAGGTTTCTCTCAAGTTTTAATCACAAAACTATTTCTAGTTTTATAAAATTATATTTCTCTTATATTCATTTTTCACTAAATGCTAGGAATGATGGTTTTTTTTTTCATTTCATGCCCAAGAACCAGTCTCGTTATTTTCAAAAATATCAACTTTCCAACGGTATGTTTTTTTCTCAACAAAATTTAAAAACATCACATCATTTTACTGGCCAATCTATTTCAAGAAAAATCTCCAATCTTGTGGACCCTTGGACCACACCTTGACATACGTAAAACACTAAGGGAAATACGTACATCACATGTATTCAATTTTAAATCCTTATCAAGGCCACTTTTGGGCAAATTTTGGCATATTTTTTTTCCAATCCAAAACCTTGCTCTTTAACCACACATCTACCTCACACCCTTCCCTCTAATCTGAACAATCTTGCACACCCTTTACACTTTGTTTTTGGCAAGAAAATTTAGAGGGAGAAGGAGGTGAACGTGCCAGTTTTTAGCTAAAACGAATGCAGGCTGACCTAGCTCGTACCATCCTTAGTTCCTTACTCTCTTGACCTGAACCAGCACACACGCCCACCCTGACCTTCTCTTCCGCACACCACACGCACCACATCACCTACTAACTCGTGCTCAGCTTGGACGCAGTCACCACGACCAAATCGCGCCGCATGAGCCGAACAACCAAACCAGATCGTGCTAGCCCAGCCATTCGACCTAGCACCTGCCACACACGACCCAGACCAACAGCAAAGCACACACGCGCTCCCGAGAACGACCCAACCGTGCTCGACGCGAACCAAGACCTCATGGCCACATCTCAGCGCACACGGACGCGAGTCAAACGGCCCGTTCCAGGACACTAGCAACCTCGCACGAACGTGCAGCGCCCCTCCATTGATGACGCCAGCCCCCGCACGTCAGCAGCTCGCCACCCGAAGCACCCCAGCGACGTCAGCCTGGGCGTGGCATTTCTTCAAGCGCTCTCTGTGCGGTGGACCTCCCTCCTTCTCCCGCCCATTTCCGCTCTTGAAATCCCTCCGAAACCTTAGCGCGCCTGCACACGCTCCTCCACCGCCCAGCTGGCCAATGGCGAAGCCCTGGACCCGTGCACCGTCAGGATGAACTCCGTCTACGGTACACCCGTCCGAAGCTATAAAAGCCGCCCTCAGACTCTCCATTTCTCCACATCGCTCCAGATAGCACCTCCTCCTCACTTAGTTCACCGTAGCGCAGCAGTGCTGCCTCTCCTCCTCTCCCTCGCCGAAAAGAGCCCGTCGCTCTTGGCACTTTGGCAGCCGAGCAGGGACGCGCAAGGTGGCGCTCGACCTCGACCCCCTCCGCTCTTCCTCCTTGCTTATTCTAGATTCTAGAACCCTTGATCGTCTCCCTTCTAACGCGCCGCCCATCTCTGTCCATGTCCAGGAGCACCTGTAGCTGCCGCCGACGAGGAGCGTCCGTACGGGACGAAGAAGAAGCCGCCGCCCGCAACTGTCGACTAGTGGTATTCCTGCTCGATCTGGACCTGTCGCACCTCTTCCCCGACGTGCCTGGCTCCGCAGCTCCAAGCCTCCGCCGTCGACCGCCAGCTCTCCCGGTAAGCTCTCGATCGCTGCCGTGGAGCGCGTCGGCCATGCAGCTCTGTCCAGACGCCATGCAAGTTGCCGTCCGCGTAGACATCTCCAGCACGTACAAGCTGCTCCGCTGGGCCATCGCTAGTCCACCTTGCCATCCTCTCGCAGTTCTCGTCAAGCTTCGGCCGTCCCAGGTGAGTTTCCGAGTCACCGTCGTCGTTATCAGCTAGCAGGAAAAATCAGAAGTCGACGCATGCATATAGTCTGGTTGCACCAATATTAAAGCATCCTTTTTTTTTTAGTCAAGTTGTCCAATACCAACCATTAGATCTTGATCCTATGGTGGCATACCCCTTCAGATTTGAGTAAGAGGACGTGTGCCCACTCGCACAGCTCTCCCCTAAAATGAATCAGCCAGAAATTTGTAAAATTCATATCTCAAATTTTGCAGACTCAAAAAGAATAATTTCAGTTGCAGTAGAACACAAATTTCAACATTTTTAAAATGCCACTGGTCTCATACCAGTGGGATTTATCTAGAATAAATGGTTATTTATTTGTGTTCTATGTGTAGTTCAATATCAATTTTTGTTATAAATTTATATTAAAAAAATACTTTTTCTATAAACCAAGTTTGTGGGTTTTGTTTCAGCGTTAAACTACTGCAGCACCACATGGGTGCTTGTTGCTTGTTCGCATAAAGTTGTTTTGCAAATGAAATTAGAATCCATGTATAGGATTGGTTTAAAATAAAAGGTTAACTTAAGTGTTGAAACCCAATCATTGTGAAACTTTTGATGTAGTTATTTTTTTTAATCCAAAGACAACTTTCTAAACTTTATTCCCTGTTTACTTGATTATTGTGATGTAGTGAAGTATTGGTTTGTGATTGTGTTCTTTGTGTATCTTTATTGTGCGGCGTTAGATTCAAATGTTGACGAGTTTGAAGGAGAGGAAGGATTCGAAGAATTTGGAGAAGTCCAGGGACAAACAAGCCAACCAAGGCAAGCCATCTCTTGATCTCTGAATATTGAATCACATATGGTGGTTACTTTGTTATTATTATTGTCTCTCGATCTATCTTGTGTGATTTCTACTTTTGTTGTCGGAGCATGCTTACCGTGAGCATGTTTACTCTTTTTGACACCTCGCCGACAAACCCCTTTTTGTAAATGGTGGTTGTCAACACCATGATCTTGGTGTACCCTCTAAATGTGATGGGTATGCCCACTTATCTTGTGTGTGTCGACCTCTTGACACCCTTCTTGAACCCCTTGTTGATGCTATGCATACTTACTCCCAAGTTTGTTGAACCCCTTGTTGATGTTACACATGCTTACCCTAAGCATGTATGCCCCCTTGACCACTTATATTGTCACCTTCTTAGTGGTATGATGATTAACATCATGACCCTTGTTGAATCATCTTATTTATGATGTCCCTATGCATGCTTATCCTAAGTATGTATGACCCCCTTGACACCTCAATTATCATCTCCTTAGTGGTATGATGGCTAGCATCATGCCCTTGATGTATCTTAGTTCATCCATAAAACGATAGGTTGGGAACCCCCTTGGAAAAATACCTTGTTGAAAAGAATTTTTAAAAACCTTGGGTGAGTTGGACTTACCCAAGCGTGTGTTTATGAAAGGAAAGGATCTTGGCAAAGATGGTTGGAAAGAAAATCTTGTTTTCGAAAACTTTGGCGCCTAAGTATTCACCCGTGACAATTAACCCGCGCAACCACATTACCCTGGAGTGGGATGGGGCTTAGCTCGTAGTTTGTTCTTCTTAACATGGGACACCGCACAACTATATAAGGGTAAGGTTACCCCTGAATCCGGATTGTCGTTGGTGGAGACAATAGTATAACGGGAGGCCTTCGGGGCTGACCCGTCCGGAAGACACTATGGGTCTCCTGGCTTGGCGGTGGATCCACGCTCAAAGTGAGGTGAGATGCCACGGTGCCGGGGAGGTACATACTCCATAGGGTAGGATCCCGTGCTAAGACGAATAGGCGAAAGGCTATGTCCGAGTTTTTGTCATGGCATAGTTGATATGCGGGGATGATGCCCACATGATGAACTCGCGGATCTTGTGGGGAAAGTGTGCAAACTCTGCAGAGTCAAATCTATTCGAATAGCCGTGTCCGCGGTCATGGACGGTTGGAATGGCTGTTGCTTAGCCTAAAGAGTTTTGTTTTATGAAAGTGTTTGACAAAGGAAAGGAAGGAACTTGTTTTCGGAGTACCGGGAAGGTACGGGAAAGTTGTGATGACCATTTGGAGATGGTCGGAAAGGAAATAAAATGGGTTACCCCCATCCTAGTGTTTTATGTCATAGAACTCTTTTGAAGTATCTTCTTCAGCAAAGATATAGAGATGTCATAGAACCCTCTTGAGTATCCCTCTCTACCTAGATGTCGGGATGCTATATCCACAAGAGAAACTACTTCTCTTTCACATGCTATATCCACGAGAGAAACTATCTTTCCCTCTTATCATCTTAGATTAACACTTATTATCTTGCACTCTTGCAAAGTACCTTCTTGATGGTTTTGCGAGTACAATTCAAATGTACTCACGGCTTTGTCCCTGGCTATTTACTTGGCCAGACTTGGAGGAATTCGACAAATGAAGAAGGATTGGACGACGTCTATGCGAGCTAGGAACGTTCTCCCAGTCAGTTGCCTGTAGGGTTAAGGCAGATGACTTGGGCTCTGCGCTGTTGAAGTGACTCCGCTACTCTGATAATTAAGTTAGGCCCTTCAAGGACGTTATGTAAATATTGGTCATGTGACCTTATTGTAATTTTTTTATTCCGTTTTGTAATGGATGATGTAACTTTGATATCAGTTCGGTTATGTGTTCACGACGCACTGATCATGGGATCGTGAACTGTATACATAACAGGGTATTTCGGACAGTTAGTCCGGGGTCCCCACAAGAATCGTGTTGTTCGAACCCCGTAGTTGGATTTTTTTGAACCTTGATCTGTAGTACTGGGCAAAACCCTAGTTTAACCTATTTAATTATAGATTCGTATATCGATTTTTCTACCTTTTTGTTATTACTATGCAGCACATGTGTGTTTGCCCGTCTAGCTAGTGAAACTCGGAGGAAGAGGGATCACTCATTCACTCGGAAGGTCAGAAGAAGGAAGAGCATTATGGTGTCTCCCCTTTTTCGAGTGACGATGTTGACTATTGTGCAGGGTTTGTCAGTGAGCAGGGAGGTGCGAGCGAGTCGAGCGAGGCCGAGAATGAGAGAGATTTGTTTTTTTTTTGTGTGTGTGAGAGGGACAACCGAAGGATCCTGAAGGACCCAGAGACTTCCAATACGCATCCTGATGCGTCTTCTCTTGACAAAGAAGATGGCTGGGAGTTTGCGTACCTATTGCACGTGACTTGTGCTCACTGAAGTGTGGGACCTCACGCGTGGGCACCACACGTAAGTGACAGACCTGTTGGTGTAAAAACTCGGTTGATTATTATAGTGCATTAGAACAAAGTTTCCTATGGATTCAAGCGTAGGAAATCCAAGTTAACTCATTTAATTACATGACATTATTTTTTCCATGAAGCAAAGTTAACACATCTATCAATTGGTACATTTTGGAGTGACTAAGAAGGATCCAGGCTTACTTATTCGTTTTCACGTGTTAAACTTGTCTAAATCTTGGTCAAACCTAGGATTTGACCAACAAAATTCAAATGGGCAGAAAAATAAAATAAAAACAAAAAATGAAAAACTAAATCACATAGTCTTCTTATGTCATATAGTAAGCATTAAAGTTGATAAACAAGGTCTAGACATATTCAAACCAGACAAATCATGTATCTACCCCCTAACCCTTAAACTCTGTCTTATGAAGTCAAGCATGAAGAGAAGTGGTTTTGGGTTTCAAACATGGAAATTTCAAAAACCTCCCAAAAACTTCATTTTAGAGTGACTAAGAAGGATACATGCTTCCCTTTTCATTTTCATGTTTTAAACTTGTTTAAATTATTATCAAACCTAGGATTTGACCAAGATACAAATGGGTGGGCACAAAATTCAAAAAAATCAGAAAAAATGAAAAACCAAATCACATAGTCTTCTTATGTCATATCGTAAGCATTCAAGTTGATAAACAAGGTCTAGATATATCCAAACCAGACAAATCATATATCTACCCCCTAACCCTAAACTTTGTCTTATGAAGTCAAGCATGAAGAGAAGTGGTTTTCGGTTTGAAACATGGAAATTTCAAAAACCTCCCAAAAGCTTCATTTTAGAGTGACTAAGAAGGATCCATGCTTACCTTTTCATTTTCATATTTTAAACTTGTTTAAATCTTAATTTGTCAAACCTAGGATCTAACAATTAAAGAGATTCAAATCGGCATTAAATTCAAAAAAAAACTCAAAAAAAAGGAAAAACAAAAGCATATAGTCTTCTTATGTCATATAGTAAGCATTCAAGTTGATAAACAAGGTTTGGACATATTCAAACCAGACAAATAATGTATCTCTACCCCCTAACCCTAAACTTGGTCGATCTTATGAAGTCTAGCATGCATGAAGAGAAGTCGTTTTGGGTTTCAAACATGGAAATTTCAAGAACATCTCAAAAGCTTCTTATGTCATATAGTACTAAGCATTAAAGTTGAGAAACAAGGTCTAGACATATTCAACCTATGCAAATCATGTATCTACCCCCTAATTAACCCCTAAACTTTGTCTTATGTAGTCAAGCATGAAGAGAGGTGGTTTTGGGTTTCAAACATGGAAATTTCAAAAACCTCCCAAAAGCTTCATTTTAGAATGACTAATTAATAAGAAGGATGATACAGGCTTCCCTTCTCATTTTCATGTTTTAAACTTGTTTAAATCTTGGTCAAACCTAGGATTTGACCAAGATTCTTCAGAAAAAATCAAAAGAATGAAAAACCAAAGCACATAGCATTCTTATGCCATATAGTTGTTGCGGTCAGAAACCCACCGGCGAGCAGCGACGGGCAACACAGGAGAGCCGGGAGGCTCCCAGGACTGCGGCTGGCCCTGGTCCCTCCGAGCGACGGCCCGCAAAGACTTCGGCACGCACGTCCGATGCTGGTGCAAGGGCGTGCCACCTGACCTATACCTGGTCAGGAAGGTGATGGAGATGCCTCGCTTAGTTTCCTGCATGGCATACACGTAAACATTAAATACGAGCCTCGATCGGCTCTCAGGTTATCCTGTGAATCGGCTCAAAGAGCCGATCCACCCATGATTCGTACGAGGTGTACGAATATATGGTGGTCTTGCTTGATCAGAATAAAGCTAAAACATTCTACTACGATTTAGGGTTTTCACCACATAATCGGAACATCCTACTCGTGATTGAGCCTGGCGGCCACGCACGGTGATCGTAAGCCGTCCCTAGACAAGGCCTAAAAACCAACACGAGGTTGATCCCCGGAACATCCTGTCTAGGGCTAGCAAACTACACCCTACGCGCCACTGGATCCTTCAACCCGTTTGTAAGGCCTAACTATGCAGATATTAAACTAATCCTTGAAGAACAAGGAGCAATCATAACGGATCGGATCTACTAAATAATGATCAAGCGTGGTGCCGCCCTTACACCTAAGATAGGCGTAAGGGCGGCTAGATGTCTAAGGGTTGCACGACGATAGCATATGATACGATGAACAATGCTAACCCTAACACATCTAAGATAACTACGTTGCTCGCCATCAAAAAGGCTTCAGTACGAGCAACGCATGGATAGCGAATAAACTTGTACTGCCTAGATCGCAAGATGCGATCTAGGCAGCATGATGCTTACCCGGAAGAAAACCCTCAAGACATGGGAGTTGGTGATGCGCCTAGATTGGTTTGTGGTGAACGTGATTGTTGTTTATTTCATAAACCCTAGATACATATTATAGTCCGTAGACTTTCTAACGTGGGAATAATCCCAACCGGGCACGAGCCAAACTCTATCTAATCAACACGCATCCTACTATATTACAGATACACGGATCAACTAGCCTAAACTTTGCATATAAGGCCGATTCACGTATATTCTTCCATATATATTCTTCAAGCCCATCTTGATCGCGGTCCACCTCTAATTCGGTCAAATTCTGGTGATAACACATGCCCCCCTGGTTTTGGAATTGGTAATTCCAAAATCACTCTGCTTTTCTTCGTCGGGTCATGTCGTGGCAGAGCAGAACCGTCGCAGTATCCTTCATCATGATGCCTTGCCTTCTCAACTTCTCCGCGTGACTTGGCAGTTTTTGTTTTTTTTTTCTTGGGCACCACCTCCTCGGAAACCGCTGTGGCATTGAATCCCCACTATATCTCCTTTATTTAACTGCGCCGCATGGTTCGCCACTTCATCCCCTTGCTCTGTTCCGGCTATCGGCACCTAAAAAACCCTCTTCCCCTGCAGCAATGTCATCCTCTTCCTCCATCTCCTCAGGCCTCTCCCTCCAGTCTTCCTCCTCGAGCGAGCAGGAGTGGAACTTTGATCATGTGCCAGACGGCCCACCCGAAGCACTCGTCAGGTCAGATGGTGACTTACCTCCGACCGATGGGGAAGACGACCTCAAGTTCCTCATCGAAGGGGAGCTGAAGAGCGAAAGCGAAGACGACCTCCACCCCTGGGCGAAACCCACCTCCTCCGACGGGGAAGAGGAAGAAGAAGAAGTAGAGGAAGAAGAGAAAAAGGAGGAGGATGATTCCTCCTCCTCCGCTGGGTATCCGCCGGCAAAGCGCTTCCGCGCTTGGGCGGACAGCGAGGATGATGATGATGACGAGGAAGAAGAGGCTCCGGCCGAGGGCTGGGGTAGCAGCGACGAGGAACTCTCCGGAAGCAGCGCCGACGGCAGCGATGCCGCCGACGAGGCCAGCGAGGACTAGTAAAGTAGGACTAGTAGCCCCTGAGCAATCGGCTCTTCTTTTGTTTTCCCTTTCTTGAGCAATCGGCTCTTCTTTTGTAAAAAACCCCTCTTATTATGAAGAAGAACTTCTCAGCTGATTCTGTCCTTCCCCCAAATTTACCGATTGCTAAAATAAGTCAACAAATTACGAGCCGATGGCAGCGCACCGGCCCTTGCCATGAAAACGCGAGCAGAGCCAACTCTATCATTTACCCAAATGGTAATCTGTGGCCTGTCCGCAAGGGCAAAACCCAATTCCCCAAAGCGCCACTTGAACAGATCCAACCCACGGCCATACGAACCCCAGATGTCAATCGCGCAGGTTCGCAACTGCAATGAATCCATGGGCAGCACCATCCAATGCCCACGCTATGGTTTCCAGCCTGAAGGTGATCCTTAACTGCCCCTTACTGTCCGAACATAGCGCCTTGCTCTATCTTTTCGCAGCAACAGAAACGGTTCTGACCCTGTAGATGATGACGGCTTCCCTTTCAGCAACAACTCACCGCTTTCGAAGAAGGTTATGATGCAGGGTCAGCCGACGACACTCCAATCGGCTTCTAAAAACAGAGCATCTACCAGGCCAGCTGCCCCCCGAGCCTCAGTCAAGGCGAGAATAGCGGTGAGGATGCACAGATCAAACAAAGGGCTTTGAACTCAGGTAATCTGAGACAGCCACCATGCAGAGTCAGCCAAACTTGCCCCCATTGATCACCTTTCTTCCGCTGAAAGCCGATGTTGTAGACGAAACACCAACAGCTTAATGAGAAAGAGGCTGCCTTGCATGCCAAAACTGATGCTTCTGACAGTACTGCTGAACTGGCGCAAAGGGTTGGAAGTCCTCGAAGAGAAGGTTCGGGCACCAAAATCGGCTCCTTGCAGCTGAGGCAGCTCTCATTGTTCACCCCTTCGAGGAAGCAGAAGGCCTCACAGCTGAACTGGACTTGGTGAAAATCCGCGTCTTGAAAATCCTGTGTAATTGTGCTAGAGTCGATGGCTGTACATCGGCTTTGTTTCTTAGCTCTAAAGTCGATGACCTTGCATCGGCTGTATACCATGAGATTTTTTTTTTACTGGCCGATTTTCTATCGGCCCCCAATATTTCACCGCACATGTATCGCACATGTTCATCCGATTAGGTGCCCCCCGAGCCGAATCTGTCAGGTAACTGCAGATATCGGCTCTGTAGTTAGCCAAGGCACTGTATTTGAATGTCGGCTCCGTTAGGACTAACGTTGACTCTCATCAGCCGACGTAAAACCGCTGCCCATTAAATCGACGTTGAACACAGGCAGACTGTGTGGTGAGGATAATTTTGGCCGATTGCTGGAATCGGCCTCCATGTTGATCGAATCGCTCAATGAAGGTTTTGCAATGTTCCTCCATAGATCTTAGGGGCCGATCCCAAGGATCGGCCTCGCCACGTTTGCCCATTGGTTTGTTCTTGCTACACGGTCAGGCCGGTGGATAAGACCAGCCTAACCCCATCCTTTGTCACGTCGATGCGCTCGCAGTCGTCCAAATTGATGCCTGAGAGTGGCTCTTGGCCTGCTGTTTCCCAAGCGTTCATGCCAGCCGTTGAAATCTCGGCTGAGTCATCTGCATGGACGACCTCTACCTCATCTCCATCCCACTGTATTACGCATTGGTGCATCGTGGATGGAATGCAACAGTTGGCGTGGATCCAATCTCTTCCTAGCAGAACAACATAGGTGCTCTTGCTATCGACAATAAAGAACGTCGTAGGGATGGTTTTCCTTCCTACGGTCAGATCCACGTTCAGAACACCTTGTGCGTCAGATGCTTGGCCGTTGAAATCGCTCAGTGTCACGTTGGTCTTGATCAGATCCGAGCTAGAGCGTCCCAACCGACGTAGCATGGAGTATGGCATAATGTTGACTGCCGCTTCGGTGTCCACCAGCATCTTGTTGACAGGCTGCCCATTGATATAACCTCGCAAGTACAGGGCCTTCAGATGTCTGTAGCTTCTTTCTCGTGGCTTCTCAAAGATAACTGGCCGTGGGCCGCAGTCAAGTTGTGCCACAGGTGCTTCGTCTAATCCTGGAGCACTAAACTCCGTCGGAAGGATGAACACCATATTCGTGCCAGCCGATGTTTCATCATCGGCTTTCCTTTGCTTGGGGCGCCACTCCATTTTTTGTGGTCGACCCTCTTCATCCAGGGTTCGTTGAATTTTCGCGGCCAGATCAGGCCGCGCCTTCCTTAGCGTGTGCAGGTATAACCTTTCGGCTTCCTCCAAGCCACGCAGTCGCTGAACCCTACGCTTTTGGGAACGGCTGAGTCCATCAGGGCACCACCTTGGCCGGTGGTACCTGTCTTCTTCTTCTTCATCATCGTCTTCCAAATCCTCGAGATCTTCCACCCGAGGGGACTCAGCGTGCTCGTTCCGAGGCGGGAGAGGTCCTAGACGTTTGAACACGGACACGTTAGCTGCATCCTTCCTCTTCTGTTTACATTTTGGGCAGTTGCCGATTGTAGGCAATCGGCTCATTCCTGAATCCCAGCAGTGCCTGAAGAAGGGACAGTCCCAGTGCCTATCCTCGTCGTCTTGCTCCCTCGATTTTTCCTTGGCACGGCGCTCGTACTCCTCCTCATCGAGATCATGCCGACGATGTCTCCTGGCGTCCCTAGTCAGACGATCTCTTTCACCATCGTCGTTGGGTCGTCGGCGTTGGTCATATTGACTCACATACTTGTTGAGGAGGTGATCAGAGAGAGGTCGCTGATATCTCACATTCCATACTTCTCCCTCTGTGATGTAGCGCTTGCCATCGTGACGGAGCCGATCGCGTGGAGCGGCCTCCTCTGTGTCCTTGCTACGAGAGCAGCTGCCCTCGTCTCCGTCCTTACCAGAGTGGTGTCCAGGTCCTACCATGTTGATGTTGAACGAGAATCCTGGCTGGCACCCTCCAGGGTAAGTGCACTCCACCATGTTAACGGCGGGGAAGGGGTGAGTGTCGACTTTCATGGCGTACTGGTTGAAAATTAGACGTCCTTGTTCTATCGCCATTTGGATCTGCTGACGCCACACCCTGCAGTCGTTGGTGGTATGGGAGAACGAGGTATGCCATTTGCAGTATGGCTTTCCGTTCAGCTCCTGTACCGTGGGGATTTTGAGGCCTTCGGGTAACTTCAACTGCTTCTCCTTAAGTAAGAGGTCAAAAATTTGCTCGGTTTTAGTTACGTCGAAATCAAACCCTCTGGGCGGACCTGGTGGCTTAACCCATTTGCAGGATATGGGGGTTGCCCCCCGAGTCCATTCAGCCACTGCTACCTCTTGATCTCCCGCAGACCCTTCATCTTCATCTGCTTCAACCAAGACTACCGCACGCTTGAATTTGTCCTGGTACAAGTCTGGGTGGCGCTGTTCATATAACGTCAGTTTCTGAACCATGTGCGCTAGTGAAGGGTAGTCTGCTTGGGAGGCCATATCCTTGATTGGTGATGCAAGGCCCACCACTGCCAACTCGACTGCTTCTTTTTCAGTCACACGAGCCGAATAACATCGGTTCCTAAGAGTCCTGAAGCGCTGGACGTATTCTGCCACAGTTTCTCCACGCTTCTGACGTACTTGTGCTAGATCGGCAATGCCGGCCTCGGAAGCCTCTGAATGATACTGCATGTGGAACTGCTCTTCCAACTGCTTCCACGTCCGGATTGAGTCTGGTGGCAGCGATGTGTACCACCCGAAAGCCGATCCCGTGAGGGACTGTGCGAAGAACCTCACACGCAGTTCATCTGCCGCTGAGGTCGTGCCCAGCTGTGCCAAATATCGGCTCACATGCTCGATGGAGCTGGAACCATCTGATCCATTAAACTTGGAGAAATCAGGGAGCCGATATTTGGGTGGTAGCGGGATCAACTCGTACTCGTTGGGGTACGGCTTGGAATAGCCGATTGTCCTCCTTTTCGGCACCATGCCGAACTGGTCTCTCAGGATTGCACTGATTTGATCCGCGGTGCTGGCTGCAGGAGTCGAACTCTGAAGATTCGCCGGAGTGGCATACTTAGCCAGCCATGCTTGCTTTTCCATCTCTGAGCCAACTGTAGGAGCTGAGCTCTGGAGGTTTGTCGGAGTGGCATACTTAGCTAGCCACGTCTGCTTCTCAAGATCTGTCGCTGAAGTTCCTCCTGCTTTTCCAGAAGTCCCTGCTGCTGCAGTCTGGTTTGTGAGCCCCGATTCTGCGATGCAGCACGTATGTGCACGTGTATCCGTGAGGGATCTCCTTAGGCGCCTCATGCAAGAACTGGTAGTCGCTAGGGTCACCACCGATCTTGTAGACGACGTATGCCGGTGAATTCGGCACTTCTGGTGCTGCCAACGCGAATGGCAGCGGTGGACGGGACTGGAGTGGCATCTCTCCTTGGTAAGTCCCGAGAGCTGGTCCTGACGGAGAGTACTGATGCCTCATGATTTCCTGGATCACCCGAAGAGCGACACGCTCCAAAGTGTTCACCAGGCTCTCAGAATGGCGGTGCAGCGAGTGAGCTACCATGTAGTTAATCTCCTGACGCAGGGACCTGGTGCGTTCTTCTGACGGGGCGGACAGGTCCACTCCATCGAGCGCGCCTTCAGGTGAGAACCCTTTCCACTGACGCCATGTGAGCGGGTTCTGTGAAAAGAGCCGATGAGGTCGGCTTCGAGGATTGCTTTGACCTCGTCATACTTCTTCTTGAGCTCCTCGGTCAGATCCTCGTACGTGACTGGAGTGCCGTCCGCCATCTCAGATGTAGATGGCGATGTGGTTGATGTCGAAGATTGTCCCACCGGGCGTGCCAGAATATGTTGCGGTCAGAAACCCACCGGCGAGCAGCGACGGGCAACACAGGAGAGCCGGGAGGCTCCCAGGACTGCGGCTGGCCCTGGTCCCTCCGAGCGACGGCCCGCAAAGACTTCGGCACGCACGTCCGATGCTGGTGCAAGGGCGTGCCACCTGACCTATACCTGGTCAGGAAGGTGATGGAGATGCCTCGCTTAGTTTCCTGCATGGCATACACGTAAACATTAAATACGAGCCTCGATCGGCTCTCAGGTTGTCCTGTGAATCGGCTCAAAGAGCCGATCCACCCATGATTCGTACGAGGTGTACGAATATATGGTGATCCTGCTTGATCAGAATAAAGCTAAAACGTTCTACTACGATTTAGGGTTTTCACCACATAATCGGAACATCCTACTCGTGATTGAGCCTGGCGGCCACGCACGGTGATCGTAAGCCGTCCCTAGACAAGGCCTAAAAACCAACACGAGGTTGATCCCCGGAACATCCTGTCTAGGGCTAGCAAACTACACCCTACGCGCCACTGGATCCTTCAACCCGTTTGTAAGGCCTAACTATGCAGATATTAAACTAATCCTTGAAGAACAAGGAGCAATCATAACGGATCGGATCTACTAAATAATGATCAAGCGGGGTGCCGCCCTTACACCTAAGATAGGCGTAAGGGCGGCTAGATGTCTAAGGGTTGCACGACGATAGCATATGATACGATGAACAATGCTAACCCTAACACATCTAAGATAACTACGTTGCTCGCCATCAAAAAGGCTTCAGTACGAGCAACGCATGGATAGCGAATAAACTTGTACTGCCTAGATCGCAAGATGCGATCTAGGCAGCATGATGCTTACCCGGAAGAAAACCCTCGAGACAAGGGAGTTGGCGATGCGCCTAGATTGGTTTGTGGTGAACGTGATTGTTGTTTATTTCATAAACCCTAGATACATATTTATAGTCCGTAGGCTTTCTAACGTGGGAATAATCCCAACCGGGCACGAGCCAAACTCTATCTAATCAACACGCATCCTACTATATTACAGATACACGGGCCAACTAGCCCAAACTTTGCATATAAGGCCGATTCACGTATATTCTTCCATATATATTCTTCAAGCCCATCTTGATCGCGGCCCACCTCTAATTCGGTCAAATTCTGGTGATAACAATAGTAAGCTAGCATTCAAGATGATAAACAAGGTCTAGACATATTCAAACCAGAAAAATCATGCATATATATCTACCCCTAACCCTAAACTCTGTCTTATGAAGTCAAGCATGAAAGAGAAGTGGTGGTTTTGGGTTTGAAACATGGAAATTTCAAAAAAAAAGCTTCATTTTAGGGAGACTAAGAAGGATCCATGCTTACCATTTTATTTTCATGTTTTAAACTTGTTTAAATCTTGTTCAAACCTAGGATTTGACCAAGATTCAAATGGGTAGAAAATTAAAAAAGTGAAAAAAATGAAAAACCAAAGTACATAGTCTTCTTATGTCATATAGTAAGCATTCAAGTTGTTAAACAAGGTCGATCTAGACATATTCAAACCAGACAAATCATGTATCTATACACCTAACCCCTAATTAAACTCTATCTTATGAAGTCAAGCATGAAGAGAAGTGGTTTCGGGTTTCAAACATGGACTAAGAAGGATCATTTTTAAAAACCCCAAAAGCTTCATTTTAGAGTGCATAAGAAGGATCCAGGCTTACCCTTTCATTTTGATGTTTTAATCTTGTTTAAATCTTGGTCAAACCTAGGATTTGACCAATATTCAAATGAGCATAAAATAAGAAATAAAAAAATAAAAAAACGAAAGCACATAATCTTCTTATGTCATATAGTAAGCATTCAAAAGTTCATGAAGAAGGTCTAGACACATTCAAATCAAACAAGTCATCTACCCCTAACCCTACACTGTGTCTTATAAATGAAGTCAAGCATGAAAAGAAGTGTGGTTTTGGGTTTCAAACATGGAAATTTGAAAAACCTCCCAAAAGCTTCATTTTAATTAGACTGACTGATTAATTAAGAAGGATCCATGATTAATTACCTTTTCATTGTCATGTTTTAAACTTGTTTAAATCTTGGTAAAACCTAGGATATATTTGACCAAGATTCAAATGGGCATAAAAATTCAGAAAAAAATCAAAAGAATGAAAAACCAAAGCATGAAAAGAAGTGTCGTTTTGGGTTTCAAACATGGAAATTTCAAGAACACATCCCAAAAGCTTCATTTTAGAGTGACTAAGAAGGATCCATGCTTACCTTTTCATTTCATGTTATAGACTTGTTTAAATCATGGTCAACCCTAGGATTAATTTGACCAAGATTCAAGTGGGCAGAAAATTTAAAAAAATAGAAAATGAAAAACCAAAGTACATAGTCTTCTTATGTACGTCATATATATAGTAAGCATATTCAAGTTGATAAACAAGGTTTGGACATATTCAAACCATACAAATCATGTATCTACCCCCTAACCCTAAACTCTTTCTTATGAAGTCAAGCATGAAGAGAAGTGGTTTTGGGTTTCAAACATGGAAATTTCAAAAACCTCCCAAAAACTTCATATTAGAGTGACTAATTAAGAAGGATAGAGGCTTCCCTTTTCATTTTCATGTTTTAAACTTGTTTAAATCTTTGTCAAACCTAGGATTTGGCCAAGATTCAAATATATGGGCATAAAATTAAAAAAATAGAAAAATGAAAAACCCAAGCACATAGTCTTCTTGTGTCATATAGTTAGCATTAAAGTTGATAAACAAGGTTTAGACATATTCAAACCAAACAGATCATGTATCTACCCCCTAACCCTAAACTCGGTCTTATGAAGTCTAGCATGAAGAGAAGTCGTTTTGGGTTTCAAACGTTTAAGCCAAATGCCCCTTTTCAAATATTTCAAACTTATTCAAATTTGGTTCAAATTTGAAAGACATACAAGTTATAGCACACATAGTGCATACATTTTCACACATACTGCACTAGATAGATGCTAACCCTATAGTTTGAGGCCATTTGGATGAGGTAGAAAAAATTCTTGGATTAGAATCGTGTTGTTCGAACCCCGTAGTTGGATTTTTTTGAACCTTGATCTGTAGTACTGGGCAAAACCCTAGTTTAACCTATTTAATTATAGATTCGTATATCGATTTTTCTACCTTTTTATTATTACTATGCAGCACATGTGTGTTTGCCCGTCTAGCTAGTGAAACTCGGAGGAAGAGGGATCACTCATTCACTCGGAAGGTCAGAAGAAGGGAGAGCATTATGGTGTCTCCCCTTTTTCGGGTGACGATGTTGACTATTGTGCAGGGTTTGTCAGTGAGCAGGGAGGTGCGAGCGAGCGAGTTGAGCGAGGCCGAGAATGAGAGAGATTTGTTTTTTTTTGTGTGTGAGAGGGACAGCCGAAGGATCCTGAAGGACCCAGAGACTTCCAATACGCATCCTGATGCGTCTTCTCTTGACAAAGAAGATGGCTGGGAGTTTGCGTACCTATTGCACGTGACTTGTGCTCACTGAAGTGTGGGACCTCACGCGTGGGCACCACACGTAAGTGACAGACCTGTTGGTGTAAAAACTCGGTTGATTATTATAGTGCATTAGAACAAAGTTTCCTATGGATTCAAGCGTAGGAAATCCAAGTTAACTCATTTAATTACATGACATTATTTTTTCCATGAAGCAAAGTTAACACATCTATCAATTGGTACATTTTGGAGTGACTAAGAAGGATCCAGGCTTACTTATTCGTTTTCACGTGTTAAACTTGTCTAAATCTTGGTCAAACCTAGGATTTGACCAACAAGATTCAAATGGGCAGAAAAATGAAATAAAAACAAAAAATGAAAAACTAAATCACATAGTCTTCTTATGTCATATAGTAAGCATTAAAGTTGATAAACAAGGTCTAGACATATTCAAACCAGACAAATCATGTATCTACCCCCTAACCCTTAAACTCTGTCTTATGAAGTCAAGCATGAAGAGAAGTGGTTTTGGGTTTCAAACATGGAAATTTCAAAAACCTCCCAAAAACTTCATTTTAGAGTGACTAAGAAGGATACATGCTTCCCTTTTCATTTTCATGTTTTAAACTTGTTTAAATTATTATCAAACCTAGGATTTGACCAAGATACAAATGGGTGGGCACAAAATTCAAAAAAATCAGAAAAAATGAAAAACCAAATCACATAGTCTTCTTATGTCATATCGTAAGCATTCAAGTTGATAAACAAGGTCTAGATATATCCAAACCAGACAAATCATGTATCTACCCCCTAACCCTAAACTTTGTCTTATGAAGTCAAGCATGAAGAGAAGTGGTTTTCGGTTTGAAACATGGAAATTTCAAAAACCTCCCAAAAGCTTCATTTTAGAGTGACTAAGAAGGATCCATGCTTACCTTTTCATTTTCATATTTTAAACTTGTTTAAATCTTAATTTGTCAAACCTAGGATCTGACAATTAAAGAGATTCAAATCGGCATTAAATTCAAAAAAAAACTCAGAAAAAGGAAAAACAAAAGCATATAGTCTTCTTATGTCATATAGTAAGCATTCAAGTTGATAAACAAGGTTTGGACATATTCAAACCAGACAAATAATGTATCTCTACACCAAACCCTAAACTTGGTCGATCTTATGAAGTCTAGCATGCATGAAGAGAAGTCGTTTTGGGTTTCAAACATGGAAATTTCAAGAACATCTCAAAAGCTTCTTATGTCATATAGTACTAAGCATTAAAGTTGAGAAACAAGGTCTAGACATATTCAACCTATGCTAACCTTTTTTCTTACCCCTCATTTACCCCTAAACTTTGTCTTATGTAGTCAAGCATGAAGAGAGGTGGTTTTGGGTTTCAAACATGGAAATTTCAAAAACCTCCCAAAAGCTTCATTTTAGAGTGACTAATTAATAAGAAGGATGATACAGGCTTCCCTTCTCATTTTCATGTTTTAAACTTGTTTAAATCTTGGTCAAACCTAGGATTTGACCAAGATTCTTCGAAAAAAATCAAAAGAATGAAAAACCAAAGCACATAGCATTCTTATGCCATATAGTAAGCTAGCATTCAAGATGATAAACAAGGTCTAGACATATTCAAACCAGAAAAATCATGTATATATATCTACCCCTAACCCTAAACTCTGTCTTATGAAGTCAAGCATGAAAGAGAAGTGGCGGTTTTGGGTTTGAAACATGGAAATTTCAAAAAAAGCTTCATTTTAGGGAGACTAAGAAGGATCCATGCTTACCATTTTATTTTCATGTTTTAAACTTGTTTAAATCTTGTTCAAACCTAGGATTTGACCAAGATTCAAATGGGTAGAAAATTAAAAAAGTGAAAAAATGAAAAACCAAAGTACATAGTCTTCTTATGTCATATAGTAAGCATTCAAGTTGTTAAACAAGGTCGATCTAGACATATTCAAACCAGACAAATCATGTATCTATACACCTAACCCCTAATTAAACTCTATCTTATGAAGTCAAGCATGAAGAGAAGTGGTTTCGGGTTTCAAACATGGACTAAGAAGGATCATTTTTAAAAACCCCAAAAGCTTCATTTCAGAGTGCATAAGAAGGATCCAGGCTTACCCTTTCATTTTGATGTTTTAATCTTGTTTAAATCTTGGTCAAACCTAGGATTTGACCAATATTCAAATGAGCATAAAATAAGAAATAAAAAAATAAAAAAACGAAAGCACATAATCTTCTTATGTCATATAGTAAGCATTCAAAAGTTCATGAAGAAGGTCTAGACACATTCAAATCAAACAAGTCATCTACCCCTAACCCTACACTGTGTCTTATAAATGAAGTCAAGCATGAAAAGAAGTGTGGTTTTGGGTTTCAAACATGGAAATTTGAAAAACCTCCCAAAAGCTTCATTTTAATTAGACTGACTGATTAATTAAGAAGGATCCATGATTAATTACCTTTTCATTGTCATGTTTTAAACTTGTTTAAATCTTGGTCAAACCTAGGATATATTTGACCAAGATTCAAATGGGCATAAAAATTCAGAAAAAAATCAAAAGAATGAAAAACCAAAGCATGAAAAGAAGTGTCGTTTTGGGTTTCAAACATGGAAATTTCAAGAACACATCCCAAAAGCTTCATTTTAGAGTGACTAAGAAGGATCCATGCTTACATTTTCATTTCATGTTATTGACTTGTTTAAATCATGGTCAACCCTAGGATTAATTTGACCAAGATTCAAGTGGGCAGAAAATTTAAAAAAATAGAAAACTGAAAAACCAAAGTACATACTCTTCTTATGTACATCATATATATAGTAAGCATATTCAAGTTGATAAACAAGGTTTGGACATATTCAAACCATACAAATCATGTATCTACCCCCTAACCCTAAACACTTTCTTATGAAGTCAAGCATGAAGAGAAGTGGTTTTGGGTTTCAAACATGGAAATTTCAAAAACCTCCCAAAAACATCATATTAGAGTGACTAATTAAGAAGGATAGAGGCTTCCCTTTTCATTTTCATGTTTTAAACTTGTTTAAATCTTTGTCAAACCTAGGATTTGGCCAAGATTCAAATATATGGGCATAAAATTAAAAAAAATAGAAAAATGAAAAACCCAAGCACATAGTCTTCTTGTGTCACATAGTTAGCATTAAAGTTGATAAACAAGGTTTAGACATATTCAAACCAGACAGATCATGTATCTACCCCCTAACCCTAAACTCGGTCTTATGAAGTCTAGCATGAAGAGAAGTCATTTTGGGTTTCAAACATTTAAGCCAAATGCCCCTTTTCAAATATTTCAAACTTATTCAAATTTGGTTCAAATTTGAAAGACATACAAGTTATAGCACACATAGTGCATACATTTTCACACATACTGCACTAGATAGATGCTAACCCTATAGTTTGAGGCCATTTGGATGAGGTAGAAAAAATTCTTGGATTAGAATCGTGTTGTTCGAACCCCGTAGTTGGATTTTTTTGAACCTTGATCTGTAGTACTGGGCAAAACCCTAGTTTAACCTATTTAATTATAGATTCGTATATCGATTTTTCTACCTTTTTATTATTACTATGCAGCACATGTGTGTTTGCCCGTCTAGCTAGTGAAACTCGGAGGAAGAGGGATCACTCATTCACTCGGAAGGTCAGAAGAAGGGAGAGCATTATGGTGTCTCCCCTTTTTCGGGTGACGATGTTGACTATTGTGCAGGGTTTGTCAGTGAGCAGGGAGGTGCGAGCAAGTCGAGCGAGGCCGAGAATGAGAGAGATTTGTTTTTTTTTGTGTGTGTGAGAGGGACAACCGAAGGATCCTGAAGGACCCAGAGACTTCCAATACGCATCCTGATGCGTCTTCTCTTGACAAAGAAGATGGCTGGGAGTTTGCGTACCTATTGCACGTGACTTGTGCTCACTGAAGTGTGGGACCTCACGCGTGGGCACCACACGTAAGTGACAGACCTGTTGGTGTAAAAACTCGGTTGATTATTATAGTGCATTAGAACAAAGTTTCCTATGGATTCAAGCGTAGGAAATCCAAGTTAACTCATTTAATTACATGACATTATTTTTTCCATGAAGCAAAGTTAACACATCTATCAATTGGTACATTTTGGAGTGACTAAGAAGGATCCAGGCTTACTTATTCGTTTTCACGTGTTAAACTTGTCTAAATCTTGGTCAAACCTAGGATTTGACCAACAAGATTCAAATGGGCAAAAAAATAAAATAAAAACAAAAAATGAAAAACTAAATCACATAGTCTTCTTATGTCATATAGTAAGCATTAAAGTTGATAAACAAGGTCTAGACATATTCAAACCAGACAAATCATGTATCTACCCCCTAACCCGGCCTTAAACTCTGTCTTATGAAGTCAAGCATGAAGAGAAGTGGTTTTGGGTTTCAAACATGGAAATTTCAAAAACCTCCCAAAAACTTCATTTTAGAGTGACTAAGAAGGATACATGCTTCCCTTTTCATTTTCATGTTTTAAACTTGTTTAAATTATTATCAAACCTAGGATTTGACCAAGATACAAATGGGTGGGCACAAAATTCAAAAAAATCAGAAAAAATGAAAAACCAAATCACATAGTCTTCTTATGTCATATCGTAAGCATTCAAGTTGATAAACAAGGTCTAGATATATCCAAACCAGACAAATCATGTATCTACCCCCTAACCCTAAACTTTGTCTTATGAAGTCAAGCATGAAGAGAAGTGGTTTTCGGTTTGAAACATGGAAATTTCAAAAGCCTCCCAAAAGCTTCATTTTAGAGTGACTAAGAAGGATCCATGCTTAACTTTTCATTTTCATATTTTAAACTTGTTTAAATCTTAATTTGTCAAACCTAGGATCTGACAATTAAAGAGATTCAAATCGGCATTAAATTCAAAAAAAAACTCAGAAAAAGGAAAAACAAAAGCATATAGTCTTCTTATGTCATATAGTAAGCATTCAAGTTGATAAACAAGGTTTGGACATATTCAAACCAGACAAATAATGTATCTCTACCCCCTAACCCTAAACTTGGTCGACCTTATGAAGTCTAGCATGCATGAAGAGAAGTCGTTTTGGGTTTCAAACATGGAAATTTCAAGAACATCTCAAAAGCTTCTTATGTCATATAGTACTAAGCATTAAAGTTGAGAAACAAGGTCTAGACATATTCAACCTATGCAAATCATGTATCTACCCCCTAATTAACCCCTAAACTTTGTCTTATGTAGTCAAGCATGAAGAGAGGTGGTTTTGGGTTTCAAACATGGAAATTTCAAAAACCTCCCAAAAGCTTCATTTTAGAGTGACTAATTAATAAGAAGGATGATACAGGCTTCCCTTCTCATTTTCATGTTTTAAACTTGTTTAAATCTTGGTCAAACCTAGGATTTGACCAAGATTCTTCAGAAAAAATCAAAAGAATGAAAAACCAAAGCACATAGCATTCTTATGCCATATAGTAAGCTAGCATTCAAGATGATAAACAAGGTCTAGACATATTCAAACCAGAAAAATCATGTATATATCTACCCCTAACCCTAAACTCTGTCTTATGAAGTCAAGCATGAAAGAGAAGTGGCGGTTTTGGGTTTGAAACATGGAAATTTCAAAAAAAAAGCTTCATTTTAGGGAGACTAAGAAGGATCCATGCTTACCATTTTATTTTCATGTTTTAAACTTGTTTAAATCTTGTTCAAACCTAGGATTTGACCAAGATTCAAATGGGTAGAAAATTAAAAAAGTGAAAAATGAAAAACCAAAGTACATAGTCTTCTTATGTCATATAGTAAGCATTCAAGTTGTTAAACAAGGTCGATCTAGACATATTCAAACCAGACAAATCATTTATCTATACCCCTAACCCCTAATTAAACTCTGTCTTATGAAGTGAAGCATGAAGAGAAGTGGTTTCGGGTTTCAAACATGGACTAAGAAGGATCATTTTTAAAAACCCCAAAAGCTTCACATTTTAGAGTGCATAAGAAGGATCCAGGCTTACCCTTTCATTTTGATGTTTTAATCTTGTTTAAATCTTGGTCAAACCTAGGATTTGACCAATATTCAAATGAGCATAAAATAAGAAATAAAAAAATAAAAAAACGAAAGCACATAATCTTCTTATGTCATATAGTAAGCATTCAAAAGTTCATGAAGAAGGTCTAGACACATTCAAATCAAACAAGTCATCTACCCCTAACCCTACACTGTGTCTTATAAATGAAGTCAAGCATGAAAAGAAGTGTGGTTTTGGGTTTCAAACATGGAAATTTGAAAAACCTCCCAAAAGCTTCATTTTAATTAGACCGACTGATTAATTAAGAAGGATCCATGATTAATTACCTTTTCATTGTCATGTTTTAAACTTGTTTAAATCTTGGTCAAACCTAGGATATATTTGACCAAGATTCAAATGGGCATAAAAATTCAGAAAAAAATCAAAAGAATGAAAAACCAAAGCATGAAAAGAAGTGTCGTTTTGGGTTTCAAACATGGAAATTTCAAGAACACATCCCAAAAGCTTCATTTTAGAGTGACTAAGAAGGATCCATGCTTACCTTTTCATTTCATGTTATAGACTTGTTTAAATCATGGTCAACCCTAGGATTAATTTGACCAAGATTCAAGTGGGCAGAAAATTTAAAAAAATAGAAAATGAAAAACCAAAGTACATAGTCTTCTTATGTACGTCATATAGTAAGCATATTCAAGTTGATAAACAAGGTTTGGGCATATTCAAACCATACAAATCATGTATCTACCCCTAACCCTAAACTCTTTCTTATGAAGTCAAGCATGAAGAGAAGTGGTTTTGGGTTTCAAACATGGAAATTTCAAAAACCTCCCAAAAACTTCATATTAGAGTGACTAATTAAGAAGGATAGAGGCTTCCCTTTTCATTTTCATGTTTTAAACTTGTTTAAATCTTTGTCAAACCTATGATTTGGCCAAGATTCAAATATATGGGCATAAAATTAAAAAAAACAGAAAAATGAAAAACCCAGGCACATAGTCTTATTGTGTCATATAGTTAGCATTAAAGTTGATAAACAAGGTTTAGACATATTCAAACCAGACAGATCATGTATCTACCCCCTAACCCTAAACTCGGTCTTATGAAGTCTAGCATGAAGAGAAGTCGTTTTGGGTTTCAAACGTTTAAGCCAAAAGCCCCTTTTCAAATATTTCAAACTTATTCAAGTTTGGTTCAAATTTGAAAGACATACAAGTTATAGCACACATAGTGCATACATTTTCACACATACTGCACTAGATAGATGCTAACCCTATAGTTTGAGGCCATTTGGATGAGGTAGAAAAAATTCTTGGATTAGAATCGTGTTGTTCGAACCCCGTAGTTGGATTTTTTTGAACCTTGATCTGTAGTACTGGGCAAAACCCTAGTTTAACCTATTTAATTATAGATTCGTATATCGATTTTTCTACCTTTTTATTATTACTATGCAGCACATGTGTGTTTGCCCGTCTAGCTAGTGAAACTCGGAGGAAGAGGGATCACTCATTCACTCGGAAGGTCAGAAGAAGGGAGAGCATTATGGTGTCTCCCCTTTTTCGGGTGACGATGTTGACTATTGTGCAGGGTTTGTCAGTGAGCAGGGAGGTGCGAGCGAGCGAGTCGAGCGAGGCCGAGAGTGAGAGAGATTTTTTTTTTGTGTGTGAGAGGGACCACCGAAGGATCCTGAAGGACCCAGAGACTTCCAATACGCATCCTGATGCGTCTTCTCTTGACAAAGAAGATGGCTGGGAGTTTGCGTACCTATTACACGTGACTTGTGCTCACTGAAGTGTGGGACCTCACGCGTGGGCACCCCACGTAAGTGACAGACCTGTTGGTGTAAAAACTCGGTTGATTATTATAGTGCATTAGAACAAAGTTTCCTATGGATTCAAGCGTAGGAAATCCAAGTTAACTCATTTAATTACATGACATTATTTTTTCCATGAAGCAAAGTTAACACATCTATCAATTGGTACATTTTGGAGTGACTAAGAAGGATCCAGGCTTACTTATTCGTTTTCACGTGTTAAACTTGTCTAAATCTTGGTCAAACCTAGGATTTGACCAACAAGATTCAAATGGGCAGAAAAATAAAATAAAAACAAAAAAATGAAAAACTAAATCACATAGTCTTCTTATGTCATATAGTAAGCATTAAAGTTGATAAACAAGGTCTAGATATATCCAAACCAGACAAATCATGTATCTACCCCCCTAACCCGGCCTAAACTCTGTCTTATGAAGTCAAGCATGAAGAGAAGTGGTTTTCGGTTTGAAACATGGAAATTTCAAAAACCTCCCAAAAGCTTCATTTTAGAGTGACTAAGAAGGATCCATGCTTACCTTTTCATTTTCATATTTTAAACTTGTTTAAATCTTAATTTGTCAAACCTAGGATCTGTCAAAGAGATTCAAATCGGCATTAAATTCAAAAAAAAACTCAGAAAAAGGAAAAACAAAAGCATATAGTCTTCTTATGTCATATAGTAAGCATTCAAGTTGATAAACAAGGTTTGGACATATTCAAACCAGACAAATAATGTATCTCTACCCCCTAACCCTAAACTTGGTCGATCTTATGAAGTCTAGCATGAAGAGAAGTCGTTTTGGGTTTCAAACATGGAAATTTCAAGAACATCTCAAAAGCTTCTTATGTCATATAGTACTAAGCATTAAAGTTGAGAAACAAGGTCTAGACATATTCAACCTATGCAAATCATGTATCTACCCCCTAACCCCTAAACTTTGTCTTATGTAGTCAAGCATGAAAAGAGGTGGTTTTGGGTTTCAAACATGGAAGTTTCAAAAACCTCCCAAAAGCTTCATTTTAGAGTGACTAATTAATAAGAAGGATGATACAGGCTTCCCTTCTCATTTTCATGTTTTAAACTTGTTTAAATCTTGGTCAAACCTAGGATTTGACCAAGATTCTTCATAAAAAATCAAAAGAATGAAAAACCAAAGCACATAGCATTCTTATGCCATATAGTAAGCTAGCATTCAAGATGATAAACAAGGTCTAGACATATTCAAACCAGAAAAATCATGTATCTATCTACCCCTAACCCTAAACTCTGTCTTATGAAGTCAAGCATGAAAGAGAAGTGGCGGTTTTGGGTTTGAAACATGGAAATTTCAAAAAAACCCCAAAAGCTTCATTTTAGGGAGAATAAGAAGGATCCATGCTTACCATTTTATTTTCATGTTTTAAACTTGTTTAAATCTTGTTCAAACCTAGGATTTGACCAAGATTCAAATGGGCAGAAAATTAAAAAAATGAAAAAAATGACACCAAAGTACATAGTCTTATTATGTCATATAATAAGCATTCAAGTTGTTAAACAAGGTCGATCTAGACATATTCAAACCAGACAAATCATGTATCTATACCCCTAACCCCTAATTAAACTCTGTCTTATGAAGTCAAGCATGAAGAGAAGTGGTTTCGGGTTTCAAACATGGACTAAGAAGGATCATTTTTAAAAACCCCAAAAGCTTCATTTTAGAGTGCATAAGAAGGATCCAGGCTTACCCTTTCATTTTCATGTTTTAATCTTGTTTAAATCTCGGTCAAACCTAGGATTTGACCAATATTCAAATGAGCATAAAATAAAAAATAAAAAACGAAAGCACATAATCTTCTTATGTCATATAGTAAGCATTCAAAAGTTGATAAACAAGGTTTGGACATATTCAAACCAGACAAATAATGTATCTACCCCCTAACCCTAAACTCGGTCGATCTTATGAAGTCTAGCATGAAGAGAAGTCGTTTTGGGTTTCAAACATGGAAATTTCAAGAACATCCCAAAAGCTTCTTATGTCATATAGTAAGCATTAAAGTTGAGAAACAAGGTCTAGACATATTCAAACTATGCAAATCATGTATCTACCCCGTAACCCCTAAACTTTGTCTTATGTAGTCAAGCATGAAGAGAGGTGGTTTTGGGTTTCAAACATGGAAATTTCAAAAACCTCCCAAAAGCTTCATTTTAGAGTGACTAAGAAGGATGATACAGGCTTCTCTTCCCATTTTCATGTTTTAAACTTGTTTAAATCTTGGTCAAACCTAGGATTTGACCAAGATTCTTCAGAAAAAATCAAAATAATGAAAAACTAAAGCACATAGCATTCTTATGTCATATAGTAAGCATTCAAGATGATAAACAAGGTCTAGACATATTCAAACCAGAAAAATCATGTATATATCTACCCCTAACCCTAAACTCTGTCTTATGAAGTCAAGCATGAAAGAGAAGTGGCGGTTTTGGGTTTGAAACATGGAAATTTCAAAAAACCCCAAAAGCTTCATTTTAGGGAGAATAAGGAGGATCCATGCTTACCATTTTATTTTCATGTTTTAAACTTGTTTAAATCTTGTTCAAACCTAGGATTTGACCAAGATTCAAATGGGCAGAAAATTACAAAAAATCAAAAAATGAAAAACCAAAGTTCATAGTCTTCTTATGTCATATAGTAAGCATTCAAGTTGTTAAACAAGGTCTAGACATATTCAAACCAGACAAATCATGTATCTATACCCCTAACCCTAATTAAACTCTGTCTTATGAAGTCAAGCATGAAGAGAAGTGGTTTCGGGTTTCAAACATGGACTAAGAAGGATCATTTAAAAAAAAAACCCAAAAGCTTCATTTTAGAGTGCATAAGAAGGATCCAGGCTTACCCTTTCATTTTGATGTTTTAATCTTGTTTAAAATCTTGGTCAAACCTAGGATTTGACCAATATTCAAATGAGCATAAAATAAAAAATAAATGAATCAATGAGATATGACCTCATGTTTATTTTCTATAGGATTATTTCCTATAGGATATGTTCCCATGAATCAAACAACTAGCTGGTGTAGGAAAAAATCCCGTAGAATCAAACAACTAGCAATCAAAAATAATTTATCTCTCATTCCTCTGTCGTGCATGTGGGTACACCAATAGCATATACATGTTGGTCCCATCTTAATGCTAAGGTTCAGTTCATCATACATAGTGGGAAACTTCACAAGATAAATGGGACCCAAGTTATGGCGAAAGTTAATATTATTACTATATATATACACACATAGTTTCATTCGATTTGAATTATAGGTTTGTGAGCAAATATATATTTAGTTTGAACTAGTGCTCGAGTATGTAAGAAGCTATTTAATCACAAGCTTCATAGATTTTAAAACAAGGCATCTACATATTACTGGATTTTTTCAAAATTTTCAAAATAGTTTTTTTAGCTTCGAAATAAGAAATAGTTTGGAACGTTGGATCTCAAATGGATGGTAGATGGTGGCACATAGTCACAATGTATCTTGGAAGCATCAAGTCACTGAAGCTCTGTCTGGTTTCCAAACCAAGCTAAGAAAGGCATTGAAAATGAAGTTCTGCTCTAAAACATCTCTCATTCCATTTTGGTGCTCGCGCAGTTGCATGCTGCCCACGTGTTAAGGTACGTGTCTCTGGCATGTAGAGAACTACGATTATTGGCGAAAAATATATCGAAATGGAAACTGTAAAAAAAAACCTCTCTGGTCAACCTGATGTGACGAGACATCACTGCACCAAACGTCGTCGCAAATTTATAGATGGGTGGCGTGCTAGTATACCAACAGTCAAATCGGCGCCCCGTCGCAGCAGCCTAGAGTACTACCTAGTTTTTGCCCCTTGCATGTCTATCATATTCTTCTTCACCCTCCCAGAATCACGCGCACGCGCAGTATCTCGATCCCCACCACGCCGCATCGTTCGGCTCGCCCTCTCCTCCGAAATCCCCAAGCGCGGTTGCATCCGCCATCCACCTAAATCCATCTTCACGTGATGAATTATTCTAGGCTTTGCCGGGGCGGCGGGGAAGGCCACTGGGAGGCTCTCACCGGCGACAACACCGACCTCATCGCTGCGCATCTGGACGTTACCTACACCGTCCAACTTGCCGCATGTTCCAGGGAGCTCTACGACCGGATCAGCAAGGATGAAGGTAAGATGCACCATTGGGGTGAACCCTGCTGCGATGCCTCTGCACCTTATTGGTTCGATGTACACTGGGATTGGGCGACAGCATCTCGTACGCATGATACCGTGTACGAGCTGGTGCCCCTCGACCATCCTCGCCATTACGTCGCCTGCCGTTCATGCACGACGAGAAAATGGCTTGGCGCGAATGGCGGCCCCGGATCGCCGCCGCCGATCATCATGGGTACCAGTGGTGCCTCGTGAACGTCTACACCGAGCGACATATCCCCCTTCCATCCCTACCTGCTTCGAAGATCGATCATAGTAGTTTTTCATATCAACCTGCATACTCTTTTAACTGGGGTCCAGCAATTGATTTGTTGAAGATTGTAATCTGCCAAGTGCCCACAAAAGGTGGGAGGTACGCAGATTACAAGCTCATCGCCTTGTTCGACAAAACGATTTTCTACCTTGAAGGGGTGGCGGCGGAGAATGCCCATGCTGGAGGCCCTTACACTGCACCTGATTATCCAAATTACTTTGTGATGCCATTGAACTCGGTGGCCACGTTTTTGCGGTGGACGAAAGCGACGGCTCCACGTATACGGGACACCGCAAATGGTATTTTTTCAGTCCTTTTGCATTGCATGATACACTGCCTTAACCAATGAAGTTATTAATGAACTACCTTGTTTATATTTTACCTTTCTTAAATGACTTAATAATCACACCCCCTTTTGCTGATATGAATGAACCGTTGCTTGCAATGAATTAGTAGTACTAATTAGCCACCAACAAACATAGTATGCTCAGTATGTGAATGCATTCCTGAATTAGTAACTCTATGCAACTGCAGAATATGGATGTAATTAACAAGTATCTCAAATGTTAACGTAGAAACAGAAAAATAGAAGAAAATCATTTGTAATTACATGCGTAGCTTATATTTTCTAGAGATCGGGGAAAAAGCGTTGATTGGATGTACCTACATGCAGATCAAACAGTTCTTTGTTTATATCGGTGAACAATCTGCAAAATGGTATAATTAATTTTGTGTTTGATACATTATTTCTCCCATTTTCTTGAATAGATTTCAGTTTCCCACAATTATCTTTGATTAGTGATTGTGACGTCCCCTCATTCAAAATAACTCAGGTTATCTTTTTCCTAATCAAGTGTTATTTAAGTTTGAGTAAGTTTACGACTAATATCTACAACCTCATATATATATAAGATTTAGCACCTGCAGGCCTAGCAAAGTTAGCTGCCTGTAGTCCCCTGTATAGTTCTTTCTTTTTGCTTTCTCAGTTTTTCGTAGCCTTGCTACAACAATGTATGCTCTAATATATAATGATGCACGACTAGGCATGTGTTCGAGAAAAGAAAATCTAAATATCTTTTGTATATATGAGCCTATATTGATGTTTTAGATGTTGGTAGTATAACTTTCGATAAACTTGAACAGATTTAAATCAGTTTAACTTAGCACAACCATATGGCGTACCTTTTTTAGAACGCGAAAATGAGGTAAAGAAATACCCTGTGTACCCTTAACTATCAATAGTAGAGAAGAGATTATGAACCTTCAACTCTAAAATGCAAATTCTTCTACTGAATGGATAGCTGCATCTGATACCTATTTTGCAAATGTTACCAGACTTGGGGTTAGCTATAAAAAGGCATTTCTTTCTTGTCAAGCTTAATGCACTACCAACACAACCAAAAGTCCGAACTGATCGCAAGGGCGGCAATTTTAGGATAAATTGCGAAAGCCAGGACTCGAACTCGAGACCCTGGCTCTGACACCATGTCAAGCTTCATCGACTAGCCAACGCAACCAAAAGTCCGAACTGATGGAAAGGTCTAGGCAATCCACTTATACAGTTAAACATTTCTTACCCTTCGGGTGGTCACAGGGAAGCTCTCTAATAGATCACTTAAGACAAAGGGAATTAACTACAGCACAGGACTTAAACTTAAGATGATATATATTTGTCAAAATTTGAATCTATCTATATGCTTTCACTGTCTAGATACATCTGAATTTAGACAAATCTCAGACACTTTCGGTGGGACAGAGGTAGTATATAACTGTGTATACACTAACTAGTGTCTAGTTTTGGCATCAATAATAACCTAGATGACACAAATGCTAAAACTGCAAGAATGCTCGATGTCAGTCACAGAAACATTATTGCAGTACCACTTTAGTATGTAAACATCAGTCGAAGTAACAGAAAGACTCAAATAGAGTTAGCTACTGAATTCATTCTTATCCTGATGTAGAGTTATTTTCTATATATTATTGAGACATTTCTGATGCTTGGTTTCCTGTTGGGCTTTTCATCTGGACAAATCATTAGCTGAAATGGGCAGCTACTATTTTTAGATTATATCAACTAAGGCAGCTGTTACTTTTCTCTGTTCTTACTAATTACTGTTCATGAAACTATAGTTCATATTACATGTGTCAAGGTGAGACGATTGCTAAAGTAGAATTATCTGCATTTACTTTGCCGTGCTTTCCCTGAAAATAGTCTGTTGTTTTTGGCTACTAATTCATACGCTCACATCTTCACATGTTAAACATGGATGTACACTAGACCAGCTTAGATGAGGCAATTGTCCACTTTTGCTGGTGTAGCAATTTTAGTATTTCATCTTACACTCAATTACTTTAGGGTAGCCGTCTTTTGTTTTCAGATGTCTTTTAATAGATCAAATTCTGAGAAGGATGCAATTACCTTCCCACGGTCAGTTTCCTACATGGGGTAGCTAGCTGAGCATTTGGCTAAGTATATGAACTCTTACTTTCACAACTGGAGACATGAACCATCAGTATTAGTAGATGGCCTAGCAATTTAACCGAAATCTTGCACAAGATACACACCAAGGAGTGATAACAAATGGCATCACAAAATTGTGTTCTGTAAAAAATAATCCTGAAGTTGTGTTGTGATCTATTTATGAGTTGCAGCAATATGTGCAACGGATTCGTTCTCTACACATCAGGATTAGACAGTTTTGTTAAATTAAATGTTGATCTCTTCACAGTTGAGATTGTTTCAGACTTCCGGATAGCATGATGTTTGATTGCGTTGTCTCAGGGATTAGGGAAAGTGGGTATGTACCTAATATCAGCTCCCTTAACGTTGTAAGGGCAGTTTGAGAATCGGTGAGTTTGAGCATCATTTATTCAAAAAAAATCATGCTACAACTGCTAAACTTCACTTCATGTTGTGCCATCATCATTGCTGATGAAAAGCCCATAAATATTTACAACTGCTAAACATTTACTCCATCTCACAGCTTAAGGTGTAAATAAATTGGCGCTACGATTAAGTAGGGTTGGCGTGGAAATTAGCTTCCATACTTGCCCCTCATAAATCTCTAATAACTCACTCCTTTTACTCGTACTCCGTATTTCTCTCTCTTCCCTAAAGTAGCCGCATCAGACTCCTCGTTAACTACCATCTCATGCATGCACCGTATACAACCAATGAGGCACCGGTTTTAGAGGAGATTGACTGGAGGAGCAGTTAATTCAGCGTGAATACCGTGTGCATGCTATAGCTGGGTCAATCGTCTCCCTGTTTTTAGCAAACGAGAAACGGCTGAGAGGGGCATCTTCGGTAGAAATAGGATAGAGTTCACCCTACGCCTTATGCTTTGATCAAAAATCGAATTTATTTTTACGCCTTAAGCTCTGAGATAGAGGGAGTATATTAGTTAGACACGCCGCGCCGATCATTGCTAGTGCCTTACTATATAACATAAGAAGACCATGTGAAGGAGACATGCATCACCTTTTTTGGTGATGTAACTAGTCGTCATGTAGCCCTTGTCAAATTCCTCTGATACTGATGGGAGGGCCTGCTCACCCTATACGCTAGTACAGTAGTAGTAGTTGCATTTTTTGGGCTCACATAGGCGAAGGGCGCGAATCGGGCGCGTCGGCGCCTCGCGACACGACGGTTTTCGCGTGTGGGGCCGCCTTGTCAGCGGGAGGACGCGACTGTTCGCATCAAAGGCGACGCGAGAAGGTTGGTAGTCCCCGGCATTTAATGGTCTCCCCCGCCTAAACCTAGGCGGCCACGAGGGAAGCGGCCGGACACGCGGCGTCCAGTCGCCTACCCCGCCGTAAATGAGGGTAGTTGCCTACCACCAGCATAAAGTACCTACTACGCCGTCCACCCCCGCGGTGCTATCCTCTCATTTCCACCACCGCTTACGCTCCATTCTCTCCTCTCCACCTCAAAAATGCCGCGCCATCGGAAAACGAGGTTCTGTAGGCTTGGCCTCAAAGTCCGCGCGCAGCCTCCACCACCATCGCAGCCGGAGCCGGAGCCGGAGCCGGAGCCGCAGTCCGACGCGGAGTACAGCTCCGATAACGACGAGGACCCACGGTTGAAGGAGGAGTACAGCGAGCACGACCTCCGGATCTTGGAGGCTTCCCAACGGAAGTTCTGCGAGGATAGGGCTCATCGCCATTATGAGGCGTTCGCCCGCCAGCAAGCGATACTCTTCTTCCGGAAGGAGATTTCTCGGCTAAGGACTGAACCGCTGGGACAGCGCCGCCGGCAAGGTCTTTTGACGGCGTCCGCCATGCTCGACCGCCTGGAGCGCGAACAGTGGCTGCGCCAGTGTTGAAGTGCTGGGTATTCATTTTCAACCTGTGTATTCATTTTGCCAAAATCCTCATGTATTTGCCAAATTTTTCCCTGATTTATGAGGAAATTCTAAGGTTTTGTCAAAATCTTGGGTATTCAGCTGCATATGCAAGAATACCCACAGGGCCGCCCTATCGCGAAGCATGGGACCAGAAGCGGGCACGGACGTAGGCGGCATAGGCGAAGAACGAGGACGAGGCAGACCCGTCGCGCGCCCCAACCGACGTCCATTAGATTAGGATTAAGTTTAAGTTTTATTTAGGCCTCCCCAACCGACGGCATCACTTGTGTTCATGTAGTATTATTATGGTGGTGTACTTGTGTTCATGTACTTGCTTCAGACATGTACTGCTGTGTTTGTTGAAGGAGACATGCATCACCCTTTCTTGGTGATGTCTTCCTGTAGCCCTTGTCAAATTAAATTCCTCTGATACTGATGGGAGGGCTTGCTCACCACACACGTCAGGATGAAGTGGAGAGAAACTACTCGTCCCTTGTTGGACACGGACCATTGGAAACTTATTTTCATTATCAATCCTACGTATTATTTTTGTGGCATATATCTTATATTACACCTTGTCAGTGCCCATGATGATGGACTTGGGTGTCTAGGAATAGGAAGGAGGACACTAGCGAATAAACAAACCGGTCAGCCAAACTGGGCAGCCGATGAAAAGTATGATCAAGTGCGAATCGTCGAAATTGCAATACAATAATTTCCGGGGAAAATATATGTTGATATGAACTTGCAAGTGTGGGCTACCCACAAACTATTTGCAAACACGGGCTATGCATCCACCATGCCATGCTATCTATAGTTCTATTCCTGTTGCTTAGTTTTTTCCCAGTTTTATGAGTTGAAGCTGATATACCGTTCCTACGAAATAGCCAAACTAGATCCAGAGGCATAATGTTCAGATTGTGGGCTTCATAAGTATACCATTTGGGTCCATTTTTGTTGTTGCATTGTTCAGGCAACAAGATCAAGCTTGTAGAGAGCTCATCTTCGAAAAAAAGGGAGCTGCCCTGATGATCAGGCCACCAAACGCCAGTGAGCAGACCCGCCCTGGCAGCTTCTGCAAGTTACTGGATGGGCTCATCCCCAGTGCTTTTAAGCCCTGGTTTGAAGGTTTGTGGCCAGAGACCATCAAGCTGAAGATCTCCACCGATTGCATCTGGGAGGTCGGCCTGAAGGAGGAAGATGGCAAGATTGTTATGGACGCACGCTGGTCAGCGTTTGTCAAAGCACATGACTTGAAGATAGGATACTTCACAGTATTCAAGAGGATTGACACCAGATCCTTGAAGGTGCTCGTATTTGATCACGAAAACTGCGAGAAGGTCATCAAGTGTAAAGGCAATCATGCACCACTGGAGGAACAATATGGATCACAGCTCAAATAAGGTGGTGCATGTTCGGTTCTAATTACCACTTTTTTGTAGAGAGGTGGTCAATAAGTATATTTACCACTCTCTTCGATGATGCATTTGTGGTCAACATGATGGTACTCTTATATACTATGTGCGTGGCTCCTCCACACACAATGTTATGTTAAACATGAAGGCTCAATCTGTACTCAATGTCTCTAGTTACATTAGTTAATGCTTGTGTTGGCTGTATTGTGAAGAACACATGCTGTTCAGTTGTCTGGTGAAGTCAAAATGCTGCATTTGGTTCCTCGCAAACGTATGCATGCACCAACAAACTCCCCTTCCATAGTTTTCCAACAAATAGCAAACCTCCTGCTGACAAGCATATTAGGCGCAAATGTGCAACCTTCAGTAACGATCAGGCTTCCAGCACTGCCCCATGTAACCAGACATTTTTTGTGTGTGAGGCTAACCTTACCAATAGAAAAAAAGTACAACTTCCCCCGCTTGGGCCAAAATTTCCCCTTTTGGGTTGCCGTCTACATGGTAATTGATGTGGGCCTACTTACTAGGACTATAATGCCCAATAACTACAAACGGGCAACTCAAACACTTTCGGCCCCTTTTCTAATACAACACGGATACTATGATTCACCACAAAAAAATAGGGACATTCTACGTACAAGTTGTTTTTAAAGTGATCAAATATCAGGAGCCAAAAATAATTCAAGAAAAGAAACTTGAGTGTACATAGAGGATGACATGCGGGTCCCATTTAGCAGCAGCGGTATCACCGTTTGAGAGGCTGCACGGGATCGAAAGAAAAAGGCAAGTGACCAAATACGAGGTGCCAAAAAAATCCAAGAAAAGAAAGTTTTATAGTACATACAGGATGACATGCGGGTCCCATGAGCCAGCAGGTTACTCAACGTTTCAAAGGAGGCATGAGATCGAAAGAAAAAGGCAAGTGACCAAAAATCAGGGGGTAAAAAAAAATCCAAGAAAAGAAACTTTATTGTACATAGAGGATGAAATGCAGGTCCCATGAGGCAGCTACTTACTCAACGTTTCAGAGGCGGCATGAGATCGAAAGAAAAAGGAAAGTGACCAAATATCAGGAGCAAAAAATAATCCAAGAAAAGAAACTTTTATTGTACATAGAGGATGACATGTGAGTCCCATTTTGCAGCAGCGGTCTCAACGTTTCAAAGGCGGCATGAGATCGAAAGAAAAATGCAAGTGCCAAAACATCAGTAGCAAAAAATAATCCAAGAAAAGAAACTTTATTGTACATAGAGTATGACATGCGGGTCCCATTTTTCAGCAGTGGTCTTAACGTTTCCAAGGGGCACGGGATCGAAATAAAAAGGAAGTGACCAAATATCAGAGCCAAAAATAATCCAAGAACAGAAACTTTATTGTACATAGAGGATGACATGCGGGTCCCATTTTGCAGTAGCGGTCTCAACGTTTCCAAGGCGGCACGGGATCAAAAGAAAAAGGAAGTAGCCAGAAATCAGGGGTAAAAATAATTCCAAGAAAGGAAACTTTTATTCTACATAGAGGATGACTTGCGGGACCCACGAGCCAGCAGCTTCCTCAACGTTTCAAAAGCGGCATGATACCGAAAGAAAAAGGCAAGTGACAAATATCAGGTCCCAAAAATAATCCAAGAAAAAACGTTTATTGTACATAGAGGATGACATGCGGGTCCCATTTTGCAGCAGCGTTCTCAACGTTTCAAAGTTGGCATGAGATCGAAAGAAAAAGGCAAGTGACAAATATCAGGAGCCAAAAATAATCCACGAAAGAAACTTTTATTGTGCATAGAGGATGACATGCGGGTCCCATCATGCAGCAGCGGTCTCGACGTTGCCAAGGCGGCATAGGACCAAAAGAAAAAGGAAGTAGGCAGAAATTAGGGGGTCAAAAATAAACTCCAAAAAAAGAAAGTTGATTGTACATAGAGGATGACATGCGGGTCCCATGAGTCAGCATCTTACTCAACGTTTCCAAGGCAGCAGGGGATCAAAAGAAAATCAGAGGGTGAAAAAAATCCAAGAAAAGAAAGTTTTATAGTACATAGAGGATGACATGCGGGTCCCATGAGCCAGCAGGTTCCTCAACGTTTCAAAGGTGGCATGAGATCGAAAGAAAAAGGCAAGTGACCAAATATCAGGAGCCAAAAATAATAATCCAAGAAAAGTAATTTTTATTGTACATAGAGGATGACATGTGGGTCCCATTTTGCCGCAGCGGTCTCAGTGTTTCGAAGTCGGCATAAGATGGAAAGAAAAAGGCAAGTGACAAATATCAGGAGCCAAAAATAATCCAAGAAAAGAAATTATTGTACATAGAGGATGACATGCGGGTCCCATTTAGCAGCACAGTTCTCAACGTTTCCAATGCGGCACAGGACCAAAAAAAAAGGAAGTAGCCAGAAATCAGGGGGTCAAAAAAATCCAAGAAAAGAAAGGTTTCAATTGGGCTGCATCTGGCCGTCTGGGCCTTCGAACTATCCTGCTGACGCCTTTGGACTCGTACAGTTTCAGCCCACTCCAATACAGGAAAGTCCTATGCTTCGCAAAAACAAAAAACAAGGAGATTCAACATATAAGTTTGTTTATTTAAAAATAAAGATTTTTTTTCCGTTTGCAATAGCTCAGAGCGAAATACACTGTTTATTGTCTGCAAAATAATCAAGATATCACATGTTTTTGTACGGGGAGGCTGACATCGGGGACCCATGAGCCAGCAGCGTCGTCAACGTTTTAAAGACGGCAGAGGATCGAAAGAAAAAATAAACCAAAAATCAGTTGGTAAAAAAATAAAAAAATAAACATTTATCGTTCTGAGAGGATGACATGCGGGACCCATGAGGTAGCAGCATCCTCAACGATTCCAATGCGGCAGGGGATCAAAAGAAAAAAAGGAAATATCCAGAAATTAATTAGGGGTTCAAAATAAATCCATCAAAGGAAAGTTTTATTGTTCATAGAGGATGACATGTGGGACCAACCTGCCAACAGCGTTCTCATCCTTTCAAAGGGGGCAGGAGATCAAAAGAAAAAGGCAAGTAGCCAGAAATTAGGGGTAAAAAATAACTCCAAGAAAGGAAACTTTTATTGTTCGTAGATAATGACATGCGGGACCCATGAGCCAGCAGCTTACTTAAAGTTTCAAAGGCGGCATGAGATCGAAAAGAAAAGGCAAGTGACAAAATATCAGGAGCCAAAGATAACCCAAGAAAAGAAACTTTATTTACATAGAGGATGACATGCGAGTCCCATTTTGCAGCAGCGGTCCCAACGTTTCAAATGCGGCTTGAGATCAAAAGAAAAAGAAAGTAGCCAGAAATTAGGGGGTAAAAAAATCCAAGAAAATAAAGTTGATGGACATAGAGGATGACATGCGGGTCCCATGAGCTAGCAGGTTCCTCAACGTTTCAAACGTGGCATGAGATCGAAAGAAAAAGGCAAGTGACCAAATATGAGGAGCCAAAAATAATTCAAGAAAAGAAAGTTTTATAGTACATAGAGGATGACATGCGGGTCCCATGAGCCAGCAGGTTCCTCAATGTTTCAAACGTGGCATGAGATCGAAAGAAAAAGGCAAGTGCCCAAATATCAGGAGCCAAAAATAATTCAAGAAAAGAAACTTGATTGTACATAGAGGATGACATGCGGGTCCCATTTAGCAGCAGCGGTCTCACCGTTTGAGAGGCTGCGCGGGATCGAAAGAAAAAGGCAAGTGACCAAATATCAGGAGCCAAAAATAATCCAAGAAAAGAAATTTTATTGTACATAGAGGATGACATGCGGGTCCCATTTTGCAGCAGCGGTCTCAACATTTCCAAGGCGGCACAGGACCAAAAGAAAAATGAAGTAGCCAGAAATCAGGGGGTGAAAAAATCCAAGAAAAGAAAGATTTCAATTGGGCTGCATCTGGACATCTGGGCCTTCGAACTATCCTGCTGGGCCTTTTGACTCGTACAATTTCAGCCCACTCCAAAACAGGAAAGTTCGGATTTTTCTAAAAAAACAGGAAAGTCCTATGCTTCGCAAAAACACAAAACAAGGAGATTCAACATATAAGTTTGTTTATGTAAAAATAAAGATTTAATTTATCCGTTTGCAATAGCTCAGAGCGAAATACAATGTTTATTGTCTGCAAAATAATCAAGATATCACATGTTTCTTGTACGGGGAGGCTGACATCGGGGACCCATGAGCCAGCAGCATCGTCAACGCTTTAAAGGCGGCAGGGGATGGAAAGAAAAAATAAACCAAAAATCTGTTGGTACAAAATCCAAGAAAAGAAACATTTTCGTTCTAAGAGGATGACATGCGGGACCCATGAGGCAGCAGCATCGTCAGCGTTTATTGTTCATAGAGGCTGACATGTGGGACCCGTGAGCCAGCAGCGTCCTCAACGTTTTAAAGGCGGCAGGAGATCGAAAGAAAAAATAAGCCAAAAATCATTTGGTAAACAAAATCCAAGAAAAAAACATTTACCGTTCTGAGAGAATGACATGCGGGACCCATGAGGCAGCAGCATCCTCAACGATTCCAAGGCGGCAGGGGATCAAAGGAAAAAAAAGGAAATATCCCGAAATTAATTAGGGGTTCAAAATAAATCCATCAAAGGAAACTTTTATTGTTCACAGAGGATGACATGTGGGACCGACCTGCCAACAGCGTCCTCATCGTTTCAAAGGGGGCAGGAGATCAAAAGAAAAAGGCAAATAGCCAGAAATTAGGGGTCAAAAATAACTCCAAGAAAGCAAACTTTTATTGTTCGTAGAGGATGACATGCGGGACCCATGAGCCAGCAGCTTACTCAACATTTCAAAGGCAGCATGAGATCGAAAGAAAAAGGCAAGTGACAAAATATCAGGAGCCAAAGATAATCCAAGAAAAGAAACTTTATTGTACATAGAGGATGACATGCGGGTCCCATTTAGCAGCAGCGGTCTCAACGTTTCAAATGCGGCTTGAGATCAAAAGAAAAAGAAAGTTGATTGTACATAGAGGATGACATGCGGGTCCCATGAGTCAGCAGCTTACCCAACGTTTCCAAGGCGGCAGGGGATCAAAAGAAAAAGGAAATAGCCAAAAATCAGAGGGTGAAAAAAAATTAAAGAAAATAAACTTTTATAGCACATAGAGGATGACATGCGGGTCCCATGAGCCAGCAGGTTCCTCAACGTTTCAAACGTGGCATGAGATCGAAAGAAAAAGGCAAGTGACCAAATATGAGGAGCCAAAAATAATTCAAGAAAAGAAAGTTTTATAGTACATAGAGGATGACATGCGGGTCCCATTTAGCAGCAGCGGTATCACCGTTTGAGAGGCGGCAGGGGATCAAAAGAAAAAAGAAATTGCCAAAAATCAGAGGGTGAAAAAAAACCAAGAAAATGAACTTTTATAGTACATAGAGGATGACATGCGGGTCCCATGAGCCTGCAGGTTCCTCAACGTTTCAAACGTGGCATGAGATCGAAAGAAAAAGGCAAGTGAAAAAATATCAGGAGCCAAAAATAATTCAAGAAAAGAAAGTTTTATAGTACATAGAGGATGACATGCGGGTCCCATTTAGCAGCATCGGTATCACCGTTTGAGAGGCGGCAGGGGATCGAAAGAAAAAGGTAAGTGACCAAATATGAGGTACCAAAAATAATTCAAGAAAAGAAAGTTTTATATTACATAGAGGATGACAAGCGGGTCCCAGTTAGCAGCAGCGGTATCACCGTTTGAGAGGCGGCAGGGGATCAAAAGAAAAAAGAAATTGCCAAAAATCAGAGGGTGAAAGAAAACCAAGAAAATGAACTTTTATAGTACATAGAGGATGACATGCGGGTCCCATGAGCCTGCAGGTTCCTCAACGTTTCAAACGTGGCATGAGATCGAAAGAAAAAGGCAAGTGAAAAAATATCAGGAGCCAAAAATAATTCAAGAAAAGAAAGTTTTATAGTACATAGAGGATGACATGCGGGTCCCATTTAGCAGCAGCGGTATCACCGTTTGAGAGGCGGCAGGGGATCGAAAGAAAAAGGCTAGTGAAAAAATATGAGGAGCCAAAAATAATTCAAGAAAAGAAAGTTTTATAGTACATAGAGGATGACATGCGGGTCCCATTTAGCAGCAGCGGTATCACCGTTTGAGAGGCGGCAGGGGATCGAAAGAAAAAGGTAAGTGACCAAATATGAGGTGCCAAAAATAATTCAAGAAAAGAAAGTTTTATCGTACATAGAGGATGACATGCGGGTCCCAGTTAGCATCAGCGGTATCACCGTTTGAGAGGCGGCAGGGGATCGAAAGAAAAAGGCAAGTGACCAAATTTGAGGTGCCAAAAAAAACTCCAAGAAAAGAAAGTTGATTGCACATAGAGGATGACATGCGGGTCCCATTTAGCAGCAGCGGTCTCAACGTTTCCAAGGCGGCAAGGGATCAAAAGAAAAAGGAAGTAGCCAGAAATCAGGGGGTCAAAAAAAATCCAAGAATAGAATGAATTTTGGTTCATAGAGGATGACATGCGGGACCCATGATCCTGCATCGTAAACGGCTCGATCGGAGAACGTTGAACGAGATGGCGCGATCTAGAAAAAAAACAATGCCAGAGAGGCTGCCATCTGGGCCCTACATCCCTCGGCGGTGCGGATTTGCGTTGACTCGGCCGGCGAACCCGAGATTTCGAGATGCACCACGTCCCGGGCCACCATACGCGACGTTTTGGCCGCTTTCGTCGGGCTAGGTGGCCTCAAAAACGAGAAAAAAAAAGTTTTGACATGCACCACGGAGGGACCCAAAATCGTCGGCCATGGTACACCAGCAACCACGGCGCGACTTCAACTTCGTCGGCCATGGCAACTTTTCTTGTAGTGATAAATTCAAGAATATAGTGCAAGAAGTTTAATCAATCCAAGTTTTTAGGATCAAGAATACCAAGTTCTCCTCTCAAGTTAACAAAGCGGGCTTCATCCAAAGGATTAGTGAAAATATCCGCCAATTGGTAGGTTGTTCCCACATGAGTGAGATCAATATCCTTATTGGCAACATGATCACGTAGGAAGTGATGGCGAATGTCAATATGTTTGGTGCGACAATGTTGAACTGGGTTATTGGCGATCTTAATTGCACTTTCATTGTCACAAAGAAGAGGCACCGTACCAAGAGACACACCATAGTCTTTCAAGGTTTGCTTCATCCATAACAATTGAGTGCAACAAGATGCCGCGGATATGTATTCGGCTTCGGCGGTGGATAAAGCGGTGGAGTTTTGTTTCTTGGATGACCAACTCACCAATGACCGGCCAATAAATTGGAAAGCCCCGGAGGTAGACTTCCGGTCAACCTTATCACCGGCCCAATCGGAATCCGAATAGCCAATGAGTTCAAAGGTTGACCCCTTTGGATACCATAGCCCGAGAGTAGGAGTGAGAACAAGGTATCTTAGAATCCGTTTGACCGCCATTAAATGGCTCTCCTTGGGAGCGGATTGAAAACGAGCACACATCCCTACACTTAGCATGATATCCGGCCTAGAGGCACAAAGGTAGAGCAAGGATCCTATCATGGAGCGGTATACCTTTATGTCCACATCCTTCTCACCGTCACATGAGCCAAGTTGCCCCTTTACGGGCATGGGTTCTTGAGCATGTCCTTCACATACTTTTCTTGAGAGATGAAGGTGCCTTTTGCAAGTTGCCTCACTTGGAAGCCTAGGAAGAACTTCAACTCTCCCATCATGGACATCTCAAATTTCCTAGTCATCAATAGCTCAAAAGCTTTGTTATGATTGGGGTTAGTTCCACCAAAGATAATATCATCAACATATATTTGACATATAAATAGGCCACCCCCTTTAACCCGCTTGGTGAAAAGGGTGGAATCGACCGTACCCATGCAAAACCCATCATGTAGTAAGAAATCCCTAAGGAACTCATACCAAGCACGTGGAGCTTGCTTGAGACCGTAGAGTGCCTTATGGAGTAAATACACGTGATTGGGTCGGCATGGGTCTTAGCTCAGGGGTTGAGCCACATATGCGGTTTCTTTTAGAGGACCATTCAAAAATGCACTTTTCACATCCATTTGATATAGTTTGAAATTGTGGAAAGATGCAAATGCAAGCAAAAGACGAATAGCTTCAAGACGGGCTACCGGCGCAAAGGTATCCTCAAAATCCATACCTTCTATTTGGGCAAACCCTTGCGCCACTAACCTTGCTTTGTTTCGTATGACAATGCCATTCTCATCTTGCTTGTTCTTGAATACCCATCCCAATAACATTGATGCGATGATCTTTGGGTCTCTCAACTAGAGACCACACTTCATTACGAGTGAAACACTCCAATTCTTCTTGCATGGCAATTACCCAATCCGGATCAACCAAGGCTTCATGTACCTTGAGTGGTTCAAAACTAGACACAAAAGCATGGTGTTGACAATAAGTGATAAGTAATGCATGGTGTCTACGAGTTACCACTCCTCTTGAGATGCTACCAAGGACTTGATCTACTTTCATGTCACTTGCCCTTGTAGCGGCCTTGATCTTCCGAATGGTTCCTTCATGATCAATGAATTCATCCCTTGCTAGGACTTGATCATGAGGGATCACTTGAGCTTGATCATGAGTTGTGGATGTCTCTTGATCATCATCATGGTCTTGCTCAATGGAATGAGGACTTTCTTCTTGTTCTTCGGAATGTGACTCATCTTGAGTGGAGGATGGTTCTTGAGTTGCACTTGATGGTTCGGCTTGAGTTGAGCTAGGCTCCACTTGAGCCGTGCTTGATACTTCTACTCCATCATCATTATGAACTTCTATGGGCCGGATGTGTCCAATGCCCATATGCTTGATGGCATTAGATGGATCATGATCATTACCTGCAACACATGGAACAACTTGCTCCACTTGGAAGCCATTATCCTCCAAGAACTCCACGTCACAAGATACTTCAATAGTCCCAGTGGACCGGTTGTAGTATCTATAGGTGTGAGAGTTCTCCGCGTAACCAACAAATATGCCCTCTATGGTTCTAGTTTCAAATTTACCGAGCTTTCCTTTGTTGTTCTTAACAAGACGCTTGCATCCAAAGACACGAAAGTACATGACATTAGGCTTGTTACCGGTAAGAAGCTCGTATGGAGTTTTGTTGTGGAGGGGACGGAGGAAGAGCCGGTTGGAGTAGTGGACGGCCGTAGAGATGGCTTCTCCCCAAAAGTTGTGGGGTGAGTTGAATTCACTCAACATGGTTCTTGCCATCTCAATGATAGTCCGGTTCTTCCTTTCAACAACACCATTTTGTTGAGGGGTATATGGCGCCGAAAACTCATGCTTGATGCCCTCATCATCGACAAACTCTTGCATGGTGTAGTTCTTGAACTCGGTGCCATTGTCGGTTCTAATCGCCTTGATCTCGGATTCATACATACGTTGAGCTTTCTTGGCGAAGATGATGAACTCCCTATGGGTCTCGTCCTTAGACTTAAGGAGAAAGACACAAGAGTATCTTGAGTAATCATCAACAATGACAAGTCCATACTTGCTCCCACCAAGAGTATCATAATGTGATGGCCCAAAGAGATCCAAATGAAGGAGCTCCAAAGGCCTAGATGTGGTGACTATACTCCTGATAGGATGTTTCTTCTTGAGTTGCTTTCCGGCTACACATGCACTGCAAACACGATCTTTCTCAAAAGAAATGCCGGTTAGTCCCACAATGTGTTCACCCTTTAGGAGTAGTTTGAGATTCCTCATGTTTACATGACCAAGGCGGCGATGCCACAACCAACCTTCGTCATGCTTGGTCGCCATTAGACATGTGGAGTGAGAGGAGCTCTCTTTCGAGAGCTCAACCACGTAAAGGTTGTTCTCCACATATCCAACGAGGACCAATTTGAGATTGTCACTCCTAAATACCATCAAACAATAATTAGTAAAATATGAATTGTAACCGGCATCGGCAAGATGATATATAGAAAGCAAGTTATAGCCAAGGGATTCAACAAGCATGACCGTCTCAAGGCACAAGTCCTTACAGATTGCCACCTTGCCGTACCCAAGTACCTTTCCCTTTGAGTTGTCACCAAAGGTGATGCTTGACTTCTTGTTGATGTCTTCAATGAATTGATCAAGCACACCTCTTCCTCCGGTCATATGATTGGTGCATCCACTATCAAACACCCATTTTGGACCACCGGAGGAATACCCCTACAAAATCAAGTAGAGGATTCAGGAACCCATCGATTAATGGGTTCCTTTGCAATGGCAACAATATCTTTTGGTACCCAAATTGAGTACCCTCTATAAGCATAACCATTAGGAGGGCCAACATAGTTAGCATAGACATCACCATAATAATCAACAAATAATGTATAGTGATCGTTTGGCCCCGTGCGGTCACCACTAGTGGCTTTGCCCTTTGAGGCTTTGCCATTATTAGTGACCTTCTTGTTCTTATCTTGAGCGGGTTTCTCCTTGTTGTAGTTCCTCTTCTTGTGAGACTTGGGAACATATCCAAGTACAAACTTTTGATTGTTTGACCTTTGCTTACTCAAGAGGTCATCCAATCCCATCTTGTTCTTGGCGGTGGTGAACTTTGCAAGTTCCTTTGTTAACCTAACATTTTCCTCAAGAATAGATGCTTGCTCACAAGAAGATTCATTAGGATGATAGTTGAGACCATATTTAGTCACCAAAGATTCAAGATATGCATTGGTCTCAACATGCAAAGAGAGTTCTTCTTGTAAACGAACATGTTCCTCAACAAGCTTAGCATGCTCACTAGTAAAAGAAGTAGGGGAACTAGCAAGCTTTTCAACTACAATGGGATCCTTCATTGATTCAAGAGCCTTTGTGTAGGTTTCTTGGAGTAGGTCATGGTTCTCTCCAAGTTTCTTGAGCTCATCCTTAACAAGCTTGTTAGCTCTTTCAAGGTGGTCAAGATCCCTAGTGAGAGAAGCATGAGCAACTTCAAGTTCCTCCTTTGAGGCATGGAGCACTTGAGTCAAAGATTGAGCCCTATCAATAGTTTCTAGGTCCTTAACTTTATCAAGTTCATAAGTTTCAATTTGTTGCTTAAGGCCTTGAGATATGCACCTTTCGGTTTTTAGCTCTTGTCTTAGGAGATTGAATCTCCGTTCCTTCTCATTCAAATGATATTCTAATTCCTCAATGGACTCATCCTTTTCTTTGAGTGAGTCCATCAAGAAATCAAATTTGACAAGAGCTTCACCACGAAGGGTGCATCTAACATCATAAAGTTCCTTAAGCACAATTAATTCTTCTTGATCTTCGTTTTCATCATCAAGAACACTAGATAGGGAAGGTGGAGGTTCCATTACCTTGGTTTCCCTTGCCATAAGACAAGAGCCAACGATTGTAGAGGAGGGAGAGTCATCGGAGTCATCATCTTGAGTTGTTCTTGCCATGAAGGAAGAGCCAACATCATTCTCCGTGGAGTAATCCTTGGAGTAGTCATATGTGAAGAGTGACCCGGGCTTAGAGAAAGCCAAACCGGCCACTCCGGCCTCCTTCTCCTCATCTTCCTCTTCTTCATCGGACAAGTACTCGGCCCCAACAAAATCTCTTCCCTTGTTCTTCTTGTATCGATCGTTGATTGGGTTTGGCTTCAATCTTGGCTTGACCCCTTTGATGAACTTTGGCTTGTCTACCCTTTTCTCATAAGGGCACTCATTTGCAAAGTGGCTATCTTCATCACAATTGTAGCAAGTTCTCTTCTTCTTGTCATTGAGGAGCATTGGGAACTTTGCCTTGTACTTCTTGGCAAAGAAAGCAAAGTCGGTAGCAATGTCACTAGTTGAAGTCATCTCTTCATCTTCTTCAATTTCATAGTCTTCTTTGCTTCCATGGTCGGCTCTAGCTTTGAGAGCAAGGTTGTGTGACGCTTCATGGTTGTGTGAGGCTTCATCAACACGGTTCATTGCCTTGAGCCTCTTTCCTGCTTTGGCCATGTTTTCATTGGCGGCCACATAGGAGACTAGATCATCGGAGTTGAGATCGGCACTCTTGGTCATGATTTGCAAGTTGAGTGCAAGGTTGGTGTCTTCTTGATTGACGGCAATCATAGCAATGACCTTGGACTTTATGAATGCTTCATTCATCTCGAAGCCATCATTGTACTTCTCAACACCAAGTCCCTTGACCCTTACTCTAAGAGCACCAAGCCTAGCATAGGCATCGGCCACGGATTCTCCATCTCGAATCATGAACTGGTGGGCCTCTTGCTTTGCGGTCTCATAAAGAGATGATTGGATCAAATCGGTTCCCTCTTGGAGTACTATGATCCGATCCCACAACTCTTTAGCGGAGACAATGTCATCGACTTGATCAAGGAGCTTGCGGTTGATGCCACTTCTAATCTTTTCACGTGCGGATGCATTGAGTTGACGGTTGTAGAACTCGGTGGAGGTCAACCGAATAGGATCTTGTGGCTCCCGATGTCCATGAACAATGATCTCCCATAGCTCCACACTGCAGCTGCGAATATGAGATTCCATAGCAGATTTCCAAAAAGGAAAGTGAGTTCCATCAAAATGGGGAACGGTCCCACTATGGTTTATATGAGGCATGGGTGAAGTGTTTTTGGGATAGTCATGGTTGACTTCATGGAAACTTCCTTGAGAGACCGAAGCCCCACTAGGATTCCCATTAGTCAAGTTCTTAAGCATGGCAGTCATTGATACGTCCCAAACGTATCTATAATTTCTTATGTTCCATGCTACTTTTATGATGATACTCACATGTTTTATACACATTATATGTCATTATTATGCATTTTCCGGCACTAACCTATTGACGAGATGCCGAAGAGCCAGTTGCTGTTTTCTGTTGTTTTTTGGTTTCAGAAATCCTAGTAAGGAAATATTCTCGGAATTGGACGAAATCAACGCCCAGGGTCCTATTTTTGCACGAAGCTTCCAGAAGTCCGAGGGAGAGACGAAGTGGGGCCACGAGGCGCCGCCACAATAGGGCGGCGCGGCCAGCAAGGGGCCCGCGCGGCCCTGTTGTGTGGGGCCCCCGTGGCGCCTCTTGACCTGCCCTTCCGCCTACTTAAAGCCTCCATCCCGAAACCCCCAGTACCGAGAGCCACGATACGGAAAACCTTCCAGAGACGCAGTCGCCGCCAATCCCATCTCGGGGGATTCAGGAGATCGCCTCCGGCACCCTGCCGGAGAGGGGAATCATCTCCCGGAGGACTCTTCATCGCCATGATCGCCTCCGGATTGATGTGTGAGTAGTTCACCCCTGGACCATGGGTCCATAGCAGTAGCTAGATGGTCGTCTTCTCCTAATTGTGCTATCATGCTCGACCTTGTGAGGTGCCTATCATGATCAAGATCGTTTCTTTGTAATCCTACATGTTGTGTTTGTTGGGATCCGATGGATATTGAATACTATGTCAAGTTGATTATCAATCTATCATATGTGTTGTTTATGTTCTTGCATGCTCTCCGTTGCTAGTAGAGGCTCTGGCCAAGTTGATACTTGTGACTCCAAGAGGGAGTATTTATGCTCGATAGTGGGTTCATGCCTCCATTAAATGCAGGACGATGTGAGAAAGTTCTAAGGTTGTGGATGTGCTGTTGCCACTAGGGATAAAACATCGATGCTTTGTCTAAGGATATTTGTGTTGATTACATTACGCACCATACTTAATGCAATTGTCTGTTGCTTGCAACTTAATACCGAAAGGGGTTCGGATGATAACCTGAAAGTGGACTTTTTAGGCATAGATGCATGCTGGATAGCGGTCTATGTACTTTGTCGTAATGCCCTGATTGAATCTCATAGTACTCATCATGATATATGTATGTGCATTGTTATGCCTTCTTTATTTGTCAATTGCCCAACTGTAATTTGTTCACCCAACATGCTATTTATCTTATGGGAGAGACACCGCTAGTGAACTGTGGACCCCGGTCTATTCTTTACATCTGAAATACAATCTACCGCAATACTTGTTCTTTACTGTTCTTCGCAAACAATCATCTTCCACACAATACGGTTAATCCTTTGTCACAGCAAGCCAGTGAGATTGACAACCTCACTGTTACGTTGGGGCAAAGTACTTTGGTTGTGTTGTGCAGGTTCCACGTTGGCGCCGGAATCCCTGGTGTTGCGCCACACTATACTTCGCCGCCATCAACCTTCAACGTGCTTCTTGGCTCCTCCTGGTTCGATAAACCTTGGTTTCTTTCTGAGGGAAAACTTGCTACTGTCTGCATCACACCTTCCTCTTGGGGTTCCCAACGGACGTGTGTTAATTGCACGCATCAAGCTCTTTTTCTGGCGCCGTTGCCGGGGAGATCAAGACACGCTGCAAGGGGAGTCTCCACTTCCAATCTCTTTACTTTGTTTTTGTCTTGCTTTATTTTATTTACTACTTTGTTTGCTGCACTTAAACAAAACACACAAAAATTAGTTGCTAGCTTTACTTTATTTACTGTCTTGTTCTCTATATCGAAAACACAAAAAAAATTAGTTACTTGCATTTACTTTATCTAGTTTGCCTTATTTACTACTGCTAAAATGAGTAATCCTGAAGTTGAAGTTCGTTCGTTTAAACAACAAGGTGGAGAAATTTTTAAAGATGCTTGGTATAGAATTAGTGATGCTCATCATAGGTGCACTAAGAAACACTCCACTATTATCCTACTTAGGAACTTTTATGTTGGAATATCTAGATGGAATAGGTATGTTCTTGATACTCTTTCGGGGGGTAATTTCCTAGGTACTCCTGCTTTAGAAGCTAGTTGCATCATTGAGAGTCTAGTTGGAATACGACCTGTTAATGAAACTAAAATTGAAATCTCTCTTGAGGACGTCATGAAAAAGTTGGAAGCCATAGAGAAAAATCTTCCAAGAGTTGAGACTAAACTGGAGGTATTACTTGATAATACTGATAAACTTGATAAATCCCTAGGAGGAATTAATGAGAGAATTGCTATTTTAGAAACTTGTGCTATCCATGATAATCAAACCCATAGAATTGGTAAACTTGAAGAAGCTATGGGAAAATTGGGTTCAACTTTTTCTTCTCTTAAATTTAAGGAGAAAGCTTATGTGGGCAAGGAGCAAAAATTCATGTATGTCTCTAAGGTGCCTAAGCCAAAGAATTATAAGCCTAAAATTGATAAAACCCTTAGTACCACTATGGGAAATTTAGATAATGGAGCATCTAAGGTACCCTCTGCAACAAGTCTTGTTTGTGAGAAAATTTTTGATGTCAATGCTTCTTCTCTTGATAACACTTGATTCACACTTTCTACGCCTAGCTGAAAGGCGTTAAAGAAAATCGCTTATGGGAGACAACCCATGTTTTTACTATAGTACTTTGTTTTATATTTGAGTCTTGGAAGTTGTTTACTACTGTAGCAACCTCTCCTTATCTTTATTTTATTGCATTGTTGTGCCAAGTAAAGTCTTTGATAGTAAAGTCAATACTAGATTTGGATTACTACGCAGAAACAGATTTCTTGCTGTCACGAATCTGGGCAGAATTCTCTGTAGGTAACTCAGAAAATCTGCCAATTTACGTGCGTGATCCTCAGATATGTACGCAACTTTCATTCAATTTGGGCATTTTCATCTGAGCAAGTCTGGTGCCATTTTAAAATTCGTCTTTGCGGACTGTTCTGTTTTGACGGATTCTGCCTTTTATTTCGCATTGCCTGTTTTGCTATGTTTGATGGATTTCTTTGTTCCATTAACTTTTAGTAGCTTTATGCAATGTCCAGAAGTATTTAGAATGATTATGTCACCTCTGAATATATGAATTATGCACTGACCCTCTAATGAGTTTGTTTCGAGTTTGGTGTGGAGGAAGTTTTCAAGGGTCAAGAGAGGAGTATGATACAATATGATCAAGAAGAGTGAAAAGTCTAAGCTTGGGGATGCCCCCGTGGTTCATCCCTGCATATTTCAAGAAGACTCAAGCATCTAAGCTTGGGGGTGCCCAAGGCATCCCCTTCTTCATCGACAACATTATCAGGTTCCTCTAATGAAACTATATTTTTATTCAGTCACATCTTATGTGCTTTGCTTGGAGCGTCTGTTTGCTTTAGTTTTTGTTTTGTTTGAATAAAGTCGGATCCCACAATCCTTTATATTGGAGATATTACGCTCCGCTGTTTCGTATGAACACGTATGTTCTTAGCTTTATCTTTAAAGTTCATTGCGAAAGTTGAACTACCTCATTCATTGATATATGGTTGGAAACGGAAAATGCCGCATGTGGTAAATGGTATAATTTCTTGAATAATGTGATGCTTGGCAATTGTTGTGCTCATATAGATCTTGTTTAAGCTCTTGCATCATGTACCTTGTACCCATTAATGAATAACTACATAGAGCATGTTAAAATTTGGTTTGCATGACTGTTCTCTCTAAGTCTAGATATTTTCTGGTTAAGGTGTTTGAACAACAAGGAGACGATGTAAAGTCTTATAATGCTTACAATATGTTTATATGTGAGTCTTACTGCACCATTTCATACTTGAGTTTGCTTCAAACAACCTTGCTAGCCTAGCCTTGTATTGAGAGGAATTCTTCTCGTGCATCCAAATCCTTGAGCCAATAACCATGCCATTTGTGTCCACCATACCTACCTACCACATGGTATTTCCCCGCCATTCCAAAGTACATTACTTGAGTGCTACCTTTAAAATTCCATTATTTGCCTTTACAATACATAGCTCATGGGACAAAATAGCTTAAAAACTATTGTGGTGAAGAATATGTACTTATGTGTCTTATTTCTTAGTAAGTTGCTTGTTGAGCGGTAACCATGTTTTCTGGGGACGCCATCAACTTTTTACCTTTGTTGAATATCATGTGAGTTGCTATGCATGTTCGTCTTGTCTGAAGTAAGGGCGGTTTTCACAATCAAATGGTTTGAGTATGCATATTGTTAGAGAAGAACATTGGGCCGCTAACTAAAGCCATGAATCATGGTGGAAGTTTCAGTTGGGACATAAAACCTCAATCTCTTATGAGAATATTATCTGTTGTTGAATGCTTAAGCATTAAAAGAGGAGTCCATTATCTGTTGTCTATGTTGTCCCGGTATGGTTGTCTAAGTTGAGAATGATCAAAAGCGAGAAATCCAATGCGAACTTTCTCCTTAGACCCTTGTACAGGCGGCATAGAGGTACCCCTTTGTGACACTTGGTTGAAACATATGTTATGCAATGATAATCCGTGTTAACCCAAGCTAATTAGGACAAGGTGCGAGCACTATTAGTATACTATGCATGAGGCTTGCAACTTATAAGATATCTTATACATAACTCATATGATTTATTACTACCGTTGACAAAATTGTTTCTTGTTTTCAAAATGAAAAGCTCTAGCACAAAAATAGTAATCCATGCTTCCCTCTGCGAAGGGCCTTTCTTCTACTTTATTGTTGAGTCAGTTTACCTATTCTTTCTATCTTAGAAGCAAACACTTGTGTAAACTGTGTGCATTGATTCTTACATGTTTACCTATTGCACTTGTTATATTACTTTGTGTTGACAATTATCCATGAGATATACATGTTGAAGTTGAAAGCAACCGCTGAAACTTATATCTTCCTTTGTGTTGTTTCAAAGCTTTCTACTAAGAACTTATTGCTTATGAGTTAACTCTTATGCAAGACTTATTGATGCTTGTCTTGAAAGTACTATTCATGAAAAGTCTTTGCTATATGATTCATTTGTTTACTCATTATCTTCATCATTGCTTCGAATCGCTGCATTCATCTCATGTGCTTTACAATAGTATGATCAAGATTATGATAGCATGTCACTTCAGAAATTATCTTTGTTATCGTTTACCTACTCGAGGGCGAGTAGGAACTAAGCTTGGGGATGCTTGATACGTCCCAAACGTATCTATAATTTCTTATGTTCCATGCTACTTTTATGATGATACTCACATGTTTTATACACATTATATGTCATTATTATGCATTTTCCGGCACTAACCTATTGACGAGATGCCGAAGAGCCAGTTGGTGTTTTCTGCTGTTTTTGGTTTCAGAAATCCTAGTAAGGAAATATTCTCGGAATTGGACGAAATCAACGCCCAGGGTCCTATTTTTGCACGAAGCTTCCAGAAGTCCGAGGGAGAGACGAAGTGGGGCCACGAGGCGCCGCCACAATAGGGCGGCCAGCAAGGGGCCCGCGCGGCCCTGTTGTGTGGGGCCCCCGTGGCGCCTCTTGACCTGTCCTTCCGCCTACTTAAAGCCTCCGTCGCGAAACCCCCAGTATCGAGAGCCACGATACGGAAAACCTTCCAGAGACGCAGCCGCCGCCAATCCCATCTCGGGGGATTTAGGAGATCGCCTCCGGCACCCTGCCGGAGAGGGGAATCATCTCCCGGAGGACTCTTCATCGCCATGATCGCCTCCGGATTGATGTGTGAGTAGTTCACCCCTGGACCATGGGTCCATAGCAGTAGCTAGATGGTCGTCTTCTCCTAATTGTGCTATCATGCTAGATCTTGTGAGCTACCTATCATGATCAACATCATTTCTTTGTAATCCTACATGTTGTGTTTGTTGGGATCCGATGGATATTGAATACTATTTCAAGTTGATTATCAATCTATCATATGTGTTGTTTATGTTCTTGCATGCTCTCCCTTGCTAGTAGAGGCTCTGGCCAAGTTGATACTTGTGACTCCAAGAGGGATTATTTATGCTCGATAGTGGGTTCATGCCTCCATTAAATCTGGGACAGTGACAGAAAGTTCTAAGGTTGTGGATGTGCTGTTGCCACTAGGGATAAAACATCGATGCTTTGTCTAAGGATATTTGTGTTGATTACATTACGCACAATACTTAATGCAATTGTCTATTGCTTGCAACTTAATACCGGAAGGGGTTCGGATGATAACCTGAAAGTGGACTTTTTAGGCATAGATGCATGCTGGATAGCGGTCTATGTACTTTGTCGTAATGCCCTGATTAAATCTCATAGTACTCATCATGATATATGTATGTGCATTGTTATGCCTTCTTTATTTGTCAATTGCCCAACTGTAATTTGTTCACCCAACATGCTATTTATCTTATGGGAGAGACACCGCTAGTGAACTGTGGACCCCGGTCTATTCTTTACAGCTGAAATACAATCTACTGCAATACTTGTTCTTTACTGTTCTTTGCAAACAATCATCTTCCACACAATACGGTTAATCCTTTGTCACAGCAAGCCGGTGAGATTGACAACCTCACTGTTACGTTGGGGCAAAGTACTTTGGTTGTGTTGTGCAGGTTCCACGTTGGCGCCGGAATCCCTGGTGTTGCGCCGCACTATACTTCGCCGCCATCAACCTTCAACGTGCTTCTTGGCTCCTCCTGGTTCGATAAACCTTGGTTCCTTTCTGAGGGAAAACTTGCTACTGTCTGCATCACACCTTCCTCTTGGGGTTCCCAACGGACGTGTGTTAATTGCACGCATCAGTCATCTGTGCCATTTGGCTTTGTAGGTCATCCTCCTTTTTCTTCTTCTCGGCATCATATGCCAAGAATCTAGATTTCATTTCTCTAACCGAAAGGTTAGAGTCTTCATCTAGACCCTCGAATAGTTTTTCCATCTCACTCTTAAGGCGGTGAAGCCCTTAATAAGAGTCCAGGCTCTGATACCAATTGAAAGTATAGAGATGGTAAACCTAGAGGGGGGGTGAATAGGTTTCTACAGATTTTAATTCTTTCTTTGCAATATTAGGCTTTGCAGAATATAAAGGTGAGCCTAATGCAAACTAGGTGAAGCAACCTATATGAGGATACAACTAACTCGAGCACGAAGGCTCTCACAGGCAGTTAAATCACAAGTAAGGAGTTCGGTTAGAGATAACCGATAGCACGCGGAGACGAGGATGTATTCCCGTGTTCCCTTGCTTTGCAACAAGGTACGTCACATTTGGAGGAGTGGAGGTCCCACGTAGGATTCCCCGCGCCACGAAGGCTCACCCTATTCTCCGGAGCCTATCCCACGAAGGAATAGCTCACTCACTTGTGGTAGACTTTGAGGTAGCCTCCAAACCTTCACAATCTTGCCCGGAGCAAATCCACAGCCCGGATGCTTCCGGACTCCTCTTGCCCACCTAGGGTTTCCAAGGAACCCTAGGAAGCAAGCTTCTCGATGAATACAAGGGGGAATAAGATTTGGCTTGGTAGAATGGTAGATCGGGTCCTCCTCTAACGATTCCCCGGAGGGATTTGAGTTTGGGTGGAGGAGGAGGGAGATCTGAGGCTTTTGGTGTTTCTAGCAATGGAGTAAGAGAGAGAGCTCAAGAACAGCTTGTAGTGTAGTGCCTGGCTGTTCAGAGGTAGCAGAAGGCCTATTTATAGTGTTCTTCGAAATATGGCCGTTGGTCACTTGCCACCTCAGCTTTTCTCTCGACAAACCCGGTTGACCGGACCACAGACCGGACTGCCCGGTGGTGAGGCCGGTCGGACCGGGCCAGCGACCGGATGCCCTTTGCGTCGTCCTGGAGCTCCTCCGGTTGGCGCCCGGTTGGCGACCGGTCGACCGGGCCACGTGCCGGACTCTCCGGTTGGTAGGCCGGTTGGCCGGGCGGCAACCGGATTTGTTGGTTCCTCGTATGGAGCCCGGTTGGCGACCGGTCGACCGGGCCGTGCGCCGGACTCGCCCCGGTTGGCGACCGGTTGGCCAGGCAGCACGCCGGACTGGCCGGTCTGTAGTCCGGTTGGACCGGGCTGCAGACCGGATTTCTGCTGTAGACCCCTTTTTGATTATTGTTGAAGTGGGGGGGGTCTCCTTTAGCCTTCTTGTTCCTTTGATACACCATTTATGCCTCTTTGCCTAATACCTGAGATTATCCTTATAAACATATTAGGCCAAGTACTCTAGCACGGTGTCATTGTTACCAAAATAATGGATAAGGGTAAAATACCCTTACAAAGAATAGGGACATGAAATGATAATCTCATGGGACTTGGTTTTATGCTAGTGGATCATAAGCATGCATTCAATTGTTGCTTATTAGGGTTCTATATGTCAAGTAAATCTCACATGATCACATGTGACACATAACTAGGGTTTTAGAGTTGATTTTAATGTGGAATGATCTCATAAAATAATGGAACCAATGTCTTACTTAAATGAGAACCAGGGTTTCTAAATTACGATACAACTCTTAAACTAATACTCCCTCCGGTCCTAAATATAAGCCATATAATTTCTGGCACGGAAATTAAGAAACGCATATTTAGAAAAAATTACACCATGTTTGGCTATAGGATTAACCGTAAGTAATTGCCATGAGCTAACAGAGGACTTTGCATAAGATAAGTAAACCTAATCAAATTTCCCAAAATATTGTCCATACAAGTAGGGCAACGCAATAAACCTTATATTCTAAAAAATTTGTCAAAAAACTATATGGCTTATATATAGGAACGGAGGGAGTAATTGACAATAAAGGTGTGATCACTAATTATTTGGAAACAAGATTAATAATGCTTTGGCATTTTATTAGTTTTCACAATAATTAATAATTAAGGCAACTCTTATTTAGGTTTAATTTAGAAATCAGGGTTTAATAATTGTTATTAGGTTTAAAGTACTTAACTTGTTAACTAAATATGTTTAAGTAAACAATTGTTGGGCTACCAAAATAATATTGGCTTTTAATACTTTCTTGAGCTATTACTATTTAAATAAAATAGAAAATAGCAATATGCAAATTAGGGTTTATGAATTATCACTAATATTTAAGTGGATGCAATTATGATAAATAAAATTAATCTTGGCATTTTATTTAGTTAAAGAATAGCTATTATTTGTTTTTGAAACTTAAATAATTATTGAATTCATATTGTGTTTTAAATAAATGAAAAGGCCTAATTAATAAAGTTAAAAATAAGTGAATGCTTATTTTGACACACATTTTTATTGTATATTTTATATGAATAGATTTTATTTTTGTGAGCATTTTGATATATTATTTATAATTTTCTGAGTTAAAATGAATTTTATCTATTTCTGCAAAGTTTAAGATATTTACTGGTTTTTAAATTAAACAGAAAATGCTATTTGTACCGATTCAGATCTAGCCGCAGAGACAGATAGGTGGGCCTGTTGACTAAGTCAATTGCCACGCGGACAACGACCAGTCAACAGAGCTGAGGTGGCGGTGGACACGTAGATCTCGCCGGCGGCTTGATGCCGGCGACCAGACGGATACGGCGCCGCCGATTTACGGCCTCCCGGAACGCGCGACTAGGGTTTTCGAAACCTCCTCGACATGCTAAGGCTAGTGGTGGTGATGGTTTTGCAAGGGGATCACCGGAACCATGTCGGAAAACATGTCCCGCGGCGGTGCTCTCCGGCGAACTATCGATCGAGGGCTACAGAGGGTTCCAGGAAGCAAGATCTAGCTCTTCAGATGCGCAAGCTTACCCTGAACATGATGGCGTGGTCGACGACGATGATTGCTGACAGAGGCGATGACGATTGGCGATCTCCGGTGATGTGTTGCAGAAGGGATCAATGCAATTGAGCTGATTCCTAGCTCCCCTGGACGATTGCTTGCGCCCAGATACTCCTTGAGTCCAGGCGCTCCTCCTGGACCACACGCCAGAGGCTGGGGTGGCTCCAGTCGACGGCTTCATCTTCGACTCCGGCGACAGTGAGTGGATGAACGCGAGAGATAGAGGGTGACTGAGAAGAAATGGAGGGGTGGTGAGGTTCTAGGGTTTCCTGGAGAAGCTCCAGGCATATTTATAGAGCTTGGCGAGGTCGGATTGGTAAGTTCACCGTCGGCGATGGCCGAGATGTGGCGGTGTCGTTGGTACTGCAAATGATCACGAATCGAGATGTTTTTGGATAGGCTCGGACGCGAGAAGAGTAGGGCGAGGTTCTGAGTTCTTCTGCGGTGTCCGGGGTCATCCTTATCGCCGTCGAGGTCGTGGCCTACTGGCTCCGCTGCGCTGTCGTGCTCGGAGACGACGACGAAGGCTTTTCTCCTCGCACGATTTTTAAAGCACGCGAAACGGTATTTGGCCGTGGGCTGGGCTGCTTCTGGGCTTCGACTTGGGCTGCTGCTGGGTTGGCTTTGGCTGCTGCGGTCCAGGTAAGTTTCCCTCTCTTTCTCTTTTCAAATTTTCTATTTATATTTTCTGTTTTGTGTTTTGTTATTTGAATCCAAATTTGAATTTAGTTTCTTTTTGCAGGTTCTAAATTATTTGAGTATCAAGATAACTTAATACTATTACTTACTGCATAGTTTTATGGTGTAACACATATATGATTAACTTGGGGTTCTTATGAGGTGTATTTAAAATTTAAAATAGATATGAACTTAGGGTTCATCTCACTTTCTTTTTAATTTAAGAGTCAAATTTGTTAAAATGCTTTGAATTAAGGACATGTGCATGGTTAACATATTCTATTTTTCTAGGGCTTAACCATAGTGATTACTCACATATAACTTAATTATGCTAGAGTTTAACAAATTGAAAAGGGTATGGAATTGGTTCATGATTTTATGTATATGATAGTTCTTAGGGTTTAAGTAGATGATTTGGATATTGGTTTCACTCTACTCACCAAATGATATTTAGTCCTAAGTACATATGGCTTAGTTTATACTTGTGGTCCATGATACACAAGTTAGAACATATTATTTTATGTGGATTGGATCCTATGAGAAAAGGTTTAGGGTTTTGATAATGCTTCACTAGTTGAAGTATAAAATAGGAATGAGGCATGGCAGGGTTCTACTTATAATCCAAAGTGATACTTGGATTGAAATAAAAAGGTGGTCTAGGGTTTTAGTTGTGATCACCCAAGTGATACACAACCAAGAATTATGATATGAACATAAGCTTTGATTATGTTTTATTGGCTAGCTAGGGTTACTCCTCCTCACCTTGTTAGGATTCATGCATCAAAGCAATGCTAGGGTTGTCTCTAGTGTTTGGATAAACAAGGTTTAGGTTTAGTGCCATTACTCCTCCATACAAGGCATGAGGATTGGTTTGGGGTTAACTACTAGTGATATACTTATTATTTTATGTGATAGATAAGATCTATCAATCATATGGGTTTAACTTATCATCTATATCTACAAAGTATAATCATGCATTAGACAAGGTCTACTCATTCCTCACTAATCACTTCTTTATTAGACCTCTCATCCACCCATCTATATCCTTAGGGTTTATGATTAATACCAAGTTGTGATGGTTTCCTAAGGTCCTACTCAAGAGATGCAGATATGATCCTCTAAATATATGGTTTGCCTAGGAATTCTACCTTGGTATCTTATGTAGCTTGTTCTTCAGGAAATCTGATAAACCTGCATCTTGTGGTATGCCTCCACCTCCTAGCTTCTTCATCTTGATCCTAGCTAATGCATGGAGTGGCTCTATGTGTGTGCTCCCTTGTTTCTTGCTACAAGTGATCAAATGGATGAAGGGGTGTGGCTCCTTTTATAGACTTGGGCAAGCTCTAGTATCATGACACATAGGTGGTGACTCTTGATTTGGTTTGATGAGTAAGGTGCTTCGTTGTCATGCCCTCATCCATAGCAATCCTTTGAGCATGAGGTGGCTGACATGGGTATACCCTTCGGGTACCCATTATTGGTATACCTGGATCGGCTCGGCCCAATATGGAGAAGGCCCAACAAGGCAACCCGAAGAAGTAGTCGACTAGGACTCTTATAAAACCCTAGGCTGGTTGCATATATAAAGCTAGCTAGGGCACCCGAAATAGAGAGGCCAACAGAGAGGACAATAGATAGACAACATAGCTCCGCCTACGGTGGCACCCTGTAAACACATCTATGATCATATACTGGATTGCTAGTAGCACGTAGGGATCCTCCACCGAGGGGACCCGAAGCTGGGTACGTCGTGTGCCTAACCTCGCTCCCGGAATCTCCATCGTCGCTCTCTTCCGAAACCCAAGTCTACAATACGTAGGCATTGCCGAGGTGTTCCCTTGTCAATTGGCGCCGATCGTGGGGATCACGATGACTGGATTTCGTTATCCGGGCGGGATCTTTTCATCATCAACAACTCTCAGAATTTCAAGTTCGTCAGCAGCGTCATCAACGAGATCGAAAAATCGGAAAATTTGGATCTAATCGATAAGCTACCTCGCGCGCGAGAGCGGACGCAGCCACGCCAGCAAAAACCAGCGCACGACTCGCGGAATATCGCCTGAGAGGAGATTGATCGGGATCTGTCCACGTTGATGTTGGGCTAGAGCGATCCGAAGAAAGTACATGCAACGGGCTGCCGCGAATCAAGTATGAAGAAGACTATGTTTGTAGGTATTGGTATCCAATTCAGCGCACAGGTCCGTCGCCGTGTTTGGTAGCCAAACAGCGCTACACGTAATAAGGAAAGGTGCATGGAGAAGAATTCTGATTGGTGCATACGCATCAATACCATCAAGGCATCAATCACCTCCAAAGACCACGCCGTTTCACAGCTAAGTATTCTTACATACTACTAGATCTTTTGATTTGTTTACATTATACTTACCCAAAGATATTGCTAACTGCTCAACGTGAACAAGATGGGTAACCTATGGTATGAAACGGCCAAGCCAAGAATACGGGCACGCATCCGCGAGACAAGCCGGCCTCTCAGATTCAATTATTTATTTACTTTCGCCATACCCAAATACTCGAGGGCTGCAATATTACAGCAAATACACCCGATATTAGGGGCTGCGTCATTACATTGTTACCACAAATGTACCAATGGATTTATTTTCTTTGCCTATGGATATATCTCCTTCGGCTCAGTGAATTTATTTTCGGCTTAGTGAAATTACCTTCTTCGGCTCAGTGGATTCATCTTCTTCGGCTTATTGGATTTTGTCTTCGTCGGATTCATCTTATAAGATTCATCTATATGGATATTACTGGTTTACTCTTATACAACATTACCCGAGGCATTTCGGGTCAGTGGATTTATCATCGAGGATTATTACTGGATTTATCTTCTTTGGCGGATTCATCTTCTATGGTTATTACTGAATTATTCGGGTCAATGGATTCATCCTCTATGATATCAGCGGATTCATCTTCTATGATTATTACTTAATTATTCGGGTCAATGGATTCATCTTCTATGATATCAGCGGATTCATCTTCTATGATTATTACTGGATTCTTCGGGCCAATGGATTCATCCTCTATGATATCGATGAATTTATCTTCAATATATGTACTATATTTAAATGGCGTAATCTTCAATATGGATTCATCTCAAATACTTCATCTGGGATTCATCTTCGTATATTATTGTCTATGGCTTCATCTTAAATGGCTTCACCAAATATGACGCTGCGATTCCATCAACTTATTTCGACGTCACGCCTAACGCTCGGGGGCTCGACAACGATTTCGCCTCGGGTCACGACTGCGACATAACAATCATGACATCACCTCAGCAACGCTCGGGGGCTCGGCTATTTCTTCATCAACAATTTCGTGGCAACCACTTTTGCTATTTGGTGGTTTCTACTTTGGTAGATTTCTTATCTACACTCGAAGACTTCATCATGCATCGACTTCGTCGTGTCCAAAAAGCTAAGTGTTCTTTTATTTTGCACAAAGTTGATTATCGTTTACTTTCGTCGCACCCGACAGTTGGGGGCTGCGCGGCATATATTCACTTTACATATCATCGAATCTGAGCATCTGACACCGCATGCGAAAAAGAGAGTTAAGGGAAAGATAGAAAAAGTTTGTTTATTTGTGCAGGAGAAAGAAAAATTCAAAGTATATAAGAGAGAACCCGACGAAATTGTCTACAGGGAGAACTCGACGAAATTGTCTTCAAGAAAGAATAGGACCCGAAGAATTATCTTCAAGGAGGTCCCGAAGAATTATCTTCAAGGAGGTCCCGGAGAATTATCTTCAAAGAGGTCCCGAAGAATTATCTTCAAGGAGGTCCCGAAGAATTATCTTCAAGGAGGTCCCGAAAAATTATCTTCAAGGAGGTCCCGAAGAATTATCTTCAAGGAGGTCCCGAAGAATTATCTTCAAGGAGGTCCCGAAGAATTATCCTCAAGGAGGTCTCAAAGAATTATCTTCAAAGAGGACCCGAACAATTATCCTCAAAGAGGACCCGAAGAAATTTTCCTGAAGGAGGAACTCGACGAAATTTTCATCAAGGAGGAACCCCCAAAAAAAAAGGTGGACAAATCTTCGGGTTCATTGACTCGTCATATTGTTCCGAGCAAGAGCATCGGTGATGTACCCGACAATATAGAATAACCAATATATTCGGCTGTCTCATCAAGCCCGAGAGAAATATAGAAGAACCCGCAAAATGGGTCATTGCATCAGCAGAACAAGGCACTTGACAAAATATTCTCAGAGCGCCAAAGTCGCGAATAATTTATGAATGCCGCAAAACTCTGCGAAGGTAAGACCCCGGGTCCGTCCTGAGCGGCGTGGCACCGTCTCTGACATCGGTTTGCTACTTTTTTCCGTATCAACAGATACGAAGAAAAATCCTAACGGACGTGTTAGGTACCCGATAAAACATGACTGGGACTCGATAGATGGTAAGACCTTAAGCGGCACATGTCGAGTTAACACCAGTATCCCGAGATCATGTCCAGGGACGTGATCTTGAAGTAGGTTCTTGCGGGATTGCCACAAGAGCAGTTAACTGGTACCTGATCCGTCAGATGAACCAGCCCCATTTACCATTATCCCTGAACAATATAGATAGCAACGGCCTGGAGTCAATAAAACGAGGGGCTGCGCCCAGAAATATAGTCAAGTTCTTTATCGAGTAGTACAACTTGAGTCTATGCCCAGGTGCAAGCACCTGCCCATAGGCTCGGGGGCTACTCTTATCGAGATTATTGTTCACCCTCCCGATAAGATACAAGAAAGAGGAAAAATTGTGTTATCGATTAAAAGCAAGTTGAGCCTACACCCAAGTGCAAACACTTGGTTGTAGCCTCGGGGGCTACTCCCATCGGGAGTGCTGGCCGCGCACCCGATAGAAAAATAACTTCGACGGCATCTATGACAATCAAGGTTTGTAGACTCAACTCGATTCTACGACTCGAGTGGAGCCTACTCCCATCGGGAGCACATGGATCTCATCAAGTCCTCCAGAAATATAGTTAAGTTCTTCATCGAGTAGTACAACTTGAGTCTATGCCTAAGTGCAAGCACTTACCCATAGACTCGGGGGCTACTCCCATCGGAAGCGCTGTCGCGCACCCGATAGAAAAATAATTTCAAGAATCATCGACATCATCTACGCTACACATGATCTAAGACATGGACCTCGCCTTGTATTTTCTTCGACTTCGGAGATGATTATGCTTGGAGTCTCTACGCAAGTCTTCGACTTCCCTAGACACTCGGGGGCTACTGACATGGGTATACCCTTCGGGTACCCATTATTGGTATACCTGGATCGGCTCGGCCCAATATGGAGAAGGCCCAACAAGGCAACCCAAAGAAGTAGTCGACTAGGACTCTTGTAAAACCCTAGGCTGGTTGCATGTATAAAGCTAGCTAGGGCACCCGAAATAGAGAGGCCAACAGAGAGGACAATAGATAGACAACATAGCTTCGCCTACGGCGGCACCCTGTAAACACATCTATGATCATATACTGGATTGCTAGCAGCACGTAGGGATCCTCCACCGAGGGGACCCGAAGCTGGGTACGTCGTGTGCCTAATCTCGCTCCCGGAATCTCCATCGTCGCTCTCTCCCGAAACCCAAGTCTACAATACGTAGGCATTGCCGAGGTGTTCCCTCGTCAGTGGCATAGCTTGGACAGCAAGTCATGTAGATATTTTCATCCTATGTGGCATAGAGATTATCCTCTCATATGATTTATTTTTGGATAGCCAAGTGGCCTTTGCTACTAAATATCTTGTGGATGGTTTTATTATTGTGGATGAGTCACTATATCATATTTTATTGGATCTATATTATAATATTGGTCAAAAGGTCAAGGTTCAAGGTTATTCCTTAATTTTGGATAGTTGTGTTTGATTTCACCAAGGCATAATCATATGAGTTTCAAAATACCCATAGTTGGTTTTATTTAAATAGTTTGAACTAGAATTTGTAATGTAAATGGATTCAGTTTTATGATATTCCATATATTTAATAAGTTATGATTTAAATAAGAATGTGTGACCTTTATGCACTTTAGACCCTTTGATTTACCTTATTTATTAATAAGTTTAGAAGTGAATTAATTACACACAAAGGTAGTTGCTAACTTGTATGTGTTAATAAGTTAGTGTTTGATTTTTAAAGAATGTGTTGTTGTAAGGAATGTCATGTTGAGATCCTTTATAAGATCTTATAGTTGACCCTTACTTAAGGTGGTGTTTGTTATAAAACTAATTCCATTTGATCTAGCCCATAGATCAAATCATCTCTACCCAAAACAAGGTTTTAGCAAAGATCACAGTGAAGTTTATAGTGCTTGACTTGATGATCTACTTCAGTTCCAGCAAGTCAAGTGAAACATCAGTTACTGTGGTAAGTTTTATTTGAAAGTGCGAAAATTCCCCGGATTTTCTATGCATGAATGCAATGCACACTTTGGTGTTCTCTCATTTTATAGCCTCTAAACCTGGGATATTACAGCCATATTGCAAGCATTATAAGACTCTACACTGTCTCCTTGTTGTTCAAACACCTTTACCAGAAAATATCTAGACCATAGAGAGACCAATCACGCAATCCAAATTTCAACAAGCTCTACAGTAGTTCTCCACTAATAGGTTTAAACTACATGATGCAAAAGCTTAAACATGATCTATGAGATCTCAAAACAATTGCCAAGTATCAAATTATTCAAGACCATATACCATTTACCACATGAAGCATTTTCTGTTTCCAACCAAATAGCAATGAATGAAGCGGTTTTCAACTCCGCCATGAACATTAAAAATAGAACTAAGAACACCAGTGTTCATATGAAAAAGCGGAGCGTGTCTTTCTCCAATACAAGGAATGCTAGGATCCGATTTTATTCAAACAAAAACAAAAACAAAAACAAACAGACGCTCCAAGTAAAGCACATAAGATGTGACGGAATAAAAATATAGTTTCACTAGAGGTGACCTGATAAGTTGTCGATGAAGAAGGGGATGCCTTGGGCATCCCCAAGCTTAGATGCTTGGGTCTTCTTTAAATATGCAGGGAACCTCGGGGGCATCCCCAAGCTTAGACTTTTCACTCTTTTTGATCATAGTATATCATCCTCCTCTCTTGACCCTTGAAAACTTCCTCCACACCAAACTCGAAACAAACTCATTAGAGGGTTAGTGCATAATCAAAAATTCACATGTTCAGAGGAGACACAATCATTCTTAACACTTCTGGACATTACCCAAAGCTACTGAAAGTTAATGGAACAAAGAAATCCACTCAACACAGTAAAAGAGGCAATGTGAAATAAAAGGCAGAATTTGTCAAAACAGAACAGTCCGTAAAGAAGAATTTTTTAGAGGCACTTAACAGGCTCAGATGAAAAAGCTCAAAACTAATGAAAGTTGCGTACATATCTGAGGATCACGCATGAATGTTTACAGATTTTTTTGATTCTTCTACAGAGAGATCTACTCAAATTCGTGACAGGTAGAAATCTGTTTCTGCGCAGAAATCCAAATCTAGTATCAACTTTACTATTAGAGACTTTACTTGGCACAACAATATGATACGGAGAGGTTGCTACAGTAGTACCAACTTCCAAGACACAACAAAACAGTAATAAAAACATACATGGGTTATCTCCCAAGAAGTGCTTTTCTTTAACGCCTTTCAGCTAGGCGCAGAAAGTGCAAATCAAGTATTATCAAGAGATGAAGCATCAACATCATAATTTGTTCTAATAATAGAATCAAAAGGTAACTTCATTCTCTTTCTAGGGAAGTGTTCCATAGCTTTCTTGAGCGGGAATTGATATTTAATATTTCCTTCCTTCATATCAATAATAGCACCAACAGTTCGAAGAAAGGGTCTTCCCAAAATAATGGGTCAAGATGCATTGCATTCAATATCCAAGACAACAAAATCAACGGGGACAAGGTTATTATTAACCGTAATCTGAACATTATTAATCCTCCCTAAAGGTTTTGTTATAGAATTATCAGCTAGATTAACATCCAAATAACAATTTTTCAATGGTGGCAAGTCAAGCATATCATACAGTTTCTTAGGCATAACAAAAATACTTGCACCAAGATCACATAAAGCATTACAATCAAAATCATTGACCCTCATTTTAATGATGGGCTCCCAACCATCTTCCAACTTCCTAGGAATAGAAGTTTCAAGTTTTAATTTCTCTTCTCTAGCTTTAATGAGAGCATTTGTAATATGTTTTGTAAAGGCCAAATTTATAGCACTAGCATTAGGACTTCTAGCAAGTTTTTGCAAGAACTTAATAACCTCAGAGATATGACAACTATCAAAATCTAAACCATTATGATCCACAGCATTCTGAAAAATTTCAGCACTTTTATCACAAACAGTTTCAGCAGTTTCAGGCAATTTTGCACGCTTTGTACTAGGAGTAGAAACATTGCCAAAACCAATTGTTTTACCATTGATAGTAGGAGGTTTAGCAACATGTGAAGTATCAACATTACTAGTGGTGGTAATAGTCCAAACTTTAGCTACACTATCCTCTTTAGCTAGTTTTTCTTCTCTTTCCCACCTAGCATGCAATTAGCCATCAATCTAATATTTTCATTAATTCGAACTTGTATGGCGTTTGCTGTAGCAAATGACTTAATATCTTTATCTTCATTAGGCATAACGTTCGATTTTAAAAGATCAACATCAGCAGCAAGACTATCAACTTTAGAAGCAAGAATATCAATTTTACCAAGCTTTTCTTCAACAGATTTGTTAAAAGCAGTTTGTGTACTAATGAATTCTTTAAGCATGACTTCAAGACCAGAGGGTACATTCCTACTATTGTTGTAAGAATTACCATAACCATTACCATTATTAGAAGGATATGGCCTATAGTTGTTACCAGAATTATTCCTATAAACATTGTTGTTGAAATTATTATTTTTAATGAAGTTCACATCAACATGTTCTTCTTGGGCAACCAATGAAGCTAAAGGAACATTATTAGGATCAACATTCGATCTACCATTAACAAGCATGGACATAATAACATCAATCTTATCACTCAAAGAAGAGGTTTCTTCGACAGAATTTACCTTCTTACCTTGAGGAGTCCTTTCAGTGTGCCATTCAGAGTAGTTGATCATCATATTATCAAGAAGCTTTGTTGCCGCCCCCAAGGTGATGGACATAAAAGTACCTCCAGCAGCTGAATCCAATAGGTTCCTCGAAGAAAAATTCAATCCTGCGTAAAAGGTTTGGATGATCATCCAAGTAGTTAGTCCATGGGTTGGGAAATTCTTTACCAAATATTTCATTCTTTCCCATGCTTGGGCAACATGTTCATTATCCAATTGCTTAAAATTCATAATACTACTTCTCAAAGATATAATTTTAGCGGGAGGATAATATCTACCAATGAAAGAATCTTTACATTAGTCCATGAATCAATACTATTCTTAGGCAAAGATAGCAACCAATCTTTAGCTCTTCCTCTTAAGGAGAAAGGAAACAATTTCAGTTTTATAATATCTCCATCTACATCCTTATACTTTTGCATTTCACAAAGTTCAACAAAATTATTAAGATGGGCAGCAGCATCATCAGAACTAACACCAGAAAATTGCTCTCTCATAACAAGATTTATTAAAGCAGGTTTAATTTCATAAAATTCTGCTGTAGTAGCAGGTGGAGCAATAGGAGTGCATATAAAATCATTATTATTGGTGCTAGTGAAATCACACAACTTAGTGTTCTCAGGAGTATTCATTTTAACAGTAAAGCAAATTAAGTAAAGTAAACTAAAGTAAGTAAAGTAAAACAAGTAACTAATTTTTTTGTGTTTTTTATATAAGAAGCAAACAAAGCAGAAAATAAAGTAAAGTAAAGCAAGTAACTAATATTTTTTTGTGTTTTTAATATAAAGAAAGCAAACAAAACAGAAAGTAAAATAAAGTAAATGCAAGATGATGCGCGTGAGACACACGTCCGTTGGGAACCCCAAGAGGAAGGTGTGATGTGCACATCAGTAAGTTTTCCCTCAGAAAGAAACCAAGGTTTATCGAACCAGTAGGAGCCAAGAAGCACGTTGAAGGTTGTTGGTGGCGGAGTGTAGTGCGGTGCAACACCAGGGATTCCGGCGCCAGCGTGGAACCTGCACAACACAATCACAGTACTTTGCCCCAACGTAATAGTGAGGTTGTCAATCTCACCGGCTTGCTGTAAACAAAGGATTAGATGTATAGTGTGGATGATGATGTTTGTTTGTGAAGAACAGTAAAGAACAATTGCAGTAGATTGTATTTCAGATGTAAAGAATAGGACCGGGGTCCACAGTTCACTAGTGGTGTCTCTCCCATAAGATAAACAAATGTTGGGTGAACAAATTACAGTTGGGCAATTGACAAATAAAGAAGGCATAACCATGCACATACATATATCATGATGAGTACTATGAGATTCAATCAGGGCATTACGACAAAGTACATAGACCGCTATCCAGCATGCATCTATGCCTAAAAAGTCCACTTTCAGGTTATCATCCGAACCCCTTCCGGTATTAAGTTGCAAGCAACAGACAATTGCATTAAGTATGGTGCGTAATGTAATCAACACAAATATCCTTAGACAAAGCATCGATGTTTTATCCCTAGTGGCAACAGCACATCCACAACCTTAGAACTTTCTGTCACTGTCCCAGATTTAATGGAGGAATGAACCCACTATCGAGCATAAATACTCCCTCTTGGAGTCACAAGTATCCACTTGGCCAGAGCCTCTACTAGCAACGGACAGCATGCAAGAACATAAATAACATATATGATAGATTGATAATCAACTAGACATAGTATTCAATATTCATCGGATCCCAACAAACACAACATGTAGCATTAGAAATAGATGATCTTGATCATGATAGGCAGCTCACAAGATCTAACATGATATCACAATGAGGAGAAGACAACCATCTAGCTACTGCTATGGACCCATAGTCCAGGGGTGAACTACTCACACATCGATCCGGAGGTGATCATGGCGATGAAGAGACCTCCGGGAGATGATTCCCCTCTCCGGCAGGGTGCCGGAGGCGATCTCCTGAATCCCCCGAGATGGGATTGGCGGCGGCGGCGTCTCTGGAAGGTTTTCCGTATCGTGACTCTCGGTACTGGGGGTTTCGCGACGAAGACTATATGTAGGCGAAAGGGTAGGTCAGGGGGCGTGTCGTCGCCCCGTGGCCCCACTTCGTTTCCTCTTCGAAATTCTGGAAGCTTCGTGGAAAAATAGGACCCTGGGCATTGATTTCGTCCAATTCCGAGAATATTTCTTTACTAGGATTTCTGAAACCAAAAACAGCAGAAAACAGCAACTGGCTCTTCGACATCTCGTCAATAGGTTAGTGCCAGAAAATGCATAATAATGACATAAAGTGTGTATAAAACATGTGAGTATCATCATAAAAGTAGCATGGAACATAAGAAATTATAGATACGTTTGGGACGTATCAAGCATCCCCAAGCTTAGTTCCTACTCGCCCTCGAGTAGGTAAACGATAACAAAGATAATTTCTGAAGTGACATGCTATCATAATCTTGATCATACTATTGTAAGCATATGAGATGAATGCAGCGATTCGAAGCAATGATGAAGATAATGAGTAAACAAATGAATCATATAGCAAAGACTTTTCATGAATAATACTTTCAAGACAAGCATCAATAAGACTTGCATAAGAGTTACTCATAAAGCAATAAATTCAAAGTAAAGGCATTGAAGCAACACAAAGAAAGATATAAGTTTCAGCGGTTGCTTTCAACTTCAACATATTTATCTCATGGATAATTGTCAACACAAAGTAATATAACAGGTGCAATAGGTAAACATGTAAGAATCAATGCATACAGTTGATACAAGTGTTTGCTTCTGGGATAGAAAGAATAGGTAAACTGACTCAACAATAAAGTAGAAGAATGGCCCTTCGCAGAGGGAAGCATGGATTACTATATTTGTGCTAGAGCTTTTCATTTTGAAAACAAGAACAATTTTGTCAACGGTAGTAATAAAGCATATGTGTTATGTATAAGATATCCTATAAGTTGCAAGCTCATGCATAGTATACTAGTAGTGCTCGCACCTTGTCCTAATTAGCTTGGATTAACATGGATTATCATTGCATAGCATATGTTTCAACCAAGTGTCACAAAGGGGTACCTCTATGCCGCCTGTACAAGGGTCTAAGGAGAAGGTTCGCATTGGATTTCTCGCTTTTGATCATTCTCAACTTAGACACCCATACCAGGACAACATAGACAACAGATAATGGACTCCTCTTTTAATGCTTAAGCATTCAACAACAGGTAATATTCTCATAAGAGATTGAGGTTTTGTGTCCAAACTGAAACTTCCACCATGATTCATGGCTTTAGTTAGCGGCCCAATGTTCTTCTCTAACAGTATGCATACTCAAACCATTTGATCATGGAAATCGCCCATACTTCAGACAAGACGAACATGCATAGCAACTCACATGATATTCAACAAAGGTAAAAGTTGATGGCGTCCCCAGAAACATGGTTACCGCTCAACAAGCAACTTATTAAGAAATAAGACACATAAGTACATATTCTTCACCACAATAGATTTTAAGGCTATTTGTCCATGAGCTATATATTGTAAAGGCAAAGAATAGAAATTTAAAGGTAGCACTCAAGTAATGTACTTTGGAATGGCGGAGAAATACCATGTGGTAGGTAGGTATGGTGGACACAAATGGCATAGTTTTTGGCTCAACGATTTGGATGCACGAGAAGAATTCCTCTCAATACAAGGCTAGGCTAGCAAGGTTGTTTGAAGCAAACTCAAGTATAAAAGGTGCAGCAAAGTTCACATATGAACATATTGTAACTATTATAAGACTTTACATTGTCTCCTTGTTGTTCAAACACCTTAACTAGAAAATATCTAGACTCTAGAGATCAATCAAGCAAACCAAATTTTACAAGCTCTATGTAGTTCTTCATTAATGAGTACAAGATACATGATGCAAGAGCTTAAACATGATCTATATGAGCACAACAATTGCCAAGTATCACATTATTCAAGACATTATAACATTTACCACATGCGGCATTTTCCGTTTCCAACCATATAGCAATGAATGAAATAGTCCAACTTTCGCAATGAACATTAGAAATAAAGCTAAGAACATATGTGTTCATACGAAACAGCAGAGCGTGTCTCTCTCCCAAACAAAGAATGCTAGGATCCGATCTTATTCAAACAAAATGAAAACAAAAACAAACAGACGCTCCAAGTAAAGCACATAAGATGTGACGGAATAAAAATATAGTTTCACTAGAGGTGACCTGATAAGTTGTCGATGAAGAAGGGATGCCTTGGGCATCCCCAAGCTTAGACGCTTGGGTCTTCTTAAAATATGCAGGGATGAACCACGGGGGCATCCCCAAGCTTAAACTCTTCACTCTTCTTGATCATATTGTATCATCCTCCTCTCTTGACCCTTGAAAACTTCCTCCACACCAAACTTAAAACGAACTCATTAGAGGGTCAGTGCATAATTCATATATTCAGAGGTGACATAATCATTCTTAACACTTCTGGACATTGCACAAAGCTACTGAAAGTTAATGGAACAAAGAAATCCATCAAACATAGCAAAACAGGCAATGCGAAATAAAAGGCAGAATCTGTCAAAACAGAACAGTCTGTAAAGACGAATTTTTTTGAGGCACCAGACTTGCTCAGATGAAAATTCCCAAATTATATGAAAGTTGCGTACATATCTGAGGATCACGCACGTAAATTGGCATATTTTTCTGAGTTACCTACAGAGAACCATGCCCAAATTCGTGACAGCAAGAAATCTGTTTCTGCGCAGTAATCCAAATCTAGTATTGACTTTACTATCAAAGACTTTACTTGGCACAACAATGCAATAAAATAAAGATAAGGAGAGGTTGCTACAGTAGTAACAACTTCCAAGACTCAAATATAAAACAAAGTGCAGAAGTAAAATAATGGGTTGTCTCCCATAAGCGTTTTTCTTTAACGCCTTTCAGCTAGGCGCAGAAAGTGTGTATCAAGTATTATCAAGAGAAGAAGCATTGACATCAAAAAATTCTCACAAACAAAACTTGTTGTAGAGGGTACCTTAGATGCTCCATTATCTAAATTTCCCATAGTGGTACTAAGGATTTTATCAATTTTAGGCTTATAATAATTCTTTGGCTTAGGCACCTTAGAAACATACATGAATTTTTGCTCCTTTCCCACATAAGCTTTCTCCTTAAATTTAAGAGAAGAAAAAGTTGAACCCAATGTTCCCATAGCTTCTTCAAGTTTACCAATTCTATGGGTTTGATTATCATGGATAGCACAAGTTTCTAAAGTGGCAATTCTTTCATTAATTCCTCCTAGGGATTTATCAAGTTTGTCAGTATTATCAAGTAATACCCCCAATTTAGTCTCAACACTTGGAAGATTTTTCTCTATGGCTTCCAACTTTTTCATGACATCCTCAAGAGATATTTCAATTTTAGTTTCATTAACAGGTGGTATTCCAACTAGACTCTCAATGATGCAACTAGCTTCTAAAGCAGGAGTACCTAGGAAATTACCCCCCCGAAAGAGTATCAAGAACATACCTATTCCAGCTAGATATACCAACATAAAAGTTCCTAAGTAGGATAATAGTGGAGTGTTTCTTAGTGCACCTATGATGGGCATCACTAATTCTATACCAAGCATCTTTAAAACTTTCTCCACCTTGTTGCTTAAAAGAACAAACTTCAACTTTAGGATTACTCATTTTTAGCAGTAGTAAATAAAGCAAACTAAATAAAGTAAATGCAAGTAACTAAATTTTTTGTGTTTTTGATATGGAGAACAAGACAGTAAATAAAGTAAAACTAGGAACTAATTTTTTGTGTTTTGTTTTAGTGCAGCAAACAAAGTAGAAAATAATATAAAGCAAGACAAAAACAAAGGAAAGAGATTGGAAGTAGAAGACTCCCCTTGCAGCGTGTCTTGATCTCCCCGGCAACGGCGCCAGAAAACAGTCTTGATGCGCGTGAGACACATGTCCGTTGGGAACCCCAATAGGAAGGTGTGATGTGCACAGCAGTAAGTTTTCCCTCAGAAAGAAACCAAGGTTTATCGAACCAGTAGGAGCCAAGAAGCACGTTGAAGGTTGTTGGTGGCAGAGTGTAGTGCGGTGCAACACCAGGGATTCCGGCGCCAACGTGGAACCTGCACAACACAATCACAGTACTTTGCCCCAACGTAACAGTGAGGTTGTCAATCTCACCGGCTTGCTGTAAACAAAGGATTAGATGTATAGTGTGGATGATGATGTTTGTTTGCGAAGAACAGTAAAGAACAATTGCAGTAGATTGTATTTCAGATGTAAAGAATAGGACCGGGGTCCACAGTTCACTAGTGGTGTCTCTCCCATAAGATAAACAAATGTTGGGTGAACAAATTACAGTTGGGCAATTGACAAATAAAGAAGGCATAACCATGCACATACATATATCATGATGAGTACTATGAGATTCAATCAGGGCATTACGACAAAGTACATAGACCGCTATCCAGCATGCATCTATGCCTAAAAAGTCCACTTTCAGGTTATCATCCGAACCCCTTCCGGTATTAAGTTGCAAGCAACAGACAATTGCATTAAGTATGGTGCGTAATGTAATCAACACAAATATCCTTAGACAAAGCATCGATGTTTTATCCCTAGTGGCAACAGCACATCCACAACCTTAGAACTTTCATCCTTGTCCTGCATTTAATGGAGGCATGAACCCACTATCGAGCATAAATACTCCCTCTTGGAGTCACAAGTATCAACTTGGCCAGAGCCTCTACTAGCAACGGAGGGCATGCAAGAACATAAATAACATATATGATAGATTGATAATCAACTTGACATAGTATTCAATATTCATCGGATCCCAACAAATACAACATGTAGCATTACAAATAGATGATCTTGATCATGATAGGCAGCTCACAAGATCTAACATGATAGCACAATGAGGAGAAGACAACCATCTAGCTACTGCTATGGACCCATAGTCCAGGGGTGAACTACTCACACATCGATCCGGAGGCGATCATGGCGATGAAGAGACCTCCGGGAGATGATTCCCCTCTCCGGCAGGGTGCCGGAGGCGATCTCCTGAATCCCCCGAGATGGGATTGGCGGCGGCGGTGTCTCTCGAAGGTTTTCCGTATCGTGACTCTCGGTACTGGGGGTTTCGCGACGAAGACTATATGTAGGCGAAAGGGTAGGTCAGGGGGCGTCACGAGGGGCCCACACAACAGGGCCGTGCGGCCAGGGCCCAGGCCGCGCCGCCCTGGCGTGTCGTCGCCCCGTGGCCCCACTTCGTTTCCTCTTCGGACTTCTGGAAGCTTCGTGGAAAAATAGGACCCTGGGCGTTGATTTCGTCCAATTCCGAGAATATTTCCTTACTAGGATTTCTTAAACCAAAAACAGCAGAAAACAGCAACTGGCTCTTCGGCATCTCGTCAATAGGTTAGTGCCAGAAAATGCATAATAATGACATAAAGTGTGTATAAAACATGTGAGTATCATCATAAAAGTAGCATGGAACATAAGAAATTATAGATACGTTTGGGACGTATCACAAGACAATAACAAAGTAAAGAGATTGGATGTGAGAAACTCCCCTTGCAGCGTGTCTTGATCTCCCCGGCAACGGCGCCAGAAAAATTGCTTGATGGCGCGTGAAGCACACGTCCGTTGGGAACCCCAAGAGGAAGGTGTGATGCGTACAACAGCAAGTTTTCCCTCAGTAAGAAACCAAGGTTATCGAACCAGTAGGAGATGAAGGCCACGTGAAGGTTGTTGGTGGAGGAGTGTAGTGCGGAGCAACACCAGGGATTCCGGCGCCAACGTGGAACCTGCACAACACAATCAAAATACTTTGCCCCAACTTAACAGTGAGGTTGTTAATCTCACCGGCTTGCTGTACACAAAGGATTAAACGTATGGTGTGGAGAATGATGTTTGCTTGTGAAGAACAACAAAGAACAGAGATTGCAGTTGATTGTATTTCAGATGTAAAAGAATGGACCGGGGTCCACAGTTCACTAGTGGTGTCTCTCCAATAAGATAAATAGCATGTTGGGTGAACAAATTACAGTTGGGCAATTGACAAATAGAGATGCACATACATATATCATGATGACTACTATGAGATTTAATTAGGGCATTACGACAAAGAACATAGACCGCTATCCAGCATGCATCTATGCCTAAAAAGTCCACATTCGGGTTAGCATCTGCACCCCTTCCAGTATTAAGTTGCAAACAACAGATAATTGCATTAAGTATGGTGCGTAATGTAATCAACACAAATATCCTTAGACAAAGCATCGATGTTTTATCCCTAGTGGCAACAACACATCCACAACCTTAGAACTTTCTCATCCTTTGTCCCAGATTTAATGGAGGCATGAACCCACTATCGAGCATAAATACTCCCTCTTGGAGTCACAAGTATCAACTTGGCCAGAGCCTCTACTAGCAACGGAGAGCATGCAAGAACATAAACAACACATATATGATAGATTGATAATCAACTTGACAGAGTATTCAATATTCATCGGATCCCAACAAACGCAACATGTAGCATTACAAATAGATGATCTTGATCATGATAGGCAGCTCACAAGATCTATACATGATAGCACAAGAGGAGAAGACAATCATCTAGCTACTGCTATGGACCCATAGTCCAAGGATGAACTACTCACGCATCAGTCCGGAGGCGGGCATGGTGATGTAGAGCCCTCCGGTGATGATTCCCCTCTCCGGCAGGGTGCCGGAGGCGATCTCCTGAATCCCCCGAGATGGGATTGGCGGCGGCGGCGTCACAGTATGTTTTCTCGTATCGTGGCTCTCGCTGGTAGGGTTTTCACGACGGAGAGTTTATATAGGCAGAAGGGCAGAGTCGGGAGGCTCACGAGGGGCCCACACCATAGGGCGGCGCGCCCCCCTCCTTGGCCGCGCCGCCAGGTGGTGTGGGGCCACCTCGGCTCTTCTTCGTTTCCTCTTCGGACTTCTAGAAGGCTCCGTGGAAAATAAGACCGTGGGCTTTTGTTTCGTCCAATTCCGAGAATATTTCCTGTGTAGGATTTCTGAAACCAAAAACAGTAGAAAACAGGAACTGCCACTTCGGCATCTTGTTAATAGGTTAGTGCCGGAAAATGCATCAAAATGATATAAAGTGTATGTAAAACATGTGAGTATTGTCGTAAAACTAGCATGGAACATAAGAAATTATAGATACGTTTGAGACGTATCAATGTGCTTCTGACGCATCGGTCCTGCCACACCTCGCCTCACTTTTCTCTATGTCCGGCATCCCCCGGGCGTCCCCTGTGTAGCGGGGACGGGCTCGGGGCGCCGGACACCGTATTGGGCCATGCCGGACAAAAAGAGGCTTTGGGGCATGCGGCTGGAGATGCTCTGAGACCTCGGTAAGAGATCTTGTTGTTCCAAATCTCAAGTGTGTGTATCGATCCATCGGATTTAGTTTTCTGGTTGCAGATAAGACACACTTACTTGTACGGCCACGCCGACGGGACCTGGGAGGTGACGCGGCAAGACCAGGAGGCGTCGCCATGCCGGAACCAGCGGCGGGCCTCAACTTCTTGCGGGGTCACATGACCCGCTTCGACTGGCTCTCTCGCGTCGCGGTTCGCATTGACGCCTGGCTCGCCGGCCTCATGATACGTCTCAAAGGTATCTATAATTTTTGATGCTCCATGCTTGTTTTACACCAATTCTACTATGATTTATATACACTTCGTTACACTTTTATACATTTTCCAGCACTAACCTATTGACAAGATACCACAGTGTTAGTTCCATGTTTTCTGCTATTTTTGATTTTAGAAAAGTTGTATAGGAAATATTCTCGGAATTGGACGAAACAAAAGTCGAAGTCAATATTTCTCCATAACGAAGATAGAGACCGAAAGGGGGACGAAGAGGCGCCACAGGGCGGCCAGGCCACCCCATGGTGCAACCAATGGTGGGCCCGCATCTAGGGGTGGTGTCCCCCTAGGCGGCCACCGAACTCGCCCTTCCGCCTATTTATTGACGATCTCGGGAAAAACCTAAACACCCGAGTCTCCATCCACAAAAAGTTTCGTCGCGGTCGCCATCGCAGAACCCATCTCGGGAGGATTATGATGCTCTTCCCGGCACCCTACCGGAGGGGGAAATCATCGCTGGAGGCCTCTACATCGCCATGCCCGCATCTCTGGACTATGGGTCCATAGCAGTAGCTAGATGATTGTCTTTTCCCCTTTATGCCTCATGTTTAGATCTTGTGAGCTGCCTATCATGATCAAGATCACCTTGATGTAATGCTACATTTGTGTTTGCTGGGATCCAATGAATATTGAATACTATGGTTAAGATTAATTATGATATGTTGTATATGTTATTTGTGATCTTGCATACTCTCCGTTGCTAGTAGAAGCTTTGGCCAAGTATGTGTTTGTGACTCCAAGAGGGAGTATTTATCCTCGATAGTGGGTTCATGCCTCTAGTAATCTGGGAGAGTTACAATAACTCCTAAGGTTGTAGATCTGATGTTGCTACTAGGGAGAAAACAAAAATGTTTTATCCAAGGATAATTATATTGTTTACTTTACACAGTTTACTTAATGCGGTAATATGTTGCTTGGAACTTAATACCCAAAGTTCTTCGGATGATAGCCTCAGGGTGGATTATTATTCATAGATGCAGTTGGATTACGGTCTATGAATCATGTTGTAATGCCTAAATGAATCTCATAGTAATCATCTTATCATGTATGCTCTTTATTCTGTCAATTGTCCAGCTGTAATTTGTTTACCCAACATCTTATCTATCTTTATGTAGAGACACCTCTACTGAACTGTGGACCCCGATCCTTTCTTTTACACTGATAAAACCATCCACTGCAGACACCTGTTCTAACTGCAAGCATTGTTCTCTTTATTTCACTTCAAACAAACATCTCTGTTGGGGGGATGACCCCCGGTATGCCAAAGGCATGCCAAACCGGATGGTTTGGGCCATCAAGATACCGGTTTAATGTTTATACCGGAGCGCAAGATAAGCGTTTGGCTAAGCGGGGCTAAGCCGGTATCCTCAGGAGAGGTATACCGGAACCGGATAGAAAAGATACCGGGCCACCGGAAAGAAGAGCATGTCGGCAGGACTGGTCAAAGATCCTCTCCGGAGCTAGAAGACAAAGATGAGCTAAGCAAAGTAGCTTTAAACGAAGGGCTGACGATAAAGAGAAGGATGACGATGAAAGAAGCCGGAGGACGTCAGCATCCCTGATTAAAGGAGACCCCGGTCTAAAGTAGCTTTGTAAAGTAGCTTTGTAAAGTAGTTTGTCTAGTCAAAGATACCATTAGGGTTTCTTGCCCTGTAAGCCACCCTCTCCCCTATATAAGGAGAGGGGGCAGCCCTCCTCACGAAAACGGACGCACGGAACACAGAGGGAGAGATTCTGTAAACACAAACCTGTAACCTGTGAGAATCAATGAAGAAAGTGATCTAGAGCGAGTTCTTCCTTGTGTCTTTCTTCTTCAACCTCTAGCCTCGGCTAAGTTCTTGAGGAAACCATCTGGAAGTTCTTCCCATCTGATCACAAACCCTCCCCCGAATCCTCTAGCGTCCATTCGGCCCCAACTTAAGCCATCCTATGGCATCTGTCTGTTCACCACGACGACAGTTGGCGCCCACTGTGGGGCATGAAGTGGCGCTTGCAGGAGTTCACATTCAGGCGGGCATCCTTGAGGTCGCCGGCGAACGTACGGTGTCCGCGCTCGTGCAGCGCATCTACGACATGGACTTCATCAACGACAACGCGGGCTGCTTCGCCAACGGTGGCGTCTTCCCCAAGAACGGCCGCACCATCGAGTTCGGCAGCCACCGCGTCTACTTCGGCACCGTCCCTGTGCGCCAGCGCCTCTCGCCGGTGCTGGTGGCACCGGACCCACCAAGGTGGCTCTGTGCTGGCCGCGCCGCCGGCAGCGTCGAGGTAATGATGACCGGTGTGGTTGGTGCAGGCAAAGAAGTTGTGGATGAAGGTGCTGGTCGTGCGGTTTCGACCCGTGCGGCCAAGCCACCGCTGGAGCGCGACGCTGGCACTGCGGGAGCATCTTCCGCACCACCGGCAACACCACTCCAAGCGGCAATGAACGTGCTGGCAACGCCCATCGCGCAGAACATCGACCCGGCAGCGGCTCAGGCGGAGCTGGAGGCACAGCTCCAGAAGCTGCTCGCGAACGGCGCCGACATCGTCCGGGCGCAGCGCGAGCTGAACCTAACCCTACGTGAGTACAACGCTGCCCATGGCTTTGCTTCTGTTAGCGCTCATGCTGCTAGGATACCGGAGAACCGGCTAAAAGCTCGCAACCTAGATCAGGTTTTGCGCAAGGAAGTTCTTGCCGGCAAAAGTGCCTCTGCATCTGTTAGCATCGTGGAAAAACCTAAGTATAGTAGCCCGGATAAAACTATAAAAGCTGCTAAAGCTGCAGTAGAGCTATGTGAATCGCTTTCCGGAGATGCTTTGGCAAAACAGCAAGAGCGTGTTAGAGAGCTGCTGGAAACTATCGAGCAGCAGAATGCTGAACAGCTGGCTAAGCTGAACAAGGCTGCGGCCTCAAAATCCGCGCGTTCAACAAAGAATGCCGGAAGCAAGTCCCATGGGCAGGCATCGTCCCCCCATCCGGACAGAAGAAGAGAAAAAGAGATGAACGCACAGCAGATGACAGTGTACGATCCGGTTCTTGCCGGAAAACAACAAGCCGGGCAACACGATGCCGGTAGAAAAAGCCAAGGGGCAGGTCGAGGCTACGCCAGAGGAGGCTATGCCGGAAACAATCATGCCGGTAGATATGAAACCGGGCAAAATTATCGAGCTGCAAGGGCAGCGTATGAGGAAATGCCACCACCAAGGTACCGGCAGGCAAGAGCCGCGGAACCGGAAAGATACGGAGAGGGAGATTCCGAAGTAGAACGAACAAGAGTCTACCGGAACCCCTTGGGGGAACGCCTGGGGGAAAGATGTTTGCTAGACCAGGATGCGAGGCACAGGCTGGACAGGGTGCATCTTTCCGAAATGATCGAATCTGAGGGTCCCCCTGGCCCGAAATGTTTTGGCCCACGGATCATGGGAGAAGAGCCACCGGTACGCAATTTCCAGCTGCCCCGGGACACAAAAACGTATGATGGCACGACCAAGCCGGAAGATTGGCTGGCGGACTATGTCACAACTGTTTATGTAGCTGGTGGTGGAGTAAACCGGCGTTGGGCGGTGAGAATCGTACCGTCCTACCTGGTAGGCCCTGCACGGATTTGGCTTAACAACTTGCCGGCAGGAAGCATTAACGGATGGCTGGACTTTGAGGAAGCCTTCGTGAACAACTTCAGTAGCACTTACAAGAGGCCAAACCGGCCCCAACAGCTCGCCTTATGCCAGCAACGTGCCGGTGAGACAGACAGGGATTATCTTACCCGATGGAACTCAACAAGAAACACGTGTGAAGGAGTGATTGAAGCACAAGCAATTGCTTGGTTCAGTCAAGGATGCCGGAGAGGATCACCGCTGTGGCAAAAGCTGCAGAGAAGCATGCCAGCAACCTTGGCAGAAATGATACGTGTGGCGGATAGCTATGCATTGGGAGACCCATTGCAACCAGCAGTACAAGCTGAGCCGGAGCAGTCAAACCCGCCTCAGCAGCGACAGGAACAATACCGGGACAACCGGAACAACAAGAGAAGGGAAGATTTCCCGGATCGAAGGTACACTCCGCAGCACGTTGCTGCCGTGCAAGAAAATTATGATGCCGGCGGCAGCCAAAGGCAAAAAACCGGATCGCAGCCATGGGCGGGTCCTAAAAAGCAGTGGGTCGAAAAGAAGCCCTGGGGCCAGAAAAAGAATTGGCAGGAACCCGTAAATACACCATGGAAGCAGCCATGGATCAACCTTGCCGGTGGCACACGCCGTACCCGGATCACCCGTCAAACCACCTGACGAAGGATTGTTCTTGGACCAAGTACTTGATGCAAAAGGGAGCAGTAAAGGACGCGCAAGCACAAGGGTGCTCAACAGTGTTGCCGCCATCGCAAGAAATGCTGCGTCAGCAACAACTACCACCACCGCCTCCACTCACCGGAGCAAATGCTTTACCAGTACAGCCTCAGCCAGACAGGCAACGATACCAGCAAGTTAACCGGGTGGAGCAAAACAATGATCAACCACCCCCACCGGCACCTTTAGGCCAGAATATTTACGAGGCCCCGCATCTGTGTTGTGTTGTCTTCGTCACTGAGCCGACAGACAGGCAAAGTGTGCATCGCCGCTCCATGGAGGTAAACGCCGTGATGCCGGCAGTTCCCAGATACATGCTATGGTCAGATCAGGAAATTACCTGGTCATTCAAGGATCACCCCAAAATCATGCCAAGTCCGGGTGGATACGCTCTTGTTGTGGACCCAATCATGAAAGGGCCGGAAACTCGAGTAAAATTCAGCAAGGTGCTGGTAGACAACGGCAGCGGCATAAACATCATGTACAAGCATACCATGCATACGCTGGGCATAACAGAAAACATGCTTCAGCCAACGCGTACAACGTTCCACGGAATCGTTCCGGGCTTGTCCTGCGCTCCGGTAGGAAAAGTTCGGGTGGATGTATCGTTTGGAGGACGTGACAATTGCCGGGTTGAAAATGTTGAGTTTGAGGTGGTGGACCTAGACAGTCCTTACCATGCGTTGCTGGGAAGACCAGCGTTGGCAGCTTTCATGGCTACGACTCATACAGCTTACCTCAAGATGAAGATGCCGGCACCTCGAGGACCCTTAACTGTGGTGGGGAACTATAAGGTCTCACTGGAAACAGCATCTGCTGGTGATCGCGGAGGAAAAAAGAAGAATGCAAACCGCGGTTGCGCTGGCTCAGTCCTCACAGTTAAGCTTAGCGGCAATGAGTGGAAGCTTGGGCTCACCGGCATTCAAGCTGACAAATGAAACAAAGGACATTGTGCTGGATCCGGCTTACCCAGAGCGCACCGTTCGCATCGGTGCCGGACTCGATCAAGCATAGGAAAACGCGCTCGTCAGCTTCCTCCATGAGAATCGGAATATCTTTGCCTGGTCAACTGATGACTTGGTGGGTGTTCCGAGGGAGCTGGCTGAGCACTCTTTAAATGTCCGGAAAGACGCCAAGCCGGTGCGGCAACCCTTGCGCCGGTTCGCTGAAGATAGGAGGAAGATTATTGGAGAAGAAGTGACCAAACTACTCGTTGCCGGATTCATTGTGGAGGTCACGCACACAGAGTGGCTGGCCAATCCGGTAATGGTCGAAAAGAAAAAAGATGAGAACCTGGAGGCAAAAGCTCCAAAGGTATGGCGCATGTGCATCGACTACACCAACCTAAACAAGGCTTGCCCAAGAGATCCTTTCCCTTTGCCACGGATCGATCAAGTGATTGATTCAACTGATGGGTGTGAGTTGTTGTCCTTTCTGGATGCATATTCCGGTTTCCACCAAATTCCCTTGAAAAAGGAAGATCAAATAAAAACTGCGTTCATTACCCCGCATGGGGCTTATTGCTATATCACTATGCCCTTTGGTTTGCGCAACGCTGGTGCAACGTACCAGCGCTGTATGCAAAAATGCTTGTTTGATCAAATCGGAAAGAATGTGCAAGTCTATGTAGACGACATTGTGATAAAAACTAAGGTAAAGAATACCTTAATCAGCGACATCCGGCAAACATTCGATAACTTAAGACGGTTCCGGATGAAACTTAATCCGGCAAAATGCACTTTCGGTGTCCCTGCCGGCAAGCTGCTCGGTTTCCTTGTGTCAAGCCGGGGCATTGAAGTCAATCCGGTAAAAATCCGGGCAATAGAAAGAATGACTATCCCACGAGAACTAAAAAATGTGCAAAAATTTACCGGAAGCTTGGCATCGCTAAGCCGGTTCATAAGCAGGCTATGAGAGAAAGGTTTGCCATTATACGCTCTAATGAAAAAATCCGATACGTTCGTCTGGACCCCTCAGGCAGACGCGGCGTTTAAAGAGCTAAAAACCATGCTTGCAACGGCCCCAATCCTGGCCTCACCTTTAGAAAGGGAACCCATGTTGCTTTACATAGCAGCAACGAACCGGGTGGTTAGTGTTGTAGTTGTAGTAGAATGAGAAGAGGAAGGAAAAACTGTGTAGAGGCCGGTATACTACCTGAGCGAAGTGCTCTCCTCCTCGAAGCAAAACTACTCGCACTTCCAGAAGATGACTTATGGTGTGTTCATGGCCGCCACGAAGCTCAAGCACTACTTTGAGGAGCACCCCATGAAGGTGGTGAGTGAGGCACCCATCTCCGATATCATGTGCAATAAAGACGCCAGCGGCCGGATTGCAAAATGGGCAATTCAGTTGTCACCGTATGTGCCGGTATATGAAAGAAGGGATGCCATAAAATCACAAGCTTTAGCTGATTTCTTGGTTGATTGGGCGGAAATGCAATACAAGCCCTCAAACCAGAGGGTAGAGTACTGGAAGATGCACTTTGACGGATCCAAACTCAAAGAGGGTCTAGGTGCCGGTGTGGTGCTCACCTCACCAAAGGGAGATCATCTTCGGTATGTTTTACAAGTGCATTTCAGGGCATCAAACAATGTCGCTGAGTACGAAGCTTTGATCCATGGGCTTAAGGTCGCAAAAGAAATCGGTGCACACCGGATCATTTGCTACGGAGATTCAGATCTTGTGGTACAGCAGTGTTCCGGAGATTGGGATGCAAAAGATGCCAACATGGCCTCGTACCGGTTTCACGTGCAAAAGATTGCCGGATTCTTCGAAGGGTGTGAGTTTCACCATGTGCCACGCGCAGAAAATGAAGCCGCGGATGCTTTGTCCAAGCTGGGCTCATCCAGGCAAGAAATTCCTCCCGGAATAGCTTTAGCTCACTTAAGAGTACCATCGATCAAACCGAGTCCGGAATCGGAATCAATTTTTGTACCGGAATCACATGTTGCACCAATGGATATCGACGAAGGGAACCCGGGGACTGCTCCGGTAAGCTCGGGGACTGCTGTGCCCATACCGGAAGAAGCAATGCTAGTGGATAGCATGGACGTAGACGTACCGGTGTTCCTAGTCCGGGAGGCACCATCATGGGTTAAACCTATTAAGGAATTCCTGATCAACGGCACCTTGCCGGTTGACGAAAATGAGTCTAGAAGGATCCAGAGGAGGTCCAAAGCTTACACCATCATCAATGGCGAGGTATACAAGAGAAGTGTTACCGGTGTCCTCCAAAGGTGTGTGGAACCGGAAGAGGGAAAAGAAATGCTTGAGGAAATTCACCGAGGAGAATGTGGGCATCACGCGTCATCAAGGGCGCTGGTGGCAAAAGTATTCCGGCATGGGTTCTATTGGCCAATGGCTTTGCAAAACGCGGAGGATATGGTAAGAAAATGCAACGGGTGCCAGAGGTACGCCAAGCAAAACCATACCCCAGCATCCGGTTTAAAGACAATACCGCTAACTTGGCCGTTTGCCGTTTGGTGCCTAGACATGGTTGGCCCGTTCAAAACCGCAAGGGGAAACATGACCCACATCTTGGTTATGGTGGACAAATTCACCAAGTGGCTAGAGGTGAAACCCATTGCAAAGTGTGATGGGCACACAGCGGTCAAGTTCTTAAAAGATGTTATCTTGCGGTATGGCTACCCGCATAGCATTATCACTGACAATGGCACCAATTTTGCTCAAGGTGAGTTCAAAAGATTTTGTGAAGACAACAACATCCGGTTGGATTTGTGCTCAGTAGCGCATCCACAAGGCAATGGCCAAGTTGAAAGAACAAACGCTTTGGTACTTTCTGGTATCAAACCAAGACTCATTGATGCGGTGGAAAAGTCACCGGGGTGTTGGCTCGATGAGCTACCATCGCATCTTGTGGAGTATAAGAACAACTCCAAACCGGTCTACCGGATACACTCCATTCTTCATGGTTTATGGAGCAGAAGCGGTCATACCAACCGACATTCTCCATGATTCGCCAAGGGTGCAACTCTATACCGAAGAAGAGGTAAAGGAGGCCCGAGAAGATGATGTGGACTTGCTAGAAGAAGCAAGAGAATTAGCATTGGCAAGAACAGCCATTTACCAGCAAAACCTCAGACGCTATCACAGCCGGAAGGTTAACCCGAGAGTATTCCGGGAAGGGGACCTCGTGCTACGCCTGGTGCAGCGCACTGAAGGCCGGCACAAGCTGTCCCCCCCATGGGAAGGACCCTTCATTGTGAGCAAGGCTCTCCACAATGATGCCTATTACTTAATTGATGCACAGGAATGGAAGAAAGGAAAGGCGGACAAATCCGGAGAGGAGACCAACCGACCGTGGAATGTAGCTCTGTTGCGTCCTTTCTACTCTTGAAGTTGTGGTGTAAGAAGTTCCTTTTTGTACCTTAATTGCTATGAATAAAAGATGTCGGAACCTTGAATGAATCTCGGGGACTACCCCACTAAGGTTGCATGAAACTTGTTTATTTTTTCAGTTTACCGGTTGCTTATTGAACGTTTTTTCTTTCCGGTTTAGTAGTGTGCTAAACCCTACCGGAGTCTTCGACTCTGCTGCTGTCCGCAACCCGGCTTCATGGCAAGCAAGATAAACCGGTAGGGGATAAGCACATGAACTGCGAAGAGGGAGAGCAGGAAAGAACAATCCGGAAAATTTAACTAACCCCGGTTATACCGGTTTTTTGCAAAAATTTCGAGTTATTTCTAAGTTCAAGAAAATGCTTGCTTGGTGAGAGAACTTTGCGCTCATACGCCAAAAACGCCCAGAGAAGGTAGGCAGAGCCAAAGCAAAAGAGCCAAGTGTGCATCGAATTGGATGCGGAAACAGTTTCGGAATAATTCCAGTGCAAGACAAAAATCGAAACGATAAGCAAAGTGCTAAGTAGCAAACCAACATAACTTAATAAGTTACCGATGTGCAAGACACCGGCATAAAATGTTGCACCACAAACCACAAGGACAAGTTTTATCTTACATCATACACCCCGGCATACCGGGGTCGAATTTAACAAGTTCTATTATCAAGCAAGCAGGAGCAGATGAGTTTGTTCAGGCAACGGAGGCGTCAGGTGGAGCAGCACCGGTCTCGGGGGCTTTAGGGGGAGCCGCGCTCGCCTCGGGAGCTTCCGGCGGCACATCCTCGGCATCCTCATCTTCATCTCCCTCTTCTTCTTCCTCATCGCTGAGGTAGTCCTTGACATCAGGAGGGGGAGGGATGAAGGTGCGGACCTCGGCGAACTCCGCGAGTCGGTAGGCCCGATCCTGCCGCTTCGCGGTAAGAACCGGGTCCACGTCGGTTGGAGCATCTTGGCGCACACCTTGAAGCGCATCCAGATCCAAGTCCGGATACCAGGAGCATGCGGAGCGCAGCGCCGTGTCAGCTCCGACACGAGCCACGGAGCACTGCCACTCACGAATCCGGCGCCCTGCCTCCTTGAGCCGGTGGGCGGTAAGGGTGATGTTTGCCGGCATCTCTTCTTCAGGCCACAGCACCTTGAAAAGTTGGATGGCGGCATCCGGTAGATCGCCAAGAAGCCGGTCCACTGAGCGCATGTGTTGGACTCAAGCGGAGAGGGCGACCAGATAGTCGTACCCGTCCCAGTGCGCGTCCATATTGGGAAATTTCCGCGCCACCCGATCCTCCATCACCTTTTTCACGGCGTGTGCCTGGGAGTCCGGGAAGTGTTCTACAGGAAGAAGGGAAAAGCATAAGCACAAGATACCGGAAAGCAGTATGCCGGAAGGAAAAGGAACACGGATACATTTTCAAAAGGAGAAAGCTTATAAGCGAAAGAAGGGACAAGGCAAGGACTTACGGAAAGCCAGCGCATCAATCTGCATAACCAGCCGATCATATTCTTTATGATCAGTGGTCATGACCTCAATAAGGCGCTCCGCTGCCTTCCGCGCCTTCCTTTCCTCCTCCAGCTCCGTCGTCAGCACCGTGTTGGAGTTCGTGGAGTCCTCCACGACCTCCGCCAGCCTGGCCTCGGCTGCAGCCTGGGCATCCTTCAGAGCTTGCTCATGCTGGAGCGCGGCTTGCATAGCTTGTTCCTTCAGCTCCCTCGAGGCGGTCTTCTGGACGTCCAGTGCCTCGTGGTGCTCCTTGATGAGCTGCTCTTTCTCGCCTACATACCGGAAAGAAGGGTGTTAGCAAGTGGCAACTGATAAAATGAAAAAAGAACGGGTTAACCGGAAAAGAAAGAGTGATACCTTGAAGCGTGGCAATCTGGGCCTTGAGGGCCTCGATGGTAGCTTCCGGAACAGCTGTTGGACAAAAGATGCGTAAGTATCAAAGAAGAAAACATACCGGTGAAAAGATGCTGGAGGAAAAGAAAGGAAACAAACCTTGGCAGTGGCTGTGGGCCTCGGCAAGATCCCGATGCTCCCACAGAAGCTCCTCGAAGAGCTGCTTCCGGGCATCCGCGGTGCTCTGTTCAAAGGAAGATAATTGTGAGAAAGAAAGAAACAAAGATCTTAACCCGAAACTCGGGGACTGGCTATGCCGGTTTCGCACGTTTCTAGTTAAGTTTCGCGCTAAGAGCTACGCTCTCAACACGAAACTCGGGGACTGGGAGGATAGACAAGATCCGGAAAGAGAAGAAACCGGCATCAACGAAAATTACAAGAAGGTTGGCAAAACTTACCACCACGTTGTTGGTGGCGTCGTACCACGCACTGTCGAACTCCTTCACGGCACGCTTGAGCCGCATGAAGTGTTCTTCAGTGGACCGAGGCCCAGCGGGATCTGGCGCTGGAAGGCGGTCCTTCCCCAAGCCACGGGTGGATGCAGAGATGTCCGCATCGTTCCATTTTTGGGCATAGGGGAGAAGGTGCCCCAGGTCCTTGCCCTCACGTTTCAGCTCAACGATTCGGCCCAGGAGGCCGGAAGGTTTTTCCGGGGCCGTGGCGGCGGCAGGCCCGACATGCAGCACTAGAGGCTGCGAGCCGGTTGATGCGCTACCATCCACAACCTTTCCGCGGGACGCCCCAGGCTTGAGGAACTGGGTGATCTTGGGGGTCGTCGGCGGCAGTTTTGGCATGGCCGCGGGAGGCCCATGGCTTGGCGACGGTGTCGGCGTAGTCCCGGTAGGCTCGAGGGTGAGAGCTTCCGGTTGCGGTGCAGAAGAGGCCGGTGCGGGAGTGTCCGGCACGGTCTTGCTGGGGGAAGAGCTTGGCTGCTTCTTCTTCTTCTTCTTCGGGCCAGGAGGAACCAGAGGTTCCGCCTGCCCGGCGACTGTGTCGTCGGCGCCGGTGTTCCTGGCGCCGGTGTCCTGGGTTTCAGGAGGGGAGGTGAGATCCTCCTCCGCGCGGTGATCAGGAGGTGTAGGGGCCGCGCGCCCCGAACTTGTAGTGCCTCCCGGAGGGGAGGCAGAGGTGTTGCCGGCACCAGATGGTGCCGGACTTGAGTGAGGAGGAGGAGTTGAGGTCCTTGCGGAGCCGGCAGAGCCCTCCGGCTTGGAGCCAAGCTCAAGCGCAGGGCTGAAAGAGAGAAAAAAGGACGAATTGGAAAAAAGCAACCAGAAAGGAACTTGGTAAAAACAAAGCAAACAAAAAGGGAAATGAAGAACTTACCCGGAAGAAACCGACATCCGCTTATGCTTGTAGCGCTTCGTGCTCACCTGCTTTCCTCCAAGGACTTCAGTCCGAGGGCGTTTGGCAGGAGGAGCTTGGCTAGGGCCGGCGTCAGCAGCCGGAGCATTGTTCTTCTGGCCTTGGGCCATAAGTTTGTCCAGGAACTCATCCCCGACCTCGGCCTGCAGGGGAGCCACGTGCTCATGGACCTGTGGGTTGATGTTGGCTGAGGGAATGTCTACAGAAGGACAATAACAAAAGAATATGAGAGATCAAACAGAAGAGCTACCTCAAGCAAGGTCAGGTCGTCAGACGAACCGGCTGGTTCCGGCGGGGACTTGCCGAGGCGCGAGGCTGGAGTCCGGCCCATCTTCAGATCCTGCTAGTGAATGAAAGGGTCCGGGTCGAACTTGTCCAAAGGCCGCTTCCGGCAAGGGCCTCGCTGATCTGAGTCAATACGGGGGAAGCGGTCCCTGGCCTGAAAACAAAAGAAAAAAGGGGTTAGTCACAAGTATAAAAGTTACCGGTAAAACGACCCGAGTCGCATAATTTCTTACTTCTTGGGACGGAGGATTTTTGGAGCTGAGAGGGCAGAGGCCCCACTCCCAGTCATCCGGCATGTCCGTTTGGCATATTTGATTAGCCTTCAGGACCACATCCGCCTTGCTCAAGGGCAGGCCGGTGATCTTGGTGGGATCACCAGGGCCGTACATCTCATTTATCTTGTGAGCGCGGCGCTTAAGGGGAAGCACCCGGCGGCAGATGAAGGTGCGGATAATATCATCGGAGCAAATGTTGGTATCCTTCATCAGCTTCAACATGAAACGTACCACCAGGTTCGTCTCTATGTGATCCGTACCAGGGTTGTAGTTCCAGTTGACCTTGGCGGGTGGCGCCGGGTTGAAGGGCGGCAGATTGATGAGGTCAGTGGCGCTCTTGTTCTTCACATAGAAGAACGTCGTCTGCCACAACCGGCAAGACTCGAGGCCGTTGAACTTAAAAAAGGGGCTCCCTTGGCGGGAGCCGATGATACAAGACCCGCATTGTACGGGGGGTTTGGGCTTGGGAATGTCCTTGCCCTGGACCGAGTTGATCCGGAGAGAAAAGAAGCGCGCAAACGTCTCGCGAGCGGGACGGATGCCGATATAGCCTTCCATGAAGGCCACAAAGCAAGAAAGGTAAAAAACAGCATTGCCGGGAAGGTGGTGAGGCTGGAGTCGATAAAAGTCAAGGAATTGGCGGAAGAAATCGGAGGCAGGAAGGCCGAAGCCACGCTCAAAATGAGCAAGGAAAACAACGACCTCACCGGGTTCAAGCACCGGTTCGATCTCGTCACGAGGAAGCCGGCAGGAGACTCCTTCCGGTATTCTCCTGGACCGGTAGAGCCAGTCGATCTCATATTGAGTCACGTCGGAACCCCTCCAGGCTCCGCGTGTGATACCGGAAAGATCCTTTCCGGGGGCCCGGCTGGAGGTGCCAACCTCTTGATCATTGCTGGATTCCATTTCCATCCGGGCGAGATCTTCAGTTAGCCCGTCGGAAGTACTACTACCTTGGCTACTAGAGGAGGAGATGGGAAGAGGCTCTTCGCTAGACATATAGATCTGGGCGACACCGGAATCTACCGAAAAACAGTTTTCCCCAGAAAGACCCTCGCGCGAAGATCTACGAGTAAGAGAAAAAGCAAAATAAAGAGGGAATAAATACTCTACCGGCTCAAGATCTGGAAAGCTAGGAGAGAAGAGGTAAAAAGGTATCGGGCCTAACCTGAGGCGGCGAAGTTGCAGAAGAAGAGGTTCGCCGGAGGGATGGTGAGCCTACGGCCGGCGAGGAGGTCCGTCGACGGCGAGGTGAGGAACAACTCGAGGAAACGCCAATGCCGCAACTGCGACAGGAGTGCCGCAGAGGTCCTTCACGCGGTGAAGTTCAGCGGCGTCCGGCGGAGCAGCAGCGGAAGTTCGCCGGACGGCGGAGCTCGAACGGCGAACGAAGCGGCGGGGGCGCAGAGGGCAAAAGCACTAAGCACGAAGAAGTGGAGAATGCGAGAAGTGGAAGAAGAAGGAGCGGTTTCGCCTTATAAGGGAAGAGGGAGAAGTGGGCCGAAAACCGCTGGGCCTCGGTGGTTCGGATCGTGGGCCGCGACGGTTCGCTCCATGGGCCACCACGTGGCGTGGCGATACACGCGTAAAGATAGAAGGCCACAGGGAAGTGCACACGGATCCAGAGCGGAGGCCAGGATTCGCTATGAGGCAGTAAATGCTGGCGCAGAAGCCGAAGGGAAGTGACCCCTGACACTGGCGCGTCAGTCACAGTGCGCATGTCCCTGACAGGCACGGGACCCGAGATATTCTCGGCTTCGCCGAGGAGGTGTTTAATGACTAAGATGCCGGAGAATAAGATACCGGAAAATGTCTTGCAAAGAGAGATAACGAAAATCCAGGCAAAGATGCCGGATCCAAGCCCAGCATCGGATAGATTAAACCGGTATCCAAAGACGTGAGAACCTGGCATGGTCTGTTGGATAGAATCCGCCAGACTATACCAGCTTCGGGGACTAATGTTGGGGGGATGACCCCCGGTATGCCAAAGGCATGCCAAACCGGATGGTTTGGGCCATCAAGATACCGGTTTAATGTTTATACCGGAGCGCAAGATAAGCGTTTGGCTAAGCGGGGCTAAGCCGGTATCCTCAGGAGAGGTATACCGGAACCGGATAGAAAAGATACCGGGCCACCGGAAAGAAGAGCATGTCGGCAGGACTGGTCAAAGATCCTCTCCGGAGCTAGAAGACAAAGATGAGCTAAGCAAAGTAGCTTTAAACGAAGGGCTGACGATAAAGAGAAGGATGACGATGAAAGAAGCCGGAGGACGTCATCATCCCTGATTAAAGGAGACCCCGGTCTCATCTATGATTAAAGTAGCTTTGTAAAGTAGCTTTGTAAAGTAGTTTGTCTAGTCAAAGATACCATTAGGGTTTCTTGCCCTGTAAGCCACCCTCTCCCCTATATAAGGAGAGGGGGCAGCCCTCCTCACGAAAACGGACGCACGGAACATAGAGGGAGAGATTCTGTAAACACAAACCTGTAACCTGTGAGAATCAATGAAGAAAGTGATCTAGAGCGAGTTCTTCCTTGTGTCTTTCTTCTTCAACCTCTAGCCTCGGCTAAGTTCTTGAGGAAACCATCCGGAAGTTCATCCCATCTGATCACAAACCCTCCCCCGAATCCTCTAGCGTCCATTCGGCCCCAACTTAAGCCATCCTATGGCATCTGTCTGTTCACCACGACGACAATCTCTTTCCACATTATACGTCTAATCCTTTGTCTTCAGCAAAACCAGTGAGATTGACAACCTCACTGTAAGTTGGACCAAAGTATTTTAGGTGTGTTGTGTGCAGGTTCCACGTTGTTGCTGACACCGGTAGTGCGCCCTGCCAACGTCATCCAGCAACAACCTTCAGAAGTGATTTCTTTCTCCTAATGGTCGATTAAACCTTGGTTTCTTACTGACGAAAAACTTGTTGTTGTGCTTATCATACCTTCCTCTTGGGGTTTCCCAAGTTCACAACGTCAGCAGTCCCCGAGTCATCGAGGGAACCATGTGCACAGCGGACTCATTGCATCTTACCGAGTCGTATTTATTTTGGGTGATTTCGATCGATTGCAGCACTCGCATGTTCCTTGAGGATTTGATAAAATCCTCAGTATTTTTTATGTATTATGGCAGTCTATAGATATTCATCAATTGCAGCACTCGCATGTTCCTTGAGGTTTTGATGAAATCATTGTTAGTATAATTCTTCATGTTTTCTTGAATTCCAGCGCTCCCGATGGAAGTAAACGCAATATTCGAAGATCTTCCAGGAGCCCCCGAGTAATTCCAGCGCTCGCGGGAGTGCATCGGGTCAATATAAGATGATATCCATTGAAGATCACAGACGATGAATCCACTGACCCGGAAATGCATCGGTTCATTATTTATATAGCCATAGAAGATAAATCCATTGATAACCATAGATGATGAAGCTACTGACCCGGGAGTGCATCAGGTCAATATTTATATTGCCACAGAAGGTAAATCCATTGATAACCATAGATGATGAAGCCACTGACTCGGGAGTGCATCGGGTCAATATTTATATTGCCATAGAAGATAAATCCATTGATAACCATAAATAATGAAGCCACCGACCCGAAGAAAATAAACCCACTTAGCCGGGGAAGATATATCCAGAGCCGGAGAAGATAAATCCATCGAATGATCGAGTGTACTTGCGGTAACGATGTAATGGCGTATCCCCGAGCGTCGGGTGTGGCGAAAGTAAATAATAATTGATTCTTGGAAGATGAACACTTAGCTCGGCTGCGGCGAGGCCAATATGGAGGCATGTCGCATGGTGGACGTAGTCGAAGTAATTGTGCAGTCAAAAATAGTTGATGTGACGGGCGTAGTTGAAGTAGTCGCACAACCTGAAATAGTCGATGTGGCGGGGGCAGTTGAAGTAGTCGCGCAGCCAGAAATAGTTGATGTGATGAGCGCAGTTGAAATAGTCACGCGGCCAGAAGTAGTCGATGTAGTCGTGCGGCGCCTGGCCGGCGTGGCCGATGAAGAAGATGTAGTTGATATGGTGGATCCGCGACTGGTGAGCACCTGAGTATATCGAGTCCACGATGTCGTGTCCACGACAAGCGAGCCCCTGAGTGCGATGAGTGCGCGATGGCGGGCGCGGCCGACCGGGCATAGTAGTCGAAGCTTTGTTTCAATCTGTAGTTATATTGTAGTGAATATTGTAGTTCACAATTCACGCGCAAATAATAGCGCGAGCCAAAAATATTTGCCAAATAAATTTTGCAAGTAGTAATTAATAGGAAATATAGCACCTTATTATCGGTAAACTGAAGAGTCGGATGTCACAGAGGCACGGATGGTGTCGATATGGCATTGTTCGTAATCGATGAAGAGGATGTAGTCGATACGGCGGGTCCACAACAGGTAAGCCTCGAGTGTGGAGTTCTTAATGGCGAATATGCGCTGGCGGGTTCTCGCTGGTGTTAGTGTATGTCATATCGTATGTGTACGTGTACGGAGTAGTACTCTGACGTACACGTACAACACCTGTATTTGCCACGTCTGGGGGCTTTTCCCTACGCTATATAAACACATAACCGATGCCCTAGGAGGGTACGCATTGTTCCAAAACTTGACATGGTATCAAAGCAGGTCCTCTTCCTGACCTAGCCGTCGTACCCAAAACCATCGCCGCCGCCGCAGCTTCTCTCTGCCACCGCCGCCCCAAAACCTTCAGATCGAAACCTGCCGTCACTGCATCTCGCCGCGCCCGCATCAAAAACCCAAGCCAAAACACATCCTAGCCACAACTCTGCCGCCGCCGCCACCTTTGGTAGCCGCCGCCACCTTTGGTTGTCGCCGCCACACCAGATCAAACCGAAACCACAAGCCAAACCAAAACCCACAAAGCGATCTCTGCCGCCGCCGCATCTTCTGTGCCGCCACCGCATCGACAACACATCTGACACCAAGAACCTTGCTCCGCTACGATCGCTTGCTAGCTCAATGGCATCTTCATCAGCATCCGCCACCGTTCTCGCTGCCGCCCTCGGAGCGCCTCCGGCACAACTGCTGACCCGTGACAACGCCCTGGTGTGGAAGGCCCTTGTGGTCCCTGCATTTCGCGGCGCCCGTGTCCTCGACCTCATGGAAGGATCTGAGAAGGCACCCGTCGAGAAGCTGGAGACCGAGGACGTCAACAACAAGAAGCTGACGATGGAGAGTCATGAGTATGCTTCTTGGATTGCTCGTGACCAACAAGTGCCCCACTGGTTGCTCAATGCGCTCTCTCCAGATGTCCTTGTTCATGTCATTGGATTGGAAACGTCTGCAGAGGTCTGGGCCGCCCTCATTGCTCATGTCTCCACTGCTTCAAAATCCCGAGCTCAGCGTCTCCGGGGTGCCCTCAATGACACCAAGAAAAATGATCTCACCGCGGAGAAGTACTTTGCCAAGGTGAAGACCTTGGCCTCTGAACTCGCCGCTGCTGGCAAGCCTCTGGACGAAGACGAGCTGATTTGGTATATTCTCCATGGCCTCGGCACCCCCTACAACACCCTGATCACCGCTGTTGGTGCCAATCCTAACACGACGATGTCTGAACTGTTTGATCAAGTGCAAGCATATGATCGCCTCCACAAGCCAGATGACAACTCCTTCACCTCGTCCCCCAATGTTGCACGCTGAGGTGCCCCTCCTCCGCCTGGCCAGGACAGATGGCGTGATGACCAGGGTGGCCAAGATCGCTGGCGCGATGAGCGCCAGCAGCATGATGACCGAGAACGCGGTGACTACCGTGACCGTGAGTGCGGTGACTATCGTGATCGCCAGGAGCATGGAGACTACCGTGGACGTCGTGACGATCGCGACCGCCGTGATGGTGGTGAATATCAGGGTCGCCGTGATGGAGGCGGCTATCAAGGCCACCGAGATGATGATCGTCCTCGTCGCCGTGATGATGGTGACCGCGGAGATGATGGTGGGCATTGACGTGAGCGCCAACCCACTCCCTATGTTGACACTACATGCCAGATATGTACTATCCATGGGCATCCCGCTCGAGATTGCTGGTGGCGTTGATACGAACTGGTACTATGACACTGGTGTCACTGATCATATCACTGGAGAATTGAACAAGCTATCCACACATGACACCTATCATGGGCAAGGCACAGGTATGCATATTAGTCATATTGGTCATTCAATTGTGCGCACCCCTCATCATTCATTTGATCTAAATGCCATATTGCATGTTCCTAGTGCATCTAAAAATGTTTTATCGCTTCACTGATTCACCCTTGATAATCATGTCTTTATTGAGTTTCACCCTTTCTTCTTTTTGATTAAGGACCAAGCAACTCGACGCATTCTTTTTAAGGGGCCTTGCCATGGAGGTCTCTATCCCTTGATGCCCATCTCCGATAAGTCCTCCAAGCATGCCTTCATCACAATAAAGCCTACGTCTTCCACGTGGCATCGTCGCTTAGGCCATCCGTCTTCATTTGTGGTTCAACAAGTCCTTAGGAAAAATAAAATAGCTTAACCCTAGAAACTACCCCATATGTTTGTGATTCTTGCCAATTAGCCAAAAGTCATCAGTTGCCATATCCTATCTCTACCAATAGACCCACTGTTCCTTTTGAGCAAGTCTTCTCTGATGTATGGAGTCCTGCCCCACTTTCAGTTGGGAAACATGCTTAGTATGTAAGATTTATTGATGACTATAGTAAGTTTGTCTGGATTTATTTGCTCAAGAAGTGTTCTGATGTGTATCAAGCTTTTCTTAATTGGCAACAATATGTTGAACGCAAATTTGATAGGAAAATCGTTACTATGCAAACTGATTGGGGGGCGGGGCGAGTATTAAAAACTCAATGCTTTCTTTCAAAAAGTTGGTATTTCTCATCATGTATCTTGCCCTCATGCCCACCAACAAAATGGTTCTGCTGAACGTAAACACCGTCACATTGTCGAGGTTGGTCTTGCATTTCTCGCAAATGCATCTATGCCACTTAAATATTGGGATGAAGCCTTTCTCACAGCCACCTTTCTTATAAATATGCTTCCTAGTAAGATCATCAACAATGAGTGTTCCACTCCTTGCCTTCTTCATATCACACCAAACTATGATGCTCTTCGTACTTTTGGTTGCGCATATTGGCCCAATCTTCGTCCCTATAACACAAGAAAACTTGCTTTTCGTTCCAAACGGTGTGTATTTCTTGGCTATAGTCCTCGTCATAAGGGTGTCAAGTGTCTTGATGTCTCTACAGGTCAGGTGTATATCTCTAGGGATGTTGTTTTTGATGAACATGTTTTCCCCTTTGAATCTCTTCATGCTAATGTCGGTGCCCTAATTAAAAAGGAGATTTTGCTCCTTCCATCATCTTGTTCCTCTGAGGGTGCACACAATTGTGCTGATCATATGTCTAATGTTGTGCCAATTACTAATGTGTCTCAAGCAGTTGCAGCTACAGAAAAAATTTCACTCAAAATGATGCAGCCAATCATCTAGAAAATGAAGTTGATGACCAGGTTTTTTTTGTTGCACCGGGCGCGGAACACGACGCTGATACGCCTGAACATTCCGCTGACGCTGTGGATCCCGAGGCTGCTGACGGTGCAGGAGAATCCTCCTCGCACGCCGCACCCCACGTCGATTCACCGCAAGTGGGCAGCGCGCCTGCGTCTCCCGCCCCGCGGTCGCCACGTGTCGACAAGCCCCAGCAGCCGGACCCCGCGTCCCGTACCTCCGCTCCGGAGCGGCCGCGTGTCGCGACGCCAGCGGCTGCTAGCACACCGTCCCGCTCCCTGTCTCCCGCGCTGTCGGCTTCCAGCGATCCCTCTGCGGGATCTTCTGCGGCTGGTGCTGGTACAGCCTCTTCTGCGGTAAACTCCGACATCGTTGATGCTACTGATGCTCCATCTTCGCCTCCTCCTGTTGTTCAACCTGCTGCACCCATTGTTGGTGTCCGCACTCGACTACAACAAGGTATACGTCATCCAAAACGTTACACTGGCGGCACTATTCGCTATGGTATGTTCTCTTCTACAGGTGAACCAACAAAACTGTCTGAAGCTCTTGGTGATGCTAACTGGCGTACTGCCATGGAGGAGGAGTATAATGCACTGCTTGCAAACAAAACCTGGCATCTTGTTCCTCCCAACAGCAACCACAACTTAATTGATTGCAAATGGGTCTATCGTATTAAGAGAAAAGCTGATGGCTCTATTGATCGTTACAAGGCTCGTCTTGTTGCAAAAGGCTTCAAGCAACGGTATGGTATTGATTATGAAGATACGTTCAGTCCTGTGGTTAAAATTGCTACAATTCGCATTGTTCTCTCTATCTCTATCTCTCGAGGCTGGAGTTTACGGCAGCTAGATGTCAAGAACGCATTTCTTCATGGTGTTCTGGAAGAGGAGGTCTACATGAAACAGCCCCCCAGGCTTTGCACATCCTGATGCTCCTCATTATGTTTGCAAGTTTGATAAAGCCCTCTATGGTTTGAAGCAAGCTCCTCGTGCCTGGTATTCTCGGCTGAGCTCCAAGTTGCAGGCTCTTGGTTTTGCTCCCTCCAAAGCTGATACATCTCTCTTTCTATTCAGCAAATCTGGTGTTATCATTTTTTTTTATGATTTATGTTGATGACATTATTGTGACTAGCTCTTGTGATTATGCTATCTATGTGTTGCTCAAGGATTTGAATGATAACTTTGCTATTAAAGACTTGGGTGATCTCCACTATTTTCTTGGTCTTGAGGTAAAGAAAATCTCTAATGGTTTGGTTCTCACTCAGGAGAAATATGCTCATGATCTTCTGGCTAAGGCTCATATGCTTGATTGTAAGGCTGCCCCCACACCACTCTCATCTTCTGAGTCTTTGTCCCTCTATGATGGCACTCCTCTTGGTCCTGATGATAGTACACAGCACAGTACAGAAGTATGGTTGGTGCTCTTCAGTATCTTACACTCACTCGACCAGACTGTCGTTTTCTATTAATAAGGTCTGTCAATATTTGCATGCCCCTACAACTGCACATTGGATTCTGTTAAACGTATTTTCGCTATGTCAAGGACACTACCTGCATTGGTATTACCTTTATAAGATCTCAGTGTACACTTCTGAGTGCTTTTCCAGATGCTGATTGGGCTGGATGTCTTGAGGACAGGCATTCCACTGGTGGCTTTGCCATCTTTGTTGGTCTCAATCTTGTCTCCTGGTGTGCTAGAAAACAAGCTATTGTGTCTTGCTCCAGTACTGAAGCTGAATACAAAGCTCTTGCAAATGCTACTGCTGAATTAATCTGGGTTGAAGCACTTCTCCATGAACTTGGTGTGCGTCTCCAGGAAAAGCCTTGCCTCTGGTGTGATAATTTGGGTGCTACCTATTTGTCTGTTAATCCTGTCTTCCATGCTCGTACCAAACACATTGAGATTGACTCTCACTTTGTAAGGGAAAGAGTTGCTAGCAACCGTCTGGCTATCAAGTTCATCTCCACTAAAGATCAAGTTGCTGATGGCTTTACAAAACCACTTCATGTCAAGGGCCTTGCTGGTTCAGATTAAGGGGGGATGTTAGTGTATGTCATATCGTATGTGTACGTGTACGGAGTAGTACTCCGACGTACACGTACAACACCTGTATTTGCCACGTATGGGGGTTTTTCCCTACGCTGTATAAACACGTAACCAATGCCCTAGGAGGGTACGCATCGTTCCAAAACTTGACAGCTGGTACATCGCTAAGCGTATGTATATATTCTCCGTGCAGTCTGGCTAAAGAATTTTATTGGTAGATGCAATTGTTGGCTCGGTTGGTCGTGCAAAAATACCAATTCGATAGATTCTCCATGTATCTTTCCTGCAAATGCTACTCCATGTATTTTTCCTGCAGATACGGCTATACGTGCAATGGATTAGATCATAATTAATTGATATAGCAATTATGAAGAGAGAGAAAGAGATGGGTTTGATTCCATTGCAGCCATATGGAATAGAACTAGCATGTTTCCTGCTCGGATTGGTTTCAGCTTCTGATTGATTTGCTTCTGCAATCATTGGAACTTGATCTGGCTCGCAAAGTAGAATTTTCTTGGTTGCCAGATGGTCGGTCTTCGGTTTCGTGTGTGGGATGCAGAACATGCATCCGTTGGAAAAACATGTCGATCATTTGCTAGAGTTGGCCAGTGCTACCACTGCTGATGATATTCACGATGATCCTCGTGAAGCCGGAGTAGTAGACTATCTGCTCAGATACGATTTGGAAGTTGTTGTTGACGATGATGGATCCTGCCCAGATCACGAAATCCAATCGCTGCTTTTCCCACAGACGGTGCCAATTGAGGAGACGACTCCTCGGCAATACCCACCATAAGGGGTTTGGGTTTAGAGAAAGGCGATGATAGAAACTCTGGGAGCAAGATGGTACACGACGTACCCAGATTCACGTCCCCGCGGTGCAGGATCACTACGTCCTGCTAGCAATCCAGCATGTGAACATATGTGTACAGAGGGCCACTGTAGGCGGAGTTGTTGTATCTAGTCTAGTTCTAATCTGCGGGTTGCGATGTCTAGGCGTATCGTGTGTATGTTTTTCTATTTCTGAATCTAATCTTAGGTGTCCTGCCTGGCTTTAGATATGCAACCAGGCTAGGGTTTACAAGAGTTCTAATATAATACATGTTGGAGTCCTCTTTCTTGTAGTTGAAGTTGATATTACGTGCAGGCCCAGCTTGTCGAGTCCTTGTGCCGATCCATCTTCATAATCTACATTGGGTAGGGCAATGTTGGGTACCCGAAGGGTAATGCCCACAACAACAACCTTCCCCTCCTATATTCCACGCCGTCCTCCACAGACCATGGAGCCGACGTGATTTAGCTGGTGCGGGGTGGTCAGGCAGTGACCTAGTTGCATGGTAGATATTGTATGCTAGATCTTGCATTTCTATGATTTTTTTCTTTGGATATTATTTGTTGCTAGATCTGATTCTATGGATCTTGAATCATCTCCCAATTTTTCCTCATAAATTCTCTTTTGTGAATCTTTTTAGGGATTATGTATGAATATCCTCTCTATGAGGTATGAATTCTGCATGATTCTTGTCTGAATCTTGTATAGATCTTTGTATGAAATATTCTTCAAATCGGTGATATATGCATATTGTAGAATCTGGTGCGTCACATGGAACAGACATGAAACTGATGTAAAACCAAAATACAAAAAAAAACATGATTTGGGATAAAATTCTGATGTAAAACGAAAAAGAAACTCTGTTAGAAATTGTACATTTTATTTTTTGGGTGCATGTTAGGTGAGACCGTGAGAGTAATGAATAGAAACATAGGGATGTGGTGCTGAATGGATCGTAGCGAACAAGAGGGGGGTGAATGGTTGCTACGTCAAGTTTTAGTCTTTTTCAATTTTAGTGCAACGGAAGATAAAGGTGATTGCTTTAATGGTGTTGGTGATCCTACAATGATCCTAGAACAAGTGCAACAAGCAAAGGAACAATCACAAGATAGTAAGAGTAAGGAGCGGGACAACCGGAGGGCGCGGAGACGAGGCGAGGTTTGTTTCCCGCAGTTCCTCCCACAAAAGGGAGTACGTCTGCGTTGAGGAGGTGCTAGCCTCACACAAGAGACTAGACGGCCACACCACGAAGGAAGGCCTCATCTTCTTCCTTGAGAGAGCTCCACAAAGGTGCTCCCCCTTCTCCACTAAGGCACCGGTCGAGGCGGTGATTCCTTCACAAGGTTGGGGCGAGCTCCACACCACAAGGAGGCTCCCAACAATCCATTGAGCTAGTACAACACCAAGCTAGCCTCCATGGATGCACTTTCTCCAAAGTCCCACAATAGGAACCCTAACACCAAGATCCACTAAGGAATAGCAAGTATTGGTGAAATCTCTCTTGGTAGAACTATAGATCGAGATCTCCTCCACCACTCCTCAAAGTTTGAGCAAGATTGGTTGGATGGTTGGGGAGATCCTCAAGGATTAAGCTCAGCAACAATGGAGGAGAGAGAGAGAGAAGAGATAAAACGAATTGGGGAAGAAGGGGCCCTTAAATAGGCTCCTCCAAATCCAACCGTTATGTCCAGTTTTTGCCTAAGCGGTACTACCGCTTTTGGAAAGCGGTACTACCGCTCTGAGTTCGAATCCCCACAGAACTTGTCCACGTGGACACATTGCGGTACTACCGCTCGCGGTACCGCTTGAGGTACCGCAATAGGCTCCAGACCTTACTGGATCCAAAGCGGTACCGAAGCGGTACCAGAGCGGTACTGCCGTAACATGTTACGGTACTTGAGCGGTACCGTGGGCGGTACTACCGCTTGCAAGCGGTACTACCTCTCAAGGTACCATAAAGGTACCGTAACTTGTTCTGTGGGACAAATCCAGCGCAGAACTCTGAGCGGTACCGTGAGGCGGTACCTATAGGGGTAGCGGTACTACCGCTACAGGTACCGGTAGTACCGGCCTGGCTAAAACTGGGTTTCTTCCCTTTTTCTCTCCAGCCATGTCACCTCGCGAAACACACACAAAACCAGAAAATCTACAGCTACCCATAACTACGCTTCAGTCCTCCGATCTTGACGTGTCCAGCGAGGTCACCGTGCACTTGCAAATCTAGCAATGATACTCAAGGTACACGGTGAGATAACTCAAGTGTTGTCATCAAACACACAAAACACGGGGTTTAGACTTTGCTATTTCAATCTCCCCCTTTTTGGTGTTTGATGACAACACAAGACTTTTCAAAAGCATATGATATTATGATGAGATTCTTAGATTTGTAAAATCTCGACGGAGCTCCCCCTAAACGTGTGCATACTTTGAATATGTATTTGAATACAAATACACACGTCTTAGAGGCATAAGTCCCCCTTGATTTTACAAACCAAGCACATATGTAACAAGGATACAAGATCATGCTCAAATAACATATGCGCAATATGGAGGTAACATAAGATCATGTAGGGAGATTTGGGTGAAGTCATCATACCATAGCCTTGAGAATACCCAAACTTACCATACGATACCTCCATAGAGTTGTTGATGTAGCCATAAGACAAGATATGCAACTAGGATCACAAGACAAGATAAGCAACTAGGATCACAAGGCTACAAACAACAAAGGCCCCCACCCACATAGTAACTTCTCCCCCTTTGGCATCGGAACACCAAAAAGGAGAGTAGAGAAACTAGGAGGATGGAGAACCAAGAACATACAACCAAGCTTGCAAAAACCGAAAGGGAAAACAAGCGTGATTGAGATGCTCCAAAAACATAAAGAAAAAGATAGAAAAGAAGAAGTACAAAAAGAAGGTCACAAAGAAACACAAAGAACCGAAAGACTCCTCAAGGAGGAGGTTGGTGGCCGAAGCCACCGTGTAAGAGTGTAATAGTGTGAGGTCGCGTAGATGTATCTAGGACTCACGGACTACAACTCAACATGAAGCTCATAAGTCACTCAATTGAAAAATAGCATATGTTTTGGATTTCTTTATGCATTATGGGGGGAGGGATAGCTCAATATATTTAAACCGCACTCCCCCTATGTTCATGTGTGCCTTTCATCTAGATATATAGTTTGAGAGTGGTATGTGTGCACGACGGTCAAGAAAAGTTCGACGGATCAATGATATTTAGCTCATGCCTCAACTCAATGAAACGCTTCTCGTCCAAGGGCTTTGTGAAGATGTCCGCCAATTGCTCCTTGGTGCCAATGAAGGATAGAACAATGTCTCCACGTGCAATGTGATCTCGAATGAAGTGGTTCCTTATCTCAATATGCTTCGTCTTCCCATGAAGAACCGGGTTGTAGGCGATCTTGATGGCGCTCTCATTGTCGCACAATAGAGGAACCTTGCTATACTCGAGTCCGTAGTCCCGCAAGGTTTGCCTCATCCATAAGATTTGCGCACAACTACTTGCCGCGGCGACATATTCGGCTTCCGCGGTGGAGACGGAGACACAATTTTGCTTCTTCGAGGACCAACACACCAAAGATCTTCCAAGAAAGTGACACGCTCCGGATGTAGACTTCCTATCAACCTTGTCTCCCGCCCAATCGGAGTCGGTGAAGCCCACCAAAGCAAAGTCCGTGTCCCTTGGGTACCATAGTCCGAAGTGTGGGGTATCAACTAAATATCGAAAGATCCTCTTGACCGCCACTACGTGGCTTTCCTTCGGACTTGCTTGAAACCGTGCACACATACCAACGCTTAACATTATATCCGGGCGAGAGGCACAAAGGTAAATAAGCGAACCTTTCATCGAACGGTAGAGCTTGGGATCCACCGCTTTGTCGGCCTCGTCAAGGGAGAGTTGACACTTGAGATATTGGAGTTCCAATTCCCTTGGCGCCCTTCATGTCGAAGCGGTTGAGCATGTCTTGGAGATATTTCGCTTGATTGATGAAGGTGCCTTGTTCCATTTGCTTGATCTCAAACCCAAGGAAGTACGTGAGTTCACCCATCGTTGACATCTCAAACCTATTTGTCATTAACATAGCAAACTCATCACTGAATTTTGTGTTAGTCGAGCCAAATATGATGTCATCTACATAGAGTTGGCATATGAAAAGCTCCCCATTGACTTTCTTAGTAAAAAGAGTGGGATCAATTTTCCCCACTTCGAAACCACGGTCTTCAAGCAACTCCTTTAGGTGCTCATACCAAGCTCTAGGAGCTTGTTTGAGTCCATATAGGGCCTTTTTGAGCTTGAAGACATGGTCCGGGAAATGGGGGTCATCGAAACCCGGGGGTTGCTTCACATACACCTCCTCATGTAGAGGACCATTAAGAAAAGCACTCTTAACATCCATTTGTTGCAACTTGAAGCCATGATGAGAGGCAAAGGCCAAAAGGATACGGATGGACTCGAGCCTTGCAACGGGTGCAAAGGTTTCACCAAAGTCCACGCCTTCGACTTGAGAATAGCATTGTTGGTGTCTTCGAGGACAATCACACTAGCTTCAAGAGACATGCGCAAATTTTGTTCATCTTCAAGCTCCTCTTTGAGTGAGGCAATCTCATTTGCCGCTTCCCTTTCCAACCTTTCCTTCTCCTCTATGAAGTCTTGTGCCGCACCAAGTTGGCTCAAGAGAGCCCCAACATGAGTCTTGGTATCCCCTTGCATGTTAGTGAGAAAAGTATCCAAACCCATAGTCTCACGTTTAACGGTGAGACTAGTGGCATCATCAATATATAGAGCATTAGTCAAGGATGATGGTTTGGAGGGGGATTTTACCTCCGAGGATGCCTTTGCCATAAGGCAACGAGCATTGTTGGTGGCGAGGTTCTCATTTGGAGAGTCAAAGAGGGAGATAGAGGGAGTGGTAATGGCGATGGCGACCACTCCCTCTCCTTCCTTGTTGGAGCTCTTGTCCCCACGTTCTTCATCCTCATCGGAGGAGTATTCTTCTCGAATAATGAAGGCTCTAGGCTTCTTGGTGAAGGAGACCTTGTCGTCATCGAACTTGGGGGAGAACTTGGAGAATCCTTTTGAGAGTGACTTGAACTTTTCCTTGCGGATAAGTCTTCCACCATGATCTTCTCTTCTCTCAAACATACAATCCGCGACAAAATGACTCTTGTCGCCGCAATTGTAGCAAGTTCTTCCCTTTTGCCCCTCCCTTGGGCTCTTGGAGAAACTTCTTGGAGAATCACGTGATCTTCTTGGTCTTGTGCTTCGGGACTTGTTTCCATCCCAAAATTTCTTGGCGGCGAGAGCCATGTGCTCATGATAATTGATCTTGAGGTCATCCGGTCCCCACTCAATGGGATCCTCATCACTCTCACTAGCCTCATGTACCTTAATCTTCAATGCAAGGTTGGGCTTGCGTGTGTTGTGGGCGCGAGCAACAAGATCCTCCGCATTCTTCTTGGAGATGTCCAAAGCGATGACTTCGCTAAGAACTTCATCGGATGTCATAGCACGGAAGGAGGCGTTTTGGCGGATGGCCGTCAACTTCACTTCCTCATAAGGGAGGAGAGCGTTGTAGAACTTGCGCTTGATCCAATGGTCATCCACGAACGTTGCTCCAAGATCTTGCATTTGTACGGCGAGAGCGATGAGGCGCCGATACATTTCTTCGGGGGTCTCTCCTTCAATCATGAAGAAATTGTCGGCCATATTGTTCACTTCATCGAAACGAGAGCTTTGGATGCTCGCATTTTCGAGGAAGAGCTTGTCGAGTTTATCACATGCTTCCTTGGCGGTCTTGAGCGAGCGGATATGAGCGCGGTCCTTTGGCGTGACGGCCATGTGAATGATGTTAATGGCGGTGGCGTTGAGTTGGTCATCCACCACATCTCTTCTTGTCAATTTCTTTGGATCTCGTGGTGAGTAGCCTTCCTCAATGATGCGCCAAAGCTCGGTAGATGCGCTGCGCACATGAGATTTCATCAAGAATTGCCAATTTTCAAAGTTATTTGACTCAAGTAATGGTGGTGAACCATGTGACAAGATATGTGGCATAGGTATTGGAACGTTTATGGTGTAATCACTTGGTGGTGGCACCTCATGATAACCCCCTAGACGTTCCGCAACCGGTGTCTCATCCTTCCCCTTTGTTGAAGTGCCGGTCTCCCCAAGCCCTTCCTTTTGTGGATTTTTTGTCGCTTGCGCGACAAAATCAACAAGAGGAAAGGAGGTAGCTTTTGGTGGGGGGTTCTCGGCACTTGCTTGAGGATCAACACTAGGGTTTGGTTTTTGAGCAACCAACTCCATCATCATTGCCTTCATTTGGTTAACGATGGATGACTCCAATTTCTTGAGGTCATCCAACGTAGCCGTTGTGGTATCGACGGGAGATGATGGAGCGGGTGGCACAAGGGAAGGTGACCCATTCGCCAAACCCGCATCTTGTTCGGCCATTTCTTAGGCGGTAAAGCCCGAGCAAGAAAACCTTGCTCTGATACCAATTGAATGGATCGTAGCGAACAAGAGGGGGGTGAATGGTTGCTACGTCAATTTTTAGTCTTTTTCAATTTTAGTGCAACGGAAGATAAAGGTGATTGCTTTAATGGTGTTGTGATCCTACAATGATCCTAGAACAAGTGCAACAAGCAAAGGAACAATCACAAGATAGTAAGAGTAAGGAGCGGGACAACCGGAGGGCGCGGAGACGAGGCGAGGTTTGTTTCCCGCAGTTCCTCCCACAAAAGGGAGTACGTCTGCGTTGAGGAGGTGCTAGCCTCACACAAGAGACTAGACGGCCACACCACGAAGGAAGGCCTCACCTTCTTCCTCGAGAGAGCTCCACAAAGGTGCTCCCCCTTCTCCACTAAGGCACCGGTCGAGGCGGTGATTCCTTCACAAGGTTGGGGCGAGCTCCACACCACAAGGAGGCTCCCAACAATCCATGGAGCTAGTACAACACCAAGCTAGCCTCCATGGATGCACTTTCTCCAAAGTCCCACAATAGGAACCCTAACACCATGATCCACTAAGGAATAGCAAGTATTGGTGAAATCTCTCTTGGTAGAACTATAGATCGAGGTCTCCTCCACCACTCCTCAAAGTTTGAGCAAGATTGGTTGGATGGTTGGGGAGATCCTCAAGGATTAAGCTCAGCAACAATGGAGGAGAGAGAGAGAAGAGATAAAACGAATTGGGGAAGAAGGGGCCCTTAAATAGGCTCCTCCAAATCCAACCGTTATGTCCAGTTTTTGCCTAAGCAGTACTACCGCTTTTGGAAAGCGGTACTACCGCTCTGAGTTCGAATCCCCACAGAACTTGTCCACGTGGACACATTGCGGTACTACCGCTCGCGGTACCGCTTGAGGTACCACAATAGGGTCCAGACCTTACTGGATCCAAAGCGGTACCGAAGCGGTACCAGAGCGGTACTGCCGTAACATGTTACGGTACTTGAGCGGTACCGTGGGCGGTACTACCGCTTGCAAGCGGTACTACCGCTCAAGGTACCGTAAAGGTACCGTAACTTGTTCTGTGGGACAAATCCAGCGCAGAACTCTGAGCGGTACCGTGAGGCGGTACCTATAGGGGTAGCGGTACTACCGCTACAGGTACCGGTAGTACCGGCCTAGCTAAAACTGGTTTTCTTCCCTTTTTCTCTCCAGCCATGTCACCTCGCGAAACACACACAAAACCAGAAAACCTACATCTATCCATAACTACGCTTCAGTCCTCCGATCTTGACGTGTCCAGCGAGGTCACCGTGCACTTGCAAATCTAGCAATGATACTCAAGGTACGCGGTGAGATAACTCAAGTGTTGTCATCAAACACACAAAACACGGGGTTTAGACTTTGCTCTTTCAGGTGCCAAAACTTCAAGGCCTCAAGAAAGATGAGTTGATGGAGCTATCTGTAAAATGTAGCACGAATCTCCAACTATGGCCACATAGCCATGGTTTTGCATTTTCCCATATATACCCAAGATGCGAATTGACAAGCAGACAAAGAAACAAGGTTGACACATGCTCTGCCGGAAATGAAGGGCGACCCAAACCCTAACCCCCCGTCCGTCCTCCTCCACTCTCCCCTCGCCGCCGCTGACATAGGCATCCCCAATGGGCCTGCCAGAGATAGTACCCGGGGTTTACAGAAAGTCCATAAGTCGAAGAATATGAAGTTGAGAAGACCAAGTTATGTTAAGGAAAGTTAGAGTTGTATTAGGAAATATAGACTTGTAAATTTACGGGACGGGTTAGAAACCCTCCCGGACTCTGTAACTTGTGTATTACGAATCCCTCGGCTCCGCCTCCTATATAAGGGGGAGTCGAGGGACAAAGAGAGGATCGATTCATTGTTTCACGCAACCCTAGTTTTCATAATCGTCGAGTACTTTTCGGCTGAAACCTTCGAGATCTACTTGCCCTCTACTTTTGACTAAAACCCTAGTCTACAATCTGTAGGCATTGATAAGTTAATCCCTTGTCAGCCGCCGCCGGCGGGAGCCGCCGGGCAAAGCCCGGGCGGTGCCGGCGGCGGTGGCTCTTCCTCTACCCGGCGCAGGACCTCCCCAGGCGGGGCTGGCGGTCAGGCGGCGGCGGACCTCACCCTCGGCGGCGGTGCTGCGTGGCGGCTGGCAGCGGAGGCGGCGGTTGGTGCGCGGTGTGGCTGCGTCGTGTCGCGACGGCGCCGGAGCGGCGGGGCGTTGCGGTGCAGTGGCGGCGGCGGGGTTCCGCTGGCCCAGATCCGGGCCCTGCTGGGCCCTTCTGAACTTGGCCGGGCCTGGGTGCTCTCGCTGGCGTCGTCTCCTGGTGCGGATGTGGTTGCAGCGGTGGTGCTGTGGTGCAGGCAAGGCGGGGCCTGGCGGCGCGCGCTCAGGCTCAGGCGGTGCAGGCAAGGCGGGCCGGCTCGAGATCGTCCCAGGTCGTGCTGCCTCGGCCCGTGGGTGCCGGGGCTGAGGCGTTGCCCTTCTGCTGGGGAGGGTGCGGTGCTGGTTGGCGGGGCGGCGTCCCTGCGGGTGTGTTGGAGCTCATGGCTGCGGTCTTCGGCGTTCGTCCTCGAGCCCCGTGTTGGTGTTGATCGGCGCCCCCTCTATGTGGCGTTCCGGCGGCGCCCACGTTGCTTCTCGGCAGTACTTCGTTTGCTACAGGCTGTGCAGCTCGGCAGCGGCTCGAGGTTGAAGATGAGCGTTTGTGGCTGCGGGGCTCTCCGGGGGTCGCGATGCGGCGGATGCAGGTGGTGGTCTGTACCGGTCCTTGTTTGGCGGGCGCGAGGTTTCGGGATTCTTCGCTAGGCGAAAGCTTTGTCTTGGCGGCCGGCCAGGACCGACGACGGTGACTCCCGTGGGCGCCGCATCCTTCTTGAAAGCGTCGTCGAAGCGGGTGTTTCTTGATCTCCGCCCGGGCTCTCCGGGGGAAACCCTAGATCCTTCGCGGGATCGGGTGTGGGCGGCACTCTTATGTCGCTTTGCCTCTTGGGGTCTCGCTTTGGACGTCCACTGGAGAGAGGGACTTGTGGAGTGTTTTGGTGGTTCGGTGGAGGCGGGTTCGTCTTCGGCCAGGCGGGGCGCGGCCTCGGGGCCGGCGTGGTAGTTTGGAGCGGTGGCTCCGGTCTTTCGCCTCCGCCTGTTGCGTTGAGGTGTGGTGTCGACCTGATTGGTCGTCGACCCGTGTGGAGCGCAGCCTCGGGGCTGGCGTGTGGTGTCATGTTGTAACGATTTTTTCTGCCCGTTTTCCTCATAAACGGGCAACTCTTTTCTCCTATATCAATGAAAGGCAAAACTTTTGCCTCGTTTCAAAAAAAAAAACAGAACTGGCGCATCACACTAAACATACAAGGCGAAACCAAACAGAAACAGTTACATGAGGAGTCCAGGAAGCAACAAAAACCTTGCACACATTTTTCATGCTCATGCATGTCTCGAAACAGAGTCACACTGCGCTGCATCTCCGGATCATGCATGCATGCCTGTTATGTAGGAGAACACGGTGACCAAATTAGACCGCGGTTTGAGAATGTATATAAGCATGGCTTGCACCAAATGCCTCCCATGTCCATGCTTGCAAAACCTGCTCCCATAGATAGATAGGCGCCATGGCTCGCCTGAGTAGGGTATTGCCGCTCGTAGCATGCCTCCTCGTCTTCGTCTTCAGCGTGACGCCCACGCTGAGCATCCTCACTGACGGCCGTGCAAAAATCACGCAGCAGAGTACGAGCCTCAACGATGGCGTCGACAGAACATACGTGGTGCTGCTGGAGCCTCCCGCGCACCTGCACGCCCACGACGAAGCCGCGCACCGGAGGTGGCACGAGTCTTTCCTGCGTCCGGGCTCGCGCGTCGGCGGCCGCGATCCGCCGACCATCCGCCACTCGTACACGGGCGTGTTCTCCGGCTTCGCCGCGAAGCTGACGCAGGAGGAGCTCGCTGCCGTGTCCAGGAAGCGCGGGTTCGTACGCGCGTTCCCGGAGCGGAGGGTGCCGCTAATGACGACGCGCACGCCGGGGTTCCTGGGGCTGGACGCCAAGCAGGGCGTCTGGAACGCGACCAACTACGGCGAGGGCGTGGTCATCGGGATTCTGGACACCGGCCTCACCGCCTTGCACCCTTCTTTCGGGGACGAGGGCATGTCGCCGCCGCCAGCAAAGTGGAAGGGCTTTTGCCAGTTGCCCGCCAAGTGCAACAACAAGCTCGTCGGCTTGGTCTCCCTCATGGGCGGCAACGACACCACCGACAACGTGGGGCACGGCACGCACACGGCGGGCACGGCGACGGGGCACTTCGTGGACGACGTGTCGGCGTTCGGGCTGGGCAGGGGCACGGCCGCCGGGACCGCACCCGGCGCGCACCTGGCCATGTACAAGGTGTGCGACGGCGAAGGGTGCTTCGAGTCCGACATACTGGCGGGGATGGACACGGCCGTGAAGGACGGCGTCGACGTGCTCTCGCTCTCCCTGGGCGGCCCGTCCATGCCACTGGACAAGGACCTGATCGCGATCGGCGCGTTCGGGGTCATGTCCAAGGGCATCCTCGTCGTGTGCGCCGGCGGCAACAGCGGCCCGACGCCCTCCACGTTGTCCAACGAGGCGCCGTGGATACTTACTGTGGCGGCCGGGTCAGTGGATCGGAGCTACCGGGCCACCGTGCGGCTCGGCGACGGCGAGGCGTTCGACGGCGAGTCGCTCACGCAGGACAAGCGCTTCAGCGCCAAGGAGTACCCGCTCTACTACCCTCGCGACAGCAACTACTGCGACGTTTTCGACGTCAACATCACCGGCAAGGTGGTGCTGTGCGACACCGAGACGCCGCTGCCTCCATTGAGCTCGATCGAGGCGGTCCAGGCCGCTGGCGGCGCCGGGGTGGTGTTCGTCAACGAGGCCGACTTCGGGTACACCATCGTCGTGGAGAAGTACTTCAACCTCCCCATGTCGCAGGTGACCGCCACCGACGGCGCCAAGATCATGGGCTACGCTAGGGCGGGGCCGCCGTCGGCGGCCGCGCCCCTCAACGCAACGATACTGTTCAACAGCACGATGGTTCACGTGAAGCCGGCGCCGATCGTGGCCGCCTTCTCGTCTCGCGGGCCGAACGTGGCCAGCCCCGGCGTGCTCAAGCCGGACATCATGGCGCCGGGGCTCAACATCCTCGCTGCGTGGCCGACGATGGTGCCTGTCGACGGCGACACGGAGTCGTACAACTACAACGTCGCCTCAGGCACGTCCATGGCAACGCCACACGTCACCGGTATCGCGGCGCTCGTCAAGAAGGCGCACCCGGACTGGTCGCCGTCGGCGGTCAAGTCCGCCATCATGACCACGTCCAGCGCGGTCGACAACGCCGGCCACCCAATCATGGACGAAGAGCACCGGAAGGCGAGCTCCTACTCCATCGGCGCCGGCCACGTAGACGGCGCCAAGGCCGTCGACCCCGGCCTCGTCTACGACCTCGGCGTCGGCGAGTACAGCGCCTACATCTGCGCTCTCCTCGGCGAGGCCGCCATGAAGACCATCACGGGCAATGGCAACCTCACGTGCGCCACGGTGGGATCCATCCCGGAGGCGCAGCTCAACTACCCGGCGATAGTGGTGCCGCTCTCCGACAAGAAGTTCAAGGTGAAGCGGACGGTGACCAACGTCGGGCCGGCGAGATCCAGGTACACCGCCCACGTTCACGTGCCCAAGTGGCTCAAGGTTAAGGTGGAGCCGGAGGAGCTCGAGTTCGAGGCGGCCATGGAAAAGAAGACCTTCACCGTCACCATCAGCAGGGAAGGCGACGGCGGGCAGCTCGCCGAGGGCAGCCTGCACTGGAAGTCCGAGGATCATCTGGTGCGTAGCCCCATCATCGCCGACGCCAGGGTTGTCCAGAGATGATTGTGCCATTGCATGACCCTCGATCGACCATACCTTATACAAAGTAATAACCCATATGATATTCTTCCAAACTGACTACGTACTGCTCGTTGAGTTCCAGGTTGTAAACTTGCAACCACACAAGAATTGGTGTAGGACACAAATCAAACTAATAACCATATAATATCCCTTTACTCTGTTTGTTGTTGCTCAACTTCAGGACGTACTTATGGTCGATTATTCGAACGCTCGCTCCAAAAATCATCCAAATTTAGGAACAAGTTTTGCATACGGCAAGTAGCAACAGCTCTGTCCACACCGAAAACGCTTGGGCTCAAAACAATACCGAAATATCTCGTCGAAGCCATTCCTAGCAAAGTGAATAACTTATACTATTGCAAATCTTGAAGCACAATCAGAAGATATTTATCTCAGATCCGCGCCAAACTAAGAGCACCACTTCTTTTCTCGAATTATTGAGTCACTCATTGTGCCTCCTTTGGGTGCTTCATGAATATTTCAACACAAAAACTCCGTATAGGAAGGTTTCATTGGGAAGGATGATCTCACTGTTACAGAATCAGCAAGACATGTTAGACATTAGGATGACATATGTAATGTATTTAGGCCATTTCTGAACAGCGGAACCATAAAAAATACACGAGAAGGATAACAAGGAATTCAGAATACATGCCTGGTGCAATCTTACAAGGTACCCAAGTTAAAAGTCCCAAATGCTTTTTTGGAAGCTTCACATGGGAGATATCCAGAATTACGAAGATAATTACACAGCCAACCGAGGCAACGTAAAACTCTCTACTGCACATACATTTGTTTGTTCCTGAAGAAACTATATGGGAGGAGGGTGCCAACGTTAGATGCTATTAACTTGATGCAAGGCAAGAGTTTCTTCACGAAGTGTAAGGTGTAGACTGAGCCATGTGATCTTTAGCAAGCCCACGTGAACATGCTTAGCAAGCTGCATCCAATTGATCAAAGATTTGAATGCGGCCGTTGGTTCCTTCTACTAACAACACAAATACCCTGAAATTACACAACTAGGATGAAAATTGAATGAGGTCAAACTACCATGTCCCTTTACTGTGTCTCTGCATCTTCAACTTCATCAAGGTGCATATGCTTACATATATGCAGCCTACGCAGCAACGGTTCTGCTTGCACCGTTACTTGGCTTCAAACCAACGCTACAGTATCTCTCCAAATCGATTACTAGCAAATCAAATAATCATTATTCAAAATCCTGAAGACTATGGCAAGCAAATGATCTAGTAATAATTTAACTAAAAATAATGAAGACTATGTCATGACAAGCTGCTTGATCAGTACAATTCCTGAAGTATACATCTAGGTGTCAAGCATTAACATTATCGAATGTGATCATGTTATTCCACACAAATTATGAACCCCTAGGTTAGATTAGGAATTCAAATTTGTTCACACTAATAGTTATGTTAGTAGGATAGCATGTTGAGACATGGCTGGCGTCCTATTAGTAGGACAGCGTGTTGAGATACTACATGGCTATTTTACCCATAGTTTAGATGGCTGATCCATTCAGCCACACTTTGTGACCCATGAGCTGTAACTTTGGAAACTTTTGATAATAATGAAATAAAAACCATATGCATCAATCGATGAAGAGGCTGGGGCTGGTTCCCCCATTAGAGAAAAAACATAGTTGTGTTGTCTTCCATAAGATAAAGATGACAGCAGATTTAAAAGTCTTACTAGGTGGGTAAAATTATTTCCTATGTAGTATATTAGGACATGCTAACAATTTACATGGATAATATGTAAAAAATGCAGGGATTTATATGAAAAAATCAGCTGGTACAGCAGAGGCGGTTTCATTGGTGGATATGCCACATTGGGTGAAGCATGCCTTCAGATAAATGTAAAAATTCAGAAGTTGACGAACATAAATGAAGCCACCAACCGCTCATGTCATATGAAGTATGTTCTAACATGTAAAAGGTTTTTTTTTTCGAGAAAACGCAAAAAGCCTTTGCGTTTCATTTCATTGAAAAGAAGTAGGAGAACAAGGTTTTTTTAGAAGAGACGTACCTTGCTATTGCCTACGGGGTATAATTAAATCGTACTACTACAGGCGATCAGGAGGCGGCTCAAAACCCATCTAGGGTTTCGTCCCTCTCGTCGGCGACGCTGCCGGTCCGCTCCGCCTCCGGTGGCCTTGGGGCCTTGGAGGTGTGGCGGACCGCAGCCTCTCGCCGGCGGGAAGGTTTCAGTTCTTCGTTTAGTTTATTATCGGTGTATTCTTCGGGATGGTGAGGCGGCGGCTACTTCCTGAAGTCAGAATAAGGTCCTCCCCGTCCTATCCTCGCTCCGGTGGTGCATCTAGCATCGGCGGAGGGCGTGTGGAGTTGTGTGTCCGGCGGATCTCCCGAGATCTGGTCGTCTCTCGTGTTCGATTGTGTGGTTTCAGGTCAGTCTCTTCCGATCTACGGTTATCATCATTGGCGATGGTTGCTGCTGTGGTGCGCTGGTCCTTTGGGGCCTTAGCACGACGACTTCCCGTCTGTCTACTACAACAAGCTCTACTACGACAAGCTTTGCCTGACTCCGGTGATGGAGGGGCGAGGACGGCGGCGCGCCTTCGGCTCGTGCTAGTGTCTGTAGTCGTCGCTAGGTGGTCCAATGACCTTTTTGTAGTTTTTATTACTTTTAGGCATCTTTGTACTACTGTTGATGATTATTAATAGATCGGTGGAATTTTCGCAAAAAAAACAAGGTTTTTTAGAAGTTACAACCCAGGCACAAAAAGGACATCAAAAGATTAATGCACATCCCAGGTGCTCGGCAGAATGGCACGCAGGCCTAATGCGCCGGCCCTGGCCCATAGGTTAGCCTCGTCCCGTATCTTGGCGGTGACGTCGTTGATGGATGGTGCCGCGCCATTGAAGACGCAGTCGTTTCGCTGTTTCCAGACTATCCAGGGTATGAGCAGCGACATCGAGGCCAGTCCTCTGCGCATGGCCTTGGGCGTTGCCTGCTTGGCCTGGCTCCACCAGGAGATGAGCGTGTCGTCGTGGTCAGGTGGCCTGCAAGTAGCGCGTAGCCAGGCGAGGATGTCGAACCAGACCTGCCTGGAGAAGCCGCAGCCGATCATGAGATGCTGCATCGTCTCCATGTCTTGGTCGCAAAGTAAGCAGCGTGCATGATGCGGTAATCCACGGCGCTGCAGGCGCTCGGCCGTCCAGCATCGGTCGAGATGCGCCAACCAGTGGAAGAGCTTGATGTTGTGGGGCGCCCATGTCTTCCAGGTTAGCTGCCAGGCATCACAGCGCACGGATCCATGGAAGGTGGCCTTGTAGCAGGAGCTGGCGGAGTAGACGCCGTTGCTAGTCCATTTCCAGACCATGGAATCTGCCTGATCAGATAGGTGGGTTTGCTCAATCCTTCGCCAGAGCATCAGATATTCTCCAATTTCCTCGATGCCCAGGACACCATGGATGTCGCGTACCCAGGAGCGATCATGCAGGCCCTGAGCGACGGTAGTGGAGCGACGCTGGCGTTTGGGGATGCAGGCATATAGGTGTGGCACCAACTCGCGCGTGGACTTGCCGTCGATCCAGCGATCCTCCCAAAACCGCGCTGTGCGTCCATCGCCGAGGCTCATGGTGGTGGAGGCGAAGAAGAGGGCTTGTTCCTCAGCGGAGAACTGGAGGTCAAGCCCTTGCCATGCCGTAGTCGCGTCGGTTCGACTGAACCAGAGCCAACGGAGGCGCAGCGCAAGGCCAGATTTGGTCATGTTCTGGATACCGAGGCCTCCATACTCGAGGGGGCGGCAAACCCGGCTCCAATTGACATGGCATCTTCCGCCGTTGGCTTCCTTGCGGCCCGCCCAGAGGAATCCTCTCTGGATCTTCTCAATGAGCTTGAGCGTCTTCTTTGGCGGCGCGTAGACGAGCAGCTGGTGCAGCGGGATGGCGCAGAGGACGGATTTGACTAATTTGAGCCTGCCAGCTTTGTCCATCAGGTGGGCTTTCCAGGTGGGAAGTTTGGCGGCGATGCGATCAACCAGGGGCTGCAGCTGGGCACAGGTTGGGCGTCTGATCGTTAGCGGAATGCCCAGGTAGGTCATGGGCATTGTGACGATGGTACAGCCAAGGCCGGCACTGACGATCGCCGCGTCAGTTTCCTCGCCATTGATAAGCGCAACGGCGCTTTTGTTGTAATTGACCTGCAGGCCGGAGGCACGCCCGAACAGCAGCAGGATCTCCCTGACGGCGGCGGTGTCGGCGTGGGTCGGATGGCAGAAGAGCACGACGTCGTCGGCGTAGAGGGATATCTCGGGGACGCGCCGGCGAGGGTGGAGCTCCTGGAGGATGCCCAAGTCAGTGGCGCGCCCGATCAAACGCCCAAGCACGTCGACGGCGAGCACAAACAGCTGCGGGGAGAGCGGGTCTCCCTGCCGTAGCCCGCGGCGGTGCCAAATTGGCGGTCCTGGCTCGCCGTTGATCAGCACTCTCGTGCTGGCCGAGCTGAACAGCAGGGCTAGCCAGTCGAGGAACTTGTCGGGGAATCCATACCGGCGCAAAACCTCAAAGAGGAAGGGCCAGGAGAGGGTGTCGAAGGCTCGGGAAAGGTCGAGTTTCAGCAGCACCCTTGGCTGTCGCAGCTGGTGGAGGAGGCGTGCCGATTGCCGTGTCAGGATGAAGTTGTCGTGTAGGCTGCGTCCGGGGATGAATGCGTTCTGGTTCTTGCTGACCAGGCCGTCGAGCTTGGGGGCGAGGCGGAGCGAGAGCGTCTTGGCGACGAGCTTGGCCACGAGGTGGATCAGGCTGATGGGCCTGTACTCGCCCATCGTTGCCGTGTCGGGCTTCTTGGGGAGCAAGGTCAGGAGCGCTTGATTGAGTCGATGGAAGCCGCGGAGCGCGTGTATCTGCGCAAAGGCTTGAACCATGTCGTCCTTGATAGTGCTCCAACAAGCGCGCAGAAATTCCGCGGTAAATCCGTCGGGCCCGGGAGCTTTTCGTGCGGGGAGGCACTTGATCACGCTCCAGATCTCTGCCTCCGTGAAAGGAGCGTCCAGGTCCTGCAGGTTCTCCGAGGGCGTGATCAGCTCTTGCAGCTCAAGGGAGATGTCCCTCGTGCTGTCTGTGCCAAGCATGGCGTCGAAGTGCGCGAACGCAGCTTCGGCCATGTCCTTGTGGTCCGTGAGGACGTGGCCATCAGAGAGGACGCTGTAGATACGGTTCTTCTGCCGGCGGAAGGAGCTGTGCTGGTGGAAGTAGGCGGAGTTGGCGTCGCCGTCCTTGAGCATGGCCGTCCTTGAGCATGGCGAGGCGAGATCGTTGTCGGGCGATGGTGCGCTCGAGGGATGCCAGTCCCAGGTAGGTGACCTTGAGGGTTTGGTGTAGCCATCGCTCCAACAGCGTGAGGAGGCGATCCTCCTGGGCTTTGTCGAATCTTGCGATCACCTCCCGGCAAATGGCCATCCTTTGCCGAACGCTACCCATGGTACGGGCGCTCCAGCTCGTGAGCGCCTTGGCAGTGGCTTGTAAGCGCAGCCAGAGGCGCTGAAACGGGTCAGGGTTGCTGACAGAGTTCCATGCCGCGGTGACCACGTCGTGGAAATCATCTTGCCGCAGCCAGAACAAGTAAAAGGTGTCTTTGCCACATGGTGAAGCAAAGCTAGAAGGTGCCGAGTGGCAAAAATGGAACGTGCATGGGGAATGGAATGAAGGGAGAAATACGAGTAGGAGGTATCGGGAGGAAACTGTTCGCCACTTCTCGAACTTTCCCTTTCGTTTTATCCTCCACTTGGCTTGTCGCAATTGTGCCAGGAAGTTGTGTCTGACTGCGAGGCAAGACACCACTGCCTGAATGTAGCATCCTTGCCTACAAGATGTGAAACTTATAAACAGAATGACCGCCATTTTTGGAAAGACAAAGAACAACAGCCAGAATAGGTGGTGCACCGGAGTATGGAGGCAGTCCAAACTTGGACTGCAGAATGGGGCGTACAAACTCAAAAAAAAAAAAAAAAACTCAGACTTCAACTTTTCTCTTTCTTTGCATCGACCCACAAACAAAGGTGTTGAAGCTGCTTAGCTTTGAGAGCTACCATTAATCAATTTGTTTTTGTTCGACTGTGCAATCCCACCCCAACCAAAAATCTTGCTCACTACCATGCTCCGTGGAAATTGAAGCAAGCATGACCTATGAAATTTGTGATTGTGGTCATGAGGGAAGTGACAATTAGTTGTGTTGATTAAGGTTAAGCAAGAAGAGAGCTGATTGTATACTAATGTGTTGCGGATGGAGATACAGAAGAGACGAGTAAACTGGGTACCAGAAGGGTAAGAACGGTACATATAAGTATATGTTGCCCTTAACCAATTACCTCATGAAGACATGTCATAAAAAATTACCTCATGAGGAAAGTATCCACTGTAAGGTAGTGGGACATGAATGCTCATTCACCTTCTACGCCAAGTTGTTGTAAAGACTATAAATCAAGGCAGGAAAAATTTCCAGAAATCTCCACAAGAATATTTCACATCCTTGAAGTGATGAAACCTGTTAGTGTCTAACAGATATCTCCTTCCCCTCAAAACATGATATGAACTTCATTTTTCTTGGAAATTGCCACATATCCACAGAATTTTTTTGTCACGTGGAGTTAACCTCTCCCATGTGCTGTCGAGTTCCTCTGATGGCATGCGGCCGCCTCACGCGACCCGTGGATGAAGAAGTAACATCTTGCTACATGTAGGTGCATGGAATTTGCGGCCACATGCGCGGTGTGACGTCATGCTAGAATGGATGGATTTTGCATCTCAAGTGTAAATGGATGTGAAATTCATCCATCTGATCTGATCTACTCTACTCAATCTGTAGGGATTACTAGATCATTTGCTTGCCGCAACAAAAAAAAATATCCAAATCGAATTGCATAGCTCGCTGACGAGAATCAAAATACGAAGCTAACCGAGGAGTCAATTACCTGCTGGAATCCGGAGACCATCTGCTCGCTGCCAGACATCCAATCGGCGCCCAGTCCACATGTTGCCGGTGGGTGCAATCTTCAAATCCATTACTAGCAAATCAAATAATCATTATTTAAAATCCTGAAGCAGCGATCACAATCAATGCTGCATTGAGAGATTCATTCAAACTAAGAGCACCACTCCTTTTACTAAAACTGAGAAGAGCACTTATAACTTATTGTGCTTCCACAGGTGCTTGGGAATATTTGAACACCGGAACCGACAGGAAGGCTTAATTACAAAGGATGACATCACTGTCACAAAATAAGCAGCTCATTAGAAAGTGTGCAAAACATGTTTAGAGATTGAGATGACATGTGTAATGCAGCTTTGATTTTGAAGATGATTATATTGTGAACAGGGTAAGGTAAAAGGACATGTATTTGTTCTGTATGAAACATATTTCATCTGCTTTTTGGCCAAGGGACCATGGATGTAGAAGAAAAACCTCTATGGCTTGAAATCAATAAATGGCTTCCCATAAATAGAACAAAAACAAATGGATCAATCATGTAACTAATTACATGGATAGTTTAACATAATATTCTTCTAATAAGATGAGAAGACAAGCCATTTAGCTACGATTGGTTAAAAGACATAGCATTAAGAACTTACTGTACAGAAACATTAATTTAACTACAAATGGTGAATGATATCTTACAACAAGCTGCTTGATCAGTACAATTCTTGAAGTATATCTCTAGGTGTCACACATTAACACTATAGAATGTGATTATCTTATCCCACTTAAGAACCCTAGTTTAGTAGAATGATGCATCAAAATCATAAAAGACCGTGCCACAAATTCTGAGACAAGATCTGATAGAATGTCAGAACAAGAATAACAATAGAATCTAGCAAGCATGAGCTAGTTAAAATGTGGAGAGATACAAACCGTAAAGGCAAAATGAAGAGGTAAATGAAGAATAAGCTGTGCTGAAGAGGTTGTCACAGTTTTTTTTCGTGAAGACGCAAAAGCCTTCTGCGTTTTATTTCATTGAAAAGATAGAGTTTTACAGTTCTCCTAGGAGTCATGGTACAAGAGACGGTACATGTTGCTTAGTGAACGTCCCAGGTCGATGGTAAAACCACCCTGAGCCCCTTGGCACCTGCTCTAGCCCAAAGGGCAGCTTCTTTGATTCTGGCAACCAAGTTGCGGACGGAGGGCTGTGCACCTTCAAAGATGCATTCGTTCCGTTCCGCTGCTTCCAGATCAGCCATGGCGAGAACAGGGCAGCGGAAGCGAGGCCCTTACGTAAGGGTCTGGGTGTTTCCAACTACGCCTGCAAGGCTGCAACCACCAATCCATCAGCGAAGCCCCCTGGTTTGGTGCTCTCATCAGCATCCTGAGCCAGGCCAGGTCTAGAGACATGCGTATCTAGATAAATCTGCGTAAGTTAATTTGGGGCGGAGGAAGCGTTTTTTATTTTTTTTAATTCCTAGGAGATGGTCTTTTGTTAAAGCTATGATATGCCCCGTTTAAGAAAATTACAATGATATGCCCTTGACAATTGACACCAATGACAAAAATTGTACAACTAGTTAACGCGACCTTTTGACGAAGATTCTTTCAAAATAAGATATATCCTTACATTTCTAGGCCTGTCCGAGAATACTTAATATATTAGATATCTCATCCAATAAACTTAATATAAAACATAGTAAATAACAAGATATCTATCTGAGATCCGCGCCAAACTTAAATCCATGAATGTTGTTTTACAAAATTAATATCATCTCCAAAGTTCCAACTGAAATTCTTCAATGGAAGTACTCTATCAAAAATATTTCCAAACTCTGCAGGTTGAATGACTACAAAATTAATATAGTTATTCAAAAACAAATGACATATATAACAAAGAACTTGAGTAGAAACTTAGACATTTCTGTGATGCCAAATCTGTCCCTGGATAAAACAACTAACTCAAGAAGAGGACCATGGTGCGTGCCAAGTTAAATGCAAGTTCACCTTGGGAAAACAGCAGATAATGGTGTGTTGTAAATCAGAATGATTAGCTAAAAACTTAGATTGATGAAGAAACTAGCAACATATGGTATTAAAAACTGAAATTGCAACTGCAGACATCGCATAACATAAGAGTTAACTTTTCTTTGGCTATCTATGTAATCCAGAAGTCCTCATGTTGGATTTTGTTTTCTTACTTTTATATACTTTATTTAAGTATATATATGGTGCACTTAACCAATTACCTCATGAAAATAATATACACCGTAAGGTAGTGGGACGTGAATGCTCATTCACCTTCTATGCCAAGTTGTTGTACAGACTATAATGCAAGGCAGGAAAAATCACTTTAAATCCCCACAAGAACATTTCCCATCCTTGAAGTGATGAAACCTGTTAGTGTCTCTAACAGATATCTCTCTCCCCTCAAAACATGATATGAACTTCATTGCTTCGTGGTAATTGCCACAAATCCGGCAATTCTTTATCACCCGAAGGGGTGTTCCTGGACTTGTGCTTATGATGCCCAATGCAACAGCAAGCTTCTCACTATGCACAACGAGGATATTGTCCTTTTCTTGTTCTTCCACGTCATGCAGGACAACAAGTAGCAACAGCTCTGTTCACACCGAAAATGCTTGGACTCAAAACAATACCAAAATATTTTGTCGAAAGCATTTCTGGCAAAGTGAATAACTTACTATTACCAATCAAGGAGCAGCAATCACAAGATATTTATTTCAGATCCGCGCCAAACTGGGAGCACCACTTCTTTTATCGAATTGAGTCACTCATTGTGCCTCCTTGGGTGCTTCAGGAATATTTCAGCACAAAAACTCCTGATCCAAAGGTTTCATTGGGAAGGATGATGCCACTGTTACAAAATCAGCAGCTAATGAGAAAATCAGCAAGACATGTTAGACATTAGGATGACATATGTACTGTAGTTTAGCCCATTTCTGAAAAGAAGAACCGTAAAAAATACACGACAAGGATAACAGGGAATTTAGAATACATGTCTCGTAAAAGCCCAAATGCTTTTTTGGAAGCTTCACAAGGGATATCCAGAATTTTTGAGATAATTACATAGCCAACCGAGGCAAGGTAAAACTGCCATACATTTGTTTGTTCCTGAAGAAACTATATGGGAGGAGGGTGCCAACGAAGTGGGCAAGTGATAGATGTACAAAAAACTCTCTACTGCCCAAAAAAAAATTGGTTTGTCAAAAATATGAAACCCGATGAAGGCTATCTAACTAACAAGCTGCTTGATCAGTATAATTTTTCGAACCTATCTCTAGGTCTCACCACTAGTTGAATGTGATTCTCTCATCCCGCTTAAGAACCCTTACTATATTAGAACAATCCATCAAAATCAAGAGAGCCTATGTAAATTCAGAGACAAGATTAACTAGCTGGTCAAAAGGAGAATATTAACAGAATTTGGCAAGCACGAGCTAGTTCAAATGTTGAGGGATAGAGACCATAAAAGCTGAATGAAGAGATTTATGAAGTATAAGCTTTCCTGAAGAGGTTTGTCAGCGTCTTTTGGGTCATGGCTGCACAACAGTATGGCATGCTCATAACAGCACTTGCTGAGTAACAACTAGAAGAATCTAGGCACAAAAACTTGGAACATGGATCAATCATTTGGTGAATACCATGCTGTGTTAAAAATATTAAAACACACAACTGAAGATGCTATTAACTTGATGCAAGGTAAGAGTTTCTTCAGGAAGTAAAAGGTGTAAACTGAAGCATCTGATGTTTTCCAGACCATGTCCATCACTATCATAAAAGTAAATAGAACTTCCTTGTGAAGATGTTCATTTGCGGAAAAAAATATAGATCTATCCTAATATTAAAATTTGTTTTGAATTTTTAGGAGATGGCTTTTCGTTACAACTATGATATAACCTGCTTAACAAAATTATTGATATGTTCTTGCCACCAATGATACAATCCTTACACCTGGCTAATGCACCATTTTTACGATACAATTCTTACTGATATGTTTTTGCCACCAATGAGATTTATCCTTACATATGAAAATTTGTCAGAGAAAACTACAAATAATTAGATATCACAAGAATCATGGTGACCAAATACATTTAGTACAAAATATAATAAATATGCATGTTCCTGCACGTATATTATTGTATATGTCCGTGCTAGCGATGGCTTTGAATAGCTATTATGATGAAACAAGAGACACAAAGTAACCTGCAGTAATATAACAGAAAGATGCCTTTCCTTTTTATTCTCTATTTGTTGCATCTTACAAAAGCTGCTGTGTATCACTTGCATGGAAATAAACATTTTAATCAATGATCCATCGAAGGTACTTTTACAACATTAAAATCAACTCCACGTTCAACTGAAATTCTTTGATGGAAATACTCCTGCTCCATCAAACATATTTCCGAACTATGAAGGTAGAAGGACTACATAATTCATGGAGTTACGCAAAAACAAATGCCATATATAACTAAGAACTTTACCAGGAAATTAAACCTTATTGTGATGGCAAATCTGTATTTGGATGAAACATGAGGTTTAACAACCTAGGGTTCTCCTTCTAGAAACATCAGATAATGGTGCTTTACGAAAGAACACCGTAAGGTAGGGGACATGGATGCTCATTCACCTTCTACACCAAGTTGCACAACAACAGGAAAGAAAGGCAGGAAAAATCACCAGAAATCCCCACAAGAACATTTTCCATCCTTGAAGTGATGAAACCTGTTAGTGTCTCTAACAGATATCTCCCTCCCCTCAAAACATGATATGAACTTCATTGCTTCGTGGCAATCGCCACAAATCCGGAGATTCTTTATCACCCGAAGGGGTGTTCCTGGACTTGTGCTTATGAGGCCCAATGCAACAGCCAGCTTCTCAGTGTGCACAGCGAGGATATTATCCTTTTCTTGTTCTTCCACGTCATGCAGGACAAAATCTGTGCTCGGTGCAAAGCCCAGCCTCCTCATCTCAATGGCAAGCTGATTTAGCTTCTCAGTTATTCCAGCCATCATGGGGTGTGAATTATCACCAGCCAACAACATGTGCACCTTGTTCTTGATCTCAATCCAACTGCAACCCTTCTCTTTCGTCAATCCCAAATTCTTCATCTCATCCCTCACCCTATTGACCCCGTCCCACATTTTTTTAGATGCATAAATGTTGGAAAGCAGGACATAGTTTCCAGCATTCTCTGGCTCTAGTTCAAATAGCTTCTCTGCTGCAACTTCGGCCAGGTGAACATTTCCATAAACCCTGCAGGAGCCAAGTAAGGACCCCCAAATGCAACCATCTGGCTCAAATGGCATCTCATTGATGAGATCATATGCCTCTTGAAGCTTTCCAGCTCGCCCTAACAGAGTAACCATACACGCATAATGCTCCATGCTAGGGGAAATGCCATGTGCTTGCTGCATTTCACTGAAGTAGCGACGCCCCTCCTCCGTCAGGCCAGCTTGGCCGCAAGCACCAAGGACACAGATAAACGTGACTAGGTCGGGCTTCAGTTTCAAGCTTTGCATCATACGGAACAACTGCACAGCATTCGCAGCCTCCCCGTGCATAGCATAGCCGCCAATCATCGCATTCCATGAAACCACATTCTTACACGGCATTGCATCAAAGATCGTTCTCGCGTCCCTGACCTTGCCACACTTTGCATACATGCCCACTAACGCGCTGCCAACGTAAACGTCATGAAGAAACCCCTTCCTAACAGAGAAACAGTGCGCTGCCCGGCCATGCATCAGAGCCGCAACATTGGCAAACGCTGGCAGCACGCAGGGTATCGTGACTGCGTTTGGCTCGATCCCCTCTGACTGCATCTTCCTGAAAAGATCCACCGCCTCCAGATCTTTCCCATTCTGCACACAGCAGGCGACGATCGAGGTCCAGGACACAACGTTCAACTCGACTCCTCGGCTCACAAACTCCCCGAACAACAGCAACGCCTCGGAGACCTGGGCGTTGCGAGAGAGCCCGGCGACAAGAGCGCTGCAGGAAGCGGCGTCCATGTGGCTTGACTCGTGGAACACCCGGGAAATCTCGTCAGCGCGCCCGCACTTTCCGTACATATCGATGAGCGCCGTGACCACACTGGCATCTTGCCTGCACCCGGCCTTCACCACGTACGCGTGCACCTGCTCGCCGACCGAGACATCTTTGACATCCCCGACCGCGGAGAGTGCGCACGAGACGCCGGTGGCGTCTGGCAAGAACCCTTCGCTGTGCATCCTCACGAGCGCCGTGGCCGCGTCCAGGGCGCGGCCGCTCCGGTTCAGACCGGAGACCAGCCCGTTCCAGGTGATCACGTTCGGCTCGACGCCGGTGCTCCGCATCCGGTCCAGGAGGCCCCAGGCGGCCTCGGCGTCCCCTCGCGCGGAGAAACCCGCGATGAGCGCGCTCCAGCCGACGACGGTCTTCTCCGGCATTCGGTCGAACACGCTGCGGGCGTCAGCTGGGGCACCGAGACGGAGGTAGGTGTGGAGGAGCGAGGAGGCGACGAAGGGGTCCTCCGCGAGGCCGGAGACCGCGGCGGCGGCGTGGAGCGCGCGGGCGAGGGGCCTGGCGGGGCATGACTTGAGCGCGGAGGGCAGGAGGTGAGGGTCCGGCGGGAAGGAGACGTGGCGGAGGAAGTGGAGAAGGGTGTTAGAGTGAGACATTGGCGAATGGCGCGGAGCCACATCGATCCGGTGCCCACCTGATCTGTTCGCTTGAGATCCAACGTTTCCTCAGACCTCGTAAAAATACTAGAACGTGGTTGCATGTTTAAGAGCATCTCCAGCCGCCCAAAGCGTCCTCCAAACCGCGCGTTTGGGGGACGTGTTTTTGTTCGTGCCGCCTCCTTTGGAGGACGTCGCTCCCCAGCCGCGTCCCCCAAACGCCGCCCCCAAACATTTAAATTACTTTTTTTAACACAGAACCATTTATCAAATATATCATATGAATAAAAATATTTGCGAGGATTGTTTTTAAATTAAATTACAACAAATAATAAAACAAGTAAACAAATATAATAAATAGGGGTAGATGCTACATCAAGGTGCCACGGTATTTTCTTTGATCCTCCACAAATGCTCAATGAGATCAGCTTGAAGTTGCTCATGCACATTGCTGTCACGGATCTCTGCGTGCATGACGAGAAAATCAGCAAAATCTACAGGCAACTCATGATCAACCTCCGCAAGAGGGCCTTGACACTCATAGGGACCAACATGTGACCTAGCATGATTCTTGCGGTCATCCTCGATGATCATGTTGTGCATGATCACACAAGCCTGCATCACCTCCCACATTTGGTCGTGAGACCAGCCCAGAGTGTGGGACAATGGCAAATTGTGCTTGAAGCACACCAAATGCCCGCTCGACATCCTTCCTGCAAGCCTCCTGTCGCGTAGCAAAGTGAGAATTCTTCAGACCTGATGGATTCGAGATTGTTTTGACAAAAGTGGCCCATTTTTGATATATACCATCGGCTAGATAATAGCCTTTGGTATATTCGTGGCCATTGATCTCATAGTTGCATGGTGGAGCATGTCCTTCCACTAGTCTGCTGAACACCAGAGACTGCTGCAACACGTTGATATCATTGTGTGATCCCGCCATGCCAAAGAAAGAATGTCAAATCCACAGGTCATAATCTGCCACAGCTTCAAGCACCACACTGCAATATCCATGACGGCCTTTGTATATACCTTGCCAAGCAAACGGGCAGTTCTTCCATGCCTAGTGCATGCAATCGATGCTTCCAAGCATTCCAGGAAATCCTCTAGCAGCATTTTGTGCCATGATCCTTGCAGTCTCTTCTTCAGTTGGCCCTCTCAAATAGTATTTGCCAAACTTTCCCACCACAGCTCGGTAAAACTTGTACATGCACTCAATGGCAGTAGACTCACTCATGCGAAGGTAGTCGTCCTGTGTATCGACAGGTGCTCCGTATGCAAGCATCCTCATGGCGGCGGTGCACTTCTGAATTGACGAGAACCCGAGGACGCCTATAGCGTCGACCTTGAGCTTGAAGTAGGGGTCAAACTCTCGAACGCCGTGGAGGATATTCATGAACAGCCCCTTGCTCATCATGTACCGGCGCCGAAAATTGTCGGCCTGTGTTGCGTCGTCGGCGAAGTAGTCGTTGTGCAGCATGGCATGCCCCTCCATCCTCTGCCGGGGCTTCGACTTCTTTCTTCCCGGCCTTGATCCTCCGCGGCGCGGCCTCTTCCTCTTCTCCGCCTCAGCGTCGAGCAATTCCTGGAGGGACGCGATGATCAGCAAATGCTCCCGCAGGTCGTCGTCGAAGGCTTGCTCGTCCTCCAGCAGCAGGGCAACCATCTCATCGTCGTTGTCCATGGCTGAAGCAAATTAAATGGTAAAATTTGCGCCGAGGCAGACGACGCAACAAACAGCGGCCAATCGCCTGGCAAGTTGTCGAGCACCTTCTGTGCGCGGAGGTGGGGCGGATTTGACGGCGCGTTCTAGGACGCGCTGGCGACGCGGCGGCGGTGGCACGACCGGCGGGAGCCCCAGCCGCGACAACGGTTCCGACTCTCAGCAGAGATCAGGCGCCCAACCGGCCGGGAAATCCAGCGGCGGCGGTGGGGTGGGAGGCGCGGGAACGAAGGAGCGACGAGAAAAGAGGCGCGAACCAACGGTTTATGCAAATAGTCACCGACATGTGGGAGCCCTGAAGGATAACGTTGCATAGAAAACAAAAAATTTCCTACCGCGAACACGCAATCCAAGCCAAGATACAATCTAGAAGACGGTAGCAACGAGGGGTTTATCGAGTCTCACCCTTGAAGAGATTCCAAAGCCTACAAGAGGAGGCTCTTGTTGCTGCGGTAGACGTTCACTTGCCGCTTGCAAAAGCACGTAGAAGATCTTGATCACGATCCCTCCGGCGCCACGAACGGATAGCACCTCCGTACTCGGTCACACGTTCGGTTGTTGATGAAGACGACGTCCACCTCCCCGTTCCAGCGGGCAGCGGAAGTAGTAGCTCCTCCTTGAATCCGGCAGCACGACGGCGTGGTGGCGGTGGCGGTGGAGATCTCCGGCGGAGCTTCGCTAAGCGTGCGGGAGAAGAGGAGGAGAGAGGGGGCGGCTAGGGTTTGGGAGAGGGGGTGGCCGGCCACCTAGGGGTGCGGCCAAGCTATGGGCTTGTAGTGGTCAGCCCCCTCTCCTATGCCCCTCATTATATAGGTGGAAGCCCCAAGTGTTGGACTACAAGTCTTCGAATAAGACCCGAACCAAAAACCTTCCATGTGTAGGGAAACCTACCCAAGGTGGGAATCCCACTTGGGTGGGATTCCCCCCTTCCATGAGGGGGGTTGGCCGGCCACCCTTGGGGAGTACACCTTGGACTCCTCCCCTTTAGGGTTGGCTGACCATGCAAGGTGGAGTCCCTCCGGGACTCTACTTTCCATGGTGATTTCTTCCGGACTTTTCTAGAACCTTCTAGAACCTGCCATAAATGCACCGGATCATTTCCAAACTTGGAATATGACTTCCTATATATGAATCTTATTCTCCGGACGATTCCGGAACTTCTCGTGATGTCCGGGATCTCATCCGGGACTCCGAACAAATATTCGAACTCCATTCCATATTCAAGTTCTACCATTTCAACATCCAACTTTAAGTGTGTCACCCTACGGTTTGCGAACTATGCGGACATGGTTGAGTACTCACTCCGACCAATAACCAATAGCGGGATCTGGAGATCCATAATGGATCCCACATATTCAACGATGACTTTAGTGATCGAATGAACCATTCACATACGATACCAATTCCCTTTGTCACGCGATATTTTACTTGTCCGAGGTTTGATCTTCGGTATCACTCTATACCTTGTTCAACCTCGTCTCCAGACAAGTACTCTTTACTCGTACCGTGGTATGTGGTCTGTTATGAACTTATTCATATGCTTGCAAGACATTAGACGACATTCCACCGAGAGGGCCCAGAGTATATCTATCCGTCATCGGGATGGACAAATCCCACTGTTGATCCATATGCCTCAACTCATACTTTCCGGATACTTAATCCCACCTTTATAACCACCCATTTACGCAGTGGCGTTTGGTGTAATCAAAGTACCTTTCCGGTATAAGTGATTTACATGATCTCATGGTCATAAGGACTAGGTAACTATGTATCGAAAGTTTATAGCAAATAACTTAATGACGAGATCTTATGCTACGCTTAATTGGGTGTGTCCATTACATCATTCATACAAGGACATAACCTTGTTATTAATAACATCCAATGTTCATGATTATGAAACTAATCATCCATTAATCAACAAGCTAGTTAAGAGGCATACTAGGGACTCTTTGTTGTCTACGTATCACACATGTACTAATGTTTCGGTTAATACAATTATAGCATGACATATAAACATTTATCATAAACATAAAGATATATAATAACCACTTTTATTATTGCCTCTTGGGCATATCTCCTTCAAGCCCGCCTCGCTTTTCGTTGTGTCCGGCGTCCCCGGTGCGCCCCCTGTGGGACGGGGACGGGCTCGGGGCGCCGGACACCGTATCGGGCCGCGCCGGACAAAAATGGGCTTTGGGGGACGCGGCTGGAACGCATTTTTTGTCCGACGCGCCCCAAAACCCTTTGGGGGACGCTTTGGGGGACGCGGCTGGAGATGCTCTAAGGCTGGTATCATAGTATCATACACATTTACACATTGATCTCACAAAAACCTGATGTGACAGCTAATTAAGAAAGAGAGAGGAGATTAGAGTAACATAGGTGGATAGGTGGACACTATATCATAGTACATGTTACGAGAAAAGTTAATGCCAAATAAATCTTGTACGCACATTTGCATCGAGATTCTAAAAAGTAATAAATATAGCATAACTATGATACTACTTCATGATACTAACCACTACCATACACAAGTATCATATGCATGATACTACAATATGATACTTACCACTATGGCCAGCCTAAGACCGTTTGTTTAGAGCATCTCCACGGGTGGGCCAGCCCGATAACTGTTTAGGGGCCGACGCTGTTTTTGAGATCACGCTGGCGCGTTTTGAAAGGTGTCGGCGCGGTTTCGAACCTTATAGAAACATAGGTAACCCTGTGTCAGTCTCTTCGCAAAGGACGTGAATCGGGTGTGTCGGCGTCAAGCGCCACGGGGTTTTCGCGGGTGGGGCCGCTTTGGTAGCGACTCAACGGACGGCGGCATCATAAATGCGACGCCTGGTATGCTTTGCGGCCGGTTGCCGATGAAGTCACCGGTTCTCCACACACAGACGCCGTCGTAAATGCGACGTCTCGGATGATCTACAGTGAGTTGGCACCGCTTATTTAGTGCGCTCTCTACCGCGCTATCCTCTCCTCTCCACTACCACCGCGCTATCCTCTACTCTCCACCACCGACGCGTTATCCTCTCCTCTCCACCAATGCCGCATTCCTCTGCAGAAGAATGTCGGGGCGGATGTTTACGACATACTCGATGCTTGGCCGTAACGGCTTCACGCCGCCATCGGCGCTGATAGCTCAAAATTTTGCACTATTATACTGAGGTTTTTAAGTATACTATTATTCATGTTGTCACTCATTTCATGCTCCAGTTAGCCGCATCTATGCCTATTTTGCATACTTATGATTTTTTGTTCACTTTCATATGAGCTTTGCAAATTTAGTAGTTTTAGTAGGATTTTATTATGTTTTCTTTGTCTTTGAAATGTATTTAGGTGTTATGGATAATCATGGAGAAAGGGAGGCAAAAGGGACCAAAAGGGTACATTATGGGAGAACTACAAGCACCAGACTTAGCCATGTGAGGTGTGAGAAAAGTGATATTTTCTCAACATCTTATATTTAAGATCTAAGAGCATCTCCAGCTGCGTCCCCCAAAGTGGCCCCCAAAGGGATTTGGGACGCGCTGGACAAAATTTCGTTCCCAGCCACGCGCCCCAAAGACCCTTTCCGTCCGGCGCGGCCCAATACGGTATCCGGCGCCCTGAGCCTGTTCTCGCTACACAGGGGACGCTCCGGGCACGCCGGACACAAAGAAATGCGAGGTGGGGGAGTGGCGGGACTGATGCGTTAGCGAATCACGAACGAAGCATCGTAGCTTTGCCTTAATGGCGACGGAGGGGCAGGCGAGACGTCTCGTCGGCGCTACACAGCCTCCACGCATCGCCAGCATGTGCATGCCACCTCGCGTTCCCGCGATTTCTTCCTGCCGCTCCTATCCTCTTCCCGCCTCTTATGGCGATGCCGACGTCTATAAAAGGTCTCCCCCGCTCAATGGTAGCCACCACAGCCGCCGGCACCCCTTTCTCCATCGCAAGCACAATCCTCGTCGCATAAACACCACATGCGCAATGATGAACTGCCCCGGCGCCGGCCAGATCCCTCCACCACTGTCTCCACCACCACCTCCACCACCTCTAGCACCGCAGTTCGACATCAACCCGGAAGCTACGGCGAACGAGGCGTGGGAGGAGGCAGCACTGGTGGACACCATAACGGTGTTCGACGCCGCCACGATGGAAGAGGCGCGGCGGCGCCGGCGCCGGACGGAGGACATGGCCGAGTGGTGGCATGCTGTAATATCCCAGGTATTGGGGTTACAAAAATAGAGGAAACAGATGTGTGCATTGCATTCATACATAGAAAATCTGGGGAATTTTCGCGCTTTTGTTTAAAACTTCCAAAGTGATCGAGTTCTCCTTTACATCGGTGGAATTGAGTTAGTCATCGATGTGGGTGCGACAAATTTCGACATAACCTTTCTGAATTTGTGTTCTGGGGGGAAACAATTTGAACTCAAATTCAAATATGAAGGATAGAAATTCAAATAAGAATTTGAATTGGAACATAAACAAGTAATATGTAAAAGTAAACACATTTAATAATTCCAAATGAATAAATAATTTAAACTTTAATATAAATAACATTGTCCAATTATTTACAATTTTTCAAATAAATAGAAATAGAGAAAGATTACAAAAAGAAAATAAAAGAAGTCCTAAATCTCAATCTTCCAATCTTCTTGTTCTTCTTTCCCTGCAAAAGACACAACAAAGGCAAGAAAATAGTTTGTTAATGTTAAAATGTTGCCATCATCAATGATGAGGCATTTTAATGTGTTGGAGCTTAACTATTAGACATTAGAAACTTGTTCTAATACCCAATTGGTGGCTAGAGGGATCAATCTGAATCTAAAGGCAACATTGGATCGAGAGAACCATCTTTGGATCATAAAAGGGACAACTGGATCATCTCGGATCATAATCAGCAAGTAGGCAATATGGGTAAATGGCAGCATTGGATCAATAACAGAGAAAGGACAAGACAAATCATATTTGATCCATTTATCTATGTTAACAAGTCAATAGAGCAGTCCCTCTAAACCTAGACAAGCTCCTAATCGGAAAAGTCACTATGGAATTTAAACTAGTTTACTATTGGTATTGATTACCAATAGAAACTTAAATCACTAATCCATCTCATTATTCTAGTAATCATGCATCATCTTAATTACGTATCAAAACAACCAGTAATCATGTCAATTGGCAAACAACTAAAGTCCACTGGTATTACACACTTGACATGGTATTATACACTTGACAGTATCAAAAATAAAGGCCCAACTAGGATAAGAGCAAACTGACGTTGCTTGCACTAGGAAGAGGAGAAAACCAAATTGTCAATCTGCACAAGAGATGGGGCCACACCCCGGCAGCTCACACATATGCATTGCTGTGTGATGTCGATGCCACAATCAGTAGTTCAGTAGTACAAAAGCAAAACAACAGCAGCTAGCCAAACCATAGTATGCACACACGAGCAAACCATTTCTGCAGCTTCTCTGTACGCCAACACATATCATTTAGCCATCTCTAGTTCACCAAGAATAATCACTGAGCTCAGCAGCTGGAAATGGGAGGAGCTCGAAGAGGAAAGCATGTAACCATGTTGGATATATGAAAAATCAGAAGGACAAGCTACCAAGGGCATCAACACTTAGATCCAACCACCCTGCAACTGGATCCAGTCCAGGAGGATTAGAAGGAATTATTTCTCTCAGACGTGCATAGAAGTGCTATGCATGATCATCATCGAGAAATTAGGGAGGCACATGTAAGTATCTGTTCTTATTACCATTTTGTGCCTCAGCCTTTGCATCATTGGCAAGGCTAGAAGATCAAGCCATATCTGTTCTTATCAGCTTAAGATTATCCAACAAGGGACAACAAGATCCACAAATAAAATTCAACCCTGAAAAATCATTTCTAGTTGCTACTTTGCAACTAGATCATAGACAAGAAACTCAAAGCTCATTTTGTGTTTTCCCACAACACTACTGTCCAAGATCATATATGCATAGGCTTTAATCATCACCATAAGCCACTAGTAATGATCCACATGTTACAGGGAACTACTTAGTGTCCAGGAAATCATCCCAAGCCAACCAAGTAGTACCATAGCAGCAATCAGAGGCACTATAAGCATACAAGCTGTCACAGCAAGCCATCAAGTAAATTGCCAAGCTGCAAATAATAATAATCTCATTTTACTTGTGTGTACACCAACAATAATTAGCGTAACAATTAAACTCGCACGATCAGCTCAAGCTTACACAAACATGCTTATAAGTAAAGGGATATGTTTATCAGGGTAGGGAATATTCATTTTCATCTGTAATAGAAACAGCAGATCACACTCATGCCTGGGATGAGTAGATCATCCAAATAGGGGCATGACATAAAAGCACCTTAACTGAATGTAGATTTAGTTTTGACAGTGTTAAGGTATCAATATAGTACAAGTGCTGGGACGATGAATCATCCCAATAGTGACACCATATCAAGTCTAGTACATGTATCAGTGAATCAAAAGCTTAACTAACCCAAGCAACACCCCACCTAGCACCATAAGCCTCACATAAGCTACCAGAACAAGAGCAAATACAAGTATGGGCATAATCCAACACCACCTGGGGTATTGCATTGTCAAGTAATATCCCTGCCACACACACTTCAGTGATCATTTGGATCATACCTCACTTCTCCAAGCCATATATCAAAGAGAACAAGCTATTGTAATTTTGCAGCACATTGAACATAGGCAAAGGAGAGGGAATGATTTAGCTCACAGTGCCGTAGCGGAGAAGTAGACGCCGGGGTTGCAGAGGATGCCATTCCGCCGGCGTCGAGGATGCAGTAGTCACCACCAACACCACACCAGCACCGGTACACGGGCGCAGGGGTTGCACATCAGTGGCCGTCCCGCCGACGTCGAGACAGCGGTCGACACACGACCAGAAGCACCACACCACCATCACCACATCGAGCAGATCGATGCAGGGGACCAGGAGATGGTCGTCGGCGTCAGGATAATCGAGTTGTGGCTCGTGGTCGAGGAGGAGGTCACAGTAGTCAGGATGGGTAGCAGGGGGCATGGGAGCCGGAATCGGCGACCACCGCGTCCGCATCAACGAACATGAGTCTCTGCTAGGGTTTCGCGTGGCCGCGCGCGCAGGAGGGCGGCGAGCCTCGTGGTGGCGGGTGATTGAGGAAGAGGTTGGTGGCGGAGCTTTGCTAGCCAACGACGATGGCGGGGGCGACCAGCAGCACCGTGCGGCGGCACGCCGTCAGCGACGCGCAGGTACGCGTGCGTACGCTCTTGCGTGCTGGATGCGCTGTGGAGGTTGGAGACTGGCAGAAGGAGGCCGGGCGGATCCTCGCCGATCAGCGGCGGCGCCGGAGGTGGCGGGCGATCGGCCAGAGAAGCGGTCGGCGACCACATCGCGAGGGAGCAGAGGGGGATCGAGATAGAGGCGATACGTGTGCCAGTGAGAGGAAGAGAGATCAGTCGGGATGGGGGTTTGACCGAGCCTAAACCAGGCCAGTCCTTTGGGCCAAGGCTTGTCTGGTCCAGCCAGACCAGCTGGGCCAGCACATTTAGCCATTTGGCTAATCCTTTAAATGAAATAAATAATAGAAAAAAATACTTTAAAAAAATCAAAATAATGATAATATGGATCTTCCTCTAAATTTTAGAAAACCAATTCTAAATCTTAAACTATTAAGACCTAAATATTAACATTTAATTTTATTATTTATATTTTCATATCAATAAAATATTAGATATTACTTTGTATTAAAATATCACAATTGTTCCATATGATTATGTTTAATCATATGAAAATCCTAATTGATCATTACTTCAACTACTAATTAAAACCTAAACCCTAATAGTATTTATCCTATTTCATTAAGTCTTTTAAAATAATATAATGTAAAATCCAATATTATTTTTCAGAGTTATTAATAAATTCAACTTTATAATGAAGTTATCACCTTAAGGACCAAATGGTAATTAGGAAACCCTAGTTCCATTATGAATAAAATTATATCCTCATAATTTTATGTGGAACCCTAAAACCCTAATTCAATTATGCACCAAACCCTAGCTCCATTCATTCATATGAACCCTAAATTGCTTCTAACCTAAACCCTAGGTTAGAACATGTGATCATGATACTTTCTTTTCAATCATAGATCCATAGTAGCAACTAAACCATTGCCAAGTCTTCCTAAAATAATAGAGACCCATCTCTAATACATTGGTATTACATGTGTTCATGCTTAGCTGATCAAATAGGACCAACCCTAGTTCCTATCTTATGAGACACCAAACTTAGATATCCATGCTTAGCATCACCCCAATGTGATGAACCTCAGGAGCAACTATGCCAAATCTTGAGCATTGCCTAACCATATTCCACTAAACTCTACTAGTGTTGGACACTTATGAACCATCCTATTTAGGAACCAATCATTCTCTACTTAGAGATCCAATAGCTAATACAAGACAACCTCAACCTTAATTGTTATACTTCTTATTATTTAAGAAGTATGTTCTTCAAAAGTTATTCTTTTGAAAAAAATAAGGAATCATCAGCAAACCTGCTTGTAAGGACCTATAAACCCTAGCCAGCTATCACTAGCAAGATAAACCAACCTTGACAACAACCATGTATAATGAATTGCTTAGGATACCTAGGCTTATCTTAACCTTACAAGCCCTAGGTGTTGATGAATCCAACTTTGTTGGGATCCATCTAATACTTACTCCAGAAACTAACTGAAACCATACTCAACCATAGAACCCCCTCAACCTAATTATCATACTTGTTCTTTATTAAAGAACGTGATCTTCCAAAGTTATTCTTTTAAAGTATATGATAATTAATCATCTAACATGCCATATAGTACTAAAACTGACCACTGTTCTTTACTTGTTAACATTATGCCAATTATCATTCTTTGTCTGCTCAATTGATTATTATGCTCTATTAACTACCTGTTTATAATACCAAGTAATCACACTTGAATAAGAACCTTGTATGGGAATCACTCTAAAAGTGCAACACACCCTGAACCAATCATTACAACTTACTGATCCTAAATCATCGGGGTTAGGTCACGCTTAGAGCGATTGCATCTCATACTTATGCATTATTGCATCCTTGCCAATCTTTTAAACATCGTCCTTACCGGACGATGATGCTATTTCAGAATTTGGAGTTATTGCGTAACGAAGACCTTGTCTGCATAATCTTGCAGTCAAGAAAGGCAAGTTCATCACTTGCTCATGTCATTTGAGTATCTTTATCAAATTACTTGCAAAGTACTATGGTTATCACTATTGCATAAAAACCAAAACCACTACTTTCATAACTATGAATATGACTATGTGGTGGGCAATGGAACCATGGATTGTGTTGATATGGTGGAGGTTCCATTGCAAGGGTTTATATCCATCTAGGATTAAACAACAAATGTCGCCAGTGATTCTTGTGCCGTAATACCCGTGTGAACCATAAGATCCGGAGTGGGACGGAGTAGTCAAAAGTGTTTCCACATCTCGTTCATCAACGGATGCGCTCTACCGTAGACACTTCTATCTATCGGTGGCAAGCGGTAGGCTGGGGAAGCCTTAAGTCCCCACGACACTGTCCGTAGACACTTGTCGCTCGAAGAACAAGCGGTAGGCTGGGGAAGCCTTAAGTCCCCACGGTATTGCGGTCTATGATGGGTTGCAGCTACCGGCGTAGGAGTGTATGGTAGAGCCCAGCACTGTCGTCGTGGTCGGGGTCCACCTTGAAATATACAGGAATAATGGGACCGGCGTGGACCCAGGGTCGGGGCATGCAACAACGGGTGGGTGTTAGAGGTAGCGGAGGAACATGATTGGCTAGACCTTATACCGGGCCTCACACCATAGGAAGTGTGGACGGGAAGATCACCCGGTTGGCACCAAGGTTAAGATCTCTTATGGGTAAAGCAACACACCTCTGCAGAGTGTAACGAACCGTGACCTGTCACTCCCTGTTCCGGGATATGGAACTGCGAACGCGGCCGGAAAGGAGCTCCATGAAGTTCTAGTAAACCGGTGAAGGCTGACGGACATAGTTCTTCTGAATAAAAGCAAGTTTTTGAAGAAATGGTTATGAAAACTTGCATTGGTATTAGACTTTCTGGTCTAATGCTGTAGCTAGAGCATTAAACACCTCTTTCCTATAATGAACTTGTTGAGTACGCTCGTACTCATCCCACTCTTAAATCCCCTGCTTAGATATGGAGGCATCGAAGGAGGATCTACAGTGCAACTCGAAGAACGAGGAGTCAACAACTACTTCAAGATACAGGACCCTGTCAGAGGAGTCAGATACCACATCCATCAAGGAGAAAACCTAGTTTAGCCATAGAAGGGAACTAGCTTCCTAAACCTAGCTCTTAATTAGCTAGAATCTATTCTTAGCCTCTGTAGCTAGTTAAATACTCTACAAATAGAGTTCGTGATAAGAATAGACTACGAGTCGTTCTTCTGGAGTTTATTTGCAGTTTTACCTCAATGTAAAGTAGGAGGCTGTGATGATCTTATATAACAGAGTCGATGTTGTAATTCTATAGACATACCTTGGACCCGCATATGTTTCTGTTGTACCACTCTGAGCGATATAATACTAGTGGAACGGTGTTTCATTGGTGTTATATCAGACTTGCATACTACACCATGCAGTGGTATGCCGGGTCACCACACATGCAGAGCGGCATCGCCTGCACATGGAGCGGCATCTCCAACACCGTGAACGGATGGAGGCGATTGAGCAGAGGCGACGGTAGGCGGTGGAGTGTCAGCAGCGGCAGGCGGCGGAGGAGCGTCAGCAGTGGGAGTCGGCGCTAGCGGCAACAGAGGCGGCCTAGGGGGCGGGCGGATGCATTGGCGGCGGAGGCCGATGCGTTGGCGACGCAAATGGAGGCGCAAATTGAGGAGGAGGAGGAGGAGGAGGAGGAGGAAGAGTCGGAGGAGGAGGATGAGGTGGAGGTGGCGGAGGAGGACGACGACGAAGACGAAGACTTCGAGTGGTCCGATGACGATGGGCCGCACCCGGACGAGGCGGCAGATCAGCAACGAGCGCTCGTCGAGTCCTTCGAGTCGGAGAAGAAGCTCTAGGACGACGCCCATGCCCGCGAAGACGTGCAGATTCGCCGCGCCGTCGAACTATCCATCAAGGCGGCGCAGCAGGGGAGGGCAGGTGATGTTGCACTGCTGGAGCAGCGGCGTCTGGCCTCCACCCTACGTAGGGAGAAGCGGCGCAAGGAGCAGGAGCTGCGGCAGAGGGGAGGCGACGATGGGGCGGGGCCGTCGAACGCACCACCGGGCGACCAGTAGGCTAGGGTTAGATAAAATCTAGCCATTTTCATTCAAACTTGTAATATATAATCAAATTTGAATGAAATTCTTTACTTTCGTGCACTTTTATTTATTCGGGGGCGTGTTTGGGGGACGAGGCTGGGGAGCTACGCCCCCTAAACGCGGCACGAATAAAACGGGTCCCCCAAAGGCTCGATTCGGTGCCCTTTGGCGGACGATTTGGGGGACACGGCTGGAGATGCTCTAAGGCCATGGTGTTGTAGCCCTCGTCCGTGCGAGTTCAATGAGCCGAAGAACACCCAAATCGGAGTTCGTATGAAGAAATTGCGGCCAATATACGAAAGTCCAGGGAGAATAGCGACCATCGGTACGGGCAGAGCCCGCCCGTACCGTCCGCCCGTATTAGGCTCCGTTGGTTTCGTTTCGTCAAACGGAATAACATTTTTGAAGGTCCGACGGGCATATTCATCCACGAGCTCCGTCAGTTCGCGAAACCGACCTCGGACACCTATATAAAGTGGGGAGGATCCAAGAAGAGACATCATTCATCCAAGCCCTAGGGGCGGAGCCTTGCCGTTCCACTACCGCTGCCGTCTCCACAGCCACCGCTCCATCACCATCTCTACCACACATAGAATAGGAGGAGAAGACTAGGATCTTGAAGGGCAATGCATCGGTCTCCATCATCATCATCATCATCATCATCATCATCATCATCATCATCATCAACGTCTCCATCACCGATCCCATTTGTCTACTTGGTTGTGATCCGAACTCTACTAGGATTTACACTTGCATACAATTGTACCTTCATATTCATATCGTCATGATGTTGATCCCCTTCATGTAAGAGTAGTTCCTTTGTTTTTGGGGAGATATAGAGAAACTCTAGTAACATTATGATGTCAAATAAAGATGAATTTTAACTTCGATTTATTAACTATGTGTTAGTTCTCTCTCTTGTATGTTATGTGAAGTGCGCCACATAGCATTTTCCTTAGGGGCTAGATAGGAAACTACCCTTGGAAGTATGGTAAAGTGTATAATATGAAGTAACATTAACGTACGACACTTTATTGTATGGAAGAGGTGGATAAAGAGAGATTCACTAAGCTTATATCGATAACCATGAGTAAAATGCTTAATTGCGATGGTCAATATGTGGTTTGCAAAGGCTAACCGCAGTGGTTATTTAGAGATGCGATGAGCGATTGATTTTTTTGGCGCATCTTATTATGAAGCTCTCTCCAAACATAAATGAAAGCTATAGGTTCATCCTAATCATAATCATAAGCACTGTTCAAAAAATCGGGCGAGATACCGATTTATCGTGAATCGGGTGGTAACCGATAAGATTTTAGCATATCGGCTAATTTATCGCTGCACCGATATCGGTTGATTTCTGTCTGAGAGCCGATATTTCATCTGATTTTCACTCCGGTGACCGATATTTTGGCCGGTTGTCAATGAAATTTCGCTGAAATTCGTTATGGCAGTCGATATTTTCGTTTTATGGTTTTGTTGCATTGTGCATTAGCTCAAATTTTCCATTTTTATTGATTCAAATGCAAATAATCAAGGTAATTCTTATGCGCAATTCTCCAATATTACTTTTACATACCATATTATAGAAAATTTAGTGCTGGAAATTAGGATTTACAAAAAATAAGCCGATAAATGGGCGACCGATAAAATCGATTAATCGGCCGATAAGCGATTAATCTCCATTTTGAGGTTGACCGATAAGTTAAGATTAACAATTTCTTGAACATTGATCATAAGTAATACCAATATTAGTGGTGGAACCTACACTCATCGAAAACCCCTCAACCATATCACAAACACACACTCAACACTCTCTTTCACATAACTCTTGTTGTTCGCTGACATAGTACCTTTAGCTACTACTTGCTAAAGGCGGCGGTCCTAGGGCCTCTCTTGCGTGAAGAGGAGGACCTACCGGAGGCCTGGACTCGTGATCTGGCCGGAGTGTTGAGTTCCGGAAGGCTCCACCGGCGAATGTAACAGTGCTTTTGCCTGGAGTTTGCTGAATCAGTGGTATTCGGTCATGCGCACCCATGCTTTTATTCCGACCGTTTGGTTCTGGAGGGAGCGGCGCGAAGCTCTTTTTCTGTGTTGACATCAAGTGACTATGGATCCATGATGAAAGTCGGAAGAAGAGAATTTCATGAAGGCCGGAGGGGAGGACTAGCTAAGGGAGGTTCAAGTCTCCGCGTTGTTGAGGGACTTGCTTGGTGTTCCGGGCTTCACAGCAGCGGTATGAAAGTGGGGGTGACAACACATGTGAAGTTCAGAGTCCTACCTTTCAGGGTGAAAACCCAAGGTCTGGCCTTAACTGGTTGTGCCTGGCAATGACCTTGTTGGAGGCATTGTTTTGAGAGCGGGGACTATCTTCAGGGTGAAAACCTAAGATCTTTGATCGGGCGACGACGGTGTTAGAGCACTGTTCCCTTCTTGGAGGCGTCGTTTTTGGAGAATCTGTTTTTCAGGTGTTGTATTGGCGGTGGATGTATTGCTGTTGTTAGGCCCGAGATACTGTAGCGGGACTTTTGTTTCTTAGTTTTCTTTTCGTTTTTTGGATGTGTGCATCCGTAGTGCCATTAGGGTGGTGCGTTGTTGCAGAGGCTGGGTGTAATTGGTATCTTTTGATGTTAATATTTTCCCTTTATCGAAAAAAGCTGCTACTTGCTTCTCTTATTTACCAGTATGCTATAATGATTTGTGTTCTTTGTTCTTTATTTGTTTACCAGGTCATGTTCTGTGCAGCCCCATTTTCATGGATGGTCCATGTTACGAGCTCGGCTCGCAGGGCCTAGCTGGAGAGGGTGTTTGTAGGGTGTTAAGTGGAATCCCAGTGGGATTTCATTTATAGTGTATTTTTCTTTTTCTAGTTTAGATTTAATGTTAAAATTTACACTAGAAAAAGTAAAATGTACTACAAGAGAAACTTAGGTGGGATCGCACTTGATACCCCAGGTGTTTGGTTTTCGGCTATAATTTGTCAAGCCAAAATTTCACAATTTAGCATATGTTTGGTTCTTGTCATACTTTTAGATTGCCACACTTTATTATTTATATGGTCCACCTGTTATGGAGTGAATTTATTGCCAACTTTTATCATATTTTATGGCTTCAAAATTATAAGACACACTTTTCAAACTTAGGCTTAGCAAAGTATAGCTAGAAACCAAACAAACCCATTGATTACTGCTCGCTACCTCAACGCCTTCTGAGACCTAGAGTGCTTTCCTTAGTGATTAGTACATTGTCAAGCTAATGAGATGAGTGCACATCATTTTTTAGTCTCAGAGGAGCCCGACTTTGAATTAACAAAGCCATCAACCGGCCAGGGATTACACAATGTCACTCACCCACAACACAACAACACACACCACAACGGCCGAACGATATAAGGGAGCATCCTAAGCAGCTTTTACAACTCAACACTACACGCAAGTGTCGAGGGAACTTGCAAGGTGAAGACTACCACGCTCTGGCACCAAGACATCAAGAAAGGAAGGCACGATGAGGCACTGGCATGAAACAGGATGGAGATTGTGCTCGACTTAGACACCATGGATTCTCACGCCGAAGAGGGCCCCTACCCTCTCACCTTGGATCGAAGGCGTCGAACCATCGGACCTGAGATCAGCTCACCCGAGAGTTGGAGAGGAGTTGGACTCGAGCCCCGGGACAGCCCCAAACCACGACCACCGAAGAAATGGAATCACACCACATCACCCAAACCATTCCCCACCTTAGAGAACCTGAGAGAGGCAGGAAAGCCACTGGAAGCAACTGCATGGGCCAAAGCTCCCGCCTTCAACTCTTCTCACCAAGCACCACACACCCTAGGAGATGCCTCCAACAAGGACACAACGTGCAGCACGTCGACGTCGCCCAATCCGTAGGATTTTGGGCTTTCGCCCGGGAGGTAGGTCGGGGTGTAAACAGGGGACCTCAGCCACGCCTCCAAGGAGGAAGAACGGCGCCTGAAGGCGTCACCGTCATTGGGCCAAGCCAGCCGACCTAGGGTTTCCCCTGATCCCAAGCAAACCACCAACACCTGCCACGTTCGGGGTCAGGGAGCAACCGCTGCCCTCAGTGAAACCGGTGGAGGAGAGAGATCGGGGTGGGAGACACGCACCAGATTTAACGAGGAAGACCTCCAATCCACAACCGCCGTGGTCGCAACTCCCGGGAGGACGTTGCCGATGGCCAGAGCCACCTATGATGACGCCTGCCGCGAGCATGCCATCGCCACGCCAGAAGGGACACCGCCCAGATCCATGGACCCAGCCGAAGCTGCGACTAACGGCACCCTAGCCGCCGGCCACCAACGTCAAACACCGACGAGGCCACGCTGGAGAGGAGGACGAGGAAAGGTGGGCTGCCGAGCAGCTAGAGGCGGAGGCCATGCCCCCCACACACGGCAACCAGCCGTGCCACCGCGCCAAGGGAGCCCGTGCGCATATCCCCGCCACCCCCTTCACCGGCAGCTGCCTCAGAGGACGGTGAGGAGAGGGAGGGGAGGGGGAAGAGGCGGCGGTGCCCCCCGGTCGCCCAGAGGAGACGACGCGAGGGGGGTATTGGCTCATTCCGGAGTTGCCCCAAGTAAGCTAATGTAATGCCTTTACTACCTGCATATATGCTACCACTGGACTTGTCTTCTCGATCTGCCACACAGCTACAAACCCCAGCCCGCAGCATCGACCTGCCGTGGTAGTTGTGTATTTCACTACGTAGAAGCTATTTTTTGTAAGCACACGCTGTCCCAAAAGCATGCTTCTGTAAGCAGATCCTCTAGCCGATAGGGAAGGAGGGCTGCGATACCATTCCTTTGCTAGATCATGTGCCCACACTATGGGATGAGCTTTATCTAATTCTATGTATATCATGAGTTAGGGCATGTACAATGGAAGGAAAGGCACATCTTCTCTTAGTAGTCCACCAAATTATGTAGAGAAGACGACTAATATAAGGGGTACAGTGCATTATCTTTTATTATTATCACTTGCAATAAATGAGAAGTAATTATATTCAGTAGGAAATTGTGTGGCTAAGGGAAGACAAGTAGTACAATGGGGAAAATAGTCTTCTCTTATTTCACAAGAGATCATCTTTTAGCTAAGGGAAGACAACCTTCTCTTTCTCCATTCTCTCTTCTCCAACTAAGCAAAAATCTGACATGGCTGGCGTAAGGAAATGCTGATGTCATCCCATTGTACATGTCTTGCTCAGAACTGAACTTTATCTATTGCAAGAACTCAACTTCAGTAGAATTCATGTAAACGGTTTCTAATTTATGATCAATATTCCCCGATGCCGCCGGTTCCAATCGATGGAGTTATCTTTCCCTACGGAAGTGAAATGCAATCCTACATTTCACTTTTGTAAAAATCCAGCTCAGTTTTTGTCCAGTCAACAATAGGCATTCCACACTAAATGTGTTACTTTTCAATGGGACTCCGTTCTTAACGAGACTAGTTGAGTGCCCATGCGTTGCTACGGATCCCATTTTTTTCACGCCACATGTAAACACCACCACGATGCATACTAAAATTCATGTCTATACAAAACATATTTACATAATAAAATTTTCTTTGAAATACGAGTTGGAGTGATTTATCTATCAATCTTCCATCTACACCACAATGTATGTGATGCATCTTGTCAGTACCTCCAAAGATTAGAACTACATCTGTTAATAAAAAAGAGGCGGAGATTTCTCTAAATTTAGATGTATCTAAACGCTTTTTAGTTTATAGATACATCTTAAATAAATCTCCGACATTCAGCTGTTAAACCTGTGATACCGAACAGGGTGAAATTTAGTTCAGGTGGATCACCATCACACGCATACCTTTTGTTAGCTTTCTTTCGCTTCGCTGTCCTCTAAAAACTTGTAATGACCCCCCTGCATACTTGTTCTTATGGTTTATAAAAATATTCAGGCTGGCGTAAGCCCGCTGTAGTTCCGGTCAAAAACAAGTTAGTACAGACGACCACAAAATGGATGAAACATACACAAGTATTCCTCCCGTTCCCAGCAATCTTACAGTCCAATTCAACATGCCTTGCATATGACTGCAATTTACAAGTGAATGTGAGCTAATACACATCTTGAGTTCCTGGTCAATCACAACAAACGAATTGATTGGCAAACGATGAAGTAGAAATTCATTTTCTAGCAATGCCTCGGCAGCTGCAAAATCGAGCATGCAAGAATATACAAAGAATCAAAGATGATGCCCAACTTTTATAGCATGATTTCAAGTTTGTACTGCCTCACCTTAATCATGTTTTTGGGCCTCACTTCACCAGTATTGTGGTTTATCAACCAATGCAATGCTTATTACTCACGGCATTTGTAGCTCTATCAGTCATTGTGTTCGTTAAGTCTTTGAATGGAGAACACCCCACAACTTTTTTTGTGAAGAATTTTCCATCAGCGAGTCAATATAAAACCTGCCAAACTTAAAATATATAAGAACCCAATGAAATATCTTGATACCTAAAACAGAAGCTTCATAATTGCGTGAGTCTCAAAAGGAATTGGAAATGGCAAAGTAGCATGGAAAATTGCAATTGTGGAGGAATGCAGATGTAGGGGGAAAATGGTATATTTTATACAATCCATGAAAACCAGATTATTTTCATCTTCTAGTTGCACAACTTACATGTCCTAGAAGCGAGCCTGACGTTCAGCTTCTCAATTCATGTTGGTAATAAAACCTCATCCATACCCCCAGCTTCCTTAGATTCTCATACAGAAAGTGCACAAAAAATAGTCATACAAAATACCGTTCAGGAATTGAAATATTTTCTAAGCACCACTATACACTGATGACAGAACCAATACATACTACACCACTGCACTATTTGGATATAGACCAGTAAAGAAGTGGAATCGACCGAAGAATGTAAGTAAATTACCACCAGGAACACAACAATGCAATAGGGGAAGTTAATATAGGAAGCATACCTTGAGCTTCAGGTAGCAGCGTCAGCCGGCAGGGTGCCAGTGCCGATCAGGCGTCGGGGTGGAGGTAGCGGGCGAGCAGCTGCGCCACCGATCATCCTCTCCAAACCGCCAAGGTCGCAACAGCCATCAATGCGCACATTAATATTTTGTCAAATAAGTCGACCAAAATATAGGCTTAGTTTTCATCGCATAGCTATGAACATGAAAGCATTTTCTCCATCCCCTCCGCCACCATGTGCATCATTTCTCCTTCTCTGCCCCCATCCTGCAAAAAATCAGTGTGCTTGTTCATATGGTTTTAAAATTTTAGTACAATCGCAACAACCTATCAAATAAAGTTATCGACTATTATTAAATTGGCAAAATATAAAAACTGAAATCCTTTGCTGATACCTATATTCGAATGGACAGAATTTGAAGAAAAAAAAGATTGATGACTAATCTTTCTTATGCTAAATTAGTTATTGATCTCCTAAGTAAACCAAATCTAAAAGGCATACTTGAATGAGGCCGTTTGGTTGGAAGATGAGGAAACACACACCTTAGAGAACAAATAAAATGTGAGGAGGCGGAGGATTTGTTAGCTCTCGTGGCTTTTCAGTCACATGACGATGAGAGGGCTTCTGGTGATGAGCGATTGTGTCAGCACACTGAAAATTAACATTACATAAATACCATGTATTCCAGATGGCTTTATATACATATGTAGCTGATACAAAAAAGATAGAGAGACATTGTAAAACCTCTTATCTCAACCTTCTCCCATGACTGAATGAGCGATTGGGCATTTTCTTTGCCCAGAAATTATATGCCGACACGGACTTAGAAATGGAAATAGAACTCAAAACCCAACCACAGGACTGAAAATCCAATATGCACAACACTATCCATGATGTGAGCTCAAGATTGTATCTACACTTTAAGTACACATACTTGATCTTGAATTTGAAGTTTCGGACTTGAAAGGTTGAACTCAATGACACGACCTCCAGATAAAGAGATCATCTCAGCTGATCTGAAAAGAGAATGAGCTACCAGTAGTTCCCCCAACAATTTTCAGAAACATGTATGCAATGATTTCACGCTCAGTACCGTAGTTTCATATAGAGAGGTTGTCTCCAAAATATATCCTGCTTGTTTACACGTATGAAACTTAAGAAGAAATACAAACATAACATAATACATTAGGGAATGGACCGAAAGTTGCAATACAGAATATGATTAATTTATGCAGATTGTTGCATTCCAACACGAAACTGTAGGGATTCGTTGCATAGAAAACAAAAAATTTCCTACCGCGAACACGCAATCCAAGCCAAGAAGCAATCTAGAAGACGGTAGCAACGAGGGGTTTATCGAGTCTCACCTTTGAAGAGATTCCAAAGCCTACAAGAGGAGTCTCTTGTTGCTGCGGTAGACGTTCACTTGGCGCTTGCAAAAGCGCGTAGAAGATCTTGATCACGATCCCTCCGGCGCCACGAACGGGCAGCACCTCCGTACTCGGTCACACGTTCGGTTGTTGATGAAGACGACGTCCACCTCCCCGTTCCAGCGGGCAGCGGAAGTAGTAGCTCCTCTTGAATCCGACAGCACGACGGCGTGGTGTCGGTGGTGGTGGAGAAATCCGGCAGAGCTTCGCTTAAGCGTGCGGGATGTGGTGGAGGAGAGAGGCCGCTAGGGTTTGGGGAGAGGGGTGGCCGGCCACTCAAGGGGGCGGCCAGGTTGTGGTCTTGGGGTGGCCGGCCCCCTCCCCTTGGCCCTCATTATATAGGTGGAACACCCAAGAGTTGGTCTACAAGTCTTCGAATAAGACCCCAAACCAAAACCTTCCATAACTCATGAAACCTACCCAAGCTAGGACTCCCACTAGAGGTGGGAGTTCCACCTTCCTTGGGAGGGGGTGGCCGGCCCCCCTTGGGGAGTCCACTTGGGACTCCTCCCCCTTAGGGTTGACCGGCCATGGGAGGTGGAGTCCCACCGGGACTCCGCCTTCCTTGGTGGTTTCTTCCGGACTTTTCTAGAACCTTCTAGAACCTTCCATAGAACCTTCCGTATCATTTTAAATCACATAAAATGACATCCTATATATGAATCTTATTCTCCGGACCATTCCGGAACTCCTCGTGATGTCCGGGATCTCATCCGGGACTCCGAACAAATATTCGAATTCCATTCCATATTCAAGTTCTACCATTTCAACATCCAACTTTAAGTGTGTCACCCTACGGTTCGTGAACTATGCGGACATGGTTGAGTACTTGATACGTCTCCGACGTATCGATAATTTCTTATGTTCCATGCCACATTATTGATGTTATCTACATGTTTTATGCACACTTTATGTCATATTCGTGTATTTTCTGGAACTAACCTATTAACAAGATGCCGAAGTGCCGATTCTTTGTTTTCTGCTGTTTTTGGTTTCAGAAATCCTAGTAACGAAATATTCTCGGAATTGGACGAAATCAACGCCCAGGGTCCTATTTTGCCACGAAGCTTCCAGAAGTCCGAAGAGGAGACGAAGTGGGGCCACGAGGGGGCCACACCCTAGGGCGGCGCGGCCCCCCCCTTGGCCGCGCGACCCTGTGGTGTGGGGCCCTCGTGCCGCCTCCTGACCTGCCCTTCCGCCTACTTAAAGCCTCCGTTGCGAAACCCCCAGTACCGAGAGCCACGATACGGAAAACCTTCCAGAGACGCCGCCGCCGCCGATCCCATCTCGGGGGATCCAGGAGATCGCCTCCGGCACCCTGCCGGAGAGGGGAATCATCTCCCGGAGGACTCTACACCGCCATGGTCGCCTCCGGAGTGATGTGTGAGTAGTCTACCCCTGGACTATGGGTCCATAGCAGTAGCTAGATGGTTGTCTTCTCCCCATTGTGCTTCATTGTTGGATCTTGTGAGCTGCCTAACATGATCAAGATCATCTATCTGTAATTCTATATGTTGCGTTTGTTGGGATCCGATGAATAGAGAATACTTGTTATGTTGATTATCAAAGTTATGTCTATGTGTTGTTTATGATCTTGCATGCTCTCCGTTACTAGTAGATGCTCTGGCCAAGTAGATGCTTGTAACTCCAAGAGGGAGTATTTATGCTCGATAGTGGGTTCATGCCTCCATTGATATACAGGACGGTGAGAAAGTTCTAAGGTTGTGGATGTGCTGTTGCCACTAGGGATAAAACATTAGTGCTATGTTCAAGGATGTAGTTACTAGTTACATTAGGCGCAATACTTAATGCAATTGTCTGTTGTTAGCAACTTAATACTGGAGGGGGTTCGGATGATAACCTGAATGTGGACTTTTTAGGCATAGATGCATGCTGGATGGCGGTCTATGTACTTTGTCGTAATGCCCAATTAAATCTCACTATACTCATCATAATATGTATGTGCATGGTCATGCCCTCTTTATTTGTCAATTGCCCAACTGTAATTTGTTCACCCAACATGCTGTTTATCTTATGGGAGAGACACCTCTAGTGAACTGTGGACCCCGGTCCAATTCTCTATCTTGAAATACAATCTCTTGCAATACTTGTTCTCTTTGTTTTCTGCAAACAATCATCTTCCACACAATACGGTTAATCCTTTGTTACAGCAAGCCGGTGAGATTGACAACCTCACTGTTTCGTTGGGGCAAAGTACTTTGGTTGTGTTGTGCAGGTTCCACGTTGGCGCCGGAATCTCTGGTGTTGCGCCGCACTACATCCCGCCGCCATCAACCTTCAACGTGCTTCTTGACTCCTACTGGTTCGATTAAACCTTGGTTTTTTACTGAGGGAAACTTGCCGCTGTGCGCATCACACCTTCCTCTTGGGGTTCCCAACGGACGTGTCAACCACACGCATCAAGCAAATTTCTGGCGCCGTTGCCGGGGAGATCAAGACACGCTGCAAGGGGAGTCTCCACTTCCCAATCTCTTTACTTTGTTTTTGTCTTGCTTAGTTTTATTTACTACTTTGTTTGCTGCACTAAATCAAAATACAAAAAAATTAGTTGCTAGTTTTACTTTATTTGCTATCTTGTTTGCTATACCAAAAACACAAAAAAATTAGTTACTTGCATTTACTTTATCTAGTTTGCTTTATTTACTGTTGCTAAAATGGCCAACCCTGAAAATACTAAGTTGTGTGACTTCACAACCACAAATAATAATGATTTCTTATGCACACCTATTGCTCCACCTGCTACTACAGCAGAATTCTTTGAAATTAAACCTGCTTTACTGAATCTTGTTATGCGAGAGCAATTTTCTGGTGTTAGTTCTGATGATGCTGCTGCCCATCTCAATAATTTTGTTGAATTGTGTGAGATGCAAAAGTATAAAGATGTAGATGGTGACATTATAAAATTAAAATTGTTCCCTTTCTCATTAAGAGGAAGAGCTAAAGATTGGTTGCTATCTCTGCCTAAGAATAGTATTGATTCATGGACTAAATGCAAGGATGCTTTTATTGGTAGATATTATCCCCCTGCTAAAATTATATCTTTGAGAAGTAGCATAATGAATTTTAAACAATTAGATACTGAACATGTTGCACAAGCATGGGAAAGAATGAAATCTCTGGTTAAAAATTGCCCAACCCATGGACTGACTACTTGGATGATCATCCAAACCTTCTATGCAGGACTAAATTTTTCTTCGCGGAATTTATTGGATTCAGCTGCTGGAGGTACCTTTATGTCCATCACTCTTGGTGAAGCAACAAAGCTTCTGGATAATATGATGATCAACTACTCTGAATGGCACACGGAGAGAGCTCCACAAGGTAAGAAGGTAAATTCCGTCGAAGAAACTTCTTCCTTGAGTGATAAGATTGATGCTATTATGTCTATGCTTGTGAATGATAGGACTAATATTGATCCTAATAATGTTCCGTTAGCTTCATTGGTTGCCCAAGAAGAACATGTTGATGTAAACTTCATTAAAAATAATAATTTCAACAACAATGCTTACCGGAACAATTCTAGTAACAACTATAGGCCATATCCTTATAATAATGGCAACGGCTATGGTAATTCTTATGGGAATTCTTACAATAATAATAGGAACACACCCCCTGGACTTGAAGCTATGCTTAAAGAATTTATTAGTACACAAACTGCTTTTAACAAATCTGTTGAAGAAAAGCTTGGGAAAATTGATATACTTGCTTCTAAAGTTGATAGTCTTGCTGCTGATGTTGATCTTTTGAAATCGAAAGTTATGCCTAATAGGGATATTGAAAATAAAATTGTTACTACAGAAAATGCCATTCAAGTTAGAATTAATGAGAATATAAGATTAATGGCTGAATTGCGTGCTAGGTGGGATAGAGAAGAAAATGAAAAACTAGCTAAAGAGAAGAATGTAGCTAAAGTTTGGACTATTACCACCACTAGTAATGCTAATGCTACACATGTTGCTGCACCTCCTACTATTAATAATAAAAGAATTGGTGTTAGCAATGTTTCCACTTCTAATGCAAAGCGAGAAAGCTAATGAAAGCTGCTAAAACTGCTGAAACTGCCTGTGATAAAGCTGCTAAAATTTTTTCCAACATTGGGGATGATGATCCCATTGCTTTAGATTATAATGGTTTGAATTTTGATGATTGCCACATCTCTGAAGTTATAAAGTTCTTGCAAAAACTTGCTAAAAGCCCTAATGCTAGTGCTATAAATTTGGCTTTCACGCAACATATTACAAATGCTCTCATAAAAGCTAGAGAAGAGAAACTAGAGCGCGAAGCCTCTATTCCTAAAAAGCTAGAGGATGGTTGGGAGCCCATCATTAAGATGAAGGTTAAAGATTTTGATTGTAATGCCTTATGTGATCTTGGTGCAAGTATTTCTGTTATGCCTAAGAAAATTTATAATATGCTTGACTTGCCACCGCTGAAAAATTGTTATTTGGATGTTAATCTTGCTGATCATTCTACAAAGAAACCTTTGGGGAAAGTTGATAATGTTCGCATTACCGTTAACAATAACCTTGTCCCCGTTGATTTTGTTGTCTTGGATATTGAATGCAATGCATCTTGTCCCATTATATTGGGAAGACCTTTTCTTCGAACTATTGGTGCTATCATTGATATGAAGGAAGGTAATATAAAATATCAATTTCCTCTCAAGAAAGGTATGGAACACTTCCCTAGAAAGAGAATGAAGTTACCTTTTGATTCTATTATGAGAACAAATTATGATGTTGACACTTCGTCTCTTGATAATACTTGATACACACTTTCTGCGCCTAGCTGAAAGGCGTTAAAGAAAAGCGCTTATGGGAGACAACCCATGTTTTTACCTACAGCACTTTGTTTTTATTTTGTGTCTTGGAAGTTGTTTACTACTGTAGCAACCTCTCCTTATCTTAGTTTAGTGTTTTATTGTGCCAAGTAAAGTCGTTGATAGAAAAGTTCATACTAGATTTGGATTACTGCGCAGAAACAGATTTCTTTGCTGTCACAAATCTAGGCTGTTTTCCCTGTAGGTAACTCAGAAAATTATGCCAATTTACGTGAGTAATCCTCAGATATGTACGCAACTTTCATTCAATTTGAGAATTTTCATTTGAGCAAGTTTGGTGCCTCGATAAAATTCGTCAATACGAACTGTTCTGTTTTGACAGATTCTGCCTTTTATTTCGCATTGCCTCTTTTGCTATGTTGGATGAATTTCTTTGATCCATTAATGTCCAGTAGCTTTATGCAATGTCCAGAAGTGTTAAGAATGATTGTGTCACCTCTGAATATGTTAATTTTTATTGTCGCTAACCCTCTAATGAGTTGTTCTAAGTTTGGTGTGGAGGAAGTTTTCAAGGATCAAGAGAGGAGTATGATGCAACATGATCAAGGAGAGTGAAAGCTCTAAGCTTGGGGATGCCCCGGTGGTTCACCCCTGCATATTCTAAGAAGACTCAAGCGTCTAAGCTTGGGGATGCCCAAGGCATCCCCTTCTTCATCGACAACATTATCAGGTTCCTCCCCTGAAACTATATTTTTATTCCATCACATCTTATGTGCTTTTCTTGGAGCGTCGGTTTGTTTTTGTTTTTTTTGTTTTGTTTGAATAAAATGGATCCTAGCATTCACTTTATGGGAGAGAGACACGCTCCGCTGTAGCATATGGACAAGTATGTCCTTAGTTTCTACTCATAATATTCATGGCGAAGTTTCTTCTTCGTTAAATTGTTATATGGTTGGAATTGGAAAATGATACATGTAGTAATTGCTATTAATGTCTTGGGTAATGTGATACTTGGCAATTGTTGTGCTCATGTTTAAGCTCTTGCATCATATGCTTTGCACCCATTAATGAAGAAATACATAGAGCATGCTAAAATTTGGTTTGCATATTTGGTTTCTCTAAGGTCTAGATAATTTCTAGTATTGAGTTTGAACAACAAGGAAGACGGTGTAGAGTCTTATAATATTTTCAATATGTCTTTTATGTGAGTTTTGCTGCACCGGTTCATCCTTGTGTTTGTTTCAAATAAGCCTTGCTAGCCTAAACCTTGTATCGAGAGGGAATACTTCTCATGCATCCAAAATACTTGAGCCAACCACTATGCCATTTGTGTCCACCATACCTACCTACTACATGGTATTTTCCGCCATTCCAAAGTAAATTGCTTGAGTGCTACCTTTAAAATTCCATCATTCACCTTTGCAATATATAGCTCATGGGACAAATAGCTTAAAAACTATTGTGGTATTGAATATGTAATTATGCACTTTATCTCTTATTAAGTTGCTTGTTGTGCGATAACCATGTTCACTGGGGACGCCATCAACTACTCTTTGTTGAATTTCATGTGAGTTGCTATGCATGTTCGTCTTGTCTGAAGTAAGAGTGATCTACCACCTTATGGTTAAGCATGCATATTGTTAGAGAAGAACATTGGGCCGCTAACTAAAGCCATGATCCATGGTGGAAGTTTCAGTTTTGGACATATATCCTCAATCTCATATGAGAAAATTATTAATTGTTGTTACATGCTTATGCATAAAAGAGGAGTCCATTATCTGTTGTCTATGTTGTCCCGGTATGGATGTCTAAGTTGAGAATAATCAATAGCGAGAAATCCAATGCGAGCTTTCTCCTTAGACCTTTGTACAGGCAGCATAGAGGTACCCCTTTGTGACACTTGGTTAAAACATGTGCATTGTGATGATCCGGTAGTCCAAGCTAATTAGGACAAGGTGCGGGCACTATTAGTACACTATGCATGAGGCTTGCAACTTGTAAGATATAATTTACATGATACATATGCTTTATTACTACCGTTGACAAAATTGTTTCGTGTTTTCAAAATCAAAGCTCTAGCACAAATATAGCAATCGATGCTTTTCCTCTATGGAGGACCATTCTTTTACTTTCATTGTTGAGTCAGTTCACCTATTTCTCTCCACCTCAAGAAGCAAACACTTGTGTGAACTGTGCATTGATTCCTACATATTTGCTTATTGCACTTATTATATTACTCTATGTTGACAATATCCATGAGATATACATGTTACAAGTTGAAAGCAACCGCTGAAACTTAATCTTCCTTTGTGTTGCTTCAATGCCTTTACTTTGAATTATTGCTTTATGAGTTAACTCTTATGCGAGACTTATTGATGCTTGTCTTGAAGTGCTATTCATGAAAAGTCTTTGTTTTATGATTCACTTGTTTACTCATGTCATATACATTGTTTTGATCGCTGCATTCACTACATATGCTTTACAAATAGTATGATCAAGGTTATGATGGCATGTCACTCCCGAAATTATCTGTGTTATCGTTTTACCTGCTCGGGACGAGCAGAACTAAGCTTGGGGATGCTGATACGTCTCCGACGTATCGATAATTTCTTATGTTCCATGCCACATTATTGATGTTATCTACATGTTTTATGCACACTTTATGTCATATTCGTGCATTTTCTGGAACTAACCTATTAACAAGATGCCGAAGTGCCAGTTTCTGTTTTCTGCTGTTTTTGGTTTCAGAAATCCTATTAACGATATATTCTCGGAATTGGACGAAATCAACGCCCAGGGTCCTATTTTGCCACAAAGCTTCCAGAAGTCCGAAGAGGAGACGAAAAGGGGCCACGAGGGGGCCACACCCTAGGGCGGCGCGGCCCCCCCTTGGCCGTGCGGCCCTGTGGTGTGGGGCCCTCGTGCCGCCTCCTGACCTGCCCTTCCGCCTACTTAAAGCCTCCGTTGCGAAACCCCCAGTACCGAGAGCCACGATACGGAAAACCTTCCAGAGACGCCGCCGCCGCCGATCCCATCTCGGGGGATCCAGGAGATCGCCTCCGGCACCCTGCCGGAGAGGGGAATCATCTCCCTGAGGACTCTACGCCGCCATGGTCGCCTCCGGAGTGATGTGTGAGTAGTCTACCCCTGGACTATGGGTCCATAGCAGTAGCTAGATGGTTGTCTTCTCCCCATTGTGCTTCATTGTCGGATCTTGTGAGCTGCCTAACATGATCAAGATCATCTATCTGTAATTCTATATGTTGCGTTTGTTGGGATCCGATGAATAGAGAATACTTGTTATGTTGATTATCAAAGTTATGTCTATGTGTTGTTTATGATCTTGCATGCTCTCCGTTACTAGTAGATGCTCTGGCCAAGTAGATGCTTGTAACTCCAAGAGGGAGTATTTATGCTCGATAGTGGGTTCATGCCTCCATTGATATCTCGGGGACAAGGACAGAAAGTTCTAAGGTTGTGGATGTCTTGTTGCCACTAGGGATAAAACATTAGTGCTATGTTCAAGGATGTAGTTACTAGTTACATTACGCGCAATACTTAATGCAATTGTCTGTTGTTAGCAACTTAATACTGGAGGGGGTTCGGATGATAACCTGAAGGTGGACTTTTTAGGCATAGATGCATGCTGGATGGCGGTCTATGTACTTTGTCGTAATGCCCAATTAAATCTCACTATACTCATCATAATATGTATGTGCATGGTCATGCCCTCTTTATTTGTCAATTGCCCAACTGTAATTTGTTCACCCAACATGCTGTTTATCTTATGGGAGAGACACCTCTAGTGAACTGTGGACCCCGGTCCAATTCTCTATACTGAAATACAATCTACTGCAATACTTGTTCTACTGTTTTCTGCAAACAATCATCTTCCACACAATACGGTTAATCCTTTGTTACAGCAAGCCGGTGAGATTGACAACCTCACTGTTTCGTTGGGGCAAAGTACTTTGGTTGTGTTGTGCAGGTTCCACGTTGGCGCCGGAATCTCTGGTGTTGCGCCGCACTACATCCCGCCGCCATCAACCTTCAACGTGCTTCTTGACTCCTACTGGTTCGATTAAACCTTGGTTTCTTACTGAGGGAAACTTGCCGCTGTGCGCATCACACCTTCCTCTTGGGGTTCCCAACGGACGTGTCAACCACACGCATCAGTGTCAGAACCGTATGTATTTTGTAATTCATTTGCGTCTCAACGCATCACTCATTTCCAAATGAGTCGGCATTAAATATGTTTGGTCTTCTGGTGGAACCTTAATTCCGCGGTCTGAAATATGTCACTAATATTGTCATACACAATATAGCTTCAAAGTTCTGACACTATCGGAACTACACCAAGTTATCAAAGAACTTCTTGACTTAACATCCTCAGTCATTGTCAAAACAATAACATACTCTGCCTTTCATTTGTAGAATCCGTCACAATATTTAGAACTTTTCTAAATCTAACATAGACAACTTCTAACTCATTGTGCTACCTTTTAAACAACACTTAGTCAAATTTGAGATTGAAATTATATTTTATATGTGACAAAACCAATATCGGTGCAACACCTTACAGCGATTTGTTTTGTCATTTCTCCATACAAAACTATATATATATCCTTGGTTCTTCTCAAGTACTCAAGAATATTCTTACTGTTTTTCAATGATCATCACATGAATCATTCTGGTACATGCTCATAACAGTTTTTAGAGCACGGGACATCTGATTGTGTACATATTATCCGTGATCTATAATCACTCATGTGTTTTTACTCATTGAGTGTCAGATACACTCAATTCTTGTTAAAACTTCACATGACAAGAACATTTTCTTAATATTTCTATATTGAACTATTTCAGTATCCATTCTATGTACTTTGACTTAAACTTATTTTGTGTTTCAATCTATCTTCATAGATCTTGACACTAGATATGTTTCAGTCCATATCCTTTCATTGAATTTAATTTCTTAATGAAAACTTTTAAATCAAGTATATAATATCATTTATAACCAACTATATGTCATCTACATAAGTATTATAAATATGTCTCAGCGCTCCCACTTAATTTCTTGCAAATGCAAGCCTCATCATCATCTCTAATGAAATCAAAAACTCTTTGACTATTTCATCCGGTGAAGATTTCAATTCCGTAATACTCACTTCATCCAATTGAAGTTCGTATATCTATCTAGTATTCCACGGACTAGCAAAACAATTTGTTGTATCTTGTATACACTAATACACACTTCTGTTAAGTAATGTATTTTGCCATCCTACTAGCATATCTCATAAAAGAAATATGTAGTGATTACTAGAATAATCCACATAGACTATAAGCATTGCTATGGAAGATCTAATCTTATCGTAGTCAACTCTTTGAACTTTGTCGTAAACAACTTTTCGACAAGTCAAGCTTCTTCAAGGATATTTCATCCAAGTCCATCAATTTTATAGATCCATTTACTTTCAAAAAGTATTCATCTATCTTGGATTTCATGGCGTATATCCATTTTAACGGAGTCAGGGCCCATCATAACTTCTTTGTTTGTAGTTGGTTTATTATTGTTCAAAATCAATCCTTTGTCCACAAATCATTTATTTGATCACAAAGTAAACCATACCTACAAGGTTCAATATGTACTTCGATCTCCATGGCTAAAACACTTTGTAGTCATGGGAGCCATGATCGTCGTGGCCGCTTCCGGAACCATTTCCAATGCTGCGCTATTCTGATCATTATGCTCAGGTTCATAAACCTTATCAAGTTCTATTGTCCTCCCACTTAAAAACTTCGCTAGAAACAATTTCTTGGAAATAAGAAACATTGACAAACACTTTTGTCTTTGTCTACATAGTGGGAAGAATTCCCAATCAATTCTCTGGGATAACCAACAAAGACATTCATCCGATTTTGGCTGTAAACTTATTTACTTATGCTATGCATACCAAAATTTTAAGAAAAGACTATTAGGGTTCATACCCATGCCATAACTCGTATGGTGTCTTTTCTACGGATCATGATGATGCTTTATTCAGTGTAAAAGCGGTAGTCACTAAAGCATAATCCACAAAATATAATGGCATCAATATTTTATTTCATCATTAATCCAACAAGGTTTGGATACGTCTTTTGGATACTTCATCATCACTATGATACTCCAAGAAACGTGAGTTGTAGAACAACTTCATAATTCTCTTAGATGTTCGCTAAAACTCGTAATTCAAATATTTCCACCATGATCCAATCATAGATATTTTACTTTTCTATTACGATGATTTCCACTTCATGCTGAATTTATTTGAATCTATTCAAATGTTTCAAACTTTTCCTTATCGAATATATCCACATATATATACTCAATTCATTGTTTGAAGTTTTCATGAAGTAGAAGAATCTCCCGCACACAACTATGCCTAGTGAACCACATACATCATCATGTATTTTTTCACTAAGTTTGTTGCCCGTTCAATTCTTGGCCTATGAACGGTATTTTAATCATTCTCTTTAGAAAAGATTTGCAAGCGCCAAATGATTCAAAAAATCAAATGACTCCAAAAATCCATTTGCATGGAGTTCCTTCATGCGTTCCTTTCTAACATGACCTAAATGGCGGTTCCACAAATAAGTGGAATTCAAATCATTTGCCTTATGGCATTTTAGCGTCAGTGTTATGTATGTGTGTTTCACCATTAAGATTTATAATAACTTATCCATCGTACATGGAGTAATGTCATAATTTGAACAACTCATTGTTTTCATTTGACCAGAGCAAAATAACAATTATTAAGTTCTTTATTATAAATTCTAAGGGCTAGATAGAATGCCAACGACGAACATAATAACACTTTATTTTTGTTCCAGACGTGCATTCCTATCATATTCCTTGTCAGTCACTTAGGCCATTGTATTCTTGTATTGCGTTGTTTTGTATGACACTTCATACCAACCAATATAGTACTAATACCCAGGAATTTCATAGTGTGACCTAACTAGGAATACAACCATAACATGTATATCATTTATATACACCTGAGCTAGACTTTCTAGTCTTTTCTTTCTTTCTGCCAAAATATCTTTTGCAGTTTCGCTTTTAGCTTTCCTCATTATTCAGAAAAACACTTCAACATCAATAACTTCTAGGTTTGTTGGTCTAATACCAATAACCTTGAGGTTCTTATTTTGAAGTTGATCATCATATGACAAGTGTTCTAGATTTCACTATTAGTAACTTTGTAATATAATGAACAATTTCACTCATAATTTTATCCATCAATTCATGACAACTTTCTGAGACCATGTCTGTACATGCTAGGCTCATAAAGTTTAACCTTTAGTATTCGTATGTGCAAATCTGGTTTGCACCCGTTGTATGCACACGTAGAATCTATCACACCCGATCATCACGTGATGCTTCGATACGACGAGTCTTTAGCAACGGTGCATACTAAGGATGATAACTTCATGGATATGCGAATATCGTTAGTGCCCCAATAGTTGGAGGATTGTGACGCCTGGCGTCTTCAACCTTCATACATTCTCATAAAACTTATGAGTTTATGTAGTCTCACCAAATTTATATTCTATCATCTTGCAATAAGGTCTTAGATATCACATATATCTCATACCTTGATTATTTCTGAAAACTAAATTTTCAGCTCCTTACTTTTCAAAAAGATTTGAACTTCAAGTTTCACGGAGACAAGATAACTTTAGGTACTAATTGAAACCATAGCTCTTTGAATCAACAATGTGAGGTTTACTAAAATTTGCAATAGGACTTAATCAATTCTTGATTCTTTAACAATACGGTACCAATCCGTAAAGTTTCTTGTCAGATTTTAATAGTATTTCTATCTCAATTACAAGACTAGCGCATGGTAGAAAAACGGATGCCAATACTACGAAATTAATTCAAAATACTACTCAGACTATGTTTATGATAATTAGTTCATGTTTTAATCTAATTACTAATGAACTCCCACTTAATACAACATCCCTCATAGTTGTTAAGTGGTACACGATCCACATCCACTACACCAAAACCGATCATCACGTGAGATGATGTAGCTTCAATGGTGAACATCAACATGTTGATCATATCATCCATATGACTCGTGTTCAACCTTTCGGTTTCCGTTGTCCCGAGGCCATGTCTGTACATGCTAGGCTCGTCAAGCAAACCCAAGTATTCCGCGTGTGCAACATGGCTTACACCCGTTGTATGTTGAGTTTATCACATCCGATCATCACGAGATGCTTCAAAACGACGAACAATACAACGGTGCATACAAGGGGAGAACACTTTATTATCTTGATATTAATGTGAGGGATCATCTTATAATGCTACCGTCGCGTTCTAAGCAAAATAAGATGCATAAAGGATTAACATCACATGCAATTCATATGTGATATGATATGGCCCTTTAGTCTTTGTGCCTTCGATCTTCATCTCCATAGCACGGACATGATCTCCATCATCAACGGGCATGATCTCCATCATCATCGGCGTAGCGTCAAGGTCCATGGCGCCGTCTTCATGGTTGTTCACCTCATGTAGCAACTATTACAACTACTTTGAAATACTACTCAACATGAAATTTAAAGACAACCATAAGGCTCCTGCCGGTTGCCACAATATAATAATGATCATCTCATACATATTCATCATCACATTATGGCCATATCACATCACCAAACCCTGCAAAAACAAGTTAGACGTCTCTAATTTGGTTTGCATATTTTACGTGGTTTAGGGTTTTTCGAGAGATCTAATCTACCTACGAACATGAACCACAACGGTGATACTAGTGTTGTCAATAGAAGAGTAAATTGAATCTTCACTATAGTAGGAGAGACAGACACCCGCAAAGCCTCTTATGCAATACAAGTTGCATGTCGAACGAGGAACAAGTCTCATGAACGCGGTCATGTAAAGTTAGTCCGAGCCGCTTCATCCCACTATGCCACAAAGATGCAAAGTACTCAAACTAAAGATAACAAGAGCATCAACGCCCACAAAACCATTGTGTTCTACTCGTGCAACCATCTATGCATAGACACGGCTCTGATACCACTGTAGGGATTCGTTGCATAGAAAACAAAAAATTTCCTACCGCGAACACGCAATCCAAGCCAAGAAGCAATCTAGAAGACGATAGCAACGAGGGGTTTATCGAGTCTCACCCTTGAAGAGATTCCAAAGCCTACAAGAGGAGGCTCTTGTTGCTGCGGTAGACGTTCACTTGCCGCTTGCAAAAGCGCGTAGAAGATCTTGATCACGATCCCTCCGGCGCCACGAACGGGCAGCACCTCCGTACTCGGTCACACGTTCAGTTGTTGATGAAGACGACGTCCACCTCCCCGTTCCAGCGGGCAGCGGAAGTAGTAGCTCCTCTTGAATTCGACAGCACGACGGCGTGGTGTCGGTGGTGGTGGAGAAATCCGGCGGAGCTTCGCTTAAGCGTGCGGGATGTGGTGGAGGAGAGAGGCCGCTAGGGTTTGGGGAGAGGGGTGGCCGGCCACTCAAGGGGGCGGCCAGGTTGTGGTCTTGGGGTGGCCGGCCCCCTCCCCTTGGCCCTCATTATATAGGTGGAACACCCAAGAGTTGGTCTATAAGTCTTCGAATAAGACCCCAAACCAAAACCTTCCATAACTCATGAAACCTACCCAAGCTAGGACTCCCACTAGAGGTGGGAGTTCCACCTTCCTTGGGAGGGGGTGGCCGGCCCCCCTTGGGGAGTCCACTTGGGACTCCTCCCCCTTAGGGTTGGCCGGCCATGGGAGGTGGAGTCCCACCGGGACTCCGCCTTCCTTGGTGGTTTCTTCCGGACTTTTCTAGAACCTTCCATAGAACCTTCCGTATCATTTTAAATCACATAAAATGACATCCTATATATGAATCTTATTCTCCGGACCATTCTGGAACTCCTCGTGATGTCCGGGATCTCATCCGGGACTCCGAACAAATATTCGAACTCCATTCCATATTCAAGTTCTACCATTTCAACATCCAACTTTAAGTGTGTCACCCTACGGTTCGTGAACTATGCGGACATGGTTGAGTACTCACTCCGACCAATAACCAATAGCGGGATCTGGAGATCCATAATGGCTCCCACATATTCAACGATGACTTTAGTGATCGAATCAACCATTCACATACGATACCAATTCCCTTTGTCACGCGATATTTTACTTGTCCGAGGTTTGATCTTCGGTATCACTCTATACCTTGTTCAACCTCGTCTCCTGACAAGTACTCTTTACTCGTACCGTGGTATGTGGTCTCTTATGAACTTATTCATATGCTTGCAAGACATTAGACGACATTCCACCGAGAGGGCCCAGAGTATATCTATCCGTCATCGGGATGGACAAATCCCACTGTTGATCCATATGACTCAACTCATACTTTCCGGATACTTAATCCCACCTTTATAACCACCCATTTACGCAGTGGCGTTTGGTGTAATCAAAGTACCTTTTCGGTATAAGTGATTTACATGATCTCATGGTCATAAGGACTAGGTAACTATGTATCGAAAGCTTATAGCAAATAACTTAATGACGAGATCTTATGCTACGCTTAAATGGGTGTGTCCATTACATCGTTCATACAATGACATAACCTTGTTATTAATAACATCCAATGTTCATGATTATGAAACTAATCATCCATTAATCAACAAGCTAGTTAAGAGGCATACTAGGGACTCTTTGTTGTTTACATATCACACATGTACTAATGTTTCAGTTAATATAATTATAGCATGACATATAAACATTTATCATAAACATAAAGATATAAATAATAACCACTTTATTATTGCCTCTAGGGCATATCTCCTTCAGAAACAGTTCCACGGTAGTATGATCCTGTATTCATTTAAATGCCTGAACATCGACAAAGATCTCTAATGCAACAATAGGAATACTTTGTTGGTTCCAAACTGCAACGCTAAATCTGAGCCGAAGTGAGCCACAATAAAGAATGTAAATCAAAGTTTAGTCAAAACACAAAAGCACCTTATGTGTTTTCTGTAGTTTAACCAAAATGTGGTCAGCCGGACATATCATTTTTAACTGAAGAGAAAGGGAACAGGTGATATAATATAAGAACCAAACACTAACATATAGATAACCAACCTGAAGAAAGCCCATTCTTTATTTTTACCTATGCCATTTCAAGGAGTACTAAGTGACAAGGTATTAACTTGTCAATGCCTACGGATTGTAGACTAGGGTTTAGTTGGAAGTAGAGGGCAAGTAGATCTCGAAGGTTTCAGCCGAAAAGTACTCGACGATTAAGAAAACTAGGGTTTGTAAACAATGATTCGATGATCTCTGCGTCCCTCGACTCCCCCTTATATAGGAGGCGGAGCCGAGGGATTAAATCTTTGTACAAGTTACAAAGTCCGGGAAGGTTTCTAACTCATCCCGTAAAACTACAAATAAGACTTTCTATTACAACTCTAGCTTTCCTTAATAATATCTTGGGCTTCCGAATCTTCTTATTCTTCGGGTAGTGGGCCTTCAGTAAACCCCGGGTACTATCTTCGGCAGGCCCATTTGGGATGCCTATGTCAGTAGCCCCCGAGATTTTGCTTGAATCGTAGGGTCAAGGAAAATCTCCACTGTTTATTTTTATTCGACAGCTTCGACTTTTTCTATATTTCTCCTCATAAACATCTATATTGTACAGGGATGATGGTAGTTGGGGCTAGTTCATCTGACGGATCAGGTACTAGTTAACTGCTCTAGTGGCAATCCGCAAAAACCTACTTCAAGATCACGTCCCTGGACATGACCTCGGGATACTGGTGTAAACTTCGACAGGGGCCGCTTAAGGTCTTACCATTCTGTCGAGTCCCAGTAAAATTTATCGGGTACCTAACGCGCCCGTTAGGATTTTTCTTCGTATCTGTTGATACGGATAAAAGTAGCAGAGCGCAGTCTTCGGCGATGCCACGCCCAGCAGAACGGATCTGGGGTCTTACCTTCGCAAATTTGCGGCATTCAGAAATTGATCGCAACTTCGGCGTTCTGAGAATATATTGTCGAATGCTTTTCCGGCTGTTGGAATGGCACATTTTATCGAGTCAAAAATGACTTATATTGCCCTCCCGATGGGAGTATATGTAGAGTTAGTTATAACTCGAAATATACTTTTTTGCTCTTCTATCTTTCTTTTTCTCTTTCTTTCTTTCTTTTCTTTCTCTCTTCTCTTTCTTCTTTTTTTTATGATTTCATCGGGCACGCGAGCAGCGTTCCCGATGGGAGTAGCCCCCGAGGCTACAGCCAAGGACTTGTACTTGGGTGTAGGCTCCACGCCTTATGCCGCTATATTCTCTTTTATCTCTCGAAGTTTTATAATTTCTCGGGTGCGCGAACAGCGCTCCCGATGGGAGTAGCCTCCGAGGCTATGAACAAATATTTGTATTTGGTCATAGGCTCACGCCATTTCTATCTTGTCCTTCTGGATCTTTTCCTTTTTTCCAAAGTAGCCCCCGAGCATTTGATCAAAAACTTGTAATTGATCAAAGGCTTAGCATTATTTTTCCATGTCGCTTTTTATGAAGCTGTTGAGTCGAAGTTTTTCTTCTGCCAAGATGACGTTATTGCTGACGATAGCCACGATTGCTAGTCAAAAATTTGCGACAAGTCTTCTCCCGCTGCCATACGGGCCCAATTGATCCACTATCTTGACACGTCGTGCAAGTGGGGGACACACGACCTCCGCTTTTTCTGGCGCACGCACCGTAACTTCCCCAACGCTGAATTACTTTTTTACCCTTGTTGCCACGTGGATATCATCTACCACACATTTTCCTTATCCAACGGTTCGTCGTTTCACCGCACCCCTATATAAGATCGTCTTCTTCCTCCTTGAGCACTTCCGCTCGCGCCGTCCTCCTGCTCTCATCTGCAAATTTCCTCCTGCGATCCACAGCCACCTAAGCTCCTCGCCTTCAAGCTGCAAACCCTGCGCCATTGTTGATGCCACCTCGTCGATTGACAAGGCACAGCACGCCGGAGTCCTCCATGGCCGCCGTGGATCTTGGGGCGGCGGAGTGGGAAAGATCGAAGATTTCCACTCAAGACATCAACATGCTGAAGAAGCTGGGGATCAGCAAGAAACCCAAGGCATTGTGCTTCCCCAGCGAAGAGAGCTACCCAACCCCTCCAATGGGGTACCGGGTAAGTTTTGTCGACCACCTCATCCGCGGTCTTTCCGCCCCCATTCATCCTTTTCTCCGCGGACTGCTTTTTATCTACGGTCTGCAACTCCACCACCTCACGCCAAATTCAATCCTCCATATCTCCATCTTCATCACTCATTGCGAGGCCTTCCTTGGCGTCCAGCCTAACTGGGCGCTATGGAAGCGCATTTTCTTCTGCCGCCGTAATGGCTCGCCCAATGTCGCCTATAATATAGGCGGCATTGTAATTTCCGTTCGGCCCACTGTCGACTACTTCGACGTCAAGCTTCCTGACTCAGTTCAAGGGTGGCGCAAGAAGTGGTTGTACATTCAGGAGGAGAACCATGGATGTGCGGAGGACAAGATCCCTCCTTTTGATGGCGCCGAGAAAATCTTTCGCCGCCGCTCCTGGGACGCGGAGGCCACCGAAGAGGAAAAGGCGTCGACAGAAACCTTGATGGCTCGCATCCACGAGTTGCAAAATACTCGCGGCAAAGAGTTATCGGGTATCCAAATCACTGCATACTTTCTTAGGACTAGAGTGCAGCCACTTCAGGCTCGCAAATATCCTCTCTGGAAATATGCTGGCGACAAGGACGCAGATCGGCTGTCGGTGGATTTGGAGGTCAAGGACTTAGAAAAACTTGTCCGAAAAATCTCGTCTCTCAGCAAAAAAGATCCTGTCCCTTCTTCTTATCGTGTAAAACCATTTAGCGCCGCCAATCCACTTCCCAAGGTAATCTTTGTCAATTGTCTTGTTATTGCTTTACTGTCTTTGTTGTAACTCCATTTCTGATATCTTCCCCTGTTTTATTTTTATTTTGTACAGAATCATCCAGACCTTGTCTCGCTTCCTCCTCTTCCTGAAGGTGGGGAAGTCGAAGAGAGAGCCATTGTCACTGATGACAACCAAGAGGCCCCCTCTTTTGTGAATGAACCCGTGGATTCTCTAAAATCCGCGGGGTCTTCCGAAAAAGATGGTGCTTCCGAAGGTACTGCATCAGCACAATCTCCTCCTCCTGCTGTTTCTCCAAAGAACAAAAGGAAGAGGAATGATGTCAAAGATTCCGGCACCTCCAAAGCCGAAGAAGTTGATCCTTCACGTCAGAAGGCAACTTATGATCCATATCTCGCCTCCCTCGTCAGCTCGTAAGTCACCTTGATTTCCCCTTATTTCTGTACTCGAAGATTTTTGTCTCATCTTGCTTTTTATGCTGTCGATCTTTAATCACAGTGATGATGAGGAAGAAGTACCAACTCGTGACGTGGCTCCTCGGACGAGCACGTCACATACTTTACTTGTCTCGGAGACGCCAGTTGAGGGAGAAGAATCCTCGCCTCCTCAACAAAACGTCGTCACCACCACTTCTCCTTCAAGCCCCCTTGCTCCTTCACCAAAAAGGACAAGGGTTGAAACGATCGTTGAGCCTGCCCCTCAATTGGGTAGCTCTTCCACTCCGCTCTTGGATGATGTAAGTTTTTAATTTTCTTGCCAATATGTGTGTTTCCTCTGTTTGCTTCTTTATGCCTTCACATTTTTCTTATACCGATGTTTTTCTATCTTCGTTTTTCTTTGACAGCCCATGATCAAAGAGCTTGTTCGCATCGGATCCCAATTTATTGGGTACCGTGAATATGCCAGCAGGACTGAAGGTAACAACTTTTTTGCTGCCACTATTTCTAACTTCTTGCACCTATTCTTGTCGCAATCTTGTTATCACCAGATTTTGGCCAAATCAGGAAGTGGGCCGTAAAGGAGATGGGCTTGAAAGATTACATGTGGAGGATCTCTGAAACGGCCTTGCACGAAGAGTTTGGGCTAGATTGCCCGTGTATCTTTAATTATAGTAGATTGTATCGTAGATTAAAAGTTAGAGTTTGTCTCGTGCACAGTGGGATTATTCCCTCGTTAGAAAGTCCCTTGGACTATAAATATGTATCTAGGGTTTATGGAATAAACAACAACACAACGTTCACCCAAACAAACCAATCTCGGCGCATCGCCAACTCCTTCGTCTCGAGGGTTTCTATCCGGTAAGCGACATGCTGCCTAGATCGCATCTTGCGATCTAGGCAGCACAAGCTCCACGTTGTTCATGCGTTGCTCGTACTGAAGCCTTGTTGATGGCGAGCAACGTAGTTATCATAGATGTGTTAGGGTTTGCATTGTTCTTCGTATAACATGCTTACGTAGTGCAACCCTTGCATGTCTAGCCGTCCTCACACCTATCTCAGGTGTGGGGGCGGCACCCCGCTTGATCATTATTTAGTAGATCTGATCCGTTACGATTGCTCCTTGTTCTACAAGGATTAGTTTAATATCTGCAATAGTTAGGCCTTACAAAGGGGGGGAGGATCCAGCGGCACGTAGGGTGGCGTTCGCAAGTCCTAAACAGGATGTTCCGGGGATCAACTTCGTGTTAGTTTTTAGGCCTTGTTTAGGATCGGCTTACGAGCACCGTGCGTGGCCGCGAGGCCCAACTTGGAGTAGGATGATCCGATTATGCGGTGAAAACCCTAAATCGTCGTAGATCTCATTAGCTTTATCTTGATCAAGCAGGACCACCATATATTCGTGCACCCCGTACGAATCATGGGTGGATCGGCTCCTTGAGCCGATTCACAGGATAACCTGAGAGCCGATCGAGGCTCGTATTTAATGTTTACGTGTATGCCATGCAGGAAACTAAGCGAGGCATCTCCATCACCTTCCTGGCCAGGTATAGGTCAGGTGGCACGCCCTTGCACCCAGCATCGGACGTGTGGCCAGAAGTGCTTTGCGGGCCGTCGCTCGGAGGGGTCTCAGCCAGCCGCAGCTCTAGGCTCTTCCCGGCTCTACGGTGTTGACCCGTCGCTGCCTGTCGGTGGGTTTCTGACGTCAACACATTCTGGCACGCCCGGTGGGACAATCGTCTACATCAACCACATCGCCATCTACATCCGAGATGGCGGACGGCACGCCAGTCACCTACGAGGAGCTGCCCGACGAGCTCAAGAAGAGATATGACGAGATCAAGGCCACCCTCGAAGCCGACCTCATCGGCTCTTTTCAGAGAACCCGTTCCCATGGCATCAGATGGAAGGGATTCTCACCGGAAGGTGCACTCGATGGGATAGACCTCTCTGCCCCGTCGGAGGAACGCACTAGGGGCCTGCGGCAGGAGATCAACTACTTGGTGGCTCATTCGCTACACCGCCACTCTGAGAACCTGGTCAACACGTTGGAGCGTGTCGCTCTTCGCGTGATCCAGGAGATCATGAGGCACCAGTACTCGCCGTCAGGACCAGCTCTCGGGACACATCAAGGAGAGTTGCCACTACTTTACCGTCCACCGCTGCCATATGCGTTGGCAGCACCAGAAGTGCCGGCTACACCGGCATTCGTCGTCTACAAGATCGGTGGTGACCCTAGTGACTACCAGTTCTTGACCGAGGCGCCTAAGGAGATCCCTCACGGATACGCGTGCACGTATGTGCCGGATTGTGGCAACTAGGCACTCACAAACCAGGCCACAACATCAGGGACCTGCGGGAAGACGGGAGGAACGTCAGCAACAGAGCTTGAGAAGCAGACGTGGCTAGCTAAGTACGCCACCCCGACGAACCTCCAGAGCTCAGCTCCTGCAGTTGGCTCAGAGCTGGAAAAGCAAACATGGCTGGCTAAGTACGCCACCCCGGCGAATCTTCAGAGTTCAACTCCTACAGCCAGCACAGCGGATCAGATCCGTACTATCGTGAGAGACCAGTTCGGCATGGTGCCGAAAAGGAGGGCAATCGGCTATTCCAAGCCGTGCCCGACGAGTACGAGATGATCCCGCTGCCACCTAAGTATCGGCTCCCTGATTTCTCCAAATTCAGTGGATCAGATGGCTCCAGCTCCATCGAGCACGTCGGCCGATATTTGGCACAACTAGGACCGGCTTCAGTGTCGGATCAGCTACGCGTGAGGCTCTTCTCACGGTCCCTCACGGGATCGGCTTTTGGATGGTATACCTCTTTGCCATCAAACTCCATCCAGACTTGGAAGCGATTGGAAGAGCAGTTCCATATGCGGTACCATTCGAGAGGCTTCCGAGTGCGGCATTGCCGATCTAGCACAACTACGTCGAAGCGCGGAGAAGCGTGACAGAATACATCCAGCGCTTCAGGAATCTTAGGAACCGATGTTATTCGGTTCGTATAACTGAAAAAGAAGCAGTCGAGTTGGCAGTAGCAGGCCTTGCAACACAGCTCAAGGACATGGCCTCCCAAGCAGATTATCCCTCATTGGCGCACATGGTTCAGAAACTATCGGCATATGAACAGCGCCACCCGGACCTGTACCAAGACAAGTTCAAGCGTGCGATAGTCCTGGTCGATGCGAGAGGAAGACGAAGTTCCTGCGGGAGACCAAGAGGTAGCGATGGCTGAATGGACTCGGGGAGGAACCCCGGTGCCTGCAAATGGGTAAAGCCACCAGGCCCACCCGGGGATTTGATTTTGACGTGACCAAGACTGAACAAATCTTCGACCTCCTGCTCAAGGAGAAACGAGTTGACGATTCTGAAGGTCTCAAATTCCCCACGGTGCAAGAGCTGAACGGAAAGCCATCTGCAAATGGCACAACTCGCTCTCCCATGCCACCAACGACTGCAGGTATGGCGTCGGCACATCCAAGCGGCGATAGAGAAGGGGCGTCTAATTTTCAACCAGTACGCCATGAAGGTCGACACCCAGCCCTTCCCGCCGTTAACATGGTAGAGTTCACCTACCCTGAAGGTTGCCGGCCAGGATCCTCGTTCGGCATCAACATGGTAGGACACAGGAACCACTCTGGCAAAGATGGAGATGAGGGTAGCTGCTCTCGTAGCAAGGACACAGAGGAGGCCGCTCCACGCGATCGGCTCCGTCATGATGGCAAGCGCTACGTCACAGAGGGAGAAGTGAAGAACATAAGATATCAGCGACCCCTCTCTGACCACCTCCTCAACAAATATGTGAGTCAGTATGACCAACGCCGACGGTCCAGTTATGATGATGAAGGAGATCGTCTGGCTAGAGAAGCCAGAAGACATCGTCGGCACGATCGCGATGAGGAGGAGCACGAGCGCCGCACCACGGAAGGATCAAGGGAGCAAGATGACAACGCCAGGCACTGGGACTGCCCCTTCTTCAGACACTGCTGGGATTCAGGAATGAGCCGATTGCCCACAATCGGCAATTGCCCAGAATGCAACAAGAAGAAGAAGGAGGCAGCCAACGTGTCTGTATTCAAGCGCTTAGGGCCTCTCCCGCCACAGAGCAAACGTGCTGAGTCCCCTCGGTGGACAGATCTCGAGGATTCCGAAGACGAGGGACAAGAAGAAGAAGAAGACAGGTACCACCGTCCAAGGTGGTGCCCTGACGGACTCAGCCGTTCACAAAAGCGCAGGGTTCAGCGATTGCGTGGCCTGGAGGAAGCTGAAAGGTTATACCTGCATACGCTAAGGAAGGCACGGCCTGATCTGGCTGCAAAAGTTCAGCGAACCCTAGATAAAGAGGGTCGTCCACGGAGAATGGAGTGGCGTCCCAAGCAAAAGAAAGCCGATGATGAAACATCGGCTGGCACAAACGTGGTGCTCGTCCTTCCGACGGAGCTTAGTGCTCCACGATTATACGATGCACTCAAGGTGGACGACGGCAAGCGCATAAAGTCAGAGGTTGGATTGGTTTTATCCAGCCTGACCGAGTAGCAAGAACACACCAATGAGCAAACAAGGCGAGGCTGATCCTTGTGATCGGCCCCAAAAATTATGAAGGGACATTACAGAACCTTCAGTCAGCGCTCCAATGGATATGGAGGCCGATTCCAGCAATCGGCCAAAAACATCTTCACCGCATATTCAGCACATGTTTTGCTTGTGTTCAGCAACGATCCACTGGGCAGCGGCCACGTCGGCAGATGAAAGTCAGCATGAATCCTTACGGAGCCGACGTGCAAGTGCAGTGCCCTGACTAACCATAGAAGCCGATATCTGCAATCATTTGGCAGATTCGGCTCGGGGGGCATATAGTCAGATGAACATGTGCAGATAAACGTGTGTAAACATGCGTGCAGTGAAACATTGGGGGCCGATTAAGAAAAATCGGCCAAACAAACAAAAAAAATTTGGCGCAAGAAGCGAAGCCGATGCGCAGCCATCGACTCTAGTACAGTCACACAGGACCGCTCAAAGTTCACGTCGACATCGACGTTCAGTGCAGGAAAGGAGCCGATCTGACTTGCAAGGCGCGAGAAGTGGACTGAAGAAGCTCGGGGGGCAGCTCACCCGGAAGGTTCTCTGCTCTGGAGAGCCGATTTTGTTGAAATCGGCTGGCTCTGCATAACTTGGGAACCAATGGCGACACGTTTGGTTAGTCCACTGATATGCTCACCTTGATAGAGGCTCGGGGGGGCAACTGATTGCACAGAATTTTCTGTTCTTGAGAGGCCGATTGGGCAGGTTCGAAGAGTATCACTGAATATCTGAAAACCCGGAGGTATCGACTTCAGCATCAAGTCATGTCAGCAGTGGTTCTAGGGCTCTCGTAAGAGCATTGATCTGCCTGGTTGTCCGCTAGAGCTCAAAGTCATCGGTTGGGAAAAGCAAGAGATAGATCGTGAAGGATTGATATGTTAACGTCAGCTGTCGGGCATTGATCAAATTCACGGTTACTCCAACGTCAAAGGGATAAAGAATGGGTCATTGTGAGACCGATGCGTGGTCATCGGTTCTTTAAGCATTGGCTAAGTGACGATCGGCGGGGTCAGTATAAAGGGAAATCGGCTAAATTGGCATAAAGGAAATTGGCAAAATCAAATTGGGGAATTTCTTCATTGATAAACCAGATTTCTTACATAGAAGAGCTGATTGCTCTCAAAAGGGAGTACTAAGGGGATACATTGCCCCGTCTACTGCTGCTGATCCTATACTAGAGGTCTTGTCTACGGGCCGTCACTGCCCTCGTCGTCATCTTCTTCAGCGCTGTCGGCGCTGCTCCCGGCGGGCTCGTCGTCGCTGCTGTAGCGGCCACCGGCAGGACCTTCGTTGTCCTCATCCTCCTCGTCGTCGTCGTCGTCATCGCTGTCGTAATCACTGAGATTCCCTGGCCAGGGGCAGTGGCGCTTGGCCGGCGGCTCGTCGGAGGGGCTGTCGTCGTCGTCCTCCTCCTCCTCTTCTTCCTCCTCCACCCCCTCGGAGGAGGTGAAGTCATCCCAGGAGAAGCGATCGTCATCGCTCTCCTCCTCCGATTCCCCATCTGCGAGGAAGCAGAGGTCGCTCTCCCCATCCGTCGAGGACTTGTCGTCCTCGGACCAGATGGAGAAGTCATGGTCTGGCTCCTCCCCGGCCTCTATGGCGCGGCGGGTGTTGGCCGCATGGGCCTCTTGTGGGCTCGGTGCTGGCGTCGGCTCGTGGGAGGAAGAGGACTCGAAGGAAAGTCCCGACGAGGTGGAGGAAGAAGAAGACATGGTGCGCAGAAGGGTTTTTGGGGTGCCGATGGCTGGAACAGAGGAAGGGGATAAAGAGAACTAATCAGTCGGCACGGTTAAGTAATGAGAAGCCTGGTGGGAATTACTGCCCTACAGTTTCCGAGGGGATGATGTCAGAGCTATCGAATTTTGCAGAGAAGCTGAGAAGACAGGGCATAATGATAACGGATACTGCAACAGCTCTGCTCTGCCACGACATGACCCTTCAGAGGAAAAAAATAGAGTGGTTTTGGAATTATCATTGCCAAAACCAGGGGGGCATGTGTTATCACCAGATTTTGGCCAAATCAGGAAGTGGGCCGTAAAGGAGATGGGCTTGAAAGATTACATGTGGAGGATCTCTGAAACGGCCTTGCACGAAGAGTTTGGGCTAGATTGCCCGTGTATCTTTAATTATAGTAGATTGTATCATAGATTAAAAGTTAGAGTTTGTCTCGTGCACGGTGGGATTATTCCCTCGTTAGAAAGTCCCTTGGACTATAAATATGTATCTAGGGTTTATGGAATAAACAACAACACAACGTTCACCCAAACAAACCAATCTCGGCGCATCGCCAACTCCTTCGTCTCGAGGGTTTCTATCCGGTAAGCGACATGCTGCCTAGATCGCATCTTGCGATCTAGGCAGCACAAGCTCCACGTTGTTCATGCGTTGCTCGTACTGAAGCCTTGTTGATGGCGAGCAACGTAGTTATCATAGATGTGTTAGGGTTAGCATTGTTCTTCGTATAACATGCTTACGTAGTGCAACCCTTGCATGTCTAGCCGTCCTCACACCTATCTCAGGTGTGGGGGCGGCACCCCGCTTGATCATTATTTAGTAGATCTGATCCGTTACGATTGCTCCTTGTTCTACAAGGATTAGTTTAATATCTGCAATAGTTAGGCCTTACAAAGGGGGGGAGGATCCAGCGGCACGTAGGGTGGCGTTCGCAAGTCCTAAACAGGATGTTCCGGGGATCAACTTCGTGTTGGTTTTTAGGCCTTGTTTAGGATCGGCTTACGAGCACCGTGCGTGGCCGCGAGGCCCAACCTGGAGTAGGATGATCCGATTATGCGGTGAAAACCCTAAATCGTCGTAGATCTCATTAGCTTTATCTTGATCAAGCAGGACCACCATATATTCGTGCACCCCGTACGAATCATGGGTGGATCGGCTCCTTGAGCCGATTCACAGGATAACCTGAGAGCCGATCGAGGCTCGTATTTAATGTTTACGTGTATGCCATGCAGGAAACTAAGCGAGGCATCTCCATCACCTTCCTGGCCAGGTATAGGTCAGGTGGCACGCCCTTGCACCCAGCATCGGACGTGTGGCCAGAAGTGCTTTGCGGGCCGTCGCTCGGAGGGGTCTCAGCCAGCCGCAGCTCTAGGCTCTTCCCGGCTCTACGGTGTTGACCCGTCGCTGCCCGTCGGTGGGTTTCTGACGTCAACAAATCTTGACTGTTCTTTTCTATTTTGTCAGAGAAACTTGCAGAGGCCAACAAGCTTGCCGACACTCTTGCTCAGAAACTGGAGCAAAGTGAAACGGCTCGCAAGAAAGCCGAACTTGATGCTAGCCAAGCCAAAGCAGAGGCTGATGAGGCCAAGGCAAAAGCTGCTAGTGTCGAAGAACTGCAGAAGAGACTTGAGGATGTCGAAACTGCTTTAAACGAGCACAAGGCCGCACAGGCTACTCGTGAAAAGGGAATCCTCAAGCGCCTGAGCACGCAAAATCGACGCTTCCTCGGTAACTTTGTTGATCCTTTCTATTTTTCTTAGGACTTGCTTCCTTTTGTTTTTACTTGCTGTCGACTAACATATATTTTCTATGGCAGGTCAAACAAGCCAAGAGTTTGATCTTGAGAATCCCACCAATGATCCTCTGCTTGACGCACTTTCTTATTTGGAGTTTCATGGCCAAGAAATTCGCGAAGGCGTGGTGAATGCTGACGCAGGATTGTCGAAGTTGTTCCCCTACTTCTTCCCGAAGAAAGAGGAGCCTAAGACCTTCCTTGCCCTTGCCAAGGACTTCAATCCACCGGAGGATCTTGGACTGAAGATGCGCCAAGAGAACATGAAGGTTCTTTGTCGAGAACACTATTGCCTTGGTCGTGACAGTAACAAACTGTTGACTGGATGAAGGTTGGCGACACCGAGCAGATAGATCAAACAAAATGGCGGTCGTTGATCAAGGCAGCCAAGCCCAACACGAAGAAAATCTTGGCCTATCTCGGGATCAAGCCATCTGCGACTCCTAGCTCATCAAGGACGGAGGTCTAGTTGAATGCCTTTTCTTTTTCTTTCCTTTGCTTTCTTTATTTCTTTTGCTGTTGTCGCCGTTTTAGCTTTGGCGACGATTATCCTGTTAGTCCCTTTGGAGAACTTCCTTTGTAATGTCCGTGTAAACTTTCCAGAAATCAATGGAATTTCTCTTGGCACTATCATTGATCCTGGGACTTTCTTTTCCAGTTAATATTTGATAACTATTCGACCAACCCTTGCTCTGCCGATGCTTCACCTGCTTCTTCCTTCTCGAAGAAAATACTAGTCGATGATAATCCCCTCGAAGGTTCTTCAAGCAAACATTTGTCAGAAGATTTGCAAGAACTTTGACAACAGCTTCAATCCATGAAGAAACAGACTCTGGCAATGATGGAACAATCTCGGAAAGCATCTGAAGGAGAGAAAAATGCTCTTCAACAGGCAAAAGAGGCCATCGCTGCAAAGGATGCTGCTATTGCTGAGGCTGCTGAAACTTCTTCTCGCGAGAATTATATGCTTCAGCTAATGACTGACGCCAGTTTGGACATGACAGGTATGTTTCCTGCTCATGACCGTGTTGGATGTTGTTCTTTTTTACTCGTTCCTTGATATTTTGTTTGCTGTGCCAGGCTCGTTTCTGGATACTGCTGCCGAAGACCAACGTGTTGAAGCTCGAACCGCTGTTTTGCTGAGACTAGCTGCGCAACATGGATCTAACTTTTGGGTTACTCCTGAGCGTACTCGCCAAATCGTTAGATTTCAAGATCGCGCGGCTCAGGTCCGTGACTTCCTTGACTTCTGTACGAAGACTTTATTCTTAGTTTATGGGACCATGTTCCCTCGGAACAAGATGCCAGAGACCCTTCTAGCTTTAATGGAAAAATTTCGAGATGCTCCTCGAATCCATGGCTTTGTGCGGGCTCAACTCTCTGCTGGCGCTAGATTTGCCATGATGATGATAAAGATTTGCCATCCAAAATTGCCCATAGATCAAATTGTTCCTACTTGCCTCGCAAAAATGGCAAAGAAAAAGAGAAATATGGGCAAGATTGATGATTTGGTCACTCCTGTTGCCGAAGATATGATGGATGAACTTCTTCGGATGGATTCTGAGTTCTTCGTGAAGGGAAGCTATGCTGAACATAGTACTCGTCCTTCTACTGAGCGAATAACCATAGACCATGTGCTAGGTTTTCCTTGAAAACTTTTTCCTCTTTTTGCTGTATTTCCATCATTGATACATCCTTGTGTATTTGTAAACACAGTCTATATTGTAAAGCTGTTAACTCTGTATTTTTTCTATTTTTGACCACCGAGCCCCCGAGCCTTTGGCTGGAGTTTATACTGTTTCGAAGATTTTCCCTCCTGTTGTAATAAGACATCTTTGTTTTTTCATTGATGGGTTGCAAGCCCTCGAGTATCTTAGTGTCGAAGTTCTATATTTTTTGTTGCGAGGTTCTTGGACCAAAGCAATAAGATTTTTGACGTGTACACTATATTTATAATTGTTAGCTTCCGATGTTTATATTTGGCGAGGTGTTAGTGTACCAAGGCGAAATATTTCGGTAAGTCTAGTTTGTCTATATTGTACGTATTTTGAGACTTGAAGGCGTTGAGCCCCCGAGCGTGTCGAAGAATGAGAAGTATATCTCCACTATCTTTATTATATTGCAGCACCGCGAGCCCGCCTCATTAAAAACCTTTCCGGCCCCACTCGGTGCCCCGAAAAGGAAAATAGTGCGTCTGAAAACTCGCGGGCGTTTCAGTACATTGTATCTTTACAGAGGAGGACTATATTTCAACTCTAGGCGTAGAACCGCCTGAGCTGCGCCACGTTCCAGGGGTTTTTCTCGGGAGCCCCTGTCTTCTTGTCCTTGATCCTGTATGCGCCTCCGTCGATGACTTCCGTGACAACGTAAGGCCCCAACCATGGTGATTCGAGCTTCTCAGTACTTTTTTGATTTAACCGCAAGACCAAATCCCCGACCTGAAAAGACCTTGGCCTTAACCGTCGACTGTGGTAGTTTTTGAGTTCTTGCTGGTATTTGGTGACTCGTGAAAGTACTTCATCTCGAGCTTCGTCGAGTGCATCCATATCATCCTCCCGAGCTTTTTGTGATGTTTCTTCGTCGTACTCTGTTACTCTTGGAGAATCATGCTCTATTTCAATTGGTAGTACTGCTTCGGCTCCGTGGACGAGAAAAAACGGGGTTTCTTGTGTCGCCGTATTTGGTGTTGTTCGAATGCTCCACAAAACACTTGGCAATTCCTCTGGCCAAGTATGTCGAGCTTTTTCAAGCGGTCCTAGCAAGCGCTTCTTGAGGCCGTTGCAGATGATACCATTGGCTTTCGCGACTTGTCCGTTAGTTTGCGGGTGCCCAACCGACGCAAAGTGCAATTTAATGCCTACTTCTGCGCAGTATTCCTTGAATTCCTTGGATGTGAAGTTTGAACCATTATCTGTGACAATGCTATGAGGCACTCCAAACCGAAAAACGAGGCCTTTCACAAACTTTATTGCCGATGCTGCATCTGGTGAATTTATTGGCTTCGCTTCTACCCACTTGGTGAATTTGTCGTCAGCGACCAGCAAGTACTCATACCCTCCTGGCGAAGCCTTGTGCAACTTGCCCACCATATCAAGTCCCCATTGGGCAAAGGGCCACGACAATGGTATTGGTGTTAATTCCGCCGCTGGAGAGTGAGGTTTTGCGGCAAATCTTTGACACGCGTCGCAAGTTCTTACTATTTCCTTGGCATCCTCGATTGCTGTCAACCAATAGAATCCTGCCCGAAAAACTTTGGCTGCAATAGCTCGACTACTTGCGTGGTGGCCACATATTCCTTCGTGTACATCCTTCAGAATTATTCTTCCTTCCTCGGGTGTGACACACCTTTGCAGAACGCCTGAAATACTTCGCTTGTATAACTCCCCCTTGATCACTGTGAAAGCTTTGGATCGTCGAATGATTCGCCTGGCCTCAACTGGATCGTCGGGTATTTCTTTCCTGAGGATATATGATATATACGCTTGCATCCAAGGAACTTCTACCATCATCACAAGTTCTTGGTCCTCTTCATCCTCCGTGGTTTCTTTGAGGGGCGCCGAAGTTTTTCCTTCCTTTGCTTTTTTCTGCACCTTTTTCGGCTTCGTGGATCTCTCCGCTATTTCTTCCCAAAATACTCCTGGCGGGATTGGGAGGCACTGCGATCCGATGTTTGCGAGAACGTCGGCTTCATCATTGCTCAATCTACTGATGTGATTTACCTCACACCCATCAAACAGCTTCTCAAGCTCATTGTACACCTCCTTGTATGCCATCATGCTATCATTGACTGCGTCACATTGGTTCATAACTTGCTGAGCCACCAATTGTGAGTCGCCAAAGATTTTTAGTCGAGTTGCACCGCAAGCTTTCGCCATCTTCATCCCGTGTATGAGGGCTTCATATTCTGCTTCATTGTTGGATGCGTTAGGGAACGTCATCCGAAGGACGTATTTCAATTTGTCGCCTTCAGGTGATATAAGTACTACTCCTGCGCCAGCTCCTTCTACTCTCTTGGACCCATCGAAGTTCATGGTCCAAGTTCTCGACAAATCTGGGGGTCCCGTGTTTTGTAGCTCCATCCACTCTGCAATGAAATGCGCGAGAACTTGCGACTTGATTGCCTTTCTTTTTTCATACGTGATGTCCCGAGGGGAAAGTTCTATTCCCCAAAGGGAGACACGCCCTGTAGCTTCTGGATTGTTCAGTATATTTGAAAGAGGTGCTTCGTTGACTACTATTATCGGGTGTGCCGAAAAATAGTGGCGCAACTTCCTTGCCGTTGTAATTACTCCATATGCTAGTTTAAGTGCTGTGGGTACCGCTGTTTGGAAGGCGATAAAACTTCACTGATGAAATATACTGGCCTTTGCACTCCATGGAGTTTTCCTTCTTCTTCTCTTTCAACGACTAGCACCGTGCTAACCACTTGGGGCGTGGCTGCAATATAAAGTAGGAGAGGTTCCTTTTCCTTCGGCGCCACCAAGATTGGTGGTGTCGAGATTGTGCGCTTCAAATCCTCGAAAGCTCTGTCGGCCTCTTCGTTCCACTGGAATTTCTCTCCTTGCTTTATCAGAGCGTAAAATGGTAACGCTTTTTCTCCCAGCCTGGCGACGAATCTGCTCAAAGCTGCGACTCGCCCAGTTAGCTACTGTATTTCTTTCAACTTTGTTGGCTTCCTCATTGTTACGATAGCCTGTATTTTGTCGGGATTTGCTTCAATCCCTCTTGCTGAAACTAGAAACCCCAGAAGTTCTCCTGCTGGTACGCCGAAAGAACACTTCGTCGGGTTCAGCTTGAGGCAGAATTTGTCGAGGTTGTCAAAGGTTTCCTTGAGATCCTCGATCAGCGTTGCCCCCTTTTTGACGTTATGATGACATCATCGATGTATACTTGCACGTTTTTCCCAATCTGTGTCGCCAAACACTTCTGCATCATCCTCTGATATGTTGCTCCCGCGTTTTTCAGACCAAAGGGCATTGTTCTGTAGCAAAACACGCCATAAGGTGTGATGAACGCTGTCTTTACCTCATCTTCTTCTTTCAATCTGATCTGGTTGTAACCAGAATATGCGTCCAGGAAGGAAAGACGTTCACATCCAGCCGTGGAGTCGATAATTTGATCGATCCTCGGGAGGGGAAAGTGATCCTTTGGACAATGTTTATTGAGACACGTAAAGTCGACGCACATGCGAAGGACCTTAGTGTTTTTCTTCGGCACCAACACAGGATTTGCTACCCATGTGGCTTCTGTGTGCAACTCCTTGATAAAACCAGCTTCTCGTAGTCGATCGATTTCTGACAGCATGGCCTTGCGGTTTGGTTCCGAAAAACGCCGCAAGGGTTGTTTGATTGGTCTCGCTAGTGGATCCAAGTTTAGGTGGTGCTCGGCAAGTTCCACTGGTACGCTGGCATGTCAGCTGGACACCATGCGAAGATTTTCCAGTTCTCACGGAGGAACTCGACGAGCGCGCTTTCCTATGCGAGGTCCATGTCGTTTGCGATGGACGTCGTCTTTTTCGGGTCTGTCGGGTGAATCTGCACCTCCTTAGAATTTTTCTCGGTATTGAAAGTTGATTCTTTATTTGGCCTTCCAACGTCTGGCAGCACGTCGTAGTCAGTCATACTCCTTGACGCCAAATACTCAGCTTGCATCCTGAAAGTTTCTGATATCCGATGAAAATCCTTATCGCACTTATCGGCTAAGGCGAAGCTTCCTTTGACTGTAATTGGTCCCTTCGGTCCAGGCATCCTCCACAACAGGTATGTATAGTGTGGTACCGCCATAAATCTAGCATATGCTGGTCGTCCCAACAGAGCGTGGTACTGCGATGGAAAATCCACAACTTCAAATTCCAGCTTCTCGATTCTATAATTCTCTCGGGTTTCAAACTGAACGTCGAGATTGATCTTCCCCAATGGATAACTTGGTTTCTCTGGTGTGATACCATGGAACCTCGTGTCTGTTGGCTTCAAGTTTGCTAGAGATATGTTCATCTTCCTTAATGTATCTGCATACATAAGGTTTAAGCTGCTGCCGCCATCTATGAACACTCGAGAGACATCAAATCCCGCAATAACTGCTGGTAAGATAAGTGCTGACTGCCCTGGTCGAGGAACTTGCTGCGGATGATCTGCTATGGTGAAGCCAATATCTTGCCCTGACCAATTAAGATACTCGTCTGTTGGTGGAGGCATTTTTTCTGCCATGAACACCTGTCGTGAGATTACTTTCTGAGCTCTATTGGATGGCCTTCCCTTCTGTATCATCGACACCGCTCCGTTGGAGTTAGGATCAACGTAAGGTGGTGGTAGAGGTGCTGCCGCTATTCTGAGCTGATGTTGATTATCTTCTGTAATCGCGGGAGGAGGTGGCAAGTGAATCTCGCTCCTGGGTTCTCGAGGATTTCTCTGTGCTGCTCGAGCGTTAGCATGCTCTGCCCACCTTAACATTGCCTGGAAATTGCGACAATCTTTCTGCAGATGTCCTGACTGTCTTTTTCCATTGCTGTCGAGGAAAAAGTGCATCTGACACGGCCCATTCATCATCTCTTCAGGAGACACGAAAGGCATCGGGAACCTAGGCCCGCTATTTTGCCTGTTATTTCGAGAATCGTCTCTATTATCACCTCGCTGCTCATTGCTTCTCTGATAATCGTCTCTGTTGTTTCCTCCTGTGTTTGCCCGAAAGCCTGCCGAAATTTGTCCTGGAGCATCATAGTTTGGGTACTGCCGAGGAAATCGTCGCCTCGGTTGATAATTTCGACCACGGTCCTCCTCTGGCGACCTGTGCCGTTTGTTGTGGACAGCATCTTCTCCATCTGCCCATCTGTTTGCTATTTCCATTAACGCGGATACTGTCTTTGGGTTGGTCCTTCCCAAGTCCTCGACAAAATCTCCACGCCTGATTCCTGCGACAAACGCATCTATCGCTCTCTCGTCAGATATATTTTCTGCCGAGTTTTTGATGATGTTCCACCTTTGGATATATTTTCTCATTGGCTCGTCTGGCTTTTGTCGACATGCTCTCAACTCCTCTAACGATGCAGGTTTTTTGCACGTGGATCTGAAGTTCTTGACGAACATGTCCTCGAAGCTTTCCCAACTGTCGATAGATCCTGGAGGGAGTTTCTTTATCCAAGACCGTGCGGCTCCACTCAAATGCACCAGGATGCTTTGCATAGCTGTTGCTCTGGTTCCTCCTGTGAGTTTCACCGTCTCGAGATAATCAACTAGCCAATCTTCTGGATCCTGAAGGCCGTCGAATTTTTTGAAATTATCAGGCAACTTGAATCCCGAAGGTACTCGAGTTTTTCGCACTCTCCTCGTGAAGCACGGCAAACCGCAGATATCCTCGTCGTTTAACTCTGGGGACTGCCGATGTTCTCTTCTGCTTTGTCGCGCTCTGTCGACCCTTGCTTGTGCTGCCGTATCTCTTGCTCCACTTGGTCCTTCAGGAGCTGCTGCTGCTGCTGCCGCAGGTCGTGGACTATTTTGCCTTGCTGTTCCTTCGGGAGGTGTTGATACAAACGCCGTCCCCATGGCACCAACTCCTGCTATCGCCATGTTGTACAATGTTTCCCTTGGATCCCCTGGAGGTGGTTTAGATGCGAGGATAAAAGCATGTGTCGCCATATACCCAGCCTCTGGTGTCTTAGGGATGATGTTTCCTCTTGTATCTATCGACATAAAGGACATGTCGAGGTTTTGGACCAGGTGCTCTCTTTCTGCTTCGGGTATGTGTTGCAACCTTGATCTTGCTCTGTTCCGAGCTTCCCTGTGGCTATCACCCGAAGTTCTAGATTGTCGACTCAACTCTGCCCTTCTCCTGCTGGATGCAGAAGCTGCCTCCTTTCTTCTGTTTAACTCAGCTGCCTGTTTTTCCAATTCTCTTGCAGCTCGTGCGAGCCTATATTGATATGCTTGTAATTCCTCTGGCGTGGTTGTGGTGGCCATTGGTTCTGATCCATCCATAGCTCTCGCGGCTCTATCCCACGCTGCTTGCGGGAGTCGAACTCTGTGTCGCGGCTGTGGCCCGACGTATTTATTGCCCAGGCCTCGTCGCAGATCGGAGGGATCGACGTATGGATTTCCCAGATCGTCGAAAGCCTCAGATGTTTCCTCTTGGTCGTTGCTTGGCTCTCCAATGACATAAATCTGATGATATTTTGTATTCAGATCTATGTTGGGTTTGGTGACACCATCGTTGAGATTGGTGAAGACCTTGCCCACTGTAGTAGATTTGTCGATGAAGTCGTAACAGTCGACACTGCTTGAGCCATCGCTTATATATGAGTCCGCAGATGACTCAAACGACATGTCGCTGAAGATCTTGGCGAGTTTCTCTCTTGCCCTGATGCTGATGTAGCGTGACGATGAAGTTTCTTCTTCTCCTGATTCGGTTGACGATGTATAGCTTGAAAAATCGGAATCGACCGCCGACGATCCCGACGAGATCGGAATTTCGACACGATACGATCCTTCCTTCTCGACGCGAAAGCGAAACCTTCCGAACGTCATCTCCATAGGCTCCGCCAGATACGCATATGCATCCAAACGGGAGGGTGGGTGAGGAACAAAATCGACAGGACCAGCAGCGATCTGTTTACCTCGATCCATTGCGTTGCTTGCAGTTGATGATGTCGAAGATCTTGAACGTGCCATCGAGATCAGATCCTTACGCCTCTAGTTCCCACAGACGGCGCCAATTGACAAGGTATTAACTTGTCAATGCCTACGGATTGTAGACTAGGGTTTAGTTGGAAGTAGAGGGCAAGTAGATCTCGAAGGTTTCAGCCGAAAAGTATTCGACGATTAAGAAAACTAGGGTTTGTAAACAATGATTCGATGATCTCTGCGTCCCTCGACTCCCCCTTATATAGGAGGCGGAGCCGAGGGATTCGTGTTGTACAAGTTACAAAGTCCGGGAAGGTTTCTAACTCATCCCGTAAAACTACAAATAAGACTTTCTATTACAACTCTAGCTTTCCTTAATAATATCTTGGGCTTCCGAATCTTCTTATTCTTCGGGTAGTGGGCCTTCAGTAAACCCCGGGTACTATCTTCGGCAGGCCCATTTGGGATGCCTATGTCACTAAAAGACGACCAGCCCGCACCACATTTCTCCCCTCACAACTGTACCACGTCATGGTCATTTCAGCCTTGTTGTTGCATGCCCCCTCGCTAATAGTTAAATGTAAAAGCCGGGATTGTAGATCACCAATTAACATATATACCCCTAAAATTTTGGCAGGCCTGATATCTGAGAAGTTAAACAAAAGGTTGGTAAATCCATATGAAACAATGAAATAAAATCATAGCAACACTACAAAATAACTGTTTTACTTCTTACTCCAAAGCTGCTGATGTGAAGAGTGTGGACATCAGGGATGGCGGATCCATGACTATTTAGAGGCAGGACTCATACAACCCGAGCAGGCCTGCAGACAGGTTGGGTGACTCGGAATCAACCTTCTCCAAGGCCTCCACCGCTGCACACCTGCCACACTGTCTCCTGGGGCACCTCGTGTGCCTCCGCCATTTTCCTCTTCCCCTGGATCACGCTCAGCGACCCCGGCACGGCGGGCTGTCTTGCCCACCGAAATAGCAAATCATCACACAATCCTTATGTTTGCAGTGGTAATCCTTGTTAACCATCAATGGGGTCATCTCCAGGAATACGTAAAAGATTGATAGCGCAACCCACGATTTATTTTTCCTGATGAGGTAACCATCCTAGATTCCCTATCGAGAGGCACCAAACTTCTGAGGCTGTTCACGGGAGCCTTTACCTCGACCCAGCCGCTGTATTCCCGCCGCCGGGGTCCCTGCTCCGTAGTCCGTAGGCCGCTCGACCCCTTCCTCTACCACCCTCCTTACAGTCCCAATCGACCGCACCGAGTCCGCGCCCGTATTGGGGAGAGTCCTAGCGTAGGGGAAGAGGACATGTGCTCGTTGATGTCGATGCCGCCGAGATCGACGAGTTTTTGGGCGGGCCAGATAGTCCGCGCCGGAGACCGAGGAAAGGCCGGGCAGAGGCACGGAGGACGTGGAGGTGCTCGCGGATGTCAAAGCCGCCGGGATCGACGATGTGTTATCACCAGAATTTGACCAAGTCGGAGGTGGGCCACGATCAAGATAAGCTTGAAGGTTATATATGGAGAGAATACGAAGATCGGCCTTATATGCAAAGTTGGGCTAGATTGCCCATTTATCTGTAATTTATTAGATTGTATCTTAAGTTAGGAGTTAGAGTTTTACCCGTGCACGGTTAGGTGCACGTCCGAATTAGAAAGTCCGCTGGACTATAAATATGTATCTAGGGTTTATGAAATAAACAACAACTCACGTTCAACCCAAAACAAACCAATCTCGGCGCATCGCCAACTCCTTCGTCTCGAGGGTTTCTATCAGGTAAGCGACATGCTGCCTAGATCGCATCTTGCGATCTAGGCAGCACAAGCCCCACGTTGTTCATGCGTTGCTTCTACTGAAGCGTCTTTGATGGCGAGCAACGTAGTTATCATAGATGTGTTAGGGTTAGCATAGTTCTTCGTATAACATGCTTACGTAGTGCAACCCTTGCATGTCTAGCCGCCCTCACACCTATCTCAGGTGTGGGGGCGGCACCCCGCTTGATCTTTATTTAGTAGATCTGATCCGTTACGATTGCTCCTTGTTCTGCAAGGATTAGTTTAATATCTGCAATAGTTAGGCCTTACAAAGGGGTGGAGGATCCAGCGGCACGTAGGGTGGCGTTCGCAAGTCCTAAACAGGATGTTCCGAGGATCAACTTCATGTTGGTTTTTAGGCCTTGTTTAGGGTCGGCTTACGATCATCGTGCGTGGCCGCGAGGCCCAACCTGGAGTAGGATGATCCGATTATGCGGTGAAAACCCTAAATCGTCGTAGATCTAATTAGCTTTATCTTGATCAAGCAGGATCACCATATATTCGTGCACCCCGTACGAATCATGGGTGGATCGACTCTTTGAGCCGATTCACAGGATAACCTGAGAGCCGATCGAGGCTCGTATTTAATGTTTACGTGTATGCCATGCAGGAAACTAAGCGAGGCATCCCCATCACCTTCCTGACCAGGTATAGGTCAGGTGGCACGCCCTTGCACTTCGCATCGGACGTGTGACCAGAAGAGCATTGCGGGCCGTCGCTCGGAGGGGTCTCAGCCAGCCGCAGCTCTAGGCTCTTCCCGGCTCTACCGTGTTGACAGTCGCTGCCCGCCGGTGGGTTTTGGCAGTCAACACATTCTGGCACGCCCGGTGGGACAATGGTCTACATCAACCACATCGCCATCTACATCTGAGATGGCGGACGGCACGCCAGTCACCTACGAGGAGCTGCCTGACGAGCTCAAGAAGAGGTCTGACGAGATCAAAGTCACCCTCGAAGCCGACCTCATCGGCTCATATCACAGAACCCGTGCGTATGGCGTCAGGCGGAAGGGGTTCTCACCGGAAGGCGCACTCGATGAAGTGGATCTATCTGTCCCGTCAGAGGAACATACCAGGGCCGTGCGCCAGGAGATTGGTGGCATGGTGGCTCACTCGTTGCGTCTCCATTCCGAGAGCCTGGTGAATACTTTGGAGCATGTCGCCGTTCGGATGGTCAAGGAGGTCATGAAGAATCAGCACTCTCTATTAGAGCCAGCTCTCAGGACCTACCGAGGAAAAGCGCCACTCCAGCCCCGTCTGCCGTTGTTGTGCACATCGGCGGCACCAGGAGTGCCTCTTTCACCGTCGCGTACCATTGACAGGATCAACGGTACTTACCCTGGGAGGTGCCAACCAGGACACTCGTTCAACATCAACATGATAGAACTGGGACACCCCCTTGATGGAGATAAAGGCGAGGGCAACTGCTCTCGTGGCAAAGATAAGGAAGAGGCTGCTCCCTGCGATCGGCCCCGACACCGCCAAAACATCTTGGTGATGATCAAGGTAGAAGCCGATGCTAGTAATCGGCCCGTAGTATCCGCATCACCTGCTCTCCCGGTATGTGGCGTCGACCTCACAGGTGACGGGAAGCTAGGGTACGGGTTTACATCAGCTGATGAGCTAGAAGAAGTCGACATCGGTCCTGGGGATAAGCCTCGACCTACTTTTATCAGCAAGAAGTTAGATCCACAGCTCAGGGGACGGATGATAGCCCTGTTGAAGGAATACCCGGATTGCTTTGCATGGGATTACACGGAGATGCCTGGGTTGGACAGGAGCATCATTGAGCATCGGCTCCCCCTTAAGAAAGGGTTTCGGCCGTTTCAACAACGAGCACGTCAGATGAGGGCCAAAATCCTGGAAGAAGTCAAGAAGGAGATCGAGAAAATGTTGGCCACTGGATTCATCAGGCCATGCAGGTATGCTGAGTGGATCTCCAGTATCGTTCTGGTGGAGAAGAAGGACGGCCGATGGCGCGTGGCCATCGATTTCCGAGATCTTAACAGAGCCACCCCAAAGGACGAATACCCAATGCCCGTGGCAGAAACATTGATAAACGCCGCTGCTGGCCACAAGGTGTTGAGCTTCATGGATGGCAACGCCGGTTATAATCAGATTTTCATGGCTCCGGAAGATATACACAAGACCGCATTCAGGGTACCAGGGGCAGTAGGCTTGTTCGAGTACGTGGTCATGACCTTTGGGCTGAAGAATGCTGGTGCAACGTACCAACGAGCCATGAATTATATATTTCATGATCTGATCGGCAAGTTGGTGGAGATTTATATCGACGACGTGGTGGTCAAATCGGTCTCCATGGAGGGGCACTTGGACGATCTACGGCGCGTCCTAGACCGAACTCGGAAATTCGGGCTGAGAATGAATCCGAAGAAGTGTGCCTTTGGCGTGACGGCTGGTCAATTCCTAGGTTTTCTGGTTCATGAACGGGGAATTGAGATCGGCCTGAAAAGTCAGGAGGCTGTGCGTACCATGCAGCCGCCAACCACGAAAAAGGAGCTCCAACGCCTCATCGGCAAGATCAATTTCGTCCGGCGGTTCATCTCTAATCTGTCAGGACGAATCGAGCCGTTCATGGCGTTGGTGAAGACTAAATCTGACGACGAGTTTCAGCAGGGGGCAGAACGACAACGAGCGTTTGATGAAATTAAGCGATATCTGACGACGCCTTTGTACTAGTTCCGCCCCGACAAGACAGGCCATTCTACATCTACCTGTCAGTCGCTGACACGACCATTGCTTCGGTGGTGGTGCACCTCTACGATGGCGTTGGGAGAGTCGTTTTCTACCTCGGCGAAGGATGCTGGACGCGGAGACAAGATATCCTGAGGTCGAGAAACTTTGCCTCTGCCTGTTCTTTACCTGCACTAAGCTTCATCACATCCTTCTGACGGCAGAGATCATCGTCATCTGTAAATCAGATGTTGTCAAGCACATGTTGTCGGCCCCTGTTTTGAAAGGCCGACTCGGTAAGTGGATGTTGGCGTTGTCAGAATTTGATCTCCGGTACCAGCCGGCGAAGGCAGTCAAGGGCCAAGCGTTGGCCGATCTCATCGCTGAACGGATCAGTACCAATATAGCAGCACTATCTATACGTGCATGGGCTATGTTCTTCGATGGATCGGTTTGTGATGGTGGTTGTGGCATCGGCATTCTGCTTGTGTCGCCTCGGGGGGCAGAATACTCCTTCTCCATCAGATTATCCACCCCTTGCACCAACAACGTAGCAGAATATGAGGCAATACGCAAGGGAATGGAATTGCTATTAGAAGCTGGAGCGGAAGCTGTGGAGCTCTTTGGAGACTCAAAGTTGGTGATTAACCAGCTCACGGATGAATATAATTGCGAAAGTGAATCACTTTTCCCATATTGGGTGGAATGCCGTGAGTTGATGACACAGTTTCGGTACATCAACTTTAATTGGATCCCAAGATCCCAGAATACCGACGCCAATAATCTCGCGCAAATGGCGTCAGGCTACATAGATACAAACTGACGGATCGGAAGTTCAGATACAATTCCTGGAACAGGATGATTGGAGAGCCGAGATCTTCGATTATCTGAAAGATTCGGCTCGGGGGGCACCTAAACGGGTAAGATACAGAGCCATGAAGTATGTCCTTATAGGAGACGACATGTTTTACAGGACATTGGAAGTGTTGCTACTCAAGTGCCTAGGACCGACTGAATCTAATCGGCTCTTACATGAGGTGCATGAAGGCGCCTGTGGAACGCATCAGTCGGCTCATAAGATGAAGTGGTTGATCAGGCGATCAGGGTTTTACTGGCCCACTATGCTTGAAGATTGCTTCAATTATTACAAGGGGTGCCAAGCGTGTCAGATGTTTGGAAAGATTCAGATGGTGCCCGCATCAGCGATGAACCCCATCATCAAGCCTTGGCCGTTTCGGGGGTGGGGCATGGATATGATCGGCAAAATCCATCCGGCGTCAGGTAAAAAACATGAATGGATTTTGGTTATCACAGATTACTTCACTAAGTGGGTGGAAGCCGTCCCTATGAAAAAGGTGAAATCAGAAGATGTGATCAAGTTTGTGAAAGAACACGTCATTCATAGGTTTGGGATTCCCCAAACTATCACGACCGATGGAGGTTCGGTCTTTACTTCTAAAGAATTCAGAAAGTTCTGTGATGACTTAGGGATTAAACTGATCCGATCATCCCCGTACTATGCTCAAGCTAACGGGCAGGCCGAGGCGTCCAATCAGAGTCTGATCAAGTTGATCAAGAGAAAAATTGACGAGAACCCTCGGGATTGGCATGAGAAGTTATCAGAAGCATTATGGGCCTACCGCATGTCGTGCCATGGAGCTATAAAGACTTCGCCGTACCAGCTTGTCTATGGACAGGAAGCCGTATTGCCTTGGGAAATTACGGCTGGATCAAGACGTGTCACGTTTCAGAATGATCTGACAGCTGAAGAATATGCAGCTTTGATGAGCGACACTATTGAGGATGCAACAGAACTCAGGCTTTGGTCGTTGGAGAAGATTAAGGAGAACAAAGCCAGGGTGGCTCGTGCTTACAACAAAAAGGTTAGGCCAAAGGAGTTCCAAGTTGGTGATCTTGTGTGGGAAGCTGTGTTACCATTGGGAACCAGGGATAAGGCATATGGCAAATGGTCTCCTAATTGGCACGGTCCGTACAAAGTTGTCCAGGCCTTGAAGGGTAATGCATACATGCTGGAGGAGTTGAGCGGCGAAAAGTTCCCAGTGGCTGTTAATGGTCAACACCTCAAGAAATATTTCCCAAGCATGTGGGATGATGGACAATAAGATGTGGGGGCCGATTTCAGAATCGGCCAGTAAAAAATTAATAAAAACAAAAATCACAGCCGATGCACAGACATCGACTTGAGAAAACGTGTGGAGATTAACAGTATGCAAGTACAGCCGACGCACGGGCATCGACTTCAGAAAACAAAGCCGATACGCTGATATTGACTTTAGCGGAATAAGTTTATACAACAGCTTCCTGACCACGACGTGAGATCTCCTAATGATTGCTGAGGGATTCAGTCTAATGGTTTGGGCGCGACTTAGGCCTGTTTATACAACAACTTGGCCTCAGACAGCAATATGAGCCGATGTTCTGCTATCGGCTCCCTGTACGACAACTCCATTCGACAATCGGCAAGGGAGTGAAATTAATTAAGGGGATTCCTTACAAAGAAAGAGCCGATTTCTCAGGAAGGAAGAACAAAAGAAGGGTCTATTGACCAATCTACTACTGCTAGGCCTACACTAGTAGATCCTAATCTACGGACCATCGCTTCCTTCGTCGTCATCCTCGGAACTCTCATCGGCACTGCTGCCGATGGGTTCCTCGTCGCTGCTCCCATAGCCTTCTACGGGAGCTTCATCTCCGTCTTCATCGTCGCTGCTGTCGTCGTCCCACCACATGCGGAGGCGTTTCGCTGGCGGGTAGCCCTCGAGGGAGTCGTCGTCGTCGCCGTCGTTTTCCTCTTCCTCTTCTTCAGAGGTGGGGCAGCCGTCCCAGGGAACTGGTCGTCCTCACTTTCCGACTCCAGTTCCCCGACGGCAAGGAACTGAAGATCTTCGTCCCCGCTGGTCAGGGACTGGTCGTCTTCGGACCAGATGGAGGAGGCGTGGTCCTCCAAGTCCCATGCTTCTGGGGCGCGGATGTCCGGCGGCGTATCGCGGGAGGAGGAGGACCCGTAGGAAAGCTCGGAGGAGGAGTTGTGGAAGACCGACGAGGAAGAGGAAGAAGAGGAGGACATGGCTGTGGGAGATTGGGGGTTTTTTGGTGCCGATGGCCAGAACAGAGCAGGATGACGAAGTGGCGAACTGCTCAGAGCGGTTAAATAAAAGGGGGCTATGGTGAAAAAATTCAATGCCACAGCAGTTTTCGAGGAGGCAGTGCCCAAAGACAACGGTCAAATCACGTGGAACAGACGAGAAGACAGGGCATCATGACGAAAAATGCTGCAATGGTTCTGCTCTGCCACGACCTATAAGATCTTGTATACAGTTAATAGTACATGAGCTTGCAAGCCACCATATTAACTTCTCCTTAGATATCCATCCACGACTTGAGAGGGCATGGTTTTGCATCAGAAGATAATAAACTTGATGAAACTGGAACTTTCACATCCATAATAGATATTTCAACTAGCTGCATGTCCAGTCCAGATGGCACGATACTGCCAGGGCTATATTTTGTTGGTTCATCCTCTCCCTCTTTGCTGTAGAGCACATATTCATGATATGTCGCGCAAACTGCAAAGAGAATTAATGGATTATACTAAACAACAAGGCGACACTGATCTTTGAAAATTGAGATTCACAGTGGTATGAAGATCTAGACCAAGGATTGGGCAAGGCAGGGTGGGGGTGTGATATTTTATTTACCTGATGAACAATATTATGGTAAAAGTGACTGAATTTCACGGCACAAAGAAGGCTTCCCCTAAAACCGCCGAAAGGATATTTTTGTTGTCCAACTTCAAAAAGCATCTGAAATGGTTGCCCTGTACAGAAAGTGAAATCAAAGTACCAGTAGATTAACTAGAACACTTCATTAGTAAGTCTCACTTTTGGATAGGCACACCAATAAGAGAAATTTACTATGTAGTATATGAGTATATACATTTGAAGAGTAAATATTGTTTTGAACATGCATTACATCATTTTCTGGAAACTAGTGACTCCTGAGAACTGTGGTTTGCTACCTTGTAAATTTTTGTTCTCTCCTCAAATAGAGCAAAGTTTAAAAAGGCTCCTATCAAACCATCAACATATCCTGCACTGGCTAAACAAGACAAATGGATTATACCGAAAGAATATGGAATTGCGTAGATATATTCCCACGCTCAACGACCAAGCATTAACACAGCAGCACCGAAGTATTTTACTATTAGAGGCAGTATCCATAACAAAGGAACACCATCTCTTCACTTCGATATTTTAGCTTGTTTTTTGCACAGCTCATATCTACAGGAAAAAAAAATTAGTAAACAATATGCAAACATGATTCAAATTTATGGTAATAGTTATAGATCTTAACTAATACAGAGGGGCGAAGCATGTCCATCTACATCTAATAGAATCTCACTTGCGGGAGAGTGACAAACCTTGCCAAGCACTGATGTACATCATCATCAGCTAATAATTGATGCACAATCAAATTAAATCAAAAAATTCTAACACAGCCTGCAATACATATAGCATAGTCAGAGTTCACGAGCGGGGGATAAATCTGATGGAGGTTTGGTACCTCGTGACATCATTTAGAATTTCGCTCAGTAAAAAACTTCAGAAAAATAGCAGTCTAACAAAAATTTAAGCCCAACCTGATGCCATGTTGTAGCAGTTAACCGGAAACAGAAACACATTTATCTATGTAAAACTATCAAACACCTTATCTGTATGCATATAGTATGGAAGGCAAACGGTGATCTAACCTGAGGATGTATCCTTGCGTGAACTAGAATTCTGCAGGCTGCACAAATAAGCGCGCGGGGCCTTCACGAAGGAGAGGAGTTCGTCTCTAGCCACCGCGGGAGCGCCCTGAACGCTGGTGTGGGTGGAGAGATTGCTGGCTCCTGACCTGTATGTCCTTGGAAAGAGAGGGTCGAGGTTGCAGAGGTGATGCCGACGAGTGAACTAGGGATACCGGAAGAGAGGGGGGCGGCGTGGAGGAGCGGGAGGAAGAGCCGGCGGCGCTCTGAAGATCGGCGGCGCAAAAGAGGTCGCCGCGTGTGGATGGGACACGCCGGCGTGAATATATTTTCCCATCTCAGATCAGATTTGGTGGGATGAGGCGTGAGTTTCTTTCTCTAGGGTAGCAAACTATTAGGGTTACTAATCCTGGGGTACAGAAAACATGCGACGATTTGTCGATCGTCTCAAATAACGTCTCTTCGTGCCAACTGGTTCTGAAATTTAAGACGAATATGAAAACGTCCTAGTTAGAACGTCCCTAGGTGGCATTTTTCTTGTAGTGGTAAGAGCTAGGGTACCCAACAGATGTTGGCATCCCTCTAGCTCAATCAATTTAACTGTAAGATGATCACAACTGCCAGCAGTTCACATCATTTATCCACTTGGTCAAGCAAAACAACACAGATAAATGAATATACAAGAAGTCAATACACCAGAGCTTGGCAAATGATCCAGAGGATCATTGCAAGCATCAGATGATGCTTGAGCCAGCAACAGCACACACAGGTTAAGCCTGTATGTAGCACAAACAGCACTGGAGGAGCACCAGAGTGAACCACAGTGAGGCACAGACAACATAAAGCATTTTCTACAAGCAACTGGTGATCTTATGACCACCAGAAGCATGCAAGAGCATGCTACAGTATGCTAAACATCAATTATAGCACCAACACATGTCAGACAAGTGAATTAGCCACAGAACAGGAACAATGGCAAAGCAGATAATCATAAAGATGACATATAATTATATGCAGAAGCACACCATCAAGGGATGGTGTTGTTTAGCCCACAGGCATGCTCAAGGGAGCATGTCTATGAATTGTAGCACACTGAATCGCACCAAAAGGCACTGGCTCTTGCAAACTTGCAAGGATTGCATACTGCAATCAAGTCAGGGCAATACATATGAATACACTTGAGTAATTGGCAAGAATAGCATCAAGAACAGAGGCACAGAGAAGCACAAGCACAAGCACAAGTGTGGATACAGTAGCAGTGGCCATGGTAATTGCACAGCAGCAGCAGATGCATAGCAGTAGAGCAGCAGTAGCTAGCATCCAGGATAGCAGCGAGAAGCCTAGCAGCATGCGCACAGCAACAGCAAGCATCACAACAGCAAGCACAGCAACAGCAGCTAGTAGAGCAATAGCAGCAACACGAGATGATCTCTCCATGAAGGGGAGTAGCCGCATCTCAAGCTAGGAGGAGAAGAAATAGAACACAAAGGAGAAGAAGGAGTGGCGCACTTACCGTGGTCGAGCAGATAGGCACGACCATGGCGGCCATGGCGGCACACGCCAGAGCGCGGCGGCGCCAAGCCAAGCCAGGCCATGGCGGCACCACGGCATCAACCGCACCACGGCGGCGAAGCCAGGGCGGAGTCCAAGCACCAGGAGCGCCAGGAACGGCGGGATCGAGCGGATCCCGTAACCCTAGCACCAGAAGGGGTCGAGGCCGAGAGCAGCAGGTCGCCCGCATCAGATCGACGCAGATAGGATTGACCGCCGTCGTGGGGCGCGTCGATTGCGCACCATGGCGGGGGCCAGGTCCGGCGAATCTCGCCGGAATCGAGCGGCGACGGCGGAGGCGACGCGAGTCGCCAGAGCGGGCTAGGGTTAGGGTTCGGTCGCGCGTAAGAGGGGGAGAGAGAAGTGGGGCTGGTTGAGCCGGACCAGGCCGGTCGGTTCGACCTAACCCACTGGGTTGCACCGACAGGTGGGCCCAGGGGCATTTTTGCCATTTCACAATTCAATTAAATTACATAAACTTTGGTAAATCACAATAAATATTTAAATAACTCTAAAAAAATAATTAAAAATATGAAAATTTATCAGCATAAAATTCTCTACCTGAATAAAATATCAAAGGGAATTTTTGAAGACAACTAAGAATAAGTCTTAATTTAAGGATTTAAATAATCATTTAAATCACTCATATTATTTTCAATAATGAAAATTAGTTCAATAATGCCTTTGGACTATAAAAACACCTTGACAACATTTCAAGGTTGTATTTTACCCTAAACAGAGTATCCCTAAATTGTTCTTAGTATTAACCTTCCACATAAAATAATAAAACACCAGAAAGGGGGGGACAACCCTAAAAGCTGAATCATGCATAATTGCTTCTTTAACCATTGCCCTTATCGGACAATGATGCTATTTTTCAGAGACAGAGGACAAGGGTCAGTCCATACCTTCCAACTGCAAAACTTTGCAGTGTTCAGGCAAGTTCATCACTTGCTCATGTCATTTGAGTATTTTTATCAAATTACTTGCAAAGTATTATGGTTATCACTATTGCACAAAAATCAAAACCACTACTTTCATAACTATGAATATGACTAAGTGGTGGGCAATGGAACCATGGATTGTGTTGATATGGTGGAGGTTCCATTGCACGGGTTATATCCATCTAGGATTAAACAACAAATGTCGCCAGTGATTCTTGTGCCGTAATACCCGTGTTAACCATAAGATCCGGAGTGGGACGGAGTAGTCAAAAGTGTTTCCACCTCTCGTTCATCAACGGATGCGCTTACCGTAGACGGTTGTATCTTGCGGAGCAATTGGTGGGTGGGGAGCCCCTTCTAATTCCCCACGGTATAGCTGTTGCTTATCGTAGACGGTTGCTGCTTGCGGAACAATTGGTGGGTGGGGATCCCCTTCTAATTCCCCACGGTAATGTGGTCTATGATGGGTTGCAGCTACCGGCGAAGGAGTTTGGTTCAATCCCAGACTGTCGTCGTGGTCGGGGTCCACCCTAAAATTACGGGAATAATGGGACCGGCGAGGACCCAGGGTCGGGGCATGCAACAAAGGGTGGGTGTTCGAGGTAGCGGAGGAACATGATTGGCTAGACCTTATACCGGGCCTCACACCGAAGGAAGTGTGGACGGGAAAGCTGCCCGGTTGGCACCAAGGTTAAGATCTCTTATGGGTAAAGCAACACACCTCTGCAGAGTGTAAAGAACTGTGACCTGTCACTCCCTGTTCCGGGATTGAGGAACTGCGAACGCAGCCGGAAAGGAGCTCCATGAAGTTCTAGTAAACCGGTGAAGGCTGACGGACATAGCTCTTTGAAATAAAAGCAATCTCTTGAAGAAATGTTTATCAAAACTTGCATTGGTATTAGACTTTCTGGTCTAATATCGTAGCTAGTGCATTAAACACCTCTTATCTATAATGAACTTGTTGAGTACGCTCGTACTCATACCACTCTTAAATCCCATGCTTAGATTGTCTGAATCGTCTGGAGGAGGACTACGACAACAATGAAGGAGCCGAGATTATCGGCTACGATGAACCTGACCTCTCAGGAGGAGTTGAAGGCGTAGACTATCTCATCGTCTACGGATCCGGGGAGGCTTCCGGAGGAGAACAAGCTTAGAGATATCCGCTAGTAGTAGTAACCGAGCAGCCTGAACTCTTAGTATTTAGCTGCTCGATGAAATAAATGTTTAGTTTAATGAAACTCTGGTATTGTAAGTTAAGTTGGGTTCACCTCGAACCCAGGAGTATTCCTCTTAGGACCCAAGAGGAGCTCCAAGACGACATGTGTATGTTAATTGTAATAATATGTGAATGAGTTATGGACCCTGCTATGTTCTGTTGTACTACTCTGAGGGATGTAATATTTGCGGAATGGTACTTCGTGAATGTTATATCAACGACTGGCATACTACAACATGCAGTGGTATGCAGGGTCACCACAATGATCTTCTCGTTTCTCCCATCTTCTAGATTGCATCTTGGCTTGGTTTTCGTTCTTGCGGTAGGAAATTTTTCTTTTTCTATGCTAAGAATCCCATCAATCAAGTAATGGTACAGAAGTACAGTCACGTACACGAGCAAGTACAGAATCACATGTACAGTTGCGCACACGAGCAAGTACAGTTACTGATTAAAGAAAAAACTGCATCAAATATACTAAAATAGAAGTACTTATTTGTTGAAGCATGAGTACAGTTAGATACACACCACGAGTACAACCATACTAATATTGGAAGTACAAAAACAAAGTATTCCGAAACCTATGAACATGGGATCTAGTTTTAAAGACCTTGACACGAAGATCCCAAAAGTGAAAACGGATCGTAATTTAGAATTACGGTTCTCAAGATATTCCATTTTAAAAAACGAATCTAGAAAATAAATGAAAAAACTGACACAACACAGCCCCTCTATCTTCTCTCTCCTCCATCATTCCAACATTGCTTCTCCTTATGACACGTGGCGAGTAGGGAGATCATTTCCCAGAAGTTTTCTGGCACCATAGCGTGGTAATTGTTGCGTTCGGAGCGAGTTATTTTCCTTTCGCGAAGATTGACCTTTTTCTAACAATTTCGAATGCTCGCCAGCGTGCGCTTAATGTTATTGGCTCGGTCCATTTAGCTGTTCGCTTGCTTCCTTTGCTCCGTGGTCAAGTGACTATGCATCCGTACTGGAACAAAACTACCCATCTGTATGTGTTTACCTCGGTCGACTTAGAGCGCGTTTGGTAGCTTGTATGTCTCTTACTCGCATCGTACTAGCAAGTTTTGGCCCGTTTGGTTTCCTGGGCCGAGTCGTGTTGTTGCACGAACCGGTTCTCAAAGCATCTTCGGGCCGGGCCCTGGAGCCTGGAGGAACGCCCATTTCAGCCGTTGCTGGCGATGCAGGCAAATCTCGTATGCAGCCCATGCAAATGTGATATGGGGCGACCTTCGGTCTTCACAGCATCATGTGCTTCATCGCCAAGACGACACGCAAAGGTGAATCTTCTCCTTTACGCGTGCCTCGAATCGCCTATTTGGGACGATATACTACTTCATACCCCGTCATATCTTGATGATAGGAACCCGACGACAAGTACGGGGAGAAGAGAGGATGCCATGGAGACCCGAGGACGCAAGGCCGATGTCACGGAAGCATGGAAGAGAAGGAGAAAGAGGAGCTGGACGCTCCAGGCCGGAACTTCCGCCCGACACAGCCGGAACTTCCGCCCAGACACTGTCAAGACCGAAGATGCTCGCACTGAAGAGCTGCGGCCGGAACTTCCGCCCCTGATGGCCGGAACTTCCGCCTGACCGGAACTTCCGCCCCCAGGAGCCGGAACTTCCGCCCTATCGAACCTTAGCCAGATCTCAGCCCCCTTTGGCTTGTAACTTACCCCTTCGGCCCCTACCTATAAATAGGAACCTACCCCCACCTTCATGAGGGAGAGATGATGTTTAGATGAATTGGCTTATGCCTCTATTATCCCTTTGTGGATTTGGGAAACCCCCACCTTAGATGACCCATCTATTGTATCCCTCCTTATCCGGATCTTTTTCCATTCTAGTAATTCCATCAATTGAGAATCTCTTGCTTTGCAACTCTATTCTTAGTTGGTCTTTTACTCTTTGGGAATTCTATTTGGATTTGTCGATCTTTTGCAAGAGATTCTACCTTTTGGTCTTTGTCTTGCAATTCTATCGGTTGGTGGTTCGGGCCAACGAGGATAACCTATTTGTGTGTGTGCGTGTGTTTGTATCGTGTTCTTCGCGTTCATCCACTTCCCCGCAAATGCCCCTCCGCAATCACACTCACCTGGGTCAATTCGTGAGATCGGGCAACCCACACGGGCTTAGCCCACATCATATGGTATCAGAGCAAAGGTTGCCACGGATTTGACCCTCCAATTCCACCAATTTCGCGCATAAAATTTCCAAAAAGTTTTGCCCCAAAAAATAGCTCGGATTTGGATCTCAGGATTTGTTGCGTTTTTTGTGGTTTTGGTCCACAGATCTGTTGTCTTTGGTGTTGATCTATCATCCCTCCAATTTTCACCGGTCAATTCCACCTATTCCTCTCGAAATCGACGATTTTCTGCTCAGTTTTCCGCCCCCCAGTTCGTGCTGTTCTTCGCCCAGATTCAGATCCTGATCCAGAAATCCTGGCATTTCCGGAACTTCCGGTCCCAACCTCCGGAACTTCCGGCCGTAACCACCGGAACTTCCGGTCCAGCGGAACTTCCGCCCAACTTCCGCCCAACTTCCGGAAACTGCAGTTTTGGGTCGTAGTAACCCCTGGATACATATCGCGCATTTCCGGAACTTGGCCGGAAGTAGGCCGGAACTTCCGCCCGGACCACTTTTTGACCCAAATTTCAGCAACTTTTAACCCCCAACTTTTGACAACTTTCCAGAGCCCGTTTGACCTCAAAATTTGACCACTTTGACCATCCATATTGACTTCAATTTTGACACTTTTCCCAAGCCCATTTGACTCCAAAATTTTGACCACTTCGATCGCTTATTTTGACCCAACTTTTCGGGCATTGACTTTTGTGTTCGGACTTCATCGTGGAGTGCATTGGTTGTCCATCCCGCTTCCGCGCCTACACCAACACCGTGACGACACCTTTGGCACCCCGGATTCCGGCGCAACTTCGACACCATCATCGAGACCACTTCGACCATCGCAAGTTCGTGTGCTTGACACCGCCTAACATCAATAGGTATAACTTGCCCCACCCTTTGTGGGCCTTTCTTTCTTTGTGTACCTATCCCATTGAGAGTGGCTTTCCGAGTGTTGCGAAGCATTGCACAAGTGTCACGACCGTGAGAGGGTGTGTGTGTGCGTTGTGTTGAGCAAAGCTCCGAATCAAGCTTGGTGAGAAAGATACACAAAAGAAGAAAAAGTGTGACATATACATAGAGAAAAATAAAGCTTCTAAGCATAGAAAAAAAGTGAAAAAAGAGAAAAAGAAATAGAAAAAGAGTGTGTGTCCGCTGATACAAAAGAGTGAAAGCTTGTACGCACTAAGAGAGAAAAGAGAAGAGTGGCATTTGTGCAAATCTAGTTGCTTCTCTCATATGCAACCAAGCTACGGTCTCTCTTGTGTTGGCGCGACACCGAGCTAATAGTCTTCGTTAGGACCATCCTTGTTACTTGCTCACTTCCTTGGTAGCTCTAACCCCATTGTTCTTCCTTGTGTGTGTTTCCGTGTTTCCTTGACATAGATCACCACTTTTGACATTTGACTTTGGATCTTACTGATGTCTACTTCCCCCTCCTTTTCCTGTAGACAGTGTTGGGCCTCCAAGAGCAGAGGTTTGTAGAACAGCAGCAAGTTTTCCCTTAAGTGGATCACCCAAGGTTTATCGAACTCAGGGAGGAAGAGGTCAAAGATATCCCTCTCATGCAACCCTGCAACCACAAAGCAAGAAGTCTCTTGTGTCCCCAACACACCTAATAGGTGCACTAGTTCGGCGAAGAGATAGTGAAATACAGGTGGTATGAATATATATGAGCAGTAGCAACGATGCCAGAAAATAGCTTGCTGGCATGTAGTTGATGGTGGTAGTATTGCAGCAGTAGTAACACAGTGAAACAGTAAACAAGCAGTAGTAACGCAGCAGTATTTAGGAACAAGGCCTAGGGATTAGACTTTCACTAGTGGACACTCTCAACATTGATCACATAACAGAATAGATAAATGCATACTCTACACTTTTGTTGGATGATGAACGCATTGCGTAGGATTACACGAACCCTCAATGCCGGAGTTAACAAGCTCCACAATTTGTTCATATTTAAGTAACCTTATAGTGTAAGATAGATCAACAGATTAAACCAAGTACTAACATAGCATGCACACTGTCACCTTCATGCATATGTAGGAGGAATAGATCACATCAATATTATCATAGCAATAGTTAACTTCGCAATCTACAAGAGATCATGATCATAGCATAAACCAAGTACTAACACGGTGCACACACTGTCACCTTTACACACGTGCAGGAGGAATAGAACTACTTTAATAACATTGCTAGAGTAGCACATAGATAAATTGTGATACAAAACTCATATGAATCTCAATCATGTAAAGCAGCTCATGAGATCATTGTATTGAGGTACATAGGAGAGAGATGAACCACATAGCTACCGGTACAGCCCCGAGCCTCGATGGAGAACTACTCCCTCCTCATGGGAGCAGCAGCGGTGATGAAGATGGCGGTGGAGATGGCAGCGGTGTCGATGGAGAAGCCTTCCGGGGGCACTTCCCCGTTCCGGCGGCGTGCCGGAACAGAGACTCCTGTCCCCCAGATCTTGGCCTCGCGATGGCGGCGGCTCTGGAAGGTTTCTGTGGTTTTCGTCGAACGTATCAGGGTTTTCGATCCAGGGGCTTTTTATAGGCGAAGAGGCGGCGTCGGAGGGCTGAAGGGGTGGCCACACCATAGGGGGGCGCGGGCCCCCCCTAGGCCGCGCCAGCCTATAGTTTGGTGGGCCTGTGGCCCCCCTCTGACTTCTCTGGTGTGTTCTGGATGCTTCCGGGGATTCTAAGATCTTTGGCATTGATTTCGTCCGATTCCGAGAATATTTCGTTACTAGGATTTCTGAAACCAAAAACAGCAGAAAACAGGAACTGGCACTTCGGCATCTTGTTAATAGGTTAGTTCCAGAAAATGCACGAATATGACATAAAGTGTGCATAAAACATGTAGATAACATCAATAATGTGGCATGGAACATAAGAAATTATCGATACGTTGGAGACGTATCAGCATCCCCAAGCTTAGTTCTGCTCGTCCCGAAGCGGTGTAAAACGATAACACAGATAATTTCTGGAGTGACATGCCATCATAACCTTGATCATACTATTTGTAAAGCATATGTAGTGAATGCAGCGATCAAAACAATGTATATGAAATGAGTAAACAATTGAATCATATAGCAAAGACTTTTCATGAATAGTACTTTCAAGACAAGCATCAATAAGTCTTGCATAAGAGTTACTCATAAAGCAATAAATTCATAGCAGAGACATTGAAGCAACACAATGGAAGATTAAGTTTCAGCGGTTGCTTTCAACTTGTAACATGTATATCTCATGGATAGTTGTCAATGCAAAGCAATATAACAAATGCAATAAGCAAGTATATAAGAATCAATGCACAGTTCACACAAATGTTTGCTTCTTGAGGTGGAGAAAGATAGGTGAACTGACTCAACAATAAAAGTAAAAGAATGGTCCTTCAAAGAGGAAAGCATCGATTGCTATATTTGTGCTAGAGCTTTTATTTTGAAAACATGAAACAATTTTGTCAACGGTAGTAATAAAGCATATGCATCATGTAAATTATATCTTATAAGTTGCAAGCCTCATGCATAGTGTACTAATAGTGCCCGCACCTTGTCCTAATTAGCTTGGACTACCGGATCATCACAATGCATTGTTTTTACCAAGTGTCACAAAGGGGTACCTCTATGCCGCCTGTACAAAGGTCTAAGGAGAAAGCTCGCATTGGATTTCTCGCTATTGATTATTCTCAACTTAGACATCCATACCGGGACAACATAGACAACAGATAATGGACTCCTCTTTTATGCATAAGCATGTAACAACAATTAATAATTTTCTCATATGAGATTGAGGATATTGTCCAAAACTGAAACTTCCACCATGGATCATGGCTTTAGTTAGCGGCCCAATGTTCTTCTCTAACAATATGCATGCTTAACCATAAGGTGGTAGATCTCTCTTACTTCAGACAAGACGGACATGCATAGCAACTCACATGAAATTCAACAATGAATAGTTGATGGCGTCCCCAGTGAACATGGTTATCGCACAACAAGCAACTTAATAAGCGATAAAGTGCATAATTACATATTCAATACCACAATAGTTTTTAAGCTATTTGTCCCATGAGCTATATATTGCAGAGGTGAATGATGGAATTTTAAAGGTAGCACTCAAGCAATTTACTTTGGAATGGCGGAGAAATACCATGTAGTAGGTAGGTATGGTGGACACAAATGGCATAGTGGTTGGCTCAAGGATTTTGGATGCATGAGAAGTATTCCCTCTCGATACAAGGTTTAGGCTAGCAAGGCTTATTTGAAACAAACACAAGGATGAACCGGTGCAGCAAAACTCACATAAAAGACATATTGAAAACATTATAAGACTCTACACCGTCTTCCTTGTTGTTCAAACTCAAAACTAGAAATTATCTAGACCTTAGAGAAACCAAATATGCAAACCAAATTTTAGCATGCTCTATGTATTTCTTCATTAATGGGTGCAAAGCATATGATGCAAGAGCTTAATCATGAGCACAGCAATTGCCAAGTATCACATTACCCAAAACATTTATAGCAATTACTACATGTATCATTTTCCAATTCCAACCATATAACAATTTAACGAAGGAGAAACTTCGCCATGAATACTATGAGTAGAAACCAAGGACATACTTGTCCATATGCTACAGTGGAGCGTGTCTCTCTCCCACACAAGCATGATGTAATCCAATTTATTCAAACACAAACAAAAACAAAAACAAACAGACGCTCCAAGTAAAGTACATAAGATGTGACGGAATAAAAATATAGTTTCAGGGGAGGAACCTGATAATGTTTTCGATGAAGAAGGGGATGCCTTGGGCATCCCCAAGCTTAGACGCTTGAGTCTTCTTGATATATGCAGGGGTGAACCACCGGGGCATCCCCAAGCTTAGAGCTTTCACTCTCCTTGATCATGGTATATCATCCTCCTCTCTTGACCCTTGAAAACTTCCTTCACACCAAACTCGAAACAAACTCATTAGAGGGTTAGTGCATAATCAAAAACTCACATGTTCAGAGGTGACACAATCATTCTTAACACTTCTGGACATTGCATAATGCTACTGGACATTAGTGGATCAAAGAAATTCATCCAACATAGCAAAAGAGGCAATGCGAAATAAAAGGCAGAATCTGTCAAAACAGAACAGTTCGTATTGACGAATTTTAAAATGGCACCAGACTTGCTCAAATGAAAATGCTCAAATTGAATGAAAGTTGCGTACAAATCTGAGGATCATGCACGTAAATTGGCTTAATTTTCTGAGCTACCTACAGGGAGGTAGACCCAGATTCGTGACAGCAAAGAAATCTGGAACTGCGCAGTAATCCAAATCTAGTACTTACTTTTCTATCAACGGCTTTACTTGGCACAACAAAACACAAAACTAAGATAAGGAGAGGTTGCTACAGTAGTAAACAACTTCCAAGACACAAATATAAAACAAAGTACTGTAGCAAAATAACACATGGGTTATCTCCCAAGAAGTTCTTTCTTTATAGCCATTAAGATGGGCTCAGCAGTTTTAATGATGCACTCGCAAGAAAAAGTATTTGAAGCAAAAGAGAGCATCCAGAGGCAAATTCAAAACATATTTAAGTCTAACATGCTTCCTATGCATAGGAATCTTGTAAATAAACAAGTTCATGAGGAGCCAAGTAACAAGCATAGGAAGATAAAACAAGTGTAACTTCAAAAATTTCAGCACATAGAGAGGTATTTTAGTAACATGAAAATTTCTACAACCATATTTTCCTCTCTCATAATAACTTTCAGTAGCAACATTAGCAAACTCAACAATATAACTATCACATAAAGCATTCTTATCATGAGTCTCATGCATAAAATTATTACTCTCCACATAGGCATAATCAATTTTATTAGTAATAGTGGGAGCAAATTCAACAAAGTAGCTATCATTATTATTCTCATCAAGTGTTGGAGGCATAGTATAATCACAACAAAATTTACTCTCCATAGTAGGTGGTACCAAAAGACTACTATCATTATAATCATCATAAATAGGAGGCAAAGTATCATCAAAGAAAATTTTCTCCTCAATGCTTGGGGGACTAAAAATATCATGCTCATCAAAGCCAGCTTCCCCAAGCTTAGAATTTTCCATATCATTAGCAACAATGGTGTTCAAAGCGTTCATACTAATATCATTGCTACTAGCATGCAAATAAGATTCCATGGGTTTTTTAATTTTCGCATTAAACCATTCATGTCTTGACTCAGGAAATAGAATAAAAAGCTCACAGATGTTGTCCATTATGCCTTACTAGTGTAAACAAGAAACAAAAAGATGCAATTGCAGGATCTAAAGGAAATAGCTTCGAGCACAAACACAATGGCGCCAGAAAAGTACTTTACCTGGAACCGGAGTATGAGTGCCTTTTACCTTTCCTCCCCGGCAACGGCGCCAGAAAAGTGCTTGATGTCTACTTCCCCCTCCTTTTCCTGTAGACAGTGTTGGGCCTCCAAGAGCAGAGGTTTGTAGAACAGCAGCAAGTTTTCCCTTAAGTGGATCACCCAAGGTTTATCGAACTCAGGGAGGAAGAGGTCAAAGATATCCCTCTCATGCAACCCTGCAACCACAAAGCAAGAAGTCTCTTGTGTCCCCAACACACCTAATAGGTGCACTAGTTCGGCGAAGAGATAGTGAAATACAGGTGGTATGAATATATATGAGCAGTAGCAACGATGCCAGAAAATAGCTTGCTGGCGTGTAGTTGATGGTGGTAGTATTGCAGCAGTAGTAACACAGTGAAACAGTAAACAAGCAGTAGTAACGCAGCAGTATTTAGGAACAAGGCCTAGGGATTAGACTTTCACTAGTGGACACTCTCAACATTGATCACATAACAGAATAGATAAATGCATACTCTACACTTTTGTTGGATGATGAACGCATTGCGTAGGATTACACGAACCCTCAATGCCGGAGTTAACAAGCTCCACAATTTGTTCATATTTAAGTAACCTTATAGTGTAAGATAGATCAACAGATTAAACCAAGTACTAACATAGCATGCACACTGTCACCTTCATGCATATGTAGGAGGAATAGATCACATCAATATTATCATAGCAATAGTTAACTTCGCAATCTACAAGAGATCATGATCATAGCATAAACCAAGTACTAACACGGTGCACACACTGTCACCTTTACACACGTGCAGGAGGAATAGAACTACTTTAATAACATTGCTAGAGTAGCACATAGATAAATTGTGATACAAAACTCATATGAATCTCAATCATGTAAAGCAGCTCATGAGATCATTGTATTGAGGTACATAGGAGAGAGATGAACCACATAGCTACCGGTACAGCCCCGAGCCTCGATGGAGAACTACTCCCTCCTCATGGGAGCAGCAGCGGTGATGAAGATGGCGGTGGAGATGGCAGCGGTGTCGATGGAGAAGCCTTCCGGGGGCACTTCCCCGTTCCGGCGGCGTGCCGGAACAGAGACTCCTGTCCCCCAGATCTTGGCCTCGCGATGGCGGCGGCTCTGGAAGGTTTCTGTGGTTTTCGTCGAACGTATCAGGGTTTTCGATCCAGGGGCTTTTTATAGGCGAAGAGGCGGCGTCGGAGGGCTGAAGGGGTGGCCACACCATAGGGGGGCGCGGGCCCCCCCTAGGCTGCGCCAGCCTATAGTTTGGTGGGCCTGTGGCCCCCCTCTGACTTCTCTGGTGTGTTCTGGATGCTTCCGGGGATTCTAAGATCTTTGGCGTTGATTTCGTCCGATTCCGAGAATATTTCGTTACTAGGATTTCTGAAACCAAAAACAGCAGAAAACAGGAACTGGCACTTCGGCATCTTGTTAATAGGTTAGTTCCAGAAAATGCACGAATATGACATAAAGTGTGCATAAAACATGTAGATAACATCAATAATGTGGCATGGAACATAAGAAATTATCGATACGTTGGAGACGTATCACTTACCCACATTTGACAATAGACATTTTCTTTGGCTCATTTCGTTTGCTATCCACTTCCTCACCTACCACCATATAGAGTTCTTAGCCTTTTGTGTGTGCTTTGAGTGTGTGTGTGAGTACATATCGGTTATTCTCTAACTTGAACCTTTTTCTCGATTTTGTTGCTAGTTTTGACCTTTTGGTAGTTCTCTTTCCACCATATATACACCCATCCTAGAGACTAACATGTATAGTGAGGATGAGCCTATGGAGGATGACATGGAGTACTATGAGGGTGATAGCTCCGCAAGCACCGCGGACATGGGGGACCATGTGGAGCCCGACACCGACTATGGCTCCGCAAGCAAAATCGACATGACCGACATCGAGCATCTCTACTCCGACCATGGCTCTCCAAGCATGGATGACAACATGGAGGACCACCATTCCGAGCTCTACTACAACATCGACGACATGGTGGAGCACAACCTCGACCACGACTACGACTATGACGACATGGTGGAGCACTAACTCGACTACGACTACGACACCATGATAGAGCACCGCACCGAGCACTACCTCAAGCATGACATCGACACCATGGTGGAACCTAGCTTCGACTTCACCTTGAACAAGACCGGTGCCTACAATTTCCTGAGCTTGGCTAATGGAAATACATATGAAGATAGAGGACCATCAAGACGGCGCAACCATGAGAGTGCTTATGAACATGATCATCTACATTGAGCTCATCCTATGGAACATCAAGAGCGCCACCACCATGATCGCCATCGACACTCTCCTCCGAGCTCAAGAAGGCGCCACAATCAAAGTGCCAAGCTACATGAACCATCATCTAGGCATGCCGAGGATCATCATCGACACACATCACCTCATGATCGTCGTCGACCATCACCACCTCATGACCACCATCGACATGTGTCATCACATGATCATCGCCGACACAAGTCACCTCATGTTCGCCATCGACCAACCAATCCCAAGGATCTTTGACGACACCCCCAAGACATGGTGATGATGCAAGAAGACGAGAGCCTCGATATGAAGCGGCCAAGGCTACAAAGATCAACAACACCAACCATATGGTGTCTACAAATCCTAGCGCCACCACCACAATGGCATCTCCAAGACCGCCTACACATGAGAAGATCTCCAATAGTGTGAGACAAGGCGCTACACCAACAAGCAAGATGGTGCCAAGTGCAAAGAAAGAGGAACCACATCTCATGATGCTTCCCTCTCCTACCGCCACCACCACAAGGGCGCCTACAAGAAGCTCAAGCCCCAAGATGAAGACCATGGAGTCTACACTTCAAGATGAAGGACGATCTACTCATCTTTATGCCAACATGACAATGGTTCGTCCTCCAAGACCACGTAGCTCCCAATGCTTTCGTTGCACACAAGACGGTAATCATCTTTGGGAATGCCCCAATCTCCATTGTGATGTGTGCACATCCAACAAGAACATGACATGGGAGTGCAACACACCACAAGCCCACAAGCTCTACTTCGCCGAGTTAGATGCAAAATTCGCCAACATGACACTTCAAGATACCATCGAGTTCAAAGAATGGTGCAAGGAAATGGACAAGACAATGACTATGAAGACCACACTTCAAGATGGAGCACGAGAAGGCCAATTCAAGAGTGACGTTGATTCGAGCCTAGCTCTCAACAACACCATAGCGCCATCAAATGGTGTCAACATGGGAGGCGAGGGAGTTGAGAAGGTTGAGCATGGGATTTTCCCTTCAACCAAGGAGGCGAATGGAGTTGAGAATGGTGAGCATGGGATGATCCCTTCACCAATGGAGGCGCATGGAGATGAGAAAATCGAGCCTACTCCCATATGCTTGAATGATGAGATGGTACCAATCCCATGTGAGCATGAGAGCCACTTAGCCCACTTGAGTGAGAGTGATAGTGAGTTGAGTGACTCCCACCCCATATGTGAGTTTGAGTGCTTCCATTTGGAGGACATGAGTAATACACCGAGTGAGTTGAGAGAGGTAGTTGATAGGTCCATGGAGGCCATTTCTAATTCTAAAAACTTAACCTCTACCTCTAGTGTGTTTTCTCATGATGCAATAGGTTCCAAGGAGGACGAGTTCCCGATCATGGAGAATATGTACATGGTGCATGAAGATGATGCTATCACACCATGCTTGATTGAAGATGAACATGGAGGCCACATGGAGCCTACCTCTTCCACAACACCCACTTCAAATGAGTCGGACTACAAAGGTACCTATATGGGTGTTGATGATGCCATGATCCCACTAGTGGACATGATAATTTGTGAGTTCATGCATGATGATGATGATACAACTGCTATGTCATATGCTTCGTTCATTCCTCCATGTGATGCTTTGCTTGATAACATTGTTGATCATGTGGAATTACTTGCTTGTGACAATATGATCATGCCATGCTATGAGTGTTTCAATATATCTCCCATTTCATGCAACTTGTCGAACAATTTCTCTTTCCCATGTGTTGCTTGCGATGACGATAATGATGATGCTTATACTTGTGTTGTGACAACCTTGCCGAACAATTTCTCTTTCCATAGTTTTGTCGACAACAATGATAACATGTTGAACATGTTTTGCTCTAAATGTTTGCAATACTCTCCCATTAATGCAACCAAAATGTTGAACACTTACTCTTTGCAATGCTTCATTTGCCATAATGTTAATATGCTTATAAATGAGATTTCCCCCATAGCTCTCTCAAATTTTGGAGACTTTGCCTATATCTGTGATGAGCATGTTCATGTGTTTACCCCGCATATTCACCATATCTATTATGATGCTTTGCTTAACACTAATGGTGATGTGCAAAAGAAATGGACCATCATGATGGATGATGTGTTCATATACCATGCACACACGTTCTTTGCTTTGCCTATTGTGTGTGTAGGTACAAGAATGCCAATGTCAACCTCGATTAAGCACGAGTTGACAAATAGAGCTCTTGAGAGCATAATACAAGTGAGTTCAAGATCGAACCCGACTCTAATACCTTTCCCATGCTTTGCATTGAACATGCCGAATAATTTCTCTTTCTTGTGGTTCTTTTGCAAGCATGATGATGTGATTCTTACCGTTGGTGTTGCCTCAAACAAGTTGACCAATTTCTCTTTCTTTTGGTTTGTTGGCACGCACAGTTGTGCAAATGTTTCCTTGATGAACTTTTTGGATGATATGTTGTGTGTTGCACCAAATATGAGGACCAATTTCTCTTTCCAATGGTTTGTGTGCACACATGTTGATGATATTTTGGACACTTCCTCTTATGCGTTTTGGCCAAATTCTCCACTTATTGCTTCAAGGATGTTGAACAATTTCTCTTTCCGATGCCTTGAGTGCAATAGTGCACATGAGTTTCTACATGAGATGGACATCATAGTCGTCTCATAATTTGGAGTTTTTGTGTTTCCACATTTGAAAGATGGTCATATGGAGTTCTTACACATTGACCTTGCACATGCATTATTCTTGATAAATTTGTGTTGTGCTAACGGTGTTGTGAACATGAAAGGACATGTCATCGATGATGTGCTCCAATATCACACACAAACATACTTTGCTTGGTCTTTGTTGTGTGAAGGTAACAGTGACTTGTGGATGAGCGTCAATGAATGGGTTCAACCCCACACTTCAACTACACAAGATCTCTCAATGAGAGCACACCGACATCTTGCTAAGCTGACCTTCTTCTACATAAGGCCCCTTACTAATTCCGTAGAACATTGGCTACGCTTTGATTGTTCTCTTGTTTCTCTTGTGCTATTGATAGGGTATACGAATTTCAAGTGGATATTCAAGCGTTGGTGTCATCTACCTCCTCTACACAATCATGAAGATTTATCGTCGAGGACGACTCTTTTTCAAGTGGGAGGAGATGATACGGGGCGACCTTCGGTTTTCACCGCATCATGTGCTTCATCGCCAAGACGTCACGCAAAGGTGAATCTTCTCCTTTACGCGTGCCTCGAATCGCCTATTTGGGACGATATACTACTTCATACCCCGTCATATCTTGATGATAGGAACCAGACGACAAGTACGGGGAGAAGAGAGGATGCCATGGAGACCCGAGGACGCAAGGCCGATGTCACGGAAGCATGGAAGAGAAGGAGAAAGAGGAGCTGGACGCTCCAGGCCGGAACTTCCGCCCGACACAGCCGGAACATCCGCCTAGACACTATCAAGACCGAAGATGCTCGCACTGAAGAGCTGCGGCCGGAACTTCCGCCCCTGATGGCCGGAACTTCCGCCCGACCGGAACTTCCGCCCCCAGGAGCCGGAACTTCCGCCCTGTCGAACCTTAGCCAGATCTCAGCCCCCTTTGGATTGTAACTTACCCCTTCGGCCCCCTACCTATAAATAGGAACCTACCCCACCTTCATGAGGGAGAGATGATGTTTAGATGAATTGACTTATGCCTCTATTATCCCTTTGTGGATTTGGGAAACCCCCACCTTAGATTACCCATCTATTGTATCCCTCCTTATCCGGATCTTTTTCCATTCTAGTAGTTCTATCAATTGAGAATCTCTTGCTTTGCAACTCTATTCTTAGTTGGTCTTTTACTCTTTGGGAATTCTATTTGGATTTGTCGATATTTTGCAAGAGATTCTACCTTTCGATCTTTGTCTTGCAATTCTATCGGTTGGTGGTTCGGGCCAACGAGGATAACCGATTTGTGTGTGTGCGTGTGTTTGTATCGTGTTCTTCGCGTTCATCCACTTCCCCGCGAATCCCCCTCCGCAATCGCACTCACCCGGGTCAATTCGTGAGATCGGGCAACCCACACGGGCTTAGCCCGCATCAAAATGGGAATCTTTCGATGCAACCTATGCACATGGTGTTGCTTACCCTCACTCTCCGTTACACTACTCCACACACCCTCTGTTCAAATCAACACAAACATAGTCCTAATTGAAATAAGTTGTACATGAAAAGGATATGTGCCAATGATATAAATCAATTCCCACAATAGGTTTCGAGTTTTGTCAGTCATAAATCGTCAATTTCGTGTATGAAGTTTTAGCGAATTTTGCTAAATTCGTCGCACACGCTCAACCATTAGAAATTTCCTTTGAGTAGTAGCTTCACCTCACCATTCCGTATAACTTTAAGGTTGACATATTTTTGTTTCGGTATAAATATACCGATAAATAAATGACTCGCTAGTATACTGTAATGTGTACGTATGTGTGAGTATATTTTGGAGTACTCTTGCTCAACTTCTCGCTTGCCATCTTCATGGACGGCGACATGGTGATGATATGTGAGAAGTGAGAGGTGATAATCCATGGCGGTGGCGGCATGGTGATGTTCGTCTTCGTTGTCAGCGACGTGGTGATGCTTGTGACCGGCGTGACCGACGGGGTCAAGGTGGTATTCAGCTTCGTCGTCGGTGACATGGTTATGCTTGTGACGAGCGTGAACGGCGGTGTCATGGTGGTGTTTGTCTTCATGGTCGGCGACGTGGTGATGCTTGTGACCGGCGTGACCAGCGGTGTCATGGTGGTCTTCATCTTCGTGTTCGACGGTATGGTGATGGTTGTGACGGGCGTGGATAGTAGTGTCATGGTGGTCTTTGTCTTCATGGTCGGCGATATGGTGGTGCTTGTGACCAGCGTGACCGGATGCGTCCTGGTGGTCTTCGTCTTCGTGGTCGGCGACGTGGTGATGCTTGTGAACAGCGGCGTGAGGCTTTGTGATAGGTGAGAAGGTGAGAGGTAAGGTCACCATGTGGGTAAGTGGTGAGGCTAAAATTGGGCTCATATGTAACCAAACAAGCTGAGCACTATGTTTCTGCTGGGACAAAAACTTCGTCCCAGACCACCAAACAATAGCCCAAACCTGGAGTGTGGCCCGTCTAGAACGAGATGGGGATTTGTTCCCACTGCGCCGCCAGTGAAGCAAAAAAATCGGCCTAGGTAACCAAACGCGCCCTTAGACCATCTTCACTCATAACCCATATTTTATCTGGCGGTGCCGATTTTTTGTCCATATGGGAGTCTCCGACGCTAAATATAAAATTGAGGCCGGTCGGGCCCCAGTCGTGACCCCATATAAATGATGTACATTTCAAATAAATTATTATTATTTCATTCTAAATAAAAGACTAATCATATGCATATCTAAGCCTATAGTACATGTACTTGAATCCGCCGTCGTTGTCGGGGGAGGAGCCATTCTCGTCGCTCGCCGGGCGTGGCTCGAACCTACGAGGCGTCGGTGGTGGTTACATCCGCATAGGCTGTGGTGGCGCACGCGGCGGGGACAGATGAACGCAACGGCTGCAACCTAGGCCGTCGTCGCCACGGCGTGCACGGTACGCATGCTCCTACTTCTCCCACCAGGACCAGCCAGCCTCCACCGGCGATGGCAGTAGAGGATTCAGGGAGGCGCGGATGGCCACACGTTGGCTCAGGAAATCCTTCCGGTCGTTGGGGCACCTAAATTCGTTGGCGACCATAGCGTACTCCGACGGAGCCTTCCACTCTGGTCCCTCCTCCGTCCCCTCCGGTCCCTCCGTCCTCTCCGGCTGCGGGAGGGGGGATAGGGCGCCCGGATGACGAAGCCGCCGCGATCGTTACCGCCCTTCTTAGGCGGCTGGAAGTGAGGGTATCACAGTAGGTGGTAGTCACCCGCCAAGATGTGGTTCATCACACCCTCAAGGGTCCAGCTGCCCTACCATAGCCGTCGGCTGGCCTTGTTGTTGTCCATGGGAGGCGGCCCATCCTCCTCGTACCTGGAGAGCTCCATCTCCCGGCGATTGGCGAAAAGGCATCCCAAGTTGTGGCATTATCGGGATCCCAGCGGAGATCCATGCGATGCTCGGTGGTGAGCTCGACGCAGTAGTAGTGGGTGATGGCCGCACACCGAGCTGCACCTTGAGGGTCAAGGGAGACTGGTACGGCTCTGGCACTATCCCGGGGGGGCATATGAACCCCGACGGACAGGGGTAGTTGGAGGCGCTGAGTGCCTCCACCTCCGCGTGGGTGAGGGCAAGATCACCGGACGCCATGGGTGAGCTGTGTGAGAGAGAAATCTGTATAACTAGGGTATGAGATGTGGCCCTTCCACCACTTCCCAACTTTATATAGCGGCGACAATGGCAGGAAGCGGGGGATATCGCGGGAAGATGTAGGTGGGAATCGGCGGAACTGACAGGAAGATAGGCACATCTCGTTGCCAAGGCTAGCCCGCGACGATTTTCTAGCTGTCCGGCAGCGCCGCTAGCATCCATCTCTATTGGGTTCGGCCTAAAAAGTTGGACCGTGGCATTGCGGAAAAAAAATTGGAGGCCGCGGCTGGGTGCGAGTCCCTCCCCCCCCCCCCCCCCCCCATTTTATATGATTTCGGATCACAACATAAAAAGCAATGCATAATTGCCTAATAAACCAGATTTTTTTTTCGAAATGGGGCATAGCCTAGCCTCTGCATCAGATTGATGCACACGGCTTCCATTTATTTAAAGCATTTGTAGTTCAAAAGTTTTACATCACGGATCAGAGAGGGTTGAGACATGTATCAACCAACGAAAGAACCAGAAGCATACAAAGCTATCCATTTTGTATCCTACTAGTGTGTCGCCACCCAGTAGCCTGGAAAAAGAAGTCCTGAGTAACCATCAGCATACGGTTGCATCCAGTATCCATAATCTCCCGCTGATCTTCCGGGAGAAGGAACGCCCATTGTTGTATCCAGAAAGCCGCCCGTCTTATAACCTGCAAAAAATTTGTTCCCTTTTGTCTGTTAAAAATAAGATCATTCCGACTTGTCCATATAGACCAACATACAGCAGATATGCCAATCCTTATCCTATTCTTATCCCACTTTTTAACTCCATTTAGCCAATTTCCAAACATATTTGTAATATTAGCAGGAGGAGGTATAATAAATGTGCAATATATGATACGCCAAATAATTCTAGCAAAAGGGCATGTTAAGAATAAGTGATGAATAGTTCCTAATTCATTACAGAAACAACATTTCTGACAACCATTCCATTTACGTTTCTCCAAATTATCCTTTGTGAGGAGGACTTTACTATTTACGAACCACATAAAAATTTTAATTTTTAATGGAATCTTCAATTTCTACAAGTACTTTCTTAGAAACGGAGTGTGACCATTCATTAGATCAAGATACAATGATTTGACAGAATAGAATCCGGACTCATTAAGTTTCCAAACAAATTTATCCGGGGAGTTCGTCAACTGTACCGTCATTAGTCATTGACACAGATTTATCCATTGGTTCCATTTATAATCGTTAAACACCCTTCTAAACGCGATATTTAGTGGATTTTGTGCCAACACAGTGGACACTCTAAGAGCATCTCCACTCGTTGACGCTCCCCACGGCGAAATCCGGACGAAACAACCGCCGGATTGGAGGAAATAAAGTCGTGGGGAGTACCGTATTTCCAGTCGTCCACCCGGAGTTCGGCGGACATAGTTTAAATTCAAACAAAGCGTCGTCCCGCGCTACAAGTACGGCCAGTTGATCGGCAAAAGGAGCAAAAGGATCAGCCATAGATCGGCGATCGGAGGGAAATTACACGGAAACAGGCTCATCGGCAGTCCCGGCCGGCACGGCGGTGTCCGACAGACCAGTTTCCTCACACGCCGTGGCCGAAGCGGCAGCGGCAGCGGCAGTCGACGACGAAGCAGCGGCAGTGGACGTCGAAGCAGTGGCAGTGGACGTCGAAGCAGCGGCAGACGGTGAGGAAGACGAGGTAGGAGCCGGCGGAGACGACGAAGGACTGGCCGGAGTGGCTCGGAGGATGTCGCTGCGGTGGCCCTGGTACCAATTCCTCGTCTCCTCGTCCATCAGTTCCATGTTGCCACCGCCCATCAGGAACGCCAAGTCTGTGTTCCTCTTCTTCGCCGCCGCCGTCGTCTTCAGCAGGGCGATCCGGACGCCTTGGTTGGCGAGCATCTCCCGCCACCTGCCGTCGAACTTGTCGTTCCTCCCGTCGGCGTGCGTCCTCAAGTCGGCCCAGCACTTGTCAATCGACGCCTGCATCCTGTCGGCGGGATTGCCCGTCTTTTTGAGCTCTTTGAGCTTCTTCTGGCCGAGTTCAGGGCGCCCTTCCGCCGCGCCAGCCGCCGGAGCATCGGGGGTGTACTGCTCGGTCTTGCTCTTCGAGAGGGTCGTGCGGGTTTCCTTCCACTTCTCGCAGTTCTCGAGGCGGGCGTAGACGTTCAGGAACTTGAACTGCATGCCGGTGTCGTCCGTGTACATGTCCAAAGCACGGCGCAGCTGGGGAAAAAGAGTACGGCGATACGGGTCAGCTCACGACGATGTACACGGTGCACAGCTAACCTCGGTGATGCAGGGTCGACGGAGCATACCTTTTGCTCCAAGTCGTGGCCGCTGATCGGCCGTTCTTCGACCTCCTCCTGTATGCCGTGCCATTTGCTGCACGCCATCTGCATGATCCCCCAATGGGTGGCCATTGCCTTGTCTCCCCGGTACACGTTCATGTTCGTCTTGTTGAAGTAGGGATCGACGAGTTTGCGTTCGTCGAACGCCTGCTTCACTCGAAGCCAATATGTGTCGAACGATTGATTGGCCCCGGTTATGCCGTTCATGGACACGGTCATCCAAGCTTCGGCGAGGCACTCCTCTTCCTTCGGCGTCCATTTGATACGCGGTTCGGCAGGCGGCGAGTCCTTCTTCCTTTTCTTCTTCCCCTTCGACAGGTTGGCGGCGGCTTGAGTTGGCTCTTCTTCTTCGTCTTCTTCTTCGACGGCTTGGCTTCCGTCGGCAACATCCTCCCCGTACTCGTTGCGCGCCGCGACAGCTGCCGTCGCCCTCGCCTCCTCTTGCGTGAAGAACCTCGGGCTCACAGCAGCAGCGGCCATGAAGAACCCCGGGCTCGCAGCGGCGGCCATGAAGCCGGAGGTGATCATCTCGTGGATCTCCTCTTCGTTCGGCGCCGCCATCGCACCGAACGGGAGCGGCCCTCGAACTGGCCGCCGCTGCCGACGTCAAGCTCGGGCGGCGACGGCGTGAACCTGGACGGTTGGACATAGGCGCCCGCTTGGAACATGGCAGGCGGCGACGGCGAGTACATCGAAGGGGAGAAGGACGACGGGGAACTGCTTGTACCTTGCGTCGGCCATTGGCCGGGGAACATGGCGCCACCGCTACCACCGGGAACATGGCCCATGCTCATGGCCATACTGATCTTCCTCGCTTGTTCGTCCTGGGCCGCCGCCGCCGCCCTCTTGGCGGCGGCTTTTTTCACCCTCTCCGCCCTGCCGCTTGTTTCGACCTCGCGCCGTTTCTCGTCCGCCGCCCACTCTGCGTTCGTCATGCCCGGCGGCCGCTCCTTCTTCACCCGCGGCTTCCTCGTCGTCGCCTTCGGCGGCATTGTGGTGGATGAGAAGACGAGGAGGAGAGCGGTGGTGGACGAGAAGACGAGGCCGGGAACTAGAACTGGAAGTCGAGGAGGAGAATGGACAAATTCGGCGGGAGAGAATGGGGATATGCAAGCAAATTGGAGGGAAAATCGACACGATTTGGTTTTCCTGTCGCCGACTACGCGGGTCCACACGACGTTTCGCGCCAAATTCTTTCGTCCGGAGTCCCCGAGCGCACCCCGGGGGACCGGGGATGGCGTGGGCTCGCCGGATGGATGAAGGGCCAAATCCGGACGAAAATGAGGAACCGGGGACGCGACTGGGCCGAATTACGCCGTCCGGATGGAAAAAATGTCGCTCGGGGGCCTCGTCGGGGAGACGAGTGGAGATGCTCTAACATGCTTTGTTTGTACAATATTATATAAGGTTGGATACTGCTGCGCTAGTGTCGTATCTCCAAGCCAGACATCTTCCCAAAATCGAATGTCTTCTCCATTTCCCAATTTAAAAGCTCCTCTTTTAAAAAAATCATCTTTCACATGCATTAGACCTTTCCAAAATGGAGAATCAGAGGATTTAGCTTCCACCTGTGCTAATGTCTGATTCTTTATATATTTATTAGTAATAAGTTGTTGCCACATTCCTTCCTCAGTAAGAATCTTAAACAACCACTTACTCAACAGGCACTTATTTTTTAGTTCCAAAACTTCAATTCCCAACCCTTCTTGGTCTTTAGGTCTACACACCATGTTCCACCTTGTGAGCCTATATTTTTTCTTTGTCTCATCGGTTTGCCAGAAGAAACTAGACCGATAGAAATCTAATTGTTTTCTGACCCCTACAGGAATCTCTAAAAACGACAACATAAACATTGGTAGGCTCGTTAAGACCGAGTTAATTAAAGTTAATCTGTCTCCATACGAAAGTAATTTACTACGCCAAGTTCCTAGTTTTGCTCCAAAGCGGCTCTCTATTGGATTCTAATCTAGATTTCTGAGTTTTCTAAAGTGCACCGGTATGCCCAGATATTTAATTGGTAAGGTTCCAACCTCACAACCAAAAATTTGTTTGTATTGTATTTCTATATCTTTAGCCTTTCCAAAGCAGAAGATCTCATTCTTATGAAAGTTAATTTTTAGACCGGACAATTGTTCAAACATAGATAGTATAAGTTTCATATTAATTGGTTTGTGGATGTCATGCTCCAAAAACAATATCGTATCATCAGCATACTGGAGTATCGATACCCCCCCCCCTCCCATCAACTAAATGGGGAATGAGGCTCCCAACTTGGCCCTCCTCTCTAGCCCGTGCAATCAGTATCGCAAGTACAGCTGCAACAATATTGAAAAGAATCGGAGAGAAAGGATCACCTTTCCTCAATCCTTTTCTTGTTTGAAAGTTGGGCCCAATATCGTCATTAACTTTAATACCCACACTACCCCATTGAACGAATTTTTTGATCAAATCACACCATTTAGGGTCAAAACCTTTCATCCTTAGCACTTGCTGTAAAAAATGGTCACTTAACTTTATCGTATGCCTTTTCAAAATCAATTTTAAAAAGAACCCCATCTAATTTTTTCCGATGCATTTCGTGAATAGTTTCGTGCAGGACTACCCTCAAGTATGTGGCGCCCTGGCATAAAGGTTGTCTGTGTTGGTCTAATTATTTTCTGAACAATCCTGAAAATGCGAATTGTAGCTACCTTAGTAAAAAAATTGAAGCTGACATTTAGTAAGAAAATAGGTCTGTATTGTTGAATTTGAGTAGCATTTTCCTTCTTGGGTAATAATGTAATGACTCCAAAGTTCAGCTTATATAAGGGCAAATCTCCACTATGCAAATGTGTGAACAAAGCCATTAAATCATTTTTAACTATATTCCAGCAATGCTGATAAAATTCCGCGGGAAAACCATCAGGACCAGGGGCCTTATTATGTTTCATTTGGGAGATAGCCTCAAAGACTTCCTCCTCCGTAGAAGTTCACCATGCAATACATAGTTCACGATGCAGTAGCTACCATTACTCCCTCCGTCCCGGTTTATTGGGCCTCTAAGTGTTTACACTGCGACCAAGGTGTGCAACGATTGGCCGACCGAATTTTTCGTGAAAGTGGGTTGAGCCAATTGGAAACAAATCTAGTCACGCTGTGTGCTCCTTAATATAATCGATTAAATAGGGAGGCAAACCAGCTGCCAATTGCAAGCGTCCATCATGCATCACTATTTGCATGCGTCTGTTCGGGAAGTGAGTTGCCCAATCACTTAATCGTGCATGCAGCAGAGAAACCGGCCCATTAATTCTCAATGGCACCTAATAATTGCTGATCAAGCCTTAATCGAGCGCTAATTTGGGACAAATAGATTTTGAAGGTAAGCCCTGTATACCGGGACGGAGGGAGTACATAAGATAGACCACCATAGTTCACAATGCAATTGCTAGCAATACATAATATATAAGCCCTATATGGTGGGTGGAAGCCTAGGGCAATTCTGCTCCAAGAATTCCACCAGCTCAATCGGCGCCACACTGTCTTCTACAGCCATTTTCCTCATCTCTGCCTTCATGGACTCCAACTGAGCGTTAAAAATGGTGAAATGTCCTAGTTTTCTATCAACTATGTTGTTTATCTTAGCATCAATTGTTGTATTGAGCTTGGCAAAGACTATTTTCTCGCATTTCTCCATCCAGTAAATAAAGGACATGCTAACATACTTTTTCACCTCCTGCAGTTGCAAGGATGGAATAAATCTTCAAGCGTAATTAATATGATTTGTCCAAAACAGCAATTATTTGTGAAACTAGGAGAGTTATATAATTAATTGAGGGAATAAATCACTTATTGTTGAGAGATCAAAATCACTTGTAGGTAACAAAACAAATACCTGCATAAGACCACAGCCTTCCCACAAATTTCCTGGCGCGTAGAGGTTGGTAATATGCTTTTCCTCAAATTGTTGGCCACACTGCGGGCACTGGGTACAAAGACAAAGATTCATGCATGAGCTGGATAAGTACGTTGATTAACTGCAATTGTATTTTATTTGTTCGTATCATGCTTGTCTAATCACATATAGGTAAATGGATACACATAGATGGTGTGTAGATACCTTTGCACTCTGGTTACGAGCACGGCGTAGCCACTTCTCAAGGCAGGATCTGCCGTACACATGTCCACAAGGAATACAGCTGTTGGTAGCAGTAGATAGGAAATGGTCAATTAGTTTTTTTGAAGATGAAATGGTCAATTAGTTATTTGCAGAATAAAATTATTGGTCGATGAGCACTTCCACAACTCAAATCAAATAAACATAGGCATGCTTTTGATTCCGATTGTATTTAATATGATGCCTGAATCAAGAATTTGCACCGACACAAAAATGTCTTGAATTTACATGATACAGATCTCTATAAGACTTGCGAGCGTCTCTTTCTGACTCACCAGATGCGATGAGCGCCGTCGCAAGTCCAGGGATCCATGCAGACGGAGCAGCACGCGTTCCCAGCCGACGGCGTCGGTGTGCCCTTGTCTTCGTCGGCGTTGCGCCACAAAACCTCCATGTTTGCATCGACGAACTTTTCTCTCTCCAAGAACTCGCCTTCCTCTTCGTCATCGCTGCTGAAGTCGTCGTAGTCCTCCATGTCCTCGACATCTTCGCCCTCCGAGCCGTCGTCGGCGTCGTCCATATCCTCGACAGCTTCTTCGCCCTCTGATCCCTCCGCGTCTTCGTCCATATCGGCCGGCATAGCGTGGGCTGCCTCGGCACCTCCGTCTACACCTGCGCCGGTCTCAGCAGGAAGCGGCGTCTCCTCCGCTTCCTCCATGCCAGGCGCCATCAGCGAGGACGACATCTGGTTTGAAAGAACGACGAGGCGAGGGGTTTGGTTGTTTGGGATTCAAAATTCGCATAACAAAAGAGAGGCCGCGCAGGGGATGCGTCAAGAAGGCACGCAACGCCGTCTTTATATATAACCTGACCGAGCGGCAACGTGAGTAGCTCGATCAACTCTTCGGTATACGCGGCCAGCCGGGGAGCATTTATTACTTCTCGAGCCGCGCCGCGAGCTCTTCGGATGAAACGAAATGATAAAAGCCGGTCCATTGCAATGGCGAACAAAAAAATAGGCAGCTAATTTCCACACTGCCACATTAAGTCCAGCGTTGTCATGTGCGCAGTGAAAATAAAATGTAAACATCGTTTGTACTCCCAAACAATTAGTCGGTTCTTACTTAACGGAGGTCTTCCATCCGGCGCGTCAGCAACGATCCATTTACTCCGTATTTATTTTTGAAATGGGAGCATCGCCTCAGTCTCTGCATCCACACGGCTTTTCTTTATTAAAGTATTCGCAAAGCCTTACAAAGGAAATACAAAGATTAACTTGAAGCCACCTTTTCAGCGACAACTCGCTATACCTACAAGAGCGATGAAGGGGATGACCATGAATAGGACCATTACCCTGACATTACACCAACACACATCATCTAAAACTGAATGCCTTCCCAAGCTGCCCATTGGCGGGTGCGAAGCACAACCACTCAAGCGGACACTGAGCGAACGCCATTACATACTCCACAGAAATCGCTACCGCAGTCTTCCTCACACCCATCTTCAAGAGGGATCACCGCATTGACCTTGCCAGACCTGCCGTCGATGCCACCATGACGCCAGACAGCTCCACCATCCTGCACCCGTCCAGCAGTCCGTGCCCGTCTTCGATACCCTGCAGCTCCACGCCGCCGAGAATCATCGACGTCAACATGGTAGATGAACACCACTCCACCAAGATCCACCTCCATCCAGCCGCTGCTCTAAAAACGATGCCCCAAGAGGTAGAACGACGCAGGAAGCGTCGTCATCATCCGATCCGGGAGACCCGGATCCAGGATTTCCCCCGAAGCAGCACGAGTGAGTAGCCGCAGACTGCGACGACGATGCCTTCAAGAAAGAAGCGACGTTTAACGCCGCCATCGCCCGCCAATCGTGGCACGGTTTTCACCGACAGCCGCGAGTCCCCAACTCGGCAAGAGCAAACGGAGAGGCCAGCAAAGATGATACCTTCGCAAGGGAACGGCGCCAATAGCCGCCGCCATCATCCGCCAAGAACGATGTCAAGGCGCGGTTTTCACCGGTGGCCCCTTCACCGCTAGCTCGCCATCGACTAGATCTTCATCGTCGGAGTAGACAGATCTCGTGATCCGCCACCCCAGCAACCAGCCGACCTCCTCCGGCGAAGAAGGAAGCCACCACCACCAAACCCGGATCAGATCTTGGGCACCCTCTTTGACTCAGAGATAGCCAAGAGGAAACCCTGCAACCGCCGTGATGAGGACATCCCTACTACACCACTACCTCTGTCATTAATAACTGAAGATGAACCTGCTGTGGAGCTCAAGTCCAATGAAGTTCGGATTGGACCAATTACAAGGGCTCGTGCGAAGCTACTTAAACAACAGGTGAACTTGTTTCTAAACGGTACTTTGATTGATGAGAACTTTATACTGCCTAAGTCCTATTACTTATGTATCATCAGGTATCAAGAAGAGACGAGCATCGCACGAGGAGGAGAGGAGCATCTGGACATGAAGACGGACGTCAAGATGGACGTGAAGCTGGACATGGAGCTGGACATGAAGATATCTCATGGACGCGTGAGGGAGGAGCGGGAGGCATGCGTGCTGGCGTGTAGTTGACGTGGGAGTTAGAAATCTTGTTCCTTCACGTCCCCGGCAACGGCGCCAGAAATTCTTGCTTGCTACGCGTGGTTGACGTATGTCTTTCCGTTCAACACGCGTCCGTTGGGAACCCCAAGAGGAAGGTGTGATGCGTACAGCAGTAAATTTCCCTCAGTAAGAAACCAAGGTTTATCGAACCAGTAGGAGCCAAGAAGCACGTTGAAGGTTGATGGCGGCGAGATGTTGTGCGGCGCAACACCAGGGATTCTGGCGCCAACGTGGAACCTGCACAACACAACCAAAGTACTTTGCCCCAACGTAACAGTGAGGTTGTCAATCTCACCGGCTTGCTGTAACAAAGGATTAGATGTATAGTGTGGATGATGATTGTTTGCAGAAAACAGTAAAACAAGTATTGCAGTTGATTGTATTCGATGTAAAAGAATGGACCGGGGTCCACAGTTCACTAGAGGTGTCTCTCCCATAAGATAAATAGCATGTTGGGTGAACAAATTACAGTTGGGCAATTGACAAATAGAGAGGGCATGACCATGCACATACATGATATGATGAGTATAGTGAGATTTAATTGGGCATTACGACAAAGTACATAGACCGCTATCCAGCATGCATCTATGCCTAAAAAGTCCACCTTCAGGTTATCATCCGAACCCCTTCCAGTATTAAGTTGCAAACAACAGGCAATTGCATTAAGTATGGTGTGTAATGTAATCAATAACTACATCCTCGGACATAGCATCAATGTTTTATCCCTAGTGGCAACAGCACATCCACAACCTTAGAACTTTCTGTCACTGTCCTAGATTTAATGGAGGCATGAACCCACTATCGAGCATAAATACTCCCTCTTGGAGTTACTAGCAAAAACTTGGCCAGAGCCTCTACTAACAACGGAGAGCATGCAAGATCATAAACAACACATAGGTAATAGATTGAGAATCAACATAACATAGTATTCTCTATCCATCGGATCCCAACAAACACAACATATAGCATTACAGATAGATGATCTTGATCATGTTAGGCAGCTCACAAGATCCGACAATGAAGCACATAAGGAGAAGACGACCATCTAGCTACTGCTATGGACCCATAGTCCAGGGGTGAACTACTCACTCATCACTCCGGAGGCGACCATGGCGGTGAAGAGTCCTCCGGGAGATGATTCCCCTCTCCGGCAGGGTGCCAGAGGCGATCTCCTGAATCCCCCGAGATGGGATTGGCGGCGGCGGCGTCTCTGGAAGGTTTTCCGTATCGTGGCTCTCGGTACTGGGGGTTTCGCGACGAAGACTATATGTAGGCGGAAGGGCAGGTTAGGGGGCGTCACGGGGGCCCCACACGCTAGGGCCGTGTGGGCCCCCCCTGGGCCGCGCCGCCCTATTGTGGCGGCGCCCCGTGGCCCCACTTCGTCTCCTCTTCGGTCTTCTGGAAGCTTCGTGGCAAAATAGGCCCCTGGGCGTTGATTTCGTCCAATTCCGAGAATATTTCCTTACTAGGATTTCTGAAACCAAAAACAGCAGAAAACATCAACTGGCTCTTCGGCATCTCGTTAATAGGTTAGTGCCGGAAAATGCATAAATATGACATAAAGTATGCATAAAACATGTAGATATCATCAATAATATGGCATGGAACATAAGAAATTATCGATACGTCGGAGACGTATCAGCATCCCCAAGCTTAGTTTCTGCTCGTCCCGAGCAGGTAAACGATAACAAAGATAATTTCTGGAGTGACATGCCATCATAACCTTGATCATACTATTGTAAGCATATGTAATGAATGCAGCGATCAAAACAATGGTAATGACATGAGTAAACAAATGAATAATAAAGCAAAGACTTTTCATGAATAGTACTTCAAGACAAGCATCAATAAGTCTTGCATAAGAGTTAACTCATAAATCAATAATTCAAAGTAAAGGTATTGAAGCAACACAAAGGAAGATTAAGTTTCAGCGGTTGCTTTCAACTTATAACATGTATATCTCATGGATATTGTCAATGTAAAGTAATATAACAAGTGCAATATGCAAGTATGTAGGAATCAATGCACAGTTCACACAACTGTTTGCTTCTTGAGGTGGAGAGAAATAGGTGAACTGACTCAACATAAAAGTAAAAGAAAGGCCCTTCGCAGAGGGAAGCATTGATTGCTATATTTGTGCTAGAGCTTTGGTTTTGAAAACAAGAAACAATTTTGTCAACGGTAGTAATAAAGCATATGTGTTATGTAAATTATATCTTACAAGTTGCAAGCCTCATGCATAGTATACTAATAGTGCCCGCACCTTGTCCTAATTAGTTTGGACTACCTGGATTATCATTGCAATGAATATGTTTTAACCAAGTGTCACAAAGGGGTACCTCTATGCCGCCTGTACAAAGGTCTAAGGAGAAAGCTCGCATTGGATTTCTCGCTTTTGATTATTCTCAACTTAGACATCCATACCGGGACAACATAGACAACACATAATGGACTCCTCTTTAATGCATAAGCATGTAACAACAATTAATTTTCTCATATGTGATTGAGGATATTTGTCCAAAACTGAAACTTCCACCATGGATCATGGCTTTAGTTAGCGGCCCAATGTTCTTCTCTAACATTATGCATGCTCTAACCATTTTAGTGGTAAATCTCCCTTACTTCAGACAAGACGGACATGCATAGCAACTCACATGATATTCAACAAAGAGTAGTTGATGGCGTCCCCAGGAACATGGTTATCGCACAACAAGCAACTTAATAAGAGATAAAGTGCATAAGTACAGATTCAATACCACAATAGTTTTTAGGCTATTTGTCCCATGAGCTATATATTGTAAAGGCGAAGAATAGAAATTTAAAGGTAGCACTCAAGCAATTTACTTTAGAATGGCGGAGAAATACCATGTAGTAGGTAGGTATGGTGGACACAAATGGCATAGTGTTTGGCTCAAGGATTTTGGATGCATGAGAAGTATTCCCTCTCGATACAAGGTTTAGGCTAGCAAGGTTATTTGAAACAAACACAAGGATGAACCGGTGCAGAAAAACTCACATAAAAGACATATTGTAAACATTATAAGACTCTACACCGTCTTCCTTGTTGTTCAACCCAATACTAGAAATTATCTAGACTTTAGAGAGACCAATTATGCAAACCAAATTTTAGCAAGCTCTATGTATTTCTTCATTAATAGGTGCAAAGTATATGATGCAAGAGCTTAAACATGAGCACAACAATTGCCAAGTATCAAATTATCCAAGACATTTTTAGAATTACTACATGTAGCATTTCCCGATTCCAACCATATAACAATTTAACGAAGAAGATTCAACCTTCGCCACGATTACTATGAGTAAAGCCTAAGGACATATTTGTCCCTATGCAACAGCGGAGCGTGTCTCTCTCCCACACAGTGAATGCTAGGATCCATTTTATTCAAACAAAACAAAAACAAAAACAAACCGACGCTCCAAGCAAAGTACATAAGATGTGATGGAATAAAAATATAGTTTCAGGGGAGGAACCTGATAATGTTGTCGATGAAGAAGGGAATGCCTTGGGCATCCCCAAGCTTAGACGCTTGAGTCTTCTTGAAATATGCAGGGGTGAACCACCGAGGCATCCCCAAGCTTAGAGCTTTCACTCTCCTTGATCATATTGTATCATCCTCCTCTCTTGATCCTTGAAAACTTCCTCCACACCAAACTCAAAACAACTCATTAGAGGGTTAGTGCACAATCAAAATTTACATGTTCAGAGGTGACATAATCATTCTTAACACTTCTGGACATTTCACAAAGCTACTGAAAGTCAATGGAATCGAAAAATCCATCAAGCATAGCAAAATAGGCAATGCGAAATAAAAGGCAGAATCTGTCAAAACAGAACAGTTCGTAAAGACGAATTTTATTGAGGCACCAGACTTGCTCAAATGAAAATGCTCAAATTGAATGAAAGTTGCGTACATATCTGAGGATCACTCACGTAAATTGGCATAATTTTCTGAGTTACCTAGAGAGAATTAGGCCCAGATTTGTGACAGCAAAGAAATCTGTTTCTGCGCAGTAATCCAAATCTAGTATGAACCTTACTATCAACGACTTTACTTGGCACAACAATGCACAAAACTAAGATAAGGAGAGGTTGCTACAGTAGTAAAAACTTCCAAGACTCAAATATAAAACAAAGGTACTGTACTAAAAAACATGGGTTGTCTCCCATAAGCGCTTTTCTTTAACGCCTTTCAGCTAGGCGCAGAAAGTGTATATCAAGTGTTATCAAGAGGTGATGCATTAACAGCGGGGTTTGGAGTTTTCTCAACCATGCATTGTATTTTGGATACATAGGTTTCAGTGGCTCCCTTTTCATTAGTCTTGGGCTTGCTACTCTCATCAAACAAATTTTGAGGGACAAGCCAAGCATAATTATCATCTAGAGCTTCATGCATCGCTAGGAGCTTACATGGTATTGGTGCTTTAATCTCCCCACCATCATTAACATTATTAGTGTACTTAATTCTATCCATATCCATCTTTTCAAGTGTTCTTTTAAAATCGGTGATCATACCAAGCCTCTCATGCTTACTAAAAACTTTTCTAGCTTCCTTGGCTATATCCTCGAATTCTCGCACTAGGACTTTTAAAACAAAATCTCTCTTCTCTCCCCTCTCCATATCAGAAAGTGTAAGAAACATGTGTTGTATCATGGGGTTGAGAATAATAAATCTATCTTCCATCATGCGTACCAAACAAACAGAGGCATCTTCATAAGTAGGGACAGCTTTTGCAAGGGGTATATCTTTAAGATCTTCTTGCATACTAACATGGGTGAAAAATTCTTCTATATTATCTCTTCCAATTATAGACCCTTGTCCCACAGGTATATCTTTCACAGTAAAATTAAAAGGAAACATGTTGAAATAAGTAAAGCAAATGTGAGTAACTAATTTTTTTTGTGTTTTTGATATAGCAAACAAGATAGCAAGTAAAGTAAAACTAGCAACTGATTATTTTTTGTATTTTGATATAGTGCAGCAAACAAAGTAGTAAATAAAATAAAGCAAGACAAAAACAAAGTAAAGAGATTGGATTGTAGATACTCCCCTTGCAGCGTGTCTTGATCTCCCCGGCAACGGCGCCAGAAATTCTTTGCTGGCGTGTAGTTGACGTGGGAGTTAGAAATCTTGTTCCTTCACGTCCCCGGCAACGGCGCCAGAAATTCTTGCTTGCTACGCGTGGTTGACGTATGTCTTTCCGTTCAACACGCGTCCGTTGGAAACCCCAAGAGGAAGGTGTGATGCGTACAGTAGTAAATTTCCCTCAGTAAGAAACCAAGATTTATCGAACCAGTAGGAGCCAAGAAGCACGTTGAAGGTTGATGGCGGCGAGATGTTGTGCGGCGCAACACCAGGGATTCCGGCGCCAACGTGGAACCTGCACAACACAACCAAAGTACTTTGCCCCAACGTAACAGTGAGGTTGTCAATCTCACCGGCTTGCTGTAACAAAGGATTAGATGTATAGTGTGGATGATGATTTTTTGCAGAAAACAGTAAAACAAGTATTGCAGTTGATTGTATTCGATGTAAAAGAATGGACCGGGGTCCACAGTTCACTAGAGGTGTCTCTCCCATAAGATAAATAGCATGTTGGGTGAACAAATTACAGTTGGACAATTGACAAATAGAGAGGGCATGACCATGCACATACATGATATGATGAGTATAGTGAGATTTAATTGGGCATTACGACAAAGTACATAGACCGCTATCCAGCATGCATCTATGCCTAAAAAGTCCACCTTCAGGTTATCATCCGAACCCCTTCCAGTATTAAGTTGCAAACAACAGACAATTGCATTAAGTATGGTGCGTAATGTAATCAATAACTACATCCTCGGACATAGCATCAATGTTTTATCCCTAGTGGCAACAACACATCCACAACCTTAGAACTTGCTGTCACTGTCCCAGATTTAATGGAGGCATGAACCCACTATCGAGCATAAATACTCCCTCTTGGAGTTACTAGCAAAAACTTGGCCAGAGCCTCTACTAACAACGGAGAGCATGCAAGATCATAAACAACACATAGGTAATAGATTGATAATCAACATAACATAGTATTCTCTATCCATCGGATCCCAACAAACACAACATATAGCATTACAGATAGATGATCTTGATCATGTTAGGCAGCTCACAAGATCCGACAATGAAGCACATAAGGAGAAGACGACCATCTAGCTACTGCTATGGACCCATAGTCCAGGGGTGAACTACTCACTCATCACTCCGGAGGCGACCATGGCGGTGAAGCGTCCTCCGGGAGATGATTCCCCTCTCTGGCAGGGTGCCGAAGGCGATCTCCTGAATCCCCCGAGATGGTATTGGCGGCGGCGGCGTCTCTGGAAGGTTTTCCGTATCGTGGCTCTCGGTACTGGGGGTTTCGTGACGAAGACTATATGTAGGCGGAAGGGCAGGTCAGGGGGCGTCATGGGGGCCCCACACGCTAGGGCCGCGTGGCCCCCCCCCCTGGGCCGCGCCGCCCTAGTGTGGCGGTGCCCCGTGGCCCCACTTCGTCTCCTCTTCGGTCTTCTGGAAGCTTCGTGGCAAAATAGGCCCCTGGGCGTTGATTTCGTCCAATTCCGAGAATATTACCTTACTAGGATTTCTGAAACCAAAAACAGCAAAACAAGAATCGGCTCTTCGGCATCTCGTTAATAGGTTAGTGCCAGAAAATGCATAAATATGATATAAAGTATGCATAAAACATGTAGATATCATCAATAATGTGGCATGGAACATAAGAAATTATCGATACGTCGGAGACGTATCAATGCGCGAGAGGAGAAGAAGAAGTCCAGGCCGGTCCAGCACCCGGTCCGACCGGCCGCCAGACCGGCCAACCCGGTCACTGACCCGGTCGACCGGGCGCCAACCGGACGAGATTTATCGTACCGGGTGAAAACCGGAAAACCTCGCAACTATCCGGTTGCCGCCCGGTTGACCGGACCCCAGACCGGCCGACCCGGTTGCCGCCCGGTTGACCGGACCCCAGACCGGCCGATCCGGTCCCTGGCCCGGTTGACCGGACTCCAGACCGGATTTGTCCGAGTCTGTCTCGACCAGATCTATTCTGGGTCGGTTATTTTTGAATCTTTTCGACCAGAACTCGTCCCGGACGCCTATACAAGTACCTAGGACGCCCCCCTAGCTGCTTTAGACCACGTTTAAGATAAACCCTAGTTCTTAGTTGTTTGCTCTAGCAAAACTATTGAATCCCTACACCATATTTCTTGAATATTCTGTAGATCCTGAAAAAGTCTTGTGTGATCTGCTGTTCCATTGGGAATTAAACGGTTGCAACTTACCGCTTCGTGGTTGGCGGCTACGTGCGCAAGTGTGTGGAGTTGCGAATATCTTGCAGGGTTGAGAGCTGTTGCATTGGCGACAGGGACCAATCGAGAGATCTCGTTGCGTCATACAAGTTATCTTCCACTTCATCGTCGTGTATCTCCGCTGCCATCACCCCGTGATCATTATCACCTCCGTTGCTTACTGAGAAGATCGGGCCACCCCTTATCATCTTGGTATCAGATTTCCAGTTTTCCTCGGTAAGTCATCCACAATCCACCCCATAGTTGAGTTGTGAGTGTTTCCTATCCAGAAAAAGCCAAAAAAAAAATTTAGGGTTAGGGTTTGCCATAGCCTTAGATTGCACTAATTTCAGGTTTTAGTTGCTTTTCGTAGTTGTTTTTGCGTATCTTTTCTTTCCATCTAGTCTTTTAGGGTTTGTGTTTACTCTATCATCTTGTGTTCCTTTATCTTGTGGTGTCAGTTTGTGTTACTCCGAGTCCACATAGCGTACAGTGTGCTTGTTCCAAACCATAGACACAGCCTTTCGATATCAAGTGACTAGGAACTTCCCCAGAAGAGACTAGTTTTACCGCTCGACAGGCTGCTCGTTAGGTTATCGGTGCTTTGCATATCTCTGTTGGCCGTGTTATCAAGGAATTGTGTCAGAAAATCAAAAAAAAATTTGAAAAGAAGCAAAAAGAGCTACATCGCTGCGTGTGTTATACAAATAGAAAATCCAAAAAGAAAAGTGAAGTGCTAGTTGAATCAAGTGAAGGCCTAAGTTTACTTTACTGCACCTGTAGTTGAGCAATCTTGTGCCTGTCTCGTCGAGCTTTGCTAGCGTCTCTCGTGTGCATTGCAACCTTTCCCACATATAGTTGCATTGCCCCATTATATCGCCTTGTGTGAGTATCATTGGTTGTCTACGGTCAGCGCTAGAGCTTGTTATTGGTGCAAATAGGTAGCCTACCTACAGCCCCACATATACCCTGCTTTGTCGTGTGATTTGTTCTTATACCCTTGATATTCGCTTCGCTACATCCGTGCACTAGTTGTTACTACAAGTGGTACGCAACACTAATTTACTTTGGAACGGTAAGATCTCCTTTTCTTATCAGTTTTGAGTGAGTTGTGAGAGTACCACCATATATTTTTGATTTAGTGCACTAATCTACTAACGATGTCTGCTAGTGATCATAGAATTGTTAACCAGGAAAACAAGAGTGCTGCAGATATTATCACATGGAGGGAGTATGAAGCTCTTCGTAATGAGATGCGACGTGAATTCCGCACTCAGGACGATGTGCTTAATGGGAAGATTGACGAGATCGCCCAAAAGCTGGATGCTACTCATGTGACCGTCACTAGAATGCAAGATCAAATGACGGATGTACAACGCAATCTTGCTGATTTGCGCTTGGCTGTTGAGAATTTGACCGCGCAACAACAACAAGAAGATGACGATGATCCTGAACTTCAAGATGACGCACACAATGCTCGTGATGCGCCACGTGGTAATCGTCCTCGCGGTTTGGTTCCACTTGGCCGCAATGGTCGTGGACAAGATGAAGAAGATGGTTTGGGTAAGCCCAAGTTTTCTATACCCAAGTTTGAATGAGGAGCTGATGTTGAAGAATACCTCACTTGGGAGCTCAAGATTGAGAAGTTGTGGAGCTTACATCCGCATTATACTGAAGACCGGAAGATCAAGCTTGCTTCTTCCGAATTTGATGGCTATGCTTTGCGTTGGTGGGATGCTTTTGTTCGTAACCGCGAAGAGGATCGTGAGCAGCCTATACGCACATGGCGTGCCATGAAGGAGGCGATGACTTCTCGCTTTGTACCTACAAATTACTTGCGGAATATATATGATAGGCTGACTCTTTTGAGACAAGGTGTGAAGACTGTGGATGAATACTACATGGAGATGGAGATGCTTATGCAGTGTGGCCGTGTCCGTGAGTCTCTTGAGATGACAATGCAACGTTTCCTTAACGGTTTGAAGTATGATATCAAAGGCATTGTTCGTCACTACAGCTACACCAATATGAATCAATTGTTACATCATGCAAGAGAAGCTGAATCACAGTTAGCTGACGAAGCAAAGATCAAAGGTCGAGCTACAGGAGCTGGGCGTTTCACACCCCGCGCGGCCCCATCTATGGCGCCGGCGCCTTCGACGCGCTCCGCCCCTCCGCCTAGTAAGTCGGTCTCCAACGTGTCTAACACAAAGAAGTCCGAATCTGCTGCAAGTACGAGTGGCTCTAATGTGTCTACTGCGCGTAACCGTGATATGGTTTGTCATACATGTGGTGGCAAGGGTCACTTCAAGAGAGATTGTCCTAACCGCAAAGTTATGGTTATCAATGAGGACAATGAGTATGAGACTGGAGAAGATGTTGATCCTAATGCTCCAGAAGATGATGACTATGACACTGATGGTGAAGATGCATATCCGTCTGATGCTCGCACCATTGTTGTGTCGCAGCGTGCTCTTAATGTGTTGCCTAGTACATCTACTCAGCGCTGCAATTTGTTCCAAACAAAAGCTTTAGTTGGTCCTGACAAGGCTTGCAAGGTCATTATTGATGGCGGGAGTTGCCGCAATTTAGCAAGCAAGGAGCTGTGTACCAAGATAAAGTTGAAGTATCTACCGCACCCGCATCCATACTATATTTAGTGGTTGAGCGACAATGGTGAGATGAAGGTAAACCACATGGTGCGTGTTGAGTTTGCTATTGGACCGTATAAGGATTGCATTGATTTTGATGTCGTTCCTATGACGGTGTGTCACCTACTATTGGGAAGGCCTTGGCTCTATGACCGTTCTGTGCAACACAATGGCCATGCCAATACATATCACTTGGAGTTCAAGGGCAAGAAAATCAATTTACAGCCTATGACACCACAGCAAATTGCCAATGAGTCTCGTCAGAAAGTTGAAGTCAATTTGGAGGATGCTTCTTTAGATAGGCGAGAGAATTGTAATGTTGTGAGTGATATAACGAAAAGTGAGAGAGTGAATTCCTTAGTCTCATTAGCCACCAAAGAAGACATGAGAGAATTTAGTGAGGATCCTACAACCATGCCTCTTGTGCTCTTGTACAGGGGTACGGTTTTGGTTTCTAACGACATGACCCCTCTTCCTCTTGGTGTTTCTAATGTTTTGCAGGAATTTGGCGACGTGTTTCCGGATGAGGTACCCGCAGGACTTCCACCATTGCGAGGTATTGAGCATCAAATCGACTTGATTCCCGGAGCTTCGCTACCCAATCGGGCACCATATAGAACGAACCCCGAAGAGACGAAGGAGATACAGAAGCAAGTACAAGCGCTACTCGACAAAGGTTATATCCACATAAGCCTTAGTCCTTGTGTTGTTCCTGTTATTCTTGTTCCTAAGAAAGATGGTACATGGTGTATGTGCGTAGATTGTAGAGCTATAAACAATATCACTATTCGATATCGTCACCCTATTCCCCGTTTAGAGGATATGCTAGATGAATTGAGTGGTGCTGCTGTGTTCTCTAAAATTGATTTGCGTAGTGGTTATCATCAAATTAGGATGAAAGAAGGGGATGAGTGGAAAACCGCCTTTAAAACAAAATTTGGTTTATATGAGTGGTTAGTAATGCCTTTTGGTTTGACTAATGCACCTAGCACTTTCATGAGATTGATGAACCATGTTTTGCGTGAATTTATTGGCAAGTTTGTGGTTGTGTATTTTGATGACATATTAATTTACAGCCGCAATGAATCTGATCATATTATACATATTCGACATGTTTTGCAAGTGTTGCGTGATATTAAACTCTATGGTAATCTTGAGAAGTGCACATTTTGCAAAGATAAGGTCATATTTCTGGGTTATGTTGTCTCTAAGCATGGAGTAGAAGTAGATGTGTCTAAAATTGAAGCTATTCAAAATTGGCCTACTCCCATGAATGTGAGTCAAGTTAGAAGTTTTCATGGTCTAGCTGGGTTTTATCGCTGTTTTATGCCCAATTTTTCTACTATTGTTGCACCTTTGAATGAATTGACTAAAAAGGGTGTTGCATTTGAGTGGGGCGTTGCCCAAGATCATGCTTTTGATGAACTGAAACGATTGTTAACTTCTGCACCGTTGCTTGCACTTCCTGATTTCAATAAGCAATTTGAGATTGAATGTGATGCTAGTGGTATTGGAATTGGTGGTGTGTTGATGCAAGAGGGTCGCCCAATTGCATATTTTTCTGAGAAACTTTCTGGTGCTAAGTTGAACTATCCTATCTATGATAAAGAATTGTATGCTTTAATTAGAGTTCTTGATGTTTGGCAACATTATTTGTGGCCAAAAGAATTTATCATACATTCTGATCATGAAGCTTTGAAATATCTGAAAGCCCAATCTACTTTGCATAGGCGTCTTGCTAAGTGGGTTGAGTTCATTGAGTCTTTTCCATACATTATTAAGCATAAGAAGGGAAAAGATAACATTATTGCTGATGCTCTATCTAGGAAGAATATGCTATTAACTCAACTTGATGTTAAAATTTCTGGTTTAGAGGTGTTATGTGATTTGTATGCTACTGATCATGATTTTGCTGAACCATATCGCTTATGTGCTCTTGGTAAAGCATGGGAAAATATCACATACATGATGGGTTCTTGTTTCGAGCTAACAAACTATGTGTTCCAGAATCGTCTGTGCGTTTGCTCTTATTGCAGGAATCACATGCTGGAGGTTTGATGGGTCACTTTGGGCGTGAGAAGACGCTACTCATGCTCGCTGATCACTTTTATTGGCCAAAGATGAGGCGGGATGTGGACAGGTATGTGAAGAGATGCATTACTTGCAATAAGTCCAAGTCCAAGCTGAAGCCTCACTATTTGTATACTCCATTACCGGCACCTACTACACCTTGGGAAGATATTAGTATGGATTTTGTGTTGGGTTTGCCGCGTACTAAAAGAGGCCATGATTCTATATTTGTGGTAGTGGACAGATTTTCTAAAATGTCACATTTTATTGCCTGCCACAAAAGCGACGATGCGTCGCATATTGCTAACCTGTTTTTCAGGGAGATTGTTCGACTACATGGAGTCCCGAAGACTATTATTTCTGATCGTGATGTGAAGTTCATGAGCTACTTCTGGAAGACACTTTGGAGAAAGCTTGGGACAAAGCTACTGTTTAGTACTACTTGTCATCCCCAAACTGATGGTCAAACTGAGGTGGTGAATCGAACCTTGTCACAACTGTTGAGATCCATGATCAAGAAGAACTTGAAGGAGTGGGAAGAGTGTTTGCCGCATGTAGAGTTTGCTTACAACAGGGCAGTACATTCTACCACGGAGCTATGTCCTTTTGAGGTGGTGTATGGTTTCAAACCCATTACTCCACTTGAATTGTTGCCTTTGCCCATACATGAGAGAGTTAATATGGAGGCATCCAAGAGGGCAGATTTTGTGCGAAAAATCCATGTGAAGACTAAAGAGTTGATAGAGAAGAAAGGCAAGAGCAATGCTGCAAGGATGAATAAGAAGCGCAAAGAGATGTTGTTCAAGCCTGGGGATATGGTCTGGGTACATTTTCGCAAGGATAGGTTCCCGAAGCTGCGGAAGTCTAAGTTGAAGTCTCGTGGTGTTGGTCCTTACAAAGTGCTTGCCAAGATCAATGATAATGCATACTCGATAGATCTTCCAGTTGATGAGTTTGGTGTCAGTAATTCTTTCAATGTTGCTGATTTGACACCATATGACGGAGAAGACCTTGGAGCGTCGGGGTCGACGCCTTTTGAAGGGGGGGAGATGATGAGGACATCCCTACTACACCACTACCTCCGTCATTAATAACTGAAGATGAACCTGCTGTGGATCTCAAGTCCAATGAAGTTCGGATTGGACCAATTACAAGGGCTCGTGCGAAGCTACTTAAACAACAGGTGAACTTGTTTCTAATCGGTACTTTGATTGATGAGAACTTTATACTGCCTAAGTCCTATTACTTATGTATCATCAGGTATCAAGAAGAGACGAGCATCGCACGAGGAGGAGAGGAGCAGCTGGACATGAAGACGGACGTCAAGATGGACGTGAAGCTGGACATGGAGCAGGACATGAAGATATCTCATGGACGCGCGAGGGAGGAGCGGGAGGCATGCGCGAGAGGAGAAGAAGAAGTCCAGACCGGTCCAGCACCCGGTCCGACCGGCCGCCAGACCGGCCAACCCGGTCACTGACCCGGTCGACCGGGCGCCAACCGGACGAGATTTATCGTACCGGGTGAAAACCGGAAAACCTCGCAACTATCCGGTTGCCGCCCAGTTGACCGGACCCCAGACCGGCCGACCCGGTTGCCGCCCGGTTGACCAGACCCCAGACCGGCCGATCCGGTCCCTGGCCCGGTTGACCGGACTCCAGACCGGATTTGTCCGAGTCTGTCTCGACCAGATCTATTCTGGGTCGGTTATTTTTGTATCTTTTCGACCAGAACTCGTCCCGGACGCCTATATAAGTGCCCAGGACGCCCCCCTAGCTGCTTTAGACCACGTTTAAGATAAACCCTAGTTCTTAGTTGTTTGCTCTAGCAAAACTATTGAATCCCTACACCATATTGCTTGAATATTGTGTAGATCCTGAAAAAGTCTTGTGTGATCTGCTGTTCCATTGGGAATTAGACGGTTGCAACTTACCGCTTCGTGGTCGGCGGCTACGTGCGCAAGTGTGTGGAGTTGCGAATATCTTGCAGGGTTGAGAGCTGTTGCATTGGCGACAAGGACCAATCGAGAGATCTCGTTGCGTCATACAAGTTATCTTCCACTTCATCGTCGTGTATCTCCGCTGCCATCACCCCGTGATCATCATCACCTCCGTTGCTTACTGATAAGATCGCCCCTTATCACGCCGAAAGTCGGCAGCGCCGCCGCCCGCCGAGGCCCAAAGGGCTTGGGGCCAACGACCACCACGAACATCGCCGATGCATGATCTCCCCAGTCGCTGCCATCCCGGATCGCTGCCGCTTGAAAGGAGTGGAGGGACGCCGCCACATCACGATCGTCGGGCTGAGGAAGGTCGCCGCCGCGCCGCAGGGGCTTTGCCCGGCGACGCTCCGGGCGGCAGCGACGGAGAGGAGACCGCGCAGATGAGGGCTAGGGGTGGGAGGAAGGGGCACGCCGGCGCGGCGTGGTGGCCGACGCGCGGACGCGAGGGTTAGATGAGGGTGCGGAGAGGTGATATCGACATTTAAGTATCCAACAATTCCATGGTCCATGTGTACGTGAACGGTCTTGGAGCGAACACTGTATTAGGCCGCGTCGGACTGAAACGGGCTTTGCGACACGCACGTCTAACTTGATGCAACGACTGCTTAACGATGATGAGAGGGAGTACCCCATGTAGAACGGAACGGCTTTGCAGTTAATCTATTGCAGCCGGTAGTTCACGATCAAGGGTGGCCAGTGGCCTGATGGCGACAATGACCACCACCTCCTCGATGACGTGATCTTCGGCGCTGACTTCGCGCAGTCGCTCTACTGCCACCTCCTCTGTGGCCTGCTCCGTGCCGGCGAGGTGCATATGGCGATGTCGGGACTTTCACGTAAAGCGTCGTGCTCGCCTTCCAGACCTTCGAGCGGGTGTGGGAGGAGCTATGCGCCGACATCCGCTGCAACAGACGCTGATCGTGAGTGAAGCAAACGTTGTGTCCAGATGTCAAAGATCACTGCTGAAGCGAGCATGTTGTTGGTCTGCATAGCACACACGCGCTGAAGAGATGGAATTGGAGAGAGAGAGGGTGGAATTAAGATATATGGTGATTGATAGTATGGCGGGAAATGGAAAGAGATGGACTTTTGTGGCCTAGCTAGCGAATTAGGGTATGTTTGGTAGCCCGGTTTATTTAAAATTCACTATCCCACTGAGATATCTCGCCTCATATAAGTTAGCCTTAGATTTTGTGGTGTGTTTGTTTAGTCCTTATGTGCTGGAATAAGCTGAACTCATCCTTTGTTTGGTAGCCCCATATGAGTAGAGATTGGCCCAAGGACTATGAATAATAGAGAGGTCCAAAAATTATAGACAGACCCTCGAACAAAAAACAAAAAAAGCAATCGGGTCCTTAGATCCCGATTGAAACGAAGGGCAGCCTCCATTCCGGCCAGCGTTCGTGCTCGGCGATGGCGTATGGCTAGTCAAGAGGAGACCAGACAAAAAGGCTCCACGGCACGAGTCTGTGGGGCGGGTCGGGCTAGTGGAGGCCGTGGCGGCGAAACTCGATGGTCTAGGCGGAGCTCTGTGCTCAGTGGTCGGGTCCGGCAGAGGAATTGCTGGTGGTCGAGACAGAGCTCGGTGGTCCAGGGCCACCGCACTCACGAGGAAGGTCGGGGAAGATGTCGGGGCAAGGAGAAGGAGTGACGGGACGCCAGGGCGAGGAGGAAGGCCGGGACGACACCGGGAGAGGCGGGCTGGAGGCGACAGTGTGGGTGTTGGTGGGGGTCTGGGGTGGATCCGCACAGTGTTTTACAAGTTGGGTTGAGCCTGGGCGAGTTGTGAAGCTAGATTTGCGCTTCGCAACTCAGCCTGGCTGAGAGATCTTTTTTACGTACTGAGCAGTGCTGAGATGGACCGAACCGAACTAACAAACAACAAATTGCTAGTTGAGCTAGGCTGAGTTGAGAATATCTCAGCTCGGCCAGGCTACCAAACACATCTAATAATTAGCTAGTTGAGCTAAACTGAGGCGAGAATATTTGAGCTCGGCCGAGCTACCAAACACACCCTTACTAGTAGAGCCTTGCTGTTTCGCACTCCCGCTTCTTTTCGGTCCTGCAGGCGCACGAGAGGAATTAAAGATGATCAAAAAGCCGGAGGAAAGCCCGAGACTACACTTCCGTGTACATATGAGTCAACGACATAGCGTATGCGTACATATGAGTACACTTGCCTAAAAAGGGGGGGACGAGGGTAGACGAGCTTAACAAACATCGCAAAAGATTAGCTAGTATACTACAGTACATATCGGTACACACTTGCCATGCAATTTCGACGGAACAACCAAGACGTACATAGTTCAGCATCAACCGTTTGCACGGACGCGTACGTCGTTCTCCTTGCATTGCTAAGCTAACCTATTCTGTCCCGCCGGCCGCCGCCAGCCCGCCACACATTGGTTGCGCAGGAACAGCGGAACAGCTTACAGACCACGGGCCGGCGGTGACGAGGCACGCCCTCGTTAACGCGCTCGCACTCGTCGATCCACTCGCTGTAGACGTCGATGGGCTCGGTGAGCGTGTCGGGCACGGTGGAGTAGCTCTCCTGGCAGACGTAGCACGACGCCGTGGCAATCTCCTGCTCCAGGTCGATGACGCATTCGACGGCGGCGGCGTGGCTGCAGAACGGGCAGCAGAAGGTCGTTTCTAGCTTCTCCATCTTCTTCCGTGGCGCCGCTTTCGAGCTCGCCGACTTCCTCTTCCCCATGGCTTCTAGGTTTCTAGCTACCTACTACACCTCGTGTGGATGTCCTATATGCCAATGCATATATGATATATCGCACTGCGAGACTGGTATTTATGCACTGTGTGAGATGTTCAAAAGATCCAAATCGAGGGGAGCATTGTAATTTACGATACCGGATAATACTAGTGTAATGGTAACAATTCTACGGCGCAAGTGTCCTTAATTTCCTCCTCCTGATAGCACAAAGCCTATTTTTGTCCGGCGCGGTTTAATACGGTGTCCGACGCCCCGAACCCGTCTCCTCTACATAGGGGACGCTCCGGGCACGCCGGACACAACGAAAAGTGAGGCGTGGAGACGCAGGCCCGACGCGTCAGCGGCACATTCAAGTTTAAACCTAACTGTCGCCTACCTCGCGACGAAAGTTATTGCCGCGCAGTGACACACGAACGAAGCGTCCCAGCTTTGCCTTAATATCGACGGAGGGGCAGGCGAGACGTCTCATCGGTGTTGCGCAGCCTCCACGCGGTGCCGGCGTCCGCACGCCACCGCTCGTTCCCGCACTTTCTTCCCGCTGCTTCTGGCATCTTCCCGCGCTATCTTCCTGCCTCTTCTGGCAACGCCGGCGTCTATAAAAGGCCCCCCGGCTCAATGGCAGCCACCACAGCCACCGGCACCCCTTTCTCCGCCGTAAGCCTAGCCCTGCGTAATGATGAACCGTCCCGGCGCCGGCCAGTTCCCTCCACCACCGTCTCCACCACCACATCCACCACCCGAAGCACTGCAGTTCGACTTCGACCTGGAAGCTGAGGAGAACGTGACGTGGGAGGAGGTGGCGCTAGCGGACACCATAGCGGCGTTCGACGCCGCCACGACGGAAGAGGCGCGGCGGCGCCGGGCGGAGGAGATGGGCGAGTGGTGGCGTGTAGAGCGGCAGCGCCTGCACATGGAGCGAGATTTCCAGTACCGTGAATGGCGGGAGGCGATGGAGCAGCGGCGGCAGGAGGCGGTGGAGCGTCAGCAGAGGCAGGCGGCGGAGGAGCGTCAGCAGCGGGAGGCGGCGCTGGCGGCAACGGAGGCGGCATGGGGGCGCGTGCGGATGCATTGGCAGCGGAGGCCGACACGTTGGCGGTGCAAGTTGAGGCGCAAATGGAGGAGGAGGAGGACGACGATGACGACATCTTTTGTCGGCTCATCAAGCGAAGTAAACTCGCTAGCAAACGTCATGAGCAACGACAAATCAGTTACAAGTTGGGGGATCTCGCCGATCTATTCGACGGTGTCTCCTCTGACAACAAAAGTGAAACGCTATCGGATCCTGCACTCCAAGATGCGAACTTGATGGATGTCATCAACCATGAACTATGCAGCAACATTGACTCTGAGATCAGGGAAGTTAACATGTACCCTGATGTTTCTGATTCAGAGGAATTTGAGTCCACTGCCAACCCCTTCATAAACCCAGACAACCTCACCAGAGGCAGCAAGCAACATGCCGCACCCGAAGGTGAGCAGGAAAGCGAAGGCGAGTAGCAACCCGAAGGCGACGCCAAGCACGACGGGGCTGGCTGTCCACGTGGAGAAAGCCAAGTGTGAGTTCTGATCCCGGAAGCATCCTGGGACAAGGCGAGGCAAGCCATGAGCGGGGGTCCCCGTGACGGCGGCAGCAACCCGAGAAGAGCTCATGGCGTACCAGTATTTTCTCCATCGTCGGAAACAAGAGGTGGCGAGGATGCATCAACAGCTCGACGAGCGAAGGAGACTAGACGACGCGTCAAGTCTGCACCGCACAGTATTAAGTTCCATGGGAGCTGCAAGAACCGGTGCAGGAGGGCGCTAGAGGAGGGTTGGGTCTCGGCTGAGTCACATCCCTGCAAATGAAAGAGAGCATCTAGTAAGAGACCTTCATTTATCTTTCATGTTGGTGGACTCGAGCGGAAATATAGTACCCAAAACGCCTCAAGCAGCCCTAGTAGCACCACTGGTGCTAACTGCTAAAGCATCGCAAGGCTGAATGATTTGAATTCCACTTAGGCGTGGAACCGCTGTTTGGGTCATATTAGAATAAGACATGAAGAAAATCCTTGAAAATGAACTTTCGGAGTAACTAGATTTTTGAATCATTTTATGCTTGCAAACTTTTTCTAAAAGAAAAATGACTTAAATCCGTTCATAGTCTTGTAGCCTTCCTAATCTTATATGTAGATGACATGTTTTGCGTGGGAGCTAAATGGCTTCCTAATCTTATATGTGACTCATATATTTTAGTGGGAGTTCATAGGCCAAAAGGTTGAACAAACGATTTACTTACTAGAAATTGTACATGGTGATGTATGTAGCTCATCAAGTGTAATCATGTGCGGTAGATTTTTCTACTTCATAAAACTTCCAGCGGTGAATTTAAGTAGATGTGTACATATGAATCTACTTGGTGAGAAAGAAGTTTGAAAATTTTGAATAAGTTTAAAGAATTTCAGCATGATGTAGAAATCATTTGTAACATGAAAATTAAGGATCTTTGATTATGATTATAGAGAGAATATTTGAGTTACAAATTTAGCATACATCTAGGTGTTGTGAAATTGGTTCCACAACTAATGCCTCACGAAATGCCACAGGTTTATGGAGTGTTCGAGAGAAATGGTCGAACATGTTTGTAAATGGTGATATCATTGATGAATAAATTTTTGTTATATTTTTGGAGAACTATGCTTTAGAGACTTCCGCTTTTCCACTAAATAGAGAGCCATCGTGATCCGTTGAAATGACGTCCATATGAGTTATGGCATGGGATAAAACCTGAACCGTCTTTTCGTATTTCGGCGTGCCAAGCATGAGTAAAATAAGCTTACAACCAAAATCAGATAAATGTCTTTGTAAGTTATCCAAGGGTTAAAAGTGTGTAATCCTTCCACCAAAACAACCACAAGCAAATGTGTTTGTCGCCCTTAGAGGCATATTTTTCAAGAAGGATTTTCTCGTAAAAGGTTTAGTGGGAGGACAATATAACCCAATATGATTAATGAATCTAAGCGAGATGACCAAAGTAGCGCAGTGACAAAAATAGTTCCAGAGGCGGCCAAGATGCTCATGGCTCCCATCTCTACAAAATGTTGTATTCCTGGAGATTGAAGTACCTATTGGACCTCGTAGGTTTGGTTGACTTTGGGATCAAATAAATGATTTTAGGACAAGGAATTGTTGTTTAACAATGACAAACCAACTACATGCAATGAAGCTATGATGGCTCTGACTCCGTTAACTGGCTAAGTGCCATAAAATTCAAGATAGTATCCATAATCAACCTTGGAGCCTGCTAACCCTTAGTTATGCGGATTTTTGAAAGTAAATGGATCTATAAATAAATAAAGGCTAGACTTGCTGAAAGATTGTTTTGACAAAGTTCAAGGAGTTGGTTGTGATAAGATAAGATCTTTTGTAACGATACTTAAAGTCTATACAGATTATTCTAGTAATCACTACATATTTAATTACGAGATATGTCAATTGGATACCAAAAGTGCATTCCTTAACAAAAGTGTGTATTAAGGGTGTATACAAAATAGAACCAAAGGTTTTGTTAATTCAAAGAATGATTGATATGTATGCATACTTCAATGAAGAAGTAAGCATTGCGGAGTTGGAATCTTCACTAGATGAAATAGTCAAATAATTTTGTTTTCCTCGGGAACTGAGAAGATGCTTGTATTTGCAAGAAGTTGAGTGGGAGCATGAAGACACATTTCTGATACTTTATGTGGATGGCATATCATTGATTGGAAATGATATATCTTTACTTGACATACATAAAAGGTTACATTGGAAAATAATTTCCATTGAAAGGACCTAGACTAAAACCATATTGAGCATCAAGATCTATAAAGATAGATTGAGGCACATAATAAGATTAAGTCAAAGTACATAGAGGAAATATTGAAGAATTTCATTATGGAAACATCAAGAAAGTGTTCTTGTCGAGTGGGGTTTTTAGCAAGACTTGAGTGTGTTTGACACTCGATGAATAAAAACACTTGAGTTATTTTAAATCATGAATGCCATCAGATGTACACAATCAGGTATCCTATGCTCTAGAGTGTTACGAGCATATACTAGAGTGATTCATACGATAATCAATGGATAATAGTAAGAGTATTCCTAAGTGCTAGCTTTAGAAGAACTAAGGATACAGTTTTGCAACGGTAGTGCCGAACAAATCATTGTAATATGTTATGATGCTAGTTTGGGCACATACACAAATAAAAATTAATCTCAATTAGGCAAGTGTTTATTAAGAGGTAGCACAGTGGGAAGAAGAATTATATACTGGATTTAGATGAGTTCTGAAGCTTAACATTGTGACGGTTTCTACAAACGAATGTTGAGTATATTTTTGTTATGACAATGACTAAAGAGGGTGTTTGAGTCAAGAATGTTCTTTTTTTAACTTGGTGTAGTTCCTAGAGTGTCAGAACCATGAATCTATATTGTATGTGACAATACTAGTAAAATATTTTATACCGAGGAATTAAGGTTCCATCAGAAGACCAAATATATACAAACGTTGTCTCATTGGAAATGAGTGATGCGTAAGGATGCAAATAAATTGCAAAGTACACGGTTTCTAGGCATGTCACAACCATTGACTAAAACATCTTCCACAAGCAAAACATGATCATCACCAGAAACCATGGGTGTTAGATGTTTACAAATGTGAATTAGATTATTGACACTAGTGCAAGTGGGAGATTATTGGAATTTTTCCCTTGAAGCAATAATAATTATTATTATATAATTATTATCATTTTCATAATAATTTTTATGCCATGATAAAACTGTATTGAGCGTAAATATTAGTACATGTTTGGTATGTAAAAAAACGAAGTCCCTAGTCAACTAGTCCATTTGTTAACTGCAAGGGTACATTGCCCATATGTGTAGTTTTAGTAATTAATGACAACATCTATGGACTAATGTTTTCATTGAGTTTATATGAAGGAATATTTCATACGTACTACTGGTAGTCCATGTGTTGGATTCAAGTATGGATGCCATGAAGATAAAGATATACCTTGAGTATTGGCATCAAGTTCATCGATTTGAAGACATATATGTGATATGATCAAGAAAAAGAAATGAAGATAGAGTTCTTATTTGGAAGTCAATATTAGTCATACTCTAGCTTATGTGATAAGCAATGAATGATCAAGATCTTGAGTGTTTGATTCCAAGTGGAATTCAAGTTATGGCTCTAAGTCAGTGTCATGATAGTCTCATAAATTGAGCTATGGTTGACTAAGATTTAGAGCATGCAAATAAATCAAGAATTCTATATATACCTCAAGATAGTATGATAGAGCATGAGAATATACAAGGTTGACCAATATAAAGAGTGAAGAATAGATTCAAGTTTGGTCAACACATGAAGCATGAAGAATGTGCCATGTGAAGTCATGTGATATGGTAAGCCTTGTCAATTAGGATTTATGAACTAACCCATCATATATGTTCCCTTGTGTTGTCTATGTGGGTTATGTATCTTTCAATGGGCATGCATCAAAAGTGAGATCTCATATAGTCCATGAGAGGATGACATCAAGTGGTGATCGTCATCAAGGTTGAGTTGTGCAAGTTCAAGTTGAGCAACTCAAGAGGATCATATGCTTGAAGCTTGTCGTCCATTTGGTGATGATGGATATGTGAAGATGTGGGGAGCTATCCCATCATGGTGTAAGGAGGAGCATTTGTGAGTCTTCACGATGCAACAATGATCAAGTATGGCATTCCATCTTGAGTGGAGCTTGAAGAGTTATCATAAAGATCAAGTGGGATGCGCAAGGCAAAGGTATGGACTTGCTAGGTTTTCTTTTTACCGGTCTCAAGGTGATTGTTGGGAGACCGGATTATAAGATAGATAGCCGCACTATCAAGAGGGGCTTTCGGTTGGGTAACTTCATCACATCGTCTTAGGGAGATATACCCTTTGCATACTTTGCATATTCCTATTACTTCTTGGTGTTTCTTTGTGTGAGCTTGTTGAGCTTGTTGCTAGCTTTACAACAAGCTCAAGTGACAGTGCATGGAACCCCCATGTGTGGTTTTGGTAATTAATGACAATCCCTATGGACTAATGTTTGCATTGAGTTATATTTGTAGGAGTTGTCCATAGGCATTTCTTGAACCATATGTTGGCTTCAAGGTTGCAAGAAGAAGAAATTGATGAAGGATATCAAGTGTCAAGTATGTCTTGAAGATGAAGATGAAGTGACCCCTCAAGTTACTTCAAGACATCAACATGATGAAGAATGAAGAAAAGAAGTGCAAGTTCAAGATGAGCCAACTCGAAGAGTTCATAAGCTTGAAGCTTGCCATGGAGAAATGAAGTGCAAGTTCAAGATGAGCCATCTCGAAGAGATCCTTTGCTTGAGTCTTGCCATCCATATGGTGATCATGGATATGTGAAGATGTGCCGAAGAAGAAGCTCTCCCATGGTGGATTATGGGGGAGCAATCCACATGGTGGTCATGGTTATGTGAAGATGCGCCGAAGAAGAAGCTCTCCCATGGTGGATTATGGGGGAGCAATCCACAAGACTTCGTCAAGCAAGCACAAGCAAGAAAGGCGTTCCATCTTGTTGAGGTCAAGATCGTCGTCATCGAGCTCAAGTGGAATGCGCAAGTATAAGGTTTGCTCTTGATAGGGTTTCTTTCTCACCGGTCTCATAGTGTAGTTGGAGACCGGTTTATAGTTTAGTTGCCGTACTATCAAGAGGGCTCTCGAGTGGTAACTTGATCGTATCGTTCGGAGAGAGCTCAAACCTTTGCATCCTTGCATCATCTTTCTTGGTTGTTATTTGGACCTTATCCATGTGATGTTTTAGAGCTTGTGCTTATTCTCATGACAAGCTCTAGTTCATCGAAAACGGATTTCGCATAGATCATTTGTTGCGTTTTCGAGTTAGGTTCATCATCTTTCTTGGTTTTATTTGGATCTTATCCATGTTATGTTTTAGAGCTTGTTCTTATTCTCATGACAAGCTCTAGTTCATCAAGAATGGTTTTTGCACGGGCAACTTGTTGCATTTTCGAGATTGGAGGTTTTACCGGTGTGTCTTTTTTAGATAGGTTAAACCTTTCATCATTTGTTTCTATCCTCCCTTGTTGAACTATGATGGTTTCCTGCATGATCTTGTAGAGCTTGTTCCTAGCTTCAAAACAAGCCCAAGATCATCAAAATCGGAGTCCGGATGCTAAAGTTATGCTCGTTTTAGTTTTGGTGTTTCTGCAGTTTTCTGGGGGGGGCGGATAATCCGGCCCGAATGATCAAAACTGGGCAAATATCCGGCCAAATATCCGGCCCAGTCCAGGGGCGATTTTCGGGGGGCGGATAATCCGGCCCGGGCCCGGATTTTCCGGCCTGGGAGGTCCCAAACGGTCATATTTCGTTGGGAGGGGGTATATAAGACCCCCTTCTTCCTCCTTGGGCTGGTTGGTTCACTTTCTCTCTCTCCCCTCCATTGTTGTACTACAAAGCTTGCCCTAGTTCTTGATTCCTCCCATGATTCTTGCATATTCTTGAGGGAAAAGAGAGAGGAGATCTAGATCTACATTTCTACCAATCAAATCCATCTCTTTGTGAGTGGAACTCTCTAGATCTTGATCTTGGTGTTCTTTGTGAATTCCTTTGTTCTTCCTCTTTTATTCTCCCAATAGCTTTTGTAGCTTTGTTGGAATTTGAGAGAGAAGGACTTGAGCATCTTTGTGGTGTTCTTGCCATTGCATTTGGTGCATCGGTTTGAGTTCTCCACGGTGATTCGTGGAGGTGAAAGCAAGAAAGTTGTTACTCTTGGGTTCTTGGAACCCTAGACGGATTCTAGGCCTTTGTGGCATCTTTGTGGTGTTCTTGGGGACTCCAATTAAGTTGTGGAGAATCTTCAAGGGCAAGGCCTTTGTGGCATCTTAGTGGTGTTCTTGGGGACTCCAATTAAGTTGTGGAGATTCTTCAAGGGGAAGGCCTTTGTGGCAATTTGTTGGGAGCCTCCAATTAAGTTGTGGAGATAGCCCCAAGCTTTGTGCGGGTTCGGTAACCTCCTTAAGGTTACATAGTGGTTCGAGGACATCCCTCTTGGCGGGAATTCTCGAGGAGAATACGGTGGCCCTCGTGCTTTTGGACTGACTTGTCCTCCACACCGCTCCAACGGAGAGTAGCACTCGCAAGAGTGTGAACTTCGGGCTACATCATCGTCTCCCGCGTGTCTCGGTTATCTCTATACCCGAGCTCCTTACTTATGCACTTTACTTTGTGATAGCCATCATGCTTGAAGTTATATATCTTGCTATCACATAAGTTGATTGTATTGCTTAGCATAAGTTGTTGGTGCACATAGGTGAACCAGAGTATATAGGCTTTGGGCTTGACAAAGTAAACGCTAGTTTTATTCCGCATTTGTTAAGCCCATCTCATAAAAGTTTTAAAACGCCTATTCACCCCCCCCCCCCCCTCTAGGCGACATTCGTGTCCTTTCAATTGGTATCAGAGCAAGGTCTCTCATTCTTAGGCTTCACCACCTTGAGAGTAAAGATGTCGGCTAGAGGATTAGTGCACGATAACACTCTTATATTAGATGGCACAAATTATGATGTTTGGAAAATTTGCATGCTTAGTCATTTTCGGGACATTGACCCTTATATGGAGAAAATTGTAGATATAGGTTTTTCTCCTCCTATGGATTCACAAAATCTATCTTTAGAGGATGAGAAAAATTTATATCTCAATTCTCAAGCTTCTTATGTTCTTATGAATGCTTTGCGAGATGTAGGTATTTTTCCATACTTGCCTTTTTGGAGCGCTCATGAGTTATGGACAAAAATTCAAGATAAATATGATGTGTCCAATATTATTAAGGATGATTGCATTGCTTCCACTTCCAGCCGTGATGAGTTCTCATCTTCATCCACTTCACCAAAGTGTGTCAAGACACAAGGTAATGATATGGTGAGTGGTGATGAAAATTGCAATGTTGATATTGAGCTTACTATTGATGATTCTTCATCTCTATCTCATTGCAATGCTTCATCTTCGGACTTAAACACATCTATCTCTAGAAATGATTTACATGCTTGTGTTGATAGTCCTTGCATATCATGTGTAAGTTGCTTGGATAAATCTCATGATGATATGCTTGATTTGTCTTGTGGCCATGATAAAAATGCTTCTATTTCCTCTAGTTGTTGTGTGGCTAACAATGTAGAGGAAACCAAAGATTCTATTGGTCAAGACAAGATCTTGAAAGGAGCCTCAAGTAACTCCTCATCTTTATCTCACGGTTCTCATATATGCCTTATGGCCAAGGGTTCCACGGTACCTCCTACCATGGAACCTAATATTTCTCGTGGGGATAAGGATAAGGAGGAATATGAAGAAGATGATTGGGTTGTCTCTCTACACGATAAGGGTAAGAGTGTATTCAAGGTTCTTTGCAAAGATAAAATTGCTAGCTCTCGCTTCTTTGAAATCTTGACTACCGCTATTGAGAGCCAAAAACTTATTTGGATGCATGAGAACACCATTGATAAAATGGGTGCTCTTGAACGAGAGTATGTGATGTCTACGTTCCCCCTCCTTTCCTGTAGACAGTGTTGGGCCTCCAAGAGCAGAGGTTTGTAGAACAGCAGCAAGTTTTCCCTTAAGTGGATCACCCAAGGTTTATCGAACTCAGGGAGGAAGAGGTCAAAGATATCCCTCTCATGCAACCCTGCAACCACAAAGCAAGAAGTCTCTTGTGTCCCCAACACACCTAATAGGTGCACTAGTTCGGCGAAGAGATAGTGAAATACAGGTGGTATGAATATATATGAGCAGTAGCAACGGTGCCAGAAAATAGCTTGCTGGCGTGTAGTTGATGGTGGTAGTATTGCAGCAGTAGTAACGCAGAAACAAGAAACAAGCAGTAGTAACGCAGCAGTAGTAAACAAGTAGCGATAGCAGTATTTAGGAGCAAGGCCTAGGGATTACACTTTCACTAGTGGACACTCTCAACATTGATCACATAACAGAACAGATAAATGCATACTCTACACTTTTGTTGGATGATGAACACATTGCGTAGGATTACACGAACCCTCAATGCCGGAGTTAACAAGCTCCACAATTTGTTCATATTTAAGTAACCTTATAGTGTAAGATAGATCAAAAGACTAAACCAAGTACTAGCATAGCATGCACACTGTCACCTTCATGCATATGTAGGAGGAATAGATCACATCAATATTATCATAGCAATAGTTAACTTCGCAATCTACAAGAGATCATGATCATAGCATAAACCAAGTACTAACACGGTGCACACACTGTCACCTTTACACACGTGCAGGAGGAATAGAACTACTTTAATAACATTGCTAGAGTAGCACATAGATGAATTGTGATACAAAACTCATATGAATCTCAATCATGTAAAGCAGCTCATGAGATTATTGTATTGAGGTACATGGGAGAGAGATGAACCACATAGCTACAGCGAAGCCCTCAGCCTCAGGGGTGAATTACTCCCTCCTCATCATGGGGGCAGCGATGGCGGTGAAGATGGTGGTGAAGACGGCGGTGGAGATGGCTCCGGGGGCAATTCCCCGTCCGGCAGGGTGCCGGAACAGAGAGTTATGTCCCCCGAATTGGAGTTTCGTGATGGCGGCGGCGCCCCTGGAGTCTTTCTGGAGTTTCGTCAATTGGTACTGCGTTTTTAGGTCGAAAGGGCTTTTATAGGCGAAGAGGCGGCGCAGGGGGGCACCTGGGGGCGCCACACCCTAGGCCGGCGCGGCCTAGGCCTGGCCCGCGCCACCATGTGGTGTGGTGGCCCCCTGGCCCCTCTCCGACTCTTCTTCGGTGTTCTGGACGCTTCCGGGAAAAATAGGAGGTTTGGCGTTGATTTCGTCCAATTCCGAGAATATTGCCCGAACAGCCTTTCTGGAACCAAAAACAGCAGAAAACAGGAACTGGCACTGTGGCATCTTGTTAATAGGTTAGTTCCGGAAAATGCATGAAAATGATATAAAGTGTGAACAAAACATGTTGGTATTGTCATAAAACAAGCATGGAACATCGGAAATTATCGATACGTCGGAGACGTATCAGCATCCCCAAGCTTAGTTCTGCTCGTCCCGAGCAGGTAAAACGATAACAAAGATAATTTCTGGAGTGACATGCCATCATAAACTTGATCATACTATTTGTAAAGCATATGTAGTGAATGCAGCGATCAAAACAATGTATATGACATGAGTAAACAAGTGAATCATAAAGCAAAGACTTTTCATGAATAGCACTTCAAGACAAGCATCAATAAGTCTTGCATAAGATTTAACTCATAAAGCAATAATTCAAAGTAAAGGCATTGAAGCAACACAAGGGAAGATTAAGTTTCAGCGGTTGCTTTCAACTTATAACATGTATATCTCATGGATATTGTCAACATAGAGTAATATAATAAGTGCAATAAGCAAGTATGTAGGAATCAATGCACAGTTCACACAAGTGTTTGCTTCTTGAGGTAGAGAGAAATAGGTGAACTGACTCAACATTGAAAGTAAAAGAATGGTCCTCCATAGAGGAAAAGCATCGATTGCTATATTTGTGCTAGAGCTTTGATTTTGAAAACATGAAACAATTTTGTCAACGGTAGTAATAAAGCATATGTATCATGTAAATTATATCTTACAAGTTGCAAGCCTCATGCATAGTATACTAATAGTGCCCGCACCTTGTCCTAATTAGCTTGGACTACCGGATCATCACAATGCACATGTTTTGACCAAGTGTCACAAAGGGGTACCTCTATGCCGCCTGTACAAAGGTCTAAGGAGAAAGCTCGCATTGGATTTCTCGCTATTGATTATTCTCAACTTAGACATCCATACCGGGACAACATAGACAACAGATAATGGACTCCTCTTTTATGCATAAGCATGTAACAACAATTAATAATTTTCTCATATGAGATTGAGGATATATGTCCAAAACTGAAACTTCCACCATGGATCATGGCTTTAGTTAGCGGCCCAATGTTCTTCTCTAACAATATGCATGCTTAACCATAGGGTGGTAGATCGCTCTTACTTCAGACAAGACGGACATGCATAGCAACTCACATGAAATTCAACAATGAATAGTTGATGGCGTCCCCAGTGAACATGGTTATCGCACAACAAGCAACTTAATAAGAGATAAAGTGCATAATTACATATTCAATACCACAATAGTTTTTAAGCTATTTGTCCCATGAGCTATATATTGCAAAGGTGAATGATGGAATTTTAAAGGTAGCACTCAAGCAATATACTTTGGAATGGCGGAAAATACCATGTAGTAGGTAGGTATGGTGGACACAAATGGCATAGTGGTTGGCTCAAGTATTTTGGATGCATGAGAAGTATTCCCTCTCGATACAAGGTTTAGGCTAGCAAGGTTGTTTGAAGCAAACACAAGCATGAACTAGTACAGCAAAACTCACATAGAAGACATATTACAAGCATTATAAAACTATACATCGTCTTCCTTGTTGTTCAAACATCTTACTAGAAAATATCTAGACTCTAGAGAAACCACTCATGCAAACCAAATTTTAACAAGCTCTATGTATTTCTTCACTAATGGGTGCAAAGTATATGATGCAAGAGCTTAAACAAGAGCACAACAATTGCCAAGTATCAAGTTATTCAAGACATCATACCAATTACTACATGTAGCATTTTCCAATTCCAACCATATAATAATTAACGAAGAAGTTTCAACCTTCGCCATGAATATTATGAGCTAAGAACACATGTGTTCATCGAACCAGCGGAGCGTGTCTCTCCCCCACACAAGCATTTATTCAAACAAAAACAAAAACAAGAAACATACAGACGCTCCAAGTAAAGTGCATAAGATGTGACCGAATAAAAATATAGTTTCAAGAGAAGGAACCTGATAATTTGTCGATGAAGAAGGGGATGCCTTGGGCATCCCCAAGCTTAGACGCTTGAGTCTTCTTGAAATATGCAGGGATGAACCACCGGGGCATCCCCAAGCTTAGAGCTTTCACTCTTCTTGATCATAGTATATCATCCTCCTTTCTTGACCCTTGAAAACTTCCTCCACACCAAACTCGAAACAACTCATTAGAGGGTTAGTGCACAATAAAAATTAACATATTCAGAGGTGACACAATCATTCTTAACACTTCTGGACATTGCATAATGCTACTGGACATTAGTGGATCAAAGAAATTCATCCAACATAGCAAAAGAGGCAATGCGAAATAAAAGGCAGAATCTGTCAAAACAGAACAGTTCATATTGACGAATTTTAAAATGGCACCAGACTTGCTCAAATGAAAATGCTCAAATTGAATGAAAGTTGCGTACATATCTGAGGATCATGCACGTAAATTGGCTTAATTTTCTGAGCTACCTACAGGGAGGTGGACCCAGATTCGTGACAGCAAAGAAATCTGGAACTGTGCAGTAATCCAAATCTAGTACTTACTTTTCTATCAACGGCTTAACTTGGCACAACAAAACACAAAACTAAGATAAGGAGAGGTTGCTACAGTAGTAAACAACTTTCAAGACACAAAATAAAAACAAAGTACTGTAGTAAAATAACACATGGGTTATCTCCCAAGAAGTTCTTTCTTTATAGCCATTAAGATGGGCTCAGCAGTTTTGATGATGCACTCGCAAGAAATAGTATTTGAAGCAAAAGAGAGCTTCAAGAGGCAAATTCAAAACACATTTAAGCCTAACATGCTTCCTATGCAGAGAAATCTTGTACACAAATGAATTCATGAAGAACAAAGTGACAAGCATAAGAGGATAAAACACGAGTAACTTCAAGATTCTCAACATAAAGAGGGGAAACTTAATATCATTAAGATGCATATAACCATATTTCCCTCTCTCATAATAACTTTCAGTAGCATCATTGATGAAATCCACAATATACCCATCACTTAAAACATTCTTATCATGGTTCATATGTATAGAAGTATCATTAATTTTGGCATAAGAAGAGTTCTTCTCATTAATAGTAATTGGAGCAAGATTATTATCAAGAATTTGAACATGGTAAACAAGTTGCATATTAAGGGAATTGTTTTTGGTAACCCAATCATGACTATGACAAGTTTCATAAGGATAGTTAGAACCTATATCATAGCATTCTTTGTAATAATCATCAGAGATCGGAGGCACAGTGTCATCATAGGAAATAGAATAGTTATCTTTCACAGTCGGTTTATCTGTGCCCACACCATCATTGTTATTAGAAGGAGATGTATCAAGAACATAATGACCAGTAGCTAAAGGATTTTCAAACACCTCTTCCCCAAGCTTAAAGCTTTCTATATCATTATGGGAGGAAGCATGGATAGCACTGACACTATGGCAATCATTATCATCATCATTTTCAGAATTAATTTCCCGTAGATTTGCAATATCAAAAGTAGTGTGCTCATTCAAATCATGATTGCTAATGTATGTAAAGGGCATAGGAAGATCATCGTATTCAGATTCATTATCACAATAATCATCAGGAGCAACATACTTACGGTTACCTATCGTTATCTCGTATACGCGGGGATATGCTGTTACCTCTTTCTTTTTATTCCCCTTATTCTTCTTCTTCTTCTTCGTTCCCTTCTTCTTCCTCTCCTTCTCCTTTTCCTCGTTCCCTTCTTCAGGAGGGAGAGGCTTGAAGGGTGGCTTGTCCGCATAACCTGATTTACTTTCGTAAACAATAGAAGAAACTTGGGAGGATCCCTCCTTTTCATTAATTAGTTGAAAACACACAAATGTCCTATCATATTTTGGCAAGGTGTCATCTTCTAAAATATTTTGTATGTAAGTATTTGTATGGCTATTATCAATGCAATAAGAAAAACACCCATGTAGGACATCATCAATATCAAGATCACTCATATGTAACAAAGAGATTTTTCTCGACAGTTCTTCACACCCCAAAAATAAAGTAAGTTCATCATGCTGATTAGGAGTAATTTCATCATCACAATACAAATTTGCAGCACTCATTGGGTTCAAATTATCATTGGAGGAGCATTGAAAATTAAAATGACCCACTTCATGGCAAACTTCACAAATAAAAGGATAGAGGGCGCAAACTTTTTTACCAAGATCATCTAGAGCCCTAAACCACTTTCTAGTTTTTTCATTAGCATGATGGATACAATATTCATCTTTGATTTGATTAATTCCACAAGGTCTATGTATTCCACAAAAATTAACATGCTTATAGGAAATGGCATTCTTAGGAGTTTGAGCATGCTTATTGCAATAATTAACAACAATTTCATTCTTCATGCAAGCCTCTTTAAAAGGTTCATGATACTTATCAAAATTATTTTTAGGCAATTCAAAATGAGAAGCAAAGGCTTTATAAAGATTTGCAGCAACTTGAGAGTCAAGACCATAAGTAGCACTCATATTTCGAAATTTATCGGTATCCATAAAAGCTTCAATGCATTCATAATCATAATTTATACCTGACTCTTTACCTTTGTCGTTCTCCCATCCTTCAGCGTTGTCCTCAATCCGATCAAGAAGATCCCACCTAGCTTCAACCTCCTTGCTTGTGAAAGATCCCTCCGAACACGCGTCCAGATAGTCCTTGTGTTGTCCTGAAAGCCTCGCATAAAAATTGTTAATAATAACATTACGGGGGAGCTCATGAATGGGACATTTGAGCATTAGTGACTTCAGTCTCCCCCACGCTTGAGAAATACTCTCTCCATCACGAGGATAAAAGTTATAAATATAAATCCTATCAATATGCACTTCATGAGGAGGATAAAACTTAGAATAAAAGAGAGATGCAATTTCCTCCCAACCAAGAGAATGTCTATTCTCCAACAATTTATACCAATGCGCCGCTTTACCGTGAAGAAACAGAGAATATCTTCTTCCTCACTTCATCCATAGAGATACCTGCACACTTGAATAACCCGCATAATTCGTGCAAAAACAGTAAATGATCTCTAGGATGGACAGTTCCATCCCCTTTATAGTGGTTGTCCATAACACATTCGATAATTTTCATAGGTATTTTATACGGAATACTTTTAGCAGGTGGATTTAAAATATCAGAAACATCATTAGAGTTATCGCATATGGGAGATAAAGCATTATCAGAGCAAAATATTTCTTCCAAAGCTGAGGAGCAAAAAAGATTATTCTTATATAAACTAGCTTCCCCAAGCTTAGACTTATCCATAGTATTAGCAGTAATTGCATTCATACTAATAACATCGCTACTAGCATGCAAATAAGGTTCCATAGGTTTTTTAATTTTCGCATCAAACAATTCTAAATCAGGAAAAAGATTAAAAAGCTCACCAATTTTTTTGTTGTTTTCCATTATGCCTAACTAGTGTAAACAAGAAACAAAAAGATGCAATTGCAGGATCTAAAGGAAATAGCTTCGAGCACAAACACAATGGCGCCGAGAAAAGTACTTTACCTGGAAATGAAGTATGAGTGCCTTTTACCTTTCCTCCCGGCAACGGCGCCGAGAAAAGTGCTTGATGTCTACTTTCCCCCTCCTTTCCTGTAGACAGTGTTGGGCCTCCAAGAGCAGAGGTTTGTAGAACAGCAGCAAGTTTTCCCTTAAGTGGATCACCCAAGGTTTATCGAACTCAGGGAGGAAGAGGTCAAAGATATCCCTCTCATGCAACCCTCGCAACCACAAAGCAAGAAGTCTCTTGTGTCCCCAACACACCTAATAGGTGCACTAGTTCGGCGAAGAGATAGTGAAATACAGGTGGTATGAATATATATGAGCAGTAGCAACGGTGCGAGAAAATAGCTTCTTTGGCGTGTAGTTGATGGTGGTAGTATTGCAGCAGTAGTAACGCAAAGAAACAAGAAACAAGCGGTAGTAACGCAGCAGTAGTAAACAAGTAGCGATAGCGATATTTAGGAGCAAGGCCTAGGGATTACACTTTCACTAGTGGACACTCTCAACATTGATCACATAATGAGCAGGATAAATGCATACTCTACACTTTTGTTGGATGATGAACACATTGCGTAGGATTACACGAACCCTCAATGCCGGAGTTAACAAGCTCCACAATTTGTTCATATTTAAGTAACCTTATAGTGTAAGATAGATCAAAAGACTAAACCAAGTACTAGCATAGCATGCACACTGTCACCTTCATGCATATGTAGGAGGAATAGATCACATCAATATTATCATAGCAATAGTTAACTTCGCAATCTACAAGAGATCATGATCATAGCATAAACCAAGTACTAACACGGTGCACACACTGTCACCTTTACACACGTGCAGGAGGAATAGAACTACTTTAATAACATTGTTAGAGTAGCACATAGATGAATTGTGATACAAAACTCATATGAATCTCAATCATGTAAAGCAGCTCATGAGATTATTGTATTGAGGTACATGGGAGAGAGATGAACCACATAGCTACAGCGAAGCCCTCAGCCTCAGGGGTGAATTACTCCCTCCTCATCATGGGGGCAGCGATGGCGGTGAAGATGGTGGTGAAGACGGCGGTGGAGATGGCTCCGGGGGCAATTCCCCGTCCGGCAGGGTGCCGGAACAGAGAGTTCTGTCCCCCGAATTGGAGTTTCGCGATGGCGGCGGCGCCCCTGGAGTCTTTCTGGAGTTTCGTCAATTGGTACTGCGTTTTTAGGTCGAAAGGGCTTTTATAGGCGAAGAGGCGGCGCAGGGGGGCACCTGGGGGCACCACACCCTAGGCCGGCGCGGCCTAGGCCTGGCCCGCGCCGCCATGTGGTGTGGTGGCCCCCTGGCCCCTCTCCGACTCTTCTTCGGTGTTCTGGACGCTTCCGGGAAAAATAGGAGGTTTGGCGTTGATTTCGTCCAATTCCGAGAATATTGCCCGAACAGCCTTTCTGGAACCAAAAACAGCAGAAAACAGGAACTGGCACTGTGGTATCTTGTTAATAGGTTAGTTCCGGAAAATGCATGAAAATGATATAAAGTGTGAACAAAACATGTTGGTATTGTCATAAAACAAGCATGGAACATCGGAAATTATCGATACGTCGGAGACGTATCAGTATGCCAATGATGTGGCATCTCTAAAGGATGAACTTGAAGAAGAACAAACCACCAAGGAAGCTCTTGAGGAAACCTTTGCTCTAGAATTGTCTAGAGAAAAGGAAAACCATGATAGAGCTCTTGAGGTGGCAAATGAACTAAAGCTTAAAAATGATAAGCTTGTGTTTGTTAATGCTAAACTCCTTGAGGATTTTGAGCAACTCAAAAAGGGCTCAAGGGCTATTGAGAGTGCGCTCACCAAACTCACCGAGTCGCATGAGCAACTTAAAGCTTCTTATCTAAAAGAGCATGACAACTTGCCTTCTCCCATTTCTATTAATAATGATGCTTGTGCTACTAACTCTACTTCTTGTGAAGCATCTATCTTGAAGGAGAATGTTGAGCTAAGTGCTCAACTTGAATTGCTAACTAGCAATTATGGGAAATTGGAAGAAAATCATGGAAAGCTTTCTAGCTCCCATGAGGATCTTCTAGCCTCCCATGATAGGCTAAAGTTAGCTCATGAGGCTATCATATCAAAGGCAACACCTTGTGAGCCCCATGTGGATACTAGCACTACTACCCAAAATGATATATTGCCATGTGCTAGTCCTAGTAATTCATCCACTCATAGTATTGCTAAATCTTGTGATGAATTATCTTCCTTGCCTTGTTGCTCTAACAATGAAGGTTCTACTTCCTCTAGTACTTGTGTTGTTACTAACCATGTAGAGGAAATCAAAGAGCTCAAGGCCCAAGTCTCTTCTTTGAAGAACGACTTGGTAAAGAGTCATGAAGGGAAATGCAAACTTGCCAAGATGTTAAGTGTGCAACAATCCCCCAATGACAAGAGTGGACTTGTACTTGTCCCTTCTTCTTATTGTTGCACCCGGCCAAGATTGTTTGCTTCAAGTGCAAAATTGAAGGGCATCATGTTAGATCTTGCCCTTTGAAGAAGAAGCAAAAAGGAAAGCGGCCTCAAGCTCAAACTCATATTCAACCTCAAGTTGAAGAAATGCCACTTCCCAAGAAGAATCAAGCCAATGCTCCCATTGTGGAGAAATCTAGTGAGAAGAAGGAGAAGAAAAGAACTTGCTACATATGCCGTGAGAAGGGCCACATCTCCTCCTTTTGCACTATTGGTACCTCATCCAACTCTATCACCATTGATGATGTTTATTCTCTTCGTAAGGATGAGGGTGGCAATGTGTTTGCCAAATATGTTGGTGCTCAAAGTGGTGTCAAGAAAAGAACCATTTGGGTTGCCAAGCCTATTGTGACTAAACTCTTAGGACCCAACTTAGTTGGGGACCAACAATTCAAAACTTGATCAATAGGTGCTTGTTGGAGGGCATTCGAGACTTGGCTACATCATGAAGAATTAAGGGATCATCATCATTTATATTCTCTCAAGCCAAGTCTTGGTTATCTTGCTTCTATCATATGATCAATGTTCCTCCTTGCGGTAACATGTGCTCAACTCATTTATATTGAAAGTTACTCGCCCCTTTGCATGTGTTAGTTTTTGTTCCTAACATGTGTTTGTATATGTTGTGCTTCCTACTTGCTTTTCTTGAGAAATCAAGTCTATGCATGTTGGGTTGCACACCATGTATTTGTGTTTGTGTTGGAGCCACTTTGCATCTTGTTGAATCTTATGTGGCTCTTATGAGCGATTAATGGACAATCCCATTTTGGGGGAGTGATATTCCTTTGGGAATTTCATGATCCTAAACAATGTGTGTACATGAGGAATATCACTTAGAATTGATATTGCGAGATTATCTAGTCTCTATGTGGTATGTCATCTTCATGAGAAATTCAAATTCTAATGTCCATTAATATCTCTACTTGGATCTTATTTGCCTCTTGTAAAAATAAATTCCTTATCACATTATGGAGGAGTAATAAGCTTTGTGCATATTACAAGCCTAGAAAATGTGAACATTTGAGGTTTTGTCACATAGAATTGATACCGTAATTTATCTCTCGCCTATGTGGCATGTTTGCTCAAACAAGCTCCAATTTGCTTAAATGGCTTCATTGCTAATATATTTGTAGATCTTATTTGTGAAAGTTTTTCTTGGCATGGTTTTTCACAACGTGTCCCTCAATACATTTTTGGAAAACCATGTGCTTCAAGTCATACTATTAATTGCTTTGCATGTTGGTATGACTAATTGAAGCTATCAAGAAACTTTCTTTGCATGATGGTTAACTCTTATCTTTTACCATATGCTTTGTTTGTTGTAAATATGATCTTATGTATACTTACAAACTACCACCGGGAAATATTTCCTAATACCTCTTGTCCTAGGACAATTGGTAATCATTATGAGGTAGATATTTATTGATCATATCTACATTGCCTCGTGTGTTTAAATTGCCTTATTCATTGCCATGAATTTGTTGTGCTTTGACTCCCATGTGTCTTCCTTGCATCTCATGGATCTAATTTGTCTATTCAAACTTTCTTAGCATTTTTAGTAGATATAGGTAGCGTGATGATCCTAGTTTTGTGCATTTTGTATCCATATTCTAAATCCTAGATAATGCACTAATCTTGGGGGAGCTCTCCTATATTTGTTATAATGCTTAAACTTCTCTTGATCATTATCAAAAATTTGGTTTTGGGAGACATAAATTTTCTTTTTGGTACTTTGTGCCATCATAAAAAGTTTCGAGGGTTTGGTTTATTTGTTGGAACCTTGCTCTCTTGGGATTTGGTTATCTCATTCCTTTGTGTTTAGGTTTAATTAGCTTCTTATAATGAGATAATTCTTTGGAGTCAATCTTGTGTTGATTTGATTCTTTGATATAATTTGGACAACCATTGTCTCTTGGTTTATTTGGTGTTTTGTCCAAATTGTATCTTCCTTTGGTTTTTGAAAGTATTGTGCATGCATATTTAATATATGTATATATTATGGAATGTGTTACTTTCTTTGATCCAATATATAGGGTAAACTCCATCAAATCCTAATTTGATTAAGATATGCATGAAATTCAATTTTATATCTATATGCACATAAAATTGTGGAGTTTGTCCTATATGTTGTAGTGTGTCTAACTACTTCGGACCCAATTAGTTTGGGGACCATTTTGTACTTACCTTTGTGTTAGGTACAATGGATATGCATTGGATGCTTGTCTCACTCTTGGAAAGAAGTGGTGACTCAATGGTAACTTGAGGCAAGCTAGAATGGTCAACGAACACATATCTACTACATCCACACCAATGTTATCTTGGTAACAAGTATCTTCTCATGCACATTTTTCTAGCATCCAACCATGTGGTTGCATCTTGGCATGAATCTCTTGATTTGCAAATGTTGTGCTTCTTGCAAAAGTCTTAATGAAACCTCTTTATTGTGAATGTGAGTAATTTTAGATGAGTGCATTTGTTGGGAAGTATTTTAAATCATGCTCATGATTCATCCATCCCAACTATGCCTATCTAGCAATTTTATTGCATATCAATTCCTCAAGGCTCTCACATGTGCAATATAGATGAAAGTGCAAATTTATTTATTTCTTTTGGTATCCTCGTTTGTGATACTTGTTGCCTTTCTCAAATGCATCCCAAGTATCTTCTATCCCTTGTTGATATTTGTGATGTATTTTAGTTGTTTGTGGTTGAAGTTCATGAATGTACAATAAGATAAAATTGAGCCTTTGGCCATGCTATTAAGCAAAAATTCTTATTGGTATATTGCATGACTTCGTCTTGGATATCATACTATATTTCTTGCGTATCTATTTTGTGTGTGCATGTTTCTTTGTGGATAAATATCTTTGTGATATTGCCCACTTAGAGAAACTTATACACATAAGATATGATACATCTCCTTTTGATATCTTATTTATTTATTGGGTGTTGATTGGTCATGCTAAGCATATAATTCATTGAAGACTATGATGATGATTTTTGCTCATCCTTGTAATAGTCTTATAATATGCTTTATCGTGCCTTTCACATATCCTATTGGTTGAGCCTTTTTTTTATGGTGCCTCTTACTTGTTGCTCAACTATTTGTTTGTTGCAAGTGTTAAGCCTATTTTTCTATCTATGATCTATTGCAAATGTTTGTGTTCTAAATGGTAATGAGGGAGTGAGGATTCCATGTTATGCATATTGTATTCAAATACAACATTTTAATTTATGCATGTACCTTGGGGAGCTTCCTCATTTGATTTAGAGCACTATCTTTTGGTGATCATTAGAGTTTGATTCACTTGGTATCTTTTGTTTTTTTAATGATATTATGGGAGTGATGATTCCATGTTTGTGCACTTTATACTCCAATACAAGTTGTCCAGTTTTGTGCACAAACCTTGGGGAGCTTCCTCATATTATTTAGAGCAATCTTCTTGATCTTATCATAATATCTATCTTTCTTTTGGTATCTTCTTTGTGGTTCATTTGGTTGCTTGCTTCATTTGTTGAAGCTTCTAGACTTTGTTATCTTTTTGCAATCTTTGATCCTATCTATAGTGTGATTCCTTCCGAATATTCGTCATTGGATACGTGCATTTGATTCCACTCAAATTATGAGAAATGCACACGCAATGGAGGAACTCTCACTATATTGGCCTTCTAAATTTTTCACCCATTTCGGCAATTGGTGCCAATGGGGGAGAAGTTTGGAGGGTTTAAGGGAATTTGGTTATGTCTTTGCTTTGTGCTTAAGCATGTGCCTTTATTGCATTGCATCTTGTTGCTTTGCATAGTTGAATAGTTAGAGGAAACTCCACTAGGCTTTGAATGCCAATATATGCAACGAAATTCAAGATCATTCACACACGCATATATTATGGGGGAGTTTGCTCTATATATTCAACTTGTTTGTTACTTCAATTCCTTATATAAACCCTCTCAAAGAGATTGTCATCAATTACCAAAATGGGGGAGATTGAAAGTGCATGGAACCCCCATGTGTGGTTTTGGTAATTAATGACAATCCCTATGGACTAATGTTTGCATTGAGTTATATTTGTAGGAGTTGTCCATAGGCATTTCTTGAACCATATGTTGGCTTCAAGGTTGCAAGAAGAAGAAATTGATGAAGGATATCAAGTGTCAAGTATGTCTTGAAGATGAAGATGAAGTGACCCCTCAAGTTACTTCAAGACATCAACGTGATGAAGAATGAAGAAAAGAAGTGCAAGTTCAAGATGATCCAACTCGAAGAGTTCATAAGCTTGAAGCTTGCCATGGAGAAATGAAGTGCAAGTTCAAGATGAGCCATCTCGAAGAGATCCTTTGCTTGAGTCTTGTCATCCATATGGTGATCATGGATATGTGAAGATGTGCCGAAGAAGAAGCTCTCCCATGGTGGATTATGGGGGAGCAATCCACATGGTGGTCATGGTTATGTGAAGATGCGCCGAAGAAGAAGCTCTCCCATGGTGGATTATGGGGGAGCAATCCACAAGACTTCGTCAAGCAAGCACAAGCAAGAAAGGCGTTCCATCTTGTTGAGGTCAAGATCGTCGTCATCGAGCTCAAGTGGAATGCGCAAGTATAATGTTTGCTCTTGATAGGGTTTCTTTCTCACCGGTATCATAGTGTAGTTGGAGACCGGTTTATAGTTTAGTTGTCGTACTATCAAGAGGGCTCTCGAGTGAGTAACTTGATCGTATCGTTCGGAGAGAGCTCAAACCTTTGCATCCTTGCATCATCTTTCTTGGTTGTTATTTGGACCTTATCCATGTGATGTTTTAGAGCTTGTGCTTATTCTCATGACAAGCTCTAGTTCATCGAAAACGGATTTCGCATAGATCATTTGTTGCGTTTTCGAGTTAGGTTCATCATCTTTCTTGGTTTTATTTGGATCTTATCCATGTTATGTTTTAGAGCTTGTTCTTATTCTCATGACAAGCTCTAGTTCATCAAGAATGGTTTTTGCACGGGCAACTTGTTGCATTTTCGAGATTGGAGGTTTTACCGGTGTGTCTTTTTTAGATAGATCAAACCTTTCATCATTTGTTTCTATCCTCCCTTGTTGAACTATGATGGTTTCCTGCATGATCTTGTAGAGCTTGTTCCTAGCTTCAAAACAAGCCCAATATCATCAAAATCGGAGTCCGGATGCTAAAGTTATGCCCGTTTTAGTTTTGGTGTTTCTGCAGTTTTCTGGGGGGGCGGATAATCCGGCCCGAATGACCAAAACAGGGCAAATATCCGGCCAAATATCCGGCCCAGTCCAGGGGCGATTTTCGGGGGGGGCGGATAATCCGGCCCGGGGCCGGATTTTCCGGCCTGGGAGGTCCCAAACGGTCATATTTCGTTGGGAGGGGGTATATAAGACCCCCTTCTTCCTCCTTGGGCTGGTTGGTTCACTTTCTCTCTCTCCCCTCCATTGTTGTACTTCAAAGCTTGCCCTAGTTCTTGATTCCTCCCATGATTCTTGCATATTCTTGAGGGAAAAGAGAGAGGAGATCTAGATCTACATTTCTACCAATCAAATCCATCTCTTTGTGAGTGGAACTCTCTAGATCTTGATCTTAGTGTTCTTTGTGAATTCCTTTGTTCTTCCTCTCTTATTCCTTTAATAGCTTTTGTAGCTTTGTTGGAATTTGAGAGAGAAGGACTTGAGCATCTTTGTGGTGTTCTTGCCATTGCATTTGGTGCATCCGTTTGAGTTCTCCACGGTGATTCGTGGAGGTGAAAGCAAGAAAGTTGTTACTCTTGGGTTCTTGGAACCCTAGACGGATTCTAGGCCTTTGTGGCATCTTTGTGGTGTTCTTGGGGACTCCAATTAAGTTGTGGAGAATCTTCAAGGGCAAGGCCTTTGTGGCATCTTAGTGGTGTTCTTGGGGACTCCAATTAAGTTGTGGAGATTCTTCAAGGGCAATGCCTTTGTGTCAATTTGTTGGGAGCCTCCAATTAAGTTGTGGAGATAGCCCCAAGCTTTGTGCGGGTTCGGTAACCTCCCTAAGGTTACATAGTGGTTCGAGGACATCCCTCTTGGTGGGAATTCTCGAGGAGAATACGGTGGCCCTCGTGCTTTTGGAGTGACTTGTCCTCCACACCGCTCCAACGGAGAGTAGCACTCGCAAGAGTGTGAACTTCGGGCTACATCGTCATCTCCCGCGTGCCTCGGTTATCTCTATACCCGAGCTCCTTACTTATGCACTTTACTTTGTGATAGCCATCGTGCTTGAAGTTATATATCTTGCTATCACATAAGTTGCTTGTATTGCTTAGCATAAGTTGTTGGTGCACATAGGTGAACCATAGTATATAGGCTTTGGGCTTGACAAAGTAAACGCTAGTTTTATTCCGCATTTGTTAAGCCCATCTCGTAAAAGTTTTAAACCGCCTATTCACCCCCCCCCCCCCCCTCCCCTCTAGGCTACATCCGTGTCCTTTCATCAAGTTCATCGAAAATGGAATTCGTATGCATCTTCTATTGCGTTTTCATGGTTGGAGGTTTTACCGGTTTGATGTTTTTATAGATAGGCAAAACCTTTTATATTATGTTTCTTACTCAATGTTTGGACTATGATTTTTCTATGCATAATTTTGTAGAGCTCGTTGTCATGATTCCAACGAGCCCAAAATCATTGAAATCGGAGTCCGGATGCAAAATTTATCGCAGTTTCGGTGTGTGGCTCGGCCGAATGCTGTTGCCGGGTAGGTCGGCAGCCAGCTCGGCAGGGGCCGGGTCCAGTGCCGGGTGGCTCGATTTTCCCCCCAAACGGTCATATTTTTATGGGCTATAAAAGGGTCCTTCTTTCCCATTGTTCTTAGGGTTCTTAGGCACGCTTTTTAACACCATTGTTGAACCTCTTGAGCTTCCTTCCTCTCCCTTCCCTCCTATGATTCTTGCATATTCTTGGGGATCTAAAAGAGGAGATCTAGATCTATAACCTCCTCCAATCCATTCCTCCTCTAAGTGAGGGGAACTCTTGGGATCTTGATCTTGGAGTCATTTGTTGATTTCTTCCTTTGTTCTTCCTCTCTAATGTCATCCTAGCCTTTGTTGCTTTGGTGGAATTTAAGTGTGAAGGATTTGAACATCTCTAGTGTTCTTGCTTTGCATCACTGCATAGTGTTGAGCTCTTCACTATGATTTGTTCGAGTGAGAGACCATGAGCTTGTTACTCTTGGAGGGTGACCTCCAAGTTGGCTTGGTTAGTGTCCCGGTGATCTCTCCGTGGAAGATTGTGAAGGGGCCCGGGCTTCTCCTTCGTGGAGCTTGTGAAGTGGTTGTGGAGCCTGCCATCTCTGGAGTGGAGGAAAAGCTATCCATAATAAAAGGGCTATTCCTTCGTGGGATAGGCTCAGAGAATAAAGTGAGCCTTCGTGGCATTGGGAAATCCTTCGTGGGATCCCCAACTCTTCAAACGTGGCGTACTTTTTTGCAAAGGAAGGGAACACGGGAATACATCTTCGTCTCCGCGTGCCTCGGTTATTTCTATACCCGAGCTTACTTTCCTTGTGATAGCCATCGTTATTGAAGTACATATATCTTGCTATCACTTGTGCTACATATATCTTGTGCCTATCTTGCTTAGCTCTAACTGTTGTTGTTGCACTTAGTTGAGCCTAGCATATTTAAAGTTTGTGCTTGTAAAATAAACGTTAGTTTAATTCTACATTCTTACAAGCCAAATTCGTAAGAGTTTTAAAAACGCCTATTCACTCCCCCCTGTAGGCAACATCTCGTCCTTTCATTAACAGATGATCAAGGTTTCATGATCATGGACATTTATGTCAATTAACAATGGAGTCATGTCATTGGATGAATGATATGATGGACACACACCCAAAATAAGTATTCCAATGTGATTCAGTCACAAAGTTCAACATTGTTATATGTAAGAGAACATAGTAACCCACTCCTTAGACTATGAGATCATATCTAACCGGGATCACCGACGGTTGCCTTGACTGCATCAACTGTCACAACATAACATGGTGATCATAAAGGTGTCTATCAGGTATTCCGACAGGGTACGCTAAGGCGTATGCATCAAGATAAGGATTTGTCCATCCGTGTGATGGATATGTACTCTGGGCCCACTCGTCGATATTACATCTACGAAGGTTGCAAGCATCTGACTAGGTCACGAGAATGTAATATCGCGGGAACGAGTAAATGTTTTTTGTCGGTAACGTCATCGAACTAGGTATGGAAATACCGAAGATCAGATCTCGGACAAACCAAGTGTCGTGAGACAACGGGAATAGGACTCGGTGTTTAAGGTTCCATCTATAAGGTTTTTCGTGGAAAGAATAGGGAGAATTTTTGGTTTCCAGATCCCGTTGTTGGTCATTGATCGGAGAGATGTCTAGATCATGTATACACATTCCTAAACTGTAGGGTGGCACGCTTAAGGGTTTTCGATGCTTAGGAATTGATTTGGGATCGTTGCAGAAATAAGAGAGAACACCGGAATTGTTACGGAGAGGTATCGAAAAAGTTCCAGAATTTGTTTTTCTATTCTTCCACTAATTGATCTTTGTGTACATCATGTGACCCGTGAGATGTAGCCTCTGAAACTTAAAATTATGCAATAAATTAGGTTGTGTGCATCGAACCATGCAGAGGGTCGGGGCTAGGTAGCCTACGTTCCCTAGTTTGAAAAATAATACTAAGGTCTTTGACGATAGGGAGTTTCTTAGAACCTTTTTATAGGAGCAATTACAACATAAGAGACACAACTACCCAAATTCATTGTCTCTTAAGTCTTAGGTGTACTTTGTTAGCGATATTGTATTTAACTATTTTTTTAGTCTAGTGTATGAGTGTGATTGCACTAGCCAAAAAATATTTCCTATGACGGCGTGCAAGGGTTATATTTTAGCAAAGATACAACAGCTCTATCTTTATTCCTTAAATGACATCGCACATCAGCAAAGTGCCTATGATATCACGTTAAAAAATCTTATTGTTTATATATGTCATATTTTTATAAGAGAAATATATTAATATCAAACATACATCAATTACACCTAGCTTGTGCAACAATATGACATCCAAAGTTAGTCGAGACATCAAGGATGCACACAACAACAACAATAAAAAAAAGGAAGAAAAAAATGCCATACCGAACCGAATAGCAAAGCACCAGGAACAACCACCACCAAAGGCCAAACCATGCTCCAATAAAGACGCATGCAAGAAGGAAACATTGCACAAACACCGTCGTCACCTGATTAAATATCTAGTTTTCACCTAGAATATAGTCCAACAGATGCCTTCCACACGGAGAAGAAAAGAGATCCAACATTGACAGGTACAACCAGAAAAAATGTCAAACCTAGGGTTATCACCCCGGAAATCAATACTTGGTGCCCAAGAGCACCACCAAAAACGAATCCCCGCCCCACTTGCCGAGACTGCTGCAAAACACGAATCATCCAGATCAAGGACTTCACCACCTCCAAACTCACCTGTACCATCACTTTTGATCACGAACTGAATTGAGCCATCAAGATCTAGTGTTCAACCGATGCAACCAACTTGACATTCCTCATGATTGCCAGCACCATGATAAACACAGCTAAATATGTCATGGCGCACCAGAAAGTGCTGACAATAGTAGCTCCATGATGGTAGATCCACAGCTAGCCTGTCAGCGCGGAGATCTTGTCGAGGAGCTAAGTCGTGCCGCCCCTGCAAAGCTTCCTGCCATGTACTATACCACCCGATGCATGTGACGAAGATGACCTCTTGGTGCAAGATTGGCTCCCAGAAACTGGATCCGACGCCTTGAAGACCAGGCGTGAATCCATGGGCACCCACCTTGCCCCTACGTGCAGCACGTACGCAACAAATTGGTCGAGCCGGTGATCTCGGATGTTGGTCGGCCGAGCCAGGTCAATCCGGTGAGTGTGGAGGCAGATCGGATGGGGATGGAGACTGAAGTGCTAAAAACCGGGAAAACGAGCAGGGCCGTTCTGCCACCACCATGTGATGTCTACCGTTGGAAGACCACCTCTGATGGTGGCGGGGAAGGGGAGGTCAAGGAGGGGGTTGGCGGTTGGGGCAATAGGGTTCCCCAAGTCGTACGCCGAGGACAATGCGAGGGTTTGTTGAGGGTGTGTGAGGTCCATGCCATACTTGCAGTTGAGATGATATGTGAAACCCTATGTAGATTGTGGTGTTAATTACTAACCATTTATGAGGCTAATTGTTTTACAAGTGTGACAAGAGATTTTACTCTCCAATGATGCATTGTTGGTTCACAATGCTTATGTTATTTTCCGTTGATAGTAGTGAGGTTGACTTGGAGGTGGACGATTTCATGACTAAACTAGACTCTTCACACGCTTGGCCTCGATGATCTCCACTATGGCGCCAATGAGGAGGAGGTGATGGCCGATGAGGAGGAGGCAACCGAGGAAGAAGTAGTTCCCAACGAAGAGGATGAGGTGGTCGAGGAAGAAGGCACTCAAGGAAACGCGAAAACATCAAGGACACAAAAGCATGGCGCACAAGAAGACATCGATTTATGCCAAGCTGGGATGAATGTGTCACCTGATGCAAAGGTTGGCACATATCAATTAAAGGAAAAAAAAATGGAGTAGGATCAAGGACTACAACAGCAACACTATGACCAATCCATCCAACCACACTCAAAGCTCTATCAGCCACCATCCATTCAAGAGCAATGCAATCGATCTGGGGTTTTTTGGGTGAACTTGATCAATATTTTCTCTTTCGGGGTGAACTTGATCGATGTAGTGACTTTTGAATGAACTTTATACTTTTTTAATTTCAATTGTTTGATTTGATGAACTATATGTATGTCTATTATCAATGCAGTTATATGTATGTGACAAAGGCTAAAAGAATTGATAAAAAAAAATATTATAAGATATTAAATATAAGGGATCATCTAGAAACTGCCGTCCTTTAAAAAGCTGAGTTTACTCGACCAAATAAGAGACTAAATTTTAAGGGACCAGTTAGAGATGTTCTCAGTAACTTCTAATATACATCAAAAAGAGTATTGTTTTAGATCACTAAAAAATTATAGGAATATCATTCATGGGTGCAACATGCTCCATGCAATTTGTCCCAAAGAGAGAGAACCTTCATAGTGGATAGTTACATATATGTGGTATCATGTATGTTGTAGTAACATAGAGTAGTAACATGATGCATGTTACTACTCTATGTTACTACCTTCATAGTGGATAGTTACATATATGTGGTATCATGTATGTTGTATTTATTAGATTGTAGACTCATCTTTTATTGAGAAGTGTGATGTTATGGTAACATAGCTAGTTACCACCTCACTTTTTTATTTATTTATTGTCATGCCATGTCACCAAAATGCTTTGGAGTGTGTGATGTTACTACCTATGTTACTCCCACTATGAGTAGTCTTAGAAACTATTCTGGAAGTTAAAGATCATGTTATTACCATGTACCCTCATGTGTCATTATGGTGATATGCGTGTCTAACCAGTAGTCTTACAGAACTTATGCATGAGAAATGGTTGATGACCCCTTCCCAAGCGTCATATAAATTCAAAGGGTACCCCGATGGGTTCATTCAGAAGTGCAGCGTACGGGATCACTGCACCGGAAAGTTTGTATAACAAACAGCAGAGCTTGCCATATTGCTGGGATAATGGAGGAAACCAAATCATTGCGGCTACAAGTATGCTGGCTCATCCAGACGGAATTCAGGATCCTTAGTTTTGGGCAGGAATGCTAGCACGAAGATCTACCAACATGGTCAACACCTTCATGGTGATCAGATGGCCACTGGAGAACTCATGTGCAGTTTCGCCCTTTGAGAATTTTGGAAGCGTCAAAGTTTACAAGCTGCCAACAGATGGGCGTCTTTATTTGTTTTCCTTTTGATGCTTCAGCGGTGGACTTCTTGGATAGCTTGGTCATGTGTCCGTAGCGGTGGTGTGGTTTAGGACAATGTGCGATGCACAACCCTCTTCCTTTTCTCCCCAACTAGATTTAGATGTGCGCCTTGGCGCACGATCCCGTGAAATTTGTGCCTATGTACACTTTATATACCATTGCTAAAAAAAATAGGTGAAAACTGTTCTTCGGTTTCAGAAAATGAATCGATCAGATGATCTAAGGATAAAGCAAACGAAATTATAAATGAAGTAGAAACATTTATATACAACCAAGGAAACAAAAGGAATATATTATAGTTCACTCCAAAAAAAAGGAATATATTATAGTAGCAAAACACTCAATGACAATGTCAAGATCAACATAAACAAGCAAGGAACAACAAAAGCAACATCTACATAAGTCGGACCATCTATAAAAGGAATAATTTTGATGTTGGTAAATTTGATTTAATGAAATCTGCAAGAGCAATGACATCAGGATCCTTCACCCATGTTTTATCTGGGATTTTCATCCACTTCAGAGATATCAATGTAGCTAGTGAATGTATATATCTAAAATACTAACCATGTGCACTCTTATCCAAAAATAGATATAAACATATTTTCCGCTGCAGAAAGTCCTACCCTTTATCACTGCGGCTACTCTTCCGAACCGACTTTTTGTAACTTCACATAATTACTCTCAAGAATGACCCTGACTTGAAGATGGCATATTGGCTCAATCTTTACAAAAGAAGACCATAAAATGGAGTGCAATCTCCATTTATCAGTGCAAGTAACCTGGAATAACCATTTTAGTCTCAGGATAAACACCAGAAAATGCAAGTAGATCAGAATGTTGATTAAAAGTAAGATGAACCTTGACATGGTTTATAAGAAACAAATAGTTGGAACAACTCATCTACGGCCTAGGTTGTCGGAGCGAGGGATCACACATGCTGCCCCTTCTCACAGTCTATGTATCCTCTGATGCCTAAAGATAGATAATTGTATGCTTTGAAATCAAGTAATTATACGTAATTGAGGTTTCGTTTGGAATGATGTAAAATTAGTACACCCACTCCTGAGTGAAATAAGTTCTTAATATCAAAATGATCTAAAAAAAATTACACATGTCCCATGTGTGTACATGCAAACTTTAGTGAAGATAACTTTTCTATCCTATACTGAAAAATATTTCTGTTTCCAAAATTGCAGTTTCGGGGCACCCATCTTTATTTTTTCTCCGAGGGCACAATATATGTCTTTCATGAAACCTTCCATTCAGATAAAAGAAGGGACATAGTTTTTGTAAAAGAAATGATTATCATTTACTTTTCAAACATTTTAAATAATTTTACTATTCAAGGAGGAGCTTGCGCTCACGGGAGTTGCCAGTATAAAGTTAATAATCCTAGCTGATGGGGTTTCTTGCAATTTGGAGCCACGTATTGCAAAAGCCATACATACACCCCAGCTTGTGCCCTATTATTCTTTTATCAAGGCTTAAGCCGTCACCTATAAGCCGTGGAAGTGAGGATCCTTTAAATATTTTTTTTACATTTACCCTTTATTCAGAAATGTGCTCCCTAGAGTAACTATCGGGTGCGTGTCCTTGCAGCAAGGGCCCTGATTGGTTTGATATCTAATGAGCGACTGCAATATGATGTTATTGATATACTGGATCCTCCTGTATCAGCTAAGACGGGAAATGAAAATTTACCTCGGCATGCAAAGTCTTCTACATTCAATTCAATTCATGGCCTTCTGCTACAGCTATGTTCTCTTCTCGATAACAAATTTAGAGGTCAGCCACACAGAAATAAGGAGAATCAAATTCTTGGCCATCTAATTAAGGTTCTCTCAAAGTGCTCTTGGCTTGGTTACCGTAAATTATGCAGACACGTTGTTGTAAGTAATCCTAGATCATACTTGTTGGTTTTGGATCAGATGCTTGATGTTGCAAGAACAGGGAAAAGAAACCATACTGATGTCATCCGGTCACTGCTATAGTTAACCTTCGTGTTATATACTATCTCCTCCTCACCCAAAATCAAAAGCGGAGCTCTTCCAACTGAGTTATATACTCCAACATTTGTTGAAGATTTGCTAAGCCTATTTTGTATGTTTGACACGGATGGCTACCATCCAGGTTTATCACCGGATATCAATGACTATAGTAGTGTTGTGTTGTGTTGTCTGGACTGACAACTTCAGTTATAATTGTGTACGCGGCACAAATAACATATGTTGTTCCAGTGAGACACGCCTATAACACATGTATTGGACCTGAAGTGCAAGAGTAGCAAGACAACATGCGATTGCTAAAGCTAGAGGTATTCACGAAGAATGCACAGTGAAATGCTTCATCAGGCCTTGTTCGTATTTTGAAGTGTATTCCAGCTAGCGGACATGTATATATGCTACTGTTTCTATGTTCATCTGTTAAGAGTGTTGATTTGAACATTAAGTGCCCTGGGCTGCTTAGCCTTACTATTTGTTAGGGATTATATCTTATGTACTTTGCTATATCAGTGGTACCAAAAGGTTTCTACCTTGCATTAATTGATGTACAAGTCTGCACGAACATCTCTTAAAACACGATAACAAATTATTCCTGGGAGTTTGCGACTAATTCACTGATAGAAAAACAAAAGATCAAAGGGAGAAAATGTGCTTACTGCCTATTATCAAGATTCTGCTAGCTCGGTTAATTTCTACCATTCTTTGTTTTTGATACACTTATGGCATAAACTGTGTCACCCGGTGTAAAATATCATCTATTCTCCTAAAATACTGAGATCCAATATTTGAGACATTCGGTACCAGTAATTATTATTTCGAAATAGAGTGATATTTCACATTGTGCATATTCATTATTGCATTTGTTCAGACACCTTGCTAATGGTCCCATATGCCAACACTTAGATCTTTCTAGCTGCTAGGAGTGACTTGTTCAAGTCAACGGTTTTAATATTCATTCTTATGTTCTCTCTATAGTCTCTTACATTATGAGAACCTGCTCCTATATTAAGTTGTGAAAACTGATGAGAAAAAATTAAGGTATAAAACATCTGGGTATAACATGAAGGTGGAAGTGTTAATTATCTAAGAGCAGAAAACACAGGTTCAATATATTTATTCCATTTTCAATTCCCATAATAGTAACAATTTTTGTAGTGCGAACAATATCTTAATGCATCATTAAGTGTCAAGCTTGTGTTATGAGATCAGAATTGATAAAATGTAGTTGGCATTACTTCATTGCATTAAAAAATAGCAAGAATATATAAGACAAGTGTTGTAAATAGGTTGATGGTGATAGCACCAAAGAATATATATTGGTAGTGAAAATAAATATCACTAAACAAAAGCTGTATACCAGAGCTTATTACACTATGATATCCACAAGGAAATGACAAATCAAGACATACTCTATTGCTACCATAGGTCTAATCTTTCACTGGCCCAACCGGATCCTTTTCTTATCAAGTTAAGTATCTTAAATAAACACCATTATAGTGTTTCAAATGCAGAAATAAGCACATCAGAACAGACACAATTCCATCACACTAACCTTTTCACCGAAGCCTATCTTCAAAATATTGTCATAGAAGGTGGCGAGTAACTCATCACTCGAACTGACAGAGACACCCTTACTGTAAAAGACCTCAATGGCTTCTTTAAGTGCCTGAACAAAGAGAAGTTTGAGAATGAGGCAGCAATTTTAATTATTATAAAGAAAAAATGGCATACGACTGTATCAACCAGCTGAACACGTGGAAGAGTGTATGGCTCTGAAAATAATCTGTCACATATGCTACATGCTTGTCATTCAGCTCAATGATTTTTCAGACGAAAATCTAAAAGGAAAATAACACATTTGCACAAATTGAAGATCAAGTTACACACCTGTTCCTGCATTCCAACCATCTGCACAAACAAGAAGTGCATAAATGATGCATTGGCTGGCGTAAATAATGTACCTACTTTAGCAGAATCTTCTGTTTAATGATTAAACATCTGCCCTAATTCATAACCTGTTGCAAAGGTGTATAATTCAATTATAATTATAGCTATCTGAAAGGAATATAACTGTAGTCGATGCTGTTTTAAACATTATAAACAAGTTCCTGACTACGAGTGATTTTTGAGAAGAGCCTGAACAATATCTCTATGTCTGAGTTTCATCGCCACAATAAATCAAAAAGAAAGCACGTACTTCAGGAACATACAAATAGTATTATAGTAGAATGGCTATTGATATGAATCAGGAGGAGGAGAGTATCGACATAATTTTTTCTATATCTACACCACCTACTAAAATCCAAGACAGAAAAATTACGTTGAGTGTACATAGTCCAGAAATTCACTTCAACCACACCATTAAGTCTGAACCTAGCCAGATTTGCATACCTATGCATTACACATAGGAAGCAAATCAACAGACATCACACCCCGACCAAGCACAATAGGATCAGCACCCCTCACACATAACAACAAACACGTAGAGCACATGGTCCACACACGAACAGTGTTTCTCCCTAAATACTAAAGCCTTGACATACTTTTCCTCTATATTCACCAAACAGAATATGAATGTACCTGAATTTTTTCTGCAACTTCCAGTATGAGAAACCTATGCTCCCTTCATGAGTAGTACATGGAAAGAAGCAAATTTTACCGGTGTCAGGCACTGCCTCGGCCTGCAACAATTTGTGTACCCTCTCTCTCTCTTATCAAAGCATCGGATTTCTCAACTGTTGAACCATTTAGCAGATTAAAAATAACATCCTGTCAAAAAAACTGCACTAATTTGGTCAGATTTCTGAAGTATATGCATTCTTTCATGAACAACAACAGGGCACAACAGCAGGTTTACAAAAAAAAACAAAGAGCTGCAAATATGCACTCTAGTTTCAATTAGCCGGAGCATCATAAGTATTGTCATTGATCATCTAAGAGAATTATGTTTCTTCACAAAACTAAGAACTTCACATGATTATAATGTTATATATGATCGCAGGTCTATCCGCTCCCACCGATTGAATGGTTTTATAGTTTCTGCAACTTGCAACTTGAAAAATATGTATACTGAAATCAGTAGTAGCATGGCCAAATTTCACACCCAATAGAGTAGAAATGAAAATAGTGTACAAACTAATGCAAGATTGTATGTGCCAGTGCCAAACGAAGCTATACTTTTTAGTTTTTACTGAACATTACAAACTGAATACAAATAGACTATTAAGAAAGCCACTGAAAAGCTGTTCAGACAGAATTATAGTTTATAAAATTGAATGCCAACCTGATAAGCAAAATTTCATATAATCAGATCCTCGACATGTAGCCCCCATGCTATTGGTCAGCAAACCAGGTGTCATGGCCGGTCTCAAGGTAGATGAAAGCCAAACCTAAATCTGAACATCGAAAAGCAGAACCGACAAATAAATATGTATACTGAAATTAGAACTGCACAAAGCAAAGGTGCCAATGAATCCGTACGACCAAGGAGCAGTACAATTAAGTTTTAAAACTGGATAATTATCTATTTAAACCAAGAGAGTGCACCATGTCCTACAGACAATAAAATGTTAGAAGGGGTTGTAGCTTCAGATCCTTCTCTTTATCTTAATAATACAAAATCTAGGGGACCAATTCTGATATCCTCAACAACACGGAGACTCTTCTCTTTAGTTCTTACCCTGAACATAGCAAAGGAAGAATCAGTCGTATGGCAAAAACTTAAATATACACTATGAGGGAAATTAAAATAAGCACGCTTCTGGTCCTTATAAGGGACAAATAAGATGCATACTTCGTTTTAGAAAACATCAATTCTCATAATAAGATGATTAATTGCTCGAAAGACATATGTATTTTCATACGCACAACTGATCATTTGTTTTACACCAAACTGAAGCAAAATAAAACTTTATGTACTCGGAAAAAATAGCTTATGCATTGGGGACACTATTTTGATCTGAACAACTAACTATAAGTTTACCATATTTACGTATCAAACAAATTTCCACACATAACCTATTTCACAGATAAATATATAAGAGAACAAAGTACAATTAAGGCATTACAACCATTCCTTTGTAGATAGAGCTAACATCAATGGAAACTTAAAAATAATAAGCAAAAGATCCTCAGATATAGAAGGCAAAAGCACGTGAGCATCACCTTCCATGATTTCCATAGTGTATCTACATGTTTCATATATCCGTACGACAAACCTGCACATCATGAGTGGTGAGAAATAAGAAAGGGATGATCAATTACATACCGATCAAAACCGAGATTAATCAAATTATCAGTGTAAGCACACACAGAGATAACTCGTCCGCTCCTGGCATCATTGGCGTTACTTCCAAACATGTGCTAATCCTTTTGATCACCAAGCAGGATGAAGGGGAGGAGGGCAGCATCGCCTAACAAACCTTGTATTCAGCCTAGGGGAGGAGGGCGAGGTGGCGGCTCGAGTGGGGCTGCAACGTTGGGCTGCTGCGCCCACAAATCAGAGGAGATACGGTGGTGGACGAGCTCCCCGAGGTGCCGCACCGCCGGACCTCGTCCCTCCCGCGTTCTTGCTGCACTTCCTCCCTCCTTTGCTGAGCAGGATGAAGGGGAGGAGGGCAGAAGCGCCTCAGAAACCTTAGGGGAGGAGGGCGAGGCGGCGGCTGGAGTGGGGCTGCAACGCTGGGGTGCTGTGCCCACAAATCGGAGGAGATAAGGTCCTCTGCACATCGCTGCCTCGTCATACCATGAGGAGGTCCTGCTGTCGTACGACTGCTGCCGCACCCGGAGTGGGAAGACGCGGCTGATGGCGCCCGCCGGAGAGGAGACCGGCGACGGCTCGTCGGATAGAAGATGGGTAGCGGGAGCGGGAGCAGGGAAGGAGGAGGCGGCGGGAGATGGAGCTTCGGGGTGAGGAACACCAGCTATCCACGATTGGCGGATTGGGGGAGGAGAAGGCAACGAGCAGAGCAGGGATTGGAGAGAGGGAGTGCGCGGCGATTGGGGAGAGACGGCTAGGGCACGACGCGCCAACGCCGGGCCGAGCGGGCTTCATCGACCCGTGGATAAAAAACGGGTTCGCACGAGGGCCTCGTCCTGGACTACTCCACCAGTGAAAAAATGGACGGACAAGATTGCCAGATGGAGAAGATCCAACGGCTACGAGCAGCTAATCTCTGTGAGGCCCCCTATGGGGGGCATCATATATACCTTTAGATTCCACTTGCCCCAGTCCCTTCCCCTACCAAAGTTCCTCCCAGAAGGAGGCCCTGATCTTTTCCATACCTGGACTCTACCGCTTCGGACGTCACCATGGCTGCGACAGTGTTGCCCACGAGGAGCTCGCTGACCAGGTCGAAGGCAAGAGCACAGGATGGAGGTGGTGAATCTCAAGGTCAAAGGGCTGGTGGGCGAGCAACTTTGTTGCTGAACATGCGAATTCGTCTACAAGGACGACCTGCACACTGTGTGTCCTCGGCTACTGTTTTTACTTTCTTCTTTTTTTTGGTTGTTCGTGGTAGGTTTCCCTCTGGTATTTCCAGTCATGGATGCTGAAAGTATATACCTACATGCCAGTTTGTGTGCTCCTTTTTTGTGCGCATAATTCATGCTTTTGATTTTGGTACATTATGTTCCAAATAATTGCTAGCTCATGGCAGTGGCTGCAGTTTTTCCCAATGCTTTGCATCGTGTTGGCAAGTGCCATGTCCTGAAGAAAGCTAAGGAATATCTTAGGAACATTTAGAGCAGCCAAGAAACATTTGAAGATTTTTAAAAGGTGTAGAGGCTCCCAGTAGATGAGTTTGATGCTGCGTAGAAAGAACTAAGAGCATCTCCAGTCACATTCTCCAAAGTATTTGGGCACATTGGATATTTTTCGGCCCCAGTAGAGTGCCCTAAACACCCCTTCCGCCCGGCGCGGTCCAATATGTTGTGTGGCACCTCAAACCAGTTCCCGCCCCACGGGAGACGCTCCGGACGCACCAGATTCCAAATGAAATTTTGTTGAAAAGATATTGATTAGGCGCAATTTTTTCGTGTTGATTTTTTAAAGAAATTCTAAATGGTTTAAGTTTAATTTCAAAAATAACAACAACAGGAGAGCTTTTTGAAATTGTCTCATCCAGATTGATTAGGTGTGACAGTATGATGAGTTGGAGTATTAATAGAATTATATTAGTGCTAATTATCATTGACCCATTGAAATTTAACCAATTTCCCACCACATCACGCCCTCCTACCACTTACCTTCGCCAGCTGCACATTTCTCTCCCCCATCAAAACATTTCACACCCTTCCGCCGCCGCTGCTCTCTCCCCCCGTCGCCGCTACTCTTTCCCAGCCATGGCATCAACACGCGCCAAAAAGGTGGCCCAGCAATCGGCTATCAAGCCACCGATCAAGGAGACAGTAACGAAGGGGCCGAAGGCACCCTTCGCCATGGAAGGCACCAGCAGCAAAGACAAAGCTGAACAGCTAGACCATTAAAAGGTGGCAGAAAGACTATCTGCATCGCAAATTGTAGACGGCGGAGCGAAAGGTGGTGGAGCAGGAGAAGAAGACGGCGGCTTCACTTGCCCAGCAAAAGACCCTGCTAGCCGCTCCGTTGACACCCAGTTTCTTCAACAAGGATCTATGGCAACTCCCGGGTGCCTAACAACATAATTATTGCCACGGTATGAGAATGCGCTAGCGCATTGCGCCTTCAACCCAAAGGCCATGTTCTTGATTTGGGATATCCGTGTGACATATAATTTGGGCATTTGTTCAGTGAAGTCATAAATTACATTTGGTTTCGTCCAAATAACTAAAATAACGAAGTTTGGATAGTCTCTTTCTGGATTGAAATAGGTGGATATTTCGGTCCTAAGTACAACCAATTCTTCCTATTTTATTATTTCCATTTTCAACACTTTGCAGTTATAAGCCATAAATTAGTATCATGTTGAATTGCTTACGAGCATTAAATTAACTGTTTTCATGTACATGGAAGTTATTCAAGATTTTTCCTTCGAAGTGTCAACTTCTGTACGATTTTCTTGTCAAGGCTAACTCTGTTAAGATGTATTACTCTGTTGAACAACGCATTGCAGTGGACCAATGGTAAATCTGATTAACCAGATAAATTAACTGGCGCGGCCGATTAAGGCGAGCTGGTGACTATTTTTAATTCTCAATAGATAATACCAACGCAAAGCCGAAAGGATTTCATGCAAATTGAAATGTTTATTCGTGCAATGTCATTAAAGCATATTAGCTGCACACTGTTTCCATTACATTTGAAAACAAGATTAACACAGTTCAGAAAGTAATGGACATGTAGTTCTTGAGGAAAAATAATTATTCACACAAATGCATTTCTCGATCAAGTAAAGGTGACATATTGTTCAAGAAATTTATAACGGGGAAAAATCTGAGTAGCACGGAGAACTGCAATTGTTCCTTGTTGTAACAACAGACTTTGATAAAAGATCAGACAAGCAAGATAATCAGTATCAAAGATTTAGCATCAGACAATAGATAGTACACGAAAGTACAGTGAGCTTCTCCGAAATGAAGATGTAGCAGATTGTTCGAGGCCGTCACAGCATTGAAAATTCTGAGCGGCACGGAGAACTGCAGTTGATATCACCAACCTTCAATGCAAAGATTCGCCACTTAAACAGGCCCCTTTGCTCTGCAAATTGGCTAAATTCTTCATTTTTTATGACAAACAGCCTTAGAATAAGCGTCATACAGGCAAAATAATCGTTATCAAAGATTTAGAATCAGACAATAGATGGTACAAGAAAATCCAGTAAGCAACTACGTGATGGAGATGTAGCAGATTGTTCGAGGCCGTCACAGCAGAGAAAATCTGAGCGGCACGGAGAACTGCATTTGTTATGGCCAACCTTCAATGCAAAGATTCGCCACTTTTTCAGGCCCCTTTGCTCTGCAAATTGGCTAAATTTGTTCTACTTTTTCATTCAGCGTCACAGGCTAAATTGTTTCTGAAGAAACAAAACGTATTAACTATCAAACTGGAGATAAATGTTGGTCAAATCCAGGCCCGCGAGATCAAGGCCCGAAGGCATCAAGGCGAGCAGACATATGCAGACCACCGGTACCGGTGCTCTCCGTGCACAGTACCATGCTTCCTTCCTACCTCGGTCCAGAGCATCGGCTTGTTGTGCACGGCAAAAATTCACAAATAATTAAGGCAAACGAAAATCAAGAAAATCTTCAGAGCAAAAGTTTCATGGTTGATCAGATAATTGTAGTCTGTATTTTGGTCAACACAACAGTAAGTTTCTGAAAAGGTTTATCCTCACATCAACCTGCGCTGGACAAGGTAGAAGGGAAAAGCAAAGACCAAGAAAGAAAACTGTAGTAAACTTCAGTGGCGGGCTCAGAAGGATCCATTGGTTTCTATCAATCAGGAGGAAGAAAACGAAGTTCCTTCCCTCAGAAAATCCCTTTACCATAGCATCACAGCAGCCACAAACTTCTAGGGAAAGAACGACAGGAGAAAAGCAAACGACGAGCAGAAATCAAGCATACCCTAACGGAGAAGGATAAAATTTGTAGATCTTGGTTACGAAAATAAGAGACAGATCGGGTTCACAGGCTGAGTTGCGGCGGCGGCGCCAGGGAAAGAGAATGCTGAAACCAGGAGGGAACCTTTGAGGTTATATAGCTGAGACTGATGGGCTAGGGTTTCGGAAGGATTGGCTTGTGCGGGCGTAATTGGGCTACTCCTCGCTGTTTTCTCAGGGCCTATTCTAGCCCGGTGCTAGAAAATAGAAGTAGCCCATTATGAATGGTACAGCATTAATTAACCCTCCTAATAAGCTCAAAAAAAAAAAATTGACCCTCCTAAATCTATAATCTTCTATCTCTAAATAGGAATCCCCCACTACCTTATTTCTCTTAACATGCAGGCTACCCACATCAGCATATCTCTAATTGGTCCACGTCTTATAGCTGATGCCATGTCATCTTCTGACGCCATTAAAAAAAATTGGGCGTGCCGTTCAGTCCGTGTCTGTTCGTTTCATATTCCCCACATGGAGGAGTTATCACCAAACGCAGCCACGCTCTTCTCTAACTCTAAAATTACTTTACCAATTATTAATTTCCATCCCCCTATTCATCTTCTACACCACCAGATCCCGTTTCTCTGGTGCGGAAGAAACTGATGATGTTCCCATCTCCTTCATCTTCCACGTCTAAGAGCTGCAGCACTAATTAATGGAGGGTGGCTCTCCAATATAAATTCTGCACTTGCTCCGTTTCCATCCTCTCCACACCTCCTGCTCGCCTCTTGCTCGAGAGCTGCTCCGTATCCGTCCTCCTCTATTCGAGATTTTACAGATTCAGCAGATTTCTGTCTTTGGGAAACCACCGCTTTGAATAGACAAAATTGAAGTTCTGTCATCTCTCCCCACGCCTGATGGGTGTTTGGTCCTCTGTTTGGTTCAGCTAAGTATCAAGGGAAATGGGATAGCACCCTGCAAGGCTCCAAAACGGTACCAGCTTACAGATGTGCGTTTCACACTTTTCTTTCTTCTGTATGTTGTGCGATCCAATATTTAGTTTCTCCTTTCTTTCTGTGTTGTGACTCATTCATGTCATATGATTACTGATCGTCCTTCTGCACTGTAGGTATTCGACAGATGGCGCTTACAAATCTAATCGAAATTGTTTTTTATATCAGGCAATTTAATCTTTCACATGTCATAATTTTTCTTGAATTGAAGATTTATCAGTGTTCCCTCACATTAGCTCCTTTGTTGTCCCCTTACAGGAATCCTCAGTTCTGCCATAGTTTGGCTGCTTAACCCTTTCCAAGTTCTTATTGACTATCTTACGTGTAACGATGTCAAGTTTCTTATTAAGAAACATACAGGATGTGTCCCGGTCTGCATTTCAGAAACCATTTGCAGAAACAATATCGATGTTGGCACATGATGATTTCTCTACTACCATAAGCGTGTAAAATTGTATATCCCCACGTTAGTGATCTGAATCTGTGTGATTCTGTTTTATTCCGGGACAGGAGAAATTTACTGTTACATGCAAACTGGTTGCATGTAATTCATCTACTTTTGTATCAAATAAAATTTCAAGTATTGGGTGATGTGTATTGTATTAATGGAAGGTAAACTACATTGTGTTGTTCTTGCCTTTGTAGAAGAGATTGTTGGATATACCAATTGCATGGAGCTTGATACCTTATAAGAACTAAATCATACCAGCAATTTATGTGTATTACTTTACAATAGCAATGATGCTTTATTCTCGCTGGCTGACTACTGTCATCGCTTATTTGTAAGTTTAAACAGTATACCCAACACTCTTTCTATTTAGTATAGTAGTCTATTACAAATAGATTGTGTTTGACACATTTGTTGCCGACTTTTCAATGACTATGCTTTAACCAAATAGTTTATTCAAAATAATTTATATTATTTGGCTTCATTTCCGCAGCAACGCGCGGGGTGTTATCTAGTATCTATAAAGTTGATCCCCACTTTCTGCATTTAATGTTTGCAAGCTGTTTTCACGGTAAGCCACGTCACCTCAATTTGCCTGAGCTGTTTGATCAATTATAGACGCACTGGATTTTTTGCATGGTCACGTTTTAACTATCTAGCGGTGCAGTCTATTTTCATTATCATGGGGCATGAAACCAAACGACGACGCAACCGCTTTATCTCCCCAGTCCCCACTATCGCCGCATTGACAACCCACTTCTTTTCATTTTTCTGGAAACGTAGAAGCTGTAAGGCTGCCATGGAATTACATAAACTCCCCTCCCTGCAACTTTTCATCTGCACTACCGCTACTGTGCTAGCACCTCTGCAGGCGCCTTGCTCTCAAGCAACGATGACATTGAAGTGTGCACGATCCACCAATACTACAGGTCGCCGCCGCCACTCTTCGCCGCCCAACGCCTGGTCGCACGGTCGCTACGGGCTCCCCGCTTGTCGCTGCCATGCTCTTCTCTGCCTTCGGCGTGGGCTGCCGTTCGGTTCTCGCCATCGTGCTCTTCGCCGGATGCGTTCGTGCCGTCTGACAAGTTGCGCGCAGAGGGCAGGCGATGGTTGAGCAACAAAGTGAGGCGCTGGTCAGGCTGCTGTTTGGCTTCCTTTTATATTCTTCCAAGCTTCTTTTGATTAAGATTAAGTTGATTCAGGGTCACAGCTCTTAACAGCAGCGAATTGTACAGCGAGGTGTCAGTGTCACATGTCAGCAAGGTTCCTTCATAGTGGGATTACCTGCACGCTGCGCGTTGCCGACGCGCATCCTCCCGCATCTCTTCCCAGTCCATTGTTGCCGTAGCTGCAGCTCGGAGGACATGCACTCTGCCTCAGAGTGAATAGAGTAACGCTACACATACGGAGAAGTTTTACAAAATAATCTTACAGACTCAAACGTGGCACATCACGTTGGGCTGAAACAGAAACTGCTCCCGATTATTAAGCAAGTTCAGCCACTCAATTGAGTCCACGTTTGTCCGTAAACTTTCCGTAGCCACAGTAGTCCGTAGGTCTAGATTTATTGGAGTGAATATGTGCTAAAAATGAATCTCCATCGTACTACCTTGAAGTTTCAGTACGTACTGATAAAATACCACGAAGCCACTCTTCGGCATGTGCCACATCGTTGTTTTTAAATCATCCACGCCCACGTTGGCCAGCTTAATTACCATATATTCAATTTGCTATGGTACAATATGAAGATGTTCGTTGTGTTACACCACCAAGAGCTATAATTTCTATCGTATAGTGTTGGTGGTTGCATTGCTTAATCGGCTCTTTGCATGTAGGGTTGAGGTACCATGATCACTGATCAGTTCTTATAAAAATGTACTCTCTCGGTTCGGAAATAAGTGACTCAGATTTGTATAGATTTACGTACTCAGATTTTTCTCATCCATATTTCTTGATTAAATTGGACCTTACTCTAAATATTTTCCAGGAAATGAATAACTCCAACACACATTTTGCATCTCTTAATATATTGCACTAATGTCCTGCATCAATGTTATACAAATGAGCATTATATTCATATTCTATTCATGCTTTGGCGTTTATGAAAATCATCTCCAATGCTCGCGGCAACGTGCGAGGAATCAACTAGTTATCTAACTGTTGCAATCGCTGCCTTAATTCCCAGCGTTTTGACGGTGCGCGTGAGCGGTGGGTCATCGCAGGTGTAGGTGGCGGCCGTTCCGTAATTGGCCGGTGTGTTCTCAGGCCACTTGCCGCGAGTGTGGGTGGCTGGTTGTGGGCCTACTAGATTTAGATGTGCGCCTTGGCGCACGACCCCGTGAAATTTGCGTTGATTTACATTTTATAAAACAACGATAGAAATAAGTTCAAAAAATCGTTATACATTTTGTACTGGTTTATTTTCAAGCGCACCAAAAGAACAAAGTTTAAATGATCTGTAGACAGACCCTGAGAGGTAATTTTAGATATTTGTTAACTCACGCAAGCTTACTAACTAACAAAAAATATGACATAGCCACGCGGATCAGAAAATATCATGTAAATTTTACGATAGAACCAAAGGCATGCAAACAAAAGTTAGTTTGCATACAGATGCAAAGGAAACATGAAAATATGAGTAGCTACTCGTGAGCCAGTTTGAAACATAACATATAGCGATAAATAGTGCACACAGTAGGGGTAGAAGTCTTTTTTTAGTTTTGTGGGTGGGGTAGAAGTTATATGCAAAGAAATACGGCACCAAAGGTAACCAACACAATATAGATGCAGCTCATCACAAGTGCACTCCTTGGCGCACGATCTCATGATCGATCCCATGACTTCACATCAGTTTTTATTTTATAAAACACTAAAAAATGCAGGACACCAATAATTTTCTTATATCTAGGTCTTATATTAGGATAAAAGAGTATATTAAAGTTAGCATTAATGTATCATAAAACGGTGGCAAGCTATTTTTGGCTAGGTCATAATCTCCTTTATCCATGAAGAATTCTATAGCATAAACTGAGCCTGCTTTTAACACATCCTTGAAATGGTTAGATAGTTGCATTCACCATAACTAAAGAATGTGCAGTTTGGTCCACCGATGTAGTTGCCATCTTTGACAAGTAATCACCCCGCAGCAGATGTAGCACCTTCAACAGAAACCTAGAGCGCTGAAAGGTGCCCTTTTTCTCCTGGGGAAAGAAGATAAATGTTTGTATGCTGTTCGACGATGAATGCACAGAAGGCTAATGCAGCGCTGGTATGTATATGGAGGCTGAATATTAGCTGACTGATATACAGATTCCTTGATGTGCTCAGCAACAAAGATGCACTTGGCCTTCCTGGTCCCGCTCAACACAAATATCCACTTGCACATGAACTCGCCATCCTCGATAACCACCCCGCAGACCTCTATTTCTGCAAGCACAAAACAAATCCAGTTTTGTTCATTAGTCCTCCTAAACTCTCATGGACTTGCACAGTACTCCGGCAACCTAAGTTGTTTGCAAACACTTACCAAACCATAAAATTTGTTTTCCAAAAATGCAGGCAGCATAAAAGAATAGACACACATCCAATCTTTGTTTCACAATAACAAACAGTAAAGAGATAACTGAAAAGAAAAGAACAATGGTTGACTTTGAGAGAAAACGACCATTGTCAGGCAAAATATGTGTTGGACAAAATCACAAAACAAAATATAGTGAGATACTTGCAACCAAACCAAATAAAAATCATGTCGAATTAAGTAAAGCCAAGGACTTCACTGGAAAGGTACTAACTGAGTGCGGAGGAATCAAAGATTGCAGATAATGCCAAGGAGGGTAGTATGTCAGGGTTACTTCAAAGCATCCTCCGCCAGCGTGCTTGTTGTCGTACCTGGGACATGGAAGACCCAGCTTCTTTAGCATGGCTTCCAGAAGCTCATCTGTTGGAATCTTTACAGTCTCCATGGAAGTTGTTATAGACATACAAATATTATTTGATCATGAAGTAGAACGGCGAAAGAAGGTAGAGCAACATGAAGTTAGGAGTATGTATATGAATAAGTACTCTAAGAACTACAGAACACATGTTAAGAAGTTTATGATTGAAATGGATTGAAGTAAAAGATAAAAGAAGATGAGTTAAGTATTGTCCAGCAGCATGCTGACTTGTATACCATATGCTTTTATCAGCTATATAGTTTTGTAGGACGCAGACTTCGGATATATTAAATCGGTACAAATCGGTACAAATCAGTGCTATGATGTTACTATGATGCAATTGAATATTTACCTGCAGCTTACTTTTGTTTCTAGTTTCTGGAAATGCTTAGATAAGTGTTCAAGAGTGTGAGTTGAAATTGGTTGCTACATTGCTGGACTATATTTAGCGGTGCGCCAGGAATGTTTCGAGGATGATAAGCAAGCAAGCGATGAACAGAATCTGACCTGCGAAGGTTTCCGCGAAGCTCGATGAAGGCCTCCGCGTCTTGCGCGGAAGAATTGGCCTGATGAAGCAGCACCTGAAACAGCAGATGACAGTAAAATTAAGAGAAGGCGCTAAAAAGTAATAATATGATGAATATATAGGCATATTGATCTTCATAAATCACAAATAACAGAGTCCAAGTTACACGGCAGAACTAACAAAAGGAGCAAAGTTTAGCGAGATTTTAAAGGATTAACGGATACTTCAAGTGTAAATACAGAGTTCAGATTCAGATTGGAGTTTCACACTTGTTTGAACAACAACAAAGTACAAAGATGAGTAATATGACATAAGCAATTAATAATGAAAGCTAAAGTAAACTTGTGTGCAGGAAACCATTATGTAAATTTCTATTTCGAATTTTGAAATGCATCTTTCGAATTGCTTATTCCGATTGTACTGAATTATAAATCATGTAGCGTACAATCCTTATTACTCGCTATTCTGCCACGAAGAAAATATGCATTTCAACCTCTCCATATAGTAATATGTACACACTGTGTTACGATCTCTAGCGCATTATATAGCTTCTGATATTTTATTGGGTCAGAATTCAGGAGAATTCAGGAGGCGGCAGAAGGTACATGTCGCCTACTCAGTCCGTCTTCGCCATGGCCTTGATGGTGTCGTCAGCAAGCAAGTTACAGCGGAGATTCACCTCTATGAAAAACAACGTTCAACAAAGCTTCTAAGCATTCAATAGCTACACTTCTAGCTAGGGCGAGCAGAACTTGGTAGCAAAACTGGAATATTGAACAATTTAAGAGCTAGCAGCTCACGTACGTGTTCTTGATTGCTATTATTTCGTTCAATGAGCTTTTGAAGCAAAATCCAGCAACGTGACAATTTTCCATGCGAGGTATGTAGTGTAATAATTGACCAGCGATGGTGCAGTGGAATAGTCTTTTCAAGCTAAAAAATCCTCTTTTCTGGATACTGTACCCTTTTTAAATCAACCTGCAAAAGAAACATCAGTAACTTTCCATAGTTTAGTATCTTAAAATTGGTAGCAAAAACAAATTACGGTGGAAGAATTAAATACGCCTTGATAAGACTTTGATCAGGTCATCAGGATCACCTATGAGGCAGCCCTGATGATACCATTACTCGCGCCTGGTTGCTCTGCTTCCTTCCTGATCTGCATCTTCTGGCAGCACTGCTCAAAATAGCCTCTGAAAATTTCAACAAATTCAAATGTTGATGGGCCCCATATGGAAACCAATGACATAAAACCAAAATTTGAAAGAGAAGAGAACAAAGAACTCAAGACGAAAAGAGAAAAAATCAGAAATAGAAAGAGGAGAAGAAAGGAATCATGAAAGAGAGAAATAGAATAAATGTAAAGAACATCACCTGAGCCAAAACGCTCTGTGCTGATGGGTGGCGTCCTCTGGCGGCAAGGGTGGAAGAAGCAAAGAGGACCAGTCAACCAGATAGTTGTGCTTCTGGCAGATGAGGACTTCGGGAACTGCAAGATCGAGTAGCATGTATTATAATAAAATGAAGTGACATTGGTATAGCTTGTAAAATAGAAGGAACCAAAAATCCATGTTTAACTTTATAAAGCATCATGAAAAATGAACGGACTGGACAGAAAATAAAATAGCAATCTAAGTTCAGTTGTTTTGGTGTGCATCCTAAACCTGGAAGAGGTGAGCTGTTTTGGTGATCAATTCACCTTATGCTATGTCATTATCAGTTGCCCTTAGTCACAATGATTGTTAGTTAAAAAGGGCTATGAAGGTACCGTACCGCCACAGGGGGAAAGCACTAAACTTTTTTAATGAAATTGCCAGAATAAAAATGGTACTAACCTAAGCAAATAAACACATAATGAAGAAAGCAGAGAACACGGAGACCATATGAACTCCATGACAGGAACATACACCTAAACAACATGACTTAGAAGAAACTATTAGTGCTAGATAATAACATTAGAGGTTACCTGAACATACAGACCAACAAGAAGTGTTGTAGTAAGATCAGCAACAGCTCCAATGCTCAACACAGTAACAAATCTCAACCTCTTAGCAGCAAAAGCCTCAGCCAAGGGAGCATCTTCACCAAGCAATGTATATGGTACCATTCCAGAAATCACCAGGCACACAAAAATGTATATAGTATGACACATACCAGAAGGCTACCTCTAGAAAATTTCGTTTCATTATCAGTAACGAATTTTTTTGCATGAGTCAAAAGAATACTTAGAACGGGTTATGATAACCAAAAGGAAGATCATTAAAGTGTAAGAAGAAAATGAAACATTAAGATAAAAAAGAATAATATTTAATGAGAATTGCTGAACACTTCAAAATTCTAAGAATCAAATGGATTATGGTGACAAAGGAGAAAACATCTACTGAAAATTTTGAGAAAATTTTCGAAATTCATCGAAGAAAATGAATTATGGTGACAAAAAATACCTAAAGGTGATAGTATGGGGAAATATTGAATTTAACAGTGGTCTTTTAGCTTTCTTGGCAAAATTAGCAACTGCATCAAATCCAACATAGGCAAAGAAGAGTACTGTGGATCCAGAGAACTATATGCATCACTACAGCAAGTCCAACACACACAAAATACAAGGAAATAGTCATCTGAGCACATCAAGACTGCATCATACTGAAATAGTTTGGGGAAAGTACCAATCAATGGGAATAATGCCTCAAATCACAAGAAATCCAAGAAACGACAATCAATCTTCATTGGCTAGTCTCCAATGAAAATCTGCAAATCCACCACTCTAATCTATGACAGGCTTGAAGACTACTGATGCAAGGAGGAGTAGGCCACAAGATTGAGTCGGTTACCTGTGCATACGACATGGTGACATGGAGTGATAATGCCACGCTGAAGGGGTCATGAGGGCGCGTATTTCCAACAGAGTAATCTGCAGTTCTAAATGGGATTAATCAAAATTCGATGACCTCCCTTGCAGGTACAACATTGAACATGTATAATTGATCTTCTTCACATAGTAGTAGTAGAAGTGATTACCTACAATTGTAACCTCTTGCAGCTGCTGCGCATTACCAATCTATACAAAACTAAAAAGCACCAAATTACACAATAAGAAACTGGGCACTGATAAGAGCATGAGCGTCATAAGTATCACTACAGTTTTTAAGGTTTTAAACTGTGGGCTTAACACGTCATTTGGATATGGAATTTTCTAAAGATTAGTTAAATCAAAGTTGAAGACAATACAAAATATAAGTTTCATTAGAATTGATAGTGATGAAAAGGCAAAGGGTATACCATGCAGCAACATTCTGATGTAAAAGATCTTGAATTTTTTATGCTTCCTTAATTTCTGAATTTCTTCAAGCTTGGTACAGAAGCTGCATGTAGCATTTGCATCCCGGTTCTCTCATACCTGCACGATCAGCAAATGATAAATCTAAAATGTGTAGCTTAGAGTTTTTGATCCAGAACTTTGACAATATGAAATATCATTTTGTTTTCACCCAAAAGGAATCTACCAACGAAGCAATAAAATGTATGAAGTTCTCTCTAATGTACAGACAAGAAAAATAGGCAAAATGGAGTATTTACCATGCATTGATGTAGCATGCTACATATTAGGCCTTGAAGTGCTGCCACACAGAGAACATATCCATAAAATGGACCTCATAGCTCTGATGAGAAGAAATCCAACACAAGATAGCCGTTGATTGTATTTAGTACTGCATCTATTGTCCATGTTACAGCCTGCACAGAAATATGACGAAATTAGCGCAACGTCTGCAACAACAATACCCACTTGATGAGAAGGTTCACCGCAAGATATGACTATACCATACGCGAGCAAAATTATGGAACCGAATAAGAAACTAAACTTGTTTACCTTTCTATAGGCACAATATAGGTGTATAGAAGTGCTAACCAAAACATAAATTTGTTGACCAAACAACTCAGTTTTGATTGTGTATCTCAATTCAACCAAGAATCAGAAGACAATGAAACAAAATATAACAGGAATCTTCTTGGAATTTTGTCAAACACCTTGAATGCATATGTGCATATAATCTGCTCAAACATATATGATTCAGAGAGAGAGAGAGAGAGAGAGAGAGAGAGGAGGAGCAGGAGGAGGATGAAGAGCAGACCCTAGACACCTGCAGACGTGACATCTCCTGCCACTGTAGGCCGCCATGGTAGCCTAATAGGAGAGCTTGGAGGCAACGACCAAGGGTCACCGAGGATAGCGGAGGAGGGCTCGGTGGCAGAGCTTCGACCGCTGATCCCTCGCGTGCTACTCCAGGGCCGGCCAGCCGCCGCTGTTCCGCGGCCAGCGAGCGCAGGCGCCGCCGCTCTTCCGCCTCCGCGTCTCCGGCGGGCTTCTTGGCCATCCCGCTGCGCCTGCTATAGGGGAGGTGGAGGGGACGCGAGAGTTGATTGGGGGTGGAGGGAGGAGACGAGTCCGCCGCCGCCCTTCCGTGGCCAGCGAGCGCAGGCGCAGGCGCCGACAAGGGAAGGGAGCGCGGGTGTCTCGGAGGATGCTAGGTTTTCACTGTGGGCTGCTCATTTTATATGGGCCTGGTGAAAAAAGATCAACGGACGAAATCTGCTGGAAGGCTCCATCGGATGGCTCAGAATCCAAACGAACGTGGTGGCTCCGTGGGGGGCATCATATATACCCCTGGATGCTGATCGATGTGGACGGTGGAAGCGTAAGTTTGACCCCAGACCACTCCCTCGGTTTCTCTCTCTCTTCCGCTTCATCTCCCACGCATCTTCTCCCAAATCTCTGGCCACGGCCTATGGATCTCCGGCCGACGCCCCGCTCAGCATGCGTAGCCGCGCCCCCTTTTTCTGCCTCCATCGGCTTCAAATCGACCACCACATAACAAGGCACAGGGGTTTGGGGAAGTCATGCTCCAGGTGGGGGTCATGGTGCCAAGGAGGCAGTATGCATGAGAACGAATCGGCGGCTGCAGCTTGGTCTCTTCGGGGACGAAGCCGTGGAGGAAGGGGATTCCACCGTCTTGGAGGAGAGGAAGAGACCCTGCGCCGCTAGAGCTGAGAGGGAGCAGGCAGGCCGGCCAGCCAGCAGGGCAGAGAATCACCGGTGCCGGAAGGGACGATGACCACGCCGTTGGGGAGGATGCCCATCGCAGCGGAAGAGAGGAACACATCGCCGCCACCATACCGATGACATCAGGCACACCTTGATTCCACACACCCGCCAAGGTATACAGGCAGATCTGTGCTGATACAATACGTGTGATCAAGGTTCTTGGTGATCAGCGATTATCCAAGAATTGGTATTTTAACATCCCCTCACGCTGGCATTTGCTACCTTGCCGATTATTTATGGGTTCCGAATTAATTGTTCTTCATATGCCTTATTTAGTTCAAGTAATTTCTTCTAGATTTTAGCCAGACGTGTTTCTCGCAAATGCAAGTAATTATTGAGGTCAAATTTATTATAATATGTCACGTAAATAGTACATAGATTTGTTATTTGATTCCTGATTTAATCATCTCAGAGACGGAGAAAACCATATTGTAGTGTAGGTGAGAATATGCATTTGTCGGCAAGGTTTATGAAACTTTCTTTTCTTTTAGTTTTGTCTGTTGTATTCATTTTTAACAATTTCTACCAAGTTATTGTTTCTGGTTCAAATGAGCTGCATCTTGCTAATTAAGCGTATATGTACATACCATGTATCTAAAGGATGAAGAGATGAGATTCAAATAATGGAGTCGATTAAGGGCAGGGGCGAGCTAGAGTGCGGCCGCTACGGTGCTGCAGTTCCTCGCCGACCAGTTCCCCGCAAACGACGACACCACGCTCGGCACGGATGATGTGGGGAGGCCAACCTTCAGATTGTCGGTGCCGCTCCTCGACTCTCCAGCTAGCAGACCTGACTCCCCTTCCGCTTCTCCTCATGCACTACCCTGCTGTTGGTGTTTGTGTCGTGGTCCCAGTCGCAGTCACGTCTTCACCCAAAATCTTGTGCGGCTACCGTAAGTTCTCTTTGCATTTCAATGAAAAGTCATGCCTGATTATGGTAACATCATCTCTATTATGGGAAATTGCTTATATATATTTTCCTCTCCACTTGGGCCTTTCGATTTCTGACTATAGTAGCTTCACGAGATCATTTTGTGTTCATTGATCTTACAATTTTTTATGGGAAAATGATGTGAATATACAGTTGACCATACTGTTCTAAATCAAATATCTGGTTTGATTTGTTTATAACTCTACATCCATTTACAAAGCCAATTGATATATACTGAAAATGATTTCGCGTTTTTCAAAGGTCTACTGAATATACTAAAATCATATCTGGTTTCCTTTGTTTTATAACTCTCCATCCATTTACAAAGCCAATCATAGTTGGAATGTAATTTTCACATAAAGTTAGAGGGCTTCAAAATGTGTAAGTTGGTTTGTTCTGGCTATATCATATCTGCTGAAGTGATAAGCTATCTGTCAGGAATAACTTCTTTGTTATGTTAGGAGTTCAAAATAGAATATTTATTTTGTGTATTAAATAGAGCAGATGTGGCATTTCTATGCTTCTCTAGGCAGATTGACTTAGGCATCGAAAATCTTGCCTCTATTTAAAGCAGTGTTGTTTGTTTTGCAGTCATCCTTTTTCCACTTTTGCTTAGTACTTGTATTAAGTAATGAAAGATAATGAAATTATTTGAATATGTTTTACTTATTTTTATCTTACATGGAAAGGATAGAATTATATTGTTTTGAAGACATGTCGCAAGAAAATCATATACCTTGTGATCCGTTGGGGAAAAGAAAAGAGATCCTCTCACAGTAGCAAAGTTTTATCCATTTCCTTTGATTTCAGAAAATCATCAACATTGTTATCTGTGAGGGGAGGCCATTTAACAGCTTCATATTACAAAAATTCAGTAGAATTAACCCCTAGATATATAGGATAATAAGATAATTTACAGAATTGCGGTTATATTGTTGTGATGATTGCATTCATTTAGGTGTCAATCATCAAATGATCAAATTTGCGGAAATATGAGAACACTTAGTGTTTATCCCCACACGATATATTAGTTTTTTTTACTTGAGCTTGGTGTTTAACTTTTAACTTTTTAAGCAATTAAATGTTAAATGTCTCAAGCCCAAAAAATTAGCGTTTATCCCCACACAATGCATTAGTTTTTTTTTGAAATAAGAGGTCGTATCCATCACTTTAATGCAGAGGCTGTTGCTGTTCCCCTTTTCTAACAAAAATGTAACCATTCTTCCATCAATGCAAAATAAAATACTCGCATGATGTTCTTTTTTGTCAATGTCATACAATTGTTCCTCTTTTGTTGTTTTTAGGACAGGGAGACCCATTGGACTGCATATATCACCTATGCCCAATTTCTTGAATTTGCTTTCTATAGATTTATTTTCTTAGTTGTTTTAGGTTCACTTCTAAAGTGCTTGGTCTTGGGAGGGAGGGGGTCCCACTTCGACTGTATTTCTGGAGCTCTAAAAAAAAGTTATAAACTCTTTGTTTCTCTTACTCCTGTCGATTTCCGCTTGTGTTCTGTTATTTAGTGGTTTCTGCGTTCTCCTTCCTTCTCTAAGGCGTGTTCTTTTTCCACTTTTCCAGTCTTGCTTTTTTGTTATATTTTGTCCTGCTGGTTGATGTCTTATATGCAGTAAAAATATTCATGTCATTTGGGTTCCATGATTCCCATATAATGTTCACTCCTTTGCACATTGAACCAATATTTATATGTATGCAGTATTTTCTTATTGTTTGAAGTATGTGAATTACTATCTACATGTCAGCCTGCATTTTGCCCTACAGAAACACTCATGAATCTGTACATTATTAGCAGATGCCCAACCAATCATTGTAGAGTCACTATGTTCTCTCTTCTTTCTCATTAGCCTTAGCACTCGGCGATGGCGTGACTACACTTGCATGCGTAATGGTACCATATCCTGGTATATCTTATGTTGTTTCCCTTAAATGGACACTGTTGCTATTAGATATGGCTTTAGAGAATTTCTAATGCCATCATTAGTGAAGTTCTTTGCCCTGTCCTTTGTCTCAAGAGGTTACGTTAGCCTAAAAAAACGTGTCAATTAATGATCTATGTTGTCAGTGCATTACAACTTCTCCATCTCTGGAACCAAATATCTCCAAGTGAGATATCAATTAACCTGATAAGTACGTCTTTTTTTAACTGGATTTGATTTAACTATTAGAATGCAGTATGTCTTCCGATCAAAGTGTTGGCCTCCACCTGAAGAGTGATCGATCAGGGCTCTCAGGTTTTTTTTTTTTTTTTGCATATGCTTCCTTTGTTGATATGTCGTTCTTGCATGCAGAAGAAGACCAGATGGTGGTGCATATTTGGAGTTGTATGATGCTTAGAGAAGCACTGTTGAGAGATGTTGGCACCGACGCAAGGTACTGCACCTACCGGAAGTCTGGTGGATTTGTGTCGGCAGTGGATAGCTGTGCTCCTAGGAGGGATGCGCCAACAAGCGGTCCAGCTCCGATCAGTTGTTCTGACTGCCTTGGCAAGAAGCAGCAGGCGGTTGAGAAGGCTTTGTTTGCTGGAGCAGGGGTTGGTCTCCATCGACGATTTGATCTCCATTTGTGGCACGTGCGAGGAGCCCTCCTCTGTGGCATATGCTAACCTAGGTCTTAGCGAGTGGTACCGCTGATCTTGCAAGATGATTGACGGGTGCATGTTCTTTTGGAGCGCATGTTGGATAGGGTAAATAGGGGCACCACCAGGTTGATGGCAGTGCTGGGGAAGGTAGAGCGTGCGGGTGTGCTAGATGTGCTCCGGTGAGCTTTTTGTATTGTGCCGTGGTCGTCCTGATTGGGCATCTGTTGTAGGCACGTTCAGTAGCTGGTGTTTTGCTGAAAAAGATGCTGGTGTTTTGGTGTATGACAAATATAGCGCGAGCTCCAGGTGGGGTGGATTGTGCTGGCGTGGGTATGTGTGACTCCATGTATTTTTTGGCTATGGTACTTTTTGAAATAGATACAGGAATTGGAAATCCACTTTTAAACTTAGGAGCATATGCTCATAAGAAAAGCATTTAAAAATTTAAAAAATATGAACTAAAATTTAGCACGTATATGTTGACATCATATGTGTGCACGCCAACTTCATGGAAACTGATATTTTGATGTCTTTTGTAAAAATATTAAAATATGTATCTAAAAAGCTTTTTTAAGCATTAGAGTTTGTCTTTTTTGCACACAACACAAAAATATTATGATGCTGCAAATTGACTTTATGAGCAGGTAGAAGTCCAGATGTCCGCATTAATTTTTTGTTCAGAATATTTTAATATTTCAAATTACGTTTAAAAGTTATTTTAAAATTAGGAGCATGTGCTCCTAGGTGCAAAAACGCCCCGTTGTTTGTATAGTGTGGTCTTGTGTGACACCATGTATGTTCGGCTGTGGATGTGGGCACATTAAGATTAGTCTTGGCTGATTTTATGTATGGATCGGTAAATGATTTCATTATGTGCAATACTCATTTAGATCTGTCAGGTCAGTGTATATTTAGCTGGCAAGTGGTAGATACAACATTTTTGTTGCATAGGTGTCCGCCTCTACACTTAACTAATTCACTAAACCCCATCTACAACACTTAACTGACTCACTAAACATTATTGACATCACTTCACACACCGTGTCTACACCATGAAAAAGGGTAATAAACTGAATGCCGCACAGGTGCACCACATAAGCCAGGGCATGTAACAACGTCTAGCAGATGGCGCGGCGAAGCGCGCGTGTCCATCTAGTTCCTAAATATTTCTGTCTAGAACTAGAACTCGGGAAAGGTACGACCCAATGAGAGACGAGTGAGACGTCTCAGCTGCGACCCCAATATAGGCATATTTGATTTATAGAAATAATATAGAAATTGTGCATAATTTAGATCTTACAAAAAAATCTACATAAGTTATTTGATTCATAGGAACATATCATATAGGAAATAATTTTATTAAAAAAATGTAGTGCAAATTCTATAGGAAAAATATCTTAGGTCACACCTCATGAAAAATTATTTTGCTTCAATAAAACACACTTCATTTTTCCATGATCATCGCATTTTGGATAGTTATTATGTCTGTTTTTGTTCGTATTTGGTGGCCAACGGAGATCAAGGAAGTCCAGGTCCATGTTTGTATGTGGTGGCCAACGGATATTTGTGACAGAATGTAGAGACCACTCAAGTTCATAGCCTTCATACATCAGGAGTTCGACAAGATGCATAGCAGCGAGAAGCAACAGAAGATGATACTACTAGCACACATGTGCTTGCTATATCGAAATAAAGCAACTAAAGATAGATATGCTCTGACCACTTAAGGGCATTGTGTATGTATTTCAAAAAATTACATCTACAAGAATATCCTAGATCTATACTATCTAGTTGCACTAACGGGATTCGGTAGATATCAACTCACCTAGTAAAGTGGAAGAGCTCGATGACAATGATAATCTGGTGATCCCTGTAACTAGGTGATACCTCCTAGCCACGAGAATATCTCATCATTGCTCCAACAATCGAATAGACAATTCCTCGGCGTAGTCCACGTGTCTAGAGATATAATCCGCGGGGGCTTCGTCGTCCAGGGCTAGGAAATCATGGCGAGTGTGGCTTTATGTTTCCCCTTGAGTCCATCGACATGAAGGGTAGATCAAGATCTCTCACCAAATTTTACCTCTCATTGTCGGGGATGGCACTCAACCGAGAACTGGCCCTCCTCGGTTGTCCACCTGCTCCGAAACTTATGTTTACGGTAGAACTTAACTACGCCCAACGAAGGCTCGATTCATTGGCTGCTTTCCTTCGCTTGTCGAGTTGTCGCTTTGTCTTGATCAACTCGCACTTCTGTCGATGGAGCAGGTGTTGGTATGCCATAAGCTCTTCTCGGGTTGCGTCTGGTGCCATAGGGACTGCGCCACTCATAGCTTGTCTTGCCTTGTCCAAAGTTTCTAGCGGGATCCGAACTTGGATCCGATCTCTGGTGCGTTGGTCACCGGTTTCGCGATTTTCACCACGGTCATCTTCGGCTTCACGATCCTCATTGCGGTCACCTTCGGGTGGGATTCTTCACCGCCTACCCCTTCTCATGGCGATGTCCTCAGGGTTCAAAGGGGATTGCCAAGGGAGTCATATTCTTATGACGCTTCAGGTGCACCCGCGATGATCGAAGATACTTGATGGCATGCTAGGTAGAAGTTATTAGTGCAAATATCAGGGTACAAGACAACTTTCATGATCCCAGAGTGTAACACCCCAAAATTTTGAAATAAATAAGAACCATATTTTCATTTATCCAATTTTTAGGGTTAACAAAAACTTGACTATTTCAAATTATTTTCTATTATGTGAAGGAATGAATGTTTGCTTAGGCCATGAATGTTTGTTTGAAATGTTTGAAAATGTTTCTAAACCAAAACCATGCTTGTTGGATCAAAGAGAAACAAAGCAAAATAAAAACTAATAAAAATAGATGCATATATGAGCAAATTGCCACATTTGCAAATATTAGCATATGTCATGTTCTACTTTGTTTAGATGGTTTGAAAACATTAATAACCTCAACATAATACCTCTGAACCCAAAACAATAACATTTGGGTCAAAGAAAAGCCAAACAAATAAAAATCAAAATCAAAATAGCAACACATGTGATAATGGTCACTTCTGAAAATAATATCAGGATGCCTACTTTGAGCCCCTGTGGTTATTCTTTTCTAAACCAAACCTCGTAACCTTCTTGCCCAGATCATAAGTACACATGAAGGTGAGTAACTTGGTGTTGGCTAACCTTGCTGATTCACTCTCAAATTCTTAAATTAAGCATCCAAAGTGGCAACTCTGAAACAGATTTAAGATCACCTCAATTTTGAAATTCATCAAACCACTTCCACTTGGCAAACCAAAACTACTCAGAGATGCTTAGTAATTATACAAACACACACAAAATTTAGTTTCCCCAAATTCAATTAATAATTTTCTTGCGGCCATTTTCACAAACACTTGGTGGGCAAGAATCAAATAAGGTACAAATCACTATTTGTGGTACAAACCTGACCTCACCCCACTCTCCTAGCTCATCCACGGTGTCCCTGCACCCTCTCCGCATCAAGCCATGCCCTTCCTACCCCTGCTCCTTGACCAACTTGGAGATGCCATGATCATGCCACCCACTTGACCACCTCAACCATGCCCCTTGCTCCACACTCCTCTAGTCCCTCTCGCCTTGTCAAATAGCCTTGCCTCACTTCGCTGATCACCACCATGCTTGACTTGACCCAAGTGGACCACTGTAGCGGCTGGAACGCGACGTGCCCGTGCTAGCCCAGGGACGCCATGATGTGCATGGACGCCAACGCGAGCACGCCAGAGCATGGCCTCGCTCCATCGCCTCCGACCTCCCCCTGACCTCAGCTTCTGCCGAACCTTCACCTCACCTCCAGCACGCGCCCAGACATCGCCGTTTGGCCCAGAGCGCCCTATAGCCGTTATCATCGTCGCCGAACGCCGCCAATGTTCCGCAAGGACGCCGCATGACGCCCGTTGATGGAGAGTCCCATTCGCTGCAAGGAAACGTCCCTGACGCTCACCAGACGACGCTGCCCCGTCCACACCGTCGCCCATGCCTCTGCGCTGCTGTAGCACTGTCCACACCGTTGCCATGTTCGTAACCCTCGGCCCTCTTCGGAGCCTATAAAAGGAGCCTCTACCCAAGCATTCTGAGCACACCATCTCACTCCCCTCTCCTCCTTGAGCACTCTAGCACATTCGCCCCTCCACATTGCTTCCCGGTTCACCGGAATTTGGCCGGAGCTCGCCGCGGCAGTAGCTAGAAGGAGGCGACGCTCCCGTCTTCCTCAGCCTCTCCCCCGACCCTCGTTCAGCTCACCGACGTCGTGCAGTTCATTTGCTCGCATCGCCGAGCCTCGCCGGAGCCCCAGGTACCCCCTAGCAACCCTCCTCGCCGCCGGTAGGGTTAGAACTCGACGTCCTCCTATCGTGGATGGAGACGACCGTGCGTTGTCCAATCGCCATCTAATCCAACGGCCCTCCTCGCTCATACCGTTTCGGGTTTTAACAGCCCACCGACAGGTGGAGCCCCCTGTCAGGCAGCCCGCTGCGCACTGGAGCGTAGCTAGGCCGGCCCAGTTAGTTTTCCCGCGTGGCCCTTTTAATTCAAATCGAGATTTTCTAATTTAGTTTGGATCTAGCTATGCATGCATTTTCAAAATAAAGTTTAAAAATATCTACTAAGCCAAATTCGTTGATTCAAATTTCTCTGGAAAGATTAGGAAATTATCTAGCGAAATAAATTGGTTTCAACCTCAGAAAAATTGTAGAACACTTGCAGTAAAAATAGCAAGGCATTAACTTTGCCAAATTCAAACATTTTTATAAAATCAACCCTAATTCATTTTGAGGTGATTCCACCTCTCAAAATTCACATTTCAGATACTCTATCTAAATATGTAAAAATATGACATGGTTGTTTCCTATGATCATGGGCTGGATTCAAATAATGGCTATGTAGTCATTTCTAGCTCATTTAAATTATTTTAAAAATAGTAGTTAAATTTTATGAGATGTAGCCTCTCATTTAAATCAGTTTCCCAAGTAAATCAATGTGAGGTGATGACTTTAGTCTTCATGACCTCATATTTTATTACTTGAGAATATTAAATCATTTTCAAAGTAGTATTTAAATTGTATGAGATGTAGTATCTCAATTAAATCATTTTCCCAAATGAATAAATATGAAGTGGTGACTTTGGTCACCATGAGCCCAATATTCTACTATTTGAGGATATTAAATCTTAGTAATTCTCAAAGAGTGGAAATTACTTCTCCCAGAAATAAAATAAAGGGAAACCCTAGTATGGATGATTGTGATGATAATAGGTCATCTTGTGTGAACCATTATGGTTACTTAGTCTACTCAAGTATTGTTTGGTGATTGTATCCTCGTATCCGTTTATAGACGCTAGTACTGAAGGCTACGAGAAGAAAGAGGTCTTCTACGAAGAAGAAGAGGAACACTTTGACAATTGTACCACTCAAGGCAAGCTCTACTAATGCAAGCTAGTACCAATGCAAGATTTTACCATGAGCAAGCTATACTAGTGCAATGTATTTACTTAGGAAACTTTACCAATCCCAAGTTTTTATGGTTGCAAGCTTTTACTTTTATCAAAACTTACTTTTATTTCTATATTTGTTACGTACTATTTATAAGTATGTGTGGCCAGATGGCCTATTTCCCAAAAAAATACGCCAAATGGCCAAATGGGTGGCCGCTGCGTTGGGCGCAGCGTGCGACCCAAACGGACACGCGGACGCGGGGCGAACGGCCCAAAACGGACGGCCCAGCGCGTCCGTTTGGGTCAGCCGGTTGGAGATGCCCTTAGTGCGTCTCCTGTCCCTGGCAGGTACCGTGTCGCGTGGCAAAAAGCCGGAAGAAAAGGAGAACGGACGTGACAGGAAAATTTGAGAAGTGCAGGATAATGTTTCACCAGGCCAGCCTTCGCACGAATCTCCAGGCTCGGATCAACGGTACAGAGTACACCCACACCCATGCTTGGGTGTACAAAATCCACACTCCTGATGTATTCGGTGCAAATAAGTTGATGACTAGATGGAGGAATGACGGAAATTCAATTCGGCTCCCGGGTGCGTATGCTCCCTCTTCTAAAAATCATATTTTGAAATGTTGAAAAATTTAGACAAAAAATTCTACATGTATATCTCCATAATATACGTGCGTTCGTCAAGTTTCACGAAAAACCAATATTTTGTGTGATCTATATAAAAAGAGAAAGTTTATCTTGTGAAAAACATTATTTTTAGCACTTAATTTTGTCTTTTTTACACACATCACATGATAAGTCGATTTTTTATGAAATGACTTTTTGAGCACGTAGCACGTGAAGATGTACGTGCAAACTTTTAGTTTCAATTTTATGTAAGATGCATTTCGAAATATAGGGAGCATATGCACCCATGTTCCAAAACGCCGCTCCCGAGGAATGACCAGATGTATCTTTGAAATCTATGCACAACTGATATATCTCCTAGGCATGTACTTTTCTCCATGTTGATGAATCGAATTGGATTACTCCATGACGCCAGTTTCTCAAAAGTTCGCTCACTATTTTCTCTCAAATCAATGCACGAAGAATATGGCAACCAAAGGAACCCAAAAAAAAGGAACATGTCAAAATACATATATTCTTTCATTGCCAATAGCAGCACATTCAGTTACATCACCGATCAGTACAACGGCATCCCTGAAGCAGGACCCCAAACAACATTCGGATTAGCAAAACACTGCCACCATCATGTGTTGTTAGGTTAGCCCAAAAATGTGCTTGCAGCAGTCAAATAAGCATTTAGTTACATGTTAACTAAATAATCAGTTAACTCTAGCAGCAACAGAATGAACTTTGTCAAGTAAAATAACACATACGTCAGCCAAAATCATATTAAAAAATCCTTTTTGCCTTTTGGTGATATTCTATATAAATGTACACAGGTATCAGAAAAAATGGCAGCAATTAACTCAGGGTGGTGCAAATATACACAAGTTAAAGAGTCAGGTGGTTGCTGCGTCCTCGCCCAGCCTCTGCAAGTTCCCTCATTAGAGGTTTCATTTCCTGTTGAGTCCAAAACTGGATGCAATAGAAGAGGTCTCGTGTCAACTTAACAATCAACAATATCCCTGTATGTTTGTAGCAAGAACCGCTTCTAACAAAATCAGTACAGCTGAATATGTAATAAGATTTGGGTACATAATTCAATCCAACGTGACCAGAGTGCAGTGAAGTTACAGTGGCTTTTTTTAAATGTAAACAGGGATCAAAATTAATCCAAGGCAGTTCAATAAATAAACCACTAAAATTCATGACCCCTATTTCTCGCCTTCAAGATAATCCTCATTTTTGTTTGCAAACATTGCTACTTAGCCTATCTATCTGAGGTAACATATCAAGTGCACAAACACCAAAAACATGTAATTATGCAACCCTTTCTGATTTAATTATCCAAAATGATTAAACTAAGCAGATAAATATAAGCAAATAGTGAGCGTAGGTGAAGATTCTTGCCTGTTGGTACCTTCGGTACCTTCATGACTGACACCAAAAACAGAAGGTGGGGGAATTTAGAATGTTCTCCTGAGCCCTCATCTAAGCTTCTGTAGGAACTATAAGTTAAAAAGTTATATGTTTTACATCCTCCTGCTGAAATCTTCTCCCTGTTTGACAAAGCATGTATATCTGTTAGAAATAAACATACATGGAAAAAAAAATTACATCATCCTGCAGGAAAAATAGGAAGGAAATTACAACTTAGTGGACACTAGGGCATGCATATTGTAGTACAAAACAAGAGGCGAGGTTCTAAGGAAAAACATAATTTCACAAACATTTCTTACCAGTACAACAGTTGGAAATTCAGTTGACTTCAATAACATGGATTCTGTAATTTGTCATATGTCAACACTGAGAATTTTGAATGTAGCAATTAATGTCGCAGGAGACTCTCGACTTTAAACCCATTTGGCAATTGTCAAAATTATGATCCATAACCATGGCAAGGTGACTCCCCTCCATAGATCCATTCAGATCAATATACTGATTCATCCTGACAGACTCTTGGTGGTATCATTGTGGGGAGATGCCAAAGCAACTTGCCATGACATATCACTATTCACAGGAAGAATGTTTGTTCTGTTATTTAACACTTTCATGGTTGATAGATTCCAACGACTGACGAATCAGTTGCAGCAGCGCCATGACATTGTGGAAACTGAATTCAAGGACTTCTCTTACAAGAGCAATGCCATCAACCTGACTCTTTCCAATATCAGCAACATAAGCAGCAAATGAATTTTGTGATTTTCTTGTTCCATCAAATGCATAATTAATGTCATCTGCCTGTAAAAAACTGAGTCAAGAAAAAATACTCGATACTAGCAAATCGAGCAGGACTTCACTGGATGATCATAAAGATAATTCGTGAGACATTGTCATGCATTACAAGTAGTCCACCACAACAAGGGGGTGTTTGTTGTCTTGTAGTTACCAAGAACTAGCCAACCTGAACTAACAAGACAATTCACACATAATATACCAAATGGTTAGAAGTGTCAAGCTTAATGCACTAGCCAACGCAACCAAAAGTCCAAATTGATGGAAAGGGCTGGTACAATTCACTTATACACTTCACAACAAGAAGATTGTTGGTATTCGTGAATATGAACAACCTGAATTTAAAGTAGAGCAACACTTCATTTTTCCCCCAATCATGCAGAGTGGTGTCACAACAATTGCCAAACAAGTGCATGCATATTCAAACAAGTGCACAGGTGCACAGGTGCATTTGCACAAAAATAGGGGACTGCTTCACCATGTGTATGAGAATCAAGTCAAAAGAATTCCACAAAAATTAAGGAATCAGGACAAAATAGTATATGATGGTTTGTACTATATGTAAGGGACATAATTTGGGAACGTTGGTGCCTAGTCAAACCTCAGTGTCAGGTAATCCTTTATAATTAGACCTGAATCTTCTGACACATAGGTAGCGAAACGAAAAGAGTAGGATGGCCTATATGTAGCGTACACACTAGTTTTTGCATATGAACGCTCTTTAGTACCATTGCATGCCATCTAGAAAACTGAAAAGATCAGAAAAAGATTCCACCAGAACAGCAAGATGGCACAATTTGCAAACATTGAGTTCCATGATAATATTACAATCAGCAGTATTTTCCCACACTAAACTGAATGATCTATCATCAATAGAGAAAAACTAGTTTGCGCAATGAAACGTTTTAGAATTATTGGCTAACTAAAGTCGATTTTGATTTATCATGAGCATTAGCTCCTACACATCCAATGTATAACTTGCAATTCTGATACTGAATGTCAAAAACACTTACATAAGCAAGCAACCCCATCAAGTGATGATTGTTCCGAGGTATGGAATTTCCAGCAATCTGAGGAGAGTACAAAGCTCTTGCAGAAACAGCCTTAGCAGCTGTACTCTGGTAATTTAAATTGTCAACATCTGAAGCAGAAGATGACGGCGACTCAGCTAGCCCAAAAAAAAGAGAGAAGAATTTGAGCTATCAGAAGGTCAATCGATTCAAAGAAAGATGAATGACATACTTATTTACGCTGATATGACCAGATAAGACAAAAGTTGGCTTTGTCTAATAAATCTGATACTGGAGCAGATGTTTAGACATCTCCCCATTCTGAAAAGAGATGCATTTAAAATTTCACATAAGAGGTGCACCATGATCATGGATTGAAACCTTACTTCACCTCAGTCCTTAACTGGTTGCGTGTGAAAAAAATAACTTTTCAAATAATGCTTTCAAAATAAAAGCTGTTACACTTCACTTTATGATAGAAAGAGTAGAGATCAGATACTCAGATATTAAAGTTTACTAGTTTTGGTGGTATATTTGGTTCGTGGAATGGTAACCCTGAAACTGAAATTTACGTTGGGTCAAGAAATAGGATATATTGGTTTTCATCACCATACAATTCCATAAAAATGAGGAACAAAATAGTTCCACAAAAATCAGATTGCCTGCCTGGCGATGCACCAAACTATTCCAGAAATTTATTCCTCAAACATAGCAAGCCCTTAACTAATAGCAGAGGTTTCGGGAACTATTTAAATAACTAAGCAACTAGATGAGTTAAAGCATATGCGGAAAAACCTGGAAGAACCATCAAAGACGTTGCTTGCAATGCATGTTTGTCTTTAATTGCACCAGGATGTTTGTAGAAGGCAGCCTTCATATATGCCACTTCCACACATTTATAGGCCAAAGCAGCATTTGCCATTTTCTTAAGTCGCTCAAATTCCCGGGCACAAAATCTATTGAAACAAGTCAACAGTGAGATATTAACATAGGTAACTGCTAGTAAGCATCCCATGGTATTGAAATATGTACATAAGAGCTGGAATAATCAACTAGCCACTAAATATGCAGACTTTCTGTAATAAAGCGAAAGGTGCTTGCAAAAGATGGAAGCCCTAACATACTAAGTATAGAGCAGCAGGAATAAGTAGGCAATAAAGGCAGGGTACATCAAACCAAATACTATCAACAGATTGTAACTACTGTCTGCATCTTAGAGACGACTTTGTTGCTTACCCACAAAGGTTTCCTGTTTCAGAATATAGTCTCATAGCTTGTATAGAATCCCCTTGTTTGGAGCTATCAATACTTGGAGCCTCCAAAAGAGATGCAACATGGAGGAATTTCAGGCCAGCCTCAAAGCACATGCTTGCGCTCTCAAGGTCATCGCCCTTTTCCTGCAGCAAGGGATGCACGTGAAGGACATCAGAGTCTGCATCAAAAACATAGTAGAAAATGTTTCAAGTAATGTACCAAACATTCAAACCTTTAAACGTTTGGACAAGTGCTTCAAATCTCGAGCCTCCTTCAGTAGGACAGATGTGTTTATTGGATTCGGCACATCGCGACTCAGAGTTGCTTGCTTTGTATTTTCGATAACAGCCTTCTTTAATTGTTTTGCCTTGTAGGAGACATCGCCATTTGCTGTATTATTTAATGCTGGCTGTTGCTTACTTCCTTTGACAGTTGACAAAGGTATTTTCAGGTCCTTGTGTTCTGCATTCTCTTTATCAGGCTTAACCTGAGTTGGATGCTTCCCGGAAGTCAACTTTGCATGGTCACATTGGTTTGAGTTTAAACGAGGCGGTCTTTCTCCATTTTGAATGGACGGTGTCTGTTTGTCATCGCCATTGCTATGAACCGGAAGGATATGTGAATTAACTTTCTGTGCCTTAGATGGATTCAATTGACTGTTCCTTGTACCAAGTCCAGAATCTTCATTTTTTGAGCATTGGTTGTCTTTTTTGTCCTCCAACTCCCCATCCTTCAAAACATGAGGATGCAAGTCTCCATTAAAGCAACCAGAACCATGAGCCTTGGAATGATCAGGATTGGATCCCAAATCATAGTTTTCCTTGGAAAATGACAAACCACTTTTCCCTGACTCTTGCGAAGGCACAGTTTCTGCGACAACACATGGGTGCCTTTTATGTTGATCCACAAGATTCTTATCAGAAGTTCTCAAGGGTGAAGAAGAAACTGATTCTACAGGAGAGGCCCTTGTTTCTTGAAAATCAACTTTACTCTTGTGGGAGCTAGACACCTTAGATGAACTGGAGGCGGCAGCTGTAGATGACATATTCCTCCGCATGGAGCTTTCAGAGACTAATGAATGCTGGAGATGGATATTCTCGTGGTGTTGCTCACTTAAACACTCTTTCTCAGCATATATTGTATCACTACCAGTCCCAGAAACGGGGGGTCTGGAGTTGGCAGCTTTCCTATCATCTGTCTTTGAAAACTTCAGCTCTTGTATGGGCTTTTCCTTGGCACCATTACTTTCACCTTCTGTTACAATATGCTTTGAAAATGCATCGCTAGCTACAGGCTCAAGACCACGCTTGCTTAATTGTCTTTGTTTTGATTTCCTTATCTTAATGGATAATTCTGGACGATCAGATCGCCCCTTATCTGAAGTTCTAATGCCCCCGTCTGAGATAAATTTATCATCATTGCATTTAATTGATGAAGATGGACCATATTTTCCCATGCTAGATGAAACACCACTATCAGGCTGCAAGTTTTTTGGACTTTCCTTGATTGAAGGACTGCTTTTGCTAATTTCAAGCTCAGAAAGACGGCGCTTGGCTGGCTCACTGAATTCCTTCTTCATTTTCTTTGATGCCCTAAGATTATCATGATCAACACTACTCTTCGATTCTGGATGTGTCTTATCTTCTGCAATAGTTTCTGCTGCAGAAATTAAACCATTAGAATCAAACTACTGAAATTAGATAGAGAAAAATGATTAGGCCTTGTACCTTTATCTGAAAATCCCATGCGCTTTCGTTTTTCCCTGTGTTTACGGAAGTGGTCAACATCATCAGGATTTCTACTTGTAGAAGTCTGTAGCTTCTTTGAAGACTTTGGCATCTCAGCTATATTTGATACATTTGCATTGGATTCAACTTTCGGCGTCCCAGATGTAGTGGACTTCATATCGCCCTCAACAGTTCGTGAAGTCATAGTTGTGCATACTCCTGATGTAGCAACATCATGGCGAACACCCAAACTAATGTTATTTTCAGGCGCGCGAAGGGCTTTTGTGGTCTCATCCTCACTTATTTTGCAGTTATTCATTCCAGGCCTACAAGAAATTATTAAAAAAACCGTTAAAAAATCATGGAGATGTAAAGCAAACAGCATATTCAGCAGTGCTTGCACACCCAATAATCTATACATGACCACAAACATACAAATTCCAGAAGCGAACAGCATATTCAGCAGTGCTAGAGATTAAGTTTGAAGAAATTTCTGGAAGCAGAACACAAACATACAAATTCCAAAATAAACCAGAATGAATTCAATATATTTTGTTGCTCTAAGGAAACAGAACAGTTAGAAATATTGCACCCCAAAAAAGTCTAAAAATAACACGAAAGAACACTTAGTCCAGTGAGTTATATTGCAGTTTAGAGAATATATAAAAGAGTATGACTAAGAAAAGACAGGGGAAGATCTAAAACTGCATAAAACAGGGAGTAATGTCACTTGCAGAAACTTACAGGAGCCAACTCTGCATGCTACAACGCCATTTTTTGGGAAGTATATCTGGATTCATCCCATAGGGTAAAAGGCGCCATTTCTCACACTTGTCACAGCAAACCCATTGTTCGTTTATTACAACAGGTTCCACAACAGGCGCAGCCACGGATAATTCCATAGCCTTATTCGCACATGCTGATGGCACCGGAGCTGATCTGTCAAAACTAAAGGGAGAGATCTTGTGGTCATGGTCATTTCCACCATCTGACTTGCCCTTATCAGTTTCTCCAGATGAAACAGTCTCCTTCTCAGGCTTCACACTCGTATCACTGACATAAGATTTTCTAGTGAATTCGCTCAACTGTTTGTGTGCCTTAAGCTTCAGCTTCTTCCCAGGCAGAGCAGTTTGCGAGGAGGAAATTTTCTTTTTCCTTTTCAGCATTCCAGAAGGATTTCCACCTACATTTTCTGTGATGATATCCATGGATACTGCACTAACTAGACCCCCCATGCCCTTACTTTCGCACTGAGATTGTTCATCTTTTACATGCAAAACTTTTCTTTTGTCTCTGTCAAGTGATGTTTTGTTAGGAGGAACATTTGGCGGTTGACTTGGAGTTGTAGAAGGTCGATCATTATATCCATCAGAATCATATTTGATTTTATCCAAAAATCCTTCATTAAATGTAGGTCCTGTCTTACTGTCCTTGCTCAAATCTATACTTGCTTTTAAATTTGCTTTACCCTTTTTATGATTATCATCATTTGCTGAAACAGCTTTAACATCTACTATTGACTCAATATCTCTGACAGAACTCGCGTCCCTACCTCGTGCTTTCAGTGGACCATTCTTTGTTTCCTTCAGGTGATTGGGAATATCAGCCACCAATTTTTCTGATTCCTCAACTGAATGTTGTTCTGTCTTCATGCTTCTAGGTAAGAGGACTGAACCTGCATCATCTGACATATCCAGTAACTGAGGCATAGTCCCCTTATTCACAATTGCTGAATCATTATGTCTGCATTGTGAATTCTTGATACTTGGGAGGTGATCTTTCTTTTCAACATACTTATTTTTATTTGACACCTTATTTTTGTTATCTCCTGCAGCAGAGGTCGTGGGACAACAGTTTCTGTTCAGTTCTGCTTTGTCATAATCAAATTCAGGTGCTTCATGTTCCTTTGTTACAGATGCTGACTTTTTTCTCAGCGCCATAATATTGTCTGCAAGTGGTGAAAGCAAGAATCCTCCAGGAATAGGATGGCAGGTCATTATCTGTTCAAACAACACAGTGGATAACTCTTTTAAATCAATCATCTACTATTTTTTCACCAAGATTAAATTTATTAATGGAGCAAAATGTAACCTGTAAAATGGTATGCGGAGATGCATCTGGTAAATTTTTGGGCTCAGGAGCTCCAGCGCTCCCACCAAGGCTGTCATCCATAGAGGATGAAGGAGAAATGTCGAGGCCCAGACCACTGTAGACAGCAGCAGTATTTCTTGCCAAACTTCTACTGCTGTTCACCTTGATACGTATTTTAGGTGCCTTTTGCTCAGGACCATTGGCTGCTCTGTTCAAAATCTGTTGATGAGGATTACCATTGATCCCATTCGATGTTCTTCGACAATAATCATCTTTTCTCTTGCTATCTAATTCAGTCTTGACAAAGTGACTCTTCTGTGCACTCTGGAAGTACATAATAAAATTTCATACGGTGCTAGTATATAGGCAGTACAGCATGGATCCTATTAAGTCAACATATAAAGGTGAAATTTGCAGAAGTATACCTCCACTGGAACATAAGGTGATCTAGAGGCATTGCCATGGTTTGGAGGAACTGCGGGACTTCTAGATTGAGATATAATAGACAGAGAACGCTGGGGGTACAAGAATGAACCATAACCTCCCATTTGTGACCCTATGTAGTGAAAAGATTTTTCAGATACAGCAATCCATGAACAGTACCTCTACAGAGCAGGCAGGGTGGCAGCTTTGTTTCCTCTTACCCGAGTTCTCAGCACATACTCCACCTTCATAGTCCTTCTGGAAATGACCCAACAATTTTTGAAGTTTTTCATCCTGCAGAGATATATTTCGCTTAAAAGTTAAGCTTCAATAAAGAGAAAAATGCTTGCTTAAGAATTCATACAAAAGATAAGGAGCATATGTGAAAGAAAAAAAAAGCGCTATTTAAGAGCACGCACAGCAACTCAATTACTCAAAATGAAGACCTGGTTTCTACAGCTCATTAACAACAGTTAAATATGTCCACCAAGAAAGGTCCATGCCAGAAAAATGCTGAAATTCAAATATTAACCAAGAGATAAGGAGTGCAGAAGTCCAGAATATCCATCTCACTTAATTCAAACAAACCCATATGAGTTATGTGATCCATATGCCAGAAGTAGCATCAGCACATGCCTCACTTTTAGTAATGAAAGTAGGATCCAGAATGCAGACCATGAATAGCTCTATACTTGATATATGTATCTATGGGATATGGTATTATTGGTATGTCATTTTAGACCATTGCACCAATAGGTCTGCAAAGACGCAGGCATACCAAGCAACAAAATAACAATTATCCACCTGAAAACCATTTTGGATACTGAATCAAATTTCTAATATACAACGAAAATCTCATAGGATACTGCATTCCTAATCCATCAACTATTCAGCTCTTATCTCTGCAAGGTTCTAAAAATTTGGTAATCGGTATCCGTTTGATCACCCACCTAACAGCGAGTATGTGACCTAACCAGCCCATTTGTGCGACATAAGTAGAGCTTATACGGTACAGGTAGGGGAGCCCATCCCATGTACAGGGGCTCATAGATCTGTGTATAGAACACTCTACTTTTGCCAAAAGCAGAACTTTCTGTATGCAACCTGGTACTCAAACTCCTGATGCACAAAATCAGTGCTCATATTTCTACCAACCCTACTAGCACACATATTCACATGTGTAATAAATAAGGAATGGTAAAGTGTATGATTACAAACATAGCAATCAAAAAAGTTGTCAGCTAATGTTTGAAGCAGGAGTCATGTGAATGCACAATGTTGTCAGCTAACGAACGATAAAATACAGGTATACCCAATTATTTGGCATCAATCTGAAGCTTCTAACAGATCATTTTTATTCTTTATGATCTTATAAAAGATATAATCCAACCAAAAAACAATAACAGATATGTTTTACCAAGTTTACTTTGCTTCTAGGTTAGAAGCTGACAGGCAAGCTTATCAGAAGCAACTATGAGACAACAGCAAGTGGTTTGGCTTGACCGGTAGATCTTCTTTTATGCGCGTTGACAAATGTGGATAGTGATGTACAGAATCTACCATTCAAAAGATAAATACGCTATCATATTTAATAAGCATGAACTTGGCACAACAACGTATACGGCTCCGGTGCCACGTGACCACGTCAACTCCCGCACCAATTACTCCATTCTATTTATACACAACAAGTGGCCGCCTCGCACACTTGTCACCAATACAAAATGTAAGCGAAACCATTATAGTTTCATCATGTGCTGAGACGATGCAGGCGACAAAAACAACTATTTGCGGCTTAAAATTATGAAAGCTCCTGAACTCACCTAAAGGATGTGCCGGAAGTAACTGTAAACTAATATAGCAGCATAGTAAATTTTCATGAACTAATTGGACAGCCCCGCTTCGGCTCCAATTTCATTACCCCACACATAATTCCCAGGAAATCAGCTGAGGCCAACACATTGGCCGCATTTTCGTCTGGCCGCAGGGGGCAGGCGATTGCCCCGAATTTGCAAAACCCCAGCCATGGTAAATACGTTCTAGATTTAAAGGAACAGCGGCACTGATCAGTAATCGCGTCGTCAACCAGCCGCGGATACAGAGAGCAAAACTAGCGCACGATTTCACATTGCCACGACCGAGGTAGTAGCAGCAAAATCGCCGCCGCACGAACCAACAAGACGAGCACGGCACGGCACCGTCAGCTCATGAGCCATCCAATCCAATCCAATCCAATCCAATCTACGCGGAGAAGAACACAAAACAAAAACAAACAGGAAGCGGACGGAGACGGAGAAGCAATCGCTTACGATGTACGTGAGCGAGTCGGGATCAAAGAGCTCGTCGCCGCCGCGCGCTCCCGGGCCGCCGCCGCCGTCGTGGAGCTGGAGCTCCCCCTCCTCGCGGCCCGCCTCCGTCCGCCTCGCGCCGCCCAGCATCTCCTCACATGGGCGCGTGACGGCGCCCCGCGATCGCCCCCACCCACCAGCGGACGCGCCGCCGCCGAGATCACGGCCGCCGCCGCCGCCGCCTTCGCGGCCCTAGGGTATCCTGCGTCGTTTTTTATTTTAGATCTTCCTATTTCTTTTTACTATTTCGTTATTTTTCTCTCTCTCTCGCTCGCTCGTCGCCTTGGGCGTGCGCGCTCTGTCTCTCGTCTCTCGGAGAAAAGAAAATAATGAGAGAAAATATATTCCGGGGCAGCGGAAATATACTCTGCCGAATATTAAACGCGCACGGACGCCGGGCCAGTATCTAGCGACCGGCTTTTTTGCAGATTGGCCCCTGCGCTTGCGTTACCGATTAACTCACACGTGGCGATCCTGGGCGCCGTCGGATCTGCGTTTGGCGGCTGGGATGGGGGCTGTGAGGGAGCAAAAGGGAATTTCTGTGTTTGGCGTGGGTGGTTGCGTCATGGCGTGCAGCTCGGAAAAGGAAACGTGTGCCGATTGATTGGGTGAGACCGAGAGCATCAGCGCTGCCTGGTGACGAGACACGTATGGGATGGTCCTGTGCAGTTTTGCCGTATTGGTCTCCTCTCATCGTGGAGAACCAGCCAGCGAACAGCAACCTTTGGAGGAATCCATGATGTGTGGCATGGCACCAAGCACCTGTTTTGTTGCGTCATGAAGAGGGTGCTTATCTTTTTTCATCCAAAGAAGAGAGGTTTTGTTGCAACGTGAGAGCATCTCCACCGGTGCCTCCCAAATATACGCCGGCAGGGGCGTTGACACTACCGTATGGGGCGCCGGCACAACATCCTCTATTTGGGGATGATGTTCCCACACCGGCGTCCCCTATATGGTGGCCGGCTAGCATTTTTTGTGAAGAAATTTGATGTCGGCGCTCCCAATCAAAACCCTTAACATAGGGATCCTTTCCGGAGTGCCGGCTGTTTTATGGGGCTCCAAAACATGCCGGTGCTCTTTGGGAGCGTCGGTGCGGGCGCATTCTCTCACTAGAATTCTAATAGAGCTATTGGGAGCTCTATCGGGAACGCCGATAGAGATGCTCCGAAGAAGGTGCATATCTTTTTTTTTTCATCCAAATAAGAGAGGGTGCTTATCTGATTGCTATCTAGCATGATGTGCAAGTGTCCTCTAGAGTATATCGCGCAATCCAGGAGATTCAACGTCATGGGTTCGATTTGATAATCTCACACGTCGAAGCCGCACAAGAATTTGAAGGTACATAGCATTATTTTTGAAAAAACAAGAAATGGTGTTTATAAGTTTTCGGAAATATGACTTCTTGTTGCACAACACATAAAGTTTATTCATATAAAGATGAAAATTTTGTTGAAATTGAATTGTATTTTAGATTACACAAAAATACGGTTTCATGTAGACATTAGAAATATCCATGGTGGTCCACATATTTGGCATTTTTTTTTTGTTGTTCGCATCTGAAAGCGTAACTGTATCAAAAATATGTACATGCTAGACATCTTCATGCACTTTTTGGAACATGAAAATCTTGAAGTTCTCCAAAATCCGGCCTCCCTCGTGCTCGAGTTCTGTTTATAGTCTCCAGTTTGAGTGGGCTAGTTTCCACACATATCTTCGAAGGTGTGAGTTGCATCTTCTTGTGACAATTGCTTACGTGACGATTTGTTTAATTGCTTATGTGGAAGATATGCAACAATATGATGCCACGAAAGAACAAACGATTTGTTTCCAAGTATTGGAGTGAATTGGTTTTTATGCATATCTCGAAAGATATGAGGTGTGTTTCTCGTGATAAGTATTATGTGTTGTGTCCTGGGTCGGGTTAGAGTATCCCTGGACTATTATGACGATATTCACGAAGATATCATGGAGATTGTGGTAGTTATGTGGAGAGATCTAGAAAGAATTGTGATGGATTATGGATATTGGGGTAGATTGTGAAAATTTTGAGATATCTACTATTTAAAATGCTTGCCCATATCCACGTAGTAAATTGTGGTGGTAATGTGGAGATATATAAAAAATATGGTAATTGACAAATCAATTCGTGAGCTATTTATGAATTTGCCATAGCAATGCTTTCTATAATATTTATCATGACAATGCTTTTATTAGGACAAGTTCATCTCATGAAGGTGTTATGATAATGGGTATGAAGCTTCAATATAACTTTAGACTTGTTTTTAGAATATATACCTGAAGTTCAAATGATCACGAACTAAGTTTGAAGTTTATGGATTGGAAAATCTTGCATCATGATTTGAAAGTGCGTATTCTAAAGCAACACCTTTTAAGATTTAAAGATGAAACAAATGAATTTTATATTTCTTGGGCAAAGAAAGCGTTTGAATTATTTGTGATACTTATATTTTTGCAATATATACATGAAATGCAGAAACATTATGATGCATGAAACACAAATTAAGGCCTCGTGGAGGTAGGCCGACTGCAGTGGTTCAAAGGACATCATCCTTACAAGGTTCGATGCGTTCCAGCTGACAATAGGAAGACGTGGTTTTGGATATATCATATGTGCTGTGTAAATGTATTTTCTCCATTTGCAACGTTTTCTTAATGAATGGAAGCCATCTTTACAATTTTTCAAGTGAATGGATGATATACTTGCGGTTATTCTCTTATAATTACAGAGTAGTCTTGGTGCTTGACAGCAAACTGGCAAATGTAGGTTTAGAGATCCCTGCATAAACATTTAGAATGTATGGCCATTCCATTATAATTGGGTTTGGAATCCGTCTCAAGGGTCGAAGTGTCACTGCGCTAGTGCAACCGCCACTGAGGCTAACCTAAGTCTCTCAAGTTGACTTTTAGTGCTCTAACATATGTTGCCAATTAAGTCTCCAATAACCTGGGGAGAATCACTTATCACTTGTTACTCAATTATGTTGCTTTGATGTATTGTATTCAATGGTGAAACTATTGAATGGGGGAGGGGTTTCCCCGAGCCCATGAAAAATTGGCCTATGAACCCTAGCTAAGTGGTTCATTACACACTTAATTGGACAAGAACACCTACCCAGCCTATTCCCGGCACCTCGAGATACTTGGCCCAAGCTCCGCCACACCTTGTTTTCCACTAATTGTGTTAGTAAAATTGCATACACTAGTTTAAGTAGCTTTCTCCTTTTGCGAAAATTTTGCCAATCTATTGATAATAATAAATAGCGGTACAAACAAACTCAAAAGCAATAAAGTTACAAGTACGTCATTGGACCACCTAGCAACGACTAAATACACTGACACGAGCCGAAGGCGTACCACCATTCTTGTCCCTCCATCACCGGAGATGGGTAAAACTTTTCGTTTTAGAGCATGTTGTAGTAGACAAAATAAGAAGTCTTCGTGCTAAGGGCCCAAAGAACCAACGCACCAGAGCAACAATTACCGCCAAAGATGACAACAATAGACCAGAAAAGACTAACCTGAAACTACACCAATGAGCACGAGAACCGGGAGGATCCCAAGAGATATGCTAGGCACACGACTCCACGCGTCCTCCGCCGATGGTGGACGCACCACTAGAGCGAGGATAGGGCGGGGAGGACCGTATTTTAACTTCAGGATGTAGCTGCCGTCTCACCATCCTAAAAAAGATAATGCAAAGAGTCTGGAAAAAAAATGAAAACCCTCCTACCATCAAGAGGTCATGGTCAGTAACAACTCCAGGCCCCAGGATCCTGTGGTGACCCTGCATACCACTGCATGTTGTAGTATGCCAGTCGTTGATATAACATTCACGAAGTACCATTCCGCAAATATTACATCCCTCAGAGTAGTACAACAGAACATAGCAGGTCCATAACTCATTCATTTATTATTACAAGCATAATATACATATCGTCTCGGAGCTCCTCTTGGGTCCTAAGAGGAATACTCCTAGGTTCGAGGCGAACCCAACTTAACTTACAATATAGAAGTCTCACTAGGTTATACATTTATTTCCTCGAGCAGCTAAGTACTAAGAGTTCGCACTGCTCGGCTACTACTACTACTCGGTGCTTCTAGGCTTGATCTCCTCCGGAAGCCTCCCCGGTTCCGTAGACTATAAGGTAGTCTACGCCTTCAACACCTCCACAGAGGTCTGGTTCTTCATAGCCGATGATCTCGGCTCCTTCAGGGTTGTCGTAGTCCTCCTCCAGACGGTTCAGACAATCTAAGCAAGGGATTTAAGAGTGGGATGAGTACGAGCGTACTCAACAAGTTCATTGTAGATAAGAGGTGTTTAATGCACTAGCTACGATATTAGACCAGAAAGTCTAATACCAATGCAGGTTTTGATAAACATTTCTTCAAAAGGTTGCTTTTATTTCAAAGAGCTATGTCCGTCAGCCTTCACCGGTTTACTAGAACTTCATGGAGCTCCTTTCCGGCCGCGTTCGCAGTTCCATATCCCGAACGAGGGGAGTGACGAGTCACGATTCTTTACACTCTGCAGAGGTGTGTTGCTTTACCCATAAGAGATCTTAACCTTGGTGCCAACCGGGCAGCTTTCCCGTCCACACTTCCTATGGTGTGAGGCCCGGTATAAGGTCTAGCCAATCATGTTCCTCCGCTACCTCGAACACCCACCCTTTGCTGCAAACTCCGACCCTGGGTCCGCGCTGGCCCCATTATTCCCATAGATTTCAGGGTGGACTCCGACCACGACGTCAATGCAGGGCTCTACCATACATTCCTACGCCGGCAGTTGCAACCCATCATAGACCCCATTACCGTTGGGACTTATACGGGTTCCCACCCCTGCATCATGTCTCGCAAGATCATGTGCACCCGGTAATGAGCATCCGTTGATGAACGAGAGGTGGAAACACTTTTGACTACTCCGTCCCACTCCGGATCTTATGGTTAACACGGGTATTGCGGCACAAGAATCACTGGACGACATTTGTTGTTTAATCCTAGATGGATATAAACCCTTGCAATGGAACCTCCACCATATCAACACAATCCATGGTTCCATTGCCCACCACATAGTCATATTCATAGTTATGAAAATAGTGGTTTTGGTTTTTATGCAATAGTGATAACCATAGTACTTTGCAAGTAATTTGATAGAAATACTCAAATGACATGAGCAAGTGATGAACTTGCCTGAACACTGCAAAGTTTTGCAGTTGGATGGTGTGGACTGACCCTTCTCCTCTGTTTCTGAAAAATATCATCATTGTCTGATAAGGGCAATGGTTAAAGAAGCAATTATGCATGATTCCAGTTTTAGGGTTTGTTCCCCCCTTCCGATGTCATTATTATTTCATGTAAGAGGTTAATACTAAGAATGATTTGGGGATACTCTGTTTAGGGCAAAATACAACCTTGAAATGTTGTCAAGGTGTTTTTAAAGTCCAAATGAATTTAGGGACTTATTTTCATTATTGAAAATAATATATATGATTTGAATGATTATTTTAATCCTCAAATTTGTACTTATTCATAGTTGTCTTCAAAAATTCACTTTGATATTTTATTCAGATAGAGCATTTTATGCTGATCAATTTTCATATTTTTAATTATTTTTTAGAGCTATTAAATATTTCTTGTGTATTTTCAAAGTTTCTGTAATTTAAAGGATTTGTGAAAAGACAATAATGCCCCTGGGCCCACCTGTCAGGGTGGCCCAGCGGGTTAACCCTAACCCGAGCCACACTTGGGCTCGGTCGGCCCACTCGCCCCTTTCTCTCTTCCTCGCGCAGAAACCCTAACCTCCCCATGCCTCTCTCGCGATGCCGTGGTCGCCGCCGCCTTCGCCGAAATATTCCGGCCGTCTCCGGCCAACTCCGGCGGCGAGATCGGTGCCAATCGAACCGCCGTTCGACGGCGCTCCGATTGATCCGTGCCGATCTGCTTTCCCTCGCCGCCACCGTTCTTCCCCAATCCTCCTGCGACATGGCCGTGGGGAAATCCGCGGCGATCTCGTCGTTGCCGACGAGCCTGGCGCCGTGGTGTGGCCTCGTGCCCCGCCGTGGTTGCGTTGGAGCCCCTGCGCTTCGGTGATGAACTGGCTTGGCTTGGCCATGGCCTAGCGCCGCCATTCGCCCGGCGTGTGCCGCCATGCCGCCATGGCCGTGCCCTTCTCCGTCTAATTGGTAAGTGCTCACCGCCTCCCTTCTGCTCTACTGCTTGTTCTTCCTCTTCTCCTGTCCTTCTAAGCTAGCTCTGGCCACTGGCCTGCTGTTCCTTGTGCCTATGCTGTGCCGAGCTCTCTTTGCTGTGCGTATGCTTCTTCTTGTCTTTGCCATCGCCATGCTTGCCCTAGTCTATGCTCGTGTGCAAATCTTACTGTGGCGTGTGCTTCCTTTGTTTCTAGTCTCTGCTCACCCTTGTGGTTATACATGCTATTATCTGTCTAGATGCTCATCTGAGCATCACTAGCCATTGCTGTTGCTTGCTGGCTTGTGCTGTGATATGTTTTGGCTCCCCTGGTTCATTACTGTGAGTGATTCTTGCTGTTTAGCAAGAGACAGTGTGGTTTGTGTGATGATTATTGAGTTCTGGCTCATGGTAGGCTTGGCCTTGCTTAATTGTTGTCCATATACATCAATTCCTTGATGATATGCTTCTGGATACAATCATAAAAGTGATTTATGTGCTAGTCTGTGATTCAATTGTTGCTTAACTGTGGCTGTTTAATTTATATTATTCCTGTGTGATGCCAGTGATGCTCTAGCATGCTCTAGCAAGCTTCTGATGATCCTATGATCATCAGTTGCTTGTAAGAGATGTGGTGCTCCATCTTGTACCTTACCAGTGCTCAATTTGAGATGTGTGTGGTTACAGATTAGTATTGGTGTGTGCTGTGGTTGGCTTAAGCAATTGCTGTTGCTTGCAGTGATCCCTTGGATCCACTGCAAGGCTCTGTTATATTGATTACTTGTATATTCATTTATCTGTGTTGTCTTGCTTGGCTAAGTGGATAAATAATGTGAACTGCTTGCAGTTGTGATCATCTAACAGTTAATTTGATTGAGCTAGAGGGATGCCAACATCTGTTGGGAACCCTAGCTTTCTTTTGAACCCATCTGGGTGATGATATTTGTGCATGGCTTCTCTGTTGGGTTTGGTATAGTGGTTGAGGTGGCCCTGACAGCAACTCTTTGTTGTTAGGGTAGCTCCCACCTTTGTTGGCTGATACGTCTCCGACGTATCGATAATTTCTTATGTTCCATGCCACATTATTGATGATATCTACATGTTTTATGCATACTTTATGTCATATTTATGCATTTTCCGGCACTAACCTATTAACGAGATGCCGAAGAGCCAGTTGCTGTTTTCTGCTATTTTTGGTTTCAGAAATCCTAGTAAGGAAATATTCTCGGAATTGGACGAAATCAACGCCCAGGGGCCTATTTTTGCACGAAGCTTCCAGAAGACCGAAGGAGTCACGAAGTGGGGCCACGAGGTGGTGACACACCAGGGCGGCGTGGCCTGGCCCTTGGCTACGCCGGCCTGTTGTGTGGGGCCCTCGTGTGGCCCCCTGACCTATCTCCTCCGCCTACTTAAAGCCTTCGTCGCGAAACCCCCAGTACCGAGAGCCACGATACGGAAAACCTTCCAGAGACGCCGCCGCCGCCAATCCCATCTCGGGGGATTCAGGAGATCGCCTCCGGCACCCTGCCGGAGAGGGGAATCATCTCCCGGAGGACTCTTCACCGCCATGGTCGCCTCCGGAGTGATGAGTGAGTAGTCTATCCCTGGACTATGGGTCCATAGCAGTAGCTAGATGGTCGTCTTCTCCTTATGTGCTTCATTGTCGGGTCTTGTGAGCTGCCTAACATGATCAAGATCATCTATCTGTAATGCTGCATGTTGTGTTTGTTGGGATCCGATGGATAGAGAATACTATGTTATGTTGATTATCAATTTATCTATGTGTTGTTTATGATCTTGCATGCTCTCCGTTATTAGTAGAGGCTCTGGCCAAGTTTTTACTCTTAACTCCAAGAGGGAGTATTTATGCTCGATAGTGGGTTCATGCCTCCATTAAATGCAGGACGATGTGACAGAAAGTTCTAAGGTTGTGAATGTGCTGTTGCCACTAGGGATAAAACATCGATGCTATGTCCGAGGATGTAGTTGTTGATTACATTACGCACCATACTTAATGCAATTGTCTGTTGTTTGCAACTTAATACTGCAAGGGGTTCGGATGATAACCTGAAGGTGGACTTTTTTGGCATAGATGCATGCTGGATAGCGGTCTATGTACTTTGTCGTAATGCCCAATTAAATCTCACTATACTCATCATATCATGTATGTGCATGGTCATGCCCTCTTTATTTGTCAATTGCCCAACTGTAATTTGTTCACCCAACATGCTATTTATCTTATGGGAGAGACGCCTCTAGTGAACTGTGGACCCCGGTCCATTCTTTTAATCGAATACAATATACTGCAATACTTGTTCTACTATTTTCTGCAAACATCATCATCCACACTATACATCTAATCCTTTGTTACAGGAAGCCGGTGAGATTGACAACCTCACTGTCACGTTGGGGCAAAGTAATTTCGTTGTGTTGTGCAGGTTCCACGTTGGCGCCGGAATCGCTGGTGTTGCGCCGCACTACATCTCGTCGCCATCAACCTTCAACGTGCTTCTTGGCTCCTACTGGTTCGATAAACCTTGGTTTCTTACTGAGGGAAAACTTGCCGCTGTACGCATCACACCTTCCTCTTGGGGTTCCCAACGGACGCGTGATGTACGCGTATCAAGCTCTTTTTCTGGCGCCGTTGCCGGGGAGATCAAGACACGCTGCAAGGGGAGTCTCCACAATCCAATCTCTTTACTTTGTTTTGTCTTGCTTTATTTTATTTACTTTCTTGTTTGCTGCATTATATCAAAATACAAAAAAAGTAGTTGCTAGTTTTACTTTATTTACTGTTTTGCACTCTATATCAAAAATACAAAAAAATTAGTTACTTGCATTTGCTTTACTTATTTCAACATGTTTCCTTTTAATTTTACTGTAAAAGATATACCTGTGGGACAAGGGTCTATAATTGTAAGAGATAATATAGAAAAAAAATTCACCCACGTTAGTATGCATGAAGATCTTAAAGATATACCCCTTGCAAAAGCTGTCCCTACTTATGAAGATGCCTCTGTTTGTTTGGTACGCATGATGGAAGCTATATTTATTAGTCTCAACCCCATGATACAACACATATTTCTTACACTTTCTGATATGGAGCGGGGAGACAAGAGAGATTTTGTTCTAAAAGTCCTAGTGCAAGAATTTGCGGATATAGCTAAAGAAGCTATGAAAGTTTTTAGTAAGCATGAGAGGCTTGGTATGATCACCGATTTTAAAAGAACACTTGAAAAGATGGATATGGATAGAATTAAGTACACTAATAATGTTAATGATGGTGGGGAGATTAAAGCACCAATACCATGTAAGCTCCTAGCGATGCATGAAGCTCTAGATGATAATTATGTTTGGCTTGTTCCTGAAAATTTGTTTGATGAGAGTAGCAAGCCCAAGACTAATGAAAAGGGAGCCGCTGAAACCTATGTATCCAAAATACTATGCATGGTTGAGAAAACTCCAAACCCCGCTGTCAATACACCGTCTCTTGATAACACTTGATACACACTTTCTGCGCCTAGCTGAAAGGCGTTAAAGAAAAGCGCTTATGGGAGACAACCCATGTTTTTACTACAGTACTTTTATTTTATATTTGAGTCTTGGAAGTTGTTACTACTGTAGCAACCTCGCCTTATCTTATTCTGTTGCATTGTTGTGCCAAGTAAAGTCGTTGATAGTAAGGTTCATACTAGATTTGGATTACTTCGCAGAAACAGATTTCTTTGCTTTCACGAATCTGGGCCTAATTCTCTGTAGGTAACTCAGAAAATTATGCCAATTTACGTGAGTGATCCTCAGATATGTACGCAACTTTCATTCAATTTGAGCATTTTCATTTGAGCAAGTCTGGTGCCTCAATAAAATTCGTCTTTACGAGCTGTTCTGTTTTGACAGATTCTGCCTTTTATTTCGCATTGCCTATTTTGCTATGCTTGATGGATTTTTCGATTCCATTGACTTTCAGTAGCTTTGTGCAATATCCAAAAGTGTTAAGAATGATTATGTCACCTCTGAACATGTAAATTTTGATTGTGCACTAACCCTCTAATGAGTTGTTTTGAGTTTGGTGTCGAGGAAGTTTTCAAGGATCAAAAGAGGGAGATGATACGATATGATCAAGGAGAGTGAAAGCTCTAAGCTTGGGGATGCCCCGGTGGTTCACCCCTACATATTTCAAGAATACTCAAGCATCTAAGCTTGGGGATGCCCAAGGCATCCCCTTCTTCATCGACAACATTATCAGGTTCCTCTAGTGAAACTATATTTTTATTCCATCACATCTTATGTACTTTGCTTGGAGCGTCGGTTTGTTTTTGTTTTTTGTTTTTGTTTGAATAAAATGGATCCTAGCATTCTTTGTGTGGGAGAGAGACACGCTCCGCTGTTGCATATGGACAAATATGTCCTTAGGCTTTACTCATAGTATTCATGGCGAAGGTTGAATCTTCTTCGTTAAATTGTTATATGGTTGGAATCGGGAAATGCTACATGTAGTAATTGCTAAAATGTCTTGGATAATTTGATACTTGGCAATTTTTGTGCTCATGTTTAAGCTCTTGCATCATATACTTTGCACCTATTAATGAAGAAATACATAGAGCTTGCTAAAATTTGGTTTGCATAATTGGTCTCTCTAAGGTCTAGATAATTTCTAGTAAGAGTTTGAACAACAAGGAAGACGGTGTAGAGTCTTATAATGTTTACAATATGTCTTTTATGTGAGTTTTGCTGCGCCGGTTCATCCTTGTGTTTGTTTCAAATAACTTTGCTAGCCTAAGCCTTGTATCGAGAGGGAATACTTCTCATGCATCCAAAATCCTTGAGCCAACCACTATGCCATTTGTGTCCACCATACCTACCTACTACATGGTATTTCTCCGCCATTCCAAAGTAAATTGCTTGAGTGATACCTTTAAAATTTCCATTTTTCACCTTTGCAATATATAGCTCATGGGACAAATAGCCTAAAAACTATTGTGGTATTGAATATGTACTTATGCACTTTATCTCTTATTAAGTTGCTTGTTGTGCGATAACCATGTTCCTGGGGACGCCATCAACTACTCTTTGTTGAATATCATGTGAGTTCCTATGCATGTCTGTCTTGTCTGAAGTAAGGGAGATTTACCACTAGAATGGTTAGAGCATGCATAATGTTAGAGAAGAACATTGGGCCACTAACTAAAGCCATGATCCATGGTGGAAGTTTCAGTTTTGGACAAATATACTCAATCTCATATGAGAAAATTAATAATTGTTGAATGCTTAAGCATTAAAGAGGAGTCCATTATCTGTTGTCTATGTTGTCCCGGTATGGATGTCTAAGTTGAGAATAATCAAAAGCGAGAAATCCAATGCGAGCTTTCTCCTTAGACCTTTGTACAGGCGGCATAGAGGTACCCCTTTGTGACACTTGGTTAAAACATATGTATTGCGATGATAATCCAGGTAATCCGAGCTAATTAGGACAAGGTGCGGGCACTATTAGTATACTATGCATGAGGCTTGCAACTTGTAGGATATAATTTACATGATACATATGCTTTATTACTACCGTTGACGAAATTGTTTCTTGTTTTCCCAAATCACTAGCACAAATATAGCAATCAATGCTTCCCTCTGTGAAGGGCCTTTCTTTTACTTTTATGTTGAGTCAGTTCACCTATCTCTCTCCACCTCAAGAAGCAAACACTTGTGTGAACTATGCATTGATTCCTACATACCTGCATATTGCACTTGTTATATTACTTTACATTGACAATATCCATGAGATATACATGTTACAAGTTGACCAACCGCTGAAACTTAATCTTCCTTTGTGTTGCTTCAATACCTTTACTTTGATTTATTGCTTTATGAGTTAACTCTTATGCAAGACTTATTGATGCTTGTCTTGAAAGTACTATTCATGAAAAGTCTTTGCTATATGATTCATTTGTTTACTCATGTCATTCACCATTGTCTTGGATCGCTGCATTCATTACATGTGCTTACAATAGTATGATCAAGGTTATGATGGCATGTCACTCCAGAAATTATCTTTGTTATCGTTTACCTGCTCGGGACGAGCAGGAACTAAGCTTGGGGATGTTGATACGTCTCCGACGTATCGATAATTTCTTATGTTCCATGCCACATTATTGATGATATCTACATGTTTTATGCATACTTTATGTCATATTTATGCATTTTCCGGCACTAACCTATTAACGAGATGCCGAAGAGCCAGTTGCTGTTTTCTGCTGTTTTTGGTTTCAAAAATCCTAGTAAGGAAATATTCTCGGAATTGGACGAAATCAACGCCCAGGGGCCTATTTTTGCACGAAGCTTCCAGAAGACCGAAGGAGTCACGAAGTGGGGCCACGAGGTGGTGACACACCAGGGCGGCGCGGCCTGGCCCTTGGCCGCGCCGGCCTGTTGTGTGGGGCCCTCGTGTGGCCCCCTGACCTATCTCCTCCGCCTACTTAAAGCCTTCATCGCGAAACCCCCAGTGCCGAGAGTCACGATACAGAAAACCTTCCAGAGACGCCGACGCCAATCCCATCTCGGGGGATTCAAGAGATCGCCTCCGGCACCCTGCCGGAGAGGGGAATCATCTCCCGGAGGACTTTTCACCACCATGGTCGCCTCCGGAGTGATGAGTGAGTAGTCTACCCCTGGACTATGGGTCCATAGCAGTAGCTAGATGGTCATCTTCTCCTTATGTGCTTCATTGTCGGGTCTTGTGAGCTGCCTAACATGATCAAGATCATCTATCTGTAATGCTACATGTTGTGTTTGTTGGGATCCGATGGATAGAGAATACTATGTTATGTTGATTATCAATTTATATCTATGTGTTGTTTATGATCTTGCATGCTCTCCGTTATTAGTAGAGGCTCTGGCCAAGTTTTTACTCTTAACTCCAAGAGGGAGTATTTATGCTCGATAGTGGGTCCATGCCTCCATTAAATCTGGGACAGTGACAGAAAGTTCTAAGGTTGTGGATGTGCTGTTGCCACTAGGGATAAAACATCGATGCTATGTCCGAGGATGTAGTTGTTGATTACATTACGCACCACACTTAATGCAATTGTCTGTTGTTTGCAACTTAATAGTGGAAGGGGTTCGGATGATAACCTGAAGGTGGACTTTTTAGGCATAGATGCATGCTGGATAGCGGTCTATGTACTTTGTCGTAATGCCCAATTAAATCTCACTATACTCATCATATCATGTATGTGCATGGTCATGCCCTCTTTATTTGTCAATTGCCCAACTGTAATTTGTTCACCCAACATGATATTTATCTTATGGGAGAGACGCCTCTAGTGAACTGTGGACCCCGGTCCATTCTTTTAATCGAATACAATCTACTGCAATACTTGTTCTACTGTTTTCTGCAAACATCATCATCCACACTATACATCTAATCCTTTGTTACAGCAAGCCGGTGAGATTGACAACCTCACTGTCACGTTGGGGCAAAGTAATTTGGTTGTGTTGTGTAGGTTCCACGTTGGCGCCGGAATCCCTGGTGTTGCGCCGCACTACATCTCGCCGGCATCAACCTTCAACGTGCTTCTTGGCTCCTACTGGTTCGATAAACCTTGGTTTCTTACTGAGGGAAAACTTGCCGTTGTACGCATCACACCTTCCTCTTGGGGTTCCCAACGGACGCGTGCTGTACGCGTATCATTGGCTTGCTGTGTCTTAGTGAATATCTCACTGGAGGAAACCTTGTTGGTTTTCCAGTTACATTTGCTGTTGACAACAAGAATAGACATAATCTGTCTATCTGTCTGATGGCTTGCTTGGCTTTAGGTGCTAGATGATTTTGAATGGCTAGTTAGGGATTAATCCAGGTTGGATTTCTCTGGTATGTCACCATGTTGACATACCACTGTTCCCTTGGTAATTTTCTTCTGACTGTTCTTTAGTTTGCTTGCACCAAAAGGCTTAGTAGCCAGATGATGATACAAACTGGGTACTCACACCCTTTTGCTTGTGTGTGATTGATGCTCATGCTTATTTATGAGCAAGACAGATGCTTGCTCATGATTCTTTGTGTATACCTCACTCCAGCTCCTAGAAATGGGTGTTGGTGTAGAGGTTCAGCTGCTGATTGAGTTCTTGGCTTGCCCTGCTCCTCCTTGCAAGCTTGATATCTTGGTTTACTTTCTGGTGATTGGGGAATAGGTGAAACAGCTCTAGCTGTTCACCTGTTCTTGGTGTTCTTGATCTGTTCTTGGTATCTGGTGACTTACCCTGCTGCTTTGTCGATGAATGAGCTAGGGTTTACTGTGGAAAAGGTTTTATATGCCTGGCCCTTGCTTCTCTGGTCGACAGCTACACCATTTCACCTTGGTGACTCACTGTGTGTGTGCTGCATGCACACAGCCTTGTGAGCAGGCTGTGTGTGTGTGTACACCAGATGATGTGCACTTGGACTTGGAGAGGATCAGCTCGGCTGATCTTTGTTCATATCCTCTCTATTTCATTTGATTTCTAACCTGCCAAGTGGCATTGCCACTTGGCATAATGCTATTCTTGTTTTGCTTGTGTGCAGGGATCAAGAAGTTGATCAGTATGAACATGAAGATCATCAAATCCAAGTTCAAATGAAGATCACTTTGTAGTATTTAGGATAGAATCTCACCTTGTACTTTTCTTTTCTTTTCTTTTCTTTTCTTTTCTATTTTTTTCCAATTTGTGTAATGTGTTGTAATAATTCATATTTCTAATCTGGATATTGTAAATGACAATGTATTATATGTGTTTATAAATAAAGCTCAAATTTTCCTTAATGAGCTTTATCTAAGTGTTGTACTATTTATATTATTATTTACTTATAATTGTTCATTGAATTGTCTCAAGTTTGAATTATGAGTTATCAATTTGATGTTTGAATTTGAAATTCAATTTCAAATTTGGTTTGAATTCAATCATGCAACTTAATTTTGAATTCAATCATGCAACTTAAGATTGTAATGCAATCTCTCTTCTATCGTCTCAAAACCCTAATTTAGTTAAGTAGGAACAAGTTTGTCGCACTCTCGAATCCCTAACCCTGTAGGAGGTCGAGAGAGAAACCTGTCCCCCTTTGATGCGCGTGGTTGACGTATTGTCTTTTCGTTCGACACGCGTCCGTTGGGAACCCCAAGAGGAAGGTGTGATTCGCACAGCGGCAAGTTTCCCTCAGTAGAAACCAAGGTTTATCGAACCAGTAGGAGTCAAGAAGCACGTTGAAGGTTGATGGCTGCGAGATGTAGTGCGGCGCAACACCAGGGATTCCGGCGCCAACGTGGAACCTGCACAACACAAACCAAGTACTTTGCCCCAACGAAACAGCGAGGTTGTCAATCTCACCGGCTTGCTGTAACAAAGGATTAGATGTATAGTGTGGATGATGATTGTTTGCAGAAAACAGTAGAACAAGTATTGCAGTAGATTGTATTTCAGTATAGAGAATTGGACCGGGGTCCGCCGTTCACTAGAGGTGTCTCTCCCATAAGATAAACAACATGTTGGGTGAACAAATTACAGTTGGGCAATTGACAAATAAAGAGGGCATGACCATGCACATACATATTATGATGAGTATAGTGAGATTTAATTGGACATTACGACAAAGTACATAGACCGCTATCCAGCATGCATCTATTCCTAAAAAGTCCATCTTCAGGTTATCATCCGAACCCCCTCCAGTATTAAGTTGCTAACAACAGACAATTGCATTAAGTATTGCGCGTAATATAATCAGTAACTACATCCTCGAACATAGCACCAATGTTTTATCCCTAGTGGCAACAGCACATCCATAATCTTAGAGATTTCTGTCACTCCCCCAGATTCACGGAGACATGAACCCACTATCGAGCATAAATACCCCCTCTTGGAGTTAATAGCAAAAACTTGGCCAGAGCCTCTACTAATAACGGAGAGCATGCAAGATCATAAACAACACATAGATATAAATTGATAATCAACATAACATGGTATTCTCTATTCATCGGATCCCAACAAACACAACATATAGAATTACAGATAGATGATCTTGATCATGTTCGGCAGCTCACAAGACCCGACAATTAAGCACAATGAGGAGAAGACAACCATCTAGCTACTGCTATGGACCCATAGTCCAGGGGTAGACTACTCACACATCACTCCGGAGGCGACCATGGCAGCGTAGAGTCCTCCGGGAGATGATTCCCCTCTCCGGCAGGGTGCCGGAGGCGATCTCCTGAATCCCCCGAGATGGGATTGGCGGCGGCGGCGTCTCTGGAAGGTTTTCCGTATCGTGGCTCTCGGTACTGGGGGTTTCGCGACGAAGGCTATTTGTAGGCGGAAGGGTAGGTCAGGGGGTGACGCGAGGGGCCCAGGAGACAGGCTGGCGCGGCCAGGGCTTGGTCCGCGCCGCCTGCCCTCCTGGCCACCTCGTGGCCCCACTTCGTTGACTCTTCGGTCTTCTGGAAGCTTCGTGGCAAAATAGGTCCCTGGGCGTTGATTTCGTCCAATTCCGAGAATATTTCCTTACTAGGATTTCTGAAACCAAAAATAGCAGAAAACAGCAACTGGCACTTCAGCATCTTGTTAATAGGTTAGTTCCAGAAAATGCACAAATATGACATAAAGTGTGCATAAAACATGTAGATATCATCAATAATGTGGCATGGAACATAAGAAATTATCGATACGTCGGAGACGTATCAGCATCCCCAAGCTTAGTTTCTGCTCGTCCCGAGCAGGTAAACGATAAACAAAGATAATTTCTGGAGTGACATGCCATCATAACCTTGATCATACTATTTGTAAGCATATGTAGTGAATGCAGCGATCAAAACAATGTATATGACATGAGTAAACAAATGAATCATATAGCAAAGACTTTTCATGAATAGTACTTCAAGACAAGCATCAATAAGTCTTGCATAAGAGTTAACTCATAAAGTAATAATTCATAGTAAAGGCATTGAAGCAACACAAAGGAAGATTAAGTTTCAGCGGTTGCTTTCAACTTATAACATATATATCTCATGGATATTGTCAACATAGAGTAATATAACAAGTGCAATATGCAAGTATGTAGGAATCAATGCACAGTTCACACAAGTGTTTGCTTCTTGAGGTGGAGAGCAATAGGTGAACTGACTCAACAATAAAAGTAAAAGAAATGTCCTTCAAAGAGGAAAGCATCGATTGCTATATTTGTGCTAGAGCTTTGATTTTGAAAACAAGAAACAATTTTGTCAACGGTAGTAATAAAGCATATGTGTCATGTAAATTTTATCTTACAAGTTGCAAGCCTCATGCATAGTATACTAATAGTGCCCGCACCTTGTCCTAATTAGCTTGGATTACCGGGATTATCGCAATGCACATGTTTTAACCAAGTGTCACAAAGGGGTACCTCTATGCCGCCTGTACAAAGGTCTAAGGAGAAAGCTCGCATCGGATTTCTCGCTATTGATTATTCTCAACTTAGACATCCATACCGGGACAACATAGACAACAGATAATGGACTCCTCTTTTATGCATAAGCATGTAACAACAATTAATTTTCTCATATGAGATTGAGGATATTGTCCAAAACTGAAACTTCCACCATGGATCATGGCTTTAGTTAGCGGCCCAATGTTCTTCTCTAACAATATGCACGCTCTAACCATAAGGTGGTAAATCTCCCTTACTTCAGACAAGACGAACATGCATAGCAACTCACATGATATTCAACAAAGAGTAGTTGATGGCGTCCCCAGGAACATGGTTATCGCACAACAAGCAACTTAATAAGAGATAAAGTGCATAAGTACATATTCAATATCACAATAGTTTTTAGGCTATTTGTCCCATGAGCTATATATTGCAAAGGTAGAGGAATAGAAATTTTAAAGGTAGCACTCAAGCAATTTACTTTGGAATGGCGGGGAAATACCATGTAGTAGGTAGGTATGGTGGACACAAATGGCATAGTGGTTGGCTCAAGTATTTTGGATGCATGAGAAGTATTCCCTCTCGATACAAGGTTTAGGCTAGCAAGGCTATTTGAAACAAACACAAGGATGAAGCGGTGCAGCAAAACTCACATAAAAGACATATTGTAAACATTATAAGACTCTACACCGTCTTTCTTGTTGTTCAAACTCAACACTAGAAATTATCTAGACCTTAGAGAGACCAAATATGCAAACCAAATTTTAGCATGCTCTATGTATTTCTTCATTAATAAGTGCAAAGTATATGATGCAAGAGCTTAAACATGAGCACAACAATTGCCAAGTATCACATTATCCAAGACATTTTAGCAATTACTACATGTATCATTTTCCAATTCCAACCATATAACAATTTAACGAAGAAGAAACTTCGCCATGAATATTATGAGTAAAGCCTAAGTACATACTTGTCCATATGCTACAGCGGAGCGTGTCTCTCTCCCACACAAAGAATGCTATGATCCATTTTATTCAAACAAAACAAAAAACAAAAACAAACCGACGCTCCAAGCAAAGCACATAAGATGTGACAGAATAAAAATATAGTTTCAGGGGAGGAACCTGATAATGTTGTCGATGAAGAAGGGGATGCCTTGGGCATCCCCAAGCTTAGACCCTTGAGTCTTCTTGATATATGCAGGGGTGAACCACCGGGGCATCCCCAGGCTTAGAGCTTTCACTCTCCTTGATCATGTTGTATCATCTCCCTCTCTTGATTCTTGAAAACTTCCTCCACACCAAACTCAAAACAACTCATTAGAGGGTTAGTGCACAATCAAAATATACATGTTCATAGGTGACATAATCATTCTTAACACTTCTGGACATTGCACAAAGCTACTGAAAGTCAATGGAATCGAAATATCCATCGAACATATCAAAACAGGCAATGCGAAATAAAAGGCAGAATCTGTCAAAACAGAACAGTTCGTATTGACGAATTTTATTGAGGCACCAGACTTACTCAAATGAAAATGCTCAAATTGAATGAAAGTTGCGTACATATCTGAGGATCACTCACATAAATTGGCATAATTTTCTGAGTTACCTACAGAGAATTTTGCCCAGATTCGTGACAGCAAAGAAATCTGTTTCTGTGCAGTAATCCAAATCTAGTATGAACCTTACTATCAACGACTTTACTTGGCACAATAAAACACTAAACTAAGATAAGGAGATGTTGCTACAGTAGTAAACAACTTCCAAGACACAAAATAAAAACAAAGTACTGTAGTAAAAACATGGGTTGTCTCCCATAAGCGCTTTTCTTTAACGCCTTTCAGCTAGGCGCAGAAAGTGTGTATCAAGTATTATCGAGAGATGGTGCATCGTTATCATAAGCTCCTCCATCTGTAGTGGTACTAAGGGCTTTGTCAATTTTAGGCCTATAATAATATTTCTTTGGTTTAGGCACTTTAGAGACATACATAAACTTTTGCTCCTTACCCACATAAGCTTTCTCCTTATATTTAAGAGAAGAAAATGTTGAACCCAAGGTTCCCATAGCTTTTTCAAGTTCGCCAATCCTATTGGTTTGATCATCATGGACAACACAAGTTCCTAGGACACTAATTCTTTCATCAATTCCTCCTAAGGATTTATCAAGTTCATTAGTTTTATCAAGTAACATTTCCAATTTAGTTTCAACACTCGGAAATTTTTTCTCTATGGTTTCCAATTTTTTCATAACATCTTCAAGAGAGATTTCAGTTTTAACTTCATCAACAGGGGGTATTCCAAATAGACTCTCAATAATATAGCTAGCTTCTAATGCAGGAGTACTTAGGAAATTACCTTTCGCGAGACAATCAAGAACATACCTATTCCAGCTAGAGACACCAACATAAAAATTCCTGAGTAGGATAGTGGTGGAGTGTTTCTTAGTGCACCTATTATGGGCATCACTAATTCTATACCAAGCATCTCTTAAACATTCTCCCCCTCGTTGCTTAAACGCATTTAACTTCAACTTCAGGATTACTCATTTTAGCAATAGTAAATAAAGCAAACTAGATAAAGTAAATGCAAGTAACTAATTTTTTTGTGTTTTTGATATAGCAAACAAGATAGCAAATAAAGTAAAACTAGCAACTAATTTTTTTTGTATTTTGATTTAGTGCAGCAAACAAAGTAGTAAATAAAACTAAGCAAGACAAAGACAAAGTAAAGAGATTGGATTGTGGAGACTCCCCTTGCAGCGTGTCTTGATCTCCCCGGCAACGGCGCCAAAAAATTTGCTTGATGAGCGTGGTTGACGTATTGTCTTTTCGTTTGACACGCGTTCGTTGGGAACCCCAAGAGGAAGGTGTGATGCGCACAGCGGCAAGTTTCCCACAGTAGAAACCAAGGTTTATCGAACCAGTAGGAGTCAAGAAGCACGTTAAAGGTTGATGGCGGCGAGATGTAGTGCGGCGCAACACCAGGGATTCCGGCGCCAACGTGGAACCTGCACAACACAAACCAAATAGTTTGCCCCAATGAAACAGCGAGGTTGTCAATCTCACCGGCTTGCTGTAACAAAGGATTAGATGTATAGTGTGGATGATGATTGTTTGCAGAAAACAGTAGAACAAGTATTGCAGTAGATTGTATTTCAGTATAGAGAATTGGACCGGGGTCCGCAGTTCACTAGAGGTGTCTCTCCCATAAGATAAACAGCATGTTGGGTGAACAAATTACAGTTGGGCAATTGACAAATAAAGAGGGCATGACCATGCACATACATATTATGATGAGTATAGTGAGATTTAATTGGGCATTACGACAAAGTACATAGACCGCTATCCAGCATGCATCTATGCCTAAAAAGTCCACCTTCAAAGTTATCATCCGAACCCCTCCAGTATTAAGTTGCTAACAACGAGACAATCGCATTAAGTATTGCGCGTAATGTAATCGAACTACATCCTCGAACATAGCACCAATGTTTTATTCCTAGTGGCAACAAGACATCCATAATCTTAGAGATTTGTCACTTCCCAGATTCACGGAGACATGAACCCACTATCAAGCATAAATACCCCCTATTGTAGTTAATAGCAAAAACTTGGCCAGAGCCTCTACTAATAACGGAGAGCATGCAAGATCATAAACAACACATAGATATAAATTGATAATCAACATAACATGGTATTCTCTATTCATCGGATCCCAGCAAACACAACATATAGAATTACAGATAGATGATCTTGATCATGTTCGGCAGCTCACAAGACCCGACAATTAAGCACAATGAGGAGAATACAACCATCTAGCTACTGCTATGGACCCATAGTCCAGGGGTAGACTACTCACACATCACTCCGGAGACGACCATGGCGGCGTAGAGTCCTCCGGGAGATGATTCCCCTCTCCGGCAGGGTGCCGGAGGCGATCTCCTGAATCCCCCGAGATGGGATTGGCGGCGGCGGCGTCTCTGGAAGGTTTTCCGTATCGTGGCTCTCGGTACTGGGGGTTTCGCGACGAAGGCTATTTGTAGGCGGAAGGGTAGGTCAGGGGGCGACGCGAGGGGCCCAGGAGACAGGCTGGCGCGGCCAGGGCTTGGGCCGCGCCGCCTGCCCTCCTGGCCACCTCATGGCCCCACTTCGTTGACTCTTCGGTCTTCTGGAAGCTTCATGGCAAAATAGGACCCTGGGCGTTGATTTCGTCCAATTCCGAGAATATTTTCTTACTAGGATTTCTGAAACCAAAAATAGCAGAAAACAGCAACTAGCACTTCGGCATCTTGTTAATAGGTTAGTTCCAGAAAATGCACAAATATGACATAAAGTGTGCATAAAACATGTAGATATCATCAATAATGTGGCATGGAACATAAGAAATTATCGATACGTCGGAGACGTATCACCCTTCGATGCAGTTTTGTTTTAAAAGCGCGAAATTTTCCCAAAATTTACGATGCAATGCACATCCCTTTCTAAAATCTACCCCTCGATCATCTCTAAACCTGGGACATTACAGCCTTTCCCCCTTAAAGAAAACTTCGTCCCGAAGTTGTGGTTGTAATACCTGAAGAGTTTGGGGTATGTTGTCCTCAGGTCTTCTTCCTTTTCCCAGGTGGCTTCTCTCTCGGGATGATGCTTCCATTGTATCTTGCAGTATTTTATGGCTCGATTCCTGAGTTGTTTCCAGTTCTCCTCGAGAATCTTCGCTGGCTTCTCGATGTATGTCAAATCTGGTTGTAACTCAAGCTCTTCATGTGATACTGGCTCATCTGGGGTCTTCAGACACTTTCTGAGTTACGACACATGGAATACGTTGTGAACTTGGGATAACCTTCCCGGTAGTTCTAATTCAAAGGCTAACCCTCGGTTTTGACTCAGAATCTTGAAAGGTCCGATGTACCTAGGGCTTAACTTCCCTTTTACTCCGAATCTCTGAAGTCCTTTCATCGGGCTCACCTTGAGATATACCATGTCTCCAACTTGTGGCTCCCATGTCCTTCTCTTCTGATCGACATAACTCTTCTGTCGGCTTTGGGCTATCTTGAGCCTATCTCGTATAATGTCAATTATTTGTTGCTTTTCCTTGACATAATCAGGATTAAACTCCTTGCTTGCTCCAGCTTCATACCAGCATATGGGTGATCTACAGTTCCTTCCATACAGAGCTTCGAACGGTGCCATCTTGATGCTGCTTTGATAGCTGTTATTGTATGAAAACTCTGCTAGTGGCAAATGCTCCTCCCATGATCCTCCAAAGTCTAGGGCACAAGCCCTAAGCATATCCTCTAGGATCTGATTAGTTCTCTCCGATTGTCCACCTGTCTGAGGATGATAGGCGGTACTATAGTCCAACTTGGATCCTAAAGCTTCATGTAGTTGTTTCCAAAATGCTGATGTGAACACGGATCCTCGATCCGACACGATCTTCTTGGGCACTCCATGTTTACTCACGATCTCTTTGATGTAAAGATCGATGAGTTTCTCTCCTTTATCCTGCTGATTTACCGCTAAGAAGTGTGCGCTTTTCGTCAACCGGTCCACGATTACCCATATCATGTCCTTCTTTTTATTGGTCATGGGTAGTCCGGTGATGAAATCCACTCCTATCTCCTCCCATTTCCATTCTGGAATGGGTAAAGGTTGTAACTTTCCTGCCGGACTATGGTGTTCAGCCTTCACTCTCTGGCAGGTGTGGCATTCCGCCACGTATTGTGCTATTTCTCTCTTCATATTATTCCACCAGAATAACTCTTTGAGATCCATGTACATCTTTGTACTTCCCGGATGTATGGAGTATGGTGTTTGATGGGCTTCCCGGAGTATTACTTCCTTGATCTCAGCAATATCCGGAACGCAAATCCTCTTCTGAAACCATAGTGATCCTGATTCTCCTCGGTGAAATTCTGATGGTCTTCCTTCATCTATCCTTCTCATCTCATCTACGATAAATGGATCGTCCAATTGACCCATCATTATCTCATTCTTTAAGTTAACATTTAGCTCATCGGCTACTTGTAAAGCCGATAGTCCTTCATGAGCTTCTTTCTCCCAAAGTTGTATTTGGGCTTGGCTTATTTCCTTCCTCAACTCCGGTGATAACTCTTGTTCCACTCCTCCAGTGCTCTTCCTACTCAAGGCATCTGCTACAACATTGGCCTTTCCTGGAGTATAATTGATGGTCAAATCATAGTCCTTGATTAGTTCTAGCCATCTTTTCTGCCTCATATTGAGTTCCTTCTGAGTGAAGAAGTACTTGCGACTCTTATGATCCGTATAGAGCTCACACTTGGCTCCATAGAGAAAATGTCTCCATGTTTTAAGTGCAAATACAACTGCTGCTAATTCTAAGTCATGTGTTGGATAATTCACTTCATGAGGTCTGAGTTGCCTCGATCCATAAGATATTACCTTCCGATCCTGCATGAGTACGCAACCCAATCCATGCTTGGATGCGTCACAATACACGGTGTAATCCTTGCCAACTTCAGGAACTGCTAACACCGGTGCTGTGGTGAGTTTCTCCTTCAGAGTTTGAAAACTCTTCTCACACTCCTCTAACCACACGAATGGTGTGTTCTTTCTTAACAGCTTCGTCATTGGTCCTGCTATGTTGGAGAATCATTCAATAAATCTCCGATAGTATCCTGCCATTCCCAGGAATCCTCGGATTTCCTTGACAGTCTTGGGTGCTTCCCATTCTAAAACTGCTGCTACCTTGCTCGGGTTAACAGCTATTCCATCTTTGCTAATGACATGACCAAGAAATTCCACTTGATCTAGCCAAAATTCACACTTGCTGAACTTGGCATAGAGTTGATGTTCTCTTAGTGTTTGCAATACTAACCTCAGATGTTCTGCATGTTCTGTTTTATCTTTGGAGTATATCAAGATATCATCGATGAATACGATGACAAACTTGTCTAGATATGGCATGAAGATCTTATTCATAAGATTCATGAAGATTGCTGGGGCATTGGTTAATCCAAATGGCACTACAAGGTATTCATGATGTCCATACCTTGAGACAAAGGCGGTTTTCGGAACGTCTTCCTTCTTGATCTTAATCTGATGATAACCGGACCTTAGATCAATTTTGGAAAAGACTCCCGCGCCTCTAACTTGATCAAATAGATCTTCTATTCTTGGAAGTGGGTACTTGTTCTTGATTTCACATTGTTCAAATTCCTGTAGTCTCCGCACATCCTTCTACCTCCATCTCTTTTATCCACGAAGATCACAGGTGATCCCCATGGTGAAACACTCTCTTGTATAAATCCTTTCTGTTCCAAGTCATCCAATTGCTCCTTAAGTTCTTTCAACTCCTTAGGCCCCATCTTATATGGTGCTTTAGCAATCGGAGTCGTTTCCCGGAATTAGGTCAATAGTGAATTCTATCTCCCTATCGTGTGGCATTCCGTAATTCCTTAGGAAACACATCCTGGAATTCATTTACTACGTGTATATCCTCCAACTTCACCTCCTTCATGTCGTTCACCAGTAGCTCGACTTTGATCTGTGTATGCTTATCTCCTTGGTAGATCATTCTACTTCCATCGGGGCTTTTCAAAGACACAGTCTTGTTCACACAGTCGATCAATGCTCCGTTAGCTTCTAACCAGTTCATACCAAGAATGACATCAATGTCCTTCATCGGTAAAATGAACAGGTCTGCGTCAAACGCGCATTTATTGATCATGATGACTTGTTTTTGTTTGGTATGGGTTACTACTATCGTTCCCCCCGCGGAAAGTATGGTTATGGGTGTATCTAACTTAGTGCAACTAATCCCATGTTTGATGATGAATTGCTGAGAAATGAATGATGTAGTTGCACCAGTATCAAAAAGTACTTTGCCAGGATGAGTGAGTATTTGGAGCGTACCTATCACTGCCTGATCGGAGTTAACCACCTCCTCCAAGCTGGTGCAGTTTAACTTGCCGAAGGGTTTCCTGTTCTTCCAGTTCCCTCCGTTGTTTCCTCCTCGGCTTGCTCCCCCTCCAGGCTGACCTCCTTTATTCTTATTCTTAGGGCAATCCCTAAGCATGTGTCCTTCCTCACGACAACCGAAACAGATTATCCTGGGCTTCTTACAGTCCTTGGAAAAATGTCCCGTACCTCCACAGCTACGGCACACAATCTTATTTGCAGTCTGAAACGCTTGGTTCCTCTTGCTACTGTAGTAGTTACTGTTGTTGTTGTTGTTGTTGTTGTTGTTGTTGTTGTTGTTGTTGTTGTACCTTGGCTTGAAACTCAAGCTGGTATTGGGCTTGTTACTGATAAACCTCTTAGGCTCAAACTTGGCCTTCTTCCTCTTCTCTTCTTGCAGCTTCTTGAAGTCATCTTCAAGAGTGATGGCTGCATCCACCAACTCTTGGAACTCTGTTGCTCTCATCATCTGGAGCTGTACCTTGAACTGGGGACTTAACCCCCGCAAGAACCTCTTCTTCTTGTCCTCGGTGTTGACCTCCTCAACAGCGTACCGAGACAACTTTGAAAACTCCCTGACATAAGTCAGGATAGCTTTATCCTTCTGCTCGAGACTTTCAAATTCTCGACGCTTCAGCTCCACAATGCTTTCAGGGACATTGGATTCCCTGAACTTCCTTGCAAATTCCTCCCAGGTGAATACTTTTCCAGCCGGATAAACGGCTACGATGTTGTCCCACCATGATGCGGCAGGTCCACACAACAAGTGTGTAGCATAACGGACCTTCTCCAGGTCGTTGCAACCAACAGTGTTGAGCTTTCGCTCAGTGTCCATAAGCCAGTCCTCCGTGTCCATTGGCTCGGGCGCGTATTGATACGTCTCCGACGTATCGATAATTTCTTATGTTCCATGCCACATTATTGATGATATCTACATGTTTTATGCATACCTTATGTCATATTTATGCATTTTCTGGCACTAACCTATTAACGAGATGCCGAAGAGCCAGTTGCTGTTTTCTGCTGTTTTTGGTTTCAGAAATCCTAGTAAGGAAATATTCTCGGAATTGGACGAAATCAACGCCCAGGGGCCTATTTTCACACGAAGCTTCCAGAAAACCGGAGAGCTAACGAAGTGGGGCCACGAGGCGGCGCCACGCTAGGGCGGCGCGGCCCAAGCCCAGGCCGCGCCGACCTAGTGTGTGGGCCCCTCATGACGCCCCCTGACCTGCCCTTCCGCCTACAAATAGCCTTCGTCGCGAAACCCCCAGTACCGAGAGCCACGATACGGAAAACCTTCCAGAGACGCCGCCGCCAATCCCATCTCTGGGATTCAGAGATCGTCTCCGCACCCGCCGGAGAGGGGATTCATCTCCCGGAGGACTCTACACCGCCATGGTCGCCTCCGGAGTGATGAGTGAGTAGTCTACCCCTGGACTATGGGTCCATAGCAGTAGCTAGATGGTTGTCTTCTCCTTATGTGCTTCATTGTCGGATCTTGTGAGCTACCGAACATGATCAAGATCATCTATCCGTAATGCTATATGTTGTGTTTGTTGGGATCCGATGAATAGAGAATACTATGTTATGTTGATTATCAATTTATATCTATGTGTTGTTTATGATCTTGCATGCTCTCCGTTATTAGTAGAGGCTCTGGCCAAGTTTTTGCTAGTAACTCCAAGAGGGGGTATTTATGCTCGATAGTGGGTTCATGTCTCCGTGAATCTGGGGGAGTGACAGAAACCTCTAAGGTTATGGATGTACTGTTGCCACTAGGGATAAAACATCGATGCTATGTCCGAGGATGTAGTTATTGATTACATTACGCACCATACTTAATGCAGTTGTCTGTTGTTTGCAACTTAATACTGGAAGGGGTTCGGATGATAACCTGAAGGTGGACTTTTTAGGCATAGATGCATGCTGGATAGCGGTCTATGTACTTTGTCGTAATGCCCAATTAAATCTCACTATACTCATCATATCATGTATGTGCATGGTCATGCCCTCTCTATTTGTCAATTGCCTAACTGTAATTTGTTCACCCAACATGCTATTTATCTTATGGGAGAGACACCTCTAGTGAACTGTGGACCCCGGTCCATTCTTTACATCTGAAATACAATCTACTGCAATTGTTCTACTGTTCTCTGTAAACAATCATCATCCACACTATACATCTAATCCTTTGTTACAACAAGCCGGTGAGATTGACAACCTCACTGTTTCGTTGGGGCAAAGTACTTTGGTTGTGTTGTGCAGGTTCCACGTTGGCGCCGGAATCCCTGGTGTTGCGCCGCACTACATCTCGCTGCCATCAACCTTCAACGTGCTTCTTGGCTCCTACTGGTTCGATAAACCTTGGTTTCTTACTGAGGGAAAACTTACCGCTGTACGCATCACACCTTCCTCTTGGGGTTCCCAACGGACGCGTGTTGTACGCGTGTCACGTATGCGAAAGATATAGGCTTGGTGTTCTGGAAGTCTGACAAAGTGACTCCCTGATTCTCGGGTCTCTCCACCCTGTTCTGTTGCAGCAGCTCCTGGAAGAATTTATTCTGCTGCTCCAACGTTATACGTTGTCTCTCTTCCATCATCTGCATGTACTGGACGAAATTCTGCTGCGTCATTGGTGGTGGTGGTGGTGGAAACTGATTTCTGGCTGCTTCATCAGCCTCTTCCTTTTGCTTCGCCTCGCGCTCCATGCGCTGCGCTTCTGTCTCCTCACCTACCGGTCCCGACATAACCCCCTAGTTCTGCAACACAAGATGATACTCATAATTACTCCATGCGCAAGTTTTCTGAGCTCAACTTTGTGCACAGAACTAGTCACGCAATGGAAATCAAGGAGCAAATCCAAAACATCCAAAACATATACCATGTATGTACATACTTAAGTGGTCTTATTACAATACTCAGTGACATTGTGAGTATGCAAACTCACTTATTGAAGTATATGTACAAATTACTACAAATATTACATACTATAATACATGTGGTACTTGTGTATTATAGTCTCGCCTCCCTTGGTGGTCTCTAGTCGTGCTTCACTCCCGGTACATCCCAGGCTTCCATCCGGTCGAACGTGTCGTCCTCCTGACAAAACCTGGAACATAAGGTCTCCCCGTCGGCTGGTAGTCGGAATCAGATGATGATCCCAGAGAGAAATTGGTGTTCATGAACTGGTCATTCAGTGCATCATAGTCCACCCATCGGGTGTACTCCCCTGTGACTCCACCATAGGTATTTCCAACAGTTGTATCCGACTCAACCTGTATCGGATACCCTCCATCTTCTTCCCCATTCCTCGGATAACTCTGATTCTGGGTCGTGGCGTCCTCATTCATCTCCCCGTCATAATATACTGAAGTACTATGGGTTCCAGTATCAGATCCCCAACGCCAACATGTGGAGTTCTCTATAGGAGTCACGGAACGCTGATTGTTTCCGGATTCCTCTCCACCCTCATATCCTCTATAGGAACTACTAAGATAGTTCCCAGGTGTAATGGGTGTAGTTTCTAGTTCAGGGTGGTCAATGCTAATGTAATCACCAGCTGAGTAAACTGGTGTGTGCACCTCATTCTCCATAGGTTCCTTCCTCTTAGTCTCCTCCTTGGGTTCAGTAAACTCCTCTAGCATTGTATCAATTGCTCCCGTCAAATGACGGTTCAACTGAAAGAACAATGATAGTAAGTTGCGGCTATTGTCCATGTACTTAGCGGCTTCTGCTGGTTTGCGTTTTGCAAATTTGAAGTGGTTAAGCATAGGATCATCTTCCTCCTCCATATGAGGAATGTGTGTGAATTCGGAACCCATAAGCTCTTTCGTCTTATTCTCCCGAATATCGGTTATGGCTCTCATAATGGCTATGTGGTAGGCTGTGTTGATAGTTCTGGCCTCACCTGCTGGCATCACTATGCTCATTCCTAGGGATTCTGGAAGTCTTAATCCTACCCTACACTTCGCCAATACAGTACCGTCGTAGTACATGTATTTCTTTACTTGGATCTGGGGATCACACCCAAATTCAAGAACATGGCACGCAGAATATCTGCGAATCCTCCTTCATATTCACTCAGTGTTGAATCCATCACTTTCACGTTTCGTCCAGGACGTGAACTTGCCATAGTTGGCTGTAGAAATAGAAAGAATATAAGATTAGTAATAATGCATCATAATAGAGATAATAAAGAATTATCGCACTAAAAGATATGATTGTTGTATTCTCAATTGAATTTACACCATATTTTTAGAGAATTCTTTACTAGTCCTATTTGACTCCTAACGTTTGGTCCCATTTACTAGGTTCCAACCTAAGGTCAAAGCTTTTGCTCTGATACCAACTGTGGTGACCCTGCATACCACTGCATGTTGTAGTATGCCAGTCGTTGATATAACATTCACGAAGTACCATTTCGCAAATATTACATCCCTCAGAGTAGTACAACAGAACATAGCAGGTCCATAACTCATTCATTTATTATTACAAGCATAATATACATATCGTCTCGGAGCTCCTCTTGGGTCCTAAGAGGAATACTCCTGGGTTCGAGGCGAACCCAACTTAACTTACAATATAGAAGTCTCACTAGGTTATACATTTATTTTCTCGAGCAGCTAAGTACTAAGAGTTCGCACTGCTCGCCTACTACTACTACTCGGTGCTTCTAGGCTTGATCTCCCCCGGAAGCCTCCCCGGTTCCGTAGACTATAAGGTAGTCTACGCCTTCAACACCTCCAGAGAGGTCTGGTTCTTCATAGCCGATGATCTCGGCTCCTTCAGGGTTGTCATAGTCCTCCTCCAGACGGTTCAGACAATCTAAGCAAGGGATTTAAGAGTGGGATGAGTACGAGCGTACTCAACAAGTTCATTATAGATAAGAGGTGTTTAATGCACTAGCTACGATATTATACCAAAAAGTCTAATACCAATGCAGGTTTTGATAAACATTTCTTCAAGAGGTTGCTTTTATTTCAAAGAGCTATGTCCGTCAGCCTTCACCGGTTTACTAGAACTTCATGGAGCTCCTTTCCGGCCGCGTTCGCAGTTCCATATCCCGGAACAGGGAGTGACAGGTCACAATTCTTTACACTCTGCAGAGGTGTGTTGCTTTACCCATAAGAGATCTTAACCTTGGTGCCAACCGGGCAGCTTTCCCGTCCACACTTCCTATGGTGTGAGGCCCGGTAAAAGGTCTAGCCAATCATGTTCCTCCGCTACCTCGAACACCCACCCTTTGCTGCAAACTCCGACCCTGGGTCCATGTCGGCCCCATTATTCCCATAGGTTTCAGGGTGGACTCCGACCACGACGTCAATGCAGGGCTCTACCATACATTCCTACGCCGGCAGTTGCAACCCATCATAAACCCCATTACCGTTGGGACTTCTACGGGTTCCCACCCCTGCATCATGTCTCGCAAGATCATGTGCACCCGGTAATGAGCATCCGTTGATGAACAAGAGGTGGAAACACTTTTGACTACTCCGTCCCACTCCGGATCTTATGGTTAACACGGGTATTGCGGCACAAGAATCACTGGACGACATTTGTTGTTTAATCCTAGATGGATATAAACCCTTGCAATGGAACCTCCACCATATCAACACAATCCATGGTTCCATTGCCCACCACATAGTCATATTCATAGTTATGAAAATAGTGGTTTTGGTTTTTATGCAATAGTGATAACCATAGTACTTTGCAAGTAATTTGATAGAAATACTCAAATGACATGAGCAAGTGATGAACTTGCCTGAACACTGCAAAGTTTTGCAGTTGGATGGTGTGGACTGACCCTTGTCCTCTGTTTCTGAAAAATAGCATCATTGTCCGATAAGGGCAATGGTTAAAGAAGCAATTATGCATGATTCCAGTTTTAGGGTTTGTTCCCCCCTTCCGATGTCATTATTATTTCATGTAAGAGGTTAATACTAAGAATGATTTGGGGATACTCTGTTTAGGGCAAAATACAACCTTGAAATGTTGTCAAGGTGTTTTTAAAGTCCAAATGAATTTAGGGACTTATTTTCATTATTGAAAATAATATATATGATTTGAATGATTATTTTAATCCTCAAATTTGTACTTATTCATAGTTGTCTTCAAAAATTCACTTTGATATTTTATTCAGATAGAGCATTTTATGCTGATCAATTTTCATATTTTTAAATATTTTTTTAGAGCTATTAAATATTTCTTGTGTATTTTCAAAGTTTCTGTAATTTAAAGGATTTGTGAAAAGACAATAATGCCCCTGGGCCCACCTGTCAGGGTGGCCCAGCGGGTTAACCCTAACCCGAGCCACACTTGGGCTCGGTCGGCCCACTCGCCCCTTTCTCTCTTCCTCGCGCAGAAACCCTAACCTCCCCATGCCTCTCTGGCGATGCCGTGGTCGCCGCCGCCTTCGCCGAAATATTCCGGCCAACTCCGGCGGCGAGATCGGTGCCAATCGAACCGCCGTTCGACGGCGCTCCGATTGATCTGCGCCGATCTGCTTTCCCTCACCGCCACCGTTCTTCCCCAATCCTCCTGCGACATGGCCGTGGGGAAATCCGCGGCGATCTCGTCGTTGCCGACGAGCCTGGCGCCGTGGTGTGGCCTCGTGCCCCGCCGTGGTTGCGTTGGAGCCCCTGCGCTTCGGTGATGAACTGGCTTGGCTTGGCCATGGCCTGGCGTCGCCGTTCACCCGGCGTGTGCCGCCATGCCGCCATGGCCGTGCCCTTCTCCGTCTAATTGGTAAGTGCTCACCGCCTCCCTTCTGCTCTACTGCTTGTTCTTCCTCTTCTCCTGTCCTTCTAAGCTAGCTCTGGCCACTGGCCTGCTGTTCCTTGTGCCTATGCTGTGCCGAGCTCTACTGCTGTGCGTATGCTGCTTACTGTGCTGCTACTGCCATGCTTGCCCTAGTCTATGCTCATGTGCAAATCTTACTGTGGCGTGTGCTTCCTTTGTTTCTAGTTGATACGTCTCCAACGTATCTATAATTTCCGATGTTCCATGCTTGTTTTATGACAATACCAACATGTTTTGTTCACACTTTATATCATTTTTATGCGTTTTCCGGAACTAACCTATTGACGAGATGCCGAGAGGCCGATTCTTTTTCTGCTGTTTTTGGTTCCAGAAAGGCTGTTCGGGCAATATTCTCGGAATTGGACGAAATCAACGCCAAACCTCCTATTTTTCCCGGAAGGCTCCAGAACACCGAAGGAGAGTCGGAGGAGTGCCAGGGGGGCCCCACACCCTAGGGTGGCGCGGCCCAAGGGGGGGGGCGCGCCCCCCTATGGTGTGGCCAGCCCAGGCCCCCTCCGACTCCGATTCTTCGCCTATTTAAGCCGTCGTGACCTAAAACCTCGACACCGATTGACGAAAACCACAGAAACCTTCCAGAGCCGCCGCCATCGCGAGGCCAAGATCTGGGGGACAGGAGTCTCTGTTCCGGCACCCTGCCGGAGCGGGGAAGTGCCCCCGGAAGGCTTCTCCATCGACACCGCTGCCATCTCCACCGCCATCTTCATCACCGCTGCTGCTCCCATGAGGAGGGAGTAGTTCTCCATCGAGGCTCGGGGCTGTACCGGTAGCTATGTGGTTAATCTCTCTACTATGTACTTCAATACAATGATCTCATGAGCTGCTTTACATGATTGAGATTCATCTGAGTTTTGTATCACAATTCATCTATGTGCTACTCTAGTGATGTGTTATTAAAGTAGTTCTATTCCTCCTGCACGTGTGTAATGGTGACAGTGTGTGCACCGTGTTAGTACTTGGTTTGTGCTATGATCATGATCTCTTGTAGATTATGGAGTTAACTATTGCTATGATAATATTGATGTGATCTATTCCTCCTACATATGCATGAAGGTTACAGTGTGCATGCTATGCTAGTACTTGGTTTAGTAGCGTTGATCTATCTTACACTAAAGGTTACTTAAACATGAGCATTATTGTGGAGCTTGTTAACTCCGGCATTGAGGGTTCGTGTAATCCTACGCAATGTGTTCATCATCCAACAAGAGTGTAGAGTATGCATTTATCTGTTCTGTTATGTGATCAATGTTGAGAGTGTCCACTAGTGAAAGTGTAATCCCTAGGCCTTGCTCCTAAATACTGCTTGTTTACTGTTTTACTGTGTTACTACTGCTGCAATACTACCACCATCAACTACACGCCATCAAGCTATTTTCTGGCACCGTTGCTACTGCTCATACTTATTCATACCACCTGTATTTCACTATCTCTTCGCCGAACTAGTGCACCTATTAGGTGTGTTGGGGACACAAGAGACTTCTTGCTTTGTGGTTGCAGGGTTGCATGAGAGGGATATCTTTGACCTCTTCCTCCCTGAGTTCGATAAACCTTGGGTATCCACTTAAGGGAAACTTGCTGCTGTTCTACAAACCTCTGCTCTTGGAGGCCCAACACTGTCTACAGGAAAGGAGGGGGAACGTAGACATCACTAGTCTCTGCTCACCCTTGTGGTTATACATGCTATTATCTGTCTAGATGCTCATCTGAGCATCACTAGCCATTGCTGTTGCTTGCTGGCTTGTGCTGTGATATGTTTTGGCTCCCCTGGTTCATTACTGTGAGTGATTCTTGCTGTTTAGCAAGAGACAGTGTGGTTTGTGTGACGATTATTGAGTTCTGGCTCATGGTAGGCTTGGCCTTGCTTAATTGTTGTCCATATACATCAATTCCTTGATGATATGCTTCTGGATACAATCATAAAAGTGATTTATGTGCTAGTCTGTGATTCAATTGTTGATTAACTGTGGCTGTTTAATTTATATTATTCCTGTGTGATGCCAGTGATGCTCTAGCATGCTCTAGCAAGCTTCTGATGATCCTATGATCATCAGTTGCTTGTAAGAGATGTGGTGCTCCATCTTGTACCTTACCAGTGCTCAATTTGAGCTGTGTGTGGTTACAGATTAGTACTGGTGTGTGCTGTGGTTGGCTTAAGCAATTGCTGTTGCTTGCAGTGATCCCTTGGATCCACTGCAAGGCTCTGTTATATTGATTACTTGTATATTCATTTATCTGTGTTGTCTTGCTTAGCTAAGTGGATAAATGATGTGAACTGCTTGCAGTTGTGATCATCTAACAGTTAATTTGATTGAGCTAGAGGGATGCCAACATCTGTTGGGAACCCTAGCTTTCTTTTGAACCCATCTGGGTGATGATATCTGTGCATGGCTTCTCTGTTGGATTTGGTATAGTGGTTGAGGTGGCCCTGACAGCAATTCTTTGTTGTTAGGGTAGCTCCCACCTTTGTTGGCTTGCTGTGTCTTAGTGAATATCTCACTGGAAGAAACCTTGTTGGTTTTCGAGTTACCTTTGCTGTTGACAACAAGAATAGACATAATCTGTCTATCTGTCTGATGGATTGCTTGGATTTAGGTGCTAGATGATTTTGAATGGCTAGTTAGGGATTAATCCAGGTTGGATTTCTCTGGTATGTCACCATGTTGACATACCACTGTTCCCTTGGTAATTTCCTTCTGACTGTTCTTTAGTTTGCTTGCACCAAAAGGCTTAGTAGCCAGATGATGATACAAACTGGGTACTCACACCCTTTTGCTTGTGTGTGATTGATGCTCATACTTATTTATGAGCAAGACAGATGCTTGCTCATGATTCTTTGTGTATACCTCACTCCAGCTCCTAGAAATGGGTGTTGGTGTAGAGGTTCAGCTGCTGATTGAGTTCTTGGCTTGCCCTGCTCCTCCTTGCAAGCTTGATATCTTGGTTTACTTTCTGGTGATTGGGGAATAGGTGAAACAGCTCTAGCTGTTCACCTGTTCTTGGTGTTCTTGATCTGTTCTTGGTATCTGGTGACTTACCCTGCTGCTTTGTCGATGAATGAGCTAGGGTTTATTGTGGAAAAGGTTTTATATGCCTGGCCCTTGCTTCTCTGGTCGACAGATCCACCATTTCACCTTGGTGACTCACTGTGTGTGTGTGCTGCATGCACACAGCCTTGTGTGCAGGCTGTGTGTGTGTACACCAGATGCTGTGCACTTGGACTTGGAGAGGATCAGCTCGGCTGATCTTTGTTCATATCCTCTCTATTTCATTTGATTTCTAACCTGCCAAGTGGCATTGCCACTTGGTATAATGCTATTCTTGTTTTGCTTGTGTGCAGGGATCAAGAAGTTGATCAGTATGAACATGAAGATCATCAAATCCAAGTTCAAATGAAGATCACTTTGTAGTATTTAGGATAGAATCTCACCTTGTACTTTTCTTTTATTTTCTTTTCTATTTTTTTTCCAATTTGAGTAATGTGTTGTAATAATTCATATTTCTAATCTGGATATTGTAAATGACAATGTATTATATGTGTTTATAAATAAAGCTCAAATTTTACTTAATGAGCTTTATCTAAGTGTTGTACTATTTATATTCTTATATTCTTATAATTGTTTATTGAATTGTCTCAAGTTTGAATTATGAGTTATCAATTTGATGTTTGAATTTGAAATTCAATTTCAAATTTGGTTTGAATTCAATCATGCAACTTAATTTCGAATTCAATCATGCAACTTAAGATTGTAATGCAATCTCTCTTCTCTCGTCTCAAAACCCTAATTTAGTTAAGTAGGAACAAGTTTGTCGCACTCTCGAAACCCTAAGCCTGTAGGAGGTCGAGAGAGAAACCTGTCCCCCTTCGATGCAGTTTTGTTTTAAAAGCGCGAAATTTTCCTAGAATTTACGATGCAATGCACATCCCTTTCTAAAATCTACCCCTCGATCGTCTCTAAACCTGGGACATTACAGATCCCAAGAGCACCAGATGACCGGAGGCGGAGCGGACCGACGACATCGGCGAGAGGACGGAAACCTAGATGGGTTTTCTTGGCCACCTCCTGATCGCCTCCAGTAGTCCCAGTCCCAGTCCCATACATACTGCTTGTATTCAATCGGCGATAAGTTATTTGAGGAACAGTTTTTGGTTGCCACTTAGTTTAAGTACCTCTCAACATGTGTAAAGATTCATGTAGGTCATTTGTTCTTAGTGGAGCTCTCGGGGCTACTCGTAAATCTGGATAACTATTTTCTTGAGTTATCTTTTGCTGAAAATGAAACAAAAGGGTTAGCTGAAAACGTTAAGAAACCCAGCTCACCGAGGCATCATGGTCCATTGTTTTTTTTTTGCGATCTACATGGCCCATTGCTCGTTTCACAAAACTTTCGGATCATTTTACAAACCGAGCTTGTCTGTTTACCATACTTTACGCGATCTATTAATTCATACTAGTGGTCATAGAGTTGAATTACATGGAAATACAGTTGTTCTGAAACAAAAACACACTGAATTTTCAAGATATTTTGTATTGGAAAATCAAAAACTCGAAAAAAGTAAAACTGAGGCAAAGCTATCCTCATGCCATCGGCTAACAGGGCTCCACAGCCCAGTTCTTCCAACTAGGATATCGCAGCCCAGCTCTTGCACAAAGCATATCGCAGTCCGGTTCCTTCACAAAGCATACCGCGGCCCAATTTCTCCCTCAATAAAAACACTCCAGCCTCGCTGTGCGCTGCGCAGCAGCGACCACCGGGTACTCGCGTGTGTGAAGCAACCGCAGCAAGAAGCGATCCGAAGGCGGCGAAGGCGAAGCCATGGAGCGGCTGCAGAGGATCTTCGGCCAGACGGGGATGGGGCAGCCGGGGAGCGACTCGCCGCTGCTCGACTCCTCCGAGCAGGTCTACATCTCCTCGCTCGCGCTCCTCAAGATGCTCAAGCACGGTCAGCCCCCAACCCTAACCCTAACCCCCCTCCGCCGGCGCTAGGTCCCGGTCCCGTCAGGGCGCGAGATCTGTCCTCACGCGCCGCCGCCGATGACGATGCAGGGAGGGCCGGCGTGCCGATGGAGGTGATGGGCCTGATGCTGGGCGAGTTCGTCGACGACTACACGGTCAGGGTGGTGGACGTCTTCGCCATGCCGCAGAGCGGGACCGGGGTCAGCGTCGAGGCCGTCGACCACGCCTTCCAGACCAACATGCTCGACATGCTCAAGCAGACCGGGAGGTATGCGCTGCCTCATGACTTGCCTCTCCTGATTCTAGTTTTCTGTCGATCCCTGTTTTGAACTGTGGACGCCAGAACTTCTACCAATGTTAGAAGAGATCAGTTAGTTGTGGTTTGCTCTTGTCTTACATCCGTGCCAAGTAAATCAATTTCCAAGTTTGATTCTTTTCAAAAGCTAAGGTTCCTCAATGTTAATAACCATGGGGCCATATGCAATATTGATGTATGCAAAATGCTCCCACATATTCTGTTGTGAAAGATTGACCCTTTTTACAGAAACTAGTAATCGTGCAAGCAAATCAATATCCAAATTTGATTCTTTTCAAAATCTATAGGTTCCTCAATGTTGATAACCATGCGGCCATATGCAATATTGATGTCTGCAAAATGCTCCCACCCGTCCTGTTGTGGAAGATTGACCATTTTTTACAAAAAACAATGAGAAATTATCAGACCTTATTTGTTGGTAAGCGTGATCGTTAAGATATAGCAAAAGCTTCCTGTTACATCAAAACTGGATCATCATACAATGAGGCGGCTATGGAATCGTTCGCTCAAAATAGGCTGAGATGATAACCTAGCACTTCTATTTACTCACAAAATACGAGCAAAACATATTCACCCATGTATGCTCAAAATACAGCCAAAGAATATTCACCCATATAATCTAGTACTTCCATTATACTCACCCATGCAACCATGAGGCCATATGCAGTATTGATGTATGCAAAATGCTCCCACCCGTCCTGTTGTGGAACATTGACCCTTTTTTTGCAAAAAAAAGAGAAATTATCAGACCTTATTTGTTGCTAAGCATGGTCGTTAGGATATATCAAAAGCTTCCTGTTGCATCAAAACTGGATCATGATACAATGAGGCAACTATGGAAACATGCGCTCAAAATACACTGGGTTGATAATCTAGCACTAATATTTACTCACAAAATACGTGCACAAATTATTCAACCATGTATGCTCTGTTAGGGAAATAGAAGCATCATTACTTCTCATACAACATGCAGATCATCTTGATACATATCTAGATTTTGTATGTTTACTGCTAGCAAATTGTTTCGAGTAATAATATTGGCCATAGCTCTTGTGGATGCATTTTCTTTAATAAGAATTCGATGATCAAGTGTGGTATTTGCTCAGTTATTTTGTAGGAAAACAATTTTGTTAATAGTTATACTCCTTTTACAGACCTGAAATGGTGGTAGGCTGGTACCACTCACATCCTGGATTTGGTTGCTGGCTTTCCGGAGTTGACATCAATACTCAGCAGGTCTATGCATTCTCCATCTATTTCTTATTGTTCCTTATGCATTGTAAAACATTGTTTGACAAATGTATATGTAACTTTTGCCAGTCACACTGTACTGCATCGCATCCACTAATTTATCAAATATATGTTAGCCCATCATTATTGTTCTCGTTTATTGTAAAAACGTCCTGATTAACTTGTTTTGACAAACCGATATGTTGGCTGTTATGCAGTCCCACTGTACTGTAGGATAGCAAAGTGAAAAAAATAGAGTAATACTAGTATAATAGGTGATGATCTATAAGTTCACAACAAGCCAAAGCTTAATTATTGAAGGAAAAATCTACTTATAGTTATAGGTGCCATACATATGTCTTAGCTTGCGGTGCTGTCACCCGCACGTCTGATTCCACTTTGACCCATCCAAAGACGGGTGTTGTTTTACCTTATGCTACCGGGGGGAAAGGTAGCTACAAGAGTGTTATAGGCTGACTGCTACATTGGAGCTGCTGCCTTCTAGTATCACAGTAGGCTATGCCTAGTCTCCTTTGTTACAAGCTACTATTACTGTATTACAAGATACGACACAGGAACCTAGCAATCTGCTACAGGACACTACAAATTAAGTACTACAAGTACTCTCTGCCTAGTCAGCTTCGCTGCAGTGTGCACAAGATCTTTTGCAACGTATTTTCCTTTCCCAGCATCATGTATGGATTCTACTTTACTTTTAGCATGGAGCGTGGAACAACTCGAGCTAAAAAAAAGCATGTAACAGCTAGATATTGCGAAAAATATATGATAGGTAATACACTTTAATTAACCGGTAAATATATGCTACAAAATGAGTATCTAGTACCAGATAATCTGGTGTGGCTATAACAACTTTCGATGATTCGACGCTCTACTCTGTGAGCATGGTAGCTGCATCAAACAACCTCGAAAAACCTAGTGATTGTATTTAAAATACACGGTAAGGGTATCTAAACAATATGGTAGCTGCTTTCTAAAAACCTGGTAATTGAATCACAAAAGATGGCAGTGGTGTATAAACAATCTTAAAATCTGGCAACTGTGTCAGAAAACCTGGCAATTGTATTAGAAAACCTGGCAAAGGTGTCTAAACAATCTGGTAGTTGATTTCTGAAAACCTGGCAATTGTATTAGAAAACCTAGAAAGAGTGTCTAAACAATCTGTTAGATGCTTTTAAAAATCTGGTAATTGTATTGGAAAAAGAAAGGGTGTCTGAACAATTAGGTAGCTGCATTCGAAAATCCTGGAAATTGTTTTCGCAAAAAAAAATCCTGGCAATTGTATTACAACCTATTAATTAATTTCGAAAATCTCAAAGTTGTATTTATAAACATGTTAAGCATAAAAGTTAACATCATAGGCAATGATTTGAATAGTGGCAAACGATTTCCTCCCATAGAACATATTATAGTGGCAACCTACTTTATGATTTTAGTGGACCTTATTATACTCTTTTCGAAATCTTGTACTGAAGTGGCCAAGTACGCTTGCAATATTTAACATCTTCAAAGTTGACATGCAGAGTTTTGAAGCTTTAAATCCCAGGGCAGTTGCTGTTGTGATAGATCCCATCCAGAGTGTCAAAGGGAAGGTGGTCATTGATGCATTCCGTCTCATTAACCCTCAGACCATGATGCTTGGCCAGGAGCCACGACAGACAACATCGAATGTTGGCCACCTAAACAAGCCGTCTATTCAGGTAACTACTATAGTCTGGGCCCTATGAACTCTTGTTTTGTTAATTTCTCATAAATGGTTGTATTATCTCCATTGCCAGGCTCTTATTCACGGGCTGAACAGGCACTACTACTCCATTGCAATCAACTACCGGAAAAATGAGCTTGAGGAGAAGATGTTGCTGAACCTACATAAAAAGAAATGGACGGATGGTTTGATTTTGAGGAGGTTTGACACTCATTCAAAGACCAACGAGGAGACTGTTGAGGTGTGTGGTATTCTACTTTTACTCAGAAGATCCGTTTAGTCGACGATGCAAGCTCATGTATTCTTCGTGGTCTGTTATTTACTTATTTGTGTTGTCTTGAGCAGGAAATGCTGAGCCTGGCCATCAAGTACAACAAGGCTGTGCAGGAGGAGGATGAGCTGACGCCTGAGAAACTGGCGATTGCAAATGTTGGGCGGCAGGATGCGAAGAAGCATTTGGAGGAGCATGTCTCGAATTTGATGTCGTCGAACATAGTTCAGACCCTAGGGACCATGCTAGACACAGTTGTCTTTTAGTTTGCTTTCCGACTCTTTATGCTAAACTGTCTTATCATAATGCAAAGAGATTCATGCCATCTACAGGCTGGGTAGGTTTTATTGTCTGCTGTAGCACTATGCCACTATCTTCTGTATTCTTGTTTTGGCTATTATTACTGTTATTACTACTTGAAACACTATTTTTTCCCAAAACAAATGTACTATCAATATTCTTGTTCTGGCTATTAGTGTTCTTTGTGAGACTATTTTGTTCTTGTTCTATGTACCTCTAGCACTGGAGCATGTTGGCAATCTGCCTGACCGTATTGGATCACAAAGATTATGAATTTGGACCCATCTATTTTGCCATCAACAAGGCATGCATAGATAATTTTCTTCGTAGAATTCAGTCCATGGTAATTCATTGTTTTTTTTTTGACAATCAATACCACATATATTCATAGCAACAAATAGTACATGGTAGAGATACATAAACTGACTCCAATGATTACAAAATAATAAAGTCTAGTAACAAATCTTTGAGGTCTTCAATTTCTTTCTTCTTGCAGAACACAATCTTGTACTTTTCTGAAGGCAGCCAAAGATAGATAACGAAACATAGACCTGTAGATATCGACGAAAGTTCTCCCATAATTTTTTGAACCGCAATGCCAAGGCTACGTGCACACACGCAACCATTAAAGCAGTCATACAATATCGGCAAGAGTACCAACACCAGTATATCAGGAAATAATAACCGACTAGCTTTGTCGTCATCGATGGAGAGCCGAGAGTACGAATCACCATTGTCGAGGACGTAGCAGCCGGGACAAAAACTGCGAGCATAATCCTCCTCGCGGCAACAACGACAAAAGATCCAAAATCGATCTGGCGAAGCAAGATCTGAAGACCCATACCTAGAAAATTGTGATTGTTCAACACCACCATTGACGCCGGGAAGAAGATCTCGTCGCCGAACGAAAGGCCGAAGATCACTTATTGCAGGCGATGCCATCTCCATTGAGGGGAAACCAACAAGAAGGCGGCTACCAAAATCCTAACATAGTCTAATGAACACAATACTTTTTTTTCGAAACTCCACGCATAGATCGGGTTCCCCACTCCTCCCAACGCCGGCGAAGCCGACCGGAGGAGGGGGAACCAATCTATGGAGAAGGATAAACTAGAGGCGGCTAGGGTTAAGGCGGCGGATGAGAGGAGAGACATGATACGATCCGGTATGTAGAACAGATTTAATTCATTGTTTTCTTGATCACGCCAAATGATCGGGCTGCCTTCATTTGCCCGATCTAATCAATCATAAGATACAAGTGTTCAAGTTTTTAAGCAAGAGTGAAGAGCGTAGACTAGCCTTCATTTGCCTGACGTAGGGAATCATAAGCCTAAAATTTATGAATCGGAGCTGATACACTACTAACTTTTGTAGCACTGTCCGTTGTTTTCTTCATTTTTTTTTCTCCTTGACACACGCTTTAGTGACATGGCATCCTTAGTTTGGAAGCTTGGGACCTCTAAGTGCATTTTTTTTGTTCGGTTGATCATCTAAAATAGAGTTTGGATGATGGATAGACTTGAGAGGGGAGGAGCAAAATTGTGAAAGATGCAAGCTTTTGCAACCAAGTGCAAGAATCCGCCTCCCACATTCTTTTTAAGTGCCGGTTCACTATTAGAGTGTGGTCCAATGTCGAGAATTAACTTGGACTTCACGATGTTGATACAACTAGTTAGCACACTATGCGTACCATCAAGGAGTAGGGAATTGAGGCGATACACAAAGAAGACAATGGCGTCACTTCTGATGCTGATTTTGTGAGAAATATGGAAGAAAAGAAACACACGCGTTCTCTAAAACAGCACCGTACCTCGAACATGCTCTGTAACCTAAATAAACGAAAAAGGGGCAATGTGGAGCCTCAGATCAGGCTTTGGTTTTGTGCTTAACCTCTTTGACAAGTCGTGGTTTGTAAGACCTTTAATTTTTTTCTTAACAATAATATGTTCCAGTAAAAAAATTAATGAGCAAAATGTACAAGCATTGAGTTGCAGACTAAAACTGACTGCACGAAAAAGATAGGAACGCTAGAAGGACCTCTCCCGGTTAAGTCGTGGTTTGTAAGGGCATCTCCAACCACGCGACCCAAACCGCGCCCGCGCGTCCGTTTGGGTCGAGCCGGACAAAAACGCGGCCCAGCGCGCGGACCTATCCCTAAAACGGATGGCCGCGGCGTCCGGGACGACCAAAACCCGGCCCAAATCTGGGACGAGTTTGCGTGGCCGCGGACGCCGGATGCTGGTCGCTCGCGTCCTCCCCTTGTCCGCCCCTGGCCCGCCTGTCTGTCTCCCACAACACAAACCCCTCGCACACATCTCCCGGCGCTCCGCCGCTAGCCAAGGACCGGCGATCTGGGAGAGGCGTCGACGCCAGCCACCGTCGTCGACACGCCAGCAAGCGGGGCGGAAGCATAGGTCGCGGCCCCGCGCTGCTTTCGCCGCGTCGGAGCAGAGTCGGAGGACGCCGTCACCGTCGCCGCTGTCCTCCCACTGTCGCGAGACCTCCCGCCATTCGCAGCTGCGCCGTTGCCGCCGGAGGTGAGCTCTCGTGCACCGTGTTTGCAGACCGCAAGTCGGCCGAGACGGCCATGGCCTGCAGGTCCCTACGGACGCACCGGATGGCCTCCGCGTGCGACGTGTTCGATGAAATGGGCATACTAAAATTTGTCCCTTTTCATCTGTAGATCATGGTGGACAGCGACGACGACTACTTCTTCAAGAACTTCATCGATACGTCGTCCGACGAGGACTCGGACGACGAATTTTTCACGGATGCTGCGCTGATGATCCACGATCACATTGTCTCGCAGATCCCCGTGCACCGGGGGTCCTTGCCGGGGCGCGCCGCCGCCTTGGACCGCAAAAGAGAACGCGGCCACGACCAGCTCTTCACCGATTACTTCCACCCCAAGGCATTGTACACGCCGGCCTTGTTTCGCCGTCGTTTTCGGATGTCCAGACCGTTGTTCCGCCGGATAATGGATGGCGTCAAGCTCTACGACGACTACTTCCACGCGAAAGTGGATGCAATTGGCAAGGTAGGCCTCTCTTCGTACTCGTAAATGCACAAAGAGCCGATTAGGATGCTTGCATATGGCGTTGCCGGTGATTTCGTAGATGAGTACACGCGCATGAGTGAGTCTACCGGCTTGGAAGCGATGTACGTGTTCTCAGAGAGCGTTGATAGGTTCGTTCGGAGAACAAGACTCTCCGGCAACCTCTCGCAGAGGACACGGCTCGTCGTTGTCAATCAACGCTTCCGTGGGGTTTCGGGATGCTTGGCAGCATAGATCGCATGCACTCGGGAGTGGAAGAACCGCCCCTTTGGTTGGCAGGAGGCATACAGCGGTCATTCTGAGGGGTGCACAATCATTCTTGAAGCTGTTGCTTCACAGGATACATGGATTTGGCACTCATTCTTCAGAATGGCTGGCTCGCACAATGACATCAATGTGCTGCAGCGCTCTCCGGTGTTTGATAGGTTAGCGTACGGTCAGTCCCCTGATGTGGATTTTGAGATCAATGGCCACCACTACACCAAGGGGTACTACCTTGCTGATGGTATCTATCCACCTTGGGCTACACTCGTGAAGACAATCCGAAAACCCAACTCAGTGCAGGAGGCAAGGTTTGCCAAAGAGCAGGAGGCAGCCCGGAAAGATGTCGAGCGGGCGTTTGGCATCCTCCAAGCTCGTTGGGCTATCGTCAGACACCCTGCCAGAGCCTGGGATGTGCAAACTCTGTGGGAGGTGATGACCGCATGTGTAATCATGCATAACATGATTGTTGAGGTAGAGCGGGATGATTCACTCTATGATAATGACTGGGAGGGCCAGGGAGAGTTGGTTACTCCTCAATGTGGTCCGGCATCATTCCAGGAAGTTCTTCATGCACACCATGAAATTCGAGATCTAGCTGTACACAACCAGCTGCAGGCAGATTTGATCGAGCACGTCTGGCAGCATGTAGGCAACAATGCTGCAAACAACGATGATGAAGGAAATCCGGTAGCCTAGATCATTTGTATCGTTTTTTCATTTTTTTTTGAATAATACTTTATCCTTCATTACGTGGACAATGTAATGTGTAATAAATTCTGAGCATTTGAACTATTATATATATTTTCTACAATTTATTTTGTGTTTTTATACTGGATTTACAAGAAAAAGTACTGTACGGGGCCGCGACCCAAACCGGCCGCGTTGGGCGCAGGGCGCGACCCAAACGGACGCGCGGACGCGGGGCTCCGTCCGCGCTTCCGGGCGGCCACGCAAACGGCCCAAAACGTCCGCGCTTCCGGGCGGCCACGCAAACGGCCCAAAACGGACGGCCCAGCGCGTCCGTTTGGGTCATGCGGTTGGAGATGCCCTAAGACCTCTAAAACTGCTCTTTAATGAATAAAAATAGCAAATCTTTTATCTTATTTTTAAAAAAACTTTAATACGGAGTAATATAGTTTAGTGAAAAAAGTTAATGATCAAAATGTAGAAGCATTGAGTTGCAGACTAAAACCGTCCCGCACGAAAAAAGAACGCAATTTGGTCTAGTGAAAAAAAAAATCTAATGATAAAAATGCAGAAGCATTCACGAAAAAAGAATCGCTAGAAGGAGGGCTTGAACCTCCGACCTTGTGGTTAACAGCCACACGCTCTGGCCAACTGAGCTATTCCAGCTTAGGTGTTGGTCTTCATGTTGTTTCTTACCAGTACGATTTCAAAAGTTTAGCATTGGACCAGCACACGCACGCGTAATAATCCCAGCTCGGAAAAAAAAAAACGCCGGTCTATCTCCTCCCCCTCCGGCTGACACCTCCGCCACCCACAGCTCAATTCCGGTCCGGCCGCTCCGCCACCAATCGAATCGACGCCGGCGACCAAGCCAGCGTTTGCTCTCCTCGGTCTGTTCCCAAGTTTCCGCACCAGCGGCTAACCGTAGGTCCGTGGCCCGCGGCAGTGGCATCTGAGACGACTAGCGTGCCGGGCGGCGTTGATCGCGCTCCTGCCGTTCCTCTGCTCGTGCTACGTAGAGAGGCCTCTGGAGGAAGGCGACGCGGTGAGCTAACCGCACCCTTACTAGTTACTAGTACTGCAACTCGTCTTGGTAAACTGATTTCCTCCTACCAACTAGTAGTAGTATGCCAATAATCTTTGGTAGTACACAGTTGCTGATTAAGCAATGGAAGGACGTCGTTTAGAGCAAATGTCTTTAATTGTCCATCTTTCATCAATTTTCGATATAGCTACCGGGAACTGGGTGCACATTATTGATGGGAGGCCATTGTAATATTTGATAGGTCTTGAACTATTCCAAAGAATCATGTTAGTTTGGTCTGTAAACGCAGGTATAAATTGGGTGACAGCATTATGGGTGGTGTGTTGTCTCCACGCTTGATCCAGAAACAATGTTCGATCTGCCAGTGGAATTTCGTGCAAAAAGGCCCCATGGTATTCTAGGATTAGAACTTCATGGTTGCCAGGGCCTTTGCTAGTACTCTGCTCTGCTAGCACACATGGTTAGAACTTCCTGTACAACTAATAAGTCTGCAGTTAATCCCATTAAAGGCCATAGTTCTCGAAAAAAAGGCCCTGGTTATTCCTTGTCTTCCGCATCTTCACCAGCCACGAGTAGGAGAATGGGACAGAGTAAAGTAAGAAGCCCGGGCTAGGATTCGGCGCTTTGAAGACCGCAACGCCACCAGCCAGGGGTCTGAACCCAAGTAGTGTTTGTTTTTGTTATTGTTGCGATTAGTTTAGCAGCGAGGGAGAGAGGGAGAGAGAGAGAGAGAGAGAGAGAGAGAGAGAGAGAGAGAGAGAGAGATAGAGAGGAACAAGAAAGTTATCTAAGAAGCTTGTGGCAACTCCAATCCTAACTAGAACAAAATATGCACATCTCTCTGTAAACATATATCTTCCCATCCTACAACGCACCATATTTCGTCCTGAGCAGCACAACTCTCATGCAGGCAGGTGACATCCCTCACCGACGACAGCCTCCCCAACACGTCCCTCACGGGTGACGGCCTCCACACCGTGAAAATCCTGGCAGGCAGGAGCCCCTCTCAAGCATCTACATATGTGTTCCTAATATCTGGTAGCAAGCTACAACTTATAAAATTAATTTTAATTTATTTCATTGCAATTACTGTTTACTGGTTCATGATTGGCGGCGTCAGCTGTATTAACGGATGAACTCTTTTTGATTCATGGATGCAGGCCAGTGCAGCAGATACCGTACACACTGAGAGATCTTTGTGCGTGGCGCACCTGAGGAGTCTAGAGGATGAATGCGCTCATCAGCGCAGCGCTATGGGTGGTGGGCAAGGCACTGGCTCCCGTTGCCAATGGCGTGCTGGGGGATTGGGATAACAGCAAGAACCTGGGCCTCAACGTTGAGGCCCTGGGAACAGAACTGCTGCTCGTGAAGGCCACGCTCGAAACCGCCAGCCGCAAGCACATCGGCGGCCAAGCCATGGAGGAGTTGCTATGGAAGCTGCGGGACTCGGCGAGCTGTGCCGAGGACTTGTTGGACGAGCTGGACTACTTCCGCATCCATGACGAGCTCCACGACACGTACGACGCTGCAGACCATCATGCCAAGGGTGGCATCCATGACCTTGCCCTCAATGCTCATCACACTGCCAGAGCTGTGCTTGGTTTATCCTCTGCTGCCGCCCCTGCTGAACCTGGACAAGTACTAGAAGATGCAAGACAGCGGGTCGGCTGCTGCTACTGGCCACGTGCTAGGCAGAGGTCACATGGCAGTTCCTCCGCTGTGCCAAACGCCAATCAGGCTGATGAGGAGAAGGTCAGTGGATGCATGCCCAAGCTCGGTAAACTTCTCCCTCACTCATCTTCCCCACATGTTCATGATGATAATTCTGGCCAGTCAACTCTTTATGGTCCGCCCCAGATTGAGCATTCGCAAGAAACACCATTTTTGGGGTTTAATAGGGTTGATTTCTCTGAAAGAATGAAGCACATTGTAGAGCAACTGCAGCCTGTGCGCAGAGAGGTTACCAAGATTCTGCAGAGTTGTGACCGTATCACTGTCCCAGATATTGCCCATAGTCGTCCCATCACCACCGGTCAAAGTATAGAGCCAAAATTGTATGGGAGGGACAATATCGTGAATAGCATCATATATGATATGACCAAGGGTAAATACCGTATCAAGGATCTAACTGTTCTTCCGATTGTTGGTCCAGGGGGAATAGGGAAGACAACTCTCATACAACACATATATCACAACAAAGAAGTGCAAAATCATTTTCAGGTAGTGATTTGGGTATGTGTATCCCTCAGTTTCAATCTGAATAAGCTGCTTGAAGATATTAAAAAATACCTCCCTCCAGTTGAAGGGGAAAAGGGGTATAGACCAGAAGAGCTGATTGAAAAACGATTAAAATCCAAAAGGTTCTTGATTGTATTGGATGATATGTGGGAGTGCAGTAATGAGGATGACTGGGAAAGGTTATTACTGCCACTCAAAACATCACAAGAAAAGGGTAGCATGATTCTAGTGACAACTCGATTTCCAGCAATAGCACAGATGGTTGGGACAAATGACCATTCAATAGAGTTGGAAGGTTTAGAATCTAAATATTTTAGAGAATTATTCCATTCATTTGTCTTTGGTGATGACCAACGTAGAAGGGATCACGGTTTTCTTCTTGAGACTGGAGATAAGATAATGGTAAAACTAAAGGGATCCCCGCTTGCAGCAAAAACTGTTGGGAGATTACTGAGAAAGGACCTTAATTTGCGTCATTGGAGAAGGATCCTAGAAAGTAAAGAATGGGAGACTCAGACCGGTGTCAATGACATTATGCCTGCCTTGAAGCTTAGCTATGACTATCTCCCTTTCCAATTGCAACAATGTTTTCTCTATTCAGCACTGTTTCCTGAAGATTTTAAGTTCAGTGGCGGATATCTGATCAATTTTTGGATAGGACTAGATATCTTACAATCTGATGCTCAAAACCGAACATTTGAAGACATCGCATTGAGCAATTTAAATGATTTGGTCGCGCATGGATTTTTCATAGAGGGAATTTATGATTCTCCGTGGTATGTTATGCATGACCTGCTACATGATTTAGCATTGCAAGTTGCATCCCGTGACTGTATTAGTTTACATCGCTCCAATGTGGGATCAGTATACATTCAGGCATCCATCCGTCACTTGTCTATAATCATAGATGATGATGATGATACAGTGTCTCGTGAAAACTTTAATAGCCAATTAAGAAAGCTGAAGACAAGATTGAAGGTTAAACAATTGCATACTTTGATGTTTTTTGGAGAAATAGATGAAAGTTTTGTCAACACTTTGGGTGATTTGTTTGGGGAAGCAAAGGCTCTTCGCTTTCTCCATTTGGTTAACATGCCATCTTCTGTGGAGTCCGTGTTAAATAACTTTTCAGAACTTGTTCACCTACGATACCTATGTCTGGGGACAAAATATGGGAGGGATATGCATTTACCACTTGCCATTTCTAGATTTTATCATTTGAGGATTCTGGATCTAGGACAGTGGTATGGTTGTTGTGATTTGCCCAAAGACATGAGCAACCTTGCAAAATTGCGTCATTTTTATGCCCCAAGTGATGAGTTGCATTCTGATATGCTTAACGTGGGAAAACTTGTACTCTTAGAAGAGTTAAAGGTATTTAGAGCCAATAAAGAAAGTGAAGGATTTGAACCAAGGCAACTAGAGCATTTGACCGAACTAAGGGAGCTTGGCATCTATAACCTTGAGAATATACACACGAGAGAAGAAGCAGCTAAAGTAAAACTGATAGAGAAAAACTACTTGGAGAGGTTAACATTAGATTGGGATAGTGAGCGGTGTTATACTGAGCCTGGTGTGGAAGCAGTCGTCCTTGAGAGCCTTCAACCACATAGATATCTTGAAGAATTGTGCATTAGAGGGCATGGAGGTCCTTCTTGTCCAACATGGCTGGGTGATAATCTCGCTGTTGAAGCTCTTCAATCTCTTCATCTCGTTGGTGTTTCTTGGAAATGTCTCCCTTCTTTAGGGAAGATGCACGGTCTTGATACATTAAAATTGTACAATATTGCCTTAATGAAGGAGTTTGTGATAGAGCAAAGCTTTTGCAGGCTAATAAGGCTTGAACTTGTTGGCTTGGGAAGTTTCGAAAACTGGGTACCATCGCAGGAGGCTCATATGTTTCCTCTTTTGCAACTACTGATTATAAGAGGCTGCCCTAAACTCTTGGGGCTGCCACTTTCAAACCACATTGTTTCCCCTAAACCAGATCAAGACGGGACCATTGATTGGTTTCCTAAACTGCAAAATCTTATCATAAAAAAATGTCCAGAATTCTTAGCGCCTTATATCCCCTGGACCAAAACTCTGCGTTCTGTTAAGCTTGGAGGTGTACAGATACTAGAAAAGTTTCAGTACTCCTCAGAATCATCCGATGTGTCTATTATTGGGAAGGATGATTTGCAGAGCTTAGATCAGGTGTTAGCATTCAATAACTTGACAGGTCTTGAGCAGCTGACACTCCGGGAGTGCCCACCTCTGGAGTCGAAGCACCTTCGGATGCTAACCTCTCTGAAGAAACTGGATGCAGACAGTTTATATGGTCTAGTTGGGCCATTAGGTGAGGGTGATGTTGAATGGCAACTGCCTGTTGAGTGTCTTGTGGTCCGAGAATATCGTGGTGCTAGTGGGAAGGAATTGACAGAGCTTCTCACCCACCTCCCAAGACTCTCCATATTGGGGATCAGAAGCTGTACAAAGATAACACAGCTGGCAGTGGGGGTGGATGTGCAGCAACACACAACGTCAGCAGCAGCATCAGAGGTCAAAGAAGGAGGTAGGACAATGTCAGCAACATCAGAGGTGGAAGAAGATGGGCTGCTGCTCTTACCGGCCCATCTCTCTGATTCGCTGCGGGAGTTGTACATCGACGGATGCCGAGAGCTGGTTCTGATGGACCCTTCAACTTCTCTTCCTGCCAGAGGAGGAGGACAAAGAGGGCTCCAAACCTTGCGATCTCTCCAGAGCTTACATGTTATTTACTCCCCCAAGTTTCTATCTGCCATCAGCTCTTTTTCCTGCTGCCTTTTCCCATCTTCTCTGCAAAACCTCAGTCTTAATGGTGTGGGAGGCATGGGGATGCTGGATCCCCTCTCGAACCTCACCTCCCTCACCCAATTAGAATTGTGGTGTTGCGGAAATGATCTAAGATGCAATGGCATGGAGCCTCTCCTTGTCGCCGGGGGGACAGCTCAGAGAATTATACGTCTGTGGCAGCCCTAGATTCTTTGATGGATGGGATGCCAATCCCAGGCAGCTGCTGCTGCAGGATGATGGAGGAGAAGTGCAGTTTGTTCCACCCCCTGCAGTTTGTTCTTCCAAACTGCAAATGCTCAGTACAGATGACGTCATGGGACTCCTTGCAGCGCCCATCTGCAGCTTCCTGTCTCCCTCCCTCACCTACCTGTCCCTTTATGGGAACGGAGAGATGGAGCGTTTCACCGAGGAGCAAGAGGACGCCCTTCACCTCCTTGCCTCCCTCCAGCAACTCAAGTTTAATTATTTCGGCAAGCTTCAGCACCTCCCTGGAGGGCTGCACAAGCTGACCAACCTCAAGCGGTTAGAGGTCGATTCATGTCCAGCTGTCCGGTCACTGCCCACGGATGTCCTCCCCAAATCACTGCAAGAATTAGATGTCTGCGCCTGTGACAACGAGGATCTAATACAGCAGTGCAGAGGCTTAGTGGGAACCATCCCAGAAATCATACTATGACTGATCCAAGGTAGCAACACAAATATATTTCATTGCTTTCTTCCACCTCGCCCTTTTCTTGCATTATTATGATCTAATCAGTGTTTGTTTCCATCTACTACACAGGCCTCTCCTTGGAGGGGTTTCGCTTGTACATTCTTCTAGCCTTTTTACAACTCAATTCTCATCACACATGCACATTTGCTGCCATATGCATGACATGGGGGTGTTGTGGCCACCCCTTCCTTCCTGTACATAAATCTGGTAAGTATATCCAACTTGGAACTTTGCTCCTGCTGTACCATTCCAATTATCTAAGATGTGTTCTCCACTTCCCTCGTCTTCCCACTCGCACGTTAAGAAAACCAATGTGATTTTCTTCATGGACGAGAATCATGAAATCAGTCATTTATTCACCATTTGTTTTTGTTTTCTATGCAGGTGTTCTTATGTTCGTTCTCAAAGGTTTCTACGTACTTTGCATTTAAATTTGGGTTTTCAATACTCCTCAAAGACTCGGTGGTGGTTTACTTGGCTAGTTCGGGTGTGAGAATCAAAATACCGATTGGGCATAATTCAGGAATGAATTAGACTATGGTGCTACACTAGTGACATTATGGTCATCTTGTTACTTTCTGTACATAAATCTGGTAAGTACATCAACTCCAAGTTCACTCCTGCTATATCGTATCAATAACAACTTCCGCTTATGCTCTTGCTATATCATGCTTCCATTTTTCCTTCTCAGGGCAGTGAAAATGGTTCTCCTATGAAAGCATTATTTAATAGTTGTTTCTCTGCGCACCTTGTTATTTTTGCTCACAAGTTGAGGAAATCAATATCACTATCAGCTAATTCCTTTTGGGAGGTTCTTTATTTCCTGGACGGAATTCATGAAATGTTGCATGCACTCACCCATTTATTTTGGATTTCTATGCAGGTGTTCTTATGTCCGTTCTCTTAGGCTTCTCCATACTTTGCATTTAAATTTCGGTGGCCGTCACTCATCCAGACTTGGTTGTGTACATGATTAATTCGAGTATTAAGATCAAAATATCACACGGAATGGTTGTGGAATAAATCAAACTCCCGTGTTCTGCTACTGATTTTAAGGTTTTCACTTTTTTCACTGCTGCATTGCTATCATTACCGGGTGTTCTTGCATTCAACATTTCTCGTGGCTTGTTGTGCAGGCGTCTGTCGTGTTTACATCACTCATTGTGCATCTGGAAGCTCAGGTTTGAGGATCAGAAGATCATCGTGGATAACTATTGGAAAGACCTTCCTTCACGTACAGAACTCTGGTAAGTACATCTAAATTAGAACTTTACTCTGGATGTACCATATCAATTGTGTCAACTTCAACTTAGACCTTGTTTCAAAAAAAAAAAACATCGACTTACCTGTCACTGAAAAAAAGAACTTACCTTTAATACTCCTGCCGTGCCAGATTTCTATTTTTCTTCTGACTAGAAAAAGGGCATACCCCTGAAAGCTCCCACACATTGTGGGGTCTAGGGAAGGGTATTTCTAGGCAGCATTTCCCTTGCATTATTTTTCTTCTGACTGTATGAAAATATTTCTGCTAAAGCATTATTAAAGATTTGTCTCTCCATGCTCATTGTCTTCTCCCAAGTCGAGAAAACCGACGTAATTATCAGTCAAAATGGAAATCAACCAAAATCTGTGATGTAATCACCATTTATTTTGATTTTTTTGTGCTGGTGTGTGTTCGCTTTTGCCGGGATCGAAATTTTGCTTCTGCATATTTTGCATTTAAATTTGAGTTCTTGTCATTCATCGGGGCTTGGTAGTCTACTCAGCTAGTTTGGCTGTCAGGATCAAAAAATCACTATGGCATAAGTATGGAATAAATAAGATTTTGGGGTCATTCTACTGATATTAAGGCTAGTAATCTTTTCGCTCTGCTACATTTCTATAGGTACCAGGTGCTCGTGTATGCATCATTTCTGTTGGCTTGTTACTGCCGAAATGGCCAGCGTTTGCTTGACAATGATATAATGCTGCTCATCTGTTCTTGCTTGAAGCTTTGTCTGCTGCTGTCCTAGCGCAGGAACATTCGAGATTGGGTGGATGGGCAGGGAACACGAAGATGGGGGCAAAATCTTTGTTGTAGAGGGAGGGGGCGATTAGCAGATGCAAAATCGGTGGAGGAGGAGATGGGGCTCACAATGGGTCATAAAATTCTCCGCGAACGTATTGAACAATATAATAGGAAAGTAGGGATTGAGAATATTGGTCGCGTAGTTCAAGTGGGGGATGGGATTGCTCGTATTATAGGTCTTGGTGAAATAATGTCAGGTGAATTAGTCGAATTTGCAGAAGGCACTAGGAGTATTGCTCTTAATTTGGAATCCAAAAATGTTGGCTCTTAGCACGTTATTATAGGCAGTGATTTTTCTTACGATACAAGTACTCCAATGCATTGTTTTTTAGGGTTGTATCTAAATTTAATGGTATGTATCTATGTGATTCGCTACTAATCCCTTTTGCCTATGGCCGCGTGCAAGTGTTGGGTGTTGCATGAGATCAAAACCATTAAATTCCGTTAAATTTAATTTAATGGTTTTGAAGTAAGATACTCCCTCTAAAGGCACGCACCTAGACCTAGGGACGGTCTCTGCCGAGCGACGGTCTCCACCCCGAGACGCTAGTAGGGTCGCTTCCACGGAGCAAGCGTGGCTTCAAATTCTCAACCTTTGCTCTAGTACCAATTATTGGAATTCGTCTAATCACATAAAAAACACAAACACGACACAGTCGCCAAGGGAACATGGCGTGTCTGTTTCTTTTGTCTTTATATCCTTGTCTGTTTCGTTTGTCTTTATATCTCTTTTCTTTAAACTCTTCTATATACAATCTAGGGCGGCTTTGATGTGCTTATATACACGCACGACAGACCAAGCACCGACTCAAGACCATTGCCTAAGCCTACAATGACACAAATCCTAGCACTACACGATCTTCTAGTCTACTACTTCCATACCAAAGTTTAAGGCTTGTATTATATTTACAAAGTCAAACTATGTCATATCTAATCAAGTTTTTACCAAAACATTAACATGAAAAATATAAAATCAATATTATTAGATAGATAATAAAATATATTTTCATACTTTATTGGTAGATTCTTTTGAAAATTTAATCAAACTTTAATTGATTTGATTTTTTTTAAAGCCCTAAGCTTTAGGATGAAAGTAGTAATACCATCCAACCACGAGTCTCAGCCACAGTAGTTCTAGACAACAAGCTAAAACGCACGTAACTCTTGCAATTTCTAACCTGTTAGCCTAGACTAATTAGCTAGACTGCTATGAATTACACTTAGACGTGATCACCATGGAAACTAACTCTAACCAAAATACTTGAGGCACTGGCTACCCATGTTGTCTGAATTTGGCACTTCTTCAACGTTTTGCAGTGCTCGCCGATCTTCTCCAAACTTGTTGAGGATCATGCTTCCCCGGTTGACTTTGTGATCAATGGCCGACACTATAATAAGGGATACTATATTGGAGACGGTATCTATTCAAAGTGGGCAACATTTGTGAAGACTATCTCAAGCCCCGTCCTCCCGAAGGAGGTGGAGTTTGTCGAGGAACAAGAAAGTTGCCAAAAGAACGTCGAGTGTGCATTTGGTGAGATTTGCTGTAGTCCGGTTCCCCGCTATGACTTGGTCCAAATATCAAATGTGGGAGGTGATGAACTGTTGTGTGTGCTTACACAACATGATTATTGAGAATGAGCGAGCGAGCAAGCTGCACCATATGACAGAGAGGGTCGTCTTGCACAGCCTAATCACTAGGTGCCGGCATCGTGAGCTTCGTTCATCGCTATGCGTCAGGAAATTCGAGACTCCACAATGCATCAACGGCTGCAGGATGATCTGGTGGAGCACATATGGAGGCTTCGAGGCAACACCAACTAGTTTCCATTTGATTTGTTTCAAAACTTATCAAATTATTGCTTGCTTTGTTGAACTGTAACGTTTATTTCTAAAAAAATAAGCTAAATATTGACCAAAATTTGGCAAATTCGCCGAACTATGAATTTATTTGTGAAACTAAATTCAAAAACACCGATCTCCGGGTGTCTAGCTGGGGAGACGGCTGGAAGTTCAGCACTCCCCACGTCAAAGTTTGTCCAATCCAGCGCTATTTATCGTCAGATATGGCTGTAGAAAGCGCCAACGGGTGGAGGTGCTCTAAGCTTTAGGATGAAAGTAGTAGTTCTAGACAACAAGCTAACACGCACGCAACTCTTGCAATTTCTAACCTGTTTAGCCTAGACTAATTAGCTAGACTACTATGAATCACACTTACTCCCTCCATCCACAAATAAGTATACACGTGGGTTTTTCAAGATAAATTATGAAGTGGAGTAAAAAATGCATTGAAAAGATGCATCTCTCATCTTTAATTATTTCACCCCAAATGAGCTAAGTGCATGTAGAAAACAAGGAGAGCATATACTCAATATTATTGGGTTTGATTTCCGTGTGATGAGAGAGAAGCAATTAAAATGCATTGGGAAAATAGGAGTACACTCTTTTGTGGACAAAATTTAGAGCTAGATGTCCACTTATTTGAGGACGGAGGGAGTAGACGTGATCACCATGAAAACTCTAACCAAAATTAGTGCTCAGCCGACATGGATATTTATGTGCACTAGATCCAATGCCAACTTGTAAGAGTTGACTATGTGTATATCAAGTCTGCATCTTCTAATACTAAAATTTCCATAATCTATCCAAATCTAGTTATAGCAATTCAAGGATTTTTTTATATATGCATGGTAGGTCTAGGGCGTGCCTATAAATAGCATCCACTGCTTCATCAAATAGGGTATCAAAAGTCTAGGCATCTCGCTCCATCTTCATACCATCCCTTTGCTCTCACCTAGTATCTTCAGCTAGCTAGCCACCAAGATTGTTTTGTAACTATGTCTTCAGGTTCAGCTGCATTCAAGGTGGCCGCGGTAGCGGCATTACTAGCCCTGTTGGTTCTACCTTCCATGGGGCGCTGTCCGTCGCTGAGCAACTCAGCGCCACCACCGCCGCCAATGCCGGTGATACCATCACCATCGCCGCTAGCGCCGGTGACAACACCACCAGCCTCTGCTCCGGTACCGGCACCTGCGCCAGGGCCGGCACCTCCGCTATCATGCAGAGACTGCTGGGCCCCTCTCATCCCGGCATGCAGCTCGAAGTGCGATGCGGGATGCGAGGGTTCCTGCAAGCCCAAGCAGCCGGACTGCGACAACTGCAATGCGAAGGTTAGCAATTGCAAGTCCTGCTGCGACGACGGGACCTGTAGCTGCGACTGCAAAATAAACTTGGACATGGACTGCCGAACCGACTGCTACGTCTCGACAATAGGATGCCAGTTCTGCGAACAGGGGATTGGCAAGTGCATGGCCGACTGCCTCAGCCCCTGCAATGCCAACTGCGCGAACTAAGCGAGCTAGCTAGTACTCTAGTAGCTGGGTTACTACTAGTTCATGTGTGCTCGTGCATGCATCTATGTATTCTGCTCTCTGATACGGTGATACCCAACAATAAAATAATGGATTCTACATTTATCCCGAGCCCTTATCATTTCTCACTATCCATGTTTAATACCCCTTTTTACACCACACCCCTTTTCCTCTACACTTTTTCCCAATTTGACAACTCGGGGCCACGAGATGGCATAAGGCCTTTCACATTGGGGGTGCTGCGGAAGGAATAAGAGGAGGAATGCACCAGGGGACAGGGGTGCAGGTGGACGATGAAGGCGGCGACCGACCGTGAGATCTCTTGTATCATTTTTGTTCAGGTTATCATCAGGAGCTACCCGTTTACTGCAGTCTGGCATTTTTTTTCCTTCTTATTTTGAAGGTGTAAACAAACAACAAGAGAGACAATACAGTATGTCTCCGCTTGTATCTCCACACTGAAACCAGCAGTTGTTTTGTTCAAACTGTTGGCTCTCTGGTTTTGTACGCTATCAATGGTTGATAGCGGTGGCGGAAAAAAAAGGTTCATTTTGCTGCATGGTCTAAACGCACTGGACTTGTGGAGGGCCAATTTTCCTCTGAAACCGAAAATAGTTTGTATGGATGTGTTTCAGATGGCAGATACAGCCTACTGAACAGCTTGTTGTCAGAAAATTGCCAGGTTCAGAGTTCTTTGCACCATGTAATGAGGTATAGGATGTACAGTAGAACCTATCTTTTATAACAGTAATGCTACATCTACGGACACTTTGTTTACAAAATGGACTTACGGGATGACGTGTTAAGGAGTTGTGTGCTGTGATTTACTAGAAAATTAACCAACCCCAAACAAAACCCAACCGTAGCAGGCCACGCCTTGCCCGTAAGCATAGTCCGTAAGGAGAGCCCGTAGGTGTAGGATTATTGCTTTTATAACTCCAGCATGGCCCGTTTTGTCTGGTGTTTGTTGAGATGATTTCATTTTCTTGCGCATGGCTCACGCTGGATCTAAGTTTTTTTTTTTTGTTGAATTTTCACCGGGGGGGAGAGGATCCCCACCTGAATTCGTATTTCCAACTGGCACAAGAGACCACGTTTTCAAAGTTTTACAGCAGGAGAGATTGAGAGAAAGAGAGAAACACAGGGGGTGATGGAGAGAGCAGCTGCGAGCACAAGCAATTTACAAAACGCCTAGGTGAGAGGACCAGGCGACGACTTCATCATGCAGTGTTGCCGGAGCACGGAGCTCCCAGAGAGCAGCTTCCTCGCGGCACATGGAGAGGAGGCGAGGGAGGCTAGCGCGCTCACCACGGAAGGCAACCCCATTACGGTGCTTCCAAATATTCCAGCAGAGGAGGATGGTGAGAGTCGATGTCGCTTTTGAGCCGCGGGGCGCGGGGGTGTCGTAGGAGAACAGCCGGCGCACATCCGCGTCAACGGGAAAGCTCCAGCCGATGGCGTCCCAGAAGCGGCGCACAAAGGGGCAGCCGAAGATGAGGTGCGTCGCCGTCCCCCTCTCGCTCTCGCAGATGGGGCAGACCGCTTCGTCCTCGGAGAGGATGTGCTTCTTAAGCAGCGCCGCCCGGGACTGGATGCGAGACTGCACAAGCAGCCAGGCGAAGAACTTGGCCTTGGACGGGGCGAACACAACCCCAGACAAAGTCCGTGAAGGGGGCGTCGACGCCACCGAACTGCATCAGCTTGTAGAGCTCCCCAACGGCCAACTCCCCGGTGCGTTTGGCACACACAGTGAGAGACCTAGAGTCGGGCTGTCCCGAAAGCTGCAAGGCCTCGACACGGGGGAGGAGAGCGTTGAACTCCCTCTCGCCCACAGTGGACATCCTAGGTGCAAGAGCTCGACGGAGTCCACCGCGTACCACTGCTGCAACAGAGGCGTGCGGCTGAGCTGCATGGGAGAACAGTGCCGGCAGTGTATGGCAGAGCGCACCACACCCGGCCCACTCGTCCACCCAGAAGCCGGTGCGTTCGCCGTCCCGAAGCACGACCCTGGAGATGCTTGGCATTAGAGCGGCAAGGCCAGACCAATGCGGCCCCGCGTCGCTTCTCTTGCCAGCTGCGACAGGTCCGACGGTGGAGCGCCACGCCTAGCTAGCCCAAGGAGACGAGGGGATCGTGTGCATGCGGTGAAGGAGTTTGACCTGGAGGCAAGCATTCCGCGTCGCGAGGCACTTGACTCCGAGCCCTCCTTCAAGTTTGGAGCGGCACACCTGTGTCCATGCGACGAGGCATTTGGCGCCAGAAGCGCGGCCGTCGAAATTCCAGAGGAAAGCCCTTCGGAGACCGTCGATGGCTCGGAGGAGGGCCGGCGGTAGCTCAAGGGCCCCCATAGCATATGCTGGCAGAGCATCGAGCACGACATTCAACAGCACAATCCGACCGCCCGAAGAAAGGAGAAGAGAGCACCACCCAGACAGGTACTTGTCTATCTTGGCAATCATCGTGGAGAAGTGAGCCAGACGTAGCTTCCCACTGGACAGCGGCAGCCCCAAGTAGGTCTGAGGGAACCCCTCCACTCGGCAACCAAGAATCGCCTGCATCTCATCCGCTAACTCCTGAGTGGTGTGCATGGGAACCAAAGTGCTTTTAGCAAAGTTGATCACCAGCCCTGTTGCCTGAGCAAGCTGATCCAGCAGTAGCCTCATCCGTCTAGCAGCTTCTGCACTTGCACGGAATATAATTAGCGTATCATCGGCATATTGCAACACTGGGCAAGGGGCATCGTCAGAAAGGGGGTGACGGAGGACGGGGTCTTGCTGAATCATCCGCTGCAGCACGTCTCCCATGAGGAGATATAAGTACGGAGACAACGGGTCGCCTTGCCGCAAACCCCTCATGCAGGTGATCCATTTGCCCGGAATACCATTGAGGAGCACCGCTGACATAGAGGTTGAGAAAATATTGTCCATCCAATCAGACCAGGGCACATGGAACCCTCTAGCCTCCATGACACGCCTTAGACTTGATGGGATTCGTAGCATAGAAAACAAAAAAATTTCCTACCGCAAGAACGAATAACAAGCCAAGATCCAATCTAGAAGATGGTAGCAACGAGAAGATCATGAGACTAACCCTCGAAGATTTCCAAATCCTACGAGATTAGATCTCGTTGTTGCTGTAGTCGATCACTTGCCGCTTTCAAAAGCGCGTAGAAGATCTTGACGGTGCCACAGTCGGGCAGCACCTCCGTACTCGGTCACACGTTCGGTGTTGATGACGACGTTCTTCTCCCCTTTCCAGCGGGCAGCGGAAGTAGTAGATCCTCCTCGGAATCCCGACAGCACGACGGCGTGGTGTCGGTGGCGGTGGAGATCTCCGGCAGGGCTTCGCCGTAAGCACTACGGGAGAGAGGTGGAGGAGGGAGGTGTGCTAGGGTTTGGGAGAGAGGGAGGTAGGGGCGCCAGCCAGGGGCCCCCTATGGGTGGTGCGGCCAAGTCATGAGGCAGCCCCCTCCCTCTCCTCCTCATTATATAGGTGGAACCCCAAGGGTTTGCCCAAAGTCTTCGAATAAGACCCCAATTCAAAAACTGCCATGTGGACGAAACCTACTCAAGGTGGGACTCCCCCCTTTCCTTGGTGGGGTGGCCGGCCACCTTAGGTGGAGTCCACCTGGGACTCCTCCCCCCCTTTGGCTGGCCGGCCATGGTTGGTGGAGTCCCACCTTCCGCGGTGATTTCTTCCGGACTTTTCTAGAACCTTCCATAAATACACCAGATCATTTTCAAACTTAGAAAATGACATCCTATATATGAATCTTATTCTACGGACCATTCCGGACCTCCTCGTGATGTCCTGGATCCCATCCGAGACTCCGAACAGACATTCGAACTCCATTCCATATTCCATATCTACTTAAAACGACATCAAACCTTTAGTGTGTCACCCTACGGTTCGTGAACTATGTAGACATGGTCGAGACTCTTCTCCGACCAGTAACCAATAGCGGAATCTGGAGATCCATAATGGCTCCCACACATTCAACGATAACTTAGTGATCGATTGAACTATTTACGTACGATACCGATTCCCTTTGTCACACGATATTTTACTTGTCCGAGGTTTGATCATCGGTATCTCCATACCTTGTTCAACCTCGTCTCCGACAAGTACTCTTTACTCGTACCGTGGAATGTCATCTCTTATGAACCATTCATATGCTTGCAAGCTAATCAGACGATATTCCACCGAGAGGGCCCAGAGTATATCTATCCGTCATCGGGATGGACAATATCCCACTCTTGATCCATATGCCTCAACTCATACTTTCCGAATACCTAATCCCACCTTTATAACCACCCATTTACGCAGTGGCGTTTGGTGTAATCAAAGTACCCTTCCGGTATAAGTGATTTACATGATCTCATGGTCGAAGGACTAGGTAACTATGTATCGGAAGCATATAGCAAATTGAACTTAATGACGCGATCTTATGCTACGCTTATTTGGGTGTGTCCATCACATCATTCACCTAATGATATGATCTTGTTATTAATAACATCCAATGTTCATGATCACGAAACCATGATCATCTATTAATCAACGAGCTAGTTATACAAGAGGCTCACTAGGGACTCTGGTTGTTTACACAACACACATGTATCAATGTTTCCGGTTAATACAATTATAGCATGGAGTGTAAACATTTATCATAAACACAAAGATATATTGTAATAACCACTTTATTATTGCCTTTTGGGCATATCTCCAACAGTCTCCCACTTGCACTAGAGTCAATAATCTAGTTTACATTTGTAAAGATATAACACCTTGGCCTTCTGGTGCTTATCATGTTTTGCTCACGGGAGAGGTTTCGGTCAACGGATCTGACACGCTCAGAAACGTATGTATATTGCAATTCATTTGCGTCTCAACGCATCACTTATTTTTCAAATGAGTCGGCATTAAATATGTTTGGTCTTCTGGTGGAACCTTAATTCCGCGGTCTGAAATATGTCACTAATATTATCACACACAATATAGTTCAAAGTTCTAACACTATCGGAACTACACCAAGTTCGCAAAGAACTTTTCGACTTAACATCCTCAATCATTGTCAAAAACAATGACATATTCTGCCTTCTTCTGTAGAATACGTCACAATATTTAGAACTCATCTAAATCTAGCATAGACATCTTCTAGCTCATTGTGCTACCTTTTAATCAACACTTAGCCTAATTGAGATTGAAATTTTATTTTTATATGTGACCAAACTAATATCGGTGCAACACCTTACAACGATTTATTTGTCATTACCGCATATAAAACTAATATCCTTGGTTCTTCTAAAACACCCAGGGATATTCTTACTGTTGTCCAATGATCATTACATGAATCATTCTGGTATATGCTCCTAACTATTTAGAGCACAGGACATCTGATTGTGTATATTTTATTCGTGATCTAAAATCACTCATGTGTTTTTACTCATTGAATGTCAGATACACTCAAGTCTTGTTAAACCTTCACATGAAAAGAACACCTTCTTAATATATTATATTGAACTACTTCAATATTCATTCTATGTACTTTTAACTTAAACTTATTATGTGTTTCAATCTATCTTCATAGATCTTGACACTAAATATGTTTCAGTTCATATCCTTTCATTGAAGTTAATTCTCAATGAAACCTTTTTAATCAAGTATATAATTACATCATTTATAATCAATGATATGTCATCCACATATAATATTATAACTATGTCTCAGCGCTCCCACTTAAATTTCTTGCAAATTCAAGCATCTTCATTGTTTCTAATGAAAGCATAACTCTTTGATCATTTCATTCGGTGAAGATTCCAACTCCGCGATACTCACTTCATCCAATTGAAGTTCGTATACCTATCTAGTATTCCACGGACCAGTAAAATTCTTGGTTGTATCTTGTATACACCTTTAATATATACTTATGTTAAGTAATGTATTTTTCCATCCTACTAGCATATCTCATAAAAGAAATATGTAGTGATTACTAGAATAATCCACATAGACTAACTCTTTGAACTTTGTCGTAAACAAATTTTCGACAAGTCGAGCTTCTCCAAGGATATTGCATCCAAGTCCATAAAATTAATAGATCCATTTACTTTCAAAAAGTATTCACCTATCTTGGATTTCATGGCGCATAGCCATTTTAACGGAGTCAGGGCCCATCATAACTTCTTTGTATGTAGTTGGTTTATCATTGTTCAAAAAACAATCCTTTGTCCACAAATTATTTATTTGATCACAAAGTAAACCATATCTACAAGGTTCAATAGGTACTTTGATCTCCATGACTATAACACTTTGTAGACATGGGAGCTATGATCTTCGTGGACGCTTCCGGAACCATTTCCGATATTGCGCTACTCTGATCATTATGCTCAGGTTCATAAACCTTATCAAGTTCCATTGTCCTCCCACTCAAAAACTTCGCTAGAAACAATTTCTTGGAAATAAGTAAGAAACATCGACAAACACTTTTGTATTTGTCTCCATAGTGGAAAGAATTCCCAATCAATTCTTTGGGATAACCAACAAAGATATTCATCCGATTTTGGTTGTAAACTTATTTACTCATGCTATGCATACCAAAAATTAAGAAAGGACTATTAGGGTTTATGCCCATGCCATAACTCATATGGTGTCATTTCAACGAATTATGATGATGCTCTATTTAGTGTAAAAGCGGTAGTCTCTAAGCATAATCCACAAAAATATAATGGCATCAATTTATTTTATCTCATCATTAATCCAACAAGGTTTGGATACGTCTCTCGGATACTCTATCATCACTATGGTACTCCAAGAAACGTGAGTTGTAGAACAATTTGATAACTCTCTTAGATGTTCGCTAAAAATCGTAATTCAAATATTTCCACCATGATCCAATCATAGATATTTGACTTTTCTATTAAGATGATTTCCACTTCATGCTGAAATTTATTTGAATCCATTCAAAATTTTCAAACTTCTTCCTTACCGAATATATCCACATATATATACTCAATTCATTGTTGGAAGTTTTCATGAAGTAGAAGAATCTCCCGCACACAACTATGCCCAGTGAACCACATACATCATCATGTATTTTCCACTAAGTTAGTTGCCCGTTAAACTCTTGGCCTATGAACGGTATTTCAGTCATTCTCTTTAGAAGAGATTTGCAAGCGCCAAACGATTCAAAAATATCTATGCATAAACCTGGCTCTGATACCACTGATGGGATTCGTAGCATAGAAAACAAAAAATTTCCTACCGCAAGAACGAATAACAAGCCAAGATCCAATCTAGAAATGGTAGCAACGAGAAGATCATGAGACTAACCCTCGAAGATTTCGAAAGCCTACAAGATTAGATCTCGTTGTTGCTGTAGTCGATCACTTGCCGCTTTCAAAAGCGCGTAGAAGATCTTGACGGTGCCACAGTCGGGCAGCACCTCCGTACTCGGTCACACGTTCGGTGTTGATGACTACGTTCTTCTCCCCGTTCCAGCGGGCAGCGGAAGTAGTAGATCCTTCTCGGATCCCGACAGCACGACGGCGTGGTGTCGGTGACGGTGGAGATCTCCGGCAGGGCTTCGCCGTAAGCACTACGGGAGAGAGGTGGAGGAGGGAGGTGTGCTAGAGTTTGGGAGAGAGGGAGGTAGGGGCGCCGGCCAGGGGCCCCCTATGGGTGGTGCGTCCAAGTCATGAGGCAGCCCCCTCCCTCTCCTCCTCATTATATAGGTGGAACCCCAAGGGTTTGCCCAAAGTCTTCGAATAAGACCCCAATTCAAAAACTGCCATGTGGACGAAACCTACTCAAGGTGGGACTCCCCCCTTTCCTTGGTGGGGTGGTCGACCACCTTAGGTGGAGTCCACCTGGGACTCCTCCCCCCCTTTGGCTGGCCGGCCATGGTTGGTGGAGTCCCTCCGGGACTCCACCTTCCGCGGTGATTTCTTCCGGACTTTTCTATAACCTTCCATAAATACACCGGATCATTTTCAAACTTAGAAAATGACATCCTATATATGAATCTTATTCTCCGGACCATTACGGACCTCCTCGTGATGTCCTGGATCCCATCCGAGACTCCGAACAAACATTCGAACTCCATTCCATATTCCATATCTACTTAAAACGACATCAAACCTTAAGTGTGTCACCCTACGGTTCGTGAACTATGTAGACATGGTCGAGACTCTTCTCCGACCAATAACCAATAGCGGAATCTGGAGATCCATAATGGCTCCCACACATTCAACGATAACTTAGTGATCGATTGAACCATTTACATACGATACCGATTCCCTTTGTCACGCGATATTTTACTTGTCCGAGGTTTGATCATCGGTATCTCCATACCTTGTTCAACCTCGTCTCCGACAAGTACTCTTTACTCGTACCGTGGAATGTCATCTCTTATGAACCATTCATATGCTTGCAAGCTAATCAGACGATATTCCACCGAGAGGGCCCAGAGTATATCTATCCGTCATCGGGATGGACAATATCCCACTCTTGATCCATATGCCTCAACTCATACTTTCCGAATACCTAATCTCACCTTTATAACCACCCATTTACGCAGTGGCGTTTGGTGTAATCAAAGTACCCTTCCGGTATAAGTGATTTACATGATCTCATGGTCGAAGGACTAGGTAACTATGTATTGGAAGCAAATAGCAAATTGAACTTAATGACGTGATCTTATGCTACGCTTATTTGGGTGTGTCCATCACATCATTCACCTAATGATATGATCTTGTTATTAATAACATCCAATGTTCATGATCACAAAACCATGATCATCTATTAATCAACAAGCTAGTTATACAAGAGGCTCACTAGGGACTCTGGTTGTTTACACAACACACATGTATCAATGTTTCCGGTTAATACAATTATAGAATGGAGTATAAACATTTATCATAAACACAAAGATATATTGTAATAACCACTTTATTATTTCCTCTTGGGCATATCTCCAACAAGACTGCCCCAATCAATAGAGTCGAAAGCTTTTGTGAAATCCAGCTTCAACATTACCGACGACACCTTTCTTTTCTGGCAGCATTGGACCATCTCCGTCGCGTAAACGAATTTTTCCGAAATGCTTCTCCCAACCATGAACCCAGATTGGTTCTCATCAATCAGAATCTTGATCTGTTGCTGCAGCCTTGAGGTAAGGGTCTTGCAAATCGCCTTCATCGAGCAATTTTGCAGGGACACCGGCCGGTACGAGCTGGGGGCGAGCACTCCGTCGGGCTTGGGTAGGAGCGCAATATGCGCCCTGTTGATGCAACCAAGGTCAGCGGTGCCGGCATGGAAGGCCCGGAACAGCTCGAGGAGATCCGCACCCACCTGATCCCAGGCTGCACGGTAGAAGCCGGGACCAAGACCATCCGGGCCGGGGGCGCTGTTCCGATCCTTCCCCCAGACGGCGGCTTTGATCTCCTTGAGCTCAAAAGCCTCCATGAGCGCCGCCCCGTCGACACGAGCGGCACCATCATAAAGGGTGTCGAGGTCGAAAGCCCAACTCGTGGGCCGAGCCTGGCCCAAGAGGTTGGAGTAGAAGTCGAGGAGGACGGCCGCCTTGCCCTCGTGGTCGACAACGTGATCGCCGCCAACATCCAGGGCCGTGATGGAGCTGCGGCGATACCGCTGCGAGGCGCTGGCGTGAAAGAACCTCGTGTTCTCGTCCCCTTCCCGAATGGCGCGGTGCTTGCTGTGCTGCTTCCAAAAGGCAGCCCGTTGCTTGATGGAGAGGGCGAGGGTGTCGTGGGTAAGGCGACGTAGCAGCAGCTCAGCACCTGAAAGAGGACGCGATTCCTTGAAGAAATCAAGCAAGGTAAGCAGGAACTTGCAGTTATTTTCTCTAAGTGGGATGTAACGATGCGACCATTTCCAAACCTTGGCGGTGAACCTGAACCTCTTTACCTTTGCAGCGATCACGCAGCAGCATTGCGATCAGGAACAGGGCGGGACCAGGCAGGGATAGTGGTGGGAAGGAAGGCCGCGTCAAGCAGCCAAGAGTTCTCGAAGCGGAAGACGACGGGCGAGGGGATAGAGGTTGCGGCTGTGACAACAATGGGGAAGTGATCGGATGTGGGGCGGTGGTGTGACACGAGGGAGGAGTTTGGGAAGGCTAAGTTCCAATCTTGGTTAAAAAAGGCCCTGTCAAGCCTCGCCAAGACCGGAGTATCCTGACCATTGGACCAGGTGAAGCGCCGGTCGAGGAGAGGGAGCTCGAACAGTGCTAACGAGTTGATCATGGCGTTGAAAGCGTCAGCGAGGTTTTGGTGGAAGTTGGAGTTGTTTTTCTCGGATGGATGGCGGAGGAGGTTAAAATCACCTAGATAGAGCCACGACCCCATGATGAGCGGTAGCAGGGCCACCATCTCGGCGGTGAACTCGGACGTGAGGCTGTGATCTGACAGGGCATAGACATTGGTCACAGTGATAGAGACGGCGGTGGTGGTGGAGTGGAGGACGGTCGTTAGGCTGGGCGGATGGTGGAGTGGAGGGAGAGCACTCTCGAGTCCCAAGCGGTGACGATGACACCCCGGCTCCCGTCGGATCCACCTCCACATGATCGGATAGGGGATGGGGGAGGAACGAACGCGCCTTGGCATTGTCCAGGGACGCGAGTTTTAATCCTTGGATACACATTACAGATGGAGAGGCATTAATGATGTTATCAGAGACAATGTTACACTTGTCCGGATCACCCAAACCACAAACATTCCACGAACAGAAAAGGAGTTTTAAGAAGGCTAGATTATCCATAAAACCCTAGCAGACACCGTGGATACAACACACACACGCACAGAACTGAGGCGAAACCGACACACGAACGACACACACAGAACAACAGAACACGAGACATGGGGACTGAAGGAAACCCTAGGCAGGACAACATGCGAGGTGCAGCCTAAACACACAACGCGGCGATCGGCGTTGACGCAATGGAGGTTCCTAAACATCGGCACCGAAGTTCACCATTGCCGCCGCGCCAAGGGCAGCGGACCCCAGCTGGATCTAAGTGTTGAGAAAATTAGCAATTTACCAAGTAATTTAGACAAAATAGACCGCAAGAAAAACATGACTAGATTAATGAAAATAAACAATGTATGTAGGAGAAGAAAGATAATGGAAACACATTCGGAGAGATTGATCCATATATTATAGGTGCGACACAAATAGAGAGCATGGTGGTGATCTGAACAAGATAGAAAGAAAACACCATACAGCTGTGCGCCCGCGTTGGCATTGACGTTGTCGTTTTCAGCCATGTCGTCGAGGTAGAGACTGCTGATGTCAGGGAAGAAGTCCTCGTCGGGGAGGTGGTCGTCGAAGTCCGTGATGAAGTCAGTAGTCGCGCTCCCCAAAAACCTTATCGCCCTTCTCCCGTACAGGACTCGAAGAAGCGGGGTTTCGGAGGCCTACTGTCCCGGATCGCGGTGCACGCCGCAAGACGGGATGGAGAAGAACCTGTAGCAGCGCAGTGCTATGGAAAGCGTTTTGCAGAACCTGTTCGTGAGGTGAGGAGCGACCTCCCTTTTATAGGCACGGTCAGGCAGGCGAACAGACGGCGACGGGAGATGAAACGAACAGTCAGTGGGAGGCGAACCGAGGAGACAGCAGCCGGAGCCGAACGGCCCTAATAAAAACCCACTAGAAAAAATTTGTTTCAGCTTTGTGCAACCGTTCAAATTATTTCCCATTCACGCGCGGCAAAAAGATAGAGAAGCTCTCGGCTCGAGGCATTCCCGCAACCCGCGGCGTGTCGTGACGAACGAACGAACGAGCGAGCGAGCGAGCGAGGAGGAGGAGGAGTGCGCGAGGATTCCCTCTTGTTCTCACTCACATACAAGTGCTAGAATAGCTCTCCTTATAAACCACTCCAGCTCTCTCTCAACTAGCAATGTGGGACTAAACATTTGTCCCACCTCTTGCCATGCATGAATGGGCTACATCCTCTAGGATTTTCAGGAATTATTGGAATGGAAAAATTGGACTGGGCTATTTTGGGCCAAAATTCCAACAATCCCCCACCAGATCCCAGAGGCACATGTAATTTTGCCTTTGGTTCCAAAACACTATTTATATACTGGTACTGTAGTGGAGACTGTTAAGTTGAACTTCCACCTAGAACTCTATGCTACACTAGGCGGCGACTTGTACAGTGGACTATGCCTTGAAGTGTAAGTTTGCTGCATCCTAGCTTCACACAAAGCCTTGACCAATACTAGGCTGCCGTGGGACTTCCCCGCGGGTGGAGCTTATGCGTCATACTCCATGGCCTTTCATGAGTTTGTTAGAGAGCACCCAACTCTCATAGACTGCGACGGTTAACAGTCAAACTCAAATAGGTGTGCTCTTCAAAAGATGTTCTGCAGGACAACATCTCTGCTTAAGATAAGCCACTTAGAACACATTAAGATAAATATCAACCTGCCATGCAGAATAGGAAAGTATTGCATCTTCACGGAGTGGTGTTTATTAAAATATGGATACTTTCCTCTCAGTCAACCAACAGCTTGTCTCCCAATTCTAATTCACGGGATCTCCGATCACATAGAGTGGTTTACCACTGTGGAAAACTCATATTGTGGGTCTCATACCTATCTCCTTTGATGCATTATCTATCACATTGTGTGATAGACCCTTTGTGAAGGGGTCTGCCAAATTTCTAGATGTATGGATATAATCCAATGCAATAACTCCGGAGTTTCTCATTTTTCTGATAGATTTTAATCTCCTCTTCACATGCCTTGATGACTTCATATTATCCTTAGAACTGTTAACCTTGATGATCACAGTTTGATTGTCACAGTTCATTGGGATAGCGGGTATTGGTTTCTCAACCACGGGTAAGTTCATCAAGAGTTCACGAAGCCACTCTGCTTCAACAAAGGCCGTGTCTAGTGCCGTGAGTTCTGCTTCCATTGTTGACCTCGTTAAGATGGTCTCGCTTGCAAGACTTCCAAGAAACAGCGCCACCACCAAGTGTAAATACATATCCACTAGTGGCCTTAATCTCATCAAGATCGTAAATCCAGTTTGAATCACTATAACCCTCTAGTACCCTCGGATACCCGGTATAGTGAATGCCATAACTCGCAGTGCCTTTTAGATAGTGCATCACTCTTTCAAGAGCATGCCAGTGATCATCACCAGGATTTGAGACAAATCGGCTAAGTTTGCTCACAGCAAAGGCGATGTCAGGCCTCGTAGCGCTAGCCAGATACATCAGCAAGCCAATAATCTGAGAATATCTCAATTGATCTCTAGCAGTCGTTTTATTCTTTCTAAGCAGCACACTAGGATCATAAGGCGTTGGACAAGACTTGCAATCACTATACCCAAAACGACTCAAGATCTTTTACATAGTGAGATTGAAGCAGTGTAATCCCACCATTGCCATCCTTCAACAGCTTGATGTTTAAGATTACATCAGCTACCCCAAGATCCTTCATTTCAAAACAGCGAGATAAGAAATCCTTGGTCTTCTTGATGATATTCAGGTTGGTTCCGAAAATCAGTATGTCATCGACGTATAAGCAAAGAATGACTCCTTCGCCCCCACCATGGCGATAGTACACACATTTATCAACTTCATTTACAACAAATCCTTCAGCAGTTAAAGTTCTTTCGAACTTATCATGCCACTGCTTAGGTGCTTGCTTGAGACCATATAAAGACTTCAATAGTTTGCACACCTTTCCTTCTTGACCATTTACTACAAATCCATCTGGCTGGTCCATGTAAATTTCCTCATCCAACTCTCCATTTAGGAAAGCTGTCTTAACATCCATTTGATGAATGAGAAGACCGTATGAGGGAGCCAGTGATAGTAGTACTCTAATGGTAGTCAATCTAGCTACAGGTGAGTACGTATCAAAGAAGTCTTCACCTTCCTTTTGGGTATAACCCTTGGCCACAAGCCGTGCCTTGTACTTTTCAATTGTACCATCAGGCCTAAGCTTCTTCTTAAACACCCATTTACATCCTACGGGTTTGCACCCATAAGGACGATCAGTAATCTCCCAAGTTCCATTAGCCAAAATGGAATCCATCTCACTTCGGACAGCTTCCTTTCAGTAGTCAGCATCTGGAGATGCATAGGCTTCTGAAATAGAAGTGGGAGTGTCATCCACGAGATACACAATGAAATCATTACCAAAGGACTTCGCAGTCCTTTGTCTCTAACTCCTTTTAGGAGCTTCATTGTTATCCTCCTCCAGATTCTCAAGGTGTTCTATCGGAATGGTGGATTCAGGAATTGTAGCGAATTCCTGGATAGATGTACTAGGCATCCCCTGATTCGATGAGCTAGGCATATCCTTCATGGGAAATATATCCTCAAAGAAAGTCGCATCATTCGACTCCATGATTGTACCAACATGCATGTCGGATACCTCAGACTTTACTATCAAGAATCTATAGCCAATGCTATGAAAAGCATAGCCCAGAAAAACACAATCAACAGTTTTTGGTCCAAGCTTGCGCTTCTTGGGAATTGGCACATTGACTTTGGCCAAACATCCCCAAGTCCGTAGGTAAGAGAGTTTCAATCTTTTCTTCTCCCATTCCTCGAATGGAGTAATTTCTTTGTTCTTTGTGGGAACTCGGTTTAGGACATGACACGCGGTCAACAGTGCCTCCCCCCACCATTCCTTAGAGAGACCCGATGTGTCTAACATGGCATTAACTAGATCTGTTAGAGTTCGGTTCTTTCTTTCGGCTACTCCATTTGACTGGGGTGAGTAGGGAGGCGTCCTCTCATGAATTATACCATGTTCCGCACAAAAGGAATCAAACTCATTGGAAAAATACTCTCCACCTCGATCAGACCTTAGCCTCTTAATCTTTCGATCAAGTTGGTTTTCTGCTTCAGCTTTATAAATTTTGAAGAAGCGCAAAGCCTCATCTTTTGTCTTCAGAAGATACACATGACAGTATCTCGTAGAGTCATCGATCAATGTCATGAAGTATTTCTTTCCACCTTTTGTCAATACACCATTCATCTCACAAAGATCAGAGTGTATGAGCTCTAGTGGTGCCAAATTTCTCACCTCTGCAGTCGTATGTGACTTGCGAGGTTGTTTTGCTTGCACGCATGCTAGGCATTTCGATCCTTTGGCATAAGTGAATTTTGGTATTAAATCTAATTTTGATAATCGCGTCATGCAACCAAAATTAACATGACAAAGACGTGAATGCCAGACATTTGATATAAGATGAGACGAAACATTATTCACAACTTTATTACAAACATCTCGATGTGAGGACAAAGCGGAATAAACCTCCGCACTCATATCCTTTACCAATAAAAGTACCAAACTTAGAAAGTACAAACTTATTGGACTCGAAAACAATCTTGTAGCCATCCCGACATAGAAGGGATCCGCTAACAAGATTCTTATTTATTGAGGGAACATGATGCACGTTCTTCAGTCGCACGGTCTTTCCCGAAGTGAACTTCAGATCGACCGTACCAACACCATGAACAGAAGCATGCGAGCCATTCCCCATCAGCACGGACTGAGTCCCTCTGATCTGATATGAAGAAAACATGGAAATGTCAGAACAAACATGTACATTAGCGCCCGTGTCAATCCACCATTCAGGAGAATGACATAATGAAAGAACAGTAGGTAATATACGATACCCAACATCCTTCATATCAACATCGCCCATGACAACATTGGCGGTCTTGCCGCCCTTCCCATGCTGGCGCCTGTCATAACGGTTGGGGCAGCTAGGAGCCCAATGCTCAGGATCACCGCACACATGACAGGAACCTTTCTTCTTATCAGTCTTCTTCTTGAAAGTAGTGGACTGTGAGGGCCTGTTCTTCCAGTCGAACTTGCTCTTGCCATCAAACTTGCCCTTGTTTTTGAACTTGTGGGACTGGAAGTTCTTTTTCTGTATCAAGTTGGCACTTGAACCACCATCAGCACCACGAGCAAGTGTGTCTTTTGCTCTTGCCTTTTCTTCCACATCAAGAGTCCCAATGAGATCCGAAGCAGTGAACTCTTGTCTCTTGTGTTTTAGGGAAGTAGCAAAATTCCTCCATGAAGGAGGCAGCTTGGCAATAATGCTTCCGGCAACAAACTTGTCCGGTAACACATAGGAGAAGTACTCAAGCTCCTTGGCCAGTGCCTGTATCTCATGAGCCTGCTCAACAACTGAGCGATCACCAGTCATCTTGAAGTCACAAAATTGCTCCATGATGTACAGTTCACTGCCTGCATCCGAGACCCCAAACTTGGCCTCGAGAGCAGCCCACATGTCCTTGCCATTAGTAAAGGACATATAGGGTTCAATAATGTTCTCTCCAAGTACAGATAACAGAGCAGCCCTGAACAGCCTGTCAGTTTTCTGAAAAACTTGCTCCTGAGCAGGAGTAAGCTCTCCCTCAGGCTTACCAAGAGTGGCGTCATAGCAGTTCATGTTTTCAAACCAGAGAACTGCTCTCGCGCGCCATCTCTTGTAGTGAGTACCTCAAAAAGGGGCGGCTTCACAGATGCGACAAAGACACTTGGAGTAAATTGCCTATAATAAGGTTTTTGGATTGTTGAGAAAATTAGCAATTTACCAAGTAATTTAGACAAAATAGACCGCAAGAAAAACATGACTAGATTAATGAAAATAAACAATGTATGTAGGAGAAGAAAGATAATGGAAACACATTCGGAGAGATTGATCCATATATTATAGGTGCGACACAAATAGAGAGCATGGTGGTGATCTGAACAAGATAGAAAGAAAACACCATACAGCTGTGCGCCCGCGTTGGCATTGACGTTGTCGTTTTCAGCCATGTCGTCGAGGTAGAGACTGCTGATGTCGGGGAAGAAGTCCTCGTCGGGGAGGTGGTCGTCGAAGTCCGTGATGAAGTCAGTAGTCGCGCTGATAGCGCTCCCCAAAAACCTTATCGCCCTTCTCCCGTACATGACTCGAAGAAGCGGGGTTTCGGAGGCCTACTGTCCCGGATCGCGGTGCACGCCGCAAGACGGGATGGAGAAGAACCTGTAGCAGCGCAGTGCTATGGAAAGCGTTTTGCAGAACCTGTTCGTGAGGTGAGGAGCGACCTCCCTTATATAGGCACGGGCAGGCAGGCGAACAGACGGCGACGGGAGATGAAACGAACAGTCAGTGGGAGGCGAACCGAGGAGACAGCAGCCGGAGCCGAACGGCCCTAATAAAAACCCACTAGAAAAAATTCGTTTCAGCTTTGTGCAACCGTTCAGATTATTTCCCATTCACGCGCGGCAAAAAGATAGAGAAGCTCTCGGCTCGAGGCATTCCCGCAACCCGTGTCGTGTCGTGTCGTGACGACCGAGCGAGGAGGAGGAGGAGGAGTGCGCGAGGATTCCCTCTTGTTCTCACTAACATACAAGTGCTAGAATAGCTCTCCTTATAAACCACTCCAGCTCTCTCTCAACTAGCAATGTGGGACTAAACATTTGTCCCACCTCTTGCCATGCATGAATGGGCTACATGGGCCTCTAGGATTTTCAGGAATTATTGGAATGGAAAAATTGGACTGGGCTATTTTGGGCCAAAATTCCAACACTAAGTAATCATGCATATTTTCGTATATGTTGTGCGATTGCATGGTTGTTGTGTATTGTGTTAAATGACATGGTTTTTCGTTTTAAAAAATCGCATAGCCCTTTCCACCAACTGGTTAAAGCAGTTGCCTTCGTGTCTGAAAAAAATCGTATATGTTGGATGCTCGTCGCTCCAATCCAAGAAGAGAGGTAGAGGAGAGCATGAACCCTGATACAAGAGAACCGTGATGGAATTGGCTGAGTCACCTGGGAACGCTATGATGATCAATGCATATATGGAGTACATTTGAAAGCTTGGGTTATCCCTATCGAGTGTGGCATTTTGTAGCTAGGGTTACATGTAGCCCGTTTTTTCAAAAAAATCGAAAATGGCATTTTATAGTTTCAAAAGATTAGAAACAAAAATTCTATAGGTAGACAATGATGTACTCTACAACTGTGAAACAAAAGCAATACGAAAGACTTAGTATTTTAGGCTGTGCAAAATTCACAAATCCATGGATCGGAAAACATAAACAATACATATTTTGAAACCTCTAGCATTTGTTAGAATTTGTCACTTTTGTGTAGCCTCTAATATAACGTATTTCATCATGAAAATTTGCATAGTGACACAGTACATCATTGGCTACATTTGGATTTTTTTTTCAGATTTTTTTAAAACTTTAAATGTTGAATTCGAATTTTGTAAAAAAACAGGAGATGTGTAGCTCGGGCTACACTTTGAGTTTTCCGTATCCTTAGTTCTTTTCTCCTTTTTTGTTCTCTTGCCTGCTAGCAAGGTTGGAAACCTTGTTCGAAGGCTGAAAGCTTTCAGTATAAAAGCTGGGTGAGCCTTTTGTCTACAAAACGTGTTATGTAGAATGCTGATGTCTCCATTGTTTTTGACTTGGCTCCTCAACGGTTCATGTTGATAAGGGAATACAAGTTCTTAGATAGAAACTTCATGATAAAATGGAAAGTACCCCAGGGGTGTTCAGATTGACGAGAGAAATAAACAAACAGAAATCAAGGGAAAATCGCACACTCGTGAAACCAGTTTACTTTCTGGTCCGACACAAAACTAATTTTCGACGAGGAGAATTCAACAGTTATATCAACTGGTATAGATAGTTTCCTGGAACATTTAAGCCGCCTTCTGTTACAGAGATGTTCAGCAATGGAAGTGGAACCAACAAAACTAAAGAATAAGTTCAATGGAAACTATAACGAAGTAGTTTCTGAATTGGGGAGTGATGTTTTGGCACATGGGAGCATATGCTCCCTTTATTTTGAAATACATGTTAGACACATTTTAAAATGTCAAAAAATTGAAACAAAAATTTCGCACGTACATATTCATGTGCTATGCGCTCACAAAGTCGTTTCATGAAAAATCGAAATGTCATGTTGCGTGTGTAAAAAAGACAAAATTCGGTGTTAAAACAAAGACTTGTCACAAGATAAATTTTCTATTTTTCGCTTAGACTACAAAAAATATTATTTTTTCGTGAAACTTGACGAATACACATATATTATGGAGATGTACATGTAAACTTTTTTGTCAAAAAATTTTAACACTTGGAAATATGTTTTTATGGTAGAGGGATCATACGCACCCGGGAGCCGAATTGAGTTTCTGGCTTTCAAAACAAACCATACATCCGGGCTCTGGAGCAACCCAATTCACGAACAATTTAATCCACACAAGTGTCATAAAGCATTTTTTTACCAAGGGAATATTACTGAGAATATCAGACATTAGAAGAACAGTTTAGGAAACTCCAACTTTTGCCACAAACAGATCATGAAAGAGGTATATCATGACGAACTGTGTGGGTCCACCGACAGAGAAAACATATCAACTACACCAAAGCCAACAGCTGCGACCATGTTACACTTTGATGCTGCACTGGAGCATCTACATCGATTTATCAAAAGAACCAGCACCAGGATTTCTCTCCAGAGTCGAGTTCCGTCGCCAATTCTCGACTGCGTTCCTTACCGTGGCTTGCGCCTCACGGATCTCTGCGTCAGTGAACTTGTGCTCCAGAATTCCAATCGGACCTGGCTGCAGAACGTTGATTACAGTCTCAACATCTCGCTCCACCTGCCTGCGTGTGGATACAAAGAAAGCAAATTAAGACATACATATCTCCATTCAGTGATAATGGTGGGCAGGTAATTGGAGGTATTATGAGAACGATAAAGCAAATGCTTGCTCAAATTTTAAAGGTGAGATGTGCAGGTACCTAACAAATTGGGGCAACCTTTGAGGTAACAGCCTCAGGAAAGACATCACACCAATCCTTGTCACAGATTGTTTCCTGTAACAAAAATGGCCCATATACCAAATGAAAAATTAAGACTACTTGAAGTATCATGCCAAAGAGACAATGGATATCTATCCATGTAGTGACTTTTCCTGGTCTAGTTACTATTCATAACAATGGTTAGCTAGAGTAAACTGAACCATGGGTACTGACTTAATCTTCATTTAGCCTAGTACAGTTCAAAAATTGAGCAAAAATATCTCAAGGAGAACACAAAGTGGACTACGAAGTTCTACTTGCGCTATACAGTAGGTGTTCCAGAGTCTGGTCAGATTCTACGACAAACCCATCTAACAAAATGAAATTGCAAGAATCTCAAGGAGAACACAAAGTGGACTACGAAGTTCTACTTGCGCTTTACAGTAGGTGTTCAGAGTCCGGTCAGATTCTACCACAAACCCATCTAACAAAATGGAATTGCAATCAAACAGCCACACAATGAGACGTATCCATGATTCAGGCTCGCCTTGCATGTTCCTCTACACATGACAAAGGTGGCTAATACAGAAACCTGCAGCCTGAAATGCCCGAAAACAGGAAACTGAAGCATTTAAATAGCCTAATCATGTAAGCAATGCAGTATGCAGCGCTGACTTAAATGAAGGGCATTTGGGTACAGCTGAAGCCCACCTGTTTCCTTCTATTGGAGTAAACTACTATTAGTTCAGAGGAATATACACCTAAAATACACAGTGGCGGAGGACGACAGAATTTAAGGTCGGGCGAACTCTAAAACAAATACTCCTATACTTTAATAAGATTTCTAGTTTTAATATGGGAGTGAAGAGGTCCGAGTCACAACAAATTATAGTAAATAATAATTACCACTAACATTAAATTAGTGCTTAAAATCTAAAGGAGACTGAAAGTATATCACTGTATATCGACAACCAATCTTTTCAACTTTTTGGTCATTCAATCCAATAAGGTAACTCTAGAGGATACGACTAGGCATCCCTTGAAAATTACAGGCTCAACTATCTTGAAGCTGATCTTGTTTTAACTTATACTTATTACTTGTGAAACAAAAGCAGCCCGCGCTACTGCCTCCTGGAGAAGTGCCACGCTGGCGCTCCAGCTAGTTGCCGACCTCCCGCTAGCCGCCACCGTTTGCCTGTCTGGCTGACCGGCGAGGCGCCCGCCGTCTTCCCTCGATTTGACCCTGGCGGCACCACGGTCTCCAGAGTCGAGCGATTCTGCATGACTAAAGGTCTCGAGCCGCCCGCCCGCACCAGCTTCTCATCGACTCTGGCCAAGACCACACGGCGGGCTCAACTCCCTTTCCCTTTCCATTTTCTGCCCCCAAAGGATCCAGCAGCAGTACTAACCATCCACGGATTAACGAACGCCTAAACACATATGGCAAGAATTAAGGTAGGGCGGGCGAGGAGCGAGATGGTTTGGGGCCAATTGAGATGTGAAGTGAAGAAGAGGAATGATCCCGTCGGCTCCAAACAAAGGATCGATGTGACCAAACGCGACCAGCGATCCAGCTAGCTAGGTCTCCACCATCGCACGCCTCAGTCCCCCATAATCCTTCTCCTTAATCCCTCCCCGTCTCAAAACCTAGGGTTTGAAGGGGATGCACGAAGGGGAGAAACCTTACCTGGCGGCTGGCGGAGGCGCCTCCGGTGGAGGGCGGGACGAGCTGGGCGGCGCAGCTCCGGGCAGAGGCGAGTCAGGGGAAGGGGAGGTGCTGGGCGGCGACGCAGCAAAGGTGGAGATGGGCAGGTGGGTGTTCGGTCAGGTCAACTCATTTTGATGGGGACGACACGACAATTGGCACATGACTCTGTAAAAAAAAATCGCACATGACAAATACTACTTCTGTACTTGTAACTAAAAAGAGCGTATTTAGCATGTAAAAAAAACGTATTTACCATGTAAAAAGCGTATTTAGAAAAATTAAATACTAACGTATTTACGATATGAGGCTGCAAACCTGGGGTTATAATCCATTCTGCACAAAATACCAATGAGTATTTGCGCATCTGCTGATGGCTCTATTTTCAAGGGAGAGTCGTATGGCGTATTTTGTTAATTAGATATATGGTTACATCGTTTGCCAATATAGAAAACAAAAACTCAAAGGCTCCCTCATGTCATAGAGTTGACACAGGGTTTAGCTAAAGTACGATCCACAACATCAACAAAATTGTGACATAGAGAGGGTTTTTTTTTCGAAATGAGGGAAAAATCGTCCAGCTTCTACATCCAAGGGATGTACACGACTTTTTATTACTCCCTCCGGTCTTAAATATAAGCCATATAATTTCTAGCACGGAAATTAAGAAACGCATATTTAGGAAAAAATACACCATGTTTGGCTAGGGTTAACCGTAAGTAATTGCCGTGAGCTAATAGAGGACTTTGCATAAGATAAGTAAACCTAATCAAATCTCCAAAAATATTATCCATACAAGTAGGGCAACGCAATAAACCTTATATTCTGGATTTTTTCTCAAAAAACTATATGGCTTATATATAGGAACGGAGGGAGTATTAGATTATTCGCAACATCTTACGAGAACAATACAAAAGATCAAACTCGAAGCCACCTCGCTAAACCTACAGAGGGATGAAGGGGTGACAATACACCAACTCACATCATCGAAACAACCAAATGCCTTCCCAAGCCGCCCAATAGCAGGTGAGAAGCACATTTAGTCAACCAAACTCTCAGCGCACGCCAACACACATGCCACAAAAATCGCTACCGCCGTCTTCCTCGCACCCATCTTCAAGAGGGATCACCGCATTGACCTGCCGTCGATATCACCATGACGCCATACAACTCCACCATCCTGCACGTGTCCTGCAGTCCGCGCCCGTCTTCGATACCCTGCTGCTCCACGCCGCCGAGAATCATCAACGTCAATGTGGTAGATGAACACCACTCCATCAAAGATCCACCTCCATCCAGCCGCTGCTCCAAAAATGATGCCCCAAGAGGTAGAACGACGCATGAAGCGTCGTCATCATCCGATTCGGGAGACCACATCTCCTCCCGCACCCACGCGGCCACGCCACGCCACGCCGGGCGACCCCCCAGCGACTCCCCTCCTCCTCCTCCCCAGCGGCTCCCCTCCTCCCGCCGCTGCCGCCTGAGGCGCCGCCGGGCAAAGCCCTGGAGGCGTGGCGGCAGCAGACTTCCTCGGCCACGGCATCCGTGGGGGCGCGGGTTTTGCGTCTTCGGCGGCGGCGATCCGCATCGGGCTATCGACGGCGTGCCATGGAGCGGCGGCGACCAGAAGAGGGAGAGGATCTCCATCGTTTGGCAGGCGACGACGGTGGTTCGGGTCCGATCTGGGTCCTGGCGGGCTCGGGTGGGCTGCGATCATACTGTTGCGGTCACAACGATGCCGGCTTCGTGCAGGTTTTTGGGTTCGTTCCGAGGCACGAGGACGCCATGGGTGACTATCCTTGGCATGGTGGTGGCGGCCTCCTCCTTCGCCGGAGGTGGTCGGCTGGTTGCTGGGGTGGCGGATCACGAGATCCATTTACTCCGGCGATGAAGATCTACTCGACGATGAGCTAGCGGTGAAGGGGCCACCGGTGAAAACCGCGCCTTGACATCGTTCTTGGCGGATGTTGGCGGCGGCTATTCTGGCCTCCTCTATGCTGGTTTTTGCCGAGTTGGGGACTAGCGGCTGTCGGTGACATAGAGAGGTACATTCTTTATAAATAGCAGCTTCTGGTCCGATGGAGTTACCGCCATTCTGCATGACATCGATCAATTCGAACTGAGAGTCACAAGCAGGTGAGTCGAGTTCTTCAAAAAAATGAGCTCTCGGGTTTTTGGCCGGTTTCCCACTAATAGACTGGCCAACTCTCTTATTCTTAATTAATGAAAATCGCAAGTATTTTGCCTCATTAAAAAAATCCTAGAAAATCATAGGCAAAACAAAAAAATCTGCCTTCCCAATTGCAATTGACAGGAATTACAAGGTGCTACATGGTCAAGTAATGAAACTGCGGGCAATTACAATGCATGCTAACCCAGTCAAATCAATATCCCTTCGAGGGATTAAAACAGAACAAACAACTTGAAAACTACATACAATTTCATTGAAAGGAAATCGGAGGAAGAAAAAGAAATATACATACAGCTCTATTTCTTCTTGCCTCTCCTACCAAATAATAATTATAACCATGATAAGCCTAAAAAACAACCATACATGGTAATTCAATTCGCAGCAACACGGAGCCTGTACAACTTATCATAACCAACAGCTGCTAGACTCTACAAACAATCATCATGTCATCAAATACCAGACATGCAATCAATCTTTCGTCTTCAAGACGTGAAGAGTTGGCTCCCAAGGGTGATGATGGAGGTTCCATCGCCCATTATCGTTGTCATGGACATCTCCGTCTCCAGAATCTGGTCTAGCTCAGCCGCAACCAGCCTCATCTTCGGTCGCCTTCTGGAGGATGGGTTCAGGCACTGGAAAGCAAGGCCAACAAATTCTTTCATACCTTCCGATGTGAAACCGCCACCTAACCTTGGGTCAATCAGTTCATTTGAACTGAACTTTGCTTCCAGCTATCAAAAGGACAAGAAAATGCCGGTCAGTGGGATATTAGGATATATAATCTGATGGTGCACAAGCAACTGCAATTCTCTTTTCAAGTTTTTCTGATGATTTTTCTTAAAGTTAAGTCTCAATGGAGGTAGGAAAATGGCATATAAAATGTCAAGTACTACTATTTAACAGAAACTAAAGAAGAATTTTAAAGAATCTTACTAAAAATCGACATATATGTTGGATAGAAGAAGAGTGCAAATGTTTCAAGACAAATATTTTCTAGCTGTTGCCGAGTTGGCGAAATCCATGCTTTATTTCCTTAGCATTTGCATTACCAACGCAACATAGCTCGCATTTTGTCAGTGTGAGCATAGACAGCCTGATCATAGGCCAATCATTGGAACAGTGAATAAAACATTCTATTATTTCTTTCTAACAGAAAAGGTAGAAGAAGTTTCACATGAATCCTCAAATATATAAATACAGTTTGATAACTTGCTGAAGATTCTTCTTTCCAGGCAGCTTAATGCTACATGTCAAAGGAAATTACCCATTGGGCCAGAGATTCTCTGGATTCTTGAGATGCCAAGCTAGCAGCTTCTCTGCCAGTAATTAGCTCCAAAAGGAACACTCCAAAGCTGTACACGTCGCTGCTTTCAGATAACTGTGCCACCGAGTGTGCCCTAAGAACAAACATGCCACACTGAGTGAGTTATGAGTCACTACAGAGAGGAGTACACTAGTCATCCACAATTGCAAGACATGAATAAAAAACTGATGACGTTTTTTTTTTCTATAGAAGAGATCGATAAAATAGGCTTTTGGAAGAAATCAATCTCCAACAGAAACATGGTGGTCTAGCTATTTGTTGCCTAATGGCCTGAAAAATGGAAGATAAAAAGGATGCGGCACTTGGACTTACTCAGGGTCTTGGTAGATGCTGCTGCTAAACCCATGTGAGGAACCGACATCTTCATATCCTCTAATCAACCTAACAAGTCCAGCATCAGCCACCTTTGCAATGAAATTTTCGTCGACCAGTACATTGCTCGTCTTGAAGTTCTTGTGGATCAAAGGAGGCATAAGAGAATGCAAATGATTCAGACCTGGAGGTAAATCAGCAATTATAGTTACTATCTACTAAATTCACTCGTATCGAAAAAAATCTACTACTAAATTCATAAAAGCAATGGGCGACAGCTCTCAGTTGATGTTCTCTAAGAAAACAACTCCTAGTTGTACTACCTTTTGCTGCACCAATGGCTATTGCGAGCCTTTGTTTGAACTCAAGCCGTGTCGCGAAGCCTTTCCCTGAATCTGGTAAAAGGCACAAGGGCTTCAAAAAGAATAATCAGGGAAGAAAGGCAGAATTTAATCTCTGATAAGAATAACATATTACCATATAGATGGCTAGAGACATTGCCATTGGGCGAGAATTCAAACACTAGCATTTGTAGACCCGCTTCCTGGCAAGAACCGATGAGGGTTACGATATTCCGATGACAAATCTCTGAAAGCCTCCTAACCTGCACAATGCAAGGGCACCAAATAATAAGTTAAGAATGTCAATCTATTATTAGGCTGCTACAAATGCATTTATTTATCTGTCCCTGTCTAAATTCAGTAACTTCTCGTTTTAATAGCAAACAGCAATTATTGACAAGAGACAGATCTTCCTAACTTGTCCCACAAACAAGCCACTCGACAAAAATGTTCAATGTCTGACCATAAATACGGCACAATTTAGGTAATGGTGAACTGTTGAATCCGAATAACTACGCTACAAACCATATGGATTCCCAAGTCAGCATCACAGAGAAAATCAATCAAAACCAGAAACTTCTGAACAAAATGATGAAACAATCTAGGCATAAAATTCAGGAAAAAGATCAAATTTTCTCTGTTCACGAGCGTGGCAGAACGGAGCTAAACTTCAAAACTAGAGCAATGTCGTCCCTGCATCTGCAATTTGCATCCATATTGTTTGCTTACCTCGTCAGCAAACTCCTGCCTGGGTGCTCCTATGCGCCTCTTGATCGCGACGACGGAGCCATCAAGAAGCAGCCCCTTGTAGACCAAGCCGAAGCTCCCGGCGCCGACCAAGTTGGCCTCGCTGAAGTCGTTGGTCGCCAGTGCCAGCTCCTCCAAGGAGAAGTGCCTCGCGCCCTGGTGCTCCGGCGCCGAGGAGCTTCGGCCCCCCTTGCCCCACTCCACTGATGCCGCCAGCAGCAACACACACATCGCATTAGCACAACTCAAGAAGTGCTAAAGAAAGCAGGGGCAGCATTGCTATCTTGTGCATGGAGATGACACAAGGAGAGCGGGCAGGCAGCAGACGCGGTTCACCTACCTAAGGTGGAAGGGTCGGAGGAGCCTGTCTCAGAGGTCCGGTTACGCCTGGCCCTGAGGCGCGCCCGGCACCAGAGCGCGATCGCCACGGCCACCGCGAGGAGCAAGGCGGCTCCACCGGCGGCAATGCCGGCTACGACGGCGATCGGCAGTGACATCCGGGTGCCGGTGACATCGAATCAGCCAAGTAGTGGAGGAGGGGATTTTCTGTCCGTCAGAGTAAGCAGCAGCGGCGCTGCGGTTGACAGATGGTCAAAGCAGCCCCCTCCCAAATCTAAACCCCCAGCTAATGCTGGCTGGACCTCACCTACACCTACTGCCAGTCCCCAATTCGGTGGGTGGGTGTAGCTCCGGGACACATGAATGCGGCGATCTTTCTCCAAATTGGCGCCTCAATTGGGCAATGCGGCTACGTATGTGGGCTGTAGGAGCAGGACCAATCAAGAAGAAGCAGTTGCAAGAAGAGGGTGGACCGGGGTGGGGGTGGTGGCGATCAATCAATCAAGAACGAGGAGCGAGAAGGGGCCGGAGGAAGAGGATGATGGATGGGGGGCTGTGGTGTGTGCTGGAGCTGGAGCTGCTGGGAGTAGGGGCAGGCGAGGCGAGGCGAGGCAACCTCTCCGCACATGGAAAATCGTTGGATCCCTCTCTCCCTCCCTGCGGCGGCCGCCCTTTTGTCAAAGAAGAGGAGGGGGGCGCCATCGCCAGGGCCAGGCTCCCCCACTCCACCCCACCCCACCCCATGTGTGTGCGCGCGTGTCGGGGGCGTGACTGTAGGGCCCGGCCGCCGCGCTGGGGCTGGAGGTTGGTGTCTGTAGGCGTTGGAATCTTTCTTTCACCGTCCTCCTCTGCTTGCTCAGTTGCTCTGCTCTCTCCTACTACATGGTGGTCATGGACGTCATGGACATGGGTTGCTGACGCATTGCCATCTCGCGCGCCGAGAAGAAGCGGAGCTGCGAGCAAGCAAGCTCTGCGTGCGTGGAGGGAATCTCGGCCGGAGATGGATGGAATGGGAACAAAAAGGGTAAAAGGGAGAGAGGAAGGTGACGGTGGTGGTGCGGTGGTTGGTTCCCACTTTCCAGTACACGGAAAAGATGGAATCTGCTTGCTCCGGAGGAGGAGGCCATGCCATGCCTCTCGTCCCGTCCGCACTCCTTTCGTTTTCACCGAGCTATAGCCTGTAGGACATGCCATGTCCTTCCTCGCTCCTCCTGGACGGTACAACGGACCCCCATGCCCCCTCCTTTGCAGGATCCTCTGCGATATGCTCGAACGCTGCCGATGCACTGCCTCCAGCATTCCTACGCACCACCCCAACCCAAGATGCCCTTTTCCCCAATGTAAAAGCTATTTGGTCACCTTGTTTTTTCTTCGGGGCTCTCGAGAGGGTCCATCGGAAAGCGATCTAGCGACCCTCCGCTGCAGGCACCGACGCTGTTGGTCGCCCTGCTCTCCGGCGGCTAGAGGGTGGGGGAACCTCGGCTCTCATGACCGGTTTTCGTAGGGTTTTTGAGTTCTTCGTCTTTGATGTAGGGGCATCGGCGGCGAGAGAATAAAGGTCCTTCAACTAGCCCCAAATCAAGGTTCTTTCATGGAGGAGCGTTGGCGAGTTGGAGTTTGGAGTCGATCGTTGGACATTAGATCTAGCGTGTTAAAGTTTTGTCTACGACAAGGGTGCTTAGTTGAGGGGATGATGTCACATCGTATTGGTGTCCTCAAGTTCCACCTTCACCTCATGAAACTCAGCCAGGTAAGGTTTTGTTGGAAAACTTACGAGTCTTATGTCCCCCATCTCTGTCTGGCCGGAGATGGCCCTTCTCGGTACTCGAGATCGTGATCGCCGGCATCTTCTGATCTACATCGATGACTTCCCGGACACTGTTCTACAAAGTTCCTGTTTTTTTTCAAGATTTTTCCAACACGAGCTTTGCTACACTGGAGGCCTAGAGGCGACATTGAGCTTTGCTCACGACGCACCGTCGAAGGATGTAAAAGGAAGATTGTGTTTTATTTCTTTTTATAAGGATGTTCTTGTTAGGGATGGTTTTGGTTTCAGATGGCTATGTACCTTTTTCGCGGAAAGAATCAATTGGTCACCTTATCGAACATGCCCGGCTAGTGTCCACCATGATGGAACATTTTTAGAGCGCACCGACCTTAGGGCATCTCCAACGGGGCAACGCAAATGGTCGTTTGCGTTCGCCGTGGACGAAAATGCGTCTGGGCGCTCCTCCAGCGGGGCGACGCAAAATGACCGGGCGGTCCGCGGCGACGCAAACCTGGTCCAAATATGCGCCAGGTTGGGGTCTCCGCGGCCGCTCCACGGTCGCGCCGAGTGTCCGCCGAAACTTACATAGGACCCGCGCGTCAGTGGGAGGGAGGCCGATAACATTCCTGCCAGTGGCCATTCCCCCCGCGAAAAATCAAAGTAGACCGGCGCGCAGTTCTGAAGCGATGGACGTCCTCGCCGCCGCATCCACCACCATGGATTCCGAGATAACCCTCGCACCCGCCGCCGCCCCACACTCCCCCATAGCCACGACCATAGCTACAATGGAGGTTGCAGCTCCGGCGGAAGCAAAGCGGGCCACCACCGGCGGCCGGGACGCTAAGCCGAAGGCGGCAAAGAAGGTGTTGTCCAAGGCGGAGAAAGGCGTCGAGGCCGTGAAGCGTCACGGCCGGTGCATGAACCTGAAGGACAGGAATGCAGCGGCCGCCGCCCTGGAGGCCAGCGAGCAGGCGTGGCAGATGGAGCTGAGAGCCGGTGCCGCGCAAGTTGGCATCCATCCGAGCTTAGCGGAGGCCTACATGCTCGTCAAGCGAGAGGGGATCGCCGGCGTCGCTCCTCCGGCCTCGTCGGTGAGCTCGGTAAGTTCCCAACTGCGTCCTGGAACTCCCGCTCCCTTGCAGGTCCACCCGGCGTCTCGGTTCGCCTTTGGCGTGGCGCCAGTTCCCGACCTCAACCTGACGCCTAGAAGCGATGACTCGTGCCCGGGCGCCACACACAAGACACGTCAGCTGCCGGAGGAGAGCATGCCGGTGCCCTGCATCCTGTTTGACGAAATGGCACCGACTGCCCCGACGATGGACGACCCGGTACATGAGCTCTCTCAATGTGTGCGACTGACGTGTATCATGCGTCTGACGTCCGGTGATTCGTAGGCCTATTAGAAGGACCGGAATGACAAAGACATCGAGGCCATGATCTTCGGCGGCGGCTTCGTTGGTGACGTCGGGGCCGGGACGGGCCTGCATGATGAGTGGGCACCGACGCAAGATGCGGAGGACATCGATGGCGTACGGCTGTTCTCCACCCAGCCCACGCAGCCAACACCCATGTGCGTCGATGACTTTGAGGACGCGCCAACAGGGTCTGTCCTCACCACGGACAATGCTACCAAGAAGAAGGAGGAGAGCCACAAGGCACAAGGATTCATCGATGACGATGACAAGTGTTTGTGCGACGCGTGGCTGGCAACAAGCCATGACTGTATTAATGGCCGCCAACAAAAGGACAAGGTGTACTCGGCCAAAGTCATGCAGGAGTACAACGAGAAAAAGATGCACGCGCCCTACCACATCCCAAGCCCTCGCACGGAAGAGTCTGTCAGGAAAAGATGGAACTACATCAAACAAGAGACAAGCAAGTTTGCTCGGCCGTCGAACATACTATCAACCACCCCGTTAGCGCCGCTGGCGTGATTTCACTGGTAAGACAACCATCATCATTCTATTCTATTTACATGATTCTATGTACATCATTAGCGGCGTTGGCGTGATTGCAGGTATCCCGGACCTTGAAGAGGTTCAAGGCAGTGCATAAGAAGGGCTACCATATGGTCCATTGGTGGGAGAAGCTCAAGGACGCACAAAAGCTTTGCGGCCTACGATGAAGCTATGAAGAATGGGATAGCGGTTAACCTCGACGGCGAAGACGACGATCATAGCCGTCAAGCCCTTTCACCTCGTCCTCGAGGCCATAAGGCTACCAAGGCCGATCTAGCCCGGGAGGCACAGGCCATTGCGTTCACCTAGAGCCTGGAGAAGATGATGGCCGACAATCATGCCGCTGTGGCTACTAGGGACGAGAAGAAGCGTCTGAAAAAGAGGCTGCAACTGCCATCTACCTCAACCTCACGAAAGAGATCATTAAGGTCCAAAGGATGGACGTCGATGCCAAAAAGGCAGACGCCGAGGCCAAATTGTGTGACGCCGAGGCCAGGAGGATAGACGTCGAGGCCAAGACTCATGCAGAGGACACAAGGATCATGCTAGCCGACTTGAGCAGCGTCGACGATGACACTAGGGTCTGGTTCATGAAGTGGCGCGCCGAAATCCGTGCGCACCGGCGCCATGCGCCCAACACCATGGCCTCCTTTTGGACTTTTTATGCTATTCAGACCTTGTTGTGTCCCTTTTGGACTCCACTTTGCGCCACACCATGCGCAAAGTGTGATTAACTTATTTCAGACCTCAATTTGACGTAATTTGAGGCTATCATTTCGTGCAAATTTGAGCTAATTTGAGGCTACAACCTCTTTTCTGAATTTTCTGAAACTAAACTGGCCCGCGCTGGAAATGCGTCGGGGTGGCTGCGTCGGCCCGCTGGAGCCACCCCGACGCAAACGGACGAACGACCATTTTCGTGTCCGCGGGCCGACGCCAACGGACGCTCGCGGACAATTTGAGCGTCCGAAATGCGTCGCCCCGTTGAAGATGCCCTTACTAACCAAAAAATCTAGACCCTATCACAATTTTTTTTTAACATTTATTAATAGCAGGAAAGGCTCCTGCTGCTTCTAGCCACAAGTCTTTTCTTTGATAGTTGAATGCATCTGGTGAAACAACTTTTGGGGTTGACCAAAGATATATTTTGTAATGCGTCATTTATCACTGTACATATTATAACCGGATATGTAGTAGTAGAGTTATTATTTACTATGTTTGAACAACTTTGTACCGCTATACTTAATGGGAATAGAATGGTGAAATCACCACGATTGAACTCTTTGGAAGCAAACCAACCTTATTAACCAGAAAATCTAGATCCTATCACAAGTCCTTTTTTCACATTTAACAGTAGGAAAGGCTCCTACAGTCCTACTTATTCTAACCACAAGTCATTGATAGAGGGAAAAGGTGAAACAACTTTTTCATCAAAAAGCAGTCTGGCGAGCCCGTCGAAATAAAATCAAAAAACTCAGAGATGATCAAGGCATTTGGCAGGAGGTGCCAATTGACATGGAGAGAATGGCGTCCTCTTACTTTCAGGAGCTGTTTACACGGGACCCATCTCTCCAATCAGCTGGCCTAGTTAGTATGACAGAGGAGAAGGTTACCCCAGCCATGAATGATAGCCTTTGTATGGATTTTACGGATGAGGAGATAGGCGATGCCCTGTTCCAAATTGGGCCTTTAAAGGCACCGGGTGTTGATGGTTTCCCGGCCCGTTTCTATCAACGCAATTGGGGTACCATCAAAGAGGAGGTGATAAATGTGGTGAAACTATTTTTTGTGACAGGGCATATGCTGGATGGGGTCAATGACACTGCCATTGTGGCCATTCCTAAATGTGACCAGCCAGAAACTCTCAAAGATTTCAGGCCTATTAGCCTTTGCACTGTCATCTATAAAGTCATCTCGAAATGCATGGTAAATCGACTTAGGCCTATATTGGGTGAAATTGTGTCAGCTAACCAAAGTGCCTTTATTCCTGGCAGGCTCATCACAGATAATGCTTTAGTGGCCTTTGAGTGCTTGCATTTTATCGAACAGAATACAAATCCGGACAGGAATTTTTGTGCCTATAAGTTGGACTTGTCTAAAGCCTATGACAGAGTGGATTGGGAATATCTACAGAAAGTGATGCAAAGGTTAGGTTTCTCTCAACGATGGGTGGACTGGACAATGGCTTGTGTCACATCGGTGAGATATCAAGTTAAATTCAATGGGAACCTCCTGGATTCATTTTCGCCTTCTCGGGGCCTCCGACAAGGTGATCCCCTATCGCCATTTCTGTTTCTTCTTGTGGTTGATGGCTTGTCTACTTTGTTACAAAGGGAAGTGGCTGCTGGCAATATCACCCCAGTCAAAATATGCCGCCAAGCTCCTGGAATATCACACCTCCTGTTTGCAGATGATAGTCTCCTCTTCTTTAAGGCTGAGGCAGGACAAGCTGCTCATATAAAATCAGTCCTTGATATTTATGCCTCGAGTACAGGTCAACTTATAAATCCTAGCAAATGTTCCATCTTGTTTGGCAGCTCATGCCCTACAGCTAGGCGGACAGATGTGAAAGAAGTGCTGAATGTGGTCCAAGAAACTTTTGAAATAAAGTATCTTGGACTCCCAACCCCAGAAGGCCGCATGTCAAGTGGAAAGTTTCAGAGCCTGCAGTCAAAGTTAGCAAAATGTCTGGTCGAATGGGAGGACAATCACAAATCACAAGCAGCCAAGGAAATTCTCATAAAAGCCATTGCGCAAGCTATCCCTGTGTATGTCATGAGTGTATTCAAACTGCCTCTAGGCCTCTGTGACGAATTGACAAAAATGATTCGACGATATTGGTGGGGAGCAGAAAATGGGAAGAGAAAGACCCACTGGGTGGGCTGGGACATCATGCTTAGGCCGAAGGACTGTGGTGGATTAGGATTCCGTGATATGCGTCTGTTTAATCAGGCACTCTTGGCACGGAAAGCATGGCGACTGATACAATACCCTGACACTCTTTGTGCCCAGCTTCTTAAAGCGAAATACTTCCCAAATGGCTCGTTGATTGACATTGTTTTTACAGGGAACGGATCATCTACATGGCATGCCATCGAATATGGACTAGAGCTCTTGAAGCAAGGTGTAATCTGGAGAGTGGGCAACGGTGCCCAAATCCGCGCCTGGCGCGACCCATGGATCCCCAGAGACTCCAACCATCGACCGCGCTCTGCACAAGGCCGATGTCGGTACCGCTGGGTAGCTGATTTCCTCCAACCTGACGGGTCTTGGAACTTACAGCGCCTACACCTCTATTTTGAACATGAGGATATAGAGGAGATCATCAAAATAAAAACCTCCCCAAGAAATGAGCAAGACTTTATTGCATGGCACCCAGAGAAACGCGGAACATTTACTGTCTGCAGCGCTTATCGCCTAGCTCTGACCGCTACCATGCAGTGCCATTGACATAGGCATCCCAAATGGGCCTGCCGAAGATAGTACCCGGGGTTTACTAAAGGCCCAGTACTCGAAGAATAAGAAGATTCGGGAGCCCAAGATATATTAAGGAAAGTTAGAGTTGTAATAGGGAGTGTTATTTGTAAATCCGGCGGGATGAGTTAGAAACCGTCCCGGACTCTGTAACTTGTACAAAACGAAACCCTCGGCTCCGCCTCCTATATAAAGGGGGAGTCGAGGGACGAAGAGGCAATCGAATCATGGTTACAAACCCTAGTTTTCATAATCGTCGAGTACTTTTCGGCTGAAACCTTCGAGATCTACTTGCCCTCTACTTCTAACTAAACCCTAGCCTACAATCCATAGGCATTGACAAGTTGATACCTTGTCAATTGGCGCCGTCTGTGGGAACTAGAGGCGTAAGGATCTGATCTCGATGGCACGTTCAAGATCTTCGACATCGTCAACCGCAAGCAACACAATGGATCGAGGTAAACAGATCGCTGCTGGTCTTGTCAATTTTGTTCCTCACCCACCCTCCCGTTTGGATGCATATGCGTATCTGGCGGAGCCCATGGAGATGACGTTCGGAAGGTTTCACTTTCGCGTCGAGAAGGAAGGATCGTATCGTGTCGAGATTCCGATTTCGTCGGGATCGTCGGAGGTCGATTCCGATTTTTCAAGCTATGCATCGTCAACCGAGTCAGGAGAAGAAGAAACCTCGTCGACACGCTACGTCAGCACCAGAGCAAGAGAGAAACTCGCCAAGATCTTCAACGACATGTCGTTTGAGTCATCTGCGGACTCATATATAAGCGATGGCTCAAGCGATGTCGACAGTTACGACTTCATCGACAAATCTATCACAGTGGGCAAGGTCTTCATCAATCTCAACGATGATGTCACCAAACCCAACATAGATCTGAATACAAAATATCATCAGATTTATGCCATTGAGGATCAAGAGGAAACATCTGAGGCTTTCGACGATCTGGGAAATCCATATGTCGATCCCTCCAATCTGCGACAAGGCATGGGCAACAAATACGTCGGGCCAGAGCCGCGAGATAGAGTTCAACTTTCACAAGCAGCGTGGGACAGAGCCGCGAGAGCTATGAACGGTACAGAACCAATGGCTACCACGGCCACACCAGAGGAATTACAAGCATATCAATATAGGCTCGCACGAGCTGCCAGAGAATTGGAAAAACAGACAGCCGAGCTAAACAGGAGAAAGGAGGCAGCTTCTGCATCCAGCAGGAGAAGGGCAGATCTAAGTCGACAATCTAGAACTTCGGGTGATAGCCACAGGGAGGCTCGGAACAGAGCAAGATCAAGGTTGCAACATATACCCGAGGCAGAAAGAGAGCACTTGGTCCAAAACCTCGACATGTCCTTCATGTCGATAGATACAAGAGGAAATATCATCCCTAAGACACCAGAGGCTGGGTATATGGCGACACATGCTTTTATCCTTGCATCTAAACCACCTCCAGGTGATCCAAGGGAAACACTATACAATATGGCGGTAGCAGGAGTTGGAGCTATGGGGACAGCGTTTGTATCAACGCCTCCTGTTGTGGATATACTTCATAGGTATACCATCGACATGGTCCGATTCCGGCAAGCCCGGGTGGCCCACAGATGGTGGTGATGGCTTATGGTCCACCGGGCACCCCAGTTGCTGTTGATCCTAAAGGATGAAGTCCAGCCCAGGATAGGGAAGCCGGATCCCAACCGACCATCGGAGGAAGTCGGATCCGTGAAGGTCCATGTGGAACCCGGATCCATGGAGGCCCAGGAGTAACCTGGATCCATGGAGGCCCAGGAGTAACCCAGATCCATGGAGGTCCAGGAGTAACCCGGATCCATGGAGGCCCATGTGGAACCCGGATCCAGTACGACGTAGATGGAAGGCGGATCCTTGACGTACACGGCAAGACATTGTACCTAGTTAGGCAACCTGTAATCCGGCTAGGACTCTCCATGTAAACCCTAGATCCGTGCGCCTATATAAGCCGGATCCCGGGAGCCCTGAGGGCAGATCTCGAGCTAGAGGCAGAACCACAACTCATTGTAACAACACGAAAGCGCCCAGATAATTCCAGACAAGCAGCAGTAGGCCCTGTCATCGTGCAGGTGTTCCGAAGCTGGGTAACTCGCGTACCACCGTCCCGTGTGCACTCCGCCCTATGGCCCCTACTTCTTCTCCCCCTCGTGAGGATCCCTCCTCCGAGGTACCGTCGATTAGGCAACGACAGTTGGCGCCCACCGTGGGGCCTGCGGCGTCTGGAGGCCGGAACCGGGCGGGTTCCACATCTTCATCTGCGAGACCGTTGATTTCGACGGAAACGCACTGTTAAGTAATGTAGCTACGACCGCCGCCGAGCAGGACGCAGCTGCAAAGATCCGATCCGAGTCGCTGGAGCTTTCCACGGAAGAATCCGCCTTAGACCCGGAAATTTGGTAGCCGGATCCGCGCCTACGTTTTGGGTAGTCGGATCCGCACCTATGTTTTTGGTTGCCGGATCCGCGCCTACGTTTTGGGTAGTCGGATCCGCACCTATGTTTTTGGTTGCCGGATCCGCGCCTACGTTTTTGATAGTCGGATCCGCACCTATGTTTTTGGTTGCCGGATCCGCGCCTACGTTTTAGGTAGTCGGATCCGCACCTATGTTTTTGGTTGCCGGATCCGCGCCTACGTTTTGGGTAGTCGGATCCGCACCTATGTTTTTGGTTGCCGGATCCGCGCCTACCTTTTTGGTAGTCGGATCCGCACCTATGTTTTTGGCAACCGGATCCGCACCTAATTTTGGGTAGTCGGATCCGCACCTATATTTTGTAGCCGGATCCATGCCAAAATTTTGGTAGGTGGATCCGCACCTAAATTTTTGGAAGTCGGATCCACACCTAAATTTTGGTAGGTGGATCCGCACCGATAGGACCACTGCGACAATCAATCTCGCACCGGCTCGACGGAACGCCGAAGAAAAACCGCCACGATCGACATTGACTCCGCTCAAACAGCTAAGTCCCTATTTATATTTCATATTTTAATATTTTATGATCATGAGATTAAGATTGGTTCACTCATATCCTGAGTCTTTTACCGCTTTCGCTGTTGGTCATATCTTTCCCACGATTTGCCTTGCGCTCGTGAAAAACTTTGTACTGTTTTTGCCGCTTAAGGCTCCGATCTGTTGCAAAATTTCCGCCTTCGGGCGTTAGCTTGAGTTTTCTGGCCTACACGTTTTCTGTTGTTTTATGTGTGGATTCCTTAGTAGTGACATCTCGGTACTTAAAACCGGCCTCTGTTTCTGAGGTTCTTGATTGTTTCGCTATTAAGCGCTATCGCCTCAGCAGATGTTCTGTGTTTAAAGTTTGCCGTCTCGCGAAAAGTCAAGCATATAAACCAGAAGAACGGATAAACCAGCACTTGCTTAAAACATATAAATTACATTAACTGTTCAAGATAGTCGAGTTGTTTCCGCCTTGACAGTTTTATGTTGTTCAACTGCTGCATAGTTTCAGCTTTAAATCATTTGTTCAAAGGCCGTTTTTGTTCCGCCTTACATTTGTTCGTTGAACATGATCAAAGAAACAATTTAATACAAATATGTTTTTATGTTTATGTATCAGGTACATGATACTTGGACGTACAACAATCTCCCGAGGTTAGGCGGATCCATGGCGTGCACAGCTGGAAAAGCAACTTGAGTCTTGATTCCGCTATGCTTAGCCGGAACCAACCCTCGGGGGCTGCGGTTTGATCTTAGGTGAAAAGTGTGTTTCCTTTCGGGTATCAGTGCTGGAAATTTCCGCCTAGATGCTTGGGATTTACGCTATTCCTAAGTCACATATAAAGATAAAGCTACTCTAAGAGCACCAAGCCGGATTTTCAAGTAAATTCACCTTGGCGCTCGGGGGCTACACCGATGAAGTTCTCTTTGGAGCAACAGGCCGGAAATTTTCCACCTTGACGCTCGGGGGCTACATACATATGGTTATATCAAGAAAAATTTCAAAGATGGCGAAAATCTGGCTAACTAGTCGGATCCGCACCTAATTTTCTGGTAGCCGGATCCGCACCTAACTTTTGGTAGTCGGATCCGCACCTCAATTTTTTGGTAGCCGGATCCGCACCTAATTTTTGGTAGTCGGATCCGCACCTCAATTTTTTGGTAGCCGGATCCGCACCTAATTTTTGGTAGTCGGATCCGCACCTCAATTTTCGGTAGCCGGATCCGCACCTAATCTTTTGTTAGTCGGATCCGCACCTATATTTTGGGTAGTCGGATCCACACCTATATTTTGGCTAGTCAGATCCGAACCTACATTTGGCTAGTCGGATCCATACCGAAGATTACGTTGGATGGTGTCTCCGAAGAATCTGACCATTGGATCATGAAGTTTCCGACCAATACTTGGTTGGAGATACGAAGTTTGGAGTCCTTCAAGATTCTCTATTATTCGTTCCAGCCAAAGGATGAAGATACATGCGCAAGCTGAGCTGGATGGAAGAACGGTGAATCTTGGAGAACTCCGGGGGCTACTGTTGTGGATATACTTCATAGGTATACCATCGACATGGTCCGATTCCGGCAAGCCCGGGTGGCCCACAGATGGTGGTGATGGCTTATGGCCCACCGGGCAGCCCGATTCTTTGTTGATCCTAAAGGATGAAGTCCAGCCCAGGATAGGGAAGCCGGATCCCAACCGACCATCGGAGGAAGTCGGATCCGTGAAGGTCCATGTGGAACCCGGATCCATGGAGGCCCAGGAGTAACCCGGATCCATGGAGGCCCAGGAGTAACCCGGATCCATGGAGGTCCAGGAGTAACCCGGATCCATGGAGGCCCATGTGGAACCCGGATCCAGTACGACGTAGATGGAAGGCGGATCCTTGACGTACACGGCAAGACATTGTACCTAGTTAGGCAACCTGTAATCCGGCTAGGACTCTCCATGTAAACCCTAGATCCGTGCGCCTATATAAGCCGGATCCCGGGAGCCCTGAGGGCAGATCTCGAGCTAGAGGCAGAACCACAACTCATTGTAACAACGCGAAAGCGCCCAGATAATTCCAGACAAGCAGCAGTAGGCCCTGTCATCGTGCAGGTGTTCCGAAGCTGGGTAACTCGCGTACCACCGTCCCGTGTGCACTCCGCCCTATGGCCCCTACTTCTTCTCCCCCTCGTGAGGATCCCTCCTCCGAGGTACCGTCGATTAGGCAACGACACCTCCCGAAGGAGCGGCAAGGCAAAATAGTCCACGACCTGCAGCAGCAACAGCGGCAGCACCTGAAGGACCAAGTGGAGCAAGAGACACAGCAGCACAAGCAAGGGTCGACAGAGCGCGGCAAAGCAGACGGGATCATCGGCAATCTCCGGAGCTTAATGACGAAGATATGTGCGGCTTGCCATGCTTTACGAGGAGAGTCCGAAAAACTCGAGTCCCCTCAGGATTCAAGTTACCCGACAACTTCAAGAAGTTCGACGGCCTTCAAGATCCAGAGGATTGGCTAGTTGATTATCTCGAGACAGTGAAGCTCACAGGAGGAACCAGGGCAACAGCTATGCAAAGCATCCAGGTGCATTTGAGTGGGGCCGCACGATCTTGGATAAAGAAACTCACTCCAGGATCTATCGACGGCTGGGAAAGTTTCGAGGATGTGTTCGTCAAGAACTTCAGATCCACGTGCAAAAAACCTGCGTCGTTAGAGGAGTTGAGAGCGTGTCGACAAAAGCCAGATGAGCCAATGAGAAAGTACATCCAAAGGTGGAATATCATCAAAAACTCGGCAGAAAATATATCTGACGAGAGAGCAATAGATGCGTTTGTCGCAGGAATCAGGCGTGGAGATTTTGTCGAGGACTTAGGAAGGACCAATCCAAAGACAGTATCTGCGTTAATGGAGATAGCAAACAGATGGGCAGATGGAGAAGACGCTGTCCACAACAAACGGCACAGGTCGCCAGAGGAGGACCGTGGTCGAAATTATCAACCGAGGCGACGATTTCCTCGGCAGTACCCGAATTATGACGCTCCAGGGCAAATCTCGGCAGGTTTTCGGGCAAACACAGGAGGAAGCAACAGAGATGATTATCAGAGAAGCAATGAACAGCGAGGTGATAATAGGGATGATTCTCGCAATAACAGGCAAAATAGCGGGCCTAGGTTCCCAAGGCCTTTCATGTCCCCGGAAGAGATGATGAATGGACCGTGCCAAATGCATTTTTTTCTCGACAGCAACGGTAAAAGACAGTCAGGGCACCTGCAGAAAGACTGTCGAAATTTTCAGGCAATGCTAAGATATGCAGAGAACGCTAACGCACGGGCAACACAGAGAAATCCTCGAGAACCCAGAAGCGAGATTCACTTGCCGCCTCCTCCCGCGATTACAGACGACAATCGGCATCAGCTCAGAATAGCGGCAGCACCCCCACCACCACCTTATGTTGATCCTAACTCCAACGGAGCGGTGTCGATGATTCAGAAGGGAAGGCCGTCCAATAGAGCTCAGAAAGTAATCTCACGACGGTGTTTATGGCGGAAAAAATGCCTCCACCAACGAGTTGAGTATCTTAATTGGTCTGGGCAAGATATTGGCTTCACCATAGCGGATCATCCGCGACAAGTTCCTCGACCAGTGAAGTCGGCACTTATTCTCGCGCGATTATCGCGGGATTTGATGTCTCCCGAGTGTTCATAGACGGCGGCAGCAGCCTAAACCTTATGTATGCAGATACATTGAGGAAGATGAACATATCCTTAGCAAACTTGAAGCCAACAGACACAAGGTTCCACGGCATCACACCGGAGAAACCAAGTTATCCATTGGGGAAGATCAATCTCGACGTTCAGTTTGGGACCCGAGAAAATTATAGAATCGAGAGGCTGGAATTTGAAGTCGTGGATTTTCCGTCGCAGTACCACGCTTTGTTGGGACGACCAGCATATGCTAGATTTATGGCGGTGCCACACTATACATACCTGTTGTGGAGATTGCCTGGACCAAAGGGACCAATCACAGTTAAAGGAAGCTTTGCCTTAGCCGATAAATGCGACAAGGATTTTCATCGGCTATCAGAAACTTTCGGGATGCAAGCTGAGTATTTGGCGTCAAAAAGCATGACCGATTACGACGTCTTGCCCAGACGTTGGAAGGCCAAATAAAGAATCAACTTTCAATACCAAGAAAAATTCTAAGGAGGTGCAGGTTCACCCGACAGACCCGAAAAAGACGACATCTATCGCAAACGACATGGATATCGCATAGGAAAGCGCGCTCATCGAGTTCCTCCGTGAGCACTGGAAAATCTTCGCATGGTGTCCAGCTGACATGCCAGGAGTACCCAGGGAACTTGCCGAGCACCACCTAAACTTGGATCCATTAGCGAGACCAATCAAACAACCTCTGCGGCGTTTTTCGGAACCCAACCGCAAAGCTATGCTATCAGAAGTAAATCGACTTGAGGAAGCTGGTTTTATCAAAGAGATATCTACAGAAGCCACATGGGTAGCTAACCCAGTGATGGTGCCGAAGAAACACACGACAGTCCTTCGCATGTGCGTCGACTTTACGTGTCTCAATTAACATTGTCCAAAGGATCACTTTCCCCTCCCGAGGATCGATCAAATTATCGACTCCACGGCTGGATGTGAACGTCTTTCCTTCCTGGACGCTTATTCTGGTTATAACCAGATCAGATTGAAAGAAGAAGACGAGGCCAAAACAGCGTTCATAACACCTTACGGCGTGTTTTGTTACAGAACAATGCCTTTCGGTTTAAAAAACGCGGGAGCAACATATCAGAGGATGATGCAGAAGTGTTTGGCGACACAGATCGGGAAAAACGTGCAAGTATACATCGACGATGTCGTCATAACGTCAAAAGAGGGGGCAACACTGATCGAGGATCTCAAGGAAACCTTCGACAACCTCAACAAATTCTGCCTCAAGCTGAACCCGACGAAATGTTCCTTTGGCGTCCCAGCAGGAGAACTTCTGGGATTTCTAGTCTCAGCAAGAGGGATTGAAGCAAATCCCGACAAAATACAAGCTATCATAACAATGAGGAAGCCAACAAAGTTGAAAGAAGTACAACAGCTAACTGGGTGAGTCGCAGCTTTGAGCAGATTTGTCGCCAGGCTGGGAGAAAAAGCGTTACCATTTTACGCTCTAATAAAGCAAGGAGATAAATTCCAGTGGAACGAAGAGGCCGATAGAGCCTTCGAGGATTTGAAGCGCACAATCTCGACACCACCAATTCTGGTGGCGCCGAAGGAAAAGGAACCTCTCCTACTGTATATTGCAGCCACGCCCCAAGTGGTGAGCACGGTGCTAGTTGTCGAAAGAGAAGAAGAAGGAAAACTCCACGGAGTACAGAGGCCAGTATACTTCATCAGCGAAGTTTTATCGCCATCAAAACAAAGGTACCCTCAGTACCAAAAGCTAGCATATGGAGTGCTCACAACAGCACGAAAATTGCGCCACTATTTTTCGGCACACCCGATCATAGTAGTCAATGAAGCTCCCTTGTCAAATATACTAAACAATCCAGAAGCTACGGGTCGTGTCTCCCTTTGGGGAATAGAACTTTCCCCTCGGGACATCACGTATGAAAAAAGAAAAGCAATCAAGTTGCAAATTCTGCCGGACTTCATCGCAGAGTGGATGGAGTTGCAAAACACAGGACCTCCAGATTTGTCGAGAACCTGGACCATGAACTTTGATGGGTCCAAAAGACTAGAAGGAGCTGGCGCAGGAGTAGTACTCATATCACCTGAAGGCGACAAGTTGAAGTACATCCTTCGGATGACGTTCCCTAACGCATCTAACAATGAAGCAGAATATGAAGCCCTCATACACGGGATGAAGATGGCGAAAGCTTGCGGTGCAACTCGATTAAAAATATTTGGCGACTCACAATTGGTGGCTCAGCAAGTCATGAACCAATGTGACGCAGTCAATGATAGCATGATGGCATACAAGGAGGTGTACAACGAGCTCGAAAAGTTGTTTGATGGATGCGAAGTAAATCATATTAGCAGATTGAGCAACGACGAAGCCGACGTTCTTGCAAACATCGGGTCGCAATGCCTTGCAGTTCCGCCAGGTGTATTTTGGGAAGAGATAACAGAGAGATCTACAAAATCAACAAAATCAAAAAAGAAGGAGAAGAAACCCTCGGGGGCTACCAAGGAAGAGCAAGAGGAAGAAGAAGATCAAGACCTGGTCATGGTGATACAGATACCATGGATGCAGACGTACATATCATACATCCTCAGGAAAGAAATACCCGATGATCCAGTTGAGGCAAGGCGAGTAATTCGACGCTCCAAAGCTTTCACGGTGGTCAAAGGAGAATTGTACAAGCGAAGTATTTCAGGCGTCCTGCAAAGGTGTGTCACACCCGAAGAAGGAAGAATAATTCTGAAGGATGTACACGAAGGAATATGTGGCCACCACGCAAGTAGTCGAGCTATTGCAGCCAAGGTATTTCGGGCAGGATTCTACTGGTTGACAGCAATCGAGGACGCCAAGGAAATAGTAAGAACTTGTGACGCGTGTCAAAGGTTTGCCGCAAAACCTCACTCTCCGGCGACGAGAATTAACACCAATACCATTGTCGTGGCCTTTTGCCCAATGGGGACTTGTTATGGTGGGCAAGTTACTCAAATCTTGGCCAGGAGGAAAGGAGTACATGCTAGTAGCTGTCGACAAATTTACAAAGTGGATAGAAGCGAAGCCGATAAATTCACCAGACGGAGCATCTGCAGTAAAATTCATAAAAGGCCTCGTCTTCAGATTTGGAGTGCCCCACAGCATCGTCACAGACAATGGCAGTAACTTCACATCCCACGAGTTTAAAGATTATTGCAAAGAAGTGGGTATCAAGCTACACTTTGCGTCGGTTGCGCATCCGTAGACCAACGGCCAAGTCGAGAAAGCTAATGGAATCATCTGCAACGGCATTAAGAAACGCTTATTAGCGCCACTGGAAAAAGCTCGACACACCTGGCCAGAGGAGTTGCCCAGTGTATTATGGAGCATACGAACAACACCAAATACAGCAACACAAGAAACTCCGTTCTTCTTGGTTCATGGAGCGAACGATTGCCAATCGAGATAGAGCATGACTCTCCACGAGTCGTAGAATATGATGAAGAGGTGTCGAGAAAAGCGCTAGAAGATGACGTCGATGCACTTGATGAAGCTAGAGATGATGTACTGTCTCGGGTAACCAAATACCAACAGGACTTGAAGAATTACCACAGTCGACGTTTACGGCCAAGATCCTTTCAGGTGGGAGACCTAGTTCTTCGGCTCACGCAAAAAAGTCATGAAAAACTCGAGTCACCATGGCTAGGCCCTTACATTGTCACGGAAGTAATCGGAGGAGGAGCATACAGGATAAAGGACAAGAAGACAGGGGTGGAGGAGCAAAACCCCTGGAACGTGGCGCAACTCAGGCGGTTCTATGCCTAGAGCTGAAATATAGTCCTTGTAAAACTTCAATGTACTGAAACGCCCGCGAGTTTTCAGACGCACTCTTTTCCTTTTTCGGGGCACCGAGTGGGGCCGGGAAAGGTTTTTAATGAGGCGGGCTCGCGGTGCTGCAATATAATAAAGATAGTGTCAATATAACTTTTCTTTATCGACATGCTCAAAGTCTCTGACCCGACGAATTTCAATATAGTTCATCGAAAAAGAAAAGCCTTGCCTTGGTATTAAAATACCTCGTGAGTCAATAAAAATACAAAATAGTACTCAATAAAGAAGCTCGGGGGCTGATATTCGCCATAAATACATATTAAATAAATACCTTGGTTCAAAACCTCGCAATATACAAATACAGTAAATAGCCACCGAAACACTCGGGGGCTAGACAAATATAGAAATATAATGATTGCTTCACAATATAATCACAGTCATGGGTTACAAAGAAGAGTTATCTACAAAAGGAAAATAATTAGTCATGATTCAGTATATCGTCAAGGGTAATTCTGTTTTCTTCAGGAGCAGCGCCAAGAAAGTCAGCATAATGACCATCGGCAAAAAAGTCGGCATCCATCCGAAGAAGGTCTTCAATCATTTTTTCGGCTACAGGCGAAACCTTCGTGTTAATTCGGTCGACACCAACTCTTCGGCGCTTCACCTTCTGATGAACTTTCGCAACAACTTGGGTCAGGTCAAGATTTGAGTGGCAGATCTGAAGCATGATAAGAGCAAATCTGGCGCCAGCTACCAGTTGAGCCTTGACAAAATCATGGATCCTGTGGGCATCCTTGAATTTCTCCATTAACTCGGGAAGAGTTTTTGGCTGAACGTTCCGAGGAAACATGGAATTATAAACCATGGACAGGGTCTTGGTACAGAAGTCAAGGAAATCGCGAGTTTGAGAGGCGCGATCCTGAAATCTGACAATCTGGCGGGTCCTCTCTGGGGTAGCCCAAAACAAAGAACCATGATCAAGGGAAAGGTTAACAAGGAGGTTCGTCCTAGTATTTACCCTCTCCTCTTCGGCAACAGCATCAGTAAAGGAACCTATTAAAACAACGAAGCAGAAAAATTTTAAGAGACGTAGCATGAAGACGGAAGATATTGAGGATGAAACAAACATACCCGACATATCCGCACTGGCTTCATTCATCAACTCGAGCATGAAATTTTCTCGAGTAGTCGCCTTTTCAGCCTCGGAAGCAGCGATTTCCTTAGCAGCCACGGCCTCGCGAGCTTGCTGAAGTGCAATTTTTTCGGCTTCAGATGACTTACGAGATTTTTCCATCATCACAAGTGTTTGCTTCTTTGCATACTGAAGTTGCTGCCGAAGTTCATCCAATTCTCGCGGCAAGGAATCTTCGACAGGTGTAGCATCAGCAAGAGTTCTCTTTGAGCGAGAAGAAGAAGGCGAAACATTGGAAGGAGTGGAAGATGGAGTGTAGTTATCAAATACCAACTGAAATTTAAAAGACAACATCAATCAACAGGCAAAAGATAGAGTTTTCATTAATCTTTCGGAATAATTACAAAGGCCTTACAGTGGAGCTAACGAAGTACGTGTCGCCAAATAACTACTTTGGCGACAAGAGCAAAAGAAACAGAGAAAGAAAAACAAAGAGGCATGCAACTAGACCTCCGGCCTTGATGAGCTAGGAGTCGAAGCGGGTTTGATCCCGAGATATGCCAAGATTTTCTTCGTGTTGGGCTTGGCTGCCTTGATCAGTGACCTCCATCTCGATTGCTCTATTTGATCGGTGTCGCCAACTTTCGTCCAATCAACAGTCTGTTGGCTGTCAGCAACCAGGGCAACAGTGCTTTCGACAGCAATCTTCATGTTTTCTTGGCGCATTTTCAGTCCAAGGTCTTCCGATGAATTGAAGCTCTTGGCAAGGGTAAGGAAAGTCGGGGGCTCCTCTTTCTTCGGGAAGAAGTAGGGGAACAGTGCCGACAATCCTGCATTCGCATTTGCCACGCCTTCACGAATTTCGGACCCATGAAGCTCCAGATAGGTAAGTGCGTCAAGGAGGGGGTCATCGACAGGATTCTCCAGATCAAAATCTTGGTTTGTTTGGTCTGCCAAGGAAACAAAACGTTGGTTAACAACAAGAAACAGCGGTTCTCATAAAAATAGAAGGGATCAATAATATTACTGTGAGTGCGTCGACTTTGCGATTTCAGGCGTTTGAGGATCCCCTGTTCACGAGAAGCTTGTGCAGCTTTGTGCTCGTTTAAGGCAGATGCAGCATCCTCAAGTCTTTTCTGCAGTTCCTCGACACTAGCAGCTTTTGCTTTGGCTTCATCAGCCTCGGCCTTGGCTTCGCTAGCAACAAGTTCGGCTTTCTTGCGAGCCGCCTCACTTTGCTCAAGTTTTTGAGCAAGTGCGTCGGCACGTTTGTTGGCCTCTGCAAGTTTCTCTGTCGAGATATAAAAAAAAAAAGAAGAAAGATCAAAAATCGCGACAAGCAACAGGAGCAAAAAGTCAAGAAAAAACGGCAAGTATAAAAGTTGATTACCTTCGGCTCTGCTAGCATACTCACGGTACCCAATAAATTGGGATCCGATGCGGAGAAGCTCTTTGATCATGGGCTGTTAAAAACGAACACAGCAAGAGAAAGATCGGCATGAAAAAGAGAGTGAAGGCGTGAAAAATCAAAATAGAGGAAATATAGATATCGACAAACTTACATCATCTAAGAGCAGAGTCGACGAGCTGCCCAATTGAGGGGCAGGTTCAACAATCGTTTCAATCCTTGTTCTTTTTGGTGAAGGAGCAAGGGGGCTTGCTGGCGGAGTTGTGTTGACGACGTTTTGTTGAGGAGGCGAAGATTCTTCTCCTTCAACTAGCGTGTCTGAGGCAAGTACAGTATGTGACGTGCTTGTCCGAGGAGCCACGTCAACAGTTGGTACTTCTTCCTCGTCATCACTGTTGATCAAAAATCGGCAGCATAAAAAGCAAGACAAGATAAACATCTCGAGTACAGAAATAGGGAGAAATAAAGATGACTTACGAGCTGACGAGGGATTCAATATAAGGATCATAAGCTGCCTTCGGATGAGAAGGAACAACTTTTTCAGCCTTAGACGTGCCAGAATCCTCGGCATCATTCCTTTTCCTTTTGTTCCTTGGGGAAACAGCAGGAGGAAGGGATTGCGTCGACTCGGCGCTTCAGATTCAACTTCTTTTTCATGGGAAGCCGCAGATTTGTGAGAACCTGCGACTTCACTTTCAGGAATAGAAGAACCTTGGGTGTCTTCGGCAACGATAGCCTGTTCTTCGACTTCTCCATCCTCAGGAAGAGGAGGAAGGGAAGCCATAGTAGGATGGTTCTGCAAGAAAATAGCGACAAAAGAAAAATTAGAGAGATATCAATACAATGAGATGCAAGGAAAGTTCGGAACAAGACAGAAACTCGAGAAGACAAAATACCTCGGGGAGAGGATTGGCGGAGCTGTATGGTTCCACGCGACAAGAGGAGGGAATAGGATCCTTCTTGTCCAAGCGGGAAACTCTTCGAATCAACTTCTCCAAGTCCTTTGCAGAAAGATCACTGGAGATTCTATTGGCGTCGTTTTCTCCGGAATACGTCCAAAGGGGATTTTTGCGAGCCTGAAGAGGCTGCACTCTAATCCTAAGGAAGTAGGCAGTGATTTGAACACCAGATAGTTCTTTGCCTCGAGTATTTTGAAGCTGATGAATACGAGACATAAGTGCTTCTGTCGCCTTTTCTCTTCTTCGGAAGCTTCAGCGTCCCAGGAACGGCGGCGCTGAATTTTGGCACTTCCGTCGAAAGGGATTATGTTGTGTTCCACAGAGTTGGCACTTTCTTCGTGAATGTAGAGCCACCTTTTGCGCCATCCTTGGACAGAATCAGGAAACTTGACGTCGAAATAATCAACATCAGTTCGGACAGAATCAGGAAACTTGACGTCGAAATAATCAACATCAGTTCGGACACAGATAACAACGCCGCCTATGTTATAGGTGGCGTTGTGGGAGCCATTGCGGCGGAGGCAGAAAATGCGTTTCCACAGAGCCCAATTAGGAGGGATTCCAAGGAAGCATTCGCACAGTGTGATAAAAATGGAAATGTGGAGGATGGAATTGGGGGTCAACTGGTGCAGTTGAATCCCGTAAACAAAAAGAAGGCCGCGGAGGAAATCGTGAATTGGGGCCGAAAGGCCGCGGATGAGGTGATCAACGAAACTAACCCGGTACTCCATTGGAGGGTTGGGGTAGCTTTCTTCGCTGGGAAAGCGGATGGCGTCTTCTTTCTTCATCAGGCCAAGCCTCTTCAGCGTGTTGACGTCCTGGTTGGAGATTTTAGATCTCTCCCACTCAAGATCTTCGGCGGCCATCTTGGACTCTGGAGTGCTGTGGCGAGTGAGTCGCGTGCGCGGTGGCATCAACGGCAATGGAAAAAGCAATGTTCGTGAGTGCGGAAGATCAGAGAGAGTTGGGCGCAGGGGAAGTTTTTGCAAAGAGGAACAGATGTGCGGCGCAAGCGAAGGAGTGAACGGAGGTTGAAGAAAGGTTTATATAAGAATCGGGCGAAGCAATGCACCGTTGGATGAAGAAATCGTGTGGTGAAAAAAGATCTTCTAGATAAAAGGGTAAAAAGGTATTTTTACTGAGATAGGTGTTACCGTGCGTGCGCCAGGAAAAGCGGAGGACGTGTGTCCCCCACTTGCACGACGTGTCAACGTGGTGGAAGCAATGGACCCACAAGACAGAAAACCACGACTATTAACAGAGATGAAGTAAATTTGGTTAAGGGAAACATGCCGACAAAAAAAAAAAAAAGAAGATTGGCGACAGGAGAAGTTATTAAATACTTCGGGAGCCTTTGATCAAATACAAGTTTTTGCCCAAATGCTCGGGGGCTACTTCGATAAAAAGTAAAATTTCGAGTATGGCAATATAGAAATTGCGGGAGCCTACAACCAAGCACAAGCCTTTGGCTGTAGCCTCGGGGGCTACTCCCATCGGGAGCGCTGTTCGCGCACCCGAGAGATAAAAAAAAGAGAGAGATCATATTGGGAAATAATGACAATATAGCGACAAGGTGGACTAAAATGTTGAGCCTACAACCAAGCACAAGTTCTTGGTTGTAGCCTCGGGGGCTACTCCCATCGGGAACGCTGTTCGCGTGCCCGATGACATTAACAAAGAAAAGATAGAAAAGCAAGAGAGTATATTTCGAGTTATAATTAACTCTACATATACTCCCATCGGGAGAGCAATATAAGTCATATTTGACTCGATAAAATGTGCCATTCCAACAGCCGGAAAAGCACTCGACAATATATTCTCAGAACGCCAAAGTTGCGATCAATTTCTGAATGCCGCAAATTTGCGAAGGTAAGACCCCAGATCCGTTCTGCTGGGCGTGGCATCGCCGAAGACTAGCGCTACGCTACTTTTATCCGTATCAACGAGATACGAAGAAAAATCCTAACGGACGCGTTAGGTACTCGATAAATCTGGCGGGACTCGACGAATGGTAAGACCTTAAGCGGCACCGTCGAAGTTTACACCGGTATCCGAGATCATGTCCAGGGACGTGATCTTGAAGTAGGTTTTTGCGGATTGCCACTAGAGCAGTTAACTAGTACCTGATCCGTCAGATGAACTAGCCCCAACTACCATTATCCCTGTACAATATAGAATTTTATGTGAAGAAATATAAAAAAGTTAAAGCTCTCGAATAAAAATAAACAGTGGAGATTTTCCCTGACTCTACGATTCAAGCAAAATCTCTGGGGCTACTGACATAGGCATCCCAAATGGGCCTGCCGAAGATAGTACCCGGGGTTTACTGAAGGCCCAGTACTCGAAGAATAAGAAGATTCGGGAGCCCAAGATATATTAAGGAAAGTTAGAGTTGTAATAGGGAGTGTTATTTGTAAATCCGGCGGGATGAGTTAGAAACCGTCCCGGACTCTGTAACTTGTACAAAACGAAACCCTCGGCTCCGCCTCCTATATAAAGGGGGAGTCGAGGGACGAAGAGGCAATCGAATCATGGTTACAAACCCTAGTTTTCATAATCGTCGAGTACTTTTCGGCTGAAACCTTCGAGATCTACTTGCCCTCTACTTCTAACTAAACCCTAGCCTACAATCCATAGGCATTGACAAGTTGATACCTTGTCAGCCATGCCCATGGTGCTACCAGCCTACGGCCCAACGGTGAGAGACCGATCTAGAAGCTGATTTGGAGCTGCCAGGTACCACCTAAAGTGAAAACACTTACCTGGAAGATATGTAGGAATGCGATTTCCACACAAGTTAATATGGCCAGGAGGGGTACGTCTACAACGCGAACGTGTACAATCTGCGGCAAGGAAGATGAGGACACCTTCCACGTCTTCATTCGCTGCGCACATGCTAGAGCACTATGGCAGGCCATGTCTGAAGTCTGGCCACTACCGCAAGATGATTTACTGAAGAACACTGGTCGGGAGTGGCTCTTGCATCTTCTGGCCTCCATACTGGATGTGCAAAGAGCTCCAACCCTCATGACGCTGTGGCGGATCTGGCACGCCCACAATGAGATGACGCATGCCAAACCGTGTCCCGCGATTGAAGGATCGAGGCGTTTCCTGGTAAGCTACTTGAATTCTCTTATGATGATTAAGCAGTTTCCTAATGCAGATGTAACCAAAGGCAAAATGGTGGTGGATCCTGGACGAGGATTTAAGCGAGCAGGAACAAAGGAGGATGATCGCCAAATGTCTCAACCTAGGTGGATTCCACCAAGGCCGGGAGAGATGAAGCTAAATGTCGATGGAGCCTTTACAGAGCATGGCGCTGGCATTGGCATGGTTCTTCGGGACTCCCAAGGGGAGGTTCTCTTCTCGGCGTGTCGATCATTGCAGCACTGCAGAGATGCGACGGAAGCGGAACTCCTGGCCATGGAAGAAGGACTACGCCTAGCTCTGCATTGGACACAGCTGGGGCTTACGGTGGAGACAGATTGTGCAGAGGTTGCAGAGCTTATCAGGGAAACAACTCCAAACACCTCTGTGTTTGCCTTTAAAGCCAATGTAATTCGTGAGTTATTAAGGGAGAGAGATACTAGGATAGTCAAGATCAGCCGTGTGATCAATACTGCTGGTCATGAGTTGGCTAAGCTAGCTAGGGTTCAAGGCCGAACTGAATTTTGGCTCAGAAGCTTCCCTGAGGAAGCTGCTGCAGCCATAGCCCTAGACTGTAACCTGTGCTCTAATTAATGGAATCTCTTTTCCCCGCAAAAAAAAAAAACTTTTGGGCTTGACCAAAGATATTTTGTAATGTATCATTTATCATATGGTTATACTATAACCGGACATGTGGTAGAGTTATTTTTTATATTTGAACCCAACATTGTATCGCTATACTTACTGTGAATAGAATGGTGAAAGCAATATAAGTATCTTTCAAGAAATGTTAAAAATATTACTGAAGTGTTGTATTGCATTAATGCAGCAGATGAGAAATTCTCTGGAAATAAATACTACGTAGTGCACAAGATAAATACATTTGACAAACCATACAATCCCGCGGTGACCCAACATTTGGAACCAACTCTCACAATTGGCATTATACATATGTTGAATTAATGTTGACAATCTCACTGCAGGCCAACACCAGAGGACCTAGGCACATTCCAAGTAGAATCAGAAGGAACCAAATAAATATTCATCAGTGCTAAACTAATTTGCATCCCACATTGACCAGGCAAACGAAGTCTAACTGCATCCCCGTGAATTTCTAATAGGCCTGCTAGTTTAGTAGAGGAGTAATGTCAAACTAATTAATCCACAGAACATGGAGCAGCTATGTGGATACATAATTCAGGCAACGACGTGCGATGCATGTCCTTCTATGGATGCAAGTGGATACAAAATTCTAAACATAGGATGAACCAAAAAAAAAACAGGGTAGCAACGGGCCCAGTAAGATACTCACCCAAGATCCAAATCTGGATCAATGGACTAGTTTGGCTGGCTCACACATATTCATGCAACCTAGGCAGAAATTTGGGAATTCCTTTGTATCGTTCGGCCGTTTGGCTTTATTTATAAAGCGGGGCGAAAGCCTATTTCGAGGAGCATTGTGTATTCTCATTTTTTTTAAAAATTGGGAATCTCACCGCAGCCCAACAATACATATGTTTAACTAATGTTGACAATTTCTTGCAAAGTATGTCCTGAATACAGAAGTGCTAAACAAAGTCAGAGTTGGCTTTATCTCAATACAGTCTTGACTTTATAAATTTAGTCAAAAATCAACATCTATAATGCTAAATCAATATCACTAGATCCACCATAAATTATATTTTCATGCTATATTATTTACTATTTAGATGTTACTATTTTCTTCTATATATATTTGCTCAAACTTAGTAAATATCGACTTTTGACTGAACTTATATGCTATATATTTTAGAACAGAGGTAGGACTAGTACGTAATTATATGCACCACACAAAGAAAAGTACATGGAAATTCAGTTACATAAACGTTTTTTTAATTATATTCATTTGATTTGGAGATTACCACTTCAAATTGTTCTCTCGCATTTTTTCTAATCAAATACCTGTAGACAAGTTGAAAGTTAAATTTAACTTTATCGACTCTGATTGGCCGTACACCTCACGCCAAATATAAGCTAAACTCAAAAAAATCTTACTACTTTAGCATGTAAAGTAATCAGGAATAGATAGTTAAACCAGCCCAGCTTAAAAGTATGGGAAAAGAAACCTGATGCTAACCAGATCACATCAGCTCAGATGCTCGATCAACTGCCACAACTGAAGCAACCTAGACCTGGGCAGCATTTCCGAAAAGTAAAGGTCATCTCAAATGCATAGTTAAATTGGAAAATCCAATTCGGCTCACGGGTGCATATGACCCTGTTGTGTAAAAATATATTTCAAATGTCAAAAAATTCTGAAATAAAATTCCACATGTCATCTAGATACTCTATATTCCTTCACAAGTTTTCCGGAAAAAGAACATTTTTTGTATCTCATGTGAAAAGACAAAAAAAAAATTGATGCTCTAACATGATTATTCACGTAACATTTATTTTGGTGTTTTTTATAAAGCCCACAAAAAATGTTCTTTTTTCCCGAAAACTTGTGTATGAACATATAATATCCCGATGTACAAGCGAAATTTTATTTCAGAATTTTTAACATTTTGTTGTTTTGTTTTTTATGCATTTTTAAGGTCTACACATGAAGAGGAACATATCAAGATGCCAAGTTGACCAAAATAAAATAAAAACCAATCTGGAAAGAAAGAAGCCACATGGATGGAGATGAGAATCCAATGACTGCCACAGCAGGAACACTCATTACAATAGGCCAACACTTACAGCCTGTTGCATGCTGCAAGATTGTAGGGATAGGAAACCTCTTGCCTAATCTATATGTAGGCATAGCATTATTGCAAATAGCTGCTGATCAGATGTAGCACATATTAATATACTGGTGTCACAATTGATGACGGAGACCTGTTATTAAAAGCAGAAGCAAAAGAGTTATCCGAATTAGAGTGCAGTCCATGAAAGGGCAGATGAATGCACTGGATGTAGCTGATGGGACATGAACTAGTCTAGTATGGTCTTTCTATTGTGAACAAAACTGAAAATTATAATCCTTTGATTAAGAGCAAAGATGAAAAAATTATAAAAACAGAAAAGTGCAGATATCTCACATTGATTATGGGTGTCTGCGCCCTCGTCTATTGTGTTTGATAGGATTAAGTCCGAGTCGAGGTTGTGGGTCTTAGCGGGTGCCAAGTGCTTGGGTGATTTCATGCCGGGAGAGTAATTCCGTGTATCTTTTCCGGGGCTTCTAGCCTTGTAAACTCTAAACTATATGCTTCTCCTTAATCAATCGAAAGGGACAAAATCTATTTGCCCCCCATTTCAAATTTTTTTTTTTTATGGGTGTCTGCCGATGCAACATTGACCGCCAGCTTTGCCTGAAAACAACAAGGCTCGTTTTTCTGTCAAGGAGAAAACAACGAGGTTCTTCTAACTGTTAAGACTATGCAGGGGGATTAAACCAACAATCAAATCAGAGACGACAGATACAATGACATGGCAGGTTGTGAACTTGGAAATAATCAGGAAGCCAACAACAAAGATGTGCGCTGCACTGAGACCATAGCGACCATATCTACCTTCTTCTGCCATGGTTGGCTGGCTGGGCCATCCATTACACATGTTTTGTGGCACAGGTCGTGGTCCTCCGACTGCAGGCAACCCAGGCACGAACGTGACATGAGATCTGAAGAAATAAAAGCAAGAAAGCAAGGGGAGAACAGGAAAAGAAGCCAAATCCAAGAACCCCCTTCCGTTTCCTGTTGTCCACTACAGCATTTTTCAGCTCCCAGTGCCACTCATTGCTCTACAGACAGACGGATACATCTTCCTTGAAGCACTGGGAGGGATCGCCGTGTGCCTGTGTGAGTGCTGATGCCACTCGCTGCACTCACATGTACCCATTCTGCCCCAGCTGTGAACCGCTGCAAGATCTAGCGGCAATTCAGCCTCGCAGGGCTCTGAAGACGCTGTTGCCAGGGCACAGGTTTTTTGTTCCAGCTGCAAAAGAGGAGGAGAGCCCCAGTCTGCATAGCAGAACAGAAACAGTATTCTTCATGTTTCATGTGTGAAGTTCTCTCACGGGTTTCAACAAACAACAGCTGCAACATAGGTTACAGAAGTGACAGAGTCTGCATGCCTGCACCAATGTTTCCATGCATTTACCAAGTTCCTGCAGTAACTATTGCCTGAACACAGCAACTGGAGGGGCAGCATTTCAACAGCCATCATCAGCAAATTCAATTTTTTTTAACAGGAGCAGAAGCAGCAACCAACTAATCAGCATATTACAATACCAATATGAGCAAATGACGACATTTTGTAGGACGGAGAGTTGTAAACGATATAATGATAGACGCACCTTCAAAAATATGGCTATAATTCACACTTTATGCAGGGAAAATATGTTTGCTTCCATCGTGCAAGAAAGTACCAAATATATGTTCTATTATTACAAAAAAAAGAATGCAGTCACCCATTTATGTGTCACGGTTATTTCTTTGCAGAAACTAATAACCTCATCCGTTACTAACAAGTGCATAACCAAAAACAATATGAGAAAAGTCGGGAGTGGTAAATGTAGGTACAGGGAGTGTTCATGCGGGGAATAGAACCATCGCCCTAGCATGCATCCATGATCATTATTTTCTTCAGTTTACAAATGAGTGCATAGATCATCACTTGAGAAACTAACATGGTGAACTCAGAACAGATTGAAGTACACGACGGTGTCCTTTGCCATGACCAGCAAAAGCAGCTTGAAGTATATCAAAGCCCACTTCCTGGTGATATCGTGGTGCACATAGTCCAGAAAGATCTCCTTGTTGAACATGTAAATCTGATGGTATACCGCAGCAACCATAAGAGATGTGCTTATGCTGTTTTTTGAGGCAAGAAGCAGAGCTGGGATCATGTAGAAAGTAACTTGTGTTGCTATCTCTGATCGACTGACTTTAGAGCTTTCACTTGCCAATGGACTGCTCCTAGGTTTAGCAATAGTTGCTTCCAGTGGGCTGAATGCCACAACTTTAGGGAAAGCTCCTTCACTCGCTTTCAGTTCATCCAAGACCTGTCAGACTTGGAAACATCAGATTCATGGACACATGCATATAGGGTGGCAAAATAAGTGAAAAATCAAGAAATAGTTATGGTTGGTGACAAACCTGTGTCTTCTGCATGGGAGATCCATTGGATGCTACAGTAGAAAACCAACGCGGTAAAAACTGTGTGCCGCTGAGGTGTGATGTTGGCTCATATCCCAAAACCTACACATGCGCACATTAGACACAAGACCAAGAATCTGCAAACTAGATCATAACACACTTTGTATTTCTTGAATAAAAAACCACGTGACAACAGCCAGTTCCTTATTATCAGTAGTCTGAGTTTCGAACAGAAAAAAACCTCAGTTTTCATTTATCAATCCAGAAAACAAAACTGTCTCTTGGCTTTATGTATTCCATCCAAAATTATATGTGTTCTAGAATCCTAAATTCCTACTGTTAACCATCAACAAAGTCATGCAAACCCATGCCACCTGCAACCGTGCATGCATTTGAGTAGAGAACTAGAGATATGAGGGAATTTGGGAAGCCTGAGTGCCAGGCTGAGATGTAGGAAGTAAAGTTAATTGCTGAGTGATGTGAAAGTCTCCCAGTTGCAATAAAAAGCAAGCAGGGTGTCTAAATTTCCCTTTATGCAGTGTATGCTGTATGACTTTGCCTATATTAAATTTAAAAATATTCTGTATAATCCTTGGTGTCCATACTAAAAAGCTTATACTAGATTACTTCTACAGAATGGTTAATTGTCAAGACCATTTCAGAATTTGGTCAGGCAAAAAAGCAACATTTTATAATAGCATCCACAAAACCACAAGGATGTACCAAAAAAATAAATCCAAACATCATATATCCCGAGGTGACATAGGCTAGACGAGCTAACGTGCAGATTCATATGTAGCTATACCTTTTCTCAACCACTTCCTTTTATCCATTGACATCCGATTTATTACTCTTAGATTAACTGTATGAGAAAATTTTAGTATCCCTATGAATTATCCTTGTTCCAGATCTGTTTTTGAAACTTCCCTAGTTCCAAATACACCAATAATATTATCCTGCTCCCACACATGCCCTTTCTGTCAGTTGACCATTTGCAGTGGAGGTTCGGTGATTGAACCTGCTTAGAAGTGCAAGATAGACTCACTGTATTTTTTTAGGTACAAACCAAGAATTTTTTATTTATTTTGGTTACCGTAACAGGACACGTGATGGAGATATAGAGGTATATTTCTGTCAGCTCAAAAAAATGTAAAAAACTGAACAGCCTCAATCCCTACTTATGGGTCAAGTGAAAAGGCATATCCGGAAACAGAAACAAATTCGTTGGGATATGTCCAACTCCAGAACAACGATAATCTGAGTATGCTATTTTTTAGGTACAAGCATTCTCTTGCACATATTCATGACTAAAATTAATACCTAGGCATTAACTGCCAGATGCCATCCAAATTCTAATTAACCTAATTCACATAGTCATTAAGTGTGGAACAGGTCTCGGCAAGTGAGAAATCATGGCATCACTTGGCAGTAGCTTTCTTGATTGTGGCAAGGACTCCATCCCAACTTCTGAGATACCATAGTGTCTTAGCGTAAAACTAGAATACTGAAAGTGGAAATGTAATCAGCCTTTATTGCAGAAAAAATCTACCAGATTCACACTAGCCCCTGATGTTAAGTCACCGATCAGAGTAAAATCACAAAGTGGGAGCAACAAATATACAAATATCCCTCCTACCCTAGCCATTAGCAGATATGTGTGCATTGACGCTCCCTGTACATGACTGGCATTGAAAATCCACTCGCGCCAATCGTAAACCATGTCAAACTCGCATATCAAAGCCCAATACATGTCCTTTGCTTGTATACACTTCTACCGCTATTTCACCATTTTATTGGATTCTAATAAAGAGAGCTACATGCAAACAAAAGAGAACCTCCAATATACAAACAAAACAACTTTCCATCCTTCACGAAGTACCAGACGAAATCAAACGACAGATGCAGCATCAGATCCGATACATACTGCACTGCACAACCCAATCTCCACACGCGTCAGATCAAAACAGGCGCGGCCAGGGCATAACACTCGCGATCAAGCACATCACGACATCCCACGTAGATTTGTAAAGAAGTATACACTGAACACGGGCGAAAGGGATGGGGATACAAACCATGCCGGGGCGGCGAGGGGATCCAGCCGCAGGGGACGGGGCGGCGGGGTGGCGCGGGATGGAGGAGAGCGCGCGGGACCCGGCCAGGGGGGCTGGCGCCGCGTCCGGTCGGGAGAGGGCGAGGGCTAGGGTTTTGGATCGGGCGATGAATCGTGACGCCATGGCGGCGATGTCTCTCGTCGGCTACCCCTGTTCGTTGCGTATGGTCCGATGAGGACGGGGCCAGAGGAAGAAGAAAGATCGAGAAGCTGGTCTTGGGCCCGGCCCTGGGCCTCGTCCTGGCATGGGCTTCAGAATGGAGGCTCGGAGATGAATGGGCCGCCCAAGCATTTGCTAACATGCCGCATGAATCAACATGCAAATCAATGGCGGAGCTAATTCGGTCATCTGAGCATGGGTATAATAAGTGCATTTTCATTGGTTAGTGTTTGCCCAAACAAACTTTTGTATTAATCATCGATGCATGCCAAGTTGTTGCTTCGAAAATGGTTGCATAGTAAAAAAACATGTCACCAACCTGATGTGGCATGTCAGTTGTAACTTTGTAAGTATGAATACTCGACTTCGTAAAAAAATATGTGCACGGTAAATACTTGAATTATGACATTGGGTTAACGAATACATGAATCAACTCTCGGAGTAGTGAACTTTTGGACTCTCGCTCAGACTAATAACCGCGAATATCTCAAACCAACACAACCAATTGAGAGCAGCTTATGCTCACATATGAATTTCAAATCCACACAAGGAAACTCATGCAATACATGAATTGTAGGGGAGAGAAAGAAAGGGAGGATATCAAATGACTCTCATATATATACCGGTTTCCTTCCCATAGCTTAGATGGTACACTCGGGCTTTGGTGAGGAGCTTACAACTTCAACTATGGGGGAATGGTTCTAACATTTGTAAATGGGGAAGAAGGGGATATTTAAAGGTCACACTCATTTATGCCTGTTGGTTGCACCTAAATGCTTTAGAGGCCTGAAAAGTAAGACTTTTTTTTGGATTAGTCTCCAACTTATTTTAAATCCCTTGGACTCACCTAGAGAGCCACTCATGACACTTTTGGCATAGAAATCCCTGTCAAGCCCATAACACACTGAATACACAACGAACGAAAGAGGCACATGTCGCTAATTTTAAACTCTATTTTTATTGATTGCGGGCTTGTTTCTGAGCTAGCAGCAAATTTAGAGTACTCACATAAAGAACCATCGAAAAATAACCAAAATGGAGGATGCAACATATGCAAATGTTTGATCGGTTCATGTATAATGTGATCAAGCAACTCATCTGGTAGCCCCTCTTAATTTATATAACTTTTATTAAACCTATAGCTCGATCTCTAAACAAGCAACTTGAGACCGGATTAGGAATAGCTGACACAGCCATACATTTTATTGCGCATTCCGCCATATATTATTTACGACATTCATGCTTTTCTCAAGTACGGATCTGTTATCACCAGATTTTGACCGGATCAGAGGTGGACCGCGATTAAGATGGGCTTGAAGAATATACACGGAAGAAATACATGAATCGGCCTTATATACAAAGTTTGGGCTAGTTTACCCGTGTATCTGTAAATATAGTAGGATACGTGTCGGTTAGATAGAATTTGGCTCGTGCACGGTTGGGATTATTCCCACGTTAGAAAGTCTACGGACTATAAATATGTATCTAGGGTTATTGAGAAAAACAACAATCACGTTCATCACAAACCAATCTAGGCGCATCGCCAACCCCTTGTTTCGAGGGTTTCTTCCGGGTAAGCATCACGCTGCCTAGATCGCATCTTGCGATCTAGGCAGTACACGTTTATTCGCTGTTCATGCGTTGCTCGTGCTGAAGCCTTGTTGATGGCGAGCAACGTAGTTATCATAGATGTGTTAGGGTTAGCATTGTTTCATCGTATCATATGCTTTCGTCCATGCAAGCCTTAGACGTCTAGCCGTCCTTACACCTATCTTAGGAGTAAGGGCGGCACCTCGCTTGATCATTATCTAGTAGATCCGATCCGTTATGATTGCTCCTTGTTCTTCAAGGATTAGTTTAATATCTGCATAGTTAGGCCTTGCAAACGGGTTGAAGGATCCAGTAGCACGTAGGGTGTAGTTTGCTAGCCCTAGATGAGATGTTCCGGGGATCAACTTCATGTTGGTTTTTAGGCCTTGTCTAGGGTCGGTTTATTATCACCGTGCGTGGCTGCCAGGCTCAACCACGCGTAGGATGTTCCGATTATGTGGTGAAAACCCTAAATCGTCGTAGGTCGTGTTAGCTTTATATTGATCAAGCAGGACCACCATTGATCGTATACCTCATACGAATCATGAGTGGATCGGCTCCTTGAGCCGATTCACAGGACAACCTGAGAGCCGATCGAGGCTCGTATTTAATGTTTACGTGTATGCCATGCAGGAAACTAAGCGAAGCAAATCCATCACCTTCCTGACCAGGTATATGTCAGGTGGCACGCCCTTGCACCAGCATCGGACGTGCGTGCCGAGGCTTTGCGGGCCGTCGCTTGAGGGACCAGGGCCAGCCGCAGTCCTGGGAGCCTCCCGGCTCTACTGTGTTGCCCGTCGTTGCTCGCCGGTGGGTTTCTGACCGCAACACATTCTGGCACGCCCGGTGGGACAGTCTTCGACATCAACTGCATCGCCATCTACATCTGAGATGGCGGAAGGTACTCCAGTCACGTACGAGGATCTGACTGAGGAGCTCAAGAAGAAGTATGACGAGGTCAAAGCGATCCTCGAAGCCGACCTCATCGGCTCTTTCCAGAGAACCCGCTCACACGGCATCAGATGGAAAGGGTTCTCACCTGAAGGCGCGCTCGATGGAGTGGACCTGTCCGCCCCTTCAGAAGAGCGCACCAGGTCTCTGCGTCAGGAGATTAATTTCATGGTGGCTCATTCGCTGCACCGCCATTCCGAGAGCCTGGTGAACACTTTGGAGCGTGTCGCCCTTCGGGTGATCCAGGAAATCATGAGGCATCAGCACTCTCCGTCAGGACCTGCTCTAGGGACTCACCAAGGTGAGATACCACTCCAGTCCCGACCACCGCTGCCGTTCGCGTTGGCAGCACCAGAAGTGCCGAGTTCACCGGCATTCGTCATCTACAAGATCGGTGGTGACCCTAGTGATTACCAGTTCTTGTACGAGGCACCTAAGGAGATCCCTCACGGGTACACGTGCACATACGTGCCAGACTGCAGTAACTGGGCACTCACGAACCAGACTGCAACAGCAGGGACTTCTGGAACAGCAGGAGGAACTTCGGGAACAGATCTTGAGAAGCAAACGTGGCTAGCTAAGTATGCCACTCCAACGAACCTCCAGAGCTCAACTCCTGCAGTTGGCTCAGAGCTTGAGAAGCAAGCGTGGCTGGCTAAGTATGCCACTCCAGCGAATCTTCAGAGTTCGACTCCTGCAGCCAGCACCGCGGATCAGATCAGTACAATCTTGAGAGACCAGTTCGGTATGGTGCCGAAAAGGAGGGCAATCGGCTATTCCAAGCCGTACCCCAACGAGTACGATTTGATCCCACTACCACCCAAATATCGGCTCCCTGAATTCTCCAAGTTTAGTGGATCAGATAGCTCCAGCTCAATCGAGCATGTGAGCCGATATTTGGCACAACTGGGCACGATCTCAGCATCAGATGAACTACGTGTGAGGTTCTTCGCACAGTCCCTCACGGGATCGGCTTTCGGGTGGTACACATCGCTGCCACCAGACTCAATCCGGACTTGGAAGCAGTTGGAAGAACAGTTCCACATGCAGTATCACTTAGAGGCTTCCGAGGCTGGCATTGCCGATCTAGCACAAGTACGACAGAAGCGCGGAGAAACAGTGTCAGAATACATCCAGCGCTTCAGGACCGTTAGGAACCGATGCTATTCGGCTCGTGTGACTGAAAAAGAAGCAGTCGAGTTGGCGGTGGTGGGTCTCGCATCGCCGATCAAGGATGTGGCCTCCCAAGCAGACTACCATTCACTGGCGCACATGGTGCAGAAGCTGTCATTATATGAACAGCGCCACCCAGAGGTGTACCAGGATAAATTCAAGCGTGCGGTGGTCCTGGTTGAGGCAGATGAAGATGAAGGCTTGATACGTCCAAAACGTATCTACTTTCCCGAACACTTTTGCTATTGTTTTGCCTCTAATTTGTGTATTTTGGATACAACTAACACGGACTAACGCTGTTTTCAGCAGAACTGCTCTGGTGTCTCGTTTTTGTGCAGAAATCCAACTTTCGGGAAAAACCTCGGAATTTATGCAGAAGGCCCTATTGTCCCAGGAAACTAACGGAGCCAGAAGGGCAATTGAAGTGGAGGCCCGAGGGCCCCACACCATAGGGCGGCGCGGCCCAGGGGGGGCCCGCGCGGCCCTGTGGTGTGGCCCCCTCGGCCGGCCTCCGACGCCCTCCTTCGGACTATTTATCGGCTGATGTCTACGTTCCCCCTCCTTTCCTGTAGACAGTGTTGGGCCTCCAAGAGCAGAGGTTTGTAGAACAGCAGCAAGTTTTCCCTTAAGTGGATACCCAAGGTTTATCGAACTCAGGGAGGAAGAGGTCAAAGATATCCCTCTCATGCAACCCTGCAACCACAAAGCAAGAAGTCTCTTGTGTCCCCAACACACCTAATAGGTGCACTAGTTCGGCGAAGAGATAGTGAAATACAGGTGGTATGAATATATATGAGCAGTAGCAACGGTGCCAGAAAAGTGCTTGGCGCGTAGTTGATGGTGGTGGTATTGCAAGTAGTAACACGGTAAAACGAAGAAACAAGCGGTAGTAACTCAGCAGTATTTAGGAACAAGGCCTAGGGATTACACTTTCACTAGTGGACACTCTCAATATTGATCACATAACAGAATAGATAAATGCATACTCTACACTTTTGTTGGATGATGAACACATTGCGTAGGATTACACGAACCCTCAATGCCGGAGTTAACAAGCTCCACAATAATGCTCATGTTTAAGTAACCTTTAGTGTAAGATAGATCAACGCTACTAAACCAAGTACTAGCATAGCATGCACACTGTCACCTTCATGCATATGTAGGAGGAATAGATCACATCAATATTATCATAGCAATAGTTAACTCCATAATCTACAAGAGATCATGATCATAGCACAAACCAAGTACTAACACGGTGCACACACTGTCACCATTACACACGTGCAGGAGGAATAGAACTACTTTAATAACACATCGCTAGAGTAGCACATAGATGAATTGTGATACAAAACTCAGATGAATCTCAATCATGTAAAGCAGCTCATGAGATCATTGTATTGAAGTACATAGTAGAGAGATTAACCACATAGCTACCGGTACAGCCCCCGAGCCTCGATGGAGAACTACTCCCTCCTCATGGGAGCAGCAGCGGTGATGAAGATGGCGGTGGAGATGGCGGCGGTGTCGATGGAGAAGCCTTCCGGGGCACTTCCCCGCTCCGGCAGGTGCCGAGCAGAGAGATCCTGTCCCCGGATCTTGGCTTCGCGATGGCGGCGGCTCTGGAAGGTTTTCATGGGTTTCGTCAATTGGTGTAGGGTTTTCTGATCCGGGGCTTCTTATAGGCGAAGAGGCGGCGCAGAAGGTCGAAGGGGGCCCACACCCTAGGGGCGCGCCCCCTAGGCCGCGCCGGGTGTGGTGTGGTGGCCCCGCCTCCCTTCTCTGGCGGTTCTCGTGTGTTGGATGCTTCCGGGTAAAATAGGAACACAGGCGTTGATTTCGTCCGATTCCGAGAATATTTCGTTACTAGGATTTCTGAAACCAAAAACAGCGAGAAAACAGAACTGCACTTCGGCATCTTGTTAATAGGTTAGTTCCAGAAAATGCACGAATATGACATAAAGTGTGCATAAAACATGTAGATAACATCAATAATGTGGCATGGAACATAAGAAATTATTGATACGTCGGAGACGTATCAGCATCCCCAAGCTTAGTTACGCTCGTCCCGAAGCGAGTAAAACGATAACACAGATAATTTCTGGAGTGACATGCCATCATAATCTTGATCATACTATTTGTAAAGCATATGTAGTGAATGCAGCGATCAAAACAATGTATATGACATGAGTAAACAAGTGAATCATAAAGCAAAGACTTTTCATGAATAGTACTTCAAGACAAGCATCAATAAGTCTTGCATAAGAGTTAACTCATAAAGCAATAATTCAAAGTAAAAGTATTGAAGCAACACAAAGGAAGATTAAGTTTCAGCGGTTGCTTGCAACTTGTAACATGTATATCTCATGGATATTGTCAATGCAAAGCAATATAACAAGTGCAATAAGCAAGTATGTAAGAATCAATGCACAGTTCACACAAGTGTTTGCTTCTTGAGATGGAGAGAAATAGGTGAACTGACTCAACAATAAAAGTAAAAGAATGGTCCTTCAAAGAGGAAAGCATCGATTGCTATATTTGTGCTAGAGCTTTGGTTTTGAAAACATATAGAGAGCATAAAAAAGTAAAGTTTTGAGAGGTGTTTGTTGTTGTCAACGAATGGTAATGGGTACACTAACTACCTCGCCAACCGGACTTCCAAGAGCGGCTCCCATGAATTATTTTATTTTTGGGTGGCACTCCTTCCAACCTTTCTTTCGCAAACCATGGCTAACCGAATCCTCGGGTGCCTGCCAACAATCTCATACCATGAAGGAGTGCCTTTTTATTTTAGTTTTATTATGATGACACTCCTCCCAACCTTTGCTTACACAAGCCATGGCTAACCGAATCCTTCGGGTGCCGTCCAACAATCACATACCATGGAGGAGTGTCTATTTTTGTTAATTAATTTGGGACTGGGAATCCCATTGCCAGCTCTTTTTGCAAAATTATTGGATAAGCGGATGTGCCACTAGTCCATATGAGAGTCCGTCAAAAGTAAATGACAAGGTTGAAAGCTAAACACCACATACTTCCTCACGAGCTATAAAACATTGACACAAATCAGAGGTGATAAATTTTGAATTGTTTAAAGGTAGCACTCAAGCAATTTACTTTGGAATGGCAGGAAATACCACATAGTAGGTAGGTATGGTGGACACAAATGGCATAGTGTTGTTTGGCTCAGGATTTGGATGCATGAGAAGTATTCCCTCTCGATACAAGGTTTAGGCTAGCAAGGTTGTTTGAAGCAAACACAAGCACGAACTAGTACAGCAAAACTCACATAAAAGATATATTACAAGCATTATAAAACTATACATCGTCTTCCTTGTTGTTCAAACATCTTACTAGAAAATATCTAGACTCTAGAGAAACCACTCATGCAAACCAAATTTTAACAAGCTCTATGTATTTCTTCACTAATAAGTGTAAGGTATATGATGCAAGAGCTTAAACATGAGCACAACAATTGCCAAGTATCACATTACCCAAGACATTATAGCAATTACTACATGTAGCATTTTCCAATTCCAACCATATAACAATTTAACGAAGAGGAAACTTCGCCATGAATATCATGAGCTAAGAACACATGTGTTCATATGCAACAGCGGAGCGTGTCTCTCTCCCACACGAGCATGATGTAATCCAATTTATTCAAACAAAAACAAAAACAAAAGCACACAGACGCTCCAAGTAAAGCACATAAGATGTGACCGAATAAAAATATAGTTTCAAGAGAAGGAACCTGATAATTTATCGATGAAGAAGGGGATGCCTTGGGCATCCCCAAGCTTAGACGCTTGAGTCTTCTTGATATATGCAGGGGTGAACCACCGGGGCATCCCCAAGCTTAGAGCTTTCACTCTTCTTGATCATAGTATATCATCCTCCTCTCTTGACCCTTGAAAACTTCCTTCACACCAAACTTCTCATAAACTTCATTAGAGGGGTTAGTACATAATCAAAAACTCACATGTTCAGAGGTGACACAATCATTCTTAACACTTCTGGACATTGCATAATGCTACTGGACATTAGTGGATCAAAGAAATTCATCCAACATAGCAAAAGAGGCAATGCGAAATAAAAGGCAGAATCTGTCAAAACAGAACAGTTCGTATTGACGAATTTTAAAATGGCACCAGACTTGCTCAAATGAAAATGCTCAAATTGAATGAAAGTTGCGTACATATCTGAGGATCATGCACGTAAATTGGCATAATTTTCTGAGCTACCTACAGGGAGGTGGACCCAGATTCGTGACAGCAAAGAAATCTGGAACTGCGCAGTAATCCAAATCTAGTACTTACTTTTCTATCAACGGCTTTACTTGGCACAACAAAACACAAAACTAAGATAAGGAGAGGTTGCTACAGTAGTAAACAACTTCCAAGACACAAATATAAAACAAAGTACTGTAGCAAAATAACACATGGGTTATCTCCCAACAAGTTCTTTTCTTTATAGCCATTAAGATGGGCTCAGCAGTTTTAATGATGCACTCGCAAGAAATAGTATTTGAAGCAAAAGAGAGCATCAAGAGGCAAATTCAAAACACATTTAAGTCTAACATGCTTCCTATGAAAAGGAATCTTGTAAATAAACAAGTTCATGAAGAGCAAAGTAACAAGCATAGGAAGATAAAACAAGTGTAGCTTCAAAAATTTCAGCACATAGAGAGGCATTTTAGTAACATGAAAATTTCTACAACCATATTTTCCTCTCTCATAATAACTTTCAGTAGCAACATGAGCAAACTCAACAATATAACCATCACATAAAGCATTCTTATCATGAGTCTCATGCATAAAATTATTACTACTCCCAACATAAGCATAATCAATTTTATTAGTTGTAGTGGGAGCAAATTCAACAAAGTAGCTATCATTATTATTCTCATCATCAAATATAGGAGGCATATTGTAATCATAATCAAATTCACTCTCCATAGTAGGTGGTAACAAAAGACTACTATCATTATAATCATCATAAATAGGAGGCAAAGTATCATCAAAGTAAATTTTCTCCTCAATGCTTGGGGGACTAAAAATATCATGAAAACCAACTTCCCCAAGCTTAGAACTTTCTATATCATTATCAACAATGGTGTTCAAAGCGTTCATACTAATATTACTACCAGCATGCAAATAAGATTTCATAGGTTTTTTAATTTTCGCATCAAACAATCCATGTTTTAAATCAGGAAATAGAACAAGAAGCTCATTGTTGTCCATTATGCCAAACTAGTGTAAACAAGAAACAAAAAGATGCAATTGCAGGATCTAAAGGAAATAGCTTCGAGCACACACACGACGGCAACAGAAAAATACTTTACCTGGGACCGTAGTATGAGAGCCTTTTACCTTTCCTCCCCGGCAACGGCGCCAGAAAAAGAGCTGTTGTCGTGGGAGGCAATTCTCTGTGGTGTAGCTTTTCTTCAGGTCCCCGGCAACGGCGCCAGAAAAGTGCTTGATGTCTACGTTCCCCCTCCTTTCCTGTAGACAGTGTTGGGCCTCCAAGAGCAGAGGTTTGTAGAACAGCAGCAAGTTTTCCCTTAAGTGGATACCCAAGGTTTATCGAACTCAGGGAGGAAGAGGTCAAAGATATCCCTCTCATGCAACCCTGCAACCACAAAGCAAGAAGTCTCTTGTGTCCCCAACACACCTAATAGGTGCACTAGTTCGGCGAAGAGATAGTGAAATACGGGTGGTATGAATATATATGAGCGGTAGCAACGGTGCCGAGAAAAGTGCTTGGCGCGTAGTTGATGGTGGTGGTATTGCGGCGATAGTAACACAGTAAAACAGTAAACAAGCAGTAGTAACTCAGCAGTATTTAGGAACAAGGCCTAGGGATTACACTTTCACTAGTGGACACTCTCAATATTGATCACATAACAGAATAGATAAATGCATACTCTACACTTTTGTTGGATGATGAACACATTGCGTAGGATTACACGAACCCTCAATGCCGGAGTTAACAAGCTCCACAATAATGCTCATGTTTAAGTAACCTTTAGTGTAAGATAGATCAACGCTACTAAACCAAGTACTAGCATAGCATGCACACTGTCACCTTCATGCATATGTAGGAGGAATAGATCACATCAATATTATCATAGCAATAGTTAACTCCATAATCTACAAGAGATCATGATCATAGCACAAACCAAGTACTAACACGGTGCACACACTGTCACCATTACACACGTGCAGGAGGAATAGAACTACTTTAATAACACATCGCTAGAGTAGCACATAGATGAATTGTGATACAAAACTCAGATGAATCTCAATCATGTAAAGCAGCTCATGAGATCATTGTATTGAAGTACATAGTAGAGAGATTAACCACATAGCTACCGGTACAGCCCCGAGACTCGATGGAGAACTACTCCCTCCTCATGGGAGCAGCAGCGGTGATGAAGATGGCGGTGGAGATGGCTGAGGTGTCGATGTAGAAGCATTCCTGGGGCAATTCCCCGCTCCGGCGGGTGCCGGAGCAGAGATCCTGTCCCCGCATCTTGGCTTCGCGATGGCGGCGGCTCTGGAAGGTTTTGTTGGGTTTAGTCAATTGGTTTAGCGTTTTCTGATCCAGGTGATTCTTTTTGGCGAAGAGGCGGCGCGGGGAAGGTCGAAGGGGGCCCACACCCTAGGGGGCGCCCCCTAGGCCGCGGGGGTGTGGTGTGGTGGCCTGCCTCCCTTCTCTGGCGGTTCTCGTGTGTTACGGATGCTTCCGGGTAAAATAGGAACCTGGGCGTTGATTTCGTCCGATTCCGAGAATATTTCGTTACTAGGATTTCTGAAACCAAAAACAGCAGAAAACAGGAACTGGCACTTCGGCATCTTGTTAATAGGTTAGTTCCAGAAAATGCACGAATATGACATAAAGTGTGCATAAAACATGTAGATAACATCAATAATGTGGCATGGAACATAAGAAATTATTGATACGTCGGAGACGTATCATCGGCCTCGACCTAAAAACGCACGGAGAGAAGTGGAAGTCGCCAGAAACCCTCCAGAACGCCGCCACATCGCGAAACTCCGTCGCGGGAGCCAGAAGTCTCCGTTCTGGCACTCCGCCGGGACGGGGAATTGGAGGAGATCATCGCCGCCATCACCGCCAACGCCTCTACATCAACCAGCCATGTTTCCCCCATCCATGTGTGAGTAATTCCCCCGCTGTAGGCCGAAGGGGATGGTAGGGATTGGATGAGATTGGTCATGTAATAGCATAAGATTGTTAGGGCATAGTGCCTAGTGTTCGTAATTGGTACTTTGATGATATTGTTGCAACTTGTTATGCTTAATGTTTGTCACTAGGGCCCGAGTGCCATGATCTCAGATCTGAACATGTTATTGTTTCATCAAGATAATCATTGTTTATGGTCTTACCTATAAGTTGTATACACATGTCGCTGTCCGGAACCAATGGCCCCGAAGTGACAAGAATTGGGACAACCGGAGGGGATGGTAGCGATGTGAGGATCACATGTGTTCACGGAGTGTTAATGCTTTGCTCCGGTACTCTATTAAAAGGAGTACCTTAATATCCAAAAGAGTTTCCCTTGAGGCCGGCTGCCACCGGCTGGTAGGACAAAAGATGTTGTGCAAGTTTCTCATTGCGAGCACGCACGACTATATATGGAACACATGCCTATTGATTGCTTTGTACTTGGACACCGTTTTATTATTATCTGCAAATGCCCTGCTATGATTGTTACATGAGTTTCTCTCATCCATGCAACGCCCGTCATCCGTCCCCGTGCCTACGATATTTTAATCCTGTTGTTTACTAAAATCACTACTGCTGTCTCTGTTACTTTCTGCTGTTATTTCACTAGCTATCGCTATAAACTCACATTACCTCTTGATAAACTCTTACGAGCAAGTCTGTTTCAGTGCAACTGAATTGACAACTCCGTTGTTAAGGCTTCCAAGTGTTCTTTGTCTCCCCTTGTGTCGAATCAATAAATTGGGTTTTACTTCCCTCGAAGGCTGTTGCGATCCCCTATACTTGTGGGTCATCAAGACTATTTTCTCGCGCCGTTGTCGGGAGCATAGCTTTATTTGGAAGTTCACTTGGATTAATATTGTTCGCTGCAAATTCTCCATCATGGGTAAACCTCGCGATACTAAGATCGCCATATTACCATCCACTACAAGAAAAGGTACAATTACTGAATACCTCTGATCTTGATTCACCATCTGTGATTGATAAACTTGTTTCACCGCCACATGCTTCGCATGCGGGTACATCTGCTGAATCTGAACACTCTCATAATATTGATAATGTTTCTGCTGTGCTTGATGATAGTGGTTCATTGGGATCTATTCTAGATGCTACAATTGCTAGGTCTAGACAAATTGAAAATACCGAAACTCCTAATGCTACTACACTGTTAGTTCACTGAACTTGGTTATTTTAGTGATGACCACGAGGAAGATTATGTGGAGCTTAATGATGATTTTATTGAAAAATGCAATGCTACTACCGATGCAAGAAAAATTAAAAAGTTGCTTGCGAGAACATCTTTATTAGATATAAAGCTGTCTCTGATCCTAAGTTTGCCACATCTCCTATAAACATTAGGGATAAAGATTATGATTTTTCTCTTGATCTATCTCATATAGCTATTGTTGAGAAAACACCCTTTTGTGGTACTGAAAAAGAAAGTGCTTTGTTGAACACATGATGAGCTATCTACTCTTAGTAGCTTGTTTTACGATGATGTTAAGATGCGTACTTACTGTGTTGCTAAAATATTTCCATTCTCATTAAAGGATGACGCTAAAACTTGGTATAATAATTTGCCTCCTAATTCTATTAAAAGTCCGAAAGAATTGCTTGATGTTTTCTTCCGCAAATACTTTCCTGCTAGTGCTCAACATATTGCTTTGCGAGAGAATTTATAATTTTAATCGGGAGATGAAGAGAAATTGCACGAGGCTTGGTCGAGATTCTGCTCTCTTATTAGAGCTCGACACGAGCATGATTTGGAAAAGCATGATTTACTTGATATATTTTATAGCGGACTAACCATTGAGTCTAGGGCATACCTGGATAGTTGTGCTGGTTGTGTTTTCGGGAAAAGAACTCCACATTTACGCTGAAGAATTATTGGCTAAAATAAGCCGGAATCATGATGATTGGACTACGCCTGAACCGACTCCAACTCCAATATTGAAGAAGCGGGGTTTAATTAAATTGAATGATGAAGATATGAGGGAAGCCAAGAAGTCTCTCAAGGAGAAAGGTATTAAATGCGAAGATGTGAAGAATCTACCTCCTATTGAAGATATATGTGAGATAATTCCCCCTTCATCCATGATTGAGGTAAACTCCCTTCAACGCTTTACTAGGGAAGATATTCCGTATTCGAAACCTCTGCACAATGCTTAGATGAGTTTGATAATTATATTGTTAAGCAAGAAAATTTTAATATGAGAGTAGAGAATCATTTAATGGAAAATTCTCAAGCTATTAGTGAATTGCATGATATTGTGGAGAGAACCTCCAATGATGTTAAGATGCTTGTTAAACATTTTCAAATGATTCAAACTCAAATTGATCAACTCACTAAAGTGCAAAATGACTTGTTAGGGAATAATTCTAAAGAGAAACATGCTTATGAAGTAACAACTAGAGGTGGTGTCTCTACCCGGGATCCTCTATATCTGAAGGGCATCCCAAAAGAGTTGAACAAGATTCTCAACGCATTGAACCTAGTGCTCATTCTAGGAAGAAAAAGAAGAAGAAACATAAAAATGTTGTAGAATCCTCTGAACCTGTTAATGATCCTAATAGTATTTCTATTTCTGATGCTGAAACTGAAAGTGGTAATGAACATGATAATGATAATGATAATGATAAGAATGATACTCCTGATAAAGAAGAGGTTGAAGAAGAACCTGAAAAGCATGCTAAAATAAAAAGTACACTAAAGAAGATTTTATTGCTGAGAAACATGGTAATGAAAGAGAACCTTGGGTGCAAAAGCAAATGCCTTTTCCTGCTAAGAAATTAAAATCAAAGGAAGAAGAACACTATAATAAATTTTGCGATTGGATGAAACCTTTATTCTTGCAAATCCCTTTGAATGATGCTATTAAATTGCCACCTTATTCAAAGTATATGAAAGATATTGTTACTAACAAAAGGAAAATCCCCAATGAGGAAATTTCCACTATGCTTGCTAATTACTCTTTCAATGGAAAAGTTTCAAAGAAGTTGGGCGACCCAGGTATACCTACTATTCCTTGTTCTATTAAGAATAATTATGTTAAAACTGCTCTATGTGATTTGGGAGCTGGTGTTAGTGTTATGCCTTTTTCTCTTTATAAGAGACTTTACTTAGATAAGCTGATACCTACTGATATATCTTTGCAAATGGCTGATAAATCTCTTGCTATTCTGTTGGTATATGTGAGAATGTTCTGTTCAAGTTACTACTAACTGCTTGATATTAACTGATTTTGTTGTGTTGGAAATGCCTGAAGATGATAATATGTCTATTATTCTTGGGAGACCTTTTCTTAACACCGCAGGGGCTGTTATTGATTGCAATAAAGGAAAGGTTACTTTCAATGTTGATGATAGAGAGCATACCGTCTATTTCCCCAAGAAGATTGATAAAGTATGTGGAGTCAATACTATTTCTAATGTGAGAACTATCAAAGTGGGAACTATTGATTGTCCTATATATGAGCCTAAGGAAGAATATCAAACTCTTGTGATTGGATCCATATCAATACAATTCAAGGTAACATGATTGATTTGAGGTTTATTTCTTCTTATGCTTTGTAAAATTTATTTGGTGACAAGACTTGATCAACCTTGTTAACAAATACCTTTTACATGCATAGAGGAAGTAAACAACATCTCTTTCTTCCTCCACTTGTTTTACTTACTGTAGCAACCTCTCCTTATATTTATTTTATTGCAATGTTGTGCCAAGTGAAGTCTCTAATCGAAGGTTGATACTAGATTTGGATTTCTGCGCAGAAACAGATTTCTATCTGTCACGAATCTGGGCTGTTTTCTCTGTAGGTAACTCAGAAAATTATGCCAATTTACGTGCGTGTTCCTCAGATATGTACGCAACTTTCATTAGTTTTGAGTTTTCTGATTTGAGCAAACGGAAGTATTTATTTAAAATTCGTCTTTACTAGCTGTTCTGTTTTGGCAGATTCTGCCTCTATTTTTTGCATTGTCTCTTGTGGACTTTAAGCGAGCTTTTCTAGACATAGAGAGCTGTAGCTAATGTTTTATTGAGTTTTTGCAATGTGCCACTACAGGACCAAGGTGGATTCAAATTTTTTGAGTACTAACCCCTCTAATGAAGTTTATGAGAAGTTTGTTGTGAAGGAAGTTTTCAAGGGTCAAGAGAGGAGGATGATATATGATCAAGAAGAGTCAAAAGCCTAAGCTTGGGGGGAGGTATACCGGCATCACTCATTCTTTGCATATTATGGTTGATGGATACTTGCACATACTTGTTTTGTTCGTTTGAGTGGTTTTCTAATGAGAGGAAGATGATATTTGGGGAAGTGCTGCCTGAAAACAGATTCTGGAATGTTACCGTAAACATTCTCAAAAATAGCCAGAGCGTCATTTTGAGCTGCCAATTTTTGTGCAGGTTCCCCAGGTTGTTATCTAACTTTCATTAGTTGAACACTTTTCGATCTGAGCAACTTAAGATTTTTGTTAAAATCGATTTCTGTACTGCTATCAGGTTTTGGCAGATTTCTGCCATCTCGCTTTTCTGTGTTTCTTTCAGTTTGCTATTTCTTGATTTCGCTTTGTTTCCTTCCCAAAACACAAAAAGACCAAAAATGTTTCTGTTATTTCTCTTCACCATTTGTTTGCTTTAGTTTCTTGCATTTGTTTCACTTTATTTGCTATTGCTAGTTTGCTATAAGAAAACCCAAAAAGATTTTGCTTTGTTTGTTTGTTTCCTCTTGTTCTTATTTGCAATTTTAAAACACCAAAAATATTTGCTGTTCTTCTCTGGTTTGTAAAGTTCTTTATGAGTTCAATGGTCTTCGGTGGCTGGAGCGTGGTTTTCATTTCATATTATCCAAGCTGCACAAGTGAAAAGGCAATAATGACGATCTACGACAATCTGATTGTGGTGAGAGGCTGGTATGAACTCTATTTGTTTTCATTTTTGTACATATACTCATCCATGTGAGCATGCTTAGTTGGTTCATGTGAGGTATATGTTATTTGGGAAAGTCTAGTAGTTCATGACCTCTCATGTTTAGCTCCAATTTATTAATATGAGTAGCATGTCATGTATGTTTGTTTGCATTATTTTATTCATAAGTAAGTATGGCATTGTGGCATCCTCCTCTGAATAATTCATTTATATCGACTTGGCACATGCTCACGCATGCATATGACTGAACAAAAAGTCAATTAAGCCTCGATGATTTATATTGCTTCAGAGTTCTTGTATCACTTTTATGCCTCCGTTAATTTATTTTGCCGCAAGCATGATTATGACGATTCTTTGCTCTCTTGATTTGTCGCTCCCTAGTCTATTGCTAGCCTTCACTTGTACTGAGCGGGAACGCTACTCGTACTTCCAAACACATGAAAACCAAGTTATTCTAGAGTGTCCACCATAAATACCTATGCATGGCATTTCAAACCATTCCAAGTAAATTCTCATGCGCTACCTTTAAAACCTTCAAAATGCTTCTCAATTTGTGTTTATGTTTCATAGCTCATGAGGAAGTATGTGGTGTTTAGCTTTCAACCTTGTCATTTACTTTTGACGGACTCTCATATGGACTAGTGGCACATCCGCTTATCCAATAATTTTGCAAAAAGAGCTGGCAATGGGATTCCCAGTCCCGAATTAATTAACTTAATAGACACTCCTCCATGGTTTGTGATTGTTGGACGGCACCCGAAGGATTCGGTTAGCCATGGCTTGTGTAAGCAAAGGTTGGGGGGAGTGTCATCATCATAATAAAAATAAAATAAAAAGGCACTCCTTCATGGTATGAGATTGTTGGTAGGCACCCGAGGATTCGGTTAGCCATGGTTTGTGAAAGAAAGGTTGGAAGGAGTGCCAAATAAATATGCAATAATTCATGGGAGCCGCTCTTGAAAGTCCGGTTGGCGAGGTAGTTAGTGTACCCATTACCATTCGTTGACAACAACAAACACCTCTCAAAATAATTTTACTCCTGTCTTTATAAAAATGAAAAGCTCTAGCGCATGTTAATCCCTGCTTCCCTCTGCGAAGGGTCAATCTTTTACTTTTATGTTGTGTCTCCATTATTTCTTTGAGCACTATCTTGAGAGCACAACTGTCATTCTTAGTATAATATGCTTGTCTCAAAATATGATTGATTGTGGTATAATTTTGATGCATTTATCTTTTGACAATCACTACTTCTAGTCTTTCTATGAACTCCAGAGGTGCCCGGGCATTTATGTTTTGCCAATCAAATACAAAGCGAGATACCACTTTATCATACTCTCTTATGAACATTGCAATCCTGCTTATATACATGATTCATGATGCTTATTATTAATTGTTGGTACCTCTCCATGATTGACATAGCTGTTAGATGATATTATTTGCATATACCTCATTATGAACTGCTCGAGTATTAGCCATAGCATGAGAATATATACATCATATGAGCAAATGTGTTCGTGAAAGTTCTTTTATCGCTCAGTTGTTAACTGAATTGCTTGAGGACAAGCAATAAGCTAAGCTTGGGGGGAGTTGATACGTCCAAAACGTATCTACTTTCCCGAACACTTTTGCTATTGTTTTGCCTCTAATTTGTGTATTTTGGATACAACTAACACGGACTAACGCTGTTTTGTGAAGCGCTCAGTGTCTCGTTTTTGTGCAGAAATCCAACTTTCGGGAAAAACCTCGGAATTTATGCGAAGGCCCTATTTTCCCAGGAAACTAACGGAGCCGAAGGGCAATTGAAGTGGAGGCCCGAGGGCCCCACACCATAGGGCGGCGCGGCCCAGGGGGGCCGCGCGGCCACGTGGTGTGGCCCCTCGGCCGGCCTCCGACGCCCTCCTTCGGACTATTTATCGGCCTCGACCTAAAAACGCACGGAGAGAAGTGGAAGTCGCCGAAACCCTCCGTAACGCCGCCACATCGCGAAACTCCGTCGCGGGAGCCGAAGTCTCCGTTACGGCACTCCGCCGGAGACGGGGAATTGGAGGAGATCATCGCCGCCATCACCGCCAACGCCTCTACATCAACCAGCCATGTTTCCATCCATGTGTGAGTAAGTCCCCCGTTGTAGGCCGAAGGGGATGGTAGGGATTGGATGAGATTGGTCATGTAATAGCATAAGATTGTTAGGGCATAGTGCCTAGTGTCCGTAATTGGTACTTTGATGATATTGTTGCAACTTGTTATGCTTAATGCTTGTCACTAGGGCCCGAGTGCCATGATCTCAGATCTGAACATGTTATTGTTTCATCAAGATAATCATTGTTTATGGTCTTACCTATAAGTTGTATACACATGTCGCTGTCCGGAACCAATGGCCCCGAAGTGACAAGAATTGGGACAACCGGAGGGGATGGTAGCGATGTGAGGATCACATGTGTTCACGGAGTGTTAATGCTTTGCTCCGGTACTCTATTAAAAGGAGTACCTTAATATCCAGTAGTTTCCCTTGAGGCCCGGCTGCCACCGGCTGGTAGGACAAAAGATGTTGTGCAAGTTTCTCATTGCGAGCACGCACGACTATATATGGAACACATGCCTATTGATTGCTTTGTACTTGGACACCATTTTATTATTATCTGCAAATGCCCTGCTATGATTGTTACATGAGTTTCTCTCATCCATGCAACGCCCGTCATCCGTCCCCGTGCCTACAGTATTTTAATCCTGCTGTTTACTAAAATCACTACTGCTGTCTCTGTTACTCTGTTTCATTGTTATTTCACTATCGCTATCGCTATAAACTCGTTACTATCGATAAACTCTTGCGAGCAAGTCTGTTTCCAGGTGCAACTGAATTGACAACTCCGTTGTTAAGGCTTCCAAGTGTTCTTTGTCTCCCCTTGTGTCGAATCAATAAATTGGGTTTTACTTCCCTCGAAGACTGTTGCGATCCCCTATACTTGTGGGTCATCAAGGCTCTACGGGAGATCAAGAAGTAGCAGTGGCTGAATGGACTCGGGGGGCAAGCCCCGTGTCCTACAAATGGGTTAAGCCACAAGGTCCCCCAAGAGGGTTTGACTTCGACGTGACCAAGGCTGAGCAAATTTTCGACCTCCTACTTAAGGAGAAGCAGCTAAAGGTACCCGAAGGCCACAAAATCCCCACAACGCAGGAGCTGAACGGAAAGCCATACTGCAAGTGGCATAACACGTTCACTCATACCACCAACGACTGCAGGGTGTGGCGTCAGCAGATCCAAATGGCGATAGAACAAGGGCGTCTAATTTTTGGCCAGTACGCCATGAAAGTCGACACACACCCCTTCCCCGCCGTTAACATGGTGGAGTGCACTTACCCTGGGAGGTGCCAGCCAGGTTTCTCTTTCAACATCAACATGGTAGGACCTGGGCACCACCCTGGTAAGGACAGAGACGAGGGCAGCTGCTCTCATAACAAGGACAAAGAGGAAGCCGTTCCACGCGATCGGCTCCGGCACGATGGCAAGCGCTACATCACAGAGGGAGAAGTGAAGAATGTGAGATATCAGCGACCTCTCTCTGATCACCTCCTCAATAAATATGTGAGTCAATACGACCAACGCCAACGATACGACAACGATGACGAAAGGGATCGTCTGGCTAGCAGGGACGCCAGGAGACATCGTCGGCATGATCGCGACGAGGAGAGATACGAGCGCCACTCCAAGGAAAAGTCAAGAGAGCAAGACGACGTGGATAGGCACTGGGACTGTCCCTTCTTCAGACACTGCTGGGATTCAGGAATGAGCCGATTGCCTACAATCGGCAACTGCCCAGAATGTAGACAGAAGAAGAAGGATGCAGGTGACGTGTCCGTGTTCAAACGTCTAGGGCCTCTCCCGCCTCGGAACAAGCACGCTGAGTCTTCTCGGGTAGAAGATCTCGAGGAGATAGAAGACGATGACGAAGAAGAAGAAGATAAGTACCACCGGCCAAGGTGGTGCCCTGATGGACTCAGCCGTTCCCAAAAGCGTAGGGTTCAGCGACTACGTGGATTGGAGGAAGCCGAAAGGTTATACCTGCACACGTTAAGGAAGGCGCGGCCTGATCTGGCCGCGAAAATTCAGCGAACCCTGGACGAAGAAGGTCGGCCACAAAAGAAAGAATGGCGCCCCAGACAAAGGAAAGCCGATGATGAGACATCGGCTGGCACAAACATGGTGTTCATCCTTCCGGCAGAGTTTAGTGCTCCAGGATTAGACGAAGCACCTGTGGCACAACTTGACTGCGGCCCACGGCCAGTTATCTTTGAGAAGCCACGAGAAAGAAGCTACGTACACGAAGGCCCTGTACTTGCGAGGTTATATCAATGGGCAGCCTGTCAACAAGATGCTGGTGGACACCGGAGCGGCAGTCAACATTATGCCATACTCCATGCTACGTCGGTTGGGACGCTCTAGCTCGGATCTGATCAAGACCAACGTTACACTGAGCGATTTCAACGGCCAAGCATCTGAAGCACAAGGTGTTCTTAACGTGGATCTGACCGTAGGAAGAAAAACCATCCCTACGACATTCTTTATTGTCGATAGCAAGAGCACCTATGCTGTCCTGCTAGGGAGAGATTGGATCCACGCCAACTGTTGCATTCCATCCACGATGCACCAATGTTTAATACAGTGGGATGGAGATGAAGTAGAGGTCGTCCAAGCAGATGACTCAGCCGAGATTTCAACGGCTGGCATGAACGTTTGGGAGACGACGGGCCAAGAGCCACTCTCAGGCATCACTTTGGATGACTGCGAGCGCATCGACGTGACGAAGGACGGGGTTAGGCTGGTCTTATCCACCAGCCTGACCGTGTAACAAGAGCAAAAACTATGGACGTACGTGGCAAGGCCGATCCTTGTGATCGGCCCCAAAAAATAAAAAGGGATAATCTCGTCTCAAGCATGTCACGTGGTTATAGTAAAGCAAGACCAAGACGTAAACCTTTATTGAGCGATTCAATCAACATGGAGGCCGATTCCAGCAATCGGCCAAAATTATCCTCACCATACGTTTTGCCCGTGTTCAACGTCGATCTAACGGGCGGCGGAAAGCGGGGATACGGGTTTACGTCGGCTGATGAGCTGGAAGAAGTCAACATTGGTCCTGATGGAGCCGATGTTCAAGTACAGTGCCTTGGCTAACTACAGAGCCGATATCTGCCGTTACCTGACAGATTCGGCTCGGGGGGCACCTAATCAGATGAACATGTGCGATACATGTGCAGTGAAATATTGGGGGCCGATAGAAAAATCGGCCAGTAAAAAATCACGTTCCGTGTAGTGAAATATTGGGGGCCGATAGAAAAATCGGCCAGTAAAAAAAAATGTGTACATGCAAGTCACAGCCGATGCACAGACATCGACTTGAGAAGATATGCAAAGACAATAATATACAAGTAAAGCCGATGCACAACCATCGACTCTAGTACAAATTACACAGGGGGACTCAAGGAACATTTCGAGGACATGGAGGGCATCAGCGCGAACACGATCCACCTCCGCGATCTCGGCCTCATCATCTTCGTCTTCGCCTGCTACCAGCTATGCGTTCAAGGCAACAAGAAAACATCAGGAGACAACAAGGGAGCAAGGTAGAGCTAGAGGGAAGGATCATACCTCTCCTAAGACCAGAGGAACAGCCGATGAAGAGGTGATCGGCTCTGGTGTTTCTGCTGTCGGCTTGGCCAAATCGGCCACCTTCCCAACTACACTCGTAGAAGTTGCTAGGACCAGAGTGGCGGATGGCATGGGTACCTCCTCGACTTCCCCATTGGAGGTGTCATCAATCTGCAAATGGAGAGGCTTGCGGTTCCTTGCGGCCTCTCTTGATGCATCGGCTCTCTGTGCGTAGGCTGCCCTGCCCCGCTCTGATGGGAGTTTGGGAAGCGGCAGGTTCAGTGGCTGACCTTTTCTTGGAAGCCGACGGTGGGAAGTCTGGCTGACTCTGCGTGGTGGTTTTCTCAGAATTGCCCGAGCTCGAGTCTCTTCGACTGGACTGTGTGTCCTCGCCGCTGTTCTCGCCTTGACTGAGGCTCGGGGGGCAGCTGACTTAGTAGACACTCTGCTTTTGGAAGCTGATTTGGGTGTCATCGGCTGGCTCACAACCTCCTGCAAAGGTGATGAGTTTTGCAGAAGAAGGACCACCGGAGTTGCTGGGAGGAATCTGAAAGGGGAGCCGTCATCATCTGCAGGGTCAGGACCGTCCTGTTGCTGCAAGTAGACAGAGCAAGGGTATAAAGGAAGATTAGGCCAGGCTCATAAGCAGTCGGCCCAAGAAGTCAGATCTAGGTTTTGGTTCACGAAGGGAATTCTATTTGCCTTGCATGAAATCAGATGGGCAGGACTCTCGGTAGGACGAGGGCCAAGACAGAGAGATTTGGAAGAGAAGGATGTGGCAGTAGAATGTCTGATACCTGGAAATTAATGATAGGATGAAGCATTGATTCAAATGTCTGTTGTTAATTCTAGCATTATGTTCGGACCGCGAGGAGCGGTTAAGGATTACCTTCAAGCCGGAGACCATAGTGTTGGCATTGGATGATTCCGCCATTGGGTCCGTTGCGGGTGCGAGCCTGTGCGATTGAGATCTGAGGTTACCGATTGAGTAGGCAACAGAGCTGGCCTTGCTCGCGTTTGGTGGGAAGGGCTGATGCGTTGTCATCGGCTCTTGGTGTGTTTACTTACTTTGACAATCGGCAAAACTGGTAAAAGGATAGAATCGGCTTAGAGATATTTTCTTCATTAATAAAGGTGCTTTTACAGAGAAGAGCCGATTGCTCAAGGAAGAAAGAACAGAAGCCGATTACTACTACTAATTCTATGCTGGTAGTCCCTAATCTAAGGGCCGTTGCTGCCCTCGTCATCGTCATCACTGCCGCCGGCGCAGCTGCTGGCGGGCTCTTCGTCGCTGCTCCCGTAGCCCTCTACGGGAGCCTCGTCCTCCTCGTCATCGTCGCTATCGTCGTCGTCCCACCAAGCGCGGAGACGCTTCGCCGGTGGGTAACCCTCGAGGGAGTCGTCGTCGTCATCTTCTTCCTCCTCTTCCTCGGAGGAAGTGAAGTCGTCCCAGGAGAAGCGGTCGTCCTCGCTCTCCGCCTCTTCCTCCCCGTCAATGAGGAATTGGAGGTCGTCCTCTCTGCCGGTCAAGGATTTGTCATCCTCGGACCAGACGGAGGAATCATGGTCCTCCTTGTCCCACGTCGTTGGGGCGAGGATGTCGTGCGCCGCCAATGAGCCCCACTCTGGCGTCGGCTCACGGAAGGGAGATGATACGTAGGAGAGGTTTGAGGAGGCAGAGGAGGAGGAGGAGGAAGAGGACGTGGCTACAGAGGAAGGGGTTTTTTTGCCGATGGCTAGTACGGAGCAAGAGGGTGAAGGGGCGAACTGCTCAACACGGTTAAATAATGGGGTATTGGGGAGAGTTAATGTTACAGCAGTTTCCGAGGAAGTGGTGCCAGAGAATTGTCAAATCGCGTAGAGAAATTGAAAAGGCAAGGCATCATGATGAGGGATACTGCAGCGGTTCTGCTCTGCCACGACATGACCCGACGAAGAAAAAAACAGAGTGATTTTGGAATTAGCATTTCCAAAACCAGGGGGGCATGTGTTATCACCAGATTTTGACCGGATCAGAGGTGGGCCGCGATTAAGATGGGTTTGAAGAATATACACGGAAGAAATACATGATTCGGCCTTATATACAAAGTTTGGGCTAGTTTGCCCGTGTATCTGTAAATATAGTAGGATACGTGTCGGTTAGATAGAATTTGGCTCGTGCACGGTTGGGATTATTCCCACGTTAGAAAGTCTACGGACTATAAATATATATCTAGGGTTATTGAGAAAAACAACAATCACGTTCATCACAAACCAATCTAGGCGCATCGCCAACCCCTTGTTTCGAGGGTTTCTTCCGGGTAAGCATCATGCTGCCTAGATCGCATCTTGCGATCTAGGCAGTACACGTTTATTCGCTGTTCATGCGTTGCTCGTGCTGAAGCCTTGTTGATGGCGAGCAACGTAGTTATCATAGATGTGTTAGGGTTAGCATTGTTTCATCGTATCATATGCTTTCGTCCATGCAACCCTTAGACATCTAGCCGCCCTTACACCTATCTTAGGAGTAAGGGCGGCACCTCGCTTGATCATTATCTAGTAGATCCGATCCGTTATGATTGCTCCTTGTTCTTCAAGGATTAGTTTAATGTCTGCATAGTTAGGCCTTGCAAACGGGTTGAAGGATCCAGTAGCACGTAGGTTGTAGTTTGCTAGCCCTAGATGAGATGTTCCGGGGATCAACTTCATGTTGGTTTTTAGGCCTTGTCTAGGGTCGGTTTATTATCACCGTGCGTGGCTGCCAGGCTCAACCACGCGTAGGATGTTCCGATTATGTGGTGAAAACCCTAAATCGTCGTAGGTCGTGTTAGCTTTATATTGATCAAGAAGGACCACCATTGATCGTATACCTCGTACGAATCATGGGTGGATCGGCTCCTTGAGCCGATTCACAGGACAACCTGAGAGCCGATCGAGGCTCGTATTTAATGTTTATGTGTATGCCATGCAGGAAACTAAGCGAAGCAAATCCATCACCTTTCTGACCAGGTATAGGTCAGGTGGCACGCCCTTGCACCAGCATCGGACGTGCGTGCCGAGGCTTTGCGGGCCGTCGCTCGAGGGACCAGGGCCAGCCGCAGTCCTGGGAGCCTCCCGGCTCTACTGTGTTGCCCGTCGTTGCTCGCCGGTGGGTTTCTGACCGCAACAGGATCATTCTCTTGATCACAATATCTTGGTGAGGACTCTACATTTACTCCATATATCCCAACACAAAATTGAAAATATCTAGATGTGATGTCTAGAGCGAGGGTGATTAGGAGTTTACAAATATATATTTTTAAATGAAAGATATAATCAGATGCTTCGAGTAATCTACCAATGCAACAAAACATAAACAAATCAAAGGTGAGAGATCAGGAAGCAAATGATCAGAATGTGAAGTAAAAGAACATGTATTGATGCTTGAGAACATATGAACTAGAACGACAAGCAAATATAGCAGTACATATGATTAAGTATGAACTGCAATAAGGAGAACCAGAACACCGAGTGTAGTTCAGAAGTTAAAGTTGTCGGTACGTTTTCGTTGGAGAGGCTATGAAAGCATGTACCCAAATCCTTAAACTTAGCCTAGGGAGAGGCATCATGATTGTTGAAAAAAAAACGGTGTTTCGGAACATGGGTGCATATGCTCCCACTATTTTGAAATGCATCTTACATGGATTTTGAACTTCAGAAAAATTGAAACAAAAAATTTGTTCGGACATCTTCACGTGTTACACGCTTACAAAGTTGTTTCATAAAAAATCGACTTATTATGTGATGTGTGTAAAAAAGACAAATTTCAGTGAAAAAATAATGGTTTTCACAAGATAAATTTTCTCTTTTTTACATAGACCACAAAAATGTTGGTTTTTTGTGAAACTTGAGGAACACACATATATTATGAAGATGTACATGTAGAATTTTTTGTCAATTTTTTTGACACTTCAAAATATGATTTTTTGGTAGAGGGAACATACGCACCCGGGAGCCGAATTGAATTTCCGAAAAAAACTATGTGTGTCAAATTTGTGTTGGTACCGTATCTCAATGAAAAACCATATTTGGTCAAGGGTACATCACACAACTTAAGTACTTGCACTACATCCAAATAAGTAAATCCGATTAGATTTTTAGTATGTTAATTTCAAATTAAACGTTCATAAATAACTAACTTAGAAAGTTAGTAAATTAGTACTATACATAAGATTATAAGGAATGCCCAATATTTAACAATCATTTATTGAAGATTTTCCCTAACAAACAGTCAACTTATGGTACACCTGTTTCGAAAATATAAGCTCTAGCTTTCTAAAAAAGGAGGTAATAAATAGTTAAGTTTCAAAGTCCAGTCCTATATATGGCTTTGTTCGTACAAAATGTTGATTGATATAGTAATTGCTTCTTGAGGTTGTGGACGAGAGGTTGTTTCATCCAGGAGTGTTTTTCGAATGAGTTTTAAACATATTTTAAAATGTCGAAAAATTCTCACAAAAAATGCCGCACATACATCTCAAGTTCTACCTGCTCGCAAAGTCGTTTCATGAAAAGAATTGTATTGTACGTGTCGTGTGTAAAAAGACAAATTTTGGTGCTAAAAAGTAATTTTTATTGAGACATTTTTTTTTATAAATGACGCAAAAATTATTGGTTTCCACGAAAATTGATGTGCACACCTAAAATGTTGACATGTATGCGTGTTTTTTTAATATTTCAACAAAAAATAAAAAGAGCACATGATTTCTATGACACGTTTTAGATGCATTAATTTTTTTCATGTGGTTTTACCATAACTTAGATCACTTACAAAAATTTAATGGGTTGAATTCTACATTCTCCCTCATTCCAAATGTTTTCATACGGTATAACATTTTTTGCTATTCTAATGTTCCGAAATTTCCACAACGGAGTACAACAAGTAAGACAGAACCCGTTGAAAATACCAACAGACGAGATACTAGGAACCAAAAATCAAATCTTGCGATGAAAAAAATCAAACCGGCGATTAAAATCCGTGTGTCGGGGAGCGAGGATAATGCGTCCCACAAAGATCTGTCTGCCCTTCACTCCCTCAGTCGGCCATGAGCTGACTTTTGCCCTCGGACCTCGGACATCCTCCTCTCTCCTCGCTTTCTCTCTCCTGCCTCTGCCTCTCTTGCCCGTTCTTCCAAAGTTCCATAGTCCCTCCCCCCAAATTCCCCGACCCGCCGCTACCAAATCCCTCCATACCCTGCAAAGATCAAGTTTTCGGAGGGCTTCCGCCCCCAGATCGGGGAGGGATCCCCGTATCCTCTGGTGGGTCGGTCCCCGCCGTACTTTCTTATCTTTTTCTTGGGGGAGGTTTCTTGGATGGGGTGCCTGCCGTGCTTCGGGTCGGGCAGCAAGGGGGAGCCCGCCAAGAAGCCCGCCGCCGGCAGCGGCGGTGCGCGGAAGGACGTTCCGTCGGATCGCCGCGCCCCCGGGGTCGGATCAGGTGTGATTCTTGGGGAAGGCTGGATCTTGGACGAGTTTATTTTTGCGAAATGATCTTTATTTTCGCCGGTTAAATTAGTTGATTCCAAGATTTGGGTGGATCAGTCTAAGGAATGTGCCAATCTCTCGTGTTTCGGGAAATCCTTGTAACACGTAGTCCATGTAGTGAATAGCTTCAGATTGAGACCAACGTCATTGTATTGGTGGAACTATTTTAGTTTAATTTATGGCATGGATGAATTGAGGTATCTATATATGTTTTGGCCTTGTGGGGAGCAAGAGTAATGTTTTTTTTGCATTGGCCATATAGGTTTATTACCTCTGAAATCTTATAAATAATGCACAGCCGTGGACGGATTATATTATGACACTTGCTATCTTCAACTCGGTAGGGTGACAAAAGTGCCGCATGGATAATTGTTTCCTTACAAGTTCTTGGTCCCACCGTCAAACCCATTGGAAACCCATGCTTTTGCTGCAGCAAATGGTAGATGACCCTGGTACAGCCTACAAAATGTGTCAAAGAACTGCCAAATGTTTATTAATTTCCTCCAACATAATACACTTGCTGCAGAAGTTATCTAAAAAGTTCTAGTTCAAGATGGCACTAGTTCCCAATTCATGTAGGACACTGAACTAGGTTCTTTGGTAGCTCTTCTGCTACTGTTACGTCTTAATACCGCAACACCCACACTTTGCTGGAAGCCTGTAACATTTGTTCACTAGCTCCATTAATGTCCGGATTAAATTGTGTTGGACTCTTTGCCCCAATAGTAAACAGTTTATATCATTGCATACACGTCTGTGTTCATATAAACCACTTGTGGTAAGTTGAAGGTTTATGGAAAATCTAGAATATTTTTGGCAAGTTGAATTTTGTTCTTTTATATTAGTAATGATAATGATTACTCTTGTCTAGAGCACGAATAACCTTACTTTTCCCCCTTTCCGTATCTATTATTATGTAGTTAAAATAATGTTAGTATTCCACACCACATTTGCTCCAAGGGGCTAGAATTCCGAAAGCGGGCTGGGGGTGTGTGTGCGTGTGTGTGTGTGGGGGGGGGGGAGGGGATGTCATCCATAGACATTGGGGTTGCTATAGTTGTTCAAGTTACCAACAAGGAAGTAGGTACCTTTTCATTAATAAAAGAAATAATCACCAATTCGAGTTGAAGAGAACTCGAAACTGGGTCTTGGGTGCGTACACCCACACTTCCCACCAACTGAGCTAGGCTCGGTAGCTCAGTTGAGTATATCTGCAGTTATGGTATCGGAGTTTTCAAGGAATCAAGTTATGATGTTAGATACAAAGACAAGCCTTCAATCCAGTCACACATTTGCACATGGGTCTATGGCTACTTTACCACTTTAACTACTGTGTTCTGGAAGTAGTTCATCTTACCTATATTGTATTCTTTAATCCAGATGGTCCCTAACCCTAAATGAACTCTTGCTTCAGATAAATCAAAACCACAAGGTGTATTGGACTCTAAGAATGATGCAGTCATCCCAAGGGAGGGAAATAATCAACATATTGCGGCACACACTTTCGCTTTTCGTGAGCTTGCTAATGCTACTAAGAACTTCAAACCGGATTGCCTATTGGGCGAGGGAGGTTTTGGCCGTGTTTATAAAGGACGTTTGGACAATGGACAGGTTTGGCTTTCTGAAAATAATTCATGCATTCAGATTTTATGTGAATCTTCCTTTCCGTTTAATTTTTGAGCCTTTAATTAGCCTATCATTGAAACGCCAATATGATTGCCACATCTCTTTTAACCTGGGGTTGAAGTTTCTTGTTATATGGTCTAGATGGGCCATTGGAGAAGACAGTTTCCTTTCTGTAACGACTTCCTACTGTGCAGGCTGTCGCAGTTAAGCAACTTGATCGCAATGGTCTTCAAGGAAACAGAGAATTTCTGGTTGAGGTCCTTATGCTCAGTCTATTGCACCATGATAACCTTGTAAACCTAATTGGATACTGTGCTGATGGGGATCAACGTCTTCTTGTATATGAATTTATGCCACTTGGATCACTTGAAGATCATTTGCACGGTAAGTTTACTTCACTTATGAACAAGACCTCTTCTGCCCATCTCAGTTCTACTGCTTCTATTTCATCAAATCCCGATTGTGTGGGTGTTCAGTGGAGAAATCTTCTATCGATGCACTCAGTACACGCAGCCCCATTTCCCAAATATTCAAAAGCTTTTGCCATTGTCATGGTTCAAAGAAGCGTCTCTAGGCGCTTACCTAGGCAACAGCAGAGCGCATAGCCTTGGCCCTAGGTGGTGGATTAGGCATTTACCAAGGTTGTCCACAAGGAATCACCCTCAATGGCGAGTTGCGAGGAATGGATTGCGAGGGAGAAGACGCAGTGTGGTGAGAGAGAAAGCGCAGCAGGCAGCAGCTGCAGGGATTCTAGAAAATGTGATGGAGTTTCGCTGGCGGAGTTGGCGCTCACTGACGAGGGCGCTGCCACTGTTACTCGGTCGTGGTTGTTCATATGTAGTCATTTTTTTTGCGGTGGCTGCATGATGTGGAGGCAGGTCTGAACCCTGACCTAACTAACTAAAGCAGCAGCTTAGTGGGCCAAATGAGCTTGGTGTGCCTTTCTTTTCTTCCCTTCTCCCTTCTCTTTTGTTTAACCCTCTGATTCCTACCCCTTGAGGTCCTATCCAAAGAACCTCTCTGTTAAACATGCTTGACTGGGAGCAATATTGGGATGAGTGACCTCTTGGGAAGTTTCCTAGGATGCACATGGATGAGGACAAAGTGTGCTCTGAAAGACTTGTGTGTTTGTGGGGTATTAGAGCCTAGAGAGCAGCCAAGAGTAACGAGTGGCTGGGATGTTACATTGTGTAGCAATGTTGTTGGGCAGTTAACCGGGAGATGGACGTAGGTGGAAAGGCGAGAAGCAACAGAGGATGTTGCCATTGCTGACAGTGGTCTCTCTTGCACATGTACCACCTCCATGCGCTCCTTGTAGGGGGCTTTGTAACTTACTAGTTGGTTGGGTTTAATATAATGTCGTCCAAAGAACAAGTAATGAAGTTTATCTTGAAAAAATCTTAACTTTCAACAACTGGGGCCTTGGGGGTCAGGTGAGGGGAAAAGTCCCCATTCAGAATGTAAACATATCTCAGTTACACTCTTTTTAGATGGTAAATTGTACTAATGTTGTTGTACCACACTGTTATCTAATTGTTTTCTGCGCCCTAGATTAATAAAAGTTCGTGGGCGCATCTCATATCTTCATAACATTTTATTTTAAACAGCAACTTATCTATCTAATTTGAAATTATTCTCATTTTAGATATTCCACCTGAAAAGGAACCTCTTGACTGGAATACGCGGATGAAGATTGCTGCTGGTGCTGCCAAGGGGTTAGAGTACTTGCATGACAAGGCAAGTCCTCCTGTTATCTACCGAGATTTTAAGTCGTCAAACATTCTTCTTTGCGAAGGGTTTCATCCAAAGCTATCTGACTTTGGCCTTGCAAAACTTGGCCCTGTCGGTGATAAGACTCATGTTTCAACACGTGTTATGGGGACTTATGGCTATTGTGCCCCTGAGTATGCAATGACTGGACAGCTTACAGTTAAATCTGACGTGTATAGCTTTGGTGTTGTCTTCCTTGAACTGATTACTGGCCGCAAAGCAATTGACAACACCAAACCACATGGAGAGCAAAATCTAGTGGCATGGGTATGTTCTTCCATTCTCTACTAATCTTAGTTCACAGAATTGACGGTTGGCGTCAACTTATCATTCGAAATCCCATTTTCGTACACATTTCATGAGTTAATTTGAAGCATTACTATAGTGCATTCGCTAAAACATTAAGATAGTAACAACGTAATGGGATTAAGCTGTTGCTATAGTCCAGAAAATAAAACAGTGAGGAAATAGGAAGAGAAATTGTTCATATCAGGTGGAAACTCTGCTGCCCAATCAAGGGATTTTAGGAACTCATTTTTGTCGTGTTTTGTATAGCCAACACCTGAGGGTCTTTAACTTTTCCCCCCATCTTGACTCACATTGTCCTCTTGAACTGAACTCTGAGACCTTCATTCTCTATTGGATGGGCATAGACTGCTGATGTAGAATAGTAGAGCTTAGATTGTATGTGTGTTTCCTTGCAAGGTATTTTCATAGCTCGAACTTGTATCTTTCTAGATGAATCCACCTAGGCACTGATTTTTTTGTGTGTAATATGTAATACTTGTGCATTGTCATGCTATGAGGATTATGTTACTTGCAGAATAAGCTGCCAGATCAGTTGTTTAGGTTGGTCATAATTCATGAATACTAGTGAAATCGGGGTCTTATGTTCAGTATTTACCACTGAGATTACTTCTTCAAATATTTATGGATCAACTTCATTCTCAATTTCACAAGTTGTTGCCAAAAAAGATGCACTGAAAATTAAGGGTATTTTTCTAAAGTCAGTAACTAAGGTTTGATCAATGTATACAAAGAGAAAGTATATATTGCTTGTCAAGTATTCTTTGCAGTTGCATCCTTAAATCAATATTTCTCAGGTAATATAATGTCGTATACCTTACTGTTGATCTGATAATCCTGTTTTGCAGGCTCGTCCTCTGTTCAAAGACCGTAGAAAATTTCCTAAAATGGCTGATCCATCACTTCAAGGACGCTTTCCTATGAGGGGTCTGTATCAGGCTTTAGCTGTTGCTGCGATGTGTTTGCAAGAGCAAGCTGCAACTCGGCCTTTTATAGGAGATGTGGTCACTGCCCTTTCGTATCTGGCTTCTCAGGCATATGATCCAAATGCACCTGCTCAACATAGTCGGAGCAATGCATCTACCCCTAGAGCCAGGGACCGTGGTAGTGGGAACAGTGACCAACGGCGTATCCACTCGCCAAATCACCATTCTCCAGATTTGAGGAGGAAAGAGGCCACGGCAACATCGAAGTATGAACCCGAGGTTAGCAGGAATAGTTCTGGTGGTGGTTCTGGTAGACGGTCGGGCTTGGATGACCGGGATGTGACAGGTTCACAAGCGGGTAGTCCTGCTCATGCAGGAGGTCTTCAAGGACCTCTGAGAGGCAGCGTGCTATTGCAGAGGCCAAGACATGGGGTGAGAATTCAAGAGAGAGGAAGTGGCCAAATGCTCGAGGCAGCTTCGATAGTACAAATGAATAGAACTCTGGAGCGGAATGTTGAGTCGTCATTCTAGAACAACGACAAGTTGCTTGCCAGCACCAAATAGGCGACAGTTTAGGAACATGGGCTTCAATCTCGGTTCCATGTTTAATGTGAATAGGGTTTTCCTTCTTCTCTTTCCTGGCCATCACCACTGCTTCATAGTTCCTCTTCCACAAAACTTCACCACCACAATCACCATCAACACGCCTATTCCTGGCGTCCGTTCCTCACGAGTGTGATCATGCAAATGTGCCTTTATCATCACAGCGATAATCAACATTTGGCCGGAAAGTTAGCAAGCGAAGGAAAAATATTCCGAGGAGCACATGATCCAATCAAATATGTACTTCTGTTGCTGTTGCATCATGGATATCAGCGGCCGCACAATTGTTCCAAGCGTAGAGCTTTGTTGTGAAGTCTGGGTACCGAGGGATGTGATGATTTTTCTTTCACCAAGAGTTTGTATCGAGGGGTTTTACCTGTGTTTCATACATCTGTCACATTTTTTGTGTTGAGTTGTCAGAACACATCCGTTGCTTAATCCCTTCTAGCAAGCTGTTGTGTCCTTTTCATCTGAGATGTGCATTATGTTTCTAAAGCAAGAGCTAAGCTTATAATTTTGAGCTGTATGTTAAAATTGTTCCTTTTTTCCCTTCGGTTTTTGAATTTTCTGCCAGTTTCTGTTATTGAAGATTTTCATGAAGCACAAGATTGTTGCTGTTTCGTCCAATGTTGCTGATACTGATGATTTGTCAAGATGATATACCATTTTAAGAGCTCATTTATTTCCCAAAACTAATTTTCTTAATGGATAATTCTTGGAATTTTATTACACTGCATTTTTTTTTTTGTTCATTTTCATATTCACTTTTGTGTAGTCGATGGCCATACACTAGGTTCCAGAGATGCCAGTGCTTGAGCACAACAAAGAGATGATTTGAGATAAATTAGTGAAGACTCAGAAAATACTTGTTTAACATAAGAGAGTGCATTGTATCTACCTCTTCAAAAAGTTTATCCATTACTCTGATATTGGAAAAAGTGGTAAATGTCTTTATTTTCAAAATTGTTTTTGGTAAAATAAACATTGCCGTGATGCCGTCTACATATGGAACTATATTGGTGGGCATATAGGGTCAAATACAACACATGATCTGTATCTGCCCATAATTTAGAAGGTAGCCTCAACAGTACCTAAAGAAATGCAGATGTTTTTGTTTCAGAAGTGCTCATACCATCTTTGTTATATCCCGCTTCCAACTCATCTTTAAATTGACAAGTCAAATTTTGAGCAAAAAAAATGAACAAAATGGCATAAAAATAGGACAAAAGTGGGATCACCAGCGACACGTGAGAGGTTAGTTGATTGGGCCGGACCAATTTCCAATGCCAAGGCATCTGAGAACTTCGCCGTCGCCTGGCAAATGAACTCCCAATTGGTTTCCATTTATACAAATAGGAAAGAAGGACAAAAATAGTTGTTGCTCATGTATCTGGTATCCACACTGCTCAGGTTTTCTTATTTACTACGGGTTAGGAAAAGCAATGATATAAGCACATTTTTCAACATGCTGTGTTTTATTATGGGTTTCTGTATATTTTTAGATACTAGAGTGTTGTATATTTCCATGTGTGTAGATATAAATCTATGCGCATGCAATGATAATTGTGTGGTTTGTTCAAATTTTACCACATAACGGTAAAATTTAATGGCCAAAGTTGAATTCTAAACCATACAATTCCAAAACATAGCATTTTAGACAGGAGGTAGTGTCAAAAACCATTGCATGCGCAGCCTTATATATCATTTAAAACAAGGACTCCATACCACAAACTGAATTGTGCACTTCACCAAAATAGACCATATGCGCCGTAAGCCTTACGCCACACATAACGAGAAGCAACCACCTTGCTTGAAAAAAAAAAGAGAAGATACTGAATTGTGCCCTTGGCCAAAATAGACCATATGCACCATACCCTACACATAACGAGAAGCAACCGCCATGCTTGAAAAAAAAGAAGAGAAGATATATACATGAATCATGTTTTGTACATTGCAGAGGCACCCTCACCAAGGATAATTTAATCCAGAGAGGAGCACGTGTGTGTATGTACATGAGATAGTCCTTGGACTGCCAATGAGCAAATTATACTTGCAGAAAAGAACAATCACAAGATTTTCCTGCCATCTCGAGCCTGTTTACAGTGCACTGAGTTGCTGATCAACTGATAAACCGGGCTGCTTCGACAAGATGATAGTACCATCGGGAGCACCAATTTTGTACCTGAGCATATTGCCATCAGTGACGATCCTGCATGATCCCCGCGACTCGGAGTGCATGCTGATGCCAAGATAGTGGAGATGGTCTTGCACGCTGTTACCACTCACAGACCTGGATAAAAGAGCAATGTTAGGATGAAAGAGCAACAGCTGGCAAAGAGTTCACAAAAAGGGCAGAACATAGGGACCTGCTGCATGCAGGGTCTTCACCAGAATCGTCGCAGATTTGCTCGATCGGGTATACTAGGCTATCGAGTCCGACATTATGTACCCATACCTGAAAATATATGTGAAATGCGCCGGAAAATCAACAGGAAACAGTTAAACGAGGTGTAATTTTCATCACGTCTCTCAGAAAAGTATTAACATCAGGTGTAAGACTAGAGCTGTAGTAGTGAGCAAACGTGAAAGTGAAACAGAGCAAGACATACCTCTCGAGGGAAATGATGGTAGGTTTTCTGTGGGAAGTAGTGGTAGTACGGAGGTAAATGAGGCACAATATCGTGTTCGTTGGTTACTCGAATTGCGTTTGGCAGGTTTTTCTTGAAGTGGGAAGCAAACACAGCGTTACCAATCCGAGGTTGCCCAAATGTCAGTAGTGTCACGTCCTTTAACCCATAGTTGACCTATAAGAACACGCACATATATATGTTACCATGGTAGCTAAATCAGAAGGACATGTCATCAATTATTCAAGACAAACAAAGAAAGCTTTAACTTATACACAAAAAAGGAAGCTAGAACTGATGCTTGATGCAATTTTTCACATCTACGGAAGGTGTAACTTCACTTTCACATCAGCTTCATCCAGGATTCTGGCATTCCGAAGAACAAGCACATAAATTATACGATCAGCCGACGTTCTGTTAGGTTACACTTGCTGGGATTGCCAACAAAATATGAGTAAAATGCAAAGAGAGTGCAGTCTGAGAATTGTGTAGTTAATTATGTACTATTGACTTGAGTTTCAGCTGATGTTAGAAGTTCCATTCAATGCATTTATTCAGACAGCAGAATCAACTAAAACTAAGAACAGAAGAGGACCGGGATCCCCAAACAATGCACCCATTCCATTCAATACAGCTTATAGTAGAATTTATGGAAAGTAGAGAACTGAGTGCTAGCTAAGTGGCAAGGCTAGCGAGTGCACAGCCAGCCCAATCGGGTCCAAATCCCCACCTAGCTGTAATTTCGCTGGGTGGGGCAGACTGAAAACCGGGTTATCATCCATAGAGTCTCATCCTACCTAACAACGTATAACCAAGGAATGGATCATTCCCCCGTTTGTCAATGTTTCGAATTTATGTAAAGTACAACTTCTAAACAGAGAAACTTCGGCTTCAAAAAAAAAAAAAAAAAACAGAGAAACTTCCAAAAGAAACAGAAAGCATATCTTCTTCAGACGAATATTAGTACTCACAATAAGATCAAGGGCGCAAAATGAAGCCATGGCCGCTCCCATGGAATGCCCTGTTACCATGATGGGAACATTGCCATACGCTTCCATGGTCTTCTGGATGCCATTGATGACTCCATCACGCAATGTTGTGTTATGATAGGCAGAATAAAACCCACTGTGCACCTATAAACAGATAGATCACAAACATTATATAATTTGCAAGAAGCTGATTTTCCTCACAAATAGTTTAGCCATGCTAACCTTAGCTTCAGCCATGCCTGGATAGTCGAAATCAAGTTGTTTCCAAAACAAGTCTTCTATCCAGTTCTGGATGCTGAGAAAATGGAGAAGCAACATAATTACATAAATATAACAAGATGTAGGCTGACAAATTTATTTGATCGGCAATACTTCAGATATTAATTATTTAATTTAAGATGCTATATATCAAATTTATCTGATTCACTAGACTTCAGATATCAATTTAAGCACATAACTTGGCACTTATAAGGAAGAGATATAGAAGATGTACCTGTTCTCTTGAGTGCCTCTGAATGCAACTACAATAGCATTCATGTCACTTGCAAAACCGACATATGCCTGGTTCATCAAAACTATGAACATATGTGCAAAAGAAGAGTAATACTAGTATACTACTATTAAAGGTTAAACAGAAGATCATGGATAGAGAGAGCAACCTCCAAACAATTCTGCACATCGATAATCAGCTCTATCATCTCAAACCCCTGCGCCATAATAAATAAACTTAATCAGCCATCCACACAAAGTAAGTTACATACGAATGGACCAAGGCAAATAAGAAGATGCAACAAGCGGCGAGGAAGAATACCTGCGTCAGGTCATTGCATTTTTCACAAGTCCAGGTAAATAGTTGCGACAGATCAGTAGTATAGACCTGCAAACAGCACCAGGTTCAATTGATAACCACCCAACATAACGCTCGAAATCCCAATTATTCATCTTACGCAAATCTGAAGAGAAGGATGACAAAACGAGGCAAGGCAAACAACACTTACTGCTGAAGTATACTCCGCAAGGGTCTTGGCGAGAGTCGAGTTATATACCGGCGCTGGTTTGTCCTTAAGTTCTGAATCAAGAAAGTAGAGCCATCATGAGAATTTCAACCTAGGGTACAAACCAAGAATCTCTGCTGGGTACGACAAGCACATCCTAAATCGTTTTATGTGAGCACAGAATAATAGGTTAATAGAAATCAAAGTATGAAACAACGTTGCTGTGAACTAGTGATCAGACACCAACTAGGAACTAATGTTCTCCTAATTCGTGAACCGATTCCTGAACATAACGAGCACATTGCCCCCAAGCCCGAGGCAAAATCAACCGGGAAACAGGGTAGGTCCGCAACCCATCCTCATAGGGCTGAACTTGCAGGCAGCAATTAGTCCAGGACCACGAAGGTATGTTCCAAGGCAAGAAAAGGTTGCCGTACCTCTCCCGGAGCAGAGCAGCAGCAAGCACATTAGGACCGCCGCCTGCAGCCACCGCCGCCGCTCCATCCCCTACAACCGCAGCACAAGAATCCACCAGGCCCGCCCTCTGATTCAGAGCGCGCTTCGCCGCCGGAGGCCGAAGCCGGCGGGAGAAACTTTTGGGCCGCTCGAGCGAGAGGGGATCGATCGATCAATGATTAGCGGGAGGAGCGCGTCGGGGTCGGAGTCGCCAAAAAATATTCGAGTTGGAGAAGTGCAGGGCAAGCGAAAGAAAATTATTTATAAGTGAAGGTGGAGGGGAGTATAAAAATAAAATAATATGCGAAAGCTTAGACCAGTCAGATTACGGTAACGCGTTTGATTACACACGCCAAAGAATTAATTAGGCCCATGGCGTGCTAAGGGCAAATACATCCTCTAATCCCTTTTAATTGACTTAGACTTGGTACAACCTGTACTAAATCCAAATCAATTAAAATGAATAGGGAGAATACGTATTTTTGTTTAGTTAAAATAGAAGAGAAGAGAGAAGATAAATAAGTTCTAGTACATACTCTTAGGCCATGTATAATCGTAGAAAAAAACATTTTTATCTTAGCAATCTATGTCACCTAGGAAAGACACTAAATACAAATGTTATTATCATCCCTAAGAATAAATAAAAATAACTTAATTTTTTTTTAAAAATTGTGTTGCTAAAGAAAGGTAAATGAGAGATCATCTCTTAGTTAGCTAAGGGTAGCCTTCTCTTTTTCCAATCTCTTTTTTCTAACTAAGCAAAAATCTAACATGGTACCACTAAGAAAAGGCTGATATACTCCATTGTATATGTTCTTAGACACCTTATGAGCGTAAAATATGGACCATGTATTCATGAAGTAGTACTCTCTCCATCCTTAAGAAAAGATCAATTTTTTTATAAATACTGATATATCTCTAACTAAAATATGCTTATATACCTTCGTATTCTGATAAGGTTGAACAATGTTTTTAGTGATCAAGGAGCTACAGATTAGTTATAAATGGCATGACACAGGCTTATCGCCTATATGTTTTTTTTTTTGCTCTAAGCAACATACTGTTGAATGGTTAGGAAAGCAGTGACACCTTAACCTACTAGAGATCCAATACTACAATGCAGATTATTACACAAGCTAGCTCTATGCACCACGGCCCATTATTTTTTGAAAAGTTCATCATTGATGCATGGGGAATTTGGAAAGAAAGAAATAATTTAATCTTTAGAGATATCAGACCAACTAGAACCTCTTGGAGAGGGAGAATTTGCTCATATTTGCTTTTACTTAGGTTCAGGGTACCTGAAACCCTGGTAGAACATATTTTAGATCTTATAGACACAATTTGATTTTTCTTTCTGGTTGTTGTAAAGGATGCTTGCACCAACTATGTAAATATCTGTGGTAATGAATGAAATACCACAGTAGGAGCCTCTCCTACTGTGTCTTGTTCAAAAAAAAAAACTTCAGGTTTAACGCTATGATATCGCATGAAAAGACAGAACATTTTTTTAGTGTGAGACGATGTCTTTGTTGACAGCAAGGCGTCCACTTTATCAATCTCAAAACCCGCTCTCTACTTAGTCCTTTGAGATGTTTATAAAGGTGAAATATACATGTGTGCGTTTGTAAGATAAGCAATGGTAAGAAAATAGGTAATCGTTAACTGTTTGGTCAGCTTGAAAGTAGCGAATAATCGAAATTCAGACGATTAACTGAATTAATCGGTCGGCTATTAATCGGCGCAACCTACACAAATTAGCAACCAAAACACGTCTATGTAAGAAAGAAACAAATAGTATATGAGTCAAGCCTGCCCTACTTCTCTAGAGCGCAAAAAGCCATTAAAATATGTACGCTTCTCCTTTGTGACGTAATCTTCTAGGTCATGAGCGACAAAGCATCCATCGGCCACCACCATGTTCCATCCTTTCGCTTCTCCTCCTTTGACCGACGAAGTTTCTCGTCTCCCACCACCTACCTAGAGTACTGACCCTCTTGCACCTCAACCACCTATCCTATTTGAATTCATCATGGAGCTCTTCGACAAGCTTCTCAAGGTGGTTGAGATCCTGTATCAAAGGTCTGGTCGGAAACGGTAAGCAATCGTTCAGCGATGACGGGAATCGAGCTCCTGGAGACGAGAATCGAGCTGAATCTTCGCAAACCTACTTGATTTGGATGGGGTAGCGGCTGAACGGATGATATGCGTTCAACTTCATACCAAAGTGGACTAATTAATCGGTAAAATTCCTAGTAATCAGGCTATCAAAGCAATTAATTAGGCTAAAGGATTAACACAAGCGATTAGAGGCAATCAACACGGTCATGCCTTTAGTAGAGATTAATCGACCAATTAATCGCTCCCTCCATCTCGGTTCACAGGGCTCACGTGAATTTGCATCGTGACCAAGACATCAATTTATTGGATGATAAAACTCTTCTGAGCGCTTACCTCTCTCCAATTAATAGGAATGCTAACCGACTCCTTATGCAAAAAACGGAAACAGACCCTCCGCGCGCTTATATTTTGCATGCAATCCGCGCGATCGTCTCCTCTCTCTCCCTCCAAACCCTCCAAAATGGCGCGAAATTTACGAGCGAAATCAGCGCGCGAAACTTGCCTCCCAACCGCAATAATTTTCCCACTAATTCCTCCTTTAAGTACTCCCTTGGCGAGGAGCTGCCAATTCTCATCCCTCTCCTTCATCAGTTTCGATCAATGGCGCCAGGCCAGCAAAACGTTGGTCGCCGGCCTCCACCGCTAGGTTTACGAGGGTTTATGGCAACGTTGTTCGGTCCATCGCTCCAGGAGAGGGATGAGAGGCGCTCCGTCGTTCCCCCGGCTATGCCCGCGCGGCGTGTCAGACTTATGCGGCCGCACGGATCCTCCCTCGTCGGCGGGAGTGGCAGCATCTTCGGTGGGAACGACAACCTAGACGCCGGGATAGGGAGTAGCGGCAGCCTCTCCGTGACAGGGCCAGGGAGCAGCGGCATCTTCTCGGACGGCACAGTGAGCGGCAACCGTATGCACAACGCGCTTAAGAAAAGGAGAAAGAGAAAGTGGGGAGTAATTAGAGGGGGTTACTACTTATACTTAAATGCATGCAGGTCTTAGTGGGAATGTATTATGGGATAAATATTTTTCAGATTAGACCTTGTGAACCGGGGGGAGGGAGTAGTTTTTGAACAGTGTATATAAGTGTATGCATGCATATATTTATGGGTGTTTGCGTTGTAACGTTGAAAAATTGCCCTAAGACTGCTCATAGTGGGAGTAACATAGCTAGTAACATCACACATCTCAAGGCCTTTTGGTGACATGGCATGCGAATAAATGAAAAAAGAGAGTGAGGTGGTAACTAGCTATGTTACCATAACATCACACACCCCAAGTCAAAATGAGTCTACAACATAATAAATGACACAATGCATGACACCACATATAAGTTACTACCCAATATGAAGGTAGTAACCTAGACTAGTAACATGGCATATGTTACTAGTCTAAGTTACTCCCCACTACGAGCAGCCTAAGCCATCGTCTCCTTCACGAATTTCTTTTTTTCTTGTACGTCTCCGTCACGAATTAATGAGATGGGGAGGTGTTACCGACTCCCCAGACGGGCCGGGTCGGCCATCCCGGCCACTAGCGCGATCCAGGTTCTTCTGCCACGTGGCCCTCACGTGGACCGCGCAGGATCCAAATCCGACCGCTCCTCCGACACGAGCAGTTGCGTAACCTTCTTCTGCGGCCGCGGGGAGATCACTCATAGCAGAGGGGAGGGGAATAGACAAATGGAGCTCTCGCCATCGCCGCCGCCGTCGCCGGAGGGGAGGTGGGCGGACCTCCCCGACGACATCGCCGTCGCCATCGCGTGCCGCCTCCAGGTGCCTCCGATTTCGGTGTTCAGACGTGGCCGTGCTTGTGGTTCGCTCGTTGACTGGACTTGCTCTTGCTATACCCTTGCGCAGGAGGCGGACGTGTGCGCCCTCGGCGGATGCTCGCGGTCCTGGCGCCGCGCCTGCGACGCCAACTTCGTGTGGGAGGGCCTCTTCCGCCGCCGCTGGCCGGCCGCGGCGGCGGCTGTGGCGGCCGGAGGAGGGGCAGGGGCTTCACGCGTGCAGGTTGCTATATCAGCTGATTTCCCTGCTTAGATTCACAGTTCCAGTGGCGCATGTCCTCGGTTTAAGGCCTGCAAACTAAGAAATTTGATGTCATTTTGACCACTCTATACTCTATTCACTGCTTAAGTTTCAGTATGATCCTTACCCAAGGCTTTTAGGCTCTGCAATTTTGGTTGCTATGAGTGTTCATGCTTAGTTTTATGTGTATCCTTTATGGTTCATACAAGTTAACCTCTAGGGCTCAATTGTCGTGTAGAGCCAATATTGGAGAACAATTGCATCCTTTCAGCGCTGTATTTCTCCTCCTATGCTCACTTCCTTTCCTTACTGCCAAAAGCATAACAGGTTGACCTTACATTTTGGCGTGAACTTGTGCTGTAGGGGTGGAAAGCTCTGTACATAAATCACCATGGAAGAACTGCCGTGGCTGTCTCTAGGGTGGTTGAGTTTGTGGAGAGCAGCTCGCATGACGGGTCGCTTGAAGCTGAGTATTACCTGAAAGCTATGTCTGATTTGGCGTTGATGAAGGACATAGGCTTTGTCAATGTCCAGTTCTTCTTGCTTTCAAGGAATCGCAGTGCGATAATAAATCTGATTGGACTGCACTACTCCATTGCATGCTTGCATATGCTGGTGAGTTTTTTTTTTAAATCGCATATGCTGGTGAGTTATGCATTCCTGATGTTCTCCTTTAGCTTTTCTTGTGGTTACATGCTCTCCATGCCCCAAGATATTCCATCACCTCATTTATAATATCTCCGCATGAAGTTAATGGAACCATTTCTCATCCCTGTTCTTGAAATACCATACCTTATTACATTGTATAGACACCTATGCCATTCAGATGTCACCCGACTTAGTCCACTTGAATATCTGATCTCATGTTTCATCCTGAAGTCAACATGGTTAGATTCAGAGTGTCTCATTTTGTTGCATTGAGATCAAGCTTTATCCTCTCTTTTTCCTCGAACAAGGTCAAGTTTTATCCTGGATGTTTATGTTAGCTTAAACACTTCATGTGTTCAATAGCATCCTTTTTGCACCCTGATGAGTATGCTAGTCCCTTTGCACAAGCCTGCTATATTATGGCATGTATAAACATACTACTCCATCTTTCAAAACTTCACTACGTCAGATAATGTATGATTTGCAACACCAGAAAGCTTTGGATAACTAACTCTTGTAAATGTTTCTTTTGGATGATAACATATGTTCTTACTTGAGTAATCTTAGTAAGTTTGGTGTGCTCATAAAATGCGGTTTTGACACAATTATTTTTCCAGCCAAATGAAGTAGAGAAAGCACTTCAAGCTTGCCAGGTAGCAGAAAGGAAAGTGTGTGTGAGCTTGCTCAAGCTTGGTAGGTGGTTCTATGGTTTTCGGTTGCCTGACGAATATGAATCGCACAAATTTTCATTGAGTGGGCTGACCAGTGATGAGGGGGCAAAAGTTCTGGTCATTCTTAACCGTGGTGCTGTTCATGAGGTATTTCGTCTCCAGATCAGTTTGCTGGGCGCAAATAATTGAGCTTAAAGTATGCGAAACATATGTACATGGCTTGCTGGGCTTTCTGTAAATATGGTATGATCATCCTTTGTATTTTGGTGCCCTGGTGGTACTGCTTTGATGTAAATGGCCAATAGAGATGGATGAAAGTGTGAAAACTATGCACACTTCTTATGTAAATAAATAATTGAATCGCACAACCTTGTACACATGTTGCTGATAATTTCTGTTCAGTGTGTGATGTTCTCATTTCTCTATATATGGTCTATATGTTCATTAACTTGCTTTATGACAGAATATCTCCTGCGAACATATATATTGATATATCGAGGTGGGTTACTTAAATAATCATAAACTATGTGAACTCAAAGCAAGTTGAAAATAACCAAAAGATTAAATACAGACTATAGAAAGAATATTTAAAATATGGTGGGGTTATCATCAGAACTGGGAAGCCCATGATGTGCATAATAAATTGGATGAATTAGACTGAAATTCGTGGAACACTACACTCTGTTCAAGCTGGAAGAATTGGAGTTCATAGTTAAGGTTGTATCACTCAGATTGCTGGTTAATAACTTGTTATCTAAGGCCCGTTTTGGGTGTCCGGAACGTAAGAACTGGCATTACCACACTGATGGCAACAAGCTGCACGATTAGTTTATCTCGTGACATTGATAATCCTGATGTTCTTTTCATTGCCACTTTCCATAGAAAGTGACGGCATGCCAATCCTATCTGAATGCAATAATTTTTAGGCAGTGCAAGAATTCAGATAATGAGAGATCGAATACCAAAATAAAGTGTGATATGGGTTGATGAAAAGGTTGTTGCACCCAATGAACTAGATGAGTGAGTACATCTTCATGGATCTCCACTAGACTAGTTTTCTAACTAACATTCCTGAATCTGTATACACTGCGGAAAATCACACAGAAGAGAAGTACTCAGAAAAGGATCCCTGTCTGGAGAGTTTACAGAGGTACACCAAAGTCTGAGATTCCGCGGGGAGAAAGAGCCTAAGCAAAGAGAGGGAACAATGGATCGCAAAGCAAATGGCTATGTACATCAATCGGCGCAGAGATTGTGGGCTTTGCCTCCTAAAAAAAGGAAAAAAGAGAATAGCAAATCAATGCTAGCCTAATACTGACGATTATCTTGACTGATTAATAGAATCAAATGCTTGAATGGTGGTTTTGTCCAGAATGTGCATTGTATTTTTCAGATTTGTGTAGAAGTGTAAAATCCTTAGTCTAATCTTGAAGTATTGTGTAATGTTTGTTCTTGGTTAGTTCTTTCCTACTGGAACTTGCACTAGTAGGCCTTAAGACGTCCATCCTCCTGATGTAACAAAGGTGATATCACTGCTCTTTTCTGTTGCTTAATTGCATTCTAGTTGTTCCTGTGCTTCTCTGTTGTGATCATGTAAAAATATCTGAAGGAAAAATACACAGAGAGGGGAGAAATAGAGAGAAGGGAGCATGAGACAAGTCATAGCAACATAAGTTACTAACAAATTCCATGATATCTACTTTTCCCCAAAGGTATCAATTCAGGGTACAGATGGAGATGGGCAGCCTAATATATCGACAACATAGCTTACACTTTTAACAGATCCTACAATTCAGTAGAGATTATTCATGAACTGAAAACCACGAACCAATGCCTGGCCCTGTTCCCATGAAGAACCGAAGCTTTCTCCTTGTAACCAGAAATCTGCAGGGGAGACTTGTTCACCTCAGCAGCACGGGTAGATGGTGACGGAGCGCCGGCGTGGCGGCGTGCAGAGGAGCATCATCACCAAGGCGATGACGGCGGCGACGAGGAGACCCATGAAGCTGAAGCCCGCCTCCTCCTCTGCCTCGTTGCTGCAGCACATCTTGCCCATGGTAGCCTGAGCTGAAAGGCGAGTTCCTTTCTACTTGCTTGTGCTAGCTAAGCTGGAGATCAATGGTGGTTAGAAGGAGAAGAGAGGCTCCCTGGCAGTGGTATGTTTCTTCCTTGTTGGTCGTGATCTTCGCTTTAAGGAGGGGTGGTGTGGCTAGTTGTTGAGGCATCACTATCAGGTCATCAATGATGCCATCCTCCTCCTCCGCTTGCAACTCTTCAGGGATGGAGAGAAGACAGCTCAGAGCCTATGCTCACACCCACCAAGGCCACTCACACTGGCCTGGGATGGAAACTGTTAGGCTGGTCAGCTACCCACACAAGTATATCTGGCAAATAGATCTGGCCTTTCTCTCTGTCTTTCTTTCTGTATGGAATGTTCAGGTCAGATAGTTCTTCAGCTTTCCACCGTCACGGCCGATCTCGTCGCGGTCACTCAATGACGATTCTGTTGAAAATTACAGGGACAACAATACCTGATTGCGATGTATGTACATGGGTGAAAGCTACATGATCAAAGCAAGGGTATTCTGATATAATCCAGATACAGTTCAGTTTTTTAGGCTTTTGATGGCTACTTTGTTGTCCGTCCATGATGGCGACCCTGAGAGCTACCTACGTCGGTGAACATTTTGCTGATACCTGCGTCTCTCCGTGTGAATGTGAAACACATCCCCATCGATATCTTCATCTGTTTGAGGGGGTACAGATTAGGTGGTGCCTGTTGCGTGTCGGTGACTTGGACTTTCTGAGGATTGGGGAAGAACTGAAGAAGGGTGAAGCAAGTGGCATCTGCCATGCTTTGGATTGCTGCTTCGTCGGGACTAGAGTACAAGTCAAGCCCGAAGTTTTTCTTCCTAGACAGGATTGCTTCCTGGCTCAGCTAACCAGTGTTTCGTTTCAGCTGGAAACCGTTTCATTCTCAAGATCGACACTGCTAAATGGCCGTTCTCTTGTTCACTTAGAGCCAAAATATGGTGCTTTCGTCTATTGACCTCATTTAACTTATTTCCTGATTTTTCGTGAATGTCCACAAAATATTCTAATAACACCATTTTTTCTTGTTTGGAATTTTCACCATTTACAAAATTTGAAGTATAGGTAGTATTTTTTCTCTCTAATATCTAGCTTTCCCCTAAATTTTCAGATTGAGATATGTGTGATCCGGTAATGATATGACTTACATACGGGTGGCACGACATGTGTCAGTAAGTAGTACCAAAAGAGGCTCTCAAAGAACAAGAGCAACTCTAGCGGACTACCTAAAATTTAAGCCTCTACGAAATTTAAGAGATCTTGAAAGCCGTGAGAAAATTCAGGCTCCCTAAGCTTGAGCCTCTGTTTTTTTTTTTTTTTTTTTTTTTTTTGCATTCTCATATCTTCGATCGTGCAAGCTCAATTTGATCTCAAAAATCAACCCGGAATTTTTAAATTTTGTTGTTCGAACCGAATATAGTTGAAAATTTCTCAATTACATATCCTTAAAATTTTCAAATTCAATTTTGACCAAAATTTAGACATCACATAATCACGGATGTTCATCATCATAACATATAACATCATCCATGATTAAAAAGCATATGTAAAAAGGAAGAAAATCATCCAAACGCTTAGATAAGAAAGTTCAGCCCAATTGCTCAATGCTATGAGCATCACACATCCCCATTGCCGTCGTCGTTGACATTGTTTTTTCTTTTTTACCGACGTTGACATTGTCACTACCACCCCTTCCAACGTGAGGTGGTGCACTCCTTTAGACATATGGTGGCGCACGCGCACCCTCAGCCCCACGTATCCTCGACGCTAAGATCTTTCCGAGTGATTTTCAAAACCACTTGAGTCCATCATCATGATATTATTTTTCTCGAGTCTCGTGTTGTTCATCTCTCTTTCCGTCTCTTGCTTCAAGCTCATCTTCTTGAGGGAAAGCCTGCACTCCCTACTCAAAGGAAGTATTGCATGCCTCCATAAGGGCCACTTACTCCTCCTGCCTCTTCAACCTAATCTTCATGTCCTCATTGCCTCTATACGCGCATCTTACTTGTCTTGCTTATAATGTCATCCAAATCCTTGTTTTGATCATCTCTTCTCCATCATGGCACCCATCTTCGCTTCTTGATTCAGCCTGTCCTTATCCATATTCCTTACCTCCGGCCTCCATCCTTGAGCTTCGAGTAGGAATCCTAGTTCTCCCTTTATCATCATATCCTTCATCCACATTTCTCATCATCAGCATCTCCGTGTTCTTGAGATGATGGATTGGTGGAGCCTCATCGAGCAGCTCCCAACAATGGTATAGGGTGAAGCTCTTGCCTTTGTACCTGACCATTTGCTGGAACCTAGCCTAAATCTACTACAACCGTGACATCAAAAATCACATTAGCATATAATGGTTGCAGGAATGGTACATCACAAAAGTATGTCATAAGTAGAACTCACATGATCTCCCGGTTGTTTCTCATAAATAGAACTCCACTTTTGCAACACATGCTGACATATTGCAATTGTCGACGATCATTAAAAACCTATGTGTGAGAGACTTAGGGTTCTTGGGTGAATGCGGACTTGGCTTTGTGACGGTAGTGATATGAAATTAGGTGCTAACATTTGGTGTCGGTCTGATCAAAGGCGGTAATTCCCTCCCTAAGCGTTCATCAGAGTCGTACTGCAACACTACTGACCCCAATGCTTTTGAAGTGGAGGCGTTAGCCCGGCTTTACATATAAATCCTAAAACAACAGAACATCCAAATACGGTTTAGTTCAACTCTTACATCAGCACACTGCCGTAGCAGACACCCATACTAACACACCAATAAGACGAAAGGAGCAACAAAATCAAAAAGTGAGCACAACTAAGATTGCCACAAACTTGAATATAGGCTCCTTACCACTGCCTTCACATCCTGTATTGCCTGCTTATCACCACGCTTGCTAAGCAGCCTCCATTTCTGCAAATATATGACCATTTTGAAGATGCAATTAGTAGGTTGCGAGATGAATATATTCTCCGTAGTATTTTTTATAACATTCCAGAGGGTCCAACACAACACGTTAAAACAAATCCAATCAATTCTCCGTGATCGACCAGACAGGCGCTGAGACAATGTTATAAGTTCCCCAGCCCTAGCCGGATTCCAGTCGCACTTAAACATTTCCCTAACGCAGGCCCACATAAATTTGGCCGGATGGCAATGAAATAAAATGTGGTTAGCTGTTTCCTCCTCGTCACAAAGAACACAACTCCCATCCGAGGGCCCATTTCTCCTTGTGAGTTATCATTAGAGAGTAATCTACACTTGATCATTTGCCAAAGGAAAATCTTAATCTTGGTCGGGATCTTGGCGTGCCACACCTCCTCGAAGTGAACCACAAGAGCGCCATTACAAAGTTGTGACACATGGAACCAGTGGCGAAGCAACCCGATGCCTCTAAGGAGCATGAAATCACATCAACATTCGCATTCTCGTGAACTGCTGCCAACTCATGAGAGAGGTTGTCCCACTCAACATTTTCCACGATGCTAAATGTTCGACCAAAGTGAATGGCCCACTGGCCATCCACTCTAGCCTCCCCAACTATAAGGCTTGGGTTCTTACAAATGGAAAAAAGGACCAGGAACCTATCCCTGATCGGCCCCCTACCCGACCAGCAGCCAGACCAGAATAAAGTAGCCAAACCATTGTTAAGTTGATGGCGTGCCCCAAGCTTGAACATGTGTTCAATTTTTGTTGGTCATTCCAGAACTGTGAGCCATTCCGAACCAGGGCAGAAAAGATGTCACTGTTGCCTAGGTATTTAGCCCTAAGAAGATCAACCTACAACCCCATGTCATTTTGACTGGGCTTTCAGATCCATTTGGTTAGCAGTGCAGGTTCATTAGCTTAGTATTTATTATTCCTAGGCCACCTAAATTTTTAGGACATCACACAGTGTTCCAGTTAACCCAATGGAACTTCCTATTCTCCCCGACTCCCTCCCAAAAGAATAGGCACCTTGTCGCGTCCACCATAGTGGTTCCCATCATACATCTTGTAGAGACACATGTCAAAAGTGGGCAGACTGGAAAGGAAAGAGTTAGTAAGCTCCAATCTAGCCATCAAAGACATAGATTTACCTTGCCAAGGGTCAACTCTATGGCCAACCGACCCCGTCACCAGTTCCCAATCCTTCCGACAAAGGCACTTATCACTAACCGGTAAACCTAGGTAGGTAATGGGGAAGGAGTTGAGCTTGCAGTTCGGTGCCTCTCTTGATGGCCAGCACTCTAGCCTCCCCAACTATATGGCTGGGGTTCTCACAAATGGAAAAAAGGACGAGGAACCTATCCCTGATCGGGCCCCTACCCAACCAGCCAGACCAGAATAAAGTAGCCAAACCATTGTTAAGCTGATGGCGTGCCCCAAACTTGAACAGGTGTTCAATTTTTTGTAGGTCATTCCAACTGTGAGTCCTTCTGAACCAGGCAGAAGAGATGCCATTGTTGCTAGGTATTTAGCCCTAATAAGATCAACCTACAACCCCTTGTCATTTTGACTAGACTTTCAGATCCATTTGGTTAGCAGTGCTAGGTTCATGAGCTTAGTATTTATTATTCCTAGACCACCTAAATCTTTAGGACATCACACAGTGTCCCAGTTAACCCAATGAAACTTCCTATTCTCCCCGACTCCCTTCCAAAAGAATCGGCACCTTGTCGTGTCCATCATAGAGTGGTTCCCATCATATATCTTGTAGAGACATATGCCAAAAGTGCGCAGACTGGAAAGGAAAGAGTTAGTAAGCTCCAATCTAGCCACCGAAGAAAAAGATTTACCTTGCCAATGGTCAACTCTATGGCCTACCGGCCCCGTCACCAGTTCCCAATCCTTCCGACAAAGGCGCTTATCACTAACCGATAAACTTAGGTAGGTAATGGGGAAGGAGTTGAGCTTGCAGTTCAGTGCCTCCCAGCACTCTAGCCTCCCCAACTATAAGGCTGGGGTTCTCACAAATGAAAAAAGAAGGACGAGGAACCTATCTCTGATCGGCCCCCTACCGAACCAGCAGCCAGACCAGAATAAAGTAGCCAAACCATTGTTTATGATTTTTTATATAGAGTATATTTGGTTTATAGGAAACTTTCTCATTAGATATTTTGCATGTAATCCCATAGAATTTTTTTTCACTAGATAACTCTTCAAAAATTTCATTCGTTTCACTGCCAATTCTATGTTATGCAACCAATTCCTCGGAGAAATTTCTGCTGATCCAAACAGGCTAGTTCTTATATTGTAGATTCATGCGGTTTTTGATTTATGCAAAATTTATTTGAGCGTGTCATCTCTATTCCAGATTTCTAAATAGGTATAACTACGAAGCCCTCCATAGAAAAATGGATATCGCCGGCCGGCCGGCACAACCATGAGCTGCCTAGGTTCTACGGCCAATGTATCCAGTAGAACCCGGCAAGTCCAAGCATGTTCCCAAAGGGATGCACACGAGCACGGCACATGTATTCTTCAAAAGAAATGCACATCCACCAAAGAATGGACCCATCGATCGATCCCACGACACAAACGGCTCAGTCTCTCACATAAAAACATACGCCATGGGTACATGTATTTCCTCATGCATGCATCTTCGCTCGCCTGTCCGTGCATGCGTGCTTGCAACGCCCATATGTCTCCGTTTTCGCTTGATTAGTTCGCCGCCGATTTGCTTGGTGCTACACCGGCGACGCTGGCGGCGGTCTTCTCCTGCGACAAGGACGACGCCGGCACGGGGGCAGCAACATCTGCCTTGTTCACGTCGACTGGCTTGGCCTCCATGGGTTCTGTGGTGCTCTGCCCAACCGATTTCCCTGCAAAGTCATATGCACACATATTTCACATCCTCTTCTATTCTCGCTAGCAAAAAAAAAAAATTCCTCCGTTCACTAATTTAAGACCGTTTAGATATTTCATAGCTGATTAGATACGGTCCAAAATAATTGAATCTACACATTAAAATTGGACTAGCTAAGAACCAAATAAGTGAATCTACCGAAAGCTAAAAAGTTTTACATTAGTGAATAGAGGGAGTACTATATTGCCAAATTTACTAGTACTGGTTCAAATGGAATTTGAAGAGTTGATTAACTAAGCCTGACAGAGAACTGAAAAGACAAAACTGGGCAATCACAGCAAACGTTTTGCTAAAAAATGGGCAAATTCAGAATGCGTTTTCAGATTCATTTACAAAGGTGCAGTTTGAGATGACTAAAGTTTAGAAAAATAAAATGGACACAGCTAATTCTCAGTCAATCTGGAATTAGCTTAATTCTCGGTCACCTGGTTTCATGTGTAATTCACGTGCAACTAGGTTAAAGATATGCAATTGCACATGCATGTGTAATTACACATCCATATGTAATTCTCGTATGCATAAATCACGATGCAAATCTAACGGTTGTCGAGTTGATCTGGAACTAACTTAATTCCCGGTCAACCTGGAATTAGCAAAACGGAAATAAAATAGGCTACATGCAACAGCAAAACCCCAAAATAGGTTGCGTTCACTTCTTCAGCGTGTTGAACATAAAATAGGTGTTGGCTCTTCTGTTCTGTAAAGACTGTAACGAAGATTTCCGACACTAATTCAGATTACTGCATGACTTACCACCCTCATTTGTGGAAGCGGGAGAGTCCTCTTTGGCCTCCTCGGCCACTGCTGCTTCCTTCGCTTCGTCGACCTTAGCCTCGTCCACGGCCGGCGCCTCGTCGGCCATGGTGGACTTGGGCAGCTCATCCTCCTCCTTCGCAGACGGCTGTGCCGCATCCTTGGTCACCACCGCGGCAGCAACGGCGGGGGCGGCGACATCCTTCTTGACCGCCACCTCCTCCTCTTTCTTCTCCTCGACGACCGCGGCGACGGGCTTCTCGTCCGACGCCACCTCGACGTCGGCGGCCTTGGGAACGCCGGCCGCCGGCTCCTTGACGACGTCCTTGATGGCGACGGAGGTGCCGTCCGACGACGACGAGGACGCTTGGGAGGACCGGTGGCTGGCGGACATGGTGGACTTCCTCCGGAAGAGCTTGGTGCCGCGGCCGGCGCCGTTGGCGGCGGTGGTGTTGCCGGTGGCCACGTCCTCTTTGGAGCCACCGCAACCCATGGCGCCCGGCGCTGGCGGACGCCGACGACGGAGGAGGTGGAGAGGAAGAGAGAAGCAGGGAGGACAGGAACCGTCGGCGATCGGGCTCCAAGGAAGGATTAGTGGAGGCGAGGAGATGCCGCGGTGCCAAGGCCGCTTTTATAGCAACCCACGATCGGCCTCGCTAGTCGCTACGTGCAATGCGCGTGCACGGGAAAGTCGAGCCCGGGGCGTGAACAGGCAGGACAAGTTTTCATTTCCATCCTAGCTTTGTAACCGGCTGACGAGTGACATCTCATCTTTTCCCAGCCTTTGAGAAACTCCGCCGGCCGGCACGGCTCGACGGATTTCTGTTAGTTTAGTTGCCACCAGCTTGTTGTTTGCGTGCCAAAATGTTTTGTGCTCCACTGCGATTGGCTGGCAATTGGACGTGTGTAAGAGCATCTCCAGCCGCGTTCCTCAAAATATCCTCAAACGGAGCTAGATCGAGCGTTTGGGGGATGTGTTTTATTCGTGCCGCGTTTGGGGTTAGTCGCTCCCCAGTCGTGTCCCCAAACACTGTCCCCAAACTTTTTTTATAGAGTTTTCGAAAACACAACCATTTATTAAATATAGCATACGAATAAATCCGAGATTGTTTTCGAATTAAAATACAATAAAACAACTAAACAAATGTAATCAATGGGCTAGATCAAGGTGCCGTGGCATTTGCTTATAATCTTTTAATTCTCCACATATGCTCAACGAGATCATTTTGAAGTTGCTCGTGAACATTGATGTCACGGATCTCTGCGTGTATGGCGAGGAAATCAGCAAAATCTGCAGGCAACTCATGTCAACCTCCGCAAGAGGGTCCTAACACTCATAGGGACCAACATATCTCCTGACATGATTCTTGAAGTCATCCTCGATGATCATGTTGTGTATGATCACATAAGTCTGCACACCTCCCACATTTGGTCGTGAGACCAGCTTGGAGCAGGGTATCGGACAATTGCAAATTGAGCTTGAAGCACACCAAATGCCTGCTCGACATCCTTCCTGCAAGCCTCCTATCGTGAAGCAAAGTGGCAATTCTTGTAACCTAATGGAGACGGGATTGTTTTGACAAAAATGGCCTAATTTTGGATATATACCATCGGCTGATAATAGCCTTTGGTATATTGGTGGCCATTGATCTCATAGTTGCATGGTGAAGCATGAACTTCCACTAGTTTGTTGAACACCGGAGACTGCTGCCACACATTGATGTCATTGTGTGATCCCGCCATGCCAAAGAAAGAATGCCAAATTCACAGGTCATAATCTGCCACAGCTTCAAGCACCACACTGCAATATCTATGACGCCATTTTGAAAGTGCATGGAGCCCCCATGTGTAGTTTTGGTAATTAATGACAATCCCTATGGACTAATGTTTGCATTGAGTTATATTTGTAGGAGTTGTCCATAGGCAATGCTTGAACCATATGTTGGCTTCAAGGTTGCAATAAGAAGAAATTGATGAAGGATATCAAGTGTCAAGTATGTCTTGAAGATGAAGATGAAGTGAGCCCTCAAGTTATCTCAAGACATCAACATGATGAAGAATGAAGAAATGAAGTGCAAGTTCAAGATGAGCCAACCCGAAGAGATCATATGCTTGAAGCTTGCCATCCATATGGTGTTCATGGATTTGTGAAGATGTGCCGAAGAAGAAGCTCTCCCATGGTGGATTATGGGGGAGCAATCCACAAGACTTCATCAAGCAAGCACAATCAAGAAAGGCGTTCCATCTTGTTGAGGTCAAGATCGTCATCATCGAGCTCAAGTGGAATACGCAAGTATAAGGTTTGCTCTTGATAGGGTTTCTTTCTCACCGGTCTCATAGTGTAGTTGGAGACCGGTTTATAGTTTAGTTGCCGTACTATCAAGAGGGCTCTCGAGTGAGTAACTCGATCGTATCGTTCGGAGAGAGCTCAAACCTTTGCATCCTTGCATCACCTTTCTTGGTTGTTATTTGGATCTTATCCATGTGATGTTTTAGAGCTTGTGCGTATTCTCATGACAAGCTCTAGTTCATCAAGAATGTTTTTTGCTTGGGCAACTTGTTGCATTTTCGAGGTTGGAGGTTTTACCGGTATGTCTTTCTTAGATAGGTCAAACCTTTCATCATTTGTTTCTATACTACTTTGCTAGACTATGATGTTTCTATGCATATTGTTGTAGAGCTCGTTGTTGTGATTTCAACGAGCCCAAGATCATCGAAATCAGAGTCCGGATGCAAAAGTTCTTAAGGTTTTCGTATGGGTGTTTAAGCAAAAACGTTTGGTGAGGAGGGCCCTGGCCGGAGCCTCCACCCTGCCCTGGCCGGAGCCTCCACCCAGCCCACGGCTGGAGCCTCCAGGCAAGGTACCGCTCGCGGTACCCAGCCCACGGCTGGAGCCTCCAGGTGAGGTACCACCCGTGGTACCGGATAATCGCCAAGCCTCGCAGACATGTTCCAGGTCTATGGGGAGGTTCGGCGGTACCCCGGCCGGTACCATGGCCGGAGGCTCCGGCCTCCCCCTCCCAGCCCGCAGCACACCCTCCGCCACCTCCTGCCATCTCTGGCCGGTAGTACCGGCCACCAAGGGCCGGTACTACCGGTCCCTTCTCTCGCGCGCGCAGCAGCCTCCAACGGGCAGATTTTTGGGGTCTCCTTTTAATCCCCCCTTCTCTCTCACCTTGCTACGTTTTTTTCCTCCTCTCTCTCAAGCCTCTCTCCTCCATTGTTGTTGACATTTTGAAGCTTGAGATCTCTCTCCCCTTGCCATGATTCTTGCATCTATTTGAGAGAAAGATTGAGGGGATCTAGATCCACACTTTGATCAAACCAAATCATCTCTTTGTGAGTGAATCTTTGGGATCTAGATCTTGGAGAATTTTGTGTTCTCCTCTTTGTTCTTCCTCTCTTATTCCCCCAATAGCTTTTGTAGCTTTGTTGGAATTTGAGAGAGAAGGACTTGAGCATCTTTGTGGTGTTCTTGCCATTGCATTTGGTGCATCGGTTTGAGTTCTTCACGGTGATTCGTGGTGGTGAAAGCAAGAAGATTGTTACTCTTGGGTTCTTGGAACCCTAGACGGATTCTAGGCCTTTGTGGCGATTTGTTGGGAGCCTCCAATTAAGTTGTGGATGTGTGCCCCAATCTTTGTGTAAGGCCCGGTTTCCGCCTCGAAGGAAATCCCTTAGTGGAACCGTGACCAAGGCCTTTGTGGCGAGGGTCACCGGAGATTTAGGTGAGGCGCCTTCGTGGTGTTCGGTGTGTGGTGTGAGTACCGCATCTTGGGGTGAGGCCTTTGTGGCGTTGGTGTGCATCGAGCAACCACACCTCAAGGTGAGCCTCTTGTGGCGTTCGGGAGCACTAAGCAACCGCACCTCTCCACCGGAGATTAGCGCTCGCAAGAGTGTGAACTCCGGGATAAATCATCGTCTCCCGCGTGCCTTGGTTATCTCTATACCCGAGCTCTTTACTTATGCACTTTACCTTGTGATAGCCATCATGCTTGAAGTTATATATATCTTGCTATCACATACTTGCTTGTATTGCTTAGCATAAGTTGTTTGTGCACATAGGTGAACTCTTGCTTAGAATAAGTTGTTGGTGCACATAGGTGAACCATAGTATATAGGCTTTGGGCTTGACAAAGTAAACGCTAGTTTTATTCCGCATTTGTTAAGCCCATCTCGTAAAAGTTTTAAATCGCCTATTCACCCCCCCCCCCTCTAGACGACATCCGTGTCCTTTCAATTGGTATCAGAGCAAGGTCTCTCATTCTTAGGCTTCACCGCCTTGAGAGTAAAGATGTCGGTTAGGGGATTAGCGCACAATAACTTGTTTATATTTGATGGCACAAATTATGATCTATGGAAAATTTATGTGCTTAAAATCTTACGGGGTATGTCCCCGGACATGGAGCGATTTCTTGGCATGGGTTTTTCTTCTCCTAAGGATCCTCAAAATTTATCTCTTGAGGAGGAGAAAAACTCTTGCCTCGATGCTCTTGCTTCTCATGTGTTTTCCATTGTTGTGAGCAATGTAGTTACTTCTTCAATCATGCCTTTTGGGAGCGCTCATGAATTATGGACAAAGCTTAAACACAAATATGATGTGTCCAATATTATTGAGGATGATTGTATTGCTTCCACTTCCGGCCGTGATGAGTTCCCATCTTCATCCACTTCACCAAAGTGTGGTAAGACACAAGGTAATGATATGGTGAGTGGTGATGAAAATTGCAATGTTGATATTGAGCGTACTATTGATGATTCTTCATCTCTATCTCATTGCAATGCTTCATCTTTGGACTTAAACACATCTAGCACTAGAAATGATTTACATGCTTGTGTTGATAGTCCTTGCATATCATGTGTAAGTTGCTTGAATAAATCTAATGATGATATGCTTGCTTTGTCTTGTGGCCATGATAAAAATGCTTCTATTTCCTCTAGTTGTTGTGTGACTAACATTGTAGAGGAAACCAAAGATTCTATTGGTCAAGACAAGATCTTGAAAGGAGCCTCAAGTAACTCCTCATCTTTATCTCACGGTCCTCATATATGCCTTATGGCCAAGGGTTCCACGGTACCTCCTACCATGGAACATAATATGTCTCGTGGTGATAAGGATGAGGATGAATATGAAGAAGAGGATTGGGTTGTCTCTCTACGCGATAAGGGTGAGAGCGTATTCAAGGTTATTTGCAAAGATAAAATTGCTAGCACTCACTTCTTTGAAATCTTGACTACCGCTATTGAGAGCCAAAAACTTATTTGGATGCATGAGAACACCATTGATAAAAAGGGTGCTCTTGAACGAGAGTATGCCAATGATGTAGCATCCTTAAAGAATGATCTTGAAGAAGAACAAGATACCGTAGCCTCTCTAGAGGAGCAACTTGAAACCCTTGAGGTGTCTCAAAATGAAATATTTGCTAAACTCACTAAAGAAAGAGACCATGCTAAAGCTAAATTAAAATTTCTTAAAAATGAAAATTCCAAAGTTGGTGTTGGTCATGATAAACTTGTTAAGGATCTAGATGATCTAGACAAGGCCCACAAGGCCTTGGAGAGCAAACACTCTATCCTCACCAAGTCATATGAGCAACTACAAGCTTCATATTTAAAAGAGCATGCTATGTTACCCTCTCTTCTTGATATGTCTTGTGATGATGCTTGTGCTACTAACTCTACTTCTTGTGAAGCATCTATCTTGAAGGAGAATGTTGAGCTAAGGGCTCAACTTGATTTGCTAACTAGCAATTATGGGAAATTGGAAGAAAATCATGGAAAGATTGCTAGCTCCCATGAGGATCTTCTATCCTCTCATGATAGGCTAAAGTTAGCTCATGAGGCTATCATATCTAAGGCAACACCTTGTGAGCCTCATGTGGGTACTAGCACTACTACTCAAAATGTTATATTGCCATGTGCTAGTCCTAGTAATTCATCCACTCATAATATTGCTAAATCTTGTGATGAATTATCTTCCTTGCCTTCTTGCTCTAACAATGAAGATTCTACTTCCTCTAGTACTTGTGTTGTTACTAACCATGTAGAGGAAATCAAAGAGCTCAAGGCTCAAGTCACTTCTTTGAAGAATGACTTGGTAAAGAGTCATGAAGGGAAATGCAAACTTGACACGATGTTAAGTGTGCAACAATTCCCCAATCATAAGAGTGGACTTGGATGCAAATCCAACAACAAGAACAAGTCCAACAACAACAACAACAACAACAACAACAAGAAGGGCCAAGTACAAGTCAAAGACCCGGCCAAGATTGTTTGCTTCAAGTGCAAAATTGAAGGGCATCATGTTAGATCTTGCCCTTTGAAGAAGAAGCAAAAAGGGAAGCGGCCTCAAGCTCAAACTCATATTCAACCTCAAGTTGAAGAAATGTCACTTCCCAAGAAGAATCAAGCCAATGCTCCCATTGTGGAGAAATCTAGTGAGAAGAAGGAGAAGAAAAGAACTTGCTACATATGCCGCGAGAAGGGCCACATCTCCTCCTTTTGCACTATTGGTACCTCATCCAACTCTATCACCGTTGATGATGTTTATTCTCTTCGTAAGGATGAGGGTGGCAATGTGTTTGCCAAATTTGTTGGTGCTCAAAGTGGTGTCAAGAAAAGAACCATTTGGGTTGCCAAGCCTATTGTGACTAACCTCTTAGGACCCAACTTAGTTGGGGACCAACAATCCAAAACTTGATCAATAGGTGCTTGTTGGAGGGCATTGGAGACTTGGCTACATCATGAAGAATTAAGGGATCTTCATCATTTATATTATCTCAAGCCAAGTCTTTTGGTTATCTTACTTCTATCATACACTCAATGTTCCTCTTTGCGGTAACATGTGCTCAACTCATTTATATTGAAAGTTACTCGCCCCTTTGCATGTGTTAGTTTTGTTCCTAACATGTGTTTTTATATGTTGTGCATCCTACTTGTTTTTCTTGAGAAATCAAGGCTATGTATGTTAGGTTGCACACCATGTATTTGTGCTTGTGTTGGAGCCTCTTTGCATCTTGTTGTATCTTATATGGCTCTTATGAGAGATTAATGGACTATAACATTTTGGGGGAGTGATATGCCTTTAGGAATTTCACAATCCTAACAATGTGTGTACATGAGGAATATCACTTAGAATTGATATTGCAAGATTATCTAGTCTCTATGTGGTATGTCATCTTCATGAGAAATTCAAATTCTAATGTTCATTAATATCTCTAGTTGGATCTTATTTGCCTCTTGTGAAAATAAATTCCTTATCACATTATGGGGGAGTAATAAGCTTTGTGCATATTACAAGCCTAGGAAATGTGAACATTTGAGGTTGTGTCACATAGAATTGATATTGTAGATTATCTCCCATATGTGACATGTTTTCTCAAACAAGTTCCAATTTGCTTAAATGGCTTCATTGCTAATATCTTAGTGCATCTTATTTGTGAAAGTTTTTCTTGGCATGGTTTTTCACAATGTGTCCCTCAATACATTTTTGTAAAACCATATGCTTCAAGTCATACTATTAATTTCTTTGCATGTTGGTATGAATACTATTAATTGCTTTGCATGTTGGTATGAATACTATTAATTGCTTTGCATGTTGGTATGACTAAATGAAGCTATTAAAAAACTATCTTTGCATGATGGTTAACTCTTATCTTTTACCATATGCTTTGTTCGTTGTAAATATGATCTTATGTATACTTACAAACTACCACCGGGAAATATTTCCTAATACCTCTTGTCCTAGGACAATTGGTAATCAATTATGAGGTAGATATTTATTGATCATATCTACATTGGCTCTTGTATTTATATTGCCTTATTTATTGCCATGAATTTGTTGTGCTTTGACTCCCATGTGTCTTCCTTGCATCTTATGGATCTAAGTTGTCTATTCAAACTTTCTTAGCATTGTTAGAAGATACAGGTAGCGTGGTGATCCTAGTTTTGTGCATTTTGTATTCATATAAAAAATCCTAGATAATGCACCAAACTTGGGGGAGCTCTTCTATATTATTAGAATGCTTAACATCTCTTGATCTTAATAAAAAATTTGGTTTTGGGAGACATAAAATATTCTTTTTGGTACTTTGTGCCATCATAAAAAGTTTCGAGGGTTTGGTTTATTTGTTGGAACCTTGCTCTCTTGGGAGTTGGTTATCTCATTCCTTTGTGTTTAGGTTTAATTAGCTTCTTATAATGAGATAAGTCTTTGAAGTCAATCTTGTGTTGATTTGATTCTTTGATATAATTTGGACAACCATTGTCTCTTGGTTTATTTGGTGTTTTGTCCAAATTGTATCTTCCTTTGGTTCTTGAAAGTAGTGTGCATGCATATTTAATATATGTATATCTTATGGCATGTGTCACTTTCGTTGATCCAATATATAGGGTAAACTCCATCAAATCCTAATTTGGCTAAGATGTGCATGAAATTCAATTTCATATCTATATGCACATAGAATTGTGGAGTTTGTCCTATATGTTGTAGTGTGTCTAACTACTTCAGACCCAATTAGTTTGGGGACCATTTTGTACTTACCTTTGTGTTAGGTACAATGAATATGCATTGGATGCTTGTCTCACTCTTGGAAAGAAGTGGTGACTCAATGGTAACTTGAGGCAAGCTAGGATGGTCAATGAACACATATCTACTACATCCACACCAATGCTATCTCGGTAACAAGTATCTTCTCATGCATATTTTTCTAGCATCCAACCATGTAGTTGCATCTTGGCATGAATCTCTTGATTTGCAAATATTGTGCTTCTTGCTAAAGTCTTAACGAAACCTCTTTATTGCGAATGTGAGTAATTTGAGATGAGTACATAAGTTGGGAAGTATATAAAATCATGCTCATGATTCACCCATCCCATCTATGTCCATCTAGCAATTTTATTGCATATCAATTCCTCAAGGCTCTCACGTGTGTAATATAGATGAAAGTGCAAATTTAGTTATTTCTTTTGGTATCCTCGTTTGTGATACTTGTTGCCTTTCTAAATGCATCTCAACTAACTTCTATCCCTTGTTGATATTTGTGATGTATTTTAGATGTTTGTGGTTGAAGTTCATGAATGTACAATAAGACAAAATTGAGCCTTTGGCCATGCTATTAAGCAAAAAATTTATTGGTATATTGCATGACTTCATTTTGGGATATCATACTATATTTCTTGAGTATCCATTTTGTGTGTGCATGTTTCTTTGTGGATAAATATCTTTGTGATATTGCTCACTTAGAGAAACTTATACACATAAGAGATGATACATCTCCATTTGATATCTTATTTATTTGTTGCATGTTGATTGGTCATGCTAAGCAATATAATTCATTGAAGACTATGATGATGCTTTTTGCTCATCCTTGTAATAGTCTTATAATATGCTTTATCATGCCTTTCACATATCCTCTTGGTTGAGCCTTTTATTACCGTGCCTCCTACTTGTTGCTCAACCATTTGTTTGTTGCAAGTGTTAAGCTTAATTTTCTATCTATGATCTATGGCAAATGTTTGTGTTTTAAATGGTAATGAGGGAGTAAGGATTCCATGTTATGCATATTGTATTCAAATGCAACATTTTAATTTATGCATGTACCTTGGGGAGCTTCCTCATTCTATTTAAGGCACTATTTTGTGGTGATCATTAGAGTTTGATTCACTTGGTATCTTTTGTTTTGAATGATATTATGGGAGTGATGATTCCATGTTTGTGCACTTTATACTCCAATGCAAATTGTCTAGTTTTGTGCACAAACCTTGGGGAGCTTCCTCATATTACTTAGAGCAATCTTCTTGATCGTATCATAATATCTATCTTTCTTTTGGTATCCTCTTTGTGGTTCATTTGGTTGCTTGCTTCATTTGTTGAAGCTTCTTAACCTTGTTATCTTTTTGCAATCTTTGATCCTATCTATGGTGCGATTCCTTCCGAATATTCGTTATTGGATACGTGCATTTGAGTCCACTCAAATTATGAGAAATGCACACGCTATGGAGGAACTCTCACTATATTGGCCTTCTAAATTTTTCACCCATTTCGGCAATTGGTGCCAATGGGGGAGAAGTTTGGAGGGTTTAAGGGAATTTGGTTATGTCTTTGCTTTGTGCTTAAGCATGTGCCTTTATTGCATTGCATCTTGTTGCTTTGCACAGTTGAATATTTAGAGGAAACTCCACTAGGCTTTGAATGCCAATATATGCAATGAAAGTCAAGATCATTCACACATGCATATATTATGGGGGAGTTTGCTCTATATATTCAACTTGTTTATTACTTAAATTCCTTATATAAACCCTCTCAAAGAGATTGTCATCAATTACCAAAATGGGGGAGATTGAAAGTGCATGGAGCCCCCATGTGTGGTTTTGGTAATTAATGACAATCCCTATGGACTAATGTTTGCATTGAGTTATATTTGTAGGAGTTGTCCATAGGCAATGCTTGAACCATATGTTGGCTTCAAGGTTGCAATAAGAAGAAATTGATGAAGGATATCAAGTGTCAAGTATGTCTTGAAGATGAAGTGAGCCCTCAAGTTATCTCAAGACATCAACATGATGAAGAATGAAGAAATGAAGTGCAAGTTCAAGATGAGCCAACCCGAAGAGATCATATGCTTGAAGCTTGCCATCCATATGGTGTTCATGGATTTGTGAAGATGTGCCGAAGAAGAAGCTCTCCCATGGTGGATTATGGGGGAGCAATCCACAAGACTTCATCAAGCAAGCACAATCAAGAAAGGCGTTCCATCTTGTTGAGGTCAAGATCGTCATCATCGAGCTCAAGTGGAATGCGCAAGTATAAGGTTTGCTCTTGATAGGGTTTCTTTCTCACCGGTCTCATAGTGTAGTTGGAGACCGGTTTATAGTTTAGTTGCCGTACTATCAAGAGGGCTCTCGAGTGAGTAACTCGATCGTATCGTTCGGAGAGAGCTCAAACCTTTGCATCCTTGCATCACCTTTCTTGGTTGTTATTTGGATCTTATCCATGTGATGTTTTAGAGCTTGTGCGTATTCTCATGACAAGCTCTAGTTCATCAAGAATGTTTTTTGCTTGGGCAACTTGTTGCATTTTCGAGGTTGGACGTTTTACCGGTATGTCTTTCTTAGATAGGTCAAACCTTTCATCATTTGTTTCTATACTACTTTGCTAGACTATGATGTTTCTATGCATATTGTTGTAGAGCTCGTTGTTGTGATTTCAACGAGCCCAAGATCATCGAAATCGGAGTCCGGATGCAAAAGTTCTTAAGGTTTTCGTATGGGTGTTTAAGCAAAAACGTTTGGTGAGGAGGGCCCTGGCCGGAGCCTCCACCCTGCCCTGGCCGGAGCCTCCACCCAGCCCACGGCTGGAGCCTCCAGGCAAGGTACCGCTCGCGGTACCCAGCCCACGGCTGGAGCCTCCAGGTGAGGTACCGCCCATGGTACCGGATAATCGCCAAGCCTCGCAGACATGTTCCAGGGCTATGGGGAGGTTCGGCGGTACCCCGGCCGGTACCATGGCCGGAGGCTCCGGCCTCCCCCTCCCAGCCCGCAGCACACCCTCCGCCACCTCCTGCCATCTCTGGCCGGTAGTACCGGCCCTTGGTGGCCGGTACTACCGGTCCCTTCTCTCGCGCGCGCAGCAGCCTCCAACGGGCAGATTTTTGGGGTCTCCTTTTAATCCCCCCTTCTCTCTCACCTTGCTACGTTTTTTTCCTCCTCTCTCTCAAGCCTCTCTCCTCCATTGTTGTTGACATTTTGAAGCTTGAGATCTCTCTCCCCTTGCCATGATTCTTGCATCTATTTGAGAGAAAGATTGAGGGGATCTAGATCCACACTTTGACCAAACCAAATCATCTCTTTGTGAGTGAATCTTTGGGATCTAGATCTTGGAGAATTTTGTGTTCTCCTCTTTGTTCTTCCTCTCTTATTCCCCCAATAGCTTTTGTAGCTTTGTTGGAATTTGAGAGAGAAGGACTTGAGCATCTTTGTGGTGTTCTTGCCATTGCATTTGGTGCATCGGTTTGAGTTCTCCACGGTGATTCGTGGTGGTGAAAGCAAGAAGATTGTTACTCTTGGGTTCTTGGAACCCTAGACGGATTCTAGGCCTTTGTGGCGATTTGTTGGGAGCCTCCAATTAAGTTGTGGATGTGTGCCCCAATCTTTATGTAAGGCCCGGTTTCCGCCTCGAAGGAAATCCCTTAGTGGAACCGTGACCAAGGCCTTTGTGGCGAGGGTCACCGGAGATTTAGGTGAGGCGCCTTCGTGGCGTTCGGTGTGTGGTGTGAGTACCGCATCTTGGGGTGAGGCCTTTGTGGCGTTGGTGTGCATCGAGCAACCACACCTCAAGGTGAGCCTCTTGTGGCGTTCGGGAGCACTAAGCAACCGCACCTCTCCACCGGAGATTAGCGCTCGCAAGAGTGTGAACTCCGGGATAAATCATCGTCTCCCGCGTGCCTCGGTTATCTCTATACCCGAGCTCTTTACTTATGCACTTTACCTTGTGATAGCCATCGTGCTTGAAGTTATATATATCTTGCTATCACATACTTGCTTGTATTGCTTAGCATAAGTTGTTTGTGCACATAGGTGAACTCTTGCTTAGAATAAGTTGTTGATGCACATAGGTGAACCATAGTATATAGGCTTTGGGCTTGACAAAGTAAACGCTAGTTTTATTCCGCATTTGTTAAGCCCATCTCGTAAAAGTTTTAAATCGCCTATTCACCCCCCCCCCCCCTCTCTAGGCGACATCCGTGTCCTTTCACATTTGTATATACCTTGTCAGGCAAACGGGCAGTTCTTCCATGAGCAGTGCATGCAATCAATGCTTCCAAGCATTTCAGGGAATCCTCTGGCAGCATTGTGTGCCATGATCCTTGCAGTCTCTTCTTCAGTTGGCCCTCTCAAGTAGTATTTGCCAAACTTTTTCACCACAGCTTGACAAAACTTGTACATGCACTCAATGGCAGTAGACTCACTCATGTAAAGGTGGTCGTCTTATGTATCAGCAGGTCTTGTGTATCAGCAGGTGCTCTGTATGCAAGCATTTTCATGACGGCGGTGCACTTCTAAATCGACGAGAACCCGGCAACGCCTACAGCATTGTGCTTCAGCTTGAAGTAGTTGTCGAACTCTCGAACGCCGTGGAGGATATTCATGAAAAAAATCCTTGCTCATCCTATACCGGTGGCGAAAATTGTCGCCATGTGTTGCCTCATCTGCGAAGTAATCGTTGTGCAGCATGGTATGCCCCTCCATCCTCTGCCGGGCCTTCGACTTCTTTCTCCCCGGCTTTGATCCTCTGCGACGCGGCCTCTTCCGCTTCTCCGCCTCGGCGTCAATCATGTCCTGGAGGGACGCGATGATCAGCAAATCCTCCCGGATGTCGTCGTCGAAGGCTTGCTCTTCATCCAGCAGTCGGACAAGCATCTCGTCGTCGCTATCCATGTCTGAAGCAAAATTAATGGTTAAAATTGTGCCGCAGCAGACAAGGCAACAGACAGCGGCCTATCGCGCCTACCTGACAAGTCCTCGAACACCTTATGTGCACGGAGGTGGGACGAATTTGATGCCGCATTTTGGGACACGTGGGCGAAGCAGCGGAGGCGAAAAGGCCGGCGAGAGCCAGCCGCGACTACGGTGCCGACTCAGAAGAGATCAGCCGTCGAAACAACCAGCAAATCCAACAGCGGCGGAGGGGTGGGAGGCGCGACGAGAAATAAACCAACAGTTATGAAAATAGTCGCAGACAAGTGGGAGCCTGCCTCGTTTTTCGTTGTGTCCGGCGTACCCTGTGTAGCGGGGACGGGCTCGGGGCACCGGACACCGTATTGAGCCGCGCCAGACAAAAGGAGGCTTTGGGGCACGCGGCTAGGAACGATTTTTTGTCCAGCGCGTTCCAAATCTCTTTGGGGGACGCCGGTGCTCTAAACAAGTTTGTGTTCGTGGCAACAAATTAATCATAGACCCCAACGATTTTTTGTCCAGGTGACTAACTCCATGCATCAATTTTTTTGTTTGGTTCTCTGCTGACAAGAACATCTCCAACGTAGCACCGGTAGCCTCCACGGCGAATACATCTCTATCAACTATCAATCTCTATATACACAATCCAAGAATTGAGCTGGCCTATGACTATGCACTCCAGTGATTCCTGGCTCAAGCAGGAAGCGAGTAATGAAGGACATCTGAAGTCTATGGATGGCGATCATCTCAGACAAGGACTCCTCTCTGAACACCTATCCTTCCATTATTCAACTCTGCTTCTTTTAGAAAGCTCCGCTACAGTATAAGTAGGATTTTCATCGATATCTCCAACCACACGAATCAGGCTCACAGGTGCAACAGGTAACCCAGCAACACCCCAAGAATCGCTATGTAGGTCACGAACAGCGGCGGGAAGCCCGCTTGTTTCCGTGGACCGCCCTTCCTTCTGAAGATCTACATAATTAAGGCGTGCAAACCGTTAGAGAAAAGTACGGAGCTGCTAGGCTCATGAACAGCGAAAACATATTCAGTTTGTAACAACTGGCTGATGACACTGCATCCAGTAATCTTTGCAATGAAGTATTTCGGTAGGGGGTGGGGGTGGGGGCTGGGGCTCCCCTCCAGATTTGGTCGAGAAAAACAAAACACTGAAACGGCGAAACTATTATGAACTGCACAAACAGAAGTTTCATCTAGCGCGCGGTTGCAGCAAAAAAAAAGCTAAGACGTGAACTGGCATGGTTATAGAAGTGAGCAGGCCATGGTATTTTCCTGTAAACATGTGTGATGTGTCTGCAGGAAATGAACAGACATAGTACATTGAAGACTTGCATTCTGAACAGAAGTCCAGGAAGGGGTTGTCATGGTACAAATGAAAAGTCCACTATGAGGCAAGGCCTATATTATCAGATAAATATGAAGAGAGTATATCTGTATAAATGGAGTCATGATGGCAGCCATGCGGCACAAAAGAAACTGAACATTACTTAAGTACAAGGACAGATCCTGATAAAATACCATGCAAGTTCTCTGCAGTTCAGATGCTACTAGCAATAATCATTCAATACCAAACAATGATGCCAATTGTTAATAGTAGATTTTTTTATTTCACTTTCAAATTTTGCATGATCTCAATTTATTGGATGTCAGAAATAGATGTACTAGTGAAGGTTACAGTTAAGAATAACTGGAAAGTTTAACGATGGCAGCCCTTTGCCACAGGATATGAACATTTCAATTTATCCTTGAAGCTTTGTGTTATAATAAATGTATGACAAGGGAGAACAGGTTGTCTGAGAAAACTGTACATTAATAATGAAGTTAATATCTTACCATTTCATGCCGCAACTTATCACGTTCCTGGATGGTAGTTCTGGCCTCATCTCTCAGTTTCATGATCAAATTTTCAGCCTGTAAGAAAAGGTGAATGCAACAAACAAAATGATTCTGAAGCCATCCAGAGAATTGTTTCACATGATTCATTACAGAATTTCTACCTCTTCTAGTTTGCCTTCAAGATTAATAAGCTCTGACTTCATATTCTGAACATCCTCAACCTGGTACGAGTAACAAATAAGTTAACCAGCAGACTGCAAAGTGAACACACAGATAAAGATAAAATACAGTTTTGTAGGGAAGCAGTAGCCTGTACGTAAGAATAGCTTTTATAATAAGATAAAAAAAGGGCAGAAGGACATGCAACGTAATTCAGAATTAGAAACCTACACGACATGAATGAAGATTCTCTGTGTTGACAAATATATCGCTTCTCATTTCTGTTGAAGAATATTGAGTTTCTTTCAAATGGATAGCAGATTCTGCAGAAGTAGCTGCGGCTTCGTTTAAGGGGACTCGGAAATCTCTCAGGTCACGAGTGTTTTTTAAGGTCCTATTCATTTCTGTTGAAGAAAACTGAGTTTCTACAGAAACAGTAGGACTTCCTTTCAAACGAATAGCAGATTCTGCTGAAGTAGTTGGACCTTCTTTTAACAGGACTGGGAAATCTCTCAGAACAGTAGGAGTTTCTTTTAAGCTCATATTTGTTTCTATTGAAGAAAATTGAGTTTCAACAGAAACGGTAGGACTTCCTTTCAAATGGATAGCAGATTTTACTGAAGTTGCTGGAGCTTCTTTTAATGGGACTGGGAAATCTCCCTGAACAGTAGGAATTTCATTTACAGGGAAAGGAATTTCACTCAAAATAGCTGGAGATTCTGTTAGGGAGGGAAAGCTTGCTTTCAGGGAATAAGGGACTTGGTTCACCACATTAGGTACTTCATTCACAATATTCAATGTCTCTTTCGCCACAGGAACCTCAATGGCGGTCTTAACATTGGGCAGTCCACTGATGAGCTGCTCTGCTTCAGGCTGAGTTGCACTGACAAGGACAACTCTCAGCTTATTCTCTTCAACATATCTTCTGGTTTCTTTGGAGAACTACAAGAGGATATCAGGCAGATTAAAACTCGGGATGAAAGATGCAAACAACGTCACAAAAGGAACATGAATTACTGTGTAGTGCGAACTTACAAAAGCGGGAATAATGCCTTCATCAGTTATACCAGCAGGAATAGCCGTAGTTTGCACAAGAAACTTGTCTTTAATTTGCAGATCTGGTGGGGCAGTCTTTTGTGCTTGCATAGTAACTGCAATACAGTTAGCACCAAAGTTAACATAACATATAATTATAAGGAAGCCGAAAGACCTAAAACAAACCAATGAAATCTGAAAGCAAGCTTATCTCCACCCACTGGACCAATACAAGAAGAATACAGGAGGACTCAGCTTATCATGAATATATCACATGAGTGGACAAGGGAATCAGTGAAGAGAAGAAATAAATGTAATTTTTAGTGTCTACGTTATCAACTGCTTTCACCAGAAAGGGCGCGGAATATTGATTTTAGCGAGGTCCACTCATGTCAATTACAAAAATGAGGACAAACTAACAGAAGAACATTTCATTACAGTTAGGCAAATTGCCATTATCAGTATTCAGTATATCACCATCAGCCAGTGGAAGACTACACTACCTGTAAAAACACAAGTTGCCCTTGGAAGAATAACTCCAATGTTCGGTCGAACACAGTATCTTTTTGGAGAAGTAGTTTTAACCTGGTCAAAATGTCAATCAGTAATAGAAATGAAGTACTAATTTATCCTCATTGTGCCAAGCAACAAAAAAAATCATTGATGATTGTATATAACTATATATATGCAATAACTAAGTGCAAAAGCTATCATAAGAATAACTCCAGTGTTCATTTGAAGAGAGTATCTTTATGTAGAAGTTGTTTTAACCTGGTAAAAATGCTCGATAAGTAGTAGATATGAAGTATTATATCTTCATTGTATCAATTAATACCCACATGCATTGATGAATGTATATCTACGCAACGACCAAGTGTAAAAGCTAGGCGATATATGTCCAGTATGTTTATGCACCGAATGTTACCATTACATTATGAGAAAACACTCAAGTATACCACGCATAAACTTGAATGTTTCAAATTGCATACCAACCTTGAATGCAACATATTCATCTGTCTTGTTCACAAGATGGATAGAACATGAACTTTGCTTCTTCACCTCAACTGTCAACAAGAAAATAAGTTATACAATCAAAAAATTATGAAAAAAATACATTTAGATTGCTAATAAGTATTATCAAATGTGATCTAAGATCATATGAAAAAACTACTTCCAATTTTCTAACATCCGGAGCAAAACACTAACACAGTAACATTGTACCATACATGCAACAGATCAATGGTAAAAGAAGTTCAAATTTAGGTTAAAACGGTCACCACTGCGCACACGACATATAATTTTGGATAGCAGAACACACAGTCCCAACTCACAATTCTTATAAAAAGGTACAAATAAAATACATCGCATTCCCATTCAGCCAAAGAGCCATCATATGCTGTCATAAGTGCAGAAAAGACAACTATCATCTTCCACAATCTAACAGCATCATCAATATACCCTGTTTGGTATAAGTACGGAAATAAGCTCGCCTGGTCCCTTGCCGCCACTGATCCCCGGTGAAAGCTAAATCCGATGTAACTGAACACAGCTGACCAAGTATAGACCAGTGAACTAACAAGCCAGGAATGTAGAAATCTCGATTCCCCAAATGCACAACATATGGCACAACTTGAGAACCACTGATGCTACAGAAACTACCAGTTCACAAATCACAACTGTGAACCGACCAGGCAACCACCACCGGTGAAGTAACAACTTCATGAGAAGAATTAAACCTCGAAATCCATACTTTAAGTATCAAATTACAAAAACGTTAATACCCACAGGCCACAGTTAGTCCCTGAAATGTGTCCCAATAAAACTAACATAATCTCTAGTGATAACTGTTTCAACTGGAATAAAAAATGTAATACTGTTGAAAATGTTTTTCAGGAAAATTAACTAATTCCCAGAAGCTAAGCAATTGTTAACATTACAATACAACACAGGGAAAGAAAATAAAAAAAAAAAAACTAACAGACACACTGCTGCATTACATGGTCACACCACATTCTGATTTCAAGGCTGATTAAACCATCGCAGCAACCCAGTCGCTCCTTCAAATCCCAACCCAACAGAAGCGAGATAGAACAGCAAACGAATCAGAAATTCTTTTTTCAGAATTATACATGACCAGCTAACTGACTACGGACTAGCTGACACCCCAAATAGCGCCTCCAAGTTCACGGATAGGGAAAAAATCATGGGAGTTCGCCTGTCCAGCTTGGCCGCTACTGCTGGCGCCAGCCGTCGTGGCACTGATCGACGAAATTGGCTCCGTAACCGCCATCTCCGACTCTCAGAACCTAAGATCTCCGTTGACATGTCCATCGCCTTCCCTGACCTGTCCCAGGCACGCACAGGGGATAACCTAAGCATCCCGGCAAGGGCGCTCGGTCACAAGGAGTAAAGGACGACTACTCTGGCACGCGCGTACTGCTCACCAACACAGACACCAGCAATGTCTTCGCCAAAAGCAGGCACTCCGGTTTAGGCAACATGAAGAAATCATCGCCCAGGCCGTCCCATGCTCACAGGAGCAAAATGTGATTTGCTACTAGCCGTACCCCGCTACTCTATTTGCATGTATAATGCTAGCACTCATCTACTAGAATTGTCAGAAATAAAAGCAAACAAGTATTATGAGATTGATGTGAGTTACTGTGTTGGTACGATGTTTAACTGAACATCTCTGTTCAGCTGTTGTTGTCCAACAGAAGAAATTGTGTTGTGCAATCTCTGCTGGGGTCCTAACTGCCAGACGCGGGCTGTCGAAGGGTTCCAGCGGTGGGGCGGAGCGAGCTGTTTTATCACCTGCATTGCAGCTTCATGACCATCTTGAGCTGCTTTCACGTCATCCTTGAGCATCAAAACACTAACATAAACAGATTTCATCAATGAACTAACTCCTAAACATTTTTATGCTTTTGGTACCACCATTGGAAACCTTGGAGCTGGGTTTGCTGGGATCTGTATTTTGTTTACCCTGCAAGCATTTGATGTAACAGGTCATCTTACAAAGTGGTATGCTGCACTAGGTGCTAGAGCATCTGAGGCATCCACGCTGTTGAACGATAACCTTAACATCACTGTCATTGTGGATACCGACTGCACTTGTACCTAACCAATCTAGCTGGTTGGTATGTAAATCACCATGTACAGCATATGTACCCATGCAAGTCAGTAATGGAAATAGTTGTCTGCGGCTCCTTTCCCTCTCGCATGCTTTCACACTCTCGGACTGGAGCAATTGTACCTAAACAATCTTGTTGTTCAAACGCATCAATGTAGAGCAATATCTCAGCTACTTTTGATAGATAAATTTGTCCCCAGAAATTGTTAAGGTAAAGGTTTCACCAGAAATCCTCACAAGAACACTTTCCATCCTTGAAATGGTGAAACCGGTACAAATCTCGCACAACAATCTCTCTATCTGTGGCTCGGTTTACATACTTGATTGCTTCATGGCAGTCCACACAAACACGAAGATTCTTGAAGATCCTAAGTGGAGTTCCACTCGGAGTGCTGATGATCCCAAACGCGATGGCAAGCTTCTCACTATGGAACTTCAGAGCTGTTTCCCTCTGTTCCTCCTCTACATCATGAGCAACAAGATCAGTTCTACTTGTGTACCCCAGTTCCTTGAGTCTGCCCATCAACTTCTCCAAGTAATCGTAGATTTCAGTTGATCTTGGGTGCGCTATGTCTCCTGCAACGAATGTATGCACAATGTTCTTCAGATGGATCCAAGATCGTCCGGGTTGCTTCCAGACCCTCTTTTCCCGCATGGAACTTCTGAGCTTCAAAGTGTCAAGCCATTTGCTGTGAGTGGCATACATGTTTGACATCATAACATATGATCCTGCATCACATTGTTCCAGATGAATCAAATTTCCAGAAGCAAGCTTTGCGTGCTCCATGTCCTTGTGAACCCGACAAGCAGACAGTAATGTCTTCCAAACAATAGCTTGGTGCCTAATCTTGTTTTCCATGATGAAGTTATTTGCTTTGTCGAGCAGTCCAGCTCGACCATAAAGATCAACCATGCAATTGTAATGCTCAATGCTTGGAACAATTCCATACTCTTCTTGCATAAGCTTAAAGAAGCGGTCTCCTTCAGTCACCAACCTGCCATGGCTACAGGCAGATAGAACACCTACGAGAGTAACCTCATTGGGTGTGATCTTCTCTGCAGTCATGGTGTTGAAGAGTTGTATGGCCATCCTGCTTTTCCCGTGAGACGCATAGGAGCACAGCATCGAAGTCCAGAGAGAAACGTTCTTGGTGCGAGCTCTGCTGAACATCCTGCAAGCATCATCAAGGTTGCCGCACTTGGCATACATGTCGACGATGGCAGATGCCAACGGCGCATCAATGATGTGCCCTAGCTTCTGGACGCATCCGTGAACTTGCCTGCCTTGTTCAACCATCCCTGCATTTGCGCACGCCGCAACCGCACTGGTGAGGGTGAAGCGATCGGCTGCAACCCCTCGACGCAGCATCAAGCGGAAGAACTCGAGAGCTTCCTCCTCCCTGCCATTCTGGATGTACCCAGCGACCATCGTGCTCCACGCAAAGTTCACGTCACCGGTAACATGCGAGCATCTACCAAAGATTGACAGAGCAGAGTCCATGGCGCCGCACTTGCAGTACATGTCCATGAGAGAGCTCCGAACGAACGCGTCGGCTTCCGTCGCAGCCGTCAGCACACGGGCATGGAGCTGCCGCCCAAGGCGCGGCAAGGAGAGCATGCCAGCCAGGGCAAGCGCCGTGGAGTACGTGTAGTGGTTAAACGCCACCCGGGCCCGCGCCATACGGTACAGCCGGCCCAGCGCCTCGGCGGGGCAGCTGCTCCGCATCAAGCCGCTGATGATCGTGTTCCAGCTCGACGCGTCCCGCACCGGCGACGCATCGAAGAGCCGCATCGACCCGAGGACGTCGCCGCTCTGCAGGCACGCGCCGATCACGATGTTCCAGGACACGGCGTCTGTATGGGGCATTGTTGTGAACGCCCGCCTGGTCCGCCCGTAGTCGCCGCACTTGGCGTACATGTCGAGGAGCGCGTTGCTCAGCACCCCGTCCATGCGCACGTCGTTCCGCAGCATCCAGCCGTGGATTTGCCTGCCTGGTTCTGTGGAACCGAGCCCCGCGCAGCATTTGAGGACCGCGGCGAGGACGAACTTGTTTGGTGGGAGGCCGCCGTTTTGGGCGAGCATGTCGGTGAACGTGGCCAGGCCGTCCCGGTGCCGCCCCCCGCGCGCGCAGGCCGCGATGGCCGATGTCCATGCGGATGCGGTCCGATTGGGGGTTTTGTCGAGCGCCCTGCGTGCATCGTGGAAGTGGTGGCCTCTGGGGAGGCGGCTGCTCGGGGGGGAGACGCACTGGCGGGGAATCAGGACCAACCATCCTTCGCGAAGGGACCGGGATCGCTGGAGGAGCGGCGCGGAGGAGGGAGACGAGCAGGAGAGAGTCGGCGGGGATAGCAGCGCAGCTAGAGGTTTCCGCGCCGCGTACCTCATGAATCGGATTGGCCGCTAGTGCAATCCTGGAGGCGATGCGCCGTCGGACGGAAGGCCGCGCATGGAGCCTGGAGCAGCGAGGCTACGCCGGCGCGGGTGGAGCCGTGGAGGCAGTGGCGAGCGGCGGGGATGGCTGTTGCAGCCTTGGAGGAGCCTTGAAGGGCGGGTGGTTTTTTTGTTTTTTTGTGTGCGGGGAGCCTTAAACGAACCCAAAATCTATTAAGTGCGAGGGCTCCATCTTGTCTTACACAGTGCCCACATCCCTACACCGTCCGATGTGATTAGACTAGTCAAACATATCCTTCCACCGGCAACCACTCGTTCCTTATCCACCTCCTCCTCTCGATCTCATCGACAACCTCTTGCAGTAGCAGCTCTGCTGCGTATCCGTTGCCTCTAATTCCCCCGCCTCACAGCCTACCGACCACCTCTGATCCCCTTGCCGCCGGCAGGACCTCGACCTCCACCGCACGTTGCATGCCCTCGGCTCCATCGGGCGTTGCCAGGACGACGCCCACCTCCACAGCACGCTGCAGGCCCCCGTCCATGGCGCGCCGCCGAGAAGGGCCTCGCCTCCACCGCGGGCCGTTGGGCCCCCGTCCATGGCACCGCCGGGAAGGGCCCCGCTCCCACCGCGAGCCGATGGGCCCTCTCTTCCATGGTCAAGCGCGCAGCCGATCCCTGCCACCACTCCTCTTCCTGTCAACTCCCGCACCTCTCTGGTTCCCCTAGTTCTACATCCTGAAATATCGAAGGATGTCGTTGCCTAATCGACGGTACCCCCGAGGAGGGATCCTCACGAGGGGGAGAAGAAGTAGGGGCCATAGGGCGGAGTGCTCTCGGGACGGTGGTACGCGAGTTACCCAGCTTCGGAACACCTGCACGATGACAGGGCCTACTGCTGCTTGTCTGGAATTATCTGGGCGCTTTCGCGTTGTTACAATGAGTTGTGGTTGTGTCTCTAGGGCTCCCGGGATCCGGCTTATATAGACGCTCGGATCTAGGGTTTACACGGAGAGTCCTAGCCGGAATACAAGTTGCCTAACTACGGTACAAAGCCTTGCCATGTACGTCAAGGATCCGCCTTCCTTCTAGGTCACGCTGGATCCGGATACTTCATGGGCCTTCACGGATCCGGCCTCCTTCGTAGGTCGGTTAGGATCCGGCTCCTCGTTCCTGGGCTGGACTTCATCCTCCACGATCTACAGCAACTGGGCCGCCCGATGGGCCACATGCCTCACCACCAACTATGGGCCACCCGGGCTTGCCGGATCTAGGCCACGCCGTTGATATACCCATAAAGTATACCCACAACAGTAGCCCCCGAAGTTCTCCGAGATTCATCATTCCTCCGACTTCATTCAGCTCGGAAACGAAGAGAATCTTGAAGAGCTTCAAAACTTCTTACTTGATTCCGGGTTCACTTCGCCGGAAATCCTCCATCTTCAGATCATGCCAACAACGGAAAGTCCACACTTCCCGCGCACAACTTCCTCATTTCCCGCGCTAAATTTTCGCAGATGCAAATCTTTAGCCGGAATTTCCGGGAGTGCGTGGTTAAGTTACCTTCACGTCATTTTACCGCGCTTGACCTAAAACACGTGTCATCCATCCAACGGTGCGACCGTTCCGTTTCCACCATCGGATCTGGATCCCGAATCTCCGCGTGCGGTCTATAAATACCCCGCGGTTCGGTAAAATCTCATTCTTTCACCCCTTTTCACCACCTCGTCTTCCTCCTCTCGCCGCGCCGCCCGCCAGATCTCGACTCCGGCGAGCTCTTGCCACGGTGAACTCCGCGCGCCGCCAAACCAAGGCTCCCCTCGCGCCAAGATTCCCGCGGTTGAACGAGAATTTCGCTCCGCCGCCGATTCGTGGTCACGCAGGACGATTTCCCTCAAGTTCGGCGACCTCATCTTCGCCGGAACTCCGTCGAGCCACCGCGCCATTAGCGGTAAGTGCGCCGGTCTTGTAGAAGATAACCTAGTGTAGAAGATAGACTTAGTGATCCGGGTACTCAAATACTCTGTATGGGCGCAGCCGGAAGCATGCCACTCGAAACATCGCATTGTACTGGTAGCTCTCCGAGTAGCCCTGATCCCAATCAAATGGAACCCATATGCCCGAATCCCATATCATTCCTGCCACCATATGTTTCCGACATTAGACTAGCTCAACCTTTTTCCGCATCTTCCAGCACCGCTCCAGGCCGGATCCCTTCCCTTCAAGAGCTCCAAGAAGAACTCGAGGGACAAGCTCGGATGGCAGCAAAAGTGCAGGAGGCGGAAAACAAGAGGGCGTCCAAAGCCCGGATCCGCGAAGGAGAGCGGGGTCAGTGGTGGCCTTGCGCAACTACCGATGTGGAGCTTAGAGAGCTCCAGAACGAGGGCATGATCTCCACACATTGGAGTTTCACGCGCGACTCCGACGCCCCCAAGCCTTGAGCGGAGAAATTGTCATGACCAAAGCTTGGGTGGAACGCGGACTTTCACTTCCCTGTTCGGAATTCTTCCTCTCCGTCCTCAACACATATGGGCTCCAGCCCCACAACATCTGCCCAAACTCTTACCTTCTCCTGTCCAACTTCGTGACTCTGCGAAGGACACCTTGGGATCCGGCCGGACGTCAAGTTATGGCGATTCTTTTCCGGTGAAGAAAGAAACCAAGGACAAAGCAATGGTGAATTGCGGAAGCATGACATTTATGCTCCGCCCTAGTCGCATGTATCCTCCCCATGACTCGCACGAATCCGTCCGCATCTTGGAACGCCGGATGGTTCTATGAGAAAAACGCCTCAGTTCCGGATGTTCACAAAGGCCTGCCCCAGTTTATCAACGAACCTCCGGAAGAGCTTGCAAGCTGGAGCTTCGTCCCTTCGCTCGCCCAGACCCCGATCTTGGAAAAGGCTGCGCGGAGAATCTCCTGGTTAGTCCACGACGGGCTGACCAGAGCCCAGCTCACACTTATCTGGTTCTCCCGGAGAATCCAGCCTCTACGCTACAACGCGCGCTTGATGTGCGCTTATACCGGGGCGGATGATCTTCTCCGGGTTACCCGCCACGATCTTCCGGCCGACTCTCTGAAGAGGAGGTTCAAGACGCTGGTGAAGATTCCGAGGGGCCAACAGGTCCCGGAACTGATCAAGGATATATACACGAACGACCAATGTCCTCCGGTAAGCTTTGTTCTTTTCGTTGATTCAAATTTCGCAAGGTTTTTTGATGTTATCTTTAATTCTTGTTTTATTTCTTCCAGCTCAACACTTTGGCGGAGGAAAGCTTCCGCACCATTCTTCGTGTTCCCGTTAGCGGCGACGCGGCGGAGGAGGCTCCGGACGACGACGAGGAGGAAGAGGAGCAAGCACCCCGCAAGGCGGCCCCTCGACCTACAAAGCGTCCCCGCGCCAAGGTTTCCGGCACTGAAGCCGGGACTAGCGGCGAGGCCTCCGCCAAGAAGCCCAAGACGTCAAAACCACCTCCGCTGGACTCAAGGAAAGCGGAGCGTGCGCGCCTAAGGATGCTCTCAACAGCTGGCCAGCGCACGCGGCCCATCATCCCCGGCGCCCCGTAAGTTTCCGAACATGATGCAACTTTAACTTGGCGAAATTATCTCTTGTCTAATCCCTTTCACTTGTTTGCAGGAATCCAAGCGCCACTGCCACGCGGACCACCAGCCAAGAACCCATCACCAAATATATGAAAAAGTCTCCGGCTGTTGGTCCTTCTACCCCAGTTCCGCCAAGTGCTTCCCACCCTACTCCTCAACCATCTCCTCCTCAGGCTGATCCATCTCCCCCTCCTGCTACAAACTCTCCACCGGAAATAATTCCGGTTAGCAGCGAGAAGGTGGGTGGAGACGATCCTAAGGCCAAAGGCCCTGCCCAAGAAGACACGGAAATACAAGGCCAAGGAGAGGTTGAAGTCACTTCTTCCGAGAAGGCTGGAGACGGCGCTGGCGACATCGTCGTTTTTCCGAAGAACTTTGGAGATCCGGCTGACACCACTTCCACCCCCAAGGCATATGCTACCAAGTTTTTCAACAAGTTAACTGAGGCGGAGAAGTGGGAGCTTGAACAAGACCTGCTCAACGCCATGCTGAACAATGCCTGGGGGAAACCTGATGCTGCGACATCGGAGATCCAGGATTTTAAGAAGGATGTCGGCCAGTTCTTCGACAAGCTCATCTGCAAGCAAAAGGTACTCCCCAGTAGCCCCCAAGCATGTAGGCGGAAACTCAAATAGTTAGCGCTTAGATGCTTAGAGAAAGATTACTTCCAGGAAAGTTTTTTTTTTAAAGTGGACCAGTAGCCCCCAAGCATTATGGCGGAAAGGTTCCGGCAATGATGCTCTGAAAGAAACCACTGTTACAGGCGGAATTTTTACTCCTGCCCTGTTTAAATTTTACAGGAACAGCAGGCGCTGCACTACGAGCTGCACAAGAACATTGCCCTGCAGCGCCGCGTTACTCTGAGCCAGGCGGAAAATATCCGGACTCTGAAGGATGAGAATGCGGAGCTGACCAAACAGCTGGCGGACGCCCAAGGTTGGTTTCCGCCTTCTTCGTCATTAGCCATATTCCGACTTAGTACGTTGTTGTTAACTTATGTTATTTATAGGCGCATCCTCTTCCCTTGCTACAGCCTCATCTGAACTTGAGAACCTGCGCTCCTCGTACCAAGATTTGGAAATGAAACTAAAGGAGGCGGAACTAAAGAGGGAGCAGGCCAAGAAACAGCTGGCGGAGAAAAACTCCGAACACATCAGGGAAAAGGGCGAGATGTTGCTGAAGAAAAATGCTGACAGCGAGACCATCAAGAGGCAGCAAAAAGAGCTCAATGGACTCCGGAAATATATGGAGACCGCGGAGCATCACTGGGACTTGCTCAACGAGAACATTTTGGGTAGGATACTGAAACCTTGCCCAGATGTTTGCTCCGACTTTTTACTTTGTGCTCAAATTGCATGCTTATATCCTGATTATCTTTATGCAGAGCCACTTGGTTATCCGGAGCAGCGCCGGAATTTGTTCCCCCGGGATGACCTTCTTCAACTCGCAGGCGATGATTGCAAAGATCTCATCTCCGCCTCCCGCAAGATATGCTATAACTTATCCATCAAGAGGAGTCGCACATGCAACGTTCGCAGGCTTGTTGGGAAAATGGATGTTCTGCCGGAGCTGGTGACGGATCTGCAAGCATCATCAGCCCGAGGCGCAGCTGCAATGGCCTTGACCATGTGCCTAGCACATAATCCGGGTCTTGATCTTGATCAAGTGACCACGGGCGTTCCTCCGGATGCGGATGTCGCGCGCCGCCGGATGCGATGAGCGGCTACGACACCCGTATCGCGCGCGAGGATCCGGCATGATGAATTCTACGACAAGGTCGTTCTTCCCGCCGACGAGCCCTTGGAAGAGGAACTTCGTAAAGAGCTCGCCGCGAAGGCGCGACCTGCGGAATCCGGAACCCAATACACCTGGACCAGCTCCAAGGACGCTCCCCAAGAGGAACCCAAGACCAGCGCTGCTACTTCTGAAGAAAAAGAAAGTGATGAAGACGTGTCTTCTCCGGCCGAAGACCCCGAGAAGAAAGACTCAGAGGACAAGACTTCTCCGGCCAAAGGGGAGTGAAAACTTTTATTCCTGCGGGAGAAACAATGCATCATTTTGGCCCCAGCGAGGGTTTGTAATATAACTTTAAATTCTTAAGTATCTAGGGACGAAACAATTATGCATGGGCGGAAAACTTATCCTGCTATCCTTTTGAATTATTTGCATGTTTCGTTTTATGTCGGAAAGCAAGTGCTGACTTCATTGTTTTCCGGCTTACTCGCTTGACCTTCCGCGAGCCGGAAAACCTTAGCCGGAAATGCTCGCCGGCGGCGACGAAGCCCAATGGCAGTCCGTCCATAACCGCGGAAACAAGCCCCCAGGCATAGGTGCCGGAAATCGCTACTAGGAATCCACGAGTTCGCAACAGATAACAACTTAATCAGAAAACTTAAGCTTACGTCTTAAAAGACGGTTTTGGAAATCACAACTTTCATACACGCCTAGGCGGAAATATCCAGCTCTGCGGTTTTAGTCGGAAAAAACATACACGATCTAAAATGAACAAGTAAAGGAGGTAAAAGACTCAAAGAGTGAACCATAAGCTTTATTTCATTGATCATGTATAAGTATTACAGAGTTTATAACTCGGAAAACATATGCTAAGTGTAGAAAGGACGTAGCTGTGCGATGTTCCAAGGGCGATCTGTTTCATCGTAGATGTCATCCGGATCCTCACGCTTGCGTTTCCGGTGCCAGTTAGCAGGTCTATCCCTCAGCTCGCGGAAATCAACAAGGTAGTACGACCCGTTATGGAGCACTTTGCTAACGACGAAGGGTCCTTCCCATGGAGTTTGCAGCTTATGGTCTTTCACCTGTCGAAGGCGGAGGACCAGGTCTCCTGCCATGAAGGAGCGATTCCGAACTCGACGACTGTGATAACGTCGGAGCTTCGCCGGTAGATGGCGGAGCGCTGGTCGCCTAAGTTCCGAGCTTCCTCGATCGGGTCCACAGATAGCTGTCCGGCCTCATCATTGTTTCTTCATTGTAGGCGGAAAATCGCGGTGAATCGTGGATGATGTCGGAGGGTAGCACGGCTTCGGATCCGTATACCAGGAAAAAAGGGGTAAACCCTGTTGATCTGTTAGGGGTAGTTCGTAAACTCCAAAAAACAGCTTCCAACTCGTCAGCCCAAGCTCCAGCTGCTCGCCGCAGTGGTTCTTCAAGGCGCGGCTTAATTCCCGATAATATTAGACCGTTAGCCCTTTCAACCTGACCGTTAGATTGTGGATGAGCCACGAGATGCAAGGTCCATCGAATCCCCATTGTGTCACAATAATCCCTCAACTCTCCTTGGGCGAAGTTTGTGCCATTATCTCGTGATTATCTTTTGTGTGGGATGCCGAATCTCATCACGAGGCTGCAGACGAATTTTAGTGCCGTAGCACCATCGGCTTTTCTCACTGGCTTTGCCTCGATCCACTTGCTGAATTTGTCAACAGCGACCAGAAGGTATTTAAAACCGCCAGGAGATGATCTTTTTAACTTACCAACCATATCGAGCCCCTGCACCGCAAATGGCCAGGTGATAGGTATGGTCTTCAGCTCTTGGCCGGAGCGTTTGGTTGAGTAGCGTAGTACCGACAACCTCGGCAGGTTTTTACCAGCTTGTCAAGATCTTCTTTAGCTGTGAGCCGGTAGAATCCTAGCCGGAAAGCTTTGGCAACGAGGGATCCGGGAGCGGCGTGATGCCCGCAATCCCTGCGTGGATCTCTCTCGAGGGTTTCAATGCCATCTTGATTGGAGACGCATTTGAGAAACACCCCCGCCGCACTTCGTTTGTAGAGCTGTCCATCAACAATTGTGTAGGTTCTCGCTCGTCGACGATACGTCGTGCGAGGACCTCGTCCTCCGGCAACTTCGATCGATGAGGTAGTCCAGAAAGGCTGTGTCCAAGCCGAATGATAGCCATCACCTCCCTAGCCGAGATACCGCCACCTCTGGATTTTCCGGGTTAGCGCCCTTAACCGAGGGTATCCGGAGATGCTCCAGAAAATGCCGGGCGGAATTTGCTTCCCGCCGGATCCGAGCTTGGATAGCATGTCCGCGCCGTGTTATCGTCTCTCCCGACGTATTTGACTTCGTATCCGAGGAAGCACTTGGCGATCTCATCAACTTCGTCTCGTAGGCCGCCATGACGGAGTTTCGGCGTTCCAGGTTCCGGCTACTTGTTGTGCCACCAGGTCGGAATCTCCACAAGATATGATGTGCTTGATCCCAATTTCCTTAGCGATGCGTAGACCGTGTAGTAGAGCCTCGTATTCCGCCATGTTATTTGTAGCTTCAAGTGGATCTGCAGAGCATCTGCAGTTCTTCTCCGGTAGGGGATTTCAGGTGACTCCGGCTCCCGAGCCTTGATGCCGCTTGGATCCATCGAAGTGCATGACCCATGTTTTCGGTTCCGGCTCCATCCGGAGCTTCGTCCAATCTGCGACGAAATCTGCCAAGACTTGGGATTTAACCGCAGTCCTGGGCTTGTAAGCGATGTCGAAGGCGGATAGTTCAATGCCCCATTTAGCCGTACATCCCGTTGCGTCGGCGTTGTTGAGAATTGTTGATAGCGGAGCCTTGCTCACGGCTATTCTTTGGATGCTCTTGGAAGTAATGCCTCGCCTTCCGGCTGCCCAGAACACTCCATAGGCTAGCTTCGAAAGTGAGGGTATCTTTGTTTTGACTCCGTCAAGACCTCGCTAATGTAGTAGACAGGTCTTTGGACGTCATATTCATGACCTTCTTCCTTTCGCTCCACCACGATGACGAGGCCGATGACTTTGTTGGTAGCTGCCGGATAAAGGAGCATTGGCTCGATCTGCTGGAGCTGCCAAGATAGGTGGGGAGGTGAGTATTTCCTTCAACCCTCGAAGAGCTGCGTCAATTGCGTCGTCCCAGAATTTAATTTGTCTATTTTCTTCAAGAGCTTGTACAGAGGTAGCGCCTTCTCGCCAAGACGGCTAACAAACCTATCGATTGCCGCGACGCAACCGCTAGTCGTTGCACATCTTTGAGACAAGTTGGCCGTTTGATGCACATGATTGCCTTGATCTTTTCCGGGTTAACCTCAATGCCTCTCGTGAGAGACTATGAAGCCAAGGAGTTTTCCTACTGGCACGCCAAAGACGCACTTCGCCGGATTCAACATCATCTTGTACCCGCGGAGGTTGTCGAAGGTTTCGTGAGGTCGCCGATCAAGTCGGATCCTTTCCGGGTCATGACCGCGATGTCGTCGACGTAAGCGTGCACGTTCCGGCCGATTTGGTCCTTCAGCACCGCCGCATCGTTCGTTGGTAGGTGGCACCCGCATTTTTCAAACCGAAAGGCATGGTAACATAGCGAAGAAGTGCCAAACGGGGTAATGAACGAAGTCGCCTTTTGGTCGGATTCCTTCATCCGGATCTGATGATACCCGTAATACGCATCAAGAAAACACGAAGTTCCGCCCCGCCGTCGAATCAATGACCTGGTCAATGCGCGGCAAGGGGAACGGATCCTTCGGGCAATGCTTGTTCAAGCGTAGTAATCGATGCACATTCTTAGTATTTCAGTGTCTTTTTTGGGTACAAGGACGGGATTCGCGACCCAATCGGTGTGGATAACTTCTATTACAAAACCTGCTTCTAGTAACTTTGCTAGTTCCATTCCTATGGCGCGGCGCTTCTTGTCTCCAAAGCGTCGCATAGCTTGCTTCACCGGTTTGGCCCCGGATTTATGTTGAGGTAGTGCTCGCGAGTTCCCTAGGTACTCCGGACATGTCGAAGGTTGCCATGCGAAGATATCCATGTTAGCGCGGAGGAACTCGACGAGCGCGTCTTCCTATTTGGGGTCCATGTTGGCTCCGACCGAAACCTGCTTGGAAGAGTCGCACAGGATGAGGTCGTGCTTCTTGGTTTCTATCGCGGCCTTGAAGGAGGTTTTCTGCTCGGAGATCTGCTTCTTGGTGGTCTCGCATCTCGCCGGATCCACCGCGGCTCGTAGCCTTTCAGGCTCTTCTCCGGATATCACAGACTGCGAAGGCGGCTTCGCCTAACTCGCACTCATGAGCCTTTTTGTAGTCTCCGGATACGGTAATCATACCTTTAGGACCCGGAATCTTGAGCTTGTTGTAGATGTAGCACGCTCTTGCGTGGAACTTGTGGTAGGTGGGCCTGCCGAAGATGACGTGATAGGAGCTCTAGAAGGGCACAACTTCAAACGTGATCTTCTCTTGGCGGAAGTTATGAACATCGCCAAAAGCCACGGGAAGTGTTATGCTGCCGAGGGAATTCGCCTTCTTACCTGGAACCACGCCGTGAAACTCAGTGTTGCTGTGTTTGAGCTGTTCCTTGGTGAGGTTCATCCGCTCTAGGGTCTCCAGGTACATGATGTTCAGACTGGCCCCACCATCCATGAGGCACTTGGAGAAGTCATACCCGTCTATGCGGGGACTTACAACCAAGGCGTAGCATTCTTTTGGCACAACGGCAGGGTGATCCTCCCTGTCAAATGTGCACGGGACTTCCGACCACTCGACATATCGCGGCACAGGAACTGTGGCGTTCAGGATCCGGGTAGCTGACTTGGTAGCGCGGACTGTTGGGGTTCCGAGGAAAGTGTGGTAAGCCCCCACGCTCTTTTTATCGAATGGGTTGGATTTTCCTGCGGATCCTGCCTTGGGATCCGGCGAGTTATCATCCTCATCCATCGCCTCGGAACTATCATCTTCTTTGTCCTTGTTCTTTCCCTTGCCACCTTTGCCGCGTGGGCGGTGCTTCCGGGCGCGCTTGTATCCTGCCTCCGGGTCGTTCTTTAGATCATTGACCCACTTGCAGTTGCGGTTGGTGTGAGTGGACTTCCCCGTGGCCGGATCCAGATGGGCCGGGCGGGGCATGTCTCGTATTCCTCATAGGTTTGCGGGGCGCGGGATCCGCCACCGTGACCTCGGAGGTATGTCGCCGACTGCCGGCTCCGCCTCCGCGTCCGCGTCCTCTGCCGCCTCCCGAACCTCCGCGTTGAAACGCCATGGCGATCATCTCGGATCCGCCACTCTTCTCGGTCATCGTGGTTCTTGCGCTTATGGCTGCTGCTGCTACCGTTGTCACGGTTCTTCTTTGCCGATGCGTGGGGATTGCCGTGGTCGCGAGATCACCGCCTGCGTCGTCATCGGCGGCAGTGATCGCTGGCAATGGTGATCATGTCGTCCAACGTCGGCTGATTTGCATTGACCATGCAAGTTAGCTTGTGCCGTAGCAATCCTCCTCGCCGCAAGCCCCCAATGAAGGCGTGCATTGCCGTGCGGTTGTCAACGTTCTCGCACTCGTTCGCATGCCAACCATCGGGTGAGGAAATTCCTCGATGTTTCGCCCTTCTTCCGGATACATGCCCGTAGGTCGCTTGTTGTGGCAGGTCTCTTGTAGGTGCCCCCGAAGTGTTTCTCGAAAGCGTTCTTCAGTCGAACCAGCAAAAGATGGAATTCTTCTCGAGGTCGCCGAGCCGCATCCGGGCTGGACCTACAAGGTACAAGCTGAAGCATGCGGCGGGCGATGTTAGGGGTTCCTCCGGCGAAGGTTACAGCATTGTAGTAATCCTCAATCCAGTATCCGGCCTTTCGGTGCCATCATAATGCTTCAGGTTTCCGGGTAGCTTGAGGTTCATCCTTGGCTTTGGTTCCTCTCGAATCATCCCGCCAAAGCACTTCGGACCAATGTAGTCGGTTCTCGTATTCGTTGAGGCGATCCCGTGCGTCGCGTGAGCCGTGGCGAGGAGACTTTGAGCGAGAGCGAGATCTTCGACCGTTGCCTCCGCCTCCACCTCCGCCTCCACCGCTAGGTGGTGGTGAGGGAGACCTGCGAGGTGGGCGGTGCGATTTCTTGCTTCCGCCTTCTGACTCTCCTCGGCCTTCCTGGTGCTGGCTCCGGCTCCTGTGGCTGCCTTCGCCACGGCGTTGGCTGCCCCCGGTCGTTCCGGTGCGGTTCCGGGTCACGGCTCCGGCGAGGCTCGGGGTCATGGCTCCGACGAGGTTCGGATCGCGGTTCCGGCGAGGTTACGGACCGCGGTCCTCATTCCGACTCCTCCCGGGCTCGGGCTCATGAACATTGTTCTCGGTTCCGGCGAGGTTCCGGCGAGCGCTCCCTCGTTTCGTTTCTTGGCGCACGTTGTCGCGGATAACAATCCCACCATGCCACCGGGGGCCTGCTGTTTCCGGCTGGACTACGGCGGCGAGGGGTCGCGGGTAACCGTTGGGCGGAGGAGAGGGGTTGCGGTATTTGTCTCGTCCGTAGTACATTGCATCCTTTCCCTTTCTTGGATCTCGACGGTGGCGTCTTTGATGGTACGGGGATCGGATTTGGGTGTTCCCCGGCTTTCCTTCGCGCTCCGAGGATCCGGTGTGTGATTCGTCATCGGGTCGCCGATCAGCGCGGGCGTCCTTCGCGCGGTAGATACACGGTTATCCGGATTGGATTCCATCCTCGCGCGAAGTATCCGCCTTGCTTTGCCGCCGCATTCTTTGAAGCGACAAGTGTGCGGAGATAGTTGATATCAACCTCTTCGTCCTTCTTCTTCAAAGAATTCCGCAGCTTTTTGCATGTTGTCCTTTGGGGTTTCCAGTGGTGGTGCTCTGGGCGTGTTGAAGGGTATCCTGCGAGGCGGAATTGCTTCTCTAACAATTCGATCGGCCTCCGCCTGCGCATAGATCATCTTTACTTCCCACTCAGCCCTCATGCTCTTGACTTGCTCGAGTGTGGCAGCGATCTCGCGGTCCTGTCTGTCGAAGTTTTCCGCCAAACCTGCAGCTTCTAACCTCTCTTCCATTAACGCGGCTTCGGTATCGGCGAGCTTCTTGGCTGTGGCCAGCATTTCCTTTCTAGTAGCCTCTAGGGCCTCCAGATCTGCGGCGTCGCCCGGGGTTATGGGTGTGTTAAGGACTGCTCACGCGACCATCTCTTCGCCGACAGATTTCCTCCGAGGAAGGATCCCCGTGGGGTCGCACCCGAGACATTGGAGATCCTTGTTGGGATGGTTGAGGGTCGATTGGCTGGTTGGTTCTTCGTATCCAGTTTGTCCCTCGCCGCTATCGTTGCGAGAACCTCGCTTAGGCCGGGCGGAGTCGACTTCAGCCGATCACTGTATCCGTATTCCATTATCTTGCGAACGAAGTCATCAGACTCCATGGAGGGGGTATCTCCCGAAATTGGGCTCAGATTGCCCAAAATCGACTCTTCAACCGGAGTTTCGCTTTCTCCGACAAGCTCAGCCTGATCCGGATCCGCGTTGTGTTCCGGTGCTTCTACCTGCTCAGGACCAGCTCCGTCTTCTTGAGGGGCGGTTCCGGCGGTATGGGCCAAGAAGTGTACGAAGTGGCACCTCTGCTTCTCTAACACCTGGGAGACCCAGGCGGATCTGCATTGGTCTTCCACCGTTGTTTCCTGCTCAGGGGCGGATTGGGTGGGCTTTGAAATTTCCAGGTCTAAGGCGGAGTCTTCCTTGGGAAGCTCCTGCATCTCAGATCGGATCTTCGCGACAGCGTCCAGCTCTGCGGCGGTCGCGTCTGCGTTACTTACCAGTGGGTTTCCGTCGGAATCGACGGTTTCCCCGATGAAGATGTGTATGCCGCCAATTGGGACGATGGAGAGCTTGACGGGGTTTGTCCTAGCCGGAATCCGGACTCATCCGAGGGACGATCGGCAGATTCCCGGCGTAAAGGACGCGCCCCACGGCGATGGTGTCGTCGTAGCTTCCCATGGCGGAACCCTCCCGGTTCCGGCCTCCACGCCACAGCCCCACGGTGGGCGCCAACTGTCGTTGCCTAATCGACGGTACCCCGGAGGAGGGATCCTCACGAGGGGGAGAAGAAGTAGGGGCCATAGGGCGGAGTGCTCTCGGGACGGTGGTACGCGAGTTACCCAGCTTCGGAACACCTGCACGATGACAGGGCCTACTGCTGCTTGTCTGGAATTATCTGGGCGCTTTCGCGTTGTTACAATGAGTTGTGGTTGTGTCTCTAGGGCTCCCGGGATCCGGCTTATATAGACGCTCGGATCTAGGGTTTACACGGAGAGTCCTAGCCGGAATACAAGTTGTCTAACTGCGGTACAAAGCCTTGCCGTGTACGTCAAGGATCCGCCTTCCTTCTAGGTCACGCTGGATCCGGATACTTCATGAGCCTTCACGGATCCGGCCTCCTTCGTAGGTCGGTTAGGATCCGGCTCCTCGTTCCTGGGCTGGACTTCATCCTTCACGATCTACAGCAACTGGGCCGCCCGATGGGCCACATGCCTCACCACCAACTATGGGCCACCCGGGTTTGCCGGATCTAGACCACGCCGTTGATATACCCATAAAGTATACCCACAACAAAGGATGTAACAAAATTAGGTTTCTCCAAGGGCTGGTTGTAATTTTTTGGAGTTGGATGTATTTTTCGAATTTTTTTACATCCACGTCTTGGAATAGCAGTTTCCCTAAGATCTGGGTAATATGTTTCCCAGATTTTTTATGTAATTTCTTTCCTTTTTCTACATCCGCTGTCCTTTTTATACATCCTCGATTGAAATCACAAACACTAGTATATTTTTTGGCATGTAACTTTGTGTAATTAAACCCAACTTTATACATGCCAATATTTGTTCTGAGATCGAGATAAAAAGGAGATGGCAGATGCATTTTTTGGCGTCAATTTGCGACCACATGATGTATTTATTTTACACTGTCGATCTCGTATATTTTTCAGTTCATAAACTTACGACTTGCAGCGGTGCCGGGAAGTGAGAAGTCATTCTTTTGTAGGTGCCCGGCCATCCCAGGCGGAAGTAAGAAACGTGTTAGATAAGAACTTTCTATTTTTAGAAAGTGAGGAATGTTGGAATAGTTTATTTCTATTTTTGGGTGGAGCACTCCCTAAGACTAATCGGTACTAGGGCACCGTGTAGCAACGTCCTTAAACGAAGGGTTGTTTTTCCCCATTTCCCAATGGCTCGAGACATATTTACGGAGACCATGAGAGCACACGGCGCCATGAGCGAAGCGAAGCGAGGCACCGACGTGTCGCGACTACAAGCGCCTCACACCGAAACCACCACCGCCGGAGTACACGCTACGGCACACCCAATCCATCCAGCCGCGGGCGCGAGGGGTTAGGACGAGGACGAGGAGGAGGAGGAGGAGGAGGGAGGGTTTGCATCGGGTGCTTACAGAGGAACTGGAGCTCGCGGGGCCGGATCTCGACGAGGCCCTCCGCGCTCCCCATCGGCGCCTTCCCCGTCCCCGACCGCCGCGCGGGGGAGCGAGAGATCGCAGCCGCTGCTCGTCCTGCCGCTCGCTGGTGAGCGCGGCTGGAGGTGGCGCGCGGCTGGAGGTCGGTGCGAGTATATATCCCGTCGCAGCCCGCGCGCGCGTGCGTATCACGGAGTCGCCGTCGGGAAGTGGGGGCAGTGAAGGCGACGGGCGGACGGGGACTCCACTCCGCCGTCCAACGACAGCCGCCCGACGCTTTCGGTTTGGGCGGTGGCCGCAAAAGTGTGGTGTGGTGACGTTTCCCCCAGGGTTGGGTCGGGCCCTCGGCCAGGGACATGGAGCGGCTGGTTCCGGAATGCAGTGATTGCGAGTAGGTCGGTCTCTGCTGGGATCACCCTGGTATAGTATCTGGGCCCACGTGTCAATAAATCACTGCAAAGTCCATGCCAGATTTTATTCAAAATCTATAAAACTCATACTTATGAATTTCCCATTTATTTTACCATAAAATTTTATGGGCTTCCGGATGCCAAACGGGCACAATCCGGTTAGGTCTCATCGTTGCTAGGTGATCCAAAGTCTATTGTAATTTCTATTACTTTTTAGATTGCTTGTACTACCGTTAATGACTATTAATAGGTTGACTAGATTTTAGAAAAGACAAGATATCAACCATCATGTTCATATTTTAGTCAAATCAAAAGTATGCTTCCGAGTAAATTTTCTTGAACATATCAATATAGTTCATGATTACGACCACAACTAAAGAAGGCTAATGAAAACAAGAAATCATTCAAATCCCGAATTATGTGAGACGATATAGTTTGGGAAGGGATCTATGCTTCATCATTTCTATGAGTTTTCCCTTCACTTAGTCCTCCATAGTTAATAATTTCTACCACGAAATAGTATCCCTTATTGCCTTAGTGGCTTACTGGTACCTAGAGCAACTATTTCTTACTCGAGATCTATAGTTGTTAGATGAAGACTTATCATCTCTTCCTACTTATATAAATTTACGTTTCATGATTCGTAACATCGAATTAGAAATTGTTATTTTTAGTCTTGTCATTACCAACAACGTCTTGCTTTGTTGTCTCCACATCCTTCAACAAAGTCGTCGAAGCTACCACACCCCCATCACCCAAGCCATTGTGGCCCGTCGCAAGGCAGGATCCACCGATGTTGCGCTCGTACAAGAAGTTGTAACATAGTCATCGCCAACATGGTAATTAAGCCAGGCAGAAAAATCAAATGAATGGTGCTAATCTTTTTCAAAGACCAGATCTAGGTCAACTTCCAACCAAATTGGCATCTTTTTTTTTTCTTCGGTCTAGGGGGTCGTCGCCCGCTAGGTGTTCAGTGAGGTTGGCTCTCTAGATCTAGAGCGGCGGCTCCGGTGGTGGGCACGATGTCTCTTTCCCTGCAGGCGGTGTTGTGTGGGTGTGCTGCTACCTTAGCCTTGAGGACGACATGGTGGTATGTGTGAAAGACGGACATGGTGTCTGGTTCGCCAGTGTGGATGTTCCTGATCTAGGTGACATCTACTGCAACCCCTTTCGACCTCACCTCTCCGTAGACTCCCGGTCTAGATACGAGCGCTTTGTAAAGCGCTTCGTCGGTTTTGTTTCCTGCTTCTGAGCGGCGGTGCATCTGGTAGCGTATGAGGTGTGTAAGCGGTCGCAATCCATGTGACCGGTGGCCAAATATTGGGTGTGGTTGTGGGTATTTCCTGCCCCACCTTGGCCCCGAGTGAAAAGTAAATTTGGTTCGATCTGCCGTACGAGTGACGGCGACACCTTGGCATCGTTCCCTCCATGGAGGGTGTTGCCCTAGGATCATTGATTCTCTTCAGTCGGTCGTTGTGTGTGTGTATAGACTGTTGTGTTGTTTCCCATGATCATACAGGCTTACAAGACCCCCCCCCCAATAATTCACCCAAATCTCTAGAAAAATGCCGACATTTGCGAAGGGTGGGATGCTCTCTCCGCACGCGACATGTGGTGCGTTGTGGTGCAGGAAAATTCCAGGGAAGTAGTCTCCACACTCGCCACTTGTCCCAAGGTGAAACAAAGTGACCAAGGGTTTTTTTTAAATGAAATATCTTAAGAACCATTCGTCCAAATTACGAACTGTTTCACTTTTGAAACCCCACGTCGAGATCTTCAAAACTAGATCTCATGTTGATAGGTTCACTACTAGGAAAACCTTTATAGGTAGGAATATGTTCTGTGACACGCACCTAAAAGTGCGTGCTCCACAAAAATATTTCTATGACGCATATATTAATATGTTCCACATAATTTTCAACTTCTATGGCGCATCAAACATTGGCGCGCCACTGAATTGTTGCTTTCTGTGGCACATGTAGTGGGATGCGTCACAGAAACTCTGTGGGACCAACGCGGGTCCAGTACTGCACATGGGTGAAGCAAATTATGTGGTGCATGTGCCAATATGCACCACATAATTCCTTGTGGGGCCCCACCTCAGATGGTACGAGGCCACATTTCTGTAGCGCATATGCCAATATGCGCCACAGAAGTCCAACTTTATGTGGCGCATATTGACAAATGCGCCACAGAATGTGAGAAGTAGATCTAGGGTCTTTTCTCTCCATGCACCACGCCCCTGCCTCCTGATCGCCTTTTTTAGCTTGGTAAAATACAAAAGAAATAGATAGAAATTTCAAAAAATAAAATCCTTCGAGGTGCCCATGTATTATGTCACGTAGTTTTAATGAGAATTAATAAACATGAATTTCGACTTTTTTGCAAAATTGCATCATGAAATCTTCAAACTAGATTTCTAGTTGCATACGAACTCGAAAATAAAAACTAGGAGAAAATTCTACATCCGAATTCACCCGGGTTTACCCGGTTAGCATATTTTTAGAATTGAAAATTTTCAAAAGAGTAAAAAGTTACTGCAAAGTTAAGATTTTTTCCTACAAAAATAAAAAAATCGAAAACATATTATGTGCGCACCAAATGCACATGCGCCACAGAACTTTAAGGATGAAATTTGAATCCGGTGACGCCCTCTGATATGTCTCAAACGTATCTATAATTTCTTATGTTCCATGATAGTTTTATGACAATACCTACATGTTTTGTTCACACTTTATATCGTTTTGATGCGTTTTCCGGAACTAACCTATTGACGAGATGCCGAAGTGCGAGTTCCTGTTTTCTGCTGTTTTTGGTTTCAGAAATCCTAGTAAGGAAATATTCTCGGAATTGGACGAAATCAACGCCCAGTATCTTATAATTCCACGAAGCTTCCAGAACACCGGAGAGGGGCCAGAGGAGAGCCACAGGCCCACCACACAAGGTGGCGGCGCGGCCCAGGGGGGGCGCGCCCCCCTACTGTGTGGGTCCCCCGTGGCCCTTCCGACTCCGACTCTTCGCCTATAAGAAGCCCCCTGACCTAAATCTTCGACACGAATAAGCCACGGTACGAGAAACCTTCCAGAGCCACCGCCATCGCGAAGCCAAGATCTGGGGGACAGGAGTCTCTGTTCCGGCACGCCGCCGGGACGGGGAAGTGCCCCCGGAAGGCTTCTCCATCGACACCACCGCCATCTTCATCACCGCTGCTGTCTCCTATGATGAGGAGGGAGTAGTTCTCCCTCGAGGCTAAGGGCTGTACCGGTAGCTATGTGGTTCATCTCTCTCTCCCATGTGATCTTTATGTGATCATGAGCTTTGTGATCTAGTTGAATATCATCTATGTGCTACTCTAGTGATGTTATTAAAGTAGTCTATTCCTCCTTCATGATGTAATGGTAACAGTGTGTGCAACATGTAGTACTTGGTATAAGCTATGATTGTGATCTCTTGTAGATTATGAAGTTAATTATTGCTATGATAGTATTGATGTGATCTATTCCCCCTTTCATAGTGTAATGGTGACAGTGTGTGCGCTATGTTAGTTCTCGGTCTAAATTGCAATGATCTATTATGCACTCTAAGGTTATTTAAATATGAACATCGAATGTTGTGGAGCTTGTTAACTTCGGCATTGAGGTGCTCTTGTAGCCCTACACAATGAATGGTGTTTGTCATCCAACAAGAGAGTGTAGAGAAAGTAGTATTTGTTTATTCAGTTATGTGATCAATGTTGAGAGTGTCCACTAGTGAAAGTATGATCCCTAAGACTTGTTTCCAAGCACTGAAACTCCGTTTATTTACTGTTCTGTTGCATGTTTACTCGCTGCCATCTTTATTTCAGATTGCTATTACCACTCATATTCATCCATATTACTTGTATTTCACTATCTCTTCGCCGAACTAGTGCACCTATACATCTGACAAGTGTATTAGGTGTGTTGGGGACACAAGAGACTTCTTGTATCGTGATTGCAGGGTTGCTTGAGAGGGATATCTTTGACCTCTTCCTCCCTGAGTTCGATAAACCTTGGGTGATCCACTTAAGGGAAACTTGCTGTTGTTCTACAAACCTCTGCTCTTGGAGGCCCAACATTGTCTACAAGAATAGAAGCACACGTAGATATCAAGCACTTTTCTGGCGCCGTTGCCGGGGAGGTAAGGTAAAAGGTATTCACATCCTCCGACTACTAAGCTATTTTCTAGCACTGTTGCCGGTGTGTAAGTGCTCGAAGCTATTTCCTTTAGATCCTGCAATTGCATCTTTTTGTTTCTTGTTTTTATTTCACTAGTAAGGCATAATGGAAAACAACTGTGAGCTTTTTAATCTATTTCCTGAGTTAAGACATGGATGGTTTGATGCGAAAATTAAAAAACCTATGGAACCTTATTTGCATGCTGATGAACCACAAGTATAGGGGATCGCAACAGTCTTCGCGGGAAGTAAAACCCAATTTATTGATTCGACACAAGGGGAGACAAAGAATACTTGAAAGCCTTAACAGCGGAGTTGTCAATTCAGCTGCACCTGGAAACAGACTTGCTCGCAAGAGTTTATCAGTAGTAACAGTTTTATAGCAGTAGCAGTAGTGAAATAACAGCAGCAGAGGCATGTGTTCCATATATAGTCGTACGTGCTCGCAATGAGAAACTTGCACAACATCTTTTGTCCTACCAGCCGGTGGCAGCCGGGCCTCTAGGGAATCTACTGGAAATTAAGGTACTCCTTTTAATAGAGCACCGGAGCAAAGCATTAACACTCCGTGAACACATGTGATCCTCATATCACCGCCTTCCCCTTCGGTTGTCCCAATTTCCGTCACTTTGGGGCCTCGGGTTCCGGACAACAATACGTGTATACAACTTGCAGGTAAGATCATAAAGCAATGAATATCATCATGAATTGATAACATGTTCAGATCTGAGATCATGGCACTCGGGCCCTACTGACAAGCATTAAGCATAACAAGTTGCAACAATATCATAAAAGTACCAATTACGGACACTAGGCACTATGCCCTAACAATCTTATGCTATTACATGACCAATCTCATCCAATCCCTACCATCCCCTTCAGCCTACAGCGGGGGAATTACTCACACATGGATGGGGGAAACATGGCTGGTCGATGGAGAGACGTCGGTGGTGATGATGGCGATGATCTCCTCCAATTCCCCGTCCCGGCTAGGTGCCAGAACGGAGTTTCTGGTCCCGAGACGGAGTTTCGCGATGGTGGCGGCGTACTGGATGGTTTCTCGGCGACTTCAACTTCCTGTCTCGCGTTTTTAGATCGAAACCCTTAAGTAGTCCAAAGGGGGGCGTCAGAGGCCAGACGAGGGGGCCACACGCTAGGGCCGCGCGCCCCCCCTATAGGCCGCGCCGGCCTAGTGTCTGGGGGGCCTGGGCCTCCCCCAGACCTGCCCTTCTAGCTCCATGATTCTTCTGGAAAAATAAGCCCTTCGACATAAATTCCGAGGATTTTCCCGAAAGTTGAATTTCTGCACAAAAACGAGACACCAGGGCAATTCTGCTGAAAACAGCGTTAGTCCATGTTAGTTGTATCCAAAATACACAAATTAGAGGCAAAACAATAGCAAAAGTGTTCGGGAAAGTAGATACGTTTTGGACGTATCAACTCCACCCCAAGCTTAGCTTATTGCTTGTCCTCAAGCAATTCAGTTAACAACTGAATGCGATAAAAAAACTTTCACGAACACATTTGTTCATATGATGTAAATATTCTCCTGATATGGCAAGTACTTAAGCAATTCATAATAAGATACATGCAAATAAAATCATCTAATAGCTATGTCAATCATGGAAAAGATACCAACAAATTAACAATAAGCATCATGAATCATGTCTATCAGCAGGATTGCAATGTTCATAAAAGGATATGATAAAGTGGTATCTCGCTTGCCCGTATTTGTACAGCAAAACATAAATGCTCGGGCACCTTTGAAATTTATGGGAAAGATGGAAGTAGATATTATCAAAGATAAAAGCATCAAAATTATACCACAATTAATCACATTTTGGGACAAGCATATTATACTAAGAATGACAGTTGTGCTCTCAAGAAAGTACTCAAAGAAAGGATGGAGACTCAATGTAAAAGTAAAAGATTGACCCTTCGCAGAGGGAAGCAGGGATTAACATGTGCTAGAGCTTTTCATTTTTCTAAAGACAGAAGTAAAATGGTTTTGAGAGGTGTTTGTTGTTTTCAACGAATGGTAATGGGTACTCTAACTACCTCATCAACCAGACTTTCAAGAGCGGCTCCCATGAAATTTTATTTTTGGGTGGCACTCCTTCCAACCTTGCTTTCACAAACCATGGCTAACCGAATCCTCGGGTGCCTGCCAACAATCTCATACCATGAAGGAGTGCCTTTTTATTTTAGTTTTATTTAGATGACACTCCTCCCCACCTTTGCTTTCTCAAGCCATGGCTAACCGAATCCTCGGGTGCCGACCAACAATCACATACCATGGAGGAGTGTCTATTTGTAAATTTATGAAAGTTAATTAATTGGGGCTGGGAACCCCGTTGCCAGCTCTTTTTGCAAAATTATCGGATAAGCGGATGTGCCACTAGTCCATTGTGAAAGTCCGTCCGGAGTAAATGACAAGATTGAAAGATAAAAACCACATACTTCCTCATGAGCTATAAAACATAAACACAAATTGAGAAGCATTTTGAAGGTTTTAAAGGTAGCACATGAGAATTTACTTGGAATGGTTTGAAATACCATGCATAGGTATTTATGGTGGACACTTTGGAATAACTTAGTTTTCAGGGGTTTGGAAGCACGAGCAGCGTTCCCGCTCAGTACAAGTGAAGGCTAGCAATAGACTGGGAAGCGACAATCAAGAGAGCAGCAACTGTCATAATCATGCTTGCGGCAAAATAAATTAACGGAGGCATAAAAATGATACAAGAACTCTGAGGTAAAGTAAATCATCGAGGCTTAATTGACTTTTGTTCAGTCATATGCATGCGTGAGCATGTGCCAAGTTGATTCAAGTGGATTATTCAGAGGAGGATACCACAATGTCATATCTATCTATGAATAAAGCAATGCAAGCAAATATTTATGACATGCTACTCATATTAATAAATTGGAGCTAATCATGAGGGATCATGAACTACTAGACTTTCTTAAAAGACATATACCTCACATGAACCAACTAAGCATGCTCACATGGATGAGTATATGTACAAAAATGAAAATAAATGGAGTTCATACCAGCCTCTCACCACAGTCGGATTGTCGTAGATCGTCATTATTGCCTTTTCACTTGTGTAGCTTGAATAATATGGAATGAAAACCAAGCTCCAACCACCGAAGACCACTGAACTCCATAATGAAATTTACAAAACCAAAGAAGAACAGCAAATATTTTTGGTGTTTTCGAATTGAAAACAAGAACAAAAGGAAACAAGCAACAAAGCAAAATCTTTTTGGATTTTCTTATAGCAAACCAACGATAGCAAATAAAGCAAGATAAAAGCAAGAAACCAAAATAATCAAATGGTGAAGAGAAACAACAGAAATATTTTTGGTCTTTTTGTGTTTTAGGAAAGAAACAAAGCAAAAACAAGAAAATGAAAACTAGAAGAGTCACATAAACACAAAGTAGCAGAAATCTGCCAAACTTGACAGCAGTACAGTAATCGATTTTTAATAAATTCTTCCGCTGCCCAGCTCGAAAAGTGTTCAACTAATGAAAGTTAGATAATAACCTGGGAAACATGCACAAAAATTGGCTTCGCAAAATAACGTTCTGGCTATTTTTGAGAATTTTTTTGGTATCAGTCCAGAATCTGTTTTCAGGCAGCACTTCCCCAAATATCATCTCCCTCTTATTAGAAAACCACTCTAAGAAGCTAAACAAGTATATACAAGTATCCAGCAACCATAATATGCAAAGAATGAGTGATGCCGGTATACCTCCCCCCAAGCTTAGGCCTTTGGCCTAAGTGGAGATCAACCCCAGCGAGGGTCAGGATTCCACGCCGGTGGATCATACATGGCGTAGTCATAATAAGGTCCCGGTGCAGAAGAAAAGGGTAAGGGCTCCTCATGCCCAACATGTTGATGCGAAGAACTCGCTGCATCGGATGACGAGTCGAGGTGTTCCTCAGCCTCCCCCGTGCCGTCTCTTGCATGATGGCCATCTCCCTCTATGTATGCATTCAGTTCACCTTCCGTGACTGACCAATCCTTCCTGGAATCAAGGTTAAACAGAACAGGTGCAGGCAATCCTACTAGTTTTTCAGTTTTCTTAGTTGTTCTCCAAGTTTTCTTGTAAAATGTTATCTTGTAAGACAGGTTACTCAAATTAGACAAATCAGAAACAAATTCATGCTTAATCATGGAGACTATGTCAAGTTTCTCTATGGAGAGCTGAATATCAAGATGGTGAGGTTCTACACCGTGCATAGCTAATAAGCGAGAAGCAATGAGACCTCCACAAATTCTGCCCTTCTCACGGTTAGTAGCAAGTCTATAGGCTATCAAAGCACCCAAATTATAAGTCCTATCACTTTGTAATGCAGCAGCTAGAAAAGCTAAATCTTGGATAGATAACTTACTTGCATTCTTTCTAGCAAGAACACACTTGGTGATGAAATAAGTAAAGTGACGAATGGCTGGGAGTTGAATACTACTGATTTTACCACCATCCTCTGAGAAGCTTCTTCCATGACAAATCATCTTGTAGAGATTCAAGAGCTCTTGCGGCGATCCCCTTATCTTCTCGCATGATCCCCATTGTGGCACTCTAATTGCTGCACAAAAATCATCAAATGGCAAGTTGACAGTTTTATTATAAATTTTGTATCGAACCATGGGGTTAGATTGAGACCAATTGAATTCAAAATCCTGAACAACAGACATGGTTAGTTTTGCATATTGATATGGTTCACCAACAACAAAATTTTCCAACCCTGTGATGTCTACTTCCCCCTCCTTTTCCTGTAGACAGTGTTGGGCCTCCAAGAGCAGAGGTTTGTAGAACAGCAACAAGTTTTCCCTTAAGTGGATCACCCAAGGTTTATCGAACTCAGGGAGGAAGAGGTCAAAGATATCCCTCTCATGCAACCCTGCAACCACAAAGCAAGAAGTCTCTTGTGTCCCCAACACACCTAATAGGTGCACTAGTTCGGTGAAGAGATAGTGAAATACAGGTGGTATGAATATATATGAGCAGTAGCAACGGTGCGTAAAATAGCTTGCTGGCGTGTAGTTGATGGTGGTAGTATTGCAGCAGTAGTAACACAGTGAAACAGTAAACAAGCAGTAGTAACGCAGCAGTATTTAGGAACAAGGCCTAGGGATTAGACTTTCACTAGTGGACACTCTCAACATTGATCACATAACAGAATAGATAAATGCATACTCTACACTCTTGTTGGATGATGAACACATTGCGTAGGATTACACGAACCCTCAATGCCGGAGTTAACAAGCTCCACAATTCAATGTTCATATTTAAGTAACCTTAGAGTGTAAGATAGATCAAAAGACTAAACCAAGTACTAACATAGCATGCACACTGTCACCTTCATGCATATGTAGGAGGAATAGATCACATCAATACTGTCATAGCAATAGTTAACTTCGCAATCTACAAGAGATCATGATCATAGCATAAACCAAGTACTAACACGGATGCACACACTGTCACCATTACATCGTGCAGGAGGAATAAAACTACTTTAATAACATTGCTAGAGTAGCACATAGATAAATTGTGATACAAAATACATTGCAATCATAAAGAGATATAAATAAGCACCTCACTATGCCATTCATCAGTGAATAAGTATTCTGTGAAATATAGCCTAAGAGACCCACACGGTGCACACACTGTCACCTTTACACACGTGGGACAAGGAGTCTCCGGAGATCACATAAGTAAAATTCACTTGACTAGCATAATGACATCTAGATTACAAGCATCATCATATGAATCTCAATTATGTAAGGCAGCTCATGAGATTATTGTATTGAAGTACATAGGAGAGAGATGAACCACATAGCTACCGGTACAGCCCCGAGCCTCGATGGAGAACTACTCCCTCCTCATGGGAGCAGCAGCGGTGATGAAGATGGCGGTGAAGATGGCAGCGGTGTCGATGGAGAAGCCTTCCGGGGGCACTTCCCCGTCCCGGCAGCGTGCCGGAACAGAGACTCCTGTCCCCCAGATCTTGGCTTCGCGATGGCGGCGGCTCTGGAAGGTTTCTGTGGGTTTCGTCGAACGTCTCAGGGTTTTCGCGACGGAGGCTTTAAATAGGCGGAAGGGCAAGGTCGGTGGACTTCTGGGGGGCCCACACTATAGGGGGGCGCGGCCCCCCCTTGGTCGCGCCGGCCTAGGGTCTGGTGGCCCTGTCCCCCCTCTCTGGCGGTTCTCGTGTGTTCTGGATGCTTCCGGGCAAAATAGGAACCTGGGCGTTGATTTCGTCCAATTCCGAGAATATTTCGTTACTAGGATTTCTGAAACCAAAAACAGCAGAAAACAACAACTGGCACTTCGGCATCTTGTTAATAGGTTAGTTCCAGAAAATGCACGAATATGACATAAAGTGTGCATAAAACATGTAGATAACATCAATAATGTGGCATGGAACATAAGAAATTATCGATATGTCGGAGACGTATCAGCATCCCCAAGCTTAGTTCTGCTCGTCCCGAGCAGGTAAAATGATAACAAAGATAATTTCTGGAGTGACATGTCATCATAAACTTGATCATATTGTAAACATATGTAATGAATGCAGCGATCAAAACAATGTATATGACATGAGTAAACAAGTGAATCATAAAGCAAAGACTTTTCATGAATAGCACTTCAAGACAAGCATCAATAAGTCTTGCATAAGAGTTAACTCATAAAGCAATAATTCAAAGTAGAGGCATTGAAGCAACACAAAGGAAGATGAAGTTTCAGCGGTTGCTTTCAACTTATAACATGTATATCTCATGGATAGTTGTCAATGCAAAGCAATATAACAAATGCAATAAGCAAGTATGTAAGAATCAATGCACAGTTCACACAAGTGTTTGCTTCTTGAGGTGGAGAGAAATAGGTGAACTGACTCAACAATAAATGTAAAAGAATGGTCCTTCAAAGAGGAAAGCATCGATTGCTATATTTGTGCTAGAGCTTTTTAAGTTTTGAAATCATATAGAGCATAAAAGTAAAGTTTTGAGAGGTGTTTGTTGTTGTCAACGAATGGTAATGGGTACTCTAACTACCTTATCAACCAGACTTTCAAGAGCAGCTCCCATGAAGGACGTTATCTCTACCAGCAAGGTAGATCATCCCTCTTCTCTTTTGTTTACACATGTATTTTAGTTTCATTATAGGTGACACTCCTCCCAACCTTTTGCTTACACAAGCCATGGCTAACCGAATCCTCGGGTGCCTACCATCATTCACATACCATGAAGGAGTGTCTATTTGCAAAATTAAGTTGCTTGCTGATGAATCAGAGCAAAACATGTGAAGAGAATTATTAATGCAAGTTGTAATTAATTGGGGCTGGGAACCCCATTGCCAGCTCTTTTTGCAAAATTATTGGATAAGCGGATGAAGCCACTAGTCCATTGTGAAAGTCTGTCAAGAGTAAATGACAAGGTCGAAAGATAAACACCACATACTTCCTCATGAGCTATAAAACATTAACACAAATTGAGAAGCATTTTGAAGGTTTAAAGGTAGCACATGAAGCAATTTACTTGGAATGGCAGGAAATACCATGTAGTAGGTAGGTATGGTGGACACAAATGGCATGGTGTTTGGCTCAAGGATTTTGGATGCATGAGAAGTATTCCCTCTCGATACAAGTTTTAGGCTAGCAAGGCTTATTTGAAACAAACACAAGGATGAACCGGTGCAGCAAAACTCACATAAAAGACATATTGAAAACATTATAAGACTCTACACCGTCTTCCTTGTTGTTCAAACTCAATACTAGAAATTATCTAGACCTTAGAGAGACCAAATATGCAAACCAAATTTTAGCATGCTCTATGTATTTCTTCATTAATGGGTGCAAAGTATATGATGCAAGAGCTTAAACATGAGCACAACAATTGCCAAGTATCACATTATCCAAGACATTTTAGCAATTACTACATGTATTATTTTCGAATTCCAACCATATAAAAATTTAACGAAGAGGAAACTTCGCCATGAATATTATGAGCTAAGAACACATGTGTTCATACGAACCAGCGGAGCGTGTCTCTCTCCCACACAAGCATTTATTCAAACAAAAACAAAAACAAAAGCACACAGACGCTCCAAGTAAAGCACATAAGATGTGACCGAATAAAAATATAGTTTCAAGAGAAGGAACCTGATAATTTGTCGATGAAGAAGGGGATGCCTTGGGCATCCCCAAGCTTAGACGCTTGAGTCTTCTTGATATATGCAGGGGTGAACCACCGGGGCATCCCCAAGCTTAGAGCTTTCACTCTTCTTGATCGTAGTATATCATCCTCCTCTCTTGACCCTTGAAAACTTCCTTCACACCAAACTCGAAACAAACTCATTAGAGGGTTAGTGCATAATCAAAAACTCACATGTTCAGAGGTGACACAATCATTCTTAACACTTCTGGACATTGCCTAAAGCTACTGGAAGTCAATGGAACAAAGAAATCCATCCCACATAGCAAAAGAAACAATGCGAAATAAAAGGCAGAATCTGTCAAAACAGAACAGTCCGTAAAGACGAATTTTAAAAGGGCACCAGACTTGCTCAAATGAAAATGCTCAAATTGAATGAAAGTTGCGTACATATCTGAGGATCACTCACGTAAATTGGCATAATTTTCTGAGTTACCTACAGAGAATTAGGCCCAGATTCGTGACAGCAAGAAAACAGTTTCTGCGCAGTAATCCAAATCTTGTATTGACTTTACTATCAAAGACTTTACTTGGCACAACAAAACACAAAACTAAGATAAGGAGAGGTTGCTACAGTAGTAAACAACTTCCAAGACACAAATATAAAACAAAGTACTGTAGCAAAATAACACATGGGTTATCTCCCAAGAAGTTCTTTCTTTATAGTCATTAAGATGGGCTCAGCAGTTTTAATGATGCACTCGCAAGAAATAGTATTTGAAGCAAAAGAGAGCATCAAGAGGCAAATTCAAAACACATTTAAGTCTAACATGCTTCCTATGCATAGGAATCTTGTAAATAAACAAGTTCATTAAAAGCAAAGTAACAAGCATAGGAAGATAAAACAAGTATAGCTTCAAAAATTTCAGCACATAGAGAGGTGTTTTAGTAACATGAAAATTTCTACAACCATATTTTCCTCTCTCATAATAACTTTCAGTAGTGTCATGAGCAAACTCAACAATATAACTATCACATAAAGCATTCTTATCATGAGTCTCATGCATAAAATTATTACTCTCCACATAAGCATAATCAATTTTATTAGATGTAGTGGGAGCAAATTCAACAAAGTAGCTATCATTATTATTCTCATTATCAAATATAGGAGGCATATTGTAATCATAATCAAATTTATCCTTCATAACAGGCGGTACTAAAAGACCAATATCATTATCATAAATAGGAGGCAAAGTATCATCAAAGTAAATTTTCTCCTCAATGCTTGGGGGACTAAAAATATCATGCTCATCAAAGCCAGCTTCCCCAAGCTTAGAATTTTCCATATCATTAGCAACAATGGTGTTCAAAGTGTTCATATTAATATGTTCCATGGGTTTTTTAATTTTCGGATCAAACCATCCATGTCTTAAATCAGGAAATAGAGTAAAAAGCTCATTGTTGTCCATTATGCCAAACTAGTGTAAACAAGAAACAAAAAGATGCAATTGCAGGATCTAAAGGAAATAGCTTCGAGTACTTACGGCGCCGGAAAATAGCTTGGTAGCCGAGGTCCGGAGTGTGAGTACCTTTTACCTTTCCTCCCCGGCAACGGCGCCAGAAAACAGCTTGATGTCTACTTCCCCCTCCTTTTCCTGTAGACAGTGTTGGGCCTCCAAGAGCAGAGGTTTGTAGAACAGCAGCAAGTTTTCCCTTAAGTGGATCACCCAAGGTTTATCGAACTCAGGGAGGAAGAGGTCAAAGATATCCCTCTCATGCAACCCTGCAACCACAAAGCAAGAAGTCTCTTGTGTCCCCAACACACCTAATAGGTGCACTAGTTCGGCGAAGAGATAGTGAAATACAGGTGGTATGAATATATATGAGCAGTAGCAACGGTGCCGTAAAATAGCTTGTTTGGCGTGTAGTTGATGGTGGTAGTATTGCAGCAGTAGTAACACAGTGAAACAGTAAACAAGCAGTAGTAACGCAGCAGTATTTAGGAACAAGGCCTAGGGATTAGACTTTCACTAGTGGACACTCTCAACATTGATCACATAACAGAATAGATAAATGCATACTCTACACTCTTGTTGGATGATGAACACATTGCGTAGGATTACACGAACCCTCAATGCCGGAGTTAACAAGCTCCACAATTCAATGTTCATATTTAAGTAACCTTAGAGTGTAAGATAGATCAAAAGACTAAACCAAGTACTAACATAGCATGCACACTGTCACCTTCATGCATATGTAGGAGGAATAGATCACATCAATACTGTCATAGCAATAGTTAACTTCGCAATCTACAAGAGATCATGATCATAGCATAAACCAAGTACTAACACGGATGCACACCTTTGTCACCATTACATCGTGCAGGAGGAATAAAACTACTTTAATAACATTGCTAGAGTAGCACATAGATAAATTGTGATACAAAATACATTGCAATCATAAAGAGATATAAATAAGCACCTCACTATGCCATTCATCAGTGAATAAGTATTCTGTGAAATATAGCCTAAGAGACCCACACGGTGCACACACTGTCACCTTTACACACGTGGGACAAGGAGTCTCCGGAGATCACATAAGTAAAATTCACTTGACTAGCATAATGACATCTAGATTACAAGCATCATCATATGAATCTCAATCATGTAAGGCAGCTCATGAGATTATTGTATTGAAGTACATAGGAGAGAGATGAACCACATAGCTACCGGTACAGCCCCGAGCCTCGATGGAGAACTACTCCCTCCTCATGGGAGCAGCAGCGGTGATGAAGATGGCGGTGAAGATGGCAGCGGTGTCGATGGAGAAGCCTTCCGGGGGCACTTCCCCGTCCCGGCAGCGTGCCGGAACAGAGACTCCTGTCCCCCAGATCTTGGCTTCGCGATGGCGGCGGCTCTGGAAGGTTTCTGTGGGTTTCGTCGAACGTCTCAGGGTTTTCGCGACGGAGGCTTTAAATAGGCGGAAGGGCAAGGTCGGTGGACTTCTGGGGGGCCCACACTATAGGGGGGCGCGGCCCCCCCTTGGTCGCGCCGGCCTAGGGTCTGGTGGCCCTGTCCCCCCTCTCTGGCGGTTCTCGTGTGTTCTGGATGCTTCCGGGCAAAATAGGAACCTGGGCGTTGATTTCGTCCAATTCCGAGAATATTTCGTTACTAGGATTTCTAAAACCAAAAACAGCAGAAAACAACAACTGGCACTTCGGCATCTTGTTAATAGGTTAGTTCCAGAAAATGCACAAATATGACATAAAGTGTGCATAAAACATGTAGATAACATCAATAATGTGGCATGGAACATAAGAAATTATCGATACGTCGGAGACGTATCACCCTGCCTTTGGAAATCAGTCTTTGAACATCTCGCAGGATTCCTGCATTCCTCATAAAATCAATGCACGGGTAGTAGGAGGATTATACTCCCTCTTCGCGGTTAACTCTCATAACTTGTTGTACCTCCAATTCTTGTTGGTTTAGTGGATGACTATTCCACTCCATTTTCTGAAATTTTTCAACAAACAATATAAAATTTGATTTGGTGTCATATAATTGAAGGAAACTACTATAGGAACTTACTAGAGTACTAAACATGCATCAAAACTAATTTTTACCACTTAGAACAAGCATGCAAGCTCACTAAACATGTTACCTACAGCAGCAAAATATTCAAGATATACTCAACCAAACAAAATTCTACTTGGATAATCGGAGGAGTCACATACCGGAGAGCAAATGTGCCAAATTTCAGACAGAAATCTGGGCTGAGCAAAGAGATCGAGAAATCTTGAGCTCTTGAGCAGAAACGCGAGTGAGAGAAAGTGAGTACGAGTTTTTTCGGGAAAGAGAGTGCAATGAGTGAAAGAGATGATGAAGTGGGGCAAGGGGGGCCCCACACAACAGGGTGGCGCGCCCCCCTTCCAGGCCGCGCCGGCCTGTGGGGTGCCACCCTGGGGTGCCCCACTGGTCATCCCCAGGTGCTCCCAGGTGCCTCTTCGAAAAATAAGACCAGCGGTATAATTTTTGTGAATTTTTGAAAACTTTGAAAAACGCACATTTCTGGGAATTAAATTTATTATTACTGGGCAGAAAAAGATTTGCAAACCTCTAAACAACTAAAGAATCTTGCAAAATAAGTAGTGCTACAGCAAGTAAAACAAATGGAGGAAGAAAGAAATGTTGTTTAGCTCTTCTATGCATATAAAATATATTTGTTAACAAGGTTGATCAAGTCTTGCCATCAAATAAATCTTACATGTCATAGGAAGAAATAAACCTCAAATCAATCATGTTACCTTATATTGTATTGATATGGATCCAATCACAAGAGTTTGATATTCTTCTTTTGGCTCATATATTGGACAATCAATAGTTCCCACTTTGATAGTTCTCACATTAGAAATGGTATTAACTCCACATACTTTATCAATCCTCTTGGGAAAATAAACGGTATGCTCCTTATCATCGACATTGAAAGTGACTTTTCCTTTATTGCAATCAATAACAGCCCCTGCGGTGTTAAGAAAAGGTTTCCCAAGAATAATAGACATATTATCATCTTCAGGCATTTCCAACACAACAAAATCAGTTAATATCAAGCAGTTATTAGTAACTTGAACAGGAACATCCTCACATATACCAACAGGAATAGCAGTAGATTTATCAGCCATTTGCAAAGATATATCAGTCGGTATCAACTTATCTAAATAAAGTCTCTTATAAAGAGAAAAAGGCATAACAATAACACCCGCTCCCAAATCACATAGAGCAGTTCTAACATAATTATTCTTAATAGAACAAGGAATAGTTGGTATACCTGGGTCGCCAAGCTTCTTTGGAACCTTGCCATTGAAAGAGTAATTAGCAAGCATAGTGGAAATCTCCTCATTAGGAATTTTCCTTTTGTTAGTGACAATATCTTTCATATACTTTGAATAAGGAGGCAATTTAATAGCATCAGTCAAAGGGATTTGCAAAAACAAGGGTTTCATCCAATCACAAAATTTATTATAGTGTTCCTCTTCCTTTGATTTTAGTTTCTTAGCAGGAAAATGCATTTGCTTTTGAACCCAAGGTTCTCTTTCATTACCATGTTTCTTAGAAATAAAATCTTCTTTGGTATACTTTTTATTTTTAGCATGCTTTTCAGGTTCTTCTTCAACCTCTTCTTTATCAGAAGCATCATTCTTATCATTATCTTTATCATGTTCATTACCACTTTCAGTTTCAGCATCAGAAATAGAAATACTATTAGGATCATTAACAGGTTCAGAGGATTCTACAACATTTTTATGTTTCTTTTTCTTTTTCTTAGAAGGAGCACTAGTTTCAGTTCGTTGAGAATCTTGTTCAACTCTTTTGGGATGCCCCTCAGGATATAGAGGATCCTGAGTAGAAACACCGCCTCTAGTTGTTACTTCATAAGCGTGTTTTTCTTTAGAATTATTTTTTAACAAGTCATTTTGCACTTTAGGCCTTGTTTGGTGCCAATGTTTTTGTGAGTTTTGAGGGGGGTTTTGAGGGGTGTTTTGGGTGAAAACAACAACCACCCAAAACACTACCCAAAACACTACAAAACCCCTATCATCCAAAACACTTATCAAAACACTTGTTTGGCACACTTGTTTTACAAACCAGTGTATTCAAGTGTATTCAACACAAATGGATAAAAATTCGATCTTTTTTGACATATCACAAGTAAAAATCCAATATTTTTATATTTATTTCGAATTACTTTGTTCTTAGATTTCCACTTCAGTTCCATCAAAAGGTTATGTCCTACAACATTCTACCACTTACTACTTTAATTTGCAGATAACATAACAATCAAGAACTTGTAGAATTCATAAATGCAGCCATTTTCGACTAGACAGAGAGATTGAATTATCCATTGGCACTGAAACTAACTCAGGTTATAATAACATAGTACAAGCTTGTTATTGTTATTATTCACCCCACAAATGACACTCCATAAACTCCAGACTTGAAGCGGGCCATCCATTCACTCCACCGGTTGGAGGACCTGCACATTGTAAAAAAGGAAATGTTTTACTTATCATGAAGAAGTGAATGTGTATGCCCGCGGATTCCAAAAATCCTACAGATAATGAGAATGCTAATATATCAACATAGGTTGATCTTGCAAACACCAATCGAATCAACATATCACTAACCAACGCTCTCAAGCATTATGGTGAATGAATTAGCGCACATAGAGACATGGAAGTGATCAACTGAAGTAGTACATAAAAAAACAAAGGGATCCAACACTGGGTCACAGCAGAATTCTGCTCAATCAAAGGTGCACAGAGACAGGCAACATTGAATACCAGAATATTACTACTGAACATCATAAGCAGTTGTTTCAGTCAGCATAGGTTTCAAATTTTGGCGCAATATAAAGAGATATAGAAAAGAACAGTCGACTAATTGCAGTTCAGAACGGTAACTATCCATGAGCTTATAACTTGGTTTCAGGTTTGGTGTATTGCTAGTTTGTGCCATCCCCTGCTGCTACTGACATCCTAGGAAAGTGGAAACACACAGCACTATCCATCGGTCAAGCCTAACAGTTTGAAGCTAGCCAGCTTAGCTTTTCTGGCAGCAGAGGCATGGTACATCAAGAACCAAGAAACATATCTCACATCAAGAACAACAAGCAGAACCAGATCTCACATCAAGAACCCTAAACCTCACATCAATACCTAGATATCACGGCAAGTACACGAGGAGAGGAGGAGGTAGGTGGATACTACTTACAGAGGTATCCAGCTTGGCCGGAGAAGAGGCGCAGCGAGAAGAGCTCCGTCTCGGCGGCGGAAGGAGCTCTGTGTCGGTCGCTCGCAGGGCCGGAGAAGATGAGGTCTCGACAGGGACCGTCGCTGGTTTGCTGCGGGACGGATTCGGAGACGAGCTTCGACGGCGGCGGCGAGGCTTCGAACGGGCGGCGGCGGCAGCGAGGCTTCGAACGGGCGGCGGCTGCGGTGTAGGCTTCGAGCGTCGCGAGCCCTGCGCCGCCAGCCAAAACGCGAGGGGGGTGGAGCGTCTCGTTTACACGTCAACCCAACGGGTCTTGGGGGGTTTTCTGGGCTCGTACCCGGCCAAAACCGGCCCACCGAATAGCCCACGAGTGTTTTGACGTGTTTTAATTGAGCCCGAAAATTACACCCCAAAACCGGCCCAGCCACCAGCAAAAACACACTCACCGAACGAGGCCTTAGTGAGTTGATCAATTTGAGTTTGAACCATATGAAAATGTTTAACAAGCATCTTAACATCATTGGAGGTTCTCTCCACAATACCATGCAATTCACTAATAGCTCGAGAGTTTTCCATTAAATGATTCTCTACTCTCATATTAGAATTATTTTGCTTAACAATATAATTATCAAACTCATCTAAGCATTGAGCAGGAGGTTTCGAATACGGAATATCTTCCCTAGTAAAGCGTTCAAGAGAGTGTACCTTGATGCGTGCAGTTAACACACGTCCGTTGGGAACCCCAAGAGGAAGGTGTGATGCAGACAGTAGCAAGTTTTCCCTCAGAAAGAAACCAAGGTTTATCGAACCAGGAGGAGCCAAGAAGCACGTTGAAGTTTGATGGCAGCGAAGTGTAGTGCGGCACAACACCAGGGATTCCGGTGCCAACGTGGGACCTGCACAACACAACCAAAGTACTTTGCCCCAACGTAACAGTGAGGTTGTCAATCTCACCGGCTTTCTGTGAACAAAGGATTAACCGTATTGTGTGGAAGATGATTGTTTGCGAAGAACAGTAAAGAACAAGTATTGCAGTAGATTGTATTTCAGATGTAAAGAATAGGACCGGGGTCCACAGTTCACTAGTGGTGTCTCTCCCATAAGATAAATAGCATGTTGGGTGAACGAATTACAGTTGGGCAATTGACAAATAAAGAAGGCATAACAATGCACATACATATATCATGATGAGTACTATGAGATTTAATCAGGGCATTACGACAAAGTACATAGACCGCCATCCAGCATGCATCTATGCCTAAAAAGTCCACTTTCAGGTTATCATCCGAACCCCTTCTGGTATTAAGTTGCAAGCAATAGACAATTGCATTAAATATGGTGCGTAATGTAATCAACACAAATATCCTTAGACAAAGCATCGATGTTTTATCCCTAGTGGTAACAGCACATCCACAACCTTAGAACTTTCTCACATCGTCCTGCATTTAATGGAGGCATGAACCCACTATCGAGCATAAATACTCCCTCTTGGAGTTACAAGTATCAACTTGGCCAGAGCCTCTACTAGCAACGGAGAGCATGCAAGAACATAAACAACTCATATATGATAGATTGATAATCAACTTGACATAGTATTCAATATTCATCGGATCCCAACAAACACAACATGTAGCATTACAAATAGACGATCTTGATCATGATAGGCAGCTCACAAGATCTAACATGATAGCACAATGAGGAGAAGACGACCATCTAGCTACTGCTATGGACCCATAGTCCAGGGGTGAACTACTCACACATCGATCCGGAGGCGATCATGGCGATGAAGAGACCTCCGGGAGATGATTCCCCTCTCCGGCAGGGTGCCGGAGGCGATCTCCTGAATCCCCCGAGATGGGATTGGCTGCGGTGGCGTCTCTGGAAGGTTTTCCGTATCGTGGCTCTCGGTACTGGGGGTTTCGCGACGGAGGCTTTAAGTAGGCGGAAGGGCAGGCCAGGAGGCGCCACGGGGGCACCACACAACAGGGCCACGCGGGCCCCTTGCTGGCCGTGCCGCCCTATTGTGGCGGCGCCTCGTGGCCCCACTTCGTCTCTCCCTCGGACTTCTGGAAGCTTCGTGCAAAAATAGGACCCTGGGCGTTGATTTCGTCCAATTCCGAGAATATTTCCTTACTAGGATTTCTGAAACCAAAAATAGCAGAAAATAGCAACTGGCTCTTCGGCATCTCGTCAATAGGTTAGTGCCGGAAAATGCATAATAATGACATATAATGTGTATAAAACATGTGAGTATCATCATAAAAGTAGCATGGAGCATAAGAAATTATAGATACGTTCGGGACGTATCAAGCATCCCCAAGCTTAGTTCCTACTCGCCCTCGAGTAGGTAAACGATAACAAAGATAATTTCTGAAGTGACATGCTATCATAATCTTGATCAATACTATTGTAAAGCACATGAGATGAATGCAGTGATTCGAAGCAATGATGAAGATAATGACTTAATGAGTAAACAAATGAATCATATAGCAAAGACTTTTCATGAATAATACTTTCAAGACAAGCATCAACAAGACTTGCATAACAGTTAACTCATAAGCAATAAATTCTTAGTAGAAAGCTTTGAAACAACACAAAGGAAGATATAAGTTTCAGCGGTTGCTTTCAACTTCAACATGTATATCTCATGGATAATTGTCAACACAAAGTAATATAACAAGTGCAATAAGTAAACATGTAAGAATCAATGCACACAGTTGATATAAGTGTTTGCTTCTGGGATAGAAAGAATAGGCAAACTGACTCAACAATAAAGTAAAAGATAGGCCCTTCGCAGAGGAAAGCATTGATTACTATATTTGTGCTAGAGCTTTCATTTTGAAAACAAGAAACAATTTTGTCAACGGTAGTAATAAAGCATATGAGTTATGTATAAGAAATCTTATAAGCTGCAAGCCTCATGCATAGTATACTAATAGTGCTCGCACCTTGTCCTAATTAGCTTGGGTTAACACGGATTATCATTGCATAGCATATGTTTCAACCAAGTGTCACAAAGGGGTACCTCTATGCCGCCTGTACAAAGGTCTAAGGAGAAAGCTCGCATTGGATTTCTCGCTTTTGATTATTCTCAACTTAGATATCCATACCGGGACAACATAGACAACAGATAATGGACTCCTCTTTAATGCATAAGCATTCAACAACAGTTAATATTCTCATAAGAGATTGAGGATTAGCTGTCCACACTGAAACTTCCACCATGAATCATGGCTTTAGTTAGCGGCCCAATGTTCTTCTCTAACAGTATGCATACTCAAACCATTTGATTGTGAAAACCGCCCTTACTTCAGACAAGACGAACATGCATAGCAACTCACATGATATTCAACAAAGGTAAAAGAGTTGATGGCGTCCCCAGAAAACATGGTTACCGCACAACAAGCAACTTACTAAGAAATAAGACACATAAGTACATATTCTTCACCACAATAGTTTTTTAGCTATTTTGTCCCATGAGCTATATATTGTAAAGGTAAAGAATAAAAATTTTAAAGGTAGCACTCAAGTAATGTACTTTGGAATGGCGGAGAAATACCATGTAGTAGGTAGGTATGGTGGACACAAATGGCATGGTTATTGGCTCAAGGATTTGGATGCATGAGAAGAATTCCTCTCAATACAAGGCTAGGCTAGCAAGGTTGTTTGAAGCAAACTCAAATGAACATATTGTAGCTATTATAAGACTTTACATTGTCTCCTTGTTGTTCAAACACCTTAACCAGAAAATATCTAGACTCTAGAGATCAATCATGCAAACCAAATTTTAACAAGCTCTATGTAGTTATTCATTAATAGGTACAAGGTATATGATGCAAGAGCTTAAACATGATCTATATGAGCACAACAATTGCCAAGTGTCACATTATTCAAGACATTAAACCATTTACCACATGCGGCATTTTCCGTTTCCAACCATATAACAATGAATGAAATAGTCCAACTTTCGCAATGAACATTAAAGATAAAGCTTAAGAACATATGTGTTCATACGAAACAGCGGAGCGTGTCTCTCTCCCAAACAAAGAATGCTAGGATCCTATCTTATTCAAACAAAAACAAAAATAAAAACAAACAGACGCTCCAAGCAAAGCACATAAGATGTGACGGAATAAAAATATAGTTTCACTAGAGGAACCTGATAAGTTGTCGATGAAGAAGGGATGCCTTGGGCATCCCCAAGCTTAGACGCTTGAGTCTTCTTAAAATATGCAGGGATGAACCACGGGAGCATCCCCAAGCTTAGACTTTTCACTCTTCTTGATCATATTGTATCATCCTCCTCTCTTGACCCTTGAAAACTTCCTCCACACCAAACTCGAAACAAACACATTAGAGGGTTAGTGCATAATTGAAAATTCATATATTCAGAGGTGACATAATCATTCTTAACACTTATGGACATTGCACAAAGCTACTGAAAGTTAATGGAACAAAGAAATCCATCAAACATAGCAAAACAGGCAATGCGAAATAAAAAGCAGAATCTGTCAAAACAGAACAGCCCGTAAAGACGAATTTTCCAGGGGCACTAGACTTAATCAGATGAAAATTCTCAAATTGAATGAAAGTTGCGTACATTTCTGGGGATCACGCACGTAAATTGGCAGATTTTTTTAATTTTTCTACAGAGAATTCTGCCCAGATTCGTGACAGCAAGAAATCTGTTTCTGCGCAGTAATCCAAATCTAGTATTGGCTTTACTATCAAAGACTTTACTTGGCACAACAATGCAATAAAATAAAGATAAGGAGAGGTTGCTACAGTTGTAAACAACTTCCAAGACTCAAATATAAAATAAAGTGCAGAAGTAAAATAATGGGTTGTCTCCCATAAGCGCTTTTTTTTAACGCCTTTCAGCTAGGCGCAGAAAGTGTGTATCAAGTATTATCGAGAGATGAAGCATCAACATAGGTGTTGGGAGTTTTCTCAACTATACATGTTATCTTATCTATGTAAGTTTCAGAGGCTCCTTTTTCATTACTCTTAGGCTTGTTATTCTCATCAAACAAATTTTCAGGAACAAGCCAACCATAGTTATTTTCTAGAGCCTCGAACATTTCTACGAGCTTGCAAGGTATTGATGTCTTAATATCCCCTCCATCATTAACATTATTAGTGTACTTTATTCTATCAATGTCCATCTTTTTAAGGGTACTAGCAAAGTTAGTGTAAGAACCAAGCATCTTATATTTAATAAAGACTTTTCTAGCCTCTCTTGCTACACCACCAAATTCTTTAGGAAGGGTTTCTAAAACAAAATCTTTATTTTCTCCTACTTCCATATCACCGAGTGTAAGAAACATATGTTGAATTATAGGATTGAGATTAACAAACTTAGTCTCCAACATGTGTACTAAAGAGGCAGCAGCAATTTTATAAGTAGGAGCAAGTTCTACCAAGTGTCTATCTTCCAAATCTTCAGCTATAATAACATGAGTGAAAAAATCTTCTATATTATCTCTTCCAATTATAGACCCTCGTCCTACCGGTATGTCTTTTAGAGTGTACTTAGGAGGAAACATGATGAAATAAACAAAAGGTAAATAAAGTAAATGCAAGTAACTAATTTTTTTGTGTTTTTGATATAGAGAACAAGACAGTAATAAAGTAAAGCTAGCAACTAATTTTTGTGTGTTTTGTTTTAGTGCAGCAAACAAAGTAGTAAATAAAATAAAGCAAGACAAAAACAAAGTAAAGAGATTGGAAGTGGAGACTCCCCTTGCAGCGTGTCTTGATCTCCCCGGCAACGGCGCCAGAAAAAGAGCTTGATGCGTGCAGTTAACACACGTCCGTTGGGAACCCCAAGAGGAAGGTGTGATGCGAACGATAAGCAAGTTTTCCCTCAGAAAGAAACCAAGGTTTATCGAACCAGGAGGAGCCAAGAAGCACGTTGAAGGTTGATGGCGGCGAAGTGTAGTGCGGCGCAACACCAGGGATTCCGGCGCCAACGTGGAACCTGCACAACTGATACGTCTCCGACGTATCGATAATTTCTTATGTTCCATGCCACATTATTGATGTTATCTACATGTTTTATGCACACTTTATGTCATATTCGTGCATTTTCTGGAACTAACCTATTAACAAGATGCCAAAGTGCCGATTCTTTGTTTTCTGCTGTTTTTGGTTTCAGAAATCCTAGTAACGAAATATTCTCGAAATTGGACGAAATCAACGCCCAGGGTCCTATTTTGCCACGAAGCTTCCAGAAGTCTGAAGAGGAGACGAAGAGGGGCCACGAGGGGGCCACACCCTAGGGCGGCGCGCCCCCCCCCTTGGCCGCGCGGCCCTGTGGTGTGGGGCCCTCGTGCCGCCTCTTGACCTGCCCTTCCGCCTACTTAAAGCCTCCGTCGCGAAACCCCCAGTACCGAGAGCCACGATACGGAAAACCTTACTGAGACGCCGCCGCCGCCGATCCCATCTCGGGGGATCCAGGAGATCGCCTCCGGCACCCTGCCGGAGAGGGGATTCATCTCCCGGAGGACTCTACGCCGCCATGGTCGCCTCCGGAGTGATGTGTGAGTAGTCTACCCCTGGACTATGGGTCCATAGCAGTAGCTAGATGGTTGTCTTCTCCCCATTGTGCTTCATTGTCGGATCTTGTGAGCTGCCTAACATGATCAAGATCATCTATCTGTAATTCTATATGTTGCGTCTGTTGGGATCCGATGAATAGAGAATACTTGTTATGTTGATTATCAAAGTTATATCTATGTGTTGTTTATGATCTTGCATGCTCTCCGTTACTAGTAGATGCTCTGGCCAAGTAGATGCTTGTAACTCTAAGAGGGAGTATTTATGCTCGATAGTGGGTTCATGCCTGCATTGACACAGGACAAAGTGATGAAAGTTCTAAGGTTGTGTTGTGCTGTTGCCACTAGGGATAAAACATTGATGCTATGTCTAAGGATGTAGTTGTTGATTACATTACGCACCATACTTAATGCAATTGTCTGTTGCTTTGCAACTTAATACTGGAGGGGGTTCGGATGATAACCTGAAGGTGGACTTTTTAGGCATAGATGCAGTTGGATGGCGGTCTATGTACTTTGTCGTAATGCCCAATTAAATCTCACTATACTCATCATGATATGTATGTGCATGGTCATGCCCTCTTTATTTGTCAATTGCCCAACTGTAGTTTGTTCACCCAACATGCTGTTTATCTTAAGGGAGAGACACCTCTAGTGAACTGTGGACCCCGGTCCAATTCTCTTTACTGAAATACAATCTACTGCAATACTTGTTCTACTGTTTTCTGCAAACAATCATCTTCCACACAATACGGTTAATCCTTTGTTACAGCAAGCCGGTGAGATTGACAACCTCACTGTTTCGTTGGGGCAAAGTACTTTGGTTGTGTTGTGCAGGTTCCACGTTGGCGCCGGAATCTCTGGTGTTGCGCCGCACTACATCCCGCCGCCATCAACCTTCAACGTGCTTCTTGGCTCCTACTGGTTCGATAACCTTGGTTTCATACTGAGGGAAACTTGCCGCTGTACGCATCACACCTTCCTCTTGGGGTTCCCAACGGACGCGTGCTGAACGCGTATCAAGCAGCTTTTTCTGGCGCCGTTGCCGGGGAGATCAAGACACGCTGCAAGGGGAGTCTCCACTTCTCAATCTCTTTACTTTGTTTTTGTCTTGCTTAGTTTTATTTACTACTTTGTTTGCTGCACTAAATCAAAATACAAAAAAATTAGTTGCTAGTTTTACTTTATTTGCTATCTTGTTTGCTATATCAAAAACACAAAAAAATTAGTTACTTGTTTTACTTTACTTAATATCATGCATGTTTTTATTTCACTAGTTAAGCATAATGGAAAACAACAAAAATATGAGAGATCTTTATGAACTTTATCTTGAATTAGGACATGATGTGTTTGAAGAGAGAATTAAAAAACCCATGGAACTTTATATGCATGCTAATGGGAATGTTATTACTATGGATGCTTTGAACACCATTGCTGCTAATGCTATGAAAAATTCTAAGCTTGGGGAAGCTGGCTCTGATGAGCATGATCTTTTTAGTCCCCCAAGCATTGAGGAGAAAATTTTCTTTTATGATTACAATATGCCTCCTATATATGATGATAGCCATTTTGTTGAATTTGCTCCCACTACAACTAATAAAATTGATTATGCTTACGTGGAGAGTAATAATTTTATGCATGAGACTCATGATAAGAATGCTTTATGTGATAGTTACATTGTTGAGTTTGCTCATGATGCTACTGAAAATTATTATGAGAGAGGAAAATATGGTTGTAGAAATTTTCATGTTACTAAAACACCTCTCTATGTGCTGAAATTTTTGAAGCTACACTTGTTTTATCTTCCTATGCTTGTTACTTTGCTCTTCATGAACTTGTTTATTTACAAGATTCCTATGCATAGGAAGCATTTTAGACTTAAATGTGTTTTGAATTTGCCTCTTGATGCTCTCTTTTGCTTCAAATACTATTTCTTGCGAGTGCATCATTAAAATTGCTGAGCCCATCTTAATGGCTATAAAGAAAGAACTTCTTGGGAGATAACCCATGTGTTATTTTGCTACAGTACTTTGTTTTTATTTTGTGTCTTGGAATTTGTTTACTACTGTAGCAACCTCTCCTTATCTTAGTTTAGTGTTTTGTTGTGCCAAGTAAAGTCTTTGATAGTAAAGTTCATACTAGATTTGGATTACTGCGCAGAAACAGATTTCTTTGCTGTCACGAATCTGGGAAAAATTCTCTGTAGGTAACTCAGAAAATTATGCCAATTTACGTGAGTGATCCTCAGATATGTACGCAACTTTCATTCAATTTGAGCATTTTCATTTGAGCAAGTCTGGTGGCCTAATAAAATTCGTCAAAACGAACTGTTCTGTTTTGACAGATTCTGCCTTTTATTTCGCATTGCCTCTTTTGCTATGTTGGATGAATTTCTTTGATCCACTAATGTCCAGTAGCTTTATGCAATGTCCAGAAGTGTTAAGAATGATTGTGTCACCTCTGAATATGTTAATTTTTATTGTGCACTAACCCTCTAATGAGTTGTTTCGAGTTTGGTGTGGAGGAAGTTTTCAAGGATCAAGAGAGGAGTATGATGCAACATGATCAAGGAGAGTGAAAGCTCTAAGCTTGGGGATGCCCCGGTGGTTCACCCCTGCATATTCTAAGAAGACTCAAGCGTCTAAGCTTGGGGATGCCCAAGGCATCCCCTTCTTCATCGACAACATTATCAGGTTCCTCCCCTGAAACTATATTTTTATTCCATCACATCTTATGTGCTTTGCTTGGAGCGTCGGTTTGTTTTTGTTTTTTGTTTTGTTTGAATAAAATGGATCCTAGCATTCACTTTATGGGAGAGAGACACGCTCCGCTGTAGCACATGGACAAGTATGTCCTTAGTTTCTACTCATAGTATTCATGGCGAAGTTCCTTCTTCGTTAAATTGTTATATGGTTGGAATTGGAAAATGATACATGTAGTAATTGCTATAAATGTCTTGGGTAATGTGATACTTGGCAATTGTTGTGCTCATGTTTAAGCTCTTGCATCATATGCTTTGCACCTATTAATGAAGAAATACATAGAGCATGCTAAAATTTGGTTTGCATATTTGGTTTCTCTAAGGTCTAGATAATTTCTAGTATTGAGTTTGAACAACAAGGAAGACGGTGTAGAGTCTTATAATGTTTTCAATATGTCTTTTATGTGAGTTTTGCTGCACCGGTTCATCCTTGTGTTTGTTTCAAATAAGTCTTGCTAGCCTAAACCTTGTATCGAGAGGGAATACTTCTCATGCATCCAAAATACTTGAGCCAACCACTATGCCATTTGTGTCCACCATACCTACCTACTACATGGTATTTTCCGCCATTCCAAAGTAAATTGCTTGAGTGCTACCTTTAAAATTCCATCATTCACCTTTACAATATATAGCTCATGGGACAAATAGCTTAAAAACTATTGTGGTATTGAATATGTACTTATGCACTTTATCTCTTATTAAGTTGCTTGTTGTGCGATAACCATGTTTTCTGGAGACGCCATCAACTATTCTTTGTTGAATTTCATGTGAGTTGCTATGCATGTTCGTCTTGTCTGAAGTAAGAGCGATCTACCACCTTATGGTTAAGCATGCATATTGTTAGAGAAGAACATTGGGCCGCTAACTAAAGCCATGATCCATGGTGGAAGTTTCAGTTTTGGACATATATCCTCAATCTCAAATGAGAAAATTATTAATTGTTGTTACATGCTTATGCATAAAAGAGGAGTCCATTATCTGTTGCCTATGTTGTCCCGGTATGGATGTCTAAGTTGAAGAATAATCAATAGCGAGAAATCCAATGCGAGCTTTCTCCTTAGACCTTTGTACAGGCGGCATAGAGGTACCCCTTTGTGACACTTGGTTAAAACATGTGCATCGTGATGATCCGGTAGTCCAAGCTAATTAGGACAAGGTGCGGGCACTATTAGTATACTATGCATGAGGCTTGCAACTTGTAAGATATAATTTACATGATACATATGCTTTATTACTTCCGTTGACAAATATGTTTCATGTTTTCAAAATCAAAGCTCTAGCACAAATATAGCAATCGATCCTTTTCCTCTATGGAGGACCATTCTTTTACTTTATTGTTGAGTCAGTTCACCTATTTCTCTCCACCTCAAGAAGCAAACACTTGTGTGAACTGTGCATTGATTCCTACATATTTGCATATTGCACTTGTTATATTACTCTATGTTGACAATATCCATGAGATATACATGTTATAAGTTGAAAGCAACCGCTGAAACTTAATCTTCTTTTGTGTTGCTTCAATACCTTTACTTTGAATTATTGCTTTATGAGTTAACTTTTATGCAAGACTTATTGATGCTTGTCTTGAAGTGCTATTCATGAAAAGTCTTTGCTTTATGATTCACTTGTTTACTCATGTCATATACATTGTTTTGATCGCTGCATTCACTACATATGCTTTACAAATAGTATGATCAAGATTATGATGGCATGTCACTCCAGAAATTCTCTGTGTTATCGTTTTACCTGCTCGGGACGAGCAGAACTAAGCTTGGGGATGCTGATACGTCTCCGACGTATCGATAATTTCTTATGTTCCATGCCACATTATTGATGTTATCTACATGTTTTATGCACACTTTATGTCATATTCGTGCATTTTTGGAACTAACCTATTAACAAGATGCCGAAGTGCCGATTCTTTGTTTTCTGCTGTTTTTGGTTTCAGAAATCCTAGTAACGAAATATTCTCGGAATTGGACGAAATCAACGCCCAGGGTCCTATTTTGCCACGAAGCTTCCAGAAGTCCGAAGAGGAGACGAAGAGGGGCCACGAGGGGGCCACACCCTAGGGCGGCGCGGCCCCCCCTTGGCCGCGCGGCCCTGTGGTGTGGGGCCCTCGTGCCACCTCTTGACCTGCCCTTCCGCCTACTTAAAGCCTCCGTCGCGAAACCCCCAGTACCGAGAGCCACGATACGGAAAACCTTACTGAGACGCCGCCGCCGCCGATCCCATCTCGGGGGATCCAGGAGATCGCCTCCGGCACCTCGCCGAGAGGGGATTCATCTCCCGGAGGACTCTACGCCGCCATGGTCGCCTCGGAGTGATGTGTGAGTAGTCTACCCCTGGACTATGGGTCCATAGCAGTAGCTAGATGGTTGTCTTCTTCCCATTGTGCTTCATTGTCGGATCTTGTGAGCTGCCTAACATGATCAAGATCATCTATCTGTAATTCTATATGTTGCGTTTGTTGGGATCCGATGAATAGAGAATACTTGTTATGTTGATTATCAAAGTTATATCTATGTGTTGTTTATGATCTTGCATGCTCTCCGTTACTAGTAGATGCTCTGGCCAAGTAGATGCTTGTAACTCCAAGAGGGAGTATTTATGCTCGATAGTGGGTTCATGCCTGCATTGACACACAGGACGATGTGAAAGTTCTAAGGTTGTGTTGTCTTGTTGCCACTAGGGATAAAACATTGATGCTATGTCTAAGGATGTAGTTGTTGATTACATTACGCACCATACTTAATGCAATTGTCTGTTGCTTTGCAACTTAATCGGAGGGGTTCGGATGATAACCTGAAGGTGGACTTTTTAGGCATAGATGCGGTTGGATGGCGGTCTATGTCCTTTGTCGTAATGCCCAATTAAATCTCACTATACTCATCATGATATGTATGTGCATGGTCATGCCCTCTTTATTTGTCAATTGCCCAACTGTAATTTGTTCACCCAACATGCTGTTTATCTTAAGGGAGAGACACCTCTAGTGAACTGTGGACCCCGGTCCAATTCTCTTTCTTGAAATACAATCTCTTGCAATACTTGTTCTACCGTTTTCGCAAACAATCATCTTCCACATAATACGGTTAATCCTTTGTTACAGCAAGCCGGTGAGATTGACAACCTCACTGTTTCGTTGGGGCAAAGTACTTTGGTTGTGTTGTGCAGGTTCCACGTTGGCGCCGGAATCTCTGGTGTTGCGCCGCACTACATCCCGCCGCCATCAACCTTCAACGTGCTTCTTGGCTCCTACTGGTTCGATAACCTTGGTTTCATACTGAGGGAAACTTGCCGCTGTACGCATCACACCTTCCTCTTGGGGTTCCCAACGGACGCGTGCTGAACGCGTATCAACAACACAACCAAAGTACTTTGCCCCAACGTAACAGTGAGGTTGTCAATCTCACCGGCTTTCTGTGAACAAAGGATTAACTGTATTGTGTGGAAGATGATTGTTTGCGAAGAACAGTAAAGAACAAGTATTGCAGTAGATTGTATTTCAGATGTAAAGAATAGGACCGGAGTCCACAGTTCACTAGTGGTGTCTCTCCCATAAGATAAATAGCATGTTGGGTGAACGAATTACAATTGGGCAATTGACAAATAAAGAAGGCATAACAATGCACATACATATATCATGATGAGTACTATGAGATTTAATCAGGGCATTACGACAAAGTACATAGACCGCCATCCATCATGCATCTATGCCTAAAAAGTCCACTTTCAGGTTATCATCCGAACCCCTTCCGGTATTAAGTTGCAAGCAACAGACAATTGCATTAAATATGGTGCGTAATGTAATCAACACAAATATCCTTAGACAAAGCATCGATGTTTTATCCCTAGTGGCAACATCACATCCACAACCTTAGAACTTTCTGTCACTGTCCTAGATTTAATGGAGGCATGAACCCACTATCGAGCATAAATACTCCCTCTTGGAGTTACAAGTATCAACTTGGCCAGAGCCTCTACTAGCAACGGAGAGCATGCAAGAACATAAACAACTCATATATGATAGATTGATAATCAACTTGACATAGTATTCAATATTCATCGGATCCCAACAAACACAACATGTAGCATTACAAATAGACGATCTTGATCATGATAGGCAGCTCACAAGATCTAACATGATAGCACAATGAGAAGAAGACGACCATCTAGCTACTGCTATGGACCCATAGTCCAGGGGTGAACTACTCACACATCGATCCGGAGGCGATCATGGCGATGAAAAGAGACCTCCGGGAGATGATTCCCCTCTCCGGCAGGGTGCCGGAGGCAATCTCCTGAATCCCCCGAGATGGGATTGGCGGCGGCGGCGTCTCCGGAAGGTTTTAAGTATCGTGGCTCTCGGTACTGGGGGTTTCGCGATGGAGGCTTTAAGTAGGCGGAAGGGCAGGTCAGGAGGCGCCACGGGGGCCCCACACAACAGGGCCGCGCGGGCCCCTTGCTGGCCGCGCCGCCCTGTTGTGGCGGCGCCTCGTGGCCCCACTTCGTCTCTCCCTCGGACTTCTGGAAGCTTCGTGCAAAAAATAGGACCCTGGGCGTTGATTTCGTCCAATTCCGAGAATATTTCCTTACTAGGATTTCTGAAACCAAAAACAGCAGAAAACATCAACTGGCTCTTCGGCATCTCATCAATAGGTTAGTGCCGGAAAATGCATAATAATGACATATAATGTGTATAAAACATGTGAGTATCATCATAAAAGTAGCATGGAACATAAGAAATTATAGATACGTTTGGGACGTATCATACCTCAATCATGGATGAAGGGGGAGTGATCTTACATAAATCTTCTATAGGAGGTAAATTCTTCACATCTTCGGATTTAATACCCTTCTCTTTAAGAGACTTCTTGGCTTCCCTCATATCTTCATCATTTAATTTAATCATACCCCTCTTCTTCAATATTGGTGTCGGGGTTGGTTCAGGTGTAGACCAATCATCATGATTCCGGCCTATTCTAGCCAATAATTCTTCAGCGTCGTCTGGAGTTCTTTTCCTGAAAACACAACCAGCACAACTATCCAGGTATGCCCTAGACTCAATGGTTAATCCACTATAAAATATATCAAGTAAATCATGCATTTCCAAATCATGTTCAGGCCGAGCTCTAATAAGAGAGCAAAATCTCGCCCAAGCCTCAGGCAATTTCTCTCCATCTTCCTGATCAAAATTGTAAATTCTCTGCAAAGCAATATGTTGAGCACTAGCAGGAAAGTATTTCCGGAAGAAAACATCAAGCAATTCTTTTGGACTATTAATAGAATCAGGTGGCAAACTATTATACCAAGTTTTAGCATCATCCTTTAATGAGAAAGGAAAAAATTTAGCAACGAAATAAGTACGCTTCTTAACATCATCGGAAAACAAGCTACTCAGAGTAGACAGCTCAATCATGTGTTCTACAGCACTTTCTTTTTCAGTACCACAAAAAGGTGTTTTCTCAACAATAGCTATATGAGATAGATCAAGAGAAAAATCTTAATCCTTATCCTTAATGTTTATAGGAGATGTGGCAAATTTAGGATCAGGAGACAGTTTATATCTAACAGTATGTTGTGCAAGCAACTTTTTAATTTTTCTTGCATCAGTAGTAGCATTGCATTTATCAATAAAATCATCATCAAGTTCCACACAATCTTCAACAAGATCATCACTAGAGTATTCAACAGACTCAGGTGAATTAACAGGTGTAGCAGCATTTTCATTAGGAGTTTCAGTATTTTCGATTTGTCTAGACCTAGCAATTGTAGAATCTAGAAAAGATCCTAACGAACCATCATTATCAAGTACAGTAGAAGCATCATCAAAATTATAAGAGGAACTTTCAGATCTAGCAGAAGTACCAGCATGTGAAGCTTGTGGTGGTGAAACAAGTTTATCTATCATAGATGGTGAATCAAGAGCAGCAGAGGTACTCAGAGTTGTACCTTTTCTTGTAGTGGATGGTAATATGGCGACTTTAGTATCGCGAGGTTTACCCATGATGGAGAATTTGCAGCGAACAATATCAATCCAAGTGAACTTCCAAATAAAGCTATGCTCCCCGGCAACGGCGCCAGAAAATAGTCTTGATGACCCACAAGTATAGGGGATCGCAACAGTCTTCGCGGGAAGTAAAACCCAATTTATTGATTCGACACAAGGGGAGACAAAGAATACTTGAAAGCCTTAACGGCGGAGTTGTCAATTCAGCTGCACCTGGAAACAGACTTGCTCGCAAGAGTTTATCAGTAGTAACAGTTTTATAGCAGTAGCAGTAGTGAAATAACAACAGCAGAGTAACAAAGACAGCAGTAGTGATTATAGTAAACAGCAGGATTAAAATACTGTAGGCACATGGATGGATGACGGGCGTTGCATTGATGAGAGAAACTCATGTAACAATCAAGATAGGGCATTTGCAGATAATAATAAAACGGTATCCAAGTACTAATCAATCAATATGCATGTGTTCCATATATAGTCGTACGTGCTCGCAATGAGAAACTTGCACACCATGTTTTGTCCTACCAGCCGGTGGCAGCCGGGCCTCTAGGGAATCTACTGGAAATTAAGGTACTCCTTTTAATAGAGCACCGGAGCAAAGCATTAACACTCCGTGAACGCATGTGATCCTCATATCACCGCCTTCCCCTTCGGTTGTCCCAATTTCTGTCACTTTGGGGCCTCGGGTTCCGGACAACAATACGTGTATACAACTTGCAGGTAAGATCATAAAGCAATGAATATCATCATGAATTGATAACATGTTCAGATCTGAGATCATGGCACTCGGGCCCTAGTGACAAGCATTAAGCATAACAAGTTGCAACAATATCATAAAAGTACCAATTACGGACACTAGGCACTATGCCCTAACAATCTTATGCTATTACATGACCAATCTCATCCAATCCCTACCATCCCCTTCAGCCTACAGCGGGGAAATTACTCACACATGGATGGGGGAAACATGGCTGGTCGATGGAGAGACGTCGGTGGTGATGATGGCGATGATCTCCTCCAATTCCCCGTCCCGGCTAGGTGCCAGAACGGAGTATCTGGTCCCTAGACGGAGTTTCGCGACGGTGCCGGCGTACTGGATGGTTTCTCGGCGACTTCAACTTCCCGTCTCGCGTTTTTAGATCGAAACCCTTAAGTAGTCCAGAGGGGGGCGTCAGAGGCCAGACGAGGGGGCCACACGCTAGGGCCGCGCGCCCCCCCTACAGGTTGCGCCGCCCTAGTGTCTGGGGGGCCTGGGCCTCCCCCAGACCTGCCCTTCTGGCTCCGTGATTCTTCTGGAAAAATAAGCCCTTCGACATAAATTCCGAGAAAGTTGAATTTCTGCACAAAAACGAGACACCAGGGCAATTCTGCTGAAAACAGCGTTAGTCCATGTTAGTTGTATCCAAAATACACAAATTAGAGGCAAAACAATAGCAAAAGTGTTCGGGAAAGTAGATACGTTTTGGACGTATCACATGCTAGTAGCAATGATATTAGTATGAACGCTTTGAACACCATTGTTGCTAATGATATGGAAAATTCTAAGCTTGGGGAAGCTGGTTTTGATGAGCATGACATTTTTAGTCCCCCAAGCATTGAGGACAAAATTTTCTTTGATGATACTTTGCCTCCTATTTATGATGATTTTAATGATAGTGGTATTTTGCTGCCGCCTACTATGGAGAGTAAATTTTATTATGATTATACTATGCCTCCTACACTTGATGAGAATAATAATGATAGCTACTTTGTTGAATTTGCTCCCACTACAACTAATAAAATTGATTATGCTTATGTGGAGAGTAATGATACTTTTATGCATGTGGATAAGAATGCTTTATGTGATACTTATATTGTTGAGTTTGTTCATGATGCCACTGAAAGTTATTATGAGAGAGGGAAACATGGTTATATGCATCTTAATAATATTAAGTTTCCCCTCTTTATGTTGAGAATCTTGAAGTTGTGCTTGTATTGCCTTCTTATGCTTGTCACTTTGTTCTTCATGAATTTATTTGTGTACAAGATTCCTTTTCATAGGAAGTGGGTTAGGCTTAAATGTGTTTTGAATTTGCTTCTTGATGCTCTCTTTTGCTTCAACTCTTGCTTCTTGCGCGAGCATCATTAAAATTGCTGAGCCCATCTTAATGGCTATAAAGAAAGAACTTCTTGGGAGATAACCCATGTTTTATTTTGCTACTGTTTTGTTGTGTCTTGGAAGTTTTTACTACTGTAGCAACCTCTCCTTATCTTATTTTATTGCATTGTTGTGCCAAGTAAAGTCTTTGATAGTAATGTTGATACTAGATTTGGATTATTGCGTAGAAACAGATTTCTGTTTGTCACGAATTTGGGCAGGGTTCTCTGTAGGTAACTCAGAAAAATCTGCCAATTTACGTGCGTGATCCTCAGATATGTACGCAACTTTCATTCAATTTGAGCATTTTCATCTGAGTAAGTCCAGTGCCTCTAAAAAATTCGTCTTTACGGACTGTTCTGTTTTGACAGATTCTGCCTTTTATTTCGCATTGCCTCTTTTGCTGTGTTGGATGGATTTCTTTGTTCCATGGACTTCCAGTAGCTTTGGGCAATGTCCAGAAGTGTTAATAATGATTGTGTTACCTCTGAACATGTGAAATTTTTGATTATGCACTAACCCTCTAATGAGTTTGTTTCGAGTTTGGTGTGGAGAAAGTTTTCAAGGGTCAAGAGAGGAGGATGATATACTATGATCAAGAAGAGTGAAAAGTCTAAGCTTGGGGATGCCCAAGGCATCCCCTTCTTCATCAACAACTTATCAGGTCACCTCTAGTGAAACTATATTTTTATTCAGTCACATCTTATGTACTTTACTTGGATCGTCTGTGTGCTTTTATTTTCGTTTTGTTATTTTCATTCTCTGAATAAATTCATGCTTGTGTGGGAGAGAGACACGCTCCGCTATTGCATACGAACACATGTGTTCTTAGCTTTACTTTTAATGTTCATGCCGAAGGTTGAAACTGCTTCGTTGATTGTTATATGGTTGGAAACAGGAAATGCTTCATGTGGTAATTGGTATAATGTCTTGAAAAATTCGATACTTGGCAATTGTTGTGCTCATATAGATCATGTTTAAGCTCTTGCATCATGTACTTTGCACCTATTAATGAAGAACTACATAGAGCTTGTTAAAATTTGGTTTGCATGATTGGTCTCTCTAAGTCTAGATATTTTCTGGTTGAGGCGTTTGAACAACAAGGAGACGATGTAAAGTCTTATAATACTTACAATATGTTCATATGTGAGTCTTGCTGCACCATTTTATACTTGAGTTTGCTTCAAACAACCTTGCTAGCCTAGCTGTATTGAGAGGGATTCTTCTCGTGCATCCAAATCCTTGAGCCAAAAACTATGCCATTTGTGTCCATCATACCTACCTACCACATGGTATTTCTCTGCCATTCCAAAGTACATTACTTGAGTGCTACCTTTAAACTTCTATTCTTTGCCTTTACAATACATAGCTCATGGGAAAATAGCCTTAAAAACTATTGTGGTGAAGAATATGTACTTATGTATCTTATTTCTTAATAAGTTGCTTGTTGAGCGGTAACCATGTTTCTGGGGACGCCATCAACTTTTACCTTTGTTGAATATCATGTGAGTTGCTATGCATGTTCGTCTTGTCTGAAGTAAGGGCGATTTTCATGATTGATACGTCCAATTTGCATCACTATTTTATATCATAATTTGCTGTTATTCATTGATATATTTCATATTGGGACACAATACTTATGTTATTTCATCTATTTTGCATGTTTCATCATTATTGGAGGATCAAGCACCGGAGCCAGGATTCTGCTGGAAAAAGCACCGTCAGAATACAATATTTCGGAAGATCAACTGTGGGAGGAAATTATACCAAAAATCCTATTTTTCAAGATGACGAAGGAAGCCAGAAGGAGGGGCCAGGAGGACCCAGGGTGGGCCCACACCCTAGGGCGGCGCAGCCCATGCCCTGGCCGCGCCACCATGTGGTTTGGGGGGCCCACGACCCCTTTCGCCTCCTTTTCTTCGCGAAACCCTTCGTCCCGAAGACCTAAGCCACAGAGGGTTCCTCACGAAGAGTTACAGCCGCCTCTGCGGGGCGGAGAACACCAGAGAGAAAAGAGCTCTCCGGCGGGCAGGAATCCGCCGGGGAAATTCCCTCCGGGAGGGGGAAATCGACGCCATCGTCACCGTCATCGAGCTGGACATCATCTCCATCACCATCATCATCATCTCCACCATCATCACCGCCATCTCCTCCGCAACACCTCGTCACCGCCGTAGCAATTTGGGTTTGATCTTGATTGTTTGATAGGGGAAACTCTCCCGGTATCTATTCATACTTGTTGTTGATGCTATTGAGTGAAACCATTGAACCAAGTTTATGTTCAGATTGTTATTCATCATCATATCACCTCTGATCATGTTCCATATGATGTCTCGTGAGTAGTTCGTTTAGTTCTTGAGGACATTGGTGAAGTCTAAATGTTAGTAGTGAACTATGGTTGAGTAATATTCAATGGTGTGATATTTAAGTTGTGGTGTTATTCTTCTAGTGGTGTCATGTGAACGTCGACTACATGACACTTCACCATGTATGGGCCTAGGGGAATGCATCTTGTATTCGTTTGCTAATTGCGGGGTTGCCGGAGTGACAGAAACCTAAACTCCCATTGGTATATCGATGCAGGAGGGATCGCAGGATCTCAGAGTTTAAGGCTGTGGTTAGATTTATTCTTAATTACTTTCTTGTAGTTGCGGATGCTTGCAAGGGGTATAATCACAAGTATGTATTAGTCCTAGGAAGGGCGGTACATTAGCATAGGTTCACCCACACAACACTTATCATAACAATGAAGATTATTTAGCCGTATGTAGCGAAAGCACTAGACTAAAATCCCGTGTGTCCTCGAGAACGTTTGGTCATTATAAGTAAACAAACCGGCTTGTCCTTTGTGCTAAAAAGGATTGGGCCACTCGCTGCAATTGTTACTCTCGCACTTTACTTACTCGTACTTTATTCAACTGTTACATCAAAACCCCCTGAATACTTGTCTGTGAGCATTTACAGTGAATCCTTCATCGAAACTGCTTGTCAACACCTTCTGCTCCTCGTTGGGATCGACATTCTTACTTATTGAAGATACTACGAGTCACCCCCTATACTTGTGGGTCATCAAGACTATTTTTAAGGCGCCGCTGCCGGAGTGAAGCGCTATTGGTAAGTGGAATTGGTAAGGAAAACCTTTCTTGTTGTGCTGATTTTATTTCTGCTGCCATAAGTCATCATGGAGAGATCTTCTCTTCAATTTTTATTTGGGAAATCTACTACTACTGCAACGGTAGTGGATGAGGCGCCAGGTGAGGAAGTGATACCATATAAAATACCTATGAAAATTATTGAACGTGTTATGGATAACCGCTATGAAGGGGATGGAACTGTCCATCCCGGTGATCATTTACTTGCTTTTGCATGAATTATGCGGGTTATTCAAATGTGCAGGTATTGCTATGGATGAAGTGAGGAAGAAACTATTCTCTTTATCGCTGTCCGGTAAGGCGGCGCATTGGTATAAATTATTGGATAATGGGGATTCTCTTGAATGGAATGATATTGTGCCCCGGTTTTATTCTAAGTTCTATCCTCCAAGTGAAATTCACAAGGATCGGAATCGCATATATAATTTTTGGCCTCATGATGGAGAGAGTATTGCCCAAGCTTGGGGAGATTGAAGTCTTTAATGCTCAAATGCCCCATTCATGAGCTTCCTGGTAATGTTATTATTGATAATTTCTATGCAAGACTTTCTTTTCAAGACAAGACCTTGCCGGATACTTCTTGTTCTGGATCATTTACACGCAACAAAGAAGAGTTTAAAAGGGACCTTCTTGATCGAATCCAAGAAAATCTTTTGAAGGTTGGGAGAACGACAAGGATAGAGAATCAGGTATAATTTATGATTATAAATGCATTGAAGCTTTTATGGATCTTGATAAATTTCGTAATATGAGTGCTACATATGGTCTTGATTCTCAAGTTGCTGTAAATCTTTATAAAGCTTTTGCCTCTCATTATGAATTGCCTAAGAAGAATTTTGATAAGTATCATGAACCGTATAAAGATAAAATTGATTCATCTATTAATAAATGTGTTGTAGTTGAAACTGCTGATCATGTTAGACACTAAGCTTATATTGAAAAAACTCCTTTCCCTGCTAAAATGAAGGAGTACTCTGTTATAAATAGTGCGGTTCATAAAAGTGAAAAGAAACACAGAGAACACGAAGAACAAATAAAAGTTGAACCTGCTGTTGCAATAATTAAAGATCTTGTGACTGAAAATGTGGAGGATGGTCATATTATTTTCTGTGAAGATGCTTCTAATATTGTTTCACATCCTAATAAACCCAAACAAGCTAGTGTTCCTATGCTATCTGTTAGAATTGGTGATCATTGCTATTATGGATTATGTGATATTGGTGCAAGCGTTAGTGCTATTCCTTATGAGCTTTACACGGAGATTATGCACGAAATTGATTCTTGCGAACTTGAAGATATTGATGTGGTTATTCAGCTGGCTAATAGAGAAACTATTTCTCCAATTGGTATTGTTCGAGATGTGGAAGTTTTATGCGGTAAGATTAAATATCCTGCTGACTTTTTGGTACTTGGTTCTGCTGCTAGTGATTATTGTCCTATTATTTTCGGTAGACCTTTTCTAAATACTTGTGGAGCTATTATAGATTGCAAGAAAGAGAAAATTTTGACTAAATTTGCTGGTGAATCTTATGAGTTTAACTTCTCTAAATTTACTAAAACTCCTTATAAAGCTGACTTGCCTAGTAATGATTTTAAAATGGAGCAATGTGCATCTATTGTTCTTGTTCCTAATAATCCTTTGCAGCAACATTTGGAGGATAGCGAGAGTGAAGTTTTTAGGAAAGAAAGAGATGAGCTTGAGGAAATTTTTCTTCGCCAACCTATTCTCAAGGATGATTTACCGGTGGAAGATCTGGGTACAACACCGCCACCAAAGGAAGATCCTGTTTTTGATTTAAAGCCTTTGCCTGATAACCTTAAATATGCTCATATTGATGATAAGAAAATATATCCTGTTATTATTAGTTCTAAGCTTTCAGAGATTGAGGAAGAAAGGTTATTGGAAATATTGAAGAAGCACCGAGGAGCTATTGGCTATACTCTTGATGATTTGAAAGGGATTTCTCCTTCTATTTGCCAACATGCTATTAATATGGAAGATGATGCGAAGCTCGTTGTTGAACATCGGCGTCGTCTAATTCCGAAGATGAAGGAAGTGGTAAGAAATGAGGTATTACGACTTCTTGAAGCTGGTATTATATATCCTATTCTTGATAGTAGATGGGTTAGTCCCGTACATTGCGTTCCCAAGAAAGGAGGAATGACTGTTGTGCCTAATGATAATGATGAGCTCATCCCTCAAAGAGTAGTTGTAGGGTATAGAATGTGCATTGATTTTCGAAAAGTTAATAAAGTTACTAAGAAAGATCATTACCCTTTACCATTTATTGATCAAATGTTAGAAAGATTGTCTAAAAATACTCATTTTTGTTTTCTTGATGGTTATTCCGGTTTTCACAAATTGCTTTGTTAAAGCTAAAGATCAAGAGAAAACCACTTTTACTTGTCCATATGGAACTTATGCTTATAGACGCATGCCTTTTGGTTTATGTAATGCTCCTGCTACTTTTCAAAGATGCATGTCTGCTATTTTTCATGGTTTTTGTGAAAGTATTGTAGAGGTATTCATGGATGATTTTTCCGTTTATGGGAATTCTTTTGATAGCTGCTTGCGAAACCTTGATAAAGTTTTGCAGAGATGTGAAGAAACTAACCTTGTTCTTAATTGGGAGAAATGCCACTTTATGGTTAATGAAGGAATTGTATTGGGACATAAAATTTCTGAGAGAGGTATTGAAGTTGATAGAGCTAAAGTTGAAGCAATTGAGAAGATGCCCTATCCGAGGGATGTTAAAGGTATTCGTAGTGTTCTTGGTCATGCTGGGTTTTATAGGAGATTTATTAAAGATTTCTCCAAGATTTCAAAGCCTCTTACTAATCTTCTTCAAAAAGATGTACCATTTGTTTTTGATGATGATTGTAAGGAAGCTTTTGAAACTCTTAAGAAAGCCTTAACAACTGCTCCTATAGTTGAACCTCCTGATTGGAACTTACCATTTGAAATTATGTGTGATGCTAGTGATTTTGCTGTAGGCGCTGTTCTTGGACAACGAGTAGATAAAAAACTGAATGTTATTCATTACGCTGGTAAAACTCTTGATGCTGCTCAAAGAAATTATGCTACAACTGAAAAAGAATTATTAGCTGTAGTCTTTGCTTGTGATAAATTTAGATCTTATATTGTTGATTCAAAAGTTACTATTCATATTGATCATGCTGCAATTAGATACCTAATGACAAAGAAAGATGCTAAGCCAAGGCTTATTAGATGGGTACTTCTTTTGCAAGAATTTGATTTACATACTGTAGATAGGAAAGGTGCTGATAATCCTGTTGCTGATAATTTGTCTAGATTGGAAAATATTGCTTATGATCCTGTTCCTGTTAATGATAGTTTTCCAAATGAACAATTGGCTGTAATAAAGGTGAGCTCGCGAGACAGTCCTTGGTATGCTGATTATGCTAACTTTATTGTTTCCAAGTACTTGCCTCCAACCTTTTCAGCTCAGCAAAGGAGGAAATTCTTTTATGATTTGAGGCATTATTTCTGGGATGACCCACACTTATATAAAGAAGGAGTGGATGGTATTATGCGAAGATGTGTTCCCGAATATGAACAACAGGAGATATTGAGTAAATGTCATGGTAGTGCTTGTGGAGGACATCACGCCGGAGAAAGAACCGCGCAAAAGGTTCTACAATCAGGTTTTTATTGGCCAACTCTCTTCAAAGATGCGAGAAAGTTTATTTTATCTTGTGATGAATGCCAAAGGGTTGGTAATATCTCCAGACGTAATGAAATGCCAATGAATTATACTCTTGTTATTGAACCGTTTGATTGTTGGGGATTTGACTTCATGGGACCTTTTCCGTCTTCAGAAGGTAACACTCACATACTTGTTGCTGTTGATTATGTTACTAAATGGGTGGAAGCTATACCTACAAAAAGTGCTGATGGTGAGACCTCTTTAAGAATGCTTTTAGATATTATTTTTCCTAGATTTGGAGTACCTAGATATATTATGACTGATGGAGGTTCTCATTTTATTCATGGAGGTTTTAGAAAAACTCTTGCTAAGTATGGTATTAATCATAGAATTGCTTCCGCTTATCATCCTCAAACTAGTGGTCAAGTAGAATTATCAAATAGAGAGATTAAATCTATTTTGGGAAAGACCGTTAATAAAACTAGAAAGAATTGGGCTAGTAAATTGAAGGATGCATTATGGGCTTATAGAACTGCTTATAAAAATCCCATGGGAATGTCACCTTATAAAATGGTTTATGGGAAAGCTTGTCATTTACCTTTAGAACTAGAGCACAAAGCTTATTGGGCTGTTAGAGAATTAAATAAAGATCCTAAACTTGCCGGTGATAAGAGGTTGTTGCAATTAAGTTCTCTAGATGAATGGAGAAGTGAAGCTTATGAAAATGCTAAACTCTTTAAAGAGAAAGTTAAAAAATGGCATGATAGAAGGATTATCAAAAGAGAATTTAATATTGGGGATAAAGTCCTATTGTATCGGTCTCGTCTCAGATTCTTTGCAGGGAAATTACTCTCGAAATGGGAAGGACCGTATGTTGTCGAGGAGGTGTATCGTTCAGGAGCAATCAAAATTAGCTCTCTCCAAGGCAATGCTACGCAAGTGGTGAATGGACAAAGACTCAAGCATTATATCTCAGGTGATTCCTATAATGTTGATGTTGATATTATTCAAGTGGAAACACCGGAGGCTTTCATAAAAGGGCAAATTGACAGTCCGCCAGAACTCGACTTTGAATAGGTAACAGTACTGGTAATGAAAAGTACGCAATTTACTTTCCGAACAATATTTTCGCTGTTTTTGGAAAATATGAAAAATTACGAGTTCGAAACGGAGTGGAAAGGACGCACGAGGGCGTGGCACCGTAGGCCGGCGCGGCCAACCCTGGGCCCGCGCCGACCTATGGTTTGGCCGCCCCGTCGCCCCTTTCCGACTCTAGTTCGATCTGGTACTTTCCTTATGTCGCGAATTTTTTTGCTATATAATCCCTCGGACCCCTGGAGGTCCGTATATCGTGTTCTCGACGTGTTTTGTTTCGAGCTGTTTCTGCCAGGATCTGTTTTCGGTCTAGAAGCACCATGACCTCCAACAACAAGGGCAAGGGGCTTTCGGAGGAAGAAGTGAAGAAGATGCCATCAAGACAAGAGCAGCAAGCTGGAGGGAGCAAGCAAATCTTGGTGGGATCTATTGACACTCGACGTTCTTTTTCTCATAACCTGCAGGGACCTTTACCACCCGCTCTTAGCCTCGACTCCTTCCCCATGTTGGAAGAAGTTCTACGGACTACCGATGAGTTTTGTGATCAATATCGGGCCCTAAGAAGAGAAGTGGAGATACTCCAAGAGGAGAATTGTCGTCTCCGAAGAATGCTGGAATACCACTCGATTTGCATCACAAGGTGGTCATCGCCAACTTCAGATAATAATGAATCTCTTCGCATCTTAGTGCAGAATTGTCAAGCTGAGAAACTGAAGTTGAAGGAGTTTATCAAGAAGCGCGGGAGGAGTTCATCACCACCATCTCCAAAGGAGTAATTCATCATCGGTATTGGCATCCCCTTGGTTTGTTCCAAGCTTGGGGGAGTGCCGTGATACGTCTCCAACGTATCGATAATTTCTTATGTTCCATGCCACATTATTGATGTTATCTACATGTTTTATGCACACTTTATGTCATATTCGTGCATTTTCTGGAACTAACCTATTAACAAGATGCCGAAGTGCCGATTCTTTGTTTCTGCTGTTTTTGGTTTCAGAAATCCTAGTAACGAAATATTCTCGGAATTGGACGAAATCAACGCCCAGGGGCCTATTTTTCCACGAAGCTTCTAGAAGTCCGAAGACGAAACGAAGAGGGGCCACGGGGTGGCCAAACCCTAGGGTGGCGCGGCCCCACCCCTGGCCGCGCCGGCCTATGGTCTGGGCCCCCCGTGCCGCCTCTTGACTTGCCCTTCCGCCTACTTAAAGCCTCCGTGACGAAACCCTCAGTACCGAGAGCCACGATAAGGAAAACCTTACTGAGATGCCGCCACCGCCGATCCCATCTCGGGGGATCCAGGAGATCGCCTCCGGCACCCTGCCGGAGAGGGGAATCATCTCCCGGAGGACTCTACACCGCCATGGTCGCCTCCGGAGTGATGTGTGAGTAGTCTACCCCTGGACTATGGGTCCATAGCTGTAGCTAGATGGTTGTCTTCTCCCCATTGTGCTATCATTGTCGGATCTTGTGAGCTGCCTAACATGATCAAGATCATCTATCTGTAATTCTATATGTTGCATTTGTTGGGATCCGATGAATAGAGAATACTTGTTATGTTGATTATCAAAGTTATATCTACGTGTTGTTTATGATCTTGCATGCTTTCCGTTACTAGTAGATGCTCTGGCCAAGTAGATGCTTGTAACTCCAAGAGGGAGTACTTATGCTCGATAGTGGGTTCATGCCGCATTGACACAGGACAAAGGATGAGAAAGTTCTAAGGTTGTGTTGTGCTGTTGCCACTAGGGATAAAACATTGATGCTATGTCTAAGGATGTAGTTGTTGATTACATTACGCACCATACTTAATGCAATTGTCTGTTGCTTTGCAACTTAATACTGGAGTGGGTTCGGATGATAACCTGAAGGTGGACTTTTTAGGCATAGATGCAGTTGGATGGCGGTCTATGTACTTTGTCGTAATGCCCAATTAAATCTCACTATACTCATCATGATATGTATGTGCATGGTCATGCCCTCTTTATTTGTCAATTGCCCAACTGTAATTTGTTCACCCAACATGCTGTTTGTCTTATGGGAGAGACACCTCTAGTGAACTGTGGACCCTGGTCCAATTCTCTTTACTGAAATACAATCTACTGCAATACTTGTTCTACTTTGTTTTACGCAAACAATCATCTTCCACACAATACGGTTAATCCTTTGTTACAGCAAGCCGGTGAGATTGACAACCTCACTGTTTCGTTGGGGCAAAGTACTTTGGTTGTGTTGTGCAGGTTCCACGTTGGCGCCGGAATCCCTGGTGTTGCGCCGCACTACATCCCGCCGCCATCAACCTTCAACGTGCTTCTTGGCTCCTCCTGGTTCGATAAACCTTGGTTTCTTTCTGAGGGAAAACTTGCTGCTGTGCGCATCATACCTTCCTCTTGGGGTTCCCAACGAGCGTGTGAGTTACACGCCATCAAGCATATTTTCTGGCGCCGTTGCCGGGGAGATCAAGACACGCTGCAAGGGGAGTCTCCACTTCTCAATCTCTTTACTTTGTTTTTGTCTTGCTTAGTTTTATTTACTACTTTGTTTGCTGCACTAAATCAAAATACACAAAAAAATTAGTTGCTAGTTTTACTTTATTTGCTATCTTGTTGCTATATCAAAAAAAAAGGACGTACCCAGTGCTGAGAGCTCCCGCACTGTGCGGGGTCTGGGGAAGGTGTTAGTGTCAAGCCTTACCCTCACGAAGTGCAAAAACACAAAAAAATTAGTTACTTGCATTTACTTTATTTGATTCATCATGTTTCCTTTTAATTTTACCGCAAAAGACATGCCGGTAGGACGTGGGTCTATAGTTGGGAGAAATAATATAGAAGAATTCTTCAATCATGTTAGTACCATTGAAAATTTTGAAGATAGACACTTGGTAGACCTTGCGCCTACTTATGAAATTGCTGCTGCACATTTAGTTCGCCTGTTGGAGACTAAATTTGTTAATCTTAATCCTATAATCCAACACATGTTTCTCACACTTGGTGATATGGAAGAAGGGGAAAAGAAAGATTTTGTTTTAGAAACCCTTCTTAGAGAATTTGGTGGTTTGGCAAGAGAAGCTAGAAAGGTCTTTGCTAAATTTAATATGCTTGGTTCTCATACTAATTTTGTTAGTCTCCTTGAAAAGATGGACATGGATAGAATAAGATACACTAATAATATTGATGATGGTGGGGAGATCAAAGCACCAATACCATGTAAACTCTTAGCTATGAATGATGCACTAGAAAATAACTATGCTTGGCTTGTTCCTGAAAATTTGTTTGATGAGAGTAGCACGCCTAAGACTAATGAAAAGGGAGATGCTAAAACTTATGTATCTAATATATTATGCCTGGTTGAGAAAACTCCACACCCCGCTGAGAATGCATCATCCTTTGATAATACTTGATACACACTTTCTGCGCCTAGCTGAAAGGCGTTAAAGAAAAGCGCTTATGGGAGACAACCCATGTTTTTACCTACAGTACTTTGTTTTTATTTTGTGTCTTGGAAGTTGTTTACTACTGTAGCAACCTCTCCTTATCTTAGTTTTGTGTTTTGTTGTGCCAAGTTAAGCCGTTGATAGAAAAGTAAGTACTAGATTTGGATTACTGCGCAGTTCCAGATTTCTTTGCTGTCACGAATCTGGGTCTACCTCCTTGTAGGTAGCTCAGAAAATTAAGCCAATTTACGTGCATGATCCTCAGATATGTACACAACTTTCATTAAATTTGAGCATTTTCATTTGAGCAAGTCTGGTGCCATTTTAAAATTCGTTAATACGAACTGTTCTGTTTTGACAGATTCTGCCTTTTATTTCGCATTGCCTCTTTTGCTATGTTGGATGAATTTCTTTGATCCACTAATGTCCAGTAGCATTATGCAATATCCAGGAGTGTTAAGAATGATTGTGTCACCTCTGAATATGTCAATTTATATTGTGCACTAACCCTCTAATGAGTTGTTTCGAGTTTGGTGTGGAGGAAGTTTTCAAGGATCAAGAGAGGAGTATGATGCAACATGATCAAGGAGAGTGAAAGCTCTAAGCTTGGGGATGCCCCGGTGGTTCACCCCTGCATATATCAAGAAGACTCAAGCGTCTAAGCTTGGGGATGCCCAAGGCATCCCCTTCTTCATCAACAACATTATCAGGTTCCTCCCCTGAAACTATATTTTTATTCCATCACATCTTATGTGCTTTTTCTTGGAGCGTCGGTTTGTTTTTGTTTTTTGTTTTGTTTGAATAAAATGGATCCTAGCATTCACTTTATGGGAGAGAGACACGCTCCGCTGTAGCATATGGACAAGTATGTCCTTGGTTTCTACTCATAGTATTCATGGCGAAGTTTCTCCTTCGTTAAATTGTTATATGGTTGGAATTGGAAAATGATACATGTAGTAATTGCTATAAATGTCTTGGGTAATGTGATACTTGGCAATTGTTGTGCTCATGTTTAAGCTCTTGCATCATATGCTTTGCACTCATTAATGAAGAAATACATAGAGCATGCTAAAATTTGGTTTGCATATTTGGTTTCTCTAAGGTCTAGATAATTTCTAGTATTGAGTTTGAACAACAAGGAAGACGGTGTAGAGTCTTATAATGTTTTCAATATGTCTTTTATGTGAGTTTTGCTGCACCGGTTCATCCTTGTGTTTGTTTCAAATAAACCTTGCTAGCCTAAACCTTGTATCGAGAGGGAATACTTCTCATGCATCCAAAATACTTGAGCCAACCACTATGCCATTTGTGTCCACCATACCTACCTACTACATGGTATTTTCCGCCATTCCAAAGTAAATTGCTTGAGTGCTACCTTTAAAATTCCATCATTCACCTCTGCAATATATAGCTCATGGGACAAATAGCTTAAAAACTATTGTGGTATTGAATATGTAGTTATGCACTTTATCTCTTATTAAGTTGCTTGTTGTGCGATAACCATGTTTACTGGGGACGCCATCAACTATTCATTGTTGAATTTCATGTGAGTTGCTATGCATATCCGTCTTGTTTGAAGTAAGAGCGATCTACCACCTTATGGTTAAGCATGCATATTGTTAGAGAAGAACATTGGGCCGCTAACTAAAGCCATGATCCATGGTGGAAGTTTCAGTTTTGGACATATATCCTCAATCTCAAATGAGAAAATTATTAATTGTTGTTACATGCTTATGCATAAAAGAGGAGTCCATTATCTGTTGTCTATGTTGTCCCGGTATGGATGTCTAAGTTGAAGAATAATCAATAGCGAGAAATCCAATGCGAGCTTTCTCCTTAGACCTTTGTACAGGCGGCATAGAGGTACCCCTTTGTGACACTTGGTTAAAACAGTGCATTGTGATGATCCGGTAGTCCAAGCTAATTAGGACAAGGTGCGGGCACTATTAGTACACTATGCATGAGGCTTGCAACTTATAAGATATAATTTACATGATGCATATGCTTTATTACTACCGTTGACAAAATTGTTTCATGTTTTCAAAATCAAAGCTCTAGCACAAATATAGCAATCGATGCTTTTCCTCTATGGAGGACCATTCTTTTACTTTCAATGTTGAGTCAGTTCACCTATTTCTCTCCACCTCAAGAAGCAAACACTTGTGCGAACTGTGCATTGATTCCTACATATTTGCTTATCCATGAGATATACATGTTACAAGTTGAAAGCAACCGCTGAAACTTAATCTTCTTTTGTGTTGCTTCAATGCCTTTACTTTGAATCATTGCTTTATGAGTTAACTCTTATGCAAGACTTATTGATGCTTGTCTTGAAGTGCTATTCATGAAAAGTCTTTGCTTTATGATTCACTTATTTACTCATGTCATATACATTGTTTTGATCGCTGCATTCACTACATATGCTTTACAAATAGTATGATCAAGATTATGATGGCATGTCACTCCAGAAATTATCTGTGTTATCGTTTTACCTGCTCGGGACGAGCAGAACTAAGCTTGGGGATGCTGATACGTCTCCAACGTATCGATAATTTCTTATGTTCCATGCCACATTATTGATGTTATCTACATGTTTTATGCACACTTTATGTCATATTCGTGCATTTTCTGGAACTAACCTATTAACAAGATGCCGAAGTGCCGATTCTTTGTTTTCTGCTGTTTTTGGTTTCAGAAATCCTAGTAACGAAATATTCTCGGAATTGGACGAAATCAACGCCCAGGGGCCTATTTTTCCACGAAGCTTCCAGAAGTCCGAAGACGAAACGAAGAGGGGCCACGGGGTGGCCAAACCCTAGGGCGGCGCGGCCCCACCCCTGGCCGCGCCGGCCTATGGTCTGGGCCCCCCGTGCCGCCTCTTGACTTGCCCTTCCGCCTACTTAAAGCCTCCGTGACGAAACTCCCAGTACCGAGAGCCACGATACGGAAAACCTTACTGAGACGCCGCCACCGCCGATCCCATCTCGGGGGATCCAGGAGATCGCCTCCGGCACCCTGCCGGAGAGGGGAATCATCTCCCGGAGGACTCTACACCGCCATGGTCGCCTCCGGAGTGATGTGTGAGTAGTCTACCCCTGGACTATAGGTCCATAGCTGTAGCTAGATGGTTGTCTTCTCCCCATTGTGCTATCATTGTCGGATCTTGTGAGCTGCCTAACATGATCAAGATCATCTATCTGTAATTCTATATGTTGCGTTTGTTGGGATCCGATGAATAGAGAATACTTGTTATGTTGATTATCAAAGTTATATCTACGTGTTGTTTATGATCTTGCATGCTTTCCGTTACTAGTAGATGCTCTGGCCAAGTAGATGCTTGTAACTCCAAGAGGGAGTACTTATGCTCGATAGTGGGTTCATGCCTGCATTGACACACAGGACGATGTGAGAAAGTTCTAAGGTTGTGTTGTGCTGTTGCCACTAGGGATAAAACATTGATGCTATGTCTAAGGATGTAGTTGTTGATTACATTACGCACCATACTTAATGCAATTGTCTCTGTTGCTTTGCAACTTAATACCGGAGGGGTTCGGATGATAACCTGAAGGTGGACTTTTTAGGCATAGATGCAGTTGGATGGCGGTCTATGTACTTTGTCGTAATGCCCAATTAAATCTCACTATACTCATCATGATATGTATGTGCATGGTCATGCCCTCTTTATTTGTCAATTGCCCAACTGTAATTTGTTCACCCAACATGCTGTTTGTCTTATGGGAGAGACACCTCTAGTGAACTGTGGACCCCGGTCCAATTCTCTTTACTGAAATACAATCTACTGCAATACTTGTTCTACTGTTTTCTGTAAACAATCATCTTCCACACAATACGGTTAATCCTTTGTTACAGCAAGCCGGTGAGATTGACAACCTCACTGTTTCGTTGGGGCAAAGTACTTTGGTTGTGTTGTGCAGGTTCCACGTTGGCGCCGGAATCCCTGGTGTTGCGCCGCACTACATCCCGCCGCCATCAACCTTCAACGTGCTTCTTGGCTCCTCCTGGTTCGATAAACCTTGGTTTCTTTCTGAGGGAAAACTTGCTGCTGTGCGCATCATACCTTCCTCTTGGGGTTCCCAACGAGCGTGTGAGTTACACGCCATCATGCCGCGGTATCACATCATCACTACCTTTTACTTTTATTGTCAAGTAGTGTCATATCATGAGTAGGGAAGTTATCATATAAGATGGGTTGCAGTTGGAAGTATCTCTCTTTAGTTGGTTATCTATGTATCCCTTGGTGTGAGTTATCGTTATGGAATATTAATGAGAAGTCTTATCATTTACATATTGCACATCTTATTCTAGTTTGCAATCTCTATTATATGATTTACCTTGTTGTTAGTATTGGTATCACTTTGGGAGCATTGGATAAATCTATTTGGTTTTGGCAAACTTAGCATTGGTTAATAGCAACAACACTTTGAGGTTTAAATAGAAAAGAGAAATACATGTAGTTGTTTCATTGTCTTTCTTTCTTGTTAGCTCATAGCTTATTATTCTGAAGTTAAGATTGTTTGTGCTTACAAGGAAGATGCATGATTGTTTCTATCACATGTATATTTGTTTGTTTCCCTCGACTCTTATGCTTGCTAATTAACCTTGCTAGCCAAAGACCTGCACTGAGAGGGAATACTTCTCGTGCATCCAAACCTTAACCCAAACTTATGCCATTTGTGTCCACCATACCTACCTACTATATGGTATTTTCTGCCATTCCAAGTAAATACTTCATGTGCTACCTTTAAACCATTCAAAACTTAGAATCTCTTATTTTTGTCAATGTTTCATAGCTCATGAGGAAGTATGTGGTGTTTTATCTTTCAATCTTGTTGGGCAACTTTCACCAATGGACTAGTGGCTTCATCCGCTTATCCAATAATTTTGCAAAAAGAGCTGGCAATGGGATTCCCAGTCCCAAATTAATTAAACTAAATAGACACTCCTCCATGGTATGTGATTGATGGACGGCACCCGAAGGATTCGGTTAGCCATGGCTTGTGTAAGCAAAGGTTGGGGGGAGTGTCATCATCATAATAAAGCTAAAATAAAAAGGCACTCCTTCATGGTATGAGATCGTTGGCAGGCACCCGAGGATTCGGTTAGCCATGGTTTGTGAAAGTAAGGTTGGAAGGAGTGCCACACAAAATGAAAATAATATGGGAGCCGCTCTTTGAAGGTTGTCTGGCAAGGGGGTTAGAGTACCCGCTACCAGTCGTTGACAACAACAAACACCTCTCAAAATGTTACTTTTATTCTCTTTATATGATTGCAAAACTGAAAAAGCTCTAGCACATGATTTAATCACTGCTTCCCTCTGCGAAGGGCATGTCTTTTACTTTATGTTGAGTCAGTAAACCTATTTCCCTCCATCTCAAGCAAGCATTTGAGTAGTTGTGATCAAACCATTATATTGTGATTCGCTACATCATGTCTTTTATTCTTCCTTGTTTAGTACAAGTTTTATCTGAATGAATATAGCTTTGCAAGTTATCAATGATCATGAAAAGACCATTATGATTGAGTATGCAAGTTGTGCCTTATAAACTTTAACATGAGAGCGCTGCTCAATGAGGTAAATATAATCTGTTAATTGTTCTCTGACCAAGAACGAAGTTTGCCATCACCAATTATGATTTCTTATGTACCTTTACTTGTGACTACCTTATACTTGTTTCAAGATGAGTTATAAGAGGTTGTTTACTATAATGTCCTGTGTGAATGAATATGATGCTTCTTGTCCGTATTTTATTTATCGACTCTTCACTCCATAAACATGTGGTCCTGTCTATCGAGCTCAGTTTCGCTTGGGGACAAGCGAAGTCTAAGCTTGGGGGGAGTTGATACGTCCAATTTGCATCACTATTTTATATCATAATTTGCTGTTATTCATTGATATATTTCATATTGGGACACAATACTTATGTTATTTCATCTATTTTGCATGTTTCATCATTATTGGAGGATCAAGCACCGGAGCCGAGGATTCTCTTTGGAAAAAGCACCGTGAGAATACAATATTTCGGAAGATCAACTGTGGGAGGAAATTATACCAAAAATCCTATTTTTCAAGATGACGAAGGAAGCCAGAAGGAGGGGCCAGGAGGACCCAGGGTGGGCCCACACCCTAGGGCGGCGCGGCCCATGCCCTGGCCGCGCCGCCATGTGGTTTGGGGGGCCCACGACCCCTTTCGCCTCCTTTTCTTCGCGAAACCCTTCGTCCCGAAGACCTAAGCCACAGAGGGTTCCTCACGAAGAGTTACAGCCGCCTCTGCGGGGAGGAGAACACCAGAGAAAAGAGCTCTCCCGGCGGGCAGGAATCCGCCGGGGAAATTCCCTCCGGGAGGGGGAAATCGACGCCATCGTCACCGTCATCGAGCTGGACATCATCTCCATCACCATCATCATCATCTCCACCATCATCACCGCCATCTCCTCCGCAGCACCTCGTCACCGCCGTAGCAATTTGGGTTTGATCTTGATTGTTTGATAGGGGAAACTCTCCCGGTATCTATTCATACTTGTTGTTGATGCTATTGAGTGAAACCATTGAACCAAGTTTATGTTCAGATTGTTATTCATCATCATATCACCTCTGATCATGTTCCATATGATGTCTCATGAGTAGTTCGTTTAGTTCTTGAGGACATTGGTGAAGTCTAAATGTTAGTAGTGAACTATGGTTGAGTAATATTCAATGGTGTGATATTTAAGTTGTGGTGTTATTCTTCTAGTGGTGTCATGTGAACGTCGACTACATGACACTTCACCATTTATGGGCCTAGGGGAATGCATCTTGTATTCGTTTGCTAATTGCGGGGTTGCCGGAGTGACAGAAACCTAAACCCCCGTTGGTATATCGATGCAGGAGGGATCGCAGGATCTCAGAGTTTAAGGCTGTGGTTAGATTTATTCTTAATTACTTTCTTGTAGTTGCGGATGCTTGCAAGGGGTATAATCACAAGTATGTATTAGTCCTAGGAAGGGCGGTACATTAGCATAGGTTCACCCACACAACACTTATCATAACAATGAAGATTATTTAGCCGTATGTAGCGAAAGCACTAGACTAAAATCCCGTGTGTCCTCGAGAACGTTTGGTCATTATAAGTAAACAAACCGGCTTGTCCTTTGTGCTAAAAAGGATTGGGCCACTCGCTGCAATTGTTACTCTCGCACTTTACTTACTCGTACTTTATTCAACTGTTACATCAAAACCCCCTGAATACTTGTCTGTGAGCATTTACAGTGAATCCTTCATCGAAACTGCTTGTCAACACCTTCTGCTCCTCGTTGGGATCGACATTCTTACTTATCGAAGATACTACGATACACCCCCTATACTTGTGGGTCATCAATGATCAAATGGTTTGAGTATGCATATTGTTAGAGAAGAACATTGGGCCGCTAACTAAAGCCATGAATCATGGTGGAAGTTTCAGTTTGGACACAAATCCTCATTATCTTATGAGAATATTAATTGTTGTTGAATGCTTAAGCATTAAAAGAGGAGTCCATTATCTGTTGTCTATGTTGTCCCGGTATGGATGTCTAAGTTGAGAATAATCAAAAGCGAGAAATCCAATGCGAACTTTCTCCTTAGACCTCTGTACAGGCGGCATAGAGGTACCCCTTTGTGACACTTGGTTGAAACATATGTTATGCAATGATAATCCGTGTTAATCCAAGCTAATTAGGTCAAGGTGCGGGCACTATTAGTATTCTATGCATGAGGCTTGCAACTTATAGGATATCTTATACATAACGCATATGCTTTATTACTACCGTTGACAAAATTGCTTCTATGTTTTCAAAATAAAAGCTCTAGCACAAAAATAGTAATCCATGCTTCCCTCCGCGAAGGGCCTATCTTCTACTTTATTGTTGAGTCAGTTTACCTATTCCTTCTATCTTAGAAGCAAACACTTGTGTCAACTGTGCATTGATGCTTACATGTTTACCTATTGCACTTGTTATATTGCTTTAGGTTGACAACTATCCATGAGATATACATGTTACAAGTTGAAAGCAATTGCTGAAACTTAATCATCCTTTGTGTTGCTTCAATGCCTTTTACTTTGAATCTATTGCTTTATGAGTTAACTCTTATGCAAGACTTATTGATACTTGTCTTGAAAGTACTATTCATGAAAAGTCTTTGCTATATGGTTCAGTTGTTTACTCATTGTCTTCATCATTGCTTCGAATCGCTGCATTCATCTCATATGCTTTACAATAATGTTGATCAAGATTATGTTGGTAGCATGTCACTTAAGAAATTATCATTGTTATCGTTTACCTACTCGAGGGCGAGTAGGAACTAAGCTTGGGGATGCTTGATACGTCTCAAACGTATGTATAATTTCTTATGTTTCATGCTAGTTTTATGACAATACCTACATGTTTTGTTCACACTTTATATCGTTTTGATGCGTTTTCCGGAACTAACCTATTGACGAGATGCCGAAGTGCCAGTTCCTATTTTCTGCTGTTTTTGGTTTCAGAAATCCTAGTAAGGAAATATTCTCGGAATTGGACGAAATCAACGCTCAGTATCTTATAATTCCACGAAACTTCCAGAACACCGGAGAGGGGCCAGAGGAGAGCCACAGGCCCACCACACAAGGTGGCGGCGCGGCCCGGGGGGGGCGCCCCCCTACTGTGTGGGTCCCCCATGGCCCTTCCGACTCCGACTCTTCGCCTATAAGAAGCCCCCTGACCTAAATCTTCGATACGAATAAGCCACGGTACGAGAAACCTTCCAGAGCCGCCGCCATCGTGAAGCCAAGATCTGGGGGACAGGAGTCTCTGTTCCGGCACGCCGCCGGGACGGGGAAGTGCCCCCGGAAGGCTTCTCCATCGACACCACCGCCATCTTCATCACCGCTGCTGTCTCCTATGATGAGGAGGGAGTAGTTCTCCCTCGAGGCTAAGGGCTGTACCGGTAGCTATGTGGTTCATCTCTCTCTCCCATGTGATCTTTATGTGATCATGAGCTTTGTGATATAGTTGAATATCATCTATGCGCTACTCTAGTGATGTTATTAAAGTAGTCTATTCCTCCTTCATGATGTAATGCTGACAGTGCGTGCATCATGTAGTACTTGGTATAAGCTATGATTGTGATCTCTTGTAGATTATGAAGTTAATTATTGCTATGATAGTATTGATGTGATCTATTCCCCCTTTCATAGTGTAATGGTGACAGTGTGTGCGCTATGTTAGTTCTCGGTCTAAATTGCAATGATCTATTATGCACTCTAAGGTTATTTAAATATGAACATCGAATGTTGTGGAGCTTGTTAACTCCGGCATTGAGGTGCTCTTGTATCCCTACACAATGAATGGTGTTTGTCATCTAACAAGAGAGTGTAGAGAAAGTAGTATTTGTTTATTCAGTTATGTGATCAATGTTGAGAGTGTCCACTAGTGAAAGTATGATCCCTAGGCCTTGTTTCCAAGCACTGAAACTCCGTTTATTTACTGTTCTGTTGCATGTTTACTCGCTGCCATCTTTATTTCAGATTGCTATTACCACTCATATTCATCCATATTACTTGTATTTCACTATCTCTTCGCCGAACTAGTGCACCTATACATCTGACAAGTGTATTAGGTGTGTTGGGGACACAAGAGACTTCTTGTATCGTGATTGCAGGGTTGCTTGAGAGGGATATCTTTGACCTCTTCCTCCCTGAGTTCGATAAACCTTGGGTGATCCACTTAAGGGAAACTTGCTGCTGTTCTACAAACCTCTGCTCTTGGAGGCCCAACACTGTCTACAAGAATAGAAGCACGCGTAGACATCACCCTCCTCCTCTCCTCCACTTTTCCTCCTCCTCCCTTCTTCTCCCTTCTCCTCCCTTCTTCTCCCTCCTCCGCACCCGGCCTCCTCCTCCGGCTTCCTCCGACAACGACGACGACGACCACCACCACCTCCTCCTCCTCCGGCGACCACCACAACCACCTCCTCCTCTGGCGACCACCACCACCTCCTCCTCCTCCTCTAGCGACCATCACCACCACCTCCTCCTCCTCCACCCACCCCACCCACCCACCCACCCACCTACGGCGACCTGCGAAAAATTTCAAAAAAAATCCGGTGAAACTCTGGCGGCCCCAGATCTAGATTAGCCGCCATTTTTAAAAGAATTCTGTGGCGCACCACTGCTGGGTGCGCCACAGAAGTTTTCTGTGGCGCATGTCTGCCTGGTGCGCCACAGAAGTTTGCCTAAATTCTGTGGCGCATGTAGATATACGTTATAGAACTAAATATCTATCGCGCGACAGAAAGTCAAAAACATGCGCCACATATGAGGGTTTTTCTAGTAGTGGTTTCAATATTTTCTTTTCCTACTTTCTAAACTAGTATGGTTATACTCGTACATCGGTGTATTTGGGGTTTTACTACGAGTGTACTTGTACAGTGGCGGACGTACAGGTATGTCGGGTGGGCCACAGCATAGCCTGCAGCCCAGCTGGCCAAGCCCATATCAGTAGGTACCAGACGTGGAAAACACAAGGGTATAGGTGGACCCTATTTAAAAATATTGCAAAAATGATATTTAAATGTTTTAGAAAAAATGAAATAATTTACGCACATACATATTAACTTGGTATTACTCATGCAACTTTTAAGATAAAATACAATTGTTTGTGACCTAAGCAAAAAAAAAATACAAATCAAGTCCTTATATTATTTTTTGAATATTAACATACTTTTGTATTTTAGTTTCAAAATTAAAATGCACCTACCTGCATGCATTCACTACAGTCTAAACGCATTATTTATACGGTATTTTTTGGTATTTGTTTTTTTGTTAAAAAAGGGTTCATGCACCCAAGTTCACCAAATGGACGTTTAATTTAAAATCCAAACCACTATATTGATTCATCTGATGTGTGCGGTTGACCCGATCAAGCGCGCGCATTGGCATTTGGCTGTGCATTGCCAATCCCCAGGCTTGGACTTTTAGTTATCTACTGCTATAATCACTCTACAGATCGATGGATCGACAGCATGTACTTGACTCGGTCGTGTTAATCTTAAGTTCTTAACTAAACAACTACAGTTTACAGTACAAATATATAATCACGAGGGTCCGCTGTCCTCGATGGAGCCGGTTCGCGATGTGTCTGCCCAGGGTGGCCGTGTTCGGCAACACCACCATTAACTACCTCATGTAATACCCCGTGGAGCTCACGGCCACCATCACGCGCACGCCGCTCGCCAGGCAGGGCGTTCCTAAGAAATTGGAGGCCATGTGAAAAACTAAAATTACGCCATGTCGGCAAACATCCAAGTGCTAGAACTCAGCTAGAGATGCTCTTAGTCTGGAGATTGATGTTTGACTTTTAAAATGCATTACATCAGACAATCCAAATTGAGATGTAGATCTTTCTAAATACATAACCACCACATATCTTCCCTTCAAGTCCAAGTCAACCAGGGCACAGGAAGCTCAAGCTTTCATCCATGCATCGATCCACTAGAATTACTAGTGGCACCTAGGTTCAACAGAACCTGAATATTGTAGCCCTCTAAAATTCGTATTTTTGAATCTTCAAAAAATTGAAATGAATTTTTTGCATGCAAAAGATGCACGTATGTATGGGCGTGCCAATTTTTATACACAAATTCGAAAATATGTAGCTGAGTTAAAAATCATAAGTTTCAGATAAATAGTCTAAAAGAAACTCACCCCTTCAAACTTTTTGTAATTTTTGTAATTTAGTGATCGGGTAACTATGTAACTTAGTGCTAGATTAAGTTTAATCAGGTTCTGCAGTAGCCATGTTCTCAAAATTTCCTTTAATCGATTCACTTGATCTTCCTGCTCGCCATCTCAATTTGGCATATATTGAAACTGATTTTACAGTACCGCGATATAACACCAGCCACACCGTGCTAGTCCCTTTGAATCGATTTCACACAGTGCAGGGCATCGATTCATGGTTTTAGAAAAAGAAGCAATTCAATGTTTTACTTTTCTTCTTGCATGGGTTTGTGGGTCCATGCAACGGATTTGCGAGGGAAATGACGGGAGTATCTATAAAATTATCACTAAATGCTTAGCAAACAGACTAAAGGAGCATCTCCCAGATCACATCCACCCTTGTCAACAGGCTTTCATTGAAGGAAGGCATATTAGTGACAACATAATCATAGCTCAAGAAATTACACACTCCTTCCAACTCTCATCCTAGAAGCACAAGGCTTTTATGTTAAAAATTGACCTAGCAAAAGCTTTTGACAGACTTGAATGGAGTTTCATCCTTTCTGCCCTTGCACGTAAGGGGTTGCATGGTCATTTCATAAATCACATACACTCATGCATATCTACCCCTTCTTTCTCTGTTATTATTAATGGCCAATCTTATGCAAATTTTACCAGCTCTAGAGGAATCAGACAAGGATGCTTATTTGTCCTAGCTATAAATGAATTATCTATTCTTCCCCAATAGGCTCTTGCACAAGCAACTCTTACTGGCATAAATATTGGACCAAACCGCCCTCCCATCCATTCCTTGCTCTTTGCAGATGACTTGCTCATCTGTGGAGAAGCAACAAAACAAGAAGGCCACTCTATGAGGCAAATCCTTCTAAACTTTTGCCAAAATTCTGGAGAAATTCCAAATTGGACTAAATCTGGGATTATTTTCAGTAAAGTTGTTGACACTCAAACTCAGAACCAATTAAAAGTCATTTTCCTAGTTCCACCTATGGATGAAACTTTTATACATCTTGGTCATCTTCTCATCCTTCCGGCAAAAAACAGATCTGAACCCTACAATTTCGTTCTCACCAAATTCAAATCCAAGCTTTCAACTTACAAAGCGAATTCACTATCTCATGCTGCCAGGCTTGAACTCATAAAATATGTTTTCTCTTCAATTTCAGTTTACTACATGTCAAATATTATCTTCTCAAAGAAATTCCATGCAAAGATAACTGCCATTATCCGAAACTTTTTGTGGACTGGAGTTAGTATTGATCCAGACCGTAAGCCTCTTTGCCTGGCAGCCTGGAGAAACATTTGTGCCCCAAGGAAGGAAGGAGGGCTTGGCATTAGAAATCTCACTGTTGTTAATCATGGTTTAATTCTTACCTCGGTTTGGAGGATTGCTGACAACCCTCACAGTCATTTACACCAAATTCTAAAGTTAAAGTATTTCCCAAACACTGCCATATGGAAAGCAAAACCAAACCTTCCAAAATCAGCCTACTGGGCCTCAGTCATAATTTTTTTCACCTTCTCCAAGACAATTACTTTTACCAGATCTCTCAAGGAAACATTTCTATATGGAGCACACTTTGGTGTAGTTCTTGGAAAACTATTCATGATGATCTCATTATACAACAGCCTCAGTTCAATTACCCTACCACAGTCAAAGATTTGTGGCTCCCCCAAACTAAGCGGCAGAATAGCAGGCTTATTGATTCTCTTTTTGCTCAACCAACTGCCAATGCAATTAAGACTATCAGAGTAATTTCCTTTGATGATCCAGACGCACTTTGCTGGAAACCAACTCCAAATGGCAAGTGCAATCAAAATCAACTTACAAAACTTGTCTGCAGGCTCTCACTGATGCAGGTTCACCGACGCCAACACCTCCGGATGATGCAACACTCTCCCTTCTGAATAAAATCTGGGAGAACAATAATTTACTACCAAGAATAAAAGCTTTTGCATGGAGAATACTCAGAAGAGCTATTCCTACTGGACAAAGAGCATCAAGGTATTCAAAACACATTTCTAATCTTTGTTGTAGGTGTGGATTCCAAGAAAGTGATACTCATTTCTTTGTCACTTGCACTTTTGCTCGAGCTGCATGGTTTCACTCACCCTGGTATCTTAGAATGGATTTGATTACTGAAAATTCTCCAAATTTTCACACCACTATTTTGCAGCTCTTAGCACCGAATCATCCTCAAATTTCTATCCATAAAATCTTTACTTTCCTTTGGTGCCTTTGGAAAATGAGAAATGAAAAGCTCTTTAACAATATAGAAGGATCACCTCATCAGGTTATCATAAGAACAAATGCTTTGCTTGACAGCCTGCAGTTGCATAAGCCGCATGTTCTGCCCAAATATGTTTGTTGATGCAGCTTGGAAAGAACAGGTAAACGTCCAACCGGCAAAAGCAGGAGCTGGAATATACATTACTTGGAAAAACCAATTGCACACAACAGATATATTCATCTCTGCCAGGACATCACTGGTTTCCACACCCCTCCAAGCTGAAGCTGAAGTCCTCCTCATTGCGCAAACATTGCCTCTTCTCTTCTTTTGCAGGAGCCCATTTTCTTCACAGATAATCTAAACCTAGCGAAAGCAGCAGAAGCTTCGGGAGCAAAGGATCCAACAGTTCTATGGGAGATAAGAAGACAAGCAATGCAATTTCAGGAAATAACGCAGCAGCTCCATCCAAGGATCATACACTTAAACAGATCACTCAATGTTTTAGCTCACAACTGTGCACATCAGGCAAATACTCAATCAAGATATTTGCCTATATGTTCCTGCAGGAACTCTACTCATAGCAACACAAACTGTCCTCTAGCTGTAGCGGTTAACCGCCTGCATCTACGAAGAACAATATTTGTATATGTACAATGTCTATGAGTTAATAAAAATTAGGGTGCTCGACACCCTACCCTTGTTCAAAAAAAAAGGACATGAAAAGGTGGGGTCTAGTAAGATCCATAGTCATAGGCGGTTCCACACTCTTATTATTTTCTTTTTCTTTGAACGGGTACCTCAGACGTAAGTAGTTTAAGAGCATGTCCAGCGAACCCGGAAACGGTAATCCGCATAAACGTGGATGCAGGACACGACAGCCGGAATGGGTTTCCCAGGCCAAAAATGGATCACGCAGACTAAACCCCACAATACTAGATGATATAAAAATATATTGGGGAATATGCTATCATGCCATTTTGTATTGCAGGATCTGCTCTGCTCAAGGCTCTCTAAATCTTCAAAATAAAATGCAGCATAGATCGTAACCTTGCAAAACCTACAGACGGACTCCATGATCATATCTTCACCAACGCGAAGATACTCATGGGCGTAGTTGGATGAAATGCAAGCAAGCCGCATTTCTCTTGCGCTTAAAATAGCGAGTTTTTGCCTCGCAAGTTTTGAAGATCTTAGAGTCGGATATGTAGGTACCTCGGTGAACTAATCCCACTGAGCATATTGTGCCTGACCGTGCGGTTGCGAGAAATGCAAAGGCGATCGGCTTTGGATCCCGAATGCCGCTTCTTCCTCCTATCCTCGAGCTCCTTCGCGGCTAGCAGCATCACCATTTGCTCGATATCATCGTTGAACAGTTTTTCCAAATCTAAGTCATCCGATGATGATGAGTCCTCCATCAAAAGCAGCGCACACGGGCTCAACGACATCTACAAACGAATCGGCAGAATTACTACGGCGCGACGGCCATGCGAATGTGTCGAAAGAATGGAAATCCACAGAACTTCACGATGGCGGTCATTTCGCAGCGACTCGGCACGGCTCTTCGACTCGGGTAGGCGCGGGGAGTTTCGCAGACACTAGTGACCGAGTAGGGATTCTACCACGCCAGCGTGCTCGAGCTCGAAGCAGGATCCATAACAGCATCGACCACGAGTGGGATCCCGTCGATGTGCCCACGAACCGCCTCTCGCGGCTGGAGACGGGCGCGGTAGGCGTGTTTTTACCGGCCAACATCAGGAGGGGATAAAGAACACTGCTGGAATCTTCGGCGGAGCTCTGGCAGGGCGCCCGCTGAAATGACCGCGCAGGGCTGAAATGGCCTTCCCGCCAACCCCTCGAACGGTTTGGCTCTAGAATCCGCTCTTCTAAGAATTGAGAGGCCTGGTATGCCAACGTTTGCAGATTTACGGGTTTGCGGGGTCTAGTCTAGCCACTCTTTTCGGCTAAAACCGCATGCGAGCAGTCATTATGCGGATTTAACACATATAGGGTCTCGTAGAGATGCTTTAAGGGATCTAGCATGGAGATTGATGCTGGAGTTTACAATGCTTCACATCCAATGATCCGAATTGAGATGCAGCATCTTTTTTTAGATGCAGATTTTTCTAACTATAAAACCCCACCCATCTTCCATTCGTGTCAACCAAGCACAGTTTGTCACAGCTCAAGCTTTCAGCAATGCATCTCCCCGTGATCTTTCCGCTCGCCATCTCGTTGCTGCTGGTGCTATCACCAGCAGCGGTGCGCCGGTGCGCTGCGCAGGAGAGGACCGACGACGCGCCACCGTACAAGCCGCTAGTCTCTCCCCTCGCCAGGGACTCCGCCACCTCCCTCTACACCATCTCCATCCAGGACAGCGGACCCCTCGTCGTGGACCTCGCCGGCCCGCTCGTCTGGTCGACGTGCACGTCCGACCACCCAACGTTCTCCTGCAGCTCCCGCGAGTGCGCCTCCGCCAACGGGGACGGTGTCACCCCGGCGCCGGCGCCGGCGCCGAAGCCGAGCTGCCGTAAGCGTCCGAACTGCGCCTGCACCGCGCACCCTTGCAACCCGGTGACCGGCCGGTGCGCGGCGGGGGACCTCACGAGCTCCCCGATGTCCGCCAACACCACCGACGGGCGGAGCCTGCTGCCGCACCCGGTGTCGTTCTCCACCGTGGCCTCGTGCGCGCCGGAGAACCTTCTGCAGTCGCTGCCGGCGGGCGCCGTAGGCGTCGCGGGGCTGTCGCGTGCGCCGCTGTCCCTGCCGTCGCAGCTCGCGGCGCGGCGCGGGCTCGGGAGCAGGTTCGCGCTGTGCCTGCCCGGGGTGGCCATGTTCGGCAACACCACCATCTACCTCATGGGCTTCCCCCTGGAGCTAACATCCATCATCGGGCGCACGCCGCTCGTCAAGAACCCCAAGCGCAGCGGCGGTTACTACATCCCCGTCGTCGCCATCACCATGGTCTGGACCAGCGGGGACACCCCGGCGGCCCTGCCGCCCCGCGCGCTCGAGCTCGACCCGGCCACTGGCCGCGGCGGCGTCACGCTGAGCACCGTGGCACAGTACACGTCCATGCGCTCCGACGTGTACGGCCCGTTCCTCCAGGCGTTCGACGCGGCCATCGGCGCGCCGGGGACCGTGAAGAAGGTGCCGGAGGTGGCGCCGTTCAAGCTGTGCTACGACGCGTGGTCGCTGAGGCCGCTGAAGCGGATGGGGTGGGACGTGCCGATCATCCGGCTGGAGCTGGCCGCGGGGGCCTCGAGCAACTGGACGATGTACAGCGGGAACTCCCTTGTGCAGGTGGGCGACCGCACGATGTGCCTCGCGTTCCTGGAGATGGCGGTCGGCAGCGGCTCGGACGACGGGCCGGCGGTGGTGATCGGCACGCACCAGCTGGAGGACAACCTGCTGGTGTTCGACGCGGACAATGAGGAGCTCAGGTTCAGCGGCATTCTCAGGGGATCCGGCGCCACCTGCAGCAGCTTCAACTTCACCGCATAAGCAGGCCCATTGCGCGCACTAGTGCAGCAACGTGTTGTGCTGAGTTGACTTGGTCACTTGGATAGGTTAATGCAGGGACATTGCCCTTCTTTTCCTAGAGATAATAAAGCTAGGTTTTCTATCGGCTCGACTTTTCTGATGTCAACAATATGGAAACACTAGACAATATCCTGTTTTTCTTTTTTACAGTGGGGCAATCGATCCCTAAACCGGGCTAGTCATAGTGCAGAGAATAAATAAATACACAAAACTGCATAAGTAAACACATAAAAAACTCTAATGCTGTGTTTGGTTGCGCTGGAACTGGGCTCGGAATTGAAATTGGGGGCCAAATCGGCAAATTCAGCTGTTTGAAACTGGGCTCGGAATTGGAATTGGGGATCAAATCGGCAAACACATAAAAGACTAACCGGTGCCTGGACTTTCTGTAGCAATATGGCTCCTCTCCAACATGCGCTGTAAAAGCCACACGCGCAAAAAAAACCGCCAGTTTGCCGCGCGCGGGCGCTCGCGCGAAGCTCCAGCGGAGGCGGGAAAAAGACGCGAGCGCTATAATTTTTGCCGCCCGCGCGCTTTCGCGCTATCCCCCGCGGGAAACTTACCGCGTGCGCCACCACCGAAGATGTCGCCGCCACCAAAGCATTCTACGCGCAGAAGGAGGAGGACAAGGCGGCAGCGAATGCGAATGCGAAGAAGAAGGCAAGCCGTGACAAGCGCCGTGCGGAGTCCGCGGCGTGGAAGGCGGCGAGGGCAGAGAAGGCGGCGAGGAAGGAGGAGGAGAAGAAAAACGGCGCAGGGCCATCCACCATCATCCTCTCCTCCTCCTCGTCCTTCGAGTGGACTTCGACGCCGGTGTCGGAGACGACTCCGAGCTCCTCGGACTACGACTGGGACTCGGAGTCGGAGTAGACTGTAGAAGTGTATTTTCAAATGTCTCTCCGAGTGTAGTTTCAAATGTCGAACTTTTAATATATTTCGTAATTTTTCGTGTTTTGTTTGATTTATATTTCGAACGAAAACGAAGCAACGCGCTGCATAATGGCGCTTCCGGCGGAGGAGCACTTTTGCCGCCCGAGCACGCGCGCAAAATGGCGCTTCCGGCGGGGCGACTTTCGCGCCAACGTGCGGTATCGGTTTACATCGCGTTGTAAACAACTTATAGCGCGCCGATTTTTGGAGCTTATGTTGGAGATACTCTTACCATGAACACCACGTTGTGGTCTTGCCTGTCTCTTGATATACTACTAGTAGTAAAAGTGCACTGTGCACTGTGCACATACTAGGTACGTGTAATATATGACATCTATTAAGAGTATCTCCACCTGCCCATCCCATATCGACCCTAATAGCCATCATAAATCTAGTTTTATGGATGCCATAGTTATTTCGAAATTATTTTGCACCGTCTTATGTGTAGTTGCAGATTTACACGGCAAAATATTAGTGAGCAATGAAAACAAGAATATTTCAAAACCTGATGTGGTTCAAAGTATTGAACTACGATGGCAGAGACAAAAGTTTCAAACGAGGCTATGAACTCTCCCATTCCCATAACACAATAATAGGGGACCGAGAACCAAAAGTAATATTATGAACGGAAGACAAGTCTTCTCAAGAGAAGAATTATTTCCTAACTTTATTCTCTGTCAATTCCTTGCTACTGTACAATTTTCTGCGGCACCTGAGGTGCGTCATCTAGCTGCACCAGCAACCGCCATCATCTTGATGGCATTTCCCAAAACTGTACTGATCTTGCTTGCAGACTGTGTCACAATACGTAGGCTCACATGGGGGTGGGATGTAGGGTTCACGGAAAGGGCCTTTCTTGGCTTCCGTACCTACGACATCAGTTTTGGCTTCCGTACCTAATACAAATCAATAAAAATAAAAATAATGCCATCAGAACCTAGAGAATTTCGTAATTAAACTTCAAATTTATCTACGAAAACGATGCATTATACAATTTCCAGGATAGAAGCGGTGTGCAAATTCAGAACAACAACAGGTCCAAAACAACAAATAGCAGAACAACTGCTATCTTTTAGGACGATTTAGTGCGAGACATGTCAATCAACAACAGCCATGGCCTCAGATTGAATCAAATATAAAAATGGCATTTCAATAGGATGACACTCAAGCTTTTGGAAAACACAAATTTCTCTATAATTCACAGCTCTGCTAGACAAAAATGTACCTATGTTCCTCCCTGATGCTTGACTCAACAGCAAAGTTGTTGATATCATCAAAAGAGCCATCAAGCACAGAACCCTTGTGTTGCTCTGGATCACAGCCATAACGAAGTTGTTTACTATTTCCTTCTAGTGTTGATCTTTTTTTTGTTTTGGCTGTTGTGCTTAGATGGTTCCTTATGCTGCTGTTTATATAGAGGCAGGACCGACTCTTGGAGTATCAATTTTTGCCGTTTTATTATCCTTCCCGAATTTGTGTTTCCTTGGTAAGGTTCGACGTAATTATTTGGATCCTGAAGTAATACGCATATCATGGAATTAAATGTGGCTTTCGCTCCAAAAATTTCCATATGAAATTAATTAGTACTAGCAATTCATAACAACATTATGGCATTTGTTGCCTCCCTAAAATTACATACGAAATCAATTGACTCCCAAATTTAGTTACGAGTTGGGTCTTTCTGATAGCCTGTTATTGGTTTCCATGTTTGGTACCAAAGATTCCTAAGAGCATGTACAATGTCAATGAGATGAGGTCAGCTTTCTTTTAGTGTTGCCACGCAGAATTTTTGCTTAATTAGAAGAGAGAAATAAGAAAGAAAACTTGCCTTTCCTGAATAAAAAAATGATCCTTAAAAAATAAGAGAAGGCTATTTTATGCGTTGTACGATATATCTTCACTTAGCAAATTATTTTTTTACTAAAAGTAATTAATTCATGTTAATTGCTAGGATGATAATACGAGATAGTGCATTGTATCACTTATGTCTATTGCTTCCTCTAAATGACGTGGAGGGCTAAGGGAAGCCACGCCATCAGTATCATTATAGATGCCCTAATTAAGAGCATCTGTAACAGGCGCACCATATTTCGCTGATGTAAATGTCGCTGCGTTCGTGCTGTAAAGTTATACCGCGCGTTGCGCAGTGTTTTCCTCTACCGGAGGCGCCAAAGCACCCGCGCAAAAAATGCTCCTCCACCGGGTGCTCCAAAATACAGCGCGCAGCGCCAGCGAAAAACAACATTCACACACTACTATGCATTCAACAAAATCAAATACTCAAATAAAATAATCAACCAAATGATCTACCATAGTTAAAATTTCATGACATAGTTCAACAAACACACACAAAAAATTATAGTTCAAATGGACACAAAGTGGACCATACAATTTGCATATCACAAATGCAAGAGATCTTCATCACATTTCCGTATTTCAAAGACATCATCCTCTTTTGCTTCTTCTTCGTCGACACCATGGCTTGAAAGAGGAAGTGAAGGGTCAATAGAGGCCATGAATCGTGCTACCATGGCTCCATAGACACCACTCACCGGTGCTCCAAAGCTTGGTCCTCCCATGCCGGCCATGCCTCATATGCCGGCCGTGCCTTCCATGCATCCCATGCCGACCATGCCGACCATGCCTCCTCCAAATATGGGCATGCCTCCTCCAAACATGCCGGTCGTGGGTGTGTTAATGTTGGTTGCCATCATTCTTTTTTTGGCCAACACTTGTAAGGGTATTTTACCCTTATCCATTATTTTGGTAACAATGACACTATAGCTAGAGTATTGGACTAATGCATGCCTATAAGTTTACTCTCAGGTATTAGTTCATTAAGCATAATGGTATTTCAATGGAACAAGAAGGTGAAGGGAGACCCCCCACTTCGATGAGAAAAGGGGACGCTTTTTCTCTCCTCAGGCCGGCACCTGGTCCAGCAGTACCGGCCGAGACGCCGGTAGATCTGGCGCCGACCGGCCCTGGCACCAGTGCCCACCGGGCACAGTCCAGGGTGCTTGGCAAGGTCGCTCGGTGCCTGCCCGGTGCCTCATCAAGCCAAATCTCATTCCCCCTTGTATTCTTGAAGAGACTTGCTCTCTAGGGTTCCTTGGAAACCCTAGATGGGAAAAATCACCCGGAAGCATCCGGGCTGTGAATTTGCTCTGACAACGGTTGCGAAGGTTTGGAGTCTACCTCAAAGTCTACTACAAGTGAAAGAGCTATTCCTTGGTGATATAGGCTCGGAGAAGAAGGTGAGCCTTCGCGGCGTTGGGAAATCCTTCGTGGGATCCCCACCTCTCCAAATGTGACGTACCTTCTTGCAAAGGAAGGGATTACGGGAATACATCTTCGTCTCCGCGTGTCGTTGCCTATTCGATGGTACCTCGAAGGAGGGATCCTCGCGAGGGGGAGAAGAAGTAGGGGCCATAGGGCGGAGTGTCCTCGGGACGGTGGTACGAGATTTACCCAGCTTCGGAACACCTGCACGATGAGAGGGCCTACTGTTGCTTGTCTGGAATTATCTAGGCGCTTTCGCGTTGTTACAATGAGTTGTGGTTGTGCCTCTAGGGCTCCCGGGATCCGGCTTATAAAGGAGCACGGATCTAGGGTTTACACGGAGAGTCCTAGCCGGAATACAAGTTGCCTAACTACGGTATGCTATCTTGCCGTGTACGTCAAGGATCCGCCTTCACCTACATGTCGTACCACATCCGGCTACCCCTAATGGGCCAGGACGGATCCGACTTCCAGAGTTGGTCGGTGGATCCGGCTCCTTATTCCTGGGCCGAACTTCATCCATCTTGATCTACAGCAACTGGGCCGCCCGATGGGCCACATACTACCATCACCGTCTATGGGCCACCCGGGCTCACCGGATCTAGGCACTGTCGATGGTAGACCCATGAAGTATACCCACAACAGTAGCCCCCAGAGTTCTCCGAGATTCACCTCTTGTTTCCGCCTTGCCAAATCATCGTTTCTTCCGACAATCCTCGCGGTAACTTGTGGAAACTTGAAGAACTCCAACTTCATGATCCTTTCCTTTCCAGCTCGTATGCCGGAAAGGTCCTTCATCCCGCGGAACTTCATCCATCGACGTCATTTTTACAACGGGTCTCCGGGTTACTCCCCTGCAGAGATAACGGTCAGTTGTTTTCAAATTACCACCTGGAACCTCAAAAGATTCAAACGGTTCCGCCAATCTTTGCGCCATTTTCGGGCGATTTGTGCGGTAACTTATCCTTTGCCATTTTTACTGTTAGGGTTTTGGACACGTGTCAACCATCCAACGGCGCAACGCTTGCGTTCCGACCAAAGGATGCGGAGCACGAATCTCATCCTCGGACTATAAATATCTCACCGCTCACCCCTAATCACCCCATTCACCCCCTTTTCACCTCTCTGCACATCGCCGTCTCCGAGCTTCCTCCCTCCGCCGTACCGGAGTCTGCCGGAAGATCACCGGAGTCTTGCGCTGCCGCGTGGAGTTCATCGAGTTCATCGTGTTCTTAAGTCCGATGAGCCACCGCGGCGAAAACCTCACCGCCGGCGACTCCGTCCACCGCGGAAACCATTCCGTAAGTCCTCCGAGCTTCAGTCTTTTTGCCGTGGTTGGTAGGGATGACCAGGGTATAGAATCGGCTCCGGCTAAGGTTAGCTATCTCGCACTTTTTTTGTAGATGTCTTCTTCGACTCCGCCTCCGTCGACGTCCGAGCCCATAGCCGCGACTCCAATCTCCTCCGTTCCTCCGCCTTTCATCCCTGTTCAGCTGAATCCTTCAAAGGATTCCGGCAAGGACACGAAAGGGACGTCGGCCAACCCAGAAGAAACTTCCGGAACCGAGCAAATGGAGAAGAAAGCAGAAGAAGCCGCCGCCAAAAAATCCAAAGCCCGAGCTCGCGACAGTGAAGCCAAAGGGAAGTGGTGGCCTTGCACCACCATGGAGAACGAACTCTGCAACCTCGAGGTGGAAGGCTTCCTGCAGCCCGGGTCTTGGCGATCGACTCCGGGTGCTTTGGCTCCAGCTCTCGAAGCCGAAGAGTGGGTGGTGACCAAGGCGCTGATAGAGCGGGGTTTCTCGCTGCCGCCGAGTGACTTCTTCTTGGAAATCCTCCAAGCGTATCAACTGCAGCCCCACAACATTTCACCCAACAACATCTTGGCCATCAATAACCACGTCACACTTTGCGAGGGTCACCTCTGGGTAACCCCCGATCTTCAACTGTTTCAATATTACTTCTCCATCAAGAAGGGGAAAGTCTCGCAGACCTCCTCGCTGGCTACCTGCTGGAGCATCACTTTCAAACTCTGCCCCGGCCGCGTCTACCCGCACATTGACCGGCACGAGTCCGTGCGGTACTGGTTGATACGTCTCAAACGTATCTATAATTTCTTATGTTCCATGCTACTTCTATGATGATACTCACATGTTTTATACACACTTTATGTCATTATTATGCATTTTCCGGCACTAACGTATTGACGAGATGCCGAAGAGTCAGTTGTTGTTTTCTGCTGTTTTTGGTTTCGGAAATCCTACAAAGGAAATATTCTCAGAATCGGACGAAATCAACGCCCAGGGTCCTATTTTCCACGGAAGGTTCGAGAGCACCAAAGAGGGACCAGAGGGGAGCCAAGGGGGCCCCACCCCACATGGCGGCGCGACCAAAGGGGGGGGCGCGCCCCCCTAGTGTGTGGGTCCCCCAGGACCCCTCCGAGGCTGCCCTTCCGCCTACTTAAAGCCTCCGTCGCGAAAACCCTAAAATAATAAGCCACGATACGAGAAAAGTTCCAGAGCCGCCGCCATCGCGAAGCCAAGATTCGGGGGACAGAAGTCTCTGTTCCGGCACGCCGCCGGGACGGGGAAGTGCCCCGGAAGGCATCTCCATCGACACCACCGCCATCTTCATCGCTATCGCTGTCTCCCATGATGAGGAGGGAGTAGTTCTCCCCCGAGGCTGAGGGCTCTACCGGTAGCTATGTGGTTCATCTCTCTCTCCCATGGTGTGATATTTATGTGATCATGAGCTTTGTATCACTATTAATCTATGTACTACTCTAGTGATGTTATTAAAGTAGTCTATTCCTCCTCCATGATGTAATGTTGACAGTGTGTGCATCATGTAGTACTTGGCATAGGTTATGATTGTAATCTCTTGTAGATTATGGAGTTAACTATTACTATGATAGTATTGATGCGATCTATTTTCCCTTTCATAGCTGATGGTGACAGTGTGCATGCTATGTTAGTACTCGGTCTAAATTGCAATGGTCTATTATGCACTCTAGAGGTTACTTAAATATGAACTCCGGATGTTGTGGAGCTTGTTTACTCCGGCTTGAGGTGTGCTTTTGTAGCCCTACACAATGAATGATGTTTGTTATCCAACAAGAGAGTGTAGAAAGTAGCATTTATTTATCTAGTTATGTGATCAATGTTGAGAGTGTCCACTAGTGAAAGTATGATCCCTAGGCCTTATTTCTAAGCATTGAAACACCGTTTCCAACAAGTTCTATTACATGTTTGCTTGCTGCCATCTTTATTTCAGATTGCAATTACTACTTACAATCATCCATATTACTTGTATTTCACTATCTCTTCGCCGAACTAGTGCACCTATACATCTGACAAGTGTATTAGGTGTGTTGGGGACACAAGAGACTTCTTGTATCGTAATTGCAGGGTTGCTTGAGAGGGATATCTTTGACCTCTACCTCCCTGAGTTCGATAAACCTTGGGTGATTCACTTAAGGGAAACTTGCTGCTATTCTACAAACCTCTGCTCTTGGAGGCCCAACACTGTCTACAGGAAAAGAAGCGTGCGTAGACATCAAGCTATTTTCTCGCGCCGTTGCCGGGGACGTGAAGGAAAATTACACCACAGAGATTTCTAACTCCCACGTCAACTGCACGCCAGCAAGCTCTTTTCTGGCGCCGTTGCCGGGGAGGTAAGGTAAAAGGTATTCACATCCTCCGACTACTAAGCTATTTCCTAGCATTGTTGCCGGTGTGTGAGTGCTCGAAGCTATTTCCTTTAGATCCAGCAATTGCATCTTTTTTTCTTGTTTTTATTTTCACTAGTTAGGCTTAATGGAAAACAACAAAAAAATTAGAGATCTTTATAGTATCTATCTTGAGTTAGGACATGAGGTGTTTGAAGAGAAAATTAAAAAACCTATGGAACTTTATATGCATGCTAATGGCAATGTTATTAGTATGAATGCTTTGAACACCATTATTGCTAATGCTACGGAAAATTCTAAGCTTGGGGAAGCTGGTTTTGATGAGCATGATATTTTTAGTCCCCCAAGCATGGAGGAGAAAATTTACTTTGATGATACTTTACCTCCTATATATGATGATTACAATGATGACTATCATATTTTCAGTCCACCTACTATTGAGGAGAAAATTTATTATGATTATACTATGCCTCCTATATTTGATGATTATGGTGATGAGAATAATAATGATAGCTACTTTGTTGAATTTGGCCCCTGACAAGGTATTAAATTGTCAATGCCTACGGGTTGTAGACTAGGGTTTAGTTGGAAGTAGAGGGCAAGTAGATCTCGAAGGTTTCAGCCGAAAAGTACTCGACGATTATGAAAACTAGGGTTTGAGAGACAATGATTCGATGCTTTCTTTGTCCCTCGACTCCCCCTTATATAGGAGGCGGAGCCGAGGGATTCGTATTGTACAAGTTACAGAGTCCGGGACGGTTTCTAACTCATCCCGCAAGATTACAAATAATGCTTCCTATTACAACTCTAGCTTTCCTTAATAATATCTTGGGCTTCCGAATCTTCTTATTCTTCGGGTAGTGGTCCTTTAGTAAACCCCGGGTACTATATTCGGCAGGCCCATTGGGGATGCCTATGTCAGTAGCCCCCGAGATTTTGCTTGAATCGTAGAGTCAGGGAAAATATCGACTGTTTATTTTTATTCAACAACTTAAAACTTTTCTATATTTCTTCACATAAATTTCTATATTGTACAGGGATAATGGTAGTTGGGGCTAGTTCATCTGACGGATCAGGTACTAGTTAACTGCTCTAGTGGCAATCCGCAAAAACCTACTTCAAGATCACGTCCCTGGACATGATCTCGGGATACTGGTGTAAACTTCGACAGGTGCCGCTTAAGGTCTTACCATTCTGTCGAGTCCCAGTCATATTTATCGGGTACCTAACGCGTCCGTTAGGATTTTTCTTCGTATCTGTTGATACGGATAAAAGTAGCAAACCGACGTCAGAGACGGCGCCACGCCTCACAGAACGGATCTGGGGTCTTACCTTCGCAAAGTTTTGCGGCATTCAGAAATTGATCGCAACTTTGGCGTTCTGAGAATATATTGTCGAGTGCTTATTCGGCTGTTGGAATGGCACATTTTATTGAGTCAAAGATGACTTATATTGCTCTCCCGATGGGAGTATATGCAGAGTTATTTATAACTCTAAATATACTCTTTTGCTCTTCTATCTTTCTTCTTTTCATTCTTTCATTCTTTTTTTTTATAATTTCATCGGGCACGCGAACAGCGTTCCCGATGGGAGTAGCCCCCGAGGCTACAGCCAAGGACTTGTGCTTGGGTGTAGGCTCCACGTCTTATGCCGCTATATTTTCTTTCTCTCCCGAAGTTTTACAATTTTCTCGGGTGCGCGAACAGCGCTCCCGATGGGAGTAGCCCCCGAGGCTATGAACAAATATTTGTATTTGATCATAGGCTCACGCCATTTCTATTTTGTCTTTCTTGATCTTTTTATTTTTTCAAAGTAGCCCCCGAGCATTTGATCAAAAACTTGTATTTGATCAAAGGCTCACCAATATTTTTCCATGTCGCCTTTTTTATGAAACTGTTGAGGCAAATTTTTTCCTGCAAAGGTGACGTTATTGCTGACGATAGCCACGATTTCGAGTCCGAAAATCGCGAGAAGTTTTCTCCCGCTGCCCTGCGGGCCCAAAGTAACCATTATCTTGACACGTCGTGCAGGTGGGGGATACACGTCCTCCGCTTTTCCTGGCGCACGTACCGTAACTTCTCAATGTTAAAATACTTTTTTACCCCTGTCTCCACGTGGTTATCATCTGCCGCACACTTTTTCCATCCAACGGTCCGCCACTTCACCACACCTCTATATAAGATCCCCTTCTTCTTCCTCGAGCACTTCCGCTCGCGCCGTTCCCCTGCTTTCACCTGCAAAACTTCCTCCTGCGCTCCACAACTCCCAGAGCTCATCCTCTCCTAGCTGCATTCCCGCGCCATTGTTGATGCCACCTCGTCGGTTGATCAGACACAACACGCCGGAGTCGTCAATGGCTGCCGTAGATCTGGGAAGCGCGGAGTGGGAAAGGTCCAAAATTTCCACCCAGGACATCAATCTCTTGAAGAAGCTGGGGATCAGCAAGAAGCCGAAGGCGCTGTGCTTCCCTAGTGAAGAAAGCTACCCAACCCCTCCAATGGGGTATCGGGTAAGTTTCATCGACCATCTCATCCGCGGTCTCTCCGCCCCCATTCATCCTTTCCTCCGCGGACTGCTTTTCGTTTATGGTCTACAACTTCACCACCTCACGCCAAATTCTATCCTCCACATCTCCATTTTCATCACCCTCTGCGAGGCCTTCCTTGGCGTCCAGCCTAATTGGGCGCTATGGAAGCGCATTTTATTTTGTCGCCGTAATGGCTCTCCCAATGTCGCCTATAATATAGGTGGCGTTGTTATTTCCGTTCGCCCCTTAGTCGACTACTTCGACGTCAAACTCCCTGACTCAGTTCAGGGGTGGCGCAAGAAGTGGTTGTACATTCAGGAAGAAAACCATGGATGTGCTGAAGATAACATCCCTCCCTTCGATGGTGCCGAGAAAATCCTTCGCCGCCGCTCCTGGGATGCAGAGGCTACCGAAGAAAAAAAAATCGACAGAGGCCCTGATGACTCGTATCCATGAGTTGCAAAATACTCGCGGCAAGGAGCTGTCAGGTATTCAGATCACAGCGTATTTTCTTAGAACTAGGGTGCAGCCTCTTCAAGCTCGCAAATACCCTCTCTGGAAGTATGCTGGCGACAAGGACGTAGATCGGTTGTCGGCGGATTTAGAGGTCAAGGACTTAGAAAAGCTTGTCCGAAAAATCTCCTCCCTCAGCAAAAAAGATCCTGTCCCTTCTTCCTGTCGTGTAAAACCGTACAACACCACCAATGCGCTTCCCAAGGTAAACTTTGTCGATTGATTTGTTATTGCCTTGCTATCTTTTTTTTTTGTAACTCCATTCTTGACATCTTCCCCTGTTTTTTATATAGAACCATCCAAATCTTGTCTCGCTTCCTCCCCTTCCTGAAGGTGGAGAAGTCGAGGAAAGGGCCGTTGTCACCGACGACAACCAAGATGCCCCCTCTTTTGTGAATGAGCCCGTAGATTCTCAAAAATCCGCGGGATCTTCTGAAGGTACTGCATTGGCACAATCTCCTCCTCCTGCTGTTTCTCCAAAAAACAAAAGGAAAAGGGACGATGTCGAAGATTTCGGCACCTCCAAAGCCGAAGAAGTTGCTCCTTCACACCAGAAGGCAGCTTACGATCCATACCTTGAGTCTCTCATCAGCTCGTAAGTCACCTTTTATTTCCCTTCATTTTTGTCCTCGAAGATTTTTGTCTATCTTGCTTTTTATGCTGCCGACATTTAATCGCAGTGATGATGAGGACGAAGTACCAGCTGTTGATGTGGCTGCTCGAACGAGTACGTCACATACTCTAATTGTTTCGGAGACGCCAGTCGAAGGAGAGGAATCCTCGCCTCCTCAACAAAACGTCGGCGCTCCTACTCCCCCTTCAAGCCCTCTTGTTCCTTCACCAAAAAGGACAAGGGTTGAAACAATCCCGGAGCCTACCCTTCAATTGGGTAGCTCCTCTAGCCCTCTCTTGGATGATGTAAGTTCTTAATTTTATTGGCACTGTTTATATTTCCTCAATTTGCTTCTTTATGCCATCATACTTTTCCCATACCGACATTTTCTTTCTTTGTCCTTCTTTGACATTCTATGATCAAAGAGCTTGTGCGCATCGGTGCCCAATTCATTGGGTACCGTGAGTATGCCAGCAAGACTGAAGGTAATAATTCTTTGCTGACCCTTGTTTATAACTTCTTGCTTCTATTTTGTCGCAATTTTGACGATTCTTAACTATTTTGGCAGGAAAACTTGCGGAGGCCAACAAGCTTGTCGACACGCTTGCTCAGAAGTTAGAGCAAAGTGAAGCGGCTCACAAGAAGGCTGAACTTGATGCTAGCAAAGCTAAAGCGGAGGCTGTTAAGGCCAAGGCAGAAGCTGCTGGTGTCAAAGATCTGCAGAAAAGACTTGATGATGCTGAAACTGCTTTGAACGAGCACAAAGCCGCCCAGGCTACTCGTGAAAAGGCGATCATCAAGCGCTTGGACACGCAGAATCAGCGCTTTGTCAGTAAGTTTGTCCATCCACTCTATTTTTCTTAGACTCGCTTTTCTTTACTTATTGTCGACCAACATATATTTTCTGCGACAGGTAAAACAAACCAAGAATTCGAGCTTGAAGATCCTGACAACGATCCTCTTCTTGACGCGCTCTCTATGCTTGAGTTTCATGGAACCGAAGCTCGCGAAGGCATTGGACATGCTGATTCAGGATTGTTGCGGCTGTTCCCCTACTTCTTCCCGAAGAAAGCGGAACCCAAGACTTTCCTTGCTCTTGCTAAGGACTTCAACCCACCACAGGATCTTGGACTGAAGATGCGCCAGGAGAACATGAAGATTGCTATCTAGAATACCGTTGCCTTGGTTGCTGATAGCCAACAAACTATCGACTGGGCGAAAGTAGGCGACACCGAGTAGATAGAGCAAACAAAGTGGCGATCGCTGATTAAGGCGGCAAAGCCCAACACGAAGAAAATCCTGGCCTATCTCGGAATCAAGCCATCTTCAACTCCTAGCTCATCAACGCCGGAGGTCTAGTTGAATGCCTCTTCTTTTTATTTTTCTGTTTCTTTAGCTATTGTCGCCATATTAGCTTTGCCGACAATTACCTTAGTAGTCCTTTTGAAGAACTCCTTCTGTAATATCTATGTAAATTTCCTGAAGATCAATGGAATTCTGCCTTGCGCGATCATTTGATATTGAAATTTTCTTTTCCAGTTGATTTTTGATAACTACTCTGCCAGTCCTCATGCTGCCGATACTTCTCCTGCTTCCTCCTTCTCGAAGAAAACACCAGTCGATGATAATCTCATCGAAGGTTCTTCAAGCAAACATTTGTCGCAAGATTTGCAAGAACTTCGACAACAACTTCAATCCATGAAAAAACAAACTCTGGCAATGATGGAACAATCTCGAAAAGCATCCGAGAGAGAGAAAATCGCTCTTCAACAAGCCAAAGAGGCCATAGCTGCCAAGGATGCTGCTGTGTCGGAAGCTGAGAAAGCCACTACTCGAGAAAATTGCATGCTCGAGCTAATGGTTGAAGCTAGCGCAGATATGCTAGGTATTTTTTCCAACCTCACACTGCTTCTTTCTTTTTGTTATTATGCCTCCCCTTAGATTTCTTGCTTTGTCGCTTAATAGGCTCGGTTCTCGACGCTGCCGCTGAAGACGAAAGAGTGAATGTCAGGACGAATCTCCTCGTCAATCTTTCTCTTAACCATGGCTGTCTTTTCTGGGCCACTCCTGAGCGAACCCAGCAAATTGTCAGGTTCCAAGATCGTGCTTGTCAGGTGCGCGAATTTCTCAATTTCTGCACGAGAACCTTAACCCTTGTTTACAAGACTTTATTTCCTCGAGATGAAACTCCCGAAACTCTTCTTGGACTGATGGAGAAATTTAGAGATGCTCCTCGTATTCATAACTTTGTGCGAGCTCAATTGACTACTGGCGCAAGGTTTGCCATGATTATGATACACATTTGCCATTCCAAGTTGGACCTAACGAAGATTGTTGCTGATTGCTTGGCCAAGAAATCGCGGCGGAAAAATAACATTGACTCAATCAATGAGATGGTTACTCCTGTGGCTGAAGCGATGATGGATGAACTTCTTCGGATGGATTCAGAATTCTTCGTCAAGGGGACCTATGCTGAGCACAAAACAACCAGAGGTTTATCCATAGATTGTATATTAGGCCTGAACTGAACTGTACTATATTGCGAGAAATTATGTCTAAATCTTGTCGATCTCTTTGGTTCCGAAGAATTTGCTTATATTGTAAAGCAGCTTATATTGTTGGAGCCCCCGAGCCTCTGGCTAGAGTTTATACTGTTTTGCTATCTCAAAGATTCTTCTTCTTATTGCAAGAAGATATATTTATTTTTCCATCGATGGATTACGAGCCCCCAAGTGTCTTGGTGGCGAAGTTCTATATTTTTGTTGCGAGGTTTTCAGACCAAAGCAGTAAAATTTTGACGAGTACACTATATTTATAATTATTAGCTTCCGACGTTCTATTTGGCGAGGTATTCTTGTACCAAGGCGAAATATTTCGGTAAGTCTATATTGTCTATATTTTGTAATTTGAAGGAGTTGAGCCCTCGAGCGTGTCGAAGAATAAGAAGTATATCTCCACTATCTTTATTATATTGCAGCACCGCGAGCCCGCCTCATTAAAAACCTTTCCGACCCCACTCGGTGCCCCGAAAAGGAAAAGAGTGCGTCTGAAAACTCGCGGGCGTTTCAGTACATTGTATTTTTACAAAGGAGGACTATATTTCGACTCTAGGCGTAGAACCGCCTGAGCTGCGCCACGTTCCAGGGGTTTTTCTCGGGAACCCCTGTCTTCTTGTCCTTGATCCTGTATGCACCTCCTTCGATTACTTCTGTGACGATGTAAGGGCCTAACCATGGCGATTCGAGCTTTTCAGTACTTTTTTGATTTAACCGTAAGAACAAATCTCCGACCTGGAAAGATCTTGGTCTTAATCGTCGACTGTGGTAGTTTTTGAGGTCCTGCTGGTATTTGGTGACTCGTGAAAGTACTTCATCTCGAGCTTCGTCGAGTGCGTCTACGTCGTCCTCCAAAGCTTTTCTTGAAGTTTCCTCGTCATACTCTGTCGCTCTTGGAGAATCATGCTCTATCTCAATTAGCAGTACTGCCTCAGCTCCGTGGACGAGGAAGAACGGAGTTTCTTGTGTCACCGTATTTGGTGTTCTTCGGATGCTCCATAAAACACTTGGCAATTCTTCTGGCCAGGTATGTCGAGCCTTTTCAAGCGGTCCTAGCAAGCGCTTTTTGATACCGTTGCAGATGATGCCATTGGCTTTCTCGACTTGGCCATTGGTTTGCGGGTGCCCAACTGACACGAAGTGCAATTTAATGCCTACTTCTGCGCAGTACTCCTTGAATTCCTTGGATGTAAAATTTGTACCGTTGTCTGTGACAATGCTATGAGGCACTCCGAACCGAAAAACGAGGCCTTTCACAAACTTTATTGCTGATGCTGCATCTGGTGAATTTATTGGCTTCGCTTCTACCCACTTTGTGAATTTGTCGACAGCAACCAACAGGTACTCATATCCTCCTGGCGAAGCTTTGTGCAACTTGCCCACCATATCGAGTCCCCATTGGGCAAAAGGCCACGACAATGGTATTGGCATCAGCTCTGCCGCCGGAGAGTGAGGTTTTGCGGCGAATCTCTGGCACGCGTCGCAGGTTCTTACTATCTCTTTCGCATCCTCGATTGCTGTCAACCAGTAAAATCCTGCCCGAAAAACTTGGCTGCAATAGCTCGACTGCTCGCATGGTGACCACATATTCCTTCATGCACATCCTTTAGGATTATCCTTCCTTCTTCGGGTGTGACACACCTTTGCAGGACGCCTGAAATACTTCGCTTGTATAACTCCCCTTTGATCACTATGAAAGCATTGGACCGTCGAATAATTCGCCTTGCCACAACTGGATCGTCGGGTATTTCTTTAATAAGGATATACGATATGTACGCTTGCATCCAAGGGACTTCTACCATCATCACAAGCTCCTGGTCTTCTTCGTCCTCTACGGCCTCTTTGAGGGGCGCCGAAGTTTTTTCTTCTTTTGCTTTTTTCTGCGCCTTCTTCGGCTTTGTGGATCTCTCCACCATTTCTTCCCAAAATACACCTGGCGGGATTGGGAGGCACTGCGACCCGATGTTTGCGAGAACATCGGCTTCATCATTGCTCAACCTACTGATGTGATTTACCTTGCATCCATCAAACAGCTTCTCAAGCTCATTGTACACCTCCTTGTATGCTATCATGCTATCATTGACTGCATCACATTGGTTCATAACTTGCTGAGCTACCAATTGTGAGTCGCCAAAGATTTTTAGTCGAGTTGCGCCGCAAGCTTTCGCCATCTTCATACCGTGTATGAGGGCTTAGTATTCCGCTTCATTGTTGGATGCGTTTGGGAACGTCATCCGCAGGACGTATTTTAACTTGTCGCCTTCAGGTGATATAATTATCACTCCTGCGCCAGCTCCTTCTACTCTCTTGGATCCATCAAAGTTCATAGTCCAAGTTCTCGACAAATCTGGGGGTCCCGTATTTTGCAGCTCCATCCACTCTGCGATGAAATCTGGCAAAACTTGCGACTTGATTGCCTTTCTTTTTTCGTACGTGATGTCCCGAGGGGAAAGTTCTATTCCCCAAAGGGAGACACGTCCTGTAGCTTCTGGATTGTTCAGTATATTTGAGAGAGGTGCTTCATTGACTACTATTATCGGGTGTGCCGAAAAATAGTGGCGCAACTTTCTTGCCGTTGTAATCACTCCATATGCTAGTTTCTGGTACGGCGGGTACCTCTGTTTGGAAGGCGATAAAACTTCACTGATGAAATATACCGGCCTTTGCACTCCATGGAGTTTCCCTTCTTCTTCTCTTTCGACGACTAGCACTGTGCTAACCACCTGGGGTGTGGCTGCAATGTACAGCAGGAGAGGTTCCTTTTCCTTCGGTGCCACCAAGATTGGTGGTGTCGAGATTGTGCGTTTCAAATCCTCGAAAGCTCTATCGGCTTCTTCGTTCCACTGGAATTTCTCCCCTTGCTTTATTAAAGCGTAAAATGGTAACGCTTTTTCTCCCAGCCTGGCGACGAATCTGCTTAAAGCTACGACTCGCCCAGTCAATTGCTCTATTTCTTTTAACTTTGTTGGCTTCCTCATTGTTACGATAGCTTGTATTTTGTCGGGATTTGCTTCAATCCCTCTTGCTGAAACTAGGAACCCAAGAAGTTCTCCTGCTGGGACGCCAAAGGAGCACTTCGTCTGGTTCAGCTTGAGGCAGAATTTGTCGAGGTTGTCAAAGGTTTCCTTGAGATCCTCGATCAGCGTCGTCCCCTTTTTTGATGTTATGACGATATCGTCGATGTATACTTGCACATTTTTTCCAATCTGTGTCGCCAAACACTTCTGCATCATCCTCTGATATGTTGCTCCCGCGTTTTTCAGACCAAAGGGCATTGTTCTGTAGCAAAACACGCCGTAAGGTGTGATGAACGCTGTTTTTACTTCATCTTCTTCTTTTAAGCTGATCTGGTTATAACCAGAATATGCGTCCAAAAAGGAAAGACGTTCACATCCTGCCGTGGAGTCGATAATTTGGTCGATCCTCGGGAGGGGAAAGTGATCCTTTGGACAATGTTTATTGAGACACATAAAGTCGACGCACATGCGAAGGACCTTAGTGTTTTTCTTCGACACCAACACTGGATTAGCTACCCATGTGGCCTCTGTATGCAGTTCCTTGAGAAAACCAGCTTCTCTTAGTCGATCAATTTCTGACAGCATAGCCTTGCGGTTTGGTTCCGAAAAACGTCGCAAGGGTTGTTTGATTGGTCTCGCTAGTGGATCCAAGTTTAGGTGGTGCTCGGCAAGTTCCCTGGGTACTCCTGGCATGTCAGCTGGACACCATGCGAAGATTTTCCAGTTCTCACGGAGGAACTCGACGAGCGCGCTTTCCTATGCGAGGTCCATGTCATTTGCGATGGATGTTGTCTTTTTCGGGTCTGTCGGGTGAATCTGCACCTCCTTAGAATTTTTCCCAGTATTGAAAGTTGATTCTTTATTTGGCCTTCCAACGTCTGGCAGCACGTCGTAGTCAGTCATGAGCCTTGACGCCAAATACTCAGCTTGCATCCCGAAAGTTTCTGATATTCGATGAAAATCCTTATCACATCTATCGGCTAGGGCGAAGCTTCCTTTGACTGTGATTGGTCCCTTAGGTCCAGGCATCCTCCATAACAGGTACGTGTAATGTGGTACCGCCATAAATCTAGCATATGCTGGTCGACCCAACAGAGCGTGGTACTGTGACGGAAAATCGACGACTTTGAACTCCAGCTTCTCGATCCTGTAATTTTCTCGGGTCCCGAACTGAACGTCGAGATTAATCTTCCCCAGCGGATAACTTGGCTTCTATGGTGTGATACCGTGGAATCTTGTGTCTGTTGGCTTCAGGTTTGCTAGGGATATGTTCATCTTCCTTAATGTATCTGCGTACATAAGGTTTAAACTGCTACCACCATCTATAAACACGCGAGATACGTCGAATCCTGCGATAACCGCTGGTAGTATGAGTGCTGACTGCCCTGGTCGAGGAACTTGCTGTGGATGGTCCGCTATAGTGAAGTCAATGTCTTGCCCGGACCAGTTAAGGTATTCGACTGTTGGTGGAGGCATTTTTTCTGCCATAAACACCTGTCGCGAGATTACTTTCTGAGTGCTATTGGATGGCCTTCCCTTCTGAATCATCGAGACTGCTCCGTTAGAGTTAGGATCAACGTAGGGCGGTGGTGGAGGTGCTGTCGCTATTCTGAGCTGATGTCGATTGTCGTCCGTAATCGCGGGAGGAGGTGGCAAGTGAATCTCACTCCTGGGTTCTCGAGGATTTCTCTGTGCTGCTTGAGCATTAGCATGCCCTGCATACCTTAGCATTGCCTAGAAATTGCGACAATCCTTCTGCAGATGTCCTGACTGTCTTTTCCCGTTGCTGTCGAGGAAAAAATGCATCTAGCACGGCCCGTTCATTATCTCTTCGGGAGACACAAAAGGCCTCTGGAACCTTGGCCCGCTATTTTGCCTATTGTTTCGAGAGTCATCTCTATTGTCGCCTCGTTGCTCGTTGCTTCTCTGGTACTCCTCTCTGTTGTTTCCTCCTGCGCTTGATCGGAAACCAGCCGAGATTTGTCCTGGAGCATCATTGCTCGAGTACTGCCGAGGAAATCGTCGCCTTGGTTGATAATTTCGACTACGGTCTTCCTCTGGCGACCTATGCCGTTTGTTGTGAACAGCATCTTCTCCATCTGCCCATCTGTTTGCTATTTCCATTAACGCGGATACGGTCTTTGGATTGGTCCTTCCCAAGTCCTCGACAAAATCTCCACGTCTGATTCCTGCGACAAACGCATCTATTGCTCTCTCGTCAGATATATTTTATGCCGAGTTTTTGATGATATTCCACCTTTGGATATATTTTCTCATAGGCTTGTCTGGCTTCTGTCGGCATGCTCTTAGCTCCTCTAATGACGCAGGTTTTTTACATGTGGACCGGAAGTTCTTGACGAACACGTCCTCGAAGGTTTCTCAGCTGTCAATAGATCCTGGAGGAAGTTTCTTTATCCAAGATCATGCGGCTCCACTCAAATGTACCTGGATACTTTGCATAGCTGTTGCTCTGGTTCCTCCTGTGAGTTTCACCGTCTCGAGATAATCGATTAGCCAATCCTCTGGATCCTGAAGGCCGTCGAATTTCTTGAAGTTATCAGGTAACTTGAATCCCGAAGGGACTCGAGTTTTTCGGACTCTCCTTGTGAAGCATGGCAAACCACACATATCCTCGTCGTTTAGCTCTGGGGACTGCCAATGTTCCCTTCTGCTTTGTCGCGCTCTATCGACCCTTGCTTGTGCTGCCGTGTCCCTTGCTCCACTTGGTCCTTCGGGAGCTGCTGCTGTTGCTGCCGCAGGTCGTGGACTATTTTGCCTTGCTGTTCCTTCGGGAGGTGTTGATACAAACGCTGTCCCCATGGCTCCAACTCCTGCCATTGCCATGTTATACAATGCCTCCCTTGGATCTCCTGGGGGTGGTCTGGATGCAAGGATGAAAGCTTGTGTCGCCATATACCCAGCTTCTGGTGTCTTGGGTATGATGTTTCCTCTCGTGTCTATCGACATAAAAGACATGTCGAGGTTTTGAACCAAGTGCTCTCTTTCTCCTTCCGAGCTTCTCTGTGGCTATCACCCGAAGTTCTAGATTGTCAACTCAGCTCTGCCCTTCGCCTACTTGATGCAGAGGCTGCCTCCTTTCTTCTGTTGAACTCAGCTGTCTGTTTTTCCAATTCCCTTGCAGCTCGTGCGAGCCTATATTGATATGCTTGTAATTATTCTGGCGTGGCTGTGGTGGCCATTGGTTCTGAGCCATCCATAGCTCTTGCGGCTCTATCCCATGCTGCTTGCGGGAGTCGGACTCTGTCTCGCGGCTGTGGCCCGATATATTTATTGCCTAGGCCTCGTCGCAAATCAGAGGGATCGACGTACGGATTTCCCAAATCGTCGAAAGCCTCAGATGTTTCCTCCTGATCATGACTTGGCTCTCCGATGACATAAATCTGATGATACTTTGTATTCAGATCTATGTTGGGTTTGGTGACACCATCATGAAGATTGGCGAAGACCTTGCCCACTGTAGTGGATCTGTCGATGAAGTCGTAGCTGTCGACACTGCTTGAGCCATCGCTTATATGGGAGTCCGCAGATGACTCAAGCGACATGTCGCTGAAGATCTTGGCAAGTTTTTCTCTTGCCCTGGTGCTGATGAAGCGTGACGACGAAGTTTCTTCCTCTCCTGATTCGGTTGACGATGTATAGCTTGAAAGATCGGAATCGACCGCCGACGATCAAGACGAAATCGGAATTTTGACACGATACGATCCCTCTTTCTCGACGCGAAAGTGAAATCTTCCGAACGTCATCTCCATAGGCTCCTCCAGATACGCATATGCATCCAAACGGGAGGGCGGGTGAGGAACAAAATCGACAAGACCAGTTGCGATCTGTTTACCTCGATCCATCGCGTTGCTTGCGGTTGATGAAGTCGACGATCTTGCGGTTGATGAAGTCGACGATCTCGAACGAGCCATCGAGATCAGATCCTTGACGCCTCTATTTCCCATAGACGGCGCCAATTGACAAGGTATTAACTTGTCAATGCCTACGGGTTGTAGACTAGGGTTTAGTTGGAAGTAGAGGGCAAGCAGATCTCGAAGGTTTCAGCCGAAAAGTACTCGACGATTATGAAAACTAGGGTTTGAGAGACAATGATTCGATGCTTTCTTTGTCCCTCAACTCCCCCTTATATAGGAGGCGGAGCCGAGGGATTCGTATTGTACAAGTTACAGAGTCCGGGACGGTTTCTAACTCATCCCACAAGATTACAAATAATGCTTCCTATTACAACTCTAGCTTTCCTTAATAATATCTTGGGCTTCCGAATCTTCTTATTCTTCGGGTAGTGGGCCTTTAGTAAACCCCGGGTACTATCTTCGGCAGGCCCATTGGGGATGCCTATGTCACCCCCACTACAATTAATAAGAATGACTATGCTTATGTTGGGAGTAGTAACTATTTTATGCATGAGACTCATGATAAGAATGTTTTATGTGATTGTTATGTTGTTGAGTTTGTTCATGATGCTGCTGAAAGTTATTATGAGAGAGGGAAACATGGTTATATGCATCTTAATAATATTAAGTTTCCCCTCTTTATGTTGAGAATCTTGAAGTTGCGCTTGTGTTGCCTTTCTATGCCTGTTGCCTTATGCTTACATAACTTGTTTATTTACAAGATTACTTTTCATAGGAAGTGGGTTAAGCTTAAATTTGTTTTGAATTTGCTTTTTGATGCTCTCTTTTGCTTCAACTCTTATTTCTTGGGAGTGCATCATTAAAATCACTGAGCCCATCTTAATGGCTATAAAGAAAGCACTTCTTGGGAGATAACCCATGTTTTTCAATTGCTACTATTTTGTTGTGTCTTGGTAGTTGTTACTACTGTAGCAACCTCTCCTTATCTTTATTTTATTGCATTGTTGTGCCAAGTAAAGTCTTTGATAGTAGGGTTGATACTAGATTTGGATTACTGCGCAGAAACAGATTTCTTACTGTCACGAAATTGAGCCGCCCCATCTGTAGGTAACTCAGAAAAATCTGCCAATTTACGTGCTTGATCCTCAGATATGTACGCAACTTTCATTCAATTTGAGAAGTTTTATCTGAGCAAGTTAAGTGCCTCTAAAAATTTCGTCTTTACGGACTGTTCTGTTTGACAGATTCTGCCTTTTATTTCGCATTGCCTGTTTTGCTATGTTGGATGGATTTCTTTGTTCCATTAACTTTCAGTAGCTTTGAGAAATATCCAGAAGTGTTAAGAATGATTGTGTCACCTCTGAATATGTGAATTTTTGATTATGCACTAACCCTCTAATGAGTTTGTTTTGAGTTTGGTGTGGAGGAAGTTTTCAAGGGTCAAGAGAGGAGGATGATACAATATGATCAAGAAGAGTGAAAAGTCTAAGCTTGGGGATGCCCCCATGGTTCATCCCTGCATATTTCAAGAAGAATCAAGCATCTAAGCTTGGGGATGCCCAAGGCATCCCCTTCTTCATCGACAACTTATCAGGTCACCTCTAGTGAAACTATATTTTTATTCCGTCACATCTTATGTGCTTTACTTGGAACGTTTGTGTGCTTTTATTTTCGTTTTGTTATTTTCATTCTCTGAATAAATTCATGCTTATGTGGGAGAGAGACACGCTCCGCTTTTTCATATGAACACTAGTGTTCTTCTCTCTTACTTTTAATGTTCAATGGCAAAAGTTGGAAGCTACTGCACTCATTGTTATTTGGTTGGAAACAGAAAATGCTTCATGTGGTAATTGGTATATTGTCTTGATTAACTTGATACTTGGCAATTGTTTTGCTCAATAGATCATGATTAAGTTCTTGCACCATGTAGTTTAAACCTATTAGTGGAGAACTACCGTAGAGCTTGTTTAAATTGGTTTGCATGATTGGTCTCTCTAAAGTCTAGATATTTTCTGGTAAAAGTGTTTGAACAACAAGGAAGACAGTGTAGAGTCTTATAATGCTTGCAATATGTTCTTATGTAAGTTTTCCTGTACCGGTTCATACTTGTGTTTGCTTCAAACAACCTTGCTAGCCTAAGCCTTGTATTGAGAGGGAATTCTTCGTGCATCCAAAATCTTTGAGCCAAAAACTATGCCATTTGTGTCCACCATACCTACCTACTACATGGTATTTCTCTGACATTCCAAAGTAAATTACTTGAGTGCTACCTTTAAAATTCTATTCTTTATCTTTGCAATATATAGCTCATGGGAAAATAGCTTAAAAACTATTGTGGTATTGAATATGTACTTATGTATCTTATTTATTATAAGTTGCTTGTTGAGCGGTAACCATGTTCCTGGGGACGCCATCAACTATTACACCTTTGTTGAATATCATGTGAGTTGCTATGCATGTTCGTCTTGTCTGAAGTAAGGGTGATTTATCATGATCAAATGGTTTGAGTATGCATATTGTTAGAGAAGAACATTGGGCCGCTAACTAAAGCCATAATCCATGGTGGAAGTTTCAGTTTGGACAACAATCCTCAATCTCTTATGAGAATATTATCTGTTGTTGAATGCTTATGCATTAAAGAGGAGTCCATTATCTGTTGTCTATGTTGTCCCGGTATGGATGTCTAAGTTGAGAATAATCAAAAGCGAGAAATCCAATGCGAGCTTTCTCCTTAGACCTTTATACAGGTGGCATAGAGGTACCCCTTTGTGACACTTGGTTGAAACATATGTTATGCAATGATAATCCATGTAAATCCAAGCTAATTAGGACAAGGTGCGGGCACTATTGGTAATCTATGCATAAGGCTTGCAACTTATAGGATGTCTTATACATAACACATATGCTTTATTACTACCGTTGACAAAATTGTTTCTATGTTTTCAAAATAAAAGCTCTAGCACAAATATAGTAATCCATGCTTCCCTCTGCGAAGGGCCATTCTTTTACTTTATGTTGAGTCAGTTTACCTACTTCCTTCCATCTTAGAAGCAAACACTTGTGTCAACTGTGCATTGATTCCTACATATTTGCTTATTTGCATTCATCATATTACTTTGTGTTGACAATTATCCATGAGATATACATGTTGAAGTTGAAAGCAACTGCTGAAACATATATCTTCCTTTGTGTTGCTTCAAAACCTTCTATTAAGAATTTATTGTTTTATGAGTTAACTCCTATGCAAGACTTATTGATGCTTGTCTTGAAAGTACTATTCATGAAAAGTCTTTGCTATATGATTCAGTTGTTTAATCATTATCTTTACCATTGCTTCGAATCACTTCATTCATCTCATATGCTTTACAACAGTATTGATCAAGATTATGTAAGTAGCATGTCACTTCAGAAATTATCCTTGTTATCGTTTACCTACTCGAGGGCGAGCAGGAACTAAGCTTGGGGATGCTTGATACGTCTCAAACGTATCTATAATTTCTTATGTTCCATGTTACTTTTATGATGATACTCACATGTTTTATACACACTTTATGTCATTATTAAGCATTTTCCGGCACTAACCTATTGACGAGATGCCGAAGAGCCAGTTGCTGTTTTCTGCTGTTTTTGGTTTCAGAAATCCTACAAAGGAAATATTCTCGGAATCAGATGAAATCAACGCCCAGGGTCCTATTTTCCACGGAAGGTTCCAGAGCACCGAAGAGGGACCAGAGGGGAGCCAAGGGGGCCCCACCCCACATGGCGGCGCGGCCAAAGGGGGGGCGCCCCCCCTAGTGTGTGGGTCCCCCAGGACCCCTCCGAGGCTGCCCTTCCGCCTACTTAAAGCCTCCTTCGCGAAAACCCTAAAAGAATAAGCCATGATACGAGAAAAGTTCCAGAGCCACCGCCATCGCGAAGCCAAGATTCGGGGGACATAGGTCTCTGATCCGGCACGCCGCCGGGATGGGGAAGTGCCCCCGAAAGGCATCTCCATCGACACCACCGCCATCTTCATCGCCATCGTTGTCTCCCATGATGAGGAGGGAGTAGTTCTCCCCCGAGGCTAAGGGCTCTACCGGTAGCTATGTGGTTCATCTCTCTCTCCCATGGTGTGATCTTTATGTGATCATGAGCTTTGTATCACTATTAATCTATGTGCTACTCTAGTGATGTTATTAAAGTAGTCTATTCCTCCTCCATGATGTAATGTTGACAGTGTGTGCATAATGTAGTACTTGGCATAGGTTATGATTGTAATCTCTTGTAGATTATGGAGTTAACTATTACTATGATAGTATTGATGCGATCTATTCCCCCTTTCATAGCTGATGGTGACAGTGTGCATGCTATGTTAGTACTCGGTCTAAATTGCAATGGTCTATTATGCACTCTAGAGGTTACTTAAATATGAACTCCGGATGTTGTGGAGCTTGTTTACTCCGGCTTGAGGTGTGCTTTTGTAGCCCTACACAATGAATGGTGTTTGTTATCCAACAAGAGAGTGTAGAAAGTAGCATTTATTTATCCAGTTATGTGATCAATGTTGAGAGTGTCCACTAGTGAAAGTATGATCCCTAGGCCTTGTTTCTAAGCATTGAAACACCGTTTCCAACAAGTTCTGTTACATGTTTGCTTGCTGCCATCTTTATTTCAGATTGCAATTACTACTTACAATCATCCATATTACTTGTATTTCACTATCTCTTCGCCGAACTAGTGCACCTATACATCTGACAAGTGTATTAGGTGTGTTGGGGACACAAGAGACTTCTTGTATTGTAATTGCAGGGTTGCTTGAGAGGGATATCTTTGACCTCTACCTCCCTGAGTTCGATAAACCTTGGGTGATTCACTTAAGGGAAACTTGCTGCTGTTCTACAAAGCTCTGCTCTTGGAGGCCCAACACTGTCTACAGGAAAAGAAGCGTGCGTAGACATCAAGCTATTTTATGGCGCCGTTGCCAGGGACGTGAAGGAAAATTACACCACAGAGATTTCTAACTCCCACGTCAACTGCACGCCAGCAAGCTATTTTCTGGCGCCGTTGCCGGGGAGGTAAGGTAAAAGGTATTCACATCCTCCGACTACTAAGCTATTTCCTAGCATTGTTGCCGGTGTGTGAGTGCTCGAAGCTATTTCCTTTAGATCCTGCAATTGCATCTTTTTTTTTCTTGTTTTTATTTTCACTAGTTAGTCTTAATGGAAAACAACAAAAAAATTAGAGATCTTTATAGTATCTATCTTGAGTTAGGACATGAGGTGTTTGAAGAGAAAATTAAAAAACCTATGGAACTTTATATGCATGCTAATGGCAATGTTATTAGTATGAATGCTTTGAACACCATTGTTGCTAATGCTATGGAAAATTCTAAGCTTGGGGAAGCTGGTTTTGATGAGCATGATATTTTTAGTCCCCCAAGCATGGAGGAGAAAATTTACTTTGATGATACTTTACCTCCTATATATGATGATTACAATGATGACTATCATATTTTCAGTCCACCTACTATTGAGGAGAAAATTTATTATGACTATACTATGCCTCCTATATTTGATGATTATGGTGATGAGAATAATAATGATAGCTACTTTGTTGAATTTGCCCCCACTACAATTAATAAGAATGACTATGCTTATGTTGGGAGTAGTAACTATTTTATGCATGAGACTCATGATAAGAATGTTTTATGTGATAGTTATATTGTTGAGTTTGTTCATGATGCTGCTGAAAGTTATTATGAGAGAGGGAAACATGGTTATATGCATCTTAATAATATTAAGTTTCCCCTCTTTATGTTGAGAATCTTGAAGTTGCGCTTGTGTTGCCTTTCTATGCCTGTTGCCTTATGCTTACATAACTTGTTTATTTACAAGATTACTTTTCATAGGAAGTGGGTTAGGCTTAAATTTGTTTTGAATTTGCTTTTTGATGCTCTCTTTTGCTTCAACTCTTATTTCTTGGGAGTGCATCATTAAAATCACTGAGCCCATCTTAATGGCTATAAAGAAAGCACTTCTTGGGAGATAACCCATGTTTTCATTTTGCTACTGTTTTGTTGTGTCTTGGTAGTTGTTACTACTGTAGCAACCTCTTCTTATCTTTATTTTATTGCATTGTTGTGCCAAGTAAAGTCTTTGATAGTAGGGTTGATACTAGATTTGGATTACTGCGCAGAAACAGATTTCTTACTGTCACGAAATTGAGCCGCCCCATCTGTAGGTAACTCAGAAAAATCTGCCAATTTACGTGCTTGATCCTCAGATATGTACGCAACTTTCATTCAATTTGAGAATTTTCATCTGAGCAAGTTAAGTGCCTCTAAAAAATTCGTCTTTACGGACTGTTCTGTTTTGACAGATTCTGCCTTTTATTTCGCATTGCCTGTTTTGCTATGTTGGATGGATTTCTTTGTTCCATTAACTTTCAGTAGCTTTGAGAAATATCCAGAAGTGTTAAGAATGATTGTGTCACCTCTGAATATGTGAATTTTTGATTATGCACTAACCCTCTAATGAGTTTGTTTTGAGTTTGGTGTGGAGGAAGTTTTCAAGGGTCAAGAGAGGAGGATGATACAATATGATCAAGAAGAGTGAAAAGTCTAAGCTTGGGGATGCCCCCGTGGTTCATCCCTGCATATTTCAAGAAGAATCAAGCATCTAAGCTTGGGGATGCCCAAGGCATCCCCTTCTTCATCGACAACTTATCAGGTCACCTCTAATGAAACTATATTTTTATTCCGTCACATCTTATGTGCTTTACTTGGAGCGTTTGTGTGCTTTTATTTTCGTTTGTTATTTTCATTCTCTGAATAAATTCATGCTTATGTGGGAGAGAGACACGCTCCGCTTTTTCATATGAACACTAGTGTTCTTCGCTCTTACTTTTAATGTTCAATGGCAAAAGTTGGAAGCTACTGCACTCATTGTTATTTGGTTGGAAACATTGTCTTGAATAACTTGATACTTGGCAATTGTTTTGCTCAATAGATCATGATTAAGTTCTTGCACCATGTAGTTTAAACCTATTAGTGGAGAACTACCGTAGATCTTGTTTAAATTCGTTTGCATGATTGGTCTCTCTAAAGTCTAGATATTTTCGGGTAAAAGTGTTTGAACAACAAGGAAGACAGTGTAGAGTCTTATAATTCTTGCAATATGTTCTTATGTAAGTTTTGCTGTACCGGTTCATACTTGTGTTTGCTTCAAACAACCTTGCTAGCCTAAGCCTTGTATTGAGAGGGAATTCTTCTCGTGCATCCAAAATCCTTGAGCCAAAAACTATGCCATTTGTGTCCACCATACCTACCTACTACATGGTATTTCTCTGACATTCCAAAGTAAATTACTTGAGTGCTACCTTTAAAATTCTATTCTTTATCTTTGCAATATATAGCTCATGGGAAAATAGCTTAAAAACTATTGTGGTATTGAATATGTACTTATGTATCTTATTTATTATAAGTTGCTTGTTGAGCGGTAACCATGTTCCTGGGGACGCCATCAACTATTACACCTTTGTTGAATATCATGTGAGTTGCTATGCATGTTCGTCTTGTCTGAAGTAAGGGTGATTTATCATGATCAAATGGTTTGAGTATTGATGCGTGTGGTTGACACGCCCGTTGGGAACCCCAAGAGGAAGGTGTGATGCGCACAGCGGCAAGTTTCCCTCAGTAAGAAACCAAAGTTTAATCGAACCAGTAGGAGTCAAGAAGCACGTTGAAGGTTGATGGCGGCGGGATGTAGTGCGGCGCAACACCAGAGATTCCGGCGCCAACGTGGAACCTGCACAACACAACCAAAGTACCTTGCCCCAACGAAACAGTGAGGTTGTCAATCTCACCGGCTTGCTGTAACAAAGGATTAACCGTATTGTGTGGAAGATGATTGTTTGCAGAAAACAGTAGAACAAGTATTGCAGTAGATTGTATTTCAGTATAGAGAATTGGACCGGGGTCCACAGTTCACTAGAGGTGTCTCTCCCATAAGATAAACAGCATGTTGGGTGAACAAATTACAGTTGGGCAATTGACAAATAAAGAGGGCATGACCATGCACATACATATTATGATGAGTATAGTGAGATTTAATTGGGCATTACGACAAAGTACATAGACCGCCATCCAGCATGCATCTATGCCTAAAAAGTCCACCTTCGAGTTATCATCCGAACCCCTCCGGTATTAAGTTGCTAACAACAGACAATTGCATTAAGTATTGCGCGTAATGTAACTAGTAACTACATCCTTGAACATAGCACTAATGTTTTATCCCTAGTGGCAACAAAGCACATCCACAACCTTAGAACTTTCTCACACATCGTCCCGAGATATCAATGGAGGCATGAACCCACTATCGAGCATAAATACTCCCTCTTGGAGTTACAAGCATCTACTTGGCCAGAGCATCTACTAGTAACGGAGAGCATGCAAGATCATAAACAACACATAGACATAACTTTGATAATCAACATAACAAGTATTCTCTATTCATCGGATCCCAACAAACGCAACATATAGAATTACAGATAGATGATCTTGATCATGTTAGGCAGCTCACAAGATCCGACAATGAAGCACAATGGGGAGAAGACAACCATCTAGCTACTGCTATGGACCCATAGTCCAGGGGTAGACTACTCACACATCACTCCGGAGGTGACCATGGCGGCGTAGAGTCCTCCGGGAGATGATTCCCCTCTCCGGCAGGGTGCCAGAGGCGATCTCCTGGATCCCCCGAGATGGGATCGGCGGCGGCGGCGTCTCTGGAAGGTTTTCCGTATCGTGGCTCTCGGTGCCGGGGTTTCGCAACGGAGGCTTTAAGTAGGCGGAAGGGCAGGTCGGAGGCGGCACGAGGGCCCCACACCACAGGGCCGCGCGGCCAAGGGGGGCCGCGCCGCCCTAGGGTGTGGCCCCCTCGTGGCCCCACTTCGTCTCCTCTTCGGACTTCTGGAAGCTTCGTGGCAAAATAGGACCCTGGGCGTTGATTTCGTCCAATTCCGAGAATATTTCGTTAGTAGGATTTCTGAAACCAAAAACAGCAGAAAACAACAACTGGCACTTCGGCATCTTGTTAATAGGTTAGTTCCAGAAAATGCACGAATATGACATAAAGTGTGCATAAAACATGTAGATAATATCAATAATGTGGCATGGAACATAAGAAATTATCGATACGTCGGAGACGTATCAGCATCCCCAAGCTTAGTCCTGCTCGTCCCGAGCAGGTAAAACGATAACACAGATAATTTCTGGAGTGACATGCCATCATAACCTTGATCATACTATTTGTAAAGCATATGTAGTGAATGCAGCGATCAAAACAATGTATATGACATGAGTAAACAAGTGAATCATATAGAAAAGACTTTTCATGAATAGCACTTCAAGACAAGCATCAATAAGTCTCGCATAAGAGTTAACTCATAAAGCAATAATTCAAAGTAAAGGCATTGAAGCAACACAAAGGAAGATTAAGTTTCAGCGGTTGCTTTCAACTTGTAACATATATATCTCATGGATATTGTCAACATAGAGTAATATAATAAGTGCAATAAGCAAATATGTAGGAATCAATGCACAGTTCACACAAGTGTTTGCTTCTTGAGGTGGAGAGAAATAGGTGAACTGACTCAACAATGAAAGTAAAAGAATGGTCCTCCATAGAGGAAAAGCATCGATTGCTATATTTGTGCTAGAGCTTTGATTTTGAAAACATGAAACAATTTTGTCAACGGTAGTAATAAAGCATATGTATCATGTAAATTATATCTTACAAGTTGCAAGCCTCATGCATAGTGTACTAATAGTGCCCGCACCTTGTCCTAATTAGCTTGGACTACCGGATCATCACAATGCACATGTTTTAACCAAGTGTCACAAAGGGGTACCTCTATGCCGCCTGTACAAAGGTCTAAGGAGAAAGCTCGCATTGGATTTCTCGCTATTGATTATTCTCAACTTAGACATCCATACCGGGACAACATAGACAACAGATAATGGACTCCTCTTTTATGCATAAGCATGTAACAACAATTAATAATTTTCTCATATGAGATTGAGGATATATGTCCAAAACTGAAACTTCCACCATGGATCATGGCTTTAGTTAGCGGCCCAATGTTCTTCTCTAACAATATGCATGCTTAACCATAAGGTGGTAGATCGCTCTTACTTCAGACAAGACGAACATGCATAGCAACTCACATGAAATTCAACAAAGAGTAGTTGATGGCGTCCCCAGTGAACATGGTTATCGCACAACAAGCAACTTAATAAGAGATAAAGTGCATAATTACATATTCAATACCACAATAGTTTTTAAGCTATTTGTCCCATGAGCTATATATTGCAAAGGTGAATGATGGAATTTTAAAGGTAGCACTCAAGCAATTTACTTTGGAATGGCGGAAAATACCATGTAGTAGGTAGGTATGGTGGACACAAATGGCATAGTGGTTGGCTCAAGTATTTTGGATGCATGAGAAGTATTCCCTCTCGATACAAGGTTTAGGCTAGCAAGGCTTATTTGAAACAAACACAAGGATGAACCGGTGCAGCAAAACTCACATAAAAGACATATTGAAAACATTATAAGACTCTACACCGTCTTCCTTGTTGTTCAAACTCAATACTAGAAATTATCTAGACCTTAGAGAAACCAAATATGCAAACCAAATTTTAGCATGCTCTATGTATTTCTTCATTAATGGGTGCAAAGCATATGATGCAAGAGCTTAAACATGAGCACAACAATTGCCAAGTATCACATTACCCAAGACATTAATAGCAATTACTACATGTATCATTTTCCAATTCCAACCATATAACAATTTAACGAAGAAGAAACTTCGCCATGAATACTATGAGTAGAAACTAAGGACATACTTGTCCATATGCTACAGCGGAGCGTGTCTCTCTCCCATAAAGTGAATGTTAGGATCCATTTTATTCAAACAAAACAAAAAACAAAAACAAACCGACGCTCCAAGAAAAGCACATAAGATGTGATGGAATAAAAATATAGTTTCAGGGGAGGAACCTGATAATGTTGTCGATGAAGAAGGGGATGCCTTGGGCATCCCCAAGCTTAGACGCTTGAGTCTTCTTGATATATGCAGGGGTGAACCACCGGGGCATCCCCAAGCTTAGAGCTTTCACTCTCCTTGATCATGTTGCATCATACTCCTCTCTTGATCCTTGAAAACTTCCTCCACACCAAACTTAGAACAACTCATTAGAGGGTTAGTGGACAATAAAAATTAACATGTTCAGAGGTGACATAATCATTCTTAACACTTCTGGACATTGCATAAAGCTACTGGACATTAATGGATCAAAGAAATTCATCCAACATAGCAAAAGAGGCAATGCGAAATAAAAGGCAGAATCTGTCAAAACAGAACAGTTTGTATTGACGAATTTTATCGAGGCACCAGACTTGCTCAAATGAAAATGCTCAAATTGAATGAAAGTTGCGTACATATCTGAGGATTACTCACGTAAATTGGCATAATTTTCTGAGTTACCTACAGGGAAAACAGCCCAGATTCGTGACAGCAAAGAAATCTGTTTCTGCGCAGTAATCCAAATCTAGTATGAACTTTTCTATCAACGACTTTACTTGGCACAACAAAACACTAAACTAAGATAAGGAGAGGTTGCTACAGTAGTAAACAACTTCCAAGACACAAAATAAAAACAAAGTACTGTAGGTAAAAACCATGGGTTGTCTCCCATAAGCGCTTTTCTTTAACGCCTTTCAGCTAGGCGCAGAAAGTGTGTATCAAGTATTATCAAGAGACGAAGTGTCAACATCATAATTTGTTCTCATAATAGAATCAAAAGGTAACTTCATTCTCTTTCTAGGGAAGTGTTCCATACCTTTCTTGAGAGGAAATTGATATTTTATATTACCTTCCTTCATATCAATGATAGCACCAACAGTTCGAAGAAAAGGTCTTCCCAATATAATGGGGCAAGATGCATTGCATTCAATATCCAAGACAACAAAATCAACGGGGACAAGGTTATTGTTAACGGTAATGCGAACATTATCAACTTTCCCCAAAGGTTTCTTTGTAGAATGATCAGCAAGATTAACATCCAAATAACAATTTTTCAGCGGTGGCAAGTCAAGCATATTATAAATTTTCTTAGGCATAACAGAAATACTTGCACCAAGATCACATAAGGCATTACAATCAAAATCTTTAACCTTCATCTTAATGATGGGCTCCCAACCATCCTCTAGCTTTCTAGGAATAGAGGCTTCGCGCTCTAGTTTCTCTTCTCTAGCTTTTATGAGAGCATTTGTAATATGTTGCGTGAAAGCCAAATTTATAGCACTAGCATTAGGGCTTTTAGCAAGTTTTTGCAAGAACTTTATAACTTCAGAGATGTGGCAATCATCAAAATTCAAACCATTATAATCTAAAGCAATGGGATCATCATCCCCAATGTTGGAAAAAATTTCAGCAGTTTTATCACGAGCGCTTCAGCGAGTTTTAGCAAGTTTCAGGCAGTTTCTCGCGCTTTGCATTAGAAGTGGAAACATTGCTAACACCAATTCTTTTATTATTAATAGTAGGAGGTGCAGCAACATGTGTAGCATTAGCATTACTAGTGGTGGTAATAGTCCAAACTTTAGCTACATTCTTCTCTTTAGCTAGTTTTTCATTTTCTTCTCTATCCCACCTAGCACGCAATTCAGCCATTAATCTTATATTCTCATTAATTCTAACTTGGATGGCATTTGCTGTAGTAACAATTTTATTTTCAATATCCCTATTAGGCATAACTTTCGATTTCAAGAGATCAACATCAGAGGCAAGACTATCGACTTTAGAAGCAAGTATATCAATTTTCCCAAGCTTTTCTTCAACAGATTTGTTAAAAGCAGTTTGTGTACTAATAAATTCTTTAAGCATGGCTTCAAGTCCAGGGGGTGAACTCCTATTATTATTGTAAGAATTCCCATAAGAATTACCATAGCCGTTGCCATTATTATAAGGATATGGCCTATAGTTGTTACTAGAATTGTTCCGGTAAGCATTGTTGTTGAAATTATTACTTTTAATGAAGTTTACATCAACATGTTCTTCTTGTGCAACCAATGAAGCTAACGGAACATTATTAGGATCAATATTAGTCCTATCATTCACAAGCATAGACATAATAGCATCAATCTTATCACTCAAGGAAGAGGTTTCTTCGACAGAATTTACCTTCTTACCTTGTGGAGCTCTTTCCGTGTGCCATTCAGAGTAGTTGATCATCATATTATCAAGAAGCTTTGTTGCTTCACCAAGAGTAATGGACATAAAGGTACCTCCAGCAGCTGAATCCAATAAATTCCGCGAAGAAAAATTTAGTCCTGCATAGAAGGTTTGGATGATCATCCAAGTAGTCAGTCCATGGGTTGGGCAATTTTTAACCAGAGATTTCATTCTTTCCCAAGCTTGAGCAACATGTTCAGTATCTAATTGTTTAAAATTCATTATGCTACTCCTCAAAGATATAATTTTAGCAGGGGGATAATATCTACCAATAAAAGCATCCTTGCATTTAGTCCATGAATCAATACTATTCTTAGGCAGAGATAGCAACCAATCTTTAGCTCTTCCTCTTAATGAGAAAGGGAACAATTTTAATTTTATAATGTCACCATCTACATCTTTATATTTTTGCATTTCACATAGTTCAACAAAATTATTAAGATGGGCAGCAGCATCATCGGAACTAATACTTAAAATTGCTCTCGCATAACAAGATTCAGTAAAGCAGGTTTAATTTCAAAGAATTCTGCTATAGTAGCAGGTGGAGCAATAGGTGTGCATAAGAAATCATTATTATTTGTGGTTGTGAAGTCACACAACTTAGTATTTTCAGGGTTGGCCATTTTAGCAACAGTAAATAAAGCAAACTAGATAAAGTAAATGCAAGTAACTAATTTTTTTGTGTTTTTGATATAGCAAACAAGATAGCAAATAAAGTAAAACTAGCAACTAATTTTTTTGTATTTTGATTTAGTGCAGCAAACAAAGTAGTAAATAAAACTAAGCAAGACAAAAACAAAGTAAAGAGATTGAGAAGTGGAGACTCCCCTTGCAGCGTGTCTTGATCTCCCCGGCAACGGCGCCAGAAATTTACTTGCTGGCGCGTAGTTGACGAGGGAGTTAGAAATCTCTGTGGTGTAGTTTTCCTTCACGTCCCCGGCAACGGCGCCAGAAATTTGCTTGATGCGTGTGGTTGACACGCCCGTTGGGAACCCCAAGAGGAAGGTGTGATGCGCACAGCGGCAAGTTTCCCTCAGTAAGAAACCAAGGTTTAATCGAACCAGTAGGAGTCAAGAAGCACGTTGAAGGTTGATAGCGGCGAGATGTAGTGCGGCGCAACACCAGAGATTCCGGCGCCAACGTGGAACCTGCACAACACAACCAAAGTACCTTGCCCCAATGAAACAGTGAGGTTGTCAATCTCACCGGCTTGCTGTAACAAAGGATTAACCGTATTGTGTGGAAGATGATTGTTTGCAGAAAACAGTAGAACAAGTATTGCAGTAGATTGTATTTCAGTATAGAGAATTGGACCGGGGTCCACAGTTCACTATAGGTGTCTCTCCCATAAGATAAACAGCATGTTGGGTGAACAAATTACAGTTGGGCAATTGACAAATAAAGAGGGCATGACCATGCACATACATATTATGATGAGTATAGTGAGATTTAATTGGGCATTACGACAAAGTACATAGACCGCCATCCAGCATGCATCTATGCCTAAAAAGTCCACCTTCAGGTTATCATCCGAACCCCCTCCAGTATTAAGTTGCTAACAACAGACAATTGCATTAAGTATTGCGCGTAATGTAACTAGTAACTACATCCTTGAACATAGCACTAATGTTTTATCCCTAGTGGCAACAGCACATTCACAACCTTAGAACTTTCTCATCCGTCCCCGAGATATCAATGGAGGCATGAACCCACTATCGAGCATAAATACTCCCTCTTGGAGTTACAAGCATCTACTTGGCCAGAGCATCTACTAGTAACGGAGAGCATGCAAGATCATAAACAACACATAGACATAACTTTGATAATCAACATAACAAGTATTCTCTATTCATCGGATCCCAACAAACGCAACATATAGAATTATAGATAGATGATCTTGATCATGTTAGGCAGCTCACAAGATCCGACAATGAAGCACAATGGGGAGAAGACAACCATCTAGCTACTGCTATGGACCCATAGTCCAGGGGTAGACTACTCACACATCACTCCGGAGGCGACCATGGCGGCGTAGAGTCCTCCGGGAGATGATTCCCCTCTCCGGCAGGGTGCCGGAGGCGATCTCCTGGATCCCCCGAGATGGGATCGGCGGCGGCGGCGTCTCTGGAAGGTTTTCCGTATCGTGGCTCTCGATCGGGGGTTTCGCAACGGAGGCTTTAAGTAGGCGGAAGGGCAGGTCAGGAGGCGGCACGAGGGCCCCACACCACAGGGCAGCGCGGCCAAGGGGGGGCCGCGCCGCCCTAGGGTGTGGCCCCCTCGTGGCCCCACTTCGTCTCCTCTTCGGACTTCTGGAAGCTTCGTGGCAAAATAGGACCCTGGGCGTTGATTTCGTCCAATTCCGAGAATATTTCGTTACTAGGATTTCTGAAACCAAAAACAGCAGAAACAAGAATCGGCACTTCAGCATCTTGTTAATAGGTTAGTTCCAGAAAATGCACGAATATGACATAAAGTGTGCATAAAACATGTAGATAACATCAATAATGTGGCATGGAACATAAGAAATTATCGATACGTCGGAGACGTATCAAGTATGCATATTGTTAGAGAAGAACACTGGGCCGCTAACTAAAGCCATGATCCATGGTGGAAGTTTCAGTTTGGACAACAATCCTCAATCTCTTATGAGAATATTATCTATTGTTGAATGCTTATGCATTAAAGAGGAGTCCATTATCTGTTGTCTATGTTGTCCCGGTATGGATGTCTAAGTTGAGAATAATCAAAAGCGAGAAATCCAATGCGAGCTTTCTCCTTAGACCTTTGTACAGGCGGCATAGAGGTACCCCTTTGTGACACTTGGTTGAAACATATGTTATGCAATGATAATCCATGTAAATCCAAGCTAATTAGGACAAGGTGCGGGCACTATTGGTAATCTATGCATAAGGCTTGCAACTTATAGGATGTCTTATACATAACACATATGCTTTATTACTACCGTTGACAAAATTGTTTCTATGTTTTCAAAATAAAAGCTCTAGCACAAATATAGTAATCCATGCTTCCCTCTGCGAAGGGCCATTCTTTTACTTTATGTTGAGTCAGTTTACCTACTTCCTTCCATCTTAGAAGCAAACACTTGTGTCAACTGTGCATTGATTCCTACATATTTGCTTATTTGCATTCATCATATTACTTTGTGTTGACAATTATCCATGAGATATACATGTTGAAGTTGAAAGCAACTGCTGAAACTTATATCTTCCTTTGTGTTGCTTCAAAACCTTCTATTAAGAATTTATTGTTTTATGAGTTAACTCCTATGCAAGACTTATTGATGCTTGTCTTGAAAGTACTATTCATGAAAAGTCTTTGCTATATGATTCAGTTGTTTAATCATTGTCTTTACCATTGCTTCGAATCACTTCATTCATCTCATATGCTTTACAACAGTATTGATCAAGATTATGTAAGTAGCATGTCACTTCAGAAATTATCCTTGTTATCGTTTACCTACTCGAGGGCGAGCAGGAACTAAGCTTGGGGATGCTTGATACGTCTCAAACATATCTATAATTTCTTATGTTCCACGTTACTTTTATGATGATACTCACATGTTTTATACACACTTTATGTCATTATTAAGCATTTTCCGGCACTAACCTATTGACGAGATGCCGAAGAGCCAGTTGCTGTTTTCTGCTGTTTTTGGTTTCAGAAATCCTACAAAGGAAATATTCTCGGAATCGGACGAAATCAACGCCCAGGGTCCTATTTTCCATGGAAGGTTCCAGAGCATCGAAGAGGGACCAGAGGGGAGCCAAGGGGGCCCCACCCCACATGGCGGCGCAGCCAAAGGGGGGGCGCGCCCCCCTAGTATGTGGGTCCCCCAGGACCCCTCCGAGGCTGCCCTTCCGCCTACTTAAAGCCTCCGTCGCGAAAACCCTAAAAGAATAAGCCACGATACGAGAAAAGTTCCAGAGCCACCGCCATCGCGAAGCCAAGATTCGGGGGACAGAAGTCTCTGTTCCGGCACGCCGCCGGGATGGGGAAGTGCCCCCGAAAGGCATCTCCGTCGACACCACCACCACCATCTTCATCGCCATCGCTGTCTCCCATGATGAGGAGGGAGTAGTTCTCCCCCGAGGCCGAGGGCTCTACCGGTAGCTATGTGGTTCATCTCTCTCTCCCATGGTGTGATCTTTATGTGATCATGAGCTTTGTATCACTATTAATCTATGTGCTACTCTAGTGATGTTATTAAAGTAGTCTATTCCTCCTCCATCATGTAATGTTGACAGTGTGTGCATCATGTAGTACTTGGCATAGGTTATGATTGTAATCTCTTGTAGATTATGGAGTTAACTATTACTATGATAGTATTGATGCGATCTATTCCCCCTTTCATAGCTGATGGTGACAGTGTGCATGCTATGTTAGTACTTGGTCTAAATTGCAATGGTCTATTATGCACTCTAGAGGTTACTTAAATATGAACTCCGAATGTTGTGGAGCTTGTTTACTCCGGCTTGAGGTGTGCTTTTGTAGCCCTACACAATGAATGGTGTTTGTTATCCAACAAGAGAGTGTATAAAGTAGCATTTATTTATCCAGTTATGTGATCAATGTTGAGAGTGTCCACTAGTGAAAGTATGATCCCTAGGCCTTGTTTCTAAGCATTGAAACACCGTTTCCAACAAGTTCTGTTACATGTTTGCTTGCTGCCATCTTTATTTCAGATTGCAATTACTACTTACAATCATCCATATTACTTGTATTTCACTATCTCTTCGCCAAACTAGTGCACCTATACATCTGACAAGTGTATTAGGTGTGTTGGGGACACAAGAGACTTCTTGTATCATAATTGCAGGGTTGCTTGAGAGGGATATCTTTGACCTCTACCTCCCTGAGTTCGATAAACCTTGGGTGATTCACTTAAGGGAAACTTGCTGCTGTTCTGCAAACCTCTGCTCTTGGAGGCCCAACACTGTCTACAGGAAAAGAAGCGTGCGTAGACATCACTGGTCCAGAGGCTTCTTTTACTTGAAGGATGTCTCCGATCCGGCTAGCTCGAAGGTGCTGCTGGAGTTCAAAAATGGCCCTGCCAGCGAGACCCCCGCCTTATCCCAATGCCCTCACCTTTCCGAGTCGCCTCAGCTAACAAGGGCGGTTCGGCAGATCTGCAAGCTGATTGAAGAGTGCTTGTCAGGGAAGGACCTGACCATGTCGTGGTTCACCAAGCGGATCCAACCGCTTCAACACAGGGATCGCTTGATGTACCACCACACGGGGCGCGACAACCTCATGCGCGCCACAAAGGACAACCTCTCCGCCGACGCCTTGGACAAGCGGATCCGGGTATTGATCAAGGTTTCGCGTGATCTTCACGTTCACGTTTGCAACATTGATATACACATGAACGGCTCCGGGACCGCGGTGAGTCATCCGACTTAACCATCGAATCCCTATCTTGATATTGCAATATTTGTCTAAGTTTTTTGGTCTTTACATGCTCAGCTTGAGGCCCTCGGGGAGAAGAATCTCAGAACCTTAACCCGAGTTCCTCACGCCGGAACCACCGATCCCGAGGCCGCCTCCGACGCGGAAGCTCCCGAGGCTCCGGCTCCCGCCAAGCGCAAGAGGACTGCGCCCTCTGGCCCAGCTTAGAAGTGTGCACGCGAAGCGCCGCGGCCACCCGGAAAGCTGAGAAGGAGAAACATCGCCTCAAGCAGATTGATACCAGCCAACAGTCCGAACGCCACATCGAGCATTTTTTTCATTTCGTCCTTGTTAGTGCTTGATTTCCGACTAACTTTCTTTTGCTTCTGCGATCTGACATATACTAAGTATTGCGCCCTTTCTTGTTGTGCAACAAAAGTTCCGGAAGCAAGCCCCCCAAGAACCCCAAGAAGAAAGCCAAGCCTTCCCCTGCTACGATGCCAGTTACCCCAGAAGTGGAGGTTCTGCCCAAAGCCACCGAGTCTACCGTTCCGGACCCGAAAGATGTCATCAACGTTGATGACCTTCCTGAGGAACCGGTGGTGGATTCCGGTAAGGGTGCCTCCTCGTCACAGCCTCCGCACGAAGAACCCGATGTCACCTCGACTGAAGCTCCGGCTGATGATGTCGAGAAGAAGCTGCTACTGAGCGGTGCAACTGGTACGCCCCAGACGCACCCGCATTTCTTTCCGGTTCTTAAAAAAGTTCCCCTATCACAACGTCATGCGGAAATGACGAATTTGATGAACGAAGTGTGGGGGAACCCGGAAACAGAGCGGCAAGATCTGGACGAGGTCGAGAGCAATCTCAAATTCTTCTTTGTGAAGCACAAGAACGTGCGCTAGGTAACACCAGCCCCCAAGCATTGGTTTGGATGTTTTCCGAGTAAAATGTGTGAACTAATGCTTTAATTGTATCAACTTTGATGTATTTTAGCGGAAACTTTTAAAATTTCCCTAGCACAAGATTTCGTGTCCAGCCCCCAGATTTGAAATTTCCGTCTAACCTTTTTTGTTCGCTAGTGCTAGTGCTGGAGCAGAAGGTGGAGATTGAGGTGCTGCACAAAAGGGATGCGGAGAGCCAGAAGGCGATCCTTCACCTTGAAACTCGTTTGAAAAATAACGAGGGTAAGGATTCCGGCTAAACTTCCAACCCTTCAACACATATGAATAAATACTCTGTATAATTACTTGCTTCGATTTGCTTTCTGCCTTACAGAATTACTTGCCCAGCACCCGTCCATCGACGACCTCTCCGCGGAACTTGAAGTGCTAAAAGTTGAGCATTCCTCCCTCAAGATTTTTCTTAAGGAATCTTCGGAAAAGGAAACCAAAGAGAAAAGGGAACGCGAGGCAAAGCACGCCAAGGACATGTCGGATCTTGCTGAGAAGCTAAAGACGATAAAAAATCTGGTGGCAAAGTCAAATGCTTATGAGTCGGAGGTGGCTAATATTGACAAAATGATCTTCCCTAAGGACTTTTCAGTCTTCCGCTTTCTTTACTGCTTTCATCCTGGCCTGTTCCCGGAAAACTGATCACGTAATTTGTTCACGTGAAACAGCGTGTCTCAGATTTGAATGGCCGCCGAGTCTCCTCTCAGCCGGACTGAAGCATATGAAGAAGTGCGGAATTCCGTCGATGACCTTTTTGAGGCTTGTCGTGGAATCGCCAAGTCCTTATCCCTAAAGAGAACCAGTACCACGCTCATTGACTGGATGACCAAGCTTATGTGAATGGTGCCGGATCTCATCAAGGATTGGCAAGAATCTTCCGCCCGCGGAGTGATGTCTACGGGTGCTTCTATTCTTGTAGACAGTGTTGGGCCTCCAAGAGCAGAGGTTTGTAGAACAGCAGCAAGTTTCCCTTAAGTGGATCACCCAAGGTTTATCGAACTCAGGGAGGAAGAGATCAAAGATATCCCTCTCAAGCAACCCTGCAACCACAAAGCAAGAAGTCTCTTGTGTCCCCAACACACGTAATACACTTGTCAGATGTATAGGTGCACTAGTTCGGCGAAGAGATAGTGAAATACATGTGGTATGAATATATGAGCAGTAGTAACTGCACCAGAAAATAGCTTGATGTTACAACTGGCGTGTGGTTGATGGTGGTAATATTGCAGGCAGTACAGATACAGTAGAACAGTAAACAAGCAGCGATAGCAGTATTTAGGAACAAGGCCTAGGGATCATACTTTCACTAGTGGACACTCTCAACATTGCAATCATAAAGGAATATAAATATAAGCGCTTCACTATGCTATTCCGAATTACTCTCTGGCAAGATAACAAACTCTAATTCATCATGTAGGCAAACCTTAAAGATGTATTCCCAAGTACTAATGAACACCCCACGCTGTCACTTTGAGCATTCATAGGAGGTACTAACACACCACAATTTCATAGAGACATCCAACTCAAATCATAACTCAGTGAATAAGTATTCTGTGAAATATAGCCTAAGAGACCCACACGGTGCACACACTGTCACCTTTACACACGTGGGACAAGGAGTCTCCGGAGATCACATAAGTAAAATCCACTTGACTAGCACAATGACATCTAGATTACAAGCATCATCATATGAATCTCAATCATGAAAGGCAGCTCATGAGATTATTGTATTGAAGTACATAGGAGAGAGATTAACCACATAGCTACCGGTACAGCCCTTAGCCTCGATGGAGAACTACTCCCTCCTCATGGGAGACAGCAGCGTTGATGAAGATGGCGGTGGAGATGGCAGCGGTGTCGATGGAGAAGCCTTCCGGGGGCACTTCCCCGTCCCGGCGGCGTGCCGGAACAGAGACTCCTGTCCCCCAGATCTTGGCTTCGCGATGGCGGTGGCTCTGGAAGGTTTCTCGTACCGTGGTTTTTCCGTCTCGATGTTTTAGGTCAGGGACCTTTATATAAGCGAAGAGGCGGAGTCGGAGGGCTGACGAGGCGACGACATAGTAGGGGGCGCGGCCCACCCCCTGGCCGCGCCAGCCTATCATCTGGGGCCCACAGGGCCCTCCTCTGGCGGCTCTCGGGTGTTCTGGAAGCTTCGTGGGATTTTAAGATCTTGGGCGTTGATTTCGTCCAATTCCGAGAATATTTCCTTACTAGGATTTCTGAAACCAAAAACAGCAGAAAACAGGAACTGGCACTTCGGCATCTCGTCAATAGGTTAGTTCCGGAAAACGCATAAAATCATCATAAAGTGTGAACAAAACATGTAGGTATTGTCATAAAACAAGCATGGAACATAAGAAATTATCGATACGTCGGAGACGTATCAGCATCCCCAAGCTTAGTTCCTACTCGTCCGAGTAGGTAAACGATAACAAAGATAATTTCTGAAGTGACATGCTACCAACATGATCTTAATCATACTATTGTAAAGCATATGAGATGAATGCAGCGATTCGAAGCAATGGTAAAGCAATGAGTAAACAACTGAATCATATATCAAAGACTTTTCATGAATAGTACTTTCAAGACAAGCATCAATAAGTCTTGCATAAGAGTTAACTCATAAAGCAATAAATTCAAAGTAAAGGCATTGGAGCAACACAAAGGAAGATTAAGTTTCAGCGGTTGCTTTCAACTTGTAACATGTATATCTCATGGATAGTTGTCAATGAAAAGTAATATAATAAGTGCAATATGCAAGTGTGTAGGAATCAATGCACAGTTGACACAAGTGTTTGCTTCTAAGATGGAAGGAAGTAGGTAAACTGACTCAACATTAAAGTAAAAGAAAGACCCTTCGTAGAGGGAAGCATTGATTGCTATATTTGTGCTAGAGGTTTTATTTTGAAATCAAGGAACAATTTTGTCAACGGTAGTAATAAAGCATATGTATTATGTAAATTATATCCTACAAGTTGCAAGCCTCATGCATAGTATACTAATTGTGCCCGCACCTTGTCCTAATTAGCTCGGATTACCTGGATTATCTCCGCAATACATATGTTTTAACCAAGTGTCACAAAGGGGTACCTCTATGCCGCCTGTACAAAGGTCTAAGGAGAAAGCTCGCATTGGATTTCTCGCTTTTGATTATTCTCAACTTAGACATCCATACCGGGACAACATAGACAACAGATAATGGACTCCTCTTTAATGCATAAGCATTCAACAACGATTAATTTTCTCATATGAGATTGAGGATATTTGTCCAAAACTGAAACTTCCACCATGGATCATGGCTTTAGTTAGCGGCCCAATATTCTTCTCTAACAGTATGCATGCTCAAACCATTCAACTCATGGTAAATCGCCCTTACTTCAGACAAGACGAACATATCACATGATATTCAACAAAGATAGATGATGGCGTCCCCAGGAACATGGTTATCGCTCAACAAGCAACTTATAAGAAATAAAATGCATAAGTACATATTCAATACCACAATAGTTTTTAAGCTATTTGTCCCATGAGCTATATATTGCAAAGGTAAATGATAGAAATTTAAAGGTAGCACTCAAGCAATTTACTTTGGAATGGCGGAGAAATACCATGTAGTAGGTAGGTATGGTGGACACAAGTAGCATAGTGTTTGGCTCAAGGATTTTGGATGCATGAGAAGTATTCCCTCTCAATACAAGGTTTAGGCTAGCAAGGCTATTTGAAACAAACACAAGTATGAACCGGTACAGCAAAACTCGCATAAAAACATATTGCAAGCATTATAAGACTCTACACCGTCTTCCTTGTTGTTCGACCCTTACTAGAAAATATCTAGACCTTAGAGAGACCAATCATGCAAACCAAATTTTAACAAGCTCTATGTATTTCTTCACTAATAGATGCAAAGTATATGATGCAAGAGCTTAAATCATGAGCACAACAATTGCCAAGTATCACATTGTTCAAGACATCATACCAATTACCACATGTAGCATTTTCTGTTTCCAACCATATAACAATTAACGAAGCAGTTTCAACCTTCGCCATGAACATTAGAAGCTAAGAACACATGTGTTCATATGAACCAGCGGAGCGTGTCTCTCTCCCACACAAGCATTTATTCAAACAAAAACAAAAACAAAAACATACAGACGCTCCAAGTAAAGTACATAAGATGTGACCGAATAAAAATATAGTTTCACTAGAGGAACCTGATAATGTTGTCGATGAAGAAGGGGATGCCTTGGGCATCCCCAAGCTTAGACGCTTGCGTCTTCTTGAAATATGCAGGGGTGAACCACCGGGGCATCCCCAAGCTTAGAGCTTTCACTCTCCTTGATCATATTGTATCATCTCCCTCTCTTGACCCTTGAAAACTTCCTCCACACCAAACTCGAAACAAACTCATTAGAGGGTTAGTGCATAATAAAAAATTCACATGTTCAGAGGTGACACAATCATTCTTAACACTTCTGGACATTGCACAAAGCTACTGCAAGTTAATGGAACAAAGAAATCCATCCCACATAGCAAAAGAAGCAATGCGAAATAAAAGGCAGAATCTGTCAAAACAGAACAGTCCGTAAAGACGAATTTTAAAGAGGCACCAGACTTGCTCAAATGAAAATGATCAAATTGAATGAAAGTTGCGTACATATCTGAGGATCACTCACGTAAATTGGCATAATTTTCTGAGTTACCTACAGAGAATTCAGCCCAGATTCGTGACAGCAAGAAATCTGTTTCTGCGCAGTAATCCAAATCTTGTATGAACCTTACTATCAAAGACTTCCAAATGCAATAAAATAAGATAAGGAGAGGTTGCTACAGTAGTAACAACTTCCAAGACTCAAATATAAAACAAAAGTACTGTAGCAAAATAAACACATGGGTTATCTCCCAAGAAGTTCTTTCTTTATAGCCATTAAGATGGGCTCAGCAGTTTTAATGATGCACTCGCAAGAAATAGTATTTGAAGCAAAAGAGAGCATCAAGAGGCAAATTCAAAACAAATTTAAGCCTAACATGTTTCCTATGAAAAGGAATCTTGTAAATAAACAAGTTCAAGAAGCATAATGCAACAAGCATAGAAAGATAAAACATGTGCAGCTTCAAGATTTTTAGCAAAAAGAGAGGTGTTTTAGTAACATGAAAATTTCTACAACCATAGTTTCCTCTCTCATAATAATGTCCAGTAGCATCATGAGCAAACTCAACAATATAACTATCACATAAAGCATTCTTATCACGAGTCTCATGCATAAAATTATTACTACTCCCAACATAAGCATAATCAATTTTATTAGTAATAGTGGGAGAAAATTCAACAAAGTAGCTATCATTATTATTCTCATCATCAAATATAGGAGGCATATTGTAATCATAATCAAATTTATCCTCCATAACAGGCGGCAACAAAAGACCACTATCATTATAATCATCATAAATAGGAGGTAAAGTATCATCAAAGTAAATTTTCTCCTCAATGCTTGGGGGACTAAAAAGATCATGCTCACCAAAACCAGCTTCCCCAAGCTTAGAATTTTCCATATCATTAGCAACAATGGTATTCAAAGTGTTCATACTAATATGTTCCATGGGTTTTTTTAATTTTCGCATCAAACCATCCATGTCTTAACTCAGGAAATAGAATAAAAAGCTCCATGTTGCTTTCCATTATGCCTTACTAGTGTAAAACAAGAAACAAAAAGATGCAATTGCAGGATCTAAAGGAAATAGCTTCAAGTACTTACAACGGCGCCGGAAAATAGCTTAGTAGCCGAGATCCGGAGTGTGAGTACCTTTTACCTTTCCTCCCCGGCAACGGCGCCAGAAAAGTGCTTGATGTCTACGGGTGCTTCTATTCTTGTAGACAGTGTTGGGCCTCCAAGAGCAGAGGTTTGTAGAACAGCAACAAGTTTCCCTTAAGTGGATCACCCAAGGTTTATCGAACTCAGGGAGGAAGAGGTCAAAGATATCCCTCTCAAGAAACCCTGCAACCACAAAGCAAGAAGTCTCTTGTGTCCCCAACACACCTAATACACTTGTCAGATGTATAGGTGCACTAGTTCGGCGAAGAGATAGTGAAATACAGGTGGTATGAATATATGAGCAGTAGTAACGGCACCAGAAAATAGCTTGATGCTACAACTGGCGTGTGGTTGATGGTGGTAATATTGCAGGCAGTACAAATACAGTAGAACAGTAAACAAGCAGCGATAGCAGTATTTAGGAACAAGGCCTAGGGATCATACTTTCACTAGTGGACACTCTCAACATTGCAATCATAAAGGAATATAAATATAAGCGCTTCACTATGCTATTCCGAATTACTCTCTGGCAAGATAACAAACTCTAATTCATCATGTAGGCAAACCTTAAAGATGTATTCCCAAGTACTAATGAACACCCCACGCTGTCACTTTGAGCATTCATAGGAGGTACTAACACACCACAATTTCATAGAGACATCCAACTCAAATCATAACTCAGTGAATAAGTATTCTGTGAAATATAGCCTAAGAGACCCACACGGTGCACACACTGTCACCTTTACACACGTGGGACAAGGAGTCTCCGGAGATCACATACACTACAAGAAAAGTTCTGATAGGCAACGTCTCAAAATCGTCCGCTAAGGGGTGTTTTTCGTCGCCTATGGGCCTAACCCGACGATATGGGTTCTGTTGTGGAAACTGCGTCAGGCAAAGTCCTACGACGATTTTTTCGGTCCGTCGCGCTTGGGCGCCCTTCCGCCACGGAAAATCGGACCGTTGCCCAAGTGTTTCCGGGAGCCCGTTGACTGCTGACGTCATGCAAGCGACACGTGCGTACGCCATTAATCGCGATTAACGGCGTTAACCGGCTGAAACCCCGTGGTAGATGGTAGGCCCACACGAGGCCTGCCACATCTTAAGCGGGCCGGGCCAGCTGACATAGTTTGACCGGTCAACTATATAGCTGGGCTGGTCCATTAGTTACGTGGGCCGGGCCTAACCTCTAAGGTTGACTAGTCAAAACTTAAATGGGCCGGCCCATTTAACATGTGGGGTCCACCTTACAGCAACTGGGCCGGCCCAAGAAGCAAGTGGGCCGGGCCAAAACACAGGTGGGTCCCACTTTCCTGTTAAAGGGCCAGCCCATTTAGTGTGTGGGGTCCACCATATAGCAAGTGGGCCGGGCCAAAAACACAGGTGGGTCCCACTTTCCAGTTAAAGGGTCGGCCCATTTAGTATGTGGGGTCCACCATATAGCAAGTGGGCCGGCCCAACAAGATAGTGGGCCGGGCCAAAAATACAGGTGGGTCCCACTTTCCTGTTAAAGGGCCGGCCCATTTGGTGTGTGGGGTCCACCATATAGCAAGTGGGCCGGCCCAACAAGATAGTGGGCCGGGCCAAAAGCACAGGTGGGTCCCACCTTCCTGTTAAAAGGCCGGCCCATTTAGTATGTGGGGTCCACCATATAGCAAGTGGGCGGCCCAACAAGATAGTGGGCGGGCCAAAAACACGATGGGTTCCACTTTCCAGCTTAAAAGGCCGGCCCATTTAGTATGTGGGGTCCACCATATAGCAAGTGGGCCGGCCCAACAAGATAGTGGGCCGGGCCAAAAACACAGGTGGGTCCCACCTTCCTGTTAAAGGGCCGGCCCATTTACCATGTGGGACCACCATATAGCAAATAGGCTGGCCCAACAAGATATTGGGCCGGCCCAATAAGCATGTGGATCCCACTATCGTGTAACCGGGCCGGCCTACTAAAGAAGTGGGCTGGCCCAAAATGAAAGTGGGTCCCACACTACTGTAAGTGGGCCGGCCCAATCTGTTGTAGTGCCCTACTTGTTTGACTAGTCAACTTGCATTACATTTCATGAGCCTAAAATCTGATATCAATGATACACACAATTACATACACAAATAAAATAGGTAGGAAAATTACAAGGCAATTAATGTGCCCAAACAAAAAAATTACATAGAATCATTGAGGACTTCTATTAGCATCATCAATAACACGTTGACATTTGGCAATCGCCTTGATTGAATCTTGTGTACTCTTTGTCAACATATCAGCTACAGATCTTAAAGCAGCAATACCATGTCTTTTATAAAGTACAGCCTTGAGATATTTACTATTTGATGAAAGCAATGGTCTAGGTTGACGGCTATGAGAAGATGCATCAGAAGAAATATCAGAACTTTTTGTGGGCCTCACTTCTAATGAAGATTGCTTCATCACAACTGCATTCTGATAATAATGCAAAAAGAGTTAAACGATGAACTATGCAAACATTTATTATGCAATGTAGATATAAGATAATAACAAGTTGCATAAATAAGACAATGTATGGAACTTGTACTAAGCACAAACTTACATCATAATGTTGCACAGGGTCGCTACAGATCCTTTTTTGGTGACTATCTTCTAATGATGACTGCTTCATTAAAACTGCATTCTGGTAACATTGCAAACATAGTTACAACAATTAACTATTCAAACATGTATTACGCAATGTAGAGATCAGATAACAGCATGTAGCAGAAATAAGCACAAGATAAGATAAGATGCATGTACTAAGCACATATTGGCTCGCTGCAGGTCCTTCTCTTGCGTGCACTAGTCGTGGTCAACATGCCTGTCATTTTAGGTTCAGCCATCAAGTGAAATGCTAATCCTCCTGCTCCATTGTCCTTAATCTGTGTTTAGATATCACATTTAAGACCAAGTCAGCTGGTTTCAAATAACAAAAAACTTGAGCTAGCAAATGAATAAGCCAATATTTACCAGATATCAGATTAAAACCAACTAGATGTTGCTTTGCATGAGATACGAATTTCAGACATTCAGATTTAGAGTAGGGTAATGCCAAGGTTTTCCACATAAAGTAAACTGGCATTAAGAATGACCAAATGTCAGGTTCAAATCACCTTCGCAGTTTCTCCAAGACAAGCATATCAAATAGGCAGAAACATAGTAAAGCATGAATGGCATTGCTATGGCAGGGTTCCAAGTGTTAATCTCTTGCATAAGGAACAATGCATATAGGTTATAGATAATAACGGAAGTAAAGCGCCAAAATTACCAACCAAGAACTCAGATTCCAACCTTCCCTAGCGTCCCCGCTGTTAATGTTGGATGTTCTAATAAGTGGTTCGCATGATCAATCCCTAGGAAAAATAACATTGACAAGTCAGTCTACGATAATACAAAGACCAGACATGCACGCAGCAATAACTATATAAGCTAAAGACGAGGTATAAGAGCAAGCAGATTGGAAATGCACATAGCATGATTATAAAAGCAAAGGTGGAGAATAGCGAGACACGAGAAAACAGCTAGCGGCTAGCGGTGAGCTAATGACGTGGTATAAGAACAAGCAGATTGGAAATGCCCATAGCATGACTATAAAAACGGTGCGACAATAGCATGCAAGACAAAAACAGTAGGCAGCAAATGAATGGGTATAAGGCTATAAATATGTGGATGCACACAGGTGTCAGTAGAATGAACAGGATGGTAGCGACCAGATAATGCTTTTGTACTGTACAATATTTAAACAAACTTCATGCGAAGCAACACATCAAGAAAGTTAACGGCATATGAGATCTGCAAATAACTACACAAAACATGGCTAAAGAAACACCGCGATCTAACGGGCCAGCGTACTAACCAAGCTGCGGCGGGGTGGACGGGGGCGGCAACTTGCATTCCAGCGGCGGCGAACGCGGGAGACGATGAATCGACCCTGTTTCAGTAGAAGCGGGCGTTAGTGAAACAGATCTGGTTGGCTGGCAAGGGATTCGGTGAAGTTGATACAGCCGCTGCGCCGAGGTAGTCGGTGGCGAGGTCGGCGGTGAAGCAGATCCGTCGGTGGCGAGGTCGGCGGTGAAGCAGATCCGTCGGTGGCGAGGTCGGCGGTGAAGCAGATCCGTCGGTGACGAGGGCAGCGGGGGAGCGGATCAGGTGGGTGGACAGCCAACACGATCAAGGCTACGCCGTGGAGGAGTATGCCGGCGGCGAAGCAGATCTAGTACTGTAGAGAGTCAGAGCTTTGGCGTGTGAGAGTATTTTTGAGCTAATGGGGCGAATGGTTGGTGGGTGGGTGTGGGCCTGTGGGGAGGGTTCGGGATCTAGGCAAGATATTTCATTGTTACCGAATGAGCCCTCCATGGTCGGTGGGTTGTAGCTTCCGGACCAGGGTTAAAAGGGTAAAATTGGTCACGGGATTTTCGAATGGATGCGGCGGGATGATTTGGCGCGCGACCGAAATTTTCAGTTTCAAGCTACGAGCAGAACGACAAAAATAATGTTCTTCCCCAGGGAGCTCTCATTTCTTCCTCTTCTCTTTCTCTCTCGAGTCTCTCCCACTCCCCCGGCTCCTCTCCCCCTTCTCTCCGGCGGCCTCGCCGGCCGGAGACGAGGCCGACTTCTCTCTGTATATTGTACACCCTCCGAACTAAATTAATTGATTCAACTTTCCTTAGACGTGTATGTATCTAGAGTAAAAACATGTGTGGATACATCCATATTTAGATAAGCAAAGTTGAGTCAGCTAATTTGGATCCGAGGGAGTTAGTGTTGTTGTAAGCTTAGATCCAGTGTTTCCCATGAGCAGAATGGCGCAATGGAGTCGGGATCTCGACATCGGCTTCAGATCTAGCCTATGGTGAATCTGGCGGATCTTGCCGGCCAAACCCCGATCTGGTGCCATCAATGTGATGGCGCTAACGGTGAGGCTTGCTTTGGTCAGTGCTTCAGATCTGGTCAATGGGGAAGTCAAGCTGCTAAAGTTCACAAGCTCGGGGCATACGACGGCATCATCCGTCTTGCCCGTGCACATCTTGGCCTTTCAGCGGCCCTTCTCAGAGCCAATATGCCGTTGCTGAGGCCCTTCTTCTCCTTCGTCCTGGCGACTACCGGCGACACCGTCCCAAGTGGTGCGTCCCCGGCGACGGAGTTGCTGGAAAGGATGCGGAGCAGAGATCTGATGTGCGGTCGAGAAGGACTCGATTGATTTTCTTCTATATGTTTTGGGGTCCTTTTTGTAAAGTTGCAGGTTCTATTAGTTATTGTCTAGTACTTTTGGTCCTCTATGTAATTTTTTGGACTAGTTTCCATTGGCACTGATAAACTTGAATTTTGACAAGTTCACGGGGAAAAAAATCCTTTGCACATATGGCCTATCATGTATAAACATTCTTGAGATTTAAACTATATGTAATGTGCCATGCATTAACCCTAAACCATATATATGTAACTAACCCTAGCTGATCAAACCCAACTTAATTAAAACAAATAACCCTAAACTATACGCATGCACTTTATGCGCATAGGCGCGGGTGCCTCTAATAATGTGTGTGCGCACTCGATCGATGATCCCTAAACCTTATACAACCCTGAAACCCTAATCCCTAAACCCTAAACACCCTAAACACTAAACCCTATACCCTAAACCCTAACCCTAACCCTAAACCCTAATTAAACCCTATATATAGGCCAACGACACTTAATTGTGCATCAAGCGAGGCCGTGGGTGCCTCGCGGTCCTCTAATTAAATTAAATGTGCCATGCATTAACCCTAAACCATATATATGTAACTAACCATAGCTAATCAACCCTACTTAATGAAAACACATAACCCTAAAGTATACTAGCTATAACCCGATCTAATAAAAACATGCTCTATATATAGCAGCTAGCTAGCAAACCTTAGATTAACACCAATTAATATATACATGGCCTATATCGATCATGTTGTATAACATATCCCTGAGATTCATTAATTAATTATATAATTATCGTGATAAATTAATTAACTCTAATTTTGACAAGTTCTCTCGAATGAAAACACATTTGATTAAGTTGCCTCATAATATATATATAATTAGTGTGCATGCATGGCCTACCATGCATTCGTGCATATATTTTAATGTATATTTGAACATATTCTTGGGGATTTCAATCTCTCTCTCTCGATCATCTATATATCGTTGGTGGCCAAAAAAACACACATATATATGCATGCAATTTATGCGTAAAGGCGCGGGTGCCTCTAATAATGTGTGTGCGCACTCGATCGATGATCCGTAAACCTTAAACAACCCTAAAACCTTAAATCTCTAATCCCTAATCCCTAAACCTAAACACCCTAAACACTAAACCCTAAACCCTAGACCCTAAACCCTAACCCTAACCCTAACCCTAACCCTAAACCCTAACTAACCCTAAACCCTAATTAAACCCTATGTATAGGCCAACGACACTTTAATTGTGCATCGAGCAGGCCAGGGGTGCCTCGCGGTCCTCTAATTAAATTAAATGTGCCATGCATTAATCCTAAACCATATATATGTAACTAACCCTAGCTAATCAACCCTACTTAATTAAAACACATAACCCTAAACTATACTAGCTAGCTATAACCTGATCTAATAAAAACATGCTCTATATATTGCAGCTAGCTAGCAAACCGTAGATTAACACCAATTAAAATATACATGGCCTATATCGATCATGTTGTATAACATATCCCTGAGATTCATTAATTAATTATATAATTATCGTGATAAATTAATTATCTGGAATTTTGACAAGCTCTCTCAAATGAAAACACATTTGATTAAGTTGCCTCATAATATATATATAATTAGTGTGCATGCATAGCCTACAATGCATTCGTGCATATATTTTAATGTATATTTGAACATATTCTTGGGGATTTCAATCTCTCTCTCGATCATCTATATATCGTTGGTGGCCCAAAAAACACACATATATACGCATGCACTTTATGCGTAAAGGCGCGGGTGCCTCGATCTAATAATGTGTGTGCGCACTCGATCGATGATCCCTAAACCTTAAACAACCCTAAAACCCTAAATCCCTAATCCCTAATCCCTAAACCCTAAACACCCTAAACACTAAACCCTAGACCCTAGACCCTAAACCCTAACCCTAACCCTAACCATCTGCCCTAGCTAACCCTAAACCCTAATTAAACCCTATGTATATGCCAACGACACTTAATTGTGCATCAAGCAGCCCAGGGGTGCCTCGCGGTCCTCTAATTAAATTAATTAAATGCGCCATGCATTAACCCTAAACCATATATATGTAAATAACCCTAGCTAATCAACCCTACTTAATTAAAACACATAACCCTAAACTATAGTAGATATAACCCGATCTAATAAAAACATGCTAGCTCTATATATAGCAGCTAGCTAGCAAACCGTAAATTGACGCCAATTAAAATATACATGGCCTATATCGATCATGTTGTATAACATATCCCTGAGATTCATTAATTAATTATATAATTATCGTGATAAATTAATTAACTTGAATTTTGACAAGTTCTCTCGAATGAAAACACATTTGATTAAGTTGCCTCATAATATATATATAATCAGTGTGCATGCATGGCCTACAATGCATTCGTGCATATATTTTAATGTATATTTGAACATATATATTCTTGGGGATTTCAATCTCGATCTCTCTCTCTCGATCATCTATATATCGTTGGTGGCCCAAAAAACACACATATATACGCATGCACTTTATGCGTAAAGGCGCGCGCGGGTGCCTCTAATAATGTGTGTCTTGCGCGCACTCGATCGATGATCCCTAAACCTTAAACAACCCCTAAAACCTTAAATCCCTAATCCCTAATAATCCCTAGCTAATCCCTAAACCCTAAACACCCTAAACACTAAACCCTAAACCCTAAACCCTAACCCTAACCCTAACCCTAAACCTAAACCCTAGCTAACCCTAAACCCTAAACCCTAGACCCTAAACCCTAGACCCTAAACCCTAACCCTAATTAACCCTAAACCCTAGCTTACCCCTAAAACCCTAATTAAACCCTATGTATAGGCCAACGACACTTAATTGTACGTGCATCGAGCAGGCCAGGGGGTGCCTCGCGGTCCTCTAATTAAATTAAATGTGCCATGCATTAACCCTAAACCATATATATGTAACTAACCCTAGCTAGCTAATCAACCCTCCTACTTAATTAAAACACATAACCCTAAACTATACTAGCTAGCTATAACCCGAGATCTAATAAAAACATGCTCTATATGTAGCAGCTAGCTAGCAAACCGTAGATTAACACCAATTAAAATATACATGGCCTATATATCGATCATGTTGTATAACATATCCCTGAGATTCATTAATTAATTATATAATTATCGTGATAAATTAATTTACTTGAATTTTGACAAGTTCTCTCGAATGAAAACACATTTGATTAAGTTGCCTCATAATATATATATATAATTAGTGTGCATGCATGGCCTATAATGCATTCGTGCATATATTTTAATGTATATTTGAACATATTCTTGGGGATTTCAATCTCTCTCTCGATCATCTATATATCGTTGGTGGCCCAAAAAACACACATATATACGCATGCACTTTATGCGTAAAGGCGCGGGTGCCTCGATCTAATAATGTGTGTGCGCACTCGATCGATGATCCCTAAACCTTAAACAACCCTAAAACCCTAAATCCCCAATCCCTAAACCCTAAACACCCTAAACACTAAAACCTAGACCCTAGACCCTAAACCCTAACCCTAACCCTAACCCTAACCATCTGCCCTAGCTAACCCTAAACCCTAATTAAACCCTATGTATAGGCCAACGACACTTAATTAATTAAATTAATTAAATGCGCCATGCATTAACCCTAAACCATATACATGTAACTAACCCTAGCTAATCAACCCTACTTAATTAAAACACATAACCCTAAACTATACTAGATATAACCCGATCTAATAAAAACATGCTCTATATATAGCAGCTAGCTAGCTAGCAAACCGTAGATTAGCACCAATTAAAATATACATGGCCTATATCGATCATGTTGTATAACATATCCCTGACATTCATTAATTAATTATATAATTATCGTGATAAATTAATTAACTTGAATTTTGACAAGTTCTCTCGAATGAAAACACATTTGATTAAGTTGCCTCATAATATATATATATAATTAGTGTGCATGCATGGCCTACAATGCATTCGTGCATATATTTTAATGTATATTTGAACATATATATTCTTGGGGATTTCAATCTCGATCTCTCTCTCTTGATCATCTATATATCGTTGGTGGCCCAAAAAACACACATATATACGCATGCACTTTATGCGTAAAGGCGCGCGGGTGCCTCTAATAATGTGTGTGCGCACTCGATCGATGATCCCTAAACCTTAAACAACCCCTAAAACCTTAAATCCCTAATCCCTAATAATCCCTAGCTAATCCCTAAACCCTAAACACCCTAAACACTAAACCCTAAACCCTAAACCCTAACCCTAACCCTAACCCTAAACCCTAGCTAACCCTAAACCCTAAACCCTAGACCCTAAACCCTAGACCCTAAACCCTAACCCTAATTAACCCTAAACCCTAGCTTACCCCTAAAACCCTAATTAAACCCTATGTGTATAGGCCAACGACACTTAATTGTACGTGCATCGAGCAGGCCAGGGGGTGCCTCGCGGTCCTCTAATTAAATTAAATGTGCCATGCATTAACCCTAAACCATATATATGTAACTAACCCTAGCTAGCTAATCAACCCTACTTAATTAAAACACATAACCCTAAACTATACTAGCTAGCTATAACCCGATCTAATAAAAACATGCTCTATATGTAGCAGCTAGCTAGCAAACCGTAGATTAACACCAATTAAAATATACATGGCCTATATCGATCATGTTGTATAACATATCCCTGAGATTCATTAATTAATTATATAATTATCGTGATAAATTAATTAACTTGAATTTTGACAAGTTCTCTCGAATGAAAACACATTTGATTAAGTTGCCTCATAATATATATATAATTAGTGTGCATGCATGGCCTACAATGCATTCGTGCATATATTTTAATGTATATTTGAACATATATATTCTTGGGGATTTCAGTCTCGATCTCTCTCTCTCTCTCTCTCTCGATCATCTATATATATATCGTTGGTGGCCCAAAAAACACACATATATACGCATGCACTTTATGCGTAAAGGCGCGGATGCCTCTAATAATGTGTGTGCGCACTCGATCGATGATCCCTAAACCTTAAACTTAACAACCCCTAAAACCTTAAATCCCTAATCCCTAATAATCCCTAATCCCTAAACCCTAAACACCCTAAACACTAAACCCTAAACCCTAGACCCTAAACCCTAACCCTAACCCTAACCCTAACCCTAACCCTAAACCCTAGCTAACCCTAAACCCTAAACCCTAGACCCTAAACCACCCTAGACCCTAAACCCTAACCTAACCCTAACCCAAACCCTAACCCTAAACCCTAGCTAACCCTAAACCCTAATTAAACCCTATGTATAGGCCAACGACACTTAATTGTGCATCGAGCAGGCCAGGGGGTGCCTCGCGGTCCTCTAATTAAATTAAATGTGCCATGCATTAACCCTAAACCATATATATGTAATAACTAACCCTAGCTAATCAACCCTACTTAATTAAAACACATAACCCTAAACTGTACTAGCTAGCTATATATAACCCGATCTAATAAAAACATGCTCGATCTATATATAGCAGCTAGCTAGCAAATTAAACGGTAGATTAACACCAATTAATATATACGACATGGCCTATATCGATCATATGTTGTATAACATCTCCCTGAGATTCATTAATTAATTATATAATTATCGATGATAATTTAATTAACTTGAATTTTGACAAGTGTTCTCTCGAACGAAAACACATTTGATTAAGTTTCCTCATAATATATATATATAATTAGTGTGCGCACTCGATCGATGATCCCTAAACCTTAAACAACCCTAAACCCTAAACACCCTAAACACTAAACCCTAGACCCTAAACACCCTAAACACTAAACCCTAAACCCTAGACCCTAAACACCGTAAACACTAAACCCTAAACCCTAAACCCTAAACACCCTAAACACTAATTAAACCCTAAACCCTAGACCCTAAACACCCTAAACTAAACCCTAGACCCTAGCTAAACACCCTAAACACTAAACCCTAAACCCTAAACCCTAGCTAACCCTAAACCCTAATTAAACCCTATATATAGGCCAACGACACTTAATTGTGCATCAAGCAGGCCAGGGGTGCCTAGCTCGCGGTCCTCTAGTTAAATTAAATGTGCCATGCATTAACCCTAAACCATATATATAACTAACCCCTAGCTAATCAAACCCTAGTTCATTAAAACACATAACCCTAAACTATACTAGCTAGCTATAACCCGATCTAATAAAAACATGCTCGATCTATATATAGCAGCTAGCTAGCAAATTAAACGGTAGATTAACACCAATTAATATATACGACATGGCCTATATCGATCATATGTTGTATAACATCTCCGTGAGATTCATTAATTAATTATATAATTATCGATGATAAATTAATTAACTTGAATTTTGACAAGTTCTCTCGAATGAAAACACATTTGATTAAGTTTCCTCATAATATATATATATATATATAATTAGTGTTCATGCATGGCCTACCATGCATGCATTCGTGCATATATTTTAATATATATTTGATCGAACATATTCTTGGGGATTTCAATCTCTCTCTCTCGATCATCTATATATCGTTGTTGGCCAAAAAAACACACACATATACACATGCACTTTATGCGCAAAGGCGCGTGTGCCTCTAATAATGTGTGTGTGCGCACTCGATCGATGATCCATAAACCTTAAACCCTAATTCAATAAACCCTAATCCCTAATCCCTAAACCCCTAAACACCATAAACATTAAACCCTAGACCCTAGACCCTAAACCCTAACCTCCTAACCCTAAACCCTAAACCCTAATTAAACCCTATATATAGGCCAATGACACTTAATTGTGCATCAAGCAGGCCAGGGGTGCCTTAGCTCGCGGTCCTCTAATTAAATTAAATGTGCCATGCATATATATATGTGTTTAATTTGGGGATTTCAATCGCTCTCTCGTATGTAGATCTCTCTCTACCTCTCTCTCTCTCTGTCTCTCTCTCTCTCTCTCTCGTTAATTGGTGGCCAACAACACACACATGCACTTTGTGCGCAAAGGCATGCGCCTCTAATAATGTGTGCGCAGTCGATCAATCTAGTTTTGATTAATCATAGCACACAAATAAAGAAGTTGTATTTGAATCCACACAACCTAATCTAAAACACATAACCCCTAGCATGGCCTAATTAATTAACCCCTTCTCTCTACCTAATTAGTGGAAATTGCACAAAATCAAAAGGGGTCCCTCACTAATTGTGCATATCTGCTAGATTGTGATAAACTTTTGCCCCATATATATTTGGTGGATGGGTGCATCTTGGCATGTAAAACAATTAGTGTTTGCAAATGGCGTTGTCAAAATTTATGTACAAATGATTTCTTTCCATCCAAAGTGCATAAAATGGGAGTTTTAATGAAGAAAGTACAAATAAAACAGCTCAACATGCTTCCACACCCCGATTTCCACACGAAGTAGAGCATATTTAAAGGATAATTCCAGAGTTTTACTATTTTTCAAGCAACTTTGCTAATTTTCCCCCACTCACATGACTTTATGTCGATTTAACGAAAATATGGCGAATTTAAACTACATGGGCGGGATAGTTTGAATTGTGCGCGCGGCAAAGGGAACCGCCTATTCCTCAACCTTGTGCACGGCAAATTACACACGCAACTCCATTAAACGCTACCTACCGACCTTAATTATCACCCCGGCGGCCCGGCCGCATGACCCCCCACCCACCCCAACACAACTTATCCCCCTCCGTGCGAAGAGCTTCCCCTCCCCGTCCCGTCCGTGCGAAGAAGAAGCTTCCCCTCCCCGTCGTTCTTCTCGAGACGCACCGGCGGTCAAGTTGATCCACGGTAGGGCTGCTATCTCTAGCTCAATCATGTATCGGGCAAGACGGCCTAACGATTTATATTTTCTTGATGCTGCTAAAAAAATTCGTCAGTATGCTCGAACTAATTGGCACTTTATAGTTTTCCGCTCGATTTGTCATCGATCAATTTGTTCATTTGCGTGGGCATATAGAGTCAGTTCTGCACTCGATCCGTTAATTTGCTGAAATGCCATGGCAGAGTTTTGTACACGATCTGTTTGCTAAAATGTCGATGGGCATTTTTTGTTTTGTACTCGACATGATTGCTGAAATGCATAATCATGTAGTATAGTTTTGTACTCGATGGATATACATTTCCTACTTCGCCTTAAATTAATCACCAACCACTGTATCTCATAATTAAACAGATGGACAGAACTTGGATACTGCATGGACACTTATGTCCCCCTTCATATATAAATGGTGTTCAACCCTTTATGGGGTTTATTAGAGCTCATGAAGGTCACAACCTGGACGTGTATTGCCCGCGCTGCACATGTATGAATGGTGAGAAGAGGCCTCACCCTGTAGTGGCAGATCATTTACACATTTTTGGGATGGACCGCACATATGTTAGGCGGGTTTAGCATGGTGAACCATATAATGATCCTTTAGCAGGAGAAGCAGATCTTGCTCACACTGTATGTGTGCTGGCATATGTAGTTAATTATTTATATTGTTGCTGCCGCTGTTTCAATCAATAGTTTGCATTGCTGTGCAAGGTTCTGTACTCAAATTTAACTTGTTGCAGATGGATGGACGGGAAGGAGAGAAAAAGCGCTTGCGCGCTTCAGGAAACGGGTTTCAGCTCTGGGACATGTGCTGTGCCAGATGAGAAGGTAAATATGTAAAACGGCATTTGTTCAGGTTGCATCCCTTAGATGTTTGTCTAATCGGTTGATGTACTAATTGCAGAAGCATAGAGTTGAAGAGGTCTCTCAGTTTGATGGGAGATTTGAAGATGAATCTCAGTTTGATGCACCTGTGGATGGTACTAATGACGAGCCTTTCATAGACGAAGGTCCTGCACCTGAGATTATCCAGCCTACAGAAGGAGGCCGTGGACCGAGTACACAGCTTTGCGTTGAAGTGGATGCACGCCCGGAGATCATCAGGGGCGTCCGGGTAGTCTCAAGACCACCCAGCCCTGATGCACCTGTGGATGGTACTGATGACGAGCCTCTCATAGACGAAGGTCCTACACCTGAGATTATCCAGCCTACAGAAGGAGGCCGTGGACCGAGTACACAGCTTTGCGTTGAAGAGGATGCACACCCGGAGATCATCAGGGGCGTCCCGGTAGTCTCAGGACCACCCAGCCCTGATGCAAAATGTTGAGCTACTTTATGATTCGTACTCTTATGTTCTGGTGCTATAGTATGTTATGATTTGTACGCCTTTGGCGCTAGATTAAGCATTTAGTGGATGATCGTGTTGCAAAATTCGACACCCACACAATCAGTTCATCGTATGAGTAGTAGCACAATTACTTCTACAGCGATTCCTGCCAGCGCATTAGTTGGTAGCATGAAACACTTTCAGGTACTCCCCTCTGATTCATATTAATTGACTCAATTCTGTCTAGATATGGATGTATCTAGATGCATTTGTTAACTAGACTAACAAACTTGAGTCAGTTAATATGAATCCGTGTAAACCGCCCTTGATCCTCGAGCAGCTAGTTTATTGACTCTGGACTCCAAGCCTCTCGCGGCAAGCCATCGACGAAGCTTTGACCAGATCTTGGCCCGCAATTTTTTGTGTGTGGCGAATAGCAAAGCTTTGACCAGTTCCTCTCGGGATGCAGCACGCCGGTGAGCTTGCACGGTTGCCATGAGCACTTTCCGGCGGAACTTCCTCTTCAGCGCCCTCAAGCCGCTGCTGCGAGACAGCACGCAGTGCCTCGAGGTGGACGGAATTCTGGATCTCAGGGCGGGGGGTCCGCATCGTCCGGGAACGATCTCCAGCGGGTTAACGAGGACATGCATGGCGGCCAGGGGATTTTTTTTTGGTTTGAGCTTGGGATTTGGGGTTTTTTCGGATAGGGGAGGAGGAACCGAGGAAGAGGAAGGAACAGCCGCGTGCTTGGCGCGTGGCGGTGTGCTTGAATTTCGAATTTTTGTGAAATGTTTCATTTCCCCGCTACAATTCGGGGGTTTCTTGATGCGCCAATGCGTCCCGCCGGGCAGCTTCAAGTGAATTTGGGGTGCCACGCTATGGGCCCTAGTTTCAGTGAGACATGTAATGACTATAGTCACATCAGTAAGTTCACTGTGTAATAAAATATGTTACCCCTCCCCTTTATGTAGCACCCCTTCTCTCCCGATCGAGTGCCGATTGCCGACGGATGCAAGCCGCTAGCTCGATCCCCTCCTTTCGCCTCCACCGTCCAGGCATCCAGCTTGGAGGGGCAAGCTGCATCTAGACCAAGCGGATTAGGTAGGACTAGTAATGTTCTTTCCTTTCTCGAGATCGGTTCTTTTTTCCTCTCCTCGATATCTTGCGCATCTCTTTCCTATTCTGGGCGAAGGGGTGTCTTTCGGGTCACCCTCGAGCTGGGAGTGATTGATGGGGGTGGGGGGCGGGGGCTACCTTTGCTTGGATTGGGGTGTTCTTCCATTATTTGTCGACATTTGCAACCTTTGTAGTTTCTGCTGATCCTCACTGTATCTTTTGTCAGCTTGTACATGAAAGGTAAGACCTCGGCGGTGGGGGCAATGGAGCGTAAGGCCACCACGCATGTGGGCAGTTGGCTGAGCCTGAGCTGCGTCCCCAGCCCCGCGAAGCAGGTACTCCGTTTGCTTATCCACTCTTTACCTTTTAAGTGTCTCTCTGCATCCTCAATCTGTTCCTGTTCTGGAATATGCTTAAAGTAGCACATGTCTTCAGGTGTTTGTGCGTAAAGCCTCTGTGACACCATGCTCTATATTCTCTGTATCAGGTTGGTACCTCCAGGTTCCGTGTTGAGGCTATGGGGAACGAGAATAGCGCCCCACCTGCTGCAGGAGCATGGCCCGATCTGCAGCACAAGAGCGAAATGCCACTGCCGAGCTGGGCGGGGACCGCCAGGGGTAATTTTTTAACCAACTTACCATGATGTAGTCTGAATCGATACTCCCTCGAGATCCAAATTAATTGACTCAACTAGCGGTAGATACGGATGAATCTAGATGTGTTTGAGCTCTAGATACTACCGCCTCCATCCCAAAGCTTTGGGCTTATATTATTTTTAGAAAGTCAAACTATACCATGTTTGACTAAGCTTTTACCAAAAATCAGTAACATGCAAAATACAAAATTAATATCATTAAATAGATAATAAAATATATTTTCCTACGGTATCTACACAGTATTATATTTGTTGATAGAATGTTCTAAAATTTTGGTCAAACTTTGCTTGTTTTGATTTCTCAAAAATAAATAAGGCTTAAGCTTTTGGATGGTGGTAGTACATTCATATCTAGACAAAGCTGAGTTAACTAGTTTTTTGTCTGTCCATAGCTAGTGTTCACGCTGCAAAAGGCTAAGAGCATCCACTATATGCATCAGTCTATCTCATACAGTAATTCAATATCACTGCTGAGGTCTGCCTTTTGTTTTGCTATTCATATGCAGACTGAAACTTTAGGGCCTTTACTCAAAAGGAAGATCAAAACTGCGGCTGATCAGGCTGCCAGTATGTTGATGCCGCCCCCATCTTCTAAATGCCTCTACAAGCACAAGGCCACGCGCCAGCTTGGTGGTGATCTTTTAATGAATATGGTATATTTTCTTAATCCACAAAACATGCCTTGATTTTTCTCTGTTTATTGTCGGTTTTTTCTATGCTTGCCAAAAGTTTACAACAACAACAACAACAACCAAGCCTTTCAGTCCCAAACAAGTTGGGGTAGGCTAGAGTTGAAACCCATAAGATCTCGAAGCCAAAAGTTTAGAAACACCAAATTCGTTTGCTTACAATCATCATACAGTAATGTTCATCTACTCCAGTTCCCCTAACCCAACAAAAAATTATGTTAATTATGATTTTTAGATTAAAAGAGCACCATTAGGCGCTGTTAATTACGACTTTGAGATTAAAATGTCATTTGCAATTGTTAATTACAATTTTGAGACAAATGGTTAGTTTAACCTCGATCTCTTCTGCTCTCCATTTATGCCAACCGAACAAAAATTTAACCATTCCATTCCTCTGAAATGGAACCATTCCATTCCATTCCATTCCACGCTGTTTCAGAACCGAACACACCCTTGCATTGTTGTGAACTGTTGTCCATACACGGCCATACCCTTCCACTTACATCCAGCACTATATGCATCAGTCTGTCTCAGAGTCATTCAATATCACTGCTGAGATCTGTTCCCATTCTTATGCAGGCTGAAACTGCCGCGCCTTTACTCAAGTGGATGCAAAATGAGGCTAATGAGGCTGCTGTGAGGACGATGGTGCCAGCACCATCTTCCGAAAACCTCTACAAGCACGAGGCCATGGGCCAGCTGGGTGGTGACCTTTTAATGAATCTGGTATATTTTCTTAATCCACATACATGATTTCATTATTATCTGTTTAATTACTGTTGGCTTTGTCTAATGCTTACCAAAAGTTCAGAAACACTGCGTTTGCTTACAATCATCATACACTAATTTTTCACTTTTCAGTCTGTCTCATCCAGTATATAAACTGTTGATTTCCATTGGCTTGTTTTGTAATCATTTGCATTGTTGTCGACTGTTCTCTATGCACAACCCTATTCTTCCACTTACACCCACACTATTTGCATCAGTCTATCTCATAGATTTATTAAATATCAATGATGAGTTCTGTTGCTATTCATATGCAGGATGAAACTTCTGTGCCTCTACTCAAATGGATAAAAAATGATCCTGATGAGGCTGCTGTGAAGACGATGGTGCCGCCACCATCTTCTGAAAACCTCCTCAAGCACAAGGCCACGGGCCAGCTGGGTGGTACCCTTTTCAGTAAGCAGGTATATTTTCTTAATCCTCATACATGATTTGATTTTTGTCTGCTTTGTGCCGGCTTTGTCTAATGCTTACCAATAGTTCGAAACACACGAGACCTATTCTTACACTTACATCTAGCACTATATGCATCGGTGTCTCATAGATTCATTTTATATATCACTGCTGATGTCTCGTTGCTCTTCAATTTTCATATGCAGATGAAACTGCTAACCCTTCATTGGTCAAAAGGATTGCAAGCTGCTGCTGATGAGGCATCTGCAGAGGCTGCCACCAAGTTCTTATCAGCCCCACCTTCGGATGCTTATATAAGCTCAAGTCCAAGGACCAGCCGGGCCGTAACCATCCAAGGGTTCGGGTATATTTTCTTAAGCCACATATACATGCCATGATTTATGTCTGATATTATCACCGGCTCTGTCTAATGCTTTTTGGAATTTGGAAACACCAAATTAGCATGCTTATATTCATCATACACTAATTTTTCACTGCTCGTGTTGTAACATAGTGTTATGCACTCGCTTGTCAACATTTGCATTGCTCTGAACTATGCACTTTACACAACCTAATTCTTCCACTTACATTCAGCGCTACGCACCAGTAGTACCTCCCATGTTTCCTTCACCATCCCGATGCCGAGCTTGCGGGAATATGGCGGGCCCATGTACATACCCCGCATATAACACCTCCTATGGCTCTATCTACCTTTCTAGTAGCTCCTTCACCGAGTTACAGGTATGTATTCTCAGTGGTTTAGCATGAATTGGCATATAGTAAAGTCTTGTTTTTAGTCTTTCTCGCTTCTTACATTTGTATCAATTTTCACATGCAGATCGTACCTTGTGAACTTCGTCCAATGATTAACCGGATGTGTCCGCATGAAGGGTCTTTCACTATGCATGGCAATGGCAAATTGATGAACACCTACACGGTCTATGAGGTGTATGTCTACAAGACGCAGAGCCATCACATATTTGTATGGACATGATTGGAGAAAGTTTGCTTTTGACTACGGTCTGAAGAAGGGCGACGAGTGAGGATCGTAAACTCAAACGGGCAGATATACGTAATCGCTTACGAGTTGGAGACACTTTCAAATATATAATATGTAACTTTTTTCTACTCATATCTTTTGATAACTGTTACGAGCAGTTGTTCTAAACCATTCCCTCTGTTCTAGCTTGCCGGGTTTAACATGATCAAAGCTGCAGATCCCCGATGGAACATGAGCGGATGTCACAAAGGGCAACCACACCAGCACCGGCACCGGCTTCCCACTCTCTCTGCATCAGCACCGGTTCTGTACCAGCTCCGTTTCGCATCTACCCAGCAGTCCCCTACATCAGCATTGGTTCCTGTAGAGGCCCCATATACTACACCTGCCCAAAGCAGGCTCTGCATCGGCCTTTGGTTCCTCTAGCTGCACCGTTCTTGCACCTGCCCAGCTCTCTCTGCATCAGCACCGGTTCCTCTAGAGGCACCGTTTCTTTGCCCGCCAGTCTCCTGCATCAGCACCAGCTCGTGTACCAGCCCGGGCTCCTGCACCTGCCCCAGATCACCGAGGTCTCAGCTCATTGCTGTGGCCACCCGTGTGGTGACCAGGACGCATCTGAAGGCTATGTTCGTGAGTATATGACAGCATAACTGCTCTTATCTTGATGTCTTCTCTGCTCAAAGTCTCACATGGTTCAGTGCATTGGTGCCATTGACTAATTTTTGGTGGTATCTCTTGCTTTGAATCAGAAATTGCCTAAAAGTATCTCCAAGGATCTCAATGCTGGCCGAAGGGGCAAGATATCCCTCGTCATGGAGAGTGAAGGTCTCACCGTGGAGGGACGGTACTCCGTCGGTCCCACAGATTGCCGCTTAGGCTGTTACTTCCAGGTGGAAAAAGTTCATTGACGGTGCCAAACTTCGCATTGGATCAAAGTTGAAGGTCAAGATCTTTCGATGCCACTGTGACATGCTGGTCATAAAGTTCGCGGTTGTCTAGTTCTGTTGCCCCATGAGCCCTTAGCAAATGCATTTGTAGTTATACTTATATAAGGTTATCTTATCTGAACTGCTAATTAATTGTATGGGTGGTAAAACTCTGGCAAGCTTTTGCTCTTAGCAAGTATGTATGTATGATCAGCTATTATGATAACTAATGTTTGTGTTCATCTTAATTTGCATTTCCGTTTTAGAAAAAACTTAATTTCTATTTTGGCTGACCTGTTAGAGAACTATCAGATTGAACCCACAACATGATTCAAATAGATTCATTACACCGAGCCACATGTCTTGACCTTGCTATACACTACTTCCATTAATCAGTGCAAGAAGGCTTACCCGAGCTGCACAGAACCATGGCAGATTCGAATCCACCTTATCTATCTAGAAATACAACCTTTGCGGAAAGAGGATTTGCAGTACGGGGAGGCTGACATTGGGGACCCATGAGCCAACAGCGTCGTCAACGTTTTAAAGGTGGCAGGAGATCGAAAGAAAAAATAAGCCAAAAATCAGTTGGTAAACAAATTCAAGAAAAGAAACATTTACCTTTCTGAGAGGATGACATGCGGGACCCATGAGGCAGCAGCATCCTCAACTATTTCAAGGCGGCAGGGGATCAAAAGAAAAAAGGAAATAGCCAGAAATTAATTAGGGTCAAAAATAAATCCATCAAAGGAAACTTTTATTGTTCATAGAGGATGACATGTGGGACCGACTTGCCAGCTGCGTCGTCATCGTTTTAAAGGGGGCAGGGGATCAAAAGAAAAAGGCAAATAGCCAGAAATTAGGGGAAAAAAATAGATCCAACAAAGGAAACTTTTATTGTTCATAGAGGATGACATGCGGGACCCATGAGCCAGCAGCTTCCTCAACGTTTCAAAGTCGGCATGAGATTGAAAGAAAAAGGCAAGTGACATAATATCAGGAGCCAAAAATAATCCAAGAAAAGAAACTTTATTGTACATAGAGGATGACATGCGGGTCCCATTTTGTAGCAGCGGTCTCAACGCTTCCAAGGCGGCACAGGACCGCAAGAAAAATGAAGTAGCCAGAAATCAGGGTGTGAAAAAAACTCCAAGAAAAGAAAGATTTCAATTGGGCTGTATCTCGACATCTGGGCCTTCGAACTATCCTGCTGGGCCTTTTGACTCGTACAATTTCAGCCCACTCCAAAACAGGAAAGGTCGGATTTTTCTCAAAAAAAAAAAACAGGAAAGTCCTATGCTTCGCAAAAACAAAAAACAAGGAGATTCAACATATAAGTTTGTTTATGTAGATATAAAGATTTAATTTATCCGTTTGCAATAGCTCAGAGCGAAATACAACGTTTATTGTCTGCAAAATAAAATATCACATGTTTCTTGTACGGGGAGGCTGACATCGGGGACCCATGAGCCAGCAGCGTCGTCAACGTTTCAAAGGCGGCAGGGGACCGAAAATAAAAAAAAGCCAAAAATCAGTTGGTAAAAAAATACAAGAAAAGAAAACATTTATCGTTTGGAGAGGATGACATGCGGGACCCATGAGGCAGCATCCTCAACGTTTCAAAGTCGGCATGAGATCGAAAGAAAAAGCCAAGTGACATAATATCAGGAGCCAAAAATAATCCAAGAAAAGAAACTTTATTGTACATAGAGGATGACATGCGGGTCCCATTTTGTAGCAGCGGTCTCAACGTTTCCAAGGCGGCACAGGACCAAAAGAAAAATGAGGCAGCAGCATTCTCAACAATTCCAAGGCGGCAGGGGATCAAAAGAAAAAAAGGAAATAGCCAGAAATTTATTAGGGGTCAAAAATAAATCCACCAAAGGAAACTTTTATTGTTCATAGAGGATGACATGTGGGACCAACCTGCCAACAGCGTCCTCATCGTTTCAAAGGGGGCAGGGGATCAAAAGAAAAAGGCAAATAGCCAGAAATTAGGGGTCAAAAATAACTCCAAGAAAGGAAACTTTTATTGTTCGTAGAGGATGACATGCGGGACCCATGAGCCAGCAGCTTACTCAACGTTTCAAAGGTGGCATGAGATCGAAAGAAAAAGGCAAGTGACCAAATATCAGGAGCCAAAAATAATCCAAGATTTATTGTACATAGAGGATGACATCTGGGTCCCATTTTGCAGCAGCGGTCTCAATGTTTGTAATGCGGCTTGAGATCAAAAGAAAAAGAAAGTAGCTAGTAATTAGGGGGTGAAAAAAAATCCAAGAAAAGAAAGTTGATGGACATAGAGGATGACATGCGGGTCCCTTGAGCCAACAGCTTACTCAACGTTTCAAAGGGGGCAGGTGATCAAAATAAAAAGGCAAGCCAAAAATCAGAGGGTGAAAAAAAAATCCAACAAAGGAAACTTTTATAGCACATAGAGGATGACATGCGGGTCCCATGAGCCAGCAGGTTCCTCAACGTTTCAAACGTGGCATGAGATCGAAAGAAAAAGGCAAGTGAAAAATATGAGGAGCCAAAAATAATTCAAGAAAAGAAACTTTTATAGCACATAGAGGATGACATGCGGGTCCCATGAGCCAGCAGGTTCCTCAACGTTTCAAACGTGGCATGAGATCGAAAGAAAAAGGCAAGTGCCCAAATATGAGGTGCCAAAAAAAACTCCAAGAAAAGAAAGTTGATTGCTCATAGAGGATGACATGCAGGTCCCATTTAGCTGCAGCGGTCTCAAAGTTTCAAAGGCGGCAAGGGATAGAAAGAAAAAGCCAAGTGAACAAAAATAATGAACCAAAAATAATTCAAGAAAAGAAAGTTTTATAGTCCATAGAGGATGACATGCGGGTCCCATTTAGCAGCAGCGGTATCACCGTTTGAGAGGCGGCAGGGGATCGAAAGAAAAAGGCAAGTGCCCAAATATGAGGTGCCAAAAAAAACTCCAAGAAAAGAAAGTTTTATAGTACATAGAGGATGACATGCGGGTCCCATTTAGCAGCAGCGGTATCACCGTTTGAGAGGCGGCAGGGGATCGAAAAAAAAGGCAAGTGACCAAATATGAGGTGCCAAAAAATCCAAGAAAAGAAAGTTTTATTGCACATAGAGGATGACATGCGGGTCCCATTTAGCAGCAGCGGTATCACCGTTTGAGAGGCGGCGGGGATCGAAAAAATGGCAAGTGACCAAATATGAGGTGCCAAAAAAAACTCCAAGAAAAGAAAGTTGATTGCACATAGAGGATGACATGCGGGTCCCATTTAGCAGCAGCGGTCTCAACGTTTCCAAGGCGGCAAGGGATCAAAAGAAAAAGGAAGTAGCCAGAAATCAGGGGGTCAAAAAAAATCCAAGAATAGAAAGAATTTTGGTTCATAGAGGATGACATGCGGGACCCATGATCCTGCATCGTAAATGGCTCAATCGGAGAACGTTGAACGGGATGGCGCGATCGAGAAAAAAAACAATGCCAGAGAGGCTGCCATCTGGGCCCTACATCCCTCGGCGGTGCGGATTTGCGTTGACTCGGCCGGCGAACCCGAGATTTCGAGATGCACCACGTCCCGGGCCACCATACGCGACGTTTTGGCCGCTTTCGTCGGGCTAGGTGGCCTCAAAAACGAGAAAAAAAAAGTTTTGACATGCACCACAGAGGGACCCAAAATCGTCGGCCATGGTACACCAGCAACCACGGCGCGACTTCAACTTCGTCGGCCATGGCAACTTTTCTTGTAGTGATAAGTAAAATCCACTTGACTAGCACAATGACATCTAGATTACAAGCATCATCATATGAATCTCAATCATGTAAGGCAGCTCATGAGATTATTGTATTGAAGTACATAGGAGAGAGATTAACCACATAGCTACCGGTACAACCCTTAGCCTCGATGGAGAACTACTCCCTCCTCATGGGAGACGGCAGCGTTGATGAAGATGGCGGTGGAGATGGCAGCGTTGTCGATGGAGAAGCCTTCCGGGGGCACTTCCCCGTCCCGGCGGCGTGCCGGAACAGAGACTCCTGTCCCCCAGATCTTGGCTTCGCGATGGCGGCGGCTCTGGAAGGTTTCTCGTACCGTGGTTTTTCCGTCTCGATGTTTTAGGTCAGGGACCTTTATATAGGCGAAGAGGCGGAGTCGAAGGGCTGACGAGGCAACGACACAGTAGGGGGCGCGGCCCACCCCCTGGCCGCGCCAGCCTATCATCTGGGGCCCACAGGGCCCTCCTCTGGTGGCTCTCGGGTGTTCTGGAAGCTTTGTGGGATTTTAAGATCTTGGGCGTTGATTTCGTCCAATTCCGAGAATATTTCCTTACTAGGATTTCTGAAACCAAAAATAGCAGAAAACAGGAACTGACACTTCGGCATCTCGTCAATAGGTTAGTTCCGGAAAACGCATAAAATCATCATAAAGTGTGAACAAAACATGTAGGTGTTGTCATAAAACAAGCATGGAACATAAGAAATTATCGATACATCGGAGACGTATCACGGAGTTGCCTCCATCACCTTGGCGATGTGCAAAGCACATTTCCCTGCCATGAGTTTTAAGACAGTTGCGCGCGGAGCTCCTAAGGGGACCAACATCAAGGCATCCCTCGCGGAAACCCAAGGATACAACAAGTTGTTTGCCATTCGAGTTGATCACTCGTTTTGGTATAACAAGCATGCGCTTCCCGAAGGTTTTTGCCACACGGAGGATGACGAATACGATGAAGACATCGAGGAGGTCTCCGGGTCCAGCGCTAACCGCTCCAATGAAGGCTCCGGTGATGGTTCCCACGAGGGCTCTCCTTATGAAGCTTCAGAGGACGAAGAACAAGCCTTCGAGCGAATCCTGTTAATAAACAATGAGATGCATCATTTTGACCCCTAAGTGGGTTTGTAATAAAACTTAAGTATTTTTAAGTATCTGCATGTGGGCGGAAAACTTATCCTGCAATCCTTCCGGAATACCTTCGTTGAAAAATCAAGTGCTAGTTTCTAAGTTTTTCGGCTTACTCATTTGACCTTCCACGAGCCGGAAGACCTTTAGCCAGAAACGCTGGCCTGCGGCGATGAAGCCCAATGGCGATCTGTCAATAACCGCGGAAACAAGCCTCCAACCAAGGTGCCGGAAGTCGCTACCAGGAATCTGAGTTTGCGACGAAAAACTTGTCCACCAGAAACTCAAGCTTACGTCCTAAAGGACGATTTTGAAAAATCACAACTTTTATACACGCCTAGGCGGAAACGTCCAACTCTGCAATTTTAGTCGGAAAAAACATACACGATCCAAAAATGAACAATTAAAGGAGGTAAAAGACTCAAAGAGTGAACAATTGATCATGTATAACTATTACAAAGTATGTAATGCGAAAATTGCTAAGTGTGAAAAGGACGTAGCTGTGCTATATTCCAGGGATGATCTGTCTCATCATAGATGTCATCCGGATCCTCTCGCTTTCGTTTCCAGTACCAATTGGCAGGTCTATCTTTTAACTCTCAGAAATCAACGAGGTACTAAGATCCGTTGTGTAGCACTTTGCTGATGACAAATGGTCCTTCGCATGGAGATTGCAACTTATGCTCTTTCACCTCTCGAAGGCGGAGAACCAGGTCACCTATTTTAAATGAGCGATTCCAAACTCGACGATTGTGATAGCGTCGGAGTTTCTGCTGGTATATGGTGGAACGCTGGTCAGCTAAGTTCCGAGTTTCTTCGATCAGGTCCACAGATAGCTGTCTAGCCTCATCAGCTGTATCTTCGTTGTAGGCGGAAACTCGCGGGGAGTCGTGGATGATGTCGGAGGAAAGTACAGCTTCAGATCCGTATACTAGGAAGAAGGGGGTAAACCCTGTTGATCTGTTAGGGGTAGTTCGTAAACTCCACAAAAAAGAATCTAACTCCTCCGCCCAAGCTCCGGCTGCGCGATGCAGCGGTTCTTCCAGGCGAGGTTTGACTCCGGCTAGTATGAGGCCATTGGCTCGCTCGACCTTCCCATTGGACTGTGGATGTGCCACAGATGCTAGGTCAAGCCGGATCCCTATGTCATTACAATAATCCTTCAGTTCTCCCTGAGCAAAGTTTGTGCCATTGTCTGTGATTATGCTGTGTGGGATGCCGTATCTCACTACGAGGCTGCAGACGAATTTTAGTGTCGTAGCACCATCGGCTTTTCTCACTGTCTTTGCCTCGATCCACTTACTGAACTTATCAATAGCGACCAAAAGGTATTCAAAACCGCTAGGAGATGATTTTTTTCAGTTTCCCAACCATATCAAGCCCCCAGACTGCGAACGGCCAAGTGATAGGGATGGTCTTGAGCTCCTGAGCTGGAGCATTTGGTTGAGTAGCGTAATACTGACAACCTCGGCAGGTTTTCACTATTTTCTCAGCATCTTCTTTAACTGTGAGCCAGTAAAATCCTTGCCGAAAAGCTTTTACAACGAGAGATCTGGGAGCGGCGTGATGCCCGCAATCACCAGCATGGATCTCTCTGAGGATTGCAATGCCATCTTGATTTGAGACGCATTTCAGAAATACCCCGTTTGCACTTCGCTTGTAGAGCTGTCCATCAACTATTGTGTAGGATCTTGCTCGTTTGTCGACCTATCGTGCGAGGACTTCGTCCTCTAGCAACTTATTGAGGTCCATAAGGTAATCAAGGAAAGGCTTAGTCCAAGCCGGAGTGATTACCATCACCTCCTTAGCCAGAGATACTTCCACATCTGGGTTTTCCGGGTTAGCGCCACTGAGGGTATCCGTAAGTGCTCAAGGAAAATTCCGGGAGGAATGGGTTTTCTGTCGGATCCGAGCTTGGATAACATATCTATCGCTGTGTTATCATCTCTCCTGACGTACTTGACTTCATATCCGAGGAAGCACTTGGCGATCTCATCAACTTCGTCTCTGTAAGCCGCCATAACGAAGTTTCTGGCGTTCCAGGTTCCGGATACTTGTTGTGCCACCAGGTCGGAATCTCCATAGCATATGATGTGTTTTATCCCAATTTCCTTAGCGATGTGCATACCGTGTAGTAGGGCATCGTATTCCACCATACTGTTTGTAGCTTTGAAGTGAATCTGCAGAACGTACTGTAGTTCTTCTCCGGTAGGGGACTTCAGGGTGACTCCGGCTCCTGAGCCTTGATGCTGCTTGGATCCATCGAAGTGCGTGACCCAAGTTTCAGGTTCCGGCTCCAGTTCGACATCCGGAGCTTCTGTCCAATCAACGACGAAATCGCCAAAATCTTGGACTTGATAGCGGTCCTTGCTCTGTAAGCGGTGTCGAAGGCGGATAGTTCTATGCCCCACTTTGCTATGCGTCCTTTTGCATCAACGTTGTTAATAATCGTTGAAAATGGAGCCTTTCTCACAACTGTCATGGGGTGCTCTTGAAAGAAGTGTCTCAACTTCCGGCTTTCTAGGAACACGCCGTAAGCTAGCTTCTGAAAGTGAGGGTATCTTTGTTTGGATTCCGTTAGTACCTCGCTAATGTAATAGATTGGCCTCTGGACTCCATATTCGAGACCATCTTCCTGTCGCTCCACCATGATAACGAGACTGATGACCTTGTTGGAAGCTGCCAGGAAGAGGAGCATAGGCTCTGACTCTTCCGGAGCTGCTAGAATAGGTGGGGAGACGAGTATTTCCTTCAATCCCTGAAGTGCTGTATCTGCTGCGTCGTCGCAGACAAATTTGTCTGTTTTCTTCAGCAAATTGTATAAAGGTAATGCCTTCTCGCCAATACGGCTAACAAACCTACTAATTGCTGCAACACAACCAGTTAGTCATTGCACGTCTTTGACATAAGTTGGCCTGTTGATGCACAAGATTGCCTTGATTTTTTCCGGGTTTACTTCAATGCCTCTATGAGAGACGATGAAGCCAAGGAGTTTTCCGGCTGGCACACCAAAGACGCACTTCAGCGGATTTAACATCATCTTGTACCATCGGAGATTCTCAAGGTTTCTGCGAGGTCGCTGATCAAGTCGGATCCTTTCCGAGTCATGACCGCGATGTCATCGACGTAAGCGTGTACGTTCTGGCCAATCTGGTCCTTCAAGCACCGTTGCATCGTACGTTGGTAGGTGGCACCTGCGTTTTTCAAACCAAAAGGAATGGTGACATAGCAGTAAGTGCCAAAGGGTGTGATGAACGAGGTCGCCTTTTGGTCGGACTTCTTCATCCGGACCTGGTGATACCCGGAATATGCGTCAAGAAAACACAGAAGTTCCGCCCCTGCCGTCGAATCAATGACTTGGTCAATGCGCGGCAGGGGAAACGGATCCTTCGGACAATGCTTATTCAAGCCAGAGTAATCGATGCACATTCTTAGTATTTTAGAATTCTTTTTGGGTACAAGGACGGGGTTTGCGACCCAATCAGTATGGATAACTTCTACTACAAAACCTGCGTCTAGTAACTTTGCTAATTCCATCCCTATGGCGCAACGCTTCTTGTCTCCAAAGCGTCGAATAGCTTGCTTCACCAGTTTTGCACCCGGATTTATGTTGAGGTAGTGCTCAGCGAGTTCCCTTGGTACTCCGGACATGTTAGAAGGTTGTCATGCGAAGATATCCATGTTAGCGCGGAGGAACTCGACGAGCGCGTCTTCCTATTTGGGGTCCATGCTGGCTCCGACCGACACCTGCTTAGAGCTGTCTCCTATCTTGAGGTCGACCTTCTTGGTGTCTATCGCGGCCTTGAACGAAGTTTTCTGTTTGGAGATCTTCTTCTTGGTGGTATGCATCTCTTTCGGATCCACCGCGTCTCTATAGCCTTGCAGCTCCTTTTCAGATATCATAGATTCTTTGTTAGTTCAAGTTTAGAATATGCTTCGGGTAAATAGAAAGATTTTCGGTTGAACACAAGATATTAATTCTGAACTTTTATCTTTGCAGCAAACATCAAAATCTCACCTCCAGCAACAGGTCAAGCTGACCTGAAACTATGAAAGAGAGAAGGAAAGCAGTATTCCATCGAAAATACCATGTAAAGTGTTATCCATCTACCTATCGATGTAGAAAGTCTAAACACGATCAGTGTGTCGTAGTATAAAGAGCTGAAGTGTCCATGTCATGCCAAGAAAATTATTATCCACCTACCTCCTGCTGTAAAAAGCTAGCACACTACCAGTGAAACCCTGACATCTTGGTTGTAAGCTGTAACTGATTTTGTTCAGTCATTTTCTCCTATGCTACAGGCTGAATGTCTACTGGAAGAGGAATTATAGCTGCTTACACAGTTTCATGGAATGCTTTTTGGAGACAAGGAAGAGGAGCCTACAGAGTGGGAGAAAAGATACCAAGGAAATCATCAAAATGAAGAGCCGACACACAAACAATGTATTCAATTCGGCCATTTTTTGAGAAATATACGTACATGTTTCCTGCAATGCAACTCACTATGTATTTAGTTTGGCCCTTCTTTTTGAGATGGAACAGTCATTCCAATCAGCTTTGCTCGGCAAGATCGCCAGGCATGGCCCTGGTTACATCCACTGGATAGTTATCACGCCACACATTGTGGTAACCCAACGGCTCAGCCCGCACCCATTGCAACCAGAATATGGGTGGGCTTATTACGTTGATGATTTTCATAGATAATGCTATAAACTTAATACATCATATATGGAGATGAACTTTTAGTTATATATATATTTTTTTGAAACCGAGGTAAAAGCTTTGCCTCATCTATTAATTAAGAAGATGGTGCCCGGTTTTTAGGAGAAAATCGGGCAAAAACCTACAACAACCATGCCAAGCCCGCACAAACAACACACCCACATAGACCACAATGCGACCCCAACAAACACTCAACACAACACTCCAACACCGCGTCGAAGAAGACATGCCACGGCAATGGGAGGCACCCGTCAACCAACCTCGGATCCCTGGAAGGCAACGGCCAAGGTGGCGAGAAACTCAGAAACCTCTCTGGCAACGATAGCTCCGCGCACCATTTCTGTCGGACTCAGCCGAGGAAGAGACTGCAGCATCAACATCACCACACTTCTCAGAGACAAGTGCCTGACACGGTGGAGAAGCCACATTCGAGAACTCGTGTGAGCCGGGCCTCACTTCCTCGATGGGAGGAGGCGTAAGCACACCACCAGACAAGACTGTGACGTCAACATCTGTCGGAGCCGTGACTGTCGAGCTCGCACCAGACAAGGAGAGAAACTACCACGAGGAGAGAAACAACCGTAGAGATGCTCATCTGCTCAGCGGAATCAGGTGGAACCAAAGCATGCGCATCCGTCGGCTCCATAGCAACACCATCGTGTGCCAACAACCGCTTAAGCGTTGCCACCTCCTCACGAAGGGGGCAAGCCACCTCCTCGATGCGGATGTCAACCAGCTGAAGGAGCTCCAAGCGCATCAACGCAACTTGTGACTGAAATAGGGAGTCCAAACTGGCGTCGACCTTGAACTCCCCGCAACACCTAGGAGAGTGACTTGGCGGCACCGCTGCACACAACGGCGATTGGGACACGACCTCAGCCCAACTCCGGGACGACGAGGTGACCGCTTTCTTCAGTAGAGGTGACCGCTTTCTTTAGTACGTGCAGTACTGTTCCGCTATTGCAATGGAATGGAGTAGAGCTTGAGCATGTGTCGCAATCGCACCTCCTGCATTCGTCATCAGCTCCAGCGAAAATTAATTTCCTGTCACCATCCAATTATTCTTCACGTGGTGGAGAAATTAAATTCAAAACACCAAAATAACGATATTATTTGACTCTTTGATTTAACAATCCATGTCAACATAACATATTTCAATACCCAAGAACAAAAAAATGTGATACAAACATATACAGCCACGTGTGTCGGTGTGTGGCATACCGCGCGCCACGAATTAGACCGCCAATAAGCCAATCACCGATTGGCTACTTGGACCAAAACCCATCCGCACTTCCTTCAATGGCGCAACATGCTCCTCTGCGAAGAAACCAAACCCCCTACCCACACTTCTCAAGTTAGAACAAGGCAGTAAACGCCAAGCAGTAGATCAGGGTAGAGACCTCTCTGCCTCCCTAATACAGTCCATCCCCTCACTTTTTGTCGATTCCGTCGTTTAGTGTGTGATTTACATTTCATCTATGTTGTGTTTACATCTTTCGATTGTATTTCAGATTTGTATAGTAAGGAATTGCATGCAAGAAACTAAAGCTGTTGGCCGATGATGTATCCATTATTAATATTCTATTATAATTAAGATTTAATAAATCGAGGCCTACACAACAGCGAATACCATATTTATGAAAAATAGAAGTCCAAAAGTAATTTACTACTACTGAAACTTCTACTAGGTATACCAACATAGAAGTTTTAGTTGATCTGAATTATTATATGTATTACAATCTAAATGGTGTATCACTTTTCACACAAAAAATTAAATCATGCATCCATGTTATTTCACCCGCTTTTCCACCATACGGGCGCGACGTGCCGCCGCGCCAATCCTTGCTAGTTACTCTCATGACACACACATATTCTTCCTGACTACAGCAGACCAGCAACGACAACTATGGGACTTCGCACAACATAGTGCCCAGACACCTAGCTCAAACTTCCCTCCATGATTTTTTTTGCCAGCATTGCCATGGCTACTCACCGTTATGGTATACAATATCTTTTGTCCAGCCTTGGAAAAGACCAATGTCTCCGGAAAGTATTTTTGACACATGGGCATCGGTGCTCTCTGCACTTTCAAATTTTTTTTTTTAAAAGCTCACGTTCTAAGTCTTAGAAAATTATGTCGTTAAATATATAGATAGATATATACGTGTGAGGTGTATGCAAAAAAACCCCATTAAAAAATACTTTGTATTTTGAACAATATAAAAAGGCAAATTTCTAAAAAATAAATGGTACTAGAATAGTAAACAATAGTGTATTCTTTTGTCAGAAATTTGTGTTTTTTGTATTTCCGAATATTTAAAGTATTTTTACCGAGAATTTTTGCATACACTTCTCATGTACATATCTATCTACATATTTAACGTCATAATTTAAAAAAACTAAAAATGTAAGGTTTTAACTTTTTTTAAAAAAAATAAAAGTGAAGGAAGCACGGATGCCCATGTGCACCAAATTTTTGTCCCAATGTCTCTGGGTAGACAGACACTATAAGACTCTCAGAAACCTTTATCTTCAGTGTGTACACTGAGTCAGGACCAACCCATAGGGCGGGGCAGAGGCGCGCTCGCCCCGGGCCCTCAGCAGTTAGGGCCTTAGTGCAAGATTTGTTTGTACACTTACTACACTTATATTTATACTCTTTATTCAGTAGAGTTTGGAATAATTCTAGAAAATGTAGAAGATTGAAGTTGTAGCTTAACGTGCCTATACTCCGACTCCTTCTCTAATGTGCAGAACAACACGGACCCTCATAATTTTTTCTCTGATTATTTCTATTTCTCGCAAACAGTACACATGTACACAAGTAGCTATTGGTAGAAATAATAATCATGGTATATAGTTCATGCGATCAATAGAAATAAATAGTTTCAAACATATTTAACAATATTGTTAAGACCATGGATCTTTCAAATGTAAATATTATTTAGTTTGTTATTGCATTACCCTAATATTTATCTTGGTGAATAATATTTTTTTTAGTTTTTTTTGTGTGTGACAAAGTGGTGAAGCTTGAGTGACATTGTTCAGGGGCCTAGAAAACTAATCATGCTTAAACTTTAAGTAAGATATATAAATTTAACATAAATGAATATCTTTAAGGAATTTTTTAGAGTAGGGGGCCATTGCCCCCACACTAGAAAAGCTTAGCCACTATGAAAAGGGGTCCTTGGTGTCATTTCGCCCTAGGGCCCCCAAAATCTATGGACCGGCCCTGCACTGAGTTGGCAGGACCCACATTTGTCACAGTCCGGTTCAATGTGAATGGCCTTGTCCTGAGGGGCACCGTTACGGTTGGGTAGTTGAGCTGCGGTTCTGGTATCTTAGGAAGCATCTTGTAGGATAACCTCGGGTTACACACAATGACTGCCAAGGCTTGATCACCAAGGAGAGCACATATATAGCCGACATATTCAGTAATGCCAAGGTCATAAACTTGAACTGGAGCAGTAGCTCTTGTAGGATTCACATGGCCAGCACCATTGCATGTGCGGCTGCCCTCTGATGCTGCTCATCCAAGATCGGGTTAACAGTGTTGTCGGTAATGTCGGATATTGTCAGGATGGCCGACTTGATCACAGCAGCAGACCACTTAGGATGTGAGCACTTGACAAGCGCAGCGATGGCACTGAAATGAGGAGTTGACATCGATGTCCCAGATCATATGTTGAATGAACCAAACAGGGCGAGTGGTTGGGACACCCCAAAACCGGTATTTGAGGATTCAAGCGATTCCGTTGAAATCTGCACGATATTGATTCTGAGATTCCTTCTTCACAACGTGCGCACAAGAAACTTTGCTAATTTCCCCCTACTCGCATGACTTTATGTCGCTTTAACAAAAATAGGGTGAATTTAAACTAGATGGGAGGGATAGTTTGAATTGTGCGCGCGACAAAGGGAACCGCCTATTCCTTGATACGCGTGAAGCACACGTCCGTTGGGAACCCCAAGAGGAAGGTGTGATGCGTACAACAATAAGTTTTCTCTCAGTAAGAAACCAAGGTTATCGAACCAGTAGGAGTCAAGGGCCACGTGAAGGTCGTTGGTGACGGAGTGTAGTGCGGCGCAACACCAGGGATTCCGGCGCCAACGTGGAACCTGCACAACACAATCAAAATACTTTGCCCCAACTTAATAGTGAGGTTGTCAATCTCACCGGCTTGCTGTAAACAAAGGATTAAATGTATGGTGTGGAAAATGATGTTTGTTTGCGAAGAACAGCAGAGAACAATGTTTGCAGTAGATTGTATTTCAGATGTAAAAGAATGGACCGGGGTCCACAGTTCACTAGTGGTGTCTCTCCAATAAGAAATAGCATGTTGGGTGAACAAATTACAGTTGAGCAATTGACAAATAGAGAGGGCATAACAATGCATATACATATCATGATGACTACTATGAGATTTACTTAGGGCATTACGACAAAGTACATAGACCGCTATCCAACATGCATCTATGCCTAAAAAGTCCACCTTCGGGTTAGCATCCGCACCCCTTCCAGTATTAAGTTACAAACAACAGACAATTGCATTAAGTATGGTGTGTAATGTAATCAACACAAATATCCTTAGACAAAGCATCGATGTTTTATCCCTAGTGGCAACAGCACATCCACAACCTTAGAACTTTCTGTCACTGTCCCAGATTCAATGGAGGCATGAACCCACTATCGAGCATAAATACTCTCTCTTGGAGTCACAAGTATCAACTTGGCCAGAGCCTCTACTAGCAACGGAGAGCATGCAAGATCATAAACAAAACATATACGATAGATTGATAATCAACTTGACATAGTATTCCATATTCATCGGATCCCAACAAACACAATATGTAGCATTACAAATAGATGATCTCGATCATGATAGGCATCTCACAAGATCTAACATGATAGCACAATGAGGAGAAGACAACCATCTAGCTACTGCTATGGACCCATAGTCCAAGGATGAACTACTCACACATCAGTCCGGAGGTGATCATGGTGATGAAGAGTCCTCCGGGAGATGATCCCCCTCTCCGGCAGGGTGCCGGAGGCGATCTCCTGAATCCCCCGAGATGGGATTGGCGGCGGTGTCTCTGGAACTTTTTCCGTATCGTGGCTCTCAGTAATAGGGTTTTCGCGACGGAGAGTTTAAGTAGGCGGAAGGGCAGAGTCGGAGGGCTGACGAGGGGCCCACACCATAGGCTGGCGCGGGCCCCATCTAGGCCGTGCCGCCCTATGGTTTGGCCACCTCGTGGCCCCACTTCGTATGCTCTTCATTCTTCTGGAAGCTCCGTGGAAAAATAAGACCCTGGGCGTTGATTTCGTCCAATTCCGAGAATATTTCCTTTGTAGGATTTATGAAACCAAAAACTGCACAAAACAGGAACTGGCGCTTCGGCATCTTGTCAATAGGTTAGTGCCGGAAAATGCATAACAATGACATAAAGTGTGTATAAAACATGTGAGTATTGTCATAAAAGTAGCATGGAACATAAGAAATTATATATACGTTTGAGACGTATCATTCCTCAACCTTGTGCGAGGCAAATTACACACGCAACTCTATTAATCACCACATACTGGCCTTAATTATCACCCCGGCGGCCTGACCGCATGACCCCCCACCCACCCCTACACAACTTATCCCCGTCCGTGCGAAGAGCTTCCCCTCGTCGTCCCGTCCATGCGAAGAAGCTTCCCCTCCCCATCGTTCTTCTCGAGACACACCGGCGGTCAAGTTGATCCACGGTAGGGCTGCTATCTCTAGCTTAATCATGCATCGGGCAAGACGACCCAACGATTTGTATTTTCTTGATGCTGCTAAAACAATCGTCAGTATGCTCGAACTAATTGGCACTTTATAGTTTTGCGCTCGATTTGTCCTCGATCAATTTGTTCATTTGGGTGGGCATATATAGTCAGTTCTGCACTCGATCCGTTAATTTGCTGAAATGCCATGGCAGAGTTTTGTACTCGATCTGTTTGCTAAAATGTCGATGGGAATTTTTAGTTTTGTACTCGACATGATTGCTGAAATGCATAATCATATAGTATAGTTTTGTACTCGATGGATATACATTTCCTACTTCGCCTTAAATTAATCACCAACCACTGTATCTCATAATTAAACAGATGGACAAAACTTGGATACTGCATGGACACTTATCTTCCCCTTCATATATAAATGGTGTTCAATACTTTATGGGGTTTGTTAGAGCTCATGAAGGTCACAACCTGGACGTGTATTGCCTGTGCTGCACATGTATGAATGGTGAGAAGAGGCCTCACCATGTAGTGGAAGATCATTTACACATTTTTGGTATGGACCGCACATATGTTAGGTGGGTTTATCATGGTGAACCATATAATGATCCTTTAGCGGGAGAAGCAGATCTTGCTCACACTGTATGTGTGCTGGCATATGTAGTTAATTATTTATATCGATGTTGTCGTTGTTTTGATCAATATTTTGCATTGATGTGCAAGGTTCTGTACTCAAATTTAACTTGTTGCGGATGGATGAACAGGAAGGAGAGAAAAGGCGCTTGCTTCATGAAACGGGTTTCAGCTCTGGGACCTGTGGTATGCCAAATGAGAAGGTAAATCTGTAAAACGGTATTTGTTCAGGTTGCATCCCTTAGATGTTTGTCTAATCGGTTGATGTACTAATTGCAGAAGCATAGAGTTGAAGAGGTCTCTCAGTTTGATGGGAGAGTTGAAGATTAATCTCAGTTTGATGCACATGTGGATGCTACTGATGACGAGCCTTTCGTAGGCGAAGGTCCTGCACCTGAGATTATCCAGGCTACAGAAGGAGGCCGTGGACCGAGTAAACAACTTTGCGTTGAAGTGGATGCACGCCAGGAGATCATCAGGGGCGTCCGAGTAGTCTCAAGACCACCCAACCCTGATGCACCTGTGGATGGTACTAATGACGAGCCTTTCGTAGACGAAGGTCCTGCACCTGAGATTATCCAGCCTACAGAAGGAGACCGTGGACCGAGTACACAGGTTTGCGTTGAAGTGGATGCACACCCGGAGATCATCAGGGGCGTCCGGTAGTCTCAGGACCACCCAGGCCTGATGCAAAATGTTGATCTACTTTATGATTCGTACTCTTATGTTCTGGTGCTATAGATGTACTATCTATGTTATGATTTGTACGCCTTTGGTGCTAGAACTATAATTCAACAATCAGTGGATGATCGCGTTGCAAAATTTGACACCCACCCAATCAGTTAATCGTATGTTTAGTAGCACAATTACTTCTACAGCGAGTCCTGCCAGCGTATTAATCGGTAGCATGAAACACTTTCAGGTACCCCCCCTCTTATTCATATTACTTGACTCAATTTTGTCTAGATATGGATGTATCTAGATGCATTTGTTAAATAGACTATATACAGCTGTATCTTGACAAACTTGAGTCAGTTAATATGAATCGGTGTAAACCGCCTAAATCCTTGAGCAGCTAGTTTATTGACTCTGGACTCCAAGCCTCTCGCGGCAAGCCATCGACGAAGCTTTGACCAATTCTTGGCCCGCAATTTTTTTGTGAATAGCAAAGCTTTGACCATTTCCTCTCGGGATACAGCACGCCAGTGAGCTTGCATGGTTGCCATGAGCACTTTCCGACGGAACTTCCTCTGCAGCACCCTCAAGCCGCGGCTGCGAGACAGCACGCAGTGCCTCGAGGATGGACGGAACTCGGGATCTCAGGGCGGGGAGGTCCGCCTCGTCCGGGAACGATCTCCAGCGGGTCAACGAGGACATGCATGGCGGCCATGGGATTGTGGTATTTTATTTTTTTTGAGCTTGGGATTTGGGGGGTTTTTGGATAGGGGAGGAGGAAGAGGAAGGAACAGCCTGCGTGCTTGGCGCGTGGTGGTGTGCTTGAATTTCGAATTTTTTGTTAAATGTTTAAGTTCCCCGCTACAATTCGGGGGTTTTCTTGACGCACCAATGCATCCCGCCGGGCAGCTTCGAGTGAACTTGGGGTGCCACACTATGGGCCCCAGTTTCAGTGAGACATGTAATGACTAGTCACATCAGTAAGTTCACTGTGTAATAAAATATGTTACCCCTCCCCTTTATATATGTAGCTCCCTTCTCTCCCGATTGAGTGCCGACCGATGCAAGCCGCTAGCTCGATCCCCTTCTTTCGCCTCCACTGTCTAGGCATCCAGCTTGGAGTGGCAAGCTGCATCTAGACTAAGTGGATTAGGTAGTACTAGTAATGTTCTTTCCTTTCTCAAGATCGGTTCTTTTTTCTCACCTCGAGATCTTGCTGCCTAGCTAGGAGCATCTCTTTCCTATTCTGGGTGAAGGGGTGTCTTTCTGGTCACCCTCATGCTGGGAGTGATTGATGGGGGTGGGGTCGGGGGCTACCTTTGCTTGGATTGGGGTGTTCTTCCTTTATTTGTCGACGTTTGCAACCTTTGTAGTTTTTGCTGATCCTCACAGTATCTTTTGTCAGCTTCTACAGGAAAGGAAAGACCTCGAGGGGACAATGGAGCGTAAGGCCACCACGCATGTGGGAAGTTGGCTGAGCCTGAGCTGCGTCCCTATCCTCGCAAAGCAGGTACTCCGTTTGCTTATCCACTCTTTTCCTTTTAAGTGTCTGTCTGCATCCTCAATCTCTTCCTGTGCTGGAAGATGCTTAAAGTAGCAACAGTCTTCATCTGTTTGTGCATAAAGCCTCTATGACACCATGCTCTATATTCTCTGTATCAGGTTGGTACCTCCAGGTTCCGTGTTGAGGCTATGGGGAACGAGAATAGCGCCTCACCTGCAGCAAGAGCATGGCCCGATCTGCAACACAAGAAGCGAAATGCCACTGCCAAGCTGGACAGGGACCGCCCAGGGGTAATTTTTTAAACCAACTTATCATGTTGTAGTCTGAATTTGATACTCACCCAGATCCAAATTAATTGACTCAACTATTTGTAGATACAGATGTATCTAGATGTGTTTTAGCTCTAGATACTACTACCTCCATCCCAAAGCTTAGGGATTCTATTATTTTTAGAAAGTCAAACTATGCCATGTTTGACTAAGCTTTTACCAGAAATCATTAACATGCAAAATACAAAATTAATATCATTAAATATATGATGAAATATATTTTCCTACGGTATCTACACAAAATTATATTTGTTGGTAGAATGTTCTAAAAGTTTGGTCAAACTTTACTTGGTTTGACTTCTTAAATAGAAATAACTAATAAGCCTTAAGCTTTGGAACGGAGGTAGTACATGCATATCTAGACAAAGCTGAGTCAACTAGTTTCTTTTGTATGTCCATAGCTAGTGTTCATGGTGCAAAAGGCTAAGAGCATCCACTATATGCATCAGTCTATCTCATACAGTAATTCAATATATGTAGAATTATCATTTGATTTAATTCGTTTAGCACCAATGTTATGAACATGTGTATCACTACTATCGAGATTTAATAAGAATAAACCATTTATCTCTGGTGCATGACCATAAAAGATATTATTCATATAAATTGAACAACCATTGTTCTCGGACTTAAATGAATATCTATCTTGCAATAAACAAGATCCATATATAATGTTCATGCTTAACATAGGCACCAAATAATAATTATTCACATTTAAAACTAATCCCGAAGGTAGATGTAGGGGGAGTGTGCCGCCGGAGATCACATCGACCTTGGATCCATTTCCAACGCGCATCGCCACCTCATCCCTCGCTAGTTTTTGCTCGAGTTACAAATATGAGAAATCGAACCAGTATCAAATACCCAGGCACTACTACGATTACTAATAAGATACACATAAATAACATGTATATCAAATATACCTTTCTTCTTGATGTTGCCGCTCTTTAGATCTGCCAGGTACTTGGAGCAGTTACGCTTCCAGTGCCCATCACCCTTGCAGTAATAGCACACAGTATCAGGCTTAGGGCTAGCCTTGGGCTTCTTAGGAGGCACATCAGCTTTCTTGCCGCCCTTCTTGAAGTTTCTCTTTTCTTTAGGCTTGCCCCGTTTCTTGAAACTGGTGGTCTTGTTGACCATCAACACTTGGTGCTCTTTCTTTATCTCCACTTCAGCAGTTTTCAGCATGGAGAAGAGTTCAGACAACTCCTTATTCATGTTTTGCAAGTTGTAGTTCATCACAAAGTTCTTATAACTAGGTGGCTGTGATTGGAGGACACGATGAATACCCAACTGGTTAGGAATCACAATTCCCAAGTTATTGAGCTTCTTCGCGTGCCCAGACATCTTGAGCATGTGCTCGCTAACGGAGCTACCCTCTTCCATCTTGTAGCCAAAGAACTGTTCCGGGGCTTCATAGCTTTCCACGGCTGCGTGAGTGTCAAATATCATTTTGAGCTCACGGACTATCTCATAAGGGTCATGGTTTTCAATACTCTTTTGAAGCTTTGCCTCTAGGCCGTATAGAATGGAACACTGAACTGTGGAGTAATGAGTCTTCCAAGTGGTGTAAACATTCTTTACATCATCAGGAGCAATTTCTGCAGGTGGGGGACCTAGCGGTGCATCGAGCACATATTGCAGTTGTCCACTAGTGAGGACAATCCTCACATGACGGATCCAATCCGTAAAATTGCTTCCAGTGTTCTTAAGCTTTTCTTTCTCTAGGAACTGATTAAAGTTGATGGTGGGACCGCCATGATCTAAAACATATCTGCAAAAGGTTTTAGACTAAGTTTATGGTAAATTGAGTTCATTTTAATTCTTAAATTAACTAGGTGAACTCCCACTCAAACCAACATCCCTCATGTTGCCTGATAACACGAACCAAATCCACTACACCAAGTCCGATCATCATGAGAGAAGATGTAGCTTCAAAGGAGAACATTCAACATGTTCATCCTATCTTTCATATGACTCATGCTCTACCTTTTGGTATCCCGTGTTCCGAGACCATGTTTGTACATGCTAGGCTCGTCAAGGTCAACCTTAGTATTCGCATGTGCAAATCTGTCTTGCACCCATTGTATGCACATGTAGAATCTATCACACCCGATCATCATGTGATGCTTCGAAATGACGAGTATTAGGAATGGTGCATACTAAGGACGAACACTTTATTATCTTGATATTTAGTGAGAGGGATAAATCTTATAATGCTACCGTCGTTATGTAAGCAAAATAAGATGTATAAAGGATTAACATCACATGCAATTCATAATAAGTGATATGATATGGCCTTTCTCCTTGTGCTTTTGATCTCCATCTCCAAAGCATGGACATGATCTCCATCATCACCAGCATGGCATCAAGGTCACTGGCGCCGCTTCATGGTTGTTGAAAGTGCATGGAGCCCCATGTGTGGTTTTGGTAATTAATGACAATCCCTTTTTTGGGGAAATTAATGACAATCCCTATGGACTAATGTTTGCATTGAGTTATATTTGTAGGACTTGTCCATAGGCAATGCTTGAACCATATTTTGGCTTCAAGATTGCAGTAAGAAGCAAATGAAGAAGATCAATTGTCAAGTATGTCTTGAATATGAAGATGAAGTGAGCCCTTAAGTTTAACTTCAAGACATCAACGATGAATAATGAAGAAATGAAGTGCAAGTTCAAGATGAGCCAACTCGAAGAGATCATATGCTTGAAGCTTGTCTTCCATATGGTGATCACGGATATGTAAATATTGCGCCGAAGAAGAAGCTCTCCCATGGTGGAATATGGGGGAGCAATCCACAAGACTTCGTCAAGCAAGCACAATCAAGAAAGGCGTTTCATCTTGTTGCGGTCAAGATCGTCATCATCGAGTTCAAGAGGAACGCACAAGGTTAAGGTTTGCTCTTGTTAGGGTTCCTTTCTTACCGGTCTCATGGTGTAGTTGGAGACCGGTTTACAGTTTAGTTGTCGTACTATCAAGAGGGCTCTGGAGTGAGTAACTCGATCGTATCCTTCGGAGAGCTCAAACCCTTGCATCCTTGCATCATCTTTCTTGGTTGTTATTTGAATATTATCCATGTCATGTTTTAGAGCTTGTGCTTATTCTCATGAAAAGCTCTAGTTCTTCAAGAATGGTTTTTGCACTGGCAACTTGTTGCATTTTCGAGGTTGTTGGTTTTACCGGTATGTCTTCTTTAGATATGTCAAACCTTTCATCATTTATTTCTAGCCTACCTTACTGGACTATGATGGTTCCCTGCATGATCTTTTAGAGCTTGTTAGTTGTTACTAGCTTCGAAACGAGCCCAAGATCATCAAAATCGGAGTCCGAATGCAAAAGTTCTTCAAGTTTCCGTGAAGCAGTTTTTTGGCCGGAAGTTCCGGTGGCCGGTACTTCCGCCCTACTTCCGGTGAACTTCCGGAAATGTTGTTTCTGCACGCAGAAATCATACCGAGAGCATTCCGGGGGCGCCCTACTTCACCTGGAAGTTGGCCGGTACTTCCGGGGGGCGGAAGTACCGCCCCAAATGACCGGAAGTTCCGGTTTTGATAAGTTTTGTGCGTAACGGGCAGATTTCTCTTGCCCTATTTAAGGGGGTCTTCTTCCCCAATGTTACCCATCCGTTAGAGCTCATTTCCCCCCCATTGTTGACCTTCTTTGAGCTTGCTATCTCCCTCTTCCTCCCATGAATCTTGCATCTATTTGAGAGAAAGACAGAGGAGATCTAGATCTACATCTTCACCAATCAAATCCCTCTCTTTGTGAAGGGAATCCACTAGATCTAGATCTTGGAGAAATTTGGTGTTTCTCCTCCTATTTGTTCTTCATCTCTTATTCCCCCAATAGCTTTTGTAGCTTTGTTGGAATTTGAGAGAGAAGTACTTGAGCATCTTTGTGGTGTTCTTGCCATTGCATTCGGTGCATCGGTTTGAGTTCTCCACGGTGATTCCTGGAAGTGAAAGCAAGAAAGTTATTACTCTTGGGTTCTTAGAACCCTAGACGGATTTGAGGCCTTTGTGGTGATTTCTTGGGAGCCTCCAATTAAGTTGTGGATGTGTGACCCAAGCTTTGTGTAAGACCCTGTTTCCGCCTCGAAGGAAATCCCTTAGTGGAACCGTGACCTAGGCCTTTGTGGCGAGGGTCACCCGAGAATAAGGTGAGGCGCCTTCGTGGCTCTCGGTGTGTGGTGTGAGTACCGCATCTTGGCGTGAGGCCTTTGTGGCGTTGGTGTGCATCGAGCAACCACACCTCAAGGTGAGGCATCTTGTGGCGTTTGGGAGCACTAAGCCACTGCACCTCTCCAACGGATATTAGCACTCGCAAGAGTGTGAACTTTGGGATAAATCATCGTCTCCCACATGCCTCGGTTATCTCTATACCCGATCTCTTTACTTATGCACTTTAATTTGTGATAGCCATCATGCTTGAAGTTATATATCTTGCTATCACCTAGTTGCTTATATTGCTTAGCATAAGTTGTTGGTGCACATAAGTGAACCATAGTATATAGGCTTTGGGCTTGACAAAGTAAACGCTAGTTTTATTCCACATTTGTTAAGCTCATCTAGTAAAAGTTTTAAACCACCTATTCACCCCCCCTCTAGGCGACATCCGTGTCCTTTCAATTGGTATCAAAGCAAGGTCTCTCATTCTTAGGCTTCACCGCCTTGAGAGTAAAGATGTCGATTAGGGGATTAGCGCATAATGACTTGTTTACATTTGATGGCACAAATTATGATCTATTGAAAATTTATGTACTTAATATTTTGCGGGGTATTTACCCGGACATGGAGCGAATTCTTGACATGGGTTTTTCTTCTCCTAAGGATCCCCAAAATTTATCTTATGAGGAGAAGAAAAACTCTTGCCTCGATTCTCTTGCTTCTCATGTGTTTTCCATTGTTGTGAGCAATGTAGTTACTTCATCAATCATGACTTTTGTGAGCGCTCATGAATTATGGACAAAGCTTCAAGATAAATATGATGTATCCAATATTATTGAGGATGATTGTATTGCTTCCACTTCCGGCCGTGATGAGTTCTCATCTTCATCCACTTCACCAATGTGTGGCAAGACACGAGGTAATGATATGGTGAGTGGTGATGGAAATTGAAATGTTCACAATGAGCTTAGTATTGATGATTCTTCATCTCTATCTCATTGCAATGCTTCATCTTTGGACGTAAACACATCTAGCACTATAAATCATCTACATGCTTGTGTTGATAGTCCTTCTATATCATGTGTAAGTTGCTTGAATAAATCTCATGATGATATGCTTACTTTGTCTTGTGGCCATGATAAAAATGCTTCGATTTCTTCTAGTTCTTGTGTGACTAACAATGTAGAGGAAACCAAAGATTCTATTGGTCAAGACAAGATCTTGAAAGGTGCCTCAAGTAACTCCTCATCTTTATCTCACGATTCTCATTTATGCCGTATGGCCAAGGGTTCCACGGTATCTCCTACCATGAAACCTAATCTATACCTAATAATAAAGGAGCTAACGTTTCCTTGGTTTCGTCCGCTAATGTGCGCTTTCGTCCACCGTCCTAGGCGCCTTTGTAAGTCACGGCGCTTCTTATGTATGCATCCATCGTTCCTCGCCTGAACACATTACGCGGTGCAGCAAAGTCCCGCATGAGAACGTCCGGTCCTGGAAGGAAAAGAGGCAACGTATACGAGTAGAACTGCATGTCCGGAGAGTTTCCTAATTAGATGATTGCTCTTTATAATCCAATCAACCGCAGAATCAAAATCAAAAGTTAATTGTCACGGAAATTCATTCCGAAGGAGCGAAACCCGGCAAATCGGGCGGCAGCGTCATCAACGACTTTAGAGGAGTTTTGTTCTTCGACGTTTGTCCTCAGCGGCAAAGACGACGTACACGACGATGCCGCCGTGTCTGGCGTCGGCCCGGTCCTAACGCTCCCGAGAACCTTCAGACGTAGCTGCACAACTGCCCACGCCTTCGCGGCGGCGCTAGCGAAAAGGCTCCCGGCGAGGCTCCTAATGCCCCCGCCACGGTGACAGCGAGATCGAGCGCTCCTGCCGTGAGCCTGAGCGACGCGCTTGCCAAGGAGTCAGCAGCTATAGCCTGAGACCGGCGCTCTGCCAACTCCATGGCATGGCTTCGTCTGTTTTCTGTGGATATGGCGGACTGCCAGCCGCCTTGCCGCTGCATCCTGATAAGCACATCGAGCAAGGTTTCTTTGTCACCGGAGGCGTCTCGGTCCTCCAGGTTCGCCGGCCAAAAGTGTCCAAGAAAGCGATTGCATCTTGGTTGTGCCAGCTCACCCAGCGTCCCTGCCCGACCTGGACTCTGCTCGACACACCTTGGACTTTGCTCAACACTTCCATGGATGCTTAACCTGTGCTCAACCCAACTCGACAGCTACTACCTCAAGCGATAACCCCAAAAACTCAAGTCCCTGGACAGCAACCGCGGCTCGGCATTGCGGCTCGGCATTGACGCGCACGAACCCGAACTCCACATTGCCGGGTTGGAAACTCAGCTAGACATTGCCGCTGTCTAGCCGTTATGTCGACCTTGCCGGAGCTCCGTCCGTTTGTGCTGCACCCTAGGTACGGAATTACAATCATAAATGCCAAAGTTTTCCTCTTCTAAATTCGTTGATCAAGTCGAGTTGTGTAGCTTGCTAGCCCACTGTCTTCTTTATTGGTTTTACTATTTCCCTGAAAATAAGTTTACTTGTTCTTGATGCATGGTGCCTAGCATTTGTTTGTGGTAATTCTTGCAAGCACCTTAATGTGTTGCTCTTTTCGTTCTTGCCCCGTTGATTCAGATTTTTTATATCAATACCATCCTAGGAAACGAGATAGGACTGAGGGCAATCTTTACTTTGTCTAATGTCTAATATAGTTACATGTTAATGGATTTTTTAGCTTACGGTTTTATTTGTGTTGGACAAAAGAACTCGGTAAGTTGTATCTTAGTGTCTGATTCTTTGCTAACCTAATTAATCCGAGTTTATCAGATGCACTTGATTCTGGACCGGGCCCTATTTAATCGTGTTGTATTTTCTCTATATCCTGCTGATTTTTTAGTATATATAAGCACAACTAAAACTCAAACTTTACACGGTAACCCATTCCGAGCACAATTAAAATCGCTTTGTGGATTTTTAATGATTTTACGTCTCTTTTATTGGTAGAAGAGGAACTTCTATAGCAATTTATGTCATGTATGAAGTGTTATACTTTTTTACATGGACCATTATTTCGTAGATGTTATTCATAGAAACGACCTTAATTCTTGACGGTCAAGGACAATTATTCATATAAAACTCTTATTTCTAACATCGGATTTTCTATTAAAATGCTCAATAAATATTCTATTCGATATGCACGGATATTTTTTTAATATAAATCCCGTTGCAACGCACGGGCAATTTTCCTAGTTTTTCTCATGGTGATAAGGATGAGGATGAGTATGAATAAGATGATTGGATTGTCTCTCTACGCGATAAGGGTAAGAGTGTATTCAAGGTTCTTTGCAAAGATAAAATTGCTAGCTCTCACTTTCTTGAAATCTTGACTACCCCTATTCAGAGCCAAGAACTTATTTGCATGCGCGAGAACACCATTGATAAAATGGGTGCTCTTGAACGAGAGTATGCCAATGATGTAGCATCCCTAAAGAATGATCTTGAAGAAGAACAAGAGACCGTAGCCTCTCTTGAGGAGCAACTTGAAACCCTTGAAGTGTCTCAAAATGAAATATTTTCTAAACTCACTAAGGAAAGCTCAATTAAAAATACTTAAAAATGAAAAGTCCAAAGTTTGTGTTGGTCATGATAAACTTGTTAAGGATCTATATGATCTAGACAAGGCCCACAAGGCCTTGGAGAGCGAACACTCTATCCTCACCAAGTCACATGAGCAACTACAAGCTTCATATTTAAAAGAGCATGCTATGTTACCCTACCTTCTTGATATATCTTCTGATGATGCTTGTGCTACTAAATCTACTTCTTGTGAAGCATCTACCTTGAAGGAGAATGTTGAGCTAAGGGCTCAACTTGAATTGCTAACTAGAAATTATGGGAAATTGAAAGAAAATCATGGAAAACTTTCTAGCTCCCATGAGGATCTTCTAGCCTCCCATGATATGCTAAAGTTAGCTCATGAGGCTATCATATCAAAGGCAACACCTTGTGAGCCTCATGTGGATACTAGCACTAGTACTCGAAATGCTATATTGCCATGTGCTAGTCCTAGTAATTCATCCACTCATAATATTGTTAAATCTTGTGATGAATTATATTCCTTGCCTTGTTTCTCTAACAATGAAGGTTCTACTTCCTCTAGTACTTGTGTTGTTACTAACCATGTAGAGGAAATCAAAGCGCTCAAGGTCCAATTCACTTCTTTGAAGAATGACTTGGTAAAGAGTCATGAAGGGAAATGCAAACTTGACACGATGTTGAGTGTGCAACAATGCCCCAATGACAAGAGTGGACTTGGATTCAAATCCAACAACAAGAACAAGTCCAAGAACAACAAGAATAAGAAGGGTCAATTACAAGTCAAAGACCCAGCCAAGATTGTGTGCTTCAAGTGCAATATTGAAGGGCACCATGTTAGATCTTGCCCTTTGAAGAAGAAGCAAAAAGGGAAGCGGCCTCAAGCTCAAACTCATATTCAACCTCAATATGAAGAAATGCCACTTCCCAAGAAGAATCAATCAAATGCTCCCATTGTGGAGAAATCAAGTGATAAGAAGGATAAGAGAAGAACTTGCTACATATGCCGTGAGAAGGGCCACATCTCCTCCTTTTGCACTATTGGTACCTCATCCAACCCTATCATCATTGATGATGTTTATTCTCTTCGTAAGGATGAGGGTGGCAATGTGTTTGCCAAATATGTAGGTGCTCAAAGTGGTGTCAAGAAAAGAACCATTTGGGTTGCTAAGACTATTGTGACTAACCTCTTAGGACCCAACTTAGTTGGGTACCAACAATCCAAAACTTGATCAATAGGTGCTTGTTGGAGGGCATTGGTGTTGGGGGGATGACCCCCGGTATGCCAAAGGCATGCCAAACCGGATGGTTTGAGCTGTCAAGATACCGGTTTAATGTTTATTCCGGAGCTCAAAGTTAAATGTTGGGCTGAGTAAGTCCATACCGGTATCCTCAAGAGGGGTATACCGGTATGAGCTAAGAAGACACCGGAAGACCGGTAAGATGTGCACTGTAGCACGTCCGCAAGACTGGTCAAAGATTCTCTCCAGAGCTAGAGGACAAAGATGAGCTAAGCAAAGTAGCTTTAAACGAAGCCCTGATGCCAAAGAGGCAGGTGACGCCAAAAGCAACTGGAGGACGTCAGCTTCCCTGATTAAAGAGGATACCAGCGTCACCTATGATTAAAGTAACTTTGTAAAGTAGTTTGTCTAGTCAAAGATGCCATTAGGGTTTCCTAGGGTTTCTTCCCCTTTAAGCCACCCTCTCCCCTATATAAGGAGAGGGGGCACACCCCATCACGGGCATGTTGCGATGTATGTACGAGAAACCTGTAACCTCGTAAGATCAATGAAGAGCAAGATCTAGAGCAGATTTCTTCCTTGTGTCTTTCTTCTTCTACCTCTGGCTTAGGCTTGGTTCTTGAGGAAAGCACCCGGAAGTTCATCCAATCTAATCAAAAACCCTCCCCCGAATCCTCTAGCGCCCATTCGGCCCCAACTTAAGACATCCCATGGCATATGTTCGTTCGCCACGACGACAGTTGGCGCCCACCGTGGGGCAAGAAGTGGCGCTTGATGGAGTTCACATTCGGGCGGGCCTCCTTGACGTCGCCGGTGAGCGTACGGTGTCCGCGCTTGTGCAGCGCATCTACTCCATGGACTTCATCAACGACAACGCGGGCTGCTTCGCCAACGGCAGCATCTTCCCCAAGAACGGCCGCATCATCGAGTTCGGCAGCCACCGCATCTACTTCGGCACTGTCCCTGTGCGCCAGCGCCTTGCGCCGGTGCTGGTGGCGCTGATCCGCCAAGGTGGCTATGTGCTGGCCGCGCCGCCGGCAGCGTGGAGGTGATGATGGCAAGCGCGGTTGGTGCAGGCAAGGAAGCTGTGGATGAAGGTGCTGGGCGTACGACATCGACTCGTGCGGCCAAGCCACCGCTGGAGCGTGAGGCAGGCGCTACGGGAACATCTTCCGCACCACCGGAGACACCACTTCAAGCTGCGATGAGCATCCTCGCCACGCCCATCGCGCAGAACATCGACCCGGCAGCGGCTCAGGCGGAGCTGGAGGCGCAGCGCCAGACGCTGCTCGCGAACGGAGCCAACATCGTCCGGGCGCAGCGCGAGCTGAACCTAACCCTGCGTGAGTATAACGCTGCCCATGGCTTTGCTTCTGTTAGCGCTCAGGCTGCTAGGATACCGGAAAACTGGCTTAAGGCTCGCAATCTAGATCAGGATTTGCGTAAGGAAATTCTTACCGTAAAGAGCACCTCTGCGTCTGTGAGCATCGTAGAGAAACCAAAGTACAGTAGCCCGAATAAAACCATAAAAGCTGCTAAGGCTGCAGTAGAGCTGTGTGAATCGCTTTCCAGGGACGCTCTGGCAAAACAGCAAGAGCGTGTCAGAGAGTTGCTTGATACTATCGAGCAGCAAAATGCTGAGCAGCTAGCCAAGCTGAACAAGGCTGCGGCTTCAAAATCTGCGCGTTCAACAAAGAATGCCGGTAGCAAGTCCCAGGGGCAGGCATCGTCCCCCCATCCGGACAGAAGAAAAGAAAAAGAAACGAGTGCGCAGCAGATGACTGTGTATGATCCGGTCCTTGCCGGAAAACAACAAGCTAGGCAACATGATGCCGGTAGAAAAAGCCAAGGGGCAGATCGAGGCTACGCCAGAAGAGGCTATGCCGGAAACAATCATGCCGGTAGACATGAAACCGGGCAAAATTATCGAGCTGCAAGGGCAGCATATGAAGAGGAGGAAATGCTTCCCCCAAGGTACCGGCAGGCAAGGGCCGCGGTACCGGAACCTTACGATGAAGCTGATTCGACAACTGAAAGACTCATGGCATACCGGAACCCGTTGGGAGAACGCGTGGGAGAAAGGCACCTGCCAGAACGGGATGCGAGGCACCGTCTGGATAGAGTGTATCTATCTGAAATGATCGAGGCAGAAGGTCCTCCGGGCCCAAAATGTTTTGGTCCAAGGATCATGAAAGAGGAACCACCAGTTCGCAACTTCCAGTTGCCTCGTGACACAAAAACGTATGATGGCACCACTAAGCCGGAAGATTGGCTGGCAGATTACGTAACCGCGGTGTATGTCGCTGGTGGCGGAGGAACAGTAACTGGTGGAGGAAACCGGCGTTGGGCCGTGAGAATTGTACCATCATTCCTGGTGGGACCAGCACGAATCTGGTTGAATAACCTGCCGGCAGGAAGCATAAACGGTTGGTTGGACTTTGAGGAAGCTTTTGTGAGTAACTTCAGCAGCACATACCGGAGGCCCAACAGGCCGCAGCAGCTCGCCTTGTGCGTGCAGCGCCCAAATGAAACAGACCGGGATTACCTGACCCGGTGGAACTCCACGAGAAACTCCTGCGAAGGGGTGATAGAGGCGCAAGCCATTGCCTGGTTTTGCAATGGGTGGAGAAGAGGTTCGCCGTTGTGGCAAAAGCTGCAGCGAAACATGCCGACAACTATGGCGGAAATGATACGTGTGGCAGATAGCTACGCGTTGGGAGACCCAATGCAACCTGCAGTGCAAGCGGATCCGGCGCAAATGAGCCAACCGCGCCAAGACCAATACCGGGACAACCGGCACAACAAGAGAAGGGAAGATTTTCCAGATCGAAGGTATGGTCCATAGCAAGTAGCTGCGGTACAGGATAACTCCGGTCCCAGCGGGAGCCAAAGGCAAAAAACCGGATCGCAGCCATGGGCGGGTCCTAAAAAACAATGGGTTAAAAAGGAACCCTGGGGCCAGAAAAAAGATTGGCAAGAACATATGAGATACACTATGGAAGCGGCGATGGAGCAACCATGCCGGTTTCACACTCCAAATCCGGCGAAGCCGGCGAACCATTTGACAAAAGATTGTTCTTGGATCAAGCACTTGATGCTGAGAGGTGCGGCAAAAGATGCGCAAGCACAAGGATGCTCCACAATGTTGCCACCTTCGCATGACATGTTACATCAACACCCGTTACCACCACCACCACCGCTTACCGGAGCTAATGCTATACCGGTGCAGCCTCAGCAGCACCAACAAGTTCATCAGGTGGCTGATGGCAATGGCCAACCACCTCCACCGGCACATGTGGGCCGGAATGTATACCACGACCCGGACATGTGCTGTGTTGTGTTCGTCACTGAGCCAACCGACAAACAAAGCCTACGCCACCGTTCCGTGGAAGTGAACGTTGTGATGCCGGTAGTACCAAAATACATGCTATGGTCGGATCAAGATATCTCCTGGACGTTCAAGGATCACCCCAAGATAATGCCTAATCCGGGTGGTTATGCTCTTGTGGTTGACCCAATCATGCATGGGCCATCGACTCGAGTCAAGTTCAGCAAAGTGCTGATAGACAATGGAAGTAGCATAAACATCATTTACCGGCACACCATGAATATGCTGGGCATAACAGAAAACATGCTGCAACCAACTCGCACAACGTTTCACGGAATCGTTCCGGGCTTGTCCTGCGCGCCAGTGGGAAAAGTCCGGGTGGATGTATCGTTTGGAGGGCGTGATAATTGCCGGGTTGAAAACGTTGAGTTCGAGGTGGTGGACCTAGATAGCCCCTACCATGCGTTGCTGGGGAGACTGGCATTGGTAGCTTTCATGGCCTCAACTCACACGGCCTATCTCAAGATGAAGATGCCGGCACCTCGAGGACCCTTAACTGTGGTGGGAAACTACAAAGTTTCACTGGAAACCGCTTCAGCCGGATCAAACCTGGCAGAATCGCTGGTGATTGTAGAGGAGAAAAGGAGGATGCAAACTGCGGTTGCGCTGGCTCAGTCCTCGCAGCTGAGCTTAGTGGCAATGAGCGCGAACTTGGGCACACCGGCATTCAAGCCGACAAAAGAAACGAAGGATATTGTGCTGGATCCGGCTTACCCTGAGCGCACCATTCGCATCGGTGCCGGCATGGGTGAGGCATAGGAAAGCGCGCTCGTCAGCTTCCTCCGTGAGAATCGGAATATATTTGCCTGGTCTACTGATGACTTGGTAGGTGTTCCGAGGGAGCTGGCTGAGCACTCTTTAAATGTCCGGAAAGATGCTAATCCGGTACGGCAGCCGCTGCACCGGTTTGCTGAAGACAGGAGAAAGATCATTGGAGAAGAGGTGACAAAGTTGCTGGTTGCCGGTTTCATCGTGGAAGTGCTGCATACTGAGTGGCTAGCCAATCCAGTGCTGGTCGAAAAGAAGAAAGAAGAGAACCTAGAAGCAAAAGCTCCAAAGGTGTGGCGCATGTGCATCGACTACACCAACCTGAACAAAGCTTGCCCGAAAGATCCTTTCCCTTTACCCCGGATCGATCAAGTGATTGATTCCACTGCTGGGTGTGAACTGTTGTCATTCCTGGATGCCTATTCCGGCTTCCACTAAATCCCCTTGAAAAAGAAAGATCAAATAAAAACTGCGTTTATCACCCCGCACGGGGCTTATTGCTATGTCACTATGCCTTTCGGTTTGCGCAACGCTGGTGCAACGTACCAGCGCTGTATGCAAAAATGCTTGTTTGATCAAATTGGAAAAAATGTGCAAGTTTATGTGGACGATGTCGTAGTAAAAACTAAGGTAAAAGAAACCTTAATCGACGATCTCCGGCAAACGTTTGATAACTTGAGAAGATCCCGGATGAAACTCAATTCGGCAAAATGCACCTTCGGTGTTCCCGCCGGCAAACTGCTTGGCTTTCTCGTATCAAGCCGGGGCATTGAGGTTAATCCGGTAAAATCCGGGCAATCGAAAGAATGACTGTACCACGAGATCTCAAAGACGTGCAAAAGTTTACCGGAAGCTTGGCATCGCTAAGACGGTTCATAAGCAGGTTGGGAGAGAAGGCTCTGCCGCTCTATGCTTTGATGAAAAAATCCAATACGTTCGTCTGGACCCCTCAGGTAGACACAACGTTTAAAGAGCTAAAAACAATGCTGGCTACTGTGCCTATATTGGCTTCGCCTCTAGAAAGAGAACCCATGTTGTTGTACATAGCAGCAACAAGCCGGGTTGTGAGTGTGGTGGTTGTAGTTGAAAGAGAAGAGGAAGGAAAAACCGTGCAGAGGCCGGTATACTACCTGAGCGAGGTGCTCTCCCTCTCAAAGCAAAACTACCTGCATTTCCAGAAAATGACTTATGGCGTGTTCATGGCCGCCACAAAGCTTAAGCATTACTTTGAGGAGCACCCCATGAAAGTGGTGAGTGAGGCACCCATTTCCGATATCATGTGCAACAAAGATGCTAGCGGTAGGATTGCAAAATGGGCAATCCAGATATCACCATACGTACTGGTGTATGAAAGAAGGGATGCCATAAAATCGCAAGATTTGGTTGATTTCCTAGTTGATTGGGCGGAAATGCAATACAAGCCGCCAGACGAAAAAATAGAATACTGGAAGATGCACTTTGACGGATCCAAACTCAAAGAGGGTCTAGGTGCCGGTGTGGTACTTACTTCACCTAAGGGAGATCACCTCCGGTATGTTTTGCAAGTGCATTTAAGGGCATCCAACAAGGTCGCTGAATACGAGGCTCTGATCCATGGACTTAAGGTCGCAAAAGAAATCGGTGCACACCGGATCATTTGCTACGGAGATTCAGATCTAGTGGTGCAACAATGTTCCGGGGATTGGGACGCAAAAGATGCCAACATGGCTTCATACCGGTTTCACGTGCAAAAGATTGCCGGCTTCTTTGAAGGCTGTGAGTTTCACCATTTGCCACGAGCGGAAAATGAAGCTGCGGATGCTTTCTCCAAGCTGGGCTCATCTAGGCAAGAGATTCCTCCCGGAATAGCCTTGGCACACTTAAGAGTACCATCGATCAAACCGAGCCCGGAATCGGAGTCCATTTTTGTACTGGAATCACACGTTGTACCAATGGATATTGATGAAGGAAACCCGGGGACTGCTCCGGCAAACTCGAGGACTGTTCCGGTAAACTCGGGGACTGCTGCGTCCATACCGGAGGAAGCAATGCTGGTGGATAACATGGAGATAGACGTACCGGTGTTTCTGGTTCAAGAGGCACCATATTGGGTTAAACCTATTAAGGAATTCCTGATCAACGGCACCTTGCCGGTTGACGAAAATGAGTCCAGAAGAATACAGAGAAGGTCCAAAGCATACACCATCATCAATGGCGAGGTGTACAAGAGAAGTGTTACCGGTGTCCTTCAAAGATGTGTGGAACCGGAAGAGGGAAAAGAAATGCTTGTGGAGATTCACCAAGGGGAATGTGGGCACCACGCTTCGTCAAGGGCGTTGGTAGCAAAAGTATTCCGGCATGGCTTCTATTGGCCTACTGCTTTGGAAAATGCTGAGGATCTGGTACGAAAATGCAATGGATGCCAGAGGTACGTGATACGTCTTCAACGAATCGATAATTTCTTATGTTCCATGCTTGTTTTATGACAATATCTACATTTTTTATACATACTTTATATTGTTTTTATGCATTTTCCGGAACTAACCCATTGACAAGATGCCGAAGTGCCAGTTCCTGTTTTCTGCTGTTTTTGGTTTCAGAAATCCTAGTAAGGAAATATTCTCGGAATAAGACGAAATCAACGCCCAGAACCTTATTTTTCCAGGAAGCTTCCAGAGAGCCAAAGTGGGACCAGAGGGGAGCCCTGGGGGCCCCACACGTGTGGGTGGCGCGGCCTAAGGGGGGGCGCGCCCCCCTGTTGTGTGGCTGCCCCGTAGCCCCTCCGACTCCGACTCTTCGCCTATTTAAGCCGTCCTGACCTAAATCTTCGACACGAATAAGCCACGGTACGAGAAACCTTCCAGAGCCGCCGCCATCGCGAAGCCAAGATCTGGGGGACAGGAGTCTCTGTTCCGGCATGCCGCCAGGACGGGGAAGTGCCCCCGGAAGGCATCTCCATCGACACCACCGCCATCTTCATCACCGCTGCTGTCTCCCATGAGGAGGGAGTAGTTCTCCATCGAGGCTAAGGGTTGTACCGGTAGCTATGTGGTTAATCTCTCTCCTATGTACTTCAATACAATGATCTCATGAGCTGCCTTACATGATTGAGATTCATATGATGAGCTTTGTATAACTATTAATCTATGTGCTACTCTAGTGATGTTATTAAAGTACTCTATTCCTCCTCCATGATGTAATGGTGACAGTGTGTGCATCATGTAGTACTTGGCGTAGTTTATGATTGTGATCTCTTGTAGATTATGAAGTTAACTATTACTATGATGGTATTGATGTGATCTATTCCTCCTTTCATAGTCTGTTGGTGACAGTGTGCATGCTATGTTAGTACTTGGTATAATTGCGTTGGTCTATCATGCACTCTAAGGTTATTTAAATATGAACATCGAATGTTGTGGAGCTTGTTAACTCCGGCATTGAGGTGCTCTTGTAGCCCTACACAATTAGTGGTGTTCATCATCCAACAAGAGAGTGTAGAGTGGTTTTATTATGTGATCAATGTTGAGAGTGTCCACTAGTGAAAGTATGATCCCTAGGCCTTGTTTCCGAATAGAAAAGTCACACCACAAAGATTCCTATCTCCCACATCAACTGCACGCCAGCAAGCTATTTTCTGGTGCCATTGCCGGGGAGGTCACTGTTTGTTTACTGTTCCACTGCATGTTTACTCGCTGCCATATTTTATTCAGATTGCTATTACCACTCATATACATCCATATTACTTGCATTTTACTATCTCTTCGCCGAACTAGTGCACCTATACATCTGACAAGTTGTTGGGGGATGACCCACGGTATGCCAAAGGCATGCCAAACCGGATGGTTTGGGCCATCAAGATACCGGTTTAATGTTCATTCCGGAACACGAAGTTACGTGTTGGCTGAGTAAGTCTATACCGGTATCCCTAAGAGAGGTATACCAGTATGAGCTAAGAAGACACCGGAGAACCATTAAGAACAGCATGTCGGCAAGACTGGTCAAAGATTCTCTCCAGAGCTAGAGGACAAAGATGAGCTAAGCAAAGTAGCTTTAAACGAAGCCCTGGCGCCAAAGAGGAAGGTGACGCCAAAAGCAACCGGAGGACGTCAGCCTCCCTGATTAAAGAAGATACCGGTGTCACCTATGATTAAAATTACTTTGTAAAGTAGTTTGTCTGGTCAAAGATGCCATTAGGGTTTGCTAGGGTTTTCTTCCCCTGTAAGCCACCCTCTCCCCTATATAAGGACAGGGGGCACACCCCATTGCAGATGAGATGTTATGTTGCGAGCTATGTTGTATGCAGAAACTTGTAACCTCATGAGATCAATGAATAGAAGGATCTAGAGCAGAGTTCTTCCTTGTGACTTTCTTCTTCTACCTCTAGTTCTTGAGGAAAGCACCCGGAAGTTCATCCAATCTAATCCAAAACCCTCACCCGAATCCTCTAGCGCCCATCCGGCCCCAACTTAAGCCATCCCATGGCATCTGCTCGTTCACCACGACGACAGTTGGTGCCCACCGTGGGGCAAGAAGCGGCGCTTGACGGAGTTCACATTCAGGCGGGCATCCTCGACAATGCCGGCCAGCGTACGGTGTCTGCGCTGGTGCAGCGCATCTACTCCATGGACTTCATCAACGACAATGTGGGTTGCTTCGCCAACGGTGGCATCTTCCCCAAGAATGGCCGCATCATCGAGTTCGGCATCCACCGCGTCTACTTCGGCACCGTCCCTGTGCGCCAGTGCCTTTCGCCGGTGCTGGTGGCGCCGGATCCGCCAAGGTGGCTATGTGCTGGCCGCACCGCCGGCAGCGTGAAGGTGATGATGGCTGGCGCGGTCGGTGCTGGCAAGGAAGCTGTGGAAGAAGGAGCTGGGCGCACGACGTCGACTCGTGTGGCCAAGCCACCGCTGGAGCGCGAGGCAGGCGCTGCGGGAACATCTTCCGCGCTGCCAGAGACAGCACTTCAAGCGGCGATGAGCGTCCTCGCCACGCCCATCGCGCAGAACATCGACCCGGCAGCGGTGCAGGCGGAGCTGGAGGCGCAGCGCCAGAAGCTGCTCGAGAACGGCAAGGACATCGTCAGGGCGCAGCGCGAGCTGAACCTAACCCTACGTGAGTATAACGCTGCCCATGGCTTTGCTTCCGTTAGCGCTCAGGCTGCCAGGATACCGGAAAACCGGCTTAGAGCTCGCAATCTAGATCAGGATTTGCGTAAGGAAATTCTTGCCGGAAAGAGCGTTTCTGCATCTGTGAGCATCGTAGAAAAACCTAAGTACAGTAGCCCGGATAAAACTATAAAAGCTACTAAGGCTGCAGTAGAGCTGTGTGAATCGCTTTCTGGAGACGCTCTGGCAAAGCAGCAAGAGCGTGTCAGAGAGTTGCTTGATACCATCGAGCAGCAAAACGCTGAGCAGCTTGCTAAGCTGAACAAGGCTGCGGCTTCAAAATCCGCGCGTTCAACAAAGAATGCCGGTAGGAAGTCCCATGGGCAGGCATCGTCCCCCCATCCGGATAGAAGGAAAGAAAGAGAAATGAATGAGCAGCAAATGACTGTGTATGATCCGGTCCTTGCCGGAAAACAACAAGCCGGGCAACACGATGCCGGTAGAAAAAGCCAAGGGGCAGATCGAGGCTACGCCAGAAGAGGCCATGCCGGAAACAATCATGTCGGTAAACATGAGACCGGGCAAAATTATCGAGCTGCAAGGGCAGCGTATGAAGAGGAGGAAATGCTTCACCCAAGATACCGGCAGGCAAGTGCCGCGGTACCAGGACCTTACGATGAAGCTGATTCGACAGCTGAAAGACTCACAGCATACCGGAACCCGTTGGGTGAACGCGTGGGAGAAAGATACCTGTCGGAACGGGATGCGAGGCACCGTCTGGATAGAGTGTATCTATCTGAAATGATCGAGGCAGAAGGTCCTCCGGGCCCAAAATGTTTTGGTCCAAGGATCATGAAAGAGGAACCACCAGTTCGTAACTTCCAGTTGCCTCGTGACACTAAAACATATGATTGCACCACTAAGCCGGAAGACTGGCTCGTGGATTATGTAATCGCGGTATACGTCACTGGTGGCGGAGGAACTGTAACTGGTGGAGGAAACCAGCGTTGGGCCGTGAGAATTGTACCATCATTCTTGGTGGGACCGGCACGAATCTGGCTGAACAACTTGCCGGCAGGAAGCATAAATGGTTGGTTGGATTTTGAGGAAGCCTTTGTGAGCAACTTCAGCAGCACATACCGGAGACCCAACAGGCCGCAGCAGCTCGCCTTGTGCGTGCAACGCCCAAGTGAAACAGACCAGGATTACCTGACCCGGTGGAACTCCATAAGAAACTCTTGTGAAGGAGTAATCGAGGCACAAGCCATTGCTTGGTTTTGCAATGGGTGCAGAAGAGGATCACCGCTGTGGCAAAAGCTACAGAGGAACATGCCAACAACTATGGCGGAAATGATACGAGTGTCGGATAACTATGCGTTGGGAGACCCAATGCAACCGGCAGTACAAGCTGAGACGGAACAAACAAACCACCCTCAGCAGCGCCAAGATCAATACCGGGACAACCGGCACAACAAAAGAAGGGAAGACTTTCCGGATCGAAGATATGGTCCACAACAAGTAGCTGCGGTGCAGGATAACTCCGGCCCCAGCGGGAGCCAAAGGCAAAAAACCGGATCGCAGCCGTGGGCGGGTCCTAAAAAACAATGGGTTAAAAAGGAACCCTGGGGCCAGAAAAAAGATTGGCAAGAACATCTGAGATATACTATGGAAGCAGCTATGGAGCAACCATGCCGATTTCACACTCCGAATCCGGTGAGGCCGGCAAACCATTTGACAAAAGATTGTTCTTGGATCAAGCACTTGATGCTGAGAGGTGTGGCAAAAGAGGCGCAAGCACAAGGATGCCCCACAATACTGCCACCCTCGCATGGCATGTTGCATCAACACCCGTTACCACCACCACCACCACTTACCGGAGCTAATGTTGTACCGGTGCAGCCTCAGCAGCACCAGCAAGTTCATCAGGTGGCTGATGGCAATGGCCAACCACCTCAACCGGCACCTTTGGGCCGGAATGTTTACCATGATCCAGATATGTGCTGTGTTGTGTTCGTTACTGAGCCAACCGATAAACAAAGCCTGCGTCGCCGTTCCATGGAAGTGAACGCTGTGATGCCGGCGGTACCGAAATACATGCTGTGGTCAGATCAGGAAATTTCCTAGTCGTTCAAGGATCACCCCAAGATAATGCCTAATCCGGGTGGCTACGCACTTGTGGTAGACCCAATCATGCATGGGCCATCGAATCGGGTCAAGTTCAGCAAAGTGCTGGTAGACAATGGAAGTAGCATAAACATCATGTACCGGCACACCATGCATATGCTGGGCATAAAAGAAAACATGCTGCAACCGACTCGCACGATGTTTCACGGAATCGTTCCGGGCTTGTCCTGTGCGCCGGTAGGAAAAGTCCGGGTGGATGTATCGTTTGGAGGGCGTGATAATTGCCGGGTTGAAAACCTTGAGTTTGAGGTGGTGGATCTAGATAGTCCCTACCATGCATTGCTGGGGAGACCGGCATTGGCAGCTTTCATGGCCTCAACTCACACGGCCTATCTCAAGATGAAGATGCCGGCACCTCGAGGACCCTTAACTGTGGTGGGAAACTACAAAGTCTCAGTGGAAACCGCTTCAGCCGGATCAAACCTGGCAGAATCGTTGGTTATCGCAGAGGAAAAAAGAAGGATGCAAACTGCGGTTGCACTGGCTCAGTCCTCACAGCTGAGCTTAGCAGCAATGAGTGCAAACTTGGGCACACCGGCATTCAAGCCGACAAAAGAAACAAGGGACATTGTGCTGGACCCGGCCTACCCTGAGCGCACCGTTCGCATCGATGCCGGCATGAATGAAGCATAGGAAAGCGTGCACGTCAGCTTCCTCCGTGAGAATCGGAATATCTTTGCCTGGTCTACTGATGACTTGGTAGGTGTTCTGAGGGAGCTGGCTGAGCACTCTTTAAATGTCCGGAAGGATGCGAAGCCGGTAAGGCAGCCGCTGCGCCGGTTTGCTGAAGACAGGAGAAAGATCATTGGAGAAGAGGTGACAAAGTTGTTAGTTGCCGGTTTCATTGTGGAAGTGTTGCATACTGAGTGGCTAGCCAATCCGGTGCTGGTCGAAAAGAAGAAAGAAGAGAACCTAGAGGCAAAAGCTCCAAAGGTGTGGCGCATGTGCATCGACTACACCAACCTGAACAAAGCTTGCCCGAAAGACCCTTTCCCTTTACCCCGGATCGATCAGGTGATTGATTCCACTGCTGGCTGTGAACTGTTATCTTTCCTGGATGCTTATTCCGGTTTCCACCAAATCCCCTTGAAAAAGGAAGATCAAATAAAAACTGCGTTCATTACCCCGCACGGGGCTTATTGCTATGTCACTATGCCTTTTGGTTTGCGCAACGCTGGTGCAACGTACCAGCGCTGTATGCAAAGATGCTTGTTCGATCAAATTGGAAAAAATGTGCAGGTTTATGTGGACGATGTCGTAGTAAAAACTAAGGTAAAAGAAACCTTAATTGATGACCTCCGGCAAACATTTGATAACTTGAGAAGATTCCGGATGAAACTCAATCCGGCAAAATGCACCTTCGGTGTTCCCGCCGGCAAACTGCTGGGCTTTCTCGTATCAAGCCGGGGCATTGAGGTTAATCCGGTAAAAATCCGGGCAATCGAAAGAATGACTATACCGCGCGATCTCAAGGACGTGCAAAAGTTTACTAGGAAGCTTGGCATCGCTAAGCCGGTTCATAAGCAGGTTGGGAGAGAAGGCTTTGCCGCTCTACGCTTTGATGAAAAAATCAGATAAGTTCGTCTGGACCCCTCAGGCAGACGCAGCGTTTAAAGAGCTAAAAACAATTGTGGCCACAACGCCTATATTGGCTTCACCTCTAGAAAGAGAACCTATGCTATTATACATAGCAGCAACAAACCGGGTCGTGAGTGTGGTAGTTGTAGTTGAAAGAGAAGAGGAAGGAAAAACCGTGCAGAGGTTGGTATACTACCTGAGCGAGGTGCTCTCCCTCTCAAAACAAAACTACCCGCACTTCCAGAAAATGACTTATGGCATGTTCATGGCCGCCACAAAGCTTAAGCATTACTTTGAAGAGCACCCCATGAAAGTGGTGAGTGAGGTACCCATTTCCGATATCATGTGCAACAAAGATGCTAGCGGTAGGATTGCAAAATGGGCAATCCAGATATCACCATACGTACCGGTATACGAAAGAAGGGATGCCATAAAATCGCAAGCTTTGGCTGATTTCCTCGTCGATTGGGCAGAAATGCAATACAAGCCGCCAGACCAAAAAATAGAATACTGGAAGATGCACTTTAACGGCTCCAAACTGAAAGAGGGTCTAGGTGCCGGTGTGGTACTTACTTCACCTAAGGGAGAACATCTCCGGTATGTTTTGCAAGTGCATTTCAGGGCATCCAATAATGTCACTGAATACGAGGCTTTGATCCATGGGCTCAAAGTCGCAAAAAAAATCGGGGCACACCGGATCATTTGTTACGGAGATTCAGATCTTGTGGTGCAACAATGTTCCGGAGACTGGGACGCAAAAGATGCCAACATGGCTTCATACCGGTTTCACGTGCAAAAGATTGCCGGCTTCTTTGAGGGTTGTGAGTTTCACCATGTGCCACGAGCGGAAAATGAAGGCGCGGATGCTTTGTCCAAACTGGGCTCATCTAGGCAAGAAATTCCTCCCGGAATAGCCTTGGCACACTTAAGGGTACCATCGATCAAACCAAGCCCGGAATCGGAATCAATTTTCGTACCGGAATCACATGTTGTACCAATGGATATCGATGAAGGAAACCCGGGGACTGTTCCGGCAAACCCGTGGATTGTTTCGGTAAACTCGGGGACTGATGCGTCCATACCGGAGGAAGCGATGCTGGTGGATAACATGGAGATAGACGCACCGGTGTTTCTGGTTCGAGAAGCACCATCTTGGGTTAAACCTATTAAGGAATTCCTGATCAACGACACCTTGCCGGTTGACGAAACTGAGTCCAGAAGAATCCAGAGAAGGTCTAAAGCATACACAATAATCAATGGCGAGGTGTACAAGAGAAGTGTTACCGGTGTCCTTCAAAGATGTGTGGAACCGGAAGAAGGAAAAGAAATGCTTGTGGAGATCCACCAAGGGGAATGTGGGCACCACGCTTCATCAAGGGCGTTGGTAGCAAAAGTATTCCGGCATGGGTTCTATTGGCCCACGGCTTTGGAAAATGCAGAGGATCTGGTACGAAAGTGCAATGGGTGCCAGAGGTACGCCAAGCAAAATCATACCCCAGCATCCGGTTTAAAAACCATACCGCTAACTTGGCCATTTGCTGTTTGGTGCCTTGACATGGTTGGCCCATTCAAAACTACAAGAAGCAGCATGACCCACATCTTGGTTATGGTGGATAAATTCACCAAATGGCTAGAAGTAAAACCTATTGCAAAATGCGATGGACGCACAGCGGTGAAATTCTTGAAGGATGTCATTCTGCGGTACGGGTACCCACATAGTATCATAACTGACAATGGTACAAACTTTGCCCAGGGTGAGGTCAAGCGATTCTATGAGGATAACAATATCCGGTTGGATTTGTGCTCAGTGGCACACCCGCAAGGCAATGGCCAAGTGGAAAGAACAAATGCGCTGGTGCTTTCCGGTATAAAACCAAGGCTCATTGAGTCAATCGAAAAGGCACTGGGGTGTTGGCTTGATGAGCTGCCATCAGTGCTGTGGAGCATAAGAACGACTCCAAACCGGTCTATCGGATACACACCATTCTTCATGGTTTACGGAGCAGAAGCGGTCATACCAACCGACATTCTCCATGACTCACCAACGGTGAAACTCTATACCGAACAAGAGGTAAAAGAGGCCCGAGAAAACGATGTGGACTTGCTAGAAGAAGCAAGAGAATTGGCATTGGCAAGAACAGCCATTTACCAGCAAAACCTCAGACGCTATCACAGCCGGAAGGTTAACCCGAGGGTATTCCGGGAAGGAGATCTGGTGCTATGATACGTCTCCAACGTATCGATAATTTCTTGTGTTCCATGCCACATTATTGATGTTATCTACATGTTTTATGCACACTTTATGTCATATTCGTGCATTTTCTGGAACTAACCTATTAACAAGATGCCGAAGTGCCAGTTCCTGTTTTCTGCTGTTTTTGGTTTCAGAAATCCTAGTAACGAAATATTCTCGGAATCGGACGAAATCAACGCCCAAGTTCCTATTTTCACCGGAAGCATCCAGAACACACGAGAACCGCCAGAGAAGGGGGACAGGGCCACCAAACCACACCCCGGCGCGGCCAGGGGGGGCGCCCCCCTATAGTGTGGGCCCCCCAGAAGCCCTCCTGCGCCGCCTCTTCGCCTATATAATGCCCCTGGATCGAAAACCCTAATACGATTGACGAAATCCACAGAAACCTTCCAGAGCCGCCGCCATCGCGAGGCCAAGATCTGGGGGACAGGAGTCTCTATTCCGGCACGCTGCCGGAGCGGGGAAGTGCCCCCGGAAGGCTTCTCCATCGACACCGCTGCCATCTCCACCGCCATCTTCATCACCGCTGCTGCTCCCATGAGGAGGGAGTAGTTCTCCATCGAGGCTCGGGGCTGTACCGGTAGCTATGTGGTTCATCTCTCTCCTATGTGCTTCAATACAATAATCTCATGAGCTGCCTTACATGATTGAGATTCATATGATGATGCTTGTAATCTAGATGTCATTATGCTAGTCAAGTGAGTTTTACTTATGTGATCTCCGGAGACTCCTTGTCCCACGTGTGTAAAGGTGACAGTGTGTGCACCGTGTGGGTCTCTTAGGCTATATTTCACAGAATACTTATTCACTGATGAATGGCATAGTGAGGTGCTTATTTATATCTCTTTATGATTGCAATGTATTTGTATCACAATTTATCTATGTGCTACTCTAGCAATGTTATTAAAGTAGTTCTATTCCTCCTGCACGATGTAATGGTGACAGTGTGTGCATCCGTGTTAGTACTTGGTTTATGCTATGATCATGATCTCTTGTAGATTGCGAAGTTAACTATTGCTATGATAGTATTGATGTGATCTATTCCTCCTACATATGCATGAAGGTGACAGTGTGCATGCTATGTTAGTACTTGGTTTAGTTGTATTGATCTATCTTACACTAAGGTTACTTAAATATGAACAACGAATTGTGGAGCTTGTTAACTCCGGCATTGAGGGTTCGTGTAATCCTACGCAATGTGTTCATCATCCAACAAAAGTGTAGAGTATGCATTTATCTATTCTGTTATGTGATCAATGTTGAGAGTGTCCACTAGTGAAAGTGTAATCCCTAGGCCTTGTTCCTAAATACTGCTATCGCTGCTTGTTTACTGTTTTACTGCGTTACTACTGCTGCAATACTACCACCATCAACTACACGCCAGCAAGCTATTTTCTGGCACCGTTGCTACTGCTCATATATATTCATACCACCTGTATTTCACTATCTCTTCGCCGAACTAGTGCACCTATTAGGTGTGTTGGGGACACAAGAGACTTCTTGCTTTGTGGTTGCAGGGATGCATGAGAGGGATATCTTTGACCTCTTCCTCCCTGAGTTCGATAAACCTTGGGTGATCCACTTAAGGGAAAACTTGCTGCTGTTCTACAAACCTCTGCTCTTGGAGGCCCAACACTGTCTACAGGAAAGGAGGGGGAAGTAGACATCAAGCTATTTTCTGGCGCCGTTGCCGGGGAGGAAAGGTAAAAGGTACTCACACTCCGGATCTCGGCTACTAAGCTATTTCCCGGCACTGTAAGTACTCAAAGCTATTTCCTTTAGATCCTGCAATTGCAACTTTTTGTTTCTTGTTTACACTAGTTTGGCATAATGGACAACAATGAGCTTTTTACTCTATTTCCTGATTTAAGACATGGATGGTTTGATCCGAAAATTAAAAAACCCATGGAACATGTTAGTATGAACACTTTGAATACCATTGTTGCTAATGATATGGAAAATTCTAAGCTTGGGGAAGCTGGTTTTGATGAGCATGATCTTTTTAGTCCCCCAAGCATTGAGGAGAAAATTTTCTTTGATGATACTTTGCCTCCCATATATGATGATTATAATGATAGTGGTCTTTTGGTTCCACCTACTATGGAGAGTGAATTTGATTATGATTACAATATGCCTCCTATATTTGATGATAGCTACTTTGTTGAATTTGCTCCTACTACAATTAATAGGAATAACTATGCTTATGTTGGGAGTAGTACTAATTTTATGCATGAGACTCATGATAAGAATGCTTTATGTGATAGTTATATTGTTGAGTTTGCTCATGTTGCTACTGAAAGTTATTATGAGAGAGGAAAATATGGTTGTAGAAATTTTCATGTTACTAAAACACCTCTCTATGTGCTGAATTTTTTGAAGCTACACTGGTTTTATCTTCCTATGCTTGTTACTTTGCTCTTCATGAACTTGTTTATTTACAAGATTCCTATGCATAGGAAGCATGTTAGACTTAAATGTGTTTTGTATTTGCCTCTTGATGCTCTCTTTTGCTTCAAATACTATTTCTTGCGAGTGCATCATTAAAACTGCTGAGCCCATCTTAATGGCTATAAAGAAAAGAACTTCTTGGGAGATAACCCATGTGTTATTTTGCTACAGTACTTTGTTTTATATTTGTGTCTTGGAAGTTGTTTACTACTGTAGCAACCTCTCCTTATCTTAGTTTTGTGTTTTGTTGTGCCAAGTGAAGCCTCTAATCGAAGGTTGATACTAGATTTGGATTTCTGCGCAGAAACAGATTTCTATCTGTCACGAATCTGGGCTGTTTTCTCTGTAGAAAAATCAGAAAAATATGCCAATTTACGTGCGTGTTCCTCAGATGTGTACGCAACTTTCATTAGTTTTGAGTTTTCTGATCTGAGCAACGGAAGTATTTATTAAAAATTCGTCTTTACGGACTGTTCTGTTTTGACAGATTCTGCCTTTTATTTCGCATTGCTTCTTTCGCTGTGTTGGGTGGATTTCTTTGTTCCATTACCTTCCAGTAGCTTTGAGCAATGTCCAGAAGTGTTAATAATGATTGTGTCACCTCTGAACATGTGAGTTTTTGATTATGTAGTAACCCCTCTAATGAAGTTTATGAGAAGTTTGGTGTGAAGGAAGTTTTCAAGGGTCAAGAGAGGAGGATGATATACTACGATCAAGAAGAGTGCAAAGTCTAAGCTTGGGGATGCCCCGGTGGTTCACCCCTGCATATATCAAGAAGACTCAAGCGTCTAAGCTTGGGGATGCCCAAGGCATCCCCTTCTTCATCGACAACATTATCAGGTTCCTCCCCTGAAACTATATTTTTATTCCGTCACATCTTATGCACTTTACTTGGAGCGTCTGTATGTTTGCTTTTATTTTTGTTTGTGTTTTAATAAATTGGATTACATCATGCTTGTGTGGTAGAGAGACACGCTCCGCTGTTGCATATGAACACATGTGTTCTTAACTTTTAATATTCATGGCGAAGTTTCTTCTTCGTTAAATTGTTATATGGTTGGAATTGGAAAATGATACATGTAGTAATTGCTAGTAATGTCTTGGGTAATGTGATACTTGGCAATTGTTGTGCTCATGATTAAGCTCTTGCATCATATGCTTTGCACCCATTAATGAAGAAATATATAGAGCATGCTAAAATTTGGCCTGCATATTTGGTTTCTCTAAGGTCTAGATAATTTCTAGTATTGAGTTTGAACAACAAGGAAGACGGTGTAGAGTCTTATAATGTTTTCAATATATCTTTTATGTGAGTTTTGCTGCACCGGTTCATCCTTGTGTTTGTTTCAAATAAGCTTTGCTAGCCTAAACCTTGTATCGAGAGGGAATACTTCTCATGCATCCAAAATACTTGAGCCAACCACTATGCCATTTGTGTCCACCATACCTACCCGCCATTCCAAAGTAAATTGCTTGAGTGCTACCTTTAAAATTCCATCATTCACCTTTGCAATATATAGCTCATGGGACAAATAGCTTAAAAACTATTGTGGTATTGAATATGTAATTATGCACTTTATCTCTTATTAAGTTGCTTGTTGTGCGATAACCATGTTCACTGGGGACGCCATCAACTATTCATTGTTGAATTTCATGTGAGTTGCTATGCATGTCCGTCTTGTCTGAAGTAAGAGAGATCTACCACCTTATGGTTAAGCATGCATATTGTTAGAGAAGAACATTGGGCCGCTAACTAAAGCCATGATCCATGGTGGAAGTTTCAGTTTTGGACATATATCCTCAATCTCAAATGAGAAAATTATTAATTGTTGTTACATGCTTATGCATAAAAGAGGAGTCCATTATCTGTTGTCTATGTTGTCCCGGTATGGATGTCTGATACGTCTCCGACGTATCGATAATTTCTTATGTTCCATGCCACATTATTGATGTTATCTACATGTTTTATGCACACTTTATGTCATATTCGTGCATTTTCTGGAACTAACCTATTAACAAGATGCCGAAGTGCCAGTTGTTGTTTTCTGCTGTTTTTGGTTTCAGAAATCCTAGTAAGGAAATATTCTCGGAATTGGACGAAATCAAAGCCCAGGGGCCTATTTTCTCACGAAGCTTCCAGAAGTCCGAAGGAGAGACGAAGAGGGGCCACGGAGGGGCCACACCCTAGGGCGGCGCGGCCCCCCCTTGGCCACGCGGCCCTGTGGTGTGGGGCCCCCGTGCCGCCTCTTGACCTGCCCTTCCGCCTATAAAAAGTCTCCGTGACGAAACCCCGATGCCGAGAGCCACGATACGGAAAACCTTCCAGAGACGCCGCCAACGCCGATCCCATCTCGGGGGATCCAGGAGATCGCCTCCGGCACCCTGCCGGAGAGGGGAATCATCTCCCGGAGGACTCTACGCCGCCATGGTCGCCTCCGGTGTGATGTGTGAGTAGTCTACCCCTGGACTATGGGTCCATAGCAGTAGCTAGATGGTTGTCTTCTCCCCATTGTGCTATCATTGTCGGATCTTGTGAGCTGCCTAACATGATCAAGATCATCTATCTGTAATTCTATATGTTGTGTTTGTTGGGATCCGATGAATAGAGAATACTTGTTATGTTGATTATCAAAGTTATATCTATGTGTTGTTTATGATCTTGCATGCTCTCCGTTACTAGTAGATACTCTGGCCAAGTTTTTGCTATTAACTCCAAGAGGGAGTACTTATGCTCGATAGTGGGTTCATGCCTGCATTGACACCTGGGACAGTGACAGAAAGTTCTAAGGTTGTGTTGTGCTGTTGCCACTAGGGATAAAACATTAGTGCTATGTTCAAGGATGTAGTCACTAGTTACATTACGCACCATACTTAATGCAATTGTCTGTTGTTTGCAACTTAATGCGGAGGGGTTCGGATGATAACCTGAAGGTGGACTTTTTAGGCATAGATGCAGTTGGATGACGGTCTATGTACTTTGTCGTAATGCCCAATTAAATCTCACTATACTCATCATGATATGTATGTGCATGGTCATGCTCTCTTTATTTGTCAATTGCCCAACTGTAATTTGTTCACCCAACATGCTGTTCGTCTTATGGGAGAGACACCTCTAGTGAACTGTGGACCCCGGTCCAATTCTCTTTACTGAAATACAATCTACTGCAATACTTGTTCTACTGTTTTCTGCAAACAATCATCTTCCACACAATACGGTTAACTCTTTGTTACAGCAAGCCGGTGAGATTGACAACCTCACTGTTTCGTTGGGGCAAAGTACTTTGGTTGTGTTGTGCAGGTTCCACGTTGGCGCCGGAATCACTGGTGTTGCGCCGCACTACATCTCGCCGCCATCAACCTTCAACGTGCTTCTTGACTCCTACTGGTCCGATTAAACCTTGGTTTCTTACTGAGGGAAACTTGCCGCTGTGCGCATCACACCTTCCTCTTGGGGTTCCCAACGGACGTGCCAACCACACGCATCAAGCAAATTTCTGGCGCCGTTGCCGGGGAGATCAAGACACGCTGCAAGGGGAGTCTCCACTTCTCAATCTCTTTACTTTGTTTTTGTCTTGCTTAGTTTTATTTACTACTTTGTTTGCTGCACTAAATCAAAATACAAAAAAATTAGTTGCTAGTTTTACTTTATTTGCTATCTTGTTTGCTATATCAAAAACACAAAAAATTAGTTTACTTGCATTTACTTTATTCATCATGTTTCCTTTTAATTTTACCACAAAAAACACACCGGTAGGACGTGGGTCTATAGTTGGGAGAAATAATATAGAAGAATTTTTCAATCATGTTAGTACTATTGAAAATTTTGAAGATACACTTAGTAGACCTTGCGCCTACTTATGAAATTGCTGCTGCGCATTTAGTTCGCCTGTTGGAAACTAAATTTGTTAATCTTAATCCTATAATCCAACACATGTTTTTCACACTTGGTGATATGGAAGAGGGGGAAAAGAAAGATTTTGTATTAGAAACCCTTCTTAGAGAATTTGGTGGTCTAGCAAGAGAAGCTAGAAAGGTGTTTGCTAAATTTAATATGCTTGGTTCTCCTACTAATTTTGTTAGTCTCCTTGAAAGGATGGATATGGATAGAATAAGATACACTAATAATATTGATGATGGAGGGGAGATCAAAGCACCAATACCATGTAAGCTCTTAGCTATGAATGATGCATTAGAAAATAACTATGCTTGGCTAGTTCCTGAAAATTTGTTTGATGAGAGTAGCACGCCTAAGACTAATGAAAAGGGAGATGCTGAAACTTATGTATCCAATATACTATGCCTGGTTGAGAAAACTCCACACCCCGCTGAGAATGCATCACCCTTCGATAATACTTGATACACACTTTCTGCGCCTAGCTGAAAGGCGTTAAAGAAAAGCGCTTATGGGAGACAACCCATGTTTTTACCTACAGTACTTTGTTTTTATTTTGTGTCTTGGAAGTTGTTTACTACTGTAGCAACCTCTCCTTATCTTAGTTTTGTGTTTTGTTGTGCCAAGTTAAGCCGTTGATAGAAAAGTAAGTACTAGATTTGGATTACTGCACAGTTCCAGATTTCTTTGCTGTCACGAATCTGAGTCCACCTCCCTGTAGGTAGCTCAGAAAATTAAGCCAATTTACGTGCATGATCCTAAGATATGTACGCAACTTTCATTCAATTTGAGCATTTTCATTTGAGCAAGTCTGGTGCCATTTTAAAATTCGTCAATACGAACTGTTCTGTTTTGACAGATTCTGCCTTTTATTTTGCATTGCCTCTTTCGCTATGTTGGATGAATTTCTTTGATCCATTAATGTCCAGTAGCATTATGCAATGTCCAGAAGTGTTAAGAATGATTGTGTCACCTCTGAATATGTCAATTCATATTGTGCACTAACCCTCTAATGAGTTGTTTCGAGTTTGGTGTGGAGGAAGTTTTCAAGGATCAAGAGAGGAGTATGATGCAACATGATCAAGGAGAGTGAAAGCTCTAAGCTTGGGGATGCACCCGGTGGTTCACCCCTGCATATATCAAGAAGACTCAAGCGTCTAAGCTTGGGGATGCCCAAGGCATCCCCTTCTTCATCGACAACATTATCAGGTTCCTCCCCTGAAACTATATTTTTATTCCATCACATCTTATGTGCTTTTTCTTGGAGCGTCGGTTTGTTTTTGTTTTTTGTTTTGTTTGAATAAAATGGATCCTAGCATTCACTTTATGGGAGAGAGACACACTCCGCTGTAGCATATGGACAAGTATGTCCTTGGTTTCTACTCATAGTATTCATGGCGAAGTTTCTCCTTCGTTAAATTGTTATATGGTTGGAATTGGAAAATGATACATGTAGTAATTGCTATAAATGTCTTGGGTAATGTGATACTTGGCAATTGTTGTGCTCATGATTAAGCTCTTGCATCATATGCTTTGCACCCATTAATGAAGAAATACATAGAGCATGCTAAAATTTGGTTTGCATATTTGGTTTCTCTAAGGTCTAGATAATTTCTAGTTTTGAGTTTGAACAACAAGGAAGACGGTGTAGAGTCTTATAATGTTTTCAATATGTCTTTTATGTGAGTTTTGCTGCACCGGTTCATCCTTGTGTTTGTTTCAAATAAGCCTTGCTAGCCTAAACCTTGTATCGAGAGGGAATACTTCTCATGCATCCAAAATACTTGAGCCAACCACTATGCCATTTGTGTCCACCATACCTACCTACTACATGGTATTTTCCGCCATTCCAAAGTAAATTGCTTGAGTGCTACCTTTAAAATTCCATCATTCACCTTTGCAATATATAGCTCATGGGACAAATAGCTTAAAAACTATTGTGGTATTGAATATGTAATTATGCACTTTATCTCTTATTAAGTTGCTTGTTGTGCGATAACCATGTTCACTGGGGACGCCATCAACTATTCATTGTTGAATTTCATGTGAGTTGCTATGCATGTCCGTCTTGTCTGAAGTAAGAGAGATCTACCACCATATGGTTAAGCATGCATATGTTAGAGAAGAACATTGGGCCGCTAACTAAAGCCATGCTCCATGGTGGAAGTTTCAGTTTTGGACAGCAATCCTCAAATCTCAAATGAGAAAATTATTAATTGTTGGTATATGCTTATGCATAAAAGAGGAGTCCATTATCTGTTATCTATGTTGTCCCGGTATGGATGTCTAAGTTGAAGAATAATCAATAGCGAGAAATCCAATGCGAGCTTTCTCCTTAGACCTTTGTACAGGCGGCATAGAGGTACCCCTTTGTGACACTTGGTAAAAACAATGCATTGTGATGATCCGGTAGTCCAAGCTAATTAGGACAAGGTGCGGGCACTATTAGTACACTATGCATGAGGCTTGCAACTTATAAGATATAATTTACATGATGCATATGCTTTATTACTACCGTTGACAAAATTGTTTCATGTTTTCAAAATCAAAGCTCTAGCACAAATATAGCAATCGATGCTTTTCCTCTATGGAGGACCATTCTTTTACTTTCAATGTTGAGTCAGTTCACCTATTTCTCTCCACCTCAAGAAGCAAACACTTGTGTGAACTGTGCATTGATTCCTACATACTTGCTTATTGCACTTATTATATTACTCTATGTTGACAATATCCATGAGATATACATGTTACAAGTTGAAAGCAACCGCTGAAACTTAATCTTCTTTTGTGTTGCTTCAATGCCTTTACTTTGAATTATTGCTTTATGAGTTAACTCTTATGCAAGACTTATTGATGCTTGTCTTAAAGTGCTATTCATGAAAAGTCTTTGCTATATGATTCACTTGTTTACTCATGTCATATACATTGTTTTGATCGCTGCATTCACTACATATGCTTTACAAATAGTATGATCAAGATTATGATGGCATGTCACTCCAGAAATTATCTGCGTTATCGTTTTACCTGCTCGGGACGAGCAGAACTAAGCTTGGGGATGCTGATACGTCTCCGACGTATCGATAATTTCTTATGTTCCATGCCACATTATTGATGTTATCTACATGTTTTATGCACACTTTATGTCATATTCGTGCATTTTCTGGAACTAACCTATTAACAAGATGCCGAAGTGCCGATTCTTTGTTTCTGCTGTTTTTGGTTTCAGAAATCCTAGTAAGGAAATATTCTCGGAATTGGACGAAATCAAAGCCCAGGGGCCTATTTTCTCACGAAGCTTCCGAAGTCCGAAGGAGAGACGAAGAGGGGCCACGGAGGGGCCACACCCTAGGGCGGCGCGGCCCCCCTTGGCCGCGCGGCCCTGTGGTGTGGGGCCCCGTGCCGCCTCTTGACCTGCCCTTCCGCCTATAAAAAGTCTCCGTGACGAAACCCCAAGCATCGAGAGCCACGATACGGAAAACCTTCCAGAGACGCCGCCAACGCCGATCCCATCTCGGGGGATCCAGGAGATCGCCTCCGGCACCTGCCGGAGAGGGGAATCATCTCCCGGAGGACTCTACGCCGCCATGGTCGCCTCCGGTGTGATGTGTGAGTAGTCTACCCCTGGACTATGGGTCCATAGCAGTAGCTAGATGGTTGTCTTCTCCCCATTGTGCTATCATTGTCGGATCTTGTGAGCTGCCTAACATGATCAAGATCATCTATCTGTAATTCTATATGTTGCGTTTGTTGGGATCCGATGAATAGAGAATACTTGTTATGTTGATTATCAAAGTTATATCTATGTGTTGTTTATGATCTTGCATGCTCTCCGTTACTAGTAGATACTCTGGCCAAGTTTTTGCTATTAACTCCAAGAGGGAGTACTTATGCTCGATAGTGGGTTCATGCCTGCATTGACACCTGGGACAGTGACAGAAAGTTCTAAGGTTGTGTTGTGCTGTTGCCACTAGGGATAAAACATTAGTGCTATGTTCAAGGATGTAGTCACTAGTTACATTACGCACCATACTTAATGCAATTGTCTGTTGTTTGCAACTTAATACTGGAGGGGGTTCGGATGATAACCTGAAGGTGGACTTTTTAGGCATAGATGCAGTTGGATGACGGTCTATGTACTTTGTCGTAATGCCCAATTAAATCTCACTATACTCATCATGATATGTATGTGCATGGTCATGCTCTCTTTATTTGTCAATTGCCCAACTGTAATTTGTTCACCCAACATGCTGTTCGTCTTATGGGAGAGACACCTCTAGTGAACTGTGGACCCCGGTCCAATTCTCTTTACTGAAATACAATCTACTGCAATACTTGTTCTACTGTTTTCTGCAAACAATCATCTTCCACACAATACGGTTAACTCTTTGTTACAGCAAGCCGGTGAGATTGACAACCTCACTGTTTCGTTGGGGCAAAGTACTTTGGTTGTGTTGTGCAGGTTCCACGTTGGCGCCGGAATCACTGGTGTTGCGCCGCACTACATCTCGCCGCCATCAACCTTCAACGTGCTTCTTGACTCCTACTGGTCCGATTAAACCTTGGTTTCTTACTGAGGGAAACTTGCCGCTGTGCGCATCACACCTTCCTCTTGGGGTTCCCAACGGACGTGCCAACCACACGCATCAATGTCTAAGTTGAAGAATAATCAATAGCGAGAAATCCAATGCGAGCTTTCTCCTTAGACCTTTGTACAGGCGGCATAGAGGTACCCCTTTGTGACACTTGGTTAAAACATGTGCATTGTGATGATCCGGTAGTCCAAGCTAATTAGGACAAGGTGCGGGCACTATTAGTACACTATGCATGAGGCTTGCAACTTATAAGATATAATTTACATGATACATATGCTTTATTACTACCGTTGAGAAAATTGTTTCATGTTTTCAAAATCAAAGCTCTAGCACAAATATAGCAATCGATGCTTTTCCTCTATGGAGGACAATTCTTTTACTTTCAATGTTGAGTCAGTTCACCTATTTCTCTCCACCTCAAGAAGCAAACACTTGTGTGAACTGTGCATTGATTCCTACATACTTGCTTATTGCACTTATTATATTACTCTATGTTGACAATATCCATGAGATATACATGTTACAAGTTGAAAGCAACAGCTGAAACTTAGTCTTCCTTTGTGTTGCTTCAATGCCTTTACTTTGAATTATTGCTTTATGAGTTAACTCTTATGCGAGACTTATTGATGCTTGTCTTTAAGTACTATTCATGAAAAGTCTTTTCTTTATGATTCATTTGTTTACTCATGTCATTACCATTGTTTGGATTGCTGCATTCATTACATATGTTTACAAATAGTATGATCAAGGTTATGATGGCATGTCACTCCAGAAATTATCTTTGTTATCGGTTTACCTGCTCGGGACGAGCAGAACTAAGCTTGGGGATGCTGATATGTCTCCAACGTATCGATAATTTCTTGTGTTCCATGCCACATTATTGATGTTATCTACATGTTTTATGCACACTTTATGTCATATTCGTGCATTTTCTGGAACTAACCTATTAACAAGATGCCGAAGTGCCAGTTCCTGTTTTCTGCTGTTTTTGGTTTCAGAAATCCTAGTAACGAAATATTCTCGGAATCGGACGAAATCAACGCCCAAGTTCCTATTTTCACCGGAAGCATCCAGAACACACGAGAACCGCCAGAGAAGGGGGACAGGGCCACCAAACCACACCCCGGCGCGGCCAGGGGGGGGGGCGCGCCCCCCTATAGTGTGGGCCCCCAGAAGCCCTCCTGCGCCGCCTCTTCGCCTATATAATGCCCCTGGATCGAAAACCCTAATACGATTGACGAAATCCACAGAAACCTTCCAGAGCCGCCGCCATCGCGAGGCCAAGATCTAGGGGACAGGAGTCTCTGTTCCGGCACGCTGCCGGAGCGGGGAAGTGCCCCCGGAAGGCTTCTCCATCGACACCGCTGCCATCTCCACCACCATCTTCATCACCGCTGCTGCTCCCATGAGGAGGGAGTAGTTCTCCATCGAGGCTCGGGGCTGTACCGGTAGCTATGTGGTTCATCTCTCTCCTATGTGCTTCAATACAATAATCTCATGAGCTGCCTTACATGATTGAGATTCATATGATGATGCTTGTAATCTAGATGTCATTATGCTAGTCAAGTGAGTTTTACTTATGTGATCTCCGGAGACTCCTTGTCCCACGTGTGTAAAGGTGACAGTGTGTGCACCGTGTGGGTCTCTTAGGCTATATTTCACAGAATACTTATTCACTGATGAATGGCATAGTGAGGTGCTTATTTATATCTCTTTATGATTGCAATGTATTTGTATCACAATTTATCTATGTGCTACTCTAGCAATGTTATTAAAGTAGTTCTATTCCTCCTGCACGATGTAATGGTGACAGTGTGTGCATCCGTGTTAGTACTTGGTTTATGCTATGATCATGATCTCTTGTAGATTGCGAAGTTAACTATTGCTATGATAGTATTGATGTGATCTATTCCTCCTACATATGCATGAAGGTGACAGTGTGCATGCTATGTTAGTACTTGGTTTAGTTGTATTGTTCTATCTTACACTAAGGTTACTTAAATATGAACAACGAATTGTGGAGCTTGTTAACTCCGGCATTGAGGGTTCGTGTAATCCTACGCAATGTGTTCATCATCCAACAAAAGTGTAGAGTATGCATTTATCTATTCTGTTATGTGATCAATGTTGAGAGTGTCCACTAGTGAAAGTGTAATCCCTAGGCCTTGTTCCTAAATACTGCTATCGCTGCTTGTTTACTGTTTTACTGCGTTACTACTGCTGCAATACTACCACCATCAACTACACGCCAGCAAGCTATTTTCTGGCACCGTTGCTACTGCTCATATATATTCATACCACCTGTATTTCACTATCTCTTCGCCGAACTAGTGCACCTATTAGGTGTGTTGGGGACACAAGAGACTTCTTGCTTTGTGGTTGCAGGGATGCATGAGAGGGATATCTTTGACCTCTTCCTCCCTGAGTTCGATAAACCTTGGGTGATCCACTTAAGGGAAAACTTGCTACTGTTCTACAAACCTCTGCTCTTGGAGGCCCAACACTGTCTACAGGAAAGGAGGGGGAAGTAGACATCATGCTACGCCTAGTGCAGCGCACTGAAGGCCGGCATAAGCTATCATCCCCATGGGAGGGACCTTTCATTGTGAGCAAAGCTCTCCACAATGATGCCTATTACCTGATTGATGGACAGGAATGGAAAGAGGGCAAGGCGGACAGATCCGGAGATGAAACCAAGCGTCCGTGGAACGTAGCTCTGTTGCGTCCTTTCTACTCATGAAGTTGTGGTGTAAGAAGTTCCTTTTTGTACCTTATTTGCTATGAATAAAAGATGTCGAAACCTCGAATGAATCTCGGGGACTGCCCCTACCTAAATTGCATGCAATATGTTTATTTTTTCAGTTTATCGGTTGCTTGTTGAACATTTTTTCTTTCCGGTTTAGTAGCGTGCTAAAGCCTACCGGAGTCTTCGACTCTGCTGCTTTACGCAACCCGGCTTCATGGCAAGCAAGATAAACCGGTAGGATTTAAGCACGTGAACTGCAAAAAGAGAGAGTGGGAACAAACAATCCGGAAAAATTTAACTAACCCCGGCTAAACCGGTTTTTTGTGTGTGAAAATTTCGAGTTGTTTCTAAGTTCAAGAAAGTGCTTGCTTGGCAAAAGAACTTTGTGCCTCATACACCAAAACACCCAAAAGAGGTAGTAAGAGCCAAAGTAAAAGAGCCAAGTGTGCATCGGATTGGATGCGAAAACGATTCCGGAATCTTTGCGGTACAGGATCAAAGAAAATGATAAGCAAAATGCTAAGTTAATAGACAAACACAACTTAATAACCTACCGGTAAAACACACCGGCAGGCAACATGGTAGCATAACCAAAAGAGCAGCTAAATGTTATATTACATCATAACCCCCGGCATACCGGGGTCGAATTTAATGAACATTGTTTTGAGTCAAACAGGACACAACCAAACAGGATAAGCATGTTCAAGCAGCAGGAGCTTCGGGAGGAACGTTACCAGCATCAGGGCCTACCGGAGGCGCATCTTCTCCGGCATCCTCATCCTCATCTTCTTCTTCTTCGAAGTCACTGAGATAATCAGTGAAGCCAGGAGGAGGAGGAATGAAGGTGCGGACTGCCGCATATTCAGCTATCCGGTAGGCGCGATCCTTCCGCTTGGCGGTGAGGGCCGGATCAGTGTCGGTAGGAGCGTCTTGGCGCGCGGCGACGAAGGCGTCCAGGTCCAAGTCCTCGTACCAAGAACAGGCGGTGCGTAGTGCCTCGTCTGCTCCGTCACGGGCCGCTGACCACTGCCACTCCCGGATCCTCCGGCCGGCACCTTTCAGGCGGTCGGAGGTGAGCGACAAGTTAGCCGGCACCTACTCCTCAGGCCAGAGCACCTTGAAGAGCTGGATCGCCACCTCGGGGATGTCGGCAAGGTTCCGGTCCACCGCGCGCATGTGGGAGACCCGGGCAGATATCGCGACCAGGTGGTCATAAGGGTCCCAGGGCGCATCCAGATTGTTGTACGCTTGCGCGATCCGGCGCTCTGCTACCTTTTTCACCGCGTACGCCTGCGAGTCCGGGAAGAGCCCTGCAAGACCAAAGAAAAAAGATAAGGACATGTTACCGGAAGATGTAAGTTTATAAGCAGAAGCCGGAAAAGAGATAACAAAAACTTACGAAGGGCGAGCGCGTCGGTTTGCATGACCAATAGGTCATACTCCTTCTGCTCCGCCTCAAGGAGGGCAGCCCGGTCTTCGGCTGCTTTCCGCGCCTTGCCTCCCTCCTCGAGCTCTGCCCGCAACACCGCGGTGGAGTTGACAGAGTCATCCAGAGCCTCCTTTAGCTGCGCCTCAGCCGCAGCCTTGGCGTCCTTCAGCGCTTGCTCATGCCGGAGCCCGATTTGCATGAGCTCGGTCTTCAGCTCTCTAATGGTAGTCTTCTGGGCGTCCAGAGCCTTATGATGCTCCTGGAGAGCTGCTCCTTCTCACCTAGAGTACGGAAAGAAATATTACCAAAATTGTAATGGGCACAACGTAGAAAAACGAGTTAACCGGAAAAGAAGCAATACCTTGGAGGGTGCTGAGCTGGGCCTTGAGGGCCTCAATGGAGGCTTCCGGGATGGCTGTTATGCGAAGAATTTGTAAGAAACGAAAAGGGAAAACCAACCGGTAAAAAAGAAGCCGGGGGTAAGAGAGCTTACCTTGGCAATGGCTGTGGGCCTCCGAAAGGTCCCGATGCTCCCACAGAAGCTCCTCGAAGAGGCTCTTCCGGGCGTCCGCCATGCTCTATTCAAGTAAAAATGGCTATGAGAAAAAGCTGGTTTCTTTTTGTTTGTGACTAAGTTTCGCGCTAAGAGCTACGCTCTCAACACGAAACTCGGGGACTGAGGAGATATACATAATCCGGAAAAAGAGAGAAACCGGCAAGAATTGAAGAAGTTGCAAAAAGTTTGGTGCAACTTACCACAACGTTGTTGGTGGCATCGTGCCACGAGTTGTCGAGCTCCTTCACCGCAGCCGGATGAAGTGCTCTTCAGTGCACCGGGGGCCAGCGGGGTCAGGCGCCGGAAGCCGGTCCTTCCCCAAGCCGCGTGTGGACGCGGACACATCTGCTTGGTTCTACTTTTCGGCATATGAAAGCAGATGGCCCAGCTCGCGGCCTTCGCGCTTCAGCTCGGTTATCCGGCCAAGCAGGCCGGTGGCCATCTCACCGGCTGCGACAGCGGCACGGCCGGCATGGAGCGTCAGCTGCTGCGAGCCAGGTGCAGCAGTGCCAGAACCTGTCACCTTCCCCTTGAAAGGTTCCGGCTTGAGAAGCTTGAGGCTCTTTGGCGGCGGCGGTGGCTTGGCCGCAGCAGGCCCTTGGCTAGCAAATGGCGCGCTCTCGGACGCTGAAGGTCCTCGGCTTGGCGGCGGCGTTGGTGTGGCCCCGGTTGGCTCAGCAGTGGGAGCTTCCGGCGGAGGCGCGGACGAAGTCCTGCGCGGCGAGCGGGCGTCAGGAGCGTCCTGGCCCGGTGTGGAACTTGCCGGCGCGGAAGAGTCCGGCACGGACTTGGAGGGGGAAGACTCTGTGGTCTTCTTCTTCTTTCTTTTAGGGACGGGGGGAACCAGAGGTTCCGCCCTCCCGGCAGCTTCAGAGTCGGCGCCGATGTTGCTGGCGCCGGTGTCTTGTGTCTCAGGAGGGGAGACATGCTCCTCCTCCACGCGGTGATCTGGAGGTGTAGGGGCCGCGCGCCCCGAACTTGGAGTGCCTCCCAGAGGGGAGGCAGAAGCATTGCCGGCACCAGATGGTGCCGGGCTTGAGTGAAAAGGAGATGAGGTCCTTGCGGTTCCCTCAGAGCTCTCAGGCCTTGGGCCGCCGGCGCTCTTGGAGAGCTTGAGCGCAGGGCTGAACAAGAGAAAGAGAGAGGGTTGGAAGAAGCAACCGGAAGAAAAAGTTTGTAAAACAAAAGCACGAAGAGAAACGAAGACTTACCCGGAAGCGACTGATGACCCACAAGTATAGGGGGTGTATCGTAGTATCTTCGATAAGTAAGAATGTCGATCCCAACGAGGAGCAGAAGGTGTTGACAAGCAGTTTCGATGAAGGATTCACTGTAATGCTCACAGACAAGTATTCAGGGGGTTTTGATGTAGCAGATGAATAAAGTACGAGTAAGTAAAGTGCGAGAGTAACAATTGCAGCGAGTGGCCCAATCCTTTTTAGCACAAAGGACAAGCTGGTTTGTTTACTTATAATGACCAAACGTTCTCGAGGACACACGGGATTTTAGTCTAGTGCTTTCGCTACATACGGCTAATTAATCTTCATTGTTTTGATAAGTGTTGTGTGGGTGAACCTATGCTAATGTACCGCCCTTCCTAGGACTAATACATACTTGTGATTATACCCCTTGCAAGCATCCGCAACTACAAGAAAGTAATTAAGATAAATCTAACCACAGCCTTAAACTCTGAGATCCTGCTATCCCTCCTGCATCGATATACCAACGGGGGCTTAGGTTTCTGTCACTCCGGCAACCCCGCAATTGGCAAACGAGTACAAGATGCATTCCCCTAGGCCCATAAAGGTGAAGTATCGTGTAGTCGACGTTCACACGACACCACTAGAAGAATAACACCACAACTTAAATATCATAACATTGAATATTACTCAACCATACTTCACTACTAACATTTAGACTTCACCCATGTCCTCAAGAACTAAACGAACTACTCACGAGACATCATATGGAACATGATCAGAGGTGATATGATGATGAATAACAATCTGAACATAAACCTTGGTTCAACGGTTTCACTCAATAGCATCAATAACAAGTAGAAATCAACACCGGGAGAGTTTCCCCTATCAAACAATCAAGATCAAACCCAAATTGCTACAGCGGTGATGATGTGCAGCGGTGGAGACGGTGGTGATGATGATGAAGATGATGATGATGGTGATGGAGATGATGTCCAACTTGATGGCGGTGACGATGGCGTCGATTTCCCCCTCCGGGAGGGAATTTCCCCGGTGGATCTGAGCCTGCCGGAGAGCTCTTTTCTCTCTGGTGTTCTCCGCCTCGCAGAGGCGGCTGTGACTCTATGCGACCTATCCTCTGGAGCTTAGGTTTTCGGGACGAAGACGTTCGCGAAGAAAAGGAGGCGAGAGGGGGCTGTGGGCCCCGTCCTCACAGGGCGGCGCGGCCAGGCCTTGGGCCGCGCTGGCCTATGAGGTGGGCCCACCTCGGGTCCCCTCGGCTCCCCCTTCTGGCTCCCTTCGTCTTCTGGAGAAATAGGATTTTTCATATAATTTCCGTCAACTGTTGATCTTCCGAAATATTGCATTCTGACGGCGCTTTTTCCAGCAGAATCCTGACTCCGGTGCACGATCCTCCAATAATCATGAATCATGCAAAATAGATGAAATAACATAAGTATTATCCCCAAATATGAAATATATCAATGAATAACAGCAAATTATGATATAAAATAGTGATGCAAATTGGACGTATCAACTCCCCCAAGCTTAGACTTCGCTTGTCCCCAAGCGAAACTGAACTCGGTAAACGGGACCACATGTTTATGGAGTGAAGAGTCGATAAATAAAATACGGACAAGAAGCATCATATTCATCCACACAAGACATTCTAGTAAACAACTTCCTCATATAATCCAACTTGAAACAAGTATAAGGTAATCACAAATAGAGGTGCATAAGAAATCTTAGTTGGTGATGGCAAACTTCGTTCTTGGTCAGAGAACAATTAACAGGTTATACTTATCTTATTGAGAGCGCTCTCATGTTAAAGTTTATATGGCACAACTTGCATACTCAATCATAATAGTCTCCTCATGATCATTGATAACTTTCAAAGCTATATTCATTCAGATAAAACTTGTTCTAAACAAGGAAAAGTAAAAGACATGATGAGATAAATCACAATATAGTAGTTTGATCACAACAACTCAAATGCTTGCTTAAGATGGCGGGAAATAGGTTTACTGACTCAACATAAAGTAAAAGACAAGCCCTTCGCAGAGGGAAGCAGGGATTAAATCATGTGCTAGAGCTTTTTCAGTTTTGAAATCATATAAGGAGAATGAAAGTAACATTTTGAGAGGTGTTTGTTGTTGTCAACGACTGGTAGCGGGTACTCTAACCCCCTTGTCAGACAAACCTTCAAAGAGCGGCTCCCATTTTATTTTTGTGTGGCACTCCTTCCAACCTTTCTTTCACAAACCATGGCTAACCGAATCCTCGGGTGCCTGCCAACAATCTCATACCATGAAGGAGTGCCTTTTTATTTTAGTTTTATTATGATGACACTCCCCCCAACCTTTGCTTACACAAGCCATGGCTAACCGAATCCTTCGGGTGCCGTCCATCAATCACATACCATGGAGGAGTGTCTATTTAGGTTAATTAATTTGGGACTGGGAATCCCATTTCCAGCTCTTTTTGCAAAGTTATTGGATAAGTGGATGAAGCCACTAGTCCATTGGTGAAAGTTGCCCAACAAGATTGAAAGATAAAACACCACATACTTCCTCATGAGCTATAAAACATTGACACAAATAAGAGATAGTAAATTTTGAATTATTTAAAGGTAGCACACGAAGTATTTACTTGGAATGGCCGGAAATACTATGTAGTAGGTAGTTATGGTGGACACAAATGACATAGGTTTGGGTTAAGGTTTGGATGCACGAGAAGTATTCCCTCTCAGTACAGGTCTTTGGCTAGCAAGGTTAATTAGCAAGCATAAGAGTCGAGGGAAACAAACAAATATACATGTGATAGAAACAATCATGCAGCTTCCTTGTAAGCACAAACAATTTTAACTTCAGAATAATAAGCTATGAGCTAACAAGAAAGAAAGATAATGAAACATCTACATGTATTTCTCTTTTCTACTTAAACCTCAAAGTGTTGTTGCTATTGACCAATGCTAAGTTTGCCAAAACCAAATAGATTTATTCAATGCTCCCAAAGTGATACCAATACTAATAACAAGATCAATCATATAATAAGGATTGCAAACTAAAATAAGATGTGCAATATGTAAATGATAAGACTTCTCATTAATATTCCATAACGATAACTCACACCAAGGGATACATAAACAATCAACTAAAGGAGAGATACTTCCACACTGCAACCCATCTTATATGATAACTTCCCTACTCATGATATGACACTACTTGACAGTAAAAAGTAAAAGGTAGTGATGACGTAATACCGCGGCACTCCCCCAAGCTTGGAACAAACCAAGGGGATGCCAATACCGATGATGAATTACTCCTTCGGCGATGGTGGTGATGAATTCCCATCATCAGACTTCCAAGGAAGAGGCTCTCCATCAACAAACGACATCTTGGTCTCGGGAATCCTGAAACTAGCAGCATAGCTTATGTGTTTAAACCTGTTTTCATACTCACAGTTCTGATTCTGAACGTCATAGAGTTGAGCTTGGAGTTTGTTGGTGGTGTCGTGAAGTGAGAGGATGTCGCCCCATAGTTTTGCAGCCTCCTTCTCGTGTGCATCAATAAGTTCAGACACAATCTTGTGGAAAATGTCCACCTCACGCTCAGCCATCTTCTTGTATTTGAAGACCTCTTGTTCTAGCTTCTCCATCCTGTCTTCCAAGCTTCCTTCTCCTTTAGGACCCTGGACATCCTTGCTCTGCAGCTCTCCATCAACGAGCAGCAACTCCTTGGGGTGCATCCTCAGCTCCTCCATGTACAAGTTGTCAACGTCCTTGCAGGAGCTGTCCTTCGGAGTTTCCGACGAAGACATGATGGCTCTAGATCCGAAGCAAATCCTGGCAGAAACAGCTCGAAACAAAACACGTCGAGAAAATGATATACGGACCTCCACGGGTCTGGGGGATTATATAGCAGGAATTTGTATGTCATAAGGAAAGTACCAGGTCGAACCAGAGTCGGAAAGAGGCGACGAGGCAGCCAGCTCATAGGGCGGCGCGGGCCAAGGCCTGGCCGCGCCGGCCTATGGGGGCACGCCCTCGTGCGTCTCCTCCACTCCGTTTCGATCTCGTAATTTTTCATATTTTCCAAAAACATCAAAAACATTGTTCGGAAAGTAAATTACGAACTTTTTATTACCAGTACTGTTACCTATTCAAAGTCGAGTTCTGGTGGACTGTCAATTTGACCTTTGATGAAAGCCTCCGGTGTTTCCACTCGAATAACATCAACATCTACATTGTAAGAATCACCTGAGATATAATGCTTGAGTCTTTGTCCATTTATCACTTGTGTGGCATTGCCTTGGAGAGAGCTAATTTTAATTGCTCCTGATCGATACACCTCCTCAACAACATATGGTCCTTCCCATTTCGAGAGTAATTTCCCTGCAAAGAATCTGAGACGAGACCGATACAATAGGACTTTATCCCCAATATAAAATTCTCTTTTGATAATCCTTCTATCATGCCATTTTTTAACTTTCTCTTTAAAGAGTTTAGCATTTTCATAAGCTTCACTTCTCCATTCATCCAGAGAACTCAATTGCAGCAACCTCTTATTACCAGCTAGTTTAGGATCTTTATTTAATTCTCTAACGGCCCAATAAGCTTTGTGCTCTAGTTCTAAAGGTAAATGACAAGCTTTTCCATAAACCATTTTATAAGGTGACATTCCCATGGGATTTTTATAAGCAGTTCTATAAGCCCATAGCGCTTCCTTCAATTTACTAGCCCAATTCTTTCTAGTTTTATTAACAGTCTTTTGCAAGATAGATTTAATTTCTCTATTTGATAATTCTACTTGCCCACTAATTTGAGGATGATAAGCGGAAGCAATTCTATGATTAATAACATATTTAGCAAGAGTTTTTCTAAAACCACCATGAATAAAATGAGAACCTCCATCAGTCATAATATATCTAGGAACTCCAAATCTAGGAAAAATAATATCTAAAAGCATCTTTAAAGAGGTCTCACCATCAGCACTTTTTGTAGGTATGGCTTCCACCCATTTAGTAACATAATCAACAGCAACAAGTATATGAGTGTTACCTTCTGAAGAGGGAAAAGGTCCCATGAAGTCAAATCCCCAACAATCGAACGGTTCAATAACAAGAGTATAATTCATAGGCATTTCATTGCGTCTAGAGATATTACGAACCCTTTGACATTCATCACAAGATAAAATAAACTTCCTTGCATCTTTGAAGAGAGTTGGCCAATAAAAACCTGATTGTAGAACCTTTTGCGCGGTTCTATCTCCGGCGTGATGTCCTCCATAAGCACTACCATGACATTTACTTAATATCTCTTGCTGTTCATATTCGGGAACACATCTTCGCAGAATGCCATCCACTCCTTCTTTATATAAGTGTGGGTCATCCCAGAAATAATGCCTCAAGTCATAAAAGAATTTTCTCCTTTGCTGAGCTGAAAAGGTTGGAGGCAAGTACTTGGAAACAATAAAGTTAGCATAATCAGCATACCAAGGACTGTCTCGCGAGCTCACCTTTATTACAGCCAATTGTTCATTTGGAAAACTATCATTAACAGGAACAGGATCATAAGCAATATTTTCCAATCTAGACAAATTATCAGCAACATGATTATCAGCACCTTTCCTATCTACAATATGTAAATCAAATTCTTGCAACAGAAGTACCCATCTAATACGCCTTGGCTTAGCATCTTTCTTTTGCATAAGGTATCTGATTGCAGCATGATCAGTATGTATAGTAACTTTTGAGTCAACAATATAAGATCTAAACTTATCACAAGCAAAGTCTACAGCTAACAATTCTTTTTCAGTAGTAGCATAATTTCTTTGAGCAGCATCAAGGGTTTTACTAGCATAATGAATAACATTCAACTTTTTATTTACTCGCTGTCCAAGAACAGCGCCTACAGCAAAATCACTAGCATCACACATAATTTCAAATGGTAAGTTCCAATCAGGAGGTTCAACTATAGGAGCAGTTGTTAAGGCTTTCTTTAGAGTTTCAAAAGCTTCCTTACAATCATCATCAAAAACAAAAGGTACATCTTTTTGAAGAAGATTAGTAAGAGGCTTTGAAATCTTGGAGAAGTCTTTAATAAACCTCTTATAAAACCCAGCATGACCAAGAACACTACGAATACCTTTAACATCCCTAGGATAGGGCATCTTCTCAATTGCTTCAACTTTAGCTCTATCAACTTCAATACCTCTCTCGGAAATTTTATGTCCCAATACAATTCCTTCATTAACCATAAAGTGGCATTTCTCCCAATTAAGAACAAGGTTAGTTTCTTCACATCTCTGCAAAACTTTATCAAGGTTCCGCAAGCAATTATCAAAAGAATTCCCATAGACAGAAAAATCATCCATGAATACCTCTACAATACTCTCGCAAAAGCCATGAAAAATAGCAGACATGCATCTTTGAAAAGTAGCAGGAGCATTACATAAACCAAAAGGCATACGTCTATAAGCATAAGTTCCATAGGGACAAGTGAAAGTGGTTTTCTCTTGATCCTTAGTTTTAACAGCAATTTGTAAAAACCCAGAATAACCATCAAGAAAGCAAAAATGAGTATTTTTAGACAGCCTTTCTAACATTTGATCAATAAAAGGCAAAGGGTAATGATCTTTCTTAGTAACCTTATTAACTTTTCGATAATCAATGCACATTCTATACCCTACAACTACTCTTTGAGGTATGAGCTCATCATTATCATTAGGCACAACAGTCATTCCTCCTTTCTTAGGAACACAATGCACAGGACTAACCCATCTACTATCAGCAATAGGATATATAATACCAGCTTCAAGAAGTCTTAATACCTCATTTCTTACCACATCCTTCATCTTAGGAATTAGACGACGCTGAGGTTCAACAACAGGCTTCGCATCATCTTCCATATTAATGGCATGTTGGCAAATAGAGGGAGAAATCCCCTTCAAGTCATCAAGAGTGTAGCCAATAGCACCTCAGTGTTTCTTCAATATTTCCAATAACCTTTCTTCTTCAAACTCTGAAAGCTTAGAACTAATAATAACAGGATATATTTTCTTATCATCAATATGAGCATATTTAAGATTATCAGGCAATGGTTTTAAATCAAAAACAGGTTCTTCCTTTGGTGGCGGTGTTGTACCCAGATCTTCTACCGGTAAATCATGCTTAAGAATAGGTTGACGAAGAAAAATTTCATCAAGCTCATCTCTTTCTTCCCTGAAAACTTCACTCTCACTATTCTCCAAATGTTGCTGCAAAGGATTATTAGGAGCAAGAGCAATAGATGCACACTGTTCAACTCTAAAATCATTATTAGGCAAATCAGCTTTATAAGGAGTTTTGGTAAATTTAGAGAAGTTAAACTCATAAGATTCACCAGCAAATTTAGTCAAAATTTTCTCTTTCTTGCAATCTATAATAGCTCCACAAGTATTTAGAAAAGGTCTACCAAAAATGATAGGACAATATTTACTAGCAGCAGAACCAAGTACCAAAAAGTCAGCAGGATATTTAATCTTACCGCATAGAACTTCCACATCTCGAACAAAACCAATTGGAGAAATAGTTTCTCTATTAGCCAGCCGAATAACCACGTCAATATCTTCAAGTTCACAAGAACCAATTTCGTGCATAATCTCCGCGTAAAGCTCATAAGGAATAGCACTAATACTTGCACCAATATCACATAAACCATAATAACAATGATCTCCAATTCTAACAGATAGCATAGGAACACTAGCTTTCTTAGACTTATTAGGATGTGAAACAATATTAGAAGCATCTTCACAGAAAATAATATGACCATCCTCCACATTTTCAGTCACAAGATCTTTAACTATTGCAACAGCAGGTTCAACTTTTATTTGTTCTTCAGGTTTCATAGGTTTCTTTTCACTTTTATGAACCGCACTATTTATAATAGAGTACTCCTTCATTTTAGCAGGGAAAGGAGTTTTTTCAATATAAGCTCCAGGAATAACATGATCAACAGTTTCAACTACAACACATTTATTAATAGATGAATCAATTTTATCTTTATACCGTTCATGATACTTATCAAAATTCTTCTTAGGCAGTTCATAATGAGAGGCAAAAGCTTTATAAAGATTTGCAGCAACTTGAGAATCAAGACCATAAGTAGCACTCATATTACGAAATTTATCAGTATCCATAAAAGCTTCAATGCATTTATAATCATAATTTATACCTGATTCTCTATCTTTGTCGTTCTCCCATCCTTCAGTATTTTCCTGGATCCGATTAAGAAGGTCCCTTTTAAACTCTTCTTTGTTGCGCGTAAATGATCCAGAACAAGAAGTATCCAGCAAGGTCTTGTCTTCAAAAGAAAGTATTGCATAGAAATTATCAATAATAACATTACCAGGAAGCTCATGAATGGGGCATTTGAGCATTAAAGACTTCAATCTCCCCCACGCTTGGGCAATACTCTCTCCATCATGAGGCCAAAAATTATATATGAGGTTCCGATCCTTGTGAATTTCACTTGGAGGATAGAACTTAGAATAAAACCGGGGCACAATATCATTCCATTCAAGAGAATCCCCATTATCCAGTAATTTATACCAATGCGCCGCTTTACCAGACAGCGATATAGAGAATAGTTTCTTCCTCACTTCATCCATAGCAATACCTGCACACTTGAATAAACCGCATAATTCATGTAAGAACATTAAATGATCTCCAGGGTGGACAGTTCCATCCCCTGTATAACGGTTATCCACTACATGTTCAATAATTTTCATAGGTATTTTGTATGGTATTTCTTCCTCACCTGGCGCCTCATCCACTACCTTTGCAGTAGTAGTAGATTTTTCAAAAAAAAAACTCAAGAGAAGATCTCTCCATAATGAATTATGGCAGCAGGCAGAAATAAAATCAGCACAAACAGTAGAAATTTCCCTTACCAATTCCACTTACCAATAGCGCTTCACTCCCCGGCAACGGCGCCAGAAAATAGTCTTGATGACCCACAAGTATAGGGGGTGTATCGTAGTATCTTCGGTAAGTAAGAATGTCGATCCCAACGAGGAGCAGAAGGTGTTGACAAGCAGTTTCGATGAAGGATTCACTGTAATGCTCACAGACAAGTATTCAGGGGGTTTTGATGTAGCAGATGAATAAAGTACGAGTAAGTAAAGTGCGAGAGTAACAATTGCAGCGAGTGGCCCAATCCTTTTTAGCACAAAGGATAAGCCGGTTTGTTTACTTATAATGACCAAACATTCTCGAGGACACACGGGATTTTAGTCTAGTGCTTTCGCTACATACGGCTAATTAATCTTCATTGTTTTGATAAGTGTTGTGTGGGTGAACCTATGCTAATGTACCGCCCTTCCTAGGACTAATACATACTTATGATTATACCCCTTGCAAGCATCCGCAACTAAAAGAAAGTAATTAAGATAAATCTAACCACAGCCTTAAACTCTGAGATCCTGCTATCCCTCCTGCATCGATATACCAACAGGGGCTTAGGTTTCTGTCACTCCGGCAACCCCGCAATTGGCAAACGAGTACAAGATGCATTCCCCTAGGCCCATAAAGGTGAAGTATCGTGTAGTCGACGTTCACACAAGACCACTAGAAGAATAACACCACAACTTAAATATCATAACATTGAATATTACTCAACCATACTTCACTACTAACATTTAGACTTCACCCATGTCCTCAAGAACTAAACGAACTACTCACGAGACATCATATGGAACATGATCAGAGGTGATATGATGATGAATAACAATCTGAACATAAACCTTGGTTCAACGGTTTCACTCAATAGCATCAATAACAAGTAGAAATCAACACCGGGAGAGTTTCCCCTCTCAAACAATCAAGATCAAACCCAAATTGCTACAGCGGTGACGATGTGCAGCGGTGGAGACGGCGGTGATGATGATGAAGATGATGATGATGGTGATGGAGATGATGTCCAACTTGATGGCGGTGACGATGGCGTCGATTTCCCCCTCCGGGAGGGAATTTCCCCGGCGGATCTCAGCCTGCCGGAGAGCTCTTTTCTCTCTGGTGTTCTCCGCCTCGCAGAGGCGGCTGTGACTCTTCGCGACCTATCCTCTGGAGCTTAGGTTTTCGGGACGAAGACGTTCGCGAAGAAAAGGAGGCGAGAGGGGGCTATGGGCCCCCTCCTCACAGGGCGGCGCGGCCAGGCCTTGGGCCGCGCCGGCCTATGAGGTGGGCCCACCTCGGGTCCCCTCGGCTCCCCCTTCTGGCTCCCTTCGTCTTCTGGAAAAATAGGATTTTTCATATAATTTCCGTCAACTGTTGATCTTCCAAAATATTGCATTCTGACGGCGCTTTTTCCAGCAGAATCCTGACTCCGGTGCACGATCCTCCAATAATCATGAATCATGCAAAATAGATGAAATAACATAAGTATTATCCCCAAATATGAAATATATCAATGAATAACAGCAAATTATGATATAAAATAGTGATGCAAATTGGACGTATCAGCGACCGGCATCTGTTTGCCTTGGTAGCGCTTCTTGCCTACCGCTTTCCCTCCGATAACTTCGGTCCGGGAGCGCTTGGCGGGAGGGCCTTGGCTTGAACCGGCTTCAGTTGCCAGGGCCTTGTGCATATTGCCCTGGGAGGTGAGCTTCTCCATGTAGTCGCGGCTAACCTTGGCCTGCAGAGGAGCAACGTGCTCATGAACCTGTGGTTGGGTGCTAGCTGAGGGAGCATCTACAGAAGGGAAAGTAACAATAAAGCATGAGAAACCGGAAGAGAAAACTACCTCGAGGATAACCACCTCATCGTCATAACCGGAAGCTTCGGTTGAGAACTTACCGAGACGCGGGGTGTGGGTGCAGCCCATCTTGAGGTCGGTCCAGTGGACGTAAGGATCGGGGTCGACCTCGTCAAGATCCCGTTTCCGCTTCGGGCCTCGTTTCTCCACGGCGATGCGAGGAAAGCGCTCCTTGGCCTGAAACAGAATGGAAAAATAGTTAGCTACAATGTAAAAGTTACTGGTGCAACAACCCGGATTACACAATCTCTTACTTCAGCAGTTGGAGGGTTGGTGGAGCTGAGAGGCGTGAAGCCCCACTCCCAGTCCATCGGCATATCTGTTTGACAGATTTGCTTAGCTTTAAGCACTATATACTCCTTGGACAGAGCGAGGCCGGTGATCTTGGTGGGATCACGAGGGCAATACATCTCGCTTATCTTATGCGCCCGACGCTGGAGGGGAAGCACCCGGCGTGAGATGAAGGTGCGGACGATGTCGTCAGAACAAATGTCTATATCATTCTTCAGGTCCGCCATGAAGCGGATAATCCGGTTGGTTTCGATATGATTAGTCTTCGGATTAAAGGTCCAGTTGACCTTCCTGGGAACCGCCGGATAGAAAGCCGGCAGGTTGATGAGATCAGCCTCGCCGGTGTTCTTCACGTAGAAAAAGGTCTCTTGCCATGCCCGGCATGACTCGAGACCGGAAAACTTAAAGAAGGGGCTCCCTTGGCGGGAGCCGATGATGCAAGACCCGCATTGAATGGGGGGTTTGGGTTTAGGAATCTCTTTGCCTTGGACCGAGTTGATCCGAAGGCTAAAGAAATGAGCAAAAGTCTCCTTCGTGGGACGGAGGCCAATGTAGCCCTCCATGAAGGAGACATAGCAAGAAAGATAAAAAACGGCATTGCCGGGAAGGTGATGAGGCCGGAGTCCATAGAAATCTAAGAACTCACGGAAGAAATCGGAAGCAGGAAGGCCGAAGCCGCGCTCGAAGTGAGCAAGAAAAACGACGAACTCACCGGGTTCTAGTACCGGTTCGATCTCGCCGCGCGGAAGCCGACAGGAGACGCCTGCCGGTATCCTTCGGGAACGATAGAGCCAATCTATCTCGTGCTGTGTGATGTCGGAACCTTTCCAGGCTCCGCGGGTGACGCCGGAGAGATCCACCCTGGAACCCTGGCCGGAGCCGCCGGCTTCTTGGCCCCTTCCGGTATCGGAGTCCATCCGGGAAATTTCAGCAGAGAGGCTACCAGAGGTTGCGCTCTGGTGGCTGCTTGAAGAGGATTCGGAAGAATAACCCTCGCTAGACATGAGGATTGAACAATATCGGTTTCTACTGAAAAACAGGTTTCCCAAGATCTACTCTTGCGCGAAGATCTACGAGTAAGAGGAAAAGAAACAAAAAAGGAAAATAAATACCCCAACCAGCCCAAGATCTGAAAGCCAAGAAAAAGGGAGGCAAATGCAAATTGAGACTAACCTGAAGCGGCGGAAGTGCTGAGGGAGAGGTTCGCTGGAGCAGCGCCAAGCTTGTGACCGCCGACGGAGGCTGGCGACGGAGAAGGGCGGAAAATCGCTGGAGAAAGCTTGAAGCAGCGGTGGCGAAGAAGCGTCGGTGAATCTCTCCGCAGCGAAGACCTTCGGCGCAGCAAGAAGAGCGGCGCAAGTTCGTCGGAGCGGAGCTCTGGCGGCGACGAGGTTGCAGAGAGCGAAGGGCTCGAAGCACTGGGAAGAAGGCGAATGCGGGGAAAGAGACGAAGTGGAACCGCACTCCCCATTTATAGGAGAACGAGTTAGTGGGCTAGTAACCATTGGCCCACGGAAGTTCGGTTCGCGGGCCGCCACGTGGCAAGATGATACACGCATGAAAAACAAAAGGCCACAGGGAGGCCGCACGGATCTGGAACGGCAGCCTAGATCCGGTGTGTCGCAGTTAATGCGGGCGCAGAAGCCGAAGGGAAGTGACCCCTGGCACAGGCACACGCATGTCTCTGACAGGCACAGTACCCGAGAAATGCTCGACTTCACCGAGGAGGAGTTTAATGATAAAGACACCGGAAGATAAGATACCGGAAGTGCTTTGCAAAGAGAGAAAGACGTAAGTCCGGCAAAGATGCCGGAAATTTTAACTGACAGCCGGAAAGATTAAACCGGTACTTTATAATATGGGAACCTGGCATGGTCCGTCGGATAAGATCCACCGGACTATACTAGCTTCGGGGACTAATGTTGGGGGGATGACCCCCGGTATGCCAAAGGCATGCCAAACCGGATGGTTTGGGCCATCAAGATACCGGTTTAATGTTCATTCCGGAAGACAAAGTTACGTGTTGGCTGAGTAACTCTATACCGGTATCCCTAAGAGAGGTATACCGGTATGAGCTAAGAAGACACCGGAGAACCGGTAAGAACAGCATGTCGGCAAGATTGGTCAAAGATTCTCTCCAGAGCTAGAGGACAAAGATGAGCTAAGCAAAGTAGCTTTAAACGAAGCCCTGGCGCCAAAGAGGAAGGTGACGCCTAAAGCTACCGGAGGACGTCAGCCTCCCTGATTAAAGAAGATACCGGCGTCACCTATGATTAAAGTTACTTTGTAAAGCAGTTTGTCTGGTCAAAGATGCCATTAGGGTTTGCTAGGGTTTTCTTCCCATGTAAGTCACCCTCTCCCCTATATAAGGAGAGGGGCACACCCCATTGCAGATGAGATGTTATGTTGCGAGCTATGTTGTATGCAGAAACTTGTAACCTCATGAGATCAATGAATAGAAGGATCTAGAGCAGAGTTCTTCCTTGTGACTTTCTTCTTCTACCTCTAGTTCTTGAGGAAAGCACCCGGAAGTTCATCCAATCTAATCCAAAACCCTCACCCGAATCCTCTAGCGCCCATCCGGCCCCAACTTAAGCCATCCCATGGCATCTGCTCGTTCACCACGATGACACAAGTGTATTAGGTGTGTTGGGGACACAAGAGACTTCTTGCATTGTGATCGCAGGGTTGCTTGAGAGGGATATCTTTGACCTCTTCCTCCCTGAGTTCGATAAACCTTGGGTGATCCACTTAAGGGAAAACTTGCTGCTGTTCTACAAACCTCTGCTCTTGGAGGCCCAACACTGTCTACAGGAATAGGAGCGTGAGTAGACATCAAGCTATTTTCTGGCGCCGTTGCCGGGGAGGAATGGTAAAAGGCACTCACACTCCGGTCCCAGGTAACTAAGTTATTTTCTGGTGCCGTTGTAAGTGCTCGAAGGTATTTCCTTTAGATCCTGCAATTGCATCTTTTTGTTTCTTGTTTTTATTTCACTGGTTAGGCATAATGGAAAGCAACATGGAGATTTTTAATCTATTTCCTGAGTTAAGACATGGATGGTTTGATGCGAAAATTAAAAACCTATGGAACATATTAGTATGAACGCTTTGAACACCATTGTTGCTAATGATATGGAAAATTCTAAGCTTGGGGAAGCTGGTTTTGATGAGCATGATATTTTTAGTCCCCCAAGCATTGAGGAGAAAATTTTCTTTGATGATACTTTGCCTCCTATTTATGATGATTATAATGATAGTGGTCTTTTGGTGCCACCTACTATGGAGAGTAAATTTTATTATGATTATACTATGCCTCCTACACTTGATGAGAATAATAATGATAGGTACTTTGTTGAATTTGCTCCCACTATTACTAATAAAATTGATTATGCTTATGTGGAGAGTAATAATTTTATGCATGAGACTCATGATAAGAATGTTTCATTTGATAGTTATATTGTTGAGTTTGTTCATGGTGCTACTGAAAATCTTTATGAGAGAGGAAAATATGGTTGTAGAAATTTTCATGTTACTAAAACACCTCTCTTTTTGCTGAAAATCTTGAAGCTGCGCTTGTCTAGTCTTTCTATGCTTGTTGCATTATGCTTCATGAATTTGTTTATTTACAAGATTCCTTTTCATAGGAAGTGGGTTAGGCTTAAATTTGTTTTGAATTTGCTTTTTGATGCTCTCTTTTGCTTCAACGCTTATCTCTTGCGAGTGCATCATTAAAATTGCTGAGCCCATCTTAATGGCTATAAAGAAAGCACTTCTTGGGAGATAACCCATGTTTTTATTTTACTACAGCAACTTTTGTTTTATATTTGAGTCTTGGAAGTTCTTACTACTGTAGCAACCTCTCATTATCTCTATTTTATTGCATTGTTGTGCCAAGTAAAGTCTTTGATAGTAGGGTTGATGCTCTCTATTTGGATTACTGCGCAGAAACAGATTTCTGTCTGTCACGAATTTGGGCAGGGTTCTCTATAGGTAACTCAGAAAACTTGCCAATTTACGTGCGTGATCCTTAGATATGTACGCAACTTTCATTCAATTTGAGAATTTTCATTTGAGCAAGTCCAGTGCCTCTAAAAAATTCGTCTTTACAGACTGTTCTGTTTTGACAGATTATACCTTTTATTTTGCATTGCCGGTTTTGCTGTGTTGAATGGATTTCTTTGTTCCATTAACTTCCAGTAGCTTTGGGCAATGTCCAGAAGTGTTAAGAATGATTGTGTCACCTCTGAACATGTGAATTTTTGATTATGCACTAACCCTCTAATGAGTTTGTTTTGAGTTTGGTGTGGAGGAAGTTTTCAAGGATCAAGAGAGGAGGATGATACAATATGATCAAGGAGAGTGAAAACTCTAAGCTTGAGGATGCCCCCGTGGTTCATCCCTGCATATTTCAAGAAGACTCAAGCATCTAAGCTTGGGGATACCCAAGGCATCCCCTTCTTCATCGACAACATTATCAGGTTCCTCTAGTGAAACTATATTTTTATTTCGTCACATCTTATGTGCTTTACTTGGAGCGTCTTTATGTTCTTGTTTTTGTTTTGTTTGAATAAATTGGATCCTAGCATTCATTGTGTGGGAGAGAGACACGCTCCGCTGTTGCATATGAACAAATATGTTCTTAGCTTTATTCTTAATGTTCATGGCGAAGGTTGGAAACAGAAAATGCTACATGTGGTAGTGGTATAATGAAACACTTGCATAATCTTGTAGATCATTGAGCTTTGATAACTTGATTCTTTGCAAACGTTTTGAGGTATTTAGATGGTAAGGCTTGTTGTTTAAATAAGTTAAAATTAGTAGTGGATTGTTGTCTTTAAGCTTGTGCCGTACTACAAACTCTATTTAAATAGTTGAAGGTGTAGTTGGACTTGATAGCTTTCCATGTCTGAGAGTTCATCGTAATAACTAAGTTGTGCTGAAGGTCGAGGGAGCTAGCGGGGTACTTGTGCCACCGTGAACGGCCCTCCTTGGAGTAAATTTTAATCATGCTCTTAATGTTGAACCTGCTAGATGTTTGCAATAAGCTTGTGAGTTCTTTTTGACTAATGTTAAGCTACGGTTTTTGGCACTTCCACCATCCAAATTTGCTAGCCTCTTCGGTGCTGTGCATTGCCTTTTGCTCACATTGAGAATTGTGCATACTTCGCCAGTACATCCAAACCCGTGGGAGGACTTTCTCTTGTTCTCCTACACATAAGCCCATACATCTCCTCAAAACAGCCACCATACCTACCTACCACAGCATTTCCATAGCTGTTCCGAGATATATTGCCATGCAACTTCCATCTTACATTACATGTTGTGATTTATCATTTATATATTGCTTTGCATGATTCTATACAGCTGATGTGAGTTTTACCCATGTTACGCTAGATCATTGCACATCCTGCTACACTGGCAGAGGCATACAGTTTTATACACCATGTTTTATTCATTATGAGTTATTTGTACCAAAAAGTGTGTTGTCATATTAGGATGTTGCCCCTTAAAGTGAAAAGAGCCATGGAGGCCATCAAAAAGAGAAAAAAAAGAAAGAAAAAAATAGAAAAGAAAAAGAAAAAGAAAAAGAAAAAAAAGAGAAAGAAAAAGGGGGCAGCATTACTATCTTTTATCCACACTTGTGCTCATGTTTTAGCACCTGCAGTATTCATAGTCATCATTTGTGCTCATGTTTAGCACCTATACTCCATATGAGAGAGTTTTCATGTTTTACTAGTATAACTATGTGGGGAATTTACACTATAGAACTTGGGTTGTATATTCCAATGATGAGCCTCCTCAAAAGTGCTCTAGGTCTTCGTGAGCAACCAAGTTGGATGCACCCCCACTAGTTCCATTGGAGAGCTTTCTATGTGCATCCGTTGCATGGCAATCACTACTCCTTGCATAGCTTCGATCATAAGACTTCCTCTTGTCTAATGATCACTTATAGCTTTGTAAGACTTTCTTCCATTTGGCCTTCCAAATCCCCATTAACGTTCTTTATGCCATAACATCCTGGTGCTAATACCAAATGCTTGCGCTCACCGGTTGAGTAGACTTCGAAACAGTTAATTCATGACGTTCATGTTTATGTTTACTTGACTGAATCCCTCTTATGTTGTGAAAATTTACTTGATGCTTGGAATGAAGGATAGAACTTCTACGCTGGATACTTAACACATCTTTAATGAACTTTGTACGGTTTCATGTCTTTGAAGCAATAGTTCATGAAAACTTCTAGCTTGTTTAACTCTTGCACTATCATCTCTTATATCAATATAGACATTTGCTTTGAGTGATTTGATCTCAGTTCATATGCTTTACATCATTATTGGATCAAGATTATGTTGGTAGCATGTCACTTCAGAAATTATCTTTGTTATCGTTTACCTACTCGGGACGAGTAGGAACTAAGCTTGGGGATGCTGATACGTCTCCAACATATCGATAATTTCTTATGTTCCATGCTTGTTTTATGACAATATCTACATGTTTTATACATACTTTATATCGTTTTTATGCATTTTCCGGAACTAACCTATTGACAAGATGCCGAAGTGCCAGTTCCTGTTTTCTGCTGTTTTTGGTTTCAGAAATCCTAGTAAGGAAATATTCTCGGAATTGGACGAAATCAATGCCCAGAACCTTATTTTTCCAGGAAGCTTCCAGAGAGCCAAAGTGGGACCAGAGGGGAGCCCTGGGGGCCCCACACGTGTGGGCAGCGTGGCCCAAGTGGGGCGCGCCCCCCTGTTGTGTGGCTGCCCCGTAGCCCCTCCGACTCCGACTCTTCGCCTATTTAAGCCGTCCTGACCTAAATCTTCGACACGAATAAGCCACAGTACGAGAAACCTTCCAGAGCCGCCGCCATCGCGAAGCCAAGATCTGGGGGACAGGAGTCTCTGTTCCGGCACGCCGCCGGGATGGGGAAGTGCCCCAGGAAGGCATCTCCATCGACACCACCGCCATCTTCATCACCGCTGCTGTCTCCCATGAGGAGGGAGTAGTTCTCCATCGAGGCTAAGGGCTGTACTGGTAGCTATGTGGTTAATCTCTCTCCTATGTACTTCAATACAATGACCTCATGAGCTGCCTTACATGATTGAGATTCATATGATGAGCTTTGTATCACAATTAATCTATGTGCTACTCTAGTGATGTTATTAAAGTACTCTATTCCTCCTCCATGATGTAATGGTGACAGTGCGTGCATCATGTAGTACTTGGCGTAGTTTATGATTGTGATCTCTTGTAGATTATGAAGTTAACTATTACTATGATGGTAGTGATGTGATCTATTCCTCCTTTCATAGTCTGTTGGTGACAGTGTGCATGCTATGTTAGTACTTGGTATAATTGCGTTGGTCTATCATGCACTCTAAGGTTATTTAAATATGAACATCGAATATTGTGGAGCTTGTTAACTCCGGCATTGAGGTGCTCTTGTAGCCCTACACAATTAGTGGTGTTCATCATCCAACAAGAGAGTGTAGAGTGGTTTTATTATGTGATCAATGTTGAGAGTGTCCACTAGTGAAAGTATGATCCCTAGGCCTTGTTTCCGAATAGAAAAGGCACACCACAAAGATTCCTATCTCCCACGTCAACTGCACGCCAGCAAGCTATTTTCTGGTGCCATTGCCGGGGAGGTCACTGTTTGTTTACTGTTCCACTGCATGTTTACTCGCTACCATATTTTATTCAGATTGCTATTACCACTCATATACATCCATATTACTTGCATTTTACTATCTCTTCGCCGAACTAGTGCACCTATACATCTGACAAGTGTATTAGGTGTGTTGGGGACACAAGAGACTTCTTGCATTGTGATCGCAGGGTTGCTTGAGAGGGATATCTTTGACCTCTTCCTCCCTGAGTTCGATAAACCTTGGGTGATCCACATAAGGGAAAACTTGCTGCTGTTCTACAAACCTCTGCTCTTGGAGGCCCAACACTGTCTACAGGAATAGGAGCGTGAGTAGACATCAGTACGCCAAGAAAATCATACCCCGACATCCGGTTTAAAAACCATACCGCTAACTTGGCCATTTGCTGTTTGGTGCCTGGACATGGTTGGCCCATTCAAAACTGCAAGGGGAAGCATGACCCACATCTTGGTCATGGTGGACAAATTCACCAAGTGGCTAGAAGTAAAACCTATTGCAAAATGCGATGGGCACACAGCGGTGAAGTTTTTAAAGGATGTCATCCCGCGTTACGGATACCCACATAGTATCATAACTGACAATGGCACAAACTTTGCCCAAGGTGAGTTCAAGCGATTCTGTGAGGATAACAGTATCCGGTTGGATTTGTGCTCAGTAGCACACCCACAAGGTAATGGCCAAGTGGAAAGAACAAATGCGCTGGTGCTTTCCGGTATAAAACCAAGGCTCATTGAACCACTCGAAAAGACACCGGGGTGTTGGCTTGATGAGCTGCCATCAGTGCTGTGGAGCATAAGAACGACTCCAAACCGGTCTACCGGATACACTCCATTCTTTACGGTTTATGGAGCAGAAGCGGTCATACCAACCGACATTCTCCATGACTCACCAAGGGTGCAGCTCTATACCGAACAAGAGGTAAAAGAGGCCCGAGAAAACGATGTGGAATTGCTAGAAGAAGTAAGAGAATTGGCATTGGCAAAAACATCCATTTACCAACAAAACCTCAGACTCTATCATAGCCGGAAGGTTAACCCGAGGGTATTCCGGGAAGGAGATCTGGTGTTGCGCCTAGTGCAGCGCACTGAAGGCCGGCATAAGCTCTCACCCCCATGGGAGGGACCTTTCATTGTGAGCAAAGCTCTCCACAATGATGCTTATTATCTAATCGATGCACAGGAATGGAAAGAAGGAAAGGCGGGCAGGTCCGGAGATGAGAACAAGCGTCCGTGGAATGTAGCTCTGTTGCGTCCTTTCTACTCATGAAGTTGTGGTGTAAGAAGTTCCTTTTTGTACCTTATTTGCTATGAATAAAAGATGTCGGAACCTCGAATGAATCTCGGGGACTACCCCTACCAAAATTGCATGCAATATGTTTATTTTTTTCAGTTCACCGGTTGCTTGTTAAACATTTTTTCTTTCCGGTTTAGTAACATGCTAAACCTACCGGAGTCTTCGACTCTGCTGTTGTCCCCAACCCGGCTTCATGGAAAGCAAGATAAACCGGTAGGAATTAAGCACGTGAACTACGAAAAGAGATAGTGGGAGCGAACAATCCGGAAAAATTTAACTAACCCCGGCTAAACCGGTTTTTTGTGAAAATTTTGAGTTGTTTCTAAGTTCAAGAAAGTGCTTTCTTGGCAAAAGAACTTTGTGCCTCATACGCCAAAACACCCAAAAGAGGTAGGCAAAGCCAAAGCAAAAGAGCCAAGTGTGCATCGGATTGGATGCAAAAACGATTCCCGAAACTTTGCAGTACAAGATCAAAGCAAACAATCAGCAAAATGCTAAGCCAACAGACAAACATAACTTAATAACCTACCGGTAAAACATACCGGAAGATAATATGGTAGCACAGCCAAAAGAACGGCTAAGTATTATATTACATCATAAACCCCGGCATACCGGGGTAGAATTTAACTAGCATTGTTTTGAGTCAGCAGGACACAACAAACACAGGATAAACATATTCAGGCAGGGGGAGCATCACCGGCATCAGGAGCTTCCGGAGGCGCATCTTCTCCGGCATCCTCATCTTCATCTTCCTCTTCTTCGAAGTCACTGAGATAGTCCATGACACCAGGAGGAGGAGGAATGAAGGTGCGAACCGCCGCGTACTCAGCTATCCGGTAGGCGCGATCCTTCCGCTTGGCGGTGAGGGCTGGATCCGTGTCGGTGGGGGCATCTTGGCGCACGGTGTGGAAGGCGTCCAAGTCCAAGTCCTCATACCAGGAATAGGCGGTGCGTAGCGCCTTGTCTACTCTGACACGAGCCGCTGACCACTGCCACTCGCGGATCCTCCGGCAGGCACCTTTCAGGCGGTCGGAGGTGAGCGTCAAGTTAGCCGGCACCTCCTCCTCATGACATAACACCTTGAAGAGCTGGATCGCCACCTTGGGAATATCGGCAAGATTCCGGTCCACCACGCGCATGTGCAAGACCCGGGCAGAAAGCGCGACCAGGTGGTCATACGGATCCCAGGGCGCATCCGGATTCTTGAACGCTTGCTGAACCCGGCCCTCCGCCACCTTCTTCTGCGCGTATGCCTGTGAGTCCGGAAAGAGCCCTGCAAGACAAAGGAAAAAAGATAAGGACATGCTACCGGTTGATATAAGCTTATAAGCGGAGGCCAGAAAAGAAAGAAGAAAAACTTACTGAGAGCGAGCGCGTCGGTTTGCATGACCAGTAGGTCATACTCCTTCTGCTCTGCCTCTAGGAGGGCGGTCCGGTCTTCGGCCGCTTTCCGCGCCTTGCCTCCCTCCTCCAGCTCTGCCCGCAGCACTGCGGTGGAGTTGATGGAATCCTCCAGGGCCTCGTTCAGCTTCGCCTCAGCTGCAGCCTTGGCATCCTTCAGCTCCTGATCATGCCGGAGCCCAAAATGGATGAGCTGATCCTTCAGTCCCCTGGAAATGAGCTCCTGGGCGTCTAGAGCCTTGCGATGCTCCTGGATGAGCTGCTCCTTTTCATCTAGAATCCGGGAAGGAAATGTTAACAAGATTATAATTGGTAAAACACAGAAGGACGAGTCAACCGGAAAAGGAGCGGTACCTTGAAGTAACGAAAAAGGAAAACCAACCGGTGAAAAGAAGCCGGAGATAAAAGACCTCACCTTGGCAGTGGCTGTGGGCCTCGGAAAGATCCCGGTGCTCCCACAAAAGCTCCTCAAAGAGGCACTTCCGGGCGTCCGCCGTGCTCTATTCAAATAAAAAGGACTATGAGAAGAAGCCGGTTTCTTTATGTTCTTGACTAAGTTTCGCGCTAAGAGCTACGCTCTCAACACGAAACTCGGGGACTGAGGAGATATGGATAATCCGGAAAAAGAGAAACCAGTATGAGTTGAAAAAATTGCAAGGAGTTTGGTGTAACTTACCACCACGTTGTTCGTGGCATCGTGCCATGCATTGTCGAGCTCCTTCACCGCGCGTCGTAGCCGGATGAAGTGCTTCTCAGTACACCGGGGGCCAGCAGGGTCTAGCGCCGGAAGCCGGTCTTTCTCCAGGCCACGTGTAGCCGCGGACACATCCGCTCGATTCCACTTTTCAGCGTACTCGAGCAAATGCCCCAGCTCGTGGCCTCCGCGCTTCAGCTCCGTGATCTGGCCCAGCTGACCAGTGACCACCTCTCCAGCCACAACAGTGGCGCGGCCGGCGTGCAGCGCCAGCTGCTGCGAGCTAGACGAAGGAGTGCTGGAAGCCGTGGCCTTCCCCTTGAAGGGTTCCGGCTTGAGGAGCCTGGTGCCTTCCGGCGGCGGCGGCGGCTTGGCCATAGTGGGCCCTTGGCTTGGAGATGGTGCGGGCTTGGACGCAGAGGGTCCTTGGCTTGGCGGCGGCGTCGGTGTGGCCCCAGTTGGCTCAGCGGTGGGAGCTTCCGGTGGTGGCGTGGGCGAAGTCCTGGGCGGCGAGCGGGCGTCAGGTGCGTCCTGGCCCGGAGTAGAGCTTGCAGGCGCGGAAGAGTCCGGCACGGACTTGGAGGGGGAAGAATCCGTAGTTTTCTTCTTCTTTCTCTTCGGGACGAGAGGAACCTGAGGTTCCGCCCTCCCGGCAGCTTCAGAATCGGCGCCGATGTTGCTAGCGCTGGTGTCTTGTGTTTCTAGAGGGGAGACGTGCTCCTCCTCCGCGCGGTGATCTGGAGGTGTAGGGGCCGCGCGCCCCGCACTTGGAGTGCCTCCTAGAGGGGAGGCAGAAGGGTTGCCGGTACCAGATGGTACCGGGCTTGAGTAAAGAGGAGATGAGGTCCTTGCGGTTCCCTCAGAGCTCTCTGGCCTCGGGCCGCTGGTGCTTTTGGAAAGCTTGAGCGCAGGGCTGAGCAAGAAAAAGAGAAAGGCTCAGAAAGAGCAACTGGAAGAAAAAGTTTGTAAAACAAAGCAAACAAAGAAACAAAGACTTACCCGGAAGCGACCTGCATATGTTTCCTTTGGTAGCGCTTCTTGCCTACCTCCTTCCCTCCAATAACTTCCGTCCGGGAGTGTTTGGCGGGAGGACCTTGGCTTGAACCGGCCCCTGGTGCCGGAGCCTTGTTCTTCTTGCCCTGGGAGGTAAGTTTCTCCAGGTACTCGCGGCCAACCTCGGCCTGCAGAGGAGCCACATGCTCATGAACCTGTGGTTGGGTGCTAGCTGAGGGAGCATCTACAGAAGGGAAAATAACAATAGAGCATGTGAAACCGGAAGAGAAAACTACCTCAAGGATAACGACCTCATCATCGGAACCGGAAGCTTCGGATGAAAAGTTACCGGGGCACGAGGTGTGGGTGCGGCCCATCTTGAGGTCGGTCCAATGGATATAAGGATCGGGGTCAACCTCGTCAAGATCCCGCTTCTGGCGAGGGCCTCGTTTCTCCGCAGCAATGCGAGGAAAGCGCTTCTTGGCCTGAAAAAGAATTGAAAGACGGTTAGCCACAACATAAAAGCTACCGGTACAACAACCCGGATTGCATAATCTCTTACTTCGTTAGTTGGAGGGTTGGTGGAGCTAAGAGGCACGAAGCCCCACTCCCAGTCCATCGGCATGTCTGTTTGGCAGATCTGCCTAGCCTTAAGCACTATATCCTCTTTGCTCAGAGGGAGGCCGGTGATCTTGGTGGGATCACGAGGGCCATACATTTCACTTATCTTATGCGCCCGACGCTGGAGGGGAAGTACCGGCGAGAGATGAAGGTGCGAATGATGTCGTCAGAACTAATGTTCGTCTCCTTCATCAGCTTGTCCATGAAGCGAATAATCCGGTTGGTTTCGATACCAGTTGGCCTTCGTGGGCACCGCCGGATTGAAAGCCGGTAGATTGATAAGATCCGTCTCGTCGGTGTTCTTCACATAGAAAAAGGTCTCTGGACATGCCCGGCATGACTCGAGACCGGAGAACTTAAAAAAGGGGCTCCCTTGGTGGGAGCCGATGATACAAGACCCGCATTGAACGGGGGGTTTGGGCTTAGGAATATCTTTGCCTTGGACCGAATTGATCCGAAGGCTAAAGAAGCAAGCAAAGGTTTCCTTAGTGGGACGGAGGCCGATGTAGCCCTCCATGAAAGAAACATAACAAGAAAGGTAGAAAACGGCATTGCCAGGAAGGTGGTGAGGCTGGAGTTGGTAAAAATCCAAGAACTCGCGAAAGAAATCGGAGTCGAGAAGGCCGAAGCCGCGCTCAAAATGAGCAAGGAAAACGACGGACTCACCGGGTTCGAGTACCGGTTTGATCTCGTCGCGCGGAAGCCGGCAGGAAACTTCTGCCGGTATCATCCGGGAACGGTACAGCCAATCTATCTCGTGTTGCGTCACGTCGGAACCTTTCCAGGCTCCGCGGGTGATACCGGATAGATCTACCACGGAACCCTGGCCGGAGCTGCCGGCCTCTTGACCTCTTCCGGTGTCAGATTCCATCCGGGAGAGTTCGGCAGAAAGGCTGTCGGAGGCTTCGCTCTGGCGGCTACCGGAGGAGGATTCGGAAGAATACCCTTCGCTAGACATAGCCGGATTCTAACCAAAAAACAATTTTCCCAAGATCTACCCTTGCGCGAAGATCTACGAGTAAGAGGAAAAACAACAGAAAAGGGAAAATAAATACCCTACCGGCCCAAGATCTGAAAAGCAAAGAAGAGAGAGGCAAATGCATATCGAGCCTAACCTGAGGCGGTGGAGACGCTGAGGAAGAAGGTTGCCGGAGGTGCGACGAGCTCGTGCAAGTCGACGGAGGCTGGCGACGGAGAAGAGCGAAAGTCGCTGAAGAAATCCCGAAGCAGCGGCGGCAAAGGAACGCCGATGGGTCTCTGTGCGGCGGAAACCTTCAGCGCAGCAGAGGCAACGGCGTAGGTTCGTCGGGAGCGGAGCTCTGGTGGCGACCGGCGGCGATGAGAGCGCAAGGGGCGAAGAGCTCGAAGCGCTGGAAGGTGGGCGAGTGCGGGGAAAAAGATGAAGTAGAACCGCACTCCCCTTATATAGAAGAAGGAAGTAGTGGGCTGGCAACCGCTGGTCCATGACGGTTCAGTTCGTGGGCCGCCACATGGCGCGATGATACACTCGCGAAAAATGAAATGCCACAGGGAGGCCGCACGGATCCGGAACGGCCGCCAGGATCCGGTGTGGCGCAGTAAATGCGGGCGCAGAAGCCAAAGGGAAGTGACCCCTGGCACTGGCGCGTCAGGCACAGTGCGCATGTCTCTGACAGGCACTGTACCCGAGAAATTCTCGACTTCATCGAGGAGGAGTTTAATGACATAGATATCGGAAGGGAAGATACCGGAAGTACTTTGCAAAAGAGAAAGGAAGATGTAAGTCCGGCAAAGATGCCGGGAGATCTAAACTGACAACCGGAAAGATTAAACCGGTACCTTAAGATATGGGAACCTGGCATGGTCTGTCGGATAAAATCCACCGGACTATACCAGCTTCGGGGACTAATGTTGAGGGGATGACCCCCGGTATGCCAAAGGCATGCCAAACCGGATGGTTTGAGCCGTCAAGCTACCGGTTTAATGTTTATTCCGGAGCTCAAAGTTAAACGTTGGGCTGAGTAAGTCCATACCGGTATCCTCAAGATGGGTATAGCGGTATGAGCTAAGAAGACACCGGAAGACCGGTAAGATGTGCACTGTAGCACGTCGGCAAGACTGGTCAAAGATTCTCTCCAGAGCTAGAGGACAAAGATGAGCTAAGCAAAGTAGCTTTAAACGAAGCCCTGACGCCAAAGAGGAAGGTGACGCCAAAAGCAACCGCAGGACGTCAGCTTCCCTGATTAAAGAGGATACCGGCGTCACCTATGATTAAAGTAACTTTGTAAAGTAGTTTGTCTAGTCAAAGATGCCATTAGGGTTTCCTAGGGTTTCTTCCCCTGTAAGCCACCCTCTCCCCTATATAAGGAGAGGGGGCACACCCCATCGCGGGCATGTTGCGATGTATGTACGAGAAACCTGTAACCTCGTAAGATCAATGAAGAGCAAGATCTAGAGCAGAGTTCTTCCTTGTGTCTTTCTTCTTCTACCTCTGGCTTAGGCTTGGTTCTTGAGGAAAGCACCCGGAAGTTCATCCAATCTAATCAAAAACCCTCCCCCGAATCCTCTAGCGCCCATTTGGCCCCAACTTAAGCCATCCCATGGCATCTGTTCGTTCGCCACGACGACAATTGGTGACTTGGCTACACCATGAAGAATTAAGGGATCTTCATTATTTATATTATATCAAGCCAAGTCTTTCGGTTATCTTGCTTCTATCATATATCCAATGTTCCTCCTTGCGGTAACATATACTCAACTCATTTATATTGAAAGTTACTCGCCCCTTTGCATGTGTTAGTTTTGTTCCTAGCATGTGTTTGTATATGTTGTGCTTCCTACTTGCTTTTCTTGAGAAATAAAGTCTATATATGTACGTTGGGTTGCACACCATGTATTTGCGTTTGTCTTGGAGCCTCATTGCATCTTGTTGTATCTTATATGGCTCTTATGAGCGATTAATTGATTATCCCATTTTGGGGGAGTGATATGCCTTTGGGAATTTCACAATCCTAACAATGTATGTACATGAGGAATATCACTTAGAATTGATATTGCAAGATTATCTACTCTCTATGTGGTATCTCATCCTCATGAGAAATTCAAATTCTAATGTCCATTAATTATCTCTAGTCGGATCTTATTTGCCTCTTGTGAAAATAAATTCTTTATCACATTATGGGGGAGTAATAAGCTTTCCAAAAATATAGAATTCATAAAATTTGGCCCAGTGGATTTGAAGTTATTCAATTTTGAATTGGGCACCAGTAAGGAATTTCACTGAAACAATTTAATTCAAATTTGAATTGTTGGGCTGCGCGGGAAAGACTAAACGAGCCTGAGTAGACGGGGGCAGGTGATGCACTGACGCGTCCAGAGCGTGTCCACGCGCGCTCTGGAGTGTCTGGGCGCATCGGGGCATGTCGCGTTCCCGGCGCTGCCGGGTTCCTCTTCGACCAGGGCATGCACGGGCGTTGCCAGGGGAGCAAGGGGGAGCAGGACGACAAGGTGGGTGACGCTAGAAAGGTGGGGAGGCTAGGGTGGAATGGCATGGCCGGCGTGGACATGGACATGCCCATGTGGTTCAATGCCAAGGTTTTCAAGTGGCACTAGGACATGGGGAGGCTAGGGAGGTGTTGCAGGAGACCAAGGGGAGGCAAACGTTGGGCCAACACTGTTTCAAATAGTGTAATTTGATTTGGTTTGATTTTGCTCACCATGTGTTTGTAAAAATGGCCGCATGAAAGATCATTTGAAAATTTTGAATGAAATTTGGTGGAGTTGCTTCATGTGATCAAAGACACACAATGGTGGTGGTGTTCAAAATGGAGTTGGTTTGCAAGATTTCAAAAAGTGCACAAACTAGAATCTGTTTTGATGTTTCTACTTTGCTTGCTCATAAATTGAAATTGGGAAAGAATTTGCAGGGGTGGTTTTGAGAAAAGTTGTTCACATTGATGTGGTCTTGGATGAGGCGCAAAGAGCTGGAATGGTTTGGTTTTAAAATCTCTTAATATTAGAGGCTCAAAGTAGGTGTCATGTTAAAAAGGGTAGATTTGACCATTAGTGCATGTGAGCATAATTTGATTTCAAATTTGATTTGATTTGATTTTCTTTGAGTCAAAAAGTGTTAATAAGTGTTTAGTAACATTCTCCAACTAATGGCACAAGCCAAATTGGCCTAGATCAAAGTTTTGCAAAATGGCCATAAGCACATGTATGTGATGAATTGCATTTTTCTTATTTTCTTATTTTTCTTTTTCTTTGCTCCACTTAGGCATGGTCTAGGGTTTATTTAGTGTTAGATTGAGTTTGGTAAAGGTTTCAAACCATTTGGTTAAGGTACGAGGGAATAGGGCAAAATTTATCATTATGGCTATGTGCCACATATGCCTCTATGCATATTTTGTTTTATTTTTGTTTCACCTTTGATTTAGTTGGTAGGTGATAGGTTGGTTTGTTGATGTTTTTCAAGCCATCTAAACAAGATAGATCATGGCATAATGGATTATTTGCAAAGATAGCGATTTGCTCTCATATGCTTTTTTCTCTTATTTTGTTTTCTTTTTATTGGTTTCTCTTTGATGTTGAAAAGGGTAGGGTTTAGGGTTTAAGATCATTTCCAAAAATACTTTAACAAACAATCATGGCAAGAATCATCACACACATGCATGAGCACTATGCTCCTAACTTAGTTTAATAAAAAAAATTGTTGGTTCCAAAATTTGGAAACTAGGGAAATTCATTTTCTCTTTGTTTTAAAATTTGTGATGTTACAAACCCTTCCCCCTTAAACAAATCTCGTCCCGAGATTTTAAGAAAAGTTAGGTTCCTAAGAGAGATTGGGCAATTGGATTAACAAGAAAACATACTTGGCATGGCCTGGGGTGCTTCTGGTGCTTCTGTTGCATTCATGTGGTAGAGGCGGCCGTTGCGGTTGTCCGGGTTCCTTCTAGCTGCAAAGCGGCGCTGTTGCTGGGCAGGTGCAGCGGTGTTGGTGGCAGTCTTGGCTAAACTTTTGGGGCACTCATTGGATTAGTGTCCCACAACTCCACATTCATAACAAGTGATGGTGGACTTGTCCTTGGGGTTGACGGGAACAACGTTGCTTCCAGTCCTTGGGGCAGTATTGGGGTTGTTGTTGTTACCATTGGGGTGGTTGTTGTTGTTGGTGTGGTGACCTCCGGGCTTCGGGGGTCCTCCGTTGTTGGTGTAGTTTGGGCGGTATGTCTGAGCAGGTGGCTTGTTGTTTCTTGGGGAAAATCCCCCAGATGAATTGTTGCGATACTACTGTGTATGGTGGGGTCCATTCGGGTTCATCATTCTTCTCTTGCGGTTCTCATTGGCTTGATGCAGTTTTCCTTCCATCTGGATGGCTGAGTCCACCAGAGCTTCCAAGTCAGCGAATGGAATGTTCACTAACACAGTTTGCATTTCATCATGCAGTCCATTCAGAAATCTTTCTTTCCTCTTCTCGTTGGTGTCGGTCTCATCCGGGGCGTACCGTGACAGAGTGAGGAATCTATTGCGGTATTCCACCACGGACATCCTTCCTTGTTTGAGTTCGCGGAACTCATCTCTCATCTTCTTGATCATTCCTTGGGGCACATGGTATTTGCTAAACTTGAGCTTAAAGCCCTCCCAGGTCATCATTTGTCCCGCATTCATTGCGCGGGCGCTTGTCCACCAGGCTCTTGCAGGTCCTGACAGGTAGTGGGTGGCGAACAATACTTTCTCTACGGCTTCTACTCCCGCAACTTCCAGGTTGTTCTCCATGGTTTGGAGCCAGTCATCTGCGTCAAGTGGCTCTTCGGTCTTGCTGAACATGGGTGGGTTGGTGTTCTGAAAGTTCTTCAGCTTTGATCCAGGGTGGTCGTGGTTTCCATGGCCTTGGTTGTTCTGAGCGATCTGCTGCAGGGCAGCAATATTGGCTTGTCGTTCAGCTCTCTCGGCTTCTCGGTCTGCCATCATCATCTGCAGCATCTGCATCATGGCGTCTTGGTTGGTGCTGCGGGTTGGTGGGGCCATCTGAACATTGAGGTAGATGATAAGGTAAGAGGGAAATTTCTATGGTTTGTTTGGTTAAAGTCAAAAAGTTCAAAACTTGAAAACTTGAGTAGTGTTCAGGGGGTAAAACCAACAACACTTTTTCATTCATACCAAGCATCACACATTAGAAAGCTAACACACCGTTGGTTTGAAGAACCATTCATTCATTCTACGATACAAGGGGATCCTGATACAGACTCACACCTACGATAGTGCTTTAGTGATACTACTCTTCAGGGTGGGTCCTTCATCTTCAGGGGCAATGTGCTTGGCGAAAGGTGAGGGCGTTGTCCAACTCCTTGCGGGTCTTGTACAGCATGAAATCCAAATATGCCACATAGTGGTTCATCTCCGGGTGCGGTGGCATGTTTATTGGCCTTCCCATGGGGTCATGTCTTGGGTAGTAAACAAAGCGAGTGTTCTTGATCTCATTCTCATTTCGTCCACAGAGACGGGCAATTGCTTCCTGCATAACTCTGACTATTCCTTCCTTCCAAGTGTTCCCCGTTACAGAAAACCAGATGGTTTCCCATATTGGGGCTCCAAGTTTTCCTCTCAGATCTGCAGTAACTTCCCACCGATGTTGTCTTCCCGATGGATTGTTGAGTGGAACTCCAAAGAACTCGGGATACGGGCGTCCTAAATATTCCACTAGTTTCTTCAAATCCTTCTCGAACATCAGGCTTCCTCCGTGGCCAAGCTGATAGGACTCACATTTGTACTCCATCTAAGAACAATGAGAATGAGTAGGTTAGAGAAGTGACCAAGTGTGCCAAATTTTATGTAGAATTTATAAAGAAAGGTAGAGTATGGATTTCTCTTTTGAAAAGATCTCAAGGATAAGAGTGAGAATAAGTTTTCATAAATATTCAATTCCTTTGTTTTGAAACTAAGTTTTCCAGACGTCCATTCTAACTAGGGTCTCCTAAGGTCAAACAATGGCTCCGATACCAACTTGTCAACACGGATTTTTAAGTCCAGATGCCTAGTATACCATACATCGCAATCCCAGGAAGAGTGTTGTTGCGAGACATAATAGTTGATATCATAAGTCATCATTCATTACAAACCATAGTCGTCTTACAAATATAGATCACATGATCCAACATTACACAAATAGTTGATCTAATGATCAACGAACACATTACACAGCGGAAGCGTAGAAGTAGTGGACTATCTAATCCACAGGCCAACGCTTGACGTCAGGAGTAGTCCTAGTTGTCGTAGAGTCTTGATGTCCTTCGTCTCGGTTCTGCTGCTCCTCTTCATAGTCTGGCCATTTGAATAGCCAGGGACACAACCGTGAGTACTTTAAAGTACTCGCAAACTAATAATAGTGCAAGTACTATCAATTTTAGTAATGGGGTGCTAAGCTCTAGGTTTATTTGCATAAAGCCAATTTTAGTTCACAAGCATTTGATAAAAGACTCTTCATATGCTAACTAACTCAAGTGGGAACATTAGTGTCATTCCCACAACTCAATTGTGATTCAAGTAAAGTTCACCATCCAAATCATCAATCCTTTTTAAGAAAACATCTGACAACGGTACATTATGGCCTTTCCAATCGTCCATAACCGTGGACACGGCTATTCGAATAGGTTTACAATCTACAGAGGTTGCACACTTGTGCCACAACATTTGATTACATCCGTCAGGGATAACCCTGAATCATCGTAACTCAGTACGCGGATCATCAACCATAACCTTTCACTTACATACCCTAGTATAGGTACCTCTCCCCATGAGCTTGGCCTCCCAGTGAAGACAAACCGTCAGCCTGGGAACTGCACAGGGCTTGGGCCGTACATTCACCTCATTTCACATCATTTCACTTTCAACGGAGGCAGCCTCAGCATAACCCCTATGATGCTTGTTTAGAGGGAACCCATACTAAGATGCATAAACTTCCAGTTAAGCCCTACCCATAATCAGGTATTGTGGGGGTACTAAATCATTGGAAAGGTATCGCATCCAAACCCAACCATCAGTTTTTATCAAATTCAGCATTCATTCAAGTCATATTCACCTTCCAAAAACTTTCAAAGTCATTCACATGTTCCCATCTAGAGTAGTCAATTTTAATTGTTAGCACTAGCAACTAGTCATGAGGGGTGCTAACTATCTTGTAGCTCTCTAGGCTAAATTTGATACTCTTGCTCTACTCTATACTTAGACCAAAGTTAACTATAAAAGTAAGCTTTAATAAACAAAGTGAAAACTTGCAAGGTAAAAACTTGGGATGGGATCATTGCACATAAAGTAAAAGTAATGTTGCCTTGCTCAAATAGAGCTTTGCACTTGCAAGAATATTAGCTTGCCTTGGTTGGTGTACTGATCAAAGTGGTATTCTTCTTCCTGGAAGTAGACCTCCTCCTCCTGGTACTCCTTTGTACTAGCATCTAAAAACGGATACGAGATAACAATCACCAATCAAAGCTTAAGAGCTAGACTAAGCACACACAAAGTTCACACAAGCTAATCTATCATCACCTCATTGCTATTATGTTGGTTGACTTTGTTTTCTTCTTAACAAAAGTAATTTCCTCTGATTACAAATATTGAATTAAGGTTTCTCTTTAGTTCTTGGAGAAATAATTTCCTCTCATTGAATCTTGTTAAGATTTAATTCACTCAAATACTAAGTATGAGATCAGGTTGACCAAGGTCAACACTTCATATTTACTAATTGAGGAAAAAGGTTTAAATGAGATTCATTATCTCATGCAATTTAAATAACTATGTGATTTAAGATCCTCAAGTGAGCAAGTATGAGATCATGTAACTAAGGTCATCACATTGGTTCATAACACTTGGGAAGATGATTTAAATGAGGTGCTACACTTCATAGATTTAAAATCTTAGATTTGAAAATAATTTAAATGGGCTAGTATTGACTACATAGCCAATTTTTGGATTCTAGCCCATGATCATACAAAGTACCCATGTGATATTTTTACATAAACAATTAGAGTAATTGAAATGTAAATTAAGAGAATTTGAATCGCCTCAAAATTCATCATGGTTGATTTTTAAGAATTGTTTGAAATCTGAAAAGTCCCTACCTTGTTATTTTTGCTACATTATTTCTACAATAGATAAATGGTTCAATCCAATGTTGTTGGTTAGAGCTTTTCATAATATTTCCAAAAATATAGAATTCATAAAATTTGGCCCAGTGGATTTGAAGTTATTCAATTTTGAATTGGGCACCAGTAAGGAATTTCACTGAAACAATTTAATTCAAATTTGAATTGTTGGGCTGCGCGGGAAAGACTAAACGGCCGGACTAGACGGGGGCAGGTGATGCACTAACGCGTCCAGAGCGTGTCCACGCGCGCTCTGGCGTGTCTAGGCGCGTCGGGGCATGTCGCGTTCCCGGCGCTGCCGGGTTCCTCTTCGACCGGGGCGTGCACAGGCGTTGTTAGGGGAGCAAGGGGGAGCAGGAGGACGAGGTGGGTGAGGCTAGAAAGGTGGGGAGGCTAGGGTGGCATGGCATGGCCGGCATGGACATGGACATGCCCATGTGGTGCAATGCCAAGGTTGTCAAGTGGCACTAGGGCATGGGGAGGCTAGGGAGGTGTTGCAGGAGACCAAGGGGAGGCAAAAGTTGGGCCAACACTGTTTCAAATAGTGTAATTTGATTTGGTTTGATTTTGCTCACCATGTGTTTGTAAAAAGGGATTTCTATTTTCGTGCCCTCGGTTCCTTAGTTGTGGTCAGTTTTCCCCAGCTCCTTAGTTTTTCCTCAGTTTTCCCCAAGACCTTGTCTGAAACCATCACAGGTGCTGTAACGGCCGGTTGCCCGACGGTTGACCATTATCTTCTGACTAGTGGGGCCACGTAGAGCCCGCAAAGACACGTCAGACCATCCATCTTTGTTTGACCGTAAGCATCGCTGTATCCCTGACCAAAACACGCACGAGTGGGGCTTCGGTATATCGAATGACAAGTGGGCCATGGCGCTGATACAAGGGGCAATACACGGGTAGGAATAGATTTTTAAATGGAGCTCTACAGCGATGGCATGGATGAGGTGGCTTGCGGGGTGCCGAGATGAGATCGACGTCCACAAAGAACTGCATGAGGCGAGACTAGACACATTAGATAGATATGAACTAGACGCGTTTAACCATGCAAAGAAGAGAAGAAATGGTCGACGACATCGATGACTACCTCAAAAATTTTACTGACAGTGTCCGACACGATCGCGAGCAATGTAGAGAAAACTAGTGTCTCTCCTTTCTAGCGTGTATAGATGGGTGCCAGAAGAGTGTGGTGGCGAAGGGAAAGACCTCGCGGTGGTCTGTAGCGTCTAGCATAGAGGGGCGGCGTGGCCGTGCCCACAGCGGCGTGCATGCATGTTCGGCATTGGCATCAGCATGTACGTTCGGCATTGGCCTCGGTGGTATCTCTGGTGTGTCAGTGATCGAATGAGGGGACCGAATTGAGGGTGCATCCCGACGGTGACCTAGCAGTGGCGGCGAGCATAACCGTTATGACCATGCCGATATCGGCATCGGCATCGTTTGGAGGCTGTGGTGCTCGAGTCAAGGTGGGATTTGTTTCTTGTACGCCAAAAGGGATTTGAAACAAGTTTCGTGTTGAAGGTTAGGTAAGGAAAGTTTGTAACTAAGCCCAAAATTATACTAGCGCCATGGTGAGGTTCTTTTTGATAGAGCTATACGGTTGGGCAAACTTTTTTGACACTTTTTAGATAGGGTTCCTTGTTGTTACACGTATGGCATAATGTATGGCAAATTTGGGGTCATTTGGAGATGTTCGAAAAAAACACTTTGCTTAAACGCATGTTGTTTCGTCTCACTGAAACCAGCTTTTCTAACAAGGTGATTTATTCTACCTTCTCTAAATGACCTCAAATTTCATACAGCTGATCTTCTATACATAGATAGATAGATTGTTTCGTTTTTACATTTTTCGAACTTTTTATTTCCCTTTATAATACCCAATTGATTTTCAGGTCAAAACCTCGAAAAACAGCATCATGTATGTCATCATTTTCGCCCTAAATTTCAAATTTTGTGAAACTTTCCCTTTTAGATATTCCTTGCTGTTATAGATATGGCATAATGTATGCCAAATTTGGTTAGGTCTCACTGAAACCAGCTTTTGTAACAAGTTAGGTTTTTTCGACCTTCTCAAAAGGGATTTTTTTCTACCTTCTCTAAATGACCTCAAAAATCATACAGACGATCTTCTATACAAAGATAGGTAGATTGTTTTGTTTTTATCATTTTTTGCGTGAAAAGTGATGGATACAACAAATCGGTGATGGTTTATCATTTTTTTCATGAAAATTAATGGCTACAACAAATCGGTGATGGTTTTTCATTTTTTGCGTGAAAATTAATGGCTACAACAAATCGGTGATGGTTTATCATTTTTTGCGTGAAAAGTAATGCCTAAAAGAGTTTATAATTTTTAGCGCGTGAAAATGAATACAGAAAACCGCACTTTAGCATACTTAGAGAGTGGAAGGTAACCGCCGACAGAGGGAGAGAGGGGTTATCCTGCCCGTTAGATCATACGATCAACGGTCGGCGGGCACGATCTGCGTGACATGGGCTAGACCAATCAGGGCAATGTTGCACGTGTGCGAGAATTTGTGGAGGGAGAGGGCAAAACTGAGTAGTATCAAGAAACCAAGGGCATCTGTGTAATAAACAGACTAAGGGATTCAAATATGAGATTTAAAAAATGGAAAATGCGTGTTTTGTACAATGAAACCCATCTTGGCCTATCTCAAACTATTTGCAATACAAATATACATGAGTGTGAGAATTGTGGCCTCATTTAGACAAAGTATATCTTGGGGAAAGCTGTTTTGGGAAGGGCTTATTGTGGAAAACCATGCACCTTCATAGCTACTAGGTGATTTGAGAAGGCCTTTGAGAAGTGGCAATTTGTGGTAAAACTTGATTTATCTATGACTTATCTATGTTTTGAGAACTGGCAATTTGTGGTAAAGACTCCATGAGTATGTGCCACTATTTTTCGGAATTTTTTGCACATTAAATGACTCATTTAACTAGTTAATCCCATTTGTTGACTATCTGTTGACCAGCCACTTGAGGGTAAAACTGAGCATATTGCACTAGCCAGTATTAGCACTCAAGGGGAAAACTAGGCACACAAAAAATGCTAGTATAATACTCGAGGTTATACCTGAGTATATCTAAATTTCCAGGGTTAGACTCGAGGATGCGTGTTGCGGTGCAGAAATGGAAGACGTATAATTGTTGACGCGTAGACGCGGGTCGCGGTGCAGAAGTCGAAGACGTGCAATCATGGACGCGTGTCGCATTGCAGAAGTCCAAGACGTGCAGCGGTGGACGCGTAGGACACGGGTCGCATTAACCACCCCTCGCCTTTATAGACGCCTCCTCCCACTATCTCTGTCACTCTCACTCGCCCACGCAACGCCACCTCTCTCACGTCCCATCATCTTCTCCAAAGCAAAAAACCCTCTCCTCTCCCTCTCCTCTACCGGCGAGATGGGCAAGGAGAATGCAAATCCCATCGTCCACGGCGCCGTCGGCTCCAAGCGCGACGTCTCCCTCTTCGACGCAGTCCCCTCAACGGACGTCGCTGCCTCCTCCGCCGGTGCATCAGAGGCTGCTGCCGCCGGTCGCGGTAAGATCCCGCCGGGATATGACCCCTCCGAGTATGTGCCGTACGTCCTGCCCCCAAACCCCTACGACACCTCCATGGAGGACGCATGGGTGAGGTAACTACGGTTTGCTTCCTTTTTTGTTCCCCATTCCTTTTTGAACCCTATTTTTGCTGGTGTATATGGATCTGTAGATGGATGAGTATTGGGCTAATATCTGCGCCGAATTTATTCCATTTTGCTTTGATCCCTTCTTGATTTTGTTTAAGATTTGGGGTTCGGCCGTTCGGTTAATTTACGCAAGTAATAATGGGATCTCAATCAGTTAATTTATGCAAGTAATCATAGGATCTCAATCAGTTATTTTATGCACGAATAAAAGATATCAACCGTTTAATTTTGCAAATAATCTGGAATGTGTTCAAGTTCAGATCTGGAATCTGTTTCTTTGCCTATGATGAATCGGTGGGCCCAAATTTTTACAGGGAGGGTTCAGCGAACCATTGCTGTGTACAAATCTGTTGTGCATGAGCTTTGGTTCGCTGACTACATCCCTGTAGACATATAATCGTGTCCACTCTAACTGAGACTGCCTCTGTTTTTCCTAACTTTGTTATCATGCACGTTAGTCATCGTTGCAACTCATTCACTAATAGTTCCCGTTTGATATGGATTAGCTGTCTGGCAGCGACGTCAGCAGCGACGACGAGCACCATGACATCAAGACTCGCCAGGTGCTGCGGAGGCTGCATGTCGGCCAGTACGTCTCCTACTTCGCCAAGGGTGTCTACGGGTGCCCCTTCTGCAGTAGGAGGCTCGGCAGCACTAACTTCAACTGCCTCCTCACGCATGCCGAGAACATCGGCAACACCTTCCCCAAGGTTGGTGCGTCAATGAACCCCCACTCTTTCTGCGCCAAGCACATGGTGCTCGGCATGCACCTCCGCAGCATCCAGCGGGTGGAGATCTCCGTCGGGCGCATGCCTCCACTCAAGCCCAAGGCTCCCAAGGGGAGTAACAAGTGGAGGCAAAGGCAGATGGGGTAGGCGGAGTCCTGGACGTGTGCTGCTGCTGCCTCCTATTTTGTTGTTAGCTAGGGATCCCTTGTTGTTATGTTGTTAGTATGATGGTGTTGTGAAGAACCTCGAACCTGTTACTATGTTTGGCTGATGTATGCAACTTATTATCTAGGGAGGGATCCCTATTATCTATCCCTATTCTACTATATGTCCGTGTGAATTTATCGTACATTCCCTGTAGATTTGCTTTTAGATTTAACTACATACATATGGACCAGATGGAGTACTAGATTGGGCTCCCTACTAGATTTGCTGCCATACTGAGCAAACAACGAGGGCCAAAAGGCACAAATAATAATTGAAGAAAGACAGAAATGCAAGCTTGTCTAGATTTGATACTAATTATGTGAAAAAAGGCAGAGAGAAGGAGGCGGAAAAGGTACACTTAAAAGGGAAAATGCCAATTTGGGCCGAGAGAGACAAAACCCAGCTCCTGCTCACGTGCAACCAAACGCTATCTCATCATGTCCCACGCGGTCCCTTTCTACCAGCCCCACGCAACGCGGCCCCACATGTCAGCACGGAACGGTCAACTAAACGGGAATCCTGCCGTCTGAGCTGCTTCTGCGCGTTTCAAACAAGGACTTGGGGAAAACTGAGGAAAAACTAAGGAGCTGGGGAAAACTGAGCACAACTAAGGAACCGAGGGCACGAAAAAATAGAAATCCCTTGTAAAAATGGCCGCATGAAAGATCTTTTGAAAATTTGGAATGAAATTTGGTGGAGTTGCTTCATGTGATTGATACGTCCAAAACGTATCTACTTTCCCGAACACTTTTGCTATTGTTTTGCCTCTAATTTGTGTGTTTTGGATGCAACTAACACGGACTAACGCTGTTTTCAGCAGAACTGCTCTGGTGTCTCGTTTTTGTGCAGAAATCCAACTTTCGGGAAAAACCTCGGAATTTATGCAGAAGGCCCTATTTTCCCAGGAAACTAACGGAGCCAGAAGGGCAATTGAAGTGGAGGCCCGAGGGCCCCACACCATAGGGCGGCGCGGCCCAGGGGGGGCCCGCGCGGCCCTGTGGTGTGGCCCCCTCGGCCGGCCTCCGACGCCCTCCTTCGGACTATTTATCGGCCTCGACCTAAAAACGCACGGGGAGAAGTCGAAGTCGCCAGAAACCCTCCAGAACGCCGCCACATCACGAAACTCCGTCGCGGGAGCCAGAAGTCTCCGTTCTGGCACTCCGCCGGGACGGGGAATTGGAGGAGATCATCGCCGCCATCACCGCCAACGCCTCTACATCAACCAGCCATGTTTCCCCCATCCATGTGTGAGTAATTCCCCCGCTGTAGGCCAAAGGGGATGGTAGGGATTGGATGAGATTGGTCATGTAATAGCATAAGATTGTTAGGGCATAGTGCCTAGTGTCCGTAGTTGGTACTTTGATGATATTGTTGCAACTTGTTATGCTTAATGCTTGTCACTAGGGCCCGAGTGCCATGATCTCAGATCTGAACATGTTATTGTTTCATCAAGATAATCATTGTTTATGGTCTTACCTATAAGTTGTATACACATGTCGCTGTCCGGAACCGATGGCCCCGAAGTGACAGAAATCGGGACAACCGGAGGGAATGGTAGCGATGTGAGGATCACATGTGTTCACGGAGTGTTAATGCTTTGCTCCGGTACTCTATTAAAAGGAGTACCTTAATATCCAGTAGTTTCCCTTGAGGCCCGGCTGCCACCGGCTGGTAGGACAAAAGATGTTGTGCAAGTTTCTCATTGCGAGCACGCACAACTATATATGGAACACATGCCTATTGATTGCTTTGTACTTGGACACCGTTTTATTATTATCTGCAAATGCCCTGCTATGATTGTTACATGAGTTTCTCTCATCCATGCAACGCCCGTCATCCGTCCCCGTGCCTACAGTATTTTAATCCTGTTGTTTACTAAAATCACTACTGCTGTCTCTGTTACTCTGCTGCTGTTATTTCACTACTGCTACTGCTATAAAACTGTTACTACTGATAAACTCTTGCGAGCAAGTCTGTTTCCAGGTGCAACTGAATTGACAACTCCGTTGTTAAGGCTTCCAAGTGTTCTTTGTCTCCCCTTGTGTCGAATCAATAAATTGGGTTTTACTTCCCTCGAAGACTGTTGCGATCCCCTATACTTGTGGGTCATCAAGACTATTTTCTGGCGCCGTTGCCGGGGAGCATAGCTTTATTTGGAAGTTCACTTGGATTAATATTGTTCGCTGCAAATTCTCCATCATGGGTAAACCTCGCGATACTAAGATCGCCATATTACCATCCACTACAAGAAAAGGTACAATTCTGAATACCTCTGCTGCTCTTGATTCACCATCTGTGATTGATAAACTTGTTTCACCGCCACATGCTTCGCATGCGGGTACATCTGCTGAATCTGAACACTCTCATAATATTGATAATGTTTCTGCTGTGCTTGATGATAGTGGTTCTTTGGGATCCTTTCTAGATGCTACAATTGCTAGGTCTAGACAAATTGAAAATACTGAAACTCCTAATGCTACTACACCTGTTAGTTCACCTGAACTTGGTTATTTTAGTGATGATCCTGAGGAAGATTATGTGGAGCTTAATGATGATTTTATTGAAAAATGCAATGCTACTACTGATGCAAGAAAAATTAAAAAGTTGCTTGCAGAACATGCTGTTAGATATAAACTGTCTCCTGATCCTAAGTTTGCCACATCTCCTATAAACATTAGGGATAAAGATTATGATTTTTCTCTTGATCTATCTCATATAGCTATTGTTGAGAAAACACCCTTTTGTGGTACTGAAAAAGAAAGTGCTGTTGAACACATGACTGAGCTATCTACTCTTAGTAGCTTGTTTTCTGATGATGTCAAGATGCGTACTTACTTTGTTGCTAAAATATTTCCATTCTCATTAAAGGATGACGCTAAAACTTGGTATAATAATTTGCCACCTAATTCTATTAAAAGTCCGAAAGAATTGCTTGATGTTTTCTTCCGCAAATACTTTCCTGCTAGTGCTCAACATATTGCTTTGCAGAGAATTTATAATTTTGAACAGGGAGATGAAGAGAAATTGCCTGAGGCTTGGTCGAGATTTTGCTCTCTTATTAGAGCTCGGCCTGAGCATGATCTGGAAAAGCATGATTTACTTGATATATTTTATAGTGGACTAACCATTGAGTCTAGGGCATACCTGGATAGTTGTGCTGGTTGTGTTTTCAGGAAAAGAACTCCAGACGACGCTGAAGAATTATTGGCTAAAATAAGCCGGAATCATGATGATTGGACTACGCCTGAACCAACTCCAACTCCAATATTGAAGAAGCGGGGTTTAATTAAATTGAATGATGAAGATATGAGGGAAGCCAAGAAGTCTCTCAAGGAGAAAGGTATTAAATCTGAAGATGTGAAGAATCTACCTCCTATAGAAGATATATGTGAGATAATTCCCCCTTCATCTATGATTGAGGTAAACTCCCTTCAACGCTTTACTAGGGAAGATATTCCGTATTCGAAACCTCCTGCACAATGCTTAGATGAGTTTGATAATTATATTGTTAAGCAAGAAAATTTTAATATGAGAGTAGAGAATCATTTAATGGAAAATTATCAAGCTATTAGTGAATTGCATGATATTGTGGAGAGAACCTCCAATGATGTTAAGATGCTTGTTAAACATTTTCAAATGATTCAAACTCAAATTGATCAACTCACTAAAGTGCAAAATGACTTGTTAGGGAATAATTCTAAAGAGAAACATGCTTATGAAGTAACAACTAGAGGTGGTGTCTCTACCCAGGATCCTCTATATCCTGAAGGGCATCCCAAAAGAGTTGAACAAGATTCTCAACGCATTGAACCTAGTGCTCATTCTAGGAAGAAAAAGAAGAAGAAACATAAAAATGTTGTAGAATCCTCTGAACCTGTTAATGATCCTAATAGTATTTCTATTTCTGATGCTGAAACTGAAAGTGGTAATGAACATGATAATGATAATGATAAGAATGATACTCCTGATAAAGAAGAGGTTGAAGAAGAACCTGAAAAGCATGCTAAAAATAAAAAGTACACTAAAGAAGATTTTATTGCTGAGAAACATGGTAATGAAAGAGAACCTTGGGTGCAAAAGCAAATGCCTTTTCCTGCTAAGAAATTAAAATCAAAGGAAGAAGAACACTATAATAAATTTTGCGATTGGATGAAACCTTTATTCTTGCAAATCCCTTTGACTGATGCTATTAAATTGCCACCTTATTCAAAGTATATGAAAGATATTGTTACTAACAAAAGGAAAATCCCCAATGAGGAAATTTCCACTATGCTTGCTAATTACTCTTTCAATGGCAAAGTTCCGAAGAAGTTGGGCGACCCAGGTATACCTACTATTCCTTGTTCTATCAAGAATAATTATGTTAAAACTGCTCTATGTGACTTGGGAGCCGGTGTTAGTGTTATGCCTTTTTCTCTTTATAAGAGACTTTACTTAGATAAGTTGATACCTACTGATATATCTTTGCAAATGGCTGATAAATCTACTACTATTCCTGTTGGTATATGTGAGAATGTTCCTGTTCAAGTTACTACTAACTGCTTAATATTAACTGATTTTGTTGTGTTGGAAATGCCTGAAGATGATAATATGTCTATTATTCTTGGGAGACCTTTTCTTAACACCGCAGGGGCTGTTATTGATTGCAATAAAGGAAAGGTTACTTTCAATGTTGATGATAGGGAGCATACCGTTTATTTTCCTAAGAAGATTGAGAAAGCGTGTGGAGTTAATACTATTTCTAATGTGAGAACTATCAAAGTGGGAACTATTGATTGTCCTATATATGAGCCTAAGGAAGAATATCAAACTCTCATGATTGGATCCATATCAATACAATTCAAGGTAACATGATTGATTTGAGGTTTATTTCTTCTTATGCTATGTAAAATTTATTTGGTGGCAAGACTTGATCAACCTTGTTAACAAATACTTTTTATATGCATAGAGGAGGTAAACAACATCTCTTTCTTCCTCCATTTGCTCTAGTTGCTGTAGCACTTTTAATTTGCAAAGTTCTTTAGTTATTTGAAGATTTCGAAATTTTTCCTGGCCAGTAATAATAAACTAAATACCCAGAAATGTGCGTTTTTCAAAGTTTTCAAAAATTCACAAAAATTATACCGTTGGTCCTATTTTTCGACGAGGCACCTGGGAACGCCAGAGGATGACCTGTGGGGCACCAGAGGGCGCCAGACCACAGGCCGGCGCGGCCAAGGAGGTGGCCGCGCCACCATGTGGTGTGGGCCCCCCTCTGCCCCACTTTGTCATCTCTTTCGCCCAGAACAGTCTCTCTCCCGAAAAAACTCGTACCAAGTTCCTCTCACTCGCGTTTTTGCTCCAGAGCTCCAGATTTTTCGATCTCTTTGCTCAGCCCAGATTTCTGTCTGAAATTTGGCACATTTGCTCTTCGGTATGTGACTCCTCCACCCATCCAAGTAGAATTTCGTTTGGTTGAGTATATCTTGAATATTTTGCTGCTGTAGGTAACATGTTTAGTGAGCTTGCATGCTTGTTCTAAGTGGTAGAAACTAGTTTTGATGCATGATTAGTACTCTAGCAAGTTCCTATGGTAGTTTCCCTCAATTATATGTCACCAAATCAAAATTCTTATGTCATTTGTTGAAAATTTCAGAGAAGCTATGAAGAAGTTTAGCTTTGGAGAGTTGTTCAAGAAGGGGACAACCAGCACCGGGAGGCCTTCTAGGGCCGCCACCCGGATTAGGCAATCATATAATGAAGACATCCTCGCGCCTAGCTTCGCGCCTGAAGAGGACAACGGTCCTCCTAATGCTTCTACTTTTCCATGTTATGATTTTCTAAGGAATGCAGGGATACTGGAGGATTTCTTAACCCTTGTCAACAGCGCAGGGTTAACCACTTATATGGGCGATGAACGGGAGCAATACTACTTGCTCACCAAAATCTTCGTCGAGAGTTTCCAGTTCAACAACAAACACTATGAGCCAACAGTTGCGTTCAGGATTTATGGTAATACTGTGACTATGCCATTGAAGGATTTTTGTTGTGCCTTGGATATTGCCCCTGTAGGTACAGCAAGTAGGATTGATGACAACCCCCGGGACTTGCTGGAGCTCTACCGTGGGATCACCGACGATGATTGTCGCACCATTCAGCGGGGCAAGATAAGGAACATTCAACTCCCCGCCATTAAATATTTTGCATACTACATTGCTACTAGCATTCTTGGTAGGGAGAACACTAGTAATATCTCTAGCTACCATCTTGCTTTCCTGAATATTGCACTTACTGGTCAAACCTCCTATCACCTTGGTGCTCTTATTGCTCGCCGCCTGACTACCAGGGGGCCTATTTTTGGAGGAACCATTGCACTGCGCGTTTTAACATATCTTAATCTTCCTATTGATCCTAATGATGTGCCATTGGCCCCTAGGAGACTTGATATTACTGCTATGAAGAGTCATCATTTTGTTACTACTGACTCTACTTTAGATAGTATGGTGTATAGAATGTTGTTTTCTGACGGGGAGGAGAAGGAAATCCCTCTTCCCCAACCTAGTTTGTTGAGTATTGACAGGCAGTCATGGTCGTGCACTAAGGAGGAGGTGGATGAACATTTGAAGATAAGAGACTTCCACCAGCAACATGACTCCGAGGACGTCGGGACCTCCTACGACCACACCGTCACATATCCGGGTGCTTCTTCTAGCACATACCCGGAATACGACCCATCTTCATATTACGAAGACACTACTTCATGGGATCGATGGGATTGAACTCCACTTAGGCCAAAAGCCTAAGCTTGGGGGGAGGTATACCAGCATCACTCATTATTTGCATACTATGGTTGCTGGATACTTGTACATACTTGTTTTGTTCGATTGAGTGGTTTTCTAATGAGAGAAAGATAATATTTGGGGAAGTGCTGCCTGAAAACAGATTCTGGAACGTTACCGTAAAAATTCTCAAAAATAGCCAGAGCGTCATTTTGAGCTGCCAATTTTTGTGCAGGTTCCCCAGGTTGTTATCTAACTTTCATTAGTTGAACACTTTTCGATCTGAGCAACGTAAGATTTTTGTTAAAATCGATTTCTGTACTGCTGTCAGGTTTTGGCAGATTTCTGCCATCTCGCTTTTCTGTGTTTCTTTCAGTTTGCTATTTCTTGATTTCGCTTTGTTTCCTTCCCAAAACACAAAAATACCAAAAATATTTCTGTTATTTCTCTTCACCATTTGTTTGCTTTAGTTTCTTGCATTTGTTTCACTTTATTTGCTATTGCTAGTTTGCTATAAGAAAACCCAAAAAGATTTTGCTTTGTTTGTTTGTTTCCTCTTGTTCTTATTTGCAATTTGAAAACACCAAAAATATTTGCTGTTCTTCTCTGGTTTGTAAAGTTCTTTATGAGTTCAATGGTCTTCGGTGGCTGGAGCGTGGTTTTCATTTCATATTATCCAAGCTGCACAAGTGAAAAGGCAATAATGACGATCTACGACAATTGGATTGTGGTGAGAGGCTGGTATGAACTCTATTTGTTTTCATTTTTGTACATATACTCATCCATGTGAGCATGCTTAGTTGGTTCATGTGAGGTATATGTTATTTGAGGAAGTCTAGTAGTTTATGATCTCTCATGATTAGCTCCAATCTATTAATATGAGTAGCATGTCATGGATGTTTGCTTGCATTGTTTTATTCATAAGTAAGTATGGCATTGTGGTATCCTCCTCTGAATAATTCATTTATATCGACTTGGCACATGCTCACGCATGCATATGACTGAACAAAAAGTCAATTAAGCCTCGATGATTTATATTGCTTCAGAGTTCTTGTATCACTTTTATGCCTCCATTAATTTATTTTGCCGCAAGCATGATTATGACAGTTACTGCTCTCTTGATTTGTCGCTCCCTAGTCTATTGCTAGCCTTCACTTGTACTGAGCGGGAACGCTGCTCGTACTTCCAAACATATGAAAACCAAGTTATTCCAGAGTGTCCACCATAAATACCTATGCATGGCATTTCAAACCATTCCAAGTAAATTCTCATGCGCTACCTTTAAAACCTTCAAAATGCTTCTCAATTTGTGTTTATGTTTCATAGCTCATGAGGAAGTATGTGGTGTTTAGCTTTCAACCTTGTCATTTACTTTTGACGGACTCTCATATGGACTAGTGGCACATCCGCTTATCCAATAATTTTGCAAAAAGAGCTGGCAATGGGATTCCCAGTCCCGAATTAATTAACTTAAATAGACACTCCTCCATGGTTTGTGATTGTTGGATGGCACCCGAAGGATTCGGTTAGCCATGGCTTGTGTAAGCAAAGGTTGGGGGGAGTGTCATCATCATAATAAAACTAAAATAAAAAGGCACTCCTTCATGGTATGAGATTGTTGGCAGGCACCCGAGGATTCGGTTAGCCATGGTTTGTGCAAGAAAGGTTGGAAGGAGTGCCAAATAAATATGCAATAATTCATGGGAGCCGCTCTTGAAAGTCCGGTTGGCGAGGTAGTTAGTGTACCCATTACCATTCGTTGACAACAACAAACACCTCTCAAAATGATTTTACTCCTGTCTTTATAAGAATGAAAAGCTCTAGCGCATGTTAATCCCTGCTTCCCTCTGCGAAGGGTCAATCTTTTACTTTTATGTTGTGTCTCCATTATTTCTTTGAGCACTATCTTGAGAGCACAACTGTCATTCTTAGTATAATATGCTTGTCTCAAAATATGATTGATTGTGGTATAACTTTGATGCATTTATCTTTTGACAATCACTACTTCTAGTCTTTCTATGAACTCCAGAGGTGCCCGGGCATTTATGTTTTGCCAACCAAATACAGGCAAGCGAGATACCACTTTATCATACTCTCTTATGAACATTGCAATCCTGCTTATATACATGATTCATGATGCTTATTATTAATTGTTGGTACCTTTCCATGATTGACATAGCTGTTAGATGATCTTATTTGCATGTATCTCATTATGAACTGCTTGAGTATTAGCCATTGCATGAGAATATATACATCATATGAGCAAATGTGTTCATGAAAGTTCTTTTATCGCTCAGTTGTTAACTGAATTGCTTGAGGACAAGCAATAAGCTAAGCTTGGGGGGAGTTGATACGTCCAAAACGTATCTACTTTCCCGAACACTTTTGCTATTGTTTTGCCTCTAATTTGTGTGTTTTGGATGCAACTAACACGGACTAACGCTGTTTTCAGCAGAACTGCTCTGGTGTCTCGTTTTTGTGCAGAAATCCAACTTTCGGGAAAAACCTCGGAATTTATGCAGAAGGCCCTATTTTCCCAGGAAACTAACGGAGCCAGAAGGGCAATTGAAGTGGAGGCCCGAGGGCCCCACACCATAGGGCGGCGCGGCCCAGGGGGGGCCCGCGCGGCCGTGTGGTGTGGCCCCCTCGGCCGGCCTCCGACGCCCTCCTTCGGACTATTTATCGGCCTCGACCTAAAAACGCACGGGGAGAAGTCGAAGTCGCCAGAAACCCTCCAGAACGCCACCACATCACGAAACTCCGTCGCGGGAGCCAGAAGTCTCCGTTCTGGCACTCCGCTGGGACGGGGAACTGGAGGAGATCATCGCCGCCATCACCGCCAACGCCTCTACATCAACCAGCCATGTTTCCCACATCCATGTGTGAGTAATTCCCCCGCTGTAGGCCAAAGGGGATGGTAGGGATTGGATGAGATTGGTCATGTAATAGCATAAGATTGTTAGGGCATAGTGCCTAGTGTCCGTAGTTGGTACTTTGATGATATTGTTGCAACTTGTTATGCTTAATGCTTGTCACTAGGGCCCGAGTGCCATGATCTCAGATCTGAACATGTTATTGTTTCATCAAGATAATCATTGTTTATGGTCTTACCTATAAGTTGTATACACATGTCGCTGTCCGGAACCGATGGCCCCGAAGTGACAGAAATCGGGACAACCGGAGGGAATGGTAGCGATGTGAGGATCACATGTGTTCACGGAGTGTTAATGCTTTGCTCCAGTACTCTATTAAAAGGAGTACCTTAATATCCAGTAGTTTCCCTTGAGGCCCGGCTGCCACCGGCTGGTAGGACAAAAGATGTTGTGCAAGTTTCTCATTGCGAGCACGCACAACTATATATGGAACACATGCCTATTGATTGCTTTGTACTTGGACACCGTTTTATTATTATCTGCAAATGCCCTGCTATGATTGTTACATGAGTTTCTCTCATCCATGCAACGCCCGTCATCCGTCCCCGTGCCTACAGTATTTTAATCCTGCTGTTTACTAAAATCACTATTGCTGTCTCTGTTACTCTGCTGCTGTTATTTCACTACTGCTACTGCTATAAAACTGTTACTACTGATAAACTCTTGCGAGCAAGTCTGTTTCCAGGTGCAACTGAATTGACAACTCCGTTGTTAAGGCTTCCAAGTGTTCTTTGTCTCCCCTTGTGTCGAATCAATAAATTGGGTTTTACTTCCCTCGAAGACTGTTGCGATCCCCTATACTTGTGGGTCATCAGTGATCAAAGACACACAATGGTGGTGGTGGTGTTCAAAATGGAGTTGGTTTGCAAGATTTCAAAAAGTGCACAAACTAGAATCTGTTTTGATGTCTCTACTTTCCTTGCTCATAAATTGAAATTGGGAAAGAATTTGCAGGGGTGCTTTTGAGAAAATTTGTTCACCTTGATGTGGTATTGGATGAGGTGCAAAGAGCTGGAATGTTTTGGTTTGAAAATCTCTTAATAAAGAGGCTCAAAGTAGGTGTCATGTTAAAAAGGGCAGATTTGACCATTATTGCATGTGAGCACAATTTGATTTCAAATTCGATTTGATTTGAATTTCTTTGATTCAAAAAGTGTTAATAATTGTTTAGTAACATTCTCCAACTAATGGCACAAGCCAAATTGGCCTAGATCAAAGTTTTGCAAAATGGCCATAAGCACATGTATATGATAAATTGCATTTTTCTTATTTTCTTCTTTTTCTTTTTCTTTGCTCCACTTAGGCATTGTCTAGGGTTTATTTAGTGTTAGATTGAGTTTGGTAAAGGTTTCAAACCATTTGGTTAAGGTATGAGGGCATAGGTCAAAATTTGTCATCATGGCTATGTGCCACATATGCCTCTATGCATATTTTTGTTTTATTTTTGTTTCACCTTTGATTTAGTTGGTAGGTGATAGGTTGGTTTGTTGATGTTTTTCAAGCCATCTAAACAAGATAGATCATGGCATAATGGATTATTTGCAAAGATAGCGATTTGCTCTCATATGCTTTTTTTCTCTTATTTTGTTTTCTTTTTATTGGTTTCTCTTTGATGTTGAAAAGGGTAGGGTTTAGGGTTTAAGATCATTTCCAAAAATACTTTAACAAACAATCATGGCAATAATCATCACACACATGCATGAGCACTATGCTCCTAACTTAGTTTAATAAAAGTTTTTGTTGGTTCCAAAATTTGGAAACTAGGGAAATTCATTTTCTCTTTGTTTTAAAATTTGGGATGTTACACTACGCCTACAACATGATGAAGATGCCCGGGCCACGCGGCGTCATCACCGTCCACGGCGACCCGGACCTGGCCCTGGAGTGGGAGGACAACAGCGCCAAGCTCGTCGAAGCCGTCATCACCGCGGAACGCGACAACACTGCCGAGCTCGCCAAGTACCCAGTCGACCGCAACGACCCCGCCATCCTCGAGAAGCTAACTGAGCTCGACTCGTCCGCTGCGACCTACAAGCCAACGACGGACACTCGCCAAGTAGATCTGTAGAAAACGACTCGAGTAGGCAGGTTGCCATTGGGACGGGCCTGTCCGCCCAATAGGAAAGCGCGCTCATCAAGTTCCTCCGTGAGAATCGAGATGTCTTTGCATGGAAACCTTCTGACATGCCAAGTGTCCCGAGAGAACTTGCTGAGCACAAACTCCACGTTGACCCCACCGCGCATCCCGTCAGGCAAACGATGCGACCCGTAGGTGAAGAACGTCGGCGCGCAATCGCCGAAGAGGTGAATCGGCTACTCACCGCCGGCTTCATCATGGAAATCAAGCACCCCAAATGGCTGGCGAACCCAGTCCTGGTGCTGAAGAAGAACAAGACATGGCGAATGTGTATAGACTACACTAGCCTCAATCGCGCCTGCCCCAAGGACCCATTCGTCCTCCCGCGAATCGACCAGATTATCGATGCAGTCGCGGGCTCGGAGTCGCTATGCTTCCTCGACGCATACTCCGGGTACAATCAAATCAAGATGGCAGTCGAGGACCAGGAGAAAACGGCGTTCGTCATGCCACTTACCACCTACTGCTACACAGCCATGACTTTCGGCCTCAGGAACGCCAGAGCAACCTACCAACGGTACATGAACAGCTGCCTCGAGAGCCAGATCGGTCGGAACGTCCATGTCTACATCGACGACGTGGTGGTCAAGTCGGATCGGCAAGACGACCTAGTCGCTGACCTTACCGAAATCTTCGCCAACCTTCGGCGCTACCAGATCAAACTCAACCTCCTGAAGTGCACCTTCAGGGTCCTCTATGGACAGCTACTCGGCTACGTCGTCTCCAAGCGTGGCATCGAGCCCAACCCGGACAAAACATCTGCGGTTATGCGAACCAAAAGACCGACCTGCCTGCTCGACACGCAGAAACTCGCCGGTCGGGTCGCAGCGCTCAGTCGCTTCATCCCCCGACTCAGCGACAAAGCCATGCCACTCTACCGCCTCCTGAAGAAATCAGACTCATTCGAGTGGACGACATAAGCATAGAAGGCCCTAGAAGACCTCCAGAATTCCCTGAGAGACACTCCCATCCTCGCCGCTCCGCTACCACAAGAAACCATGCTACTCTATGTCGCTGCATCCAATCGCGCCATAAGCGCAGTCATTGTTGTTGAGCGCAAGGAAGAAGGGGAAAAGCAGCTCACTCAGCGCCCAGTCTATTACATCAGCGAGGCCCTAACCGACTCAAAGCAACGGTACCCACATTACCATAATCTCGTGTAAGCCGTACTCAGGGCCCAGCGGTGACTCTCCCCCTACTTCCACGAGCACCCCATCAAGGTCGTCGCCTCAACGCCACTCGCCGACATCATTCTCAATCGCGACGCAACCGGCCGAGTCGCTAAGTGGGCAGTCGAACTCGGCGTCCATAACATCACCTACGAGCCGCGTCGCGCAGTCAAATCTCAGGTGCTGGCGGACTTCTTCATCGATTGGGAGGAAGCTCAGCAACCAACCTCCCCAGCGGACCTCAAATATTGGACCCTGTACTTTGATGGCTCCAAGAACCTCGAAGGGGCAGGAGCAGGGATTGTCCTCATCTCACCAAAGGGCGACTTCGTGAGGTACGTCCTGGAGTTACACTTCGAGCCCTGCAACAACAACATGGCCGAGTACGAGGCACTCCTCCACGGCATGCGCATCGCAAAAGAGATGGGCGCGGAAAGATTGCGTTGCTTTGGCGACTCTGGCCTCGTTGCCAGCCAAACTTCCGGAACTTGTGATGCCACCGACGCCAACATGATCGCCTACAAGCGAGCGGTGGACCAGGCTGGCGCCAGTTTTTCTGGCTACGTCGTCAAATGGGTCGATAGGCGCAAGAATGAAGAAGCAGACGCATTGGCCAGGCTTCGTTCCAAGCGACTGCCACCCCCGCCAGGCGTCTTCCTCGACATCCTCACCCACTCATCGGTGCGAGTACCCCGGGAGATCGAAATCACCGTGCCACCCGCACCCGACTCCGTACTAGTCGCAGTCGTCTCCGACGCTGGAGACTGGACGGAACCATACATGGACTACATCGAGCGCCAGGTCCTGCCAATGGACAAGACAGAGGCACGCATGCTCGTGCGCCGCTGCAAGTCCTTCACCATCATCAACAACGAGCTTTACAAGCGCAGCATCTCTGGAGTGTTTCAGTGGTGCGTCACCGCCGAAGAAGGTCGCAAGATACTACGCGACATTCACGCGGGGGACTGCGGCCACCACGCGGGCGCACACTCGATAGTGGCCAAAGTCTTCCGACACGGCTTTCACTGGCCAATAGCATACACCGACGCAGTCGATCTCGTTCGCGCGTGCGTTGGATGCCAAAAATACGCGAGCCAGTCGCACATGCCGGGCTCGGCACTGAAGACCATTCCCCTTACCTAGCCATTCGTCGTGTGGGGCATGGATATGGTGGGGAAGTTCAAAACAGCCCCCGGCGGGTACACCCACCTCCTCGTCGCCGTAGACAAGTTTACAAAGTGGGTAGAAGCAAAACCCATCAAGAAGTGCGACGGAAAAACTGCCACCAAGTTCTTGCGGGAATTGATCTATCGCCATGGATACCTGCATAGCATTATCACCGACAACGGCACGAACTTCGCCAAAGGAGAGATGGTCGACTTCTGCGAAGAAAAAGGAATCCGGCTCGACCTCGCCTCAATCGCAAACCTCGAGTCGAATGGCCAAGAAGAAAGAGCGAACCAGAGCATCCTCCGCAGAATCAAGCCACGGCTGGAGGTACCTCTGGAACCCGCGGCCGAGTGCTGGGCGGAAGAACTTCCATCCGTACTTTGGGGTATCCGCACAACCCCGAACAGGTCGACCGGCTACACGCCCTTCTTACTAGTGTACGGCGCCGAAGCCGTCATGCCCACCGACATCTACCACGACTCTCCACGAGTTGCCAACTACGTCGAAGAAGAAAACGAGCGCGCTTGCCCAAACGGCGTCGATCTCCTCGATGAAGAACGAGACCTCGCGCTCTCCAGAACGGCCATATACCGGCAGGGTCTCCGGCGCTACCACAGTCGCCGCGTCTGCAGTCGCTCCTTCCAAGAAGGTGACCTCGTCCTTCGGCTAATACAGGACAAGAAAGGCATGCACAAACTATCTCCTCCGTGGGAAGGGCCATTCGCCGCCAGCCACGTACTCGGAAACGACGCCTATTACCTCACCGACATCCGCAAGGACGACAACGGCGAGCCACTCACCAGGGAGGTCGAACGCCCTTGGAACGTCGATCCCCTCCGCCGGTTTTACACCTTTTCTCCATGTAAGAAATATCAGAATATCAATAAAGATATCATTCACTCCATTCGCTCCATTCGCATTAGCCGACCGAATCGCAACCGCGCAACCCATGAACATATCTCCCAAGTCGCCGTTTCCGGGAGACTTTCGCTTGCTGCTGCTGATAGAGCACTCCACGAACAGCCAAGTAGCTCGGCTAACAAGGGCGCGGTGGGAAAGCCAGTCTCAATACCAGGATTGGCCCACCGCCGCTACTTACGCCGTCAAGCGAAAACGGCGATTGGATCTCACAGCAGGGTCGCTCGCTCGACCAGCCCTCCGGGCCCTAGCAACCTTATAATGCTATGCCATACATCATGCAATCACCCTCCTCTACCTTAGGCAGATGACTTGAAAAGGCTAAGTACTTCGACCAGGGACTCCGCAAAATGGACCCGCGGCTCGCCAAGGAAAAAACGCCAAAAACAAGAGCCCTTTGGAGTCGCCATGCGACTGGCCCACCGGGCCACGGCAAGTGGCACGCTACAACACACAGCATCAACAAATGCCAAACTCCCCTACCCTGGACGCTGCTATTCGCACTATAAGACTACGTCCTGCGACCGGGGATGCCTAGCTCGACCAGAAAAACAGTCATGTCGATAGCTTTCATCGGGCTCGCCAAGCGACTGGCCCTCGGGCCATGGCGAGTAGGCCCACCACGAAACAATTTCACAAACAAAGGATATCCAAACTCGCATTTATCAAACAAAGTCAACCAGTTCTATACATAACCTTGTCGCTAATCAAAATACCCACGAGTCACACCTTCAGACTCGTGGGAACATAATGTTTTATTATAGGTCGGAAGGGGGCATCCCCCCACAAACGAATCTACCCTACTCGGAGGACCCGGCCTCAGGGTCAACCACCGGTTCCGCACCCTCATCTCCATGGAGGAACTTGGGCGTATACTTGACAACCGGGTACGTCGACAAGGCGTTATTGGCGGCGACATGGAACAGGCGCACGGCTGGAAAGTCCTTTGCCCCCCCCCCCCCCCCCCCCCGGAGCCCTCCTTCTCGGCATCTTCTGGCGCCATCTGGCTGGTAATGTGCGTCTCCAGATCCGCAGTCGCCAGCGCGAGATCGGCGTACGGGCAGACTGCGTCCATAAGGCGCAGCACCTCCGCGATGTCGAAGTCGCCGGTCTCGGACGGGAAGCCCGCTATCACCTCCTCCACGTCGAAGCCCTCTGAGTAGTGGGCGAGCACCATGCTTAAAGCCATTGTGATGCCCACTCGGCACGAGGAGCGGCGCAGCTAGTCCACCACCGCCGGGACATCGGAGACGGCCTTGAACACCGACGAAGCGTCGCGCGGGATCCTCTCCCGCGGGCTCAGATACTGGAGTTCCGCCAGTATGTCCCTCGCGCACTTAATGATGCGCGCCATCACGGTTTCCAAGCACTCACGGGGGGTCGCCGTCTCCACAAAGTCGCACATCCCTGCCAGGAAAACACAAAGTCAACACTCGCCACGCTCGGGGACTGGGCCCCCAAGCGTACTCGCCACGCTCGGGGACTGGATCCCCAAGCGGACTCGCCACGCTCGGGGACTGGATCCCCAAGCGGACTCGCCACGCTCAGGGCCTGCCAATTCTACAACCACAAGGGAAGAATGCTTACCAAGGAGCTGCCACGACATCTCCCAGACGAACGCCTCGAAGCTGGTCTTCTCTTGTTGTACCCCAAGGATGGTGGCAGACGACGCTTCCTTCTCTGCAGCGAGCTCCTTGTCTTGCTGCCCTTTCAACGTCACGAGCTCCTCTCGCAGTGTCGCAGCCGCCGCAGCCGCCGCGCGTGCAGTGTCCTTGTCCTGCTGCGCAGCCGTAAGCTTCACCTGGTGCTCGGCGATTACGTCCTCCAGCTCCTGGCTCTTGCGCTCGAGGACCTTGGTGAGGTCGGCAGTTTCCGCCTTCGCCCTCTTCGCCGCAGCATCAGCTTCCTTCGCCCGGAAGTCAGCCTCCCAGTAGAAAGTCTCCTTCACATATCCCTCGCGCACTTTGGCGAGGGCCTTCTCACGCGCCTTTGCTACAAAAGAAAGGCGACCATGAGACACTCCGGAAGCAGAAACGCAACAGTCAAGGGCCTAGGAGAGGGAAACTCACTTCCCATGGCGGTCAGCTGGCGATTCTTCTTCGCAGCCTCCTCGACCAGGGCAGTCAAGCGTCTTACTTCAGCCTAAAAGGATTAACACAACAAGCAAACGTCAGTCATCCGGTTGCCAAGAATGGAATGCCCGAATCGCCCCTTCGGCCCAAGTTGACCCTCGGGGACTTGGGGGAACCGTACTACATGACAATCGATGCTCACCACATGGACGTCACTGAGGGCCGCATGCAGCTGAGTGAACGACAACGTCGAAAGCGGCGGTTGACGGGACTCGTGCACCTCGTCTCCTTGCAGGACCGCCTCTATCGACGGTGCTTCCTCCGTTGGCGCAACAGGCTCGTCATGGCAAGCGGGGTCTCTCGCCGCCTTTGTCCGCCGCTCCTTCTGCTGTGTTGTCGGAGAGCCACCTTCGACGGTGGTGCCTGGCTCCTTCTCCACCTCCGGGGGCGCGACTGGGCGCTCACCCTCCGGACCCTTTACGACCATGGACTCGGCGTCCTCCTTCGTGGCCGCGGTCCCAGTCTCCGAAGCCCCGTCCCTGGTGGCTGGCCCTGCCGAGCTGGCGGTCGCGCTAGCGGGCTTCTTCGTGGGCGTGGTTTGCCCGCGCGATGATGCCATGCCCGCAGGGTCGGTCGCCGCCTTCTTCGTCTCGGTAGCCTTCTTCGCCTCGGCCGCCCTCGTGGCCGCTGCTCCGCGCGTCGGGGCAGCCTTCTTCAGGACCTTCTGCCTGGCCCTACAAGGAACCACTATAAGCTCTCCGGCAAGCCAACAGACAAATGGGCAAAACAGGACAGGAAACGCTTACTTCACCGTCGGGAGCGTCTTCACGCCGGGGCTGACCCGCACCCCTGCGTCGAGTGCGGCCTGGAGAGGTCGCCGAAGTTCTGTTGTGCCCTCTAGGACGGTATGGCGCAGTCGCTTTGCTCGCGGCACCTTGGTCTCTTGGGCGGGCCCCTTCCCTTCCGGAGGCGAGGTCGTCTCGTCCCCCTCCTCCTCTGGTGCGCCTTCTTCTGGAGGGCTTTGCAATGAGGAAGTCGTTCCCCTCATCGAGCCTCGGGGGAGTCGAACATAGTCCCGCACCTCGGAGCCTGACTCCGTGCGGTCCCCTTCGTCCTCAACCTCGTCTTCGTTGGCCTCCTCGCCCTCGGTCATCTCCGGGGGCTCCTTCCCGGCGAGTGGGGGAAGGTGGTTGGCGATCTTCAGCCACCTCTGCGACATAGACAAAGGAGCGCGTCAGAAGCCCCGTCACCCCATTCACCCGATTCGAAGACAAGAGAAGTCATTCGATACCTCGGGCGCCGGCTTGTCCTCAGAGAAGGGCTGCAGCCCGGCGTCGAAGGAGGTAAAGGTGGCCGTGGTGATCTTGGTGAGTGCCTTTCGGTAGTCGTCCTCGCCCCACTCAACTGCGGTGGAGCGAGTGCAGTCATTCTGCCGCATGTACTCCCACATGTAGTGCCCTCGACACCGCAAAGGGATCAGGCGTCGACCGAGCTAGCAGTTGTACAAGTTGGCGGCCGTTAATCCCGCGTCTTTCAGCGCTTGGATCGACGTCCGCATCATCTTCACCACCTCTTCCTGGTCGCGCGGCAGCTACCGCACGTTGAGGCGCCGGGGGACACTCGGCTCAGATGAGTATTGGGGGATATGGACTTCCCCCGTTCGGGTGTGCTCCTGGGCGTAGAACCAGAACTTGCGTCATTGCGCTTGCGCCTTCTTCGGGAGTGCCATGTGGCACCCCCGGGATCAGGGTTAGACAAATACCAGATCTTTTCGTCTGACATAAGCCTAACCTAGAGCTCGAGAAACTATAGTGAGAAAATCGGTAACACAACAGTGACTCTACGACTCAAGAAGTAATACAAGCTCATAACTGAGCGAAGAACCAAAGTATTACAAGCAGAGGTCACTAACCTGACATACATCAATCAACGGAAACGAAGTTAAGCTATTAGACATAGCAAGATATCAAAAAGGCCTAAGAGGCCAGGAGCATAACGGCGATGTCCCAGCCCATAGATTCCAGGCTGCCACCTGGGAACCCCAAGCTACTCGTCGATGTCGACCTAGAAACCATCATCTGTTGGAGCGACTTCGTCTGAAACAAGAGCATGCAAAGCTGAGTACAGGGACTCAGCAAGACTTAGTACAACCTTTTAGAAAAGCGGGTATGCGGGCTTTCTGTGGAGCTTCTTTTGCGTAAAGCCATTTTTCCTTTAATAAACAAGAGGGAGAAGAAGCTCGACTACTTAGAACCTTTAAAAGGGGATAAGAGAGCGACATCTCTATCACTATTGATCATCATATTGTATCCACCAATCTTCATCAGCTCGAACCACTCTTCTCGGATCACCCCCTCAACACCCAGAGAAGGTATCCGTAAACACACATTGATTGCCAAGTTTTACGATCAGGTTCAAGTTGTCTATGATCACAGAACCCATTCCCAAGTTGTCTGTAACCGTGGACATGGCTTTTCGAAAAGATTTAACCATGCAGGGGTGCACAACTTTACCCACACGTGCCAACCGACTCTTAATGCCAAGCTATTAGCTCTCTTCCTTGGAAAGCTGGCAGTGGGTGGTCGACCACGACCTTTACCGTGCTATCGTCGAGACCATGAGTCACGCGCTAAGGATTGTTCCGCCATAACGGGTCAAGTCCCAAAGTCGGTCCTTAACGATGTGAGGCGAGGTGGGTTTCCCCAGGGACTTTAACCCCAGCCACCACGGCCACTCTTACCTACCTGTATGCTATGCACCTTTTCACAAACATTTTTGATGCATATGTCCAAATAATGCGCAAACTATGTGACTCATGGAATCTACTAGGCAAGTTAGTGTGTCGAGAGGGTACCATAATAGGGCCTCGCGTGGTTGTACGCTCAGTCTTGGTTCAAGAGGCGAGAACTCGGTTCCTAGGGTCGGCAGAAACGAAACAACCCACCACATCCCAATGTGGCCTCTCGTCTGAGCCTTTAATAATGTTTAACAACATCTCTATAGTTACCACGTCAACATGTCATGCTATTATCATTCATTGTAAGGCTCCAGTCCGAAGACCGGAGTTGCAGCGTAACAAACTAAGCATGGCTAAGCATAAAGATATAAAGGCTCTGGCGATGCACACATGCCAAACCTAGTTATGCTAGGAGAAGTGGATCAGGATATATGAAGCTACAAGGGTGGAACATGCAATAGATAGGGTAACTCTACCTATCGATAAAAGACAGTTGAATCGTATGCAATATGTAGGAACCAGAGTAAAAGCATTTCGAAATCATATATGAACCAGGCTAGGGCTTGCCTTTGTCCCTGGCAAACCATTGTGGATCTTTGATGCATGCTTGACTTGTTCGTCGGTGGAAAATTATTGATCTTCGGTGTTGTCGATCTTCATCGTCTCGGACTAGTGCTCTATCGGTCGCGAAGAAGCAAATACCGGAAAGGTAAAGAACAATCAACACATGGCATCGATGCAAGCAATCATCATGGATGACGATTTAAATTGTTGGAAGTAAGCCTATGAACTACCGAATGATTTAAACGGGATTGAAACGCTCGAAGAACAGGCGTTCCGATGAACCCCGGATGTTACTTAGGGAGTGGTTTTGTTGTTCTGATAAACTTGTGAAACTAAGTTATTAAAATGAATATGACTTGTATGCCAAACTGTAGATCTTATTTTTCTGATCATTTTGATATATTATTTTATAATTTTCTGATTTAAAATGAATTACTTATTGATTTTACAATTTTAACCATTTTCTGAAATCCCAGAAATTGTGAAAAACCTGACAGAGGGTCCTGTCAGGGGTTTTTCTTTTACAAAAAATATAAAACAAAAATAAATAAAAAAACGGGCTAACAACCGGTCCCACCGGAGTCAACCGCCGGTGGTTGACCACGGCAGGCCGGCGGCAATGGCGAGCCTCGCCGGCGTTCCAGGCCGCCCCTGGATGCGCGAGCAGGCTCATTAGCCGCGCCTCGCCGAGGCAAACCATATGGAGGTGGTGCCGCTTCCCAGAGGTCGCCGGAGCAACGGGGACGACGACGTCTGGCGGCGGCGGACGCAGGCGAGCGGCGCGGGACGGACCAGAGGGAGAGAGAGAGGGTGTGGATGGGCTCGTTCGAGCCAGCAGCTCACCGTGGTGCTGTAGGAATGGTCGGCGACGGCGGGGGAGGTCGATCGGTGGCGATTGGGGGCCGGCCAGAGTCGGGGAAGAAGGGGTGGCGGGGGCGTCTGAGAGCTCCCCGGCTCGATTCGTCGAAGGGGGAGGCCGAGGGGAGGGAGGCGAAGCCAGTGGTGTCGACGGAGTGGCGCGGGGAGGCCGCTAGCGGCAGGAAGAAGCGGCGGCCGGCGCGTAGCTAGGGTTTGGGCGCGCGCGCTTGCAGAGCCAGAGAGGGGCAGCGCGCGAGAGATGAGAGGATAGGGGGAGGGAGAGGGCGTCGGGGTCCTTATCCCCTCGTCCAGGGACGGCGAGCGGTGGCGCGAATCGTCGCGGGGGATCGACGGACGGAGCTCTACCAGGCAGTAGCTTGCCTGCGTGGAGGAAGATGACAAAGGGGATTTTCTGAAAACCCCCTGCTCTTTTGGGATTTCCCTAGAAAAAGTAAAACAGGAATAGATTCAAATCTATTCACTCTTTTTGACTCTTTTTGCAAACCCAAACACACTCAAAACTTTATAGAAAAATAAAGTGGCCTTCCTAGTTACATGAGAAGGTGCACTTACTTTTATTTTGAGTGTTTCAAACAATAGAACACATTTTAAATAGAGGAAGACTTGCATAGATTAGGGTTTCCACTTTACTTTATTTGCTAAATTTTCTTAATGCATTGGTAAATGATGCTCATGAATGCACAAACAAATCCTAATTAGGGTTTAGCAAAATAGGGATGTTACAACTCTATCCCCCTTACAAGAATCTCGTCCCCGAGATTCCTAAGGTAGGAAAAGAGAAGGTAACAAGGACTACACCGGTCTTCAACGAGCTTGTTGATACCTGATGTCTACGCACGCTTATATTCCTGTAGACAGTGTTGGGCCTCCAAGAGCAGAGGTTTGTAGAACAGCAGCAAGTTTCCCTTAAGTGAATCACCCAAGGTTTATCGAACTCAGGGAGGTAGAGGTCAAAGATAACCCTCTCAAGCAACCATGCAATTACGATACAAGAAGTCTCTTGTGTCCCCAACACACCTAATACACTTGTCAGATGTATAGGTGCACTAGTTCGGCGAAGAGATAGTGAAATACAAGTAATATGGATGATTGTAAGTAGTAATTGCAATCTGAAATAAAAATGGCAGCAAGCAAACATGTAGCAGAACTTGTTGGAAACGGTGTTTCAATGCTTAGAAACAAGGCCTAGGGGTCATACTTTCACTAGTGGACACTCTCAACATTGATCACATAACTGAATAAATAAATGCTACTTTCTACACTCTCTTGTTGGATAACAAACACCATTCATTGTGTAGGGCTACAAAAGCACACCTCAAGCCGGAGTAAACAAGCTCCACAACATCCGGAGTTCATATTAAAGTAACCTCTAGAGTGCATAATAGACCGTTGCAATTTAGACCGAGTACTAACATAGCATACACACTGTCAACAATAGCTATGAAAGGGGGAATAGATCACATCAATACTATCATAGTAATAGTTAACTTCATAATCTACAAGAGATTACAATCATAACCTACGCCAAGTACTACATGATGCACACACTGTCAACATTACATCATAGAGGAGGAATAGCCTACTTTAATAACATCACTAGAGTAGCAAACATAGATTAATAGTGATACAAAGCTCATGATCACATAAAGATCACACCATGGGAGAGAGAGATGAACCACATAGCTACCGGTAGAGCCCTCAGCCTCGGGGGAGAACTACTCTCTCTCATCATGGGATACAGCAACGGCGATGAAGATGGCGGTGATGTCGATGGAGATGACTCCGGGGGCAATTCCCCGTCCCGGCGGCGTGCCGGAACAAAGACTTCTGTCCCCCGAAATGGAGTTTCGCGATGGCGGCGGCGCCCCTGGAGTCTTTCTGGAGTTTCGTCAATTGGTGTCGGGTTTTTAGGTCTCGAGGGATAATATAGGCGAAGAGGCGGCGCGAGGGGGTGCCTGGGGGCCCACCCCATAGGGTGGCGCGCCCCCCTCTAGGCCGCGCCAGCCTATAGTGTGGAGGGCCTGGGCCTCCCCTCCGGCTCCCCTTCGGTGTTCTGGTATGTCTCGGTGAAATAAGATGTTTGGCTTTTGTTTCGTCGAATTCCGAGAATATTGCCCGAACAGCCTTTCTGGAACCAAAAACAGCAGAAAACAGGAACTGGCACTTCGGCATCTTGTTAATAGGTTAGTTCCGGAAAATGCATAAAAAATCATTATAAAGTGTGAGCAAAACATGTAGGTATTGTCATAAAACTAGCATGGAACATCATAAATTATAGATACGTTGGAGACGTATCAAGCATCCCCAAGCTTAGTTCATACCCGCCCTCGAGTAGGTAAATGATAACAAGGATAATTTCTGAAGTGACATGCTACTAACATAATCTTGATCATACTATTGTAAAGCATATGAGATGAATGAAGTGACTCAAGGCAATGATCTATAGTTTGCTAACATATAGATAACATATAGCAAAACTTTTCATGAATAGTACTTTCAAGACAAGCATCAATAAGACTTGCATAGGAGTTAACTCATAAAGCAATAAATTCTTAATAGAAGGTTTTGAAGCAATTACAAAGGAAGATATAAGTTTCAGCAGTTGCTTTCAACTTCAACATGTATATCTCATGGATAATTGTCAACACAAAGTAATATGATGAGTGCAAATAAGCAAGTATGTAAGAATCAATGCACATAGTTGACACAAGTGTTTGCTTCTGAGATAGAAAGAAGTAGGTAAACTGACTCAACATAAAGTAAAAAAGAAAGGCCCTTCGCAGAGGGAAGCAGGGATTACTCTTTGTGCTAGAGCTTTTTATTTTGAAAACATAGAAACAATTTTGTCAACGGTAGTAATAATTCATATGTGTTATGCATAAGACATCCTATAAGTTGCAAGCCTCATGCATAGAATACCAATAGTGCTCGCACCTTGTCCTAATTAGCTTGGATTTCCATGGATTATCATTGCATTACATATGTTTCAACCAAGTGTCACAAAGGGGTACCTCTATGCCGCCTGTACAAAGGTCCAAGGAGATAGATCGCATATGATTTCTCGTTTTTGATAGATCTCAACTAAGGACATCCATACCGGGACAACATAGAAAACAGATAATGGACTCCTCTTTAATGCATAAGCATTCAACAACAGATAATATTCTCATAAGAGATTGAGGATTAATGTCCAAACTGAAACTTCCACCATGATACATGGCTTTAGTTGGCGGCCCAATGTTCTTCTCTAACAATATGCATACTCAAACCATTTGATCATGATAAATCACCCTTACTTCAGACAAGACGAACATGCATAGCAACTCACATGATATTCAACAAAGGTGTAATAGTTGATGGCGTCCCCAGAAACATGGTTACCGCTCAACAAGCAACTTATAAGAAATAAGATACATAAGCTACATATTCTTTACCACAATAGTTTTTAAGGCTATTTTCCCATGAGCTGTATATTGCAAAGACAAGGAATGAAATTTTAAAGGTAGCACTCAAGCAATTTACTTTGGAATGGCAGAGAAATACCACATAGTAGGTAGGTATGGTGGACACAAATGGCATAGGTTTTGGCTCAAGGTTTTGGATACACGAGAAGCATTCCCTCTCAGTACAAGGCTTTGGCTAGCAAGGTTGTTTGAAGCAAACACAAGTATGAACCGGTACAGCAAAACTTACATAAGAACATATTGCAAGCATTATAAGACTCTACACTGTCTTCCTTGTTGTTCAAACACTTCACCAGAAAATATCTAGACTTTAGAGAGACCAATCATGCAAACCAAATTTCAACAAGCTCTATGGTAGTTCTTCATTAATAGGTTTAAAGTACATGATGCAAGAGATTAAACATGATCTATTGAGCAAAACAATTGCAAAGTATCAAATTATTCAAGACCATATACCAATTACCACATGAAGCATTTCCTGTTTCCAACCAAATAGCAATAAATGCATGAGCTTTTAACTTTCGCCATGAACATTAAAAGTAAAACTAAGAACACAAGTGTTCAAATGAAAAAGCGGAGCGTGTCTCTCTCCCACATAAGCATGAATTTATTCAGAGAATGAAAATAACAAAACAAAAATAAGATCACACAGACGCTCCAAGTAAAGTACATAAGGTGTGACGGAATAAAAATATAGTTTCACTAGAGGTGACCTGATAAGTTGTTGATGAAGAAGGGGATGCTTTGGGCATCCCCAAGCTTAGATGCTTGAGTCTTCTTGAAATATGCAGGGATGAACCACGGGGGCATCCCCAAGCTTAGACTTTTCACTCTTCTTGATCATATTGTATCATCCTCCTCTCTTGACCCTTGAAAACTTCCTCCACACCAAACTCAAATAAAACTCATTAGAGGGTTAGTGCATAATCAAAAATTCACATATTCAGAGGTGACATAATCATTCTTAACACTTCTGGACATTGCACAAAGCTACTGAAAGTTAATGAAACAAAGAAATCCATCCAACATAGCAAAAGAGGCAATGCGAAATAAAAGGCAGAATCTGTCAAAACAGAACAGTCTGTAAAGACGAATTTTTTAGAGGCACTTAGCTTGCTCAGATGAAAATACTCAAATTGAACGAAAATTGAGTTCATATCTGAGGATCACTCATGTAAATTGGCAGATTTTTATGAGTTACCTACAGAGAGGCATACTCAAATTCGTGACAGCAAGAAATCTGTTTCTGCGCAGTAATCCAAATCTAGTATCAACCTTACTATCAAAGACTTTACTTGGCACAACAATGCAATAAAATAAAGATAAGGAGAGGTTGCTACAGTAGTAACAACTTCCAAGACACAAAAAAACAGTAGCAAAATAAAAACATGGGTTATCTCCCAAGAAGTGCTTTCTTTATAGCCATTAAGATGGGCTCGGTAATTTTAATGATGCTCTCGCAAGAAATAAGAGTTGAAGCAAAAGGAGCATCAAGAAGTAAATTCAAAAAAAAATTAAGCCTAACCCGCTTCCTATGCATAAGAATCTTGTACACAAATAAATTCATGAGGAGCAAAGTGACATGCATAGGAAGATAAAACACGAGTAACTTCAAGATTCTCAACATAAAGAGGGGAAACTTAATATTATTAAGATGCATATCACCATGTTTCCCTATCTCATAATAACTTTCAGTAGCATCATGAACAAACTCAACAATATAACCATCACATAAAGCATTCTTATCATGAGTCTCATGCATAAAATAATTACTACTCCCAATATAAGCATAGTCATTCTTATTAATTGTAGTGGGAGCAAATTCAACAAAGTAGCTATCATTATTATTCTCATCACCATAATCATCAAATGTAGGAGGCATATTGTAATCATAATAAACTTTATCCTCCATAGTAGGTGGCACAAAAATACCACTATCATTATAATCATCATAAATGGGAGGCAAAGTATCATCAAAGAAAATTTTCTCCTCCATGCTTGAGGGACTAAAAATATCACAACCAGCTTCCCCAAGCTTAAATTCTTCCATAGCATTATCAATAATAGTGTTCAAAGAGTTCATGCTAATAACATTGCTACAACTATTTTGCAAACAAAGTTCCATGGGTTTTTTAATTCTCTCTTCAAACACATCATGTCCTAATTCAATATAAAGTTCATAAAGATCTCTAATTTTTTTGTTGTTTTCCATTAAGCCTAACTAGTGAAAATAAAAACAAGAAACAAAAGATATAATTGCAGGATCAAAGGAAATAGCTTCGAGCACTCACACACCGGCAACAGTGCTAGGAAATAGCTTAGTAGACGGAGGATGTGAATACCTTTTACCTTACCTCCCCGGCAACGGCGCCAGAAAATAGCTTGATATCTACGCACGCTTCTATTCCTGTAGACAGTGTTGGGCCTCCAAGAGCAAGGTTTGTAGAACAGCAGCAAGTTTCCCTTAAGTGAATCACCCAAGGTTTATCAAACTCAGGGAGGTAGAGGTCAAAGATATCCCTCTCAAGCAACCCTGCAATTACGATACAAGAAGTCTCTTGTGTCCCCAACACACCTAATACACTTGTCAGATGTATAGGTGCACTAGTTCGGCGAAGAGATAGTGAAATACAAATAATATGGATGATTGTAAGTAGTAATTGCAATCGGAAATAAAAATGGCAGCAAGCAAACATGTAGCAGAACTTGTTGGAAACGGCGTTTCAATGCTTAGAAACAAGGCCTAGGGATCATACTTTCACTAGTGGACACTCTCAACATTGATCACATAACTGAATAAATAAATGCTACTTTCTACACTCTCTTGTTGGATAACAAACACCATTCATTGTGTAGGGCTACAAAAGCACACCTCAAGCCGGAGTAAACAAGCTCCACAACATCCGGAGTTCATATTAAAGTAACCTCTAGAGTGCATAATAGACCGTTGCAATTTAGACCGAGTACAAACATAGCATACACATTGCAACAATAGCTATGAAAGGGGGAATAGATCGCATCAATACTATCATAGTAATAGTTAACTTCATAATCTACAAGAGATTACAATCATAACCTACGCCAAGTACTACATGATGCACACACTGTCAACATTACATCATGGAGGAGGAATAGACTACTTTTATAACATCACTAGAGTAGCACATAGACTAATAGTGATACAAAGCTCATGATCACATAAAGATCACACCATGGGAGAGAGAGATGAACCACATAGCTACCGGTAGAGCCCTCAGCCTCGGGGGAGAACTACTCCCTCCTCATCATGGGAGACAGCAACAGCGATGAAGATGGCGGTGATGTCGATGGAGATGACTCCGGGGGCAATTCCCCGTCCCGGCGGCATGCCGGAACAGAGACTTCTGTCCCCCGAAACGGAGTTTCGCGATGGCGGCGGCGCCCCTGGAGTCTTTCTGGAGTTTCGTCAATTGGTGTCGGGTTTTTAGGTCTCGAGGGATAATATAGGCGAAGAGGCGGCGCGAGGGGGTGCCTAGGGGGCCCACCCCATAGGGCGGCGCGCCCCCCTCTAGGCCGCGCCAGCCTATGGTGTGGAGGGCCTAGGCCTCCCCTCCGGCTCCCCTTCGGTGTTCTGGTCTTTCTCGGTGAAATAAGATGTTTGGCTTTTGTTTCGTCGAATTCCGAGAATATTGCCCGAACAGCCTTTCTGGAACCAAAAACAGCAGAAAATAGGAACTGGCACTTTGGCATCTTGTTAATAGGTTAGTTCCGGAAAATGCATAAAATCATTATAAAGTGTGAGCAAAACATGTAGGTATTGTCATAAAACTAGCATGGAACATCAGAAATTATAGATACGTTGGAGACGTATCAATACCACGCTGATCTTCTTTGTTGAAGGAGTTGATCCACGACGCCACGAATGAATTTGATCCACTACACCATGAATGAAGTGCTTCATTTTCTTCCATTGAGGTTGTTGCTCAACTGCACCTAAAGGAAAGAGGGAATAACTCTAGACGGTGGATCTTTGCAAAGATCGGGTATCTCATGGTCAACTCATGGAAGGAGTGCTTAGAAACAACTCTTGAGCTGACAAACATGAAACACGTCAAGGTAACGAAGGATATGAAAGAAGTTTCAAATTTTGGTAGGCAATTGCTCCACGCTTTACAAGAATACGAAGGCACAAGGTAGCGAGGAGTTAAATTGCCTTTGATACCATAACGAGGAACTCTTAGAGAGGGTGACTCATAGAAACAAAACTGATTATCCAACGAGAGCAACTTTGGATTTAAAAATCATAGTCACTCTTCTGGCATGGGAACATGTAATAGATGTTGTCTACTCAGAAGGCTGGGGCCTAGATGACTGACGAATTCACACAACGTGTGAATTGATTGGAACTTCATGTATAAACAACAGAAAGGGGAGGAGCACTAGCTAGTAAAGTGACAAGGATCAGCGGGGAGTGAAATTTCTCCGAACGAAGTTGCTGTCACCGGAGAAATGATTTCAAGGGATTGACCGAGAGACATTTAGCAAAACTACTTATGATGTTCTCCTAGATGTTCTAGACACCAATATTGGGCTATTGACCAGCCTTCAATAGGTCATCAAGTGAAGGTCAGACTTCGGAATTGAACTGACATCATAAGGGCAACTCCTAGAATAAGTCGCACAAGATCCTTATGGAGAGTGGTTATTCTTGTTACTTCAAGAATTTTGGCATTAGGTCTTCCGACTAATTGTGTTAACCACGACATCAATCTTGCCGGATTTACAAAGAGACCTATCCCAAAAATCCTTGAGAAACACCAACCATCATTGCCGCTTGAGATTCAGCTTAGGTTAGGTGTAAAGATATTATAGATGTCCAATTAGAAAATTTTCAACGGTTACCCCCAAGGTAAAGTCGATAGATTCTCAAGATATAGACCACAATGTCAAGCTCCAAAGAATTGAGCTAGTTTGCGTAATACATATGGTTGTGACTGCAAAGGCCATTGCGTGCATATGAACTTGCAATGTAACACAAGTGAGTCCTTATGGGGACACCAAAGAAGATTTTGAAGTTCTTAAGCTTCGTATCTTTCTTGAACAAACTAGTCAGTGGCTAAGGGTGCATAGAGGAAAGTTTCAAGGAATGGAGGTAACAACCTTCCATCTCAAGAATACTTCACACATGCCTGACCGACTTGCGATGATTCCCGAGGAAAACAAAGGGAACTCTACTCGAATCCACGGCGACATCTTTCAGCAAATGCACGTGAACCAGAGAAGATCACTTCCAACATCTAGAACACATACTTTGTGATGAAACAAAGATGATTCTCAAAAGTTTCCAACATTAGTGCCAATTGTTCAATATGAATCTCTTTAAACATGGAGGAAATAATAATATCATCGATGGGCTCAACAACAAACTTATCAAGATAATCCAATGAGGTACTCATATTCTATATGGACTCGGCAAAAATATTGGTCAGACCAATGGACCTGAAGGTATACTCAGACGAGTTACCATGAGTATAAGCATCATCAGGATAGTCCTTGGAACTGAGTTTGATTTGACGATAGCCCAAACTCAAATCAAATATGGAGAAGATAGCATATCCATAAAGGAGATACATCCTGACTTCAACAAAAACAGAATTAGGCATTCCTTTAAGATGAATCAAGTTGGATAGAGCTCTGGTCTTTCAACTCCCCAAGTTGTTGATTAAGCTCAACCAACTAGTCCATGGTTATTCATCACGGTTCTTGGAGAAGGAGTAGTTCAACGAACCAACATACTCATGAACTCGACAACACGGTCCTGTGACAACATGGCGATACTTCTAGAAAGACATCCAGAATATCACGAACCACCGATATATCACTGAATTCAAGAGGGGATCTTGCTTTACAAAGCAAACGATATGGTCTTGAGAGCTTTGGGATTAACCTAACTCTTTGACCGAATATGTTCGCCTGAACAAAAGGACTTGGCAGCACAATCAAACTTCGCTTAAAAATTGGCGATCCAATTATGCTAAGAATGACATCAATGTTCTTGGATTTCCAAGCAATAAGGATTGCTAAGAATCTTAGATTGCCACATCAATAAGTACACCCCAACATTCCCAAGCACGGACAGCTCGAAGGAAGTGCGAGTAAAGACGTGCAAGATTATCACTTCATCAATAAGGTCATGATACAAAACGATCTCATGATATAGAAGAGGGTGATACTCTAAGGTAGAATAGAATAGAAGCTTACGAGGCCTCTCAATCTGTGGATTACAACACTTTGACCAAGTCTTTGAAATGGACAAGGTACTAGAGTTTGTTTCTCCTGACATACCGAAGTGGAATGTCTTGAAGAACCACAAGAGTAATATACAGTGGAAAACACCAATGCACATTTACCACTTGGCTGCTAACTAGCGGAAAAAGGTTGGGAAGCAACTAAAGAGGAAGAACACAATCAAGATCAAAGTTCTTGAGATGTAGATGCACAAGATAACACTTCGTGAAACTTATGCTGAAAAGGGAGGTGTTGCAGAGTCACAGACATATATGTGAGACTCTCAAAGAGTACTCGTGTCGTGATCCATTTGGTTCAGTGAAAGAACCTCTACGGTAGCTAGTGGAAGGGAAAGATTTGTATTGCCGCAATTCAACACGACAATAACCACAAGCTTGAAGGCTAGATTGATTTGAATTTAGCCATCCTGATGAAATGTTTGAACATTAACATCAGTGTTTAATGGAATGGATCTTGGGTTAAAGGCCAGCTTCATGTACCAAGATTCATAAAATAGAATCCAACACAGTCGGGGACCTTCAGTTCAAATCCAAGGGTTAAAACCCGAGAAAGGAGTAACTACTAGATGAGTGACACAGAGGACACTGCAAGGTAGTAATCACAAGGTAACTGTCAAGAAGCCATACCTAGCTTCAAAAGTATCCAAGAAAAAGAAAAGGAGGCATCCAAGGTGAAAGGAAACCTCGAAGCCTAGAACAGAATTTTGGGGAACCCACAAAGTAGAAAGATCATGATGGAAGGAATCTCTCTGTTGAAACAAAACAAGGAGGATGCAAAGAACACACACGACTGAAATTATGATGGAATGATAGCTAGCTCTCTCTAAGAGCAAGAGAAAGAAAGAAAGAAAACTCGAAACACACGCACACAGATTCTATAGAGTCGTGCGAACTTAACAATAGGTCAACTAGTTAAGAAACGACCTGCCCTTGAGGCACCTAAGTTTGAAAGACTAGAAGAGATAGAAAAACTTTCAAATCAACACAAGGTAAGGCACTTTAGAATTAGAGCGATACCAGATAAGGAGTAAAAAGAAGCCTAATCAGATTTTCACAAATACATTTAGCTTTCAAATAGTTTTCACAAACACTAGACTCAACATCGACCAGTAGAAAGGGCTTCCGACAGGCAGTCCTGCTCTGATACCAAAGCCTGTGGCACCCCCAGGATCAGGGTTAGACAAATACCAGATCTTCGTCTGACATAAGCCTAACCTAGAGCTCGAGAGACTACAGTGAGAAAATCGGTAACACAACAGTGGCTCTACGACTCAAGAAGTAATACAAGCTCATAACTGAGTGAAGAACCAAAGTATTACAAGCAGAGGTCACTGACCTGACATACATCAATCAACGGAAACGAAGTTATGCTATTAGACATAGCAAGATAGCAAAAAGGCCTAAGAGGCCAGGAGCATAACGGCGACATCCCAGCCCATAGATTCCAGGCTGCCACCTGGGAACCCCAAGCTACTCGTCGATGTTGACCTAGAAACCATCATCTGTTGGAGCGACTTCGTCTGAAACAAGAGCATGCAAAGCTGATTACAGGGACTCGGCAAGACTTGGTACAACCTTTTAGCAAAGCGGGTATGCGGGCTTTCTGTGGAGCTTCTTTTGCGTAAAGCCAGTTTTCCTTTAATAAACAAGAGGGAGAAGAAGCTCGACTACTTAGAACCTTTAAAAGGGGATAAGAGAGCGACATCTCTATCACTATTGATCATCATATTGTATCCACCAATCTTCATCAGCTCGAACCACTATCCTCGGATCACCCCCTCAACAACCGGAGAAGGTATCTGTAAACACACATTGATTGCCAAGTTTTACGATCAGGTTCAAGTTGTCTATGATCATAGAATCCATTCCCAAGTCGTCCGTAACCGTGGACACGGCTTTTCGAAAAGATTTAACCCTGCAGGGGTGCACAACTTTACCCACACGTGCCAACCGACTCTTAATGCCAAGCTATTAGCTCTCTTCCTTGGAAAGCTAGCAGAGGGTGGTCAACCACGACCTTTACCTTGCTGTCGTCGAGACCATGAGTCACGCACTAAGGATTGTTCCACCGTAATGGGTCAAGTCCCGAAGTCGGTCCTTAACGATGTGAGGCGAGGTGGGTTTCCCCAGGGACTCTAACCCCAGCCACCATGGCCACGCTTACCTACATGTATGCTATGCACCTTTTCACAAACATTTTTGATGCATATGTCCAAATAACGCGCAAACTATGTGACTCATGGAATCTACTAGGCAAGTTAGTGAGTCGAGAGGGTACCATAATAGGGCCTCGCGTGGTTGTACGCTAAGTCTTGGTTCAAGAGGCGAGAACTCGGTTCCTAGGGTCGGCAGAAACGAAACAACCCACCACATCCCAATGTGGCCTCTCGTCTGAGCCTTTAATCATGTTTAACAACATCTCTATACTTACCACGTCAACCTGTCATGCTATTGTCATTCATTGTAAGGCTCCAGTCCAAAGACCGGAGTTGCATCGTAACAAACTAAGCATGGCTAAGCATAAAGATATAAAGGCTCTAGCGATGCACACATTCCAAACCTAGTTATGCTAGGAGCAGTGGATCAGGATATATGAGGCTACAAGGGTGGAACATGCAATAGATAGGGTAACTCTACTTATCGATAAAAGACAGTTGAATCGTATGCAATATGTAGGAACCAGAGTAAAAGCATTTCTAAATCATATATGAACCAGGATAGGGCTTGCCTTTGTCCCTGGCAAACCAATGTGGATCTTCGATGCATGCTTGACTTGTTCGTCGGTGGACAATTATTGATCTTCGGTGTTGTCGATCTTCATCGTCTCGGACTCGTGCTCTATCGGTCGCGAAGAAGCAAATACCGGACAGGTAAAGAACAATCAACACATGGCATCGATGCAAGCAATCATCATGGATGACGATTTGAATTGTTGGAAGTAAGCCTATGAACTACCGAATGATTTAAACAGGATTGAAACGCTCGAAGAACAGGCGTTCCGGCGAACCCCGGATGTTACTTAGGGGGTGGTTTTGTTGTTCTGATAAACTTGTGAAACTAATTTATTCAAATTAATTTTACTTGTATTCCAAAGTGTAGATCTTATTTTTCTGATCATTTTGATATATTATTTTATAATTTTCTGATTTAAAATGAATTACTTATTGATTTTACAATTTTAACCATTTTCTGAAATCCCTGAAATTGTGAAAATCCTGATAGAGGGTCCCACCTGTCAGGGGTTTTTCTTTTACAGAAAATATAAAACAAAAATAAATAAATAAACGGGCTAACAGCCGGTCCCACCGGAGTCAACGGCCGGTGGTTGACCACGGCAGGCCGGCGGCAGTGGCGAGCCTCGCCGGCGTTCCAGGCCGCCCCTGGACGCGCGAGCAGGCTCGTTAGCCGCGCCTCTCCGAGGCGAACCACATGGAGGCGGAGCCACTTCCCAGAGGTCGCCGGAGCGACGGGGACGACGACGTCCGGCGGCGGCGGACGCAGGCGAGCGGCGCGGGACGGACCAGAGGGAGAGAGAGGGCGTGGATGGGCTCGTTCGAGCCAGCAGCTCACCGTGGTGTTGTAGGAATGGTCGGCGAAGGCGGGGGAGGTCGGTCGGCGGCGATTGCGGGCCGGCCGGAGTCAGGGAAGAAGGGGTGGCGCGGGTGTCTGAGAGCTCCCCGGCTCGATTCGTCGAAGGGCGAGGCCGAGGGGAGGGAGGCGAAGCCAGTGGTGTCGATGGAGTGGCGCGGGGAGGCCGCTAGCGGCAGGAAGAAGCGGCGGCCGGCGTGTAGCTAGGGTTTGGGCGCGCGCGCTTGCAGAGCCAGAGAGGGGCAGCGCGCGAGAGAGGAGAGGATAGGGGGAGGGAGAGGGCGCCGGGGACCTTATCCCCTCGTCCAGGGATGGCGAGCGGCGGTGCGAATCGTCGCGGGGGATCGACAGACGGAGCTCTACCATGCAGCAGCTTCCCTGCGTGGAGGAAGATGACAAAGGGGATTTTCTGAAAAACCCCTGCTCTTTTGGGATTTCCCTGGAAAAAGTAAAACAGGAATAGATTCAAATCTATTCACTCTTTTGGACTCTTTTTGCAAACCCAAACACAGTCAAAACTTTATAGAAAAATAAAGTGGCCTTCCTAGTTACATGAGAAGGTGCACTTACTTTTATTTTGAGTGTTTCAAACAATAGAACATATTTTAAATAGAGGAAGACTTGCATAGATTAGGGTTTCCACTTTACTTTATTTGCAAATTTTTCTTAATGCATTGTTAAATGATGCTCATGAATGCCCAAACAAATCCTAATTAGGGTTTAGCAAAACAGGGATGTTACATGCCATGTCGATGAAGTTGTCCCCGGGGTTCACCTGGAAGGTGATCCCGCCATTGGGGATGAGCGACTGGTCGCTCTTGCTCACCCGGGTCGCTCGCCGATGGAAGATTGTTACCCACAGCGGGAAGTAGGGCGGGGAGCCCAGGTAGCACTCGCACAATGCCATGAATAGGGCGATCTGCTGGACGCTGTGAGGCCCGAGGTCAGAGATCTTGATGTCGTACAATGCCAGGAGTTGGCGCAGGAAATCGGAGGTGGGGAGCGCGAACCCAAGATCGAGGAAGCTCGTGAAGATCACGAACTCCCCCGGCCTTGGCTGCGGCTCCGTCTCGTTCGCCGCCGGAACCCTCCACCTCTCGTGCCGGTACTCGGGGATGATTCCCGCGGAGATGTATGGGAGAAGGGACTCGGGGTGACCTTTGTAATATCCCAGGTTTAGAGGCAACAAAATGAGAGAACACCAAAGTGTGCATTGCATTCATGCATAGAAAATCCGGGGAATTTTCGCGCTTTCAAATAAAACTTACCACAGTAACTGAAGTTTCACTTGACTTGCTGGAATTGAAGTAGATCATCAAGTCAAGCGCTATAAACTTCACTGTGACCTTTGCTAAAACCCTATCTTGGGTAGAGATGATTTGATCTATGGGCTAGATCAAATAGAATTAGTTTCATAACAAACAACACCTTAAGTAAGGATTAACTACAAGATCTTATAAAGGATCTCAACATGCCATTTCTTACAACAACTCATGAATAATTATTCAACTATAACACAAAGAACTCAATTAATTAAGACACTATTCTTTACTTATCTTTTCCATGTCTTCTACCAAATAAATGTTCCTACCATGAGTCACATGGTATATCTTTTCAACTACAATACTTGAACCAAGTCAAGAACATTCATATTTATTTTTCATTAACCTTTGAACATTCCAACCTTGTTTCTCAACTCATTCTTATTAAACCTAGAGAAAGGAGGGAATCATTCATATACTTATTCTATCTATTGAATAGAACTTAGATTACTATTTAAACCTTATCCAAGGGAGGTAATTGTTGATACTAATCAATGTTATAATAAATATAAGTCAAGTACTAAACTCTAATTGACTTGGTAAGAAACTATTTCTAGTAATTATAGAGAGGCAAGTGTTGTGATCATTACACCTTGGTAATGATCATAAACCCTAGAGAAACCCTACTTATTCAGAAGAGCTCAACTTAAAGAGGTATACTCAAGTATATGGACTTATACTTGATCTTGGAGAGAGACCATAATTCACTAATGAATTGTTATGCAGCCAATACTTTGATCATTACAAATTGGGTAATGATCACAAACCCTAAGAATCTAAGTGAGTGTGTTGAGAGAAGTATTAAAGAAGAGAGATTAGTGAGGAATAAGTGGATCATGTCTAATGCATGATCTTATCTTATAAGTTGAGATGATAAGATAAACCTATATATGTGAGGTATAGATCTCATTCTTCTCATGAAATAATAAGTAACTCATTAGTAGTTAACCAAACCAATACTCATGCCTTGTATAGAGTAGTCATGATGTGGTATTTAAACCTTGCCTACTCAAACACTTGAGACAAACATAGCATTGCCTTGAAACAATAATTCCACCTAAGTGAGGAGGATAACCCTAGCCACTAAAACATGATCAAAGCTTATACCATATTTTAATCCTAGTTGTGTATCACATTAATGATCACTACTAAAACCCTAAGCCATATTTGAATTCCAATCCAAGCATAACTTTGGATTATAAACATAACCCTGCCATACCTCATGCCTATTTATACTTCAATTTGGTGAAGCTTATGCAAAACCCTAAACCTTTCATATAGGATCCACCCCACATAAAATATTATGTCCTAATTTGTGTATCATGGATCACAAATATAAACCAAGCCATCTATAGTTAGGACTAAATGCCATTTGGTGAGAAGAGTAAAACCAATATCCAATTCTATTTGGTATCTCAAGTACTTGTTTAGTTAACCAAATAGGAAAATGTATCATAGTTTGAACCATCACTTTAACAAGTGAATTGACCAATGATGAGCTTGGGAATTATCCTAAGTAATCCAAGTTACAAGTTGCTAAACAAGATTAGTAATTATAGAGTTTGTTTAATCATCTTCTTAAACCCTAGAAATAGTTATCCACATAAAATCATGATTCATCCTATTCTCAACACCATTTAAACTCTAGCCATAATTATATTACAATACATATTGTTAAACCTAATAATATGTTCACCATGCACATGTGGTAAATTTTCAAATCATTTAAACAGAAATGGTTCCTAAATTATAAAAGAATGGAGATCAATATCTTAACCATTTCCATTTTATTAAACCTCACAAAGTGTCACTCTAATTAAAATTCAATAGTTGTTTAAACAAAAGAATTATGCAGTGAGTATTATCAAGGAGTGATATTGATATTCAAATAGTTTAGAACCTGCAAAACAAAACAGAATTCAAATTTGAATTCAAATATCAAAACAGAAAATAAAAACAGAAAATAGAAAGTTTGAAAAGAGAAAGAGAGGGAAAGTTTACCTTACCTGGCCGTGCTGCCCGTGGCCAGCCCAACAACTGAGCCCAACAAATCAACCCACCAGCACCAAACCCGGCCCACCGTACCCCTTCGTGAGATAAGAACGAAGAAGACGATCTTCGTCTTCCTCTCACACGCGCTCGACAGCACGATGCCGTGGCTACCTTCTCCTCGCTGCTGACGATCTCTCCTTGAGCGGCCGCGTGATGAGGCGCATCGCTAGAGCCTATAAATACCCCTGGATGAACCCTAGTTCTCAATTTCTTCTTTTCCCCTCCAATTTTCTCCTCAGACCGAAACCCTAGCTCGCCGGTCATCTCTTCTCGCTGGTGATTCAAGCACTCCCGAGCCAAGCCGTGGACGCCATCGTCTTCCTCGCCCTCGACTTGCCCAGTTTGCAAAAGGAATCGAGCTGGAGCGGTCCATAGCATCTGCACCGAGCTCGTCCTCTCCGATGCCGGCCACCGTCGCCGCCGTCGTTTCAGACCACCTCAAGCCACGCCGTCAAGCTCTCTGTGTTCCTGGTGAGCTACTCATCCCACTGGTGCCCTCGGGCAGCTCGATTACCCTATATATCATCGCCGCACCGAGAGCCCGTGAGTGCCACCGTTTCGTCTCGCCGTCGTTCATGTTCCGGCGACCATTGAGTAGCGGCGATAACACCAATAGCTTCCCCATCGTGTGCTGAAGCCAGCGGTTGTCCCCAATCGTCCGGGGAGGGCCCAGGTCGTCGGCGCCGTCGTCGACTGCCCACCGGCAGAGCTGCTCCAGCGCCACGTCTTGATTTTGACTTGGTCAGCCTAACGTGGCAGCCAACGTGGCATTGACCCCACCTGTCAATGGCTCTGGCTAGATCTAGCCCGGGTGTGAATAGCTATTTAGGTTTATTTCAAATTCCAGAAAATTGCTACAACTTTGTAAAATCATATAAAATTCATATCAACTCAGAAAATTATGAATAATATATCAAAATGCTCACAAAAATAAACTCTATTCAAATAAAATAAAAAACAAAAATGTGTGTCAAAATAAAAATTCACTTATTTTTAATCTTATTAAGTATGCCATTTCAATTATTTATAATACAATTTGAATTCAATAATTAGTGAGGTTTCAAATTTAAATTTTAACTATTCATTAACTAATTAAAATGTTAAGATTAATTTTATTTATCATATTTGCATTAACTTAATTATTGGTGGTAATTCATAAACCCTAATTTGCAAATTACTATTTTCTATTTTTCTTTAAATAGTAATAACTCAAGAAAATATTAAAAGTCAATATTATTTTAGTAGCCCAACAATTATGTACTTAAGCATTTTTTTTAGATAACAAGTCATTATTGTAAAACCTAACAATAATTAGGAAACCCTGGTTTCTAATTAAACCCTAACTAGTAATTATTTTAATTCTTAAACCCTTTAAAAATTATTAGCATGTTAAAATTATTAATAACTTTATTTCAAGTACTTAATCACATTAATTATAGTACCAAGTATTACTTTAAGAATTGAGTCATAATTTAGAAACCCTAGTTTTATTATAAGTTAGAATATGGATCCCATTATTTTATGTGTTCATCCTAAATAGTTGAAATCCTAAAACCCTAGGGGTTTAGCACATGTGATCATGTGAATGTCACCTTACATAGAGAACCATATTATGTGACCAACAAATACAAGTTATGATCCACTAGCATAAACCAAGTCACATGAGATTATCATTTCGTGTTTCCATTCTTAATTTAAACCTATATGATCCACTAGTATCACTTAGGAGCAAACCCTAACTTGTTAAGTGGATTAGTACCATTGATCACCACTTCTATATACCATACCATTAGGATCAACCTCAGCCATCATCATTTAGTAGAACCATAATTATGAACCCTAGTATCAACCTTGTGTAGTAATGCACATCACATGCTCCTATTCAACTAAACCCTACTTAGGAAGTGATAAGCCACTTAGCTTAGGAACTATTAGTGATTACTTAGTGAAGCAATTGTGAAGCCATAGTAAACCTAATGGCAAACCTATGGAGCCATCTTAATAACCATCCTTCGATATGATGTATATGAGAAACCATAGCAATAAACCTATCAATACTTGCTATATAGAAACCATTCCAAGTTAAGAACCAACTAGTTCCTATTAATGAAACTAAATGAATCCAATAGTATACCCTAGAAGCCATAGCACCTATATATAGTAGTTCATATTCTTATTTTAACCTCTTTCTTCAAAAGTTATTCTTTTGAAGTACAAATGTCAATCAAACCTTAGAAGCCTAATCCTTCTTTGAAATACTCATTATTTCTTAAACAACATGTTCTTCAAAAGTTATTCTTTTGAAGTATAGCATAAGTAATCATCAACCATGTCCTGTAGAACATAAAATTGACAATTGTTCTTTATATATTGTTCCACCACTATTCTTTATGTGTATGATTGTTATGATGTCTTATATCACTTGGTTATGATGCTAATATAACCAAACCCTAATAAGAACCTTGTTTGAGAACCATTCTAAAAGTGCAACACACCCTAAAGAAATCTTTACAACTCATCCATCCTAAATCATCGAGGTTAGGTTACGCTCGGGACGATTGCATCTCATACTATGCATTATAGCATATTTGCCAGTTGTTTAAACATTGTCCTTACCGGACGATGATGGTATTTCAGAATTTGGAGTTATCACGTATCGAAGCTTTTGCCTGCATAATCTTGCAGTCAAGAAAGGCAAGTTCATCGCTTGCTCATGTCATTTGATTATTTGTATCAAACTATATGCAAAGTACTATACTTATCACTCATGCATTGAAAAGCAAAGTATTATTTTACAATTATGAATATGACTATGTGGTGGGCAATGGAACCATGGTATGTGTTGATATGGTGGAGGTTCCATTGCATGGGTACTACTCATCTAGGACTAAGTACCAATGCCGTCCAGTGATTCTAGCACCGTACATATCGCGTTATCCATAAGATCTATAATGGCTCTGGGGAAGTCAGCTGTATCTTTTCCCTTCTGCACGCCAACGGATTGGTAGAGCTGGCGGGGTGTTGGAGGCACTGCCGTAGGTTGGGATAGCCTTTTAAATCCCCATCCATTAGTGATCATAAGCTCTACGATCTATGATGGATTGTCCGGAGTACACTGTGAGTAAAGCCGTATTATCAGGAGAAGTCTACTGGGGGTGTAGGGTCGGACAAAAGGGTGGGTTTGCAGGGTCGCGGAGAAGGCAGTGATTGGCTTGGATCTTATACTGGGCCTCACACCAAAGGAAGTGTGGACGAGGACATACCCTCGGCCGGCAACAAAGTTAAGATCTCTTATGGGAAAAGTAACGCACCTCTGCAGAGGATACTGAATTGTGACTGTCACTCCCTGTTCCGGGAAGGGAACTGCGAACGCGGCAGGAAAGGAACTCCACGAAGTTCTAGTCAACCTGTGAAGACTGACGGGCATAGTTTTCAGAATAAAATAAAACTTTTGAAGAAATGATTACAAAAACTTGCATTGGCCTATGACTTTATGGTCTATGGCTGTAGCTAGTGCATGATACAAATATTTCCTAATATGAACTTGCTGAGTACGCTCGTACTCATTCTATCCCATTTGAACCCCCTTCTTAGATCAAGACACCAAAGTAGAAACTACCGTGGAACTCGAAGACAAGGGAGTCAACTGCAACAAGATGAAGAATCCAATCAAAGAAGTCAATGGAGTCAACTTCTGCATCAGCTAGTATGGAAACCTAGACTAGTAATAGAAGGGAACCTTTCCCTAAACCTAGCACCTAAATAGCTAGCATTCTATAGCAATCCAAGTAGCTCTTAAACTTGAGTTAGCAATAAGATAGACTACGAGTCGTTCTTCTGGAGCTTTATTTGAAGTTTTACCTCACTGTAAAGTAGGAGGCTGTGTGGATCTTATGTAAACAGTTCGTGTGTATTTCTATAGACATACCTTGGACTCGCATATGTTTCTGTTGTGCCACTCTGAGAGATGTAATATGAGTGGAACGGTGTTTCACTTGTGTTATGTCAACGACTTGTGTACTACACCATGCAGTGGTACACTGGGTCATCACAGCTGGTATCAGAGCAAATGCTTTGACCCTAGGATTAAAACCCTTTAAAGGAGACCTATAGGTTTGGTAGTGTCTATGAGAAGTTATCTTAGACAAACCAATTATTCTTTTGACTTGAGATGGGTATTCACTTGAGAATAATCTTGACACACTTGAGTCAATCTTTCTTATCTATTTTTTTAAGTACAGTTGATTAGTTATCTTGCTTCATTCCAAATAATGAGAACACCATTGGAGCTTAAGATAATGGGTGGTAGTAGACCACAGTTGGTATACAACACATGGTAGTCCAAAGAGAGGATACAACCATAAGGAAGATATCCTATTGGAAGAAGTATACCAATGCAAGTATGGTTAAGTAAGAGTCCTTTAAAAATGTCAAATGAATGAGGTTAAGTAAGGGAGATAAGCTATATAAGGTAGTATATGTCTATGATGAGTCAATCATAGGAGGTAAGGAAGGGTGATAGGAGTTACATGCGTCTACTTTCAATAATAAACTAGGTACTCATATATGATTCACTTGAGAATCATGCTATGAGAGAGGAGAACATCATAAGTGAGTTAACATAAGTATGATAAGGAGTAGGCTTTAGGGAATAGTTCGAAAGCTTAGGCCTTAAAATCCTGGAAACTGTGTCAAGAATGTTAGAACCATAGTCCTTAATTTAAAGAAAGCTTATTTAGAGCATATCACATAGAGAAATCCTAGAGTTATAGGTGGTATGTTCTAAACAATCATGTTTTTAGAGTAGACATGTTAGAACTAATTGTATTATAGGAAGTAGTCTTCAATAGCACATATATATGGTATACTATTTTGTTAGTACTTCCAAAGAAAACTATGTTAACTTTAACTGTCGCAGGCCATTTTGTTTCAAGTTTGTCTCATTGCAAATGTGCAATTAAGACAAATGTTGAGACAAATAGTAGAAATTCACATATTCGTGCTAAGTATCACGACCTAAACCTATCTTATGTGGTGTTATATATTGCACATCTACACCTGATGTTTAGGGATGTCTTACCCAATTATTATATTCAGGCATATAAGGATGTGTATTATGAATACAAAGCTGAATCTTCTTGGATTTTATTGGATTTTCATTGTTTGACTAGATCCATACATGAAGTTTTACTTTGATATGCAAATGCATGTTGCAATATCAAGCTCTTACTTGATGTTATAGGTCTAGAGGGTCAAGGTATTCGTGTGAGGAAGTGACGAATTATGAAGATTTTGAAGACACGATGAAGGTTCATTAGAAGAATGAAGTAAAGTTGTGAAAAGCAACCACAACAATCTGAAGGAAGGACCAATCAAAACTCACTTTTATCCTTAATCAAGGAGTACTTCAACATGGAAGTACCAGGAAAGTGAGAAAAATAGTGAATATGGAGCAGTAGAAATGGAGCATATTCATTATGGAAGAAGGGAATGCAAGTGAAGTCACTTACAATACTATTTGTATAGTATCAACAAGTGGTTATCTTGCAAAACAAACCCTAGAAGAAGGAAAATAGACAAGTGAAGTCGCAGCTGGTATAATAAGACCGCAGCTGATATAGGATAATCATGTAGAGAAAATATGTGAAGTGAGGTATATCTTAACTAAAACTATGTTAGTAGCCACAGCTGGTAAGTAGATGTTGAAAGGATCGTATGCCGCACCTAGAGGGGGGGTGAATAGGTGCTAACCAATTCTTAGTTCTTTTTCAATTTAGGCTTGACACAAAAGGTAAATTCTCTAGATATGCAACTAAGTGAATTTACCTATATGACAAGGCTAACAACTAAGCAAGATATATCTAAGCAATATAGAGATAGAATAGGATAGAGGTAACCGAGAGTGGAGCACGTGATGACACGGAGATGATTCCCGTAGTTCCCTTCCTTTGCAAGAAGGTACGTCTACGTTTGGAGGAGTGTGGTTGCTACGAAAGCCAAACCAACGGCCACGAAGGCTTCACTCAGATCTCCGGTGAGCAATGCCACGAAGGCCTAGCCCACTTCCACTAAGGGATTTCCTCGAGGCGGAAACCGGGCCTTTACAAGGTTCTTGGGGCACACATCCACAACCAAATTGGAGGCTCCCAAATCTGTTACAACACAACAATCAACAACAATACATCAACACAAATCAACTAGGGAACCAAATAGGAACACTAGCATGAGATCCCTCAAACAAGAGAGGGGGAAATGAAGAACGCTTCGGTGAGGATGTAGATCGGTGTCTTCTCCTTCGAATCCCCAAAGATCAAGAGCTTTGGTTGGGGGAGGAAGGAGATCTTGCAAATCTTGTGTTCTTGAGGTGGCTCTAATGGTGGTGAGGCTTGGCAGATTTTTCTTGCAATGATTGAGCAACTTGTCCCTTTGGAGAAGAAAGCTATTTAAATGGGTGGAGCTTTCAGATCTGACCGTTGGGGACGAATTCCACTTACACCGGAAGTTCCGGCCAGGATGGCCGGAAGTTCCGGCTTCCACCGGAAGTACCGGCCATTCGGGCCGGAACTTCCGCCCTTGATAAAATTCCTGCAAAGCAAAAGAAGGGGCGGAACTTGGGTGGAACTTCCGGTGGCCGGAAGTTCCGGCCAAGTTCCGGCCAAGTTCCGGAAACTTGCGAAAACCTTACTGGACTATACTGAGCCACAAACACGGAATTCCGAAACTTGCCCGGAAGTTGGGCGGAAGTTCCGCTGACCGGAACTTCCGGCCAACTCCACCGGAACTTCCGGTCCTGAAGAGAAAACCTGAGCACAGACGTCGCTGAGAAGCTTCTGCTGAAAAAGTCAGGCCGGAACTTCCGCCAGATTAGGCCGGAACTTCCGCCAGATACAGAAAACCTGCAGAACTTCAGAACAGCTAAACCAATACACCGATCCAACATAATTTTTGATGGCTTGTACCTGTCTACATCAACACACATAAAAATATACATAGTGTTGACGTCAAACACACAAAACCCAAAAGGGCGGGAAATGTTCTTTCAATCTCCCCCTTTTTGGTGTTTGATGACAACACAAGTATTTGCAAGGAATAGATAATGTAAACAACAATGTGAGAGATATAGAGGAGCTCCCCCTAGATATGAGCAATGGTACATAAGAAGCTCCCCCTATATCTTGCATCCGTCTTCCAAGGGTTAGCAATACAACATAGTGATAAGCATATGGATAATAAGATCATGCACACATAGATAACCAAGGAAGACTCACATACGGAGTTTACCATACACAAATAAGGTTCCAAGCACATAGATAGAGTTTACAAACCAGATAGCTAAGACATAGTTTGACACCATAAAGATAACTAGAATCACAAGCAATAAAAACCAAAGCCAACACGAGCTTGTGACCCCCATGCAAATACCCACCGAAGAGCAACCTAACAAGGTCTCACTCTCCCCCTTTGGCACCAAAGCACCAAAAAGGAAAAGGAGAATCTACGCGCCCCAAGGGTCGGCGTTAGCCCAGCCGGGAGGGAGGTTCGATGAAGCGCCGGGATAGGGAGGAGTGTGAGGAGGAGACTCGATCTCAAGGCCATCTGGAGGAAGAGGGACACCATAACGAGAGACCCACTCAGCTTCCGGAGTGACATTCTCCTCGGATCCGGGGGGAGACACTTCCACCTCAAGTGCCCTCATGATGCTCTTCTGACGAACCCTAGCTTGACTTCTTGGCTTCAACATGCTGCTGATACTGACGTTGGTTGACTGCAGAGGTGAGGCAAAAGATCTGTCTCATGCGGCATGCTAGCTTGGAAGCCCAACTAGGTGGCTTCTCATCCATGGGGTTAACATCTTCAAGAGGAGAGTTGTGGCGCTTGGCCCTCAATGACTTCACTTCATGGGATGTGAGAGTGAGTGGAATGGATTGAACGAGTCTAGCCTGACAAGTATCCATCCAAGTGTCCTCAATGAGCTTCATAATGTACGGAGCAAAGGCGGGAAGCTTCTTCTCCATCACACATGACCACATCTCATGATAGATGTAGTCCATCACATCAATCTTCTCATCGGTGCCCTTCTTAGCAAAAGAGTTTGCCATTAGATCCACTTCATAAAGATGTATCTCATCAAGGTTGCCACCCTTTGGTCCAATGGTTTCCCGGTAGACTCTAAGCATAATATCCCAAGTAGGGAGAAGATCCGCACTCTTGCCCGGTATACCCCAACCGGGGATGTAGAGGTTCTCCAAGACTTCCCTTGTTTGAGCCCATGAGCTATCATGGCACCGCCAACCATTTGCATTCACACCCGGGTAGCGAGGATATCCAAGGGCGGCTCCAAACTTTGCCAAGTTAGACTCAAGGAGCCTCTCATGAGTCATCCACCGAAATGTTCTTGCTTCATCTTGCTCAAAGTGGATGGTGGCATAGAATTGTTGAATCAACCCAACATCATAGTCCTTGTTGAGCTCCATAATGGGATAGAGCCCAAACTCTCCACACATGGCATAGGCTAACAACTAAGCAAGATATATCTACGAGGGGGGGTGAATAGGTGCTAACCAATTCTTAGTTCTTTTTCAATTTAAGCTTGACACAAAAGGTAAATTCTCTAGATATGCAACTAAGTGAATTTACCTATATGACAAGGCTAACAACTAAGCAAGATATATCTAAGCAATATAGAGATAGAATAGGATAGAGGTAACCGAGAGTGGAGCACGCGATGACACGGAGATGATTCCCGTAGTTCCCTTCCTTTGCAAGAAGGTACGTCTACGTTTGGAGGAGTGTGGTTGCTATGAAAGCCAAACCAACAGCCACGAAGGCTTCACTCAGATCTCCAGTGAGCAACGCCACGAAGGCCTAGCCCACTTCCACTAAGGGATTTCCTCGAGGCGGAAACCGGGCCTTTACAAGGTTCTTGGGGCACACATCCACAACCAAATTGGAGGCTCCCAAATCTGTTACAACACAACAATCAACAACAATACATCAACACAAATCAACTAGGGAACCAAATAGGAACACTAGCATGAGATCCCTCAAACAAGAGAGGGGGAAATGAAGAACGCTTCGGTGAGGATGTAGATCGGTGTCTTCTCCTTCGAATCCCCAAAGGTCAAGAGCTTTGGTTGGGGGAGGAAGGAGATCTTGCAAATCTTGTGTTCTTGAGGTGGCTCTAATGGTGGTGAGGCTTGGCAGATTTTTCTTGCAATGATTGAGCAACTTGTCCCTTTGGAGAAGAAAGCTATTTATATGGGTGGAGCTTTCAGATCTGACCGTTGGGGACGAATTCCACTTACACCGGAAGTTCCGGCCAGGATGGCCGGAAGTTCCGGCTTCCACCGGAAGTACCGGCCATTCGGGCCGGAACTTCTGCCCTTGATAAAATTCCTGCAAAGCAAAAGAAGGGGCGGAACTTGGGCGGAACTTCCGGTGGCCGGAAGTTCCGGCCAAGTTCCGGCCAAGTTCTGGAAACTTGCGAAAACCTTACTGGACTATACTGAGCCACAAACACGGAATTCCGGAACTTGCCCGGAAGTTGGGCGGAAGTTCCGCTGACCGGAACTTCCGGCCAACTCCACCGGAACTTCCGGTCCTGAAGAGAAAACCTGAGCACAGACGTCGCTGAGAAGCTTCTGCTGAAAAAGTCAGGCCGGAACTTCCGCGATTAGGCCGGAACTTCCATGGATACTGAAACCTGCAGAACTTCAGAACAGCTAAACCAATACACCGATCCAACATAATTTTTGATGGCTTGTACCTGTCTACATCAACACACATAAAAATATACATAGTGTTGACGTCAAACACACAAAACCCAAAAGGGCGGGAAATGTTCTTTCAGATGTTGACTAGAACCATAACATAGCCACAGCTGGTATCCAATAAACCACATCTGGTACCAGATAGCCCACAGCTGATATCAAGTAAGCCATATATCGTGTTAGATAGTCTGCAGCTGGTAAAAAATAGTCCACAGCTTAATCGTTCTTTCACTCTAAAGGAAAGAGGGATTCCGTAGCTGGTATTCCGTAGCTAATAAATATTTAGTTGGGGGATTCACATCGGATACCCACAACTGTGTGGATACACCGGAAAGAATTCTTCGTGAGACTCTTGAAAAGTACAAACTATAAGCCAGACCAAAACTAATCTTCTAACCTTGGAGTTTAATGATTAGAAGCAAGGAAGTTTGAAGATCATTAGTAAACTCCAAGGGGGAGAGGAAGGCTGAAGGAGAAGTATTAAGATATTATTGGTAGTGTGATAGATGGAGAAAAAGGTCTGAACTGAAAGGAAGTCCGGTCTTATTTTTATAAGGTTGTTGGGAAGTACCCATATAATAGTACTCTCAGGAGGATGTCAGACCAGAAGCCGAGGTTCGTATCTCGAGGAAGTAAGGGTTAGATCTTAACTTGAGTGGGTAATTGTAATTACTCGAAACCAAGAGAACTTAAGTAAGTCTTCGATAACGAAGTTGGATAAAGAAGATGTCGAAGGACATGCAAAGTTTGAGAAGCTCAAAGACCGAAGGGTTTGACTATACCAAAAACTAATTATTATTAGAAAGATTCCTTTCATGGAACCTAAAGAAACCAAAAGGAAGATAACTAGCATAAACTAGAAGCCATGATTGGATGCACTAAATGAGTCTAATCCATTCGTAGGAATAAACCACCAGGACCATGCCTATTGTAAATACCTTACGAAGTACCATTACTTTCATTATGGTAGTAAGGGACAACAATACCTTACTTTAAACAAATCCTTTAGAATTAAGGTTTGAGTATCGCAGCTGGTAAATCGTAGTGCCATATTACACCACAGCTGGATTACCGCAGCTGGTAGAACCAAGCTTTGAGTACCCAAATAGGAAGATGTCACCACAACCATTAGTAAAGTCCATTAACACAATAAGATGTCCTAATCCAAGAATCTTTGGAGAGAAAGCCTATAAGCTTAGAGTGTTGGAAGAAATCATAGAATTAAAGAAAGTATCAATGCCAGACATCAGAAGACTACATGAAGGATCTGGACAAGGGATATATTCAATTATATCCAATAAGATCACTAGGGAGTTTGAAAGGATTGTGATCTGTTCAAGTCAGTTCCACATTCCGAAACATGAGAGCGTTCGAACTTCGGGACGAAGTTCAGTTTAAGGGGGGGAGGCTGTAATATCCCAGGTTTAGAGGCAACAAAATGAGAGAACACCAAAGTGTGCATTGCATTCATGCATAGAAAATCCGGGGAATTTTCGCGCTTTCAAATAAAACTTACCACACGATGGCGAAGTTTCACTTGACTTGCTGGAATTGAAGTAGATCATCAAATCAAGCGCTATAAACTTCACTGTGACCTTTGCTAAAACCCTATCTTGGGTAGAGATGATTTGATCTATGGGCTAGATCAAATAGAATTAGTTTCATAACAAACAACACCTTAAGTAAGGATTAACTACAATATCTTATAAAGGATCTCAACATGCCATTTCTTACAACAACTCATGAATAATTATTCAACAATAACACAAAGAACTCAATTAATTAAGACACTATTCTTTACTTATCTTTTCCATGTCTTCTACCAAATAAATGTTCCTACCATGAGTCACATGGTATATCTTTTCAACTACAATACTTGAACCAAGTCAAGAACATTCATATTTATTTTTCATTAACCTTTGAACATTCCAACCTTGTTTCTCAACTCATTCTTATTAAACCTAGAGAAAGGAGGGAATCATTCATATACTTATTCTATCTATTGAATAGAACTTAGATTACTATTTAAACCTTATCCAAGGGAGGTAATTGTTGATACTAATCAATGTTATAATAAATATAAGTCAAGTACTAAACTCTAATTGACTTGGTAAGAAACTATTTCTAGTAATTATAGAGAGGCAAGTGTTGTGATCATTACACCTTGGTAATGATCATAAACCCTAGAGAAACCCTACTTATTCAGAAGAGCTCAACTTAAAGAGGTATACTCAAGTATATGGACTTATACTTGATCTTGGAGAGAGACCATAATTCACTAATGAATTGTTATGCATCCAAAACTTTGATCATTACAAATTGGGTAATGATCACAAACCCTAAGAATCTAAGTGAGTGTGTTGAGAGAAGTATTAAAGAAGAGAGATTAGTGAGGAATAAGTGGATCATGTCTAATGCATGATCTTACCTTATAAGTTGAGATGATAAGATAAACCTATATATGTGAGGTATAGATCTCATTCTTCTCATGAAATAATAAGTAACTCATTAGTAGTTAACCAAACCAATACTCATGCCTTGTATAGAGTAGTCATGATGTGGTATTTAAACCTTGCCTACTCAAACACTTGAGACAAACATAGCATTGCCTTGAAACAATAATTCCACCTAAGTGAGGAGGATAACCCTAGCCACTAAAACATGATCAAAGCTTATACCATATTTTAATCTTAGTTGTGTATCACATTAGTGATCACTACTAAAACCCGAAGCCATATTTGAATTCCAATCCAAGCATAACTTTGGATTATAAACATAACCCTGCCATACCTCATGCCTATTTATACTTCAATTTAGTGAAGCTTATGCAAAACCCTAAACCTTTCATATAGGATCCACCCCACATAAAATATTATGTCCTAATTTGTGTATCATGGATCACAAATATAAACCAAGCCATCTATACTTTGGACTAAATGCCATTTGGTGAGAAGAGTAAAACCAATATCCAATTCTATTTGGTATCTCAAGTACTTGTTTAGTTAACCAAATAGGAAAATGTATCATAGTTTGAACCATCACCTTAACAAGTGAATTGACCAATGATGAGCTTGGGAATTATCCTAAGTAATCCAAGTTACAAGTTGCTAAACAAGATTAGTAATTATAGAGTTTGTTTAATCATCTTCTTAAACCCTAGAAATAGTTATCCACATAAAATCATGATTCATCCTATTCTCAACACCATTTAAACTCTAGCCATAATTATATTACAATACATATTGTTAAACCTAATAATATGTTCACCATGCACATGTGGTAAATTTTCAAATCATTTAAACAGAAATGGTTCCTAAATTATAAAAGAATGGAGATCCATATCTTAACCATTTCCATTTTATTAAACCTCACAAAGTGTCACTCTAATTAAAATTCAATAGTTGTTTAAACAAAAGAATTATGCAGTGAGTATTATCAAGGAGTGATATTGATATTCAAATAGTTTAGAACCTGCAAAACAAAACAGAATTCAAATTTGAATTCAAATATCAAAACAGAAAATAAAAACAGAAAATAGAAAGTTTGAAAAGAGAAAGAGAGGGAAAGTTTACCTTACCTGGCCGTGCAGCCCGTGGCCAGCCCAACAACTGAGCCCAACAAATCAACCCACCAGCACCAAACCCGGCCCACCGTACCCCTTCGTGAGATAAGAACGAAGAAGACGATCTTCGTCTTCCTCTCACACGCGCTCGACAGCACGATGCCGTGGCTACCTTCTCCTCGCTGCTGTCGATCTCTCCTTGAGCGGCCGCATGACGAGGCGCATCGCTAGAGCCTATAAATACTCCTGGATGAACCCTAGTTCTCAATTTCTTCTTTTCCCCTCCAATTTTCTCCTCAGACCGAAACCCTAGCTCGCCGGTCATCTCTTCTCGCCGGCGATTCAAGCACTCCCGAGCCAAGCCGTGGACGCCATCGTCTTCCTCGCCCTCGACTTGCCCAGTTTGCAAAAGGAATCGAGCTGGAGCGGTCCATAGCATCTGCGCCGAGCTCGTCCTCTCCGATGCCGGCCACCGTCGCCGCCGTCGTTTCAGACCACCTCAAGCCACGCCGTCAAGCTCTCTGTGTTCCTGGTGAGCTACTCATCCCACTGGTGCCCTCGGGCAGCTCGATTACCCTATATATCATCGCCGCACCGAGAGCCCGTGAGCGCCGTCGTTCATGTTCCGGCGACCATTGAGTAGCGGCGATAACACCAATAGCTTCCCCATCGTGTGCTGAAGCCAGCGGTAGTCCCCAATCGTCCGGGGAGGGCCCAGGTCGCTGGCGCCGTCATCGACTGCCCGCCGGCAAAGCTGCTCCAGCGCCACGTCTTGATTTTGACTTGGTCAGCCTAACGTGGCAGCCAACATGGCATTGACCCCACCTGTCAATGGCTCTGGCTAGATCTAGCCCGGGTGTGAATAGCTATTTAGGTTTATTTCAAATTCCAGAAAATTGCTGCAACTTTGTAAAATCATATAAAATTCATATCAACTCAGAAAATTATGAATAATATATCAAAATGCTCACAAAAATAAACTCTATTCAAATAAAATAAAAAAACAAAAATGTGTGTCAAAATAAAAATTCACTTATTTTTAATCTTATTAAGTATGCCATTTCAATTATTTAAAATACAATTTGAATTCAATAATTAGTGAGGTTTCAAATTTAAATTTTAACTACTAGTCATCAACCCGTGCAACCTGCACGGGCTAGATATTTTAAGAGTTGCTTAAATACTCAATTATCTATTTTACGAATTATCGTGTACCACAAAATGTATACATATGTCGTGGTTTAAATGAAGGACCAAACATATGAAAAATCACCCCCAAAACATTTAAATAGAAGAAATCTCGGTAGTAAGCCTATATATAATAAGGTCGTAAAGAGTTATTTTAGCTTCAGATAGGGGTCTTTCAAAAAAAAAATTGTATCCTCCACGCTGATCAGAGCAACAAAAATGTTTCATATAAAAAAAAAGCAAGATAACATTATTTTCTAAGAAATAAGAGCTTATATCATAGCAAAAAAAATCTGCCGCAACGTTTACAATGATCATTTTTTGACCCTGTGATTTTCTAAACTATAAATAAAAGTTGAATATGCAATAAACAAACTATGATCTACCGATCAGAGTGGTTGTAGTTCAAGAATTATAAGAGGCGAATATAGCCATTGATCTTGATAGATGTATAGTCAGTGGCGACACAAAGTAATTTAATGGCTCCCAGATTGCCTTGATTAACCATGATTTTCGCAGATGTAGCATCGGGTTGTCACTCCATTCTATGACAGCTCCTCATAGCTCTTCTCCTTGATGTGTACCGCTCTGTGACGAAGAAACATATAATAATTTCTTGAACCGACCATGGGAATACATTTTTTGTGACTGGAGAGTTCTATACAGTTAATTTTAATTAGTGCATTAGGAAACACACCAATGTTTCTAGTCACAACCAACGCCTGAGTAGAAGCATCCAGAAAAATCAGTTACAATATTATAGGCAGGTTCACTTGTTAAATATGAAATAAATGTGTGAAAAACAATTGTTTAGAACGCCTCCTTATATTTTTTTTTTTGAGGAGCATGACCGTAGTGGAATCCCCTACGGTATAGATTTTCTATTTATATAAAAGCCACGAGTCAGAGGACTCAATAAAAGCCTCCTTATATTAAGCGCTACTCAGCATAATAATGGAAGAACAAATGCTAGAATCAAGGCCAATTGGAAAATAAAAAAATACTTCTTTTTTTCTTGATTAGTTTCTTAGCATGACTCCAAAATTATCCGTAGATCTGGTGCAAGGATTATAAAATATCATATAAATATCCTGCCTAATGTTACATTCATTATTTGAAGAAGAATCCAGACAGACATATCATCCAAGTGTGTCCAATAAAAGATATGGCATTTGCAGATCTAAATTAATACTCCCTCAGTTTTTATACATAAGGCCACCACAAATTTAGAGAAAAAAATTTAATTAATAATTGAACCAACAAAATATGGATTATATATTACTAAGAGTGTACCATCGAATTCATATTCAAAATATATCTCCAACATATGTTATTAATGTCATATAACTTATATTTTATTCAATAAATTATTAATCAAAGTTTAGCCTCGGAAAATATAATGGTCTTATATATAAAAGGCAAGGGACTACATGTAACCGTAACCGTAACATAGCTGATGCAAGGTACCTAGCACTACTGGCACAGCACAAAACACCTTTGTCTATCAATATATCCAATTCAACTCGAATGCCACTACAGTGTCCATATCATAGAAGCTCAAATAAATATTCATTCTGGTAGATTTGCCATCAACAATTTTGTGCCCCCCACCCCTATCTGTTTTTGTATATTTTAGATTATTGGGGACATTTAGAGGCTCATTGACAATAGTTACTATATAAATAATAATTGATGCTAGACACCCACATACGTGCATGTTCCGTCGCTGTCCTCCTCGTCGATTATATCGGAACGGAGGGAGTAGCAACTGACGACACAATGGAATAGGAGCCTACATCATTGCGCTCCTACACGTTGAATACCCACAATATTTTTCGGAATTATTATGCTGCAGAAAGTAATTCCCTGAATAAATGAACTAAATCATAAACTATTTCAATCACCTTCACCTATATTATTATGTAACCGTAACCGTAACATAGGTGATGCAAGGTACCTAGCACTACTGGAAGAACAAAACACCTTTGTCTATCAATATATCCAATTCAACTCGAATGCCACTACAGTGTCCATATCATAGAAGCTCAAATAAATAATCATTCTGGTAGATTTGCCAACAACAATTTTGTGCCCCCCTATCTGTTTTTGTATATTTCAGATTATTGGGGACATTTAGAGGCTCATTGACAATAGTTACTATATAAATAATCATTGATGCCAGACACCCACGTACGTGCATGTTCCGTCGCTGTCCTCCTCATCGATTATATCAGAACGGAGGGAGTACCAACTGACGACACAATGGAATGGGAGCCTACATCATTGCGCTCCTACACGTTGAATACCCACAATATTTTTTCGGAATTATTGTGCTGCAGAAAGTAATTCCCTGAATAAATGAACTAAATCATAAACTATTTCAAGCACCTTCACCTATATTATTTAGAACCCTACCTCAAGCTTGCCTTTGCCTCGCCTCCTTTCTTGAAAATTATCGATGGATTTTTCTCCTACCGGTCTTTCTCTATCTCATCATCGGTTGCGGCCTTTGCATGGACGTGCCGCCATCCTGTAGCTATTCTTCTGGCAAAACCCGTGTAACATGCCGTCATCGGCACGAGCTTCCGAAGCTTCCCATTGGACGTGTTAGCATCCAAGTCGTTGACAATAGCTTTGCGCACAGCTACCCACTTAAACCCGACCGTTCATATAAGCTGCACTTGCCCAGGTCTGATAATTTATGGCAACAGAAGAAGCCCATGTCAAGTTCAGTTATCTCTGATGTATTCCGTTCGGTGGCAAAACTGCAACGGCAGGCATTACATGAGATAAGAAAATTAGAGAAAAAGAATTACCAATCGATGCAAGTGTCTTCTTTTTTAGAATAGAGGCAACTCCTAGTGAGAGACTTCGGATGCAATATTTCAGATGCTCCAGCTTCTACCCCTTCTCATGCATCTTCCAACCTAGTCATCACAAAAAATTCATACAATCTAAATTTTATTGATCCAGAAAGTATGATATTTACCTCTTTTACAGTAGAAGAATCACTGGAACATTTTGTGGAAGAACGGTTTGGTAGAAGATTGTTTTTTTTTTTGCGAAGCTGTTTAAATAACTTCTTGTTATTCTAGTAGCAGAACCTAAACAATGAGTGTGCTGATCGGCTCATATACATACCAGGAGAGAGACTCCATTAGACATTTAGCAGGTTGTACGTATATATACCTGAATGAGGCACATCTGTGTGCCAGTAGAAAACCCCATCGATCGTGCATAAGATGATTTTGTGGATGCATAAATGTACATGCAAATGTAACAATGTAACAATGAAACAAATACTTACAAACATTCAATCTGATCCATGTGTGTATACGTGCTTAGTGCACTCTAGCCTCATTGAGTAAGCTGGCCGGAAACACAAATTGCTTGGCTCTCCCGCGATCGGCGGGAATGGATACGCGAACTTGGACATATCAGCAAAGCTGGATAGAGAGCACCCGACCAATGCGACGGTAGATTACTATGCTATACTCCCGCCGGGGTCCGGGGATGGTGCTGTAGCCTCATGGAGTAGTTGTGTTGGGGATGGCGCTGGCGGTATACTACCTCCGCGATAAATACAGGGCGCCAGGGAAAGTGGGAAGCACAGGAGGTACCGCCGGCCAGAAATTGGAACGGAAAGGAGAGACGGCGGCAGATCCAGCGGAGAGTTTGGGAGGAATGACGACCTAGGTTTTTTTGTTTTGTTTCAATCAGATGAGATGCACGTAGGCATCGGGGGCGTGGTGGAGACCGGAGGACGGCAACGGCCTGGATCATTAATTAAGAAGATCAGACGGCTAATTTTTTCTTTATGTGAGGATTAACGTGGAGGCTTATTGGGAGTCTCCAATTAGTAAATATACTAGCAAAGATCGGCGCGGCGGCACGCCGCGCCAGGCTCACTGATGGAAATCTATGTTAGAAAAACATAATACACTATTTAAATTGTAATATGTATAATAAGCCGGATTACCTAAAACAAATGGGCTAGCAAGGGCTTCTATGGTGCCAAAATACGGTGGTTTTACCTTTGGTCCATGTAAATTGAGCAGGCCACAATTTATTAATATTTACATACCGTGTCGTTGTATTTATGTTCTTCAAATGAATACTAATGATAAATACATCATTGTATTTCTGTTCTTCAAATGGATACTAACGATAAATACATCATTCTGCTAGTATCTTTTATATCCTTGCGTGTAATTCTTTACTAAATCATGTTCATGCTAAGAGATTACATGAAATGTAAATCACACTAAATGATGGTCACCATAAAAGGTGAAGCACACTAACTAAAGTTCAGCTTTGATCAATTTGAAATTGTAGCCATAAAAATGGTGTAAAGGAAGCCCATACTTTATTTCTCATTGGCTAATATTGGACAGATCAAATATTAGGCATCGTAATTAAAAGGAAAAGGATGGGGATACCACCATAAAGAATCACTGTCAATATGCCAAAGAATAAATCCTCACTACTTACAGTCCACTAAACGTTATTTATAAATGCAAATTAGAAGTCTTGGTATTATCTTGCCTTAATTTTTTTTCTCGAACTCATTGTGTATAAGACGAAAACCATCGAGAAGGAAGCATTACATTGTGATAGCCAGGCTACGAAAAAATTCAGTGAAATCAAGGAGAAAAACTGTACAAATCTCCTGAAGGTTCTGTCCGGTGGGTATCAGGGACATAACGTGCAGGTGAAGCTAGCGCCCTACGGCCGGCCGGAATCCATTTCATTTCTGTTTGGGGTTAAAGTTTTTGAACATGGCATCATTGCGCGTCTTCCAAAAGTCTCCACACCGTGAAAATGATGACTTATGTAGCCCATTTCTGAACCGCAGGGTCAGAGTTGGCGACAACCATCTCAATCCAAGCGGTGAACTTCATGTTGGGATCTGGCATACTAATAAGGCACTTGCCTTATTAGTGTCTTCAAGCTTGAAACATCATGAAGGCGCCTACTCAGTCAAGATTGAGATCCAGTGAGTTGGCTCTGTCAAACCACCGAGTAATTTGCCCTTCACATATACTGCAAACAACAGTTCCAAAGACATAGATCAATCACTACCAAAGCAAAAATGCTTCAAAGCATTTCTCTGATACAAATTTATCAGCCGCCTCGGTTTTTTTTTTTTTTGCCGCAAAATGAAGATAGAACCATCAACCATTTGCCTGGTGTGATACAGAATGAAAAATAGTATTCCTGTTAACGTAGCTGGAATAGAGCAAGAATCCTATCTTAGTTATTAATACTGGTTGATGTAAATATGTAATCATCAGTCAGAAGGAAGACAAATACAACGACACGCTGAAGGGAAGAAAATTTGACCGGAAGAGAAGATTCAGTAGTGCACAGTCGAAAACAATGAGTGTGTTTGTTCGTAGCCATGCAGCTCAATGTGTACCAAGCCACCGCACATTGCAACAACTTAATGTGTACCAAGCCACCGTACATTGCAACATATGAGCCTAGTGCAAAAATAGCATGCAATGCCTGCAAACTATTTGAGTTCTTACATTTTGTAAAATCATGGAGAATTAACAGATAGTAGGGGTTTAACCATCTGAATCCAAGAAGATATATATACACAAGAAATATGCTGGCCGTGTATTGTTAATCTAAGGTCTAACCAGTCAATTACATATTTAGATTGCAGGGTAGCTGAAGGCTTCTAGGTAGATGGAAATTTTGCCTCATCGTGTTTGTTAAGTACGGGGAGGAACAACTTAAGTCGCAGAAATGTTCAGGGAACAGAATGTGAAATGCACTATATGCGTAAAGAACACTAACAACACATCTATGAAATCTAGGATCTAGAACATAAATCCGATGTGTAAAACTAACCAAGGAGTAGGGAACAAAGAGGGACTTACTCTACCAGGGCATACCTCAATAATCGTGCTGGATTCTGTTTCTAACAATAACACTAACAGCTCTAGCTTCAAACTTGCCAGAACAAAATAGAAGAGGCCATCTGGACTAAGAAAATTCATCAGCCACTATTTTGTACACAACGAAAATAATTGTGTTCCTCATATATTTATAAAGTCAAGCTAGTTCTATATTTCAGCAGTTAATCAGGAGAAAGATTCCAGGAGAGAAACCTAGTTGATTATAATGCCAATGTAACCTACTACCTCAAACACCTAACGCCACTTTATCTTAATATATACTAAGAAGTGCTTCAAACCAAGAGACCAGTTCTTAAACATGGCATATAAAAGCAGCATCCAAATGATTAATTATGGGTTTCCCATTCGGAGTATTTAACTTCACATACTATTAGCATGAGGCGTGATATGCTCTATCTGTCTGTGCACAAGAACACTCCATGAGTAAGAGGTAAGGAAACATCCTTCAGCAGTGCTCCTACCATTGCTCCGATGGACCTGTATGGAGCAATGTGACATCAAAGATTATGAAATGCAAGACACCGAGGCTTTATAAGAATGAATTTGTTTCTTCAAAGAAATATACAGGGATGGTCGATTCATTACCTTGCACCGACTTGTACTGCAAATAGAATCCATCCTAATTAGCAGTCCTACTGATGCACATATAGGAATAAGAACAGAGAGGTGGCACAGAAACCAATGATTGGACATTTTAGTTTTACCCTCGAACCTATAGGCACAACAACTCCTCGGACGAAAATACATTCTCTAGTCTACAGCAAATTCATTTCAACAGCTATAGCCGGTGCAGAACACATCGGTATAATTTCACTGGCAAATGGTAACCCATCTATTACCTGCCATGATACATCAAAGAGAATCTGCCCAGACTTGCATATGGTAAATCTCTGGTTCTAACTAATCAGAGTAGGCCAAAGGCATATAAATAAATAAATAGATAGAGAAAAAGGTAGCACATGTGTGTCAATGTGCAACAGAGCGATCAGCAGGGAGAAAACCGTCTAGCCAAGCATTGTGTATCATTCAGTACCAAGCCGGAAGAGAAAAATGGTAAGATTTTCAATAAAATGATAGTTATCTAGTTTCATGCAAAATTGAGGTGTATCATACTGACAATAACGTGTGATCAAACCCTGTTGACATCTAAGAACTGGCCTTGTAACAAACTTATATCACCTACAGAATAAGAAATAGACATAGATTGATGAATTTATCAAAGGGTAGCTCACCTCACAAGACACTGTTTCTCTGCAAAAAGAATAATACAACTATCAGCCTAGAATAAATACGGTAATCCACTAACAGTGAATAATCTAGGTTCATTTTTGTTACTGTTAGTCATATGAACTGACTATAAGAGCAACCAAACAAAATCATAAGCTGGAAAGGAAGTTCACAGATTAATTTTGCGATTTTCACCACCCGGAGTTTATATTACCAAATTTTGGGACGAACTCAAATTTACAAATCCTACAGGGGCATTGGTGAGTACCCACCATACATCTACTAAAGCGGTAAGTAGAAACTATCGAGACAAAAATCCAGCTTTGCAATGAACAACTCAACATACTCCAGCAGCTTCCATTATACACCAAGAATCCAAACTGCGACCAAAAGAAAGCAAGCCATGGTTACACAAAAGTATTTTTTCAGTACCATAATTTGTAAGAGCAGTTGTTAATGAGAATGGGCATACATGGACACAATTTTCAGATCTAAGAAACTGGACGTATCCAAGTCTGGGAATTACCTAAATTACTCTCTAGAACGCGGATGGATCTGTGGTCGGCCTATGTATCTGACCTCCTCTCTCCATGCTTGCTGGCCCGCCTCCACGCCGATGCCGTCGCCGCCACCCCAACTGCCTCCCGAGGTCACGCCCTTCCCCAATGTCATGGAGCCGCCGCTTGCAGATGTCGATTAGAGAGGGGCGCCCCTCCCCTTCTTGCCGGTCCGCCTCCACACCGACGGCGTCGCCGCCACCCCAACTGCCGCAGGCAGATCGGCGCACGCCCCGCTGCGACGCCATGGCGCGGCCTCCTGCTAATGGGGAATAGAGAGGGAGAGCGCGTAGGGGCATGGCGTGGTGGCGGGGAAACGGAAGAGGATGAGGAGGGTGCAACACTGTGTGGCGATGCTGGCTGTGCTAGGGAGGGGAGCAGGGTGCTCCGGCGGCCATGGGGAGAAAAGGAGAAAATGAGAGAGAAGAGTGGGGGAGATGAAGGGCAAATTGGCTGCCTAGCTCGGGAACCGACGCAACGTTAAGCGGCGTGGCACCGCTTTGACTAATATAGCTAGGCTATAGCCACACACGAAAGGAGAGGAAAAAACTGCATAGGTGTTTCTCAGTTCTCCTAAAAATTGTACAGAGCACCAAAGTGTACACAGTAAAATCCCTCTAAAAATCAAACTATATAACCTCTTACGTGTCAACATCACAGTAATTCAGAGATAGGCTCAAAATTATGAGAAAAATGAAGTGGGTTGCCCTTTAATATAGTAGTTATAAGATTCAGTAACTAATTAAAATGTTAAGATTAATTTTATTTATCATATTTGCATTAACTTAATTATTGGTGGTAATTCATAAACCATAATTTGCAAATTACTATTTTCTATTTTTCTTTAAATAGTAATAACTCAAGAAAATATTAAAAGCCAATATTATTTTAGTATCCCAACAATTATGTACTTAGGCATTTTTTTTAGATAACAAGTCATTATTGTAAAACCTAACAATAATTAGGTAACCCTGGTTTCTAATTAAACCCTAACTAGTAATTATTTTAATTCTTAAACCCTTCAAAAATTAATAGCATGTTAAAATTATTAATAACTTTATTTCAAGTACTTAATCACATTAATTCTAGTACCAAGTATTACTTTAAGAATTGAGTCATAATTTAGAAACCCTAGTTTTATTATAAGTTAGAATATGGATCCCATTATTTTATGTGTTCATCCTAAATAGTTGAAATCCTAAAACCCTAGGGGTTTAGCACATGTGATCATGTGAATGTCACCTTACATAGAGAACCATATTATGTGACCAACAAATACAAGTTATGATCCACTAGCATAAACCAAGTCACATGAGATTATCACTTCGTGTTTCCATTCTTAATTTAAACCTATATGATCCACTAGTATCACTTAGGAGCAAACCCTAACTTGTTAAGTGGATTAGTACCATTGATCACCACTTCTATATATCATACCATTATGATCAACCTCAACCATCATCATTTAGTAGAACCATAATTATGAACCCTAGTATCAACCTTGTGTAGTAATGCACATCACATGCTCCTATTCAACTAAACCCTACTTAGGAAGTGATAAGCCACTTAGCTTAGGAACTATTAGTGATTACTTAGTGAAGCAATTGTGAAGCCATAGTAAACCTAATAGCAAACCTATGGAGCCATCTTAATAACCATCCTTTGATATGATGTATATGAGAAACCATAGCAATAAACCTATCAATACTTGCTATATAGAAACCATTCCAAGTTAAGAACCAACTAGTTCCTATTAATGAAACTAAATGAATCCAATAATAAACCCTAGAAGCCATAGCACCTATATATAGTAGTTCATATTCTTATTTTAACCTGTTCTTCAAAAGTTATTCTTTTGAAGTACAAATGTCAATCAAACCTTAGAAGCCTAATCCTTCTTTGAAATACTCATTATTTCTTAAACAACATGTTCTTCAAAAGTTATTCTTTTGAAGTATAGCATAAGTAATCATCAACCATGTCCTGTAGAACTTAAAATTGACAACTGTTCTTTATATATTGTTCCACCACTATTCTTTATGTGTATGATTGTTATGATGTCTTATATCACTTGGTATGATGCTAATATAACCAAACCCTAATAAGAACCTTGTTTGAGAACCATTCTAAAAGTGCAACACACCCTAAAGAAATCTTTACAACTCATCCATCCTAAATCATCGAGGTTAGGTTACGCTCGGGACGATTGCATCTCATACTATGCATTATAGCATCTTTGCCAGTTGTTTAAACATTGTCCTTACCGGACGATGATGGTATTTCAGAATTTGGAGTTATCACGTATCGAAGCTTTTGCCTGCATAATCTTGCAGTCAAGAAAGGCAAGTTCATCGCTTGCTCATGTCATTTGATTATTTGTATCAAACTATATGCAAAGTACTATACTTATCACTCATGCATTGAAAAGCAAAGTATTATTTTACAATTATGAATATGACTATGTGGTGGGCAATGGAACCATGGTATGTGTTGATATGGTGGAGGTTCCATTGCATGGGTACTACTCATCTAGGACTAAGTACCAATGCCGTCCAGTGATTCTAGCGCCGTACATATCGCGTTATCCATAAGATCTATAATGGCTCTGGGGAAGTCAGCTGTATCTTTTCCCTTCTGCACGCCAACGGATTGGTAGAGCTGGCGGGGTGTTGGAGGCACTGCCATAGGTTGGGATAACCTTTTAAATCCCCATCCATTAGTGATGATAAGCTCTACGATCTATGATGGATTGTCCGGAGTACACCGTGAGTAAAGCCGTATTATCGGGAGAAGTCTACTGGGGGTGTAGGGTCGGACAAAAGGGTGGGTTTGCAGGGTCGCGGAGAAGGCAGTGATTGGCTTGGATCTTATACTGGGCCTCACACCAAAGGAAGTGTGGACGAGGACATACTCTCGGCCGGCAACAAAGTTAAGATCTCTTATGGGAAAAGTAACGCACCTCTGCAGAGGATACTGAATTGTGACTGTCACTCCCTGTTCCGGGAAGGGAACTGCGAACGCGGCAGGAAAGGAACTCCACCAAGTTCTAGTCAACCTGTGAAGACTGATGGGCATAGTTTTCAGAATAAAATAAACTTTTTGAAGAAATGATTACAAAAACTTGCATTGGCCTATGACTTTATGGTCTATGGCTGTAGCTAGTGCATGATACACATATTTCCTAATATGAACTTGTTGAGTACGCTCGTACTCATTCTATCCCATTTGAACCCCCTTCTTAGATCAAGACACCAAAGGAGAAACTACCGTGGAACTCGAAGACAAGGGAGTCAACTCCAACAAGATGAAGAATCCAATCAAAGAAGTCAATGGAGTCAACTTCTGCATCAGCTAGTATGGAAACCTAGACTAGTAATAGAAGGGAACCTTTCCCTAAACCTAGCACCTAAATAGCTAGCATTCTATAGCAATCCAAGTAGCTCTTAAACTTGAGTTAGCAATAAGATAGACCACGAGTCGTTCTTCTGGAGCTTTATTTGAAGTTTTACCTCACTGTAAAGTAGGAGGCTGTGTGGATCTTATGTAAACAGTTCGTGTGTACTTCTATAGACATACCTTGGACTCGCATATGTTTCTATTGTACCACTCTGAGAGATGTAATATGAGTGGAACGGTGTTTCACTTGTGTTATGTCAACGACTTTTGTACTACACCATGCAGTGGTATGCTGGGTCATCACAACCTTGGACTTGTCCCATCCCTTGGACGCCACTAGCCCTCTCGGAGCTCGGATACGAAGAAAGGCGGAGGAATATGAAGAAGAGAAGAAGGGAGAAATGCGGAGGAGTGAAGAGCCCTAACCTCTGGGTCAACCTTATATACCTCCGCACTCGTTCAGCTTAAGGAACAGGATCCGCCGTTCAATGCTGTTCTGAAATCGCCGCCCGAAGATCGATGGCCGAAATTTGCACCGGACTAAGCTGCGCAGTCGTTAACTAGCCGTTAGCAGTCTTGTCAAACCCAACGGTCAAACACGCATTAACGGCTCCCGCCTCGGTCAACGTGGAGCTAGCCGTTGGAACCACCACGTGTCTCCCCTTGGAGGCAAACGCCGATTGGCCCACGACGACTGGCCCGTGCCGACTGTCTTACGCCGACTGGCTAAACGCCAACTGGCCAACACTAATTGGCCCATGACGACTGAAGACTGGGATCTTGTACTAAACCTTATTTCTTCTGGAGCCCGACGATGATTCGCTTTGGTCTATCGCCAGACCTCTTCAAGTTCTACCTCAAGCCCTCGCTTCTTCACCACCGCGCTTGGGGAATACTGATGGGGATGCCTTAGGGGGTCACCAGTCCCACTCGCCATGGAGTAAAGGGCCCAGGGAGGCTTTCAGTCGCCCGGACGACTGGGTGCTCAGGAGCGACTAGGCTAAAACCCTTCGATGGGCCGACTGGACGCCAGGCCCATGCGACTGGAGGAGGATATTACTTGCAAGAGGAGCGACGAGTCCCGGATTAGTAGCAACTGATGTGATTTGGACTTATCCTCATGTAACCCTAGATCGGGGGTGCCTATATAAACCCCCGAGCTAGGCCCTAGAAAGACACATTACCTGAGATCCAATCTCCCCTCATTGCTCTTGGCGTAGCCGCTGACTGAGCCCCCCATTGTAATTCTCGACTGAGTAATAGATCTAGCAGGACGTAGGCCTTTTACTCACCGGAGGGGCCGAACCTGGGTAAAACCTTGCGTCATGTGAACCCCGTTCCACAGATGGTTGTGTCTCCTTGCCCCCACATCAACGAAGTGCTGCCCCCTGTAGCACCTGTCGTGGTCATATCCACGACACTTCTTGCAAAGATTTTAAGGAAACCTATTTATTGCAAATGTGAGTAAATTGAGATGAGCACATATGTTGGGAAGTATATAAAATCATGCTCATGATTCATCCATCCCAACTATGCCTATCTAGCAATTTTATTTCATATCAATTCCTCAAGCCTCTCACATGTGCAATATCAATGAAAATGCAAATTGAGTTATTTCTTTTGGTATCCTCGTTTGTGATACTTGTTGCCTTTCTCAAAGCATCCCAACTATCCTCTATACTTTGTTGATATTTGTGATGTATTTTATGTGTTTATGATTGAAGTTCATGAATTACAATAAGATAAAATTGAGCCTTTGGCCATGCTATTAAGCAAAAAATTCCTATTGGTATATTGCATAACTTCGTCTTGGATATCATGCTATATTTCTTGTGTATCTATTTTGTGTGTGCATGTTTCTTTGTGGATAAACATCTTCGTGATATTTCCCACTTAGAAAAACATATACACATAAGAGATGATACATCTCCATTTGATATCTTATTTATTTGTTGCATGTTGATTGGTCATGCTAAGCAATATAATTCATTGAAGACTATGATGATGCTTTTTACTCATCCTTGTAGTAGTCTTATAATATGCTTTGTCATGCCTTTCACATATCCTTTTGGTTGAGCCCTTTATTATGGTGCCTCTTACTTGTTTCTTAACTAATTTATCGTTGCAAGTGTTAAGCTTAATTTTCTATCTATGATCTATTGCAAATGTGTGTGTTTTAAATGGTAATGAGGGAGTGAGGATTCCATGTTATGCATATTTTATTCAAATGCAACATTTTAATTTATGCATGTACCTTGGGGAGCTTCCTCATTTTATTTAAATCACTATTTTGTGCTAATCATTAGAGTTTAATTCACCTGGTATCTTTTGTTTTGAAAGATATTATGGGAGTGATGACATGTTTGTGCACATTATACTCCAATGCAAATTGTCTATTTTTGTGCATAAATCTTGGGGAACTTTCTCATATTATTTAGAGCAATCTTCTTGATCTTATCATAATATCTATTTTTCTTTTGGTATCTTCTCTGTGATTCATTTGGTTGCTTGCTTCATTTGTTGAAGCTTCTTGACTATGTTATCTTTTTGCAATCTTTGATCCTCTCAATAGTGTTATTCCTTCCGAATATTCGTCATTGGATACGTGCATTTGATTCCACTCAAATTATGAGAAATGCACACGGTATGGAGGAACTCTCACTATATTGGCCTTCTAAATTTTTCACCCATTTCGGCAATTGGTGCCAATGGGGGAGAAGTTTGGAGGGTTTAAGGGAATTTGGTTATGTCTTTGCTTTGTGCAGAAGCATGTGCCTTCCTTGCATTGCATCTTGTTGCTTTGCATAGTTGAATATTTAGAGGAAACTCCACTAGGCTTTGAATGCCAATGTATGCAATGAAATTAAATTTCATTCACACATGCATATATTATGGGGGAGTTTGCTCTATGTATTCAACTTGTTTGTTACTTAAGTTTCTTATATAAACCCTCTAAAATGGATTGTCATCAATTACCAAAATGGGGGAGATTGAAAGTGCATGGATCCCCCATGTGTGGTTTTGGTAATTAATGACAATCCCTATGGACTAATGTTTGCATTGACTTATATTTGTAGGACTTTTCCATAGGCAATGCTTGAACCATATTTTGGCTTCAAGATTGCAATAAGAAGCAAATGAAGAAGATATAGTGTCAAGTATGTCTTGAAGATGAAGATGAAGTGAGCCCTCAAGTTTAACTTCAAGACACCAATGATGAATAATGAAGAAATGAAGTGAAAGTTCAAGATGAGCCAACTCGAAGAGATCATATGCTTGAAGCTTGTCTTGCATATGGTGATCATGGATATGTAAATATGCGCCGGAGAAGAAGCTCTCCCATGGTGGAATATGGGGGAGCAATCCACAAGACTTCGTCAAGCAAGCACAATCAAGAAAGGTGTTCCATCTTGTTGCGGTCAAGATCGTCATCATCGAGTTCAAGAGGAACGCGCAAGGTTAAGGTTTGCTCTTGATAGGGTTCCTTTCTTACCGGTCTCATGGTGTAGTTGGAGACCGGTTTATAGTTTCATTGTCGTACTATCAAGAGGGCTCTCGAGTGAGTAACTCGATCGTATCCTTCGGAGAGCTCAAACCCTTGCATCCTTGCATCATCTTTCTTGGTTGTTATTGAATCTTATCCATGTCATGTTTTAGAGCTTGTGCTTATTCTCATGACAAGCTCTAGTTCTTCAAGAATGGTTTTTGCACTGGCAACTTGTTGCATTTTCGAGGTTGTTGGTTTTACCGGTATGTCTTTTTCAGATAGGTCAAACCTTTCATCATTTATTTATGGGATTTCTATTTTCGTGCCCTCGGGTCCTTAGTTGTACTCAGTTTTCCCAGCTCCTTAGTTTTTCCTCAGTTTTCCCCAATCCCTTGTCTGAAACCCGCAGAAGGAGCTCGGACGGAGGATTCCCGTTTAGTTGACGTTGGTTGGTGCTGGCAAGTGGGGCCACTGTTGGTGCCCTGTAGTGGACACGTCTCCACTTATCCAGATCATCGTGGGACCCACAACTTGTCCATGTTAGCGCGCTGGACCCACAACTTACCCAGGTGACCGTTGTAAAATGGGAGCCCGAGCCAGCCCCACGCCCGTCCCCGTGCCATTGCTTCCCCCTTTCTTTCCCTGCGCCCGTGCCCGTGCCATTGCTTCCCCTTTCTTTCCCCGCGCCCCATTGTTCTTCATCTCCGCCAGCGGCAGCCCTTCTCCGGCAGACGGGTGATGTCTAGTTTCTCTTCGACCTCCCGTTCTTCATGGCCGCAGTATGGACCCGTGCCTTTGACAAGATGCCCTGACTGCCCACGCCAGGAGCCTCTAAAGCGGTCGATCTGTAAGACGGAAGACAACGGCAATCGTGGACGTGAGTTCCTTGCATGTGAGAGCTTGCCATATAGAGAGGGGGATAAGGTTAGATCTCGCTCCAATTTCTCTGTTTTCTCTCGATTTTCTTGTTATTCCCTCGAATTTGGGATTTAGGGTTCACGCTGTTGTTTTCAGATCCTAAAGAAATGCAGGCATTTCGAGTGGATCGATGTGTACGTTAAGAGGCTTCAATTGCAGGAATCAATTGGGGCTATTGGGGAGCACAATTTGGGAGGGGGGACTTGTTGTAGAGAATGCGGTGGAGAGAGGAACCGTTTCGATTATGCCTAATGCTCCCAATGCAGGACTGGTGGAAGTGAAGGGAGAACTGAAGAAAATGAACAAGCAGTTAAGGCAGCTGATCGAGTTGAAGAAGCAAGCTAATCTGATGGCTGGTTGTTTTTTCTGTTGTATAATTGCGATCGGATTCTTATCATTGCTCACCAGGTGCTAGAAGTTGTTACAAGGGCTACCTTGTTACAAATTCATTATTCAGTTACATGTACTTGTAGTTGTTTTCATAGCTAGTGTGTGCATTCACCGAAATTACCAACTATATTGGAATGCTAAAGAAAGTTGATATTTGTTAGAGGGGTGACAAATAATCCATTCACCGAAATCCCCCAAATATGCCAAAACTATATCCCCAGAAGAAAAGGAAAGCTAAAGATAGTTGGTAATTGTTAGAGGGGTGACAATAATGCATTCACCAAAATCCGCAAATATGTATGCCTCATGTTTATACCAAAATTATACCACTTTTGGGACGTTTCAAATAACCAAAACTATATCCCAAACTATATTCCCTAAAAGAAAAGTAATGCTAAAGAAAATTGATAATTGTTAGAGGGGTGATAAATAATCCATTCACCGAAATCCCCCAAATATGCCAAATATGTATGTCTGATGTTTCTGCCAAAATTATACCACTTTTGGACGTTTCAAATAACCAAAACTATATCCAAAACTATATTCCCTAAAAAAAAAAGGAATGCTAAAGAAAGTTGATAATTGTTAGAGGGGTGATAAATAATCCATTCACTGAAATCCCCCAAATATGCCAAATATGTATGTCTCATGTTTCTACCAAAATTATACCACTTTTGGACGTTTCAAATAACCAAAACTATATCCCAAACTATATTCCCTAAAATAAAAGGAATGCTAAAGATAGTTAATAATTGTTAGAGGGGTGACAATAATGCATTCACCGAAATCTGGAAATATGTATGCCTCATGTTTATACCAAAATTATACCACTTTTGGGATGTTTCAAATTACCAAAACTATATCCCAAACTATATTCCCTAAAACAAAATGAAAGCTAAAGATAGTTGATAATTGTTAGAGGGGTGAAAAATAATGCATTCACCGAAATCCGCAAACTATATTACGTGGCAAACTCGTTATTGCACATAAATAGAGGGGTGGAACTCTCCACCGACAGAGAGAGAGAGGGGTGGCCACGGAGAGAGAGAGGGGTGGCCATGAAGAGACGGAGAGGGGTATACTGCCCGTTAGATCAGTTGATCAACGGTTCATGGAGTCGATCGGTGTGACAATGGCTCAACCAATCAGGATAAGTTTGGGCTTCTGAGAGCATTTGTGACAGAACTTGAGGGCAAAACTGAGTAGTACTAAGAATCCAAAGGCACATAAATAGTAAATAGACTAAGGGATTCAAACAAAAGAATTACAAAATGAAAAATGCGTGTTTTGTACAATATAATTCATATTGGGCTACATCAAATTATTTGCAATTCAAATATACATGAGTGTGACAATTATGGCATCATTTAGACAAACTATGTTTTTGGGGAAGATGTTTTGCAAAGGGGTTTGAGTGGAAAACCATGCATCTTCATAGCTACACTAGTGATTCTGAGAAGTGGCAATTTGTGGTAAAACTTGATTTATATATGTTTGTTAAGGTTTTCTAGGTGGCAGGTTGCATAGGAAGACTCCATGAGTAGGTGCCACTATGTTTTTATTTTTTGGATTTTTTTGCGCATGAAATGACTCAATTAGATATGTTAATCTCATTTGTTGACTCTCTGTTGACCAGCTATTTGAGGGTAAAACTGAGTATATTGCACTTGCCAGTATAAGTACTCGAGGGTAAAAATGAGTACAGATAAAATTTCTGTATAAGACCCGAGGTTATAACTGAGTACACCAAACGACCCAGGGTTAGACTCGTGTCGCGGTGCACGCTGCAGCCGTGCATATCGGACACGTGTTGCGGTACATGCCACCTTCATATTTATAGAGCCTTTTTTCTCTCCCTCGACGCACGTTCTCACTGCAACCGCCTCTCATGTCCCATCATCTTCTCCACAATCGAAGAAAAAACCTCGAAGAAAACCGTCGGCGATGGAGAAGAATGAGATGCCCATTGTCGGCGCATCAGCCGCCGGCGCATCGGCCACTGCCCCCGTCCAGGCCCCTATCGCTGCTTCCAACGTAGCAGCCGGCGCATCAGCTGCCGGTGCATCGGCCGCCGCCACCGTCTAGGCCCCCCTCCAGGCCCCCATCGCTTGGAACCCGTACGAACCAGTGACGTACGTCGCGCCGGAGAACCCCTACGACAACAGCATCGTCGACGACGAGCTGGAGGTAACCCTTTGCTCCCTTGTTCTTATCCCATTTTCAATCCTTTTGTGTTAGATCTAGCGTTATTAGGGTTCGTCTGTTCCTAGTTCAATCCATTTGTGTTGGATCTTGCGTTATTAGGGTTCGTATGTTCCTAGTTCAATCCTTTTGTGTTAGATCTTGCGTTATTAGTGTTTGTGATTTGCTTTTGTTTAAGATTTGTGCCGATGATGATGAATATTTGGGCACAAATTGATTCAGGGTTTGGTCAATAAACAATTGGTGTGTACAAATTTGTTGTGCATGATCTTTGGTTTACTGACTCAAATCCTGGATATAAGTGTGTCCAATGTAACTGAGGCTACCTCTTTTTTTCGAGCCCATATTATCATGCATGATCTTTGTTCACTCTCTGTTCCATCATCGTTGCAATTGACTCCGTGTTTTTTGCACGATCTTTGGTGCTACGTGACAGGTGCAGAGCAGCGACATCGACACCGACGATGAGTCCTTCCACACCAAGACTCGTCACGTCCTCAGGAGGCTGCAGTCCGGCCATTACGATGGCCCCTTTGCTCGAGGCATTTACAAGTGCCCCTTCTGCAACAGGAAGCTCCGCGCCACCGACTTCAACTGCCTGGTGAACCATGCTGAATCCATTGGCAGATGCGGCGCTAGAGTTGGAACGACCGTGAACGTGCATGCGTTCATGGCCAAACACAAAGCACTTGGGATTCACCTGCGCAGCCTTCAAGTGAGTCACAGGCGCTACCTAGAGGCATTGAAAGTGCCTACTGCACTCTCTGTATGTGACTGCTCTATCTGTAGAGCAGCTTAAATTCATGTAAAATGTAGCTTATGTTGTATCTATCGGTACTACTATTGGATCTGTCGTGAATATATCTATGCTATGTTGGCTGCCGTATGCAGCTTATCGTGTATTTTCTCTGGATTTGTGCCCTAGATTTCCTACCTGATTGGGTAAAAACAAAGGCATAAAGAAATGAATGGCGTTAAAAAACAGAAGGAGAAGCTGTTCTAGATTTGCTACCAATTTGGGCTATCAAATATGAATGAGGTCGAGCAAGAGAGAGGAAAAAGGTTCATTGAAAACTGCTAATCTGGGTGAAAGAGACAGAAACCACTCGTGCCCACGTCCCAGACCCACACGGCTCCACACGCCACGGCCCCACACGCTACGGCCACACAAACACGGTCTCGTCCTGTCCCACGCGCTCCCTTCCTACCAGCCCCACATGACGCGGCCCCACAAACGACACGACCCCACTCGTCAGCACGGAACGGTTAACTTAACGGATTCCTTCCGTCCGAGCTCCTTCTCCGGGGTTCAGACAAGGACTTGGGGAAAACTGAGGAAAAACTAAGGAGCTGGGGAAAACTGAGTACAACTAAGGACCTGAGGGCATGAAAATAGAAATCCCTTTATTTATATCCTACCTTACTTGACTATGATGGTTCCCTGCATGATCTTGTAGAGCTTGTTACTAGCTTCGAAACGAGCCCAAGATCATCAAAATCGGAGTCCGGATGCAAAAGTTCTACAACTTTCCGTGAAGCAGTTTTTTGGCCGGAAGTTCCGGTGGCCGGTACTTCCGCCCTACTTTCGGTGAACTTCCAGAAATGTTGTTTCTGCACGCAAAAATCATATCGGGAGCGTTCCGGGGGCGCCCTACTTCACCCGTAAGTTGGCCGGTACTTCCGGGGGGCGGAAGTACCGCCCCAAATGACCGAAGTTCCGGTTTTGACGAGTTTTGTGCATAACGGGCAGATTTCTCTTGCCCTATTTAAAGGGGTCTTCTTCCCCAATGTTACCCATCCGTTAGAGCTCGTTTTTGCCCCCATTGTTGACCTTCTTTGAGCTTTCTATCTCCCTCTTCCTCCCATGAATCACATCTATTTGATAGAAAGATATAGGAGATCTGGATCTACATCTTCACCAATCAAATCCCTCTCTTTGTGAGGGGAAGTTTGGAGAAATTTGGTGTTTCTCCTCCTATTTGTTCTTCATCTCTTATTCCCCCAATAGCTTTTGTAGCTTTGTTGGAATTTGAGAGAGAAGTACTTGAGCATCTTTGTGGTGTTCTTGCCATTGCATTGGGTGCATCGGTTTGAGTTCTCCACGGTGATTCGTGGAAGTGAAAGCAAGAAAGTTATTACTCTTGGGTTCTTGGAACCCTAGACGTATTTGAGGACTTTGTGGTGATTTCTTAGGAGCCTCCAATTAAGTTGTGGATGCGTGCCCCAAGCTTTGTGTAAGGCCCGATTTCTGCCTCAAAGGAAATCCCTTCATGGAACCGTGATCCAGGCCTTTGTGGCGAGGGTCACCGGAGAATAAGTTGAGGCGCCTTCGTGGCGCTCGGTGTGTGGTGTGAGTACCGCATCTTGGGGTGAGGCCTTTGTGGCGTTGGTGTGCTTCGAGCAACCACACCTCAAGTGAGGCCTCTTGTGGCGTTCGGGAGCACTAAGCCACCGCACCTCTCCAACGGATATTAGCACTCGCAAGAGTGTGAACTTCGGGATAAATCATCGTCTCCCGCGTGCCTCATTTATCTCTATACCCTAGCTCTTTACTTATGCACTCTACTTTGTGATAGCCATCACGCTTGAAGTTATATATCTTGCTATCACCTAGTTGCTTGTATTGCTTAGCATAAGTTGTTGGTGCACATAGGCGAACCATAGTATATAGGCTTTGGGCTTGACAAAGTAAACGCTAGTTTTATTCCGCATTTGTTAAGCTCATCTAGTAAAAGTTCTAAACCACCTATTTACCCCCCTCTAGGCGACATTCGTGTCCTTTCAGTTGTCCATCACTAATAGAAACTATAACAACTGCTTGAAATAAAGCTATTACATGATGAATAGACAGGCAGGTCTTAACAAATTTATAGACAACCATTAGGCTCCTGCCGGTTGCCATAAAAAAATAATGATCATTTCATACATAAAAAATAGTCACAATCATATAGCAATATCACATCACATGCCCCTGCAAAAACAAGTTAGACGCCTCTAAAAGTGTTTGCATGTTTTACATGGTTTGGGGCTTTCGAGTAAGATCCGATGTACCTACGAACAAGAACCACAACACTGATACAAGTGTTGTCTAGTGCAGATTGTAAATTGGATCTCAACTATGATGGGAGAAACTGCCACCCGCAAAGCCACTTATGCAATACAAGTTGCATGTAAAGCATGGAGCAAGTATCATGAACGTGGTCATGTAAGATTATCCCGGGCTGCTTCATCCCACCATCCCGCAAGATGCAAAGTACATGAAAAGAAAATTACAAGAAAAGTATAAACTCCCACAAAACCATTTTGTAATACTCGTGCAACAGATCTATGCATAGACACGACTCTGATACCACTGATGGGGTTCGTAGCATAGAAAACAAAAAATTTCTACCGCAAGAACGAATACCACCAAGATCTTATCTACTAGATCTGAGCAACGAGATAGATAAGAGACGTACCCTCGAAGATCTAGAGTGTTACCGAGATCAAATCTCATGGATGATGTAATCCTACTCTTGCCGAAATCAACTTCGAGATGTAGTCCTTCTAGTGCTGCAAGCGGGCAGCACCTCCGTAGTCGGTCACACATACGGTGTCGATGAAGACATCCTCTCCCCGTTCCAGCGGGCAGAAGATGTAGTAGATCCTTCCCGGAATCCCAACAGCACGACGGCGTGGTGGTGGTGGTGGAGAAGATTTCCTGCAGGGCTTCGCCAAGCCGGTACAGGAGCAAGGACAGAGAGAGGATGGCGACTAGGGATTATTAGTTCAAGACCTTTAGCACCCATGCCCCCCTCTTTATATAGGTGAGGGAGCATCCATGGGATGCCTTGGCCCTTACTTTTCCTCCTTGGGCCGGCCCACAAAAGAGGATAAACTTTACCCTCAAGTTTCGGGGAAGCTTACCCCTTAAGTCTTGGGAAACTTGTCCCTTAAGCTATGGGAAACTTGTCCCTTAAGCTTGCTTGGGGTTGGGCTGGTTGGCATGGTGCGCCCAGCCCATTGAGTCTAGGCAGCACCTCTTTGGCCCATGTGGCCCCTCTCGAGGTGGTGGGCCCACCGGTGGCCCACTAGAACCTTCGGTCAAAATACCGACATTTTTCCCGAACCTCGAAAGATGAGTTCCCTTATATGAATCTTATTCTGGACCATCCCGGACCTCCTCGTGATGTCCTGGATCCCATCCAAGACTCCGAACAACATTCGGTCTCCATCTCATATTCCATGTCTACTTAAACAACATCGAACCTTAAGTGCATCACCCTACGGTTCGTGAACTATGCAGACATGATCGAGACTCCTCTCCGATCAATAACCAATAACGGGACCTGGAGATCCATAATGGCTCCCACACATCCAGCAATGACTTAGTAATCGAATAAACCATTAACATACGATACCGATAGGGACGGAGGGAAGGGGGACGAGCAGGGGCGAGACCCCCCCTAACGATCCGCTCGTCCCTCGTAATGAGTAGCGATTATGGCTATTTTTCAGCCAACATGCTACGTTCGCCCCCCTATCTGTGTGCGTAAAGCACGTCATGCAGCCTCTAGTGGCCCAATCAGCCAATCCCAATTGCTAAGAACCTTATTAGCTCATGTTAATTATTACTGTATTAGGCCATTTACACGACAACATCCAGGCCCAAACCAGCTTAGTTAGCACACAGCCCGTTCATGATACAGTTTGGGAAACCAGCTCGTAGGCACGAGCGATTGGATCAGATCATCGTTTTGTTTACTGTGTTCAACGCGACGATGGCTGCCCTGTTGCCGATTCGCCGGCCGCCACCGATGGCTCCAATCTAGTCTCTAGAAGACAAAAACTCCAGATAAACCGATAATTGAGTGCTGAGAAGGGGCGCCCATCAAGCTGGCCGGCCGCAATGTCTGCATGACTGCATGAGCAACGACGGAAGGAAGAAAGGTAGTCTCTAGTTTCCCATTTCCAAAATTCTGATTTGATCTGTCTTTGAGTTATTTTTTGGCCCAACTCTCAACAGTCAACACTGGATTGCTAGATTAGCTTGTCTATTTCTTAGGAAATTCGGAAATTAATTAGGAATTTTGGGATGTTCACTTGTGCTTGTCTAGTTTAGGGGAAATATCCTCCTGGTTTTCTTAGTGAAGAGGGACTCTTCCATATTGCAACAGCAGAACAAGCCTTTTATGCTATGAAACTAGCTAAGACACATCTTTGCACTAAATTTGGATATAACTTTCGCGATTGTGCGGTAGTCTATATAGAGAGGAAAATATCAAATAATATTAGTATTGAAGAAGTTATTGAGACCTTTTATCTTAGTGCTCGTAAAACCGACATCAATTCGCTAGATATATAAATTCATTCATATTGCAGAAAAATCGGCATATTTCGACGATCTAGACCTTACAATATTTACCGTGTTGTGCGACATTCCTACGATTTTTGTGCTTCTACTCTCCGCCCCCTATCTTCAATTCCTGGCTCCGTCCCTGGATACCGATTCCCTTTATCGCGCGATACTTTACTTATCCAAGGTTCGATCATCTGTATCTCTATACCTAGTTCAACCTCGTTACCGATAAGTACTCTTTACTCGTACCGTGATATGTCATCTCTTGTGATCTTGTCACATGCTTGCAAGCCAATTAGACAACATTCCACCGAGAGGGTCCAGAGTATATCTATTCGTCATCAGGATGGACAAATCCCACTCTTGATCCATATGCCTCAACTTATACTTTCTGAATACTTAATCCCATCTTTATAACCACCCATTTACGTAGTGGCGTTTGATGTGATCAAAGTACCCACCCGGTGTAAGTGATTTACATGATCTCATGGTCCAAGGATTATGTTACTATGTATTGAAAGCTTATAGCAAGACGAACTTAATGACTTGATCTTATGCTATGCTTATTATGGGTGTGTGTCCATTATATCATTCTCCCAATGACATAACCTTTTAGTAATAACAATAGAACTTAACAACTATGTTATAACATGAGAAGTAACTCAAACAAAAGATCATGAATAATTATGCAATAAAATCAACTATTTGTTTATGAGCATAGAGAAAACATAGCAAAGTGGTATTCAGCTTGTCCTTATGGAATAGTAAAACATAAATGCTAGGACAACTTTAAAGTTTAGAGGGTGACTAGATACAAGTAATTTAAGAACAAGGAATAGAATAATCATGAATCAACCAATAAGTCTTGGGACTATGCACATTATACTCAGAATGGCAACTATGCTCTCTTAGTGGTACATAAAGCAAGATGAAGACTCAACATAAAAGTAAAAGAAAGGTGTAAGAATCAATAATTTTTATAAAGCCTTCAAAGAGGTATGATACTTATTAGCTTTGAGCTCTCATTGCCCATATCATAGGCATCTTGAATGGTTAAAGTTAATATGAGTGCACAAATGAGTCATATGCTTGACAAATCATAAGTTGAAAATATCATGCCCCTTGAATACGAGTACCTACACCTCATATTACTCAACTTAGGTCCCAAATAAGTTCTTATCATTGTAAGTATACATGTATCATAAAGAAGGCAGCAAGGATACCTTTTGCCCCATGATATGGAAGTACTCTTTCAAATAAGTGTAATCCCACACCACAATGTCAAGACAAACATATAGTGAACATCTCAGCAATCCTTTTATTTACTATGGGTATAGCTTTTTAGTGAAGATGCTTCACGGGATGCTCACTACGGAATGTTGTAAACTTCCACCATGAATGATGCATGGCTTAGGTTAGCGGCCCAGCGTTTCTCTAACACATATATAAACTCCATGGACTTACAAGTTTCCATTATATTTTGCACCGATAGGCATCCATAAAAAAAAAGACCATGATATCAACTAAATAATAAGTGCAATGTTGAAAATGTGCCCCATGAAAGCATGGTTGTGCTAACTGCCAACTTACAATTTGTAAGCATATAATCAACATAATATAGTCACAATGGGTAAAGTTTATCAAGTGCAAGAAAGTAAATGTGCCATCAAATTCGTGAGAGCTTTATTGACTATTTTTTCATAATCAATTCGAAAGATAGATAAAAACATGATGAATATACTTGGAATAGAAATAATGCTAATAGGTAGATATGGTGGACACAATTGGAAAACTTTGGTTATTAGTGGTTGGATGCACGAGTAGAGCTTCATACTCAGTACAGGCGAAGGCTAGCAAAAGACTAGGAACGACCAACTAAGAGAGCAATAATGGTCATAATCATGCATAGCGACAAAACAATATTAATCAAAGCATAAAGTGATATCACAAGTCAAAAACGAAATGATCATGAAGGTTTTAGTTGACTGGTTCGTAGTCATAACATGGTATAAGCATGTGCCAACTCAATCCAATAAAGCATCAAAGGAAAATATCACAATATTATGCTTCTATGATAAAAACAACACATGATTATTTCAATGGCATATTAAGAACTCTCAGATATTTGAGACAAATCATGATGCAACAATAAATACTAAGAATATCATAAAAATAACATCCAACATGACATGCCGAAGTCTATGCCACGTAATAGCAAGCTTCCTTTTGCATCACTATTAGCATGAAGCTTTTTACTCGTATCCAACACCAATCAATTTATTTGAAACAACTCTCATAGATAAAAATCAATGTGCACCAGAGAGCTAATAATTCATGAATAAAGCAAACTAGAAAGCTCTGAACAAAAAATAAAAATAGAAAACCAAAGCTAAACGAAGTACTAGAAAACTAGAACACTCGCAGAACAGTAAAAGTGAAAACTGGAGTGTTCTATGCAATTAAAACAGAGGGTGTCATGCTCCAAAACAAATATGCTGGGATCCAACCTTATTGTACAGCAAAAAACAAAAGAAAACCAAAAACAAAAATAAATATGCTTCAAGAATAACACATAGCATATGAAGTAATAAAAATATAGCGCACAGAAAGATGGCATGTTGCTTTGTTGATGAAGAAGGGAATGCCTTGGGCATCCCCAAGATTTGACGCTCGTACCTCTTGGATATTTCTTGGGGTGGTAGGGGTATCCCCAAGCTTGAGCTTTTGTCCATTCTTCATTTCATCACATCATTCTTCTTTCCCTACACTTGAAAACTTCCTTCATACAAAACTTCACACAATTCTTTATTAGCAACGTTAGTGCAATTAAAATAATAAATCCACTTGGATCCAGTTCTAACATATATCAAAGATCCATAAAAATATTAGATACTATAGCAACTCTTTCAAAAAGCTTTCTCTCAAAAGACCCTGAAAAGAGAGAGAATAAGAGGCAAATGCAAATAGTGGCAGAAATATGTCAAAACAGAACAGCGGGTAAAGATCTATTTTGTAGAAAACCCTATGTTGCTTATATATAAAAGTGAAAAAATAATCAAAGTTAGATATAAACCTGGGGCATACGCTCAAAAAATTTCAGCTCAATATTACGTACTGGCTGGGAGCACGAAATTTTACGGTAACAATACAAAATTTCTGGACATCAACTTCCCCAAATCTTACTTTCTTTCTATTAGGGGCTACCCTTGGCACAAAAACGAAATAAGAATGATAAGTAGAGGTTGTTACAGAGGCAACAACTTTGAAGACTCAACAAAAAAGAAAAAATACAGAAAATAAATATGGGTTATCTCCCATAAGCGCTTTTCTTTAACGCATTTCAGCTAGGCGTAGAAAGTATTTGCATCATGTATTATCAAGATAAGAAGCATCACGATCATATATGTTGGGGGCCTTTTCAACAAGGAATTTTATTTTATCCATATAAGTTTTAGAAAACCCTCACTCAATACTTTTGGGTTCACTATTTTCATCAAATGGATTTTCAGGAACAATCCAGTCAAAATTCTTTTCGAGAGCTTCATGCATTCCTATGAGTTTGAAAGGTGTTGGTATTTGATTTCATCATTATTTTCCAATTTGATCTTGTCTATCTTTTCAAGTGTACTAATAACATCTACACTTGAGCCTAGCATCTTAAACCGATCAAAGACTTTCCTAGCTTATATAACAACATCTTTAAATTCTTTAAGAAAAGTTTCCAGAATAAAATCCCTTTTTCATCACTCTCAATTTCATGAAGTTTAAGAAACATTTGCTGCATTATGGGGTTAATGTTAACAAACCTAGCCTCCAGAATTTGAACTAAATAAGCTGCAATAGTTTCATAATTAGGAGCAAGTTCTAGTAGAGATTTATCCTCAATTTCTCTATGCTTTCTAACATGATTAAAGAATTCTTCAATGTTATCTCTCCCAATTATAGAACCACTATCTATTGATATGTCTTTCAAAACGTACTTACGGAAAGACATAATGAGCTAAAAATTAAAGCAACAAAATAACAACTATAATGGGAACTATTTTTTGTGTTTTTGATATAAAGAAGCAAACAAAATAAGATAAAGTAAACTAAGAAAAACAATAACAAAGTAAAGGAGATTGGAGAAGAGAGACTCCCCTTGCATAAATCCTCTTTCTCCTCAGCAAGGGCGCTAGAAAAAGTCTTGATGGTGCTCGTAGCGTAGACTTCACACCGTTGGGTAACCCCAAGAGGAAGGTATGATGAGCACATCAACAAGTTTTCCATCAGTAAGAACCCAAGGTTTAATCGACCAGTAGGAGAAAGGTGTGACTTCTAAAGGTGTTGATGGCTGACTATTAACATGGTGCACTACCGGTGTCAGCAACAACGTGGAACCTGCACACAACACAACCAAAATACTTTGCCCCAACTTAAAGTGAGGTTGTCAATCTCACCGGTTTCGCTGAACATAAAGGATTAAATGTATCGAGTGGAAGGAGATGTTTGCATTAATTAAAGAGAATAGAGCTTGCAGTAAGTAAATATAATATGATTGCAATGGTTGAATTTATCAGTATAAAAGAAAGGACCGGAGTCCACAGTTCACTAGTGGTGTCTCTCCATAAAGATAAATAGCATGTTGGGTGAACAAATTACAGCCGGGCAGTTGACAAAATAGAGATAATACATAGCAAGACGACTACTATGAGATTCATTTGGGCATTACAACATGATACATAGACCGTAATCCAACTGCGTCTATGACTAATAATCTGCCTTCTGGTTAGCGTCTGCTCCCCTTTCAGTATTAAGTTGCAAGCAACAGATAATTGCATTAAGCATTGTGTGTAATGCAAACAATAGAATTACCATCGGATAAAATATTATTGTTTTCTCCCTAGTAGAACCAGCACATCTACAACCTTAGAAGTTATTTTCACTCTTCCAGAAAACTAGAGGCATGGACCCACTATCGATCATAAATAGTCCCTCTTGGAGTCACAAGCATCTACTTGGCCAAAGCACTAGCAACGGAGAGCATGCAAGATCACAAATAACATATGACATGAATATAATCAATCTCCACCATAGTATTCAATATTCATTGGATCCCAGCAAACACAAGATGTAGCATTACTAAAGATGATCTTGATCATGATAGGCTGCTCACAAGATCTAAACATGAGGCACAAATTGGAGAAGACAACCATCTAGCTACTGCTATGGATCCATAGTCGAGGGATGAACTACTCACGCATCACTTCGGAGGCGGGCATAACGATGTAGATGCCTCCAGCGATGATTTCACCCTCCGACAGGGTGCCGGGAAGAACTTTAGACCCTCCCGAGATGGGTTCTGCGATGGCGGTGGAGGAACTTTTCGTGGATGGAGACTCAGGTGTTTAGGGTTTTCCTGAGATCGTGAATAAACAGGCGGAAGGGCGAGGTCGGTGGCCTCCTGGGGGACACACCACCCCTAGGTGCGGGCCCACCCTTGGCCGCGCCATGGGGTGGCCTGGCCGCCCTGTGGCGCCTCTTCGTCCCCCCTTTGGTGTATGTCTTTGTTGCGGAGAAATATTGACTTCGGCTTTTGTTTCGTCCAATTCCGAGAATATTTCCTGTACAACTTTTCTGAAACCAAAAACAGCAGGAAACAGGGAACTGACACTGTGGCATCTTGTCAATAGGTTAGTGCCGAAAAATGTATAAAAGTGTACCGAAGTGTATGTAAATCATAGTGAAATTGGTGTAAAACAAACATGGAGCATCAATTGAGACGTATCAATGTTCCGTGAGCTTGGCTCTCTAGATCTGGAGTTTGATGTCTACGCACGCTTCTATTCCTGTAGACAGTGTTGGGCCTCCAAGAGCAGAGGTTTGTAGAACAGCAGCAAGTTTCCCTTAAGTGAATCACCCAAGGTTTATCGAACTCAGGGAGGTAGAGGTCAAAGATATCCCTCTCAAGCAACCCTGCAATTACAATACAAGAAGTCTCTTGTGTCCCCAACACACCTAATACACTTGTCAGATGTATAGGTGCACTAGTTCGGCGAAGAGATAGTGAAATACAAGTAATATGGATGAATATGAGTGGTAATAACAATCTGAAATAAATATGGCAGCAAGTAAACATGCAGTAGAACAGTAAATAAACGGAGATTCGATATTTGGAAACAAGGCCTAGGGATCCTACTTTCACTAGTGGACACTCTCAACAATGATCACATAATAAAACTACTCTACACTCTCTTGTTGGATAACAAACACCATTCATTGTGTAGGGCTACAAAAGCACACCTCAAGCCGGAGTAAACAAGCTCCACAACATCCGGAGTTCATATTTAAGTAACCTCTAGAGTGCATAATAGACCGTTGCAATTTAGACCGAGTACTAACATAGCATGCACACTGTCACCATCAGCTATGAAAGGGGGAATAGATCGCATCAATACTATCATAGTAATAGTTAACTCCATAATCTACAAGAGATTACAATCATAACCTATGCCAAGTACTACATGATGCACACACTGTCAACATTACATCATGGAGGAGGAATAGACTACTTTAATAACATCACTAGAGTAGCACATAGATGATATTCAACTAGATCACAAAGCTCATGATCACATAAAGATCACATGAGAGAGAGATGAACCACATAGCTACGGTAGAGCCCTTAGCCTCGGGGGAGAACTACTCCCTCCTCATCATAGGAGACAGCAGCGGCGATGAAGATGGCGGTGGTGTCGATGGAGATGCCTTCCGGGGGCAATTCCCCGTCCCGGCTGTGTGCCGGAACAGAGACTTCTGTCCCCCGAATCTTGGCTTCGCGATGGCGGCAGCTCTGGAACTTTTCTCGTATCGTGGCTTATTCTTTTAGGGTTTTCGCGACGGAGGCTTTAAGTAGGCGGAAGGGCATCCTCGGAGGAGTCCTAGGGGACCCACACACTAGGGGGCGCCCCCCCTTGGCCGCGCCGCCATGTGGGGTGGGGCCCCCTGGCTCCCCTCTGGTCCCTCTTTGGTGCTCTGGAACCTTCTGTGGAAAATAGGAAGTATGGCTTTTATTTCGTCTGATTCCGAGAATATTTCTTTTGTAAGATTTCTGGAACAAAAAACAGCAGAAAACAGCAACTGGCTCTTCGGCATCTTGTTAATAGGTTAGTTCCGGAAAATGCATCAAAACGATATAAAGTGTGAACAAAACATGTAGGTATTGTCATAAAACTAGCATGGAACATCAGAAATTATAGATACGTTGGAGACGTATCAAGCATCCCCAAGCTTAGTTCCTACTCGCCCTCGAGTAGGTAAACGATAAAAAGAATAATTTCTGTTGTGACATGCTACTTACATAATCTTGATCATACTATTGTAAAGCATATGAGATGAATGAAGTGACTCAAGGCAACGATCTATATTTGCTAACCAAATAGATAACATATAGCAAAACTTTTCATGAATAGTACTTTCAAGACAAGCATCAAAAAGTCTTGCATAAGAGTTAACTCATAAATCAATAAATTCAGAGTAAAGGCATTGGAGCAACACAAAGGAAGATTAAGTTTCAGCAATTGCTTTCAACATGCATATCTCATGGATAATTGTCAACACAAAGTAATATGATGAATGCAAATAAGCAATTATGTAAGAATCAATGCACAGTTGACACAAGTGTTTGCTTCTAAGATGGAAAGGAAGTAGGCAAACTGACTCAACATAAAGTAAAAGAATGGCCCTTCACAGAGGGAAGCAGGGATTAAATCATGTGCTAGAGCTTTTCAAGTTTTGAAATCATATAGAGAGCATAAAAATAAAGTTTTGAGAGGTGTTTGTTGTTGTCAACGAATGGTAGTGGGCACTCTAACCCCCTTGCCAAAAAGACTTTCAAAGAGTGGCTCCCATGAAGGACGTTATCTCTACCAGCAAGGTAGATCATCCCTCTTCTCTTTTGTTTACACATGTACTTTAGTTTAGTTTATTTTTATTTTTGGGTGACACTCCTTCCAACCTTTTGCTTTCACAATCCATGGCTAACCGATCCTCGGGTGCCTTCCAATCATTCACATACCATGAAGGAGTGTCTATGTATTTTAGTTTTATTTAGAGATGACACTCCTCCCAACCTTTGCTTTCTCAAGCCATGGCGAACCGAATCCTCGGGTGCCTTCCAACATTTCACATACCATGGAGGAGTGTCTATTTGCAAAATTAAGTTGCTTACTGATGAATCAGAGCAAAACATGTGAAGAGAATTATTAATGAAAGTTAATTAATTGGGGCTGGGAACCCCATTGCCAGCTCTTTTTGCAAAATTATTGGATAAGCGGATGAAGCCACTAGTCCATTGGTGAAAGTCTGCCCAACAAGATTGAACGATAAAACACCACATACTTCCTCATGAGCTATAAAACATTGACACAAATAAGAGATGATAACTTTTGAATTGTTTAAAGGTAGCACATGAAGTATTTACTTGGAATGGCAGAGAAATACCACATAGTAGGTAGTTATGGTGGACACAAATGGCATAGGTTTTGGCTCAAGGTTTTGGATGCACGAGAAGTATTCCCTCTCAATACAAGGCTTTGGCTAGCAAGGTTGTTTGAAGCAAACACAAGTATGAACCGGTACAGCAAAACTTACATAAGAACATATTGCAAGCATTATAAGACTCTATACTGTCTTCTTTGTTGTTCAAACACCTCACCAGAAAATATCTAGACTTTAGAGAGACCAATCATGCAAACCAATTTCAACAAGCTCTACGGTAGTTCTCCACTAATAGGTTTAAACTACATGGTGCAAGAACTTAATCATGATATATTGAGCAAAACAATTGCCAATATCAAATTATCCAAGACAATATACCAATTACCACATGAAGCATTTTCTGTTTCCAACCAAATAACAATGAACGAAGCAGTTTTCAACCTTCGCCATGAACATTAAGAGTAAAGCTAAGAACACCAGTGTTCATATGAACAAGCGGAGCGTGTCTCTCTCCCACACTAGCATGAATTTATTCAGAGAATGAAAATAACAAAAAGAAAATAAAAGCACACAGACGCTCCAAGTAAAGTACATAAGATGTGACGGAATAAAAATATAGTTTCACTAGAGGTGACCTGATAAGTTGTTGATGAAGAAGGGGATGCCTTGGGCATCCCCAAGCTTAGACGCTTGAGTCTTCTTGAAATATGCAGGGATGAACCATGGGGGCATCCCCAAGCTTAGTCTTTTCACTCTTCTTGATCATATTGTATCATCCTCCTCTCTTGACCCTTGAAAACTTCCTCCACACCAAACTCAAAACAAACTCATTAGAGGGTTAGTGCATAATCAAAAATTCACATGTTCAGAGGTGACACAATCATTCTTAACACTTCTGGACATTGCCCAAAGCTACTGAAAGTTAATAGAACAAAGAAATCCATCCAACATAGCAAAAGAGGCAATGCGAAATAAAAGGCAGAATCTGTCAAAACAGAACAGTCCGTAAAGACGAATTTTTCTGGGGCACTTAACTTGCTCAGATGAAAATGCTCAAATTGAATGAAAGTTGCGTACATATCTGAGGATCACGCACGTAAATTGGCAGATTTTTATAAATTACCTACAGACGGCCGGCTCAATTTCGTGACAGTAAGAAATCTGTTTCTGCGCAGTAATCCAAATCTAGTATCAACCTTACTATCAAAGACTTTACTTGGCACAACAATGTAATAAAATAAAGATAAGGAGAGGTTGCTACAGTAGTAACAACTTCCAAGACTCAACAAAATACTAGCAAAACAAAAACATGGGTTATCTCCCAAGAAGTGCTTTCTTTATAGCCATTAAGATGGGCTCAGTAATTTTAATGATGCACTCCCAAGAAATAAGAGTTGAAGCAAAAGAGAGCATCAAAAAGAAAATTCAAAACACATTTAAGTCTAACCCACTTCCTATGAAAAGGAATCTTGTACACAAATAAATTCATGAGGAGCAAAGTGACAAGCATAGGAAGATAAAGCACGAGTAACTTCAAGATCCTCAACATAAAAAGGGGAAACTTAATATTATTAAGATGCATATAACCATGTTTCCCTCTCTCATAATAACTTTCAGTAGCATTTATCATGAACAAACTCAACAATATAACTATCACATAAAGCATTCTTATCATGAGTCTCATGCATAAAATAATTACTACTCCCAACATAAGCATAGTCATTCTTATTAATTGTAGTGGGAGCAAATTCAACAAAGTAGCTATCATTATTATTCTCATCACCATAATCATCAAATATAGGAGGCATAGTATAATCATAATAAACTTTATCCTCCATAGTAGATGGCACCAAAATACCACTATCATTATAATCATCATAAATGGGAGGCAAAGTATCATCAAAGTAAATTTTCTCCTCCATGCTTAGGGGACTAAAAATGTCATGCTCATCAAAACCAGCTTCCCCAAGCTTAGAATTTTCCATAGCATTAGCAACAATGGTGTTCAAAGCATTCGTACTAATAACATTGCCATTAGCATGCATATAAAGTTCCATAGGTTTTTTAATTTTCTCTTCAAACACCTCATGTCCTAACTCAAGATAAATTTCATAAAGATCTCTAATTTTTTTGTTGTTTTCCATCAAGCCTCACTAGTGAAAAATAAAAACAAGAAACAAAAAGATGCAATTGCAGGATCTAAAGGAAATAGCTTCGAGCACTCACACACAGGCAACAGTGCTAGGAAATAGCTTAGTAGTCGGAGGATGTGAATACCTTTTACCTTACCTCCCCGGCAACGGCGCCAGAAAATAGCTTGATGTCTACGCACGCTTCTATTCCTGTAGACAGTGTTGGGCCTCCAAGAGCAGAGGTTTGTAGAACAGCAGCAAGTTTCCCTTAAGTGAATCACCCAAGGTTTATCGAACTCAGGGAGGTAGAGGTCAAAGATATCCCTCTCAAGCAACCCTGCAATTACGATACAAGAAGTCTCTTGTGTCCCCAACACACCTAATACACTTGTCAGATGTATAGGTGCACTAGTTCGGCGAAGAGATAGTGAAATACAAGTAATATGGATGAATATGAGTGGTAATAACAATCTGAAATAAATATGGCAGCAAGTAAACATGCAGTAGAACAGTAAATAAACGGAGATTCGATATTTGGAAACAAGGCCTAGGGATCCTACTTTCACTAGTGGACACTCTCAACAATGATCACATAATAAAACTACTCTACACTCTCTTGTTGGATAACAAACACCATTCATTGTGTAGGGCTACAAAAGCACACCTCAAGCCGGAGTAAACAAGCTCCACAACATCCGGAGTTCATATTTAAGTAACCTCTAGAGTGCATAATAGACCGTTGCAATTTAGACCGAGTACTAACATAGCATGCACACTGTCACCATCAGCTATGAAAGGGGGAATAGATCGCATCAATACTATCATAGTAATAGTTAACTCCATAATCTACAAGAGATACAATCATAACCTATGCCAAGTACTACATGATGCACACACTGTCAACATTACATCATGGAGGAGGAATAGACTACTTTAATAACATCACTAGAGTAGCACATAGATGATATTCAACTAGATCACAAAGCTCATGATCACATAAAGATCACATGAGAGAGAGATGAACCACATAGCTACGGTAGAGCCCTTAGCCTCGGGGGAGAACTACTCCCTCCTCATCATAGGAGATAGCAGCGGCGATGAAGATGGCGGTGGCGTCGATGGAGATGCCTTCCGGGGGCAATTCACCGTCCCGGCGGCGTGCTGGAACAGAGACTTCTGTCCCCCGAATCTTGGCTTCGCGATGGCGGCGGCTCTGGAACTTTTCTCGTATCGTGGCTTATTCTTTTAGGGTTTCGCGACGGAGGCTTTAAGTAGGCGGAAGGGCAGCCTCGGAGGAGTCCTGGGGGACCCACACACTAGGGGGCGCGCCCCCCCTCCCCCTTGGCCGCGCCGCCATGTGGGGTGGGGCCCCCTGGCTCCCCTCTGGTCCCTCTTCGGTGCTCTAGAACCTTTGGTGGAAAATAGGAAGTATGGCTTTTATTTCGTCCGATTCCGAGAATATTTCCTTTGTAAGATTTCTAGAACCAAAAACAGCAGAAAATAGCAACTGGCTCTTCGGCATCTTGTTAATAGGTTAGTTCCGGAAAATGCATCAAAACGATATAAAGTGTGAACAAAACATGTAGGTATTGTCATAAAACTAGCATGGAACATCAGAAATTATAGATACGTAGGAGACGTATCAGAGTTGTGGCTCTAGTGGTGGGCACAATGTCTATTTCTCCGTAGGCTGTGTTGTGTGGGTGTTGCTACCTTAGCCGTGAGGACGGTGTGGTGGTCTGCGTGGAAAACAGTCGTGGTGTATGGATCGCCAATATGGATGTTCATGATCTAGGTGCCATCTACTGCAACCCCCTTCGACCTCGCCTCTCCGTGGACCCCTGGTCAAGATACCAGCGCTTGGTAAAGCCTTCGTCGGTTCTGTTTCCTGCTTCTAAGAAGCGGCGACATGCGGTGATGCATCTGGTAGCATCTGAGGTGTGTAAGGTGTTGCGATCCATGTGGCTAGTGGTCAAATATCGGGGGTCATTGTAGGTATTTCCTCCTCCACCTTGGCTTCGGCTGAAAAGTAAATATTATTTGATCTGTCGTACGAGCGACGGCGACACCTTGGCATCGTTCCCTTCATGGAGGCGTCGCCATAGGATCATTGGTTCTCTTTAGCCGTCATTGTGAGTGTGTATATAGACTGGTGTGATGTTGCCCACAATCATATAGGCTTACAAGACCCCGCCAATAATTCACCCAAATCTCTAGAAAAATGTCGACCTTTGCGAAGGGCAGGACTGTATCATCCTGTGGATGGTGCAAAGGATGCTGTCAATCTATTGACTATTTCTTGCCCAATGAGAATTGCAGAAGAAAAAGCAAGAACTTTTACCTAGCACAAATTGCAGAGAGGGATGTGGAGTCCTCCTCACTGGGTCTGGATATCTGGAGCAGAGGAGCTGCAGCGACGACATGGTTCACCTTGCCGGAATCCCTAACCCTAGGGTTCTGGGCAACATGCTTGGAGGGAGAGGGTGGCTTTGCTAGCTTGTGAGCGGAGGCTGTCGAAGACGCCGTGGCCAAAAGCGGCGGCGGCGTCGCGGGCAGCAGGTGAAGCGCCGACGGCCGTTCCTCCATTTGGCGTCGCCTGGATGGCGTAGAAGGAGCAGTAGCAGGGCACGGAGGCGCGTCGGCGAGGACCATCTGCAGCGGCGGAGGTTGGGGGAGGGGCGGCGAAGGTTGGGAGAGGGGCGGCGGGGAACAGGCGAGCGCCGGCGATGGCGGCTCGTCCATCGCGTGGGGAAATCAGGTCGCGTGCGTGGTCGGTCGGGGCGTCTGTGTCTGCCCGTGCGTGTGTGGTTGATTTTTCCTCTTTTTTTCTTTCTCCTCCATAAACTAGGGGTAAACCAGGAATTTTGAGAGAAGCTCACAAGAAAACGATGACATTCTAACGTTGACTTAACGGCGATGGAAAATAAGCACTACATTTTGTTTGTGTTTGGTACACAAGCACTTGTGCTTTGTTCGATGGCAAATGAGCCATTGACTTGTTGGTCGATGCTACAGAAGCAATTTTCTCAACTAACACTAGTAGGAAAAGCCTCATCAGTGGCGCACGGAAATGGGATTCTGTGGCGCATGGGAGGTGCGCCACAGAAACGTCGCCACAAAAATAAGGTTTCTGTGGCGCACCTGGCCGTGCGCCACAGAATTAAGGTTTCTGTGGCGCACTATGTCTGGTGCGCCACAGAAATAAGTAGTTCTGTGGCGCATGTGATATAGCTGCGCCACAGAAATAGGTGCGCCACAGAATTATGTTTTGGTGCGCCACAGAACAATCTACAGGTATATTCGATTTTGTGCTCCCTGGTGTATTATACAGGTTTTATACTGGTTTTATACACCGTATACAGGTTATATACTGATATAATATAGACAGATATAATATGGACATATATAATCATCACATCATCATCACATTACTTAGAGCCCGATCGAGTTATACATATAGCTCCATACAACTCATAATCCATGCAAATTAATTAAGTTCTCATCATCTCTAGATACAAACGAAGTGACACCGGCCGCCGCCTACACTAGGATGAAATAGAGTACCGCCGCGACGATGGTGAGCAAGAGCGAGAGCACAAGGAAGGTCTTCATCTTGCTCTTCTTCGCTTGGTGCGCCCTCCACTTGGCAACCGCCTCGTGTCTAGTCGGGTACCCTTTGTAGCAGTTGCCGCTGAACTTGTGCACCTGTTTCTTGCACTCCTCCCACTCCTCGTACACTCCTGGAACCCACCCCTCGAACACGACGTAGTACGTCATCTCTATGGACACAAGGCATATTAGTATATAACACAATGGAAAGAGTTAGAGGGTTCACATGCATACATATTCATAAGAATTAAAGCAAGGAAATAATAATAAACCTAAAAGACATATAGCGTCGGTATCACATAAGTAATATGGTTCAACGATAACGACTACAATAGTAATTGAAGTCCAACAACGACGACCACCGTTTCGAGCAAATTAAGCAAGTTTAGTTTACAACACGGTACAAATTGTCCATCGATTCAAAGTAATGCTAGGCACACCGGCCTCGGTCAACGAGACGTCTTCTTGAGCGGCTCCGGGAACGGCTTGTACAAGTCCTTCGTCGTCCACGTCCTTCCATCACCCTGCCTATGTAGGCGTTCTTCAATTTCCCTCTTAGACAACCCTCTGAGTTGGTGTAAGAGCCCCGATGCATTGGATACATCTTGTAAGATAATTTCCGAGAGCTTTACTTGGATGTGATGGAAGTCTTCTCTAAGATCATCATCATTGATTTCCCTCAACATTTTAATGGGGTCTCGCTTACTAGGTGGCAGAGACATCATCTCTGCATCCTCGACAAACCCTTTAAGGTGATGGAGGACATAGAAGGCCTCCTTAATGCTGCCAGCTGGCTGCTTGATACAAGGGAAGTCGATCACGTGCTTGAACCCGGGCTTTTTAGTGTCCGGCCTGATATATTGCCCATTCTTGTCGAAGGTGCCTCCATTTTTGGAGTAGCCAAGGATAGCCTCATCGAGAACACCCCTTATTCTCTTGTAGTCTTTCTTCGTCGTCGTACTCGATGAGTCGAAATACTGGGCTAGTGACCACTTCGGATCTAGGATGATGAGTGTGCAGTATTTGTCCCTGCTCAACACATGCAATTGAAATGGAATGTTGGAAATGATCGGCAATGGAAGAAATATATAAGAAAGCATAAGTTACGACGGCCGTGAGCGGATGTGTACTTACTCGGGAAAGACAGGCAGAAGAATGGTGTTGCTCTCTTTGTACATGAGCATGAAGTTCTGGAGGTATCGCACCGCCTTGGTCCGTGTCCTTGAGCTGTCCTGGAGCTGGCTATCGCGCATGTAGTAGGGATCCGCTACCGCGATGTGGCGGGGTCTCTCTCTGTTGATCTTCATCTGAAGATTGATCGCGTATAGGCAGACCAAGTTATAGTCGAGCCGTTTCGAGTGAAATAGGTTGAAGACGTCCTCGAACACTATGAAGAAGATATCCGCGGGGTCTTCATTGACGAAGTTCTGGTCGGACGGCACCTTGACCGAGAACGCCGGGTAATTTGGATCCTTTTCTTTAAGAAGGACGCTCTCTAGATAATTAATAGTGTTCTGCAAAGGGAGCATTGGTCCACTTGCGAGGTGTTCCATGTCCGGAGGCATTATCAATTTACCAGCTTCATGACACCGGGGCAAGCCATCCGGTGTAGGTGGTACCATGTCGTCGGCCCGGATCCTCTTAGGAGCAGGCTGGCTCGAAGATGCGCCCTTCTTGGGTCCTCTCTTCCTTGCCTTCTTCACCTGACCTACTGGGGGTGCTGGTGGTGCTGATGGTGGTGCTTCGGGTGCTGGTGGTGCTTCTGAGGTCGCTGGGGTTGATTTGGGTGGCTCCCCGATGATCATCTTACGCAGCGTGTTAGGGCTAAAAACGGTAGCAGGCTTGACTTGAGCTGGATTGCCAGCCTCCGGAGGAGTGTCTTGAGAAAGACCCATGAAGACCAGGCGCTGCTTCGTCACTGTAGGGGGACGACCAAGTTGATCGCCGTGTGTGCGGAAGGCTTGTTCATCCATAGGAGGCATGTACATATCTTGGCTGCAGGCGCCAGTGTTGATGTAGGCATCGATGTCATCATCATCATCTACATCGTTGCCATCAAGTGGCGCCATGTCCTGGACCTTAGGTGGTGGCGGTTGCGATGCCGCCGCTTGGCTACCGTGCGTCTAGTTGACGGTCGTTGCGGTAGCGCTCCCAACAACTGTTTGTGGCGTGTGGTGGTGGCGGCGATCGTCGGTTCCTTCTGGGTGGCGGCGGCGACCGCCGGTTCCTTCAGGGTAGTGGGGGCGGCCACCACCGTTTCCTTAAGGCTGTCGTCGGCGCTGGCGATCTTGGGCCAGATGATAGGGGAGGTGGCGCCGGTGCTTTTCTTAGCACTCGGAAGACCCCCCCCCCCCAGATGAATCTGGTTCTTCGGCCATTTCATAAGCCATGAGGTGCAATCCCCAAGGGGCAAAACGTCGCCTTCGTCTGTGCCTTCGCCACGTCTTCCGGCACTACCATTACCAACTTGACCTTCGCCACGTCTTCCGCCAATATAGCGCCGTGCATAACGCGGGAAGCCATGACAAGGCCACTAGCAACTTCCACCAACTTGCCGCCGGGCTCCACTGTTTGCAGAAGTATGCATTGTTCATCCTGAGTCAGGGGCGCCATGTTGGGCATCGTGAGATGGCAGTCACGAAAGGCATATATAGTTAAAGAAGATGACGCGAAGGAGTAACTAATGAGTTTACCTCCTTGATGGCGTCGATCTCGGCTACTGTCGATACAAGGGCGGCGGTTGGGGGCGTCGATGCGACCAGTTGGAGCTGCGGCGGCGGTTGGAGCTGCGGCGTCGGGGGGAGCGGCGCCGTCTGGTGGAGCCCCGACGTCGGCGTCGGGTGGAGCCGCATCGTCGGCGACACGTGGAAGCTTGAGTTATTGCCGCTGATGCTGGGCACATGTATCGGCCCCACTTGACCTCCCGCATTCCAAGCAGCTAACCCCTCCATCAACCCAGGGGGGATGATCTGCCGGATCTTCTCGTCCAATAACTTGTTCATCATATCCGTGTTCTCCACAGGCTTTTCGGCCACCGGCTTCTCTAGTGACTCCACCTTCTTCTTCAGCTCCTGAACCTCGGATTTATCCTTAGCCGACGACCTCCTCTCCAGCTTTCTCGTCTTGGCATCCGATCCATAGTACTCGGATAGCTTCATACTTGTGCCAAAGCCGGACACACGGGCACCCGACGTCGGTGGCTTGTCCAGCTCCCTCTCCTTGTATTTGTTCGTCGCCCTGTTGAAAGGCGTGTCCCACGGTTCCGTCGACCCCTGGGACGACGGGCCAGCCTTCGTCAACTCTTCATCCTTCAGACAAAGGAACTTAAGGTTAGCCCATTTGGGGGAAATAATATAGAACTATCCTTACCAGGTACTTCTCGAAATCCCTCACGTCTTCGTGATCCGTAATAAATTCCCCCGTCTTCCAGTCTAAGTAGTAGCGGGACTGGACAAAGTTCCTAGCCTGTACATCCTGGATTTTGTGCCAGGGGTTTTCTTTCCCCAGACGTACCATCTCGGCATCCTGCTTGTCCCAAGTGGGCTGTTTTCCTCGGTAACCGCCGCTTCCGCAATGGTGGGTCCCTAAGTTCAAGTCCCGCATTTTCTTCCCCCAGGCGGTCCATTTTTTAACAGTGTCAGTCTGTAAGTAAGACTTGAATGCATTAAAGTCTTCTAAGGAGATCGACGGGTCTTTGCTACTTATCCTCTCCCAGCTTTCACCGGCCTCGATCTTTCTCTTCAGCTGGTTCTTCCAGCTGCTCAAGGCGGTGCTCATCTTCATGAGAGCTAAAGAGTCCACCTTCTTATTGAACGGCTCCGGGAACGTGTATCGTTGGTGAAGCTTCTGGAGGAGGGATTGGGCGATAGCCGTGTTCTCCTTGCTTCTGAGGTCCTGAATTAGGATCGACACGGTTTCACGGATGATGCACCCTAGTTGCATGCCGTACCCTTTGGCAACCCACGAAGGCTCCATCGGTAGGCCACTTTCGGAGACTACCGTGACAGCATCGGTGACGTTGGCGAGCACTTGCGGCCTCCGATCCCTCCTTGGCCTCCTCGCCGTCCTCTTCTTCTTACCCTCCTGAGGGTTGCCACCGCTATCACCTTCCGTGCGGTTGGCCGCGTTCTCTTCACCGGTCGTCTCTTCACCGGTCTCGGCGGTGTCGTCCCAGGTATCGTCATCGTCGCCGGTGTCGGCGGCGGCCCCCCAGCCCTCTCCCTCGGAGGCGGCGTCCCGGCCCTCTCCCTCGGAGGTGGCGTCCCGGCCCTCTTCCTCATCGTCGGGCGACTCGGCGGCGGCCTTCCGGGGCCGCTCGTAGCCCTCCCAGAAGTCCTTATTGGCCTCTCTCGCTTCTTCGTTCTGGCTCCTGGGCTTAGAAGTGCTGCCCGGCATGTTTATTTGCACTTCATTAAAAAGAGGCAAAAAGTTAGTACAAAAGTCAACCAAAAAATTCGGCATGACCTTTGCTAATTTTTCTACGTAGGAGTGCCCATTTCTCAACCGAAACGGAAGTGAATCAACGCTTCGGGAGAAATGGGCAACTCAATGAAATCCCTGCAAAAATATCCACCATATACACCATATATCCAACATATCCACCATACAAAGTTGCCCATCTACAATACATCAAACAAAAGCCAACATAAACCTAGAGCACTACAACCTGGAGCACAACCTGGAGCACTACAACCTGGAGCCTCTATTTCACCACAACCTGGAGCATCTATTTCCCCACAACCTGGAGCACTACCTAGAGCACTACAAAAATCCTAAAGCACTACAACCTGGAGCACTACAACCTGGAGCACTACACAACATGGAGCACTACAAAAACCAGATTACATTAAAAACATTATGAAAGCTAGCACTTCAAACCAGAGAACCTTATTCATTTCCATTAATAGAGAACAATTTCTATCTGCTTCATATCAGCACAAATAAATGCAATATCTGCTTCTATCAAATGTAGCTTCATATTTTCTATCTAGCATATTCACTTCATATATACTGTATAAACAAGCATAAATGAATTCAAACAAGCATATACAAGATAATGAGCATGAGCATGAGCATGATCATTTCATAAATGAATTCAAACAGTAGCATTTCATGAACTAGTAGCATTCTTATCTTGAAACCAATAGCTAATCAAATTTTAGTCAGTAAAAAAGAGAGTAGTGATATGCTTATCTCAGGCAGGGAAATCAACTACTTCTATTTGGTTTAGTTTCCCTTGAGCAGATTCCATTCAATTATGATGTCAACAGTGTGGTTGGTTCACTAAGAATGAGCCAGTCAGAAAGGAGTAGTAGAGTCTCCAAGAGCATTTGTAACATCAGCTATGAGGTCACCAGTTGACATAGGCATCCCAAATGGGCCTGCCGAATATAGTACCCGGGGTTTATTGAAGGCCCACTACCCGAAGAATAAGAAGATTCGGGAGCCCAAGATGCGTTTAAGGAAGAAATAGAGTTGTAATAGGAAGTGTTACTTGTAATCTGGCGGGATGAGTTAGAAACCGTCCCGAACTCTGTAAATTTGTACAACACGAATCCTTCGACTCCACCTCCTATATAAAGGGGGAGTCGAGGGACGAAGAATCAATCGAATCATTGTCTGCAAACCCTAGTTTTCATAGTCGTCGAGTACTTTTCGGCTGAAACCTTCGAGATCTACTTACCCTCTACTTCTAACTAAACCCTAGCCTACAATCCATAGGCATTGACAAGTTAATCCCTTGTCAATTGGCGCCGTCTGTGGGAATTAGAGGCGTAAGGAGCTGATCTCGATGGCACGCTCAAGATCTTCGACATCGTCAACCGCAAGCAACACAATGGATCGAGGTAAACAGATCGCTACTGGTCTTGTCGATTTTGTTCCTCACCCACCCTCCCGTTTGGATGCATATGCATATCTGGCGGAGCCCATGGAGATGACGTTCGGAAGGTTCCACTTTCGCGTCGAGAAGGAAGGATCGTATCGTGTCGAGATTCCGATTTCGTCGGGATCATCAGTGGCCGATTCCGATTTTTCAAGCTATGCATCGTCAAACGAGTCAGGAGAAGAAGAAACCTCGGTGACACGCTACGTCAGCATCAGAGCAAGAGAGAAACTCGCCAAGATCTTCAACGACATATCGTTTGAGTCATCTGCGGACTCGTATATAAGCGATGGCTCAAGCGATGTCGACAGTCATGACTTCATCGACAAATCTCTCACAGTGGGCAAGGTCTTCATCAATCTCAACGATGATGTCACCGAACCCAACATAGATCTGAGTACAAAGTATCATCAGATTTACGCCATTGAAAATCAAGAAGAGACATCTGAGGCTTTCGACAGTTTGGGAAATCCATACGTCGATCCCTCCAATCTGCGACAAGGCTTGGGCAACAAATACGTCGGGCCAGAGCCGCGAGATAGAGTTCAACTTTCACAAGCAGCGTGGGACAGAGCTGCGAGAGCTATGAACGGCACAGAACCAATGGCTACCACAGCCACACCAGAAGAATTGCAAGCATATCAATATAGGCTCGCACGAGCTGCCAGGGAATTGGAAAAACAGACAGCTGAGTTGAACAGGAGAAAGGAGGCAGCTTCTGCATCCAGCAGGAGAAGGGCAGATCTAAGTCGACAATCTAGAACTACGGGTGATAGCCATCGGGAGGCGCGGAACAGAGCAAGATCAAGGCTGCAACACATACCCGAGGCAGAAAGAGAACACTTGGTTCAAAACCTCGACATGTCCTTTATGTCGATAGATACAAGAGGAAACATCATCCCTAAGACACCAGAGGCTGGGTATATGGCGACACATGCTTTTATCCTTGCATCTAAACCACCTCCGGGTGACCCAAGGGAAACACTGTACAATATGGCGGTAGCAGGAGTTGGAGCTATGGGGACAGCGTTTATATCAACGCCTCCCGAAGGAGTGGCAAGGCAAAATAGTCCGCGACCCGCAGCAGCAACAGCGGCAGCACCTGAAGGGCCAAGTGGAGCAAGAGACACAGCAGCACAAGCAAGAGTCGACAGAGCTTGTCCCATAAAATGCTTCTAGAACAGAAAAAATAACAGTTCAACATGATACATACATGATGGATTTTGTTATTCAAACTGCTGCGTTTCTCTGTTGAAAGTATGAATATAAAGTGTATCTGAATAGAACATCTAAATATACATGGTCGGCCAACTGCCATTACCAACACTACAGAACTAATAAGCCTCTGCTGAACTTGTTAAAGCTTGGAACGAATTTAACAAGTGATCGGTTACACTATGAAGCACACACATAGGTCAAGCTTCACAAATCTGCATCGATTGATCTTCTATCTTTTCAATCTTTTGACAGTACACAATATGTTTGTTTGTGTGCCCAAATTAACATCTGCTAGTACCATGCTTTTTTAGATCTGTTTGAAGTGTGCAAGTCTAATTACAAACCCAATAATGGGTGCACATGAATATATGTTCACAAAATGTGCATTGACCTGATGTTGATCCAAATTGCTATTTCATCACTAGAAAGACAGTACAGCTAAAGAGTAGAAACTTTCAGCAAAGTTTGAGGGAGAAAGAGCATTGCAATAGTCAATAGACATGTTGGTTGAACAGTCCTCCATTTTTCTTGACCATTAATCTATACAGAGTTACAGTAAATTTTATGCACAAATCTATGTCTCTGTATGATCTTGTATTTCATCTAAGAGGACAAACCATGAATCCTACACACAGTTACGGAATCTACAACTCTGTCTAATCTAGCATTTGATCTAAGAGAACGACAACAGTGGGGAGGGGGACAAGGGAGTGGGGAGGGGGAGAGGAACTCTCACCGAACGACGGCGGTGGCAGGGCGCGGTGGTGATGGCGTTGTCCTCCTCCTCTGTGGTGGCGGCTTGGGCTGCGCGTCCTCCTCCTCCACCTGGATCTGTGGCGGCGGCTCGGGCTCGGCTCCTCCTCTGCTCGGCGGCGGGGTACGTGGCGGTCCTCCTCCTCGGTGGCCGCAGAGCTAGGTGGCTGCGCTCGGCGGTGGCGGTTGCGCGCTAGGGCTTGTCGAGGAAGAAGTACTACTATTGTGAGTGGGGAAGAAAGGTTAGAGTCGATATTTCACCAAGTGTCTTAATTCTGTGGCGCACCATCCTGTAGATGTGCCACAGAATTAAGGGATTCTGTGGCGCATCTAAAGGATGGTGCGCCACAGAATTAAGACACTTAGCAAAACAAAATGGGTTACTGCTATGTCCTGACAGATACTTAGCACTAGCCCAGCGGTTAATTAAGGCCAATTTTAGCCCATTAGTAGCCAGGTTCGAACCCTGGCTTCCACACAATTTTTCTTCCTTTTTTCATATTATAGTTACATTTCAATAAATAACACAACATTATTTAGGAATTTGTAGAGAATTATAAATTACTTGTCTCATGCAAACATGTTCTTGTCTCTCACACACACATGCATGTACTTGTCTAACACACTCACACACATGGGGAAGAATGGTTTGAGTCGATTATTTCACCAAGTGTCTTAATTCTATGGCGCACCATCATGTAGATGCGCCACAGAATTAAGGGATTCTATGGCGCACCTAATGGATGGTGCGCCACAGAATTAATACACTTAGCAAAACAAAATGGTTTACTGTTGTGTACTGACAGATACTTAGCACTAGCCCAATGGTTAAGGCCAATGTTAGACCATTAGTAGCCAGGTTCGAACTCTGGCTACCACACAATTTTTCTTCCTTTTTTTCATATTTTAGTTACATTTCAATAAATAACACAACATTATTTAGTAGTAGAGTATTATAAATTACTTGTCTCATACAAACATGTATGTTCTTGTTTCTCTCACACACACATGCATGTACTTGTCTAACACACACTCACACACATGTGATAGACCAAAAAAAGATATTCTTTGTCCCGGCTTCGAGCTCTAGCGTCTCTTCGCAATCTTCTTGCCCTTTCGGTTGTTGGTGGTTGAATACTTTATGCCGGCCACCTTGAGACTTCTTCGCGTGAATGGACAACCTTTAGAGGGTAGGGAGGTCTTCCTTCTTACTTTACTAGTAGTAGGCATGTCGAAGTGGCTGTCGAATTCCTCCTCGATCTTCGGGTCACCGTTCTTGTCCAAGTCTTCCTCGTTGGCGTCTCCTTGCATTCCTATGATGCTCCTCTTGCCCCTCCTCGCGACAACACGGCTAGGCCTCGACGGATCGGTGATGAAGAAGCATTGGTCAACTTGGCTACCGAGTACCCATGGCTCATTTTTCGTAGATGTGTTCTTCGATTTCGCATCGGGTATAACCATGGTTGTAAAATATCGGCCTTCTTTTTCGACCTTCTTGGCCCATCTCACACGAAACATTGGCACCGTCTCTCCACAGTAATTGAGCTCCCATATCTCCTCGATCCTTCCAAAAAATCTTTCCTTGACATTAGTCTCGTCATCGGCGTATGACAACATAGTTACTCCTGAGTTTTGATTTTCACTATTTCTGTCCTTTTCCTCGGTGTAGAATCTGTAACCGTTGATGTCGTACCCCTGATAGGTCCTTACGTTATGCCCGGGGCCCTGTGATAAGGTGTATATGAGTTTTTCATCTTCGGTAGAAGGGCTTTTTCTCTGTGCTTCAACCAGTTGAGTTTGCTTGAACCAACGCGTGAAGCTGGAGTTGTGCTCTTTGGTTACGTCTCCCATCTTCCTCGGCCGGCCCATATCGATGTAATTCTGCTCGATCATGCTTTTGTGCTCTTGCACGAAAGGTTCGATCAGTTTTAAGTGTTGTAGCGCGACCCGGTGAGCCCTGTCAAAGTCGTCGCGTCGATTGGCAATGCCGACATGGACTGAGCGGTAGCCCTCGCGGTGACCGACTCCAGCGAGCCTGCCGAGGTGCGTCCTGGGGGGTAGACCAACATGATCCTCGTCGTCCTCGGTGCTTAGATAATTACGGCGTAAGGAGATGCACTCGTAGGTTAGAAACCCCTTGGCCATGCTTGCGTCTGGACGGGCCCTATTGCGAACGTATCCTTTCATGACACCGTTCTGCCTTTCGAAAGGCATCATGTTGTGGAGGAACGTCGGGCCGAGCTGCTTGATGTCTTCAACGACATGGAGAAGGAGATGGACGCATATATCACAGAATGCGGGCGGGAAGTAAATCTCGAGCTCACATAGTATCACCACGATCTCATCCTGTAGCATCTTGAGCTGCCTCACGCCGATCGACTTCCTGGTGATAACGTCAAAAAAGTTGCAAAGGCCAAACAGCGTATCACGGACGTGCTCGTCCATTATGCCTTGGATCGCAACGGGAAGTATCTGCGTCATGAGCACGTGGCAATCGTGAGACTTCATCCCGGTGAACCTCTTCTTCGTTACGTCCAGATATCTGCTTATATTCCCCGAGTAACTGTGAGGAACTTTCACTCCTACGAGGCACCTGAAAAACTGCTCGAGCTCCTCCGGACTCGTTGTGAAGCAGGCAGCGGGAAGCAGCACCGCGTTCTTCTTAGCCCTTTTGCGGAGACGTTGAGTCCCTTCCGTATGATCATCATCATCATCATCATCGTCGTCGTCAGTATCGGGGGCTTGAAGATCTTTCCTGATGCCAAAATGTTTAAGATCGTATCTTGCTTTCGGTCCATCCTTGGACCTTTCTGAGTTGCAAAGAGTGCCAAGCAGACTCTCGGTAACGTTCTTCGTAATGTGCATGACATCGAGGCTGTGGGGCGTGTGGAGGACCTTCCAGTACTCCAAGTCGTGGAAAACAGACCTCGCTTTCTATACACCGAGCAGCGGCTCTGGCTTCGGTCGCTTCTTTCCCGGCGCTGGGCACTCCTTCCAATTTTTCAGAAGATCATCGATTTCTGCGCCGCTCCTCGGGCGTGGGGGTCCATCGGGCTCATCTTTACCACTGAACAGATCACCGCGTTTTCTCCACGGGTGATCCAAGCGAAGCCACCTTCGAGCACCTGGGTACACGGTTTTCGAGGACCCGGGATCCCTTGGTAGCTGTAGATGCAGGGTCTCGTCCATGCACTTCACACAACCATTGAATCTGTGGCCGACCTGGGCAGATACATATGCGTAACCAGGATAGTCCGTGACCGTCGTGATCAACGCGGCTCTCATATCGAAATAAGTTCTAGTGTAGGCGTCCCACGTACGGGGTGGCGTCTTCCACAACGTGTCTAACTCCTCTTTCAGCAGCCCGAGATACAAATGCATGTCGACACCTGGTTGTTTCGGCCCTTGAATGAGAATACTCAGGTGTAGGTACCTTTGCTTGGTGCACAGCCACGGGGGTAGGTTGTAAGGCCATACAAACACAGGCCAGGTGCTATGCGTGCTACTCTGGTTGCCGAACGGATTGAGTCCATCGGTGCTCATACCCAGCCTGATGTTCCTTGCGTCGCCCCTGAACCTAGGAAGGCGATGTCCAATGTTTGCCACTGTCCAGCGTCTGAAGGGTGTGTCAGCATATAGCCCATCTCCGGATCTTCTTCGGGCTTCTGCCTTTCCGCGTGCCATTGCACGAGCTTTGCTTCCTTAGGGTCCACGAAATACCGCTGCAGACGGGGAGTGATAGGAAAGTACCATACCACTTTTCGAGGTACCTTCTTGTTCCCAACCTTGTACCGTCCGTGGCCACACACCGGACATGTAGTTCTGTCCTTGTACTCGCACCTATAAATCACACAATCATTAATGCAGGCGTGGTATTTTTTGTGCGGTAGGTCAAGGGGACACACGACTTTCTTGGCCTCCTCGATACTACTTGGCAATGTGTTCCCCTCCGGGAGACGATCGTGCCAGAATTTTAAGTTCTTGCTGAAGCTGGAATCGGTCCACTTGTTCTACATCTTCATCTGCAGGTAATCAAGCGTTACATGCAAGCGCGTATCCTGCGGACGACACCCAGGAAAGATCGGAGTCATCTCGTCTTTCTCCATTTGCGACAGCTTGGTGATACGTCTCCAACGTATCGATAATTTCTTGTGTTCCATGCCACATTATTGATGTTATCTACATGTTTTATGCACACTTTATGTCATATTCGTGCATTTTCTGGAACTAACCTATTAACAAGATGCCGAAGTGCCAGTTGTTGTTTTCTGCTGTTTTTGGTTTCAGAAATCCTAGTAAAGAAATATTCTCGGAATTGGACGAAATCAACGCCCAGGGTCCTATTTTGCCACGAAGCTTCCAGAAGACCGACGAGGAGACGAAGTGGGGCCACGAGGTGGCCAGACTACAGGGCGGCGCGGCCCAAGCCCTGGCCGCGCTGGCCTGTAGTGTGCCCCTCGTGCCGCCTCCTGACCTGCCCTTCCGCCTACTTAAAGCCTCCGTCGCGAAACCCCCAGTACCGAGAGCCACGATACAGAAAACCTTCCAGAGACGCTGCCGCCGCCAATCCCATCTCGGGGGATTCAGGAGATCGCCTCCGGCACCCTGCCGGAGAGGGGAATCATCTCCCGGAGGACTCTACGCCGCCATGGTCACCTCCGGAGTGATGTGTGAGTAGTCTACCCCTGGACTATGGGTCCATAGCAGTAGCTAGATGGTTGTCTTCTCCCCATTGTGCTTAATTGTCGGGTCTTGTGAGCTGCCTAACATGATCAAGATCATCTATCTGTAATTCTATATGTTGCGTTTGTTGGGATCCGATGAATAGAGAATACTTGTTATGTTGATTATCAAAGTTATGTATATGTGTTGTTTATGATCTTGCATGCTCTCCGTTACTAGTAGATGCTCTGGCCAAGTAGATGCTTGTAACTCCAAGAGGGAGTATTTATGCTCGATAGTGGGTTCATGTCTCCGTGAATCTGGGGAAGTGACAGAAATCTCTAAGATTATGGATGTGCTGTTGCCACTAGGGATAAAATATTGATGCTATGTCCGAGGATGTAGTTATTGATTACATTACGCGCAATACTTAATGCAATTGTCTGTTGTTAGCAACTTAATACTGGAGGGGGTTCGGATGATAACCTGAAGGTGGACTTTTTAGGCATAGATGCATGCTGGATAGCGGTCTATGTACTTTGTCGTAATGCCCAATTAAATCTCACTATACTCATCATAATATGTATGTGCATGGTCATGCCCTCTTTATTTGTCAATTGCACAACTGTAATTTGTTCACCCAACATGCTGTTTATCTTATGGGAGAGACACCTCTAGTGAACTGTGGACCCCGGTCCAATTCTCTATACTGAAATACAATCTACTGCAATACTGTTCTACTATTTTCTGCAAACAATCATCTTCCACACAATACGGTTAATCCTTTGTTACAGCAAGCCGGTGAGATTGACAACCTCACTGTTTCGTTGGGGCAAAGTACTTTGGTTGTGTTGTGCAGGTTCCACGTTGGCGCCGGAATCCCTGGTGTTGCGCCGCACTACATCCCGCCGCCATCAACCTTCAACGTGCTTCTTGGCTCCTACTGGTTCGATAAACCTTGGTTTCATACTGAGGGAAAACTTGCCGCTGTACGCATCACACCTTCCTCTTGGGGTTCCCAACGGACACGTGCTGTACGCGTATCAAGCTCTTTTTCTGGCGCAGTTACCGGGGAGATCAAGACACGCTGCAAGGGGAGTCTCCACTTCCCAATCTCTTTACTTTGTTTTTGTCTTGCTTAGTTTTATTTACTACTTTGTTTGCTGCACTAAATCAAAATACAAAAAAATTAGTTGCTAGTTTTACTTTATTTGCTATCTTGTTTACTATATCAAAAACACAAAAAAAATTAGTTACTTGCATTTACTTTACTTGATTCATCATGTTTCCTTTTAATTTTACCACGAAAGGCATACCGGTAGGACGTGGGTCTATAATTGGGAGAAATAATATAGAAGAATTTTTCAATCATGTCAGTACCGTTGAAGATTTTGAAGATAGACACTTGGTAGAACTTGCTCCTACTTATGAAATTGCCGCTGCTGCTTTAGTTCGTATGATGGAAACTAAATTTGTTAATCTCAATCCTATAATCCAACACATGTTTCTTACACTCGGTGATATGGAAGAAGGGGAAAAGAAAGACTTTGTTTTAGAAACCCTTCTTAGAGAATTTGGTGGTATAGCAAGAGAGGCTAGAAAGGTCTTTGCTAAATATAATATGCTTGGTTCTTATACCAATTTTGTTAGTCTCCTTGAAAAGATGGATATGGATAGAATAAAGTACACTAATAATATTAATGATGGTGGGGAGATCAAAGCACCAATACCATGTAAGCTCCTAGCGATGAATGATGCACTAGAAAATAATTATGCTTGGCTTGTCCCTGAAAATTTGTTTGATGAGAGTAGCAAGCCCAAGACTAATGAAAAGGGGGACGCTAAAACTTATGTATCTAACATACTATGCCTGGTTGAGAAAACTCCACACCCCGCTGAAGATGCACCACCCTCCGATAATACTTGATACACACTTTCTGCGCCTAGCTGAAAGGCGTTAAAGAAAAGCGCTTATGGGAGACAACCCATGGTTTTTACTACAGTACTTTGTTTTTATTTTGTGTCTTGGAAGTTGTTTACTACTGTAGCAACCTCTCCTTATCTTAGTTTAGTGTTTTGTTGTGCCAAGTAGAGTCGTTGATAGAAAAGTTCATACTAGATTTGGATTACTGCGCAGAAACAGATTTCTTTGCTGTCACGAATCTGGGCTGTTTTCTCTGTAGGTAACTCAGAAAATTATGCCAATTTACGTGAGTGATCCTCAGATATGTACGCAACTTTCATTCAATTTGAGCATTTTCATTTGAGCAAGTCTGGTGCCTCGATAAAATTCGTCAATACGAACTGTTCTGTTTTGACAGATTCTGCCTTTTATTTCGCATTGCCTCTTTTGCTATGTTGGATGAATTTCTTTGATCCATTAATGTCCAGTAGCTTTATGCAATGTCCAGAAGTGTTAAGAATGATTATGTCACCTCTGAACATGTTAATTTTTATTGTCCACTAACCCTCTAATGAGTTGTTCTAAGTTTGGTGTGGAGGAAGTTTTCAAGGATCAAGAGAGGAGTATGATGCAACATGATCAAGGAGAGTGAAAGCTCTAAGCTTGGGGATGCCCCGGTGGTTCACCCCTGCACATTCTAAGAAGACTCAAGCGTCTAAGCTTGGGGATGCCCAAGGCATCCCCTTCTTCATCGACAATATTATCAGGTTCCTCCCCTGAAACTATATTTTTATTCCATCACATCTTATGTGCTTTTCTTGGAGCGTCGGTTTGTTTTTGTTTTTTGTTTTGTTTGAATAAAATGGATCCTAGCATTCACTTTGTGGGAGAGAGACACGCTCCGCTGTAGCATATGGACAAGTATGTCCTTAGGCTTTACTCATAGTATTCATGGCGAAGTTTCTTCTTCGTTAAATTGTTATATGGTTGGAATTGGAAAATGATACATGTAGTAATTTGCTAAAATGTCTTGGATAATGTGATACTTGGCAATTGTTGTGCTCATGTTTAAGCTCTTGCATCATATACTTTGCACCCATTAATGAAGAAATACATAGAGCATGCTAAAATTTGGTTTGCATATTTGGTCTCTCTAAGGTCTAGATAATTTCTAGTATTGAGTTTGAACAACAAGGAAGACGGTGTAGAGTCTTATAATGTTTACAATATGTCTTTTATGTGAGTTTTGCTGCACTGGTTCATCCTTGTGTTTGTTTCAAATAACCTTGCTAGCCTAAACCTTGTATCGAGAGGGATTACTTCTCATGCATCCAAAATCCTTGAGCCAACCACTATGCCATTTGTGTCCACCATACCTACCTACTACATGGTATTTCTCCGCCATTCCAAAGTAAATTGCTTGAGTGCTACCTTTAAAATTCCATCATTCACCTTTACAATATATAGCTCATGGGACAAATAGCTTAAAAACTATTGTGGTATTGAATATGTACTTATGCACTTTATCTCTTATTAAGTTGCTCGTTATGCGATAACCATGTTCACTGGGGACGCCATCAACTACTCTTTGTTGAATTTCATGTGAGTTGCTATGCATGTCCATCTTGTCTGAAGTAAGAGAGATCTACCACCTTATGGTTAAGCATGCATATTGTTAGAGAAGAACATTGGGCCGCTAACTAAAGCCATGATCCATGGTGGAAGTTTCAGTTTTGGACAATATCCTCAATCTCATATGAGAATAATAATTGTTGCCACATGCTTATGCATAAAAGAGGAGTCCATTATCTGTTGTCTATGTTGTCCCGGTATGGATGTCTAAGTTGAGAATAATCAATAGCGAGAAATCCAATGCGAGCTTTCTCCTTAGACCTTTGTACAGGCGGCATAGAGGTACCCCTTTGTGACACTTGGTTAAAACATGTGCATTGCGATGATCCGGTAGTCCAAGCTAATTAGGACAAGGTGCGGGCACTATTAGTATACTATGCATGAGGCTTGCAACTTGTAAGATATAATTTACATGATACATATGCTTTATTACTACCGTTGACAAAATTGTTTCATGTTTTCAAAATCAAAGCTCTAGCACAAATATAGCAATCGATGCTTCTCCTCTATGGAGGACCATTCTTTTACTTTTATTGTTGAGTCAGTTCACCTATTTCTCTCCACCTCAAGAAGTAAACACTTGTGTGAACTGTGCATTGATTCCTACATACTTGCATATTGCACTTGTTATATTACTCTATGTTGACAATATCCATGAGATATACATGTTACAAGTTGAAAGCAACCGCTGAAACTTCATCTTCCTTTGTGTTGCTTCAATGTTTCTACTATGAATTATTGCTTTATGAGTTAACTTTTATGCAAGACTTATTGATGCTTGTCTTGAAGTACTATTCATGAAAAGTCTTTGCTTTATGATTCACTTGTTTACTCATGTCATATACATTGTTTTGATCGCTGCATTCACTACATATGCTTTACAAATAGTATGATCAAGGTTATGATGGCATGTCACTCCAGAAATTATCTTTGTTATCGTTTTACCTGCTCGGGACGAGCAGAACTAAGCTTGGGGATGCTGATACGTCTCCAACGTATCGATAATTTCTTGTGTTCCATGCCACATTATTGATGTTATCTACATGTTTTATGCACACTTTATGTCATATTCGTGCATTTTCTGGAACTAACCTATTAACAAGATGCCGAAGTGCCGATTCTTTGTTTCTGCTGTTTTTGGTTTCAGAAATCCTAGTAAAGAAATATTCTCGGAATTGGACGAAATCAATGCCCAGGGTCCTATTTTGCCACGAAGCTTCCAGAAGACCGAAGAGGAGACGAAGTGGGGCCACGAGGTGGCCAGACTACAGGGCGGCGCGGCCCAAGCCCTGGCCGCGCCGGCCTGTAGTGTGGGCCCCTCGTGCCGCCTCCTGACCTGCCCGTCCGCCTACTTAAAGCCTCCGTCGCGAAACCCCCGCATGCGAGAGCCACGATACGGAAAACCTTCCGAGACGCCGCCGCCAATCCCATCTCGGGATTCAGAGATCGCCTCCGGCACCTGCCGGGAGAGGGGAATCATCTCCCGGAGGACTCTACGCCGCCATGGTCGCCTCCGGAGTGATGTGTGAGTAGTCTACCCCTGGACTATGGGTCCATAGCAGTAGCTAGATGGTTGTCTTCTCCCCATTGTGCTTAATTGTCGGGTCTTGTGAGCTGCCTAACATGATCAAGATCATCTATCTGTAATTCTATATGTTGCGTTTGTTGGGATCCGATGAATAGAGAATACTTGATATGTTGATTATCAAAGTTATGTCTATGTGTTGTTTATGATCTTGCATGCTCTCCGTTACTACTAGATGCTCTGGCCAAGTAGATGCTTGTAACTCCAAGAGGGAGTATTTATGCTCGATAGTGGGTTCATGTCTCCGTGAATCTGGGGAAGTGACAGAAATCTCTAAGATTATGGATGTGCTGTTGCCACTAGGGATAAAACATTGATGCTATGTCCGAGGATGTAGTTATTGATTACATTACGCGCAATACTTAATGCAATTGTCTGTTGTTAGCAACTTAATACTGGAGGGGGTTCGGATGATAACCTGAAGGTGGACTTTTTAGGCATAGATGCATGCTGGATAGCGGTCTATGTACTTTGTCGTAATGCCCAATTAAATCTCACTATACTCATCATAATATGTATGTGCATGGTCATGCCCTCTTTATTTGTCAATTGCCCAACTGTAATTTGTTCACCAACATGCTGTTTATCTTATGGGAGAGACACCTCTAGTGAACTGTGGACCCCGGTCCAATTCTCTATACTGAAATACAATCTACTGCAATCTTTGTTCTCTGTTTTCTGCAAACAATCATCTTCCACACAATACGGTTAATCCTTTGTTACAGCAAGCCGGTGAGATTGACAACCTCACTGTTTCGTTGGGGCAAAGTACTTTGGTTGTGTTGTGCAGGTTCCACATTGGCGCCGGAATCCCTGGTGTTGCGCCGCACTACATCCCGCCGCCATCAACCTTCAACGTGCTTCTTGGCTCCTACTGGTTCGATAAACCTTGGTTTCATACTGAGGGAAAACTTGCCGCTGTACGCATCACACCTTCCTCTTGGGGTTCCCAACGGACGCGTGCTGTACGCGTATCACTTGGCTCTCTCTCTAGCTGCAACTCTATCGTTGCTCGTCTCCTGGAGGAGAAGATCGTGAACATGAGAGTCCCGCAAGGCCGAAATTAGCGGGGTCGCGCCGGAATCTTCTTCTTCATCATGATGATCTTCTCCGCCGGCATCTTCTTCTTCATCATGATGATCTTCTCCGCCGGCATCTTCTTCTTCATGATGATCTTCTCCGCCGACTTCTTCTTCATGATGATAGTCCCCGTCGGCATGATGATAGTCTTCTTCATGATGATAGTCATCTCGCTCGACATGGTCTTCATGCGCACCATTTGATGGGGCCAGCCGCGCCTGGTTGTCTTGCATGAAACCGCGCCTCAGCATGTGCTCCTCCAGTTGTCCGGAATCAGGGTTGATCCAGCGCTCGAGTTTGCATGATCGACACGGACATCTTATCTGGCGCCTATTGTTCCGAATCATGTCCTCCTTCGCGTCTATCTTGTATCTAGAAATTCGAGCGGAAATCATCGAGAGGACCATGCTTTCCTGCAAATGGTATACATAGAACGGGAAATTAGAACCGCAACAAATGCACACACATGCATGGGCCGTACCTCTCCTCAAGGTATTACATGGAGCGGAAAAATTCGGCATGACATCTCCTCAAGGTAGGACATATGGGTAGTGCAAAATTTGCCGAAACGGAAATGAATCAACATTTCGGCAAACATCCATGCACCACACCGGCACACACACAAGCGCTTCACCTGCAACAAGCATAGATACACACGACGGCCACACAAGATCTACAAGCATATGCATGTCTCCTCCAAGCATATGTATGTCTCCTCCAACTACTCACCTTGTAGATTCGATACCGAGACGAGACCGCGATCGATGAGTTCGAGAGGACGAGAGAGTATGGAGAGCCTTCTCCTCAACTCCAATTAAGTATCAACCAAAGTAAGTGCAATAAATACCCAAGCAAGTGAAAAGTAGAGCCAAAATGGTATGAAAGAGAAGGGGGGACGAGCTAGATGGAGGAAGAAGAATGGCTTGTGTAGTGTGGTAGGTGGGAGGTTGGCTCACTTTTGTATATCTGGTTCGCTAATTCTGTGGCGCACCGAACACAGTGCGCCACAGAATACCTTATTTCTGTGGCGCACTGTTGCCGTGCGCCACAGAATAGCTTATTTCTGTGGCGCACTGGGGTACGTGCGCCATAGAAATAGTAAAACCAATGATTGGGGTGACAGGTTGTGGGGCCCACCAAGTTTTTGTGGTGCACGGTTTGCTGGTGCGCCATAAAATTAAGCTATTTCTGTGGCGCATCTTGCCTGGTGCGCCTCAAAATAAATTTCTATGGCGCATTTTTCGAGGTGCGTCACAGAACTAAGCTCCACCTATAATGGTTTTCCTATTAGTGTAATAACTCTGGTAGAGGAAAAATGTACTACCTATGTTCCTCCCTGATGCTTGAATGGACAACAAAGTGGTCGAAATCACCAGAAGAGCCATCAAGCACAGAACCCTCGTGTTGCTCTGGATTACAGCCATAACGTAGTAGTTTTCTTTCTCGTATTGACCTTTTGGTTTTGGTTGTGCTTAGGTTGTTCCTTCAGATTAAATCAAATATAAAAATGGCATTTCAATAGGATGAAACTCAAGCTCTTGGAAAACACAAATTTCTCTATAATTTCTCAGCTCTACTAGACAAAAATGTACCTATGTTCCTCCCTGATGCTTGACTCAACAGCAAAGTTGTTGAAATCATCAAAAGAGCCATCAAGCACAGAACCCTTGTGTTGCTCTGGATCACAGCCATAACGAAGTTATTTACTATTTCCTTCTAGTGTTGATCTTTTTGTTTTGGCTGTAGTGGTTAGGTGGTTCCTTATGCTGCTGTTTATAAAGAGGCACGACCGACTCTTGGAGTATCAATTTTTGCCGTTTTATCCTTTCTGAATGTGTTTCCTTTCAACCTAATTAATGAGGATCCTGAAATAATATGCAAACCATAGAATATCCTGTGGATTTCGCTCCAAAAAGTTCCATACAACATTATGGCGTTTATTGCCTAACTAAAATTACATACTCGTATACGAAATCATCAAAAGTAGTACTACTTCTATAACAAGACGATGGTATTTATTACCTAAAAAAAAAGGTGATGGTATTTACTGGCTCCCAGATTGTTGTATCTTTCTGATAACCTGTTATTGGTTTCTATATTTGGTACCAAGGATTTCTAATTAAGACCCGCACTACACCGCTCGAAAGACCCGGTTCGTGCAGAATCGCCTGATTCGTTCTATTTTTAAAGCCAATACCTATGGGACCATCTGATAGTCGGTTATGCTGGTTTTAATGTTGATTTTAGTAGAATATTACTCCCTCCGTTCCTTTCTATAGTGCCTATTGTTTTTTGGCACGGAAATTAGCGCAAGCAAATTTATTGACACAAAACCCCCAGCGCTATTTGAGAGAAAAAAAGGAAACTGGAAACAGATCGGAGACGTGATCTGCTCCCTACGCGCGGCCTACTCCTTCCTAATCTCACGTGATCTGTATTTGCTATTTCCTTAACAGACGCGTGCGTGATCTACTCCTTCCTAATCTCACATCCAGATTTTCTCTACGTGATTGCATACCAGATTTTGTCAACGTGAACAGATTCTTTCCAGATTTTCTGGACGGAAACAAATCGGTGGAAGGGGTTATTTGCAAAAAAACACAGCTTTCCTCTTATATTCTGAAACAATTGCGAAAAAACAATAGGCATTATAGAAAGGAACGGAGGGAGTAGTATAGATTGTTCTGTTGGTTGGCAGTCATGGGCAAAATATGAGCTGGTGCAACCTAAATTATTCAACTCTTGGAGAATGACGATACTGGCTCGTCAGATTCAACAACAGATATGCTCCAAAAAAGATTTAACAGAGACATGCAGTGCATAATTGCTGTGTAGCAATCAGCATTATGATCCATCAGATCAGACAACTGAGTACTCCCTGCTCTTGTACTAACCTGGTTTTACCGGTGAGTAGGGAGTTGGATGAGGAGATGCAAAATGTAGTGCGTGATTACTTGGAGCAGAGAGGAGGGAAGTGATGAGCTTTCAGCATACTTGCGCTCTTACATGTAAAAGAAGGAGCAAGCAGAACATGCCGACTGGCTGAGAGATGTGGAAAGCTATCTCAAGAAATAGAGATCTGCTATTTATCAAGAAATTGGAAGAAAAATCTTAATGGTTCCTACAAAAGAAAAGAAAAATTAATGGCCTCAAGCCTTGTTTCATAACTTTATTCTCGGTTAATTCCTTGCTAGAAATTTCTGCAGCACCTGGGAAGTGCCATCTAGCTGCACCAGCAACCACCATCATCTTTATGACATGTCCCAACTTTGTGCTTATCTTCCTTACATGCTTCATCACAATATTCAGGATCGCACGGGGGTGGAAGGTAGGGTTCGCGGTTCTCCTCAGTGCCAGCGTTGGCTTCTGAACTTACGGCACCAGTGTTGGCTTCCAGACCTAAGCCAAACAAAATAAAAGAGTGCCATCAGAACCTAGAGAAGTTTGTGGTTGAACATGGAATTCATCAGTGAAAACCATGCAGTATGCAATTTCCAGGCTAGAAGCGGAGCCCTAGTACTCTATGACATTTTTAGTCCCAGACATGTCAATCGTAAACAGCTATATGGCATCACATTACCTTAAATATAAAAATGGTAGAGATATTATTTCTAACACACATATGATTGGCAACAGGAGGATCATGAAATAGCCACAAAATGAAACAACAAATTTCTCTAAAACTAATAACTCTGGTAGAGAAAAATGTACTACCTATGTTCCTCCCTGATGCTTGAATGGATAACAAAGTGGTCGAAATCATCAGAAGAGCCATCAAGAACATAACCCTCGTGTTGCTCTGGATTACAGCCATAACGTAGTAGTTTTCTTTCTCGTATTGACCTTTTGGTTTTGGTTGTGCTTAGGCTGTTCCTTATGTGGCTGTTTATATAGTGGCACGATCGACTCTTGGAGTAGCAATTTTTGCCGTTTCCATTGGCAAGGTTTGCGGCAATTAATTAGGGTCCTCAAATATTGCGCAAATCACAGAATATATCCCTGTGGGTATGTATTTATTTGCTCCAAAAAAATTCCATACGAACTTAATTAGTATTTCATAACAGCATTATGGCATTTAGGGGGCTCCCTAAAATAACATGCGGAGTCAATTAGTATTCCATAACAAGATTTTGGCATTTATGGGCTGCCAAAAATTACATACGAAATCAATTACTCCATAACAAGACTATGGCAATTATTACCCCCCAAAAATTATATACGAGATCAACTACTACGAAATATTAGTAATAATTCCATAACAAGATTATCTCATTTATTGGCTCCCAAATTACATAAGAGTATATCTCGTAACAAGATGATACCTTTATAATAAAAAATGGGACTGTCTAATCGTCATCTAGCTGAAATTGCAATTGACCATAAGTCAGATTTTTCCTCTAGTAGTATTCATTCCCTCATTAATCTGTCCTCACTTCAGTACCAATTCCGATCAGCTTATCGAGTCTGTTCTATTTCAGTCTAGTTTTTATCCGGTTGGCCCAACTCCTGAAAACTTCAGCGTGGCCCAGAAACAAATCAAAACATGTGCCAATTTAAACACTAAGCTGCACCTGGGTAATTTTGGGCCTTATAAAAGGAAGCCTTGTATTTCTTGGCCCGCTTTATCAACTGCCCACTATCAGCAATCTCTCAAAAGCCGCGGCAGCCAACACGGCAGCTTAGCACAACAGAAAAAGTGAAAGGATCAAAGAGAGAGAGAGGGACGAATAAGAAATCGATCCAGGGAAGAAGAAAACAAGGAAGCAATGGTGAGAAATGAGGAAGACAACAGAATGAAGAATGTCGTAGGAGATGAGCAAACCTTTCGATCTCACTATCCCTCTGCACACATATAATCCTCAAAAACAGTATGGAAACAAGCACAATTATTATAACTGAACAAAATCACATCATACGATACTACTTCATAGAAATTTCAGGAGAAAAATGGAGGATCGCAAAGGAGAAGACCGGGACAGAGTGAAATTCGTCATCAAGGAAATAACGGCAGAAGAGGAAGCAGAGTAATTGGTTGCTTCAAATCGTTCTGTTCTCGGGAGCAGCAGCAGCTAGTGGTCTTGAGAAGGAAGTCATTGTTGCTGAACCGTCCATGAAGATGAGATCATGTTGCATGACAGATAAACCAGAAAAATTAAGGGGGAAAGGTTCCTTGTCGAAAAACCCATGACCCTTCTTTGAAAATAAGCTCTTTCACATTTTTCGAATTTGGGGAGCTACAATTACACACCAATTAACATAACTTAATCACCGTAAACAACATCTAGTAAAAACAATGGATCAAGTTGCATTTCAAAGCGGCACAAATGCCCAAGTGGAGTTACCCATGTGCGACAAACAGTTCAACAGCAGCAAGCCTCTTCAGATTAGCCTTCGGTGGCCCTGAGGAAGACGCCTATCAGGACCTGCACCGGCTGCAGCTTGGCCAAAATCTTCCCGATGTCGGGGTGCATGTCTGTAGTGCTGCAAATCACACACAACAAAAAGAATAAATGTCAATCATGTGGTACCACCAGCAGCCAAAGATATCAGCAACAACCTCATGTAGCTACTAATTTGGGGATGCGGATGGCCAAGATCAGCTATATCACAACAAAACAATGAAAAAATGATACAAGAGAAGAAACATGCATTTGGAGCAGAGGCCAGAATCAGCGAGACCATCAGAGACTAACGCAAAATGAAGATGACAGAGGGGTTACTAGGAGGGGTTACCTAGAGGGACTAAGATACTAAAAACACTAAGAACATGAAGACTAAGATACTTTTTTTTGTGAATCTCTAAGATACTGAGTAATCACACCTACATACTAATACTATAGTATGACTGGCTGTCTAAGGTAATTATTGCAAATGATGAAGACTATGGTAAATGAAGAAAGAGACATTGATGAAAGAATCTGAAGAAAGAGACACATGAAACTGAGGAAAGAGTGAAAGAAGAACCGGTAACAAGAAAGAGTGAAAGAGAATGAATTACTGAAATAATGAAGAGAAACTGAAGAAAGAGTGAAAGAAGAACCAAGAACAAGAAAGAGTGACATAGAATGAATTACTGACGAAAGAGTCGAAGAGACAGAGAGCAAATGAAGACATGGAGAAATAATGATGTGAGAGGGAAAGAAGAACCAAGAACAAGAAAGAGTGACAGAGAATGAATTACCAAGGAATGATTGGAATATATGGAGAGCAAACGAAGACTGAAGATAAATGAATTCACTGAATAAATGAGAGAAACTGAGAAAACTGAGAGAAATTGGGAGAAAATAAGGACAGAGGAACTGATGAGTGATAAACTAATTAACAAGAGAAACTACGATACCAAGAAACAATTAGACTGAAGAAAGAGTGAAAGAACACCAAGAAAAACTGAGAGAAAGCAATAAAGACTGGCCTAACAATGGGGCTGAAGAAAGAGTGAAAGAACAACCACGAAAAACTGAGAGAAAGTTATAAGAAGACAGGATGAACATAAGAAGAGACTGATCTAATAAAAGAATGACAATGAGAAACAGAGAAATAATAAAGAACTGAGAAAAATAAAATTAAACACTGATGTACCACATTGCAATAGAGGGTTATTTCAGGGTTCTAGGGCCTGCCCAGCCTGGAAGCTGCTGTGGAAAACATGGGCGCCTCCGCGCGTCAAATTCTTCCACTGGCTGGCTAACAAGGACCGGTGCTGGACAGCGGAGCAACTACGTCGGCGAGGGCTGCAGCACCATCCTCGGTGCCTGTTATGCGACCAAGAGCCCGAGTCCATGCACCACCTCACCTTGGCTTGCCCCTTCTCTAGGCAGGTTTGGTACGGCACTCTGTCCTAGCTACGGCTCCCTTGTCGACCACCTGACAACGAGCCTACCCTCCACGATTGGTGGACCACTGCGAGACAGCACACGCCGAAGCCTATGCGAAAAGGCCTTGCAACCGCCACATTGCTCGTGCCCTGGTTGATTTGGAAGCACCGAAACTCATGTGTCTTCGATGGCGAGCAACCGTCCATCCAGAGCGTGAATGACAAGATCAAGACGGAGGCGGCGCTTTGGGCCAGGGCTAGAGCCCTTGGCCTTCGCGCCGTCTTACCTGTAGACTGGGATGTGCACTAGTTTTTTGTTTTAGCTGGGTGTTCTTCACCCTCCATGGAGGGTGACCTTGTAACAAACTGTTCTCCTTCTTTGCAATGAAAATAAACGCAATGTCATTGCGTTTTCTCGAGAGAAAAAATAGAGGGTTATTTAGAGTTGGAACAGATGAAGATACATTGGAAACAGAAGGTAAAATACTATAGAATTGCTAAAAGCTAAAATGTTACCTTACAAAACATAAACATCTATAAGAACCATTGTCCCCTGCAACCATGCTGACAACTCCAACTCACAGACTGACACCACACCACTTCCTAATTCATCAAAATGACTTGACCCATATTCAAACATTACAAAGCCTCTTTGGTATGCTCAAGAACACTATGTTGGCCCTCAGAGTAGTCACACCAGGTACTGGAGAATTCCATAGAAAAATAACATCAACACGAGGACTAAATTACCCATCAGTAGAGATTCTCAGCTTCCAAATTACATGGAAAAAATGAAATTAGTCTGAGCACTACCATGTAAACAATGAAACCAAATATTAACTAGCATGATACTTTACTTCTCTTAGATACCTAGCAAAAAGAAATGCCATTGATAGCCACTTGCCACTAACTCATGACTTAAGAAAAAACACTCATTTATGGGGTATGTACAATACACATCATTTCTTCATTTGCAGTAACATGCAAAATTTCAAAACAATATGCAGCACCGATTTAAAAAAAAGACTCCAGGGCAATAATACCCATCACTGCCGACTCAGCAAGGACTTACATAATAAGAACACCTAAATCTTGATGCAAAAAATGGGCCAATGTTACTTACCATGACCATGACCATGACCAAGTGACCCAAGTCAGTGAATATCACTTAGTATCAACCATAAGGATGAAACATGAAACTGTGTGAAAATGCTCAATACTTCAAGAGCACTTCAAGATGAACTTCTCGGAATGGAGAATAATTGCAGATGAACGCATTCAGAAAAGTACGAAATATTTATGATTGAATTGTCCATGGATGTAGGTTCTCAACTTCAAAAAGCACCATTTAAATAACCAAAATTTCTAATCATAACGAGCAAAAAAAGGATATGACACATGAATAAACTTTCTATCTACAAAAAAGGTTCACATCTCAGACGTGCATCAGGGCCACGTAATTACCTCTAAATTCAATGTACATACTGATGTAATTATGAACAACCACTTTGTTCCACAAGATAAGACATTTTAGCAAACTAGAATAGTTTGCTAAAATGGCATATATTATCGAACGGAGGTAGTCTAATTTATATAAAAACTGAAGTGACGCCTTTTAACTGCTGTTTTTCTAGAAAGAAAATTTTTGACATCCCGTTGCGTGCAGCCATGTTGACACTTCAGTTCTCATGTCAAATAAAACCAACAAATGTTCACAAACGTGAGAGTTTGGACAAGTATTGGATCAGACAATATCAAAAAGCACTCTGAAGATGGTACGGGTCAATGTCTCAGTTAAGTAAATGATGCTGAAACCAGGTACCTCACAAATGCAAGAACCCCAACTTCTACTACATCTCTGAAATTTCGAAGTAGATAATAAGTTCATAATTCGAGTATCTGAAGATGATCAAGTGCAGAGTTCAACAAAGATGACATCAATCTTGACATTACATATGAAGCTATTTGGTAGAGAAGAAATGAGCTACAATTTATTTTATGCATCAGGTGCATTTACAACGTTGCTAGTCTAGCAATGGGAATCCAAATGCTCACGCCTGAAGCCTGTCTTCTGATCATAGCAATTACTGCCTGCTATAACTAGAATGACACAAAGTTGGCTCTACAGCTCAGCATTATAAACCTCAAAACAACAACGTTGCAGGAATAGCTCATTTAAGATATCAATTACAGGGCATGGATTACATCTGCAGTTTCTCGAGTCCCATCGAAAGCAGCAGAAGCAACTCATGACTTCAAAAATATGGACTGCACACAAGACATAGTATCAGTGATCAGACCAACTTGTTCAGGACTGGGACCAAGCTAGATTTTAACAAATTCCAGCAAATGAGGACTCTGAAAAACAAGGGAGCTGATAAGTTGAACACAAATTGCTTATCTGTACTGCAAAGGCCACTTAATCACTTATCTATGGGTATATATTATCTAATATGAAGTGTAGATAGTAAACCCTAGGAACCACTCCAGCATCAAACTCTACCGGGTTGGATTTTACCCTTGTCCAGTAAATGAATAGACCTAACTCCTGCGTACCCTAATAAATTGGAGAAAAACAGGGGAACACAGACAGAGATGGATATCCATGAAATTGGCCTCCACATCTACCTAAATTAGATTCGTGTGTCCACATAGCCATACAAATCCACCACTAGTAACCCAAAACCTAATCTACGCATGCGCGCGGGATGCACCATGCGAGCATACGAGGCAATTGACGCACGAACAGAAAGAAGACAAGTATACGATGTGGGCATACTATCTGCTATAAGTGAAACGAAGAAGACAAACGTACCCGGTCCGCCTGCGGCGCCTGCTCCTTACGCCTCATGTGTCGAAAGCAGCTCCGCCACCGCCATGGGAGAATCTCGATCCTCGGCCTCCTCCAGGATCCATCTACCAATATATCCAGCGAATGAGTCCACTGTTTCTCCGCCCTCCTCCGTTCGGTGACCTCCCCGACCCCGTTCCACTTCCGCCGAGGGAGAGCCCAGCATAGACCCCTCCTCGCCTGGATCTTCCTCTCCCCTGCCTAGACACAGGTCGGGCGGAGAAATGAAGACGATAAAAAAAAACCGGCACTGACAAGAAAATCAAAACGAGCGAAAAAACCCGGCTCAGGAGAAAAAGGACAAAACAAAACGTTCGCCCCGTTTTGGGGAAACTCGGAATAAACCAGGACTGAAGGTTGGAGCCATCAAGATTCGCACCAACTGACTACAGTGAACGAACCAAGATCTGACTTATGGCGAATTAGAATTTCAGCTAGCTGAAAATTAGGAAATGTGTAAAAAAATGTGTCTTCCTGATAGCGTGTTATTGGTTTCTATATTTGGTACCTACTAGGATTCCAAAATTTTACTTTTAACAAGCTAGGATTCCTAACTAAGACCCAACACTACACTGCTATAAAGGATCAGGCTCGTGCACAATCGCCTGATTTATTCTATTTTTTTAATCATTCCATTGGGACAATCTGATTACAATCCAATGATCAGGTGACTGAATTTGTGAATTTTCAGTCACTATATTCAAGTTTTATTGATGGATGGTCATGGGCGTTGTGACTAAGAAACAGGCTCGACTGGTGCTTGGCCTCAGGCTGGTTTGTGTGACACCTAAATGAAAATTGAATTCCCCCGCAAAAAGTTCACAACATAAATTACTTCAAAACCTTTTCTTGGAGAATGACGATATTCATATTACAGGGACTGTTCAAGTTATTGGTGCGTAGAAATCAACATTACAATCCATCAGATCAGATCAGGGACGGGAAAAAGGGTACCGATCAACCACCCAATGGCATGGCTAACTCCACGCCAATGTCTAAACCAGAGCCACCTAACCAAAAGAGTAACCAAAATATAAATGCTAAGGGCTGCTCTATGCCTGTGTTCAGGGTCGGCCAATTGGATTGTCCGGCAGTGGACAATGATGAGGTAAAATTCTGGTCAGATCGCAAACAATCTGGTTTGGTTCCACGTAAGCTATGGGCTGATTATGAGTCGGTGGACGAAGAAGAACTGCCGTCGCCCTTACCCCTTTTAAAAATGGGTTCCTCTCAGAGTATTGACCCACTAATCGGTTTGGAGGAGGCCGCTCTGGATGAGGCGGAGGTTATGAAGAAGGAAAATACTATCGCAGAAGTGTCGGCAAGAGATCGACAAATTCCTGCCATGGCAGCTCACTCGGTTTCGGGAGATTTTGATGCTACCTCCCAGGTTTCGCCTACTGCGCTTTCAAAGGCAGCTACTGATTTTCCGTTTGGCTCACCATCAGACTCCAAAGGTACTACAAATTTTTTTAAGGAGCAAGAGACTCCTTTTACTGCATGCTCTAATGTATCTACCCCACTATGCTCTCAACTCGCTAGGGACGAGTTTTCTATTGATGTTTCAGATACTTATGTTATTTCACCCATTTTACATACTCAAGATAATTCTAGAGCTGGTACGGGAGTTTTCCTTGGGGGACGTTGCTCGGTTGACGCAGTGGTGGCTTTTGGTGGTGTTGCTCCACCGGCGATGGGCTTGAGGTCAAGCAACAGGATTATGAACCAGGAAGATGCTGATGCGACACAAATGGAGCGGGCACAGAATTTGGCAAAGGCCAAAAACGCACCCACTTTTTCAGGTATCTCACCTCAATCTAAATTTTCTTTGAGTTCCATTCCGGATGATGTGTTTATTCAAAGGGCGAGTAAGTTGGGGGTTTCGATGGGGACCTCTTCCTCTCAGATTTCTAATTCTATTAATAATATCAAAGAAGTTGATTATAACAGAACCCTTATAATGATTAAAAAAAATTTAGCAGAGAGTAATAAAGAAGATGAACAATTGCATTCTGAGGTTTTAGACCATGCTTCTTCTATCTCGATGGATCTAGGTGATGATGTTCAGCTTGTCACAGATGGAAAAGAGCCTACCCGGGAGGGAAAAACTTTAAAAGTTTACAAAAGAAGAGAAAAGGTAGTGCCTAAGGTAGTGCGTCGAAGTGTACGATTGAGTAAGAAATATAAGCCATCTGTTTAAATTCTCTTTGTAATGAAGGGTAGTTTTTGGAATAGTGACGGATTCAAAGATCCGGCAAAGCATCGTTTTGTGAGAGAGACAATTATGGAGCATAAGCTTGACTTCTTTGCTATTTTAGAGACGGGGAGAGATAATTTCTCGGCTCCTTTTCTGAATAATATTTCCGGGGGGCAAGACTTTCAGTGGTACTGTCTGCCTCCTATTGGGAGATCCGGAGGTATTCTAGTCGGGATAAATGCTGCATCGTTATCTGTACAGCAAGTTGTGGCGGGTGATAGATGCGTCAAATTCTATGTAAAATCTAAGATTGATCACTTTAGTTGGGCTCTTGTGGCGGTATATGGGGCTGCTCAAGACGAGCACAAACCTGAGTTTCTGGCCGAGCTTGTCCGCGTTTGTGAAAATGAACCTCTACCGATTCTAGTCGGGGGAGATTTCAATATTATTCGGCGAAAAGAAGAGAAAAATAATGAGAACTTTAATGCGCGTTGGCCCTTCATGTTTAATGCAATCATCGAAAGTTTAGATTTGCGAGAGATAGCTCTCTCGGGTAGACAGTTTACTTGGGCAAATCGCCGTGCTACACCTACTTATGAGAAGTTGGACAGAATTCTTGCTTCTGTTTCTTGGGAACAGAAATTTCCTTTGGTCTCGGTGCGAGCGCTCACTAGATCAGGTTCAGACCACACTCCATTATTGTTAGACTCGGGTGAACAAGCTTTTAAGGGGAATAAATATCATTTTTCGTTTGAATTGGCCTGGCTTAAGCATGATGGATTTGCGGATATGGTGGCTCGTGAGTGGCTATCTATAACGTTTGGTTCTAATCCCATGGAGGTATGGCAAAATAAGATTAGGCACCTCAGGCAGTTTTTGCGGGGTTGGGCAAAAAATCTTAGTGGAACTTATAAAGCAGAGAAAGAAAATCTTCTTAGCATTATTGAAAACCTTGACTGTAAAGCTGAGTACAATCCTCTTGATGAGCAGGAACGCAAGGAGTTGCGTCATGCTCAAGATGCTATTGCAAAATTGCGTCGGGATGAGGAGTCGAAATGGGCCCAACGCGCAAAAGTTAAACACGTCCAACTAGGGGGGGAGAATACAAAATATTTTCACCTTATAGCTAATGGGAAACATAGAAGGAAAAAGATTTTCCAACTTGAGCAAGATGAAGGGACGGTAATTGGGCAGGAGAATATTAAAAATTACATCACTGAATATTACAAAACGTTATTTGGGCCTCCTGTCACGAATACTTGTAGTATGGAGGAATCCAGGACGCAGGATATACCGCAGATTTCGCCGGAGGAGAATAGGATTTTGACAGCCGTTTTTTCTGAAAAAGGAGGTACACGAGGCTATTTTTCAAATGGAAAAAAATAAAGCTCCCGGTCCTGATGGTTTTCCAGCTGAATTCTATCAACATTTCTGGGATCTAGTTAAAGAGGATCTCATGGCACTGTTTCTGGACTTCCAAAATGGAAATCTACCTCTATTCCATTTAAATTTTGGGACTATTATTCTACTACCCAAAAAAGAAAACGCAACTCAAATTCAGCAGTATCGGCCAATTTGCCTCCTTAATGTTAGCTTCAAGGTGTTTACAAAAGTCGGAACAAATCGTGTCACGGGTATCGCAGAAAAGGTGGTTCAACCAACACAGACTGCTTTCATGCCAGGGAGGCATATCTTAGAAGGTGTAGTTATTCTTCACGAGACTATTCATGAGCTTCATAGGAAGAAGTTGGATGGGGTGTTTTTTAAAATTGATTTTGAAAAGGCATATGACAAAGTTAATTGGGCTTTCTTACAGCAGACGATGCGTATGAAAGGCTTTGATCCGACGTGGTGTCAGTGGGTGCAGCGCTATATCGAGAAAGGGAGTGTAGGTATTAGAGTAAACGATGACATAGGTCATTATTTTCAGACTAAGAAGGGGCTCCGTCAGGGAGATCCTTTATCTCCTATTCTTTTCAATATAGTTGCAGATATGCTTGCTATTTTGATTCAGAGAGCGAAGGAGGATGGCCAGGTTAGTGGGCTTATCCCTCATCTAGTTGATGGGGGTATCTCCATTTTACAATATGCGGATGACACGATCCTTTTCATGGAGCATGATTTAGACAAAGCGTTGAATATGAAAATGGTCCTATGTATCTTTGAACAATTGTCAGGGCTCAAAATTAATTTTCACAAGAGTGAGTTGTTTTGTTTTGGGAGGGCGAGAGATATGGAGACAGAGTATAAGACTCTATTTGGGTGTGACATTGGTTCTCTGCCATTCAGATATTTGGGGATTCCAATACATTTTAGAAAACTGACACCTGGGGAGTGGAAACCCGTGGAGGATCGATTTGAGAAAAAATTTGGTTGTTGGGCGGGTAAGATGCTCTCCTATGGTGATCGTTTAACTCTAATTAATTCTGTACTCACAAGCTTGCCAATGTTTATGCTTTCCTTTCTTGAGGTTCCTGTTGGGGTTAGAAAACGATTAGACTTTTCCGATCACGTTTCTTTTGGCAAAGTGATGGACACAAGAGAAAATATAGGCTGGCAAAATGGAATATTATTTGTAGGCCCAAGAGTCGTGGGGGACCGGGAGTGGAGGTCATCGAATTAAAGAACAAGAGTTTGCTTAGCAAGTGGCTTTTCAAACTTATTAATGAACAAGGTGTTTGGCAACAATTGTTGCAAAATAAATATTTAAAGGATCAGACTTTGTCTCAAGTTGCTGCGAGACCAACCGATTCTCCATTCTGGAAGGGTTTAATGAAGGTCAAAGAGGACTTCTTCACGCGCGGGTCAATGGAAGTAGGAAATGGACAAAATACGAGATTCTGGGAGGATGTCTGGCTTGGGAATAGACCCATTCGCGATCAATATCCCTCTCTTTATCGTATTGTTAATCGATCTAATGTTTCGGTCGCCCAAGTGATGAGTGTGACCCCTTTGAACATAGGTTTTAGGAGGGCGCTATCGGGCTATAGGTGGGACAGATGGGTTCACCTTGTTACTCGTCTTATGGGAGTGCAGCTTACTGCTTCTAATGATGTATTTCGTTGGAATCTTACGGCGTCGGGTCAGTTCTCGGTTAAATCGATGTATCTCGATTTGCTTGATAATCCTGTAGGGAATTTTAAAAAATACATTTGGAAGATTAAAGTTCCACTTAAAATCAGAATTTTTTTGTGGTTTCTTCATAAAAAGGTCATTCTAACTAAAGACAATCTCAAAAAAAGAAATTGGCAGGGGTGTTCTAAATGTTGCTTTTGTGATCACGATGAGACAATTCAACATTTATTTTTCGCTTGCCCCTTTGCAAAGATTCTTTGGCGCATTATTTACTTGACTTTCAATATCCCAGCACCTATGAATGTGAATAATCTGTTTGGTAATTGGTTAAATGGCGTGTCTAAGAAGGATAAAGGCCATATCAGAGTTGGAGTTTGCGCTTTGCTTTGGGCAATCTGGAATGTCCGTAATGATTTTGTCTTTAACAAAAAAAGTTTCCCATCTTTTCTGCAGGTTATTCCTATGGTTACCCACTGGATCCATATGTGGTCTTATCTCCAGCCGGAGGATGTGCGCCGGGACATGGATATTGGGTGCAACCGCTTGGCGACGGTAGCACGGGATTTCTACAGCCGGTGCGGTTGGCATACTGATAGGCGGCTCACATGAAGATCTTGTGGCGGCGCGTCTTTTTTATCATTTTTAGATGGCTAGTTCATGTCGAGACTTTGTGTGATCCATGATTTGTAATAAATTTATTTTGGAGACCTAATAAAGTTAATAAAGGGCCGCATGCATCAATTGATGCAGAGGCTGGGGTTTTATCCCCCTTATCGAAAAAAAAGACATGCTGTTTTTTTGTTTTGCTTGCCGATGTTAATAATATTGTTACCAATGAGCAGGGAGTTGGATGAAGAGATGAAAAATGCAGTGCATGATTACTTGGAGAAGAGAAGAGGGAATGATGAGCTTTCAGCATTCTTGAGTTAGATAAGTTGGTAGTTTACAACTGCTGTTCAATGATCATTGTCATAAATGCAATTTTGGTCATGGTTTCGCTTATACTCTTGTCAGTACCAGAAAGGGGGCTAATTCGTCACTGGTGGAAAACAGTATCCTAGCCTCGTTTTCCATGTCGATTTCTTTTTTGTTTTGTTTATAGGAACATTACAAGATATGGTACTGGCAAGCAAAGGTAACCTATTTTGTTTTGAGTTTCATGTCGTGAAGGTGCTGACTGTTGAGCATACTGGAATCATGCTATATATATGGGTGACATAAAAACCATTTTTAAGATTTATTGTGTTTTGACCATGGATTGCGAGTCGAAAGACTACTAGTCTCCGAGTCGCATTTGCAAGGTCGACTCGGCCAGTCGACTCGACTCATTTGATGAGTCGATCGAGTCGATCGACTAGTCTTGACTAGTCTCGACTAGTCCAGGTTTGTGAGTCGGTCGACTTAAAAAATGACCTCACATGTTATAATTTTTTCCATTCTTTCCTCCCATTCCCATTTTCCCCCGTGTTCCCCCGTGAAACCAAGATCGAGAGACAGTTTCCCCCGCTCAAACCCAAAAGCCAAAACACATCTTGGTGTTCTCTCCCTTGGCCGTCGCCTCTGCAAGAACCTGACGGCCATTAAAAGGAATTGCCCAGGTTTTCCCCCACTCCCCTGTCCCCAACCTGTAGGCTGCTGGTTCATGGACAAGAGGAAGGCCTTGGCCATTGGAAGGAATTGCCCAGGTTTTCCCCCACTCCTCTATCCCTAGCCTTATATTCTATCCTACATTAAACACATTAGTAATTTAGTGTTAAACATGAGTCTTGCTGAGTCGAGACTAGTCTTGACTAGTCTCTGAGTCGCTGCCCCAGAACGACCCGTCGACTCGTCGACTCGCAATCCTTGGTTTTGACTGTGTAATGCTATATACTCAAGTTTTAGTCTGAATTGCCACTTGGAATAGCTCTGCAGTTTGCAAATCTCTGTGTGTGGTGGATCTGCAAAGGTTAGTGATTGCGGAAACGGCTAGGGATTATAATTTTACTCACAACTTGGTCTACACCTTGTAAGTCAAAATTATAACTATCTGTCGCCAACGAGCACCAATTGAAGATGTCTCAGTATCTAAACAAGCCTGGCCCTAAATGAACTAAGGTTTTTCTACGACATGCCATAATGTGGACCAATGTATCTTCATATGTCATAGTTAGGAAACAAAATAGTTAAATTGCATGTTAAATATAGTTACAAAAAAATTGGGAAAATGCATAGTTGCTGAGTCAGAGTCCAAAAAGCAGTAGTCTGATATCTTCAAAGATAACAGCGATTTTAGTTCCATTTTGCATAATCACAGAAGTTACACAACTAACTAAAAAAGTAATTGTAAAGATGAGACGGATATCTGATGATTTCTTGTTGGGATCTTGTAAATAGCATCTTGGGTCAGGAAAGCGTGTGATCATCACCATATAAGGGTAGCAGGGAAAACTATTTCTTAGTTAGGTGCAATGGAGTGGGAAATCGTATTTTGTCAGGGAGAATCACACAGAATTGTGGCAAGCCTTATTTTTATCTTCGGAGCATTTCTTTTATTGCTTGAAAGGCACACACCTAGATGGTATGATGGAAGCACAAAGTTGAGACCGTTTATAGTATTTAGAGGAAAAATAAATTGCAAATTATTGCATAAATAGTACAGTCAGCTACAAGAATCAGCATGCCCTGCTTAGACATATCTGATAACAGGTGCACAACACAAAGCAGAAGCTCATCCCAACTGAAAAAAATAACTACAATAGGACATGGAGACTGGACAGTGACCATAGTACCATACCTTGTAAGGATTAAGCAGGTAGTTATACAATGTGTTCTCCCAGAACACAACCATGTTCTTGCTAGCTGAAGGGCGACCAGGAGTTGTGCCAGACTTCCTTTCAAACAGATCACTCTTGGAGAGGCCTCCTAGGAGTTAGGCCATGCATAAGATCAGCATGATTGACATTACTAACTACATCTTGGAAATTTATACCAACAAGATCCTGCTTTGATCATAACTTGACGTGCAATAATTGGATTTAGCTTCAGCACTTAATCCGCAGTTGAAAACATGGCCATTACACTGTCCAGAACAACAGCAGAAAGTGTTATGTTGAATCATATATATAACATGTGCGGAGATTAGATCATATATTTGTATATCTATTATCATAAACATACTAAAAACTCGATTTAAACCTGTTAAGGAAAATTATATCCATAGTTGCCATGAAGGTGAACCAGTATAAGAGCAAAAGCAAATTGCTGCCAAAGGGAAAAAAAAGGTTTGTATATATGACATGTTGTAGTGTGGACAAATAACAATAATGTTATTTTTTACATGGCAACCTTTCATCACAAAATATTATTTATTGAGTTTCTGATTGTGGTTTGTATATCTGAATCCAAAATGTTGTCAATAATCGGAAAATTTTCTACATTTTTAGCTACTACAGAAATGTGCACGACTTACACATGGGGCCATGTATATACAGTTTACATGTTCTTTCTTGGTTCAAATTTTGGAACCATTTTTCCCCTTTGAGCATCTAGGTTTCTTAAGAGGTAGAAACATTTTCTCAGTACAACCATAGTCAAGGCATGTCAATGAGAAGCAATCCAGAACTAGAGACAGGCTTGAGCTGAATCGCTGAAGACTGCACAAGTGTGCATTTTCCTTAAATCACCTTTTTAAAGTAAAATTCCATATTAAAATTTTAAATATTAACCAAAGATCATTTCATTATTTCCCCCTTATTTTGACACTCTTGTAAGGAACTCATGTTGAATCCAGCAGGATCAACTAGCTCTAGTTTGAGCCACAAAAGAATAAGATCAGAAATACCTTGGTCTGAAGATGATGCCATGCCTCCTCTTGTTTAATTGCTCACACCAGGATGGAGCAATTTGTGCTAGGTTCTTCCTAGTGCTTTAGTGCTAGCCTGATCGGTGGCTTAGTTTGAGTGAGAGAGTATGAGAGCAGTAGTCGTGTATTCACCACTCTTCTAGGGTCATTTGACCCCTTTTATATATATGTTTAGCACTATGCACTAGGGGAACCAGCACCGTTGGATCAAAATCGATGTCTCCGATCAAGACACCACATAAGGATAGGTGGCCATTTACTGTAGCACCGCCCTACTGTAGCACCGGCCTACTGTAGCACCGCCTACTGTAGCACCGTCCTACTGTAGCAACCCAAAAAGATCTGACCTAGGAGAGCAGCCTAGATCACCAAAATATCCAACATTCTCCCCCTTGATCGTAAGGCTGATCATTATAAGCTCATTTTTCAACAAAATAATGCACTTAAGACGAAAAGATTATAATGGTCTGTTAGGTACCATTTAATCTAGTGACTATAGCACATTACTTCATATCAAAATGAAACTCTTTAATTTATGAGCTCCATAAACTTTATTCACATCATATATTAACTTAATTTACATAATTCTTTACATAAACATCATAAACATTACAGACTCATCTTTCGATAAAATGGTACACCAAGACAATAGGTTACAACAGTCAATTAAGTACTGCTAAACCAAGTGACTATGGTTCCCATCCGATCTCAAAATGAGTCCCTTTTGGGGAGATGGTGCCATAATAGTTCCAACTTCTCCAGGATTAAAAGCTTTCAACCAAACCCATGCCGGCAACATGCTCTCTAAATACGCTGGGTGGTAAGCCTTTCGTGAGCGGATCCGCTAACATAAATTTAGTACTAATGTACTTGATATCTATTGTTTGATCCTGGATTCTATCTTTCACAACAAGATACTTAAGGTCAATAAATTTGCCACCGCACTTGACTTGTTGTTACTCGCATAGATCATCGCGGGTTGATTATCGCAGATAGAGTGAGAGGCCTGGAAATGCCGTCAATCACTCTTAGTGCCTGGATAAAATTCTTCAACCATACCGCTCGCCTATTGCCTCATAACATGCTACAAATTCTGCCCGCATTGTCGACGATGCAAGAATAGCTTGATTTTCGAGCTTTTCCATGATATAGCTCCTTTTGCAAGGGTGAAGATATAACTTCGATGTGGATTTCTTAGTATCAACACACCCCGCAAAATCAGCATCCGAATAACCCACTATTTCGAGGTTATCGATTTCTCATAAGTAAGCATGAGGCCTTTAGTACCTTGCAAATAACGCAAGACCTTTTTAGCAAAGCCTTCCAAAGTTGATCCGGACACTGGATTGGACCGATATCCGCCAAGCATCCCGGTCACAAAAGCTAAATCAGTGGCGAGTGCACACTTGTGCATACATAATACTCCCAACAATTGAGGCATAAGGAATTGACTTCATCTGCGCAGTATTCATAATTATTTCTTGGGCATTGGAAAGTCCCAAATTTATCGCCCTTAACAATAGGAGCAAAGTAGGCCGAGCACTTATACATATTGTACTTTTTCGCACTTTTCAATATATGCTCTCGAGATAGCCCCAAGATCCCTCTCGATCTATCCCGGTGAATTTCAATTCCTAAAACATAAGTTGCTTCACCGAGATCTTTCATATCGAACTTTGAAGACAGGAATCTCTTGGTCTCTATCAACATATTTTTATCACCGCCGCCAAGAGTATGTCATCAACATATAATATCAGGAAGATATAATTACTCCCCCGAACTTAACATAAACACAATTGTCCTTCTTATTTTCCTTAAAACCAAATTTCTTTATGACTTGATCAAATTTGAGATACCACTCTCTTGATGCTTGTTTCAAACCATAGATGGATTTCTTCGTATGACATCCTAAATGTTTATTTTCTTCCATAACAAAACCTTCCTAAGTTGTGCCATGTATACATCTTCATGTAAGTCACCATTTAGAAATGCCGTTTTGACATCCATCTCGATGTAGCTCTAAATCATAATGAGCCACGAGTGCCATAATTATTCGAATGAATCCTTCGAAGAGACGGGTGAAAAGGTTTCATTATAATCAATCCCTTCTCTTTGAGTGAATCCTTTTGCCACAAGCCTTGCTTTAAACCTTTCGATATCACCCTTGGAGTCACGTTTGGTCTTATAGACCCATTTGCATCCAACCTGTTTTGGCTCCTTCAGGGATTTCTACTAAGTCCCATACATCATTAGTGCTCATGGACTTCATTTCATCTTTCATAGCAACGAGCCATTTAGACGAATATTCACTTTCCATAGCCTCCTTAAATGAGGTGGGATCATTATCCAACACCGGCTCATTTGTATCCTCACTCATGTAGGTGAGATAATCATCGTGAATAGCAGTGCTTTCTAGCCCGCCGTGACCTTCTAAGAGGCTCATTATTCGGCACATTAATAACAGTTTGAGACTGGCCGATTATTTTCAATAAGAGCATCATTAGATGTGATATCTCGGAACAGTCGGTGTATCGGCGGGTGTTGCATTAGCAGCACGTTGCCTTCTTGAATACACTCGTAATTGTCGTTCTTGGTCCTTTTGTTGTCCAGCTTATGTGAGCACCATCACTGAGCCGAAACTTGAGGTGCAATTTCGGTATGTACCGGAAACACTGGCTCTTGGATTACGAGCATCGGGACATATTCCTGTTTTTCCTCCAAGACTATTTCTCTCGGGAGTCATGCTCCCCTTCATCATATCACTTTCCAAGAACACGGCGTGTCTTGTTTCAACAAATTTCGTTGTCCGATTTGGACAATAAAATCGATATGCTTTAGATTTGTCGGGATAACCAATAAAATGGCAAATCGACTGTCTTGGGGTCTAATTTTCCCATAACCGGATTAAAAATCCTTGCTTCACAGACAGCCCCATACATGAAAATAATTCAGGGTTGGCTTTTTCCCATCCATAATTCATACGGTGTTTTGGGCACCGATTTATCGGGAACCCCGTTAAGAATATGTGTCATTGTTTTAAGGGCTTCCATCCATAAATTCACCAGTAAAGTGGAGTGGCTTAACATACTCCGCACCATATCCATAAGTGTGCGGTTTCTCCTTTCACCACCCCGTTTTGCCGAGGTTCACCCTTTGCCGAGTAATCGGGCGGCAATGCCATTTTCCGTAAGAATTTTGCAAATGGTCCAGGAATTTGACCATAAGTTGCATGTCCGCCGTAGTATTCACCACCACGATCAGATCTTACAACTTTAATTCTTTTATTACATTGATTTTCAACCTCAGCTTTGAAAATCTTGAACTTGTCTAATGCCTCTCGATTTTTCTTTGATTTGATAAATATATCCATAACGGGAGAAATCATCAGTGAACGTTATGAATGAATTATAACCGTCCACCGATCTCACATTAAACGGACCACATATATCCGTATGAATTAATTCCAAAACTCCCGTGCTTCGGTTTGCACCTTTCTTAATTTTCTTGGCATATTTTCCTTTGATGCAATCGATACAATGATCAATATCCGCATCCGAAAAATCAAGAGAAGGAAGAACTTGATCTTTAATGAGACGCTCAATCCTCCCCCTCGATATATGGCCTAAACGATAGTGCCATAATTTCGAAGAAGTCTCATTATCATTACGTTTGCGTTTGGTACCGACATTTATATTTGAGGTAGAACCCACATTATTTATATCATCACAAAGGGAAATTACATAAAGTTTGTCGTGTCGACAGCAAGGCCAACATTATTATTGTCATACATAATTATACACGCTTATTCCCAAAATGACACTCATAACTATCATCATCTAAACATGAGACTAAACTAAATTCCGTTTCATCGAGGGTACATAGAGAACATTATTTAGTCAAGCTTAAAACCGCCATGAAGTGTAAGAGTGAAGTCTCCAAGCGCCTCGGCATAAGCTTCAACACCATTAGCAACTCTAATTGTTCTTTCCCCTCTTTTTAGGGTCTTCCTCATATTGAATCCCTGCAACGAATTTACAACATGAATTGTTGCACTCGAATCAATCCACCAAGTATTGGTGGCATAATTAACATAAAGGGATTCTTCAACAACAAGAATAGTATCGGTACCTCTTTCTTTGAGCCATCTCTTGAAGCCAAAACAATCCTTTCGCCTATGCCCACCTTTTTCACAAAAGTGGCAAGCATTGGAATTATTTCCTTCAAAGCATTAGGCGCTTTTTCCGGCTTCTTTTGTCGTGGAACCTTTTGAGGATTGGCCTTTTTCCTTGAACTTATAAGGCTTGGGCTTTACATATTCATTCACAAATTTTCTATACTTCTTCTTTTGTGAATGACCAAACCGATTAACATGATCAATTCCGTCACCTTAAGCCTTTCTTCTTCTTGCACACATCGCGCCATCATTTCATCAATCTCCCATTTAACATCCATCGCATTATAGTTGATCATAAATGGATCAAATTGGGGAGGCAAAGATGACATAATAAAATGGACGAGGAAACCATTAGAGATTTCCATCTCCATTGACTTTAGTTTGGCGGCCATGTTGCACTTTTTCATAATATGCTCTCGAAGACTTCCAGTGGGATCATATTTTTCATCAATTAGCCTTCTGATAAGACTTGTTGCATAAACTTTAGAAGACCCTTTAAATTGATGCTCAATTTTTGCAAAGTACCCTTTTGTCAGTTCTCACAATCAGGAAGGGCTCCCCTCATACTCTGTGTAATAGAGCCCTTTATCATCATAAGGCACTTGCGATTAGAGTCATCCCACTTAGCCTTAATAATGTCATATTCCTTCTTGAGGGCTTCATAATTTTCATAATTTTCTTTAGGCACCTCAGGAGGATCATTAAGGAGAGCATAATCAATATTGAGTAAGGCCATAGTGATCTCAAGCTTCTCCTTCCACGTGACATAATTGCTGCCATTTAGCTGTTCGATGCCATTTAGCATTCCAGCAATATTAGAGACATTAGTTGCTGCAAAAGAAAAAATTCAAAATGCTTTAGTAAGCATCATCATAATCATCATTAAATTTTATTGATCAAATTCAAATCAGCTTTGGCCAGAGATGAAAATGAACAACAAAATTTTGTGGACAAATATTCATCAATTAGCTTTGGCCAAATTGATAAATAGAAGCCACACATTAATGATCCTCATTCATTATTTTCTTTTACCGACCCGGTTCACATCACTTTGTAAGTGAAACAGACCAATAAAAGAATTTTGCAGTTAAAATGCCCGTCAAACAACTTTGGTCAGAATGACAAGGCATAAAACCACACTTTATTTGAGGATCCATAGACTTTATTTTGCAGCTAAAGCATTATCACATAATAATTATAGTGATAAATATCACCATAATTCATTAATCATAAATAAACTAAATAATAAATATAATAACAACATGCAAATTATCTAAGCATGGCAATTTAAAATTGTGGCCTAAAAAATAGACATAATATTCATAATAAAATTTATGCAGGAAAAATAGCCCTGAAAGGATATTTATTTCAGCCCTAATTTCTTTTTTTTTTTTTATTTGCATAATAATCCTGCTGAATTGGGCCAAAATTGGCCCAGCCCAGCACTTAGCTCCCCCTGATCCCCTCTTGGGCCACAGCCCATTAGCAACACGCCTAGACGACCTGAACCGTCGGATGCGATCCGACGGCCAGGAGCGACCGCAGCTGGAACAAAACCAGCTCACCGTCGCCCGGCTCCCGGCGAAAAAAAAACCCTAGCCCCCTTTCTTTCTTCCTCCTTTCCTCTCCCGACAGCGATGGCGACGCCGAGCGACCAAGAGGCGGCGGCGGCGAGCACCACGCGACGGGGAAGAAGACTCGGCGTCACCCAGGCCCTCTCGCCGGAGTTGCGTGCAGCTTTGGCCACAGCGCGCGCGCTCCGTCGAACGGCTCGGCGGCGCTCGTGCGAGGCAAAGCGCGCGCGCGGCGTCCCCGCGACGGCGACCTCCCTCACCATTCTCCAAAGACGGCCGCGAGCTCCAGCGGCGACAAGCGCACGTAGAGACGAGCCGGGCCGGCAGGCGGACGGCGAGGCCGCTCGGGTTTGAACCCGAGCACACCTGCCAACATTAGAGAATGGCTCCGACGCCGCCGTGGCCAGCGACGACGACGAGGCCCATAAGGTAATCGTCCGCTTCTTAATTTTGAATTAGGGTTAGGGTTCCTCCAAAAATGGGGAATTTCATAATTTAGGGTTTCGGTAATTTTGGGGATTTTGCTTTAGGGTTGATTACGGCATCAAATCAACCAATCCCCACTTCAATTCATGCTTGACCGAAACCATGTGCATCAAAACAGGGGAAATTTTCATCATGTTAGGGTTCCGGATTGGGGAAAAACATCAAGATTTATGCATAATTAACTTATTTCCCCTTAAATCTTAATCAATCTGAAACCAAAAGTTCATAATTGAGGAGGGGAAAAGAGGAAAAACAATTTCTAGGGTTTCTGGAAAAAAATAGGAATTTAACATAAGGGCTTTAATTCCTTTAGTTAATAGCTCAAATTGAAACCCTAGAGTATCACATAGTCTGTTAGGGCTTGGAGTTTGAGAAAACAGGGCTTAAACTTAAGGCATGATTAATAACCAGGAAGCAACCTTTAAACATAAGCATAAAATTCTTTCACAGAAGCAACTTGGGCATATGCCTTGACTTGGTGACAACATAAACACATGGGTATGTGCATATGCCCTTGATCTTGATCTTAGCTTGATAAATCAAGCATGAATCTTAACATAAGAGGGCTCAAACTTAAGAGCTAGATGCTCTGATACCATTGTTGAATCCAGCAGGATCAACTAGCTCTAGTTTGAGCCACAAAAGAATAAGATCAGAAATACCTTGGTCTGAAGATGATGCCATGCCTCCTCTTGTTTAATTGCTCACACCAGGATGGAGCAATTTGTGCTAGGTTCTTCCTAGTGCTTTAGTGCTAGCCTGATCGGTGGCTTAGTTTGAGTGAGAGAGTATGAGAGCAGTAGTCGTGTATTCACCACTCTTCTAGGGTCATTTGACCCCTTTTATATATATGTTTAGCACTATGCACTAGGGGAACCAGCACCGTTGGATCAAAATCGATGTCTCCGATCAAGACACCACATAAGGATAGGTGGCCATTTACTGTAGCACCGCCCTACTGTAGCACCGGCCTACTGTAGCACCGCCTACTGTAGCACCGTCCTACTGTAGCAACCCAAAAAGATCTGACCTAGGAGAGCAGCCTAGATCACCAAAATATCCAACAACTCACAGAACTAATTGTAACAACTTAATTTTTCAAATGACGAAATAAATAAAATATGCAGCGATACAAGTTTGCATGTATAAACAGAAGTAACTAAGATGGATGAAATCACAATTCCTATGTTCTCAGAAACAGCAACAAGCGATTGACATCAAAAGAATTGTATTTACAAATAACTTCCGATTGCAGAGACCATTGGTAAATCCAAGCGCGGTGACTCTTCCGCGCCCTTCCTCCCCGCTAACGTCTAAACGGCATGGTCGAGCCCCGACCAGAATTTGCAGACAGGGGGAAGGCACGTCATCTAGAAACCGCTGTATTGGCCCCTCACTCCCATGAGTCAGGCCCAGTTCTGTCATTATTCAGAGTTAGAACATGTTCAGTTAAGTTCAGTTAACTCGAAGCGGTACCAAATATCCTCAACCATCAAATCTTTCAACACTTTCAAGAATTCAAATACGTCATTGAAATTTACAAATATTCCCTTGGGTGGAAAACATTGTCGGGTATATTTTGCAGAATGATTTTCTGTACTTAACTGTGCTTATTGTTTTCTTTGAAAGTTTTTTTTCCGTAATCATGAGTAGTTCAGCTCTAGTATGAATTCATGAGATTATGGACCCGTCTGGAATTATTGATTTTGAAGGAAAACTTTAAAATCACTGTGCTTAACTTCCTACATATGTAGATACGTGTCTTCCTTTCCCAGGTCAAGAATATTTGGGGGAAATTATGTATAGATAGAGTGGCAATGAATCGATGCTAGTGTAGATTCATTATCAACTCACTTTTAGAAACAGGATAGACCAAAATGGAAACTATTACTATCAGATAACTGTGGTCACTTCAGTGACAAGTGTAATTTGAATAGTTGCAGCTAAGAACATGTCCACAAGGATGAATCCTAAATAATATGAAGCATAATACCATAAGTTTCAAACACACAGTTCAGTATCCAAACAGCATAGCGTTGCATGTTTCCAGACAGATGTAAGCAAACCTGATGGACCAAATGATCTGATAGCAAATCATTCATATTTTCGAAGTACCGGAATTGCAGAGGATGCAGACCACATCACATACTCGCAGTTTATGTGTGGTCAGTTCTACGACAGATCAACGGAAGCTCCACGTCCAAACTTCAATTATTTTACAGGCATGGAAACCCTACTAGTTAAAAGACTTAAGACAATCATTGCTCTAGACCATAACTAAAGGAAGGAGTATACATAGGTGATGGTCCAACATCTCATGGCACACATATTCTTCCGGATTACAGCAGACCAGCAACGGCAACTATGGGACTTCGCACAACATAGTGCCCAGACACCCAGCTCAAACTTCCCTCCATGATCTTTTCCCCGGCATTGCCATGGCTGCTCACCGTTATGGTATACGATATCTTCTGTCCAGCCTTGGAAAAGACCAATGTCTCTGGGTAGACAGACACTATAAGACTCTCAGGAACCTCTATCTTCAGTGTGTACACTGAGTTGGCTGAACCCACATTTGTCACAGTCCGGTTCAATGTGAATGGCCTTGTCCTGAGGGGCACCGTTATGGTTGGGTAGTTAAGCTGCGATTCTGGTATCTTAGGAAGCATTTTGCAGGACAACCTCGGGTTACGCACAATGACTGCCAAGGCTTGATCACCAAGGAGAGCACATATATAGCCGGCATATTCAGTAATGCCAATGTCATAAACTAGACCCGGATCAGTAGCTCTTGTAGGATTCACATGGCCAGCACCCATCGCATATGCTGTTGCCCTCTGATGCTGCTCATCCAAGATCGGGTCACCAGTGCTGTCGGTAATGTCGGATGTTGTCAGGATGGCCGACTTGATCGCAGCAGCGGACCACTCAGGATGGGAGCACTTAACAAGCGCAGCGATGCCACTGACATGCGGAGTTGACATCGACGTCCCTGATCGAATGTTGAATGGCCCAGAACCAAACAGGGTGAGTGGTGGCCATGCAGCAATGATATTGAGGCCAGGTGCTAATACATCCGGCTTGAGAACGCCGGGGCTGAACCTACTAGGACCACGCGATGAGAATGCTGCAACCATTGGGGATGGACGGACGCCCAGAACTGTGTTTTTGTAGATGACTGCGGCAGAGGCTTTGATTGTTGTCTTCACGTACTCTGTGATCTTCATGCCATCAGACACAGTCACTTGAACAACATTACCATAGTCCTCAAGGAGCGTGCTGAAGCCGGCATCTTTCCTGTTGATGAGCACTATGCCAGCCGCCCCGGCACTCATGATGGCACTGATGTCGGTGTTGTTTATTGATCCTGTGTTATTCATTGATCCTGTGTCATGGCAAATGACAATTTTGCCAGACACATTTCTTGCAGCCAATAATGACTTGCAGTGTTTGTTCCAATAAAGAGGAAACAGCTTGGCGCTTGAGTTGGATATCTGGTTGAAAGCCTCCCCATTTACGTGATCCCCGTTGCCCAGCTGCACAACAGTCTCAAAGCTACGGTCCACTGAGCCAGCTGCGACTGTGAGCAACCATGGTGCAGAGTTGGCAACAAATGACTTGGGTCCATTGTTCCCAGCTGCAGCCACGACAACAATGCCCTTGGCTACTGCACTGAATGCGCCAATGGCGACCGGGTCTCCGCTGAAGTTTACATTGTAAAAGGGGCCAAGGGACAGCGATAGGATATCGACCCCGTCCTTTACAGCTTCCTCTATCCCGGCTACTATGTCTGCGACTGCACATCCATGAATTGTGCACACTCTGTACATGGCCAGGTGTGCATCTGGAGCAATCCCGGCCGCTGTGCCGCTGCCGAGGCCATGGGCCGAGGCACCACTGACAAAGTTGCCAGCAGCGGTGGACGAGGTATGCGTCCCATGCCCAGTGTCATCGCTAGAGTCATTCGCATACCTGTTGATGAACTTGGCACCGATGAGCTTGTTGTTGCACCGAGCAGCGCCGTGGCATGAACCCTTCCACTTTGACGGCGGCGGCGGGATGCCAGCATCATCAAAGGAAGGGTGCTGCGCGTAGATGCCCGTGTCCAAAACCCCGATGATCACGCCCTTGCCGTAGCTGGCGTCCCTCCACAAGCCACTGCCTCTCTTCAGCCCCAGAAACTCCGGCGTGTGCGTGGTGGCAGGGTGCCAGATCTGGTCCGGGAAGGCACGCAGGAACCCGGGCTTCTTGGACACCATGTCGAGCTCGGCATCCGTCAGCCTGGCAGCGAAGCCGGTGAAGACCTCGGTGTAGGTGTGGAGGAGCCGCGGCTCGTCGGAGCCAGCGAGAGGGGATGGCATGAAAGTCTCATGCCACCACCGGTGGTCGTCCTCGCTGGTGCCAGCCTCGGCAGGCGAGTTGAGAACCAGGATGAATGTCTGCGGCTGTGTGGCAGTGGCATGTGGGTGTTCAGCAACGCATAGTGCAGGTGTGGGACGATGGAGGAAGGTGAGAGTGAGGGTGAGGGTGAGAAGGAGGAGATGGGCAAAGGAGGGCATTGTCCCTTGCGTTGCTAACTCGTTGCTGGATCGTTTGGCTGGAAGAGAAGATACACAGGTGACCGGAGAGAAGAAGAAGATGGCGATGGTCTGATGCTCGGCCTCGGATGGGGAGAAAGGGACGCGGTGCGTGTCGAGTGTGGAGCGGTCGAGGCGTGATTTCGCCTGGTACAGTGCGCGCTCGTGGAGAGAAAGGAAGGGCTCAGGGCGGAAGGCGCTGGGGCCGAGCGTACGGCTGCACAGCGACGTGTCGGACAGTCGTCCAGCGGAGCGGGCCATAGCTGGACCCGCGCAGCCAAGAGCGTCGCCGGCGCCGGCGACCTAGGTCCCTCCGGGCCAGCATCGGCGCCTTACAATTAGCAAAGGGGATAGAGGCAGTACCTGCATTGACTCGCCGGACGACATCAAGACCCCGCGCAGCTCGCGCCAGGCCCCTCGGCGGCGCCTCCTGCCGCAACCTCGGGCCGGCCCGCCGCTCCGCGTCTCCCGCCCGCCCGCGCGCTCCCGCTCCGCCGCCCTCGGCGCTCAACTCCGCCCAGTCTGCAGCGCACCGCCTGCGCTCGCCGCGGACCACCAGTCAACCACATTAACATGGGAGCGGTTGCGGCTGACCGGAGCAGAGTCAAAGATTTACAGTGGAGCAGTGTAGGAGAAGGATTTTGGAGATCTCTTTCCCGGCCATGGCCGTGACAATGGCGACAATGGCGAGGAGGAACGAGAAATTCGGAAGGGAAAAATGCGGCTGGAATTGGGAGTTCCTAATGTTCATGGGCAATTTGGTCATTCTCATGTCACGGGAGAGCATATCCCCTGCACGAACCAGGTTTGTGCACCGGCTGCACCATCCATTTCTAGACCATTGGATCAAAAACCAACGGGTGACAATATCGCTATCCTGATCACCATCCTGATTATTGTGTTGTCTGTTTTGCACTTCTCTGACAATATCGATATCCTGTTATTCCACTACGAATGGAATGAATTTGAGCGGTCAAAGTGAGCAAGACATGTTAGTGTCAGTAAACAAACTAACTGGTGCCCCACCTTGCTCATGCATTTGTCATTCCTTCAGTGGTTTCAGTCTGAAGTAGATCTTGCCCTAAACGCTAGTCGCACATACCTGTAGAATGTAGATGGAGATTCTTGCACCCTGATAATGTGGATAATCTCCGTAGAACACATCGTCCATTTCTGAAGTTAATTCGTCTACAGAGAGTTTATTTAGTTATTTTAGGCAGAGATATCCACATATACCCAATAACTAGATTATTTATTCAGTGATTTTAGAAAGGTCAAATTTCTTCCAAAAATATAACTATCCACATTGTCTTACAATAGCAGCATAAGGAAAACGGATCGGAATTTCGGAACCAATACAATGTCCAAATCAAATTCACACAATTAACTTAACACACGGTAGTAACATCCAATGCATAACTTAAGACAGGAGGTTCTCTACTCCGGTGCCGACGAGTAACGAGCTTGAGCGTGGAGAATGGCGGGGTGGAGGGATGGGGTGAGACTGGATCTTGGACATTGGAGCAAAATTGCAAACCCCACCCCCCCCCCCCCCCCCTCCCTTGTTCCCTCGATGTCGGTACACAACAGAGGTCGAGGTCCGCGGTCCGATGTCGGAGCCTCGAATCACCTAGCCCCTCCCTGTTCTTTCTATTCTAAACTGGAGGTCGTACAACTTGAACTAATTGAAAACGATGTTGCAGCTGTACTTCAAGGAGGTGATTTTTGCAAATTGGAAAGGAGGGGGCATTCAAGCACCATCATGTACCTACATTTTCTATCCAATGGAGTGCAGCAGGAATATTCAATCGACTGGAGTACACCATACGTTCACGGGAGAACATATCCCCTGCACCAACCAGGTTTACACCAGCTGCGCCAGCCATTTCTAGACCACTGGATCAAAAACCAACGGGCGACACGCAAACACAAGATGGGGCTGAAACATACTCCCACCGTTCCTTTCTATAATGTCTATAGATTTTTGGTATTTGTTTCAGAATATAAGGTTGTAGCTTAACTCTTTTTCAATTACCCCCTCTACCGGTCAGCTCACGCACGACATGCATGGAAAAATCCATACAAAAAGGAAACAATTAATTGAGATTCCTAATATATGACCCCAACGATTTCTTAGATTTAGGAAGCAATATTTTTATTTCCTAAATATAACCTGGCTGCACATATATGGAGAGTTAACCGGAGAGATTTGTGGGATTTGTTAAGTTAATTTAGGAAGTTACCGATTTCTCTCATTTTACTCTAATCTCAAATCGTTAATCTAGGGGGTCTTCTGTCAAGAACACTCTTGTGCTAATTTCCGTGCTAAAAAACTGTAGGCACTATAGAATGAAACAGAGGGAGTATTTGCAACACAACCTTCTGTTTTATATAAATCAACGCGCGCTCGGGTAGTCGGGTTCGGTGAGCTTTTGTGTGCTTCCACTTTTAAAATCAGCTCTTGTGTACTTTCTCATTATTGATCTGCAGTCCATTTTCTTTGAGTGACGGGTTGTTCTGTAATTTTTGTGTAGTTCTATTGCGTTTTGATTTTGATAAATTTCAGAAAAATCATCTAAGTTTTATCTCGGATGAAACCTGTTTTAAAAGGGAGAAATCATTTATTTTTCCATTGCCCCTTTGCTAAGTTGTATTGGCAATATCTCTATCCCTATTGGAGACCTCCTCATCAGAATGACATTTAGAGTATCATTGCTAGCCTAAAAATGAATTGAAAGTGCCTTTCTTCATGGAACTGATTATGATGACTGCATGGGACGACCAGGAATGATTTTATTTTCAAGAACAGCACCCCCAAACTCAATAGATGCACGAAAAGATTCAAGGAAGAGCTGGTTCTTCTTGTTCGTAAGGCTTCTAGGAAGTTTTATTCAGGGCTCAAGAATTGGATTCGGAGATTTAGATAATCTAGTAGCTCTATTTTCTTTTCTCTCTTTTTTAGGCCTATGGTTTTCTAAATTGTTTCTTGTTGCTTTCCTCTAGCAAGAGCCCTTTGTACCATAAAGGGGATGACTTCTATGTATATAACTCGGTAATTTTTTTGAGGGATAACTCGATGAAACTTAGTTTTGTATGCAAAGTAGTCAAATCCAAGCAAGCTGCAGCGCAACTGATTTTAATTAACAACAAGGTGCTTTTTATATGGAGTATTTGATAGCAGGCCATCCTTCTCTATCCAATGGCCAAAGAGGCAATTGGTGCAGCCCGATGCCGTCAGGGCCGAAAATACGTCAGGGCTCAAGAATTGGTGCATAGTGACCAGACCGTCCGTACCGACGTAAACATAGCCCAAAAATGTGTTAGGTTTGCGTCTCTGCGGACGCTGCGTGGACGCGGCGGTCGTCCACCCGGTTCTCGCACAGGCTCGCCTGGCAGGGGCATAGATGCTTCGTCTTCTGCGGCATTACTTACGGGCGACGCGCTGCAGCTTTCTAGGGCCGCGTTAATGGCGCGTTTCGGCTTCCGCGAGCGTGCGCTACTGGGCGGTGTCGCAGTGGCAGGATATTGAAGGCGAGATGGCGTCCGATCCTCTTAAAGGAACGGTGACGGCGCCCATTTCTCCGACCACACCCATTGCAAGAGTCCACCCTATCCACCCGACCGATGCCATGGGGAAGAAATGTTGGCGGTTCCACAAGACCAAGAACGACCACGAGGCTAGCGGCTCGCGGTCCGGCAAGAAGCCACGGGTCGGGCGGTACGTCCGCATCGAGCTCACACGCCGCCTTTCGGAGGAAAACCGGCCGGTGTCATGGCCGGACGCAAACCTGCCTGGAGGAGGCTGGTACCTCAACTCCAGGCGTGTGCAGGTCCCCCTGTGTAGCGCGAGGGCCGAGAGCATCGGGACGAGGTGCACCGCCGCCGAGTGATCTTGCCGCCGGATCTCCGAGAAGATCCGGCGTACGCGCTTAACTCCTACAACTGTATCTCGTTCGGGGCGTGGGAGTTTGACGCGCGCCGCCGCACTGGCTACCTCGGCGACGTCGAGTACTTCGACTGCGAGATCGCCGCGGAAGAAGAGGAGAACGACCAGGAGGACGAGGACGAGCACGAGCAGGCGGAGCGCGCAGACTACGACCACGACGACGGCGGGATGGCGTGGTTATCCGAAGACCCAACCACCGGACATTACCGAGGACGAGGCCATTGCCATGGCACTGGCCAATAGCAAGCTCGGCGAGCTCAACGAGCTCGATTTGTGGGATGAGCTCGCAATCCAGCACCGCGAGTCGGCGCTCGCGCAGGGGAGGCCGGCGACTCCTCCAGCCACGCCGACGCGTTCCAACGACGGCGCGCCAGCTGCTGCTCCGGCCTGGGATCCGTGGCTACCTTCACCACAGCCTCATGCGCAGGCGATGGTCTGGCCGCAGTTGCCGCAGCCTGCCCTTCCTCCTCCACCGCTGGCGTACCAGTTTCCATGGCCGACGCCGGAGTTCATCGAACACGTCAGCGACGACGACCTGTAGGTAGTACCTAGTTTTACCACGCCTTTATAGCATTTTTAGAGTTTTTATTGATGTAAATTATGACTTTTATGAATGGAAAAAAAGTACGCATCGTGCCGCTGGAGCCACCCCGACACAAACGGACGCGCGGTCGATTTTGACTATTTAAGACGACCCACACCTTCATTTGGGCGTCCGAAATGCGCCCCGCTGAAGATGCCCTTACAACATGTGTTTTTAGGCTGGTCTGGGAAAGGGACGCTTCTCACGGTCATAGGTGGTACAAACCGTTTGATCGCCCTAGTGAAAGAATCCTCTTCGACCGTCACTACGTGGCTGCGTGTGAGATGAACACGCAGAGTGGCACGGTGACAAACTTGTGATTTACTCCACTAGTGTTCCGGGTTCCTACTTCCTACTGCGTGGCTGCACAGCAAGCACACCCTGCTAGATTGAGACCCAGGATTGGGAGATAAATCGCACGGCGCCAGTCCGCTGCCGCCGGTAGTCCGGCTAACCGGGGAGCAAAACGCAGCGCAATTTTGCCTTTGACGGGAATCGTCGGCTTTTTAAACGGCGAGTCAAGTCAAGTCAAGAGTCGAGACCACAACGCGCACAGGGGGACGAAGCGACGAGGGGTCTCTGTCTCAAGGTCTGTCTACGTACGCTTTCTCTCGGCCCGCACCTAGATTGAGATCGACGGTACATGCGTGGCGCGTGGAAAGTGCTTTGCCAGAGTGAGGAATCAACTCAGCAGATAATTTGTCTCTCAGATATAACTAGGCTCTGGCCAAAGCAGCTGCGGGTAGGACATGTCAACTGAGATATCGGACACGGAGCTGAAATCAAAATGCCGCCCTCGGCGCTCATTGTTGTTCAGAAAATAGAGTAGTCATTGTGGAACTCCATGGATATTGCGGTATCAAGTGGAGTCACACGGCAGATTTGGTACAACATGTATTCCCACCCTTTCATCATACTAATAGTTTTAAAATTGCGATGGTGGTACGTCGGATCAAAAACCTACAAAACTCAAAATCTAGCTATCCACATTTTTTAAAAAAAAACAAGAAACCAAAATACATTTTTTTCCGTTTCTTCTTAGAATAAACCTCTAGAGCAGACAATGGTCAAAAATAGTTATCTTCTTATGACATCCAACTCATCATGATACATATTTTCAAATGTAGACGTGCACACACCATTACCACAACCACTCATAAGTCATAAGGCATACTAATGTGTCATGGAGCTTTAAGTTTCACACACCAGTACAAACACCACATTTTTGACAAAAAAACATCATCTCACACTGAAAGAATATGGAGCTAAGTTAGGATTGGCATCCAAGAATATATTCCATCTTAGTGAGCATCAAACTTTGTGGTTCGTCATCCATATCATGGTAGGCTTAGGATACAACCACTTCTCTACCATCCAACTACAATTTGGCTATCGCAAATCTATTTCCTTCTGCTTTCGAGCTAGTGAAAAATCTCACATGATACCGTAATAAGAAGAATCGAATCATTACACATGTATAAAGATACAAACCGGTGTCCTACATTTCTCATCACCTAGTCATCGATAAAGTGTCTCATTTCCTCTAATTGACTAACAAGAAGATTATTCTCTACCAACGACCAAGTTTATTCCATGCTATTTTGTCCGCTTTTTCTTAACTTCATTAAATCAAATTAAAGGTGAAGACTTAATAATGCTAACTAATTATATTCTCCCGATGCCTACAACAATAGTAGGATACGGATTGTAATCTATTATACTCCAAATGCTATTTGTCCTAAAGCAAATTATCACATAAACTAGCTACAATGGCACATTGCACTGCAGGGGCATAATTAACATTTGACGCACTTAACCGAAATGTCATTAGCAAATCATCAAAGTTAGACCGCGTCTGGTTATTAGTACAGTTTTGTGAGTTTAGGTGTGGCTACTCTAGCCATACTGGGATTTGTGAGTTTAGGGGTCTGTTTGTTTGGGCTGCAGCTTTTGAAAAGCAACTGTAGTTGTTGGGCTATGAAAAAGCAGCTGTGAGAAGCAGCTGTTGGAAGTAGAGATTTGATGTTTGGCATGACAACTTTTTGTAGCTGCTGCTGTTGATTTTAGGAGTGAAATGTCGAAAATGTCCCTAAGTGCTTAAAATGTTGTATAAATGTTGAATTATGATGTTTAGCTGAGTTCACATTTTTTTTGGCTAAAACAATTTTGTATCAGCATAATTTTGGTTAAATCTTAGTCCAATATTTTAAACAAAATTATGAAAGTAGGTTATAATCCAAAAATTTGCTATTTATAGCATTTTATTACATAATGACCATGTTTAATAACCAAATTGCTTCAATTTTATTACATAGTGATCAACTTTAGTTTAGGAATTTATCGGTCAATTGTTAATCACCGAGGTTTCTTTAAAATGGCAGGCTCCAAGCTCTAAAATATGCTATACTGAAAAAAGCGCATAAAAGGATTTTTATCAAAAGTATTGCCATAGATTGCTTGAAGTAAACGATGACAGAAGTACTGCCTTGATTCACGGCAGTTCATTACTCCATATCAAATCTTAGTTCCCTCACAACTAAAATAAAATATATACGAATAGGATTGTCAAATCCTATCATCTTCATCGTCATGCATTAGGAAAATTGGCAGCCCAGAACAACATACAGAACTGAAACTGGCAGCAACCATATACAGTACAGGAGAGGAAAATTAAATCGCATGACATCAACTGAAAGATTTGAGCACTAAACATGACATCAACTGAAATATTTGAGCACTAAACATGGCATCAGCTCACAGATTTGCCATAAACATGTACATCTCATGACAATAAAAAAAAGACAGGGGATCGGAGGGTGCTGCAGCAGGTGTCGGAGATCGGAGCAGCATGCGAGGGCGGGCGCCGGCGGCGGGGGCGGGCGCTGGCTGCGGGGGCGGGCGCCGACGGCGAGGGCGGGTGCCGGCGGCGAGGGCGGGCGCTGGCTGCGGGACGGGGACCAGCTTCCGGGACGAGGACGGGCGCGAGCTAGGCGTGGACCTCCTGGGATGGCGGCGATCTTGAGGAGGATGGGGACAGCCCGAGCTGGAGGAGGACAGGGACGGCGGCGCCTCGACGGACGGGGACGGGCTCGAGTTTCCCGGACGGCCGCGAGCTCGCAGAGGAACTCCTGGGACGGGACAGAGGATGGGAATGGAGCGGGGGAGGAGGACAGGGACGACGCCTGCGGATAATGGCGCCGGCTGATACGTCTCTGACGTATCGATAATTTCTTATGTTCCATGCCACATTATTGATGTTATCTACATGTTTTATGCACACTTTATGTCATATTCGTGCATTTTCTGGAACTAACCTATTAACAAGATGCCGAAGTGCCAGTTCCTGTTTTCTGCTGTTTTTGGTTTCAGAAATCCTAGTAACGAAATATTCTCGGAATCGGACGAAATCAATGCCCAAGTTCCTATTTTCACCGGAAGCATCCAGAACACACGAGAACCGCCAGAGAAGGGGGACAGGGCCACCAAACCACACCCCGGCGCGGCCAGGGGGGGCCGCGCCCCCCTATAGTGTGGGCCCCCCAGAAGCCCTCCTGCGCCGCCTCTTTGCCTATATAATGCCCCTGGATCGAAAACCTGATACGTTCGATGAAAACCACAGAAACCTTCCAGAGCCGCCGCCATCGCGAGGCCAAGATCCGGGGACAGAGTCTCGTTCCGCACGCTGCCGAACGGGGAAGTGCCCCCGGAAGGCTTCTCCATCGACACCGCTGCCATCTCCACCGCCATCTTCATCACCGCTGCTGCTCCCATGAGGAGGGAGTAGTTCTCCATCGAGGCTCGGGGCTGTACCGGTAGCTATGTGGTTCATCTCTCTCCTATGTGCTTCAATACAATAATCTCATGAGCTGCCTTACATGATTGAGATTCATATGATGATGCTTGTAATCGAGATGTCATTATGCTAGTCAAGTGAGTTTTACTTATGTGATCTCCGGAGACTCCTTGTCCCACGTGTGTAAAGGTGACAGTGTGTGCACCGTGTGGGTCTCTTAGGCTATATTTCACAGAATACTTATTCACTGATGAATGGCATAGTGAGGTGCTTATTTATATCTCTTTATGATTGCAATATGTTTGTATCACAATTTATCTATGTGCTACTCTAGCAATGTTATTAAAGTAGTTCTATTCCTCCTGCACGATGTAATGGTGACAGTGTGTGCATCCGTGTTAGTACTTGGCATAGGCTATGATTATGATCTCTTGTAGATTATGAAGTTAACTATTGCTATGATAGTATTGATGTGATCTATTCCTCCTACATATGCATGAAGGTGACAGTGTGCATGCTATGTTAGTACTTGGTTTAGTCTTTTGATCTATCTTACACTATAAGGTTACTTAAATATGAACATCGAATTGTGGAGCTTGTTAACTCCGGCATTGAGGGTTCGTGTAATCCTACGCAATGTGTTCATCATCCAACAAAAGTGTAGAGTATGCATTTATCTATTCTGTTATGTGATCAATGTTGAGAGTGTCCACTAGTGAAAGTCTAATCCCTAGGCCTTGTTCCTAAATACTGCTATCGCTACTTGTTTCTTGTTTCTTGCGTTACTGCTGCAATACTACCACCATCAACTACACGCCAGCAAGCTATTTTCTGGCACCGTTGCTACTGCTCATACTTATTCATACCACCTGTATTGCACTATCTCTTCGCCGAACTAGTGCACCTATTTGGTGTGTTGGGGACACAAGAGACTTCTTGCTTTGTGGTTGCAGGGTTGCATGAGAGGGATATCTTTGACCTCTTCCTCCCTGAGTTCGATAAACCTTGGGTGATCCACTTAAGGGAAAACTTGCTGCTGTTCTACAAACCACTGCTCTTGGAGGCCCAACATTGTCTACAGGAAAAGGAGGGGGAAGTAGACATCAAGCTATTTTCTGGCGCCGTTGCCGAGGAGGAAAGGTAAAAGGTACTCACACTCCGGACCTCGGCTACCAAGCTATTTTCCGCCGTTGTAAGTACTCAAAGCTATTTCCTTTAGATCCTGCAATTGCATCTTTTTGTTTCTTGTTTACACTAGTTTGGCATAATGGACAAGAATGATCTTCTTATTCTATTTCCTAATTTAAAACATGGATTGTTTGATGCGAAAATTGAAAAACCTATGGAATCTTATTTGCATGCTGGTAGTAATATTAGTATGAACGCTTTGAACACCATTGTTGATAATAATATAGAAAGTTCTAAGCTTGGGGAAGCTGGTTTTCATGATCTTTTTAGTCCCCCAAGCATTGAGGAGAAAATTTACTTTGATGATACTTTGCCTCCTATTTATGATGATTATAATGATAGTAGTCTTTTGTTGCCACCTACTATGGAGAGTAAATTTGATTATGTTTACAATATGCCTCCTATATATGATGATGAGAATAATAATGATAGCTACTTTATTGAATTTGCTCCCACTATTACTAATAAAATTGATTATGCCTATGTGGAGAGTAATAATTTTATGCATGAGACTCATGATAAGAATGCTTTATGTGATAGTTATATTGTTGAGTTTGCTCATGTTGCTACTGAAAGTTATTATGAGAGAGGAAAATATGGTTGTAGAAATTTTCATGTTACTAAAACACCTCTCTATGTGCTGAAATTTTTGAAGCTACACTTGTTTTATCTTCCTATGCTTGTTACTTTGCTCTTCATGAACTTGTTTATTTACAAGATTCCTTTTCATAGGAAGCATGTTAGACTTAAATGTGTTTTGAATTTGCCTCTTGATGCTCTCTTTTGCTTCAAATATTATCTCTTGCGAGTGCATCATTAAAACTGCTGAGCCCATCTTAATGGCTATAAAGAAAGAACTTCTTGGGAGATAACCCATGTGTTATTTTGCTACAGTACTTTGTTTTTATTTTGTGTCTTGGAAGTTGTTTACTACTGTAGCAACCTCTCCTTATCTTAGTTTTGTGTTTTGTTGTGCCAAGTGAAGCCTCTAATCGAAGGTTGATACTAGATTTGGATTTCTGCGCAGAAATAGATTTCTATCTGTCACGAATCTGGGCTGTTTTCTCTGTAGAAAAATCAGAAAAATATGCCAATTTACGTGCGTGTTCCTCAGATATGTACGCAACTTTCATTAGTTTTGAGTTTTCTGATCTGAGCAACGGAAGTATTTATTCAAAATTCGTCTTTACGGACTGTTCGGTTTTGACAGATTCTGCCTTTTATTTCGCATTGCCTCTTTTGCTATGTGGGATGGATTTCTTTGTTCCATTAAACTCCAGTAGCTTTGAGCAATGTCCAGAAATGTTAAGAATGATTGTGTCACCTCTGAACATGTGAGTTTTTGATTATGTACTAACCCCTCTAATGAAGTTTATGAGAAGTTTGGTGTGAAGGAAGTTTTCAAGGTCAAGAGAGGAGGATGATATACTATGATCAAGAAGAGTGAAAGCTCTAAGCTTGGGGATGCCCCGGTGGTTCACCCCTGCATATTCTAAGAAGACTCAAGCGTCTAAGCTTGGGGATGCCCAAGGCATCCCCTTCTTCATCGACAAATTATCAGGTTCCTTCTCTTGAAACTATATTTTTATTCGGTCACATCTTATGTGCTTTGCTTGGAGCGTCTGTATGTTTCTTATTTTTGTTGTGTTTGAATAAATTGGATTACATCATGCTTGTGTGGGAGAGAGACACGCTCCGCTGGTTCATATGAACACATGTGTTCTTAGCTTTTAATTTTCATGGCGAAGTTTCTTCTTCGTTAAATTGTTATATGGTTGGAATTGGAAAATGATACATGTTGTAATTGCTATAATGTCTTGGGTAATGTGATACTTGGCAATTGTTGTGCTCATGTTTAAGCTCTTGCATCATATGCTTTGCACCCATTAATGAAGAAATACATAGAGCATGCTAAAATTTGGTTTGCATATTTGGTTTCTCTAAGGTCTAGATAATTTCTAGTATTGAGTTTGAACAACAAGGAAGACGGTGTAGAGTCTTATAATGTTTTCAATATATCTTTTATGTGAGTTTTGCTGCACCGGTTCATCCTTGTGTTTGTTTCAAATAAGCCTTGCTAGCCTAAACCTTGTATCGAGAGGGAATACTTCTCATGCATCCAAAATACTTGAGCCAACCACTATGCCATTTGTGTCCACCATACCTACTTACTACATGGTATTTTCCGCCATTCCAAAGTAAATTGCTTGAGTGCTACCTTTAAAATTCCATCATTCACCTTTGCAATATATAGCTCATGGGACAAATAGCTTAAAAACTATTGTGGTATTGAATATGTAATTATGCACTTTATCTCTTATTAAGTTGCTTGTTGTGCGATAACCATGTTCACTGGGGACGCCATCAACTACTCTTTGTTGAATTTCATGTGAGTTGCTATGCATGTTCGTCTTGTCTGAAGTAAGAGAGATCTACCACCTTATGGTTAAGCATGCATCTTGTTAGAGAAGAACATTGGGCCGCTAACTAAAGCCATGATCCATGGTGGAAGTTTCAGTTTTGGACATATATCCTCAATCTCATATGAGAAAATTATTAATTGTTGTTACATGCTTATGCATAAAAGAGGAGTCCATTATCTGTTGTCTATGTTGTCCCGGTATGGATGTCTAAGTTGAGAATAATCAATAGCGAGAAATCCAATGCGAGCTTTCTCCTTAGACCTTTGTACAGGCGGCATAGAAGTACCCCTTTGTGACACTTGGTTAAAACATGTGCATTGTGATGATCCGGTAGTCCAAGCTAATTAGGACAAGGTGCGGGCACTATTAGTATACTATGCATGAGGCTTGCAACTTATAAGATATAATTTACATGATACATATGCTTTATTACTACCGTTGACAAAATTGTTTCATGTTTTCAAAATCAAAGCTCTAGCACAAATATAGCAATCGATGATTTTCCTCTATGGAGGACCATTCTTTTACTTTCAATGTTGAGTCAGTTCACCTATTTCTCTCCACCTCAAGAAGCAAACACTTGTGTGAACTGTGCATTGATTCCTACATATTTGCATATTGCATTTGTTATATTGCTTTACATTGACAATTATCCATGAGATATACATGTTATAAGTTGAAAGCAACCGCTGAAACTTCATCTTCCTTTATGTTGCTTCAATACCTCTACTTTGAATTATTGCTTTATGAGTTAACTCTTATGCAAAACTTATTGATGCTTGTCTTGAAGTGCTATTCATGAAAAGTCTTTGCTTTATGATTCACTTGTTTACTCATGTCATATACATTGTTTTGATCGCTGCATTCACTACATATACTTTACAAATAGTATGATCAAGGTTATGATGGCATGTCACTTCAGAAATTATCTGTGTTATCGTTTTACCTGCTCGGGACGAGCAGAACTAAGCTTGGGGATGCTGATACGTCTCCGACGTATCGATAATTTCTTATGTTCCATGCCACATTATTGATGTTATCTACATGTTTTATGCACACTTTATGTCATATTCGTGCATTTTCTGGAACTAACCTATTAACAAGATGCCGAAGTGCCCGTTCCTGTTTTCTGCTGTTTTTGGTTTCAGAAATCCTAGTAACGAAATATTCTCGGAATCGGACGAAATCAACGCCCAAGTTCCTATTTTCACCGGAAGCATCCAGAACACACGAGAACCGCCAGAGAAGGGGGACAGGGCCACCAAACCACACCCCGGCGCGGCCAGGGGGGGGCCGCGCCCCCCTATAGTGTGGGCCCCCAGAAGCCCTCCTGCGCCGCCTCTTCGCCTATATAATGCCCCTGGATCGAAAACCCTGATACGTTTGACGAAAACCACAGAAACCTTCCAGAGCCGCCGCCATCGCGAGGCCAAGATCTGGGGGACAGGAGTCTCTGTTCCGGCACGCTGCCGGAACGGGGAAGTGCCCCCGGAAGGCTTCTCCATCGACACCGCTGCCATCTCCACCGCCATCTTCATCACCGCTGCTGCTCCCATGAGGAGGGAGTAGTTCTCCATCGAGGCTCGGGGCTGTACCGGTAGCTATGTGATTCATCTCTCTCCTATGTGCTTCAATACAATAATCTCATGAGCTGCCTTACATGATTGAGATTCATATGATGATGCTTGTAATCTAGATGTCATTATGCTAGTCAAGTGAGTTTTACTTATGTGATCTCCGGAGACTCCTTGTCCCACGTGTGTAAAGGTGACAGTGTGTGCACCGTGTGGGTCTCTTAGGCTATATTTCACAGAATACTTATTCACTGATGAATGGCATAGTGAGGTGCTTATTTATATCTCTTTATGATTGCAATGTGTTTGTATCACAATTTATCTATGTGCTACTCTAGCAATGTTATTAAAGTAGTTCTATTCCTCCTGCACGATGTAATGGTGACAGTGTGTGCATCCGTGTTAGTACTTGGCATAGGCTATGATTATGATCTCTTGTAGATTATGAAGTTAACTATTGCTATGATAGTATTGATGTGATCTATTCCTCCTACATATGCATGAAGGTGACAGTGTGCATGCTATGTTAGTACTTGGTTTAGTCTTTTGATCTATCTTACACCATAAGGTTACTTAAATATGAACATCGAATTGTGGAGCTTGTTAACTCCGGCATTGAGGGTTCGTGTAATCCTACGCAATGTGTTCATCATCCAACAAAAGTGTAGAGTATGCATTTATCTATTCTGTTATGTGATCAATGTTGAGAGTGTCCACTAGTGAAAGTCTAATCCCTAGGCCTTGTTCCTAAATACTGCTATCGCTACTTGTTTCTTGTTTTATCATGCGTTACTACCGCTGCAATACTACCACCATCAACTACACGCCAAAGAAGCTATTTTCTGGCACCGTTGCTACTGCTCATACTTATTCATACCACCTGTATTTCACTATCTCTTCGCCGAACTAGTGCACCTATTTGGTGTGTTGGGGACACAAGAGACTTCTTGCTTTGTGGTTGCAGGGTTGCATGAGAGGGATATCTTTGACCTCTTCCTCCCTGAGTTCGATAAACCTTGGGTGATCCACTTAAGGGAAAACTTGCTGCTGTTCTACAAACCTCTGCTCTTGGAGGCCCAACACTGTCTACAGGAAAAGGAGGGGGAAGTAGACATCACCGGCGCTGGCCGGAAACGGCGGCGGCGGGCGGGGCGGGTGATACGTCTCCGACGTACCGATAATTTCTTATGTTCCATGCCACATTATTGATGTTATCTACATGTTTTATGCACACTTTATGTCATATTCGTGCATTTTCTGGAACTAACCTATTAACAAGATGCCGAAGTGCCGCTGTCTTTTTCTGCTGTTTTTGGTTTCAGAAATCCTAGTAACGAAATATTCTCGGAATTGGACGAAATCAACGCCCAGGGTCCTATTTTGCCACGAAGCTTCCAGAAGTCCGAAGGAGAGACGAAGAGGGGCCACGAGGGGGCCACACCCTAGGGCGGCACGGCCCCCCCCCCTTGGCCGCGCGGCCCTGTGGTGTGGGGCCCCCGTGCCGCCTCTTGACCTGCCCTTCCGCCTACAAATAGCCTCCGTCGCGAAACCCCCAGTACCGAGAGCCACGATACGGAAAACCTTCCAGAGACGCCGCCGCCGCCGATCCCATCTCGGGGGATCCAGGAGATCGCCTCCGGCACCTTGCCGGAGAGGGGAATCATCTCTCGGAGGACTCTACGCCGCCATGGTCGCCTCCGGTGTGATGTGTGAGTAGTCTACCCCTGGACTATGGTTCCATAGCAGTAGCTAGATGGTTGTCTTCTCCCCATTGTGCTATCATTGTCGGATCTTGTGAGCTGCCTAACATGATCAAGATCATCTATCTGTAATTCTATATGTTGCGTTTGTTGGGATCCGATGAATAGAGAATACTTGTTATGTTGATTATCAAAGTTATATCTATGTGTTGTTTATGATCTTGCATGCTCTCCGTTACTAGTAGATGCTCTGGCCAAGTAGATGCTTGTAACTCCAAGAGGGAGTATTTATGCTCGATAGTGGGTTCATGCCTGCATTGACACCGGGACAAGTGTGAGAAAGTTCTAAGGTTGTGTTGTGCTGTTGCCACTAGGGATAAAACATTGATGCTATGTCTAAGGATGTAGTTGTTGATTACATTACGCACCATACTTAATGCAATTGTCTGTTGCTTTGCAACTTAATACTGGAGGGGGTTCGGATGATAACCTGAAGGTGGACTTTTTAGGCATAGATGCAGTTGGATGGCGGTCTATGTACTTTGTCGTAATGCCCAATTAAATCTCACTATACTCATCATGATATGTATGTGCATGGTCATGCCCTCTTTATTTGTCAATTGCCCAACTGTAATTTGTTCACCCAACATGCTGTTTATCTTATGGGAGAGACACCTCTAGTGAACTGTGGACCCCGGTCCAATTCTCTTTACTGAAATACAATCTACTGCAATACTTGTTCTACTGTTTTCTGCAAACAATCATCTTCCACACAATACGGTTAATCCTTTGTTACAGCAAGCCGGTGAGATTGACAACCTCACTGTTTCGTTGGGGCAAAGTACTTTGGTTGTGTTGTGCAGGTTCCACGTTGGCGCCGGAATCCCTGGTGTTGCGCCGCACTACATCTCGCCGCCATCAACCTTCAACGTGCTTCTTGGCTCCTACTGGTTCGATAACCTTGGTTTCATACTGAGGGAAACTTGCCGCTGTACGCATCACACCTTCCTCTTGGGGTTCCCAACGGACGCGTGTTGAACGCGTATCAAGCAGCTTTTTCCTCGCGCCGTTGCCGGGGAGATCAAGACACGCTGCAAGGGGAGTCTCCACTTCTCAATCTCTTTACTTTGTTTTTGTCTTGCTTAGTTTTATTTACTACTTTTTTTGCTGCACTAAATCAAAATACAAAAAAATTAGTTGCTAGTTTTACTTTACTTGCTATCTTGTTTGCTATATCAAAAACACAAAAAAATTAGTTACTTGCATTTACTTTATCTAGTTTGCTTTATCTACTATTGCTAAAATGAGTAATCCTGAAGTTGAAGTTCGTTCGTTTAAGCAACAAGGGGGAGAATGTTTAAGAGATGCTTGGTATAGAATTAGTAATGCCCATAATAGGTGCACTAAGAAACACTCCACCACTATTTTACTCAGGAATTTTTATGTTGGTACCTCTAGCTGGAATAGGTATGTTCTTGATTGTCTCGCAGGAGGTAACTTCTTAAATACTCCTGCATTAGAAGCTAGCTGCATTATTGAAAGTCTATTTGGAATACCCCCTGTTGATGAAGTTAAAACTGAAATCTCTCTTGAAGATGTTATAAAAAAATTGGAAACCATAGAGAAATTTTTTCCAAGTGTTGAAACTAAATTGGAAATGTTACTTGATAAAACTGATGAACTTGATAAATACTTAGGAGGAATTGATGAAAGAATTAGTGTCCTAGGAACTTGTGTTGTCCATGATGATCAAATTAATAGGATTGACGAACTTGAAAAAGCTATGGGAACCTTGGGTTCAACATTTTCTTCTCTTAAATATAAGGAGAAAGCTTATGTGGGTAAGGAGTAAAAGTTTATGTATGTCTCTAAAGTGCCTAAACCAAAGAAATATTACTATAGGCCTAAAATTGATAAAGCCCTTAGTACCACCACGGATGGGGGAGCTTGTGATAACGATACACCATCCCCTGATAATACTTGATACACACTTTCTGCGCCTAGCTGAAAGGCGTTAAAGAAAAGCGCTTATGGGAGACAACCCATGTTTTTACCTACAGTACTTTGTTTTTATTTTGTGTCTTGGAAGTTGTTTACTACTGTAGCAATCTCTCCTTATCTTAGTTTAGTGTTTTATTGTGCCAAGTTAAGCCGTTGATAGAAAAGTAAGTACTAGATTTGGATTACTGCACAGTTCCAGATTTCTTTGCTGTCACGAATCTGGGTCTACCTCCCTGTAGGTAGCTCAGAAAATTAAGCCAATTTACGTGCATGATCCTCAGATATGTACGCAACTTTCATTCAATTTGGGCATTTTCATTTGAGCAAGTCTGGTGCCATTTTAAAATTCGTCAATACGAACTGTTCTGTTTTGACAGATTCTGCCTTTTATTTCGCATTGCCTCTTTCGCTATGTTGGATGAATTTCTTTGATCCATTAATGTCCAGTAGCTTTATGCAATGTCCAGAAGTGTTAAGAATGATTGTGTCACCTCTGAATATGTTAATTTTTATTGTGCACTAACCCTCTAATGAGTTGTTTCGAGTTTGGTGTGGAGGAAGTTTTCAAGGATCAAGAGAGGAGTATGATGCAACATGATCAAGGAGAGTGAAAGCTCTAAGCTTGGGGATGCCCCGGTGGTTCACCCCTGCATATTCTAAGAAGACTCAAGCGTCTAAGCTTGGGGATGCCCAAGGCATCCCCTTCTTCATCGACAACATTATCAGGTTCCTCCCCTGAAACTATATTTTTATTCCATCACATCTTATGTGCTTGTCTTGGAGCGTCGGTTTGTTTTTGTTTTTGTTTTGTTTGAATAAAATGGATCCTAGCATTCACTTTATGGGAGAGAGACACGCTCCGCTGTAGCATATGGACAAGTATGTCCTTAGTTTCTACTCATAGTATTCATGGCGAAGTTTCTTCTTCGTTAAATTGTTATATGGTTGGAATTGGAAAATGATACATGTAGTAATTGCTATAAATGTCTTGGGTAATGTGATACTTGGCAATTGTTGTGCTCATGATTAAGCTCTTGCATCATATGCTTTGTGATGGCGTGTAACTCACACGTTCGTTGGAAACCCCAAGAGGAAGGTATGATGCGCACAGCAGCAAGTTTTCCCTCAGAAAGATACCAAGGTTTATCGAACCAGGAGGAGCCAAGAAGCACGTTGAAGGTTGATGGCGGCGGGATGTAGTGCGGCGCAACACCAGGGATTCCGGCGCCAACGTGGAACATGCACAACACAACCAAAGTACTTTGCCCCAATGAAACAGTGAGGTCGTCAATCTCATCGGCTTGCTGTAACAAAGGATTAACCGTATTGTGTGGAAGATGATTGTTTGCAGAAAACAGTAGAACAAGTATTGCAGTAGATTGTATTTCAGTAAAGAGAATTGGACCGGGGTCCACAGTTCACTAGAGGTGTCTCTCCCATAAGATAAACAGCATGTTGGGTGAACAAATTACAGTTGGGCAATTGACAAATAAAGAGGGCATGACCATGCACATACATATCATGATGAGTATAGTGAGATTTAATTGGGCATTACGACAAAGTACATAGACCGCCATCCAACTGCATCTATGCCTAAAAAGTCCACCTTCAGGTTATCATCCGAACCCCCTCCAGTATTAAGTTGCAAAGCAACAGACAATTGCATTAAGTATGGTGCGTAATGTAATCAACAACTACATCCTTAGACATAGCATCAATGTTTTATCCCTAGTGGCAACAGCACAACACAACCTTAGAACTTTCTCGTCACCGTCCTGTGTCAATGCAGGCATGAACCCACTATCGAGCATAAATACTCCCTCTTGGAGTTACAAGCATCTACTTGGCCAGAGCATCTACTAGTAACGGAGAGCATGCAAGATCATAAACAACACATAGATATAACTTTGATAATCAACATAACAAGTATTCTCTATTCATCGGATCCCAACAAACGCAACATATAGAATTACAGATAGATGATCTTGATCATGTTAGGCAGCTCACAAGATCCGACAATGATAGCACAATGGGGAGAAGACAACCATCTAGCTACCGCTATGGACCCATAGTCCAGGGGTAGACTACTCACACATCACTCCAGGCGACCATGGCGGCGTAGAGTCCTCCGGAGATGATTCCCCTCTCCGGCAGGGTGCCGGAGGCGATCTCCGGATCCCCGAGATGGGATCGGCGGCGGCGGCGTCTCCGGGAAGGTTTTCCGTATCGTGGCTCTCAGCATCTGGGTTTCGTCACGGAGGCTTTAAGTAGGCGGAAGGGCAAGTCAGAGGGGGCACGAGGGCCCCGCATGATGTGGCCGCGCGGCCAGGGCAGGGGCCGCGCCGCCCTATGCTCTGGCTGCCTCGTGGCCCCACTTCGTCTCCTCTTCGGACTTCTGGAAGCTTCGTGGCAAAATAGGACCCTGGGCGTTGATTTCGTCCAATTCCGAGAATATTTCGTTACTAGGATTTCTGAAACCAAAAACAGCAGAAAATAGCAACTGGCACTTCGGCATCTTGTTAATAGGTTAGTTCCAGAAAATGCACGAATATGACATAAAGTGTGCATAAAACATGTAGATAACATCAATAATGTGGCATGGAACATAAGAAATTATCGATACGTCGGAGACGTATCAGCATCCCCAAGCTTAGTTCTGCTCGTCCCGAGCAGGTAAAACGATAACACAGATAATTTCTGGAGTGACATGCCATCATAATCTTGATCATACTATTTGTAAAGCATATGTAGTGAATGCAGCGATCAAAACAATGTATATGACATGAGTAAACAAGTGAATCATAAAGCAAAGACTTTTCATGAATAGCACTTCAAGACAAGCATCAATAAGTCTTGCATAAGAGTTAACTCATAAAGCAATAATTCAAAGTAAAAGCATTGAAGCAACACAAAGGAAGATTAAGTTTCAGCGGTTGCTTTCAACTCGTAACATGTATATCTCATGGATAATTGTCAACATAGAGTAATATAATAAGTGCAATAAGCAAGTATGTAGGAATCAATGCACAGTTCACACAAGTGTTTGCTTCTTGAGGTGGAGAGAAATAGGTGAACTGACTTAACATTGAAAGTAAAAGAATGGTCCTCCATAGAGGAAAAGCATCGATTGCTATATTTGTGCTAGAGCTTTGATTTTGAAAACATGAAACAATTTTGTCAACTGTAGTAATAAAGCATATGTATCATGTAAATTATATCTTATAAGTTGCAAGCCTCATGCATAGTATACTAATAGTGCCCGCACCTTGTCCTAATTAGCTTGGACTACCGGATCATCACAATGCACATGTTTTTACCAAGTGTCACAAAGGGGTACCTCTATGCCGCCTGTACAAAGGTCTAAGGAGAAAGCTCGCATTGGATTTCTCGCTATTGATTATTCTTCAACTTAGACATCCATACCTGGACAACATAGACAACAGATAATGGACTCCTCTTTTATGCATAAGCATGTAACAACAATTAATAATTTTCTCATTTGAGATTGAGGATATATGTCCAAAACTGAAACTTCCACCATGGATCATGGCTTTAGTTAGCGGCCCAATGTTCTTCTCTAACAATATGCATGCTTAACCATAAGGTGGTAGATCTCTCTTACTTCAGACAAGACGGACATGCATAGCAACTCACATGAAATTCAACAAAGAGTAGTTGATGGCGTCCCCAGTGAACATGGTTATCGCACAACAAGCAACTTAATAAGAGATAAAGTGCATAATTACATATTCAATAGCACAATAGTTTTTAAGCTATTTGTCCCATGAGCTATATATTGCAAAGGTGAATGATGGAATTTTAAAGGTAGCACTCAAGCAATTTACTTTGGAATGGCGGGAAATACCATGTAGTAGGTAGGTATGGTGGACACAAATGGCATAGTGGTTGGCTCAAGTATTTTGGATGCATGAGAAGTATTCCCTCTCGATACAAGGTTTAGGCTAGCAAGGCTTATTTGAAACAAACACAAGGATGAACCGGTGCAGCAAAACTCACATAAAAGATATATTGAAAACATTATAAGACTCTACACCGTCTTCCTTGTTGTTCAAACTCAATACTAGAAATTATCTAGACCTTAGAGAAACCAAATATGCAAACCAAATTATAGCATGCTCTATGTATTTCTTCATTAATAGGTGCAAAGCATATGATGCAAGAGCTTAATCATGAGCACAACAATTGCCAAGTATCACATTACCCAAGACATTAATAGCAATTACTACATGTATCATTTTCCAATTCCAACCATATAACAATTTAACGAAGGAGAAACTTCGCCATGAATACTATGAGTAGAAACCAAGGACATACTTGTCCATATGCTACAGCGGAGCGTGTCTCTCTCCCATAAAGTGAATGCTAGGATCCATTTTATTCAAACAAAACAAAAAACAAAAACAAACCGACGCTCCAAGCAAAGCACATAAGATGTGATGGAATAAAAATATAGTTTCAGGGGAGGAACCTGATAATGTTGTCGATGAAGAAGGGGATGCCTTGGGCATCCCCAAGCTTAGACGCTTGAGTCTTCTTAGAATATGCAGGGGTGAACCACCGGGGCATCCCCAAGCTTAGATCTTTCACTCTCCTTGATCATGTTGCATCATACTCCTCTCTTGATCCTTGAAAACTTCCTCCACACCAAACTCGAAACAACTCATTAGAGGGTTAGTGCACAATAAAAATTAACATATTCAGAGGTGACACAATCATTCTTAACACTTCTGGACATTGCATAATGCTACTGGACATTAATGGATCAAAGAAATTCATCCAACATAGCAAAAGAGGCAATGCGAAATAAAAGGCAGAATCTATCAAAACAGAACAGTTCGTATTGACGAATTTTAAAATGGCACCAGACTTGCTCAAATGAAAATACCCAAATTGAATGAAAGTTGCGTACATATCTGAGGATCATGCACGTAAATTGGCTTAATTTTCTGAGCTACCTACAGGGAGGTAGACCCAGATTCGTGACAGCAAAGAAATCTAGAACTGTGCAGTAATCCAAATCTAGTACTTACTTTTCTATCAACGGCTTAACTTGGCACAATAAAACACTAAACTAAGATAAGGAGAGGTTGCTACAGTAGTAAACAACTTCCAAGACACAAAATAAAAACAAAGTACTGTAGGTAAAAACATGGGTTGTCTCCCATAAGCGCTTTTCTTTAACGCCTTTCAGCTAGGCGCAGAAAGTGTATATCAAGTATTATCAAAGGGTGGTGCATTCTCAGCGGGGTGCGGAGTTTTCTCAACCAGGCATAATATATTAGATACATAAGTTTTAGCATCTCCTTTTTCATTAGTCTTAGGCGTGCTACCCTCATCAAACAAATTTTCAGGAACAAGCCAATCATAGTTATTTTCTAGTGCATCATTCATAGCTAAGAGTTTACATGGTATTGGTGCTTTGATCTCCCCACCATCATCAATATTATTAGTGTATCTTATTCTATCCATGTCCATCTTTTCAAGGAGACTAACAAAATTAGTATGCGAACCAAGCATATTAAATTTAGCAAAGACCTTTCTAGCTTCTCTTGCTAGACCACCAAATCCTCTAAGAAGGGTTTCTAAAACAAAATCTTTCTTTTCCCCTTCTTCCATATCACCAAGTGTGAGAAACATGTGTTGGATTATAGGATTGAGATTAACAAATTTAGTTTCCAACATGCGAACTAAAGCAGCAGCAGCAATTTCATAGGTGGGGGCAAGGTCTACCAAGTGTCTATCCTCAAAATCACAATCAGCATCGACATGGTTGAAAAATTCCTCTATATTATTTCTCCCAATTATAGACCCACGTCCTACCGGTATATCTTTCGTGGTAAAATTAAAAGGAAATATGATGAATCAAGTAAGGTAAATGCAAGTAACTAATTTTTGTGTGTTTTTGATATAGCAAACAAGATAGCAAATAAAGTAAAACTAGCAACTAATTTTTTTGTATTTTGATTTAGTGCAGCAAACACAGTAGTAAATAAAACTAAGCAAGACAAAAAACAAAGTAAAGAGATTGAGAAGTGGAGACTCCCCTTGCAGCGTGTCTTGATCTCCCCGGCAACGGCGCCAGAAAAAGAGCTTGATGGCGTGTAACTCACACGTTCGTTGGGAACCCCAAGAGGAAGGTATGATGCGCACGGCAGCAAGTTTTCCCTCAGAAAGAAACCAAGGTTTATCGAACCAGAGGAGCCAAGAAGCACGTTGAAGGTTGATGGCGGCGGGATGTAGTGCGGCGCAACACCGGGGATTCGGCGCCAACGTGGAACCTGCACAACACAACCAAAGTACTTTGCCCCAACGAAGCAGTGAGGTTGTCAATCTCACCGGCTTGCTGTAACAAAGGATTAACCGTATTGTGTGGAAGATGATTGTTTGCGTAAAACTTGATAGAACAAGTATTGCAGTAGATTGTATTTCAGTAAAGAGAATTGGACCGGGGTCCACAGTTCACTAGAGGTGTCTCTCCCATAAGATAAACAGCATGTTGGGTGAACAAATTACAGTTGGGCAATTGACAAATAAAGAGGGCATGACCATGCACATACATATCATGATGAGTATAGTGAGATTTAATTGGGCATTACGACAAAGTACATAGACCGCCATCCAACTGCATCTATGCCTAAAAAGTCCACCTTCAGGTTATCATCCGAACCCCCTCCAGTATTAAGTTGCAAAGCAACAGACAATTGCATTAAGTATGGTGCGTAATGTAATCAACAACTACATCCTTAGACATAGCATCAATGTTTTATCCCTAGTGGCAACGACAACACAACCTTAGAACTTTCATCACATCGTCCCTGTGTCAATGCGAGGCATGAACCCACTATCGAGCATAAATACTCCCTCTTGGAGTTACAAGCATCTACTTGGCCATAGCATCTACTAGTAACGGAGAGCATGCAAGATCATAAACAACACATAGATATAACTTTGATAATCAACATAACAAGTATTCTCTATTCATCGGATCCCAACAAACGCAACATATAGAATTACAGATAGATGATCTTGATCATGTTAGGCAGCTCACAAGATCCGACAATGAAGCACAATGGGGAGAAGACAACCATCTAGCTACTGCTATGGACCCATAGTCCAGGGGTAGACTACTCACACATCACTCCGGAGGCGACCATGGCGGCGTAGAGTCCTCCGGGAGATGATTCCCCTCTCCGGCAGGGTGCCGGAGGCGATCTCCTGGATCCCCCGAGATGGGATCGGCGGCGGCGGCGTCTCTGGAAGGTTTTCCGTATCGTGGCTCTCGGTACTGGGGGTTTCGTCACGGAGGCTTTAAGTAGGCGGAAGGGCAAGTCAGGAGGGGGCACGAGGGCCCCAGATGACAGGGCCGCGCGGCCAGGGCAGGGGCCGCGCCGCCCTATGCTCTGGCTGCCTCGTGGCCCCACTTCGTCTCCTCTTCGGACTTCTGGAAGCTTCGTGGCAAAATAGGACCCTGGGCGTTGATTTCGTCCAATTCCGAAAATATTTCGTTACTAGGATTTCTGAAACCAAAAACAGCAGAAAACAAAGAATCGGCACTTCGGCATCTTGTTAATAGGTTAGTTCCAGAAAATGCACGAATATGACATAAAGTGTGCATAAAACATGTAGATAACATCAATAATGTGGCATGGAACATAAGAAATTATCGATACGTCGGAGACGTATCACTTTGCACCCATTAATGAAGAAATACATAGGGCATGCTAAAATTTGGTTTGCATATTTGGTCTCTCTAAGGTCTAGATAATTTCTAGTATTGAGTTTGAACAACAAGGAAGACGGTGTAGAGTCTTATAATGTTTTCAATATGTCTTTTATGTGAGTTTTGCTGCACCGGTTCATCCTTGTGTTTGTTTCAAATAAGCCTTGCTAGCCTAAACCTTGTATCGAGAGGGAATACTTCTCATGCATCCAAAATACTTGAGCCAACCACTATGCCATTTGTGTCCACCATACCTACCTACTACATGGTATTTTCCGCCATTCCAAAGTAAATTGCTTGAGTGCTACCTTTAAAATTCCATCATTCACCTTTGCAATATATAGCTCATGGGACAAATAGCTTAAAAACTATTGTGGTATTGAATATGTAATTATGCACTTTATCTCTTATTAAGTTGCTTGTTGTGCGATAACCATGTTCACTGGGGACGCCATCAACTACTCTTTGTTGAATTTCATGTGAGTTGCTATGCATGTCCGTCTTGTCTGAAGTAAGAGAGATCTACCACCTTATGGTTAAGCATGCATATTGTTAGAGAAGAACATTGGGCCGCTAACTAAAGCCATGATCCATGGTGGAAGTTTCAGTTTTGGACATATATCCTCAATCTCAAATGAGAAAATTATTAATTGTTGTTACATGCTTATGCATAAAAGAGGAGTCCATTATCTGTTGTCTATGTTGTCCCGGTATGGATGTCTAAGTTGAGAATAATCAATAGCGAGAAATCCAATGCGAGCTTTCTCCTTAGACCTTTGTACAGGCGGCATAGAGGTACCCCTTTGTGACACTTGGTAAAAACATGTGCATTGTGATGATCCGGTAGTCCAAGCTAATTAGGACAAGGTGCGGGCACTATTAGTACACTATGCATGAGGCTTGCAACTTATAAGATATAATTTACATGATACATATGATTTATTACTACCGTTGACAAAATTGTTTCATGTTTTCAAAATCAAAGCTCTAGCACAAATATAGCAATCGATGCTTTTCCTCTATGGAGGACCATTCTTTTACTTTCAATGTTGAGTCAGTTCACCTATTTCTCTCCACCTCAAGAAGCAAACACTTGTGTGAACTGTGCATTGATTCCTACATACTTGCTTATTGCACTTATTATATTACTCTATGTTGACAATATTCATGAGATATACATGTTATGAGTTGAAAGCAACCGCTGAAACTTAATCTTCCTTTGTGTTGCTTCAATGCCTTTACTTTGAATTATTGCTTTATGAGTTAACTCTTATGCAAGACTTATTGATGCTTGTCTTGATGTGCTATTCATGAAAAGTCTTTGCTATATGATTCACTTGTTTACTCATGTCATATACATTGTTTTGATCGCTGCATTCACTACATATGCTTTACAAATAGTATGATCAAGATTATGATGGCATGTCACTCCGTAAATTATCTCGTGTTATCGTTTTACCTCGCTCGGACGAGCAGAACTAAGCTTGGGGATGCTGATACGTCTCCGACGTACCGATAATTTCTTATGTTCCATGCCACATTATTGATGTTATCTACATGTTTTATGCACACTTTATGTCATATTCGTGCATTTTCTGGAACTAACCTATTAACAAGATGCCGAAGTGCCGATTCTTTGTTTTCTGTTTTTGGTTTCAGAAATCCTAGTAACGAAATATTCTCGGAATTGGACGAAATCAACGCCCAGGGTCCTATTTTGCCACGAAGCTTCCAGTCCGAAGGAGAGACGAAGAGGGGCCACGAGGGGCCACACCCTAGGCGGCGCGGCCCCCCCCTTGGCCGCGCGGCCCTGTGGTGTGGGGCCCCCGTGCCGCCTCTTGACCTGCCCTTCCGCCTACAAATAGCCTCCGTCGCGAAACCCCCGCACCGAGAGCCACGATACGGAAAACCTTCCAGAGACGCCGCCGCCGATCCCATCTCGGGGGATCCAGAGATCGCCTCCGGCACCCTGCCGGAGAGGGGAATCATCTCCCGGAGGACTCTACGCCGCCATGGTCGCCTCCGGTGTGATGTGTGAGTAGTCTACCCCCTGGACTATGGGTCCATAGCAGTAGCTAGATGGTTGTCTTCTCCCCATTGTGCTATCATTGTCGGATCTTGTGAGCTGCCTAACATGATCAAGATCATCTATCTCGTAATTCTATATGTTGCGTTTGTTGGGATCCGATGAATAGAGAATACTTGTTATGTTGATTATCAAAGTTATATCTATGTGTTGTTTATGATCTTGCATGCTCTCCGTTACTAGTAGATGCTCTGGCCAAGTAGATGCTTGTAACTCCAAGAGGGAGTATTTATGCTCGATAGTGGGTTCATGCCTGCATTGACACCGGGGACAAGTGATGAAAGTTCTAAGGTTGTGTTGTGCTGTTGCCACTAGGGATAAAACATTGATGCTATGTCTAAGGATGTAGTTGTTGATTACATTACGCACCATACTTAATGCAATTGTCTGTTGCTTTGCAACTTAATACCGGAGGGTTCGGATGATAACCCGAAGGTGGACTTTTTAGGCATAGATGCAGTTGGATGGCGGTCTATGTACTTTGTCGTAATGCCCAATTAAATCTCACTATACTCATCATGATATGTATGTGCATGGTCATGCCCTCTTTATTTGTCAATTGCCCAACTGTAATTTGTTCACCCAACATGCTGTTTATCTTATGGGAGAGACACCTCTAGTGAACTGTGGACCCCGGTCCAATTCTCTTTACTGAAATACAATCTACTGCAATACTTGTTCTACTGTTTTCTGCAAACAATCATCTTCCACACAATACGGTTAATCCTTTGTTACAGCAAGCCGGTGAGATTGACAACCTCACTGTTTCGTTGGGGCAAAGTACTTTGGTTGTGTTGTGCAGGTTCCACGTTGGCGCCGGAATCCCTGGTGTTGCGCCGCACTACATCTCGCCGCCATCAACCTTCAACGTGCTTCTTGGCTCCTACTGGTTCGATAACCTTGGTTTCATACTGAGGGAAACTTGCCGCTGTACGCATCACACCTTCCTCTTGGGGTTCCCAACGGACGCGTGTTGAACGCGTATCAGCGGGGAAACCCTAACCCTAGGCGCGAGCTGAGAAGGAGACATGAGAGGGGGAAAATGGGGAGAGGGGTGTTGGGCTGGGTCTGATTTGGGAGGGTATGGAGCACATATATACGGTGGCAGTTTTGGGGTAAATAATATGAAGGGTAGGGGACAACTCGGTCATTTGCCACTCGGGAAGCGGGGCGCAGCTCGGGAAGCAGGTCTCGACCTGCTTCGCGGCTCGCATTGTATTTCTTCGCAGCGCTTCTCACAAGTGCTTTCCAAATTTTTGTTGTTTGTTTGGGCTCCTGCTTTTTGGACCCCAAAAACAGCAAAAGTAGAAGCAGAAGCCCAAACAAACAGGGTCTAGGTGTGGCTACTCTAGCTTGTACGTCGAGTCACAAGGCTGATTCGGTAGAGCTTTACCCATCCAAGCGAGAGGCCCATTCCCACCCTTTTCTTACAATTCTGAAATTGTGATGGCACGTAAGATGATGTAAACTTTAAAAACCGTTTCGACATTTAAAAACCCGAGCAACCAAAATATGGTTGTAACATGTTATCTTAGAATAATACTTAACAACTAAAGCACACCATCGTTCTAATAGTTGTCTTGCGTCCACAGGTCGCATATGCGTACCAAACACTTGTAGCATGGGGTTTTAAGATTAATGGAGTCAGTACATACACCACACCTTGCTATTGACGAACAACATCATCTTCTACTGATAGAATATATTCCGTTCTGGTGGAATACATAGTGTCACACTGCATGTCTGATATCTGATAGACCGAGTGTATAGCCACATCACATAACCATCCAACTACAAGTGGGTTCGAAAGTTTTATTCTTCCAGCTTTTAGCGGTGAGTGTACAACCACCATTATAACCATCCAACTACAAGTTGGTTCCTGAAAGATTCTTTCTTTATACTTTCATGCTGAACAATTTCACATGACACTGCATTAGAGAATTGCCGAGTCATTGCACATGTAGAAAGCTAGGAACAAATAGTCTACATTGTTCCTCACCTATAGCCATCGATAGTCTCCTAGCAAAACGATTATTCTCTATGTACGGTTCAGTATGTTCCGTGCTGGACTTCCTGTTAATAAAGCTTCGTTAAATCAAATAAAAGCCATGTTTTTCTCAAAATGCCCCAAACACTGAGTAAATATATATACACTCCATTTCACGGTACGAAGTGGCACAGTGGGAATAACACATAAGTAGTTAAGTTATGTTGACGGATAGAATTGCATCATGTGCGCACTTCAGAGTTCAGAGGCAGAATTAACTTTTAAGCACTTCCTGAATGACATGATCGCCAAATCGTCAAAGCTAGAAACCGCGTCTCCGATCGTGATCCTCAAGAGGTGGAGCCGCGAGAACATATCTAGTGATACCACACCTTATTTGATATCATGATACCACTCTTTAAAATTTAAATTGTAATTGTCAAAAAATTCGGAACTAAAATTTTGGGTGTTCACAAGATGTGTGTTTACATACCTTGTAACTTTCATAACCAAATTCGAAATATCCTTAGAGAAACAAAAAAGAGAAATCTAGCATGAATAGTGTCACATAAAGACAAAAACTCAGAATGCCACTATTCACATAACATTTGTCTTTTTTGTTTCTCTGTGTGTATTTTAAATTTGGATCTGAAAATTTTAGACAATGTAAACACACATCTTGTGAACAGCCACAAATTTATTGTAAATTTTTTTGTCACTTACAAATTTAAATTTTATGAAGTGGTATCATGGTATCATGTGAGGTGTGGTATCACTAGATATTTTCCCGTGGAGCCGCGTGATAAGAATAATACAGTAAGTAGCTGAAGAATAGGACGTTTTGCTTTTCGTGTATCAGTAAAGTTACACCAGCTCTGTTGCACAGAAATAGAAGACCCAGACGCGTGGAGCACTTCTGACATCGTGGCCTCCGCTCTCTCATCAACTCCACAACTTTGTGGTCCATCAATGTTAGGCTTAGCAAGTCTGGATATAATCACCTTTCTAGCCATCTAATCATAAGTTAGTTATCACAAATCTATTTCTCCCTCCTTTCGTGGTAGTGAACAATCTCATGTGATACGAATATTGGAATCATTTACACATTTATAGTCTACAAAGATACAAACTAGTTGCCTACATTGCCCATCGCCTATTTATCATGGATAAAAGTGCCTGGTTTCCTCTAATTGACTAAGGCTGTGTTTGTTTGGGCTTCTGCTTCTCCTTTTGAGGTCCAAAAACAGAAGCCCAAACAAACAGCTAGAGATTGAAAAGCGCTGGTTAAAAGCGCTGCGGGGAAATGAACTACGAACCGCTGCGAGGCCGGAAGCAGCCTCGGACCTGCTTCCCGAGCTTTTGCTGCTTCCCGAGTCGGCGTGGACTAAGCTGTCCTCAACACTTCAGCATATTTACAAAATTTGTGCCACTCCCTTATAAACCGATTTGCCCAGAGAATTTGGTCGAACCGAGCTATCCTGACCCCATTCCCCCCCGCGCTCCAGCCGTCCCGGGCCATTGGTAGGCTAGGGTTTCTGCCGCCGTCGCCATACCCGCCGCCACCACGTTCTCCGCGGCCAGCGCCCGAGCTCGGACCCCCTCTCCGTTCCCGACCTCATCCGATTCCCGTCGTCGGTGGAGCTCACTGGCGGCGGCTGGTCGCTAGATCTCGTCCCCAAATCGACGGTCTCGTTCACTGCCTGTATCGCGCCGCAGTTGCCGTGAGTGGAGACCCGTCGATCAGCGCATCTCCTCCTCCCCGTGGTGCCGCTCTTCCCCTCCAAAGGAATCGGGTTGGGACGAAGGGAATCACACCATCTTCATCCGCTCAGGCTGACTGTGGGCGTTGACCTTGAGCGCGTCGTCGATGGATCTCGTCCCCGTCGGCCGCCGGACACAGGCGCCGCCGCCTCGCTGTCCCTCGTCCGCCCCTGTTCCCGTGTGCTTCTCCGGCTGGAAGAGGAGCTCGTTCTCATCCTCACCACCGGTAGGTGTAGCTCCCGTCCAGCTGCGTCCGTCGTGCTTATAGATGGATGTATTGTTCTTGGATGTACACATGTATTCAGATTTGATGTTTCGGTGGATCTGTTGGTGCTCTGCTCGCATGTCTGGATGTATGTACTAGTATATTACTAGTGGTAAAAAATCAACAATAGTTGACAATAGAAACAATTCAGATATACTTTGTGGATGGATGTAAAGAAGCGATCTACATCAAATCTAAACATCATGTATATGAAACTTAAATCATTAGTAAACCAAATGGCAAATGACAAACGCTAAAATAAATTCTAACCAAACATTTTAAATAATTCCAATACAAAGCATGTTTAAAATTATTTTAGCAAAAAAGGAAAATGCAGATAAATTGGTTATTAAACGTGCTAATTGTGTAATTAAATAGGTGAAAATAGCTAATTTGTTTCAAATCAGCGTCTATACGACATCTTTTGTATTCAGGGATATTTCAGACATTTCACTCATAAGCCAACAAACAGCAGCTGTAAAAAGCATTCCTACCAAACATCAAATCTCTATTTTTAACAGCTGCTTCTCACAGCTGCTTTTTCACAGCCCACCAGCTACAGCTGCTTCTCAAAAGCTGCAGCCCAAACAAACAGACCCTAAGAAAAAGGACTATTCTCCGCGTACAACCAAGTTTATTCCGTGCTATTTCGTCCCTTTTTTCTTGACTCTGTTAAATCAAATTAAATGTGCCATTTCATGATTAAGTGCCTGGTTTCGTGTAATTAACTAAGAAAAGGACTATTCTCCGCGTACAACCAAGCTTATTCCATGCTATTTCGTCCGCTTTTTCTTGGCTTGGCTAAATCAAATTAAAGGTGACATTTCATAAAAAAAATACTTCAAGAACACTAATTGAACAATATTTTTTCCTAGTGCGTAGAACAATAGTATTTTTCACGAAACCCAGTACAAAAGCAGATGCTCACACATACGTACATACACTCACCCCTATGAACGTACATATACACCCTACCTCTATGAGCACCTCTCAGAAACTGAGTCCAAGAAGCTGATTCGACGGATCTTGAGATCGACGAAGTCAACATAGGCGCATCGCTGTCAACGGGAACATCGTCTCCAACTGAAGGATATTTCGACTTTTAATAAGACACCAAAGTGTCAAATATATCATTTGAACTCTAGTGTGGGGGTGTCACTGCCCTCCTAACCATCCAACCACAGGTTGGTTCTCAGAACAAAGAGGGGCGGCGCGTCCTCCATCCCTACAATCTCCTCCCAGCCTAGGCGTTGATCCCCTCTCCCCACTTGTCGCTCCAGCGGCGGGAGGGAGGGGGATCTCGTTCCTCTGTTCTGTAGGTAGGGTTAGGGCTTGTCTGCTATGGTGCGCCGTTGGGGTGGTGGGAGTGGCGCCCGAGCAAATAAATCTGCATCAACTCTACTCCCGTATCAGTGGCGACCTTCACGGTGACGTCTCAGAGTTGATGGCAATGTGTGCTTGTCGATCCTTCAGATCGGCAGTGTGGTCTTCTCGCCGCTTCTTCAGATCTGGCGAAATCTGTTTCTCAACGTGTCGCTGGCGTTCGTCGTTATCCGCGGCGGCACCGGGGGCGAGATGGATGCTCTGGAGCATGGAAGTTGGTCCGAAGGTGGTGGTTCTATCGTTGTTCCCCGACTTCGTTGTCGGGATGCGGTGGATCTCGGTCCAAGATAGCACGGGGACATTCCCAGTCGACATGCCACATCGACATGTGTCTTGTTGCTTGCAAACAGGCATGTTCATCGACTCACAAAACCTCGTTGGCGATGGTGCTCTTTTGAATCGGGCAATGGTGGAAGCTCCACGTCTCTTCCAGAGCACGTCTAGGTAGCGTTGGAGTTTGGCGGCGGCCGCTGGCTTCAGCGAGTGCAGGAAACTACAAGGATAGTTTTATATTTTTCCGTTCTTTAGTTTTTTTCTGCTAAAGTATTCAGGGCAACTATTTTCTCCTGGCCCGTCTGGTAGTTTTCACGTTTGTTTACTCATGTAACTTGATTTTTCTATTAATAAAATACGTGGTTTATGTATAAAAAAAAATACAATAGTATAATACCAAGTTCTAAATCCATTTTACTGCAAATGCCATGTGGGCTGACGCGAATTATCACATAAGCTATGTAGTCACGATGACACACATTGCACTGCAGGGTCATAATTAAACATTTGACTCGCACTTAACCGAAATTTCATGTCATTAGCAAATCAGCAAAACAAATCCTCGAAACCGCGTCTCCGATGCCGTTTCCTTCCAGGAAACACCGCGGCGATCTCATCGTAAATTCGTAATAATCATCATCCCGTGTACCTCGGAGCCGCGTGAGTAAAAATAGGAATGAGCAGAAGAACAGTAGGAAGGTTTTGCCTTTCCAAAAATCACGAAGCTCACGCCAGCCTTGTCTTCCCAAAAATGGAGCACGAGCAGAGTCGCTGACGCGTGGGGCCCACTTCACAGCCGCGTGGGCCACTTCCGTCATCGTGTTTGGTAGAAATAGCAGGAGCAGAAGAACAGTAGGAAGGTTTCGCCTTTCCAAAAATCACGAAACTCACGCGAGCATTGTCTTCCCAAAAATGGAGCACGAACAGAGTCGCTGACGCGTGGGACCCACTTCAGAGCCGCGTGGGCCACTTCCGTCATCGTGTCTACGCACTTCTCGTCAGCTCCTGTAACGCCTACATATATCCTCTTCGGCCGGAGAAAATCTCAAAGGCACAAACGATTTTTCCGGACGCGCTCTAAACGAAACTTTCGTCTAGTCCAGCAACTACGCTCTCGTAGAATTCAAACTCGAGATCAGGATGGGCGGCTGCTTCTCCGGCGACGTGCGCGGCGGGAAGGAGGCCGTCGGCGGGGGCGGCAGCGGGATGGGCCGCGGGCCGGCGGCGGCGGGCCACGGCGGGGCGAACGAGGCGGTGGACCACTTCTTCCAGGGCCACGGGCTACGCGGCCTCTACACCCCTCTCGAGGTAACCAAGCTCACTCCATTCCACTCCAGTCCAGTCCACGGGGGAAAACCCTAGTCGCTCGCAATTCGTGGTCGCTTTTCGCTCGCGGGTCGCCATTGGAGCGGGTTTTTGGAGGGGGGAACTGCTCGGGGTCGTCGCCGTCGCTTCCGTCGGACGTGGATTTAGGAGGGCTTTCGCTGTCCGCTTAGGTGTATTTTGTCTAGTTTATTTTTGGTACAACTAGTACATGCGCTTTGCTGTCACAGATGCTTCGGGTTTTTTCTGCCACCGCACTTATCGGCATTGCAAATGTCCCGAATGCGAGTTACGGCTTACGCTTAGGTTTAGATCGAATCTCGCCTATTTTTTTCTGCAATTGTGACTCGCATTGCGCTAATTTCCCGGGGTTTTACTCTAGAACTGTGTCTGAAGTAGATTTTGTGAAAAAAAGGGTGTTGCTCGTCTCTGAATTTGGGGTTTTATTTGAAGCCTGAAAACTGCGGTTCAGTCGTCGGGTTGCGGGGACTGAACGAGCGGACGCGCATAATTAATTCCTGCGGTTGAGATCCACCCGCACGACATCTGGTTATACTGTTGACGTAATGTCGTCCTGGAAAAACTGTTGTAATTTCCTTTTTACTTCAAACTGCTACTACTCGGGAACTCAATGCCTCGAATGACAAATTCCCCAATCAATCTGAGGCTTAATGTTTAGTTTGTTTTCGGAATACCAGTACTGTTGCACATTTACTTCGAACTGCTACTATACGTCCATGAAGACTGCTCGGGTTCATGTGACTGTCCTTTACTGAATTTCCATCAAATTACTTGGGAAATGCTTCTTAACTCAGCTGCGTGGCAAGTAGTAGTATTTTGCTGGACAGGCCTCTGGAAAATATAGTTTAATTAGAACTTCGATGCTGGAGCATTAATTGTCTGGAAGCGTATCAGGATTAGTCAAATATGTTTCAGATTAGAGTGGGTGGTGGACATCAACCTTTTGCTTTAAAAATAGAACAACGTTGGCCAGAGGGTGATCAGCACCAATGTGCGTACACTTTAGAGGATATACTTTATGTCCTTTCCTTTACCAAACAGCTAACTAGTTTTGTCAATACGTTTCAATTAAAGAATTGTTGAAACAGCACAATACATTAATACTGTGTGATTTATGTGCCACCCTGTATCATGGTTTCTGACTGTGTGTAGAAGAGCTGTACAGTTTCTTGTTTCATATTTTAGAGGTTATCTGTAAAAATGTTTATAGTGGCCATGGTTTCTATGCTTGTACAAAGATATTCTATGCTTGGAGTTGGAGTTTTTTTTTTTTACTTTATTTGGAGATCCATCTGTTACAGCTGGTGATACTGTAGAACCAGTTTGATGCGTGTGGCCATTGCATGCTAACATGTTCCCAACTAGCTGACTGTGGATGCCAATATGATTTTCTTCACTAACATTTGCCATCTTCCTGCATTGCAGTTATCTTTTTCAGCTGCCAAGTTGAGGAATATGGATGCTCTTTCTAAGGTACTAATTACCATTCAGTTGCTCCAGTATTTTGATCTCTATATTCCTATTCCCTTTTCACTAGTACACCTTACTGTAACATAATTTAGGAAATCAGATTAAATTCTGTTGGAACTGAACGAGGTGTTGCTTAATGTTGGATATAATTTTGGCATTTTTTCTGAAATGGATACGTCTGGAACAAACAAAATTATATGTTCTTCTGTATCCACATGTCATTTCTATAACCCATTATTGTACAGTCTACACTTTTTCTAGAACCAAAATAATGTGTGCAAGCAATATTTGATGTTTCCAGTTGACATAGTTGTGTTACAGAAGGCAAGCGAACAAGCCCTAAAGTTTTACGTATAGAAGAACAACAGACCCTACCAGTTGCATGCAAATATTAAGTTTTAGTTAAGAAAAATATGGCTCACATTTCGAATAGTTGAACCTACCAAAACCAGAAAGCGATGTGTGTCATTTTCACGATATCTGTTTTTTGTGCACCAAAGATCATATCATGCCAATATACTGTGTTTAAATATGTTGGTTTTGCATCAGCTACACTAGTATAATGCAAAGTAATCCTGCTGTGAAGTTTTCATTGTACTAGTAGTGTACAAAATCTTTTACACCATGTATGTGTGATAGAAAAGTATGGTGCTTAATTCTTCTTGGTTACTTTTCTTTCGCATGTGTATATATTCTCCCAGCTATAACTATCATCTGCTTATTTGGTGCAGAGTGATCCTATGTTGGTGATTTACGCAAAAAGGGATGGAAGGCTAGAAGAGATTGGCCGCACCGAAGTGATACTGAATTCACTGGAACCTTTGTGGATTACAAAAGCTATGATAAATTACCAATTTGAGATGGTGCAGCCGCTCGTGTAAGTTCGTAAGGATAGTAACATACAGTATATCACTTCCAGAAAAGTCATGCTTACTGCTACTTTGTTTTGTGCTCATGATAGGTTCAAGGTATATGACATTGACACAAAGTACCATAATACACCAGTGAAGGTACTATTATGTTCCCTTAATTCATGTGTTTTGTCACCTGTATTCAGTTCATATACTTAAATGTTTGTGGAGCCATGCTTTAAATCAGTACATAGTTTTTTTCCACTCTTCTTCATTATTTCATGGCCACATTTAGTGGTTTAAATCCTTTAATCCTTTCCTCAAAATAATTATTAAAAGTAGGTTCCATGCTAAGTACAAGACGAAGTAGTCATGCAGGAGAAAAGGGCCAATATATGTTATTAAACAGAGTGTACATGCCTAGTAAGTGGTAAAGAAATACACTAGATTGTTTTTCTACCAAAAGTGCACACTGTGCCTACCAAATTTACATGAATATTGTGCACATTTAGTCAATGGGTGCTGAAAACAAGCGGTAGAATTTTCAGAGTTAATATTTGCTCAAAACAATCTGTGTGATGAGCTGAAGTTAGTATTGTCTCAATTGTTTCGTGTTGCGGAAAAATATAGTAGAAGTAGCATTTCTTTTGTAGGCTGTCTTTTACCTCAGTGACTCAGTCCAGACAGCAACAGTATATCCTGCTTGGAATTTCTAGTCTGTTACTTCAAATGCAACTTATGAAGCCTGAATTGTTTATCTTATGCAGATGCTGAACTTGGCTCAGCAAGATTTCTTAGGAGAAGCATGCTGCAATTTATCCGAGGTTGTGGAACATCAGTCTCATGATCCAGCATAATCTGGTTGCAGTATATATTTTTTCTAAATAAATGCAAATAAAGAAGGGAGAGACATGGGTGCATTCTCTTGATATTTGCTTGCACCGATTTGCTCTTTTTACAGATCGTCACGAAATTCAACCATAGCCTGACGTTAAACCTCCGAAGTGGTTCTGGACATGCCCTTCTGAGCACAATGACAGTACATGCTGAAGAAACTTCTTCGTCAAGGATGGCAGTTGAGATGACATTCCACTGCCAGAACCTGGAGAACAAGGATACATTCTCCTTAAGCGTATGGATAACCCTCTTTGTCGTTATAAGGTGGAACGACACTAGCTACAGTTGTAAATAAATGATTCTTTTGTGTAGGATCCCTTCTTGAGAGTATCAAGACTGTCAGAAAATTCTGCTGCTATTCCTATATGTAAAACAGAGGTGGTGATGAACAACTTAAACCCTGTTTGGAGGCCCATAACACTGACGTCTCAACAGTACAGTAGCAAGGCAAGTACATTTTTCTGGTATATGAATTTGTGTTGGATTGCTTAGGACATGCGTAATTTAAGGTTTATCTGATTCTTTTCTAATATGTTACTTTATTTCAGGATAACCCGCTGCTAGTTGAGTGCTTTGATTTCGATGACAGTGGCAACCATGAACTTATTGGGTAGGTTGGCTGAGGAAGTATTTTGGCATCTTTTCTCCATTGATCCTGAGTTTAATTATTTTTGTTGCCTGTCTGACAAATAGGTCCCTTCAGACAACTATCAGTCAGCTTGAAAATCTATATAATTCAAAGACTGGAGCAAACTTTTACAGCAATAAGGGACAAAAGAAGGTTAGTTTTTTTCCTTTTATATGATGCAATCTACTGAGAAAATCACTCCAGCTGCCCCTCTGATGTATCCAATCTGTCTTCAGATGAAAGGACAGCTGTTCTTGAATAAGTTCCACGAAAAAGTCCAACATACTTTCTTGGACTATATTTCCAGCGGTTTTGAGCTCAATTTTATGGTGGCTGTAGATTTCACTGGTTAGTGTTATTTGTGAGCTTAAATGACTTCTATGTAGCTGTGCTATTCATTTGTGTTTTATGCCCACTTGTTATTTCCTTGTGCGTTTCCAGCTTCAAATGGTGACCCTCGTACACCACAGTCATTGCACTACATTGACCCCTCTGGCAGACCAAACTCGTACCAGCAGGTTAGGAGTTGTCTGACATGCTAATATATTCCTGAGACTGAAAGCCTTCTTACTGAACCATTTGATGTACCAGGCAATACTAGGGGTTAGCGAAGTTCTGCAGTTTTATGACAGTGATAGGCGGTTCCCTGCATGGGGTTTTGGTGCAAAGATACCACAAGGATTTATATCTCACTGCTTCAACTTGAATGCAACTACCAATGACTGTGAGGTGAGTGAGATTCATGGCTGATGAGATACTGCCTATATTTATTTAATTAATTTCTGACAGTATATGCCACCAATATGGATCATTCCCTATAAACCAACTTCTGGATATATACACTAAGATTGAAGTCAAAGTAGTATTAACAGATCAACTAATGCTTCACATGCTAGAATGTAATGCTCCAAGCCTAATTGTGGCTTTGCTTACAAATGTTAGTGCACAACATGACCGCCCTTGATGTTTACTGATATTTCTGTTGCTATCACAGGTAGTTGGAGTTGACGGCATCATGTCTGCCTACTCCTCTACTCTTTACAGTGTTGCTCTTGCTGGGCCAACCTTGTTTGGGCCCGTGGTCACCAAAGCTGCAGAAATTGCCAACCATGCTGTGCAGTATTCAAACAACAAATATTTTGTGTTGCTCATTATCACGGTACGTAATCCGACATCCTCTTATAGCCTCTGTTAGCTCATAAAGTTGACCTGAGCATTGTTGTTTGCAGGACGGTGTTATCACCGACGTGCAAGAAACAAAAGATGCTATTGTGAGGGCGTCAGACTTGCCGTTGTCCATTCTCATCGTGGGAGTTGGAAATGCTGATTTCACACAAATGAGGGTAAAGTATATTACTTCATATGTGGTCAATGTTTTATTTTTCGAGTATTTCTTTTGTCATCTCAGTCTTGAATACGCTGGACACAGGGCATTTTGTACAATGTAGATGATAGCCGGACAAGAAAGAAACACCTCACCTTGTTTCCTTTCTGAGGCTATGCTGTTACGTGTTGTGCCTAGGCTGCGCTGTTCTGCAATCATTATTTTTCGCTCCAACACAAAGTGCCACCAATGTTTATCTGACGGTTCTCCTTGGCTTTGGCAGATCCTAGATGCAGACTTTGGTAAGCGGCTGGAGAGCTCGACCGGCAGGATTGCCACACGCGACATCGTCCAGTTTGTCCCCGTGCAAGAAGTCCAAGGTCAGCATTTGCACCTGTTACTGCCACACAAAATAACACAGTACTCTTGACCTGAAACATCCCCGAGTTACTTTCATAGCTGACAGCAGTTTTATCAGCAGGTGGGACGGTCACCGTCGTCCAATCTCTGCTGGAGGAGCTGCCCGGGCAGTTCCTGGAGTACATGCGCACCCGGGACATCAAGCCGCTCCCTCCCCAGCAAGCCTCGGCGCCCGCTTATGCTGCTCCTCCTCCTCCCCAGCTGTGAAGCAGCTCGGCCGCTCCAAGCTGGTCTGCGCGTGCGTGCCACCAGCTAGCAATTGTACATTCTGCCATCTATCTTTTTTTCTGTTGCTTCTAGATCCGACTTTATTATTAGGGGTAAAGCCCATCGGTAGTTTTTCGTCCAGGTTTAGTTTGCCGCCGCAAGCACTACCTATCCTTCTTTTTTTTCTTTTGAGACGGAAGTGCAAGATACACTAATTATGTGAGAAGATATATATCCTTGTGCGGTTATGCCACGTACTGAAGCTCTTTTATACCCCTGTCCGTATCAGTGTTCCTCATTTTGTCACCGAGGTGGGTCACCCACATGTCCTTGTGTCATAAGGCTTTGTTTGCCGTTGCTATGTGCGTTTTCTTTGGGTTGGCTTTCGCCTGTGGCCGAAGTGCCGAACATGGTGGAGGTTCAGGCACGGGAGAAGGTTGCTACGCGGCGGCGGTGGCGAGAGGAGAATATGGCTTGAGCCTCGGCTGGGGTCAGGCAGAGTCGCAGAGATTACGCGGAGAAGATTCAGAGTAGTTTGGGACTAAACAAGTGCCGTCTGTATGAAAACGTCGGTTGAGATCCAACGGTCTCGATTTTCTTCTAAGAAGAAAACATACAACTGTCATCATCATAATAAAAGGTGGTTGCTCTTGTTTTATCGTTGGATTCCAGGGGGCGCCGCCTTCCTTCTTGAGGGGCGTCGGGGGTCCCCCTACCCACAACCCTCCCGCATATCGGGGGAAACCCTAGGTTCTGTCCGGGCAGCAGCGTCGTCATCGTCGCATCCCTTCTTGAAGGTGCTGCTTTGGTATGCGGCGCTTCGGAGGGCCAAGATCGTGGTGGGAATTCTCCGGAGGGCGTTGCGGATCATCACTGTTTTCGTCGATCCGGCTTTGTCGACGTTGTTTTTCTCTTTTCTTCTTCTTATGTTTCTTTTTGGGCTTTGATGTGTTGTTTGCCCCAGCGGTGGTCTCTATCTTGTATCGGTGTTGCTATATTAATATAGCAGGGCGAAAGCCTATTTCGAGGATTCCAGGGGGAATAATAGATTAATTATCGGGCGACGCAAAAGGGAATGTAGTAATGTGGTGTGGTGGTTGTTATGAGTTGACCATGCTCCGCTAGCTAGCTAGCTCACGGATTGATGGGCGGCCAGCCGGCATGGCATGGTGGCATGCGGGCATGTGGCCGCACTGGACGCCAGCCTAGCGAGAGCCATGTTCTCGTCCGGAACAATTACCGGTGAGGCAGCCGATCGAGTGGCATAGCATGGCATGCCCTCCCGCCGCTCTGTCTCTGTCCCCAGTGTATCTTCCTCTCGCCGCTCGCTTTGGCCCTTTCTGAACAACAACTGGAATGCGCTGGAGCGGTTCCTCTCCCTCCTGCCAGCGATTTCCTACGCACGGGGGCCGGCCGCTCCTCGGTCGCGTGATTACTGCCTTGTCTCTCGCTTCTCCACTCAGCTCCCTAAACCATCTTTTCAAATCAATTTAGAGCACCCGGACATTTAACCGTCCTCGGCCTCGCGTTTCTAACGCCGTTTTCGGTCCGATACGGCTCAGTACGGTGTCTCGCGTCTCAAACATGCCCTAGCTACATAAGAGTCGTTGCGGGGGAGCCGGATGCAACGCTCAGGCGACGTGGTGAGTGGCGGGCCAGTTATGTCATCAACACAGAACTATAGTGCCGCACCTTTTTCTTAACGGCGGCAACATTTTTCGAGGCGGAGGAAGGCGAGACGTTCCATCGGCGCTGCCCCTCCCCACGCGTCGCCGTTGCCCGCCTTCCCGCCCTTTCACTATCTCTTCCTACGCCGCCTCCGCCTATAAAAACTCGTTGTTTCCCTCTAGGTCCACCACAGTCGCAGTCGTAGTTGTTCCCTACCCGCCTCCACAAAAATGCCACACCGCTACGCAACAACCTGCATCATGCTCGGCCTCAATGGTCGCGGCAGTCCGGCACCTCCACCTCCGCCCCCGCCCCCGCCGCAACCTACCTCGGTTGGAGAACCTACGCCGCACTAGTCCGAGTTCGACGAGTAAGAAGCCGATGAGGCGATGACGATAACGACCCAGAGTACGTGGAGATGGACGCGCGGTTCTTAGTTGAGGCGACGGCGGAAGCGGCTGTGGACACGAAAGTGGCGAAGGGGTAGTGGCGGCAGAGGAGGAGGAAGAGATGGACGACGACATGGACAGCTTGAGCGACAGGCCGGACCCGAAAGAGAAGGTGACGGAGCAGAGGGCCATCCTCGGGTCTTTTGAGACTCTGAAGAAGGGGCAGGACGATGCCTTTCCCGAGGAGCAGTGCGGCGCATCGTCGACATCTCCATCATATGAGCGACCATTGAGGATGGGGCTCATCGCCTCATGGCGGACGATCGCCAGCGGCTCCACGACGAGGAGCGCGAACGACATGCCCTTGTGTCGAAGATGCGGAGGGAGCGGTGAAAGAGGGCGTTCGGCGACCCCGAAGCGGGGTTGTCGGGTGCCTCGAAGCATGACGAGTAGGATATGGGCTACTCGTAGCCGTTTTCATTCAACTTGTAATAGATAATCAAAATTTAAATGAAAAACTATTTTTTACAACGTTTGGGATCTTGTTGGGGGAGCTCGAGAAATGGACGCGCCACAAACATGACACCACCAAGCGGCGTTTCCTATTTAACCGATTTAATGTTTTTGCTTGGGAGACGCGGCTATCTAGGGGGAGACAGCCTATATGCCCAGGATCAATTCAGACAAGCTTTGTACTACTACCCAATTAGGCATCGCTGTCTTTCCCTTTTCCTAATCAACACATGACAAAGCGACCGAATGATCATTCCGATTGCTTATTACACCGTGCAGCTCTTCTTTTCCTTTTATTTTGTTTGAAAGCGAATGGTTTCCTCTTTTCTTTTTTCCTTTTAATTATACATACATGTGTGGTTACCATTTTTATCGACATAGAATTTCTGGCACCTCGCGATGTCTCTCTGAATACTAGCCCGGGCAGCAGTACCATTCATGCGGGCATTGCCATTTTGATCTGACGGATTAAGTGAGAGAACGACGTGCCAGCTCCCACGTGCGAGGACTGAGAGGGATAGTTCCCATCGGCGTGCCACTGTGGCATGTCTGTCCTTGTCCATGGTTGCCGGGTTACTTTCACTGCCACCTCCAGGCTAGCAGCTAGCAAACTCGAGGAAAGGAAGGGACAATCTTGTACACCAGGTCGGGCAGGGAAAGGTTGCCACAATTTGCTATAGTCATTTTACTTCTATAGTATGTGAGGAAATGTTGCTACAGGTGTGTCAATCCACGATCTGGTCCATCATTGAGATCCCATCATGTTGTTTGAACTTTGAACTGGTCTACGAGTTGTCGGAATTTTCTCGGCTCTGTGACTTGATTAAACTTACACGAATTGACCTACCTCCTCCGTTTTTACCGTACTTCCTCTATTTTTATTTACCCTAAGTTATCGGTTTAGTCAAAATCAAAATACCAAGTATGTGGCAAAAAAATGAATCAAAATCCATAATATTAAAATTATTTAATATGAAAGTGCATTTGATAATGATTCTAATAATACTAGTCGTTTATTACGTATGATGGTATTTTTTTTCTACATAGTTGGTCAAACTTTGCAGAGTTTGCTTTCGACTAAACTCAAAACGCAAGGTAATTGTGAACCGACGAAGTACATGGCCACTATTTCATATCCCAAATATACAATTCAACTTATAAATACGTGACTAATCGCTTAAAAGTTCAATCATGTTCCCTACTAATTAAAAATATTGCATGTATATCACTGGTTGTAGTACAAAGGAGAACCAAATTAAAAAAAAAAAATTGGGGAGAAGAGATGGTGGCCTTATACTTTTTAAAAAAAAAAGATATTTTTGAGAGTAGAAACAACTTATTTCGTGAGCCATAGTATCTTATTATATGACTAAATTGGACAGGGAAGATACATATCAAATTTAAGAGGAAAATAGGATGCAAGCAAGGAGACAGAGGAGAGGCGTGCAAACAGAGCTTGGCTCTGGTGGTTAGAGCATCTCCACTCGTCTCCCTGAGAAGCCCACACGAGCCGTTTTCTACATCCGGACGGTGAAAAATGGCCCAGTCGCGCCCCCAGGTTCTCATTTTCGTCCGGAAAACGGCCTAATTTCGTCCGGACTCCCCGGGCCATCCTCGGTTTCCCGGGGATCTCTCGGGGACTCCGGATGGAGCAAAACCAACCGCCCACACCCACGTATCTCCTCTTTCGTCCGGACTCCCCGGGCCATCCTCTTTTTTTCCGAGAAACGCCGCTTGGGGAGCACACGACTGGAAATATACTGCCCCTCATGCCAAAAATTGATCCAATCCGGACGAAAAATTCGCCGGATTTGGGCGTGGGGAGCGCCAACGAGTGGGGATGCTCTTAGGTCCCTTGTGGTGGAACCAGCCCACCCAGGTTCAAGTCGTAGACTTGACATGGGTGTTTGCATTTACCTGGATTTATTCCAGGATTTAACCGACGCTATGCTTTCAGTGGTAGGTGACGTGCCCGTCAACAGCGAGGCGCCAGTGGTGACTTTGTCAACCTTAAGATATACCGACTCAGTCCCTCGGAGGTGCTCATAGAGGTAGAGTGTGCGTGCGTGCGTTTATAGGGATGTTTGTACGTGCGTATTTGTGAGCGTTTGCGTTGTATTGTGTTCTAAAAAAAAAGATAGAGGAGAGGCGTGTGCAAGAAAACCGTTGGCTTAGTAAAAAATCAAATCAGATCAAATCACATGAAGGTAGGAAGCACACCACCTTGTCTTCCCTGTCATCGCCAGTAGTACCATACCATATCCGTTGTCCCTCCCTCCCTCCTATTCACTCCTGCCATCTCATTATTTACTCCTATTAATTGCCCCGACTCCGTCTCCGTCCCCGTCCCCGTCCCCGCCTCCTCCACCGCGCCGCCCACGCGCGACCAGGCCGCCCCCAAATTCCCACGCAAACCCTAAGCCGGCCGGCGAGCTCCCCAGCCAGCCGACCCACCCACGCGGCGCGGGGCCCAATGGCGGAGGACGCCGGCGACCGGGAGCAGCAGCAGCAGCCCGCGGGAGGTGGTGGCGCTGGGCCCATGGAGGACGGCGGCGGCAGGGAGGAGAGCGCCGTCAAGCTCTTCGTCGGCCAGGTGCCCAAGCTCATGACCGAGGCCGAGCTGGCCGCCATGTTCCGCGACGTCGCCCTCGTCGACGAGGTCACCGTCATCCGCGACAAGGCCACCAAGGTCTCAAGAGGTTCGTCCGGATCCGTTTCCGTCCCTCCCCTCCCCACCTCGCAATGCCACTGCTCCGTTCCCGTCCCCGCCTGCCTGCCCGTCTCTCTGTTTTTTTTTTCTCTTCTCGCGGGTCGGGATCTGGGCGCGGCTCCGCGTGGGAAGGGACGGTTTATGGTTTTCCGTTGCTTTGCTGCGTTTCTCGTGTTTCACAGCCGGGGCGGCTCTGCTGGGGGCAATGCTGCCCGGGATTTTGAAGCATAGCTGATTTCTGTGTCTGTTCGGGCAAAAAATGCTTCGTGCTCTGCTGCTGGGAATTGGGAATCCTTCCTGGCGGTTTACGCGCAATGCGCTGGGGGAATTTCGCGCGAGGGTTGCGTTGAATTGTTGTAAACTTCTGCTACCGTCTGAGCTACGCCGCTGTGGAGAAAAGTCAAAACATCCGTCCAAGTCTGCTTCATTCACCCCCGCGTTTCATTTTGAGGTGCTCGTCTCAGTGCTATGGGTCGCTTGAGATTCTCTGATTTTCGGCCACTCGAGCTCGGATTCTGTGTGGGGTTTTACCAGGGCAGTAAAACATGGTGGAATTTCGTGCTGCTCATAGGCGACTGGAGTTAGTACTTCTGAGATCGGATTGGTATTTCTTTTCTGTTTGGAGAAGTTTAGCTTTCGTTGACACTTGAAATTCCTGCTTCGATCCTGGGATGCGAAATTAAATGTTTGGTCATCGGTTAAACTTGTAGATGGACCTGAGCCCGGATTTAAGCTGGCTGATTGGACACCCCGATATAAGCTGCCCCTTGTTAGTACAGATTCATTTCAAACCAATGGCTGGACCAAGATGTGCCTCCTCTGTACTACGTGCGATAGGCTGGAATTTAGGACCAGTGGAGCTGTGTCTCCGTTGCTGTTTCTGCGGATTCCAGAATTTCATTGGTCCCAATCAATGATTTCACTAATAGCGTGATGTTTCGAGCTTCTGCTCTCGACTCGGTGGCTATTCAATGCCCCTTCATGGTGCTCAGCCACTTGCCCAAAGGATCGTGATTCGGAGGCTGTAGGAGATACTACTTTCCTGTATACCATCAGTGTTACTTTGTTTCAATCGGATTATATCTTTTCTTGCTGGTAAAAATCTGGTTGTTTTGCTTTCGTTCTTCCTGGAGGAGTCAGATGTGGAAGTCATGAAATAAGATGTTTTCCTGCATCTGTGAATTAGAATCCTGTTAGCTACACAAGCTATGATTTTGCTCCTCTGTTTTCGTATGAGAATCTTCGTTAGTTTTGATGTTCCAGTGGTTTTTTTTGTATTTTCTGCTCTCTTTTTGCTCGACCTCGACTATAGTCTCAAAATGGCTACCCTCATGGTATTGATGTACATTAAACTGGACATTGCAGGCTGCTGCTTCCTGATCTGCCCATCAAGGGAGGAGGCTGACAAGGCAGTGAATGCATACCACAACAAACGCACGCTTCCTGGGGTATGTGGACACAACCATATGCTTGTTGCACATGTATCTGCTTGGGTAACTCGGGAATAATTTAACCAACTGATGCCCTGGAAGGATTCCTTCTCTCTGGACCTGTAGTTGTTGGGAGCTCTTGAATGTTGGGTATTATTCATGGTGGATGAATCAGTAGTAAGTACATGTCTACGCAGTCCAGTTAGGGTTAAGTGAATACCTAGTGGGAGATTTTAGGCAATTAGATCATTACTGGTGATCCGTTAAGTTTTTGTGTGACTGTGTTAGAACCTTCATTGCTATCTCTGCATGAAAGATGGCCACTTTGAGGTTGCCTGTTTAGCCAAAATGATCATGCAGTACAGACTATGATGTACAAGAATGATTTGTCTGATTTACGTTCAAAATATTGGATAACTGGTGAATCGATTAGCAAGATCGTCCATGCCCAAGCTAGATCAACTGATGGATTGTTACATATCCTGGACAATTATTGTCTCATGTAGTTAGTATAACATATCACCTTTTGGCACTTTTTGCTAGACGTAGAAACAGTGCAGTGGTGCAGACAAAATTGTGTTCAAATATTCTATGAATGACTTCAGTTATTACTACAAAGTGTTAACTCCAAATTGCGATGTTGGCACCTCTAGTACTAGCTGTGGCGCAGTTGAACCCCACTGCTTTAAACTGTAATTCCTACCATTCAGAATGCGTACCCAGGCCCTTCATCCAATTATCCATCCCTTCTGGCTGAAGTCATTGATAGGTTAGAAAGGTTACAGATCTGATCTCAACCCTACTACTCCCATTGCATCCGTAGAATATCTAGGAATATTGGCTTGGCTAGTACCAACGGATAGTTTGTCTCTCGGACCTCTCTTGTAGGATTGATGTAGCTGATTATATCTAAACTTGAACCCAGGAATCATTGATACGAGCGATTTTTGGATAAATTCAGAGAGCAGATGCCTTAGCTTAGATAAGAGTGATAATCCATCGGGCCAAATTATGACTTGTTTGATTAAGTTAGCTGGTAATATGGAATGGTAGTCCAATGGCTTCAACATCTTTTGGTGATAACGGATTTTTTTTTTCAATATCTTCTTTTTTATAGTCCCAAACACCAATACGAATTTGCAGGGATGATGCTACCTCTCTCTGGCTGCCCCTAACGTTTTCCACATTTTCTCTATTTAAAACCAGGCCCCAAGTCCATTGCAAGTAAAATATGCAGATGGAGAGTTGGAAAGGCTGGGTACGAGGCTCTCTAAAATTATTTTATCCACAAGGAAACTTGTGTATGTATTATTGGTCAAAATTTATTTTGTTCCCCATTCTACTGACATATCTACACTGTTACTTCCAGAGCACAAACTTTTCGTTGGAATGCTGCCCAAAAATGTAACAGATGCTGAGATGACTGATTTATTTTCACAATACGGAAATATCAAGGATTTGCAGATTTTGAGAGGTTCACAGCAGACGAGCAAAGGTAAAAATTTCGTGTGGAAACCGTTGCTTTTCTGTGATTCGAAACGGGTATCACTTTTTCTTCTAGGCTTGTCTATGCATTTAGCTGCTTACCAACTGTGGATGTTGCAGCCGGCTGTGCCTTCCTGAAGTATGAAACAAAAGAGCAGGCTGTGGCAGCTATCGAAGCTCTAAACGGGAAGCACAAAATAGAGGTTTGTGAAAAAATAAGGATTCTGATCAATTCCAGCTCTCTTTAGTCACTCAAACCCAATTGCAGTGCTGCAAACCATCACAGAGAACATCCATACCAATTCGACCATATATGAGTGCAGAAATTGCTCTACCCACATGTGTGTTGGATTGTGCTTTTCTGTTCGAGCTGAACATTTGTGATCTCTTGCAGTTACAAGCAATGGGAACCAGGGTTACAAAATACTCCATATGTGCCGTAATATAAGATGTTATTACACAATAACATCTTATATTATGGGACTGAGGGAGTAGGATCTATCCAGTTTATTTGCTGCACTTTAAGTAAAAAATAAATAAATAACAAATGTAATGGTTCGAGGTTGATGCACATTTGTATTAGTAGTTATTTTCCCTTCTTCTGCAACTGCATGATTTGTATAACCTCTGATGTTCCTTGTTCGTTTTGTTAGGGTTCAAGTGTACCTTTGGTTGTAAAATGGGCTGACACAGAAAAAGAAAGGCAGGCTCGGAAAGCGCAAAAGGCTCAGTTTCAGCCGTCTAATCTGTCAAATGCAAATGCCATGCAACAAAGTTCATTATTTGGCGCTTTACAGATGGGATATGTGCCTCCTTATAATGGATTTGGCTACCAGGTGAATCTTAATGTTAAAATCTTGAGCTTACTGTGCCCATACAACAAAAAGCTATTCCTACAATAGCATCACTCTTGCCATTCTTTCAAATAAATAGCAGTAGTCCTAACTTACCGCCTATATCTATTTTAGCTGTTTAACATTTACTATTGCAAACAACCAACCAGAAAAGGCCACAGAGGATAGCATTCTTTATGAACTGCTGCAGTTTCCTGCCATTCCTTATTGTGCTAGTAGTGAAGCAAAAAAGAATCAATGGCATGTTAATGGACTGGTGATATTTCTTTAATTTGAAAAGATGCCATATAACCTGTGATTAGTACCCCTGAATATTCATTCTTGTTGTATATAATACTTAGTCTGTTCATCTGTGCAGCCACAAGGAACCTATGGGCTTATGCAATACCCTTTATCTCCTATGCAAAATCAAGCAGCCTTCCAGAATATGGCTCAGCCTGGCAATCAAGGAAATCCAATGCGCGGCGTTAATTCTGAACTTTCCCCTAATTCAGTTCCTAGGCCATACAATTCAATGCAGTTGGGCAGCCCTTATCCAGCTGCACCTGGTATGCAGTATCCTGGATCATATCCTGGTGGTGCCCGTCCTTACATGAATTCTCATAATAATTCAATTAAAGTTCCAAATGCAAATGCTACATCTCCCACATCTTCAAGTACCAGCAGCAACCCTGGTCCTCAGATAGAGGGTTTGTCTCCTTCAGTACTTGGTTATTTCATTCGTCATTTCTTCTTAAGTACGTTTTACAGATGATATGTATCATGTGTGCAGGTCCTCCTGGAGCCAACTTATTTATTTATCACATCCCACAAGAATTTGGCGACCAAGATCTAGCAAATGCATTTCAGACTTTTGGTAGAGTATTGAGTGCCAAAGTTTTTGTAGACAAAGCAACTGGTGCCAGTAAATGCTTCGGTAACTAACTCTTTCTGGCTGAAATTTCTTAGCATTGCCATCATACCAGCATGATTTTACTAATTTGTTCCTGGCTGGATGCAGGTTTTGTAAGCTATGATTCTCCTGCTTCTGCGCAGACGGCCATAAGTATGATGAACGGATTCCAATTAGGTGGTAAAAAGCTGAAAGTACAACTCAAAAGAGACAACAGCAAGCACAATAAACTTTATTGACAGCGCAATTGATACGCTCAGTATGCCTACACGATCAGGAAAACCGGTACATATGTGTCAGCACAATTGATCGTTCCAGTGTTTCTTCTGGCCTCCACCATGTGTCGTCGGTGGGGGCTTGTGTATCTTCGTTCAATTGACATTCTTGAAATTGTTAAATTGTGTATTTCGTCGCAGCATAGTTGTAGCATCTGTACCATCAGACCCATTGTACATCAGACATTTGATTCATTCAATTGCTCCATTTTTTCTACTCATGGATCGCTCCTTGCGAGAACATCATTCATTTTTCTTTACTTTTTACTTGCCCCAGCATCTAATGTATTTTCCTAATAGTTTTCAATATGCATGCCATTTAGTGTGCGATTGACCAGCACCCATTTACTCAAGTCTTTTGTCTTGTATGCTCGAAGGATTTCCTGAACTTTCATGAGATTACCCTGGATCTGAGGAACAATGTGTAGAGCAAACCCAACGACTCTTAATGAAATTACCCTGGATCTGAGGAACAATGTGTACCACCTCGATGTCATCTTAATGATTTCTTCACAGATCCTATCATGTTTGTGGTTCTTTTGATGAATCATGTTGTTTTTTCAAGGATGGATATGTGGTTCCAATTTATATGTTTCATAGCTTACAGATGAGTTTCTCATTTCTCAGTTTGTCTATAATCATTTTGTAAAACAATCATATTCATACTAAACCAGCACATGTTACTACTAGGCTAAATTAGCTTGAGAGCAAGTCATGTTACTCATAACTTTAGCCCTAACAGACAGTTTACTGAATGACTCAGCCCAAGCAGCTCCATCGACAGTTTTACACAGTTCTGCATAGTTGGTGTTTTCTGATGAATCACATCGAAATGGATTGCATTAAAAAACCTGGTAATTCATGGCACGTTGTACATCAAAACACACCATCATGACTTTAGATGCTTTATTTGCCATTAGCGAAATTGCCATAATTGTCGACCATTATCCATTGATACAAAATTTGAACCACGAGAACTGAAGCTTGAGGCAACTGCTATATATAAAAACATCTATACTGGAATCCACCAGGTTTTTCAGCACCACTGCACAGCAAAACTGGGCAAAACATGCGCAACAACACGAAGGGCCTGCCGCTTCTGGCTTTGGCCACTATACACAAAGGTGCCCATTTGCCTTGTACCCCCACACCCAATATTTACATGACAACACCCGCTCACAAGGTGAGCTATTTTTCGCGCCTAATGCGGCTCTTAAAGACAGACCGGTTCCCAACAAGCCACTTATTTTTTGACTACCTTCGGTACAGATCAGCCGCACTCTGTCATGGTATACCCATCAGCAAACACAACAGGAATGCAAGGGCCCATTGACAAGAATGCCTTCTGCTGGCAAATGCTGTAATAACAAAACAGTGGACGATAAGTAGCAAGAGAGCATATGCTGATTTACATGATAAATAGGTAACAGGATGGATAATTATATAATTTACATAACAAACAATAACAATTTCCTAGCATAGAAAATTTTAAAATACAAAAAAGATACTATTAATCAAGTATTTATGTAAGAATTTCTTAAGATGAGCATTAAGTAATTTACTAGTTTGATTAGTATTACTGACATAGCATCACTGTTCACCACATCAACTAAATCGCTCAAATTGCAGGCATGTAAATTGATTATTGAAGTCTGCCTAACATAGAACTAGAACTGCTATTCTTTCAAATAATTTACCAACTCCAAGCCTAGATAAACGTTTCTTCAATTTAACAATAATTGGCAGCTGTGGAAATGTTAAAAGAGAGACAAGACTCACATCTGCTAGGGGCAGGGGCCACATCTTGCACTTGAACAGGATGATGTGCGTGAGCGAGAGATATTGCACGCACTGGAGGGTTCACAGATGCTGGAGATGGAGCAGGGGAGCTATGGTGCCTATTGGGATTATTTGTAGAGTGACGGCCAGAAGGTGATGGACTAATAGATGATGGTGACAATGCACGAGAGATGGTAGGAGGTGAAGCATAATGATGATTAGCTACTGGCTCTGGCACTGGGGCTACAGGAGCTTTATTTTTTGGCTTATTGGTGTATCTATATGAATAACCAGATGGCGGTGGAGATCTATACTTGGACCGTTCCACAGGAGAATGTACAGGTGCAGGAGATGAAGATGGAGCCAAAGGCTTCTCTATTTCATGACTACGGTGATGGCTATGGTGGTGGTGGTGATGGTGGTGGTGGTGGTGGTGATGGTGGTGGTGGTGGTGACGGCGGTGATCTTGATGAGTCATGGGTGCTGGACTAGGTGCATCACTCCTGCTATGCAAAGAATGTGTAAGATACGAAGAAAGGCTTATCTGCTTTACTCTACCAAATACAGTATGATTAAGTCCCAAGTTTCCTGAAGATGAATTGGCAATATTTTGTGCCAATTGCTTCATTCTTGGAATGGAGGGCTGGTGATTCCCAACTTCAAGAATAATGGAGGTCCGAACAATTGTTGGAGGAGCAACTGTAGAACCTTGTAAGTTTGTTAATTGGACATAGAGGTTCTGCAAAGCACGGGAACAAAAATCAACTGAAAAACAAAAACAAGATATAACAATTCACTTCACATATGATGACCCTGGCAAATTAAAACTTCTCATCCAAAATTCTGTAATTTTCAACAAAAATAAGAGTCTTAGGCCAAGTATGGAGCTCTCAATTACAAAAAACTAAGATTTCTACTAATACCGCCATACACTACTAATTACTGGTGTGCCAATCTATTAATATTGCACAGAAATATGTGATTTTCATTCTTAATGTTTAACTCTGCAAAAATACAATGAATTTATGTGTACGTTTACATGGTTGTTCTGTGTGGGAATACACATTCAAGCTCAGGTATCCAATCCAAACAAGTATATGAAGCAGGCATCCAACATTTCACATTTGGCCCAGCAACAGTTTGGCGACAACTAGTGTGTACAACCAAACTAACATGACATGATATCCCTTATCAGAATGAAAGCTATTTAAATGATAGTGAATAGAGGGCACCAACCTCATAGGGATTGAGAAGTAGTCCTGCCTTCATTTGGTCTTTCAACTCATTTATTTTATCTTGTACCTTGTAGATTGGGAAGTTCAGAGTGAAGCTGAAAGATGCATAAGGTTTCTGTACAAGAAAAGCAGCTTGTGTAGGGATAATGGTTATTCCTCCAGGGAACTTAAGCAACTCGAAGAAGGATGAGTTCCCAAACAGTGACTCTGTCAAATGGAGTGTTGACTGTTCTACAACCAAGGACATGAAATACGATCTAAGAATGCTCAACCATGTTGATGATATAGTCGAGTATTTTGGAAAAGGCACAACGCTGAAGATGACATTTGTACAGTTTAATGCACCTAACGGTTGTAGAAAATTTACAGCAACCTGTACAGTCATTACAAGTTCGGTATCAGGAGGATAGAATTTAGGGCACACAGTACACGAAAAGAAGCACAAAAAATAAGGTCCAGAATTTGTGCCTTACCGTAGAGTTGGGGATGCCAATCTCCTCATAGATGTCAAATTCAAGCTTATGTGTACTTTTATTTAACTCAGAAACTGTCTTTTGTAGCATAAAGCTTGCCACTATATCAGCTGCAAAAAGAGCAGTACTTCAATAGTCAATATTCTCAATAATCTCGTAGTGGAATTTTTATTTCAAGTTCCAACAGATAAAACTATAAAATGTGATTTCTCGAAACGAGAAAAACCTTGAACATCTGACTACTGGTCCAAGAGCTGATATAATCACTTCCATCATTCAACACACCTATCACCATTTCAATTTGAAGAAAAAAAATATTTCTCTTCATCAACTTCTAATGTAACCGTTTTACCTATTCTACCGCAGCATGTTTTCTTTGTTAGGGGATGCGATGAGTGATGTTTTTCCATGGAAGCATTTTTGGCTGGAACCTTGTAACATCACCACTACATAGAGCATCGACTCTTGTAACGCGGCAACTTTTGTTGGGACCTGATGAGTGATGACATAACTATTAAATAAACTAATGTCTTTTCTAACGCGATATAATTGTTGGGACCTTATCACATCACCGTTCAAATAGGCATTGCCTTAGCTATCACGGTACTTTTTGTCGGGACCTTCTTACAAAGCTATTCAATAAAGCATTGACGTTTTCACCGCAATTTTTGTCATGATCGTGGAAGTCTAATGTTATCTATCTATAAGGTGTTGCTTTTTCTTTCACGGCAAGTTTTATCGGGATATCATCTCACCAACCCATGGAGCATTGTTGTTTCTTCCACTGCAAACTGCATCAGGATGTCATAGCATAAATACATGATAATTATTTTATAAAAATTTGCCTTTTCTATGGTGACTGAATTCGATGTGGCAAATCAACAGCCATCCAGGGAACAAACATTTTCTGAAATCGGCACAAATAAAGGTTTTGCAGGATCGGGCGACATTTCCTATCTTGAACAACAACGTGAATGGACCCTAAATATACACCGTGTGTGTCCGAATATGGGCAGGCAGAAGCTAATAAAAACATGTCTCGACGAGAAAAGACATAGCAGAGCTTAATAAGTGAAAGAAGGGCGCATATTGCTCTAAAATGAAATAGTAGAACAGAAGAAATTGAGCTTAATTTGGCTCCACATTTACTCCCACAGGCACGAACTTTGCTTGAATCGCTTGCAAATCGCCAACTCTAGTCGCCGCTACTCATGTCGTCCACACCACGAAACCGATTTGAAAAGTGAACAATTTAGAAAACAGAAACTTGCAGAGATCTCGGCAATGCGAGCTGACCTGCGAGCACGTCTTCCGGGGGATCCGTTGGCCCCGCGCTGCGGCCGCGCCCGGCGAAGGGCGGCAGCCAGAACATGGCGGATAGCATCACGGCGGCGCCGAGCAGGAGCGCGGCCACGCATTGCAGCCGCACGGACCCGCGGCATCTGCTGCACCTTCTTATTCTTACTCCATCTCCATCTCCTCCTCCCTCCACCGCCGCCAGACCCTCCTTCCCCATCGCGCACGCCCTCACGCATCACCGCCCGCTACCATTCAAATAGGCATTGCCTTAGCTATCGCGGTACTTTTTGTCGGGACCTCCTTACTAAGCTATTCAATAAAGCATTGCCGTTTTCACGGCAAATTTTGTCATGATCTTGGAAGTCTAATGTTATCTATCTATAAGGTGTTGCTTTTTCTTTCACGGCAAGTTTTGTCGGGATATCATACCAACCCATGGAGCATTGTTTTTTCTTCCACTGAAAACTGCATCAGGATGTCATAGAACAAATACATGATAATTATTCTATCAAATTTTGCCTTTTCTATGCTGACTGAACTCGATGTGGCAAATCAACAGCCATCCAGGGACACAAACATTTGCTGAAATTGGCACAAACAAAGGTTTTGCAGGATCGGGCGACGTTTCCTATCTTGCACAACAACGTGAATGGACCCTAAATATACACTGTGTGTCCGAATTTGGGCAGGCAGAAGCTAATAAAAACATGTCTTGACGAGAAAAGACATAGCACAGCTTAATAAGTGAAAGAAGGGCGCATATTTGCTCTAAAAGGAAATACTAGAACAGAAGAAATTGAGCTTAATTTTGGTTCCACATTTACTCCCACAGGCGCGAACTTTGCTTGAATCGCTCGCAAATCGCCAACTCTAGTCGCCGCTATGCGTGTGTCGTCCATAGCACGAAACCGATTTGAAAACTGAACAATTTAGAAAACAGAAGCTTGCAGAGATCTTGGCAATGCAAGCTGACCTGCGAGCACGTCTTCCGGGGGATCCGTTGGCCCCGTGCTGCGGCCACGCCCGGCGAAGGGCGGCAACCAGAACATGGCGGAGAGCATCACGGCGGCGCCGAGCAGGAGCGCGGCCACGCATTGCAGCCGCACGGACCAGCGGCATCTGCTGCACCTTCTTCTTCTTACTCCATCTCCTCCTCCTCCCTCAACCGCCGCCAGACCCTCCTTCCCCATGGCGTGCGCCCTCACGCATCACCGCCCTCTACCATTCAAATAGGCATTGCCTTAGCTATCGCGGTACTTTTTGTCGGGACCTCCTTACTAAGCTATTCAATAAAGCATTGCCGTTTTCACGGCAAATTTTGTCATGATCTTGGAAGTCTAATGTTATCTATCTATAAGGTGTTGCTTTTTCGTTCACGGCAAGTTTTGTCGGGATATCTTCTCACAAACCCATGGAGCATTGTTGGTTCTTTCACTGAGAACTGCATCAGGATGTCATAGCATAAACACATGATAATTATTTTATGAAATGTTGCCTTTTCTATGCTGACTGAACTCGGTGTGGCAAATCAACAGCCATCCAGGGACACAAACATTTGCTGAAATCGGCACAAACAAAGGTTTTGCAGGATCGGGCGACATTTCCTATCTTGTACAACAACGTGAATGGACCCTAATATACACTGTGTGTGTCCGAATTTAGGCAGGCAGAAGCTAATAAAAACATTTCTTACGAGAAAAGACATAGCAGAGCTTAATAAGTGAAAGAAGGGCGCATATTGCTCTAAAAGGAAATAGTAGAACATAAGAAATTGAGCTTAATTTGGTTCCACATTTACTCCCACAGGCGCGAGCTTTGCTTGAATCGCTCGCAAATCGTCAAAACTCTAGTCGCCGCTTAAGTCACGCTACTCGTGTCGTCCGCACCACGAAACCGATTTGAAAACTAAACAATTTAGATTTAGAAAACGGGAGCTGGGCGAGATCTCGGCAATGCGAGCTGACCTGCGAGCACGTCTTCCGGGGGATCCGCTGGCCCCGCGCTGCGGCCGCGCCCGGCGAAGGGCGGCAGCCAGAACATGGCGGAGAGCAGCACGGCGGCGCCGAGCAGGAGCGCGGCCACGCATTGCAGCCGCACGGACCCGCGGCATCTGCTGCACCTTCTTCTTCTTGCTCCATCTCCTCCTCCTCCCTCCGCCGCCGCCAGGCCCGGCGGCTGCCCCCCGGCCACCTTCCCCATGGCGCGCGAAAATCTCACGCATCACCGCCCGCCACCATCGCCGCGAGAGATGGCAGAGCTGGAGACGGGACGCGCGCGAGCTAGCTAGGGTTTGGGGTCGCGGCGTCAGCTCGTATGCTACACAGCGAAGCAGTGCGGCGCGCACGGGTGAGGACTGAGGTGGGGGTGGTGGAGTGGAAATGGTGGGAGACTCTTGCTGCGCACAGCGTGCGTGCGAGGACAACGGGTGATGGCCGCTGCATTTATTATAGTCTGCTGAGCACATAAATATTTTTAGTGCTATAAAAAAATTAGAATACCTGCAGATATAGATTATCACTACTATTGTAAAAATCAGATTTTTTTTCGAAAAGAAGGTTGATCGTGGGTTCTACTCCCTCCGTCTCATGAAACTTGTTGGGACGGAGGAGTACATCAAATTGAGGTACGCGGCATTTTCAAAAACTAGAAAATATGGATCCGACGGTTGGATAGCAATTTCCGTCTTTTCAGAAAAGAAATATCAAGCCCACCACGTCTATTACCCTGACAACTTTGTGGGTTGTTGCGTGCATGCTCACGCGTGTATCCCATTTGGGTCCTTCTTTAAATTAAAGTTGATGCAAAGCAATGAGGAAGTTGTCTATGTATGTACTTTGTTTGTTGATGGCGTCATCAGCAAACAAAGTACAAAAATATAGACAACTATGGTAAAGCCATTACACGATGTAAAAATAACACCTGCAACTAAGTGGGTGTCTTCCGCAACATCGTCTTCAAGAAGGAAAACACATCCCGAGAGATGTTGTTGGTCGTTGTTATGTATGTCTGACTAGCCAAATAAAAGGATTTTCATCATGGTTACACAGACTAAGCAACGAAGGCTAATACATTGGCAATGAGACAACGCCTTCAACAAGGTAACAACAGATAATGTTCCTCTCTAATGAGCTCGACCAATAAAGGCCGGAGCATGGGTTTTCACCCCGGATATGAAGTGGTTGGCCAATCAACACCTTGATGTCGGATCTTCCAAAAGTTGCAGAGTACATTACCCCACACTAGGCTGGATAGGCTTTAACTCGTGCGACATCATCCCCCCTCCATGGCCGTTGGGGGAGGGTGGATATCGTGGTGTGGAAGTGGCCAATGGCACTCCATACCTACGTAGGTTGACCTGCAACATCCACCACCGGAGTCGTTGCCCTGATGCCAGATGTTGTGGATGGGTGGCCGCCGGTCTAACCATGTTCCATCAGAAGGTTGAACTCCAAGTAGCTCCATAGAACTCCCTAGTGTTCGAACTAGGGGTTTCTGCGATCAACAATAGGGTTGTTGCAGTAGTTGTAGTAGCAAATATAAGTTCGTCCCTGAGAAGCTTTGCAAATAGCAATAAACACAATATCGCAATTGCGATGTCAGGTGCAGCCACGTTCGCACCCAAACCGTTGTTTGGAAATAGCCTATACTATAAGTTGCTAAGATGGCAATAGTTTGAGAGTTTGAAGTAATTAAAAGTAAAGTAGAGCAAGAGAGTGTGTTTGTGATATGGTTGAGGGGTTCTCAAGGGAGTGTAGGTTACATCACTAGTATTGGTATTACTTATGATTAGGATGAATCCATATCTTTCATTTATGTTATGTGTGGAAAGAGCTCCGTAATAAGATGCGCCCAGAAAGCCATGTGTCATCGCATCTCTAAATAACCATTGCGGTTAGCCTTCCGCAAACCACATATTGATCATCGCAATTAAGAGTTTTACCACGTGGTTATTGATATGAGCTTAGTGAATCTCCCTTTATCCCCCTCTTACATACAATGAAGTGTCTTACGGTAATGTCACTTCTCGTCGTACACTTTACCATACTTTCAAGGGTAGTTCCCTCTCTCGTTCCTAAGGCAAATGCTATGTGGTGCACTTCATATAACATACAAGAGAGAGAACTAACACATAGTCAATAAATCAAAGTTATAATTCATCTTTATTTCACATCATAATATTACTAGTGGTTCTCCTATCTCCCCAAGAATAAATGGACTACTCATACATGAAGGGGATCAACATCATAGCAATAATATGGATTTAATATGAAGATACAATTGTATACAAGTCCAAATCCTAATAGAGTTCGGATCACAACCAAGTAGACAAAGGGGATCACGGTGAAGACGTTGATGATGATGTTGATGAAGATCGATGGGTTGCCCTTCAAGATCCTAGCTTCCTCCTCCTCTTCCGTGTTGGTGGGGATGGTGATGGAGGCGCCGGCTGTGGAGACGATGGCAGTGGCGGAGGAGCGGCAGGGCTCCGCCCCTAGGGCGCGGATGAATTGTGCCTCCATTGACTCCTCCCCTCTTTATGCCCATCGGGCCTTCACAAATGATGTTTGTTTGACAAAACGGAGCTGATAGAGGCCCGCACGGCCATACGGTACGGGCGTGCTCTGCCCATACCGATGGTCGCTATTCTCCCTGGACTTTCGTATATTGGACGCCATTTTTTCATACGAACTCCGATTTAGGTGTTCTTCAGCTCGTTGAGCTCGTATGGACGAGGGCTATAATACCATGGCCTTAGATATTAAATATAAGATGTTGGGGAAATATCACTTTTCCCACACCACATATGGTTAAGTCTGGTGCTTGTAATTCTCCCATATTGTGCCCTCTTGGTCCTTTTGCCTCCCTTTGTCCATGATTGTCCATAACACCTAAATACATGTAAAGTACAAGGGAAACATAATGAAATCCTACTAAAACAACTAAATTTTCAAAGCTCATATGAAAGTGAACAAGAACTCGAAAGTATGCAAAATAGGAAAAGTTGTAGCTAGAATGAGCATGAAATGAATGACAATATGAGTAAGAGTATACTTAAAAACTTCAGTAAAATAGTACAAAATTTTGAGCACCTGGTATGAAATACCAAAACATGGGATTTTGTAAGAATGCAAATAATAATATAAACTATTGATGGTGCTCCAGGGACGGCGCCAGACAATCTTGGTGGCGGTTGTTGTGGAAGCGGTTGGAAAACCCCAAGAGGAAGGTGTAATGAGCACAGCAGCAAGTTTTGCCTTAGGAGAAAGGCGTGATTTCTGAAGGTGTTGCTAGCTAACTAGTGGCAGGACGCACTACCGGCGTCAGCAACAATATGGAACCTGCACACAACACAACCAAAATACTTTGCCCCAACTTACAGTGAGGTTGTCAATCTCACCGGTTTGCTGAACACAAAGGATTAGACGTATCGAGTGGAAAGTGATGTTTGCAGTAATAATTAAAGAAAACAAAGCTTTGCAGTAAGTAACATAGAAGGATTGTGGTGGGTGAATTTATTAGTGTAAAGGAAAGGACCGGAGTCCATAGTTCACTAGAGGTGTCTCTCCATAAAGATAAATAACATGTTGGGTGAACAAATTATAGCTGGGCAATTGACAGAATATCGACCATACATGACAAGATGATTACTATGAGATTCGTTTTGACATTACAACATAATACATAGACCGTAATCCAACTGCATCTATGACTAATAATCCACCTTCCGGTTATCGTCCAAACCCCTTCCAGTATTAAGTTGCAAACAATAGATTATCGCATTAAGCAATGTGTGTAAAGTAAATAATAGAATTACCCCTGGATAAAACATTGTTGTTTTCTTCCTAGTAGCAACAACACATCTACAATCTTAGAAGTTATTGTCATGCTCCCAGATTACTAGAGACATGAATCCACTATCGAGCATAAATACTCCCTTTTGGAGTCACAAGCATCTACTTGGCTAGAGTATCTACTAGCAACGGAGAGCATGCAATATCACAAATAACATATGACAAGAATATATAATCGATCTCAATATAGGATACAATATTCATCGGATCTCAGCAAACACAACATGTAGCATTACATAAGGATGATCTTGATCATGTAGGGCAGCTCACAAAATCTAAACACGAGGTACAAATTGGAGAAGACAACCATCTAGCTATTGATATGGACCCATAGTCTAGGGATGAACTACTCATGCATCACTTCTGAGGCGGACATGGCGATGTAGATGCCCCCGGCGATGATTTCCCCCTCTGGGAGGGTGCCGGGAAGAGCTTCAGAACCCTACCGAGTTGGGTTATGCAATGGCGGCCACGACAAAACTTTTCGTGGATGGAGGCTCGGTGTCGTTGCCTATTCGACGGTACCTCGGAGGAGGGATCCTCACGAGGGGGAGAAGAAGTAGGGGCCATCGGGCGGAGAGTCCTCGGGACGGTGGTACGAGATTTACCCATCTTCGGAACACATGCACGATGACAGGGCCTACTGTTGCTTGTCTGTAATTATCTGGGCGCTTTCGCGTTGTTACAATGAGTTGTGGTTGTGCCTCTAGGGCTCCCGGGATCCGGCTTATAAAGACGCCAGGATCTAGGGTTTACACGGAGAGTCCTAGCCGAAATACAAGTTGCCTAACTACGGAATATTACATTGTTGTGCATATCAAGGATCCGCCTTTCCTTATATGCCGTACTGGATCCGGCTACCCCTGATGGGCCAGGCCAGATCCGACTTCTAGAGTAGGTCGGTGGATCCGGCTTCTTGTTCCTGGGATGGACTTCATCCATCTTGATCTACATCAACTGGCCCGTTCGATGGGCCATGCGCCACCATCACCATCTATGGGCCACCCGGGCTTGCCGGATCTAGCCACCGACGATGGTACACCCATGAAGTATACCCACAACAGTAGCCCCCAGAGTTCTCCGAGGTTCACCTCTTATTTCCGTCTTGCTCGAACCATCTTCATGTCTGACAATCTTCCTAGAAACGTGGGGAAACTTGAAGAACTCCGACTTCATGAAACTTCCTTTTCCAGCTTGCATGCCGGAAAGATCCTTCATCTGCGGGACTTCATCTATCGGCCTCATCATTACAACGAGTCTCTGGGTTACTACCTTGCAGAGATAATAGCTTATCCTTTGAAATTCTTACCCGGAACCTCGAAGGGTTCAAACGGTTCCACCAATCTTGGCGCCATTTTCGGGTAATTTGAACGGTAACTTGATCCTTAGCCATTTTTACCGCTAGGGTTTTTGACACGTGTCCATCATCCAATGGCGCAACGCTTGCATTCCGACCATAGGATGCGGAACACAAATCTCCTCCCGCGCCTATAAATATCCCCACCGCACACTTCATAATCACCATTCTCCCCCAATTCACCTCTCCTCCGAGCGCCGCCACCGAGCTCCTGCTTCCGCCGTGCTGGAGTCTGCCGGAGTTTCGCCGGAGCTTGCGCCGCCACGAAGTGTTCTTCGTGTTCTTAACTTCGGCGAGCCACCGCAGCAAAAACCTCGCTGTCGGAAACTCCGACCACCGCATCATCCATCTCCAGTAAGTATTTCGGCCTCGAGCTTTTCATCGGTGTTGGTAGGGATGACTAGTGTGTAGCGGTGGTTCCGACTAAGTTAGTTTTCTTTCAATGTAGATGTCTTCTTCTACTCCACAACCATCGTAGTTGGAGCCGATCGCGGCTACGCCAATCTCTTCTGCCCCTCTGCCATTCATCCCTGTCCAGTTGGATCCTGCCAAAGGATCCGACAAGTCCATTGAATGAGCCAGTTCCAACCCGGCGGACCTAGCCGGAAAAGAAAAAATGCATAAGAAGATGGAGGAGGTCGCCGCCGCCAAGAAATCCAAATCCCGAACTCGTGAAGGCGAAGTCAAAGGGCTATGGTGGCCCTGCACCACCACCGAAGATGAACTCCACGGCTTCGAGGCGAAGGGATTCTCTAGATCCTGGAGAGTGGTTTTGGGTGCCCTAAGCCCGGCGCCCGAAGCCGGAGAGTGGGTGCTGACAAGGGCGTTGGTGGAGCACGGATTCTCCTTGCCTCCGAGCGATTTCTTCTCGGAAATCCTCGAGGCTTACAAGCTTGAACCCCACAACATCTCTCCCAACATCGTCCTCGCCATCGCCAACCACGTCGCCCTCTGCAAGGGTCATCTCCGGGTAAAACCTGATTTGGCCCTCTTTCAGTTCTTTTTCTCCGTCAAGGAGGAGACGGTCCCGCAGACTTCTTCGCTCGCCACCTACGGAAGCATTACCTTCAAGATCCGCACCCGCCGCGTCTACCCTCACTCGGATCGTCACGAGTCCGTGAGGTACTGGTATGGGGGATTCTTCTATGTGAAGTACGTCTCAGATCCGACAAGCCCGAAGACTCTGCCGGCGTTCAAGGACGGGCCCGCCAGCGAGACCCCCCGCCTGGACTAACTGCCCGCATATCTCCGAGTCACCAATGTTGACAAGGATGGTTAGGCGGATATGCAAGCTGACGGAATATGGCTTGTCGGGGAAGGACCTGACGCTCTCCTGGTTCACCAAGCAGATCCAACCCCTCCAACACTGTGATCGTTTGATGTATGAGTACAGTGGCCGCGATAACACCATGCACGCCACCAAGGATAACCTTTCTTCCGACGCCCTAAACAAGCGGCTTCGGGTTATGATCAAGATCCCGCGTGACGTTCCCTCTCACGCGTGTCAATTTGACATACACACGGATGGTGCCGGCACAATGGCAAGTTTTCCGACTGATCATCATTTCCCTTTTTATGCCTTCAAATTTGTCTAAGGACTTTGTCTTGTGTATACAACTCGACTCCCTCGAGGAGAAAGATCTTGGGACCTTGACCCGGATCCCACACGCTGGCACAACAAACCCGGAAGCCACGTCCGACGCGGAAATTCCTGAGGGCCCTCCTCCCGCAAAACGGAAGAGAGGTGCAGCCTCCGGGTCGGCGCCCAAACGCGCGCGTGAAGCCCCTAGCGCCGCAGCCACCAAGAAGCTTGAGAAATAAAAACAACAACTCAAGGAGATTGACACCGGCAAAAGCTCGCAGGCCAGCATCGAGAGGTTCTTCAAAAAGCCTGGGTAATAACTCAATTTCAGACTGACTCTTTTTGCAACTTATCTCAAAATATGCTAAGTGTCATGCTCTTTTCATCATGCAACAAAGTTGCCGGAAGTAAGCCCAGAAGAAGAAACTCAAGCCCTCGCCTGCCTCTATGCCAATTACCCCGGAAGTGGAGGTTCCGCCAAAGCCTTCCTCCTCTGCAGCTCAAGATCCCAAGAATGTCATCAACCTTGATGATATTCCGACACCTACCACAGACTCCAGCAAAGACGCTTCCTCCTCCAAACCTCCGGCTGAAGAACCCGAATCAACCTTGGCTGAAGCTCCGGCTAATGATGCCGCAAAGAAATTATTGATAGGTGGTGCCACTGGTACACCCCAAACGCACCGACACTTGTTTCTGGTTCTTCGAAAAGCTCCCCTACACCAGCGCCATACGGAAATGACAAACTTGATGAATGAAGTGTGGGGGTCGGGGGAGACAGGACAACATGACCTGGCAACCTTGGAGGACAATCTTCGTGTTTTCTTTGTGAAACACAAAGACGTGCGCCAGGTAACACTAGCCCCCAAGCATTGGTTTATATATTTCCGAGTGAAATTTGTAAGCCGATGCTTCAACTGTATTATCTTGATTGAATCTTGGCGGAAACTTGAAATTTCCCAGCACGAGAAAATTTTAACTTCGCATCCAACCCCCCAGATTTTAATTTTCCGGCTAATCAATCCTACTTGCTTCACAGAACACCCGCTAGCTGCACGAAGATCTACGCACGCTAGTGCTGAGCAGAAAAGCAGAGATTTAGCGGCTGAACAAGAAGGAGGCAGAGGATGATACGTCCAATTTGCATCACTATTTTATATCATAATTTGCTGTTATTCATTGATATATTTCATATTTGGAGATAATACTTATGTTATTTAATCTATTTTGCATGTTTCATGATTATTGGAGGATCGCGCACTGGAGTCAGGATTCTGCTGGAAAAAGCGCCGTCAGAATGCAATATTTCGGAAGATCAACAGTTGACGGAAATTATATGAAAAATCCTATTTTTCCAGAAGACGAAGGGAGCCAGAAGGGGGAGCTGAGGGGACCCGAGGTGGGCCCACCTCATAGGCCGGCACGGCCCAAGGCCTGGTCGCGCCGCCCTGTGAGGAGGGGGCCCACAGCCCCCTCTCGCCTCCTTTTCTTCGCGAACGCCTTCGTCCCGAAAACCTAAGCTCCAGGGGATACATCGCGAAGAGTCACAGCCGCCTCTGCGGGGCGGAGAACACCAGAGAGAAAAGAGCTCTCCAGCAGGCTGAGATCCGCCGGGGAAATTCCCTCCCGGAGGGGGAAATCGACACCATCGTCACCGCCATCGAGCTGGACATCATCTCCACCACCACCATCATCATCATCTTCATCATCATCACCGCCGTCTCCACCGCTGCACGCCATCACCGCTGTAACAATTCGGGTTTGATCTTGATTGTTTGATAGGGGAAACTCTCCCGGTGTTGATTTCTACTTGTTATTGATGCTATTGAGTGAAACCGTTGAACCAAGGTTTATGTTCAGATTGTTATTCATTATCATATCACCTCTGATCATGTTCCATATGATGTCTCGTGAGTAGTTCGTTTAGTTCTTGAGGACATGGGTGAAGTCTAAATGTTAGTAGTGAAGTATGGTTGAGTAATATTCAATGTTATGATATTTAAGTTGTGGTGTTATTCTTCTAGTGGTGTCGTGTGAACGTCGACTACACGACACTTCACCTTTATGGGCCTAGGGGAATGCATCTTGTACTCGTTTGCCAATTGCGGGGTTGCCGGAGTGACAGAAACCTGAGCCCCCGTTGGTATATCGATGCAGGAGGGATAGCAGGATCTTAGAGTTTAAGGCTGTGGTTAGATTTATCTTAATTACTTTCTTGTAGTTGCAGATGCTTGCAAGGGGTATAATCACAAGTATGTATTAGTCCTAGGAAGGGCGGTACATTAGCATAGGTTCACCCACACAACACTTATCAAAACAATGAAGATTAATTAGCCGTATGTAGCGAAAGCACTAGACTAAAATCCCGTGTGTCCTCGAGAACGTTTGGTCATTATAAGTAAACAAACCGGCTTGTCCTTTGTGCTAAAAAGGATTGGGCCACTCGCTGCAATTGTTACTCTCGCACTTTACTTACTCGTACTTTATTCATCTGTTACATCAAAACCCCTTGAATACTTGTCTGTGAGCATTTACAGTGAATCCTTCATCGAAACTGCTTGTCAACACCTTCTGCTCCTCGTTGGGATCGACATTCTTACTTATCGAAGATACTATGATACACCCCCTATACCTGTGGGTCATCAAGACTATTTTCTGGCGCCGTTGCCTGGGAGTGAAGCGCTATTGGTAAGTGGAATTGGTAAGGGAAATTTCTGCTGTTTGTGCTGATTCTATTTCTGCCTGCTGCTATAATTCATTATGGAGAGATCTTCTCTTGAGTTTTTATTTGGGAAATCTACTACTACTGCAAAGGTAGTGGATGAGGCGCCAGGTGAGGAAGAAATACCATACAAAATACCTATGAAAATTATTGAACATGTAGTGGGTAACCGTTATACAGGGGATGGAACTGTCCACCCTGGAAATCATTTACTGTTCTTACATGAATTATGCGGTTTATTCAAGTGTGCAGGTATTGCTATGGATGAAGTGAGGAAGAAACTATTCTCTATATCGCTGTCTGGTAAGGCGGTGCATTGGTATAAATTACTGGATAATGGGGATTCTCTTGAATGGAATGATATTGTGCCCCGGTTTTATTCTAAGTTCTATCCTCCAAGTGAAATTCACAAAGATCGGAACCGCATATATAATTTTTTGCCTCATGATGGAGAGAGTATTGCCCAAGTGTGGGGGAGATTGAAGTCTTTAATGCTCAAATGCCCCATTCATGAGCTTCCTGGTAATGTTATTATTGATAATTTCTATGCAAGACTTTCTTTTGAAGACAAGACCTTGCTGGATACTTCTTGTTCTGGATCATTTACACGCAACAAAGAAGAGTTTAAAAGGGACCTTCTTAATCGGATCCAGGAAAATACTGAAGGATGGGAGAACGACAAAGATAGAGAATCAGGTATAAATTATGATTACAAATGCATTGAAGCTTTTATGGATACTGATAAATTTCGTAATATGAGTGCTACTTATGGTCTTGATTCTCAAGTTGCTGCAAATCTTTATAAAGTTTTTGCCTCTCATTATGAATTTCCTAAGAAGAATTTTGATAAGTATCATGAACCGTATAAAGATAAAATTGATTCATCTATAAATAAATGTGTTGTAGTTGAAATTGTTGATCATGTTATTCCTGAAGCTTATATTGAAAAAACTCCTTTCCCTGCTAAAATGAAGGAGTACTCTGTTATAAATAGTGCGGTTCATAAAAGTGAAAAGAAACCTATAGAACCTGAAGAACAAATAAAAGTTGAACCTGCTGTTGCAATAGTTAAAGATCTTGTGACTGAAAATGTGGAGGATGGTCATATTATTTTTTGTGAAGATGCCTCTAATATTGTTTCACATCCTAATAAGTCCAAGCAAGCTAGTGTTCCTATGCTATCTGTTAGAATTGGTGATCATTGTTATTATGGTTTATGTGATATTGGTGCAAGTATTAGTGCTATTCCTTATGAGCTTTACACGGAGATTATGCATGAAATTGGTTCTTGTGAACTTGAAGATATTGATGTGGTTATTCGGCTGGCTAATAGAGAAACTATCTCTCTAATTGGTATTGTTCGAGACATGGAAGTTCTATGTGGTAAGATTAAATATCCTGCTGACTTTTTGGTACTTGGTTCTGCTGCTAGTAAATATTGTCCTATCATTTTTGGTAGTGTTATCACCAGAATTTAACCGGATCAGAGGTGGGCCGTAATTGAGATGGGCTTGGAGGATATACATAGAAAATATACATGAATCGGCCTTGTACAAGGAGTTTGGGCTAGATTTCCCGTGTATCTGTAAATATAGTAGGATACGTGTCGGTTAGGATTAAAGGAGTTTAGCTCGTGCACGGTTGGGATTATTCCCACGTTAGAAAGTCTACGGACTATAAATATGCATCTAGGGTTATTGAGAAAGAGGACAATCATGTTCACAACAAATCAATCTAGGCGCATCGCCACCCCTTGTTTCGAGGGTTTCTTCCGGGTAAGCCTCATGCTGCCTAGATCGCATCTTGCGATCTAGGCAGTATACGTTTATTCGTTGTTCATGCGTTGCTCGTGCTGAAGCCTTGTTGATGGCGAGCAACGTAGTTATCATAGATGTGTTAGGGTTAGCATTGTTCTACCGTGATATATGCTTTATCTATGCTACCCTTAGACATCTAGCTGCCTTTACACCTATCTTAGGTGTAAGGGCAGCACCTTGCTTGATCCGTGTTTAGCAGATCCGATCCGTTATGGTTGCTCCTTGTTCTTCAAGGATTAGTTTAATATCTGCATAGTTAGGCCTTGCAAACGGGTTGAAGGATCCAGTAGCACGTAGGGTGTAGTTTGCTAGCCCTAGATAAGATGTTCCGGGAATCAACTTCATTGGTGGTTTTTAGGCCTTATCTAGGGCTGGTTTATTATCATCTTGCGTGGCTGCCAGGCTCAATCACGTGTAGGATGTTCCGATTATGTGGTGAAAACCCTAAATCTTCGTAGGTCGTTTTAACTGAATATTGATCAAGCAGGACCACCATGTTATCGTAGATCTCATACGAATCATGGGTGGATCGGCTCCTTGAGCCGATTCACAGGACAACCTGAGAGCCGATCGAGGCTCGTATTTAATGTTTACGTGTATGCCATGCGGGAAACTAAGCGAAGCAATCCATCACCTTCCTGACCAGGTATAGGTCAGGTGGCACGCCCTTGCACCAGCATCGGACGTGCGTGCCGGAGCTTTGCGGGCCGTCGCTCGAGGGACCAGGGCCAACCGCAGTTCTGGGAGCCTCCCGGCTCTACGTGTTGCCCGTCGCTACTCGCCGGTGGGTTTCGGACGCCAACACATTCTCGCACGCCCGTGGGACAGTCTTCGACATCAATCGCATCGTCATCCGCATCGAGAGATGGCGGAAGATCCGATCCACGTACGAGGATCTGACGGAGGAGCTCATGAAGAAGTATGACGATGTCAAAGCTCTCTTAGAAGCCGACCTCATCGTCTCTTTCCGAAGAACCCGCTCACACGGCATCGGGTGGAAAGGGTTCTCACCGAAGGCGCGCTCGATGGAGTGGACCTGTCTACTCCTTCAAGAACGCACCGTGTCTCGCGTCAGAGGTGAATCAAATGGTAGCTCATTCGCTACACCGCCATTCCGAGAGCCTGGTGAACGCTTTGGAGCGTGTCGCGCTGCGCGTGGTCCAGGAAATCATGAAGCATCGGCATTTCCATCGGGACCTGCTCTAGGGACTCACCAAGGAGAGATACCACTCTGCACCAGACCACCACTGCCATTCGCGCTGGCAGCACCAGAAGTGCCGAATTCACCGGCATACGTCGTCTACAAGATCGGTGGCGATCCTAGTGATTACCAGTTCTTGTACGAGGCGCCTAAGGAGATCCCGCACGGATACATGTGCGCATATGTGCCAGACTGCAGTAGCTGGGCACGCACGAGCCAGACTGCAACAGCAGGGATTTCTGGAACAACAGGAGGGGCTTCTGGATCAGATCTTGAAAAGCAGGCGTGGCTAGCTAAGTATGCCACTCCAACGAACCTTCAAAGCTCGACTCCTGCAGCTAGCTCAGATCTTGAGAAGCAGGCGTGGCTAGCTAAGTATGCCACTCCAGCAAATCTTCAAAGCTCGACTCCTGCAGCTAGCACCGTGGATCAGATCGGTGCAATCTTGAGAGACCAGTTCGGCATGGTGCCGAAAAGGAGGGCAATCGGCTATTTCAAGACGTACCCCGACGAATACGATTTGATCCCACTACCACCCAAATATCGGCTCCCTGAATTCTCCAAGTTTAGCGGGTCAGAAGGCTCCAGTTCAATCGAGCATGTGAGCCGATATTTGGCGTAGTTGGGCACGATCTCAGCATCGGACCCATTACGTGTGAGGTTCTTCGCACAGTCCCTCACAGGATCGGCTTTCGGGTGGTACACCTCGCTGCCACCAGATTCAATCCGGACTTGGAAGCAGATGGAAGAGCAGTTCCACATGCAGTATCACTCAGAGGCTTCCGAGGCTGGCATTGCCGATCTAGCACAAGTACGGCAGAAGCGCGGAGAAACAGTGTCAGAATACATTCGGCGCTTCAGGACCATCAGGAATCGATGCTATTCGGCTCGTTTGACTGAAAAAGAAGCAGTCGAGCTGGCGGTGGTGGGTCTCGCATCGCCGATCAAGGATATGGCTTCCCAAGCAGCGTACGCTTCACTGGCGCATATGGTTCAGAAACTGTCATTATATGAACAGCGCCACCCAGAGTTGTACCAGGACAAGTTCAAGCGTGCGGTAGTCCTGGTTGAAACAGAGGAAGATGAAGGCTCTGCAGGAGATCAGGAGGTAGCAGTAGCTGAATGGACTCGGGGGGCAAACCCCGTGTCTTGCAAGTGGGTTAAGCCACAAGGTCCTCCAAGAGGGTTTTACTTCGACGTAAGCAAAGCTGAGCAGATTTTTGACCTCTTACTCAAGGAGAAGCAGCTGAAGTTACCCGAAGGCCATAAAATCCCTACGGCGCAAGAGCTGAACAGAAAGCCATATTGCAAGTGGCATAACACGTTCACCCATACCACCAACGACTGCAGGGTGTGGCGTCAGCGGATCCAAATGGCGATAGAACAAGGGCGTCTAATTTTCAGCCAGTATGCCATGAAAGTTGACACACACCCCTTCCCCGCCGTTAACATGGTGGAGTACGCTTACCCCGGGAGGTTCCAGCCAGGTTTCTCGTTCAGCATTAACATGGTCGGACCTGTGCACCACCCTGGTAAGGACAGAGACGAGGGCAACCGCTCTCGTGACAAGGACAAAGAGGAGGCCGTTCTGCGCGACCGGCCCCGACACGATGGCAAGCACTACATCACAGAGGGAGAAGTGAAGAATGTGCGATATCAGCGACCTCTCTCTGATCATCTCCTCAACAAATATGAGCGTCAGTATGACCAACGCCGGCGATACAACGACGACGACGAAAGAGATCGTCGGGCTAGCAGGGACGCCAGGAAATATCGTCAGCATGATCGGGACGATGAAAGATATGAGCGCCATGCCAAGGAAAAGTCAAGAGAGCAGGATGACGTGGACAGGCACTGGGATTGTCCCTTTTTCAAACACTGCTGGGATTCAGGAATGAGCCGATTGCCCACAATCGGCAACTGTCCAGAATGCAGATAGAAGAAGAAGGGCGCAGGAGACGTGTCAGTATTCAAGCGTCTAGGACCTCTCCCATCTCGGAACAAGCAAGCTGAGTCCTCTCGGGTGGAAGATCTCGAGGAGTTAGAAGACGAAGAAGAAGAAGAAGATAAATACCACCGTCCAAGGTGGTGCCCTGATGGACTCAGCCACTCCCAAAAACGCAGGGTTCAGCGACTACGTTGCTTGGAAGAAGCTGAAAGGTTATACCTGCATACGTTGAGGAAAGCGCGGCCTGATCTAGCCGCGAAAATTCAGCGAACTCTGGATGAGGAGGGTCTACCACAGAAGAAAGAGTGGCGCCCCAAACAAAAGAAAGCCGATGATGAGACATCGGCTGGCACGAACATGGTGTTCATCCTTCCAGCGGAGTTTTGTGCTCATGGAACAGACGAGGCACCTGTGGCACAACTTGACTGCGGCCCACGGCCAGTTATCTTTGAGAAGCCACGAGAAAGAAGGTACAGACACCTGAAGGCCCTGTACTTACGAGGTTATATCAATGGGCAGCCGGTCAACAAGATGCTGGTTGACACCGGAGCGGCAGTCAACATCATGTCGTACTCCATGCTACGTCGTCTGGGACGCTCTAGCTCGGATCTGATCAAGACCAACGTCATATTGAGCGACTTCAACGGCCAAGCATCAGAGGCACAAGGTGTTCTGAACGTGGATCTGACCGTAGGAAGGAAGACCATCCCTACGACATTCTTCATTGTCGATAGCAAGAGCACCTACGCTGTCCTGCTAGGGAGAGATTGGATTCACGCCAACTGCTGCATTCCATCCACAATGCATCAATGCTTAATACAGTGGGATGGAGATGAAGTAGAGATCGTCCACGCAGACGACTCGGCCGAGATCTCAACGGCTGGCATGAACGTTTGGGAGACGGCAGGCCAAGAGCCACTCTCCGGAATCACTTTGGACGACTGTGAGCGCATTGACGTGACAAAAAACGGGGTGAGGCTGGTCTTATCCACCGGCCTGACCGTGTAACAAGATCAAAGACTATGGACGCACGTGACAAGGCCGATCCCAGCGATCGGCCCCAAGAAATAAAAAGTGATGATCTTGTCTCAAGCATATCACGTAGTCATAGTAAAGCACGAACAAGATGTAAACCTTCATTGAGCAATGCGATCAAAGTGGGGGCCGATTCCAGCAATCGACCCATATTATCCTCGCCATACGTTTTGCCTGTGTTGAGCATCGATCTAACAGGAGACGGAAAGCTAGGGTATGGGTTTACATCGGCTGAGGAGCTAGAAGAAGTCCACATTGGTCATGATAGAGCCGATGTTCACGTATAGTTCTTTGGATGACTGTAGAGCCGATATCTGCAGTAACCTGACAGATTTGGCTCGGGGGGCACCTAATCAGATGAACATGTGCGATACATGGACAGTGAAATATGGGGGGCCGATAGAAAAATCGGCCAGTAAAAATGGGGGGCCGATAGAAAAATCGGCCAGTAAAAAAAATGTACATACAGGTCACAGCCGACTGGAGAGATATGCGAGACAACAGTATACAAGTACAGCCGATGCACAGACATTGACTTCAGAATAAAAGCCGATGCATAGCCATCGACTCTAGAGTATTCGTCAGTTTCAAAGAAGGGCTCTACTGAAGAAACGCGTTGAGGGCATGAAGGGCGTCAGCACGGATACGATCCACCTCGGCGATCTCAGCCTCGTCGTCCTCGTCTTTGCCCGTCACCAGCTGACTGCTCAGGGCACGAATTTCAGCCAGATCGGTCTTCAGATCAGCTGTGAGGCCTTTTGCTTCCTCTTGAGAGCGGGCAATAAGAGCCTCTTTGTCTTGGATAAGCTGCTTGGTCACCCTGACCCTCTCTTCAAGGTTCTCCAGTTCCTTACGCAGGGTTTCGAGTTCGGCACTGTTGGCAGAGGTGTCAGTTTTGGCGTCCAAGGCAGCCTTTTTCTCATTGAGCCGTCGACACTTGTCCGCAATATCGGCTCTCAACGGTAGCTGGGCGTGGCGAAGGTTAATTATTTGACGAGCCGACTGCACCCTTGACCTGAAGACCGACAGAGTCACAGCTGGCCAAAGTTTCACCTGCAGTGTCACTGGGAGATGGGGCTGGATGTCCTCGAGAATGCCCTTTACTTCCTCGGGGTTTTCAACCAGGGTCTCAACTGAGGAGGAGAGCAAAGCCTTGAGACGCTGGAGTGGACCATGGGCCGTGCTAGGACTTGGCTCTTCACCTGCCTTGGAAGTAGCTGGTTCGATGGATTCAGGGTCGAACATCACCAAGCTTGAGAGATCACAACCCTGACAGACGAACAAGAACAGCATTAGTATACAGCAAAAGAAAAGGGTAGAGCCTAGGGAATGGAGTGTACCTCTCCCAAGATGGGAGGGACAGCCGATGTTGTGGTGATCGGCTTTTCCGTGGGCTTGGTTAGGTTGGCCACCTTGTCAGCCGCGCTCTTTGAAGTTGCTAGGTCTAGCGTGGCGGATGGCATCAGTACCTCTTCGACGTCCCCGCTAGAGGTCTCATTAGTCTACAAAAGGAAGTGATTAGCCGATCCGAGTGGCAATGGGACAGCATGAAATACAAACCAGGGGAGTAATTACATTTGAAACCTCCTGGCTTGGTGAAGAAGCTCGTGGGTCTTTGCGAGCCCTCTTGACGCATCGACACTTCACGCGTGACCCTGTTCTGATCGGAGCTTGAAAAGCAGCAGGTTCGGGAGCTGACCTTTTCTTAGAAGCCGACGCTGGCGAGTCCGTCTGGCTCTGTGTGGTGGTTCTCCCAGAGTTGCCTGGGCTCGAGTCCCTTCGACTGGACTGTGCCTCCCCGCTGGAGTTCTCCTCGGTGGAGGTCTGTAAAAGAAGCACAAGCATATTGCAAAAGCCTGGGAGGACAAATAATATTAGTCAAGGCATGAATCAGCTTACATGCAAGCTTTCTTGAGCGGGAATAGGGGCTTTGCGCTTCAAGGTCTTCCTGGCAGCTACTTTCCTTACTGCTTTCCTCGCCTGGATTGAGGCTCGGGGGGCAGTTGTCCCAGAGGATGCTTTACTCTTAGGAGCCGATTTGGGTGAAATCGGCTGGCCCTGCATCATGACCTTCTTCAGGGGTGGTGAGCTCTGGCAGAAGAGAACCATCGGAGCTGGTGGAAGGAATTTGAAGGGGGAGCCGTCAGCCTGCACGGGTTCTGGGCCATCTTGCTGCTGCAAGGAAATAGAACCAGATTACAGACAATCATCGTGAGGCATTGCAAGAAATTTATAAGTAGTGGTACCTGGTCTGCAGGAATATCATATTCAGCGTCGAGTTGCTTCAGCAACGGTCCTAGGGCTCTTCTGAAGGCGTGGGTCTTCCACATGGACCACCAAGTCTCAAAACCATCGGTAGTGGTGGTGAAACGAAGGTTGTGAGGAATTGGAATGGCCAGAGCGTCAAAGAAGGAATAGCACCTCTGACCAGTAAGGATGTCAGGCAGTTTAGCTCTGCTTTCTGTCAAGTGGTGAAGAAAGAAGTGTGGAGATACTTGCCCGAGACCAAACTGCCGGGCTACTACCACCGGCTGGTAAGACTCATAACCAGGCTTGATGATCCTGTTTGAGGTACTCATGCCAACTGGAAGAAAGCAAGGACGGATCATGATAGAGTACAAGTGCCGAGTGCTGGGGTCATCGGCAAAGCTGTCCAACCTGAAGGAAACTGGGTTCTCAAAATTTTCAGATTCAGTGTAAGGAAAGAACAGAGGATTGTCCAAGCCTTGGAAGAAAGTTCTGAACCACTCTGATGCTTCCTTAGGGATCAGCCTGCTGCCTGGGAGGCTATACAGGGCTTGGCCGTAGCTAGTGCATCGGATCTGCTTCCCACTAGCATTTGGGAAGGTGCAGGTGGCCAAAGGTGGAAAGTTTGGGATCTGGTTTTGGAAGTACAGCTGAGCCCATAACTGAATAAACCACCAGGGGCCTCCTGTTTTAACTGTCTTTTGGGAGAACAGTTTGACAGTCATCAGTTGGAGAGATCGATAAACCTCCCCAAGAAGCAGTTTGCCGACGCCGAGCTGAGTGCCTTTGGCGAGTTCATAGGCCAGGGAGAGGTAATTCTTGGTTGGGGCGAGTGATGGGCCACAGAATATGAAATGCTCCAACCAGAAGTTTAGGAAGGCCGTGTGTTCTCTCTCTATCACAGGGCCTTTGGTCTTCATGTAACGTCTAAGGTAGGCACCCCAGCTTGTACATTCTGTTTTGGAGGAGAGGGTGAAAGGAACCTTTGGCAGCATAAAAGCAGAAGGGCATGGGGATGCAATGTCTAGGCCTGTGATCATGGCCACGTCCAGCAGAGGTGTCATGGGGCCATGGCCAAACATGAAGCAATTCAGTGCATCAGACCAGAAGTAGCCGATGGTTTTCAGTATATTCTCATTCTTCTCAAGAGGAGACAATGATAACGACAAGGCATCGGCTATCCCTATAGTTTCCCAGGTGGCATAATGGGTTTTAGACACTCTACCGTACCATGCTATCCAGCCCTCGGGAGGATTAGGCCAGGCTCGCAGGCAGTCGGCCCAGGAGGTCAGATCTAAGTTCTGGTTCACAAAGGGGATTCTGTTGGCCTCGCATGAGATTAAGTGAGCGGGACTCTCGGAAGAACGGGGGCCAAGACACATAGAATTTGGGAGAGAAGGATGCGGCAGCAGGATGTCTGAAACCTAAAATTAATAACGAGATAGGATATTAATTCAGGTGTTTGCTATTAATCCTAACATTTATTCGGATGGCGAGGGGCGGTTAAGGATTACCTTCAGACCGGAGACCATAGCGTTGGCGTTGGATGATTCCGCCATGGGATGCGCTGTGGAGTTGGAATGGCGCGATTGAGATCTGAGATTCGGGTGGCCGTGAGTTGGATCTGTTCGAGCGGCGATTTGGGGATCTGAGTTTACTCTTTCAGGCGGAAGTCGCAGGTTACCATTTGAAGAGACAACCGGTTTGGCCTTGCTCGCGTTTTATGGTAAAGGCCGATGCGATGCCATCGGCTCTTTGGGAGTTGACTGACTTTGACTATCAGCAAGAATTAATTGGCAGCACTTCTTCATTAATAAAAGGGGCTTGTTACAATGAAGAGCCGATTGCTCAAAGAAGGAAGAACAAAAGAAGAGCCGATTGCTCAAGAACTACTGATCCTATTCTACTAATCTTCGCTAGCCTCGTCGTCGGCGTCGTAACTGCCGTCGGCGCTGCTTCCGGGGAACTCCTCGTCGATGCTGCCCCAGCCCTCGGCTGGGACTTCTTCCTCCTCGTCATCATCATCGTCGTCGCTCTCCGACCAAGCTCGGAAGCGTTTGGCCGGTGGGTATCCGGCGGAGGAGGAGTCATCCTCCTCCTCTTCCTCCTCCTCCTCCTCTTCCCGCTCTTCCTCCTCCTCCTCATCGTCCTCCTCCTCGTCAGAGGAGGTAAAGCTCGCCCAGGAGTGGAGGTCGTCCTTGCTCTCGCCCTCCAGTTCCCCTTCGACAAGGAACCGGAGGTCCGCCTCCCCGTCGGTCATTGACAGGTCACCATCCGACCCGACGGCGACTGGGGGAAGGTCGTCGTTGGAGAAGGAGGACTGAAAAGAGAGGCCCGATGAGGCGGAGGAAGAGGAAGACATTGCTACAGGGAAAGAGGGTTTTTTGGTGCCGATGGCTAGAACAGAGCAGGATGAAGAGGTGAACTATTCGGCGCGGTTAAATAAAGGGGATATAGTGGAAATTTAATGTCATAGCAGTTTTCGAGGTGGTGATGCCAAAACACTATCAAATCTTGCAGAGAAGTCGAGAAGGCAAGGCATCATGATGAGGGATACTGCGGTGGTTCTGCTCTGCCACGACATGACCCGATGAAGAAATAGCAGAGTGGTTTTGGAATTATCATTTCCAAAACCAGGGGGGCATGTGTTATCACCAGAATTTAACCGGATCAGAGGTGGGCCGTAATTGAGATGGGCTTGGAGGATATACATAGAAAATATACATGAATCGGCCTTGTACAAGGAGTTTGGGCTAGATTGCCCGTGTATCTGTAAATATAGTAGGATACGTGTCGGTTAGGATTAAAGGAGTTTAGCTCGTGCACGGTTGGGATTATTCCCACGTTAGAAAGTCTACGGACTATAAATATGTATCTAGGGTTATTGAGAAAGAGGACAATCACGTTCACAACAAATCAATCTAGGCGCATCGCCACCCCTTGTTTCGAGGGTTTCTTCTGGGTAAGCCTCATGCTGCCTAGATCGCATCTTGCGATCTAGGCAGTATACGTTTATTCGTTGTTCATGCGTTGCTCGTGCTGAAGCCTTGTTGATGGCGAGCAACGTAGTTATCATAGATGTGTTAGGGTTAGCATTGTTCTACCGTGATATATGCTTTATCTATGCTACCCTTAGACATCTAGCTGCCTTTACACCTATCTTAGGTGTAAGGGCAGCACCTTGCTTGATCCGTGTTTAGCAGATCCGATCCGTTATGGTTGCTCCTTGTTCTTCAAGGATTAGTTTAATATCTACATAGTTAGGCCTTGCAAACGGGTTGAAGGATCCAGTAGCACGTAGGGTGTAGTTTGCTAGCCCTAGATAAGATGTTCCGGGAATCAACTTCATTGGTGGTTTTTAGGCCTTATCTAGGGCTGGTTTATTATCATCTTGCGTGGCTGCCAGGCTCAATCACGTGTAGGATGTTCCGATTATGTGGTGAAAACCCTAAATCGCCGTAGGTCGTTTTAACTGAATATTGATCAAGCAGGACCACCATGTTATCGTAGATCTCATACAAATCATGGGTGGATCGGCTCCTTGAGCCGATTCACAGGACAACCTGAGAGCCGATCGAGGCTCGTATTTAATGTTTACGTGTATGCCATGCAGGAAACTAAGCGAAGCAATCCATCACCTTCCTGACCAGGTATAGGTCAGGTGGCACGCCCTTGCACCAGCATCGGACGTGCGTGCCGGAGCTTTGCGGGCCGTCGCTCGAGGGACCAGGGCCAACCGCAGTTCTGGGAGCCTCCCGGCTCTACGTGTTGCCCGTCGCTACTCGCCGGTGGGTTTCGGACGCCAACAGGTAGACCTTTTCTAAATACTTGTGGAGCTATTATAGATTGCAAGAAAGAGAAAATTTTGACTAAATTTGCTGGTGAATCTTATGAGTTTAACTTCTCTAAATTTGCCAAAACTCCTTATAAAATTGATTCGCCTAATAATGATTTTAAAGTTGAACAGTGTGCATCTATTGATCTTGCTCCTAATAATCCTTTGCAGCAACATTTGGAGAATAGTGAGAGTGAAGTTTTTAGGGAAGAAAGAGATGAGCTTGATGAAATTTTCCTTCGTCAACCTATTCTTAAGCATGATTTACCGGTGGAAGATCTGGGTACAACACCACCACCAAAGGAAGATCCTGTCTTTGATTTAAAACCATTGCCTGATAATCTTAAATATGCTCATACTGATGATAAGAAAATATATCCTGTTATTATTAGTTCTAAGCTTTCAGAGTTTGAAGAAGAAAGGTTATTGGAAACACTGAAGAAGCACCGAGGAGCTATTGGCTACACTCTTGATGACTTGAAGGGGATTTCTCCCTCTATTTGCCAACACGCCATTAATATGGAAGATGATGCGAAGCCTGTTGTTGAACCTCAGCGTCGTCTGATTCCTAAGATGAAGGATGTGGTAAGAAATGAGGTATTAAGACTTCTTGAAGCTGGTATTATATATCCTATTGCTGATAGTAGATGGGTTAGTCTTGTGCATTGTGTTTCTAAGAAAGGAGGAATGACTGTTGTGCCTAATGATAATGATGAGCTCATACCTCAAAGAGTAGTTGTAGGGTATAGAATGTGCATTGATTATCGAAAAGTTAATAAAGTTACTAAGAAAGATCATTACCCTTTGCCTTTTATTGATCAAATGCTAGAAAGGTTATCTAAAAATACTCACTTTTGCTTTCTTGATGGTTATTCTGGGTTTTCACAAATTGCTGTTAAAACTAAGGATCAAGAGAAAACCACTTTCACTTGTCCCTATGGAACTTATGCTTATAGACGTATTCCTTTTGGTTTATGTAATGCTCCTGCTACTTTTCAAAGATGCATGTCTGCTATTTTTCATGCCTTTTGCGAGAATATTGTAGAGGTATTCATGGATGATTTTTCTGTCTATGGGAATTCTTTTGATAATTGCTTGCGGAACCTTGATAAAGTTTTGCAGAGATGTGAAGAAACTAACCTTGTTCTTAATTGGGAGAAATGCCACTTTCTGGTTAATGAAGGAATTGTATTGGGACATAAAATTTCCGAGAGAGGTATTGAAGTTGATAGAGCTAAAGTTGAAGCAATTGAGAAGATGCCCTATCCTAGGGATGTTAAAGGTATTCGTAGTGTTCTTGGTCACGCTGGGTTTTATAGGAGGTTTATTAAAGACTTCTCCAAGATTTCAAAGCCTCTTACTAATCTTCTTCAAAAAGATGTACCTTTTGTTTTTGATGATGATTGTAAGGAAGCTTTTGAAACTCTAAAGAAAGCCTTAACAACTGCTCCTATAGTTGAACCTCCTGATTGGAACTTACCATTTGAAATTATGTGTGATGCTAGTGATTTTGCTGTAGGCGCTGTTCTTGGACAGCGAGTAGATAAAAAATTGAATGTTATTCATTATGCTAGTAAAACTCTTGATGCTGCTCAAAGAAATTATGCTACTACTGAAAAATAATTGTTAGTTGTAGTCTTTGCTTGTGATAAGTTTAGATCTTATATTGTTGATTCAAAAGTTACTATTCATACTGATCATGCTGCAATTAGATACCTTATGCAAAAGAAAGATGCTAAGCCAAGGCTTATTAGATGGGTACTTCTGTTGCAAGAATTTGATTTGCATATTGTAGATAGGAAAGGTGCTGATAATCCTGTTGCTGATAATTTGTCTAGATTGGAAAATATTGCTTATGATCCTGTTCCTGTTAATGATAGTTTTCCAAATGAACAATTGGCTGTAATAAAGGTGAGCTCGCGAGACAGTCCTTGGTATGCTGATTATGCTAACTTTATTGTTTCCAAGTACTTACCTCCAACCTTTTCAGCTCAGCAAAGGAGGAAATTCTTTTATGACTTGAGGCATTATTTTTGGGATGACCCACACCTATATAAAGAAGGAGTGGATGGTATTCTGCGAAGATGTGTTCCCGAATATGAACAACAAGAGATATTGAGTAAATGTCATGGTAGTGCTTATGGAGGACATCACGCCAGAGATAGAACTGCGCAAAAGGTTCTACAATCAGGTTTTTATTGGTCGACTCTCTTCAAAGATGCAAGGAAGTTTATCTTATCTTGTGATGAATGTCAAAGGGTTGGTAATATCTCCAGACGCAATGAAATGCCTATGAATTATACTCTTGTTATTGAACCATTCGATTGTTGGGGATTTGACTTCATGGGACCTTTTCCCTCTTCAGAAGGTAACACTCATATACTTGTTGCTGTTGATTATGTTACTAAATGGGTGGAAGCCATACCTACAAAAAGTGTTGATGGTGAGACCTCTTTAAGAATACTTTTAGATATTATTTTTCCTCGATTTGGAGTTCCTAGATATATTATGACAGATGGAGGTTCTCATTTTATTCATGGTGGTTTTAGAAAAACTCTTGCTAAATATGGTATTAATCATAGAATTGCTTCCGCTTATCATCCTCAAACTAGTGGGCAAGTAGAACTATCAAATAGAGAAATTAAATCTATCTTGCAAAAGACTGTTAATAAAACTAGAAAGAATTGGGCTAGTAAATTGAAGGAAGCACTATGGGCTTATAGAACTGCTTATAAAAATCCCATGGGAATGTCACCTTATAAAATGGTTTACGGAAAACCTTGTCATTTACCTTTAGAACTAGAGCACAAAGCGTATTGGGCTGTTAGAGAATTAAATAAAGATCCTAAACTAGCGGGTAATAAGAGGTTGCTGCAATTGAGTTCTCTAGATGAATGGAGAAGTGAAGCTTATGAAAATGCTAAACTCTTTAAAGAAAAAGTTAAGAAATGGCATGATAGAAGAATTATCAAAAGAGAATTTAATATTGGGGATAAAGTCCTATTGTATCGGTCTCGTCTCAGATTCTTTGCAGGGAAATTACTCTCGAAATGGGAAGGACCATATGTTGTTGAGGAGGTGTATCGTTCAGGAGCAATTAAAATTAGCTCTCTCCAAGGCAATGCCACACAAGTGGTGAATGGACAAAGACTCAAGCATTATATCTCAGGTGATTCTTATAATGTAGATGTTGATGTTATTCGAGTGGAAACACCGGAGGCTTTCATCAAAGGTCAAATTGATAGTCCGCCAGAACTCGACTTTGAATAGGTAACAGTACTGGTAATAAAAAGTTCGCGATTTACTTTCCGAACAATGTTTTTGCTGTTTTTGGAAAATATGAAAAATTACGAGATCGAAACGGAGTGGAGGAGACGCACGAGGGCGTGCCCCCATAGGCCGGTGCGGCCAGGCCTTGGCCCGCGCCGCCCTATGAGCTGGCCGCCTCGTCGCCTCTTTCCGACTCTGGTTCGACCTGGTACTTTCCTTGTGCAATAAAAATCCCTGCTATATAATCCCCCGGACCCCTGGAGGTCCGTATATCGTTTCCTCGACGTGTTTTGTTTCGAGCTGTTTTCTGCCAGGATTTGCTTCGGATCTAGAGGTATCATGTCTTCATCAGAAACTTCGGAGGACAGCTCCTGCAAGGACGTTGACAACTTGTACATGAACGAGCTGAGGATGCATCCCAAGGAGTTGCTGCTCGTTGATGGGGAGCTGCAGATCAAAGATGTCCAGGGTCCTAAAGGAGAAGGAAGCTTGGAAGACAGGATGGAGAAGCTAGAACAAGAGGTCTTCAACTACAAGAAGATGGCTGAGCGTGAGGTGGATATCTTCCACAAGATTGTGTCTGAACTCATTGCTGAACACGAGAAGGAAACTGCAAAGCTATGGGGCGACATCTGTAGCGGCCCAGGTAGATACCCCTATTAGATTTTGTTTGTTCTTTTTCTTTTATGCATCATCATGTCATCATGCATCATATCATCCATGTTTTTACAAATAAAATTATTTTATTAAACCCTATTTTGTTACTAAAGCTATCCTATCTCTTTATCCCAAAATTAAAACCTAATTTCCTGCTTATTTTCCTAATCAGAAAACTATTTGAAAATGGTTTAAAACAAAACAGGAAAATAATAAAGAGAGATTTTTTTTTTAAAAAAAAGGGAGGTAGACCTCCCAAACCGGCCAGGCCTTCTTCAGCCCAACCGGCCACCCCACCTGCCGCAGCCCACCTTGGCCCAGCCTGGGCAAACCCTAAAAGCCCCCATCGCCTCCTTGGTCTTTTTGCATCCCCACACCCTGACACGCGTACAACACGCGACCGTTGGGAACCCCAAGTGGAAGGTGTGATGCGTACAACAGTAAGTTTCCCTCAGTTAGAAACCAAGGTTTATCGAACCAGTAGGAGTCAAGAAGCACGTTGAAGGTTGATGGCGGCAAGATGTAGTGCGGCGCAACACCAGGGATTCCGGCGCCAACGTGGAACCTGCACAACACAAACCAAGTACTTTGCCCCAACGAAACAGCGAGGTTGTCAATCTCACCGGCTTGCTGTAACAAAGGATTAGATGTATAGTGTGGATGATGATTGTTTGCGTAAAAACGGTAGAACAAAGATTGCAAGAGATTGTATTTCAGTAAAGAGAATTGGACCGGGGTCCACAGTTCACTAGAGGTGTCTCTCCCATAAGATAAACAACATGTTGGGTGAACAAATTACAGTTGGGCAATTGACAAATAAAGAGGGCATGACCATGCACATACATATTATGATGAGTATAGTGAGATTTAATTGGGCATTACGACAAAGTACATAGACCGCTATCCAGCATGCATCTATGCCTAAAAAGTCCACCTTCAGGTTATCATCCGAACCCCCTCCGGTATTAAGTTGCTAACAACAGACAATTGCATTAAGTATTGCGCGTAATGTAATCAGTAACTACATCCTCGAACATAGCACCAATGTTTTATCCCTAGTGGCAACAGCACATCCATAATCTTAGAGATTTCTGTCACTTCCCCAGATTCACGGAGACATGAACCCACTATCTATCGAGCATAAATACTCCCTCTTGGAGTTACAAGCATCTACTTGGCCAGAGCATCTACTAGTAACGGAGAGCATGCAAGATCATAAACAACACATAGATATAAATTGATAATCAACATAACATAGTATTCTCTATTCATCGGATCCCAACAAACGCAACATATAGAATTACAGATAGATGATCTTGATCATGTTCGGCAGCTCACAAGACCCGACAATTAAGCACAATGGGGAGAAGACAACCATCTAGCTACTGCTATGGACCCATAGTCCAGGGGTAGACTACTCACACATCACTCCGGAGGCGACCATGGCGGCGTAGAGTCCTCCGGGAGATGATTCCCCTCTCCGGCAGGGTGCCGGAGGCGATCTCCTGAATCCCCCGAGATGGGATTGGCGGCGGCGGCGTCTCTGGAAGGTTTTCCGTATCGTGGCTCTCGGTACTGGGGGTTTCGCGACGAAGGCTATTTGTAGGCGGAAGGGCAGGTCAGGGGGCCACACGAGGGGCCCACACTACAGGTTGGCGCGGCCAGGGCTTGGGCCGCGCCGCCCTAGGGTGTGGCCACCTCGTGGCCCCACTTCGTCTCCTCTTCGGTCTTCTGGAAGCTTCGTGGCAAAATAGGACCCTGGGCGTTGATTTCGTCCAATTCCGAGAATATTTCTTTACTAGGATTTCTGAAACCAAAAACAGCACAAAACAGCAACTGGCACTTCGGCATCTTGTTAATAGGTTAGTTCCAGAAAATGCACGAATATGACATAAAGTGTGCATAAAACATGTAGATATCATCAATAATGTGGCATGGAACATAAGAAATTATCGATACGTCGGAGACGTATCACACCCCCGCCGCCGGCTTTTCCTTTTTACCGAAAACCCCTCCCCTTTTTCTTTATCGCGGCTCGGTCCTCCCACCTCTCTCTCGGTCTCTCCCCGAGCCCGAGCCCCCTTTTTTCCCGTCGCCGGGATACCTCTAGTGGCCGCGCGCCCCCCTTCCCCACGACCGCGCGCCCCGCTCCTTCTCCGGTGGCCGCCACTCTGGCCTCCACTTCCGGCCTCGCCCTCCTCTCAGGCCGCCGCGCCACCGCATCCCGAGCTCCCGCGGCCCCGTCTCCATCCCTGGCACGCGCCGCCCGTCCTCTCGACCCCGCGTGCTACGCCGCAGCGCCGCCCCGGCCGGCCTTTGCTTCGTCCCCGATGCTCCTCGTCGCGCGGGACCTCACCTGCATGCGCTCGCACCTCCTCCGTGCACACAACCCTCCTGGTAGCCTGGTCCTTGTTGCCTGCACGCGCGTGTGCCGGCCAGGGCCCGTGCTCCACCCTGATGATCTGAGCTCCTCCGCTAGCACGCGCGGTTCGACCATCTGCGTCCGCGTGCACCTGCTCGGTGCGACTTCCGGTGGACGCCAAGGACGTCAACGTACCGCCCGCGCCTCCAGTTACTGTTTCTTTTCTGCGCGAGCGCGTGCTTGTAAGCTGTTCGACATGAGTTGCATTCCAGTGCAGGTCAAACACATGCTTGGCCGCCCTGGTTCTATGATGATGTGGAGATGGCATGTAACTCTGCACCGGTGCAAACGTTCTTTCGAGTTCCTCCCGTGAATAACCAAGTGCATCGTTGCCGACGCACCAAGTTCCACTTCGACCCGGAGACCGTCGACGCAAATCCATGTTCGCCACCGACAATTGGAGATAAAACTTCAAGTTCTCCTTCACGGATTCAAAGTCCGAGACCTCGCTTCATCTTCTTCCTCTCCGAACCCGAATCCGACGACCGCCTATGTTCCGATACCGTGAGTCCCCGACCCTAAGCCAACCTATTTTATAAATGTGCCATCTATAACTTGTTGCATTTGCCATATCATCATGTGCCGCATCGCATTTCATATAATGGGGTTGTTTGGGTTGATAGCGATTCACCTAAATTAAATATGGAATTGTGCGGGATTGTTATCTTATCTCGGTTCCATTTAAATTTGCGTAGCGCACCCATGCCTTGTCTTGCCATGTTAATCAATATTTAATATGCGGGGTAGATAAATAACTCGAACCTAATAATTGTGTGTCGGAATTCCGATTCCGCTTAATATGGATAAGTTGCATCGCATCATGTTTGCCATGTCATGCATATCATCTTGAGCATGCTCGTTCTTTATCCGTAGTAGTAAGACATGCATACGTTGTTTGTTCCAGCATTTGCTTCTTCCCGGATAGTATCGCGAAGTGGTGTGGTGAGATACGTCAAGTTCTCCGGATGTCCCTCGGCAAGCTTTAACAGGCATGCAAGCATTTCCCCTATACTTCTGCCTCTGCAGAAGTCGCTCACCTATTTTATTTTGCCTTCTCCCTCATGCTATCCTTAAGTTGCGTTCTTGTCACGTGTCCTTTCCACTTGTTACCTCAAGCAGCCCATATTGCCACCACCACCTCCTACGGCTGTTGTTTGGTTATCGAGTCTGCCCTTGCGAGTCGTAGTGCATGCTAGTGCTGTTTTATCTCGTTACCGTTATTGTTATCTTATCGGGTTATATGTTGGGAAGAATCATGGTTACTTTAGTTGTTGAAAATTGTTTAGCGGAGGCATCGGTGGGTCAGCTGCTCGTTTTGTGACGGCTCACTTGTGTTTCCTTAATATCTTAGGACCCCGAGTTCTTGTTATCTGTTCCGAGACTGAGCGCTCTAACCACACGTGGGTATGCTTACCGGGTCTCCCCTCGACCACTGCCGGAATCTACAGTTTTGTCCAGTGGCCACAACTAGTTTGGATGTTTGTTTTATTTCTCCCGGGCGTGCAAGCTTGTTTCTTTGTGGTCAGATGATATGATGTTACTCTTGGGGAAGCCATGTTGCCTTGTAACCCCGTTGTCTCTTGCACGCTCATAGGATGCGGTACGTATTGCTGAAGATGGATTCACCCTGCGGGCACTGTTTCCATCCGAAAACCGTAGACGCAAACAGCTAAGTCCGCGTCGGAGTTTCGATCGGGCTCCGAAACGGGTTAACTTAGTTAGGTGGTTTCCTGGACATTGTTGTAGTAAAGGAGAGTGCGTGTCGTGATATCCACCAGTCGTAAGTGGGTTGATCGTGCGTGTGGGCACATTTGGGCACCCCTGCAGGGTTACAATCTTATCGATAAGCCGCGTCCGCGGTTATGGATGACTTGGAGCTGTATGACTCGACCATAGACAACTTACACTTGTTGCTTCAATCATAATAACTGGTGTAGTAAGTTAGCACAACTTCAATAATAAATGGTTAAAACTTGACAACCGTGTGAGTGCCTTTGTAAGTACTTCCTTGCAAGGGGGGAACACGTCGGCTGTGTTATGTTTGCAGAGTATAGAACTGTTGGTTTATGCGCTCTCTCACCTTCTCTGATAGACGAATGTTGTAGAGTGTCTCTATAGGTTTTTAGTGCTTGCGCGCTGCCGCTTAACCCCACCATATTGCCTATGACGTTCCTCTTGCGTCCTCTAAGTCCCCTGCGTGCCTCAAGTACAAAGGATGACTGGTTGACGAATGCTTATACGTCTTGAAGTCTTGTTAAGTACGAACCCGTACTTATTGCTGCTTCTACGGGATATAACCGGGCAGGTATGAAGATATGTTCGAAGAAGACGACGCTAGCAAGGTTACCCTTCCGGCTTGGCCTGGGCAGGGTTATGGACGCCACTGGTTATCTTCAGGACTCTTAGTCCAATTTGTATCTTATCCGTACTCGGATGTATTCGATCTTCTGTATGATTTGGATCTTTGTATTGTATATTTGTATCTTGACTCGTTGGAGTCGTTGTTGTAATATATGTATCTTGTGGGATCTATTGTAATCCTGTTGTAATGTTACCGCTCGTGTTAATTCCTCTGGCATCACGTGTGTGATTCGTCGCGCACGTCGTGTCGGAGGGCGTCTCTGAATCGATATCGTGCGGATTTCGGCGGGATCGCTGGGATCCTCATGGTACCGGTTCCGGGGCGTCACAACATCCTCTCACTTCACGACACCACCAACAAACTCCAAGCTCAACTCTATGACGTTCAGAATCAGAACTGTGAGTATGAAAAGAGGTTTAAACACATAAGCCATGCTGCTAGTTTCAGGATTCCCGAGACCAAGATGTCGTTTGTTGATGGAGAGCCTCTCCCTTGGAAGTCTGATGATGGGAGTTCATCACCACCATCGCCGAAGGAGTAATTCATCATCGGTATTGGCATCCCCTTGGTTTGTTCCAAGCTTGGGGGAGTGCCACGGTATCACATCATCACTATCTTTTACTTTTTACTATCAAGTAGTGTCATATCATGAGTAGGGAAGTTATCATATAAGATGGGTTGCAGTGTGGAAGTATCTCTCCTTTAGTTGGTTGTTTATGTATCCCTTGGTGTGAGTTATCGTTATGGAATATTAATGAGAAGTCTTATCATTTACATATTGCACATCTTATTTTAGTTTGCAATCTCTATTATATGATTGATCATGTTATTAGTATTGGTATCACTTTGGGAGCATTGATGAATAAATCTATTTGGTTTTGGCAAACTTAGCATTTTGAGAGGTTTAAGTAGAAAAGAGAAATACATGTAGATATGTTGTTTCATTATCTTTCTTTCTTGTTAGCCCATAGCTTATTATTCTGAAGTTAAAATTGTTTGTACTTACAAGGAAGATGCATGATTGTTTCTATCATATGTATATTTGTTTGTTTCCCTCAACTCTTGTGCTTGCTAATTAACCTTGCTATCCAAAAACCCGCACTGAGAGGGAATACTTCTCGTGCATCCAAACCTTAACCCAAACCAATGCCATTTGTGTCCACCATAACTACCTACTACATGGTATTTCCTGCCATTCCAAGTAAATACTTCGTGTGCTACCTTTAAACACTTCAAAAGTTATTACCTCTTATTTGTGTCAATGTTTTATAGCTCATGAGGAAGTAAGTGGTGTTTATCTTTCAATCTTGTTGGGCAACTTTCACCAATGGACTAGTGGCTTCATCCGCTTGTCCAATAATTTTGCAAAAAGAGCTGGCAATGGGATTCCCAGTCCCAAATTAATTAACCTAAATATACACTCCTCCATGGTATGTGATTGTTGGACGGCACCCGAAGGATTCGGTTAGCCATGGCTTGAGAAAGCAAGGAGGGGAGGAGTGTCATCATAATAAAACTAAAATAAAAAGGCACTCCTTCATGGTATGAGATTGTTGGCAGGCACCCGAGGATTCGGTTAGCCATGGTTTGTGAAAGAAAGGTTGGAAGGAGTGCCAACCCAAAATAAAACTTAATGGGAGCCGCTCTTCGAGAGTTTGTCTGGCAAGGGGGTTAGAGTACCCGCTACCATTCGTTGACAACAACAAACACCTCTCAAAATGTTACTTTTGCTCTCTTTATATGATTTCAAAACTGAAAAAGCTCTAGCACATGATTTAATCCCTGCTTCCCTCTGCGAAGGGCCTGTCTTTTACTTTATGTTGAGTCAGTAAACCTATTTCCCTCCATCTTAAGCAAGCATTTGAGTTGTTGTGATCAAACCATTATATTGTGATTTGCTTCATCATGTCTTTTACTCTTCCTTGTTTAGTACAAGTTTTATCTGAATGAATATAGCTTTGCAAGTTATCAATGATCGTGAGGAAACTATTATGATTGAGTATGCAAGATGTGCCATATAAACTTTAACATGAGAGCGCTGCTCGATAAGATAAGTATAACCTGTTAATTGTTCTCTGACCAAGAACGAAGTTTGCCATCACCAACTATGATTTCTTATGCACCTTTATTTGTGATTACCTTATACTTGTTCCAAGTTGAATTATATGAGGAAGTTGTTTACTAGAATATCTTGTGTGAATGAATATGATGCTTCTTGTCCGTATTTGATTTATCGACTCTTCACTCCATAAACATGTGGTCCTGTTTACCGAGTTCAGTTTCGCTTGGGGACAAGCGAAGTCTAAGCTTGGGGGGAGTTGATACGTCCAATTTGCATCACTATTTTCTATCATAATTTGCTGTTATTCATTGATATATTTCATATTTGGAGATAATACTTATGTTATTTCATCTATTTTGCATGTTTCATGATTATTGGAGGATCACGCACTTGAGTCAGGATTCTGCTGGAAAAAGCGCCGTCAGAATGCAATATTTCGGAAGATCAACAGTTGACGGAAATTATATGAAAAATCCTATTTTCCAGAAGACGAAGGGAGCCAGAAGGGGGAGCTGAGGGGACCCGAGGTGGGCCCACCTCATAGGCCGGCGCGGCCCAAGGCCTGGTTGCGCCACCCTGTGAGGAAGGGGCCCACAGCCCCCTCTCGCCTCCTTTTCTTCGCGAACGCCTTCGTCCCGAAAACCTAAGCTCCAGGGGATACATCGCGAAGAGTCACAGTCGCCTCTGCGGGGTGGAGAACACTAGAGAGAAAAGAGCTCTCCGGCAGGCTGAGATCCGCCGGGGAAATTCCCTCCCGGAGGGGGAAATCGACACCATCATCACCGCCATCGAGCTGGACATCATCTCCACCACCATCATCATCATCTTCATCATCATCACCGCCGTCTCCACCGCTGCACGCCGTCACCGCTGTAACAATTTGGGTTTGATCTTGATTGTTTGATAGGGGAAACTCTCCCGGTGTTGATTTCTACTTGTTATTGATGCTATTGAGTGAAACCGTTGAACCAAGGTTTATGTTCAGATTGTTATTCATTATCATATCACCTCTGATCATGTTCCATATGATGTCTCGTGAGTAGTTCGTTTAGTTCTTGAGGACATGGGTGAAGTCTAAATGTTAGTAGTGAAGTATGGTTGAGTAATATTCAATGTTATGATATTTAAGTTGTGGTGTTATTCTTCTAGTGGTGTCGTGTGAACGTCGACTACACGACACTTCACCTTTATGGGCCTAGGGGAATGCATCTTGTACTCGTTTGCCAATTGCGGGGTTGCCGGAGTGACAGAAACCTGAGATAGCAGGATCTTAGAGTTTAAGGCTGTGGTTAGATTTATCTTAATTACTTTCTTGTAGTTGCGGATGCTTGCAAGGGGTATAATCACAAGTATGTATTAGTCCTAGGAAGGGCGGTACATTAGCATAGGTTCACCCACACAACACTTATCAAAACAATGAAGATTAATTAGCCGTATGTAGCGAAAGCACTAGACTAAAATCCCGTGTGTCCTCGAGAACGTTTGGTCATTATAAGTAAATAAACTGGCTTGTCCTTTGTGCTAAAAAGGATTGGGCCACTCGCTGCAATTGTTACTCTCGCACTTTACTTACTCGTACTTTATTCATCTGTTACATCAAAAACCCCTGAATATTTGTCTGTGAGCATTTACAGTGAATCCTTCATCGAAACTGCTTGTCAACACCTTATGCTCCTCGTTGGGATCGACATTCTTACTTATCGAAGATACTACGATACACCCCCTATACTTGCGGGTCATCAGAGGATCGGCAGACGGTCATACTCCTTGAGAGTCATTTGAAAAACAACGAGGGTATGTCTCCGTCCTACTAGAGGTTCCTCAACGCGCTCTTGTTGGTTGAATATGTTTTTTACTTTGAGCTTGCTTTTCGCCTTACAGAACTGCTTGCCAAGCGCCCCTACGTTGACGAAATCTCCGCCAAGCTCGAAGTGCTGGAATCCAAGCATGAACCCCTCTAGCAATCCCTCAAGGAGTCTCACGGACGTGAGACTAAAACCAAAAAGGAGCTAGAGGAGAAGTACGCTCGAGCGATGGCGGAGATGGCCGAGAAGCTCAAGACCAGCAACAACAGAGTTAAGACTCTGACATCTAAGATCAAGGCTGCCGAGGCGAAGGCGGCGGATGTCGACGGGCTGATCTTCCGTAAGGACTTCGCGTTTCCGGCATGTATATTGTACTCTTCTCTTCCCAACCCGGAATCTGGTCACATGATACTTTGTGCATATTAGCGTGTCTGGGATTTGAGTAGAAGCAGGATACCGGAATCTCTAGAACTGAAGCCTATGAAGAAGCTAGAAATTCCATTGAAGACCTCATTGAAGCTTGCCGGACCATTGCTCAGAAGCTGTCCCTGAAGAAGGCCCGCACCACATTCATCGATACAATGACGAAGCTGATGAAGTTGGTGCCGGATCTGATCGGGGACTGGCAAGAGTCCTCGGCTCGCGAAGCTGCTGCTACTGCCTTGGCCATGTGCAAAGCACATTTACCCGCCATGGACTTTGCGACGATCGCACGCGGAGTCCCCAAGGCCACCAACATCAAGCAGGCCCTCGCGAAAACCCAAGGTTTTGAAACGCTCTTTGCCGAACGAGTGGATCACTCATCGTGGTTCAAGAAGCATGACATTCCGGCCGGTTTCACCGACAATGAGGAAGATGACGAGGCAGAGGGCTCCAGGTCCAGCGCGCATCAGTCAGGCGACGAAACCAGCGATGCTTCTAGCAAGGATAACACCTACCAAGCCTCCGATGACATGCCGGAATCTTTAGAGTGATTCCTGGAAAAACAACGAGATGCATCATTTTGGCTCCTTCGAGGGTTTGTAATAAAACTTAAGTATTTGAAGTAGCTAGGACGAAACATATGCATGTTGTGGGCGGAAGAAACTTATCCTGCAATCCGTTTAAATTATATATGCATGTTTCGTTGTTTGGAAAGCAAGTGGTAGTTTCTAAGTTTTCCAACTTACTTATTTGACCTTCCACGAGCTGGAAGACCTTTAGCCGGAAACGCTCGCCGACGGCGATGAAGCCCAATGGCGATCCGTCAATAACCGCGGAAACAAGCCCCCAGCCAAGGTGCCGGAAGTCGCTACCAGGAATCCATAAGTTCGCAACAAAAAACTCATCCACCAGAAAATTTAAGCTCACGTCCTAATGGATGATTTTGAACATCATAACTTTTATACACGCCTAGGCGAAAACATCCAACTCTGCGGTTTTAGTCGGAAAACATACACGATCCAAAAATGAACAAGTAAAGGAGGTAAAAGACTCAAATAGTGAACCATATGCTTTCTTTCATTGATCATGTATCATAACTATTACAAAGTATGTAATGCAAAAATTGCTAAGTGTGGAAATGACGTAGTTGTGCTATATTTTAGGGACGGTCTGTTTCATCGTATACATCACCCGGATCCTCCCTCTTGTGTTTCCGATGCCAATTGGCAGGTCTATCCTTTAACTCGCGGATATCAACGAGGTAGTAAGATCCGTTGTATATCACTTTGCTGACGATAAAAGGTCCTTCCCATGGAGATTGCAACTTATGCTCTTTCACATGTCGAAGGCAGAGGACCAAGTCATCTTCCTTAAATGAGCGGTTCCGAACTCAACGGCTATGATAGCGTCGGAGTTTTTGCTGGTAGATGGTGGAACGATGATCAGCTAGGTTCCGAGCTTCTTCGAGCAGGTCCACAGATAGCTGTCGAGCCTCGTCAGCAATTTCTTCGTTGTAGGCGGAAACTCACGGGGAATCATGGATGATGTCGGAGGGGAGCCCAGCTTCAGATCTGTATAATAGGAAGAAAGGCGTGAATCCAGTCGACCTGTTAGGGGTAGTTCGCAAACTCCATAGAACAGAATCTAACTCCTCAGCCCAAGCTTCGGTTGCTCACTGCAGCAGTTCTTCATGGCGAGGTTTGACTCCGGCTAGTATGAGGCCATTGGCTCACTCGACATGCCCATTGGATTGTGGGTGAGCCACAGAGGCAAGGTCAAGCCGGATCCCTACGTCATTGCAATAATCCTTCAGTTCTCCCTGCGCGAAGTTCGTGTCGTTGTGTGTGATAATGTTGTGTGGGATGTCGTATCTCACTACGAGGCTGCAAACAAATTTTAGTGCCATAGCACCATCGGCTTTTCTCACTAGCTTTGCCTCGATCCACTTATTGAACTTGTCAATAGCGACTAAGAAGTACTCAAAACCGCAGGAGATGATTTCTTCAATTTTCCGACCATGTCAAGCCCCCAGACCGCAAACGGCCAAGTGATAGGGATGGTCTTCAGCTCCTGAGCCGGAGCATTTGGTTGAGTAGCGTAGTACTAGCAACCACATAAGTTTTGACTATCTTTTTAGCGTCTTCTTTAGCTGTTAGCCAGTAAAAACCTTGCCAGAAAGCTTTTGCAACAAGGGACCTTGGAGCGGCATGATGCCCGCAATCACCTTGGTGGATCTCTCTGAGGATTTAGATGCCATCTTGATTTGAGATGCATTTCAGAAATACCCTGTTTGCACTTCGTTTATAGAGTTGTCCATCGACTATTGTGTAGGACCTTGCTCGCCTGACGACCTGTCGTGCGAGGACTTCATCCTCCGATAACTTCTGGTCGATGAGGTAGTCCAGGAAAGGCTTAGTCCAAGCCGAAGTGATAACCATCACCTACTTAGCCAGAGACACTGCCACATCTGGGTTTTCCGGGTTAGCGCCCTTTACTGAGGGTGTCCGTAGGTGCTCAAGGAAGATCCCATGCGGAATGGGTTTCCCGCCGGATCCGAGCTTGGACAACATATCTGCCGCTGTGTTTTTGTGTCTCCTGACGTACTCTTCGTATCCGAGGAATCACTTGGCGATCTCATCAACTTCGTCTCTGTAAGCCGCTATAACAGAGTTTCTGGCGTTCCAGGTTCCGGCTACTTGTTGTGTCACCAGGTCGGAATCTCCGCAGCATATGATGTGCTTGATCCCAATCTCCTTAGTGATGCGCAGACCATGTAGTTGAGCCTCATATTCCGCCATGTTATTTGTAGCTTCGAAGTGAATATGCAGAACGTACTGCAGTTCTTCTCCGGTAGGTGAATCCAGGGTAACTCCAGCCCCCGAGCCTTGATGCTGCTTGGATCCGTCAAAGTGCATGACCCAAGCTTCAGGTTCTGGCACAGGTGTGCCCTCCACCATGATAACGAGACTGATGACCTTGTTGGAAGCTGCTAGATAGAGGAGCATAGGCTCTGACTCATTCGGAGCTACCAAGATAGGCGGGGAAGAGAGCATATCCTTCAACCCCTGAAGTGCTGCATCTGTTTCATTGCCCTAGACAAATTTGTTTGTTTTCTTCAGCAGTTTGTACAAAGGTAGCGCCTTCTCGCCAAGACGGCTAACAAATCTACTGATTGCAGCAACGCATTCAGTTAATCATTGCACATCTTTGAGACAAGTTGACCTCTTGATGTTCAGGATAGCCTTGATTTTTTACAGGTTTACTTCAATGCCTCTGTGAGATACGATGAAGCCAAGGAGTTTTTCGGCTAGCACGCCGAAGACGCACTTCAGCGGATTCAACATCATCTTGTACCATCGGAGATTTTCAAAGGTTTCCGTGAGATCGCTGATCAATTTGGATCCTTTCCGGGTCATGACCGTGATATCGTCGACGTAAGCTTGCATGTTCCGGCCAATTTGGTCCTTCAGGCATCGCTGCATCGTACGCTGATAGGTGGCACCTGCATTTTTCAAACCAAAAGGCATGGTGACATAGCAGTAAGTGCCGAAGGGTGTGATGAACGAGGTCGCCTTTTGGTCAGACTTCTTCATCCGGATCTGGTGATACCTGGAATATGCGTCAAGAAAACAGAGAAGTCCCGCCTCTGCTGTCGAATCAATGACTTGGTCAATGAGCGGCAAGGGGAATGGATCCTTCGGACAATGCTTATTCAAGCTGGAGTAATCGATGCACATTCTTAGTATTTCAGAATTCTTTTCGGGTGTTTAGGGTTTTCCCGAGATCGTGATTAAATATGCGTAGGGGCGATGTCGGTGGAGGCCAGGGTGGCCCACACCACCCCTAGGCGGGCAAGGGTCAGGCCGCGCCTAGGGCTGGCTTGGCCACCCTGCTGCCCCCTTCGACTCCCCTCTGAACTCTGTCTTCGTTACGGAAAAATATTGACTTCTGCTTTTGTTTCGTCCAATTCCGAGAATATTTCATGTACAACTTTTCTGAAATACAAAACATCATAAAATAAAGAACTCGCACTGTGGCATCTTGTTAATAGGTTAGTGCCAAAAATGTACAAAAGTGCAACGAAGTATGAGCAAAACATATATAAATTGGTGTAAAACAAGCATGGAGCATCAAAAATTATAGATACGTTTGAGACGTATCAACTATCCATCTATATATTATGCAAATATGATGATATAGAATGCGTGCATCACCCCAAGAAAAGTACGTGATCGCAAGTGTAGATACGCCATGGATGTATCATCATCGCGTCATGCCCAACAGACAACCCATACATGGGGGAGGGGGCATGGGGCTGACACACATGACCCTAACCTACCCTGGCCCCCTATATTCTCCTTTGTCGCTGCCAAAGGCGATCGTTGGGAAGTTCGTACGTGCCTTCCAAGAAAGGTGGTGACAAGGATCTCATAGCTCCGCAGCTCACGTGGATAACTCCAACATCTAGGTAGGTGGCGTCCAAAAGTGATGGCGACATCAATCCAACGATACATGTCGTTTACCGGTGCTATTGCCCACCCCCTTGGCCACAGGGTGGCAAGGGGGACGATGGTTTAGTTCTGCAACACGGGGGCGCTATGTGGACATCCCGTGTGAGATTTGAAGATGGTGGTCCCATCTAGGGTTGTCCCCATCCAACTAGATCTAGATCATGGAGCCTAGTTAGGGTGTTTGGGGTTTGGAGCTTTGGCCCAAGGTAAACCTTTGATTAGCGGTGTCGGTGATGATGACGACCCTTCTTGCATCGTACCCCTCCTCGGAGGCGACATCGAGGTTCATCCCCTCGTTCCTCTTGTTCCCGAGGTGAAAACCCTAAATCCTCCGGATTTGGCGGTGGTGCTCTGGCTTCATTTCCTCCTTGGAGGCGTCGCCTTGGGACTCCGGACAGCTGGACGGGAAGTGTGTTGCTTCGGTGAGTGGTTGGTGCTGGCGTGCAGTTGTGGTAATGCTCCACTATGGTTGTTTGAAGTGATATGCTCGTTATACCCTCGACCCCCTCGATCATGGGTGAGAGGGGATAGGATTCCCCTTTTCGACATCAACATCTCAGTGATGGTGTGTAATATCCCAGGTATTGGGGTTACAAAAATAGAGGAATCAGATGTGTGCATTGCATTCATGCATAGAAAATCTGGGGAATTTTCGCGCTTTAAAGTAAAACAACACAAGAATCGAAGTTTCACTTGACCTTGGTGGAATTGAAGTAGCTCATCAAGTCAAGCGCTATAAACCTCAATGTGACTTTGCTAAAACCTTGTTTTGGGTAGAGATGATTTGATCTAAGGGGTTAGATCAAATGGAACTAATAATCAACATAACAACACTTTACTCAATGATCAATTGCTTGATCTTATAAAAGATTATAATATGGTAATCCTTACCATAACATATGAACATACATCTATTTGGAAATCAAGTAACAATAAGGGGAGAAACTATTCCTAACTTATCTTTTCCATATCTTAAACTAATCTATGATCCTACCATGAACCTCATGGTATTCATTCTATTTCAATCTTGGAAGCAAGACAAGGAAATCAACTCTAGAAGTATATATTCTACTCTATTCCATCAAACCTAGAGAGGTGAGAGTTCTATTATAATTATCAGAGAAGCAATAACAAACCTTGAGCAAAACCTTGGATATACATCCAAGTATTCAAATCATCATCTCTAAGAGAAACCTTAGGATATTATCCAAGACAATTCCTAGAGAGATAAACCATTTATATTTAACATAGACATTGATGATCACATCAATCTCTATAGAGCCTAACCTCAAGTTAGTATTAAAGTCCTTCCCAAATGAGTGAGACCATTCATACTATAATCCAAGCTTTACCTATTTTAGAATAAAGGACAACCTTTGAACTAAAGTAGGAGGAATAACCATTTCATCTTGGAGTGGTGAGATAACCTAATATCACATGGAATAATACCATATCCATGAATTGATAAAGTAAGGAGGAGATTAATTCAATCTAGATCATCAAGTGGAGTTTTAGACTTGATATCTATTGAGATATGGTGAATACACTATAAACCCTAGAATAAACCATTCCTCTATAAAGAGAGCCCAAGCTAAGGTATTACCCTCAAGAATGTTAAAGCCAACATTTGAATGTGAGGGAGAGAACTATCCATATATCCAGATGATAATATCAACATTATTTAAGTGGAACCCTAACAGAATATCTCAGGCATTCTCCTGCTGGGATATAAAAATATTAAGACAACCATGATCATGTCAATCCTAGAAAATAAAATAGAAGTGCTATACCCTTGCTATTCAAGACAACACTTGATCTTGGAAGTAAGAAACTAGTTCATAAGAGATACTTAAGGAAGCCAAACCTTTGATCATTACAAATTGGGTAAAGATCATAAACCCTAAGAACTTGAGGTAGAGATATTAAGAACAAGTTGCTCATGCCTAATCCTTGATCATGCTCTTGAGGTATGTGAGGATAAGTTAAATCCTAATAGGATTAGTAGATGTTATCCACCACATGAAATTATAAGGAGATCAATAGTAAGCAACCCTAGGCTTATATTCTAACCCTAACTTGAGAACCACTTGGTGATCATAAGTAGAATCCTACCACATCTATATTCCATAAATTAGAGAACCTAAGCAAATCTTAGAGTAAAACTCCATACTTGATATGGTGAGAAACCATCCATTCATATGACCAAAGTTAACTATAAAAAGAACTACAACCACTTTAATTACTTTCTTAATAGATTAAGGATGTAAAAGAAGTTAATAGAAATAGGATAGAACCAATTCTCAAATCCTTAATAATTGAAGGAGCACATGAACTATTAAGCAAGTAACCATTTTATCATGTATAGAGGAGAGTAAACCCTAACAAATGAAATAGGATGTCATCCCAATTCTACAACCCAGAATTAAATCTCAACCCTAGTTTGTGTATCACTTGGGTGATCACAAGTAAAACCTAAATCACAATTAAGGTTCAACCCATGTGTCATTAGGTAAATAGCATTGGAACCCTAGATTTGCACATCCAATAAATCTTATGCTTCAATTCTTGAACATAAGCAAAATCTTGTGCTACAATATATGGTTAAGACCCTATGTGAAGTGATCAATTATTTATCTTGGTAACCAAGATCAACCATGATTGAAACAATACCTACATAAATACTTTCAAAGATAAGGATAAGTATTAACCTTAACAAGTGGTTTATCATAGATTCTATGCAACCCTAATACATTGGTGCTCACATAAAATCATGTGCAAGTGACCAATTCCCTAAATTGAAACCAAGTCTTAACACAACCTTTAAAATACTTTGAGTTGAAAGTATCAACAATAATAATCCAAATAATTGAATTCACAAGGAAAAAGAAAATAAAAAATATGAATATAAGCTCATGCCTATTTATTTTTAATAAACCAACAAGCATGACATGTAAACAAATATAAAATACTTGCTTCATATTGGAGTGTGGTGTGATACCTCACACTACCTTTTAATTGAATTAACATGATAAGAAACCTGCAAGAAAATTTTGAAAACAAATTAGATTCAAAACAGAATTCAATAAATGAAATTGTAAAACAAGAAAGAAAAAGAAAAAAATTAAAAGGGGAGAGAAAAACCTTACTGCATCTTACCTGTTCGGCCGAGCCCACCAGCAGCCCAATAAATCTTAGCCCAACACGGCCCAGACCAGCCCACCATAACCCTTCATTTAAAAAAAACAGAGGTGAGGGGGTCGTCCTCATCCTCTCCCCCGCGCATGGTCGACAGCGCGACGTCGTGATCGTCTTCGTCACGGCGCTGGCGAGCTCTCCTTCACCGGCAGCGTGACGAGGCTCGTCTCGAGCCGTATAAAGGCCGCAACGAACCCTAATCCTCGAATTTCTTCCTCCTCTGCTCTAATTCTTCCTAGACGCAAACCCTAGCTCGCCGGACTTCATTCGTCGCCGTTGATTGGAGCGTTCCCAAGCCTTGTCGTGGACACCATCAGCACCACCGTCCTCGACATGCTCCTCCCACGCGAGGAATCGTGGTGAATCATCCCGAAACCTCCTCGTCGAGCTCATCTCCTCCGTCACCGGGAGATGCCGATTCCCTCGATTCCGACCAACCCCGGCCTCGCCATCAAGCCCTACAGCCTCCTGGTGAGCTCCAGCATCTCACCGTGTCCCTGGCCTGCTCAATTAGGCCCTGTAGTGTCGCCTCGTCGCCGTTCGATTTCCACCGCTGCAGCACCTCATCGCCGGCCCTGCTCCGGTGGATATTAGCCAGCGGCGCTAGTACCGTTAGAATCCATATGCCGTACTGAATCGATTGGAACCAATTGCTGGTCCGCCTATGGCCGGAATAGTCGCCGCCGTCGTCAACTGTCCCGCCGGCCACCGTGCACCATGCCACGTTGGCACCACCGTGGCGTGTGACGTGGTCACTGGCCCACTAGCCAGTGAGCAGGGGTAGGTTTAGTCCGGGTGTATTTAGCCTTTCCAGTTTAAATTTAAATCTCCTAAATTGCTGAAACTTCACTCGAATTTGTAAAATTCGTTTTAACTCAGAAAAATACAAATGAGATATTAAAATGTTCCTAAAAAGGAAATCTATCCAACAAAAATATAAAATGAAAATTTTAATTTAAATAAAAATTTAATTATTTAACCCTATTTAATTAAGTCTTTTCTTTTAATTCTAAATGCAATTAAAATTCAGAAATTAAGAAAACATTTATAAAATAATTAAAACCAGTAAGCAAATAAAGAAAATATGAAAACTCATTTTCTTTATTTGTTATCCTATTCAATTTTTATTAGTGGAAATTGAAACCCTAATTAATAATTACCCTAATTAGTAAATTATTTAAAAATAATAAAAAGCCAAATTGAATATTATTTTATTTTGAAGTTATCAATAACTTCAACTTTATTAATGAAGTTATTAACTTATGAACTATATAGTAATTAGAAAACCCTAGTTCCATATGGTAGAAAAACAAGAATTCATCATTTCATGTGTAATCCTAAACCCTAGGTTCATTTAGAAACCTAGCTTTATTATTACCTGAGAACCTTAATTTGCCTCCAACCTAAACCCTAGGTTGGAACTTATGATCATGATACTTACTCTGTATCCAGAGATACATAGTAGCAACTAAATACTTGCCTTGCCACATAAAATGTAGAAACCTATCACTAATATATGGGTATCCCATGTGTTCATCCTCATCAGATCTAACTAATCAAGTAGGGTCAACCAAGTATAAAACCCTAGTTCCTATTCCAAAGACCACATCCTTAGTTATCCATAATTAGCATCACACCATTGTGATGAACCCTAATAGCAACTACACCTACTATTGTGTATTACATTCCCTACTGCACTAAACCCTACTAGTGTTGGATACTAATTATCAACCATCCTATTTAGGAGCCAATTATTCCTTACTTAACAGAACCAACAGTAAAACCTAGGCCACCTCAACCCTAATTGATATACATCTTCTTACTTAAGAAGTATGTTCTTCGAAAGTTATTCTTTGAAGAAAATAAGGAATCATCATCAACCCTGCTTATAAGGACCTATAAACCCCAGCCAGCTATCATTAGCAAGATAAACCAACCTTGACAACAACCATGTATAATGAATTGCTTAGGATGCCTAGGCTTATCTTAACCTTACAAGCCCTAGGTGTTGATGAATCCAACTTTGTTGGGATCCATCTAATACCTATCCCAGCAACTACATGAAGCCATAGTCAACCATAAAAAACCACCCACTTAATTATCATACTTGTTCTTATTTAAAGAACATGTTCTTCAAAAGTTATTCTTTTAAAGTATATGATAATTAATCATTAACCATGCCATTTAGTACTAAACCGACCACTGTTCTTTACTTGTTAACATTATGCCAATTATCATTCTTTGTGTGCTCAATTGATTATTATGCTTTATTATCTACCTGTTTATAATACCAAGTAATCACACCTGAATAAGAACCTTGTATGTGAATCACTCTAAAAGTGCAACACACCCTGAACCAATCATTACAACTCACTGATCCTAAATCATCAGGGTTGGGTCCCGCTTAGAGCGATTGCATCTCATTCTTATGCATTATTGCATCCTTGCCAATCTTTTAAACATCGTCCTTACCGGACGATGATGCTATTTCATAATTTGGAGTTATTGCATATCGAAGACCTTGCCTGCATAATCTTGCAGTCAAGAAAGGCAAGTTCATCACTTGCTCATGTCATTTGAGTATCTTTATCAAATTACTTGCAAAGTACTATGATTATCACTATTGCATAAAAACCAAAACCACTATTTTCATAACTATGAATATGACTATGTGGTGGGCAATGGAACCATGGATTGTGTTGATATGGTGGAGGTTCCATTGCAAGGGTTTATATCCATCTAGGATTAAACAACAAATGTCGCCAGTGATTCTTGTGCCGTAATACCCGTGTTAACCATAAGATCTGGAGTGGGACGGAATAGTCAATTGTATTTCCACCTCTTGTACATCAACGGATGCGCTTTACCGTAGACCCTTGATCCAAGAGAGGACAAGTGGTACCCTTGATCCAAGAGAGGACAAGTGGTAGGGTGGGGGTCCCGATGAAGTCCCCACGGTAATTGCGGTCTATGATGGGTTGCAGCTGCCGGCGAAGGAGTTCATGGTAGAGACCTGAACTGTTGTCGTGGTTGGGGTCCACCCGTAAGTGGGAATAATGGGACCGGCGAGGACCCAGGGTCGGAGTTTGCAGCAAAGGGTGGGTGTATGAGGCAGCAGAGGAATATGATTGGCTATGACCTTATACCGGGCCTCACACCAAAGGAAGTGTGGACGAGCACGCGGCTCGGTTGGCACCAAGGTTAAGATCTCTTATGGGTAAAGCAACACACCTCTGCAGAGTGTAATGAATCGTGACCTGTCACTCCCTGTTCCGGGATATGGAACTGCGAACGCGGCCGGAAAGGAGCTCCATGAAGTTCTAGTAAACCGGTGAAGGCTGACGGACATAGTTCTTCTGAATAAAAGCAACCTTTTGAAGAAATGGTTATGAAAACTTGCATTGGTATTAGACTTTCTGGTCTAATGTTGTAGCTAGTGCATTAAACACCTCTTTCCTATAATGAACTTGTTGAGTACGCTCGTACTCATCCCACTCTTAAATCCCCTGCTTAGATATGGAGGCCATGATGGAGGATCTACAGTGCAACTCGAAGACCGAGGAGTCAACAACTACTTCAAGGGACAGGAACCTGTCAGAAGAGTCAAACACCACATCCAACAAGTATAAAACCTAGACTAGACCTGGAAGGGAACTAGCTTCCTAAACCTAGCTCCTGTTTAGCTAGAATCTATTCATATCCTCTATAGCTAGTTAAATACTCTACAAATAGAGTTCGTGATAGGCTTAGACCACGAGTCGTTCTCCTGGAGTTTATTTGCAGTTTTACCTCATTGTAAAGTAGGTGGCTGTGTGGATCTTTTGTAAAGAGTCTGTGTTGTAATTCTATAGACATGCCTTGGACCCGCATATGTTTCTGTTGTACCACTCTGAGCGATATAATACTAGTGGAACGGTGTTTCATTGGTGTTATATCAAACTTGCATACTACACCATGCAGTGGTATGTCGGGTCACCACAGTTGGTATCAGAGCAAATGCTTTGACCTGTAATATCCCAGGTAATGGGGTTACAAATAGTGCGGAAACAGATGTGTGCATTGCATTCATGCATAGAAAATATGGGGAATTTTCGCGCTTTAAAGTAAAACAGTTACAGTAACTGAAGTTTCACTTGACCTTGGTGGAATTGAAGTAGCACATCAAGTCAAGCGCTATAAACCTCAAAGTGACTTTGTCAAAACCTTGTTTCGAGTAGAGATGATTTGATCTAAAGGGTTAGATCAAATGGAACTAATAATCAACACAACAACACTTTACTCAATGATCAATTGCTTGATCTCATAAAAGATTGTAATATGGTAATCCTTGTCATAACATATGAACATCCATTTAATTAGAAGTCAAGTAACAGTAAAATGGAGAAAACATTATTGACTAATCTTTTCCATGTCTTAAACTAATCCCTGATCTTACCATGAACCTCATGGTATTCATTCCACTTCAACATTGGAACAATAACAAGGAGATCCACTCAAGAAGTATATATTCTTCTACATTCCATATTATTATACATCAAACCTAGAGAGGTGGGAGTTCTATAGTATTTATTAGAGAAGAAATGGAAAACCTTCAGCTAAAACCTTGGATATACATCCATGTATTCCAACCATCACCTTGAAGAGAAACCCTAGGATATTATTCCAGACCATCTCTAGAGAGATAAATCATTTATATTTAACATAGACATTGATGAACACATCAATCTCTATAGAGCCTAACCTCAGCTTAATATTAAAGTCCTTCCCAAATGTGTGAGACCCTTCATACTAATCCAAGCTCTACCTATTTTAGAATAAAGGACAACCTTTGAACTAAAGTATTAGGAGGTTAACCATTTCATCTTGGAGTAGTGAGACAACCTAACATCATCACATGGAATAAGATTATATCCATGGATTGATAAGGAAGGAGGAGATTAATACAACCAAGATAGCCAAGTGGAGTCTTAGACTAAATACCTATTGAGATATTGTGAATACACCATAAACCTTAGAATAATTATTCCTATGAGAGAACTCAAGCTATAGTGCTAACCTCAAGTTAAATGAGGCAACACTTGGATTTGAGGGAAAGAACTATCCATATACCCAGATAATAATATCAACCTTATTTAAGTGGAACCCTAATAGGATAAGTAGATATCATTCACCACATGAAATCATAGGGAGATAACTAGTAAGCAACCCTAGGCTTATATCCCAACCTTAACTTGTGGATCACTTGGTGATCATAAGTATAATCCTACCACATCTATACTCCACTTACTCCTCAAATAAAGAACAATAGAAACTCTTAGTGTCAAACTCTATACTTTATAGGGTGAGAAACCATCCATCCATATGACCAAAGTTAACTATAAAAAGAACTATAACCATTGTAGTTACTTTAATGATTAATTGAGAATAATAATAGAAGTTAATTGGTAGAAGATAAAACCAATTCCCAAATCCTAAGTAATTAGAGAGGCACATGACATATTAAGCAAGTAACCACTTTATCATGGTTAGGGGAGATTAAACCCTAGCACATGCAATATGGAGTCATCTCATCTTTATAACCTAGAATTAAACCTCAACCCTAGTTTGAGTATCACTTGGGTGATCACAAATAAAACCTAAACCACAATTAAGATTCAAACCATGTGTCATTAGGTAAATAGCATTTGAACCCTAGATTTACACATCAAATAAATCTTATGCTTCAATTCTTGAACATAAGAAAAACCTTGTGCTACATTATATGGTTAAAACCATATGTGGAGTGATCAACTATTTATCTTGGTAACCAAGATCAACCATGATGGAACAATACCTACCTTAGATACTTTCAAAGATAATGATAGTGTTACCCTTAAAAGGGGGTTAAAATAGAAGTTCTAAAAATCTTAATAAGTTGGTGATCACATAAAATCATATGTAAGTCATCCACTTCTCAAATGGAAACCAAGTCCTAATAATCACCTCTGAAATACTTTAAGTTGAAATTATCAACTCTCATAAAGCCTAACAAATATATACTTAGAACCAAGAGAGGTATAAATTGAATTATCATCATTAAGAACATTATTTAAAAGGTCAACCATATTCAAATGCAAGTGTACAAACAATATGGTCAAACACATAATCAAGATCCACTCATAATTCTATCATGAAAAAGAAAGAAAGTTAGAATTAATTTTACAAGAAAAAGGGGATTAAAGTGAGTGCCTAAAATCATATGTAACTAAAAATTACAATAAAGTTCACATATGTTAAATGATTATTCGAAAACAATACAATAATACAATGATTCTTGTATTAGTCCTCATGAAAGCCAAATTTATAAACACCTGCAAAACAAACAAGAATTCAAATGTGAATTAAAACAGATTACAAAATAGAAAATGAAAACAGAAAATAAAACAGAAAAAGAAACCAGAGAAAAAAATGGAGAGAAGGCTTACCTGTAGCAGAGCCCAGCAACGGAGCCCCATCAGCAGCCCAGCAAGCACGAGCCCAGCATGGCCCAAGGCCAACCCAATACCCCTTCGTTAAAAAAAATCATGAGGAAGAGCTCGTCCTCATCTCTTCCTGGCGCATGGAGGCCACCTCGACGTCGTGGCCGGCTTTTCCTCGCGCTGGCAGCCTCCCCTGGCTCGACGTCATGACGAGGCGTCCACCTGCGTCGTATAAAAGCTTCAGATCGAAACCTAGCTTCGGATTTCTTCCTCCTTGCTCCATTTCTCCCCTCTTGCCGCAACCCTGCCGCACCACTCCACCTTACCGCCGGCGAACGAAGCCACCCCGAGCCAAACGAAGCATACCACCGTGACCGCCGTCGTCGACAAGCCCAGTACACGGGAGGAATTGAGCTGAGGCACCCGAAATCGACGCCGGCGAGATCATCTTCTCCGACACCGGCAGCTGCAAATTCCGGCGAACCAAACCTCCATGAGCTTCACCGAGCCCACCAACAGCCTCAGGTCGATCTTGCACATCTCGGGAGCCCATTATTTTGAGTTATTGGAGTACATAGCTAGCAGTAGCTAGGTGGCCGGAGTGCGCCGCCGCGGTACCTCACCGCCGGGCATGCTCCGGTGACCTATTTGGGGCGGCGCCACCACCATTTGGCTCCTCTCGTCGCGCTGAATCGTTTGATCATAGCTGCGCATCTGGGGGTGCACTACATCGTCAGCGACGTGGTAGACTGGCCGCCGGCGAGGTGCTCCTCTGCCCAGTCACCGATTTTGACTCGGTCAAGGCTTATGTGGCAGCCACCGTGGCAATGGCCCACTGGCCAGTGGCTGTGGGTAGACTCTGTCTCGGGTAGCTTTAGCATTTAGCATTTAGCATTTAATTCAAATTCCAGAAAAGTACTGCAACTTCAAATAATTCTAGAAAATTCATTATAATTCATTATAATTCAAATTAGATATCAAAATAATCCTAAAAAGAAAATCTATCCAATAAAAATATAATATGAAATTTTTATTTTTAATAAAAATTTAATTGTTTAATAATGGTTATTTAAGCCTTTACTTTTATTCTTAATTGAATTAAAAATTCAATAATTAGGAAAAGAGTATAAAATAAATGAAAACCAGTAAAGTAAATAAAGAAAACATTAAAACTAATTTTCTTTATTTGGAACTTATTAAATCTATATTAATAGGAATTAAACCCTCATTAATAATTAACCTAAATATTAAATTCTTTAAAAATAGAAAAATGCCAAATCCAATATTAATTTTATTTCAAAGTTATTAATAACTTCAACCTTAAAGTGAAGTTATTAATTCAAGAACTTTAGGGTATTTAGAAAACCCTAATTTCATAAGTAATAGAACCAGGAACTCATCATTTCATGTGACTCCTAAAACCCTAAATTAATTAGGAACCCTAGTTTCATTAGTACATGTGAAACCTAAATTACTTCTAAAACCTAAACCCTAGATCCTCACATGTAATCATGGTATTCTATTTTTCATCCATAGTATCATAACAGGAATTAAACACATGCCATGCCACATAAAAATTGTAGGAGCCCCATCATCAATCATATAGTAGTCCATATACGCATACCTATCCAACTTAGTTGATCCAATTGGATCAACCACATCTAAACCCTAGTTCCATTTTAAACCAAGTGATAACCTCATAATTTTATGTGGAACCCTAAAACCCTAATTCAATTATGCACAAAACCTAGTTCCATTATTACATGTGAAACCTAAATTGCTTCTAAACCTAAACCTAGGTTAGAATATGTGATCATGTACTTACTTCTGATCCACAAAACCATGATTAGCAATTAAATACTTGTTATGTCCACATAAAATGTAGGAGCTCTTTTATCAATCATTTAGTATCCCATATATGCATCCCTATCCAACATGGTTGATCAAATAGGGTCAACCAAATGCAAACCCTAGCTCATATCCTTAGAATTATCATCTTTAATAACTTTAATTATCATCACACCATTGTGATGAACCCTAACAGCACCCATACCTACTATATTGCATTACATAACCCTGTTCCACTAAACCTTACTAGTGTGAGATACTTATGAACCATCCTATTTTGGAACCAACCATTCTCTACTTAGAGATCCAATGGCTAATACAAGCCAACCTCAACCTTAATTGTAATACTTCTTATTACTTAAGAAGTATGTTCTTCAAAAGTTATTCTTTTGAAGTAAATAAAGAACCATCATCAACCCTGCTTATAAGGACCTATAAACCCTAGCCAACTATCACCAACAAGGTATGCCACCTTGATAGCAACTATTGGTAATTAAGATGTTTAGGCTTAATTCAACAATACAAGCCTAGTAGCTGATGAATCCAACTAGGTTGTGATCCATCAAATACTTACTCCAGAAACTAACTGAAACCATAGTCAACCATAGAACCCCCTCAACCGAATTATCATACTTGTTCTTTATTTAAGAACATGTTCTTCAAAAGTTATTCTTTTGAATTATATAATAAGTAATCATCAACCATGTATTATAGGACTTAAAATTGACAACTGCTCTTTACTTATTATACAGCTACTATTCCTGGTTGTGTATGATTGTTACTATTCATTTTGCCATCTGCTTATAATTCTAAAACAACACAACCCTGAATAAGAACCTTGTTTGTGAATCACTTTAAAAGTGCAACACACCCTGAGCTAATCATTACAACTCACTGATCCTAAATCATCGGGGCTAGGTCACGCTTAGAGCGATTGCATCTCATTCTTATGCATTATTGCATCCTTGCCAATCTTTTAAACATCGTCCTTACCGGACGATGATGCTATTTCAGAATTTGGAGTTATTGCGTAACGAAGACCTTGTCTGCATAATCTTGCAGCCAAGAAAGGCAAGTTCATCACTTGCTCATGTCATTTGAGTATTTCAATCAAATTATTTGCAAAGTACTATGGTTATCACTATTGCACAAAAACCAAAACCACTACTTTCATAACTATGAATATGACTATGTGGTGGGCAATGGAACCATGGATTGTGTTGATATGGTGGAGGTTCCATTGCAAGGGTTTATATCCATCTAGGATTAAACAACAAATGTCGCCAGTGATTCTTGTGCCGTAATACCCGTGTTAACCATAAGATCCGGAGTGGGACGGAATAGTCAAAAGTGTTTCCACCTCTCGTTCATCAACGGATGCGCTTTACCGTAGACACTTGTATCTGTCAGGGCAAGCGGTTGGCTGGGGAAGCCTTAAGTCCCCACGGCATAGTCCGTAGACACTTGTCGCTCGAAGAGCAAGCGGTTGGCTGGGGAAGCCTTAAGTCCCCACGGTATTGCGGTCTATGATGGGTTGCAGCTACCGGCGTAGGAGTGTATGGTAGAGCCCAGCACTGTCGTCGTGGTCGGGGTCCACCTTGAAATCTACAGGAATAATGGGACCGGCGTGGACCCAGGGTCGGGGCATGCAACAACGGGTGGGTGTTCGAGGTAGCGGAGGAACATGATTGGCTAGACCTTATACCGGCCTCACACCATAGGAAGTGTGGACAGGAATGTACACCTGGTTGGCACCAAGGATAAGATCTCTTATGGGTAAAGCAACACACCTCTGCAGAGTGTAAAGAACCGTGACCTGTCACTCCCTGTTCCGGGATATGGAACTGCGAACGCGGCCGGAAAGGAGCTCCATGAAGTTCTAGTAAACCGGTGAAGGCTGACATAAATAGTTCTTCAGAATAAAAGCAACCTTTTGAAGAAATGGTTATGAAAACTTGCATTGGTATTAGACTTTCTGGTCTAATGCTGTAGCTAGTGCATTAAACACCTCTTTCCTATAATGAACTTGTTGAGTACGCTCGTACTCATCCCACTCTTAAATCCCCTGCTTAGATATGGAGGCATCGAAGGAGGATCTACAGTGCAACTCGAAGAACGAGGAGTCAACAACTACTTCAAGATACAGGACCCTCTCAGAGGAGTCAGATACCACATCCATCAAGGAGAAACCCTAGTTTAGCCTTAGAAGGGAACTAGCTTCCTGAACCTAGCTCCTAATTAGCTAGAATCTATTCTTAGCCTCTGTAACTAGTTAAATACTCTACAAATAGAGTTCGTGATAAGATTAGACTACGAGACGTTCTTCTGGAGTTTATTTGCAGTTTTACCTCATTGTAAAGTAGGAGGCTGTGATGATCTTATGTAACAGAGTCGATGTTGTAATTCTATAGACATACCTTGGACCCGCATATGTTTCTGTTGTACCACTCTGAGCGATATAATACTAGTGGAATGGTGTTTCATTGGTGTTATATCAGACTTGCATACTACACCATGCAGTGGTATGCCGGGTCACCACATGATCTTAGGATTAAAACCCTTTAAAGGAGACCTATAGGATTGGTAGTGTCTATAGGAAGTTGTCCTAGGTAAACCAAATCTTCTTATGACTTGAGATGGATATTCACTTGAGAATAATCCTGACACACTTGAGTCAACATTTCTTACCTATCTTTACTAAGTAAAGATAGCCAATCCCAAGTATGTAGAACATCAATAAAGACTTTAAAACAATAGATGAGTAGATCACAGTTGGTATACAATACATGGTAGTCCAAAGAGAGGATACAACCATAAGGAAGCTATCCTATTGGAAGATGTGTACCAACATATGTTATGATTAAATAAGAGCTATCCAGATCTATAATAGTAGAGATAACAAGTGATAAATATAAGTATATCAGGAATATATCCTAATAGAAGATGTAGACCCAGATAAATAATGAGTAAGTAAAATTATCTAGACATGTGAAACAACTGATAGTAAGTGATAAATCTAAGTTAGATGAAGTAGTATAGACCATGATGAGTCAATCATGGGAGGTAAGGAAGAGAGATATGAATAAGATATGCTTATTTACAAGGTAGAATTGTTAATCATATATGATTCACCTGAGAATCGTTATGTGATGGACTAGAACATCATAAATACTTAGAAGAAGTACAATAAGAAGCCAGACAATAGTGCAAGAACTGTGTTCCAAAAATATGGGAAGTGTGCCAAGCACATAATGACCATATGCTTATGGTAGAAAAGCTTAGAAGTATAGGAACTATATCCTAATAAATATGTATTCAGAGTAACCATATTAGAACTAGTGGAATCATACAAAATAGTCCTCAATAGCACTTATATATGGTACAATGTTTTTTAGTACTTCCAAACAAAACTAGGTTAACTTTAACTGTCCTAGACCACTCTATTTCAAGTTTATCTCATTGCAAATGTGCAATTACGGTAAATGTTGAGATAAATAGTAGAAATCCACATATTCGTGCTAAGTATCACGATATAAACCCTATATTATGTGGTGTTATATACTACACATCTCAGCCTGATGTTTAGAGATGTCCTACTCAACTATTAAATTCAGGTATAAGATGATGTGTATTATATGCACAAAGCTGAATCTTCTTGGATTTTATTGGATGTTCATTGTTTGACTAGATCCATACATGAAGTTTGACGTTGATATGCAAATGCATGTTGCAATATCAAGTCCTTACTTGGTGTATAGATCTAGAGGGTAATGGTATTCGTGTGAGGAAGTGACGAATTCTGAAGATTCGGAAGACAAGATGAAGATTCATCAGCTAAAGGAAACAAAGTTGTGGGAAGTAACCACAATATTTAGAAGGAAGTACCAACCAAAACTCATGCTTTGCCTCAACAGAGGAGTACTTTAGTACGGAAGAAGCATGAAGGTGAGAAATCTGGTGATTATGGTGAAGCTGAAGCAGATCCATAGTCAACACAGAAGAGGGAATTCATGGGAAATCACTTAGGATACTATATTCATAGTGTCAGCTAGTGGTTTTCTTGCAACAATAAACCCTGAAGGAAGGAAGATGACCTATGAAACCATAGCAGATATAAGAAGGCCATAGTTGATATCAGAAGACCACAATTGGTATAGTACCAATACTGCGAGATAAAGTAGAGGATGTCTCGTCCAGTTGATCAGAACCTATAATAGAATCCATTTTTAGATAACAAATAGCCACAATTGGTATCAAGTAGTCCACCATTGGATTAATTGTACCAATAAGTTGAGAACAAATAAAATTTTGTCAGCCAAATAACTATGATCTATAATCATTCAGTCGAAGGATTCACATTGGATGTCCACAATTGAGTGGATACACCACAAACATTCTTCGTGAGATCTTAGAAGAAGTACAACCATAAGTTATAACCAGACCAATATTCTAACCATAAACCCAATGGTTGGAAGAAAAGGAGTTGAAGAACATAAGAACACTCTAAGGGGTAGAGTAAAGATTGAGTTGGAGGTACAAAAACTCAATATTTTGAGCAAGATAGATGATGAAGGTCTGAACTGAGAGGAAGTTCGATCTTATTTTCATAAGATTATTGAACACTACTTTCAGAAAGATGTCAGACCAGAAGCCGAGGTTCATACCTCGAGGAAGTAAGAAGTGAACTTTAACTTGAGAAAGTGAGTAGTATTTACTCGGAAGTACGAAAGCTCAAGTAAGTTAAGCATAAAGAAGTTGGATGAAGAAAATACCATAGACCAAATACAACTCAAGGAGGCCAAAGACTGAAGTAGATTGACCATACCAAAACTAAAGTCTAGTTGAATGATTCCTTTCATGGAACCTAAATAAACCAAAATAGTTATAGGTATCAACTATAAACCATGATTGGATGGACTAAATGAGTCTAATCTATTCTTAGGAAAATAAACCATCACAACCATCCCATGTTAAGTACCTTACTTAGTACCATTATTGCAGTTTTGGTAGTAAGGGAAAACAAAGACCTATTTATCAATTAGGAGTTTATTATCAAACCAGTCTCTAGTTAAGACTAGCAGCATCAGAAGAAGTCCCAATCATTGAATATTCAATGAGAAAAGAAACAAGATTATGATATTGAAAGAAATCATGGAATTGAAGTAAAGAACCATGGTTCAGAGACAAACCCTAATGGATTCCAGGAAGAATCTGGATAAGGGATATATTCAATTATATTCAGTGAGATCACCACAGAGTTCGAGAAAATTCGTAGTCTGCACAAGTCAGATCCACACTTCGGAAACGTGAGAGAGTTCAAACTTCGAGGACGAAGTTTAGTTTAAGGGGTAGAGACTGTAATATCCCAGGTATTGGGGTTACAAAAATAGAGGAAACAGATGTGTCCATTGCATTCATGCATAGAAAATCTGGGAAATTTTCGCGCTTTAAAGTAAAACAGTCACAATAACTGAAGTTTCACTTGACCTTGGTGGAATTGAAGTAGCTCATCAAGTCAAGCGCTATAAACCTCAATGTGACTTTGCTAAAACCTTGTTTTGGGTAGAGATGATTTGATCTAAGGGGTTAGATCAAATGGAACTAATAATCAACATAACAACACTTTACTCAATGATCAATTGCTTGATCTTATAAAAGATTATAATATGGTAATCCTTACCATAACATATGAACATACATCTATTTGGAAATCAAGTAACAATAAGGGGACAAACTATTCCTAACTTATCTTTTCCATATCTTAAACTAATCTATGATCCTACCATGAACCTCATGGTATTCATTCTATTTCAATCTTGGAAGCAAGAAAAGGAAATCAACTCTAGAAGTATATATTCTTCTCTATTCCATCAAACCTAGAGAGGTGAGAGTTCTATTATAATTATCAGAGAAGCAATAACAAACCTTGAGCAAAACCTTGGATATACATCCAAGTATTCAAATCATCATCTCTAAGAGAAACCTTAGGATATTATCCAAGACAATTCCTAGAGAGATAAACCATTTATATTTAACATAGACATTGATGATCACATCAATCTCTATAGAGCCTAACCTCAAGTTAGTATTAAAGTCCTTCCCAAATGAGTGAGACCATTCATACTATAATCCAAGCTTTACCTATTTTAGAATAAAGGACAACCTTTGAACTAAAGTAGGAGGAATAACCATTTCATCTTGGAGTGGTGAGATAACCTAATATCACATGGAATAATACCATATCCATGCATTGATAAAGTAAGGAGGAGATTAATTCAATCTAGATCATCAAGTGGAGTTTTAGACTTGATATCTATTGAGATATGGTGAATACACTATAAACCCTAGAATAAACCATTCCTCTATAAAGAGAGCCCAAGCTAAGGTATTACCCTCAAGAATGTTAAAGCCAACATTTGAATGTGAGGGAGAGAACTATCCATATATCCAGATGATAATATCAACATTATTTAAGTGGAACCCTAACAGAATATCTCAGGCATTCTCCTGCTGGGATATAAAAATATTGAGACAACCATGATCATGTCAATCCTAGAAAATAAAATAGAAGTGCTATACCCTTGCTATTCAAGACAACACTTGATCTTGGAAGTAAGAAACTAGTTCATAAGAGATACTTAAGGAAGCCAAACCTTTGATCATTACAAATTGGGTAAAGATCATAAACCCTAAGAACTTGAGGTAGAGATATTAAGAACAAGTTGCTCATGCCTAATCCATGATCATGCTCTTGAGGTATGTGAGGATAAGTTAAACCTAATAGGATTAGTAGATGTTATCCACCACATGAAATTATAAGGAGATCAATAGTAAGCAACCCTAGGCTTATATTCTAGGGATTTCTATTTTCGTGCCCCTGCTTCGTTAGTTGTACTCAGTTTTCCCCAGCTCGTTAGTTTTTCCTCAGTTTTCCCCTCCCTCTAGTTTGAAACCCCTCGAAGACGCGGGTTGCCGTCAGGTCAGAGGCCTTACCGTTACCGTGAGGTCAGTTCCTCGCTGACCGTCTCGTGCTGACGGGTGGATCTATCTACCGCTGACGCGTGGGCCGTTTTATTTCCTGATTGTATACGCGGTGCTGCCAATGACAAATGGGGCCGCTCTATGGGGCTGCCGCAGCCAATGACCAGTGGGTCGTCTATTTATTTATAGAAAATTATATATTGCCGCTCTGTGGGGCCTCCGCAGCCAATGACCGCTGTGGTCGTCTATTTTATTTAGAGAATATAATATAGAGCCGCTCTGTAGGGGTCGCCTCAGCCCATTTTCGCAGCTTAATCTAAAGTGACTCTTATGCTAAACATTGTGTATCCCGACGTTGACCTAGCAGTGGCGGCGAGCATAGCCGTTCTGACCATGCCGATATCGGCATCGGCATCGGCATCGTTTGGAGGATGTGGTGCTCGAATAATAGTGGAAATGCGATATTATTTTTTACATGCATAATATATAGAAAATAGCTAGATCTCTAAATCGATGCATATGAAGCTACATATATATTCTTGGTCATAATCCCCTTAATTATCTAAAGGGGATGGATGCATGGCTTCACGTCGTCGTCGCTTTCATCGTCAGTAACTTCGTCGTCTGAGTAGTAGTACCTCCTGCACATTGTTCCGTCGAACACCTTCACTGTGAGCACATCATCGCCTTCATATTTGAAGTGTACGAACCAGCCGAAATCCACACCGTGCGCGATGGCGAATTTCTCCCAGCCCTTGTCGAGGTACATCCGGCCTTGTCCGTCAAATAGGACCTCCACGGTCCAGAGACGAGGACCGCAGTCACCGCTCGCAGATACACCTTAGCTGGCTCCTTGCCGTCAAGATAGTCCGCAAATTTTTTTGGGAGTTCTGCAAAGAGATCGAGCGCCGATCGTTTGAAATTAGGGAACCCTTGAAATTAAAGGTTTTTAGAACATGCCCATAATTAATCACATGCATCATATATGTGGGAACGCGTACGTACCTTCTTGACCAAAGGGTCTTCATAGACGACGATGAAGAACTCCTCTATGATCAATGGCGGTGTTGACGGTGGTGGTGGCAATGATGATGATCCACTTCCCCTTCCCTTCCCCTTCCCCTTCCGGTCCGCGTCCGAGACGTGGAAGCCATGGCAATGGATAAAGTGTATGTGAACGAAAAGAAGAGAGAGGCAGAACCTATTGACACAAGGGATGGCCGTGTGGGTGTTTATAAGGGAGAGATGACCGTTGTAGGGTTTACACAATAAAATAAGGAGGAGATGACCGTTGTGGGGGTTTATACACAATAAATTAAGGAGGAGTCGACCGTTGTGGGGGTATAGTTTATCATTTTACCGTGAAAAGTAATGCCTAAAAGGAAAGTAATGGCTACAAGAAATCGGTGATGGTTTATCGTTTTTGCGTGAAAAGTAATGGGTACAAGAAATGGGTGATGGTGTATCATTTTTTGCGTGAAAAGTAATGGCTACACGAAATGGGTGATGGTGTATCATTTTTGTGCGTGAAAAGTAATGGCTACAACAAATCGGTGATGGTTTATCATTTTTGTGCGTGAAAAGTAATGGCTACAACAAAATCGGTGATGGTTTATCATTTTTTTGCGTGAAAAGTAATGGGTACACGAAATGGGTGATGGTGTATCATTTTTGTGCGTGAAAAGTAATGGCTACAAGAAATCGGTGATGGTTTATCGTTTTTTGCGTGAAAAGTAATGGGTACAAGAAATGGGTGATGGTGTATCATTTTTTGCGTGAAAAGTAATGGCTACACGAAATGGGTGATGGTGTATCATTTTTGTGCGTGAAAAGTAATGGCTACAACAAATCGGTGATGGTTTATCATTTTTGTGCGTGAAAAGTAATGGCTACAACAAAATCGGTGATGGTTTATCATTTTTTGCGTGAAAAGTAATGGGTACACGAAATGGGTGATGGTGTATCATTTTTGTGCGTGAAAAGTAATGGCTACAACAAATCGGTGATGGTTTATCATTTTTTGCGTGAAAAGTAATGCCTAAAAAGAGTTTATAATTTAGCTCGTGAAAAATAATGCAGAAAACCAAACTTTGCGTGAAGCTAACCGACGACGAGAGAGAGAGGGTGGTGGCCCACCGAGAGAGAGAGATAGGGGTTATCCTGCCCGTTAGATCATACGATCAACGGTCGTCGGGCACGATCCGCGTGACATGGGCTAGACCAATCGTGGCAATGTTGGGCGTCTGTGAGAGTTTGTGAAGGGAGAGGGCAAACCGAGTAGTATCAAGAAACCAAGGGCAAGTGAGTAGTAAACAGACTAAGGGATTCAAATATGAGATTTAAAAAATGGAAAATGCGTGTTTTGTACAATGAAACCCATCTTGGCCTACCTCAAACTATTTGCAATACAAATCTACATGAGTGTGAAAATTATGGTCTCATTCAGACAAAGTATGTTTTGGGAAAAGCTGTTTTGGGTAGGGCTTATTATGGAAAACCATGCACCTTCATAGCTACTAGGTGATTTGAGAAGTGGCAATTTGTGGTGAAACTTGATTTATCTACGATTTATCTATGATTTGAGAAGTGGAAATTTGTGGTAAAGACTCCATGAGTAAGTGCCACTCTTTTTTGGAATTTTTGCACATTAAATAACTCATTTAACTAGTTAATCCCATTTGTTGACTCTCTGTTGACCAGCCACTTGAGGGTAAAACTGAGTATATTGCACTAGCAGTATTAGCACTCAAGGTGAAAATCGAGCATACAAAAATGCTAGTATATGACTCGAGGGTATACATGAGTATATCTAAATTTCCAGGGTTAGACTCGAGGACGCGTGTTGCGGTGCGAAGTGGAAGACGTGCCATTGTTGACGCGTGTCGCGGTGCGTACGTGGAAGACGTGCCATTGTTGACGCGGGTCGCATTTAGGACGCGTAAGCCCCTCTCTCCCTCCCTCTGCACACGATCGTCTCATTATCGCTCACGCACGAAACCACCCCTTCACGTCCCATCAACTTCTCCAAAAACCCCAACCGCCGTACGAGCCCTCCCCTGCCGGCGATGGAGAAGAAGAATGCGCCGGCGGCCATCGCCCCGAGCCCGTCGCCTCCGAGCCCGTCGCCTCCGAGCCCGTCGCCTCCGAGCCCGTCGCCGCCGAGCCCGTCGCCGCCGAGCCCGTCGCCGCCGAGCCCGTCGCCTCCGAGGGCGGCGCATCCGAGGGCGGCGCATCCAAGCGCGGCGCCTCCGTGAACCGGGCCGGTCTCACGGCCGACGGACCACTTCACAAGATCGGCGAATGCTTATTGGCGAAAGAGGAGTACGTGGACATCTACTCGCTATGAGGCAAGTCTGTAGAAATTGGCGCTCAGGTTTACCCGATCCCGACGTGCACCTGCACGAATGGATCATGCTACACCACGCCCTTCCACGCGCCGCGGAGTTCACCTTCCTCCATCTCGGCACATCCCGCTACGTCACCATAGATCTATCTGCAGTTCGTGCAAGGTTCAAATTCCTCGGCTTTTCCCGTGGCGTCACCATAGATCTTATTTTCAATCTTAGTGCTGAATGTTATCTTTTCAATATATTTTAGATTCTACTTCGTCGGCTTTTCCCGTGGCGTCATCGTGCTTGCCCGGAAGAACCCGCCGCACAAGATACGGCTGCTGAACCCACTCACAAAGAAATCGAACACGATGTTTGAGGCGCAGATGCCATCTGTTTTTCTCAAATCGATCGCTGTTATCAAATCCCCGACTATGGTCTTCGTTGCCACACATTACCCGCCGGAAATTGGTTGGGTCGATGAGAGCACTCCAACTAAGGATATAAATGAAGATGGGGATTGGGGAGAAGGAAGATTTTCGATCAAGAACCATGTTTTCCGTTGCATTACCCCGTTCAATGGTGAACTGTATGCGTAGCTTCGGACAATTTTGAGATCGGAAGAATAGTGTGCACCAATATACGCTTGCAACGCCGCGCGAGCAACCTTTGTCAAGATGGAGACACTAATTTCATTTCCGTAACTTGGACGTCGAAGTTCTACCTTGTGAAGTCGGATGGTGATCTGCTGCTTGTGTTGTTGGTCGCGCGGCTTTGGCGGGCAAACCATTGGTGTACCGTGTGGACACTCGTAGCCGCTCTCTCCATCCGGTCACTAACATTGGCGTAATGCCTTCTTCGTGAATTTTATCCGGTGTATCTCCGTCGACACCGAGTGTACCCGACACTTCAACCTGGCAGCATCTACTACACGGATTTGGGTTATATCAGAGCGTACTCTCATGATACAAATGCCTGGGATGAGTGGCCACTACGTGTGGATAGAATAGGACTCTACGGTTTGAGAAATGAACACAGGCCATACCGTTTGGAGGATGTATTGGCCTCACACTGCAGACGGAAGGAGTTCAATGAATATTTCCTTGGGGAATTGCACGAATGGAGCGACGGAGAAATATATGAGGAGGAATGAAGAACAAATTCATTCATCCTAATCTTCTTGTTGTCCATACATTGCGTGCGTGATCTTGTATATTTTTGCAGCTTAGTTTGTCGTGAACATTAACAATGTTATTGGCTGCTTTTGGCTGCTGTATGCAGTTTACCTATGTATTATACTTAGTTTTCTCGATTATCTTCTTTGTGAATTTATCATATAATAGCTTCTAGATTTGCTACTAGATTTGCTGCCATATTGGGCAAAAAACGAGGGCCAAAAGGCATAAATAACCCCAGAGATTTGCTACTAGATTTGCTGCCATATTGAAGAAAGACAGAAATATAAGCTTCTCTAGATTTGATACTAATTTGGTGAAAAAGACAGAGAGAGAAAGAGGGGAAAAGGTGCTTTTAAAAATGCCAATTTGGGCCGAGAGAGACAAAACCCAGCTCCTGCTCACGTGCAACCAAACGCTTCTCGTCCTGTCCCACGCGGTCCCTTTCTACCAGCCCCACGCGACGCGGCCCCACACGACGCGGCCCCACAGACGACGCGGCGCAACACGTCGGCCTGAACGTCCAAATAAACGGATTCCTTCCGTCTGAGCTCCTTCTGCGGGTCTTCAGACAAAGGCTAGGGTAAAACTGAGGAAAAACTAAGGGGCTGGGGAAAACTGAGCACAACTAAGGAACCGAGGGCACGAAAATAGAAATCCCTATATTCTAACCCTAACTTGAGAACCACTTGGTGATCATAAGTAGAATCCTACCACATCTATATTCCATAAATTAGAGAACCTAAGCAAATCTTAGAGTAAAACTCCATACTTGATATGGTGAGAAACCATCCATTCATATGACCAAAGTTAACTATAAAAAGAACTACAACCACTTTAATTACTTTCTTAATAGATTAAGGATGTAAAAGAAGTTAATAGAAATAGGATAGAACCAATTCTCAAATCCTTAATAATTGAAGGAGCACATGAACTATTAAGCAAGTAACCATTTTATCATGTATAGAGGAGAGTAAACCCTAACAAATGAAATAGGATGTCATCCCAATTCTACAACCCATAATTAAATCTCAACCCTAGTTTGTGTATCACTTGGGTGATCACAAGTAAAACCTAAATCACAATTAAGGTTCAACCCATGTGTCATTAGGTAAGTAGCATTGGAACCCTAGATTTGCACATCCAATAAATCTTATGCTTCAATTCTTGAACATAAGCAAAATCTTGTGCTACAATATATGGTTAAGACCCTATGTGAAGTGATCAATTATTTATCTTGGTAACCAAGATCAACCATGATTGAAACAATACCTACATAAATACTTTCAAAGATAAGGATAAGTATTAACCTTAACAAGTGGTTTATCATAGATACTATGCAACCCTAATACATTGGTGCTCACATAAAATCATGTGCAAGTGACCAATTCCCTAAATTGAAACCAAGTCTTAACACAACCTTTAAAATACTTTGAGTTGAAAGTATCAACAATAATAATCCAAATAATTGAATTCACAAGGAAAAAGAAAATTAAAATAAGAATATAAGCTCATGCCTATTTATTTTTAATAAACCAACAAGCATGACATGCAAACAAATATAAAATACTTGCTTCATATTGGAGTGTGGTGTGATACCTCACACTACCTTTTAATTGAATTAACATGATAAGAAACCTGCAAGAAAATTTTGAAAACAAATTAGATTCAAAACAGAATTCAATAAATGAAATTGTAAAACAAGAAAGAAAAAGAAAAATAGAAAAGGGGAGAGAAAAACCTTACCAGACCTTACCTGTTTGGCCAAGCCCACCAGCAGCCCAATAAATCTCAGCCCAACACGGCCCAGACCAGCCCACCATAACCCTTCATTTAAAAAAAACAGAGGTGAGGGGGTCGTCCTCATCCTCTCCCCCGCGCATGGTCGACAGCGCGACGTCGTGATCGTCTTCGTCACGGCGCTGGCGAGCTCTCCTTCACCGGCAGCGTGACGAGGCTCGTCTCGAGCCGTATAAAGGCCGCAACGAACCCTAATCCTCGAATTTCTTCCTCCTCTGCTCTAATTCTTCCCAGACGCAAACCCTAGCTCGCCGGACTTCATTCGTCGCCGTCGATTGGAGCGTTCCCAAGCCTTGTCGTGGACACCATCAGCACCACCGTCCTCGACATGCTCCTCCCGCGCGAGGAATCGTGGTGAATCATCCCGGAACCTCCTCGTCGAGCTCATCTCCTCCGTCACCGGGAGATGCCGATTCCCTCGATTCCGACCAACCCCGGCCTCGCCACAAGGCCCTACAGCCTCCTGGTGAGCTCCAGCATCTCACCGTGTCCCTGGCCTGCTCGATTAGGCCCTGTAGTGTCGCCTCGTCGCCGTTCGATTTCCGCCGCTGCAGCACCTCATCGCCGGCCCTGCTCCGGTGGATATTAGCCAGCGGTGCTAGTACCGTTAGAATCCATATGCCGTACTGAATCGATTGGAACCAATTGCTGGTCCGCGTATGGCCGGAATAGTCGCCGCCGTCGTCAACTGTCCCGCCGGCCACCGTGCACCATGCCACGTTGGCACCACCGTGGCGTGTGACGTGGTCACTGGCCCACTAGCCAGGGTAGGTTTAGTTCGGGTGTATTTAGCCTTTCCAGTTTAAATTTAAATCTCCTAAATTGCTGAAACTTCACTCGAATTTGTAAAATTCGTTTTAACTCAGAAAAATACAAATGAGATATTAAATGTTCGTAAAAAGGAAATCTATCCAACAAAAATATAAAATGAAAATTTTAATTTAAATAAAAAATTAATTATTTAACCCTATTTAATTAAGTCTTTTCTTTTAATTCTAAATGCAATTAAAATTCAGAAATTAAGAAAACATTTATAAAATAATTAAAACTAGTAAGCAAATAAAGAAAACATGAAAACTCATTTTCTTTATTTGTTATCCTATTCAATTTTTATTAGTGGAAATTGAAACCCTAATTAATAATTACCCTAATTAGTAAATTATTTAAAAATAATAAAAAGCCAAATTGAATATTATTTTATTTTGAAGTTATCAATAACTTCAACTTTATTAATGAAGTTATTAACTTATGAACTATATAGTAATTAGAAAACCCTAGTTCCATATGGTAGAAAAACAGGAATTCATCATTTCATGTGTAATCCTAAACCCTAGGTTCATTTAGAAACCTAGCTTTATTATTACCTGAGAACCTTAATTTGCCTCCAACCTAAACCCTAGGTTGGAACTTATGATCATGATACTTACTCTGTATCCAGAGATACATAGTAGCAACTAAATACTTGCCTTGCCACATAAAATGTAGAAACCTATCACTAATATATGGGTATCCCATGTGTTCATCCTCATCAGATCTAACTAATCAAGTAGGGTCAACCAAGTATAAAACCCTAGTTCCTATTCCAAAGACCACATCCTTAGTTATCCATAATTAGCATCACACCATTGTGATGAACCCTAATAGCAACTACACCTACTATTGTGTATTACATTCCCTACTCCACTAAACCCTACTAGTGTTGGATACTAATTATCAACCATCCTATTTAGGAGCCAATTATTCCTTACTTAACAGAACCAACAGTAAAACCTAGGCCACCTCAACCCTAATTGATATACATCTTCTTACTTAAGAAGTATGTTCTTCGAAAGTTATTCTTTGAAGAAAATAAGGAATCATCATCAACCCTGCTTATAAGGACCTATAAACCCTAGCCAGCTATCATTAGCAAGATAAACCAACCTTGACAACAACCATGTATAATGAATTGCTTAGGATGCCTAGGCTTATCTTAACCTTACAAGCCCTAGGTGTTGATGAATCCAACTTTGTTGGGATCCATCTAATACCTATCCCAGCAACTACATGAAGCCATAGTCAACCATAAAAAACCACCCACTTAATTATCATACTTGTTCTTATTTAAAGAACATGTTCTTCAAAAGTTATTCTTTTAAAGTATATGATAATTAATCATTAACCATGCCATTTAGTACTAAACTGACCACTGTTCTTTACTTGTTAACATTATGCCAATTATCATTCTTTGTGTGCTCAATTGATTATTATGCTTTATTATCTACCTGTTTATAATACCAAGTAATCACACCTGAATAAGAACCTTGTATGTGAATCACTCTAAAAGTGCAACACACCCTGAACCAATCATTACAACTCACTGATCCTAAATCATCAGGGTTGGGTCCCGCTTAGAGCAATTGCATCTCATTCTTATGCATTATTGCATCCTTGCCAATCTTTTAAACATCGTCCTTACCGGACGATGATGCTATTTCAGAATTTGGAGTTATTGCGTATCGAAGACCTTGCCTGCATAATATTGCAGTCAAGAAAGGCAAGTTCATCACTTGCTCATGTCATTTGAGTATCTTTATCAAATTACTTGCAAAGTACTATGATTATCACTATTGCATAAAAACCAAAACCACTATTTTCATAACTATGAATATGACTATGTGGTGGGCAATGGAACCATGGATTGTGTTGATATGGTGGAGGTTCCATTGCAAGGGTTTATATCCACCTAGGATTAAACAACAAATGTCGCCAGTGATTCTTGTGCCGTAATACCCGTGTTAACCATAAGATCTGGAGTGGGACGGAATAGTCAATTGTATTTTCACCTCTTGTACATCAACGGATGCGCTTTACCGTAGACCCTTGATCCAAGAGAGGACAAGTGGTACCCTTGATCCAAGAGAGGACAAGTGGTAGGGTGGGGGTCCCGATGAAGTCCCCACGATAATTGCGGTCTATGATGGGTTGCAGCTGCCGGCGAAGGAGTTCATGGTAGAGACCTGAACTGTTGTCGTGGTCGGGGTCCACCCGTAAGTGGGAATAATGGGACCGACGAGGACCCAGGGTCGGAGTTTGCAGCAAAGGGTGGGTGTATGAGGCAGCGGAGGAATATGATTGGCTATGACCTTATACCGGGCCTCACACCAAAGGAAGTGTGGACGAGCACGCGGCTCGGTTGGCACCAAGGTTAAGATCTCTTATGGGTAAAGCAACACACCTCTGCAGAGTGTAATGAATCGTGACCTGTCACTCCATGTTCCGGGATATGGAACTGCGAACGCGGCCGGAAAGGAGCTCCATGAAGTTCTAGTAAACCGGTGAAGGCTGACGGACATAGTTCTTCTGAATAAAAGCAACCTTTTGAAGAAATGGTTATGAAAACTTGCATTGGTATTAGACTTTCTGGTCTAATGCTGTAGCTAGTGCATTAAACACCTCTTTCCTATAATGAACTTGTTGAGTACGCTCGTACTCATCCCACTCTTAAATCCCCTGCTTAGATATGGAGGCCATGATGGAGGATCTACAGTGCAACTCGAAGACCGAGGAGTCAACAACTACTTCAAGGGACATGAACCTGTCAGAAGAGTCAAACACCACATCCAACAAGTATAAAACCTAGACTGACATGGAAGGGAACTAGCTTCCTAAACCTAGCTCCTATTTAGTTAGAATCTATTCATAGCCTCTATAGCTAGTTAAATACTCTACAAATAGAGTTCGTGATAGGCTTAGACCACGAGTCGTTCTCCTGGAGTTTATTTGCAGTTTTACCTCATTGTAAAGTAGGAGGCTGTGTGGATCTTTTGTAAAGAGTCTGTGTTGTAATTCTATAGACATGCCTTGGACCCGCATATGTTTCTGTTGTACCACTCTGAGCGATATAATACTAGTGGAACGGTGTTTCATTGGTGTTATATCAAACTTGCATACTACACCATGCAGTGGTATGCCGGGTCACCACATGGTGTGAGAGACGATGTCTTCAAGTCTCAAACTTGCAAGGTGTTTTTGTTGCCATATGTTCTTGCCGTGTCTTCTTTTGGAGGCTTCATCCTAAAGCTTGCGTCTTACTGGGTGGCTGGTGTCGCGTATGGTGATGTTTGTGGATAACTCGTGGGAAGAGGTTGTCATGCTTGATGTTCTTTTTTTTTGGCAACCACCTTGTGCCTTCATGTGTGCTCTAGGGTGAGCCACTCTGCATTTTGATGGTACGGCGCCCTTCGACGGAAGGCGAGAAGGCAGGGAGCTTCTTCGAAGGTGGAGGAAGATAACACGGCAACAACGATGACTCAGAGCGATCTTTCTCCGGCGGCATGCCTAGTTTCACACGTTTCTTCTCCAACTCAAGCTAGGTTCTTCTCGTACCGGATTTGTTTTTTGACAGTGTGAATTGTCTGCTGATGTCTCCGTGATACTGGGCCCATTGTTTTTCTGAGAGTGATAGTGGGCCCATCTGAACTTCGTCCTCCAGGCAGCCTCATCATGTATACCGGGCCGAGAACTCCAGACCTACCGGCCCATTCACGCCTACCGTCACCCGTATAAAATGCCACGAGTCTATGCGCCGTCTCCGTCGCAGTGACTCCCTTCCCTTGCGCCTCCACACCTCCCCACTCCCAGCTTAGGGTTCTAGGGTTTCTGCCAGCCGCGCCGGCGCCTCCTCCCCGCACCCCACCATGACGGCAGAGACCGCCGCACAGGAGGAGCTCCTCCGCGCCGTCTTGGAAGAGCAGAAGAACGCGGCCGCGGCGGTGAGGAATCTAGCCCTCCTCACCACACTCCTGCCTCCTCTGCGATCCGCGCGGCCTTATCGCGCCTGCGTGCGCTTATTTTGTTGCTTTTTTGCATGTTTGGGGTCGTATGCGGTGAAACTTTTGTTAGATCTCGCGCGCGTTACGGTTTCAGTGTCTAGGTAGTGGTTGCTCTGTTTCGTAAGGTTGGTGATTTTTTCTGTGGGTGCTCGCGGATAAGCTGCCCCTGTTTCCGAACGGCTCGGTATTACCATCTTTTAAATTTTGGACCTCTAGTAGTTGAATCTTCCTTGTGGGAACATGGCGTGCTAAAAGTAAATACAGTTTAAAGCGATAGCCATTAACATTTTTGACACTAGATAATAACCATTACAGCATATTTGAGGTTTGTTCTGTATAAGTTGCTACTTTCAGACTGCTCTCACAGATAATAGGTTCATTCAGAGGCTCAGCACGGCCAACTAATTTAAGTCTTACAGGCAACACTCCATGTTGGGATAGGAAGTAGGCCTGAGAAGGCAGCCATTAATATTTTTGATGTTTGTAGTGAGCAGCAAAACTACAAAATGGAGTACATGATTCAAGCTTGCTCATCGTGGCCTATCTACAGTTTTGATAGTTCATAGTTTATATTGTACTATGACATGAGAACTACACATCATCGCTTTGAACACCCACATGTGTCATCATACTTATGTGTCAACTATGAACTCCATTTCTGTTGGATTATACTATTTTGCCTAGAAGAAGTAACTACTTTGCCTTTATTTGTGACACACTAGTATTCTTGCAATCATGTCATGCTAACTGATAAATGGTGAATTCAGAAGCATTGTTTATTTGATTTTGGTCTTGTGCTTTCAGATTATAAGGATATATTGATTCTATTCGTATTTTTGTTTCTCTAGTTGCCATTACCTGTCAGTAATTTGAACTTGTAAAAATCCTTTGTACATTTAGGGAGGAGATGAGCCGGTAGTTGAGGACGATGATGATGAGGATGACGATGATGATGATGAGGATGACAAAGATGACGATGATGCTGAGGGTATGATGCTCTAGTCTTTTTTATCCATTGTTGGCTAATCTTATCCATGTCCCTACATCAAGTATTTGGTTTAGTTTGTTATTGTATGAAAAATTGTGTGAAGGAATTTACAAATTGACAGTAAGGCTAGAGAAGTCAGAGCTATATTTTTTTTTTCAGATAAACGATTCAAAACTGGCATATTTGTCTTAAACATTTGCTGCACTTTTCTCCTAGCTCTGGATAGTGGGTGTACTGTGTGTATTTAATGGTGTGCGAGGTCCATTTTAGTGCTATGCTGCTATATGCATTCATCATATCTTTTCATTTACATCTGAAATGATCTCAACATATAGGTACATTTTTTTTACTGCACACACAGTAGTACTTTACCAACTTGGCCGAAATATTTGCTTAGTATCTTTTTGGATGTTCTATTATAATTTTTGTTTCTATACCCACCCAAGATTTCTGGTTACTACCAACTGATACCTTTTCCATTTTTTTTCTCGTGGTTGACAATATTTTTTTTGTGGTCATCAGATAAGCTGATGAGTTGTATTTGTAACTTGGCCAATACATAAGATGGTGTAATGGGAGCTCTTACTGTACATGTCTTTATACTCTGTAGCATGACCAATTGGTAATTGGGCTATGTTTGTTGTAATGAAGCTGTTCATTTGCATGCTATCTTTTTATTTGCTGGAAACTTAAAATTGTGAACTGGTCTTTGTTCTCAACTTTAACCTCCTATGCTCTGGTAACCAGGAGCTGATGCAAGTGGAAGATCTAAGCAGAGTCGGAGTGAGAAAAAGAGCAGGAAAGCTATGCTGAAGCTTGGCATGAAGTCCATCACTGGTGTGAGCCGTGTAACTGTCAAGAAGAGCAAGAATGTGAGTTTCTTAGTGCTGTTATCTTTCCACAAGTATATTTGTTATTTTCTATTTGTTATTTTCTTGCTGCTAACTTCTGTTTGTTTGTCAGATCCTGTTTGTTATCTCCAAGCCAGATGTCTTCAAGAGCCCCGCTTCTGACACCTATGTCATCTTCGGTGAGGCTAAGATCGAGGATCTGAGCTCACAGCTGCAGTCACAGGCTGCGGAGCAATTCAAGGCGCCTGATCTGAGCAGCGTCATCTCAAACCCTGGGGCTTCGGCAGCAGCTCAGGATGATGACGAGGATTGTGACGAGGAAGGGGTAGAGCCAAAGGACATTGAGCTGGTGATGACCCAGGCCGGCGTGCCGAGGGCGAAGGCTGTGAGGTCACTCAAGGCTGCTAATGGTGACATAGTCAGTGCCATTATGGAGCTGACGAACTAGCTGTGTGCCCAACCTATGATATTACGGTCATCCTTACCTTGTTTCCATGGGAATACATGAGTTGTAACGGTCCTGTTGTCATGTGTGCGCACTTTGAGCTGCTATGTATTAAGCAAGACTGGAAGCAATGTGGAAAGAGGCTTCTTTTTCATGCATTGGAACAAATCCTGAGTTGGTTTCTCTATGATTGTCTCTGCAATCTGGGGCAGGTGAAGATTCCTTATCAAGCTTTTGTGCATTTGTCTCACTGTTGGTAGGATATAGCTGACCACATTGGCAGAGCATGAAGACGATTAAGAATGAGTCGACCATCAGATTGGCTGGGATCGACTTGTAATTCATTGCGGTGTTCTCTTGCAGTCACCAGGATGTGTTTTGGATAGCAAAGATCGCACTGTGCGTATGTTCGACTATATATGGATATCTGAAGGACCTATCGGGACGGTGCCTCTCACGGTTCTGACAGATGAGCCGATCCCTGAATCAAAAATGTTGGTGTTCAACCTTCTCTGACCATTCCTTCTCGTTTCTTTTCGTCAAAGTGCTCTCAAGAGGTGGGAGAACTATGTTTTACAACACTGAGTCAGCACCTACACTAGCAGCATTTTTTTTATAGCTTAAGTGTATTTTTGGTCCCTCATGTCTTGCCAAAGTCTTACTTTGGTCCCTTAACTCTGTTTTGGTCTAAATTTGCCCTCAAACTCTTAATTAAGTTCAATTTTGGTCTGTTGTGATTGACGCACGGGAAAAAAGACAGCCGCCGCCTCTCCAAACCCTAGCCGCCTCCACTTCAGCCTCCTCCATAGATCGGTTCCCCCTCCTCCGGTCGGCTTCGCCGGTGTCGGGAGGAGTGGGGAACCCGATCTATGTGTGGAGTTTTCAATAAAAGTAGTGTTTTCAGTTGACTAGTATAAATGCCCGTGCGTTGCCACGGGTACTCAAATTTAATTTCTCAATGCAGATATATAATTCACAAGTCACTACAAAATTCAAAATAAATCAAGTATATCATAATGTACTGCAACATGATAATACCGATTGCAATAACAAGATAACATTATTGTGCATCTACGTGGTTCCAAGTTCTAGATCTACTTGTTACTCTTCCGCGATAAGTTCTACACCTATATTCTGAACCGTCATAACTGTCTACTCAAAACGTGAGTGCTGCAAATCCGAAGGAATACTTTTTTTTTCTCATTAGTCCAAACAACACTTTGATATTCATAGACAACCCTTGATCGTAGCCTTTTGTTTTAAACATACAAAAGGGGCTTCTCACTCTTTCCAGAAAAAAATCCTAACACTTTTTTTTTCTAGACTCTTTGCAGAAAAGGAATGTGGACGATGTAAAGTCGACCGCCTCCTCACTCTCTCGAGATCACCCACTTTATCGAGCTCCACCACTCTTCCAAGAATACCGAGAGGATACCGGTCCCTCCCTTCCTCTTCACGGGGAACGTCGCAGTTCTGTGTTCCACGGTCTTCGAAGACCACACCTAGTAGGCTCATCGTCAAACACCGGCGCCACACCGTCCTCGCCATGGCCGTCTTCCGTCCGAGACCATGGATCTGGCTGTTTGTGGTACCAACTGTCTTGTGACAATGTTGTTTTATCACCAAAACATTACTAACATATGTTTATATACAGTTGAAGATGACACAATGAAGAAGCTCAAATGTGATCACATTGTATACCAACCAACAATTCAAGCGAAATACAACACACGGTATTTTTCCAGACAACGGAGCAGCTTTTGATCAATCAATGGGAACATACTCCCAACAATAATCATTACATATCATAGGTTCCCACAATAAGTTACAGAAGGTTGATAGATTGCAAGATATGAAAAAACACATAACAACACGTCTGGAAAGCTTCAGCCATTTTATACATACCGTGGCACAATAGTTATAGAAGAAAATATTTGATAACATAACAGTGAAGTGGCTACACCATAAGAAGTGTGCATCGTTTTTGTTCAAACGAAACAAGCATACAATTCTATTCTTCCCCGTTGTATTGTCTCAATTTCTTTGCAAGCTGAATTTTCTTAATGTTCATCATTGCTGTTAGAATCGGTTTGTTAACTTTATAGTAAACTTCTATGAAGAGTTTATTCCAAAAGTGCGTAAAACTACGATGGCATCCACTACTGTTAAGTAGTTTTGCATCTACCTACAAATTAGAAATCAAATATGGTAAGATGCTAGATACAGACTTTAGTTATGGTACACAGTTAAGCAGGAAGGACAAAGACTAATGAAGAAAGAAAAACAAGCATGCGAAAAGATTAAAGATTACTGTTCTGGTTTTTTTTTTTTGCAGCTTTAGCCTTTTGAGATGATAGTGTCTATGATCCTCCTCCTCCTCCTGTAAATATTCATGCATTTTTTTTAGCCAACCCAATACATAGTTTTAACTACAACAAACAAAAAACTGATAATCAGGAGCTTCTGGCAAACAATATATACACACCAACTAAGTGCATTTTAGTGAACATCGCAATAATTACCTGAAGATGTACAATACAATGTGGTTAACAGTCCATTGCATTTGATATCTTGAATTCTAACTATCTTTGCAATATTGCCGAAAAAATATGATTGTAGTAGTGATTTCGAAGTGGCACTTATGGAAACAGATCATCCTGTATACCCTAACTGACAACTACTTTAGTATACAAATGTCCATTGCATACTACTTTAGTTCACTTCATTTAGCAGGGCACCTATCCTTATCATTTTTGTTCTACTCGGAACTGCTAAACCAATAGCTATCGGGCAGACAAATTAATTTATTATATATATCGGGCACACAAAGAATATGAGATCACCACACAAGAAGCATTGCCGATTTGGCAAGGAATGAATTACATGCAGGGTATCGTCTATAAACTGATACTAACTATGTTCCAATATATAAGATGTTTTAATAGGCTAAACAGCGTACCAATATGTTTTATATTTTGAAAGAGAGTGGATTTGTTGCCACCCGGTGGCAATGCCCCCCACTCTTTTGCCGTTCGATGATTTCTTGAGATTCGGACTCTTGTCTGTTAATTAGGCCATGTTCTGTAAATTTTCTGGCAACATACTTAATTGGCAGTCATTAGTCTCCTATGTATCCGGAAAAAAGTAACACGTATCAGGTCTACTATATATGCTAGCATGTTCCTGTCAGGCGAATCATTGCTTTGCTGAGTCAGAAAACAATGCACGAGTCAGCCACGAAGACATGTGATTCATAGTAAATGCTAGTCTGATGGTGTGCTGTATCGCATTGATTATCAGCACCTCACCTGAGCTCCCTTTTCTTTCTTCAACACACATGCTCCCTTGAAGTAGTTTGGAGAGAGTACTAGTACTATTTCCTCTGTTTAGCTTTCCCGAACCCTTTTGCCCATGGTAAATCCCACTGTGTGCCGTTCACGAACAAGCTAGCAAAAATCATGATGGCCCACGTAGCCACGTAGGTCACGAACCAAAACGCACGCCTGCGAGTCTGCCAGTCGTACGTCGTCCAATATAAGGCTGGCAAGTGGCAACGAGCAGGCCGGCGAGGCACACTTTGGTTACACAAGCAGAGTTGTCGCCCACATATATAGGTGCGGCGTACATCGGACAAGAGTACGCCGGCTATATAGAGGTGTGGGGTACATACTCGTCGGCGAGCACGCTGCTACCGCTCAGTGAGAGAATCATGGAGAGTAGAGAGAATTTAATGTGGACATGCATGCTCAAGTGAGAGAGTGAGACATGCACACCCCATCCATGCACACAAAAAATACCACTCTAATGTGGATATTTCACATTGCAGGAAACTAGCAGGTGTTAGTTGGCTGACATACTTCATTGAGCAAATCCCGTGTTGAACACTGACACAGCAGTCCATGCGCACTTTAATTTTTTGGCTGCACGGTGAGCGAGCGACTCGGCCACCATATACCTGCCATTGTTTGCAGCTTATGCCTATAAAGCCTGACCTGACTAGACCTGACTAGTCAGCACGGGCAGCTGATTTGGAGGGTGATCAGCTAATTACAATGAGTGTGGTTGCAAGTAGACCGAATCTAAATGCCCCATCCGACGGCAGCTACCTGGGGGGCATTGCCACCCGGTGGCAACACCATATTTTGCTATTTTGAAATAGATGTAGTATTTCACATATTCGTCGCATATCCAAAGCCAACATTATGCATCCACTTATAATCAGGACATGGTATATCCAACAGATGTGAGGAAGTTCTCATGTTCTAACTAATGAGAATACTATTTGAATCCATGCCACCAAGCTTAATTAACTTCAAAGTAAATTTACATGCATGCTTCATGCTGATGTGAAAATGCAATTTGGAGAAAAAAGGCATGTATGAAAAACATCCAAGTCAAGATATATGATAACTGTCTTTGTCATGAAAAACATCCGAGTACAACTTCCTTCAGTAATAGCTTATATCAGCTGATAATTGTTCTAGTGTCAGGTAAAATATCGTCAATCCAAATAGCTTTTTATTCGTAAGGAAAATTTGAACTGATAAGCTAAAAAACATTCACTAAAATATCAGCATGTGCCTCATATTGCATAAAGTAGAGATGATAAATTTCACCTTGATCTTGCACTTGATGGCAAGTGCAGACTGTACACAACACCTATAGGGTATGCATCTCCCTGTTTTGGTATGGGGAAGATTCAATCATGCTTCCATTTACAAAGAGATGCCCATGTTCAAATCCGTTTAATATCATCATCTAATTTAATATTGCAAAAACAAACCAGAAAAGCACGAGCTCAGATGGGATATTAGCAGGAAGTCAGGAGCTCGGCTGGGATATTAGCAGTCCATGTCTGGCGACAAAAACTGCCTGATTGTTGTGCAATCTTGGTGTCAGGCCATCCTTAGCCATCAGAATAAACCACCATCAGCCTGCCACCATCACATTGCCCAAATGACACATCAAACGATAATTAAACTTTTAGACTACATGACGAAATAATACCCTATTTAACCTCTGTTGTAAAATACTTTGAGGATACTTTCAATAACTCTATCAAAGCAAAAACCATCAGGCACAAAGATTCGGTGTGCAGGTTGAACACAGTATTACTATCCAAGCATATGGTGAAAAATAATATGCACCTGAAACACACTGTAAAGGTAAAATCAAAGAACTGAACCTACATAACAGGAGGTAAATTGCAGGGTCTACCTGTTTCGCCCATGCATTTCAGGAGACTAATCTATATTCTCCAATCTAAATAAGAAGTGGTCAAACCACGACTGATATTTTAGCTTACAGCTTGGCTCCTCATCTATGTTGTTCTCACCACAAACGGACCTCCTGATGCGTGCACATGACATGAGTTCCAGCAAATCACATACATATTAGAGAAATATGTCAGGATGGGTTTTATACCATACGTCTACTTGTTCTCCCATCGATCTTCATCTCATCTACCACCAGGTGCAATTTTTGACAAATTCATTCCTGACAGAAATAAATTCATGGTACCGCCACTGGCACCAGCTACATTCCTCGCACTCAGATCATCGACTGATGCACACCAGCGGATGGTGCACCGAACCAGTCCACGACGTCCTCGACGCTAGGCGGCACATAAATCCATGCTCGTCCAGACGTATCTGGCGCACAATCAGACCCGAGCAAGCTGCAGACCTGTTGTTGTAGGGAACACTTATTAGTCAACAAATTATTGTCAATGTGCCAATGATTCGCCTTGTAAGGACCATACATTCAAATAAATCAAACATGGGTGGTATACTTTTGTGCTGCCAAACTTTCTTGATATTCAGCTACTCAGTTGAATGTTGTGCTCAAACCTCCTCACGCAATCCAAGAACTGTTTATTTATTATTATTCAAAGTCAATATAACTTATTGCTAAAACTGATTAAGCATCACGAGATACCCGTCATACATTTGCATGACAAGCCTTTACCAATTCATATGTATTCAATCAGAGCATGTAGAATGTCAACATCAAATCTGAGAGCAGAAAGTTGTACCATTACAGAACTCATAAACTAAAGGTGCAGACTAAAATAGCATGACAATTTTCAATTCATTGAATGAAGGATGCACTTGAACAAGCAGCGTGTGTGTTATAGTATCTTTTTGCCAAGCACTTATTCAGAATCAGTCTAAAGAAATAGTGTTGCTGCATTGCATATATAAAGGAAAATGTTTAGGTAACTTTGTTTACTTGGAAAGCTCCGTCAAACATCTTATTGTGCTTCAGTTCGTGTAACAACAGAACAAGTGTATAGGCAATCCAAAGCATTTTATAGGAGGAATCCCAGATGGCATATCATCAGATCGAGATCCAGGGAAAGAACAAGTAGAAATCATGAACGCGCAATCTGACCTAGTTGCCAGCCTTTACTCATCTTCGACCAGGTCGCCAGCCTTCGGCATCATGGCCGCTGTGCGTGTCGGCAGACCTGCGCGGCGGAGAGGAAGATCCCGAAGGACGCTGGATGAAGCTCTCGCCGCCCATCGATCTAGCCCCTGCGGGCATCGATCTGGCCCCCGGGCTAGCGGCCGGTGTAGTCCATGCGGCAACGGCTGGTAGCTCGAGCGGTCGAGTGGGAAAGCTAGCGATGGGGTGGGGTGGGCTGGGTGCGGATCGGCGGGCGGGGGCGCTCACCTCGGGGCCGGGGCGGCAGCGGGGGGCGGATCTCGGCGTCGAACGGAGCGAAAGGGCGAGGGTGGAGGAAGAGTAATGCTACACGTACGGATTTTTTTTACGGAAAAGTCATACGGACTCAACGAACCTAGACGGAAATCCAAGTTCAGCCCCGATTTTTAAGGAGAGAATCAAATTCCAACCAACGAATGCAAGCCACGTTGGCCCGTATGGTTTCAGTAACCCAGTCTGTCCGTAAGTATGGGATTACCGGTGGAGGAACCTAGTTTGACGTATCTCAGCGTCGTTGGTTTTGGGCCTGGCCCAGTTTACCGCATGCGGGATGGGAGAAGTGGAGAACGACGAAAATTTGGACGTACTGAGAGGTGGGAAGAATAAGGACATGTTCGTCCTTTTTTAAGTAGTGTAGATTATGTTAGGATTTTGGTATTCATCTTCTTGTTGTTTCCCCTCAATGGAGATGGCATCGTCTGCAATAAGTGATCTCCGGGCTTTCGTTCGACGACGAGATCTTCCCGACGTCAATGGTGGTGTTGAAAGATTACAATCCTCTAGGTATGGGCCTTCAGATCTTCCTTCGCCAGATCGATTTTGGATCTTTTGTCGTTGTTGCCGCGAGGAAGATTATCCTCGTTTTTATCCCGGCTGCTACGCCCTCAACAATGGTGATTCGTACTCTCGGCTCTCCATCGTCGTCGACAAGGCTAGTCGGTTGTTATTCCCTGACATATTGGTGTTGGTACTCTTGCCGATGTTGAATGACTGGTTTAATGGTTGCGTGTGTGCACGCAGCCTTGGCATTGCGGCTCAAATTAAAATTATGGGAGAACCTTCGTCGGTATTTACAGTTCTATGGTTTATTATCTATCTTTGGTTGCCTTCAGAAGATTACAAGATTGTGTTCTGGAAGAAGAAAGAATTTGAAGACCTCGAAGATTTATTAGTATCTTTTAGACTTTATTTTGTAATCGTTGGAGTCAGCTCGTGTATCTCTACCATGTACTATTTGTTACTATAAATATATGTGGTATTGATTGTCAAAAAAAGAGTTCAATTTAGGTCTCTCGTACCGGTTTAACGATGGTTCACTGGTTTTTGACTCTTATTTTGCCACCGTCAACAATTTGACAGGTTTAGTCCACGTAGGACCATTTCACCTAGAACCTAGAGATTAATTATGCAATTAGCATCATGAATGTTCACCAGCGAGATCATGATTATTATCCGTTTGGCGTAGTAACCCTAACTCTTCCCTAACACCTAGTGGCGGTTCTGACACTACAAGAGTGGATAAGCCGGGCGAGAAAGGCAGAATCGATGGACATGCGAGGGGTTTTATGTTAGGAGAAAAGGCATAGGCGTCTGAAGTGGCGAGGACGGCTGCACCAACCGAGGAAGGCAGAGGGGGCACACATGTGTGTTAGGACAAGGGGATTTCTTCTATTTGTTGACTGATGACAAATGATCCCACACAGATTAAAATCAGCCATTTTTGACGAAAAAAGAGTAAAAAACCGGTCAACCATCATTAAACCCCTACCAGAGACCAAAATTGGACTTAATTAAGAGTTTGAGACCAAATTTAAACCAAAAGATAATAGAGGGACCAAATTAGATTTCTACAAACTTGAGGGACCAAAAGTGCACTTAATCCTTTTTTTTGGAGGGACAGCCTGTGATATCTTTTCAGGCTGCGCTAGTTACAACTTACTCCCTCCATAAAATTTAAGATATAAGGCGTCCTTAAATTTTCCTGGTCAACGATTTACAAATTTAACTATAATTTGTATTTATAATATTTTCATAAAAAATTATATAAATATTTTTTCTTGTTGAGAGCCGGAGGAAGATTCTTTTGAGGGACTGAGTTTTGTGAGGGGAGAAGAGAGGGAGAGTGAATATTTTTTTTCTGAGGGAAAGAGGGAGAGTGAGCTAACTGGTATCGGAATCGATGGGCCCAGACCGAACGAGCTACTGATTTCACGGCCCATTAAAGCACGGCAAGTGATCCAGCCCGTCAAGCTTTGCCTCACCGTTTCCCCTTTTAATCCCTGCACGGGCGCTGCCTCTCACCAACCCTAACCCTTCTAAACCCTAGTCCAGCCCCCGGCCCCCGCACGAGCTTCTCCCCGATCCCGATGGATCCGCAGCAGCCGGAGCCGGTCAGCTATCTCTGCGGAGGTATTCTATCTCTCTTTCCCTCGATTGCTTGCTGGCGGTTTGATTTCAGTCGGTTTGTTGGTCATCTTGTTTTGATTCGATTTGCTGGGCACGAGCAGAGACACAACATGCGCGCGCTCGCGTTTGGTGTGGATCTTACTTGTTCAAGCCCCTGACAATCAGGGGCGGATTGCTAACTTCTCTGTCCGCTGGATTTCTCGCTGTTTATGAAGTACATATAATTAGATTTCTTCTTCATATTTTTAACTAGTATGTTCTTCCTTCAGATTGCGGAGCGGAGAACACGCTGAAGGCAGGAGATGTGATCCAGTGCCGTGAGTGTGGCTACCGCATCCTGTACAAGAAGCGCACCACCAGGAGTACGGCCACACCGATTTATCCTCTCGATCTCTCATAAATCTCTTATAACTATTCTGTGGTGGTTTCAGTTTTTCGTTGGCGGCTGCTTGTTTGCATTTGTTCCGAAGGTTCACAATTGCTTGTGCTATTTCAACGTTATTGCTGGTCTTCTAGTTAGCCGAACTGGGTTCCTAGCAACCACCTCATATGAAAAAACAGTACTGTGCAGTTACTTTTAGGGAAAAAAAATGCTACGTTGCATCTAAAACATTAAAAGTCAGCTATCACATCACATAATATTTATCACCCTCAATGACAAGTGTTCTCCATCCTGCTTCACCGATCAAAATATTTGGTCGCTGAACATTTATCATTGCTTATCAAGTACCGTATATACCAATGCATGATGGATTTAAGTACATACCAGTTATATGCATTCACTGGAATTCATGTAAACTGTGTACATGCTTTTATTTACTCGCGCAATAGTTCCTGACTTGCTCAAGATAGGATGAAGAACCGTACAGAAATTTGGAGTTCGAAGAAGTCTCCGTAGCTTCTTGAACCGTCTGGAAAGCTGCATAACACCATTAAATTGGAAACCACATTTTTATCCCAGATTCGCTAGCTAGCACAATTAATGGGGTATTATATATAGTTTTGATTTTATGAGTTTATAAGCGGATTTTTTTACTGGGGTTCAACTTGTTATCTAGAGTTTTTATAGGAACATCGAAATACAATAATTCAGAATGCACTTGGACCATTACTACATCATATTAGGCCTTGCTGAAATTTGTACTAATGCACGTCAGGTGTGTGCCTGGTATATGGTTACACAAGTGTCTATGAACCTTGCTCATGCTTTCATTTACTTACGCAATAGGTTCTGACTTGCCCAAGATAGATTGAAGGACCATATTGAAATAGGAAGTTCAAAAAAGTTTACGTAACCTCTTGAACCTTGGAGAAAAGCCGCATAACACCATTAAATTGAAGACCACATTTTCTACCCTAAAATTGCCTGGAGACACGATTTCAGGGGTAAAATATATAGTTTGAAGCTTATGAGGTCATGCGGATTTTTCTCTTAGGTTCAAGTGGTTATCTAGATTTTTTTTTATATAGAAACTTCGAGATACACTAGTGCACATTGGATGCAAGTATGTGCCAGTTATATATGGTCACTCGATTTTATATCAACCTTGTGCATACTTCTACTTGTACAATCGGTTGTAAGTTAGAATGAAAAACCATATTGAAATAGGAAGTTCAAAAATGTCTTTGTAACCACTTGAACCTTTGGTGAAAAGCAGCATATCACAATTAAACTGAAAACCAATTTTCTATCCCAAATTTGCTTGCAGACACAATTTCTGGGGTAAATTATATGGTTTGAAATTTATGAGATTATGCGGATTTTCCTCCATGGTTCAAGTGGTTTTCTACTAGTTTTTTTTTATAGAAACCTTGAAATATAATTACAGAGAATATATCTTTGAAAGTACATGTGGTCCATAACCATGTCATTCTTGTTATTGCCTAACTTATTACTCTATGCACTACTGCACATTGGCTGCAAGTATGTGCCAGGTATATATGGCCCATCAAGCTTATATGAACCTTGTACATGCCTCCTATTAATTGGCGACTATCAAATAGATCAGAAAATGTTACGAGATTTAGATTAATTGAATTAAGTATAAGTTCAAGACATATTAGAGCTCTAACCATGTTTGGGCTTGTGATCAATCCATAGATACCAATCGAACATAAATAGACACTCAAAATTAGTACAAGCTCAAACATCATTAATTATTATCAATCCCGATTTTTTTCCTTCCAATATGAGCACAAGAATTGAACCATTTACTTGTGCAATAGTATGTAAGTTAGAATGAAGAACCATATTGAAATAGGAAGTTCAAAAAGTCTACGTAGCCTCTTGAACCTTGGTGAAAAGCCGCATAACACCATTAAATTGAATAACCAAATTTATATCCAAAAATTGCTTGCAGACACAATTTCTGGGGTAAAATATATGGTTTGGAGTTTATGAGGCTATGCGGATTTTTCTCTTAAGGTTCAAGTGATTACCTAGATTTTTATTATAGAAACTTCGAAATAGAACATATTTTTCAAAATACATGTGGGCCATCACTATGCCATTTTTTGTAATGTTCTTTTTTTTCTTCATATTTTCAATTATTTTCCAAAAGTTTGGGAGGAGACCATTTGAGTTTGTGTTGTAATAATATTTGATAGATGTACATGGCCCTCTCTAACTTCCCTCCTTTTGTGCCTTGAAAATCCATTATTGGAGATATTGTTGCTAATAAGCTAAATAAGTTGACTTCTTAAACGAGAATAACCTGGTTACATGTCCTGGCACAGAAACTTGGCACCATTCCATAATCTCATAAAGACTGCAGCCCCACTCTCACGGTCTCTGCAACTACATAAGCACCCTCACAAGCCAAACTTTACATACCATTTTAACCTCAAGAAACAACCACATGGCCCACCTGTTGATATTAAGGGATACAGTAATGATCTCACTACTTTAGTGAGGCCTCGTGATGTTTGATGATAAATTGACAGGTTGTAACAAATTGGTATGTTTTAGAGGTTATTAAGTCGTCGCCTAATTGTCGCTTAAATGTCGTTATTTCTCCGAGCGTTCTGAGGTGGACAGCTTGGAGCGACGCCCAGGATTTCTCAGTTATGCGGGCACCCAGTAAAAATGTTGTCTCCATGCTTGCCTGGGCATCATTGATGCTAACTGCATCGCTCACCAGGGGGAAATCGGCGGGATAAGCTTTAGTTTTTGCGTAAGATTGTGCAAAAACTTTAGATCTGGGGGTGGCATGGACAGAGGAGATACAGAGCTGGGGAGTTGCTGGAGCTTGCTGTGGCTCGCCAGCCATGGGGCTGCTGGATCTCGCCATACCAGTTCAGGGCTGCTGAAGCAGCAGTAGAGTTGCGGTTACATGTCTAGGAATTAGGGGTGGTGGTATAAGGGAAAGGCTGATGAGAGCGTTTGGGAGCTGCTAGGTTTTCTGTTCTCCTACATCGTTCAGACTGTTAGGTCTAATTGGCTGGCATTTGGCATATATTCCTTTTGGGCCGAATTGTCACACATGATGGGAATTTGATGCCATATTTGTATAATTTCACATTTTTATATACTACAATATATTATTTCCGCCCAATGCCTAATCGTTGACGTTTGTGATTGAATTGAAGTACATAATTTGCTCTCATGGGTTCTTTCATGGAGAAATATATGTTGTATGCTCAATGATGCCTCTGGGGGGATTAGATTCCTAGTTAGTAGAAATTATCTGTTCGGAATATTTATTTTCTGGATGGTATATGCAATTTCTGATTAAACAGTCTTCTCACTTGGGCAGTTGTTCAGTATGAAGCGCGCTGAAGAGGAAGGAGCAACATTTCCAGCCAAATGAGCTGATAAGCTGTAATGGGGCAGTGTATAGTACTTCTAAGTTGTCGATGAACTTTGTTTGGCCTAAAGTGTTAGAACTTGTTGAGGTGTACTTAGATTTGATATATTTGAGAATTGAAAGTATGCATTTGAGCTGGGAATCGGGAAATCGCATACTATTGCTGGAACTGTTTCAGGCCCGTACGGTGTATCATTGATGATTGTATTGCCAATCATCATTTATGTCTATGATTTGTGGAGTCCTCTATTTTCGTCTTTGTTGCTCATAGTGTTAATTCTTTGTGCCAAGTTTAGCTTAGGCAAAGTGAGCTTCGATGTCCATTGTATCACAACATTGGTCAATGAATCTGACGACGTACTCCCTCGTTCCCGTGGAAAATGTCGCAACCCCGTTTTTGCGAAAAAACCCTCCGCGTTTGCCCGACCAAATCCGAAGTCCCCTCCGCGTCCGCTTGCCCTCTTCTGCGTCGCCGCCCCATTGCCGGACACCACACCCTCGCCGGCGCTGGCGCCGGTGCCGCGCAGCTTCCCAAGCCTCCTCCCGCTCCACTCCCCCGCAGATCCCTTGCTCCACTCCCCCGCAGATCCCCCGCTCCCTTTTCCCGGTCGACTTCTCCGCACATCTATCCACTCCTCCGAGGTAAATGTCGGCTCTTTCTCCCTTGATTCGGACGGGTCAGCTACTCTGGCGGTTGAGCAGCAGCAGATTGAGGTGGCGCGGTGGATCCTCCTCCACAGCTTCGATTCGGAGCAGCGGCGCTCGGTCTGGAGGGCATGGGGACAAGGGAGTCGATGAGCTGATGCTGCGGTGCTGGATGCGATGAAGCTTCCAACTTTGTCCTCCATGTCAGGAGACGGCGCGGCAGTTGGTGGTGGTGAGGCGGCTCGGCGACCGGCCGGCCCTCTTCCTCGTCGTTCTCATCTCCTGCCGGCTTCGAGGGTGGCGAGTGCGTCGCCCGCTTCCTCCACCGCTACTTCTTCTTTCACATCTGCGCGATCTGCGGGATGATGTACGCCCGCGGAAACGACGAGGACGAGAAGGTTCATAGCCCCCTTCAAGGTATTTTTGTTCGCTGAATTCACTCTTTTATGTCCAGATGCTTGACTTTCTGAAGAAATATGGACTGTTTATACATCTGGAAAAGATTCATCTGCAGATGATCTTTATTGTTAAAGATGCAGAATGTATGAGCAAGATAAGGTATAAAACAAATGCAGCGAATATGCATACTATTGCTAATATATAGGCTACTAATACTCCTGTGAGGTTGTTCTTGCCTGAAAATATCTGTCGTAATTCATAGCTATTGGTATCAGTACCTGAAAATAGAGGTATCTGTGTGTTTTGTCTTGCCTGAAAAATATCTGTCATAATTCATTACTACTGGTATCAGTACCTGAAACTAGAGGTATCCGTGAGGTTGTTCTTGCCTGCTTCATTGTTTGTTAACACTGAGCTGGTCTCTTTCCCTCCTTCAAACAGAGTAAAAGCCAACAAACAGTAGGCATTTTTGAACTATGTGATGCAGTAGGTATTTTTGTGAACTACGTAATGCCACTGCTCTGTTAAATGAACAACTGACTAGTTTGGTGCTAATGTGTGACATTTCATGTCAAAATGTCATGCACATTCTGATTCCTTTCTGTTATCTGCAACTTTGCTAATGTGTGCAATTTTCTCTTCTGTTACTGTTTGCTTTGCACAGTGTAGTTGTCAAGTTTGCCGTAGATTTGAAGGTATCATTTCACATTCCACTCCACCTAGATTAAAGAACTTTGGTAAGGAGAGAGCAAGCCAAAACCATTATCATTTGTGCACTTGAGTAGTCCATGTTTGCCAAAAAAAGAAGTGTGGATGAATAACTGGGTGCTGGAGCCTGCATGGGACGGTCTTGCTTTTGTGTCACCGTACTTCTAGTGTTTTTTCTGTGATAGACGATGTGCAACCAGTATTATTTCTACGGTAATGTTTCATCTTAAAATAATGTCTTTGTTCCCCTTTTCTCTGCTCAAAAGAGCTCCCTGCCATGCTATGTTTGTAGAGCTCCGGCTAAACTATCTGGACATATTTACACAAGCCAGGACATTTTTACTCATGTGTGATTTTATCTTAGAAAGGAAATGACATGTGGAATCAGTAGGTTTTGAGTTCTTCCTGGGCAGTATAGTTGGCATCATTCGACTCTGATTGGTTTTGTAACTGCAACATCTATGGCATCCTGTTTGATTTCTGAAAATTAGAACAGTGCATTCTGTGTTAACATTTTGGAAAACCAATACAGTACTAGTAGGATTTTGATCATGTCATTGTTGCTTTTACAACCTCAAGAAGTGGATCTGTCTGTCACGGTAATACACTAATACTGCAGGCTGAACTCATGTCTATGTTGCCTGATGTTATCTATGGTACCCATTACCCAAGCTAACATTACATTTAGCTGTCATGTCATATTTCTATAAATCCATACAGCTTACCCACTTTCCAGCATGTCTGCTTGCTCATTGTTCTATTCACTGAAATAACAAACTGTTCCCAACTACTTGCTGGTCTCCTTTTGTGAAGACATACATGTTGACTGAAACTGCTGTCCGACAATTGCAATTGCTAATGATAAGATTCAGCAAGGGATGCACTCTGTCCAATTTGGACCAAACGGAATCCAAATTGAAAGAACAAGTTTAGTTTATATATACATGAAAGCTTTTTCTGCATTGTTGATGGTGATTTGCAGCATTAGCCTTCCCTATAGCAGTGAACTGAACTATTGGTGTCGTTGCCTAATCGATGGTACCCCGGAGGAGGGATCCTTACGAGGGGGAGAAGAAGCAGGGGCCATAGGGCGGAGTGCACACGGGACGGTGGTACGCGATTTACCCAGCTTCGGAACACCTGCACGATGACAGGGCCTACTGCTGCTTGTCTGGAATTATCTGGGCGCTTTCGCGATATTACAATGAGTTGAGGTTCTGCCTCTAGGGCTCCCAGGATCCGGCTTATAAAGGCGCACGGATCTAGGGTTTACATGGAGAGTCCTACCCGGATACAGGTTTCCTAACTACGGTACAATGTCTTGCCGTGTACGCCAAGGATCCACCCTTCCATCTACGTCGTACCGGATCCGGGTCCCTTAATGGGCCTCCGTGGATCCGGGTTCCTCCTCAATGTCGGTTGGATCCGGCTCCCTGCTCCTGGGCCGGACATCTTCCGTCAGGATCAACAGCAACTGGGCCGCCCGATGGGCCACATGCCTCACCACCATCTGTGGGCCACCCGGGCTTGCCGGATCCAGGCACTGTCGATGGTACACCCATGAAGTATACCCACAACAGTAGCCCCCAGAGTTCTCCGAGTTTCACCTGCTGTTTCCGCCTTGCTAGTCCATCATGATCTCCGGCAAATGTTGGTAACGCGGAGAAACTTGAAGAACTCCAACTTCACATTTTCTTCTTTTTCCGACTTATAGCCGGAAAATGCTCCCATCCTGCGGGACTTCATCCATCGACGTTCCAAAAGAACATTTCCGGGTTACTCCCTGCTCGCGAATGAGAGCCAACTTATCCACACGCAATTACCCGGAATCTTAAAAGACTCAAACGGTTCCGCCAATTCTGGCGCCATTTTCGCGCGATTTGTGCGGTAACTTATCTCTAGCCATTTTTACCGCTTAGGGTTCGGGACACGTGTCACGCATCCAACGGTGCGATGCTTGCGTTCCGACCACAGGATGCGGAGCACGAATCTCGTCCCGCCGGCCTATAAATATCCGCCGTCGACGCCTTAACCCTCATTCACCCCCCTTCTCACCTCTCTGCCAAGCGCCGCCGCGAGCTCCCTTTCCGCCGTGCCGGAATCTCACCGGAACATCGCCGGAGTTACTTCGCCGCCGCGTCGTGTTCATCCTGTTCTTAACATCAGCGAGCCACCGCGCGGAAACCTCGTCGCCGGCGACTCCGACCGCCGCAGACGCCATTACGGTGAGTCCTCGAACTTCGCTCTCGCGCCGTAGTTGGTAGGGATGAATTTGGGGAAGATGACGTTGGATCCGACTAAAGAACATTTCCGCCATTCGTCATTTCTTCAGATGTCTTCAACGACTCCGCCTCCGGCCTCTGAACCAATCATGGCCACTCCAATTTCCTCCGCCCCTCCACCTTTTGTTCCAGTTAAGCTGGGTCCTTCGAAGGATTCCGGCAAGGAAATTGAAGGGACTTCCGCTAACCCGGAGAAGGCTTCCGGGGAGGACCAGGCGGAGCACAAGGCGGAAGAAGCCGCCGCCAAAAAATCAAAGGCCCGCCAACGAGACGCTGAAGCCAAGGGAAAATGGTGGCCTTGCACCACCACCAAGACGGAGCTGACGAACCTCGAGACGGAGGGCTTCCTGCAACCCGGAAGCTGGAGGTCGGTTCCTAATGAACTAGCCCCAGCTCCGGAGGACAATGAGATGGTGCTGACGAAGGCACTGGTGGAGCGGGGTTTTTCGTTTCCGCCTTCGGACTTCTTCCTGGAGATCCTGAAGGTCTACGGGCTCCAACCCCACAACATCTCTCCAAACAGCGTGCTTGCGATCAGCAATCACGTCACCCTGTGCGAGGGCCATCTCCGGGTAACTCCCGAGCTTCCTCTGTTTCAATACTACTTCACCGTCAAGAAGGAGAGGATCCGGAACTCCACCGAGCTGGCAACATGCGGATCTATCACCTTCATGATCCGCCCGGGCCGCGTCTACCCCCACACCGACCGCCACGAATCTGCGCGGTACTGGTCCGGAGGCTTCTTCTACTTGAAGGACGTTTCCGACCCGGCGAGCACAAGGAGACTGCCGCCGTTCAAGAACTGCCCCGCCACCGAGCTTCCGACATGGACGCACTGCCCCCACCTCTCCGAATCGCCCCAGCTCACTCGCGCTGTCAGGCGGATCTGCAAGCTCACGGAGGAGGGGCTGTCAGGGAAGGACTTGACCCTTTCCTGGTTCACCAAGCGGATCCAGCCGCTCCAAAGACAGGACCGGCTGATGTTCCAAAGACTCGGGCGCGACGACCCAATGCGCGCCACGAAAGACAACTTGTCCGCCGACGCCATCGACAAGAGGATCCGGCTCCTCATCAAGGTTCCGCGTGAACTTCACGTTCACGTGTGCAACAAAGACATTTTCATGAAAGGTGCCGGAACCGCGGTACGTCGTCTTGACTATTTAATCCATAGCTTTTCTTCGTATTCGAACTTTTTTGTCTAAGTGTTTAACACATGCATTAGCTTGAGGCGCTCGAAGAAAGTGAACTCGGAACTCTTCTCCGGGTTCCTTCCACTGGCAACACGGATCCGGAGGCTGCTTCGGAGGCGGAAACCCACGAGGCCCCACGCCCTCCTAAGAGGAAGAGGCCTGCTCCGTCCAGCCCCGCTGCTAAACGCGCCCGCGAAGTGCCTAGCACTGCGGCAACTCGGAAAGCGGAGGCGGAAAAGAAACGCCTCAAGCTGATTAACACCAGCAACAAGGGGCAGCCCGCCATCCAGAACTTCTTCAAGCCCTCCGGGTAAGTGTCTGTTTCCGAGATCCAAGTTCTAGTTTCACGAGCAATTCCTTAGTTGTTTATGCTTTTTTCTTTTTACTGAAGCTCCGGAAGCCAGCCCCCCAAGGCTCCAAAGGTCTTGAAGAAGAAGTTCAAGCCGTCTCCGGCTTCAGCCTCGTTACCCTGCAGGTGGAGGTCCCACCAAAAGCTTCATCTGCTTCCAAGCCGGATCCCAAGGACATCATCGACCTTGAAGACCTTCCGGAAGATCCCGCAGACCACGGCGATTCCGCCAAGGGTGCCTCCTCGTCTGCCCCTCCTCAAGATCAACCAAGCGCTACTTTCGCGGAGCCCACCGAGGAAGAATATGAGGAGAAGGTAAAACTCGTTCAAGCCTCCAACGCGATCCGGGTGGATCCTCGACCGACCCAGTCTCTTCAAAAGCTTTCCCTCGCCGAGCGCCATACGGAAGATTCCGCCATGCTGAACAAGGTCTGGGGGAAGTCGGATGAGGAGATGCAAGAGCTCACCGTCCTGGAAAACGATCTGAAGGAGTTTTTCGCCAAGCACAAAGAAGTGCGGCAGGTAATACTAGCCCCCAAGCATTGGGTCAGACATTTCCGAGTAACATGTGTTAGCCGATGCTTTCTCAAGATGTACCATAGGCGGAAATTTAAAATTTATTCCTTCAAGACTTGAATTCCTCGCCAGCCCCCAGATTTTAAATATCCGGCTAACTCCTCTCTGCTTCTCAGACGACGTGGAAATTGCACGAGGATCTCCGCGTTCATGTGCTGGAGCAGATCACGGAGATCGAAGGGCTGCGTCAGAGCGCGGAAAACAGCAAGAATGCTATCCAGCTTCTTGAGACCCGCCTCCGTGGTACGTCTTCCAAGATTTGCGTTCGTATATTGATATCTGTTCATGATGTTTGATATGTGCAACTTTCCGCCTTCAGAAGAAACTGCCAAGCACTCCTCGTTTGATGAGCTTTCCGCCAAGGTCAAGGTGCTTGAGGCGGAGAACGAGTCCCTCAAAGCCTTCATCCAAGAATCCTCCAATAAGGAGACTGAGGCGAGGAAGGAGCTCTCCGAAAAGCATGCCCACGACCTGGCGGAGCTGAATGAAAAACTGGAAAAGAGCCAGGGTCGAGTGCTTTCCGTGGTAGCCAAGAACAGAGTTCTAGAAGCGGAGGCGGAGGCCATCGACAAACTTATCTTCCGTAAGCGTTTTTCCGTGTCGTTGCTCCGACTATCTTATATGCTTTCTCTCTAACGGAACTGGACCTTCTTCCACAGCGAGCCTTGGCTTCGAGTGGTCAAAAGAGTCGAACCTGAAGAGAACGGAGGCATACGATGAAGCGCGGATTTCCATTGACGCGTTATTTGAAGCCTGTCGTGGAATCGCCAAGACTCTGTCTCTGAAGAAGGCCAAAACGACAATCGTCGACACGATGACCAATCTAATGGAACAAGTGCCGGACTTCATCAAGGACTGGCAAAAATCTTCCGCACGCGGAGTCGCCTCCCTGGTCTTGGCCACCTGCAAGGCTCACTTCCCCTCGCTCAACTTTGCGAATGTTGCACGCGGAGCCCCCAAGGGTTCCGACATGGGTGCCATCCTTGCGGAAACCCAATGCTATGAGCAGTTGTTTGTCAGGCGAGTGAATCACTCGTTCTGGTATAACAAATACGATCTGCCCAAGGGATTTTCCGATGCAGAGGAGGAGGAGGGTGAGCCAGAGTATTATGGGGAAGGCTCCGGGTCAAGCGTCGAGCATTCCGGAGAAGGCTCTGGAGATGACTCCGAAGCCGGATCTAGTGACAGCGACGGCGACGACTCCGCCTACCAGGAATCTGAAGAAGAGGACTCCGAGTAGAGTTCCTGTTTAAACAATGAAACAAGTTGCATCATTTTGGCCCCAGAGTGGGTTTGTAATAAGACTTTAAATTCCTAAGTAGCTAGGAGACGAAACGACTATGCATGGGGCGGAAACACTTATCATGCTATCCGTTAATATTATGCGCATGTTTCGTTTTATGTTGGAAAGCAAGTGCTGATTTTATTGTTTTTCCGGCTTGCCCGCTTGACCTTCCGCGAGCTGGAGGACCTTAGCCGGAAACACTCGCCAGCAAGCATTTAAGCCCAATGGCAATCCGTCCATAACCGCGGAAACAAGCCCCCAGGCATAGGTGCCGGAAATCGCTACTAGGAATCCACGAGTTCGCAACAGATAACAATTTAATCAAAAAACTTAAGCTTACGTCCTAAAGGACGATTTTTGAAAATCACAACTTTTATACACGCCTAGGCGGAAAAATCCAGCTCTGCGGTTTTAGTCGGAAAACATACATGATCTAAAAATGAACAAGTAAAGGAGGTAAAATATTCGGAGAGTGAACCATAAGCTTTATTTCATTGATCATGTATAACTATTACAGAGTTTGTAACTCGGAAAAAATACGCTAAGTGTAGAAAGGACGTAGCTGTGCGATGTTCCAAGGGCGATCTGTCTCGTCGTAGATGTCATCCGGATCCTCACGCTTGCGTTTCCGGTGCCAATTAGCAGGTCTATCCTTCAGCTCGCGAAAATCAACAAGGTAGTATGACCCGTTATGAAGCACTTTGCTAACGACGAAGGGTCCTTCCCATGGAGACTGCAGCTTATGATCTTTCACCTGTCGAAGGCGGAGGACCAGGTCTCCTGCCATGAAGGAGCGATTCCGAACTCGACGACTGTGATAGCGTCGGAGCTTCTGCTGGTAGATGGCAGAGCGCTGGTCAGCTAGATTCCGAGCTTCTTCGATCAGGTCCACAAATAGCTGTCTGGCCTCGTCAGCTATTTCTTCATTGTAGGCGGAAACTCGCGGTGAATCGTGGATGATGTCGGAGGGAAGTACGGCTTCGGATCCGTATACCAGGAAAAATGGGGTAAACCCTGTTGATCTGTTAGGGGTAGTTCGTAAACTCCACAAAACAGCTTCCAATTCGTCAGCCCAAGCTCCAGCTGCTCGTCGCAGCGGTTCTTCAAGGCGCGGCTTAATTCCTGATAATATTAGGCCGTTAGCCCTTTCGACCTGACCATTCGATTGTGGATGAGCCACAGATGCGAGGTCCAGTCGAATCCCTACCGTCTCACAGTAATCCTTCAACTCTCCCTGTGCGAAGTTTGTGCCATTGTCTGTGATTATGCTGTGTGAGATGCCGAATCTCATCACGAGGCTGCAGACAAATTTTAGTGCCGTAGCACCGTCGGCTTTCCTCACTGGCTTTGCCTCGATCCACTTGCTGAACTTGTCAACAGCGACCAGAAGGTATTCAAAACCGCCAGGAGATGATCTTTTTAACTTACCAACCATATCGAGCCCCTGCACCGCAAATGGCCAGGTGATAGGTATGGTCTTCAGCTCTTGGGCTGGAGCGTTTGGTTGAGTAGCGTAGTACCGACAACCTCGGCAGGTCTTGACTATTTTGTCAAGATCTTCTTTAGCTGTGAGCCAAGAAAAACCTAGCCGAAAAGCTTTTGCAACGAGTGACTGGGGCGGCATGATGCCCGCAATCCTCGCATGGATCTCTCTCGAGGATTTCAATGCCATCTTGATTGGAGACGCATTTGAGAAATACCCCCGTTGCACTTCGTTTGTAGAGCTGTCCATCAACAATTGTGTAGGATCTTGCTCGTCGATGATTCGTCGCGCGAGGACCTCGTCCTCGGGCAGCTTCGGCTCTGTGAGGTCGTCCAGGAAAGGCTGTGTCCCAGCCGGAATGATAGCCATCACTTCCCTAGCCGGAGATACTGCCACCTCTGGGTTTTCCGGTTTAGCGACCTTCACCGAGGGTATCCGGAGATGCTCCAGAAAATTCCAGCGGAATTGGCTTCCTCGCCGGATCCGAGCTTGGATAGCATATCTGCCGCCGTGTTATCATCCCGCCCGACGTACTTGACTTCGTATCCGAGGAAATGTTTTGCGATCTCGTCAACTTCGTCTCTGTAGGCCGCCATGACGGAGTTTCTGGCGTTCCAGGTTCCGGCTACTTGCTGTGCCACCAGGTCTGAATCTCCGCAACATATAATGTGTTTGATCCCTATCTCCTTGGCGATGCGCAATCCGTGTAGTAGAGCCTCGTATTCCGCCATATTGTTTGTAGCTTCGAAGTGTATCTGCAGAACATACCGCAGCTTCTTCTCCTGGTGGGGACTTCAGGGTGACTCCGGCTCCCGAGCCTTGATGCCGCTTGGATCCATCGAAGTGCATGACCCATGTCTCAGGTTCCGGCTCCAGGTTTGTATCCGGAGCTTCGTCCAATCTCGCAACGAAATCTGCCAAGACCTGGGATTTGACCGCGGTCCTGGCTTTGTAGTTGATGTCGAAGGCGGATAACTCAATGCCCCATTTTGCTGTGCGTCTGTTGCGTCGCCGTTGTTGAGAATCGTTGACAGCCGGAGCCTTGCTCACGATCGTTATCGATGCTCTCGGAAGTAGTGTCTCAGCTTCCTGCTGCCTAGGAATACTCCGTATGCTAGCTTCTCGAAAGTGAGGGTAGCGCCGTTTGGACTCCGTAAGGACTTCGCCGATATAGTAGATCGGCCTTTGGACTCCGTACTCGTGACCTTCTTCCCGTCGCTCCACCACGATGACGAGGCTGATGACCTGTTGGTGGCTGCCAGGTAAAGGAGCATAGGCTCTGACTCTCCTGGAGCTGCTAGGATAGGTGGGGAGGTGAGTATGTCCTTCAACCCTTGAAGAGCTGCATCTGCTGCCTCGTCTCAGACAAACTTGTCTATTTTCTTCAATAGCTTGTACAGGGGGAGTGCCTTCTCGCCAAGACGGCTAACAAACCTGCTGATTGCTGCGACACAACCAGTGAGCCGTTGCACATCTTTGAGACAAGTTGGCCTTTTTATGCACAAAATTGCCTTGATTTTTTCCGGGTTAACTTCAATGCCCCTATTAGAGACAATGAAGCCAAGGAGTTTTCCAGCTGGTACGCCAAAGACGCACTTTAGCGGATTCAACATCATCTTGTACCGACGGAGATTCTCAAAGGTTTCTGTGAGATCGCTGATCAAGTCGGATCCTTTCCGAGTCATGACCGCGATGTCGTCGACGTAGGCGTGTACGTTCCGGCCAATTTGGTCCTTCAAGCACCGCTGCATCGTACGTTGGTAGGTGGCACCTGCGTTTTTCAAGCCAAAAGGCATAGTAACATAGCAGTAAGTACCAAATGGGGTAATGAATGAGGTCGCCTTTTGGTCAGACTCCTTCATCCGGATCTGATGATACCCGGAATACGCATCAAGAAAACACAGAAGTTCCGCCCCTGCCGTCGAATCAATGACTTGGTCAATGCGCGGCAGGGGAAACGGATCTTTCGGGCAATGTTTGTTCAAGCCAGAGTAATCGATGCACATTCTTAGTATTTCAGTGTTCTTTTTGGGTACAAGGACGGGATTTGCGATCCAATCAGTGTGGATAACTTCTATTACAAAACCTGCCTCTAGTAACTTTGCTAACTCCATTCCTATGGCGCGGCGCTTCTTGTCTCCAAAGCGTCGCATAGCTTGCTTCACCGGTTTAGCCCCCGGGTTTATGTTGAGGTAGTGCTCGGTGAGTTCCCTTGGTACTCCGGACATGTCAGAAGGCTGCCATGCGAAGATATCCATGTTAGCGCGGAGGAACTCGACGAGCGCGTCTTCCTATTTGGGGTCCATGTTGGCTCCGACCGAGACCTGCTTGGAATCGTCGTCTTCCTTGAAGTTGACTTTCTTGGTCTCTATCGCGGCCTTGAAGGAGTTTTTGTGCTCGGAGATCTGCTTCTTGGTGGTCTGCATTTCAGTCGGATCCACCGCGGCTCTGTAGCCTTTCAGCTCTTCTCCAGATATCACAGACTCTGCGAAGGCGGCTTCGCCTAACTCGCACTCATGAGCCTTTTTGTAGTCTCCGGATACGGTAATCATACCCTTAGGACCCGGAATCTTCAGCTTGTTGTAGATGTAGCACGCTCTTGCGTGGAACTTGTGGTAGGTGGGCCTGCCGAAGATGACATGGTAGGAGCTCTTGAAGGGCACAACTTCAAACGTGATCTTCTCTTCGCGGAAATTGTGAACATCGCCAAAAGCCACGGGAAGTGTGATGCTGCCGAGGGAATTCGCCTTCTTACCCGGAACCACGCCATGAAACTCAGTGTTGCTGTGTTTGAGCTGTTCCTTGGTGAGGTTCATCCGCTCTAGAGTCTCCAGGTACATGATGTTCAAGCTGGCTCCACCATCCATGAGGCACTTGGAGAAGTCATACCCGTCTATGCGGGGACTTACAACCAAGGCGTAGCATTCTTTTGGCACAATGGCCGGGTGATCCTCCCTATCAAATGTGCACGGGACTTCCGACCACCTGACATACTGCGGCACAGCCGGAACTGTGGCGTTCAGGATCCGGGTAGCTGATTTGGTAGCGCGGACTGTTGGGGTTCCGAGGAAAGTGTGGTAAGCCCCCACGCTCTTTTTCTCGAATGGGTTGGATTTACCTGCGGGCCCTGCCTTGGGATCCGACGAGTTATCATCCTCATCCATCGCCTCAGAACTGTCTTCCTCTTTGTCCTTGTTCTTGCCCTTGCCTCCCTTGCCGCGTGGGCGGTGCTTCCGGGCTCGCTTGTATCCTGCCTCCGGGTCGTTCTTTAAATCATTGACCCACTTGCAGTTGCGGTTGGTGTGAGTGGACTTCCCTGTCACCGGATCCAAGTGGGCCAGGCAGGGCATGTCTCTGTACTCCTCATAGGTTTGCGGGGCGCGGGATCCGCCAGCTGTGACTTCAGTGCCATGCTGCTGACCCCTGCCGGCTCCGCCTCCACGGCCGCGTCCTCTTCCGCCTCCTGAACCTCCGCGTTGAAACGCCATGGCGACCATCTCGGATCTGCCACTCTTCTGGTCATCAGGGTTCTTGCGCTTATGGCTGCCGCTGTTGCCGTTATCACGGTTCTTCTTTTGTTGATGTAGGGGGATTGCTGTAGCTGCGAGATCACCGCCTGCGTCATCATCGGCGGCAGTATGATCACTGGCAATGGAGATCATTTCATCCAAAGTCAGTTTGTTTGAGTTAGCCAAACGAGTGAGCGTATGCCTCAGCAATCCTCCCCTTTGCAGTCCACCAATGAAGGCGTACATGGCTGTGGTGTGGTCGACGTTTTCGCACTCGTTCCTGCATGCCAACCATCGTGTGAGGTAGTGTCTTGAGGTTTCTCCCTTCTTCTGGATGCAGGCTTGCAAGTCGCTTGCCGTGGCAGGTCTTTTGTAGGTGCCTCTGAAGTGTTTCTCGAAAGCGGTCTTCAGGTCGAACCAGCAAAAGATGGAATTCTTCTCGAGGTCACTGAGCCAGATCCGGGCTGGACCTACAAGGTACAACTGGAGCATGCGGCAGGCGATGTTAGGGGTTCCTCCGGCGAAGGTTACTGCATTATAGTAATCCTCAATCCAGGTGTCCGGCCTTTCGGTGCCATCATAATGCTTCAGGTTTCCGGGTAGCTTGAGGTTCATCCTTGGCTTTGGTTCCTCTCGAATCATCCTGCCAAAGCACTTCGGACCGATGTAGTCGGTTCTCAGATTCGCAAGGCGCTCCCGCGCGTCGCGCGGGCCGCGGCGAGGAGATTGTGAGCGAGAGCGAGATCTCCGGCCGTCGCCTCCGCCTCCACCTCCGCCGCCACCGCTAGGTGGTGGTGAGGGAGACCTGCGAGGTGGTCGATCCGACTTCTTGCTTCCGCCTTCCGATTCTCCTCGGCCTTCCCGGTGCTGGCTCCGGCTTCTGTGGCTGCCTTCGCCATGGCGCTGGCTGCCCTGGTCGTTCCGGCTCCGGCGAGGCTCCGGGTCGCGGCTCCGGCGAGGCTCCGGGTCGCGCTCCTCATTCCGACTCCTCCTGGGCTCGGGCTCACGATCGTTGTTCTGGTTCCGGCGAGGTTCCGGCGAGCGCTCCCTCGTTTTCGTTTCTTGGCAGCACGTTGTCGCGGATAACAATCCCACCATGCCCTGGGGGCCTGGTGTTTCCGGCTGGACTACGGCGGCGAGGGGGTCGCGGGTAACCATTAGGCGGAGGAGAGGGGTTGCGGTACTTGTCTCGTCCAGAGTACATTGCATCATTTCCCTTTCTTGGATCTGATGGAGGCGTCCTTGATGGGACGGGGATTGGATTTGGGTGCTCTCTGGCTATCCTTCTGCGTTCCGAAGATCCGGTTCGCGATTCGTCATCTCGATGGCGACCGTCGTGCGCAGTGGAGACGCAATGCTCCGGGTTAGATTCCAATCTGCGCGAAGTGTCTGCCTTGCTCTGCTGCCTCATTGCTGAAGCGACGAGCGTACGAACGTCGACGATGTCGATCTCCTCGTTCTTTTTCTTCAAGATCTCTGCAGCCTTCGTCATATTGTCCTTTGGGGTTGCGAGCGACTGCTGTTCGACAGGGGTTGCGAAGTTGATCCTGCGGGGAGGGATTGCTTCTCTGATGATTCTATCAGCCTCCGCCTGTGCGTAGGTCATTTTCACCTCCCACTCTTTTTTCATACTCTTGACTTGCTCGAGTGTTGCGGTGATTTCGTGATCCTGTCTTTCAAAGCGATCCATGAGATGCGCAGCTTCTTCCCTCTCATCCAATATAGCAGCTGCGGTATTGGCGATCTTCTTGGTTGTGGCCAGCATCTCCTTTCTAGTGGCCTCTAAAGCCTCTGGATCTGCGGCGTCGCCAGGGGTTATTGGCTTATTGAGAATATCCGAGCGATAAACTGCATCTATGCCTGCTTGCGCAACCATCTCTTCAGGTGACAGGAGTTCCTCCGAGGAAGAATCCCTGCGGGGTCGCTCCCGTGACATTGGAGATCCTTGGCGGGATGGCTGAGGGTCGGATTGGTTGGTTGCCCCTTCTGATCCGGGTTCTCCCAGCGCCGCTACGGTTGCAAGTACTTGCTTAGGCTGGGCGGAGTCGACTTCAGGCTGATCACCGAAACCGTACTCCCCTAGCTTGCGGTTGAACTCGTCAGTATCCATGGAGGGGGTGATGGCGTGTAACTCACACGTTCGTTGGGAACCCCAAGAGGAAGGTATGATGCGCACAGCAGCAAGTTTTCCCTCAGAAAGAAACCAAGGTTTATCGAACCAGGAGGAGCCAAGAAGCACGTTGAAGGTTGATGGCGGCGGGATGTAGTGCGGCGCAACACGAGGGATTCCGGCGCCAACGTGGAACCTGCACAACACAACCAAAGTACTTTGCCCCAACGAAACAGTGAGGTTGTCAATCTCACCGGCTTGTCAGAACAAAGGATTAACCGTATTGTGTGGAAGATGATTGTTTGCAGAAAACAAGAGAACAAGTATTGCAGATTGTATTTCAAGAAAGAGAATTGGACCGGGTCCACAGTTCACTAGAGGTGTCTCTCCCATAAGACAAACAGCATGTTGGGTGAACAAATTACAGTTGGGCAATTGACAAATAAAGAGGGCATGACCATGCACATACATATCATGATGAGTATAGTGAGATTTAATTGGGCATTACGACAAAGTACATAGACCGCCATCCAACTGCATCTATGCCTAAAAAGTCCACCTTCAGGTTATCATCCGAACCCCTTCCAGTATTAAGTTGCAAAGCAACAGACAATTGCATTAAGTATGGTGCGTAATGTAATCAACAACTACATCCTTAGACATAGCATCAATGTTTTATCCCTAGTGGCAACAGCACAACACAACCTTAGAACTTTCTCACATCGTCCTGTGTCAATGCAGCATGAACCCACTATCGAGCATAAATACTCCCTCTTGGAGTTACAAGCATCTACTAGTAACGGAGAGCATGCAAGATCATAAACAACACATAGATATAACTTTGATAATCAACATAACAAGTATTCTCTATTCATCGGATCCCAACAAACGCAACATATAGAATTACAGATAGATGATCTTGATCATGTTAGGCAGCTCACAAGATCCGACAATGATAGCACAATGGGGAGAAGACAACCATCTAGCTACTGCTATGTACCCATAGTCCAGGGGTAGACTACTCACACATCACACCGGAGGCGACCATGGCGGCGTAGAGTCCTCCGGGAGATGATTCCCCTCTCCGGCAGGGTGCCGGAGGCGATCTCCTGGATCCCCCGAGATGGGATCGGCGTTGGCGGCGTCTCTCCGAAGGTTTTCCGTATCGTGGCTCTCGGTACTGGGGGTTTCGTCACGGAGGCTTTAAGTAGGCGGAAGGGTAGGTCAAGAGGCGGCGCGAGGGCCCCAGATGACAGGGCCGCGCGGCCAAGCCCTAGGCCGCGCCGCCCTGTAGTCTGGGCACCTCGTGGCCCCACTTCGTTTCGTCTTCGGACTTCTGGAAGCTTCGTGGAAAAATAGGCCCCTGGGCGTTGATTTCGTCCAATTCCGAGAATATTTCCTTACTAGGATTTCTGAAACCAAAAACAGCAGAAACAAAGAATCGGCACTTCGGCATCTTGTTAATAGGTTAGTTCCGTAAAATGCACGAATATGGCATAAAGTGTGCATAAAACATGTAGATAACATCAATAATGTGGCATGGAACATAAGAAATTATCGATACGTCGGGAGACGTATCAGCATCCCCAAGCTTAGTTCTGCTCGTCCCGAGCAGGTAAAACGATAACACGTATAATTTCTGGAGTGACATGCCATCATAATCTTGATCATACTATTTGTAAAGCATATGTAGTGAATGCAGCGATCAAAACAATGTATATGACATGAGTAAACAAGTGAATCATAAAGCAAAGACTTTTCATGAATAGCACTTCAAGACAAGCATCAATAAGTCTTGCATAAGAGTTAACTCATAAAGCAATAATTCAAAGTAAAGGTATTGAAGCAACACAAAAGAAGATTAAGTTTCAGCGGTTGCTTTCAACTTATAACATGTATATCTCATGGATATTGTCAACATAGAGTAATATAATAAGTGCAATAAGCAAGTATGTAGGAATCAATGCACAGTTCACACAAGTGTTTGCTTCTTGAGGTGGAGAGAAATAAGTGAACTGACTCAACATTGAAAGTAAAAGAATGGTCCTCCATAGAGGAAAAGCATCGATTGCTATATTTGTGCTAGAGCTTTGATTTTGAAAACATGAAACAATTTTGTCAACGGTAGTAATAAAGCATATGCATCATGTAAATTATATCTTATAAGTTGCAAGCCTCATGCATAGTGTACTAATAGTGCCCGCACCTTGTCCTAATTAGCTTGGACTACCTGGATTATCACCGCAATACATATGATTTAACCAAGTATCACAAAGGGGTACCTCTATGCCGCCTGTACAAAGGTCTAAGGAGAAAGCTCGCATTTGGATTTCTCGCTTTTGATTATTCTCAACTTAGACATCCATACCGGGACAACATAGACAACAGATAATGGACTCCTCTTTTAATGCTTTAAGCATTCAACAACAATTAATTCTTTTCTCATTAGATATTTGAGGATGTTTGTCCAAAACTGAAACTTCCACCATGGATCATGGCTTTAGTTAGCGGCCCAATGTTCTTCTCTAACAATATGCATGCTCAAACCATTCAACTCAGTGTAGATCGCCCTTACTTCAGACAAGACGAACATGCATAGCAACTCACATGAAATTCAACAATGAAAAGTTGATGGCGTCCCCAAGAAACATGGTTATCGCACAACAAGCAACTTAATAAGAGATAAAGTGCATAATTACATATTCAATACCACAATAGTTTTTAAGCTATTTGTCCCATGAGCTATATATTGCAAAGGTGAATGATGGAATTTTAAAGGTAGCACTCAAGCAATTTACTTTGGAATGGCGGAAAATACCATGTAGTAGGTAGGTATGGTGGACACAAATGGCATAGTGGTTGGCTCAAGTATTTTGGATGCATGAGAAGTATTCCCTCTCGATACAAGGTTTAGGCTAGCAAGGCTTATTTGAAACAAACACAAGGATGAACCGGTGCAGCAAAACTCACATAAAAGACATATTGAAAACATTATAAGACTCTACACCGTCTTCCTTGTTGTTCAAACTCAATACTAGAAATTATCTAGACCTTAGAGAAACCAAATATGCAAACCAAATTTTAGCATGCTCTATGTATTTCTTCATTAATGGGTGCAAAGCTTATGATGCAAGAGCTTAATCATGAGCACAACAATTGCCAAGTATCACATTACCCAAGACATTAATAGCAATTACTACATGTATCATTTTCCAATTCCAACCATATAACAATTTAACGAAGGAGAAACTTCGCCATGAATACTATGAGTAGAAACCAAGGACATACTTGTCCATATGCTACAGCGGAGCGTGTCTCTCTCCCATAAAGTGAATGCTAGGATCCATTTTATTCAAACAAAACAAAAAACAAAAACAAACCGACGCTCCAAGAAAAAGCACATAAGATGTGATGGAATAAAAATATAGTTTCAGGGGAGGAACCTGATAATGTTGTCGATGAAGAAGGGGATGCCTTGGGCATCCCCAAGCTTAGACGCTTGAGTCTTCTTGATATATGCAGGGGTAAACCACCGGGGCATCCCCAAGCTTAGAGCTTTCACTCTCCTTGATCATGTTGCATCATACTCCTCTCTTGATCCTTGAAAACTTCCTCCACACCAAACTCGAAACAACTCATTAGAGGATTAGTGCACAATAAAAATTAACATATTCAGAGGTGACACAATCATTCTTAACACTTCTGGACATTGCATAATGCTACTGGACATTAGTGGATCAAAGAAATTCATCCAACATAGCAAAAGAGGCAATGCGAAATAAAAGGCAGAATCTGTCAAAACAGAACAGTTCGTATTGACGAATTTTAAAATGGCACCAGACTTGCTCAAATGAAAATGCTCAAATTGAATGAAAGTTGCGTACATATCTGAGGATCATGCACGTAAATTGGCTTAATTTTCTGAGCTACCTACAGGGAGGTGGACCCAGATTCGTGACAGCAAAGAAATCTGGAACTGCGCAGTAATCCAAATCTAGTACTTACTTTTCTATCAACGGCTTTACTTGGCACAACAAAACACAAAACTAAGATAAGGAGAGGTTGCTACAGTAGTAAACAACTTCGAAGACACAAAATAAAAATAAAGTACTGTAGGTAAAAACATGGGTTGTCTCCCATAAGCGCTTTTCTTTAACGCCTTTCAGCTAGGCGCAGAAAGTGTGTATCAAGTATTATCAAGAGACGAAGTGTCAACATCATAATTTGTTCTCATAATAGAATCAAAAGGTAACTTCATTCTCTTTCTAGGAAAGTGTTCCATACCTTTCTTGAGAGGAAATTGATATTTTATATTACCTTCCTTCATATTAATAGTAGCACCAACAGTTCGAAGAAAAGGTCTTCCCAATATAATGGGACAAGATGCATTGCATTTAATATCCAAGACAACAAAATCAACGGGAACAAGATTATTGTTAACGGTAATGCGAACATTATCAACTTTACCCAAAGGTTTCTTTGTAGAATGATCAGCAAGATTAACATCCAAATAACAATTTTTCAGCGGTGGCAAGTCAAGCATATCATAAATTTTCTTAGGCATAACGGAAATACTTGCACCAAGATCACATAAAGCATTACAATCAAAATCTTTAACCTTCATCTTAATGATGGGCTCCCAACCATCCTCTAGCTTTTTAGGAATAGAGGCTTCACGCTCTAGTTTCTCTTCTCTAGCTTTTATGAGAGCATTTGTAATATGATGCGTGAAAGCCAAATTTATAGCACTAGCATTAGGACTTTTAGCAAGTTTTTGCAAGAACTTTATAACTTCAGAGATGTGGCAATCATCAAAATTCAAACCATTATAATCTAAAGCAATGGGATCATCATCCCCAATGTTGGAAAAAATTTCAGCAGCTTTATCACAGGCAGTTTCAAAGAGTTTTAGCAGCTTTGTGCAGTTTCTCGCGCTTTGCATTAGAAGTGGAAACATTGCTAACACCAATTCTTTTATTAGTATTAGTAGGAGGTGCAGCAACATGTGTAGCATTAGCATTACTAGTGGTGGTAATAGTCCAAACTTTAGCTACATTCTTCTCTTTAGTTAGTTTTTCATTTTCTTCTCTATCCCACCTAGCACGCAGTTCAGCCATTAATCTTATATTCTCATTAATTCTAACTTGGATGGCATTTGCTGTAGTAATAATTTTACTATGATGATTTTCATTAGGCATAACTTTTGATTTCAAAAGATCAACATCAGCAGCAAGACTATCGACTTTAGAAGCAAGTATATCAATTTTCCCAAGCTTTTCTTCAACAGATTTGTTAAAAGCAGTTTGTGTACTAATAAATTCTTTAAGCATGGCTTCAAGTCCAGGGGGTGAACTCCTATTATTGTTGTAAGAATTCCCATAAGAATTACCATAGCCGTTGCCATTATTATAAGGATATGGCCTATAGTTGTTACTAGAATTGTTCCGGTAAGCATTGTTGTTGAAATTATTATTTTTAATGAAGTTTACATCAACATGTTCTTCTTGTGCAACCAATGAAGCTAATGGAACATTATTAGGATCAATATTAGTCCTATCATTCGCAAGCATAGACATAATAGCATCAATCTTATCACTCAAGGAAGAGGTTTCTTCGACAGAATTTACCTTCTTACCTTGTGGAGCTCTTTCCGTGTGCCATTCAGAGTAATTGATCATCATATTATCAAGAAGCTTTGTTGCTTCACCAAGAGTGATGGACATAAAGGTACCTCCAGCAGCTGAATCCAATAAATTCCGCGAAGAAAAATTTAGTCCTCAGATAGAAGGTTTGGATGATCATCCAAGTAGTCACCCATGGGTTGGGCAATTTTTAACCAGAGATTTCATTCTTTCCCAAGCTTGAGCAACATGTTCAGTATCTAATTGTTTAAAATTCATTATGCTACTCCTCAAAGATATAATTTTAGCAGGGGGATAATATCTACCAATAAAAGCATCCTTGCATTTAGTCCATGAATCAATACTATTCTTAGGCATAGATAGCAACCAATCTTTAGCTCTTCCTCTTAATGAGAAAGGGAACAATTTTAGTTTAATAATATCACCATCTACATCTTTATATTTTTGCATTTCACATAGTTCAACAAAATTATTAAGATGGGCAGCAGCATCATCAGAACTAACACCAGAAAATTGCTCTCGCATAACAAGATTCAGTAAAGCAGGTTTAATTTCAAAGAATTCTGCTGTAGTAGCAGGTGGAGCAATAGGTGTGCATAAGAAATCATTATTATTTGTGGTTGTGAAGTCACACAACTTAGTATTTTCAGCGTTGGCCATTTTAGCAACAGTAAATAAAACAAACTAGATAAAGTAAATGCAAGTAACTAATTTTTTTGTGTTTTTGATATAGCAAACAAGATAGCAAGTAAAGTAAAACTAGCAACTAATTTTTTTGTATTTTGATTTAGTGCAGCAAACAAAGTAGTAAATAAAACTAAGCAAGACAAAAACAAAGTAAAGAGATTGGGATGTGGAGACTCCCCTTGCAGCGTGTCTTGATCTCCCCGGCAACGGCGCCAGAAAAGAGCTTGATGGCGTGTAACTCACACGTTCGTTGGGAACCCCAAGAGGAAGGTATGATGCGCACAGCAGCAAGTTTTCCCTCAGAAAGAAACCAAGGTTTATCGAACCAGGAGGAGCCAAGAAGCACGTTGAAGGTTGATGGCGGCGGGATGTAGTGCGGCGCAACACCAGGGATTCCGGCGCCAACGTGGAACCTGCACAACACAACCAAAGTACTTTGCCCCAACGAAACAGTGAGGTTGTCAATCTCACCGGCTTGCTGTAACAAAGAATTAACCGTATTGTGTGGAAGATGATTGTTTGCAGAAAACAAGAGAACAAGTATTGCAAAGAGATTGTATTTCAAGAAAGAGAATTGGACCGGGGTCCACAGCTCACTAGAGGTGTCTCTCCCATAAGACAAACAAGCATGTTGGGTGAACAAATTACGGTTGGGCAATTGACAAATAAAGAGGGCATGACCATGCACATACATATCATGATGAGTATAGTGAGATTTAATTGGGCATTACGACAAAGTACATAGACCGCCATCCAACCGCATCTATGCCTAAAAAGTCCACCTTCAAAGTTATCATCCGAACCCCTTCTGGTATTAAGTTGCAAAGCAACAGACAATTGCATTAAGTATGGTGCGTAATGTAATCAACAACTACATCCTTAGACATAGCATCAATGTTTTATCCCTAGTGGCAACAGCACAACACAACCTTAGAACTTTCTGTCACTGTCCCAGGTGTCAATGCAGGCATGAACCCACTATCGAGCATAAATACTCCCTCTTGGAGTTACAAGCATCTACTAGTAACGGAGAGCATGCAAGATCATAAACAACACATAGATATAACTTTGATAATCAACATAACAAGTATTCTCTATTCATCGGATCCCAACAAACGCAACATATAGAATTACAGATAGATGATCTTGATCATGTTAGGCAGCTCACAAGATCCGACAACGATAGCACAATGGGGAGAAGACAACCATCTAGCTACTGCTATGGACCCATAGTCCAGGGGTAGACTACTCACACATCACACCGGAGGCGACCATGGCGGCGTAGAGTCCTCCGGGAGATGATTCCCCTCTCCGGCAGGGTGCCGGAGGCGATCTCCTGGATCCCCCGAGATGGGATCGGTGTTGGCGGCGTCTCTGGAAGGTTTTCCGTATCGTGGCTCTCGGTACTGGGGGTTTCATCACGGAGGCTTTAAGTAGGCGGAAGGGTAGGTCAAGAGGCGGCGCGAGGGCCCCAGATGACAGGGCCGCGCGGCCAAGCCCTAGGCCGCGCCGCCCTGTAGTCTGGGCGCCTCGTGGCCCCACTTCGTTTCGTCTTCGGACTTCTGGAAGCTTCGTGGAAAAATAGGCCCCTGGGCGTTGATTTCGTCCAATTCCGAGAATATTTCCTTACTAGGATTTCTGAAACCAAAAACAGCAGAAACAAAGAATCGGCACTTCGGCATCTTGTTAATAGGTTAGTTCCAGAAAATGCACGAATATGACATAAAGTGTGCATAAAACATGTAGATAACATCAATAATGTGGCATGGAACATAAGAAATTATCGATACGTCGGAGACGTATCAGCATCCCCAAGCTTAGTTCTGCTCGTCCCGAGCAGGTAAAACGATAACACAGATAATTTCTGGAGTGACATGCCATCATAATCTTGATCATACTATTTGTAAAGCATATGTAGTGAATGCAGCGATCAAAACAATGTATATGACATGAGTAAACAAGTGAATCATAAAGCAAAGACTTTTCATGAATAGCACTTCAAGACAAGCATCAATAAGTCTTGCATAAGAGTTAACTCATAAAGCAATAATTCAAAGTAAAGGTATTGAAGCAACACAAAAGAAGATTAAGTTTCAGCGGTTGCTTTCAACTTATAACATGTATATCTCATGGATATTGTCAACATAGAGTAATATAATAAGTGCAATAAGCAAGTATGTAGGAATCAATGCACAGTTCACACAAGTGTTTGCTTCTTGAGGTGGAGAGAAATAGGTGAACTGACTCAACATTGAAAGTAAAAGAATGGTCCTCCATAGAGGAAAAGCATCGATTGCTATATTTGTGCTAGAGCTTTGATTTTGAAAACATGAAACAATTTTGTCAACGGTAGTAATAAAGCATATGCATCATGTAAATTATATCTTATAAGTTGCAAGCCTCATGCATAGTGTACTAATAGTGCCCGCACCTTGTCCTAATTAGCTTGGACTACCTGGATTATCACCGCAATACATATGATTTAACCAAGTATCACAAAGGGGTACCTCTATGCCGCCTGTACAAAGGTCTAAGGAGAAAGCTCGCATTTGGATTTCTCGCTTTTGATTATTCTCAACTTAGACATCCATACCGGGACAACATAGACAACAGATAATGGACTCCTCTTTTAATGCTTTAAGCATTCAACAACAATTAATTCTTTTCTCATTAGATATTTGAGGATGTTTGTCCAAAACTGAAACTTCCACCATGGATCATGGCTTTAGTTAGCGGCCCAATGTTCTTCTCTAACAATATGCATGCTCAAACCATTCAACTCAGTGTAGATCACCCTTACTTCAGACAAGACGAACATGCATAGCAACTCACATGAAATTCAACAATGAAAAGTTGATGGCGTCCCAAGAACATGGTTATCGCACAACAAGCAACTTAATAAGAGATAAAGTGCATAATTACATATTCAATACCACAATAGTTTTTAAGCTATTTGTCCCATGAGCTATATATTGCAAAGGTGAATGATGGAATTTTAAAGGTAGCACTCAAGCAATTTACTTTGGAATGGCGGAAAATACCATGTAGTAGGTAGGTATGGTGGACACAAATGGCATAGTGGTTGGCTCAAGTATTTTGGATGCATGAGAAGTATTCCCTCTCGATACAAGGTTTAGGCTAGCAAGGCTTATTTGAAACAAACACAAGGATGAACCGGTGCAGCAAAACTCACATAAAAGACATATTGAAAACATTATAAGACTCTACACCGTCTTCCTTGTTGTTCAAACTCAATACTAGAAATTATCTAGACCTTAGAGAAACCAAATATGCAAACCAAATTTTAGCATGCTCTATGTATTTCTTCATTAATGGGTGCAAAGCATATGATGCAAGAGCTTAATCATGAGCACAACAATTGCCAAGTATCACATTACCCAAGACATTAATAGCAATTACTACATGTATCATTTTCCAATTCCAACCATATAACAATTTAGCGAAGGAGAAACTTCGCCATGAATACTATGAGTAGAAACCAAGGACATACTTGTCCATATGCTACAGCGGAGCGTGTCTCTCTCCCATAAAGTGAATGCTAGGATCCATTTTATTCAAACAAAACAAAAAACAAAAACAAACCGACGCTCCAAGAAAAAGCACATAAGATGTGATGGAATAAAAATATAGTTTCAGGGGAGGAACCTGATAATGTTGTCGATGAAGAAGGGGATGCCCAAGGCATCCCCAAGCTTAGACGCTTGAGTCTTCTTGATATATGCAGGGGTAAACCACCGGGGCATCCCCAAGCTTAGAGCTTTCACTCTCCTTGATCATGTTGCATCATACTCCTCTCTTGATCCTTGAAAACTTCCTCCACACCAAACTCGAAACAACTCATTAGAGGGTTAGTGCACAATAAAAATTAACATATTCAGAGGTGACACAATCATTCTTAACACTTCTGGATATTGCATAATGCTACTGGACATTAGTGGATCAAAGAAATTCATCCAACATAGCAAAAGAGGCAATGCGAAATAAAAGGCAGAATCTGTCAAAACAGAACAGTTCGTATTGACGAATTTTAAAATGGCACCAGACTTGCTCAAATGAAAATGCTCAAATTGAATGAAAGTTGCGTACATATCTGAGGATCATGCACGTAAATTGGCTTAATGTTCTGAGCTATCTACAGGGAGGTGGACCCAGATTCGTGACAGCAAAGAAATCTGGAACTGTGCAGTAATCCAAATCTAGTACTTACTTTTCTATCAACGGCTTTACTTGGCACAACAAAACACAAAACTAAGATAAGGAGAGGTTGCTACAGTAGTAAACAACTTCGAAGACACAAAATAAAAACAAAGTACTGTAGGTAAAAACATGGGTTGTCTCCCATAAGCGTTTTTCTTTAACGCCTTTCAGCTAGGCGCAGAAAGTGTGTATCAAGTATTATCAAGAGACGAAGTGTCAATATCATAATTTGTTCTCATAATAGAATCAAAAGGTAACTTCATTCTCTTTCTAGGGAAGTGTTCCATACCTTTCTTGAGAGGAAATTGATATTTTATATTACCTTCCTTCATATTAATAGTAGCACCAACAGTTCGAAGAAAAGGTCTTCCCAATATAATGGGACAAGATGCATTGCATTCAATATCCAAGACAACAAAATCAACGGGAACAAGATTATTGTTAACGGTAATGCGAACATTATCAACTTTACCCAAAGGTTTCTTTGTAGAATGATCAGCAAGATTAACATCCAAATAACAATTTTTCAGCGGTGGCAAGTCAAGCATATCATAAATTTTCTTAGGCATAACGGAAATACTTGCACCAAGATCACATAAAGCATTACAATCAAAATCTTTAACCTTCATCTTAATGATGGGCTCCCAACCATCCTCTAGCTTTTTAGGAATAGAGGCTTCACGCTCTAGTTTCTCTTCTCTAGCTTTTATGAGAGCATTTGTAATATGATGCGTGAAAGCCAAATTTATAGCACTAGCATTAGGACTTTTAGCAAGTTTTTGCAAGAACTTTATAACTTCAGAGATGTGGCAATCATCAAAATTCAAACCATTATAATCTAAAGCAATGGGATCATCATCCCCAATGTTGGAAAAAATTTCAGCAGCTTTATCACAGCAGTTTCAGCGGCTTTAGCGCTTTCAGTAGCTTTCTCGCTTTGCATTAGAAGTGGAAACATTGCTAACACCAATTCTTTTATTAGTATTAGTAGGAGGTGCAGCAACATGTGTAGCATTAGCATTACTAGTGGTGGTAATAGTCCAAACTTTAGCTACATTCTTCTCTTTAGTTAGTTTTTCATTTTCTTCTCTATCCCACCTAGCACGCAGTTCAGCCATTAATCTTATATTCTCATTAATTCTAACTTGGATGGCATTTGCTGTAGTAACAATTTTACTATGATGATTTTCATTAGGCATAACTTTTGATTTCAAAAGATCAACATCAGCAGCAAGACTATCGACTTTAGAAGCAAGTATATCAATTTTCCCAAGCTTTTCTTCAACAGATTTGTTAAAAGCAGTTTGTGTACTAATAAATTCTTTAAGCATGGCTTCAAGTCCAGGGGGTGAACTCCTATTATTGTTGTAAGAATTCCCATAAGAATTACCATAGCCGTTGCCATTATTATAAGGATATGGCCTATAGTTGTTACTAGAATTGTTCCGGTAAGCATTGTTGTTGAAATTATTATTTTTTAATGAAGTTTACATCAACATGTTCTTCTTGTGCAACCAATGAAGCTAATGGAACATTATTAGGATCAATATTAGTCCTATCATTCGCAAGCATAGACATAATAGCATCAATCTTATCACTCAAGGAAGAGGTTTCTTCGACAGAATTTACCTTCTTACCTTGTGGAGCTCTTTCCGTGTGCCATTCAGAGTAATTGATCATCATATTATCAAAAAGCTTTGTTGCTTCACCAAGAGTGATGGACATAAAGGTACCTCCAGCAGCTGAATCCAATAAATTCCGCGAAGAAAAATTTAGTCCTGCATAGAAGGTTTGGATGATCATCCAAGTAGTCAGTCCATGGGTTGGGCAATTTTTAACCAGAGATTTCATTCTTTCCCAAGCTTGAGCAACATGTTCAGTATCTAATTGTTTAAAATTCATTATGCTACTCCTCAAAGATATAATTTTAGCAGGGGGATAATATCTACCAATAAAAGCATCCTTGCATTTAGTCCATGAATCAATACTATTCTTAGGCAGAGATAGCAACCAATCTTTAGCTCTTCCTCTTAATGAGAAAGGGAACAATTTTAGTTTAATAATATCACCATCTACATCTTTATATTTTTGCATTTCACATAGTACAACAAAATTATTAAGATGGGCAGCAGCATCATCAGAACTAACACCAGAAAATTGCTCTCGCATAACAAGATTCAGTAAAGCAGGTTTAATTTCAAAGAATTCTGCTGTAGTAGCAGGTGGAGCAATAGGTGTGCATAAGAAATCATTATTATTTTTGGTTGTGAAGTCACACAACTTAGTATTTTCAGCGTTGGCCATTTTAGCAACAGTAAATAAAACAAACTAGATAAAGTAAATGCAAGTAACTAATTTTTTTGTGTTTTTGATATAGCAAACAAGATAGCAAGTAAAGTAAAACTAGCAACTAATTTTTTTGTATTTTGATTTAGTGCAGCAAACAAAGTAGTAAATAAAACTAAGCAAGACAAAAACAAAGTAAAGAGATTGGGATGTGGAGACTCCCCTTGCAGCGTGTCTTGATCTCCCCGGCAACGGCGCCAGAAAAAGAGCTTGATGGCGTGTAACTCACACGTTCGTTGGGAACCCCAAGAGGAAGGTATGATGCGCACAGCAGCAAGTTTTCCCTCAGAAAGAAACCAAGGTTTATCGAACCAGGAGGAGCCAAGAAGCACGTTGAAGGTTGATGGCGGCGGGATGTAGTGCGGCGCAACACCAGGGATTCCGCGCCAACGTGGAACCTGCACAACACAACCAAAGTACTTTGCCCCAACGAAACAAAGTGAGGTTGTCAATCTCACCGGCTTGCTGTAACAAAGGATTAACCGTATTGTGTGGAAGATGATTATTTGCGTAAAACAAGTAGAACAAGTATTGCAAGAGATTGTATTTCAAGAAAGAGAATTGGACCGGGGTCCACAGCTCACTAGAGGTGTCTCTCCCATAAGACAAACAGCATGTTGGGTGAACAAATTACGCTTGGGCAATTGACAAATAAAGAGGGCATGACCATGCACATACATATCATGATGAGTATAGTGAGATTTAATTGGGCATTACGACAAAGTACATAGACCGCCATCCAACCGCATCTATGCCTAAAAAGTCCACCTTCAAAGTTATCATCCGAACCCCTTCCGGTATTAAGTTGCAAAGCAACGAGACAATTGCATTAAGTATGGTGCGTAATGTAATCAACAACTACATCCTTAGACATAGCATCAATGTTTTATCCCTAGTGGCAACAACACAACACAACCTTAGAACTTTCTCACTCGTCCCTGTGTCAATGCGGGCATGAACCCACTATCGAGCATAAATACTCCCTCTTGGAGTTACAAGCATCTACTTGGCCAGAGCATCTACTAGTAACGGAGAGCATGCACAATCATAAACAACACATAGATATAACTTTGATAATCAACATAACAAGTATTCTCTATTCATCGGATCCCAACAAACGCAACATATAGAATTACAGATAGATGATCTTGGTCATGTTAGGCAGCTCACAAGATCCGACAATGATAGCACAATGGGGAGAAGACAACCATCTAGCTACTGCTATGGACCCATAGTCCAGGGGTAGACTGCTCACACATCACACCGGAGGCGACCATGGCGGCGTAGAGTCCTCCGGGAGATGATTCCCCTCTCCGGCAGGGTGCCGGAGGCGATCTCCTGGATCCCCCGAGATGGGATCGGCGTTGGCGGCGTCTCTGGAAGGTTTTCCGTATCGTGGCTCTCGGTACTGGGGGTTTCGTCACGGAGGCTTTAAGTAGGCGGAAGGGTAGGTCAAGAGGCGGCGCGAGGGCCCCAGATGACAGGGCCGCGCGGCCAAGCCCTAGGCCGCGCCGCCCTGTAGTCTGGGCGCCTCGTGGCCCCACTTCGTTTCGTCTTCGGACTTCTGGAAGCTTCGTGGAAAAATAGGCCCCTGGGCGTTGATTTCGTCCAATTCCGAGAATATTTCCTTACTAGGATTTCTGAAACCAAAAATAGCAGAAAACAAAGAATCGACACTTCGGCATCTTGTTAATAGGTTAGTTCCAGAAAATGCATGAATATGACATAAAGTGTGCATAAAACATGTAGATAACATCAATAATGTGGCATGGAACATAAGAAATTATCGATACGTCGGAGACGTATCAGGGGGTATCTCCGGAAATTGGGCTCAGATTGCCCAAAATCGACTCTTCAACCGGAGTTTCGCTTTCTCCGACAGGCTCAGCCTGATCCGGATCCGCGTCGTTTTCCGGTGCCTCTACCTGCTCAGGACCAGCTCCGTTTTCTTGAGGGGCGGTTCCGGCGGTATGGGCCAAGAAGTGTACGAAGTGGCACCTCTGCTTTTCTAACACCTGGGAGACCCAGGCGGATCTGCATTGGTCTTCCACCGTTATTTCCTGCTCAGGGGCGGATTGGGTGGGCTTTGAAATTTCCAGATCCGAGGCGAAATCTTCCTTGGGAAGCTCCTGCATCTCAGATCGGATCTTCGCGACTGCGTCCAGCTCTGCGGCGGTCGCGTCTGCGTTACTTACCAGTGGGTTTCCGTCGGAATCGACGGTTTCCCCGATGAAGATGTGTATGCCGCCAACTGGGACGATGGAGAGCTTGACAGGGTTTGTCCTAGCCGGAATCCAACACTCGTCCGGAGGGACGATCGGCAGATTTCCGGCGTAGAGGACGCGCCCCACAGCGATGGTGTCGTCGTAGCTTCCCATGGCGGAACCCTCCCGGTTCCGGCCTCCAGACGCCGCAGGCCCCACGGTGGGCGCCAACTATCGTTGCCTAATCGACGGTACCCCGGAGGAGGGATCCTCACGAGGGGGAGAAGAAGCAGGGGCCATAGGGCGGAGTGCACACGGGACGGTGGTACGCGATTTACCCAGCTTCGGAACACCTGCACGATGACAGGGCCTACTGCTGCTTGTCTGGAATTATCTGGGCGCTTTCGCGATATTACAATGAGTTGAGGTTCTGCCTCTAGGGCTCCCAGGATCCGGCTTATAAAGGCTCACGGATCTAGGGTTTACATCGAGAGTCCTACCCGGATACATGTTTCCTAACTACGGTACAATGTCTTGCCGTGTACGCCAAGGATCCACCCTTCCATCTACGTCGTACCGGATCCGGGTCCCTTAATGGGCCTCCGTGGATCCGGGTTCCTCCTCAATGTCGGTTGGATCCGGCTCCCTGCTCCTGGGCCGGACATCTTCCGTCAGGATCAACAACAACTGGGCCGCCCGATGGGCCACATGCCTCACCACCATCTGTGGGCCACCCGGGCTTGCCGGATCCAAGAACTGTCGATGGTACACCCATGAAGTATACCCACAACAATTGGTGCACTGAAACTATGAGCTGATCCTGGAACTTTTTTCAGTGAAACTGTAGGAGGCTGGGTGGAGAGGGTGCGCTCGAGGAGAAGCGTCGATGGCATCGGCCATGGCGGGCATGCACCCCACAGACGTGTCCGGAGAGCGCAGAGGAAGAGGGGGGAGTTCACCGCCGAGGAGTTCCGGCAGCCTGGTCGACCAGGAAGAGGTGGCGGAGGGCGAGCTCAACGTCGGGGACGGGAACGTGGCAAGGAGGCCGGAGCTGGAATTGGAGTTGTGGGGCCTTGCTCCCCCGCGCCGGTGCTAGCCATCCGTCGGCGCGACCTTGCTCCCCCGCGCTGGTGCTAGCCCTCCGTCGGCGCGACCTTGCTTGAGCTCTGCGTGGCGACCACAGTGAGCTGGTGATGCTGCTCCCGCCGGGGATGCCGGGCGCGGGAAGGCCGTGCGCAGAGGCGGCTGTAGGGGCGCCGGGCGCAAAGGCGGCTGCACGATACGCCGGGGATGGTTGGGGACGGCCGGAAGGGACGCCGGGGATGGCTGGGGACGGCCGGAAGGATAGACGGGAAAAGGGGATCTTGATTTCAGACTTTAGGGACGTAGGTGGAGAAGAATGGAGTTGCTAGGGGGGAGTTTGTAAAAATACGGTTGTACTAGCCCTCCGACACTTTCCATGGGACGGAGGGAGTACCACTCTTGTGTTGGTAATCTTTGCTCTGCAGCAGCTGTGTCTGGACATTTTTTTTGGGGAAGGGGGTGGAAATATACGCAAAAAAAAGCGATGCACATCCTGTAAAGTACCTATTAGGATCCTATAAATACCCAACAGATACTATAAATAAAGACATCCATTTCCCCTCAATCTCTGTATCATCTCAGGTTATCGGCATGAATTGCTCTAGACAGAGAGTAGTCTACGAACAGAGAAAGAAAGGTAAAAAGAGAATGTCTTCTCTGCTGGAAATTGCTTCCCCCTTTGCCTGTTTCGTGGCATCGCCGCCCTTATTTTTCTCGTTGGACCTTCAGTCTTGCTTCTTGTCGCCGGAACTATGGCCGGAGTTTTAGCTGGAGTCAGCAGCGTCGCCAGAACAGGAACGGTGGTCTCCGCCACCGCAGGGCAATGCTTTGTGGCCCTCTCCGTCGCTACGGCCCTAGTGGTGGCCTCTAGTGCCGCCACAACCATCGCCAACACCACCACCGTGTTCATCGCCGTGTGCAGCGCCGCCACTTTGCTGGAACACCAGGACAAGTACCATGACAATAATATTCGGGGAAGAAGTCCATGCCATACCATAGGAGATGGTGGATGTGCCGGAAGTTGTCGCCGTTCCTGAGTTCACCGCCGTGCCAGAAGTTACCGCGAAAGTTGCTGCATAACTCATTGATGCCGAGTACGAAGATGAGGTCTCCGCCTACAGCATCACCGCGGACACAGACGGATTGCTGCCCCCCCCCCCCCCCGCGTTCACTCTCCCGCCCATGGAGTGGTTGCTGGGTGGGCCGAGCACCGGGTGGCTGGTGGTCTGGTGGACAACATCAAGCGCGAGTTCTTCAATGACGAACTCTAGAGTTCGTCGCCGCTGAGGATTGTTGGGTGGGCCATGCATCCCGTCTCCGACGCCCTCCAACGAGGATCCTGAACACTTTGCCCCGCCAGGCTACGACCTCGTGACAGAGTTCTTCGAGCCGCCTATTGCGGTTCTTGTGGATGCACCCGACCTCGTGACATTTTTGCCATTCATGAATTCACATGATTTTTTCCCATTAACATAACTTAGCAAAAATAAATATAATTCAATATATATTTTAAAATGAAATTATGGCCCAACAAAAGCGGCCCATAGAGGAGCAGCTCGCAAGTTTGCTAGTTGTAAGAGTAACCGTCAAGTTGTCTAGCCAGGCAGAGTAGCCGTCAAGTCTGCTCTCCTGGAGCAGCCCTCATGTTTTGTAGGGGCCCCCAATGTCTGAAAATAGCACGGCAAGAAAACGCAGCATGTCCTTGGTTGCGTTGGCCTGAGTTAGCTAAGCGGAGGTAGCTCGCCGGAGTTGAGAACCACAAATCCGTCGTTGCGATGGGCGGAAAAGAGAAGGCGCCGGTGCAGCCCCCGGCCGTCACGCCGGATGAGGCCTACCTGGAGGCCGTGAGGGAGAAGCGGATCTGCTTGTTCAAGCAGTTCAAGGACAGGCAGGACCGCGAACGCAGCAGAATCGGCGGCGATCCCATCAGGTTTCTTCTTCTGCTGCTGCTGCTGTGTCTTGTACTCTTGTTGTTTATATAAGCAAAACCTGCCTAGCCGAAACGCTGCCTGGCCACATGGGAATTGTTACCAGCTGGGCCGGATTACTTATGGTGCCCTTGAGTGCGCGGGACCTATCGATTTTGATCCTAAGTTCCTAACCTATGTTAGTTTGTACCTCAACATCCACCCCTCTTTAATCTTTATACAAAGAAAAAGAAGGAAGTGCTTCATACTGTAACATATCCTATAACTCTATTGCATTGTACTACCGTTTATTAGGTGTTAAACTTTCAAGTGCACGTGCAATCATCAGCTTCTACACATGATCACAATGGATTTTCGTTAATTACTTGTGCAATGCTTCAGGATAACTTTGCCTGATCACAATGGTGTCGTGAAGGAAGGCAAGAAGTGGATGTCTACCCCGATGGACATTGCTAAGGAGATACTATCAAGCAAGCTAGCGGCTAGCTGTTTGATTGCTCAAGTGAATGGAGAACCCTGGGATATGACAAGACCACTCGAAGATAGCTGTGAACTCAAGTTGCTCGACTTTGACACCGTGGAAGGGTGTGCCACCTTTTGGCGCTCGAGTGCTCTTATTCTTGGAGAAGTGAGTTCAAAGCTTGCAAAAAAAGGAAATGTTTTGAGCATTATAAACACAGTTCGTTTTCTTTTTCAATTCAAGTTTTTCTAACTGAAGATGTACGCACGCATATGCAGGCTCTGGAGAGTTTGTACGGCTGCAAACTGTGTAGTCTCTCGCCTTGTACTACAAGTGCGGAAGGTTTCTACTGTGATGCCTACTACAAGGATATCACTCTGAACGAGTCGGCTTTCGGTCGCATCCAAGATAAAGCTCGAAAAGCGGTCGCCGCGAAGCAGCCATTTGAACGTATTGTAGTCTCCAGGGCTGAAGCTCTGGAATGCTTCGCTGAAAACAAATTTAAGGTTGAAATCATTAGGGAGTTGCCTGACGAAGCCATTACATTATATAGATGTGGTTCTTTAGTTGACCTGTGCCCTGGACCACACATCCCGAATACTTCCTTTGTGAAAGCTTTTGCTTGCCTCAAGGTAATCCCTTCTTTTGTTAAACGCTGGTCCCTAATTTAAGTTATTCTTCTTGATGGAATTTAGTGTTTCAGATTTGAATTTACATGTAAATATTTTTTAGGCTTCATCTTCATATTGGAGAGGAAAAGCAAACCGCGAGAGCCTGCAGAGAGTACATGGAATTTCTTTCCCTGATTCTAAACGTCTTAAGGTACGTCATATAATTTCCACAACTACCGTTGATATGGAAAGTGTTGCTGACCAGAGATATGATATGTAATTATAGACACAAAATACATACCTCGAACATGTCAAACATCTGCCATCTATTTTCTCTTGTTTCTTTTGTGGAACCATGCCACCATGCATGGTAACAAAAGCTGAAACTTATTCCAAAACCACTGTAGGCAGTTATTGGGTCTGGTTTTAAATGTTGATGGTGCAAGATACCCAGTTTAGTAGTTTAGTTGGATAAGTGCGTGTACAGCACCCGAACTGAGGGAGCAAATTGAACTTATTCCTTTGAGTGGTAATTATAAATTCCTAGAATTATGATATGATCACATTTCTAAAAATCTGTTATGCCTTACGCACAATTTATTGCTCGATAATCTGCAGGAATATGAAGCTAGGATAGAGGCTGCCGAGGAGCGCAATCATAGGATATTGGGGGAGTCCCAGAAACTCTTCTTTTTCAGTCCACTTAGGTACCTTAGCGTTTTCGATTAGATTTTATTCTTTTTTCGTATACTATTTTTTTATTTTTTTTCCTGCAACTTTGGGTACTTGTCATTTGCTAGATCATTGATTAGTTTCACACCTATGCAGTCCAGGAAGTCCCAACTTCCTTCCACATGGTATTAAAATTAAAAACAAATTGTTCAGTTTCTTGCGACAAGAATACAGGGACAGAGGTTACCAAGAGGTGAGTGTTCATTTGTTACGTAGTAATAAATGACTTCTCAGACTAGTTACAATGTTTAATTTGCTTACATTCTTATGTGTTTGGTAGGTTGAGAGTCCAAATGTTTACAACATGGAGATTTGGGAAAAATCTGGGCATGCTATGAACTACAAGGAGAACATGTTTACTTTTGAGGTAAGCACAGGGCCGGTCCTGGGATTTCGGGGGCCCGGGGCGAAGTTAGAACCAGGGGCCCTTAATATAAATATTGACAAAATAATTAACATGTGTATACATGCAATATTCATAAACTACAATTATCATATCATTTATATATGTGCCATATAAACTTACTTGATATTTCTAGCTAGTTGCGAAGTTAGTGATGATCTTATATTGATATAGACCTTATGTTTACCATGTTGACTCTCTATCGGAATCACAAGTCACAGTGGCTGGTGGTGGATGTAGTGCAATTCCTTTAGGCATGGCGCACGAGTGCAACGGCAGTTCCTCTTCGGCCCTTTCCTAGGAACAATCAAATGTAAACACGCATGACGAATAAGAGACCGAAGAATTAGATTTCTACATTGCCATGGCCATCACATTTATTCTCCGAGATGCCATATGAATTGAGATTTTGAATTGTTAGGCTTAGCCCTTAGGGTACACTTAGTCGTCAGTGTTTTACAGCTTGTCACCACCACTGCTCGAATGTCTATTGATATACTAGTTCAGAATTATTTTCGACCGTCTAAGATCAGATATACTATACTGTGCCTAGGCTTATTGCACAAGGTTGACCATTCCGCAGGCAGCAATAATTAGCGAACAATGGAACATACCATCAACAGCTGTCCTACTACCTACATTCCAAATTAATTTACTTCACTTTTTCTAGATTGTATATATCTAAAAATATTGTAATATCTAGACACATATATATGTAGATTTAAGTTAAATTAATCAATTTAGAATGGAGGGAATAGCTTACAGGCCACGGAGCGCCGCCCCACTTTTATCCTTTTACTAGTTAAAATCTGAGGTAAAATGTAGCCCAGATTAACGGAAGGGTAAATGGCCCATGTAGACTAAATAGAAAAAGGGCCATAGCTTTGTCCGTTAGTAAGCTGAGGATATAACGCTTCGTGATTCTCTCCAAACCAAAAAAACAAAAAACGGTTCGTGCTTCTCTGCATCGAACTGTGTATACGTCGTGGCTGCTGTGTATACGCCATGGCTGCTGGATCTAATTTCATGAAGTCGTCGAACTGTGTATACGCCATGGCTGCTGGGGGCCCCTAGGTTCCGGGGGCCCGGGGCGGCCGCCCCGCCCGCCCTGCCCCAGGGCCGGGCCTGGGTAAGCACATGGTATGAACATAGGATTGTAGTTGCTCGACCGGAGGTGGTGCCTTGTTGCATTGTTGCCTTTGCGCCTTGCAGGTCAGGTAACAGAAGGAACAGGGACATAGATACTTGGGTTTTCTTGCTTGCTTTAGTCATCTGGCCAAGTCCCTTTATAAGTTGAGGTGTCAAAATCAGATCCTAACAGTCAGGAAACGATATCAATAAGAGGAAACTTTTTGAAATATTCAATAAGAGGGTAACTATCGCAGCAATAACTGAAAGAAGCGTCTGGATATAGCAGGCGTGGCTTATGTCCAGCTCGATTTGCCACCCGTAATTATTCTGTGTCCACGCCCAGGCGTAAGTGTGGGAGGACATTTGTTATACATATCCCATAATCGTGAGTTAGAGACATTAGTTATGCAACTATGACTTCTGTTGAATCTTTCCCAAAAGAAATTATATATTGTGCCCGAGATAACAGACACTACCCTCATACTTTTGGGTACTTACCCTTAATCATTCGGTTACCACCTCATACAGTCGGGTGCCTAAACAGTGTGTGTGTTTTAGGGGCATTTGTAGTATCTAAGGACACTTGTTGATTTCATTATTGTGCAGATCGACAAAAGGGAGTTTGGTCTTAAGCCAATGAATTGTCCTGGGCATTGCATAATATTTAAGCATGGGACTCATTCTTACAGAGGTGAGCTTCTTTCTAATTTCACTGTATATTTACTCCGTTTTTATCCTGATTGAAATCATGGCCAACTGAATACCGCCATGGTTATAAACTGATCATGAATATTAAAGCTTCTTTCATCAAAAATAATTTCCCCGCAATCTATTTCCCTGATATGCGTCTTGGCACATATGGAACGTTGTCTCATTGTCATTTCAGTGAACTGAACTGTTTTATGGAAAATCTCTACACACAACAGATGCAAGTTCTTAGTGGTGCATTAAGAAAGCTGTTTCAAGTAAAATTACCTCACTCCTGAATTATGAAAGTTAGTTTTGTGTCTGGTGGGTTTTTATTACCAAAATCAAGTAAACGATCTTTATGCACAATTTCAGATACTGTGTTGTCACTGGAATTAATAAGTCTTTTACAATACATTATCCTTTGAGGGAATCCTATTCGCTACTGCGGTTCTCCTCGAAATAGGCTTTCGCCCCGCTTTATAAATAAAGCCGCAACGGCCGAACCGATACAAGGTGGTGAGGAGAACCTCTTACAAAGCAGATCAAGAATAAACAAAAAAGAACACGAAAACCAAAACTTGCGGCGACATGGAAAACGGCCCGAGTTGCAACGGAGCTCCACAACGGCGCCCCCAAGAGGGTAACGACGCATTACGCCGCCGCCGTCGAGACCGCAAGGTCTAGGTTTTCACCCGGAGCCGTCCCGCAGGGAGGATGCCCACAACGACGCCCTCAAGTGGGTTGCGACACCCGCAGGCATCGCCATCGCTGGCGCCGAGGCGCTGAGCTTTCGCCCGGAAGCATCCTCACACCACGCCCGGAGAACTTAGCCGCCCGTAGCCACCGAGGTAGGTTTCCGAAACAAGATCTGGGAGCTACCAAAGCCGAAGCGCCGCCAACCCCAGGAACACCCATCGTCCGCTCCACGCCATCCGCATGACCGAAGAGTGGGACCACCACCACCGCAACGTTGCCCGCCGTAGAGCCAACCGTGCAGTCCGCCTTCCGGGGCCGCCGCCCCGGCATCCCACGAGCTCGAGCCCATGACCTAGCCACCACGCGGCAACGCCGACGGATTGGACAGGGCAGGCCAGCACCATAGCTAACAGTCATCAGGGCCAGCGCAAGTTAGGGGAGGGGATCCGCCCTCCGGCACACAAGGTGCCCACCGTACGGACGTGGTAGCACTACCAATTAGGCCTAGATCAGGCCCGACCGCCTGCCAGGCCCAGAACAGGCCCCATTAGACGTGCTACCGCACTGCTATGCCCACGTCGCCGATGCCATCCAACTGCATCTCTGTGCCGAGCCAACCCATGCCGCCACCGTCAGACCACCATGTGTTAGGCAAACGCCAAGAGCGGCGTCACCGCGACCTCACTCCTCGCAAGACGGCCCCGACCGAGGCCGCACACCGCCGCAAAGGAGCACCCCCGCCGCAACGCCCGGGGACATAGTTGCACCGTAACCGACGCCACCACACCGCCGATCAAGCCCGTCACTTTGTCGGCATCCAAGAACTCGCCTTTGAACGCCGGCAAGAGCATCCCACGACCCGCCCGAGCAAGATAGGGGACGAACGCAGAGCTGGCCAGGCCGCCAGATCTGGGCCCACCTGGCCCAGACCTAGATCCAGCCGCAGTGCAGCCCGGAGGGTGCCCCGCCGACGGTGGCCCTGCCCAGGCCCGCCTGGCCATGGACAGTGCCCGCAAGGGCCAGATCGGGGCCGAACTGCCCCATCCCGCGCCGCCAGCCTGCCCCCTCCGTCGCCGCGCTCCGCCGCCTGCCCTGGCTCGCGCTGCGCCGCCACCGCCTTCGCCATGAGCCGCCGCCGCCATGCCTTGCCGCACCGTCGCCGGACCGAGTCCCGTACGCCCGAAGCGCACCGCCGCCGGCCGCATCTGCCCCGCGCAGAGCCCCGCGCGCGCGGGTGAGGAAGAGCCCGCCGCCGCCGGCACCACTCGGGCTTTGCCCGGCGGCGCTCGCCGGCGGCGGCGGGGAGGAGAGGAGGAGGGAGGGCGGGGCGCGGGGTGAGGCTAGGGTTCGCCCCGGTCGCCCGCGGGGAGCGACGCAGAGCGAACAGAGAGGAAAAACCCCGACCCTACCGCGGTTCTCACGTGGATTTTGAAAATATCGTACTTAATCTTATCAAATGTGTTTAATGAAATCCACAGAGTTGCCACTGCGCATTGCTGAATTCGGCGTTCTTCACAGAAATGAGGCTAGTGGTGCAGTTACAGGTTTGACACGCGTTAGAAGATTCCAACAGGTAAGGCTAATGCTACCCGTTTTTGAGGTTTTAGTTTCAATGTTTGATAATTTATTTACAAATTTATTTCCTCCATCGGTTAATTAATCTCTTGATATCTTTCCTGCAGGATGATGCACATATTTTTTGTAGAGAGAGCCAAGTAAGTTTGAATTATATAGACAGTGCAATTTTTTCCATTTTGTATTGTTTCAGGAAGGGATTTACTTTTCTTAGGAAAGATTGTACTGTGTGTGTTGTTTCCAACAAGTTTCAGTTTTTTAGTTTTTTGATATTCCTAGCACACAAGTGTTTGTTATGAATTCCATTTTCAACAGTAGGTTCATTATGTCTTGTATTTGGATTAGATGTTTCCTCAGCTTGTATCACTGCCAATGTTTTATAGAAGTTATTTTTGTTGCAGATCAAGGATGAAGTTAAGAGCGTTTTGGAATTTATTAAGTATGTCTACGACAAATTTGGGTTTAACCATGACTATGAATTGGAGTTATCAACGGTAACAATGCAATCTTGTTTATATTTTGGTAGCATCTATGAACGCGCTGGAAATTTTGATCTATATTTGACAGTTGGCATGGAATGATGACATTTTATGGTGTTTGTTTGCATTTATAGTATAGTGAATGAACTGTGTGGAAGTACCGATAGCATTGGTCATTGTGTCTAGTTTCACATATATGGTAACCACGGTCAAGTTGAATCGCAAATAAGTTGATATATTAGTATTGTTGCTAGGGAAGCATCTACTAAATCCTTAGCTTGTGTACACTTCAATGGGTTTATGGTTGTGTTTTGGGAAAGTAACACTGCAACCCGTTGTGGGCGTGCACACCGTTGCTATTTGACAATCTCAGAGTTTTTTTTTTCTTGAACAACAATCGTAGTCGTAGTAATTGAAGGTCACACTTTAGAAATTTTTGCACAAACCAGACATTTCTAATGATAAATTTGAAGGACTAGTATAGAAACTCTATATGCACAAATTTTAACCTTTTATAGAGCTCATAAATAAATGGTATTACTTTTGCATGAAAGTTTGCTAGTGCATATGTTGTACTATGTACTACGTCTATGGAGTTTTTAAATAAAATTAAACATTGAAATGGTTGAACAGTGGGACTGCAGTTTTTTTCCAACATGTTGCCAGCTCAAAGTTTCAGAAAATTTTAGATCGATGATTTCCGAAGTCATGGCCTATCGTAGTGCTACATTTATCTAGTTACTAACAACTTTACATATATACACCATTTACATCTAACAAGCAGTTATTGATTGCTACTTGGTCCTATAGTCTTGTCATCTTGCATTTTGTTTTCAGAGACCTGAGAAGTATTTAGGTGACATTGAAACCTGGAACAAAGCAGAGCAACAACTTAGAGAAGCCTTGCTTGAGTTTGGGAAGCCATTTGAGGTACCTTTACTTGTCATTTTTCCCTTAATGTTTGCATCACCTTGTGCTCCTGGATAGCATCTAGTACTTTCAGTATAGTAAAGGGGAGTTTTCACTACATTATTCTGCCATTTCTAATTGTACTTGCGTTCTGCAGTGCTTTAATGCCCCAAAAAGATTTGTGTGATCACATTTATTTTGCTTTGACTTGCCAACGTAGAAACATACCATTTTTTAAACTCAGATGTATACACTATGATGATCTCCAGTGATAGAATATAATTTAATGATGATATACTTTATACAAATGATGGTTGGTAACTGATTAGCATCAACATATTTTACTCTGGCATACATGTTGTTTTAGCTTCATGGTTACTAATTTGAATATCTGTGCTGATAGCACACTGCCTAGCCAATGCTTGACAATAATTTTCTTATTGTTTTGTCAAGAACTACTGGAACTGGCCGTTTGTCTGACCTTGAATCAGATCACTTACTTAGATGTCTACGTGCAGATTAATGAAGGAGATGGTGCTTTCTATGGCCCAAAAATCGATGTTGGTGTGTTTGATGCCCTCAAAAGGAAACATCAGTGTGCGACAATTCAGGTTCTCTAGTTCTTATCCTCCTTTTCGGAAAAAATTACACACGTTAACAACATAAACTGTAGACAATATTTTATTTTCTAACATTTGATGTCTGCTGCAGCTGGACTTTCAGCTGCCTATTTGCTTCGATCTTTCTTACTCTACAGAGGAAGGAACCGAGAAGCCTGTGATGATACATAGGGCAATCCTAGGAAGTTTTGAAAGGATGTTTGCTATTCTTTTGGAGCATTACAATGGTAAATGGCCGTTGTGGCTAAGCCCTCGTCAAGCCATTGTTTGCTCTATATCGCCCAAATCAGTAGAATATGCAAAGCAGGTAATTGACCCTCGTGTTCAAGTAGAAATTACTTGGTAGCTCTTCTCTGGTGACCATTGTTTTAAATGTTGTACTAGTGACTATTTTTCCATCCGGTCTGTACCAGTTTGAAAGTCTCTTGGCGGTGCTAATCAATCAGCCAGAGAGTTTCTTTTTCTTTAAAGTTAAATAACAATCTACTTCTGATGCTCAGGTTCATGCTAAGATATATAAAGCCGGTTTTGATGTTGAAATCGACACAAGTGACAAAAAAATTGACAAAAAGGTTATACTATCTTGCCTTTTGGCACAATTTGTTTCTTACTACTGCCCAGTCTCTTTTGGGCATTTACTGCGCAGCCGCATGCGGTTGGGCTTGTGAGATCTCAAAGCATATAATATGTGGATTCATTATGTCTGATTTTCTTTGCAGATTGCTGAAGCTCAAGATCAAGGCGCCCAGTTTAACTATATTCTTGTCGTAGGTGAAACAGAGGCAAAATCTGAAACGGTTTGACTTCTTTTCACACCCATTGTTCTAGATAAAATCATGATGGCTTTGTAAAAGGGTGTTTACAGATTAAACTAGCTTGTGTGCGACCTTTTTTTTAAAAAATAATACTAGTCATGATAGTACAGACGGTTGCTTAATTACCTGATTTAATGAGATTAAATTTAATCATGTACCGTGGACATACTCCCTCGGTCCTAGTAGTTTTTTTCTATCAGCTTGAGATAATGCAACATACATTATACTTAAACTGCAAAAGAGCCATATAAATTTAGCGCGCTAGTTTATATGAAATTCTAAGTAATGTGGATGGCTCATGTTATTGCAGGTCAGCTTGAGGCTAAGAGGCAGCCGCGAACCCGAACGACCTCCAGTGAGCATTGACAACGTCATCGCACGTTTTAGGGATGAAGTGGCAGGCTGGCAGCTTACAGATAGGGTTGCCAGAGAACCTCCGAGCTGGGGCTGGATTCATGCATATTGAGTATGTAGTGCTAATCCGGCGCTATTTGTATATGTAGTAGGAAATTTGGATGCTGGATTGTTGGTGTTTGAAGTTTGAACCGCGACAATGGTAACGACTTCGAAAACGACGCAGTCTGAAAACGACGCTTCGTCCCCTCCGCTCCCCCGCGGGCGGAGACGGGCGAATCCCAAATCCTAGCGCCGCCAGGACCCCTCTCCCTCTCTCCTCCCCTCCGCCGCCGTCGGCGCAGGCCACCGGGCAAAGTCCCGCGCGGTGTCGGCGGCGGCGGCCACGCTCCTACCCGCGCGCGAGGCGGGCGACGCGGGATCTCCGGCGCCGGCGGCGGTGCATCTCGGTGGGCAAGGTTCCGGCGGCGGCTGCGCTCGCCGGGAGGCGGCGGCGCTGGGTGGGGGGGTGGCGTCGGCGCAGCCTCTTGGCGGCGGGGCGGCGGGGGGGTCAGCGACGGCGCGGGCGGCGCGGTCCTGACCCAGATCTGGGCCTGTCTGGGCCCCATCTGGGCTTGGGCGGGCCAGGTCTGGCATCCTAGGTCTGCTCCCGGCGGCTGGTGGAGATTCTCCTGCTGAGTGTGGCTAGGACGGTGGCACGTGGACTGCAGCGCGGCCACGGGAGCTTCACGAGCCCATCGGGCTCGGCCGGCCGTAGGGCCTGGTTTGCTCCTGTAGTTGCGTCCGGTCTGTCACCGCAACTGGCGGTGGAGGTGGCGTCCTCCCGCGTGGCTGCTGTCCAGGCTCCCCTCGGCTCGGGGTGATTCCTACCGGTTTCGTCGGTCTTCGTTAGTGGGCCACGGTGAGACGGCGGTGGTGGTTGCGTGACCGTGGTGGCGCGAGTTGGTGGGCGGCGAGGTTGGCGGAGCATGACGGAGTGTCTGGGGCCGTGGGCCTTTGGGGGACGGGAGAAATCCTTGTCGATGGCCGACACCGACGCGGTGACGCTCGCGGGCGCCACCATTCCCTCTTGAGGGGCGTCGGGGTTTCCCCTTTCCACTGCCCTTCCGCATACCGGAGGAAACCCTAGGCTTGTCCGGGCGGCAGCGGCGTCATCGTCGCATCCCTTCTTGAAGGTGCTGCTTTGGTATGCGGCGCTTCGGAGGGCTAAGCTCGTGGTGGGAATCTTCCGGAGGGCGCAGCGGTTGCGGATCATTAGCGTTTTCGTCGATCCGGCTTTGTCATCCTTTCTTTCTTTTTTCTTCTTCTTTTGTTTTCTCTTGGGCTTTGTTGTGCTGTTTGCCCCAACGGTGGTCGCTATCTTGTATCAGTTCGTTGCTATATATATATATATTTTTTTTGCGAGGAGTTGCTATATTAATATAGCGGGGCGAAAGCCTATTTCGAGGAAGTTTGAACCGCGGGGAATTTAAATTACTATGAAGCTCTAGTAGATCCTTAATTTCTTGCGTGCCGAGAATGTGTGAGCCTCGACGTGTGATGGATTGAGCATCATTTATGTGGTGTGCATCTGTCCGTGGGCAGTGGCCAGCCAGCCCGCCCGTGTTCGACTCCCAGGGGGAGCGAATTTGCGGGTGTTTCACTGGGGCATGCCCCTTTAATAATTCAGCTGCCTTCCGCGTACGTTCGTGCCACATCGTCTAGCTTAAAACGTGCGTGTGGTGTGTGTAGTTGTAGGTCTTGTTTGTGTGTTAGTGGTGTGTGTGGGTGTGGCGTGTGTGAGTGCGTGAGTTGTACACGAGTTCAGATACTACAGCTGTATCACCATTCGAGAGCTCTCAAAAAAAAAAAAAAAACTGAGCTGCAGCGTTAGCTGAAGATAGTTTTATAGGGAGCCAGCGAGGGGAGCTAGCCCGCACCGGCCGGAGTGACCACGGCGACACAGATTTGGTGAGCTGCGCGCGTCCTTCCCTGTATACACGTTCATTCCAGCGTCAGATCGGCGAGTTGCCCTGCTTCTGCTCGCCGCCCCCGCCCAGGTTTGTTGCGCGCGTCCTTCCCTGTACACACGCACGCAAACCGTTCGGCCAAATGCCAGAATGCGCACCGATCGATTACTCCAAGTCGGCCACATCGCGCGCCCATTCCCTTCTTCACCTTTTTTGCTTATGCATTCCCCGCTTCACTTTCTTACTCTTTCTATCTCGAATCAAGCAGGCCTCAGACCGGTCCGTCATGCCTCTCGCTGCGAACCGTGCCATGGCATTCGCCCTGGTTGCGTTCGGCGTCATGCTCCTCGCCGGTTTCCTTTACGCCGCCGTCCTGTCCAAGGCGCTTCCACCGCCGGACAACTGGTTCCTGCTTGCCGTACGAAACGACAGGTTTGCATCGTCAAGATCTGTCACCTGACATAGATCGCTAGTTCATCTTTTTTTTTCCTCCATTTGTTTTGAGAGGATGAGCGCGCGTTAGTCTGCCTAAACTCTGCTGTTGATTTTCAGGTATTACTGCTTGCTTGTGCCCCTGACGGTCCCCGTGATAATCGTGGCCGTGTACCTGCACTGGATGAGCATGAAGATGTTCAAGCATGCGTGAGGACTAATCAAGCGCAAGGGAATCACCGTAGACATCAGGAGTTCATGACTCTGAAGGGCTGCAATATGTTTTTTTCAGAGACAGTGACGTTTTTTCCCTTCTTCCTCGAGAGAAACTAGGCTACATGCCTACATCTTACTATCACCGAGGTGTAAATGTGTGCTCGCTTTGCTGCCATCATTTGGTAACATTGACTAGCAATTCCTCTAATGTGGCCAACGTTTGGTAACATTGCCAACCAATTGGGGGGTGGCAAAGGGTTTGGCATAGCCAAAACTTTGACACTGGCAACTGGGCTCGAAACCAAGCAGATTCCAAGTACCGTCCCATTATTGATTTCTTGTTCAAAATGAGTTATGCTTTTTAATTTCATACGGAGCAAAAACTCCGGTCCCACTATCATCATATGATGGAACAGAGGAGTTTTTTCCCAACTACAAGACTACTTCAAAATGGAGTAGAAGTGTAGCTGGCAGCCCAAAACGAAAAAGAAGAGAAAAAAGACAACAAAAAGAATCACTTCCAGACAACATCAGCTAACGAATTCAAGGCAACTGCCCAAAACACACTTAGTGTTTCAGACATCTGCAACAGCTACTATTCAAAGTGAAAGTTTACAACGACCTTGAAACACTCCATAAACCGAGATAATTCACCAAACAGGGCAAGTATAAACCCAAACATCTTTTGTCCATAATGTTGATACCAATGCACCAACACCAGAGGGTATCACCACCCGAGAAGCCGGCGATTATCAGTCATCAGCATCAAATCTTCCACATATTCAATTTTCACCCTCTTGATTAGGCGCCGAGCTTGAGAGATCCTTGGTCTGCAGCATTCCCCAAGCAGAAGAAGGTGACTGGAGCGAGAGCGTCAACGCATGGAGAGCTTGAGCACATGCTAACACATCTTCCTTGTCAACACCTAGAACCAGACCAATACCTCAAAAAAGGAGCATGCATAGCAATAATATCATGTAGGTTTCTTATGAACTTATGTTCAAAACAAGCTCTATTCCTTAGCCTCCACAATTCCCAACACAAAACTGCAATCCCCACCGCATGAAAATTAGTTTTCGCGGATACAACCTTGCAATCCAAACAAAATACAGTGAGAAATTCCTAGGTCTATTAGCAGCTCCTATTATTTTACTTACTATAGTACTCCACATATATTTAACAATTGAATAACTAAAAAATAGATGATGTATGGTTTCAGGTTTATCACAGAACTTACAAATAACATCCCCTTTCCAACCTCTTCTAGTCATGTTATCTTTTGTTGCAATCACATTATACCAGATTAACCAAAGCCAAATTTTTTTTTGTGGGATCTTAGCTTTCCAGAGATATCTGAACCTTCTTTTTCTTAGACGACCATGAAGCTTATTATTAAAAATTCCACTGTAAATAACCTAGATTTCGTTGATTTCTAAATTGGTTTGTCCTTTTCCCCACCTGGTGAAAGGATACGGATGTCGCCTAGAGGGGGGGGGGGTGAATAGGCGATTTAAAACTTTTACGAGATGGGCTTAACAAATGCGGAATAAAACTAGCGTTTACTTTGTCAAGTCCAAAGCCTATATACTATGGTTCACCTATGTGCACCAACAACTTATTCTAAGCAAGGGTTCACCTATGTGCACCAACAACTTATGCTAAGAAATACAAGCAACTTATGTGATAGCAAGATATATATAACTTCAAGCGCGATGGCTATCACAAGGTAAAGTGCATAAGTAAAGAGCTCGGGTATAGAGATAACCGAGGCACGCGGGAGATGAAGATTTATCCCGAAGTTCACACTCTTGCGAGTGCTAATCTCCGTTGGAGAGGTGCGGTGGCTTAGTGCTCCCGAACGCCACAAGAGGCTCACCTTGAGGTGTGGTTGCTCGATGCACACCAACGCCACAAAGGCCTCACCCCAAGATGCGGTACTCACACCACACACCGAACGCCACGAAGGCGCCTCACCTAAATCTCCGGTGACCCTCGCCACAAAGGCCTAGGTCACGGTTCCACTAAGGGATTTCCTTCGAGGCGGAAACCGGGCCTTACACAAAGCTTGGGGCACGCATCCACAACTTAATTGGAGGCTCCCAAGAAATCGCCACAAAGGCCTCAAATCCGTCTAGGGTTCCAAGAACCCAAGAGTAACAACTTTCTTGCTTTCACTTCCACGAATCACCGTGGAGAACTCAAACCGATGCACCAAATGCAATGGCAAGAACACCACAAAGATGCTCAAGTACTTCTCTCTCAAATTCCAATAAAGCTACAAAAGCTATTGGGGGAATAAGAGAGGAAGAACAAATAGGAGGAGGAACACCAAATTTCTCCAAGATCTAGATCTAGTGGATTCCCCTCACAAAGAGAGGGATTTGATTGGTGAAGATGTAGATCTAGATCTCCTCTATCTTTCTCTCAAATAGATGCAAGATTCATGGGAGGGAGAGGGAGATAGCAAGCTCAAAGAAGGTCAACAATGGGGGCAAAAACGAGCTCAAACGGATGGGAAACTTTGGGGAAGAAGACCCCCTTAAATAGGGCAAGAGAAATCTGCCCGTTATGCACAAAACTCGTCAAAACCGGAACTTCCGGTCATTTGGGGCGGAACTTCCGCCCCCCGGAAGTTCCGGCCAACTTCCGGGTGAAGTAGGGCGCCCCCGGAATGCTCCCGGTATGTTTTCTGCGTGCAGATTCGTCATTTCTGGAAGTTCAGCGGAAGTAGGGCGGAAGTTCCGGCCAACTTCCGGCCAAAAAACTGCTTCACGAAAACTTGAATAACTTTTGCATCCGGACTCCGATTTTGATGATCTTGGGCTCGTTTCGAAGCTAGTAACAAGCTCTACAAGATCATGCAGGGAACCATCATAGTCCAGTAAGTTAGGATAGAAACAAATGATGAAAGGTTTGACCTATCTAAAAAAGACATACCGGTAAAACCTCCAATCTTGAAAATGCAACAAGTTGAGTTAGGAAACTCGGATTTGGGTGAAACCAATTTTGTTGTAAAGAAGATGACAAGAGCTACCCTACAAAGAGTGAAAAGCTTAAGAACAAGTGGGGTAGGTTTTTCTATGTATTTTAGAGTGAAACCTCTCAATACGAGAAACCGAGAAAAACTCCAATATCGAACACGCACCATGTGATTCCTGCGGAATCCGTTTCGATGAACTAGAACTTGTCATGAGAATAAGCACAAGCTCTAAAACACCATATGGATAAGATACAAATAACAACCAAGAAAGATGATGCAAGGATGCAAAGGTTTGAGCTCTCCGAAGGATACGATCGAGTTACTCACTCGAGAGCCCTCTTGATAGTACGGCAACTAAACTATAAACCGGTCTCCAACTACACTATGAGACCGGTGAGAGAGAAACCCTATCAAGAGAAAACCTTATACTTGCGCATTCCACTTGAGCTCGATGATGACGATCTTGACCGCAACAAGATGGAACGCCTTTCTTGCTTGTGCTTGCTTGACGAAGTCTTGTAGATTGCTCCCCCATAAACCACCATGGGAGAGCTTCTTCTTCGGCGCAACTTCACATATCCATGATCACCATATGGATGGCAAGATTCAATCAAAGGATCTCTTCAAGATGGCTCATCTTGAACTTGCACTTCATTTCTTCATACTTCATCATGTTGATGTCTTGAAGTAACTTGAGGGCTCACTTCATCTTCATCTTCAAGACATACTTGACACTTGATATCCTTCATCAATTTCTTCTTATTGCAACCTTGAAGCCAACATATGGTTCAAGAATTGCCTATGGACAACTCCTACAAATATAACTCAATGCAAACATTAGTCCATAGGGATTGTCATTAATTACCAAAACCACACATGGGGGCTCCATGCACTTTCAATCTCCCCCATTTTGGTAATTGATGACAATCTCTTTGAGAGGGTTTATATAAGGAATTGATGTAACAAACAAGTTGAATATATAGAGCAAACTCCCCCATAATATATGCATGTGTGAATGATCTTGACTTTCATTGCATATATTGGCATTCAAAGCCTAGTGGAGTTTCCTCTAACTATTCAACTATGCAAAGCAACAAGATGCAATGCAATAAAGGCACATGCTTATGCACAAAGCAAAGACATAACCAAATTCCCTTAAACCCTCCAAACTTCTCCCCATTGGCACCAATTGCCGAAATGGGTGAAAAATTTAGAAGGCCAATATAGTGAGAGTTCCTCAATAGCGTGTGCATTTCTCATAATTTGAGTGGAATCAAATGCACGTATCCAATGACGAATATTCGGAAGGAATCACACTATAGATAGGATCAAAGATTGCAAAAAGATAACAAAGACTAGAAGCTTCAACAAATGAAGCAAGCAACCAAATGAACCGCAAAGAAGATACCAAAAGAAAGATAGATATTATGATAAGATCAAGAAGATTGCTCTAAATAATATGAGGAAGCTCCCCAAGGTTTGTGCACAAAACTAGACAATTTGCATTGGAGTATAAAGTGCACAAACATGGAATCATCACTCCCATAATATCATTTAAAACACAAACATTTGCAATAGATCATAGATAGAAAATTAAGCTTAACACTTGAACAAACAAATGGTTGAGCAACAAGTAAGAGGCACCATAATAAAAGGCTCAACCAAGAGTATATGTGAAAGGCATGACAAAGCATATTATAAGACTATTATATGGATGAGCAAAAAACATCATCATAGTCTTCAATGAATTATATTGCTTAGCATGACCAATCAACACGCAATAAATAAATAAGATATCAAAAGGAGATGTATCATCTCTTATGTGTATAAGTTTCTCTAAGTGGGCAATATCACAAAGATATTTATCCACAAAGAAACATGCACACACAAAATAGATACGCAAGAAAAATAGTATGATATCCAAGACGAAATCATGCAATATACCAATAAGAATTTTTGCTTAATAGCATGGCCAAAGGCTCAATTTTATCTTATTGTACATTCATGAACTTCAACCACAAACAACTAAAATACATCACAAATATCAACAAGGGATAGAAGATAGTTGGGATGCATTTGAGAAAGGCAACAAGTATCACAAGCGAGGATACCAAAAGAAGTAACTAAATTTGCACTTTCATCTATATTGCACATGTGAGAGCCTTGAGGAATTGATATGCAATAAAATTGCTAGATAGGCATAGTTGGGATGGATGGATCATGAGCATGATTTAAAATACTTCCCAACAAATGCACTCATCTCAAATTACTCACATTCACAATAAAGCGGTTTCATTAAGACTTTTGCAAGAAGCACAACATTTGCAAATCAAGAGATTCATGCCAAGATGCAACCATAAGGTTGGATACAAGAAAAGTATGCATGAGAAGATACTTGTTACCAAGATAGCATTGGTGTGGATGTAGTAGATATGTGTTCGTTGACCATCCTAGCTTGCCTCAAGTTACCATTGAGTCACCACTTCTTTCCAAGAGTGAGACAAGCATCCAATGCATATCCATTGTACCTAGCACAAAGGTAAGTACAAAATGGTCCCCAAACTAATTGGGTCCGAAGTAGTTAGACACACTACAACATATAGAACAAACTCCACAATTCTATGTGCATATAGATATGAAATTGAATTTCATGCACATCTTAGACAAATTAGGATTTGATGGAGTTTACCCTATATATTGGATCAATGAAAGTGACATATGCCATAAGATATACATATATTAAATATGCATGCACAATACTTTCAAGGACCAAAAGAAGATATAATTTGGACAAAACACCAAATAAATCAAGAGACAATGATTGCCCAAATTATATCAAAGAATCAAATCAACACAAGATTGACTCCAAAGACTTATCTCATTATAAGAAGCTAATTAAGCCTAAGAACAAAGGAATGAGATAACCAACTCCCAAGAGAGCAAGGTTCCAACAAATAAACCAAACCCTCGACAATTTTTATGATGGCACAAAGTACAAAAAAGAAAATTTTATGTCTCCCAAAACCAAATTTTCGAGAATGATCAAGAGATGTTAAGCATTCTAACAAATATAGAAGAGCTCCCCCAAGATTAGTGCATTATCTAGGATTTTTCATATGAATACAAAATGCACAAAAACTAGGATCATCACACTACCTATATCTACTAAAATGCTAAGAAAGTTTGAATAGACAAATTAGATCCATAAGATGCAAGGAAGACACATGGGAGTCAAAGCAAAACAAATTCATGGCAATAAATAAGGCAATTTGAACACAAGAGCCAATGTAAATATGATCAATAAAAATCTACCTCATAATAGATTACCAATTGTCCTTGGACAAGAGGTATTAGGAAATATTTCCCGGTGGTAGTTTGTAAGTATACATAAGATCATATTTACAACGAACAAAGCATATGGTAAAAGATAAGAGTTAGCCATCATGCAAAGATAGTTTCTTGATTGCTTCATTTAGTCATACCAACATGCAAACAATTAATAGTATTCATACCAACATGCAAAGCAATTAATAGTATTCATACCAACATGCAAAGCAATTAATAGTATGACTTGAAGCACATGGTTTTCCAAAAAATGTATTGAGGGACACGTTATGAAAAACCATGCCAAGAAAAACTTTCACAAATAAGATCCACAAAGATATTAGCAATGAAGACATTTAAGCAATTGGAGCTTGTTTGAGCAAACATGTCACATAGAGAGAGATAATTTACAATATCAATTCGATGTGACACAACCTCAAAAGTTCACATTTTCTAGGCTTGTAATATGCACAAAGCTTATAACTCCCCCATAATGTGATAAGGAATTTATTTTCACAAGAGGCAAATAAGATCCAACTAGAGATATTAATGGACATTAGAATTTGAATTTCTCATGAATATGACATACCACATAGAGACTAGATAATCTTGCAATATCAATTCTAAGTGATATTCCTCATGTACACACATTGTTAGGATCATGAAATTCCCAAAGGAATATCACTTCCCCAAAATGGGATAGTCCATTAATCTCTCATAAGAGCCATATAAGATACAACAAGATGCAAAGTGGCTCCAACACAAACACAAATACATGGTGTGCAACCCAACATGCATAGACTTGATTTCTCAAGAAAAGCAAGTAGGAAGCACAACATATACAAACATATGTTGGGAACAAAAACTAAGACATGCAAAGGGGCGAGTAATTTTCAATATAAATGAGTTGAGAACATGTTACCGCAAGGAGGAACATTGGATATATGATAGTAGCAAGATAATCAAAAGACTTGGCTTGATATAATATAAATGATGAAGATCCCTTAATTCTTCATGATGTAGCCAAGTCTCCAATGCCCTCCAACAAGCACCTATTGATCAAGTTTTGGATTGTTGGTCCCCAACTAAGTTGGGTCCAAAGAGGTTAGTCACAATAGGCTTGGCAACCCAAATGGTTCTTTTCTTGACACCACTTTGAGCACCAACAAATTTGGCAAACACATTTCCACCCTCATCCTTACGAAGAGAATAAACATCATCAACGGTGATAGAGTTGGATGAGGTACCAATAGTGCAAAAGGAGGAGATGTGGCCCTTCTCGCGGCATATGTAGCAAGTTCTTTTCTTCTCCTTCTTCTCACTAGATTTCTCCACAATGGGAGCATTGGATTGAGTCTTCTTGGGAAGTGACATTTCTTCAACTTGAGGTTGAATATGAGTTTGAGCTTGAGGCCGCTTCCCTTTTTGCTTCTTCTTCAAAGGGCAAGATCTAACATGATGCCCTTCAATTTTGCACTTGAAGCAAACAATCTTGGCCGGGTCTTTGACTTGTAATTGGCCCTTCTTAATCTTGTTGTTCTTGGACTTGATCTTGTTGTTGGAGTTGAATCCAAGTCCACTCTTGTCATTGGGGGATTGTTGCACACTTAACATCTTATCAAGTTTGCATTTCCCTTCATGACCCTTTACCAAGTCGGTCTTCAAAGAAGTGACTTGGGCCTTGAGATCTTTGATTTCCTCTACATGGTTAGTAACAACACAAGTACTAGAGGAAGTAGAATCTTCATTATTAGAGCAACAAGGCAAGGAAGATAATTCATCACAAGATTTAGCAATATTATGAGTGGATGAATTACTAGGACTAGCACATGGCAATATAGCATTTTGAGTAGTAGTGCTAGTATACACATGAGGCTTACAAGGTGTTGCCTTTGATATGATAGCCTCATGAGCTAACTTTAGCCTATCATGAGAGGCTAGAAGATCCTCATGGGAGCTAGAAAGCTTTCCATGATTTTCTTCCAATTTCCCATAATTGCTAGTTAGCAAATCAAGTTGAGCCCTTAGCTCAACATTCTCCTTCAAGATAGATGCTTCACAAGAAGTAGAGTTAGTAGCACAAGCATCATCACAAGACACATCAAGAAGAGAGGGTAACATAGCATGCTCTTTTAAATATGAAGCTTGTAGTTGCTCATATGACTTGGTGAGGATAGAGTGTTCTCTCTCCAAGGCCTTGTGGGCCTTGTCTAGATCATCTAGATCCTTAACAAGTTTATCATGACCAACACCAACTTTGGACTTTTCATTTTTAAGCAATTTTAATTTAGCTTTAGCATGGTCTCTTTCTTTAGTGAGTTTAGCAAATATTTCATTTTGAGACACCTCAAGGGTTTCAAGTTGCTCCTCTAGAGAGGCTACGGTATCTTGTTCTTCTTCAAGATCATTCTTTAAGGATGCTACATCATTGGCATACTCTCGTTCAAGAGCACCCTTTTTATCAATGGTGTTCTCATGCATCCAAATAAGTTTTTGGCTCTCAATAGCGGTAGTCAAGATTTCAAAGAAGTGAGTGCTAGCAATTTTATCTTTGCAAATAACCTTGAATACGCTCTCACCCTTATCGCGTAGAGAGACAACCCAATCCTCTTCTTCATATTCATCCTCATCCTTATCACCACGAGACATATTAGGATCCATGGCAGGAGGTACCGTGGAACCCTTGGCCATAAGGCATATATGAGGACCGTGAGATAAAGATGAGGAGTTACTTGAGGCTCCTTTCAAGATCTTGTCTTGACCAATAGAATCTTTGGTTTCCTCTACAATGTTAGTCACACAACAACTAGAGGAAATAGAAGCATTTTTATCATGGCCACAAGACAAAGCAAGCATATCATCATTAGATTTATTCAAGCAGCTTACACATGATATGCAAGGACTATCAACACAAGCATGTAAATCATTTCTAGTGCTAGATGTGTTTAAGTCCAAAGATGAACCATTGCAATGAGATAGAGATGAAGAATCATCAATAGTAAGCTCAATATCAGCATTGCAATTTTCATCACCACTCACCATATCATTACCTTGTGTCTTACCACACTTTGGTGAAGTGGATGAAGATGAGAACTCATCACGGCCGGAAGTGGAAGCAATACAATCATCCTCAATAATATTGGACACATCATATTTGTCTTGAAGCTTTGTCCATAATTCATGAGCGCTCCCAAAAGGCATGATTGAAGAAGTAACTACATTGCTCACAACAATGGAAAACACATGAGAAGCAGGAGCATCGAGACAAGAGTTTTTCTTCTCCTCATAAGATAAATTTTGGGGATCCTTAGGAGAAGAAAAACCCATGTCAAGAAATCGCTCCATGTTCGGGGAAATACCCGCAAAATATTAAGCACATAAATTTTCCATAGATCATAGTTTGTGCCATCAAATATAAACAAGTTATTGTGATCTAATCCCCTAACCGACATCTTTACTCTCAAGGCGGTGAAGCCTAAGAATGAGAGACCTTGCTCTGATACCAATTGAAAGGACACGGATGTCGCCTAGAGGGGGGTGAATAGGCGATTTAAAACTTTTACGAGATGGGCTTAACAAATGCGGAATAAAACTAGCATTTACTTTGTCAAGCCCAAAGCCTATATACTATGGTTCACCTATGTGCACCAACAACTTATTCTAAGCAAGGGTTCACCTATGTGCACCAACAACTTATGCTAAGAAATACAAGCAACTTATGTGATAGCAAGATATATATAACTTCAAGCGCGATGGCTATCACAAGGTAAAGTGCATAAGTAAAGAGCTCGGGTATAGAGATAACCGAGGCACGCGGGAGACGAAGATTTATCCCAAATCCTAGCGCCGCCAGACCCCTCTCCCTCTCTCTCCTCCTCCGCCGCCGTCGGCGCAGGCCACCGGGCAAAGTCCCGCGCGGTGTCGGCGGCGGCGGCCACGCTCCTACCCGCGCGCGAGGCGGGCGACGCGGGATCTCCCGGCGCTGGCGGCGGTGCATCTCAGTGGGCAAGGTTCCGACGGCGGCTGCGCTCCTGCCGGGAGGCGGCGGCGCTGGGTGGCATGGTGGCGTCGGCGCAGCCTCTTGGCGGCGGGGCGGCATGGTGGTCAGCAACGGCGCGGGCGGCGCGGTCCCGACCCGGATCCGGGCCTGTCCGGGGCCCCATCCGGGGCTTGGGCGGGCCAGTGTCCGGCATCCTAGGTCTGCCTCCGGCGGCCGGTGGAGATTCTCCGCCGAGTGTGGCTAGGACGGTGGCACGTGGACCGCGCCGCGCCACGGGCGCTTCACGAGCCCATCGGGCTCGGCCGGGCCAGAGGGGCCTGGTTTGCTCCTGTAGTTGCGTCCGGTCTGTCACCGCAACTGGCGGTGGAGGTGGCGTCCTCCCGCGTGGCTGCTGTCCAGGCTCCCCTCGGCTCGGGGTGATTCCTACCGGTTTCGTCGGTCTTCGTTAGTGGGCCACGGTGAGACGGCGGTGGTGGTTGCGTGACCGTGGTGGCGCGAGTTGGTGGGCGGCGAGGTTGGCGGAGCATGACGGAGTGTCTGGGGCCGTGGGCCTTTGGGGGACGGGAGAAATCCTTGTCGATGGCCGACACCGACGCGGTGACGCTCGCGGGCGCCACCATTCCCTCTTGAGGGGCGTCGGGGTTTCCCTTTCCATCGCCCTTCCGCATACCGGAGGAAACCCTAGGCTTGTCCGGCGGCGGCGGGCGTCATCGTCGCATCCCTTCTTGAAGGTGCTGCTTTGGTATGCGGCGCTTCGGAGGGCTAAGCTCGTGGTGGGAATCTTCCGGAGGGCGCAGCGGTTGCGGATCATTAGCGTTTTCGTCGATCCGGCTTTGTCATCCTTTCTTTCTTTTTTCTTCTTCTTTTGTTTTCTCTTGGGCTTTGTTGTGCTGTTTGCCCCAACGGTGGTCGCTATCTTGTATCAGTTCGTTGCTATATATATATATTTTTTTTTGCGAGGAGTTGCTATATTAATATAGCGGGGCGAAAGCCTATTTCGAGGAAGTTTGAACCGCGGGGAATTTAAATTACTATGAAGCTCTAGTAGATCCTTAATTTCTTGCGTGCCGAGAATGTGTGAGCCTCGACGTGTGATGGATTGAGCATCATTTATGTGGTGTGCATCTGTCCGTGGGCAGTGGCCAGCCAGCCCGCCCGTGTTCGACTCCCAGGGGGAGCGAATTTGCGGGTGTTTCACTGGGGCATGCCCCTTTAATAATTCAGCTGCCTTCCGCGTACGTTCGTGCCACATCGTCTAGCTTAAAACGTGCGTGTGGTGTGTGTAGTTGTAGGTCTTGTTTGTGTGTTAGTGGTGTGTGTGGGTGTGGCGTGTGTGAGTGCGTGAGTTGTACACGAGTTCAGATACTACAGCTGTATCACCATTCGAGAGCTCTCAAAAAAAAAAAAAAAAACTGAGCTGCAGCGTTAGCTGAAGATAGTTTTATAGGGAGCCAGCGAGGGGAGCTAGCCCGCACCGGCCGGAGTGACCACGGCGACACAGATTTGGTGAGCTGCGCGCGTCCTTCCCTGTATACACGTTCATTCCAGCGTCAGATCGGCGAGTTGCCCTGCTTCTGCTCGCCGCCCCCGCCCAGGTTTGTTGCGCGCGTCCTTCCCTGTACACACGCACGCAAACCGTTCGGCCAAATGCCAGAATGCGCACCGATCGATTACTCCAAGTCGGCCACATCGCGCGCCCATTCCCTTCTTCACCTTTTTTGCTTATGCATTCCCCGCTTCACTTTCTTACTCTTTCTATCTCGAATCAAGCAGGCCTCAGACCGGTCCGTCATGCCTCTCGCTGCGAACCGTGCCATGGCATTCGCCCTGGTTGCGTTCGGCGTCATGCTCCTCGCCGGTTTCCTTTACGCCGCCGTCCTGTCCAAGGCGCTTCCACCGCCGGACAACTGGTTCCTGCTTGCCGTACGAAACGACAGGTTTGCATCGTCAAGATCTGTCACCTGACATAGATCGCTAGTTCATCTTTTTTTTTCCTCCATTTGTTTTGAGAGGATGAGCGCGCGTTAGTCTGCCTAAACTCTGCTGTTGATTTTCAGGTATTACTGCTTGCTTGTGCCCCTGACGGTCCCCGTGATAATCGTGGCCGTGTACCTGCACTGGATGAGCATGAAGATGTTCAAGCATGCGTGAGGACTAATCAAGCGCAAGGGAATCACCGTAGACATCAGGAGTTCATGACTCTGAAGGGCTGCAATATGTTTTTTTCAGAGACAGTGACGTTTTTTCCCTTCTTCCTCGAGAGAAACTAGGCTACATGCCTACATCTTACTATCACCGAGGTGTAAATGTGTGCTCGCTTTGCTGCCATCATTTGGTAACATTGACTAGCAATTCCTCTAATGTGGCCAACGTTTGGTAACATTGCCAACCAATTGGGGGGTGGCAAAGGGTTTGGCATAGCCAAAACTTTGACACTGGCAACTGGGCTCGAAACCAAGCAGATTCCAAGTACCGTCCCATTATTGATTTCTTGTTAAAAAAATGAGTTATGCTTTTTAATTTCATACGGAGCAAAAACTCCGGGTCCCACTATCATCATATGATGGAACAGAGGAGTTTTTTTCCCAACTACAAGACTACTTCAAAATGGAGTAGAAGTGTAGCTGGCAGCCCAAAACGAAAAAGAAGAGAAAAAAGACAACAAAAAGAATCACTTCCAGACAACATCAGCTAACGAATTCAAGGCAACTGCCCAAAACACACTTAGTGTTTCAGACATCTGCAACAGCTACTATTCAAAGTGAAAGTTTACAACGACCTTGAAACACTCCATAAACCGAGATAATTCACCAAACAGGGCAAGTATAAACCCAAACATCTTTTGTCCATAATGTTGATACCAATGCACCAACACCAGAGGGTATCACCACCCGAGAAGCCGGCGATTATCAGTCATCAGCATCAAATCTTCCACATATTCAATTTTCACCCTCTTGATTAGGCGCCGAGCTTGAGAGATCCTTGGTCTGCAGCATTCCCCAAGCAGAAGAAGGTGACTGGAGCGAGAGCGTCAACGCATGGAGAGCTTGAGCACATGCTAACACATCTTCCTTGTCAACACCTAGAACCAGACCAATACCTCAAAAAAGGAGCATGCATAGCAATAATATCATGTAGGTTTCTTATGAACTTATGTTCAAAACAAGCTCTATTCCTTAGCCTCCACAATTCCCAACACAAAACTGCAATCCCCACCGCATGAAAATTAGTTTTCGCGGATACAACCTTGCAATCCAAACAAAATACAGTGAGAAATTCCTAGGTCTATTAGCAGCTCCTATTATTTTACTTACTATAGTACTCCACATATATTTAACAATTGAATAACTAAAAAATAGATGATGTATGGTTTCAGGTTTATCACAGAACTTACAAATAACATCCCCTTTCCAACCTCTTCTAGTCATGTTATCTTTTGTTGCAATCACATTATACCAGATTAACCAAAGCCAAATTTTTTTTTGTGGGATCTTAGCTTTCCAGAGATATCTGAACCTTCTTTTTCTTAGACGACCATGAAGCTTATTATTAAAAATTCCACTGTAAATAACCTAGATTTCGTTGATTTCTAAATTGGTTTGTCCTTTTCCCCACCCAGGTGAAAGGATACGGATGTCGCCTAGAGGGGGGGGGGGGTGAATAGGCGATTTAAAACTTTTACGAGATGGGCTTAACAAATGCGGAATAAAACTAGCGTTTACTTTGTCAAGTCCAAAGCCTATATACTATGGTTCACCTATGTGCACCAACAACTTATTCTAAGCAAGGGTTCACCTATGTGCACCAACAACTTATGCTAAGAAATACAAGCAACTTATGTGATAGCAAGATATATATAACTTCAAGCGCGATGGCTATCACAAGGTAAAGTGCATAAGTAAAGAGCTCGGGTATAGAGATAACCGAGGCACGCGGGAGATGAAGATTTATCCCGAAGTTCACACTCTTGCGAGTGCTAATCTCCGTTGGAGAGGTGCGGTGGCTTAGTGCTCCCGAACGCCACAAGAGGCTCACCTTGAGGTGTGGTTGCTCGATGCACACCAACGCCACAAAGGCCTCACCCCAAGATGCGGTACTCACACCACACACCGAACGCCACGAAGGCGCCTCACCTAAATCTCCGGTGACCCTCGCCACAAAGGCCTAGGTCACGGTTCCACTAAGGGATTTCCTTCGAGGCGGAAACCGGGCCTTACACAAAGCTTGGGGCACGCATCCACAACTTAATTGGAGGCTCCCAAGAAATCGCCACAAAGGCCTCAAATCCGTCTAGGGTTCCAAGAACCCAAGAGTAACAACTTTCTTGCTTTCACTTCCACGAATCACCGTGGAGAACTCAAACCGATGCACCAAATGCAATGGCAAGAACACCACAAAGATGCTCAAGTACTTCTCTCTCAAATTCCAATAAAGCTACAAAAGCTATTGGGGGAATAAGAGAGGAAGAACAAATAGGAGGAGGAACACCAAATTTCTCCAAGATCTAGATCTAGTGGATTCCCCTCACAAAGAGAGGGATTTGATTGGTGAAGATGTAGATCTAGATCTCCTCTATCTTTCTCTCAAATAGATGCAAGATTCATGGGAGGGAGAGGGAGATAGCAAGCTCAAAGAAGGTCAACAATGGGGGCAAAAACGAGCTCAAACGGATGGGAAACTTTGGGGAAGAAGACCCCTTAAATAGGGCAAGAGAAATCTGCCCGTTATGCACAAAACTCGTCAAAACCGGAACTTCCGGTCATTTGGGGCGGAACTTCCGCCCCCCGGAAGTTCCGGCCAACTTCCGGGTGAAGTAGGGCGCCCCCGGAATGCTCCCGGTATGTTTTCTGCGTGCAGATTCGTCATTTCTGGAAGTTCAGCGGAAGTAGGGCGGAAGTTCCGGCCAACTTCCGGCCAAAAAACTGCTTCACGAAAACTTGAATAACTTTTGCATCCGGACTCCGATTTTGATGATCTTGGGCTCGTTTCGAAGCTAGTAACAAGCTCTACAAGATCATGCAGGGAACCATCATAGTCCAGTAAGTTAGGATAGAAACAAATGATGAAAGGTTTGACCTATCTAAAAAAGACATACCGGTAAAACCTCCAATCTTGAAAATGCAACAAGTTGAGTTAGGAAACTCGGATTTGGGTGAAACCAATTTTGTTGTAAAGAAGATGACAAGAGCTACCCCACAAAGAGTGAAAAGCTTAAGAACAAGTGGGGTAGGTTTTTCTATGTATTTTAGAGTGAAACCTCTCAATACGAGAAACCGAGAAAAACTCCAATATCGAAAACGCAACAAGTGATTCATGCGGAATCCGTTTTCGATGAACTAGAACTTGTCATGAGAATAAGCACAAGCTCTAAAACACCATATGGATAAGATACAAATAACAACCAAGAAAGATGATGCAAGGATGCAAAGGTTTGAGCTCTCCGAAGGATACGATCGAGTTACTCACTCGAGAGCCCTCTTGATAGTACGGCAACTAAACTATAAACCGGTCTCCAACTACACTATGAGACCGGTGAGAGAGAAACCCTATCAAGAGAAAACCTTATACTTGCGCATTCCACTTGAGCTCGATGATGACGATCTTGACCGCAACAAGATGGAACGCCTTTCTTGCTTGTGCTTGCTTGACGAAGTCTTGTAGATTGCTCCCCCATAAACCACCATGGGAGAGCTTCTTCTTCGGCGCAACTTCACATATCCATGATCACCATATGGATGGCAAGATTCAATCAAAGGATCTCTTCAAGATGGCTCATCTTGAACTTGCACTTCATTTCTTCATACTTCATCATGTTGATGTCTTGAAGTAACTTGAGGGCTCACTTCATCTTCATCTTCAAGACATACTTGACACTTGATATCCTTCATCAATTTCTTCTTATTGCAACCTTGAAGCCAACATATGGTTCAAGAATTGCCTATGGACAACTCCTACAAATATAACTCAATGCAAACATTAGTCCATAGGGATTGTCATTAATTACCAAAACCACACATGGGGGCTCCATGCACTTTCAATCTCCCCCATTTTGGTAATTGATGACAATCTCTTTGAGAGGGTTTATATAAGGAATTGATGTAACAAACAAGTTGAATATATAGAGCAAACTCCCCCATAATATATGCATGTGTGAATGATCTTGACTTTCATTGCATATATTGGCATTCAAAGCCTAGTGGAGTTTCCTCTAACTATTCAACTATGCAAAGCAACAAGATGCAATGCAATAAAGGCACATGCTTATGCACAAAGCAAAGACATAACCAAATTCCCTTAAACCCTCCAAACTTCTCCCCCATTGGCACCAATTGCCGAAATGGGTGAAAAATTTAGAAGGCCAATATAGTGAGAGTTCCTCAATAGCGTGTGCATTTCTCATAATTTGAGTGGAATCAAATGCACGTATCCAATGACGAATATTCGGAAGGAATCACACTATAGATAGGATCAAAGATTGCAAAAAGATAACAAAGACTAGAAGCTTCAACAAATGAAGCAAGCAACCAAATGAACCGCAAAGAAGATACCAAAAGAAAGATAGATATTATGATAAGATCAAGAAGATTGCTCTAAATAATATGAGGAAGTTTCCCAAGGTTTGTGCACAAAACTAGACAATTTGCATTGGAGTATAAAGTGCACAAACATGGAATCATCACTCCCATAATATCATTTAAAACACAAACATTTGCAATAGATCATAGATAGAAAATTAAGCTTAACACTTGAACAAACAAATGGTTGAGCAACAAGTAAGAGGCACCATAATAAAAGGCTCAACCAAGAGTATATGTGAAAGGCATGACAAAGCATATTATAAGACTATTATATGGATGAGCAAAAAACATCATCATAGTCTTCAATGAATTATATTGCTTAGCATGACCAATCAACACGCAATAAATAAATAAGATATCAAAAGGAGATGTATCATCTCTTATGTGTATAAGTTTCTCTAAGTGGGCAATATCACAAAGATATTTATCCACAAAGAAACATGCACACACAAAATAGATACGCAAGAAAAATAGTATGATATCCAAGACGAAATCATGCAATATACCAATAAGAATTTTTGCTTAATAGCATGGCCAAAGGCTCAATTTTATCTTATTGTACATTCATGAACTTCAACCACAAACAACTAAAATACATCACAAATATCAACAAGGGATAGAAGATAGTTGGGATGCATTTGAGAAAGGCAACAAGTATCACAAGCGAGGATACCAAAAGAAGTAACTAAATTTGCACTTTCATCTATATTGCACATGTGAGAGCCTTGAGGAATTGATATGCAATAAAATTGCTAGATAGGCATAGTTGGGATGGATGGATCATGAGCATGATTTAAAATACTTCCCAACAAATGCACTCATCTCAAATTACTCACATTCACAATAAAGCGGTTTCATTAAGACTTTTGCAAGAAGCACAACATTTGCAAATCAAGAGATTCATGCCAAGATGCAACCATAAGGTTGGATACAAGAAAAGTATGCATGAGAAGATACTTGTTACCAAGATAGCATTGGTGTGGATGTAGTAGATATGTGTTCGTTGACCATCCTAGCTTGCCTCAAGTTACCATTGAGTCACCACTTCTTTCCAAGAGTGAGACAAGCATCCAATGCATATCCATTGTACCTAGCACAAAGGTAAGTACAAAATGGTCCCCAAACTAATTGGGTCCGAAGTAGTTAGACACACTACAACATATAGAACAAACTCCACAATTCTATGTGCATATAGATATGAAATTGAATTTCATGCACATCTTAGACAAATTAGGATTTGATGGAGTTTACCCTATATATTGGATCAATGAAAGTGACATATGCCATAAGATATACATATATTAAATATGCATGCACAATACTTTCAAGGACCAAAAGAAGATATAATTTGGACAAAACACCAAATAAATCAAGAGACAATGATTGCCCAAATTATATCAAAGAATCAAATCAACACAAGATTGACTCCAAAGACTTATCTCATTATAAGAAGCTAATTAAGCCTAAGAACAAAGGAATGAGATAACCAACTCCCAAGAGAGCAAGGTTCCAACAAATAAACCAAACCCTCGACAATTTTTATGATGGCACAAAGTACAAAAAAGAAAATTTTATGTCTCCCAAAACCAAATTTTCGAGAATGATCAAGAGATGTTAAGCATTCTAACAAATATAGAAGAGCTCCCCCAAGATTAGTGCATTATCTAGGATTTTTCATATGAATACAAAATGCACAAAAACTAGGATCATCACACTACCTATATCTACTAAAATGCTAAGAAAGTTTGAATAGACAAATTAGATCCATAAGATGCAAGGAAGACACATGGGAGTCAAAGCAAAACAAATTCATGGCAATAAATAAGGCAATTTGAACACAAGAGCCAATGTAAATATGATCAATAAAAATCTACCTCATAATAGATTACCAATTGTCCTTGGACAAGAGGTATTAGGAAATATTTCCCGGTGGTAGTTTGTAAGTATACATAAGATCATATTTACAACGAACAAAGCATATGGTAAAAGATAAGAGTTAGCCATCATGCAAAGATAGTTTCTTGATTGCTTCATTTAGTCATACCAACATGCAAACAATTAATAGTATTCATACCAACATGCAAAGCAATTAATAGTATTCATACCAACATGCAAAGCAATTAATAGTATGACTTGAAGCACATGGTTTTCCAAAAAATGTATTGAGGGACACGTTATGAAAAACCATGCCAAGAAAAACTTTCACAAATAAGATCCACAAAGATATTAGCAATGAAGACATTTAAGCAATTGGAGCTTGTTTGAGCAAACATGTCACATAGAGAGAGATAATTTACAATATCAATTCGATGTGACACAACCTCAAAAGTTCACATTTTCTAGGCTTGTAATATGCACAAAGCTTATAACTCCCCCATAATGTGATAAGGAATTTATTTTCACAAGAGGCAAATAAGATCCAACTAGAGATATTAATGGACATTAGAATTTGAATTTCTCATGAATATGACATACCACATAGAGACTAGATAATCTTGCAATATCAATTCTAAGTGATATTCCTCATGTACACACATTGTTAGGATCATGAAATTCCCAAAGGAATATCACTTCCCCAAAATGGGATAGTCCATTAATCTCTCATAAGAGCCATATAAGATACAACAAGATGCAAAGTGGCTCCAACACAAACACAAATACATGGTGTGCAACCCAACATGCATAGACTTGATTTCTCAAGAAAAGCAAGTAGGAAGCACAACATATACAAACATATGTTGGGAACAAAAACTAAGACATGCAAAGGGGCGAGTAATTTTCAATATAAATGAGTTGAGAACATGTTACCGCAAGGAGGAACATTGGATATATGATAGTAGCAAGATAATCAAAAGACTTGGCTTGATATAATATAAATGATGAAGATCCCTTAATTCTTCATGATGTAGCCAAGTCTCCAATGCCCTCCAACAAGCACCTATTGATCAAGTTTTGGATTGTTGGTCCCCAACTAAGTTGGGTCCAAAGAGGTTAGTCACAATAGGCTTGGCAACCCAAATGGTTCTTTTCTTGACACCACTTTGAGCACCAACAAATTTGGCAAACACATTTCCACCCTCATCCTTACGAAGAGAATAAACATCATCAACGGTGATAGAGTTGGATGAGGTACCAATAGTGCAAAAGGAGGAGATGTGGCCCTTCTCAGGCATATGTAGCAAGTTCTTTTCTTCTCCTTCTTCTCACTAGATTTCTCCACAATGGGAGCATTGGATTGAGTCTTCTTGGGAAGTGACATTTCTTCAACTTGAGGTTGAATATGAGTTTGAGCTTGAGGCCGCTTCCCTTTTTGCTTCTTCTTCAAAGGGCAAGATCTAACATGATGCCCTTCAATTTTGCACTTGAAGCAAACAATCTTGGCCGGGTCTTTGACTTGTAATTGGCCCTTCTTAATCTTGTTGTTCTTGGACTTGATCTTGTTGTTGGAGTTGAATCCAAGTCCACTCTTGTCATTGGGGGATTGTTGCACACTTAACATCTTATCAAGTTTGCATTTCCCTTCATGACCCTTTACCAAGTCGGTCTTCAAAGAAGTGACTTGGGCCTTGAGATCTTTGATTTCCTCTACATGGTTAGTAACAACACAAGTACTAGAGGAAGTAGAATCTTCATTATTAGAGCAACAAGGCAAGGAAGATAATTCATCACAAGATTTAGCAATATTATGAGTGGATGAATTACTAGGACTAGCACATGGCAATATAGCATTTTGAGTAGTAGTGCTAGTATACACATGAGGCTTACAAGGTGTTGCCTTTGATATGATAGCCTCATGAGCTAACTTTAGCCTATCATGAGAGGCTAGAAGATCCTCATGGGAGCTAGAAAGCTTTCCATGATTTTCTTCCAATTTCCCATAATTGCTAGTTAGCAAATCAAGTTGAGCCCTTAGCTCAACATTCTCCTTCAAGATAGATGCTTCACAAGAAGTAGAGTTAGTAGCACAAGCATCATCACAAGACACATCAAGAAGAGAGGGTAACATAGCATGCTCTTTTAAATATGAAGCTTGTAGTTGCTCATATGACTTGGTGAGGATAGAGTGTTCTCTCTCCAAGGCCTTGTGGGCCTTGTCTAGATCATCTAGATCCTTAACAAGTTTATCATGACCAACACCAACTTTGGACTTTTCATTTTTAAGCAATTTTAATTTAGCTTTAGCATGGTCTCTTTCTTTAGTGAGTTTAGCAAATATTTCATTTTGAGACACCTCAAGGGTTTCAAGTTGCTCCTCTAGAGAGGCTACGGTATCTTGTTCTTCTTCAAGATCATTCTTTAAGGATGCTACATCATTGGCATACTCTCGTTCAAGAGCACCCTTTTTATCAATGGTGTTCTCATGCATCCAAATAAGTTTTTGGCTCTCAATAGCGGTAGTCAAGATTTCAAAGAAGTGAGTGCTAGCAATTTTATCTTTGCAAATAACCTTGAATACGCTCTCACCCTTATCGTGTAGAGAGACAACCCAATCCTCTTCTTCATATTCATCCTCATCCTTATCACCACGAGACATATTAGGATCCATGGCAGGAGGTACCGTGGAACCCTTGGCCATAAGGCATATATGAGGACCGTGAGATAAAGATGAGGAGTTACTTGAGGCTCCTTTCAAGATCTTGTCTTGACCAATAGAATCTTTGGTTTCCTCTACAATGTTAGTCACACAACAACTAGAGGAAATAGAAGCATTTTTATCATGGCCACAAGACAAAGCAAGCATATCATCATTAGATTTATTCAAGCAGCTTACACATGATATGCAAGGACTATCAACACAAGCATGTAAATCATTTCTAGTGCTAGATGTGTTTAAGTCCAAAGATGAACCATTGCAATGAGATAGAGATGAAGAATCATCAATAGTAAGCTCAATATCAGCATTGCAATTTTCATCACCACTCACCATATCATTACCTTGTGTCTTACCACACTTTGGTGAAGTGGATGAAGATGAGAACTCATCACGGCCGGAAGTGGAAGCAATACAATCATCCTCAATAATATTGGACACATCATATTTGTCTTGAAGCTTTGTCCATAATTCATGAGCGCTCCCAAAAGGCATGATTGAAGAAGTAACTACATTGCTCACAACAATGGAAAACACATGAGAAGCAGGAGCATCGAGACAAGAGTTTTTCTTCTCCTCATAAGATAAATTTTGGGGATCCTTAGGAGAAGAAAAACCCATGTCAAGAAATCGCTCCATGTTCGGGGAAATACCCCGCAAAATATTAAGCACATAAATTTTCCATAGATCATAGTTTGTGCCATCAAATATAAACAAGTTATTGTGATCTAATCCCCTAACCGACATCTTTACTCTCAAGGCGGTGAAGCCTAAGAATGAGAGACCTTGCTCTGATACCAATTGAAAGGACACGGATGTCGCCTAGAGGGGGGGGGGGGTGAATAGGCGATTTAAAACTTTTACGAGATGGGCTTAACAAATGCGGAATAAAACTAGCATTTACTTTGTCAAGCCCAAAGCCTATATACTATGGTTCACCTATGTGCACCAACAACTTATTCTAAGCAAGGGTTCACCTATGTGCACCAACAACTTATGCTAAGAAATACAAGCAACTTATGTGATAGCAAGATATATATAACTTCAAGCGCGATGGCTATCACAAGGTAAAGTGCATAAGTAAAGAGCTCGGGTATAGAGATAACCGAGGCACGCGGGAGACGAAGATTTATCCCAAATCCTAGCGCCGCCAGGACCCCTCTCCCTCTCTCCTCCCCTCCGCCGCCGTCGGCGCAGGCCACCGGGCAAAGTCCCGCGCGGTGTCGGCGGCGGCGGCCACGCTCCTACCCGCGCGCGAGGCGGGCGACGCGGGATCTCCGGCGCCGGCGGCGGTGCATCTCGGTGGGCAAGGTTCCGGCGGCGGGCCGCGCTCCCGCCGGGAGGCGGCGGCGCTGGGTGGCGTGGTGGCGTCGGCGCAGCCTCTTGGCGGCGGGGCGGCATGGTGGTCAGCGACGGCGCGGGCGGCGCGGTCCTGACCCAGATCTGGGCCTGTCTGGGCCCCATCTGGGCTTGGGCGGGCCAGGTCTGGCATCCTAGGTCTGCTCCCGGCGGCTGGTGGAGATTCTCCTGCTGAGTGTGGCTAGGACGGTGGCACGTGGACTGCAGCGCGGCCACGGGAGCTTCACGAGCCCATCGGGCTCGGCCGGGCCAGAGGGGCCTGGTTTGCTCCTGTAGTTGCGTCCGGTCTGTCACCGCAACTGGCGGTGGAGGTGGCGTCCTCCCGCGTGGCTGCTGTCCAGGCTCCCCTCGGCTCGGGGTGATTCCTACCGGTTTCGTCGGTCTTCGTTAGTGGGCCACGGTGAGACGGCGGTGGTGGTTGCGTGACCGTGGTGGCGCGAGTTGGTGGGCGGCGAGGTTGGCGGAGCATGACGGAGTGTCTGGGGCCGTGGGCCTTTGGGGGACGGGAGAAATCCTTGTCGATGGCCGACACCGACGCGGTGACGCTCGCGGGCGCCACCATTCCCTCTTGAGGGGCGTCGGGGTTTCCCCTTTCCACTGCCCTTCCGCATACCGGAGGAAACCCTAGGCTTGTCCGGGCGGCAGCGGCGTCATCGTCGCATCCCTTCTTGAAGGTGCTGCTTTGGTATGCGGCGCTTCGGAGGGCTAAGCTCGTGGTGGGAATCTTCCGGAGGGCGCAGCGGTTGCGGATCATTAGCGTTTTCGTCGATCCGGCTTTGTCATCCTTTCTTTCTTTTTTCTTCTTCTTTTGTTTTCTCTTGGGCTTTGTTGTGCTGTTTGCCCCAACGGTGGTCGCTATCTTGTATCAGTTCGTTGCTATATATATATATTTTTTTTTGCGAGGAGTTGCTATATTAATATAGCGGGGCGAAAGCCTATTTCGAGGAAGTTTGAACCATGGAATTTAAATTACTATGAAGCTCTAGTAGATCCTTAATTTCTTGCGTGCCGAGAATGTGTGAGCCTCGACGTGTGATGGATTGAGCATCATTTATGTGGTGTGCATCTGTCCGTGGGCAGTGGCCAGCCAGCCCGCCCGTGTTCGACTCCCAGGGGGAGCGAATTTGCGGGTGTTTCACTGGGGCATGCCCCTTTAATAATTCAGCTGCCTTCCGCGTACGTTCGTGCCACATCGTCTAGCTTAAAACGTGCGTGTGGTGTGTGTAGTTGTAGGTCTTGTTTGTGTGTTAGTGGTGTGTGTGGGTGTGGCGTGTGTGAGTGCGTGAGTTGTACACGAGTTAAGATAATACAGCTGTATCACCATTCGAGAGCTCTCAAAAAAAAAAAAAAAAACTGAGCTGCAGCGTTAGCTGAAGATAGTTTTATAGGGAGCCAGCGAGGGGAGCTAGCCCGCACCGGCCGGAGTGACCACGGCGACACAGATTTGGTGAGCTGCGCGCGTCCTTCCCTGTATACACGTTCATTCCAGCGTCAGATCGGCGAGTTGCCCTGCTTCTGCTCGCCGCCCCCGCCCAGGTTTGTTGCGCGCGTCCTTCCCTGTACACACGCACGCAAACCGTTCGGCCAAATGCCAGAATGCGCACCGATCGATTACTCCAAGTCGGCCACATCGCGCGCCCATTCCCTTCTTCACCTTTTTTGCTTATGCATTCCCCGCTTCACTTTCTTACTCTTTCTATCTCGAATCAAGCAGGCCTCAGACCGGTCCGTCATGCCTCTCGCTGCGAACCGTGCCATGGCATTCGCCCTGGTTGCGTTCGGCGTCATGCTCCTCGCCGGTTTCCTTTACGCCGCCGTCCTGTCCAAGGCGCTTCCACCGCCGGACAACTGGTTCCTGCTTGCCGTACGAAACGACAGGTTTGCATCGTCAAGATCTGTCACCTGACATAGATCGCTAGTTCATCTTTTTTTTTCCTCCATTTGTTTTGAGAGGATGAGCGCGCGTTAGTCTGCCTAAACTCTGCTGTTGATTTTCAGGTATTACTGCTTGCTTGTGCCCCTGACGGTCCCCGTGATAATCGTGGCCGTGTACCTGCACTGGATGAGCATGAAGATGTTCAAGCATGCGTGAGGACTAATCAAGCGCAAGGGAATCACCGTAGACATCAGGAGTTCATGACTCTGAAGGGCTGCAATATGTTTTTTTCAGAGACAGTGACGTTTTTTCCCTTCTTCCTCGAGAGAAACTAGGCTACATGCCTACATCTTACTATCACCGAGGTGTAAATGTGTGCTCGCTTTGCTGCCATCATTTGGTAACATTGACTAGCAATTCCTCTAATGTGGCCAACGTTTGGTAACATTGCCAACCAATTGGGGGGTGGCAAAGGGTTTGGCATAGCCAAAACTTTGACACTGGCAACTGGGCTCGAAACCAAGCAGATTCCAAGTACCGTCCCATTATTGATTTCTTGTTAAAAAAATGAGTTATGCTTTTTAATTTCATACGGAGCAAAAACTCCGGGTCCCACTATCATCATATGATGGAACAGAGGAGTTTTTTTCCCAACTACAAGACTACTTCAAAATGGAGTAGAAGTGTAGCTGGCAGCCCAAAACGAAAAAGAAGAGAAAAAAGACAACAAAAAGAATCACTTCCAGACAACATCAGCTAACGAATTCAAGGCAACTGCCCAAAACACACTTAGTGTTTCAGACATCTGCAACAGCTACTATTCAAAGTGAAAGTTTACAACGACCTTGAAACACTCCATAAACCGAGATAATTCACCAAACAGGGCAAGTATAAACCCAAACATCTTTTGTCCATAATGTTGATACCAATGCACCAACACCAGAGGGTATCACCACCCGAGAAGCCGGCGATTATCAGTCATCAGCATCAAATCTTCCACATATTCAATTTTCACCCTCTTGATTAGGCGCCGAGCTTGAGAGATCCTTGGTCTGCAGCATTCCCCAAGCAGAAGAAGGTGACTGGAGCGAGAGCGTCAACGCATGGAGAGCTTGAGCACATGCTAACACATCTTCCTTGTCAACACCTAGAACCAGACCAATACCTCAAAAAAGGAGCATGCATAGCAATAATATCATGTAGGTTTCTTATGAACTTATGTTCAAAACAAGCTCTATTCCTTAGCCTCCACAATTCCCAACACAAAACTGCAATCCCCACCGCATGAAAATTAGTTTTCGCGGATACAACCTTGCAATCCAAACAAAATACAGTGAGAAATTCCTAGGTCTATTAGCAGCTCCTATTATTTTACTTACTATAGTACTCCACATATATTTAACAATTGAATAACTAAAAAATAGATGATGTATGGTTTCAGGTTTATCACAGAACTTACAAATAACATCCCCTTTCCAACCTCTTCTAGTCATGTTATCTTTTGTTGCAATCACATTATACCAGATTAACCAAAGCCAAATTTTTTTTTGTGGGATCTTAGCTTTCCAGAGATATCTGAACCTTCTTTTTCTTAGACGACCATGAAGCTTATTATTAAAAATTCCACTGTAAATAACCTAGATTTCGTTGATTTCTAAATTGGTTTGTCCTTTTCCCCACCCAGGTGAAAGGATACGGATGTCGCCTAGAGGGGGGGGGGGGTGAATAGGCGATTTAAAACTTTTACGAGATGGGCTTAACAAATGCGGAATAAAACTAGCGTTTACTTTGTCAAGTCCAAAGCCTATATACTATGGTTCACCTATGTGCACCAACAACTTATTCTAAGCAAGGGTTCACCTATGTGCACCAACAACTTATGCTAAGAAATACAAGCAACTTATGTGATAGCAAGATATATATAACTTCAAGCGCGATGGCTATCACAAGGTAAAGTGCATAAGTAAAGAGCTCGGGTATAGAGATAACCGAGGCACGCGGGAGATGAAGATTTATCCCGAAGTTCACACTCTTGCGAGTGCTAATCTCCGTTGGAGAGGTGCGGTGGCTTAGTGCTCCCGAACGCCACAAGAGGCTCACCTTGAGGTGTGGTTGCTCGATGCACACCAACGCCACAAAGGCCTCACCCCAAGATGCGGTACTCACACCACACACCGAACGCCACGAAGGCGCCTCACCTAAATCTCCGGTGACCCTCGCCACAAAGGCCTAGGTCACGGTTCCACTAAGGGATTTCCTTCGAGGCGGAAACCGGGCCTTACACAAAGCTTGGGGCACGCATCCACAACTTAATTGGAGGCTCCCAAGAAATCGCCACAAAGGCCTCAAATCCGTCTAGGGTTCCAAGAACCCAAGAGTAACAACTTTCTTGCTTTCACTTCCACGAATCACCGTGGAGAACTCAAACCGATGCACCAAATGCAATGGCAAGAACACCACAAAGATGCTCAAGTACTTCTCTCTCAAATTCCAATAAAGCTACAAAAGCTATTGGGGGAATAAGAGAGGAAGAACAAATAGGAGGAGGAACACCAAATTTCTCCAAGATCTAGATCTAGTGGATTCCCCTCACAAAGAGAGGGATTTGATTGGTGAAGATGTAGATCTAGATCTCCTCTATCTTTCTCTCAAATAGATGCAAGATTCATGGGAGGGAGAGGGAGATAGCAAGCTCAAAGAAGGTCAACAATGGGGGCAAAAACGAGCTCAAACGGATGGGAAACTTTGGGGAAGAAGACCCCCTTAAATAGGGCAAGAGAAATCTGCCCGTTATGCACAAAACTCGTCAAAACCGGAACTTCCGGTCATTTGGGGCGGAACTTCCGCCCCCCGGAAGTTCCGGCCAACTTCCGGGTGAAGTAGGGCGCCCCCGGAATGCTCCCGGTATGTTTTCTGCGTGCAGATTCGTCATTTCTGGAAGTTCAGCGGAAGTAGGGCGGAAGTTCCGGCCACCGGAACTTCCGGCCAACTTCCGGCCAAAAAACTGCTTCACGAAAACTTGAATAACTTTTGCATCCGGACTCCGATTTTGATGATCTTGGGCTCGTTTCGAAGCTAGTAACAAGCTCTACAAGATCATGCAGGGAACCATCATAGTCCAGTAAGTTAGGATAGAAACAAATGATGAAAGGTTTGACCTATCTAAAAAAGACATACCGGTAAAACCTCCAATCTTGAAAATGCAACAAGTTGAGTTAGGAAACTCGGATTTGGGTGAAACCAATTTTGTTGTAAAGAAGATGACAAGAGCTACCCCACAAAGAGTGAAAAGCTTAAGAACAAGTGGGGTAGGTTTTTCTATGTATTTTAGAATGAAACCTCTCAATACGAGAAACCGAGAAAAACTCCAATATCGAAAACGCAACAAGTGATTCATGCGGAATCCGTTTTCGATGAACTAGAACTTGTCATGAGAATAAGCACAAGCTCTAAAACACCATATGGATAAGATACAAATAACAACCAAGAAAGATGATGCAAGGATGCAAAGGTTTGAGCTCTCCGAAGGATACGATCGAGTTACTCACTCGAGAGCCCTCTTGATAGTACGACAACTAAACTATAAATCGGTCTCCAACTACACTATGAGACCGGTGAGAGAGAAACCCTATCAAGAGAAAACCTTATACTTGCGCATTCCACTTGAGCTCGATGATGACGATCTTGACCGCAACAAGATGGAACGCCTTTCTTGCTTGTGCTTGCTTGACGAAGTCTTGTAGATTGCTCCCCCATAAACCACCATGGGAGGGCTTCTTCTTCGGCGCAACTTCACATATCCATGATCACCATATGGATGGCAAGATTCAATCAAAGGATCTCTTCAAGATGGCTCATCTTGAACTTGCACTTCATTTCTTCATACTTCATCATGTTGATGTCTTGAAGTAACTTGAGGGCTCACTTCATCTTCATCTTCAAGACATACTTGACACTTAATATCCTTCATCAATTTCTTCTTATTGCAACCTTGAAGCCAACATATGGTTCAAGAATTGCCTATGGACAACTCCTACAAATATAACTCAATGCAAACATTAGTCCATAGGGATTGTCATTAATTACCAAAACCACACATGGGGGCTCCATGCACTTTCACCAGGGGACAATTTAAAAATTTATCCATAATTCTTCTTAACTGTTTTTTCCATTCAACCATCTTTTAAAAGGGAAATGTCTGTTCAAAGCACACAGATAAAGTTTGTTCATTGCAAATATCATAAATATTGGGATATAATTTATTCGGATGAACGCTGCTGTTCACATGGGTACGTGAGCACGCGCTTCCTATTCGACACGTGGCTAACACCGTTTGTTCTGCCGTTAGCTTATGACGAGGAGGAAACGACAAGCCAAAGGCTGGTCTCGCTCTGGTAGGGAGGCGCTGGACGCGTGCGTCACGGGCAGTGCCCTCATCCTGCAAAGCTGCTAGTACAGGATCTGTCCATCCATGGGATACCGATGTATTGCACGATGCTAATGTTCACTTAAGGGCCACGATTCTGTTCCTCCAAACAGATAGAAGTGTAGCTATCCAGCAGCAAGCTCTCGAGGAGAGAGCTAATCAGATCGATTCCCTGCAGAGCTAATCAGATCGATTCCGGGGAGAGAGCTAATCAGATCGATTCCCTGCAGGCCCCCAAATGAAGGTACAGAAATCTAAAAAAGAAATAAGGGGAGCGGACACTCCCAAGCTCGGCGGCATGAGCGGAGCCTCCAGGCCAGGTCTCCATTGAGGAACAAGGGCGGTAGTGCGAGCGGAAAATACCGTCCAGGCCGCCGTCACCACAACCGGAATGGACGCGGGCGGAGGTGTCGCTCAGAACGACGTGTACACGAGCGCCGCATACGGGGCTGCAGCGCGTCGTCGAGCAAGCGGGAGAGCCGGTCCGTGATGGAGCCCGTCGGCCTCGGCTACCACGCGTTCCAGTGGGCCGCCCAGTACATTCTCTAGGTACCCATCGTCTCCGAGTCCGAGCCCACTGTGTCCGCCATAGCCGCCTCTCAAGCTCCCGTACATAGGCCCGTCGGCCTCGACTACCACGCGATGGGGAGGCGGCGTCGGCGTCGAGGCCGCCGCACATAGGAGAGGCAGGGCTCGAGCAGCTCCTCATCAAGCACGGTCAGGCCGCGCTCGCCTCCGCGCCCGGGAGCCTTGACTTCTTTGGCCCCCATTGCTCTGTGCTCGTCGCTGGATGGCGATTTTCCCAGCTGCTTCGTGGCGGCGCCGTGGCGGCCTCCCCGGCTGCCCGCGCTCGGCGATGGGAGCGGCGGCCTCCCCGGCGGCTCGTGCTCGGCAGCGGCGTCCTCCCCCGCTGCTCCATGCTAGTGCGGCGGTGAGCTCCATGGTAGCCAGTGGATGAGATAGATGAGATTCAGAGCTGCGCTTCAGATGCCGGGCCGACTTTTGAAGTAATTACTCACTGTCCACATGACGACAACCAGAAAATGTATTCACGCCGTTTGCCCGCTGTGAGCCAGAAAGGGAATCTCAAAGTTGATCCAACGATTGCTAGACCGTGCGCACCTACCCTCCTGATCACCAAATTCACTCTCATAATTTATTTAGGGGTATGAAATGTGGACCAAGCATCATGCCAGAAACTAGTTGCTTCCGCATTACCAACCCTCATGTATCTATTTTCCAAATACAAATATTTTACTTTAAACAAATCAGACCAACAAGCATAATCATTTTGTCTATGCTGAACCAAAGCAATAGGCCTATGTTGTAAGTACTTATCTTATATATATCTTGCCACAACCCCTCACCACTTTCTATTTTCCAACACCATTTACAAAGCAGACTAATGTTCATTTTATCCAAATTCTTAATCCCCAGACCTCATCTATCCTTGGGCTTACAGATAATTTGCCACTTTATTATATGGCATTTCCTAACAGAATGCCCTCCTTGCGAGAAAAATGTTCTCTGACTTTTTCACAATTTCTCACTAAAAGTCACATGGAACTTAAACAATGACATGTAGTAAGTGTAAATTCCATTCAAAGAAGAGTCAATCAAAACCTTCCTACTCCCTCCGGTCGGGTTTAATTGACGTGGAGGGAGGCCTGCTCATGCATGTCCTTCGGCAGGTGGACGCATCAATTTATTTGGACCGGAGGTAGTACCAGCCAAAGACATAGACCCACTTGCCAACCATCTAGATGTTTTAAGGTTTTTTTTCCTCAACGAACTTCAAATCCCTTATCCTAATTCTAGACCCATTAACTGGATAACCCAGATATTTCATAGGCTAGCAGCCAAATTGGCAGTTTAACACTTCAGCATAACGTTCCAGTTTTATTCTATCTTCCAAAACTAACATCACTTCAATTTTGTCAAAATTATTTTTCAGTCATGTCCAAGTCATGAAAAATGTGTGGAACCAACCCTTTAATCAAACCATTATGTTTTGCCGTCCTAAACATTCTAGCAATAATATCTCCAGCAGCATTAACTCACACTTTTGAAAGTACCAAATCCCCCCCCCCCTCCAAAAAGCCATTTACTTTAACACATAAAGTACATCTAACAGCCAGTAAACAGATAGGTCTAAACAAGTGTATCATATTAGCACCTTTCTTTCTAGGAATCAAGTTAAATACTCCAAAATTTAGCCTGGTAAGATCCAATCTACTAGAATGGAATTCCTCGAACAAATGTACCAAATCATTTAATAATAGTCCAGCAAGATTGGAAAAATTCAGCAGGTAGACCATCAGGGCCACCTGCTTTATTTTTTTTCCATTTGAAAAATAGCATATCTCATTTTCTCTTCATCAAAAGGTCTACATAATTCCAAATTATCAAAAGCTGAAAGTTTTTCCTCTCCAATCCACAAGTCAGGTTCAAGCTGTAAAGATGAATTGCTAGCATGACCAAACAAGTTCTTATAATACCCTATTGCATGTTCCAAAATGTCCACATCGCCAACTATTTCTTTATCCTGAGAATGAAGTCTAAATATAGTATTTTTCATTTTCTGCCATTAGCAACCCTATAAAAATATTCAGTATTTTGTCTCTATTCAACAATCAATTTTCACTAGACCTACTAAAACAGAATAACACATGAGCTTCATAAATGCAGAGCAACTCTTGATGTAAATTTGATCTAAGCGCCAAACTCACATAAGATATAGGTTGGATTTCCTCTAAAATTTCCGATTCTTGTAATTTCAACAGAATCTCTTTTTCCCTTGTTGACTGCTTACCTCTCACAAGTATTATCTAACCAATACCTGACAGACGAAAATGACCAATTTTCTATACAAAGCATAATCTAACAATAGTTCATGGAAAATGTAAGGATGATAACTTCTGAGACGGAAAAGTTGCTGAAACATACCCTCATGACAGATCAAAATATGAATCCCTGATTTCGACGAACAATGATAAAAATGGTTTGTAAATAGGATGTACAATTTATGGGTTGAGTTGAGACAGTTTGATTTTTGAAATCTTTGTTGTTGATCTTAATTAATTATTTCTAATTATCTACATGGATGAAATGGACGAGGCAGCGGTTAGGATGCAGTCGACATTTTTGCCAGGAGTAGCCAAGGTCGATTGTAACCCGCTAGGTTCTTCATAAAGACAAGTCCATTCTTGCTCTCACTTCTTGGTAAATACCGTACCAAGAACCAGTATAATCTCAGGATTGTGCCTTTTTTTGTATTCGTACGTTGGAGGTCAGGTATAATGCTTCCATCTTTTTCTGTAATAAAACATCATTTATCGAAAAAAATATTAATAAATCACCGATTTGATCCCCGAGGTCTATTTTGCATCCTTAACTTTTTTTTGGAGAGTATTATCGACCACTGGCTAAAGCTAATATGTTTGTAATGAATTCATGCATGTATTCCAAACAAGGATTTAAAGAAATCAGTTAATTTTTTGAACATACTAATACCTCCTTTTTGTCTTCTGAAGATGTAATGGCCTCGAAATTGAATTCCTTTAAATCTGAAGGCTAAAGTTAAAAGGTACATTAAAATTGGGCTCTAATCACGTACTCCCTCTGTTTCCTAATTCTTGTAGGGAAATCACGACAGAAGGTATGAAACGGAGAGAGTACTCATAAAAATGGTTGTAGTACAATAGTTGTAGGTAATGCTCCGGCACAGAACATCACAAACTTCTAAGACTAGCCACAATGAGAGTATCATAAGTAGTATTATGCATGATATGTTGGCAAAAATCTGATGTGGCACACCAATTAATAATGTGAGAGATGAGTGTGGTATCGTAAAATAGAAAACTTAATGGCAAACATATCATGTACACACATTTACATTGAGATTCTACAAAATATTAAATATGATGATACTATGATACTATCTTATGATACTATGCATTGTGGGGTTAGTATCATAAACTAGTATCATGTGCATGATACTAGTGTATGATACTTTCCGTTGTGACTAGTCTAAAAAGAGACGATTTTGTTTTAAAAAAAGAAGTAGAGATAGAAGGCCGGGCTGGTGTCTGAATTGACTGAACGTCGTATCGATTCTATGGACACGCTTGACGGCCGCTGCACGCATCCTGACACCGGCGTGGATGCGAGCTGGGGCTTCCAGAACGCTTCGGCGACGTCAGTCGTTACGCGACGGTACGCCGCGTCGACTTCGCCAGCCAGCAGAAGTGTACCTGGCGAGCTCACCCACCGTTCCTGCTGCTGGATGCCGTGTCGTCGCAGAAAGGATAGTCCGTCCTTTGCGCCGGCCAGAAATATCTCGGGCGCCAGGTGCTGCGTGCTGCTTGGGCGCCGCCGTACGACGGGGAGACACCTGGCTAAGGTTGAACCGGTTGGCGAGTAGAATAAGAAACCAGAGGGGAAAACGAATTTATTTCTTCGCTTCGGAGGACTTGCTATGCATGCACATCACGCGTCCGTCGACAGATTTCTTCCAAGCATCGATGGCGACGTACGTACGTCTGGCGCGCTGCCATGGCCACGCGTGGCGGCAGAGAGCGCTAGCTGCCTGCGCTTTCTCGAGAGTTCGCAACCATCTCCACCACCTGCTCCCTCTCCCGTCTAAATTCTAAAAAAGCGCAGGCCACAAGCAGAGCCCAGGGCACATCACCAGTTCACCACGCCAGGACACCAGCACCCTAGCAGCCTAGGAGAGGAGAGGCAAATCTGCCTGCGTCCGTCTCGACTTCCCGGCGAGCCCGGCGTCATCCGCCGCCGGGCACGCACCGCTTGATCCAAGAGCTCGCCGCTCAAGCCGACGCAGGTCCGTTTGATGTCTACTCCTCTGTTTCCCCCTCCTGATCTCTATCTGCAACGTGTGTGCCTCTGGTTGGCCACGTTCGTGTAGATATTCAAGTTCTTCAGCGTTACGCCAAGAGATATGTGTAGATTTCTTTTGCTTATTCTGTCGACGGTATCATATTAGATCTGCTTTGCCTGACGGTTTTGGCAAGTGTTTCTGGTTAGCTGATCCGACGATTTTCATGCTAGCATAGCATGTTTCTTGCGAGTATGGATGCTTTCCACCAGTTGTTCGTATCTGTAGCTATACCATCAGAAGTCTATAACAGGAACTGGAGTATTAAAGAAGAAATGCATTGTCTGAAGTCAATTTTCAGACATACCGTGTACTACACATAGGATCCATGACGTCTCTGCACATCAGGGACAAATCTGCCCATGGTGTTAATTAGCTTGCAGAAAGTTTTTTTTCTTCTGTTTCGGAGGAGGAGATTATGGTAGCTATACACAGGGATTTGGTTACCGGTTGGAATACTGCGGTTACCGGCCGGTAACCGGAATTCTCAGCTCCCTCAGGTAAATGAATTTATCGGCCAAAAAACCTCGGTCTATTCAAATTTGGTTTGAATTTAGGCTGATTGGTTAGCCAACCTAAATCGTACTTGTCTCCTCTCCACTATAACCCCATGCCCCAACTCATTGTCTAAATCTTTCACTTTCTTCTCCTCAAAACCTTATTTTCAAAAATATTTAGACATTTTTCAGTTTGAAATTTAAATTTTTTTGAGAATTTCGTCTGGTATTTGACCGGTTATCTCCAGTAACCGTGGTTACGGTTACCGGAAATCTCAGCCCCCTCTGAGATTTTTTCAAACCGGTACCCAAAACCACCTGTTCAGTTAAAATAGAAACACATAGTACGCTGGGGAACCCAGCAAACGTTTACATCCAGATTCACAAAGACAACAGCTAGCACCACCTGAAAACAAAAAGCAAGCTTACAGCAAAAGCAAAACTACACTAGACCACACTAGGACTAGGTAGAGAGCTGTTCTTCAACCCACGCCATCATGAGGTGTAACCAGGAAATAGGAAGATCTAGCCGCCATCTTCATCTTGTCACCGCTAGGGTGCCTCATGCTTTACATGAATGCACACTGTATACCGGGAAATTAAAGAAATTATTTTATACTCCCTCCCATCCGATCCAATTTGAAGTAAACATCCAACACTTATTATGGATCAGAGGGAGTAGGTGTTATTCGTCGGAGATGAACAAACTTTTCTGTTGAACATCATTTCGAGCAAAGCCATATGGACCAGGAGAGTGCCCCAATTACAGCCCATCCGCTATACTTGGCGCGAACCCCTGAAAGTTTCAAACCCAGATTCACGAAATCCTCAAAAATTAGCGGAGGATCAGCCCAACCCAAAGTTTCTTTTAACCACCGCCAACTGAAGTGAGAGAGAGAGAGAGAGGGCAACCTAATATTATATGATTTGCAGTTTCGAATTCACCGCGAACACTACAACTTGGATTTCCAGGCCAGCCCTTGGCTTTCAGATCAGTTTTGCTTGAATTCGCCCCCCCCGCGAAAACACATCCACACGAAGATTTTGATCTTCATTGGCATATAACCATTCGAAAGATCAGGCGTCCTCACATCTCGAACACCAGGGTTCATGATCTCATCATATACAGATTTTGACGAGAACAACCCCAATTTGTTACTATTAAACTCTTGTTACGTTCTTACTATACTATTATGTATGAATCTGAAACCTGAACTAAAATTGTGCAGGTGAAGGGTGACCGCAAACACACTAGTCAAGATGGTGGAGGGATACGAAACTGACAAGAACATCGAGATATGGAAGGTCAAGAAGCTGATCAAGGCGTTGGACGCCGCGAGGGGCAATGGCACGAGCATGATTTCCCTCATCATGCCGCCGCGTGACCAGGTCTCCCGGGTCTCCAAGATGCTGGGCGACGAGTACGGGACCGCCTCCAACATCAAGAGCAGGGTGAACCGCCAGTCCGTGCTGGCTGCCATAACCTCTGCCCAGCAGAGGTTGAAGCTGTATAATCGAGTTCCCTCGAACGGGCTGGTGCTCTACACGGGCACCGTCGTCACTGACGACGGCAAGGAGAAGAAGGTCACCTTTGACTTCGAGCCGTTCAGGCCCATAAATGCCTCGCTGTACCTCTGCGACAACAAGTTCCACACCGAGGCACTGAATGAGCTCCTTGAGTCAGACGACAAGTTCGGTTTCATCATCATGGATGGCAATGGGACGCTTTACGGGACGCTGAGTGGCAACAGTAGGGAGATTGTTTACAAGTTCAGTGTTGATCTCCCTAAGAAGCACGGAAGAGGAGGGCAGTCTGCTCTCCGTTTCGCCCGGCTGCGCATGGAGAAGAGGCACAACTACCTGCGCAAAGCGGCTGAGCTCGCCACACAGTTCTTCATCAACCCTGCCACCAACCAGCCCAACGTTGTTGGGCTCATCCTGGCTGGTTCTGCCGATTTCAAGACTCAGCTGGGCAAATCCGAGATGTTTGATCAACGCCTGCAAGCCAAGATACTCAAGTCGGTCGATGTGTCGTACGGAGGGGAGAGCGGCTTCAACCAGGCCATCGAGATGTCTGTTGAGGTCCTGTCTGACGTCAAGTTTGTTCAAGAGAAGAAGCTCCTTGGGAAGTACTTTGAGGAGATAAGCCAAGACACCGGGAAATATGTCCTCGGTGTGCAGGACACCATGTCAGCTCTCGAGATGGGTGCGGTAGACACGCTGATCGTGTGGGAGAATCTCGACGTCAGGCGGTACGAGCTGAAGAATTCTGTGACGGGAGAAATCGTGATCAAGTACCTTAACGGCGACCAGGAGGCAGATCAGGGCAACTTCATAGACGATGCATCGTCTGGTGAACTGGATGTCGTCGACAGGACACTGCTGCTGGAGTGGTTTGCTGAAAATTACCAGCAGTATGGTTGCAGGCTGGAGTTCGTGACCAACAGGTCGCAGGAAGGATCGCAGTTCTGCAGGGGCTTCGGCGGGATCGGTGGGATCCTCCGCTACCCGGCAGACATCGCTGCCTATGACGATGACGACATGCTGGATGACGACGTCTATGAAGACTTCGAATAGCAATTAACTGAAGCTCATCTGAAGACGGTCCTGGAGGAGCCTGTGCTGGCCCAGACCGCGCCAGGGCGAGACCATGAAACATCCAAACAATCGGTGCAAGGAAACCAAGGTTTGTGCATAAAAACTGACGGACATGGTAACATAACATGGTCGATTCACATTTCTTTTTCTAGTTCTTGATGTGGGTTTATTTGCTATTTTCTTTTTACTGACCTTCATGACAACATTTGCTTTGAGCAGGAGGTGGAGAGAAGAGGATCTAGGCAAATTGCAATCCAGATCTTGTGCAAGGCATTATGATTATGTTAGTGCTCTCTTCCTCTGTTGATCAAGTCTTGGAGTTGGAGGTGGTACCACTACGCAGCCATGGCTCCCTTCTGAAGCTGCATCCGAGAATCATTATTAGAGTTGTATCGTTCTTATTGTGAGCGACAGTTCCATGCCAGTGTACGCTGAGTCTGTCATATTGGGGTTTATACTACTATTGCTACTAGTACTGCAGCTGTTGTGGCTGATCCGCTTCCTAAAATAAAGTTGCGAATGTGCTACAATCGAGTTATTTGTATGGTTAAGATATATGTGATACTTGTTTTTAGTGTGAACTTCTATTTACATTGTTATGGTATTAGTAAGTTCAACATAACAGAAACAAAATGAGTTCATCAATTGCCAGGCTGCATATTGTATGTGAAATTGGCTAGACATGTAGAAGATGGGCAGACAACCTTTATGATAGATTGAAGCCTCATTTTACTTCTCCTCTTGGCCTTCCCCTCGTTTGCCTGAGTACGCTGGCTAAGAAGGCTAACAACGAAGCCAAACAAGGTCCGTTGCTGGTAGGTTTGGACCGATGCAATGGTAGGTTTGGACCGATGCAAAAAAAATTGTATTTACCAACCGAAAAACAAATGTGATGGCAAGGTTGCTACTTTTTGATGATAATTCTGATGGTTACTATGCGGTTGTGTTTCTGATAATAATAAATGGATACTTAATTCTACATATTCATTTCATATTTATTGTGATAAAGGTTGGTTTAGTTTTTATAGGTTTATGCAGAGTGAAGATATTGTGTGCATAAGAAATAACAACCCACGTGCTGAGTGGATACTGATTCAGTAAGTTATATGTTTTTGGAGGCATCATATTATCTGGTGTTGTTGCTTCTGTTACTCTTGATGAGCGTATTGAAACTAATATGTTGCATATGAGTCTCAAACATACGAGTGAACATGGCATAACAGAATTGCATAGGAGAGACCCACTAGCTAGATGATTTTAATTTGAGTAAGTTTAAGTTCTGTGTGCACTACATTTTTTATAAGCATAAAAGAGTTAAATTCAATGCTCGCGTTCCTACCACTAAAGATATTTTAGATTATGTGCACTGATGTGTGGGACCTTTTCGCAATATAATACTTCTCTTTATGGTGTAAATTATATGCTTACTATTATTGATGATTACTCTAAAAGAGTGTTACCTTTCTTTCTGAAACATAAGTCTGATATGATTAATAATCTTAGAAAGTGAAAAATTATGGTAGAGAAGCAAACTAAAACGAAAGTTAAATTACTTCGTACTTACAATGCATAATTTTTTCTATTACCTTCAATGATTATTGCAGTGACGAAGCATTGTTAGACACCACAACATCCCGTATGTACACTCCTCGAAAGAATGGTGTGGCTGAGAGAATGAACAGAACAATCCTCTCCAAAGTTCGATGCATGTTATCTAATACTGCTATGCATAGACATTTTGGACAAGAAGCATTTAATTTATGGTATCCTGAAGCTAAGAAGGTTTTGCTAAGCATGTATGTTATTTTTAATAAAGATGTTATGTTTCATAAGAGTTCATCTAGATATATTTCTGATGCTATTGATTTTTCTAATGAGTACGATGATGAGCAACAGAAGATTAGCTTGGAGGTGGAGCACATGGAGGAGAAATATAATAAAGTTGCTAAACATAATAACGATGTTGGTGAGCACTCATCACCTCTTTTGTAGCAAAAAAAATTCATTTCTGCTGATAGATCGGGCGTAACAAAGATCCATATTCTCGTTTAATTGAAAATTATCTTATGATTCATTATGTTTTTCAGTTGTGTTGAACAGGTGAAGCACGATTCTGAGCGTGCTACATATACTGAAGTATTGCATCCATTGGCCGTGAGAAGTGTTATACTGTGATCCAATTTGAATAAGAAGGCTAACAATGGAGCAAAGCGAGGCTCGTCGCCGGTAGCTCTGGACCGACTTACTTATTTAATAGATCCAGTGACTTTGGCAACACCACGAGCGACAACAATAACAATAATGGTGATGTTGCTGCTGGAGTGACCTTCCGTTCACGGTGTCGTGTTGACCTTCTCATTGTTTGCACTAGTATTTGCTCCATATTTAGATTAACAATGTGTTTAATCTAATGTGTATGATTAAATATGCTAGTACATTTATGATGTTTTTTTGTAATTAAACTCACTCGAGAAATACCTAATAACCGATTAGATCCTAAGTACTCTCAAAATCTATCCGTGGCTTTTTTTAACGAAAATAAACCATAGCAAGCACACGGGCATACTTGTTAGTGTATTAGAAAATCAAAGCAACGGAAAGAGGACTAAGAATTTGGTCCGATCAGAAATTGCGTTTCATGCGCACTCCAACTTGACTTGGACTAGTAGTCGTGCAACCCTGCACGAGAGGAAAATGGAATTTCTCGACCGTGAATCAGTAGGGGCACGTTTGGTAGCCTGCATCCCTCTTGACTCGCATCGGGAGAGTAAATTTTGGCCCGTTTGGATCATGGGCCGAGCCGCGTTGTCGCATAAACCGGTTCTCGAAGCATCCCTGGGATAGGCCCTGGAGGAACGCCTGGAATGGCAGTTTCTCCGGGGCCAGACCCGTTGCGGCCAGAAGCCTGCACGCGTGGAGAAGGGAGGTGGAGACGCCGCGTCCCTTCGGCAACATGCGCCATAGTTGCCTCACCGCTCCCCTCTCCTTTCTCTCACTCGCGACCGCACTCTCACCTCCCCCAAACTGTCACATCACCCGGCGGTTCCCCTCCCGCCGACCAATCCACCGCACCGACGCACGGAGGAGCACCGCTATCGAAGGAGGAGACGTCGGCGACCAGGACCTCGACATCGGCCGCAATCTGGTCCCCAGTCCTCATCGGCATCTCGTCTTCGCCCGAGACCTCCAGCTCGTCCTCGGCCGCAAGAATGGCGGCAAGTCCCTCTCCTTCTCACCTTCGTACTCGTTCTGTTCAAACATGTCATTTTCGGGCATTTCCGACGACATGCACATTAGATCTGCTAGGGTTTCCGTTAGGATAGCGGTCGGATTGACGTTTTGCAAGGTGTTCGTCCCCATTTCTTGTAGTTCTTGTCTACTTTTTGCATTTCACGGTCTCGATTTTCTTAGATCTGTTACTATAGTGTCGGATTGCGGTAGATCCTTCCTTGACCGGCCTTTGGATTGCTGAAACTGGCAGATCTAACTGTGCATGCATAGAGGCGAATGTTTTTTTGTGTTCGGGTTTACCATGTTGTCATTTGTGCGAAAAGTTGAGCTGAGTCGCGCTAGTTTGTTCAGACGCAAGAGGAGTGAAAGGACTTGAAGAAGGAAGCTGCAATGTTCAAGAATATGCAGAGAACACAATCATAAGTGATGAGGGCTAAGAAACAGGAATGAGAGGCAGAAAAACTGGCTTTGGAGGTTGAGAAGAGAAAGCTAGAGTATGACATATACGATGTGCTTCAAGTGAACTTTGCAATCAAGGACAAGCTCAAGAAGATCAGAGCTACTTGTGAGGAGTGATGAATGTGATGTAGACGTACTGTATGAGAATTTGTAATGTGGCCTAAGTACAATTTGTAATGTACCCTAAGTACCACTCGTAATGTACTCAATTTGAAGTGTCATTTGTGTTGTTTCTTGATTGAACTAGGCCAATGATTGTACCCTGGGATCATAGTATGAGGAGATGATTGATCAGAACCTATGACATGGTTTAACAAGACCAAGCCATTGGTTCTGTTCAAACATCTCCTACATATGTCTTCATTGTATGAGGCATCTGATACCCTGCTTTGCATATTTCTGCTTCTTCAGTTTTGCATTGGCCAATGATTCAACTATGGCAGAACGACAGACATGGTGCTGCCCTCAAACTTAGTCATGTGTGCCGTATTACTGGCACACTAGACTTAGTTTGGGGACAGTCCCTCTGCATGCCGTGTGATCCTACATATGAGCCTCGTTTTGGTATGTCTGGTGCATTGGCCAATGATTCAACAAAGGAACAATGACAGGCTAGGTGGTGGCCTCAAACTTAGTCATGTGTGTCACTGTCGTAGCACACTACACTTAGTTTGTGGCCACTCCCTATGCCTGCCGTGTGAGCAACTGTATGAGGCCTTACTAATGTTATCAATGTCCGTTTTTGTCTACACTACTTGTGAGCACGCACACCTCTAATTGCTTCTGTTCTTCTGGCAGACTGAGAAGATCAAGCTTGGGTCACCTGCTGAGGTTCCCGGCGAGGGACCGACGAAGAAGCGTCGTGGAAGGCCGGCTAAGGTCGGCCACTTCCACGATGAGTCAGGGCCGGACCACTTCCTCAAAATCATCTTCAAGCCCACCTTCGGCCGCCTCATTATCCCTAAAGCTTTCGTCTAGTGGTTCGAAGATATCCCTTCGAACATCATCGTCACCACCAACACCGGATGCAACTGGATGATGACTACGAGGCGAGAAGGCGATGACGCATTCATCGACCAGGGATGGTCGGCCTTCGCCATCGCCCATCAGCTCAAGGTAGGCCAGTTCGTCACCTTCAGAAGGGTGTCCTCCTTGGAGTATAGTGTGGTCATCTCCGATCACACCTCCACTGAGGTGGTGACGAGGTGCCCGTACCATGGCGATGACACCAGGTGCGTCGTCTCCGAGCACCATGTCTGAAGCTAACCTGGTGCCATGTCGTGTCTAGTTGCTGCTCGTGTCTAGTGTCTTTAACTATGATCCTGTTTGCCGCCTCCAGAACTATGATCGTGTCTGCAAAATGTTGTGCCGTGAACTTGTGTTGTCTATGATCACTGCTAAGTTATCTTTCGTCTATGAGTGTTCTTACTTGTCCTTACTTGTGTTGTTGATCGCTGGTAACCTCACCACTGAATGGAAGAGGTTACCACAACTGGATTATGGGTTGCAACCAAACAGCAGGGACGCCGTTCTGGGCTGCTACAAGGCCTGAAAACCGACCTACTAAACGGCCAGAGTCGAAATCTCCACGCGGCCGAAAAATCTCAGTGCAGGCCACCAAATAAAGTCACTTTTATGGCCCATGACCCATTTTGAACGCGCATGGGCACGTTCCCACTGCGCCAGTGATGCAAGAAATCGTCCAGACAACCAAACGCGTCCTAGAAGGCACACAATGAGCATGTGGGACGTGATTTCACAGAGCCAGGTCACCTACTCGACCTATTAGCAGGCTTAGGGCATTTAGCACACATGTGTGCTGCACATTCCGCGTCTCTCGGTACAAAGACATGTTTTAGTAATCTTAAAACCCAATAATCTAATCCTTGATGGCCCTAGGACCACAATTGCCATCTACTCGTTTTAGAGTATTTTAGGACCCAATAAAGACATGCTTTAGAGTATTTTTCAAGCATGACAAGTGTGTAACCAGAAATAAGCTTTTAGGACTTAACACGTGGAAAGAGCATATGACCTTATTCTGAGGAGTCGTACTCTAACAACTTCTACGTACTTCCTTCGTGGAACGGCCACTCGGCCAGGCAGGGCAAGCCAAAATCACGTTCTGGTCCGAGGTGATCCCGTGTCACGGCATCAATATCACCCCAGGAACAAAATTCCACGCTCGGTATGAACATGAAGCAACTGACACCACCCGACTCCAGCGACGGAGATAGTAAGGGAGTCAAGCTCGGAACTTCATCAACGACCCTTTCTACGCGTCAAGTTATACACAGTGGCGAAGGACGAAAATAATTTGAGGTAGGGCAGCGAGCTCTTGAAAAATGATGCAAAGAAAAAAAACATAGTCATGAAACATTAATGTTATAAATGATTACAATAAAACTATAAACATAATTGATTATAAATAGAACCTACAAACATACCAATTTTTTATATTAATGACAAAGCTTTTACCTTTTAAAAATCTACTTTAATTCTATCAATCAAAACTTATGAACATCCCTCATTTAATGCACAACTCGATCTTGATGATCTTTATCGCTAGAAAAATATATTTCAATTCTTAACGTGGCCACCAAAAAAGAAAACCGATTCAATGAGTTGATAATGTCACCGGTGGAAACATGTTGTGCCTTTTAAATATCAAGAAATCTTTAAAACCGCCAATTATCCATGTAAGAATAACAAATAGCTCAATGTTATCTTGTATATAGTAAGATTATGAATAATATCTGCAAGTCAAGCAATTTTATTCACGTTAAACCTAGAAAATGACTATATTCTTAGCTAGTTCATGTTCTAGGTTTGAAGTCGGTTTTGCGCAGTGTTCACTAAAACAAACATAACTTTTTCATACGAAGTTCGTTTTTGATGTACGACCACTCAAATTGTTCAGAAAAAACACGCGCATCTGAATACATTCGCTAAAAAACAAGGTAGGGCGGCTGCCCTGCCTTTCCCAAAGGGGAGCTTCGCCCCTAGTTGTACATGTACGGTACGACTATGTGGGCGCTGCCCGACTCGGCCGGCACGCCTTGGTCTGCTTTTTTTTTTGAATAGGGGAAGGGTCCGAAGACCCTAGAAGCTGCATTGATAAACGAAGCGGTGATAACAAATTACAGAAAAACCCCTACAGTTTAGGGGAATTCTGGATAAGGACTGAGATTTTACAGAGAAGACCCCATAAAAAAGATGGAAAAAGCAATCTGGTCCTCTAAGCTCTGCACCGCATCTAATGGAGCTCGCCGTCGAGTTGCTCCGCCATAGAATGGACACTGGCGCCGGGTGATAACCCACAAGTATAGGGGATCGCAACAGTCTTCGAGGGAAGTAAAACCCACATTTATTGATTCGACACAAGGGGAGGTAAAGAATACTTATAAGCCTTAACAACTGAGTTGTCAATTCAGCTGCACCTGGAAAAGCACTAGTAACAGGGGTGATGTGAAAGCAGCAGTAATATGAGAGCAGTAGTAACAGTAACACAGCAGCAGTAGCAGTAATATGAGAGCAATGGCACTAGAAAATAGTTGATACTACTTCCAATGTCATGTAGAACGAGTATATGATGATGAAAGATGGACCGGGGTTCCCAGCTATCTACACTAGTGGTAACTCTCCAATAACAAGTGTTGGGTGAACAAATTACAGTTGGGCAATTGATAGGATTGAAATAGCATTAAGACAGAACATCAAGATTATTAATCATGTAGGCATGTTTCCCATATTTAGTCATACGTGCTCGCAATGAGAAACTTGTACAACATCTTTTGTCCTACCAGCCGGTGGCAGCCGGGCCTCTAGGGAATCTACTGGAAATTAAGGCACTCCTTTTAATAGAGCACCGGAGCAAAGCATTAACACTCCGTGAAAACATGTGATCCTCATATCTAAGCCTTCCCCTCCAGTTGTCCCAATTTCTGTCACTTTGGGGCCTTTGGTTCCAGACATAGACATGTGCATACAACTTGTAGATACAATCTAAGCAATAAGTATAGAGCTTAAATCTAAGATCATGCCACTCGGGCCCTAGTGACAAGCATTAAACACAACAAGATTGCAGCAACAATAACTTCACAAACTTATATAGATAGACTAATCATAATGTAACAATCCATCGGATCCCAACAAACACAACACCGATTACATCAGATGAATCTCAATCATGTAAGGCAGCTCATGAGATTATTGTATTGAAGTACATGGGGGAGAGAGTACCAACTAGCTACAGCTAGAACCCGTAGTCCATGGGGGAACTACTCACGGAGCATGATGGAGGCGGTGGCGTCGATGGAGATGGCTTCCGGGGGCACTTCCCCGTCCCGGCAGGGTGCCGGAACAGAGACTTCTGTCCCCCGAATTGGAGTTTCGCGATGGTGGCGACGCCCCTGGAGTCTTTCTGGAGTTTCATCAATCGGTCTCGAGGTTTTAGGTCACCAGGGCTTAAATAGGCGAAGAGACGGAGTCGGAGGGGCCACGGGGCCTCCTCACACTAGGCCGGCGCGGCCAGGGTGGAGCCCGCGCGGCCCTGTTGTGTGGGGCCCCCAGGGCTCCCCTCTGGTCCCCCTCTGACTTTCTGGAAGGTTCCGGGAAAAATAAGGTTCTGGGCGTTCATTTCGTCGAATTCCGAGAATATTGCCCGAACAGCCTTTCTGGAACCAAAAACAACAGAAAACAGCAACTGACCCTTCGGCATCTCGTTAATAGGTTAGTTCCGGAAAATGCATAAAAACATTATAAAGTGCAAGCAAAACATGTAAGTATTGTCATAAAACAAGCATGGAACATCAGAAATTATAGGTACGTTGGAGACGTATCAGCATCCCCAAGCTTAGTTCCTGCTCGTCCTCGAGTAGGTAAACGATAAAAAGAGTAATTTCTGTAGTGACATGCTACTTACATAATCTTGATCATCCTATTATAGAGCATATGAGATGAATGCAGTGACTCAAGGCAATGATCTATAGTTGCTAACAAATAGATAACATATAGCAAAACTTTTCATGAATAGTACTTTCAAGACAAGCATCAAAAGTCTTGCATAAGAGTTAACTCATAAAGAAATAAATTCAAAGTAAAGGCATTGAAACAACACAGAGGAAGATTTAAGTTTCAGCAATTGCTTTCAACTTTCAACATACATATCTCATGGATAATTGTCAACACAAAGTAATATGATGAATGCAAATAAGTAAGTATGTAAGAATCAATGCACAGTTAACACAAGTGTTTGCTTCTAAGATGGAAGGAAGTAGGTAAACTAACTCAACATAAAGTAAAAGAATGGCCCTTCGCAGAGGGAAGCAGGGATTAAATCATGTGCTAGAGCTTTTTAAGTTTTGAAATCATATAGAGAGTATAAAAGTAAAATTTTGAGAGGTGTTTGTTGTTGTCAACTAATGGTAGTGGGCACTCTAACTACCTCATCAACCAGACTTTCAAGAGCGGCTCCCATGAAGGACGTTATCTCTACCAGCAAGGTAGATCATCCCTCTTCTCTTTTGTTTACACATGTATTTTAGTTTCATTATTTATGGATGACACTCCTCCCAACCTTTTGCTTACACAAGCCATGGCTAACCGAATCCTCGGGTGCCTTCCAACATTCACATACCATGAAGGAGTGTCTATTTGCAAAATTAAGTTGCTTACTGATGAATCAGAGCAAAACATGTGAAGAGAATTATTAATGAAGGTTGATTAATTGGGGGCTGGGAACCCCGCGCCAGCTCTTTTTGCAAAATTATTGGATAAGCGGATGAGCCACTAGTCCATTGTGAAAGTCTGTCAAAAGTAAATGACAAGATCGAAAGATAAAACACCACATACTTCCTCATGAGCTATAAAACATTGACACAAATAAGAGATAATAGCTTTTGAATTGTTTAAAGGTAGCACATGAAGTATTTACTTGGAATGGCAGGAAATACCACATAGTAGGTAGATATGGTGAACACAAATGACATAGGTTTTGGCTCAAGGTTTTGGATGCACGAGAAGCATTTCCTCTCAGTACAAGGCTTTGGCTAGAAAGGTTGTTTGAAGCAAACACAAGTATGAACCGGTACAGCAAAACTTACATAAGAACATATTGCAAGCATTATAAAACTCTGCACTGTCTTCCTTGTTGCTCAAACACTTTTACCAGAAAATATCTAGACCTTAGAGAGACCAATCATGCATGCAAACCAGTTTCAACAAGCTCTACGGTATTTCTCTACTAATAGGTTTAAACTACATGATGCAAGAGCTTAATCATGATCTACTTGAGAGCTCAAAACAATTGCCAAGTATCAAATTATCCAAGACAATATGAGGCATTTTCTGTTTCCAACCAAATAGCAATAAATGCAATAGCTTCCAACTTTTGTCATTGAACATTAAAAGTAAAACGAAGAACACAAGTGTTCATATGAAAAAGCGGAGCGTGTATCTCTCCCACACAAGGATTGCTAGGATCCGAATTTATTCAAACATAAACAAAAATAAAAACACACAGACGCTCCAAGTAAAGCACATAAGATGTGACCGAATAAAAATATAGTTTCAATAGAAGAAACCTGATAAGTTGATGAAGAAGGGGATGCCTTGGGCATCCCCAAGCTTAGACGCTTGAGTCTTCTTGAAATATGCAGGATGAACCACGGGGGCATCCCCAAGCTTAGACTTTTCACTCTTCTTGATCATATATCATCCTCCTCTCTTGACCCTTGAAAATTTCCTTCACTCCAAACTTCTCATAAACTTCATTAGAGGGGTTAGTACTCAAAAAACTTTAATCCACTTTAGACCTGTAGTGACACATTGCAAGTACTCAATAAAACATTAGCTACAGCTCTCCACGTCTAGAAAGCCTCACTTAAAGTCCACAAGAGACAATGCAAAAAATAGAGACAAAATCTGTCAAAACAGAACAACCAGTAAACACGAATTTGTAAGAGGTACTTCCGTTGCTCAAATCATAAAACTCAAAACTAATGAAAGTTGCGTACCTATCTGAGGATCACTCACGTAAATTGGCAGATTTTTCTGAGTTACCTAAAGAGAATCATACCCAGATTCGTGACAGCAAGAAATCTGTTTCTGCGCAGAAATCCAAATCTAGCATCAAACTTCTATTAGAGACTTCACTTGGCACAACATTGCAATAAAATAAAGATAAGGAGAGGTTGCTACAGTAGTAACAACTTCCAAGACACAACAAAATAGTATCAAAATAAAAACATGGGTTATCTCCCAAGAAGTTCTTTCTTTATAGCCATTAAGATGGGCTCAGCAATTTTAATGATGCACTCGCAAGAAATAAGAGTTGAAGCAAAAGAGAGCATCAAGAAGCAAATTCAAAACACATTTAAGTCTAACCCACTTCCTATGCATAGGAATCTTGTACACAAATAAATTCATGAAGAACAAAGTGACAAGCATAAGAAGGTAAAACGAGAGTAACTTCAAAATTTTAAGCATATAGAGAGGTGTTTTAGTACCATGCAAATTTCTACAACCATATTTTCCTCTCTCATAATAATTTTCAGTAGCTTCATGGATAAACTCAACAATATAACTATCACATAAAGCATGTTTCTCATGATCCATAAACATATAATTTTTATCAAGCTCAAAAATAGCGGGATTAAAACTTTCAAACCCACTTTTATCAATAATATAACAAGATGATCGATCAATCTCAAGAGATATGGGACTCATAGATAAAGTCAAAAACTCTCCAATCCCATTTTCATTAGTAGTACAATTAAATTTATCAAGTAACATAGGACCATCATCTAGAGATTTATCATAAACATTTGCTACGCAAAACTCTTTTGTACCATGCATTTCGACATCAGGCACAAACAAAGCATTATCATAAAATTTATCAAAGTAGCATGGATTATCATAGATAACAGTAGCATAATTATTCTCACAAGTTTTACTCATAGGGAATATTTCAAGAGAATCCACAGGAACATAACATTCATCCTCCTTTGGTAAGCATGGAGGACAATCAAATAGTGTAAGAGATAAAGAGTTACTCTCATTAGAAGGTTGGCATGGGTAGCTAATCCATTCTTCCTCCTTTTGTTCATCACTCTCCTCTTCTTTTTCATCCAATGAGCTTTCAGGTTCATCAATTTCCTTCTCTTTTTCATCCAATGAGCTTTCAGGTTCATCAATTTCTTCTTTCACTGGTTTCTGCAAATTGTGAGTGCATTCTTGTGCATCAATGAGTCTCTCTTTATAATCAATGATATAAGGATTATCACTGTAGCTTTCTACGCAAAAATTAAGGACAGAAGAGACATAATCTTTAAGGTCCTTACAAACAGCACAAGTTTCATAATTTTTAGACATGAAGGATTCTATCTCAGAAGCTCCCATAAATAAGACAAATTGTTCTACTTCTTCGAACCCAAAATGAATATAGTTATTTCAATTATAGTTCTTAATTAAAACTTCCTCACTGAAGCCACATTGAAATTTAAGATGTTTAGTATCCTGTTTAGAGCAACACTTTATATCATGGCGTTTAAGCAAGATTTTAGCAATTGTATTCAATATTTCTATCACAGCACTCATAACTTTTCCCGTTCTTGATTCTCTATAATTATTATATAATTCTATAAGCTCCAAATAGGTTGTGGGTTCTCCCATAACAACAGTTTTTAATTTTTCGGTTTTTCAAATTTTTATGGATTTTCGGGTATATAGGAAAAATAAAACAAGACAAAAAGAAACTAGACAAAAGTAAACTAGGCAAAATAATACTAGACAGAAATAAACTAAGCACAAATAAACTAGACAAAAGTAAACTAAGCAAAACAAAACAAAATAAAAACAGAGAGAGAGAGAGGTAGAGTGTACTCCCCAGGTGAACTTATGAGTAGAGCTATGCCTCCCCGGCAACGGCGCCAGAAAATAGTCTTGATAACCCACAAGTATAGGGGATCGCAACAGTCTTCGAGGGAAGTAAAACCCAAATTTATTGATTCGACACAAGGGGAGGTAAAGAATACTTATAAGCCTTAACAACTGAGTTGTCAATTCAGCTGCACCTGGAAAAGCACTAGTAACAGGGGTGATGTGAAAGCAGCAGTAATATGAGAGCAGTAGTAACAGTAACACAGCAGCAGTAGCAGTAATATGAGAGCAATGGCACCAGAAAATAGTTGATACTACTTCCAATGTCATGTAGAACGAGTATATGATGATGAAAGATGGACCGGGGTTCCCAGCTATCTACACTAGTGGTAACTCTCCAATAACAAGTGTTGGGTGAACAAATTACAGTTGGGCAATTGATAGGATTGAAATAGCATTAAGACAGAACATCAAGATTATTAATCATGTAGGCATGTTTCCCATATTTAGTCATACGTGCTCGCAATGAGAAACTTGTACAACATCTTTTGTCCTACCAGCCGGTGGCAGCCGGGCCTCTAGGGAATCTACTGGAAATTAAGGCACTCCTTTTAATAGAGCACCGGAGCAAAGCATTAACACTCCGTGAAAACATGTGATCCTCATATCTAAGCCTTCCCCTCCAGTTGTCCCTGATACGCGTACAGCACGCGTCCGTTGGGAACCCCAAGAGGAAGGTGTGATGCGTACAGCGGCAAGTTTTCCCTCAGTGTGAAACCAAGGTTTATCGAACCAGTAGGAGCCAAGAAGCACGTTGAAGGTTGATGGCGGCGGGATGTAGTGCGGCGCAACACCAGAGATTCCGGCACCAACGTGGAACCTGCACAACACAAACCAAGTACTTTGGCCCAACGAAACAGCGAGGTTGTCAATCTCACCGGCTTGCTGTAACAAAGGATTAACCGTATTGTGTGGAAGATGATTGTTTGCAGAAAAACAGTAAAACAGTATTGCAGTAGATTGTATTTCAGTATAGAGAATTGGACCGGGGTTCATAGTTCACTAGAGGTGTCTCTCCCATAAGATAAACAGCATGTTGGGTGAACAAATTATAGTTGGGCAATTGACAAATAAAGAGGGCATGACCATGCACATACATATTATGATGAGTATTGTGAGATTTAATTGGGCATTACGACAAAGTACATAGACCGCTATCCAGCATGCATCTATGCCTAAAAAGTCCACCTTCAGGTTATCATCCGAACCCCCTCCAGTATTAAGTTGCTAACAACAGACAATTGCATTAAGTATTGCGCGTAATGTAATCAGTAACTACGTCCTCGAACATAGCACCAATGTTTTATCCCTAGTGGCAACAGCACATCCATAATCTTAGAGATTTCTGTCACTTCCCCAGATTCACGGAGACATGAACCCACTATCGAGCATAAATACTCCCTCTTGGAGTTACAATCATCTACTTGGCCAGAGCATCTACTAGTAACGGAGAGCATGCAAGATCATAAACAACACATAGATATAAATTGATAATCAACATAACAAGTATTCTCTATTCATCGGATCCCAACAAACGCAACATATAGAATTACAGATAGATGATCTTGATCATGTTAGGTAGCTCACAAGATCCAACAATGAAGCACAATGGGGAGAAGACAACCATCTAGCTACTGCTATGGACCCATAGTCCAGGGGTAGACTACTCACTCATCACTCCGGAGGCGACCATGGCGGCGTAGAGTCCTCCGGGAGATGATTCCCCTCTCCGGCAGGGTGCCGGAGGCGATCTCCTGAATCCCCCAAGATGGGATTGGCGGCGGCGGCGTCTCTGGAAGGTTTTCCGTATCGTGGCTCTCGGTCCTGGGGATTTCGCGACGGAGGCTTTAAGTAGGCGGAAGGGCAGGTCAGGGGGCCACACGAGGGCCCCACACCACAGGTCGGCGCGGCCAAGGGCCAGGCCGCGCCGCCCTAGGGTGTGGCCGCCTCGTGGCCCCACTTCGTCTCCTCTTCGTTCTTCTGGAAGCTTCGTGGCAAAATAGGACCCTGGGCGTTGATTTCGTCCAATTCCGAGAATATTTCGTTACTAGGATTTCTGAAACCAAAAACAGCAGAAAACAGCAACTGGCACTTCGGCATCTTGTTAAGAGGTTAGTTCCAGAAAATGCACGAATATGACATAAAGTGTGCATAAAACATGTAGATATCATCAATAATGTGGCATGGAACACAAGAAATTATCGATAGACGTATCAGCATCCCCAAGCTTAGTTCTGCTCGTCCCGAGCAGGTAAAACGATAACAAAGATAATTTCTGGAGTGACATGCCATCATAACCTTGATCATACTATTTGTAAAGCATATGTAGTGAATGCAGCGATCAAAACAATGTATATGACATGAGTAAACAAGTGAATCATATAGCAAAGACTTTTCATGAATAGTACTTCAAGACAAGCATCAATAAGTCTTGCATAAGAGTTAACTCATAAAGCAATAATTCATAGTAAAAGTATTGAAGCAACACAAAGGAAGATTAAGTTTCAGCGGTTGCTTTCAACTTGTAACATGTATATCTCATGGATATTGTGAACATAGAGTAATATAATAAGTGCAATATGCAAGTATGTAGGAATCAATGCACAGTTCACACAAGTGTTTGCTTCTTGAGGTGGAGAGAAATAGGTGAACTGACTCAACAATGAAAGTAAAAAGAATGGTCCTCCATAGAGGAAAAGCATCGATTGCTATATTTGTGCTAGAGCTTTGATTTTGAAAACATGAAACAATTTTGTCAACGGTAGTAATAAAGCATATGTATCATGTAAATTATATCTTACAAGTTGCAAGCCTCATGCATAGTATACTAATAGTGCCCGCACCTTGTCCTAATTAGCTTGGACTACCGGATCATCGCAATGCACATGTTTTAACCAAGTGTCACAAAGGGGTACCTCTATGCCGCCTGTACAAAGGTCTAAGGAGAAAGCTCGCATTGGATTTCTCGCTATTGATTATTTTCAACTTAGACATCCATACCGGGACAACATAGACAACAGATAATGGACTCCTCTTTAATGCATAAGCATCTGGCAACAATTATTATTCTCATATGAGATTGAGGATATATGTCCAAAACTGAAACTTCCACCATGGATCATGGCTTTAGTTAGCGGCCCAATGTTCTTCTCTAACAATATGCATGCTTAACCATAAGGTGGTAGATCTCCCTTACTTCAGACAAGACGAACATGCATAGCAACTCACATGATATTCAACAAAGAATAGTTGATGGCGTCCCCAGAAACATGGTTATCGCACAACAAGCAACTTAATAAGAGATAAAGTGCATAAGTACATATTCAATACCACAATAGTTTTTAAGCTATTTGTCCCATGAGCTATATATTGCAAAGGTGAATGATGGAATTTTTAAAGGTAGCACTCAAGCAATTTACTTTGGAATGGCGGAGAAATACCATGTAGTAGGTAGGTATGGTGGACACAAATGGCATAGTGGTTGGCTCAAGGATTTTGGATGCATGAGAGGTATTCCCTCTCGATACAAGGTTTAGGCTAGCAAAGTTGTTTGAAACAAACACAAGGATGAACCGGTGCAGCAAAACTCACATAAAAGACATATTGAAAACATTATAAGACTCTACACCGTCTTCCTTGTTGTTCAAACTCAATACTAGAAATTATCTAGACTTTAGAGAGACCAAATATGCAAACCAAATTTAGCATGCTCTATGTATTTCTTCATTAATGGGTGCAAAGTATATGATGCAAGAGCTTAATCATGAGCAAAACAATTGCCAAGTATCACATTATCCAAGACATTTTAGCAAATTACTACATGTATCATTTTCCAATTCCAACCATATAACAATTTAACGAAGAAGAAACTTCGCCATGAATACTATGAGTAAAGCCTAAGGACATACTTGTCCATATGCTACAGAGGAGCGTGTCTCTCTCCCACAAAGTGAATGCTAGGATCCATTTTATTCAAACAAAACAAAAACAAAAACAAACCGACGCTCCAAGAAAAGCACATAAGATGTGATGGAATAAAAATATAGTTTCAGGGGAGGAACCTGATAATGTTGTCGATGAAGAAGGGGATGCCTTGGGCATCCCCAAGCTTAGACGCTTGAGTCTTCTTAGAATATGCAGGGGTGAACCACCGGGGCATCCCCAAGCTTAGAGCTTTCACTCTCCTTGATCATATTGCATCATACTCCTCTCTTGATCCTTGAAAACTTCCTCCACACCAAACTTAGAACAACTCATTAGAGGGTTAGTGGACAATAAAAATTAACATGTTCAGAGGTGACACAATCATTCTTAACACTTTTGGACATTGCATAAAGCTACTGGACATTAATGGATCAAAGAAATTCATCCAACATAGCAAAAGAGGCAATGCGAAATAAAAGGCAGAATCTGTCAAAACAGAACAGTTCGTATTGACGAATTTTATCGAGGCACCAGACTTGCTCAAATGAAAATGCTCAAATTGAATGAAAGTTGTGTACATATCTGAGGATCACTCACGTAAATTGGCATAATTTTCTGAGTTACCTACAGAGAATTTTGCCCAGATTCGTGACAGCAAAGAAATCTGTTTCTGCGCAGTAATCCAAATCTAGTATGAACTTTACTATCAACGACTTTACTTGGCACAACAAAACACTAAACTAAGATAAGGAGAGGTTGCTACAGTAGTAAACAACTTCCAAGACACAAAGTAAAAACAAAGTACTGTAGTAAAAACATGGGTTGTCTCTCATAAGCGCTTTTCTTTAACGCCTTTCAGCTAGGCGCAGAAAGTGTGTATCAAGTATTATCAAGAGACGAAGTGTCAACATCATAATTTGTTCTAATAGTAGAATCAAAAGGTAACTTCATTCTCTTTCTAGGGAAGTGTTCCATACCTTTCTTGAGAGGAAATTGATATTTTATATTACCTTCCTTCATATCAATGATAGCACCAACAGTTCGAAGAAAAGGTCTTCCCAATATAATGGGACAAGATGCATTGCATTCAATATCCAAGACAACAAAATCAACGGGGACAAGGTTATTGTTAACGGTAATGCGAACATTATCAACTTTCCCCAAAGGTTTCTTTGTAGAATGATCAGCAAGATTAACATCCAAATAACAATTTTTCAGCGGTGGCAAGTCAAGCATATTATAGATTTTCTTAGGCATAACAGAAATACTTGCACCAAGATCACATAAGGCATTACAATCAAAATATTTAACCTTCATCTTAATGATGGGCTCCCAACCATCCTCTAGCTTTCTAGGAATAGAGGCTTCGCGCTCTAGTTTCTCTTCTCTAGCTTTTATGAGAGCATTTGTAATATGTTGCGTGAAAGCCAAATTTATAGCACTAGCATTAGGACTTTTAGCGAGTTTTTGCAAGAACTTTATAACTTCAGAGATGTGGCAATCATCAAAATTCAAACCATTATAATCTAAAGCAATGGGATCATCATCCCCAATATTGGAAAAAATTTCAGCAGTTTTATCACAGGCAGTTTCAGCAGTTTTAGCAATTTCAGGCAGTTTCTCGCGCTTTGCATTAGAAGTGGAAACATTGCTAACACCAATTCTTTTATTATTAATAGTAGGAGGTGCAGCAATATGTGTAGCATTAGCATTACTAGTCGTGGTAATAGTCCAAACTTTAGCTACATTCTTCTCTTTAGCTAGTTTTTCATTTTCTTCTCTATCCCACCTAGCACGCAGTTCAGCCATTAATCTTATATTCTCATTAATTCTAACTTGGATGGCATTTGCTGTAGTAACAATTTTATTTTCAATATCCCTATTAGGCATAACTTTCGATTTCAAAAGATCAACATCAGCAGCAAGACTATCGACTTTAGAAGCAAGTATATCAATTTTCCCAAGCTTTTCTTCAACAGATTTGTTAAAAGCAGTTTGTGTACTAATAAATTCTTTAAGCATGGCTTCAAGTCCAGGGGGTGAATTCCTATTATTGTTGTAAGAATTCCCATAAGAATTACCATAGCCGTTGCCATTATTATAAGGATATGGCCTATAGTTGTTACTAGAATTGTTCCGGTAAGCATTGTTGTTGAAATTATTATTTTTAATGAAGTTCACATCAACATGTTCTTCTTGTGCAACCAATGAAGCTAACGGAACATTATTAGGATCGACATTTGTCCTATCATTCACAAGCATAGACATAATAGCATCAATCTTATCACTCAAGGAAGAGGTTTCTTCGACAGAATTTACCTTCTTACCTTGTGGAGTTCTTTCCGTGTGCCATTCAGAGTAGTTGATCATCATATTATCAAGAAACTTTGTTGCTTCACCAAGAGTGATGGACATAAAGGTACCTCCAGCAGCTGAATCCAATAAATTCCGCGAAGAAAAATTTAGTCCTGCATATAAGGTTTGGATGATCATCCAAGTAGTCAGTCCATGGGTTGGGCAATTTTTAACCAAAGATTTCATTCTTTCCCATGCTTGTGCAACATGCTCAGTATCTAATTGTTTAAAATTCATTATGCTACTCCTCAAAGATATAATTTTAGCAGGGGGATAATATCTACCAATAAAAGCATCCTTGCATTTAGTCCAGGAATCAATACTATTCTTAGGCAGAGATAGCAACCAATCTTTAGCTCTTCCTCTTAATGAGAAAGGGAACAATTTTAATTTTATAATGTCACCATCTACATCTTTATACTTTTGCATTTCACATAGTTCAACAAAATTATTAAGATGGGCAGCAGCATCATCAGAACTAACACCAGAAAATTGCTCTCGCATAACAAGATTTAGTAAAGCAGGTTTAATTTCAAAGAATTCTGCTGTAGTAGCAGGTGGAGCAATAGGTGTGCATAAGAAATCATTATTATTTGTGGTTGTGAAGTCACACAACTTAGTATTTTCAGGAGTGGCCATTTTAGCAGGAGTAAATAAAGCAAACTAGATAAAATAAATACGAGTAACTAATTTTTTTTGTGTTTTTGATATAGCAAACGAGATAGCAAGTAAAGTAAAACTAGCAACTAATTTTTTTTGTATTTTGGTTTAGTGCAGCAAACAAAGTAGTAAATAAAATAAAGCAAGACAAAAACAAAGTAAAGAGATTGGGAAGTGGAGACTCCCCTTGCAGCGTGTCTTGATCTCCCCGGCAACGGCGCCAGAAAAAGAGCTTGATACGCGTACAGCACGCGTCCGTTGGGAACCCCAAGAGGAAGGTGTGATGCGTACAGCGGCAAGTTTTCCCTCAGTATGAAACCAAGGTTTATCGAACCAGTAGGAGCCAAGAAGCACGTTGAAGGTTGATGGCGGCGGGATGTAGTGCGGCGCAACACCAGAGATTCAGGCGCCAACGTGGAACCTGCACAACACAAACCAAGTACTTTGCCCCAACGAAACAGCGAGGTTGTCAATCTCACCGGCTTGCTGTAACAAAGGATTAACCGTATAGTGTGGAAGATGATTGTTTGCAGAAAAACAGTAAAACAGTATTGCAGTAGATTGTATTTCAGTATAGAGAATTGGACCGGGGTCCACAGTTCACTAGAGGTGTCTCTCCCATAAGATAAACAGCATGTTGGGTGAACAAATTACAGTTGGGCAATTGACAAATAAAGAGGGCATGACCATGCACATACATATTATGATGAGTATTGTGAGATTTAATTGGGCATTACGACAAAGTACATAGACCGCTATCCAGCATGCATCTATGCCTAAAAAGTCCACCTTCAGGTTATCATCCGAACCCCCTCCAGTATTAAGTTGCTAACAACAGACAATTGCATTAAGTATTGCGCGTAATGTAATCAGTAACTACGTCCTCGAACATAGCACCAATGTTTTATCCCTAGTGGCAACAACACATCCATAATCTTAGAGATTTCTGTCACTTCCCCAGATTCACGGAGACATGAACCCACTATCGAGCATAAATACTCCCTCTTGGAGTTACAAGCATCTACTTGGCCAGAGCATCTACTAGTAACGGAGAGCATGCAAGATCATAAACAACACATAGATATAAATTGATAATCAACATAACAAGTATTCTCTATTCATCGGATCCCAACAAACGCAACATATAGAATTACAGATAGATGATCTTGATCATGTTAGGCAGCTCACAAGATCCAACAATGAAGCACAATGGGGAGAAGACAACCATCTAGCTACTGCTATGGACCCATAGTCCAGGGGTAGACTACTCACTCATCACTCCGGAGGCGACCATGGCGGCGTAGAGTCCTCCGGGAGATGATTCTCCTCTCCGGCAGGGTGCCGGAGGCGATCTCCTGAATCCCCCGAGATGGGATTGGCGGCGGCGGCGTCTCTCGAAGGTTTTCCGTATCATGGCTCTCGGTCCTGGGGGTTTCGCGACGGAGGCTTTAAGTAGGCGGAAGGGCAGGTCAGGGGGCCACACGAGGGCCCCACACCACAGGTCGGCGCGGCCAAGGGCCAGGCCGCGCCGCCCTAGGGTGTGGCCGCCTCGTGGCCCCACTTCGTCTCCTCTTCGGTCTTCTGGAAGCTTCATGGCAAAATAGGACCCTGGGCGTTGATTTCGTCCAATTCCGAGAATATTTCGTTACTAGGATTTCTGAAACCAAAAACAGCAGAGAAAACAAAGAATCGGCACTTCGGCATCTTGTTAATAGGTTAGTTCCAGAAAATGCACGAATATGACATAAAGTGTGCATAAAACATGTAGATATCATCAATAATGTGGCATGGAACACAAGAAATTATCGATACGTCGGAGACGTATCAGTCCCAATTTCTGTCACTTTGGGGCCTTTGGTTCCAGACATAGACATGTGCATACAACTTGTAGATACAATCTAAGCAATAAGTATAGAGCTTAAATCTAAGATCATGCCACTCGGGCCCTAGTGACAAGCATTAAACACAACAAGATTGCAGCAACAATAACTTCACAAACTTATATAGATAGACTAATCATAATGTAACAATCCATCGGATCCCAACAAACACAACACCGATTACATCAGATGAATCTCAATCATGTAAGGCAGCTCATGAGATCATTGTATTGAAGTACATGGGGGAGAGAGTACCAACTAGCTACAGCTAGAACTCGTAGTCCATGGGGGAACTACTCACGGAGCATGATGGAGGCGGTGGCGTCGATGGAGATGGCTTCCGGGGGCACTTCCCCGTCCCGGTAGGGTGCCGGAACAGAGACTTCTGTCCCCCGAATTGGAGTTTCGCGATGGTGGCGGCGCCCCTGGAGTCTTTCTGGAGTTTCGTCAATCGGTCTCGAGGTTTTAGGTCACCAGGGCTTAAATAGGCGAAGAGACGGAGTCGGAGGGGCCACGGGGCCTCCTCACACTAGGCCGGCGTGGCCAGGGTGGATCCCGCGCGGCCCTGTTGTGTGGGGCCCCCAGGGCTCCCCTCTGGTCCCCCTCTGACTTTCTGGAAGGTTCCGGGAAAAATAAGGTTCTGGGCGTTGATTTCGTCGAATTCTGAGAATATTGCCCGAACAGCCTTTCTGGAACCAAAAACAACAGAAAACAGCAACTGACCCTTCGGCATCTCGTTAATAGGTTAGTTCCGGAAAATGCATAAAAACATTATAAAGTGCAAGCAAAACATGTAAGTATTGTCATAAAACAAGCATGGAACATCAGAAATTATAGGTACGTTGGAGACGTATCACCGGGGACGAACCACTTGGTCCGGCGTCGTGGCAGGATCGATAGATCTTCCCCTCGGACTTCTTGGTCTCTGGGAAGTAAGATCTCCTGGAGAAGGGCCGCCACTCGGCCATGTGATGCAGGGGCAGGGCGGTGACGCCGGCGTAGGTCCCCCGTTGAATAGCTTCCCAGGATGAACGCCGCCTCAACGACGGAGTTGATGAAGCATCCGCAGATCTGGAGAAGATGAAACACCACCACCGGTGTAAGGAAGCAGCAGCACCATCGCTGTCCTCTCCCTCGCCGCCATGGCCGGCCGAGAGGATCAGCTTTGGTGTGCTACCTCCACACCAGAGGCAGCAAGGATAAGACCTCCAGCAGGCAGACGCGGTGGTGACGATGCGGCTCAGCTCTTCCTCGCCTCCACGGCCGGCCAGAAGCCCTTCCACGACATTGTTCGTTGTCATGCAAGTGCTTTCCCCCTCGCCTCCAAGGCCGGCCAGGAAAAGACGCCGCCCGCTGCTTCCGCTCTGCAACAGGAGGTACACCGCCTCGCTTTTATTTGAAGGAGCGTCGGTCCTCTGCATCCCTCTCCCCTCCAACCACCGAAGAGGAAGTAGAAGCAAGACAGACCCTACAGCCGAGATCCAGGCGGCCAGATCTCGCACTTCGCTTGTTGGGTTAGCAAACCACATCAGCACTAACAACACTTCCAAATCACGTAGGACCCATATCAGCGCAACCAATCATTGAAATGTGGGACCCGCAGCCCACGCCAAGTATGTTTAGCGATGGATAAGACAACGTCAAGTCAACGGATCCAATTGACGAGAACCGGATCTCAACGCAGATCGTGCGGCATCTAGAGGATGCTCACGTATACACCTTATCACCAAATCCCCTCTCATTCTTAATATAATATTGCTTGCAGTTTTTCCTGTCGTGTGGAGTATAAAAGAGATGTGTTGCATCAGCTCTATGTTAGGACGTGATGCCTATATGAATGTGTGTCTTACACATGTTGAGGTTATATTTTTTATATCTCATTGATGAATTGTTATTGTCCACTACACAACTTAAAAGAGAGAATATTCAAGTGAACCATGAACCCAGGTCCATTTTTAATCCTAAGAAACACATTTCCATTGCATTTATCTTACTTTTTTTTGCTGCACTATTTTAATCCGAAAATACAAAAATATTTATCTATCTTATTTTCACTCAAAACCCCAAAACAAACAAGCCATCACCGATTTTATTTAGTTTACTTCACCTATTTAGTTTAGTTTACTTTAGTTACTTCTTTCTTTTACTTTTACTCACACGAAACCTTATGCTTGACCACCACACGGTGGAGTTAAGGACACCAGGTTTTAATTTATTTTGCAGGACTGCTGGAAGAAGAGAGGGAGAGATACCTTTTTACTCCATTCCCCAAGAGTTCGATATAAACTATCGAGTCACCCTTGTGGGGAATATACTCTGCTGACGCAACACTCTGCACTTGGAGTCCCAATGTTATCAAGACCCTTTTGATGGTGCTGTCAAGCGCTATAAGTGATTCCATTATTTTATCTCTCAATAGCTTGATTTTCAAGATAACACCAACTTCTCCAAGATCTTTTATCTTGAAACACTGAGATAGAAGGCTTTGAACTACACAATCACTTTGATACTTGTCCCAAAAATTAGTATGTCATCCACATAAAAACATAGGGCAACTCTCTCGCCCCCACCATGGCGGCAATACACACATTTGGCCGCTTTATTTGCAAAAAACCCTCATATGTTAATGTTCTTTCAAACTTCTCATGTCATTGTTTGGGAGCTTGTTTAAGACCATACAAAGATTTTTTTAACTGGCACATCCTTATTTCTTGACCTTTTAGTACAAAACCATCAGCTTGTTCTATGTAAATTTGCTCGTCCACCTCTCCATTTTCAAAAGCCATATTAATGTCCATTTGATGAAAGAGAAGACAATGTGAGATAGCCAATTACAAAAATACTCAAATTGTGGTCAATCTCGTCACATGTGATTAGGTATCAATGAAATTTTTGCCTTCCTTTTAGGTATAGCCTTTATCCACAAGTCGATATTTGTACTTATTAATAGTACGTACCATCAGGTTGAAGCTTCTTTTTAAACATGCATTTACATCCTACAGGTTTGCACCCATAAGGAAGTTTAGTGAACTCACATGTTCTATTAGCTAAGATAGAATCCATCTCTCTTTGAATTATTGCTTCATTCCAGTAGTCTGCATCCAAAGATGCTAGAGCTTCTGAAATAGTAGTGGGGTATCATCCACGTGGTACACAATGAAATCATTACCAAAATACTTCGCAATCCTTTGTATCTCACTACCCCTTATTACCCGTCGCATTTTTTTGGATGGCACAAGGTGCAGTCGCCTGCAAAAATATTTTGGCTAGCGGATGAGCAATCCTGGCGCCCAATAAGGCTTGGGCACAATTTTTTGCCATGGTTGATTGCATACCGGTGGATAAATATGTTGTGCTTGGTGGCAGGCAAGCCCGACACCAGGTAATGTCGCGGTTGAGCAAGGGAGGCATTTAACGTTGCGTCATCCATTGTAAGCAACATCTAAAGTTAGACCAAAACTGAAGAATGGTCAAGCACACCCCGCTAACTTGTCAACAATGTCTTGCTGGCAAGTGTGGCCCATCTCTGCATACATGTGCATTGTCTTTATATGGACCATTTGTGCATATGCGGCCTGATGCATGTAAAATGCATACATGAACCTTGTAGTTTATTGATACATATTCCCACATAATTGCATCTTATATAATGTTATAATAATATTTTGTATTATTGATTTATGAGGATTTTCCAATGATTCCCCTTGTTTTGGTTATAACTCCGCAGAATAGGAAACCCTGTTTTGTGTATTTTTAACTTTCAGGAACCTAAACGATGTCAAATTGACCTGAGATTTTTTGAGTCTTAATATTTCGCGAAGAGAAGGACCTGGAGCAGTTGAACCTCATGAGAGGAGGCCTAAGTCCCGAAAGAGCCTACCTGGTGGGCCCCAGGAGACCTCTTCCCCCCCCCCACGAGCATCGCCAGCCGTCCGTCATCATCTCTAGATCGATGTTTTGACCTAAAAAATTCCTATAAAAATGGTCCGCAACGCATCTCGGGAGGAGAACACCGCAGAAAAACAGAAACACCAAAGCAGAGACAAAACCAGCGAAAATTGGAGGGGGAAACTCCGCCAGAGCCGAACGTCTCCACCATCATCACCTTGATGAAGAGGGAGTAGTCCACCTATGTACTATGGGTTCATTGCAGTAGCTTAATCTATTTCTCTTTTGTTCTATCACCGATCTAGTACCATATGAGCTGGCCAATATGATTATTGTCATATATGTATTTCCTATATGGTGGATCTTTATTCTATGAGTTGATATTTAAGATTGCAATCCAATTATGTGTAAGATTTATGAGTAGATGCATATCATGTACCCGTTATTAAGTGCTTGTTTTACTTGTATGAGAGAACATGTTGTTAAACGCCTCAGATCAACTAGGGTAGATCCTATACCGGGTACAACTATCTCTGTAATGAAACATGTGCTATGTAATGTGAGAGAGGGAGAGATCAATAGGGGCAGAGGGTTACCTTCTCCCTTCTAGGAGGAACCAGAGGGCGTGGACATGGTGGCGACGACGACGGTGACTGCGTGAGGTCGAGGCAGTGGCGGCGGCGGAGCTTCCCGTCGGCGCAACGCTAAACCCTAGATCGGATTGGTATGTCAGTGGGGTGTACTGCAACGCAGCAAACCTCGTACTGTGTGCCGCCGGCCCACACCTCTCTTTATAACGCTGGCGATAGAAGCCCTCCAACCATAATGGGTTGGGCGCCCCCGATCAGGGCGCTGGTCACAAGGGGCCCGGTGGGCCGTTGGGACCACACGGGAAAGAGATCAACCTAACATTCTCCCCCTTGATCTCAACTTTACTTTATACTTTCATTTTATTCGTTTCATTTTGGATCAGTTCATAGGGCATGTTTCATCGTCACAGCTCTATTGCCGATAGAATTAGACAGAAACAAATTCTTTTACTTTTGGGCCTCTTATGATCCAAGATAGGTAAGACTTTCCCTTAAACCCATGCCGGTTACGTGTTCCTGATACGTCTCAAACGTATCTATAATTTTTGATGCTCTATTCTTGTTTTACACCAGTTTATTAATGTTTTGCTCATGCTTCGTTGCACTTTTATACATTTTCCGGCACTAACCTATTAACAAGATGCCAGTTCCCTGTTTTCTGCTGTTTTGTATTTCATAAAAGTTGTACTGGAAATATTCTCGGAATTGGACGAAACAAAAGCCGAAGTCAATATTTTTTCGTAACGAAGACAGAGTCCAGAGGGGTGTCGAAGGGGGGCAGCAGGGCAGCCACGCCAGCCCTCGGCGCGGCCTAGCCCTGGCCCGCGCCTAGGGGTGGTGTGAGTCACCCTGGCCTCCACCAACATTGCCCCTCCGCCTATTTAATCACGATATCAGGAAAACCCTGAATACCCGAGCCTCCATCCACGAAAAGTTCCATCGCGGCCGCCATTGCAGAACTCATCTCGGGAGGGTTCTGAAGCTCTTCCCGGCACCCTGCCGGAGGGGGAAATCATCGCCGGAGGCATCTACATCGCCATGCCCGCCTCCGAAGTGATGTGTGAGTAGTTCATCCCTGGACTATGGGTCCACAACAGTAGCTAGATGGTTGTCTTCTCCAATTTGTGCTTCATGTTTAGATCTTGTGAGCTACCCTACATGATCAAGATCATCTTTATGTAATGCTACATGTTGTGTTTGCTGGGATTCGATGAATATTGTATACTATGTTGAGGTCGATTTTATATTCATGTCATATTTTATTTGTGATCTTGCATGCTCTCCGTTGCTAGTAGATACTCTGGAAAAGTAGATGCTTGTGACCCCAAGACGGGGTATTTATACTCGATAGTAGGTTCATGCCTCTAGTTTTCTGGAAGAGTGAAAATAACTTCTAAGATTGTAGATGTGATGTTGCTACTAGGGAGAAAACAACAATATTTTATCCAAGGGTAATTCTATTGTTTACTTTACACACATTGCTTAATGTGATAATTTGTTGCTTGCAACTTAATATCGGAACAGGTTCGGACGATAACCGGAAGGTGGATTATTAGTCATAGACGCAGTTGGATTACAGTCTATGTATTATATTGTAATGCCCAAATGAATCTCATAGTAATCATCTTGTCATGTATGGTCGATATTCTGTCAATTGCCCAGCTGTAATTTGTTCACCCATCATGTTATTTATCTTTATGGAGAGACACCTCTAGTCAACTGTGGACCCAGTTCCTCTCTTTTACACAGATAAAACCATCTACTACAAATACCTGTTATGTTTTCTTACTGCAAGCACCGTTATCTTTATTTCACTGCAAATAAATATCTCTTTCCACACTATACGTCGAATCCTTTGTGTTCAGCAAACCGGTGAGATTGACAACCTCACTGTAAGTTGGGGCAAAGTATTGTGGTTGTGTTGTGTGCAGGTTCCACGTTGTTGCTGACGCCGGTAGTGCACCCTGCCAGTAGTCAGCTAGCAACACCTTCAGAAGTCACGTCTTTCTCCTACTGGTCGATTAAACCTTGGTTTCTTACTGGGGGAAAAATTGTTGTTGTGCTCATCACACCTTCCTCTTGGGGTTTCCCAACCGCTTCCACAACAAACGCCACCAAGATTGTCTAGCGCCATCACCGGAGCAACATCAGTTCCTTGAACACGCTGGGTGGTAAGCCTTTCGTTAGCGGATCTGCAAGCATATCTTTTGTCCTTATATGCTCGAGATTTATAGTTTGATCCTGGACCTTGTGTTTCACAATATAATACTTTACCTCAATCGTTTTCGTAGCAGTACTCGACTTGTTGTTGTGAGCATAAAATATTGCGGGCTGATTGTCGCAGTACATCTTTAGTGGTTTGTCAATACAATCTAGCACTTCAAGTCGGGTATAAATTTCTTTAACCATAATGCCTACCTCATGGCTTCATAACATGCTATAAATTCTGCATACATAATGGATGATGCAACTATTGACTTTTGGAGCTTCTCCACGAAATAGCTCCCCTGCGAGAGTGAACACATATCCAAATGTGGATTTTCTATCATCTTTATCTCCCTCAAAATCTGCATCTGAATACCCTCTTATTTCTAGAGAATCAGATCTTCTATATGTTAGCATGTAGTTCTTTGTGCCTTTAAGATAACACAATGCCTTCTTTACCATTTTCCAGTGTTCTATTCCTGAATTTTCTTGATATCTACCGAGTACTATAGTGATAAAAGCTAAGTCCGGCCGTGTGCACACTTGTGCATACTGTAGGCTTCCAATGGCCGAAGCATATTGAACCACTTTCATTTGATCGAGCTCGTATTGATTCTGGGAACTTTGAAATTTCCCAAAACTGTCACCCTTAACTATAGGGGCAGGTGTGGCATTGCTCTTATGCATATTATACTTAGTTATAATCTTTTCTAAATAAGGCTTTTGCGATAATCCTATTACTCCGTTTTTCCTATCTCGATGAATTTCTATGCCCAAAACATATGATGCTTCACCAAGATCTTTCATATCAAAATTTGAGGACGAGAACTTCTTTGTCTCTTGCAATAGACTAACATCATTGCTGGCAAGCAGAATATCATCCACATACAAGATTAGGAAAATAAATTTCCCGCTTTTAAACTTTGCATAAACACAGTTGTCCTCAATATTTTCTTTAAACTCAAATCTCTTAATTGTCTCATAAACTTTAGGTACCACTGTCTGGAGGCTTGTTTTAATCCATAAATGGATTTCTTTAGGCGGCATCCTATATCTTCCTTGCCTTCCATGATAAAACCCTTGGGCTATTTCATGTAGACATTTTCTTCTAAATTCCCGTTTGGAAATACCGTCTTTACATCCATTTGATGCAACTCTAAATAAAAAAGTGCAACTAATGCCATTATAATTCGGAAGGAATATTTACGTGAGACTGGAAAAATGTCTCATTGTAATCTATCCCTTCTCTCTGTGTAAATCCTTTCTCCACAAGTTGTGTTTTGTACTTTTCTACATTCCCATTGGAGTTATATTTTATTTTGTAGACCCACTTGCAGCCCACTATTTTGGCTCCTTTAGGAATATTTTCTAAGTCCCAAACATTGATGGCAGTCATCGATCTCATTTCATCTTCCATGGCCTCCACCCAATTTGATGAATCTGGGCTTCTCATGGATTCTTCATATGAAGTGGGATCACCTTCCTTATGAACTGTTTCTGTGTTGTAAACTTTGTAATCAATCGAAATAACTGATTTTCTAGCTCTTGCAGACCTTCTAAGGGCCTCATTCTCTGGAGCATTCTGTTCCTCAACTTGTGGCTCAGCTTCTGGAGGTGGTTGTTGTTGCTCCCTTTCATGATCAACAAATGGTTCATTCGGCTCCTGACGGACATGTTCCGAATTTTCAATCATCATTGTCATAGGTGGAGTCACAATAGGCGCTTGCACCACAATCGCAGGGATTATCGGTGTAGGTGCACATGGTAGCGCAAAAATGGCTCCTGAGTCATCGGATTAGGTGCATGCACCCTCTTCTCCTCAAGATCAATTTTTCAAGCTACCATGCTCCCCCTCATCATTTCGTCCTCTAAGAAGACAACATGTCTCGTTTTCACAAACATTGTGTATTTATCTGGACAGTAGAAATGATAACCTTTTGACTTTTAAGGATAGCCAATAAAATGACAGTTGACTATTTTGGTATCTAACTTGAGATATTTGATTAAATACTTTGGCCTCACCAGGGCTCCCACACACTTTTAGGTGGTGTAGAGAAGGCACTCTCGCTGCCCATAGCTCATACGGTGTTTTGGGCACCGATTTGCTTGGTACTCTATTTAGAATGTGAATAGAGGTTTTTAACGCCTCAACCCACAATCCCAATGGCAGGGTGGAATAGCTCATCATACTGCGCACCATATCCATAAGGGTGCGGTTACGCCTTTCAGCTACCCCATTCTGCTGAGGTTCGCCCGACATAGAATACTGGGCAACTATTCCCGTCTCCTGTAAGAACCTTGCAAAAGGTCCAGGGACTTGGCCATACGGAGTATGTCGACCGTAGTACTCCCCTCCACGATCAGATCTCACTATCTTTATTCTTTTATCATGCTTATTTTGAACTTCAGTTTTGAATATTTTAAATTTATCCAATGCTTCTATTCTTTTTTTGATTGGATAAATAAAACCATATCGGGAGTAATCATCCGTGAATGTTATGAACGAATCATATCCATCCACACTTTTCACAGGAAATAATCCACATATATTGGTGTGAATTATTTCTATTGTTGCGGTGCTTCGATTTGCACCCTTTTTAATTTGCTTTACAAATTTTCCTTTAATGCAATCGATGCATTGTTCTATATATGAGAATTATAATGGAGGAAGAATATCATTTTTAACAAGTCTTTCTACCCCCCCTTGAAATATGGCCTAAGCGACAATGCCATAATTTCGATGATTCATCAGCTCTTTTTCTTTTGGTTTGCTCTTTTTCCGACGTGGATACTTGCTCATTCACTTTGCACACAGACAATACTTTTTCATGCAAGGATAATAAGTAAAGCTCATCATGGAGTAAAGCAACCCCCACATAAGTATTATTACACCATATGGCACACTTGACATGTCCATAATACTGATAACTGTCTTTATCCAAACATGATACACTAATCAAATATATGTGTAAAAAAGGAACGAATAAAACATCTTTAACCAGAATACTTAAGCCATCAGCTAACTCCAAAGAGAGATCGCCAATAGCCTCAACTTCTGGTTGAACTCCATTCGCGACTTCAATGCATCTTTCGCCTCTTTTCGTAGTTCACGTCGAATGGAATCCTTGTAAAGAATTTGCAACATGAATAGTTGCACCTGAGTCAATCCACCAAGTAGATTTCGAAAATTGTGTATACATGGATTCATTTACAAAGGAAACTAAATTTTTTACTCTCTTTGCCTGTAGTTATTTTAGCCAATCGGGACATTCTTTCTTGTAGTGTCTAGTCTTCTTGCAGTGAAGACATTGATCTTTGTTCACTAGGATTGGCTTATTCTTGTACTGCTGATGCTGCATTTGGCCTTTTGCATATGGCTTGGAAGGAGAGCCATTGTTGCTTTGTGCGAAGGTCCTTTTCTTGTTGTCCTTCACATAATTTAGAGAACCTCCATTATGTGCTTTGAGTCTATCCTCCTCTTGCACACACATGGCTATAGTCTTTTCTATGTCCCACTTTTCAGTGCTCATGTTGTAATTGACAATAAAGTTGTCAAACTGTGCTGGCAATGAAGACCTGACCAAGTGAATAAGAAGTGGAGGCTTCAGCTCCAGGTCATCATTAATGGGCTTCAGCTTTGCAGCCAGGTTGCTCATCCTGAGGATGTTCTCCCTGATGCCATGTGCACCTCCAGTGTACTTCTCTGTTACCAGTTGCCTCAGCAACTGGGTTGCATTGTCTTTGAAGAACCAGTGAACTGGCTCTTTATCTTTCCAAGTACTCCCCAACGGAAGCACACTCTGCAATTGAGCTCACGATGATGTTTTCAATTGTGTTCTTTATAAATGCCATGTATTTCTTATTGGTTGTCTGCCACTTTCGATTCTCTAGGGTGTAGGCCATCTCCACAGGAGCATGGTCTCTTTTCAAAAAAATTCCCATGCATCATCATCTCTGACAGGATCAACATGCTTTGTAGGCTGCGGTGTTTCAAGCACCCAGTCCACCTCAGCACATATGGAGGCGAAATCCACCTTCTTCCTCCACTCAGTGTAGTTATTCCCTCTTAGGGTGGGAACGTCCTTGATGCAGCTCATCAAGTAGTACCCTCCGAAAAAACAACAGATGAGTGAGAATAATACAATTGCATATTATAATCCAACGTTGGTCTGAATTAAGACATGCAACTGTTAATGCAAATAAAACTATATCACCGTTGGACACAAATAGGGATAAATGCACTTCTTATTGCAACAAATCATGATCATGTCCTTAATAACGTTGGTCAAAAAATAACAGAACCATAATTGTCACAATAATCACATTAACAATCTCTTTAAAATTTTAGTTGTCACTTTTGCATTTTTCAAATTTAAAATGCACTTTATAATTATTTGTAGCGGAAACTATGAATTTAAACTATTAACTTTTGAACTTTTCAGAGGCATAACTTTCACTTTTTAATTCCTGAACAAATATTTAGTTGGTCCTATTTATTCAGAAAAAAATAGACAAAATCAGGCCAAAAAAATAGCCCAAATTGCCTAGAAAATGCCTCTGTAAAAAATAAAATAGAAAAATAGAAATTGTGCAGGGATGCTATGCGTAGCCCAAAATTCTACCGCGCCCCACAGCCCACGCGAGTGAAAAGCTCTTACGCACCGCTCGACGTGTTACTTTGCAGTCTACGGGCTCGGCCCGTAACGCCGCCTGCGACCTACCCTGCGGCCTCGAACGGCCCACCGCGTCCTGCCTCCTGGCCCACGGCCTGCCACCGCACCCCGGCCCGCCTCGGCGCGAGAGGAGCAACGCCGGCCGTCCGATGAATCGGACGGTCGAGCGCGCGTCTCGCTGGAACAAAACCAGCAGGGGTCAGCCTCTCTCTGCAAACCCTAATCACTTTCTCCCCCTTGCTCGGTCTCCCGCTCGCCGGCAGCGATGGAGAGAAAACCCTGAGCGCCCGTGGCCGGCGCCACGCCGGCAACAGCGAGCCCACCACGGCGGCGACTCGGTGGGGCTTCCCTTTTCTTCTTTTCCACCCCACCCGAGATCCTCAACAACCCCCATACACCGAGGGTCGACGGCGAGCTGCGCTCCCAGCACTTGGCCGGGGACGAGCTCCTCCCCTTTTTTCTTTGTTCTTTGTTCTCTGCCTGTTCCACCACCTATAACATGACGGCCATGGCGGAGAAGAAGTAGAAGCCGGCACCCCTCTGGACCTTTTGCCGTCGCGTGCGCCCGGTGGCCGCACCGGCATCAAATGGCTCAGCGGCGGTATTCTTCCTTTTGTTTGTCGATGACCAGCAGCCGCTGTAGCGGCAATGGCGGCGGCGGTAAGTTTCTTATACCCATTAGGGTTAGGTTCTTCCTCCGACTCCTCGGCTTGCCGATGCACGTTGGTTGGAGAGGAACAAACGCGGCCAGGGTGGCAGTGCTACTTTGCCGGCGAGCCCGAGGGCTTCGGCCGGTGGCGATCTATTTTTATTTTCCCTTTCCCTTCTCGGATTCGATCTTGGGTTAGGGTTTGGGGACGAATTAGGGTTTGCTTTTTATTTTTCTTTACTGTGTTGAGCGCAAGATATAAGGCCCTAGTGGCTCTGATACCAATGTTAAACGCCTCAGATCAACCAGGGTAGATCCTATACCGGGTACAACTATCTCTGTAATGAAATATGTGTTATGTACTGTGAGAGAGGAAGAGATCGAGAGGGGCAGAGGGTTACCTTCTCCCTTCAAGGAGGAACCAGAGGGTGTGGACATGGTGGCGACGGCGATGGTGACTGCGTGAGGTCGAGGCAGTGGCGGCAGCGGAGCTTCCATTGGCACAACGCTAAACCCTAGATCGGATTGGTATGTCGGTGGGGCGTAGGGCAACGCGGCGAACCACGTACTGCGTGCCGCCGGCCCCCACCTGTCTTTATAGCGCAGGCGACAGGGGCCCGCCAACCATTATGGGTTGGGCGCCCCCGATCAGGGCGCATGTCACAAGGGGCCCGGTGGGCCGTTGGGCCCACACGGGAAAGAGATCAACCTAACGCATGTGGGGGGAAACGTGTGTATTAGTTGGAGTAACATGGCGGTAGTGATTGAATAGCGGCAACAAATTTGAGATCTACTATGTTTTTACCTATCTTTTGTTACCTCACTAGGGATTAAGTGAATTCATGTGTTATAACTATCTCGTGACAACTATGATAATCTTCTTTGTTTAAGGTAGCATATTTGTAATTCAAACATCATGTCAAAGTACCTAAGGCTGTGCTATGCTTATTCTTAATTTTAGATTGCTTGGAGTTTTCCTTTTCTAGAGGAGTATAAGAGATATGTGTTGCATCATCTCTATGATAGGTTCCCTTCCGATCAGAAAACTCGAGCATGATTCGCCCAAGGCAGTTTGCTGGCGAAGCCTTCCTGAACTCAATACTCCCCGATTAAGGAGAGCATGTATCAAGCAGGTCTCCATCTTAACGCGAGAGGACCCCTAAAAACGCCGCTTTATGCAGGCCGAGCCTCCACGCAACCAGCCAACCTACCAGAAAAGGCTGGCAGATCGAAGGCGGCCCTCATGGCCTCACCCGCAAGACAACGAGTAGCGCCGCGGTGGAGGAGATCGGGTCGACCACCAAGGCAGAGCCCTGCTGGTGCAACAGGCATGGAAGCCATGGGCGCAGCAGCAACGGCCCTTCCGGCCAAAAGGGGCCAGACCGCTGCCAGTCGTGCACCGCCATGGTACACCACCGCCCTGGACCACCGCCACCACGCCGGATTGGGCCCAACGCCAAACCATGCGCGACCCACCAGCGCCACCTCTCCACGGGAAGAACCGCTGGGCAGCGCCATCATCGCCCTCACGACCTTCGACGGCCAAGGCGCCGCCACCACCGCTGGTGCCGATGGCGGCTGCGGCCAGGAGATCCCGACACTTAGGGTTTTTTTGCGGGCAAATGGGATCGCCCCGGAGCCGCCCGTGCGAGCTTTCTGGAGGCCTTTTTTCTTAGAAAGCTGGGGAAGATGGGGGGGCTACGGTTTCACACGGCTATCCCATGATTTTTTTTTTTTTTTACCATAGTGGAGATTAACATCAGCTTTTGATTAAAGACTGAACTAGCACAAAATAAGCCACGGGTTCTGAAGAAGTCAAGGAGCAAATGTACTAACGTACATGTCCTATGGAAGATTACTGCTAAAATATGGAGTTGTGAGTCTCGTCATCACTGGCTAAGATAAAAGGGCTCCTTGTCAATAAGTTGGCCCTGCTTTCTCTACGAAGTTTTTCTGGAAAAACCCAGACAATTTCCACGGTTAAATTATGCTAGAGTGCAGTGTAGGAGTCCTAGAAAAAACAAATGCAAGATAATTAACATAATTAATTTGGACCCGCTGGTCTGCACATATATGGGATACAATTCACTCCCGTTGATAGAAAAAAAAATGCAAACATAACAATAGTACTCGTGCTGTTTGTCTGCTTGGACAGTTGGGTTAGTCTTGTCACGCGTTTTATAGTTCACACAAGTACGAAGTTTGTCATCCGCCCAGCCATCGCAGTCAATGTCATCCCTATGGATACTCTTCTATCTTGCTAAGGGTCTCTGCAAGACTTGGCAGAGGCCAGCATAGTTAAATATGTCCACAGACCGCAAGCAGGTTACCACATCAACCCCAACCATGGAGATTGTCATGTCTGCAGTTGCAGGTGAACTTATGAGCCGTTTCATCTCCTTTCTGGTGAACAAGTACAACTCCAGCCGTCCACGATCGGCGGAGGAGGTCGAGGAGAGGTTGCAGCATCTCCTGATGAGAGCTTGCACCATCGTCGAGGAGGCGGACACGCGTTACCTAACCAACTCCAGCATGATGATGCAGCTCAAGACACTCTCGGAGGCCATGTACCGAGCATACCGTGTGCTGGATATCTCGAGGTACCAGGCCCTCCAAGATGGTACAAGCTCCAACGAGGTTAGAAGCAGCTTCCATTTAGCCAAGCGTCCTCGTACAACAGCCGATAAGGTCACACACCTCGAGTCACATGGTGCCTTGAAAAGCTTAGAAATTGCTGTAGCTCACATGACTGAATTTGTTGTGCTTCTGGGTGGATGTGAGCGCATGTTTCGTAGGCCTTACGACGTATATCTCTACACCGAAAACTTCATGTTCGCCCGACATGCTGAGAAACAAAGGCTCTTGAGCTTCTTGTTGCAGCACAATGACCATCCTGGTGATTGTGCACCGGATGTTCTTCCAATAATAGGTGGTGCTGCAAATGGGAAGAAGACTTTGGTCGCTCATGTGTGTGGTGACATAAGGGTACGCTCCCGCTTCTCCTCTGTCTTGCACTTGAATGGAGACAACCTTATGAGCATTGACCAGGGAAGGAGCATGTTTGGGATGATGCTGGTAGTTATTGAGTTTGCTTCTGATATAGGTGATGATGAGTGGAAAAAGTTTCACTCATTTGTCAAAAGAATGGACAGAGGAAGCAAAATCATCATCATAAGTAAACTTCAAGGATTAGCCCGATTTGGATCAGTGAAACCGGTTTTCCTAAGTATTTTGTCATACGACGAGTTGAGGTACCTTTTCAAAACGCTGGTATTCGGGAGTGTAGACCCTGCAGAACATCCTCGGCTAGTACAAATAGCAGATGAATTTGCCAAAGTGCAGCACAGTATCACACTTGTCTCAACAAATATGTTTGCTGATGTGTTGAGAAGGAACCTCGATGTTAAGTTTTGGCGCTGCATATTGGAGAAGGGTTTAAAAATGGTTCAAAGAAACCTCTCCATGTATGGTGAGCTCCCAACAATGCTTGTACAACAAGGCCAACCTGTGGACATAACGGACTTTGCGATGCACCCTCTTAGTATGACACGTTATACAATTAATGCTTCAATTAAGGAGGAATCACCAAGTGTGACATTTGGGGAACTTCTAATAGATCCTAGTGTCAGACCGGAACAAGACTTCATTCTAGTTTCATGGAAATCAAGGATAGCCCCTCATAACACATTTGCTCATTTTGTTACAAGTTATGCTCAGGGTGCAGATGTAGGTAGTTCCTTCCTAGGGAGGAAGCGACGGGGAGCGCCAATCTAACTAAGTTCCAGAAGATGTAATGTAGCACTTGTTTGTATTGTTTGAAGCATGACACATGGATTTATTCGTGTGTGTCATTCAACCACGTGTGTGTGTCATTCAACCAACAATAAAATTGCGTTTCATATCCACTAGCTCCCTGCATGTTTTAGGGTGATGGAATAAGCAATACCTCACAGATAGGATCCCGCACCGTCCACCGGGAGTCGTGACTCGTGAGCACCTTAAACTTGGGTCCGAGCTTTCTCCACGGTTCTCGACAGCACTCCAATGGCAGCGACCACACCCCGCAAGATCTCCTCCGCTGCCGAGCAAATGCAGCTCCCACTGCCTCCGCCGGACAAGGGCCCCAGCGCCCACCGAGAGAGCGTGCTGCACGACGATGGCTTGGCAGGAGCGTCCGGCGAACACCACCGAGCGAATGGCGGACGGCGCGAGGAAGAGCAGCTCCGCTGCCGAGAGGAAACTATCGAGGGCGGCGCCGGCGGCAGAAGGTAACCGAAGGCCGAAGGGCGGCGGCGGAATGGTATGGCGCCGAGTGGGCTTGGCACGGGCCGAGGCCTGGTGCCAGCCTACAGGCTCTCTACATACCGGGCTGGCGTAAACTGCTAAGCAAAGGCCAAGCTCCAGCGCCGATCAAGGTTCTGCGCCGATCAATATATTTAATATTTTTTAAATTCTCAAAACAAATTAACTATTTTTACCCCTAAATATAACTTTTTTTAGAAAAATTCATCATGGTGGATTTTATTAATTAGGCAACGCTTATTACATCCATGATAAAATTAGGAGAATCCTCAATCCAAACAATCGAATATATGGTACCTGCAGAAGTTACAAGAAAAAAAGGCAAGTTATCGCCCACAAAATGTTATTAAGTAATAAAAGAAAATATTGGAGTACAAAATGGTACAATATGTCCTCCGGTCGTTCAATCTCTCCCTCACCCTCTTAGTCGTGAGTACCACAACCCTTTCTCTATGTTCCGTTTCTTTCGGATCCTTATTTTTTGAGCCGCCTTCTCCTTTGTTGTTTTCCCCTTGGGCGCACTACCCTAGCATTTGTTTGCTTGCTGCCATGATCTTGAGCTAGAACTCAATCCAAAGTTATATGTGTGGTGGAGCCCTAGGAAGGCACACAAAATGGGTATGTGGTCATCCAATATGGCATATGGGGATCAAGTAAGATGGGTTTATGGCAGGCGAGCACGAATCGGCTAAGGTCGGTATCTCCATGATTGATAGTAGTAGCTTAATGAAATCGATGATTTTGTTTATGTTGTGTGTGTTGTTTCAACGTGTCTTTAGTATTTGTTGTGTACACATGAATGTTGTGTTGCCACAATGCTTGGTGAGTTGTAAGAGGCTATTTTCTATGTTGCAAATATATTATTACATTATTGCCGTATGCCTTTTCCGAATGTTGCTTACAATGTTTTTTTTTTCTCATAGCTTTCCACCCCTTCTAAAAAATTGTAACCATTGCCACAATTGGCTGCGATTTGTTGCATATGTTTTATATCGCTAGAAAATGATATTACAACGACATTGCAAAGGTGCATAACAACAAAATGTGTGCAGCGTTTGATGTTGCAATGGTCTGGATTGTACAGATTTTTTTTTTCGATAAAGGGAATATATTAAGGGAATATATTCGATAAAGGGATTGTACAGATGTAACACTTTAATATGACTAGATGGATGGGGCGGTTGATCCTTTCAGCACACTCTACTCGGATAGCGGACTAGTTGTTCTTTTCTAGTTGCCTAGTTGTTCTTTCCTCGATTCGAGCATTATTTTTTTAAATATGGACTCCAACACTGGTGGAAAAAAGGGCTTTGGTCGCGGTTGGCAACTGCCATTAGTCGCGGTGGCCCAACCGCGACCAAAGCAGCGCGACTAAAGCCCCCCCCCCCCCCCCCCCCTTTAGTCGCGGTTCCTTACGAACCGCGACTAAAGGCCCGTCCACGTGGGCCGCAGGCGAGCGCCAGGGCGGAGGACCTTTAGTCGCGGTTCTTCTGGCCAACCGCGACTAAAGGCCTCCGCAGGGTTTAGGGTTTTAGCCCCCCTCCCCCTAAATCTGGTTTCTTTTTAATTTGTATTGTTTTATTTCTTTTGGGTTTTAATTTTGAAGGAGTTTCACATATTCTACGGTACTGTATACATACATGCATATGAATGTACAATTTCAAACAAATTTGAAATTAGAACCAAAAGGAATTCAAGAGGAATATACAATATATATTCAATATCGGATGACCATATACAATATATATTCAATATCGGATGACCATATACAATTTTGAACAAGTTAGTTACAAATTCTGGTGCATATAAAGTTCTACGTCATCGTAATAGTGTTCTCCTCTAGGATCGATGACTTCCCTCGCCAACCATCCAGCTAGTTCCTCTTGAAGTGGTCGGAAGCGAGCTTCTGGACTAAGCGTCTTCCGGAGGTTATTCCTCAGGATGTTGTTCTCACACGTCTGGTCCCGCTCATTGCAGTATCTCCGGATCCTCTCACAAACATAGTATCCACATAGATTGGTCCCCGGTGGCTGAATATCCCCAGTCGTCGGCACTACCATTCTACAATGTAGCTCCTTTTGCAATTCACCGACCGTGGTATCTACGAACCGTCTCCAAACCCGCCGAGGCAAAGAAAATTAAATAAACAAGAGAGTTATTAATCAGTTACTTGATATTAGGAAATGATGAACGAAATAGGCCGATCGATATAGAGCGCAAATGAATGAAAATAATTACTTTTGCATCATTTTTCTCATGTCGCCCCAAAGCGCCGGATCCATATTCAGAGAGTCGTGGACGAGAACTGAGGAGGTCTGAACTTTAATTACCATAAGAATCCAGTGGAACCTGCGGACACGATACATGCACAATCATGCATAACTCATCGATTAGCCACATACCATGCATGGAGTAAACAAAAGAGAATGTGCTCAAGACAGAAACACTCACCCAAAATGGTAAGGAAATAGAATATCACTTTTCTGTTGCTGTTTTCTAATAAACCGCCACAGGTCATCCTCCACGTCGGCGGGGTGGTGTTCTAACACATGTGAATTAACGATGTGTGGGTCAATGAACCCAACATCATGGATGTTCCTTATTCGCATTTCCCGCTTCTTCATTCTCGCATAATAGCGTACACAACAAGATAGTTAGGACGGTGCAGGCAATGAACGAGATGGGGTAGAAATTAATAAATCACTTACGTAACGTAGCAACTGATGATAGATTTGTCGAGGTCGCGCAGATTGAACAGCTGGAACAATTCACTCAGAGGAATTTGTACCCAGTAATGTTTGAAGTGATGCTCATATCTAACTTCCGCATAGATATACTCTTTGGCGTTTTTATGTTTTATGTAACCTTGTACCAATTTAGCAGACCTAGCATTTGTCGAGGTAGATCCCCTTCCTGCGCAGGCTCGACGAGAGGGCCATTCTTCACATATGTAAATACTACGTCCTTCATTGGCGCCTCATCAAGGCCTAGCGATTGCACGAAGAGTGATACCTAACTCGGCCGCTTGTTCTCTCGGCACTCGTTACGGTCAATCCATGTTTGCCGCAGCTGCTATGATATCGGGGGCATCCGGATCGGCGGCTTGCACTATGAGCGGGGCGATCGATTGTTTACTTTGTTCCCCGAGCTGGGCAACTTCTTTCCCCCTTTCTAATTTTGACTCGGCCTCGTCCTTCAAGGCTTTCTTCTCCGCCAACTCTTTCCTGTTCTTGAACGCGAGTGCTTGCCTACGAAGTTCACGTAAATAGTCGTCAGGCAGATTCTTCGCGGCTTGGGACGGTGTGTTCAAAAATGACTTAGCCCACTGCTTTTCCTTGTCAGAATATACTGGCTTGGGCTCGCCCTCTATTTTCTTCTTGACGCTCGCCTTCCATTTCTCTAAATCAGCAGCCGCGCCCGCCTCGACTTCCTCGGCACTACTTTCCCAAGGCCTCGTGGGGAGAGGCTTCAGTGATACCTCCGGTACCTTTGTTTTCTTAGGTACGTAAGGGTCCGGGTTAATAACCCAGGACTGCTTCTGCTTCTTCGCCGGAGGTGGATTGGGGGGCGGTACCGGTGTCTGATCACCCGCCGGACGAGGACTGGGGGGCGGCGTCGGCTGACGTGAATGAGGTGTATTAGGTGAAGCACCACCGCCACCGTCACCGCCACCGCCACCGTCACCGCCACCGCCACCGCCACCGTCACCGCCACCGCCACCACCACCACCGTACGGGGTGGACTTGTTGGCGCCTCGCCCGGAAACTTGATAAATTTCTTCGCCATAGAATGAACTGGCGCTTGACATCTCCAAGTCTTTTCACCCCTTCAGGTGTAGCAATGTCAATGTCCAGGTCCTCAAACCCTTGGACTATCTCCTCCACCGTCACACGAGCATAGCCATCTTGAATGGGGTTGTTGTGGTGGAGTGCTCCAGGTGGCAAAGCACTGCCGATGGCTACCTTCATGGACATGTTCCCGATAGGATAATACAGATGACATGCTTTCATCTCCTTTATATCGTCCACGGGGTAGCGAGGAGGCTCCGGTGCAGTAATTTCGACCACCAGAGGCTCCGGTGCAGTAATTTCTATCGTCGGTGCACCAGCCGGTGAGGCCTCCGTGGAAGCCACGCTGCTTCTTCTCCGCTGCTGGCTTCCGAGATCCATTGGATGATCTTCAGCATGCTGCGCCCGAGCTGCATCTCTTTCGGCGACTAGTACACTCACGGTTTTCTTCATCACATCCATTTCCGTTACCAACTTCGCCACAACATCTGCATCCCGATCCATCTTTCTCTTACGGCTTCTGTAACCGTACGGGTCATCGTTCCCTGGGAACCCTATTTTCCACGGAATGGGCCCCATGCCTCGTATACGTCCTCCGTGTTCAGGATTCCCGAGGGCTTTTGTCAGGGCGTCGTTCTCTCTGTTGAACCTGATCCTCCCCTCTTGAGCCTCCCTCATTGCCTCAATAAGCTTTTGGGTGGGTGTAATTATTTTGCCCTGATAAACACACTCCCCTGTCTCCGGGTTCAGCGATCCCCCATGCCCGTACCACCAGCTTTTGGCCCTTGGGTCCCATCCCTCCGTACCTGGACGGATTCCTCGCGCCCTCAGCTCGTTCTCCATCTTCTCCCACTTAGGCTGCCAAAAGCGATACCCTCCTGGCCCCATTTTATGATTGTACTCCTTCTTGGCCGCATTTTCCGTATGTGTTTGCGATAGTTCAAGGAACTGCTCCGATTTCTTTTGCTTCACAAAATCTGGCCAATCATGTTGCGCTTTCTCATATTGTCCTTTGAAATCCGGAGTCTTGCCCTGGTTGACAAAGTCATGGGCTAGATTTTGCTTGTATTTCCGGAATGCGTTGGCCATCCTAGAAAGAGCGAACTGTTTGACTAGCTTGCGCCTCTCCTTGTTTTCCGCAATCTTGTTACCCTCCTCATCGTATTTGCGGTATTCCGGAGGTAGAACGAAATGTTCCATAAGCTTGTTGAAGCAATCTTTTTTTTCTCTCTTATCGACAAAAGTGAAACCAACACGTGCCTTCTTTGGCTCATTCCACTCCTGGCGGGTGATCGAGACGTTGTCTCTAACAACGGCTCCGCATTGGCTGACAAACTTGGTGGCGTTCTTGCTGGGCTCCAGCGGCCTGCCGGTTGCTTCATCGACAACATCGATGGTGCATGTTTCTCCTGCTTTCATCGTCTTGGTTGCGCCACGCTTTGACGACGTACTCGATTTTTTCGACGATCCGGCCGAGGGCTAAAATAAGAAAGAGAGTCGCGCGCGTTAGTACACACACATTTATTCAAATCAGACGCTCAATATGTATATATATATATATACCTCGGCGCCGGAGGTGGTTGCTACTTCCAACTGAAGATCGTCGTTTATCGACGTTTCTTCGGCACCATCTTGCTGACGGCGCCCTTCATCTTCACCCTCAAGGTTCAGATAAGAAGAGATATCATCTTCTTCTTCTCCGGTCGGCACAAATGGAATATCGCCATTTATGATGCCGAACATATGGTCTTCAGCGTCCGGATCATAGTTGTCCAGAATCGGGTCAGCTCTATCGTCCGCCATATGTCAGTCCTGAAAACATGTAGTCAAAACAAATTAATTGTGTATATGCCAGCATTATCACATCTCTTCTACATATAAAGAGAGAGGGCGACGAGGGAGGCGAGAGGGGGGACGCAGTGACCGCGTGACCGAGAGACCGGTGGCGGTGGCGAAAGGGGGGACGCAGTGACCGCGCGCGTGACCGAGAGACCGGTGGCGGTGGCGAGAGGGGGGACGCAGTGACCGCGTGACCGAGAGACTGGTGGCGGTGGCGAGAGGGGGGACGCAGTGACCGCGTGACCGAGAGACCGGTGGCGGTGGCGAGAGGGGGGACGCAGTGACCGCGTGACCGGTGGCGGTGGCGAAAGGGGGGACGCAGTGACCGGTGGCGGTGACCGAGAGGGCGGTGGCGGTGACCGAGAGGGCGGTGGTGACGGCGCTAAGTAAAAATTTTCTTAAGTCAAAATTTTGATAAGTAAAATTTTTGTTAAGTAAAATTTTTGTTAAGTCAAGATTTTGTTAAGTATACAAAATTTTGTTAGTATACAAAATTTTAGGTAAATTTTTGTTAAGTATATAAAATTTTAGTTACAAATTTGTGTTAAGTATAAAATTTTAGTTACAAATTTGTGTTAAGTATAAAATTTTAGTTACAAATTATCAAGTTTTACTTTTTTTTGTTAATTTACCGTTTTTGTTAAACTAATTAACTAGTTAAAATTAAAAAGAAAAAAAAAACACAAAAAAGGGAAAAATAATCCGGCCCGGCCCTCTCTCTCTCTCCTTTTCTGGCGCGCGGCCGGGCGGCGTCTGGCGCGGGCGGCGTCTGGCGGGCGGCGCGTCGGCGCGTGCGTGCGGGCGGCGGCGGCGCGTCTGGCGGGCGGCGGCGACGGCGCGCCTGGCGGGCGCGTCTGGCGGGCGGCGGCGGCGCGCGTCATCCGGGCGGCGCGACAAAGGTACGGTAGGGGCGCGGGCGCACGGCGACATACGGATCGGCGGCGACGAGAGGCGGCGGCGACGGCGTCTGCGGCGTTGGCGAGTGGGGCGACGACGTCGTTCTGGCGGGCGGCGTCTGGGGTCTGGCGGCGGCGTCTGGGGTGCGGCGGGGTAGACGCTGGCGCGCGCCGGAGACGATGATGGCGCTGGCGGAGGCGGCGGTGCGCGCGAGATATTTATAGCCCCCCTTTAGTCGCGGTTGGGGAGGCGACCGCGACTAAAGGGCACCCTTTAGTCGCGGTTGGCCAGGCCAACCGCGACTAAAGGCTTTTTTGCCGGGTTTTTTCGTTCCCGCGCGCAGAGACCTTTAGTCGCGGGTGGCCAGGCCAACCGCGACTAAAGGGCTTTTTTCAAATTACTTTTCTTTTTCAAAATCATAAAATACAAATAATATATCAAAAAATTCACAAAAATAAAACTAATTCAATTCAAAATGTTAATAATACAAATAATATACCAAAAAATTCAGAAAAATAAAACTAATTCAATTCAAATTGTTGAAAATACAAATAATATACCAAAAAATTCAGAAAAATAAAACTAATTCAATTCAAATTCTTAAAAATACAAAAAATATATCAAATAAATCAGAAAAATAAAATAATTCAATTCAAATTCCTAAAAATACAAAAAATATATCAGAAAAATCAGAAAAATAAAACTAATTCAATTCAAATTCTTAAAAATACAAATAATATATCAAAAAATCAAAAAAATACTTCCCGCCACTTTCTTCCCGCCACTTTCTTCCCGCCTCTTTCTTCCCGCCACTTTCTTCCCGCCACTTTCTTCCCGCCTCTTTCTTCCCGCCACTTTCTTCCCGTCTCTTTCTTCCCGCCTCCTGTCTTCCCGCTCCCATTTTTCCCGCCATTTGTCACTACATATAGGTAGCCCGGCTTGGCCAGCATTATCACATCTCTACAATCTCTCATCACTCTCTCATGGCTTCCACCGCACCCACTCTAACCTACCAGCAGGTGGAGGAGCTTTGCGCCTCGAACTACCCTTGTCCACCGGGCTACCGCGTCCCTGCTGGCTGGAGCCTAAGCGCCGGCGGCGTGCCGGTCCCTCCCGTCCCTCGAGTACCGCGCGCCGGCGGCCATCACGACCCACTACCACCTCGACCACACGCCGGACCAGCGGATGAATCCCCGCCGGCATCCCGATAACCAGCATACTTGGGACGCCTTCTTCATCAATCGGCGTGAGAGGGCGCTCGCCAGGTATGAGGAGGACGGTCTGCCTCCTGGAAACTTCCACGAGGCCGGCCGTCGGCTATGGTGGTACGGCCGGACTCTGCAGAGCGTCATGGACTACATCACGGCCGGCGATATCCCCCGCCTGCGCTACCCTCAGTTCGAGCCACGAGCGCCGCCCGACGACAGCCGACGACAAGACGGACGCAGCGACGCCGGCAACTTAGAAGGCGACGACTACCAGTACAACGGCGGCGGCTATGAAGACTACGAGTATGCATATTATACGCCTAGGCAGGAGTATGACTAAATCACTCCAAATTTCATGTATGCAGGAGTATGACTTAGTCACTCCAAATTTCATGTATGCAGGAGTATGACTTAGTCACTCCAAATTTCTTGTATGCAGGAGTATGACTTAGTCACTCCAAATTTCTTGTATCATCAGTGCTATCTCGAGTCAATTATTGAATCATTCGAAAATGGACACCAAACACATCACGGGTAATATAATTCACATGATCCATTCAACAAAGTTTGGTACAATAAATTATTACACATCATTTCTTTCCTTGTGTCCCTGCTTGCTTACGATTGTGCCGTATCCATGGAGCATCCTCATCATTTAACTTAATGCTTGGGTCGGTGTTCACTTTGAAGGGCGGAATTTCAGCAAACATATTATAATCTTCTGACATGTCTGTCTTGTCCTCCACTCCCACGATGTTTCTTTTCCCTGAAAGAACAATGTGGCGCTTTGGATCATCGCATGATGTACTGATCGTTTTCTTATCTTTCCGTTTCCTCGGTTTGCTACTCATGTCCTTCACATAGAAAACCTGAGCGACATCTTTCGCTAGGACGAATGGTTCGTCAAGGTAACCAAGATTGTTGAAATCCACCATTGTCATTCCGTATTGCTGGTCCTCCTTTACCCCACCTCCTGTTAGCTTGAACCATTTGCACCGGAACAAAGGGACCCTAAAGGAGGGTCCATAGTCAAGTTCCCATATCTCCTCTATGTAACCATAATATGTGACCTTTTGCCCATTCTCGGTTGCTGCATCAAAGCGGACACCACCGTTTTGGTTGGTGCTCTTTTTATCTTGGGCGATCGTGTAAAATGTATTCCCATTTATCTCGTACCCTTGGAAAGTCGTTATAGTCGAAGATGGTGTCTTGGCCAACATGTACAGCTGATCTACAACCTTATTGTCACTCATTAAATGTTTTCTCAACCAACTGCCGAAAGTCTCCATGTGGGCCTTCCTAATCCAGGATTCAGGCTTCCCAGGGTTGTCCGAGCGTAAAATATTCTTGTGTTTCTCAAAGTACGGAGCCACCAAGCTGGAATTGGTCAGAACGGTGTGGTGTGCTTCAATGAGAATGGCCGTCCATACATATCATTGATTTCCTTCCGATCGTGCCTTTTCCACTTAGTCTCCCCTCGTGCCGCGATTGAGGAAGACCAATCGGCTTAAGGTCAGGAACAAAGTCAACACAAAACTCAATTACCTCCTCATTTCCATAGCCCTTGGCGATGCTTCCTTCTGGCCTAGCACGGTTACGAACATATTTCTTTAATACTCCCATGAACCTCTCGAAGGGGAACATATTGTGTAGAAATACAGGACCGAGAATGGAAATCTCATCGACTAGGTGAACCAGGAGGTGCGTCATAATATTGAAGAAGGATGGCGGGAACACCAACTCGAAACTGACAAGACATTGGATCACATCGTTACGTAACCGTGGTAGAACTTCCTGGATTGATTACCTTCTCGAGAGATTGCATTGAGGAATGCACATAGCTTCACAATGGCTACTCGAACATTTTTCCGGCAGGAGCCCCCTCAAAGCAATCGGAAGCAATTGCGTCATAATCACGTGGCGGTCGTGAGACTTCAGGTTTTGGAACTTTTTCTCCGCCATGTTTATTATTCCCTTTATATTGGACGAGAATCCCGACGGGGCCTTCATACTTGCTCGAGCATTCAAAAAAGATGACCTTCTCTTCTTTGGTCGTAGCGTAGGCCGGCACGACCTTGAAACCATTCCGGATGCCGGTCATCAGGGTCTTTCAAACTTTGCTGGTCCTGCCGTGCTTCCTTTGTATCATTTGACTTCTCATACACGCCCAAGAAGCTTAGGATGTTCACGCAAATATTCTTCGTAACGTGCATCACGTCGATTGCAGAGCGGACTTCTAGGACTTTCCAATATTCTAGCTCCCGTAATATAGATTTCTTCTTCCACATGGCTGCGTGCCCGTCGCTCCCTTCGGAACTGATTGTCCGCCAGACCCTTTCCAAAGATGACTTTCAAACCCTTGACCATATCAAATACCTCAGCACCAGTGTGTTCCGCAGGCTTCGGCCGGTGATCTGCCTTGCCGTTGTAATGCTTGCCTTTCTTTCTTACTGGATGACCTTTCGGAAGAAATCGACGATGCCCAAGGTACACGTTCTTCTTACAATTTGGCAAATGTACACTTTCAGTCTCATGTAAGCAGTGCGTGCATGCATTGTATCCCTTATTTGACAGTCCCGAAAGGTTACTAAGAGCAGGCCAATCGTTGATGGTTATGAAAAGCAACGCTCGTAGGTCAAATTCCTCTTCTTTGTGCTCATCCCACACACGGACACCAGGTCTGCCCCACAGCTGTAAAAGCTCATCAACTAATGGCCTTAGGTACACATCGATGTCGTTGCCGGGTTGCTTCGGACCTTGGATGAGCACTGGCATCATAATGAACTTCCGCTTCATGCACAACCAAGGAGGAAGGTTGTAGATGCATAGAGTCACGGGCCAGGTGCTATGGCTGGAGCTCGCTTCGCCAAAAGGATTCATGCCATCCGTACTTAGACCAAATCTTATGTTCCTTGCGTCACCGCAAAATCTTTGAACTCTCTCGTCGATCTTTCTCCATTGCGTTCCATCTGCGGGGTGTCTAAACTCCCCGTCCGACTTACGGTCCTCTTTGTGCCATCGCAACAACTTGGCATGCTCTTTGTTCCTGAACATACGTTTCAACCGTGGTATTATAGGAGCATACCACATCACCTTGGCGGGAACCCTCTTCCTGGGTTTCTGGCCCTCAACATCGTCACCAGGGTCATCGCCTCGATCTTATAACGCAATGCAAAGTGCATACCGGGCATTCATTCAAATTCTCGTATTCACCGCGGTAGAGGATGCAACAAGTTGATGCATGCATGTATCTTCGTAACCTCTAAACCTAGAGGGCAGACAACCTTCTTTGCTTCGTACGTAGTGGCGGGCAACTCGTTATTCTTTGGAAACATATTCTTCAACATTTTCAGCAAGTTTTCAAATGCCGAGTCAGCTACACCTGCCTGTGCCTTCCATCTCAGCAAATCCAGTGTGCAGCCCAGCTTTTTCAGACCATCATCGCATCCGGGGTACAGCGCCTTCCTGTGATCCTCTAACATGCGATCCAAATTCTCCCTCTCTTTTTCAGTTTCGCAGCGTCTCCGTGCATCAGCAATGGTCCGACCAAGATCATCAACGGGATCATCACGTGCCTCTTCTTCACCTTCCCCTTCACCTTCCCCTTCACCTTCAGCATCCTCCATGAAAGTATCACCGAAATGAGAAAGATAGCTTTCATCATTGAAATCATCCCCTTCTTCATCTTCTTCCATTATAACCCCTCTTTCTCCATGCTTGGTCCAACAATTATAGCTTGGCATGAAACCGTGCCGAAGCAGGTGCATGTGAACATCTCTTGAGGAAGAGTAACCCTTCTGATTCTTACACTTAACACATGGACAGATAACAAAACCCCCCTGCTTGTTCGCATTAGCCACTACGAGGAAATCTTTCAAACCCGTACTGAACTCGCCGGAGAGTCGGTTACCGTACATCCATTGCCGATTCATCTGCATTATTATAATATAAAATATATAATTAACCATGCATCATGCATTTGTTAAACTAACTAGCTACAAACAATATGAATTAAACAATGAACTACACACACATGCATATTTTATCAATGACACATCAAAGGTTCAAGTTGCTAACCGCGATCGAGGAGGAAAAAATAAATGAGAAAGCTCAAGTGTGGCTCCAACACTTCATATCATGTTTGTTTCATGCTCTTGGGGCATTTCATCAAACACCTTATGTGCATAAGAGGAACCAAAAGCAAACCTAACACTCACTTGTGAAGTTTGTGAAGAGAATGGCTCCAAATGGCTAAGTGTTGGCTCCTGGATCGGTATATATAGGGGAGGGGCTTTAGTCCCGGTTGGCCTGGCCAACCGCGACTAAAGGCCTTCGGGCACCTTTAGTCGCGGTTGGCCAGCCCAACCGCGACTAAAGCCCCCCACGTGCACCAGCTGGCCACCGTGCGCCCTGGGCCCAGGCCTTTGGTCGCGGTTCGCCACACGAACCGCGACTAAAGACCCCATTAGTCGCGGCTCCTGCAGCATCGCGACATTTGGGGCTCACCCGAAGCCTGTTTTTCCACCAGTGCAATAACCATTATTTGACACGGTGTAATTGAGTGTGATAAAAGTTACAAAAGATGATGAAATAAACTATGATGCTTGTGTTGAAAATATCATGGCCTAGTATCTAGCGGAAAACATTACAAGATCTGTGTAATCTTTGATCCATGTTACAAGTTACAACAAGGACAAAAATAACAATATAAAATGTCCATGTTTGCTCTTTTAAACGACACCTTACCTGGTCTATATTACAAGGCGAGTGCGTGAACTAACCTAGACATGCCCAACAACCAAATTGACCAAAGCCTCAAAAAAGCTTCGACCACTAGATATGATCACTAAATAGTAGATCGTGCGTAGCCTAGCCTGGTTCCTAGCAAGTAAACTCCGTCCGTGTATGCCATTTGCATGTTTTAAACATATGGGCATCTCCAACGGGGCGAAAATGTGTCTAGGCCCTCCTCGAACGCGGCGACGCAAATCTGGTCCAAATATGCGACAGGTTTGCGTCTCTGCGGATGCTCCGCGGTCGGCCGAGCGTCCTCCTTTTCCTACCCAGTCTCGCAAGTCAGGGACATCAAAATCGACCGCTTCGATTTGCTTCTTTTTCCCCTTCATTGCTGCCCTAGTGCGACGCCACCACCCCAACCCCACCCGCCGCCGTACCGCCGCAGCACTGCAGTACTCGCCGTCTGACTCAGTTCTCACCGCGCGGGAGAGCAGGATCGTACTCGGGGTTGGCTCCGGCGCGTACCTGCCGGCTGTTTTGGGGCCAAACGTTGCCGGTTGCGCCGCCCTTCCGCGTCGCCCACGACCTATTCGGTCAATTGCGTCGGTAGGTTTCTTCACCTATTTTTGGCATTATTGTGCGCGGCCATTGATCCACAGTTTGTACCCACACAGATGAACATGTTGCAGATGCTGGAGAAGTTCCGCGCGGAGGTCGTTGACTCCTCTTCCGACGAGGAGTCCGATCAGTCGACGCAGACATTGGCACCTATTGCGACCTCCATGATCCACGAGTTCACTTCAAATGAGGGGTCGGTGCACCGGGGCTCTGTCAAGGGCCGCTTAAAAAACCTGTCGTGCCACAGAGTGGAAGGGCAGCTCCGGCTCCACAAGGACTACTTCCACCTCACCGATTCGGTGTTCAAGGAAAAAATGTTTCGGCGCCGGTACAGGATGTCAAGGGAGCTGTTCATGGTCATTCTCTGGGGCGTTAGACACTACGACCCCTACTTCCAATGCAGGCCGATGCAACATGTGCGCTAGGCTTCACCTCCTACCAAAAATGCTCCGCGGCTATTCGCATGCTCTCATATGGAATGGTTGCTGATATATTCGATGAGTATCTTCAAATGGGTGAGAGCACTTGCCTTGAGGCCATGTACAGGTTTTGCCGAGCCGTGATTTCCGTGTTCGGACATCATTACTATAGGGAGCCAAATGTTGAGGATACAAGGCGGCTCTTGTCTATCAACGAGTCTAAAGGGTTCCCAGAAATGATTGGCAGCATAGATTGCATGCACTGGGAGTTGAAGAACTATCCATTTGGATGGCAGGGTCAGTACAGCGGGCATGCGGAGGGACGGACTGTCATTCTTGAAGCTGTCATATCTCAAGATTTATGGATTTGACATTTATTCTTTGGCATGGCCGGTTCCAACAATGACATCAATGTGTTGCCCCGATCATCGGTTTTCAACAGACTCATGCAAGGCAAAGCTCCACGGGTGAGCTATGAGGTCAATGGAAATGAATATGACAAGCCATATTATCTTGTTGATGGCATCTGCCCTGACTGGGTCACACTGGTGAATACTGTTCGTAATCCAAACTCTGAGAAGACGAGGAGGTTTGCCAAGATGCAAGAGTCTTGCAGGAAAGATGTGGAGCGCAAATTTGGTGTGCTCCAAGCTCGGTGGGAAATTGTCCGTCACCCAGCAAGAACATGGTCGCGGAAGACCATGCATGAGGTGATGACATGCTACGTGATCATGCACAACATGATCGGTGAGAACGAGCGTCCTGATGGCCGCAATGAGAACCACTAGGAATTCCAAGGTGAGTTGGTTGCGCCACTCCCTGGGGCTTTATCTTGGAAAAACTATATGCATATGAATATAGAAGTCACTGACGAGAACGTGTGCAAACGGCTGAAAACGGATCTGATTGAGTATCAGTGGGCATTGACTGGCCATGAAGACCATGCCTAGAGGAATACTATCTTTTTTTCATGTAGACTTTTTAAAATTTGGATGTAATAACTATGACTTCATTGAAACTCTTTATTTTGTTATTTTCAAAATTCATAATTCATGCCAACGCGGAAATGCGTCGGGCCGCTGGAGGCACCCCCAGACGCAGACGGACACGCGGACAAAAACGATCTTTCTCGCGTCCGCCACGCGACGTAAACGGACGCTCACAGACACCGATTTGCGTCGCACCACTGGAGATACCCTAAGGCCATGTTTTGATTGATGTTTGGCCCAATTACCACCGACGGGTCATCAGAATCAGTTTTGGCCACCTCACACGTAGATGCCCACTAACATCCTCAGATCCGTTTAACACTACCAGAATATTAATACGAGACCACACTTAGTACTCCAGAATCAAGCTGATGCTAGGAAAGCAAATTCAAAAGGGTTAAAAATGATGAAAGCAAAAAAGACCTTGTTGTGTGGAGCACCGTTGGAGCAATCACGCACGCCCTAGGATGATGGCCTCTTCTTTGTAGCTCTCTGTTTATCACTTTGGGCGCGTTTGGTAACCTGCATCATATTGATGCACTACTGGCGCATCGGGAAGAAGTCTCCTGCGCGTCGTAGAAATGCCATGAGCCATAAAAGCCACGTTGTTTGGTGGTCTGCATAGAGTTTTTTCAGCCCCGTGGAGATTTGGGCTCTACTCGTTTGGTAGGTTGGATTTCAGGCCTTGTAGCAGCCCAGAATAGCACCCCTGTTGTTTGGTTGCAACCCAGAATCTGCTTCTGCTTACCTCTTACCTTCGGTGGTGAGGTTATCAGCGATCAACAGCACAAGCAAGAACACAATTCACAGTTCAGGCAAACTTAGCATTGATCATAGTTCAAACACGGTCATAGTTCACGACACAGGACGATCATAGTTCACGACACACCATAGACGATCATAGTTCAATAGACGAGAGGAACAACAACTAGACACATACATGATAGGAGCGACACAGAACCAGGTAAGCTTCAGACATGACTTTGGAAGACGACACACCTGGTGGAGTCGCCATGGTAACGGCACATGGTCATCACCTCAGTGCAGGTGTGGTCGAAGATGACCACATTATACTGGAAGGTGGACACCTTCTTGAAGATGAGGAACTAGCCTATCTGCAGCTGATGAGCGATGGCGAAGGCCGCCCACCCTTGGTCGATGTATGCGGCATCACCTTCTCTCACCGTAGTCATCCTCCAGTAGCAGCCAGTGTTGGTGGTGACGATGATATTCGAAGGGATTTCTCCGAACCACCTGAAGAAATCATGAGGGATTCGTAGCTGGTTGAAGGTGGGCCTGAAGACGATGCGCAGGAACTGGCCCGGCCCTACGTCCGGCTGGAAGTGGCTGACGTTAGCCGCCCTTCGCTTCTTGGACGGTCCCTCCTCAAGGGTCTCAGGTGACCCAAGTTTGAACTTCTCAGTCTGCCAGAAGAACACATTCCATTAGAGATGTGCATGCTCACAAGTATATAGATGAAAATGAACATTGAAAACATGTGATGCCTCATACATTGGATCACACGGTAGCTCAAGGGACTGCCCTCAAACTAAGTTTAGTGTGCAAGTAATCACACACACGACTAAGTTTGAGGGCAGCACCTTGCCTTCCAGTGTGCCATTGTTGAATCATTGGCCAATGCAGTAGACAAACAAAATGAGGCATCATAAATTGGATCACACGGCAGGTAAAGGGAACTATCCGCAAACTAAGTCTAGTGTGCAAGAAATATGGCACACACGACTAAGTTTGAGGGCAACACTCTGCCTTCCGTTGTGCCATAGTTAAATCATTAGCCATTGCACAACTAAAAAAGTACAAACATGAAAAGCAAGGTAGCATAGGCCTCATACAATGAGAACGTATGGAGGAGATGTTTGATCAGAACCAATGGCATGGTGATGTTCAGTCATGCCATAGGTTCTGATCAATCATCTCCTAATACTATGATTCCCGGTTACAATCATCGGCCTAGTTCAATCAGAAACAACACAATCTAGAACAAACTAGCGCGACTCATTCTACCCAGCATAGAAAAACCATCCCCTCTTTGCATGCACAGTGGCAGTTTCAGCAATCCACAGTCCGGTCCAGGAAGGATCTACCGCAATCCGATATTAGAGTAATAAATCTAAGCAAATTGAGACCATGAAAAGCAAGAACTGGACAAGAACAGCAAGAAATGGGGACGAATACCTTGCAAACATCAATCTGAACGCTATCCTAATAGAAACCCTAGCAGATCTAATCTGCATGTCGTCGCAAATGACCGACAATGGCATGTTATGGTAGAACGAGTACGAAGGTGAGAAGGAGAGGTCGTTACCACCATTGTTTCGGCCGAGGACGAGCTCGAGGTCGCGGGCGACCTCCAGATCCCGATGAAGACTGCGGAGCAGGTTGCGGCCGATGTCGCGGTGCTGCTCGCCGATGTCTCCTCCTCCGGTACCGGTGCTCCTCCGTGCGGCAGTGCGGTGGATTGGTCGGCGGGAGGGGGAACCGCCGGGTGATGTGACAGTTTGGGGGAGGTGAGAGTGCGGTCGCGAGTGAGAGGAAGGAGAGGGGAGCGGCGAAGCTAATTATGGCGCGTGTTCCCGAAGGGACGCGACGTTTCCGCCTCCCTTCTCCACGCGTGCAGCCTTCTGGCCACAACGGGTCTAGCCCCGGAGAAACTGCCATTCCGAGCATTCCTCCAGGGCCTGTCCCGGAGGTGCTTTAAAATCCGATTCATGCAAAAATGCAGTGGCCTGCAAGCATCTAAACGGACCGAAATTTGTTAGCCCGATGCGAGCCAATGTCCATCCAGCCTACCAAACGCGCCATTTCTTGTTCTAGAATTGGCTTAGCAGGTGTTTTCAATTTTTAAAACAAACACGCTCATGCTCAAACGGGTGCGAGCACACATGCTCACAGTTGTGGGATGTGCGTGAACATACTTAAAGCATTGCATTCTCAACCCGTAGGCATAGGTCATTTATCATTAATTCGTAGAATTAGTTTGTGCCAGGCCAATGGTTACATGGTGAAAGTGAAAGTAAGAGAATATTTGCTTTGGACGGAAGGGTGAATTGATAGTGCATGGGAGCTCTCAAACATAAATTTTGCATGAGGTTGCCAGGTTGGAACTCATGTTTGGAGCGTCTTTGATTCGAAGCATTAAAGAGTATTTCACAGGAAAAAATTCTAATTTTCCTTTTCTGTAATACAAAACCATAGGGACAAGTTATCCACCCACCTCTTTAGCTTAATAACTACACTGTTGATTTTTTTGGTAGATAGAAAAATATTGTTGGTTAAAACCACCCACTCCTCGAAAAATCATTTGTTCCAAGAGGCCCTGAAATATTTGTATCCCCAATTATATTTGGTACTGGCTCTTCAAAAACATGTTAACATTCTGCATTGGAAAGCAGTACATACAGCAAACAGAATCGAATAAGGCAGCCAAAAGTAGGGTGCAGAACCTAGGGTACCTGCGCACTTGGTTTCAATTTTATTGAAAAATGCTATTTAAATGTTTCAGAAAAAATTCAAACAATTCACGTGCGTATATATCACCTTGATACTTGCTCGTGCAAATACAACAATATGTGACCTACACAAAAAAGAGAAAACTAAACTTTGTTATACAGTGAATAGTGAATAGTACACGTGTACTTCTTATGTTGTGAACAGGGTTATTTTTGTGTAGGTTACATGCTTTCATATTTTCGGTTCAAATTTGACATACTCTACACACATGATTTATGCCGTATTTTTATAATTAATTTTCATATTTTAAATTTTTTTATTGTTGAAAATGGGTTATGGCGCACCCAAGGGCAAAAAATCTGTGTCCATAAGGCAGCACATTTTTTATTTGCTTTTTCACTTATTTAATTTTTTTGAGTGAGTGACCAGGAATCCAGGATAGTAACTAGTCATTTTTGTAAAAGTATCCATAAAACGACCTCCCAAAATTGTGGGATGTGCCTCTCAAAAACAAATGTTGTGGGTTGTGCCTCTATTACCAGGAGTCGACACGCCAGCACCAACATACCAAAGTCAGAAATTTTTCAAACGCCCACGTGAACTGTGGGCCCATTAGAGTGCACTTACCAGCGATTCTAAGGCCGGGCCGGGCGACGATCACTCTCCGGCCTCCTCCCGGATTGCCTTTTTTGCCATCTATCACTTTCTGAAGGACCCACGTTGGGACCAAAATTTCCATGGCACCAAAGAAAATAGAGTAAATCTGGTCGCACTACTATACACAAAAAAAAAATGAAATGGAAAAGTCGAAAACATACTCCCTCCAATCTAGGATTTTAGTTCAATTTTTTCCTAAAATCCCGATACTTATTATGGATTGGAGGAAGTATTTCAGTATAAGTGGAGAATCTTAGATGATCTCTAACTTTGCCTTTCAAATTTAGAAAACTCGGGACACCGTCTAGTTTTGAAGGCAGAACTGGGGACGCTAGTGTGTGTAATGGCTTCAACTTCTGGATCTGACAGAAGTCAACTGCATTTGGTTAACATCTTCTCAGAAAATAACAAACTTATTTTTTGTTAGTTTGTTAGAATTAGCATAAGTTATTGGATAATCTATTTTTCTAAAACTACAATTAAGATCATATGAAATATCATTCTCTATCTGTTTTCACAATACTCAAAATAAAAATAAGAAAATAACTCAGACTAGCTTTTGGCTGAACATATTTGTTATTAAAGACTATCCAAACAAAACAGTTCAAAACCATAGCATGATAACTTTGGAACTGAATTGAACTAGCTAGTGAAGCAAGGTTGCACACCAGGTTGAGTCCACACTCACTTTCAAGGAAAAGCTGGGTGGTTTCTCCCCTGTTTAGTTTTGTTCCTTCTCGTATATTGAAGAACTTACCCCTTTCATGCCAAACAATGGCCTAAAAACAAATTTAGGTAAAATTGGTTAACAAAAGTCATGATTCGAATGAGCACTAAGAGTTCAAAACAATACAGCCATTATTGTTTCTAGTTCTTGCTTCTACCAGAGCACTGCAGCCGGTCAGTAGAAGTCGAAGCAAGAGCCCTGTTGCTTCATGAGAATTTTCCCATTTTGGACCGCTGAAAACTAGTGAAACTGTCCCTGGCCGACTCCATCCTACTAGTGAACTCTTGCAGCTATAGGTGTTTGGCCAGTTTGCGTTAGTGCCGTTCACCATCCTACCTTATACACGATATTTTCCATCTTATAATGATTTCAAGCAAAAAAAAGCTGCGTAGATATCTCTGGTGAGAGCAGCATGAACGGCCGACACCGAACTGGGTCTGCAACGTCCAAGGTTGCACTGCATACCAAAAGTGGCTACTGCTGACAGGCAAAGTGTAGCCAACAACCTGCCCAATTACCATCCACTGATTTTGGCAAGTGGCTGGTCCCATCCACTGACCTGGCGATGTGCGGGGGGAATCCTGCTGTGATCAGGCGCTAAGCCTACTGGTAATCGACAACGTGGGCAGAAACAGCAAAGGAACAACTGGAAGCATGCAGATGCAGATCAATGTCACCTTTGTGAATTGCATGTCATGGATTAGGGAATCTAATCTCCATTCTGGACTCAGCCTATCTGGGGGTAGTGCTAGCCTCCTTTACGAAGATGGGCACGTTTTTTATTTACCATATATCTGTTAGAATAGTTCTACCAACCAACTATCCTAAAAGACCGATCTGATGGAAAGTGGTGGTATAATATACTTTAACAATATCTACTTCAAGGAGTGTACAAAGATTTTGAGAAACATCAAATTTTTAGAAAATGCCAGATAGGTTGCCTTGTTATTCTAAGAGGCTAAGGAATTGTGAGGTGTTTCTTGGGTTAGTGTATACAAATTCACCTGCCATCCCTACACGCACCTAGCTGAGTCCTCAAAACCCCATATATGGGACAGCAACTCTAATACTTCTTCTCAGATGAACAGGGGAGCTCAGGTGTTGAAATGTTTATTCATATATTTATATCATTGAATTCTACCTTTCGCTTTCTTGGAAAAGATGTTTACTCCCTGGACGGGACGGATCAATACGTGTGCTCTCAAGACAGAGCATAGAAAGGAAAGCCAGGTATATGAAGTCATTCTTGGATAGTGATATTAGGTATTATCACTGGTGGTAGCAGCCACATTCCTGCAGACAAAGATAAGATTAGGATGCCACTTTTGCCACAAGCTGTGTACAGTATATTATTCAGAAAAAATAGCATTGCCCCTAGTACCTACCATCTGACATTCGACCATTATTCTTTTAGTTGTTGCAATACTTCAGATTTTAATGCCATGTGATCCCCGGAATCTAAAGTGGGAAGAAATATTTCACATTCCAAAAAAATTAAAACGTGCAAATCAATAAGTGGCAGTTTTGAAACTCAAATATGGTTGGTTGAAGGGGTCCAGTATATAATTTGTATTATAGGTCTTAGTGGATGTACCCTTCGACATGTATTGATGTACTAATATATACATTGATGCCTTAACGGTATCACGTCAAAAACATATATGTGGACTGTAATACATATACAAACAACATACCACTTCTGATGTTAAAGGAGCCCTTACTGGACCCAGCTTTGCTTATATAACCATATGTTTGTTGACTACCTTCTCTCTCTATTGACCAAACAGATCTACCTAGTTTGATTAGCTGTTTTAACTTGACTGATATATTTATGGTTTATTTTATTTGACATCACTAACCATTGTTGATGTCTTATAGAATATATGATCAGTTAGAAGTGAATCAAATCATCAAGCAAACACTATGTAAACAATCTTTTTTTTTTTTTTGAAACGAGGCAAAAGCTTTGCCTTCCATTGATATAGGAGAAAAGAATTGGCCCGTTTATGAGGAAAACTGGCCGAAAAACCGTACAACACGACACCACACACCAGCCCCGAGGCTGCGCTCCACACGGGTCGACGACCAACCAGGTCGACACCACACCTCAACGCAACAGGCGGAGGCGAAAGACCGGAGCCACCGCTCCAACTACCACGCCGGCCCCGAGGCCGCGCCCCGCCTGGCCGAAGACAAACCCGCCTCCACCGAACCACCAAAACACTGCACAAGCCCCTCTGTCCGGTGGACGTCCAAAGCGAGGCCCCAAGAGGCAAAGCGACGCAAGAGCGCCGCCCACGCCCGATCCCGCGAGGGATCTAGGGTTTCCCCCGGAGAGCCCGGGCGGAGATCATGAGACACCCACTTCGACGACGCCTTCAAGAAGGATGCGGCGCCCACGGGCGTCACCGTCGTCGGTCCTGGCCGGCCGCCAAAGACAAAGCTTTCGCCCAGCAAGAGTCCCAAAATCTCGCGCCCGCCCAACAAGGACCGGCACAGACCACCACACTATGTAAACAATCAGGCGTAATCTTATGTCTGGTAAAAGTAAATGCTTATTTGCCCAGTCCCCTCATCTCCACTTTAATTTACACGGTGTATTCATTCTTTGGTTCGTCTGTTTCATGGAGTTCCTAGTTATCCACAGAACCGATGAGTACAATAAAAAGATGTTTTCTAGTCACCATAGATGTAAAGCACAGAAAAGACAGAACATTCAGTTTGTTTCATACACTATTTCACGTTGCCTTCAGACAGATATGATCAGATACGGGAAACAACAAAGACCTGGAAAATTGTAACAACTTCAATAAAGTACCCTAAAATTACAGATTTTATTCCAAGAAACCTTCGGATAATCGGATGGGAAACATGCAAGACTAATTGGATAGCTAGCTCGGGTGGCGAGCAATGCCATGTGGGTAAAAAGATTCTACAATATCAAGCGAAAGCTCCTGGTCACTAAAAAAAGGAAGAACACTTAGGTGATCCTTGTCCATACAATTCAGCCAACCACAAATAATCAAATTCCAGAACTCAAAATATTGAAAAGGATATTCCTATCAACGATGTATCAACATGTCTAGAAATGGCCAGACAAAAGGATTCTTACCGATATACATGTTCTGAGAAATTAGATGTGCATGCAGACAGAAAACGGCCCCCCAGCATCTGAACAAACATCTGGGAATAGGCTTTATCAGACATGCTCACCAGGATGCTTGTCACAAACAAATCTGATAGCACGGAGATAACACCTTGGCTTCTCCTGCAAAACATCAATTGAATTTGAGGGATCAAGTGGCCCTGCTTGAAAGCAATCAGGTTTGCCAGTTGAATCAATTTGTTACTACCATCTGAATTGCTCAGAAGGTCAATCCTGCAGAGAAGCACATCAGATACGCAATTTTAATATTTTTGTCTGTTAACTGCAACATTTGATCTTTGCCCCGTCACTGTTCTCCTGGCAAGGGCCCAAGGTAGAGTGAGTGATATGTGCAGTGATAGACAGACCATACTGGGCGAATGCATCTATTTGCCCTTCCTCCATAGGCTTACTGACAGATGTCGCAAGATGCTTAAAACAGAAGCCAGAAAGAATGAATACCAGACTCTAGAATGGAACCATTCCACCACTGAAACATATCTTGATCCAAATTTTCCGAGCAGCCTGTCCTCACACGGTCACATGGGTCTCCTGGTCTACCAAACAGTGTCCTAGACTCGGTTGACCACACCACTTCCTGCATCAGTTCACATACATGCCCTTCCATTTCTCCTTTAAAACTCATGCTCTCCCTCCATCTCCACTCTCATCTTTACGCTCTTGCAGTGAACTACTACCCAGCTAAACACCTTTCATCTTTCTCCTCAAAATAGCACCACCAAACTTGTTTGTTCTGCAAAACCTTCAGAAGAGCCATGAAGCAACCAGTCCTGCAGTATCTGAAGCTGTTCCTGTTGCTAGGCCTTGGTGGAGTCACAGCCATGCATGTGCCCAAACAAGATGTATCTGCATCCCTGAGAGCACTCTCCCTTGATGGCCATTTCAGCTTCCATGACTTGTCTGCCGCTGCACAGGACTTCGGCAACTTCTCTTGCTTCCCGCCAGTCGCTGTGCTCCACCCAGGCTCAGTGGCTGACATCGCCACAACTGTGAGGCATGTGTTCTTGATGGGTGAGCACTCCACACTCACAATAGCAGCTCGTGGGCATGGGCACTCTCTATATGGACAGTCCCAGGCTGCTGGAGGGATTGTCATCAGAATGGAATCCCTCCAGAGTGATAGCATGAAGGTACACCCTGGTGTGTCACCCTATGTGGATGCCTCAGGAGGAGAACTCTGGATAAATGTCTTGAACGAGACATTGAAGTATGGTTTGGCACCGAAGTCATGGACAGACTACCTCCATCTTACAATTGGGGGCACGCTATCAAATGCGGGCGTCAGCGGGCAGACATTCCGGCATGGCCCACAGATCAGTAATGTGAAAGAACTGGAGATTGTGACTGGTAATGGCAGACCTATATATTATGATGATTTGAACAGTTAATAGAGTAAATAATGTATCTAACTTTGTACCATGACTGTCAAATGCAGGAAGAGGTGACGTCGTCACTTGCTCACCTCAACAGAACTCTAATCTCTTCCATGCTGCCCTTGGTGGTCTAGGTCAATTTGGCATCATCATTCGGGCCAGGATTGCTCTTGAGCCTGCTCCACGGATGGTAAGTTCAAACAACTCATTTTTGGAAAGTCCATGCTAGTGACATTTTACTAAGCGCATGCTCATGGGTTGATCGGATGTACAACAGGTAAGGTGGATAAGAGTTCTCTACTTAGATTTCGCGAGCTTCACCGAGGACCAGGAGATGCTTATTTCTGCACAAAAGACCTTCGACTACATTGAGGGTTTTGTTATCATAAACAAAACAGGCATCCTTAACAACTGGAGGTCATCATTCAATCCACAGGATCCAGTGCAAGCTAACCAGTTCAAAACAGATAAAAAGGTGCTCTTCTGCCTCGAGATGACAAAGAACTTCAACCCTGAAGAAGCTGACATCATGGAACAGGTGAGGCAACAATTTATCCTTGTGTTATTAAATATGTTTATGCATTAAGTGCTATCAGATTGTCTGAGTGGTTGAATTCCATATTTATTCATGTTTACAGGAGGTCAATGCACTACTATCTCAACTTAGATATACACCCGCCTCCTTATTCCACACAGACGTCACTTACATGGAGTTCTTGGATAGGGTGCACTCATCTGAATTGAAACTGAGAGCTAAGGGCTTGTGGGAAGTCCCACACCCATGGCTTAATCTCATCATCCCGAGAAGCACGATCCATAAATTTGCGACAGGGGTCTTTGAAAAAATCCTCAAAGATAATAACAATGGTCCCATACTGATCTACCCAGTGAACAAGTCCAGGTAAGCTCCTTAATGTCTGAGATCACAAACCCCCATTGAGAAACTCTGATACTACATGATGTTATAGTGTTGCCTAGTGAATGGCTCATCTCGTTTCATGCAGATGGGACAACAGAACGTCAGTGGTCATACCAGATGGGGAGGTTTTCTACCTGGTGGGATTCCTACCCTCGGCACTAGGCCCCTACAGCATCGAACATACATTGAACCTGAACAGACAGATAATAGAGTTTTGTAACGAAGCAAGTATTGGGGTGAAGCAATATCTGCCAAACTACACCACAGAAGCAGAGTGGAAGGCCCACTATGGGGCAAGGTGGGACACATTTCAACAGAGAAAAAACACCTATGACCCCCTGGCGATCCTAGCTCCAGGACAGGGTATATTTCAAAGGGCATCAGCATCACTACCCTTGTTCTTGTGACATCATCTACTGTGAAAATGTTTATGTGGATCATTTGTCTGTGCTAGTACAGAATTGTAGTTACTTTGAAAAAGGGAACGAACTGTAGATGAATGACAGTAACTAGTGACTAGTAATCCCCATAATACTTTTATCAACGAGATCAAAGAAGCGAAAACATTACATTCGCTTTGAGTTGCGCCTGATGCGCTTTTGAAGCAATCATTTGAGGATTATATCCGCCCATGAAGCATGCGAGCTCCAGTTATTATTACTGCAATGATGAATTGAACCACTAACTAGTGGAACTCATGCTGCTGAGTGCCGAGTACTGTGTCAACTGATGACAGTATAAAAAAGAGGCTCCCAGGTAGACTGATCATTAACAAAAATGGTGTCTGGCATACGAAGAAACCTGTATACATGCAACAAATGAATCAAGTTTTGTGAAGGTAAAAATATGATATATATCCGTGCAAGAAGCCACAAATTTCTTTTAAAAAGAATATGCTCATATAATCTGAATCTTACCAAAATTTCCTCGCAGCCACAAATTAAGGAATCGGGTTCAGAAGGGGAATTGTAGGCATATCTATACTTACTTGAGCAAACTAATACCAAACTTGTAAGACTCATATGAAACGAAAAGCACGGTGAAATGGCACATGTGAACAGCAGAGGAAAGGAACTAATGCAAAGCCCCAAAAGTTGATACTTTTCTGGTTGAGGTATGACTTACATGTTACCTCTAACTAATGGCTTGAGGAATTAATATATCACTTTAACTGAAAATTGGTTTACATCATGAATATGATGCTACTATTTTCTTGTCGGTCAGCTAGGCAGTCCATTCACGATCAACCAGTGTAAGAGTTCATTTGGCGCCAAATTTTTTTTTTTGGAAATGCAAAAAGCTTTGTGTCTTGATGCATCGGTAGAGATAAGTTATGTACAAGCCGAAGGAAGGGTATAACTCTACAGTTTACACCCTAAGTACTAGGCATCGCTGGGATAAACAACCTGGAAGCCCATCGCCCCTATTTTCGCCACATAATGGCGTCAAGTCATACAACATCAAGTTCACGTTTACCAAAGGCTGGAGTTAATAATTGTAAGCATCCAAGTGGAAAAGGGATGGGCTAATTAAGTAAAAGGTAAAGCATTTACATAAGCACACACATTGCACAACAGCAGAAAAAAAGGATAAGTATAGTGTGTTTTTTTTTCCTTTTGAGCCTGGGCTCCTTGCGTCCATTATTTTTAAACATTTAAGATCATACTTCGAATATTATGACATTTTTGAAAAAAAAAACATGTACATATACGTGTGATCTACATGCATGTAAAATTGCATTAATAGATGTTTTCATTTGTGGGCCGTGCAAAACAATGTGGGGTCTATAATAGTGAACAGTACATATATTAATGCAATTTTACCTGTGTTAATTAACTGAGTGATAAATTCAGAAAGGTTCAACACCTTGCAAACAAAACTAGGAAGCATCATTTCATATATGCACGACATATATCATTAAGGAAATCGGGATAATTCCAGAACATCACATCAGTTGGGCAAAAACTGTTGTACATAAGAAACCAAAAGTTGTTTTGATACCAAATAAAGTGGCCCGGGGCCGGAACTACTATTTGATGATTGACCTCATTTTAAAGTCAATGGAATGTCTAATCCATTATGTCCATTCTATCAGCAGCTACGAGATGACATCTGACATAAGAATTAGTACTGTCACCATGAAAAGTTTTGAAATGTGCTTGATTTTGGGTTACCTACAGATGCAGTGACCGAAAAGTAGTTTGTCATGTCAGTGCTTCGCATTATGTGGTCTCAAAACACCAGACAACTGATAATTGTATCCACTTTGGATGTTGAAAAATCAACTCGAACCCATGTACCAGCATTACTCAATCCTTGTGGTACCATGGTTGTGAGTGCCAGTTTTGGTAATAGTTCTCTAAAGAATAACATGGCAAACTACAGAATTTCCTGCTGAGTGTCGATGTTATTAGTCAAGCAAGATCCCGTTACATAAGCGTCAGGACCTGGAAATCACAAGAACACTAACTGAAGCTACAAGAAACTTTGCTCTGATGAAAAGTATAAATTATGGTAAGAAATGTAATATTTACAGTGTGGTTATGCACTCACTGCATGAGTGAACAACTGAAGATAACAGTTTTTACTGCAAAAATAGTACGAGTAATGATTAGCTTAATAATTATTGTTGTTTCAAAAGAAATGTTAACCCAGATATTACACACTATATATGCAGGCACCATGTCAAAGTAAAGGAACAACACGAGAGCTCGTGCTTATATTCTAAACAAGACCAACTGACTGAATTCACTGTAATTAGAATTGAAATATTTCCTGAAGGTCTCTTGCTCTTAAGTAAAATACAGGGGTTCTGAATGATGAACTCATAACTGCACTAAATCTGTGGCATATAATAATTGTTGAGCTCTTGCTCACAGAAATAAAAACAAAGGCAGACTATAAATAGGCAGTACAGTACCCTGAGGTAAAAATGACATGTGTTTTGAATAATTAATTGATAACTGCATGAAATCCCAGTCATTGATAGTACTACATTCTGAGTAGATAATGGTTGATGACTACAAATATAGCTTAGACTGGAACCTTTTCATATAAAAAAGTAGATACGTACATATATGAAATCCATTGGTGTAGATTATTCATCACTAAGTAGTTAGGACAATGCTTGATGGATGCTTGTGATTTTGTGGGAGAATTTAGCCACCTTAAGAAGAGGTGCTTGATGGGTGCTTCTGAGTTTTCTTGATGTATAATTTGAGTTTCAGTTTGCTTTTCTTCTTCTTTTAGTGTTGTTGTATAGGTTTGTAAGTAAGAATACTGTAATGTTAACATTCAGTGTCGTCAGTAATACCCCTGCTCTTTGATTGCAAAGGAAAAAGTACCATACAGCTCCATATCAAAAAACAGAAACGCTGCCATGGGCATCAAGAAGCAACTAGCTTATAAGTCTAAAGTCAAATTGGACCAAATAAGACAAAGGAAACATTGCATGACTGAACAAACAAACACATGTACTCACCTAAAACTGGAAATGTCCAACTGCATACCTCTAATCATAACGAAAAAAACGAAGAAAAATGCAGTATGCTTCAAAAAAAAATTGTTTGAGTTGTAGCTTGTCAATCCGTTAAACAATAGAACATCATTGTAACCATTAAAAAATTATGAACCCAAATAGAGAAACTGTGCAGGCTACCAATTACCTCACCCTCCATCTTCATAGTTAATACTACTCCTGTATGGATGTACCTAGAACTAAAATATGTCTAGATACATCTATATTAGTGGCAACTAATATGAATCGGAGGGAGTAGTAAAGTAAGCTCGTGCACCTGTAGTGCGGACAAACTGTATGCACATGTTGGTAAAGTAATAAACTGCAGTACATGGTTCGTCAAACAAAAACTGCTTCTCCATGCCATCAAGCTATAAGGAGCTGGAACAACAATAAGTGAGCTAGTTCTGGTATTACATATGGATGTGATTGTGACAGCACTTCCCCTGCTATGAAATTACAGTAAACTGAAGCGCAATAAAATCAAATCACTTTCTTCCTGAGAGGCCGTCAACTATTAGAATGGATCAAGGCACTAAAGTATAAATGAGGTGTGCTTACATGCTATTCAGAACAAGAATTTCCTTAAAACGGATATGGATCAACAAAAATATACACCACCTAGCATAAGCAACCATGAAGTTAAAAAAATGATAGTATACATTCCACAAAACGGAATTCCCCCTATGCACCCTAGAAGAAAACTGACATGGTCCGCAAGCACCCAAAGGGTTTCGATTGTAAAGTATGCATCAGGTCATTATTCCACATAAGTACTTCAAGAAATCTGTGGTGGCATTGAGCAACCGTTGTCACAACTTCAGTTAAGGCTTTTCACAGCAGATATAAAGGATGGGGTTCAACACCTTTGATGGCAATGCTATTGTAGCTCGCTCAAAATGGACACAAACTTCCTTATTTTAGCAACAAGCCTCAGTGGGTACCAAGAATAAATTTGGTTAAACTGAACGTACCCATGTATTTAAGGACTAATTGTGCAACTCACAAATATTTCTTAACCAAATGGCCTAACGCTGTAGACGTAACCTTAGCTCTAGCTGACAAGCCTCACTGTCAGTGGGTAGCAAGACTAAATTGGTTAAACTGACGAAAAATTGTCGACTATGCAGGAATTAGCTGTCTATAATTCAAATCTACTCTGCATAATAATTTTGTAGGTTTTGTACTCCAATTTAGCAAGTGGCCTTGCATATCTATCTTGTCTAAGCAATCGATATCGCCGCAGCCCCTGACTGTGAGGAAACACCTGGGATGATCCATGCCAGGCCATTACGGCGATTACACTCAATAAATTAATACGGAGAGGGTGTCAGTCAGGAGGGGAGGGGAAGGGAGGGGAGCTCACAGACTGTTCGACCAAATGCTGCCGCGAGGGCGGAAAGAGGGGAGGCGGCGGGATGGCTTGAAGGAGACGAAAACTCGGGGCACGCGCCGACGTGCGGCGCAGTTTGGCCGGATAGGCGGCGCGGGGGCTCGCACAGTTTCAGGCACGGCGACGAAGATACGTCGGCGAGGCGAGGAGCCTTCTCGGAGAGGCTCTGGATTCCTAGGATTCGGATGACGGGATGATTGAGCACGGTGGGCCATCTTTTCGACGGTACAGTGATAATGCGATATACTACAAAGACGTATCACAAATTTATTCTAGACTAGAGTAAAAAAATACATTGGAAGCCATGAAACTTGTCGGTATAATTAATACGGGGAAAAGAAGATTTCATTAACCAGAAATAGGGTTACAATCACTTTCTATGACCTCGGCAATTTCCGGGGGGAAATTCCTCGGCCAAACCTTTGTTCTACAATGGACTCTACTCAGCTTTGCTAGCTCATGACTAACCGGATTAACATCTCGGCTTATCTTAGCTATTCTAATCTCTCTTCCTTAACAACTCACGAATAACATTGATTCGAAACGCATGCACAGAGGTATTTTTTTTAACATAAGGCTCGACGAGCCCAGCTTTGAATTAACAAATCCATCAACCGGCCAGGAGTACAGGGTAGCATGCAACAAAGAAAAAAGAAAAGAAAAGAAAAAAACTGGGGATACCAGCTCTAGATACAAGCCCAGATGGTGAAGAGCTAAAGCCTACTACAAAGGAACAAGCAGACTAGGGCTAAGCCCTAAACTACAAGATCTCCGAGAGCGCCCAAGACTTCAGCAAAACACCGGCGGCTCAGCTTGAGACCCCAAGCCCCGAGCCGCCACTCCGCGGATCTGAACCATGCAGGACTAGCACACTGAGCATCCTGTCCAACAGAGGACCACCAACACCCCGAGAACTGGCTAACTACGCTAGTGAAGCCGGCAAAACTCCAGAGCTCGAAGGGGGAAGCTTCATGACAACGCCTCCAGGAAGGAAAATGGCGCTCGCGAGCGTCATCGTTGTCAGCACAGGCCAGCTGTGCAATGCTTTCGCGGAGGCTTCGGATCTGAACCATGCAGGACTAGCACACTGAGCATCCTGTCCAACAGAGGACCACCAACACCCCGAGAACTGGCTAACTACGCTAGTGAAGCCGGCAAAACTCCAGAGCTCGAAGGGGGAAGCTTCATGACAACGCCTCCAGGAAGGAAAATGGCGCTCGCGAGCGTCATCGTTGTCAGCACAGGCCAGCTGTGCAATGCTTTCGCGGAGGCTTCGGCACCCACCCCAAGAGAACGCCTAAGTCTCAGCGCATGCCAATCACGACAAACCACCAGCTGTTGAAGAACACCGGGGTGCCTCCTGCCACGACGCACCACAGACAGCCACCCTAGGCTCGGGAATGGTCGCGCAAAGGGGGGACACACCGTCTATATGGAGCCGGCACGCTCGACGCATGGCCTCAACGAAAGGGGTTTCGAGGAGGAGCTCGGATGGATCACTAGTAACTAGGGTAGCAGACAAAGCCCAGGGGCAGGCAACCGGCGACAAGTTGTGTGTCGTGGCCACGCCTCCAAGAAGGTGAACGACGTCCAAGGACGTCGTCGTCGCCGGCAATGGCAAACGCCTTGCTTTGCTTTCGCAAACACCCCAACGAGCCCGCCAGCGTCCCTGAAGGTCAGGGAGTCCAGTGGTGCCACACTAGACCTGTTGGAACAAAAATCCGAGACACACCGTCCCCCGGTGGTCAAGGGTGGCCGGAGGGCAACAGAAAGGCGATGTCGGCGACCGCCACCGCACCAATGGAGCACCCCCTCCCAACCACCAAACCCCACCATCCTCCGGCCGGAGCAAGCCGGAGATGGCATCTTGGTCCCTACCAAGAACGAATTCAGAGGAGGCACGAGCACTGCCAGCCCGGCCATACTCCAGCGACGGCCTCGACCCACACCAACCTCTGCCGTCGGGGGCACTGGGCAACACCCGGCTGCCCAGGGACGAGACCCCTCAGGCCAACCCAGCCCGAGCCAGTCCACGCCCGGCCCAGATCTAAGCCCACCGGCCCAGATCCAGGCCGCCGCCGCCACCCATGGCCACGGACGCGCCAGCGTTGGGACGCGCCAGCGTTGGGACGCGCCAGCAAGGAGCCAGCCGCGCTGCCACCACGCAGGCCTCGCACCGTCCGGCGCCGTCGCCTCTGCGCAAAGACGCCGCCCCTGCCGACTGCGCCGGCCCGCGCCGCCACCGCCGCACGAGGGGAGAGGAGGCCCCGCCGGCGCCGGCGCCCCAGAGCTTTGCCCGGAGACGCCCTCCGGCGGCGGCGAGGGGGGGAGGAGGCGGAGGAAGGGGTGGTCGCTGGGCGGAGGTTGGGGTTCCGCCCTGCCGCTCGCGGGAGCAGGTAGGACGAAACGTGAGTGCGTTGCGCCCACACTGACTTACTCACCTCCTGTGCATAGAGGTATTTAGAGTGCTCTCCTTGATCAGATCATAGGCTTTCTAGTACGAAGCCCAGGTTTGTCCAATGCAGAGCCAGCTGCAGGCTGTTCTCAATGGCCATTAGTTCCGCCTTCGTGGTATTTATGCAGTTTTGAACATCCCTACATGTTGCAACGATGATTGCGCCTTGATGGTCTCATAGTGCCATGCCAACTCAGCACCTCCATTACGTGAGAAAGCCCCATCCACATTCAGTTTTGCCGTTCCTTGTCAGGTGCCATCCACTTCTGCTTCACCTTCTGCCTCCCATCGATTCCCCCTCTTATCCTTCTTAAAACCTCTGTGTTGGTTGATGACCATCTTCCCTTTTACAACATCTTCAGGATCATGTTTGATTAGAAGGAAGGAATTCAGGTAACTTACTAGGAGCATGCGAGAACCTTCGGTGGACGCACAAGGTTTGTCATGGGTAATTTTATTGTGATTGTGCCAAATTCATCACAGGTGCTTGATGTCTACGTTCCCCCTCCTTTCCTGTAGACAGTGTTGGGCCTCCAAGAGCAGAGGTTTGTAGAACAGCAGCAAGTTTTCCCTTAAGTGGATCACCCAAGGTTTATCGAATTCAGGGAGGAAGAGGTCAAAGATATCCCTCTCATGCAACCCTGCAACCACAAAGCAAGAAGTCTCTTGTGTCCCCAACACACCTAATAGGTGCACTAGTTCGGCGAAGAGATAGTGAAATACAGGTGGTATGAATAAGTATGAGCAGTAGCAACGGTACCAGAAAATAGCTTGCTGGCGTGTAGTTAATGGTGGTAGTATTGCAGCAGTAGTAACGCAAAGAAACAAGAAACAAGCGTAGTAACGCAGCAGTATTTAGGAACAAGGCCTAGGGATTACACTTTCACTAGTGGACACTCTCAACATTGATCACATAACAGAATAGATAAATGCATACTCTACACTTTTGTTGGATGATGAACACATTGCGTAGGATTACACGAACCCTCAATGCCGGAGTTAACAAGCTCCACAATAATGCTCATATTTAAGTAACCTTATAGTGTAAGATAGATCAAAAGACTAAACCAAGTACTAGCATAGCATGCACACTGTCACCTTCATGCATATGTAGGAGGAATAGATCACATCAATATTATCATAGCAATAGTTAACTTCGCAATCTACAAGAGATCATGATCATAGCATAAACCAAGTACTAACACGGTGCACACACTGTCACCTTTACACACGTGCAGGAGGAATAGAACTACTTTAATAACTTTGCTAGAGTAGCACATAGATAGTAGTGATACAAAACTCATATGAATCTCAATCATGTAAAGCAGCTCATGAGATTATTGTATTGAGGTACATGGGAGAGAGATGAACCACATAGCTACAGCCAAGCCCTCAGCCTCGGGGGTGAATTACTCCCTCCTCATCATGGGGGTAGCGATGGCGGTGAAGATGGCGGTGAAGACGGCGGTGGAGATGGCTCCGGGGGCAATTCCCCGTCCGGCAGGGTGCCGGAACAGAGAGTTCTGTCCCCCGAATTGGAGTTTCGCGACGGTGGCGGCGTCCCTGGAGTCTTTCTGGAGTTTCGTCAATTGGTACTGCGTTTTTAGGTCGAAAGGGCTTTTATAGGCGAAGAGGCGGCGCAGGGGGCACTGGGGCGCCACACCCTAGGCCGGCGCGGCCTAGGCCTGGCCCGCGCCGCCATGTGGTGTGGTGGCCCCCTGGCCCCTCTCCGACTCTTCTTCGGTGTTCTGGACGCTTCCGGGAAAAATAGGAGGTTTGGCGTTGATTTCGTCCAATTCCGAGAATATTGCCCGAACAGCCTTTCTGGAACCAAAAACAGCAGAAAACAGGAACTGGCACTGTGGCATCTTGTTAATAGGTTAGTTCCGGAAAATGCATGAAAATGATATAAAGTGTGAACAAAACATGTTGGTATTGTCATAAAACAAGCATGGAACATCGGAAATTATAGATACGTTGGAGACGTATCAGCATCCCCAAGCTTAGTTCCTACTCGTCCTCGAGTAGGTAAACGATAAAAGATAATTTCTGAGGTGACATGCTACCAACATAATCTTAATCATACCATTGTAAAAGCATATGAGATGAATGCAGCGATTCGAAACAATGTAAATGCAATGAGTAAACAAGTGAATCATATAGCAAAGACTTTTCATGAATAGTACTTTCGAGACAAGCATCAATAAGTCTTGCATAAGAGTTACTCATAAAGCAATAAATTCATAGTAGAGACATTGAAGCAACACAATGGAAGATTAAGTTTCAGCGGTTGCTTTCAACTTGTAACATGTATATCTCATGGATATTGTCAACATAGAGTAATATAATAAGTGAAATAAGCAAATATGTAGGAATCAATGCACAGTTCACACAAGTGTTTGCTTCTTGAGGTGGAGAGAAATAGGTGAACTGACTCAACATAAAGGTAAAAGAATGGTCCTCCATAGAGGAAAAGCATCGATTACTATATTTGTGCTAGAGCTTTAATTTTGAAAACATGAAACAATTTTGTCAACGGTAGTAATAAAGCATATGTATCATGTAAATTATATCTTATAAGTTGCAAGCCTCATGCATAGTGTACTAATAGTGCCCGCACCTTGTCCTAATTAGCTTGGACTACCGGATCATCACAATGCACATGTTTTTACCAAGTGTCACAAAGGGGTACCTCTATGCCGCCTGTACAAAGGTCTAAGGAGAAAGCTCGCATTGGATTTCTCGCTATTGATTATTCTTCAACTTAGACATCCATACCGGGACAACATAGACAACAGATAATGGACTCCTCTTTTATGCATAAGCATGTAACAACAATTAATAATTTTCTCATTTGAGATTGAGGATATATGTCCAAAACTGAAACTTCCACCATGGATCATGGCTTTAGTTAGCGGCCCAATGTTCTTCTCTAACAATATGCATGCTTAACCATAGGGTGGTAGATCTCTCTTACTTCAGACAAGACGGACATGCATAGCAACTCACATGAAATTCAACAATGAATAGTTGATGGCGTCCCCAGTGAACATGGTTATCGCACAACAAGCAACTTAATAAGAGATAAAGTGCATAATTACATATTCAATACCACAATAGTTTTTAAGCTATTTGTCCCATGAGCTATATATTGCAAAGGTGAATGATGGAATTTTAAAGGTAGCACTCAAGCAATTTACTTTGGAATGGCGGAAAATACCATGTAGTAGGTAGGTATGGTGGACACAAATGGCATAGTGTTGTTTGGCTCAGGATTTGGATGCATGAGAAGTATTCCCTCTCGATACAAGGTTTAGGCTAGCAAGGTTGTTTGAAGCAAACACAAGCACGAACTAGTACAGCAAAACTCACATAAAAGACATATTACAATCATTATAAAACTATACATCGTCTTCCTTGTTGTTCAAACATCTTACTAGAAAATATCTAGACTCTAGAGAAACCACTCATGCAAACCCAAATTTTAACAAGCTCTATGTATTTCCTCACTAATGGGTGCAAGGTATATGATGCAAGAGCTTAAACAAGAGCACAACAATTGCCAAGTATCATATTATTCAAGACATCACACCAATTTCTACATGTAGCATTTTCCAATTCCAACCATATAATAATTTAACGAAGCAGTTTCAACCTTCGCCATGAATATTATGAGCTAAGAACACATGTGTTCATACGAACCAGCGGAGCGTGTCTCTCTCCCACACAAGCATTTATTCAAACACAAACAAAAACAAAAGCATACAGACGCTCCAAGTAAAGCACATAAGATGTGACCGAATAAAAATATAGTTTCAACAGAAGGAACCAGATAATTTGTCGATGAAGAAGGGGATGCCTTGCGCATCCCCAAGCTTAGACGCTTGAGTCTTCTTTAAATATGCAGGGATGAACCACCGGGTCATCCCCAAGCTTAGAGCTTTCACTCTTCTTGATCATAGTATATCATCCTCCTTTCTTGACCCTTGAAAACTTCCTCCACACCAAACTCGAAACAACTCATTAGAGGGTTAGTGCACAATAAAAATTAACATATTCAGAGGTGACACAATCATTCTTAACACTTCTGGACATTGCATAATGCTACTGGACATTAGTGGATCAAAGAAATTCATCCAACATAGCAAAAGAGGCAATGCGAAATAAAAGGCAGAATCTGTCAAAACAGAATAGTTCGTATTGACGAATTTTAAAATGGCACCAGACTTGCTCAAATGAAAATGCTCAAATTGAATGAAAGTTGCGTACATATCTGAGGATCATGCACATAAATTGGCTTAATTTTCTGAGCTACCTACAGGGAGGTGGACCCAGATTCGTGACAGCAAAGAAATCTGGAACTGCGCAGTAATCCAAATCTAGTACTTACTTTTCTATCAACGGCTTTACTTGGCACAACAAAACACAAAACTAAGATAAGGAGAGGTTGCTACAGTAGTAAACAACTTCCAAGACACAAATATAAAACAAAGTACTGTAGCAAAATAACACATGGGTTATCTCCCAAGAAGTTCTTTCTTTATAGCCATTAAGATGGGCTCAGTAGTTTTAATGATGCACTCGCAAGAAATAGTATTTGAAGCAAAAGAGAGCATCAAGAGGCAAATACAAAACACATTTAAGTCTAACATGCTTCCTATGCATAAGAATCTTGTAAATAAAAAAGTTCATGAAGAGCAAAGTAACAAGCATAGGAAGATAAAACAAGTGTAGCTTCAAAAATTTAAGCACATAGAGAGGCATTTTAGTAACATGAAAATTTCTACAACCATATTTTCCTCTCTCATAATAACTTTCAGTAGCAACATGAGCAAACTCAACAATATAACTATCACATAAAGCATTCTTATCATGAGTCTCATGCATAAAATTATTACTCTCCACATAAGCATAATCAATTTTATTAGTTGTAGTGGGAGCAAATTCAACAAAGTAGCTATCATTATTATTCTCATCATCAAATATAGGAGGCATAGTATAATCACAATAACATTCACTCTCCATAGTAGGTGGCACCAAAAGACCACTATCATTATAATCATCATAAATAGGAGGCAAAGTATCATCAAAGAAAATTTTCTCCTCAATGCTTGGGGGACTAAAAATATCGTGCTCATCAAAGCCAGCTTCCCCAAGCTTAGAATTTTCCATATCATTAGCAACAATGGTATTCAAAGCGTTCATACTAATATCATTGCTACTAGCATGCAAATAAGATTCCATGGGTTTTTTAATTTTCGCATTAAACCATTCATGTCTTGACTCAGGAAATAGAATAAAAAGCTCACAGATGTTGTCCATTATGCCTTACTAGTGTAAACAAGAAACAAAAAGATGCAATTGCAGGATCTAAAGGAAATAGCTTCGAGTACTTACAGTGGCGGGAAATAGCTTAGTAGCCGAGATCCGGAGTGTGAGTACCTTTTACCTTTCCTCCCCGGCAACGGCGCCAGAAAAGTGCTTGATGTCTACGTTCCCCCTCCTTTCCTGTAGACAGTGTTGGGCCTCCAAGAGCAGAGGTTTGTAGAACAGCAACAAGTTTTCCCTTAAGTGGATCACCCAAGGTTTATCGAACTCAGGGAGGAAGAGGTCAAAGATATCCCTCCCATGCAACCCTGCAACCACAAAGCAAGAAGTCTCTTGTGTCCCCAACACACCTAATAGGTGCACTAGTTCGGCGAAGAGATAGTGAAATACAGGTGGTATGAATAAGTATGAGCAGTAGCAACGGTACCAGAAAATAGCTTGCTGGCGTGTAGTTGACGGTGGTAGTATTGCAGCAGTAGTAACGCAGTAAAACAGTAAACAAGCAGTAGTAACGCAGCAGTATTTAGGAACAAGGCCTAGGGATTACACTTTCACTAGTGGACACTCTCAACATTGATCACATAACAGAATAGATAAATGCATACTCTACACTTTTGTTGGATGATGAACACATTGCGTAGGATTACACGAACCCTCAATGCCGGAGTTAACAAGCTCCACAATAATGCTCATATTTAAGTAACCTTATAGTGTAAGATAGATCAAAAGACTAAATCAAGTACTAGCATAGCATGCACACTGTCACCTTCATGCATATGTAGGAGGAATAGATCACATCAATATTATCATAGCAATAGTTAACTTCGCAATCTACAAGAGATCATGATCATAGCATAAACCAAGTACTAACACGGTGCACACACTGTCACCTTTACACACGTGCAGGAGGAATAGAACTACTTTAATAACTTTGCTAGAGTAGCACATAGATAGTAGTGATACAAAACTCATATGAATCTCAATCATGTAAAGCAGCTCATGAGATTATTGTATTGAGGTACATGGGAGAGAGATGAACCACATAGCTACAGCGAAGCCCTCAGCCTCGGGGGTGAATTACTCCCTCCTCATCATGGGGGCAGCGATGGCGGTGAAGATGGCGGTGAAGACGGCGGTGGAGATGGCTCCGGGGCAATTCCCTGTTCGGCAGTGGTGCCGTAACGTAGAGTTCGTCCCCGAATTGGAGTTTCGCGACGGTGGCGGCGTCCCGGAGTCTTTCTGGAGTTTCGTCAATTGGTACCGCGTTTTTAGGTCGAAAGGGCTTTTATAGGCGAAGAGGCGGCGCAGGGGGCACTGGGGCGCCACACCCCAGGCCGGCGCGGCCTAGGCCTGGCCCGCGCCGCCATGTGGTGTGGTGGCCCCCGGGCCCCTCTCCGCCTCTTCTTCGGTGTTCTGGACGCTTCCGGGACAAATAGGAGGGTTGGCGGTGATTTCGTCCAATGCCGAGACTATTGCCCGAACAGCCTTTCGGAACCAAAAACAGCAGTAAAACAGAACCGACACTGTGGCATCTTGTTAATAGGTTAGTTCCGGAAAATGCATGAAAATGATATAAAGTGTGAACAAAACATGTTGGTATTGTCATAAAACAAGCATGGAACATCGGAAATTATAGATACGTTGGAGACGTATCAGTCATCAGCGTCATAGCTCGCATGTCCAGCTGTATGTTATGAAGCAAGTTCAGTAACCATTATGTGCATGTGGCGTATGAGATTATCATCAAGCAAGTCCCAAACCTCTTTCATTGCACACTACAGGGCTCGGGCATGTGTGCACCGAATGAACACATGAAATGTGTCTTCCTCTTCTCTTCCATAGATTTGGCATAAGGCTGATGTAGTCATTTCCCATCTACACATATTTGATTGAGTTGCAATTGCATTTCTCGCAATCTTCCAAGCCAAGTTTTTGACCATGGGTGGCACAGGGCATTCTTAGATTAGTTTCCAACATGGACGCTCTCCATCTGGTCTGAAGCTTGTCGCCCCACAGTCTTGCATTAGCATCAGCTTATTCAAAGCCATTCAGTATGCACTCTTGACTGTGAATAATTTAATTTGGTCATTGTATTTAGAAAATTTCAATTTACAGTCACCGCAGAGGATTGAAATTACGTATTTTCTAACTTGGCCATGTGGGACCCCTGTGGCAATGATAACGGTGTTCTGACCGGCTGCAGTTCTTACAAAAAAGACTCTTTATTTCATTCATCTTCTTCACCTCCTCCGCTTCTTGGTATGTTTTGTCCTGCCCACGATAGTTTCGAGGTGAGGGAGCGGGAAAGATAGAGGCACTTGGTCACGACAGCCCTCGTTGGCATGCAGGTGGACGGGAGCCACCAAGGCTCTTCTCACTTGGTAGGAGGCGGCGGGGATGGCTCCTACACGTCACCTGGAAAGCTCTGCACCTCCGGACTACGACAACACCTAATCCCCTCAATCACATCCTTTTTGCGTGATTTGTGGTAGAATTTGTGGAAGTCCACTTATGAGAGATAATTTAGGTGGTGAATCAGAGGTTTGGATAGGGGTTTCGGTAGTGGTTTGGTTAGGGTTTTGGGGTAGTAAAGCTAAACCTTTTGAGCTTGAACCAACAAAATTTTGGAACTTTTGCTAGTTTTTGTTCATAGGAGGTTGTAATGTTAAGGTTTGAGTCATGGTTTGGGCAAAGGGTTTGATGTGCTCTTGGGTAGTAAATTTTACTTTTTATTACTACACACATTGGATGAGTGGGAAGTGATGCAAGTTACGTTCATATGATTGATGCATGATCAAGCATGGAATATTTTTTTCAGTTTCTTTTCACCATGGTGGTAATTGTTTGGAGCTAAAAGCAATAGGGCATGTGTAAGTAATGTGTATTATTTGATTTGATTACCGTGAGAAGGTCAATTGAACATAATCACTGTTGTGGAAGACAATGTCACTACTAGGAAAAAGCTTATAGGTAGAAATATATTGTGTGGCGCATTTAAAAAGGCGTGCTCCACAAAAATATTTCTACGGCGCATATAAAAATATGCTCCACGGAATTGTTGGAATTTTGTGGTGCATAAAACAATATGCGCGACAGAATTGAGGCTTTCTATGGCGCATATTGGGCTATGCGGCACAAAATTCTTGTGGGCCCACATGTTAATGACATGGGTTATGAGATGGCAAGGAGGATAAGGTTACATAAACAATACTGCACTAGAGAAAAATGGTTTGAGGGAGATTAGGACCGAAACTAACACATAAACAATGTTTGTCTTTGCGTTACTTGGTCACCGTTTTCCAATATTTATCTTCATCATGATGATAGCCCGAGGAGGATGGACTCGGATGATGTTGTTCGGTTCCCAGTATATCAAATGCCACCAATTATGAGCCCTACGAAGAAAAGGAACATAGATCATGATGAAACTGCTGAAGTTGATGAACAAGCAATAGAAGAACGACCTGGACCTATCTTGGTTGCTACCAGAGCCCTTGGCAGCTGAAATGTTAGGTGATAGCAGAACAAGGAGGAAGACTAGGAAAGTGCTAACAGTGGAAGCATCAACAAATGATGATTCAGATCAAGATGACGATGATTCCTACTACAATGAATTGGTGATAGAGGACAATGATTATGACATCAGTGATCGAAGGGGACATGGATCTTTTTTATGATGAGATTGATGAGGATCAATATGTGAAGGACAACGAGCAGAGAAGTGAGCCAGGCAAGAAGAAACGTGCTACTGAGGAAGGAAAGGAAGAAGTTGAATTTGTATTTTCAGAAGATGGGGATCTATGGAAACCTTATTCACATGAAGACAATGTGAAATTCATGTTTAAGACATTTAGAGTTGAGTATATGCATAATCCATCTTTCCATTGAGGACAAACTGAAAGCAAGGTTGTACTTGGTACTTATCGGCATCTAAAGAAAGTATAACAAAAATATTTCATGGTGAAGAGGCACTCTTCTAGTGCGCACACGTAGCAAGACATGGAAAACAAAAGCAATCTTTTCAAATTTCCTTGCTATACAACTATGTTGAGAGTTTCAGAGCTAATAAAAACATGAACATGAAGAATTTTTCAATGATTGTTCAGAAAAAATGGAATATGTACGAAACTAAGTAGAAGAATGATGCAGAGGGCAAGGAGACTGGCAATGAAAGAGATATATGGTGGTGAATTTGGTCTATACAAATTTTATGGCACTATGGTAATGAGGTAAGGTGTAGTAACACTCGAAGCACATTCTTTCTGACACTAGATGATCAGTCAAGGTTGAAGAAATGTTTATGTAAGTGTGAATGCTTGCAACAGGATATTTCTTAAGGGTTGCAGATTTGTGTTGTTCATAGATGGTTTTCAAATTAAAACAAGATATAGAGGTCATCTGCTAATAGTTGTGGGCCGGGGCCCCAATGATTGTATCTTCCCAACTACCTTTGAGGACACGAAACATGGAGATGGTTTCTTCACACATTGAAGAAAGACCTAGGCATAGAAAATACATATCCATGGACTATGATGCCACACAAAAAAGGTCAACAGTTAAGTTATTGGCTGACTTTTAGTCTTAACTAGTCTTGCTTGAACTCTAGTCTTAACTGAACTTGATTGTGTTAACTTAACTGATTTTTTTTGCTATCTATAGGGTCTGGTCAAGTATGTGGAAGAATTTCCCAAATTCTGAGCAAAAATTCCATGTTAGGAACATGTTGCAACATTTTCAACAAACTTCCAGAGGTGATAATCTCAAAAACGTATTGTGGAAAATAGTTAGGAGCAACATTGTGGATAAGTGGGAAGCTAGCATGAAGGAAATGAAAGCAATTTGTCGTGAAGCTTATGCATGGTTAGAAGAGATACAACTTACACTTGGGTTACGGCTTTCCAAGTGACATCCCTAAATTTTATGTCCTACAAAATAGCATCTTAGAAATGTTTAACAAGTAAGTTTCCATTTGCATCACATTGTCGCTTAGCTGAATATTATGCATTTGATTGTATTGTTAACTGAACCACATTGTCATTTACTGAACTATATGTACATTTTGAAATCTAGAGATTTTCCAAAGTTGTCCATGCTAGATAGGATTAAAAACCAACCATGGCAAGGAACTACAGCAAATATAAAGAATCAAATAGCATGCATGGTCATGTTTTCCCTAATAAGAAGGTTCAGAAGATTATGAAGATTGACTCAAACGTTTTTTTCCAATGGAGCTTGGATATTCAGTACTGATGTTGGAGGCACATGCATATAATTATTGATATAGTCAGAAATCATGTACGTGCAGACTGCAGACGATGGGATCTAAATGACATTCCTTGCCTTCGTGTTTGTGATGTTTGTAGGAGAAAAATGTAGATCATTTGTCTATGGTGGATAAGTATGTGTTATTCGGTGGTGTTGGGTTCAGGTAATACTAACTAGGTACGTGGATGATGAGAAAGACCTCTGCAGGAGGCCAAGGTCTCCTCGCTTCACCACGATGCTCCGCCACCAGAAGCCAGGCTAGGGATAGCCATATCGGCTTCTTGTAGGACAAGGTACAATCCACGTCGACTAGAAGCAGTTGGCCAACGAGACCTTATAGGATGCGTGAGCATGACACCTAAAGGGTTTCCAATGACATCATCCCGTCGAAACCCTAGTTCCCGGCTTACAGAGGTGTATCATGGACCTCTAGGCTGCTTCATGATATTGGAACAGTGCACGTTACGCATATGCGTATGACCACCCCTATGACATGGGGCTTTCATACTGAGACTCCCAAGTCTCGTCCAAAGGGAGACGTGGTATGCCCCCTCCACCGGAAGGGAAACATCCCTTTGTAGTATAAAAAGGCCTCCCTACCCACATGAGTGGAGGCCAAGCCAGAAGAGGCATGAAAGGAAGCAACCAATTGCGCAAGAACTCACTCCGGAACTCGAACGTAACAGCCAGAAGTCGTCACTCCATCGCAGAGATCACCAACAACTCACACATCGTCAAGACAAAACCATCACTAGGAAGTAATGTTGTTACCCGCGATCTATTCCTGGGATATGAACCTGTATACTCATGTGTGCCTGAAGTTGTTAGACCATCAAATTGTGGTCACAAATGCCCAACTTACATACAAATTTACGAACGGGAATGAAACCCCCACAATTGGCGCGCTAGGTAGGAGCTTTGTGCGCCACGTTGAAGCACTTCGAAGGGATTTATGTTCATCATCGGCGGTCATGCCGCTGCCAGCGGCCTTGACCCTCGTCCCTTCTCAAGCGATGACTCACCATCCTTGTTGGCCGCCGAGGATGCTCATCCGCCAGCCAAAAACCTTTTGTAGGTGACCACGGCTTGTTCCCTCGAAAAACACCCGCCGGTAAGGGGAATTTTTAGTGACCATTCCGATCTTCGAAAGTGTGATTCTCGAGAGATTGCGCTATCAATCCTTCGTCAACCTCCACGGAAAGGAGAAAAAGGTCATGCTTCCAATCAGACCCCAAGTGAATTTGGACACATGTGCATTGCCCTCCGTAACTATTCGGGCACACAATTCAAACACGCAGTAATTTAAAACCAAATGATCAAGGGCCTGAAAGATTCACACTGAGATGCACACGGTTCAGAGATGATCAGACGGTCAAATAGATTTTTCAACTAGCTACAAATTAGAAAAGTCATGAAAAGAAAGCAATTACGATCCTTGGTGGTTTTCTACTGGATTGACTAACCAACCATACGCGGGTACGTTTTTTCGGTCCGACGCAGGCAAGACACATGAATAAAAGGATCGGGTCTACCTTCAGCCCACCACGGGCTAATGCTAGTCACGGAAGCTTTTTTTAGGGTGCCAATCGTGGAAGCGAGGCCTTAAGGCTGGGCACGGCATGGTCCTTTTATCTGCAGGCCGGCACGACACGGCTCAGGACTAGCCCGACTCGGTGGGGTATTTTATAATTTGCCACACTTTCCTTTGCACCTCTATTATTTGCCACATGACTATCACATGTGGTGGTCACATGGCAAATAATAGAGAATCGAAGAAAAGTGTGGCAAATTATAAAATATCTCTAACCCGTCAACTACGGGCAACCCTAAGACCCAAAGCCACCATAGACATTGTTTTGTACAGGTGTTTTGTAGTGGATTTGTTTGGTTAATCCCCCATGTCTTGTGAAATAATTCCCCTCAGCCAATCACCCTCGTTGTGAGCATCGAGAGGAACTCTCCAAAAGAACACAACGAATTTAAAGGCAACTGTATTTACTGTATCTACCGTCCACTCTTTGCTTTGAGATTGGCGATGTTTTTGACATTTGTCTAATATAAAACTAATAATTGAAACACAAGTGAAATTTTTATGAAACTAAAGTGATACATAAAAAAAATTGTGAAACTGTCTGATAAAAAGTGAAACTGATGACATCATTGGATGTTACTATAGTTTGTTTCACAAAAATATCCGTGTTTCCATCATGTTTCAAATATGTTTCATAATTTTGTGAAAGAATTGATCATCACATGGCTGACGTCATTGCTGACGTCACTCCTATAGGTGTTGTTGCCTGTAAAAAGAGGTCTTCGCTCTCCAAAACGCGAGGAGATGGTAGTGTTTCAATTAATTTATCTTCAAGCCTATGGAGTGTTTTTGCCAAGGTTTAAAATAGCGTGCTAAATGAAATAGCGGCAGCCTCCTTCAAACGTTATGGACGCTATATCGTGGTAATAGCGTGGTATATTTTAAATAATATTTTTAAAATAATACTAAATATAGCCTAAAAAATAAATAATTTTACTAAAACGAATGGATATATATAATCCAAACGTGACTGAATCATACATACATAACCACATATAAAAATAGATCTCAAGTATTTTAGAAGGCTAACATTAACATTTCACAAGGCAACAACATAGTATAAATAATTTATTAAAAATTATTAGCATTAGCGATATTATCTCTGATTTAGAAGTGAAACCAACAGCAGTTCATCACCACGAAAAAGTGAAAGCAACTTGCTTGAAAAAAATAGCGTGCTAACGCTATAAGTTTTAGGACGATATAGCTTGTTGTTTCGCAAATAGCGCTAGAGCGAGCAAAATTACTAAGCGTGGATCCTCTAGATATGCTATAGCGCGCTATTAGCGGAGAAATAGCTTGTTATTTTGGGACTGTTCAAAACCTGGCTGGAAAATAGAGTTGTTAAATCTTCGGCAATCTTATGGTGGCCCGACAAATTCCCTGGACCGTGATGATACGGGCCTACGGAGCACAAAACAAGACCATATAAGGGTTTACAACCTCCACGTCCAGATCTGGAGAAACAAGATCGGGAGGCCAAGGAGATGCTGACCACGGCGCTGCCAAGAGACCGCGTCGGAGACGTTGTGGACAGCTCACGACGTCCTCTCTCTCTCTGGCTGGGAGGTGATCCATGACTCCATGAGACTTTGATTCCTGTTGTCGTCTTGGTGTGCGCGGCCGTGCTCCCGCCCTATGTTCATCAACAAGCTCCTCCACAGCCAGTTTTGCTCTTACCAAGAGGCGGAGGAGGATGGAAAACAAGGGGGCTGGTTACGGGGCGTCGCTTCCCGACGAGATGATCATAGAGGTGCTTCAGTGGCTCCCTGTCAAATCCGTCCTCCGCTTCCAGGCCATTTGCCGCTCCTGGGCGGCGCTGCTCTCCTCGGACGAATTCGGAGGTCTCCACATGGCAGCAAGGCGAGCACCGCCGAAGATGCTCTACATCGCACCTACCGCCAGATATGAATCCACCGCGGTGTACTCGTGCCCCTTCTCGCCGCCATCATCATCATCGTCAACCAAGGGGAGCCTACTCTTCACCATCGACGGTGCCCGTGGCAACTATGTGGAAGTGGTGTCGCCCGCACCGTGCCGCGGCCTCATCCTTTTGTACGATGCTATTGCCGCAGCTTACTACATCTGCAATCCGGCCACACGGGCAGCCACGCTTCTGCCACCTTCATCTAACCTAGCATCCAGGTCCACTACCGGGCTGGGGTTCGATGCCCGCACAAAGGAATACAAGGTGGTGAGGTTGATCATTGGGCTGTGCCATCACAAGGTTCCGGTCAGGTGTGAGGTGTACACGCCTGGAGGTCGCTATGGTGATTGCTGGAGACCGGTTGCCGGAGGAGTGCCCTCCAGCTTGCACGAGTTTGTAGCTTCTGCTGTTATGAATGCATCACTGAACAAGCTACCACCTGTGTTTGCAAACGGTTTCCTGCACTGGTTGCTGTATCCTACAGCATCAGGAGTTGCCGTCATATCCTTTTCGATCACAGATGAAACGTTCGCATGCATCTCGTCGCCACCCTTCTGGGTACCATGCCCGTCCACCAACCATTGGTCATCAGGAGAGCACCTAGTGGAGATGGATAGCCGTCTGTGTATCGTCAGAGACCTTCGCGACACAGTCGGTCATGGCAGTAGCTCTTTGGAGATTTGGCAGCTGCTAGACAATAGCTCTGGTTACTGGTCACTGAATCTTCGAATCAATTTGTCCGAACAGCTGGCAAGAGATTTATGTCAGCCACAGATTGTTAGAGTTATTGGTTCTCTTGGCGATTGCAGGTCATCAAGGAAGAAAATAATCATCGCCACTAGTACTAGCAAGCATAAGATTCACAGCATGTATGAGAAAAAGGTTCACGTCTATGACCCTTGGTCCGAAGCTGTGGAGACCATTCTTTCAATCACGGAGACACACTCATCTCCTAAATATGAGCGACCAAGTTCAAGATTCAGTTTATTTGAAGACACCCTTGCTCCAGTGCATAAAACAGATGAAGAGATAGCCTCGTCATCCACCCAGGCTAAGGCGACCAAAGAGATTCTACTCCGTCTGCCAGCTAAAGCAGCAATACACTCCAAACTGGTCTGCAAGCAGTGGCTCAGATTAATTGAGAATCAAAACTTTATCGATGCATATTTTAGATATAAGAACACCGATACAAGGATAAAGGTCATGCTTGTCGGCAAGGGCACTGGCCGATCGGGCTTCAGTTTTGCTCCCCTGAATATATTTCTCCGAGAAACTCGTAGCGACAGTACCTTGCTTGATAAGAAGGTGGTTTGCTCTAAGCCTTGCCATGGTATGAACCTGGTAAGCGCCGCGACAAGGGACTATCTCTGCAACCCATGCACAGGTTTTCACAGGTGCTACTCTAGCCAGGAGTCGAGTTTAGACTTAACCTCAGAAGAGCATGCTTTCACTGTCGGCAGCAAGAATGTTGGTCTGACTTTTGACGCTTTGACTCGTGAACATGTTGTGGTGGAAATCTTCTATAACTGGAAGGACTTCAAATCTCGTCAATATGACTTGACATGCACTTTACGGTGGTGTCGCTCTTGGAATCCTGCCCGTCTGAACTCAGCACCTCCTCTGCCTGTGAATGATATGCCACCTGCCTATCTTGATGGAATGCTGTACTGGATGAGTGAACCAAGGTTGGGTCAGAACTGTGAATGGGCCGTTATCTCTTTCGACATCGTTACGAGAATGTTCGATGTTATACCTTGCCCCTCATGGTTTGCGACATGTCATAGCAGAAACCTTTGTAGTGCATTTGTGGTTGAGCTCGCAGGATTATTATGTGCTGTTCTAGCAGATCCAGTAGCAAACAGTCTAGATGTATGGAAGCTAGAGCACGGCCAATGGGACAGAGCATACACAATTCACTTGAAAGCATACCCTGACTATTCTGTTGGGGCAAATGTTGTGGTGCCATTAGCTTTTGAGCCCGATGGTGGGAGGATCCTGCTCAGCACTGGGAGGAAAATTGGTCTATATGATCCAGTAGGGCAATCAATTCAAAGTTTGTATTCACTTGATCAGGTGTCAGTTGCCACAAGTAAACCCCACCTTAACTCAATTGATACGCCTTCAACTTCATCAGGGAATAGTTCGACATGCTCTAAAGACCTGCAAGGGGAAGTGATAAATATAATGGATAGTATTATCCCTTTCGTTCCCATGCTATATGAGGAGAGTTTGGCCTGTTACTCCCGTGTGGCCAAATTGAATTTCTTGTGGTGATACATTCTAAAGGCACCTTCCTTTCTTCATAATTATGTAATAAAAGCTCACTTTGTGTTTGTAAATTGAAGCGCCAATTTCTGATGATATGATAGTAAATCATGTTATTGCACAACTGGTGACTATCCAATATTCCTTCTATTGCATATTGTTATTTGTTTTCAGAATATAATGATGATGTGTACCTAATACTTATTTATCTGCATAGGTAAGTGATAATTATCTCCATTGTCCTTATGTTAGGAATACTTTTAACAATGTTTTGTTATCTGTTGTTTACATGATCTGCTATTTTGTGCTGGTAATAATTGCATTGCTTAACAAAACATTATTTATGTGTTAACTGTGTTGAGTATTGAGCTTCATCAAGCTCCTTTTAGGAACGTGCTTTTCTATGGGACTCCTGGCACAAGGAAAACAGTGGCCGCAAGAGAACTATCTTGCGAATCTGTAAGTTGTATAAACGAATTCCCTGTGAGGATTAATGGAAACATTTGAAATATTATAGCTTTGTAACATTTTAACCATTACAGGGACTAGATTATGCCCTGATGACTGGTGGAGATGTTGCACCATATATTAGGATCAGAAGCATTCACGAAGATTCATCAGTTATATGACTGGGCAAGGAAATCCAATCAAGGTTTATACTCCTTCTTCATTGATGAAGCAGACGCTTTCTTGTGCGAGTGACAGTCAAATATCAGACTAATTAAAAAAAAACTAGATTCCATGGTACCATGTGATTTTGCAGCTTCCTAAATCTTTCAAGTCTCGGTTTCTTATAGTATCATCATTCAATTTCGAGTCCACTAAAATGGCTGCTCGTTTGCTTCAAAAATGTGTCATATTGACCTATTAACAAGCAATAATAAAAATTAGTTTTGAAAGAGTAATGATACAATGTGAAATACCTATGAAGATACGAAGCGAAATATATACACCTGTTCAAGAGTGTCGGATAAGATATCCCCGTGAAGTATTCCATGAAATATAACATCAGCATACCACATGATGACATGCATGATTACGGATTTTTGATAACAGAAAATTTGATATGTACTCGATGCAACCTACATGAATACCATCAAATCATTAAAAAAATTGAGGGCATGCAATCCTTTTCATTTTTCATGAAGTATGTATTACAAGAAAAAAAAAAACGGCCACACTCACCCGAAGGACAACAGGCCGGAGAGATATTGCACTGTTATTTTGTTAGATTGTATTGTTTTGGCAGTAATAACTTTTGTTTATAGAGATGCTTGCTTGTCTCTAACAAATAACTCGATGGATATCTAAAAAAATAACACAATAAAACTTAATTTTCAGTTGCCTTGAGTGAAGAGGTCTACCCACAGTTATTATGCAAGAATGTGTCCTTTTTTTTCATCAGTCATTGATCAGCATCGTTCCCTTTCACGTTATTGTTTCTTCTCGGAAGAATCATGCAGTAAAGATGTGAGGCCGTTTTGCATTTCTTCACTATCATCTTCGTGAAGCAAAACTGACTCGCTGCATCACGTGGTAAGATCATTGGTCATGCTGGAATATGCAGATCCAATCTCCCGAATTATTGAAGTACAAAATGTGAAACACATACTTGTCCTGTCAGATGATGGCCGTTATAAACTATAGTGTTGAGAATGGTTCTGGTTCTTACCAGGTGTATCATCTATGGGCTTGAATGTGCACATACCCTCTGGGCTTGCATCTGCACATACCCTGCGGGCGGACATATATCAGTTCAGCCATAAATCATTATCCTAAATTTTACTTCAATTAGATTTATGTACCATTTTCCTCTAACATGGTTACATTACTCAATGGGGTATGCTGCATATGAGACACTTCTGCACGATTAACACAACTCCGAGCTGCATCATTCTTTAGCTGGCGGGATATACGGTGCCTTTGTATATAATCTGCTTTTTATCGGCGGGTAATCAGACATACCAAATTTGACCACCTTGTTGTTTGTTTTCTCGGCGGGTCTGATTAGTATGATTGTTTGGCAGGTGTGTAGCCAATGCAGGCTCCTCAGATCTAGAACGCTTGGTTGATCGAACTAAACATTAGTGCAGCCCACATTAGCCTCGATATCTGAACACATCAAACATTGGTAGATATTCATATCACAATATTTATATTTGTAAAGTAAACAACATGATGTCACATATTAGTCTACCTGTTGTTTGGTTGAGCGAACCATCTGCATAGGATTGTAATGAATCTAGTTGAGAAATTTGAGATGCATCAGTCTGCTGCACAAATGGAGCCATACCTGAAATTTAATTGCAAATGATAAATCAGTATGTCATACATATACTTGCATCCCAAATCACACCATATATATGTTGCAGGTTAAGAACACATCGTAGGTGTCTGGGTGACTCCTGATTGTCCAGCAGATGGCGTATGACATATTGCGCTATCGTTATTGAGAGTAGTCCCTAAACTCACATGCTTTTTAAGTTATCATGCTTGGTGCCGGATTTTGAAAACCCATCTTTATATTTGGCATAACATTCTCTATCCCTTTACCCTTTAACCTCTTTAGGATCTGCATGTACGAAAAAATATACTATATGTCCGCATACCAATAAGCACTTCAAAAACCTAAAAAACAGTACACCGTCTTAATATTCAATAACTTGCATTTTAGATGGGCTCGGGTTGGCATCTAAAATAGAACATGATGAACCAAACCAAAAATACAGAAAAGTCTGAAGCCATGTAAGATAATACTAATAAAAATGAGTTTATGTCCAAGGCGACATGGACTGATGTTGAATGGGTACAAATAGTTGGGATGCACAATTTATTGAGCTTTTCATATGCAATTCATTCAGGTCAATTCAGAATATGAAATTCAGTTACCTTGAAATTTGATGTGAATTTGTGGGTGTACGAATGCGAGTTAGCTGCCTTGGAGGAGCAGTTAGAGTCCGCAGGTTTAGGGCGGCGGACTCGCTGGTGGCGGCGGTGACTTCTGGGAGGTGACGATCCGTGATATGGTGTCGGCAGTGGCGTTCTTCCTGGCGGTGGTTGGTGGAGACTGTGGTTTAACGATTGAGCGTGGTTAGCGGTTGGACTTGGAGGAGCAGTTCGAGTTGGTAGGTGCAAGGCGACGGCGTCCTCGCTGGTGTCATCGGCGAAGGCCAGGCGTCCGCAACGGCCGAGACGATGGTCTGCGCTGTTGTCGGCAGTGATGGTCGTGTTGGGGACGGTCAGCGACGACGGTGTTTTGGCAACTACGTGTTTTGGAAGTGTTAGCAACTACATTTTAGCGATCGAGTTGTCAATTCAGGCTGTTTTAGAGATACTGATTGGAGATATTTGGACCGTGAGATGTGAATTGGTTGGTTGGGATTTTATGGATCTGCCCCCTTTTCTGGATCTTTTTGTATTAGTGGAGATGGAGATTAGTGGAGATGAGGTTGTAAGTTACAATGTCATTGAGCACCAGCAGCTGGTCATGCCTAGGAGTAGATTATAGTGTTCATTTTGGGGGAGCGGAGCTTCGGAGGCTATCCTGAAACAACCAAGCGGAATTTAGGAGGCTCAAATGCATCAACACAGGGTTCACTTGTGGCGCATTTGGTAGCTCGGGCTCGTGGATGCAGGCTCCACGGCAACGCATTTGTTGGCTCATCAGAACTTGGCATGTTCAAAACAATACAAAAAATGACGTTATTAGTTCATTTAGTACCTCGGGTTGCATGTGGTGGGCATTGAAAAGATCGTGAGATGTGTGTTGGTTGTGGCTGCGTAATGTATTTCATTTCATGTAAGGCCCAACAGCCATACAGTGAAAATAAGTGAAATCTTCTTTCCCTTTTTACCCCGCATGGGCGGTTCCCGGAGGAACTGTCAATTCAGCAGTAGCACTAGAGCCTTCCCCGGAGGCCTCCCAGAGGATGGTAATGGGCAGGGTATGGGCAGGGTAGAGTAATATCATACCCATACCCGTATAGTAAATGGATACAAACTTCCACCCATACCCGTACCCGCGGGTATAAAACTTTACCCATACCCATACCCGGCGGGTACCCGTACCCATTGGGTACCCGGTAGGTAGGTCAAATTGTATACAAGTGATAACCCACAAGTATAGGGGATCGCAACAGTCTTTGAGGGAAGTAAAACCCAAATTTATTGATTCGACACAAGGGGAGGTAAAGAATACTTATAAGCCTTAACAACTGAGTTGTCAATTCAGCTGCACCTGGAAAAGCACTAGTAACAGGGGTGATGTGAAAGCAGCAGTAATATGAGAGCGTAGTAATGAATAACACAGCAGCAGTAGCAGTAATATGAGAGCAATGGCACCAGAAAATAGTTGATACTACTTCCAATGACATGTAGAACGAGTATATGATGATGAGAGATGGACCGTGGTTCCCAGCTACCTACACTAGTGGTAACTCTCCAATAACAAGTGTTGGGTGAACAAATTACAGTTGGGCAATTGATAGGATTGAAATAGCATTAAGACAGAACATCAAGATTATTAATCATGTAGGCATGTTTTCCATATATAGTCATACGTGCTCGCAATGAGAAACTTGCATACCATCTTTTGTCCTACCAGCCGGTGGCAGCCGGGCCTCTAGGGAATCTACTGGAAATTAAGGTACTCCTTTTAATAGAGCACCGGAGCAAAGCATTAACACTCCGTGAAAACATGTGATCCTCATATCTAAGCCTTCCCCTCCAGTTGTCCCAATTTCTGTCACTTTGGGGCCTTTGGTTCCGGACATAGACATGTGCATACAACTTGTAGATACAATCTAAGCAATAAGTATAGAGCTTAAATCTAAGATCATGCCACTCGGGCCCTAGTGACAAGCATTAAACAGAACAAGATTGCAGCAACAATAACTTCACAAACTTTATAGATAGACTAATCATAATGTAATAATCCATCGGATCCCGACAAACACAACACCGATTACATCAGATGAATCTCAATCATGTAAGGCAGCTCATGAGATCATTGTATTGAAGTACATGGGGGAGAGAATACCAACTAGCTACAGCTAGAACCCGTAGTCCATGGGGGAACTACTCACGGAGCATGATGGAGGCGGTGGCGTCGATGGAGATGGCTTCCGGGGGCACTTCCCCGTCCCGGCAGGGTGCCGGAACAGAGACTTCTGTCCCCCGAATTGGAGTTTCGCGATGGTGGCGGCGCCCCTGGAGTCTTTCTGGAGTTTCGTCAATTGGTGGCAGTGTTTTAGGTCACCAGGGCTTAAATAGGCAAAGAGTCGGAGTCGGAGGGGCCACGGGGCCTCCTCACACTAGGGTGGTGCCCCCCCCTGGGCCGCGCCGCCACCACGTGTGGGGCCCCCAGGGCACCCCTCTGGTCCCCCTCTGACTTTCTGGAAGGTTCCGGGAAAAATAAGGTTATGGGCGTTGATTTCGTCGAATTCCGAGAATATTGCCCGAACAGCCTTTCTGGAACCAAAAACAACAGAAAACAGCAACTGGCCCTTCGGCATCTCGTTAATAGGTTAGTTCCGGAAAATGCATAAAAACATTATAAAGTGCAAGCAAAACATGTAAGTATTGTCATAAAACAAGCATGGAACATCAGAAATTATAGGTACGTTGGAGACGTATCAGCATCCCCAAGCTTAGTTCCTGCTCGCCCTCGAGTAGGTAAACGATAAAAAGAGTAATTTCTGTAGTGACATGCTACTTACATAATCTTGATCATCCTATTATAAAGCATATGAGATGAATGCAGTGACTCAAGGCAATGATCTATAGTTGCTAACAAATAGATAACATATAGCAAAACTTTTCATGAATAGTACTTTCAAGACAAGCATCAAAAGTCTTGCATAAGAGTTAACACATAAATCAATAAATTTGAAGTAAAGGCATTGAAGCAACACAGAGGAAGATTTAAGTTTCAGCAGTTGCTTTCAACTTTCAACATGCATATCTCATGGATAATTGTCAACACAAAGTAATATGATGAATGCAAATATGCAATTATATAAGAATCAATGCACAGTTAACACAAGTGTTTGCTTCTAAGATGGAAGGAAGTAGGTAAACTGACTCAACATAAAGTAAAAGAATGGCCCTTCGCAGAGGGAAGCAGGGATTAAATCATGTGCTAGAGCTTTTTAAGTTTTGAAATCATATAGAGAGCATAAAAGTAAAATTTTGAGAGGTGTTTGTTGTTGTCAACGAATGATAGTGGGCACTCTAACTACCTCATCAACCAGACTTTCAAGAGCGGCTCCCATGAAGGACGTTATCTCTATCAGCAAGGTAGATCATCCCTCTTCTCTTTTGTTTACACATGTATTTTAGTTTTATTTATGGTTGACACTCCTCCCAACCTTTTGCTTACACAATCCATGGCTAACCGAATCATCGGGTGCCTTCCAACATTCACATACCATGAAGGAGTGTCTATTTGCAAAATTAAGTTGCTTACTGATGAATCAGAGCAAAACATGTGAAGAGAATTATTAATGAAAGTTGATTAATTGGGGGCTGGGAACCCCGCGCCAGCTCTTTTTGCAAAATTATTGGATAAGCGGATGTAGCCACTAGTCCATTGGTGAAAGTTGTCCAAAGTAAATGACAAGATCGAAAGATAAAACACCACATATTTCCTCATGAGCTATAAAACATTGACACAAATAAGAGATAATAGCTTTTGAATTGTTTAAAGGTAGCACATGAAGTATTTGCTTGGAATGGCAGGAAATACCACATAGTAGGTAGATATGGTGGACACAAATGGCATAGTTTTGGCTCAAGGTTTTGGATGCACGAGAAGCATTCCCTCTCAGTACATGGCTTTGGGCTAGCAAGGTTGTTTGAAGCAAACACAAGTATGAACCGGTATAGCAAAACTTACATAAGAACATATTGCAAGCATTATAAAACTCTACACTGTCTTCCTTGTTGCTCAAACACTTTTACCAGAAAATATCTAGACCTTAGAGAGACCAATCATGCAAACCAATTTCAACAAGCTCTACGGTAGTTCTCCACTAATAGGTTTAAACTACATGATGCAAGAGCTTAATCATGACCTAATTGAGAGCTCAAAACAATTGCCAATTATCAAATTATTCAAGACAATATGAAGCATTTTCTGTTTCCAACCAAATATCAATAAGTGCAACGGCTTTCAACTCCGCCATGAACATTAAAATAAAGCTAAGAACACCAGTGTTCATATGAAAAAGCGGAGCGTGTCTCTCTCCCACACAAGGATTGCTAGGATCCAAATTTATTCAAACATAAACAAAAATAAAAACACACAGACGCTCCAAGTAAAGCACATATGATGTGACCGAATAAAAATATAGTTTCAATAGAAGAAACCTGATAAGTTGATGAAGAAGGGGATGCCTTGGGCATCCCCAAGCTTAGACGCTTGAGTCTTCTTGAAATATGCAGGGATGAACCACGGGGGCATCCCCAAGCTTAGACTTTTCACTCTTCTTGATCATATATCATCCTCCTCTCTTGACCCTTGAAAACTTCCTTCACACCAAACTTCTCATAAACTTCATTAGAGGGGTTAGTACTCAAAAAACTTTAATCCACTTTAGCCCTGTAGTGACACATTTCAAGTACTCAATAAAACATTAGCTACAGCTCTCCACGTCTAGAAAGCCTTACTTAAAGTCCACAAGAGACAATGCAAAAAACAGAGACAGAATCTGTCAAAACAGAACAGCCAGTAAACACGAATTTTTAAGAGGTACTTCCGTTGCTCAAAACAGAAAACTCAAAACTAATGAAAGTTGCATACATATCTGAGGATCACTCACGTAAATTGGCAGATTTTTCTGAGTTACCTACAGAGAATCATACCCAGATTCGTGACAGCAAGAAATCTGTTTCTGCGCAGAAATCCAAATCTAGTATCAATCTTCTATTAGAGACTTCACTTGGCACAACATTGCAATAAAATAAAGATAAGGAGAGGTTGCTACAGTAGTAACAACTTCCAAGACACAACAAAACAGTAGCAAAATAAAGACATGGGTTATCTCCCAAGAAGTTCTTTCTTTATAGCCATTAAGATGGGCTCAGCAATTTTAATGATGCTCACATAAGGATGAGAGTTGAAGCAAAAGAGAGCATCACTAAGCAAGTTCAAAACATATTTAAGTCTAACCCACTTCCTATGCATAGGAATCTTGTACACAAATAAATTCATGAAGAACAAAGTGACAAGCATAGCAAGATAAAACAAGAGCAACTTCAAAATTTTCAGCATATAGAGAGGTGTTTTAGTACCATGCAAATTTCTACAACCATATTTTCCTCTCTCATAATAATTTTCAGTAGCTTCATGGATAAACTCAACAATATAACTATCACATAAAGCATGCTTTTCATGATCCATAAACACATAATTTTTATCAAGCTCAAAAATAGTGGGATTAAAACTTTCAAACCCACTTTTATCAATAATATAACAAGATGATTGATCAATCTCAAAAGATATGGGACTCATAGATAAAGTCAAGAACTCTCCAATCCCATTTTCATTAGTAGTACAATTAAATTTATCAAGTAACATAGGACCATCATCTAGAGATTTATCATAAACATTTGCTAAGCAAAACTCTTTAGTACCATGCATTTCGACATCAGGCATAAACAAAGCATTATCATAAGATTTATCAAAGTAGCATGGATTATCATAGATAACAGTAGCATAATTATTCTCACAAGTTTTACTCATAGGGAATATTTCAAGAGAATCCACAGGAACATAACATTCATCCTCCTTTGGTAAGCATGGAGGACAATCAAATAGTGTAAGAGATAAAGAGTTACTCTCATTAGAAGGTTGGCATGGGTAGCTAATCCATTCTTCCTCCTTTTGTTCATCACTCTCCTCTTCTTTTTCATCCAATGAGCTTTCAGGTTCATCAGTTTCTTCTTCCACTGGTTCCTGCAAATTGTGAGTGCATTCTTGTGCATTAATGAGTCTCTCTTTATAATCAATGATATAAGGATTATTGTTGTAACTTTCTATGCAAAAATTAAGGATAGAAGAGACATAATCTTTAAGGTCCTTACAAACAACGCCAAGTTTCATAATTTTTAGCAATGAAGGATTCTATCTCAGAGGCTCCATAAATATGACAAATTGTTCTACCTCTTCGAACCCAAAATGAATATAGATATTCCAATTATAGTTCTTAATTAAAACTTCCTCACTAAAGCCACATTGAAATTTAAGATATTTAGTATCCTGTTTAGAGCAACAGTTTATATCATGGCGTTTAAGCAAGATTTTAGCAATTGTATTTAATTTTTCTATCACAGCACTCATAACTTTTCCCGTTCTTGATTCTCTATAATTATTATATAATTCTATAAGCTCCAAATAGGTTGTAGGTTCTCCCATAGCAACAGTTTTTAATTTTTCGGTTTTTCAAATTTTTATGGATTTTTGGGTATATGAGGAAAGTAAAACAAAACAAAAACAAACTAGACAAAAGTAAACTAGGCAAAACAAAATAAAATAAAACAGAGAGAGAGGTGGAGTGTACTCCCCAAGTGAACTTATGAGTAGAGCTATGCCTCCCCGGCAACGGCGCCAGAAAATAGTCTTGATAACCCACAAGTATAGGGGATCGCAACAGTCTTCGAGGGAAGTAAAACCCAAATTTATTGATTCGACACAAGGGAAGGTAAAGAATACTTATAAGCCTTAACAACTGAGTTGTCAATTCAGCTGCACCTGGAAAAGCACTAGTAACAGGGGTGATGTGAAAGCAGCAGTAATATGAGAGCAGTAGTAATAGTAACACAAACAGCGAGTGATTATATGAGAGCAATGGCACCAGAAAATAGTTGATACTACTTCCAATGACATGTAGAACGAGTATATGATGATGAGAGATGGACCGGGGTTCCCAACTACCTACACTAGTGGTAACTCTCCAATAACAAGTGTTGGGTGAACAAATTACAGTTGGGCAATTGATAGGATTGAAATAGCATTAAGACAAACATCAAGATTATTAATCATGTAGGCATGTTTTCCATATATAGTCATACGTGCTCGCAATGAGAAACTTGCATAACATCTTTTGTCCTACCAGCCGGTGGCAGCCGGGCCTCTAGGGAATATACTGGAAATTAAGGTACTCCTTTTAATAGAGCACCGGAGCAAAGCATTAACACTCCGTGAAAACATGTGATCCTCATATCTAAGCCTTCCCCTCCAGTTGTCCCAATTTCTGTCACTTTGGGGCCTTTGGTTTCGGACATAGACATGTGCATACAACTTGTAGATACAATCTAAGCAATAAGTATATATAGAGCTTAAATCTAATATCATGCCACTCGGACCCTAGTGACAAGCATTAAACACAACAAGATTGCAGCAACAATAACTTCACAAACTTTATAGATAGACTAATCATAATGTAACAATCCATCGGATCCCGATAAACACAACACCGATTACATCAGATGAATCTCAATCATGTAAGGCAGCTCATGAGATCATTGTATTGAAGTACATGGGGGAGAGAATACCAACTAGCTACAGCTAGAACCCGTAGTCCATGGGGGAACTACTCATGGAGCATGATAGAGGCGGTGGCGTCGATGGAGATGGCTTCCGGGGGCACTTCCCCGTCCCGGCAGGGTGCCGGAACAGAGACTTCTGTCCCCCGAATTGGATTTTCGCGATGGTGGCGGCGCCCCTAGAGTCTTTCTGGAGTTTCGTCAATTGGTGGTGGTGTTTTAGGTCACCAGGGCTTAAATAGGCGAAGATTCGGAGTCGGAGGGGCCACGGGGCCTCCTCACACTAGGGTGGCGCCCCCCCTGGGCCGCGCCGCCACCACGTGTGGGGCCCCCAGGGCACCCCTCTGGTCCCCCTCTGACTTTCTGGAAGGTTCCGGGAAAAATAAGGTTCTGGGCGTTGATTTCGTCGAATTCCGAGAATATTGCCCGAACAGCTTTCTGGAACCAAAAACAACAGAAAACAGCAACTGGCCCTTCGGCATCTCGTTAATAGGTTAGTTCCGGAAAATGCATAAAAACATTATAAAGTGCAAGCAAAACATGTAAGTATTGTCATAAAACAAGCATGGAACATCAGAAATTATAGGTACGTTGGAGACGTATCAACAAGTCACTCGCAATTTTACATTTCTCGACAACAAATTTGATGAAAAAATGAATTATCTTAACTCAATAACATGTAGTTGAGTACATAAAAATTAACAAAACATGAAAAGCACATTCTCATATTTTAACTCATAAGTCAATAAAATTAGACGTATCTTGATAATAAACGGGCAGGGTATGGGTATACCCGCGGGTACGAGGCTATACCCGTGCCCTACCCATGACTTAGTGGGCACGGTATGGGTACTACCCATGGGCATAAAAGTGTACCCATACCCTACCCATATGGATATGGTACCCGCGGGTACCCGTAACCATGGGTAAAATTGCCATCCTCCAAAGTGCTTTAAGGTTGGACCGGCCCGACCTTTTTCGACCCCATTATCTGGTAGCTCACCAAATGACATAGGCATCCCAAATGGGCCTGCCGAATATAGTACCCGGGGTTTATTGAAGGCCCACTACCCGAAGAATAAGAAGATTCGGGAGCCCAAGATGCGTTTAAGGAAGAAATAGAGTTGTAATAGGAAGTGTTGTTTGTAATCTGGCGGGACGAGTTAGAAACCGTCCCGGACTCTGTAAACTTGTATAGCACGAATCCCTCGGCTTCACCTCATATATAAGGGGGAGTCGAGGGACAAAAAAAAGAACCGAATCATTGTCTGCAAATCCTAGTTTTCACAATCGTCGAGTACTTTTCGGCTGAAACCTTCGAGATCTACTTACCCTCTACTTCTAACTAAACCCTAGCCTACAATCCATAGGCATTGACAAGTTAATCCCTTGTCAATTGGCGCCGTCTGTGGGAATTAGAGGCGTAAGGAGCTGATCTCGATGGCACGCTCAAGATCTTCGACATCGTCAACCGCAAGCAACACAATGGATCGAGGTAAACAGATCGCTACTGGTCTTGTCGATTTTGTTCCTCACCCACCCTCCCGTTTGGATGCATATGCGTATCTGGCGGAGCCCATGGAGATGACGTTCGGAAGGTTCCACTTTCGCGTCGAGAAGGAAGGATCGTATCGTGTCGAGATTCCGATTTCGTCGGGATCATCAGTGGCCGATTCCGATTTTTCAAGCTATGCATCGTCAAACGAGTCAGGAGAAGAAGAAACCTCGGCGACACGCTACGTCAGTATCAGAGCAAGAGAGAAACTCGCCAAGATCTTCAACGACATATCGTTTGAGTCATCTGCGGACTCGTATATAAGCGACGGCTCAAGCGATGTCGACAGTCATGACTTCATCGACAAATCTCTCACAGTGGGCAAGGTCCTCATCAATCTCAACGATGATGTCACCAAACCCAACATAGATCTGAGTACAAGGTATCATCAGATTTACGCCATTGAAGGTCAAGAGGAGACATCGAGGCTTTCGACGCTTGGGAAATCCATACGTCGATCCCTCCAATCTGCGACAAGGCTTGGGCAACAAATACGTCGGGCCGAGCCGCGAGATAGAGTTCAACTTTCACAAGCAGCGTGGGATAGAGCTGCGAGAGCTATGAACGGCACGTGAACCAATGGCTACCACAGCCACACCGGAAGAATTGCAAGCATATCAATATAGGCTCGCACGAGCTGCCGTAGAATTGGAAAAACAGACAATTGAGTTGAACAGAGAAAAGAGGCAGCCTTCGCATCCGGCGAGAGAAGGGCAGATTTAAGTCGACAATCTAGAACTACGGGTGATAGCCATCGGGAGGCGCGGAACAGAGCAAGATCAAGGCTGCAACACATACCCGAGGCAGAAAGAGAACACTTGGTTCAAAACCTCGACATGTCCTTTATGTCGATAGATACAAGAGGAAACATCATCCCTAAGACACCAGAGGCTGGGTATATGGCGACACATGCTTTTATCCTTGCATCTAAACCACCTCCGGGTGACCCAAGGGAAACACTGTACAATATGGCGGTAGCAGGAGTTGGAGCTATGGGGACAGCGTTTATATCAACGCCTCCCGAAGGAGTGGCAAGGCAAAATAGTCCGCGACCCGCAAAGAAGCAACAATGGCAAGACTGAAGGGCCAAGTGGAGCAAGAGACACAAGAAGCACAAGCAAGAGTCGACAGAGCGCGGCAAAGCGTAAGGGATCATCGGCAATCCCAGAACTTAACGACGAAGATATGTGCGGCTTACCATGCTTCACGAGGAGAGTCCGAAAACGCGAGTCCCCTCGGGATTCAAGTTACCCGATAATTTCAAGAAATTCGACGGCCTTCAAGATCCGAGAGGATTGGCTAGTCGACTATCTGGAGACGGTGAAGCTGACAGGAGGAACTAGGGCAACAGCCATGCAAAGCATCCAGGTGCACCTGAGTGGTGCCGCACGATCATGGATAAAGAAACTCGCTCCAGGATCCATCGACAACTGGGAAAGTTTCGAGGACGTGTTCGTCAAGAACTTCAGATCCACGTGCAAAAAACCCGCATCGTTAGAGGAGTTGAGAGCGTGTCGACAAAAGCCAGATGAGCCAATGAGAAAGTACATCCAGAGGTGGAATATCATCAAAAACTCGGCAGAAAACATATCCGACGAGAGAGCAATAGATGCGTTTGTCGCCGAGTCGCGTGGAGACTTTGTCGAGGATTTGGGAAGGACCAATCCAAGGACAGTATCCGCGTTAATGGAGATAGCAAATAAATGGGCAGATGGAGAAGACGCTGTCCACAACAAACGACACAGTGTCGCCAGAGGAGGACCGTGGTCGAAACTATCAACCGAGGCGAAGATTTCCTCGGACGTACCGTAACTACGACGCCCAGGACAAATTTCGGCAGGTTTTCGGACAAATACAGGAGGCAACAGAGATGATTACCAGAGAAGCAGTGAACAGCGAGGTGATAATAGGGATGATTCACGCAACAGGCAAAATAGTGGGCCGAGGTTTCCAAGACCTTTCGTGTCCCCCGAGGAAATGCTGAACGGACCGTGCCGGATGCACTTCTTCCTCGACAAAGAACGGGAAAAGACAGTCGGGGGCACTGCGCAGAAGATCATCGAAATTTTCGTGCAATGTTCGGATACGCGAGAAAAAGCTCACGCTCGAGCAGCACAGATAAACCCTCGGGAGCCTAGGAGCGAGATACATATACCGCCACCTCCCGCGATACCAAAGGACAATAGACACCAGCTAAGAATAGCGGCAGCACTGCACCACCACCCTATGTTGATCCTAACTCCAACGGAGCGGTGTTGATGATTCGTAAGGGAAGGCCGTCCAATAGAGCTCAAAAAGTAATCTCACGACAGGTGTTTATGGCAGAGAAAATGCCTCCACCAACAGTTGAGTACCTTAATTGGTCAGGACAAGATATCGGCTTCACAATAGCAGATCATCCGCAGCAAGTTCCTCGACCAGGGCAGTCAAGACTTATTCTCGCCGAAGCTTATCGCAGGATTGGATGGCTCTCGAGTGTTCATAGACGGCGGCAGCAGCTTGAACCTCATGTATGCAGATACATTGAGGAAGATGAACATATCCTTAGCAAACTTGAAACCAACAGACACAAGATTCCACGGCATCACACCAGAGAAACCAAGTTATCCATTGGGAAAAATCAATCTCGATGTTCAATTTGGGACCCGAGAAAATTATAGAATCGAGAAGCTCGAATTTGAAGTCGTGGATTTTCCATCACAATACCACGCTCTGTTGGGACGACCAGCATATGCTAGATTTATGGCAGTACCACACTATACATACCTGTTGTGGAGGTTGCCCGGACCAAGAGGACCAATCACGAGTCAAGGGAAGCTTTGCCTTAGCCGATAAGTGCGACAAGGATTTTCACAAAGTTGGCGAAACTTTCGGGATGCAAGCCGAGTACTTGGCGTCAAAAAGCATGACTGACTACGACGTCTTGCCCAGACGGAAGGGCAAATAAAGAATCAACTTTCAACACAGAGAAAAATTCTAAGGAGGTGCAGATTCACCCGACGGATCCAAAAAAGACGACATCTATCGCAAACGATATGGATATCGCATAGGAAAGCGCGCTCGTCAAGTTCCTCCGTGAGAACTGAAAATCTTTGCATGGTGTCCAGCTGACATGCCAGGAGTACCAGTGGAACTTGCCGAGCACCACCTAAATTTGGATCCAACAATGAAACCAATCAGACAACCTTTGCGGCGTTTTTGAACCAAACCGCAAAGCCATGCTTTCAAATAAATCGACTCGAAGAAGCTGGTTTTATCAGTAGAAATATCTACAAGCCACATGGGTAGCTAACCCAATGATGGTGCCGAAGAAAAACACGACAGTCCTTCGCATGTGCGTCGACTTTACGTGTCTCAATAAACATTGTCCTAAGGATCACTTTCCCCTCCCAAGGATCGATCAAATTATCGACTCCACGGCAGGTTGCGAACGTCTTTCCTTCTTGGATGCATACTCTGGTTATAACCAGATCAGATTAAAAGAAGATGATGAAGCCAAGACAGCGTTTATTACACCTTACGGCGTGTTTTGCTACAAAACAATGCCCTTTGGTCTAAAAATGCGGGAGCAACATATCGGAAGGATGATGCGAAGTGTTTAGCAACACAGATCGGGAAAAACGTGCAAGTATACATCGATGATGTCGTCATAACATCAAAAAAGGGGACAACATTGATCGAGGATCTCAAAGAAACTTTTGACAACCTCGACAAATTCTGCCTCAAAGCGAACCCGACGAAGTGTTCTTTTGGCGTCCCAGCGGGAGAACTTCTCGGGGTTTCTAGTTTCGGCAAGAGGGATTGAAGCAAATCCCGACAAAATACAAGCCATAGTAACAATGAGAAAGCCAACAAAGTTGAAAGAAATACAGCAGCTAATCAGGCGAGTCGCAGCTTTGAGCAGGTTCGTCGCCGAGGTTAGGAGAAAAAGCGTTACCATTTTATGCGCTGATAAAACAAGGAGATAAATTCCGGTGGAACGAAGAGGCCGACGTAGCTTTCGAGGATTTGAAGCGAAAAATCTCGACACCACCAATCCTGGTGGCTCCAAAGGAAAAGGAACCTCTCCTGCTATATATTGCAGCCACGCCCCAAGTGGTTAGCACGGTATTAGTTGTCGAAAGAGAAGAAGAAGGGAAAATCCATGGAGTGCAGCGCAAGATACTTCGTGAGCGAAGTCTTGTCACCTTCAAAACAAAGGTACCCTCGGTACCAAAAACTAGCATATGGAGTGTTCACGACAAAGACGAAAATTGCGCCACTATTTTTCGGCACACCCGATCATAGTGGTCAATGAAGCTCCCTTATCAAATATCTTGAATAACCCGAAGCTACGGGTCGTGTCTCCCTTTGGGGAATAGAACTTTCCCTCGGGACATCACGTATGAAAAAGAAAAGCAATAAAGTCGCAAATATGCCAGACTTCATCGCAGAATGGATGGAGTTGCAAAATACAGGACCTCCAGATTTATCGAGAACTTGGACCATGAACTTTGATGGGTCCAAGAGACTAGAAGGAGCTGGCGCAGGAGTAGTACTCATATCACCTGAAGGCGACAAATTGAAGTACATCCTCCGGATGACGTTCCTTAACGCATCTAACAATGAAGCAGAATATGAGGCCCTCATACACGGGATGAAGATGGCAAAAGCCTGCGGAGCAACTCGATTAAAAATCTTTGGCGACTCACGAGTTGGTGGCTCAGCAAGTTATGAACCAATGTGATGCAATCAATGATAGCATGATGGCATACAAGGAGGTGTACAACGAGCTTGAGAAGTTATTCGATGGATGCGAAGTAAATCATATTAGCAGGTTGAGCAATGACGAAGCCGACGTTCTTGCAAACATCGGGTCACAGTGCCTTCCAGTCCCGCTGTGTATTCGGGGAAGAGATAACAGAGAGATCCACTAAGCCAACAAAGTCAAAAAGAAGGAGAAGAAACCCTCGGGGGCTGCCAAGGAAAAGCAAGAGGACGAAGAAGAGGATCAGGACTTGGTCATGGTGATACAGATACCGTGGATGCAGCCGTACATATCATACATCATGAGGAAAGAAATACCCGATGATCCAGTTGAAGCAAGGCGAGTAATTCGACGCTCCAAAGCTTTTACGGTGGTCAAGGGAGAATTGTATAAGCGAAGTATTTCAGGCGTTTTGCAAAGGTGCGTTACACCCGAAGAAGGAAGAATAATCCTGAAGGATGTACACGAAGGAATATGTGGCCACCACGCAAGTAGTCGAGCTATCGCAGCCAAGGTTTTTCGGGCAGGATTCTACTGGTTGACAGCAATCGAGGACGCCAAGGACATAGTAAGAACTTGCGACGCATGTCAAAGGTTCGCCGCAAAACCTCACTCTCCAAAGAAAGAGAGCTAGCACCAATACCATTGTCTTGGCCCTTTGCTCAATGGGGACTTGATATGGTGGGTAAGTTACACAAATCCTGGCCAGGAGGAAAGGAGTACATGCTAGTAGCTGTCGATAAGTTTACAAAGTGGATAGAAGCGAAGCCGATAAATTCACCAGATGGAGCATCCGCAGTAAAATTCGTAAAAGGCCTCGTCTTCAGATTTGGAGTGCCCCACAGCATCGTCACAGACAACGGCAGCAACTTCACATCCCATGAATTCAAAGATTATTGCGAAGAGGTGGGTATTAAGCTGAACTTTGCGTCAGTCGCACATCCTCAAACCAATGGGCAAGTCGAGAAAGCCAATGGCATCATCTGCAATGGTATTAAGAAGCGCTTGTTAGGACCACTGGAAAAAGCTCGACATACCTGGCCAGAAGAACTACCAAGCGTGTTATGGAGCATCCGAACAACACCAAACACAGCAACGCAGGAAACTCCGTTTTTCCTGGTTCATGGAGCAGAGGCAGTACTACCAATCGAGATAGAGCACAACTCTCCACGTGTCTCTGAATATGATGAAGAAACGTCGAGAAGAGCGCTAGAAGATGACGTCGATGCACTTGATGAAGCTCGAGATGAAGTATTATCTCGGGTAACTAAATATCGCGAGGACTTGAAAAATTACCACAGTAGACGATTGCGGCCAAGATCTTTTCAGGTGGGAGACCTAGTCCTTCGACTCACGCAAAAAAGTCATGAAAAACTCGAGTCACCGTGGCTTGGCCCTTACATCGTCACGGAAGTAATCGGAGGAGGAGCATACAGAATAAAGGACAAGAAGACAGGGGTGGAGGAGCCAAACCCCTGGAACGTGGCGCAACTTAGGCGTTTTTACGCCTAGAGTCAAAATATAGTCTTTGTAAAGCTTCAATGTACTGAAACGCCCGCGAGTTTTCAGACGCACTCTTTTCCTTTTTCGGGGCACCGAGTGGGGCCGGAGAAGGTTTTTAATGAGGCGGGCTCGCGGTGCTGCAATATAATAAAGATAGTGACAATATAACTTTTCTTCTTTATCGACATGACCAAAGTCTTCGCTCCGACGAATTTCAATATAGTTCATCGACAAAAGGAAAAACTTGCCTTGGTATTCAAATACCTCGTGAGTCAACAAAAATACAAAATAGTACTCAATAAAAAGCTTGGGGGCTCATATTCGCATTAAATATATAAATGCCTTGGTTCAAAAACCTCGCAAGTATACAAATATAGTAAAGAGTCACCGAAACACTCGGGGGCTAAACAAACAGAGAAATATAATGATTGCTTTACAATATAGTCATGGATTACAAAGAAAAAATATCTACAAGAAGAAACTAACTAGTCTTGATTCAATATGTCGTCAAGAGTAACCCTGTTTTCCTCAGGAGCAGCACCAAGAAAATCGGCATAATGGCCATCAGCAAAAAAGTCGGCATCCATCCGAAGTAGGTCTTCAATCATTTCTTCGGCTATAGGCGTAACCTTCGTGTTAATCCTGTCAACACCAACTCTCCGACGTTTTACTTTTTGGTGAACCTTCTCGACAACCTGGGTAAGGTCAAGCTTCGAGTGGCGATTTGGAGCATGATAAGAGCAAATACGCGCCGGCTACTAGTTGAGCTTTGACAAAATCATGGATACTGCGAGCATCCACTGAACCTTTCCATCAAGTCGAAGAGTTTTTGGCTGGACGTTCCGAGGAAACATGGAGTTGTAAACCATGGACAAGGTCTTGGTACAGAAGTCGAGGAAATCGCGAGTTTGAGAGGCGCGATCTTGAAATCTGACAATTTGGCGGGTCCTTTCCGGGGTAGCCCAAAACAAAGAACCATGGTCCAAGGAGAGATTAACAAGGAGGGTTGTCCTAGCATTCACCCTCTCTTCCTCGGCAGCATCGATAAAGGCACCTATCAAAACAAAAAAGCGGAAACCTTCAAAGAAACAATAGTATGCAGATAAAGGATATCAGCGGATGAAACAGGCATACCCGACATATCTGCACTGGCTTCATTCATTAATTCGAGCATGAAATTTTCTCGAATAGTCGCCTTTTCAGCCTCGGAAGCAGCAATTTCCTTAGCAGCTACGGCCTCGTAAGCTTGTTGAAGAGCAATTTTTTCGGCTTCAGATGACTTACGAGATTGCTCCATCATCACAAGTGTTTGCTTCTTCGCATACTGAAGTTGTTGCCGAAGTTCATCCATTTCTTGCGACAAGGTATCGTCGACAGGAGCGGTATCACCAAAAGCTTTCCTCGCGCGGGAAGAAGAAGGCGAAACATTGGAAGGAGCAGAAGATGGAGTATAGTTATCAAATATCAACTGAAAAATAAACAAGACAACATCAAATAACAAGCAAAGATAGAAGTCTTCATTAATCTCTTGGAATAATTACAAGGGCATTACAGTGGAGTTAAGAAAGTACGTGTCGCCAAATGACTACTTTGGCGACAGAAGCAAAAGAAACAGAAAGAAAAACAGAGGCATGCAACTAGACCTCCGGCCTCGAGGAGCTAGGAGTTGAAGCTGGCTTGATCCCCAGATACGCCAAGATCTTCTTCGTGTTGGGCTTGGCTGCCTTGATCAGCGACCTCCATCTCGAATGTTCTATCTGGCTGGTGTCGCCAACCTTCATCCAATCAAGCGTCTGTTGGCTGTCAGCAACCAGGGCAACAAGACTTTCGACAAAGAACCTTCATATTCTCCTGACGCATCTTCAATCCCAGGTCTTCCGACGAATTGAAAAGCTTGGCAAGGGCAAGGAAAGTTGAAGGTTCCTCTTTCTTCGGGAAGAAGAAGGGGAACAACGCCGACAAACTCGCATTGGCATTGGCCACGCCTTCACGAATCTCGCGCCCGTGAAACTCCAGAAGAGAAAGTGCGTCAAGGAGAGGATCGTTGACAGGATTATCCAGATCAAAATCCTGGTTTGTTTGGGCTGCCACACGAGACAAGACATCAGTCAAACAATCAAGAAACAGTAAGTGCAGTAAAATAAAAGGGATTGATAATATTACTCAGAGTACGTCGACTTTGCGACTTCAAACGCTTGAGGATTCCTTCGTCACGAGAAGCTTGTGCAGCTTTGAGCTCATCCAAGGCAATTGTCGCATCCTCAAGTTTCTTCTGCAGTTCCTCGACACCAGCAGCTTTCGCCTTAGCTTCATCAGCTTCGACCTTGGCTTTGCTAGCAGCGAGTTCGGCTTTCTTGCGAGCCGCCTCACTTTGCTCAAGTTTTTGAGCCAGTGCGTCGGCGCGTTCGTTAGCCTCTGCAAATTTCTCTGTCGAGATATGGAAAAAAGAGAGAAGAAAGATCAAAAAATCGCGGCAAGCAACAGGAGTGACAAATTAAGGAAAAACGACAAGTATGACAGTCGTTACCTTCGGCTCTATTAGCATATTCACGATACCCAATAAATTGGGAACCGATGCGGAGAAGATCCTTGATCATAGGCTGTTCAACGTGAACACAGTAAGAGAAACATCGGCAAAAAAAAAAAAAAAAAAAAAAAAAAAGAGATGTGAAGAAATAAAATAAAGAAAATATAGATGTCGACAAACTTACATCATCTAGGAGCGGGGGCGACGAACTGCCCAACTGAGGGGCAGAATCAACAATCTTTTCAACCCGTGCCCTTTTTGGTGAAGGGGCACGGGGGCTCGAAGGAGTAGATGTATCAACATTTTGTTGAGGAGGCGATGATTCCTCCCCTTCAACTGGTTTTTCTGAAATTACTAAAGTATGTGACGTGCTCGTTCGAGCAGCCACATCTAAAGTTGGAGTTTCTTCATCATCACTGTGACAAAATAGTGGCAGCATAAAAAGCAAGGCAAAATAAAATTCTTCAAATAAAAAAGGAAAAGAGCAAGGAACCTACGAGCTGATGATACTCTCGATGTATGGATCATAAGCTGCTTTTCGAGGTGCAGGAGCAGTTTCTTCGGGTTTCGAGGTCCCGGAATCTTCGGCATTGCTCCTTTTCCTTTTGCTCTTCGGAGAAACAGCAGGAGGAGGAGATTGTGCTGATGTTGTATCTTCAGAGGCAGCATCCTTCTCAGTAGATCCCGCAGATTTTCGAGAATCTGCGGGTTCATTCACAAAAGAGGGGTCTCCTGGTTGACATCATCGACAACGGCTCTTTCTTCGACCTCTCCATCCTCAGGAAGAGGAGGAAGGGAAGCCATAGTAGGATGATTCTACAAAGAAATAGTGACAAAAGAGAATAAGTGAGATACCACTGCAAATAAGATACGAGGAACAGTTCAAAACAAGATAAAACTTCGAGAAGACAAAATACCTCGGGAAGAGGATTGGAAGCACTGTATGGTTCCACTCGACAGGAGGAGGGAATAGGATCCTTCTTGCCTAATCGAGAAATTCTTCGAACCAATTTTTCCAAGTCCTTTACGTAAAGATCACTTTGGAGATTCTGTTGGCGTCATTTTCACCAGAATACGTCCAAAGAGGATTTTTGCGAGCACGAAGAGGCTGCACTCTAATCCTAAGGAAGTAGGCGATAATTTGAACACCAGATAGCTCTTTGCCTCGAGTGTTTTGAAGATGACGGATACGAGCCATGAGCGCCTCTGCTTTTTTTCTCTTCTTGAAGCTTCGGCATCCCAGAACGGCGACGCTGAATCCTGACACTTCCGTCGAAAGGAACTATGTTGTGCTCCACAATTGGCGCTTTCTTCGTGGATGTAGAGCCATCTCTTGCGCCATCCTTGGACAGAGTCGGGAAACTTGACGTCGAAGTAATCGACATCAGTGCGGACACAGATAACAACGCCACCTATGTTATAGGTGACGTTGTGAGAGCCATTGCGGCGGAGGCAGAAAATACGCTTCCACAGAGCCCAATTAGGAGGGACTCCGAGGAAGCATTCGCAAAGGGTGATAAAAATAGAAATGTGGAGGATGGAATTGGGAGTCAGTTGGTGCAGCTGAATCCCATAAACAAAGAGAAGACCGCGGAGAAAATCATGAATTGGGGTAGAGAGGCCACGGATGAGATGATCAACAAAACTAACCCGATACTCCATTGGAGGCTTGGGGTAGCTTTCTTCGCTAGGAAAGCGGATGGCGTCCTCCTTCGTCATGAGGCCGAGCCTCTTCAGCGTGTTGATGTCTTGATTGGAGATTTTGGATCTCTCCCACTCAAGATCCTCGGCGGCCATCTTGGATTCCGGCGTCTTTGTGGCGAGTCGACGCGTGCGCGGTGGCATCAACGGCGGTGGGCGAGCAATGTATGTGCGTACGGAAGATTGGAGAGAGTTGGGCGCGGGGAAGTTTTGCGAAAAGGAACAGGTGAGCGGCGCAAGCGGGGATGAACGAAGGTTGAAGAAGGGTTTATATAAGATTCGGGTGAAGCAAAGTGTGCCGTTGGATGAAGAAATCGTGTGGTGAGGATGGATCTTCTAGACACAAGGGCAAAAGAGTATTTTTACTGAAATAGGCGTTACCGTACGTGCGCCAGGAAAAGCGGAGGACGTGTGTCCACTACTTGCACGACGTGTCAACGTGGTGAAAGCAATGGACCCACAGGACAGAAAATTCACGACTACTTGTCAAGGATGAAGTAAATTTGATTAAGTGAAGAATGTCGACAAGGAAGTATTCAGAGATTGGCGACAGGATGAAATATTCAATACTTCGGGAGCCTTAGATAAAATACAAGTTTTTGCCCAAATGCTCGGGGCTACTCCGACAAAAAGTAAAATTTCGAGTATGACAATATAGAAAATGTTGAGCCTACAACCAAGCACAAGTTCTTGGCTGTAGCCTCGGGGCTACTCCCATCGGGAGCGCTGTTCGCGCACCCGAGAAATATAAAAATAAAGAGAGAGAAGAAGAAGAAGAGGAAAGAGTTCATATTGCGAAATAATGACAAAATAGCGACAAGGTGGAATAAAATGTTGAGCCTACAACCAAGCACAAGTTCTTGGCTGTAGCCTCGGGGGCTACTCCCATCGGGAGCATTTGTTCGCGTGCCCGATGAAATTAACAAAGGAAAAATAGAAGAGCAAGAGAGTATATTTGAGTTATAATTAACTCTACATATACTCCCATCGGGAGAACAATATAAGTCATATTTGACTCAATAAAATGTGCCATTCCAACAGCCGGAAAAGCACTCGACAATATATTCTCAGGACGCCAAAGTTGCGATCAATTTCTGAATGCCGCAAATTTGCGAAGGTAAGACCCAGAATCCATTCTCTGGGCGTGGCATCGCCAAAGACTGCGCTCTGCTACTTTTATCCGTATCAACAGATACGAAGAAAAATCCTAACGGACGCGTTAGGTACCCGATAAATTTGACTGGGACTCGACAGAATGGTAAGACCTTAAGCGGCACCTGTCGAAGTTTACACCAGTATCCCGAGATCATGTCCAGGGACGTGATTTTGAAGTAGGTTTTTGCGGATTGCCACTAGAGCAGTTAACTAGTACCTGATCCGTCAGATGAACTAGCCCCAATTACCAATATCCCTGTACAATATAGAATTTTATGAGAAGAAATATAGAAAGTTAAGGCTTTCGGGTAAAAATAAACAGTGGAGATTTTCCCTGACTTTACAATTCAAGCAAAATCTCGGGGGCTACTGACATAGGCATCCCAAATGGGCCTGCCGAATATAGTACCCGGGGTTTATTGAAGGCCCACTACCCGAAGAATAAGAAGATTCGGGAGCCCAAGATGCGTTTAAGGAAGAAATAGAGTTGTAATAGGAAGTGTTGTTTGTAATCTGGCGGGACGAGTTAGAAACCGTCCCGGACTCTGTAAACTTGTATAGCACGAATCCCTCGGCTTCACCTCATATATAAGGGGGAGTCGAGGGACAAAAAAAAGAACCGAATCATTGTCTGCAAATCCTAGTTTTCACAATCGTCGAGTACTTTTCGGCTGAAACCTTCGAGATCTACTTACCCTCTACTTCTAACTAAACCCTAGCCTACAATCCATAGGCATTGACAAGTTAATCCCTTGTCACCAAAAAAGCATCTTTCTCAACACATACTCTCTACGACTCTACCAAAGACGTTACTAGCTACCAAGTGCGCCCTTAAGCTTAATGTTATGTTCTATTTGCTCTTATATTGCCTTTGGTGATTAACTTATATTTTTTCATGACAGTGGTTATTTGTATCGACGACTTATATTTTTCTCTTTGGAGCGAATTGGATGGCACTTACAACAGTCCCTGACTGGAAGGAAACAAGAAAGTCCACTTTTAATCCTTATTTTGATCCTAGAATTTTCGTTTGGTTTAAAATGAACCTTGAACTCTCATAATCATTTACTTTTAGTCCCTATCCTAGTTGAGCCAGACAAACATCTGCCACACATGGCCAAAAACTCAAGGGAACGCTGCAAGGGAAGAGAGGCAGGAAGATGTTGATGGGCAAAGCAACCGATCTTTCGTGGCGCAACGATTCAAGTGAATTGGGGGAGGGAGAAACCGAGCAAGAGACTAGTTCTGGAACACATGGGTTTCCATTTTTGCATTAAGACTAGGAGGCAATGGCGCGGCGGCACGCCGCGCCCGTGGCCATTTGTGTGTGGAAAATTTTATTCAACGATAATTAGAGGTAATTGGTGAGCAGGAGGTTAATGGTGCCCATGCAATAGTCAGGAATTATTAACGGTATGTAGCTGGTACAACAATCTGTCTTGTTATCTAACGCAATAAAGGTGTGTGGTGTACGTCGGTTCTTTTTGCTTAGTATGTATGTTTGGTATGATTGGTGGATAGCATAACATGTAAGAGAGTTTTATGGAACAAATGTGGCCTTACAAAAATTTGTTGTATCAACTGGGGTCGCAATTATGTTGGGCATGCATCGAGTTTGTAGGTCGTTGGTGTATCAACAGATGTTGGTTAGATGTATATATGTAGCAGTTGTTGATCTTACATGTGGAAATGTAGCTGATGAGGTAGCCATGTCTCTGAGAGTGCAACTATAACATCGAGGGTTGGTGTGCCCATGGAAGTCAAGTGAGTATTTTGGCTGAATAAAGTAAGCCATGGCCGATAAGCAGAGCATAATGGTAGGACGATTAGTACTGCAAGTAGCAGGCACTAATCTTTGATCTCTAAATAGGAGACTCCCACTACCTTATTTCTCTTGACATGCAAGCTATCCACCTCAACAATCCTCCACCTCAGCAAGTATGCCATGTAGGAAATAAAATTGACGTTCCCATTGTCCACCTTGATGGTTCCGTTCACATTCTCCTGTTTTATCGTTGGTCTTGGTCTGGCCATTTATTATCTTAGCAACCAATCGTCACTTTTGATTGCACTATCCACCCACACCCGGATGGATTCACTGTTCGTCTCCGCCACCATTTATTTCCTCCGTGAAGAAATGCACAAGAAACTGACCCACACACTTGAGAACTGAGAAGTCACTTTTATGGTTTTGCCTTTATATAATAAACTGCGCGGTAGTAGTTTCATCTCTGGTCGTTCTCTCCCAAACCACCACAACAAGTTCTCATTGGTAGGTCATCGGAAAGACCGTCATGGTGAGTCTGTGCGCCAGCCAGTTCTACAAACTTGCACCTAGCTAGAAATATCACTGCAGGGCCCTTCTTCATCCCAGCGTGCAAGTGCCAACTTTCTCTGCTCCCTTCATACGTTTTTTCCTCATCCGTTGTTCTATCCTCCTACTAATATCCTCTTTTTTTTGTATTTTAGATAGGTTATTATTGTTTCTCACCAAGAACTATCTTTGCTGTCTCACGAAGTTCTTTCAGATTACAGCAGAAAGAGACAATATATAGCCTTTATCAACTTCAAGGAAAAGAATAAATTTCTTTTGTATCGACCCTTTTATATACTACCAACACAAACTCAGGTACTTTTGGCCCCATTTATGTATATAACTGCAAATCTTTCCAATAGTATTTAACTACATACTAACATTACAGGTTACGAACACTCTGGTTCCTTGGCGATTTCATCCAAATTCAACGGCGATGAGACAACTCAGTCCTTAGCATGCAACAGTCTGATTAAAAAAACTTAGCTGGCAGGTGCAGTTTGAAGGATGAGCTGCTTCGGCACCCATCTGCCGTCCAAGAAAGTTGCTGCCGCAGCACCAATATCCTAGGGCAACATGCCAACACAAGTACACGAACCTGTTGAATTAGGCCATTATGATCATCGATGCTTTACGTCAATCCTAATGTTCCGTTCTATTAATCTTTACCCTTCTCAACTGATAATATTGTGATTTTCATATAGTGTTATATTGCACACTAGCGGGGCCCAATGACAAATATCAAAGATATACTTCTTTTTAAATCTACTCTGTCAAAACATAAAAAGTTGCATCTTACAAAGGAAAGGTAAACAGATTAATGTTTCTCTTAAGGTGCAACTTAGCTGATCGAAATCGAATAACAATTTCGAATTTTATACAGAATCGAACATTTCTGTTTTTTCAACCTTCCACCATTTGTACCACAAATCATTTTATAGTATTCTTTAAGATGTTATTTTTACCAAAAATGTATTTTACTCCACAAGCATAACAATCCCGAATTTCATAGAAAACAATATTTCCTTTTAAATCTTCCACCATATGTACTACAAATCGTTATATAATATCCATTAAGGTGTCATACCGAACATGTATTTTAATCCACAAGCATAACAACTACAATTAAACTATTTCTATAAGCTCTTCCCGCTGCAACGCGCGGGGTATCCTCTAGTAGCATTAGTAGTGTGTCCATTCGCAGCCGGATTACGGTATCAGGTGTCGGCAGGCGGCGTGCATCGTAGGTGGCGGCTCACGCGCGGAGCAGAGGATGGGAAGAGCGGAAGAGCGACATTTTTTTGGGATGCTTGGGCCGTTCAGTTTATGTTTACTTACCTGGCGGGCTACGGTAAGTCCCTTTACATGGGCCGCAGCAGCAGGTTCGGCGTTAACGGGGATTGTCGATTCGGTTGGCAGTTGGCACCATCTATCGTACATGAACTCAGATGTGGTTATAGGAACGCCTGGGGAAAAAATTGACGGATCGGAGAACAGTGAGCAGAAGAGAGGTGGTAGCTGTCGGTGCGGTAGTTGAAAAAGAGGGTCGGGTGCAATAGGGACGGCGGTAGAGAGAACGCTGCGATGGAGGTGCAGTGCAACCTCTGCAGCTGGATTCCCGTCCAGGGTGCAAGCGCGGACAGCAATCCCTAGGAGCACGGCCGCCCTGCGTGGTCGGGCTGGAAGATGGTGCGCTGAAGGTTCGTTCGATGGGGGCCGGTGGAATTCAGTCGCGTCGCTCGCCGTACTGCGAACCGGAGCTCGCAGGGAGAAGGGAGGAGCGCGTCACGCGGGCTACCGATGGGCAGGTCGAGAAACTATGGGTTCAGATATGAATAGCTGAACATACGGTATGTTATCTTTCTCTGTACTGTCTGAACTGGAGAAATTCTATCTGGAATAGCAATATCGTGCATCAGAGTAGGTATTTTTGTCCGGGAAAAGTTAGAACGAAAAGATTAAGAACTTGAGTAGCTTACAACAGTTGCAGATCTGCGGATTGTTCTGTGAGAAAGAGACAATAATAACACAAAATAGCTTGGTTTAGCTGAGGTACATAACGTGCATCGATTTAGAGACTTAAGCTGATGCGACTATAAAAAGGAAGCAAGGAAGATAATATTTTACACATGTACTTATGGAAGTCACACAGCCGACCATGTAGCATAGAATAGACAATGGGTGAGGGCAGTTGATTGACAAACTGAAGTCTGTCCATATGCCTCTGTCATTCACGTTAAAGGCGTACATGGGCTGAGATTTCAGGCCGTTGCAAGCAACACATAAATTCAGAAGCCCTTTCTATTAGGCCACTAAATCAGTACACATGCCCATAAACGTATAATTGGTAAGATACAGTGAGAACTGAAGCCCTGAGCTGTAAAAGGAGTAGGCAAAAATAATACAAACCGATAATTCAGCGTATGAAAAATAGCATAAGGGAAAGGAGCAAAGCCAGAGTGACCATAGAGTGACAACAAAGTGAGAAGAAACACAACATCAAAGAAGAGAAGAGAGTTAACCTGACACATGAGGTGTGAACAATGGGAGAGTCTCCCCGGACCTGAATCACATAGCAGAGTGGCAAAAGGAGAAGGAAATCCAGTCATCCTGCCAACAAATGATACCTGGGAAGAAGAACAATTTAATGAGAAAGAGTAGAAAGCATGTAAAACTCGATAGCAGGATCAGGTTCCTCTCTACGCCGCCGACGACGCCGGGCTGGGCGTGTGGAAGAAGCATCGAAACCATCTCCCGGTAGCTCTTCTCTTCGACGCCGCTGACCAACAGCAGCGGATGAGGACCGAGCAGGTGGTGCAGAATGGGCATCGGTAGCAGAGTTATCATCAATTTCATTGTCTTGACTAAATATGCCCATCCTGTGATCTAATTTATTTTGTGTATCATAAATATATAGCTGGGCAAATTTAGGAACAGGATCACCCTCTGGAGGCAACAAAGAGCCAATTTCATGACAAACCACTCCGCAAATCTTGAATACATATGGACCATTCCCAACATTAACTGTTCTGTCAACATGAACACCAAGAGATGTGAAAGCAAACATAGAATTGTATTCCCGAATCAAACGCATGAAACGGTCTGACTCAGGACCGCCGTCAAAGCGCATAAGTTGAGACAACGGCGAAGGCCATTCCAGATAAACCGGAAGAGACACCCGGCCAGCACGACAACAACCAGTATACACAGGGTGGTACTTTGTACTGAGGCGTTTATTGCGCTCCTGATACCAATATGAAGCGCTATAGTATTTGCAAATAAGGTGAGGGCCAGCATAGTAAGACCTGCCAGGCGAAGCAGCTGCAAGTGAAAACAGAGAACATATAGTCAGGAAGTGTAGCAGAACAAAATGGGCACCTAAAAGATACCAACCAGCAGGACGAAAGAACTTCTCCATTGCTTACCCTTCAGAAAGTTTACCAAACTTGTAGGGAGAGGCAACTGAACATCAGTACCAGCACCTAGAAAAGAATTTGCGGAAGCGGAAAACGTGGTTAACAGGAAGCAGCTGAACGTAAATGTTAGGTAAGGTAGAGAAATGGAAGAACTGGGGGCCTATTATATTTTGAGAACCGCAGCCTAGAAGCATGCACCAATTGATGCAATCAGCTAGTGTTTTAGTGGAACCTTTTCAGTTTATTTGTACTGTATTATGAACTCAACGTTAATTTGTTACAGACAGAATTGGGTGTGCATCTGCAGACGTAAATTGTGCGGATGCCATGGAAAAGCATGGTGAGTGATAGCGGTACCGTCCGAGAAGACACGGTTGATGGCTATGGGGAGCAGCTGCGAGGCAGGCCAGTACAACATAAACCAAGGAAGCATAGGTACATCAAATTAAGTAATACTAATACATAAAACCTAAAACCTGTCCATCTAAGCTGCTCCTTTTGGTTTGTACGGTAGGTGATTATAGTTGAGAGATGAGGTGACTACACATGGAGCCTAGAACTGCAAATAGTTGCTAAAAGAACAGAAGGAAGAACCACTCTGCAGAAAATAAACACACAGCAGCCTGTAACATATCCATTATTGCCTGTTTATTTATTTCAGGTTTCAACCCGGTGGCGAACTTGTGGAGGCATCTCGATGGTTAGCACTCCTACCTGCCTGAAGAAGAGCTGTGTGCCGCTGCATAGCAGAATGGGGACGATGACGCCGACGACGACCATTCGCGGCAGGACTTTGCAAGGTGACTGTATGCGAATGGCTAGAAAGCACGTGTGCCCGTAGGAGTGCGGTATGCTGACCCATAGCCAGACGATGACGACGACTCGCAGCTGCTCTATGAGCAGAGGTGCAAGGAGTAGCAGAAACTGAAAGAAAAAGAAAAACCTAGTCAGGTACAAAGCGGAAGCAAGAAAATAACACAAATGCATGGAGGAAGCAGGGTGGTCGAACCACGCCACCATGGATCAACTCCCACAGCTGGCCCATGCGGTTGTGGGACGGCATGAATAGGAGGAACCGCTGGATTCCGCGGAGCATGAGCAGTAGAGGCGTCGGCGCCGGCAATGGAAGGATGAAAACATAGTACATCAGACGAAGGTGGGCCAGGGATGTCAACAGCTGCCAAAGAAGCCAGTGGCAAAAGTGTCCAAGAGTTCTGATCTTGCAAGGATGGCGGACGTGCGACGTTGTCCCACAGGGAGCAAACCTGGAGAAAAGCAGAAAAAAGTGAGATGGAAACGAAGAAGGCTGGCAATAGAAAAGGAAGTGAAGGACAAAGGCAAACCAGGTAGAGAAACATCAAAGTCGTCTTCAGGCGACCTAGGAGCCATGGAAGAATCAACATCGGAATGGAATACACCAGGGAAAAGAGGCTAGATGAAAGGGGCGCCAGCAGTAGTAAACTCATCCTGAGCACGCCCTCCATAAGGTCGAGGCGGATCCCCAAGAAAAAGAGCAGGAGAAGGCTGAGTAGAAAGGAAGAAAATAACATCTTCCCGAAGGAAAAACAATGAGTAGAAGGAAGCAGTACCAGAGGATGAATCGATGACCGGTCACTTGCCGAGCCAAATTTGACGTCTCCTCTCAATTTCTGCATGTGTTAAGTCAGTCACCGAAGGCAAAAACATCACTTTGAGTCATGGACGAAGAAGAAGGCGCAACAGCAGCCGGCGCTGTAGGAGGAACGGCAGAGAAGAGGGGCAGAGACGCCGCAGGCATGGGCATGAGATCAGAATTTGGAGGGAGGATCGAGCGTGCACGTCCTCGAGAACGGCCACGACCTGGAGGTCTCCCACGACGCAGACGGCTACCATCAAAAGCACCACTCGCAGGAGGCGGACGCGGAGGGAGAGCATGAAGGCCACGGCGGCGAGACGGAGCCGGAGAATGAGAAGAGGACGGAGGGCGGCCGCGGCGATGGCCAGCAAAACCGCGCGCGTCTCCATGGACTACCTGCAAAAGAAGAAACCGGGCAACATTACACCATTGTAAAGCAAGGAGAAGAAAATAGAAGATAGAAGGCAGGAGGAAGGAGCAGACCGCAGAAGAAGCAGCACGATGGCCGTCGTGTGTGGCGGCCGCAGATCGGCGAGGGGGAAGACGCATGAGCCGGAGTTTCCGTGGCAACACCCCAGCAGGAACGTAACAGAATTAAATGGCAAGGAGGAAAATAAGGAAAAACCGGAAAAAAGAGAAGGCAAGGCGGTGACGGTTGCTGAAAATGTGGAGCCAACACGTAGCAATGGAGCAGTCATAACGTGGCAAACCAGGCAATTACTAACCCACGATCACGGAGACGCCGAGGAAAGGAAAGGGATCGAAGTGAAACGTGCAGTCTCCGGTTGCCGGTCACCCGGATGCCTAGAAAAAAGGAAAAACCAAACCGATCACCAACTGGAGAGGAAGAAATATGAAACGTGGCAAGCCGCGTATGGATGGGAAGGAACGAAAATAGCTCATGAACAGTGCGTAAAGAAAGGAGAGGACGTGAAATCTGCAAAACTTTATATAGGGTATAATGTTGGGTTCCACATCTCAGCTAGCTTATGCTTGGTCTGGTTCAAAACCAATTCGGTTGGTTGATTGTTTCTTCTTTCCGTGTTAGTGATTTCATCAATTGAACTGAAAAGGGATGAAAAAGTGAAGTATGTTGAGAGTTCAAGATCCATTTTAAATTAAAAATAATTTTTTGGGACGAAAAGTGAACTTTTCAAAGAATTCAAGGACGAAAAGTGGACTTTCTTCGAAAGAAAATAGATGCGCTAGATTCCACACCACAAATATTCATGAATAATTTCATACTTCTTAAAAATTGAAAATGCAACATGAGGTGTGGGTGTAACTACTCGAGCACTCCCTTCTCGAAGTACGTTGAGGCTAGGAAAGAGGAACCACGACTATCCATGTTGCAGCCAAGCCATTCAACCACTTGTCTCCCAGTGACGCTAACCAACCAACATGGAAGGACATCTCCAAGATGATGTCTCCATGGAGGTAAGCGACATGCAACGCCGCCAACGCGGGATCAAAAAGATCCGAGCCCCCCACGCCCCCTAGAAAGGCAAGGCATAGTCAATGAAAAGGTAAAACTCCACGAAAATGACATCTTCAAGAAGGTAGGGGCACCCGAGGGTGTCACTGACACCAACTCCGACGGGAGTAGGACTTTCGTTCGAAGAACGGCACCTTGTGAATTCTATATCTGCCCTGTCGTGTGGTGAATCAATGCGGCCTGCGCCCTTAGGGTTGTCCGCAACACAACATCGGTAGGCGAAACCGACGCGCCTCCCATGCTGGATCTAGATAGGGAGGTCTGACGCCCGCTGCCAGAGTCCAAAAGGCCACTGGAGGCTCACCTGACATCCATGCTGCTTGGCCTAGAGACACCACTCCAGACCGCTCCACCTCCTGCCCCGCAGCACACACATGCCAACCAGCCCCACGGCCGCAACAGCAGCATCTCCGTCCGTTGCCGTCGTAAGCCGTACATCCCCGCTTTGCCTTAATGCCCATATCATGACTAGCTATAGATGAGGCATATATGTATCAGCAAGACTTCCCCTCTTGAACATCACATGTCATTTTAATATCACATACTCCATCTATTCTAAAATACTCTACATTCTAGACCTAAAATTTGTTGTGAATTAGTCTTCATTTTAGCTTTGTAATCAATAATACAGAAATAGAAGTTCCGCTCTCTCTCCATTGGGTGTCTTTAATTTTAATGTAGCCTGGGATTCGTTGTTTACATACTTCATCCATTTTTGAATACAAGGCCACTATTAAAAATACATTTTTCATCTACACAAGGCCACTAACACTAATGGAGAGAAAATAATTAGCTTTTTACATCTTTGGATGGTGCTCATAAATAGCTACCACATGCAATATATTTAATTAGCCCCGAACACGAGAGCATTTCCACATGAAAAATCGTGATATTTATCACTTGCTTTTCTTTTCTTGGTAGCTGGAATATGGATTTGTAGCCTTGTATACAAAAACGAAGGAAGTATCAAACTAGTAGTAATAAATGACTTGCTAATTTTACTCGAAACAAGATATGCCCCCACCTCTGCATCGTGGTGATGCATATAGGCCTTTACTAATGAACTTATTCAACGGTACAAATAACTTGCTAATTAGTATTAAAATTTGTAGAATTAGATACAACATGTATGGTTGTTGCAATCGCTGGCTTCTCATCGATTTGACGGTGCCATCCCCATGTGGGGCCACCACCGACCACCCTCTAATTTTCTTTCTCTTGCGTGCAAACAGCGCACGACCCGGGCCACCATTTTCTTCTTTTTCGGTCAACCCTTAGAGCATGTCTAACAGACCCCTTAAAAGGGGCAAACCCGTATAATAACCGCCAGTATATGGGTTTCGGCTCTACCCGGCCGTCTAGCACGCCCCCTAAAAATGGTCCCCGCTCCGATTTTTGCTGTTTTCGATTACGGGGCGGGTCTTCGCCCCCTACTTGTGCGGGGTGGGAGCGGGGATAGAGGGCGAAACCAGTATCCCAATTTCGAAACCGCGCGCGGACATTTCAGTTCCCCCCACCGGTTTTCCCCCGCGCGCCGCCGCCGGAATCCGTCAGATCCGCGCCCCTCCGCCGCCCGCCGAGCCGCGCCGAGCTGCGTCGACGCCTTTGCGCACCTCCGCCGCCCCCCCGCCGAAGATCCGCGTCCCTCCGCGCGCGCCGCCGCCCCGCCCGTCGCGGTCTTCTCCGCCGTTTTCGCCGGTGAGTACTCCGCCGCGTTTTTGCTCGTTCTCGCCGGTAGAATGGTCGTGGTTGGGGCTGATGTATGATACGCCGTGGTAGATGGCTTCGGAGGATGTGCACATGGCGGATTTGGACGCGACGTCGACCGATTGGTCCTCGTCGGATTCCGACGATTCGGACATCGACGAGCTGCTCAACGACGACGAGACGGAGATGATGTTGCTCCTATTCGGCATGAAGCACATGGAGGACCGCGCCAAGCTGCTAGATCAGTAGAAAGGATCCGTGATGGGGCGTATGTGCATTCTGCGGAACCGCGCACTCGGGCACGAACAGCTGATGCAAGATTATTTTGCCGAGGTACCGACCTATCCTCCCCGCCTCTTCCGTAGACGGTACCGAATGCGTAGGACTTTGTTCGAGAGAATCGTCAAAAATTGCGAGACAAATTGCGATTATTTCAAGCAAAGAAGAAACGCTGCACAAGTCATGGGATTTAGCCCATATCAAAAAATATCTGCCGCCATGAGGGTTATTGCATACGGTATACCAGCAGATTATACCGATGAGTACCTTCGCATTGGTGTGCAAACAACCACGGATTGCGTGCGTATGTTTGCCAAGATGGTGATCAAGTTGTATGGAGAGACGTATCTCCGAGCTCCAAATGAGGAAGATACAAAAAGGCTCATGGAGATCAATGAAAAGAGGGGGTGGCCGGGGATGCTTGGTAGTTTGGATTGCATGCATTGGACATGGAAAAATTGTCCAAAAGCATGGCATGGAATGTATTGTGGCAAAAGTCGTGATGCTACCATTGTTCTTGAAGCGGTGGCCTCTCAAGACTTATGGATTTGGCATGCATTTTCTGGACTGCCGGGGACACTCAACGACATCAACATTTTGAATAGATCCCTTTGTTTGCAAGACTAGTTAAGGGTGAAGCTCCAACTTGTAACTACAAAGTTATGAACAATGAGTACACCATGGGGTACTACCTCACAGATGGTATTTACCCTAACTATGCAACCCTTGTCAAGTCCATAAAAGAGAAAAAGGACAAGGCTTTGACAAGAAAGGAAGCTTGCTTCACCAAAAATCAAGAGGCATGCCGCAAGGATATTGAGAGAGCTTTTGGTGTCTTGCAAGCAAAGTTTGCAATTGTCCGGGGTCCTGCAAGGTTTTGGGACAAGGAAACTCTTGTTGATATCATGACATGTTGTGTGATTCTTCACAACATGATCATTGAAGATGAAAGAGGTTTGAACTTGCCATGTTTCTATGACAATGTTGGCACCCGAGTGCAGCCCGAGAGGAACCCTGATCGGATTGAAGCTTTTCTTGCAGCTCATCGAGGCATTGAAAATGCCGAGACTCATCACCAGCTCACCCAAGATCTAATTGATCACCATTGGCAGTTGCATGGTCAATGAGTTTTTACATTCATTTCCCATTGTTGTATATGTGAAACATAAAACATTTATTTTATGTGAATGTTGTGTTGGTTTTAATATCCAATTTGTCAAAAAACCCTATTTTGAGGGGTTGAAAACTCGTCCGAGCTAGCATATTCTGTTTTACGGGGTGGGGATACGGGCTCTGCTAGCTCGTCCGAATTTTTGACGGCGAAAAGTGAATACAGAGCACTTTACTCGTGTTTTAAGGGGAAAAAAATACGGGACCCTTTTCGCTCCTCTCTCTCTCTCGCTTGTTCCGACCAAGGAGCCCTGGGCAGTAGCAGCCCGACCAGGGACAAGAACTCACGAAGAGCGGCGGCGACGGCCGGAATCGGGTGGTCGTCGACCAGATCGGGGCCAGGGAGCAGCGACGCGGCGGCCTAGGGAGGCGTCGGTCAACGGCCAAAACGAGGCGGCGACAGTCGAGGAAGGCCCGGCGGCTTCTGGAATGCAGCAGCAGCGGTCGGACAATGCCGGCCGGATCAGGGCCAAATTAGGCCCAATTGAGGCCAAATCGAACGAAATCGGCAACCACGCCGCCCCTCTCCCTTACTTCCTCGGCCTTGCTCCCGCAGCCACATCGCCGGGAGCCCCATCCCCACACATCACCGCCGTCCTCAGTCATACGGCTCGCCCGCGCTTTGTGTTTGAGTTGTGGTTGCTGGGGTTTCAGTTTCATCGGAGGCGGCGGCGTTGGGATACGACTCTCCGGCAGGCTTCGCAGTTTAGGGCATTGATTCTGGGCGGTGCTGGCGGTGGGCTACTGGTTACTACGCTTCTTCTTCTGGAGGTTTGTGGGTTTTCCATCTTTTCAGTGCATTTTGGTTTTCCATTCGATTTTTCTCAGATTGATTGCTTTCTCTATTTGAGGGGTCGACTGCGATGGGTTCAGATAGCTGAGGCTGAGAAGATGGAGAAAGGGAGGTGGGCATAGGCACGCTTCGATCTGGGGTGGTGGCGGTGATGTATGACGCGACGGCGGGAGGTAGAAAGTTGTGCCTCGTGGAAAGTGAGTGTCATCTGAGCATGCGCGAAGCCCATCGCTTGATTTATCGGCTTTGGCCTTTGTGTACAGAGGCATCCTGCCCGCCATCTGTTTGCCGAATGCGCCTCGGTTTTAGCGTCTTCACCATCCGGTGTTGGTTCCATGGGTTGTCAATTGCGAGTTCTTAATTTTTCTCTTCTCCGTTGGTCCATTTTTTTTATATAGCACAATATTTGATACTTAATGGCAGAACCGGGCACTCAAGTATTCTGGTATTGGGATTCAGATCTCTGCGACTATGTTATGCTTTGTTCGATTCATTTTTCTGATACCATACCTCATGCTGATTTTTCTAGAATAAGATGAAAAGCTCACTCAAACCAAGTACTTTTGTATTTACATTCGGATGTATGCTTCTCTGATAAGCTTTTAGGTCCCAAGAACAAAAAAATCTTTTATTGATGTCGATCCCTTTTTTGTTTGGGCATGTAAGAGCATCTCCAGTCGCGTCCCCCAAACCGTCCCCCAAACCGCGCCGGATTGAGCGTTTGGGGGACGTGTTTTGTTCGTGCCGCGTTTGGGGGACGTCGCTCCCCAGCCGCGTCCCCCAAACGCCGCCCCCAAACATTAAAAATACTTTTTTTTAACACATAAACCATTTATCAAATGTAGCATATGAATAAAAATGTTTGCGAGGATTGTTTTCAAATTAAATTACAACAAACAATAAAACAAGTAATCAAATATAATAAATAGGGCTAGATGCTAGATCAAGGTGCCACCGTATTTTCTTTGATCCTCCACAAATGCTCAACGAGATCAGCTTGAAGTTGATCATGAACATTGCTGTCACGGATCTCTGCGTGCATAGCGAGAAAATCAGCAAAATCTGCAGGCAACTCATGATCAACCTCCGCAAGAGGGACTTGACACTCATAGGGACCAACATGTGACCTAACATGATTCTTGCGGTCATCCTCGATGATCATGTTGTGCATGATCACACAAGGCTGCATCACCTCCCACATTTGGTCGTGAGACCAGCTTAGAGCAGGGTACCGGACAATGGCAAATTGTGCTTGAAGCACACCAAATGCCCGCTCGACATCCTTCCTGCAAGCCTCATGTCGTGTAGCAAAGTGAGAATTCTTCAGACCTGATGGATTCGAGATTGTTTTGACAAAAGTGGCCCATTTTGGATATATACCATCGGCTAGATAATAGCCTTTGGTATATTGGTGGCCATTGATCTCATAGTTGCATGGTGGAGCATGCCCTTCCACTAGTCTGCTGAACACCGGAGACCGCTGCAACACGTTGATGTCATTGTGTGATCCCGCCATGCCAAAGAAAGAATGCCAAATCCACAGGTCATAATCTGCCACAGCTTCAATCACCACACTGCAATATCCATGACGCCCTTTGTATATACCTTGCCAAGCAAACGGGCAGTTCTTCCATGCCCAGTGCATGCAATCGATGCTTCCAAGCATTCCAGGAAATCCTCTGGCAGCATTTTGTGCCATGATCCTTGCAGTCTCTTCCTCAGTTGGCCCTCTCAAGTAGTATTTGCCAAACTTTCCCACCACAGCTCGGCAAAACTTGTACATGCACTCAATGGCAGTAGACTCACTCATGCGAAGGTAGTCGTCCTGTGTATCGGCAGGTGCTCCGTATGCAAGCATCCTCATGGTGGCGGTGCACTTCTGAATGGACGAGAACCCGAGAACGCCTACAGCATCGAGCTTGAGCTTGAAGTAGGGGTCGAACTCTCAAACGCCGTGGAGGATATTCATGAACAGCCCCTTGCTCATCCTGTACCGGCGCCGAAAATTGTCGGCATGTGTTGCGTCGTCGGCGAAGTAGTCGTTGTGTAGCATGGCATGCCCCTCCATCCTCTGCCGGGGCTTCGACTTCCTTCTTCCCGGCCTTGATCCTCCGCGGCGCGGCCTCTTCCTCTTCTCCGCCTCAGCGTCAAGCATGTCCTGGAGGGACGCGATGATCAGCAAATGCTCCCGCAGGTCGTCGTCGAAGGCTTGCTCGTCCTCCAGCAGCAGGGCAACCATCTCATCGTCGCTGTCCATGGCTAAAGCAAAATCAGTGGTTAAAATTGCGCTGAGGCAGACGATGCAACAAACAGCGGCCAATCGCGCCTACCTGGCAAGTCGTCGAGCACCTTCTGTGCGCGGAGGTGGGGCGGATTTGACGGCGCGTTTTGGGACGCGCTGGCGACGCGGCGGCGCCACGACCGGCGGGAGCCCCATCCGCGACAACGGTGCCGACTCTCAGCAGAGATCAGACGCCCAAACGGCCGGGAAATCCAGCGGTGGGGTGGGAGGCGCGAGAAGGAAGGAGCGACGAGAAAAGAGGCGCGAACCAATGGTTTATGCAAATAGTCGCCGACATGTGGGAGCCCGCCTCGCTTTTCGTTGTGTCCGGCATCTCCGGTGCGTCCCCTGTGGGACGGGGACGGGCTCGGGGCGCCGGACACTGTATCGGGCCGCGCCGGACAAAAATGGGCTTTGGGGGACGCGGCTGGAACGCTTTTTCTGTCCGGCGCGCCCCAAATCCCTTTGGGGGACGCTTTGGGGGACGCGACTGGAGATGCTCTAAGGTCTCCTTTTTGTTTGGCAAGCAGAGCACGCTTTAGAGAAGAATATGAGATGAGGGGATTCTCTTAGAGATTTGGTACTTACATATCCTGATGGATACATATAGTCATACTGTGATAACCAGTGTCTGATTCATGACTTTTCAGCAAAGGAGGTCAAGAGAAGAAAAGAAACAGAGGAACAGTATGTTTTGCCTATATCTAGCATGACCAATCGATAGTACACCTTCATTTACTTTATAGTTCGATCTAATTTATCCATTAGTTCACCATGCATGAATCACAAAAGCACTACGACTAAAAAATTGGTCCAAAGCTAGCATACAAATCCACAATGTATGAGGTGGTAAATGACAACCTGATGAATACTACTATCTCTGTTCCAATTTTTAAGACGTTCTGGCAGGCTAAAATAGTCTACCAAAACATCTTATAAGTTGGAACGGAGATAGTAGAATATATGGGTGTTTATGTGTAGCTACCCTACCAACACGATACTCTTTGTTCAAGCATCCAAAACAACTGATTGTGTTGCAGTCAGCACCAGCTGACATTTGATGTTCTATCCCTTGTCCTCCGGTGTTACAGCCTTCAGTTTGTGTAAGAATTACCTTATTTCTTTATGCTATACGTATTCTTCTTGAATATTAACTGCAAATGTAATCTAGAACATATTGCTCCAGGAATGTTAGCCTTCAGGAGTACATGCCTCAGATGGTACATCAATGTCCACCCAGAGATGACAGCGATTCAGCAAGGGTAAGATGCAGCATATTCATGCAACCTTCTGTTGTTCTGCTATACTTCATCTGAAAAACATAAGATAGTGTTTGTGTCTAGATATACAGCCAACTTTTTTTTATATGCTGCAAAATAAAAGCTATCCTGCAGCAGCTAATTTGAATCTTGGAACACGAAAACTTGTACCTAAAAATAAAGTGAGTTGATACCGTGGAGTTTATATAAATCAACATAGTTACTATATGAAAATTGCTTGCCTCTATTTCCAACCAGTTCTTCTATCAGCTCTGTACATATTACCCACTGCAAAGGCTGCCTGTCCATATATAGTTCTTTTTAGGATATAAATCTTTTAGCATGTGCTAAGTTGGTGTCACAAAATATTTGGTTCTCTGTCATTCCTTGTGGGTGGGCGATAGATTAGTGAGATTGATTGTGTACTGCAAAAATGGAGCTATATTTTAATTGGGTTCTGCTTTGCTCCAATCCCAGTTTCCTTAGAAATTAAATGAAGCTGCAGGAACTAAATCCACCTTTGGTATCTAGGCTTATGGCAAACTTCGATTTTCTTGAGGGAGACTCCCCTGATTTTTAATATGTCGTCATCATGGAAGCATGCTATTCTAGGGTACTTCCAATTTATTTTCATATTTGAAAACTTTTGAACTGCATAATCTGAAGATTAATCGCATGCCACCTTTTATAATAGAGAAATTGATGCATATATGTCAACTACAATATCTCTTGCCTATAAATAGTCTCACAATATGTGTGAACTGTAGCATGTGCATATGCATCTTCCTATTTTGCTATATTTCCATGTACCAGGAAAATAATTTTGTGGATGCTTACATTTTCTTTAATTCCTCAAAATTCATACGTGTTAGTAGCTTACCTGTATAACAGAAAATATTAAACTAGGCTGTAACCGATAATGGAGAATTTCTTAGTGAATGTTCAGAAAACTTTCTACCGGCTTAATCGTGTTAAAGCGAGAAAAGACAAAGTTATGAATGACAAGGCATCATGAGTTGGTTCTCCTGAAAGTAATCACTTTCCTATCTATAGATGAGATTTATCACATTTATCACTGCACTTAGTGAAAAAAGAGGGTCCACCCAAGACAATACACTTGCATGAAACTTCACACACAAATAATCAAATGCGCCAGGTACTCCCTCTGGTCGGATTTAATCGACGCGGAGGGAGGCATGACTATGCATATCATTAGCAGGTGGTTAGTGTCAATTAAATAAGTCCAGAGGTAGTAACAATGAATACAATAATGGTTCCATACATAAATGATATGATCTCAAACTAAGATGGGCTCCCGAGCTATTGCTTTCTCTTGCAGTTTGTTCACTTTGTTCATTTCTTTCTGGTGGTGTTTGAAATGGTTTCTCTTGTGGTGTAGAAGCATCCTATCATGCCATGCAGCTTCAGATTGTGAGGAGTTACTCTATGAATGCGTCCTATGACACGGTCATGTTTGTTGCTACACGGGCCAGCGTTGGCGATGCGGTGATATTGTGGACATTGGTACTAGGAATATTCTATTTATTTTGGTTTATATTCCTAAAAATGTTTGTACAGTGTCGTTATTTCTCATTTTCTTGGTTATGCTTCACTGTTATTAACATACTGTGTAATGCTTCTTGGCGGGATAAGCCTGTCGGTGCAGGTTCATCATAATCCATCTTTTCAAAAAAATATTTTTCTTTTCGTTAAGAAACAAGAATTCAATATCCATATGCTTGGAGCTTTTTTTGCATTTCTGACTTTCTCAGTTGGTGCCTTAATCTCTGAAATGATATTGCATGAAGTAAATTCCTCATGGAAATTATCTAATTAAACAGTACGTACCAAGTTTAGAAAATAGAAAGTCTTAAAAAGGAAGCACGATATGTAATAACCATGATACCTGAGTATTGTCTTTATGTCTTCCACTTAACTCCGATTTTTTTAGCTAAGTGTTATACCTAGAGCAAATCCCTAGGTTTTTTTTTCCAACATAGGGGAAATATCACCCCAGCTTCTGCATCCAAGGGATGCACACGGTTTTTTTTTATTAAATTATTCACAACACCTTACAAGAAGCAATGCAAATAATCAAACTCGAAGCCACCTTGCTAAATCTACAGTGGTATGAAGGGGGTGACAATACACCAACTCGCATCATCCAAAAAACCAAATGCCTTCACAGGCCGCCCAATAGCAGATGAGAAGCACATCCAGTCAAGCAAACTCTCAGCGCATGCCAACACCCACGCCACAGAAGCTGCTACCGCCGTCTTCCTCGACTCTATCAGGCCTTGTGACAATAGGATGCAGGTGGCGCAGCAAAGCGCGCATTTCTATCTAGTGTAGAATAAAAGAGGACGGAAGGAGTATCGCATAATCTTATAATTATAGTCTGGACATAAGAATTTATGTGTTTCCTTGAAGTTTATGCTCATCATTTTTACTTGAGTTGAAATAATGTTGCCTCCATGCAAAAGACTCCCATCCCTTCAAATCAGACTCTAGCATAATTACAATGATATAAATTCCCTTCCCTAAAAAAACAATGATATAAATTCCCTTCCATAGTTCCACACTGTGAACGAGATGACAATAATTTATCCGTTCATAATTCGAGTAGAAAGCATTACATAAATGGAGATGAACGAGATATCATAAGTTCCCTTCCATAATTCCACACTGAAAACATTATATAAACGAGACAGTAGCTCTTCAACGAAATGGACTCTTCCAGCTGAACTGGACTTGACAAACCCACATCATGGATTGCAGATGACAATGCTAAGGACAAGGACATGAAGCTAAGAACCACTGGATACACACTGATCAAGCTGGAACTGACAAGGAGCCTAGCTCACACGACCTAGCGAAAAAGGTCAGTCCTAGGGACAGTACCAGGAACTAGTGTGAGCGGATGGGCAGTCCACGAGAACGGGCCCATGTCCTTGAGCCTACACACCAGGACGGGGATGTCGGGTTCAATTCCCTCGATCCTGAAGATGTCATGAACGGAAGCAAACGTGTAGTCAACCTTGCCATGCAATAAGCTACGAACTCCGCTCACGAGCACGTACGGATAGTCCGGGAACGGATCGGACAGCCGGTGATGAATCTCGCAGTCCCCCACAAGGATGGGCTGCGGGAGAACGTAATGCAGGACGGAAGGATCGCAATCGCAGCCGCAACCAGGACAGTAGATGGAGTGGCAGCCGGAACAGTACCTCTTCGCCGGCCCCACGTCCCGGTAGGTTCCGCCGCCGCCGTCCCCTTCACTGGTAGAAAAACAGGCGCGGTTCGGGAGGCGAACCGCGACCAAAGGCCTGGGCCCAGGGCGCTCGGTGGCCAGCCGGTGCACGTGGGGGTCTTTAGTCGCGGTTGGCCTGGCCAACCGCGACTAAAGGTGCCCGAAGGCCTTTAGTCGCGGTTGGCCAGGCCAACCGGGACTAAAGCCCCCCCCCCCCCCCCTATATATACTCATCCAGCAGCCAACACTTAGCCATTTGGAGCCATTCTCTTCACAAACTTCACAAGTGGGTGTTAGGTTTGCTTTTGGTTCCTCTTATGCACATAAGGTGTTTGATGAAATGCCCCAAGAGCATGAAACAAACATGATATGAAGTGTTGGAGCCACACTTGAGCTTTCTCATTTATTTTTTCCTCCTCGATCGCGGTTAGCAACTTGAACCTTTGATGTGTCGTTGATAAAATATGCATGTGTGTGTAGTTCATTGTTTAATTTATATTGTTTGTAGCTAGTTAGTTTAACAAATGCATGATGGTTAATTATATATTTTATATTATATATTGTGCAGATGAATCGACAATGGATGTACGGTAACCGACTCTCCGGCGAGTTCAGTACGGGTTTGAAAGATTTCCTCGTAGTGGCTAATGCGAACAAGCAGGGGGGTTTTGTTATCTGTCCATGTGTTAACTGTAAAAATCAGAAGGGTTACTCTTCCTCAAGAGATGTTCACATGCACCTGCTTCGGCACGGTTTCATGCCAAGCTATAATTGTTGGACCAAGCATGGAGAAAGAGGGGTTATAATGGAAGAAGATGAAGAAGGGGATGATTTCATCGATGAAAGCTATCTTGCTCATTTCGGTGATACTTTCATGGAGGATGCTGAAGGTGAAGGGGAAGGTGAAGGGGAAGGTGAAGAAGAGGCACGTGATGATCCCGTTGATGATCTTGGTCGGACCATTGCTGATGCACGGAGACGCTGCGAAACTGAAAAAGAGAGGGAGAATTTGGATCGCATGTTAGAGGATCACAGGAAGGCGCTGTACCCCGGATGCGATGATGGTCTGAAAAAGCTGGGCTGCACACTGGATTTGCTGAAATGGAAGGCACAGGCAGGTGTAGCTGACTCGGCATTTGAAAACTTGCTGAAAATGTTGAATAATATGTTTCCAAAGAATAACGAGTTGCCCGCCAGTACGTACGAAGCAAAGAAGGTTGTCTGCCCTCTAGGTTTAGAGGTTCTGAAGATACATGCATGCATCAACGACTGCATCCTCTACCGCGGTGAATACGAGAATTTGAATGAATGCCCGGTATGCACTGCATTGCGTTATAAGATCAGAGGCGATGACCCTGGTGACGATGTTGAGGGCCAGAAACCCAGGAAGAGGGTTCCCGCCAAGGTGATGTGGTATGCTCCTATAATACCACGGTTGAAACATCTGTTCAGGAACAAAGAGCATGCCAAGTTGTTGCGATGGCACAAAGAGGACCGTAAGTCGGACGGGGAGTTGAGACACCCCGCAGATGGAACGCAATGGAGAAAGATCGACAGAGAGTTCAAAGATTTTGCAGCTGACGCAAGGAACATAAGATTTGGTCTAAGTACGGATGGCATGAATCCTTTTGGCGAGCGAGCTCCAGCCATAGTACACGGCCCGTGACTCTATGCATCTACAACCTTCCTCCTTGGTTGTGCATGAAGCGGAAGTTCATTATGATGCCGAGTGCTCATCCAAGGTCCGAAGCAACCCGGCAACGACATCGATGTGTACCTAAGGCCATTAGTTGATGAACTTTTACAGCTGTGGGGCAGACCTGGTGTCCGTGTGTGGGATGAGCACAAAGAAGAGGAATTTGACCTACGAGCGTTGCTTTTCGTAACCATCAACGATTGGCCTGCTCTTAGTAACCTTTCGGGACTGTCAAATAAGGGATACAATGCATGCACGCACTGCTTACATGAGACTGAAAGTGTACATTTGCCAAATTGTAAGAAGAACGTGTACCTTGGGCATCGTCGATTTCTTCCGAAAGGTCATCCAAGAAGAAAGAAAGGCAAGCATTACAACGGCAAGGCAGATCACCGGCCGAAGCACTGCGGAACACTGCGGTCTTGAGGTATTTGATATGGTCAAGGATTTGAAAGTCATCTTTGGAAAGGGTCCTGGCGGACAATCGGTTCCGAAGGAGCTGGCGACGGGCACGTAGCCATGTGGAAGAAGAAATCTATATTAGGAGCTAGAATATTGGAAAGTCCTAGAAGTCCGATCTGCAATCGACGTGATGCACGTTACGAAGAATATTTGCGTGAACATCCTAAGCTTCTTGGGCGTGTATGGGAAGTCAAATGATACAAAGGAAGCACGGCAGACCAGCAAAGTTTGAAAGACCACGATGACCGGCATCCGAAAGCGGTTTCAAGGTTGTGCCGGCTACGCTCGACCAAAGAAGAGAAGGTCATCTTTTTTGAATGCAGGCGATATGAAGGTCCCGTCGGGATTCTCGTCCAATATAAAGGGAATAATAAACATGGCGGAGAAAAAGTTCCAAAACCTGAAGTCTCACGACCGCCACGTGATTATGACGCAATTGCTTCCGATTGCTTTGAGGGGGCTCTGCCGGAAAATGTTCGAGTAGCCATTGTGAAGCTATGTGCATTCCTCAATGCAATCTCTCGAGAAGGTAATCAATCCAGAAGTTCTACCACGGTTACGTAACGATGTGATCCAATGTCTTGTCGATTTCGAGTTGGTGTTCCCGCCATCCTTCTTCAATATTATGACGCACCTCCTGGTTCACCTAGTCGATGAGATTTCCATTCTCGGTCCTGTATTTCTACACAATATGTTCCCCTTCGAGAGGTTCATGGGAATATTAAAGAAATATGTTCGTAACCGTGCTAGGCCAGAAGGAAGCATCGCCAAGGGCTATGGAAATGAGGAGGTAATTGAGTTTTGTGTTGACTTTGTTCCTGACCGTAAGCCGATTGGTCTTCCTCAATCGCGGCACGAGGGGAGACTAAGTGGAAAAGGCACGATCGGAAGGAAATCAACGATATGTATGGACGGCCATTCTCTCGATCGAAGCACACCACACAGTTCTGACCAATTCCAGCTTGGTGGCTCCGTACTTTGAGAAACACAAGAATATTTTACGCTCGGACAACCACAGGAAGCCTGAATCCTGGATTAGGAAGGCCCACATGGAGACTTTCGGTTGGTTGAGAAAACATTTAATGAGTGACGATCATGTTGTAGATCAGCTGTACATGTTGGCCAAGACACCATCTTCGACTATAACGACTTTCCAAGGGTACGAGATAAATGGGAATAAATTTTACACGATCGCCCAAGATAAAAAGAGCACCAACCAAAACAGTGGTGTCCGCTTTGATGCAGCAACCGAGAATGGGCAAAAGGTCACATATTATGGTTACATAGAGGAGATATGGGAACTTGACTATGGACCCTCCTTTAGGGTCCCTTTGTTCCGGTGCAAATGGTTCAAGCTAACAGGAGGTGGGGTAAAGGTGGACGAGCAATACGGAATGACAATGGTAGATTTCAACAATCTTGGTTACCTTGACGAACCATTCGTCCTAGCGAAAGATGTCGCTCAGGTTTTCTATGTGAAGGACATGAGTAGCAAACCGAGGAAACGGAAAGATAAGAAAACGATCGGTACATCATGCGATGATCCAAAGCGCCACATTGTTCTTTCGGGGAAAAGAAACATCGTGGGAGTGGAGGACAAGACAGACATGTCAGAAGATTATAATATGTTTGCTGAAATTCCGCCCTTCAAAGTGAACACCGACCCAAGCATTAAGTTAAATGATGAGGATGCTCCATGGATACGGCACAATCGTAAGCAAGCAGGGACACAAGGGAAGAAATGATGTATAATAATTTATTGTACCAAACTTTGTTGAATGAATCATGTGAATTATATTACCCGTGATGTGTTTGGTGTCCATTTTCGAATGATTCAATTGACTCGAGATAGCACTGATGATACATGAAATTTGGAGTGATTCAGTCATACTCCTGCATACAGGAAATTTGGAGTGACTAAGTCATACTCCTGCATACATGAAATTTGGAGTGACTAAGTCATACTCCTGCATACAGGAAATTTGGAGTGACTAAGTCATACTCCTGCATACATGAAATTTGGAGTGATTTAGTCATACTCCTGCCTAGGCGTATAATATGCATACTCGTAGTCTTCATAGCCTTGCGCCAGTTGTCTTTTGTAGTCGTCGCCTTCTAAGTTGCGGGCGTAAAGTCGTCGCTGCTTTGTCGTCATTGTCGTTAAGCGAGCGCTCGAATAGCGAAGCGAGGTAGCGCAGGCGGGGATATCGCCGGCCGTGATGTAGTCCATGACGCTCTGCGAGTCCGGCCGTACCACCATAGCCGACGGCCGGCCTCGTGGAAGTTTCCGGGAGGCGGACCGTCCTCCTCATACAGCGAGCGCCCTCTCACGCCGATTGATGAAGAAGGCGTCCCAAGTATCTTGGTTATCGGGATGCCGGCGGATTCATCCGCTGCTCCGGCGTGAGGTCGAGGTAGTAGTGGTTCGTGATGGCCGCCGGCACGCGGTACTCGAGACGGGAGGGACCGGCACGTCGCCGGCGCTTAGGCTCCAGCCGGCAGGGACGCGGTAGCCCGGTGGGCAAGGGTAGTTCGAGGCGCAAAGCTCCTCCACCTGCTGGTAGGTTAGAGTGGGTGCGGTGGAAGCCATAAGAGAGTGATGAGAGATTGTAGAGATGTGATAATGCTGGCCAAGCCGGGCTACCTATATGTAGTGACAAATGGCGGGAAAAAAGGGAGCGGGAAGACACGAGGCGGGAAGAAAGTGGCGGGAAGAAAGTGGCGGGAAGAAAGTGGCGGGAAGAAAGAATTTTTTGATATATTATTTTTCTGTTTTTTGATATATTATTTGTATTTTTAAGAATTTGAATTGAATTAGTTTTATTTTTTTGATTTTTTTTGATATATTATTTGTATTTTTAAGAATTTGAATTGAATAAGTTTTATTTTTCTGAATTTTTTGATATATTATTTGTATTTTTAACATTTAGAAATGAATTAGTTTTATTTTTCTGAATTTTGTGATATATATTATTTGTATTTTTAACATTTTGAATTGAATTAGTATTATTTTTCTGAATTTTTTGATATATAATTTGTATTTTTAACATTTTGAAATGAATTAGTTTTATTTTTCTTAATTTTTTGATATATAATTTGTATTTTTAACATTTAGAAATGAATTAGTTTTATTTTTCTTAATTTTTTGATATATAATTTGTATTTTTCACATTTAGAAATGAATTAGTTTTATTTTTCTGAATTTTTTGATGTATTATTTGTATTTTTAACATTTTGAAATGAATTAGTTTTATTTTTCTTAATTTTTTGATATATAATTTGTATTTTTCACATTTAGAATTTTGAAAAAGGCCTTTAGTCGCGGTTGGCCTGGCCAACCACGACTAAAGGTCATTTCCGCGGGAACCGGAAAAACGGGCGAAAAAAGGGCTTTAGTCGCGGTTGGTGTGGCCAACCGCGACTAAAGGTTTTTAGTCGCGGTTGGCCACACCAACCGCGACTAAAGCCCCTTCCTATAAATATCCGCGCGGGCGGCGGCGCATCACTTCCTCTTCTTCCTCGAACCGCCGAGCTCTTGCGCGCTCGATCTGACCGCCGAACCGCCGCCCTCGTCGCCGCCCGACCGCCCGCGCGCCCTCGTCCTCGCCGACCGCCGCCCTCGTCGCCGCCGTCGGCCCGCGGCCTCCTCTTCTTCTCCCGCGCCCGCCGTATGTCATCGACGATCGATCTCTCGCGCGCGCGCCAGACCCCGGCCCCTCCGCCGCCGAACCATGCGCAGGTGTCGTGCATCGGCCACCGCGCGCCCGCGCCGCCCGCCGCCGGCCAGACCTCCCTACGCGCGCGCCGCCGCCGGCGGACCTCCTCGCGCAGCGCCGCCGTTCTACGAGAGAGAGAGGGACGCCCACTGGCGGCGCTTTCCTCTCTCTTTTTTTTTTGATTTTTTTAACTTAAAAATTAAAACTTCAAATTTGTAACTTACAAATTGTAACTTAAATGAAAAATAGTTTTAAGTAATTAATTTGTAACTTCAAATTTTTATTTAACTTAAAAATTGTAACTTTAAATGAAAAATAGTTTTAAGTATATTGCAACTTAAAAATAGTGTGCTAAGTATATTGCCTCGATGCCGGATTTTTTTTAACTTAAAAAACTAACTACTAACTAATAACTTAAAAAACTAACTAAAATTTGAGTTTAAAGTTTGTGTAAAAGAAGAACTACAATTTGACTTAAAAAAAAAAATTTGAGACTTAAAATTTTGTCTCAAAAAGAACTACAAATTTGACTTAAAAAAAATTGTGTAAAAAAAACTAAAATTTGACTTTAAAAAAACTAAAAATTGACTTAAAATTTTTGTCTCAAAAAAGAACTAAATTTTGACTTAAAAAAAACTAAGTCAAATTTATGAAAAATCCCGTGCTCGTCGACTTTTCTTCCCCGTACGTCCTCCTTCCCCACCGACGGCGCCCACCTCGGCATGGGAACGCGCTGCTGCGGTGACCAGCTACCACCGGGCGTATACGGAGGGGGCCGGCAGCGCTCGTCGCCCCCTCCGTATACGCGCGGTGTTTTTTTTGGGATCGAGAGGGGGCGGCGAGGGTTATGTGTCGTCGGCACCGCCACCGCCCTTTCGCCACCGGTTCGCCACCGCCACCGGTCTCTCGGTCACGCGGTCATTGCGAGGTCGATCGTCCGCATATAACACACGTCCCCCCTCTCGCCTCCCGCTCGTCGCCCTCTCTGTTTATATGTAGAAGAGATGTGATAATGCATATACACAATTAATTTGTTTTGACTACATGTTTTCAGGACTGACATATGGCGGACGATAGAGCTGACCCGATTCTGGACAACTATGATCCGGACGCTGAAGACCATATGTTCGGCATCATAAAAGGCGATATTCTATATGTGCCGACCGGACAAGAAGAAGATGATATCTCTTCTTATCTGAACCTTGAGGGTGAAGATGAAGGGCGCCGTCAGCAAGATGATGCCGAAGAAACGTCGATAAACGACGATCTTCAATTGGAAGTAGCAACCACCTCCGGCGTCGAGGTATATATATACATTGAGCCTCTGGTGATACAAACTAACTGATTTGAATAAATATGTGTGTACTAACGCGCGCGACTCTCTTTCTTATTTTAGCCCTCGGCCGGATCGTCGAAAAAATCGAGTACGTCGTCAAAGCGTGGCGCAACCAAGACGATGAAACCAGGAGAAACATGCACCATCGAGGTTGTCGAGGAAGCAACCGGCAGGCCGCTGGAGCCCAGCAAGAACGCCACCAAGTTTATCAGCCAATGCGGAGCCGTTGTTAGAGACAACGTCTAGATCACCGTCCAGGAGTGGAATGAGCCAAAGAAGGCACGTCTTGGTTTCACTTTTGTCGATAAGAGAACAAAAAACAATTGCTTCAACAAGCTTATGGAACATTTCGTTCTACCTCCGGAATACCGCAAATACGATGAGAAGGGTAACAAGATTCAGGAAAACAAGGAGAGGTGCAAGCTAGTCAAACAGTTCGCTCTTTCTAAGATGTCCAACGCATTCCGGAAATACAAGCAAAATCTAGCCCATGACTTTGTCAAGCAGGGCAAGACTCCGGATTTCAAAGGACAATATGAGAAACTGTAACATGATTGGCCAGAATTTGTGAAGCAAAAGAAATCGGAGCAGTTCGTTGAAATATCAAAAAAAATAAGGATAATGCGGCCAAGAAGGAGTACAATCATATTATGGGGCCAGGAGGGTATCGCTTTTGGCAGCCTAGGTGGGAGAAGATGGAGAACGAGCTGAGGGCGTGAGGAATCCGTCCAGGTACGGAGGGATGGGACCCAAGGGCCAAAAGCTGGTGGTACGGGCATGGGGGATCGCTGAAACCGGAGACAGGGGAGTGTGTTTATCAGGGCAAAATAATTAAACCCACCCAAAAGCTTATTGAGGCAATGAGGGATGCTCAAGAGGGGAGGATCAAGTTCAACAGAGAGAACGACGCCCTGACAAAAGCCCTCGGGAATCCTGAACACGGAGGACGTGTACGAGGCATGGGGCCCATTCCGTGGAAAGTAGGGTTCCCCCAGAACGATGACCCGTACGGTTACAGAAGCCGTAAGAGAAAGATGGATCGGGATGCAGATGTTGTGGCGCAGTTGGTAACGGAAATGGATGTGATGAAGAAAACTGTGAGTGTACTAGTAGCCGAAAGAGATGCAGCTCGGGCGCAGCAAGAAGATCATCCAATGGATCTCGGAAGCCAGCAGCAGAGAAGAAGCAGCGTGGCTTCCACGGAGGCCTCACCGGCTGGTGCACCGACGATCGAAATTACTGCACCGGAGCCTCTGGTGGTCGAAATTACTCCACCGGAGCCTCCTCGCTACCCCGTGGACGATATAAAGGAGATGAAAGCATGTCATATATATTATCCTATCGGGAACATGTCCATGAAGGTAGCCATCGGCAGTGCTTTACCACCTGGAGCACTCCACCACAACAACCCCATTCAAGATGGCTATGCTCGTGTCACGGTGGAGGAGATAGTCCAAGGGTTTGAGGACCTGGACATTGACATTGCTACACCTGAAGGGGTGAAAAGACTTGGAGATGTCAAGCGCCAGTTCATTCTATGGCAGAAGAAGTTTATCAAGTTTCCAGGCGAGGCGCCAACAAGTCCACCCCCCTACGGTGGTGGTGGTGGCGGCGGTGGCGGTGGCGGTGGCGGTGGTGGTGGTGGTGCTTCACCTCCGGCGGGTAAGCAGACGCCGCCCCCCAATTCACCTCCGGCGGGTAAGCAGACGCCGCCCCCCAGTCCTCGTCCGGCGGGTGATCAGACACCGCCCTCCAATCCACCTCCGGCGAAGAAGCAGAAGCAGTCCTGGGTTATTAACCCGGACCCTTATGTACCTAGAACCACAAAGATACCAGAGCCATCACTGAAGCCTCTCCCCACAAGGCCTTGGGAACGTAGTGCCGAAGAAGTCGACGCACACGCGGCTGCTGATTATGAGAAATGGAAGGCGGACTGCAAGAAGAAAAGAGAGCCCGAGCCCAAGCAAGTATTTTCTGACAAGGAAAAGAGCTGGCTAAGTCATTTTTGAACACACCGTCCCAAGCCGCGAAGAATCTGCCTGACGACTATTTACGTGAACTTCATAGGCAAGCACTCGCGTTCAAGAGGAACCAAGAGTTGGCGGAGAAGAAAGCCTTGGAAGAGACCGAGAAAAAATTAGAAAGGGGAAAGAAGTTGCCCAGCTCGGGGAACAAAGTAAACAATCGATCGCCCCGCTCATAGTGCAAGCCGCCGGTCCGGATGCCCCCGATATCATAGTAGCTGCGGCAGCACATGGATTGACTGTAACGAGTGCCAGAGAACAAGCGGCCGACTTAGGTATCACTCTTCGTGCACTGTTAGGCCTTGATGAGGCGCCAATGAAGGACGTAGTATTTACATATGTGAAGAATGGCCCTCTCGTCGAGCCTGCGCAGGAAGAGGATCTACCTCGACAAATGAAAGGTCTGCTAAATTGGTACAAGGGTTACATAAAACTTAAAAACGCCAAAGACTATATTTATGCGGAAGTTAGATATGAGCATCACTTCAAACATTACTATATACAAATTCATCGGAGTGAATTGTTCCAGCTGTTCAATCTGCGCGACCTCGACAAATCTATCATCGATTTGCTACGTTACGTAAGTGATTTATTAATTTCTACCCCATCTCGTTCATTGCCTCGCACTATATATATATATATATATATATATATATATATATATATATATATATATATATATATATATATTGTCCTAACTATCTTGTTGTGTACGCTATTATGCAGAATGAAGAAGCGGGAAATGCGAATAAGGAACATCCATGATGTTGGGTTCATTGACCCACAAATCGTTAAATCATATGTGTTAGAACACCACCCCGACGACGTGGAGGATGACCTGTGGCGGTTTTTTAGAAAACAGGAACTCAAAAGTGATATTCTATTTCCTTACCATTTTGGGTGAGTGTTTCTGTCTTGAGCACATTCTCTTTTGTTTACTCCATGCATGGTATGTGGCTAATCGATGAGTTATGCATGATCGTGCATGTATCGTGTCCGCAGGTTCCACTTTGGATTCTTATGGTAATTCAATTTCACACCTCCACAGTTCTCGTCCACGACTCTCTGAATATGGATCCGGCGCTTTGGGCCGACATGAGAAAAATGATGCAAAAGTAATTATTTTCATTCATTCGCGCTCTATATCGATCGGCCTATTTCGTTCATCGTTTCCTAATATCAAGTAACTAATTAATAACTCTCTTGTTCATTTAATTTTCTTTGGCTCGTAGGGTTTGGAGACGGTTCGTAGATAAAAAGGTCGGTGAATTCAAAAAAGAGCTACAATTTAAAATGGCAGTGCGGACGACTGGGGATATTCAGCCACCGGGGACCAATCTATGTGGATACTATGTTTGTGAGAGGATCCGGAGATACTGCAATGAGCGGGACCAGAAGTGTGAGAACAACATCATGAGGAATAACCTCCGGAAGACGCTTAGTCCAGAAGCTCGCTTCCGACCACTTCAAGAGGAACTAGCTGGATGGTTGGCGAGGGAAGTCATCGATCCTAGAGGAGAACACCATTACGATGACGTAGAACTTCATATGCACTAAATTATGGATGGAAACTTGTTCAAAATTGTATATGGTCATCCGATATTGAATATATATTGTATATGGTCATCCGATATTGAATATATATTGTATATTCCTCTTGAATTCTTTTTGGTTCTAATTTCAAATTTGTTTGAAATTGTACATTCATATGCATGTATGTAGTACCGTAGAATATGTGAAACTCCTTCAAAATTAAAACCCAAAAGAAATAAAACAATACAAATTAAAAAGAAACCAGATTTAGGGGGAGGGGGGGCTAAACCCTAAACCCTGCGGAGGCCTTTAGTCGCGGTTGGCCAGAAGAACCGCGACTAAAAGTCCTCCGCCCTGGCGCTCGCCTGCGGCCCACGTGGATGGGCCTTTAGTCGCGGTTCGTAAGGAACCGCGACTAAAGGGGGGGGCCTTTAGTCGCGCTACTTTGGTCGCGGTTGCGCAACCGCGACTAATGGCAGTTGCCAACCGCGACCAAAGGCCCTTTTTCCACCAGTGCTTCTTCTCCGCCGCCGCTGCCCCATCCTCCTCCGCCGTCTCGTCCTGGCCCGCCAGTGGTTCTTCTGTAGGCCCGGCGATCAGCACCCAGCAACGGGTTGCGCGGTGCATCGTCGGTGGCGGCCGTGGCATTGTCAGGACGTTGCACTTGCACGCGCTTCAGGATGTTCGTCTTCAAGAGCACAGGCCGGTCGTCCTTGGCGAAGCAGAACTTCAGACGCCGCTCCAGGTGCTTGTCCTTGATGTCGACCTCGTCGACGAGCTCGTCGCGCTTGGTGCCGTCCGGCTTGATCTCCTGGTCCTTGACGACGAGCGCAGGCCTACTGGCGCGTCGGTCCTCGGTGTCCGCCACCTCGATGCAGGGCTCAACGGCGTGGCGCTGGGGCTCGAACTTGCTGTCCCGCTCCGGCTCGGCGAAGGTCTCGCCGTCCTGGAGCGTCTCCACGGCAGCATCCATCTCCCTGCACATCCATCAGACAACAAAACGAGCGGGGCAGCGGATCAACCGCAGACGGAAGAGAATATCTCATCAACGCCCCCAAACTTGGTTACCGGTGCCGGTGAAATCAACGCTAGAAATTGGCGATTTCGCAGGAACTAGGAGGAAGGAAATTGCGTGAACCTGACGACCGCATGCCATTCCTGACGCAAAGTTCTGGCGCGGCGGTGCTCGGTCTCCGCCTGCTCGATGTAGGCCTCCAGAGTCTGGCGCTTGGACTCCAGCTTCGTGTCCCGCTCCGGCTCGGCGCCCTCGTGGAACATCTCCTCGCAGGCATCGAACTCACCACCCTCCATCTCTCTGCACGTACGTGGGCACGCATCACACAAACAAATTTTTTATTTTTTTACTGTAACTACGGCGGGCATACACACAAACAATTTGAAGAGGCAGCGGATCATGTCCTGCCGGTGAACGGAGAAGAATACCTCATGAGAACCTCGAAGCTGTTACGGAAGAAGTACCCCTTCTTCGCCGATCCCGGCGCGGCCTTGCGGCCAGGTTTGCGCTGGTCCATGTCCTGCCGGTGCCGGCGGCCGGAGGCATCGCTGCACGCAAAACAGAAGGCGAAGTCAGATCGAAGGCGAGGACGGATTGGGTCAAGCAACAGGACGAACTGGGCCAAGCAAGCAACAGATTACGTACCTGGTGGCCTTCCCCTTCCCCGTGTCCGAAGTACGGTAGCAGTAGCATGTCAGGGCCGTCGCCTTCGCCGCACGGCGAGCTCGCCCGATTCGGAGGTCGCGGCGTGTCGTGAGGCGCACGACCCACTCCGGGGTCTCCTCCGGCCCTTCCTCCCCGTCGTCGGTCGCCTCCTCCACCGCCGGCTTCGTGGCGCCGACTCGGCCCTCCACGGCCACGCCGCGCTCGCGGTAGCGCGGCGCGACCCAGTGTGTCCACAGATCTCCGTGGACGTTGGCGGAGGCGGCGGCGGCGCGACGTGTGGCAGGTTGCTTGAGCGCGGCGGCCATTGGGGCTTGGGAGGGGATGGGGTTGTGCTGTTTCGCGTGGGATGGGTACTTTCGCTGATCTCGATTTTGGGATGCCAGATTCGAAATTTCGAAGTGTGCGGGGTTGGAGAGGGAGGCTGCGGCGGTTGGGGTCTTTTATAGAGGCTGATGTGGCAGGAGGAATGCACAGTGCGCTACTGCTCTATTCCACAGGAGCACCGGAACGCCAAACTTTTTTACCTGCGAGGTGTTATGTTTTGTCCCAAGCTACGGGATCTTCTTGCTTTGCAAGAAAGAGAAAATTGTTGGGTTTTTTAGAAAGCCAGGTTTTTTTGTAAAACATCATTGCACTTGCACATTTATCAATCAAGGGCAACTAACGATGGAAAATGCTCTATATCCTCTGGAGGCTACAAATCTCCCCAACCTCTCCCACCGTTGGATCCAATCAATCTCCGGTGAATCTCCCGCGAGGTCTCCTGTGAATCTACGGCGAGTCTCCGGCCTACTCCGTCCGACATGTCTTTTTCTTTTTTGTATTTACGTGAACCTTTTTTTGCTTCAATGAAGCAAAAGCGGGACTTTTTTTTGATGTGACGAAACGAAGTCTGAACGAGTCGCAACACTCGTTCTATTTAAGTCGAACCATTTTTTTTTGCTTCAATGAAGCAAAAGCGGGAGGCTTTTTGCTGCAACGAAGCTAAGTCTAAAATTCAGGTGAAAAGTGGACACGTGTCACGCATGCAAGCACGAGGCTGGAAAGTTTGGAGCCTCCGGAGGATTTCTAGCACCGCCCATTAGCGATCGAGTGAAAATCTCGCCTCACTCAAAATCATACTATATCCCAATTCTCCTTGCGTGGTGGAGATGCATCCAAAGTTGGGATCACTCTTGCCCTAAATTTGCTTCGCCGGCAAGAGCGAGTCGAACCACTCCCCTTTCCCCATCTATAGTGAAAGGATCACTTTTTTCCCCTCCCCGCTTCCGCCACCTTGCCGCCGGCGATCTACCTGATTCCTCGCCTTCGGCAGCCGCTCCGGTGGCGGGAAGGTGGGGAATCGGTAGATCTCGTTGTGTACATAGTATAGGTAGTAGCAGGGTGCTTGCCGCCGACGTTCTGGAGAAGTTGGCGGCGCCGAAGAAGCTTTTGAGGATGGAGATCTTCTTCTCTGTTTTGGGTCCTCTGCTGGAGGCTCGGGGCAGGTCTACCGTCCTCGGCGTGCTTGCGGCTCTTCGGAGCTTCGATGCGTCTTCCCTCAAGCTGGCGTTCGTGGTGGCGGCGCCGGAGCTTGAAGATCTGGATGAAGGTGATGGCGTTGACCAAGTTGATGTTGCTCATCGTGCGGGATGGAAGCATAGCACCGAGGACCGTCGACTTCCTTCCAGCCTGAGGGCTCTTCCCATTCCAACGTTTGTCGGAGGAGTGGCCGCGGGTTTCGCCGGCGGAGCGTGCCGTGCGAGCAGGAGGGCATCAAAGCTCAGAAGAACTTATTTGTATTTTATCTTTGTTTCTGGGTTTATTTGTAAGATGCGTGGTTAATGAAATCAGGTTTATCTGCGCAAAAAAAGAATTGTGTGATACAAGATGGAAGTTGATTCTTGAACCAGAAAAAAACCAAGCATGCCATATTTCGACATGAAGACAAACAAAATTCCATAAGGTCTTGTTTGTTACTGGAGTTTTCGCGTGGATTAATGAGGAATCTTCACCAAATCTCAAATTCCTACTTATTGCTAAAATCATGTTTGGTACGAGAGCATTGGGTTTAGATTAGTGAGGATAATCTTTACCCAATCTTAAATCCCTACTTATTGCTAAGACGATGGTTGAGTATTGGGTTAGTTTAAGAAAAACACTCATGTTCCCCGGGGGATTGGAACGCGCGCGTCCTCCGCCTTTGGCCAATAGTATAGTTTTTTTCTCTCAACAAGGCCATTTATTACTAGAATAGTGTAAATTTTTTTGCTACAGAGTCTCCGATGAGGTCTGTGTGCTTTAGAGCAAGTACAATAAGGTACAGTCAGCTGGCTATAAGAGATAAAATATAATAAGTTTGCTTAGTTGGAGGAGAGAGATTAGGAGAGAGAAGGGAAGTGGACTTTTATCTAATAGCCAGTTCTAGCACGTGCTCCTAGGCACTATGTAAGACTAAAAGGTGGGTCATGTAATATAAAAGTACTATAATTTTATAGCTTACTATTGTACATGCTAGCTATAAGTTGACTATAGATGATGTGGCAAATTGTTATAGCCGGCTGCTGGCTATACTATTGTTCTTGCTCTTATGGGCGATCTGTTTTTTTCCTACAATTGAGTTAGTTTTGCTACACAAGTATTTTTATGGAAGCAAAAGTGGCATTTTAGGTGAAAATAGTTTTTCTGCAAACGAAATGCTTTTTGCTACACACAGAACACCGGAACCTCCTCCCTTATCCCCGTCTACAGTGATAAAGGGCGATTTTTGGGCGTTCTCCGTGCTACCCAGCTCGCCGCCGGCGATCCGGCTGATTCCTCGCCCTCCGCGGCCGCTCCGGCGGCGGGAGGGTGGGGAATCGATGGATCCCGGCGTGTACATAGTTAGGTGTGCGTGGGGTGCTTGCCGGCGGCGCTGTGGAGGTGGTGGCGTTGCCGGAGAGGCTTTTGGTGTCGGCGGTTCTCTCCTCTGCTCGAGGTGCTCCGGTGGAGGCTCGATGCAGATCCGTCGTCCTCGGCGCGTCCGCCGCTTCTTGGAGCCGCGGCGTGCCTCCCCCCGAGCCGGCGTTCGTGACGGCGGAGCTGGCTCTTGCTCGTGGGGTTCTTCGGCCTTCACCTCGGTGCTAGGCGGTGCTTTTGCTCAAGATCTGTGGGAGTTGCAGGCGGGAAGCTCCTCCTCGACGGCGGGCTCGGATGGCGTTGTGGAAGAAGGGTGGTGCTGGCGGCGGCTTCGAGCTGATGGTCGTTCACCGTTCAGATGCCGGCGCTTGCGTCGGTTGGATCATGCAGCTTTTCAACAAGGTTGGTCGGGCCGTCGTCTTCGGTGCGAGGTAAGCTCGCCTTCTTCCTCTCCGGTGGCTTGCTGCTGGAGCTCGAAGGAGGTGTGCGGCGTGGTGGCTCCGATCTCGCCGTGTGGTGTGTGTTTCCTTCCTCTGTTCGTGCGTGTGCGTTCTTGTTGCTGATGTTGTACACGAACTCCCTTCAAAAAAAAGAAATGCTTTTTGCTACATTGATACATTATGGAAGGTATTGGTGGAGGCTAGGTGGACACGTGTTGTGCTCTGAAGTAGGAGGATAAAAAAATTGATCGTAGTGCTGCCTATCAATTAATCCCTATTTTTTTTCCTAAATCTTAGTGTACTATTTTCTTCGATCCCCAATATTCTACTCCTACCCGGTAGATTGGGGATTGGATTTTTTGGAGACTGGGTGAACGTAGGAGTTTCACCAATACTCAACACTACAGGAATAGGAGGCTACGCCGAGGACCAGGCTATACACCGACGACCAAAAGTCGGGGCCGTCGGCGTATGGCCCGACCAGGCCAGCCTGCCCTTTCGACCATCGACGTAGCGCGACCGTCGGCGTAGCGAGGTCTACGCCGAGGGCAGCCCTCAGCATATCTTTGGCCCTAGGCGTAGACAGGGCTACGCCGACGGCCACCCTTGGCGTAGGCAATTTTTCAAATTTGTCTAATTTGTCAAAATCATAACTAATTCATATGATGTTAGAAAAATGCGTATAAGGTATCAAAATATTCAGAAAAACATCATCTATCCGTTTATGTAAAAATCATGCATATTTGAATCATGTACAGTACCATGTTAACATAGAAACAATTCAATCACTTTCTTATATGTCCTCAGGTTCCCGTTTTAGCCAGATGACAATTTAAACGAAGTCAGGAAATCTCGCGGAGCCGCATGGCATCATTTTATGTGTCCTAGTAACCACTCCAAAAGATGGAATTGGGATACGGCAATTATTTTGGAAAACCCTTCACAAACAGGGCTATCAAGTCCGGAGTTCTATGGATTTTAGGGCAAATGAGTAGGAAACGGCCCGTGACACCGCATAGTTTGTCGGAACGCGGCCATATTTGGCACGTGCGTTGTCCCTGGGATGGGAAGCAAGGCCCAGGAGCGGATTTCCAATCCGACCCATGGGCGATGGTTTTTTCATTTTTGGGGTGCCAAAACGGTTTTTTTTTTGTAAGGCAGCTACATGGGGCGCATTTTAGTATTGCGCGAGACCTCCGCGTAGTGGTAGGACACCGTCTTCGCACCACATATCACATGCCATATGTGCGCGCTAGCTATCTAAGAATCCATGTGGTTTCCTGCGGTGTCCCGCCGAATCCGCTGGAAAGTGACCGGATTTGAACTAGGGCTACACTTTCCGTCGCTCAATAAATTCCGGGAAAAATGCTTTTAGGTCTATGACATATCACTTTATGTGTGAATTGTTTTCCGTTTAGCGCGATGGTAAACGGTGCACCAGCGCGCCCGGTACGGCCACACCGCATCTCCGTGGGGACCCATTTTGGCCAAATGGCAATTTAAACGAAGTCAGAAAATCCCGCGGAGCCGCATAGCGTCATTTTATGTGTCCTAGTAACCACTCCAAAAGTTGGAATTAGGATACGGCAATTATTTTAGAAAACCCTTCACAAACAGGGCTATCACGTCCGGAGTTCTATGGCTTTTAGGGCAAATGAGTAGGAAACGGCCCGTGACACCGCATAGTTTGTCGGAACGAGGCCATATTTGCCACGTGAGTGGTCCCTGGGATGGGAAGCAAGGCCCCGGGAGAGGATTTCCAATCCGACCCATGGGCGATGGTTTTTTCATTTTTGGGGTGCCAAAACGTTTTTTTTTGTGAAGCACCTACATGGGACGCATTTTAGTATTGCGCGAGACCTCCGCGTAGTGGTAGGACACCGCCTTCGCACCACATATCACATGCCATATGTGCGCGCTAGCTATCTGGAAATCCATGTGGCTTCCTGCGGTGTCCCGCCGAATCCGCTGGAAAGTGACCGGATTTGAACTAGAGCTACACTTTTCGTCGCTCAATAAATTCCGGGAAAAATGTTTTATGTCTATGACATATCACTTTATATGCGAATTTTTTTCCGTCTAGCGCGATGGTAAACGGGTGCACCAGCGCCCGGTACGGCCATACTGCATCTCCGTGGGGCACCGTTTTGGCCAAATGGCAATTTAAACGAAGTCAGAAAATCCCGTGGAGCCGCCTGGCGTCATTTTATGTATCCTAGTAACCACTCCAAAAGTCGGAATTAGGATACGGCAATTACTTTGGAAAACCCCTCACAAACAGGACTATCACGTCCGGAGTTCTATGGCTTTTCGGGCAAATGAGTAGGAAATGGCCTGTGACACCGCATAGTTTGTCGGAACGAGGCCATATTTATCACGTGCGTGGTACCTGGGATGGGAAGCAAGGTCCCGGGAGCGGATTTCCAATCCGACCCATGGGCGATGGTTTTTTTCATTTTCGGGGTGCAAAAACAGGTTTTTTTGTGAAGCAGCTACATGGGGCGCATTTTAGTATTGCGCGAGACCTCCGCATAGTTGTAGGACACCGCCTTCGCACCACATATCACATGCCATATGTGCGTGCTAGTGATACGTCCATTTTGCATCACTATTTTATATCATAATTTACTGTTATTCATTGATATATTTCATATTTAGAGATGATACTTATGTTATTTCACCTATTTTGCATGTTTCATGATTATTGGAGAATCACTCATCGGAGTCAGGATTCTGCTGGAAAAAGCACCGTCAGAATTCAATATTTCTGAAGATCAACCACTGACGGAAATTACACCGAAGGTCTTATTTCTCCAGAAGAAGGAGCCAGCCAAAAGGAGGGGCCGAGGAGGGCCGCCATGGGCCCCCCATAAGCCGGCGCGGGCTCCACCCTGGCCGCGCCGCCTTGTGGGGAGGGGGCCCACAGCCCCGTCGGCCGCCTCTCTTTCGCGTACTTCATCTACCCGAAAACCTAAGGTACGGGGAGTAATCGCGAGGAGACACAGCCGCCTCTGCGGGGCGGAAAACACCAGAGAGAAAAGAGCTCTCCGGCAGGCTGAAATCCGCCGGGTAAACTCCCTCCCGGAGGGGGAAATCGACGCCATCGTCACCGTCATCGAGCTGGACTTCATTGGGATCATCATCATCATCATCTCCACCGCCGACACCATCATCTCCACCGCTGCACCTCGTCTCCGCTGTAACATCTAGGGTTGAATCTTGATTATTTCATAGGGGAAACTCTCCCAGTATTGATTACTCCTTGTTATTGATGCTATTGAATGAAACCATTGGATCAAGGTTTATGTTCAGATTGTTATCCATCATCATATCACCTCTGATCATGTTCCATATGATGTCTCGTGAGTAGTTCGTTTAGTTCTTGAGGACATGGGTGAAGTCTAAATGTTAGTAGTGAACTATGTTGAGTAATATTTAATGGTTTGATATTTAAGTTGTGGTGTTATTCTTCTAGTGGTGTCATGTGAACGTCGACTACATGATACTTCACCTTTATGGGCCTAGGGGAATGCATCTTGTATTCGTTTGCTAATTGTGGGGTTGCCGGAGTGACAGCAACCTGAACCCCCGTTGGTATATCGATGCAGGAGGGATAGCAGGATCTCAGAGTTTAAGCCTGTGGTTAGATTTATCTTAATTACTTTCTTGTAGTTGCGGATGCTTGCAAGGGGTATAATCACAAGTATGTATTAGTCCTAGGAAGGGCGGTGCATTAGCATAGGTTCACCCACACAACACTTATCAAAACAATGAAGATTAATCAGCTATATGAAGCGAAAGCACTAGACTAAATCCCCGTGTGTCCTCAAGAACGTTTGGTCATTATAAGTAAACAAACCGGCTTGTCCTTTGTGCTAAAAAGGATTGGGCCACTCGCTGCAATTATTACTCTCGCATTTTATTTACTTGTACTTCATTTATCTGCTATATCAAAACCCCCAGAATACTTGTCTGTGAGCATTTACAGTGAATCCTTCATCAAAACTGCTTGTCAACACCTTCTGCTCCTCATTGGGTTCGACACTCTTATTTATCGAAAGTACTACGATACACCCCCTATACTTGTGGGTCATCAGCTAGCTATCTGGGAATCCATGCAACTTCCTGCGGTGTCCCGTCGAATCCGCTAGAAAGTGACCGGATTTGAACTAGGGGTACACTTTCCATCGCTCAATAAATTCCGCAAAAAATGTTTTTAGGTATATAACACATCACTTTATGTGCTAATTTTTGTCCATTTAGCGTGTTGGCGAATGGTGCACCAGCCCGCCCGATACGGCCATTTCGCATCTCCCGAGGAGGCCGTTTTGGCCACATGGCAAATTGGGCGTCATATTTGGATTCCTCTAATTTTTAGGGTTCAAATGATGAGATAGATGTTATATTTAGATTCCTCTCATTTTTCTGATCGATTTAGACATATTATTTGTGGAATTTCGATTTTCCGATTTAAAGATATTAATTATTCCATATTAAATAGAAAAAAGACCAAAAAATAAAATTATTTTATTGTTATTTGAATTCAATATTATTATTACTTATATATTCATTTTTGTCTACTTAAGTAATTGTTTGGGATTCAAAAATAAAGAGGTGTGCATCACGGTTCAAGGGTTAATAGGGTTGATATGCTATTATTATGAGCAAGAGGTGTCAATTCTATAATGGAAGCTCATCCGAATGAAACCAAGAAGTTAAGCGTGCTGAGGCTGGAGTAGTGTGAGGATGGGTTACCGACTGAGAAGTTTAACCATGATTGTAATTTGACCTAAGATTAAGTGTAGTTAGAGTTAAAAGTGTATTGGGTGAAAGATAAACAAGTAAAAAAAAGAAAGAAAAATGAAAAAAATTGTGTAAAAGAAATTAAAATTTTAAAAATTTTAAAAGTCTATGCCGAGAGTTTTGCTGTCGGCATATAGAAAAAAAAATTCGATTTTTTTTGAATTTTTTTGGAAAAAGGAAATTTGAATTTTTTAAAAGTCTATGCCGAGGGTTTTGCCGTCGGCGTAGCGTGCTACGTCGAGGTCCGGGCTACGCCGACGGCGATAGTGGCTTTGTCGAGGGAGTTAGACGCCGAGGAGCTATGCCGAGGGCGGCCCTCGGCGTAGCCTACGTCGACGGCCAAAGCAGTCTACGCCGAGGGTTCCCGGCCCTCGGCATATAGCCCCATTCCTGTAGTGCAAGGAGATTATCCCCACTAATCCCCACAAAACGTCTAGTACCAAACAAAACCTAAGGGGGTCCGATCCTTCGCCTTGGAAGTTGTGCGATATCCATTTGTTTAGTTGTCTTTGTTTCAGGTCTCCTCATCCCGTTTGTCTCACCATCTCACACTGGGAACGTAGAAAAAGGCACAAAATGAGGGATAAAAATCCTTGGCGTCCTTTCCTATGGACCTCGCGCACGAACCGTCGGGCGCCGATAGATCTCGATCTTGAACCCCACTGGCTGTTGGTAGGAACCTTATTGCAGCATAGGTATCCCACACCCCTCCCCCATGGCATGCGGAAGCTACACATGTGAAAATGCATGGAGCCCCCATGTGTGGTTTTGGTAATTAATGACAATCCCTATGGACTAATGTTTGCATTGAGTTATATTTGTAGGAGTTGTCCATAGGCAATTCTTGAACCATATGTTGGATTCAAGGTTGCAATAAGAAGAATTTGATGAAGGATATCAAGTGTTAAGTATGTCTTGAAGATGAAGATGAAGTGAGCCCTCAAGTTACTTCAAGACATCAACATGATGAAGAATGAAGAAATGAAGTGCAAGTTCAAGATGAGCCATCTCGAAGAGATCCTTTGCTTGAGTCTTACCATCCATATGGTGATCATGGATATGTGAAGATGCGCCGAAGAAGAAGCTCTCCCATGGTGGATTATGGGGGAGCAATCCACAAGACTTCGTCAAGCAAGCACAAGCAAGAAAGGCGTTCCATCTTGTTGAGGTCAAGATCGTCGTCATCAAGCTCAAGTGGAATGCGCAAGTATAAGGTTTGCTCTTGATAGGGTTTCTTTCTCACCAGTCTCATAGTGTAGTTGGAGACCGGTTTTTAGTTTAGTTGCCGTACTATCAAGAGGGCTCTCGAGTGAGTAACTCGATCGTATTGTTCGGAGAGAGCTCAAACCTTTGCATCCTTGCATCATCTTTCTTGGTTGTTATTTGGACCTTATCCATGTGATGTTTTAGAGCTTGTGCTTATTCTCATGATAAGCTCTAGTTCATCGAAAACGGATTTTGCATAGATCACTTGTTGCGTTTTCGAGTTTGGTTCATCATCTTTCTTGGTTATTATTTGGATCTTATCCATGTGATAATTTAGAGCTTGTACTTATTCTCATGGCAAGCTCTAGTTCATCAAGAATGGTTTTTGCACGGGCAACTTGTTGCATTTTCAAGATTGGAGGTTTTACCGGTATGTCTTTTTTAGATAGGTCAAACCTTTCATTATTTGTTTCTATCCTCCCTTGTTGGACTATGATGGTTTCCTGCATGATCTTGTAGAGTTTGTTCCTAGCTTTAAAACAAGCCCAAGATCATCAAAATCGGAGTCCGGATGCTAAAGTTATGCCCGTTTCAGTTTGATGTTTCTGCCAGTTTTCAGGGGGGCGGATATTCCGGTCCAAGTTTGGGGCGGATAATCCGGCCCCCCGGAAAAATCCGGTTTTTGGACAAATCCGGGCAAATATCCGGCCAAATGTCCGGCCCCCATCCTGAGAGCAGTTTTCTCATGTCCTTAGCCGTTTTTCGGGGCCCGGATATTTTGCAAATATCCGGCCCGGAAAATCCGGCCTGAGCTGACCCAAACGGTCATATTTCGATGGGAGGGGGTATTTAAGCCCCCCTTCTTCCTCCTTGGGCAGCTACCTCTTCCCCTTTGTGCTCTCCACCATTGTTGACCTTGAGAGCTTCCCTTTCCCTCTACTCCTCCTATGCTTCTTGAATCTTTTTGAGGGAAAAGGAAGAGGAGATCTAGATCTACATTCCTACCAATCAAATCCCTCTCTTTGTGAGGGGAATCCACTAGATCTAGATCTTGGAGAAATTTGGTGTTCCTCCTCTTATTTGTTCTTCCTCTCTTATTCCCCCAATAGCTTTTGTAGCTTTGTTGGAATTTGAGAGAGAAGGACTTGAGCATCTTTCTGGTGTTCTTGCCATTGCATTTGGTGCATCGGTTTGAGTTCTCCACGGTGATTCGTGGAGGTGAAAGCAAGAAGGTTGTTACTCTTGGGTTCTTGGAACCCTAGACGGATTCTAGGCCTTTGTGGCATCTTAGTGGTGTTCTTGGGGACTCCAATTAAGTTGTGGAGAATCTTCAAGGGCAAGGCCTTTGTGGCATCTTTGTGGTGTTCTTGGGGACTCCAATTAAGTTGTGGAGAATCTTCAAGGGCAAGGCCTTTGTGGCATCTTTGTGGTGTTCTTGGGGACTCCAATTAAGTTGTGGAGAATCTTCAAGGGCAAGGCCTTTGTGGCAATTTGTTGGGAGCCTCCAATTAAGTTGTGGAGATAGCCCCAAGCTTTGTGCGGGTTCGGTGACCTTCCTAAGGTCCCATAGTGGATCGAGGACATCCCTTTTGGTGGGAATTCTCGAGGAGAATACGGTGGCCCTCGTGCATTTGGAGTGACTTGTCCTCCACACCGCTCCAACGGAGAGTAGCACTCGCAAGAGTGTGAACTTCGGGCTACATCGTTGTCTCCGCGTCACTTCGGTTATTCCTATACCCGAGCTCTTTACTTATGCACTTTACTTTGTGATAGCCATCGTGCTTGAAGTTATATATATATCGTGCTATCACATAAGTTGCTTGTCTTGCTTAGCATAAGTTGTTGGTACACATAGGTGAACCATTGCTTAGAATAAGTTGTTGGTGCACATAGGTGAACCATAGTTTATAGGCTTTGGGCTTGACAAAGTAAACGCTAGTTTTATTCCGCATTTGTTAAGCCCATCTCGTAAAAGTTTTAAATCGCCTATTCACCCCCTCTAGGCGACATCCGTGTCCTTTCAATTGGTATCGAGCAAGGTCTCTCATTCTTAGGCTTCACCGCCTTGAGAGTAAAGATGTCGGCTAGAGGATTAGTGCACGATAACACTCTTATATTAGATGGCACAAATTATGATGTTTGGAAAATTTGCATGCTTAGTCATTTTCGGGACATTGACCCTCATATGGAGAAAATTGTAGATATAGGTTTTTCTCCTCCTATGGATTCACAAAATCTATCGTTAGAGGATGAGAAAAATTTATATCTCAATTCTCAAGCTTCTTATGTTCTTATGAATGCTTTGAGAGATGTAGGTCTTTTTCCATACTTGCCTTTTTGGAGCGCTCATGAATTATGGACAAAGATTCAAGATAAATATGATGTGTCCAATATTATTAAGGATGGTTGTATTGCTTCCACTTCCGGCCGTGATGAGGTCTCATCTTCTTCCACTTCACCAATGTGTGGCAAGACACAAGGTAATGATATGGTGAGTGGTGATGAAAATTGCGATGTTGATATTGAGCTTAATATTGATGATTCTTCATCTCTATCTCATTGCAATGCTTCATCTATGGACATAAACACATATAGCACTATAAATCATCTACATGCTTGTGTTAATAGTCCTTGCATATCATGTGTAAGTTTGTTGAATAAATCTCAAGATGATATGCTTTCTTTGTCTTGTGACCATGATAAATGCTTCTATTTCCTCTAGTTGTTATGTGACTAACAATGTAGAGGAAACCAACAATTCTATTGGTCAAGACAAGATCTTGAAAGGAGCCTCAAGTAACTCCTCATCTTTATCTCACGGCCCTCATATATGCCTTATGGCCAAGGGTTCCACGGTACCTCCTACCATGGAACCTAATATTTCTCGTGGTGATAAGGATGAGGATGAATATGAAGAAGAGGATTGGGTTGTCTCTCTACGCGATAAGGGTAAGAGTGTATTCAAGGTTCTTTACAAAGATAAAATTGCTAGCTCTCACTTCTTTGAAATCTTGACTACCGCTATTGAGAGCCAAAAACTTATTTGGATGCATGAGAACACAATTAATAAAAAGGGTGCTCTTGAACGAGAGTATGCCGATGATGTAGCATCATTAAAGAATGAACTTGAAGAAGAACAAACCATTAAGGAAGCTCTTGAGGAGACCTTTGCTCTAGAATTGTCTAGAGAAAAGGAAAACCATGATAGAGCTCTTGAGATGGCAAATGAACTAAAGCTAAAAAATGATAAGCTTGTGTTTGTTAATGCTAAACTCCTTGAGGATTTTGAGCAACTCAAAAAGGGCTCAAGGGTCATTGAGAGTGCGCTCACCAAACTCACCGAGTCGCATGAGCAACTTAAAGCTTCTTATCTAAAAGAGCATGCCAACTTGCCTTCTCCTATTGCTATTGATAATTATGCTTGTGCTACTAACTCTACTTCTTGTGAAGCATTTATCTTGAAGGAGAATGTTGAGCTAAGGGCTCAACTTGAGTTGCTAACTAGAAATTATGGGAAATTGGAAGAAAATCATGGAAAGCTTTCTAGCTCCCATGAGGATCTTCTAGCTTCTCATGATAGGCTAAAGTTAGCTCATGAGGCTATCATATCAAAGGTAACACCTTGTGAGCCTCATGTGGATACTAGCACTACTACCCAAAATGCTATATTGCCATGTGCTAGTCCTAGTAATTCATCCACTCATAATATTGCTAAATCTTGTGATGAATTATCCTCCTTGCCTTGTTGCTCTAACAATGAAGGTTCTACCTCCTCTAGTACTTGTGTTGTTACTAACCATGTAGAGGAAATCAAAGAGCTCAAGGCCCAAGTCACTTCTTTGAAGACCGAGTGGGTAAAGAGTCATGAAGGGAAATGCAAACTTGACACGATGTTAAGTGTGCAACAATCCCCCAATGACAAGAGTGGACTTGGATTCAAATCCAACAACAAGAAAAAGTCCAACAACAACAACAACAACAACAAGGGCCAAGTACAAGTCAAAGACCCGGCCAAGATTGTTTGCTTCAAGTGCAAAATTGAAGGGCACCATGTTAGATCTTGCCCTTTGAAGAAGAAGCAAAAAGGGAAGCGGTCTCAAGCTCAAACTCATATTCAACCTCAAGTTGAAGAAATGTCACTTCCCAAGAAGAATCAAGCCAATGCTCCCATTGTGGAGAAATCTAGTGAGAAGAAGGAGAAGAAAAGAACTTGCTACATATGCCGCGAGAAGGGCCACATCTCCTCCTTTTGCACTATTGGTACCTCATCCAACTCTATCACCGTTGATGATGTTTATTCTCTTCGTAAGGATGAGGGTGGCAATGTGTTTGCCAAATTTGTTGGTGCTCAAAGTGGTGTCAAGAAAAGAACCATTTGGGTTGCCAAGCCTATTGTGACTAACCTCTTAGGACCCAACTTAGTTGGGGACCAACAATCCAAAACTTGATCAATAGGTGCTTGTTGGAGGGCATTGGAGACTTGGCTACATCATGAAGAATTAAGGGATCTTCATCATTTATATTATCTCAAGCCAAGTCTTTTGGTTATCTTACTTCTATCATACACCCAATGTTCCTCCTTGCGGTAACATGTGCTCAACTCATTTATATTGAAAGTTACTCGCCCCTTTGCATGTGTTAGTTTTGTTCCTAACATGTGTTTGTATATGTTGTGCATCCTACTTGTTTTTCTTGAGAAATCAAGTCTATGTATGTTAGGTTGCACACCATGTATTTGTGCTTGTGTTGGAGCCTCTTTGCATCTTGTTGTATCTTATATGGCTCTTATGAGAGATTAATGGACTATAACATTTTGGGGGAGTGATATGCCTTTAGGAATTTCACAATCCTAACAATGTGTGTACATGAGGAATATCACTTAGAATTGATATTGCATGATTATCTAGTCTCTATGTGGTATGTCATCTTCATGAGAAATTCAAATTCTAATGTCCATTAATATCTCTAGTTGGATCTTATTTGCCTCTTGTGAAAATAAATTCCTTATCACATTATGGGGGAGTAATAAGCTTTGTGCATATTACAAGCCTAGGAAATGTGAACATTTGAGGTTGTGTCACATAGAATTGATATTGTAAATTGTCTCTCATATGTGACATGTTTTCTCAAACAAGTTCCAATTTGCTTAAATGGCTTCATTGCTAATATCTTTGTGGATCTTATTTGTGAAAGTTTTTCTTGGCATGGTTTTTCACAATGTGTCCCTCAATACATTTTTGGAAAACCATGTGCTTCAAGTCATACTATTAATTGCTTTGCATGTTGGTATGAATGCTATTAATTGCTTTGCATGTTGGTATGAATACTATTAATTGCTTTGCATGTTGGTATGAATACTATTAATTGCTTTGCATGTTGGTATGACTAATTGAAGCTATCAAGAAACTCTCTTTGCATGTTGGTTAACTCTTATCTTTTACCATATGCTTTATTTGGTGTAAAAATGATCTTACATATACTTACAAACTACCACCGGAAAATATTTCCTAATACCTCTTGTCCTAGGACAATTGGCAATCTATTATTGGGTAGAAATTTATTGATCATATTTACATTGGCTCTTGTGTTTAAATTGTCTTATTTATTGCCATGAATGTGTTGTGCTTTGACTCCCATGTGTCTTCCTTGCATCTTATGGATCTAATTTGTCTATTCAAACTTTCTTAGCATTTTAGTAGATTTAGGTAGCGTGATGATCCTAGTTTTGTGCATTTAGTATTTATATGCAAAATCCTAGATAATGCACTAATCTTGGGGGAGCTCTCCTATATTTGTTAGAATACTTAACATCTCTTGATCTTTATCAAAAATTTGGTTTTGGGAGTCATAAATTTTCTTTTTGGTACTTTGTGCCATCATAAAAAGTGTCGAGGGTTTGGTTTATTTGTTGGAACCTTGCTCTCTTGGGAGTTGGTTATCTCATTCCTTTGTGCTTAGGTTTAATTAGCTTCTTATAATGAGATAAGTCTTTGGAGTCAATCTTGTGTTGATTTGATTCTTTGATATAATTTGGACAACCATTGTCTCTTGGTTTATTTGGTGTTTTGTCCAAATTGTATCTTCCTTTGGTTCTTGAAAGTATTCTGCATGCATATTTAATATATGTATATCTTATGGCATGTGTCACTTTCTTTGATCCAATATATAGGGTAAACTCCATCAAATCCTAATTTGACTAAGATGTGCATGAAATTCAATTTCATATCTATATGCACATAGAATTGTGGAGTTTGTCCTATATGTTGTAGTGTGTCTAACTACTTCGGACCCAATTAGTTTGGGGACCATTTTGTACTTACCTTTGTGTTAGGTACAATGCATATGCATTGAATGCTTGTCTCACTCTTGGAAAGAAGTGGTGACTCAATGGTAACGTGAGGCAAGCTAGGATGATCAACGAACACATATCTACTACATCCACACCAATGCTATCTTGGTAACAAGTATCTTCTCATGCATACTTTTCTTGTATCCAACCTTATGGTTGCATCTTGGCATGAATCTCTTGATTTGCAAATGTTGTGCTTCTTGCAAAAGTCTTAATGAAACCTCTTTATTGTGAATGTGAGTAATTTGAGATGAGTGCATTTGTTGGGAAGTATTTTAAATCATGCTCATGATTCATCCATCCCAACTATGCCTATCTAGCGATTTTGTTGCATATCAATTCCTCAAGGCTCTCACATGTGCAATATAGATGAAAGTGCAAATTTAGTTACTTCTTTTGGTATCCCCGTTTGTGATACTTGTTGCCTTTCTCAAATGCATCCCAACTATCTTCTATCCCTTGTTGATATTTGTGATGTATTTTAGTTGTTTGTGGTTGAAGTTCATGAATGTACAATAAGATAAAATTGAGCCTTTGGCCATGCTATTAAGCAAAAATTCTTATTGGTATATTGCATGACTTCATCTTGGATATCATACTATTTTTCTTGCGTATCTATTTTATGTGTGCATGTTTCTTTGTGGATAAATATCTTTGTGATATTGCCCACTTAGAGAAACTTATACACATAAGATATGATACATCTCCTTTTGATATCTTATTTATTTATTGCGTGTTGATTGGTCATGCTAAGCAATATAATTCATTGAAGACTATGATGATGCTTTTTACTCATCCTTGTAATAGTCTTATAATATGCTTTATCATGCCTTTCACATATCCTCTTGGTTGAGCCTTTTTATTATGGTGCCTCTTACTTGTTGCTCAACTATTTGTTTGTTGCAAGTGTTTAGCTTATTTTTCTATCTATGATCTATTACAAATGTTTGTGTTTTAAATGAGGGAGTGAGGATTCCATGTTATGCATATTTTATTCAAATGCAACATTTTATTTTATGCATGTACCTTGGGGAGCTTCCTCATTTGATTTAGAACACTATCTTGTGGTGATCATTAGAGTTTGATTCACTTGGTATCTTTTGTTTTTGAATGATATTATGGGAGTGATGATTCCATGTTTGTGCACTTTATACTCCAATGCAAATTGTCTAGTTTTGTGCACAAACCTTGGGGAGCTTTCTCATATTATTTAGAGCAATCTTCTTGATCTTATCATAATATCTATCTTTCTTTTGGTATCCTCTTTGTGGTTCATTTGGTTGCTTGCTTCATTTGTTGAAGCTTCTAGACTTTGTTATCTTTTTGCAATCTTTGATCCTATCTATAGTGTGATTCCTTCCGAATATTCGTCATTGGATATGTGCATTTGATTCCACTCAAATTATGAGAAATGCACATGCTATGGAGGAACTCTCACTATATTGGCCTTCTAAATTTTTCACCCATTTCGGCAATTGGTGCCAATGGGGAGAAGTTTGGAGGGTTTAAGGAATTTGGTTATGTCTTTGCTTTGTGCTTAAGCATGTGCCTTTATTGCATTGCATCTTGTTGCTTTGCATAGTTGAATATTTAGAGGAAACTCCACTAGGCTTTGAATGCGAATATATGCAATGAAAGTCAAGATCATTCACACATGCATATATTATGGGGGAGTTTGCTCTATATATTCAACTTATTTGTTACTTAAATTCCTTATATAAACCCTCTCAAAGAGATTGTCATCAATTACCAAAATGGGGGAGATTGAAAGTGCATGGAGCCCCCATGTGTGGTTTTGGTAATTAATGACAATCCCTATGGACTAATGTTTGCATTGAGTTATATTTGTAGGAGTTGTCCATAGGCAATTCTTGAACCATATGTTGGATTCAAGGTTGCAATAAGAAGAATTTGATGAAGGATATCAAGTGTCAAGTATGTCTTGAAGATGAAGATGAAGTGAGCCCTCAAGTTACTTCAAGACATCAACATGATGAAGAATGAAGAAATGAAGTGCAAGTTCAAGATGAGCCATCTCGAAGAGATCCTTTGCTTGAGTCTTGCCATCCATATGGTGATCATGGATATGTGAAGATGCGCCGAAGAAGAAGCTCTCCCATGGTGGATTATGGGGGAGCAATCCACAAGACTTCGTCAAGCAAGCACAAGCAAGAAAAGCGTTCCATCTTGTTGAGGTCAAGATCGTCGTCATCAAGCTCAAGTGGAATGCGCAAGTATAAGGTTTGCTCTTGATAGGGTTTCTTTCTCACCAGTCTCATAGTGTAGTTGGAGACCGGTTTTTAGTTTAGTTGCCGTACTATCAAGAGGGCTCTCGAGTGAGTAACTCGATCGTATTGTTCGGAGAGAGCTCAAACCTTTGCATCCTTGCATCATCTTTCTTGGTTGTTATTTGGACCTTATCCATGTGATGTTTTAGAGCTTGTGCTTATTCTCATGACAAGCTCTAGTTCATCGAAAACGGATTTTGCATAGATCACTTGTTGCGTTTTCGAGTTTGGTTCATCATCTTTCTTGGTTATTATTTGGATCTTATCCATGTGATAATTTAGAGCTTGTACTTATTCTCATGGCAAGCTCTAGTTCATCAAGAATGGTTTTTGCACGGGCAACTTGTTGCATTTTCAAGATTGGAGGTTTTACCGGTATGTCTTTTTTAGATAGGTCAAACCTTTCATCATTTGTTTCTATCCTCCCTTGTTGGACTATGATGGTTTCCTGCATGATCTTGTAGAGTTTGTTCCTAGCTTTAAAACAAGCCCAAGATCATCAAAATCGGAGTCCGGATGCTAAAGTTATGCCCGTTTCAGTTTGATGTTTCTGCCAGCTTTCAGGGGGCGGATATTCCGGTCCAAGTTTGGGGCGGATAATCCGGCCCCCCGGAAAAATCCGGTTTTTGGACAAATCCGGGCAAATATCCGGCCAAATATCCGGCCCCCATCCTGAGAGCAGTTTTCTCATGTCCTTAGCCGTTTTTCGGGGCCCGGATATTTTGCAAATATCCGGCCCGGAAAATCCGGCCTGAGCTGACCCAAACGGTCATATTTCGATGGGAGGGGGTATTTAAGCCCCCTTCTTCCTCCTTGGGCAGCTACCTCTTCCCCTTTGTGCTCTCCACCATTGTTGACCTTGAGAGCTTCCCTTTCCCTCTACTCCTCCTATGCTTCTTGAATCTTTTTGAGGGAAAAGGAAGAGGAGATCTAGATCTACATTCCTACCAATCAAATCCCTCTCTTTGTGAGGGGAATCCACTAGATCTAGATCTTGGAGAAATTTGGTGTTCCTCCTCTTATTTGTTCTTCCTCTCTTATTCCCCCAATAGCTTTTGTAGCTTTGTTGGAATTTGAGAGAGAAGGACTTGAGCATCTTTGTGGTGTTCTTGCCATTGCATTTGGTGCATCGGTTTGAGTTCTCCACGGTGATTCGTGGAGGTGAAAGCAAGAAGGTTGTTACTCTTGGGTTCTTGGAACCCTAGACGGATTCTAGGCCTTTGTGGCATCTTAGTGGTGTTCTTGGGGACTCCAATTAAGTTGTGGAGAATCTTCAAGGGCAAGGCCTTTGTGGCATCTTTGTGGTGTTCTTGGGGACTCCAATTAAGTTGTGGAGAATCTTCAAGGGCAAGGCCTTTGTGGCATCTTTGTGGTGTTCTTGGGGACTCCAATTAAGTTGTGGAGAATCTTCAAGGGCAAGGCCTTTGTGGCAATTTGTTGGGAGCCTCCAATTAAGTTGTGGAGATAGCCCCAAGCTTTGTGCGGGTTCGGTGACCTTCCTAAGGTCCCATAGTGGATCGAGGACATCCCTTTTGGTGGGAATTCTCGAGGAGAATACGGTGGCCCTCGTGCATTTGGAGTGACTTGTCCTCCACACCGCTCCAACGGAGAGTAGCACTCGCAAGAGTGTGAACTTCGGGCTACATCGTTGTCTCCGCGTCACTTCGGTTATTCCTATACCCGAGCTCTTTACTTATGCACTTTACTTTGTGATAGCCATCGTGCTTGAAGTTATATATATATCGTGCTATCACATAAGTTGCTTGTCTTGCTTAGCATAAGTTGTTGGTACACATAGGTGAACCATTGCTTAGAATAAGTTGTTGGTGCACATAGGTGAACCATAGTTTATAGGCTTTGGGCTTGACAAAGTAAACGCTAGTTTTATTCCGCATTTGTTAAGCCCATCTCGTAAAAGTTTTAAATCGCCTATTCACCCCCTCTAGGCGACATCCGTGTCCTTTCAATTGGTATCGGAGCAAGGTCTCTCATTCTTAGGCTTCACCGCCTTGAGAGTAAAGATGTCGGCTAGAGGATTAGTGCACGATAACACTCTTATATTAGATGGCACAAATTATGATGTTTGGAAAATTTGCATGCTTAGTCATTTTCGGGACATTGACCCTCATATGGAGAAAATTGTAGATATAGGTTTTTCTCCTCCTATGGATTCACAAAATCTATCGTTAGAGGATGAGAAAAATTTATATCTCAATTCTCAAGCTTCTTATGTTCTTATGAATGCTTTGAGAGATGTAGGTCTTTTTCCATACTTGCCTTTTTGGAGCGCTCATGAATTATGGACAAAGATTCAAGATAAATATGATGTGTCCAATATTATTAAGGATGGTTGTATTGCTTCCACTTCCGGCCGTGATGAGGTCTCATCTTCTTCCACTTCACCAATGTGTGGCAAGACACAAGGTAATGATATGGTGAGTGGTGATGAAAATTGCGATGTTGATATTGAGCTTAATATTGATGATTCTTCATCTCTATCTCATTGCAATGCTTCATCTATGGACATAAACACATATAGCACTATAAATCATCTACATGCTTGTGTTAATAGTCCTTGCATATCATGTGTAAGTTTGTTGAATAAATCTCAAGATGATATGCTTTCTTTGTCTTGTGACCATGATAAAAATGCTTCTATTTCCTCTAGTTGTTATGTGACTAACAATGTAGAGGAAACCAACAATTCTATTGGTCAAGACAAGATCTTGAAAGGAGCCTCAAGTAACTCCTCATCTTTATCTCACGGCCCTCATATATGCCTTATGGCCAAGGGTTCCACGGTACCTCCTACCATGGAACCTAATATTTCTCGTGGTGATAAGGATGAGGATGAATATGAAGAAGAGGATTGGGTTGTCTCTCTCTGGCGATAAGGGTAAGAGTGTATTCAAGGTTCTTTACAAAGATAAAATTGCTAGCTCTCACTTCTTTGAAATCTTGACTACCGCTATTGAGAGCCAAAAACTTATTTGGATGCATGAGAACACAATTAATAAAAAGGGTGCTCTTGAACGAGAGTATGCCGATGATGTAGCATCATTAAAGAATGAACTTGAAGAAGAACAAACCATTAAGGAAGCTCTTGAGGAGACCTTTGCTCTAGAATTGTCTAGAGAAAAGGAAAACCATGATAGAGCTCTTGAGATGGCAAATGAACTAAAGCTAAAAAATGATAAGCTTGTGTTTGTTAATGCTAAACTCCTTGAGGATTTTGAGCAACTCAAAAAGGGCTCAAGGGTCATTGAGAGTGCGCTCACCAAACTCACCGAGTCACATGAGCAACTTAAAGCTTCTTATCTAAAAGAGCATGCCAACTTGCCTTCTCCTATTGCTATTGATAATTATGCTTGTGCTACTAACTCTACTTCTTGTGAAGCATTTATCTTGAAGGAGAATGTTGAGCTAAGGGCTCAACTTGAGTTGCTAACTAGAAATTATGGGAAATTGGAAGAAAATCATGGAAAGCTTTCTAGCTCCCATGAGGATCTTCTAGCTTCTCATGATAGGCTAAAGTTAGCTCATGAGGCTATCATATCAAAGGTAACACCTTGTGAGCCTCATGTGGATACTAGCACTACTACCCAAAATGCTATATTGCCATGTGCTAGTCCTAGTAATTCATCCACTCATAATATTGCTAAATCTTGTGATGAATTATCCTCCTTGCCTTGTTGCTCTAACAATGAAGGTTCTACCTCCTCTAGTACTTGTGTTGTTACTAACCATGTAGAGGAAATCAAAGAGCTCAAGGCCCAAGTCACTTCTTTGAAGACCGACTTGGTAAAGAGTCATGAAGGGAAATGCAAACTTGACACGATGTTAAGTGTGCAACAATCCCCCAATGACAAGAGTGGACTTGGATTCAAATCCAACAACAAGAAAAAGTCCAACAACAACAACAACAACAACAAGGGCCAAGTACAAGTCAAAGACCCGGCCAAGATTGTTTGCTTCAAGTGCAAAATTGAAGGGCACCATGTTAGATCTTGCCCTTTGAAGAAGAAGCAAAAAGGGAAGCGGCCTCAAGCTCAAACTCATATTCAACCTCAAGTTGAAGAAATGTCACTTCCCAAGAAGAATCAAGCCAATGCTCCCATTGTGGAGAAATCTCGTGAGAAGAAGGAGAAGAAAAGAACTTGCTACATATGCTGCAAGTATAAGGTTTGCTCTTGATAGGGTTTCTTTCTCACCAGTCTCATAGTGTAGTTGGAGACCGGTTTTTAGTTTAGTTGTCGTACTATCAAGAGGGCTCTCGAGTGAGTAACTCGATCGTATCGTTCGGAGAGAGCTCAAACCTTTGCATCCTTGCATCATCTTTCTTGGTTGTTATTTGGACCTTATCCATGTGATGTTTTAGAGCTTGTGCTTATTCTCATGACAAGCTCTAGTTCATCGAAAACGGATTTTGCATAGATCACTTGTTGCGTTTTCGAGTTTGGTTCATCATCTTTCTTGGTTATTATTTGGATCTTATCCATGTGATGATTTAGAGCTTGTGCTTATTCTCATGACAAGCTCTAGTTCATCAAGAATGGTTTTTGCACGGGCAACTTGTTGCATTTTCAAGATTGGAGGTTTTACCGGTATGTCTTTTTTAGATAGGTCAAACCTTTCATCATTTGTTTCTATCCTCCCTTGTTGGACTATGATGGTTTCCTGCATGATCTTGTAGAGCTTGTTCCTAGCTTTAAAACAAGCCCAAGATCATCAAAATCGGAGTCCGGATGCTAAAGTTATGCCCGTTTCAGTTTGATGTTTCTGCCAGTTTTCAGGGGGCGGATATTCCGGTCCAAGTTTGGGGCGGATAATCCGGCCCCCCGGAAAAATCCGGTTTTTGGACAAATCCGGGCAAATATCCGGCCAAATGTCTGGCCCCCATCCTGAGAGCAGTTTTCTCATGTCCTTAGCCGTTTTTCGGGGCCCGGATATTTTGCAAATATCCGGCCCGGAAAATCCGGCCTAAGCTGACCCAAATGGTCATATTTCGATGGGAGGGGGTATTTAAGCCCCCCTTCTTCCTCCTTGGGCAGCTACCTCTTCCCCTTTGTGCTCTCCACCATTGTTGACCTTGAGAGCTTCCCTTTCCCTCTACTCCTCCTATGCTTCTTGAATCTTTTTGAGGGAAAAGGAAGAGGAGATCTAGATCTACATTCCTACCAATCAAATCCCACTCTTTGTGAGGGGAATCCACTAGATCTAGATCTTGGAGAAATTTGGTGTTCCTCCTCTTATTTGTTCTTCCTCTCTTATTCCCCCAATAGCTTTTGTAGCTTTGTTGGAATTTGAGAGAGAAGGACTTGAGCATCTTTGTGGTGTTCTTGCCATTGCATTTGTTGCATCGGTTTGAGTTCTCCACGGTGATTCGTGGAGGTGAAAGCAAGAAGGTTGTTACTCTTGGGTTCTTGGAACGCTAGACGGATTCTAGGCCTTTGTGGCATCTTAATGGTGTTCTTGGGGACTGATGGCGTGTAACTCACACGTTCGTTGGGAACCCCAAGAGGAAGGTATGATGCGCACAGCAGCAAGTTTTCCCTCAGAAAGAAACCAAGGTTTATCGAACCAGGAGGAGCCAAGAAGCAGGTTGAAGGTTGATGGCGGCGGGATGTAGTGCGGCGCAACACCAGGGATTCCGGCGCCAACGTGGAACCTGCACAACACAACCAAAGTACTTTGCCCCAACGAAACAGTGAGGTTTTCAATCTCACCGGCTTGCTGTAACAAAGGATTAACCGTATTGTGTGGAAGATGATTGTTTGCAGAAAACAGTAGAACAAGTATTACGATGGGATTGTATTTCAAGATAGAGAATTGGACCGGGGTCCACAGTTCACTAGAGGTGTCTCTCCCATAAGATAAACAGCATGTTGGGTGAACAAATTACAGTTGGGCAATTGACAAATAAAGAGGGCATGACCATGCACATACATATTATGATGAGTATAGTGAGATTTAATTGGGCATTACGACAAAGTACATAGACCGCCATCCAGCATGCATCTATGCCTAAAAAGTCCACCTTCAGGTTATCATCCGAACCCCCTCCAGTATTAAGTTGCTAACAACAGACAATTGCATTAAGTATTGCACGTAATGTAATTAGTGACTACATCCTTGAACATAGCACCAATGTTTTATCCCTAGTGGCAACAGCACATCCATAACCTTAGAGGTTCTTGTCACCCCTCCAGATTCACGGAGACATGAACCCACTATCGAGCATAAATACTCCCTCTTGGAGTTACTAGCATCAACTTGGCCAGAGCATCTACTAATAACGGAGAGCATGCAAGATCATAAACAACACATAGACATGAATTGATAATCAACATAACAAGTATTCTCTATTCATCGGATCCCAACAAACGCAACATATAGAATTACAGATAGATGATCTTGATCATGTTAGGCAGCTCACAAGATCCGACAATGAAGCACAATGGGGAGAAGACAACCATCTAGCTACTGCTATGGACCCATAGTCCAGGGGTAGACTACTCACACATCACTCCGGAGGCGACCATGGCGGCGTAGAGTCCTCCGGGAGATGATTCCGCTCTCCGGCAAGGTGCCGGAGGCGATCTCCTGGATCCCCCGAGATGGGATCGGCGGCGGCGGTGTCTCTGGAAGGTTTTCCGTATCGTGGCTCTCGGTACTGGGGGTTTCGCGACGGAGGCTTTAAGTAGGCGGAAGGGCAGGTCAGGAGGCGGCACGAGGGCCCCACACCACAGGGCCGCGCGGCCAAGGGGGTGCCGCGCCGCCCTAGGGTGTGGCCACCTCGTGGCCCCACTTCGTCTCCTCTTCGGACTTCTGGAAGCTTCGTGGCAAAATAGGACCCTGGGCGTTGATTTCGTCCAATTCCGAGAATATTTCGTTACTAGGATTTCTGAAACCAAAAACAGCAGAAAACGACAAGCGGCACTTCGGCATCTTGTTAATAGGTTAGTTCCAGAAAATGCACGAATATGACATAAATTGTGCATAAAACATGTAGATAACATCAATAATGTGGCATGGAACATAAGAAATTATCGATACGTCGGGGACGTATCAGCATCCCCAAGCTTAGTTCTGCTCGTCCCGAGCAGGTTAAACGATAACACAGATAATTTCTGGAGTGACATGCCATCATAACCTTGATCATACTATTTGTAAAGCATATGTAGTGAATGCAGCGATCAAAACAATGTATATGTCATGAGTAAACAAGTGAATCATAAAGCAAAGACTTTTCATGAATAGCACTTCAAGACAAGCATCAATAAATCTTGCATAAGAGTTAACTCATAAAGCAATAATTAAAAGTAAAGGTATTGAAGCAACACAAAGGAAGATTAAGTTTCAGCGGTTGCTTTCAACTTGTAACATGTATATCTCATGGATATTGTCAACATAGAGTAATATAATAAGTGCAATATGCAAATATGTAGGAATCAATGCACAGTTCACACAAGTGTTTGCTTCTTGAGGTGGAGAGAAATAGGTGAACTGACTCAACACTGAAAGCAAAACAATGGTCCTCCATAGAGGAAAAGCATCGATTGCTATATTTGTGCTAGAGCTTTGATTTTGAAAACATGAAACAATTTTGTCAACGATAGTAATAAAGCATATGTATCATGTAAATTATATCTTACAAGTTGCAAGCCTCATGCATAGTATACTAATAGTGCCCACACCTTGTCCTAATTAGCTTGGACTACCGGATCATCGCAATGCACATGTTTTAACCAAGTGTCACAAAGGGGTACCTCTATGCCGCCTGTACAAAGGTCTAAGGAGAAAGCTCGCATTGGATTTCTCGCTATTGATTATTCTCAACTTAGACATCCATACCGGGACAACATAGACAACAGATAATGGACTCCTCTTTTATGCATAAGCATGTAACAACAATTAATAATTTTCTCATATGAGATTGAGGATATTTGTCCAAAACTGAAACTTCCACCATGGATCATGGCTTTAGTTAGCGGCCCAATGTTCTTCTCTAACAATATGCATGCTTAATCATAAGGTGGTAGATCTCTCTTACTTCAGACAAGACGAACATGCATAGCAACTCACATGAAATTCAACAAAGAGTAGTTGATGGCGTCCCCAGTGAACATGGTTATCGCGCAACAAGCAACTTAATAAGAGATAAAGTGCATAATTACATATTCAATACCACAATAGTTTTTAAGCTATTTGTCCCATGAGCTATATATTGCAAAGGTGAATGATGGAATTTTAAAGGTAGCACTCAAGCAATTTACTTTGGAATGGCGGAAAATACCATGTAGTAGGTAGGTATGGTGGACACAAATGGCATAGTGGTTGGCTCAAGTATTTTGGATGCATGAGAAGTATTCCCTCTCGATACAAGGTTTAGGCTAGCAAGGCTTATTTGAAACAAACACAAGGATAAACCGGTGCAGCAAAACTCACATAAAAGACATATTGTAAACATTATAAGACTCTACACCGTCTTCCTTGTTGTTCAAACTCAATACTAGAAATTATCTAGACCTTAGAGAGACCAAATATGCAAACCAAATTTTAGCATGCTCTATGTATTTCTTCATTAATGGGTGCAAAGCATATGATGCAAGAGCTTAAACATGAGCACAACAATTGCCAAGTATCACATTACCCAAGACATTTATAGCAATTACTACATGTATCATTTTCCAATTCCAACCATATAACAATTTAACGAAGGAGAAACTTCGCCATGAATACTATGAGTAGAAACTAAGGACATACTTGTCCATATGCTACAGCGGAGCGTGTCTCTCTCCCATAAAGTGAATGCTAGGATCCATTTTATTCAAACAAAACAAAAAACAAAAACAAACCGACGCTCCAAGAAAAGCACATAAGATGTGATGGAATAAAAATATAGTTTCAGGGGAGGAACCTGATAATGTTGTCGATGAAGAAGGGGATGCCTTGGGCATCCCCAAGCTTAGATGCTTGAGTCTTCTTAGAATATGCAGGGGTGAACCACCGGGGCATCCCCAAACTTAGAGCTTTCACTCTCCTTGATCATGTTGCATCATACTCCTCTCTTGATCCTTGAAAACTTCCTCCACACCAAACTTAGAACAACTCATTAGAGGGTTAGTGACAATAAAAATTAACATATTCAGAGGTGACAAAATCATTCTTAACACTTCTGGACATTGCATAAAGCTACTGGACATTAGTGGATCAAAGAAATTCATCCAACATAGCAAAAGAGGCAATGCGAAATAAAAGGCAGAATCTGTCAAAACAGAACAGTTCGTATTGACGAATTTTATCGAGGCACCAGACTTGCTCAAATGAAAATGCTCAAATTGAATGAAAGTTGCGTATATATCTGAGGATCACTCACGTAAATTGGCATAATTTTCTGAGTTACCTACAGGGAAAACAGCCCATATTCGTGACAGCAAAGAAATCTGTTTCTGCGCAGTAATCCAAATCTAGTATGAACTTTTCTATCAACGACTTTACTTGGCACAAAAAAACACTAAACTAAGATAAGGAGAGGTTGCTACAGTAGTAAACAACTTCCAAGACACAAAATAAAAACAAAGTACTGTAGGTAAAAACATGGGTTGTCTCCCATAAGCGCTTTTCTTTAACGCCTTTCGGCTAGGCGCTAAAGTGTGTATCAAGTATTATCAAGAGACGAAGTGTCAACATCATAATTTGTTCTCATAATAGAATCAAAAGGTAACTTCATTCTCTTTCTAGGGAAGTGTTCCATACCTTTCTTGAGAGGAAATTGATATTTTATATTACCTTCCTTCATATCAATGATAGCACCAACAGTTCGAAGAAAAGGTCTTCCCAATATAATGGGACAAGATGCATTGCATTCAATATCCAAGACAACAAAATCAACGGGGACAAGGTTATTGTTAACGGTAATGCGAACATTATCAACTTTCCCCAAAGGTTTCTTTGTAGAATGATCAGCAAGATTAACATCCAAATAACAATTTTTCAGCGGTGGCAAGTCAAGCATATTATAAATTTTCTTAGGCATAACAGAAATACTTGCACCAAGATCACATAAAGCATTACAATCAAAATCTTTAACCTTCATCTTAATGATGGGCTCCCAACCATCCTCTAGCTTTCTAGGAATAGAGGCTTCGTGCTCTAGTTTCTCTTCTCTAGCTTTTATGAGAGCATTTGTAATATGTTGCGTGAAAGCCAAATTTATAGCACTAGCATTAGGACTTTTAGCAAGTTTTTGCAAGAACTTTATAACTTCAGAGATGTGGCAATCATCAAAATTCAAACCATTATAATCTAAAGCAATGGGATCATCATCCCCAATGTTGGAAAAAATTTCAGCAGCTTTATCACGGGCTTTCAGCGAGTTTTAGCGATTTAGCGCTTTCTCGCACTTTGCATTAGAAGTGGAAACATTGCTAACACCAATTCTTTTATTATTAATAGTAGGAGGTGCAGCAACATGTGTAGCATTAGCATTACTAGTGGTGGTAAAAGTCCAAACTTTAGCTACATTCTTCTCTTTAGCTAGTTTTTCATTTTCTTCTCTATCCCACCTAGCACGCAGTTCAGCCATTAATCTTATATTCTCATTAATTCTAACTTGAATGGCATTTGCTGTAGTAACAATTTTATTTTCAATATCCCTATTAGGCATAACTTTCGATTTCAAAAGATCAACATCAGCAGCAAGACTATCGACTTTAGAAGCAAGTATATCAATTTTCCCAAGCTTTTCTTCAACAGATTTGTTAAAAGCAGTTTGTGTACTAATAAATTCTTTAAGCATGGCTTCAAGTCCAGGGGGTGTGTTACTATTATTGTTGTAAGAATTCCCATAAGAATTACCATAGCCGTTGCCATTATTATAAGGATATGGCCTATAGTTGTTACTAGAATTGTTCCGGTAAGCATTGTTGTTGAAATTATTATTTTTAATGAAGTTTACATCAACATGTTCTTCTTGTGCAACCAACGAAGCTAACGGAACATTATTAGGATCAATATTAGTCCTATCATTCACAAGCATAGACATAATAGCATCAATCTTATCACTAAAGGAAGAGGTTTCTTCGACAGAATTTACCTTCTTACCTTGTGGAGCTCTTTCCGTGTGCCATTCAGAGTAGTTGATCATCATATTATCAAGAAGCTTTGTTGCTTCACCAAGAGTGATGGCCATAAAGGTACCTCCAGTAGCTGAATCCAATAAATTCCGCGAAGAAAAATTTAGTCCTGCATAGAAGGTTTGGATGATCATCCAAGTAGTCAGTCCATGGGTTGGGCAATTTTTAACCAGAGATTTCATTCTTTCCCAAGCTTGAGCAACATGTTCAGTATCTAATTGTTTAAAATTCATTATGCTACTCCTCAAAGATATAATTTTAGCAGGGGGATAATATCTACCAATAAAAGCATCCTTGCATTTAGTCCATGAATCAATACTATTCTTAGGCAGAGATAGCAACCAAGCTTTAGCTCTTCCTCTTAATGAGAAAGGGAACAATTTTAGTTTTATAATGTCACCATCTACATCTTTATATTTTTGCATTTCACATAGTTCAACAAAATTATTAAGATGTGCAGCAGCATCATCAGAACTAACACCAGAAAATTGCTCTCGCATAACAAGATTCAAGAAAGGTGTTTAATTTCAAAGAATTCTCTTTGTAGTAGCAGGTGGAGCAATAGGTGTGCATAAGAAATCATTATTATTTGTGGTTGTGAAGTCACACAACTTAGTATTTTCAGGGTTGGCCATTTTAGCAACAGTAAATAAAGCAAACTAGATAAAGTAAATGCAAGTAACTAATTTTTTTGTGTTTTTGATATAGCGAACAAGATAGCAAATAAAGTAAAACTAGCAACTAATTTTTTTTGTATTTTGATTTAGTGCAGCAAACAAAGTAGTAAATAAAACTAAGCAAGACAAAAACAAAGTAAAGAGATTGGGAAGTGGAGAATCCCCTTGCAGCGTGTCTTGATCTCCCCGGCAACGGCGCCAGAAAAAGAGCTTGATGGCGTGTAACTCACACGTTCGTTGGGAACCCCAAGAGGAAGGTATGATGCGCACAGCAGCAAGTTTTCCCTCAGAAAGAAACCAAGGTTTATCGAACCAGGAGGAGCCAAGAAGCACGTTGAAGGTTGATGGCGGCGGGATGTAGTGCGGCGCAACACCAGGGATTCCGGCGCCAACGTGGAACCTGCACAACACAACCAAAGTACTTGCCCCAACGAAACAGTGAGGTTGTCAATCTCACCGGCTTATTGTAACAAAGGATTAACCGTATTGTGTGGAAGATGATTGTTTGCAGAAAACAGTAGAATAGTATTGCAGTAGATTGTATTTCAGTATAGAGAATTGGACCGGGGTCCACAGTTCACTAGAGGTGTCTCTCCCATAAGATAAACAGCATGTTGGGTGAACAAATTACAGTTGGGCAATTGACAAATAAAGAGGGCATGACCATGCACATACATATTATGATGAGTATAGTGAGATTTAATTGGGCATTACGACAAAGTACATAGACCGCCATCCAACTGCATCTATGCCTAAAAAGTCCACCTTCAGGTTATCATCCGAACCCCCTCCAGTATTAAGTTGCTAACAATAGACAATTGCATTAAGTATTGCGCGTAATGTAATTAGTGACTACATCCTTGAACATAGCACCAATGTTTTATCCCTAGTGGCAACAGCACATCCATAACCTTAGAGGTTCTTGTCACCCCTCCAGATTCACGGAGACATGAACCCACTATCGAGCATAAATACTCCCTCTTGGAGTTACTAGCATCAACTTGGCCAGAGCATCTACTAATAACGGAGAGCATGCAAGATCATAAACAACACATAGACATGAATTGATAATCAACATAACAAGTATTCTCTATTCATCGGATCCCAACAAACGCAACATATAGAATTACAGATAGATGATCTTGATCATGTTAGGCAGCTCACAAGATCCGACAATGAAGCACAATGGGGAGAAGAAAACCATCTAGCTACTGCTATGGACCCATAGTCCAGGGGTAGACTACTCACACATCACTCCGGAGGCGACCATGGCGGCGTAGAGTCCTCCGGGAGATGATTCCCCTCTCCGGCAAGGTGCCGGAGGTGATCTCCTGGATCCCCCGAGATGGGATCGGCGGCGGCGGCGTCTCTGGAAGGTTTTTCGTATCGTGGCTCTCGGTACTGGGGGTTTCACGACGGAGGCTTTAAGTAGGCGGAAGGGCAGGTCAGGAGGCGGCATGAGGGCCCCACACCACAGGGCCACGCGTCCAAGGGGGGGCCGCGCCGCCCTAGGGTGTGGCCACCTCGTGGCCCCACTTCGTCTCCTCTTCGGACTTCTGGAAGCTTCGTGGCAAAATAGGACCCTGGGCGTTGATTTCGTCCAATTCCGAGAATATTTCGTTACTAGGATTTCTGAAACCAAAAACAGCAGAAAACAGCAACTGGCACTTCGGCATCTTGTTAATAGGTTAGTTCCAGAAAATGCACAAATATGACATAAAGTGTGCATAAAACATGTAGATAACATCAATAATGTGGCATGGAACATAAGAAATTATCGATACGTCGGGGACGTATCAGGGACTCCAATTAAGTTGTGGAGAATCTTCAAGGGCAAGGCCTTTGTGGCATCTTTGTGGTGTTCTTGGGGACTCCAATTAAGTTGTGGAGAATCTTCAAGGGCAAGGCCTTTGTGGCATCTTTGTGGTGTTCTTGGGGACTCCAATTAAGTTGTGGAGAATCTTCAAGGGCAAGGCCTTTGTGGCAATTTGTTGGGAGCCTCCAATTAAGTTGTGGAGATAGCCCCAAGCTTTGTGCGGGTTCGGTGACCTTCCTAAGGTCCCATAGTGGATCGAGGACATCCCTTTTGGTGGGAATTCTCGAGGAGAATACGGTGGCCCTCGTGCATTTGGAGTGACTTGTCCTCCACACCGCTCCAACGGAGAGTAGCACTCGCAAGAGTGTGAACTTCGGGCTACATCGTTGTCTCCGCGTCACTTCGGTTATTCCTATACCCGAGCTCTTTACTTATGCACTTTACTTTGTGATAGCCATCGTGCTTGAAGTTATATATATATCGTGCTATCACATAAGTTGCTTGTCTTGCTTAGCATAAGTTGTTGGTACACATAGGTGAACCATTGCTTAGAATAAGTTGTTGGTGCACATAGGTGAACCATAGTTTATAGGCTTTGGGCTTGACAAAGTAAACGCTAGTTTTATTCCGCATTTGTTAAGCCCATTGATGACCCACAAGTATAGGGGATCGCAACAGTCTTCGAGGGAAGTAAAACCCAATTTATTGATTCGACACAAGGGGAGACAAAGAACACTTGGAAGCCTTAACAGCAGAGTTGTCAATTCAGCTGCACCAGGAAACAGACTTGCTCGCAAGAGTTTATCAGTAGTAACAGTTTTATAGCAGTAGCAGTAGTGAAATAACAGCAGCAGAGTAACACAGACAGCAGTAGTGATTTTAGTAAACAGCAGGATTAAAATACTGTAGGCACGGGGACGGATGACGGGCGTTGCATGGATGAGAGAAACTCATGTAACAATCATAGCAGGGCATTTGCAGATAATAATAAAACGGTGTCCAAGTACAAAGCAATCAATAGGCATGTGTTCCATATATAGTCGTGCGTGCTCGCAATGAGAAACTTGCACAACATCTTTTGTCCTACCAGCCGGTGGCAGCCGGGCCTCAAGGGAAACTACTGGATATTAAGGTACTCCTTTTAATAGAGTACCGGAGCAAAGCATTAACACTCCGTGAACACATGTGATCCTCACATCGCTACCATCCCCTCCGGTTGTCCCAATTCTTGTCACTTCGGGGCCATTGGTTCCGGACAGCGACATGTGTATACAACTTATAGGTAAGACCATAAACAATGAATATCTTGATGAAACAATAACATGTTCAGATCTGAGATCATGGCACTCGGGCCCTAGTGACAAGCATTAAGCATAACAAGTTGCAACAATATCATCAAAGTACCAATTACGGACACTAGGCACTATGCCCTAACAATCTTATGCTATTACATGACCAATCTCATCCAATCCCTACCATCCCCTTCGGCCTACAGCGGGGGAATTACTCACACATGGATGGGGGAAACATGGCTGGTTGATGTAGAGGCGTTGGCGGTGATGATGGCGATGATCTCCTCCAATTCCCCGTCCGGCGGAGTGCCGTAACGGAGACTTCGGCTCCCGCGACGGAGTTTCGCGATGTGGCGGCGTTCTGGAGGGTTTCTGGCGACTTCGACTTCTCCCCGTGCGTTTTTAGGTCGAGGCCGATAAATAGTCCGAAGGAGGGCGTCGGAGGCCGGCCGAGGGGGCCACACCATAGGGCCGCGCGGGCCCCCCCTAGGCCGCGCCGCCTTATGGTGTGAGGCCCTCGGGCCTCCACCTTACTTGTCCTTCTGGCTCCATCAGTATTCTGGGAAAATAGGGCCTTCTGCATAAATTCCGAGGATTTTCCCGAAAGTTGGATTTCTGCACAAAAACGAGACACCAGAACAGTTCTGCTGAAAACAGCGTTAGTCCGTGTTAGTTGTATCCAAAATACACAAATTAGAGGCAAAACAATAGCAAAAGTGTTCGGGAAAGTAGATACGTTTTGGACGTATCAACTCCCCCCAAGCTTAGCTTATTGCTTGTCCTCAAGCAATTCAGTTAACAACTGAGCGATAAAAGAACTTTCACGAACACATTTGCTCATATGATGTATATATTCTCATGCTATGGCTAATACTTAAGTAGTTCATAGTGAGATACATGCAAATAAGATCATCTAACAGCTATGTCAATCATGAAGAGGTACCAACAATTAATAATAAGCATCATGAATCATGTATGTAAGCAGGATTGCAATGTTCATAAGAGAGTATGATAAAGTGGTATCTCGCTTGCCTGTATTTGATTGGCAAAACATAAATGCCCGGGCACCTCTGGAGTTCATAGAAAGACTAGAAGTAGTGATTGTCGAAGATAAAAGCATCAAAGTTATACCACAATCAATCATATTTTGAGACAAGCATATTATACTAAGAATGAAAGTTGTGCTCTCAAGATAGTGCTCAAAGAAATAATGGAGACACAACATAAAAGTAAAAAGATTGACCCTTCGCAGAGGGAAGCAGGGATTAACATGCGCTAGAGCTTTTCATTTTTGAAATCAGGAGTAGAATCATTTTGAGAGGTGTTTATTGTTGTCAACGAATGGTAATGGGTACACCAACTACCTCGCCAACCGGACTTCCAAGAGCGGCTCCCATGAATTATTGCATATTTATGTGGCACTCCTTCCAACCTTTCTTACACAAACCATGGCTAACCGAATCCTCGGGTGCCTGCCAACAATCTCATACCATGAAGGAGTGCCTTTTTATTTTATTTTTATTATGATGATGACACTCCCCCCAACCTTTGCTTACACAAGCCATGGCTAACCGAATCCTTCGGGTGCCGTCCAACAATCACAAACCATGGAGGAGTGTCTATTTAAGTTAATTAATTCGGGACTGGGAATCCCATTGCCAGCTCTTTTTGCAAAATTATTGGATAAGCGGATGTGCCACTAGTCCATATGAGAGTCCGTCAAAAGTAAATGACAAGGTTGAAAGCTAAACACCACATACTTCCTCATGAGCTATGAAACATAAACACAAATTGAGAAGCATTTTGAAGGTTTTAAAGGTAGCGCATGAGAATTTACTTGGAATGGTTTGAAATGCCATGCATAGGTATTTATGGTGGACACTCTGGAATAACTTGGTTTTCATGTGTTTGGAAGCACGAGCAGCGTTCCCGCTCAGTACAAGTGAAGGCTAGCAATAGACTAGGGAGCGACAAATCAAGAGAGCGATGCTTGTCATAATCATGCTTGCGGCAAAATAAATTAACGGAGGCATAAAAGTGATACAAGAACTCTGAAGCAATATAGATCATCGAGGCTTAATTGACTTTTTGTTCAGTCATATGCATGCGTGAGCATGTGCCAAGTCGATATAAATGAATTATTTAGAAGAGGTTACCACAATGCCATACTTACTTATGAATAAAACAATGCAAGCAAACATCCATGACATGCTACTCATATTAATAAATTGGAGCTAAACATGAGAGATCATAAACTACTAGACTTTCTTAAATAACATATACCTCACATGAACCAACTAAGCATGCTCACATGGATGAGTATATGTACAAAAATGAAAACAAATAGAGTTCATACCAGCCTCTCACCACAATCAGATTGTCGTAGATCGTCATTATTGCCTTTCACTTGTGCAGCTTGGATAATATGAAATGAAAACCACGCTCCAGCCACCGAAGACCATTGAACTCAAGATGAACTTTACAAAACCAAAGAAGAACAGCAAATATTTTTGGTGTTTTCTAATTGCAAACAAGAACAAAAAGAAACAAGCAAACAAAGCAAAATCTTTTTGGGTTTTCTTATAACAAACTAGCAACAGCAAATAAAGCGAAACAAATGCAAGAAACCAAAGCAAACAAATGGTGAAGAGAAACAACAGAAATATTTTTGGTCTTTTTGTGTTTTGGGAAAGAAACAAAGCAAAAACAAGAAATAGCAAACTAAAAGAAACACATAAAAGCGAGATGGCAGAAATCTGCCAAAACCTGACAGCAGTACAGAAATCGATTTTTACAAAAATCTTACGTTGCTCAGCTCGAAAAGTGTTAAACTAATGAAAGTTAGATAACAACCTGGGGAACCTGCACAAAAATTGGCAGCTCAAAATAACGCTCTGGCTGTGCGCACGAATTTTTCTAGTAACAGTCCAGAATCTGTTTTCAGGCAGCACTTCCCCAAATATCATCTTCCTCTCATTAGAAAACCACTCAAACGAACAAAACAAATATGTACAAGTATCCAGCAACCATAATATGCAAAGAATGAGTGATGCCGGTATACCTCCCCCCAAGCTTAGGCTTTTGGCCTAAGTGGAGTTCAACCCCAACGAGGATCGTTGTTCCTTGCCGGTGGGTAATTCATGGAGTAGTCATAGTAAAGTTCCTGTGCAGAAGAAAAACGTGGAGGCTCCACATGTCCAACATGTTGATGCGAGGAACTTGCTGCATCGGATGATGAGTCGAGGTGCTCCTCGACCTCCGTGTCGTCTCTTGCATGCTGACCTCCTCTCTCTATGTGTGCATCCAGTGCACCTTCTGTGACCGACCAATCTCCCCTGGAATCAAGGTTAGACAGAACAGGCGCAGGCAATCTTACTAGTTTCTCAGTTTTCTTAGTTATTCTCCAGACTTTCTTATAAAATGTTATCTTGTAAAACAGGTTACCCAAGTTGGAGGAATCAGAAACAAATTCATGTTTAATCATAGAGGCTATGTCAAGTTTTTCTATGGGGAATGGAATATCAAAATGATGAGGTTCTACATTATGAAAAGCTAGTAAATGAGAGGCGATGAGACCTCCACAAATTCCACCTTTCTCATGGTTAGTAGCAAGTCTATAAGCTATCAATGCCCCCAAATTATAAGTCCTACTACTTTGCAGTGCCGCAGCTAGAAAAGCTAAATCCGGGATAGAAAGTTTACCACCAATCTTTTTAGCAAGAACGCATTTGGTAATAAAATAGGCAAAGTAGCGGATAGCCGGGAGCTGAATGCTAGTGATTTTACCACTATCCTCTGAGAAACTCCTTCCATAGCAAATCATCTTGAAGAGATTCAAGAGTTCTTGCGGCGATCCCCTTATCTTCTCGCATGATCCCCATTGCGGTACTCTAATTGCTGCACAAAAATCACTGAATGGCAAGTTGACAGCTTTATTGTAAATTTTATACTGGACCATAGGGTTAGATCGCGACCAATTGAACTTAAAGTCCTGCACAAAAGACATAGTTAATTTTTCATATTGTCTTGGCTCTCCTTCAACAAAGTCACTCAGCCCTGCACGAGAAATTAGACTTTGAACATCTTCAAATATTCCTGTGCTTCTCATGAAATCCGCGCACGGGTAGTAAGAGGGGTATACTCCCTCTTCACGATTGACTCTCATAACTTGTTGGACTTCCAATTCTTGTTGGTTCAATTGATATCTATTCCACTCCATTTTCTGAAATTTTCAACAAACAATATAAAAATTTGATTTGGTGACATATAATTGAGGGAAACTACCATAGGAACTTGCTAGAGTACTAATCATGCATCAAAACTAGTTTCTACCACTTAGAACAAGCATGCAAGCTCACTAAACATGTTACCTACAGCAGCAAAATATTCAAGATATACTCAACCAAACAAAATTCTACTTGGATGGGTGGACGAGTCACATACCAAGGAGCAAATGTGCCAAATTTCAGCAAGAAATCTGGGCTGAACAAAGAGATCGAGAAATCTGGAGCTCTTGAGCAAAAACGCGAGTGAGAGGAACCTGGTACGAGTTTTTTCGGGAAAGAGAAGGTGCTGGGAGAAAGAGATGAGATAGTGGGGCAAGGAGGGGCCCACACCACAGGGTGGCGCGCCCCCCTCCTTGGTCGCGCCGGCCTGTGGTGTGGCACCCCCTGGTGCCCCACAGGTCATCCTCTGGTGCTCCCAGGTGCCTCGTCGAAAAATAGGACCAACGGTATAATTTTTGTGAATTTTTGAAAACTTTGAAAAATGCACATTTCTGGGTATTTAATTTATTATTACTGGCCAGGAAATTTTTTGAAATCTCCAATTAACTAAGGAACTTTGCAAATTAAAAATGCTACAACAACTAGAGCAAGTGGAGGAAGAAAGAGATGTTGTTTACCTCCTCTATGCATATAAAAAGTATTCGTTAACAAGGTTGATCAAGTCTTGCCACCAAATAAATTTTACATAGCATAAGAAGAAATAAACCTCAAATCAATCATGTTACCTTGAATTGTATTGATATGGATCCAATCACAAGAGTTTGATATTCTTCTTTAGGCTCATATATAGGACAATCAATAGTTCCCACTTTGATAGTTCTCACATTAAAAATAGTATTGACTCCACATACTTTATCAATCTTCTTGGGGAAATAGACGGTATGCTCCCTATCATCAACATTGAAAGTAACCTTTCCTTTATTGCAATCAATAACAGCCCCTGCGGTGTTAAGAAAAGGTCTCTGATACGTCTCCAACGTATCGATAATTTCTTATGTTCCATGCCACATTATTGATGTTATCTACATGTTTTATGCACACTTTATGTCATATTCGTGCATTTTCTGGAACTAACCTATTAACAAGATGCCGAAGTGCTAGTTGCTGTTTTCTGCTGTTTTTGGTTTCAGAAATCCTAGTAAGGAAATATTCTCGGAATTGGACGAAATCAAAGCCCAGGGGCCTATTTTTCCACGAAGCTTCCAGAAGTCCGAAGACGAAACGAAGAGGGGCCACGAGGCAGCCAGAGCATAGGGCGGCGCGGCCCCTGCCCTGGCCGCGCGGCCCTATGGTGTGGGGCCCCCGTGCCGCCTCTTGACCTACCCTTCCGCCTACTTAAAGCCTCCGTGACGAAACCCCCAGTACCGAGAGCCACGATACGGAAAACCTTCCAGAGACGCCGCCAACGCCGATCCCATCTCGGGGGATCCAGGAGATCACCTCCGGCACCCTGCCGGAGAGGGGAATCATCTCCCGGAGGACTCTACGCCGCCATGGTCGCCTCCGGTGTGATGTGTGAGTAGTCTACCCCTGGACTATGGGTCCATAGCAGTAGCTAGATGGTTGTCTTCTCCCCATTGTGCTATCATTGTCGGATCTTGTGAGCTGCCTAACATGATCAAGATCATCTATCTGTAATTCTATATGTTGCGTTTGTTGGGATCCGATGAATAGAGAATACTTGTTATGTTGATTATCAAAGTTATATCTACGTGTTGTTTATGATCTTGCATGCTTTCCGTTACTAGTAGATGCTCTGGCCAAGTAGATGCTTGTAACTCCAAGAGGGAGTACTTATGCTCGATAGTGGGTTCATGCCTGCATTGACACAGGACGATGTGAGAAAGTTCTAAGGTTGTGTTGTCTTGTTGCCACTAGGGATAAAACATTGATGCTATGTCTAAGGATGTAGTTGTTGATTACATTACGCACCATACTTAATGCAATTGTCTCTGTTGCTTTGCAACTTAATACCGGAGGGGTTCGGATGATAACCTGAAGGTGGACTTTTTAGGCATAGATGCGGTTGGATGGCGGTCTATGTACTTTGTCGTAATGCCCAATTAAATCTCACTATACTCATCATGATATGTATGTGCATGGTCATGCTCTCTTTATTTGTCAATTGCCCAACTGTAATTTGTTCACCCAACATGCTGTTTGTCTTATGGGAGAGACACCACTAGTGAACTGTGGACCCCGGTCCAATTCTCTTTACTGAAATACAATCTACTGCAATACTTGTTCTACTGTTTTCTGCAAACAATCATCTTCCACACAATACGGTTAATCCTTTGTTACAGCAAGCCGGTGAGATTGACAACCTCACTGTTTCGTTGGGGCAAAGTACTTTGGTTGTGTTGTGCAGGTTCCACGTTGGCGCCGGAATCCCTGGTGTTGCGCCGCACTACATCCCGCCGCCATCAACCTTCAACGTGCTTCTTGGCTCCTCCTGGTTCGATAAACCTTGGTTTCTTTCTGAGGGAAAACTTGCTGCTGTGCGCATCATACCTTCCTCTTGGGGTTCCCAACGAACGTGTGAGTTACACGCCATCAAGCATAAATTTCTGGCGCCGTTGCCGGGGAGATCAAGACACGCTGCAAGGGGAGTCTCCACTTCTCAATCTCTTTACTTTGTTTTTGTCTTGCTTAGTTTTATTTACTACTTTGTTTGCTGCACTAAATCAAAATACAAAAAAATTAGTTGCTAGTTTTACTTTATTTGCTATCTAGTTTGCTATATCAAAAACACAAAAAAATAGTTACTTGCATTTACTTTACTTATTTCATCATTTTTCCTCCTAAGTTTGTTCTTAAAGATGTACCGGTAGGCCGAGGGTCTATCCTTGGGAAAGACAATATAGAAGATTTTTTCACTCATATTAGTACGGTCGAAGATTTTGAAGATAGACACTTGGTAGAACTTGCCCCCACTTATGAAATTGCTGTTGCTTCTTTAGTACATGCGTTAGAAGCTAGATTTGTTAATCTTAATCCTGTGATTCAACATATGTTTCTTACACTCAGTGATATGGAAGAAGGAGAAAAGAAAGATTTTGTATTAGAAACCCTTCTTAAAGAATTTGGGGGAATAGCGAGAGAAGCTAGGAAAGTTTTCACTAAATATAATATGCTAGGCTCTCATACCAACTTTGCCAGTACCCTTGAGAAGATGGAAAAGGATAGACAAAAGTACACTAATAAAGTTAATTGTGAGGGGGATATTAAAACATCAATACCTTGTAAGCTCTTGGGAATGTGTGAGGCATTAGAAAAGAATTTTGATTGGATTGTTCCTGAAGATTTGTTTGATGAGGGTAGCAAGCCCAAGACTAATGAAAAGGGAGCCTCTGAAACTCACATAGAAAAGATAATATGCATAATTGAGAACACTCCGCACCCCGCTGAGAATGCACCACCCTTCGATAATACTTGATACACACTTTCTGCGCCTAGCTGAAAGGCGTTAAAGAAAAGCGCTTATGGGAGACAACCCATGTTTTTACCTACAGTACTTTGTTTTTATTTTGTGTCTTGGAAGTTGTTTACTACTGTAGCAACCTCTCCTTATCTTAGTTTTGTGTTTTGTTGTGCCAAGTTAAGTCTTTGATAGTAAAGTAAGTACTAGATTTGGATTACTGCGCAGTTCCAGATTTCTTTGCTGTCACGAATCTGGGTCCACCTCCCTGTAGGTAGCACAGAAAATTAAGCCAATTTACATGCATGATCCTCAGATATGTACGCAACTTTCATTCAATTTGAGCATTTTCATTTGAGCAAGTCTGGTGCCATTTTAAAATTCGTCAATACGAACTGTTCTGTTTTGACAGATTCTGCCTTTTATTTCGCATTGCCTCTTTTGCTATGTTGGATGAATTTCTTTGATCCACTAATGTCCAGTAGCATTATGCAATGTCCAGAAGTGTTAAGAATGATTGTGTCACCTCCGAATATGTCAATTTATATTGTGCACTAACCCTCTAATGAGTTGTTTCGAGTTTGGTGTGGAGGAAGTTTTCAAGGATTAAGAGAGGAGTATGATGCAACATGATCAAGGAGAGTGAAAGCTCTAAGCTTGGGGATGCCCCGGTGGTTCACCCCTGCATATTCTAAGAAGACTCAAGCGTCTAAGCTTGGGGATGCCCAAGGCATCCCCTTCTTCATCGACAACATTATCAGGTTCCTCCCCTGAAACTATATTTTTATTCCATCACATCTTATGTGCTTTGCTTGGAGCGTCGGTTTGTTTTTGTTTTTGTTTTGTTTGAATAAAATGGATCCTAGCATTCACTTTATGGGAGAGAGACACGCTCCGCTGTAGCATATGGACAAGTATGTCCTTGGTTTCTACTCATAGTATTCATGGCGAAGTTTCTCCTTCGTTAAATTGTTATATGGTTGGAATTGGAAAATGATACATGTAGTAATTGCTATAAATGTCTTGGGTAATGTGATACTTGGCAATTGTTGTGCTCATGATTAAGCTCTTGCATCATATGCTTTGCACCCATTAATGAAGAAATACATAGAGCATGCTAAAATTTGGTTTGCATATTTGGTTTCTCTAAGGTCTAGATAATTTCTAGTATTGAGTTTGAACAACAAGGAAGACGGTGTAGAGTCTTATAATGTTTTCAATATGTCTTTTATGTGAGTTTTGCTGCACCGGTTCATCCTTGTGTTTGTTTCAAATAAGCCTTGCTAGCCTAAACCTTGTATCGAGAGGGAATACTTCTCATGCATCCAAAATACTTGAGCCAACCACTATGCCATTTGTGTCCACCATACCTACCTACTACATGGTATTTTCCGCCATTCCAAAGTATATTGCTTGAGTGCTACCTTTAAAATTCCACCATCCACCTTTGCAATACATAGCTCATGGGACAAATAGCTTAAAAACTATTGTGGTATTGAATATGTAATTATGCACTTTATCTCTTATTAAGTTGCTTGTTGTGCGATAACCATGTTCACTGGGGACGCCATCAACTATTCATTGTTGAATTTCATGTGAGTTGCTATGCATGTCCGTCTTGTCTGAAGTAAGAGAGATCTACCACCCTATGGTTAAGCATGCATATTGTTAGAGAAGAACATTGGGACGCTAACTAAAGCCATGATCCATGGTGGAAGTTTCAGTTTTGGACATATATCCTCAAATCTCAAATGAGAAAATTATTAATTGTTGTTACATGCTTATGCATAAAAGAGGAGTCCATTATCTGTTGTCTATGTTGTCCCGATATGGATGTCTAAGTTGAAGAATAATCAATAGCGAGAAATCCAATGCGAGCTTTCTCCTTAGACCTTTGTACAAAGTGACATAGAGGTACCCCTTTGTGACACTTGGTTAAAACAGTGCATTGTGATGATCCGGTAGTCCAAGCTAATTAGGACAAGGTGCGGGCACTATTAGTACACTATGCATGAGGCTTGCAACTTATAAGATATAATTTACATGATGCATATGCTTTATTACTACCGTTGACAAAATTGTTTCATGTTTCCAAAATCAAAGCTCTAGCACAAATATAGCAATCGATGCTTTTCCTCTATGGAGGACCATTCTTTTACTTTCAATGTTGAGTCAGTTCACCTATTTCTCTCCACCTCAAGAAGCAAACACTTGTGTGAACTGTGCATTGATTCCTACATACTTGCTTATTGCACTTATTATATTACTCTATGTTGACAATATCCATGAGATATACATGTTACAAGTTGAAAGCAACCGCTGAAACTTAATCTTCTTTTGTGTTGCTTCAATGCCTTTACTTTGAATTATTGCTTTATGAGTTAACTCTTATGCAAGACTTATTGATGCTTGTCTTGAAGTGCTATTCATGAAAAGTCTTTGCTATATGATTCACTTGTTTACTCATGTCATATACATTGTTTTGATCGCTGCATTCACTACATATGCTTTACAAATAGTATGATCAAGATTATGATGGCATGTCACTCCAGAAATTATATGTGTTATCGTTTTACCTGCTCGGGACGAGCAGAACTAAGCTTGGGGATGCTGATACGTCTCCAACGTATCGATAATTTCTTATGTTCCATGCCACATTATTGATGTTATCTACATGTTTTATGCACACTTTATGTCATATTCGTGCATTTTCTGGAACTAACCTATTAACAAGATGCCGAAGTGCCAGTTGTTGTTTTCTGCTGTTTTTGGTTTCAGAAATCCTAGTAAGGAAATATTCTCGGAATTGGACGAAATCAAAGCCCAGGGGCCTATTTTTCCACGAAGCTTCCAGAAGTCCGAAGACGAAACGAAGAGGGGCCACGAGGCAGCCAGAGCATAGGGCGGCGCGGCCCCTGCCCTGGCCGCGCGGCCCTATGGTGTGGGGCCCCCGTGCCGCCTCTTGACCTACCCTTCCGCCTACTTAAAGCCTCCGTGACGAAACCCCCAGTACCGAGAGCCACGATACGGAAAACCTTCCAGAGACGCCGCCAACGCCGATCCCATCTCGGGGGATCCAGGAGATCGCCTCCGGCACCCTGCCGGAGAGGGGAATCATCTCCGGGAGGACTCTACGCCGCCATGGTCGCCTCCGGTGTGATGTGTGAGTAGTCTACCCCTGGACTATGGGTCCATAGCAGTAGCTAGATGGTTGTCTTCTCCCCATTGTGCTATCATTGTCAGATCTTGTGAGCTGCCTAACATGATCAAGATCATCTATCTGTAATTCTATATGTTGCGTTTGTTGGGATCCGATGAATAGAGAATACTTGTTATGTTGATTATCAAAGTTATATCTACGTGTTGTTTATGATCTTGCATGCTTTCCGTTACTAGTAGATGCTCTGGCCAAGTAGATGCTTGTAACTCCAAGAGGGAGTACTTATGCTCGATAGTGGGTTCATGCTCGCATTGACACAGGACGATGTGAGAAAGTTCTAAGGTTGTGTTGTGCTGTTGCCACTAGGGATAAAACATTGATGCTATGTCTAAGGATGTAGTTGTTGATTACATTACGCACCATACTTAATGCAATTGTCTGTTGCTTTGCAACTTAATACTGGAGGGGGTTCGGATGATAACCTGAAGGTGGACTTTTTAGGCATAGATGCAGTTGGATGGCGGTCTATGTACTTTGTCGTAATACCCAATTAAATCTCACTATACTCATCATGATATGTATGTGCATGGTCATGCTCTCTTTATTTGTCAATTGCCCAACTGTAATTTGTTCACCCAACATGCTGTTTGTCTTATGGGAGAGACACCTCTAGTGAACTGTGGACCCCGGTCCAATTCTCTTTACTGAAATACAATCTACTGCAATACTTGTTCTACTGTTTTCTGCAAACAATCATCTTCCACACAATACGGTTAATCCTTTGTTACAGCAAGCCGGTGAGATTGACAACCTCACTGTTTCGTTGGGGCAAAGTACTTTGGTTGTGTTGTGCAGGTTCCACGTTGGCGCCGGAATCCCTGGTGTTGCGCCGCACTACATCCCGCCGCCATCAACCTTCAACGTGCTTCTTGGCTCCTCCTGGTTCGATAAACCTTGGTTTCTTTCTGAGGGAAAACTTGCTGCTGTGCGCATCATACCTTCCTCTTGGGGTTCCCAACGAACGTGTGAGTTACACGCCATCAGTCTCCCAAGAATAATAGACATATTATCATCTTCAGGCATTTCCAACACAACAAAATCAGTTAATATCAAGCAGTTAGTAGTAACTTGAACAGGAACATCCTCACATATACCAACAGGAATAGCAGTAGATTTATCAGCCATTTGCAAAGATATATCAGTAGGTATCAACTTATCTAAGTAAAGTCTCTTATAAAGAGAAAAAAGCATAACACTAACACCGGCTCCCAAGTCACATAGAGCAGTCTTAACATAATTATTCTTAATAGAACAAGGAATAGTAGGTATACCTGGGTTGCCCAACTTCTTTGGAACTTTGCCATTGAAAGAGTAATTAGCAAGCATAGTAGAAATTTCCTCATTGGGGATTTTCCTTTTGTTAGTAACAATATCTTTCATATACTTTGAATAAGGTGGCAATTTAATAGCATCAGTCAAAGGGATTTGCAAGAATAAATGTTTCATCCAATCGCAAAATTTATTATAGTGTTCTTCTTCCTTTGATTTTAGTTTCTTAGCAGGAAAAGGCATTTGCTTTTGAACCCAAGGTTCTCTTTCATTACCATGTTTCTCAGCAATAAAATCTTTTTTAGTATACTTTTTATTTTTAGCATGCTTTTCAGGTTCTTCTTCAACCTCTTCTTTATCAGGAGTATCATTCTTATCATTATCTTTATCATGTTCATTACCACTTTCAGTTTAAGATCGTAAATAGAAATACTATTAGGATCATTAGCAGGTTCAGAGGATTCTACAACATTTTTATGTTTCTTCTTCTTTTTCTTCTTAGAAGGAGCACTAGGTTCAATGCGTTGAGAATCTTGTTCAATTCTTTTGGGATGTCCCTCAGGATATAAAGGATCCTGAGTAGAAACACCACCTCTAGTTGTTACTTCATAAGCATGTTTCTCTTTAGAATTATTCCCTAACAAGTCATTTTGCACTTTAGTGAGTTGATCAATTTGAGTTTGAATCATATGAAAATGTTTAACAAGCATCTTAACATCATTGGAGGTTCTCTCTATAATATCATGCAATTCACTAATAGCTCGAGAATTATCCATTAAATGATTCTCTACTCTCATATTAAAATTTTCTTGCTTAACAATATAATTATCAAACTCATCTAAGCATTGTGCAGGAGGTTTCGAATACGGAATATCTTCCCTAGTAAAGCGTTGAAGGGAGTTTACCTCAATCATGGATGAAGGGGGAATTATCTCACATATATCTTCTATGGGAGGAAGATTCTTCACATCTTCAGATTTAATACCTTTCTCCTTGAGAGACTTCTTGGCTTCCCTCATATCTTCATCATTCAATTTAATTAAACCCCTCTTCTTCAATATTGGCGTTGGAGTTGGTTCAGGCGTAGTCCAATCATCATGATTTCGGCCTATTTTAGCCAATAATTCTTCAGCGTCATCTGGAGTTCTTTTCCTGAAAACACAACCAGCACAACTATCCAGGTATGCCCTAGACTCAATGGTTAGTCCACTATAAAATATATCAAGTAAATCATGCTTTTCCAAATCATGGTCAGGCCGAGCTCTAATAAGAGAGCAAAATCTCGCCCAAGCCTCAGGCAATTTCTCTCCATCTCCCTGGTCAAAATTATAAATTCTCTGCAAAGCAATATGTTGAGCACTAGCAGGAAAGTATTTACGGAAGAAAACATCAAGCAATTCTTTTAGACTTTTAATAGAATTAGGTGGCAAACTATTATACCAAGTTTTAGCGTCATCCTTTAATGAGAATGGAAAGATTTTAGCAACAAAGTAAGTACGCATCTTGACATCATCAGAAAACAAGCTACTTAGAGTAGATAACTCAGTCATGTGTTCAACAGCACTTTCTTTTTCAGTACCACAAAAGGGTGTTTTCTCAACAATAGCTATATGAGATAGATCAAGAGAAAAATCATAATCTTTATCCTTAATGTCTATGGGAGATGTGGCAAACTTAGGATCAGGAGACAGTTTATATCTAACAGCATGTTCTGCAAGTAACTTTTTAATTTTACTTGCATCAGTAGTAGCATTGCATTTTTCAATAAAATCATCATTAAGCTCCACATAATCTTCATCAGGATCATCACTAAAATAATCAAGTTCAGGTGAATTAACAGGTGTAGTAGCATTAGGAGTTTCAGTATTTTCAATTTGTCTAGACCTAGCAATTGTAGCATCTAGAAAAGATCCCAATGAACCACTATCATCAAGCACAGCAGAAATATTATCAATATTATGAGATTTTTCAGATTCAGCAGAAGCACCCGCATGTGAAGCATGTGGCGGTGAAACAAGTTTATCAATCACAGATGGTGAATCAAGTGTAGCGGAGGTACTCAGAATTGTACCTTTTCTCGTAGTGGATGGTAATATGGCGATCTTAGTATCGCGAGGTTTACCCATGATGGAGAATTTGCAGCGAACAATATTAATCCAAGTGAACTTCCAAATAAAGCTATGCTCCCGGCAACGAGCGCCGGAAAATAGTCTTGATGACCCACAAGTATAGGGGATCGCAACAGTCTTCGAGGGAAGTAAAACCCAATTTATTGATTCGACACAAGGGAGACAAAGAACACTTGGAAGCCTTAACAGCGGAGTTGTCAATTCAGCTGCACTGGAAACAGACTTGCTCGCAAGAGTTTATCGATAGTAACAGTGATTTTATAGCGATGGCAAGTAGTGAAATAACGACAGAGTAACACAGACAGCAGTAGTGATTTTAGTAAACAGTAGGATTAAAATACTGTAGGCACGGGGACGGATGATGGGCGTTGCATGGATGAGAGAAACTCATGTAACAATCATAGCAGGGCATTTGCAGATAATAATAAAACGGTGTCCAAGTACAAAACAATCAATAGGCATGTGTTCCATATATAGTCGTGCGTGCTCGCAATGAGAAACTTGCACAACATCTTTTGTCCTACCAGCCGGTGGCAGCCGGGCCTCAAGGGAAACTACTGGATATTAAGGTACTCCTTTTAATAGAGTACCGGAGCAAAGCATTAACACTCCATGAACACATGTGATCCTCACATCGCTACCATCCCCTCCGGTTGTCCCAATTCTTATCACTTCGGGGCCATTGGTTCCGGACAGCGACATGTGTATACAACTTATAGGTAAGACCATAAACAATGAATATCTTGATGAAACAATAACATGTTCAGATCTGAGATCATGGCACTCGGGCCCTAGTGACAAGCATTAAGCATAACAAGTTGCAACAATATCATCAAAGTACCAATTACGGACACTAGGCACTATGCCCTAACAATCTTATGCTATTACATGACCAATCTCATCCAATCCCTACCATCCCCTTCGGCCTACAGCGGAGGAATTACTCACACATGGATGGGGGAAACATGGCTGGTTGATGTAGAGGCGTTGGCGGTGATGATGGCGATGATCTCCTCCAATTCCCCGTCCCGGCGGAGTGCCAGAACGGAGACTTCTGGCTCCCGCGACGGAGTTTCGTGATGTGGCGGCGTTCTGGAGGGTTTCTGGCGACTTCGACTTCTCCCCGTGCGTTTTTAGGTCGAGGCCGATAAATAGTCCGAAGGAGGGCGTCGGAGGCCGGCCGAGGGGGCCACACCATAGGGCCACGCTGGCCCCCCTAGGCCGCGCCGCCTTATGGTGTGGGGCCCTCGGGCCTCCACCTTACTTGTCCTTCTGGCTCCATCAGTATTCTGGGAAAATAGGGCCTTCTGCATAAATTCTGAGGATTTTCCCGAAAGTTGGATTTCTGCACAAAAACGAGACACCAGAACAGTTCTGCTGAAAACAGCGTTAGTCCGTGTTAGTTGTATCCAAAATACACAAATTAGAGGCAAAACAATAGCAAAAGTGTTCGGGAAAGTAGATACGTTTTGGACGTATCACCCATCTCGTAAAAGTTTTAAATCGCCTATTCACCCCCCTCTAGGCGACATCCGTGTCCTTTCAACATCTATGTCGCTCCTCTCTGCGAACGTCCCAGAAGAAGACGAGTCCTCACGTCGGTTGCGTGCATCAGCTGGTGGCGGTTATTTGCATTCTCGGTGGACACCTCTATCATCGATGCGATCTACGGTGACTAGTTGCAGCTCTGGTGTCAGCCCCTTGCTCTAGGGTTGGCCCCTTTTAGCAACCCGGCGCCAGCCTTGATGTAAGCATGGTGGTGCTCGTAGCTCTGGCATGCATGAACGTCTCGCAACACTAGCTGATGCAGTCATTAGCATCGTGGTTGCTATTTCTCGGTCTGAAGTCTAAACTAGCACCGCAAGATGATACAAGTATACATGAACCTGTGTCACCAATTCACTTCAACAGTAGCAATTTGCTACACCAAAAAACTTTGGATGCAAGATAGAAAATGACCAAGCATAAGTATTCCAAATGACGATATGCCTGTCCAGATGATTCCAGCAGAGGAAGTAACACCAGTGTTCTGGTTGCTGGTTAATCGGAGAGTCGCACCGTAGAGCAGCACATGCTGCTCGAGGTGAGGGTTCATCGCGTACTATAAATAGTGGCAGCAGATGACTCAGTCGGAGATGCGGTGACACGTAGCTCGATCGAAGATGGGACGACTTCCTACTGCGACAGGGTGGGTGAGGCGAATCGGTGGTGGCTATGCGTTGTTCCCAGGCAACGGTGATGGCCAGACCAGATGACATCGACGCGAGTATTGGTTGGTGGCGAATCGATGACATAGTCGCGGGAGAGAGGGGATTGAGGTGTGGGAAAATATTTCCAGTCGCCGATGAGTGGAGACCACCCGTATGTTTCCTACGTGGTTGGCGTCCCCGAACCAGCCCGTATGGGTCGAGGCTCGCGTTGGGTTGCTGAATGCCGGCATCGAATTGAGGTAGGGAGTAAGAATGTACTTTTTGTTCCTCCTAAAACGTACGTAGCCGTTTACATCATGGCCGTGGCTTCGATGGCCGTTGTTTCTCGGTGGTGTGTATGGTGTTTGTGCTAGCGGTTGCTCTTTAGGGCATATACAATGGGAAGTGCTTAGAAAATAAACCAAATTTAGGCACCTCTCCTATACAAATAAGCACTATTGCTTGATACAAAGCTCCCATTGCATTGTACTTGGCTTTAATCTACTTTCCTGTTCAAAGGATACACTATCTATATTTGGTGCACACTTTTTTTTTCAAGTGCTTGTTTTTTTAACAAGTATAGGGGCCTCGAATGGACCTGAAGGTGTTGCATTAATACTGGGCGATTGCAAAGATTTTCATACAGGACCCCAAGATATTCAAAATTACAACACAACCCTAGATTCTAGCACAAAGGAACCTAAAAAGCAAAATAGGAAAGCAATTCGGTCCTTGACCTCTGTGCCTCGACTGGAGCTCCATCGCAGGTCACTCTCACTTCCATTGGGCACCAGACCAGTTGGTGCAGCAAGAGCGTTGAGTGTCGACGACACTCCAAGAAAAGGCCTCCATATCGAAGGTTGAACTGATGCCAATAATGACATCTAGCCGGAGAGGCCACCTGCAAGGCCATAGATCATGGCGACAATCAACGGCCACCATGTTTTCTTCTCCTATCTGTAGCATCAACGATCCCGGGATTCCTCCAGATCTGCAGGCCCCGCATCGCTCAACTCCATCTCCTTGCCAACACGGGGCCAGAATGAGGAGCAACAAAGAAAAACTTCAGAGGAAGAGGGTCCCCAACAGCGAAGTTCAAGCTTAATTAGAGGGAAGACGTCGAGATCCACCATGTCCACCTCTTGCCCAACCTCCACAGCGCCCTGGACATGAAGATTGCCACCGCTAGCCACAACCACCAAATATAGCTCGAATGCACTAGCAGCATGATCCCCTTTGGCATAGCACCATTCTCCACTTGGGTAAAGCTAAACCAAACTTACCTATAACTACTAAATACAAGGAGACCTCCTTTCTCCCACACCTCAGGCCAAAGCCGCCGGAGGCGTGAGAGAGAGGAGCCAGGGCGGACCAGCCGACTCTCAAGGGGAAGAAGAGAGAGAGAGAGAGAGAGATAGAGATAGAGAGGAAAAGAAACCGTGTGCAGATAGATAGAGAGATCCAAAGAGCAAAATATGCACGTATTTCACATAAGATCTATGGATGCAATCCAATTGTATCCAATTGTATGCTATTTTTCACAAAAACAAACACAATAACTAGAGACAACTCAAATGCACCATCAATGGGACCCCCTTTGGCATATCGCCATTCTTCACTTGGGTAAAGCTAAAATAAGCTAACTTATAACTACCAAATACAATCAGATGCTGGCCTCCTCTCTCCCACGCCTACGGCTAAGGCCGCCGAAGACGTGGGAGAGAGGAGCTAGGGCGGACCAGCCGACTCTCAAGGGGAAAGAACCAGATAAAGAGCGAAGGAGAAGAAAGGGAATCGTCTAGGGGGCGTTTGGTAGGCTGCATCCATTTTCTAGCTCACTGCGCCAGTGAGATGGGCTTACCCGCGCGTCGCGAACGGGCCATGTTCCATAAAACGCGGGTCGTTTGGTAGCATGGGCGGCCATTTCTGCACCGGAGAGGGAAGCCATGCCCCATTGTTTGGTTGCCCATTTCCAGCCCAACTTGCACGCAAGAAAACATAAATCAGCTGTTTGGTTGCTCAAATCATAGTTCCATATGCTTACCACAACTCAAATAGGGTGAGAATACCATGTCATAGCATGTTACATACGATCAGACACCATTCAGAAGAACAAGATCCTCACAATCACCACGATGAGGAAGGCGATGATGTAATCTTTGATCCGACTCGGATGTACCTCCGGTGGTGCTCCTTGTAGATCATGCACTTCCTTCGGCGGTAGCTGTGCTAATGGCACTGGCTCATCGATGGCCTGATCTTCCAGGAACTCATCTTCCACGAAGGTGAGGTACTCTTGCTCTGCCTCCTCCAATGTTTCATACCCTCGGTAGCTGTTGTTGGAGTAGCCACTAACCTGGTCTTGACAGACCCTCCATGAGCTGTAGATTCCTCGAACCCGTCCGCGGAACACCACATACCACTAGCACGACATAAGAAGAACATGTAATTGATCACACCCATGAATCAATTCATAACAGAGCAATAGAACTACACAAGTATTGACAACAAACGATAAACTAATAGGGGCATGCACGATCATTCCAAAAGTGGATCACAAGTTCATCCTACACTACTATGGTGTCATCCTACCACCACAACAAAAGTGGGTGTCATCCTAACACCGCAAGTTCACCATCACGTGAGGGGTTAGTATATACCACCTCATCATAGTTACAAAAGGGGGCCATCAAATGTCTTTCAACCCTAGCTACTGCCAAAATGTACATCATCATCATCATCATCATCATCATCATCATCATCAAGTTCGTCACCTCCATGCATGCATCCCCTAAACCACTGATACGTCTCCGACGTATCGATAATTTCTTATGTTCCATGCCACATTATTGATGTTATCTACATGTTTTATGCACACTTTATGTCATATTCGTGCATTTTCTGGAACTAACCTATTAACAAGATGCCGAAGTGCCGATTCTGTTTTCTGCTGTTTTTGGTTTCAGAAATCCTAGTAACGAAATATTCTCGGAATTGGACGAAATCAACGCCCAGGGTCCTATTTTGCCACGAAGCTTCCAGAAGTCCGAAGAGGAGACGAAGTGGGGCCACGAGGTGGCCACACCCTAGGGCGGCGCGGCCCCCCCTTGGCCGTGCGGCCCTGTGGTGTGGGGCCCTCGTGCCGCCTCTTGACTTGCCCTTCCGCCTACTTAAAGCCTCTGTCGCGAAACCCCCAGTACCGAGAGCCACGATACGGAAAACCTTCCAGAGACGCCGCCGCCGCCGATCCCATCTCGGGGGATCCAGGAGATCGCCTCCGGCACCCTGCCGGAGAGGGGAATCATCTCCCGGAGGACTCTACGCCGCCATGGTCGCCTCCGGAGTGATGTGTGAGTAGTCTACCCCTGGACTATGGGTCCATAGCAGTAGCTAGATGGTTGTCTTCTCCCCATTGTGCTTCATTGTCGGATCTTGTGAGCTGCCTAACATGATCAAGATCATCTATCTGTAATTCTATATGTTGCGTTTGTTGGGATCCGATGAATAGAGAATACTTGTTATGTTGATTATCAATTCATGTCTATGTGTTGTTTATGATCTTGCATGCTCTCCGTTATTAGTAGATGCTCTGGCCAAGTTGATGCTAGTAACTCCAAGAGGGAGTATTTATGCTCGATAGTGGGTTCATGTCTCCGTGAATGCGGAGGTGACAAGAACCTCTTAGGTTATGGATGTGTTGTTGCCACTAGGGATAAAACATTGGTGCTATGTTCAAGGATGTAGTCACTAATTACATTACGCGCAATACTTAATGCAATTGCCTGTTGTTAGCAACTTAATACTGGAGGGGGTTCGGATGATAACCTGAAGGTGGACTTTTTAGGCATAGATGCAGTTGGATGGCGGTCTATGTACTTTGTCGTAATGCCCAATTAAATCTCACTATACTCATCATAATATGTATGTGCATGGTCATGCCCTCTTTATTTGTCAATTGCCCAACTGTAATTTGTTCACCCAACATGCTGTTTATCTTATGGGAGAGACACCTCTAGTGAACCGTGGACCCCGGTCCAATTCTCTATACTGAAATACAATCTACTGCAATACTGTTCTACTGTTTTCTGCAAACAATCATCTTCCACACAATACGGTTAATCCTTTGTTACAGCAAGCCGGTGAGATTGACAACCTCACTGTTTCGTTGGGGCAAAGTACTTTGGTTGTGTTGTGCAGGTTCCACGTTGGCGCCGGAATCCCTGGTGTTGCGCCGCACTACATCCCGCCGCCATCAACCTTCAACGTGCTTCTTGGCTCCTCCTGGTTCGATAAACCTTGGTTTCTTTCTGAGGGAAAACTTGCTGCTGTGCGCATCATACCTTCCTCTTGGGGTTCCCAACGAACGTGTGAGTTACACGCCATCAAGCTCTTTTTCTCGGCGCCGTTGTCTGGGAGATCAAGACACGCTGCAAGGGGAGTCTCCACTTCTCAATCTCTTTACTTTGTTTTTGTCTTGCTTAGTTTTATTTACTACTTTGTTTGCTGCACTAAATCAAAATACAAAAAAATTAGTTGCTAGTTTTACTTTATTTGCTATCTCGTTTGCTATATCAAAAACACAAAAAAATTAGTTACTTGCATTTACTTTATCTAGTTTGCTTTATTTACTACTACTAAGATGAGCAATCCTGAAGTTGAAGTTCGTACGTTTAAGCAACGAGGGGGAGAATGTCTAAGAGATGCTTGGTATAGAATTAGTGATGCCCATAATAGGTGCACTAAGAAACACTCCACTACTATCTTACTCAGGAATTTTTATGTTGGCATCTCTAGCTGGAATAGGTATGTTCTTGATAGTCTTGCAAAAGGTAACTTCCTAAGTACTCCTGCATTAGAAGCTAGTTGCATTATTGAGAGTTTATTTGGAATACCTCCTATTGATGAAGTTAAAACTGAAATCTCTCTTGAAGATGTCATGAAAAAATTGGAAACAATAGAGAAAATTTTTCCTAGTATTGAAGCTAAATTGGAAATATTACTTGATAAAACTGATGAACTTGATAAATCCTTAGGAGGAATTGATGAAAGAGTTAGTGTCCTAGGAACTTGTGTTGTCCATGATGATCAAATCAATAGGATTGATGAACTTGAAAAAGCTATGGGAACCTTGGGTTCAACATTTTCTTCTCTTACATATAAGGAGAAAGCTTATGTGGGTAAGGAGCAAAAGTTTATGTATGTCTCTAAAGTGCCTAAACCAAAGAAGTATTATTATAGGCCTAAAATTGATAAAGCCCTTAGTACCACTACGGATGGGGGAGCTCATAATAACGATACACCATCTCCTGATAATACTTGATACACACTTTCTGCGCCTAGCTGAAAGGCGTTAAAGAAAAGCGCTTATGGGAGACAACCCATGTTTTTACCTACAGTACTTTGTTTTTATTTTGTGTCTTGGAAGTTGTTTACTACTGTAGCAACCTCTCCTTATCTTAGTTTAGTGTTTTATTGTGCCAAGTAAAGTCGTTGATAGAAAAGTTCATACTAGATTTGGATTACTGCGCAGAAACAGATTTCTTTGCTGTCACGAATCTGGGGTGTTTTCTCTGTAGGTAACTCAGAAAATTATGCCAATTTACGTGAGTGATCCTCAGATATGTACGCAACTTTCATTCAATTTGAACATTTTCATTTGAGCAAGTCTGGTGCCTCGATAAAATTCGTCAATACGAACTGTTCTGTTTTGATAGATTCTGCCTTTTATTTCGCATTGCCTCTTTTGCTATGTTGGATGAATTTCTTTGATCCACTAATGTCCAGTAGCTTTATGCAATGTACAGAAGTGTTAAGAATGATTGTGTCACCTCTGAATATGTTAATTTTTATTGTCGCTAACCCTCTAATGAGTTGTTCTAAGTTTGGTGTGAAGGAAGTTTTCAAGGATCAAGAGAGGAGTATGATGCAACATGATCAAGGAGAGTGAAAGCTCTAAGCTTGGGGATGCCCCGGTGGTTCACCCCTGCATATTCTAAGAAGACTCAAGCGTCTAAGCTTGGGGATGCCCAAGGCATCCCCTTCTTCATCGACAACATTATCAGGTTCCTCCCCTGAAACTATATTTTTATTCCATCACATCTTATGTGCTTTGCTTGGAGCGTCGGTTTGTTTTTGTTTTTTGTTTTGTTTGAATAAAATGGATCCTAGCATTCACTTTATGGGAGAGAGACACGCTCCGCTGTAGCATATGGACAAGTATGTCCTTAGTTTCTACTCATAGTATTCATGGCGAAGTTTCTCCTTCGTTAAATTGTTATATGGTTGGAATTGGAAAATGATACATGTAGTAATTTGCTATAATGTCTTGGGTAATGTGATACTTGGCAATTGTTGTGCTCATGTTTAAGCTCTTGCATCATATGCTTTGCACCCATTAATGAAGAAATACATAGAGCATGCTAAAATTTGGTTTGCATATTTGGTTTCTCTAAGGTCTAGATAATTTCTAGTATTGAGTTTGAACAACAAGGAAGACGGTGTAGAGTCTTATAATGTTTTCAATATGTCTTTTATGTGAGTTTTGCTGCACCGGTTCATCCTTGTGTTTGTTTCAAATAAGCCTTGCTAGCCTAAACCTTGTATCGAGAGGGAATACTTCTCATGCATCCAAAATACTTGAGCCAACCACTACGCCATTTGTGTCCACCATACCTACCTACTACATGGTATTTCCCGCCATTCCAAAGTAAATTGCTTGAGTGCTACCTTTAAAATTCCATCTTCACCTTTGCAATATATAGCTCATGGGACAAATAGCTTAAAAACTATTGTGGTATTGAATATGTAATTATGCACTTTATCTCTTATTAAGTTGCTTGTTGCGCGATAACCATGTTCACTGGGGACGCCATCAACTACTCTTTGTTGAATTTCATGTGAGTTGCTATGCATGTTCGTCTTGTCTGAAGTAAGAGAGATCTACCACCTTATGGTTAAGCATGCATATTGTTAGAGAAGAACATTGGGCCGCTAACTAAAGCCATGATCCATGGTGGAAGTTTCAGTTTTGGACAAATATCCTCAATCTCATATGAGAAAATTATTAATTGTTGTTACATGCTTATGCATAAAAGAGGAGTCCATTATCTGTTGTCTATGTTGTCCCGGTATGGATGTCTAAGTTGAGAATAATCAATAGCGAGAAATCCAATGCGAGCTTTCTCCTTAGACCTTTGTACAGGCGGCATAGAGGTACCCCTTTGTGACACTTGGTTAAAACATGTGCATTGCGATGATCCGGTAGTCCAAGCTAATTAGGACAAGGTGCGGGCACTATTAGTACACTATGCATGAGGCTTGCAACTTGTAAGATATAATTTACATGATACATATGCTTTATTACTACCGTTGACAAAATTGTTTCATGTTTTCAAAATCAAAGCTCTAGCACAAATATAGCAATCGATGCTTTTCCTCTATGGAGGACCATTCTTTTACTTTCAATGTTGAGTCAGTTCACCTATTTCTCTCCACCTCAAGAAGCAAACACTTGTGTGAACTGTGCATTGATTCCTACATATTAGCTTATTGCACTTATTATATTACTCTATGTTGACAATATCCATGAGATATACATGTTACAAGTTGAAAGCAACCGCTGAAACTTAATCTTCCTTTGTGTTGCTTCAATACCTTTACTTTGAATTATTGCTTTATGAGTTAACTCTTATGCAAAACTTATTGATGCTTGTCTTGAAGTGCTATTCATGAAAAGTCTTTGCTTTATGATTCACTTGTTTACTCATGTCATATACATTGTTTTGATCGCTGCATTCACTACATATGCTTTACAAATAGTATGATCAAGGTTATGATGGCATGTCACTCCAGAAATTATCTGTGTTATCGTTTTACCTGCTCGGGACGAGCAGAACTAAGCTTGGGGATGCTGATACGTCTCCGACGTATCGATAATTTCTTATGTTCCATGCCACATTATTGATGTTATCTACATGTTTTATGCACACTTTATGTCATATTCGTGCATTTTCTGGAACTAACCTATTAACAAGATGCCGAAGTGCCGATTCTTGTTTTTGTTTGTTTTTGGTTTCAGAAATCCTAGTAACGAAATATTCTCGGAATTGGACGAAATCAACGCCCAGGGTCCTATTTTGCCACGAAGCTTCCAGAAGTCCGAAGAGGAGACGAAGTGGGGCCACGAGGTGGCCACACCCTAGGGCGGCGCGCCCCCCCCTTGGCCGCGCGGCCCTGTGGTGTGGGGCCCTCGTGCCGCCTCTTGACTTGCCCTTCCGCCTACTTAAAGCCTCCGTCGCGAAACCCCCAGTACCGAGAGCCACGATACGGAAAACCTTCCAGAGACGCCGCCGCCGCCGATCCCATCTCGGGGGATCCAGGAGATCGCCTCCGGCACCCTGCCGGAGAGGGGAATCATCTCCCGGAGGACTCTACGCCGCCATGGTCGCCTCCGGAGTGATGTGTGAGTAGTCTACCCCTGGACTATGGGTCCATAGCAGTAGCTAGATGGTTGTCTTCTCCCCATTGTGCTTCATTGTCGGATCTTGTGAGCTGCCTAACATGATCAAGATCATCTATCTGTAATTCTATATGTTGCGTTTGTTGGGATCCGATGAATAGAGAATACTTGTTATGTTGATTATCAATTCATGTCTATGTGTTGTTTATGATCTTGCATGCTCTCCGTTATTAGTAGATGCTCTGGCCAAGTTGATGCTAGTAACTCCAAGAGGGAGTATTTATGCTCGATAGTGGGTTCATGTCTCCGTGAATCTGGAGGGGTGACAAGAACCTCTAAGGTTATGGATGTGCTGTTGCCACTAGGGATAAAACATTGGTGCTATGTTCAAGGATGTAGTCACTAATTACATTACGCGCAATACTTAATGCAATTGTCTGTTGTTAGCAACTTAATACTGGAGGGGGTTCGGATGATAACCTGAAGGTGGACTTTTTAGGCATAGATGCAGTTGGATGGCGGTCTATGTACTTTGTCGTAATGCCCAATTAAATCTCACTATACTCATCATAATATGTATGTGCATGGTCATGCCCTCTTTATTTGTCAATTGCCCAACTGTAATTTGTTCACCCAACATGCTGTTTATCTTATGGGAGAGACACCTCTAGTGAACTGTGGACCCCGGTCCAATTCTCTATACTGAAATACAATCATCGTAACATCGTTTCTACCGTTTTTCGCAAACAATCATCTTCCACACAATACGGTTAATCCTTTGTTACAGCAAGCCGGTGAGATTGACAACCTCACTGTTTCGTTGGGGCAAAGTACTTTGGTTGTGTTGTGCAGGTTCCACGTTGGCGCCGGAATCCCTGGTGTTGCGCCGCACTACATCCCGCCGCCATCAACCTTCAACGTGCTTCTTGGCTCCTCCTGGTTCGATAAACCTTGGTTTCTTTCTGAGGGAAAACTTGCTGCTGTGCGCATCATACCTTCCTCTTGGGGTTCCCAACGAACGTGTGAGTTACACGCCATCAACCACCCCCTCAAGGGCACCACTACACCTTACATTGGTACTTGGCAAGGTAATTCCTTAGCCAGAGGATGCGGTGTGGCTCGATCATGCCCACAAAGCTGCAATCCTAGGCCTTGTGGTCGAAGAGGTGGCTCAATGCCGCCATGAAATCATCATCGGTGAAGCCAAGCATGTCCATGACCGCATTGTACAGGTTAGGGTGCATGTCTGTGGGCTTGTTGTCCCTAATGGCATGTGCGACGTCCTTCACAATAGCAGTCATGTTGGTGAAGGCCACCAGCTCGCGTCGCCGAAGGCGCCTCTCTTCCTCTTGCCGGCGGTCGCCTTCTCAGGTGCGTCAGCAGCCTTTTCAGGTGGCCCATCGAGGTTGATCGTGTCGAACTCCTGGGTTTCAGCATCCTCAGGTAAAAGATTTGCTGCAGCCGAGCCTAGGGGCTCGCTGCATCCCATGGCGTACCTGCCGATGGCGAGGCTGAAAGAGAAGATGGTATGCATCTCGTCCTAGTTGGCAATGGACACATTCAGGTACTCCGCGTCCTTTTGATATTCCTACGACACGAAGAGACAATGATGTTAGTTCTGCTCGTAGTTGATCAAAAGAGTTAGTGAGGTGGACTGAGCGTGCTCACCGCGACGTGCCCGCAGTAGTGCTCACCCTCAAGGATGATGCATTTGGTATCCTCGCACCACTGAGTCCCGCTTAGATCGCGGAGCCTGGCAATGGTGAGCCACCTCTGCCTCCACTTCCTCAGGTGGTTGTACACCTGAGTGGAGCACGCGGAGACACTACATTGTTCATACAGGCCCTTCGCCACAACAGTCAGATGGACTTCCTTGAATCCTTTGTCAGTTCTCACTTCGGTCTTGATCAAGCTGCACATCTTCTCCAAGACGAAGCTGGACATGAATGAAAGCCATTTCATTGTGTCGGTCCCCTCCTGTGAGGCCTTCAAGGCCCTGTCCGCTTCCGTGCGGTTCTTGTTTTTTTTTGTGGTGGCCAACCTAGCCGCGACCTCTGCCGCTACCTGAGCCACCAGGTCAGCCACATTGCAGCTGTGAACAACACAAACCCCTAGCAAGATCATGGTAGGTCAGCACATTTGAGACAAACAAGCGACCAGAAATGTGGAACCCTAGCAAGATCATGATAGCTCAGCACAATACAGACTAACCCCTGGTACAAGACCAAACCCTGCCAAGATCTGACAACTCCTAACCTAGATCTAAACATAACCGAGGTATTAGGATAAGAGAATCCTTACAGCCATGGTCGGAGGTGAACAAGTGCCGGACCAGGAAGAAGATGAAGCCGCCCAGATGTAGTCGCCGCCGCCGCCGCTGCCACTGTCGCCGGCCAGAGATGCGTGCGCCTCTTACCTGCTTTCCGACAGGAGGATGAGCTCGAAATTTGGGGAGACAATGTAAGAGGGGGTAGAAATAGGCGATGGGGCGCGGCGGGAGGTGACGTAATCCTTCCCGCCCTCTTTTTCGCTTTTCGTCGATGCGCGCCGCAGCTCCCGCCATCTCCATCCTCGTCTCCGCGCGTGCGCAGAACATTCGCTTTTGCATCAGCCGCGTTCGAGTTTGCCCGCACCGCTGAAAACTGTTAAACTGGGCATTCCTCCAGGACCTAGCCCGAGGGTGCTTTGAGAACCGATTCGTGCAACAACGCGAATCAACCCAGCCAACCAGCAAAATGACTGAAGGCAAAAAAAAAAAAAAAAAAAAAAGAAATGAAGAAAATGTCGCAGGTCGGCAGAAACCCAAGCAAGGCCATTTCCAAATTTGAAAGTCGAGAAGAACAAGCCCAACTCCGAAAATTACAAAACCAACGCATCGCCCTCACCGCCTTCCTTCCGTAAGCAACCTCCCTTCCCCTTCCCCTCTGCCCTGCCACGCCTTTCTTCCCCAAATCAACCGCGCCCCTCCAGACCAGAGCCTCCCCCTCCGATCAGCCGCCGCCGGCCGATGCCCCAGCGCCGCCGGGGCTGACGCAGGCGGTAGCGCCCAACCCCCCGCGCTAAAACCCTAGCCGCCCCCAACCCAGCCCCCATGACCAGCCCCCACCTAGGTCTCGGCCTCGCGCCGCCGCCGCCGCCATCCGCCGACCCGTCCGCCGCGCCGCCACCCCGCCGCGCCCCGCGGCTGGCCAAGCGCCGCCACGCGGCCCCCACCTCCCGCTCCCGCGCGCAACCGTCCACCTCGACCTCGGCCACGTCGTGGAACCCATTCGGCGGCGGCGGCGGTACGGATGCATCGGGGCAGCACGGAACTGCCACCGGGCCAGCGAGTGCGGACGGCGGCGGCGGTTCCGGGTTCGGGCAGAATGAGGGCTTCGTGTTTGGGTCCGCTCCGACAGCGAGGCAGCAGCCTCCGCAGCCGCCGACGCCGGGGTCGTCATCCAGCGAAGCCCCCTTCGTGTTCGGGAGCGTGAGGGACAGCCTGCCCCGGTTCGACGAAGGCCCGTCAGCTGCTTCGAAGCTGGACGACATGATGGGGAAGATGAACCTGCAGAGTCCACAAGGTAAATGCAGCGTTGATGCTGGTAAAGATAAGAGCTCAGTTTCTGGCGTCGCTATACCACCTAGTTTGGCTTCCGACAGCGAAGCGAATGTGCTCCCGGAAAAGCTGACGCGGTTGAATTTAGGTACCGGGGCGCCATTACAGGATGAGCCTGCTAGCAGTGTGCCGAAAACGTTTGTGTTTGGGAGTAGCGGAGCTGGGGATTTTCCTGACAGCACGCTCACTGCTTCCTCCCGTGCAGATTCTAGTTCAGTCCAGGTTACTGCGGCAAATGGTGCGCCTGGAAGTGGCCGTGCAGATGGCAGCAAGGATGTTGCCCCTGGTGGTGTTAATATCAATGCATCTACTGCGGATTGCGGTACCGATGATGCAAGCGTGCTTCCGGAGAAGATAACACAGCTGAATATAGGAGGTGGCACGTTCCAGTACATGAAAGAGGGTAGTGGTACTCATCAAACTCCCCAAGTGTTTGGCTCTGGGGCTGGCGGAACTACATACACTCCTTTTGGCAACGTTTCAAGCAAGGGTTCCGGTAAGGCCAATGCACTTTTCTCTTCTGCAAATAGCAATGCTTCTAGTTCTAGTGGTGCTGTCAATTTGACTTCAGAGTGGGCTTCTACTTTGAATATAGGGGGTGGAGTTACGCAGAGTGTGAGAAGCGATAATGCAAATTGCCCTCCAGAGGCATTTGTATTTGGAACAAATGGGAGCACAAACTCTGCTTCGGAACATCCAGCTCATGGTAAATTGGAAAGCACACTTGCAGAGAAGATGACAAATTTAAATATACAACGTAGCATCCCACCTCAGGGCATGAAAGATGAAGCTGCTCGGAAACCAGAACCGTTTGTTTTTGGAAGTAGTGCAACTTCAAATTATTCTGTGAACACCACATCTTTCACAAGTTCTCAAACTAATGTATCCTCAGAAGGCAGTAGAAATGACTTGGGCAGTGATGATACTAGATATTCAACATATTCCAAATCAAACATTGATAAAGGCTATGTGACAAATAACTTTGTTATCGGTAGCGGTAGCAGTGCACCTGCTCGATCTGAAGGGGCTGCAGGAAAACATGCACTGCAAGATGGAATCAAGAAATTGAACATCAACAGGGAAGGACCATCAGTTGGACGTGTTGAAGTGAATGATGCTTCCACTTTTGAATTTTCATTTGAGAGCAAAGCAGAAGCTACTCCAGGACATGGTACCGTTCCTCAGCCAAAATTTCATGGGTCATGCCCGTTTACTCCTTTGAATCATTCATCTAGTTTCTCTACATCTGCAAGTGAGATGCCATCTTTCATTTCCAACCTTATGAATGCAGGAACAAGAACTGCTACCGGTGAATCTAATGCAGTCAAACATGATCCGGCTAGTTGCACCAGAGAGAGCTTATTTGGTATTGACTATATAAAATCAGCTTATAGAGACAAAAAGGAAGCTCATAAGAGCTCAAGAAAGAAAAGACCAAGTAGGCTAAAACAACATGCTCAACTCCATCAAGTTCCGCAAGAAGCATGCACCGACAGACAAACCTCAGATTTAACAGGTGACTATTCACCAATGGATTGTTCTCCTTATCAGCCAACAGTTGAACAAGTGTCAAGAGAGTCATCTGTGAGTTGTGATCCGTCCATTCACATACTTGATAGTAGCGTCTCAAATCAGCAGACCAGTTGTGCTGAAGATGATCTAGTATCTGCTACTGAGCATCTTGTTATCGGGGCAGAGCTTCCAACATGTCAAGATGAAGGCAGAGATCCCACTGTGGATGCATCTGAGAGTAATTTTGGTAGCAACTTCTCTAGTTTCGATGGAGAAATAAATTTCTGTGATGTATCACAGCCCCTTTTCACTAATATGAGCGTTGACCCTACTGGTGAACCTAAAATGTACACAACTGAAGCTTGGGTCGATGGTTTTGAATGTAATATAAGTGGGCAAACTTGCGAAGAGAACAGCTCCAGAATACAACATGAGTCTTGTGAACCTGTTAATACTCAATCAAGCTCAGCAGATTTGAGTGGGCTCAACTTCACCTTTGGTGCATCACTGTATCCCGGAAGTTCTTCTTCGGCGCAAAAACGTACTTCAAAAAGAAAGTTAAGGACTAAGGGCAGTCAGGTGCTTAAGTCTTCATCCACCCAAGCTTCTGTACAGCCCAAAAGCCCACAAGACACAAAGATGCAGTTTTCCCCAGAAACAAGTGAGACAAAAAATTCAGTTAAAGAGCAGTTTAGCAGAGATGCATCAATTTTGTCAGGTTTGGAGACTTGTGAGACCTGGCGTACAAGGTTTGTCTGGACATGGTTTTATTTTGTCTTTATATCTCACATTATCATTTAGAAATATCTTATTGCAGAAACTTGTGTGACTACTCTATTTTTTGATATATCATTGTTTTGTTTGTTTCATTTGGGCACAGTGGGAATCAAGCCTATGCAAATGGTCACTTTGCCACTGCAGAGGGCTGTTATACCCGTGGAATAAATTCTATTTCCCAGTATGGAACTTCTGGACGCTGTTCCCGTGCATTGGCGATGTGCTATAGCAACCGTGCAGCCACTAGAATGTCTCTGGGGAGAATGAGCGAAGCTCTTCAGGATTGCTCGATTGCGACATCAATTGATCCCACCTTTCTTAAGGCTAAAGTTCGTGCTGCAAAGTAAGTACTTGCTATCCTCAACTCAAGTAATTCTTCCGTATACCAGCTAAATACCTGTGCGTTGCTACAGATCAACAAATTAGATTGCCTCAGCATGTCCAACCATTGTTTTTCTGCTCCTTACACCCTCGGCGTCTCAGTCTTTGGCAGAGCGTTGTTTGTGGGGGACCACTTCCTTGGAAAGATTCAAATTTCTAGATTTTGGGTCGGTAGACGAGGGGAGGAGAGGCATTGTTGTTGGGGTCTTCCTAGAGGCATATAAGTTTTGCATTGATATATTTCTTCTCATTGCACCAATATGTCTACTTCAGTAATGAACGTGACTGCATCCGTTAGGTGCCCAATAGTGGTATTTTCTGTTTCTATCATGGAAGATTATGTTAGATTTCATTAATATTTTGAAATGTATATGCATCTGGAACATCAGAAATGGGTTTTCTGGATGTATTAGCACTACCATGCTGAGATAATTCAGATATACTCTGTATTACCACGGTACATTATTTACAACAAAATCTGGAGTCCACAGGAGAACATTTCTGTTTGGTTGGCTTGATTTGTACATTGGAGGGATCATTAACTTGGTAACTTTATCTGTTGATACTTTCTTATCGCCTACCTTCTTAAGTGGTTGTAGCCTTAAGTTCTTACTATCTGCGTGTGATTGCTAGGTTTAACTTCTCACTATCTACAAATGCAGTTGCCAGCTAGCACTTGGAGATCTTGAAGGCGCATCAAGCAATTACACAGCCTGTTTGAAATCTAGTAACACTGCTGATTTTGACATCAAAATGTCTGCTGAGGCTTCTAATGGCCTGGAAAGAGTCAAGGCATGCTTTTTCTTCTCAAAAGATCACCTTAAGTTTTTATTATATCAGTATGTTTACACTGTTGATCTTTTCATCTCTAAAACCTACAACTGTGTCCTTGTCGCTGCATGTAAGGGTTCAATCGACTAGCCCTTAACATCTTGGTGAACACTTGCAATCTTATAGGTCCTATGTTTCATTCTCTTGTTTATACATCTTCTGCATGGCAGCCTTAGTCAGTTCACCAAATGCCATTATGCCCAAAGAGGGTATCAAATGACTAAATACTAATATGGTTACCTTAACCTAGGAATGAGGTGGGTACTCTACTGGTGTTCTAATCAGGTAGCGGTAGCTATTTTACTGAAAAATCTGCCCATTCCTAGTCATTGCCTTGGTGCTGGCACACCAGGAATGTTGGCCATTACCCAGTATGGGCAAACAGTTGTCGTGGCTAGAACTAGAACAAGGTTTTCCAACAACATAGCAGCTGTGTATGAACAATGATATAACTGCTTTAGTGCCTGCATTGGATGTTTTGCAATACAATTTTAAGCACTACCCTGGTTCGCAAATATAACATACTACCGCACATAATAACACATAAGTAGATGTTGATTTTCTGTAGTTCCAGTTACTGAATAACCAGCTTCTGCCTTTCATTTATTTATTTGCATCTTAAGTTGCTGGTGATGATATGGACATATGGTTATACCAAAGCTTATAATAGATAATAATAGACGGCTAGGCTATAGCATTGTTGATAACCATGATGTACAATTTTAAGCATATTCCTCGAGTTATGTGTGTGTACCTGGTTCTTCTATTATGCCTGGCATTGAATCTGAAAATGCATACTTGTTCAACACCCTCACCGCATCACCATAATATTTCTCAATGCATTTTTTCAAAACGAATTTTGTTTGTTATCCTCAACCACCACGAGGTCATCAAAATGCTCATTTTTTGTGCTAAGCAGCTTGCGAAATTACCATGTACAAGACTTACTGTTTGTCTATTTTAGAGGAATTGTGTGCGTGGACTTGATACACCTTCCTTTGTTTGGGCCTTCCGGGATTATCTTATGCGCACTAAAGCTCAATGATATAAGCTAATCTACATAGCCTACCTTCATTTAAAATTTGAAGATCATGTTTGATCTTGCTAAAATAATTTCAGTGTTTCCTAACATTTGTGTTTGAACTGGAAGACCTAGATGATTGTACAAGCCCCATAGGTTATACTACCTGGCCAGTATATGCAGAATCAAATACTTGAATTTTTTTAGTGTTGGCTTGCTGCCCAAACCTTTGTGGTTTTTGACTTGCATAGTTGCACCTAGCTATTGATATGCGTTTCATACATTTTGCTTATTGGTTTGTTTTGGATGTACTAGTTGTTGAATGATCATTTCCTTGAGTACCCACAGTTTATCTCTTGAACTTCTCAGTAGAAATAAGATTTAAGTTAGCTGCTTGTTCTAGCATTATATCTCATTGGCATCCTTTTACCAATACTGCAGAGGGTGACAGATTGGGTATCCCAGTCCAGGGAACTTCTCAAGAAAAGAACATTGCCTGAAGCAAAAACAGCTTTTGAATTTATCTCCAGTGCATTGGAAATAAGTTCACATTCAGATATCCTAATGGAGATGAAAGCAGAGGCACTGCTGACGGTCTGTATTTCTAAAGAACATTTTACACCGATGAATTGTTGAAGAATAATTATGCAGTCATGTGTTCAAGTGATTTCTTGCTTTTATCACAGCTTTACTAATATGGTTGCTGCCCTGAACAGCTACGAAGATATGAAGAAGTAATCGAGCTATGTCAAACTGTAGATTTGGCTGAAAGAAGTGCTGTTTTAATTAATTCCAATGGAGAACCAAATAGTTCAAATGTATCTGGAAAGGCAGAATGCTCTGTAACACTTTGGCGGCCATACCTCATTTGCAAGTCTTACTTCCTTCTAGGCAAGCTTGATGAGGCTCTTGACTTGCTAAAGAAGCATGAGCTAGTGACACCTGAAGAGAGGTAAATTGCCAGGTCCTGTGACTTCTGTTCTTTTTTTCTTTCACCTTTTGTCTTTGATATTTAATTTCTGAATGATGACATGCAGTGATGGGAGCGCATCTCGGAAATGTTTCTCATCATTGTCTACAAGTATAAGGCAACTTCTTTCCTTCAAGGTATATCTCCTTTTCTAATGATTTCTTTTCATCCTCTAGCACACTAGCAAATATGAAAACTGCTGATATATTTTCTGTCATATATACCCATGGTATGCGTATGTTGCTTATATTTTGTGAACCGTGTCTTATTATTTATGTTTTGTTGAACAATTGTGTTTGATTTTGTCAAGCATGACTTGTCCTTCCCATTGGCACCTATTGCTTTGAATGCTATAAATTGTTTGTACATTATCCGTGCATAAATTTATGCTAAGTATGCAATGGAAGTAGGAAAGATAAACAATCAAGTTCTCTAATTTCAGTGAAGTCCATACACAGTGGTTGCTAAAGTATTTGCATCTTATTGCCATCTCATTGCTGAGTCATATTAACATGAGCCGCTGTTCTCCCTATAGCCGCCCTTTGGTTGTACTTAGCATCAGACTGTGATCACGAGTTCATGGACCAAAGACAAAGAGCAGAAATAAAACAAAAAAGAAAACATGAAAAAAGAAGCCTGGCCTCAAATTAAAGCCATCTTCCTAGGTAAACATAGTTTGGAACTTGGCCTTAGACTAACATAAGAAAACTTCATGTTAAGTCTTCACGTTACTTGCAGCAAACATGAAATGCAATATGAAAGCAGCCTCGTGTCGATTTTAGATATCAGTCGCACCATAAATATAATAGGCAAGATAAACTTGGGCTTGGTTAGTTTTTCACATCATCTGCGCTAATTGACAGACAGAAACCACGGTACAAAGAAACGAACAGGATTAGTTAACAGAAGTTCATTCTGGTGCATCAGTTCCTTTGTTCCATGGAAGTTCGAAAAAATATCATCACTGGTCAGCATAGGACAATATCGCGTTTCATTCAAAGCAAGCAATTATAGGCAGTGACATAGGTAAATCTATTCTTACAAGCAGCTTAAAATAGTTGAAGGTGCATCAGCATATGTCCATGTGCAGCTGTAGCACCACTAAACCATCAGTATCCAGCAAACCCAACAGAAGATGTGCAGCTTATGTTCTCAGTTTACCATTGGATATTACCACTGGCCACAACAGCAGGGTACCCCTGCAGCAGAATTAACTTTTCACAGTTATTGGGTGGTGCAGACATTCTCAGCTATCTTCTGGCATTATCAGTGGCCGCAATAGCTGGGTGCCCCCATAGCAAAATTAACACTCCACTGTCATTGGGTGGTGCGAGGGAGGGAAGGAGGGGGAGGTTGTGTGTGTGACTTGACAAGGAGAGGCAGAGTGCACCTGTGAATGCATGGATGCAGCATTGTATGCCCCACATTTGCATTTATTTCCTATTTTGCATATGCCGGATCATCACCCAAGGAAGAATATGGGGAACCAAACGAGGTATTGCTTGTAGAGTGGGTGATAGGTGAAGGGACATTCAGGCAACAAAACAGGTCCTTGCAGACTGGGAATCAAAAACTACATGTCTCTTTATTTCATACGTTTGGTGCAACAACACAGACTAAGACATATATTTGTTAGCCCTTACATTTTGTTGATAGTAACTTAAAGTTGACATTGTCCTTTCTCCACCTGTGATCCTTATTAGGCTGCGGGGAATGAAGCATTTCAAGCTCGCCGATATTCAGAAGCTGTGGAACAGTATTCATCGGCTCTGGCATGCAATAGTGAATCACGGCCCTTTTCAGCTGTCTGTTTTTGCAACCGTGCAGCTGCATATCAAGCACTTGGTCAACTTACTGATGCAATCGCAGATTGTTCACTAGCCATGGTTCTTGATGCAAATTATCCTAAGGTATAGTTTTAGTATCTTTTGTTCTATCTTATGAGCTTTTTTTTTTTTTGCTCATATCTCAATGTATAGAATACCAGCTGAAAGATTAAGTATGGACTGTCTTGACTCTACATTGCTATTTAAGGATTTTCTCTAATAGCTTCTTAATTCCAGGCAATTTCTAGGCGAGCCACATTATACGAGATTATAAGGGATTATGGGCAATCTGCTAATGATTTAAGGAAGCTAATCTCACTTCTTCAAAAGCAAGCCAATAAGCCTGGAGCATCACCAAAAGTTGTGAACAAGCATAGTGACCTGAAGCAGGCGCGAGCCCGACTTCTGTCTGTGGAGGATGAAGCAAGAAAAGATACTCCCTTGAATTTTTATTTGATCCTGTAAGTTTTCTATTCCCTCCGTCCGTAATTAACTTACTTGCATTTGTCTAGATTCACATGTATATCTACACACTAAAACACGTCTAGATACATGCGAATCTAGACAAATGTGAGTCAGTTAATTCCGGACGAAGGGAGTAATTGAAATATCTGTTTGTCTAGTAGTGTTTTCTTTTCCACAAGTTCAGTTCCTGAGTTGCATTGTGAAACTAATGCATGGATTGTAGATTCTTTTTACACCTTATACTCCCTCCATCCCAAAATCACTTGCTCAACTTTGTCTAGATACAGAAGTATATAGACGCATTTTTGTTATAGATACATCCGTATCTAGACAAAGTTGAACAAGTTATTTTGGGACAGATGGAGTATAATCATTGAGAAGCAAGTAATACAATGATTATGCCTACAAGAAAACTGACGGCCTTTAATGTATATATGCTCTCTGTGCCTTTTGATGTTTCTGAAATTGTTTGCAAGAGCATTGACTTCACATTGAGATGACATTTTGGCTAGAAACTTATGCTATAGCACGATGTTGCATGGGAACTTCATGCATCTCATCGAAAGTTTCTAAGGACAAAATTTAGCTTATTTTTACCAGTATTTTAGCTACTGAATTAGTATTATGTTGGATACTATTATCTCATAACATTTGGCGAACTATCCAGTTTTCATGCAATAAAGCAAATTCTGACAGGTGTTATCTATTATTTCCAGGGGGGTTGAACCATCCTGCTCTCCACCGGATATTAAGAAGGCCTACCGAAAAGCTGCATTGAGACATCACCCGGACAAGGTTCCCATTGTTTCAGAAAATTTATCATTGTTTTTTCATATAGGCAAAGTTTGCTTACAACTTTGACCTGCAGGCCACTCAACTGCTGGTCAGAAATGAGAATACCGATGATGGGTTTTGGAGGGATATTGCCAAGGAGGTTTATTCAGATGCTGATCATCTGTTCAAAACGATTGGAGAGGCATATAATATTCTTTCAGATCCCGGCAAGGTAAAACACATTTGCATCAACTGTGATTCCAGAAAATGTAAATTGACTAATGTTTGCATGAAATATAATTGGCCTCCTCTCTTTACTGTAGTTCTTATATTATTAGGGAAAGCACACCCAACCAGTTACATGCATAGTAGAAATATAAAAAACCAGAATTGATTACCTTGTGTGTATTAAAGTGCCAACTGTAATTTAAACATTCTACTGGGGAACAATGCGAAGTGGTCTTAACTCTGAATGGATAATGTTGCTAGTTAAGTGGATCTGAGCGGTCAGCTCCAGGGTTTGGGACTGAACTAGCTCTCAGGGGCTCAGACCACTTCATGAACGGTTTTGGTTTCTCCTCACTTAGAGGAAGTAACTGTTCAGAGTGTTCCTGTGAATTCAAAAAGTGAAGTTGAAGATGAAAACTGGACAAACCTGCAAGGTTGTGTAAAAGTTCAGAAGAAAGCTCTATTAGTTGATTGGCTAGCATCGCTTCAGCTTCATTAGTATGTGTGTTGTAGAATCCTCTTCCACTTCACTTCGTAATTATGTAGCTCCACCCATGTAAATATTTTTGTACTTGGACATGGTTTTTCTGTTGTTGTTAAATAAATAGAAAATATAACATAAGGGCATCCCCTGCCGTTCCCCTCTAAAAAAAAGAAACCTGCGAGCTTTTATTTTCCAATATTGGATTCTTGTTTCAGTACCCAAATCCAAGGAGTATAGGGAATAACCAATTTTCTGAACATTGCTGGTGCACATTATCAACTAAAGGCCCATGACTTATAAGTTTGATTCTGATGTTGCACGTTAATTGACACTTCTTTTAATGCCTTTAAGAGTGATTTTTGCAAATATAAAATGAGACCTATGCACTGCATTCAGTTTATCAGTTATTATAGCCAACTTCTTTTCCCTTGAGTGAAACCTCTCTTTTTGCTTGAATTTTGCAGCGTGAAGAGTATGATATTGAAGAGAATCTAAGAAATGCTGCCAGGAGAGCTTTTAAGGGGAGGAATACACCAAGGTCACCTGAACAGCACTATAGGAAACAATATGACAGGGGTTTTAGTCCTCGTCAGTGGCAATCTGCGGGGCAGTCAAACAATGGTGTGCCCCGCTCACGTTGGTCCGGATACGAATACGCTGATGACTACTGGTAAATTTTTTCGGTAGATGCTTGTGGTATGATCTTAGCGTGGAATCTGCAGCATCGGCTGCATATGAGCAAGGCGGACCTCCTTGCACCAAGGTGTGTGGCCTTTGTCCTCCTGGAGTTGTTAGATGCCACTGCTAACCTGCCATCCTCCCTCCTTGGCATCTAGGGGATGCATTGCAGCTTCGCTGCCTGTCTGCTCAATTCCGTTCTTTGGAAGAGGATGGAAAATTGTGGTTTGAATGGTCTGCGTGATGGTTTGGTGGTTGAATTCTTGAACAGCATGGAATACTTGGTTGACATTGTCAGTCTGCACCACCATGAAAGATTAACATCAGAGGGAGAGTTTTGGCTTGCCCCATAGGCAAACACATTGCTTGTTCATGCACATAGGGATACACAAATTATTTTTGGTGGGCTGAGATCAAGAGTTTTGTTCTATTTATGAATGCTTCAGATATTGTGCCTACCTGAAGGAGAAACAATGTTGTTCTGTAGAAGTATGGTATTGTTCATGTCTGTAATTCCTAATTAGGTGGAATTAGGAAGACATTTGCTGAAGGAACCAAATTTTCCTTTGCGGGTATTTCTTTAAATGACATGTAACCAATTTTCTGCAAAGATACAAGCGCAGAGTGAAAATTTGACAGTGTATGTGGGCCAACAATGTTTGGCTATACATTTTAGAATGACTAAAATGCATCCACTATCACTGAAACATGTTTGACCTAGTTACTTGTTTTGGTCACTGTGTTGTTCAGTTAAGTACAACCTACGGTCATTATGGTTGCTAAGTAGGTTATGTACAGTCTTTTCTTGAGAATTTGCTAATTTATTTGTACTTGATTGACGTTCACAGTCAAAGGGTCAATTCATTTTTTAAGATTCAACTTCTAATACTATAGTATCATAAGTTGAAGGCGCGGTAGCAGCTTAAATTACACCCTAACAATTATAGCCATTGTACAGAGAAGGGATAGACAGATCAATTGTTTGCCCGTCCCATTTGTAGAAAGAATTTGCCCGTCCCATTTGTAGAAAGAACTTACTGCCTTCAATTCAAATTAATTGACTCCACTTTATCTAGATCTGGTGTATCTAGATGTAATTGTTGACTAGATACATCCGTATCTAGATAAAGTTGAGTCAACTAATATGAATTGGAGGGAATACTTGTTTTACCAAAATCAATATGCCCTCCACCTTAGCGATGTTTCATCAAGGTTCCACCAAAATTTCATACATGATTAGTGGTAGAAAGTTTATTCAAGTTTCAAGAAGAATTCACAACATGTTCTCATGTTCCGCTGAGGATTCACATATTTTTTTGCAAATGTTCATAGAAAGGAAACATAATGCTATGAAACATTTTGGCGTTCAAAACTATATCATGAATGTGGGCTTTAGGTTGACTTTGATAAATACATACTTTTTTTTTGCAAACGTGTTGAATTTCGAAGTGGAGTGGGTTGATTGGTAAAACACAAGGTTCTATCTGCAAATGTCAGGCAATCAATAGATCTTATCTATAGCTTTTCTATCCGGTGGCCTAGAGTATATGCGTTGTAGCACTTGTGTATGTTCTTGTGCTTGTGCATGGTTCTTGACTTCTTGTGGACATGCAGTCTAAGCTAGCCAAGGGGATCATTGATGTCATGAATTAGTGTATTAAGTGCTACTTTTTACGAGTAAGTACTCCCTCCGCTTTTAAGATATGTTTTAGCTATAGATTCATCCGCATCTAAAAAAAGTTGTGAAGCTTTTTTTTTTGGAACGGAGGGAGTACCAACCATCGTTAATTTATAATAAATTAATTGGAGTAAGTCATTTGTGACACTATTGCAATGTTAGTGATCAAGCATACCTAAGGTAATCCCTTCGTTTTATATTAGTTGTCGCATATTCGGATTATCTATACACATTTTTGGGAGTAACAAATACAAAGAGAAGACCATATCTAATTTGCACTTTTCTACTAATGCAAGCAATAAGTCGTACAAGTTACCAGTGATGCAACTTACCATGTAACTTACATCAGCTATGGATATCAACACGGCATTTTCGTTTGGCGGTGGACCATTGACACTCGTACCAAAACATTTCTGCCACCCTAGCAAGTAGCACAGTGTGATCCAATCTTGCTAATCGCTTGTGCTAGAAAACATTAAACTCATTATATGTCTTCAAACTATTTTCAAGGTCTTAGGTAAGTCTTGGAAATTTCATCGAATGGTGCCCGTAAAACGTTTGCTCATGAAGCGAACAATAACTTGAGGACCCACCCTAGCACGAGTTACATCAAGGAAAAATATGATGATTCTTACAACTCATGACCTAAGTGAGACCCTAGAAATAATTTGAAGCCATATGGTACAATCTACTTAGATACACCATGAAAATGGAGACTGAATAGAATGAACCGCACGGCATTTGAGCTTCGATATCTGACCACACATGGGTCATCGTGATGCGTCGAAGGAAAGGAGCGGGCAGAGTTTTTCTGGCTTAAATCTTCAGTGAATACACGCTATGTACGCCTAGTGCATGTGGGCCTGTACGAGGATTGATGGCGAAAAGTCTGGTTCCTGGTACTGGATCGGACAGTACCCCCTGCACCTGTCGGCTGGTAAAAAATTGTTGTTTCACATCTTGGCCTAGCCCGCTAGCTATTAACTCCGGCCTGCGCCGATTCCGTGTCCACAACCAAGTACTTCTTCTTCCCCAACCACCCACCGGACCCAAAATTCCTGCGCCTGAGAAATCGTGTAGCAACAGCGAGGAACTCCCATATCCACCTGACCTGTCGAGTGCTGTTGGGGGGATGACCCCCGGTATGCCAAAGGCATGATAAAAACCTGGCATCATCTATGATTTTCCGGAGAGATTAAGCCGGTTTTCTTGCACTGCAGCAACTTGCTGCGGACCGCACCTTTGAGCCGGAACAGCAGCGCCAAGAGCAACACCGGGATAACCGGAATAACAAAAGAAGGGAAGATTTTCCGGATCGAAGGTACGGTCCGCAGCAAGTTGCTGCAGTGCAAGAAAACTCTGAGGCCAGCGGCAGTCAGAGACAGAGAACCGGATCGCAGCCATGGGCGGGTCCTAAAAAACAGTGGGTAGAAAAGAAGCCCTGGGTTCAGAAAAAGAACTGGCAAGAACCCGCGAAGTACACCATGGAAGCTGCCATGGACCAACCTTGCCGGTGGCACACACCGAACCCGGCACACCCGTCAAACCATCTGACGAAGGATTGCACTTGGACCAAGTACTTGATGCAAAAAGGAACGGCAAAAGATGCACAACCACCACAAGATATGCCGCGGCAACAACAGCTACCACCACCACCACCGCTTACCGGGGTAAACGCCTTACCGGTGCAGCCAAACCGGCAGCTAGATTTCAAAGAGTTAACCAGGTGATGGAGGGCAATGACCAACCACCTCCACCGGCACCTTTGGGCCGGAATATTTACAAAGATCCAGATATGTGCTGCGTTGTGTTCGTAACTGAGCCAACTGATAAATAAAGCCTGTATCGCCGTTCTATGGAAGTGAACGCAGTAATGCCGGCAATACCAAAATACATGCTGTGGTCTGATCAAGAGATCTCATGGTCATTCAAGGATCACCCTAAGGTCATGCCGAACCCGGGTGGCTATGCCCTCGTCTTGGACCCAATCATGCAAGGGCCAAACGCTCGAGTCAAGTTCAGCAAGGTGCTGATAGACAATGGGAGCAGCATAAACATCATGTACAGGCACACCATGAACATGCTGGGCATAACAGAAAACATGCTTCAGCCAACGCGCACAACGTTCCATGGAATCGTTCCGGGACTGTCCTGCGCACCGGTTGGAAAAGTCCGGGTGGATGTGTCGTTTGGAGGACGTGACAATTGCCGGGTTGAAAACCTTGAGTTTGAGGTGGTGGACTTAGATAGTCCTTACCATGGACCGGCGTTGGCTGCTTTCATGGCCTCGACTCACACGGCGTATCTCAAGATGAAGATGCCGACACCTCGTGGACCCTTGACTGTGGTGGGAAACTACAAAGTCTCGCTGGAAACAGCTTCCGCCGGATCAAACCTGGCAGAATCGCTGGTGATTGCTGAAGAGAAGAGGAGGATGCAAACCGCGGTTGCGCTGGCTCAGTCCTCGCAGCTGAGCTTAGCGGCAATGAGTGCAAACTTGGGCACACCGGCGTTCAAGCCAACCAAAGAGACAAAAGACATCATGCTGGATCCAGCTTACCCTGAGCGCACCGTTCGTATCGGTGCCGGTATGAATGAGGCATAGGAAAACGCGCTCATCAGCTTCCTCCGTGGGAATCGAAATATCTTTGCCTGGTCTACTGATGACTTGGTAGGTGTTCCGAGGGAGCTGGCTGAGCACTCACTAAATGTCCGGAAAGATGCAAAGCCAGTAAGGCAGCCGCTGCGCCGGTTTGCTGAAGACAGGAGAAAGATCATTGGAGAAGAGGTGACAAAGTTACTGGTTGCCGGTTTCATTGTGGAGGTACTACACACCGAGTGGCTAGCTAATCCGGTGCTGGTCGAGAAGAAGAAGGAAGAAAACATGGAAGCAAAAGCTCCAAAGGTGTGGCGTATGTGCATTGACTACACCAACTTGAACAAAGCTTGCCCGAAAGACCCTTTCCCCTTACCCAGGATCGATCAAGTGATTGATTCCACTGCAGGATGTGAGCTGTTGTCTTTCTTGGATGCTTATTCCGGTTTCCACCAAATCCCCTTGAAAAAGGAAGATCAAATAAAAACTGCGTTCATTACCCCGCACGGGGCTTATTGCTATGTCACTATGCCTTTCGGTTTGCGCAACTCTGGTGCAACGTACCAGCGCTGTATGCAAAAATGCTTGTTTGATCAAATCGGAAAAAATGTGCAAGTGTATGTGGACGATGTGGTGGTAAAAACTAAGGTAAAGGAAACCTTAATCGATGACCTCCGGCAAACATTTGATAACCTAAGAAGGTTCCGGATGAAGCTCAATCCGGCAAAGTGTACCTTCGGTGTCCCAGCCGGCAAGTTGCTTGGCTTTCTCGTATCAAGCCGGGGCATTGAGGTAAATCCGGTAAAAATCCGGGCAATCGAAAGAATGACAATACCGCGCGATCTAAAAGAAGTGCAAAAGTTTACCGGTAGCTTGGCATCGCTAAGCCGGTTCATAAGCAGGTTGGGAGAAAAAGCTCTGCCACTCTATGCTCTCATGAAAAAATCTGACACGTTCGTCTGGACCCCTCAGGCAGACGCAGCGTTTAAAGAACTGAAAACAATGTTGGCCACAGCACCTATACTGGCTTCACCTCTAGAAAGAGAGCTTATGCTATTATACATAGCAGCAACAAACCGGGTTGTGAGCGTAGTAGTTGTGGTTGAAAGAGAAGAGGAAGGAAAAACCGTCCAGAGGCCGGTATACTACCTGAGCGAGGTGCTCTCCCTCTCAAAACAAAACTACCCTCACTTCCAAAAGATGACTTATGGCGTGTACATGGCCGCCACAAAACTCAAGCATTACTTTGAAGAACATCCTATGAAGGTGGTGAGTGAAGCACCAATCTCCGATATCATGTGCAACAAGGACGCTAGCGGAAGGATTGCAAAGTGGGCAATCCAGATATCACCATATGTACCAGCGTACGAAAGAAGAGATGCCATAAAATCACATGCTTTGGCTGATTTCCTCGTCGATTGGGCGGAGATGCAATACAAACCGCCAGATCAGAAGATAGAATACTGGAAAATGCACTTTGATGGATCCAAACTCAAAGAGGGTCTAGGTGCTGGTGTGGTGCTTACCTCGCCAAAAGGAGATCATCTCCGGTATGTTTTGCAAGTGCATTTCAGGGCATCGAATAATGTCGCTGAATATGAGGCCTTGATCCATGGATTAAAGGTCGCAAAAGAAATCGGTGCGCACCGGATCATTTGCTATGGAGATTCAGATCTTGTGGTGCAGCAATGTTCCGGCGATTGGGACGCGAAGGATGCAAACATGGCCTTGTACAGATTTCACGTGCAAAAGATTGCCGGCTTCTTTGAGGGCTGTGAGTTTCACCATGTGCCAAGGGCAGAAAACGAAGCCGCGGATGCTTTGTCCAAGCTGGGCTCATCTAGGCAGGAAATTCCTCCTGGAATAGCCTTGGAACACTTAAGAGTACCATCAATCAAACCAAGCCCGGAATCGGAATCAATTTTCGTACCGGAATCGCATGTAGTACCCATGGATATCGATGAAGGAAACCCGGGGACTGCACCGGTACACTCGGGATCAAGCTCCGCAAGCTCGGGATCGCTGTAGCCGTACCGGAAGAAACGATGCTGGTAGATAGCATGGAGATAGATGCACCGGTGTTTTTGGTTCACGAGACACCGTCGTGGGTTAAACCTATTAAGGAATTCCTGATCAACGGCACCTTGCCGGATGACGAAAATGAATCAAGGAGAATCCAAAGAAGGTCCAAAGCGTATACATTCATCAATGGTGAGGTGTACAAGAGAAGCGTTACCGGTGTCCTTCAAAGATGTGTGGAACCGGAAGAAGGGAAAGAAATGCTTGAGGAGATTCACCAAGGAGAATGTGGGCATCATGCTTCATCAAGGGCGCTGGTAGCAAAAGTATTCCGGCATGGGTTTTATTGGCCCACTGCTTTGGAAAACGCTGAGGATTTAGTAAGAAAATGCAACGGGTGCCAGAGGTACGCCAAGCAAAATCATACCCCAGCGTACGGTTTAAAAACAATACCATTAACATGGCCGTTTGCCGTTTGGTGCCTCGATATGGTCGGCCCATTCAAGACTGCAAGGAGCAGCATGACTCACATCTTGGTTATGGTGGATAAATTCACCAAATGGCTAGAGGTGAAACCTATCGCAAAATGTGATGGGCATACAGCGGTGAAGTTCTTAAAAGATGTCATTTTGCGGTATGGATACCCGCACAGCATCATCACTGACAATGGAACCAACTTTGCTCAAGGTGAGTTCAAAAGGTTTTGTGAGGACAACAACATCCGGTTGGATTTGTGCTCAGTGGCACATCCACAAGGCAATGGCCAAGTGGAAAGAATGAATGCTTTGGTACTTTCCGGTATCAAACCAAGGCTCGTTGAGGCGGTAGAAAAGTCACCGGGGTGTTGGCTTGATGAGCTACCATCAGTGTTGTGGAGCATAAGAACAACTCCAAACCGGTCCACTGGGTACACTCCATTCTTCATGGTATACGGAGCAGAAGCAGTCATACCAACTGACATCATTCATGATTCACCAAGGGTACAGCTCTATACTGAGCAAGAGGTCAAAGAGGCCAGAGAAAATGATGTAGACTTGCTAGAAGAAGCAAGAGAGCTGGCTTTGGCAAGAACAGCCATTTACCAAAGAAACCTCGCACGCTATCATAGCCGGAAGGTTAACCCGAGAGTTTTCCGGGAAGGAGATCTGGTGCTACGCCTAGTGCAGCGCACTGAAGGCCGGCATAAGCTCTCACCACCATGGGAAGGTCCCTTCATTGTAAGCAAAGTGCTTCACAATGATGCATACTACTTGATCGATGCGCAGGAGTGGAAAAAAGGAAAGGCGGACAGGTCCGGAGAGGAGAGCAAGCGTCCATGGAACGTAGCTCTGTTGCGTCCTTTCTACTCTTGAAGTTGTGGAGTAAGAAGTTCCTTTTTGTACCTTACATGCTATGAATAAAAGATGTCGGAACCTCAAATGAATCTCGGGGACTACCCCAACCTAAGCTGCATGCAACATGTTTATTTTTTCAGTTCACCGGTTGCTTGGTGAACATTTTTTCTTTTCGGTTTAGTAGCGTGCTAAACCTACCGGAGTCTTCGACTCTGCTGCTGTCCGCAAACCGGCTTCATGGCAAGCAAGATAAACCGGTAGCAACTAAGCACGCGAACCGCGAAGAGAGAGAGTGGGAACAAACAATCTGGAAAAATTTAACTAACCCCGGTTAAACCGGTTTTTTGCAAAATTTCGAAGTTATTTCTAAGTTCAAGAAAATGCTTGTTTGGTGAAAGAACCTTGTGCTCATACGCCAAAGAACGCCCAGAGAAGGCAGGCAGAGCCAAGGCAAAAGAACCAAGTGTGCATCGAATTGGATGCAGAAACAATTTGGAAATCTTTGCAGTGCAGGATAAGAGCAAAACCAAAAGCAATTATACTAAGGCAAACTTAAGATAATTGACCACCGGTATAACTTACCGGCATAAACTGTTGTACGGCAACCAAAAGCAAACTTAGAGTTTTACATCATAAACCCCGGCATACCGGGGTAGAATTTAACGGGACATTGTTTTGAGATAAGCAGGACCAAAGGACATATCACAGGCAAACTTTAAACAGTAGAGGATCAGGCAGCAGGGGCTTCCGGAGGAGTATCGCCAGCACCAGCATCGCCCAGAGGCTCCTCCTCGGCTTCATCCTCCTCCTCGTCGAGATAATCTTGGACCTCAGGAGGGGGAGGGATGAAGGTGCGCATGTCAGCGTACTCCGCGATGTGGTACGCGCGATCCTGCTGCTTAGCGGTGAGAATCGGGTCCAGATCGGTTTCCGCGCCTTCGCGCACTCCGGTGAGGGCATCCAAGTTCAGCTTCGGATACCATGAGCAAGCGACGCGGAGGGCAGAGTCTGCTCCAGCGCGGGCAGCAGAGCACTGCCACTCGCGGATCCTCTTGCCGGCGCCCTTAAGGCGGTCGCTGATCAGTGAGAAAGTATCCGGCACCTCCTCGCCAGGCCACAGAGTCCTGAAGAGCTGGGTAGCTACATCAGGAATATCAGACAGGTTGCGATCTATGGCGCGCATATGAGACACCCGCGCGCTCAGCGCGACCAGATGGTCATAGGGGGTCCATGGCACGCCAAGATTCTCTTGGGCCTGGGCAGTGCGGTGCTCGTCAACCTTCTTGACAGCAAACCTCTGAGAGTCTGGGAAGAGGCCTGTGCAAAGAAAGAAAAAGGCTAAGGAAAGGAATCCGGAAGAAAATGCAACCGGAAGGAAAGATAACGAAAAGAAAATGCGATCGGAAGAAAAAAGGCTTGTGGGCAGTAATCGGAAAGTGCAAAAGGAAAGGACTTACGGTAGGCGTGTGCGTCAGTTTGCACGACCAGCCGGTCGTACTCCTTCTGCTCCGCCTCCAGCCGTGCAGCTTTTTCCTCGGAAGCCTTCCGGGCTTTGGCCAGCTCCTCCAGCTCAGTCCGCAACACCATGTTGGAGTTGCCGGCATCTTCAAGAGCCTCATGCATCTTGGCCGCTGCATCAGCTTCAGCAGTTTTGAGAGCCTTAGCATGGTCAAGCCCCAGCTGGATGAACTGGGACTTGAGCTCCTGGTAGCTGGTCTTCTGGGCGCTCAGCTCCTCCTGATGCTGCCGGATGAGCTGGTCCTTCTCCCCTGAAACCCGGAAAAGAAGGTGTTAACAAAATTGTGCTGATTAAGATGAAAAGAAAACCAAGCTAACAGGAAAGAGGGAAAATTGTACGTTGGGCGGCGGCGAGCTGCTCCTTGAGAGCCTCAATGGAAGCTTCCGGGATCACTGTTAAGCAAAAATTATAAATGTTAGAAGGAAAAAAGGTTTCCGGTAAGAAGATGCCGGTGGTACAAAAACTTACCTTGGCACTTATCATGTGCCTCAGCGAGGTCCCGGTGCTCCCATAGAAGCTCCTCAAAGAGGACCTTCCGAGCGTCAGCCGTGAGCTGCTCAAGAAAAAGAGATTAGCTAAGTTTTGCGCTAAGAACAAGGTTCTTAACCCGAAACTCGGGGACTGGCAGTGCTAGTTTCGCGCGTTTTAAGCTAAGTTTTGCGCTAAGAACAAGGTTCTTAACCCAAAACTCGGGGACTGGCAGTGCTAGTTTTGCGTGTTTTTAAGCTAAGTTTTGCGCTAAGATAAAGGTTCTTAACCCGAAACTCGGGGACTGGCAGTGCTAGTTTTGCGTGTTTTAAGCTAAGTTTTGCGCTAAGAACAAGGTTCTTAACCCAAAACTCGGGGACTGGCAGTGCTAGTTTTGCGCGTTTTTAAGCTAAGTTTTGCGCTAAGAACAAGGTTCTTAACCCGAAACTCGGGGACTGGCAGTGCTAGTTTCGCGCGTTTTAAGCTAAGTTTTGCGCTAAGAACAAGGTTCTTAACCCAAAACTCGGGGACTGGCAGTGCTAGTTTTGCGCGTTTTTAAGCTAAGTTTCGCGCTAAGAACAAGGTTCTTAACCCGAAACTCGGGGACTGGCAATGCCGGTTTCACGCTAAGTTTTTAAGTTAAAGTTTTGTGCTAAAAGCTGCGTTCTCACCACAAAACTCGGGGACTGGGAAGATAGACAAGAGAGAAACCGGCATGAAACTGAAGAAAAGATAGAAAAAATCCGGAAGTAAGGGAACCGGCAAAAGATGAAAAGAGTGCTGGAAACTTACCCTCAGATTGTTCGTGGAATCAAACCACGCGTTGTCAAGCTCTTTCACGGCTCGGCGGAGCCGCATGAAATGCTCCTCGGAGCATCGGTCCCCAGCAGGGTCTGGCAACGGCTGCCTATCCTTGCCCACGCCGTGGGTCGCCCGGGTCACATCCGCGGCGTTCCATTGCTGGGCATAGGGCAGCAGATGCCCCAGCTCCCGGCCCCCGCGCCGGAACTCAGTGATGCGGCCGAGCAGGCCGGTGGCCTTCTCGCTGGCAGCACCGGCGGCCTTGGAGACATGCAGCACCAAGGGCTGCTGTCCACCGGAAGGGGCCTTGGAGGCCGTCGCCTTCCCCTTGACTAGCTTGGAGAGCTTGGACGGCGGCGCAGTTGGAGCAGCCCCGGCAGGTTTGGGGCGAGGCGCATCCGGTGGCGGCGTTGGAGTAGTTCTTGGAGTAGGGGGTGTGCTAGGGGCACCACCCAAGTTGGAACTTTCCGGCACGGAAGTTTCCGGCGCGGAAGTTGTCTTCTTTTCAACGACGGGAGGAGCCGAAGGCTCCGCCCGCCCGGCAGCTTTTTCCTCGGCGCCGATGTTGCTGGCGCCGGTATCCTGGTTCTCTGGAGGGAAGGAAAGATCCTCCTCCGTGCGGTGTTCTGGCGGTGTAGGGGCCACACGCCCCAAACTTGTTGTGCCCCCCAGAGGGGAGGCAGAGGTGTTGCCGGCACCAGATGGTGCCGGGCTTGAGCGAGGAGGAGGGGTTGAGGTCCTTGCGGAACCTTCAGAGCCCGCTGGCCTTGAGCCAAGCTTGAGCGCAGGGCTGAGAAAAAGAAAGAAAAACAGTTAGAGAGAAGCAACCGGAAAAAAAACTTTGCAAAAAGAGGCAAGCAAGAAAACAAGAAACTTACCCGGAAGCAGTCGGCATCTGCTTGCGCCCGTAGCGCCGCATGCCTACTTCCTTCTCCCCCAAAGGCTCCGTCCGGAAGCGTTTAGAGGGAGGGGCCTGGCTGGAACCGGCGTCAGATGCCGGTGCCTTGTGCTTCTGGCCCTGGGCCATGAGCTTGTCCACAAACTCATGACCGGCCTCGGCGCGCAACGGCGGCGTGTGCTCGTGGATCTATAAGTTAAACATAGCTAAGAAAAGATTCGCAAGAAAGCGATAACGGAGAAGTATAAGAAACCGGAAAAGAAAGCTACCTCAAGCATGGACAGGTCATCGGAGGACCCGGTTGGCTTCGGTGGAGACCGGCCAAGGCGCGCAGCCGGAGTCTTGCCCATCTTCAGATCCTTCCAATGGATGTAAGGATCCGGGTCGAAGGAATCAAGCGCGCGCTTCACGCAGATCCCACGCCGCTCTGCTTGAATGAGGGGGAAGCGGTCCTTGGCCTGAAACACGAAAAAAGAGGGTTAACAAGAGCAAAAAAGTTACCGGAAAAACCGACCCTAATTGCGTAATCTCTTACTTCTTGGGTCGGAGGGTTAGTAGTGCTGAGAGGAAGGAGGCCCCATTCCCAGTCAAACGGCATGGCAGTTTGGCAGATCTGCCTAGCCTTTCGGACGACGTCCTTCTTGCTAAGGGGACGGCCTGTGATCTTGGTGGGATCGCCAGGACCGTACATCTCGCTCATCCTATGCACCCGGCGCTTGAGAGGAAGCACCCGGCGCGAAATAAAAGTGCGGATGATATCATCCGAGCAGATGTTAGTCTCCTTCTTCAGAGCTGCCATGAAGCGCACCACCCGGTTGGTTTCGATGTGGTCCGTCTTCGGGTTGTAGCTCCAATTGGCTCTGCTGGGCGGCGCCGCGTTGAAGGGCGGCAAATCGATGAGATTCGCGCGGCCGTTGTTCTTCACGTAGAAGAAAGTTCCTTGCCAGGCGCGACAGGACTCGAGGCCGGTGAACTTAAAGAAAGTGCTCCCTTGGCGGGAGCCGACGATGCAAGACCCGCACTGCACGGGCGGTTTGGGCTTAGGAATTTCCTTGCCCTGAACGGAATTAATCCGCAGAGCAAAGAAGCGGGCAAACATCTCACGAGTGGGACGAATGCCAATATAGGCCTCCATGAAGGTGGCAAAACAGGAAAGGTAAAAAATGGCGTTGCCAGGGAGGTGATGAGGTTGGAGTTCATAGAAATTTAGGAACTCCCGGAAAAAAGGTGAAGCAGGAAGGCCGAAGCCACACTCAAAATGAGCAAGGAAAACAACGTGTTCACCGGGCTGGGGCTCCGGTTCAATTTCGTCACCGGGAAGCCGGTAGGTTACTCCTTCCGGAATCCTGCGGGACCGGTATAGCCAATCGATCTCGTATTCGGTAACATTGGAGCCCATCCAGGCTCCACGAGTGATGGGGGAAGGCTCTACACCGGAAGCTTGGCTAGAGCTACCGGATTCTAGGTGGCTACCGGATTCTTGGCGGCTACCGGATTCCTGCTGGTTGCCGGAATCGGTATCCATCGGATCTGAAGCCGTAGATCCACCGGAAGATTGTCTACGCCGGCTACCGGAGGAGGAAGAAGAAGCAGAGGAAGATTCCTCGCTAGACATTGGTTTGGAGGCGAAAAAACAGAAATCCCACAGTTGAACCCCGCGCGAAGATCTACGAGTAAGAAGAAAATCAAAGAAAAAGAGGAAATAAGAACACTGTCGACCCAAGATCTAGAAAACAAGCAAATGGCAAGCAAAGTGAGATTGGCACTAACCTCGAGCGGCGCAGTCGCTGGGGAAGACGTTCGCCGGCGAAGGAGCGGGCCTACTGTCGCCGACGAGCACCGTCGACGGCGAAGCGGAGAAGGGCGCGAAGAAGAGAGAATGCGGCGGTCGCGACAGAGGCGCAGCGAAGGATTTCCGCACGGCGAGGTCCGGCGGAGAAGCAGCGCGAGTTCGCCGGGCAGCAAAGCTTGAGCGGACGACGGCGGACGGAGAACGGCGGAGGCGCAGCGAGCGAAGAACACTACGCGCGAGGGATGGAGAATGCAAGAAGAGGAAGAAGAAGGGGCAGTTCTCCTTATAAAGAAGAGGGAGCATGGGCCGAAAACCGTCGGGCCGCGGCGGTTCGCCTCGCGGGCCACGACGGTTCGCATCACGGGCCGCCACGTGGCGAGGAAATACACGCGAAAAAATAAGAAGCCACACGGAGGCACACACAAGATCCGAAGTGGCTAGTGGGATCCGCAGTGGTGCATTTAATGAACGCGCGGGAGTCGAAGCGAAGTGACAACTGACACTGGTGCGCCAGTTAACAGTGCGCATGTCACTGACAGGCGCGGGGCCCGAGATATTCTCGACTTCGCCGAGGAAAGAGTAAATGCGAATGATACCGGAGAAAAGAGATGCCGGGGGATGCCTTGCAAAAAGAGAAAAGACAAGTAAGGGAAAAGATGCCGGATCCAAGTTCAAAGCCGGAGAGATTAAACCGGTATCCTAAAAAGATAAAAACCTGGCATGGTCTGTAGGATAGAATCCGCCAGACTATACCAGCTTCGGGGACTAATGTTGGGGGGATGACCCCCGGTATGCCAAAGGCATGCTAAACCGGATGGTTTGAGCCATCGAGATACCGGTTTAATATTCTTACCGGAACACAAAGGTAAGAGTTAGGGCTAAGTGAAGCTAAGCCGGTATCCCCAAAGGGGTATACCGGAACCCGGTAAAGAAGATACCGGAGAGAAGGGCCTGTCGGCAGGACTGGTCAAAGATTCTCTTCAGAGCAAGAAGACAAGGATGAGCTAAGCAGAGCGGCTTTAATCAGAGCCCTGGCGCCAAAGAGAGAGATGACGCTGAAAGAAGCCGGAGGACGTCAGCGTCCCTGATTAAAGAAGACTCCGGCGTCATCTATGATTAAAGTAGCTTTGTAAAGTAGTTTGTCCAGTCAAACATGCCATTAGGGTTTCTTGTTCTGTAAGCCACCCTCTCCCCTATATAAGGAGAGGGGGCACTGCCTCATACGGGCGTGTGTCCACAGAGGAGATTAGACGATAGAACTTGTATCCAAGCACCTGTAATCATGTCGAGATCAATGAAGCAAGCGATCTAGTAAAGAGTTCTTCCTCTTGTCTCTCTTCTTGCATACCGGCCTTTGGTTGTGTTCTTGAGGAAAGCATCCGGAAGTTCATCCGATCTAGTCGCAAACCCTCCCCCGAATCCTCTAGCGCCCATTCGGCCCCAACTTAAGCCATCCCATGGCATCTGCTCGTTCGCCACGACGACAAGTGCTAACCGAGGAGAAACAACTTCTCCACTGAAGGCAAGATGTCTGACATGGGCTCCGGTGTCGATCTAGTTGGAGGCGAGGCACCAGCGTCGGCCAGCTGGTGCAGATCCGACCAGGTAACAACCGATGCTGGACCGCCACCGATCTTGTTTGTTCGCGTGTTATTTCCGATTTACTTACATGGCAAGACTGTGTTGCAGAGCTGCTTGAGGGAGGGAGAAGCTCTCCTCATGGTCTCATCAGCGCAAGAGGAGGCTGAACGAGATGCCCAATCTAATGGACCTCGCTCCCCGCCGTCGGTGGATGGGCCTCCCAGGGATTCTTCAAGCGGTGCGTCGGCGTGTACATCAGTGGACGGCAACAATTGTTCACTGAATCCGCGGGCCGACGCAAGCGTATCCCCATTAGAGCATGTCTAACACGTCCCGTATATTTTCGCCCCTTAAAACCCGAGTAGAGGGCCATGTATTCACTTTTCACCGGCCGAAAACTCGGACGAGCTAGCAGAACCTGTAAACTCACCCTGTAAAATAGAATATTCCCAGAATATGCCAAATCGAAAAAAAATCTTCATCTTCCTCCTCTAGCCAACTGCGTGTTGCGCCGCCCCTGGCCGCCCTCGCCCCGGCCCCGGCCGCGCCGCCCTCGCCCCGCCCCACCCCGGCCGCCTCGCCGCCGCCTGCTCGCGCCGCCCGGCCGCTCTCGCCTCGCCCCGCCTGGCTCCGGCCGCGCTGCCCCGGCCGCCCTCGCCCTCGCTCGCCGCTTCGGCCGGCCGCGCGCTCCGGCCGCCTCGCTTAGCTCGCGCCGCCCGCCCCGCTCCCGACCACGCTGCGGCCGTGCTCGCTCCGGCCAGCCCCGCCCGCTCGGCCATGCTCGCGCCGGCCCCGGTGGCCCTCGCCCAGCCCCGCCCCAGCCCCGGCGGCGCTCGCCCAGCCCCTCCCCGGCTGCAGCTTGCCCCGCCCGGCTGCAGCTCACCGGAATTTAGCCGGATTCCGGCGAGGCGAATCGCGAAAGCAGTTATTTTCTGAAGTTTCAACTCGCCACGAGTGGGGGGTTGGCCCTGTATTTGGCCTCCCACCCCGTACAAGTAGGGGGCGAAGACCCGCCCCGTAATCGAAACCAGTAAAAATCGAAGCGGGGGGCGTTTTTACGGGGTCTGCTAGACGGCCGGGTAGAGCTCAAACCCGTATTTTGGCGGTTATTATACGGGTTTGGGTGTTTTAAGGGGTCTGTTAGACCTGCTCTTAGAGGCACCTGAGGTCTGCAGGTCTCCCTCCTTCATCCAACAGGTCCATCAGCAGCATCTCGCCAGGGAAGCCGATAGTTCTTCGATCCCGCCACGCGCCACACCAGCAGGCTGGAAAACAAGGTAAGAGGAACTCGAGGCTGGGAAGAAGGAAACACTTACGCGTTGATTGGGGCATTTGTAGAAGCGGACGCCTAGGTTAGCTTCGGTGCTCGAAACCCACCAACGGATCCGGACGTTGCCGCACCTCGGACACATGATCAACGGCAATGGCGAGGGTTGGACGCGGTTGCGGCGAGAGGAGGAAGACGACTGAGACATGGCTACTGAGCCTTGGCACATGAGAAAACGACCTGACTAGCTAACTCGCTGTATGTGAAGCCGGCTCTCGGATGATTTTTGAATCTAAGTGTTTGGTTTGGGGATGGGGTGGAATGGAACCATTCCATTCCACTGGCACGGAACCGTTCCATCCTGTGTTCGGTTTGGACAAAACAATTATCACGGAACGGTTTCATCCTTGTGTTCGGTTTTGGAATGGGATGAGAATGTAATGGAATGGATGAGATAATCACCCGATTAATTATTCTAAACTCAATTAATTATTTGCTAAACTTGATTAAATAGTGCTAAACTTGATTAACTATTGCTAAACTTGGTTAATTATTGCTAAACTTAATTAATCAGCGTGTGATAGTCACCCGTTCCACCTCGTCCGGCCGAATCGGAGGAATCACTTCATTCCGGATCTAGAGGGAATATTTCATTTGGAGAAACCACTTCATTCCATTCTAGTTTGCAAGCGAACGCAGGAACGGGCTCTGGGTGTCCCCAAACCGAACACACCCTAAAGCATGGGCAGCTACAAGTGGTCTTCTGCCTCCTCCACCTCTACTTAAATATTGACCGCCGGTAAAAATGACCATTGCCGAACGTTATACAGTGCGAGTCCATGGTCGAACGGTCGGCTTCGTCCTTCGGTACGAACAGTTCAGCTGCAGGTATTGTTGGCCATGGACCGTTCTAGTTGTGCTGTACATCCTGGCGTATACGAGATCTATACCTGACTTGCATGAATAATTGGCTTAGTGGTCCCGAACGGTGCACGAATCCTGAGTTACTTACAGCCTTGGATGCGGCCGGCTCAAATGCCCGGCGGTTCAACTAAGAGTTTTCCATGAAAATGGCAGCACATATCATAGAAGAGATACCAAACTGTACTTTACAATCGTATGATAGTTAAATGATAGAGCCTTGGTCCACACTGACCATAAACGTCTTGCATGGGTAAGGCCACCCACCCACCATAGATTATCTTCTCAAACCCAGTTTGCACTTGGGCTACTGCTCCGTTCAACACCATGTCATTCCTATGCTCCCCAAAAGATGTTGAGAAGTCAAGATCATAGATTGGGACATTGAGTGATGCTTTGCCCGTTGGCTTTGGTGAGAAGACACCTGAAGTACGATAGTAATCTATCCCACATCGACAGAAAATGAAACTTGATCAAGACCACTACCTAGTCTCCACCGCATGGTTTCACAAGACTAGATTCCTACTTCGCAATGATAAGTTGGTATCACTAGTGCTAACTTGTCTAACATTGTTGTGAAGTTTACCATTGTAGCGAAGTTCACTACCATTACATGTGAGTTGCCCTCAAAATCAGTATGTATTATGGATACTAGCACTTTGTTTGTTAGCAACATTATTTACTCGTAGTTTGCCTATCAATGATCTTAAGTTGCCTACTGTTGATGCTCGGTTGACAATACGCTATGAGTTGCGGAGCATTGTTACTAAGTTGTTTATCTCAAAAATGAAGTTCCCTACGATGTTTAAAGTACCGTATGCAACTATTAATTGAACTTGCTTGTCTCAACACAAAGTTGTTTAAAAGATATCACTGAAACATATAAGAATATGACGTGATTCCAAAGAGCTTAACACGAGAGCTCCACAACATATAACAATTCAGATATATTGTTTGAAAGTTCTATATTAAAAAAATATAACTGTATTAATTGCTAAAATGAGGTGAAATTTCACATACATGCACATGCCACTCTGGTGGAGTATGACTCTACTTTTCCTCATGGACCAATTAATGTATGTGTCCAAGCTGCGACCAGATGTTCTTATTTTTGGATCGAAGTACGGGATCAACTCATGTTTTTTTATTTATGCGTGTATGCTTGAAACAACAAAAAAAATGCAACTCACTTTTAAGTAATTAGGCAAGATTATATGTGTATAACATAGTTAAGTTCTGCATATGACTATATTTCCAAGATAGGTTCGACAATTGCCTAGTCAGTTTCATTTACTCATTTTTGTAGGTGACATGTAGCAATGTCCTCTCTTCACTCCATGCAAGGGCTCAACCACCAATTTCTCTAAATGAGCTGTTAGTTGGCTTGCATGGTTATTGAAATGATGACTGCTCAGGGTTGACTCTCCCGAATATCCAAGCAGACACTTATTGCATTTGGAATGTTGTAAAACGCTGAAATGGCGAAAGGTGATTCGCTTGGGTATGGCTTCTATTCGCAGCTGACATTTAGATTACGCCTAGTTTTTTTACATGCCTATCGTGCCTTGGCCAAAATTGAAATCATGTTTGAATGCATGTCATTTTAGTCTAGTCCATTTTTTTCTCAACGCTAGTCAAATGATGAGTAGCATTCTTTATCAGAATTTTCTAGAAACGTTTATTATAAGTTGATTGTTGTAGAAAACTCAGAGATCTCCTTTCCTTTAATATAAAACCAACTATAGGGAACTTGTTACGTGGTGGCTCTACCACCCAGACGCTACCTGAGGACGTCCACTTTCTTGGGACATCACACTTTGAGGATGGGGATAATTCAACCCCTTTTTCACATTTATAAACTTGATACAATCCCCCTTTAATGGCTACGTTAATGTACTATGGCTTGCTTATAGCCATCCTCATCCTCTCACACTCATACTCATGGTAACTCGTCTTGCTTTATGGGAGGGTGACACCCTCATTCTCTTAGATTGTTTTGCCATGTCCGAATCCTGCATCATAATTATAGAATATATATACTCTACATACTCTAGATATTTCATACTACTAAATATCTCACTCAAAAAATTTACCGAATTTTAGGATTTATCTCTAGGTATCTTCTTTCTCGATAATTTTTGGAGCTTCTAGAACATTCCTCTCAAATATCCTCTTCATCATGAAATACTCCATAATCTTCCACAAATTTCTATGTGTCTTTCTCAATATTTGGCTTTTGTAGAATCAGAATATTCGCATGTATGTATTGTTTGCTTGTAACCTTATTTATGAGTTCAGAAAGTTCTTTTCTGTAGAAATATTAAAAACATTAGGTTTATGGCGTGCATAGCACGCCGACAAATGAGAATAAAATAGGAGAATGCTAGACTGGCCCCAACAATTTTGCTTCATTCCATGTTTCTAGTTTTAGCCTCTACCTAAGCAATTTACACGCAGGACAACCTCCTTTTGCGCTTTTACTTTTCAACTTCTTTTTTTCTTGCACCTCTACAACGTTTTTTTTTTTTTGCTCTATTGAAGATTTCAACGTACAACCCAATATTTAAGCAAAGATCCTTTTTTCATAAAAAAGGAGAACATAACAGTATCTCGCAACCCAATATTTCACGTACTGGTGGCCGGCATAGGACATCTACTCCGTCTAACCTGTAATCACAAAGGTTCCTCTTTGGTGGGCATGCCCATCATAGTAGATCTTGAAGCGGCGAAATGATAGTCTTCGAGAGAGCAATCTAACACTGGCATTGACACCATAAGGGTCGAGGTTGATTGTGGGTGGAGGGAAACATAGTTGGCATGCAGACACTACACTACACCTGTGCATGCAGAGTTGTAACTTAGTGTGTGTGTGTGTGTGTGTGTGTGTGTGTGTGTGTGTGGTGGTGGTGGTGGTGGTGGTGGTGGTGATGGTGGGGGGGGGGGTGCGGGTGTTGGCGCTTTGTTGGGCTTAAAAATAAGGAAAAGCCTAACCGTTCCATCCTCAAGCTCGCTCGCGCACCCGATTTCGCAATCACCTATTATCCTAGTGCTACTCAGCCATCGCCGGTTGCGCACCCGGTCTCAGCATCCTATGACCTTTCTCCATCGCCATGGTACCACCATGTCCTTGGTACCACCATGTGCCCTTATCGTTTGTAGATAATCCTCTAACCACGCTTCAAGTTCTTGCACTCCTTCATACTTTATTTTATCCATAGGGAGCTTGAATCCCTTTGGAACAGCTGTCTTGCAAACCCAGCGAGAAAAGCAAGCGGCACCACTAAGCTCTTCCTCATCCTCTTGATCCTCATAATCATCTTCGTAATCATCTTCATCATTTCTGTGTCGACTCCTCCACTCGGCGCGGGTCCTGTCGACTGTTTTGTGTGATATCGTTCTTGGCATCGCCGTGATTTCTAGCAGTTGCTCGAGGTTGGCGTGGATATGTTGAGCGTCGGGGTGCCACCTCTTGCGGAGAACTATTGTGACGTCCTGATGGTGCTACCTCTTTTCGAGAGGGGTTGTTTGGGGGTGCCACTTCCTGCCGAGGACTTTCGTGTGACGGTGTGGAGTGCCCTCCAGATGCTGATCGACATCATTTAGACCTGTGATCAAGGTTCAGTGCACTTGCGCTCGTGGGCCATACTCGGGTTGAGTTGTCATCAGATACGTTTGAGCTGCCACGATTGCTGCTTGTGGGGTTTAAGGATGCATGTTTCCTCTTGAATCATAAGTCATAAACGACACGCGGAGGTCCCTAGTCATCTCTCACCGGTATCATATTCAACTGAGAAGTTCTTCGATTGGGATTTTCTGCTCCTCCTGATGTTGCTGCCGCTCCCGCAGCTCCTGCCCGTGCTCCCACACTTTTGTTTCTTGTGGAGCTCAGCTCGGCGCGTCGACGGCTAGACTCGTCGTCTCGTTCCCTGCGGACATGAGTTCTGATCTCCTTTCCCTTCTTAATTGCCTCTTTTGCATCTGTATCATGTAGTGATATGCCATGAGATCATCCCAGGTGGCATCACTCCCAAAAAAGCATATTCCTTCAAAAGTATCACCACGTTTCTCGAGACAACTCCAACAATGGCCTCCGTCGAGCTCGTGCTCCATTAACGGGTGTTCCTGTATTGCCACCTCCATTGATAGGTGTGCCCGTGTTGCCACCCCCATCGACGCTGCTGAGGCCGACGCTAGGAGTACTCGGGCACCATTAGTTCTGGCGTTAGCAGCGTTATTGTAAGGGTATATTGCCCCTATGTGTGGTTTTGGTAATTAATGACAACCCCTATGGACTAATGTTTTCGTTGAGTTTATATGAAGGAATATTCCATAAGTACTACCGGTATTCCATGTGTTGGATTCAAGTATGGATGCCATGAAGATACAAATATACCTTGTGTATTGGCATCAAGATCATCGATTTGAAGATATATATGTGATATGATCAAGAAGAAGAAATGAAGATAGAGTTCTTATGTGGAACTCAATATTAGCCATGCTCTAGCTTATGTGATAAGCAATGAATGATCAAGATCTTGAGAGCTTGATTCCAAGTGAAGAATTCAAGTTATGGCTCTAAGTCGGTGTCATGACAGTCTCATAAGTTGAGCTATGGTTGACTAAGATTTAGAGCATTGAAACAAATGAAGAATTCTTTATACACCTCAAGATAGTATGATAGAGCATGAGAAGATACAAGGTTGACCAATACAAAGAGTGAAGAATAGATTCAAGTTTGGTCAACACATGAAGCATGAAGAATGTGCCACGTGAAGTCACGTGATATGGTAATCCTTGTCAATTATGCTTCATGAACTAACCCATCATATATGTGCTATTGTGTTGTCTATGTGGGTTAGGTATCTTTCCATGGGCATGCATCAAAAGTGAGATCTCATATAGCCCATGAGAGGATGACGACAAGTGGTGATCGTCATCAAGGTTGAGTTGGGCAAGTTCAAGTTGAGCATCTCAAGAGGATCATATGCTTGAAGCTTGCCGTCCGTTTGGTGATAATGGACATGTGAAGATGTGCATCAATGGAGCTTTTCCATCATGGTGTATGGGGGAGCATTTGTGAGTCTTCACGAAGCAACAATGATCAAGTGAGGCATTCCGGCTTGAGTGGAGCTTGAAGAGTTATCATCAAGATCAAGCGGGATGCACAAGGCAAAGGTATGGCCTTGATAGGTTTTACTTTTACCGGTCTCAAGGTGGTTGATGGGAGACAAGATTATAGGATAAATAGCCACACTATCAAGAGGGGCTTTCGGTTGGGTAACTTGATCACATCGTCTTAGGGAGCTCAATCCTTTGCATACTTTGCATATCCCTATTGCTTCTTGGTGTTTCTCTGTGAGAGGTTCTTGTGCTTTTTGCTAGCTTTACAACAAGCCCAAGTTCATCGAAAACGGAATCCGCATGCATCTTCTATTGCGTTTTCGAGTTTGGACGTCTTCACCGTTTCTTGATAGTGGTTTCATGTCAATCGGGGTTCGGACACAAAAGTTATCACAGTTTTTGTATAACATGTTTTCCTGCTGGCCCGGTTTCTCGCCCTGTGACTGGCCGTCCCACCGGATGGCCCGTTTCAAACCGGCCCCTAGACTGGTGCCAATCGGGGTGTCCCGGTCATGGCCCGGTCACATACCCGGTTTGGACCGGCCGGGTCCGGCCTGTGGCCCGGTCTGACCGGCATCTGGACTGGAAGGCCCGGCCCAGGCCCGGTTGACCGGCCTCCTCGACTGTGCTGAGCTGAAACTCACCCAACGGTTATATTTCTCCCTAGACTATAAATATGCCTTCTTCCACCTTGGGCTGCACAAGTTCTTCCACTCTCTCTCCTCCATTGTTGACTTTGAAGAACTTGCCCTCTCTCTTGATTCCCCCTATGATTCTTGCTCATTCTTGAGGAATCTAAGAGAGGAGATCTAGATCTACAACCCCCACCAATCCATCTCTCCTCTAAGTGAGGGGAACTCTTTAGATCTAGATCTTGGAGTCATTTGTTGATTTCCTCTTTGTTCTTCCTCTCTAATCTCATCCTAGCATTTGTTGCTTTGGTGGGATTTGAGTGTGAAGGATTTGAACACCTCTAGTGTTCTTGCTTTGCATCATTGCATAGTGTTGAGCTCTCCACCATGATTTGTTCGAGTGAGAGACCGTGAGCTTGTTACTCTTGGAGGGAGACCTCCTAGTTGGCTTGGCGGTTGGTGCTCCGGTGATTTCTTCAAAGAAGATTGTGAAAAGGCCCGGGCTTCTCCTTCGTGGAGCTTGTGAAGTGGTTTTGGAGCTTCCATCTCCGGAGTGGAGGAAAAGCTACCCATAAGGAAAGGGCCACTATCCTTCGTGGGTTTGGCTCGGAGAAGAAGGTGAGCCTTCGTGGCGTTGGGGAATTCTTCGTGGGACCTCCACCTCTCCAAACGTGACGTACCTTCTTGCAAAGGAAGAGAACACGGGATTACATCTTCGTCTCCGCGTGCCTCCGTTATTTTTATACCCGAGCTTACTTTCCTTGTGATAGCCATCGAGCTTGAAATATCTATTATATCTTGCTATCACTTGTTGCTCATATATACATCTTGTGCCTATCTTGCTTAGCTCTAGTTATTGTTGTTGCACTTAGTTGAGCCTAGCATATTTAGGGTTTGTGTTTGTAGAATAAACATAGTTTATTTCTGCATTCTCACAAGCTAAATTCGTAAGAGTTTTTAAACGCCTATTCGTCCCCTCTAGGCGACATCTCGTCCTTTCAGTTATCATTGCCAGCAGTATCTCGCACTGACCAACGATGATGCTATTCAAGACGATCCACATTTATCTTGACGTTGCCATTTTCGTCGCACGATTCCTCTTCATCATCTGAGCAATCCTCGACGTCGACTTGCTCATATTCCCCAGGTTGTCGAGTTATATCGACCATACACACCTAACGATGAGCTATATAAGCTTTGTTAGTACATAAATCTGGGTATGAGTTGACTTTCCTGATTCCAGAATCGGCAATGCCCTCATTGTCGTTGCACTTGTTGTCGATGTTCTTCGACTTTGAGTGCCGGGGCACCCGATCTGATGATGTGTTGCTGTTAGTTGCCGATGTCGATCCGAAAGACACCCCGCCGAGTAAATCGATGAGATCCCCTAGGCTTGCGGCAGAGCCAACGTTGCTCCTTGCCATCATGTTCGAGCGTTTACCGCCCGTGGATCCGATAGATGACGCTGATGATGCTTTTTGGTGATTCCGATGCTTCCGCCATCGAACCCGAATAGATTGGTTCCGATCGGCGAAAAGTTCCTTGAGATCCGATGTTGAAGCTGACGCTCCCGGTCGTCATATCCCTCCTCCGGCTAAAGTCGCCAAAAACCGGGAGAAGGGTGGGTGGGTTCGGACGAAAATTGATTGATCCGAAGCACACCTGGTCACCTGATCTAGTCGAGTTGTTGCTTCCAGAAGAGGTCGTTGGTTTCATGCTGCCAGCGTACAAGCTCCCCACAGTTAGCGCTAATGACAAAGGGTTGACCTTGTCAATGCCCATAATCATGGACTTGGATTTCTAGGAAGGAGAACTTTGGCAGATCAACAAACCGGTCAACCAAACTAGGCAACCAACAAAAAGTATGAAGAAGGGAGAATCGCTGAGATTGTATGACTCAAGATCTAGGGTTACATCGTGTATCGTGTCGTTGAATATGTCCCCTCGGTGGCTCCTCCTAAGATTTTATATATTAGGCTAGGTCTCAGAGTCCACCTCGAGAAGTAATTACATTATATAAGTCGGTCACCCGATATGGGCCTAACTTTTCTATTCAGATATGTACTGGCCTATTCGTTCGTAGACCTTGCATCAAGGATGGTAATACTGAGTACCCGATATGGTATACCCATGTCAGCCTACACTCTCGAGCTTGCCGGCCTAAGCACTGCCCTTCCACCCATTTCTTCGTTCTTATTTTTTTTAAACATAAGGCACAACTGCCCAACTTTAAACTAATAAAGCCCAAACGGCCCAGGTTGATACAGGGTGCTAACCAGCATACAACACAACGAAACAACAAAAGAACTAGATGAATAAAAAAACAGCTTGTCGATGTCGAAGCCTCTTCGCAACACCACCATGGAAAAAGCAACACAAGCTCAAGGGATCAAACCATCCCGGAACCAGCAGGACAGGTGACCAATATGGAGGGGAGGAGAGCCACCGAGAGGGGAAAAGGTAGACCTTCAGATCTGGCGGATGGGCGCCGGAGTAGCCATGACTGCCACCCGCCGCCACCTTGCCACCCACGCGGCCAAGGACGGCAGTGTGGACCAGCGGACACCACTAGCCATCGTAGTCGATGCCGCTTATCCACCCGAGGCCACCGCCCCGTCGCCCGAGATACCATCCAGAAGAAGCTACGCCGCCGCAGACGTCTTCCGCGAGGAAGACGCCAGCACCGTCAAGATCTGCTACCTCCACCACGAGGAGCCGCCTAGCCGCGGCGCGCCATCCCGCCGTGCAAGGAGCCGTTGTCTCGTTGTTTTAGATCCTTCCGCGAGGTTGGGAGAGCCCCGCGCCGCCGCCTCGCAAGCAGGATCCAGGGATCTGCCGCCACCGACACCACACAGACTTTGCTCGGCGGCCAACACCGATGATGGCGAAGGTGGGAGGGGATATGGGTGGCTAGGGCTAGGGTCTGAAGTCGCCCTCCTATCGCTCGTGGGGAGCGACAAGATGGGCCCGAAGCCCACTTGTCCGTCTTGCTGATGGCAAGGATTGTTCGCCGTTTTCTGGTTATCCATAAGATTCAACTCCAAAGAATTTCTTCTTTCTTCTTCATCTTCCCTAAGTAAGCCATCGGAGGCCTCACAGGTGTCGCTCGAGATTTGAGGTTATCTGCTACTTTTTTCCTAGAGAGATGGTGGACCAAGGGGAACGGTTCCGAGGTAGCTGGATTTGGTGCCAGTGGGGCTCCGGCAATCTGAATTTCACACGAAGCCCGGTCGGCGAAGTTGGTGCTATAGCACATGGCAAATTTTCGTGAATTGTTTGATGCTGCATGGGTTTTTGTTGAATGCTACAAACTCATCTGTGTTTTGCCGAGGACACCCAAGTGAGGTGCTACAACAATTCTAGGAATCTGCTGAGAATCTTTATTCAATATTGCAATGATGCTATAATAGCATTAGATTTCTCCGATGCAGTCGGTATTTTTTTCATTTCAGTGAAGCAAATTCACTTTTTTTTTTGTTTCAAGCAATTTCAGGATTGGGGCGTGTCTCGATCTGGAGGTGGGGTTCCAGGAGAATTATCCCTCAGGGGCGCTTAGCAAGGTCCCTAAATTACCAATTCAACGAGACACAAAGTATTTCATGTTTTCGGTCGAAAAAGTCATAATAATATCTTCTATCTTCTATGACTTCTATCTTCTACGATAGAAAGAAAATAAGAAAAGTGACACGTCAAGGCTCCAAGAGGCCAAAAATAGCAGACAAATATGCTCTACTTCATCTTATTTGTATATACATCGGTTATTGTAAGTTAACACAGAAGATTCATTACTATATGTACATTGAAGCACATGCGCAATTTGGCACAGCAGATAGGGCAGAGACTACTGACTTAACATCAGAAAGGGACTGAGTTCTGTACAAGACCGGATATCTATCCTGTATACATTTGAGGAAATGAATGTATACTCTCTATTTCTGTTTAATGTGCATAGGAGTTCAATCTACGTCATGCCTATATGGACTCCTGTCTATTCGACGAATATGCTGCTGCGAGGAGAGCAGCCCCAATCCCAGATCCCTCCTCCACCACTCTAAGGACAACTGTGGGCGCAATCTCCTCTCCAAGGATCTCCACCACGGCTTCATTCAGATACTCTCTAAATACTGAATATCCTTGGTAGAGGCCGCCCTCAATTGCGATGACTGATCTCTTTGGCACACCCGTCATTCTTCGAACTTGGGTGGTGCCACAACGCGTTCCATCACGGCCGATTTTTTGCAGTACTGCAACAATTCCAGCTGCTGCTAGACGTGCAGCTCTTCGGGTGACGACGTCGCACACTCTCTGCACAAGCCGGCGAGTCTTGAGAGGGACATTGGGTATCTGTATAGGGAGTTAATGAAACATGAAAAACTAGTCTGGAGAAAATGAATATTGAACAAAAAATGCACAAGTATCTTATCAGCTGAGATATGAGAACTAACCTTCAGATGTTCTTCCATTCTCCTTCCGACTTCTCTCAAGTCCAGGGAATCATCCTCACGGATAGCAGCTAGACATGGCGTGCTGGATGAAAAGACATGTAAAAATTTATATCACTATGTGCATGGTGTTCACTGTTTAACTTTTGCTGAAGAAACCAGACAGATGTTTTATGTTAAAACATACTGTACATATGAAAACATGAACATATAATTTCATCAGAATACACGGCCATCGTGCATGCTTTCAGACCCAGGCTAGTCACCGGACATGCTCAGTTAAATGACCCTCACTGAAAATATATTCCAAACATTTAGTCTACAAATCTTAACTGAATACTATGAAACATCATTGCATACACTTTTCGCAAAAAAGAAAAATCATTGCATACGCAATCATCCAATGCATGCCTACAATTTTAACACATCAACTAATGCTGTTTATTTATAGATTAGTAAATCAACATAAGTAAGTGAGTGATTTATTGTAAGAAACATGTTACGGCTCTCATTGTACAGTGATCATGTTGCATTTACCATTTATACCAGAGAAAAAGATAGACACAAAGATCAATGAACATCAAACAGATAGAACAGGGTAGCAAGCAAAAAATAAGAGGCCATATGCATCGATTAATGCAAGTCTGGGGCTGCCCCTTTTTGAAAAAAAAGTAAGCAAGAAAATATAAAGCATAGATAATTGGCGAGCAAAGTAGCACACACAGCTTAGCCTATATAATTATAAGGGGGCTCCAAGGTTGTACAAACAGGGTAAGGATTAGTTAATACAATAAGATACTCATTTGCTTATATTAATTCAAAAAAACAAAATTCTAGTATGCAGGTACCTTAAGATGAATGGGGTTGCTAAACCATCAATAGCAGTACCAAATACATCCGACTCTTGAGCCATTTTGTGGAACACCAATCTTGCAATCTCTCCAAGATACACACCCGATATCATCTTCTCAAAACCCTAAGTTGATTAAATTACTAATCAATTTCATCTTCAGTACTATAAGCTATTCCAAAGGGGAAAGTTCTCACAACTACATTACCTGGTCATAGTAATTTTGTGTCTCATTATTGAAGCAGATGTCATAAGGAGTTAATGGTATTTGCGGAGGACGGAAGCTCCCCCATTCAACATTTACGACCTGACGAACAATATTTGGCATTTCTATTAACCAATGGAATTTTGATTAGGTCACAGGATTGAACTACAACAAAAACGAAGTTCCACTAAATAATAAATAACTGAACTAGGATACCGTTTGACCCGAGTTAGTAAGAAGGCCCTGGCGTTTAGTAATCGCCTCATTATTCTCAATATAGCAAGCGTTGGTGCCAGCTCCAATAATCACTGCAGCTACTGTATCCTCATCATAATAATGCCCCAAAGCTAGTGTCCCCACAGTATTATTCATCTGTTTTTAACATCAGATGAAATAATCAACCAAAAGAGGCATATGTTTACTAGAGAATACAGGCACCATACTTGAAATAAAAATTTCTTGACGTACTTGATGCAGGAAACATCAATTATCAACAAATTCAGGAGAACCATAATAACATGCATGAGCTTAAAAAACACACGATTTTAGCTTCCCTATTTCTGCATGGTACATTCTTGTCACATTTCATTACACATCTATAAAATTATGTGGAGCACCCCATACATAAGGGGGTTATGGACTTGAGTATAATCTACCAATATAATAAATAGACAACAATACGGCACTCCAACCAATACAGTGAACCATTTAAGACCTGGTTCATTTTATGTCCTAGTTTGCAAACCCTATCCTATGTAATATAAAGCAAGGAAAAAAAGCCTGGACTTCACTCCCCATGAACAGATAGACAAGCTAGATTCTGGCCATAATACACCAAGTTGCTAGCATAAATATTTAATTGCACATTTCATAGTTTAAATACAGAGTAGTGGAAGCATAGTGTCAATACGTTTCCACTACTGTGTTTAAGCAACATACATAGTTTTGCCAATCTCGCTAATCAGAGCTGTCGGCCACAGGGTCACAATTCCAAAGTGATGCTATATGACCACCACATAGTAATCAAAACCCCATATTTGCTATTGCATTTTTCAAATAACGGGTTCAACGTTCACACACAGTGAATTACCTGTTAAGGTTAATAAAGATAGTCCATGCATAAGCAATATATTGATGGAAATCGAGATAAAAATATCAACCCCAATAAACACAATCATGTCAGCAAGTAACACTTGTATTAATGTGGTGATCTTTTCATAACAGAGATACCCACAATAGTATAACAACATACCAATGCATTGACCTGTAAATTTAGTCCATTCCTTACAAGGGCTTCATTTAAGCACTGAGCAACATCTTTCCCAACCTGATAATCCAGAAGTACAAAGAAATTAGGGTTGCAATGAACATATGAAATCAATTTGCAACTATTATGTACCCACAAAAAAACTTCAATTATTATACACAAGACAAATATTGACCGAGTGTTGTTACTTGACACTTCAAGAGAAAAAAATAAAACAAGGCTTATAAATTAAGGTAGTTGCATCACATAACCAAAATAATAAACCTGTCAAACAATATTTTACTCCAGTGATTCAGGATTTATTGTGTTAAAATAAACTATGGTAATTTATCTAACGAACAAAGATATTGAAATTTCTCCGCCTGACATGTGCTGCTAGTTGAAAATTCAAAACACCGCCAACTTTGTATGTGTGTTGTTGTCTAAGTGCATAAGTACTAAGGCACACATATGTTCATAATGATTCAAGCTTTCAAATCTGGCACATGACTTCATACAACACAGTGATCTACTTAAAGTTGCATGCATATGATGAAAAAGGAATAATGCAAACTGTAGTTTAGCTCACAGCTTCTTCAATTGAAAATTCTTTAGTCCAACGGATTAATGACCCTGAGGTTATAGAAAGTTGTCTGACAGGAAAGGAAAATGTAAAACCAAGCGCCCTTCCTTCATCACCCTCTCTTTCAATAAAATTCTTCAGTGTGGAGGCAATGAAATTGAAAAATTCCTGCAAAGAGAATAAACTCATATACCTATACAGAGACACTAACTACTAAGAAAGCAGAAATAAAATGATAAGACATACCTCGCTTGTACCTTTAGTCAATTCTTCTTTGATAGGTTGATACTCAATTTTTTGATTAATGATTGTAGACCCTGCACCAAGTTCCACTTTTAAAAATCTAAAGCATGTTCCTCCAATATCAATGGCGTAATAGATGCCTTCCTCACTCCTGGTTACATGCACAATATTAACTGCTGTAAGATAGCTGCACAGCAGCATACATCTAGATAACTTGTCAACAATGAAAATAAATAATGAGTAAATTATGGACAAAAGGACAAGATTTCTTTTTAGTTTTCGAGCAAGCGGCACATTCATTTTGTACAATCTAAAAAATTCGCATGCAGCTGCATCAAATGGTCTAAGACAAAATTCTGAAAATTACTGACGCAGGTCCTCCCAAAATAGCTCCAACAATGAATATGCTATAAATGCAAGACCGGCAAAGAAAGTTTGTCAAGAAGCTTGTTAATTTTTTTGTCACGTAGTCAAAATAAGGGTGCAAGGTAGTACTGAATAAGAAGCTGGAACGGCAACGGAAGACACCTTCAAAAATCTAAAATGAACACACGATCTCTCTCTATCTCTCCTCCCACTAACTAATACAGTACTAATCAACATCAAACACCACCCGACCTCGCTGAATGAACCCCTGAAGTACAACATATGTTTGTTCCTGGGGTACAACATATATACCCAGAAGAGTCCAGAAAGGTAAAAGAACAACAAAAGCAATATTAAACTGGCGCCGTTGGAATCCAAGAAAGCTAAGAAATTAGCAAAGAGCAGCAGGTTTGCGTGCCCACATTGTGCAAACTGGTTAGATATCATGAAGTTGAGCAAAGAAGCATGAAAAAAAAGGGAAAGTAATAGGAAGATCCGCGTCCGTGTTATACCCATCCGGGAGCGAGTCGACGCAGGTGAGGAGCATCCGGACCTTGCTCGCGTCCTCGGAGGCGAGCCCGGCGAACATCTCGATGGCCAGCGAGTTGACGACCCGCTGCAGGCGCTCCGCGGGCGTGGCGAAGCTCTCCTCGAAGTCTCGCACCACGGCCAATGCCCGGTGCCACCGCCTCCAGGCCGCTACCCTCCTCGCTACCAGCGCCGTCGCAAACGCGCACGTCAGAGCCGCGCAGCCCGCCGCCGCGGCCACCCGGAGCCAACCCTCTCTCCCCATCCTCCTACCGGGCGCGCCACCGCCGATCGATCGACCACACCCTACCCCGCCGCCTCGTCGCGACCGAGAGCGCCAGGTGCTCGACGATATGGCTAGCTCCGCGACGGCACAATCACACACAGCAGCGCTGGAGGGACGGAGGCCGGGAAGCCGGAAGCGGAGACGCAGCGAAGCGAAGAACGCGCGCGGCGGGGAATAAACAGGCGAAGGCGAGGGGTCTGAGGTTTATGGCGGATTGAGCATGACGTCGGCGTCGTGGGGGGTATATGAAGCAGTCTAGCTATTTATTTCTTTCCCGTGATTAAATCAAGTCAATCTTCGTCATCAAGTATAAATGGGAGAAGTTTTGTAGTCAATACTAATAAATACTATATAGAAAGAAAATATTCATGTTCCCACACAAATATTTCGCGGTGATTCTTGTCGAAGATTTATCAGTAGATTTGCGAGATATACTAGTAGTATACTGTATCTGACGCAATTACTTGCATGTATATCTACCTACCCCATCAATGCTGTAAAATTAGTAGCAATTGATTTCAGCACATCTTTATCTATAGCTAACAATTAATACGAGTACTACGTTAATTCTAAGATGCATGTACTGTGTATATGTGCGTATTTGTGATTTCGCAAAAATAATAATCCTGAGATGCATCTCGAGAATTGCGTTTGAGCCGAAGATGCACGAAGTGCACTTTTGTTCCCTAGATAATTTAGATACTCCCATGGGAGTACATGTCATATCACACGGCATACAATCGTTCACAAGATATCATGCTTGATGACTGATGAGGAATCACCAACCAAACAACAAACAACTACTGTTGACATATGCTTGTCGATTTGACACTAGTACATAAACAGACGACTGAGAGATCACATCTAGTATCCTGTTAGATCTTGTAAAATTATATTAAGCTAGCATTCGGATTTTAGCACATGGAGCGAACAAGTTGCTAGCCATTAGATTTTGGGTTAATTATTGGTTTGCCACTACAGCCCGCGCATGACTCAGTTTTGCCACTAGAGCAGAATGGTGCTCAGTTTTGCCACTGCTTCTGGCGCAGCTGCTCTGTCGAGGCCAAACGGCCAGGCTTCAAACGTTTCCGTCTCTTGCCGTTACTGAAAGTGGGGCCAGATCTTACAGGTAGGACCGCGCAATGACAAATAGGTGAAGACCGAACTACCCCTGCTCCCGCCACACAGCAACACACCGATCTGCTGCACCCACCACCATCCGCGCCTGACAAGGTATTAACTTGTCAATGCCTACAGATTGTAGACTAGGGTTTCGTTAGATGTAGAGGGCAAGTAGATCTCGAAGGTTTCAGCCGAAAAGTACTCGACGATGTAAAAACTAGGGTTTGAGAGACAATGATTCGATCCTTTCTGCGTCCCTCGACTCCCCCTTATATAGGAGGCGGAGCCGAGGATTTCGTATTGTACAAGTTACAGAGTCCGGGTAGGTTTCTAACGCCTCCCGCAAGATTACAAACAATGCTTCCTATTACAACTCTAGCTTTCCTTAACAATATCTTGGGCTTCCGAACCTTCTTATTCTTCGGGTAGTGGGCCTTCAGTAAACCCCGGGTACCATCATTGGCAGGCCCATTGGGGATGCCTATGTCAGTAGCCCCCGAGATTTTGCTTGAATCGTAGAGTCAGGGAAAATCTCCACCGTTTATTTTTACTCGACAATTCAAAAACCTTTCTATATTTCTTCACATAAGTTTCTATATTGTGCAGGGATAATGGTAGTTGGGGCTAGTTCATCTGACGGATCAGGTACTAGTTAACTGCACTAGTGGCAATCCGCAAAAACCTACTTCAAAATCACGTCCCTGGACATGATCTCGGGATACTGGTGCAAACTTCAACAGGTGCCGCTTAAGGTCTTACCATTCTGTCGAGTCCCAGTTATATTTATCGGGTACCTAACGCGTCCGTTAGGATTTTTCTTCGTATCTGTTGATACGGGTAAAAGTAGCGAACCGACGTCAAAGACGGCGCTACGCCTCACAGAACGGATCTGGGGTCTTACCTTCGCAAAGTTCTGCGGCATTCAGAAATTGATCGCAACTTTGGCGTTCTGAGAATATATTGTCGAGTGCTTATTCGGCTGTTGGAATGGCACATTTTATTGAGTCAAAGATGACTTATATTTTTTTCCCGGTGGGAGTATATGCAGAGTTATTTATAACTCGAAATATACTCTTTGGCTCTTCTATCTTTCTTCTTTGCATTCTTTCTTTTTCTTTCTCTCCTCTTTTTTTCTTGTTTTTTATGATTTCATCGGGCACGCGAACAGCGTTCCCGATGGGAGTAGCCCCCGAGGCTACAGCCAAGGACTTGTGCTTGGTTGTAGGCTCCATGCTTTATGCCGATATATTTTTTCTCTCCCGAAGTTTTATAATTTCTCGGGTGCGCGAACAGCGCTCCCGATGGGAGTAGCCCCCGAGGCTATGAACAAATATTTGTATTTGATCATAGGCTCATGACATTTCTATTTTGCTTTTCTTGATCTTTTCATTTTTCCAAAGTAGCCCCCGAGCATTTGATCAAAAACTTGTATTTGATCAAAGGCTCAGCATTATTTTCCATGTCGCCTTTTATGAAGCTGTTGAGTCGAATTTTTCCTTCTGCCAAGGTGACGTTATTGCTGACGATAGCCACGATTGCTAGTCAAAAATTTTCGAGAAGTCTTCTCCCGCTGCTTTGCGGGCCCAATTGATCCACTATCTTGACACGTCGTGCAAGTGGGGGACACACGTCCTCCGCTTTTTCTAGCGCACGTACCATAATTTCTTTAATGTTGAATTACTTTTTTACCCTCGTGTCCACGTGGCTACCATCTGCCACACATTTTTCTTATCCAACGGTCCGCCGCTTGACCGCACCTTTATATAAGATCTTCTTCTTCCTCCTCGAGCACTTCCGCTCGCGCCGTTCTCCTGCTCTCATCTGCAAATTTGCTCCTGCGACCCACAACCACCTAAGCTCCTCGTCTCTGTTGCGGTCAGAAACCCACCGGCGAGCAGCGACGGGCAACACAGGAGAGCCGGGAGCAACTTAGGGCTGCGGCTGGCCCTGGTCCCTCCGAGCGACGGCCCGCACAGAACTCCGGCACGCACGTCCGATGCTGGTGCAAGGGCGTGCCACCTGACCTATACCTGGTCAGGAAGGTGATGGAGATGCCTCGCTTAGTTTCCTGCATGGCATACACGTAAACATTAAGTACGAGCCTCGATCGGCTCTCAGGTTGTCCTGTGAATCGGCTCAAGGAGCCGATCCACCCATGATTCGCACGAGGTGTACGAATATATGGTGGTCCTGCTTGATCAAGATAAAGCTAAAACGATCTACGATGATTTGGGGTTTTCACCGCATAATCGGATCATCCTACTCGTGATTGGGCCTCGCGGTCACGCACGGTGATCGTAAGCCGATCCTAGACAGGGCCTAAAAACCAACACGAGGTTGATCCCCGGAACATCCTGTCTAGGGCTAGCAAACTACACCCTACGCGTCGCTGGATCCTCCAACCCTTTGTAAGGCCTAACTATGCAGATATTAAACTAATCCTTGAAGAACAAGGAGCAACCATAACGGATCGGATCTACTAAATAATGATCAAGCGGGGTGCCGCCCCTACACCTAAGATAGGTGTAAGGGCGGCTAGATGTCTAAGGGTTGTACTACGACAGCATATGATACGAAGAACAATGCTAACCCTAACACATCTAAGATAACTACGTTGCTCGCCATCAAAAAAGCTTCAGTACGAGCAACGCATGAACAACGAATAAACTTGTACTGCCTAGATCGCAAGATGCGATCTAGGCAGCATGATGCTTACCCGGAAGAAACCCTCGAGACAAGGGAGTTGGCGATGCGCCTAGATTGATTTGTGGTGAACGTGATTGTTGTTTATTTCATAAACCCTAGATACATATTTATAGTCCGTAGACTTTCTAACGTGGGAATAATCCCAACCGTGCACGAGCCAAACTCTAACTAACCGACACGTATGTAGGATAACGTTGCATAGAAAACAAAAATTTTCCTACCGCGAACACGCAATCCAAGCCAAGATGCAATCTAGAAGACGGTAGCAACGAGGGGGTATCGAGTCTCACCCTTGAAGAGATTCCAAAGCCTACAAGAGGAGGCTCTTGTTGCTGCGGTAGACGATCACTTGCCGCTTGCAAAAGCACGTAGAAGATCTTGATCACGATCGGTTCCGGCGCCACGAACGGGCAGCACCTCCGTACTCGGTCACACGTTCGGTTGTTGATGAAGACGACGTCCACCTCCCCGTTCCAGCGGGCAGCGGAAGTAGTAGCTCCTCTTGAATCCGACAGCACGACGGCGTGGTGTCGGTGGTGGTGTAGAAGTCCGGCGGAGCTTCGCTAAGCTATGCGGGCAATATGGAGTGGAGGAGCAAAGCTAGGGTTTGGGAGGGGGTGGCCGGCCACTCAAGGGGGGCGGCCAGCTTATGGTCTTGGGGTGGCCGGCCCCCTCCCTTGGCCCCTCATTATATAGGTGGATCCCAAGTGTTGGTGTCCAAGTCTTCGAATAAGACCCGAAACCAAAACCTTCCATAGGAGGGGGAAACCTAGCCCAACTAGGACTCCCACCCAAAGGTGGGATTCCCACCTCCCATGTGGGGGGTGGCCGGCCCCCTATGGTGGAGTCCACTTGGGACTCCACCCCATCTAGGGCTGGCCGGCCATGGAGGTGGAGTCCCTTGTGGACTCCACCTTCCTTGGTGGTTTCTTCCGGACTTTTCTAGAACCTTCTAGAACCTTCCATAGAACCTTCCGCGACATTTTATTTCACATAAAATGACATCCTATATATGAATCTTATTCTCCGGACCATTCCGGAACTCCTCGTGATATCCGGGATCTCATCCGGGACTCCGAACAAATATTCGAACTCCATTCCATAATTCAAGTGCTACCATTTCAACATCCAACTTTAAGTGTGTCACCCTACGGTTCGAGAACTATGTGGACATGGTTGAGTACTCACTCCGACCAATAACCAATAGCGGGATCTGGAGATCCATAATGGCTCCCACATATTCAACGATGACTTTAGTGATCGAATGAACCATTCACATATATTACCAATTCCCTTTGTCTCGCAATATTTTACTTGTCCGAGGTTTGATCTTCGGTATCACTCTACACCTTGTTCAACCTCGTCTCCTGACAAGTACTCTTTACTCGTACCGTGGTATGTGGTCTCTTATGAACTCATTCATATGCTTGCAAGACATTAGACGACATTCCACCGAGAGGGCCCAGAGTATATCTATCCGTCATCGGGATGGACAAATCCCACTATTGATCCATATGCCTCAACTCATACTTTCCTGGATACTTAATCCCACCTTTATAGCCACCCATTTACGCAGTGGTGTTTGGTGTAATCAAAGTACCTTTCCGGTATAAGTGATTTACATGATCTCATGGTCATAAGGACTAGGTAACTATGTATCGAAAGCTTATAGCAAATAACTTAATGACGAGATCTTATGCTACGCTTAATTGGGTGTGTCCATTATATCATTCACACAATGACATAACCTTGTTATTAATAACATCCAATGTTCATGATTATGAAACTAATCATCTATTAATCAACAAGCTAGTTTAAGAGGCATACTAGGGACTTCTTGTTTGTCTACATATCACACATGTACTAATGTTTCGGTTAATACAATTCTAGCATGATATATAAACATTTATCATAAACATAAAGATATAAATAATAACCACTTTATTATTGCCTCTAGGGCATATCTCCTTCAGTCTCCCACTTGCACTAGAGTCAATAATCTAGATTACATTGTAATATACCTAACACCCATGGCATTCTGGTGTTGGTCATGCTTTGCCCTAGGGAGAGCTTTAGTCAACGGATCTGCTACATTCAGATCAGTGTGTACTTTGCAAATCTTTACTTCTCCATCTTCGATGTACTCGCGAATCGAGTGGTAACGCAGCTTGATATGCTTCAGCCTCTTGTGTGACCTTGGCTCTTGTGCATTGGCGATGGCACCCATGTTATCACAGTAAATGATTAATGGGTCCAATGCACTAGGAACCACACCGAGCTCTACAATGAACCTCTTCATCCATACCGCTTCGATGAAGCCTCTCAAGCCGCTTATGTACTCTGATTCTGTTGAAGACTTTGCCACCGTGCACCGCTTCGAGCTTGCCCACCATCGCAGCACCATTCAATATAAACACGTACCCGCATTGTGACTTAGAGTCATCGGGATCAGTTGTTCCAACTTGCATCGGTGTAACCGTTTACAACGAGCTCTTGGTCACCTCCATAACAAAGAAACATATCCTTAGTTCTTTTCAAGTACTTCAGGATATTCTTGACCGCTGTCCAGTGTTCCATTCCTGGATCACTTTGATATCTGCTAGTCAAACTAACAACATGTGCTATATCCGGTCTAGTACATAGCATGGCATACATGATAGATCCTATCGCCGAGGCATAGGGGATGTTACACATCCTTTCTCTTTCTTCTGCCGTAGCCGGTCCTTGAGTTTTACTCAATACCTTGCCTGGTAACATAGGTAAGAACCCTTTCTTACTTTCGTCCATTCTAAACTTCTTTAGAATCTTGTCCAGATATGTACTCAGATAGCCCTATTAGGCGTCTTGATCTATCTCTATAAATCTTGATGCCTAATATATATGATGCTTCACCAAGGTCTTTCATTGAAAAACTATTATTCAAATAACCCTTAACACTGCTTAATAGTTCTATATCATTCCCGATCAATAATATGTCATCTACATATAATATCAGGAATGCTACAGAGCTCCCACTCACTTTCTTGTAAATACAGGCCTCTCCATGACACTGTATAAACCCGAAGTCTTTGATCACCTTATCAAAGCGTCGGTTCCAACTTCTTGATGCTTGCTTCAGTCCATAGATTGAACGCTGAAGTTTGCATACTTTGTCAGCATTTTTAGGATCGACAAAACCTTTGGGTTGTACCATATACAACTCTTCCTCAATGTCTCCATTAAGGAACGCCGTTTTGACATCCATCTGCCAAATCTCATAATCGAAAAATGCAGCTATTGCTAACAAAATCCTCACAGATTTTAGCTTCGCTACAGGTGAGAAAGTCTCATCGTAGTCAACTCCTTGAATTTGTCGGAAACCCTTTGCGACAAGTCGAGCTTTATAGACAGTAATATTACCATCAGCATCTGTTTTTCTCTTGAAGATCCATTTATTCTCGACAGCCTTTTGGCTATCAGGTAAGTCTACCAAAGTCCATACTTTGTTATCATACATGGATCCCATTTCGGATTTCATGGCTTCTTGCCATTTGTTGGAATCTGGGCTCATCATCGCTTCTTCATACGTCATAGGGTCCTCATCATTGTTATCCACAATCATGACATTTAGACAAGGATCATACCAATCAGAGTGGCACGTTCCCTTGTCGATCTGCGAGGTTCGCAGTTTCCTCGTTCGAAGTTTCATGATCATTATCATTAGCTTCCTCTCGTTGCCGGTGTAGGCGGTACAGTACAACTTCCGCATCGCGCTACTCTGATCAACGAGTATAGATTCATCAATCTCATCGAGTTCTACTTTTCTTCCAGTCACTTCTTTAGTGAGAAATTCTTTCTCAAGAAAGGTTCCGTTCTTAGCAACAAAGATTTTGCCTTCGGATCTGTGATAGAAAGTGTACCCTATAGTTTCCTTAGGGTATCCTATGAAGACGCATTTCTCCGCTTTGGGTTCTAGCTTGTCCGGTTGTAACTTCTTTACATAGGCTTCGCAACCCCAAACTTTCAGGAACGACAGCTTAGGTTTCTTATTAAACCATAATTCATACGGTGTCGTTTCTACGGATTTTGATGGTGCTCTATTTAAAGTGAATGCGGCTGTCTCTAATGCATAACTCCAAAATGATAACGGCAAATCAGTAAGAGACACCATACTACGAACCATATCTAAGAGAGTTCGACATTTACGACGCGTTCGGACACACCGTTTCGTTGAGGTGTTCCCGGCGGTGTCAATTGTGAAAGTATTCCGCATTTCTTTAAATGCATGCCAAACTCATAACTCAGATATTCACCTCCACGATCAGATCGTAGAAATTTGATCTTCTTGTTACGTTGATTTTCTACTTCACTTTGAAATTCCTTAAACTTCTCGAAAGTTTCGGATTTATGTTTCATGAAATAGATATACCCATATCTACTCAGATCATCTGTGAAGGTTAGAACATAACGATAACCACCGCGCGATGCTACGCTCATTGGTCCACACACATCGGTATGTATGATTTCCAATAAGTCAGTAGCTCGCTCCATCATACCAGAAAATGGAGTCTTTGTCATTTTTCCCATTAGACATGCTTCGCATCTATCAAGTGACTCAAAGTCAAGTGATTCAAGTAATCCATCAATATGGAGTTTCTTCATGCGTTTCACTCCAATATGACCAAGACGACAGTGCCACATATAAGTAGAATTATCATTAAGTTTAATTCGCTTAGCATCAATGTTATGTATATGCGTATCACTACTATCGAGATCTAATAGAAATAAGCCATTCTTTTGTGGTGCTCGACCATAAAAGATATTATTCATAAAAATAGAACAACCATTATTCTCAGACTTGAATGAATAACCGTCTTGCATTAAACAAGATCCAGATATAATGTTCATGCTCAACGCAGGTACATAATAGCAATTATTTAGGCTTAAAACTAATCCCGAAGGTAGATGTAGAGGAAGTGTGCCGACTGCGATCACATTGACCTTGGATCCGTTTCCAACGCGCATCGTCACTTCATCTTTCAGCAGTTGTCGTTTATTCTTTAGTTCCTGTTTCGAGTTACAAATATGAGCAACCGAACCAGTATCAAATACCCAGGTACTAGAACGAGAACCGTTGAAATGAACATCTATAACATGTATATCAAATATACCTTCTTTCTTCTTCTTGACAAGGCCGCTCTTCGGATCAGCCAGATACTTGGAGCAATTACGCTTCCAGTGTCCCTTCTCCTTGCAGAATAGCACTCAAGATCGTGCTTAGGGCCGTTCTTAGGTTTCATAGGAGGCGTGGCAGCTTTCTTGCCACCCTTCTTGAATTTTCCCTTAGACTTGCCCTGTTTCTTGAAACTGGTGGTCTTGTTGACCATCAACACTTGGTGCTCTTTCTTGATCTCAATCTCAGCAGCTTTTAGCATGCCAAAGAGTTCAGGTAACTCCTTGTTCATGTTCTGCATATTGTAGTTCATCACAAAGTTCTTGTAACTTGGTGGCAGTGATTGAAGGACACGATTAATCCCCAGTCTGTTAGGAATCACTATTCCCAAGTCACTGAGTTTCTTCGCATGCCCGGTCATGGCGAGCATGTGCTCACTAACGGAGCTGCCTTCTTCCATCATACAGTTGAAGAAATGTTTCGATGCTTCATAGCATTCCATCGCCGCATGAGTCTCGAATATAGCTTTCAGCTCATTCATCAACTCATGAGGATCATGGTGCTCAAAACGTTTTTGAAGATCGGATTCCGCATCGCACAGATGGCACACTGAACTTGAGAGTACCGAGTTTTCCGAGTTGCGTAAACAGCTTTTACTTCATCGGATTCATCTTCTGCAAGAGGGTCACCTAGCGGTGCATCAAGCACAAATTGCAGATTTCCGCCAGAGAGGAAGATCCTCACATGACGGAACCAGTCGGTGAAGTTGCTACCGTTGCTCTTAAGTTTCTCTTTCTCTAGGAACCGATTAAAATTGATTGGGGACGCCATCTCTACAACATATATTTGCAATAGTTTAGACTAAGTTTATGACAAATTGAGTTCAAATTTTAATTCAACATAATTAAAAACCTAAGTGAACTCCCACTCAAAACAATATCCCTCGCATTGTCTTAGTGATCACACGAACCAAATCCACCGCACCTAAACCCGATCATCACGAGAAAAGGTGTGATTTCAATGGCGAACACTCATAGTGTTCATCATATCAACCATATGATTCATGCTCTACCTTTCGGTATCACGTGTTCCGAGACCATGTCTGTACATGCTAGGCTCGTCAAGGCCACCTTAGTATCCGCATGTGCAAAACTGTCTTGCACCCGTCATATGTACTTATTGAATCTATCACACCCGATCATCACGAGGTGCTTCGAAACGACAAGACTTGGCAACGGTGCTACTAAGGATGAACACTTTATTATCTTGAGATTTTAGTGAGGGATCATCTTATAATGCTACCGTCGCGATCTAAGCAAAATAAGATGCATAAAAAGGATTAACATCACATGCGCTCATATGTGATATGATATGGCCCTTTTGTTCTTGCGCCTTTGATCTTCATCTCCAAAGCACGGATATGATCTCCATCATCTTCGGGCATGATCTCCATCATCGTCGGCGTAGCGTCAAGGTCAATGGCGCCGTCTTCATGATTGTCCTCCATGTAGCAACTATTACAACTACTTTGAAATACTACTCAATATGAAATTTAAAGACAACCATAAGGCTCCTGCCGGTTGCCACAATACAATAATGATCATCTCATACATATTCATCATCATATTATGGCCATATCACATCACCAAACCCTGCAAAAACAAGTTAGACGTCTCTAATTTGGTTTGCATATTTTACGTGGTTTAGGGTTTTCGAGAGAGATCTAATCTACCTACGAACATGAACCACAACGTTGATACTAATGTTTTCAATAGAAGAGTAAATTGAATCTTTACTATAGTAGGAGAGACAGACACCCGCAAAGCCTCTTATGCAATACAAGTTGCATGTCGAACGAGGAACAAGTCTCATGAACGCGGTCATGTAAAGTTAGTCCGAGCAGCTTCATCCCACTATGCCATAAAGATGCAAAGTACTCAAACTAAAGATAACAAGAGCATCAACGCCCACAAACCATTGTGTTCTACTCGTGCAACCATCTATGCATAGACACGGCTCTGATACCACTGTAGGATAACGTTGCATAGAAAACAAAAATTTTCCTACCGCGAACACGCAATCCAAGCCAAGATGCAATCTAGAAGACGGTAGCAACGAGGGGGTATCGAGTCTCACCCTTGAAGAGATTCCAAAGCCTACAAGAGGAGGCTCTTGTTGCTGCGGTAGACGATCACTTGCCGCTTGCAAAAGCGCGTAGAAGATCTTGATCACGATCGGTTCCGGCGCCACGAACGGGCAGCACCTCCGTACTCGGTCACACGTTCGGTTGTTGATGAAGACGACGTCCACCTCCCCGTTCCAGCGGGCAGCGGAAGTAGTAGCTCCTCTTGAATCCGACAGCACGACGGCGTGGTGTCGGTGGTGGTGTAGAAGTCCGGCGGAGCTTCGCTAAGCTATGCGGGCAATATGGAGTGGAGGAGCAAAGCTAGGGTTTGGGAGGGGTGGCCGGCCACTCAAGGGGGCGGCCAGCTTATGGTCTTGGGGTGGCCGGCCCCCTCCCTTGGCCCCTCATTATATAGGTGGATCCCAAGTGTTGGTGTCCAAGTCTTCGAATAAGACCCGAAACCAAAACCTTCCATAGGAGGGGGGAAACCTAGCCCAACTAGGACTCCCACCCAAAGGTGGGATTCCCACCTCCCATGTGGGGGGTGGCCGGCCCCCTATGGTGGAGTCCACTTGGGACTCCACCCCATCTAGGGCTGGCCGGCCATGGAGGTGGAGTCCCTTGTGGACTCCACCTTCCTTGGTGGTTTCTTCCGGACTTTTCTAGAACCTTCTAGAACCTTCCATAGAACCTTCCGCGACATTTTATTTCACATAAAATGACATCCTATATATGAATCTTATTCTCCGGACCATTCCGGAACTCCTCGTGATATCCGGGATCTCATCCGGGACTCCGAACAAATATTCGAACTCCATTCCATAATTCAAGTGCTACCATTTCAACATCCAACTTTAAGTGTGTCACCCTACGGTTCGAGAACTATGTGGACATGGTTGAGTACTCACTCCGACCAATAACCAATAGCGGGATCTGGAGATCCATAATGGCTCCCACATATTCAACGATGACTTTAGTGATCGAATGAACCATTCACATATATTACCAATTCCCTTTGTCTCGCGATATTTTACTTGTCCGAGGTTTGATCTTCGGTATCACTCTACACCTTGTTCAACCTCGTCTCCTGACAAGTACTCTTTACTCGTACCGTGGTATGTGGTCTCTTATGAACTCATTCATATGCTTGCAAGACATTAGACGACATTCCACCGAGAGGGCCCAGAGTATATCTATCCGTCATCGGGATGGACAAATCCCACTATTGATCCATATGCCTCAACTCATACTTTCCGGATACTTAATCCCACCTTTATAGCCACCCATTTACGCAGTGGTGTTTGGTGTAATCAAAGTACCTTTCCGGTATAAGTGATTTACATGATCTCATGGTCATAAGGACTAGGTAACTATGTATCGAAAGCTTATAGCAAATAACTTAATGACGAGATCTTATGCTACGCTTAATTGGGTGTGTCCATTATATCATTCACACAATGACATAACCTTGTTATTAATAACATCCAATGTTCATGATTATGAAACTAATCATCTATTAATCAACAAGCTAGTTTAAGAGGCATACTAGGGACTTCTTGTTTGTCTACATATCACACATGTACTAATGTTTCGGTTAATACAATTCTAGCATGATATATAAACATTTATCATAAACATAAAGATATAAATAATAACCACTTTATTATTGCCTCTAGGGCATATCTCCTTCAACGTAATCTACTATATTACAGATACACGGGCAAACTAGCCCAAACTTTGCATAACAGGCCGATTCACGTATTTCTTCCATGTATATTCTTCAAGCCCATCTCGATCGCGGCCCACCTCTGACTCGGTCAAATTCTGGTGATAACACATGCCCCCCTGGTTTTGGAATTGATAATTCCAAAATCACTCTGCTTTTTCTTCGTCGGGTCATGTCGTGGCAGAACCGTCGCAGTATCCTTCATCATGATGCCTTGCCTTCTCAACTTCTCCGCGTGACCTGGCAGTTTTTTTTTTAGGCACCACTTCCTCGGAAACTGCTGTGGCATTGAATTTCCACTATATCCCCTTTTTATTTAACCGCTCCAAACAGTTTACTTCCGCATCCCCTTCGCATTAGCACTCCAAAAGCCCTCCTGCGCCACCATGTCTTCTTCCTCCTCTACCTCATCGGATCTTTCCACCCAGTCCTCCTCTTCCCGCGAGCCGACGCCGGAGCAGAACCCGGAGGAGGTCCATGCGGCCAACACCCGCCGTGCCATCGAGGCCGGGGAGGAATCCAGCCATGATTTCTCCGTCTGGTCAGAGGACGACAAGTCCTTGACCGACGGGGAAAGTGACCTCCGCTTCCTCGCCGACGGGGAAACGGAGGAGGAGAGCGATGACGATCGCTTCTCCTGCGACGACTTCACCTCTCCCGAGGAGGAGGAGGAGGAGAAGGAGGAGGAGGAGGAGGATGACACCTCCTCCGATGAGCCGCCGGCCAAGCGCTTCTACCCCTGGCCGGGGAACCTCAGCGACTTCGACAGCGACGACGACGACGCTGACGAGGAGGACGAGGACAACGAAGGCCCGGTCGGCGGCCGCTGGAGCAGCGACGACGAGCCCGCCGGGAGTAGCGCCGACAGCGGCGACGATGGCGACGACGAGGGCAGCGACGGCCCGTAGATAGGACCTTTAGCATAGGATCAGTAGTAGTAGATGGGGCAATGTATCCCCTAGTACTTCCTTTTGAGAGCAATCAGCTCTTTATGTAAGAAATCTTGCTTATCAATGAAGAACTTCTCCCAATTTGATTTTGCCGATTTCCCTTGAGCTTAATTTAGCTGATTTCCCCTCATACTGATCTTGCCGATTTGTCCCCTTAGCCAATGCTTAATGAGCCGATAGTAACGCATCGGTCCTTTACAATCCATCCTTCAATTCTTCAACTGATGACTTTGAGATCTGGTGGATAATGTGGAGTCTTCAAGAGAGCCCTTAGATTCCTCCCACCAGGTCCAGTGATCCTCTTCTGCAAGAATTCACCATTTTTGAAGAAGGTTGTGACGAAGGATCAGCCGATGACACCCCCGATCGGCTTCTAAAACAGAGCATCTACCAGGCCAGCTGCCCCCCGAGCCTTAATCAAGGCGAGAATATCAGTGAGGATGCACAGATCGGACCAAGGGCCTTGAACTCAGGCAATTGAGACAGCCATCATGCAGGGGTCCTAGTCATTCGAGCGCAGCTGAAAAAGTGGCCAACTCAGCCGAGCCGACGGTAGATGCACCAGAGCCGATCACCTTTCTTCCTTTGAAAGCCGATATTGTAGATGAAGTACCAACGGCTTAATGAGCAAAGGGCTGCCTTGTATGCCAAAACTGATGCTTCTGACAGTACTGCTGAACTGGCGCCAAGGGTTGGAAATCCTCGAAGAAAAGGTTCAGGCACCAAAATCGGCTCATTGTTCACTCCCTCGAGGAAACAGAAGGCCTCACAGCTGAACTGAAAACTGACCTGGTCGAAATCCGTGTCTTGAACACGCAGCTGGTAGATCCTGTGTAATTGTACTAGAGTCGATGGCTGTGCATCGGCTTTGTTTCTTAGTTCTAAAGTCGATGTCCGTGCATCGGCTATATATCGTGATGCTGTTTTTTTTACTGGCCGATTCGATTTTTCTATCGGCCCCAACATTTTACTGCACACATGTTCATCTGCACATGTTCATCTGATTAGGTGCCCCCCGAGCCGAATCTGTCAGGGAACTGCAGATATCGGCTCTGTAGTTAACCAAGGCACTGTATTTGCACGTCGGCTCCGGTAGGACCAATGTTGATTTTTCCTAACTCATCAGCCGACGTAAAACCGCTGCCCAGTAGATCGATGTTGAACACAAGCAGAACATGTGGTGAGGATAATTTTGGCCGATTGCTGGAATCGGCCTCCATATTGATCGAAGCGCTCAATGAAGGTTTTGCAATGTCCCTCCATATATCTTTGGGGCCGATCCCAAGGATCGGCCTCGCCACGTTTGTCCGTAGGTTGGTTCTTGCTACACGGTCAGGCCGGTGGATAGGACCAGCCTAACCCCGTTCTTCGTCACGTCGATGCGCTCGCAGTCGTCCAGATTGATGCCTGAGAGTGGCTCTTGGCCTGCTGTTTCCCAAGCGTTCATGCCAGCCGTTGAAATCTCGGCTGAGTCATCGGCCTGGACGACCTCTACTTCATCTCCATCCCACTGTATTACGCATTGGTGCATCGTGGAGGGAATGCAACAGTTGGCGTGGATCCAATCTCTTCCTAGCAGAACAGCATAGGTGCTCTTGCTATCGACGATGAAGAACGTCGTAGGGATGGTTTTCCTTCCTACGGTCAGATCCACGTTCAGAACACCTTGTGCGTCAGACGCTTGGCCGTTGAAATCGCTCAATGTCACGTTGGTCTTGATCAGATCCGAGCTAGAGCGTCCCAACCGACGTAGCATAGAGTATGGCATAATGTTGACTGCCGCTCCGGTGTCCACCAGCATCTTGTTGACAGGCCTCCCATCGATATAACCTCGCAAGTACAGGGCCTTCAGATGTCTGTAGCTTCTTTCTCATGGCTTCTCAAAGATAACCGGCCGTGGGCCGCAGTCAAGTTGTGCCACAGGTGCCTCGTCTAATCCTGGAGCACTAAACTCCGTTGGAAGGATGAACACCATGTTTGTGCCAGCCGATGTTTCATCATCGGCTTTCCTTTGCTTGGGGCGCCACTCCATTTTTTGTGGTCGACCCTCTTCATCCAGGGTTCGCTGAATTTTCGCGGCCAGATCAGGCCGCGCCTTCCTTAGCGTGTGCAGGTATAACCTTTCGGCTTCCTCCAAGCCGCGCAGTCGCTGAACCCTACACTTTTGGGAACGGCTGAGTCCATCAGGGCACCACCTTGGCCGGTGGTACTTGTCTTCTTCTTCATCATCGTCTTCCAAATCCTCGAGATCTTCCACCCGAGGGGACTCAGCGTGCTTGTTCCGCAGTGGGAGAGGCCCTAGACGTTTGAACACGGACACGTTAGCTGCATCCTTCCTCTTCTGTCTACATTCTGGGCAGTTGCCGATTGTAGGCAATCGGCTCATTCCTGAATCCCAGCAGTGTCTGAAGAAGGGGCAGTCCCAGTGCCTATCCTCGTCGTCTTGCTTCCTCGATTCCTCCTTGGCACGGCGCTCGTACTCCTCCTCATCGCGATCATGCCGACGATGTCTCCTGGCGTCCCTAGCCAGACGGTCTCTATCATCATCGTCGCTGGATCGTCGGCGTTGGCTATATTGACTCACGTACTTGTTGAGGAGGTGATCGGAGAGAGGTCGCTGATATCTTACATTCCTCACTTCTCCCTCTGTGATGTAGCGCTTGCCATCGTGCTGGAGCCGATCGCGTGGAGCGGCCTCCTCTGTGTCCTTGCTACGAGAGCAGCTGCCCTCGTCTCCATCCTTGCCAGAGTGGTGTCCAGGTCCTACCATGCTGATGTTGAACGAGAATCCTGGCTGGCAACCTTCAGGGTAAGTGCACTCCACCATGTTAACGGCGGGGAAGGGGTGGGTGTCGACCTTCAAGGCGTACTGGTTGAAAATCAGACGTCCTTGTTCTATCGCCATTTGGATCTGCTGACGCCACACCCTGCAGTCGTTGGTGGCATGGGAGAATGAGTTATGCCATTTGCAGTATGGCTTTCCGTTCCGCGCCTGTTCCGTGGGTTTTTGAGGCCGTCGGGTAACGTCCACCGCGTCTCCGTGAGTATGACGTCGAAGATTTGCACATGTTTAGTCACGTCAAAATCGAACCCTCTGGGCGGACCTGGTGGCTTAACCCATTTGCAGGACACGGGGGTTGCCCCCCGAGTCCATTCAGCCACTGCTACTTCTTGATCTCCCGCAGAGCCTTCGTCTTCATCTGCCTCAACCAGGACTACCGCACGCTTGAATTTGTCCTGGTACAAGTCCGGGTGGCGCTGTTCATATAACGACAGTTTCTGAACCATGTGCGCCAGTGAAGGGTAGTCTGCTTGGGAAGCCATATCCTTGATTTGTGATGCAAGGCCCACCACTGCCAACTCGACTGCTTCTTTTTCAGTCACACGAGCCGAATAACATCGGTTCCTAAGATTTTTGAAGCGCTGGACGTATTCAGCCACACTATCTCCACGCTTCTGACGTATTTGTGCTAGATCGGCAAGGCCAGACTCGGAAGCCTCTGAGTGATACTGCATGTGGAACTATTCTTCCAATTGCTTCCAAGTCCGGATCGAGTCTGGTGGCAACGAAGTGTACCACCCGAAAGCCGATCCTGTGAGGGACTGTGCGAAGAACCTCACACGTAGCTCATCTGCTGCTGAGATCGTGCCCAGCTGTGCCAAGTATCGGCTCACATGCTCGATGGAGCTGGAACCATCTGATCCATTGAACTTGGAGAAATCAGGGAGCCGATATTTGGGTGGTAGCGGGATCAACTCGAATTCGTTGGGGTACGGCTTGGAATAGCCGATTGTCCTCCTTTTCGGCACCATGCCGAACTGGTCTCTCAGTATGGTACTGATTTGATCCGCGGTGCTGGCTGCAGGAGTCGAACTCTGAAGATTCGCCGGAGTGGCGTACTTAGCCAGCCATGCTTGCTTTTCCAGCTCTGAGCCAACTGCAGGAGCTGAGCTCTGGAGGTTTGTCGGAGTGGCATATTTAGCTAGCCACGTCTGCTTCTCAAGATCTGTCGCTGACGTTCCTCCTGCTTTTCCAGAAGTCCCTGCTGTTGCGGCCTGGTTTGTGAGCGCCCGATCGCAGTCTGGCACATATGTGCACGTGTATCCGTGAGGGATCTCCTTAGGCGCCTCGTGCAAGAACTGGTAGTCACTAGGGTCACCACCGATCTTGTAGACGACGAATGCCGGTGAATTCGGCACTTCTGGTGCTGCCAACGCGAATGGCAGCGGTGGACGGGACTGGAGTGGCATCTCTCCTTGGTATGTCCCGAGAGCTGGTCCTGATGGAGAGTACTGGTGCCTCATGATCTCCTGGATCACCCGAAGAGCGACACGCTCCAAAGTGTTCACCAGGTTCTCAGAGTGGCGGTGCAGCGAGTGAGCCACCATGTAGTTAATCTCCTGACGCAGGGACCTGGTGCGTTCTTCTGACGGGGCGGACAGGTCTATTCCCTCGAGCGCACCTTCAGGCGAGAACCCTTTCCACCTGATGCCATGTGAACGGGTTCTGTGAAAAGAGCCGATGAGGTCGGCTTCGAGGATCGCTTTGACCTCGTCATACTTCTTCTTGAGCTCCTCGGTCAGATCCTCGTACGTGACTGGAGTGCCGTCCGCCATCTCAGATGTAGATGGCGATGTGGTTGATGTCGAAGATTGTCCCACCGGGCGTGCCAGAATGTGTTGCGGTCAGAAACCCACCGGCGAGCAGCGACGGGCAACACAGGAGAGCCGGGAGCAACTTAGGGCTGCGGCTGGCCCTGGTCCCTCCGAGCGACGGCCCGCACAGAACTCCGGCACGCACGTCCGATGCTGGTGCAAGGGCGTGCCACCTGACCTATACCTGGTCAGGAAGGTGATGGAGATGCCTCGCTTAGTTTCCTGCATGGCATACACGTAAACATTAAGTACGAGCCTCGATCGGCTCTCAAGTTGTCCTGTGAATCGGCTCAAGGAGCCGATCCACCCATGATTCGCACGAGGTGTACGAATATATGGTGGTCCTGCTTGATCAAGATAAAGCTAAAACGATCTACGACGATTTGGGGTTTTCACCGCATAATCGGATCATCCTACTCGTGATTGGGCCTCGCGGTCACGCACGGTGATCGTAAGCCGATCCTAGACAGGGCCTAAAAACCAACACGAGGTTGATCCCCGAAACATCCTGTCTAGGGCTAGCAAACTACACCCTACGCGTCGCTGGATCCTCCAACCCTTTGTAAGGCCTAACTATGCAGATATTAAACTAATCCTTGAAGAACAAGGAGCAACCATAACGGATCGGATCTACTAAATAATGATCAAGCGGGGTGCCGCCCCTACACCTAAGATAGGTGTAAGGGCGGCTAGATGTCTAAGGGTTGCACTACGACAGCATATGATACGAAGAACAATGCTAACCCTAACACATCTAAGATAACTACGTTGCTCGCCATCAAAACGGCTTCAGTACGAGCAACGCATGAACAACAAATAAACTTGTACTGCCTAGATCGCAAGATGCGATCTAGGCAGCATGATGCTTACCCGGAAGAAACCCTCGAGACAAGGGAGTTGGCGATGCGCCTAGATTGATTTGTGGTGAACGTGATTGTTGTTTATTTCATAAACCCTAGATACATATTTATAGTCCGTAGACTTTCTAACGTGGGAATAATCCCAACCGTGCACGAGCCAAACTCTAACTAACCGACACGTAATCTACTATATTACAGATACACGGGCAAACTAGCCCAAACTTTGCATAACAGGCCGATTCACGTATTTCTTCCATGTATATTCTTCAAGCCCATCTCGATCGCGGCCCACCTCTGACTCGGTCAAATTCTGGTGATAACAGTCTCCAAGCTGCAAACCCTGCGCCATTGTTGATGCCACCGCGTCGATTGACAAGGCACAACACGCCGGAGTCCTCCAAGGCCGCCGTGGATCTGGGGACGGCGGAGTGGGAAAGATCGAAGATTTCCACCCAAGACATCAACATGTTGAAGAAACTGGGGATCAGCAAGAAACCCAAAGCTCTGTGCTTCCCCAGTGAGGAGAGCTACCCAACCCCTCCAATGGGGTACCGGGTAAGTTTTGTCGACCACCTCATCCGCGGTCTTTCCGCCCCCATTCATCCTTTTCTCCGCGGACTGCTCTTTATCTATGGTTTGCAACTCCACCACCTCACGCCAAATTCAATCCTCCATATCTCCATTTTCATCACCCTCTGCGAGGCCTTCCTTGGCGTCCAGCCTAACTGGGCGTTATGGAAGCGCATTTTCTTCTGCCGCCGTAATGGCTCGCCCAATGTCGCCTATAATATAGGTGGCGTTGTAATTTCTGTTCGGCCCACTGTCAACTACTTCGACGTCAAACTTCCTGACTCAGTTCAAGGGTGGCGCAAGAAGTGGCTGTATATTCAGGAGGAGAACCACGGATGTGCTGAAGACAACATCCCTCCTTTTGATGGCGCCGAAAAAATCCTTCGCCGCCGCTCCTGGGACGCATAGGCTACCGAAGAAGAAAAGGCATCGACAGAAACCTTGATGGCTCGTATCCACGAGTTGCAAAATACTCGCGGCAAAGAGCTGTCTGGTATCCAAATCACGGCTTATTTTCTTAGGACTAGAGTGCAGCCGCTTCAGGCTCGTAAAAATCCTCTCTGGAAGTATGCTGGTGACGAGGATGTAGATCGGCTGTCGGTGGATTTGGAGGTCAAGGATTTAGAAAAGCTTGTCCGAAAAATCTCTTCTCTCAGCAAAAAAGATTCTGTCCCTTCGTCCTGTCGTGTAAAACCGTACAGCGCCACCAATGCGCTTCCCGAGGTAATTTTTATCGGTTGATTTATTATTGCCTTGCTATTTTCCTGTAATTCCTTTTTATTGACATCTTCCCCTATTTTATATAGAACCATCCAAATCTTGTCTCGCTTCCTCCCCTTCCTGAAGATGGAGAAGTCGAGGAAAGGGCCGTTGTTACCGACGACAACCAAGATGCCCCCTCTTTTGTGAATGAACCCGCAGATTCTCGGAAATCTGCGGGATCTATTGAAAAGGAAGCTGCCTCTGAAGGCACTGCATCGGCACAATCTCCTCCTCCTGCTGTTTCTCCAAAGAACAAAAGGAAAAGGAATGATGTCGAAGATTCCGGTACCTCCAAACCCGAAGAAGCTGTTCCTTCGCATCAGAAGGCAGCTTATGATCCATACCTTGAGAGCCTCATCAGTTCGTAAGTCCCCTCTCTTTCTCTTTTTTTTTTACTCGAAGATTTTTGTCTATCTTGCTTTTTATGCTACCAACATTTTATCGTAGTGATGATGAGGAAGAAGTACCAGCTGCTGATGTGGCTGCTCGAACGAGTACGTCACATACTCTAGTTGTTTCGGAGCCGCCATTTGAAGGAGAGGAATCCTCGCCTCCTCAACAAAACGTTGGTGCTTCTACTCCTCCTCCAAGTCCCCTTGCTCCTTCACCGAAAAGGGCAAGGACTGAAACAATCCTGGAGCCTACTCTCCAATTGAGTAGCTCCTCTAACTCTCTCTTGGATGATGTGAGTTCTTAATTTTCTTGTCACTATCTATACTTCCTCTGTTTGCTTCTGTGTGCCATTATATTTTTCTTGTACCGACATTTTCTTTCTTTGTCCCTTTCTTTTTTTAACAGCCTATGATCAAAGAACTTATTCGTATCGGTGCCCAATTCATTGGGTACCGTGAATATGCCAGTAAGACTGAAGGTAAAGCCTTGCTGCTTCTTTTTGCACCTGCCTTCTTACTCCTTTGCTGTCGATGTTTTTAACTAAATTTTGCTTTCTTGGCAGAAAAACTGGCAGAGGTCAACGAGCGTGCCAACACTCTTGCTCAAAAATTAGAGCAAAGTGAAGAGGCTCGTAAGAAGGCCGAATCAGATGCTGTTCAAGCTAGAGCAGAGGCTGACAAAGCCAAGACTGATGCTGCTGGTGTCAAAGATCTTAGGAAGAGACTTCATGATGCCGAGACTTCGCTGAGTGAGCATATAGCTGCACAATCTGCTCGCGAGGAAGCGGTCCTTAAGCGCATAAGGACGCAAAATCGTCGCTTTGTCAGTAAGTATCTGAACCACTTCATATCCCTTGAACTTTCTTTCTTTCGCTCGTTTATTGATCATTAAGTTTTTATCTTGACAGATAGAACATGTCAAGAATTTGAACTTGAAGACCCCGACAATGATCCTCTTCTTAACGCCGTTTCGTTCCTTGAATTTCATGGAACAGAAGCACGCGAGGGCATTGATCAAGCTAAAGCAGGGTTGTCGCGACTCTTCCCCTACTTCTTCCCGAAGAAAGAGGAACCCGCAACTTTCCTTGCTCTGGCTAAGTGCTTTAATCCCCCAGAAGATCTTGGGCTGAAGATGCGCCAGGAAAATATGAAGGTCGCTGTTGAAAACACTGTTGCCTTGGTTGCTGATAGTCAGCAAACTATCGACTGGGCGAAAGTAGGCGACACGGAGCAGATAGAACAGCCAAAATGGCGATCGCTGATCAAGGCGGCAAAGCCCAATACGAAGAAAATCTTGTCCTATCTCGGGATCAAGCCATCTTCGACTCCTAGCTCATCAAAGCCGGAGGTCTAGTTGAATGCCCCTTTGCTTTTTTTTCTTTTTAGCTTATCTCCTTCTTTTGGCACTGTTGCCATAGTGTTGTTGGCGATGACTGCTTCAGTAGGTCTCTAGAGGTCCTTCTTTTGTAATAGACATGTATATATTATGGGAATGAATGGAAATCTATCTTTGCTCAATGATTGATGTCGAAATTTCTCTTTTTTCCAGTTAATTTTTGACAACTATACGTCAACTCCTGGTCCTTCCGAGGTTTTTCCTTCGCCTCCTTCGAAGAAAACCCCTGTCGCTGTTAATTTTGTCGAAGATTCTGCGAGTAAGACTTCGGCAGAAGATTTGAAAGAGCTTCAACAACAGCTCCAGTCTATGAAGAAGCAATCACTTATGCTTATGGAACAATCTCGGAAATCCTCTGAGAGGGAAAAAGTAGCACTCCGACAAGCTCAAGATGCTATAATCGAGAAAGATGCCGCCATTGCTGAAGCTACTGCAGCTATGTCTCGAGAAAATTTCATGCTTCAACTGCTAACAGATGCTAGCTTGGATATGGCAGGTATGCTTCGGTATCTTTGTCACACTTTATCTTTCTTTTTTACTTGTCTTCTTGTTGCCCGCTGATTTTATCGAAATAGGTGCCTTTTTGAATGCTACTACGGAAGATGAACGTGTTGAAGCTCGTTCTAATGCTCTTCTGAGGCTTGCACGTGATCATGGTTCAAATTTTTGGGGCACACCTGAATGGACTCGCCAAATCGTCAGATTTCAAGATCGTGCTCTTCAGGTCCGCGATTTTCTCGACTTTTGCACGAGGACCTTGTCTTTAGTTTACGGGACTATGTTTCCACGTAACAAGATGCCAGAGACGCTTCCCGCTCTGATGGAACAATTTCGAGATGCTCCTCGAATCCATGGATTTGTGCGAGCCCAATTAGCTGCTGGCGCGAGGTTCGCCATGATTATGATAAAAATCTGCTGTCCGAAATTAGATATGAGTCAAATTGTTCCGAAATGTCTGGCGAAGATGGCGAAGAGAAAAAGGAACTTCGGCAAATATGATGACGTTGTGACTCCTGTTGCCGAAGATATGATGGATGAACTTCTTCGACTGGACACTGAATTCTTCGTAAAAGGCAGTTATGCGGAACATAGTACTCGCGCTATAAATAATGAACGGCTGACGATAGATAATATACTGGGTAGCTCTTGAAGTTTTGTTGCTCCAAGGATTGTATCTTGTGTGTAGTAAACATAATCTATATTGTAAAGTTACTATTTTTCTGTTTTTCAGTGCCAAGCCCCCGGGCGTTTTGATGGCGATATTTTTCTCTTGTTATAATGCGAGGTTGTCCCAGGGCAAGATAATTTATATTTGTACACTATTTTTGCGGGTGCGAACCCTGAGCTTTTCTGTTGATTGCTATTTTGCGACGTAGTTTTATTTGGCGAGGTACTTTATACCAAAGCGAGATATATATATATTGTATCTTCTGGGTAAGAGCCCCCGAGCCTGTCGAAAAGATATATAATTCCACTATCATTATTATATTGCAGCACCGCGAGCCCGCCTCATTAAAAACCTTTCCCGGCCCCACTCGGTGCCCCGAAAAAGGAAAAGAGTGCGTATGAAAATTCGCGAGCGTTTCAGTACATTGTATGTTTATAGAGGAGACTATATTTCGGCATCTAGGCGTAGAAACGCCTGAGCTGTGCCACGTTCCAAGGATTTGGCTCAACAGTCCCCGTCTTCTTGTCCTTGAGTCTGTATGCTCCTCCTTCGATTACCTCTGTGACTATGTAAGGTCCAAGCCATGGTGACTCGAGTTTTTCATGACTTTTTTGATTTAGTCGCAAAACCAAGTCGCCAACTTGGAAAGACCTCGGTCGCAGTCGTCGACTATGGTAATTTTTCAGGTCCTGTTGATACTTGGCAACTCGTGACAGGACTTCATCTCGAGCTTCATCAAGTGCGTCGACATCATCTTCTAAGGCTTTTCTCGAAGTTTCTTCATCGTATTCTGTAACTCTTGGAGCATCATGTTCTATTTCTATCGGCAATACTGCTTCAGCTCCATGGACCAGGAAAAATGGCGTCTCCTGCGTCGCCGTGTTTGGTGTTGTTCGAATACTCCACAACACACTTGGCAGCTCCTCTGGCCAAGTATGTCGAGCTTTTTCCAATGGTCCCAACAAGCGCTTCTTGATACCATTGCAGATAATGCCGTTGGCCTTCTCGACTTGACCATTGGTCTGTGGATGTGCGACAGACGCAAAACTCAGTTTGATGCCCACTTCTGCACAATATGCTTTGAACTCCTTGGAAGTAAAGTTACTGCCGTTGTCTGTGACGATGCTGTGAGGTACTCCAAATCGAAAAACGATGCTTTTCACAAACTTGATTGCTGACGCGCCGTCCGGTGAATTTATCGGCTTTGCTTCTATCCATTTAGTAAATTTATCGACAGCAACGAGCATATACTCATATCCACCTGGCGAAGCTTTGTGTAGTTTTCCCACCATATCGAGACCCCACTGAGCAAAGGGCCAAGACAATGGGATTGGCATCAATTCTGCTGCCGGAGAATGAGGTTTGGCGGCGAATCTTTGACACGCGTCGCAAGTTCGCACTATTTCCTTCGCGTCCTCAATTGCTGTTAACCAATAAAATCCCGCTCTGAAGACTTTGGCCGCGATAGCGCGGCTGCTTGCATGGTGCCCGCATATTCCTTCGTGTACATCTTTCAGGATGATCCGTCCTTCTTCGGGTGTGACACATCTCTGTAGCACGCCCGAGATACTTCGCTTATACAACTCCCCTTTTACCACAGTAAAAGCTTTAGATCGCCTAATGATTCGCCTTGCTTCAACTGGATCGTCGGGTATTGTTTTCCTTAGGATGTATGATATGTATGCCTGCATCCATGGAATTTGTACCATCATGACTAGCTCCTGTTCCTCTTCTTCTTCTTCCAGTGATTTTTTGGTGACATCCGAAGGTTTCTCTTCCTTCTCCTTCTTCTTTGTTTTCATTGGCTTTGTTGATCTCTCACTTATTTCTTCCCAAAACACGCCTGAAGGGATCGCGAGACATTGTGACCCGATGTTTGCAAGGACATTGGCTTCATCATTGCTCAATCTGCTGATGTGGTTGACCTCGCATCCATCAAACAATTTTTCCAGCTCATTATACATCTCCTTGTATGCTATCATGCTCTTATTGACTGCATCACATTGGTTCATAACTTGCTGTGCTACCAACTGTGAGTCGCCGAAAATTTTCAGTCGGGTTGCACCGCAAGCCTTTGCCATCTTCATCCCGTGTATGAGAGCTTCATATTCTGCTTCATTGTTAGACGCGTTTGGGAACGTCATCCGCAAGACATACTTCAGCTTGTCGCCTTCAGGTGATACCAATATCACGCCTGCTCCAGCGCCTTCTAACCTTTTAGACCTGTCGAAGTTCATAGTCCAGGTTCTCGATAAATCTGGAGGTCCCGTATTTTGTAGCTCCATCCACTCTGCGATAAAATCCGGTAGGACCTGCGATTTTATTGCCTTTCTTTTTTCATACGTGATGTCCCGAGGAGAAAGTTCTATTCCCCAAAGGGAGACACGACCCGTAGCTTCTGGGTTGTTCAATATATTTGACAGAGGAGCTTCATTGACCACTATTATCGGGTGCGCCGAAAAATAGTGTCGCAATTTTCTTGCTGTCGTAAATACTCCATACGCCAGTTTCTGGTACTGAGGGTACCGCTGTTTTGACGGCGACAGTACTTCACTAATGAAATATACTGGCCTCTGAACTCCATGGAGCTTTCCTTCTTCCTCTCTCTCGACTACCAAAACCGTGCTGACCACTTGGGGTGTGGCTGCAATATATAGTAGGAGAGGTTCTTTCTCTTTAGGCGCTACCAAAATTGGTGGTGTCGAAATTGTGCGCTTGAGGTTCTCGAAGGCCCTATCTGCTTCCTCGTTCCATTGAAATTTCTCCCCTTGTTTGATCAATGCGTAGAATGGCAGCGCCTTTTCTCCTAGCCTGGCGACGAATCTGCTTAAAGCTGCGACTCGCCCCGTCAGCTGTTGTATTTCTTTCAACTTTGTTGGCTTCCTCATAGTTACGATGGCCTGTATTTTTTCGGGATTAGCTTCGATCCCTCTTGCTGATACTAAGAATCCAAGAAGTTCTCCCGCAGGAACGCCAAAGGAGCACTTTGTCGGGTTCAACTTGAGGCAAAACTTGTCAAGGTTGTCGAAGGTTTCCTTCAAATCTTCGATCAGTGTTGACCCCTTCTTTGATGTTATCACGACATCGTCGATGTAGACTTGTACATTTTTCCCAATCTGTGTTGCAAGGCACTTCTGCATCATCCGCTGATATGTTGCTCCCGCGTTTTTCAAACCAAAGGGCATTGTTTTGTAACAAAACACGCCATAAGGTGTTATGAACGCTGTTTTGGCCTCATCATATTCTTTTAGTCTGATCTGGTTATAACCAGAGTATGCATCCAAGAAGGAAAGACGTTCACATCCTGCCGTTGAGTCAATGATTTGATCGATCCTTGGGAGGGGAAAGTGATCCTTAGGACAATGTTTATTGAGACACGTAAAGTCGACGCACATGCGAAGGACTTTCGTGTGTTTCTTCGGCACCATCACTGGGTTAGCTACCCATGTGGCTTCTGTAGATATCTCTTTGATAAAACCAGCATCCTTAAGTCGATCTATTTCTGATAGCATAGCTTTGCGGTTTGGTTCCGAAAAACGCCGCAAGGGTTGTTTGATTGGTCTCGCGAGAGGATCCAAGTTGAGGTGGTGCTCGGCAAGTTCCCTGGGTACTCCTGGCATGTCAGCTGGACACCATGCGAAGATTTTCCAGTGCTCACGGAGGAACTTGACGAGCGCGCTTTCCTATGCGAGGTCCATATTTGTTGCAACGGACGTCGTTTTCTTCGGGTCCATCGGGTGGATTTGCACTTCTTTTGAGTCCTTCGCTGTGTTAAAGGTTGGTTCCCAGAGCGGCCTCCCTGTGTCTGGCAAAACATCATAATCAGTTTGCCTTGGCGCCATATATTCTGCTTGCATCCCGAAGGTTTCTGACAGTTGATGAAAATCTCTGTCGCATTTGTCAGCTAACGCAAAGCTTCCTTTGACTGTGATTGGTCCTTTGGGTCCAGGTAACCTCCACAGTAAATACGTATAATGAGGTACCGCCATAAACCTAGCATACGCTGGTCGTCCCAACAAAGCATGATATTGCGACGGGAAATCCACAACTTCAAACTCCAATTTCTCTATCCTGTAATTTTCTCGGGTCCCAAACTGAACGTCGAGATTAATCTTGCCCAACGGATAACTTGGTTTCTCTGGCGTGATCCCGTGAAAACGTGTGTCAGTTGGTGCTAGATTTGCTAGGGATATGTTCATCTTCCTTAGTGTATCTGCGTACATAAGGTTTAAGCTGCTGCCGCCATCTATGAAAACTCTCGACACGTCGAAGCCAGCAATTACTGCGGGTAAAATAAGTGCGGATTGCCCAGGTCGAGGAACCTGCTGCGGGTGATCCGCAATTGTGAAGCCGATATCCTGTCCCGACCAATTTAGGTAGTCGACTGTTGGTGGAGGCATCTTTTCTGCCATGAATACTTGCCGCGAAATTACTTTCTGCGCCCTGTTAGATGGCCTAGCTTTCTGAATCATCAAGACTGCGCCATTAGAATTAGGATCAACATACGGAGGTGGTTGTGGTGCTGCCGCTATTCTGAGCTGGTGCCGATTCTCGTCTGTAATCGCGGGAGGAGGTGGGAGATGTATCTCGCTCCTTGGTCCCTGGTGATTTCTATTCATTGCTTGGGTATTTGCAATTCCTGCGGCTCGCAACATTGCCTGAAAGTTGCGGCAGTCTTTTTGGAGATGTCCTGACTGTGTCTTTCTGTTGCTATCGAGAAAAAAGTGCATCTGACACGGTCCGTTCATCATCTCCTCGGGGGACACATAGGGTCTTTGAAACCTTGGTCCACTATTTTGCCTGTGACCGCGAGAATCACCTCTATTGTCGCCTTGTTGTTCATTACTTCTTTGGTAGTCATCTCGACTATTTCCTCCAGGATTTCCTCGGAAGCCAGCCGATATGTGGCCGGGAGCGTCGTTGTTGTAGAACTGGCGGGAAAATCGCCTTCTATTTTGAAAATTTCGACCGCGGTCCTCTTCTGGCGACCTGTGTCGCTTGTTATATATTGCATCTTCCCCATCTGCCCACTTGTTGGCTATCTCCATCAGTGCCGATATTGTCTTGGGGTTGGTTCTCCCTAAGTCCTCGACGAAATCTCCCCGTCGGATTCCTACCACGAACGCGTCTATTGCTCTCTCGTCAGATATATCTTCTGCCGAGTTTTTAATAATGTTTCACCTCTGTATATATTTTCTCATCGACTCGTCGTGTTTCTGTCGGCACGCCCTCAACTCTTCCAATGACGCAGGTTTCTTGCAGGTGGATCAGAAGTTTCTCACGAAAATATCTTCAAAACTATCCCAGCTATCGATGGAACCTGGGGAAAGTTTCTTTATCCAAGATCTCGCGGCACCACTCAGGTGGACTTGGATACTTTGCATGGCTGTTGCTCTGGTTCCTCCTACCAGCTTCACCATCTCGAGATAATCAACGAGGCAATCCTCGGGATCCTGCAGACCGTCGAATTTTTTGAAATTCTCGGGTAACTTAAACCCTTTTGGTACTCGAGTTTTTCGGACTCGTCTCGTAAAGCACGGAAGCCCGCACAGATCTTCATCGACAACTTCTGGTGAATGCCGATGTTCTCTTCTTTCTTGCCGCGCTCTGTCTACCCTTGCTTGAGCCGCCATATCTCTTGCCCCACTTGTTCTTGGTGGATCTTGCACTGCAGCAGTAGGTCGTGGACTATTTTGCCTTGCAGTTCCTTCGGGAGGTGTAGCTGTGAATGCTGTTCCCATGACTCCAACTCCAGCCATTGCCATATTGAACAATGCTTCTCTCGGGTCTCCGGGGGGTGGTCTGGACGCGAGGATGTAAGCTTGCGTTGCCATGTATCCTGCTTCTGGCGTTTTCGGGATGATATTTCCCCTTGTATCAATCGACATGAAAGACATGTCGAGATTTTGAATTATGTTGCCTCTCTCTGCTTCAGGTATATTTTGCAGCCGAGATATTGCCCTCCTCCGAGCTTCTCTGTGACTATCTCCCGAAGTTCCTGATTGTCGACTGAGCTCTGCTCGACGCCTGCTTGACGCGGATGCTGCCTCTTTTCTTCTATTCAGGGATGCTGTTTCTTTTTCCAACTCCCTACTCACACGAGCAAGTCTATATTGATAGGCTTGTAATTCCTCGGCAGTAGCTGTGGTGGTCATTGGTTCTGAACCATCCATGGCTCTTGCAGCCCTATCCCACGCTGCTTGTGGGAGTTGGACTCTTTCGCGAGGTGAGGTCCCGACATATTTGGTGCCTAAGCCTCTTCTGTGATCAGCGGGATCGACGTATGGGTTTCCCAAATCATCGAAAGCCTCTGACGTCTCTGGTTCTGCTCGGCTTGCCTCTTCAATTGCATACACTTGATGATATTTTGAGTATTGATTTTTGTCGGGATTGGTGACACCATCATAAAGATTGGTGAAGACCTTTCCGATGGCAGCAGATTTGTCGATGAAGCTGTCGACGCTGTCGGAGTCGCTGCTTATAAAGGAGTCCGCAGTCGACCCGAAGGATGTGTTGCTGAAGATCTTGACGAACTTTTCGCTTGCCTTGGTGTCGATGAAACGTGGCGACGAAAACTCTTCATCACTTGTCAAAAAGTCAGAATCGATCGCTGAAAATTTCGACGAGATCGGAACTTCGAGACGATAAGATCCTTCCTTGTTGACGCTGAATCGGAATTCTCCGAACTTCATAACGATGGGCTCCTCCAGATACGCACATGCATCCAAACGGGAGGGCTGGTGAGGAATAAAATCGACTAGATCAGTTTTTTCCTGTTTACCTCGATCCATCGCATTGCTTGCTAGCTACGAAGTCGACGATTCTGGACGTGCCATCGAGATCAGCTCCTTGCAACCTCTAGATCCCACAGACGGCGCCAATTGACAAGGTATTAACTTGTCAATGCCTACAGATTGTGGACTAGGGTTTCGTTAGATGTAGAGGGCAAGTAGATCTCGAAGGTTTCAGCCGAAAAGTACTCGACGATGTAAAAACTAGGGTTTGAGAGACAATGATTCGATCCTTTCTGCGTCCCTCGACTCCCCCTTATATAGGAGGCGGAGCCGAGGATTTCGTATTGTACAAGTTACAGAGTCCGGGTAGGTTTCTAACGCCTCCCGCAAGATTACAAACAATGCTTCCTATTACAACTCTAGCTTTCCTTAACAATATCTTGGGCTTCCGAACCTTCTTATTCTTCGGGTAGTGGGCCTTCAGTAAACCCCGGGTACCATCATTGGCAGGCCCATTGGGGATGCCTATGTCAGCGCCCCTGCCGGCACCACCTGCGCCGCCATGACCTGCGACGCCACGACCTGCGCCGCCACGACCTGCGACGCCACGACCTGCGCCGCCGCGCGGCCGTCCCGCGTGGACACCTTCTCCACCGCCTCCAGGATCACCTGCTCTGCCCCCACCCCCTTGCGACGTAGTCGCTCGTTCCGCCACTGCGCCCTCCACCTGCTCGACGCAATGGCTAGTGGCGGCGACGACCTTGGCGAGGCAGGCGTGGGGCCGGAGACCCGCCGCGTCCACGACTGGGTTCCCGAGGGGTAAGCCTTGTTCCTATTGAGCTTTCTTGTGTAGTGCAATAGTCGATTTGACATGGAGTGCTCATTGCGTTTGATTTTGCTTTTGGTGTGCTCATTGCCTCTCTGTTTTTGGTTGATTAGGATGGAATTGCGGTTTGCTTTCTTGGTGAACATTAGAAGGGAGCGATTCATTGTGGATGCAAAGGATCAAAAGAAATTCCAAGGAGGGTTTGATTATCGGTTGCCAATGGATTGTAATTGGAGTTTTAGACAATTTGGCGAGGTAATTTGCGGCCCATATCCTTGGGGTATGCATGATGAAGTGGAATTCAAATACTACGATGGGGGAATTGATTGGGTGAAAGTTAGTAATGATGAAGAGCTCGCTACCATGTTTGCTAAGCATAAGGAGAAAGAGCAATTTCATGTGAGGCTGCAAAATGATGTGGTTGTGCCGGCAGTTGGAACTTCTCGGACAGATTCATGTCGTCGTAATGGTAGCTCTAGCCAGAACAGTTCAGTTAGGGGAGCTTCAGTTAGTGCACGGCGATGTGGTGGCTCGTCAAACATGGGCACCGGCAGTAGGGTCCCAAGAGAAGTGGAGCCTGTATACATCGATGATGAAGAGAGGCTATATTCTGATGTTGTGCAGAATTTACGACGGCCATGTCGGGCTGAAAACCGAGATGAGTGTGACAATGAGGCTTTTGTGATTGATGATGAGGAGGTTGAGGACGAAGACCTTCCAGCTATTGAATGGGACCCTGCAAACTCTCAGATGGAAGAAGGTACCATCTTTGCATCCATGAGTGAGTGTAGAAATGCACTTGTGACATACTGCATCAGGGCAGAGCGTACATTTGAAGTTGACAAGAGCGACAGAGTACGTTACAGAGTGCACTGTCCGACTGAAGATTGTCCTGGAGGATTGATACGTCTCCGACGTATCGATAATTTCTTATGTTCCATGCCACATTATTGATGTTATCTACATGTTTTATGCACACTTTATGTCATATTCGTGCATTTTCTGGAACTAACCTATTAACAAGATGCCGAAGTGCCGATTCTTTGTTTTCTGCTGTTTTTGGTTTTAGAAATCCTAGTAACGAAATATTCTCGGAATTGGACGAAATCAACGCCCAGGGTCCTATTTTGCCACGAAGCTTCCAGAAGAACGAAGAGGAGACGAAGTGGGGCCACGAGGTGGCCAAACCCTAGGGCGGCGCGGCCAGGCCCTTGGCCGCGCCGACCTGTGGTGTGGGGCCCTCGTGTGGCCCCCTGACCTGCCCTTCCGCCTACTTAAAGCCTCCGTCGCGAAACCCCCAGTACCGAGAGCCACGATACGGAAAACCTTACTGAGACGCCGCCGCCGCCAATCCCATCTCGGGGGATTCAGGAGATCGCCTCCGGCACCCTGCCGGAGAGGGGATTCATCTCCCGGAGGACTCTACGTCGCCATGGTCGCCTCCGGAGTGATGTGTGAGTAGTCTACCCCTGGACTATGGGTCCATAGCAGTAGCTAGATGGTTGTCTTCTCCCCATTGTGCTTCATTGTCGGATCTTGTGAGCTGCATAACATGATCAAGATCATCTATCTGTAATTCTATATGTTGCATTTGTTGGGATCCGATGAATAGAGAATACTTGTTATGTTGATTATCAAAGTTATGTCTATGTGTTGTTTATGATCTTGCATGCTCTCCGTTACTAGTAGATGCTCTGGCCAAGTAGATGCTTGTAACTCCAAGAGGGAGTATTTATGCTCGATAGTGGGTTCATGTCTCCGTGAATCTGGGGAAGTGACAGAAATCTCTAAGATTATGGATGTGCTGTTGCCACTAGGGATAAAACATTGGTGCTATGTTCGAGGACGTAGTTACTAATTACATTACGCGCAATACTTAATGCAATTGTCTGTTGTTAGCAACTTAATACTGGAGGGGGTTCGGATGATAACCTGAAGGTGGACTTTTTAGGCATAGATGCATGCTGGATAGCGGTCTATGTACTTTGTCGTAATGCCCAATTAAATCTCACAATACTCATCATAATATGTATGTGCATGGTCATGCCCTCTCTATTTGTCAATTGCCCAACTGTAATTTGTTCACCCAACATGCTGTTTATCTTATGGGAGAGACACCTCTAGTGAACTGTGGACCCCGGTCCTATTCTTTACATCACATACAATCTACTGCAATACTTGTTTTACTGTTTTCTGCAAACAATCATCTTCCACACAATACGGTTAATCCTTTGTTACAGCAAGCCGGTGAGATTGACAACCTCACTGTTTCGTTGGGGCAAAGTACTTTGGTTGTGTTGTGCAGGTTCCACGTTGGCGCCGGAATCTCTGGTGTTGCGCCGCACTACATCCCGCCGCCATCAACCTTCAACGTGCTTCTTGGCTCCTACTGGTTCGATAAACCTTGGTTTCATACTGAGGGAAAACTTGCCGCTGTACGCATCACACCTTCCTCTTGGGGTTCCCAACGGACGCGTGCTGTACGCGTATCAAGCACTTTTTCTGGCGCCGTTGCCGGGGAGATCAAGACACGCTGCAAGGGGAGTCTCCACTTCCCAATCTCTTTACTTTGTTTTTGTCTTGCTTAGTTTTACCTATTACTTTGTTTGCTGCACTAAATCAAAATACAAAAAAAAATTAGTTGCTAATTTTACTTTATTTTGCTATCTTGTTTGCTATATCAAAAACACAAAAAAATTAGTTACTTGCATTTACTTTACTTGATTCATCATGTTTCCTTTTAATTTTACCACAAAAGACATACCGGTAGGACGTGGGTCTATAGTTGGGAGAAATAATATAGAAGAATTTTTCAATCATGTTAGTACCATTGAAGATTTTGAAGATAGACACTTGGTAGACCTTGCTCCCACTTATGAAATTGCTGCTTTGCATTTAGTTCGCCTGTTGGAAACTAAATTTGTTAATCTCAATCCTATAATCCAACACATGTTCCTTACACTTGGTGATATGGAAGAGGGGGAAAAGAAAGATTTTGTTTTAGAAACCCTTCTTAGAGAATTTGGTGGTCTAGCAAGAGAAGCTAGAAAGGTCTTTGCTAAATTTAATATGCTTCGTTCTCATACTAATTTTGTTGGTCTCCTTGAAAAGATGGACATGGATAGAATAAGATACACTAATAATATTGATGATGGAGGGGAGATCAAAGCACCAATACCATGTAAACTCCTAGCTATGAATGATGCACTAGAAAATAACTATGCTTGGCTTGTTCCCGAAAATTTGTTTGATGAGAGTAGCAAGCCCAAGACTAATGAAAAGGGAGACGCTAAAACTTATGTATCCAATATACTATGCTTGGTTGAGAAAAATCCACACCCCGCTGTAGAAGTACCACCCTTCGATAATACTTGATACACACTTTCTGCGCCTAGCTGAAAGGCGTTAAAGAAAAGCGCTTATGGGAGACAACCCATGTTTTTTACTACAGTACTTTGTTTTTATTTTGTGTCTTGGAAGTTGTTTACTACTGTAGCAACCTCTCCTTATCTTAGTTTAGTGTTTTGTTGTGCCAAGTAAAGTCTTTGATAGTAAAGTTCATACTAGATTTGGATTACTGCGCAGTTTCAGATTTCTTTGCTGTCACGAATCTGGGCAAAATTCTCTGTAGGTAACTCAGAAAATTATGCCAATTTACGTGAGTGATCCTCAGATATGTACGCAACTTTCATTCAATTTGAGCATTTTCATTTGAGCAAGTCTGGTGCCATTTTAAAATTCGTCAATACGAACTGTTCTGTTTTGACAGATTCTGCCTTTTATTTCGCATTGCCTCTTTTGCTATGTTGGATGAATTTCTTTGATCCATTAATGTCCAGTAGCTTTATGCAATGTCCAGAAGTGTTAAGAATGATTATGTCACCTCTGAACATGTTAATTTTTATTGTGCACTAACCCACTAATGAGTTGTTCTAAGTTTGGTGTGGAGGAAGTTTTCAAGGATCAAGAGAGGAGTATGATGCAACATGATCAAGGAGAGTGAAAGCTCTAAGCTTGGGGATGCCCCGGTGGTTCACCCCTGCATATATCAAGAAGACTCAAGCGTCTAAGCTTGGGGATGCCCAAGGCATCCCCTTCTTCATCGACAACATTATCAGGTTCCTCCCCTGAAACTATATTTTTATTCCATCACATCTTATGTGCTTTGCTTGGAGCGTCGGTTTGTTTTTGTTTTGTTTGAATAAAATGGATCCTAGCATTCACTTTGTGGGAGAGAGACACGCTCCGCTGTAGCATATGGACAAGTATGTCCTTAGTTTCTACTCATAGTATTCATGGCGAAGTTTCTTCTTCGTTAAATTGCTATATGGTTGGAATTGGAAAATGATACATGTAGTAATTGCTATAATGTCTTGGATAATGTGATACTTGGCAATTGTTGTGCTCATGTTTAAGCTCTTGCATCATACACTTTGCACCCATTAATGAAGAAATACATAGAGCATGCTAAAATTTTGTTTGCATATTTGGTTTCTCTAAGGTCTAGATAATTTCTAGTATTGAGTTTGAACAACAAGGAAGACGGTGTAGAGTCTTATAATGTTTACAATGTGTCTTTTATGTGAGTTTTGCTGCACCGGTTCATCCTTGTGTTTGTTTCAAATAACCTTGCTAGCCTAAACCTTGTATCGAGAGGGAATACTTCTCGTGCATCCAAAATACTTGAGCCAACCACTATGCCATTTGTGTCCACCATACCTACCTACTACATGGTATTTCTCCGCCATTCCAAAGTAAATTGCTTGAGTGCTACCTTTAAAATTCCATCATTCGCCTTTACAATATATAGCTCATGGGACAAATAGCTTAAAAACTATTGTGGTATTGAATATGTACTTCTGCACTTTATCTCTTATTAAGTTGCTTGTTGTGCGATAACCATGTTTCTGGGGACGCCATCAACTATTCTTTGTTGAATATCATGTGAGTTGCTATGCATGTCCGTCTTGTCTGAAGTAAGAGAGATCTACCACCTTATGGTTAAGCATGCATATTGTTAGAGAAGAACATTGGGCCGCTAACTAAAGCCATGATCCATGGTGGAAGTTTCAGTTTTGGACAATATCCTCAATCTCATATGAGAATAATAATTGTTGCCACATGCTTATGCATAAAAGAGGAGTCCATTATCTGTTGTCTATGTTGTCCCGGTATGGATGTCTAAGTTGAGAATAATCAATAGCGAGAAATCCGATGAGAGCTTTCTCCTTAGACCTTTGTACAGGCGGCATAGAGGTACCCCTTTGTGACACTTGGTTAAAACATGTGTATTGCGATGATCCGGTAGTCCAAGCTAATTAGGACAAGGTGCGGGCACTATTAGTATACTATGCATGAGGCTTGCAACTTGTAAGATATAATTTACATGACACATATGCTTTATTACTACCGTTGACAAAAATTTTTCATGTTTTCAAAATCAAAGCTCTAGCACAAATATAGCAATCGATGCTTTTCCTCTATGGAGGACCATTCTTTTACTTTCATTGTTGAGTCAGTTCACCTATTTCTCTCCACCTCAAGAAGCAAACACTTGTGTGAACTGTGCATTGATTCCTACATACTTGCATATTGCACTTATTATATTACTCTATGTTGACAATATCCATGAGATATACATGTTACAAGTTGAAAGCAACCGCTGAAACTTAATCTTCCTTTGTGTTGCTTCAATGCCTTTACTTTGAATTATTGCTTTATGAGTTAACTCTTATGCAAGACTTATTGATGCTTGTCTTGAAGTACTATTCATGAAAAGTCTTTGCTATATGATTCACTTGTTTACTCATGTCATATACATTGTTTTGATCGCTGCATTCACTACATATGCTTTACAAATAGTATGATCAAGGTTATGATGGCATGTCACTCCAGAAATTATCTTTGTTATCGTTTTACCTGCTCGGGACGAGCAGAACTAAGCTTGGGGATGCTGATACGTCTCCGACGTATCGATAATTTCTTATGTTCCATGCCACATTATTGATGTTATCTACATGTTTTATGCACACTTTATGTCATATTCGTGCATTTTCTGGAACTAACCTATTAACAAGATGCCGAAGTGCCGATTCTTTGTTTCTGCTGTTTTTGGTTTCAGAAATCCTAGTAACGAAATATTCTCGGAATTGGACGAAATCAACGCCCAGGGTCCTATTTTGCCACGAAGCTTCCAGAAGAACGAAGAGGAGACGAAGTGGGGCCACGAGGTGGCCAAACCCTAGGGCGGCGCGGCCAGGCCCTTGGCCGCGCCGACCTGTGGTGTGGGGCCCTCATGTGGCCCCCTGACCTGCCCTTCCGCCTACTTAAAGCCTCCGTCGCGAAACCCCCAGTACCGAGAGCCACGATACGGAAAACCTTACTGAGACGCCGCCGCCAATCCCATCTCGGGGGATTCAGGAGATCGCCTCCGGCACCCTGCCGGAGAGGGGATTCATCTCCCGGAGGAATCTACGCCGCCATGGTCGCCTCCGGAGTGATGTGTGAGTAGTCTACCCCTGGACTATGGGTCCATAGCAGTAGCTAGATGGTTGTCTTCTCCCCATTGTGCTTCATTGTCGGATCTTGTGAGCTGCATAACATGATCAAGATCATCTATCTGTAATTCTATATGTTGCGTTTGTTGGGATCCGATGAATAGAGAATACTTGTTATGTTGATTATCAAAGTTATGTCTATGTGTTGTTTATGATCTTGCATGCTCTCTGTTACTAGTAGATGCTCTGGCCAAGTAGATGCTTGTAACTCCAAGAGGGAGTATTTATGCTCGATAGTGGGTTCATGTCTCCGTGAATCTGGGGAAGTGACAGAAATCTCTAAGATTATGGATGTGCTGTTGCCACTAGGGATAAAACATTGGTGCTATGTTCGAGGACGTAGTTACTAATTACATTACGCGCAATACTTAATGCAATTGTCTGTTGTTAGCAACTTAATACTGGAGGGGGTTCGGATGATAACCTGAAGGTGGACTTTTTAGGCATAGATGCATGCTGGATAGCGGTCTATGTACTTTGTCGTAATGCCCAATTAAATCTCACAATACTCATCATAATATGTATGTGCATGGTCATGCCCTCTCTATTTGTCAATTGCCCAACTGTAATTTGTTCACCCAACATGCTGTTTATCTTATGGGAGAGACACCTTTAGTGAACTGTGGACCCCGGTCCTATTCTTTACATCGCATACAATCTACTGCAATACTTGTTTTACTGTTTTCTGCAAACAATCATCTTCCACACAATATGGTTAATCCTTTGTTACAGCAAGCCGGTGAGATTGACAACCTCACTGTTTCGTTGGGGCAAAGTACTTTGGTTGTGTTGTGCAGGTTCCACGTTGGCGCCGGAATCTCTGGTGTTGTGCCGCACTACATCCCGCCGCCATCAACCTTCAACGTGCTTCTTGGCTCCTACTGGTTCGATAAACCTTGGTTTCATACTGAGGGAAAACTTGCCGCTGTACGCATCACACCTTCCTCTTGGGGTTCCCAACGGACGCGTGTTGTACGCGTATCAAGGATGCACGCGTCTAAAATGCGAAATAGCACGAATGTTCAAGTCAAAGTGAACCCTTTTAGGCACACATGCCTGGAATCAACCCTGAGGAAGGAAACAATCAGTAGAGCCAAGTCAAGATGGGTGGCTGAAGAAGTAAAACGGTGGGTGACAGAAGACCATCAAGTGGGTACAAAGGAGTTGCAGAAGAAGCTCAAAGAAAAGTTCAAGATAGAGGTACCATACATGAGGGTTTTCAATGGAAAACAACATGCTATGGATTCTATTTATGGTAATTGGCAGGAACGTTTTAAACTGTTGTATTCATTTAAGGGTGAAGTGGAGAAGACCAGCCCAGGTAGTATTGTAGATATTGATCACCACACCGTGGAGTACACGTTGAGGGGAATGACAATGACCAAAGAGTGCTTTAGAAGGGTTTTTGTCTGCTTTGAGGCTTGTCGCCGGGGTTTTTTGGAAGGCTGCAGGCCCTATTTGGCTATTGATGCTACTTTTCTCACAGGGAGGTTTAAAGGACAGTTAGTAGCAGCTTGTGCAGTTGATGGACACAATTTTGTATTTCAAGTTGCTTATGGCGTGATAGAGGCAGAGTCTGACGAGAGCTGGACTTGGTTTTTGCAGAATCTGCGCCGGGCTATTGCACATCCCAATGGGTTGGTAATTCATACAGATGCTTGCAAGGGTTTAGAAGTAGCCGTGGACAATGTGTTCCCTGGAGTAGAGCATAGGGAATGCATGTGTCACCTTGCTGCAAATTTTGGGAAGAAATTCAAAGGAAAGGTGTATGCCGACAATTTATGGCCAGCATCTTTGACTTGCAGTGTGAAGAAGCACAACTATCACATGAGGCAGTTATACAAAAATGACAAAATGTTTTGAGGAACTCATGTCAAAATGTGCTAAAAAAGAGCTCCAAAGGTAGGGTAAATGGCCTCATTTCTAAGCAAGTTTTTTTTTGATCTTGTCTAAATTGGCCAAATAAGTTCACTACACATCTATTCCATGTAAGAAGAGTATGTGAGAAGGTTTTTCCATTTTTTTGATTTTTTTTGAAATTTTTATGCTCATTTCAAATTTAGTCAAACCTAACTTTGACCATCATTTTATCAAGTTTGAAACATGGAATTGTAAAACTAAGCATGGATCCTTGTTATTCACTCCAAAATGAAGCTTTGGTGAGGTTTTTGAAACTTTTCATGTTCCAAACCCTAAACCTCTTGTCTTCACCCTCGAACTTGTACCCCAGTGTTCGAGATATCACATTAGACACATGGTTTTTTTGTTGAACAGCATGTACACCATCTTTATCAACTAGAATGGGTAGTATATGACATAAGAAGTCTATGTGAGAAGGTTTTCCATTTTTTTGATTTTTTTTGAATTTTTTATGCTCATTTCAAATTTAGTCAAACCTAACTTTGACCATCATTTTATCAAGTTTGAAACATGGAATTGTAAAACTAAGCATGGATCCTTGTTATTCACTCCAAAATGAAGCTTTGGTGAGGTTTTTGAAACTTTTCATGTTCCAAACCCTAAACCTCTTGTCTTCACCCTCGAACTTGTACCCCAGTGTTCGAGATATCACATTAGACACATGGTTTTTTTGTTGAACAGCATGTAGACCATGTTTATCAACTAGAATGGGTAGTATATGACATAAGAAGTCTATGTGAGAAGGTTTTCCATTTTTTTGATTTTTTTTGAATTTTTTATGCTCATTTCAAATTTAGTCAAAGCCTAACTTTGACCATCATTTTATCAAGTTTGAAACATGGAATTGTAAAACTAAGCATGGATCCTTGTTATTCACTCCAAAATGAAGCTTTGGTGAGGTTTTTGAAACTTTTCATGTTCCAAACCCTAAACCTCTTGTCTTCACCCTCGAACTTGTACCCAGTGTTCGAGATATCACATTAGACACATGGTTTTTTTGTTGAACAGCATGTAGACCATGTTTATCAACTAGAATGGGTAGTATATGACATAAGAAGTCTATGTGAGAAGGTTTTCCATTTTTTTGATTTTTTTTGAATTTTTTATGCTCATTTCAAATTTAGTCAAAGCCTAACTTTGACCAGCTAACCCTGTTCTTCTAGAAGGAAACCGGACCGATCCGTGGATTGCTCTGTTTTGCATTGTGGACCGTTCACTGCGGTAACGCCAGCCGTCCGATCTAGCCTTCTAGAACGTTTCGGGGCCGATCCGTGTACACCCTCGTTCTTCAACATGATTGGTTCCTTTCTCTTTTGTGCGGTGGGCTATAAGAACACTGAAATCTCCGTTGGTCCGTTGGGCTGTCCCGCGTGTCTAGGCCTGCGATGCATGCGCCATGCATGCGCCATGCAGGCGCCACGCCAACAACCCTTTCCACGCACTCGCCGACGCCTTTTAATGCATCGACGCAGCGTCTCAGCGTTGCCATCGTCTCAGCTCTCGCAGCGATGCAGCCGCATCAGTTTTGCCATCGTCTCAGGCCGTCCCATCGTCGATCGCGTCAAAACCAATAATTATTTTTGGAAGACGGCTAGACACGCGTTAATTCATCATTAGGAACCCGAATTATGAGCCAACCTCTTTATAAGGGGCCTCTCTTCCTCTCCCACACACCAACCGAGCAAGCCTCTCTTCCTCTCCATCTCCAAAGCACCACGCACTCAAGCGAGCCTCTCTGCCTCTCCGAAGATGCAGTACACGGGACCGACCTTCCGCCGTCCGCGCACCAGGCCGGAGCTACTCTATCCGGCGGACGTCCTCGTCGACAACACGCTCCGTGTGTGGGCAAAGTCGAGGTGGAGGACCGAGATCGAGCTCACTCGAGAGTTCCTCGACGAGGGCTTCTCCCACCTCCCACCGGGCTCGCCCGTCATGTACTACGTCAATGAGTCTCGTGAAGGCGTCGCCCTCAAGCTGCTCACGGTCACCTTCGCCAACCGATTTGACGCGTACGCCCTCCTCGGTGAGGTCTTTTGGTGCGGCTGCGAGTCAATCTTCTTCACCACCTACAACGTCTTCACCGATTGCGACGCCATCTTCTTCTCCGGGAAACCTATGCACTGCCTCCCGTACTACAATTGAAGACGCTGGTGAAGACGGTGGTGCGGCGCAGGTGCTGCGGCAGGTGGTGCGGCCAAGATGTGTTCTCGTCAAGCTCGTCATGTTTTTTTAGCTTTACGTTTTCATTTTCTATGTGGTTCTGTGTCGAGTCGTGTCAAGTCGTGTGTCACTGAACTTATCTATCTAGGGTACCCATCTATCTATCTATCTATCTATCTAGGGTACCCATCTATCTATCTAAGTTATTTCCGTGTAATGGTGGAACTAAGCATCTTATGTATCGAATTTATCTAAGTTATTTTGCGTGATGATCTGGCTACCAATATTTGCATCTCATATATCTTAGTTTTCTATGATTTCGATGTAATATATCAAGGGTGTATGAATTATGAAATCACAAACATGGATCCAAGTATGAACTTTGATGTAATATAAGTAGGGTACCCATATAAGTATGAAACAAAAAATCACAAACACGCAATGCTTGAAATCAGATAAATGCACCCTTTTTCCCTCGCAAAAATAGAAAGATGCACCTTTTTTTGTTTGATTATTTTTCCAACCTAAACCACAAACACGTAATGCTTGAAATAACAAAGACGCACCCTTTTTTTGGTTAAGCAGCGTGCATAAACACAAAGAACAAACATATGCGTCCTTACACCATAAACCAAGTCACGAACTAGAACTAACTATAGCTAGATTTCTTCCTTTTGCTTTTCAATATCTGTCCATCCACCCCACTAGTTACCAGAGCAATCCTTCACGCTACTAAACAAAGCGGTCTTGGGTTCGAGTCCTAGCCGCACCCTTTTTTGTTTGTTCATTTTTCACTGTTTTTTTAAACACCCTTCTCATCTGCCCAAAGCCAAATCTTTGCCACTATCGAATTTTGATCAGATTTATTTATTTCAAGATTGCAAATTCAAGGTTACAAGTTCATACAATTTGAAGCTTACAAATTCATCACAAATTCATGCCTTTCCATACAATGTCAACATTAAACCTAGTGCGATGACAATACCACCTACAAATGCACAAATGTAATTCCAAATTTTTGATTGATCTTCGAGCTCTCTAATCTTCTGGTTCATCCACCTTAGCTCAAAAGCTACCTCTCTGTCAATGCGTGCTCCGCCCTGCGTCTCTTCTGCACTAGCTATCGCGGCGACCCGTGTCGTCTGTGGCAAGATGGGCAACCATTCTTCGTGCTCATCTAGCAGCTGATTCATCAGCGTCTGGAGCAAAACATCGACCCAAACGAAGAAGCATTTTATCTGCAAGCACACGAAAGAGATCAACCACATTGAGCACAAACTATGCACAAAATACTGAAATTTCCACTATTCTTACCCCTTTCTCGCTGCTGCACACGTAGAACGGACGATTGGTGTTCTTCGGTGTGCGCGAAATCCTCCGATCAACGGGCGCCCGACACCGCGGACAGAGGAGGATCGGCATCTCCATGCGCACCGGAAGCTCGAACCGAGAGGTGGCACGGGAGCTAGAAGAAGACATGGATAGAGGTGGCGCGGGATCTGAACCGTGAGGTGCTTCTGGCAGACGGCTGCGCCCTCCGCAGCTCCCGCCGTCGGCGGCGCTCCCCGTCAACAAGGCCCTCTCAGTCGCCCGCGCCGCACCTCTGCGAGGGGCCGTCTCCAACCCCGTCGATTTCTTCTCACCGCTGCGAGCTCCGCCGCGCGATCAGGGATTTTAAATGGGGTTGAGCTCCAATGGTTGCCTTGTGGGTCCCACGTGAAACGGCCAGCAACGGTCCTCTTTTCAAATGCATCTCCGCCTGGTCCCACCTGAAACAGCCGGTCCTCTTTTCAAATGCGTCTCCGCCTGGTCCCACCTGAAACAGCCGAGTCAAGGACGTTGACCTGAATGAAACGGCAGACTCACGGAACGAGTCGTTGCACACAGACTAGTGGCAAAACTGAGCACCATTCTGCTCTAGTGGCAAAACTGAGTGTTGCGCGGGGTGTAGTGGCAAACCAATAATTAACCCTTAGATTTTTTGATCGGCGGTGGATGGCAAGCTGAACTATAGTCATGTCCAACTTCTAGATACGTTTGCTCCCCAAAACGCCCCTCCGTATTGGAGTCCTAGAATTTAAGAGAAATTCACTTAGCTTTTTTTTTTTTGAGCAGAAACGCATGGCCATTTATTCAGATATCATACGAGGTACAGCTGATTCAGTCCACGGCTCTAGTAACCACACATGTCGGCCAAACTCTAGGAACAGTGCACTACGAACCAGATTATGGGCATCATGGTTCGACGCTCTACCCTCATGAATAAAACGAACTAAAGAAAATTCAGTTTGTCTACTCTCTATCTCCCTAAGAATAGTACTATAATGACAAAAACTTCCTGTACTAATATTCTTCAGTACTTCTGCCGCATCGGAAGCGATTTGAAGACGTTGTAAACTAAGATCAGCCGCAAGGGCTAGAGCTTCATTGCAGGCCATCGCTTCCAGGGTCGCCGGGTCTGTAATGCCCTCCACAACAATGATCGAAGAACCCATATATCGTCCAAGAGCATCCCTGCAAGCAGGTGCTGCAGCACCCTTGTTTTGTGTCTTCGCTATACCTCCATCCACATTAATTTTCAAAGAGTCTGCTGGTGGGGGAATCCATCTAGGAGCAGTCTGCCACACAATCATGCTGGAAGAACGGAGATTCTTTGCATTGACAATCGAAAGCTCATACTTCTGGACAAAACCAACGATAGTTACCGGGCTTTGAAAAATAGATTCATGAATAGCCTTCCTTCTTGCTGTCTGGATTTCCCAAAGGGTTATCAAAATCGTGGTGAAGTCAGAATGACTTGTAGTTTCCAGCAAGTGGAAGATCCACTCCTTTGCATCAGGGCATGCATTCATTAGGTACATTAAGAGCCACCTTGATCTCCTCACTTACTGCATTAGGACATCCCTTACTGAAATGGATAGAACTCTTCTCAAAATTTACTCGTTGTCCGGATGCATTACAGTAAGCATCAAGTACTTCTGTGATAGCCGCGGCTCCCTCCACATTAGCCTTTGCAAAAAGCAAGCTGTCATCTGCAAATAAGAGATGATTGATCGGGGGTGCTGTGGGCGCCACAGTGATGCCCGATAAATTTTCTGACGACCCCCTGCTCCTTAACAGGAAAGACAAACCTTCAGCTGCTAGCACCGCAAAAAGAAATACTATGCGTCATCTGTTGGCTAGTTAGCTAAGTGGAAGAAGTCTTCTCTCTATTCCAACTTAGTAAAACTCATAGAACTACCAAGCGTTAAAGATGACTGACATGAACCCTAAGTTTCAAATCAAGTGAAGAAGCTAATCCAGAGTCCTGAAGTCTGCGTTGCTATGTTGACACATGTCAGAAACCGTCACTTTTGGAAAGAAGAAAATATATGTTGGTGTAAGAAATCATTGAATACTATGACAAGTGGGCCACATTGATCTTGTAATATGCTGGCCCTAGGGACATACATGGGTTCTCTATGACGATATATATACTAGCAATGACCGGCGCGGCGACACGCTACACCATATGGTGGCTGGTTGATGATAATTTTTTTGTCTGTCTATTCAGAATTATGCGTGTTCTAATTTTTTTATGGCTTAGTTGTTGTGTCTTTTTTTTTTTTGGTATGGTAGGTCTATAGCTGGCTAGTAGTTTTGTGTTCTTAGATATGATCATGTACGGGTTGTGATTTGGTTGTTGGCTAATCTCGAGGCATGTTTTAGAAACGAAGGAGAGAATGGGTCTTAGCGGCTTAATTGTGCCTGATAGCGATTTTTTTTTTTTGCATTGAGATGTGGGTGACCGAGACACGTCGTGCCCACTGGTCCATAGTGCACATACACATAAAAAGCAGATCTGGTCACTGTTCGTATGAAGAAAAAAAATGTGCAAGTCGCTCTATAGGTACGAAGGTCCATTGCTCTTTGAGAGAAAATATTTAATCATTTTACTAACTTATCAATTCAGTACAATTAATTAGTGAGTTTTGCATTAATTCTATTCTCTGGATGTGCCAGATGTCCATGTGTGTGTCTCCAAGTTTGTCGGAGTACATTTGTAGTTATTACTGAGATTTGCAATATTTTTTTTTATTCTTGTGATGCTAAACCTGTACCCCATGCCTCACCGAGTTTCATAACTCTTGAGAATTATAATACCGAAGAATCTAGTGACGACAAACCTTAGTTAATCTATCATCCAACCCTTATAGAAGGTCCTAAAATATACTCATTTCAGCATTATTATGTTACACGTAAGATCTAACAATATGAAAGGAATCATAGGACCAAATCTTACGGTCTTCCTCATACCATGTTGAGCCGTGCCTGGACAATATTTACGCATTGATCAACTAACTTGGTAGCAAAAGTTATTTCAAACACTGGAACTAAACTGCCATAATGCATGATTACAATGACAATGAAAAAATAGAACAAACTTAACACAAAACATGTTCACTTGCGATGCACACCGAGCTAATTTCATCTTTATAAACACACAACAGACACACATAAATCATAGGGAGCCATAAAAATTTGGAGAAAATTTAGAAGTCTTGCACCTCTTTGGGATAATGTATATCCATAGAAGAATGGATGGTGGCAAGATGTAGGCAACCATACATTCATAAAAGGGAACTGGAGCAGCGAAGCTACTTAAGAATAGCATTGTATCATAACTAACCCATGGAATGAACTAAGAGATAAAATGGTTGTTGCAAGGCACGGAATATTATAATCGAACCATGTCGATGGGACAACTCCCCCCCCCCCCCCCCCCCCCACACACACACACCAAAATATGACTCAAACATAAAACAAAAGAAGAGCCGAAGAATGGTACTTCATGATCGTATATACATCCTTTCATGGCACATTAATACCTAGTAAGAGAAGAAAGAGTAACTCCAGAATAGAAGGATACAAAAACCGGCAGGTTAATCTTTACAAAGGACAAAAAATGCCTTGCTCGACGAAGTAGTGGAGTTGAAAGTTAGGTACACGCCATTGGAATATAAGGGGGAGTCTATGGTGTTCTTTGATGTGGAATGAGCGGAAGTTAGGTAAGCGCACTCATGGCGGTGAAGGGCCCCAATATCTCCACCGGCATCCTCTACTTCATGAGGAGCTCCCTTGGGACGAGTGTTAGCAGCGAGGCGGTGCGAGGAGCAACCATGGCCACTAATCTCTGTTTGTGGTAATTCTTCTCTCGATCGATCCGTTGTTTTCCTCTCTCCACTCATCCACAACCTCTTCTTCTAGCTCTATCTATGGTTTGGCATTTTCTGGCGGTGACATATGTTAGTTCATACATTTTCTTTTTTGCAGGTTGTGTGATGAAATTTCAGATCGTTGCGAAGTGGAACCAAACAAAACATGGAAAATACCCATTATGTAACCAGGATGCTATGACTTCACTCCGTTATCATTTACACTTACATAAGAAAACCAAACACATTCTAAGAAATACTAAAATCATAACACCTAGGCTTACTCACATCTATTTAACACTCGAAGCCATCGATCCTGCTGGTAAACGTCCCAGATCATTCACTCCCCATACAGTCGTACCGAACATCGCTGGTTCATTTTCAGTGCATTCGAGCTCGCGTGAAGATATGCCAATGTAAGTGGGCCGGTCCTCCGGGAGCCCCTATACCCCACTTGCGTGTGTGTGGGAGTAACGCACGCACACATCGACTCCCCGTGGCTGGTTCCTATTGGGCCATCCGGCTGCCCAGGATAGGTTATAGGACCATCCGGCTGCCCAGGATAGGTTATTTGCAGTTTTCTTCGTATTAATTTTTTTAACTTTTCATATTTTGAAAGAAATTCATATCAGAAAAAGTTTGGATTACAAAAATGTTCAAATTTAAAAATTGTTCCAAGTTTTAATTTTTTATTTGAAAAACTTTCAAAAGTTGAAAATGTCAAAATTTGTTGAAATTTAAAATATGTTCAAGTTTGAAATTTGTTCGAATATGAAAATGGTTCTAATGAGAAAAATGTTCAAGTTTAAAATGTTCTAGAAGAGAAAACCAAAAACCGATAGAACCAAAGAAGAACCATATAAAATGGGAAAAAAGAGAAAACCAAACCAAAAAATTCTAGAAAGGTCCTAAAACCGAAATAGAAAAGATAGTTGGGCCGTCACGGCCCGCTAGCTCCCGCACGAGTGCGGGACGTTAATACGCCATGCAGTGGGGCGATAAATAGGGTTTATCCGCTGCTCGCAGAAACCATGGAAATGACTCTGTAATTTTTTGATGGGCCTATGCAGTTCAGTCAACTCAGTTCCTTCTTGTTAGCGTTGTAGACAGAGAAACGACAGAGGGAAGACCATGGCGGTGTCGCCTGCTTTTTATTTGCATGATTAAAAGCGTAGCCGTGCGGCACCTTCTATTTCCTTCCATTCCGGTGGTGGTGAACGACCGTTTAGTGTCAAATTTTTGGTAAATAAGACCACCATGCCCAATTAATTGACAAAAAGGACCACCTGTGAATCGAATTGCCAAAAAGGACCACTTACAGCGTGGCAGCAGCGCCCCCTGGTGACACATGGCAAGATACCGACATGGGTGGTGGCGGCAGGGCTTGCCGCCCCTTCGTGTGGCGGCACATTAGGGCGCAGACCTTGTCCGTCCATCGCTGTTCCGCGCTACGGGCCATGCCGCCCCAGGCTCCGGCGGCAGGGATACGTGGAGCTTGCCTCCACTCCTGGTGGTGGCAGAGTATGGGAGTAGTCACGCGACAACCTGCCACTGACGACACTGATTTTCATGGCACTGACTACCTGATTTCCATGCGACGAAATGTGAGGCTATCGAAGATTCCCTCGATACAGAAAATTGATCACCGAAAACAGTCTATCTAAGTATGAGTTCTGTACTGATATAGCAAATAGAGCACCGACAGGCTACGCCAATTATTCCGCACTAATTTTTTGGCACTACTCACACTAATTGAAGGCTATATAAGTCGTCTTACCCGCATGCAAATCAAAAAGGCAGGATCGAGTTTGCCTTCTCCGCGTCTCTCTTTCGTACGCAAAATATTCGATTGAGTACGAATGTGCCTTACTTGGACCAGGATTTTAGGCCGATGAAGGGGAAGAATGCAAGCTTTCCACCGGGGGTGAGAACAGAGAGGTGTTGGTGTGACCGCCTTGCGAAGGTGAAGGAGGTGGTGGATTTTCTGATAAGTTCGGCATGAAATATTTCCTGTGCGCGAACTACGATCATGATCCACCCAGAGAAACAAGTTCATCATCCTCGAGGCCTGCGGTATGTTCTAACTGATGGGTTTGTTGCATGAAAAACAAAAAATTTCTACCGCTAAGACGAATAAATCCAAGATCCAATCTATGGAAAAGCCAAGATCTAATATATGAGATCGGAGCAACGATAAAGAAGAGAGACTAAACCTCGAAGATCCAAAACCTTAACGAGATCAGATCTCGTGGTTGATGTAGACGATCGTTCCGGTGCTGCAATCCGGTAGCACTTCCGTACTCGATCGCACGTACGGTGTCGATGAAGTACTTCCTCTCCATGTTCCAGCGGGCAGCGGAGGTGGTAGATCCCCTCGGAGTCCCAGCAGCACGACGGCGTGGTGGTGGTGGTGGAGGAGAAGATCCTGCAGGGCTTCGCCAAGCCGGTGTAGAATTATGGAGGAGGAGGAGAGAGGCGACTAGGGTTGGAGGATGAAGGAGGGTTAGTAGTGAATCTTGAGAGAACTAAATAAAGATCCTAAACTTGCCGGTAAGAAAAGGTTGCTACAATTGAGTTCTCTAGATGAATGGAGAAGTGAAGCTTATGAAAATGCTAAACTCTTTAAAGAGAAAGTTAAGAAATGGCATGATAGAAGAATTATCAAAAGAGAATTTAATGTTGGGGATAAAGTACTATTGTATCGGTCTCGTCTCAGATTTTTTGCAGGGAAATTACTCTCAAAATGGGAAGGACCATATGTCATTGTGGAGGTGTATCGTTCAGGGGCAATTAAAATTAGTTCTCTGCAAGGTGATGCCACACAAGTGGTGAATGGACAAAGGCTCAAGCACTATATTTCTGGAGATTCTTATAATGAAGATGTTGATGTTATTCGAGTGGTGACTCCGAAAGCTTTCATCAAAAGTCAAATTGACAGTTCTGCAGAATTCGACTTTGAATAGGTAACAGTTCTGGTAATGAAAAGTCCGCGGTTAACTTTCCGAACAATGTTTTTGCTATTTTCGGAAAATATGAAAAATTACGAGATCGAAACGGAGAGGAGGAGACGCACGAGGGCGTGCCCCCATAGGCCGGCGCGGGCCCCAGCCTGGCCGCGCCGCCCTATGAGGACGGCCCCTCGGAGTCCAAGTCCAACTCTGGTTCGACCTGGTACTTTCCTTCTGACGCGAAAATTTCTGCTATATAATCCCCCGGACCCCTGGAGGTCCGTATATCGTTTTCTCGTCGTGTTTTGTTTCGAGCTGTTTCCTGCCAGGATCTGCTCTTGATCTAGAAGCACCATGGTCTCCAACAACAAGGACAAGGAGCCTTTTGAGAAAGATATTCAAGACCCCGAGTTCAAGGAAGAAGTCGAGAGCGAAGATGAAGAAGAAGTGGAGGAAAACTCGCGTGCATACCCGCGTGTCACCGTCGCGAGTATCGGGGTGGTGGAAGATCTTTTCAACACCAAGAAGAGCGCACGAATTCGCACCGGGGGAAAAGTTCCACGTCACTTCCTAGCTCCAAGGACATCTCCTCCAGGCACGTACAACCCCTTCCACACTCTAATTTATAATAGTCAAATTGAAAGGATTCCCAAGGCAGTATTGCCTAGCAATTGGGATATGGATCGTTCTAACACTACAGGAAGGATGAAACCTGAAGCTGAAGAGTGGGGAAACACCTCTAAGAGTTGGGACTCGCCGTCGGACATACTTCTTAGCCGCGTCGAGCACAATTTGGAGATGATCCACAACCTCATTTACAAGATTGATGAGCTAAAAGAGCTTGTTAAGAAGCTTATCAAGAATTCATCACCACCACCGCCGAAGGAGTAATTCATCATTGGTATTGGCACCCCCTTGGTTTGTTCCAAGCTTGGGGGGAGTGTCGCGGTATCACATCATCACTATCTTTTATCTTTTTACTATCAAGTAGTGTCATATCATGAGTAGGGAAGTTATCATATAAGATGGTTTGCAATGTGGAAGTATCTCTCTTTAGTTGGTTATCTATGTATCCCTTGGTGTGAGTCATCATTATGGAATATTAATGAGAAGTTTTATCATTTACATACTGCACACCTTATTTTAGTTTGCAATCTCTATTATATGATTGATCTTGTTGTTAGTATTGGTATCACTTTGGGAGCATTGAGTAAATCTATTTGGTTTTGGCAAACTTAGCATTGGTCAATAGCAACAACAATTTGAGTTTAAGTAGAAAAGAGGAAATACATGTAGATATGTTATTAACTTACTTTCTTGTTAGCTATGAGCTTAGTATTCTGAAGTTAAAATTATTTGTGCTTACAAGAAGATGCATGATTGTTTCTATCACATGTATATTTGTTTGTTTCCCTCAACTCTTATGCTTGCTAACAAACCTTGCTAGCCAAAGACCTGTACTGAGAGGAAATGCTTCTCGTGCATCCAAACCCTTAGATCAAACCTATGCCATCAGTGTCCACCATAACTACCTACTATGTGGTATTTCCATGCCATTCCAAGTAAATACTTCATGTGCTACCTTTAAACAATTCAAAAGTTATTACCTCTTATTTGTGTCAATGTTTTATAGCTCATGAGGAAGTATGTGGTGTTTTACCTTTCAATCTTGTTGGGCAACTTTCACTAATGGACTAGTGGCTTCATCCACTTACCCAATAATTTTGCAAAAAGAGCTGGCAACGGGGTTCCCAGCCCCAATTAATTAACTTTCATTAATAATTCTCTTCACATGTTTTGCCCTGATTTATCAGTAAGCAACCTAATTTTGCAATAGACACTCCTCCATGGTATGTGAAATGTTGGAAGGCACCCGAGGATTCGGTTAGCCATGGCTTGTGAAAGCAAAGGTTGGGAGGAGTGTCATCCTTAAATAAACTAAAGTACAAGTGTAAGCAAAAGAGAAGAGGGATGATCTACCTTGCTGGTAGAGATAACGTCCTTCATGGGAGCCGCTCTTTGGAAGTCTGTTTGGCAAGGGGGTTAGAGTGCCCACTACCATTCGTTGACAACAACAAACACCTCTCAAAACTTTACTTTTATGCTTTCTATATGATTTCAAAACTTAAAAAGCTCTAGCACATGATTTAATCCCTGCTTCCCTCTGCGAAGGGCCTGTCTTTTACTTTTATGTTGAGTCAGTAAACCTATTTCCCTCTATCTCAAGCAAGCAATTGAGTTGTTGTGATCCAACCATTATATTGTGATATATGTAATCATGTCTTTTATTCTTCCTTGTTTAGTACAAGTTTTATCCGAATGAATATAGCTTTGAAAGTTATCAATGATTATGAGGAGATTATTATGATTGAGTATGCAAGCTATGCCGTATAAGCTTTAATATAAGAGCGCTGCTCGACAAATAAGTACAATCTGTCAATTGTTCTCTGACCAAGAACGAAGTTTGCCATCACCAACTATGATTTCCTATGCACCTTTATTTGTGATTTCCTTCTACTTGTTTCAAGTTGAATTATATGAGGAAGTTGTTCACTAGAATGTCTTGTGTGAATTAATGTGATGCTTCTTGTCCGTATTTTATTTATCTACTCTTCACTCCATAAACATGTGGTTTTGTTTACTGAGTTCAGTTTCGCTTGGGTACAAGCGAAGTCTAAGCTTGGGGGGAGTTGATACGTCCATTTTGCATCACTATTTTATATCATAATTTACTGTTATTCATTGATATATTTCATATTTAGAGATGATACTTATGTTATTTCACCTATTTTGCATGTTTCATGATTATTGGAGAATCATTCACCGGAGTCAGGATTCTGCTGGAAAAAGCACCGTCAGAATGCAATATTTCTGGAGATCAACAATTGATGGAAATTACACCGAAGATCTTATTTTTCCAGAAGAATGAGCCAGCCAAAAGGAGGAGCCGAGGAGGGCCGCCATGGGCCCCCCATAGGCCGGCGCGGGCCCTGCCCTGGCCGCGCCGCCTTGTGGGGAGGGGGCCCACAGCCCCTCTCGGCCTCCTCTCTTTCGCGTACTTCATCTACCCGAAAACCTAAGGTGCTGGGCATAATCGGGAGGAGACACAGCCGCCTCTGCGGGGCGGAAAACACCAGAGAGAAAAGAGCTCTCCGGCAGGCTGAAATCCGCCGGGGAAATTCCCTCCCGGAGGGGTAAATCGACGCCATCGTCACCGCCATCGAGCTGGACTTCATTGGGATCATCATCACCATCATCTCAACCACCGTCACCGTCATCTCCACCGCTGCACCTCGTCACAGCTGTAACATCTAGGGTTGAATCTTGATTATTTCATAGGGGAAACTCTCCCGGTATTGATTACTCCTTGTTATTGATGCTATTGAGTGAAACCATTGAACCAAGGTTTATGTTCAGATTGTTATTCATCATCATATCACCTCTGATCATGTTCCATATGAAGTCTCGTGAGTAGTTCATTTAGTTCTTGAGGACATGGGTGAAGTCTAAATGTTAGTAGTGAACTATGGTGAGTAATATTCAATGGTTTGATATTTAAGTTGTGGTGTTATTCTTCTAGTGGTGTCATGTGAACGTCGACTACATGATACTTCACCTTAATGGGCCTAGAGGAATGCATCTTGTATTCGTTTGCTAATTGTGGGGTTGCCGGAGTGACAGAAACCTAAACCCCCGTTGGTATATCGATGCAGGAGGGATAGCAGGATCTCAGAGTTTAAGGCTGTGGTTAGATTTATCTTAATTACTTTCTTGTATTTGCGGATGCTTGCAAGGGGTATAATCACAAGTATGTATTAGTCCTAGGAATGGCGATGCATTAGCATAGGTTCACCCACACAACACTTATCAAAACAATGAAGATTAATCAGCTGTATGAAGCAAAAGCACTAGACTAAAATCCCGTGTGTCCTCAAGAACGTTTGGTCATCATAAGTAAACAAACCGGCTTGTCCTTTGTGCTAAAAAGGATTGGGCCACTCGCTGCAACTATTACTCTCTCATTTTATTTACTTGTACTTTATTTATCTGCTATATCAAAACCCCCTGAATACTTGTCTGTGAGCATTTACAGTGAATCCTTCATCGAAACTGCTTGTCAACACCTTCTGCTCCTCGTTGGGTTCGACACTCTTATTTATCGAAAGTACTACGATACACCCCCTATACTTGTGGGTCATCAAGGTGCAGCAGTGGAGATGATGGTGTCAGCGGTGGAGATGATGGTGATGATGATCCCAATGAAGTCCAGCTCGATGGCGGTGACGATGGCGACGATTTCCCCCTCCGGGAGGGAATTTCCCCGGCAGATTTCAGCCTGCTGGAGAGCTCTTCTCTCTCTGGTGTTTTCCGCCCCGCAGAGGCGGCTGTGTCTATTCTCTATGCCTCCTCCGCACCTTAGGGTTTCTGGGAGATGAAGTACGCGAAAGGGCGATGGCTGAGGGGGTCGTGGGCCCCCTCCCCACGTGGCGGCGCGCCGGCCCTGGTGGCCGCGCCGGCCTATGGGGAGGGCCCATGGCGGCCCTCCTCGGCCTCCCCTTTTGGCTGGCTCCGTCATCTGGAAAAATAGGAGCTTCGGTATATTTTCCGTCAATTGTTGATCTTCAGAAATATTGTATCCTGACGGTGCTTTTTCCAGCAGAATTCTGACTCCAGTGAGTAATTCTCCAATAATCATGAAACACGCAAAATGGGTGAAATAACATAAGTATCATCTCTAAATATGAAATATATCAATGAATAACAGTAAATTATGATATAAAATAGTGATGCAAAATGGACGTATCAACTCCCCCAAGCTTGGACCTCGCTTGTCCCCAAGCGAAACTGAACTCAGTAAACAAGACCACATGTTTATGGAGTTTAGAGTCGATAAATAAAATACGGACAAGAAGCATCACATTTATTAATTCAAACAGGACATTCTAGTAAACAACTTCCTCATATAACTCAACTTGAAACAAGTAAAGGGAAATCACAAATAAAGGTGCATAGGAAATCATAATTGGTGATGGAAAACTTCGTTCTTGGTTAAAGAACAATTAACAGATTGTACTTATCTTTCGAGCAGAGTCTTTATATTAGAGCTTATATGGCAGAACTTGCATGCTCAATCATAACAATCTCCTCATAATCATTGATAACCTTCAAAGTCATATTCATTCAGATAAAGTTTGCACTAAACAAGGAAGAATAAAAGATATGATTAAATATATCACAATATAAATGGTTGGATCACAACAACTCAATTTCTTGCTTGAGATAGAGGGAAATAGGTTTACTGACTCAACATAAAAGTAAAAGATAGGCCCTTCGTAGAGGGAAGCAGGGATTAAATCATGTGCTAGAGATTTTTAAGTTTTGAAATCATATAGAGAGCATAAAAATAAAGTTTTGAGAGGTGTTTGTTTTTTTCAACGAATGGTAGTGGGCACTCTAAACCCCTTGTCAAATAGACTTTCAAAGAGCGGCTCCCATGAAGGACGTTATCTCTACCAGCAAGGTAGATCATCCCTCTTCTCTTTTGTTTACACATGTACTTTAGTTTTATTTATGGATGACACTCCTCCCAACCTTTGCTTTCACAAGCCATGGCTAACCGAATCCTCGGGTGCCTTCCAACATTTCACATACCATGGAGGAGTGTCTATTGCAAAATTAAGTTGCTTACTGATAAATCAGGGCAAAACATGTGAAGAGAATTATTAATGAAAGTTATTAATTTGGGGCTGGGCACCCCGTTGCCAGCTCTTTTTGCAAAATTATTGGATAAGCGGATGTATATGCCACTAGTCCATTGGTGAAAGTCTGCCCAACAAGATTCAAAGATAAAACACCACATACTTCCTCATGAGCTATAAAACATTGACACAAATAAGAGATCATAACTTTTGAATTGTTTAAAGGTAGCACATGAAATATTTACTTGGAGTGGCACAAAATACCACATAATAGGTAGTTATGGTGGATACAAATGGCATGGGTTTGGTTTAAGGTTTTGGATGCACGAGAAGCATTCCCTCTCAGTACAGGTCTTTGGCTAGCAAGGTTGGTTAGCAAGCATAAGAGTTGAGGGAAACAAACAAATATACATGTGATAGAAATAATCATGCATCTTCCTTGTAAGCACAAACAATTTTAACTTCAGAATACTAAGCTCATTAGCTAACAAGAAAGAAAGATAATGAAATAATATATCTACATGTACTTCCCTCTTTTCTACTTAAGCCTCAAAGTATTGTTGCTGTTGACCAATGCTAAGTTTGCCAAAACCAAATAGATTTACTTGATGCTCCCAAAGTGATATCAATACTAACAACAAGATCAATCATATAACAGAAATTGCAAACTAAAATAAGGTGTGCAAAACGTAAATGATAAAACTTCTCATTAATATTCTATAATGATAACTCACACCAAGGGATACATAGATAACCAACTAAAAGAGAGATACTTCCACACTGCAAACCATCTTATATGATAACTTCCCTACTCATGATATGACACTACTTGACAGTAAAAAGGTAAAAGATAGTAATGATGTGATACCACAGCACCCCCCAAGCTTGGAACAAACCAAGGGGGTGCCAATACCAATGATGAATTACTCCTTCGGTGGTGATGGTGGAACGACCCTGATGGGAGTGAGGAACCGCTCTAGCATTCTGCGAAGTCGGTTGTTCTCCTCCTGAAGTATCTCCACTTCCCTTCTCAGAACACGGTATTGATCACAAAACTCATCGGTAACCCGAAAAGCTTCCTCCACAGCTGGGGAAGAGTTGAGGCTAGGGGCAGGTGGTAAAGGTCCCTGCAAGTTATGAGAAAAAGAACGTCGAGTGTTAATCAATCCCACCAAGATTGGCTTACTCCCCACAGCTTGCCGCTCTATTTTTATTGATGAAATCTTCTTCACTTCCTCCTTGACACTCTCCTCCATCTCTTTCCGTCTTGTCACGACCCTTTCCTCTTCCGCCCATCCAACGAAAGTTCCTTGATCTAGATCTTGGAGGAGCTCACGGTTGCGACACATTGCATAATCTTCTGAGGATGAACCTTGCGACGACATCTGAACAGAAACAGTTCGAAACAAAACACGACGAGAAGATGATATACGGACCTCGGTGGATCCGGGGGATTATATAACAAAAAATTTCACGACAAAAGGAAAGTACCAGGTCGAACCCGTGTGGAAAAGGGACTCCGAGGGGCTATCCTCATAGGGCGACGCGGCCAGGGTGGGGCCCGCGCCGGCCTATGGGGGCACGCCCTCGTGCGTCTCCTCCGCTCCAATTCGATCTCGTAATTTTTCATATTTTCTAAAAATAGCAGAAACATTGTTCGGAAAGTTAAACACAGACTTTTTATTACCAGAACTGTTACCAATTCGAAGTCGAACTCTGCAGAACTATCAATTTGATCTTTGATGAAAGCTTCCGAAGTCACCACTTGAATAACATCAATATCTTCATTATAAGAATCTCCATAAATATAATGCTTGAGTCTTTGTCCATTTACCACTTGTGTGGCATCACCTTTCAGAGAACCAATTTTTATTGCCCTTGAATGATACACCTCCACAATGACATATGGTCCTTCCCATTTTGAGAGTAATTTCCCTGCAAAAAATCTGAGACGAGACCGATACAATAGGACTTTATCTCCAACATTAAATTCTCTTTTAATAATCCTTCTATCATGCCATTTCTTAACTTTCTCCTTAAAAAATTTAGCATTTTCATAAGCTTCACTTCTCCATTCATCTAATGAACTCAATTGTAGCAACCTTTTCTTACCAGCAAGTTTAGGATCTTTATTAAGTTCTCTTACAGTCCAATAAGCTTTGTGCTCTAGTTCTAAAGGTAAATGACAAGCTTTTCCATAAATCATTTTATAAGGAGACATACCCATAGGATTTTTATAATCAGTTCTATAAGCCCACAACGCTTCCTTCAACTTACTAGCCCAATTTTTCCTAGATTTATTAGCAGTCTTTTGCAAGATAGATTTAATTTCTCTATTTGATAATTCTACTTGCCCACTAGTTTGAGGATGATAAGCTGAAGCAATTCTATTATTAATACCATATTTAGCAAGAGTTTTTCTAAAACCACCATGAATAAAATGAGAACCTCCATCGGTCATAAGATATCTAGGTACTTGATGGCGTGTAACACACACGTTCGTTGGGAACCCCAAGAGGAAGGTATGATGCACACAGTAGCAAGTTTTCCCTCAGAAAGAAACCAAGGTTTATCGAACCAGGAGGAGCCAAGAAGCACGTTGAAGGTTGTTGGTGGCGGGATGTAGTGCGGCGCAACACCAGGGATTCCGGCGCCAACATGGAACCTGCACAACACAACCAAAGTACTTTGCCCCAACGAAACAGTGAGGTTGTCAATCTCACCGGCTTGCTGTAACAAAGGATTAGATGTATAGTGTGGATGATGATTGTTTGCAGAAAACAGTAGAACAAGTATTGCAGTAGATTGTATTTAATGTAAAAGAATGGACCGGGGTCCACAGTTCACTAGAGGTGTCTCTCCCATAAGATAAATAGCATGTTGGGTGAACAAATTACAGTCGGGCAATTGACAAATAGAGAGGGCATGACAATGCACATACATGATATGATAAATATTGTGAGATTTAATTGGGCATTACGACAAAGTACATAGACCGCTATCCAGCATGCATCTATGCCTAAAAAGTCCACCTTCAGGTTATCATCCGAACCCCTTCCAGTATTAAGTTGCAAACAACAGACAATTGCATTAAGTATGGTGCATAATGTAATCAATAACTACATCCTCGGACATAGCATCAATGTTTTATCCCTAGTGGCAACAGCACATCCACAACCTTAGAACTTTCTGTCACTGTCCCAGATTTAATGGAGGCATGAACCCACTATCGAGCATAAATACTCCCTCTTGGAGTTAAGAGTAAAAACATGGCCAGAGCCTCTACTAATAACGGAGAGCATGCAAGATCATAAACAACACATAGGTAATAGATTGATAATCAACATAACATAGTATTCTCTATCCATCGGATCCCGACAAACACAACATATAGAATTACAGATAGATGATCTTGATCATGTTAGGCAGCTCACAAGATCCGACAATGAAGCACATAAGGAGAAGACAACCATCTAGCTACTGCTATGGACCCATAGTCCAGGGGTGAACTACTCACTCATCACTCCGGAGGCGACCATGGCGGTGAAGAGTCCTCCGGGAGATGATTCCCCTCTCCGGCAGGGTGCCGGAGGCGATCTCCTGAATCCCCCGAGATGGGATTGGCGGCGGCGGCGTCTCAGTAAGGTTTTCCGTATCGTGGCTCTCGGTACTGGGGGTTTCGCGACGGAGGCTTTAAGTAGGCGAAAGGGTAGGTCAGGGGGCATCACGAGGTGGCGACACAACAGGGCCGCGCGGCCAGCATCTGGGCCGCGCCGCCCTAGCGTGTCGTCGCCTCGTGGCCCCACTTCGTCTCCCCTCCGGTCTTCTGGAAGCTTCGTGTAAAAATAGGCCCCTGGGCGTTGATTTCGTCCAATTTCGAGAATATTTCCTTTGTAGGATTTCTGAAATCAAAAATAGCAGAAAACAGCAACTGGCTCTTCGGCATCTTGTTAATAGGTTAGTGCCGGAAAATGCATAAATACGACATATAATGTGTATAAAACATGTAGATATCATCAATAATGTGGCATGGAACATAAGAAATTATCGATACGTCGGAGACGTATCAGTACTCCAACCCTAGGAAAAATAACAACTAAAAGCATTCTTAAAGAGGTCTCACCATCAGCACTTTTCGTGGGTATGGCTTCCACCCATTTAGTAACATAATCAACAGCAAGAAGTATATGAGTATTACCTTCTGAAGAAGGGAAAGGACCCATGAAGTCAAATCCCCAACAATCAAATGGTTCAATAACAAGAGTATAATCCATAGGCATTTCATTGCGTCTAGAGGTATTACCAACCCTTTGACATTCATCACAGGATAAAATAAACTTTCTTGCATCTTTAAAGAGAGTTGGCCAATAAAAACCTGATTGTAGAACCTTTTGTGCGGTTCTATCTCCGGGGTGATGTCCTCCATAAACACTACCATGACACTTACTCAATATCTCTTGTTGTTCATATTCGGGGACACATCTTCGCATAATACCATCCACTCCTTCTTTATATAAGTGTGGGTCATCCCAAAAATAATGCCTCAGGTCATAAAAGAATTTCCTCCTTTGCTGAGCTGAAAAGGTTGGAGGCAAGTACTTGGAAACAATAAAGTTAGCATAATCAGCATACCAAGGACTATCTCGCGAGCTCACCTTTATTGCAGCCAATTGTTCATTTGGAAAACTATCATTAACAGGAAAGGATCATAAGCAATATTTTCCAATCTAGACAAATTATCAGCAACAAGATTATCAGCACCTTTCCTATCTACAATATGTAAATCAAATTCTTGCAAAAGAAGCACCCATCTAATAAGCCTTGGCTTAGCATCTTTCTTTTCCATAAGGTACCTAACTGCAGCATGATCAGTATGAATTGTGACTTTTGAATCAACAATATAAGGTCTAAACTTTTCACAAGCAAAAACTACAGCTAATAACTCTTTTTTAGTTGTAGCATAATTTCTTTGAGCAGCATCAAGAGTTTTACTAGCATAATGAATAACATTCAATTTTTTATCTACTCGCTGTCCAAGAAAAAGCACCAACAGCAAAATCACTAGCATCACACATAATTTCAAAAGGTAAATTCCAATTAGGAGGTTCAACTACAGGAGCAGTTGTTAAGGTTTTCTTTAGAGTTTCAAAAGCTTCCTTACAATCATCATCAAAAACAAAAGGTACATCTTTTTGAATAAGATTGGTAAGAGGCTTTGAAATTTTAGAGAAATCTTTAATAAATCTCCTATAAAAACAGCATGACCAAGAATACTACGAATACCTTTAACATCCCTAGGATAGGGCATCTTCTCAATTGCTTCAACTCTAGCTCTATCAACTTCAATACCTCTCTCAGAAATTTTATGTCCCAATACAATTCCTTCATTAACCATAAAGTGGCATTTCTCCCAATTAAGAACAAGGTTAGTTTCTTCACATCTCTGCAAAACTTTATCAAGGTTTCACAAACAATTATCAAAAGAATTCCCATAGACAGAAAAATCATCCATGAATACCTCTACAATATTTTCACAAAAGCCATGAAAAATAGCAGACATGCATCTTTGAAAAGTAGCTGGAGCATTACATAAACCAAAAGGCATACGCCTATAAGCATAAGTTCCATAGGGACAAGTGAAAGTGGTTTTCTCTTGATCTTTAGCTCTAACAGCAATTTGTGAAAACCCAGAATAACCATCAAGAAAGCAGAAATGAGTATTTTTAGATAACCTTTCTAGCATTTGATCAATAAAAGGTAAAGGGTAATGATCCTTCTTAGTAACTTTATTAACTTTTTGAAAATCAATGCACATTCTATACCCTACAACTACTCTTTGAGGGATGAGCTCATCATTATCATTAGGTACAACAATTATTCCTCCTTTCTTAGGAACACAATGCACATGACTAACCCATCTACTATCAGCAATAGGATATATAATACTAGCTTCAAGAAGTTTCAATACCTTATTCCTTACCACATCGTTCATCTTAGGAATTAGACGATGCTGATGTTCAACAACAGGCTTTGCATCATCTTCCATGTTGATAGCATGTTGGTAAATAGAGGGAGAAATCCCTTTCAAATCATCAAGAGTGTAGCCAATATCTCCTCGGTGTTTCTTCAATATTTCCAATAATCTTTCTTCCTCGGAATCTGAAAGCTTAGCACTAATAATAACAGGATATATTTTCTTATCATCAATATAAGCATACTTAAGATTATCAGGTAACGGTTTCAAATCAAAAACAGGATCTTCCTTTGGCGGTGGTGTTGTACCTAGATCTTCAACCGGTAAGTCATGTTTAAGAATAGGTTGACGAAGGAAAATTTCATCAAGCTCATTCCTTTCTTCCCTAAAGACTTCACTCTCATGATCCTCCAAATATGGCTGCAAAGGATTTGTAGAAGCAAGAGCAATAGATGCAAGCTGTTCAACTCTAAAATCATCATTAGGCAATTCAGCTTCATAAGGAACTTTGGCAAATTTAGAGAAATTAAACTCTTAAGATTCACCAGCAAATTTAGTCACAATTTTCTCTTTCTTGCAATCTATAATAGCTCCACAAGTATTTAGAAAAGGTCTACCAAAAATGATAGGACAAGTCTTACTAGCAGTAGAACCAAGTACCAAAAAGTCAACAGGATATTTAATCTTACCACATAGAACTTCCACATCTCGAACAATACCAATAGGAGAGATAGTTTCTCTATTAGCAAGCCGAATAACCACATCAATATCTTCAAGTTCACAAGAACCAATTTCATGCATGATTTCCCTGTAAAGCTCATAAGGAATGGCACTAGTACTTGCACCAATATCGCATAAACCATAATAACAATGATCACCAATCCTAACAGAGAGCATAGGAACACTGGCTTTCCTAGACTTACTAGGATGTGAAACAATATTAGAAGCATCTTCACAGAAAATGATGTGACCATCTTCTACATTTTCAGTCACATGGTCTTTAACTATTTCAACAGCAGGTTCAACATTTATTTGCTCCTCAGATTCTATAGGTTTCTTTGCACTTTTGTTAACCACACTAGTTATAATAGAATACTCCTTCATTTTAGCAGGAAAAGGAATTTTTTTCAATATAAGCTTCAGGAAGAATGCGATAAACAGTTTTAACTTCAATACTTTTACCTATAGGTGAATCAGTTTTATCTTTGTAAGGTTCATGATACTTATTAAAACTCTTCCTAGGCAATTCAAAATGAGAGGCAAAAGCTTTATAAAAATTTGCAACAACTTGAGAGTCAAGACCATAATTAGCACTCATATTTCGAAATTTATCAGTATCCATAAAAGTTTCAATGCATTCATAATCATAATTTATACCTGACTCTCTACCTTTGTCGTTCTCCCATCCTTCAGTATTCTCTTGAATCTGATCAAGAAGGTCCCATTTAAACTCTTCTTTGTTGCGTGTGAATGATCCAGAACAAGCAGTATCCAGCAAGGTTTTATCTTGAAAAGAAAGTCTTGCATAGAAATTATCAATGATGATATTACCAGGAAGCTCATGAATGGGGCATTTGAGCATTAAAGACTTCAATCTCCTCCATGCTTGGGCAATACTCTCTCCATCATGAGGCCAGAAATTATATATGCGGTTTCGGTCTTTGTGAATTTCACTTGGAGGATAGAATTTAGCGTAAAATAGAGGCACAATATCCTTCCAATCAAGAGAATTCCCATTCTTCAGGAGTTTATACCAATGCGCCGCTTTACCAGACAGCGACATAGAGAATAGTTTCTTCCTAACTTCATCCATAGAAATACCTGCACACTTGAATAACCCGCATAATTCATGTAAAACAGTAAATGATCTCCAGGATGGACAGTTCCATCCCCTTCATAGCGGTTATCCACAACACGTTCAATAATTTTCATAGGTATTTTATATGGAACCTCTTTCTCACCTGGCGCCTCATCCACTACCGTTGCAGTAGTAGTAGATTTTCCAAATAGGAATTCAAGAGAAGATCTCTCCATAATGAATTATAGCAGCAGGCAGAAATAAAAACAGCACGTACAGTAAAAGTTTTCCTTACCAATTGCACTAACCAATAGCGCTTCACTCCCCGGCAACGGCGCCAGAAAATAGTCTTGATGACCCACAAGTATAGGGGGTGTATCGTAGTACTTTCGATAAATAAGAGTGTCGAACCCAACGAGGAGCAGAAGGTGTTGACAAGCAGTTTCGATGAAGGATTCACTGTAAATGCTCACAGACAAGTTTTCAGTAGGTTTTGATATAGAAGATAAATAAAATACAAGTAAGTAAAATGCGAGAATAATAATTGTAGCGAGTGGCCCAATCCTTTTAGCACAAAGGACAAGCCGGTTTGTTTACTTATGATGACCAAACGTTCTTGAGGACACACGGGAATTTAGTCTAGTGCTTTCGCTTCATATAGTTGATTAATCTTCAATGTTTTGATAAGTGTTGTGTGGGTGAACCTATGCTAATGCACCGCCCTTCCTAGGACTAATACATAATTGTGATTAAACCCCTTGCAAGCATCCGCAAATACAAGAAAGTAATTAAGATAAATCTAACCACAACCTTAAACTCTGAGATCCTGCTATCCCTCCTGCATCGATATACCAACGGGGGTTCAGGTTTCTGTCACTCCGGCAACCCCACAATTAGCAAACGAATACAAGATGCATTCCCATAGGCCCATAAAGGTGAAGTATCATGTAGTCGACGTTCACATGACACCACTAGAAGAATAACACCACAACTTAAATATCAAACCATTAAATATTACTCAACATAGTTCACTACTAACATTTAGACTTCACCCATGTCCTCAAGAACTAAACAAAATACTCACAAGACATCATATGGAACATGATCAGAGGTGATATGATGATGAATAACAATCTGAACATAAACCTTGGTTCAAAGGTTTCACTCAATAGCATCAATAACAAGGAGTAATCAATACCAGGAGAGTTTCCCCTATGAAATAATCAAGATTCAACCCTAGATGTTACAGCGGAGATGAGGTGCAGCGGTGGAGATAATGATGATGATGATCCCAATGAAGCCCAGCTCGATGGCGGTGACGATGGCGACGATTTCCCCCTTCGGGAGGGAATTTCCCCGGCAGATTTCATCCTGCCGGAGAGCTCTTCTCTCTCTGGTGTTTTCCGCCCCGCAGAGGCGGCTGTGTCTATTCTCGATGCCTCCTCCGCACCTTAGGGTTTCTGGGAGATGAAGTACGCGAAAGGGCGATGACTGAGGGGGTCATGGGCCCCCTCCCCACGTGGCGGCGCGCCGGCCCTGGTGGCCGCGCCGGCCTATGGGGAGGGCCCATGGAGGCCCTCCTCGGCCTCCCCTTTTGGATGGCTCCGTCATCTGGAAAAATAGGAGCTTCGGTATATTTTCCGTCAATTGTTGATCTTCAGAAATATTGTATCCTGATGGTGCTTTTTCCAGCAGAATTCTGACTCCAGTGAGTAATTCTCCAATAATCATGAAACACGCAAAATGGGTGAAATAACATAAGTATCATCTCTAAATATGAAATATATCAATGAATAATAGTAAATTATGATATAAAATAGTGATGCAAAATGGACGTATCAGTGACCTTGTTATATGCTTGCAAGCTAATTAGATGACATTCCACCGAGAGGGCCCAGAGTATATCTATCCTTCATCAGGATGGACAAATCTCACACTTGATCCATATGCCTCAACTCATACTTTCCGAATACTTGATCATCGGTATCTCTATGCTTAATCAAAGTACCCATCCGGTGTAAGTGATTTACATGATCTCATGGTCGAAGGACTAGGCTACTATGTATCGAAAGCTTATAACAAGATGAACTTAATGACTTGATCTTATGCTACACTTATTATGGGTGTGTGTCCATTATATAATTCTCCTAATGACATAACCTTGTTATTAACAACATCCAATGTTAATGATCAGGAAACCATGATCATCTATTAATCAACAAGCTAGTTTAACAAGAGGCTTACTAGGGACTCTTTTCTGTTTACATAACACACAAGTATTAATGTTTCCGGTTAATAAAATTATAGCATGGGATGCAAAAATTTATCATAAACACAAAGATATAATAATAACCACTTTATTATTTCCTCTTGGGCATATCTGCAACACTAACATCATGATTAAAAATTATATTTGTATGTCATTAATTTTCGTTTATTAACCGTATTATTTGTGTTGCGGTCTCCCTCGCCCCTTTGCAACTGGTTTCACTGGATAGACCAGGAGCAGTCGGATTGGGCACGCCGTGAGGTGGAGGAAAAACATCAGCTTGCATGGGCAATGTTCCATGAGTAGGAGTGATACGTCCCAAACATATCTATAATTTTTGATGCTCCATGCTTGTTTTGTTACAATTCTTATATGTTTTTTGTGCACTTTTCCACACTTTTTAGCATTTTCTGGGACTAACCTATTAACGCAGTCACGCAGTGCCAGTTCCTGTTTTCTGCTGTTTTTGTGTTTCAGAAAAGTTGTACATGAAAGTTTCTCGGAATTGGACGAAACAAAAGCCCAAAGTCTTATTTTTTTTTCCGGAATGAAGACGGAGCCAGAAGCACACGCGCAGGAGAGCTGCCGCGTGGCAGTACAAAGGGAAGGCGCGGCCCCACCCTTGGCCGCGTCTGGCCCATGTACTGGCGCCTCGTCGCCTCGTTTGCTCCGCCCTTCCTCCTATTTATTCCTCGTATCGGGAAAACCCCAGGGACCGGAGCCTCCATCCACAAAAAGTTTCGACGCCGCCGTCAACCAAAACCCTAGTTCGGGAGGGTTCTGCAGTCCATCCCGGCACCTTGCCGGAGAGGGAAATCACCGCCGGAGGCCTCTACATCGCCATGTTTTCATCCGAGGTGATGCGTGAGTAGTCCTCCACGGGACCATGGGTCCATAGCAGTAGCTAGATGGTTGTCCTCTCCTTGTTGTGCTTCATGTATAGATCTTGTGAGCTGCCTAACATGATCTAGATCATCTATTTGTAATTGCTACATGTTGGTTTGATGTGGATCCGATTTATAGAGAGATTGCTTTGGTTGAGATTATGTGTTATGTTATTATGATCTTGCATGCTCTCCGTTTCTAGTAGATGCTCTGGCCAAGTAGATGCTAGCGACTCCAAGAGGGAGTATTTATGCTCGATAGTGGGTTCATGCCTCTATTTAACAATGGGAAGTGACCTTGTTCTCTACGGTTGTAGATGTGCTGTTGCTACTAGGGAGAAAACAGCGGTGTTCTATTCAAGGGTAATTTCATCGTTTACTTTACACACATTGCTTAAAGAGATAGTCCGTTGCTTGCAACTTAATACTGGAGGGTGTCGCGGATGAAATCCTAAAGGTGGATTATTAGTCATAGATGCAGTTGGATTACGGTCTATGTATATTGTTGTAATGCCCGCATACTTTCATAGCATGTATTCTGCACCAACCACATTAGCGTAGAATCTCTGTTTATCAATTGCTCATCTGTAATTTGTTTACCCAGCATATTTATTTTATTGGGGAGGCGCCTCTAGTGAACTGTGGACCCCGGTCCTTCTTCTTTTAATTGCAATCTTCTACAACATATTCCTGTTCTATTCTCTGCAAACAATTCTTCTTCCACACGGTTCGTTTAATCCTTTGTTTTCAGCAAAACTAGTGAGCTTGACAACCTCGCTGAAAGTTGAGGACAAAGTACTTGGTTGTTTGTGTGCAGGTATCCACGTTGCTGCTAACGCTGGCAGTGCACCCTGCCACGAGTTGGTTCGCAACACTTCGGGAGAGAACGTTTTTCCCTACTGGTTGATAAACCTTGGTTTCTTACTAAGGCAAAACTTCCTGTTGTGCTCATCATACCTTCCTCTTGGGGTTCCACTCAACGTTGCGCATAAATTCTCCTTCATCAACTCCGTGCTCAGCAAGGAGCGCAGGGAAAAGGCTGCTGCTAATGATAAAGCAGAGAGAGACAAATATAAAAAATTAAGGGCCACTACAAGAAAAGTTCTGATAGACAATGTCTCAAAATTGTCCGCTAAGGGGTATTTTTCGTCGCCTATGGGCCTAACCCGACGATATGGGTTCTGTTGTCGAAACTGCGTCAGGCAAAGTCCTACGACGATTTTTTCGGTCCGTCGCGCTTGGGCGCCCTTCCGCCACGGAAAATCGGACCGTTGCAGAAGTGTTTCCGGGAGCCCGTTGACTGCTGACGTCATGCAAACTGACACGTGGCAGACGCCGTTAACGGCGTTAACCGCTGAAACCCCGTGGTAGATGGTAGGCCCACACGAGGCCTGCCACGTCTTAAGTGGGCCGGCCCATTAAGTTTGCGGGCCGGGCCAGCTGAATTAGTTTGACCGGTCAACTATATAGCTGGGCTGGTCCATTAGTTACGTGGGCCGGGCCTAACCTCTAAGGTTGACTGGTCAAAAGATTAATGGGCCGGCCCACTAAGCATGTGGGCCGGGCCGAATGCACTCGTTTGACCGGTCAACAGGCAAAAGGGCCGGCCCACAAAACATGTGGGACCAATTTCATGTTATCGGGCCGGCCCATTTACCAAGTGGGGTCCACCTTAAAGCAAGTGGGCCGACCCAAGAAGTTATTGGGCCGGCCCAATTAGCATGTGGGTCCCACTTTCCTGCTATCGGGCCGGCCCATTTAGTGCGTGGTGTCCACATTAGATCAAATGGGCCGGCCCAACAAGCCAGTGGGCTGGGCCAAAAGCACAGGTGGGTCCCACTTTCCTGTTAATGGGCCAGCCCATTTAGTATGTGGGGTCCACCATATAGCAAGTGGGCCGGCCCAACAAGATAGTGGGCCGGGCCAAAAACACAGGTGGGTCCCACTTTCCAGTTAAAGGGCCGGCCCATTTAGTATGTGGGGTCCACCATATAGCAAGTGGGCCGGGCCAAAAGCACAGGTGGGTCCCACTTTCCAGTTAAAGGGCCGGCCCATTTAGTATGTGGGGTCCACCATATAGCAAGTGGGCCGGCCCAACACGCTAGTGGGCCGGGCCAAAAACGCAGGTGGGTCCCACTTTCCTCTTAAAGGACCGGCCCATTTAGTATGTGGGGTCCATCATGTAGCAAGTGGGCTGGCCCAACAAGACAGTGGGCCGGGCCAAAAGCACAGGTGGGTCCCACTTTCCTGTTAACGGGCCGGCCCAGTAAGTAAGTGAGCCGGCCCAAAATGAAAGTGGGTCCCACACTACTGTTAATGGGCCGACCCAATCTGTTATAGGGCCCTGGTTGTTTGACTAGTCAACTTGCATTAAATTTCATGAGCCTAAAATCTGATATCAATGATACACACAATTACATACACAAATAAAATAACTAGGAAAATTACAAGGCAATTAATGTGCCCAAATAAAAAATTTACATAGAATCATTGAGGACTTCTATTAGCATCATCAATAACACGTTGACATTTGGCAATCGCCTTGATTGAATCTTGTGTACTCTTGGTCAACATATCAGCTACAGACCTTAAAGCAGCAATACCATGTCTTTTATAAAGTACAGCCTTGAAATGTTCACTGTTTGATGAAAAGAATGGTCTAGGTTGACGGCTATGAGAGGATGCATCAGAACAAAGATCAGAACTTTTTGTGGGCCTCTCTTCTAATGAAGATTGCTTCATCGTAAGCGCATTACGATAATAATGCAAAAAGAGTTAAACGATGAACTATGCAAACATGTATTAAGCATTGTCGATATGAGATAGTCACAAGTACTAAGCGCAGACTTACATTATATCGTTGCATAGGCTCATGCCGGAACCTTTTTTGCGCTCTATCTTCTACTAAGGACTTCTTCATTACAATTACATTCTAGTAATATTGCAAACATAGTTACAACAGTGAACTATTCAAACATTTATTATGCAATGTAGATATAAGATAATAACAAGTTGCATAAATAAGACAATGTATGGAACTTGTACTAAGCAGACTTACATCATAATGTTGCACAGGTCGCTTTGGCGACTATCTTCTAATGATGACTGCTTCACTAAAACTGCATTCTGGTAATATTGCAAAAATAGTTACAACAATTAACTATTCAAACATGTATTACGCAACGTAGAGATCAGATAACAGCATGTAGCGTAACATACCGCTCATTGCAGGTCCTTCTCTTGCGTGCACTAGTTGTGGTCGATATGCCTGTCATTTTAGGTTCAGCCATCAAGTGAAATGCTAATCCTCCTGCTCCATTGTCCTTAATCTGTGTTTAGATATCACATTTAAGACCAAGTCAGCTGGTTTCAAATAACAAAAAACTTGAGCTGCCAAATGAATAAGCCAATATTTACCAGATATCAGATTAAAACCAACTAGATGTTGCTTTGCATGAGATACGAATTTCAGACATTCAGATTTAGAGTAGGGTAATGCCAAGGTTTTCCACATAAAGTAAACTAGCATTAAGAATGACCAAATGTCAGGTTCAAATCACCTTCGCAGTTGCTCCAAGACAAGCATATCAAATAGGCAGAAACATAGTAAAGCATGGATGGCATTGCTATGGCAGGGTTCCAAGTGTTTATCTCTTGCATAAGGAACAATGCATATAGGTTATAGATAATAACGGAAGTAAACTTCCAAAGTTACCAACCTAGAACTCAGATTCCAACCTTCCCTAGCATCCTCGCTGTTAATGTTGGATATTCTAATAAGTGGTTCGCATGATCAATCCCTAGGAAAAATAACATTGACAAGTTAGTCTACGATAATACAAAGACCAGACATGCACGCAGCAATAACTATACAAGCTGTGCGATAGGAGCATTCATGGAAAAATAGCTATAAGCTAAAGACGAGGTATAAGAGCAAGCAGATTGGAAATGCACATAGCATGATTATAAAAGCAGTAAAAGAATAGCAGACACGAGAAAATAGCTAGCGGCTAGCGGTGAGCTAATGACGTGGTATAAGAACAACCAGATTGGAAATGCCCATAGCATGACTATAAAAGGAATATTTTTTGATCAAAGTCAACTCACCAACGTATTTTGCATTGACTTTTTGAATATTGAGTTGACTTTGACAAAAAAAAGTTCAAATCAAAATTCGGAAACCACTTTTATACACTAGAATTCCACGTTCTACTAGGAAACCGAGCTAAAACAAGTTAATATGGCTTGCATATTGGTATAATGCATGGGTGTGTAGCTACCCATGCGGGTAGCAAGCTTCATGCCAAAGGAATAGCATGCAGTACAAAAACAGTTGGCAGCAAATGAATGGGTCCCCTATAAATATGTGGATGCACACAGGTGTCAGTAGAATGAACAGGATGGTAGCGACCGGATAATGCTTTGGTATTGTACAATATTTAAACGAACTTCATGCGAAGTAACACATCAAGAAATTTAATGGCATATGAGATCTGCAAATAACTACACAAAACATGGCTAAAGAAACACCGCGATCTAACGGGCCAGCGTACTAACCAAGCTGCGGCGGGGTGGACGGGGGCGGCAACTTGCATTCCAGCGGCGGCAAACACGGGAGACGATGAGTCGACCCTGTTTCAGTAGAAGCGGGCGTTAGTGAAGCAGATCTGGTTGGCTGGCAAGGGATTCGGTGAAGTTGATACAGCCGCTGCGTCGAGGTAGTCGGTGGAATAGATCGGCTTCTGTGGAGGGGGGGGGGGGCGCGGTGAAGTAGACACGGTTCCGTTGGAGAGGATCCGGTGCGTCGACAGGAAAGGCGTTGATTGCTACGCTGTGGATGAGGTCGGCGGTGAAGCAGATCCGTCGGTGGCGAGGTCGGCGGTGAAGCAGATCCGTCGGTGGCGAGGTCGGCGGTGAAGCAGATCCGTCGGTGGCGAGGGCGGCGGGGGAGCGGATCAGGTGGGTGGACAGCCAACACGATCAAGGCTACGCTGTGGAGGAGTATGCCGGCGGCGAAGCAGATCTAGTACTGTAGAGAGTCAGAGCTTTGGCGTGTGAGAGTATTTTTGAGCTAATGGGGCGAATGGTTGGTGGGTGGGTGTGGGCCTGTGGGGAGGGTTCGGGATCTAGGCAAGATATTTCATTGTTACCGAATGAGCCCTCCATGGTCGGTGGGTTGTAGCTTCCGGACCAGGGTTAAAAGGGTAAAACTGGTCACGGGATTTTCGAATGGATGCGGCGGGATGATTTGGGGCGCGGCCGAAATTTTCAGTTTCAAGCTACGAGCAGAACGACAAAAATAATGTTCTTCCCCAGGGAGCTCTCATTTCTTCCTCTTCTCTTTCTCTCTCGAGTCTCTCCCACTCCCCTGGCTCCTCTCCCCCTTCTCTCCGGCAGCCTCGCCGGCCGGAGACGAGGCCGACTTCTCTCTGTATATCGTACATCCTCCGAACTAAATTAATTGATTCAACTTTCCTTAGACGTGTATGTATCTCGAGTAAAAACATGTGTGGATACATCCATATTTAGATAAGCAAAGTTGAGTCAGTTAATTTGGATCCGAGGGAGTTCATGTTGTTGTAAGCTTAGATGCTGTGTTTCCCATGAGCAGAATGGCGGAATGGAGTCGGGGATCTCGTCATCTGCTTCAGATCTGGCCTACGCTGAATGCGGCGGATCTTGCCGGCCAAACCCCGATCTGGTGCCATCAAGGTGATGGCGCTAACGGTGAGGCTTGCTTTGGTCAGTGCTTCAGATCTGGCCAATGGGGAAGTCAAGCTGCTAACGTTCACAAGCTCGGGGCATACGACGGCGTCATCCGTCTTGCCCGTGACCATCTTGGCCTTTCAGCGGCCCTTCTCAGAGCCAATGTGCCGTTGCTGAGGCCCTTCTTCTCCTTCGTCCTGGCGACTACCGGCGACACCGTCCCAAGTGGTGCGTCCCCGGCGACGGAGTTCTTTGGAAAGGATGCGGAGCGAGAGATCGATGTGCGGTCCAGAAGGACTCGATTGATTTTCTTCTATATGTTTTGGGGTCCTTTTTGTAAAGTTGCAGGTCCTATTAGTTATTGTCTAGTTCTCTTGGACCTCTATGTAATTTTTTGGACTAGTTTCCATTTGCACCGATAAACTTGAATTTTGACATGTTCACGGGAAAAAAATTCCTTTGCACATATGGCCTATCATGTATGAACATTCTTGAGTTTTAAACTATATGTAATGGCCAGCACTTGCGCAAGGGGCTCGTCTAGTGCGCACTAGTTTCCATTAGCACCGATAAATTTGAATCTTTACAAGTTCTTGGAAGAAAAAATTGATTCACATATAGCCTATCATGTATGAACATTATTTGGATTCAAACTATACATAGATGGCCAACACGTGTAAGAGGGGGTCCTCTAATGTGCACTAGTTTCCATTAGCACTGATAAATTTGAATCTTTACAAGTTCTCGAAAAAAAATTGCTTCACACATATGCCCTATCATGTATGAACATTATTGGGATTCATATTATATATAGATGGCCAACACTTGTGCAAGGGGTCCTCTAATTCTTGGGGATTTCAATCTATCTATCTCTCTCGATCTATCGTTAGGGGATTTTAACCCTAACCCTAACCCTAAAACCCTAGCTAGCTAACCCTAAAACCTAAACCCTAATTAAACACTACACATATATATATATATATATATATATATATATAGGCCAACGACACTTAATTGCGCATCAAGCAGGCGACCAAATAATTAGCGCTGATAAATTAATTAACTTGAATCTTGACAAGTTCTCTCGAATGAAAACACATTTGATTAAGTTGCCTCATAATATATATACAATTAGTGTGCATGCGCACATGGCATACCATGCACATATCATTCGTGCATATATATATCTCAATATATATCTGAACATATTCTTGGGGATATATATATATATATATTTCAATCTCTCTCTCGATCTATATATATCGTTGGTGGCCAAGAAACACACTTATTATATATATATGCATGCACTTTATGCGCAAAGGCGCGGGTGCCTCTAATAATGTGTGTGTGCACTAGCTCGATCGATGATCCCTAAACCTTAAACCCTAAAACCCTAATCCATGATCCCTAATTATACCTTAAACGTACACCCTAAACACTAAACCCTAAACCCTAGACCCTAAGCCCTAAACCCTAAACACTAAACACTAAACCCTAACCCTAGACCCTAATAAACCCTAAACCCTAAACCCTAAATATATTTCAATCTCTCTCTAGATCTATATATCGTTGGTGGCCAAGAAACACACTTATATATACACATGTACTTTATGCGCAAAGGCGCGGGTGCCTCTAATAATGTGTGTGTGCACTAGCTCGATCGATGATATCCCTAAACCTTAAACCCTAAAACCCTAATCCTTGATCCCTGATTATACCCTAAACGGACACCCTAAACACCCTAAACACTAAACCCTAAACCCTAGACCCTAAACCCCCTAAACCCTAAACACTAAACCCTAAACCCTAACCCTAGACCCTAAACGACCCTAAACCCTAAACCCTAAATATATTTCAATCTCTCTCTAGATCTATATATCGTTGGTGGCCAAGAAACACACTTATATATATACGCATGCACTTTATGCACAAATTGGCGCGGGTGCCTCTAATAATGTGTGTGTGTGCACTCGATCGATGATCCCTAAACCATAAACCTTAATCCCTAATTATACCCTAAACGTACACCCTAAACACCCTAAACACTAAACCCTAAACCTTAGACCCTAAACCCTAAACACAAAACCCTAAACCCTAAACCCTAACCCTAGACCCTAAACCCTAAACACTAAACCCCAAACCCCAAACCCCAAACCCTAAACCCTAAACCCTAAACCCTAAACCCTAATTAATTAACCTTAACCCTAACCCTACCCCAAAAACCCTAGCTAGCTAATCCTAAATCCTAAACCCTAATTAAACCCTACATATATATATAGGCCAACGACACTAAATTGCGCATCAAGGACCAACTAATTAGCGCTGCTAAATTAATTAACTTGTTGAATCTTGACAAGTTCTCTCGAATGAAAACACATTTGATTAAGTTGCCTCATAATATATATACAATTAGTGTGCATGCGCGCATGGCATACCTTGCACATATCATTCATGCATATATTTCAATATATATCTGAACATATTCTTGGGGATAAATATATATATTTCAATCTTTCTCTCTCGATCTATATATATATCGTTGGTGGCCAAAAAACACACTTATATATACGCATGCACTTTATGCTCAAAGGCGCGGGTGCCTCTAATAATGTGTGTGTGCACTCGATCGATGATCCCTAAACCTTAAACCCTAAAACCCTAATCCGTAATCCCTAATTATACCCTAAACATACACCCTAAACACCCTAAACACTAAACCCTAAACCCTAGACCCTAAACCCTAAACACTACACCCTAAACCCTAAACCCTAGCTAACCCTAGACCCTAAACCCTAAACACTAAACCCCAAACCCCAAACCCCAAACCCTAAACCCTAAACCCTAAACCCTAGACCCTAAACCCTAATTAATTAACCTTAACCCTAACCCTAACCCTAAAACCCTAGCTAGCTAATCCTAAACCCTAAACCCTAATTAAACCCTACATATATATAGGCCAACGACACTTAATTGCGCATCAAGCAGGCGACCAACTAATTAGCGCTGATAAATTAATTAACTTGAATCTTGACACGTTCTCTCAAATGAAAACACATTTGATTAAGTTGCCTCATAATATATATACAATTACTGTGCATGCGCGCATGGCATACCTTGCACATATCATTTGTGCATATATTTCAATATATATCTGAACATATTCTTGGGGATAAATATATATATTTCAATCTTTCTCTCTCGATATATATATATCGTTGGTGGCCAAAAAACACACTTATATATACGCATGCACTTTATGCGCAAAGGCGCGGGTGCCTCTAATAATGTGTGTGTGCACTCGATCGATGATCCCTAAACCTTAAACCCTAAAACCCTAAACACTAAACCCTAAACCCTAGACCCTAAACCCTAAACACTACACCCTAAACCCTAAACCCTAACCCTAGACCCTAAACCCTAATTAAACACTAAACCCCAAACCCTAAACCCTAAACCCTAGACCCTAAACCCTAATTAATTAACCTTAACCCTAACCCTAACCCTAAAACCCTAGCTAGCTAATCCTAAACCCTAAACCCTAATTAAACCCTACATATATATATAGGCCAACGACACTAAATTGCGTATCAAGCAGGCGACCAACTAATTAGCGCTGATAAATTAATTAACTTGTTGAATCTTGACAAGTTCTCTCGAATGAAAACACATTTGATTAAGTTGCCTCATAATATATATACAATTAGTGTGCATGCCCGCATGGCATACCTTGCACATATCATTCGTGCATATATTTCAATATATATCTGAACATATTCTTGGGGATAAATATATATATTTCAATCTTTCTCTCTCGATCTATATATATATCGTTGGTGGCCAAAAACACACTTATATATACGCATGCACTTTATGCTCAAAGGCGCGGGTGCCTCTAATAATGTGTGTGTGCACTCGATCGATGATCCCTAAACCTTAAACCCTAAAACCCTAATCCCTAATCCCTAATTATACCTTAAACGTACACCCTACACACCCTAAACACTAAACCCTAAACCCTAGACCATAGACCCTAAACACTACACCCTAAACCCTAAACCCTAAACCCTAAACCCTAACCCTAGACCCTAAACCCTAAACACTAAACCCCAAACCCCAAACCCTAAACCCTAAACCCTAAACCCTAGACCCTAAATCTTAATTAATTAACCTTAACCCTAACCCTAACCCTAAAACCCTAGCTAGCTAATCCTAAACCCTAACCCTAATTAAACCCTACATATATATATAGGCCAACGACACTTAATTGCGGATCAAGCAGGCAACCAACTAATTAGCGCTGATAAATTAATTAACTTGAATCTTGACAAGTTCTCTCGAATGAAAACACATTTGATTAAGTTGCCTCATAATATATATACAATTACTGTGCATGCGCGCTTGGCATACCTTGCATATATCATTTGTGCATATATTTCAATATATATCTGAACATATTCTTGGGGATAAATATATATATTTCAATCTTTCTCTCTCGATCTATATATATATATCGTTGGTGGCCAAAAAACACACTTATATATACGCATGCACTTTATGCGCAAAGGCGCGGGTGCCTCTAATAATGTGTGTGTGCACTCGATCGATGATCCCTAAACCTTAAACCCTAAAACCCTAATCCCTAATCCCTAATTATACCCTAAACGTACACCCTAAACACCCTAAACACTAAACCCTAAACCCTAGACCCTAAACCCTAAACACTACACCCTAAAACCGAAACCCTAAACCCTAACCCTAGACCCTAAACCCTAATTAAACACTAAACCCCAAACCCCAAACCCTAAACCCTAAACCCTAAACCCTAGACCCTAAACCCTAATTAATTAACCTTAACCCTAACCCTAACCCTAAAACCCTAGCTAGCTAATCCTAAACCCTAAACCCTAATTAAACCCTACATATATATATATAGGCCAACGACACTTAATTGCGCATCAAGCAGGCGACCAACTAATTAGCGCTGATAAATTAATTAACTTGAATCTTGACAAGTTCTCTCGAATGAAAACACATTTGATTAAGTTGCCTCATAATATATATATAATTAGTGTGCATGAGCGCATGGCATACCTTGCACATATCATTTGTGCATATATTTCAATATATATCTGAACATATTCTTGGGGATAAATTATATATATTTCAATCTTTCTCTCTCGATCTATATATATATCGTTGGTGGCCAAAAAACACACTTATATATACGCATGCACTTTATGCGCAAAGGCGCGTGTGCCTCTAATAATGTGTGTGTGCACTCGATCGATGATCCCTAAACCTTAAACCCTAAAACCCTAATCCCTAATCCCTAATTATACCCTAAACGTACACCCTAAATTAACACCCTAAACACTAAACCCTAAACCCCTAGACCCTAAACCCTAAACACTACACCCTAAACCCTAAACCCTAAACCCTAACCCTAAACCCCAACCCCAAACCCTCCTAAACCCTAGGCCCTAAACCCTAATTAATTAACCTTAACCCTAACCCTAAAACCCTAGCTAGCTAACCCTAAACCCTAAACCCTAATTAAACCCTACATATGTATATATATAGGCCAATGACACTTAATTAATTGCGCATCAAGCAGGCGACCAACTAATTAGCTAGCGCGCTGATAAATTAATTAACTTGAATCTTGACAAGTTCTCTCGAATGAAAACACATTTGATTAAGTTGCCTCATAATATATATACAATTAGTGTGCATGCGCGCATGGCATACGTACCTTGCACATATCATTTGTGCATATATTTCAATATATATCTGAACATATTTCTTTGGGATAAATATATATATTTCAATCTTTCTCTCTCGATCTATATATATATCGTTGGTGGCCAAAAAACACACTTATATATATATATACGCATGCGCTTTATGCGCAAAGGCGCGGGTGCCTCTAATAATGTGTGTGTGCACTCGATCGATGATCCCTAAACCTTAAACCCTAAAACCCTAATCCCTAATCCCTAATCACTAATTATACCCTAAACGTACACCCTAAACACCCTAAACACTAAACCCTAAACCCTAGACCCTAAACCCTAGACACTACACCCTAAACCCTAAACCCTAACCCTAGACCCTAAACCCTAAACACTAAACCCCAAACCCTAAACCCTAAACCCTAAACCCTAGACCCTAAACCCTAATTAATTAACCTTAACTCTAACCCTAACCCTAAAACCCTAGCTAGCTAATCCTAAACCCTAAACCCTAATTAAACCCTACATATATATATATAGGCCAACGACACTTAATTGCGCATCAAGCAAGCGACCAACTAATTAGCGCTGATAAATTAATTAACTTGAATCTTGACAAGTTCTCTCGAATGAAAACACATTTGATTAAGTTGCCTCATAATATATATATAACTAGTGTGCATGAGCGCATGGCATACCTTGCACATATCATTCGTGCATATATTTCAATATATATCTGAACATATTCTTGGGGATAAATATATATAGTTCAATCTCTCTCTCTCGATCTATATATATATCGTTGGTGGCCAAAAAACACACTTATATATACACATGCACTTTATGCGCAAAGGCGCGGGTGATGGCGTGTAACTCACACGTTCGTTGGGAACCCCAAGAGGAAGGTATGATGCGCACAGCAGCAAGTTTTCCCTCAGAAAGAAACCAAGGTTTATCGAACCAGGAGGAGCCAAGAAGCACGTTGAAGGTTGATGGCGGCGGGATGTAGTGCGGCACAACACCAGGGATTCCGGCGCCAACGTGGAACCTGCACAACACAACCAAAGTACTTTGCCCCAACGAAACAGTGAGGTTGTCAATCTCACCGGCTTGCTGTAACAAAGGATTAACCGTATTGTGTGGAAGATGATTGTTTGCAGAAAACAGTAGAACAAGTATTACAGTAGATTGTATGCGATGTAAAAGAATAGGACCGGGGTCCACAGTTCACTAGAGGTGTCTCTCCCATAAGATAAATAGCATGTTGGGTGAACAAATTACAGTCGGGCAATTGACAAATAGAGAGGGCATGACAATGCACATACATGATATGATAAATATAGTGAGATTTAATTGGGCATTACGACAAAGTACATAGACCGCTATCCAACATGCATCTATGCCTAAAAAGTCCACCTTCAGGTTATCATCCGAACCCCTTCCAGTATTAAGTTGCAAACAACAGACAATTGCATTAAGTATGGTGCGTAATGTAATCAATAACTACATCCTCGGACATAGCATCAATGTTTATCCCTAGTGGCAATAGCACATCCACAACCTTAGAACTTTCTGTCCCTGTCCCAGATTTAATGGCGGCATGAACCCACTATCGAGCATAAATACTCCCTCTTGGAATTAAGAGTAAAAACTTGGCCAGAGCCTCTACTAATAACGGAGAGCATGCAAGATCATAAACAACACATAGGTAATAGATTGATAATTAACATAACATAGTATTCTCTATCCATCGGATCCCGACAAACACAACATATAGAATTACAGATAGATGATCTTGATCATGTTAGGCAGCTCACAAGATCCAACAATGAAGCACATAAGGAGAAGACGGCCATCTAGCTACTGCTATGGACCCATAGTCCAGGGGTGAACTACTCACTCATCACTCCGGAGGCGATCATGGCGGTGAAGAGTCCTTCGGGAGATGATTCCCCTCTCCGGCAGGGTGCCGGAGGCGATCTCCTGAATCCCCCGAGATGGGATTGGCGGCGGCGGCGTCTCAGTAAGGTTTTCCGTATCGTGGCTCTCGGTACTGGGGGTTTCGCGACGGAGGCTTTAAGTAGGCGGAAGGGCAATGCGGGGGGCCACACGAGGGCCCCACACGCCAGGGCCGCGCGGCCAAGACCTAGGCCGCGCCGCCCTGTTGTGGCGGCGCCTCGTGGCCCCACTTCCTTTCCCCCTCGGTCTTCTGGAAGCTTCGTAGCAAAATAGGACCCTGGGCGTTGATTTCGTCCAATTCCGAGAATATTTCTTTACTAGGATTTCTGAAACCAAAAACAGCAGAAAACAGCAACTGGCTCTTCGGCATCTCGTTAATAGGTTAGTGCCGGAAAATGCATAAATACGACATATAATGTGTATAAAACATGTAGATATCATCAATAATGTGGCATGGAACATAAGAAATTATCGATACGTCGGAGACGTATCAGCATCCCCAAGCTTAGTTCCTGCTCGTCCCGAGCAGGTAAACGATAACAAAGATAATTTCTGGAGTGACATGCCATCATAACCTTGATCATACTATTGTAAGCATATGTAATGAATGCAGCGATCAAAACAATGGTAATGACATGAGTAAACAAATGAATCATAAAGCAAAGACTTTTCATGAATAGTACTTCAAGACAAGCATCAATAAGTCTTGCATAAGAGTTAACTCATAAAGCAATAAATTAAAGTAAAGGTATTGAAGCAACACAAAGGAAGATTAAGTTTCAGCGGTTGCTTTCAACTTATAACATGTATATCTCATGGATAATTGTCAACATAGAGTAATATAACAAGTGCAATATGCAAGTATGTAGGAATCAATGCACAGTTCACACAAGTGTTTGCTTCTTGAGGTGGAGAGAGATAGGTGAACTGACTCAACATAAAAGTAAAATAAAGGTCCTTCAAAGAGGAAAGCATCGATTGCTATATTTGTGCTAGAGCTTTTATTTTGAAAACATGAAACAATTTTGTCAACGGTAGTAATAAAGCATATGTATCATGTAAATTATATCTTACAAGTTGCAAGCCTCATGCATAGTGTACTAATAGTGCCCGCACCTTGTCCTAATTAGCTTGGACTACCGGGATCATCGCAATACACATGTTTTAACCAAGTGTCACAAAGGGGTACCTCCATGCCGCCTGTACAAAGGTCTAAGGAGAAAGCTCGCATTTTGGATTTCTCGCTTTTGATTATTCTCAACTTAGACATCCATACCGGGACAACATGGACAACAGATAATGGACTCCTCTTTAATGCATAAGCATGTAGCAACAATTAGTGTTCTCATATGAGATTGAGGATATATGTCCAAAACTGAAACTTCCACCATGATTCATGGCTTTAGTTAGCGGCCCAATGTTCTTCTCTAACAATATGCATGCTCTAACCATTAAAGTGGTAGATCTCTCTTACTTCAGACAAGACGGACATGCATAGCAACTCACATGATATTCAACAAAGAGTTGATGGCGTCCCCAGAAGCATGGTTATCGCACAACAAGCAACTTATAAGAGATAAAGTGCATAAGTACATATTCAATACCACAATAGTTTTTAAGGCTATTTTGTCCCATGAGCTATATATTGCAAAGGCGAATGATGGAAATTTAAAGGTAGCACTCAAGCAATTTACTTTGGAATGGCGGAGAAATACCATGTAGTAGGTAGGTATGGTGGACACAAATGGCATAGTGGTTGGCTCAAGGATTTTGGATGCATGAGAAGTATTCCCTCTCGATACAAGGTTTAGGCTAGCAAGGTTATTTGAAACAAACACAAGGATGAACCGGTGCAGCAAAACTCACATAAAAGACATATTGTAAACATTATAAGACTCTACACTGTCTTCCTTGTTGTTCAAAACTCAATACTAAAAATTATCTAGACTTTAGAGAGACCAAATATGCAAACCAAATTTAGCAAGCTCTAGGTGTTTCTTCATTAATGGGTGCAAAGTATATGATGCAAGAGCTTAAACATGAGCACAACATTTGCCAAGTATCAAATTATTCAAGACATTTTAGAATTACTACATGTAGCATTTCCCGATTCCAACCATATAACAATTTAACGAAGAAGATTCAACCTTCGCCATGAATACTATGAGTAAAGCCTAAGGACATATTTGTCCATATGCAACAGCGGAGCGTGTCTCTCTCCCACACAATGAATGCTAGGATCCATTTTATTCAAACAAAAACAAAAACAAACCGACGCTCCAAGCAAAGTACATAAGATGTGACTGAATAAAAATATAGTTTCAGGGGAGGAACCTGATGATGTTGTCGATGAAGAAGGGGATGCCTTGGGCATCCCCAAGCTTAGACGCTTGAGTCTTCTTAGAATATGCAGGGGTGAACCACCGGGGCATCCCCAAGCTTAGAGCTTTCACTCTCCTTGATCATATTGCATCATTTCCCTCTCTTGATCCTTGAAAACTTCCTCCACACCAAACTCGAAACAACTCATTAGAGGGTTAGTGCATAATAAAAATTAACATGTTCAGAGGTGACATAATCATTATTAACACTTCTGGACATTGCATAAAGCTACTGGACATTAATGGATCAAATAAATTCATCCAACATAGCAAAAGAGGCAATGCGAAATAAAAGGCAGAATCTGTCAAAACAGAACAGTTCGTAAAGACGAATTTTAAAATGGCACCAGACTTGCTCAAATGAAAATGCCCAAATTGAATGAAAGTTGCGTACATATCTGAGGATCACGAACGTAAATTGGCATATTTTTCTGAGCTACCTACAGAGAGGCAGGTCGAAATTCATGACAGCAAAGAAATCTGTAACTGCGCAGTAATCCAAATCTAGTATGAACCTTACTATCAAAGACTTTACTTGGCACAAAAAAACACAAAACTAAGATAAGGAGAGGTTGCTACAGTAGTAAACAACTTCCAAGACTCAAATATAAAACAAAAATACTGTAGTAAAAACATGGGTTGTCTCCCATAAGCGCTTTTCTTTAACGCCTTTCAGCTAGGCGCAGAAAGTGTATATCAAGTGTTATCAAGAGATGAAGCATCGACATTACCTTGGGCTTTACCCTTACCTTTCTTGTTCTTTTTCTTACTCTTTGATTTAGGGAATATATGTCTACCCCCAGGTGTAGAGGTGAATTTTAGGGTGCCTTCTCCCATATCTATGACTGCTCCCAATAGTTTCAGCAGGGATCTTCCGAGTGTGATTTGTCCTGTTCCTGCACATTCAATAACAAGATAGTCAATGGATATTGTTCTCCCAAGAATGGTTGTATGCACACCCGCAGCTATTCCTTTAGGAATTATAACAGAGTTATCAATAAGAGTTATTCCTTCTCCCCCTTCAATGAATCCCCAAAGTTGCAAAGATTCATGAATACTCCTAGGCATTAAGCAAAATTCAGACATAATATCACAATTGGCATGAAGAGTTTGGTCACCGATAACAATTTTAATAGTAGGATCCCATAATGAAGGTTCAGAGTTCACTAAAACTTGATCAAGACGGTTACGAACATATCTATAATTTTCATTCAAGCGAGATGCTCTTGTCTCAAGAGTGTTTAATCTATTATAAATGCTAATAAGGGCTGAATCAAAGTTATTAGCTGAATCATGTGATGCAACCAACTTTTTTATGGCATTAAAAGCTTGATCCCCATTGCAATGAAGGAAATCTCCTCCCACTACAGCATCCAAGGCATATCTATAGCGAATCATAAGACCAAAATAAAAATTACTAAGGAGCAAACTTAGCGTCATTTGAGGTTCAGCTTTACGATAAGAAGTAAAAATTCTCGACCAAGCATCTTTAAAACTCTCCTCATCCCCTTGTTTAAAAGTAAAAACTAATTCCTCAGATGAAGAAGTAACAGGTGCAGAGCTAGACATGATAACAAAAAGTAGACTAAATGCAAGTAACTAATTTTTTTGTGTTTTTGATATAGAGTGCAAGACAGTAAATAAAGTAAAGCTAGCAACTAATTTTTTTGTGTTTTGATATAATGCAGCAAACAAGAAAGTAAATAAAATAAAGCAAGACAAAAACAAAGTAAAGAGATTGGATTGTGGAGACTCCCCTTGCAGCGTGTCTTGATCTCCCCGGCAACGGCGCCAGAAAAAGAGCTTGATGGCGTGTAACTCACACGTTCGTTGGGAACCCCAAGAGGAAGGTATGATGCGCACAGCAGCAAGTTTTCCCTCAGAAAGAAACCAAGGTTTATCGAACCAGGAGGAGCCAAGAAGCATGTTGAAGGTTGATGGCGGCGGGATGTAGTGCGGCGCAACACCAGGGATTCCGGCGCCAACGTGGAACCTGCACAACACAACCAAAGTACTTTGCCCCAACGAAACAGTGAGGTTGTCAATCTCACCGGCTTGCTGTAACAAAGGATTAACCGTATTGTGTGGAAGATGATTGTTTGCAGAAAACAGTAGAACAAGTATTACAGTAGATTGTATGCGATGTAAAAGAATAGGACCGGGGTCCACAGTTCACTAGAGGTGTCTCTCCCATAAGATAAATAGCATGTTGGGTGAACAAATTATAGTCGGGCAATTGACAAATAGAGAGGGCATGACAATGCACATACATGATATGATAAATATAGTGAGATTTAATTGGGCATTACGACAAAGTACATAGACCGCTATCCAGCATGCATCTATGCCTAAAAAGTCCACCTTCAGGTTATCATCCGAACCCCTTCCAGTATTAAGTTGCAAACAACAGACAATTGCATTAAGTATGGTGCGTAATGTAATCAATAACTACATCCTCGGACATAGCATCAATGTTTTATCCCTAGTGGCAACAGCACATCCACAACCTTAAAACTTTCTGTCACTGTCCCAGATTTAATGGAGGCATGAACCCACTATCGAGCATAAATACTCCCTCTTGGAATTAAGAGTAAAAACTTGGCCAGAGCCTCTACTAATAACGGAGAGCATGCAAGATCATAAACAACACATAGGTAATAGATTGATAATTAACATAACATAGTATTCTCTATCCATCGGATCCCGACAAACACAACATATAGAATTACAGATAGATGATCTTGATCATGTTAGGCAGCTCACAAGATCCAACAATGAAGCACATAAGGAGAAGACGACCATCTAGCTACTGCTATGGACCCATAGTCCAGGGGTGAACTACTCACTCATCACTCCGAAGGCGATCATGGCGGTGAAGTGTCCTCCGGGAGATGATTCCCCTCTCCGGCAGGGTGCTGGAGGCGATCTCCTGAATCCCCCGAGATGGGATTGGCGGCGGCGGCGTCTCAGTAAGGTTTTCCGTATCGTGGCTCTCGGTACTGGGGGTTTCGCGATGGAGGCTTTAAGTAGGCGGAAGGGCAACGCGGGGGGCCACACGAGGGCCCCACACGCCAGGGCCGCGCGGCCAAGACCTAGGCCGCGCCGCCCTGTTGTGGCGGCGCCTCGTGGCCCCACTTCCTTTCCCCCTCGGTCTTCTGGAAGCTTCGTAGCAAAATAGGACCCTGGGCATTGATTTCGTCCAATTCCGAGAATATTTCTTTACTAGGATTTCTGAAACCAAAAACAGCAGAAAACAGCAACTGGCTCTTCGGCATCTCGTTAATAGGTTAGTGCCGGAAAATGCATAAATACGACATATAATGTGTATAAAACATGTAGATATCATCAATAATGTGGCATGGAACATAAGAAATTATCGATACGTCGGAGACGTATCAGCGGGTGCCTCTAATAATGTGTGTGTGCACTCTCGATCGTTGATCCCTAAACCTTAAACCCTAAAACCCTAATCCCTAATCCCTAATTATACCCTAAACGTACACCCTAAACACCCTAAACACTAGACCCTAAACCCTAGACCATAAACCCTAAATGTACACCCTAAACACCCTAAACACTAAACCCTAAACCCTAGACCCTAAACCCTAAACCCTAGACCGTAAACCCTAACCCTAAAACCCTAGCTAGCTAACCCTAAACCCTAAACCCTAATTAAACCCTACATATATATATATAGGCCAACGACACTTGATTTCTCATCAAGTAGGCGACCAACTAATTAGCGCTGATAAATTAATTAACTTGATTTTTGACAAGTTCTCAATCTCGAATGAAAACACATTTGATTAAGTTGTCTCATAATATATATATATAATTAGTGTGCATGTGCGCATGGCATACCTTGCATATCATTCGTGCATATATTTCAATACATGTTTGAAGATATTCTTGGGGATATATATATTTCAATCTCTCTCTCTCGATCTATATATCGTTGGTGGCCAAGAAACACACTTATATATATACACATGCACTTTAATTTATTTGCCTCACAATATATATAATAAATATGCATGCATGGCCTAACCATGTATGCTTATATATGTGTTTAATTTGGAGATTTCAATCGCTCTCTCGCCGCTCTCTCGTTGGTGGCCAACAACACACACATGCACTTTGTGCGCAAAGGCATGTGCCTCTAATAATGTGTGCGCAGTCGATCGGTCTAGTTTTGATTAATCATAGCACACAAATATAGAAGTTGTATTTGAATCCACACAACCCTAATCTAAAACACATAGCCCCTAACATGGCCTAATTAACTGACCCCTTCTCTCTAGCTAATTAGTGGAAATTGCACAAAATCAAAAGGGGTCCCTCACTAATTATACATATATATCTAGATTGTGATAAACTTTTGCCCCATATTTGGTGGATGGGTGCATCTTGGCATGTAAAACAATTAATGTTTGCAAATGGCGTTGTCAAAATTTATGTACAAATGATTTCTTTCCATCCAAAGTGCATAAAATGGGAGTTTTAATGAAGAAGGTACAAATAAAACAGCTCAACATGCCTCCACACGCCGATTTTCACAGGAAGTAGAGCATATTTAAAGGATAATTCCAGAGTTTTACTATTTTTCAAGCAACTTTGCTAATTTCCACCCACTCACATGACTTTATGTCGATTTAACGAAAATAGGGCGAATTTAAACTACATGGGCGGGATAGTTTGAATTGTGCGCGCGGCAAAGGGAACGCCTATTCCTCAACCTTGTGCACGGCAAATTACACACGCAACTCCATTAAACACCACCTACCGGGCGGCCCGGCCGCATGACCCCCCACCCACCGCTACACAACTTATCCCCGTCCGTGCGAAGAGCTTCCCCTCCCTGTCCCGTCCGTGCGAAGAAGAAGCTTCCCCTCCCCGTCGTTCTTCTCGAGACGCACCGGCGGTCAAGTTGATCCACGGTAGGGTTGCTATCTCTAGCTCAATCATGCATCGGGCAAGACGGCCTAACGATTTATATTTTCTTGATGCTGCTAAAAAAAATTGTCAGTATGCTCGAACTAATTGGCACTTTATAGTTTTCCGCTCGATTTGTCCTCGATCAATTTGTTCATTTGCGTGGGCATATAGAGTCAGTTCTGCACTCGATCCGTTAATTTGCTAAAATGCCATGGCAGAGATTTGTACACGATCTGTTTGCTAAAATGTCGATGGGCATTTTTTGTTTTGTACTCGACATGATTGCTGAAATGCATAATCATGTACTAGTATAGTTTTGTACTCGATGGATATACATTTCCTACTTCGCCTTAAATTAATCACGAACCATTGTATCTCATAATTAAACAGATGGACAGAACTTGGATACTGCATGGACACTTATGTTCCCCTTCATATATAAATGGTGTTCAACCCTTTATGGGGTTTATTAGAGCTCATGAAGGTCACGACCTGGACGTGTATTGCCCGCGCTGCACATGTATGAATGGTGAGAAGAGGCCTCACCATGTAGTGGAAGATCATTTACACATTTTTGGGATGGACCGCACATATGTTAGGTGGGTTTATCATGGTGAACCACATAATGATCCTTCAGCGGGAGAAGCAGATCTTGCTCACACTGTATGTGTGCTGGCATATGTAGTTAATTATTTATATTGATGCTGCCGCTGTTTCGATCAATAGTTTGCATTGCTGTGCAAGGTTCTGTACTCAAATTTAACTTGTTGCAGATGGATGGACGGGAAGGAGAGAAAAAGCGCTTGCTTCAGGAACCGGGTTTCAGCTCTGGGACATGTGCTGTGCCAGATGAGAAGGTAAATATGTAAAACGGCATTTGTTCAGGTTGCATCCCTTAGATGTTTGTCTAATCTGTTGATGTACTAATTGCAGAAGCATAGAGTTGAAGAGGTCTCTCAGTTTGATGGGAGATTTGAAGATGAATCTCAGTTTGATGCACCTGTGGATGGTACTGATGACGGGCCTTTCATAGACGAAGGTTCTGCACCTGAGATTATCCAGCCTACAGAAGGAGGCCGTGGACCGAGTACACAGCTTTGCGTTGAAGTGGATGCACGCCCAGAGATCATCAGTGGCGTCCGGGTAGTCTCAAGACCACCCAGCCCTGATGCACCTGTGGATGGTACTGATGACGAGCCTTTCATAGACGAAGGTCCTGCACCTGAGATTATCCAGCCTACAGAAAGAGGCCGTGGACCGAGTACACAGCTTTGCGTTGAAGCGGATGCACGCCCGGAGATCATCAGGGGCGTCCCGGTAGTCTCAGGACCACCTAGCCCTGATGCAAAATGTTGAGCTACTTTATGATTCGTACTCTTATGTTCTGGTGCTGTAGTATGTACTATCTTTGTTATGATTTGTACGCCTTTGGCGCTAGAACTATAATTAAGCATTCAGTGGATGATCGCGTTGCAAAATTTGACACCCACACAATCAGTTCATCGTATGAGTAGTAGCACAATTACTTCTACAGCCAGTCCTGCCAGCGCATTAATTGGTAGCATGAAACACTTTCAGGCACTCCCCTCTGATTCATATTAATTGACTCAATTTTGTCTAGATATGGATGTATCTAGATGCATTTGTTAACTAGACTAACAAACTTGAGTCAGTTAATATGAATCGGTGTAAACCGCCCAAGTCCTCCAGCAGCTAGTTTATTGACTCTGGACTCCAAGCCTCTCGCGGCAAGCCATCGACGAAGCTTTGACCAGATCTTGGCCCGCTTTTTTTTTGCGAATAGCAAAGCTTTGACCAGTTCCTCTCGGGATACAGCACGCCAGTGAGCTTGCACGGTTGCCATGAGCAATTTCCGGCGGAACTTCCTCTGCAGCGCCCTCAAGCCGCCGCTGCGAGACAGCACGCAGTGCCTCGAGGTGGACGGAACGGACAAACTCGGGATCTCAGGGCGGGGGGTCCGCCTCGTCCGGGAACGATCTCCAGCGGGTTAACGAGGACATGCATGGCGGCCAGGGGATTTGGGTTTTTTTTGTTGTTGTTTGAGCTTGGGATTTGGGGTTTTTTCGGATAGAGGAGGAGGAACCGAGGAAGAGGAAGGAACAGCCCACGTGCTTGGCGCGTGGCAGTGTTCTTGAATTTCGAATTTTTGTGAAATGTTTCATTTCCCCGCTACAATTCGGGGGTTTTCTTGACGCGCCAATGCGTCCTGCCGTGCAGGTTCAAGTGAATTTGGGGTGCCCACTATGGGCCCCAGTTTCAGTGAGACATGTAATGACTAGTCACATCAGTAAGTTCACTGTGTAATAAAATATGTTACCCCTCCCCTTTATGTAGCCCCCTTTGTCTCTCCCGATCGAGTGCCGACAGCCGACGGATGCAAGCCGCTAGCTCGATCCCCTCCTTTCGCCTCCACCGTCCAGGCATCCAGCTTGGAGGGGCAAGCTGCATCTAGACCAAGCGGATTAGGTAGTACTAGTAATGCTCTTTCCTTTCTCGAGATCGGTTCTTTTTTCCTCACCTCGATATCTTGCGCATCTACTATTTCCTATTCTGGGCGAAGGGGTGTCTTTCTGGTCACCCTCGCGCTGGGAGTGATTGATGGGGGTGGGGGGCGGGGGCTACCTTTGCTTGGATTGGGGTGTTCTTCCTTTATTTGTCGATATTTGCAACCTTTGTAGTTTCTGCAGATCCTCAATGTATCTTTTGTCAGCTTGTACAGGAAAGGAAATACCTCGGTGGTGGTGGGGGCAATGGAGCGTAAGGCCACCACGCATGTGGGCAGTTGGCTGAGCCTGAGCTGCGTCCCCAGCCCCGCAAAGCAGGTACTCCGTTTGCTTATCCACTCTGTCTGTCTGCATCCTCAATCTGTTCCTGTTCTGGAGATGCTTAAAGTAGCACATGTCTTCAGCTGTTTGTGCATAAAGCCTCTGTGACACCATGCTCTATATTCTCTGTATCAGGTTGGTACCTCCAGGTTCCGTGCTAAGGCTATGGGGAACGAGAATAGCGCCCCACCTGCTGCAGGAGCATGGCCCGATCTGCAGCACAAGAAGCGAAATGCCACTGCCGAGCTGGGCAGGGACCGCCGAGGGTAATTTTTTTTAACCAACTTACCATGATGTAGTCTGAATCTGATACTCCCTCAGATCCAAATTAATTGACTCAACTATCTGTAGATACGGATGTATCTAGATGTGTTTTTAGCTCTAGATACTACTACCTCCATCCCAAAGCTTAGGGATTATATTATTTTTAGAAAGTCAAACTATACCATGTTTGACTAAGCTTTTACCAAAAATCATTAACATGCAAAATACAAAATTAATATCATTAAATAGGTTGTGAAATATATTTTCCTACGGTATCTATACAATATTATATTTGTTGATAGAATGTTCTAAAATTTTGGTCAAACTTTACTTGTTTTGATTTCTCAAAAATAAATAAGCCTTACGCTTTGGGATGGAGGTATCTAGACAAAGCTGAGTCAACTGGAGTAGTTTTTTTTGTCTGTCCATCGCTAGTGTTCATGGTGCAAAAGGCTAAGAGCATCCACTATATGCATCAGTCTATCTCATACAGTAATTCAATATCACTGCTGAGGTCTGCCTTTTGTTTTGCTATTCATATGCAGATTGAAACTTTAGGGCCTTTACTCAAAAGAAAGATCAAAACTGCGGCTGATCAGGCTGCCAGTATGTTGATGCCGCCCCCATCTTCTAAATGCCTCTACAAGCACAAGGCCACGCGCTACTGGTGGTGATCTTTTAATGAATATGGTATATTTTCTTAATCCACAAAACATGCCTTGATTTTTGTCTGTTTATTGTCGGTTTTTTCTAATGCTTACCAAAAGTTTACAACAACAACAACAACAACCAAGTCTTTCAGTCCCAAAGAAGTTGGGGTAGGCTATAGTTGAAGCCCATAAGATCTCGAAGCCAAAAGTTTAGAAACACCAAATTCGTTTGCTTACAATCATCATACAGTAATGTTCATCTACTCTCCAGTTCCCCTAACCCAACAAAAAATGATGTTAATTACGATTTTTAGATTAAAAGAGCACCATTAGGCGCTGTTAATTACGATTTTGAGATTAAATGTCATTTGCAATTGCTAATTACAATTTAGAGGCAAATGATTAGTTTAACCTTGATCTGTTCCGCTCTCCATTTTTCCCAACCGAAAAATGTAACCATTCCATTCCTCTGAAATGGAACCATTCCATTCCATTCCACGCTGTTTCAGAACCGAACACACCCTTGAATTGTTGTGAACTGTTGTCCATACACAGCCATACCCTTCCACTTACATCCAGCACTATATGCATCAGTCTGTCTCAGAGTCATTCAATATCACTGCCGAGATCTGTTCCCATTCTTATGCAGGCTGAAACTGCTGCGCCTTTACTCAAGTGGATGCAAAATGAGGCTGATGAGGCTGCTGTGAGGACGATGGTGCCGGCACCATCATCCGAAAACCTCTAGAAGCACGAGGCCATGGGCCAGCTGGGTGGTGACCTTTTAATGAATCTGGTATATTTTCTTAATCCACATACATGATTTTATTATTATCTGTTTAATTACTGTTGGCGTTGCCTAATGCTTACCAAATGTTCAGAAACACTGCGTTTGCTTACAACCATCATACACTAATTTTTCACTTTTCAGTCTGTCTCATCCAGTATATAAACTGTTGAGTTCCGTTGGCTTCTTTTGTAATCATTTGCATTGTTGTCAACTGTTGTCTATGCACAACCCTATTCTTCCACTTACATCCCACACTTTTTGCATCAGTCCATCTCATAGATTTATTAAATATCAATGATGAGTTATGTTGCTATTCATATGCAGGATGAAGCTTCTGTGCCTCTACTCAAATGGATAAAAAATGATCCTGATGAGGTTGCTGTGAAGATGATGGTGCCGCCACCATCTTCTGAAAACCTCCTCAAGCACAAGGCCACGGGCCAGCTGGGTGGTATCTTTTTTAAGCAGGTATATTTTCTTAATCCTCATACATGATTTGATTTGTCTGTTTATTGCCGGCTTTGTCTAATTATGCTTACCAATAGTTCAGAAACACACACAACCCTATTCTTCCACTTACATCCAGCACTATATGCATCAGTGTGTCTCATAGATTCATTTTATATATCACTGCTGATGTCTGTTGCTCTTCAATTTTCATATGCAGACTGAAACTGCTAAGCCTTCATTGGTCAAAAGGATTGCAACTGCTACTGATGAGGCTGCCACCAAGTTACTGTCAGCCCCACCTTTTGGATGCTTATATAAGCTCAAGTCCAAGGACCAGCCGGGCCGTAACCATCCAAGGGTTCGAGTATATTCTCTTAAGCCACATATACATGCCATGATTTATTTCTGATATTATCACCGGCTCTGTCTAATGCTTCTTGGAATTCGGAAACGCCAAATTAGCATGCTTATATTCATCATACACTAAATTTTGACTGTTCAGTTTGTAACATAGTGTTATGCACTCGCTTGTCAACATTTGCATTGCTCTGAACTATGCACTTTACACAACCTAATTATTCCACTTACATTCAGCGCTACGCACCAGTAGTACCTCCCATGTTTCCTTCACCATCCCGATGCCGAGCTTGCGGGAATATGGCGGGCCCATGTACATACCCCGCATATAACACCTCCTATGGCTCTATCTACCTTTCTAATAACTCCTTCACATAGTTACATGTATGTATTCTCAGTGGTTTAGCATGAATTGGCATATAGTAAAGTCTTGTTTTTAGTCTTCCTGCTTCTTACATTAGTATCAATTTTCACCTGCAGACTGTACCTTGTGAACTTCGTCCAATGATTAACCAGATGTGTCCGCATGAAGGGTCTTTCACTATGCATGGCAATGGCAAATTGATGAACACCTACACGGTCTTTGAGGTGTATGTCTACAAGACGCAGGCCATCACATATTTGTATGGACATGATTGGAGAAAGTTTTGACTACGGTCTGAAGAAGGGCGACGAGCTGAGGATCAGAAACTCAAACGGGCAGATATACGTAACTGCTTACAGAGTTGGAGACACTTCCAAATATATAATATGTAACTTTTTTGTACTCATATCCTTTGATTACTGCATTCTGAGCAGTTGTTCTAAACCATTCCCTCTGTTCTAGCTTGCTGGGTTTAACATGATCAAAGCTGCAGATCCCCTGATGGAACAGGAGCGGATGTCACAAAGGGCACCCACACCAGCACCGGCACCGGCTTCCCACTCTCCTGCATCAGCACCGGTTCCTGTACCAGCACCGTTTATTGCATCTACCCAGCAGGCCCCTACATCAGCATTGGTTCCGGTAGAGGCCCCATATACTACACCTGCCCAGCAGGCTCCTGCATCAGCACTGGTTCCTCTAGCTGCACCGTTTACTGCACCTGCCCAACAGTCTCCTGCATCGGCACCGGTTCCTCTAGAGGCACCGTTTATTGCACCTGCCCAGTAGTCTCCTGCATCAGCACCAGCTCGTGTACCAGCCCAGGCTCCTGCACCTGCCCCAGCCAGATCACCGAGGTCTCAGCTCATTGCTGTGGCCACCCGTGTGGTGACCAGGACGCATCTGAAGGCTATGTTCGTGAGTATATGACAGCATAACTGCTCTTATCTTGATGTCTTCTCTGCTCAAAGTCTCACATGGTTCAGTCTTCAGTGCATTGGTGCCATTGACTAATTTTTGTTGGTATCTCTTGCTTTGAATCAGAAATTGCCTAAAAGTATCGCCAAGGATCTCAATGCTGGCCGAAGGGGCAAGATTTCCCTCGTCATGGAGAGTGAAGGTCTCACCGTGGAGGGACGGTACTCCGTCGGTCCACAGAGATGGCCGCTTGGCTGTTACTTCCAGGTGGAAAAAGTTCATTGACGGTGCCAAACTTCGCATTGGATCAAAGTTGAAGGTCAAGATCTTTCGATGCCGCTGTGACATGCTGGTCATCAAGTTTGCGGTTGTCTAGTTCTATTGTCCCATGAGCCCTTAGCAAATGCATTTGTAGTTATACTTATATAAGGTTATCTTATCTGAACTGCTAATTAATTGTATGGGTGGTAAAACTCTGGCAAGCTTTTGCTCTTAGCAAGTATGTATGTATGATCAGCTATTATGATAACTAATGTTTGTGTTCATCTTAATTTGCATTTCCGTTTTAGAAAAAAACTTAATTTCTATTTTGGCTGACCTGTTAGAGAACTATCAGATTGAATCCACAACATGATTCAAATAGATTCATTACACCAAGCCACATGTCTTGACCTTGTTATACACTAGTTCCATTAATCAGTGCAAGAAGGCTTACCTGAGCTGCCTGAACCACGGCAGATTCGAATCCACCTTAGCTATCTAGCTAGAAATACAACCTTTGCAGAAAGAGGATTTGCAGTACGGGGAGGCTGACATTGGGGACCCATGAGCCAGCAGCGTCGTCAACGTTTTAAAGGCGGCAGGAGATCGAAACAAAAAAAAGCCAAAAATCAGTTGGTAAACAAAATCCAAGAAATGAAACTTTTACCTTTCTGAGAGGATGACATGCGGGACCCATGAGGCAGCAGCATCCTCAACTATTCCAAGGCGGCAGGGGATCAAAATAAAAATAGGAAATAGCCAGAAATTAATTAGGGTAAAAAATAAATCTATCAAAGGAAACCTTTATTGTTCATAGAGGATGACATGTGGGACCGACCTGCCAGCTGCGTCGTCATGGTTTCAAAGGGGGCAGGGGATCAAAAGAAAAAGGCAAATAGCCAGAAATTAGGGGTAAAAAAGAAATCCAACAAAGGAAACTTTTATTGTTCATAGAGGATGACATGCGGGACCCATGAGCCAGCAGCTTCCTCAACGTTTCAAAGTCGGCATGAGATTGAATGAAAAAGGCAAGTGACCAAATATCAGGAGCCAAAAATAATCCAAGAAAAGAAATTTTATTGTACATAGAGGATGACATGCGGGTCCCATTTTGCAGCAGCGGTCTCAACATTTCCAAGGCGGCACAGGACCAAAAGAAAAATGAAGTAGCCAGAAATCAGGGGGTGAAAAAATCCAAGAAAAGAAAGATTTCAATTGGGCTGCATCTGGACATCTGGGCCTTCGAACTATCCTGCTGGGCCTTTTGACTCGTACAATTTCAGCCCACTCCAAAACAGGAAAGTTTGGATTTTTCTAAAAAAAACAGGAAAGTCCTATGCTTCGCAAAAACACAAAACAAGGAGATTCAACATATAAGTTTGTTTATGTAAAAATAAAGATTTAATTTATCCGTTTGCAATAGCTCAGAGCGAAATACAATGTTTATTGTCTGCAAAATAATCAACATATCACATGTTTCTTGTACGGGGAGGCTGACATCGGGGACCCATGAGCCAGCAGCGTCGTCAACGTTTTAAAGGCGGCAGGGGATGGAAAGAAAAAATAAACCAAAAATCTGTTGGTAAAAAATACAAGAAAAGAAACATTTTCGTTCTGAGAGGATGACATGCGGGACCCATGAGGCAGCAACATCCTCAGCGTTTATTGTTCATAGAGGTTGACATGTGGGACCCGTGAGCCAGCAGCGCCCTGAACGTTTTAAAGGCTGCAGGAGATCGAAAGAAAAAAATAAGCCAAAAATCGTTTGGTCAATAAAATCCAAGAAAAGAAACATTTACCGTTCTGAGAGGATGACATGCGGGACCCATGAGGCAGCAGCATCCTCAACGATTCCAAGGCGGCAGGGGATCAAAGAAAAAAAGGAAATATCCCGAAATTAATTAGGGGTTCAAAATAAATCCATCAAAGGAAACTTTTATTGTTCACAGAGGATGACATGTGGGACCGATCTGCCAACAGCGTCCTCATCGTTTCAAAGGGGCAGGAGATCAAAAGAAAAAGGCAAATAGCCAGAAATTAGGGGTCAAAAATAACTCCAAGAAAGGAAACTTTTATTGTTCGTAGAGGATGACATGCGGGACCCATGAGCCAGCAGCTTACTCAACGTTTCAAAGGCGGCATGAGATCGAAAGAAAAAGGCAAGTGACAAAATATCTGGAGCCAAAGATAATCCAAGAAAAAAACTTTATTTTACATAGAGGATGACATGCGGGTCCCAATTAGCAGCAGCGGTCTCAACGTTTCAAATGCGGCTTGAGATCAAAAGAAAAAAGAAAGTTGATTGTACATAGAGGATGACATGCGGGTCCCATGAGTCAGCAGCTTACTCAACGTTTCCAAGGCGGCAGGGGATCAAAAGAAAAAGGAAATAGCCAAAAATCAGAGGGTGAAAAAAAACCCAAGAAAATAAACTTTTATAGCACATAGAGGATGACATGCGGGTCCCATGAGCCAGCAGGGTCCTCAACGTGGCATGAGTTCGAAAGAAAAAGGCAAGTGACCAAATACCAGGAGCCAAAAATAATTCAAGAAAAGAAACTTGATTGTACATAGAGGATGACATGCGGGTCCCAATTAGCAGCAGCGGTATCACCGTTTGAGAAGCGGCAGGGGATCGAAAGAAAAAGGCAAGTGACCAAATATGAGGTGCCAAAAATAATCCAAGAAAAGAAAGTTTTATAGTACATAGAGGATGACATGCAGGTCCCATGAGCCTGCAGGGTCCTCAACGTGGCATGAGATCGAAAGAAAAATGCAAGTGACCAAATATCAGGAGCACAAAATTAATTCAAGAAAAGAAACTTGATTGTACATAGAGGATGACATGCGGGTCCCATTTAGCAGCAGCGGTATCACCGTTTGAGAGGCTGCACGGGATCGAAAGAAAAAGGCAAGTGACCAAATATCAGGAGCCAAAAATAATTCAAGAAAAGAAACTTGATTGTACATAGAGGATGACATGCGGGTCCCATTTAGCAGCAGCGGTATCACCGTTTGAGAGGCTGCACGGGATCGAAAGAAAAAGGCAAGTGACCAAATGTGAGGTTCCAAAAAAAATCCTAGAAAAGAAAGTTTTATAGTACATAGAGGATGACATGCGGGCCCCATTTAGCAGCAGCGGTCTCACCGTTTGAGAGGCGGCAGGGGATCGAAAGAAAAAGGTAAGTGACCAAATATGAGGTGCCAAAAAAAATCCAAGAAAAGAAAGTTTTATAGTACATAGAGGATGACATGCGGGTCCCATTTAGCAGCAGCGGTATCACCGTTTGAGAGGCGGCAGGGGATCGAAAGAAAAAAGGCAAGTGACCAAATTTGAGGTGCCAAAAAAAACTCCAAGAAAAGAAAGTTGATTGCTCATAGAGGATGACATGCGGGTCCCATTTAGCAGCAGCGGTGTCAACGTTTCCAAGGTGGCAAGGGATCAAAAGAAAAAGGAAGTAGCCAGAAATCAGGGGGTCAAAAAAATCCAAGAATAGAAAGAATTTTGGTTCATAGAGGATGACATGCGGGACCCATGATCCTGCATCGTAAACGGCTCGATCGGAGAGCGTTGAACGAGATGGCGCGATCGAGAAAAAAAACAATGCTAGAGAGGCTGCCATCTGGGCCCTACATCCCTCGACGGTGCGGATTTGCGTTGACTCGGCCGGCGAACCCGAGAATTCGAGATGCACCACGTCCCGGGCCACCATACACAACGTTTTGGCCGTTTTCGTCGGGCTAGGTGGCCTCAAAAACGAGAAAAAAAACGTTTTGACATGCACAACGGACAGACCCAAAATCGTCGGCCATGGTACACCAGCAACCACGACGCGACTTCAACTTCGTCGGCCATGGCAACTTTTCTTGTAGTGGGCGGAGCAAACTTGAAATGGTGAGATGAATCACAATATGATAGATGATGAGGCTGCACGTAGGTATGCGGAGGAAGAGGTGCGCAGGGAGGCCCGTGAAGCGGAAATGAAGAGATCACGAGAAAGGGCTGCTGAGGCGCAAGCAGCAGAAGAACGCAGTGACAAGACGGGAAAATGTCCACGCTGGACATAGGGCAAATAGAGTGATCTGTTGTAGTACCTATTTATGTTAATTTCAGTTCCACTTTCTCGTTGTATCTTGAATTTCGTTGTAGTGATTAGCCGTATTTTAATTTTAGTTATATTTGCATCTTTATTTTTTAGATGTATTAATAAATAAATGTTAATTTGCTAGAAAAAGTTCACGCCTAATTTTTGCCGCCTAAAGTTCCCGCCTTATTTTTTCCCGCCAATATTTCCCACCAATATTTCCTGCCAAGATTTCCCGCCTTTTCTATGAGTCACGTGCTATAAAATCCCTCCCAGGGCATTCATTTGTTCAAGAAAATCATAGTTGCTCCTAGATGGCTCCTCCTGGCGATCGTAGTTTTACTATATTTATGGCTGCTCCTCTTCTCTCCTCTGCTTCTTCAGTTATGAGTGCCAATAACATAGATAATGTCAAAGATCTCGTCACGAATGTAACCCTCCTCGTCGAGGTATGTAGGCTTTTTCTAGGCACGCAGGTATACCTGGTCGAACTCCGGTGGAAATACGACAAAAGCTTCTTAGGTTGCAAGCTAGGTTTGAGAAGAAGAAACCCAAGGATGAGAAGATACAAGAAGAATTTGCAAGGTATCCCTTTGAGTGGGCTTGCTTGACCGAGGAGGATGAAGAAGTCTTCACGACGAGGAGCCTGGCTAGGAGAAATGCATTTTTCAAGGGGAAGAGCGCTGCATCCACTAGCGTTGACTCGGACGATGATTTTATGCCACCGAGCAAGAAGGGAAAGACTAGTTCATCGTCGAAGGGCAAGAAGAAGGGCATGTAATGTACGTATCATTCATTACATTTTGTATCTTAACCGTTCTTACTTATGTTGTATCTTCATTGTTGAAGTTAACTTAGAAATTAAATTTCATGTGAACTAATATTAATATGTGAGAAACGTAGAAAAATGTCTCATACATGGGTTATATGTCTCTCGCAAACATAGATAAATTCATAAATATATGATACATACAAGTAAGGCCCATGCGTATCAGTCCTGTCGACGATGACGCCGGTGCTGCCTTGGCCTTGGACTGGAAGGCGACAACCGGGGACGAGAGGGTGAGGTGGACGCAAACCTCGGCCGTACTGATTTTCCTCGTCCTCTGTACGTTTTTCATCTGCTGATGATGGAGTCTGAAATACGTATTGAGATTCCAGATTTGGGGAAATCAAACTGGCATCTGTGCTCATAATACCACCTCCAAAGAAATCTTCAACTATCCCGGTAACATCATCACGAGGTTGTTGGGAAGGGCTGGCGTAGTATTCTGGCTGCATCTACGTCATATCAGGCCACGTCAGGACTAAAAATTCATGCGTATCGAACGGCTCTGTCAGAAACATGCACGCAATAATCATGTATGTAATAAACATGAATTAACCTGAGTTAGGTATTGTGACTACATGTGGCCACGACCCCGCAGTGGGGCCATATTGTGGCCTAAACCAGCTCCCATGTTGGACCACGTAGGGTCAAAAGATTCCTGCGAACGTAAACAACTTGTCATTAATAGGCATGTAAATAATCACGTGTTAGTAGGTGTCCAATTATTAAATATGAGCATGCATGAGTGTTGAATCTTTGCGAGTAATCGCCTTCTGTGTAGAAGTATCGTTGTCCAGATGGATATGACTGCCTGCAGCACACTCGATTTCTTTATTGATTCCAACCCAAATAGCATTCATTTTCGGTGATGTCTTCTGCATGCACATCCTCTTAAATAGCTTGAACCAATACTTGTTCTTGAACTTTGAGTAAAAAATTGCTGCCAAATGCCTCATGCAGCACCTTGTCTACAGGTCAGGCCACCCACAGTACGTCAGGGTCCGATGAATGCTTGATTATTTCGAGAGCGCTCAAAAGACCCGTGTTACGATCTGATATGATGCAAACATCGGGCCGATCTCTCACGACTCCCATCTTCAAGCAGCTGAGGAACCATAACCAGCTATCTTTGTTCTCACTCTCGACAAGTGCATAGGCAATATGCAAGAGCTGATTATTTGCGTCAGCTGCGATCGCCACCTAGAGTGTGCCCTTGTACGTTCCAGTGAGAAAGGTACCATCTAATGATAGGACCGGGCGGCAGTGATGGAATGCCCGTATAGTCTGGAGGAATGCCCAGAATAAACAATCAAAGATTTCTTGGTTTTCCTCCAAAGGGTGTTGACGAGTTCTCCTGACCACTGAGTCCCCCTGTTAGTTACTGCTACCTGATGGAGTAGTCTGGGGGCAAGGTTATTGATATGTCTCCAACGTATCTATAATTTCTTATGTTCCATGCTAGTTTTATGACAATACCTACATGTTTTATTCATACTTTATAATGTTTTTTAGGCATTTTCTGGGACTAACCTATTAACAAGATGCCACAGTGCCAGTTCCTGTTTCCTGCTGTTTTTGATTTCAGAAAAGTTAGTTTACAAATATTCTCGGAATTGGACGAAACAAAAGTCCACGGCCCTATTTTCCACGGAGTGTTCCAGAAGACCGAAGAAGAGTCGAGGAAGGCCAGCAGGGGGCCCACACCATAGGTCGGCGTGGGGGGCCCCACTGCCGCACCAAGGTGTGGTGAGGGAGCCCCTGGCTCCCCCGACGCTGCCCATTCGCCTATTTATTCCTTCGTCTCGGAAAACCCTAGTACCCAGAGCCAAAATACGAGAACAGTTCCAGAGACATCGCCACCGCCGTCAACCCCATCTCGGGGGGTTCAGAAGATCTCCTCTGGCACCCTGCCGGAGAGGGGAATCATCACCGCAGGGCTCTACGTCACCATGCCCGCCTCCGGATTGATGCGTGAGTAGTTCATCCTTGGACTATGGGTCCATAGCAGTAGCTAGATGGTTGTCTTCTCCTATTATGCCATCATGTTTAGATCTTGTGAGCTGCCTATCATGATCAAGATCATCTATTTGTAATGCTACATGTTGTGTTTGTTGGGATCCGATGAATATGGAATAGTATGTCAAGTTGATTATTGATCTATCATATATATGTTGTTTATGATCTTGCATGCTCTCCGTTGCTAGTAGAGGCTCTGGCCAAGTTGATACTTGTAACTCCCAGAGGGGGTATTTATGCTAGATAGTGTGTTCATGCCTCCATTGAATCTGGGACAGTGACAGAAAGTTCTAAGGTTGTGGATGTGCTGTTGCCACTAGGGATAAAACATCAATGCTTTGTCTAAGGATATTTGTATTGTTTACATTACGCACAATACTTAATGCAATTGTCTGTTGTTTGCAACTTAATACTGGAAGGGGTGCGGATGCTAACCAGAAGGTGGACTTTTTAGGCATAGATGCATGCTGGATGGCGGTCTATGTTCTTTGTCGTAATGCCCTAAGTAAATCTCATAGTAGTCATCATGATATGTATGCGCATTGTTATGCCCTCTCTATTTGTCAATTTCCCAACTGTAATTTGTTTACCCAACATGCTATTTATCTTATTGGAGAGACACCACTAGTGAACTGTGGACCCCGGTCCATTCTTTTAAATTTGAAATACAATCTACTGCAATCATTGTTCTCTTTTGTTTTCTGCAAGCAAACATAATTTTCCACACCATACGTTTAATCCTTTGTTTTCAGCAAGCCGGTGAGATTGACAACCTCACTGTTAAGTTGGGGCAAAGTATTTTGATTGTGTTGTGCAGGTTCCACGTTGGTGCCGGAATCCCTGGTGTTGCGCCGCACTACACTCCTTCACCAACAACCTTCACGTGATGTTCATCTCCTACTAGTTCGATAACCTTGGTTTCTTACTGAGGGAAAACTCGCTGTTGTACTCATCATACCTTCCTCTTGGGGTTCCCAACGGACGTGTGCTTTACCGTCACAAGCAGCTACTTTTCTGGCGCCGTTGCCGGGGAAATTAAAACACGCTGCAAGGGGAGTCTCTCACACCCAATCTCTTTACTTTGTTTATTTCTTGCTTTATTTTATTTTATGTCTTGTTTGCTTTCTTTATATCAAAACAACAAAAAAATTAGTTACTTGCATTTAATTTATTTTGTTATCATGTCTAGTCCTTTACTTGTTACTCTGTCACCTGAGGAAGTGATCTTTACTTTTAAACAAGGGGATGAGGAGAGTTTTAAAGAAGCTTGGTCTAGAATTTTTGATTCTTATGGTAAAACTGAACCTAAAATGACTCTAAGCCTGCTTCTTAGTAACTTTTATTTTGGGCTTATTCTTCGCTATAGATATGTCTTGGATGCTGTAGTGGGGAGGAGATTTCCTTCACTGTGATGGGGATCAAGCTTTTAATGCCATAAAAAAATTGGTTGCATCATCTAGCTCAGCTAATAAATTTGATTCATCTCTTGCTAGCATTCATGATAGATTAAACACTCTCGAGACAAATATATCTTATTTAAAATAAGGGTATAATCAGATTCGTGAATATTATGATTATGTTCCAGTAAACTTTGAACCTTCAATGTGGGTCCCTACTATTAAGGTTGCTATTTGTGGTGAAACTTTTTATGCCCGTTGTGATATCATGTCTGAGTTTTGCCTTATGCCTAAAAGTATTTATGAATCTTTGAAACTTTGGGGACTTACTGAAGGTGAAGAAGGAATAACTCTTGCTGATAATTTTGTTATAATTCCTAAGGGGATAGCTGAAGGTGTGTTCACAACCTTTCTTGGAAGAACGGTATCCACTGATTATCTCGTTATTGAATGTGTAGGGACAGGACAAATCACACTTGGAAGATCCCTGCTGAAACTCTTGGGAGCAACCATAGATGTGGGAAAAGGCACTCTAAATTTTACCTCTACACCCGGATGCGGTCATGTATTCCCTAGACCAAAGAGTAAGAATAAGAGTAAGAGGAGTAGTCGTAAAACCCTTGGTAATAATGTTAATGCTTCTTCTCTTGATGTTACTTGATTTTCACTTTCTGCGCCTAGCTGAAAGGCGTTAAAGAAAAGCGCTTATGGGAGACAACCCATTATTTTATTTCTGCAATTTTTGTTTTATATTTGAGTCAAGGTGCTTGTTACTACTGTAGCAATACCTTTGTATCTTTATTTTCTTGCATTGTTGTGTCAAGTAAAGTCTTTGATAGAAAGTTGATACTAGATTTGGATTTCTGCGCAGAAACAGATCTTTAGCTGTCACGAATTTGAGTTTTTCTCTCTGTAGAAGAATCTAAAAATTCTGAAAAAATTCATGAGTAATCCTCAGATATGTACGCAACTTTCATTCAACTGGAGCTTTTCCATCTGAGCATGTTAAGTGCCTCGAAAAAATTCGTCTTTACGGACTGTTCTGTTTTGACAGATTCTGCCTTTTATTTCGCATTGCCTCTCTTACTGTGTTTGAATGGGTTTCTTTGCTCCATTAAATTTCAGTAACCTTGGGTAATGTCCAGAAGTGTTGGGAATGATTGTGTCCTTGCTGAACATGTAAATTTTTGATTATGCACTAAACCTCTAATGAGATTGCTTTGAGTTTGGTGTGAAGGAAGTTTTCAAGGATCAAGAGAGAATGATGATATAATATGATCAAGAAGAGTGAAAAGTCTAAGCTTGGGGATGCCCCCGTGGTTCATCCAGATTGATGCGTGAGTAGTTCATCCTTGGACTATGGGTCCATAGCAGTAGCTAGATGGTTGTCTTCTCCTATTATACCATCATGTTTAGATCTTGTGAGCTGCCTATCATGATCAAGATCATCTACTTGTAATGCTACATGTTGTGTTTGTTGGGATCCGATGAATATGGAATACTATGTCAAGTTGATTATTGATCTATCATATATATGTTGTTTATGATCTTGCATGCTCTCCGTTGCTAGTAGAGGCTCTGGCCAAGTTGATACTTGTAACTCCAAGAGGGGGTATTTATGCTAGATAGTGGGTTCATGCCTCCATTGAATCTGGGACAGTGACAGAAAGTTCTAAGGTTGTGGATGTGCTGTTGCCACTAGGAATAAAACATCAATGCTTTGTCTAAGGATATTTGTATTGTTTACATTACGCACAGTACTTAATGCAATTGTCTGTTGTTTGCAACTTAATACTGGAAGGGGTGCGGATGCTAACCCGAAGGTGGACTTTTTAGGCATAGATGCATGCTGGATGGCGGTCTATGTTCTTTGTCGTAATGCCCTAAGTAAATCTCATAGTAGTCATCATGATATGTATGTGCATTGTTCTGCCCTCTCTATTTGTCAATTGCCCAACTGTAATTTGTTTACCCAACATGCTATTTATCTTATTGGAGAGACACCACTAGTGAACTGTTGACCCCGGTCCATTCTTTTACATCTGAAATACAATCTACTGCAATCATTGTTCTCTTTTGTTTTCTGCAAGCAAACATAATTTTCCACACCATACGTTTAATCCTTTGTTTTCAGCAAGCCGGTGAGATTGAAAACCTCACTGTTAAGTTGGGGCAAAGTATTTTGATTGTGTTGTGCAGGTTCCACGTTGGCGCCGGAATCCCTGGTGTTGCGCCACACTACACTCCTTCACCAACAACCTTCACGTGATGTTCATCTCCTACTGGTTCGATAACCTTGGTTTCTTACTGAGGGAAAACTCGCTGCTGTACTCATCATACCTTCCTCTTGGGGTTCCCAACGGACGTGTGCTTTACCGTCACAAGCAGTTATATACCTCCTCATAGGTGCCAAACAATCTCTAGAAAATGTTCTCCTTCGCCCGCCTTGCCTTACTGTAGCTGGCCGGGAAGCCAATCAGATCTTTCACGGTTTTTTGCAGCTTATTTGTACCAAGGATTATATCTTCTTCCACCGCCACATGCATGATATGTGATACATATTTTGCAGTGACGTTACGGTGTTTGTCAAGAGACCCAACCTGCTTGCAGCTATGGGGTTCTATTTTTAGAGATATGCCATGGCTGACATACCCCAGGGCTCACCCGAGCGATAACTCTCCCCCCGCAACCCTCAGCCAATTTGACGCATATGACTTTCAGCTGCCTTCGATCAGACTGCTTCACTCTGTGTTCCCGAGATATGGCCAACACATACCTCTTGATTGCTTGGTTAGCCGAGTCCTTGTCTGGGAAAGTTTGCCCAACCTATAGACTCGCCTCCCCTAGGCTTGGAAGAGCGGAATTCATTGCTGATGGTCATTGTTTTTAAGAACTCAGGGTCCATTGGTGCCGCAACCGCCCTCCGGGAAGGACCGACGCCTTCTTCATCCAAGGAGGATTCAGACGAAGAAGAATGAGCATCATCGTCCAATGACTCCGGAAATCCCTCCACACGCTCGCCAATGTCAATGAACGTGGACCAATATCGTGGGTCAGCAACAAAGTGGGTGACCATCTTCTCCGATTGGTCGGTGTTGGGCCTGCAGTCAGTGCCTCATGCTCTGATTGGCCTGTCATGGGTGCTGCAGTCAGGGCCATATGCTCCGATTGAACGGTGCTCGATCATGTGGTGATGGCCATCTCCTCTTCACCAGCGCCGGTACTACATCCGGCATCATCGTCACCAGATATAAAATGACCATACACCATGGGCTCTCCGTACATAGCAGCACCAGGTGTGCTTGCAAACCTCACGTACGTACCCCAATTTCTATCACTCTTTACCTCCCGCAAACTCCAACGGGCAGGTGTCCCATCATCCCCTCCTACGACAATGAGAGCCTCAACGATCATTTTCTTCCCACGCATGACAGGACCAAACTTTTCTCGATGGATCTTCTAACATCCACAAATCCTCTATTCACCATGTCTGTCGCTACAACTTTCATCGAGTTGCAGCGTGACACATCGATATCGGAAAATTCATCGCGTATGAGATCTCCATAAAAAACTAACATAGTTTACATCGTACCTACCGCACAACCATATTTTTAAAATAATATTATACTACAACACAACAATATTTAACATGTGATTAACAATTTTAAATAATCATAACGCAACACCATTTATAATAATTTTTAACACCATTCCATAATAATTCTATTAGACGACTACCACTCACTCATTCCATAAGAAATTTAACACCAAACATAAGACGACACCATATTTTAATACGCGACAAATTTTAATACTACCAACTACAAACTAAAATTAAAATAAGTACGAACGGATTTTAATACCTCAACTTTAGCTCCTGCACTCTACTTCTAATTATATCTTAAAATACTTCCACCTTATTGCAATCAGAGTAGTCTATAATCAAATCAACCTAAAATGCACGTTCAACATATTTAGTTACAACATTAATATTTCAGCATCGTACTATTATATGTCTACTTTAACATGGATCTTGAACAAATCATTATTTACTACTAATATTCACCATTACTTAGTCTAATTAGAAGAGATCATTATTTATTTTTAATGTTCACCATTATTTAGTCTAATTAGAAGAGATCATTATTTACTACTACTAATGTTCACCGTGAACAGATCTTAGCCGAGAATTCTAAACTACGTGAGCAAATACTAAGTACGTGAAGAGAAAGTATGTTGATAGTGAGAGTGCACGGACATTGCGAGTGTTGATAGTGAGAGTGCGAGGACAGTGAGAGCCTTTATATAGAATCAACTCAGCTCAACGGAATCAACAATTAGCAACAGTTTGAGCATCGAAAGCAGGCCAATTTACAACAGTTTGAGGATCGAAAGTAGGTCAATTTGAATAGTGCATCCAGCATAAAAACTAGTGCCACACTGAAGCTGTCGGCAGAGAATCTCCCGCGCGAGGCTGTCGGCTGGTGGAGCTTTGCATGCGTGCCTCCACCGCATGCGGCGGCAGCTGTCACGTCGGCATGCCGCCTTGGCCTCCGGCGGCATGGCCTGCCACGGCTGATGGTGGCTCACGGCTGTTACCGGCCTAACGTGCCGCCAGCGTAGGTTGTTGCCGCCTCTCTCCCCGGCGGCAAGTGTCAGGTGTTGCCTGGGGGCGTTGCCTCTAGGTGGTCTCTTTTGTCAATTGCATTTGGTTCTTTTTGTCAATGATTTAGGTAGGGTAGTCTCTTCTGCCAAAAATTCTTTAGTGTCCGCCCATCTCCTCTCCCCATGACCCCATTTCCTCATATAAATAAGGGCATCTCCAGCGGGCCGACGCATTTCGGACGTCCGAAATGTCCGCTTGCGTCAGCCCGCGGACGCCATGTGGCCCAGGGCGACCGTTTGCGTCTGGGGTACCTCCAGCGGTGCGGACGCATTTTTTTAGCGGGGACAGCGTCAAGGTCGCTAATGGCGTTTTACGTCCCGTCGAGGACTGCCGCCGGCGATTAACTGTTCCCGCGCGACGACGATCGTTCCCGCGCGTGCCCAATACATTGGCAAGTTTAGCCGGCGTTTCGCGCGCGCGGGAAACGACCTACGCGCGAATGCCGTTTCCCGCCCCGCCGTTGCTATATATGGTGGACACCGGCGGTGGCGACGGACACACCTCAAGCTAATCCATCTATGGCCGGGCAAAACCTTAGTTGGGAGCACGTTATTCAGATGTGCCGCCACCTCCACCCGGAGGAGGAGGAGGTAGTCGCCGCCGGCGTTGAGGCCCAGCAGCTGGACCTGCAGGCGGCGGAGGCGGAGGTTGCGGAGGCGGTGGCGGAGGCGGCAGAGCGCGCGAAAGGGCGCCTCGCGGCGACCAGGGCGGAGATCGCCAACGCCATGGCGAGCTCGCCGACGCCAGGGCCGAGCTCGCGGAGGCGCGGGCGGCCATGGCGGCCCCTCCGGCGGTCGCCGTCATCCACGACATCGCGGACGACGACCCCCCGTGCCTAGCCGCTTTGAGTGCGGCGGCGACCAGTGGGTTCTGCTCGCGTCCTTCGAGTCCTTGGCTGGGGACGCCCAGCGCCGTCAGGCTTGGTTGACGGAGGAGGAAGCCCTCAACTATGCGATCGCCATGGCTCGGGGGTTAATGTGCTCCGACCTGGACTCGCTCCAGCGTAGGGCCCCTTCTCCCGCGCGGGTCGAGCAGGAGAACCGGGAGCTGGCGGTCGCCATCGCCGCCAGGGACGAAGCGGTGGCGGAGGCGGCTAGGGACAGGGCCCGCTTCGCCGCCCAGCTGGCGGGGTTGCAGACGGTGGCCCAGGCGAACGAGGAGGCGGCGGCGGCGGCCCATGCGGGCGGAGGCGGCGGCTGCCCAGGTGGCGGCGGCCCTGTGGGACAGCTCCCTGGCCGAGGCCCTCGAACGCCGCAGGCGGCAGGACGAGGTGTCCCATGTGCGGCGTGCGCGGCGCGCGGAGTGCACGAAGCGCTCCCGCTTTGACGACGGCGTCGGCCCTTCCGGCGGCCAGTAGTAGGCCGCGCGACTGCGAGTAACCAAGGCCGGTGTAGGCCACGCGACTGCGAGTAGGTACGGCCGTTGTAGTTTTAGGTTAACTCGACTAACCATCTCTGTAAAGATGGTCCTTTTGGCCAGTCAATAGTAATGAAAAAATCTTGTGCTTACCTACTCACTGCCAACCGGGCCCGGATGCACCCAACGCGGGTAGTTTCCCCGACCGTGGAGCGTCCGCGGAGACGCAAACCCGGCACATATTTGGGCCAGGTTTGCGTCTCCACGGACAACATGGTCACTTTGCATCGCCCCGCTGGAAGTGGTGCCAGACGCATTTCCGGTCACGGCGGCGACCGTTTTCGTCGCGCCGCTGGAGATGCCCTAAGCTGCGTGGTCTAACTCCTATTGTCCCCACTGTTCTTCGACTAGTGTAACTACTCATTTACCATCTGTCCTTTTCCTATTTATGATTTCATCTACTCCGTATGACCCCTTATTCATCCAGTTCATTTCTGGTTTGTTTTAGGAGACATGCGGCCATGAATTCAAATCAGCAGTGAACCTCGGCCGCGGCAGTAGACTAATTAAAGCGTAAATGGATTGGCAACGGCGAGCAATCCATGGGCAGCTTCACTTGGATCTAAATTGGTGACATGATTCTCGGCTACATGTTTGTTGTTTGTGCAGCACCTCTAGATATATCTCTTAATATTATTGAAATGATCTGTTGTTCCCTTCTAGACCTCCTAGTTCTCCTCAAGGACTACTCAAGTCGAGCAACGGAGCTACTTACAACAACGTGCCAGAAACAAATAAAAAATTAGCATAACTAAGCTCACCAACCGCAGCACTTTCAATATGAGAGCACTCAGGGTCTAAATCGCAGTGAATTAAATAAACTAATCAAGACAAGAGACACGATAAATCAGATTAAGTTCCCAGAGAGAAAGAATACTTCTCCGTCATTCGGATGTAATAGACATTCTTTAGATACATCCAAATTCAGAAAAATCTAAAACATCCTTTGTAGGATGGAGGATTATTATATATGAATGGATTATAAAAAGATTTAAATATTAGTTACAAACCAAAATACATGTACAGGAGATACTGGCATTAGCTTCCAGGCAGGTCCCTCATCCAACATGCGGCATATGCGAAAGAGACTCTAACTTCGATATTGGAGCGATTCACGGTGCCCAAATAACGAAATTTTGAGCTATTCAAAAGGTAGGCTACTATACCGTACCCATCATAAAATAAGATGATTTCTTTGTAAGGATGAAATCCAAAACACTCGAAAAAATGAGGGTAAGAGCCATGCGCCCTAGGCCAGTTTGCAGCGTCAAGAACGTTTTCATTGTCAGGCTCCCATTCAAAACCATCTTCCATTAGCACATCATTGTTGTGATCTATGGTCTTGATGTTGACTTTATTCTTCAGCAATAACTTTGCCTGGTCAGCTGACTGTAAGCTCCATGGTTTGCCGTGAACATGCTTCCAAGAATATTTTGTGATGGCAGGCTCAAGGTTAATTTCATTCCTTAGTACCCATTCCATCTTACCCTGCGATTCATCTAGGAACCAAAGTTCACATATGCATGACCGCTGGATCAGTGTGCAATACACCCCTTTCTCCGATTTCGCTAGACGAGGTGTTCCTTTGTTTCCTTTTGGCAGCTTAAATACTCGGTACCTATCGTTAGACAAGTTTATTCTGCAGAAGAAAAAAGATCACCCATTAATTACCTCGTATGCTAGCTTATTCTAACGGAAAATACTGTACACGATGAGGGTAGGTACATGCACGTTTCTTTTCCTTATCGGGAGAGAGAAGGTCCTTGTGCGGGTATATTATGTCAACTACTTAGTGCATCCATTAGTTCTCTAATTGCTAAATTTAGTTATGAAATCAACATGAGACCTAGATGTTGTTTCAATTTAATAAAATAAATATAGCTAGTGTCTAAGGTGTGAGTAGATATTATACCTCAAAGCAAAACCTTCTTCACAGAGAACGTAGAGTACTCCATGCCAATAGGCAGAGTGGTAGAGATCCTCATAATTATACGGAGGAATCTTCAGATTAGCAACGGTTCCTGCCGCATCTCCCTCTCGCATGTATAACTTCTCCTTCCAAGAACCAGTTTCTGACGAGAAGACATCGATGATATACGGCGACGGTGGCCACTCCATTTCCGAGACCGCCGGTTCATAATTGTGCGTATTTTTAGAGGCGTGTTCCTCCGGAAATCCGTAGGGGATACGAGGGACTAGGAGCACCTGGTAGTGCGGTGACACGGTGGGATCATAGACGAGGTAGTTGTTACTCTCGACGCACCTCGTGCAGCCTGCCACCGTGCATGGTGTCGGGAACGTCGGCAAGCGCGCCTCCTGCCGCGTGGCAGGATTGAACACGGAGTTCTCAAGCAAGAGCAGGCCGTTGCAGCAGTCATCAGGACACCACTCGTCCCAGGAACTCTCTTCGTCGGCGCGGTCACGGCTGATTGTAACGCTGCGCGCCGTCGAGGGACGGCAGAACAGCTTCGGGATAACTGGATCTACGTATGAGAAGATGACGCCGTCCAGCGAGAGCGGGAGCAGGTCGGCGCGAAGCAGACGGTGTTGATCGACGGTGGCGCGCCAGGCCGTGCAGACGCAGCGGGACACGGCGAGGCTGCGCGGCGGGAGGTGGCGAAGAATGTCGACGACCATGTCGGTGCACACCACCATATCCATGTTAACCGTACCGGAAGGACCGGCCGTCAGATTGGAGAGAAATCAGATTAGTATCCAATCAGCGATGTTTGACTATAGGGGTCGTTTAGCTAGCTATAGGTGTGTTTTAGTAGAACCAAGCGTTTGAGTCAGGTTCGGACTCGTATTGTGCAAGTGTGTCAAGACCGAGTCATTCTGTGATCGTGTGTCCTTTTGTTTTGACATTAACCCACTGCTGTATTAACCAGGAATAGAAGCTACGATCGAGTACATCTGACTGGAGAGCCCTCGTCGGAAAAACTGGAACTACATCAAAACGTGAAGAAGTTCTACTGCTAAGAACATGTTTAGCACACCCAGTTCGCTTCCCTTTTGGCAAAGGAGATATTAAGCGCCTCAAAGGAATCTCCCGGTAACTTGAGCTCCCGCAGGACATGGATTCCTACAAGTTTTAGTCTTTCTCTCATCTTTCCAAAGCTCTTCACTTTTTTGGCAGTCCACTTGCATCTCAGCCATCGTGAAACCTCGCTGTTTAGCTTCTTCCCCTCCCGACAAGCCAACAGTTCACTGATAAAAGGATCTACTACTACATCTTGCAACTTACAACCTGCTGTGGTAAAGGATCCTCGTTCATCTCGAATTAATAACAAAACCTGAACTCGCTTGTCTGCTGCCAGCATTCAGCGAGCCACCAGTGTTCACCTTTACCCAGCCCGGTGGTTTCCACACTTGTGGTGGCGGTTTCTGTTTAACCTCCACCATAGGAAGCTCCAGCATTGACATACGTTCTTCAACAATCTCCATTGACCTTGCCGGCAGGTAAGTTTGTTCCCCATGTACAAAGTTGTTTCGGCTGCAACAAACACTCCACATTACAAACACAGCGCGGGTTGTCATGATCGAACTATCCAGGACATCACTTATCCCGGTTCTGGGATGTAATCTGGGTACTTTTCAACCGAAAGTCTCAGAGGCTGCAATTTGTTAAAATAGTTGGTGATTTTTATTGGAATGGGTGATCATTATTGTTACTAAACGAACCACCTGCAAGAGATTACACTTCTTAATGTTCTAATAGGTATATTTTTTGTTGTAAAAATTCGTTATTTTTGTTGGAATCAGTGATGATGATTATTGCAAATGAATTTGTTGCAAAACATTTCGCACGATGATACTGCTGGAATTCTTTTTTTTTGCGGAATCATTGGTGGTGTTAGAATTGGTGAAAATTATTGTTGGAAACAAGTTTGCTACAAAAGATTTTGCATGATGAAATCTTAATGCTTGAAAAGATTTAGGAGGGTGGTAATCATTGCCGCAAATAACTCACTGATATATTCCACACATAGTTTTCACACGAGAAATGTTGGAATTTGTTTTGAATATTATTGTAAAAAAGAAGCCATTAAATTATTTTGCTGCAAAGAGAAATCAACTTTTCGTGTTGCATCTTATGTTTTCAATCCAATTTTTAGTGACATAAATAAGGAAATAAACATTCAAGCCCGGTTGTATAATTTCTTTCCGTTAATGTGCGACTCATTCAACTATTATCTATGCATCTTTTTGTCGATCGGGTCCACATGCATCCATGAGTCGCACATTGAACGTTTGTTTTCACGGTTTTTGATGCATAATTTTGACCACTAGATATCATTGCATTTGTCTTGCAAAACTCTTTCCATTTACGTATATTTATACATATATTATGGATATAGTATAAGTACAAATCATAGTCTAAAATATATGTATGATAGTTTATAACTTTTTGCATCTACTTCAGGTTTTCAAGATTTTTTTTTGTTCTGGTTGACAAATGTTCAGATTTGAAAATTCTTGAAAACTAGAAAAAAATTCAAAATAAAAAATTTCAAATTTTAAAAATTTAAAAATGTTTTTCAAATTTTTAAAAATGGTCAGCAATAAAAATGTCCAATTTTTAAATTTAAAATTGTTCAAATTAAAATATCAAAAATAAAATGGTCATATTTAAAAAATACTTAATTTTAAATTTTTTTTTTGATTTTCAATCGAAAAGAAGAAACAAAAAAATACGAAAAAGTGAAGAAATCCAAGAAAGAAGTAGAGAGAACCGATGACCAGCAAAAAAAATGAAAAAAACACAACATGAATTTTTTTTTTTGAGAATTCTCCACCCTTTATTAACTTAAATCACGAGGTTACGAACACCGTCAGGTGTATTCAGAAGCCAAACATGCCGACCCAAACTAGAGTGAATACAACCTCTAGCTAGATATATAGTGGGCATCCTTATTCGATGATCTACTTTCAAAGACAAACTCTACGGACTGGAACAACTTCCCAGACTCCATTATTTCATGAACAACCTGTCCATACGATACTAGCTCCGAACCTGCCTTGATAGCACGCACCGCATTGGCACAATCGCTTGCCAGGCGCAGATGTTGAAGATTTAGATCGATAGCCAGTGCGAGGCCCTCCCGACATGCAAGAGACTCCATCATCTCCGGGTTCGTGATGCCACTTCTCGTCACCGCAGATGCCCCTAGAAACGTACCAGCTGCATCACGCGCCACAGCCGCCACTGCCGCTATGTCCCCATTCTTCGACAGTGCAGCTTCGACATTCACCTTCGTGACACCCGCCGGAGGTGCCAGCCAACGGGGAACCGCTACCACTGCTTGCTTCGGTTTTGAAGGTGGCGCAAGTGCTTCCAGGTCCGCAATAAACCTGTCAATAAAGCAGAGCGTCGACAATGGGCTCTGGTATATATCCTCGTGCATGGCCTTTCGTGGAGCATGCCATTTCGCCCAGAGAGTGACAACGACTCTGGTCAAATCTTGATGAGAAACATCGCCGATCACCGCAGCCAACCACCCTTTTGCATCTGGTTCTTGGATGTTGATGATGAGTTCGACCAGATCCTCGGGTAACAACGCCCAAACACATTTGGCCATATTGCAATCAACCAGAGAGTGTCACCATGAGTCCTGTGCACCGCACAAAGCACAAGAACTTTGCGACGCCATATTCCTATGGTGTAGCACATCCGCCGTCGGGAGAGAGTGCCTCGCCAACCTCCATAAGAAAACCCGGATTTTGGAGGGGACCTTAATGTTCCATAGAGATGACCACTCCTTTTCTAATCCCTTCACATCCGATTTACCTCCCCTTTCATCCAGCCAGGCTGTCCGTCGCTCTCTCGTGTCCACCAGCATGTGATATGCTAAACGCACGGAAAAACTCCCTTCTTGTCATAGTGCCATGCCCACTTGTCATCTTGACTTCTCGACGGGAGAGGGATGTTGCAAATAATCTCAGCGTCCTTTGGTGCCATGAAGAAGTTGATCTTCTCCATATTCCAAGACCGAGTCTGGGCCTCAATGAGCTCGGCAACCATCATAGCTGGTTCCTCTTTACTACAAACCAGAGGTCGCTGCTAGCATACCATCGCGTGGAAGTCAGTTCGAGTTCCAAATGTTTGTGTTCAAACCATTACCTATCCGGCTGATGAGGCCCTGCTTCAACAGTTCTGGAATGTTGCTAAAACCCGAAAACTGAAACTGTCAGGATAAATGGGCCGCGGACCGGGCACTCTAATGTGCGAGAAGTACGTTTTTCTTAGCGGTGTGAGAGCGAAAAATCAATGAAAAGAAACGAAGGGGGAAAAGCCTGTAGATTTGTGTGGTCCATCAGCCCAACAAGCAGAGTCACGGACTAGTACAGTAGCCCAACATCCGCTCGAAACAAAAAGTTAGCGTAGCCCAACGAATTTGTTTACGCTCCACGTTCTCCAAAAGAGGAGGCAAACAAACACGCTGGGCCGCCGCCGGCGATACCCCACAAGGCCACAAGGGCGGAAGGTCCGCCACGGATCGACCGCCGCCGGGCCCACTAGGTACCTTCCTCTTCGTTGCCAAGTGTTTTTTTTCCTGCGTTCTTCCTTGCCACGTACGGATCGCAATGTTTAACTTGCGGTAGGCTGCGCGCGCAGTGGCGGCGATAAGAATTGGTAGTAAGCGTCCATGCATGCATGTGATTCTAGCTCGTCTACGATCGATGGAACTCGCGCTGTGGCATGCACACCGCATACGTACGTAACGTAAGCAGAGCCGTGACCACCGATCGCAAGCTAGTAACGCTGGCTGACAGGAATTAAGAAGGAGTTGGTTGGTTCCACCGTTTTGAAGCGCGCGCGTGCACGCCAGAGTCTCACACGACGCCTACCTCGATCGGCCTAGCTATAGCTAGCGAGCTATCCGATCGAACGACCCTGCCGGCCGGCCAGGCCGTCGTGGCCGGGAAAGGTTGTGATGTCAGTATGTCGGCATTCGGCACGGCACCCTGAAACAAACTTCCGGCCAGACACGACACGTACGCACGCTCGCGAGTAGTTCGATCGGTGGCGTGCGCCGGCCGGCGCTCTCTCGCCGGGAAGGCGCGCGACGCAACCGACGCAGCCACGGCACGGCAAGCGGCAAGCCACGCACATGGGCGGGCGGCCATGCCCATGCGCGCGCGCAACCGTTACGTGTTGGAGCTAGCCGGCCGGCCGGGTAATCTGTACCCATGCCGATCCACGTCTCTGCCTCTACCATCGCTCTCCAGCGCACGCAGGCTCACCGGCCGGAGCCAACGACGTCTCCCCACCCTCAGCAACAGAAAATAAGAAAGGAAGCTGTCCTACGTGCGCACCAAGTAGTACCTAACATAACGACCGCGCGCCCCCCGCCCTCACACGCGCGCAGTTTGTTATTGATCCAGCTAGCCACCGGAGATCAGTCTCCGTCCATCCAAAGCATCGATCGCGTCCTCACTCGTCACACGTATGACCTCTGCTGCTCGACCAGTTGCTGCCACTATCAGCATGCGATGCGTGAGGGATAAGCCAAGCGGATTAGGACGCATCATCAGGGGAGTGTACTTTGCTTATTAACAAGACCTACCTCGGTTCGGTTGACACTTGGAGCTCGTCCTCGCCAGCGCCGGCTGCGGGTGTCCGTATATACCAGCTGATCCATCTCAGGTCGAAAGTTCGGCCAAGTGCCCATCGATCTCATCTTTTAGTATAATGATCACCAATGATTTTTTGCTGAAAATATCAATATATAGCCGGTGGTTGATTTTTTAGAACGGTACTTCCTCCTTTCTGGCCAACAAATAGGATGCACATAGTTTTTATAGTTTTTAATTAATTATATTGGAAAAGGTATCAATATTGGCAATGTCAAACCAATACTATTAAAACCATCGTGAAATGTACTCTCATGTTGTGTACATTTGGTATTGTAGATGCTTATGCCTTTCTCTATGTAGTTAGCCAAACTTCAATTTTTTTGACTTTGACAAGAACTACTCATATGCACCCTATTTTGCGAAGGAGTGAGTACAAACAATGATCGCTCATAAATATGTGCATACACTCATCTCTATGAAGACACGCACACACACCCTATCTCTAGGAACATCGCTTTGAAGTGAAATAATATTCCATCTACACGAGAACTCTAGTGGGTTGCAACCACCTCCTAGCCATCCAAAGTTCCAAATTCAGGATGGTTCTCAATAACCTGTTATTCCAATAACTAGTAAAAACATTAGGTGTCTTTCAAAAAGCAGGCCTTAGCACGACAATAAATTAATGACGCCTCAAACGATAAAATACCATCCCGTCTGCAGCACAAACATATGTCCTACACAAGCCACTAGGCACAAACGTGCATGCATCGCCTCCCGCCACACACACGTGCGCACGAGCGCGCACACACATGCACATGAACCATTCCGAGAGATCGAAGAATAGCCATGTATGACGCAACCTGTTTAGTTACCCTCATGATGAGAAATAGATTGGATGACTATACCACACACACAAAAAACCATCATGCCGCCCTCTGTTACCCCCTCCCCCCACCCACACAAACACCTGTTCAGAGTCGTTTCACGGCATCTAACATTTCTCGCGCGACGTAATGAAGCATACCCGAACGTCGGCCCAAAGGGCCAATGGCCAAATTACATCACTTGCCTTGAAAGTAACACCCACCAGGACATGTCTCAAAGATGGAACCAGGCGCTGTAGATTGCCCCTAACCGTCACGCCTCCCCGATGCAAGCTTCCGGTCGCCACCACGACGCTCTAGAGAAGGAGTCACCGGCCAAGTCACCCAAGCAAAGATGAGGTAGGTCCCGAAAAATCAGCCTCTCATAGTCTCATATCGTAATGTGTTTATATGTAAGCCCGGCCGATTGCAACATGGAAACCTACACTTGTTAATTAGGATGGGCATTTCTATAAGTTTCCACATGTAATGACTTGTGCCACGACACCAATTTGACTAGGCACGAGCCGAGTAACGTCAAGAATCAACGCCTAAACATGTACCTACTTTACACTGCTACAGGCGGCTAGCTTAATCTATAGAAGTGGAGTCTTGTAAGTAAGCAATTTCATGAGGTGATATCAATCGATGTTTACGTGTTTGAAAAATAATGCACACGAGCTGCTCCCGGTGATTACCCCTGTATTCGTTTCACATTTCTCTTCTTGCCGCGCGCGTCGTGGCATTTGATTTGTTCAACAAAGTTTCGCTAGCAAGGGCCAATCTTCATCTGGCTCAGGAGAGGCAACGCGTGGCATGACACCTCGGGCACTCTGACAAGAAGGAATTAATATATAGCTAGCGTATATGCTCTACATAAATCCACGCAGCCCAACAAAAACGTCCCTCGCAGTCTTCGATCACCGCGCAGTAGTCGATCATACATGTCCATTTTGCACACATACAGTTCCGTCAGACAAAGATGACACGGAGATCTTATCCGTTGCATTAATTCAACCCGGAACGGTGTCCAAGTTTCTTATTTGTGGCTGCTGAGCCACGTCGACATCCATCTTCCAGCAATCAATAAATAAAATTTCTCTGAATAAACGTGAATTCGTGCAATATATATTCTGAGTTAATACGGCTATATATATGTTCTGTAGCAGCGATGGCATGCATGCAGATTGTATATATGCATATATACAATATTTATGAAGACAAGTCAAAGATACGCACAAGAACACCACGATGCATGCTCGCATACCGCTCACATGCATGTATACGATATACGTACGCATGAACCACACGCTACGTAAGCGTATACTGTACCATATAGCTAGATATACGTGTGGAAATGCACACTTCTTGAGGTACCGATATACATATCTTGAAGCGAGGAACTTTAGGTGCCGGCGTAGTATTTATGTACTCCTACGTACTAGCATACATCCGTATGTAGATTGTCGAGATATACAGCAATCACGCCTAGCTTCAGTAGTGCATTTAGTGTGACGATATATACAAATGTGTGTGGTAAAAATGACACGGAAATCTTATCACAACTTATCCTGATCGAGCAGACGAGCACGAACATGGGCTTCAAGTTGTGTTTGTGGCTTATCCGTGAAAGGAGATCCACTGGAGTAAGGAAAGGGAAAAAGAAATCAGAATTCCTGGAACTCTCAGGAATGAGCAAACGTAATCGGTGAAGGTGATAGGAAAGAAAAGATTCCGAGAAAAGTAAACGATCGATTAGACGCAGCATGCCGGCCTGGTCTACCTCAATCCAAAATTCTGCCGCGATATCCTGATGGGTTAGCTAAGCTTAATGGCTCTCCATCTGCTTTGCCGAGAAATATCCGTCGATCGATCCGACCAGTCGAGCTTAGCCAATTACTTCTGCGCTTAGGGCATGTACATTGGTTTAGACGGATGCTGTCTGTAATACTACTCCATGTCATCTATAGACAATGATACAGATAGTGCATACAATAGTCTGTCTATAAGTTATCTATTTTTAGTCATAGCTATATGTGAGTATAAATTATAGACACCCTTCATACAACAGTAAAAATGGTGTCTGTAAGCTGTCTGTAAGAAGCCTACAGACTGTCTGTAACTTTACAGACAGCCTCCTTCTCTCTCCTCATTCTCTTTCCTCCACATCACCAAAATCACCTATAACTACCTCTTACAGACAGCTGAGTCATCACCATTGTACATGCCCTTATCAGGTAACAGTTGTGGGTCCTGGTTAATCATTTTCCCAAGAATGACATTCCGTTATATATCGTCTTTCCCGGTTCACTTTCATCCCCTTCTTCAAGTGATCACAACCTCACTTTCAGTTCAAGTGGCCATAGGTTTTATTCTGCAGCAAAAATATATACACTCTAGTGGCAGGCTACCTTTTTTTATTTCCTAGAAGATGAGAGCCTTTTATTTTTTCTGGTGACTAGGAAAGAAAACTATCCATCCAAGCTTCATACATGTACCGCATTTATTTCATATACATCGAGCAATGTGAGATGAAGATATATGGTCTTATCTCCATGTACAGTTAGTAACGGCCGGTGTGGACCTGAGAAATTTCAGTTTTGTTCAAGAAGACGATTCATACACAGCTGATCGAATCTCTGTCTAACCTAAGCCTCAACTTGCTGCTGTTTAATCCGAGGAAACAGTGACACACAGGGATTTGGATCATAGGACAGAGCTTCGAGAGCTGAGAGAGAGATAGAGGAAGCAAGAGGACATGGACAAAAAGGCAGACTGCCTACGTTGCATCATAGGAGCCGCCAGACGGAAGAATTGAAGGACCAGGCAGAGAATTCCAGCAAGGCAACGACGATCCGTGCTAATCAGCGGCCTGTAGCCATCGATCTTTCTTCCAATCATGACGGGACAACGTGCGCGCCGCCGGCCACATAAGCAAGGGAAACGATTAAAGGACCTTTCAGTTGGGACTATACCGGCGATAAACAATCTCCACTAGACTTGTTTTCTTGATCAACTTGAGAATAGGGCCAGAGCTGGCGATTTTTTTTTAAATAATACGAATTTTTTATTTAATTCTAGGAATAGCGCGCGATTTCAAAAAAGTGCAAAAGGGTGATCTGGTCGGTTAGCTAATGACCGATCGGTCAGTAGCAGGCCGATTCCCAGTCGGCTGCTGTGCCCCTGTCAGGGCAGAGAACTAGTTGGTCGATAGCTGACCAATTGGTCAGCTACAGACCAATTGGCCAGATCGGCCAGCTACTATCCGACCAGTGCATGGATTAATTTAGGTTTATTACGAGTGATATCTCCTGGCACTTCTCCCCCATTATTTTCCCGCCACCGCTTTCCCGCCATATCTTCTCCCTCTCCCGTTCACACCGACGTGTTTCCCTCCCGCCCTTGCCGCCATCCTTCCCGCCACTTCTTCCCGCCATCGCAGCGCATTCGGAATGATATGGATGAATCTGAAGCTGGAGGGCCAACGAGACAATGTTTTCTATGCAATCAATTTGGTCATTGGGACACTAATTGTCCAACCTTCGACACTGGACCAGCAGGAAGGGGGCAGCGAGGCACAAGGGGACGTCGCGGGAGGGGAAGAAACTAGGCGGCGAGGCGCTACTTCGGAACTTATTTGTAATTTATGTAGTGAACAATGAATTTGTAATAAGTATGGAACTACTTTGCAATTTCAAATGTGAAACTATGTTATTGTAATTTATGTAGTGAACAATGAATTTGTAATAACTATGGAACTACTTTGCAATTTCAAATGTGAAACTATGTTACTGTAATTTATGTAGTGAACAATGAATTTGTAATAAGTATGGAACGACCGGCGGTGCAGCATTCTTGCCCTTCGAGGAGTTGGCACTCTTGCCCTTTGACGATGCAGCTCTCTTTGTCTTGCTGCTAGGCTCAAAGATATCATCGTCGTCCTCACTCTCAGCCGCCCACCGTTCTGGATATTTCAAATCCCTTTCCCACCTTATTTTCCGTGGGCTGCGAGTAGGCATCTTCTTGACTGGATATCCATAGGACCAAGTCTCAAATTTCCTACCCACCTTACAGAGCAAGGTTTTTATAGGCTAGAAGGGATGACTTTCGGCGGGAAGATGTGAGCAGGAAAAATTGGGCGGGAAAAAGTGACGGGAGATTTGGGCGGGAATAAATGGCGGGAAAATTGGGCAGAAAAAATGGCGCTCCTCCTCAAAGAACGTTGCCCACGCACGCCGGTGTTTCTTCTCAATCTCCTGGCGCGCCCAATCCGGCTGCTCCGTGTCTATCCAGTGAAACCATTTGCATAGGGGCGGGGGAGTCTGCAACACAAACAATAACATTAAATCACATTCATAAATAAATTTATGCCTACATAAAATTATATCGAAACATACCGGCGGCCTGGTGGACGACGAAGCTGAACTACGGGATGGATCATGCTCATAGCTCGCACACATGAAAAATTTCATGCCGAACCAATCGGAGAAATCCTCCACTTGCTTAACATTAGCAAGACGGCCGCACCAACACCGCTCCGCAGTCACACTCGGGGGCAAACTTGCAGCCTTCGCCTTCACCGGCCTAAACCCCTTGTCAGAGAACGGCACACTCATGATGGCTAAGGGTGAGCCAACAGAAAAAAGAGAGGATAGAAGCACTTGTGCAGCGATGAGTGTCGATGCCTGCTTTTGTAGGGAAAAATCCGAGAGCGTGGCGGAAAATATAGCGGGAGATGGTGGCGGGATAAATTTGGCGGGAGATGGTGGCGGGAAGGAGTGTCGGGAAGGATGGCTGGAAGAAGTGGCTGGAAGGGTGGCGGCAAGGGCGGGAGGAAAACACGGCGGTGTGAGCAGGAGAGGGAGAAGATATGGCGGGAAAGCGGTGGCAGGAAAATAATGGGGGAGAAGTGCTAGGAGATATCACTCGTAATAAACCTAAACTAAATCCATACACTGGTTGGGGGCCGATCGGTCGGTAGCTGGCCAATTGGTCTGTAGCTGACCAATTGGTCAGCTATCGACCAACTAGTTCTGACGTGACAGGGGCGCAGCAGCCGAGCTGGAAATCGGCCTGCTACTGACCGATCGGTCATTAGCTAACCGACCAGATCACACTTTTGCACTTTTTTGAAATCGCGCGCTATTCCTAGAATTAAATAAAAAATTCGTATTATTTAAAAAAAATTCGCCCAGAGCTGATTCACGCAATTTTCTGTTCTCTTAATGCCAGAAAGCTCTTCTAGTTCTATACGCCTTACCGGAAGATTGGAAGATGGAATTTGAACAAAGTTCAAATCTTCTAAACCTTTCTTCTTTAGGCGTAACAATCAAGGTTGTGTGATTTTTGCAGGTTGCTTTTGGATTTAACTAATAACCATACACTTGCAAAGTGTGTTTGACTCATCACATAAATAAAAGGAATTTATATTTTCCTTTAACTTAACTCCAAGCTTAGTAAGAAGAGTTTCAATCCAAATCAACTTAGCTGTAGCATTTTCTCAGGCCTTATATTCAGCCTCAGTACTGAACCTAGACACTGTGGCTTATTTTCTGGCACTCCAGAAGACTAAATTTGGTCCAACAAATATGGCAAAACCACCTGTGGATCATATCGTCTATCATCAAGGGAGCCTGCCCAATCTGCATCTAAAAAAGGCACTAAGAAACGTTGAAGAAGACTTGGAAAAACTGATCCTAATCTTCAATGTTTCATGAACATATCTGAGTATACGCTTAACAATTGTCCAATGTTCTGTAGTTGGAGTATGAAGAAACTGACAAACCTTGTTAACTGAAAAGATAAGTTTGGGTGTGTTAATGTCAAGTATTGTAATGCTCCAACAATGCTTCGATACCGAGTGCTGTCTTCAGGACCCAAGGGTGTGCCATCAGTGAGAGACAACTGTTCTGTAGAGGACAGAGGTGTAGGCGTGGATTTACATCCATTCATGCCTACCTTGCCAAGCAAATAATTAGCATATTTCTCTTGTGTCAAAATCAGACCATTGTGTACCTTCTGTACCTCAATATCAAGGAAGTAATGAAGATCACCTTGATCTTTAATAGCGAATTTTTCATTTAGATCTCGAAGCAGATTTGTGATAGCATGATCAGAAGAACTTGTTACTATAATTCATCAACGTAAATAAGCATATACATAGTGATACCTGAGCTGTTGTAAATAAATAGTGAAGTATCAGCCTTTGAAGGTATAAAACCAAGGTCACATAACTTGGAACTTAGCCTTGAATACCAGGCTCGAGGTGCTTGTTTCAACCCATAAAGAGCCTTGTCGAGTTCGCAAATATGATGCGGAGCGGAAGGATTTTCAAATCCTGGAGGTTGTTTCATATAGACTTCCTCTTCCAGAACACCATGAAGGAACGCGTTCTTGACATCTAGCTGTCGTAAGCTCCATCCATGAGAGACAGAGATAGATAGAACAGTCCTGATAGTAGCAGTTTTAACTACAAGACTAAAGGTATCTTCATAATCAATGCTATACCTTTGTTTGAAACCTTTTGCAACAAGCCATGCGTTATATATGTCAATAGAACCATCTACTTTCTTCTTTATACGATATACCCATTTGCAATCAATTAAATTTCTATTTCTACTTGGAGGAACAAGGTACCATGTCTTGTTTTCAATCAAATCATCATACTCTTCTTGCATTGCTTGCTGCCATTTTGGATCATTTAGGGCCTCCACAAGTGTACACGGTTCACCAGTAGAAGTGAACATGCCATATCTAACGGTGCCATCACTATACTGTTTACCTTTCTGAAGACGAGTACGAGGTTCATAAGTTGGTTGGACAATGGGAGGCGGTGGAGGTGGTGCAGAATTATCTTCATCTTCGGAGCTGGAGTTTGCATCAGGTTGCCCTCCACTAGCTCCAGCCAGAGAAGATCCTCCAGAGGAAGCATCTGCCGCAGCAGAGCTAGCAGGAGGTGACAGCAGGGGGCCGCAGGGCCAGTGCTGCCAGCGCTGGGTGTCGACGAGGCACTCGCCCGAGGCGTGTGCTGGACACACGCAGGCGGGTACCGGGCACTGTCGGCGTCAGGTGATGCGCCAGGTGGCGAGCGGGCAGCGGCCGCGGGAGTGTGAGAGCGCGCGCAGGAGGGGACCGGCGGGCGTCGCTGCCAGCATGTTGGCGGGAGGAGCGTAGCGGAGTGGCGGGAGAATCCTCCTCGGGACGCTGCGCCGCCTCGGGAACCAGCGTGTACAGAGTGTCCAGGTGAATCAGCTTCGGTTTCAGCGCTGGTTTCGTCATTTTCTGGCCAATCTTCAGTTTCAATTTCTGAGCTAGTTTGAACACCATTCAGAGATTTTCAGCATTAGCTTCTTCATCGTGCAGCACATTAACAATAGACACAATATGAGACATATGGTTATCAAGATTACATGCACCCTCTGTGAATGTGATGGAGATGAAGAAATGGATGTTGGAAGAAGTAGAGTTTCTTTCTTTAGAAGGGCACTAGGATTGGGATGTAGGCAGGCAGGCAAAAGGAAAGACATTTTCATCAAAGACGACATCACAAGAAATGTATATGCGGCCTGTAGACACATCTAGGCACTTGACTTTTTTGTGAAGGGGACTATAACCAATGAACACACATTATTTTGAGCGGAAGGCAAGTTTACATTTCTTGTAAGGACGAAGGTTATGCCAGCAAGCACAGCCAAAAATTCTAAGAGCATCATAATTTGGAGTAACATGGAGAAGGCGTACTGTGGAGTCTTAAAAATTAAGAACCTTACTAGGGAGTAAGTTTATGAAAAAAGTGGCAGTGATAAAGGCTTCATCCCAGAATTTAAGAGACATGGATGCGTTAGCAAGTAAGGAAAGACCAACTTCAACTACATGACGATGTTTTCTCTCAGCTGAACCATTTTTTGATGAGCATGAGGGAAAGAAACATGATGTGTGATGCCAACTTGCTAGAAAAATCCATTGAGTTTCTCGTACTCACCACCCAATCAGTTTGCACAGTAACACTATTTCTATCAAACTTGCGCTTAACATATTGCTGATAATTAAGAAAATCTTGATAAACATCAGAGCGCTTCTTAAGAAAATAAATATATATGAACTTGTTGAAATCATCAATAAATCTTACATAATATGCATGTTTCCCCACGGAGAGAGGGCAGGGCCCCATACATCAGATATGGGATATGGTAACTGATGGCTCTTGGCCAATTGTCAAGAGTCACAAACATATGGAGTACTCTCAGGGGTGTACGCTATTTTATTTTTCCTAAGACTTTGCTACAAAGGAGGATGGATAACCTAAACGACGATGCCATATAGAGGATGTCGGCTTTATTGCAATGCATGCATGCTTGGAGGTCTCATGAAACATAGGCACCAAGGGATAGAGACCACCATAGAAGGGGCATCTAAACAGAATTCTTCGAGTTTCAAAAGAAGAAATGATGAAACTTAATAAAGACATGATTATCAAGAGTGAATTTATGAGATAAAATGATTTTTGATGCATTAGGGACATGAAGAATGTTATTGAGATCAAAGGAACCATGAGGGATGCGTAAAATTGAGTTACCAATATGACTAATAGACATGCCTGTACCTTTAGCAGTGCGAATCCGATCTTGTCCATTGTACTTGTTGGCCATGAGGAGCTTGTTTAACTCACTGGTGATGTGATCAGTGGCACCCGTATCAGTGTACCAGTTAGTGTCCACTCCATAGGATGCAAGATGTGCACCCTTCTATCCCTTCTCGCCCTGCTACTTCTTGTCATCAGAGTAGCGCCACCAACAATCAGTAGCTGGATGTCCATGAATCTTGCACATTTGACATTCGGTGTTGACATAAGGAGTGGGGCAGGATCACGACGCCCACCACCATCAGAGCGGCGGTAGCAGTCATGGTCACCACCATCATCTCGGCGCATGTCACGCATGTCATCACGGCGGTCACCACGGCGCTCATCATTGCGCCAGGAGCCACGGTCGTCATCACGGTAGATGCGGTAGCCACCACCTCCACTTACTCCTCCATGATAGGAGCCACGATCAGGGCTACGACCACATGGAGAAGTGTGCCCACGCAGAAGGGGTGTGTGGCCACGAGAACGTTGCTCGCGGTTTGACCCGCGGTGGGCCAAGTTTGCTGAAGACACAAACATGCCATTTTCTTCAACACCATTGTGCATGTCATAGGAGGGTAGCTGGTCATAAAATTCATCAAGTGTGGTGCCAGGGTTGACATTCACCGTGGTGATAAGAGAATTGTATTCAGTTTTGTCAAGACCATGAAGTAAGTAACCAAGGAACTCATCTTCTTCAATGGGCTTGCCAAGAGCAGAAAGTTCAGAGGAAAAACCTTTCATCTTTGTATAGTACTGGTCTGCTGTCATGGTGAGTTTCTTGGTGTCGTCGAGCTGCTCATGCAGGTGCAGGAGGCTGTCTTGAACATTGCATTGATGGCGACCCAGGCCTCAGCAGTGGACTCCACGCCGAGGAGGTGACAAAGGATGTCGGGCGACAACGTGTTTAGTAAAAACCGAAGCACCTGCCGGTCCCTCGATATCTAGGCAACATGGGCAGGGTTCTCCACTTGGATTTTCTTCTTATCAGCGTCTTGAACTTTGACAGTTTTTGGAGGAACACGATCGGTTCCCTCGAGAAGCGCCATGACGTTGGCGCCACGAAATGTTGGGAGCACGAGAGCCTTCCACAACAACAAAAAATTACGCGGGTGAGCTGTTGGGCAGGAGTTGCCCCGAGCGCAACAACCAGGGCCGAGCTGGACGTAGAAGAACTCATGGCGGCGGAAGGTGGCTGAGATGCGATCTAGGGTTTTGGAGTTGTGGATGTAGGAGGTGGTTATAGCGGCTAGAAACCGATGATGGACTTGAGATCAGCGGCAGCAACAGAACCTGCAGCGGTGGCCGGGAGTTTTTGATGTGTTGCGGCGCCGGTGACTATAGAGGAGCACACGGCGGCGGCAAGGATTTTGTGTTTGGGCTGTGGGGGTTTGTGATCGCGGTGGCGACAGAGATTTGCGACTACGGCGTGTCTGTAGGGATTCGTTGCATAGAAAACAAAAATTTTCCTACCGCGAACACACAATCCAAGCCAAGATGCAATCTAGAAGACGGTAGCAACGAGGGGATTATCGAGTCTCACCCTTGAAGAGATTCCAAAGCCTACAAGATGAGGCTCTTGTTGCTACGGTAGACGTTCACTTGCCGCTTGCAAAAGCGCGTAGAAGATCTTGATCACGGTGCCACGAACGGGCAGCACCTCCGTACTCGGTCACACGTTCGGTTGTTGATGAAGACGACGTCCACCTCCCCGTTCCAGCGGGCAGCAGAAGTAGTAGCTCCTCTTGAATCCGACAGCACGACGGCGTGGTGTCGGTGGTGGTGGAGAATCCCGGCGGAGCTTCGCTAAGCGTGCGGAGAAGAAGGAGTAGTGGGGTGGCTAGGGTTTGGGGAGAGGGGGGCGCCGGCCATCTAGGTGGTGCGGCCACCTTGTGTTGTTGGGGTGGCCGGCCCCCTCCCCTTGGCCCTTATTATATAGGTGGAACACCCAAGAGTTGGTCTACAAGTCTTCGAATAAGACCACAAACCAAAACCTTCCATATCACATGAAACCTACCCAAGCTAGGACTCCCACTAGAGGTGGGATTCCCACCCTTCCTTGGGAGGGGGTGGCCGGCCCCCTTAGGGGAGTCCACTTGGGACTCCTCCCCCTTTAGGGTTGGCCGGCCATGGTGGTGGAGTCCCTTTGGGACTCCGCCTTCCAAAGTGGTTTCTTCCGGACTTTTCCAGAACCTTCTAGAACCTTCCATAGAACCGTCCGGATCATTTTAAATCTTATAAAATGACTTACTATATATGAATCTTATTCTCCGGACCATTCTGGAACTCCTCGTGATGTCCAGGATCTCATCCGGGACTCCGAACAAATATTCGAACTCCATTCCATATTCAAGTTCTACCATTTCAACATCCAACCTTAAGTGTGTCACCCTACGGTTCGTGAATTATGCGGACATGGTTAAGTACTCACTCCAACCAATAGCGGGATCTGGAGATCCATAATGGCTCCCACATATTCAACGATGACTTTAATGATCGAATGAACCATTCACATACGATACCAATTCCCTTTGTCACGCAATATTTTACTTCTCCGAGGTTTGATCATCGGTATCACTCTATACCTTGTTCAACCTCGTCTCCTGACAAGTACTCTTTACTCGTACCGTGGTATGTGGTCTCTTATGAACTTATTCATATGCTTGCAAGACATTAGACGACATTCCACCGAGAGGGCCCAGAGTATATCTATCCGTCATCGGGATGGACAAATCCCACTGTTGATCCATATGCCTCAACTCATACTTTCCGGATACTTAATCCCACATTTATAACCACCCATTTACGCAGTGGCATTTGATGTAATCAAATTACCTTTCCGGTATAAGTAATTTATATGATCTCATGGTCATAAGGACTAGGTAACTATGTATCGAAAGCTTATAGCAAATAACTTAATGACGTGATCTTATGCTACGGTTAATTGGGTGTGTCCATTACATCATTCATACAATGATATAACCTTGTTATTAATAACATCCAATGTTCATGATTATGAAACTAATCATCCATTAATCAACAAGCTAGTTAAGAGGCATACTAGGGACTCTTTGTTGTTTACATATCACACATGTATCAATGTTTCGGTTAATACAATTATAGCATGGTATATAAACATTTATCATAAACATAAAGATATATAATAACCACTTTTATTATTGCCTCTTGGGCATATCTCCTTCAGTCTCCCACTTGCACTAGAGTCAATAATCTAGATTACATTGTAAGATACCTAACACCCATGGCATTCTGGTGTTGGTCATGCTTTGCCCTAGGGAGAGCTTTAGTCAACGGATCTGCTACATTCAGATCAGTGTGTACTTTGCAAATCTTTACTTCTCCATCTTCGATGTACTCGCGAATCGAGTGGTAACGCAGCTTGATATGCTTTAGCCTCTTGTGTGACCTTGGTTCTTGTGCATTGGCGATGGCACCCATGTTGTAACAGTATATGACTAGTGGGTCCAATGCACTAGGAACCACACCGAGCTCTACAATGAACCTCTTCATCCATACCGCTTCTGATGAAGTCTCTGAAGCCGCTATGTACTCTGATTCTGTTGAAGACTTCGCCACCGTGCACTGATTCGAGCTTGCCCAGCTTACTGCAGCACCATTCAATATAAACACGTACCCAGACTGTGACTTAGAGTCATCAGGATCAGTGTTCAAACTTGCATCGGTGTAACCGCTTACAACGAGCTCTTGGTCACCTCCATAACAAAGAAACATATCCTTAGTTCTTTTCAAGTACTTCAGAATATTCTTGACCGCTGTCCAGTGTTCCATTCCTGGATCACTTTGATATCTGCTAGTCAAACTAACATCATGTGCTATATCCGGTCTAGTACATAACATGGCATACATGATAGATCCTACTGCCGAGGCATAGGGGATATTACTCATCCTTTCTCTTTCTTCTGCCGTAGCCGGTCCTTGAGTCTTACTCAAGACCTTGCCTGGTAACATAGGTAAGAAACCTTTCTTACTTTCGTCCATTCTAAACTTCTTTAGAATCTTGTCCAGGTATGTACTCTGTGATAGCCCTATTAGGCGTCTTGATCTATCTCTATAAATCTTGATGCCTAATATATACGATGCTTCACCAAGGTCTTTCATTGAAAAACTATTATTCAAATAACCTTTTACACTGCTTAATAGTTCTATATCATTCCCAATCAATAATATGTCATCTACATATAATATCAGGAATGCTACAGAGCTCCCACTCACTTTCTTGTAAATACAGGCCTCTCCATGACACTGTATAAACCCGAAGTCTTTGATCACCTTATCAAAGCGTCGGTTACAACTTCTTGATGCTTGTTTCAGTCCATAGATTGAACGCTGAAGTTTGCATACTTTGTCAGCATTTTTAGGATCGACAAAACCTTTGGGTTGTACCATATACAACTCTTCCTCAATGTCTCCATTAAGGAACGCCGTTTTGACATCCATCTGCCAAATCTCATAATCGAAAAATGCAGCTATTGCTAACAAAATCCTCACAGATTTTAGCTTCGCTACAGGTGAGAAAGTCTCATCGTAGTCAACTCCTTGAATTTGTCGGAAACCCTTTGCGACAAGTCGAGCTTTATAGACAGTAATATTACCATCAGCATCTGTTTTTCTCTTGAAGATCCATTTATTCTCGACAGCCTTGCGGCTATCAGGTAAGTCTACCAAAGTCCATACTTTGTTATCATACATGGATCCCATTTCGGATTTCATGGCTTCTTGCCATTTGTTGGAATCTGGGCTCATCATCGCTTCTTCATACGTCGCAGGGTCCTCATCATTGTTATCCACAATCATGACATTTAGACAAGGATCATACCAATCAGGAGTGGCACGTTCCCTTGTCGATCTGCGAGGTTCAGTAGTTTCCTCGTTCGAAGTTTCATGATCATTATCATTAGCTTCCTCTGTTGCCGGTGTAGGCGGTACAGGTACAACTTCCGGTGTTGCGCTACTCTGATCAACGAGTATAGATTCATCAATCTCATCGAGTTCTACTTTTCTTCCAGTCACTTCTTTAATGAGAAATTCTTTCTCAAGAAAGGTTCCGTTCTTAGCAACAAAGATTTTGCCTTCGGATCTATGATAGAAAGTGTACCCTATAGTTTCCTTAGGGTATCCTATGAAGACGCATTTCTCCGCTTTTGGTTCTAGCTTGTCCGGTTGTAACTTCTTTACATAGGCTTCGCAACCCCAAACTTTAAGGAACGACAGCTTAGGTTTCTTATTAAACCATAATTCATACGGTGTCGTTTCTACGGATTTTGATGGTGCTCTATTTAAAGTGAATGCGGCTGTCTCTAATGCATAACTCCAAAAAGATAACGGCAAATCAGTAAGAGACATCATAGAACGAACCATATCTAAGAGAGTTCGATTACGACGTTCGGACACACCGTTTTGTTGTGGTGTTCCCGGCGGTGTCAATTGTGAAAGTATTCCGCATTTCTTTAAATGCATGCCAAACTCATAACTCAGATATTCACCTCCGCGATCAGATAGTAGAAATTTAATCTTCTTGTTACGTTGATTTTCTAATTCACTTTGAAATTCCTTAAACTTCTCGAAAGTTTCGGATTTATGTTTCATGAAATAGATATACCCATATCTACTCAGATCATCTGTGAAGGTTAGAACTTAACGATAACCACCGCGCGATGCTACACTCATTGGTCCGCACACATATGTATGATTTCCAATAAGTCAGTAGCTCGCTCCATCATACCAGAAAATGGAGTCTTAGTCATTTTTCCCATTAGACATGCTTCGCATCTATCAAGTGACTCAAAGTCAAGTGATTCAAGTAATCCATCGGTATGGAGTTTCTTCATGCGTTTCACTCAAATATGACCAAGACGACAGTGCCACATATAAGTAGACTTATCATTCAATTTAATTCGCTTAGCATCAATGTTATGTATATGCGTATCACTACTATCGAGATCTAACAGAAATAAACCATTCTTTTCAGGTGCTCGACCATAAAAGATATTATTCATAAAAATAGAACAACCATTATTCTTAGACTTGAATGAATAACCGTCTTGTATTAAACAAGATCCAGATATAATGTTCATGCTCAACGCGGGTACAAAATAACAATTATTTAGGCTTAAAACTAATCCCGAAGGTAGATGTAGAGGAAGTGTGCCGACATCGATCACATCGACTTTGGATCCGTTTCCAACGCGCTTCGTCACTTCATCTTTCAGTAGTCTTCGTTTATTCTTTAGTTCCTGTTTCGAGTTACAAATATGAGCAACCGAATGATACGTCTCCGATGTATCGATAATTTCTTATGTTCCATGCCACATTATTGATGTTATCTACATGTTTTATGCACACTTTATGTCATATTCGTGCATTTTCTGGAACTAACCTATTAACAAGATGCCGAAGTGCCAGTTGCTGTTTTCTGCTGTTTTTGGTTTCAGAAATCCTAGTAAAGAAATATTCTCGGAATTGGACGAAATCAACGCCCAGGATCCTATTTTGCCACGAAGCTTCCAGAAGACCGAAGAGGAGACGAAGTGGGGCCACGAGGTGGCCACACCCTAGGGCGGCGCGGCCCCCCCTTGGCCGCGCGGCCCTGTGGTGTGGGCCCCTCGTGCCGCCTCCTGACCTGCCCTTCTGCCTACTTAAAGCCTCCGTCGCGAAACCCCCAGTACCGAGAGCCACGATACGGAAAACCTTACTGAGACGCCGCCGCCGCCAATCCCATCTCGGGGGATTCAGGAGATCGCCTCCGGCACCCTGCCGGAGAGGGGATTCATCTCCCGGAGGACTCTACGCCGCCATGGTCGCCTCCAGAGTGATGTGTGAGTAGTCTACCCCTGGACTATGGGTCCATAGCAGTAGCTAGATGGTTGTCTTCTCCCCATTGTGCTTCATTGTCGGATCTTGTGAGCTGCCCTACATGATCAAGATCATCTATCTGTAATTCTATATGTTGCGTTTGTTGGGATCCGATGAATAGAGAATACTTGTTATGTTGATTATCAAAGTTATGTCTATGTGTTGTTTATGATCTTGCATGCTCTCCGTTACTAGTAGATGCTCTGGCCAAGTAGATGCTTGTAACTCCAAGAGGGAGTATTTATGCTCGATAGTGGGTTCATGTCTCCGTGAATCTGGGGGAGTGACAGAAACCTCTAAGATTATGGATGTGCTGTTGCCACTAGGGATAAAACATTGGTGCTATGTTCAAGGATGTAGTTACTGATTACATTACGCGCAATACTTAATGCAATTGTCTGTTGTTAGCAACTTAATACTGGAGGGGGTTCGGATGATAACCTGAAGGTGGACTTTTTAGGCATAGATGCATGCTGGATAGCGGTCTATGTACTTTGTCGTAATGCCCAATTAAATCTCACTATACTCATCATAATATGTATGTGCATGGTCATGTCCTCTTTATTTGTCAATTGCCCAACTGTAATTTGTTCACCCAACATGCTATTTATCTTATGGGAGAGACACCTCTAGTGAACTGTGGACCCCGGTCCAATTCTCTATACTGAAATACAATCTACTGCAATACTTGTTCTACTGTTTTCTGCAAACAATCATCTTCCACACAATACGGTTAATCCTTTGTTACAGCAAGCCGGTGAGATTGACAACCTCACTGTTTCGTTGGGGCAAAGTACTTTGGTTGTGTTGTGCAGGTTCCACGTTGGCGCCGGAATCTCTGGTGTTGCACCGCACTACATCCCGCCGCCATCAACCTTCAACGTGCTTCTTGACTCCTACTGGTTCGATTAAACCTTGGTTTCTTACTGGGGGAAACTTGCCGCTGTGCGCATCGCACCTTCCTCTTGGGGTTCCCAACGGACGTGTCAACCACACGCATCAAACAAATTTCTGGCGCCGTTGCCGGGGAGATCAAGACACGCTGCAAGGGGAGTCTCCACATCCCAATCTCTTTACTTTGTTTTTGTCTTGCTTAGTTTTATTTACTACTTTGTTTGCTGCACTAAATCAAAATAGAAAAAAAATTAGTTGCTAGTTTTACTTTATTTGCTATCTTGTTTGCTATATCAAAAACACAAAAAAATTAGTTACTTGCATTTACTTTACTTATTTCATCATGTTTCCTCCTAAGTTTGTTCTTAAAGATGTACCGGTAGGCCGAGGGTCTATCCTTGGGAAAGACAATATAGAAGATTTTTTCACTCATATTAGTACGGTCGAAGATTTTGAAGATAGACACTTGGTAGAACTTGCTCCCACTTATGAAATTGCTGTTGCTTCTTTAGTACACGCGTTAGAAGCTAGATTTGTTAATCTTAATCCTGTGATTCAACATATGTTTCTTACACTCAGTGATATGGAAGAAGGAGAAAAGAAAGATTTTGTATTAGAAACCCTTCTTAAAGAATTTGGGGGAATAGCGAGAGAAGCTAGAAAAGTCTTCACTAAATATAATATGCTAGGCTCTTATACCAACTTTGCCAGTACCCTTGAGAGGATGGAAGAGAATAGACAAAAGTACACTAATGAAGTTAATTATGAGGGGGATATTAAAACATCAATACCTTGCAAACTCTTGGGAATGTGTGAGGCACTAGAAAAGAATTTTGATTGGATTGTTCCTGAAGATTTGTTTGATGAGAATAGCAAGCCCAAGACTAATGAAAAGGGAGCCTCTGAAACTCACATAGAAAAGATAAGATGCATAGTTGAGAAAACTCCACACCCCGCTGAAGATGCACCACCCTTTGATAATACTTGATACACACTTTCTGCGCCTAGCTGAAAGGCGTTAAAGAAAAGCGCTTATGGGAGACAACCCATGTTTTTACCTACAGTACTTTGTTTTTATTTTGTGTCTTGGAAGTTGTTTACTACTGTAGCAACCTCTCCTTATCTTAGTTTAGTGTTTTGTTGTGCCAAGTAAAGTCGTTGATAGAAAAGTTCATACTAGATTTGGATTACTGCGCAGTTTCAGATTTCTTTGCTGTCACGAATTCCGACCTGCCTCTCTGTAGGTAGCTCAGAAAATTATGCCAATTTACGTGAGTAATCCTCATATATGTACGCAACTTTCATTCAATTTGAGCATTTTCATTTGAGCAAGTCTGGTGCCTCGATAAAATTCGTCAATACGAACTGTTCTGTTTTGATAGATTCTGCCTTTTATTTCGCATTGCCTCTTTTGCTATGTTGGATGAATTTCTTTGATCCATGAATGTCCAGTAGCTTTATGCAATGTCCAGAAGTGTTAAGAATGATTATGTCACCTCTGAACATGTTAATTTTTATTGTCGCTAACCCTCTAATGAGTTGTTCTAAGTTTGGTGTGGAGGAAGTTGTCAAGGATCAAGAGAGGAGTATGATGCAACATGATCAAGGAGAGTGAAAGCTCTAAGCTTGGGGATGCCCCGGTGGTTCACCCCTGCATATTCTAAGAAGACTCAAGCGTCTAAGCTTTGGGATGCCCAATGCATCCCCTTCTTCATCGACAACATTATCAGGTTCCTCCCCTGAAACTATATTTTTATTCCGTCACATCTTATGTGCTTTGCTTGGAGCGTCGGTTTGTTTTTGTTTTTGTTTTGTTTGAATAAAATGGATCCTAGCATTCACTTTATGGGAGAGAGACACGCTCCGCTATAGCATATGGACAAGTATGTCCTTAGGCTCTACTCATAGTATTCATGGCGAAGTTTCTTCTTCGTTAAATTGTTATATGGTTGGAATTGAAAAATGATACATGTAGTAATTGCTATAAATGTCTTGGGTAATGTGATACTTGGCAATTGTTGTGCTCATGTTTAAACTCTTGCATCATATGCTTTGCACCCATTAATGAAGAAATACATAGAGCATGCCAAAATTTGGTTTGCATATTTGGTCTCTCTAAGGTCTAGATAATTTCTAGTATTGAGTTTGAACAACAAGGAAGACGGTATAGATTCTTATAATGTTTACAATATGTCTTTTATGTGAGTTTTGATGCACCGGTTCATCCTTGTGTTTGTTTCAAATAAGCCTTGCTAGCCTAAACCTTGTATCGAGAGGGAATACCTCTCATGCATCCAAAATACTTGAGCCAACCATCATGCCATTTGTGTCCACCATACCTACCTACTACATGGTATTTTCCGCCATTCCAAAGTAAATTGCTTGAGTGCTACCTTTAAAATTCCATCATTCACCTTTGCAATATATAGCTCATGGGATAAATAGCTTAAAAACTATTGTGGTATTGAATATGTACTTATGCACTTTATCTCTTATTAAGTTGCTTGTTGTGCGATAACCATGTTCACTGGGGACGCCATCAACTACTCTTTGTTGAATTTCATGTGAGTTGCTATGCATGTTCGTCTTGTCTGAAGTAAGAGAGATCTACCACCTTATGGTTAAGCATGCATATTGTTAGAGAAGAACATTGGGCCGCTAACTAAAGCCATGATCCATGGTGGAAGTTTCAGTTTTGGACATATATCCTCAATCTCATATGAGAAAATTATTAATTGTTGTTACATGCTTATGCATAAAAGAGGAGTCCATTATCTGTTGTCTATGTTGTCCCGGTATGGATGTCTAAGTTGAGAATAATCAATAGCGAGAAATCCAATGCGAGCTTTCTCCTTAGACCTTTGTACAGGCGGCATAGAGGTACCCCTTTGTGACACTTGGTTAAAACATGTGCATTGTGATGATCCGGTAGTCCAAGCTAATTAGGACAAGGTGCGGGCACTATTAGTATACTATGCATGAGGCTTGCAACTTGTAAGATATAATTTACATGATACATATGCTTTATTACTACCGTTGACAAAATTGTTTCATATTTTCAAAATCAAAGCTCTAGCCCAAATACAGCAATCGATGCTTTTCCTCTATGGAGGACCATTCTTTTACTTTCATTGTTGAGTCAGTTCACCTATTTCTCTCCACCTCAAGAAGCAAACACTTGTGTGAACTGTGCATTGATTCCTACATACTTGCATATTGCACTTGTTATATTACTCTATGTTGACAATATCCATGAGATATACATGTTATAAGTTGAAAGCAACCGCTGAAACTTAATCTTCCTTTGTGTTGCTTCAATGCCTTTACTTTGAATTATTGCTTTATGAGTTAACTCTTATGCAAGACTTATAGATGCTTGTCTTGAAGTACTATTCATGAAAAGTCTTTGCTATATGATTCACTTGTTTACTCATGTCATATACATTGTTTTGATCGCTGCATTCACTACATATGCTTTACAAATAGTATGATCAAGGTTATGATGGCATGTCACTCCAGAAATTATCTGTGTTATCGTTTTACCTGCTCAGGACGAGCAGAACTAAGCTTGGGGATGCTGATACGTCTCCGACGTATCGATAATTGCTTATGTTCCATGCCACATTATTGATGTTATCCACATGTTTTATGCACACTTTATGTCATATTCGTGCATTTTCTGGAACTAACCTATTAACAAGATGCCCAAGTGCCAGTTGCTGTTTTCTGCTGTTTTTGGTTTCAGAAATCCTAGTAACGAAATATTCTCGGAATTGGACGAAATCAACGCCCAGGGTCCTATTTTGCCACGAAGCTTCCAGAAGACCGAAGAGGAGACGAAGTGGGGCCACGAGGTGGCCACAGCCTAGGGCGGCGCGGGCCCCCCTTGGCCGCGCGGCCCTGTGGTGTGGGCCCCTCGTGCCGCCTCCTGACCTGCCCTTCCGCCTACTTAAAGCCTCCGTCGCGAAACCCCCAGTACCGAGAGCCACGATACGGAAAACCTTACTGAGACGCCTCCGCCGCCAATCCCATCTCGGGGGATTCAGGAGATCGCCTCCGGCACCCTGCCGGAGAGGGGATTCATCTCCCGGAGGACTCTACGCCGCCATGGTCGCCTCCGGAGTGATGTGTGAGTAGTCTACCCCTGGACTATGGGTCCATAGCAGTAGCTAGATGGTTGTCTTCTCCCCATTGTGCTTCATTGTCGGATCTTGTGAGCTGCCCTACATGATCAAGATCATCTATCTGTAATTCTATATGTTGCGTTTGTTGGGATCCGATGAATAGAGAATACTTGTTATGTTGATTATCAAAGTTATGTCTATGTGTTGTTTATGATCTTGCATGCTCTCCGTTACTAGTAGATGCTCTGGCCAAGTAGATGCTTGTAACTCCAAGAGGGAGTATTTATGCTCGATAGTGGGTTCATGTCTCCATGAATCTGGGGGAGTGACAGAAACCTCTAAGATTATGGATGTGCTGTTGCCACTAGGGATAAAACATTGGTGCTATGTTCAAGGATGTAGTTACTGATTACATTACGCGCAATACTTAATGCAATTGTCTGTTGTTAGCAACTTAATACTGGAGGGGGTTCGGATGATAACCTGAAGGTGGACTTTTTAGGCATAGATGCATGCTGGATAGCGGTCTATGTACTTTGTCGTAATGCCCAATTAAATCTCACTATACTCATCATAATATGTATGTGCATGGTCATGCCCTCTTTATTTGTCAATTGCCCAACTGTAATTTGTTCACCCAACATGCTATTTATCTTATGGGAGAGACACCTCTAGTGAACTGTGGACCCCGGTCCAATTCTCTATACTGAAATACAATCTACTGCAATACCTGTTCTACTGTTTTCTGCAAACAATCATCTTCCACACAATACGGTTAATCCTTTGTTACAGCAAGCCGGTGAGATTGACAACCTCACTGTTTCGTTGGGGCAAAGTACTTTGGTTGTGTTGTGCAGGTTCCACGTTGGCGCCGGAATCTCTGGTGTTGCGCCGCACTACATCCCGCCGCCATCAACCTTCAACGTGCTTCTTGACTCCTACTAGTTCGATTAAACCTTGGTTTCTTACTGAGGGAAACTTGCCGCTGTGCGCATCACACCTTCCTCTTGGGGTTCCCAACGGACGTGTCAACCACACGCATCACCGAACCAGTATCAAATACCCAGGTACTAGAACGAGAACCAGTGAGATAAACATCTATAACATGTATATCAGATATACCTTCTTTCTTCTTCTTGACAAGGCCGCTCTTTAGATCAACCAGATACTTGGAGCAATTATGCTTCCAGTGTCCCTTCTCCTTTGCAGAAATAGCACTCAGCATCAGGCTTAGGGCCGTTCTTAGGTTTCATAGGAGGCGTGGCAGCTTTCTTGCCACCCTTCTTGAATTTTCCCTTAGACTTGCCCTGTTTCTTGAAACTGGTGGTCTTGTTGACCATCAACACTTGGTGCTCTTTCTTGATCTCAATCTCAGCAGCTTTTAGCATGCCAAAGAGTTCAGGTAACTCCTTGTTCATGTTCTGCATATTGTAGTTCATCACAAAGTTCTTGTAACTTGGTGGCAGTGATTGAAGGACACGATTAATCCCCAGTCTATTAGGAATCACTATTCCCAAGTCACTGAGTTTCTTCGCATGCCCGGTCATAACGAGCATGTGCTCACTAACGGAGCTGCCTTCTTCCATCATGCAGCTGAAGAAGTGTTTCGATGCTTCATAGCATTCCACGGCCGCATGAGTCTCAAATATAGCTTTCAGCTCATTGACCAACTCATGAGGATCGTGGTGCTCAAAACGTTTTTGAAGATCGGCTTCCAGACTGCACAGGAGGGCACACTGAACTTGAGAGTACCGAGTTTTCCGAGTTGCGTAAACATTCTTTACTTCCTCGGTTTCAGTTTCTGCAGGAGGGTCACCTAGCGGTGCATCAAGCACAAATTGCAGATTTCCGCCAGCGAGGAAGATCCTCACATGACGGAACCAGTCGGTGAAGTTGCTACCGTTGCTCTTAAGCTTTTCTTTCTCTAGGAACTGGTTAAAATTGATTGGGGACGCCATCTCTACAACATATATTTGCAAAAGTTTAGACTAAGTTTATGACAAATTGAGTTCAAATTTTAATTCAACATAATTAAAAATCTAGGTGAACTCCCACTCAAAACAATATCCCTCGCATTGTCTTAGTGATCACACGAACCAAATCCACCACACCTAAGTCCGATCATCACGAGACAAGGTGTAATTTCAATGGCGAACACTCAAAGTGTTTATCATATCAACCATATGATTCATGCTCTACCTTTCGGTATCACGTGTTCCGAGACCATGTCTGTACAAGCTAGGCTCGTCAAGGCCACCTTAGTATCCGCATGTGTAAAACTGTCTTGCACCCGTTGTATGCACTTGTTGATTCTATCACACCCGATCATCACGAGATGCTTCGAAACGACAAGTCTTGGCAACGGTGCTACTAAGGATGAACACTTTATTATCTTGAGATTTTAGTGAGGGATCATCTTATAATGCTACCGTCGCGATCTAAGCAAAATAAGATGCATAAAAGGATTAACATCACATGAAGTTCATATGTGATATGTGATACGTCTCCGACGTATCGATAATTTCTTATGTTCCATGCCACATTATTGATGATATCTACATGTTTTATGCATACTTTATGTCATATTTATGCGTTTTCCGGAACTAACCTATTGACGAGATGCCGAAGGGCCAGTTCCTGTTTTCTACTGTTTTTGGTTTCAGAAATCCTAGTAAGAAAATATTCTCGGAATTGGACGAAATCAACGCCCAGCATCTTAGAATCACACGAAGCTTCCAGAACACCCGAGAGCCACCAGAGGAGGGCCCTGGGGGCCCACACATGGGGCTGGCGCGGCCAGGCTAGGGCCCGCGCCCCCCTGTTGTGTGGCGGCTCCGTACCCCCTCTGACGCCGCCTCTTCGCCTATAAAAAGGTCCCTGACCTAAATCTTCGATATGAAAAAGCCACGGTACGAGAAACTATCCAGAGCCGCCGCCATCGCGAAGACAAGATCTGGGGGACAGGAGTCTCTGTTCCGCCACGCCGCCGGGACGGGGAAGTGCCCCCGGAAGGCTCCTCCATCGACACCGCTTCCATCTCCACCGCCAGCTTCATCACCGCTGCTGCCTCCCATGAGGAGGGAGTAGTTCTCCATCGAGGCTAAGGGCTGTACCGGTAGCTATGTGGTTAATCTCTCTCCCTATGTACTTCAATACAATAATCTCATGAGCTGCCTTACATGATTGAGATTCATATGATGATGCTTGTAATCTAGATGTCATTGTGCTAGTCAAGTGAATTTTACCTATGTGATCTCCGGAGACTCCTTGTCCCACGTGTGTAAAGGTGATAGTGTGTGCACCGTGTGGGTCTCTTAGGCTATATTTCACAGAATACTTATTCACTGTTATGAATGGCATAGTGAAATGCTTATTTATATCTTTTTATGATTGCAATGTATTTTGTATCACAATTTATCTGTGTGCTACTCTAGTGATGTTATTAAAGTAGTTTATTCCTCCTGCACGGTGTAATGGTGACAGTGTGTGCATCGTGTAGTACTTGGCGTAGGCTATGATTGTGATCTCTTGTAGATTATGAAGTTAACTATTACTATGATGGTATTGATGTGATCTATTCCTCCTTTCGTAGTGTGAAGGTGACAGTATGCATGCTATGTTAGTACTTGGTTTGGTTGTGTTGATCTGTCGTGCACTCTAAGGTTATTTAAATATGAACATCGAATATTGTGGAGCTTGTTAACTCCGGCATTGAGGGTTTGTGTAATCCTACACAGTTAGTGGTGTTCATCATCCAGCAAGAGAGTGTAGAGTCTAGCATCTATCTATTTATTCTGTTATGTGATCAAAGTTGAGAGTGTCCACTAGTGAAAGTATGATCCCTAGGCCTTGTTCCTAAATACTGCAATCACTGCTTGTTTACTGTTCTACTGCATCTGTACTGTCCGCAATATTACCACCATCAACCACACGCCAGTTGTAGCAGCAAAGCACTTTTCTGGCGCTGTTACTACTGCTCATACTTATTCATACCACCTGTATTTCACTATCTCTTCGCCGAACTAGTGCACCTATTAGGTGTGTTGGGGACACAAGAGACTTCTTGCTTTGTGGTTGCAGGTTTGCATGAGAGGGATATCTTTGACCTCTTCCTCCCTGAGATCGATAAACCCTGGGTGATCCACTTAAGGGAAACTTGCTGCTGTTCTACAAACCTCTGCTCTTGGAGGCCCAACACTGTCTACAAGAATAGAAGCACCCGTAGACATCAATATGATATGGCCCTTTTGTCTTTGCACCTTTGATCTTCATCTCCAAAGCACGGACATGATCTCCATCATCTTCGGGCATGATCTCCATCATCATCGGCGTAGCGTCAAGGTCAATGGCGCCTTCTTCATGATTGTCCTCCATGTAGCAACTATTACAACTACTTTGAAATACTACTCAACATGAAATTTAAAGACAACCATAAGGCTCCTGCCGGTTGCCACAATACAATAATGATCATCTCATACATATTCATCATCACATTATGGCCATATCACATCACCAAACCCTGCAAAAACAAGTTAGACGTCTCTAATTTGGTTTGCATATTTTACGTGGTTTAGGGTTTTCGAGAGAGATCTAATCTACCTACGAACATGAACCACAACGTTGATACTAATGTTGTCAATAGAAGAGTAAATTGAATCTTCACTATAGTAGGAGAGACAGACACCCGCAAAGCCTCTTATGCAATACAAGTTGCATGTCGAACAAGGAACAAGTCTCATAAACGCGGTCATGTAAAGTTAGTCCGAGCCGCTTCATCCCACTATGCCACAAAGATGCAAAGTACTCAAACTAAAGACAACGAGAGCATCAACGCCCACAAAACCATTGTGTTCTACTCGTGCAACCATCTATGCATAGACACGGCTCTGATACCACTGTAGGGATTCGTTGCATAGAAAACAAAAAATTTCCTACCGCGAACACACAATCCAAGCCAAGATGCAATCTAGAAGACGGTAGCAACGAGGGGATTATCGAGTCTCACCCTTGAAGAGATTCCAAAGCCTACAAGATGAGGCTCTTGTTGCTGCGGTAGACGTTCACTTGCCGCTTGCAAAAGCGCGTAGAAGATCTTGATCACGGCGCCACGAACGGGCAGCACCTCCGTACTCGGTCACACGTTCGGTTGTTGATGAAGACGACGTCCACCTCCCCGTTCCAGCGGGCAGCGGAAGTAGTAGCTCCTCTTTAATCCGACAGCACGATGGCGTAGTGTCGGTGGTGGTGGAGAATCCCGGCGGAGCTTCGCTAAGCGTGCGGGGAAGAAGGAGTAGTGGGGTGGCTAGGGTTTGGGGAGAGGGGGCGCCGGCCATCTAGGTGGTGCGGCCACCTTGTGTTGTTGGGGTGGCCGGCCCCCTCCCCTTGGCCCTCATTATATAGGTGGAACACCCAAGAGTTGGTCTACAAGTCTTCGAATAAGACCCCAAACCAAAACCTTCCATATCACATGAAACCTACCCAAGCTAGGACTCCCACTAGAGGTGGAATTCCCACCCTTCCTTGGGAGGGGGTGGCCGGCCCCCATAGGGGAGTCCACTTGGGACTCCTCCCCCTTTAGGGTTGGCCGGCCATGGTGGTGGAGTCCCTTTGGGACTCCGCCTTCCAAAGTGGTTTCTTCCGGACTTTTCTAGAACCTTCTAGAACCTTCCATAGAACCTTCCGGATCATTTTAAATCTTATAAAATGACTTCCTATATATGAATCTTATTCTCCGGACCATTCCGGAACTCCTCGTGATGTCCAGGATCTCATCCGGGACTCCGAACAAATATTTGAACTCCATTCCATATTCAAGTTCTACCATTTCAACATCCAACCTTAAGTGTGTCACCCTACGGTTCGTGAATTATGCGGACATGGTTAAGTACTCACTCCAACCAATAACCAATAGCGGGATCTGGAGATCCATAATGGCTCCCACATATTCAACGATGACTTTAGTGATCGAATGAACCATTCACATACGATATCAATTCCCTTTGTCACGCGATATTTTACTTGTCCGAGGTTTGATCATCGGTATCACTCTATACCTTGTTCAACCTCGTCTCCTAACAAGTACTCTTTACTCGTACCGTGGTATGTGGTCTCTTATGAACTTATTCATATGCTTGCAAGACATTAGACGACATTCCACCGAGAGGGCCCAGAGTTTATCTATCCGTCATCGGGATGGACAAATCCCACTGTTGATCCATATGCCTCAACTCATACTTTTCGGATACTTTATCCCACCTTTATAACCACCCATTTACGCAGTGGCGTTTGATGTAATCAAAGTACCTTTCCGGTATATGTAATTATATGATCTCATAGTCATAAGGACTAGGTAACTATGTATCGAAAGCTTATAGCAAATAACTTAATGACGTGATCTTATGCTACGCTTAATTGGGTGTGTCGATTACATCATTCATACAATGATATAACCTTGTTATTAATAACATCCAATGTTCATGATTATGAAACTAATCATCCATTAATCAACAAGCTAGTTAAGAGGCATACTATGGACTCTTTGTTGTTTACATATCACACATGTATCAATGTTTCGGTTAATACAATTATAGCATGGTATATAAACATTTATCATAAACATAAAGATATATAATAACCACTTTTATTATTGCCTCTAGGGCATATCTCCTTTAGTGTCGTGGTTGTATGCGGCGGCTGTGGCTCGGTCGAGGAGCGGCGGCGGCAGCTGGGTCATGGAAGAGCCATGCTTCGATACCATGTCAGAATATCTGCGGGGAACATACCTTGGAGCCGGGTACGGTTTCATGTTAATATAGTGGGGCACTAAAGGCAACGTTTGTACATAACAAAGTATTGGTATACAACTCCATACGGTATACAAACATTACATTTAACATATGTATCTACTAAGTTTTATGTAGATGCATAGTTATTGGACAGAACTAGGTAGATGCAGTTTATCTTGTGCACACTTTTAATCAACGACATGGTAAAACCAGTGACAAGAAGGAACCAAATATAAAATCAAGGCCTCATATTACGAATCAAATGCAATGACACACCTGGTCCTATCTAGGAAGTAAATCAAGAATGAATTTAAACATTGGCCTCATAGACCCAATAATACACTTATATTAACAAACCATTCTCAAGGATGTAGCAATTGAATCAAGACTGAATAAATATATAAACAGACTTGTAACACATTAGTACATCTCTACTAAATAAATAATGGATCTAACTCATGAATAAAACACTGATCAAAGTCATAATATAATCCAGTCTTGCCACAAAAACACTAGCCACTTAGAGTAGTCCTGAGATATAAAAAGAAGGTAAACATGCAAAAGCTAACATCAAAAATCTACTGGAGGCGAGGCTGCAGTTTTGCGTCGTCGTGGCAGTGGCAGATCCGACCTTTCCACGCATGGATCGGTGCACCTCTACAGCCAACGTGCTGCACGGGAGTTCATCGGCATTGCAGCAAGGAAGATCTCCGCCCAAATGCCAGCTTCCCCCTCGCCATTGTGGTTCTAAAGAGGAGGCGATTGTGGTCTATGGAGTAGAATGATACTGGATAAGGATCGTGCTGGTCCTAATTTATACAAGAAAGAATAGTTGCAAGCCTTTCGTCGGCACGGCACGACATACCCACATGTCACAAACAAGTAATTGTTTGGGCTGTGATATGATTGCAAGTGAAAATCTGATTGCAAATCGTATGTGATATATTTTAACAAAATAATTTTTTTACATATATCTCTCGTTAAATTACCTAAAAGTTCTAAAGGAAGTGATGCATATCGCCCACGATTTTGAAACGAATATTCATGCTTACCTTTTGTTGGGCACATCACACGGTTGTTGCTATATAGCTTCTTTAGGCTACCTAGCTTTGCGAGGGTGTACTCGTAGTCCATACCGACACACTTGGTCGGAGCGGCATTGAAGTACTTCTCCTTCATGGAGGGTGAAGGTCACGTAGAAGGACATGTCATGATCGTAGAAACTATACTCACTGGACGGTGGTACGAATGCCGCCATTGGAGAATAGGCTTGGTGTTCTTGAATTTTGGAAGAAACCGTTCGAGAGAAGAGAGAATGGGAGGATTTTACAGTAGGATCCAAATCGTTTGCCAGTTTCATGCAAGATATTTGGAAATAAACAACGCTTTCTCAAAATTTATACATTAATAATCAAACATTTTAGGCACACATGACACAAAAGATTATGATATAGTTAGTATTTGGATGGTTATGATCAACATTCTCTTCATGTATTACATAATTCTAATATGTAATTCTAATATTTAAGAAAACTAAGAGACTTTCTCGTCAGCAAGGCCTTTGCCGGAGCTCGTTGCCTCAGCAGTGCCAGCGGAGCTGATGTTGCCCCTGCCCCTTTTTTCATCGGCTTTTAATTTTCCGAGGCTAGCCTTCTTGAGCACGAACATCACTAGGCTAAGCATGAATTTCTACCATGTGAAGGGGAGTTCTGGCTTGGCGGCACCTCCACAGACGACTCAACAAATGCTTTGGCCAGACAACACGACATACTAAGCGGGAGCCCTCATTGCCTCATCCACCCGCGCCATATTCTTGGCCCGTACTTTCGAGATCTAAACAAATCAGCGACGTAGTTTTTGTTTGTTCATGTAGTTTTTCAGTCATTTTCGATCTACTCTACGGTACTGACGACACTCACTGGATTTATAGACGAGCCAGGGCTGACAGAAAGGCAGCCAAACTGCACGAAAGAGGAGCGGGAAAGGAAAAGGATGTGCCAAAACATAACACATGTTGTGAGGAAAATAATGGGTGTGTGAAAAATAAAATTTAGCACACAGTTCATTTGTAGAAAAGTGTTTGCATTAATTCACACACTCTTTATTTTCGGCTAACCGTGTGCTAAACTTTTTTGTTGCTGACCGGCATAGGCTAGGTGGACAATTGGCCTTTTTAGCAGTGTTCGGCCACACATCACACCGAAAAGGCATTCCCTATGTCATGGGAGGCTTTAAAAGGCCCGATCTGTACTAGTGTCAGTACATAAAATTAAATTTGGTACATGCTTTAAAAATGAACTATCTCCCAGCAAGTTATTTAACTTTGAATATAAACCTCCTACTTAAAAGCACCCACAGCAAGTTATGTAATAATATGACTACTTTTTGAGTTGATATTTTAACTATGCCTTCATTTAATACTTAAAATGAGTAATATGAATTAAAGTAAGATTTTTTATGTATAAATGATCATCTACCATTTTCATGAGTTATTTAATCAGAAAAGATGAAATAATACCTAGATTTTTCATATAATTAGAAATTTTGTGCGTGAAGCCAGATTTTGGGTATATAAGCTTAGGGTAAGTAATACAATTAATAGAAAATTTTGATAAATATTTCCCATTAAATTTTTAAGTACTCAGTGCAAACCTTCAACTCTGAATCACCCAAACCAAGTTTTGTAAAATTTTGACATCTTTTTTAGTTGATCTTCTACCCAGGCCTTCCTCTAAAATTCAGAACCAGGAGTATAAATTAAAATTAGGAAGTTTTATGTAAAAATATATTACCATTATATATATGTGTTCCATAGGGTAGAATGAAAAAATGGATAAAACATATCCTGAATTAAAATATTCTGGGGTGCATACATATCTTGGCTATATACGCTTAGGATAAACTCTATAGTTGAATAGACAATTTTAAAATAGGTCACGTTTCACAAAATAGACTATTCCCCGGGAAGTTTTTTAACTCAAGAGTGTAAACTTTATACTTTACAGAAACCAAACCATGTCTTGTAATAATTTGACATCTTTTGAGTTATTTCAACTAGGCATTCTTTTAATATTTATACTGAGTAATATGAATTAAACAAGGCTTCTATCTAGAAGTGATTATTTAATATTTTCTTGAATTATTTAATAGAAAACAGATGAAAATATAATTATTTATTTTGAAATCTTGTTCATGGAGGCATGTTTTGCACATATAATATTTAGATATATAAGAAAATATAATTATTTATTTTGAAAAAGTATTCCCGTGAAGCTTCTTAACATTGAATGCAAACGCTCAAATTTGATTCATCCAAACCAAGTCGATCTAATGCGTACACCTTTGTTTAACATTCATAATGGGGAATGTGAATTCAACTCACTACGTCATATGTAAAAATATTTGCTTGCCATGTTTGTCGGCCACTTAATAGAGAAAAATATAATGGGTAAAACTTATCAGAAGTTAAACTTTTTGGCATGGAGTCATATTTTAGGTATACAAGGTTCGGATAAACTGGACAAAGCTATGGCACGTGACGGCAGCCTTTTCTCTTGTGTTGCTTAGCATTTTCCGTGTTTCACTTTGAGAACACACAGCAAACCCGCTATCGTCACCTTCCCGAGTCCTTGTTTTTTCCGAGTGCCATTGTTTAATCGAGTTACCGAGTGTCCTCGGCAAAGTCATTTTTGGTGAGTATTGCACTTGACAAAGGGTTCTCCGAGTACAATATACCCTCTGCAAATGTCATCGACACTCGGCTAAGACGTCGAGTCTAATAGTGGCACATCTAGAGAACAAAGCATTAATAAAAAAAAGTAAGGAAAAACTATTGACTATGTGTCACTTGAAATCAAATTGCTTAAGAAAATATCCTTTTCTATGGATACTCTCTCCATCAAAAAATAAGTGTCTCAACCTTTTCCAGATACAGATGTATTAGTTGAGACACCATTTTTAGGCCGAGGTAGTACACTAAAAATAAAGAATAATTACTGTGTGGTGAGTATAATTAAGAGGCTATGAGTTTATAAGTAGTTAGCGCGGGGAAATGAATATTTACAGATCAGAATAAATATGATCCGGTTGGCTCAGATCAGAAGTATCACACCCTAACTGTCATTCTTTATGTAGTGACTCAGATCAGAAGTATCACACCATAAAATATTTACAGATGGAGGGAAACATCTGACAACGTATCCTCCTCAGTTCTACACACTTTCCACACAGTCGAGTTAGGTATCTTCCTGGCAAGGAAGGTGTGCATAGTTGAAACAGGAACCAGTTCAATCAGAATTCAGCAAGTGATATACTCCGTATGACTGGATCGATGCTGATCCCAAAGAAATTAAAAAAATGATACGAAACCCACACCAATACTAAATCGATACATTAACATCTCCCTGCCCCACAGCTACGACAGGGACTTCATGGATCATACGGATGAAACCAACACCTAAGCAGCTCGCCGATATGATCCTGATGATCAGGGCCATGTCAGGTAGCTAGGCAGCCGGCCGTGCACGATGAAACGCACATGTATGCAGGATCGATGCCACGAACATGTATCCAGAAACGATGACATGACAAGCTGGTCCCCTGTGTCCACATAAGCTCCAGAAATATGGATAAACTGCACTTTTCCATGTGGCTCTCGCCGTCCGGTCCGACTAGGCAGCAGGCAAGCTCGCAGGCTCCCATCCAGGATAGGACAAGCGGCTGGGACCTGTTCTGGTGACTTGCATTGGTGTCCACATAGGCACAATTAAGCAAAAGCGCAAGATAACCAAATCCATCAACGCTAATTCTTAAGCTGTAAGCACATTACATGGCATATATGTTGCTTGGATATACACATGTTTGAGGGTGTTTTCTTCTACCTTAAGCTGGTGGTGGGCCGTGCGATTTTGACAAAATGCAGTCGTCCCTTTCGAAAATCGGTGGGCACAAATTTGCAGAGGGAGAGTTTAGTTAGTCAAGTATGATTTTCTCGACTATATCATAAAAGAACCATTTCAATGAATTGACCCGTTCAATCTATCCATCGAAAGTGGGCAGCTTATATATGTCAAAAAGATGGGCTGCTAGGCCACCAATAAGAAATTTTTTAGGATCCATGCTAACTCACGCCAATATGTCCCTGCTACATGCTAGCTAATCCGTCCTAGACATATATGACTGGTTCTTAAATACATGCTGGTAGAATAATTCCTTCATCGAAATGTCACAAGTCGAATCGTACCGTGTTTTATATTCGTATTAACTGTAATCTACACATTTGGTGCACCTAATATTATCTCTTCATTGCCAGCACTTAAATACTAGAAAGCAGTTGCATAATCTGACTCGCACTGATAGCAACAGCATATGTACATAAGTATCAACGGCCGGATCTGGATCCATATATTCTGATCATGCATGCATGGAGTTGGATGGGAGAGACTTGGTTTGTTCTTGAGGTTATTACGAAAAGCTCACATGTATGGTGCGCTTAGCAAGCCGCACTGTTGTGTTTCCATGCCCATTCCTGATAAAGTTCCTTTTTTCTCTCTTCTCAAATCTTAAGGCTGCTGGAGTCAAAATTAATCTCATCTGAGGCAATAAGTCTGAAAGCTAAGTGGATCTGGTCTTCTCAGAAAATAAACATACGGCCGGGCATGCCTAATCAAAGTGGTTCAAGTAATTCTTTGGTTCATGTGTGACCAAATATTTATTAATTAGGTCCACCAAAAACACTAATACTGATGATAACCTAAATTATCCATTTCCCACAATATATCCATGAAAGTAGCAACACATAAAAATAACAGTAACATAGACTCCGATAGGATACAGTAAAATATTGTTACAAAAGGGTAGCTTTTGTTGCACACCAAATTCCTTTAGAGTCATTGTGACTGTACATCGTCAAAATATTTCCTTTCTTCATGCCACTTCGAGATTCAAGACCATAGCGTTTCAAGATAAAAAAAAAAGACGGAAGTCATGTCGGTTTCAAGATAAAAAGGAAATCCGTGCTAAAAAATTGTTGCATCAATCTTCTTACAAAAGCTATGTCGCCTTCAAGATAAAAAAAAACAATGCCAACAAATATCTAGTGTCAATTTTTCTTACGTAATTCGTGTCGGGTTCCCGACACAATCCTTCCATGGAAAACCCCGACGCCGAATGCCATTGAGTAAGACGTGAGCGTATCCGACATATACACGGCGTGACCAAAATTGACCTAAACACTTCACTTTCATGGTACATCATGCGTGGTGTCCAAAATTCATATCCCTTTAGAGAGATCGTAACTCTACGTCATCAAAATATTTTTACTTTCTTTATGCCACTTGAAGATACAAAAAATGCAAAAACCAACAAGACCAGAAGATCAATTCTTCTTCCAGAAGTCATATGTCGGTTTCAGGATAAAAGAAAAAGAAATTGGTGCCAACCGAACTATAGCGTCAATTCTTCTTACGAAAGCCATGTCGCCTTCAAGATGAAAAAAAAAACAACACTAAAAAATATCTACTGTCAATTCTTGTTACGTAAGTCATGTCGGGTTCCCGAGAACACAACCCTTCTATGAAAAAACCCGACGCCGAATGAGTAAGACGTGAACATATACGGCGCGACCACAATTGACCTAAAAACTTCACTTTCATGGTACATCATGCCTGGCGTCCAAAATTCAAACTTTACTTTTTTTTCAAAAGTTTCTTGGTGCTAGTACTTCCATGAATTATCCCCCTACCTGCAACTGCAACAACCTAGTGTACCGGATAACCTCTGGTCACCAGACACCGTGAGACGGGTGACGCATGCAAACGGCCTAGGTAGTCAATCGCAACAGGCTAAATTAATGTCGCTGGAGACGTTGGGCCGGCGCTAGCTCGCGACTGGATTGGACCAAACTCTGTCTCCTCGGATCCTATATAAGGGGCAGGCCACCGGTGGTGGCTTGAGCAGAAAACAACCAAGGAGAGCTTTAGAGTGAGGAAGAAAGACGTCTTGGTCCTGCTATCACACACACACATAGACAGAGTCTTCCAATGGCAAGCCAAGGTGTTGCCTCCATGTTGGCTCTCGCATTGCTCCTTGGAGCCTTCGCCTCCATCCCACAAAGTGATTCCCCTTCCTCCTCCCTCCCCTCTCTATCTCTCTCTCTCTCTCTCTCTCTCTCGATTGGGTAGAGTTTTTTTTTCTGCATGCAAATCATGCAGTGGGTTTCGTAGAAGATAACACATGTGTTTAACTCAGATTTTATGAAAAGATGCATTAGCTAGCTAGGTAGCTCGCCACATAGTTTTCTCTCCCAAACATCACATACCTTCTTCATTTTTTTTGAGGTGCACAGTGCTCTCCTTTAGATGCACATCGCTTTCTTTCTGCGTTTTATTCTCCCCGCGCGCTATCAGTCGCATGGTAAAGCCTAGACGGCGCCGGCAGTCTCATTCTCTGTCTTGCTGCATCCATCAGTGCATGGGACAGTAAATAATATTTAAAAAAACTAATCACGGTAAATTTTGCAAAATGAACTTCTCAAACTTATCAGTAATCTTGAATTCTATTTGCTGCCGAACCAAATCTTTTTTCAGTTTTCATTTCCTTTAAAATTATCGTCAGATCAAAATATTTGCACTGCATGGCACGTTAAAAGTGTGCGTCTGTAATCTTGAATATCTTCCCCGTATGAAAAAAATATCACAACAAGTATAGGTTGTGTACAATGAAATTAATATCTTAAATGTACTGAAAATGATATTTGTAGCTTGCTAGTTTCAACTCTTAATAAACTATACAAATACAAATATTTGAGTTGGTTGAGAAACCCAACTTATTGTGTGCAAAATGAAGCACTTGTCAACTGTACACAAACAAGCAAACAAAGCTTGCACATGAAGCCTTGACATGTCTGGTGAGCAAGCATGGCGGCTTCCTTAGCCAACTTTTACAAAATCAGAATGTTTAACTAACTAACTGCCTATATATAGCTAAGACAGGTTCTCTTTCCAGTGTCATGCTAATTTACCCATAATTTTTTCCTTCTTCCATGCATGCAAAAGGCGCATGGCTTGACACATACGCACACACTAGTGTCCTACCACTGTTAGCAGAGTCCCACCAATTGGTTGATGGTTTTGTTCCCTGATAAATTGGGTGCAACAACTGCATAACCACCACCCGTCGCTAACAATCTTTTTCTTCTTCTTCCTTGGGCCGGTTCGTGGCCGGTCGCATCTTGACGCACCGGCTGGCTACTCCAATGGTCCTACTTATCCGAGCTGCATAGCTAGCTAGTGGTGCTGCTACTGTTCCATTCTTTAAGCTTGACGAAAATGATTGCACAAGGCCGCCAGCCGCTAGCAAAGTCAGTGGTAACTAACTCACTAGCTTTGCTCGTGTTGTCATGGATCATATTGCCAAAGTACGACTTGGCGCATATCTAGGGTACGGCTCACTAGCCACAAAGTAACCCAGGTGTTGTTCCTGTTGGTCTTTCCAAGTTTGGTCTACCTGAAAAATAGGTTCAAGAGAATTATGCATGATAGTACAGTACTAGTACTTGGCATATGAGTAGGATGAAAATTTTGCATTCTGTTTGTCTAAGTTGCGTGTGCTACTTGGAAGGCACGTGAGGTAGACCGTTAATTGGAGCGTAGCTACGAGCAGCCCCAGCAGGGGCATGCATGCACGCCATGGCGGTCGATCGACATCCATGATATGTGGACTATCCAACGGCCGTGCTGGGGACGTTGGACCAGAAACTTAATTTGTCCCAGCATGTACGTACTTATGACCTCCAGAGTCTCCCGTATTCGTATGGTTCAGGCCAGTAGCCGTACGTGTGTGGTCGGCCTCTCTACTCTCCTACTATCTTTGTCCAATAGCCGTGTGAGTCGCTTATTTTGGAACGGAGGAAATATAATCGATCAATGCCGTGCAAGTACAACGTTCATGCCATAACCATTAACTGATTGGTGGTGGCACTCTGAAGAGTAACTAAAGTTTGTCTTGCATACTTTCAGGTGACTTTTTGAACCGTTCATGCCATCAGTTGAGTATAGGTTTGTTGGTAAACCTAGCAATTTCATCGCTAGCTATAGGTAAAAAATTGGCTAGTCAAAAGTTCATTCCTCCCTTTAAGGTTGTCCCTTGGTCACGTAACTAGCCAAACTTCAAGAGATATACGGAGTATATTTATCCGGCCACTTCCTTTCCTCTTGACGTCCAGGTAGCAAGTGGCAAAGGGGTCAAGCCTTGAGAATAGCAGAGTTCCTCGGCCGTGTGCGTGCATCTGACACCAACTAGTGACTGTGAAAATAATTATAAAATGGCTGATAAACCACTAAAGTCTAGCTAGAGAGAGATAAAAAAATGAGAAACTAGGAGCTTCACGCATGCACCCATGCATGCATCCAAAGTTTCAGTTAAACGTCCTTTTCCGGGAGTTAGTATTATCCCTTGCCTACAGGTCAAAAACGACATCGCCGCCATTCTTGCTTATTTGCACACCTGTTCGTTTCTTTTCAAAAAAAGATCCTTCCGTCGTCGTCATCACCAGCGAAAAAATTTCCATGGCAATAGAACAGTAACTTACAGTATAGTAAATGATTTTGCATGCAGATGTAAATAATTTTCTGAAGATTAATTATCTAACCAAAGTTACCTCTTCACGCATGCAGCCGTCGAGTCCATCGGGGTGTGCTACGGTATGAGCGCCAACAACCTGCCGGCGGCGAGCACCGTGGTGGGCATGTTCAAATCCAACGGGATCAACTCCATGCGGCTGTACGCGCCGGACCAGGCGGCGCTCCAGGCCGTCGGAGGCACAGGCGTGAACGTGGTCGTCGGCGCGCCCAACGACGTGCTCTCCGCCCTCGCCGCCAGCCCCGCCGCCGCAGCATCCTGGGTGCGGAACAACATCCAGGCGTACCCCAAGGTCTCCTTCCGGTACATCTGCGTCGGCAACGAGGTCGCCGGCGGCGCCACCCAGAACCTCCTCCCCGCCATGAAGAACGTGCAGGGCGCGCTGGCGTCGGCCGGGCTGGGGCACATCAAGGTGACCACGTCGGTGTCGCAGGCCATCCTCGGCGTGTACAGCCCGCCCTCCGCCGGCGCCTTCACCGGTGAGGCGGACGCGTTCATGGGCCCCATCGTGCAGTTCCTCGCCCGCACCGGCGGGCCGCTCATGGCCAACATCTACCCGTACCTGGCGTGGGCCTACAACCCGAGCGCCATGGACATGAGCTACGCGCTCTTCACCGCCTCCGGCACCGTGGTCCAGGACGGAGCCTACGGGTACCAGAACCTGTTCGACACCACCGTGGACGCCTTCTACACGGCCATGGCCAAGCACGGTGGCAGCGGGGTGAAGCTCGTGGTTTCGGAGAGCGGGTGGCCGTCGGGCGGCGGCCAGGCGGCGAACCCGGCCAACGCGAGGACCTACAACCAGTACCTCATCAACCATGTCGGACGCGGCACCCCGCGGCACCCGGGCGGCATCGAGACCTACGTCTTCTCCATGTTCAACGAGAACCAGAAGGACAACGGCGTGGAGCAGAACTGGGGGCTCTTCTACCCAAACATGCAGCACGTCTACCCCATCAGCTTCTGATCGATCGACCGATCGATCACAGGTAGCGTATGTCCGTATGGGCGTGTACGTGCGTATAAGAGCATGTACACGTACGTATGTGCACATTATGTATTTGTACAATACAGGGGCTTGGATCCATGCGACCACTGAGATAGTATATACAATACTACTAGCTCAGATGCGTACGCTATAGCAGTGGTTTGGTGCCTAGTAGTATACTGGTATTCTAGCTAGTATACGATTACGATTGAAGGGAAGCAAATGTAAACGCTCCCTTCACCGTAGAGATTGATTGATAATGATATGTACACAGATGTGTACGTACCTAAGTAGGGATCTATATTGTAGGTCTCAAAAGTTTCGTCAAATTTTGGCGAAAACTTTTGTCCAAGGAATAATACTATCTGAAATTTCGGCATGGACCGAAATACTCTTGTACATTATATATAAACCAAAACCGCTCGTATATGTCTTAAAAACATTGGACGGGCCCCTTTTTCTTCGGATAAGAATCACAGGGACATGGACATGGCACATGAGCTCGTAAAAATGACAGGTGTGCACGCGCTCTCTTGGAGCCGACATGGAAAAATGGTGGCTAGACACGTGTTCGTAACGGGAGGGCCCAGATCGATGTGACTCCGAGCGATTCGCGTGCCGCCCTAGCGGCATGGACTCGGAGAGTGACGCACGCTATGGATGATGTAGATGATCATGTCCATTCGTTTTCTTTAATTGCTCCCAAATGTAATCATTTTGTCAACTAATTCGGCGCTGGCGCCGGCCTTATTCCCGCGCGACATCTTCGGCATCATCCGTGTGTTTTTGTGGGTACGTGTATCTTCGCAAAATACCTTAGGATCTTATGCGCACTGATCGTTCTTGCACAACAATTACGTCATGCTTTTTCATTTGTTGAAAATGGATACTGTGATACAATGGTACTAATGCAAACAATAAATTTCAGGCTCCAATTTATATATTCAAAGGAATTTTAAATTGAGCAATTAATTTATCGTATGGATATATGGGGCTAGCCAGCTAATCGATCAAGCGGATGATGATTTGATGGACGTGGTTTTAAATGGCTACAGGAGCCGGTGGCGTATGATGTTCTAGGCGCACCTAAGACCTTTGAAGTGGATTTGATGCTTTGGCACACAACCTGCATAATCCATTGGCTGTCGTGAAGAAATTGTTTGTTGCATGCCCGCCTCTCCCGTGTCAGTGTGACTGTTCTTGATTTGGAATCTCCATCCGACTCGGAGCTCTCTTGTTTAGTTTACACTTGTTGTCTACTCGGAGTAGCTAGCTAGCGATATAGATTGCAGCCTAACCGATCTTGAAATGACAGCATATAGTTAGTGAATATTACGGTCCTCTTCTTCTTACAGATAAGAGTCCTTATCGCGTATGCAGTAGGGCTGTGCTCCGGTGTCCCCCCCTGGCGAACGACGTTCAGGTGGTAAACGTGCGTTTGGTTCGTGACCAGAAAATATGGATGTTCCCATCCCAAAAGCCGAATATTTCTGAGAAAGGCTGGACCATATGATCCGTGAATTTCATGACTAATCTCACTAGCCGCCTGAAAATCCATGGCCGTTGACGCGACTCCGACACCTGCCACCATCGTATGTGTGGCTCCCCAGCTCAGCGGCGGCCACCATGTCACGACGAGTGGTGGGCTTGCTTTTCCGCGTGGCTCCCCAGCTCGACATCGGCGGCCTCCAGGGCGCGGTAAGCGGCGGGCTTGATTTTCAACGTGGCTCCCTAGCTCGGCGGCGACGGCCTCCATGGCGTGGCGAGCAACGAGCTTGCTACGTCTGCGCCACACCAAGTCGAAGAAACGGCCTCGCTAAGTATGTGTGGGTAGTGACCTTGCTAGGCACGGGTAGGCGGCCGCCCGCTAGGTCCGGCCTCCACCACAAAGGGAAAAGGACCCATTAATTACGTATTAACCGGTGTGTTAATGGCATATTTATATTTTCTATTAAGCTTAATTAAACATATTTTATCCCATCTCATCCCGTACATGTTTGCCCATGAACCAAACACACATATTAAGTCAACCCACGAAGGGGTATCAGCAGATCCTAGCCATCTAAATAGAACAAAGTTTAGAAGGGGGGGACACCGGAGCAATAGCCCTTGTACATTCAGACCAAAATCTTGTCGAGACGAAAGGAGTACGTAGCAGACCTGCTCGATCTGCTTCCAAAGTGAGAAATAGGCGTGCTTTACCTCCAAACGCCACCATGGTTTGCTGGGTACCTGGTGTCCCTTTTCCACCTAAGCTAAGCCCTAATCTAGAGCACTAGCTAGCACTGTCAACTGAATTGACTTGCTAGTGTAGGAAAGGTTCGCAAAAGTACCCTTGGGAGTTAAGGTTTTAGTAGCAGTTAATTACCCGTCGCCCGTGGCAAGCATGCGAGAGGTTTAGGATAAGCACGTCGGAGGATGTTGATCAAAGGGGGATTAATCATTAGCAGTCAGCGGTCACTATTGTGCAGGACCCATCTGTTATTTGCTTTTAATTTTAAGATTTCCAAATTGAAGTCGTCAAAAATTAGTGTGAACTAGAGTTTTCCCGTTTTTCGAGCGGTCTACGATATGTAATTTTAACCACTCATTTATACTATAATATTTGTTGAAATAGTGCAAAAGTTATGTATTGAGAAAATACTTTGTGACAAATCTTTGCATGTTGTTTTCATGTATTCAATCTAAATATTTAAAGAAATATTGGTTGAGAAAGTTCTAAAAATTTGTTCTTTCTTATGTCCAAACTGTGGGAGGGAGGAAAAAGAGTAGCGGTCAAAAGTGCATATTACAGATAAAATTCAAGATTGCCTATGCACACTTGTAATTAATTCATTCCTGTGTTTAGGCAGATACTTATCTGGTAGTACTCCATACCAGTCTGGAAATCCTTCGCACCTATGAAATGCAAGTTCTTCATGTGGCTGGCATTAAAGAAGAGGCTTTGGACCTCTGATAGGAGGGCTACACACGGACTTCAGGAGCAGCCGGACGCCTGATTTACATGTTTGCAAGTGGAGGATAATGTGGACCACATTCTGACACAATGCCCATATGCCAAATAGGTATGGTGCGAGGTGTTGCATAGCGCGAGCATTAACATCCCGGACCCAGGGTTCATCGGCGACTTGGAAAGGTGGTGGACAAAATCCCGCAAGAGGATTAGAAAGCAGGACAGGAGGAGGTTTGACTCGATGATCATCAACACGTCTTGGACACTATGGAAGCAAAGGAACGCCAGATCATTCGGCAATGAACGTGAGCAGAGGAACCTTCACCAGATGTTGGCGGAGATAAAAGGATGAGTTCTAGCTTTTGGAGAGGGCGAGGAGAGGAGGGAGTAGCATCATAGCGCGAGAATAGGCCTTAGGTGGAGGGGAGAGGTCCGGTGTGAGTGTGTCACAGCCCTGTTGTTTGCAACAAATCGGCTGTTCTTGTAAATGTTTTGCTACTCTTCTATAAAGATAAGGCATGCTTTAGGCGTGCTCTCGAAAAAAAGTACTCCGTACCAGTTTTCGTAGGTCAGAACGACACGACGTCCAAGCCATTATATATACCCAACACATCATATAATATGCCGCTTAAGTATAAATATAGTACTTTCAGAATATGACGATATGTAGGTCGGCATGCTATTTCCCTCGCGTCTTAATAGTCAACAACTTTGGCATGAGTTAGTACATGTGGTAATTAGATACCATTGGGTTCGGCGACATAGACACTAAAAAGTACCATCTTTTGAAGAAACTGCATAAGTATCAATCGGCCAAGCGTGCACCACCTAAGTTAGGCTACAATCATAGTCAAACTGAGATCATCATGTGACGAACCACTCCAAACGCTAAAATATGATTCGTGGAATTATGTGTGCAAAAGTAGTTCGAAGTGGCATAAATAAAAATAAAAAATACGAGTCAACATGTCACTAACTCACTATATATGTCACAATTGCTTCGGTCATAGCCCTTAACATTTTTGAGTGCAAGGGGGAAGAAGCTAGCCTTGATCTATGCTGACTCATTTACATTTTCTTAAGAAGCCCGGAGTTTATTATTATCCATTGAGGGCAGAGACGTTTGCTTATTTATTGACAAATCTCTAAGAGTTGTTTATTCGTTGAGGATAGAAGTGTTTGGTTATTTAGTGACAAAATTTGTCATAGCATACAAGAACTGAATAATGGGTGTGCATGGACCATTCATGCCTACTCGATCAGTTCAGCTACCGAATCTCCAGTTGACAATCGAGGGATGCCATGTGAATGTGATCATTGTGTACACTACTCAAATTTGCTTAAGATATGTGGAGTCGTGGAGTTATAGTTGGATAAACGTATTGCACAACTGTATGACGGCTCTGAGCCATGTGTATGAAATAGGTGATATCATATATATCCTGTTCAGCGTTATCTTTTTTTCGAAAAAAAAAACGTTATCTTCCTCCACAATCTACATCACGTGGTGGACGAACGTTGAGAGTTGTCAGCTGGGAGTTAATTAAACTAAATTCTAATTTTGTTGAGGTTCTTAATCAGTGGTTCGGTACGTATTGTTTATAAGCACGATCCATTATTTCTAAGGAGATAATCTGGAAAATCATTTCTTAGTAGGTAGGTAGCAAGAGTTGGTTGGAATATAAGATACTGAAAAGAAAAGGATTTTACTTGAATGCACTTACAATTTGTGATGTGCTGCGGATAGTCTATTTGGAGCATCTGTAGAAGTTCCCATAAAACCGGATATATACCGTAAAACGGGTTTATGATAAACCTCAAATCATTTTTAAGTATGGAACCTGAAAAAATGGTATATAAAATGTGTGTTTGTTCTCCTTATGTTTTTCACCGTCGTCTTTCCCAACCCTCTATCGTACAAAACTTCCAAACGTACCAGCCGAATACTGGAGCTGCTACCGGCTAGGTCACCCCTACCCCACCTAGCCACCTCATCCCCCACCCGGAGCCATCAAGTAGCATAAGCCGACGTCTTAGCTGTCGGAGCCCTGACACAGCGTCCCCTGGAGTGGAAGCCTAGCAGCGGTGCAAGCCTTCCTTCTATCGCTGACTAGCCCTCCAACTTGCCCCCCCCCCCCCCCCCCACCACCCTCCAACTGACTTGTCCCACATTCACATCGCGTAGCACCAAGCTCCATCGACATGTAGCTTTCCTTTGGTTGGCCGCCTACTCGAGAAAATTGATGATTTGTGCCTTAAATTAAGATTGATGTGGGGAATCAGAATTCCTCACCAGGAATCACAGGTTGATCCCGAAATTGAGCCTCCTCATCATGAAGTCGAGTTCGGGAGGCTATGCCACCAAGAGAAGGTCATGCTGAAAGTTTCATCCCACCAAGCGTCGGTGAGTCTGTGTAAACCCAAACATTGGGCGCATGCTGGGTATACACGCGAGTTCGCGCTCTTTTTTCGGTTTACCACAAAAAATATTTCTAGTAGGACAACAAGTTTACTTGGAAATGATTTTGTCATTTTCTGGGCCAAAACCAAAAATGGCCATTTATTTGTTGTTTAGGTAATTTTGCCGGATATGTTAGGGATGATCTTAGACCTTATTTGGATGGAAGGTATTTTGGAGTTTGTCAAAACTATGTAGTTTTGAACACTTGGAGGTGCTTGAATTATATGTTTAGTGCTGTGTAACAAACTTTAGTATTGTCTACCGCATCTTATTCTCGGTATGAAAAAAGCCATCTTAAACTAGTTTTAAGATTTTTCTTTAAATCAACGTAAAAAACTTCTGCTATTCCATTAATCACTATTTTCTTGTTCCTCAATCCTCAGTTAACCGCGGAAAACCAGGTAAAAGTTAATATATAGAAGATGTCCACTTAAACAACGACAAAATAAAAGAAGAAAAGCGAGAGTGGACACATGAAGGTCGAGTTACCTCTAGCTCTTTATTTTCAAACACTTAAAATTCATATTTGAAAAAATTAAAAGTTTAAAATAAAATTCTAGAGGTAGCCAATAATATATATTACAAATCTGTAAAATTTCCATACGAACTTCTTTATATTCTAGGCTTGGTAAAACTGCAAAAAAAAAAATCGTAGCCTAGAATAGTCCGGCGCTCTCCAATCGTCCGTCTCCGGCGATTTTGTAGTAGGCTGTTGGGCGAGGCGCGACTAGAAACAGTCGTCTAAGCATCGTGGTATTGGCAAGCTGGCAGTCACCACTAGTTCCCGCCGGATGCATGAACGCATAGCTCGCCACATCATGGCGCTGCCGTGTCCCATCCCGGCCATCAAGCGGCACACGCGAGCGAGCGAGCAGTGCTGGAACAGCAACATCATAGGAGGATGGCCGGCGGTCGCCCCAACTCCCGTCCAGATCAAGCCCCACGACGAGCCGCGCGCCCGGGGAATCTGTCCCGGAAAAGGACGCCACCGGCGGTCGACCTCGACCGCTGCGTATGCACCAGCTGACACGGCACCTGCACTGCACGCCCGATCCGCTGCCGTGCCAGCTCGGGCTAACAGCCACGGGCCGTCTCCAGGACCATCCAAGGAGAGAGACGCAATGATTGCCTTCCCGAGCCGTCGCCGTCGCCGTCGACCACCGCCGGGACGGGGGCGTTATTGGGTCGCGCGGTCTGATCGGCGAACAGTACCCATCCATCGGGTCACGAAAGCGCGCGTGCACCTGATCGGGGAGGACGCTGACCTTCCGGTGTTTAATTCCGGGAGGACCTTTGCCTGTCCAGATCCATGCCATGGCGCCCATTAAACCCATACGGCCACTGATACACACGCATGGAATATGTTTCGACTTGATTGATGCGTAATCTCACTCATCTAATCATTTCTGATTTCACTCCTGTACTGAAAACACACAAGACTCCAACAAAGAATTCAGCATGGTGGTGATTAAGGGCATCGGCCCAACCTATTTTAGACACTAAAAGTGTTTTGTTTTTTGTCTGTTTGGATCGGGTAATGGACACAAAATCGGCCGCTCCGCCCCTCTTGTAAGCTTAAGTCAGGGGCAGCCCTAAATGGTTTTTTTTTATATATAAAACGGCCTGAAACTCTAGCCTACTCTACTGTGGTCGTCATCCTCCTTGGTCAGGTCCAAGATCTCCGCTTCTACGTCCACTTCGATGTCGGTGCCACCAGAAGGTATAGAGGAGTAGGAGGAGGAGCGATGGGGCATGCGTGGGCCACTGCTTCCACGGCCACCAACAACGCCAGAGGGTATACCAACGGACTAGGACGAGCGGCCGAGGCAGGGGCTGCATCTAAAATGCATCTATATTCTTTATAGTTTATCTTGCCATATTCCATTATATTTGCATCATATAATGTGTTATAATCATGATTTAGAATGATTTCCGGGATTTTTATGTAAAATCTATTTTATTTGTATTATAACCATGTAGGGCAGAAAAATCATGTTTTTCGTATTTATGACTTTTAGGGACCTTTGCGAACTCAAATGGATCGAAGATTTTTTTCTACGCTATTATTTTACGAAGATTGAAGTCATTAAGAATGACCTCACTTGGGCCTATACCTAGGCATTTCTTCAGCCGAGCTTCAGGACGGTCCAAAAAAGCTCGATGCCTGAAGATCGGGCCTGAGCCTGGCCCGACTAAATTCATTGTTTTGTAGGCCCAAGCCTGGCCCGGCCAAAAGCACGAGGTCTCGAGGCCCAGCCCAACAGTCCAAAGCTATTGTTCTCCCCACGATTAAACATGGCCATTACAGAAGCGTAACAATAGGATCTTATTATCTGACATAAATACAACAAGTTTTAATAGCAAACAACAACAAAACAGAACTATTTCCACATATTATGCCTATGCTGGAGATTTCGTCTGTAGAGCATCGATGACCCATTCGTGGGTTGGATCTCCATTTATAGTTACACAAGTTGCCCCAAGGATCCACCACCGTAATGCTATTTTTTTTGTAGTAGTGATTTCCATCCGGGTGTAGTGCTGCTAAACCGTGGAGACTCATAGCCGTTGATCTTTGTTGGCTTCTCCATCTACAAACAAAATGTAAAAATATCAGAACTAAATAAAAGTATCCATCTAATCTACAACAGAGCATCAAATGGAAATTAGATGTCGACTAATGTGCAAATCCATCTAGGCCAGGACAAAATTGCCCTTGGAGGATGGATGAAAATGATCCACAATTGTTGGTGCGGCGATGATCGGAGCTAGAGATGCAGCGGTTTCACTCGGGGAACGAGGTGTGGTGGCACTCGGGGCAGGAGCTGTCGCTTGACTCAAGGCATGAGATGGGGCGATGGTCAGAGAAGGTGATCCAGGACGGGTGGGGAAGGCCGAAGGTGCGGCTGCGCTCGGGCGCTCGGCATTAGAGAAATGGAGGTTGGGCCACTCCTACCTTGTCTCACACGAGACGTGACTACAGGAGAGAGGGGTGGGAAATTATGTACATGTAGGTCAAGGTATGAGGGATTAGAGCACCACTCTCCTAGGCATGTAGGCCTAATCTTGGAATGGAGGAAGGAAGTGGAGGTCAGGCCGAGCCGAACCATATTTTCGGCAAAAACTTATTACCGAACCCAACCCGAGTTGTGAAGGATAACGTTGCATAGAAAACAAAAAATTTCCTACCGCGAACACGCAATCCAAGCCAAGATGCAATATAGAAGACGGTAGCAACGAGGGGGTATCGAGTCTCACCCTTGAAGAGATTCCAAAGCCTACAAGATGAGGCTCTTGTTGCTGCAGTAGACGTTCACTTGCCGCTTGCAAAAGCGCGTAGAAGATCTTGATCACGATCGCTTCCGGCGCCACGAACGGGCAGCACCTCCGTACTCGGTCACACGTTCGGTTGTTGATGAAGACGACGTCCACCTCCCGTTCCAGCGGGCAGCGGAAGTAGTAGCTCCTCTTGAATCCGACAGCACGACGGCGTGGTGTCGGTGGCGGTGGAGAACTCCGACGGAGCTTCGTTAAAGCTACGCGGGAGATATGGAGGAGAGGGGGGCGGCTAGGGTTTGGGAGGGGGTGGCCGGCCACTTCAATGGGGCGGCCAGCTTGTGGTCTTGGGGTGGCCGGCCCCCTTCCTTGGCCCCTCATTATATAGGTGGAACCACAAGTGTTGGACTCCAAGTCTTCGAATAAGACCCGAAACCAAAACCTTCCATATGAAAAGGAAACCTACCTAGGGTGGGAATCCCACTTGGGGTGGGATTCCCCCCTTCCATATGGGGGGGTGGCCGGCCCCCTAAGGGGGAGTCCACTTGGGACTCCTCCCCCACTAGGGTTGGCCGGCCATGGAGGTGGAGTCCCACCGGGACTCCACCTTCCTTGGTGGTTTCTTCCGGACTTTTTTAGAACCTTCTAGAACCTTCCATAGAACCTTCCGTATCATTTTAAATCACATAAAATGACATCCTATATATGAATCTTATTCTCCGGACCATTCCGGAACTCCTCGTGATGTCCGGGATCTCATCCGGGACTCCGAACAAATATTCGAACTCCATTCCATATTCAAGTTCTACCATTTCAACATCCAACTTTAAGTGTGTCACCCTACGGTTCGTGAACTATGCGGACATGGTTGAGTATTCACTCCGACCAATAACCAATAGCGGGATCTGGAGATCCATAATGGTTCCCACATATTCAACGATGACTTTAGTGATCGAATGAACCATTCACATACAATACCAATTCCCTTTGTCACGCGATATTTTACTTGTCCGAGGTTTGATCTTCGGTATCACTCTATACCTTGTTCAACCTCGTCTCCTGACAAGTACTCTTTACTCGTACCGTGGTATGTGGTCTCTTATGAACTCATTCATATGCTTGCAAGACATTAGACGACATTCCACCGAGAGGGCCCAGAGTATATCTATCCGTCATCGGGATGGACAAATCCCACTGTTGATCCATATGCCTCAACTCATACTTTCCGGATACTTAATCCCACCTTTATAACCACCCATTTACGTAGTGGCGTTTGGTGTAATCAAAGTACCTTTCCGGTATAAGTGATTTACATGATCTCATGGTCATAAGGACTAGGTAACTATGTATCGAAAGCTTATAGCAAACAACTTAATGACGAGATCTTATGCTACGCTTAATTGGGTGTGTCCATTACATCATTCATACAATGATATAACCTTGTTATTAATAACATCCAATGTTCATGATTATGAAACTAATCATCCATTAATCAACAAGCTAGTTAAGAGGCATACTAGGGACTTCTTTGTTTGTCTACATATCACACATGTACTAATGTTTCGGTTAATACAATTATAGCATGATATATAAACATTTATCATAAACATAAAGATATAAATAATAACCACTTTATTATTGCCTCTAGGGCATATCTCCTTCAGTCTCCCACTTGCACTAGAGTCAATAATCTAGATTACATTTGTAAAGATATAACACCTTGGCCTTCCGGTGCTTTATCATGTTTTGCTCACGGGAGAGGTTTTAGTCAACGGATCTGACATGCTCAGAACCGTATGTATTTTGTAATTCAGTTGCGTCTCAACGCATCACTCATTTCCAAATGAGTCGGCATTAAATATGTTTGGTCTTCTGGTGGAACCTTAATTCCGCAGTCTGAAATATGTCACTAATATTGTCACACACAATATAGCTTCAAAGTTCTGACTCTGTCGGAACTACACCAAGTTCTAAAAGAACCTCTTGACTTAACATCCTTTGTCATTTTCAAAACAATGACATATTCTGCCTTCTTTTGTAGAATCCGTCACAATATTTAGAACTCTTCTAAATCTAGCATAGACAACTTCTAGCTCATTGTGCTACCTTTTAAACAACACTTAGTCTAATTTGAAATTGAAATTTTATTTTCATATGTGACAAAACAAATATCGGTGCAACACTTTACAGCGATTTGTTTGTCATTTCTTCATACAAAAACTATATATATATATTCTTGGTTCTTCTTAAGTACTCAGGAATATTCTTACTGTTTTTCAATGATTATCTCATGAATCATTCTGGTACATGCTCATAACATTTTTAGAGCATAGGACATCTGATTGTGTACATATTATTCGTGATCTATAATCACTCATGTGTTTTTACTCATTGAGTGTCAGATACACTCAAGTCTTGTTAAAACTTTACATGACAAGAACATTTTCTTAATATTTCTATATTGAACTACTTCAATATCCATTCTATGTACTTTGACTTAAACTTATTATGTGTTTCAATCTATCTTCATAGATCTTGACACTAAATTTGTTTTAGTCCATATCCTTTCATTGAAGTTAATTTCTCAATGAAACCTTTTTAATCAAGTATATAATTACATCATTTATAACCAACTATATGTCATCTACATAAAGTATTATAAATATGTCTCAGCGCTCCCACTTAATTTCTTGCAAATGCAAGCCTCTTCATCGTTTCTGATGAAATCAAAAACTCTTTGATTATTTCATCTGGTGAAGATTCCAACTCCGTGATACTCACTTCATCCAATTGAAGTTTGTATACCTATCTAGTATTCCACGGACTAGCAAAACTTTTGGTTGTATCTTGTATACACCTTTAATACACACTTCTTATAAGTAATGTATGTTGCCATCCTACTAGCATATCTCATAAAAGAAATATGTAGTGATTACTACAATAATCCATATAGATTATAAGCATTGCTACGGAAGATCTAATCTTATCGTAGTCAACTCTTTGAACTTTGTCATAAACAACTTTTCAACAAGTCAAGCTTCATCAATTTTTATAGATCCATTTACTTTCAAAAAGTATTCGTCTATCTTGGATTTCATGGCGTATAGCCATTTTAATGGAGTCAGGGCCCATCATAACTTCTTTGTTTGTAGTTGGTTTATCATTGTTCAAAATCAATCCTTTGTCCACAAATCATTTATTTGATCACAAAGTAAACCATACCTACAGGGTTCAATATGTACTTCGATCTCCATGGCTTAAAACAATTTTTAGTCATGGGAGCCATGATCGTCGTGGCCGCTTCCGGAACCAATTCCGATGCTGTGCTACTCTGATCATTATGCTCAGGTTCATAAACCTTATCAAGTTCTATTGTCCTCCCACTCAAAAATTTCGCTAGAAAACAATTTCTTGGAAATAAGCAAGTAACATTAACAAACACTTTTGTCTTTTACTTCATAGTGAAAAGAATTCCCAGTCAATTCTTTGGGATAACCAACAAAGACATTTATCCGATTTCGGTTGTAAACTTTTAAACCAAAATTTAAAGAAAGGACTATTAGGGTTTATACCCATGCCATAACTCGTATGGTGTCATTTCTACGGATCATGATGGTGCTCTTATTTAGTGTAAAAATGGTAGTCTCTAAAGCATAACCCACAAAAATTATAATGGCATTAATATTTTATCTCATCATTGACCCAACAAGGTTTGGATACATCTCTTGGATACTTCATCACCACTATGATACTTCAAGAAATGTGAGTTGTAGAACAATTTCATGACTCTCTTAGATGTTTGCTAAAACTCGTAATTCAAATATTTCCACCATGATCCAATCATAGATATTTGATTTTTCTATTACGATGATTTCCACTTCATATTGAAATTTATTTGAATCCATTCAAAAATTTCAAACTTCTTCCTTATCGAATATATCCACATATACTCAATTCATTGTTGAAAGTTTTCATGAAGTAGAAGAATCTCCCGCACACAACTATGTCTAGTGAACCACATACATCATCATGTATTTTTCCACTAAGTTAGTTGCCCGTTCAATTCTTGGCCTATGAACGGTATTTTAATCATTCTCTTTAGAAAAGATTTGCAAGCGCCAAATGATTCAAAAATCAAATGACTCCAAAAATCCATTTACATGGAGTTTCTTCATGCGTTCCTTTCTAACATGACCTAAATAGCGGTTCCACAAATAAGTGGAATTCAAATCATTTGTTATGGCATTTTAGCGTCAGTATTATGTATGTGTGTTTCACCATTAAGATTTATAATAACTTATCCATCATACATGGAGTAATGTCATAATTTGAACAACTCATTGTTTTCATTTGACCAGAGCAAAATAACAATTATTAAGTTCTTTATTATAAATTCTAAGGGCTAGATAGAATGCTAACGACGAACATAATAACACTTTATTTTGTTCCAGACGTGCATTCCTATCATATTCCTTGTCAGTCACTTAGGCCATTGTATTCTTGTATTGCGTTGTTTTGTATGACACTTCATACCAACCAATATAGTACTAATACCCAAGAATTTCATAGTGTGACCTAACTAGGAATACATCCATAACATGTATATCATTTATATACACCTGAGCTAGACTTTCTAGTCTTTTCTTTCTTTCTGCCAAAATATCTTTTGCAGTTTCTCTTTTAGCTTTCCTCATTATTCAGAAAAACACTTCAACATCAATAACTTCTAGGTTTGTTGGTCTAATACCAATAACCTTGAGGTTCTTATTTTGAAGTTGATCATCATATGACAAGTGTTCTAGATTTCACTATTAGTAACTTTGTAATACGATGAACAATTTCACTCATAATTTTATCCATCAATTCATGACAACTTTCTGAGACCATGTATGTACATGCTAGGCTCATAAAGTTTAACCTCAGTATTCACATGTGCAAATCTGGCTTGCACCCGTTGTAAGCACACGTAGAATCTATAACACCCGATCATCACGTGATGCTTCGAAACGACGAGTCTTCGCAACGGTGCATACTAAGGACAATCACTTCATGGATATGCGAATATTATTAGTGCCCCAATAGTTGGAGGATTGGGACGCCTTGCGTCTTCAACCTTCGTACATTCCCATAAAACTTATGAGTTTATGTAGTCTCACCAAATTATATTCTATCATCTTGTAATAAGGTCTTAGATATCACATATATCTCATACCTTGATTATTTCTGAAAACTAAATTTTCAGCTCCTTACTTTTCAAACAGATTTGAACTTCAAGTTTCACGGAGACAAGATAACTTTAGGTACTAATTGAAACCATAGCTCTTTGAATCAACAATGTGAGGTTTACTAAAAGTTTGCAATAGGACTTAATCAATTCTTGATTCATTAACAATACGGTACCAGTCCGTAAAGTTTCTTGTCAGATTTTTGAAGGAGATATGCCCTAGAGGCAATAATAAAGTGGTTATTATTTATATCTTTATGTTTATGATAAATGTTTATATATCATGCTATAATTGTATTAACCGAAACATTAGTACATGTGTGATATGTAGACAACAAGAAGTCCCTAGTATGCCTCTTAAACTAGCTTGTTGATTAATGGATGATTAGTTTCATAATCATGAACATTGGATGTTATTAATAACAAGGTTATATCATTATATGAATGATGTAATGGACACACCCAATTAAGCGTAGCATAAGATCTCGTCATTAAGTTATTTGCTATAAGCTTTCGATACATAGTTACCTAGTCCTTATGACCATGAGATCATGTAAATCACTTATACCGGAAAGGTACTTTGATTACACCAAACACCACTGCGTAAATGGGTGGCTATAAAGGTGGGATTAAGTATCCGGAAAGTATGAGTTGAGGCATATGGATCAACAGTGGGATTTGTCCATCCCGATGACGGATAGATATACTCTGGGCCCTCTCGGTGGAATGTCGTCTAATGTCTTGCAAGCATATGAATGAGTTCATAAGAGACCACATACCACGGTACGAGTAAAGAGTACTTGTCAGGAGACGAGGTTGAACAAGGTATAGAGTGATACCGAAGATCAAACCTCGGACAAGTAAAATATCGCGTGACAAAGGGAATTGGTATTGTATGTGAATGGTTCATTCGATCACTAAAGTCATCGTTGAATATGTGGGAGCCATTATGGATCTCCAGATCCCGCTATTGGTTATTGGTCGGAGTGAGTACTCAACCATGTCCGCATAGTTCACGAACCGTAGGGTGACACACTTAAAGTTGGATGTTGAAATGGTAGTACTTGAATATGGAATGGAGTTCGAATATTTGTTCGGAGTCCCGGATGAGATCCCGGACATCACGAGGAGTTCCGGAATGGTCCGGAGAATAAGATTCATATATAGGATGTCATTTTATGTGAATTAAAATGTCGCGGAAGGTTCTATGGAAGGTTCTAGAAGGTTCTAGAAAAGTCCGGAAGAAACCACCAAGGAAGGTGGAGTCCACATGGGACTCCACCTCCATGGCCGGCCAACCCTAGTGGGGGAGGAGTCCCAAGTGGACTCCCCCTTAGGGGGCCGGCCACTGATACGTCCCCGACGTATCCATACACTACTAGGAAATGTACTACCGCCGGCGCCCCAGAAACCCTTACCGCCGGCGTTTTCATGTTCGCCGGCGACCACCTCGCCGGTGGTAACCCCTTACCGCCGGCGTTTTCCAAATCGCCGGTGGTAAGTGTCATTATCCCCGGCGCTTTTCTCAAATCGCCGGCGGTACTAGCTTAGCACCGGCGTCTTACCAATTCGCCGGGGGTAATTGGCTGCACCGCTGGCGATTCCAATTTCGCCAGAGGTAGAGTTTAGGAGCGCCGGTGGTATTGATCACAGGATTAAAAAAATAAAACTCGAAAAGTAATGTATATACACCAGAATACAGACTAGAATACACAGTACATACACAAGAATACACACATCAAAGTATAACACAGATATTACTAGAAATACAGCCAGATACACAGTTATATAGAAAGTCCCAAATGTTCACAACATGCATGCATTAATAAGACAAGTTTAGATAGTAGATAGTTGACCATAACATCACGACTCGAAGTAGCACATGTTACAGAAATACATATAAGTCCAGTGTCGATGACCTAGCTAAACAACAATGACATAATAAACTAGAGAGACGGTGGCGGCAAGCATCATCACGATGAAAGGGGTCCTCCACATCTCCCTCCTCTGTCCCGCTCGAAAGTTGGCGTATCGAGTTTCCGCCTCCTCCAAAGTGGTGTACCCCTTGTAGCTGTTGCCGCTGAAACGGTGGACCTGCTCCTACAAGCCTTTCTTCCAGTCCTCGTAGACTCCGGAACCCTGCCGTGGTAGACGACATAGTACGTCATCTATGCAAACACACAACAAAGAAATGTAAGTTGTTAGTACATCCATAGAGAGAGATATAACATATAGGTGTGCAAAAGAACAAACATAAAAAATACTTATGTAATTTATGACTAACATTTGCAGGACACAAAAGTTTTTGACTCAAGTCTACTTCGGCGGGAAGGGACGGATGCCCTCGAGCGTGTTGAATGTTCTCTCGTCACATCCATCTTCTAATCGGCCTTCTATCTCGGAATTAGAAAGTGCGGAGGCATAGTTGAACAAGCCACCATTCATGATGACATCCCTCCAGAGTATTGTGCAAATGGTCCGCTGGATGGCACGGAAGTCGCCTCTCACGTTTTCATCGGTGGTGTCCGCCATGTTCACGAACTTCCCCTGCAGAGCAGATGGCAACAAGAGATCGTTCTGAGACCTTACAACCGCCCTCATCTGTAGGATGGCAAACCATGCCTCCATCCCATTGTCATCCGCCGATTGCTTTAGGCAGGGGAACTTGGTTACGTGGTTGCACACATGGCAACCCTTAACTTTCTTCTCATGCCTGAGTTTGTTGACGCCAACCTCAGCTATGAAGCCGCTGAGGGCTTTATCAAGTGTAGACTTAAGGTCGGTGAAGTCTTTCTCCTTATCAAGCCCGGAGTCGAGATAAGTGACATCGGAATGATACGGGTAAAAGAGGAGGAGGGTGCAATACTTGAAACTGCGCAAAATGGAAATAAACCATCATACTCAGCTATTAAGGAAATTCATGAAAGAATGTAATATAGGGTACTTTAGTAACCAAATACTTACTCGCGGAAATATGGTATGACAAAGCAACTCTTTTCCTTGTTTAACACCAAGAAATTCTTGATATAGTTGGCGAGAAACGCTTGTTCGGTCTCGCGACAGTTGGAGTCATGTAGTAGGGGTCCATGATAGCGATGTGCGTTGTGTTCTCCATGGCGATATCGTGCGCCATGCTGAGCGATATGAGGCGGACCAAGCTTCGGTCTAGCTGTTGCATGTGGAAGAGCCTGAAGATGTCTTCGTACCGAATGAATATCAAGTCCGCAGGGTATGTGTTGACAAAGCCAAAGCCAGTGGGCACCTTGGCGATCAAAATCGGGTACGATGGATTTCTATCTTTAAGAAGTAGCTTCTCCTTTGTTAGAATAGCATCATGCACGCTCCTCATATCCGGCGTCAACTTGTTGACATAGTGTGCCGGCAGCATCGGCTCGCCTAAGTGATGCAACTTCCTCCACGGGGTCGGCAACTTGTCATTAACCACTATCTTGCTTGCCGCAACATCTCCCGACTTCTTCCGCTTCCTGCCCTTCTTCTTACTGCAACTGGGAGCGGCGTTTTGTTTCATACCTTCCGTGGTCGCACCAAGGAGTGTCCTCGGGGTAAGCCCAACTCGGGGCGGAGCGGTGAAGGCGGTAGTGTCCTCCTGCTCGGGCGTTTCTTGTGAAAGGAACAACTTCTTCTTTAGGATATGACCGGCGGGTGGCTTGTAAGGAGAAACCGCGTCGGCGTCGAGCTCGGCGATGAACGTATCAATGGGAGCTTGATCGATGTCCAACGCCTTGTCGTGCTGACTCTCGTGCGGACTATCGGGCTGACTATCGGGCTCAAATTGATCATAAGCCGGTGGAGCACTGGCCCTGCCTTTGCCTGCCGTCAAAGCAGTCGTTGGAGCTGGGACCTTGGCTTGGCTCGGGGCATCCGTTGCATCCTGAGGAGTGACCATGCCATAGCTTGCCTCCGAACCTGAGGCGGTGTTCAGCTGAATTAGGGCTTTCGGCCATAGAAGTATGTGATTCTTGAGGTCCCCGAGAGTGAGCGGGGTTTCCGTTTCCGGGGGTTGATAAGGAGGATGGAGGTCTTGGCATCCCGGTAACGACCGGTTCACGCGAACCCGGCTCAAGCTATCATCCATCCTGACGCAGTGGAAAATCTGCTGTGTTGGCAGGATGACACTGCCGCTCGCTACAGCCTTCAACTTGTTGTCCACATTCAGTAGCAAGGTGCAAGGAGTCGCGTTCGCCTGTGAAAACATGTGTATGTCAGAGAGGGGCGACGACAAAGTAACTAATTTGTAGAGCTTGAGATACTAAATTAATTACCGTGAGGGCGTCGAGCTCGGCTCGCGTTGAAGGACCGAGGCCAGGCGTGCAGGTGACTGAGGGGCTAGTACTGGGCCCCCCCAGGTCCGGCGAATCCTCTCTAGCGCCGACATTGCCGGCGGGTGGAGTCACCAAGTTGGGTGTGCATTGAGCGTGTCTAGTTGGAGGCCGGTTGTCCGAGTTGCTGGCGCCTAGGCTGATAACCGGCATCGGTCCCTTACCGCCGGCGTCGAAGTAATTCTTCATCGACAGCACAAGATCAGGGATGATTTCATTGACCCTGTTGGCCAGCGCGTCATCGACCCTGGTAGCAACCTCGGCACTGATGCGTTGCTGAACCTCGGCACTGACTCGTTGCTGAACCTCGGCACTGACGCGTTGCTCCATGGTTGTTTCCGGGTCGGCCACCTTTTTCGTAAGAGCCTCGTGCTCCCTGTCCTTCTGCGCCGCCGCGACTCCCTAGTGCTTGAGGGCACGTCCAAGCCATAGTCGGCAAGCTTGCGACCTCCTCCGGCGCCGGGGACACGGTGGGGCTTGTCCAAAGCGGCCGCGCCTTCACGGTGTTCAGACCCACGATAAAAGGCGTGTCCCACGGGACTTTGCCGCCGACGTCCTGGGACGAGGAGCCAGCTGATTCGGCGGCTGCTTGTTCCGCCAACTGCCAGAAGTAACATGAACAATTTTAGAATGTAATGGACTTGGTGAGCAGTATCAAATTAATAAGCTGGTAAATTGCTTACCACTGCTTTCTCTAGTGCCATCACCTTCGCGTCGGCGACCAACTCAACTCCCACCACCACATCAGGTTTCGTGACACGTTTCCCAGCCAATTCTCGATGGTATCGGGACCTGAGATATGCCCTGAAGAGTGGGTCTTTGTACTTGGCAAAAGGGGGCTCGAGGCCAGCATTTATGTAGGCCTGGTCCTCCTTGTCCCATACCGGCTGCTTGCCTTCGAAGCCACGGCAACCGAGATTGTGGTGACCGATGTTCTTATCCGCCAGCTCCTTCCCCCAGGTCGATTGTCTTTTGGTGTACTCGAGCTCCTCGTTTTCCAAGAATTTATTATACTGCTCCAGCGTCATCCGCGGGAAGTGGCGCTGGATCTCTTCCCAAGTCTCATTGTCACCAAGCATCCCCCTCAGCATGGTTTTATAACCGCTGAGGTTCTTGGAGAACTTAGAGAGGGCTCGTCTGTTCACGATGTTATCCTTGGTATCCTCGTTCCTGTATTCCACAGGGAACTCATACCGTGCGTGCAGCCGCGCAAGGAGTTGGGCCTGCAGATGCTGCTTCTTCTTGGTTCGGAGTTTCGTCTCGTTGACGTCGACGACGTCCCGAAGGATTGCTCCCAGTTGGAGGCCGTACCCCTTCGCCACGTGCTTGGGCTCAGTAGGAATCCCGGTCTTGGCGTCCACCGCGGTGATTATGTCGCGAGTGGTGCCGACCCTGTTTGGGCGCCGCCGTCCGTTTCCTCTTGGCCTCGGTAGTAGTATCCGAGCTACCCCCGGCAACGCCACTGTCGGTGGTCTCGTCGGCAGCCCCCCTCTCATCCTCACCATCGTTGTCCATCTCAGCATCCTCCTCCTCCGAGGACTCGTCATCGCTGCCTGGAAGTTCCTCCAGCTGATCCGAGACCATGAGCCTGTAGTGCTCATCCAACTTCCGCTGAGAAGACCCGTCAACGTCTTCGTTGGGGTCTGCAGAAGACGACATCGCTAGCTACGTGCTTCTGCCATGTATTTAGAACTACTATTAGTCAAAGAAAGAAAACAGGTAGTGTTTTAGGAACATGCTAACAAAGGTAGATGTGACAGCATTAGGCAGCATACACATGCAGATGAAGCGGTATCTTATTAAACTATACCAACAAAAAATTCGGCATGACCTTTGCTAAAAAATGGTCATGCCGGAGTGCCAGAAATTCGCCGGAACGGAAGTTAATCGACATTCCGGCGAAACATTGGCACTCAATGTACCTGCAGACACATTTCACACAACTTTTCCTTCCAGACATATCAATATAGCAATGACCTGAGCCTCCAGCATATGCTCATGTGTATCTTTACAGTAAAATAATCTATAGAAGAGCAGCAACTCAGTTCACTGACATAACAAGATTATAGTGCTGCCAAACATGCTACCAATACATGCTCACATCAAAGAAATCAAATACTGGAGGTGTTTGTGGCCTTAAAAACACACAGAATAATTAATCATCTCAGTTGGAAAAGTAAGGTTACTTGTTCACAGCCACAACTAGTATGTCCAAAAAACCCTTAACTAACAACATACATATGTAAAAAGGAGCTTCTGCTAGACACTAAGCATAAACAAAAAAGGTGCTGACAGAGAAGCATCAAGTAATTTAGTATGAAGCAACTATGTCCATATCAAGCTTATATATTGATGTAAAGCGTTAATAAACAGTAGATAGTTAATTGAACAAATATAGATACATATGGTGCTGAATCAAGTTTTGGCATCTAAAAAAAATCAGCAAGAACTGACTCATTTTGATGCTACTGTATCTCTGAATTTCTGGTGGAACAATTTAGGCACAAGCTACAAGCACTGCCATGAGAATTGATATGACCTGTGAATGGTTTTCTATCCTTTTCACCAAACATCTGCTTAGCTCCTTTACAAATCAGATTAGCTTCTGCATATACCTACTTTATAGTTTGGATTTTAGAATCAGATAAGATAGTACTCCTTTATGATGCATTGGAATACATTGGATCATTGTGTTCTTGCAATGAAGGATGCTAGAATAAATTGCCGTGCAATCACCAAATAATGTCTTACTGATTTTGTTCTTAAAGTTGTGATCCATTTACAATACTTATTATGGCTGAAAACAATCTACCATGAAACACATATTTTGATTTGAGCATCACATCAAAGAAATGTTGAAGATAGTAAATAAGTACCAGGAAATTGCAATCACACTTTGTTCAGCCAGTTTTACCTAACATAGGGTGTTTCCGTAGTTGTCTTCTCTTAATCAAAACACAAACAACATCACCTTCTTTACCAAACTGTGTTTTTACACATTGTTTTCAGTTCAGCTTCACAAGATAAGAACATATAAGCTTGGGTGCCCATATAACTGAGGTAATGACATCTAAATTAAACTAGCAAGTGCAGCAATGCAGTAAAGAGGTTTATTATTCATCAAGAAAACAAGGAACGGTACAGGAGAGGGGGCAGAGGAGAGGACGCGCACCTGTGGAGAGGCAGCGACGGCGGCAGACGAGCTTGAGCGGCTGGAGGTGCAGGGGAGAGGCGACGGATCGAGGAAGACGGCGACGGATCGACGGTGGATCAACGGCGGATCGATAGCGGCAGGGGTCCTCGGGGTCAACGTCGGGCGATGGGACGAGGTTCTGCTTTCCAGGCGACGGGGGACCTAGCTACTGCGACGGATCGACGGAGGCCAACGGTGAGGAACAAGGAGAGGGGAACGGCGGCAAGGGAGAGGAGAGGGGGCGCACCTGCGGTGGGGACAGCAGCGACGGAGGCCAGCGGTGAGGAACGAGGAGAGGGGAACGGCGGCAGGCGGCGACGGTGGATCGACGGCGGTCGATTTGGGGGGAACGACAGACGCGCGGCCACCAAAACGACTAAGTCGTGGACGCTTTACCCCCGGCGTTTTGCTGTAAACGCCGGCGGTAATGTTTGAGCCACTAACAGGTGGGCCCAAGTGCATTTACCGCCGGCGAAATCGACCAATTCGCCGGGGATAACAGGTGACACTATTAATTCCGTAAACCCTCGTAGTTACACAGAATCGATTCGATAGCGCAGTGGTTCGGCCAGTCGCTTCGCTGCACAGCCAAGCCCCCCGGGTTCGAATCCCTGTGGGTGCCAAAAAGGCACCATTTTTTGCACTTTTCTTAAGACTTTTTTTTATTGTTTCTAGTTATTTAGATAAATTGTAAAGTCCTTTGGCAACTTTTTTTTCTTTTCTTAAGACCTTTTTTTTATTGTTTCTAGTTATTTAGATAAATTGTAAAGTCCTTTGGCAACATCCGATAAAAAACCAAGACATAAAAAACCAAGACATAAATTTAGGATAAATTGCGAGACATAAATTGATGATTTGAATTCTTGAATGACTTCAAAGTCCTTTCGAGAATATCCGATAAAAAACCAAGACATAAATTTAGGATACACTTGAGAAGGACAAATGGTTGTTCGAGAGATAATTATTATAAATACACAAATGACTTCAAAGTCCCTTCCGCTTGGTCCTTGTGACCCCACCGGTATCGTCGCGACTCCTTGTGTACGGAGGAACACTTGACCTAGGTAGCGTCGTCCTTCTTCTTCTTAGTGTGTAGGTTCTATCGTCTTCATCGGGTTCTTCCATCATTGGGTCTCCGACGAGGCCGTCGAAGTCTTGCTCGTCGGCAACTCCATCCATTCCGACGAGGGCCCTTTTTCCTCTCCTTACGACAACACGGCTGGGCCTTGACGGGTCGGCTTATGAAGAAGCATTGCTCGACGTGCTTAGCCAATACCCAAGGCTCATTTTGCGCGGTGGGGTTCTTGGTCTTGGATTTGGGGGGCAGTCGCATGGTGGTGACATACGCATCTTCTTTTGTGACGTCCGTAGCCCATCTGACACGAAACATCGGTAGCTTCTCCCGACGTAGTCGAGCTCCCGCATTTCCTCGATCCTTCCGTAGTACCTTTTCTTCTCTTCACCCATGTACGATTCCATCGTCACGCCCGAGTTCTGATAGTCGCTTTTTTTGTCTCTCTCCTCTGTGGAGAATGTGTAACCGTTGATGTCGTATTTCTGATAAGTCATGAGGTTGGCGGCGGGCCCATAAGACAAGGCCAATATCATTTTGTCTACGTCGCTTGCCATTGGTGGGGGATTGGCATCAATCTGGTCTTTGAACCAGCTCGCGAAAGAGGAGTTGTGCGCTCTAAATACCTCTTGTTCCGTCATCGGCTTGTCAGCCCTGCTCTTGATCATGTTTATGTGCTGATCCACCCAAGGCTCTACCTCGTTCATGTCTTTGTAGTGCTACTAAGTGGGCCCTGTTAAAGTCTGTTCTCCTATCATCTTGATCGGCGTCGAGTTCCCTCCTGCCAGCATTGTGGCCTACTCCCTCGAATCTGCCGAGGTGCTTGTTGGCGGGCAATCCAACCGGACGTGGGTCGTCCTCGTTTAAATAATTCTTGCAGAAAGAGATGCACTCCTCGGTGAGACAGCCCGCGACGCTGCTTCCCTCCGGATGTGCCCTGTTACGATCGAATCCTTTGAAGAAGCCGTTCATTCTTTCTAACGCCATCATGTTGTGAAGGAACGCGGGCCCGAGATCCTCGATATCGTCCACTATATGCACCAGCAGATGGACCATGATGTCAAAGAATGCGGGCGGGAAGTACATCTCCATCTCGCATAGGATGGTGACGATCTCTTCCTGCAGCCTCCCGAGTTTCTTGACGGTTATCGACTTTCGGGTGATGACGTCGAAGACGTTACACAGGTCAGTCAGCGTCGCACGAACGTGCGGTTCCATTATCCCTCGGATAGCAACCGGAAGTATCTGCGTCATCATGACATGACAGTCATGAGACTTCATCCCGCTGAAGATTTTTTTCGTCGGGTCCAGCCATCTGCGTATCAGCCCCGCGTAGCCTAGGGGAAATTTGACTTCTAGTAGGCACTTGAAGAATTGTTCGAGCTCATCGGGATTTAGAGTGAAGCAGGAGGGGCGAGGAGTTTCGCGCTGCTTGGCCACCCTTTTGCGTTTGCAACCATCCGTCTCCTCCTCCTCGGTTTCCTGGTCAACCTGGGCGAAATGAAGCTCTTTTCTGATATCAAGGGCCATCAGGTCGTGTCTTGCTTTCGACCCGTCTTTGGTCCTCTCCAGCATGTTGAGCACAGTGCCAAGCAAGCTCTCGCACACGTTCTTCGTGATATGCATGACATCAAGGCTATGAGGCGTACCGAGGATCTTCCAAGATGCGGCAAGTCCCAAAACACGGACCTCCTTTTCCATACCCCCAAGAGCGGCCCGGGTTCCTTTTTCTTTTCTTTCTCTTGTCTCCTTTCTTCCGCTTCGGATCTTTATCTTACCCGCCGGAGGGCAGTCTTTCCAGCTTTTTCAACAGTATCTATCTCTTCGCCGCTTCGCCTAGGTGGAGGTCCCTCGACCTCATCCTTCCCATTGAACAGGTCTCCACGCTTCCTCCACGGGTCATTCTTGGGAAGCCACATTCGATGCCTCATGTAGACGGTTTTTGAAGACCCGGGATCCTTACCCAGCTGTAAAAATGGCGTCTTTTCCATGCACCTCACACATGCCTTGTGTCCGTGGCACACCTGGCACGCAATATATCCGTATCCAAGATAGTCATGCACCGTCGTCAACAGTGCGGCTTTCATACGGAAAGTTTCTTGTCCGTAGGCGTCCCAAGTTTCTGTCCCTTCCTCCCACAGAGTGACTAGCTCCTCCTTCAATAGCTCCAGATACAGGTTGATATCGCTCCCTGGCTGCGTCGGCCCTTGGATTAGCATACTCATGTGTATGTACTTCTTCTTCAGGCATAGCCATGGAGGGAGGTTGTACATCCATACAAACACGGGCCAGGTGCTGTGCTTGCTGCTTTGGTTCCCAAACGGATTGAGTCCGTCGGTGCTCGCACCCAACCTGATGTTCCTTGGTTCTTTCCCGAATTCTTCGTAATACTCATCGTCTAATGTTTTCCACTGGCTTGCATCCGAAGGGTGTGTTAGCACTGGGTTTTCAACCCGTTCCACATCACGCATCACCGCCTCCTTTCTTTCCGCGTGCCAACGCATGAGCTTTGCTTCCTTGGGGTCCACGAAGTACCGCTGCAGACGGGCGTGAGCGGGAAGTACCACACAACTTTTCGAGGAGATTTTCTTGTCCCTCTCTTGTATCGAGATTCGCCACACTGTGGGCATGTATCGAGATTGGCATGCTCGTTCCGATATATTACGCAGTCACTGATGCATGCGTGGTATTTCTGGTGCGGTAAATCGAGAGGGCACACGATTTTCTTGGCCTCCTGTAGGCTACCGGCACACGTGTTATCTTTAGGAAAGTGGATCTTCAAGTATCCGAAGAGTTCGTCCACGCTTGTGTCCGTCCATTTGTGCTTTGCCTTCATCTCCATAATATCGAGAGCATATCTCAGACGGCTCTCCTCCGTCCCACGAGCTGCATCGTACAACGGAGTTCTCGAGTCTACCTCGAGTTGATCCAGCTTAGCCTTCCGTCTACCAGCGATTTTGGGGTCGGTCGATGTGTTGCTGAGAAGAAGTTCTTGAACATGACGGTCCTGCACGGCCGCGGTTAGCGGGGTATTTCTACTCATGTCCTCGTCAGCCGCATGTTCTTCCCGGCCTTCTTGATCACCATCAACGTGTGCGCCATCCTCTTCAACCTCCTCTCCATTGTCGTGTGGGGCATCCTCTCCATCACCTTCGTTATCATCATCTCCACCATCATCACCTCCATCTTCATCACCATCGATATCATCATCTCCATCATCACTCATCCACTGAGTATGCCCCTCCATGAAACTATACCTGAGCAGGTGTTGATTCACTATGCCTGAGAAGGGGTCAAACAACGATCCTAGCTTGCATCTTCGACAAGGACACATGATATCCTTTCGCTTTTTTCGATACATGTCGGCCGTCGCGCGTTCCACGTATCTATCCACGACGCTTTCCCTCATCGCGATGACCATCGCCGCCTACAAGACAAGATAATTGATTACACCGCCGTCTCGGTTTTCACGGAAAAAATTCGGCATGACCTTTGCTAAATATTGTCATGCTGGAGTTCCAAAAATTCGCCGGAACGGAAGTTAATCAACATTCCGGCAAAACATTGGCAACTCAATGTTCCTGCACACGTCAACAAATGCAAAACAATGCATTTACATATATGGAACCGCATCTTTTGCCATCACTAGTGACATAACCGTGAATTTTCACCAACTCATGAACATTCCACTCATTAGCTATATACCTATTAGTTGACGCGACGTCCAAAAGCACCGGAGAGACGCCACACGTCGACTTTTATGCTCGAGAGATCTAGAGATCTAGAAATAGCTAGATCTAGTGGAAAAGGTGGTGGGAGGAGATAGATCTAGATCTAGATCATGCAAATCATGCTAGAGGGGCTAGGTAGTGCATGATTTGCTCAAATACATCATATTTTGTTGGTTGAAATAGCTAAAATGGGTGGGGGAATGAGATAACAAGTGCTTGGGTTGATTTTCCATCACATATGAGTGTGTGAGGGTGGTGGTAGGTGGCTGGTCGGGCTAGCTAAATTAAATGGCCAAGCCCAGGTTACCGCCGGCGCCAACATGCGCGTTTGCCAGCGGTAGGGCCCATTACCGCCGGCACCTACGGCCCACAAACGCCGGAGGTAAGTGCAGGATGGGTGGCCCACCCAGCCACTTGTTACCCCCGGCATTTGCATTCTCGGGTTCGCCGGCGGTACAACCCGCTACCCCCGGCGATTTGGGCATAAAACGCCGACGGTAAGGGCAGGCTGGGTGGCCCGCCGAGCCACTCATTACCCCCGGCATTTCCATTTTCGTGTTCGCCGGCGGTAAAGCCCTCACCCCCGGCGCCTTGCGTTCAGCTCGCCGGCGGTAGGGTTAGGCCACCCTGGAAGGTCTTACCGCCGGCATTTTCAAACCGTACTCGCCGGCGGTAAGGAGTGCTGCTATAAGGCTTTCCCTAGTAGTGATAATTTCTGTCATTCCATGCTTGTTTTATGACAATACTTACATGTTTTGCTTGCACTTTATGATGATTTCATGCATTTTCCGGAACTAACCTATTAACAAGATGCCACAGTGCCAGTTCCTGTTTTCTGCTGTTTTTGGTTCCAGAAAGGCTGTTCGGGCAATATTCTCAGAATTGGACGAAATCAACGCCAAACCTCCTATTTTTCCCGGAAGCATCCAGAACACCGAAGAAGAGTGGGAGAGGGGCCAGGGGGCCACCACACCACATGGCGGCGCGGCCAAGCCTGGGCCCGCGCCAGCCTAGGGTGTGGCGCCCCCAGGTGCCCCCCTGCGCCGCCTCTTCGCCTATAAAATCCCTTTCGACCTAAAAACACCGTACCAATTGACGAAACTCCAGAAAGACTCCAGGGGCGCCGCCGCCATCGCGAAACTCCAATTCGGGGGACAGAACTCTGTTCCGGCACCCTGCCGGAACGGGGAAGTGCCCCCGGAAGCCATCTACATCGATGCCACCGCCTCCATCATGCTCCGTGAGTAGTTCCCCCATGGACTACGGGTTCTAGCAGTAGCTATGTCGGTATACTCTCCCCCATGTACTTCAATACAATGGTCTCATGAGCTGCTTTACATGATTGAGATTCATCTGATGTAATCGGTGTTGTGTTTGTTGGGATCCGATGGATGATACATTATGATTAGTCTATCTATAAAGTTTGTGAAGTTATTGTTGCTGCAATCTTGTTATGCTTAATGCTTGTCACTAGGGCCCGAGTGGCATGATCTTAGATTTGAGCTCTATACTTATTGCTTAGATTGTATCTACAAGTTGTATGCACATGTCACTGTCCGAAACCAATGGCCCCGAAGTGACAGAAATCGGGACAACCGGAGGGGATGGCAGTGATGTGAGGGACACATGTTTTCACGGAGTGTTAGTGCTTTGCTCCGGTACTCTATTAAAAGGAGTACCTTAATATCCAGTAGTTTCCCTTGAGGCCCGGCTGCCACCGGCTGGTAGGACAAAAGATGTTGTGCAAGTTTCTCATTGCGAGCGGGTACGACTATAATTGGAAAACATGCCTACATAATTAATAATCTGGATGTTCTGTCTTAATGCTTTGATTCCTATCAATTGCCCAACTGTAATTTGTTCACCCAACACTTGTCACTTATTGGAGAGTTACCACTAGTGTAGATCGCTGGGAACCCCGGTCCATCTCTCATCATAATATACTTGTTCTACATGTTATTGGAAGTAGTATCAACTATCTTCTGGTGCCATCGCTCTCATATTGCTATTCTTGCTCTTTGTATTCTTGTTACTATTGCTCTCATATTACTGCTACTTTCACATCACCCCTGTTGCTAGTGCTTTTCCAGGTGCAGCTGAATTGACAACTCAGTTGTTAAGGCTTATAAGTATTCTTTACCTCCCCTTGTGTCGAATCAATAAATTGGGTTATACTACCCTCGAAGACTGCCGCGATCCCCTATACTTGTGGGTTATCAGCCACCCCCCCATATGGGAGGTGGAACTCCCACCTCTAGTGGGAGTCCTAGCTTGGCTAGGTTTCCCCTCCATATGGAAGGTTTTTGGTTCGGGTCTTATTCGAAGACTTGGAGACCAACTCTTGGGGTTCCACCTATATAATGAGGTCCAAGGGGGAGGGGGCCGGCCACCTAAAACACCACCAAGGTGGCCGCACCCCATAGTGGCCGGCGCCCCCCTCTCCCCAAACCCTAGCCGCCCCGCTCCTCCACTTCCCGCACGCTTAGCGAAGCTCCGCCGGACTTCTCCACCACCACCGACACCACGCCATCGTGTTGTCGGATTCAAGAGGAGCTACTACTTCCGCTGCCCGCTGGAACGGGGAGGTGGACGTCGTCTTCATCAACAACCAAACGTGTGATCGAGTACGGAGGTGCTGCCCGTTCGTGGCGCCGGAACCGATCGTGATCAAGATCTTCTACGCGCTTTTGCAAGCGGCAAGTGAACGTCTACCGCAGCAACAAGAGCCTCATCTTGTAGGCTTTGGAATCTCTTCAAGGGTGAGACTCGATACCCCCTCGTTGCTACCGTCTTCTAGATTGCATCTTGGCTTGGATTGCGTGTTCGCGGTAGGAAAATTTTTGTTTTCTATGCAACATTATCCTACAGTGGTATCAGAGCCGTGTCTATGCATAGATGGTTGCACGAGTAGAACACAATGGTTTTGTGGGCGTTGATGCTCTTGTTATCTTTAGTTTGAGTACTTTGCATCTTTGTGGCATAGTGGGATGAAGCGGCTCGGACTAACTTTACATGACCGCGTTCATGAGACTTGTTCCTCGTTCGACATGCAACTTGTATTGCATAAGAGGCTTTGCGGGTGTCTGACTCTCCTACTATAGTGAAGATTCAATTTACTCTTCTATTGAAAACATTAGTATCAACGTTGTGGTTCATGTTCGTAGGTAGATTAGATCTCTCTCGAAAACCCTAAACCACGTAAAATATGCAAACCAAATTAGAGACGTCTAACTTGTTTTTGCAGGGTTTGGTGATGTGATATGGCCATAATGTGATGATGAATATGTATGAGATGATCATTATTGTATTGTGGCAACCGGCAGGAGCCTTATGGTTGTCTTTAAATTTCATGTTGAGTAGTATTTCAAAGTAGTTGTAATAGTTGCTACATGGAGGACAATCATGAAGACGGCGCCATTGACCTTGACGCTACGCCGACGATGATGGAGATCATGCCCGAAGATGATGGAGATCATGTCCGTGCTTTGGAGATGAAGATCAAAGGCGCAAATACAAAAGGGCCATATCATATCACATATGAACTGCATGTGATGTTAATCCTTTTATGCATCTTATTTTGCTTAGATCGCGACGGTAGCATTATAAGATGATCCCTCACTAAAATCTCAAGATAATAAAGTAATCATCCTTAGTAGCACCGTTGCCAAGACTTGTCGTTTCGAAGCATCTCGTGATGATCGGGTGTGATAGAATCAACAAGTGCATACAACGGGTGCAAGACAGTTTTGCACATGCGGATACTAAGGTGGCCTTGACGAGCCTAGCATGTACAGACATGGTCTCGGAACACGTGATACCGAAAGGTAGAGCATGAATCATATGGTTGATATGATGAACACTTTGAGTGTTCGCCATTGAAATCACACCTTGTCTCGTGATGATCGGACATAGGTGCGGTGGATTTGGTTCGTGTGATCACTAAGACAATGCGAGGGATATTGTTTTGAGTGGGAGTTCACCTAGATTTTTAATTATGTTGAATTAAAATTTGAACTCAATTTGTCATAAACTTAGTCTAAACTTTTGAAAATATATGTTGTAGAGATGGCGTCCCCAATCAATTTTAATCAGTTCCTAGAGAAAGAGAAACTTAAGAGCAACGGTAGCAACTTCACCGAATGGTTCCGTCATGTGAGGATCTTCCTCTCTGGCGGAAATCTGCAATATGTGCTTGATGCAACGCTAGGTGACCCTCCTGCAGAAACTGAAACCGATGAAGTAAAAGCTGTTTACGAGACTCGGAAAATACGGTACTCTCAAGTTCAGTGTGCCATCCTATGCAGTCTGGAATCCGATCTTCAAAAACGTTTTGAGCACCACGATCCTCATGAGTTGATGAAAGAGCTGAAAGCTATTTTTGAGACTCATGCGGCCGTGGAATGCTATGAAGCATCGAAACAATTCTTCAGCTGCATGATGGAAGAAGGCAGCTCCGTTAGTGAGCACATGCTCGCCATGACCGGGCATGCGAAGAAACTCAGTGACTTGGGAATAGTGATTCCTAACAGACTGGGGATTAATCGTGTCCTTCAATCACTGCCACCAAGTAACAAGAACTTTGTGATGAACTACAATATGCAGAACATGAACAAGGAGTTACCTGAACTCTTTGGCATGCTAAAAGCTGCTGAGATTGAGATCAAGAAAGAGCACCAAGTGTTGATGGTCAACAAGACCACCAGTTTCAAGAAACAGGGCAAGTCTAAGGGAAAATTCAAGAAGGGTGGTAAGAAAGCTGCCACGCCTCATATGAAACCTAAGAACGGCCCTAAGGCTGATGCTGAGTGCTATTACTGCAAGGAGAAGGGACACTGGAAGCGTAATTGCTCCAAGTATCTGGCTGATCTGAAGAGCGGCCTTGTCAAGAAGAAGAAAGAAGGTATATCTGATATACATGTTATAGATGTTTATCTCACTGGTTCTCGTTCTAGTACCTGGGTATTTGATACTGGTTCGGTTGCTCATATCTGTAACTCGAAACAGGAACTAAAGAATAAACGAAGACTACTGAAAGATGAAGTGACGATGCGCGTTGGAAATGGATCCAAAGTCGATGTGATCGCTGTCGGCACACTTCCTCTACATCTACCTTCGGGATTAGTTTTAAGCCTAAATAATTGTTATTTTGTACCCGCTTTGAGCATGAACATTATATCTGGATCTTGTTTAATGCAAGACGGTTATTCATTCAAGTCTGAGAATAATGGTTGTTCTATTTTTATGAATAATATCTTTTATGGTCGAGCACCACAAAAGAATGGCTTATTTCTGTTAGATCTCGATAGTAGTGATACGCATATACATAACACTGATGCTAAGCGAATTAAATTGAATGATAATTCTACTTATATGTGGCACTATCGTCTTGGTCATATTGGAGTGAAACGCATGAAGAAACTCCATACTGATGGATTACTTGAATCACTTGACTTTGAGTCACTTGATAGATGCGAAGCATGTCTAATGGGAAAAATGACAAAGACTCCATTTTCTGGTATGATGGAGCGAGCTACTGACTTATTGGAAATCATACATACCGATGTGTGTGGACCAATGAGCGTAGCATCGCGCGGTGGTTATCGTTATGTTCTAACCTTCACAGATGATCTGAGTAGATATGGGTACATCTATTTCATGAAACATAAATCCGAAACTTTCGAGAAGTTTAAGGAATTCCAAAGTGAAGTAGAAAATCAACGTAACAAGAAGATCAAATTTCTACGATCTGATCGTGGAGGTGAATATCTGAGTTATGAGTTTGGCATGCATTTAAAGAAATGCGGAATACTTTCACAATTGACACCGCCGGGAACACCTCAACGTAACGGTGTGTCCGAACGTCGTAATCGAACTCTCTTAGATATGGTTCGTTCTATGATGTCTCTTACTGATTTGCCGTTATCATTTTGGAGTTATGCATTAGAGACTGCTGCATTCACTTTAAATAGAGCACCATCAAAATCCGTAGAAACGACACCGTATGAATTATGGTTTAATAAGAAACCTAAGCTGTCGTTCCTGAAAGTTTGGGGTTGCGAAGCCTATGTAAAGAAGTTACAACCGGACAAGCTAGAACCCAAAGCGGAGAAATGCGTCTTCATAGGATACCCTAAGGAAACTATAGGGTATACTTTCTATCACAAATCCGAAGGCAAAATCTTTGTTGCTAAGAATGGAACCTTTCTTGAGAAAGAATTTCTCACTAAAGAAGTGACTGGAAGAAAAGTAGAACTCGATGAGATTGATGAATCTATACTCGTTGATCAGAGTAGCGCAGTACCGGAAGTTGTACCAGTACCGCCTACACCGGCAACAGAGGAAGCTAATGATAATGATCATGAAACTTCGAACGAGGAAACTACTGAACCTCGCAGATCGACAAGGGAACGTACCACTCCTGATTGGTCTGATCCTTGTCTAAATGTCATGATTGTGGATAACAATGATGAGGACCCTGCGACGTATGAAGAAGCGATGATGAGCCCAGATTCCAATAAATGGCAAGAAGCCATGAAATCCGAAATGGGATCCATGTATGATAACAAAGTATGGACTTTGGTAGACTTACCTGATAGCCGAAAGGCTGTCGAGAATAAATGGATCTTCAAGAGAAAAACATATGCAGATGGTAATATTACTGTCTATAAAGCTCGACTTGTCGCAAAGGGTTTCCGACAAATTCAAGGAGTTGACTACGATGAGACATTCTCACCTGTAGCGAAGCTAAAATCTGTGAGGATTTTGTTAGCAATAGCTGCATTTTTCGATTATGAGATTTGGCAGATGGATGTCAAAACGGCATTCCTTAATGGAGACATTGAGGAAGAGTTGTATATGGTACAACCCAAAGGTTTTGTCGATCCTAAAAATGCTGACAAAGTATGCAAACTTCAGCGTTCAATCTATGGACTGAAGCAAGCATCGAGAAGTTGCAACCGATGCTTTGATAAGGTGATCAAAGACTTCGGGTTTATACAGTGTCATGGAGAGGCCTGTATTTACAAGAAAGTGAGTGGGAGCTCTGTAGCATTCCTGATATTATATGTAGATGACATATTGTTGATCGGGAATGATATAGAACTATTAAGCAGTGTTAAAGGTTATTTGAATAATAGTTTTTCAATGAAAGACCTTGGTGAAGCATCGTATATATTAGGCATCAAGATTTATAGAGATAGATCAAGACGCCTAATAGGGCTATCACAGAGTACATATCTAGACAAGATTCTAAAGAAGTTTAGAATGGACGAAAGTAAGAAAGGGTTCTTACCTATGTTACCAGGCAAAGTCTTGAGTAAGACTCAAGGACCGGCTACGGCAGAAGAAAGAGAAAGGATGAGTAAAATCCCCTATGCCTCGGCAGTAGGATCTATCATGTATGCCATGCTATGTACTAGACCGGATATAGCACATGTTGTTAGTTTGACTAGCAGATATCAAAGTGATCCAGGAATGGAACACTGGACAGCGGTCAAGAATATCCTGAAGTACTTGAAAAGAACTAAGGATATGTTTCTTTGTTATGGAGGTGACCAAGAGCTCGTTGTAAGTGGTTACACCGATGCAAGTTGGAACACTAATCCTGATGACTCTAAGTCACAATCTGGGTACGTGTTTATATTGAATGGTGCTGCAGTAAGCTGGGCAAGCTCGAAGCAGTGCACGGTGGCGAAGTCTTCAACAGAATCAGAGTACATAGCGGCTTCATCAGAAGCGGTATGGATGAAGAGGTTCATTGTAGAGCTCGGTGTGGTTCCTAGTGCATTGGACCCATTAATCATTTACTGTGATAACATGGGTGCCATCGCCAATGCACAAGAGCCAAGGTCACACAAGAGGCTGAAGCATATCAAGCTGCGTTACCACTCGAGTCGCGAGTACATCGAAGATGGAGAAGTAAAGATTTGCAAAGTACACACTGATCTGAATGTAGCAGATCCGTTGACTAAATCTCTCCCTAGGGCAAAGCATGACCAACACCAGAATGCCATGGGTGTTAGGTATATTACAATGTAATCTAGATTATTGACTCTAGTGCAAGTGGGACTCAAGGAGATATGCCCTAGAGGCAATAATAAAGTGGTTATTATTTATATCTTTATGTTTATGATAAATGTTTATATATCATGCTATAATTGTATTAACCGAAACATTAGTACATGTGTGATATGTAGACAACAAGAAGTCCCTAGTATGCCTCTTAAACTAGCTTGTTGATTAATGGATGATTAGTTTCATAATCATGAACATTGGATGTTATTTATAACAAGGTTATATCATTATATGAATGATGTAATGGACACACCCAATTAAGCGTAGCATAAGATCTCGTCATTAAGTTATTTGCTATAAGCTTTCGATACATAGTTACCTAGTCCTTATGACCATGAGATCATGTAAATCACTTATACCGGAAAGGTACTTTGATTACACCAAACACCACTGCGTAAATGGGTGGCTATAAAGGTGGGATTAAGTATCCGGAAAGTATGAGTTGAGGCATATGGATCAACAAATGGGATTTGTCCATCCCGATGACGGATAGATATACTCTGGGCCCTCTCGGTGGAATGTCGTCTAATGTCTTGCAAGCATATGAATGAGTTCATAAGAGACCACATACCACGGTACGAGTAAAGAGTACTTGTCAGGAGACGAGGTTCAACAAGGTATAGAGTGATACCGAAGATCAAACCTCGGACAAGTAAAATATCGCGTGACAAAGGGAATTGGTATTGTATGTGAATGGTTCATTCGATCACTAAAGTCATCGTTGAATATGTGGGAGCCATTATGGATCTCCAGATCCCGCTATTGGTTATTGGTCGGAGTGAGTACTCAACCATGTCCGCATAGTTCACGAACCGTAGGGTGACACACTTAAAGTCGGATGTTGAAATGGTAGTACTTGAATATGGAATGGAGTTCGAATATTTGTTCGGAGTCCCGGATGAGATCCCGGACATCACGAGGAGTTCCGGAATGGTCCGGAGAATAAGATTCATATATAGGATGTCATTTTATGTGAATTAAAATGTCGCGGAAGGTTCTATGGAAGGTTCTAGAAAAGTCCGGAAGAAACCACCAAGGAAGGTGGAGTCCACATGGGACTCCACCTCCATGGCCGGCCAACCCTAGTGGGGGAGGAGTCCCAAGTGGACTCCCCCTTAGGGGGGCGGCCACCCACTCATATGGGAGGTGGAACTCCCACCTCTAGTGGGAGTCCTAGCTTGGCTAGGTTTCCCCTCCATATGGAAGGTTTTTGGTTCGGGTCTTATTCGAAGACTTGGAGACCAACTCTTGGGGTTCCACCTATATAATGAGGGCCAAGGGGGAGGGGCCGGCCACCTAAAACACCACCAAGGTGGCCGCACCCCATAGTGGCCGGCGCCCCCCTCTCCCCAAACCCTAGCCGCCCCGCTCCTCCACTTCCCGCACGCTTAGCGAAGCTCCGCCGGACTTCTCCACCACCACCGACACCACGCCATCGTGCTGTCGGATTCAAGAGGAGCTACTACTTCCGCTGCCCGCTGGAACGGGGAGGTGGACGTCGTCTTCATCAACAACCGAACGTGTGACCGAGTACGGAGGTGCTGCCCGTTCGTGGCGCCAGAACCGATCGTGATCAAGATCTTCTACGCGCTTTTGCAAGCGGCAAGTGAACGTCTACCGCAGCAACAAGAGCCTCATCTTGTAGGCTTTGGAATCTCTTCAAGGGTGAGACTCGATACCCCCTCGTTGCTACCGTCTTCTAGATTGCATCTTGGCTTGGATTGCGTGTTCGCGGTAGAAAATTTTTTGTTTTCTATGCAACGTTATCCTACAATTTTAACAGTATTTCTATCTCAATCACAAGACTAGCGCATGGTAGAAAAACGGATGCCAATACTACAAAATTAATTCAAAATACTACTCAGACTATGTTTATGATAATTAGTTCATGTTTTAATCTTAATTACTAATGAACTCCCACTTAATACAACATCCCTCATAGTTGTTAAGTGGTACACGATCCAAATCCACTACACCAAAACCGATCATCACGTGAGATGATGTAGCTTCAATGGTGAACATCAACATGTTGATCATATCATCCATATGACTCGTGTTCAACCTTTCGGTTTCCGTTGTCCCAAGGCCATGTCTGTACATGCTAGGCTCGTCAAGCAAACCCAAGTATTCCGCGTGTGCAACATGGCTTACACCTGTTGTATATGAACGTTGAATCTATCACATCCGATCATCACGAGATGCTTTGAAACGACGAACTTTGGCAACGGTGCATACGAGGGGAGAACACTTTATTATCTTGATATTAATGTGAGGGATCATCTTATAATGCTACCGTCGCGATCTAAGCAAAATAAGATGCATAAAGGATTAACATCACATGCAGTTCATATGTGATATGATATGGCCCTTTAGTCTTTGCGCCTTCGATCTTCATCTCCAAAGCACGGACATGATCTCCATCATCAACGGGCATGATCTCCATCATCGTCGGCGTAGCGTCAAGGTCCATGGCGCCATCTTCATGGTTGTTCACCTCATGTAGCAACTATTACAACTACTTTGAAATACTACTCAACATGAAATTTAAAGACAACCATAAGGCTCCTGCCGGTTGCCACAATACAATAATGATCATCTCATACATATTCATCATCACATTATGGCCATATCACATCACCAAACCCTGCAAAAACAAGTTAGACGTCTCTAATTTGGTTTGCATATTTTACGTGGTTTAGGGTTTTCGAGAGAGATCTAATCTACCTACGAACATGAACCACAACGTTGATACTAATGTTTTCAATAGAAGAGTAAATTGAATCTTCACTATAGTAGGAGAGACAGACACCCGCAAAGCCTCTTATGCAATACAAGTTGCATGTCGAACGAGGAACAAGTCTCATGAACGCGGTCATGTAAAGTTAGTCCGAGCCGCTTCATCCCACTATGCCACGAAGATGCAAAGTACTAAAACTAAAGATAACAAGAGCATCAACGCCCACAAACCATTGTGTTCTACTCGTGCAACCATCTATGCATAGACACGGCTCTGATACCACTGAAGGATAACGTTGCATAGAAAAACAAAAAATTTCCTACCGCGAACACGCAATCCAAGCCAAGATGCAATCTAGAAGACGGAAGCAACGAGGGGGTATCGAGTCTCACCCTTGAAGAGATTCCAAAGCCTACAAGATGAGGCTCTTGTTGCTGCGGTAGACGTTCACTTGCCGCTTGCAAAAGCGCGTAGAAGATCTTGATCACGATCGCTTCCGGCGCCACGAACGGGCAGCACCTCCGTACTCGGTCACACGTTCGGTTGTTGATGAAGACAACGTCCACCTCCCGTTCCAGCGGGCAGCGGAAGTAGTAGCTCCTCTTGAATCCGACAGCACGATGGTGTGGTGTCGGTGGCGGTGGAGAACTCCGACGGAGCTTCGCTAAAGCTACGCGGGAGATATGGAGGAGAGGGGGGCGGCTAGGGTTTGGGAGGGGGTGGCCGGCCACTTCAATGGGGCGGCCAGCTTGTGGTCTTGGGGTGGCCGGCCCCCTCCCTTGGCCCCTCATTATATAGGTGGAACCCCAAGTGTTGGACTCCAAGTCTTCGAATAAGACCCGAAACCAAAACCTTCCATATGAAAAGGAAACCTACCTAGGGTGGGAATCCCACTTGGGGTGGGATTCCCCCTTCCATATGGGGGGGTGGCCGGCCCCCTAAGGGGGAGTCCACTTGGGACTCCTCCCCCACTAGGGTTGGCCGGCCATGGAGGTGGAGTCCCACCGGGACTCCACCTTCCTTGGTGGTTTCTTCCGGACTTTTCTAGAACCTTCTAGAACCTTCCATAGAACCTTCCGTATCATTTTAAATCACATAAAATGACATCCTATATATGAATCTTATTCTCCGGACCATTCCGGAACTCCTCGTGATGTCCGGGATCTCATCCGGGACTCCGAACAAATATTCGAACTCCATTCCATATTCAAGTTCTACCATTTCAACATCCAACTTTAAGTGTGTCACCCTACGGTTCGTGAACTATGCGGACATGGTTGAGTATTCACTCCGACCAATAAGCAATAGCGGGATCTGGAGATCCATAATGGTTCCCACATATTCAACGATGACTTTAGTGATCGAATGAACCATTCACATACAATACCAATTCCCTTTGTCACGCGATATTTTACTTGTCCGAGGTTTGATCTTCGGTATCACTCTATACCTTGTTCAACCTCGTTTCCTGACAAGTACTCTTTACTCGTACCGCGGTATGTGGTCTCTTATGAACTCATTCATATGCTTGCAAGACATTAGACGATATTCCACCGAGAGGGCCCAGAGTATATCTATCCGTCATCGGGATGGACAAATCCCACTGTTGATCCATATGCCTCAACTCATACTTTCCGGATACTTAATCCCACCTTTATAACCACCCATTTACGCAGTGGCGTTTGGTGTAATCAAAGTACCTTTCCGGTATAAGTGATTTACATGATCTCATGGTCATAAGGACTAGGTAACTATGTATCGAAAGCTTATAGCAAACAACTTAATGACGAGATCTTATGCTACGCTTAATTGGGTGTGTCCATTACATCATTCATACAATGATATAACCTTGTTATTAATAACATCCAATGTTCATGATTATGAAACTAATCATCCATTAATCAACAAGCTAGTTAATAGGCATACTAGGGACTTCTTTGTTTGTCTACATATCACACATGTACTAATGTTTCGGTTAATACAATTATAGCATGATATATAAACATTTATCATAAACATAAAGATATAAATAATAACCACTTTATTATTGCCTCTAGGGCATATCTCCTTCTAGTTGCTCTTTGGGCTAGGCCAGGCCGGGATGGGATGCCCATGCCCGGAGATGCGTGGGCTGGCTAGAGGCCGAAAAGAGGGTGTGCGGAGCGGCCTGATACCCTGGCCACGCCACAAACACTCAGTTTTCCCTCGTGGTTCCGCTGTCGTACATATTTTTTTGATCTCTTTGTCTTCACCTAAAACCTTCTATATAAGGGGTCCCAATCGCGATCTCACGCACAGCGAACCACGTAAGAAAACGAAAGGAGGTTGTAGCAGCGAAGATTGGAGGGGTGGAATGCCACCAAGCACCGGTGGCTCACATCTCCGACCTCTCCAACAAAATATCCTTCATCTCCATTATGAAGTGGGAGTTGTCCACCCCCATACTATGGCAGTCGCTTGATCTAGATCTCAATGGTTCTATCATTGTTCTAGAGTTACATGAGCTCCCCTCATGATTGTGACCATCATATGTAACCCCTTTGTGTGGATCTTTGGTTTTTATGAGATTTTTATTTGAGATTTTAGTTTGTGTTTGATGTATGAGTATATGTATATTATGTACCCGATTCTTGAGTACAAGTTTTGATCCAACTAGTATTATAGGGCATGGTAAGGGAAACATGTGAATTAGTTGGAGTAGAATGGTAGTATGGAACTAGACAATGACTAGAAAGTTTGGGTCCTACTATGGTTTTCACCTTTCCGTTGTTATCTCACTAGTGATAAATGAGTGCATGTGTTACTATCACCAAGTGACCAAAAATGGTGATCTCATATCTTTTAAGGTCGCATATTTGATCTATTCAACATCATGTCATAGAAGCAAATGTAGTATTCTATTTATCTTAAATCTATTTTGTGGAGTTTTCTTTTACTAGAGGAGTATTAATGGGATGTGTTGCATTATCTCAACTATAGGACGTTTGGCCCATATGAATACTTACCAACCATATATTAAAGTTACATCAATACCATGCCTTTGTTGGAACCTTCTTGATTCCATCATATTTATAAGAGAGTAGAAAAGTGAACTCATGAATCCATGTTCATTTTAATCTGAATAAACACCTTTTACTTGCATTTACACACCTTCATAATTTCACCACTTAATTAATCCCAAAATATTTATCATACTTTCATTTAGTTTTTCCATAAAGTTTACATCTACCGTCACCATATCACCTTATTCTTGCATAGCATTTAGATTACCTTTCAAATTGCATTTAGTTTAATTTACTTGATACATATGTACCTTAGTTTACTATTGTTTTTAATTATTATACAAAACCTTGTGCTTGACAACAACTTGGTGGAGCTGGGGACACAAGGAAACACTACATTATTTTGTAGGTTGCTTGAAGAGGAAAGAAGATTAAAATTCATACATTGGGCCACCCTTATGTGGAAGAAGCCCTTGCTATATCGCTTTAAATTTGGAATCCCAACGAATCGGTATCCACATAAAATTGGTTCCATCAAGAGCCTTTTTTGGCGCCGTTGGCGAGAAAACAATAAGAATCATCACAAGTCCCATCTTCAAATTTTTTCTTCCACAACATTGTTAGAATATATTTTTGAGTCATCTACACCATTATGAATCAAGCCAAGCTTGGAGAGGTGCGCCTTCGTGATATTTTCTTCTCCATTAGATATTCAAAACAATTTAGTTTGTCTTGTTTTTTCTCATTTATTTTGTTTCTTTACTATTGTTTTCTAGCATAAGAACTTTTAATTTTGCATTTTTGTTTTCATTTTTGGATTTTTCTTTACTTTACATAAAGCAAAAAATTTCATAATTATTGTATTGTCTACCTTGAAATATGGATAAAATAAAAAAGTAAAACAAGTCTATTTTAAGAAAGAAAAAAATAACAGTTTCATCTTTAAACAAAACTTTGGTGAATCATTGAAAGATGCTTGGGTTAGGATACGGGATATGCATGATAGAAATCCTAACCCATGTAGGGAGGCTATGTTAAATACAAACTTTCTACTTTGATTTGGAATCATGTGGTTAAAATGATTTTGAATTTGCCTCTGGAGGATGTTTTATGCTAGCACCTCCTATAGAATTCGCATTGATAATTAACTTTTTTTTCTACTAGTATAGAAAAGAAACTAGATGAAGAATACATGCATGCTATGTTAAAAAAAACTAGGATAGAGAATTGTGCTAAGATATTTCTGGAAAAAAGGAACCTTGATCACTTAGAACTCATTAGTAAGGATGGTATACCTGATATTGAAAGTTCTATTGCAATAGTTATTATAAAATTAGATTCCTTTGAGACAAGACTAAACAATAATGAAACCATTAGTGATGATCGTAGTAGATTTTGTATGTTAAGCCAAGTATAACAATGTGCAACTACTTATGATGGGCATGAAGAATTAAATTTTAGTAGTTATCTAGAAGAAACTATTATGGCATTACAAGATATTGATAATGAAACTAAATAAGTAGAAGAAATTAAGATGCTTAGTGATACGATTACTGACCCTTTGTTGATCCTGATAAGTGTAGCCTGCATGTAGTTATGTTTATCTTACAAAAAATATGCTAAAGATCCTTTTATTAATATTCATCAAGCAGATTTTGGTTCTTATATTGCAAGTCATGTGTTTAAAGAAAACTAGTCACATAGATACAATAGAGAAGTCATAATGTTACCTAAGCTTGGGGATGTATGGATCCCAAAGATACAAAATAGTATAGGAAAAGTTACTTGACATGCTATTCCAAGTTTAGGATCTAGTGTTTCTGCAATATCTAAATAATTATATGATCAATTTTTAATAGGTGCCATGAAAAATGTGGTATTGATCTCTTACTTGCTAATACTTATACATAGCATGTCTTAGAGAGAGTTATGTTATGGTTATAGGGATTCGTAGCATAGAAAACAAAAAAAATCCTACATCAAGAACGAATAACAAGCCAAGATCTAATCTAGTAGATGGTAGCAATGAGGTGAAGATCATCATACCTTGAAGATCGCTAAGCGTTAACGAGATATATCTTGTGGTTGATGTAGTCGATCACTTGCCTCTTGCAAATGCGTGTAGAAGATCTTGACGGTGGCACAGTCCGGCAGCACCTCCACACTCGGTCACATGTACGGTGTTGATGACGTCGTCCTTCTCCCCGTTCCAGGCTTCCAGCAGGCAGCGGATGTAGTAGATCCTCCTCGGAATCCCGCCAGCATGACGGCATGGTGACAGTGGTGGTGGAGATCTCTGGCAGCGCTTCGCCGTAAACACCACGAGAGAATTAGGAGGAGGGAGTAGCTAGGGTTTGGGAGAGCGGGGGCTCTTGGGTGCCGGCCTTGGGAGCCCTATGTGGTGCGGCTGGTGATATGTCTCAAACGTATCTATAATTTCTTATGTTCCATGCTAGTTTTATGAAAACACTCACATGTTTTATACACACTTTATATCATTTATACGCATTTTCCGGCACTAACCTATTAACAAGATGCCGAAGCGCCAGTCCTGTTTTCTACGCTTTTTGGTTTCAGAAATCCTACACATGAAATATTCTCGGAATTATACAAAACAAAATCTCAGGGTCTTATTTTCCACGGAGCTTTCCAGAAGACTGAAGGAGATACGAAGTGGGGCCACGAGGTGGCGACACCACAAGGCGGCGCGGCCAAGGAGGGGCCCGCGCCGCCCTATGGTGTGGGCCCCTCGTGCGTCTCCCGACTCTGCCCTTTCGCCTATTTATTCCCTCCGTCATGAAAACCCTATTACCGAGAGCCACGATACGAGAAAAGTTCCAGAGACGCCACCGCCGCCAATCCCATCTCGGGGGATTCAGGAGATCGCCTCCGGCACCCTGCCGGAGAGGGGAATCATCACCTGGAGGACTCTACATCACCATGATCGCCTCCGAACTGATGTGTGAGTAGTTCATCCTTGGACTATGGGTCCATAGCAGTAGCTAGATGGTTGTCTTCTCCTCATGTGCTATCATGTTTAGATCTTGTGAGCTGCCTATCATGATCAAGATCATCTATTTGTAACTAATGTAGCTAAAGTTTGGACTATTACCACCACTAGTAATGTTGATGCTTCACATGTTGCTAAACCTCCTACTATTAATGGTAAAATAATTGGTGTTAGCAATGTTTCTACTCCTAAGGCAAAGCGTGCAAAACTGTCTGAAACTGCTAAAACTGCTGAAACTACTTGTGATAAAACTGCTGAAATTTTTCAGAACATTGGGGACAATGATCCCATTGCTTTAGATCGTAATGGTTTCTTACTGAGGGAAAATTTGCTGCTGTACGCATCACACCTTCCTCTTGGGGTTCCCAACGGACGTGTGCTTCACGCGTTATCAAGCTCTTTTTCTGGCGCCGTTGCCGGGGAGATCAAGACACGCTGCAAGGGGAGTCTCCCACATCCAATCTCTTTACTTTTTTATTGTCTTGTTTTACTTTATTTTATTTTCTGTTTTGTTTGCTTTCTTTATATCAAAAATACAAAAAAAATAGTTACTTTCTTTACTTTATTTACTGTCTTGTTTGCTTTCTCTATATCAAAAACAGAAAAATTAGTTACTTGCATTTACTTTACTTAATTTAGTTTGCTTCACTTATTTACTATTGCTAAAATGGGTACTCCTGAGAATACTAAGTTGTGTGATTTCACTAGCACAAATAATAATGATTTCCTATGCACACCTATTGTTCCACCTGCTGCTACAGCAGAATTTTATGAAATTAAACCTGCTTTACTAAATCTTGTTACGAGAGAGCAATTTTCTGGTGTTAGTTCTGATGATGCTGCTGCCCATCTTAATAATTTTGTTGAACTTTGTGAAATGCAAAAGTATAAGGATGTAGATGGTGACATTATAAAACTAAAATTGTTTCCTTTCTCCTTAAGAGGAAGAGCTAAAGATTGGTTGCTATCTTTGCCTAAAAATAGTATTGATTCATTGACTAAATATAAGGATGCTTTCATTGGTAGAGATTATCCTCCTGCTAAAATTATATCTTTGAGAAGTAGCATAATGAAGTTTAAGCAATTGGATAATGAGCATGTTGCCCAAGCATGGGAAAGAATGAAATCTTTGGTAAAGAATTGCCCTACCCATGGACTAACTACTTGGATGATCATCCAAACCTTTTATGCAGGACTGAATTTTTCTTCGAGGAACCTATTGGATTTAGCTGCTGGAGGTACTTTTATGTCCATCACTTTGGGCGCCGCAACAAAGCTTCTTGATAATATGATGATCAACTACTCTGAATGGCACACTGAAAGGACTCCACAAGGTAAGAAGGTAAATTATGTTGAAGAAACCTCCTCCTTGAGTGATAAGATTGATGCTATTATGTCTATGCTTGTTAATGGTAGATCTAATGTTGATCCTAATAATGTTCCTTTAGCTTCATTGGTTGCTCAAGAAGAGCATGTTGATGTGAACTTCATTAAAAATAATAATTTCAACAACAATGCTTATAGGAATAATTCTGGTAACAACTATAGACCATATCCTTCTAATAATAGTAATGGTTATGGTAATTCTTACAACAATAATAGGAGTGTACCCTCTGGTCTTGAAGTCATGCTTAAAGAATTTATTAGTACACAAACTGCTTTTAACAAATCTGTTGAAGAAAAGCTTGGTAAAATTGATGTTCTTGCTTCTAAGGTTGATAGTCTTGCTGCTGATGTTGATCTTTTAAAATTGAAAGTTATGCCTAATGAAACTAAAGATATTAAGTCGTTTGCTACAGCAAACACTATCCAAGTTCGAATTAATGAAAATATTAGATTGATGGCTCTATTGCATGCTAGGTGGGAAAGAGAAGAAAATTTTGCTAAAGAGAATAACGTAGCTAAAGTTTGGACTATTACCACCACTAGTAATGTTGATGCTTCACATGTTGCTAAACCTCCTACTATTAATGGTAAAATAATTGGTGTTAGCAATGTTTCTACTCCTAAGGCAAAGCGTGCAAAACTGTCTGAAACTGCTAAAACTGCTGAAACTACTTGTGATAAAACTGCTGAAATTTTTCACAACATTGGGGACAATGATCCCATATCTCTGAAGTTATTAAGTTCTTACAAAAACTTGCTAGAAGTCCTAATGCTAGCGCTATAAATTTTGCCTTTACAAAACATATTACAAATGCTCTCATTAAAGCTAGAGAAGAGAAATTAAAACTTGAAACTTCTATTCCTAGGAAGTTGGAAGATGGTTGGGAGCCCATCATTAAGATGAAGGTGAATGATTTTGATTGTAATGCTTTATGTGATCTTGGTGCAAGTATTTCTGTTATGCCTAAGAAACTCTATGATATGCTTGACTTGCCACCATTAAAAAATTGTTATTTGGATGTTAATCTTGCTGATAGTCCTGTAAAGAAACCTTTGGGAGGATTGATAATGTTCACATTACGGTTAACAATAACCTTGTCCCCGTTGATTTTGTTGTCTTGGATATTGAATGCAATGCATCTTGTCCCATTATTTTGGGAAGACCTTTTTTTCGAACTGTTGGTGCTATTATTGATATGAAGGAAGGGAATATTAAGTATCAATTTCCTCTTAAGAAAGGTATGGAACACTTCCCTAGAAAGAGAATGAAGTTACCTTTTGATTCTATTATTAGAACAAATTATGATGTTGATGCTTCATCTCTAGATAATACTTGATTCACACTTTCTGCGCCTAGCTGAAAGGCGTTAAAGAAAAGCGCTTATGGGAGACAACCCATTATTTTACTTCTGCAATTTTTGTTTTATATTTGTGTCTTGGAAGTTATTACTACTGTAGCAACCTCTCCTTATCTTTACTTTATTGCATTGTTGTGCCAAGTAAAGTCTTTGATAGTAAGGTTGATACTAGATTTGGATTTCTGCGCAGAAACAGATTTCTTGCTGTCACGAATTTGAGTAGATTTCTCTGTAGGTAACTCAGAAAAATCAGCGAAAAAGCATGAGTAATCCTCAGATATGTACGCAACTTTCATTCAATTTGAGCTTCTTCATCTGAGCATGTTAAGTTCCTCTAAAAAATTCGTCTTTACGGACTGTTCTGTTTTGACAGATTCTGCCTTCTATTTCACATTGCCTATTTTGCTATGTTGAATGGATTTCTTTGTTCCATTAACTTTCAGTAGCTTTGGGCAATGTCCAGAAGTGTTAAGAATGATTGTGTTACCTATGAACATGTGAATTTTTGATTATGCACTAACCCTCTAATGAGTTTGTTTTGAGTTTGGTGTGGAGGAAGTTTTCAAGGATCAAGAGATGAGGATGATACAATATGATCAAGAAGAGTGAAAAGTATAAGCTTGGGATGCCCCCGTGGTTCATCCCTGCATATTTCAAGAAGACTCAAGCATCTAAGCTTGGGGATGCCTTGGGCATCCCCTTCTTCATTGACAACTTATCAGGTCACCTCTAGTGAAACTATATTTTATTCCGTCACATCTTATGTGCTTTACTTGGAGCGTCTGTATGTTTTTTTTTGTTTGAATAAATTCGGATCCTACCATTCTTTGTGTGGGAGAGAGACACGCTCCGCTGTTTTATATGAACACTGGTGTTCTTAGCTTTACTTTTAATGTTCATGGCGAAGGATGAAAATTGCTTCGTTCATTGTTATTTGGTTGGAAACAGAAAATGCTTCATGTGGTATTTGATATATTGTCTTGAATAATTTGATACTTGGCAATTGTTTTTCTCAAATAGATCATGTTTAAGCTCTTGCATCATGTACCTTGAACCTATTAATGAAGAACTACCATAGAGCTTGTTGAAATTTGGTTTGCATGATTGGTCTCTATAAAAGTCTGGATATTTTCTGGTAAAGTGTTTGAACAAGGAAGACAGTGTAGAGTCTTATAATGCTTGCAATATGTTCTTATGTAAGTTTTGCTGTACCGGTTCATACTTGTGTTTGCTTCAAACAATCTTGCTAGCCAATGCCTTGTACTGAGAGGGAATGCTTCTCGTGCATCCAAAACCTTGAGCCAAAACCTATGCCATTTGTGTCCACCATAACTATCGTCTATGTGGTATTTCTCTGCCATTCCAAAGTAAATTTCTTGCGTGCTACCTTTAAAATTTCGTTCCTTGTCTTTGCAATATATAGCTCATGGGAAAATAGCCTTAAAAACTATTATGGTAAAGAATATGTAGCTTATGTATCTTATTTCTTATAAGTTGCTTGTTGAGCGGTAACCATGTTTCTCGGGACGCCATCAACTATTACACCTTTATTGAATATCATGTGAGTTGCTATGCATGTTCGTCTTGTCTAAAGTAAGGGCGATTTATCATGATTAAATGGTTTGAGTATGCATATTGTTAGAGAATAACTTTGGGCCGCCAACCAAAGTCATGTATCATGGTGGAAGTTTCAGTTTGGACATTAATCCTCAATCTCTTATGAGAATATTATCTGTTGTTGAATGCTTATGCATTAAAGAGGAGTCCATTATCTGTTTTCTATGTAGTCCCAGTATGGATGTCCTCAAGTTGAGATCTATCAAAAACGAGAAATCAAATGCGATCTATCTCCTTGGACCTTTGTACATGCGGCATAGAGGTACCCCTTTGTGACACTTGGTTGAAACATATGTAATGCAATGATAATCCATGGAAATCCAAGCTAATTATGACAAGGTGCGAGCACTATTGGTATTCTATGCATGAGGCTTGCAACTTATAGGATGTCTTATGCATAACACATACGAATTATTACTACCGTTGACAAAATTGTTTCTATGTTTTTAAAATAAAAGCTCTAGCACAAAAATAGTAATCCATGCTTCCCTCTGCGAAGGGCCTTTCTTTTACTTTATGTTTAGTCAGTTTGCCTACTTCTCTCTATCTTAGAAGCAAACACTTGTGTCAACTTGCTTATTTGCATTCATCATATTACTTTGTGTTGACAATCATCCATGAGATATGCATGTTGAAGTTGAAAGCAACTGCTGAAACTTATATCTTCCTTTGTGCTGCTTCAAAACTTTCTACTAAGAATTTATTGCTTTACGAGTTAACTCCTATGCAAGTCTTATTGATGCTTGTCTTGAAAGTACTATTCATGAAAAGTCTTTTCTATATGATTCAGTTGTTTAGTCATTATCTTTACCATTGCTTCGAATCACTTCATTCATCTCATACGCTTTACAATAGTATTGATCAAGATTATGATAGTAGCATGTCACTTCAGAAATTATCCTTGTTATCGTTTACCTACTCGAGGGCGAGTAGGAACTAAGCTTGGGGATGCTTGATACGTCTCAAACGTATCTATAATTTCTTATGTTCCATGCTAGTTTTATGACAATACTCACATGTTTTATATACACTTTATATCATTTATACGCGTTTTCCGGCACTAACCTATTAACAAGATGCCGAAACGCCAGTTCCTGTTTTCTGCTGTTTTTGGTTTCAGAAATCCTACACAGGAAATATTCTCGGAATTGGACGAAACAAAATCTCAGGGTCTTATTTTCCACGGAACTTTCCAGAAGACCGAAGGAGATACGAAGTGGGGCCACGAGGTGGCGACACCACAAGGCGGCGCGGCAAAGGAGGGGCTCGCACCGCCCTATGGTGTGGGCCCCTCGTGCGTCTCCCGACTCTGCCCGTCCACCTATTTATTCCCTCCGTCGCGAAAACCCTATTACCGAGAGCCACGATACGAGAAAAGTTCCAGAGACGCCGCCGCCGCCAATCCCATCTCGGGGGATTCAGGAGATCGCCTCCGGCACCCTGCCGGAGAGGGGAATCATCACCCGGAGGACTCTACATCACCATGATTGCCTCCGGACTGATGTGTGAGTAGTTCATCCTTGGACTATGGGTCCATAGCAGTAGCTAGATGGTTGTCTTCTCCTCATGTGCTATCATGTTTAGATCTTGTGAGCTGCCTATCATGATCAAGATCATCTATTTGTAACGCTACATGTTATGTTTGTTGGGATCCGATGAATATGGAATACTATGTCAAGTTGATTATCAATCTATCATATATGTGTTGTTTATGATCTTGCATGCTCTCCGTTGCTAGTAAAGGCTCTGGCCAAGTTGATACTTGTGACTCCAAGAGGGAGTATTTATGCTCGATAGTGGGTTCATGCCTCCATTGAATCTGGGACAGTAACAGAAAGTTCTAAGGTTATGGATGTGTTGTTGCCACTAGGGATAAAACATCAATGCTTTGTCTAAGGATATTTTTGTTGATTACATTACGCACCGTACTTAATGCAATTGTCTGTTGTTTGCAACTTAATACTTGAAGGGGTGCGGATGCTAACCCGAAGGTGGACTTTTTAGGCATAGATGCATGCTGGATAGCGGTCTATGTTATTTGTCGTAATGCCCTAAGTAAATCTCATATTAGTCATCATGATATGTATGTGCATTGTTATGCCCTCTCTATTTGTCAATTGCCCAACTGTAATTTGTCCACCCAACATGCTATTTCTTATTGGAGAGACACCACTAGTGAACTGTGGACCCCGGTCCATTCTTTTACATCTGAAATACAATCTACTGCAATCATTGTTCTCTGCTGTTCTTTGCAAACAAACATCATTCTCCACACCATACGTTTAATCCTTTGTTTACAGCAAGCCGGTGAGATTGACAACCTCACTGTTAAGTTGGGGCAAAGTATTTTGATTGTGTTGTGCAGGTTCCACGTTGGCGCCAGAATCCCTGGTGTTGCGCCGCACTACACTCCTCCACCAACAACCTTCATGTGGCCTTCATCTCCTACTGGTTCGATAACCTTGGTTTCTTACCGAGGGAAAACTTGCTGCTGTACGCATCACACCTTTCTCTTGGGGTTCCCAACGGACGTGTGCTTCACGCGTTATCAGCTGGCTTGGGTGGCCAGCCCCTCCCCTATCCATCTCTTTATATAGGTGGAACACCCTAGGGTTTTCTCCAAAACAAATCTGAAGTCCAACTTCAAAACTACCATAATAGGGAAACCTAGGTGGAGTGGGATTGCTCGCCTTCCTTGTCCTTTGGCCGGCCAAGGTGGTGGATTCCGCCATGGACTCCACCTTCCCTCTTGGTTGGCCGGCTAGGGTTGGTGGAGTCCATCTGGGACTCCACCTTCCATACTGATTTACTCTAGAAGCTTCTAGAACATTCTAGCGCTTTCCATAAATGCACCGGATCATTTCCAAACTTGGAAAGTGACTTCCTATATATGAATATTATTCTCCGGACCATTCCGGAACTCCTCGTGATGTCCTAGATCCCATCCAAGACTCCGAACAACATTTGAACTCCATTCAATATTCCATATCTACTTAAAACGACATCAAACCTTAAGTGTGTCACCCTACGGTTCGAGAACTATGCGGACATGATCGAGACTCTTCTCCGATCAATAACTAATAATGGGACTTGGAGATCCATAATAGCTCCCACATATTCAACGATGACTTCCTGATCGAAAGAACCTTTTACATAAAATAACAATTCCTTTTGTCTCGCGATATTTTACTTATCCGAAGTTTGATCATCGGTATCTCCATACCTAGTTCAACCTCGTTACCGATAAGTACTCTTTACTCGTATCGTAATATGATATCCCTTGTGAGCCAGTCACATGCTTGCAAGCTAATTGGTTGTCATTCCACCGAGAGGGCCCAGAGTATATCTATCCGTCATTAAGATGGACAAATCCCACTATTGATCCACGTGCTTCAACCCTATACTCTCCAAACACTTAATGCCACCTTTATAACAACCCATTTACGAAGTACTGTTTGGTGTCATCAAAGCATCCATCCGATGTAGGTGATTAACATAATCTCATGGTCGAAGGATTAGGTTACTATGTATCTTAAAGCTTGAAGCACAATGTACTAAATGACTTGATCATATGCTACACTTACTATGGTTGTATGTCCATCACATCATTCACCCAATGATATGACCTTGTTATTAATAACATCCAATGTTCATGATCATGAAACTATGATCATCTATTAATCAACAAGCTAGTTTAACAAGAGGCTTACTAGGGACTCTTTATGTTTACAAAACACACATGTATTAATGTTTCCGGTTAATACAATTATAGCATGGGATTCAAACATTTATTATAAACACAAAGATATAATAATAACCACTTTATTATTGCCTCTTGGGCATATCTCCAATAGTCTCCCACTTGCACTAGAGTCAATAATGTAGATTACATAGTAATGTACCTAACACCCATGGCGTTCTGCTGTAGGTCATGTTTTGCTCTAGGGAGAGCTTTAGTCAACGAATCTGTCACATTCAGATTAGTGTGTACTTTGCAAATTTTTATGTCTCTGTCTTCGACATACTCGCGAATAGAATGAAAACGTAGCTTGATATGCTTCAGCTTCTTGTGTGACCTTGGCTCCTGTACATTGGCTATGGCACCCATGTTGTCACAATAGATGGTCATCGGGTCCAACGCACTAGGAACCACACCAAGCCCAGTAATGAAATACTTCATCCACATCGCCTCTGATGAAGCCTCCGAAGCAGCTATGTATTCCGATTCAATTGAAGATTTCACCACAACGATTTGCTTAGCACTCCTCTAGCTCACTGCTGCACATTCAAAATAAATACGTATGCAAATTGAGACTTAGAGTCACCCGGATCAGTGTTCCAACTAGCATCAGTGTAACTGGTTATAGCAAGCTCTTGGTCACCTCCATAACAAAGAAACATATCCTTAGTTCTTTTCAAGTACTTCAGGATATTCTTGACCGCTGTCCAGTGTTCCATTCCTGGATCACTTTGATATCTTCTGGTCAAACTACAACATGTGCGATATCCGGTCTTGTACACAGCATGGCATACATGATAGAGCCTATGGCCGAGGCATAGGGATTTTGTTCATATTTTCTCTTTCTTCTGCCGTAGCTGGACTTTGAATTTACTCAAGGTCTTACCTGGTGACATGGGCAAGAACCCTTTCTTGCTCTCATTCATTCTAAACTTCTTTAGAATCTTATCCAGGTATGTGCTCTGTGAACCCTATTAGGCGTATTGATCTATCTCTATAAATCTTGATGCCTAAAATGTATGCTGCTTCTCCAAGGTCCTTCATTGAAAACACTTATTCAAATTGCCTTTGACACTACTAAGGAGTTCTATATCATTTCCAATCAACAATATGTCATCCACATATTATATTAGGAATGCTACAGAGCTCCCACTCACTTTCTCATAAATACAAGCTTCTCCAAAAGTTTGTATAAATCCAAAATCTTTGATCACCTTATCAAAGCGCCAGTTCCAACTCTGGGATGCTTGCTTCAGTCCATAAATGGAACGCTGAAGTTTGTATATCCTGTCACCATTTTTAGGATCGACAAAACCTTTGGGTTGTACCACATACAACTCTTTCTCAATGTCACAATTAAGGAACACCGTTTTGACATCCATCTGCCAAATTTCATAATCGAAAAATGCAGCATTGCTAACAATATCATCACAGACTTTAGCTTCGCTGCAGGTGAGAAAGTCTCATCATAGTCAACTCCTTGAAATTGTCGGAACCCTTTTGCGACAAGTCGAGCTTTATAGATAGTAATATTGCCATCAATATCTGTTTTTCTTTTGAAGAACCATTTATTCTCGATAGCCTTGCGGCTATTAGGTAAGTCTACCAAAGTCAATACTTAGTTATCATACAAGGATCCCATTTCGGATTTCATGGCCTCTTGCCATTTGTTGGAATCTGGGCTCATCATTTGTTCCTCATATGTCGTAGGGTCTTCATCATTGTTGTCCACAATCATGACATTTAACGCGGGATCGTACCAATCAGGAGTGGCATGAACCCTCGTCGACCTGCGAGATTCAGTAGTAACTTCGTTTGAAGTTTCATGATCATTATCATTAGTTTCCTCACTAATCAGCGTAGGCGGCACAAGAACATCTTCCGGTGTTGCGCTACTCTGATTTTCAAGAGAAGGTTCAGTAACCTCATCGATTTCTACTTTCCTTCAAGTCACTTATTTCGAGAGAAACTCCTTTTCAAGAAAGGATCCGTTCTTGGCAACAAAGATTTTACCTTCGGATCTATGATAGAAGGTATACCCAATTGTTTCTTTAGGGTATCCTATGAAGACGCATTTCTCCGCTTTGGGTTCGAGCTTGTCAGGTTGTAACTTTTTTACATAAGCTTCACAACCCCAAACTTTAAGGAATGACAACTTAGGTTTGTTTCCAAACCACAATTCATACGGTGTCGTTTTAACGCATTTAGATGGTGCCCTATTTAAAAAGAATGCTACTTTCTCTAGTGCATAACTCCAAAATGACAATGGTAAATTTGTAAGAGACATCATAGATCAAACCATATCCAAGAGAGTTTGATTACGACGTTCGGACACACCATTGTGTTGTGGTGTTCCCAGCGGTGTCAACTGTGAAAGTATTCCGCATTTATTTAAATGCATGCCAAACTCATAACTCAGACATTCACCTCCACGATCAAAATGTAGAAATTTAATCTTCTTGTTACATTGATTTCTACTTCACTTTGGAATTCCTTAAACTTCTCGAGAGTTTCGGATTTATGTTTCATCAAGTAGATATACCCATATCTACTCAAATCATCAAGGAAAGTAAGAACATAACGACAAACACCACACGATACTACACTCATTGGTCCACATACATCAGTATGTATGATTTTCAACAAGTCTGTAGCTCGCTCCATAATACCATAGAATGGAGTCTTAGTCATTTTTTTCATCAGACATGCTTTGCATCTATCAAGTGATTCAAAATCAAGTGATTCAAGTAATCCATCTGATTGGAGTTTCTTCATGCGCTTCACTCTAATATGACCAATACAATAGTGCCACATGTATGTAGAATTATCATTTAATTTTTTTCGTTTAGCATCGATGTTATGTATGAGTGTATCACTATTATCGAGATTTAACAAGAATAAACCATTCATCTCAGGTGCATGACCATAAAAGATATTATTCATATAAATCGAACAACCATTATTCTCAGACTTGAATGAATAACCGCTTTGCAATAAACAAGATACATATATAACTTTCATGTTTAATGCATGCACCAAATAACAATTATTCAGATTTAAAACTAATACTGATGGTAGATGTAGGGGGAGCGTGCCGACAGCGATCACATCAACCTTGGATCCATCTCCAACGCGCATCGTCACCTCGTCCCTTGCTAATCTTCATTTATTCCATAGCTCCTATTTCGAGTTACAAATATGAGCAACCAAACCAGTATCAAATACCCATGCACTACTACGATTAGTAGTAAGATACACATCAATAACATGTATATAAGATATACCTTTCTTTTTGATGTTTCCGCTCTTCAGATCTGCCAGGTACTTTGAGCAGTTCCGCTTCCAGTGTCCCTCTTCTTTGCAGTAAATAGCACACAATATCAAGTTTGGGGCCAGCCTTGGGTTTCTTAGGAGGTGCGTCAGCTTTCTTGTCGCCCTTCTTGAATTTACCTTTTTTCCTTAGGCTTGCCCTGCTTTTAAACTTGGTGGTCTTATTGACCATCAACACTTGGTGCTCTTTATTTATCTCCACTTCAGCAGTTTTCAGCATTGAGAAGAGTTCAAGTAACGTCTTGTCCACGCACTTCATGTTCTAGTTCATCACGAAGTTCTTGTAACTAGGTGGCAGTGATTAAAGAACAAGATGAATCCCCAGGGTGTTAGGAATCGTTATTCCCAAGTCTTGGAGTTTCTTCGTGTGCCCAAAAATCTTGAGCACGTGCTCGCTAATGGTGTTGTCCTCTTCCATCTTACAGTTAACGAACTTTTTAGAAGCATCATAGATTTCCATGGCCGCATCAGTTTCAAATATCATTTTGATCTCACTGATTATATCATGAGGGTCATGGGTCTCAAAGCGTTTCTGAAACTCCGATTCTAAACCGTAGAGGATGGCACACTGAACTGTGGAGTAATGAGTCTTCCGAGTGAGGTAAACATTTTTAGCCTCATCGGTATCTGTTTCTGCAGGTGGTTCACCCAACGGTGCATCGAGCACATAGAGTAGTTGTCCACCAGTGAGGACAATCCTCAAGTTACGGAATCAGTCCGTAAAGTTGCATCCCTTGTTTTTCAGTTTTTCTTTCTCTAGAAACGAATTAAAATTGATGGTAGGGGTCGCCATAATCTACAACTTATTTGCAAAGAGTTTAGACTAAGTTCATGATAAATTGAGTTTGTTAATTCTTAAAATTAACTAGGTGAACTCTCACTCAAAACAATATCCCTCGCATTGTCTTAGTGATTACACGAACCAAATCCACTACACCAAGTCCGATCATCACGAGGGATGATGTAGCTTCAATGGTGAACATCAACATGTTCATCATATCATATATATGATTCATGCTTAACCTTTCGGTCTGCCATGTTCCGAGGCCATGTATGTACATGCAAGGCTCGTCAATTCAAACCTTAGTTTCCGCATGTACAAATCTGGCTTGCACCCATTGTATGCACATGTTGAGTCCATCACACCCGATCATCACGTGATGTTTCAAAACAACGAGTCTTAGCAACAGTGCTAACAAAGTACGAACACTTTCTTATCTTCATTTTTAGTGGGAGGGATCATCTTATAATGGTACCGTCGCGATCTAAGCAATATAAGATGCATAAAAGGATTAACATCATGCAATTCATAATGTAATATGATATGTCCCTTTTTGCACCTTTGATCTTCATCTCCAAAGCACGGACATGATCTCCATCATGAACGGGCATGATCTCCATCATCGTCGGCATAGCGTCAAGGTCAATGGCGCCGTCTTCAAGGTTGTCCATCACGTGTAGCAACTATTACAACTACTTTTAAATAAAACTACTACATGAAATATAAAGACAACCATAAGGCTCCTGCCACTTGCCACAATACAATAATGATCATCTCATGATATTCACAATCACATCATGGCCATATCACATCACCAAACCCTGCAAAACAAGTTAGACGCCTCTAATTTGGTTTGCATATTTTACGTGGTTTAGGGTTTTCGAGTAAGATCCGATCTACCTACGAACATAAAACACAACGCTGATACAAGTGTCTTCAATTGAGAGTTGTAAATTGGATCTTAAATATGGTGAGAGAAACTGACACCCGCAAAGCCACTTATGCAATACAAGTTGCATGTCAAGCGTGGACCAAGTATCATGAACGCGGTCATGTAAGGTTAGCACGTGTCGCTTCATTCCACCATCCAGCAAGATGCGAAGTACACGATAAAAAAGAGACAACAAAAGCATAAAAGCTCACGAAACCATTGTGTTCTACTCGTGCAACCAATCTATGCATAGACACAGCTCTGATACGACTTTAGGGATTCGTAGCATAGAAAACATAAAAATCCTACTGCAAGAACGAATAACAAGCCAAGATCTAATCTAGTAGATGGTAGCAATGAGGTGAAGATCATCATACCCTTGAAGATCGCTAAGCGTTAACGAGATAGATCTCGTGGTTTATGTAGTCGATCCCTTGTTGCTTGCAAAAGCGGGTAGAAGATCTTGACGGTGCCACAGTCGGGCAGCACCTCCGCACTCGGTCACACGTACGGTGTTGATGATGATGTTCTTCTCCTCGTTCCAGCGGGTAGTGGATGTAGCATATCCTCCTCGAAATCCCGCCAACACGACGGCGTGGTGACGATGGTGGTGGAGATCTCTGGCAGCGCTTCGCCATAAGCACCGCAGGAGAATTAAGAGGAGGGAGTAGCTAGGGTTTGGGAGAGAGGGGCTCTTGGGCACTGGCCTTGGGAGCCCTAGGTGGTGCGGCTGGCTTGGGTGGCCGGCCCCCTCTGCCTCTCTTTATATGGGTGGACCCCCCTAGGGTTTGCCCTAAAACCAATCTGAAGTCCAACTCCAAAACTGCCATAATAGTGAAACCTAGGTGGAGTGGGATTGCTCCCCTTCCTTGTCCTTTGACCGGCCAATGTGGTGGAGTCCACCATGGACTCCACCTTCCCTCTTGGTTGGTCGGCTAGGGTTGGTGGAGTCCATCCGGGACTCCACCTTTCATAGTGATTTATTCCGGAAGCTTCTAGAACAATCTAGCACTTTCCATAAATGCACCGGATCATTTCCAAACTTGGAAAGTGACTTCCTATATATGGATCTTATTCTCCGGACCATTCCGGAACTCCTCGTGATATCGTGGATCCTATCCGAGACTCCGAGCAACATTCGAACTCCATTCCATATTCCATATCTACTTAGAACGACATCAAACCGTAAGTGTGTCACCCTACGGTTCGAGAAATATGCGGACATGATCGAGACTCTTCTCCGATCAATAATTAATAGCGGGACCTAGAGAACCATAATAGCTCCCACATATTCAAGGATGGCGTGATCGAAAGAACCTTTTACATAAAATAACAGTTCTCTTTGTCTCGCGATATTTTACTTATCCGAAGTTTGATTATCGGTATCTCCATACCTAGTTCAACCTCATTACCGATAAGTAATCTTTACTCGTACCGTGATATGATATCCCTTGTGAGCCAGTCACATGCTTGCAAGCTAATTGGATGTCATTCCACCGAGAGGGCCCAGAGTATATCTATCCGTTATTAGGATGGACAAATCCCACTATTGATCCACGTGCTTCAACCCTATACGTTCTGAACACTTAATGCCACCTTTATAACAACACATTTACGAAGTAGTATTTGGTGTCATCAAAGCATCCATCCGGTGTAGGTGATTAACATGATCTCATGGTCGAATGATTAGGTTACTATATATCTTAAAGCTTCAAGCACAACGAACTAAATGATTTGATCATATGCTACACTTACAATGGGTGTATGTCCATCACATCATTCACCCAATGATATGACCTTGTTATTAATAACATCCAATGTTCATGATCATGAAACTATGATCATCTATTAATAAACAAGCTAGTTTAACAAGATACTTACTAGGGACTCTTTTATGTTTACAAAACACACATGTATTAATGTTTCCGATTAATAAAATTATAGCATGGGATGCAAACACTTATCATAAACACAAAGATATAATAATAACCACTTTATTATTGCCTCTTGGGCATATCTCCAACAAAGATTGAGTTGCATATCAATTTTGCGCCCTTGATTTTTTTGTAATGGATATGACAAGTAATTCCTCTAGTCTATAATTTTTGGTAGACCTTTTTTAAGAACACCATGTTCTATAATTGATTAAAAGGAGGGAAATGTGAAGTTTAAGTTCCCTCATAAGAAATGCATGGGGAACTTCCCATGGAAGGTAGAGGTTGTCAACAAGGTGAAGTGCTCACATGATGTCTACCCTCTTAAATAAAAGGTATGAAGCCTACCTACATGGCTATAAAGAAAGCATTTTACAGGAGGCAATCCGGTTTTTATTTTTCTTATATATGAGTCTTTGTTGTAGCAAGAAAATTTAATTTTTGTTTAGTTTACTGGATTTGTTTTAGCACAGTTTCAAGTTTTAGTAATTTTGGATAACGAAGTTGATAATACATTTGCGGAGTTGTAGATTTATGCACATTGCTGATATTTATTGGTAATTCCAATGGGCCCAAGATTTGTATTTAATGAGTGCATTTTTGTGTGTTTTTACTCCTTTATTTCATATAGATATCCTTTGTATAGAAATAGGATTTTGTATTTCACTGCGCTTTTGCACACCTTTTATGCTTGTTTCAACAGTATCTCAAAATATTAAGGCAGTGATGAAATCTCAATAAAAATATTGTTTTATTGTATTTTGACGTGATAAAAGTCATATAAGCACTTAACCACACGCCTGGGCCAAAGGAGAATGTGAGGAGAAACTCCAGAGAGTTTAGCGGGCATCAGTACGGGGGACCCTGCCCGTACCGTCCGCTCGTACGCTGCGCGAGGAGCTCCGTCTCATCAAATATTTTCACCTCGCATAGACAAATCAGAGATCCAACATACACAGCCTCTAGAAACACCAAAACACTAACTCCGGCATAGATCTGGTGGAGGAACTTGGGAGGAGACATCGTCCGAGCTGCTACACGGATCATTAGAGGAAAACATCATTCCCTTTATCATCAACCGCTATATCTTCACCACCATCACCATCACCGATTCCATTCTTATTTAACCATAGTTGTGTTCTCAATTGCTATTGTGGATTTGTATCTGAATTCATACCTCTACTTTCATGCCATCCATAAGATTATGATGATGTTCTTGATTGATTCCATGTGTGAGTAGTTCCATTTATTCTTCGGGAGATGGAGAAACCCTAGGATGACTATGAGATGAATCAAAGATGATATATGGTTTTAATATATGAATGTGTGTTAGTTTTCTATGTAGATATTATATGAAGTGCACCATGTAATATTTGCCTTAGGGACTAGAGAGAGAACTACCCTTTGAAGTATGATAAAGAGTACGTCGAGAAGTGACATTACCGTGGCGGTGCTTTATAATATGGAAGAGGGGGATAACGGTAGACTCACTAAGCTCATATCGATAACCATGGGGAAACCCTTAATTGCAATAGTCAATATGTGGTTGCAGAATGCCAGCTGCAATGGTTATTTAGATATACGATGATTGATAATTTTCTGGCCACTTCTTATTATGGAGCTCTCTCTAGACACTACATGATTAAAAGCATAGTTTATCTTGATTAAAATTAATAATAATCCTAGAGTGTATCCAATAAATTCTCAAGAACACTTTGTCTTATTGAGTTTCACTTTATTTCTCACTACGCTTGTTACTTTATTTCTTTATTTACTTAGTTGCAACCAATTACAACAACTTTTAAAACACCTTTATTTGAGATTAAAGAATGACTTATAAGTGACCCTTGATAGATAGTAACAAGGGGCATAAAGACCTTAACTAGTAGCTCCTCGTTGTTTGATATTCTTAATTCGAAACTAGGTACAATTGAACTATGCACTTGCAGTCATCAATATTGTAGTTATAACTTTTCATTCTATGTATATATGCATAAAAACTGGCAAAAATTCCTAACACTTCTAAGTGGTCGAAATAATTACGTTTTTAAGCAACTGTTTTTCTAGACAATTTTTTCTTTAATGCAAAAAATGGTGCCTTTGAGTTTGTTTTTGATTTTTTTCCGAATATGTTAAAATATTTTGGATATTCTCCACTTAATCAACTTTGTGGAAAGCCTGAGATCCTAATTTATTTGTATTTTGTATAGCAGCATGGAAATTATCTTTATGCCACTAATGCCACCTTGCAGAAAAAGAAATGAGAGAAAGTTTGTGTTTAAGTTTTTTGACATGAAATGGAGAAACAACAAACAAGGTGCTATCCAAGAATGGTGAAAACCATAAGCTTGGCGATGCCCAAGGTACCCCACTACACCAATCATACTCTCAGTTTGCACACCTCTAAAGTTTATTTTTTCAAGCAACATACAACTCTTGCAAAACTTGGACCATCTTTATCTAGTTTTAGGTTTTAAGTTTTGTTTAGCAATATTGATTTGGAATAAAATACCACCACATTTATTTGTAATTATTGTTACCATTTAGCTACTCGAATAAAATCACGTTTAAGTTTGGATGCTATTTAAAAAGGTGAAGCGATGAATAATTACATATGGAGAACTCATGACTAGTCTCACTCTTTGTGTTTTGTTTAATTCTCGAGTTTATGATATCTTGCAAGTGTTACGTGTAGTACTCGCAATCATTTATATCTTTATGCTTAACTTAGCCCTTTTTTCCCATCTAGGAGATGATCATTGCCATGCTCTTGAGATAATGATGCGCTATCTGAAAGTAACAATGAGCTATTAAATTTATTATATTGGGTATCCAAGAAGACTTCAAGGGTATAGTGCTTCTAATTGAATTTCAGATACTGAAGAGATGTCGGCCAGTAATGGATATTTATTCACTCTTGTTGGTGGCGTTGTTTCCTGGACATCTTGGAAACAGACCATCAAACAAGGTCAACAATGGAAACATAACTCACAACATTAGACGCAACAAGTACCAAAGCGGAATGGCTTCGTGACCTGTTCATGGACCTGCCAATGGTTGAAAACCTATACTGACTATCTTCATAAACAGTGACAACCAAACTATGATTGTCAGGATGAACAATTTTAAGGATAACATGAAGAGTTCAAAACATGTCAAGAGAAGATTGAAGTCTATCAAAAAAATGAAAAATTACGGATTAATAGCTTTGGATTATGTTGAAACTGCTAAAAGGCAGGCACATCCTTTCACAAAAGGACTATCAATAAACATGATAAACCTTGCATCGAGTGAGATGAGTTTGAGACCCATGTGAGTTGCCGAGGGTGCAACCCAACCTATGTCACCGGAGTTCATGTGATATAGTACTTGGGAAAACAAACCCGGGCAACTGAGTTGGGAGAAAACTTTACACTCCTACTCCGTTGCAGATGAAATTCTCTCATAGCTTCTGTAAGGCATGTTGATTATGTCTTAATATTTTCTATGATTCTCTCTATGAGAAGAAGATGCCATCCCATATGGCTATCTTTAAAAAACAAACCTATATGAGTAACACGGCTAGTCATAGTGTGTGAGATTTGGGTAAATCTCTAGCAAGCTCATGAAAGGCCACCCGAGGGGATACTATGGAAGGCCGATACTGTGTTGGCATTGGGTGAAACTTGGTGCACAAAACTGACAATTGAAGGCCTAGGCTATTGCTCAGATGTAGTCAAGCGTAGCTCCTATCTAGGTGGATGTTTAACTTAACAGTTTCCAATGAAGTGCAGATATATTATACAGTGAATGAAACTAATTTGTCATCTAATGTTCCTCTAAGTTCTGGTGGGGGTTGTTGGATTATATGATCTGCAACCCAAGTAGGCAACATATGTAGCTTCGAATTTCTAAACTCTCAAGGCCCATCTATGGTGGCAGCGTGAGAGCTTTGGGAGACAAACTTTAATCCCACAATTCTAGTTGGAGAGAGTTGGAGCAGCTTATAAGGTTTTTTGTTTTAGCTCTTGTAATTGAGTGAGAAGAGAAATTGTGCACAAAAACTCCTCCTCCACTGTCGCACGCGTCACCACACATCGCTCACATGCACACCGGTCGGGTTTCGTGAATCAAGTTTCAATTAGAAACCCATTTTGTGGAAGTCTAATTTTTTTTGCTTGATACACCGACCGAGTTAGGCACGTGTGGAACTACGTGTGCATGTTCGACGTTTGTCCCCGTCTTCCAACACGTGGTGGTTTCGGTCGGCGGCTCTCCTCCCGATCTATACCAAGAGACGAGGTACAAAACAAATCTAGAGTTCTCCACTCCCTTATCTCTCTCTCTCTTTGTGTGTCTCTCTCTTGACCAAGTTCCTTTTGCTGTAGTACTATCTAGTGTTCCCCATCGAGATGATTGCATGCACGGCCGTTCGAGAGAGCCTGCCTCCAAATCTCCGTTCGCTAAAATCCTGCATCGGATGGCGGACGATAAGGTTTTAAGGGAGTGTTCCCGCGACTGTTTGGACGTGTTTGAGTTCTTCCTCGCCGTCTTGCCGCTCCATTGACAGATCCAGCGACCTTGACAATACCGTACGTGGGTGAAATCAACAACAACCATGTTGATGCTGCTGCTGTAGCGACCGTCCCGTTCGCGATGTATGTGTTTCTCATATCGTATTTTACACTACTACTTGTTCCATATTCATATCTGCTAGATATGCTTAGTTTGATGTGTATGGTTAACTATGCTAGTGCATATGCCATATTATTTTCTATAATTAAACTTACTCGCAAATTGCCTAATAATCTAACAAATTGTTACTCAGACATATATACTCACGGTGTATAATGTACAATAGCATTTCGGTCCTCCCCGAAATTTCTGATATTATTCTTCGACCAAAGTTTCATCAAAAATTAATGAAACGTAGATCCTACACTAAAAAATTCTACTTACATACACATATCCTTAATTATCGGTCCTCTACGAGAAAAGGGAGCGTTTACATTTGCTTCCCTTAAATCGTGTAATCGTATACTAGCTAGATTACTAGTATACTAGGTACCAAACCACTACTATAGCGTACGCATCTGAGCTAGTAGTATTGTATATACTATCTCAGTGGTCGCATGGATATCCAAGCCCCTGTATTGTACAAATACATAATGTGCACATACGTACGTCTACATGCTCTTATACGCATGTACACGCGCGTACGGACATACGGTGTCCAGCAGCTACCTGTGATCAATCGGTCGATCGATCAGAAGCTGATAGGGTAGACGTGCTGCTTGTTGGGGTAGAAGAGCCCCCAGTTCTGCTCCACGCCGTTGTCCTTCTGGTTCTCGTTGAACATGGAGAAGACGTAGGTCTCGATGCCGCCCGGGTGCCGCGGGGTGCCGCGCCCGACGTGGTTGATCAGGTACTGGTTGTAGATCCTGGCGTTGGCCGGGTTCGCCGCCTGGCCGCCGCCCGACGGCCACCCGCTCTCCGAAACAACCAGCTTCACGCCACTGCCTCCGTGCTTGGCCATGGCCGTGTAGAAGGCGTCCACGGTGGTGTCGAACAGGTTCTGGTACCCGTAGGCGCCGTCCTGGACCACGGTGCCGGAGGCGGTGAAGAGCGCGTAGCTCATGTCCATGGCGCTGGGGTTGTAGGCCCAGGCCAGGTACGGGTAGATGTTGGCCATGAGCGGCCCGCCGGTGCGGGCGAGGAATTGCAACACGGGGCTCATGAACGCGTTCGCCTCGCCGGTGAAGGCGCCGGCAGAGGGCGGGCTGTACACGCCGAGGATGGCCTGCGACACCGACGTGGTCACCTTGATGTGGCCCAGTCCGGCCGACGCCAGCGCGCCCTGAACGTTCTTCATGGCAGGAAGGAGGTTCTGGGTGGCGCCGCCGGCGACCTCGTTGCCGACGCAGACGTACCGGAAGGAGACCTTGGGGTACGCCTGGATGTTGTTCCTCACCCAGGAGGCGGCGGCGGCGGGGCTGCCAGCGAGCGCGGAGAGCACGTCGTTGGGCGCGCCGACGACCACGTTGACGCCCGTGCCTCCGACGGCTTGGAGCGCCGCCTGGTTCGGCGCGTACAGCCGCATAGAGTTGATCCCGTTGGATTTGAACATGCCCACCACGGTGCTCGCAGCCGGCAGGTTGTTGGCGCTCATGCCGTAGCACACTCCGATGGACTCCACGCCTGCACTTGTGAAGAGGAGGTAACATCTGTTAGATTACTATAATCTTCAGAAAATTATTTACAACTGTATGCAAAACTATTTACTACTACTCGAAGTTACTTCCATTGCCATGAAATTTTTCTCTCTTGATGACGGCGACGGAAGAATAAATGGAAAAGAAACTAACGGGTGTGCAAATAAGCAAGAATGGCGGCGATGTCCTTTTTGATCTGTTGTCGAGGGATAATACTAACTCCCAGAAAAGGACGTTTAACTGAAACTTTGGATGGATGCATGCATGCGTGAAGCTCCTAGCTTCTCATATTTTATCTTTCTAACTAGACTTTAGTGGTTTATTATCAGCTATTTTATAATGTTTTCTTATTCACTTGCTAGTTTCTACGACGACTTTCAGTAGGAAAGGAACTGGCCGGGATAAATATATATATCTTTGGACTATGGCTAGTTTCGTGACCAAGGGACAACCTTAAAGGTAGGAATGAACTTTTGACTAGCTTGGCTTACTGAAATTTAACCTAGGTCTACCTGAGAAAATAATAAGCAATCATCGTTTCATCAAAGGATGTGGTAAAGCTTGTATAATTTTAATTAGATGTATCTAAACACACTTTGGTTTATAGATGCATAAAAATTTAGACAAATATTTAGCATCCTTTTATATATTGATGGAGTATTTAGTAAATGGGCCAGTATAGTAGGAAAGTTGAGAGGTCGACCACACACATGCGGTTAGAACCGTACAGATGATGCCTCTAGCTCTAAATATTTGTTACGGGATGAATAAATCTAGACACATTTTAGACTATATTTTAATTAAATTAGTGTCACGGGAGCAGGAGAGTATGGTCGTATGGAGAGGTCATACGTAGATGCTGGGACAAACCTAGTTTCTGGTCCAACGTCAGCAGCACGGCCGTTGGATAGTCCACATATCATGGATGTCGATCGATGGCCATGGCGTGCATGCTTGCCCCCTGCTGGGGCTGCTCCTAGCTACGCCCCAATTAACGGTCTAGCTAGCATAGGCAACTTAACTAATCATACTAGACAAACAGAATGCAAGTTTTCATTCTACTCTCCCCATTACATATTTTTTGTTGCTAATTTTAGATGTATCTAATTAAACATATTTTATGAATAGATACATGCAAATCTACGAAAACGGGCCACAAGAATTATGGAATGGAGAGAATTATACTACCATATACTATCATGCATAATTCTCTTCAAACCATTCCAGGTAGACCAAACTCTGAAAGACCAACAGGAACCTGGGTTTACTTTGTGGCTACTGACAAGTTGTACCACTTGTACTTTGGCAGCATGATCGATGACAACACGAGCAAAGATAGTGAGTTCGTTACCAGTGGCAAAGCTATTGAGTTAGCTAGCGGCGGGCGACCTTGCGCAATCATTTTCATCAAGCTTAAAGAATGAAACAGTAGCAGCACCACTAGCTTAGCTCGAATGAGTAGGACCACACTGGAGTAGCCGGCCGGTGCCACATCGCTGAAAAAACGTCAAGATGCGACCGGCCGCGAACCCAAGGAAGAAGAAGAAAAGGAGGGTTAGCGACGGGTGGTTATGCAGTTGTTGCACCCAATTAATCAGAGAACAAAACCATTAACCATTTGGTGGGACTCCTGTCAACAGTGGTAGGACACACTCGAACTGCATGCCCTGCCCAGTCAGTGTGCACAACTTTTGCATCAATGGAAGATATGGAAAAAACGTATGGGTAAATTAGCATGGCACTAGAGAAAGAGACTCTGTCTTAGACTCTTAGCTATGCATAACTAGTTAGTTAGTTAGACCTTCTGACTTTGGAAAAGTTGGTTGAAGGAAGCCGCCACTGAGCTGACATGCATGCTCACCAGACAAGTCGAGACTTCATATGCAAGCTTTGTTAGTTTGCTGGTTTGTCTATGTTTGAGAAATGCTTCATTTTCCACTCAATAAATTTGGTTTCTCAACCAACTCAAATATTTGTATTTTTATAGTTTATTAAGTGTTGAAACTAGCTATCCAGAAATATATCATTTTCAGTGCGTTTAAGATATATATTACTTTCGTTGTGGAAAACCTATACTTGTTGTACTATATTTTCCCACGGAAAAAATAGCCAATATTGCAGGTGCAGCTTCTGGGTGCATGGGGTGCAAGTTTTTTGATGAGCTACTTTTTATTTCTAAAGGAAATGGAAACTGGAAACAGATGTGATCCGACAGCAAATAAAATTCAAGTTTACTGATATTTTGAACCAAGCCGTTTTTCAAAATTTACCGTCATCAGTTTTATTTTTAAAAGGGTTATTCACTGTCCCATGCAGTAATAGATGCACCAAGACAGATAATGAGACTGCCGGGCGCCGTCTAGGCTTTACCATGCGGCCGATAGCGCGGGCAGAATAAAACGCAGGAAGAAAGCGACGTGCACCTAAAGGAGAGCACGGTATATCTAACAAGAAGAAAGTTTGTGACGTTGGTGAGAGAAACATATGTGATGACCATGCGTACACCAAGCTAGCTAATGCAACTCTTGATGAAATTTGCATAAAAATACTCTACCCAATCGTGAGAGTGAGAAAGGGAAGAAGAGAGGAGGATGAAGAAGGGGAATCACTTTGTGGGATGGAGGCGAAGGCTCCGAGGAGCATTGCGAGAGCGAACATGGAGGCAACACCTTGGCTCGCCATTGGTAGACTCTCTCTGTCTATGTGGCTCGAGGGTGTGTGTATGTGTGTGATACCAAGACCAAGGCGTCTTTCTTCCTCACTCTAAAGCTCTCCTTGGTTGTTTTCTGCTGAAGCCACCACCGGTGGCCTGCCCCTTATATAGGATTCCGAGGAGACAGAGTTTGGTCCAATCCACTCGTGAGCGCAGGCCCAACGTCTCCAGCGACATTTATTTAGCCTCTTGCGATTGACTACCTAGGCCATTTGCATGCGTCACCCGTCTCAGCAGTGTCCGGTGGCCAGAGGTTATCCGGTACACTACGTTGTTGCAGTTGCAGGTTGGGGGATAATTCAGAGTAGTAGCACCAAATAACTTAAGAAATAATGAAGTTTGAATTTTGGACTCTAGGCATGATGTACCATGACAGTGAAGTTTTTAGGTCAATTGTGGTCGCGCCGTGTATATACCGGATATGTTCACGTCTTACTCAACGACATTCGGCGTCAGGTTTTTTGACGGAAGGATTGTGTTCTCGGGAACCCGACACGGCTGGCTAACGTAAGAAGAATTGACAGTACATATTTGTTGACATTGGTTTATTTTCTTATCTTGAAGACGACACAACTTTCGTAAGAAGAATTGACGCTGCAGTCATGTTGGTGCCGATTTATTTTCTCTTGAAATCGACGTGACTTCCGTGAGAAGAATTGATGCTACGGTCTTGTTGGTTTTTGTTGTTTTTATATCTTGAAGTGGCATGTAGTAAGAAAATATTTTTGGCTATGTATGCAATCGCGATCGCTCTAAAGTGATTTGCGGTGAGACAGAAGCCTCCCTAATTTGTCACTATATTTTACTGTCTCCTATCCGGATGTACAATTAATTACTCTTATTTTTATGTATCACTACTTTTATGGATATATTGTTGGAAATCAGTAATTGGGGTTATCATAAGAAACTATGTGTTTTTGGTGTACCTAATTATTAAAGAGTTGGTCACACATGTACCAAAGAATTACTTGAACCACTTTGATTAAGCATGGCTGTATGTGTATCCTGTGAGAAGACCAGATCCTCTTAGCTAGCCTTTGTCCGTGGCTTTGTTTATAAAGCTGGGTATAGGGCCTTACGTTTAAAAACTCAGCTAGCCTTTAGACTTATTTTCTCGGAGGAGATTAATTTTGACTCCATCATCAGCCTTCAAATTTCAAAAGAGATTTTTTTTTTAGAAATTGTCATGGAAACACAACAGTACGGCATAGAAAGCGCACCATACATATGTGAGCTTTTTGGTGTAAACATGCGTGGTTCTTCCTTAACAACCTCAAGAACAAACCAAGTCTCTCCTATCCAACTGCATGCATGTTCTGTATATGGATCCAGATCCGGCTGTTAACAGTATAATATATGCTGTTGCTATCAGGGCGAGTCAGGTTATGCAACTGCTTTCTAGTAGTATACAGGAGAAAGTTCCAGTAATGAAGAGATAATATTAGGTGCACCAAATGTGTAGATTACAGTTAATACGGGTATAAAACAACGAACGATTCGACTTGTAATATTTCGGTGAAGGTATCATTCTACCAGTATGTGCATTTAAGAACAGGTCATGTCTAGGACGGATTAGCTAGCATGTAGCAAGGAGATATTGGTGTGAGTTAACATGAATGATGAGAAATTTCTTATTGGTGGCTTCGCAGCCCATCCTTTTGACAAGTATAACCTGCACACTTTCGATGGATATTTTGAACAGGTCAATTCATCGATGCCAAATTGTTTCTTTTCTGATATAGTCGAGAATACTGGACTTGACTAACTAAACCTCTCGCCTTTGCAAAATCCATGCCGATCAATTTTCGAAAGGGATTGCTGCATTTTGTCGAAATCACACGGCCCACCGCGAACTTAAGGTAGAAGAAAGCACACGGGCACTGGGCACAAAACACAAGCATATGTGTATATGCAAGCAACATTTATGCCATGTAATGTGCTTACAGCTTAATTGATCGGTGCCGGCCAACAAATTAGCGTTGATGGAGTTGGTTATCTTGCGCTTTTCCTTAATTTTGTCCATGTGGGCACTGGGCACCAATTCAGGTCACCAGTCCCGGCCCCAGCCGCTTGTTCTATCCTGGGACTAGCTCCGTATATATGGATGGGAACCTGCCTGCAGCCTAATTGGATTAGATGACGAGGGCCACATGGAAAAGTGCACTTTATCCATATTTCTGAGCTTATGTGGACACTGGGGAACATGTCCTGCGTTCTGGCAAATAGTGCGTGGCATCCTGGATACATGCATGTGTGTTTCATCGTGCACGGCCGGCTGCCTAGCTACCTGACTTGGCCCTAATCATTAGGATCGTATCAGCTGTGTTGGTTTCATCCGTATGAATCGATCAAGTCGCCGTGGGGAAGGGAGGCGTTAATGTATCGATTTTATATTCGTTGTGGGTTTCGTAGACTCGTAGTAGTGTCATTTTTTCATATTCTTTGGATCAGCATTGATCCAGTCATCCATCACTTGCTGAATGCGGATTGAATTGGGTTCCTGTTTCAACTATGCACACCTTACTTGCCAGAACGATACCTAACTCGAATGTGTGCAGAGCATTGCATAACCTGAACACCATGGCGACCACCACAGCCTCTGACACCGATCCCGGCGATATCTCCGCCGCCACCACCGTCTCCGCCCCCCTCCCCCCTTCGCCGCCGATCAGGACGCGGAAGGCTACTATCATCATCCCTACCGACGGAATCCTCCAACGAATCCAGGGTTCATCAGATCGGCGGGTTTTCGCGCCACGCTTCATCGATTTGATTCTCAGCAGATTGGGCCGGAGGTAGACTCGGTTTCGATTTCTAATGGTGCTTGCAGGTGGATTAATGGCGCCTGGGTGAAAATTGGCCCGATAATTCCAGTGGAGGCCTGTTCTGTCGCGATTTGCTCCGTGAGCCGCCCTGCGCGCGCTTGCGAAGTGGTCCGACTAGGTAAAAACCTTGGTGCGGTTCATCCATGGCGGCCTGTCTACAACTCGGAGCTGGGCCGCAGCCCAACAGTGTACGCGCACCGCCCATATCCTCACCCACTCCCCCTTGCTTCAACCCTAGATCCAATCTAACTGGGGCAGTTTTGTTCGTTCCAACCCTCGCCGCACCACGCCCTCAGATCCCCACCACAAATCCACCGCCGTTCTGGGCTAGAAATCTCGCCGGCGACCGGAGATCGTTTGCACAAGTTCTTCAAGCGCAACCACCGATGGATCGATGCTATGGAGGACCGAGGCGCTCCCCTCCGCAGAGATCGCCTACGAGAAATTACTTTGGTAATCGCCCTCGCCCCGGATCTGAAGCTGATCGCCGCGATGAGCAACGACGATGGGAAGATGAGAGGCGCCGCGACGCCAACTGGAGATCTGATGATGAGCGTCGCCGTGAAGATAGACGTCAGGCAGATCAAGAGCGACTTCGTCAAGAGGAGCGACGTCAGGTTGAGGAGCGTCGTTGACTTGACGAAGACCGTCGCCGAGAAGCTTCCCGTATCTCCGAGAGGGTGGCTCGTGAGCGGGCCTTGGAAGACAAGCGGCGCAAGGAGGAAGAGCTGTGTACACGTGATCGCTAGGCGCACCGGTCTGAGATGCTGTCTGGTGCCTCGTCTCATCTGGAGGACCTGAACAGATCAATTGATGTAAGTCTGAATAACTCACCTTCTATTCTTCCTACGATTGCAGCGGTAGGATCTTATAGGGGAGACGCCAGTATGAATCAGCCTCAGTCAGTTTCTAGTCTCAACATTGCTCCCATTGCTAATGCCGTGCCAGATCCGATGGGGTCCTCTGTACCTCCATCTGGTCTTGGTTTAAATCAACCTACTGCCAAATCCACTGATACTAGATTCACTAAGTTCAAAGGGTCATGCATGCACTGCTGTGGTGAACACCATTTTGATGTTTGTCAGACTAGGGAACCTTGAGATTACAAGGCTCCTTTCTATGGCAGTGAGGAATTTGGATCTGGATTTTACTCCATCCCTGTTCCTGAAGCAGAATCTCATCCAGTTGAGCAGTTGAATTATGCTCACATTACTGTGGAGAAAGGTGATTTAAATTGCAGGAATATAGAGCATGAATTCAATGTTTGGGCTGAGTCTATGAAGATAAACTGGCGATTTTTTGCCAAAGAGGTTTCTCCTACAGAGTTTAGAACAAGGTTCCCCTCTGCTAAAGCCATAGATGAGTTGGCTCATTTTGGGAAGCTGTTCATGAAGACTGTTCCAGGAGCTATCATCTCTCTGGTGAAATGGGCTGGAGACATTCAACCTATAGCTGTGATGCAAGAGGCATGGTTCAGGGTGAAAGGGATACCAATGGATTTCAGAAACAGGTCCACTGTTTTTTATGCTGCTAGCCTAGTTGGAAAACCATTAGTTATGGATAAGAATTTTCATAGAAACTTCTCCTATGTCAGAGTGAAGATTGGAAGTCAGGATATGTCCTTAGTTCCAAGCACTAGAATTGCTGAAATCAAGGGTGGCTTTCAGTGTGATCCCACTCCTACCCCTGGTACAAGGATTGTTGTTGCTGATGCAAATCAAGGCGATGGAACTGGTAATGGCTCTCCAAAAAGACAAAGAACTGGCAGGCTTGATTCTGATGCTGGGTCCCAGTCTGCTCCTCCTAAAATCAATGGGAACACTGATAGGAAGAATGCCTCTCACAGGCAAACTGCTGCAGCTATTTTTGTAACTTCTGAGAAAAGTACTGGCAAGAGAAAGCTCTTTGAAACTAACACTATGGAGTGTGCTGTGAAAGATACAATGGAAAGTGTTGTGAATGACATAAATGCTGGTGCCTCTGGTTCCATGCCACCTATTGTGAAACCTAATGAATCTACACATCTCTCTGATTCTTTTGCTTCAAGATCTGTGTCTCCTGGACAAGCTTCATCCAGTGCATCTGTTTCACCATCCTATGCTCATTTTCTTCACACCTTGGCGAAATCTGGCAGAAACAATACAGGAAAGAATTGGGTCCCATTATTGAGGCAACTAATGAGGATGATGTCTCTGAAGAAAAGGTGGATTATGAAGGCTCCGATTCTGAAGATGCTGCTACATCTGTTCAATACATCAATCCTGGTCAGGGGATTCTTGCCTTAGCTGTTCCTACTCCTCGACATGAAGGAAATGCTGCAACGGCTTCTGATGAGGGATCTCAACTTGAGTTTGATGGCACCCAAGAAGAACCTTTATCTCAAGTAGATAATCTTGTAGGTGGGGAGACTAATGAAACAAGAATTGATGATTCTTTATCTCAAGCAGGTGGTGGTCCTCAAACAATTTGCATGAGCTCCAGGATTATTGCACAAGACCTACACTCCATCAAGATTTCTGACAAAGCAATCAAAAATGTAGCTACAAGAGATGTATCAGGTACAAACTTAACTTCTCATAATTCTTTTGCTTTACTTGATGATGATGCTATACATGAAAGGGCCCTAGAAATGGGGGTTAACCCTGAAACTTTTATTATGGAAAATATCAATTATTTGAAAGATCTAGAACAGGCTAGACATGCAATTGATGTAGCTCAAACTGTCACTGAACCAGAGACTGAGTCAGACACAGAAAAAATCATGCTCTTGGGTGATCGAGAACAAGGTTGTGAGGATGAAGATGATTTTACACCTGTCCTGTCCAGAAAGAAGAGAAGGAAAAGGAGAAGTCTGATCAATTCTGGAAGAAGAAGGGAGTCACCTATAAAATCAGGTGATTCTCTTGAAGGGGCACAGTCAAAATCAAGTGCTGCCTTGGGGAAGGTGAACAATTTTCACCCTTCGAGTGGCATTGTCACTGGAACCAGATGTAGAAAGAGAAACCCAAGATATCTATGATAGGTGCAACTCTTAATTGCAGGGGTGTGGGAAAGAAAGGTATGAGCTGTTTTTTGGTTGACTTTATCAGAGATCAAGAGGTTGATTTCATGGGACCGCAAGAAACAATCAAGAAAGATTACTCTCCTGCTTTTTTCAGGACTATAGATCCACAGAACTTGTTTGATTGGAAATGGATTGGTTCTATTGGTAGAAGTGGTGGAATTCTGGGTGGTTTAGGCTATCCAGATTCTCTATCACTGATACTGTGGTTGACAGATTCTTCATCAAAGTTAATTTGATGGATCTTAAGCTCAGAGTGACATGGTGCTTGGTTATTGTTTATGGTACTGCTTAGATGAGTGATAAGGAAGATTTCCTGATGGAACTTGGCATGGTTCGTAGTGATCAAAGACATCCTATTCTCATTGAAGGACATTTCAATATCATCAGATTCTCCTCTGAGAAGAACAAATGTATGAGAACCAATAAATGGACAGATATGTTCAATTCAATTATTAATACTTATGCTTTGAGAGAAATTCACTTATCTGGAGGACAATATACTTGGACAAATAATCAAATTGATCCCACTCTTGAAAAGCTGGACAGATTCCTGATGAGCAGTGATTGGGTAGAATTATTTCCTTTGGCAACTGTTCACAAGTTGAGTAGAGATGTTTCTGATCATAATCATTTAATCCTTGATACCATGGAGAATAAACCAAAGAATAAATACCCATTCAGGTTTGAAAAGAACTGGATAAAAGAAGAAGATTTTTTGGCCAGAGTTGGTAGAATCTGGCAGCAAAATATCAGAGCAAGGAACAGTCTGGATAGAGTTCAGAAAAAACTCAAAGCTGTAAAAAATAGTTTGAAGGTGTGGGGACACAATTTAAGGGGAAGAGATAAAAAAAGGAAGAGTGACATTTCTCTCCTGCTTGCTGAGTTGGAAATGAAAGAAGAATTCTCTAAGTTGTCTGCTTCTGATATTCAACAGAAAGCTGCACTTCAGCAAGAAATGCTTGATATCCTAGATAAAGAGGAATGTTTCTGGCGACAAAGGGCAAGAGATAATTGGCTGCTAAAAGGGGATAGTAATACAGCTTTTTTTCATAGAATGGCTAATGGTTGTAAAGGAAAATCTAACATCTTCTCTTTGAAAAATGGAGACTCTGTTATTCAAGGCGATGACGATTTGTTGAATCATGCCACTCAGTTATACAAAAATCTCTTTGGCCCTGCAGAAGATAGAGGGGTTAGACTGAATGTTGATATATGGAATAATGCAGAAAAGCTTGATGACACAGACAGTGAGACTTTATCCAGAAGATTCACTGAAAAAGAAGTTAAAGATGTAGTGGATCAGATGGAGAAGAATAAGGCAGCAGGGCCTGATGGATTCCCTATTGAATTTTATCAAGCCTGCTGGGACATTATCAAAGGAGATATTATGATAGTGTTTCATGACTTATATGAGCACAAAATTGACCTTGCCAGTATCAATTATGGGATTATTACTTTAATCCCAAAAGGAGATGATGTTGATAGGATCCAAAAATACAGGCCTATTTGCTTATTGCAAGTTTTGTTCAAAATATTCACCAAAACCCTTACTGTCAGAGTAACTCCAGTTATGGAGAAATTGTTGTCCAATCATCAAACTACATTCATCAAGGAGAGATACATCACAGATGGGGTTATGTTGCTCCAAGAGGTTCTGAGAGAAAGTAAATACAGAAAGCAGCAGGGAGTTGTGTTGAAAATTGACTTTGAGAAGGCATATGACAAAGTAAACTGGAATTTTTTGTTTGATTGTTGTTCACGGAAAGGTTTCAGTGACAGTTGGCTTGTTTGGATTAAAAAGGTAGTAACAAATGGTACATTGAGTGTGAAAGTGAATGATAATGTTGGTCCTTATTTTGCTAGCTGTAAAGGTGTGAGACAGGGAGACCCTTTTGCCCCTTTCCTGTTCAACATGGCAGCCAATAGCTTGTCCAAGATGACTTTTGCCCCTTTCCTGTTCAACATGGCAGCCAATAGCTTGTCCAAGATGATAACTCTGGCACAACAGAATGGTCTCATCAAAGGGCTTGCAGATAACCTGGTGGAGAATGGCATTTCCTTGCTGCAATATGCTGATGATACTATTTTGCTCATTCAGGATGATGCTGAACAAGCTGTGAATTTGAAACTCATCTTATATATTTTTGAAACAATGTCTGGACTCAAAATCAATTTTGAGAAAATTGAAGTCATGATGATACTTGAGGATGAGATGAAATCACATTTCTTTGCTGCCCTATTTAACTATCAACAGGGGACTTGCCCATTAAATATCTTGGCACTCCTGTTTGTGCAAGAAGACCAACAGTTGCTGAAATGAAATTTCTGGGTGAAAAAACAAAGAAGAAAATGAGTGGGTGGGTGGGGAATGCCATGTCCATAGGAGGGAGAGTTATCAAGATTGATGCATGCCTTTCCAGTGTGGCTGTTTACCAAATGTCTATGAGGTTGCTTCATAAAACAACCATTGAACAGCTTGACAAACCCATCAGATCTTTCTTCTGGGCTGGAAGGGCTGATAAAAGGAAATATCACTTTGTTAAATGGAAATGGATTTGCAAACCAAAAAGAAAAGGTGGCCTGGGGATAAAAAATCTTCATCTGTTCAATATCAGTTTAATGTGTAAATGGTGGTGGAAATTAGAGAATGACTCAGGACCTTGGCAGGATTTGATGAAGCACAAATATATGACCCATGGTGGTGTATATCATACAAGAAAAAAACCTGGAGATTCCCCTCTTTGGTCTGAGATGCTGTAGGTGAAACAGATTTATCTGAAAGGAAGAAGGGTGAAGGTGGGGAATGGCAAAAACACAAGCTTCTGGTGTGATGCATGGTGTGATCAAACTCCTTTGAGGGATAGATTGCCTGAGATTTTTTACATATGTATTGAGCAAGATGTGACAGTTGATGATGCTGCAAACATGAACTGGAATTTTTCATTCAGAAGGTGGATGACACCTGATATTGCTTAGCAGATTCATGGCCTGAACCAAATCATGTCACAAACTGTTTTAACTGATATGCAAGATAAACCCCACTCGAAATGGACAAAAAGTGGCAAATTTACTGTCAAGTCAGTTTACAATCATTTGTGCAGCAATGACATAGATAGAACTTTCAAACACCTGTGGAAAAGTAGAATCCCTCTGAAAATCAAAATCTGGCTGTGGATGATCTGGCATAATGCCATTGCCACAAAGGAAAATTTGCTGAAAAGGAATTGGCAAGGAAGTGCATCTTGCCAATTTTGCAATATCCCCGAAAGTATCTCACATATCTTCTTCTCCTGTCCAGCCGCAAAATTTGTCTGGAGTGCAGTTGGTAACTTGATTGGGGCAAAATCCAGACCTGGCTATTTTACACAATGTTTTTGGTGGATACCATGTTTCATCCCTGCAAGCAGAAACACGCAGATTGCGGGGTTGGCTGCGATATGCTGGGCGATATGGAAGCTTAGGAATAGATCTTGCTTTGATCACAAATTGATTGAGGATCCTGTTGAACTGATCAGCTATTCCACTGTTTTTATGAAATACTGGGCAGGTCTCCATGGTGAAAAAGATGCTGAAGATTTACGTCTGGGAGCTGATGGTTTAATGAAGCTAGCCACTGGTCAAAAAGCTACTGGAGGAACTCGAAACATGCTTGCCCCAGTGCAGAGGCCACTGATGATCAGAGAGGCGAGAGATGTTGCTGATGAAGAGGATGATATGGAGGAGGAAGAACATACTGACATCGCCTGATGAACAAAAATGTGGAGAGAAAAAATAAATCATGGTGGCGACTAGCTGAAGCTTTCTTTGATGCTACTTTTCTCTGGCTGAAAACGTTGTGGTCCTTTTCGTTTGTTAAGTTGGTGCGCTGTGTCACCCATGCTGGATGCAAAACTGTTGGTTGGTTTCGTTGTTAGCTAGCTTTAGGCGGCGTTTTGTATATATGTGGTGTAGTTGGTGCTTTGAAACTTGTCAGGTGGTCAAGTGACACTTGTTTGTTTTTCGTTATCTCCTGGTAATGAAAAATCCGATCCTCGGATCGTTTGTAAAAAAAAACTCGAATGTGTGCAAAGTGTGTCGAACGAGGAGGAGGATGTCTCTGTGCTAGCGATGCGGCGAGCCTTTTCCTCGTCGAGGTGAGAGGTCGTGTCGTTGTGGTTCGACTGCCTTTTCTGCTCCTCGGTTCCCGTCCGTGTCGAGCACTGCTCCTACCAAACCTTGTCCTGCGTTGGCTGCTCTGTGAACCACGGCCCGAGTACAGGGGCGGGCCCACTTCAATTCAAGGGTATTCAAATGAATACCCAAACATTTGGAAAATTATACTAATATATGAATGTTCTACGAAATATATAAAATGTAAAACATCCCAATTTTGACTTGTATGGTGAAGTAGATCTAATGGTTTGGATGGGAGCTTTTATTCATCGGGTCCTAAGTTCAAGCCCCATGTAAAGCATTTTGTTCCTCTAATTTAGATTTTCATGTATTTGTTGTTATAGAAAACTCATATAGTGTTTGTTGTGCTCTTACATTTTTAAGCTAACTCCAATTATTAGAAATTTGTAAGAATTTACATACTCGATGCTCATTTTGGTAAATTCATACATATGTTTCTCAAGCACAAATATCTTTCATTACGAGGGTTTCTCAAGCAAATATGACATATGCGTCATTCAGTATTTCACTGGTTCGTACTCAAATATGAGATATGTGATCACTAATTTGTATTCAAAGCATTTTATAATTTTGAATACCCATATTCAAAATTCTGGGCCTGCCCCTGCCCGAGGATCATTCTAGCAAGTACGTTGTGGCCGTGAAGATGGCACCTTGCAGCGTCTCGGCCACCAGTTTGCCCAGCGTGTCTTCCGTAAAGGTTGATTTGCGTACGCGCCTGTCACCCTCGCGTACGCGAGGTAGGCATGAGCCCCGCTTGTGCGCGCCACCTCTGCCAGTAACCTTGTCACACCTTGATGCAGAAGAGCAGAGAGAATATAGTTCTGCACGTCGCGCACTTGACTTGTCAGCGTGGTTCTTGCGCTCAAGAAGGCCCGCTTGGATCTTAAGCAAAGCTTGATGCTTTTGACAAAGAAGCTTGTGGTAGGCCATCAGCCTGCGTCGAGCCTTCCGGGATAGGGGTTGAATCATTTACTTCTGTTTTCGCTTTGGCCCACGCCTCCTTAGAGATGGCGATGACAGTTCGATTTCCTTCTCCATCCGCGTTTTTGTTGCTAGTACCTGGCTCAACGACCGAGTCCACGAAATGTGCCGAGGGTGCTCTGCTGTAGCAGTTTTCATGTTCTTCAAAGATGTCATCGTGGTCCCATACAAGATCGTTCGGACACCACTATATGGTGGGCGTCGCAGTCGACATAGTACATCAAAGTTGGGGTAGATTTTAGCTCACTTGAGGAGCCGACATAGGATGTCACATGGGATGTCGGGATAAGCGATGTTGATGTCGATTTCGTTGTAGCCAAACAGATCGGATCCGTGAGTCAAAGGGTGCCCACCAGTCTGACGTGGAACCGCAGATCAGCGAGCCCCAGATCGAGTCCCTCATGGAAGGAGTTGAAGGCCGCTCGTTGGGCCGGTGAGTCCGGCATGAAGATGAAAGATCCGAAGCAGATCTATTCCCCCTCGACTGTCGAGTCGTAGATCGTAAAGTTCGGAGCCAAAGAAGCCATGACTCCAGCGCACACGTTTCTCACAAACGGTGCCAATTAACGCGGGGGTACCACGACAACACCCATGTATTATGGACTTGGGTTTTAGGGGAGAGGGCACACTGGTGGTTTCATCGGCATACAAACAACACAAGGGACATGATGTACCCAGCTTCAGGCTCGAGGAGGGAAAACCCTACGTGCTTCTTGTCTGTTCTTGATGACGGTTAGGGTTAGAATGTCACCATGATGGCTATGGTGCTCTTTCTAGATTGTGTATCCTCCTCCACGTCGATCCTTCCTAGCCATTATAAAGGGATCCATTTCTCAGGACTTCGGTCGGTTACATGTTAGGGCTCTCTTGTATGGGCTAGTTCTTCTATCGCACGCCAAGTTCCTAGGCTTCGGCTGCCAATGCATCCCGGGCTTCATGGGCCTCTAATTGGACTACACCATGTCTGGTAATGGTGGGTACCCGACAGGGTATGCCCACGTCATGGGGACTCCCAAAAAGGTGAATCTTCCCATTGCTAATAGAGATGGTGGTAGAAGCTATTTACAAAGAATCTATTTATGCGAGGTAAATTTCTTTGAGCTCACAACTTTGCAAGGTGTTGCGGAATCTATTTATGCGGCTTTGGTTTACATTTCTCTTGTTCTTGTGACGAGATCTATAGATTTGGTTGCTCACGAAATCTTTCTTTTCTCACATTTCAATTGTGTGAGTGAAACACACACTTGTGGAAAATAGGGATTTAGTCCCGGTTGTGCAATCGGGACTGGACAATTGGGACTAAAGCCCTCTACCTTTAGTCCCGGTTAACCGGGACGAAAAGGTCCTGTGCGTGGTGCGTTCAGGGGGCTCGTGGTGGAGGACCTTTGGTCCCGGTTCGTCTTACGAACCAGGATTAGAAGGTCTCTGTCGCGGCAAAGAAAATGGTTGTTTCTCTGTTGCGGCAGAGATCTAGGGTGGAGCAGCGTTTCTTTGCCGCGGTATAGAAACTGGTCGTTTCTCTGCCGCGGCAGAGTTTCAAAGTTTTATGTTATTCATTCAAATCTGCAATGCATACATCATTCAAGAAACCACAAACATCGTCATGAATATGTATACATCATCATGAAATACAGTACACGTAAAGCATGTTTCACAATATAAGGTTGATCCTCTTTATTATATCTATTTAAAATCCCAAATGTTATATATGAACTCCCGATGGTATGATCCAGTTGGAGCTATGACCTCCCTAACTAAGAATCCCGCAAATTCCTCTTGAATTGCCCGGATGCGATCCACCATTAGGAGAGAGTCCTGAACGCGTTACATCTAACTTTTAAAAAAGGAGATCAATATGTATGAATGGAACTCAATACAACTGATGGTAAGAAAAATAAGATTGTGAAAAATTGTTCACGTACATGAAGGGCATGTATAGACGTCTCCGGGTCCCAGTGACAGGCCATCTCGCGAATGAATTAACTCGCAGACGTAGTATCCACATAAGTTTTTTCGGTTTTCCTGCTTCAAACACTTCACAAAAATAGTTCGATGAAACTAATAATCAAGCATGGTAATGCATGGTATTAAATCTTCTGCACGTCTAATCCTAGAGGGCATGCATCTAAATTCTTGTATTCACCGCGGTAGAGGATGCAGTCATTAAGGAGTCATGCATGTACCTTCTGCACGTCTAATCCTAGAGGCCAGATAACTTTTTTCGCTTCGTACGTACTAACGGGCAATTCGTTACCCCTTGGAAGCTGCTTCTTAATTATTTTCAGCAACTTTTCGAACTCCGAGTGAGTCACACCGTTCTTTGTCTTCCATTGCAAAAATTTCAGTGTGCTACCTAGCTTTTTCTGGCCATGTTTGCAAGTTGGATACAACAATTTGTTGTGATCCTCTAACATCTAGTCGAAGTTCAACCTTTCCTTTTCAGTTTCACAGTCTCTCCTTGCATCAGCAATGGCCCGACCAAAATCATCAGCAGGCTCATCTGATGCCTCTTGATCTTCTGCTTCATTGTCGTCATTGTCTTCTGATGGAAAACAATCCCCCTTTGCAGTATCACCATATTCAGGGAACATGGGATAGTTGTCATCATCCCCTTCTTCTTCATTGTCTTCCATCATAACCCCTCTTTCTCTGTGCTTGGTCCAACAATTGTAGTGGGGCATGAAACTGGACCGCAGCAGGTGGGTGTGAAGGGTACTCGAGGAAGAGTAATTTATGTTATTTTGACAGTTAACACATGGACAATATATAAAACCACCCAGTTTGTTTTCCTCGGCCACATTGATAAAAAAATTCAGGCCCGAAGTGAACTCGTGAAGCCATCGATCCATTGCCGATTCATCTGCATGATATAATTAAGCTTATCAAAAACCATTACAAAACATCATGATTAGTGAAGCGATGTATATAAATATATACACATGCACTTTATCAATGACGGATGACAGGATAAAGTTGTTAACCTCAATCGAGAAGAAAAAAAAGAGGAGAAAGCTTAAATGTGGCTTGTTTTATGTGAACTCAAAGTGGCAAAAGCTCTTAGTCATATCATCTGGCACCTCTTGTGCATAAGAAGAGAGAGCAAAGCAACATACACCTCTTGTGCTAAGAAGTGGAAAACGCTAACTGTGGTTCACACTTGGGCAGAGCAGGGGTGTATATATATAGAGATGGGCATTCGGTCCCGTTTTGTAATACAAATCGGAACTAAAGGTGCACGGGCAGTGGCACGCTCTGACGCAAGACCTTTAGTCCCGGTTTGTATTACAAATTTGGACCAAAGGTCCCAAACAAACTGGAACTAGAGGGTGGCGTCGTCCCGCGCCGGTCGAACCGGGACCAATGCCCCCACTGGTCCCGGTTCGTTTTTAAACCGAAACTAAAACTCCCACGGGGTTTGGACGAAAGCTATATTTTCTACTAGTGACACTATGCATGTGCAATGGACAACCTTGATTTGCTAGGCCTAAAGAAAAAAGGATTAGAAGTTTCCAACTTTGTTCCTATGCCATGTTCTGATCTTCCAGCAAGGCGTATAGAAGAAAGGTCTGCGAGCTTTCTCTTGAAAAGGGAACAGCAAATTGCGTGAATCAGCTCTGACCCTATTCTCAAGTTGATCAAGAAAAGAAGTCTAGTGGAAATTGTTTATCGCCAGCATAAACAACCGTTTTTGCTTCCGTACGCACCCACCACAAACAAGCCAAATCGCGAGAACACATGGACGGTTAGGATTCGTTCATACCGCTTCGGGTCTGGGGGCATGATCGTCATTTTCTGTGTACTTCGGGTTTGGCTGGGTTCGTATCAGCCCACGTACAAGCCCGTATATGACCCATACCGCAATGTATTATACGCCTACGTGTCCACGCGCGGCCACGCGGAACCGCCGAGATATATAACGCTTTTCTCCCCTGTCCTCTTCACACTTCAGCGCATCCATCCAAAGCAATCCCCAAATCGGGAAAAAACCCTAGGTCAAGAACAACACAGCTCGCTCTCGCTCGTGCTCGCTCGTGCTCGCTCGCGCTCGTCCATGGAGAGGGGGAAGGGCAAGGAGGCGGCGGTTGACGACACGCAGTTGGCGGCACCATCGGCGGCCGGAGCTGCCCCAGATCTGAGCTCCGGTTGGGGCCAGACGGCAAGATACGGCTGGCTGGTGGCTGCACCGGCGAGCAAGAAGCGTGCGCACGAGACGGAGGCGCAGATGCGGCGGCGGAAGAAGAAGAACCAGAAGACCCGAGAGAGGCAGGAGAGGAAGGCGGCGGGGCTCAAGATCAACAGCCCCGACGACGTGCCCACCTTCGAAGAATTCGACTCCGCCGACCCGTCCGAGGTAAATTTCTCAACCTCTCAACCTTTTTTTTTGCTTTACATACCATTTTTTTTTGCACATTTGGGGTTGTTGGCAAAGAAAACAGGGCATCATGGTCATGGTTTCTCAATCAGGCCATGGTTCAGAGCGGTTGCCTTCCGCTTCGATTGTGGCCTAAGCACATGCATTTGCATAATTCCCTAGAGAAACTAAGCAAGATGTAAATGGTAATCTGACAAGTCGTCCATATGTACCTGTGCCTTTTGGCTCATCCAATTAGTAACAAGAGAAATTCAATGATCTTTAATCACACCCCTTGGAACATTGGTGTTGTTTGCTTCCATACTCTTGGTTGCATCAAAATAGAGTGATTTCAGTTTTGACTTATGTTGCCTCCATCGTTCTCCAATTGTTTTTAATATATACTTTTCCAATCGAGGAGGGTAAAGAAACCTCATCTACATATCCAACAAAAGTAATATTATCATAACATGAAATGTAAATCATAAGAACTGTAGCAAAATATTTTTAGTGAACTCTGGATCTACCTTTACTTGCGCCAATATATCCATTTTTTTGCACATTTGGGGTTGTTGGCAAAGAAAACAAAGCATCATGGTCATGGTTTCTCAATCAGGCCATGGTTCAAAGCGGTTGCCTGTGTTTCTCTGCTCCTTGCTCAACGCATTGATGCTATGCTAATTTGATTAGCTCTTGCTTAGCTGCTTGCTACTCCAGCACTGCTTAGCTCAGTAGCGGAGGACGACCCAAGATTATGGTGTGGTGAAGATGATAGCTTAGAGGAAAAATTGATACCACAAGCCAAGATTAAGCCCTAGTTCTAGCATAAAATCTGCTCAAGTAATAGTCTATTAGTATTAATTGCCAATGCTAGCTATTGCATAGGCTAGACCTTGCCAGAATGGGAGATCCGCCACTGGCTTAGCTGCTTGTTTGTGTTTGGTACATTGTTTGCTTAGCTGCTTGTGTGTATAAGAAAATTGGAGTAAAACCGAGGCTAACCAGGTATTAATCCTCGTATTCCTCAGAAATGTAGCATTACATGCTTAGGTTACAAATTTACAACATATTATAGGGTTATATGTGCCCATCTTGACTTCCTGTTTCATGTTGTTTACTTGAATTACACAATTGTGTGTTTCAAATGGAGCTTAAATCCTGGTTAGTAATTTGTATGAATGTGTTAAACTTTTATTTAACCGTGTGATTAAGAGATGCTTGTCATATTAATTTAACACTTATTTCCATCAATTCGAACAACATTTGTTAACTGGTTAATTCACACTATTGCTATAATGTCTTATTTATACAAGTTTTAAATTGCAGATGCTATCTACAGTTAATAACTAATTTGCATTATTGATTTACTTATTTATGCAAGCTTTGAATTAGATATGGTATGTATAGTTACTAACTAATGTGCATTTATACAAATAAATACTTTGCATTGTTTTCATTCCTTTTCTATTTATAGTCATTACATTGTTTGTACACCATAGCAGCTAATTAACCTAATTTACTTCATTTAACAGGAGGATCCTTCGGATGAAGTCTGTTCTGACCGGGAGGATAGGGACGTGAAGAGTAGGCATGTTCTCCGCAGGATTAGGTCTGGGGAGATTCGCTACCTTCTTGGCCCAGGGAGGTTCAAGTGCCCCTGGTGCAGCCGCAAGGAAATGCCGACGGACTTCCTCGGCATGTACCAGCATGCCACCTACACTGGTGTTGGCAGCGGGCAGACACCCGCACACATCAGGGCCAAGCATGCCGCCTACGGCCTCTTCCTCAAGAAGTACGCCCCCAGGCAGTAGGAGCATGCGGAGGATGCTGCCGACCTGCCTGCCTACCTGCCTGCCGACCTGCCTGCCTACCTGATGCCTACCTGCTATCATGTTCCTTTAGTTGTGTGTTTATGTTAAACTCTGTCGTACTTATGGTGTTGAAACTTGGTTAATGCTGTGTTGAACTATGTTTCTAATTAAGTATGCTTAGTGTTTAAGCATGTGTATGTTGTGCTTACTACATATGCTTATGTGTTGTGCATGCTTGGCCCTGTTGTGTGCTTGGATGCTAGGTAAGCATGTTCTATTTGCTGCTGTTGCTCTAGCCTGTTAGCATGATGTAGTGACAAAGATTTTGCCAAAGTAAGCGTTTGATTATAGGAAATGTATTGTCAGTTTTGCTTCAGGGCAAAAAAAAGAGAAAACAGGTATTGCTCAGTTGTGTTGCAGAGGTTTTGTACATAATTGATAAGGTTTTTTCCAGTGGAAATGGGGGAAAACCTCTGATAATATAAAATAAAGACGGCGTGTTGGCAGTATGGTGGATTGTTATCTTATGTGATACTTGACAGCAACAAATCTCTCAGTCAACAACAACAAATATCTCATTTGACAGCTACAACACTTGCAGCAGACAACAGCCCAATCTAGACTTGACTAATGGGCCAACTCCATCCAATTAGGCCTATTAGGCTAGTTCAGGTGGTACATATAAAACAAGAACAACTATCTCATTTGACAGCCCAATCTAGATTTGACTAATGGGCCATCTCCAACTAAATCAGCTTTAGAAGAATTGAGTTAATTGACTCATAAAAAGAGAACATAGTTCAGTACAAATCACTCATAAAAACATAATAAACACAGTAATCCTTCCATGATTATTGAAGTTCAGAAAAGAACATACAATTTCACATAAAAAGAGAGAGGTAGTTCAAATAGTCGCGACGATTACATAGATTAGCACAACATACACCAGAGTGAACATATCCACCACTTTACAAACAGTAGGTTCGAGTAGTGCAGTAGGTTCATCGTCTGAAACTTAAACCCCTACATCTTACTGGAAATATATAACAAAGTACGTGAAGTAATCACTCGATCACATCCTCGATCACATCAACAGACATAAAAAGCATGCCCTCCATCTTAAAGAACAAACACAGGACTAACAGGCCAGCCACCAAGTTATTCTTAACACAGAAGTCAATCCAACCCGACTTAAACCTGATTCTGCCATCAACGGATGTGTAGTAGACAGCATGGCTGTCATCATCATCCTCACCCCTCAGAAAGTAGATATCACCACTAGGACGAACGTCAAGAACAGATACAATAGTCTTCGGGATACGCTGTGATATAATAATAAAAAACCACATCAAAAAGACAATCATTCAAAAATGAACAGAATAAAACATATATCAAGGAAATTACCAGTGCATTGGAAGCAACATCATATGTAGATAGGCGATGTACAAAAACACCGCCAAGGCCTGCACCACGGTCGTAAACACGGCTGTTGATATTGATGATCTCAGAATTTTTAAGTTCAACAGCTTTTGAGATAAAGATGGATTTAGCATCTCCTTCAAAAGTAAAAACTTCTGCAGGAAAAAACAATGAGAGAAAAATCCATGAGAAAAAGAGCGGTTTGTTAAACACAAAGAACGAGATGAACAAAAAAGTGACAAAGAAATTACCTTTGAATAATTCCTTGGGGTAATCTTCAATGTCTAGTGCAGTAACAAACACATTTTCTTCTTCCTCTATGATATCAAATTTTATCTTCTCATTCAGATGCATATCATAATCAGTGAGGAATTTCTTGTAGTCAGGACCGAAAATACGAGTCTTCTTGTCCATCTTGTCCAGCAGAAAACTGTAAACACCCCTGTCCCCAGACTCAACAGTCAAGGCATTACCAGTAGACTTGTTGATATACTTCCTAACATAGCAAGGGATGTTCTGCAACAAAGTTCACATTAGTAATCTTCCAAACCTATTTTCCGTGCATTGCATATTTAGCTGCATGGCAAATTAAGATTGTGGATACTAAATAAAAATGCAAATCTGCTGGTTGTGTGAAGTGATCTCATTTCACATTGTCTACAGTACTGTCTACAAGCTAACACCACAATTTCCAGCAAAGAATGAAGCTAGCAAACCTAAAACAGCCAACCACCAAAATTTTCTTTATTCAAATATATGTGCTATAATACAAAACAATCAGTTCTTCTATCCACCAAAATGATACTGGTGTATAACAACAACATGCACACACTTGTGATGTTTCTTCAATCTGAAAATTAAATGGGGAATGGATTCTAAATACACCAGTAACACAACAAGCATATCAAAATAACTTACAGAGTATTCTTCAAAGGTTGTACGCATAGTAATGCAGAAGAACTCTGGTTCCTTCAGCTTCATGTGGCAACCACCATCACGGTTTCCACAGATTGGACACTTCATCTAATATATGAATACAAAATTATTATAAATGATACAAATGGGCATATCTAAATTCATACAAGAAACCATATTCAACAAATGAACAACACTGTTGAGTACACTGGAAAAAAATGAAATAGCATAATTTTTCTGCATACCAAAAAGAGGTGAACAACATCTGAATGCTTAGTTTACTACATTGTTCATATTGTTACTCAAATAAATCCTAAACCATTATGAAGTGCAAAAAATATAAATTAGACTCAAACCCTAAAGTAACAATCTAATTAAGAATTCATGCAGACCATAATTACTAGAAAGAAATGCAGACCAAAAATTAAAATGGTTATAAGTGATGCTATAAAAAATATATTCAAACATACATAATCCCATTAAGAGTAAGAGGAAAAGTATGAGGAGAAGTTTTAGGATTTTTCTCATCTTAAACATACATGCTGCATACAGAGAACAGCTCCATTAGGACCCAGCATAAATAATAGGGATAGAAAGGTTGGGGAAAGTAATACATAGACAAAGACAAAAAAACAAGTACGAGAAAAGGACCACACCAGTAGGACCGCATAGCACGTGCACATACAAAAAAAGGACTTCCAGATCTGGGTGGTGGATAGAAAAGGAAAGAAAAAAGAGGGCTTCCTCTGACAAGGAATTGATGAAAAGCCTCACAGTCACTAGATCGAGTAGTAAAACCGTCAGATCTCTTGGATGTACCTTGTTCCCTTCTCTGCAACCGCCGGTTCAGACGGCCACCTCCACAAGCTCCGACGTTGACCAGGAGAGGAGAAGAAGAGTCGACACGAGGGGATGGAGAAGAATGACCGGTACAGGGTTGGGCCGGGTTGGGAGGCTTGAAGCATGGTTAAATATGAACGGCCCAACAAAACGAAAGACAAGGCCCGCCGGTAAAAAAGCCCAGTAAACAATATGAGTAACAATATTGTCACTGCTGCGGGGCGCATGCATGCCGTCATCGTCGCTTCCCGCGCATGCAGGCCTAGGCCGGCGCATTGCACAACGGGCATAAGGCCAGACCGCAACACGGCCCAACGGTCCACCTAGCGTGCCCGCTCGGAACCCCCACCCGTGTTCAGGAAAAAAAAGGAGTCTAGCCAATCAGATTGCTGTATATTCAAATATTCCTAAACAATTCAGAGAAAATCTAAAAAAAAAAAAACTTCAAAAACAGTCTATACATATAAAGTAGATGTCTAGGAAATTTATTTGGATCATTTAGACAAGGTCGAAAAAAAACATGCTTAGAAATGAGGCCGTTTACCCTACCTTTAGAGCCTGTTTCTGGCACTTTTTTGACCAACCCTGGGATGACCCCATATTATCGGCAGCGGTGCACCATGTCATTTAACACACTTCAATCCATGAGTTTTGCAATTTGCATGTGTGAATGCACTTGTTCATGTGGTGTAGAACCCTCAAATACATGTTTCTTGCAGTCAAAACGGTGGATCGTCTGACGGTGTGTGTGCATAGTGGTCCCATCTTTTGGGATCTGCTTCAGCATGGCATGCAAACACCACTTACATCACCATACATGGAAGCAAGCATGTGCTCCTTGCCTAGCTACCTCACGGGAGCCCGCACACATGGTTTACGTGCAAACCGGCTCTACCCAGGCCTCAAAGTGGGCCCACAACCCTTGGGTGACCCCATGTTGTTGGAACTGGTGCACCATATCATCCCACCCACTCCAAGCCATGGGTTTAGGGTTTTGCATGTGTGAATGCCCATGTTCATGTGGGGTAGACCCCTGAAATATAGGGTCCTCGTCAGAAAAAGGTGTCAAGACGGTGGATCGTCTGACGGTGTGTGCGTAGTGGTCCCATCTTTTGGGATCTGCTTCAGCATGGCATGCAAACACCACTTACATCACCATACATGGAAGCAAGCATGTGCTCCTTGCCTAGCTACCTCACGGGAGCCCGCACACATGGTTTACGTGCAAACCGGCTCTACCCAGGCCTCAAAGTGGGCCCACAACCCTTGGGTGACCCCATGTTGTTGGAACTGGTGCACCATGTCATCCCACCCACTCCAAGCCATGGGTTTAGGGTTTTGCATGTGTGAATGCCCATGTTCATGTGGGGTAGACCCCTGAAATATAGGGTCCTCGTCAGAAAAAGGTGTCAAGACGGTGGATCGTCTGACGGTGTGTGTGCGTAGTGGTCCCATCTTTTGGGATCTTCTTCAGCATGGCATGCAAACACCACTTACATCACCATACATGGAAGCAAGCATGTGCTCCTTGCCTAGCTACCTCACGGGAGCCCGCACACATGGTTTACGTGCAAACCGGCTCTACCCAGGCCTCAAAGTGGGCCCACAACCCTTGGATGACCCCATGTTGTTGGAACTGGTGCACCATGTCATCCCACCCACTCCAAGCCATGGGTTTAGGGTTTTGCATGTGTGAATGCCCATGTTCATGTGGGGTAGACCCCTGAAATATAGGGTCCTCGTCAGAAAAAGGTGTCAAGACGCTGGATCGTCTGACGGTGTGTGTGCGTAGTGCTCCCATCTTTTGGGATCTGCTTCAGCATGGCATGCAAACACCACTTACATCACCATACATGGAAGCAAGCATGTGCTCCTTGCCTAGCTACCTCACGGGAGCCCGCACACATGGTTTACGTGCAAACCGCTCTACCTGTGCCTCGAGTGGGCCCACAACCCTTGGGTGACCCCATGTTGTTGGAACTGGTGCACCATGTCATCCCACCCACTCCAAGCCATGGGTTTAGGGTTTTGCATGTGTGAATGTCCATGTTCATGTGGGGTAGACCCCTGAAATATAGGGTCCTCGTCAGAAAAAGGTGTCAAGACGGTGGATCGTCTGACGGTGTGTTGTTGCGTAGTGCTCCCATCTTTTGAGATCTGCTTCAGCATGGCATGCAAACACCACTTACATCACCATACACGGAAGCAAACATGTGCTCCTTGCCTAGCTACCTCACGGGAGCCCGCACACATGCTTTACGTGCAAACCGGCTCTACCCAGGCCTCAAAGTGGGCCCACAACCCTTGGGTGACCCCATGTTGTTGGAACTGGTGCACCATGTCATCCCACCCACTCCAAGCCATGGGTTTAGGGTTTTGCATGTGTGAATGCCCATGTTCATGTGTGGTAGACCCCTGAAATATAGGGTCCTCGTCAGAAAAAGGTGTCAAGACGCTGGATCGTCTGACGGTGTGTGTGCGTAGTGCTCCCATCTTTTGGGATCTGCTTCAGCATGGCATGCAAACACCACTTACATCACCATACATGAAACCAAGCATGTGCTCCTTGCCTAGCTACCTCATGGGAGCCCGCACACATGGTTTACGTGCAAACCGGCTCTACCCAGGCCTCAAAGTGGGCCCACAACCCTTGGGTGACCCCATGTTGTTTGAACTGGTGCACCATGTCATTCCACCCACTCGAAGCCATGGGTTTAGGGTTTTGCATGTGTGAATGCCCATGTTCATGTGGGGTAGACCCCTGAAATATAGGGTCCTCGTCAGAAAAAGGTGTCAAGACGGTGGATCGTCTGACGGTGTGTGTGCGTAGTGGTCCCATCTTTTGGGATCTGCTTCAGCATGGCATGCAAACACCACTTACATCACCATACATGGAAGCAAGCATGTGCTCCTTGCCTAGCTACCTCACGGGAGCCCGCACACATGGTTTACGTGCAAACCGGCTCTACCCAGGCCTCAAAGTGGGCCCACAACCCTTGGGTGACCCCATGTTGTTGGAACTGGTGCACCATGTCATCCCACCCACTCCAAGCCATGGGTTTAGGGTTTTACATGTGTGAATACCCATGTTCATGTGGGGTAGACCCCTGAAATATAGGGTCCTCGTTAGAAAAAGGTGTAAAGACGGTGGATCGTCTGACGGTGTGTGTGCGTAGTGGTCCCATCTTTTGGGATCTGCTTCAGCATGGCATGCAAACACCACTTACATCACCATACATGGAAGCAAGCATGTGCTCCTTGCCTAGCTACCACACGGGAGCCCGCACACATGGTTTACGTGCAAACCGGCTCTACCCAGGCCTCAAAGTGGGCCCACAACACTTGGTTGACACCATGTTGTTGGAACTGGTGCACCATGTCATCCCACCCACTCCAAGCCATGGGTTTAGGGTTTTGCATGTGTGAATGCCCATGTTCATGTGGGGTAGACCCCTGAAATATAGGGTCCTCGTCAGAAAAAGGTGTCAAGACGGTGGATCGTCTGACGGTGTGTGTGCGTAGTGCTCCCATCTTTTGGGATCTGCTTCAGCATGGCATGCAAACACCACTTACATCACCATACATGGAAGCAAGCATGTGCTCCTTGCCTAGCTACCTCACGGGAGCCCGCACACATGGTTTACGTGCAAACCGGCTCTACCCAGGCCTCAAAGTGGGCCCACAACCCTTGGGTGACCCCATGTTGTTGGAACTGGTGCACCATGTCATCCCACCCACTCCAAGCCATGGGTTTAGGGTTTTGCATGTGTGAATGCCCATGTTCATGTGGGGTAGACCCCTGAAATATAGGGTCCTCGTCAGAAAAAGGTGTCAAGACGGTGGATCGTCTGACGGTGTGTGTGCGTAGTGCTCCCATCTTTTGGGATCTGCTTCAGCATGGCATGCAAACACCACTTACATCATCATACATGGAAGCAAGCATGTGCTCCTTGCCTAGCTACCTCACGGGAGCCCGCACACATGGTTTACGTGCAAACCGGCTCTACCCAGGCCTCAAAGTGGGCCCACAACCCTTGGGTGACCCCATGTTGTTGGAACTGGTGCACCATGTCATCCCACCCACTCCAAGCCATGGGTTTAGGGTTTTGCATGTGTGAATGCCCATGTTCATATGGGGTAGACTCCTGAAATACTCGTCAGAAAAAGGTGTCAAGACGGTGGATCGTCTGACGGTGTGTGTGCGTAGTGGTCCCATCTTTTGGGATCTGCTTCAGCATGGCATGCAAACACCACTTACATCACCATACATGGAAGCAAGCATGTGCTCCTTCCCTAGCTACCTCACGGGAGCCCGCACACATGGTTTACATGCAAACCGGCTCTACCCAGGCCTCAAAGTGGGCCCACAACCCTTGGGTGACCCCATGTTGTTGGAACTGGTGCACCATGTCATCCCACCCACTCCAAGCCATGGGTTTAGAGTTTTGCATGTGTGAATGCCCATGTTCATGTGGGGTAGACCCCTGAAATATAGGGTCCTCGTCAGAAAAAGGTGTCAAGACGGTGAATCGTCTGACGGTGTGTGTGCATAGTGGTCCCATCTTTTGGGATCTGCTTCAGCATGGCATGCAAACACCACTTACATCACCATACATGGAAGCAAGCATGTGCTCCTTGCCTAGCTACCTCACGGGAGCCCGCACACATGGTTTACGTGCAAACCGGCTCTACCCAGGCCTCAAAGTGGGCCCACAACCCTTGGGTGACCACATGTTGTTGGAACTGGTGCACCATATCATCCCACCCACTCCAAGCCATGGGTTTAGAGTTTTGCATGTGTGAATGCCCATGTTCATGTGGGGTAGACCCCTGAAATATAGGGTCCTCGTCAGAAAAAGGTGTCAAGACGGTGGATCGTCTGACGGTGTGTGTGCGTAGTGCTCCCATCTTTTGGGATCTGCTTCAGCATGGCATGCAAACACCACTTACATCACCATACATGGAAGCAAGCATGTGCTCCTTGCCTAGCTACCTCACGGGAGCCCGCACACATGGTTTACGTGCAAACCGGCTCTACCCAGGCCTCAAAGTGGGCCCACAACCCTTGGGTGACCCCATGTTGTTGGAACTGGTGCACCATGTCATCCCACCCACTCCAAGCCATGGGTTTAGGGTTTTGCATGTGTGAATGCCCATGTTCATGTGGGGTAGACCCCTGAAATATAGGGTCCTCGTCAGAAAAAGGTGTCAAGACGGTGGATCGTCTGACGGTGTGTGTGCGTAGTGCTCCCATCTTTTGGGATCTGCTTCAGCATGGCATGCAAACACCACTTACATCACCATACATGGAAGCAAGCATGTGCTCCTTGCCTAGCTACCTCACGGGAGCCTGCACACATGGTTTACGTGCAAACCGGCTCTACCCAGGCCTCAAAGTGGGCCCACAACCCTTGGGTGACCCCATGTTGTTGGAACTGGTGCACCATGTCATCCCACCCACTCCAAGCCATGGGTTTAGGGTTTTGGATGTGTGAATGCCCATGTTCATGTGGGGTAGACCCCTGAAATATAGGGTCCTCGTCAGAAAAAGGTGTCAAGACGGTGGATCGTCTGACGGTGTGTGTGCGTAGTGCTCCCATCTTTTGGGATCTGCTTCAGCATGGCATGCAAACACCACTTACATCACCATACATGGAAGCAAGCATGTGCTCCTTGCCTAGCTACCTCACGGGAGCCCGCACACATGGTTTACGTGCAAACCGGCTCTACCCAGGCCTCAAAGTGGGCCCACAACCCTTGGGTGACCCCATGTTGTTGGAACTGGTGCACCATGTCATCCGTGTATGGGCTGGGTACTAACGGGCTGGCCCAGATATCCATAGAGAGCTTGCGTAATTATAGTATTAACAGCAGATGCCCTAGTTAGCGGCACGTCGGACGCACCACGTCTAACTACCCACGATTTCTTCTTCAAGTCAACGTCGCCTTCCATCGCCGTCTGGAGAAGATAGGAGTCCTTTCGTCGGCGGAGCCTACAGCTCAATCTAACGACGGCAACATCTGTGTTCCAGTCTTCCAGGTGCGCGCGTTGGCAATCTCTTCTATCATCGATCCTTTCGCCTACTTGATCTAGAGGGCGCTTGATCTAAACCTTCATTCTTTGTTGGACGTGTAAGTTTTAGGTTTACATTTACGCTGTAGATGGTTAGGAGATTTTCTATGTCGGCAATAATTGTTGTTTGTATATATTATTTGCAGAATGGATGAATTAGATGGCCCCGTCTATTGTGACTACACATTGTGGACGGATCTCGTAGCCACTTTTTCAGGACCTCAACGTGCGAGGTTTAGCTCTACTAGTTTGCGGACGATGTTGCAACTGCCAGCCTTCGGCACGCGCAATAATTTGATTAGATTTATGATTGAGCTATATGATCCTAAAACTGAGACATTCGTCGTACAAGACAAGGCAGGAGCGATAACTACAACCTCTATAGACATAGAATGCATTTATGGTCTACGTAGTGACGGTTATTCCGCTTTTGAAATAATTGATCAAGAATGTCTAATAAGTAGAACGAAAATACCGGCTAGTTATCTCAGCAAGTCTAGTGGAAATCTAGTTATTTCCGACTTGATTGCTGACATACAGAGAGAGAAAGCTTCCGATGATAACTTTGTGCGGAAAGCAGTGCTTGTGCTAATTGGCACGGTTCTGGCGCCATCTGGCCAAAAAAATAGTCGATAGAGATCACTACTGTTTAGTGGAGGATGTTCCTAGAATATTTAAAATTAACTGGAATCACTTCACATTGCGTTACCTCCTGGATAATTTGTCTGCTTACACAAGATCAGCAGCAAAAGGTAGGGGATGGCCGGTTGGAAATCTTTGTCTCACTCAGGTATGCAAACATGATTAGCACTATATATGATGTATGTGACAATTTGAAACTTATTTCATTTAAAATGTATTGTTTGTAGCTACTATACTGGGAAAAGGTGGTAGTCGTGGATGATCCAACGTATATTCCACACAAGTCTATTCGGCCACTAATGAAAAACTGGACTGAAGCGGAAGCGGAAAGGAGGTCGCAGTACGACTATGCAAATGGTCGTGGGAGAGGCAAAGTGAAGGTTTTGTTTTTTATCACTAATTCTAGCTACATTATATCATAGTCGACGTTGTGTTGTTATATTAATTTATGCCATTTGTTTTCTAATTTGACATGCAGATTATTAATGATCTTACACCTCAAGCCAATGCCAGTGCGCAAACAAAGCAAAACACATCCCAGAACGGTGAACAGTCACGTTCGACACGTTCGAGACAGAGGCGTAGTAACAAGGACATACTATTGGAAAGTTTGAAGAAGGAACTGACGGATCACATTGACACACAATTAGCACTTGTACCAAAGAGATGTGCAGAGGTGAGGAGCCATACATTTTACGAACACGAAAGTATTACATTATCAGTAATGAATAATTATGGTACTACTTGTTTTGTAGGAAGTTCTAAAAATGCTAAATAAGAATGGTGTCATGTACAAACCGGTTGAAGGATCAGAGTCAGATAAAGGAGGAGATGAGGAAGAAGACACTTCTATTCACATCGATGATTCGTCTAAGAAAGAGTTCATGTACAAGAACAGTTCTGACGAGTTAGATGCTTTAGTTAGCAATAATTTAACAAAGAATTCTGGTAAGTTTGTCACACCTTGATGTCTACGCCCCCCTCCTTTTCCTGTAGACAGTGTTGGGCCTCCAAGAGCAGAGGTTTGTACAACAGCAGCAAGTTTTCCCTTAAGTGGATCACCCAAGGTTTATCGAACTCAGGGAGGAAGAGGTCAAAGATATCCCTCTCATGCAACCCTGCAACCACAAAGCAAGAAGTCTCTTGTGTCCCCAACACACCTAATAGGTGCACTAGTTCGGCGAAGAGATAGTGAAATACAGGTGGTATGAATATATATGAGCAGTAGCAACGACACCAGAAAAGTGCTTTGCCCAGACAAGAACAGGCAGTAGTAACGCAGCAGTAGTAACGCAGTAAAACAGTAAACAAACAGCGATAGCAGTATTTAGGAACAAGGCCTAGGGATCATACTTTCACTAGTGGACACTCTCAACATTGATCACATAACAGAATAGATAAATGCATACTCTACACTCTCTTGTTGGATGATGAACACATTGCGTAGGATTACACGAACCCTCAATGCCGGAGTTAACAAGCTCCACAATTCAATGTTCATATTTAAATAACCTTAGAGTGTAAGATAGATCAACACACTAAACCAAGTACTAACGTAGCATGCACACTGTCACCTTCATGCTAAGAAAGGAGGCATAGATCACATCAATACTATCATAGCAATAGTTAACTTCATAATCTACAAGAGATCATAATCATAGCCTACGCCAAGTACTAACACGGATGCACACACTGTCACCATTACACCGTGCAGGAGGAATAAAACTACTTTAATAACATCACTAGAGTAGCATGCAGATAAATTGTGATACAAAATACATTGCAATCATAAAGAGATATAAATAAGCACTTCACTATGCCATTCATAACAGTGAATAAGTATTCTGTGAAATATAGCCTAAGAGACCCACACGGTGCACACACTGTCACCTTTACACACGTGGGACAAGGAGTCTCCGGAGATCACATAAGTAAAATTCACTTGACTAGCATAACGATATCTAGATTACAAGCATCATCATATGAATCTCAATCATGTAAGGCAGCTCATGAGATTATTGTATTGAAGTACATAGGAGAGAGATGAACCACATAGCTACCGGTACAGCCCCGAGCCTCGATGGAGAACTACTCCCTCCTCATGGGAGACAACAGCGTTGATGGAGATGGCGGTGGTGTCGATGGAGGAGCCTTCCGGGGGCACTTCCCCGTCCCGGCGGCGTGCCGGAACAGAGACTCCTGTCCCCCAGATCTTGGCTTCACGATGGCGGCGGCTCTGGAAGGTTTCTCGTACCGTGGCTTTTTTGTATCAAGGTTTTAGGTCGAGGGGCTTTATATAGGCGAAGAGGCGGCATCAGAAGGTCGAAGGGGCGACGACACTATAGGACGGCGCGGCCAGGGCCTGGGCCGCGCCGGCCTATGGTCTGGGGGCCCAGTGCCCCCTCTCTGGTGGTTCTCGTGTGTTCTGGATGCTTCCGGGCAAAATAGGAACCTGGGCGTTGATTTCGTCCGATTCCGAGAATATTTCGTTACTAGGATTTCTGAAACCAAAAACAGCAGAAAACAGCAACTGGCCCTTCGGCATCTCGTCAATAGGTTAGTTCCAGAAAATGCACAAATATGACATAAAGTATGCATAAAACATGTAGATATCATCAATAATGTGGCATGGAACATAAGAAATTATCGATACGTCGGAGACGTATCAGCATCCCCAAGCTTAGTTTCTGCTCGTCCCGAGCAGGTAAACGATAAACAAAGATAATTTCTGGAGTGACATGCCATCATAACCTTGATCATACTATTTGTAAAGCATATGTAGTGAATGCAGTGATCAAAACAATGTATATGACATGAGTAAACAAGTGAATCATATAGCAAAGACTTTTCATGAACAGTACTTTCAAGACAAGCATCAATGAGTCTTGCATAAGAGTTACTCATAAAGCAATAAATTCTTAGTAAAGACATTGAAGCAACACAATGGAAGATTAAGTTTCAGCGGTTGCTTTCAACTTGTAACATGTATATCTTATGGATAGTTGTCAATGCAAAGCAATATAACAAATGCAATATGCAAATATGTAGGAATCAATGCACAGTTCACACAAGTGTTTGCTTCTTGAGGTGGAGAGAGATAGGTGAACTGACTCAACATAAAAGTAAAAGATAGGTCCTTCAAAAAGGAAAGCATCGATTGCTATATTTGTGCTAGAGCTTTGATTTTGAAAACAAGAAACAATTTTGTCAACGGTAGTAATAAAGCATATGTATCATGTAAATTATATCTTACAAGTTGCAAGCCTCATGCATAGTATACTAATAGTGCCCGCACCTTGTCCTAATTAGCTTGGACTACCGGGATCATCGCAATGCACATGTTTTAACCAAGTGTCACAAAGGGGTATCTCTATGCCGCCTGTACAAAGGTCTAAGGAGAAAGCTCGCATTGGATTTCTCGCTATTGATTATTCTCAACTTAGACATCCATACCGGGACAACATAGACAACAGATAATGGACTCCTCTTTTATGCATAAGCATGTAACAACAATTAATTTTCTCATATGAGATTGAGGATATTGTCCAAAACTGAAACTTCCACCATGGATCATGGCTTTAGTTAGCGGCCCAATGTTCTTCTCTAACAATATGCATGCTCTAACCATAAGGTGGTAGATCGCTCTTACTTCAGACAAGACGAACATGCATAGCAACTCACATGATATTCAACAAAGAGTAATTGATGGCGTCCCCAGTGAACATGGTTATCGCACAACGAGCAACTTAATAAGAGATAAAGTGCATAAGTACATATTCAATACCACAATAGTTTTTAGGCTATTTGTCCCATGAGCTATATATTGTAAAGGTGAAGAATGGAAATTTAAAGGTAGCACTCAAGCAATTTACTTTGGAATGGCGGAGAAATACCATGTAGTAGGTAGGTATGGTGGACACAAATGGCATAGTGGTTGGCTCAAGTATTTTGGATGCATGAGAAGTATTCCCTCTCGATACAAGGCTTAGGCTAGCAAGGTTATTTGAAACAAACACAAGGATGAAGCGGTGCAGCAAAACTCACATAAAAGACATATTGAAAACATTATAAGACTCTACACCGTCTTCCTTGTTGTTCAAACTCAATACTAGAAATTATCTAGACCTTAGAGAGACCAATTATGCAAACCAAATTTTAACATGCTCTATGTATTTCTACATTAATAGGTGCAAAGTATATGATGCAAGAGCTTAAACATGAGCACAACAATTGCCAAGTATCACATTACCCAAGATATTTATAGCAATTACTACATGTATCATTTTCCAATTCCAACCATATAACAATTTAACGAAGCAGTTTCAACCTTCGCCATGAAAATTAAAGGCTAAGAACACATGTGTTCATATGAACCAGCGGAGCGTGTCTATCTCCCACACAATCATTTATTCAATCAAAAACAAAAACAAAAAACATACCGACGCTCCAAGTAAAGTACATAAGATGTGACCGAATAAAAATATAGTTTCAAGAGAAGGAACCTGATAATTTGTCGATGAAGAAGGGGATGCCTTGGGCATCCCCAAGCTTAGATGCTTGAGTCTTCTTGAAATATGCAGGGATGAAACACCGGGGCATCCCCAAGCTTAGAGCTTTCACTCTTCTTGATCATAGTATATATCATCCTCCTCTCTTGACCCTTGAAAACTTCCTTCACACCAAACTTCTCATAAACTTCATTAGAGGGGTTAGTACATAATCAAAAACTCACATGTTCAGAGGTGACACAATCATTCTTAACACTTCTGGACATTGCTCAAAGCTACTGGAAGGTAATGGAACAAAGAAATCCACCCAACACAGCGAAAGAAGCAATGCGAAATAAAAGGCAGAATCTGTCAAAACAGAACAGTCCGTAAAGACGAATTTTTAATAAATACTTCCGTTGCTCAGATCAGAAAACTCAAAACTAATGAAAGTTGCGTACATATCTGAGGAACACGCACGTAAATTGGCATATTTTTCTGAGTTACCTACAGAGAAAACAGCCCAGATTCGTGACAGATAGAAATCTGTTTCTGCGCAGAAATCCAAATCTAGTATCAACCTTCGATTAGAGGCTTCACTTGGCACAACAAAACACAAAACTAAGATAAGAAGAGGTTGCTACAGTAGTAAATAACTTCCAAGACACAAATATAAAACAAAGTACTGTAGCAAAATAACACATGGGTTATCTCCCAAGAAGTTCTTTCTTTATAGCCATTAAGATGGGCTCAGCAATTTTAATGATGCACTCGCAAGAAATGGTATTTGAAGCAAAAGAGAACATCAAGAGGCAAATTAAAAACACATTTAAGTCTAACATGCTTCCTATGCATAGGAATCTTGTAAATAAACAAGTTCATGAAGAGCAAAATAACAAGCATAGGAAGATAAAACAAGTGTAGCTTCAAAAAAATTAGCACATAGAGAGGCATTTTAGTAACATGAAAATTTCTACAACCATATTTTCCTCTCTCATAATAACTTTCAGTAGCATCATGAGCAAACTCAACAATATAACTATCACATAAAGCATTCTTATCATGAGTCTCATGCATAAAATTATTACTCTCCACATAAGCATAATCAATTTTATTAGTAGTTGTAGTGGGAGCAAATTCAACAAAGTAGCTATCATTATCATTCTCATCATCAAATATAGGAGGTATAGTATCATCAAAGAAAATTTTCTCCTCAATGCTTGGGGGACTAAAAATATCATGCTCATCAAAGCCAGCTTCCCCAAGCTTAGAATTTCCATATCATTAGCAACAATGGTGTTCAAAGCGTTCATACTAATATCATTGCTACTAGCATGCAAATAAGATTCCATAGGTTTTTTAATTTTCGCATTAAACCATTCATGTCTTGACTCAGGAAATAGAATAAAAAGCTCACAGATGTTTTCCATTATGCCTTACTAGTGTAAACAAGAAACAAAAAGTTGCAATTGCAGGATCTAAAGGAAATAGCTTCGAGTACTTACAATGCGCCGGAAAATAGCTTGGTAGCCGAGATCCGGAGTGTGAGTACCTTTTACCTTTCCTCCCCGGCAACGGCGCCAGAAAATAGCTTGATGTCTATGCCCCCCTCCTTTTCATGTAGACAGTGTTGGGCCTCCAAGAGCAGAGGTTTGTAGAACAGCAGCAAGTTTTCCCTTAAGTGGATCACCCAAGGTTTATCGAACTCAGGGAGGAAGAGGTCAAAGATATCCCTCTCATGCAACCCTGCAACCACAAAGCAAGAAGTCTCTTGTGTCCCCAACACACCTAATAGGTGCACTAGTTCGGCGAAGAGATAGTGAAATACAGGTGGTATGAATATATATGAGTAGTAGCAACGACACCAGAAATGTGCTTTGCCCAGGACAGTAAACAAGCAGTAGTAACGCAGCAGTAGTAACGCAGTAAAACAGTAAACAAGCAGCGATAGCAGTATTTAGGAACAAGGCCTAGGGATCATACTTTCACTAGTGGACACTCTCAACATTGATCACATAACAGAATAGATAAATGCATACTCTACACTCTCTTGTTGGATGATGAACACATTGCGTAGGATTACACGAACCCTCAATGCCGGAGTTAACAAGCTCCACAATTCAATGTTCATATTTAAATAACCTTAGAGTGTAAGATAGATCAACACACTAAACCAAGTACTAACGTAGCATGCACACTGTCACCTTCATGCTAAGAAAGGAGGCATAGATCACATCAATACTATCATAGCAATAGTTAACTTCATAATCTACAAGAGATCATAATCATAGCCTACGCCAAGTACTAACACGGATGCACACACTGTCACCATTACACCGTGCAGGAGGAATAAAACTACTTTAATAACATCACTAGAGTAGCATGCAGATAAATTGTGATACAAAATACATTGCAATCATAAAGAGATATAAATAAGCACTTCACTATGCCATTCATAACAGTGAATAAGTATTCTGTGAAATATAGCCTAAGAGACCCACACGGTGCACACACTGTCACCTTTACACACGTGGGACAAGGAGTCTCCGGAGATCACATAAGTAAAATTCACTTGACTAGCATAACGACATCTAGATTACAAGCATCATCATATGAATCTCAATCATGTAAGGCAGCTCATGAGATTATTGTATTGAAGTACATAGGAGAGAGATGAACCACATAGCTACCGGTACAGCCCCGAGCCTCGATGGAGAACTACTCCCTCCTCATGGGAGACAACAACGTTGATGGAGATGGCGGTGGTGTCGATGGAGGAGCCTTCCGGGGGCACTTCCCCGTCCCGGCGGCGTGCCGGAACAGAGACTCCTGTCCCCCAGATCTTGGCTTCACGATGGCGGCGGCTCTGGAAGGTTTCTCGTACCGTGGCTTTTTTGTATCGAGGTTTTAGGTCGAGGGGCTTTATATAGGCGAAGAGGCGGCGTCGGAAGGTCGAAGGGGCGATGACACTATAGGGCGGCGCGGCCAGGGCCTGGGCCGCGCCGGCCTATGGTCTGGGGGCCCAGTGCCCCCTCTCTGGTGGTTCTCGTGTGTTCTGGATGCTTCCGGGCAAAATAGGAACCTGGGCGTTGATTTCGTCCGATTCCGAGAATATTTCGTTCCTAGGATTTCTGAAACCAAAAACAGCAGAAAACAGCAACTGGCCCTTCGGCATCTCGTCAATAGGTTAGTCCAGAAAATGCACAAATATGACATAAAGTATGCATAAAACATGTAGATATCATCAATAATGTGACATGGAACATAAGAAATTATCGATACGTCGGAGACGTATCACACCTCCTAAGCATAATGGGGTGCCGGAGGCTGGAGATAATGTGTACGTCACACCAGGAAACCTTGCTAACACGGAGGGTACACAAGATAATCCTTTTATCGTAAATGATACCACAAAACCGGCATCATCCTCGGATATACCGGATGACATTTTCGCAAGATCTACCACCAAGGTGAATGCTGGACATAAGGATGACCTACATGACGGTGAAGATGAAGTTATGAGTACTGATCATAGTGTTCAAACAATGGGGCGAGAGGCTAGTAGGAAGAAGGGCAATACAGCAAAGTTTGCAAATAGTAATGGTAGAAGGAGAAACGCAGCGGCCGTAGTAGTTGGAGGGAAAAGGAAACTGACGACGAATCAAAAATATGGATCACCATTTGTGGTCGCGAAACCTAGAGCAAAACGTCAAAGCCGTGTAAAGAAAGGTAACACCATTTATTCGTTATTTCTTTGTTGGCAAATAAATGATGCTGCAACCTATAACACATATGTTATTACTATTTTTTGCATCAGGGTTGTTTGCAGAACATGCAGATGGGGTATCTTCGGCAGTACCAACACAGCAGGAAATAGAAGCTTCCGCTTTATATGTTAAAACATTATCCAAGATACCAAAACAAGCATCTAAAGGAGTGTACAAGAATGAATTTGGCGCCAGCTTGTCTTCAGAAAAGCTTAACGTCGTTCTTGTGCACGAATGGCTATCTGATGATGTAAGTCTTCAAAACCAAAAGTTTACGTTATACTCGTAATTAAACTATTTGAATTTGAAATTATTGTTGTTGTTTTCAGATTATTGATGCTGCTATTGGGTATTTGTCTCTCCGTGTTGGGTCTGATCGAATGTTATGTCCAGCGTGGAGGACAAACTATCTCCTTGAACAAGCAGAACAACAATATAGAAAAAAATACAATATTAAAAATATAGATGAGGTAGTTAAAAGACCAGGAGCCATAGGTAGGGTTTTGGATGAATATTTCAAGCGTGAGAAGGTAACAACAGTTTCTTTCAATGTTTCCTGCTAAATTAGAATAAAACAATATGATAATTGACAAAGTTTTTTCCTTCTCTTGTAGACATTTTTTGCACTAAACATACGGAAAACTCATTACATAACTGTTGTCATGCATACAAAGAAGAAGGAATTCCAGGTCCTTGATCCTCTGTTTGTTTCAGCGGCGACAAAATTTGTTGTGGAAGACTTGGTATTACACGTTCTACATACATGTCTTTGTGTACTTTCTCATGTCTATGCAGTAATATATTTGTTGTTTTGTAGATTGGGCAAATTTCACAGGACATACAAGAAGCAAACAATGACTGTGACACAGAATATCCTGATGTCGAAGAATGGCCTATTAAAAGCTATCCTATCCCTAAGCAAACCGATACGTAAGTACCTATATTGCATTACACATAAAGAAAGTCAGTTTTGTATATGCGGACACTTTTAAATTTTGTCACATTATATACCAGCAATTCATGCGGATTATGGGTATTGCAATGTATGGAGCACTGGGACGGAGATCAGATGACTTGCCCGGTTTCTCAGGTTGGCTATACTATGTTCATTCCATGCACTCGGTTAATTTTAACAATGTTAATAAGCCATGTGTATAACACCTTATAATGTTTTGGCAGGCCAGAGTCGATGAATCGAGAGAAAATACAGTTGCAAATATTATTTTTTCACCTAACAACATTCTTGACAGGGTGAAAAACAAAGTGAGATTTCTAGCAAAGACCAGGAAAATGTAAATTTGATAGTGTGACTGTTCGGGTGACACATAGAATATTGAATTTATAATTGTCTTTGGTTGTAAATAATATTTATTCGGTTATGATTTTATTTCCCATTGTCGAAAGTATGCAATTATTTTATGTTTGTACATGCATGCTATGATGTACATAAGGAAATGCCTACTTCACAATATATAATGTCTTTTGCCATTTTTACAAAAGAACACCAGAGAATTAACAACATCAGTACAAAATAAAAACATCAGTACGTAGCAAACATTAACAACTCCATCGAATACAAAGCTATTTTCGTCCCATTCATAATTAAGGAACTTTACTGCCCTTTAGATAACTATGAAAGAACTACCCTTCCTGCTGCAGCATATTCCTGCACATGTTCACAGACATAAAATTACACAACAAATCATAGGGATCTTTTAAAATATACGAATCAAAATGGCAGAAAAACTTACTTCGGATGAAATATGCATATTGGGTTTCTTCTGTTATGCCCTTCTTCTTGGCATGCCCCGCACACCTGCACCCTGCATTCCTTGTGTCCTAGTGGTCTTCCATTTTTAGTCATCGGAGATTTCTGCGCTTCTTGCCTAGGTGCACCCTTAGTGGACACTTTCAAAGGATCACCAATAACAATATCGCATGGTCCACTAGCATCTTCATTTTCATGCATCGACCTGAGGGGGCCATATGCTTTACCTTTAGCATACCCCTCTCTTCTAGAAATTATGCCATCAATGGTACTGTTGAGCAGATCATATTCTTCTGAATTGTTTAATGCAATATGCATAGCCTGTGATACCTTAATATTCATCCCGTCGTATTTCATCCGCTCCTCTGCCCCAGACCAACCCCACCCAAACATGTCACTGGTGCGTCTAGCTGGCAACCCTAACCTGGCATTTTTTGTGAATCGTCGTAGAGCACAACATTGTGGAATTTCAGTAAATTTCAAGAAATGCAGCACATGCAGTATGTGCTTGCAAGGGATCCCCTTTCGAATCATCCTTTGACAGCTGCACCTTATAATTTCTGCCTCTTTGGGTCTATATTCCACGTAGAACCTGGTCCTTACATGATTCCTCCATGCCACAATGAAGATGTTTGAGTCTCCTACCTGCATTTTTTCTAAGATCTCTATGCCGCCAATCTTTGAAAGCTCACCTTGAATAATATAGAACACAGCAGGAGTGAAGATTTTTGCAGCAACAACCTCTAGTTCTCTGAAATTAGTAATTGGCACTTTGGTGTAGTCTGTGAAGCCGTGCGAGCCGTGGGCTTCGTTCTCACGAAGACGGACAATTGCGTTGTCGTAGTGCATAATCATATCAACAATTGTCATTTCCCCATCTAGGTGCAGGTGTAGACAAGAGTTTAAACTTTCACTCCGCTGGTTACTTTTCATACCCAGCCAGAATCCTTCAGAGAGATACGCTGCAGCCCAAAGTTTCCTCTTGTTGTACATCCTCTTCATCCATGTTCTGGTTTTTGGGGATTGCCATTTTCTGTAAAATGCATGCCATCGCTCCTCAAATACTTGCTCTGAGGTGGTGTAATACAGAAGAGTCCTGAACTCGTTCAGTGACTTGTTAGGTAGATGCATCTCCATATTTTTTTCAATGTGGAAGCTGCAGATGCGATGCGACACACCAGAAAATACTTTGCCGATTGCGCCGATCATCGCGTAATCTGCATCCGTGATTACTGTCTTTGGCTTCTGTTGACACATCGCTTTGAGAAAGGTCTTTAGAAGCCAAACATATGTTTGTTCATTCTCGCTTGAAAGGATGGCACACCCAAAAACCGTTGTCCTACGGTGGTTGTTCAAGCCCACAAAAGGAACAAATGGCATCTTATATTTATTCATCTTGTATGTGCTATCAAACACCAGCACATCTCCGTAGTCCGGTAATCCCTACGTGATCGGGAATCACACCGAACATGTGCTTCAGACGGCCTTTGTCATCAACGTCATATTCATAGAAAAATTCAGGGTCCCTCTTTTTCCTCTTTGCCATAATGCGGATGGCTGTGGTAGCGTCACCGTCGAAAAGCAGCCTCCTCCTCTCCCTAGAGCACATGTTGTACAAATCTTTTCTTGTGAATCCAACACCGGCAAATGAACCGGAGCCTGCAATGAATTTTCTCATAATAAGGTGCTTCCTGACCCCCATGGATCCCAGTGATAATATCTCAGATCTCTGCGCGTCGTTGATCGTCCTATGGGACCGAAGAAACGGAGTCTCACATGGTTCAGCTGGGTCATGGTTATGTTTGTCTCGAAAATCTTCAACAACCCAGAAACCAGTTCTTCCATCAAACTTCACCACCAAACGTGCCTTGCAGCCGCAGCGAGACTCAGGTCTGAGCCTATATACGCGGCCTTCCGTGGTCAGTTACTTTTTGGGACGTCTGCCTTCTCTGGAACACACAAAACGCCTTAGCCGAATTACTCCATCATCAAACCGCTTAACCTGGTCCAGCCGGACGCTGAACCCATAATCTTTAGCATATCAGTTGTAGAAAGAAAATGTCACGCTTCAGAAATAAAAGTCATCTCTTTTATCATCCAAAGATAAATCCCGATTATTATCAGGATATTCATTGCCATTGCTACCTTTCTGTGTTTTCTCAGGCTGACTAGCGCTTGGCATCGCCTGCAAGTGTAAAACGTAGGCATTAATTAAAACTATAAATTTATGTGTTCCAGCTATATGAGACTGATAAAAAAGAGATAACAACCTGGCTCATGTCAACAGAATCCTCAGGAACTGATGCACCTTCCACATCATCAGTATGACCCGTGTCCAAGTCAGATTCACCGTAATAGTCGTACTCAAGCTGCGTGTCAAATTGTGCCTGAAATTTATTAATGCATTTTGATCGTCATCATTTAGTAACCATAAATTTTACAGTTGTCATCATTTCATGCATCATTTTATGTCATTTTATGAGTCATTACACATACCTCACTAGTATTTAGACTGTCTGTGTGTTCACCATGGTTCTCATCATTTTGATCGTCTATGTGTTTACCATGGTTCTCATCATTATCAAATTTATCGTACGCAATCTGCATAAATTATGACAGGAGCCATATATTATTTGATGATGCTGGACTGCTGGTAATCGAAATGAAAAATAGTGCACCAAGAATATATAGTAATGTGGCTCACATCAAACTCGTCTTCGCTCCAGCCGTCTTCGTGCTGCAAATTTTCCTCCATTTCAGAGTCATCGGAATTATAGCCGACGTACTCGTTCTGTTCCTCAATCATACCAGATATAGAGTTCTCCATATTCTGTAGTATTGGACCATAATTAGAATTGAAAAACAGGTAGATTTGCATCCTCTTACTATGCTAGAAGATGAAGTCATGGGTACCTCTAATTTTAAACCCTAGCGGGGAAGATGCCGAGCCGGTGGCGCGCCTTTCCAAGGTCGTCGATCTGCGGGGGGCGGCGTGGAGATGCGAAACAACCACCGGCGGCGACGGACGTGCCGGCAACAACCGCCGACGGCCGGGCCGGCAACAACTGCTTGCGTTTTACTTAGCGACGGCGTGGAACAGCTCGATCAGATCTCCAGGGCCGATGAAAACGATGCATGCAATGGGAGCTAATCACGGTGATTAGCTTAGCACGTGGGACCCACCCACGTGGGGTCGTCCGTATAGATACGCCTAGACCCTGTATACCCATACGAGCCTTGTACTGGGCTTGGATATGGGTTTCGGCGGGCAGCACAAAAAAAACAAATTTGGGACCACCGTACCCCTTCGGCGATGAGTCGCGAGTTTGCACAGGGTGCGCACCGAAGCACGCCTCATAAACAACAGTCCAAACGTTATACATACTCAAACTCAAGTGAGAGGCCCTTTAATCTTTTCTCTTGCTTATATGACCGGCTGGGCACCTTGTCCCGTCATGAGTGGAAGAAAGATGGATGGCTACAGGCCGGTGAGTAGAACGGATCATCGTTGCCTTGCTGGAATTCTCTGGTCCTTCTTCCGTCCATCCGGCGGCTCCTAATCCTTTTGCTCTCCTGATCCACCATTTTCACATGTCCTTTGCTCTCTTGAACTTCATGGCATCTTCTCTAAGAGCATCTCCACCGGCGGCCCTGATAGCGATTTGGGGGCCGCCATCGTTTTTGGGCTCGCACCGGCGCGTCCCAAACGGCGTCGGCCATTTTTCGAGCCCAATAGAATAGCCGGCACCCCCGCGCCGGCCCCTTCGCCAAGGGAGCGAATCGGGCGCGCCGGCGCCTCGCGGAACGACGGTTTTCGCGGGTGGGGGCGCCTTGTCAGCGAGAGGACGCGACGGTTCGCATCGGCCGCGACGCGGGAAGGTTGGTCGTCGGCGTTTAATGGCCTCCCGCGCGGAAACCGAGGCGGCCACGAGAGCAGCGACTGGCCACGCGGCGTCCAGTCGGCGTAAATGTGGATAGTTGCCACCGCTATATAGTTCGTACGCCGTCCACCACCACCGCTCCATTCTCTCCTCTCCACCACAGCCGCTCCATTCTCTCCTCTCCACATCAAAATGCCTCGCCGTCTAAAGACCACGTACCTCAACGGCCGCGCGCTGCCTCCGCCACCACCGCAGCCAGAGCCTGAGCCAGAGCCGCAGGCCGACGACGACTACAACACCGACGAGGACACAGACCCATGGTTCGCGGCGTGGGATGAGGTCTACGTCGCAGCCGTGGAAGACGAGGCGGCGGAGGAGGCAGCGGAGGCGGCAGCGCAGTCGGGGCAGCCGCCGCAGGCCCCCGCCCACCCGGAGCAGCGATACAAGCGGTTGAAGGAGGAGGAGCGCGAGTTCGTCAACGACGCGAACCTCCTGCACGCCCTCGAGATCTCGAGCCAGCGAGCGGCCACGGAGGAGGCGGGACGCCGCCTCATGGAGGCGGAGCGACAGAGGCTCGCAAAACTCAACGCCCATCGGCACTACGAGGCCTTCGCCCGCCTGGTGGCGAGGCGCACCGAGCTCGCCGCTTCTCGGGAAAGGCTGGAAGCGCGGGGACAGCGCCGCCGGCAAGCCCCTGCGACGCCGGCTGCCATGCTCCACCGCCAGATGGGCGAAGCAAGGGAGGAGAAACATGCACGGTCGCAGGCGCCAACGGCGAAGAACGACGATGAGGCAGGGCCGTCGAGCGGCCCAACCGACAGCCAGTAGATAGGATTAAGTTTTAGTTTTAGTTATGTTTAAATTCGAGCTACCTTTGTATGAACTTCGTATGAATTTTCTATGAATTTCAATTTTAAAATATCATTTTAAATTTCAAAATCTATCGGGACCGCCGTTTTGGGGGCGCCGGTGTGGGAGCAGCATCCCCAAATAGAGGATGCTATGCCGGCGGCCCAAACGGAGGTGCCGACGCCCCTGCCGGCGCCTATTTTAGGACTACCGGTGGAGATGCTCTAAATCCCTGCTGGTGTGTCCTCGGAGCAAACAGCAGCAGGTTGAGGCTTAGGCTAGACAGAGATTCGAGTATCTCATCTTGTTGAACAAAACAAAATTTGCAGGTCCACACAGGCCGGCCGTTACTAACTGTACATAGAGATAAGACCAGATCTCTCCATCTCACATTCCTCGATGTATGAATTAAATGAGGTACATCTATAAAGCTTTGGATGGATAATTATCTTTCCTAGTCACCAGAAAAAAAAGGCTCTCATCTTCTAGAGATATAAAAAAGCTAGTCACTTGATATGCATATTTTTGTTGCAAAATAAACTTATAGCCACTTGATATACTGAAAGTGAGGTTGTGATCACTTGAAGAAAGATATGAAAGTGAACCGGGTAGAGGATATAGTATAACGGAATGTCGTACTTGGGAACATGATTAAACCAGGACCCACAACTGTTACCTGATAAGCGCTGAAGTTATTGGCTAAGCTCGACTGGTCGGATCGATCGATCTCGCATATATTTCCCGGCATAGCTAACCCATCAGGATTCACGGCTAGAATTCGGATTGAAGTAGACCAGGCCGGCAAGGCGGCAAGCTGCGTCTAATCGACCGTTTACTTTTTACGGAAAAACCTTTTCTTTCCTATCACCTTCACCGATCGATTCATTCATTCATTCGAGTGAGAGTTCCAGAAATTCCGATCTCTTCTCGTTCCTTACTCCAGTGGATCTCCTTTCACGGATAAGCCACGAAAACAACTTGAAGCCCCTGTGCGTGCTCGTGGATAAGTTGTGATAAGATTTCCGTGTCATTTTTACCACACATTTGATTATATATCCTCAAACACTGAATGCAATACTGCAGGCGTTATTGCTGTATCTACGCTGGCCCCTAAAGTACCTCACTTCGAGATATGTATATATATCCGTAACTTAAGAAATGTGCATGTTGGTTTCCCCTATGGATATCCATATTGTATAGGCTTACATGAGATGTTTACATTGGTTTCCACATGTATATGCATGCGTACGTACCGTATACATGCATGTGTGCCGTATGCGAGCATGCATCGTGGTGTGCTTATGTGTATCTTTGAGATATCTTTATATATATCAATATATGCATAATATACAGCAGTGTATATTGCACGTACGAATTCACTTGTATTCCAAATTTTTTTTATTAATTCCTGGATGTCGACGTGTCTCAGCAGCCACAAATAAGAAACTTGGACCCAGTTGAATAGAAAGGATAAGATCTCCGTCTCATCTTTGTCTAACTGAATTGTATGTGCGCAAAATTAATGGACATGTATGATCGACTGCGCGGTCGCTAGAAGACTGCGAGGGACGTTTTTGTTGCCCTGCGTGGATCTATGTAGAGCCTATACGCAAGCTATATGTTCTTTCCTTCTTGTCATCCTGCATAGGTGTCATACCACGCGCTGCCTCTCCTACAGGCCATGACGACGTACATGCTCTCCGAAGAAGGGAAATGTGAAACGAATATACTGAAGGTTATCATCGACAGGGAGCAGCTAGCTCGTGTGCATTATTTTTCAAGCACGTAAACATCGATCGATATCACCTCATGAAAATGCTTACAAGCATTCACTTCTATTGATTAAGCGGCATGTAGCGGTGCAAAGTAGTAGTATATGTTTATTGGTTGTTGACGTTACTCGATTCCTCGCTAGTCAAACTGGTGCCGTGGCACGACATGTGGAAACTTACAGAAAAACCAAACCCTAGAAAATGTGTAGTTTTCCATGTTGCAATCCGACTTCCGTATAAATACATTAATAACTTACCCCAAAAACCAATAATGCTCTAAAATGAGAGGTTGGCCTTTTGGGCCCCGCTTTGTCTATGCTTGGGTTGGGTGACTTGGGAGGTGACTCCGTCTCTAGGGAGCCTCATGGCGGCGACCAGAAGGTCACGCCAGGAAGTGGAGCGCCTATATTCCACCCGACGCGGGATGGACTACGCTCCGCCGGTGCGCTTTGTCCGAATGGGCCATGCCATGACATCGTTCGCTAAGTCGTTGTTCCTTTTGTACATGTGCTCGGCTTTTTTTCCAGAGTTTTCATGGTGTTCAAAGATTTGAAAAAATGTTGAAACTTTTAAAACGTTGTTATTTAGAAAATATTCAGACTTAGAAATGGTTGAAACTTAAAAATGATTAGATCGAAAAAATGTTGAGACTTTAAAAGGTTGAGATTTAAACTTGAAAAAGAGCAGATTTTTAAAAAGTACAAATATGATGTGGTGACCACATCAGTAAAACATGATGAAAAATTAGAAAACTAGAAGAAAATTATAGAGAAACCCGATAGAAAATGAAAAAACCCGGAAAACTATTGCTAAACGGGCTAAGCCAAGTCGCGAGCATGACTATGCACTAGTAATGCATGAATTTCGTGACGAACATAATTTCCCCGCGATGGTGTGGGCAATTTACGGCGGTGGGCGGTGGGCGGTGGGTTCTTTCAGGGGAGATGTCATGTTTGGTGTCTCTTCAAAGGCTATGTTGCCATGACTTCCCAATTGGACCCTTGCGCCGACATTTGGGCATAGTCGTACGTTGCTCCGCGGTGCTATATCAGCGTCCTTAATTTAAGAGCAAATTTCACAAAACCACTATTGGGGCTAGGGTTTCTTTTATTAGAACACCACAACTTTTGGGGTAACTATTTCAACTAACCCTGATCTCACAATTTAATAAGTTTGACACGATTTCTAGTAACCTAGGTCCACAAGTTATGTGTCATGTGCCACAGGAAGCGGTTATCTCTGGTTTCGTGCGGTGGCAAACATGACTTGGACCATACTTGAACTGAACAAAGTGTTTTTGCTTATATGTTAAAAATGTTTTGAAAAAAATGCTAAAAGCTTCAAATGTGGCACCTGACGTATGGGCCCATGTTACAAGAAATGATAGCAAAATCAAGAGATTTGGATTATTTGAAATAACTTACCCTAAAAGTTGTGGATTTCTGATAAAATCTCTCTTGGTTGTCGTTTTGTGAAACCCTTGATAAAATAGTTGTGGTTTTCTGATAAAAACATTTAGATCGATAAAAATTCTGTTGGTTGTGCTTATGTGAAGCCCTTGCCAAAATTATTGTGGTTCTGTGGAACTTGTTTTTAATTTAGCGACGTGCTAAGGCCTCCTTTGTGGAAGTCGATATTTCTACCAGTTGTTGGATCAGCTGCTGATTGATCTTGTGACAGAAAAATATTAGTGACAATGTTTTTACATTAAAAAAAAAACAGTTTGATGGGCACTTAGCCGAACTTTCCAGCTGAGATAGGTCGGCCGGTACGTATGGACGTAGCTTCGTCGTCACGGGCCGGAGTGGCTTTCGGCTTTGTGTACACATAGCTTTCGCGCGCGCGTCGTGTGCCTGTTGGGTAGCTTCCGCTGGCGAGGACGAGCTCCAAGTGTAATCCTCTTGGCTTATTCCCTCACGGACCGCATGGCGTTCATTCGGTTTGTGGATCCATTAGTCTCCACTACTATTAAAAGAGACAGAGTGTCAGATCCAAATAATCTTGACCATCCAATCACCAAAATTACCGGTTCAGATTTACTGCTAAAACAGTGTTAGACGGCCATCCCACCGCTAATCACGGAGGGAAAAAAAATCACAAAACCGCTGCCCACGAATTACCCCAAAAATCTGACCCGCCCCTACGCACGTCGTCGCGAACTGCAGGCCGCCACCGCGCACGCCGCCGCACAGTGCAGGCCGCCACCACGCATGCCGCTGCCCCGCCCCGCGCATGCAGCACAGTGCTGGCCGCCAAGCTGCAGGTCACCGACCGCCAAGCTGCAGGTCGCCGACCGCATCCGTGGTCACCGCCGCACGCCGCCGGCGCGCCGCCCTGTGCGACCTACCCCTAACCGACGTGATTTGGTATGGGTTCCCCTAGGCCGTCGCCTCCGTCTGCACGCAGCTCCACAGCATCGGCTCCTCCAACGTCTGATTTACTGCGTCACGTCGGTCATGCCGTCATCCACTGCGTTCTCGCCTCGCCACCAACAGCCCGCTTTTCCGCTCGCCTATTTCCCATCGAGGACCTTCGTCACACCGCCTTCCATGCCCTGCGTCCATGCCATCATTCATCTGCAGCTTAACCAGCCCCCACCGCCATAGAGCCTCTCCGCCCGACGCCTGTCATCTCAATTGTGCTTATCCCCTGGTTTCAGGCATACAGAAAGCATTCGATTGCTGTGATTTCACTCATTTCAGTTGCTTTCTTACCGTGGCCTGAAAAGGGATAATATTTTAGAGTTCTTTATTACAACTTGCATTACAGATTAGTGCAATGCGTAATTACTTTGTATGTGTCAGCCATTCTAAATAGGATTGCAGATGATGGTAGTGGATCCATTGCAAAGTGTACTTTCATGTTGTACAGGGTGATGGTAGTGGATTCACATTAATCTATGAGACCAATTTCATTGCAAAGCGACTACTCCTCCACTAGCTCACTGTTATGGTTATTTTTGCATTGAAGTTTTCTGAATCTGTGCTATTCATTATCACGGTGTTCTGAAACAGGGGCTATGTCTTGCAGATGAATTGTATACCAGACCAGCCATGGCATCATAATATTTTATGATTACAACATTGTAAAAAAAATGACATTTTCTCAATGATTTCGTTTTGTGACTCTTGATTCAAGAGGTATTTTCCTATCCGCAACACCTGCGTATCTTCATTCTGTTCTAGGTGATTTTGGTGGTAAGTATTCTCAATACTAATTCAGATGTTAAGATGAATGCTTTAAACAGATTTTGTAATCTAAGTAGAGCAACGACCGTTCCTAGAGACAACATTTCTAAATGGAGGAAAGTTCTCACATTGAACAATTTGCATCAGTCTTTCCACTCCAGTTTGGGTAGATGTGTTATTCATCCGTGCTTCATGAATGGTGGCTGGGAGAGCGTAGCAAATACTTGGTGCTCTTTTATACACCTTAGATCAGAGTAGAACTATGTTGCCCATTATTTATGGAGTGGAAACCCCAATCAGTTTGATTAAAATATGTGTATGAGAGAGAAATCTATTAATCAAGCATTAGAAATTACCACATATTTAATGGAACAAAATTGTTCTGGTGTATTTTTTGCTTATCGCTGTTATTTGGGTGCATCTGTTCATTTATTATTGATGTCTCTATCAGTACATTATTAGATCTCACTATTGATTTTCTTTTTTACAATATAAGATCCATGTGTTGATTTTGTTTAAATATTTGCAAAACTGAAAATATCATCGATTATACGCGCTGAGAAAGATACCTATGTCAGTTATCTTCAGAGAAATTATAGCATTATGTATATGTCAGAACCAAACTAATTATAGAAGGGGCGAAAACAGAGTGATAATTGGACCAATTCTCTATGCCACCAAACAAGAGTTGGCGAATCTGGGTATCACTGTTGACATTTTTTCTCCAAGTAAATGGTACGTGACACACAGTACTTAAGCTTTCTGATAGGTACGAAATTGAAAGTGTGCTAAATCATATGATTTTTCCCCGTCAATATTTCTTTGGTAACCGATATTTTTTAATGTAATTTGTGATTTGATGATTCCATTTTATAACTTTTTTTCTGTGGACATGTAGTTGTTACAAGGAATTATTGGATTCTCTGGGCTCGAGCTGATTACAAGGGATGATATCCCTTTCCCTTCCACACCTCTAGCTTGATGATTTAAACCCAAAGCAAAGTTCACCTCTTTCAACTATTGCTTTTACTATGCTCCATGCTGCAGCGCAAAATAAGTTTTAACACTATAGTAGATATATGCAGCTATATAAAGTTCAGCAACTACAGATGAACTGAAAACCTACCTCCAATATTTCCACTGTCTCATATCTGAGCATGATCCTTTAGTTGTTCAGAAGCAACAATAACTAAAGTATGACATACCACCTATCAGATTATTATGGAACATATACTACCAATAACAATTGGTGATTTTTTTTTTTTGCGCTAGATCAAATCCTACCCGCTTATTTCTTTGGATTACAATATCCAACCTGATTTTGTTATGCCTTATAAAAATTGAAGTCTGAATAAGAAGTGCATATGTAAATAAGTTGGGCTGGATAAATTTCCTAGGGAGAGTTCCATTGTGTTACGTCCCTGTAGGTATATTCCAGTCCGAAGATACACATGAATAGGATAAACAAACATTGATCAACTGGCTTGTTTCTTGTATACCTTGCATGGTGCATCAAGTTAGAAAGTACTCGCATTTTTTGAAGCTGTCGGTTAATAGGTGCATCAATTTACATGATGTTGACTGAGATACAAACTTTATTTTATCTTGCTGCATAGATATCTTTCATTTCTTACTTTTGACTTGGTGACAATAATTATTGTGTTACTTGCACTGTATTAGCTAAAGTGACAAGGTATAAGTGCTTTCCTAATTACTCATATATACTCTTCTGTTTACATGCACATATGTGGCTGAAGTGTTAAATTTCCCAAAATGGCTCAACCACTGGTATTTTTGTATTAATAAAATATTCATGCATGACTACATTATATCTCGCGAGTGCCAAATTCATGTTTTGTGCAATAATGTATTGTCTCAATTGCAGATGTCGTGGGCATTATAATGTATCTTAGCCCAATTGACCAGGAGACATTTTTCTCTCCAGGTATGAGGGAAGTAGCAATGCTGGATTCCTATAATCATATTGTGTTCCTCCACATTTTTGATGAACTTGTTGAGCACCATAGAGAACAACTATTGGTTGGTGAAAAGGATGCTTAATTCTTCATGGCAACCTCTATGGAGGTTGACCAAGTCTCAAGTGAGCATGAGCTGTAAAATGTGGTATCCATCTTGCATTTTAACCTACCCGTGGTTTGATAAACATAGAGAGTTTATCCATGAATATATTGCAAACTTATGTTTTTAAATTACTTATTATTATCGCTCTATTGATTTTTGTTGACATCGATAATCTTGTGGAGGTTCAAAGGGAAATTCTATGTGTGAATTATAAATATTATGTGCCTAAAATAAGTTATTTGCATTATTTACTCAGGATCTTAGGAGTAAAAGATTTCGAGAAGGCTGAGGAGACAAATGGTGACAAGTAAATTTTGAAGATTATACGTGCGAGGCACGTGCACTTTTACTATATAAATAAATAAACCAGTGGCAGTGGGAGCGACTCAGCGGCTAGCAATGGTGATAGGTGTGGCGGCGGATGGACGCCATGCTTGGAGGGAGACGGGTCTCCGATCAATCAGTAGACAGTAAGGCCAGGAGATCCAAATCAGCGCGTTGGGTTATTCGTTTGCGTTCGTTTGGATGGGTGCATGGATAGAAGCTGACGTCTGCTCGGTTATTTGGGTCGCGCGCTGCGTCTAACACTGCGGCCAACCATCTTACCAGCGCAGCCTAGATATTTCGTCGAATAGGGTGCGGGCATCAGCCATCACTGCTGCGGGCATCAGCCTCGGGGCCTTGAAGTGCGTTACCAAAACACAATTGAGGTCAATAGACGAAGGGGACGGCTCCATCATGGACTCGCCAACCTTCGGTGACCCATCCCGTGGTGGGTACAAGAACAGACCCGTCGGTGCCATTATTTCGTACGCGCCGGACGAGTACCCAAACGGGGCAGTCGGTGGGGCTGTTGACCGGGGAGGAAGCGGCAGGGTCACGGAGGAGCTGGAGCTTCCCGTCGAGGCTATGCCAGCGCCCTTCGCGGCCAGCTGCTCGAGTGCGTTGTGGCCGTAAAAGAGCATGGCATGCTCTTATATAGCCTTCACCTTCGCCTCCTTTTGGAGGAATTGGAGCCACTCGGCCGCCCTCTGCCGCTCCTCCACGGCGGCGGTCTCCCTCCTCTGTTGATTGAGCGTCCTGCATCGCTCGGTACACTTCTTGTTCTCCACTTGCCTCTGCTCTGCGATGAGTTCGGGCCTCGCCTTCTTCATCACCGTTGCGTGTTGCGCGACCACCGGAACAACCAGGACCTCCTCAGCGACAGGAGCGACAACAACGGCGAGCTCGCCCTCGTCTCCGATTTTGGCGGCGGCGGCAAATTTTTCGGCCATCCTCTAGGTTTGGGACTAGAGTGGAGTGGCTGTGCAGCAGACATGCGGGCCAGGGGAGGACAAAAGGAGGACGCAAGAGGCCAGCCCTCGGTGTCCGCAGCCATGCAAACTAGGCCCAAATTTGGGCCGGCTTTAGGTCATCCCGGACGCTGCGGCCGTCAATTTTTGGGATGCGTCCGCGCGTTGGGTCACGGATTCGTCCGGTTTAACCCATCTAGAAGGCGCGGGCGCGAGATAGATCGCCGTGTTGGAAATAGCCTAAGAAAAAAGTGCGTGTGATGGATGCCGGACGGTCGTTATGTTAGGTACTGGGTGCATACGTAGGAAACCCAGTGCACGCTCTCTTTCTTCTTTCTGTTGATCCGGGTGAGGTGAGACGTTGCTGATTCCGGCGGGGCATGGGCATGTCCATCCCCAAGGTAAATGATGCGGCATGTGGCTCAATATCGGCGTCTGCTGATGCTTTCCGTGCCGTGGGTGGGTCGAACGATCGGTTGCGTTGCGTCGCGCGCGCCTTCCCGGCGATCGATCGGGCGACAGCGCCGGCCTAGTCACCTCGGGCGGGCCGAAGTTTGTTTCCGGGTGCCGTGCTCAGTCCCGACATACTGACATCCATACCATTCCCACTATGCATGGGTGGCTGGCAGGTTAGTTCGATCGGATACATAGGTTGCTCGCTAGGCCGGCGTCGACCGTGCCGTGTGAGACTCTGCGTGCGTTGGCTTCAAAACGGAGGCACCAACAAACTTGATCTCTTGTTCAAACAAAATAGAAACAAACTCGATCCGAGCGCCTTTGGTAGGCCAGCTAGGTGCCTTGACTCGCATTGGTCCAGAAAAATTTCGCCCCTTTTAGTTGCGTGAAAGATCTTCACGCTGTGGCTCAACCGGTTCTCAAAACACCTTCGGGATAGGTCTGTAGGAACGCCTGAATCGGCAGTTTTCAGTGGGTCTGTCCCATTGTTGTGCGATTTTGTACGTCATCGTGCAACGGATGCACGCGTGGAAAAAGCGGGGGAGACACGCGTTGTCTCTCGCTCCCCACTTCCAGTCACCGGTTTCCTCTTTCTCTCTCTCCATTCAACTCTCTCACTGACATACTAGTGATGTCGCATCAACCGCCGCCTATGGCCTCCTTGCCTCCTCCGCCTCCTTCCACTCCAACGCCGATGGATCCGGCCATCCGCCCAACTGTGACGAGGTCAAATGAGGCCCTCCTGCGCATCATTTGGGAGTACGAGGCCGGTGGCCGCGATTCGGCGGTGCAGATCGATGCTGGTCGAGTACCGGTGTTGAATCGGCCGTCATTGGTCGCGACTAGGCCCGCTGGCATGGGAACGCGCAGCGCGGTCGTCGACGCTCTTCAAGCCGTCGGGATTCCATCGACGGATCCCTCGACGGGGGGTTTTTCACCCATGCCAAGGGTTTCCGTCAGCGAGGGCGGCGGCAATGGCGGCAAGTGCACCATGCTCCAGCAGGGAGATGGAACCCTTGTCGGGTTCGCATCCACCTTGATGCACGCACTGATGCCATGGGGCTAGCCTCGTCCGGCTGCTCCGAATGGCACGACGTGCTTCGCTGCCGCCGCCGTTCGGCGGACCCCGTGGTCGTCGGTAGCCTTCAGCTCCGCCCCGCTTTCCGACCGCGGCTGTTATAAAAGCGACAAGCAAATAACGAAAAACGATAAAGGAAAACGCAGCGGAGACACAAGATTTAACGTAGAAAACCCCTTACAACACAGAAAGGGAAAAAACCACGGGCGCCAGCCAGCAAAACTTCACTATATCGGGGAGTGTTTACAAACGCCGTGGGATATCTTATAATCTAATTAACCCTAGCCGGCGGCTTACAAGATGTATATATAGGCGGTGCCAACGATCCGTACCGTACCGCGAGGGCTGCCGCCCCCCCCCCCCCCGCACCCCCCCTTCGCAGGCGTCCCTGCAGGGCACGACGTATGGGCTAAGCCCAATCCAACGCTTCGGCCCAAGCCTCCGGCGACGGGCCTCGCTCCGCTCGTCAGAAGTTAGCCTCCCTTTAGTATATGAATTTGGATCACAATACAACAGCGGCTCTGGCGCCCTACCAACCGACCGCTGCTCCGGCTCCGCCTCCGCCTCTGATACGTCTCCGACGTATCGATAATTTCTTATGTTCCATGCCACATTATTGATGATATCTACATGTTTTATGCATACTTTATGACATATTTATGCGTTTTCCGGAACTAACCTATTGACGAGATGCCGAAGGGCCAGTTGCTGTTTTCTGCTGTTTTTGGTTTCAGAAATCCTAGTAAGGAAAATATTCTCGGAATCGGACGAAATCAACGCCCAGCATCTTAGAATCCCCGGAAGCATCCAGAACACCCGAGAGTCGCCAGAGGGGGGCCACAGGGGCCCCAGATGATAGGCCGGCGCGGCCCAGGCCCTGGCCGCGCCGCCTTATGGTGTCGTCACCTCGTTGACCTCCTGACGCCGTCTCTTCGCCTATTTAAGCCCCCTCGACCTAAAACCTCGATACGGAAAAGCCACGGTACGAGAAACCATCCAGAGCCGCCGCCATCGCGAAGCCAAGATCTGGGGGACAGGAGTCTCTATTCCGGCACGCCGCCGGGACGGGGAAGTGCCCCCGGAAGGCTCCTCCATCGACACCACCGCCATCTTCATCACCGCTGCTATCTCCCATGAGGAGGGAGTAGTTCTCCATCAAGGCTCGGGGCTGTACCGGTAGCTATGTGGTTCATCTCTCTCCTATGTACTTCAATACAATAATCTCATGAGCTGCCTTACATGATTGAGATTCATATGATGATGCTTGTAATCTAGATGTCGTTATGCTAGTCAAGTGAATTTTACTTATGTGATCTCCGGAGACTCCTTGTCCCACGTGTGTAAAGGTGACAGTGTGTGCACCGTGTGGGTCTCTTAGGATATATTTCACAGAATACTTATTCACTGTTATGAATGGCATAGTGAAGTGCTTATTTATATCTCTTTATGATTGCAATGTGTTTTGTATCACAATTTATCTGTGTGCTACTCTAGTGATGTTATTAAAGTAGTTTATTCCTCCTGCACGGTGTAATGGTGACAGTGTGTGCATCCGTGTTAGTACTTGGCGTAGGCTATGATTGTGATCTCTTGTAGATTATGAAGTTAACTATTGCTATGATGGTATTGATGTGATCTATTCCTCCTACATAGTGTGAAGGTGACAGTGTGCATGCTATGTTAGTACTTGGTTTAGTTGTGTTGATCTGTCATGCACTCTAAGGTTATTTAAATATGAACATTGAATTGTGGAGCTTGTTAACTCCGGCATTGAGGGTTCGTGTAATCCTACGCAATGGTGTTCATCATCCAACAAGAGAGTGTAGAGTATGCATTTATCTATTCTATTATGTGATCAAAGTTGAGAGTGTCCACTAGTGAAAGTATGATCCCTAGGCCTTGTTCCTAAATACTGCTATCGCTGTTTGTTTACTGTTTTACTGCGTTTCTACTGCCTGCAATATTACCACCATCAACTACACGCCAGCAAGCACTTTTCTGGCACCGTTACTACTGCTCATACTTATTCATACCACCTGTATTTCACTATCTCTTCGCCGAACTAGTGCACCTATTTGGTGTGTTGGGGACACAAGAGACTTCTTGCTTTGTGGTTGCAGGGTTGCTTGAGAGGGATATCTTTGACCTCTTCCTCCCTCAGATCGATAAACCTTGGGTGATCCATGATGTCTACGCCCCCTCCTTTTCCAGTAGACAGTGTTGGGCCTCCAAGAGCAGAGGTTTGTAGAACAGCAGCAAGTTTTCCCTTAAGTGGATCACCCAAGGTTTATCGAACTCAGGGAGGAAGAGGTCAAAGATATCCCTCTCACGCAACCCTGCAACCACAAAGCAAGAAGTCTCTTGTGTCCCCAACACACCAAATAGGTGCACTAGTTCGGCGAAGAGATAGTGAAATACAAGTGGTATGAATAAGTAGTAGCAACGGCACCAGAAAAGTGCTTTGCCCAGACAAGATAAACAAGCGTAGTAACGCAGTAGTAACGCAGTAAAACAGTAAACAAGCAGCGATAGCAGTATTTAGGAACAAGGCCTAGGGATTACACTTTCACTAGTGGACACTCTCAACATTGATCACTTAACAGAATAGATAAATGCATACTCTACACTCTCTTGTTGGATGATGAACACATTGCGTAGGATTACACGAACCCTCAATGCCGGAGTTAACAAGCTCCACAATTCAGTGTTCATATTTAAATAACCTTAGAGTGTAAGATAGATCAACACAACTAAACCAAGTACTAACGTAGCATGCACACTGTCACCTTCATGCTAAGAAAGGAGGCATAGATCACATCAATACTATCATAGCAATAGTTAACTTCATAATCTACAAGAGATCATAATCATAGCCTACGCCAAGTACTAACACGGATGCACACACTGTCACCATTACACCGTGCAGGAGGAATAAAACTACTTTAATAACATCACTAGAGTAGCACATAGATAAATTGTGATACAAAACATATTGCAATCATAAAGAGATATAAATAAGCACTTCACTATGCCATTCATAACAGTGAATAAGTATTCTGTGAAATATAGCCTAAGAGACCCACATGGTGCACACACTGTCACCTTTACACACGTGGGACAAGGAGTCTCCGGAGATCACATAAGTAAAATTCACTTGACTGGCATAACGACATCTAGATTACAAGCATCATCATATGAATCTCAATCATGTAAGGCAGCTCATGAGATTATTGTATTGAAGTACATAGGAGAGAGATGAACCACATAGCTACCGGTACAGCCCCGAGCCTCGATGGAGAACTACTCCCTCCTCATGGGAGACAGCAGCGTTGATGAAGATGGCGGTGGTGTCGATGGAGGAGCCTTCCGGGGGCACTTCCCCGTCCCGGCGGCGTGCCGGAACAGAGACTCCTGTCCCCCAGATCTTGGCTTCGCGATGGCGGCGGCTCTGGATGGTTTCTCGTACCGTGGTTTTTCCGTATCGAGGTTTTAGGTCCAGGGGCTTTATATAGGCGAAGAGGCGGCGTCAGGAGGTCGAAGGGGTGGCCACACTATAGGGGGGCGCGGGCCCCCCCTTGGCCGCGCCGGCCTAGGGTTTGGTGGGCCTGTGCCCCCTCTCTGGCGGTTCTCGTGTGTTCTGGATGCTTCCGGGCAAAATAGGAACCTGGGCGTTGATTTCGTCCAATTCCGAGAATATTTCTTTACTAGGATTTCTGAAACCAAAAACAGCAGAAACAAGAATCGGCACTTCGGCATCTTGTTAATAGGTTAGTTCCAGAAAATGCACGAATATGACATAAAGTGTGCATAAAACATGTAGATATCATCAATAATGTGGCATGGAACACAAGAAATTATCGATACGTCGGAGACGTATCAGCATCCCCAAGCTTAGTTTCTACTCGTCCCGAGCAGGTAAAACGATAACAAAGATAATTTCTGGAGTGACATGCCATCATAACCTTGATCATACTATTTGTAAAGCATATGTAGTGAATGCAGCGATCAAAACAATGTATATGACATGAGTAAACAAGTGAATCATATAGCAAAGACTTTTCATGGATAGTACTTCAAGACAAGCATCAATAAGTCTTGCATAAGAGTTAACTCATAAAGCAATAAATCAAAGTAAAGGTATTGAAGCAACACAAAGGAAGATTAAGTTTCAGCGGTTGCTTCCAACTTATAACATGTATATCTCATGGATAATTGTCAACATAGAGTAATATAATAAGTGCAATATGCAAGTATGTAGGAATCAATGCACAGTTCACACAAGTGTTTGCTTCTTGAGGTGGAGAGAAATAGGTGAACTGACTCAACATAAAAGTAAAAAGAATGGTCCTTCAAAGAGGGAAGCATTGATTGCTATATTTGTGCTAGAGCTTTGGTTTTGAAAGCAAGAAACAATTTTGTCAACGGTAGTAATAAAGCATATGTATCATGTAAATTATATCTTACAAGTTGCAAGCCTCATGCATAGTATACTAATAGTGCCAGCACCTTGTCCTAATCAGCTTGGACTACCGGGATCATCGCAATGCACATGTTTTAACCAAGTGTCACAAAGGGGTACCTCTATGCCGCCTGTACAAAGGTCTAAGGAGAAAGCTCGCATCGGATTTCTTGCTATTGATTATTCTCAACTTAGACATCCATACCGGGACAACATAGACAACAGATAATGGACTCCTCTTTTATGCATAAGCATGTAGCAACAATTAATTTTCTCATATGAGATTGAGGATATATGTCCAAAACTGAAACTTCCACCATGGATCATGGCTTTAGTTAGCGGCCCAATGTTCTTCTCTAACAATATGCATGCTCTAACCATAAGGTGGTAGATCGCTCTTACTTCAGACAAGACGAACATGCATAGCAACTCACATGAAATTCAACAAAGAGTAGTTGATGGCGTCCCCAGTGAACATGGTTATCGCACAACGAGCAACTTATTAAGAGATAAAGTGCATAAGTACATATTCATTACCACAATAGTTTTTAAGCTATTTGTCCCATGAGCTATATATTGTAAAGGTGAAGAATGGAAATTTAAAGGTAGCACTCAAGCAATTTACTTTGGAATGGCAAAGAAATACCATGTAGTAGGTACGTATGGTGGACACAAATGGCATAGTGGTTGGCTCAAGTATTTTGGATGCATGAGAAGTATTCCCTCTCGATACAAGGTTTAGGCTAGCAAGGCTATTTGAAACAAACACAAGGATGAACCGGTGCAGCAAAACTCACATAAAAGACATATTGAAAACATTATAAGACTCTACACCGTCTTCCTTGTTGTTCAAACTCAATACTAGAAATTATCTAGACTTTAGAGAGACCAAATATGCAAACCAAATTTTAGCATGCTCTATGTATTTCTTCATTAATGGGTGCAAAGCATATGATGCAAGAGCTTAAACATGAGCACAACAATTGCCAAGTATCACATTATCCAAGACATTTTAGCAATTACTACATGTATCATTTTCCAATTCCAACCATATAACAATTTAACGAAGAAGAAACTTCGCCATGAATACTAAAAGCTAAGAACACATGTGTTCATATGAACCATCGGAGCGTGTCTCTCTCCCACACAAGCATTTATTCAAACAAAAACAAAAACGAAAACAAACAGACGCTCCAAGTAAAGTACATAAGATGTGATGGAATAAAAATATAGTTTCAGGGGAGGAACCTGATAATGTTGTCGATGAAGAAGGGGATGCCTTGGGCATCCCCAAGCTTAGACGCTTGAGTCTTCTTGATATATGCAGGGGGTGAACCACCGGGGCATCCCCAAGCTTAGAGCTTTCACTCTCCTTGATCATAGTGTATCATCCTCCTCTCTTGACCCTTGAAAACTTCCTTCACACCAAACTTCTCATAAACTTCATTAGAGGGGTTAGTACATAATCAAAAACTCACATGTTCAGAGGTGACACAATCATTCTTAACACTTCTGGACATTGCTCAAAGCCACTGGAAGGTAATGGAACAAAGAAATCCACCCAACACAGCGAAAGAAGCAATGCGAAATAAAAGGCAGAATCTGTCAAAACAGAACAGTCCGTAAAGACGAATTTTTAATAAATACTTCCGTTGCTCAGATCAGAAAACTCAAAACTAATGAAAGTTGCGTACATATCTGAGGAACACGCACGTAAATTGGAATATTTTTCTGAGTTACCTACAGAGAAAACAGCCCAGATTCGTGACAGATAGAAATCTGTTTCTACGCAGAAATCCAAATCTAGCATCAACCTTCGATTAGAGGCTTCACTTGGCACAACAAAACACAAAACTAAGATAAGGAGAGGTTGCTACAGTAGTAAACAACTTCCAAGATACAAATATAAAACAAAGTACTGTAGCAAAATAACACATGGGTTATCTCCCAAGAAGTTCTTTCTTTATAGCCATTAAGATGGGCTCAGCAATTTTAATGATGCACTCGCAAGAAATAGTATTTGGAGCAAAAGAGAGCATCAAGAAACAAATCCAAAACACATTTAAGTCTAACATGCTTCCTATGCATGGGAATCTTGTAAATAAACAAGTTCAAGAAGCATAATGCGACAAGCATTGAAAGATAAAACAAGTGCAACTTCAAGATTTTTAGCATATAGAGAGGTGTTTTAGTAACATGAAAATTTCTACAACCATATTTTACTCTCTCATAAAGATTTTCAGTAGCATCATGAGCAAAGTCAACAATATAAATATCACATAAAGCATTCTTATCATGAGTCTCATGCATAAAATTATTACTCTCCTCATAAGCATAATCAATTTTATTAGTTGTAGTGGGAGCAAATTCAACAAAGTAGCTATCAAATATAGGAGGCATATCGTAATCATAATCAAATTTATCCTCCTTAACAGGCGGTAACAAAAGACTACTATCATTATAATCATCATAAATAGGAGGCAAAGTATCATCAAAGAAAATTTTCTCCTCAATGCCCGGGGGACTAAAAAGATCATGCTCATCAAAACCAGCTTCCCCAAGCTTAGAATTTTCCATATCATTAGCAACAATGGTATTCAAGGTGTTCATGCTAATATGTTCCATGGGTTTTTTAATTTTCGGATCAAACCATCCATGTCTTAAATCAGGAAATAGAATAAGAAGCTCATTGTTGTCCATTATGCCTAACTAGTGTAGACAAGAAACAAAAAGTTGCAATTGCAGGATCTAAAGGAAATAGCTTCGAGTACTTACAATGCGCCGGAAAATAGCTTTGTAGCCGAGATCCGGAGTGTGAGTACCTTTTACCTTTCCTCCCCGGCAACGGCGCCAGAAAATAGCTTGATGTCTACGCCCCCTCCTTTTCCTGTAGACAGTGTTGGGCCTCCAAGAGCAGAGGTTTGTAGAACAGCAGCAAGTTTTCCCTTAAGTGGATCACCCAAGGTTTATCGAACTCAGGGAGGAAGAGGTCAAAGATATCCCTCTCACGCAACCCTGCAACCACAAAGCAAGAAGTCTCTTGTGTCCCCAACACACCAAATAGGTGCACTAGTTCGGCGAAGAGATAGTGAAATACAGGTGGTATGAATAAGTAGTAGCAACGGCACCAGAAAAGTGCTTTGCCCAGGACAAGAAACAAGCGTAGTAACGCAGCAGTAGTAACGCAAGAAACAAAGAAACAAGCAGTGATAGCAGTATTTAGGAACAAGGCCTAGGGATTACACTTTCACTAGTGGACACTCTCAACATTGATCACATAACAGAATAGATAAATGCATACTCTACACTCTCTTGTTGGATGATGAACACATTGCGTAGGATTACACGAACCCTCAATGCCGGAGTTAACAAGCTCCATAATTCAATGTTCATATTTAAATAACCTTAGAGTGTAAGATAGATCAACACAACTAAACCAAGTACTAACGTAGCATGCACACTGTCACCTTCATGCTAAGAAAGGAGGCATAGATCACATCAATACTATCATAGCAATAGTTAACTTCATAATCTACAAGAGATCATAATCATAGCCTACGCCAAGTACTAACACGGATGCACACACTGTCACCATTACACCGTGCAGGAGGAATAAAACTACTTTAATAACATCACTAGAGTAGCACATAGATAAATTGTGATACAAAACATATTGCAATCATAAAGAGATATAAATAAGCACTTCACTATGCCATTCATAACAGTGAATAAGTATTCTGTGAAATATAGCCTAAGAGACCCACACGGTGCACACACTGTCACCTTTACACACGTGGGACAAGGAGTCTCCGGAGATCACATAAGTAAAATTCACTTGACTAGCATAACGACATCTAGATTACAAGCATCATCATATGAATCTCAATCATGTAAGGCAGCTCATGAGATTATTGTATTGAAGTACATAGGAGAGAGATGAACCACATAGCTACCGGTACAGCCCCGAGCCTCGATGGAGAACTACTCCCTCCTCATGGGAGACAGCAGCGTTGATGAAGATGGCGGTGGTGTCGATGGAGGAGCCTTCCGGGGGCACTTCCCCGTCCCGGCGGCGTGCCGGAACAGAGACTCCTGTCCCCCAGATCTTGGCTTCACGATGGCGGCGGCTCTGGATGGTTTCTCGTACCGTGGTTTTTCCGTATCGAGGTTTTAGGTCCAGGGGCTTTATATAGGCGAAGAGGCGGCGTCAGAAGGTCGAAGGGGTGTCCACACTATAGGGGGGCGTGGGCCCCCCTTGGCCGCGCCGGCCTAGGGTTTGGTGGGCCTGTGCCCCCTCTCTGGCGGTTCTCGTGTGTTCTGGATGCTTCCGGGCAAAATAGGAACCTGGGCGTTGATTTTGTCCAATTCTGAGAATATTTCTTTACTAGGATTTCTGAAACCAAAAACAGCAGAAAACAGCAACTGGCACTTCGGCATCTTGTTAATAGGTTAGTTCCAGAAAATGCACGAATATGACATAAAGTGTGCATAAAACATGTAGGTATCATCAATAATGTGGCATGGAACACAAGAAATTATCGATACGTCGGAGACGTATCAATCCACTTAAGGGAAACTTGCTGCTGTTCCACAAACCTCTGCTCTTGGAGGCCCAACACTGTCTACAAGAATAGAAGCTCCCGTAGACATCAAGCACTTTTCTGGCGCCGTTGCCGGGGAGGAAAGGTAAAAGGCACTCATACTTCGGTTCCAGGTAACAGTACTTTTCTGGCACCATTGTGTTTGTGCTCGAAGCTATTTCCTTTAGATCCTGCAATTGCATCTTTTTGTTTCTTGTTTACACTAGTTAGGTATAATGGAAAACAACAAAAATATGAGAGATCTTTATGAACTTTATCTTGAATTAGGACATGATGTGTTTGAAGAGAGAATTAAAAAACCCATGGAACTTTATATGCATGCTAATGGGAATGTTATTAATATGAATGCTTTGAACACTATTGTTGCTAATGCTATGGAAAATTCTAAGCTTGGGGAAGCTGGCTTTGATGAGCATGATATTTTTAGTCCCCCAAGCATTGAGGAGAAAATTTACTTTGATGATACTTTGCCTCCTATTTATGATGATTATAATGATAGTAGTCTTTTGGTACCACCTACTATGGAGAGTAAATTTGATTATGATTACAATATGCCTCCTATATATGATAGCTACTTTGTTGAATTTGCTCCCACTACAACTAATAAAATTGATTATGCTTATGTGGAGAGTAATAATTTTATGCATGAGACTCATGATAAGAATGCTTTATGTGATAGTTATATTGTTGAGTTTGCTCATGTTGCTACTGAAAGTTATTATGAGAGAGGAAAATATGGTTGTGGAAATTTTCATGTTACTAAAACACCTCTCTATGTGCTGAAATTTTTGAAGCTACACTTGTTCTATCTTCCTATGCTTGTTACTTTGCTCTTCATGAACTTGTTTATTTACAAGATTCCTATGCATAGGAAGCATGTTAGACTTAAATGTGTTTTGAATTTGCCTCTTGATGCTCTCTTTTGCTTCAAATACTATTTCTTGCGAGTGTATCATTAAAACTGCTGAGCCCATCTTAATGGCTATAAAGAAAGAACTTCTTGGGAGATAACCCATGTGTTTATTTTGCTACAGTACTTTGTTTTATATTTGTGTCTTGGAAGTTGTTTACTACTGTAGCAACCTCTCCTTATCTTAGTTTTGTGTTTTGTTGTGCCAAGTAAAGTCGTTGATAGTAAAGTTCATACTAGATTTGGATTACTGCGCAGAAACAGATTTCTTTGCTTTCACGAATCTGGGCAAAATTCTCTGTAGGTAACTCAGAAAATTATGCCAATTTACGTGAGTGATCCTCAGATATGTACGCAACTTTCATTCAGTTTGAGCATTTTCATTTGAGCAAGTCTGTTGCCTCAATAAAATTCATCAATACGAACTGTTCTGTTTTGATAGATTCTGCCTTTTATTTCGCATTGCCTGTTTTGTTATGTTCGATGGATATTTTAATTCCATTGACTTTCAGTAGCTTTGTGCAATGTCCAGAAGTGTTAAGAATGATTATGTCACCTCTGAACATGTATATTTTGATTGTGCACTAACCCTCTAATGAGTTGTTCTAAGTTTGGTGTGGAGGAAGTTTTCAAGGATCAAGAGAGGGAGATGATACAACATGATCAAGGAGAGTGAAAGCTCTAAGCTTGGGGATGCCCCGGTGGTTCACCCCTGCATATATCAAGAAGATTCAAGCGTCTAAGCTTGGGGATGCCCAAGGCATCCCCTTCTTCATCAACAATATTATCAGGTTCCTCCCCTGAAACTATATTTTTATTCCGTCACATCTTATGTGCTTTGCTTGGAGCGTCGGTTTGTTTTTGTTTTTGTTTTGTTTGAATAAAATGGATCCTAGCATTCTTTGTGTGGGAGAGAGACACGCTCCGCTGTTGCATATGGACAAGTATGTCCTTAGGTTCTACTCATAGTATTCATTGCGAAGTTTCTTCTTCGTTAAATTGTTATATGGTTGGAATTGGAAAATGATACATGTAGTAATTGCTATAATGTCTTGGATAATGTGATACTTGGCAATTGTTGTGCTCATGTTTAAGCTCTTGCATCATATACTTTGCAGCTATTAATGAATAAATACATAGAGCATGCTAAAATTTGGTTTGCATATTTGGTTTCTCTAAAGTCTAGATAATTTCTAGTATTGAGTTTGAACAACAAGGAAGACGGTGTAGAGTCTTATAATGTTTACAATGTGTCTTTTATGTGAGTTTTGCTGCACCGCTTCATCCTTGTGTTTGTTTCAAACAGCCTTGCTAGCCTAAACCTTGTATCGAGAGGGAATACTTCTCATGCATCCAAAATCCTTGAGCCAACCACTATGCCATTTGTGTCCACCATACCTACCTACTACATGGTATTTCTCCGCCATTCCAAAGTAAATTGCTTGAGTGCTACCTTTAAATTTCCATTCTTCACCTTTACAATATATAGCTCATGGAACAAATAGCTTAAAAACTATTGTGGTATTGAATATGTACTTATGCACTTTATCTCTTATTAAGTTGCTCGTTGTGCGATAACCATGTTCCTGGGGACGCCATCAACTACTCATTGTTGAATATCATGTGAGTTGCTATGCATGTTCGTCTTGTCTGAAGTAAGGGCGATCTACCACCTTATGGTTAGAGCGTGCATATTGTTAGAGAAAAACATTGGGCCGCTAACTAAAGCCATGATCCATGGTGGAAGTTTCAGTTTTGGACATATATCCTCAATCTCATATGAGAAAATTAATTGTTGCTACATGCTTATGTATAAAAGAGGTGTCCATTATCTGTTGTCTATGTTGTCCCGGTATGGATGTCTAAGTTGAGAATAATCAATAGCGAGAAATCCAATGCGAGCTTTCTCCTTAGACCTTTGTACAGGCGGCATAGAGGTACCACTTTGTGACACTTGGTTAAAACATGTGCATTGCGATAATCCCAGTAATCCAAGCTAATTAGGACAAGGTGCGGGCACTATTAGTATACTATGCATGAGGCTTGCAAATTGTAAGATATAATTTACATAACACATATGCTTTATTACTACCGTTGACAAAATTGTTTCTTGCTTTTAAAACCAAAGCTCTAGCACAAATATAGCAATCGATGCTTTCCTCTTTGAAGGACCTTTCTTTTACTTTTATGTTGAGTCAGTTCACCTATTTCTCTCCACCTCAAGAAGCAAACACTTGTGTGAACTGTGCATTGATTCCTACATACTTGCATATTGCACTTGTTATATTACTTTACATTGACAATATCCATGAGATATACATGTTACAAGTTGAAAGCAACCGCTGAAACTTCATCTTCCGTTGTGTTGCTTCAATACCTTTACTTTGAATTATTGCTTTATGAGTTAACTCTTATGCAAGACTTATTGATGCTTGTCTTGAAGTACTATTCACGAAAAGTCTTTGCTATATGATTCACTTGTTTACTCATGTCATTTACATTGTTTTGATCGCTGCATTCATTACATATGCTTTACAATAGTATGATCAAGGTTATGATGGCATGTCACTCCAGAAATTATCTTTGTTTATCGTTTACCTGCTCGGGACGAGCAGAAACTAAGCTTGGGGATGCTGATACGTCTCCGACGTATCGATAATTTCTTATGTTCCATGCCACATTATTGATGATATCTACATGTTTTATGCATACTTTATGACACATTTATGCGTTTTCCGGAACTAACCTATTGACGAGATGCCGAAGGGCCAGTTGCTGTTTTCTGCTGTTTTTGGTTTCAGAAATCCTAGTAAGGAAATATTCTCGGAATCGGACGAAATCAACGCCCAGCATCTTAGAATCCCCGGAAGCATCCAGAACACCCGAGAGTCGCCAGAGGGGGGCCACAGGGGCCCCAGATGATAGGCCGGCGCGGCCCAGGCCCTGGCCGCGCCGCCTTATGGTGCCGTCGCCTCGTTGACCTCCTGACGCCGCCTCTTCGCCTATTTAAGCCCCCTCGACCTAAAACCTCGATACGGAAAAGCCACGGTACGAGAAACCATCCAGAGCCACCGCCATCGCGAAGCCAAGATCTGGGGGACAGGAGTCTCTGTTCCGGCACGCCGCCGGGACGGGGAAGTGCCCCCGGAAGGCTCCTCCATCGACACCACCGCCATCTTCATCACCACTGCTGTCTCCCATGAGGAGGGAGTAGTTCTCCATCGAGGCTCGGGGCTGTACCGGTAGCTATGTGGTTCATCTCTCTCCTATGTACTTCAATACAATAATCTCATGAGCTGCCTTACATGATTGAGATTCATATGATGATGCTTGTAATCTAGATGTCGTTATGCTAGTCAAGTGAATTTTACTTATGTGATCTCCGGAGACTCCTTGTCCCACGTGTGTAAAGGTGACAGTGTGTGCACCGTGTGGGTCTCTTAGGATATATTTCACAGAATACTTATTCACTGTTATGAATGGCATAGTGAAGTGCTTATTTATATCTCTTTATGATTGCAATGTGTTTTGTATCACAATTTATCTGTGTGCTACTCTAGTGATGTTATTAAAGTAGTTTATTCCTCCTGCACGGTGTAATGGTGACAGTGTGTGCATCCGTGTTAGTACTTGGCGTAGGCTATGATTATGATCTCTTGTAGATTATGAAGTTAACTATTGCTATGATAGTATTGATGTGATCTATGCCTCCTTTCTTAGCATGAAGGTGACAGTGTGCATGCTACGTTAGTACTTGGTTTAGTTGTGTTGATCTATCTTACACTCTAAGGTTATTTAAATATGAACATTGAATTATGGAGCTTGTTAACTCCGGCATTGAGGGTTCGTGTAATCCTACGCAATGTGTTCATCATCCAACAAGAGAGTGTAGAGTATGCATTTATCTATTCTGTTATGTGATCAATGTTGAGAGTGTCCACTAGTGAAAGTGTAATCCCTAGGCCTTGTTCCTAAATACTGCTATCACTGCTTGTTTACCTTGTTTCTTTGCGTTACTCTTTCTGCGTTACTACTGCTTGTTTACTGTCCTGGGCAAAGCACTTTTCTGGTGCCGTTGCTACTACTTATTCATACCACCTGTATTTCACTATCTCTTCGCCGAACTAGTGCACCTATTTGGTGTGTTGGGGACACAAGAGACTTCTTGCTTTGTGGTTGCAGGGTTGCTTGAGAGGGATATCTTTGACCTCTTCCTCCCTGAGATCGATAAACCTTGGGTGATCCACTTAAGGGAAACTTGCTGCTGTTCTACAAACCTCTGCTCTTGGAGGCCCAACACTGTCTACAAGAATAGAAGCTCCCGTAGACATCAGCCTCCACCTAGATTTGGGGTGCGACCTCCTCTAGCACATATATGCCGGTGTGTGGCCTCCTCCGTCGGGCCCATTTGATCTCCACCCTATCGTCAGAAGTTAGCCTCCCTTTAGTATATGAATTTGGATCACAATACAACAAACTCCACCTTGAGACAAATTCCATCTTATAACATGAACTTCAACAATCTCCTGAATAACAAAGAAAAACACTTGCTGGCGCCAACAGCCACTTGGGCTAAATAGTTATACCAACCAAGCTCGAGCAAAGCTTCACGCAGGCTTTGGATGTGCCACGAAGGTACCTGAAAATCCACTGAACAACTTTCCAATGTTCTTTACCAGGATCAGCCATGTATCGACTAACCAAACTCATAGCTTATGATAAATAAGGACGAGAAGAAACCATGGCATACATCAAGGAACCAACAACACTAGAATATGGAACTCGTGACATGTACTCAATATCTTCATCAGTACTAGGACATTGCAATGCTGACAATTTGAAGTGAGGAGCCATAGGTGTACTATCAGACTTTGCATCATGCATATTAAAACGATGAAGAACTTTCTGAATGTAATTTTGCTGACTAAGAAATAACACACTAGATTTTCTGTCTCTTGTAATTTTCATATCTAGTATTTTCTTAGCAGCACCAAGATCCTTCATCTCAAACTCACTACTTAATTGTGACTTTAAAGTAGTGATCTCTTTCTTGCTCTTGGCAGCAATCAACATATAACAACAAGTATATTGGTGATCCATTAACAAACTTGATATAAACACAACTATCATAATGGGATCTCTTAAACTTATGTGCAATCATAAATGAATCAAACCTTTTATACCACTATCTTGGAGACTGTTTCAAACCATAAAGGGACCTCTTGAACTTGCAAACAAGATCCTCCTTACCAAGCACAATAAAACCTTCAGGTTGGTCCATGTATATCTCCTCCTCAAGCTCACCATGCAGAAAAGCAGTCTTTACATCTAGCTGCTCAAGCTCAAGATCATGCATAGCCACAATACCAAAGAAAACGCGTATGGAACTATGCTTCACAACCGGAGAGAATACATCATTATAATCAATACCTGGAATTTGGCTGAAACCTTTTGCTACTAACCTTGCCTTAAACCTCGGAGGCTCATTAGGAGACAAACCTTCCTTTCTTTTAAATATCCACTTACAGCGGACAACCTTCTTTTATTTAGGAAAGGGCACAACATCCCATGTGCCATTCTTGTCAAGCGATTGCATCTCCTCTTGCACAGAAGAAATCCACTTTACGCGGTCAACGGATGCAACGGCCTCAGTATATGTAGCAGGTTCAGTATCATGCTCCACCGGCCTGTTCAGAACAACTCAAAGCATGATGAACAAGATTACATTCTTCAATTAAACGAGGACGTGGACCTTTGTTACGTCTCGGTCTATCAGCAGCAATGGAACCATTTGTTTGCTGCAAAATAGTGTTATCATTTTCAGCAACATCATTTTCTTTCTCCTCCACGTGCTCCACTTGCACGCTAATCCTCTGTTGTTCATCATCATAATTATCAGAAAAATCAACAGCATCAGTAACATCTGTAGATGAACTCTTATAAAACATGATAGCCTCATTAAAGACAACATTCCTGCTATGCAAAACTTTCTTAGTTTCAGGATTCCATAACTTGTATGCCTTAACTCCTGAACCATAACCAAGAAACACACACTTAACAGCTCTAGGCTCTAGCTTTCCATTATCAACATGAGCATAAGCAGTGCAACCGAAAACTCTCAACTGTGAATAATCAGCAGGTGAACCAGACCATACCTCAATAGGAGTTTTCTTATCAAGCGGAATACAAGGTGACCTGTTTATCAAGTAACAGGCGGTGGAGGCTGCTTCAGCCCAAAAACGTCTATGCATACCAGCATTAGACAACATACAACGAGCTTTGGAGATGATAGTTATGTTCATCCTCTCCGCCACACCATTCTGTTGAGTAGTGTATGGGATGGTGTGGTGTGTGACAATGCCTTCATCATTGCAATAATCATTGAAAACAGTAGAACAAAACTCCATGACATTGTCAGTATGAAGCAATTTAACTTTCTTTTCTGTTTGCTTCTCTACCATAACTTTCCACTTTCTAAAAGCATCAAAGACATCAGACTTGTTTCAGAAAGAAAGGCCACACTTTTCTGGAATAATCATCTATGATAGTAAACATGTAATTTGCACCACCAAGAGAAGTCTTGCGGGAAGGTCCCCACACATCAGCATGCACATAATCTAGAATCCCTTTAGTGGTATGAACGGAAGCATTGAATTTAACTCTTTTATGCTTACCAAAAATGCAGTGCTCACAGAACTCAAACTTACTCAAAATGCAGCCATCTAGCAAGTCTCTCCTGCGCAATTCTGCCATACCATGTTCACTCATATGTCCAAGACGAATATGCCACAGATTAGTTTTACCAGGTTCATTAGGAATAAAAGCAGCAACAATACCAGACAAAGTGCTACCTCTAAGAACATATAATTTTGCAGAATTCATATCACCAATCATGTGAACATAAGAACCTTTTGATACCTTCAAAACTCCGCGAGAACCGGAGTGTTTGTACCCATCAACATCAAGGGTACTGAGAGAGAGATCATATTTCTGGCCATGCCAGGTATGTGTCTCACATCTGTCAGAGTGCGTGTCATGCCATCATGCATCTTGATCTGAACGGAGCCAATGCCCACGATCTCACGTGGGTTGTTATCTCCCATATGCACAACATCTCCACTATGCACAAACTCATAAGAACTGAACCAGTCTTTGTTACAGCAAATATGAAACGAACATGCAGAATCAAGGATCCACTCATCATTACCAGAAACACAACTGCCAAACAAACTAGGCAATCGCCATCAGAATTATCACTGGAAACAGCAGCAGCCTTACCATCACCCTCAGATTTGTTTTTTGGTTGGTAAGTACCGTTTCTTTTCTCTTTGTTCTGCAACTTCCAGCAATCATCAATATTGTGGCTAGATTTCTTACAATACTTGCAGAACTTACCATCTCGTCCCTTGGACTTTGAGCAACCTCTGTCGGTCTTGCTCTTATCTCTGTTGTAGTTGTTGTAGTTGTTGTTTCTGTTTTCGGTCCTACCTCGGACCTGCTGTGCTTCTGCCTTACATGACAAACCCTCTCCCTGCACCATAGATTTCATCTTTTCCCTCTGCTGGAGGGCCTCATAAACTTCGGCAAGGGTTAGTTCATCACGGCTGTATAACAAGGTGTCTCGAAAATTTGCAAAAGAATTAGGCAACGAGACTAACAGTATAAGAGCGAGATCCTCATCGTCATATTTTACCTCCATGGACAACAAATCAGAAACGATCTCTCTAAAGATTGATAGGTGATTCATCATTGACGCACCTTCTTGCAACTTGTGCGAGAACAACTTCATCTTCACGTGCATCTTACTGGTTAGATCTTTGGACATGCAGATCGATTCCAGTTTCAACCACAGTGTCGTTGCGGATTTCTCTGGCAGCACTTCCTGCAAGATATTATTGGATAGATGAAGCTGAATAAAAGAAAACGCCTTACGGTCTTTCCTCTTTTCATCCTCGGTCCAGGTCTTGGCTTCTTTCTTGCCAAATCCATCAAGAGCTTCATCCAGATCAGAAGATTCAGTAAGGATCGCCCTCATCTTCACTTGCCACAGAGAGAATCTCGTGGTATAATCCAGCTGCGGTAGATCGAACTTCAAGGAAGACATGTCGCAAAACCCTAGATTGAAACACAGGCTCTGATACCACTTGTTATAAAAGCGACAAGCAAATAACGAAAAACGATAAAGGAAAATGCAGCAGAGACACAAGATTTAACGTGGAAAACCCCTTCCAACACAGAAGGGGAAAAATCCACGGGCGCCAGCCAACAAAACTTCACTATATCGAGGAGTGTTTACAAATGCCGTGGAATATCTTATAATCTAATTAACCCTAGCCGGCGGCTTACAAGATGTATATATAGGCGGTGCCAATGATCCGTACCGTACCAACCGACCACTGCTCCGGCGCCCTACCAACCGACCGCTGCTCCGGCTCCGCCTCCGCCTCCCCCTAGATTTGGGGTGCGGCCTCCTCCGTCGGGCCCATTTGATCTCCAACCTATCGTAAGCACTCTCCATCCCTTCCTCATCCGATAGATGTGAATGTAGATCGGTTTAATGACATTGTAGATCCGATTGATGTCATGCAGCTCTGATTGATGTCAAAGTAGCGCTGCATGTTTGGCATAACCATGTCAATGATCAGTAGGGTCATGTTGAGCTTCACATTTGCATGATGGACTAGACAATGTCAAGTCCATCATGGACATGACAATGTCAAATCCATGATGGAGCTTGAGCTTGTGATGGCCATGCCAATGTCAAGTCCATGATTGGGCTCAAGCTTGTGATGGGCATGACAATGTCAAGTCCATGATGGAGCTTGACATTGGCATGGCCATGATCACTAGTAGAAAAAAGGCCTTCCATCCCAACCCATTAGACCCCCAAATACATTGATCCGAGACTAATGGGGTCTTTAGTCCCGGTTCTGCTAGTGAACCAAGACTAATGCTCCGGCCTGAGACTAAAGGGCCTTTAGTCTCGGTTGGTAGCACCAACCGGGACTGAAGGGCTATGGTGGGCTGCGGCCAGCGCATGCGTCTTTAGTCCCGGTTGGTGTTACCAACCGAGACTAAAGGGTACCCTTTAGTCCCGGTTGGTGTCCCCAACCGGGATTAAAGGTTTTTCTGGTTTTTTACTCCCCACGCACCCTTCACACCCCCTCCCCCCGTGGTCCCGTGGATCGCCTTTTTAACTCCGTAAAATAGAAAAGAAAATGATAAAAAATTTAAAAAATAAAATCTTTTGAGATTCCTATATGTTACACAACCTACTATTAGGGAAAATTAAGAAATTCGATTTTTCACTTTTTTTTTGCAAAAAAAAAGGTTTGAAAAATGGTAAAACTGCATTAACTTTTGCATAAGACGTCGAAAAAAAACGTATAATATATCAAAATCATCGTGGGAAAAAGTTACATCCGAATTCATCGGGGTTTACCCGGTTAGCCAAATTTTAGATTCTCAAAATTCCAAATAAAAATGTGAAAGCAGGAAGATTTTAGTTTTTGCTATAAATTACAGATTTATATTTTTTATTTTTAAAAAAATAAAAATGAATAATTGCATCCTGCATAAAGATTACTATTACTTTTACCCAATTTTTAGATGTTTAAATTTTTAGGTTTTAGGTTTGGCAAAAAAAATTAAACAATTTAAAAAATAAAAAATACAAATTTAAAAGTTAATGTTTATTTATTTTTTCAAGTTTATTATTACATCATTACTTTTTTAATTAAAAGAATTATTTGAAATTGAAACAATAAAGAAATGTGACATCGACCAACATGTTAATATGATTGATATGATACTAGTATCACATACATGCGCGCGAAGCACTTGGATGCGGGACGGAATGGAACTCGGAAGTTAAGCGTGCTAGTGCTAGAGTAGTGGGAAGATGGATGACCGAGCGGGAAGTTTGACCACAAGTAAGTAATTTGAGTAGATATAAGTGTAGTTAGAGATAGAGACTAAACTATGCAAATAACTGAAATACTACAAATTCTGAAAAAATAGAAAAAAATGGAGTGAGAAAAAAATAAAAAAAATTAGAAAAATTCACCTGCAGACATTTTTGGCATAGAACCCACGTGGATGAACCTTTAGTCCCGGTTCGTAAGCAACCGGGACTAAAGGGCGGCCTTTAGTCTCGACCCTTTAGTCCCGGTTGCACAACCGGGACTAAAGCCCGTTGTGAACCGGGACTAAAGGCCCTTTTTCTACTAGTATGATCTTGTGATTGTCATGGCCATCAGGACTTGATCTTGTCATTGGCATCATGGAGCTTGAGCTTTCATGGCCATCATGGACTTGATCTTGTCATTGGCATTGGAGCTCACCAAAGCAAGTATTTCTAACTCTTTTCATTCCCATTGCATCTGTAGAACTGGCCCTTCCTGGAAACCTTCCCGGAAGGGCCCATACTGGAGGCAAGGGACATAGACGTCCGGGTGCAGCTTCGTGACCCCAATGAAGGGTTCATGGAAGCCCACCGGCAGATCACCGTGCCAAGGGTTCACGCCGGACGTTCTGCTAAACTAGGGCACGGTCCTAGGCAGCTGGTGCAAACGTTCTTCGTGCAGCTGGAGAGCCAGGACTTCCGTGCCTGATACGTCTCCAACGTATCGATAATTTCTTATGTTCCATGCTACTTTATTGATGATATCTACATGTTTTATACATACTCTATGTCATATTTATGCATTTTCCGGCACTAACCTATTAACGAGATGCCGAAGAGCCAGTTGTTGTTTTCTGCTGTTTTTGGTTTCAGAAATCCTAGTAAGGAAATATTCTCGGAATTGGACGAAATCAACGCCCAGGATCTTATTTTTCCACGAAGCTTCCAGAAGTCCGGAGAGGAAACGAAGTGGGGCGACGAGGCGACGCCACACCAGGGCGGCGTGGCCCAGGCCCTGGTCGCGCCGGCCTGTGGTGTGGGCCCCTCGTGGCGCCCCCTGACCTACCCTTCCGCCTACTTAAGCCTTCGTCGAGAATAACTCCAGTACCGAGAGCCACGATACGGAAAACCTTCCAGAGATGCCGCCGCCACCAATCCCATCTCGGGGGATTCAGGAGATCGCCTCCGGCACCCTACCGGAGAGGGGAATCATCTCCCGGAGGACTCTTCACCGCCATGGTCACCTCCGGAGTGATGTGTGAGTAGTTCACCCCTGGACTATGGGTCCATAGCAGTAGCTAGATGGTCGTCTTCTCCTAATTGTGCTATCATTGTTGGATCTTGTGAGCTGCCTAACATGATCAAGATCATCTATCTGTAATACTATATGTTGCGTTTGTTGGGATCCGATGAATAATGAATGCTATGTTAGGTTGATTATCAATCTATCATCTATGTGTTGTTTATGATCTTGCATGCTCTCCGTTGCTAGTAGAGGCTCTGGCCAAGTTTTTGGTTGCAACTCCAAGAGGGAGTATTTATGCTCGATAGTGGGTTCATGTCTCCATTAAATCTGGGGGAGTGACAGAAACCTCTAAGGTTGTGGATGTGCTGTTGCCACTAGGGATAAAACATCAATGCTATGTCTAAGGATATATTCGTTGATTACATTACGCACCATACTTAATGCAATTGTCTGTTGTTTGCAACTTAATACTGGAGGGGGTTCGGATGATAACCTGAAGGTGGACTTTTTAGGCATAGATGCATGCTGGATAGCGGTCTATGTACTTTGTCGTAATGCCCAATTAAATCTCACACTACTCATCATAACATGTATGTGCATGGTCATGCCCTCTTTATTTGTCAATTGCCCAACTGTAATTTGTTCACCCAACATGCTTATTCTTATGGGAGAGACACCTCTAGTGAACTGTGGACCCCGGTCCATTCTTTTACATCGAATACAATCTACTGCAATACTCGTTCTACTGTTCTCTGCAAACATCATCATCCACACTATACATCTAATCCTTTGTTACAGCAAGCCGATGAGATTGGCAACCTTACTGTTACGTTGGGACAAAGTATCTTGGTTGTGTTGTGCAGGTTCCACATTGGTGCCGGAATCCCTGGTGTTGCGCCGCACTACACTCCGCCGCCATCAACCTTCAACGTGCTTCTTGGCTCCTACTGGTTCGATAAACCTTGGTTTCTTACTGAGGGAAAACTTGCCGCTGTACGCATCACACCTTCCTCTTGGGGTTCCCAACGGACGCGTGCTGTACGCGTATCAAGACCGTTTTCTGGCGCCGTTGCCGGGGAGATCAAGACACGCTGCAAGGGGAGTCTCCACCTCCAATCTCTTTACTTTGTTTTTGTCTTGCTTTACTTTTATTTAGTACTTTGTTTGCTGCACTAAAACAAAACACAAAAAAAATTAGTTGCTAGCTTTTCTTTATTTACTGTCTTGTTTGCAATCTCCATATTAAAAACACAAAAAAAATAGATACTTGCATTTACTTTATCTAGTTTGCTTTATTTACTGTTGCTAAAATGGGTACTCCTGAAAATACTAAGTTGTGTGACTTCACAACCACAAATAATAATGATTTCTTATGCACACCTATTGCTCCACCTGCTACTACAGCAGAATTCTTTGAAATTAAACACTGCTTTCTTTGAATCTTGTTATGAGAGAGCAATTTTCTGGTGTTAGTTCTGATGATGCTGCTGCCCATCTTAATAATTTTGTTGAACTATGTGAAATGCAAAAGTATAAGGATGTAGATGGTGACATTGTAAAATTAAAATTGTTCCCTTTCTCATTAAGAGGAAGAGCTAAAGATTGGTTGCTATCTCTGCCTAAGAATAGTATTGATTCATGGTCTAAATGCAAGGATGCTTTTATTGGTAGATATTATCCTCCTGCTAAAATTATATCTTTGAGAAGTAGCATAATGAATTTTAAACAACTGGATAACGAGCATGTTGCCCAAGCATGGGAAAGAATGAAATCTTTGGTTAAAGATTGCCCAACCCATGGACTGACTACTTCGATGATCATCCAAACCTTTTATGCAGGACTGAATTTTTCTTCGCGGAACCTATTGGATTCAGCTGCTGGAGGTACCTTTATGTCCATCACTCTAGGCGACGCAACAAAGCTTCTTGATAATATGATGATTAATTACTCTGAATGGCACACGGAAAGAGCTCCACAAGGTAAGAAGGTAAATTCTGTTGAAGAAACCTCTTCGTTGAGTGATAAGATTGATGCTATTATGTCTATGCTTGTGAATGGTAGGACAAATGTTGATCCTAATAATGTTACGTTAGCTTCATTGGTTGCCCAAGAAGAACATGTTGATGTGAACTTCATTAAAAATAATAATTTCAACAACAATGCTTACCGGAACAATTCTAGCAACAACTATAGGCCATATCCTTATAATAATGGTAACGGCTATGGTAATTCTTATGGGAATTCTTACAAAAATAATAGGAATTCACCCCCTGGACTTGAAGCCATGCTTAAAGAATTTATTAGTACACAGACTGCTTTTAACAAATCTGTTGAAGAAAAGCTTGGGAAAATTGATATACTTGCTTCTAAAGTCGATAGTCTTGCTGCTGATGTTGATCTTTTGAAATCGAAAGTTATGCCTAATGAAAACAATGATATTAAGGCATTTGCTACAGAAAACTCCATCCAAGTTAGAATTAATGAGAATATAAAATTGATCGCCGAATTGCGTGCTAGGTGGGAAAAAGAAGAAAATGCTAAAGAAGATAATATAGCTAACGTTTGGACTATTACCACCACTAGTAATGCTAATGCTCCACATGTTGCTGCACCTCCTACTATCAATGGTAAAATAATTGGTGTTGGCAATGTTTCCACTTCTAATGCAAAGCGTGAAAACTGCCTGAAACTGCTAAAACTGCTGAAACTACTTGTGATAAAACTGCTGAAATTTTTTCTAATGTTGGGGATAATGATCCCATTGCTTTAGATTATAATGGTTTAGATTTTGATGATTGTCACATCTCTAAAGTTATAAAGTTCTTACAAAAACTTGCTAAGAGTCCTAATGCTAGTGCTATAAATTTGGCTTTCACAAAACATATTACAAATGCTCTCATAAAAGCTAGAGAAGAGAAATTAAATCGTGAAGCTTCTATTCCTAGGAAGTTAGAGGATGGTTGGGAGCCCATCATTAAGATGAAGGTCAATGACTTTGATTGGAATGCTTTATGTGATCTTGGTGCAAGTATTTCCGTTATGTCTAGAAAAATCTATAATATGCTTGACTTGCCACCATTGAAAAATTGTTATTTGGATGTTAATCTTGCTGATAATTCTACAAAGAAACCTTTGGGGAGAGTTGATAATGTTCGCATTACGGTTAACAATAACCATGTCCCCGTTGATTTTGTTGTCTTGGATATTGAATGCACTGCATCTTGTCCCATTATATTGGGAAGACCTTTTCTTCGAACTGTTGGTGCTATTATTGATATGAAGGAAGGTAATATTAAATATCAATTTCCTCTCAAGAAAGGTATGGAACACTTCCCTAGAAAGAGAATGAAGTTACCTTTTGATTCTATCATTAGAACAAATTATGATGTTGATGCTTCGTCTCTTGATAACACTTGATACACACTTTCTGCGCCTAGCTGAAAGGCGTTAAAGAAAAGCGCTTATGGGAGACAACCCATGATTTTACTACTGCACTTTTATTTTATATTTGAGTCTTGGAAGTTGTTACTACTGTAGCAACCTCTCCTTATCTTATTTTTGTTGCATTGTTGTGCCAAGTAAAGTCTTTGATAGTAAGGTTCATACGATTTGGATTACTGCGCAGAAACAGATTTCTTGCTGTCACGAATCTGGGCCTAATTCTCTACGTGAGTGATCCTCATATATGTACACAACTTTCATTCAATTTGAGAATTTTCATTTGAGCAAGTCTGGTGCCTCTTAGAAATTCGTCTTTACGGACTGTTCTGTTTTGACAGATTCTGCCTTTTATTTCGCATTGCCTGTTTTGCTATGCTTGATGGATTTTTCTATTCCATTAACTTTCAGTAGCTTTGTGCAATGTCCAGAAGTGTTAATAATGATTATGTCACCTCTGAACATGTGAATTTTGATTGTGCACTAACCCACTAATGAGTTGTTTTAAGTTTGGTGTGGAGGAAGTTTTCAAGGATCAAGAGAGGAGGATGATACAATATGATCAAGGAGAGTGAAAGCTCTAAGCTTGGGGATGCCCCGGTGGTTCACCCCTGCATATTTCAAGAAGACTCAAGCGTCTAAGCTTGGGGATGCCCAAGGCATCCCCTTCTTCATCGACAACATTATCAGGTTCCTCTAGTGAAACTATATTTTTATTCCATCACATCTTATGTACTTTGCTTGGAGCGTCTGTTTGCTTTTGTTTTTGTTTTGTTTGAATAAAATGGATCCTAGCATTCATTGTGTGTGAGAGAGACACGCTCCGCTGTTGCATATGGACAAATATGTCCTTAGGCTTTACTCATAATGTTCATGGTGAAGGTTGAATCTGCTTCGTTAAATTGTTATATGGTTGGAAACGGGAAATGCTACATGTGGTAATTGGTAGAATGTCTTGAATAATTTGATACTTGGCAAGTGTTGTGCTCATGTTTAAGCTCTTGCATCATATACCTATTAATGAAGAAATACATAGAGCTTGCTAAAATTTGGTTTGCATGATTGGTCTCTCTAAAGTCTAGATATTTTCCAGTAAGGGTCGAACAATAAGGAAGACGGTGTAGAGTCTTATAATACTTACAATATGTCTTTTATGTGAGTTTTGCTGTACCGCTTCATACTTGCGTTTGTTTCAAATAGCCTTGCTAGCCTAAGCCTTGTATCGAGAGGGAATACTTCTCATGCATCCAAAATCCTTGAGCCAAACACTATGCCACTTGTGTCCACAATACCTACCTACTACATGGTATTTCTCCGCCATTCCAAAGTAAATTGCTTGAGTGCTATCTTTAAAATTTCCATTCTTCATCTTTGCAATATATAGCTCATGGGACAAATAGCCTAAAAACTATTGTGGTATTGAATATGTACTTATGCATTTTATCTCTTATTAAGTTGCTTGTTGTGTGATAACCATGTTCCTGGGGACGCCATCAACTACTCTTTGTTGAATATCATGTGAGTTGCTATGCATGTTCATCTTGTCTGAAGTAAGGGCGATTTACCATGAGTTGAATGATTTGAGCATGCATATTGTTAGAGAAGAACATTGGGCCGCTAACTAAAGCCATGATCCATGGTGGAAGTTTCAGTTTTGGACAAATATCCTCAATCTCATATGAGAATATTAATTGTTGCTAAATGCTTATGCATTAAAGAGGAGTCCATTATCTGTTGTCTATGTTGTCCCGGTATGGATGTCTAAGTTGAGAATAATCAAATGCGAGAAATCCAATGCGAGCTTTCTCCTTAGACCCTTGTACAAGCGGCATAGAGGTACCCCTTTGTGACACTTGGTTAAAACATATGTATTGCGGTGATAATCCAGGTAATCCGAGCTAATTAGATCAAGGTGCGGGCACTATTAGTATACTATGCATGAGGCTTGCAACTTGTAGGATATAATTTACATGATACATATGCTTTATTACTACCGTTGACAAAATTGTTTCTTGTTTTCAAAATCAAAGCTCTAGCACAAATATAGCAATCAATGCTTCCCTCTGCGAAGGGCCTTTCTTCTACTTTTATGTTGAGTCAGTTCACCTATTTCTCTCCCATCTCAAGAAACAAACACTTGTGTGAACTGTGCATTGATTCCTACATACTTGCATATTGCACTTGTTATATTACTTTACATTGACAATATCCATGAGATATACATGTTACAAGTTGAAAGCAACCGCTGAAACTTAATCTTCCTTTGTGTTGCTTTAGTACATCTACTATGAATTTATTGCTTTATGAGTTAACTCTTATGCAAGACTTATTGATGCTTGTCTTGAAAGTATTCTTCATGAAAAGTCTTTGCTATATGATTCAATTGTTTACTCATTGCATTACCATTGCTTCGAATCGCTGCATTCATTACATATGCTTACAATAGTATGATCAAGATTATGATGGCATGTCACTTCAGAAATTATCTTTGTTATCGTTTGCCTACTCGGGACGAGCAGGAACTAAGCTTGGGGATGCTGATACGTCTCCAACGTATCGATAATTTCTTATGTTCCATGCTACTTTATTGATGATATCTACATGTTTTATACATACTCTATGTCATAATTATGCATTTTTCGGCACTAACCTATTAACGAGATGCCGAAGAGTCAGTTGCTGTTTTCTGTTGTTTTTGGTTTCAGAAATCCTAGTAAGGAAATATTCTCGGAATTGGACAAAATCAACGCCCAGGATCTTATCCACGAAGCTTCCAGAAGTCCGGAGAGGAAACGAAGTGGGGCGACGAGGTGACGCCACACCAGGGCGGCGCGGCCCAGGCCCTGGCCGCGCCGGCCTGTGGTGTGGGCCCCTCGTGGTGCCCCCTGACCTACCCTTCCGCCTACTTAAGCCTTCGTCGAGAATAACTCCAGTACCGAGAGCCACGATACGGAAAACCTTCCAGAGACGCCGCCGCCACCAATCCCATCTCGGGGGATTCAGGAGATCGCCTCCGGCACCCTGCCGGAGAGGGGAATCATCTCCCGGAGGACTCTTCACCGCCATGGTCGCCTCCGGAGTGATGTGTGAGTAGTTCACCCCTGGACTATGGGTCCATAGCAGTAGCTAGATGGTCGTCTTCTCCTAATTGTGCTATCATTGTTGGATCTTGTGAGCTGCCTAACATGATCAAGATCATCTATCTGTAATACTATATGTTGCGTTTGTTGGGATCCGATGAATAATGAATGCTATGTTATGTTGATTATCAATCTATCATCTATGTGTTGTTTATGATCTTGCATGCTCTCCGTTGCTAGTAGAGGCTCTGGCCAAGTTTTTGCTTGTAACTCCAAGAGGGAGTATTTATGCTCGATAGTGGGTTCATGTCTCCATTAAATCTGGGGGAGTGACAGAAACCTCTAAGGTTGTGGATGTGCTGTTGCCACTAGGGATAAAATATCAACGCTATGTCTAAGGATATATTCGTTGATAACATTACGCACCATACTTAATGCAATTGTCTGTTGTTTGCAACTTAATACTGGAGGGGGTTCGGATGATAACCTGAAGGTGGAATTTTTAGGCATAGATGCATGCTGGATAGCGGTCTATGTACTTTGTCGTAATGCCCAATTAAATCTCACACTACTCATCATAACATGTATGTGCATGGTCATGCCCTCTTTATTTGTCAATTGCCCAACTGTAATTTGTTCACCCAACATGCTTATTCTTATGGGAGAGACACCTCTAGTGAACTGTGGACCCCGGTCCATTCTTTTACATCGAATACAATCTACTGCAATACTCGTTCTACTGTTCTCTGCAAACATCATCATCCACACTATACATCTAATCCTTTGTTACAGCAAGCCGGTGAGATTGACAACCTCACTGTTACGTTGGGACAAAGTATCTTGGTTGTGTTGTGCAGGTTCCACGTTGACACCGGAATCCCTGGTGTTGCGCCGCACTACACTCCGCCGCCATCAACCTTCAACGTGCTTCCTGGCTCCTACTGGTTCGGTAAACCTTGGTTTCTTACTGAGGGAAAACTTGCCACTGTACGCATCACACCTTCCTCTTGGGGTTCCCAACGGACGCGTGCTGTACGCGTATCAGTGCCCTCGTCGTGCCGCCCTACATGGAGAAGCCCCTGATAAACAAGTTCAAGCTGAAGAAAAATGGCCTGTGGTGAAGGTGGCCTTGTACATGGGCGAGTGTTGTGAGGGGAAGTTGCAGCTCCAGTGGAGGACCAAGCGCGTCGACTTCATCAAGTCCTAGAGAAAGCTCGCCGGCAGGGCTGACCTCCACGTCGACGACACGATCGTCTTCAACCCTAAGGACGACGGCTTCAAGGTCAACCTCTTAAGGAAAGAGACTTCCTGCTCCAGCATCTTCAGTTGCAGGAAGCATCGCGAGGGCCCTTATGCTGATCCTCACCATTAAGGTTCTGTGCTTGATCCATGTGTGCCTAGAGGCTGTTGTCAAGATGTTAATTGTTGTGTTGGCCTCTAGGAGGCTGTTAAACACTTGCTTTTGTGCATGTGTGCCTAGAGGCTGTTGAACATTGCTTTTGGACCTAGGTGTCTGCCCCTAGGTTTAAGTAGGCATCTTACTACTCTGAAGCTAGGATTAGGTACTAAGTACTACTCCCTCCGTTCCTATATATAAGCCATATAGTTTTTTGAGAAAAATTCTAGAATATAAGGTTTATTGCGTTTCCCTACTTGTATGGATAATATTTTTGGAGATTTGGTTAGGTTTACTTATCTTATGCAAAGTCCTCTATTAGCTCACGGCAATTACTTACGGTTAACCCTAGCCAAACATGGTGTAATTTTTCCTAAATATGCGTTTCTTAATTTCCGCGCCAGAAATTATATGGCTTATATTTAGGACCGGAGGGAGTATGTTTCATGTGTATATAACTGTGTGTTGTGCTTATTGATCGTCTTGTGTGACGTTATGTGATGGTAAAGTCACCATATTTGAATGTGGTGAGGAGAAGCACAACCTGGATGCCCAAAATAGCAACCAAACACATGTGTTGTAGCTGAACAGAGATGGAACACTTTTTCCAGGCATCCAAACAACCTGCACTTCTATACGCAACGATGCTACACAAGAGACAAAACATTTGGCCAAATCTGGCCCGTGGTCCGTTCGCTACGTGCAGGGGCACCCATCTCACTGCGTCAGTGGTGCAGTATTCCGGCCTAGCCTACCAAACACACACCTAGCACATATAGCTAGCTTGCTTCACGTCCCGCTCTTTGCTTACGAGTTAAAACATAAGTCCTAAGCTTAGCTTTAAATTAATAAAGTCACGAACGGCACAGGATTACAAGATGATGAGAGAACAACTTATAAGACAACAACACACAAAAGCATACACCGAAAAAACGACACATAGCTTGATCGGCGGAGCCCTCAGCCACCAAGGCAAAGCCCTACACCTTGAAGTGGCGATAGTTGACACTTGGAGGGGCTCGTCGTCGAGGAGGGAACCATCCTGCGTACATAAAAAGGCCAAATGCCATGGTCCGTATCCGAAGCCGAAGGAATCCCTGTTATCACCAGAATTTGACCGAGTCAGAGGTGGGCCGCGATCAAGATGAATTTGAAGAATATACATGGAAGAAAGACGTGAATCGGCCTGTTATGCAAAGTTTGGGCTAGTTTGCCCGTGTATCTGTAACATAGTAGATTACGTGTCGGTTAGTTAGAGTTTGCCTCGTGCACGGTTGGGATTATTCCCACGTTAGAGAGTCTACGGACTATAAATATGTACCTAGGGTTTATGAAATAAACAACAATCATCGTTCACCACAAATCAATCTAGGCGCATCGCCAACTCCTTCGTCTCGAGGGTTTCTTCCGGGTAAGCATCATGCTGCCTAGATCGCATCTTGCGATCTAGGCGAGACAAGTTTATCGTTGCCATGCGTTGCTCGTACCGAAGCCTTTTTGATGGCGAGCAACGTAGTTATCTTAGATGTGTTAGGGTTAGCATTGTTCTTCGTATCATATGCTGTCGTAGTGCAACCCTTAGACATCTAGCCGCCCTTACACCTATCTTAGGTGTAGGGGCGGCACCCCGCTTGATCATTATTTAGTAGATCCGATCCGTTACGGTTGCTCCTTGTTCTTCAAGGATTAGTTTAATATCTGCAATAGTTAGGCCTTACAAAGGGTTGGAGGATCCAGCGACGCGTAGGGTGTAGTTTGCTAGCCCTAGACAGGATGTTCTGGGGATCAACCTCGTGTTGGTTTTTAGGCCTTGTCTAGGATCGGCTTACGATCACCGTACGTGACCGCGAGGCCCAATCGTGAGTAGGATGATCCGATTATGCGGTGAAAACCCTAAATCGTCGTAGATCGTTTTAGCTTTATCTTGATCAAGCAGGACCACCATATATTCGTACACCTCGTGCGAATCATGGGTGGATCGGCTCCTTGAGCCGATTCACAGGATAACCTGAGAGCCGATCGAGGCTCGTATTTAATGTTTACGTGTATGCCATGCAGGAAACTAAGCGAGGCATCTCCATCACCTTCCTGACCAGGTATAGGTCAGGTGGCACGCCCTTGCACCAGCATCGGACGTGCGTGCCGGAGGCTTTGTGGGCCGTCGCTCGGAGGGACCAGGGCCAGCCGCAGCCCTAAGTTGTTCCCGGCTCTACTGTGTTGCCCGTCGCTGCTCGCCGGTGGGTTTCTGACCGCAACACATTCTGGCACGCCCGGTGGGACAATCTTCTACATCAACCACATCGCCATCTACATCTGAGATGGCGGACGGCACTCCAGTCACGTACGAGGATCTGATCGACGAGCTCAAGAAGAAGTATGACGAGGTCAAAGCGATCCTCGAAGCTGACCTCATCGGCTCTTTTCACAGAACCCGTTCACATGGCATCAGGTGGAAAGGGTTCTCGCCTGATGGTGCGCTCGATGGAATAGACCTGTCCGCCCCGTCAGAGGAACGCACCAGGTCCCTGCGTCAGGAGATTAACTACATGGTGGCTCACTCGCTGCACCGCCACTCTGAGAACCTGGTGAACACTTTGGAGCGTGTCGCTCTTTGGGTGATCCAGGAGATCATGAGGCACCAGTACTCTCCGTCAGGACCAGCTCTCGGGACATACCAAGGAGAGATGCCACTCCAGTCCCGTCCACCACTGCCATTTGCGTTGGCAGCACCAGAAGTGCCGAATTCACCGACATTCGTTGTCTACAAGATCGGTGGTGACCCTAGTGACTGCCAGTTCTTGCATGAGGCGCCTAAGGAGATCCCTCACGGGTACATGTGCACATATGTGCTGCATCGCGGTAACTGGGCGCTCACAAACCAGGCCGCGACAGCAGGGACTTCTGGAAAAGCGGGAGGAACGTCGGCGACAGATCGTGAGAAGCAGACGTGGCTAGCTAAGTATGCCACTCTGACGAACCTCCAGAGCTCAGCTCCTGCAGTTGGCTCAGAGCTGGAAAAGCAAGCATGGCTAGCTAAGTACGCCACTCCGGCGAATCTTCAGAGTTCGACTCCTGCAGCCAGCACCGCGGATCAAATCAGTACTATACTGAGAGATCAGTTCGGCGTGGTGCCGAAAAGGAGGACAATCGGCTATTCCAAGCCGTACCCCGATGAGTACGAATTGGTCCCGCTACCACCCAAATATCGGCTCCCTGATTTCTCCAAATTCAGTGGATCAGATGGTTCCAGCTCCATCGAGCATGTGAGCCGATATTTGGCACAGCTAGGAACGGCCTCAGCGTCGGATCCACTACGCGTGAGGTTCTTCGCACAGTCCCTCACGGGATCGGCTTTCGGGTGGTACACTTCGTTGCCACCAGACTCGATCCGGACTTGGAAGCAGTTGGAAGAACAGTTCCACATGCAGTACCACTCAGAAGCTTCCGAGTCTGGCCTTGCCGATCTGGCGCAGATACGTCAGAAGCGTGGAGAAACTGTGGCAGAATACGTCCAGCGCTTCAGAAATCTGAGGAACCGATGTTATTCGGCTCGTGTGACTGAAAAAGAAGCAGTCGAGTTGGCAGTGGTGGGCCTTGCATCACAAATCAAGGATATGGCCTCCCAAGCAGACTACCCTTCACCGGGCGCACATGGTTCGTAAACCCAAGATATGAACAGCGCCATCCGGACTTGTACCAGGACAAATTCAAGCGGGCGGTAGTCCTGGTTGAGGTAGATGAAGACGAAGGCTCTGCGGGAGATCAAGAGGTAGCAGTGGCTGAATGGACTCGGGGGGCAACCCCCGTGTCCTGCAAATGGGTTAAGCCACCAGGTCCGCCCAGAGGGTTCGATTTTGACGTGACTAAAACTGAGCAAATCTTCGACCTCTTACTCAAGGAGAAGCAGTTGAAGATACCCGAAGGCCTCAAAATCCCCACGGTAGAGGAGCTGAACGGAAAGCTATACTGCAAATGGCATAACTCGGTCTCCCATGCCACCAACGACTGCAGGGTGTGGCGTCAGCAGATCCAAATGGCGATAGAACAAGGACGTCTGATTTTCAACCAGTACGCCATGAAGGTCGACACCCACCCCTTTCCCGACGTTAACATGGTGGAGTGCACTTACCCTGAAGGTTGCCAGCCAGGATCCTCGTTCAGCATCAACATGGTAGGACCTGGGCACCACTCTGGCAAGGATGGAGACGAGGGCAGCTGCTCTCGTAGCAAGGACACGGAGGAGGCCGCTCCACGCGATCGGCTCCGTCACGATGGCAAGCGCTACGTCACAGAGGGAGAAGTGAAGAACATAAGATATCAGCGACCTCTCTCTGATCACCTCCTCAATAAGTATGTGAGTCAATATAGCCAACGCCGACGATCCAGCGACGATGATGATAGAGACCGTCTGGCTAGGGACGCCAGGAGACATCGTCGGCATGATCGCGATGAGGAGGAGTACGAGCGCCGTGCCAAGGAAGAATCGAGGGAGCAAGACGACGAAGATAGGCACTGGGACTGTCCCTTCTTCAGACACTGCTGGGATTCAGGAATGAGCCGATTGCCTACAATCGGCAATTGCCCGGAATGTAGACAGAAGAGGAAGGATGCAGCTAACGTGCCCGTGTTCAAACGTCTAGGGCCTCTCCCACCTCGAAGCAAACACGCTGAGTCCCCTCGGATGGAAGATCTCGAGGATTTGGAAGACGAGAGAGAAGAAGAAGAAGACAGGTACCACCGACCAAGGTGGTGCCCTGATGGACTCAGCCGTTCCCAAAAGCGTAGGGTTCAGCGATTGCGCGGCTTGGAGGAAGCCGAAAGGTTATACCTGCACATGCTAAGGAAGGCACGGCCTGATCTAGCCACGAAAATTCAGCGAACCCTGGATGAAGAGGGTCGACCACGGAAAATGGAGTGGCGCCCCAAGCAAAAGAAAGCCGATGATGAGACATCGGCTGGCACAAACATGGTGCTCGTCCTTCCGACGGAGTTTAGTGCTCCAGGATTACACGAGGCACCCAATTTTGACGACTGCGAGCACATCAACGTGACGAAGGGCAGGGTTAGGCTAGTCTTATCCACTGGCCTGACCATGTAGCAAGAGCAAACCGATGAGCAAACGTGGCGAGGCCGATCCTTGGGATCGGCCCCAAAGATCTATGAAGGAACATTACAAAACCTTCATTGAGCGCTTCGATTAATATGGAGGCCGATTCCAGCAATCGGCCAAAATTATCCTCACCACATGTTCTGCTTGTGTTCAACATCGATCTACTGGGCAGCGGTTTTACGTCGGCTGATGAGTTAGGAAGAATCAACATTGGTCCTACCAGAGCCGACGTGCAAATACATGTGCCTTGGTTAACTACAGAGCCGATATCTGCAGTTCCCTGACAGATTCGGCTCGGGGGGCACCTAATCAGATGAACATGTGCAGATGAACGTGTGTGTAGTGAAATGTTGGGGGCCGATAGAAAAAATCGGCCAGTAAAATTTTTTTTCATGATATACAGCCGATGCAAGGACATCGACTCTAGTTCAAGACGCGGCTACACAGGATCTATTCGCTGTGTGTTCAAAGCGCGGATCTTCACCAAGTCCAGTTCAGCTGTGGGGCCTGCTGCTTCCTCGAGGGAGTAAACAATGAGAGCTTCCTCAGCTTCATTGGGCCGATTCTGGTGCCTGAACCTTCTCTTCGAGGATTTTCAACCCTTTATGCCGATTCAGCGATCTGTCAGAAGAAATATATCGGCTTTCAAGGGAGGAGAGGTGATCGGCTCTGGTGCATCTCCTGTCGGCCTGGCTAAGTTGGCCACTGTCTCAGCTACGCTCATAGGACTTCTGCATAGTGGCGGTCTCGATTGCCTGAGTTCAAGGCCCTTGGTCTGATTTGTGCATCCTCACCGATATTCTCGCCTTGATTAAGGCTCGGGGGGCAGCTCGCCTGGTAGATGCTCTGTTTAGAAGCCGATTGGGGTACCATCGGCTAATCCTTCGTCACAACCTTCTTCATAAAATGATGAATGCTCGTAGAAGAGGATCGCTGGAGCTGGTGGGAGAAATTTAAAGGCTTTCTTGAAAACTCTACGTTATCCACCAGATTTCAAGGGCATCAGCTGAAGAATTGAAGGATGGTTTTGTGAAGGACCGATGCGTTCGGCTCATTAAGCATTGGCTAAGTAGACAAATCGGCAAAATCAGTATGAGGGGAAATCGGCTAAATTGGCTCAAAGGAAATCGGCAAAATCAAATTGGGGAAATTCTTCATTGATAAAACAAGATTTCTTACATAAAGAGCTGATTGCTCCCAAAAGGAAGTACTAGGGGATACATTGCCCCGTCTACTACTACTGATCCTATGCTAATGGTCCTATCTACGGGCCGTCGCTGCCCTCGTCGTCGCCGTCGTCGCCGCCGCTGTCGGCGCTACTCCCGGCGGGCCTGCTGTCGCTGCTCCAGCGGCCGCCGGCCGGGCCCTCATTATCCTCATCCTCCTCGTCGGCTGTCGTCGTCGTCGGCCGAAGTCGCTGAGGTTCCCCGGCCAGGGGCAGAACCGTTTGGCCGGCGGCTCGTCGGAGGAGGTGTCGTCCTCCTCCTCTTCCTCCTCCTTCTCCTCCTCCTCCTCCTCGGGAGAGGTGAAGTCGTCGCAGGAGAAGCGATCGTCATCGCTCTCCTCTTCCGTTTCCCCGTCCGCGAGGAAGCGGAGGTCACTTTCCCCGTCGGTCAAGGACTTGCCGTCCTCTGACCAGACGGAGAAATCATGGCTGGATTCCTCCCCGGCCTCGATGGCACGGCGGGTGTTGGCCGCATGGACCTCCGCCGGGTTCGGCTCCGGCGTCGGCTCGCGGGAAGAGGAGGACTGGGTGGAAAGATCCGATGGAGCAGAGGAGGAAGAAGACATGGTGGCGCAGGAGGGCTTTTGGAGTGCTAATGCGAAGGGGATGCGGAAGCAAACTGTTTGGAGCGGTTAAATAAAAGGGGATATAGTGGAAATTCAATGCCACAACAGTTTTCGAGGAAGTGGTGCCTAGAAAAAAAAAACTGCCAGGTCACGCGGAGAAGTTGAGAAGGCAAGGCATCATGATGAAGGATACTGCGACGGTTCTGCCACGACATGACCCGACGAAGAAAAAGCAGAGTGATTTTGGAATTATCAATTCCAAAACCAGGGGGGCATGTGTTATCGCCAGAATTTGACCGAGTCAGAGGTGGGCCGCGATCAAGATGAATTTGAAGAATATAAATGGAAGAAAGACGTGAATCGGCCTGTTATGCAAAGTTTGGGCTAGTTTGCCCGTGTATCTGTAACATAGTAGATTACGTGTCGGTTAGTTAGAGTTTGCCTCGTGCACGGTTGGGATTATTCCCACGTTAGAGAGTCTACGGACTATAAATATGTACCTAGGGTTTATGAAATAAACAACAATCATCGTTCACCACAAATCAATCTAGGCGCATCGCCAACTCCTTCGTCTCGAGGGTTTCTTAAGGTAAGCATCATGTCGCCTAGATCGCATCTTGCGATCTAGGCAGTACAAGTTTATTCGTTGCCATGCGTTGCTCGTACTGAAGCCTTTTTGATGGCGAGCAACGTAGTTATCTTAGATGTGTTAGGGTTAGCATTGTTCTTCGTATCATATGCTGTCGTAGTGCAACCCTTAGACATCTAGCCGCCCTTACACCTATCTTAGGTGTAGGGGCGGCACCCCGCTTGATCATTATTTAGTAGATCCGATCCGTTACGGTTGCTCCTTGTTCTTCAAGGATTAGTTTAATATCTGCAATAGTTAGGCCTTACAAAGGGTTGGAGGATCCAGCGACGCGTAGGGTGTAGTTTGCTAGCCCTAGACAGGATGTTCCGGGGATCAACCTCATGTTGGTTTTTAGGCCTTGTCTAGGATCGGCTTACGATCACCGTACGTGACCACGAGGCCCAATCGTGAGTAGGATGATCCGATTATGCGGTGAAAACCCTAAATCGTCGTAGATCGTTTTAGCTTTATCTTGATCAAGCAGGACCACCATATATTCGTACACCTCGTGCGAATCATGGGTGGATCGGCTCCTTGAGCCGATTCACAGGATAACCTGAGAGCCGATCGAGGCTCGTATTTAATGTTTACGTGTATGCCATGCAGGAAACTAAGCGAGGCATCTCCATCACCTTCCTGACCAGGTATAGGTCAGGTGGCACGCCCTTGCACCAGCATCGGACGTGTGTGCCGGAGGCTTTGCGGGCCGTCGCTCGGAGGGACCAGGGCCAGCCGCAGCCCTAAGTTGTTCCCGGCTCTACTGTGTTGTCCGTCGCTGCTCGCCGGTGGGTTTCTGACCGCAACAATCCCATGCTCCCTCGCCCTAGATCGAAGGGCGCCATACCGTCAGCCAGAGTCGCTCACCCTAGAGCTCAAACGGAAGACATGGACATAGAGACCAAAGAGCAGAGGTCAGGACTGGGCACCAAGAACCGCCAAGACCCCCACAAGACCAGCTTCACCGCCGAACATGAGAACTCGCCCGTCCTGACACAAGGTGAAGATGCCACGAAGGAACATCAACGGAAAGAAAAGGTGCCCTCGCCAGAGAACCGAAGAAGAACGCTACATGATTAGGTGCATGTGCTTGACGCACTAATGAGTGCATGTTACAATATATTCTAGGCATTTAAAATATGCTACTTACCACTAATATCACGCTCCGTCTAGTTCCAACTATGCATATTTATGAATGTTTACAAGTTTTTCTTTATTTTCAAATGAGTGTTGCACAACGTACTATTAGTTTTTTGACGATTTTATTAGTTTTTCTTGCCTTTTATATGTGTGTAGGTGCAAGGGGCAATTATGGATAAAGCATGGCAAGGGAAACAAAGGAGGTGCAAATATGGACGAGGTACAATGACCAAACTTAGCCATTTGGAGAGTGAAAAAGTGTTTTTTTACATAATCACAAAATACAAATCCAATACCATGGTGTTCTATCCGTCCACCATACGAGTTCAACGAGCTGAAGAGCACCAAAATTGGAGTCTGTATGAGGAAATTGTGTCCATTTTACTATGGGCACAAGAAAAGATAACGGGCATTTATAGGGGTGCACCATGCCCGTATCACCTACGAGGACAACGAGAAATCCTAGTTTTGAGATGTTTCTTCACTGTTTCTACCACCTTTGTATCCTAGGGTTCTGCCAAGTCATATGGACGGTATTGGGAGGTCCTAGGGGCCCTCCCGGGCCTATAAAAAGAGGGGAGAAACCAAGGGAGAGAGAGTCATCCCTCTTCATACATCTCCATAGCCATCATGGCAGAGCCCTTCCGTCGCCACACCTCAGATCTAGATCTAGATCTCCATCAACACCACCACATCATCCAAGCAAGAGGATGAGGAGAAGGAGACACCCTCATCTTCACTGCGCACACTATTCATCATCGTCATCTCCTTCGGTGTCGCTTTCTCTATTCCCTTGTTATAGTTCTAGAATTTGTAATATTGATAATTATGATTTCAATGGAGTATTCTTTGTGTTCATCTATGTTTGGTTAATTTATTCGGTTCTAGGTCAAGGTATGATCTAGTATGCATTGTTAGACCTTGTGGCTTAATCTAGTAAATTACTCTCTCATCTAGTGACAGACAGAATATATATGTGTTCATGTGATCCATTGGTTCGGAGTGTATTATTGTCTTGCAAGAGTGACCACACGCGATGCTCTATGTAGTACACTCATGTGACAACTCGGTTACCATAGGACATCGTTTATTTATCTAAACAAGTATCTTGTGTAATCCCATTGGATGGCTACATCTATGGTTGCCCCTCTAGTAATAGTGAAAACGAAAGCCTAGACACCACCCTTACTCTATTCAATCCTATATTTAGATCTCCTTTCTTCTTTAATTTTAATTAGTTCTTATTTACTTTATTTTGTGTTCAACTAGTTGCACATAATCTCTCAACTATTGCATTTCCATTAACTTAAAGAGTAGGCTATCTCCAAATCATTGTTTTGATGCGAACGTGGCTGCGCTTGACAACACATTTGTGGGGCTTTATTATTTCCATTCACAAAGCTTCAGCCGGACGAACGTTAATAAATATTTTCTGGTACAATTACTACAATAACCCTGTTGTTGATCTAGGTTAAACAGTTGTTGGTTTGCATAGTAAAACCTAGGCATCACGCACCTCTACCAAACCCGCTACCATTAAAAGACAAGAATGGAAACCCACTGTGGGAGTTCGAGGTTGAGGCCAATGTCAGGGATCTCATGGAGTCATGCATGACCAAGGGGCTCAGTATTCAGTTTGAGAACGCTCATCCCTTTGAGGTGATGGGTGAATTAAATCTAAGGTTCCACAGTCATATTCGAGTTGAACGCTACAAGTTAACAAAATCAATTCTTAATTGCGAACTCGAGGAAGGAGGTTGCATGCTCGTGCGTGAGATCAATTTTATCTCCTTGATGAACCAGCTGGAAGATTGGTGCTTCCCCTCATCTTTGTAATACAAATCTGATGTCATCCTGGCTTCACTCCCACCTAATGCAACGGGTTTATAGCCTGTTATTTTATGTTGGCAGTGAATGAGCCGATGAGAAATCGCTTCGACATGCTGAAAGGGGTAGCATTTGGGGCGTCGTTAAAGATGGATATTGTTGTTCCCACCTACATTCCGAAATTTTTAAAAGAGCCATAAGTTTTATATAGGATTATTGAGTTAATTCTTTTTGCTCAACATTCATGAGTCCTTGGTATGTGATACTAATCAAGTGTGTTCTACTTGATGTGGATCCACCAAGAAGAAGAGGACCGGAGAGAAGTGAAGAGTTGGACTCATTGAACTTGATGCCCGGGAGAGGCACTCAAGGTAAACTATCAAGATGACCAACAAGAGCGGAATAAAGATTTTATTTTAGCTCGCCATCTCGTGATGGGTTATAGTTCCTAAGTTGGACATGTTGTCCATTTTTGTGTAAAGAATTCTTAAGTGTGATGGATTTGTACCTATGCTGAAGGCTTTTTCATAATATATCTTGACTTTTTAAATTATTATATTTAATTTGATTTTTCAAACAATTTTTTTTCTCTTGGTGCAGGCACCTCATGTTTCGCCGCCACACACACACGAGTCACCAAAAGGTTGGGCTCCATGCATGGTGGTGGCACCACACCCAAGTGGACCACACATCAATGATTTAGCAAAATTTGAAATAAAATTGCACAAACAAACTCTATTGAAGATAGAAATTCTGAAATTTTAAGTTGTGCAAAAATTGTTTTAGAGGATGATATGACTAAGTCCTAATGAATATGTGAACTATAAATTGATAAGTCATGCATATGCGATGTATGAAATTCAATAAAGTTATACATCATCAAATGAGATAATTTTCAAGACGATCTTGCTAAAGTTTCAACGGATATGAGATAACCTTTGAAAGAATCGAAATCTAGAATTTGTTTATTCAAATTTTACAAACTAATTAAATCGTTGTGATTAAAATTCAGAAATTGGGATTGTCTTCAATTTTATAAAAAAATGTCATGGTAATTATGAGAATATTCTTATGTTATGAAATTATTGAGGCTTTAGAAATAGACTATGTTTTACTAAAGTGCTGACAATTCATGAGATGCATTGTCATGACTATGATGATATAAATGTGTAGTTGTTGAATTACGTTTTGAGCCCCGCACTAAATATTCAAATATTCACTGGGTTTTTGAAACAAATCATATGAGATATAATATGAAACAAAATTATTTTTAATTGTTTCTATGTTTTGGTTAATTGTTCGCTTAAAATATTTCTTATAGCAACAAAAGATCGTAAGAAGTTGTAATTAATTTTGTGGTTTATCAAAGGAGCCTGAAAATCCTTCCATAATTGATAAGATAATATATCAGGCTATTTTTATAAGAAGTAATTCTCCAAGAACTAGGTGGGAGGACCTTTGGTGTACAGAAAGATTTATGAAATCTTTGAATGTAGGAAAAGCAAATGCTACAAGAAGAGGTTTGTGTTTTTGTAGACATTGCCGTGATTAGATATTTGCAGTGTGCTTTTCCCTCAGCAGACATGGCAAAGAAGCATTTGCCGTGTTCCGGGGTGTTCGGCACAAGGCAAAGGTGCCGGAACACGGCAGTGTGTGTTTTCCTGGTAGTGAACCAATGGATGCTCCTAATTTTCATTAAGACTCGGAACAAGGTTTTACAAGTTTATGCTACATATGGCCACGCCATCCACCACTCAGGCAACAAACAACCTACTCCTCCCGAAGATCTGCATCAATTTTACAATAGCATTTCTGTCGTTGCCGGAATTTCAGATAATATTATTCGACAAGAGTTTCATCAAAATTTGAAGAAACTTGATCCCTACGATATAGATCCTACCGTCAAAATTTGACGAAACGTAGATCCTAGCTATCCTAAACAACATCCTACGTACGTACACATATGTGTACGTATCTTTATCAATCAACCTCTACGATGAAGGGAGCGTTTACATTTGCTTCCCATCAATCGTAATCATATACCAGCTAGATTACCAGTACTATAGCGTCGCATCTGAGTAGCTAGTATTGCATACTAGCATCTCAGTGGTCGCATGGATCCAAGCCCCTGCTGTATTGTACAAATACATAATGTGCACATACGTACGTGTACATGCTCTTATAGGCATGTACATACGCCCGTACGTACATAGGCTACCTGTGATCGATGGATCGATCAGAAGCTGATGGGGTAGACGTGCTGCATGTTGGGGTAGAAGAGACCCCAGTTCTGCTCCACGCCGTTGTCCTTCTGGTTCTCGTTGAACATGGAGAAGACGTAGGTCTCGATGCCTCCCGGGTGCCGCGGTGTGCCGCGTCCGACGTGGTTGATGAGGTACTGGTTGTAGATCCTGGCGTTGGCCGGGTTCGCCGCCTCGCCGCCGGCCGACGGCCACCCGCTCTCCGATACCACGAGGCTCACGCCGTCGCCGCCGTGCTTGGCCATCGCCGTGTAGAAGGCGTCCACTGTGGTGTCGAACAGGTTCTGGTACCCGTAGGCGCCGTCTTGGACCACGGTGCCGGAGGCGGTGAAGAGAGCGTAGCTCATGTCCATGGCGCTGGGGTTGTAGGCCCAGGCCAGGTACGGGTAGATGTTGGCCATGAGCGGGCCGCCGGTGCGGGCGAGGAACTGCACCACGGGGCCCATGAAGGCGTCCGCCTCCCCGGTGAAGGCGCCGGCGGAAGGCGGGCTATACACGCCGAGGATGGCCTGCGACACCGACGTGGTCACCTTGATGTGCCCCAGCCCGGCTGAGGCCAGCGCGCCCTGCACGTTCTGCATTGCCGGGAGAAGGTTCTGGGTGGCGCCGCCGGCCACCTCGTTGCCCACGCAGACGTATCGGAAGGACACCTTGGGGTACGCCTGGATGTTGTTCCGCACCCAGGAGTCGGCGGCGGCGGGGCTGGCGGCGAGGGCCGACAGCACGTCGTTGGGCGCGCCGACGACCACGTTCACTCCCGTGCCTCCGACGGCCTGGAGCGCCGCCTGGTCCGGCGCGTACAGACGCATGGAGTTGATCCCATAGGATTCGAACATACCCACCACGGTGCTCGCCGCCGGCAGGTTGTTGGCGCTCATGCCGTAGCACACCCCGATGGACTCCACGCCTGCACGCGTGAACAGGTAACTTTGTGAGTAGATGAATAATTGAACATGAGAAAATTATTTAGAGCTGCATGCATGCAAAATTATTTACTGTACTCCGTACTCAAAGTTACTGTTTCATTGACATGGAATATTTCCCCTGTGACGACGACGGGGCGGAAAAGATGGGAAAGAAACCAACGGGTGTGCAAGAATGGCGGCAAGATGTCATTTTTAACCTGTTGACGAGGGATAATACTAACTCCCAGAAAAGGACCTTTAACTGAAACTTTGGATGCATTCACATATTTTATCTCCCTCACTAATGTTTAGTGGTTAATTTTTCAGTCATTTTATTAATGTTTTTACGATCACGAGTTGGTGTCAGATTCACGCCCCTTTGTCACTTGCTACGACGGCGTAGGTAGGAAAGGAACTGGTCGGATAAATATATCTATCTCTGGACTTTGGCTAGTTTCGGAATTGGGACAACCTTAAAGCTAGGAATGAACTTTTGACTAGCTTGGAGTACTGATTTTTTTTTACCTAGGTCTCTTTGACTTGCTAGGTTTACCAACGACAAACCATACTCAAATTACGGCGCGGCAGCTGTTCATAATTTATTGAAAAGAGTCACCTGAGAGTATGGAAGAAAAAACATCTCATAATTTATCGAAGAGTCACCTGAGAGAGTATCGAAGAGTCAAAGCTTATGGCGTAAACTTTGTACTTGCACCGTCGCAGACGTACGGCTACTTGGCCAGAACCATACGAATACGGGGGGAGACTAGGAGGTCATACGTACATGCTGGGACAAATTAAGTGTCTGGTCCAACGTCCGCAGCACGGCCGTTGGATAGTCCACATAGCATCGATGCCGATCGCCATGGCGTGCATGCATGCCCCCTTGTTCTGCTGGGGCTGCTCCTAGCTACGCTCCAATTAACGGTCTAGATCACGTGCTTTATAAGTAGGGTATAAGTAGGGTTGCAAGCGGCCTCCCACAGACGCCCGCAAAAACATTATATTTTGTTTAAATTACATATATTTATCTAAGAAAGTTACAACTAATCTAACCAGTTTTGTCGACGAAGCAGGGCGGATCGGGTGCCACTGTGCAACCCTACTTACAAGTAGCTAGCTAGCACACAACTTAATCACACCTCCACTACTAGACCAACAAAATGGAAATTTTCATCCTACTCAAATGCAACTACCATCTAGTACTGTACTATCATGCATAATTCTCTTCAACCCATTTCAGGTAGACCAAACTTCGAAAGAACAGCAGGAACAAAACCTTATGACTTTCTAAGAGTTGGCAAAACGAAGCCGCCTGACATGCATGCTCATCGGACAAGCCAAGACATCATCTATAAGCTTTGTAAGTTTGCTGGTTTGTCTGCGGTTGAGAAATGCGTCAATTTCCATAATACAATTTGTATCTTATGGTCAAAACTATCTACAAAATATCTTTTTCTGTGTGTTTAAGATATTATTTCGTTGTGGAAAACCCAATACTTACTGCGATATATTTTTTTTCCCCGGGAAAGAGTGTCAAGATTACATATGCGCTTTTAATGTGCATGTGGTGCAAATTTGTTTGATCGGACGATATCCCTTAAGTAAATGATAATTGAAACAGATAATTTAAAGAAAACCATTTTTTTGCAAAATTTACCGTGATTAGTTAAAAAAAGGTTGTTCACTGTCCCATGCACTGATGGATGCACCAAGATAGAGAACGAGACTGCCGGGCGCCGTCTAGGCTTTACCATGCGGCTGAGAGCGCGCGGGCAGAATAAAACGCAGAAAGAAAGCGACGTGCACCTAAAGGAGAGCACTGTGCACCTCAAAAAAATGAAGAAGGTATATTCTGTTGGCAAGAGAAAAATATGTGATGACCATGCGTACACCATGGCGAGCTACCTAGCTAGCGAATGCATCTCTTCATGAAATCTGAGTTAAGCACAGGTGTTATCTTCCACGAAACCCACTGCATGATTTGCATGCAGAGAGAGAGGGAAAAAACGCATGTCACCATGGTGAGCTACCTAGCTAGCTAGCTAATGCAACTCTTGATGAAATTTGCATGAAAAAACTGAGGGGGGGGAGAAGGAGGAGGAGGGGACTCACTTTGTGGGATGGAGGCGAAGGCTCCGAGGAGCAATGCGAGAGCAAACATGGAGGCAACGCCTTGGCTCACCATTGGGAGACTCTCTCTGTCTATGTGGTTCGAGGGTGTGTGTATGATGCCAAGACCAAGACACCTTTCTTCCTCTCTCTCAAGGTAAAGCTCTCCTTTGCTCTTTTTCTGCTGAAGCCACACCCGTGGCCTGCCCCTTATATAGGATGCGAGGAGACAGAGTTTGGCCAATCTGCTCGCAGGCGCAGGCCCAACGTCTCCACATTAATTTAGCCTCTTGCTATTGACTACCTAGGCCGTTTGCATGCGTCACCAGTCTCGCAATGTCTGGTGGGCAGAGGTTATCCGGTACACTATGTTTGTTGCAGGTAGGGGGATAATTCATAGAAGTACTAGCTAGCACCAAACAACTTTTGAAAAAAATAAAAGTTTGAATTTTGGACTCCAGCCATGATGTACCATGACAGTGAAGTTTTTAGGTCAATTGTGATCGCGCCGTGTGTCGGATATGTTCACATCTTACTCAACGACATTCGGCGTCGTGGTTTTTCATGGAAGGATTGTGTCCTCGGAACCCGACACGACTTACGTAATAAGAATTGATAGTAGATATTTGTTGACCTTGGAGTTTTTTCTTCTCTTGAAGGCGACATGGCTTTCGTAAGAAGGAATCGACACTACCAATAGTTGGCGTAGATTTATATTTTGTATATATCTTGAAACCGACATGAATTGCTAAGAAGAATTGACGCAATGGTCGTGTTGGTTTCTGGTTTATATTTATCTTGAAGTGGCATGTACAAAGAAATATTTTTGTCGATATGTACAATCGCCCGCTCTAAAATGATTTGTGGTTCAACAAAAACCACCCTAATTTGTCAGTATACATTACGGTCTCCTACGTACTGCGATCTATGATTACTCTTATTTTTATGTACTGCTTATTTTATGAACATATTATGGGAAATCGATAATTAGGTTTATCATAAGAAATTTTGTGTTTTTGGTGTACCTAATTATTTGGTCACACATGATCCAACGAATTACTTGAACAACTTTGATTAAGCATGGACGTATGCTTATCCTGTAAGAAGACCAGATCCACTTAGCTAGCCTTTAGACCTCATTGTCTCGGAGGAGATTCATTTTGACTCCATGATCAGCCTTCAAATTTGAAAAGAGAAAAAAATAAAATTTAGGAATTACCATGGAAACACAAAGGTACGGCCTACAAAGACTAAAGAGCACCATACATGTGAGCTTTTTGTGTAAGCATGCATGGTTCTTCCTTAACAATCTCGAGATCAGTTGGAATATATGGATCCAGATCCGGCAGTTAATATGCATAATATATATGTTGTTGCTATCATCGTGAGTCAGGTTAAGCACCTGCTTTCCAGTAGTATATAAGTAGTACTAACGAAGAGATAATATTAGGTGCACCAAATGTGTAGATTAAAGTTAATATGGATATAAAATAAGGTACGGTTAGACTTGTTGTGGCATTTCGGTGGAGAAATTATTCGAAGAATATGTATTTAAGAACCGCTCATGTCTAAGACGGATTAGTTAGCATGTAGCAAGGAGGTACTGGTGTGAGTTAACATGAATGATGAGAAATTTCTTATTGGTGGCTTGGCAGCTGATCTTTCAGACATATTTTTCGATAAAGGGAATATATTAATATCAAAAAGATACCAATTACACCCAGTCTCTACAACAACGCACCACCCTAATGGCACTACGGATGCACACAGCCAAAAAAAAGAAAAGAAAACTAAGAAACAAAAGTCCCGCTACAGTATCTCGGGCCTAGCAACAGCAATACATCCACCGCCAAGACAACACCTGAATTACAGACTCTCCAAAAAACGACGCCTCCAAGAAGGGAACAGTGCTCAAACACCATCGTCGCCCATCAAAGATCTTAGGTTTTCACCCTGAAGATAGTCCCCGCTCTCAAAACAATGCCTCCACCAAAGCCATTGCCAGGCACAACCAGTTAAGGCCAGACCTTGGGTTTTCACCCTGAAAGGTAGGACTCTGCACTTCACCTGTGTTGTCGCCCCCACTTTCATACCGCTGCTGTGAAGCCCGGAACACCAAGCCAGTCTCTCAACAACGCGGAGACTTGACCCTCCCTTAGCTAGTCCTCCTCTCCGGCCTTCATGAAATTCTCTTCTTCTGACTTTCATCATGGATCCATAGTCACTTGATGTCAACACAGAAAAAGAGCTTCGTGCCGCTCCCTCCAGAACCAAACGGTCGGAATAAAAGCATGGGTGCGCACGACCGAATACCTTCGATCCAGCAAACTCCAGGCAAAGCACTGTTACATTCGCCGGCGGAGCCTTCCGGAACTCAACCCTCCGGCCAGATCACGAGTCCAAGCCTCCGGTAGGTCCTCCTCTTCACGCAAGAGAGGCCCTAGGACCGCCGCCTTTATACAGGTCGGACCCCCACGTCGGCGACCATCCCGGGCTGGCCAATCCAGCCCTCCACCGGCGACACCATCGCCGGCTTCCATGCTCCTCCATCTCGCCGCCGGATCGCGGTGATAGATCAAAAGATCCACCACCACCAACCGCAGGCCGACCCTCTCCGACGCAGAAGAGAGCCACCTCCTCCGTCGAACCCAAGGCTGCTGCCCCGGGCGCCCTCGTGACGCGGAAGAAGCCCGAGATCACCTCCACGACCGACTAGAGGCGGGGAGGAGGGCATGGCGCAGACCGAGGGCCTGGCCGCCGCCCACCACCAGCCCCTGTCGGTGTGCTGCGGATGGAAGCCTACGAGAGGGGAGGGGGACCGCAGCGCAAGAGCCGCCGCCGCCCCATCACCATCCGCGCCGGTCGCCGCCGCGAGCGTCGAGGAAGGGAGATCCCGTCCGCCGTCTCCCACGCCGGCGAGGAAAGGCCCCCGCCGCCGCCACGCCCCGTGGGTCTTTGCCCCGGCGGCGCTACCGGCGGCGGCGGCGGCGGTTAGGGTTGGGAGAGGAGAGGGTTGGGGAGGGGTCGGGAGAGGGAGGGGTCGGGAGAGGGAGCCATCTTTCGGACATATATAAGCTGCCCACTTTCGATGGATATATTGAACCGGTCAATTCATCGATGAGAAAAGGTTTATTTTCTGATATAGTCGAGTATATCAGACTTGACTAAGTAAACTCTTCCGGTGCAAAATCCATGTCCATTGATTTTTCTTGAAATCGCACAGCCCACCACGAACTTAAGGTAGAAGAAAACACCTGAGGACAAAACACAAACATGACTATAACCAAGCAACATATATGCCATGTAATGTGCTTATATCTTAAATGATTGGTGCCCACCAACAATTTAGCGTTGATGGAGTTGGCTTAGGCTTTTGCTTAACCTTGCCTATGTGGACACAGATGCAGGTCACTAGTACCGGCCCCAGCCCTTGTCCTACTTGGGGCTCCATATAGATGGATATGAGCCAGCCTGCTCGCCTGCTGCCTAGTCGGATCGGACGGCGAGGACCACATAGAAAAGTGCACTTTATCTATATTTCTGAGCTTATGTGGACACTGGGGAACAACATGTCCTGTCAGCGTTCTGGCTACATGCGCGTGGCATCCTGGATACATGTGTGTTTCATCGTGCACGGCCGGCTGCCTAGCTACATGACTTGGCCCCGATCATGATCATATCAGCGGGGACTGCTTATGTATTGGCTTCATCAATATGATCGAGATCAAGTCTCTGTCGCCGCGGTAGGGCAGGGAGGCGTATTGTATCAATTTTGTATTCGTTATGGGTTTCGTAGTAGTATTTTTTCCCCTTTTTCTTTGGATCAGCATCGATCCAGTCATCCAAGCTCTTGCTGACTGCTGATTGAATTGAATATTGGGATACCTGTTTCAACTATGCACATCTTATTTGCCAGAACGATAACTAACTCCAATGTGTGGAAACTGGAAAGTGTGTTGTGGAAACTGGAAAGTGCGTAGAACTAGGAGGACCAGGATGTGTCCGTCAGATTTTCCCTTCCATCTGTAAATACAATAGTTTTTACATGCCAGTACAAAAGAGTAAGAGTTATACACTCACTACTTATACACTTATTTTCTCTTAATTATACTTACCACGCAGTAATTATTATATATGTTTATGTAATTTGTTTTCATGTGACACATATTAGTTTTTACTTAATTTTTTATTAATGCTTTGCTCTCTAGATGTGCCCCTATCAGACAAGACGTTGTCTAGTGCCACCCTAGCCAAAGAGGACTTTGCCGAATGTATTTCTTTTACACTCGGCAAAGGTGTCTACTTTTCCAAGTGATTTATCTGGCGCTTGTTAAAATAACCGCACTCGGCAAAAAAAATATTAACTAGCGGTGGGAAGACAAGGGTAGCGGGTTTGCCGAGTTTTCTAAGCGATACACTCGGCTAAGTTTGTCAACGTAAGAGAACAAACTGCCGCCACATGGCGTAGCTCTGTCGCGTACCATTTTTATTTTATTTGTTTACTTCTCAAATTTAACCTAAGCTTATACATACAACAAATGACTCAATGCCCAAAAGTTTGAATTACTATCAAGTTCTCCCTATTTTGTTTTCTCTATTAAATGAATTTAAAATGGCAACAAAATATTTTTCATAAAATAGTGATTTTAATTCACATTCACTATTATGAATATTAAACAACAAAGGTGTAGGCACAAGTTCAACTCCGAATAATCATTACAAAACTTGATTTGGCTGATTCAAAGTTGAGGGTTTGCCTTAAATTTTAATAAACTTCGTGGGAATAATTTTTCAAAATAATTTACTTAACATATTTATCTCAACCTTATATACCCAAAATATAGCTTCATGCACAAGAGTTCAATTGTATTTACAAGTTTTAGGTACTGTCTCATCTGTTTTCGATTAAACAACTCTAGAAAATGCTAAACTGTTAGTTTTACAGAAAAAATCATTTATTTTAATTTACATTTCTTAGTATAAGTATTAATATAATGTATATTTAAAATATTAGCTCAAAAAGGTTAAGTTATTACAAAACTTGGTTTGGATGCTTCGAAGTAGCAAATTTTCCTACGAAACAACTCCGGAAAATGGTAATAAATATTGTTAACATAAAAGGTCCTGATTTAATTTACATTGCTTGTTGTGAATGTTAAAAGAATGCATATGTACGAAATCAACTCAAACAATATAAAATTATTACAAAGTTTGGGTTGGGTTATTCAAATTTGAAGGTTTTCATTGAATTTTTAAAACTTCATGGGAATATTTTTAAAAAGGTGTATTAGCTTTATTTATCCGAAGCTTATGTACCTAAATTTAGGATCCATGAACAAGATTTTGGATCTTCTAAAAGTTTTAGGCACCTTTTCACCTTTTCCTTTTAAACAACTCTAGAAAATAGTAAATAAGTATTTATACATAAAGGGTGTATAAAGGAAGTCCTAGTTAACATGTCAACTCAAAAAGAGGTCAGATTATAACAGAACTAAGTTTGGGTGCCTTGAAGTAGGAGGCTTACACTCGAAGTTACAAAACTTCTCAAGGATAGTCCATTTTCTGAAGCATGTACCAATTTAATTTTTTTTATTGACTATATATCCTAAGCTTATGACCCAAAGTATGACTCCCCTGTAATAGTTTTAACTTATGATAGTTTTAGCTATTATATTATTTTCCCTATTAAACATATCTACAAAATGGTAACAAATATTTTTACATAAAAGTTACTAAGTTTACTTTATATTACTCGTTATAAATGTTAAAGGTAGGCATGAGCGCAATATCAACTCAAGAAGATGCCAAATTATGACAAAGCTTTGTTTGGCTGATTCAAAGTTGAAGTGTTGCATTGAATTTAAAAAAACTTTCTTGGAATAATTAAAATTTCTATATTGACCTGTCATATATATCCCAAGCTTATATACCCAAAATATATCTCCATGCAATTTTTTGACAAATTTTAGTTATTATGTTTTCACATTAAACAACTCTCCAAATGGTAAATTTACATAAAATTGTAACTTTAATTCACATTATTCATCATGAATGTTAACTGAAGGCCTTACTAAAATATCAAGTAAAAGCGGGTGGTTTACATCATAACTTATACCAAACAGAAAATGCAAAAAGTAGATTATTTAATGTGTTTTCTCTTGCCAACAAATTAATAAGATAGTTATTACATCATCCACATCTCGTGTACATGAGACATCAAGCTCAACAAAACTATAACTTGCTACAAGTTTGCAGATGATCAAGTTCAATGGAGTGTGAACAATATATAATATCACGGTAGAAGGATCATCATCATAATGTGGATGATATCTTCACATGCTGCATCTTTCCATAGTGTCACTGTTGCAAGGGAAACATGACAACATCATGCAAAATATAATTAAGTCTCTTCCTAGAAGATGTAGACAAAAAGAAGAGAAGTAGTTAATGCATAGCAACATATACATGTCTTGTCATAGGTAACATTCAGCATGATAGAATTGAATAACAAAGAACATGATGTCTACAAACTAGAAAATTATTCAGAATAGGAACTAGATAGAAAATAAAAGAAAACATACTTACGAAATAGATCACTAGTGGTGTAATCCCTGAAAGAAATAAATGAAATTAGATCATTGTGAACGCATGTATTGAAAATACAAAAACTGTGCAAACAGTAAATCTTCAAGAGACAAATATATGAATCAAAAAATATTGTATGATATCATATTTTTGGTGCATAGATGCATATATAGCCATACAGAAAGAACATTAGTTTTTCTAAACAACAACAATTTGTACCGGTGCTATGAAATATTCCACGATGACTAATGTGTATGTTTTTATTTTAAAAGGCAATAACTGACAAGAGTAAAGTTAATTGATTAGGGTAAGATGCATAGCAACAGATACACTTGTCTTGTAAAAGATAATATTCAACATGATAGAACTGAATACAAAAGAACATGCTTCCTATGAACTAGAAAATTCTTCGGAATAGAAACTAGAGAGATGATAAAAGAGAACGGAGAGAGGATTTGGTGACTAGGTGTATACGTGAGCATCCTCTAGATGCCACACGATCTGCGTTGAGATCCGGTTCTCGTCAATTGGATCTGTTGCCTTGACGTTGTCTAATCCATGGCTAAGCGTACTTGGTGTGGGTCCTACGTGATTTGAAAGTGCATCCGGCCCACTATTTGAATTCAAATAGGTGGGTCCCACGTGATTTGGAAGTGTTGTTAGTGTTGATGTGGTTTGCTAACCCAACAATGATGGTAACATTGGATTGCTAGATGTGACACATGTCAACAAATGGATGCGTGCTCACGGATACATCCGGTCACCAAGCTTTTTCTGAAAGAGAACGTACCTATAAAATAAATGTATGAAATTAGATCATTGTGCATATTGGCAACACAAAAAGATGTGTGCAAATATAAGCTTCAAATAAAAAATCTATGAAACAAAAATATCTTATGACATCATAGAAAGCAATAATGTAAGAGCATTAGTTTTTCTTCTAATCAACACTAGTGTGTACTAGTTATTACATCAGGACTGATGTCTATGCTCCCTTTCAAAAAAAAGGAAATCATTGACAACTATATAATAGTTTGTGGCCAACTCAATTATAATGCCTAATTAGTACTATTCCAACAATGTGGTAAAGCTGATGATGCTTACAGTGATATCGTCGCCTAGACTAGGATGCCCATGGTTGAACCATTTGATGGAGTCACTTCTACTCAGTTTAATGGACTGGGAGGGGCGGCTCATTTGGTCAATGCATACTATGGCCAGAAGGATGCAATGGTGAAAGTCCTTGTGCCAGACATGGTTTAGCCGACGTAGATACTGCCGCCATGTCCACTATAGCTTGGAAACGAGGATCACAATTACCATCATTCATGTATTTCCACCTTAACTTGAAAAGCCAACGGCCTTCAGGGAAACTTTCCACCTAGGGAGTCGCATGACCGATGACTCTCGGACCGGCACGAGTCTCCTTCCTGCCAAAAGCTAGGCAGAGAGGATCTTCCAAGCTCTCTATCAATGTCATTGTGGTAGTTCCAAGGCCTTTTTGGCCCACTATCATCGGCAAGTAGAAGGGGTACAATGGTCGGAGAGCGCGGAAGAGAGGGCATGAAGCATATGGGTATCAAAACTCATGACCCACTCGGCATTGCAAAATAAAGAGTCAAGGTTGCTCATCGTCGGGCTATCTCTCTCATTGGACCAGGTGAAACGTCTATTTTGGAAGTGAGTCTCTTTTTTGCGAAACACAGTATAAACGTAGACGCTCACATATACGCACATACACTCACCCCTATGAAAGCACGCACACCCTATCCTTATGAGCACCTCCGAGAGATTGCGTCGAAGAAATTTCATCGGACGGGTCTTGAGATTGACGAAGTCATCACATGCGCCTCGTTGTCGACAGGAACGTCGCCTCCCATTGAAGAATATCCCGCCTTTAATGAGACACCAAAGTGTCAAACCGGGTTTGAATTCTGGTGGACTGAGGGTGCCATTGTCCTCCTAACCACCCAACCACGGGTTGGTTCTCATTTTGGAAACGTCTATTTTGGAAGTGAAGAAGTCAAGCTTGCTCATCGTCGGGCTATCTCTCTCATTGGACAAGGTGAAGGTGAAACGCCTATTTTGAAAGTGAATCTCTTTCCCACAACTTTGCAAGGTGTTGCGAAATCTATTTATGGGGCTCCGGTTGAAATTTCTCTCGTGCTTGTGCCGAGCTCTATAGATTTGGTTGCTGACGAACTCTTCTTCTCTCATATTTCAATTATGCGAGTCAAACACGATTTGCTTGTGCAACGGACGACCTTGATTGCTCCGCCTAAAGAAAAATGGATTAGAAGTTCTGAACTTTGTTCCAATACCATCTTCTAATCTTCGAGTAAGGTGTATAGACAAGAGGAGGATAGCAAACTGCATGGATCAGCTTTGGCCCAATTCTCAAGTGGCTCAAGAAAAGAAGTCTAGTGGAAATTGTTTATCGCCGGCATATACAACATTCCAGACGTTATACATACTCAAACTCAAGTGAAAGGCCTTTTAATATTTTCCTTCTTGCTTATGTGGCCGGCGGCGCGCACCTTGTCCCGTCATGAGTGGAAGAAAGATAGATGGCTACATGATGGTGATTAGCACGGATCTTCGTTGCCTTGCTGGAGTTCTCTACCTGGTCCTCTCCGTCCGGCGGCTCCTTGACGGACTGTTATCGCTCTTCTTGGAACGTGATCCTACGTAGGTAGTCCGCCTTTTCGTCCATGTCCTTTTGCTCTCTTGAATTTCATGGCATCTTCTCTAAATCCCTGTTGGTGTGCCCTCGGAGCAAACAACAGCAGGTTGAGGCTTAGGCAGTTAGCCTAGACAGGGATTCGAGTATCATCGTCTTCTTGAACAGAACAAAATTGTGCAGGTCCACACCGGGCGGCCGTTACTAACTGTACATAGGACCAGATCTCTCCATCTCACACTGCTCGACGTATGAATTAAATGAGGTACATGTATAAAGCTTGGATGGATAATTTTCTTTCCTAGTCACCAGAAAAAATAAAAGGCTCTCAAAAGCTGAGAACCTTTTATTTTGTTGGAAAGGGGAGAGCTAGGGGTACAATGCAAATACACTTCTAAAAGCAAGCCACTAGGGTATCATCGTCGTCTTGAGAAAAACAAAGATTGTGCATGTCCACACCGGCGGCTCGATGTATGACTTAAATGCAGTACATGGAGTATAAAGCTTGAATGGATAATTTTCTCTCCTAGTCACCAGAAAAAAATAGAAGGCTCACATCTTTTAGGAAATTAAAAAGCTGCGCCGGCGCAATGCATATATGCACTATACACACATGGAAAAGCTAGCCGAATGGATTACATGTTTCTTACAGAATAAATTTATAGCCACTTGAACTGAAAGTGAGGTTGTGATCACTTGAAGAAGGGGATGAAAGTGAACCGGAAAGAGGAGATATAACGGAATGGTTAACTAGGACCCACAACTGTTACCTGATAAGCGCAGAAGTAATTGGCTAAGGTCGACTGGTCGGATCGACCAACGGATATTTTATCGGCAAAGCAGATTGATAAACCCAGCAGCAAGCTTGCCCATCAGGATATCACACGCTAGAATTCGGGTTGAAGTAGACCAGGCCGGCAAGCTGCGTCTAATCAACCGTTTACTTTTCTCGGAAGAATCTTTTGTTCCCTATCACCTTCATGGATGAATGAGAGTTCCAGGAATTCTGATTTCTTCTTCCCTTTCCTTACTCCAATGGATCTCCTTTCACGGATAAGCCACAAGAACAACTCGAAGCCCCTCGTCTGCTCGATCAGGATAAGTTGTGATAAGATTTCCGTGTTAGTTTTACCACACACTATTTATACATATCCCACACACTAAATGCAGCAATGCAGGCGTGTGATCGCTACTATATCTACACGTATGTATACCTATGTGTACGCTAGCCCCTAAAGTTGCCCACTTCGAGATATGGATATACGTACATCGAGAAATGTGAATGTTACTTGTTTCCACATGTATATCCGTATTGTCTACACTTACGTGGGATCTGCACATTGGTTTCTACGTGTATATCCATGCGTACGCATGTACGTACCGTATACATTGCATGCATCTGTGTTACTGTGTAGTTTGCGAGCAAGCATCGTGGACTCGTACGTGGCGCGCGTCTTGTGTGTATCTTTGACTTGCCTTCAATCTTCATACATGTCGTACACTCGTATATATATGCACAACATACAGCATGCCATCGTTACTACAGTACATATGTAGCCGTATTAACTCAGTATACCGCTCGAATTCACTACTTTTTTTCTACTACTAAATTTTTATTTATTGATTGCTGGATGGATGTCGACGTGGCTCAGCAGCCACAAATAAGAAACTTGGACCACGTTTGGAGTTGAATCGAACGGATAAGATCTCCGTGTCATCTTTGTCTGACGGAAGTGTATGTGTGCAAAATGGACATGTACTCCGGCGCGGTCGACCGAAAGTCTGCGAGGGACGTTTTTGTTCGGCTAGCTGCGTGGATTTATGTAGAGCATATACTCTAGCTATATATATCATTTCCTTCTTGTCAGATTGCCCTAGCTAGGTGTCATGCCACGCGTTGCCTCTCCTGAGGAATGGCCCTGCAGGCTAGCCAAATGCGAAAAGAATACAGAGGTAATCATCGGGAGCAGCTCGATCGTGCGCCTTGTTTTTCAAACATGTAAACATCGATATCTCACCTCATGAAATTGCTTACAGGACTCCAACCTCTATTGATTAAGCTAGCGGCCTGTAGCAGTACTCGGCTCGTGTGGATAGTCAAAATTGGTGCCGTGGCACAAGTCATTACGTGTGGAAACTTGTAGAAAGGCCAATTCTAAAAAATGTTGTTTTCCAAGTTGCAATCGGGCTTACGTATAAACACATTAACTCCATATATGTCAAAATGTTATAATGTGAGAGGTTTGTTTTTCAGGGCCCACCTTCGTCTTTGCTTGGGTGACTTGGGTGGTGACTTCATCTATAGTGCCTCATATTAGCGACTGGAAGCTCACGGCAGGGAGGTGTGATGGTAGGGGACTAGGGGTAATCTTCAGTACGTGTTGGGTTCATTGGGGGCGTGTCTCTTCCAAGGCTCTATTGTTGTGACTTAACTTGGCCATTGGCAATTTGGGCCAACGTTTGAGCATATACTTCGTTGTGCCTCCCAGGGAGTGTTAGATGCCGTGAAATGAATCTTTGTGGTGTGGGCAACCAGCAACACTATGTGGCTTGGGTGTTGACCGTTCGTCAAGGTCACGAGGGCTCGTGGGCTAGAAAGTAGTACATGGTGGCAGCGGAGAGTCAAACTTGTTGACGGCATTCGCCACTCTCAGATCAGGAGGCCAAGAGTTCTTGCCAGGGTGGTAGACTGATCCGGTGGTTGCGATGACCATGGTGCCAACTTGAGAGTTTTTGTGATCGAGGTGTGGTCTAGAAATCTAGTATATTTCTCATCATGTGTGTCTCGTGTTATGAAAATTTTGTTGTTTCTCCATTCGTGCACGGTCTCATCTTGCATTCTAGTTCTGCATTGTACTATGGGTTCCATTGTACGTGTCTATTCTTCGAGCTCTCAGTGGTGGTTTTATGCATGTATGTGTGTGCATGTGCTCGAGCCTATCTCTAAGTCTCTCGCGTGCTAAATTTTCTTCTCATTACACGTGCATGAACGGGTGTGTTCAATTGTACCAGTAAATTACACCAGCTCTTTTCATCGAACTTTGATTGTGTTGGCTAATACATAAAGTTTGACAAATATGTATGGGTGCCGGGACAGCATGTGATTGTGTTCTTTTTAATTAAATTAATAGAAGGAGAAATGTACTACGGAGTATCTAGAGTTGCCTTTGTAACTCACTAGTAAAAATGCCCGTGCGTTGCACCGGGAGAAATAAATCCTAAAATGCTACAAACCATCTTTGAACTTCTCCAACATATTCAGTCCTAAAAATATTAGATTGCGAGTCCTGGCTACACCCACTTGAAATACCGCATAATTCTAATGATGGTGGATTCCACCTTAAAATTTTATTAAGACATGGATTCAAAAAAATAGAGTTATTACACACAAGAATAATTAACCATAAATAATTTCATTAATAAAAATCGGGTTTATTATGCGCATTGATGAGTAGACAAAAATAAAGTCGTACATCCATGTGTACATGTACATAATAATCAGACCCTGGTGATGGGTTTCGACGCATATGCCGGTCAAGCTGCCATGGTGTTGGTGTTGCTGCCGGCAAAGTTGCACTTGTGTTGCCGATGGTGAGCTAACGCGTGGCGATGCCCCAAATTCAGACTTTAATATAAACAAGCAGCTAAATAAAATAGGGTACTGATAATTTACTTGTAATTTCCTATATTGGGAATTCCATCCACAAACAAATATAAATTATTCAATAAAAATAATAAAATCCCTAATAAAAATAAATAATATATAGAGAGTAATCTGAAGATGTAACTTTGCTTCATTCTGGGAGTGCCCTTGATTAGGAATCTCACTCCAACAGCAGGTTCACATGCATGATGTATCGCCTCCTTTGATAGTGTGCACATCTGCTTGTTTGTTAACCGGACAAAGATTGGAGAATCCATCCATGCATAAACTTTGTTAAGCATACGCAAATAAGCACATACCAATACTGTATCAGCATCCCGTATTAAGCATACGCAAATAAGCACATACCCATACTGTATCAGCATCCCGTATAATCGGTAAAAGCTAGAATAATTGAGATTCTTTGCCATGTATACTCCATCACACGGAGACCGAGACACGCGTAGTGGTCGGCGAAGACATTGGCTTGCTTCCGCGCAGTGCGTGACAACCTTTGCTTTGTCTGTCTCTACTCCACATACTTGTCCATGCCGCAGTCCCCGATGGTGCAGTCGCTGGCCCAAGACTACTACAGCACAAAGCTCAGATTGCCTGCGACGTTGTGGCTAGGATGGAGACCACAGCCCGTGCATCGCAGCGTTGGCGACATCGGCGCATAGATGGTTCAGATCAGGACGCCATTGCGGCGACAGCGTGGAAGTCTGGCTTCGCTCTGTTTGCTCGCCGGAGCCGTGCTCGCAGGCCGCCGAGCTGCTACTTGCCTTGCGCGGACAGGGATCTCTGGTCGTGGTTGTAGCTGCTGCTTGCCTCGCGCGGACAGGGATTTTAGATCGTGGTTGTGCTCTCCTATATATGGAACCAGGGGTGGGAACTTGAGGTCGTGATCGACATGGAGTCCTTTTCGTCTTTCGTATACGATGCAAACACAGGATGCAAGGTGGAGGTGAAACATGCGACGTAAGAAGCACCCTGCCGACGGACGAAAGCGTACAAAAGTCGGACCAAAGCGTATTTTGACGGACGAAACCACGGAAACGTTAGCTCCTTTATTATTAGGTATAGATGTGTGGGGTTTTCGTCCGCCATTTTGCAGTGTACATCATGCGGCCAAGGAGGCGTTTGTGCCATGGTACGTGTCATTTTTTACACGTTGGAGCAATATGGCTTATCTTTTTTTTTAATGCCGTGGCGGCAATTCAGGCCAAGGAGGTCTACGATGGCGTGCTCGCAGCCTCTCGCGCTCAGTTGGAGCGCGAGAGGGCGACCAGCGCCCCCCTGACTGACCCTGTGCAGGTGGCACCTGGGTCTGGTCTGGAGCCTACCATTGGGTCTAACCCTTTGGATAGCTCTGACGCGGTAGCCCAGTTGGGGAGGCCGCGAGGGAGACCTCCTCGACCACCGTCCGGTCCCTCGACACGTGGTAGGGCTCGATCGGTTCCCAATAGGGGAACCCCCCAATCTGATGTGATCCAATGAGTAACCCCTTCTTCTCACTCATTTGGAACATCAGGGGGTTCGAGGCAGACGCAAACAACAGCTGAAGGAGTACATAAGGCGCGAGCACGTGGACATTGTGGGACTCCAAGAGACGATTAAGGAGTCCTTCCTCCTCCACGAGTTGGAGGGCCTTAGTAGAGACAAGTTTGCCTGGCACTGGCGTCCTGCCTCGGGCCATTCTGGCGGCATCCTCCTAGGCGTTAAGGAGGATACCTTCGAGGTTGAGGATATGGAGCATGGCGAGTACTTCGTGAGCATGGCCGTCACCCATAAACGATCTAACCTCAGCTGGGAGGTTATTATTGTTTATGGGCCGGCGGACCATTCGAGGTCTCAGTCCTTCCTTGAGGAGCTGCGGGGTAAGATCGATCGGTGCACCACCCCTGTGGTGGTGGCTGGCGATTTTAACTTGATACGCTCCCCGGAGGACAAGAGCTCGAGTCGCGTGGACATCCCTAGGATGAGGATGTTCAACGACTGCCTTGCGGATCTCGCCCTTAGAGAGATCACTAGAGTGGGTGCCCGGTTCACGTGGTGCAACAACCGCATTGACCCGGTCCAGAGTGTGCTGGACCGGGTCTTTGTGTCTGTTGAATGGGAAATGGAATTCCCATTATGCACCCTGAGGGCGGCCACCAGGATTGGGTCTGACCACTCCCCACTCCTCCTGTGCTCGGGGGGCTCTACCCCCCCGAGGCTAAACCGTTTCCACTTTGAAAATTTCTGGCTTAATCAGCCAGGGTTTGCGGAGGCGGTTGGCTACAAGTGGGAGCGGGCGGCTGAGTCCCCACCACGGGTCTTCAACGCAGTTGATGTTTGGCATCACTGCACGAAGACTGCCCGCCAGTTTATGCGTGGCTGGGGGGCGAACCTCGGGGCGGAGGTTCGCCTCAAGAAGGACATACTTCTCCGCCAGATCCAGGAGTTAGATCGCGCCGCGGACGAGGAGGGCTTAGCCGCTGAGGAGTGGCTTCAGCGCTTCGCCCTGGAACACTCGCTCATGGAGATCTACCGGGGGGAGGAGGTTTTCTGGCGACAACGGAGTCGCCAGAATTGGCTCCTCCAGGGGGATGCGAACACTGCTTACTTCCATGCGATCGCCAATGGCCGTCGCCGGAAGTGTTCCATCCCCTGTCTTTGGGATGGTGACCTCCTGTTGGAGGAGGCCGGGGAGATCACCACCCATATTTATTCCTTCTATAAAGGCCTCTTCGCGGCAGGCCCCAGGACCGGGGTTGCCCTCGCGGCGGATCTATGGCCAGCTAGGGCCTGGGTCTCAGACGAGGAGAATGCCGCCCTCACCCTTCCGTTCCTCCCAACGGAAGTCCGGGGCGCGCTTGAGGGCATGAAGCCTAGCTCGGCCCCTGGCCCTGATGGTCTCCCGGTTGTTTTCTTCCAGAAATTCTGGGCGAAACTCCAGGAGACTATCATGCCAATGTTTCAAGAGTTCTACGTGGGAACTCTCGACATGGGGCGGCTGAACTACGGTGTTATTACCTTGATCCCCAAGGTTGTGGGGGCCACGGATATACGCCAGTTTAGGCCTATTACGGTCATCAACGTAATCCAGCGGTTGTTCTCCAAGGTGTGTGCGGTAAGGTTGGCCCCGGTTATGGAGCGGATTACGCACCAATACCAGTTTGCCTTCCTTAAGGGCCGCCACATCCATGATGGGATTCTAGCTCTGCACGAGATTGTGCACGAGGTTAGGAGTCGACACCAGAGGGGTGTCTTCCTAAAACTAGATTTCCAGAAAGCGTACGATCGTTTGGATTGGTCCTTCCTCCGGCAGGTCCTCCAGAGGAGAGGCGTTGATGACCGTATGATTGGCTGGATTATGCAGACGGTGATGACTGGCAGCACGGCCATCAACATTAATGGGGAAGTGGGTCCCTATTTTAGGCCGGCGTGTGGAGTGAGACAGGGGGACCCCCTGTCCCCTATCCTCTTCAACGCGGCGGTTGACTCCCTGGCCGAGATTCTGGAGAGGGCTAGGATCTCGGGCCATATTACCGGAGTGGTCGGCCACCTCATCCCTGGTGGAGGGGTGACCCACCTCCGATGTGCGGACGATACCATGATCATGTTCGAGGGCTCGGACCGGGACATCCAGAACACCAAGTTCCTCCTCCTCTGTTTTGAGGCCATGTCGGGCCTCAAAATAAACTTTGACAAAAGTGAGGTAGTGGTCTTGGGGTACCCTCCGGAAGTTCAACAGCGGATCGCTGACAACCTCAATTGTAGGTTGGCAACCTTCCCTGTGAACTACTTGGGGGTACCTGTTAGGGACTCTAGGATCCTTATTAGAGACCTCGCCCCCCTTGTGGGGCGAGTTAGAGAGAAGGCTGAACCATGGTGCGGGAGGTTCACTTCCAAGGGTAGCAAAACAGTTCTTATCGACTCATGCTTGTCTAGTCTTCCCATGTATATCATGGGCCTGTACCTCCTCCCTGAAGGGGTACATGCGGCCTTCGACAAAGAGCTATCTCGCTTCTTCTGGCAGGACAGGACAGGCCGCCAAAAATATCACATGGTCAAATGGGCCGATGTGTGCGCCCCCAAGGATCTTGGGGGCATAGGGATAATCTCCTCTCGTCACATGAATGTGGCCCTCATCCTGAAATGGGTTTGGAGGATCCTCTCTGATGATGGGGGTTTGTGGCTTAAGTTGATCAAGGCGAAATACCTACGGGGCCGGCCTCTGCTTGCCTGTGATCGTCGGGAGGGATCTCAGTTTTGGAGGGCCCTCCAGGACGTTAAGCATGAGGTTAGAGCGGGACTGTCCTTCTCCATAGGCGATGGTAGAGGGACCATGTTCTGGCTGGACCCGTGGCTGGGGGCTAGTCCCATCTGCCGGGACTTCCCGGACCTGTTCGCTATTTGCGCCGACCCACCCTGTCTTGTCGCCGACGTCGCCCAGAGGGGCTGGGATATCCTGTTCCGGCGCGGGCTTACCCAGGGAGAGGCCCTGAGTCTGGCCCGGCTGCGGAACCTCCTCCTGGATGCCTTGCCGGGAGGACTAGATTCGCCTTCTTGGCGCCTGTCGCCCTCCGGTTCGTTCTCTGTGCGGACTGCGTATAGGGCCCTGTTTAGGGGGCCCCCGCTGCCTTGGACGGCTCCCCTTTTCAAAGCTCCAATCCCGCTTAAGACGAAGATTTTCATATGGCAGCTGCTTAGGGATCGCCTTCCTTCTGGGGTGGAGGTTGCGAAGAGGCACGGACCGGGCGACGGGCTTTGTCCATTGTGTGCGGTCCCGGAGACGACGACCCACATAATGTTCTCTTGCCCTGCGGCCCGCTTCCTCTGGAGCTTCCTCCAGGAGGCGCTGGGGCCTGAGTGGCAGGCCTCAGTCCTCGGTGAGTTTATCGAGGCCCACGCGAACAACACCGGAAGGAGGAGGCGCCTCTTCTGGCTGGTGTTCGCGGCCTTAACCTGGACTCTATGGACTGTGCGTAATAAGATGGTCATTGAGCGTATCTTCCCTCGACGCGCTTCTGACTCCTTATATTCTTTCTTGGCTTTGTTGCAGCAGTGGTACCCGTTGTGTAGGCAGCGGGACAGGGAGCGCCTGGACGGCATGTTGGAGGATCTTCTTGCGGCTGCCCGCCGCCTTTCTACGTCGTCCAGCCTCTGAGTGACCCTTCTCTTTGGGGTTGTATCGTTTTTCTGTTCGTTTGGGCATGTTGTGCTGTTGCCCCAGCAGACTGTTGTTGAGTGTGGAGGTCTCGTGTTCTTGTATCTGAACCTTGTATGGATGTGGTTGCTTTATTTATAAAGCGGGGCGAAAGCCTGTTTCGAGGAGGCTTCCTTTTTTGATGGACAATAAATTTTGTTTACCAATTATTGGATCGACCGGGCATTGACCTTGTCAGCAAAGATTATCAGTGACCGTTATAAATAAAATCAGATTGATGAGCACTTGGCTGAAGTTTCGAGATGAGATGGATCGATCGGCCGGTACATAGCTTGGTCGCCGAAGGGATTTTTGGGTCCGTGTACATGTAAGACCTGTTTGGTAGGCTGGGCCGGGAGAAGAAATCGCCGCGAGCTTTTCGTATCAGTTACGGGCTAGAAAAATCATGTTGTTTAGTAGCTCGCCAAGCCATTTTCTACACCGGCGAGAAGACAGACCTTATTATTCGGTTGCACGCATATGATTTTCCAAGCCTCACCTATATAGCAATAGGGTGACTTTACCTCACCCATCATAAGCATCGGCACGTGGTCGACCACATAGCCAGCCACCACCATGGCACCGCCGTTTAGCCGGTCACAAGCATCACCACGTCACCGAGCACGAAGACGAACACCAGATGACACCTCCGGTCACGCCTCACAAGCATCACCATGTCGCCGACCACAAAGACTAACACTACCATGACACCGCCGGTCACGTCCGTCACAAGCATCACCATGTCGCCGAGCACGAAGACGAACACCACCATGACAACGCCCGTCACGCCAGTTACAAGCATCAACACGTCGTGGACCCCGAAGACGAACACCACCATGACACCACCTGTCACACCAGTCACAAGTATCACCACGTCGCTGGCCTCGAAGACGAACGTTCACCATGCCGCCACCACCATGGATTATCACCTCTCACTTCTTACCTATCATCATCACGTCGCCGTTCATGAAGATGGCAAGTGATAAGGGAATCTCCAACGGGGAGACCCAAACCGGACATGACTGGTCGTTCGGATGTGGCCGTTTGGGTGGTCGCGTGGACAGGCGGACACGCGGACATGGCTGATAGTCCGTTTTGGTGGCCCAGTGCACCCAACGCGCCGACGCGGCGCAAAAAAAAAGAGCCAAAAAAACAAAAGGAAAGAAAACAATAAAACTTAAACATAGTTCATTAAACTTATGAGCCCTATATGGGCTTTTAAATAACTTAAAAATAATATATATATAACCCTAAGCTAGGGTATGGGACGCGATGACCGCAGGCGCGCCGCCAAGTCCCAGTAGAACTCATCGGCGGTGGCGGCGGCGATGACGACGCCGCCCCCGGGCGGCGAGGCGCTGTTGCGGCTCAAGACGCCGGAGCGCGAAGAGGATTCCGGCCACGGCGACCACTAGGCCTGTTCCCAGGACGACTGCGGGTCCAGAGGGCTGGCCGGCCTGCGCAGGCGTGCTAGCCGCCTCCTTCTCCCATTGCTCCATCGCAGCCGCCTGCAAAGCTCCGCCTCGTGCTTGAGGCGGAGGTGGCACTCCTCCTCCTCCCGAAGCGCGGCCTTGTGCGTGGCCTCCTCCTTTCGGCGCGCCATGGCGAGGAACGCCCAGGTGTTGGCGTCCCCGCGCACCCTACTGGCCACCTCCTCTAGCGCAAAGGCGCGAAACACCTCGGCGAGGTGCGGCCACTTGGCCAGCTCCTCGAGGTCATTGACTTCAACGGACGCCGCCAGCGCGGCGAGCAGGTCAGGGTCGTCGTCCTCCTTGTTGGGCTGCGGGAGTGGCGCGGGTTGCGGCAGTGGCGCGGGCTCATCGATGTAGAGCCTGTTGGGGCGGTGGGCAAATCGTCGATGCCGTCGGCACGCGAGGCGAAGAATGTCTGCCGGCGCGCGCCGTGCTCCGCCTCGAACCAGAGGTCCCAGTACGGACTCTTCTCGGCGTAGGTGGGGTCCTCCCTAAGGTCCGCCGGGAGCTGGGCGCGGCGCCGCTGGATCTCGGCCAGCCGAGCGCGGCCGCTGGCTGGGATCAGTAACACCGGAACCCGATCTGGGCACAGGTGCCACTCGCGGGGGAGGTGGACGTCACCCCCACAACATGGGGTTGCCGGCCTCTCAGAAAATCTTCGCCACCACCACGGTGACATAGATCCTCTCCCGTTGGGGCGCCGGTGCGATCTGCCGGCTGCTGTCGGCCTCGTGGTCGTTGGCGTTGGGAGTGAACTCGCGCTTCGAGGCCATGGCGGTGGAAGCTCGTGCGTGCGTGCGGAGGGGAGTGGGGACTGGAGTGGATAGGGACAGTCCCCCTCCCGGTCCACATTTAATATGACACGCGCCCACCGTGGGCCCTGGGATGCGAGCGGCGGACACGCGAGGACGTCGCGTGCCATCCGCGGCCACGCAAACCCGGCCAATATTGTGTCGGCTATGGGTCGTCTCGGATTTCGTGGCCATCCTCTTTTGAGAAGCGTCGCCGTGTTGAACCGTGTTTTTGTCCGATGCGACCCATCCGGACGCGTGGGCACGGGATGGGTCACCCGTTGGAGATAGCCTAAGTTGAGCAAAATTACTCTGAAATAGACTCACACATACTTACGAATTACAGTATACTAGCGAGTCATTTATCTATCCGTCTATGTCCACCGAAACAAAAACCTTTCAACACGAAAGTCATGCGGAATGGTGAGGTGAACATACTCCTCAAAGAAAATTCAAACGGTTGAGTGTGTGTGACGAATTTGGCAAAATTTACTCAAAGCTTCATACACGAGATTGACGATTTACAACTGACGAAACTCGGAACCGATTGTCGGAATTGATTCATATCATTGATAGCATCTTTTTCATGTACAGCTTATTTTTATTCAGATTATGTTTGTGTTGATTTGAGGAAAGTGCGTGTGGAGTAGTTTAAGGGAGAGTGAGTGGAATCTCTTTCACATAGGAAGCTTGCATCCATCGAGCGAAGAAGGCACCTGCACCGGTAGAGATGGTCGATTCGAGATCCGGAGATGCTTTGAGAAGCGGTGATGCAAGAACGCGGAGGAGCATGCTAGCAAACAAACAGAAAATTACTGCCTGATGCGAGCCGGGTCTCTAAACTACCAAGCAAGCCCGTAACTTTCGTGCGTCCTGTGCGGTAGCTTCCACGATTCCAGGCGTCGTTGGCGATCGAGGACGAGCTCCAAGTGTCAACCAACCGATCGAGCTCTGTTGTCAACAAAGAAAAGTACACTATGTTGGAGAGCAAGGACGACGTCCTAGTCCGCTTGGCTTATCCCTCACGCATCGGATGCCGTTCGTTCGGTTATAACTACTATACTAAACGTGAACCAACTCGATTTTTCTCCTAATTTTGAATTTTTTTTTGGGATTAATGATGGGCTGACACGTATAGTTTTTAGATGGCTTAATTTTTGTAGGGTTCTCTTGTGTGCAGTTTGGGGATGCATAGCGTTTTAGGAAAATTTAGTTACATGTGCTGATGATAGGCGTGTGTGGACGTAGCTGGCACATTGGTTTTGTCAGCTCATCGATTTCTGTATCGCCGGTTCGTTCCTGGCTGGACACCTATAATCTCTCCCGAATCTTCTTCTTTCCTTCCTCTCTCCACTTGTTTATTTCTCCATTGATCTTCTGCAGCTCCTCTTGAGATCATGTGGCTGACCTCCACCGATCTCCTTGCCCGAGCTGCTCTTTTTGAGATCCCATGCCAGCGGTGCAGGCCGGTGGCGGCGACCGCGTGATGGGGAAGCTGCGGGTCGGCGACCTTAGGGGCGGGGCAAGCGCGTGCCGGCGGCGGCGGCGACGACAACGGGGCTGCCGCTGGCCGGTGGCAGCGACCGCGTGATGGGGAAGCCGTCTGCCGGCTGTGGCGACCGGGAGGCTGCCGCGGGCCGATGGAGGCGACCGAGGGATGCTGCAGGCGCGTGCCTGTGACAGAGCTGGGGCGGAGCTGGGACGGCGGCCTTAGGGTGGAGCACGCGTGGGCTGGCGGCGGCCACACCGGGGCGGAGCAGGCAGGGGTCGACACCTTCCCTGGCCGCCTAGCGCGGCAGCACGTCTTCCCAATCCTTTTTTTCTTTTCCATCTTTTTTCCCCTTTTGGTGGCAACAAATTTCACGTTTGGATCGATTTCTGTTCTACATCACATCGCTGCGGTGACCGTTCTTTCGTTTGCTGCATCCGTTACCTTCCCAATTTATTCGTTTTTTTTTGCTTCCCTTTGATTTTCTCTGGTTGATTCGATGTCTTCGCTGCTGCTGCTCCGTGTGGTCACCGTTGTAGCCTGCCGCGGCATCCCAGTCGACGTTGTACTGTCTGCAGCTGGCCGCCGCCGCGCATGGCCCGCTGGTGCAGCCTCAGCGACGGACGCTGCTCGCGCTCGGTGCCGGCGCAGCCTCTACGACCGTCGCCGCCGCTTCTTGCGCTCGGCTTGCTGACCACACACACGGCTCGCCGGCTCAGCCTCCGCTGGCCACGCGCACGGCTTACGGGCGCAGCCTCTGCGACCGCCGCCACCCCTGCTTGCGCTCGGCTCGCTGACCACGCGCACGTGGCTCCGGCGCAGCTTATGCGACAACCGCCGGTGCTCCCGTTCGGCTCGCCGAACCTGGCTCCGCGGCCGCAGCAATCTCGCCACTCTCCCGCAGCTCACTGGCCCTTCCTCCATCGCCTCCATCAGCCTGAGAGGCTGCAGCACAAGGGCGAGGCGGGTGGCGGCGGTGAAGGCGGACTGTCCCGTGAGGAGAAGAGGCAGCGACGGAGGTGCAGTGACGCCCTTTCTCCATTCCCTGCAGTTTTATATTAGCTTATTTCGTGCACTGCTATCCGCTGATAGCAGGAGTGAATTTTCCCTTCCAGATGTATGTTCAACAGGACTTGGTTTACACGTAGCTGTGGTGGTAGGCCGCCGGGGCAGTCGGAAGAGGTCGTTCGGGGGCCTCTGCTTCTCGCCAGTCGGAGGTCGACGCCCCCAGGTTATTGTTGCTGCCCCATTTGGCTTTGCTCCTGCTCCACAGTCGTGGCCAACTCTGCCGCCTTTGCCCTTCCTACTGATCTACAGGTCGATTGCGTCCCTGTAAGATCGTTGTTGTTTCTGCTTTTGCCCTTCCCATTAAATATTCAAATATTCAGGTTCGCTTCCATATAGCTGAACACCGACACAATTTCATGACTGCAAAAAGAAGGTGTCCTCCCAGCTGTTCAAGCCATAGGTTGAAGCCGTTTATTCAGCAAATTTTGCTAGAAATCTACAGCTTCCTGTTTGCAATGCGGCATAAAAATCTACAGCAACACCGCACATTTACTCACTCTTGGAACTCAGATCTTCTTCTTTTAATATCTTCTCTTAATAGCTACCATATACACTGTGGGTTTGAGTTTACAAATTATCTACAAAAGCACATGTGCGGATCAACAAAAAGAAAGCAGACGGCTGGAAAGCTCTTTGGAATATGTACCGTTAGGCCTAGACCAGTGTGAATATCGATGGGCACTGTACAATATAACTCGGCCTCCGCTGTATGACCTGATGTACATAAGTGTCTTAACTTTCAGATTATGTCCATGTTGCCTCTTGCATTGTGCATTTAGATTCATCTTTACTAAAAACACCACCGCTAACAGTGCATAACCCATTAATCTTCTGCTCACCAACTGCATCTAATCTGGACTTAATAAGATTCTCTACAAACATACGCCTACGGGCCTATGGGTGCGGCGTGGGGGCGGCGATGGTGAGGGATTTGAGGCGACGACCATGCCGGCATCGAAGATCTCCAGGCGAAGGTGATGTCACCTGCGTGAGACCGCATACCATCATGGCATGCCCCGGTCCTCCCCTGTCCCTGTGGTCGATGCCACTGCCTATGGCTGTCAGGTCACCGCCAGGGCTTAAGCCGGATCCCACGGTGCCTCCCCCATCCCCGCATTTTCTGCAGAGCTTGGTATGGACCCTCTTCCCCGACTGCAAATTTTTTTAGACATCATAGCAAGTTTGTTAATTTCTATTTTTTCTAATTAGTTGACAAATATTGGGTGTTCCTCATCTAGGAGAGCAATCCTATCTTATTCAGTGGGGAGGCCCATCATGCCCAGTCTTCCGCATCAGCAGTTGTCCACCTCCTTTTGCCCTTGCAGATTGCAGCCAATGACAAGCGGAGAGAGATTGCTACTGGTATTGCAACAATTTTTTCCTTTCCCTCACTCTTCTCTGTTTTTTTTTGCCTGTCATGTTCTATGTAGGACTGGCATATGTGTTTTCCAACTGTTTGTTTTGATGTTGGAGAAGGGACATTTGTTTAGGAAATCTGAATCTCACTCGATGGAAAAGGTCACATAAAAATTGAATAATTGCGCTCTGACCTCTACTTCTCTTGGATTTAGCTGTATCGGAAAGTTTAGTGTGAATTGACAGTAATCTCATAGTTATGTAACAACAATACCTGTACATGAATGCGACTGTTCTGATCTATTATATTGTAGTTACCAAAGTTCTCAGCAACCATAAACAGCTACAGGTGTTACTCATTTGGTCCCAGTTTGTGGTTGCTGAACTATGCTTCTTTTATACTCTGTTGTAGAAATTAGCAATTAAAGTAGGAAAAGGCAGGTAAAAAAACACGAAGCTACTAAAAAGTCAGTTGTAGTGTCCAATCCAATTGCTAAGTTGTAATGGCCAATCAATTATCCTGGAATATTTCAGCCAGAAGTTATTTGAGCTTTCGTTCACATCTTTTTATGAGTTCCAACTCACTGAAAACAAAACTTCTAATGAAAATAAATGTCCAGATAAACCATGCAGGCAGTAATACTTTCCTGCAAATATATTGTTTTATCCTTTTTTAAAATAAATCAGCTCATTGTTCTGTATTTGGATAATTTGGTACATCTATTACATGTGACAGTTAGATTTTCTAGAATTTTTGTCTCCTATAAAATCATGAGCTTATCCATAATAAAAGGGTTATATCATAATACATGGAAAAGAAATTGTCATGTTAAGTCTACTTGAGTTATGTGAAATGTTGTAATATCTAGGAGTTGCACTTTTCGAGAACTTAGGTGGTTAGTTGTTTTGATGCAGAGGGTACATCTCTTATCGTGATAGTAAGTTGACTTGCATTCTCAAGTCATCACTTGGAGGCAATGCAAAGACATCAATCATATGTGCTGCTGTATCTAAAGAGGTGTGCTCATATTTACATTTGCTACATCCCATTAAATCATAGTCTCAATGCCAATATTTCTATACTACTTTTTCATTCCCATGATTCAAACATATAAACATATGCTGGTTGGCTATAGTTTCGACTCTTCGTTGGTTGTTTGGTAGGTTTCATTCAAATTAAGTTTGTATGATTCTTTAATTTTGGAGGCATAGCAGCAACGTATGCACTGTTAACAAGTAGAGCCCTTTGTCGCCCTGACATTTCGGTGCTCAATTGTCAGCTTTCATATTTATATAAACTACTTGGCTTCTTATATCCGATGGTGTTGGGTGTTATAATAAGATTCTTATATTTGGAATATTTATTTTATATTGGAAGTTTGTTCTTACATTGATATAGAAATAGAGTTATATGCTTCTCTAGATATAGAGTTTATGCTGTTATTGTTTAGACTAATTCACATGAGTTGAAGCATGTCTTCTTTAAACTTCTCGTATGGCTTTGCAATATCAGTTGCTTTTTCCTCATGGTGATAAATGATTCCATCTCAGCATTAAGTATGTCTGTCAATCTTCTGCATATGGTCGTGGTGCACGTTCTCATGTGCCCACAGCGCCTCCTTCTTTTCCAGTGTCTGCTGCATCATCTTCTCGTGATGAGGTGTCTATGTTGGAGTTTTATTCTTATTATTTTCATTATCGGCATAAGAACCAAATCCTTACACATGCTGTGGGCGCCTTAGTCAGCAAGTTACTGTGAATGCTTATTCCTGTGAGGAGGCCAATAGGCTACCATATCATTTTTTTTAATCAGCAGGCTCTGCGGTCTGAAACGTAATCAGGGGCATTACTAATGCTGTTGGGGAAGGTAGTTCTACTGGGAAAAATCTGGGTGTTCAATATATACTTCATTCAAGTTCCACTGGTGGTCCTCGGTATATGGTTCAGAATTACCATGATTGTATGGCCACTTGCCGTGCACATGGTGCTCCTGATCTTTTTTTTTTTACTTCTACATGTAATCCCAAGTGGCAAGAGATTACTGATGCTTTGGCTTTTGGAGCCAGGCCAGTCTGCGTCAGATCGCCCTGATATATTGTTACAAGGGTTTTCCATATGAAATATGATGAATTTCTTGCTGATGTAAAGAGGGGTGCTTTATTGATCCTGCCAAAGTGTGCGAGCATTCTTTTCCGTGGGCTAGGTTTCTTGGATCAGATTGTCCAATGTCTACCGTAGGAGCTTTGCTGCTTTATTGGGTTCTCTGATCTATTGTATCTTTTTGTTTCCTCTTTTCTCTCTTGCATAATTTGTGTTTGTTGGAAAATTTTCAGGCCCATATTAATGTAGAGTGGTGTAACAGAATTTTTTGTTGAAGTATTTGTTTAAGTATGTTACCAAGGGTCATGACGTGGTGCGTATACATTTTCAAGCTGCCTCTAATTCTGCGTTTGGTTGATGCTTCTGGATTTGCCTCTTGGCAGAAATGAGATGGAGGAATACATTAAGTGTGGGTTCTTTTCCCCCCTTCTGTTTTTTTCTTTCTTTGAATTTTTTCATGCTTTCATGTTGACTGGGTTAACTGCTATTTTACTCATATGTACTGGTGTTTGTTTCTTTACAGGTACCTTTCGGCATGTGAGGCGTGTTGGCGCATGTTTGCCTACTATTCTGTTGAGCGGCTTATTGTCCACCTACCCTGGCATGAATAGAATTATTTTTCATGAGGATGATCTCCTTGCTTCTTTGGTCGATAATTCGTCTTTTTACATGACTATGTTAACAGAATGGTTTGTGGCCAACCGAGATCATACAGACGCTACGTCCTTGACTTACCTAGACTTTCCTCGCTGGGTTTGGGATGCTTCTAATAGGCTTGGAAGAATATACCATGTTCACCCTGTTACTAGAGAGTTGTTTTTTTTCCTTCGAATGCTGCTATTGGTAGTGGCCAGTGCTACCTATTTCGAAGACCTCCGGCTGTACAACGGTGTTCTATATGGTAATTTAAAAAAAAGCATGTGAGGCTCGGGGTTTGGTTAGTGATGATAATGAATGGTTCAGTCCGTTCGAAGAGGCAATTGTATGGGCCTCTCCGTTTCAGTTGAGGCATTTGTTCAGATGTAGTTGAGGAATTTGTTGATGACTGTTTTGTTGTTCTGTGAGGTTATTAGGGCTAATGAATTGTTCCATCGATATTGGTCCAGCATGTCTGAGGATATATCTTACAGGATTACCACCTCACTTGTGGCTATGTTCTGCCAACCCAGTAATAATCCTAATCCTTCTATAAATTCAATACAAAGCAGAAACAAAAAAAACAAATATGATTTATTTTAAAATATTAGCCTTATTAAAAAAACAAAACAAAAACTAACTCTTTACCTGAACCTAGCGCGGCGTGCCGCCGCGCCAACTATTGCTAGTTATGTTTATCATGGATCCATTAATATAAACCAGTGGCAGCGACTCCGACTCCAGCAAGCAGCAAAAGATCACACCAGTGACGACGTACACGCGCGATGCTTGGACGCAGACGGATCTCCGATCAATAAGAAACTGCGTAAAGGCCCCAGGGCGGTCGTTATGTCAGGTACTCCTAGTACGCACGCACGTAGGACAGTGCACGCACTCTTTCTTTTCTTTTCCTTTCTGTTGTTGCGGGTGAGGTGAGGAGACGTCGTTGGTTCCGGCCGGTGCAGCCCGAGAGCTATCGGGGATGAGAGAGGTTGATCGGCGTGGGCAACGGTGTCGGAAAAATGCTATTGGGAGCATCGGTACACGCTGACATCTGTGTTAAGGGCGGTTCACTACAGGAATGGCGCGTTGCGCCGACGGCCAAATATCGGGATCGTCGGCGTACTGCCCCGCTAGCCCAGCCGCGCGAACCGCCCCTCGGCGTACAGTCCCCCTCGGCACATGACCTGCTATGCCGAGGGTGGCCCTCGGCGTATCTGTGACCCTCGGCATAGGTTGAGGGTGCGCCCCCGGCTCGTCGCCCCGCGGCCCTGCCTCGACGGAACCTTGACGGCGTGAGGCCTATGCCGAGGGCCACCCTCGGCGTAGCTGACGTCAATTTCTCCCGCCCAATACCCCCGCCCTCCCGCCGGAATAACTTCAGCTGTCTGGCCAATGCCGAGGGGCACCGTCGGCATAGCATACATGTTTTTTTTCCTTTTTCCCGCCCAGCTCTCCCGCCCATTCTCTCCCGCCAATATTTCCCGCCGTTTTCTCCCGCTGACGCTCCTGCCAACTTTTCCCGCCATTTCAGCCCCTCGCCTCCCTATATATACCCATGTTTTCGTCTCCAACACAACACCACCACTAACACGGTGACGCTCTTCGTAGACGGGTCGACGGGATCCAGTAGGCCCAACATTTGCTATCGATGTACATATGTCCTAAAACGAAGGGAAAAAGTCCATTGCTAACCCTAAATCTAACCCTAACCCTAACCCTAGGGGTAGATTTGCGGGGTCCCCGCCCCCTAGGGTTTCCCTAGATACAAACCACCGGAGCGTCCGAATCGGTGGAAACTCCTGCTACGGCTCATCCGGGGCCTATTTCATTCCAAACCTATGGTTTCCATGTGCATATGTCCTAAACAAAGCAAAGAAAATAAAAAAATCCATTGCTAAACCCTCGCACGGAAAAAGCTATAGGGGTAGATCTGCAGGGTCCCCGGCCTAGGGTTTCCCAAGATACAAATCACCGGAGCGTCGGAATCGCTTGAAAACTTGCATTTGTCCCTAACATATGTGTACAAGTGTGATGTAAGGTTTGTCTAACCTTGCATGTACCCGGCGTTGACGATTTCCGCATACATGGGCCCGCACTTGGTAAAATCCAGGATATGTATGTGGAAACTCCTGCTACGGCTCATCCGGGGCCTATTTCATTCCAAACCTATGGTTTCCATGTGCATATATCCTAAACAAAGCAAAGAAAATAAAAAAATCCATTGCTAAACCCTCGCACGGAAAAAGCTATAGGGGTAGATCTGCAGGGTCCCCGGCCTAGGGTTTCCCAAGATACAGATCACCGGAGCGTCGGAATCGCTTGAAAACTTGCATTTGTCCCTAACATATGTGTACAAGTGTGATGTAAGGTTTTTCTAACCTTGCATGTACCCGGCATTGACGATTTCCGCATACATGGGCTAGCACTTGGTGAAATGCAGGATCTGTATGTGGAAACTCCCGCCACGGCTCAAACAGAGCCTATTTTATGGTAAAGTATGCCCAACCTATGGTTTCCATGTACATATGTCCTAAACAAACCAAAGCAAGTAAAAAAGTCCATTGGTAAACCCTCACACGGAGAAAGCTATAGGGGTAGATCTGCGGGGTCCCCGCCCTAGGGTTTTTCAAGATACAGACCATCGGATCGTTGGAATCGCTGGAAAACTTGCATATGCCCATAACATATGTGTACAAGTGTGATGTAAGGTTTGGCTAACCTTGGATGTACCCGTTGTTGACGATTTCCGCATACATGGGCTAACACTTGGTAAAATCCAGGATCTGTATGTGGAAACTCCCGCCACGGCTCAAATGGAGCCTATTTTATGGTAAAGTATGCCCAACCTATGGTTTCCATGTACATATGTCCTAAATAAACCAAAACAAGTAAAAAATTACATTGGTAAACTCTCGCACGGAGAAAGCTATAGGGGTAGATCTGGGGGGTCCCCGCCCTAGGGTTTCCCAAGATACAGATCACCGGAGCGTCAGAATTGTTGGAAAACTTGCATCTGCCCCTAACATATATGTACAAGTGTGATGTAAGGTTTGGCTAACCTTGCATGTACCCGGCATTGACGATTTCCGCATACATGGGCTAGCACTTGGTAAAATCCAGGATCTGTATGTGGAAACTCCCGCCACGGCTCAAACAGAGCCTATTTTATGGTAAAGTATGCCCAACCTATGGTTTCCATGTACATATGTCCTAAACAAACCAAAGCAAGTAAAAAAGTCCATTGGTAAACCCTCACACGAAGAAAGCTATAGGGGTAGATCTGCGGGGTCCCCGCCCTAGGGTTTTTCAAGATACAGACCATCGGAGCGTCGGAATCGCTGGAAAACTTGCTTATGCCCATAACATGTGTGTACAAGTGTGATGTAAGGTTTGGCTAACCTTGGATGTACCCGTTGTTGATGATTTCCGCATACATGGGCTAACACTTGGTAAAATCCAGGATCTGTATGTGGAAACTCTCGCCACGGCTCAAATGGAGCCTATTTTATGGTAAAGTATGCCCAACCTATGGTTTCCATGTACATATGTCCTAAATAAACCAAAACAAGTAAAAAATTACATTGGTAAACTCTCGCACGGAGAAAGCTATAGGGGTAGATCTACGGGGTCCCCGCCCTAGGGTTTCCCAAGATACAGATCACCGGAGCGTCAGAATTGTTGGAAAACTTGCATCTGCCCCTAACATATATGTACAAGTGTGACGCGTCATTTTATGTGCTAAATGTTTTCCGTTTCGCGCGTTGGCGGACGGGTGCACGCGCGCGCCCGGTACGGCCATACCGCATGTCCCGGCGGCCCCGTTTTGCGCAGTTGGCAAAGCAAACGGAGCCAAAAAAATCGAGCGGAGCCACGTGGCGTCATTTTATGTGTCCTAGTAACCACTGCAAAAGACGGAACTGGGATACGGCAATTATCTTGGAAAACCCTTCACGAACAGGGCTATCTCGTCCGGAGTTCAATGGCTTTTAGGGGAAATGAGTAGGAAACGGCCCGTTTCACCACATAGTTTGTCAGAACGAGGCCATATTTGGCACGTGCGTGGGCCTTAGGATGGGAAGCAAGGCCCCGGTCGCGGATTTCCAATCCGAACCACGGGCGACGGTTTTTCCATTGTCGGGGTGCCGGAAGGGCTTTTTTTTGTGAAGCAGCTACATGGTGCGGATTTCAGTATCGCGCGGGACCTCCGCGCAGCGGTAGGATACCTCCTACGCACCACCTATCACATGCCATATGCGCGCGGAAGCCATCTGGGAATCCCACCCGCTTCCTGCGGTGCCCCGCCGAATCCGCTGGAAACTGACCGGATTTGAACCGGCGACACTTTCCTTCGCTCAATAAATGGAGGGAAAAATGTTTTTAGGTCTAGGACGCGTCATTTTATGTGCTAAATGTTTTCCGTTTCGCGCGTTGGCGGAAGGTTGCACGAGCGCCGTGCGGCCATACCGCATGTCCGGCGGCCCGTTTTGCGCAGTTGGCAAAGCAAACGGAGCCAAAAAATCGAGCGGAGCCGCGTGGCGTCATTTTATGTGTCCTAGTAACCACTGCAAAAGACGGAACTGGGATACGGCAATTATCTTGGAAAACCCTTCACGAACAGGGCTATCTCGTCCGGAGTTCTATAGCTTTTAGGGGAAATGAGTAGGAAACGGCCCGTTTCACCACATAGTTTGTCGGAACGAGGCCATATTTGGCACGTGCGTGGGCCTTAGGATGGGAAGCAAGGCCCCGGTCGCGGATTTCCAATCCGAACCACGGGCGACGGTTTTTCCATTTTCGGGGTGCCGGAAGGGCTTTTTTTTTTAATCAGCTACATTGTGCGCATTTCAGTATCGCGCGGGACCTCCGCGCAGCGGTAGGATACCTCCTACGCACCACCTATCACATGCCATATGCGCGCGGAAGCCATCTGGGAATCCCACCCGCTTCCTGCGGTGCCCCGCCGAATCCGCTGGAAACTGACCGGATTTGAACTGGGGTGACACTTTCCTTCGCTCAATAAATGGAGGGAAAAATGTTTTTAGGTCTAGGACGCGTCATTTTATGTGCTAAATGTTTTCCGTTTCACGCGTTGGCGGACGGGTGCACGCGCGCGCCCGGTACGGCCATACCGCATGTCCCGGCGGCCCCGTTTTGCGCAGTTGGCAAAGCAAACGGAGCCAAAAAATCGATCGGAGCCGCGTGGCATCATTTTATGTGTCCTAGTAACCACTGCAAAAGACGGAACTGGGATACGGCAATTATCTTGGAAAACCCTTCACAAACAGGGCTATCTCGTTCGGAGTTCTTTAGCTTTTAGGGGAAATGAGTAGGAAACGGCCCGTTTCACCACATAGTTTGTCGGAACGAGGCCATATTTGGCACGTGCGTGGGCCTTAGGATGGGAAGCAAGGCCCCGGTCGCGGATTTCCAATCCGAACCACGGGCGACGGTTTTTCCATTTTCGGGGTGCCGGAAGGGCTTTTTTTTGTGAAGCAGCTACATGGTGCGAATTTCAGTATCGCGCGGGACCTCCGCGCAGCGGTAGGATACCTCCTACGCACCACCTATCACATGCCATATGCGCGCGGAAGCCATCTGGGAATCCCACCCGCTTCCTGCGGTGCCCCGCCGAATCCGCTGGAAACTGAACGGATTTGAACTGGGGCGACACTTTCCTTCGCTCAATAAATGGAGTGAAAAATGTTTTTAGGTCTAGGACGCGTCATTTTATATGCTAAATGTTTTCCGTTTCGCGCGTTGGCGGACGGGTGCATACATGGGCCCGATACGGCCATACCGCATGTCCCGGCGGCCCCGTTTTGCACAGTTGGCAAAGCAAACGGAGCCAAAAAATCGAGCGGAGCCGCGTGGCATCATTTTATGTGTCCTAGTAACCACTGCAAAAGACAGAACTGGGATACGGCAATTATCTTGGAAAACCCTTCACGAACAGGGCTATCTCGTCCGGATTTCTATGGCTTTTAGGGGAAATGAGTAGGAAACGGCCCGTTTCACCACATAGTGTGTCGGAACGAGGCCATATTTGGCACGTGCGTGGGCCTTAGGATGGGAAGCAAGGCCCCGGTCGCGGATTTCCAATCCGAACCACGGGCGACGGTTTTTCCATTTTCGGGGTGCCGGAAGGGCTTTTTTTTGTGAAGCAGCTACATGGTGCGCATTTCAGTATCGCGCGGGACCTCCGCGCAGCGGTAGGATACCTCCTACGCACCACCTATCACATGCCATATGCGCGCGGAAGCCATCTGGGAATCCCACCCGCTTCCTGCGGTGCCCCGCCGAATCCGCTGGAAACTGACCGGATTTGAACTGGGGCGACACTTTCCTTCGCTCAATAAATGGAGGGAAAAATGTTTTTAGGTCTAGGACGCGTCATTTTATGTGCTAAATGTTTTCCGTTTCGCGCGTTGGCGGACGGGTGCATACATGGGCCCGGTACGGCCATACCGCATGTCCCGGCGGCCCCGTTTTGCACAGTTGGCAAAGTAAACGGAGCTAGTGGTGACTTCGTCAATTAGCCCTCGGTGTAGCGAGGGAAACCCTAGCAGCAAACCGATCGATGCGGGCCGAACTCGTCCTCCCAATCTTCATGCACCTCAGCAAACCGACGCCGCAGGCACACGAAGAACGACACGGTAGCTAGCACAGCAGCAATGAGAAATGACGTGGCTAGTGTTAGCACCACTTCCAAGACCTGAGGGTTTACAGTTGGCAAAGAAAAAAAAAGTATGCCGAGGGTGGCCCTCGGCGTAGCTATGTCCCAGCTAAGCCGAGGGTGGCCGTCGGGGTAGATAGGGTTTCTTACCCAAATCGGCCCGCACCGCACCTGAGCCCCGCAAAAAACGCACTCCTTTCTCTCCCCCGCACCCTCCTCACCTGCGCCGCCGCGCCCTCCTCTCCTCACCTGAGCCCCGCGCCGCCGCCCCTCCTCCTCACCCGAGCCCCTCGCCACCGCCCCCTCCTCACCCGAGCCCCTCGCCGCCGCCCCTCCACCTCACCCGAGCCCCTCGCCGCCGGCCCCGCTCCTCCTCTCGCCCCCCTCCTCCCGTCGCCGCCTCCTGCCCGCCGCCGCCTCCTCTGGCCCGGCCCCCTCCTCCCGTCGCCACCTCGTGCCCACTACCGCAGCTGCCTCCTCTGGCCCCGGCCCCTCCTCCCGCCGCCTCCTCTGGCCCCGGCCCCCTCCTCCCGACGCCGCCTCCTGCCAGCCTCCTCTGGCCCCCGGCCCCCTCCTCCCGTCGCCACTTGTCCCGCAGATGGTAAGTGATTTACCTCTTTTTTTTCATTTTTGTTTTGCTTTAGTATTGGTTGAAATAGAAATGTGTATAGTTGAAATAGAAATGTGTAATGTGTAATGTGAATGTGAATAGAAATGACGATCCCGTATTTGTAATGTGTAATGTGAATGTGAAATAGAAATGTGAATGGAAATAGAAATGCAAATGTGAATTTGTTCTAATAACATGGATTTGTAATAGGCTATGCCGTGACCGCCTCGTCGTGAGCACCCCGGCGTGACGATCCCGGATCTTGACGCGCTTCTCGACGGTCGCCGACATCGACACTCGGTTGTTCCACTACTTCCTCTACAGCCGAGGGTGAGCAAAATTTCGAACTTCTTCTCCGCATTTTATTTATGTCACTGAATTCATTTTCCAAGTCAAGTTGCGTAACCTAGGTGTCACTTCCCGTCCTCAAGCGTTACGCGGATAAATATGCATTAGTGGTCGGCATATTTTCAACCGTAACGCTTGCGGCATTTACGGGACAGTCGGCGGATCCGTAGTTGGGTACGTTCTCCATGCTCTGCTCCGGTCCGAGTCAGGATTTCGGCAGCGCCTCACCGTTGTTCACCGGATGCACATCCTCTTGTCTTTTTGGCGAGACGTGTATCGGGAGAGCAGCGGGGAGGTGCTGCCGAAATTTTGACTCGGACCGGGGTAGAGCATGGAGAACGTACTCAATCTACGGATCTGGCGGCTGCTAGGAGCCCACCTAGTAGAGATGTAGGTTGATGCATTCGTTTTGCCTGTTAAAAAAATTAAAATATGATGCATTTTCCTATTTGATATAAATGCTATGCTTGTCGTTTGGCTTCCAATAGAGCAGAGGATGGCTGATAATAGATGGATGTACACCGGCCGTGTTAGTGCGACTAATAAAACAGATGAGTGGATAAGGAAGACTTGGCATTTAGTGAAGGAGTTGGCGCGTGGTACAAAACAGAAGGTTCAGCCACTTTGCCCGTGCAATCGTTGCTTGAAGCATCACCGTCGTGGAAAGGATGACATGTTTAAACACCTTCTGCAATATGGGTATATGCCTCGTTACGTCACGCAGATCGACTTTGATGAGCACGAACGTGACAGAGGTGAGGTGATGCGGCAGCGGCTCAATGGCAATGAGTACGATGGGGTTAGAGACTTTCTAGATGATCTTGTCGATGCCCACATGCCAGAGTCGCCACCTTCACGGGAGGAACCGCCAGAACCGGAGGAACCTCCAAAACTGGAGGAACCAGAGCCAGCCGCGAAGGCCTTCTATGATATGATAGCCGCTGCTAAGACGCCTCTGTACGATGGCGCCGAGATTTCTCAGCTCGATGCCATCTCCCAATGTCTAGCCGACAAGACCCGGTACAACACCACCCGTGACGGCTTCGAAGCAAGTCTGAGAACAACTGGTAACATGTTGCCCAAAGGGCACTGTCTGCCTAAAAGCCTGCACGAGACGAGGCAACTCATGTCGACGCTCAACATGGATTATCAAAGGATAGACTGTTGTGAAAAAGGCTGTGTTCTCTTCTGGAAACAGTTTGCGGAGGACAAGTACTGTCCCATTTGTAAGGCCTCTAGGTATGAAGAGGTAACGGGAAAGGATGGTCAGGTGAGGCAGTCAAAGATCGCAAAGTCGATTCTTCGGTATCTCCCATTCATAAAAAGAATCCAGCGGCTTTACTTGACTGAGGAGACCGCCAAACAGATGACGTGGCACAAGATGGGGACTCGAATAAAGGACAATCAGGGGCGGACGAAGATGGGACATCCATCTGATGGCAATGCATGGAAGAACTTTGATAGAAAATACCCCCATAGGGCAGCAGATGATCGGAATGTCAGAATTGCGATAGCTACAGATGGCTTCAATCCATATGGTATGTCGAATGCCAATTACAGTTGTTGGCCCGTGTTTGTAATTCTGCTCAATCTCCCTCCCGGAGTCCTAATGACGAGGAAGACCATGTTTCTGTCGCTGATCATTCCAGGGCCCCATTACCCGGGGAAGAACTTGAGTGTCTACATGCAGCCGATTGTGGATGATTTGAACCACTCTTGGCACCACGGGACGTTGACGTACGACCGAGCATCGAAGACAAACTTCTGCATGAAAGTTTGGTTGCAGTATACCATGCATGACATGCCCGGGTACGCCCTAACATGCGGATGGTGTACAGCTGGTAAATGGCCATGCCCAGTGTGCAGGCATCGACTTGAGTTCCTTTGGCTAAATAAGGGTCGCAAGTATGTTGCGTTTGACACGAATCGGCAGTACCTCAAACGGAGGCATCCGTTCAGAGAAGACAAAAAGAACTTCAAGAAAGGCAAAGTTGTGCATGAAGTAACAGAGGTGCCAAAGTTCGATGGTATAGCTGTTGATGCCGAGCTACGTGCTCTCGTGCCAGCGGCATCGGAAGCTGGCCATCAATTTGAGGGATATGGTGTAACGCACAACTGGACTCACGAGGCAGCCTTAACGAAGCTCGAGTATTACAAGGACCTCGAACTTCCCCATAACATCGATGTGATGCACACCGTAAAGAATGTCGCGGAGTCCTTATTTCACACGTGCCTAAACATTCCCGGGAAGTCAAAGGATAATGTCAAGGCTAGAGTCGATGTTGAGAAGCTCTGTGATAGGAAGAAATTACACATGCAACGTCCTACTGGCCGTCGAAAGAATTGGTTCAAGCCGCACGCCGACTTCTGCCTTGATTCCATCCAAAAGAAGGAGGCATTCAAGTGGCTAAAATACGTTGTGATGTTCCCTGATGGTTATTGTTCGAATATGAGCAAGGGAGTCAATCTTTCGACGGGAAAAGTCACCGGGCTCAAGAGTCACGACTATCATATATGGATTGAGCGGCTGATGCCGGTGATGCTTCGAGGGTATCTCCCCGAGAAAATATGGCGAGTGCTCGCAGAGTTTAGCCATTTCTTCCGCACGCTCTGTGCTAAGCAGATATGTCCTAAGGTTATTGAGAAGCTGCAAGTTCAAGTGCCAGAGTTGCTATGCAATTTGGAGATGATCTTTCCGCCAGGCTTCTTTACTCCGATGGCACATCTCATTGTGCACCTCGCAAACGAGGCACTCTTGGGTGGCCCAGTGTAGTTTCGGTGGCAGTTTTGTATTGAGAGAGAGTTCAAGTATATCGGAAGATAACTGGAAACAAAGCCAAGATTGAAGCATGCATAGCTGAGGCAACATGCCTTCGGGAGATGGCAGATGCCGCAACAACGTACTATCCTGATGAAGTTCCCACTCTGCATAACCCGGTCTCTCGTTACAATGTCGACGTGCCCATGAATGACCCCAAGCTTCAACTATTCCAATGTCCCGGTGGCAAGGCTGGTAAAGGACAAAAATATAGATTGGAGAGGGAAGAGAAGGATTGCATAATGCTCTATGTGCTTATGAACATGAAGGAAGTGGTGGGGGGGGGACGACGACGATGGCGGTCACGATTTCATTAGGTAACATGGTGTAATGCTTATTGTATCTAGTTTTGATCACCTACACTCAACTCGGTCTAATGCTTATTGTATCCTTTCAGCGAATTCACGGATGAACAGTGGTGGCTTCCGCGCGATCCCACGGGCGCGGAGTTGGACACTCTACTGAAAGAGGGTGCTCCCAAAGTAAAAATAAACTTTGTGTCTTGGTTCATGAAAAAAGTAATGTCTAAGCTGTCCCTCTTACCTACCAATATGTGACTTGTCCCTGTTATTCCACGTAACTAATGCACACAACAAATTTGAACCGTGCTTGTAGGGAGCTGATGCAAACGTTGAGATGACAGATGAGTTGAGATGTGTTTCCCAAGGTTGTAACCGTGATGTCATGAAGTATGAGAAGTATGACGTGAATGGGTTTCGATTCCATACAGAGACACACCAGAAGGGCCGGGCGAATCCAAAAACGATAAATACTGGTGTCTTCACTAAAGGATCCGATACCTTTGATTACTACGGGAGGTTAGAGAATGTATACGAGCTGACCTTCAATCGTACAAACAAACAACTCAATCTCGTTGTGTTCAAGTGTCATTGGTTTGACCCAAGAGGTGGACAGAGAATTACCAAGTCCATTGGGTTAGTTGAAGTTAAGCCTTCCACCACCTATACCGGAGCCGATGTCTATATTGTTGCTCACCAAGCCAAGCAAGTTTATTATTTGCCGTACCCATGCCAGAAAGCGGCCCTCAACGGCTGGGAAGTCGTGTTCCAGGTATCGCCACATGGTAACCTACCGATTCCCTCCGAGGACGATTACAACAACATTGACCCTGTAACATACAAGGGAATCTTCTATGAAGAGGAAGAGGACTTCGGGCACTTTGAGTTAGAATGTGTTCTTGAAGAGGACCTCAGGAACGATGCAGAAACTCGTGGTGAGTCAGTGGTGGATCTAAAGGACATAGATATGCTCGAGAAGTTACAAGTGGAAGATGATAGCGATAATGAGCCTCCACCCGTCTATCAAGATCCAACTTACTACTCAAAAGATAGTGATAGTGATAGTGGCAAGGAGAAACAAAATGAGATTGACGATGAGATTGATGACGGCTGGTGAGGGTCTTTTATGTGTTTATATTTCAACATGCTTCTTATTTGTTTAGTATCTTTATGCTTAGTATTTATATTTTTTCAACATGCTTCTTTATTGTTTAGTATCTTTATGCTTAGTATTTATATATTTTTCAACATGCTTCTTAATTGTTTAGTGTCTTTATGTTTACTATTTATATATTTTTCAACATGCTTCTTAATTGTTTTCTCTTTCTCAATGCAGGTGATTGAACAATATGAGCGGCGGCAAGGAGGACTCGTCGAGCTTGCTTAAGAAGATGCAACAACGCAAGAACAATGTTAGAAGGAGTGAGAGGGCACCGCGTCGCAATCCGCGTTACGAGGACGGCGCGGGAGGAGGAGGAGGAGGACGAGGACGAGGACGAGGACGGGGACGAGGTGGTGGAGCTGGAGGTGGAGGTGGCTTGGGAGGAGGTGGAGGTGGAGGTGGAGGTGGAGGTGGAGGTGGAGGTGGAGGTGGAGGTGGCTTGAGAGGAGCTGGAGGTGGAGGTGGAGGTGGCTGGGGAGGACCGGACTTTGAGCCACCACCCTCGGCTTCAGGCGACGTTGCTTCCGGGTTCTTTTTGGAGGGGACGTCTAGAGAGGAGGCGGAGACGGAGTCTAGAGCCGAGGAGGACTCTAGCCGCGGGTTTGAGACTCCGGAGGAGGATGGGCGGCCGAAGCCACTGTAGATTCGTGGGGAAGCGAGAGTCCCCGACGAGAGGAAGGAGCCTAAGACCCATGAGGCGAAGACCCTTATTATTCCTGCTGGCCCTGAGTAAGTGTACTAATTTGGCAATTTCGATTTTCATGTACTAATGTTTGATTTTCATGTGCTAATGTTTGATTTTCATGTGCAGCAATTGGACATTTCCTCCGGGGGTCAAGGGGCGCCTGCCTAGCAGCATGATTGGAGCTTTGCTTAGGAAGTTCTGGCCGGGCAAGTACTATCCCCTCGGCACTGTCCCAGCTGGCGAGAAGAAGCTAGCCACTACTTGGACGGACTACGAGAGTGCCCCTGGCGTAGGCTTCCCGACGGCTGCTGAGGCCGTGATGAGAAAGTTTTGGGTAAGACATATTTTCTCGAGCTTCGTTCATATTTGATGACCCCAATGTTCTAACTCATGAATCTCACAATTGTTTTTTGCATGATTGAAGTGTTTTTATCGTGTGGCGCCCGAGGTTGAGGAGACGGCCGCGAACAGGACTTTGCGGGCGACTTGTGAGAGGTTGACACCGCAGGTGTGGTACAACCAAAGGATCACATCCGCGGGTCACTTCTGGGCAGAGAGAGGCGAGAGGGTCCATAAGCCGGACATTGTCGGTAAGAATGCTAAGGCCGAGTACGAGATGACGGTGGATGACTACATGTCGGTGAGTAAAATGTCAATGAGATTCTACATTGCTACTAAGTTGCAATTGCATTAGATTGAGTTGAGTATTGCATTTTCAGGTTATCCCCGATTGGGCCGAGCCGCATGCCGAGGCATGGGAGGAGATGGTTAGGACGAGGTGGCTCAAGATGGACGAGGACTTTGCAGCCGTGGCGAGGCGGAACGCGGAGAACCGAGGCGACGGTGGCACACACTGTGGGGGAAACCTCAGCTACGAGCGCTACAAGGGGAAGATGGTATGTATACATTTTATTTTCCTTCAGGTTCAAAGTTGGTACTCACAACATTTCCTTTCACGGTGCAGAGGGCCGCGTTAGGACCCGAGGAGGAGATGTCTGACCTCGAGATATACAACAAGGTGCGGCTTAAGAAGCCCGATCTCTCGCAGCCTCAGCCCTCGCTCCCTGAGTACTTCGGCACCTACGCCGAGGACGTCGAGAACTACTGCGAGATGGTGAGGCATCGTCACCCGGAGGTGGATGACCCCATGAGCGCGGAGGTCGACGAGGAGTCGTTGGTCCTGTCGTCCGGAGGGTTGCCGCATGGCCGTCTCGCCATGCTGAACAAGGCCGTCAAGCATACCCTCACCACGACCTTCACGCGTCTCAAGGCGGGCCTCACCAAGGACAGCCCCCCTCTCCCGTGTTAGAAATAATCTTGCCTACTCCTCGTACTTTTTCTGGTTTTGACTCCCTGCAGATTCGCGGCTTGTCGACTCAACTCCAACGCATGATCCGGACTACCAGCCCACACGGTCGCATCTACGCGTGCAACATGCAAGATTGGACGCACCATCAATCTTCACGTCGTTACTAATTTAACTGGTCACTGTCCCACTACACGCCAAGCTTGACCTTCTCACCGAGACACGCAGATGGCCACCTCGCCACCTTGTCTTCGCTCACGTCGATCCTTGCTCCCAGGCAACTCCTCGAACGTGACGCGCTTCAACTGCAACGGATCCTCACAGAAACAAGCACTTGGACACAACGACGACTCACAGACTCGACGCCGACTCGACGTGCAGACGTGCACACACTTGACTCTTTGACTCATCTAACTCCTCCAAAGACGACCTTGACAAAACTTCTGGATGACGATCTTGATGAGACTCCCGTACCGCACCTCGGCACCACCTCTCCCATCAACGATCATCCACCTCCGCCTCGCCGACAACAACACCCCGCCGTCCCTTCCGTGTCGCTCCGCTGAGCAACGATCGCCCGCCGCCATAATGACGACAGCTTGGTCACCGTCTCCACCCGGCCGCTCCGCCGAGCGATGGTCACCCGCCCCGAGGCGCTAGTAGGGTCGCCTCCCCGGGGCAAGCACAACTTCAGATCTTCGACCTCGCTCTGATACCAATTGTTGGGAATCGCCCACGGAACAATCACATGAAACTACACAAACACACGAACAAGAAAGTCTTATCGCCAAGGGCACGTGTCGTGCCCGTTCTTTTTCTTTATTTTCTCAATATCTCGGTACAACTTCTTACACGTCCTGCCCATGCTTTTATACACGTCCAGGGACAGACCCACCGACCTAAACACCTTGGTCCTAATTCTACTCGATTTGGACTTCCTAAACCTACATGAACTCAATACCACGAGCACACAGCAGGTGCCTTTTGACTTACCATATGCAGCCTGAACTAGAACTAAACTAATCTACGGAGATGACAAGTTCAAGTCCTAAACAGACTCGGCTTGCATCTACGTAGAGCACTTACCAAACTCAGCTAGACCTACTAGTACCAGGACACATATATTGTCCTAGACGAACTCGACTAACACGATATACTATCAGGAAATTAACCCAAACTTAACTAGTTTAGATTATTTCCAACATCCCGCCTCGTCGCCAGCCTCGGCGACCCGCATACGACGTAAGTTACCCTCATTTCCATCCTCTTTCCGACTTTCATTCATACATGGCTAAGTGCTAACGAGATATGAATTTCTGAAATTGTAGCCTGACTTCGAGGCGGCCTACATGGCCGCTTATGAAGAATATCAGGTGGCCTATAACCGGCAGCAGAAGGAGTTCCAGGAGTACATGACATATATACATGTAAGTTCCAACCTTTCTTTTCGCAAATGATGACAAGTCCCCTAGTTTGATGCTTCATTTCTGTAAAGACTGACATGTAAACTATCTTGCAGACGTCGATGATGGCAAGGAAACTGGACAGACAGTGGAGTTAGGGCCGTGGCCTCCCTTGCCGGGGCCGGCGCCACTCATGCCATCGAAGGAAAGTTTCGCTGCGACATACTATGGGAGAACAACGGTAAGTTCTTCGCCAAAACGAATACTACGACTTTCCTTTGCCTCGCAAGTAGCTAACATCTTGAGAACATGTGTGTAGGGAACGAGATGTTCCGGAAACCAGGGTGGTGGGAGGGAGATGACACCGGTTCATCATGGTGGTCCTTCTCCCGGTGCTTCTCCCGGTACTTCTCCCGGTACTTCTCTTGGTGGTTCTTCCGCAACTTCTACTGGAAGGCATCCGACCGGGCCGGTGTTTAGCGGCGACGAGCTCCTCTAGTTGTCCCATGTATCTTATGCACACTATGGCACTATGTATGCAACCTATGGCACTATGACACTATGTATGCAATGTTATGAGAGATTTGTACCTATTTGCATTTCATGCACTTCATGTTATGTATATTTGCACTTCATGTGAGGCTCCTGTGAAGTTCCTGTGAAATATTTGTGAATTTATGTGTTATTTAACTGTGCAAACCTGGGAATAGCCGAAACAGCAAAAATCCGGAAAAATTGCACTGCTACGCCGACGGCTATCCCCTCGGCATAGGCTCGACCAGGACCAAATGGTCATCGTACGCCGACGGCCAACCCCTCGGTGTAGCCAGAGCCAGAGGCGCCCAGGCTGCGCCACGTCGCATTGTACGCCGACGGCCCCCCCTCGGCGTAGCCGGCGACAGAGCTGCCGAGGCTGCGCCACGTCGCAGCGTACGCCGACGGCATCCCCCTCGGCATAGCGGGCGCCAGAGCTGCCCAGGCTGCGCCACGTCGCAACGTACGCCGACGGCAACCCCCTCGGCGTAGCTATAACGGCCGTCAGCTTGACTGTGCCCGTTAACGTGCTACACCGAGGGCTCGTACGCCGACGGGTGGGCCAGCCGTCGGCCCACTCCGTCTACGCCGACGGTCGACGATACGCCGAGGGCCACGTTGGCAGCGCCGAGGCCTACCTTCCCCGAGGAGCTACACCGAGGGCCACCGTCGGTCGACGATACGCCAAGGGCTAGGCGGTGCTACGCCGAGGGCCGGCGGCCGTCGGCATCTGGGCAGATTCCTGTAGTGGTTGCTCGATCTCAGTGGCGTCCCGAATAGGGATTTTTGTTTGAAAAAACTTTGCAAATATAAATCTAAATAGAGAAGGTGCAATTTTATTCAAAATTTTAGGTATCTTGCAAATTTTTAAGAAATTTTATGAGGAGCCTAAATAAACCTTAGATACACTGGCGCGAGTCGAAGACGTCATCGTCGTCGCCTTCGTCTGAGTCGTCCTCGTCGAAGGACAAGAGACCACTGGACGTACTCCTCCCTAGCGTCTCGGTCGACTTCATTTGGCCATGTATAGTACAAGGTGCTTAGAGACGTCTTTAGAGAGTTAAACCAGAATTTAAAATAATCATCGGTGCTTACTTATATACTAGATTATGCCTAACTAAGCCCCTCTCTTGTGCTCGTTCTTATCCTAGTAGTTTCGTTTTTATTGGCTAAGTTGTATGCGCCGCATGTATCGTATTACTAGCTACCTTCAGAGCTTTATTAATTTAAAGTCAGGCAATTCTTTGTCTTTTATCTAAAAATATAAGCACCTCTCTTGCACAAGTAAGCACTGGTGCTCAAAAACTGTTTGATTTATTTTTCTAAGCACTCATCTAAATGCCAGGGCACGGCCTATGCTGGCAGATTATTGGAGAAGCTGGGAAGCCTCTAATTCGGCCTATTTTGTTGGAGATGCATGGCCGCCCGTGTGGCTGAATATCGGCGTCTGCTGATGCGTGCCGTGCCGTCGCTGGATAGAAGGATCAGTTGCGTTGCGTCACGCGCCTTTCCGGCGATCGATCGCCCACCGGCGCACGCCACCGAAAGAAGGACTAGTCATCTCAGGCCGCCGGCCGGAAGTTTGTTTCGGAGTGCGGACACACTGACACTACAGGAATCTGCCAAGATGCCGACGGCCTCCAGCCCTCGGCGTATCACCGCCTCGCCCTCGGCGTACGCTACGCCGACGGGGCCCCTGGGCGTAGCTCCTCGGGGAAGGTGGGCCTCGGCACATGCCACGTGGCCCTCGGCATAGCGCCGCCCGTCGGCGTAGACGGAGTGGGCCGACGGCTGGCCCCACCCGTCGGCGTAGTGGCCGTCGGCGCAGGTCGCTAACCGGCACCGTCAAGGTGACGGCCGTTACGGCTACGCCGAGCGCCGCACCGTCGGCGTACGGGGACGCGTGGCGTGGCCTGGTCGACCTTGGCGCTCGATACGCCGAGGGCCGCACCGTCGGCGTACGAGGACGCGTGGCACCGCCTGGTCGACCCTGGCGCTCGATACGCCGAGGGCCGCACCGTCGGCGTACGTGGACGCGTGGCGCCGCCTGGGCGATCCTGGCGCCGATACGCCGAGCGCCTCACCGTCGGCGTACGTGGACGCGTGGCGCGGCCTGGGCATCCCTGGGCGACGGACGCTACCCCGAGGGGGAACCCGTCGGCGTACGGGCGACCATTTGGTCCATTTCTGGACGCGTGGCGCGCCCTGGGCGAACCTGGGAGCTACCCCGAGGGGGAACCCGTCGGCGTAGAAGGTACCATTTGGTACATTTTTTTCGTTTTTTGCTGTTTCGCGCGTTTTCCAGATTTGGCAGGATACACAAGCACATATAATTCACATGAAATTCATAGGCATGAAGTGCAAATACATATAACATCAAGTGCATACATAGTGTCATAGTGCAATAGGTTGCATACATAGTGTCATAGTGACATAGGATGCATACATAGTGCCATAGTGTGCATACATGCATGGTGCCATAGTGTGCATAAGATACATGGGACTACTAGAGGAGCTCGTCGCCGCTAAACACCGGCCCGGGCCGATTCCTTCCGGTAGAAGCTGCGGAAGAACCACCGGGAGAAGTACCGGGAGAAGTACCGGGTGTAGCACCGGGAGAAGGACCACCATGATGAACCGGTGTCATGTCCCTCCCACCACCCTGGTTTCCGGAACATCCCGTTCCCTACACACATGTTCCCGAGATGTTAGCAATTTGCGAGGCAAAGGAAAGCCGTAGTATTCGGTTTGGCGAAGAACTTACCGTTGTTCTCCCATAGTACTCCGCAGCGAAATTTTCCTTCGATGGCATGTTTGGCGCCGGCCCCGGAAAGGGAGGCATCGGCCCTAAATCCACTGTCTGTCCAGTTTGATTGCCCACAAACGACGCCTGCAAGATAGTTTACATGTCAGTCTTTGCAGAAATGAAGCATCAAACTAGGGGAAAGTGGGACTTGTCATCATTTGCGAAAACAAAGGTTGGAACTTACATGTATATATGCCATGTACTCCATGAACTGCTGCTGGTGCTGGTTGAAGGCCACCTGATATTCTTGATGAGCGGCCACGTAGGCCGCCTCGAAGTCAGGCTACAATTTCACAAATTCATGTCTCGTTAGCACTTAGCAATGTATGAACGAAAGTCGGAAAGAGGATGGAAATGAGGGAAACTTACATCGTATGCGGGTTGCCGAGCCCGGCGACGAGGCGGGAGAGGGGGGCTGTCCTTGGTGAGTCCCGCCTTGAGACGCGTGAAGGTCGTGGTGAGGGTATGCTTGACGGCCTTGTTCAGCATGGCGAGACGGCCATGCGGCAACCCTCCGGACGACAGGACCAACGACTCCTCGTCGACCTCCGCGCTCATGGGGTCATCCACCTCCGGGTGACGATGCCTCACCATCTCGCAGAGTTCTCGACGTCCTCGGCGTAGGTGCCGAAGTACTCAGGGAGCGAGGGCTGAGGCTGCGAGAGATCGGGCTTCTTAAGCCGCATCTTGTTGTATATCTCGAGGTCAGACATCTCCTCCTCGGGTCCTAACGCGGCCCTCTGCATCGCGAAAGGAAATGTTGTGAGTACCAACTTTGAACCTGAAGGAAAATAAAATGTATACATACCATCTTCCCCTTGTAGCGCTCGTAGCTGAGGTTTCCCCCACAGTGTGTGCCACCGTCGCCTCGGTTCTCCGCGTTCCGCCTCGCCACGGCTGCAAAGTCCTCGTCCATCTTGAGCCACCTCGTCCTAACCATCTCCTCCCATGCCTCGGCATGCGGCTCGGCCCAATCGGGGATAACCTGAAAATGCAATACTCAACTCAATCTAATGCAATCGCAACTTAGTAGCAATGTAGAATCTCATTGACATTTTACTCACCGACATGTAGTCCTCCACCGTCATCTCGTACTCGGCCTTAGCATTCTTACCGACAATGTCCGGCTTATGGACCCTCTCGCCTCTCTCCGCCCAGAAGTGACCCGCGGACGTGATCCTTTGGTTGTACCACACCTGCGGTGTCAACCTCTCACAAGTCGCCCGCAAAGTCCTGTTCGCGGCCGTCTCCTCAACCTCGGGCGCCACACGATAAAAACACTTCAATCATGCAAAAAACAATTGTGAGATTCATGAGTTAGAACATTGGGGTCATCAAATATGAACGAAGCTCGAGAAAATATGTCTTACCCAAAACTTTCTCATCACGGCCTCAGCAGCCGTCCGGAAGCCTACGCCAGGGGCACTCTCGTAGTCCGTCCAAGTAGTGGCTAGCTTCTTCTCGCCAGCTGGGACAGTGCCGAGGGGATAGTACTTGCCCGGCCAGAACTTCCTAAGCAAAGCTCCAATCATGCTGCTAGGCAGGCGCCCCTTGACCCCCGGAGGAAATATCCAATTGCTGCACATGAAAATCAAACATTAGCACATGAAAATCAAACATTAGTACATGAAAATCGAAATTGCCAAATTAGTACACTTACTCAGGGCCAGCAGGAATAATAAGGGTCTTCGCCTCATGGGTCTTAGGCTCCTTCCTCTCGTCGGGGACTCTCGCTTCCCCACGAATCTTCAGTGCCTTCGGCCGCCCATCCTCCTCCGGAGTCTCAAACCCGCGGCTAGAGTCCTCCTCGGCTCTAGACTCCGTCTCCGCCTCCTCTCTAGACGTCCCCTCCAAAAAGAACCCGGAAGCAACGTCGCCTGAAGCCGAGGGTGGTGGCTCAAAGTCCGGTCCTCCCCAGCCACCTCCACCTCCACCTCCACCTCCTCCCAAGCCACCTCCAGCTCCACCACCTCGTCCCCGTCCTCGTCCTCCTCCTCCTCCCGCGCCGTCCTCGTAACGCGGATTGCGACGCGGTGCCCTCTCACTCCTTCTAACATTGTTCTTGCGTTGTTGCATCTTCTTAAGCAAGCTCGACGAGTCCTCCTTGCCGCCGCTCATATTGTTCAATCACCTGCATTGAGAAAGAGAAAACAATTAAGAAGCATGTTGAAAAATATATAAATAGTAAGCATAAAGACACTAAACAATTAAGAAGCATGTTCAAAAATATATAAATACTAAGCATAAAGATACTAAACAATAAAGAAGCATGTTGAAAAAAATATAAATACTAAGCATAAAGATACTAAACAAATAAGAAGCATGTTGAAATATAAACACATAAAAGACCCTCACCAGCCGTCATCAATCTCATCGTCAATCTCATTTTGTTTCTCCTTGCCACTATCACTATCACTATCTTTTGAGTAGTAAGTTGGATTTTGATAGACGGGTGGAGGCTCATCATCGCTATCATCTTCCACTTGTAACTTCTCGAGCATATCTATGTCCTTTAGATCCACCACTGACTCACCACGAGTTTCTGCATCGTTCCTGAGGTCCTCTTCAAGAACACATTCTAACTCAAAGTGCCCGAAATCCTCTTCCTCTTGATAGAAAATTCCCTCGTATGTTACAGGGTCAATGTTGTTGTAATCGTCCTCGGAGGGAATCGGTAGGTTACCATGTGGCGATACCTGGAACACGACTTCCCAGCCGTTGAGGGCCGCTTTCTGGCATGGGTACGGCAAATAATAAACTTGCTTGGCTTGGTGAGCAACAATATAGACATCGGCTCCGGTATAGGTGGTGGAAGGCTTAACTTCAACTAACCCAATGGACTTGGTAATTCTCTGTCCACCTCTTGGGTCGAACCAATGACACTTGAACACAACGAGATTGAGTTGTTTGTTTGTACGATTGAAGGTCAGCTCGTATACATTCTCTAACCTCCCGTAGTAATCAAAGGTATCGGATCCTTTAGTGAAGACACCAGTATTTATCGTTTTTGGATTCGCCCGGCCCTTCTGGTGTGTCTCTGTATGAAATCGAAACCCATTCACGTCATACTTTTCATACTTCATGACGTCACGGTTACAACCTTGGGAAACACATCTCAACTCATCTGTCATCTCAACGTTTGCATCAGCTCCCTACAAGCACGGTTCAAATTTGTTGTGTGCATTAGTTACGTGGAATAACAGGGACAAGTCACATATTGGTAGGTAAGAGGGACAGCTTAGACATTACTATTTTCATGAACCAAGACACAAAGTTTATTTTTACTTCGGGAGCACCCTCTTTCAGTAGAGTCTCCAACTCCGCGCCCGTGGGATCGCGCGGAAGCCACCACTGTTCATCCGTGAATTCGCTGAAAGGATACAATAAGCATTAGACCGAGTTGAGTGTAGGTGATCGAAACTAGATACAATAAGCATTACACCATGTTACCTAATGAAATCGTGACCGCCAACGTCGTCGTCCCCCCCACCACTTCCTTCATGTTCATAAGCACATAGAGCATTATGCAATCCTTCTCTTCCCTCTCCAATCGATATTTTTGTCCTTTACCAGCCTTGCCACCGGGACATTGGAATAGTTGAAGCTTGGGGTCATTCATGGGCACGTCGACATTGTAACGAGAGACCGGGTTATGCAGAGTGGGAACTTCATCAGGATAGTACGTTGTTGCGGCATCTGCCATCTCCCGAAGGCACGTTGCCTCAGCTATGCATGCTTCAATCTTGGCTTTGTTTCCAGTTATCTTCCGAATATACTTGAACTCTCTCTCAATACAAAACTGCCACCGACACTGCACAAGCCACCCAATAGTGCCTCGTTTGCGAGGTGCACAATGAGATGTGCCATCGGAGTAAAGAAGCTGGCGGAAAGATCATCTCCAAATTGCATAGCAACTCCGGCACTTGAACTTGCAGCTTCTCAATAACCTTAGGACATATCTCGCAGCACGGAGCGTGCGGAAGAAATGGCTCAACTCATGAGCACTCGCCATATTTTCTCGGGGAGATACCCTCGAAGCATCACCGGCATCAGCCGCTCAATCCATATATGATAGTCATGACTCTTGAGCCCGGTGACTTTTCCCGTCGAAAGATTGACTCCCTTGCTCATATTCGAACAATAACCATCAGGGAACATCACAACGTATTTTAGCCACTTGAATGCCTCCTTCTTTTGGATGGAATCAAGGCGAGAAGTCGGCGTGCGGCTTGAACCAATTCTTTCGACGGCCAGTAGGACGTTGCATGTGTAATTTCTTCCTATCACAGAGCTTCTCAACATCGACTCTAGCCTTGACATTATCCTTTGACTTCCCGGGAATGTTTAGGCACGTGTGAAATAAGGACTCCGCGACATTCTTTACGGTGTGCATCACATCGATGTTATGGGGAAGTTCGAGGTCCTTGTAATACTCGAGCTTCGTTAAGGCTGCCTCGTGAGTCCAGTTGTGCGTTACACCATATCCCTCAAATTGATGGCCAGCTTCTGATGCCGCTGGCACGAGAGCACGTAGCTCGGCATCAACAGCTATACCATCGAACTTTGGCACCTCTGTTACTTCATGCACAACTTTGCCTTTCTTGAAGTTCTTTTTGTCTTCTCTGAACGGATGCCTCCGTTTGAGGTACTGCCGATTCGTGTCAAACGCAACATACTTGCGACCCTTATTTAGCCAAAGGAACTCAAGTCGATGCCTACACACTGGGCATGGCCATTTACCAGCTGTACACCATCCGCATGTTAGGGCGTACCCGGGCATGTCATGCATGGTATACTGCAACCAAACTTTCATGCAGAAGTTTGTCTTCGATGCTTGGTCGTACGTCAACGTCCCGTGGTGCCAAGAGTGGTTCAAATCTTCCACAATCGGCTGCATGTAGACACTCAAGTTCTTCCCCGGGTAATGGGGCCCTGGAATGATCAGCGACAGAAACATGGTCTTCCTCGTCATTAGGACTCCGGGAGGAGATTGAGCGGAATTACAAACACGGGCCAACAAGCGTAATTGGCATTCGACATACCATATGGATTGAAGCCATCTGTAGCTATCGCAATTCTGACATTCCGAGCATCTGCTGCCCTATGGGGGTATTTTCTATCAAAGTTCTTCCATGCATTGCCATCAGATGGATGTCCCATCTTCGTCCGCCACGATTGTCCTTTATTCGAGTCCCCATCTTGTGCCACGTCATCTGTTTGGCGGTCTCCTCAGTCAAGTAAAGCCGCTGGATTCTTTTTATGAATGGGAGATACCGAAGAATCGACTTTGCGATCTTTGACCGCCTCACACGACCATCCTTTCCCGTTACCTCTTCATACCTAGAGGCCTTACAAATGGGACAGTACTTGTCCTCCGCAAACTGTTTCCAGAAGAGAACACAGCCTTTTTCACAACAGTCTATCCTTTGATAATCCATGTTGAGCGCCGACATGAGTTGCCTCGTCTCGTGCAGGCTTTTAGGCAGACAATGCCCTTTGGGCAACATGTTACCAGTTGTTTTCAGACTTGCTTCGAAGCCGTCACGGGTGGTGTTGTACCGGGTCTTGTCGGCTAGACATTGGGAGATGGCATCGAGCTGAGAAATCTCGGCGCCATCGTACCGAGGCGTCTTAGCAGCGGCTATCATATCATAGAAGGCCTTCGCGGCTGGCTCTGGTTCCTCCGGTTACGGAGGTTCCTCCGGTTACGGCGGTTCCTCCCGTGAAGGTGGCGACTGCATGTGGGCATCGACAAGATCATCTAGAAAGTCTCTAACCCCATCGTACTCATTGCCATTGAGCCGCTGCCGCATCACCTCACCTCTGTCACGTTCGTGCTCATCAAAGTCGATCTGCGTGACGTAACGAGGCATATACCCATATTGCGAAGGTGTTTAAACATGTCATCCTTTCCACGACGGTGATGCTTCAAGCAACGATTGCACGGGCAAAGTGGCTGAACCTTCTGTTTGTACCACGCGCCAACTCCTTCACTAAATGCCAAGTCTTCCTTATCCACTCATCTGTTTTATTAGTCGCACTAACACGGCCGGTGTACATCCATCCATTATCAGCCATCCTCTGCTCTATTGGAAGCCAAACGACAAGCATAGCATTTATATCAAATAGGAAAATGCATCATATTTTAATTTTTTTAACAGGCAAAACGAATGCATCAACCTACATCTCTACTAGGTGGGCTCCTAGCAGCCGCCGGATCCGTAGATTGAGTACGTTCTCCATGCTCTACCCCGGTCCGAGTCAAAATTTCGGCAGCACCTCCCCGCTGCTCTCCCGATACACGTCTCGCCAAAAAGACAAGAGGATGTGCATCCGGAGAACAACGGTGAGGCGCTGCCGAAATCCTGACTCGGACCGAGCAAGCATGGAGAACGTACCCAACTACGGATCCGCCGACTGTCCCGTAAATGCCGCAAGCGTTACGGTTGAAAATATGCCGACCACTAATGCATATTTATCCGCGTAACGCTTGAGGACGGGAAGTGACACCTAGGTTACGCAACTTGACTTGGAAAATGAATCTAGTGACATAAATAAAATGCGGAGAAGAAGTTGGAAATTTAGCTCACCCTCGATGTAGAGGAAGTAGTCGAACAATCGAGTGTCGATGTCGGCGGCCGTCGAGAAGCGCGTCAAGATCCGGGATCGTCACGCCGGGGTGCTCAAGACGAGGCGGTCACGGCCTGGCCTATTACAAATACATATTATTAGAAGAAATTCACATTTGCATTTCTATTTACATTATTAAACATAGCATTTCAATTTCAACTACACATTTCTATTTCTTTCCAAATGTCCCTGTTACAACAATTTGCAGTTCTATTTGTTTCCAAATTTCAATTTGCAGTTCTATTTCTTTCCAAATTTCAACTACACATTTGCAGATCTATTTGTTTCTACTTCAATTTCTATTACAACAATTAAAGGAATACAAAAATGAAAAAAAAGCCAATTGCTTACCATACCCGAGATGCGGGAGGGGTGCTGAGATGGCGGCGACGGGAGGATGGCCGGGGCGATGAGGAGGCTAGGGGCGAGCAGGAGGCGGCGACGGGTGGAGGGGGGCGGGGCGTGGAGGATGGGGACGGGAGGTGGTCTGGGAGGATGGGGACGAGAGGAGGGCTGGGAGGACGGGGACGGGAGGAGGGCAGGGAGGAGCGGCAGGTGGCAGCTGCCGGAGGAGGGCGGGGGGGCGTGGCGGATGGGGACGGGAGGAGGGCGGCGTCGGGCAGGAGGCGGCGGCGTCGGCTGCGGTGGCGGGCATGAGGTGGCGACGAGAGGAGGGGGCGGGGGCCAGAGGAGGCGGGCTGGAGGCGGCGACGGGAGGAGGGGTCCGGGGGCCGAGGAAGCGGCGGCGGGAGGAGGGGGCGGCGCGGGGCTCGAGCGGCGGCGGCGCGGGGCTCGAGGCGGCGGCTCGGGCGGGAGAAAAATGAGATGTGCACGGGGGAACGCGCGGTGGAGGAAAACGCGCAGCCAACCAGGTGAAAAACGAGATGGGGATCTACGCCGAGGGCCACCCTCGGCTTACACAGATGCTCGGTCGTACACCGAGGGCCACCCTCGGCTTAGCCGGGCCGACCAGGTGGACCACAGGGTTAATGCTAGGGTTTGGCTACACCGAGGGCTACGCATACGCCTAGGGCAGCCCTCGGCATAGTTTATTTTTTTTGTTAATTTTTTTTTGTTTCATTCTATTTTCTAACTATAATATACTAGTATATATTATATTAGGTCTACCCTTTGACCTAATATGCTAGGATTACCTTTTTTACCACGTCGACATTGAATTGAATGCGCGGTCTACCCTTTGACCGACCTCCATCGGCGGTGCCCCCGTTACTTTACTCTGCCTTTTTAGGACACATAAAATGACGCCACGCGGCTCCGCTCGATTTTTTGGCTCCGTTTGCTTTGCCAACTGCGCAAAACAGGGCCGCCGGGACATGCGGTATGGCCGTACCGGGCGCGCGCGTGCACCCGTCCGCCAACGCGTGAAACGGAAAACATTTAGCACATAAAATGACGCGTCCTAGACCTAAAAACATTTTTCCCTCCATTTATTGAGCGAAGGAAAGTGTCGCCCCAGTTCAAATCCGGACAGTTTCCAGCGGATTCGGCGGGGCACCGCAGGAAGCGGGTGGGATTCCCAGATGGCTTCTGCGCGCATATGGCATGTGATAGGTGGTGCGTAGGAGGTATCCTACCGCCGCGCGGAGGTCCCGCGCGACACTGAAATGCGCACCATGTAGCTGCTTCACAAAAAAAAGCCCTTCCGGCACCCCGAAAATGGAAAAACCGTCGCCCGTGGTTCGGATTGGAAATCCGCGACCGGGGCCTTGCTTCCCATCCTAAGGCCCACCCACGTGCCAAATATGGCCTCGTTCCGACAAACTATGTGGTGAAACGGGCCGTTTCCTACTCAATTCCCCTAAAAGCCATAGAACTCCGGACGAGATAGCCCTGTTCGTGCAGGGTTCTCCAAGATAATTGCTGTATCCCAGTTCCGTCTTTTGCAGTGGTTACTAGGACACATAAAATGACGCCACGCGGCTCCGCTCGATTTTTTGGCTCCGTTTGCTTTGCCAACTGCGCAAAACGGGGCCGCCGGGACATGCGGTATGGCCGTACCGGGCGCGCGCGTGCACCCGTCCGCCAACGCGCGAAACGGAAAACATTTAGCACATAAAATGACGTGTCCTAGACCTAAAAACATTTTTCCCTCCATTTATTGAGCGAAGGAAAGTGTCGCCCCAGTTCAAATCCGGACAGTTTCCAGCGGATTCGGCGGGGCACTGCAGGAAGCGGGTGGGATTCCCAGATGGCTTCCGCGCGCATATGGCATGTGATAGGTAGTGCGTAGGAGGTATCCTACCGCCGCGCAGAGGTCCCGCGCGATACTGAAATGCGCACCATGTAGCTGCTTCACAAAAAAAAGCCCTTCCGGCACCCCGAAAATGGAAAAACCGTCGCCCGTGGTTCGGATTGGAAATCCGCGACCGGGGCCTTGCTTCCCATCCTAAGGCCCACGCACGTGCCAAATATGGCCTCGTTCCGACAAACTATGTGGTGAAACGGGCCGTTTCCTACTCATTTCCCCTAAAAGCCATAGAACTCCGGACGAGATAGCCCTGTTCGTGAAGGGTTCTCCAAGATAATTGCCGTATCCCAGTTCCGTCTTTTGCAGTGGTTACTAGGACACATAAAATGACGCCACGCGGCTCCGCTCGATTTTTTGGCTCCGTTTGCTTTGCCAACTGCGCAAAACGGGGCCGCCGGGACATGCGGTATGGCCGTACCGGGCGCGCGCGTGCACCCGTCTGCCAACGCGCGAAACGGAAAACATTTAGCACATAAAATGACGTGTCCTAGACCTAAAAACATTTTTCCCTCCATTTATTGAGCGAAGGAAAGTGTCGCCCCGGTTCAAATCCGGACGGTTTCCGGCGGATTCGGCGGGGCACCGCAGAAGCGGGTGGGATTCCCGGATGGCTTCCGCGCGCATATGGCATGTGATAGGTGGTGCGTAGGAGGTATCCTACCACCGCGCGGAGGTCCAGCGCGATCTTGAAATGCGCACCATGTAGTTGCTTCACAAAAAAAGCCCTTCCGGCACCCCGAAAATGGAAAAACCGTCGCCCGTGGTTCAGATTGGAAATCCGCGACCGGGGCCTTGCTTCCCATCCTAAGGCCCACGCACGTGCCAAATATGGCCTCGTTCGAGCAAACTATGTGGTGAAACGGGCCGTTTCCTACTCATTTCCCCTAAAAGCCATAGAACTCCTGGACGAGATAGCCCTGTTCGTGAAGGGTTCTCCAAGATAATTGCCGTATCCCAGTTCCGTCTTTTGCGGTGGTTACTAGGACACATAAAATGACGCCACGCGGCTCCGCTCGATTTTTGGCTCCGTTTGCTTTGCCAACTGCGCAAAACGGGGCCGCGGGACATGCGGTATGGCCGTACGGGCGCGCGCGTGCACCCGTCCGCCAACGCGAAACGGAAAACATTTAGCACATAAAATGACGGGTCCTAGACCTAAAAACATTTTTCCCTCCATTTATTGAGCGAAGGAAAGTGTCGCCCCGGTTCAAATCCGGACGGTTTCCGGCGGATTCGGCGGGGCACCGCAGAAGCGGGTGGGATTCCCGGATGGCTTCCGCGCGCATATGGCATGTGATAGGTGGTGCGTAGGAGGTATCCTACCGCCGCGCGGAGGTCCCGCGCGATCTTGAAATGCGCACCATGTAGCTGCTTCACAAAAAAAGCCCTTCCGGCACCCCGAAAATGGAAAAACCGTCGCCCGTGGTTCGGATTGGAAATCCGCGACCGGGGCCTAGCTTCCCATCCTAAGGCCCACGCACGTGCCAAATATGGCCTCGTTCCGACAAACTATGTGGTGACACGGGCCGTTTCCGTCTCATTTTCCCTAATAGCCATAGAACTCGGACGAGATAGCCACATTCGTGAAGGGTTCTCCAAGATAATTGCCGTATCCCAGTTCCGTCTTTTGCAGTGGTTACTAGGACACATAAAATGACGCCACGCGGCTCCGCTCGATTTTTTTGGCTCCGTTTGCTTTGCCAAGCTGCAAAACGGGGCGCCGGGACATGCGGTATGGCCGTACCGGCGCGCGTGCACCCGTCCGCCAACGCGAAACGGAAAACATTTAGCACATAAAATGACGCATCCTAGACCTAAAAACATTTTTCCCTCCATTTATTGAGCGAAGGAAAGTGTCGCCCCGGTTCAAATCCGGACGGTTTCCGGCGGATTCGGCGGGCACCGCGAGAAGCGGGTGGGATTCCCCGAGATGGCTTCCGCGCGCATATGGCATGTGATAGGTGGTGGGTAGGAGGTATCCTACCGCCGCGCGGAGGTCCCGCGCGATCTTGAAATGCGCACCATCTAGCTGCTTCACAAAAAAGACCTTCGGCACCCGAAAATGGAAAAACCGTCGCCCGTGGTTCGGATTGGAAATCCGCGACCGGGGCCTTGCTTCCCATCCTAAGGCCCACGCACGTGCCAAATATGGCCTCGTTCGACAAACTATGTGGTGAAACGGGCCGTTTCCTACTCATTTCCCCTAAAAGCCATAGAACTCGGACGAGATAGCCACATTCGTGAAGGGTTCTCCAAGATAATTGCCGTATCCAGTTCCGTCTTTTGCGGTGGTTACTAGGACACATAAAATGACGCCACGCGGCTCCGCTCGATTTTTGGCTCCGTTTGCTTTGCCAACTAGCAAAACGGGCCGCCGGGACATGCGGTATGGCCGTACCGGGCGCGCGCGTGCACCCGTCCGCCAACGCGCGAAACGGAAAACATTTAGCACATAAAATGACGCGTCCTAGACCTAAAAACATTTTTCCCTCCATTTATTGAGCGAAGGAAAGTGTCGCCCCGGTTCAAATCCAGACGGTTTCCGGCGGATTCGGCGGGCACCGCAGAAGCGGGTGGGATTCCCGAGATGGCTTCCGCGCGCATATGGCATGTGATAGGTGGTGCGTAGGAGGTATCCTACCGCCGCGCGGAGGTCCCGCGCGATACTGAAATGCGCACCACGTAGCTGCTTCACAAAAAAAGCCCTTCCGGCACCCCGAAAATGGAAAAACCGTCGCCCGTGGTTCGGATTGGAAATCCGCGACCGGGGCCTTGCTTCCCATCCTAAGGCCCACGCACGTGCCAAATATGGCCTCGTTCCGACAAACTATGTGGTGAAACGGGCCGTTTCCTACTCATTTCCCCTAAAAGCCATAGAACTCCGGACGAGATAGCCCTGTTCGTGAAGGGTTCTCCAAGATAATTGCCGTATCCCAGTTCCGTCTTTTGCAGTGGTTACTAGGACACATAAAATGACGCCACGCGGCTCCGCTCGATTTTTGGCTCCGTTTGCTTTGCCAACTGCGCAAAACGGGGCCGCGGGACATGCGGTATGGCGTGCACGGCGCGCGCGTGCACCCGTCCGCCAACGCGTAAAACGGAAAACATTTAGCACATAAAATGACGCGTCCTAGACCTAAAAACATTTTTCCCTCCATTTATTGAGCGAAGGAAAGTGTCGCCCCAGTTCAAATCCGGACAGTTTCCAGCGGATTCGGCGGGCACCGCGAGAAGCGGGTGGGATTCCCGGATGGCTTCCGCGCGCATATGGCATGTGATAGGTGGTGCGTAGGAGGTATCCTACCGCCGCGCGGAGGTCCCGCGCGATCTTGAAATGCGCACCACGTAGGCTGCTTCACAAAAAGCCCTTAGGCACCCCGAAAATGGAAAAACCGTCGCCCGTGGTTCGGATTGGAAATCCGCGACCGGGGCCTTGCTTCCCATCCTAAGGCCCACGCACGTGCCAAATATGGCCTCGTTCCGACAAACTATGTGGTGAAACGGGCCGTTTCCTACTCATTTCCCCTAAAAGCCATAGAACTCCGGACGAGATAGCCCTGTTCGTGAAGGGTTCTCCAAGATAATTGCCGTATCCCAGTTCCGTCTTTTGCAGTGGTTACTAGGACACATAAAATGATGCCACGCGGCTCCGCTCGATTTTTGGCTCCGTTTGCTTTGCCAAGCTAGCAAAACGGGCCGCCGGGACATGCGGTATGGCCGTACCGGGCGCGCGCGTGCACCCGTCCGCCAACGCGCGAAACGGAAAACATTTAGCACATAAAATGACGCGTCCTAGACCTAAAAACATTTTTCCCTCCATTTTTTAAGCGAAGGAAAGTGCCGCCCTAGTTCAAATCCGGACAGTTTCCAGCGGATTCGGCGGGGCACCGCAGGAAGCGGGTGGGATTCCCAGATGGCTTCCGCGCGCATATGGCATGTGATAGGTGGTGCGTAGGAGGTATCCTACCGCCGCGCGGAGGTCCCGCGTGATACTAAAATGCGCACCATGTAGCTGCTTCACAAAAAAAGCCCTTAGGCACCCGAAAATGGAAAAACCGTCGCCCGTGGTTCGGATTGGAAATCCGCGACCGGGGCCTTGCTTCCCATCCTAAGGCCCACGCACGTGCCAAATATGGCCTCGTTCCGACAAACTATGTGGTGAAACGGGCCGTTTCCTACTCATTTCCCCTAAAAGCCATAGAACTCCGGACGAGATAGCCCTGTTCGTGAAGGGTTCTCCAAGATAATTGCCGTATCCCAGTTCCGTCTTTTGCAGTGGTTACTAGGACACATAAAATGACGCCACGCGGCTCCGCTCGATTTTTTGGCTCCGTTTGCTTTGCCAACTGCGCAAAACGGGGCCGCCGGGACATGCGGTATGGCCGTACCGGGCGCGCGCGTGCACCCGTCCGCCAACGCGCGAAACGGAAAACATTTAGCACATAAAATGACGCATCCTAGACCTAAAATTTTTTTTCCCTCCATTTATTGAGCGAAGGAAAGTGTCGCCCCAGTTCAAATCCAGACAGTTTCCAGCGGATTCGGTGGGGCACCGCAGGAAGCGGGTGGGATTCCCAGATGGCTTCCGCGCGCATATGGCATGTGATAGGTGGTGCGTAGGAGGCATCCTACCGCCGCGCGGAGGTCCCGCGCGATACTGAAATGCGCACCATGTAGCTGCTTCACAAAAAAAAGCCCTTAGGCACCCCGAAAATGGAAAAACCGTCGCCCGTGGTTCGGATTGGAAATCCGCGACCGGGGCCTTGCTTCCCATCCTAAGGCCCACGCACGTGCCAAATATGGCCTCGTTCCGACAAACTATGTGGTGAAACGGGCCGTTTCCTACTCATTTCCCCTAAAAGCCATAGAACTCCGGACGAGATAGCCCTGTTCGTGAAGGGTTCTCCAAGATAATTGCCGTATCCCAGTTCCGTCTTTTGCAGTGGTTACTAGGACACATAAAATGACGCCACGCGGCTCCTCTCGATTTTTTTGGCTCCGTTTGCTTTGCCAACTGCGCAAAACGGGGCCGCCGGGACATGCGGTATGGCCGTACCGGGCGCGCGCGTGCACCCGTCCGCCAACGCGCGAAACGGAAAACATTTAGCACATAAAATGACGCGTCCTAGACCTAAAAACATTACCATAAAATAGGCTCCATTTGAGCCGTGGCGAGAGTTTCCACATACAGATCCTGGATTTTACCAAGTGTTAGCCCATGTATGCGGAAATCGTCAACAACGGGTACATCCAAGGTTAGCCAAACCTTACATCACACTTGTACACATATGTTATGGGCATATGCAAGGTTTCCAGCGATTCCGACGATCCGATAGTCTGTATCTTGAAAAAACCCTAGGGCGGGGATCCCGCAGATCTACCCCTATAGCTTTCTCCGTGTGAGGGTTTACCAATGGACTTTTTTACTTGCTTTGGTTTGTTTAGGACATATGTACATGGAAACCATAGGTACATGCAAGGTTAGAAAAACCTTACATCACACTTGTACACATATGTTAGGGACAAATGCAAGTTTTCAAGCGATTCCGACGCTCCGGTGATCTGTATCTTGGGAAACCCTAGGCCGGGGACCCTGCAGATCTACCCCTATAGCTTTTTCCGTGCGAGGGTTTAGCAATGGATTTTTTTATTTTCTTTGCTTTGTTTAGGACATATGCACATGGGTTTGGAATGAAATAGGCCCCGGATGAGCCGTAGCAGGAGTTTCCACATACATATCCTGGATTTTTCCAAGTGCGGGCCCATGTATGCGGAAATCATCAACGCCGGGTACATGCAAGGTTAGACAAACCTTACATCACACTTGTACACATATGTTAGGGACAAATGCAAGTTTTCCAGCGATTCCGACGCTCCAGTGATCTGTATCTTGGGAAACCCTAGGGCGGGGACCCTGCAGATCTACCCCTATAGCTTTTTCCGTGCGAGGGTTTACCAATGGATTTTTTATTTTCTTTGCTTTGTTTAGGACATATGCACATGGAAACCATAGGTTTGGAATAAAATAGGCCACAGATGAGCCGTAGCAGGAGTTTTCACATACAGATCCTGGATTTTACCAAGTGCAGGCCAATGTATGCGGAAATCGTCAACGCCGGATACATGCAAGGTTAGACAAACCTTACATCACACTTGTACACATATGTTAGGGACAAATGCAAGTTTTCAAGCGATTCCGACGCTCCGGTGATCTGTATCTTGGGAAACCCTAGGGCGGGGACCCTGCAGATCTACCCCTATAGCTTTCTCTGTGCGAGGGTTTACCAATGGATTTTTTATTTGCTTTGCTTTGTTTAGGACATATGCACATGGAAACCATAGGTTTGGAATGAAATAGGCCCCGGATGAGCCGTAGCAGGAGTTTCCACATACAAATCCTGGATTTTACCAAGTGTGGACCCATGTATGCGGAAATCGTCAACGCCGGGTACATGCAAGGTTAGACAAACCTTACATCACACTTGTACACATATGTTAGGGACAAATGCAAGTTTTCAAGCGATTCCGACGCTCCGGTGATCTGTATCTTGGGAAACCCTAAGCCGGGGACCTTGCAGATCTACCCCTATAGCTTTTTTCGTGCGAGGGTTCACCAATGGATTTTATTAATTTCTTTGCTTTGTTTAGGACATATGCACATGGAAACCATAGGTTTGGAATGAAATAGGCCCCGGATGAGCCGTAGCAGAGTTTCCGAGCGATTCGGACGCTCCGGTGGTTTGTATCTAGGGAAACCCTAGGGGGCGGGGACCCCGCAAATCTACCCCTAGGGTTAGGGTTAGGGTTAGAGTTAGGGTTAGCAATGGATTTTTTTCCTTTGTTTTAGGACATATGTACATCGATAGCAGATGTTGGGGCTACTGGATCCCGTCGACCCGTCTACGAAGAGCGTCACTCGTGGGATCTACATAAGCCATCTACCATTTTTTTCTTTAAAAAAGTAACTATTTTTACATAATTCATACTAGTACATAAATAAAACAAACATAATATAAAGTTAATGACCGAGAAGAAAATAAGAAAATTAATGTGTATGCCGAGGGTGGCCGTCGGCATAGGTGGGTGATGCCCTATGCCGAGGGTGGCCCTCGGCGTCTCGCTGACGCCGTGACCGGGCCGTCACGGCCGGAGCGGGACCGTAGCACTAGCATGTGCTACGCCGACGGCCTTTAGTACGCCGAGGGTGGCCGTCGGCGTATCCCTCTCTACGCCGAGGGTATGTCTACGCCGAGGGGCTAGATGGGCCGCCGCCATGGACCGGACGTACACCGACGGCCCCGACATTTGGCCGTCGGCGTACGCCACGGCCGTCGGCGCAGCGAGCCATTCCTGTAGTGTGACATCACTGATAAGCACATTCCCCTTTTCCACGATCGACGGGTATAGTTCGTTCGATCGGATAGCTCGCTAGCTAGCTAGGCCGCCAGAGGCCGGCGTCGGGGTCGCGCGCGCGCCCGCGATTCGGGCGGGTACGTATCGTATACGTAGTCGATCGTGTCGTGCGAGACTCTACCTAGCTAGCGTATGTGCGCTTCAAAACGGAGGAACCAACCGACTCCATCTTTGCCGTCAGCAGCTTGCTGATGAGTAGTATAGCTAGGGTTCGGGGAAACCGCCCCTAGCCGCCTAGCTACTAGCGCTTGGCTTACGTACCCACGAACGTGTGTGATGGGTGACGGTTCGGTGCGACGGTCGATCGTATGCTAGCTAGTCTACGAGCACATGAACATTTGACACGGCTAGCCATTCTTATCGCCACTACTACATCGATATGCATAGGCACGTTGCATGCATGGTTACTGCTCGAGAAACTGAGCAGCTAAGAGAGGATATCTAGTTCTCTACTGGAATACTTTAAAATAGTAACCAACCGATGTTTTAAAGTTTCGAAAAAGGAATTAAAAAGTTGATCCGGACAGATGCGCTACATCGGCGCGATCTTAAAAAAAATAAAGGGGTAGGAAAAAACTAGCATCCTAGCCTACAAAAACGAGGATTTGCGTGGGTGAACCGACGGTGGTCCCTCCTACGGCTGCGATGGACTCTCATCCCCTAGCCTCCCAGATGCCCGCCATGTGTTTGTTGATTTGCCCGCAAGGCATCAAATTCTTCCAAATGGTTTCAGTATTGTTCAGGCGCCGACCTCGTGGAGCTTCAGTTAGTGGTGGTAGCTATGGTGGTGATGGTGGTGATGATCTGGTGAGATGCGGTGTGGTGATGCCTACGGTGTGCTTGAGCGTACATCAGCGTGATGGTGTCGATCATTTTGGCTTAGCAAGACTAGTGTGACGTGCTTGCACTTGAAAACTATTATCTGTTGTCACCTATCATAGAATTAGTATCCGATTTTACCATTTGCATTTGTCGCACCTCAGCCGCAGCCCGCGCGGGCCTTTAAAACCTATTGACGGCAGCCTTTGTTTGCGTTATTAAATGCCACGTTTAAAGTAAGTGGTAGTACGTAGCTCAGCCCTAGCCGCCGCCTGAACCCTAGTCGCCTCCAGTTTATTCTCCTCCATAGATCGGTTCCCCCTCCTTCGGTCGGCTTCGCCGGTGTCGCGGGAGGAGTGGGGAACCCAATCTATGCGTGGAGTTTCCAATAAAAGTATTGTTTTCGTTAGATTATGTTAAGATTTTGGTAGACGTCTTCTTGTTGGTTTCAGCTCAATGGAGATGGCATCATCTGCAATAAGTGATCTTTGACCTTTTGTTCGGCGACGAGATCTTCTTCCCGGCGTCAATGGTGGTATTGAGCGATCACAATTTTCTAGGTATGGGGCCTTCAGATCTTGCTTCGCCAGATCGATTTTGGATCTTTTGTCGTTGTTGCCGCGAGGAGGATTACCCTCGCAGTTTTTGTCCCGGCTGCTACGTCCTCGATAATGGTGATTCGTACTATCGGCTCTCCATCGACGACGACAAAACTAGTCGGTTATTATTATTTCCTGACATACTGGTGTTGGTACTCTTGCCGATGTTGTATGACTGCTTTAATGGTTGCGTGCAACCTTGGCATTGCGGCTCAAAAAATTATGGGAGTACTTTCGTCGGTATCTACAAGTCTACGGTTCGTTATCTATCTTTGGTTGCCATCAGAAGAGTACAAGATTTTATTCTGGAAGAAAAAAGAAATTGAAGACCTCAAAGATTTGTTACTATCTTTTAGACTTTATTTTGTAATCGTTGGGGTCAGTTCATGTATCTCTACCATGTACTATTTGTTACTTTTTTTCGATAAAGGAGCATAGCCCCAGCCTCTGCATCAATAGATGCACACGGCTTGCTTTATTAAAAACGAAGTATCAAGTCACAACATATCCAAAATCACTTATTACAATCACGGAAAAGCTAGGGTCGATACATGAATCAACCAGCTGAAGATATGGCAAATAGAATAGCTATGCATTTGCAATCCTATTAAGATGCCGCCACCCAGTAGCCTGGAAAAAGAAGTCCTGAGCAACCGCTAACATCCGGTTGCATCCAATAACCATAGCCTCCCGTTGTTCCACTGGGAGAAGGTAAACCCATTGCTGAATTGAATGAGCAGCTCACCGGATAACCTGCAAAAAAATTGTTCCAGATTGTTTATTAAAGATAATATCATTTCTAGTTCTCCATATAGCCCAACATAAGGCTGAAACACCAATCCGAATTTTCAATTTATCGTCTTTCCTCACCCCATTCAGCCATCTACCAAACATATTAGTAATATTAGCTGGCGGAAGAATATTATAAGTAAGGTACATCATTCGCCACACTATCTTCGCAAAAGGGCATTGAATAAACAAATGATTAATGGTTTCTATGGAATCACAAAAACAACACTTTTAACATCCCTTCCACTTCCATTTAGCTAAATTATCCTTAGTTAGAAGCACCTTATTACTAAGAAACCACATGAATTTTTTATTTTCAACGGAAGCTTCAACTTCCATAGATACGTGCGAAGATAGACAGTATGGTCATTCATCCAATCAAGGTACATAGAGTTAACTGAAAAAATGCCGGTATTTGTATGCTTCCAAATAAACTTATCAGGTTCAGAAGTTAACTCAATAGTAATCAAACGTTGGCAAAGATGTAACCATTGTACCCACTTATTATCATTCAGCCCTCTTCTAAAAGAGATATTGAGAGGTTCAGTGGCAAATACAGTCGATACTAACACGTTTTTATGTTGAATGATATTATACAATGCCAGATATTGATGAGATAATGGCCTGTCGCCCAGCCACACATCCTCCCAGAACCTAACAGATGTACCATTCCTCGCTCTAAAGAAACCTCTTTGGAAGAAATCCGCTTTCACATGCATAAGACCTTTCCAAAAAGGTGAATCAGCCGGCTTAGCCTCTACGATAATGTTTATTTTTAAGGTATTTGTTACTTAGGAGCTGCTGCCACATACCCTCCTCCGATAGGAGTTTAAACAGCCATTTGCTTAATAAGCATTTGTTTTTTAATTCTAGAACCTCAATACCCAATCCACCTTGATCCTTTGGTCTACACAATATATTCCATTTAGATAATTTATATTTCTTTTTGTGTTCATCTGATTGCCAGAAAAAAATTTGATCTATAAAAATCTAAACTCTTCCTCACCCCAATTGGGATTTCCAAGAAAGAGAGCATAAACATAGGGAGGCTTGTAAGAACCGAATTTATCAAGACCAACCTATCACCATACGACAATATTTTACTACGCCAGCACCCCAATTTAGAAGCAAACCGAGTTTCAATAGGATTCCACTCCGCATTCCGCAAAGTCCTGTAATGTACCGAAATACCCAAATACCTCAATGGCAAGGTTCCAGATTCACACCCAAATATGTTCCTATATTGGTCTTCCATATCCTTTGCCTTACCAAAAGAAAATATATCACTCTTATGGAAGTTAATTTTTAAACCCGATAATTGTTCAAAAATGCTTAAGTCTAATTTCATATTAAAAGCCTTAGCAATGTCATGTTCTAAAAACAAAATCGTATCATCTGCATACTGTAAAATGGAAATTCCACCATCGATCAAATGTGGTAGTAGACTCCCGACTTTATCTTCATCCTTAGCCCTAGCAATAATGATTGCTAACATATCCGCAACAATATTAAAAAGTATTGGTGAGTGGTGACAAAGGATCTCCCTGGCGTAGCCCTTTCCTAGTTTGAAAATTATGCCCAATGAGATCATTAACTCTTATCCCGACACTCCCACCTTGCATAAATTGCTTTATTCTATCACACCAAATAGGATCAAATCCTTTCATACGTAAAACTTGTTGTAAGAACGGCCATTTAACCTTATCATACGCCTTTTCAAAGTCAATTTTGAAAATTACCCCATCTAGTTTTTTTCTATGCATCTCATGAATTGTTTCATGTAAAACTATCACTCCTTCTAGAATATGTACTATTTGTTACTATGAATATATGTGGTATTAATTGTCAAAAAAATCGGTAGTACATAGCTAAGGCAAGTTAAACCTGCTGCTGGATATATGCACGCACGTGGTTGCCGCCGGCGGCTGGCCGGCCGGCCGCCACGCCCGGCCCCAGCTAAATCAACGGCCGAAGCGGCGCAGAAACATACCTACCTGGCCTACTACTTGGCAAAGCATGTTGTTTGTTTCTAAGCATCATGCCATTCTTAATTACATTCGCAAAAACGAACAAACACCTTTCAAGCAGCGCGTCAATGGCAGGCCACCCCGTTGCATATATGAGTATTTGAATGAATCGTACTGTGTTGAAAATTACACTAGTGGGCTCGACCATCGCGACCTGTGACAAGGAAAAACGCAGGATGGCGATGAAGAGGAAGGTGTGTAGCGAGGGTCCAGATTGGGACCTGCGTTGCCGGACGCCGGTCGATCCGTGGCGGACCTTCCGTCCTGCGTCCTGGTGGTGGGTGTCGCCGCCGGCGGCCCAGAGTGGGTCCGTTTGCCTCTACCTTTGGAGAACGTGGCTGATTGCTTAACTAACGCATTTGTTGGGCTACAGTACTAGTCCATGACTTGAGTTGTTGGGCTGATGATGGACCTCTCTAATCTACAGTTCAATCTACAGTTTCTCTTTCTTCGTTTCTTTTGATTGAATCCTCCCTCTCAGAAATTCCAAAATGAAGTCGGAGGCCCTTCCCTTTGCATTTGTACTGATTTTTTTTAAAAATAGTATAATCCCTTCATGCACAGCAAGTGCCGCTGATTTAATACAAAGTTGTTCTACTAAATCAACGTTACTTTTTTCGATAGTGAAATCAACGTTACTTAATATGGATTGGAGAGTAGCTACTTTTTAGACAAGACTTTCAATAAGTAGGACATCAGGCTGCAACAGTCTCATCCAACAACAGAAAATAGATCAGACAAGCGCCAATCCATGATTGACCATACTACACATCGCATATCAAATTGGGAATTGGGCAATACACACAAAAAAAATCAGAGGGGGCATGTTACGGGAAAACTGTGATGAAGAAAAGTGCAAACTGCGTTGCTTGAAAGCTCTCTTAATAAAGACTATTTTTTACTGCTGACAACATTAAGACTCCTTGCGTCCATTTGGAGGTTGTACCATAAAACACTTTTTTTTTCAGCGGCATTTTGATGGCCGAGAAGCCTTGTGGTTGGAATAGAATGAGCGAATTATTATTATTGCACATGAAAAGCACCTCATGGGCCGAGTTTTTTGAAACAAGGTACAAGAGAAGCCTATTTTAGCAGTATCTAAGGGTGTGCACTTCTATTCTCTTTCCTAGTTTTTTTCCGATAAATGCAATGTATTAATATTAAGATGATACTAATTACACCTAGCCTTTTCAAAAAATAACATATAGAGCAAGTCTAGACATCCAGAATGCACACATGCCAAAAAAAACTAGTTAAGTGAATCACTAGAGTATGTGTGATCCACACAGGCAAAAAAAAAAAAACTAGTTAGGTGAATCACTAGAGTTTGTGTGTTCATGCTGCCTAATGATGATGACAAATACTCTGGTTTTTAACGTGCTAGAGTGACAATGTAAATCTATTACACCTAAAAATCTCAAATCCCCTCGGTCGATGTGTGAATGGTGTGCTTTTGTTTCATTGTTCCTATTTAGCATTCCACGCATGTGTTTTATGATTGATGTTCTTCTTCTTCGATTGGTTGTCCAGCAAATCGAGTGTGATAAAGTTATGTACTTACCGATGATCCCGGAAGTAAGAATGATATTTTCTTCGCATGTATGTTCGCATATGATTGTGTATTGCCATCCTTACTTAATGAAGATATATGTTAGGGTTTGCAAGGATGAAAAAATGTAAATAATAGGGAGGAGAAGCGGTGGTGAAGAGAGAGGCAAAACCATAGGGCACACAAGGGAATATGCATGTTATGGTGTTGATGAGGATACCAAAATTTGATAATGTTCAGAATATAGATGGTGTTATGAGGAGAAGCTTCACAGTAATACTTTCTTACATGTTGCACCACATTATATTAGATTTGTGAAGCTTGTAGATTAGCGATGTTCACCTCAACCTAGAGGTATTTCAACACTGATGACAAGTGCATCTATCTCAACCTTCCCACTCGGGGACCTGTTTCTTACTTGGAAATCCAGAATGATATCTAAGGTTGGCCACATGACCTTGGTGAAGGCGGTCCTAACCTGTTTATGTCTTGTGCTTCGTTGGTTTTGCTTGTCAAAACCGATACTAGGCTTGTGAACGGATAGCTAGACGTGCCTTCCCAATGCTCTTATGTGTTTTATATGCTATCAGTGTGACGAAACCACGTCCCACTTGCTCACTGGTTGTTCGTTCTCACGCACCTTGTGGCACGAGGTCCTCTGCTGGATCTGATCATCTGCCCGACTGCCCTTAGTTGGAGAAGATTTTGTTGAGTAGTAGGAGCTGGCCATTCACCACAAGTTCACCGTGACACGGAATGTGACCTCTTACATGATCATGCATTCATGCTTATGGTTTGATGGATAAAAAAGTATTGAAAAGCAACAGTCTTTGCAATAAGCAACCAAAAGTTGTCTATCAAATTGAGGGGTCAATGATGGCATGAAAGGTCCGAGGGATATCTGCAGACCAAGCCTAGTTCCTACTTCCTAGTGTTACATTGGTGACTAGGGTGTCACCTGTTACAGAGTTCTTTTTTTTTTTTTTGGACCTCTACCTCTCTTTCTATGAATGCACCGAACACAAAGATTTTGCGTTTTCTCGCGAAAAAATGTGGCATTTTATCAAAATTATAGTTATGCCAGCAAATTCAATGAAATATCCCATGCCAAAAAAAATCAGTGGCTTGTGTTGTGACGGTAATGCGGTATGCACATACATCATAGGAAATGGCCATGTTGACGTGGCTTTTAGTTTGAGCACGAAAAACTTGGGCTATGCCCTGGGGTGAGCCGATTGGCCGTAGGATGAGGCGCGTGTGAGCCACACCACGCCAGGCTACACCTTCTTCCGCCGCACACACCGCCCCGGTCACCCCTCTCTGAAATCACAAACGCGCGTCATCCCCACCCGGCCACCGCTCGCATTCTCACGCCCATGGCCACGGCGGCCTCGCCGCCGGCGGGGCCGGCAGCTTCCTCGCGGGCGTCCGCCACCCGCTCCCGCGCTGGCCGCCTCTCTCTCCCGGCGGCCCTCCCCGCAGACGGCCGTGGTGACAGCGCCACCACCTACAAAGAGCTCGGTACGTTCGCCATTGCAGTTTCTTTTTTTATTGTAAAGAGTAATGTGAGGATAAGTGAAATGCCTCGAAATCTTGTGATGATCCGTCTAGCCTAGTCACCTTGGCTTTTGTAGATGACTCGTCGTAACAGTGGTAGTGGTTCTGCTGCTAGTAACAAACCTTTTTATAAAAATGTTTGATTTTTCGAGCCCGGGGTACCTTTTTATATCAACAAAAGTCTAAATTTTTTTACTGCGAAGATTAATGTATTGACGATTATATGGTCCTAGAATTTTCCTGATTACAATCAGTCCTTACTCCTTAATGTACAGTTCTATTTGGCCAAATGTACAAGCTAAATGTGCCAAATATACGAGCCAGATTTCAACATCTTACGCTGACATCTGTTTGTTGTTTATATCAAGGTCTGTACTCCTGGAAAAGGAGGATCGAAGATGTAGTTATCCGGGTCGAGATGACTGCATCCAACGCATTGAAGTGGGAGGAAGCACAGAGGATCAAACACGAAGAAGTATTGCAAAGCCGCAGCTTGTGGGACAATCCAGCCAAGTCACATGAGGCGCTCTCTGCTCTCTCCGATGCCATCAGAGCGGTTGATCATCTCAAAGACCTTCTATATAAGGTGCTTGCTTAGATGCGTAATGTGAGTTCGGTGAACTGTTTTGCTTTGTCCCAAATTTGAACAAGGAAATACTCTTTGTGTAGCATGCTGGTTCCGGCACAAGGACCATGCTTAACAAACGGCACAAGGACCATGCTTCAGAAACGGAAGATGGACTAAACAATTAGGAATTATAAATTAGAGTGTCCTTACTTTATGTGCTTTGATTCTGAACTGTGGAAATGCTGGATTAGAATTTAGCATGTTTTGTCGCGGATGCTCATTAGATACAATGTGCAGGCTGAAGAGGCTAAGTTGATAAGTCAACTAGCAGGGATGGATGTCATAAATGGAGAGCTATTTAAGCAAGCATACAATATCTCTTTGGATGCTAGTGAATTTCTAGATCGTTACGAGATGTACAAGCTTCTTAAGGGTCTCTATGACAAGGAAGGAGCTTGTGTCATTGTCACTGCTGGATCAGAGGGTGTTGCTTCAGAGGTCAGTTGATTGTAGTGACATTGGATAAGTTAAATAGTGTTCAGAGCCTGATGATGGTAGAATAAGAGTATAAGACTACTTTAGTACTTTGAATAATGCTTCTACCCAAGTCAGTTTTCATTAATTTGTCAATTAATTGAATTTGTGTAACATGATATTAAGACAAGAATGATGATACCTTAAAACAGGTGGAGTAAAGGAACCAATCTAAAGGATAGCCACTATAAATATTTCTTCCAAATCTTAGTCCATATAGTTGTCATCACTTCAATGATATAATATAGTAGTGCTTTATCCGTAGTACTTTCATCAACTTTGATCATCCCCACCTTTTTGAAATCTTGTTACGTTTTCTGATTTCAGCTATGGGCAGAGAAGCTATTTGACATGTATACATGTTGGGCACGGAGGCAAGGTTGCAAAGAAGGACTGGTTGAGAAGATCGCATCAATAAGTGGTCATATCCAGTATGCAGCAATGGAAATTGAATCAGAGTACATGTTTGGAATTCTTTCTGGAGAAAAAGGAATGCACAGAATGATCAATTCTTCCATTGACACATATGGCACGGAGGAGGTGATTACATTATCTATTCCTATTTGTTACAAATCTTTAGCATGTTTTTCAGTCCAAGCGATTAAACACAAAGCTTATATCAACAAAACCCTACTTTCAAAAATCATTCCAGCAGAGCTTAATTGTGTGCAGTTACTGAATATAACTGTGCCAGCCAGCGACTTACCAAATATAGAACTGCCACCTTTTTTTCGATAAAGGGAATATATTAATATCGTGAAGATACCAATTACGCCCAGATACTTAGTAAAAGACCTTAAGAACTGGAGCAAGATAGGACATGGCTTCATTCCAACTTTTTTCAACTCAATTTAAAATTACTTTATCAAGATATTGATTCAGAAATCAGCATTTTCTTACACCCAGTTACGTTGGTCTAAATCGGCACACATAATTTACACTCTGTAAAGTCCCATTTGTGGCCTTAGGGCTCCAGTTCTTCAATATTAACTCCCGAATTCAAATCCTTTGTATTTACGTTTATGGAGAAACTATGGTATGATGGTCTGGAGGCCCAAATGTGTGTGCAATTTTTGGCATAACCTTCTCCTTGTGCTGTTTTACATTAGAGTGTCCTTTTTACCATGATTTTTTCCTTGTGATGCTTGATACTATCAGAATGACATTTTTTTATCATGATCATTACCTGACCCTTTATATCAGAATGGCTAACTCTAAACCTACCAAAGCTTCCAGGCAATTTCGGCTAGAGTCGATATAATCCCTCTCTTCTTGGATAGACCACTTAATTTTCACTTGGATGACAATGATCTGGAGATTTCTCCTTCTCTTGATGAATGTGCAAAACGAAATCGAAGAAATAGTGCTACTGTTAGAGTTCAACACATACCAAGTGGAGTTACTGCCGAAAGCTCAGGTACTGGAAATAAATATCGAATGTTGATGCAAGTATAAATCCACATATAGCGGCAGGCTAAATGTACTGGAGTGGTTTCTCCACAGGTGAAAGAAGCTATTTTGCAAACAAGCTAAAAGCCATGAGCAGGTTGAAAGCAAAACTCCTCGTTATAACAACAGAATTAGGAGCGTCGGGCACGAAGATGATCAAGAAACAGGCTGTAGAGGAAAGATACTACCGCGAGACAAGACGATATACGTTTGGCCCCCAAGAATTGGTACATGATCTAAACACAGGCATCCAACTGTCAGACCTCAACTCGGTCCTGGAAGGCGACATCGAACCATTCATCAGAGGTCGTATTATTACAAGACATGGGTGATGGTACATTGACACGCCATAATATAATCCACAAGTTCTGTAAATCCATTTTTTGCTGATACAGATATAGCACATCACCAGAGGATAACTTCTGTAACATGGATCACATTTCAAGCCAAAAGAAAGGCAAGATATATCAGGTATAGCAAAGATCATGTTCTTACGGGCCGGTTGTTGCCATTCATCTGCTGGATGTGGATGCTCTTTCCCTGTCAAGCTTGCGAGCGTGGGCGAGCACGGCTCTCCAATGCTTGTCGATCGCATCCTGATGCTTGTTTTGCATTCCCTCCTGCCGGTTCAGCGCGACGCCGAGGGCCATCATGGCGTGGTCCTGGCAGTTGATTTTGGCCGGAGCAAGCAGGTGCTGGGGATGTAGTCGTACTGTTGGCTGCCGTCGGCCTCGATGGGCGGCTTGAACGGCTGTCCGTAGAGAATGGCCTCGAGCCAGTATACCGACAGTTTCCTCCAGTTCTTCACCTGTTCTACCATGTGCGCCGGCAGCACCCCTCGCTGGGCAGGGTTGCACGTCACGTGCGTGAGCACGCCGCCGCCGCCCCTGAACCTGACGGCTTCACATACCATCACCGAGATAGTCATCAGTGACCTCGCGATCTCCTTCAGGGTGCCGGTGTTGGCCGCAAGCTGTGCTGCCGCGATCTCCTATTTGTGACCTGCCAATGCCTTCTCTGAAGCAAATCCTTAGTGTTAATTAAGTCTGCCATTTAAGAGTAACCATGCAAACATCTTGATTTTCATAATACATTTCTTCTACCATATCCACTTAAATTGTGGTTCAACCTGGTTATGATCATATAAAGAATTATAATACTGATGTGGCTTGTTTCCCACATGAGCATGTTCAATCATCATGCCCCACATCCATCATGTCCAGATCATCCAACTAATTCTGAAGCAATAGAAATTCTTCATGTGCTCGAGATGAAAGAGGCAAGTGTACTCCTCAGATCTATCATTAAGCATAACCATATCTCTAACTGAAATCTTTTCATCTTTAGCATAGGAAAACAGCCTAGCAAACCTCTGTCTTAATGGAACAGAAGAGCCATCAAGTCCCCATTCATCAGACCAGAACAGAACGGCTTCACCACTTTTAACAGAAGGCTTGGCCACAGATCTATAAGTGTCCATCAATTTGCTTCATCAAAGAGCGTCTTGATGAAGACACCTTAAGGTTAAGCATGTAACATATGGGAAACAAATTGTTGATTGTCTAGCAAAGGGTTTAAGAATTAAAGAGTATATGCTGGCATGTAACAAGATAAGGATGATAAATTATCGCTCATCTGGGGAGTAAGTGTTGAATAGTTTGGGCTATGTGGGTGTAGTGCCTATGTGTGTCACAGAGTTTGACTCAAAGGCCCACTTCAGTGTATATGTATGTGTAGCTAGCAAGAGAAGTGAGATTCCAGAAAATTGCACAAACAAACTACATAGTAACTCACTCATAAATTGCAGGCTATATTAAATCGATAAATAGGGGTAGGCAAAAGCATGAACCCTTGAAACCGTGCAATCCGGATGTTCCTTGTTTAATTAGTTCATTTCTTTTTTCAAATGCAATCCACAGTTTCGCACTTCCCAGCTAGTACAAAAAAAAAGAGAAATAAGTGGAAACCGTTCAACCCATCTTTCTTTGCACACCGCATGGATGACAGTCATGGCGGAAATGCTAACGTACGGACTGTTTCTACGGAAAGAAACTTACGGGATTAGGTGGAAGTGGTTGGTTGGTGCGAATCTAATCTCCTCCCGTGATTCAAGGGCTGTAATTGTTTTGATTTGCTACACGTCATTCCGTAAGGGTATTCTGTAAATTGTCTACCTCTGCAAGATTCTAAATTTCAAGACATAGAAGACATCATAGAAATACGTGGTGGAATCCGGGTACTCCGGAACCTATTTCACTGTGTGGGTCAGAATTACGTATTTTCGCCCCCTCACCCCAAAAAATTTAAATAAGTTTTTTGCATGTACAAGATGCACGTATGTATGTGCGTGCAATTTTTTATACCAAAATTTAAAAATATGTAGCTTGGGGAAAAATAACAAGTTTCAAATGAATAGTATGAAGGGAAACTCATTCGCACAGTAATTTCTATAATTTAGGGGTCGGAGCAACTATGTAACTTCTAGGTAAGTTTAACCGGATTCCGCACTACCCAGGTTCCAAAAAAACCGCTTTAGAGAGATTGAGAGAAATTAAAGTTATATTTGGGCTGGCTCATACAGTCATACCCTAGAGGTGAGGTCCTGAAAATTTGGGAGCATTTGGTCTGAATCCCGTCCATCATCGCGTGCCAAAAGAACCGACTACAATTCAGTTCATCACTTCTGCTCTGGTACTCCCCCTCTTGGCAAAACTTTGTCCGTGTAAAAAAATAAGGACGGTGGAGATATTTTCATATCTTCGTAAGTAGGGCACGATCGTAAAATTATTAAATCTGACATGTACATGCAGTCCTGTAGTGGCCCGTATGGCCCGCATTGTTTTGTACGAGCAATTCTTGTACGTGTGGCGTGATCATACGGTCACGTGTGTGTGACGTAATGTGTCGGGTTCATGTTAGGCAGACGAGATTGTTAACTGGTCATGTGCACTGGCGGAGCTATGTAGGGGCCGAACCGGGCCATGGCCCGTCCAGGTTTTGGGCCGAAAAAAACCAGGTAGTATCATGCATCCCATGTCCAGCCCAACTGCAGCCCACCAAATGACCAGAACGTCCACGCCTCTGCCTCGTTGACTCGGGAAACTCATTCTCGCTAGACCAAGAAAAGCACGAGTCAGAGCAAGGCGGAGGAATTGAGAAGGGCAATCGGGGGAAGTAGGTGGAGGCGAAGCAGGGCGGCACGGCAGCAGCAGCACCGCCCCCAGAAGCACCGGACCGCCGCCCATCACTGCAGCCCGCCAGCCCGCAGTCACGCACACATTCCCGGCCGCACGTGCACGGCGCTCCTTCCAGGCGGTGCTGCCGCGACCAACTGCTGAATCAAGCCGATGATCTTCCCCAATTTCTATGTACTGGTACTTTCTTTTTTCTCAAATCCCTAGTTAGCAATAAGGACTGTTCTTTGTAATAATAATTCATACTGAGTGGTAATAGCTGTTCTCTGAATTTGTTTTCAGTTTTACAAATTTTAACAGTTATGGGGAAGACAATTAAGGATCGGTATTGTTTTGAAAAGAAAAAGGGATGATTATCTTGCCAATAATCTGTTAGTCAACATAGTGGGTGCTATTTTAGAGACATACAGCTACGAAGATGTCATTGCAGATTTTAGTGGTTAAAAAGATCGGAAAGCTGACTTGTAGTATCAAGTATGTATGCCTGGCCTGAACATCTGTAGTCTAGCTCCTTAGGTAGTACTACCTCCGTTTCAAGGAATAAGGCCCACGCGTATTTCAAGACGAACTTTAACCATAAAAATTGAGCAACAAAATCTTAATTATATTATATGTAATTAGTATCGTTAGATTTATATTGAAAAGCACTTTTTAATTATGCTAATTTCATACAAACAATCTTTATCTATTTGAAGTAATTAGTCAAACAAAAAACACGGGAGAGGGGGGCTGTCCTTGGTGAGTCCCGCCTTGAGACGCGTGAAGGTCGTGGTGAGGGTATGCTTGACGGCCTTGTTCAGCATGGCGAGACGGCCATGCGGCAACCCTCCGGACGACAGGACCAACGACTCCTCGTCGACCTCCGCGCTCATGGGGTCATCCACCTCCGGGTGACGATGCCTCACCATCTCGCAGTAGTTCTCGACGTCCTCGGCGTAGGTGCCGAAGTACTCAGGGAGCGAGGGCTGAGGCTGCGAGAGATCGGGCTTCTTAAGCCGCATCTTGTTGTATATCTCGAGGTCAGACATCTCCTCCTCGGGTCCTAACGCGGCCCTCTGCATCGCGAAAGGAAATGTTGTGAGTACCAACTTTGAACCTGAAGGAAAATAAAATGTATACATACCATCTTCCCCTTGTAGCGCTCGTAGCTGAGGTTTCCCCCACAGTGTGTGCCACCGTCGCCTCGGTTCTCCGCGTTCCGCCTCGCCACGGCTGCAAAGTCCTCGTCCATCTTGAGCCACCTCGTCCTAACCATCTCCTCCCATGCCTCGGCATGCGGCTCGGCCCAATCGGGGATAACCTGAAAATGCAATACTCAACTCAATCTAATGCAATCGCAACTTAGTAGCAATGTAGAATCTCATTGACATTTTACTCACCGACATGTAGTCCTCCACCGTCATCTCGTACTCGGCCTTAGCATTCTTACCGACAATGTCCGGCTTATGGACCCTCTCGCCTCTCTCCGCCCAGAAGTGACCCGCGGACGTGATCCTTTGGTTGTACCACACCTGCGGTGTCAACCTCTCACAAGTCGCCCGCAAAGTCCTGTTCGCGGCCGTCTCCTCAACCTCGGGCGCCACACGATAAAAACACTTCAATCATGCAAAAAACAATTGTGAGATTCATGAGTTAGAACATTGGGGTCATCAAATATGAACGAAGCTCGAGAAAATATGTCTTACCCAAAACTTTCTCATCACGGCCTCAGCAGCCGTCCGGAAGCCTACGCCAGGGGCACTCTCGTAGTCCGTCCAAGTAGTGGCTAGCTTCTTCTCGCCAGTGGGACAGTGCCGAGGGGATAGTACTTGCCCGGCCAGAACTTCCTAAGCAAAGCTCCAATCATGCTGCTAGGCAGGCGCCCCTTGACCCCCGGAGGAAATATCCAATTGCTGCACATGAAAATCAAACATTAGCACATGAAAATCAAACATTAGTACATGAAAATCGAAATTGCCAAATTAGTACACTTACTCGGGGCCAGCGGGAATAATAAGGGTCTTCGCCTCATGGGTCTTAGGCTCCTTCCTCTCGTCGGGGACTCTCGCTTCCCCACGAATCTTCAGTGCCTTCGGCCGCCCATCCTCCTCCGGAGTCTCAAACCCGCGGCTAGAGTCCTCCTCGGCTCTAGACTCCGTCTCCGCCTCCTCTCTAGACGTCCCCTCCAAAAAGAACCCGGAAGCAACGTCGCCTGAAGCCGAGGGTGGTGGCTCAAAGTCCGGTCCTCCCCAGCCACCTCCACCTCCACCTCCACCTCCTCCCAAGCCACCTCCAGCTCCACCACCTCGTCCCCGTCCTCGTCCTCCTCCTCCTCCCGCGCCGTCCTCGTAACGCGGATTGCGACGCGGTGCCCTCTCACTCCTTCTAACATTGTTCTTGCGTTGTTGCATCTTCTTAAGCAAGCTCGACGAGTCCTCCTTGCCGCCGCTCATATTGTTCAATCACCTGCATTGAGAAAGAGAAAACAATTAAGAAGCATGTTGAAAAATATATAAATAGTAAGCATAAAGACACTAAACAATTAAGAAGCATGTTCAAAAATATATAAATACTAAGCATAAAGATACTAAACAATAAAGAAGCATGTTGAAAAAAATATAAATACTAAGCATAAAGATACTAAACAAATAAGAAGCATGTTGAAATATAAACACATAAAAGACCCTCACCAGCCGTCATCAATCTCATCGTCAATCTCATTTTGTTTCTCCTTGCCACTATCACTATCACTATCTTTTGAGTAGTAAGTTGGATTTTGATAGACGGGTGGAGGCTCATCATCGCTATCATCTTCCACTTGTAACTTCTCGAGCATATCTATGTCCTTTAGATCCACCACTGACTCACCACGAGTTTGCATCGTTCTGAGGTCCTCTTCAAGAACACATTCTAACTCAAAGTGCCCGAAATCCTCTTCCTCTTGATAGAAAATTCCCTCGTATGTTACGGGGTCAATGTTGTTGTAATCGTCCTCGGAGGGAATCGGTAGGTTACCATGTGGCGATACGGAACACGACTTCCCAGCCGTTGAGGGCCGCTTTACGGCATGGGTACGGCAAATAATAAACTTGCTTGGCTTGGTGAGCAACAATATAGACATCGGCTCCGGTATAGGTGGTGGAAGGCTTAACTTCAACTAACCCAATGGACTTGGTAATTCTCTGTCCACCTCTTGGGTCGAACCAATGACACTTGAACACAACGAGATTGAGTTGTTTGTTTGTACGATTGAAGGTCAGCTCGTATACATTCTCTAACCTCCCGTAGTAATCAAAGGTATCGGATCCTTTAGTGAAGACACCAGTATTTATCGTTTTTGGATTCGCCCGGCCCTTCTGGTGTGTCTCTGTATGAAATCGAAACCCATTCACGTCATACTTTTCATACTTCATGACGTCACGGTTACAACCTTGGGAAACACATCTCAACTCATCTGTCATCTCAACGTTTGCATCAGCTCCCTACAAGCACGGTTCAAATTTGTTGTGTGCATTAGTTACGTGGAATAACAGGGACAAGTCACATATTGGTAGGTAAGAGGGACAGCTTAGACATTACTTTTTTCATGAACCAAGACACAAAGTTTATTTTGACTTCGGGAGCACCCTCTTTCCGTAGAGTCTCCAACTCCGCGCCCGTGGGATCGCGCGGAAGCCACCACTGTTCATCCGTGAATTCGCTGAAAGGATACAATAAGCATTAGACCGAGTTGAGTGTAGGTGATCGAAACTAGATACAATAAGCATTACACCATGTTACCTAATGAAATCGTGACCGCCATCGTCGTCCCCCCCACCACTTCCTTCATGTTCATAAGCACATAGAGCATTATGCAATCCTTCTCTTCCCTCTCCAATCGATATTTTTGTCCTTTACCAGCCTTGCCACCGGGACATTGGAATAGTTGAAGCTTGGGGTCATTCATGGGCACGTCGACATTGTAACGAGAGACCGGGTTATGCAGAGTGGGAACTTCATCAGGATAGTACGTTGTTGCGGCATCTGCCATCTCCCGAAGGCACGTTGCCTCAGCTATGCATGCTCCAATCTTGGCTTTGTTTCCGATTATCTTCCGAATATACTTGAACTCTCTCTCAATACAAAGCGCCACCGAAATCGCACTTTGGGCCACCCAATAGTGCCTCGTTTGCGAGGTGCACAATGAGATGTGCCATCGGAGTAAAGAAGCCTGGCGGAAAGATCATCTCCAAATTGCATAGCAACTCCGGCACTTGAACTTGCAGCTTCTCAATAACCTTAGGACATATCTGCTTAGCACGAGGCGTGCGGAAGAAATGGCTCAACTCCGCGAGCACTCGCCATATTTTCTCGGGAGATACCCTCGAAGCATCACCGGCATCAGCCGCTCAATCCATATATGATAGTCATGACTCTTGAGCCCGGTGACTTTTCCCGTCGAAAGATTGACTCCCTTGCTCATATTCGAACAATAACCATCAGGGAACATCACAACGTATTTTAGCCACTTGAATGCCTCCTTCTTTTGGATGGAATCAAGGCGAAGTCGGCGTGCGGCTTGAACCAATTCTTTCGACGGCCGGTAGGACGTTGCATGTGTAATTTCTTCCTATCACGAGCTTCTCAACATCGACTCTAGCCTTGACATTATCCTTTGACTTCCCGGGAATGTTTAGGCACGTGTGAAATAAGGACTCCGCGACATTCTTTACGGTGTGCATCACATCGATGTTATGGGGAAGTTCGAGGTCCTTGTAATACTCGAGCTTCGTTAAGGCTGCCTCGTGAGTCCAGTTGTGCGTTACACCATATCCCTCAAATTGATGGCCAGCTTACGATGCGTGGCACGAGAGCACGTAGCTCGGCATCAACAGCTATACCATCGAACTTTGGCACCTCTGTTACTTCATGCACAACTTTGCCTTTCTTGAAGTTCTTTTTGTCTTCTACGAACGGATGCCTCCGTTTGAGGTACTGCCGATTCGTGTCAAACGCAACATACTTGCGACCCTTATTTAGCCAAAGGAACTCAAGTCGATGCCTACACTGGGCATGGCCATTTACCAGCTGTACACCATCCGCATGTTAGGGCGTACCGGGCATGTCATGCATGGTATACGCAACCAAACTTTCATGCGAAGTTTGTCTTCGATGCTTGGTCGTACGTCAACGTCCCGTGGTGCCAAGAGTGGTTCAAATCTTCCACAATCGGCTGCATGTAGACACTCAAGTTCTTCCGGGTAATGGGGCCCTGGAATGATCGGCGACAGAAACATGGTCTTCCTCGTCATTAGGACTCCGGGAGGGAGATTGAGCGGAATTACAAACACGGGCCAACAAGCTGTAATTGGCATTCGACATACCATATGGATTGAAGCCATCCGTAGCTATCGCAATTCGACATTCCGAGCATCTGCTGCCCTATGGGGGTATTTTCTATCAAAGTTCTTCCATGCATTGCCATCGAGATGGATGTCCCATCTTCGTCCGCCCACGATTGTCCTTTATTCGAGTCCCAATCTTGTGCCACCTCATCTCTTTGGCTGTCTCATCAGACAAGTAAAGCAGCTTGATTCTTTATATGAATTGGAGATACCGAAGAATCGACTTTGCGATCTTTGACTGCCTCACACGACCATCCTTTCCCGTTACCTCTTCATACCTAGAGGCCTTACAAATGGGACAGTACTTGTCCTCCATAACTGTTTCCAGAAGAGAACACAGCCTTTTTCACAACAGTCTATCCTTTGATAATCCATGTTGAGCGCCGACATGAGTTGCCTCGTCTCGTGCGGGCTTTTAGGCGAGACAATGCCCTTTGGGCAACATGTTACCAGATTGTTTTCAGACTTGCTTCGAAGCCGTCACGGGTGGTGTTGTACCGGGTCTTGTGGGCTAGACATTGGGCGATGGCATCGAGCTGAGAAAGCGCGGCGCCTTCGTACTGAGGCGTCTTAGCAGCGGCGCTCATCTCCTAGACGGCCTTCGCGGCTGGCGCTCGGTTCCTCCGGTTACGGAGGTTCCTCCGGTTCTGGCGGTTCCTCCCGTGAAGGTGGCGACTCTGGCATGTGGGCATCGACAAGATCATCTAGAAAGTCTCTAACCCCATCGTACTCATTGCCATTGAGCCGCTGCCGCATCACCTCACCTCTGTCACGTTCGTGCTCATCAAAGTCGATCTGCGTGACGTAACGAGGCATATACCCATATTGCAGAAGGTGTTTAAACATGTCATCCTTTCCACGACGGTGATGCTTCAAGCAACGATTGCACGGGCAAAGTGGCTGAACCTTCTGTTTTGTACCACGCGCCAACTCCTTCACTAAATGCCAAGTCTTCCTTATCCACTCATCTGTTTTATTAGTCGCACTAACACGGCCGGTGTACATCCATCCATTATCAGCCATCCTCTGCTCTATTGGAAGCCAAACGACAAGCATAGCATTTATATCAAATAGGAAAATGCATCATATTTTAATTTTTTTAACAGGCAAAACGAATGCATCAACCTACATCTCTACTAGGTGGGCTCCTAGCAGCCGCCGGATCCGTAGATTGAGTACGTTCTCCATGCTCTACCCGGTCCGAGTCAAAATTTCGCAGCACCTCCCCGCTGCTCTCCCGATACACGTCTCGCCAAAAAGACAAGAGGATGTGCATCCGGAGAACAACGGTGAGGCGCTGCCGAAATCCTGACTCGGACCGGAGCAGAGCATGGAGAACGTACCCAACTACGGATCCGCCGACTGTCCCGTAAATGCCGCAAGCGTTACGGTTGAAAATATGCCGACCACTAATGCATATTTATCCGCGTAACGCTTGAGGACGGGAAGTGACACGTAGGTTACGCAACTTGACTTGGAAAATGAATCTAGTGACATAAATAAAATGCGGAGAAGAAGTTGGAAATTTAGCTCACCCTCGATGTAGAGGAAGTAGTCGAACAATCGAGTGTCGATGTCGGCGGCCGTCGAGAAGCGCGTCAAGATCCGGGATCGTCACGCCGGGGTGCTCAAGACGAGGCGGTCACGGCCTGGCCTATTACAAATACATATTATTAGAAGAAATTCACATTTGCATTTCTATTTACATTATTAAACATAGCATTTCAATTTCAACTACACATTTCTATTTCTTTCCAAATGTCCCTGTTACAACAATTTGCAGTTCTATTTGTTTCCAAATTTCAATTTGCAGTTCTATTTCTTTCCAAATTTCAACTACACATTTGCAGATCTATTTGTTTCTACTTCAATTTCTATTACAACAATTAAAGGAATACAAAAATGAAAAAAAAGCCAATTGCTTACCATACCCGGGTACTGGGAGGGGTGCTGAGGATGGCGGCGACGGGAGGATGGCCGGGGCGATGAGGAGGCTAGGGCGAGCAGGAGGGCGGCAGAGGAGGAAGCGGCGGGGCGTGGTGGAGGGGGAGGGGAGGAGGTCAGGGAGGAGGGGGACGAGCGGCGGGCCGGGCGGCCGGGGACGGGAGGAGGGCAGGGAGGAGCGGCAGGTGGCAGCTGCAGGAGGAGGGCGGTGGGGCGAGGAGGATGGGGACGGGAGGAGGGCGGCGTCGGGCAGGAGGCGGCGGCGTCGGCTGCGGTGGCGGGCATGAGGTGGCGACGAGAGGAGGGGGCGGGGGCCTGAGGAGGCGGGCTGGAGGCGGCGACGGGAGGAGGGGTCCGGGGCCGAGGAAGCGGCGGCGGGAGGAGGGCGGCGCGGGGCTCGAGCGGCGGCGGCGCGGGGCTCAGGCGGCGGCGGCTCGGGCGGGAGAAAAATGAGATGTGCACGGGGGAACGCGCGGTGGAGGAAAACGCGCAGCCAACCAGGTGAAAAACGAGATGGGGATCTACGCCGAGGGCCACCCTCGGCTTACACAGATGCTCGGTCGTACACCGAGGGCCACCCTCGGCTTAGCCGGGCCGACCAGGTGGACCCTGGGGTTAATGCTAGGGTTTGGCTACACCGAGGGCTACGCATACGCCTAGGGCAGCCCTCGGCATAGTTTATTTTTTTTTGTTAATTTTTTTTTGTTTCATTCTATTTTCTAACTATAATATACTAGTATATATTATATTAGGTCTACCCTTTGACCTAATATGCTAGGATTACCTTTTTTACCACGTCGACATTGAATTGAATGCGCGGTCTACCCTTTGACCGACCTCCATCGGCGGTGCCCCCGTTACTTTACTCTGCCTTTTTAGGACACATAAAATGACGCCACGCGGCTCCGCTCGATTTTTTGGCTCCGTTTGCTTTGCCAACTGCGCAAAACAGGGCCGCCGGGACATGCGGTATGGCCGTACCGGGCGCGCGCGTGCACCCGTCCGCCAACGCGCGAAACGGAAAACATTTAGCACATAAAATGACGCGTCCTAGACCTAAAAACATTTTTCCCTCCATTTATTGAGCGAAGGAAAGTGTCGCCCCAGTTCAAATCCGGACAGTTTCCAGCGGATTCGGCGGGGCACCGCAGGAAGCGGGTGGGATTCCCAGATGGCTTCTGCGCGCATATGGCATGTGATAGGTGGTGCGTAGGAGGTATCCTACCGCCGCGCGGAGGTCCCGCGTGACACTGAAATGCGCACCATGTAGCTGCTTCACAAAAAAAAGCCCTTCCGGCACCCCGAAAATGGAAAAACCGTCGCCCGTGGTTCGGATTGGAAATCCGCGACCGGGGCCTTGCTTCCCATCCTAAGGCCCACCCACGTGCCAAATATGGCCTCGTTCCGACAAACTATGTGGTGAAACGGGCCGTTTCCTACTCAATTCCCCTAAAAGCCATAGAACTCCGGACGAGATAGCCCTGTTCGTGCAGGGTTCTCCAAGATAATTGCTGTATCCCAGTTCCGTCTTTTGCAGTGGTTACTAGGACACATAAAATGACGCCACGCGGCTCCGCTCGATTTTTTGGCTCCGTTTGCTTTGCCAACTGCGCAAAACGGGGCCGCCGGGACATGCGGTATGGCCGTACCGGGCGCGCGCGTGCACCCGTCCGCCAACGCGCGAAACGGAAAACATTTAGCACATAAAATGACGTGTCCTAGACCTAAAAACATTTTTCCCTCCATTTATTGAGCGAAGGAAAGTGTCGCCGGTTCAAATCCGGACGGTTTCCGGCGGATTCGACGGGCACTGCAGAAGCGGGTGGGATTCCCGGATGGCTTCCGCGCGCATATGGCATGTGATAGGTAGTGCGTAGGAGGTATCCTACCGCGCGCAGGTCCCGCGCGATCTTGAAATGCGCACCATGTAGCTGCTTCACAAAAAAAAGCCCTTCCGGCACCCCGAAAATGGAAAAACCGTCGCCCGTGGTTCGGATTGGAAATCCGCGACCGGGGCCTTGCTTCCCATCCTAAGGCCCACGCACGTGCCAAATATGGCCTCGTTCCGACATACTATGTGGTGAAACGGGCCGTTTCCTACTCATTTCCCCTAAAAGCCATAGAACTCCGGACGAGATAGCCCTGTTCGTGAAGGGTTCTCCAAGATAATTGCCGTATCCCAGTTCCGTCTTTTGCAGTGGTTACTAGGACACATAAAATGACGCCACGCGGCTCCGCTCGATTTTTGGCTCCGTTTGCTTTGCCAAGCGCAAAACGGGGCCGCCGGACATGCGGTATGGCCGTGCCCGCGCGCGTGCACCCGTCTGCCAACGCGCGAAACGGAAAACATTTAGCACATAAAATGACGCGTCCTAGACCTAAAAACATTTTTCCCTCCATTTATTGAGCGAAGGAAAGTGTCGCCGGTTCAAATCCGGACGGTTTCCGGCGGATTCGGCGGGGCACCGCGAGAAGCGGGTGGGATTCCCGGATGGCTTCCGCGCGCATATGGCATGTGATAGGTGGTGCGTAGGAGGTATCCTACCACCGCGCGGAGGTCCCGCGCGATGCGAAATGCGCACCATGTAGCTGCTTCACAAAAAAGCCCTTCCGGCACCCGAAAATGGAAAAACCGTCGCCCGTGGTTCAGATTGGAAATCCGCGACCGGGGCCGTGCTTCCCATCCTAAGGCCCACGCACGTGCCAAATATGGCCTCGTTCCGACAAACTATGTGGTGAAACGGGCCGTTTCCTACTCATTTCCCCTAAAAGCCATAGAACTCCGGACGAGATAGCCCTGTTCGTGAAGGGTTCTCCAAGATAATTGCCGTATCCCGATTCCGTCTTTTGCGGTGGTTACTAGGACACATAAAATGACGCCACGCGGCTCCGCTCGATTTTTGGCTCCGTTTGCTTTGCCAATCGCGCAAAACGGGCCGCCGGGACATGCGGTATGGCCGTACCGGGCGCGCGCGTGCACCCGTCCGCCAACGCGCGAAACGGAAAACATTTAGCACATAAAATGACGCGTCCTAGACCTAAAAACATTTTTCCCTCCATTTATTGAGCGAAGGAAAGTGTCGCCCCAGTTCAAATCCGGACGGTTTCCGGCGGATTCGGCGGGAGCACCGCAGAAGCGGGTGGGATTCCCGAGATGGCTTCCGCGCGCATATGGCATGTGATAGGTGGTGCGTAGGAGGTATCCTACCGCCGCGCGGAGGTCCCGCGCGATCTTGAAATGCGCACCATGTAGTCGCTTCACAAAAAAGCCCTTCGGCACCCGAAAATGGAAAAACCGTCGCCCGTGGTTCGGATTGGAAATCCGCGACCGGGGCCTTGCTTCCCATCCTAAGGCCCACGCACGTGCAAATATGGCCTCGTTCCGACAAACTATGTGGTGAAACGGGCCGTTTCCTACTCATTTCCCTAAAAGCCATAGAACTCCGGACGAGATAGCCCTGTTCGTGAAGGGTTCTCCAAGATAATTGCCGTATCCAGTTCCGTCTTTTGCGGTGGTTACTAGGACACATAAAATGACGCCACGCGGCTCCGCTCGATTTTTGGCTCCGTTTGCTTTGCCAAGCTGCGCAAAACGGGGCCGCCGGGACATGCGGTATGGCCGTGCAGCGCGCGCGTGCACCCGTCCGCCAACGCGCGAAACGGAAAACATTTAGCACATAAAATGACGCATCCTAGACCTAAAAACATTTTTCCCTCCATTTATTGAGCGAAGGAAAGTGTCGCCCAGTTCAAATCCGGACGGTTTCAGGCGGATTCGGCGGAGCACCGCGAGAAGCGGGTGGGATTCCCGGATGGCTTCCGCGCGCATATGGCATGTGATAGGTGGTGCGTAGGAGGTATCCTACCGCCGCGGAGAGGTCCCGCGATACTAAAATGCGCACCATGTAGCTGCTTCACAAAAAAGACCTTCCGGCACCCGAAAATGGAAAAACCGTCGCCCGTGGTTCGGATTGGAAATCCACGACCGGGGCCTTGCTTCCCATCCTAAGGCCCACGCACGTGCCAAATATGGCCTCGTTCCGACAAACTATGTGGTGAAACGGGCCGTTTCCTACTCATTTCCCCTAAAAGCCATAGAACTCCGGACGAGATAGCCCTGTTCGTGAAGGGTTCTCCAAGATAATTGCCGTATCCGAGTTCCGTCTTTTGCGGTGGTTACTAGGACACATAAAATGACGCCACGCGGCTCCGCTCGATATTTTGGCTCCGTTTGCTTTGCCAACTGCGCAAAACGGGGCCGCCGGGACATGCGGTATGGCCGGACCGGGCGCGCGCGTGCACCCGTCCGCCAACGCGCGAAACGGAAAACATTTAGCACATAAAATGACGCGTCCTAGACCTAAAAACATTTTTCCCTCCATTTATTGAGCGAAGGAAAGTGTCGCCCCGGTTCAAATCCAGACGGTTTCCGGCGGATTCGGCGGGGCACCGCAGAAGCGGGTGGGATTCCCGGATGGCTTCCGCGCGCATATGGCATGTGATAGGTGGTGCGTAGGAGGTATCCTACCGCCGCGCGGAGGTCCCGCGCGATCGAAATGCGCACCATGTAGCTGCTTCACAAAAAAAGCCCTTCCGGCACCCCGAAAATGGAAAAACCGTCGCCGTGGTTCGGATTGGAAATCCACGACACGGGCCTTGCTTCCCATCCTAAGGCCCACGCACGTGCCAAATATGGCCTCGTTCCGACAAACTATGTGGTGAAACGGGCCGTTTCCTACTCATTTCCCCTAAAAGCCATAGAACTCCGGACGAGATAGCCCTGTTCGTGAAGGGTTCTCCAAGATAATTGCCGTATCCAGTTCCGTCTTTTGCGGTGGTTACTAGGACACATAAAATGACGCCACGCGGCTCCGCTCGATTTTTTGGCTCCGTTTGCTTTGCCAACTGCGCAAAACGGGGCCGCCGGGACATGCGGTATGGCCGTACCGGGCGCGCGCGTGCACCCGTCCGCCAACGCGTAAAACGGAAAACATTTAGCACATAAAATGACGCGTCCTAGACCTAAAAACATTTTTCCCTCCATTTATTGAGCGAAGGAAAGTGTCGCCCCAGTTCAAATCCGGACAGTTTCCAGCGGATTCGGCGGGGCACCGCAGGAAGCGGGTGGGATTCCCAGATGGCTTCCGCGCATATGGCATGTGATAGGTGGTGCGTAGGAGGTATCCTACCGCCGCGCGGAGGTCCCGCGCGATACCGAAATGCGCACCACGTAGTCGCTTCACAAAAAGCCCTTAGGCACCCGAAAATGGAAAAACCGTCGCCCGTGGTTCGGATTGGAAATCCGCGACCGGGGCCTTGCTTCCCATCCTAAGGCCCACGCACGTGCCAAATATGGCCTCGTTCCGACAAACTATGTGGTGAAACGGGCCGTTTCCTACTCATTTCCCCTAAAAGCCATAGAACTCCGGACGAGATAGCCCTGTTCGTGAAGGGTTCTCCAAGATAATTGCCGTATCCCAGTTCCGTCTTTTGCAGTGGTTACTAGGACACATAAAATGATGCCACGCGGCTCCGCTCGATTTTTTGGCTCCGTTTGCTTTGCCAACTGCGCAAAACGGGGCCGCCGGGACATGCGGTATGGCCGTACCGGGCGCGCGCGTGCACCCGTCCGCCAACGCGCGAAACGGAAAACATTTAGCACATAAAATGACGCGTCCTAGACCTAAAAACATTTTTCCCTCCATTTTTTAAGCGAAGGAAAGTGCCGCCCTAGTTCAAATCCGGACAGTTTCCAGCGGATTCGGCGGGGCACCGCAGGAAGCGGGTGGGATTCCCAGATGGCTTCCGCGCGCATATGGCATGTGATAGGTGGTGCGTAGGAGGTATCCTACCGCCGCGCGGAGGTCCCGCGTGATACTAAAATGCGCACCATGTAGCTGCTTCACAAAAAAAGCCCTTCCGGCACCCCGAAAATGGAAAAACCGTCGCCCGTGGTTCGGATTGGAAATCCGCGACCGGGGCCTTGCTTCCCATCCTAAGGCCCACGCACGTGCCAAATATGGCCTCGTTCCGACAAACTATGTGGTGAAACGGGCCGTTTCCTACTCATTTCCCCTAAAAGCCATAGAACTCCGGACGAGATAGCCCTGTTCGTGAAGGGTTCTCCAAGATAATTGCCGTATCCAGTTCCGTCTTTTGCAGTGGTCACTAGGACACATAAAATGACGCCACGCGGCTCCGCTCGATTTTTGGCTCCGTTTGCTTTGCCAACTGCGCAAAACGGGGCCGCCGGGACATGCGGTATGGCCGTACCGGGCGCGCGCGTGCACCCGTCCGCCAACGCGCGAAACGGAAAACATTTAGCACATAAAATGACGCATCCTAGACCTAAAATTTTTTTTCCCTCCATTTATTGAGCGAAGGAAAGTGTCGCGGTTCAAATCCAGACAGTTTCCAGCGGATTCGGTGGGGCACCGCAGGAAGCGGGTGGGATTCCCAGATGGCTTCCGCGCGCATATGGCATGTGATAGGTGGTGCGTAGGAGGCATCCTACCGCCGCGCGGAGGTCCCGCGCGATACTGAAATGCGCACCATGTAGCTGCTTCACAAAAAAAAGCCCTTCCGGCACCCCGAAAATGGAAAAACCGTCGCCCGTGGTTCGGATTGGAAATCCGCGACCGGGGCCTTGCTTCCCATCCTAAGGCCCACGCACGTGCCAAATATGGCCTCGTTCCGACAAACTATGTGGTGAAACGGGCCGTTTCCTACTCATTTCCCCTAAAAGCCATAGAACTCCGGACGAGATAGCCCTGTTCGTGAAGGGTTCTCCAAGATAATTGCCGTATCCCAGTTCCGTCTTTTGCAGTGGTTACTAGGACACATAAAATGACGCCACGCGGCTCCTCTCGATTTTTTTGGCTCCGTTTGCTTTGCCAACTGCGCAAAACGGGGCCGCCGGGACATGCGGTATGGCCGTACCGGGCGCGCGCGTGCACCCGTCCGCCAACGCGCGAAACGGAAAACATTTAGCACATAAAATGACGCGTCCTAGACCTAAAAACATTACCATAAAATAGGCTCCATTTGAGCCGTGGCGAGAGTTTCCACATACAGATCCTGGATTTTACCAAGTGTTAGCCCATGTATGCGGAAATCGTCAACAACGGGTACATCCAAGGTTAGCCAAACCTTACATCACACTTGTACACATATGTTATGGGCATATGCAAGGTTTCCAGCGATTCCGACGATCCGATAGTCTGTATCTTGAAAAAACCCTAGGGCGGGGACCCCGCAGATCTACCCCTATAGCTTTCTCCGTGTGAGGGTTTACCAATGGACTTTTTTACTTGCTTTGGTTTGTTTAGGACATATGTACATGGAAACCATAGGTACATGCAAGGTTAGAAAAACCTTACATCACACTTGTACACATATGTTAGGGACAAATGCAAGTTTTCAAGCGATTCCGACGCTCCGGTGATCTGTATCTTGGGAAACCCTAGGCGGGGACCCCTGCAGATCTACCCCTATAGCTTTTTCCGTGCGAGGGTTTAGCAATGGATTTTTTTATTTTCTTTGCTTTGTTTAGGACATATGCACATGGGTTTGGAATGAAATAGGCCCCGGATGAGCCGTAGCAGGAGTTTCCACATACATATCCTGGATTTTTCCAAGTGCGGGCCCATGTATGCGGAAATCATCAACGCCGGGTACATGCAAGGTTAGACAAACCTTACATCACACTTGTACACATATGTTAGGGACAAATGCAAGTTTTCCAGCGATTCCGACGCTCCAGTGATCTGTATCTTGGGAAACCCTAGGGCGGGGACCCCTGTGAGATCTACCCCTATAGCTTTTTCCGTGCGAGGGTTTACCAATGGATTTTTTATTTTCTTTGCTTTGTTTAGGACATATGCACATGGAAACCATAGGTTTGGAATAAAATAGGCCACAGATGAGCCGTAGCAGGAGTTTTCACATACAGATCCTGGATTTTACCAAGTGCAGGCCAATGTATGCGGAAATCGTCAACGCCGGATACATGCAAGGTTAGACAAACCTTACATCACACTTGTACACATATGTTAGGGACAAATGCAAGTTTTCAAGCGATTCCGACGCTCCGGTGATCTGTATCTTGGGAAACCCTAGGGCGGGGACCCTGCAGATCTACCCCTATAGCTTTCTCTGTGCGAGGGTTTACCAATGGATTTTTTATTTGCTTTGCTTTGTTTAGGACATATGCACATGGAAACCATAGGTTTGGAATGAAATAGGCCCCGGATGAGCCGTAGCAGGAGTTTCCACATACAAATCCTGGATTTTACCAAGTGTGGACCCATGTATGCGGAAATCGTCAACGCCGGGTACATGCAAGGTTAGACAAACCTTACATCACACTTGTACACATATGTTAGGGACAAATGCAAGTTTTCAAGCGATTCCGACGCTCCGGTGATCTGTATCTTGGGAAACCCTAAGCCGGGGACCTTGCAGATCTACCCCTATAGCTTTTTTCGTGCGAGGGTTCACCAATGGATTTTATTAATTTCTTTGCTTTGTTTAGGACATATGCACATGGAAACCATAGGTTTGGAATGAAATAGGCCCCGGATGAGCCGTAGCAGGAGTTTCCAGCGATTCGGACGCTCCGGTGGTTTGTATCTAGGGAAACCCTAGGGGGCGGGGACCCCGCAAATCTACCCCTAGGGTTAGGGTTAGGGTTAGAGTTAGGGTTAGCAATGGATTTTTTTCCTTTGTTTTAGGACATATGTACATCGATAGCAGATGTTGGGGCTACTGGATCCCGTCGACCCGTCTACGAAGAGCGTCACTCGTGGGATCTACATAAGCCATCTACCATTTTTTTCTTTAAAAAAGTAACTATTTTTACATAATTCATACTAGTACATAAATAAAACAAACATAATATAAAGTTAATGACCGAGAAGAAAAAAAGAAAAAAAAAGTGTATGCCGAGGGTGGCCGTCGGCATAGGTGGGTGATGCCCTATGCCGAGGGTGGCCCTCGGCGTCTCGCTGACGCCGTGACCGGGCCGTCACGGCCGGAGCGGGACCGTAGCACTAGCATGTGCTACGCCGACGGCCTTTAGTACGCCGAGGGTGGCCGTCGGCGTATCCCTCTCTACGCCGAGGGTATGTCTACGCCGAGGGGCTAGATGGGCCGCCGCCATGGACCGGACGTACACCGACGGCCCCGACATTTGGCCGTCGGCGTACGCCACGGCCGTCGGCGCAGCGAGCCATTCCTGTAGTGTGACATCACTGATAAGCACATTCCCCTTTTCCACGATCGACGGGTATAGTTCGTTCGATCGGATAGCTCGCTAGCTAGCTAGGCCGCCAGAGGCCGGCGTCGGGGTCGCGCGCGCGCCCGCGATTCGGGCGGGTACGTATCGTATACGTAGTCGATCGTGTCGTGCGAGACTCTACCTAGCTAGCGTATGTGCGCTTCAAAACGGAGGAACCAACCGACTCCATCTTTGCCGTCAGCAGCTTGCTGATGAGTAGTATAGCTAGGGTTCGGGGAAACCGCCCCTAGCCGCCTAGCTACTAGCGCTTGGCTTACGTACCCACGAACGTGTGTGATGGGTGACGGTTCGGTGCGACGGTCGATCGTATGCTAGCTAGTCTACGAGCACATGAACATTTGACACGGCTAGCCATTCTTATCGCCACTACTACATCGATATGCATAGGCACGTTGCATGCATGGTTACTGCTCGAGAAACTGAGCAGCTAAGAGAGGATATCTAGTTCTCTACTGGAATACTTTAAAATAGTAACCAACCGATGTTTTAAAGTTTCGAAAAAGGAATTAAAAAGTTGATCCGGACAGATGCGCTACATCGGCGCGATCTTAAAAAAAATAAAGGGGTAGGAAAAAACTAGCATCCTAGCCTACAAAAACGAGGATTTGCGTGGGTGAACCGACGGTGGTCCCTCCTACGGCTGCGATGGACTCTCATCCCCTAGCCTCCCCGATGCCCGCCATGTGTTTGTTGATTTGCCCGCAAGGCATCAAATTCTTCCAAATGGTTTCAGTATTGTTCAGGCGCCGACCTCGTGGAGCTTCAGTTAGTGGTGGTAGCTATGGTGGTGATGGTGGTGATGATCTGGTGAGATGCGGTGTGGTGATGCCTACGGTGTGCTTGAGCGTACATCAGCGTGATGGTGTCGATCATTTTGGCTTAGCAAGACTAGTGTGACGTGCTTGCACTTGAAAACTATTATCTGTTGTCACCTATCATAGAATTAGTATCCGATTTTACCATTTGCATTTGCCGCACCTCAGCCGCAGCCCGCGCGGGCCTTTAAAACCTATTGACGGCAGCCTTTGTTTGCGTTATTAAATGCCACGTTTAAAGTAAGTGGTAGTACGTAGCTCAGCCCTAGCCGCCGCCTGAACCCTAGTCGCCTCCAGTTTATTCTCCTCCATAGATCGGTTCCCCCTCCTTCGGTCGGCTTCGCCGGTGTCGCGGGAGGAGTGGGGAACCCAATCTATGCGTGGAGTTTCCAATAAAAGTATTGTTTTCGTTAGATTATGTTAAGATTTTGGTAGACGTCTTCTTGTTGGTTTCAGCTCAATGGAGATGGCATCATCTGCAATAAGTGATCTTTGACCTTTTGTTCGGCGACGAGATCTTCTTCCCGGCGTCAATGGTGGTATTGAGCGATCACAATTTTCTAGGTATGGGGCCTTCAGATCTTGCTTCGCCAGATCGATTTTGGATCTTTTGTCGTTGTTGCCGCGAGGAGGATTACCCTCGCAGTTTTTGTCCCGGCTGCTACGTCCTCGATAATGGTGATTCGTACTATCGGCTCTCCATCGACGACGACAAAACTAGTCGGTTATTATTATTTCCTGACATACTGGTGTTGGTACTCTTGCCGATGTTGTATGACTGCTTTAATGGTTGCGTGCAACCTTGGCATTGCGGCTCAAAAAATTATGGGAGTACTTTCGTCGGTATCTACAAGTCTACGGTTCGTTATCTATCTTTGGTTGCCATCAGAAGAGTACAAGATTTTATTCTGGAAGAAAAAAGAAATTGAAGACCTCAAAGATTTGTTACTATCTTTTAGACTTTATTTTGTAATCGTTGGGGTCAGTTCATGTATCTCTACCATGTACTATTTGTTACTTTTTTTCGATAAAGGAGCATAGCCCCAGCCTCTGCATCAATAGATGCACACGGCTTGCTTTATTAAAAACGAAGTATCAAGTCACAACATATCCAAAATCACTTATTACAATCACGGAAAAGCTAGGGTCGATACATGAATCAACCAGCTGAAGATATGGCAAATAGAATAGCTATGCATTTGCAATCCTATTAAGATGCCGCCACCCAGTAGCCTGGAAAAAGAAGTCCTGAGCAACCGCTAACATCCGGTTGCATCCAATAACCATAGCCTCCCGTTGTTCCACTGGGAGAAGGTAAACCCATTGCTGAATTGAATGAGCAGCTCACCGGATAACCTGCAAAAAAATTGTTCCAGATTGTTTATTAAAGATAATATCATTTCTAGTTCTCCATATAGCCCAACATAAGGCTGAAACACCAATCCGAATTTTCAATTTATCGTCTTTCCTCACCCCATTCAGCCATCTACCAAACATATTAGTAATATTAGCTGGCGGAAGAATATTATAAGTAAGGTACATCATTCGCCACACTATCTTCGCAAAAGGGCATTGAATAAACAAATGATTAATGGTTTCTATGGAATCACAAAAACAACACTTTTAACATCCCTTCCACTTCCATTTAGCTAAATTATCCTTAGTTAGAAGCACCTTATTACTAAGAAACCACATGAATTTTTTATTTTCAACGGAAGCTTCAACTTCCATAGATACGTGCGAAGATAGACAGTATGGTCATTCATCCAATCAAGGTACATAGAGTTAACTGAAAAAATGCCGGTATTTGTATGCTTCCAAATAAACTTATCAGGTTCAGAAGTTAACTCAATAGTAATCAAACGTTGGCAAAGATGTAACCATTGTACCCACTTATTATCATTCAGCCCTCTTCTAAAAGAGATATTGAGAGGTTCAGTGGCAAATACAGTCGATACTAACACGTTTTTATGTTGAATGATATTTTACAATGCCGGATATTGATGAGATAATGGCCTGTCGCCCAGCCACACATCCTCCCAGAACCTAACAGATGTACCATTCCTCGCTCTAAAGAAACCTCTTTGGAAGAAATCCGCTTTCACATGCATAAGACCTTTCCAAAAAGGTGAATCAGCCGGCTTAGCCTCTACGATAATGTTTATTTTTAAGGTATTTGTTACTTAGGAGCTGCTGCCACATACCCTCCTCCGATAGGAGTTTAAACAGCCATTTGCTTAATAAGCATTTGTTTTTTAATTCTAGAACCTCAATACCCAATCCACCTTGATCCTTTGGTCTACACAATATATTCCATTTAGATAATTTATATTTCTTTTTGTGTTCATCTGATTGCCAGAAAAAAATTTGATCTATAAAAATCTAAACTCTTCCTCACCCCAATTGGGATTTCCAAGAAAGAGAGCATAAACATAGGGAGGCTTGTAAGAACCGAATTTATCAAGACCAACCTATCACCATACGACAATATTTTACTACGCCAGCACCCCAATTTAGAAGCAAACCGAGTTTCAATAGGATTCCACTCCGCATTCCGCAAAGTCCTGTAATGTACCGAAATACCCAAATACCTCAATGGCAAGGTTCCAGATTCACACCCAAATATGTTCCTATATTGGTCTTCCATATCCTTTGCCTTACCAAAAGAAAATATATCACTCTTATGGAAGTTAATTTTTAAACCCGATAATTGTTCAAAAATGCTTAAGTCTAATTTCATATTAAAAGCCTTAGCAATGTCATGTTCTAAAAACAAAATCGTATCATCTGCATACTGTAAAATGGAAATTCCACCATCGATCAAATGTGGTAGTAGACTCCCGACTTTATCTTCATCCTTAGCCCTAGCAATAATGATTGCTAACATATCCGCAACAATATTAAAAAGTATTGGTGAGTGGTGACAAAGGATCTCCCTGGCGTAGCCCTTTCCTAGTTTGAAAATTATGCCCAATGAGATCATTAACTCTTATCCCGACACTCCCACCTTGCATAAATTGCTTTATTCTATCACACCAAATAGGATCAAATCCTTTCATACGTAAAACTTGTTGTAAGAACGGCCATTTAACCTTATCATACGCCTTTTCAAAGTCAATTTTGAAAATTACCCCATCTAGTTTTTTTCTATGCATCTCATGAATTGTTTCATGTAAAACTATCACTCCTTCTAGAATATGTACTATTTGTTACTATGAATATATGTGGTATTAATTGTCAAAAAAATCGGTAGTACATAGCTAAGGCAAGTTAAACCTGCTGCTGGATATATGCACGCACGTGGTTGCCGCCGGCGGCTGGCCGGCCGGCCGCCACGCCCGGCCCCAGCTAAATCAACGGCCGAAGCGGCGCAGAAACATACCTACCTGGCCTACTACTTGGCAAAGCATGTTGTTTGTTTCTAAGCATCATGCCATTCTTAATTACATTCGCAAAAACGAACAAACACCTTTCAAGCAGCGCGTCAATGGCAGGCCACCCCGTTGCATATATGAGTATTTGAATGAATCGTACTGTGTTGAAAATTACACTAGTGGGCTCGACCATCGCGACCTGTGACAAGGAAAAACGCAGGATGGCGATGAAGAGGAAGGTGTGTAGCGAGGGTCCAGATTGGGACCTGCGTTGCCGGACGCCGGTCGATCCGTGGCGGACCTTCCGTCCTGCGTCCTGGTGGTGGGTGTCGCCGCCGGCGGCCCAGAGTGGGTCCGTTTGCCTCTACCTTTGGAGAACGTGGCTGATTGCTTAACTAACGCATTTGTTGGGCTACAGTACTAGTCCATGACTTGAGTTGTTGGGCTGATGATGGACCTCTCTAATCTACAGTTCAATCTACAGTTTCTCTTTCTTCGTTTCTTTTGATTGAATCCTCCCTCTCAGAAATTCCAAAATGAAGTCGGAGGCCCTTCCCTTTGCATTTGTACTGATTTTTTTTAAAAATAGTATAATCCCTTCATGCACAGCAAGTGCCGCTGATTTAATACAAAGTTGTTCTACTAAATCAACGTTACTTTTTTCGATAGTGAAATCAACGTTACTTAATATGGATTGGAGAGTAGCTACTTTTTAGACAAGACTTTCAATAAGTAGGACATCAGGCTGCAACAGTCTCATCCAACAACAGAAAATAGATCAGACAAGCGCCAATCCATGATTGACCATACTACACATCGCATATCAAATTGGGAATTGGGCAATACACACAAAAAAAATCAGAGGGGGCATGTTACGGGAAAACTGTGATGAAGAAAAGTGCAAACTGCGTTGCTTGAAAGCTCTCTTAATAAAGACTATTTTTTACTGCTGACAACATTAAGACTCCTTGCGTCCATTTGGAGGTTGTACCATAAAACACTTTTTTTTTCAGCGGCATTTTGATGGCCGAGAAGCCTTGTGGTTGGAATAGAATGAGCGAATTATTATTATTGCACATGAAAAGCACCTCATGGGCCGAGTTTTTTGAAACAAGGTACAAGAGAAGCCTATTTTAGCAGTATCTAAGGGTGTGCACTTCTATTCTCTTTCCTAGTTTTTTTCCGATAAATGCAATGTATTAATATTAAGATGATACTAATTACACCTAGCCTTTTCAAAAAATAACATATAGAGCAAGTCTAGACATCCAGAATGCACACATGCCAAAAAAAACTAGTTAAGTGAATCACTAGAGTATGTGTGATCCACACAGGCAAAAAAAAAAAACTAGTTAGGTGAATCACTAGAGTTTGTGTGTTCATGCTGCCTAATGATGATGACAAATACTCTGGTTTTTAACGTGCTAGAGTGACAATGTAAATCTATTACACCTAAAAATCTCAAATCCCCTCGGTCGATGTGTGAATGGTGTGCTTTTGTTTCATTGTTCCTATTTAGCATTCCACGCATGTGTTTTATGATTGATGTTCTTCTTCTTCGATTGGTTGTCCAGCAAATCGAGTGTGATAAAGTTATGTACTTACCGATGATCCCGGAAGTAAGAATGATATTTTCTTCGCATGTGTGTTCGCATATGATTGTGTATTGCCATCCTTACTTAATGAAGATATATGTTAGGGTTTGCAAGGATGAAAAAATGTAAATAATAGGGAGGAGAAGCGGTGGTGAAGAGAGAGGCAAAACCATAGGGCACACAAGGGAATATGCATGTTATGGTGTTGATGAGGATACCAAAATTTGATAATGTTCAGAATATAGATGGTGTTATGAGGAGAAGCTTCACAGTAATACTTTCTTACATGTTGCACCACATTATATTAGATTTGTGAAGCTTGTAGATTAGCGATGTTCACCTCAACCTAGAGGTATTTCAACACTGATGACAAGTGCATCTATCTCAACCTTCCCACTCGGGGACCTGTTTCTTACTTGGAAATCCAGAATGATATCTAAGGTTGGCCACATGACCTTGGTGAAGGCGGTCCTAACCTGTTTATGTCTTGTGCTTCGTTGGTTTTGCTTGTCAAAACCGATACTAGGCTTGTGAACGGATAGCTAGACGTGCCTTCCCAATGCTCTTATGTGTTTTATATGCTATCAGTGTGACGAAACCACGTCCCACTTGCTCACTGGTTGTTCGTTCTCACGCACCTTGTGGCACGAGGTCCTCTGCTGGATCTGATCATCTGCCCGACTGCCCTTAGTTGGAGAAGATTTTGTTGAGTAGTAGGAGCTGGCCATTCACCACAAGTTCACCGTGACACGGAATGTGACCTCTTACATGATCATGCATTCATGCTTATGGTTTGATGGATAAAAAAGTATTGAAAAGCAACAGTCTTTGCAATAAGCAACCAAAAGTTGTCTATCAAATTGAGGGGTCAATGATGGCATGAAAGGTCCGAGGGATATCTGCAGACCAAGCCTAGTTCCTACTTCCTAGTGTTACATTGGTGACTAGGGTGTCACCTGTTACAGAGTTCTTTTTTTTTTTTTTGGACCTCTACCTCTCTTTCTATGAATGCACCGAACACAAAGATTTTGCGTTTTCTCGCGAAAAAATGTGGCATTTTATCAAAATTATAGTTATGCCAGCAAATTCAATGAAATATCCCATGCCAAAAAAAATCAGTGGCTTGTGTTGTGACGGTAATGCGGTATGCACATACATCATAGGAAATGGCCATGTTGACGTGGCTTTTAGTTTGAGCACGAAAAACTTGGGCTATGCCCTGGGGTGAGCCGATTGGCCGTAGGATGAGGCGCGTGTGAGCCACACCACGCCAGGCTACACCTTCTTCCGCCGCACACACCGCCCCGGTCACCCCTCTCTGAAATCACAAACGCGCGTCATCCCCACCCGGCCACCGCTCGCATTCTCACGCCCATGGCCACGGCGGCCTCGCCGCCGGCGGGGCCGGCAGCTTCCTCGCGGGCGTCCGCCACCCGCTCCCGCGCTGGCCGCCTCTCTCTCCCGGCGGCCCTCCCCGCAGACGGCCGTGGTGACAGCGCCACCACCTACAAAGAGCTCGGTACGTTCGCCATTGCAGTTTCTTTTTTATTGTAAAGAGTAATGTGAGGATAAGTGAAATGCCTCGAAATCTTGTGATGATCCGTCTAGCCTAGTCACCTTGGCTTTTGTAGATGACTCGTCGTAACAGTGGTAGTGGTTCTGCTGCTAGTAACAAACCTTTTTATAAAAATGTTTGATTTTTCGAGCCCGGGGTACCTTTTTATATCAACAAAAGTCTAAATTTTTTTACTGCGAAGATTAATGTATTGACGATTATATGGTCCTAGAATTTTCCTGATTACAATCAGTCCTTACTCCTTAATGTACAGTTCTATTTGGCCAAATGTACAAGCTAAATGTGCCAAATATACGAGCCAGATTTCAACATCTTACGCTGACATCTGTTTGTTGTTTATATCAAGGTCTGTACTCCTGGAAAAGGAGGATCGAAGATGTAGTTATCCGGTCGAGATGACTGCATCCAACGCATTGAAGTGGGAGGAAGCACAGAGGATCAAACACGAAGAAGTATTGCAAAGCCGCAGCTTGTGGGACAATCCAGCCAAGTCACATGAGGCGCTCTCTGCTCTCTCCGATGCCATCAGAGCGGTTGATCATCTCAAAGACCTTCTATATAAGGTGCTTGCTTAGATGCGTAATGTGAGTTCGGTGAACTGTTTTGCTTTGTCCCAAATTTGAACAAGGAAATACTCTTTGTGTAGCATGCTGGTTCCGGCACAAGGACCATGCTTAACAAACGGCACAAGGACCATGCTTCAGAAACGGAAGATGGACTAAACAATTAGGAATTATAAATTAGAGTGTCCTTACTTTATGTGCTTTGATTCTGAACTGTGGAAATGCTGGATTAGAATTTAGCATGTTTTGTCGCGGATGCTCATTAGATACAATGTGCAGGCTGAAGAGGCTAAGTTGATAAGTCAACTAGCAGGGATGGATGTCATAAATGGAGAGCTATTTAAGCAAGCATACAATATCTCTTTGGATGCTAGTGAATTTCTAGATCGTTACGAGATGTACAAGCTTCTTAAGGGTCTCTATGACAAGGAAGGAGCTTGTGTCATTGTCACTGCTGGATCAGAGGGTGTTGCTTCAGAGGTCAGTTGATTGTAGTGACATTGGATAAGTTAAATAGTGTTCAGAGCCTGATGATGGTAGAATAAGAGTATAAGACTACTTTAGTACTTTGAATAATGCTTCTACCCAAGTCAGTTTTCATTAATTTGTCAATTAATTGAATTTGTGTAACATGATATTAAGACAAGAATGATGATACCTTAAAACAGGTGGAGTAAAGGAACCAATCTAAAGGATAGCCACTATAAATATTTCTTCCAAATCTTAGTCCATATAGTTGTCATCACTTCAATGATATAATATAGTAGTGCTTTATCCGTAGTACTTTCATCAACTTTGATCATCCCCACCTTTTTGAAATCTTGTTACGTTTTCTGATTTCAGCTATGGGCAGAGAAGCTATTTGACATGTATACATGTTGGGCACGGAGGCAAGGTTGCAAAGAAGGACTGGTTGAGAAGATCGCATCAATAAGTGGTCATATCCAGTATGCAGCAATGGAAATTGAATCAGAGTACATGTTTGGAATTCTTTCTGGAGAAAAAGGAATGCACAGAATGATCAATTCTTCCATTGACACATATGGCACGGAGGAGGTGATTACATTATCTATTCCTATTTGTTACAAATCTTTAGCATGTTTTTCAGTCCAAGCGATTAAACACAAAGCTTATATCAACAAAACCCTACTTTCAAAAATCATTCCAGCAGAGCTTAATTGTGTGCAGTTACTGAATATAACTGTGCCAGCCAGCGACTTACCAAATATAGAACTGCCACCTTTTTTTCGATAAAGGGAATATATTAATATCGTGAAGATACCAATTACGCCCAGATACTTAGTAAAAGACCTTAAGAACTGGAGCAAGATAGGACATGGCTTCATTCCAACTTTTTTCAACTCAATTTAAAATTACTTTATCAAGATATTGATTCAGAAATCAGCATTTTCTTACACCCAGTTACGTTGGTCTAAATCGGCACACATAATTTACACTCTGTAAAGTCCCATTTGTGGCCTTAGGGCTCCGGATTCTTCAATATTAACTCCCGAATTCAAATCCTTTGTATTTACGTTTATGGAGAAACTATGGTATGATGGTCTGGAGGCCCAAATGTGTGTGCAATTTTTGGCATAACCTTCTCCTTGTGCTGTTTTACATTAGAGTGTCCTTTTTACCATGATTTTTTCCTTGTGATGCTTGATACTATCAGAATGACATTTTTTTATCATGATCATTACCTGACCCTTTATATCAGAATGGCTAACTCTAAACCTACCAAAGCTTCCAGGCAATTTCGGCTAGAGTCGATATAATCCCTCTCTTCTTGGATAGACCACTTAATTTTCACTTGGATGACAATGATCTGGAGATTTCTCCTTCTCTTGATGAATGTGCAAAACGAAATCGAAGAAATAGTGCTACTGTTAGAGTTCAACACATACCAAGTGGAGTTACTGCCGAAAGCTCAGGTACTGGAAATAAATATCGAATGTTGATGCAAGTATAAATCCACATATAGCGGCAGGCTAAATGTACTGGAGTGGTTTCTCCACAGGTGAAAGAAGCTATTTTGCAAACAAGCTAAAAGCCATGAGCAGGTTGAAAGCAAAACTCCTCGTTATAACAACAGAATTAGGAGCGTCGGGCACGAAGATGATCAAGAAACAGGCTGTAGAGGAAAGATACTACCGCGAGACAAGACGATATACGTTTGGCCCCCAAGAATTGGTACATGATCTAAACACAGGCATCCAACTGTCAGACCTCAACTCGGTCCTGGAAGGCGACATCGAACCATTCATCAGAGGTCGTATTATTACAAGACATGGGTGATGGTACATTGACACGCCATAATATAATCCACAAGTTCTGTAAATCCATTTTTTGCTGATACAGATATAGCACATCACCAGAGGATAACTTCTGTAACATGGATCACATTTCAAGCCAAAAGAAAGGCAAGATATATCAGGTATAGCAAAGATCATGTTCTTACGGGCCGGTTGTTGCCATTCATCTGCTGGATGTGGATGCTCTTTCCCTGTCAAGCTTGCGAGCGTGGGCGAGCACGGCTCTCCAATGCTTGTCGATCGCATCCTGATGCTTGTTTTGCATTCCCTCCTGCCGGTTCAGCGCGACGCCGAGGGCCATCATGGCGTGGTCCTGGCAGTTGATTTTGGCCGGAGCAAGCAGGTGCTGGGGATGTAGTCGTACTGTTGGCTGCCGTCGGCCTCGATGGGCGGCTTGAACGGCTGTCCGTAGAGAATGGCCTCGAGCCAGTATACCGACAGTTTCCTCCAGTTCTTCACCTGTTCTACCATGTGCGCCGGCAGCACCCCTCGCTGGGCAGGGTTGCACGTCACGTGCGTGAGCACGCCGCCGCCGCCCCTGAACCTGACGGCTTCACATACCATCACCGAGATAGTCATCAGTGACCTCGCGATCTCCTTCAGGGTGCCGGTGTTGGCCGCAAGCTGTGCTGCCGCGATCTCCTATTTGTGACCTGCCAATGCCTTCTCTGAAGCAAATCCTTAGTGTTAATTAAGTCTGCCATTTAAGAGTAACCATGCAAACATCTTGATTTTCATAATACATTTCTTCTACCATATCCACTTAAATTGTGGTTCAACCTGGTTATGATCATATAAAGAATTATAATACTGATGTGGCTTGTTTCCCACATGAGCATGTTCAATCATCATGCCCCACATCCATCATGTCCAGATCATCCAACTAATTCTGAAGCAATAGAAATTCTTCATGTGCTCGAGATGAAAGAGGCAAGTGTACTCCTCAGATCTATCATTAAGCATAACCATATCTCTAACTGAAATCTTTTCATCTTTAGCATAGGAAAACAGCCTAGCAAACCTCTGTCTTAATGGAACAGAAGAGCCATCAAGTCCCCATTCATCAGACCAGAACAGAACGGCTTCACCACTTTTAACAGAAGGCTTGGCCACAGATCTATAAGTGTCCATCAATTTGCTTCATCAAAGAGCGTCTTGATGAAGACACCTTAAGGTTAAGCATGTAACATATGGGAAACAAATTGTTGATTGTCTAGCAAAGGGTTTAAGAATTAAAGAGTATATGCTGGCATGTAACAAGATAAGGATGATAAATTATCGCTCATCTGGGGAGTAAGTGTTGAATAGTTTGGGCTATGTGGGTGTAGTGCCTATGTGTGTCACAGAGTTTGACTCAAAGGCCCACTTCAGTGTATATGTATGTGTAGCTAGCAAGAGAAGTGAGATTCCAGAAAATTGCACAAACAAACTACATAGTAACTCACTCATAAATTGCAGGCTATATTAAATCGATAAATAGGGGTAGGCAAAAGCATGAACCCTTGAAACCGTGCAATCCGGATGTTCCTTGTTTAATTAGTTCATTTCTTTTTTCAAATGCAATCCACAGTTTCGCACTTCCCAGCTAGTACAAAAAAAAAGAGAAATAAGTGGAAACCGTTCAACCCATCTTTCTTTGCACACCGCATGGATGACAGTCATGGCGGAAATGCTAACGTACGGACTGTTTCTACGGAAAGAAACTTACGGGATTAGGTGGAAGTGGTTGGTTGGTGCGAATCTAATCTCCTCCCGTGATTCAAGGGCTGTAATTGTTTTGATTTGCTACACGTCATTCCGTAAGGGTATTCTGTAAATTGTCTACCTCTGCAAGATTCTAAATTTCAAGACATAGAAGACATCATAGAAATACGTGGTGGAATCCGGGTACTCCGGAACCTATTTCACTGTGTGGGTCAGAATTACGTATTTTCGCCCCCTCACCCCAAAAAATTTAAATAAGTTTTTTGCATGTACAAGATGCACGTATGTATGTGCGTGCAATTTTTTATACCAAAATTTAAAAATATGTAGCTTGGGGAAAAATAACAAGTTTCAAATGAATAGTATGAAGGGAAACTCATTCGCACAGTAATTTCTATAATTTAGGGGTCGGAGCAACTATGTAACTTCTAGGTAAGTTTAACCGGATTCCGCACTACCCAGGTTCCAAAAAAACCGCTTTAGAGAGATTGAGAGAAATTAAAGTTATATTTGGGCTGGCTCATACAGTCATACCCTAGAGGTGAGGTCCTGAAAATTTGGGAGCATTTGGTCTGAATCCCGTCCATCATCGCGTGCCAAAAGAACCGACTACAATTCAGTTCGTCACTTCTGCTCTGGTACTCCCCCTCTTGGCAAAACTTTGTCCGTGTAAAAAAATAAGGACGGTGGAGATATTTTCATATCTTCGTAAGTAGGGCACGATCGTAAAATTATTAAATCTGACATGTACATGCAGTCCTGTAGTGGCCCGTATGGCCCGCATTGTTTTGTACGAGCAATTCTTGTACGTGTGGCGTGATCATACGGTCACGTGTGTGTGACGTAATGTGTCGGGTTCATGTTAGGCAGACGAGATTGTTAACTGGTCATGTGCACTGGCGGAGCTATGTAGGGGCCGAACCGGGCCATGGCCCGTCCAGGTTTTGGGCCGAAAAAAACCAGGTAGTATCATGCATCCCATGTCCAGCCCAACTGCAGCCCACCAAATGACCAGAACGTCCACGCCTCTGCCTCGTTGACTCGGGAAACTCATTCTCGCTAGACCAAGAAAAGCACGAGTCAGAGCAAGGCGGAGGAATTGAGAAGGGCAATCGGGGGAAGTAGGTGGAGGCGAAGCAGGGCGGCACGGCAGCAGCAGCACCGCCCCCAGAAGCACCGGACCGCCGCCCATCACTGCAGCCCGCCAGCCCGCAGTCACGCACACATTCCCGGCCGCACGTGCACGGCGCTCCTTCCAGGCGGTGCTGCCGCGACCAACTGCTGAATCAAGCCGATGATCTTCCCCAATTTCTATGTACTGGTACTTTCTTTTTTCTCAAATCCCTAGTTAGCAATAAGGACTGTTCTTTGTAATAATAATTCATACTGAGTGGTAATAGCTGTTCTCTGAATTTGTTTTCAGTTTTACAAATTTTAACAGTTATGGGGAAGACAATTAAGGATCGGTATTGTTTTGAAAAGAAAAAGGGATGATTATCTTGCCAATAATCTGTTAGTCAACATAGTGGGTGCTATTTTAGAGACATACAGCTACGAAGATGTCATTGCAGATTTTAGTGGTTAAAAAGATCGGAAAGCTGACTTGTAGTATCAAGTATGTATGCCTGGCCTGAACATCTGTAGTCTAGCTCCTTAGGTAGTACTACCTCCGTTTCAAGGAATAAGGCCCACGCGTATTTCAAGACGAACTTTAACCATAAAAATTGAGCAACAAAATCTTAATTATATTATATGTAATTAGTATCGTTAGATTTATATTGAAAAGCACTTTTTAATTATGCTAATTTCATACAAACAATCTTTATCTATTTGAAGTAATTAGTCAAACAAAAAACACGTAAAACGAGAACGCTTTATTCCTTGAAACGGATGTAGTATATTTTGGTAGCTTCTTTTGCTTGTACTAATATTATATAAGTACAACTCGTTGATCTGTAATCAATGCACTCATGTTTAATAAAGGAGATTTCTATTTTCCTGCCCCTGGCTACTTAGTTGTACTCAGTTTTCTCCAGCTCCTTAGTTTTTCCTCAGTTTTCCTCAAGCCCTTGTTTGAAACCCGCAGAAGCAGCTCAGACGGCAGGATTCCCGTTTAGTTGACCGTTCTGTCACGTGTGGGGCCGCGTCGTGTGGGGCCGCGTCGCGTGGGGCTGGTAGAAAGGGACCGCGTGGGACAGGACGAGACCGCGTTTGGTTGCACGTGAGCAGGAGCTGGGTTCTGTCTCTCTCGGCCCCAAATTGGCATTATTAAGAGCACCTTTTTCCCCTCTTTCTCTCTGCCCTTTTCACCAAAATAGTATCAAATCTAGAGAAGCTTGCATTTCTGTATTTCTTCAATTATTTGTGTCTTTTGGCCTCGTTGTTGCCCAATATGGCAGCAAATCTAGTACTCCCTCTGGTCCATATGTATGTAGTTAAATCTAGAAGCAAATCTCCAGGGTAATGTACGATAAATTCACAGTCATAGTAAATCGAGAAAACAAAGTAGAGCCAACAAATATAGTAGAATAGGGATAGATAATAAGCTGCATACACAGCAGCCAACATAGTAACAGGTTCGAGGTTCTTCACAGCACCATCATACTAACAACATAACAACAAGGGATCCCTAACTAACAACAAAGGGATCCCAACAACAAAATGGGAGGCAGCAGCAGCACACGTCCAGGACTCCGCCTACCCCATCTGGCTCTCCCTCCACTTGTTGTTGCTGCTCCCCTTGGGAGCCTTGGGCTTGAGCGGAGGCATGCGCCCGACGGAGATCTCCACCCGCTGCATGCTGCGGAGGTGCATGCCGAGCGCCATGTGCTTGGCGCGGAAGGAGTAGACGTTCACCGTCGTGCCGACCTTGGGGAAGGTGTTGCTGATGTTCTCGGCATGCGTGACGAGGCAGTTGAAGTCCGTGCCGCCGAGTCTCTTAGTGCAGAAGGGGCACCTGTAGACACCCTTGGCGAAGTAGGAGATGTACTGGCCGACATGCAGCCTCCGCAGCACCTGGCGAGTCTTGACGTCCTCCTCCTCCTCGTCGCTGCCGACGTCGCTGCAAGACAGCTGATCCATATCAAACAGAAACTATGAGTGAATGAGTTGCAACGATGACGAACGTGCATGATAACAAAGTTAGGAAAAACAGAGCCAGCCTCAGTTAGAGTGGGCATGATTATATATCTACAGGGAAGGTGTTAGCGAACCAAAACTCATGCACAACAGATTTGTACATAGCAATGGTTCGCTGAAACCTCCCTGTAAAAATTTGTGCCCAACGATTCATCATAGGCAAAGAAACAGATTCCAGATCTGAACTTGAACACATTCCAGATTATTTGCAAAATTAAACGGTTGATATCTTTTGATTAGTGCATAAAATAACTGATTGAGATCCCATGATTACTTGCATAAATTGACTCATTGAGATCCAATTATTACTTGCATAAATTAACCGAACGGCCGAACCCCAAATCTTAAAAGAAATCAAGAAGTGATCAAAATAAAATGGAATAAAATCGGCGCAAATATTAGCCCAATACTCATCCATCTACAGATCCATCTACACCAGCAAAAATATGGTTCAAAAAGAAATGGGGGACAAAAAAGGAAGCAAACCGTAGTTACCTCGTTCCATGGGTCCTCCAGGAAGGTGTCGTAGGGGTTCGGGGGCGGGACGTACGGCACCGGCTCATAGGGGTCAAATCCCGGCGGGATCTGACCGCCACCGGCGGCAGCAGCCTCTGATGCACCGGCGGCGGCGGCGACGTCCGTTGAGGGGACGGCGTCGAAGAGGGAGGCGTCGCGCTTGGAGCCGATGGCGCCGTCGACGATGGGATTGGCATTCTCCTTGTCCATCTCGCCGGCAGAGGAGAGGGAGTGGGAGAGGGTTTTTTGCTTTGGAGAAGATGATGGGACGTGAGAGAGGCGGCGTTGCGTGGGCGAGTGAGAGTGACAGAGATAGTGGGAGGAGGCGTCTATAAAGGCGAGGGGTGGTTAATGCGACCCTCGTCCTACGCGTCCACTGATACGTCCAATTTGCATCACTATTTTATATCATAACTTGCTGTTATTCATTGATATATTTCATATTGGGACACAATACTTATGTTATTTCATCTATTTTGCATGTTTCATCATTATTGGAGGATCAAGTTTTTAGGAAAGAAAGAGATGAGCTTGAGGAAATTTTTCTTCGCCAACCTATTCTTAAGCATGATTTACCAGTGGAAGATCTGGGTACAACACCGCCACCAAAGGAAGATCCTGTTTTTGATTTAAAGCCTTTGCCTGATAATCTTAAATATGCTCATATTGATGATAAGAAAATATATCCTGTTATTATTAGTTCTAAGCTTTCAGAGTTTGAAGAAGAAAGGTTATTGGAAATATTGAAGAAACACCGGGGAGCTATTGGCTACACTCTTGATGATTTGAAGGGGATTTCTCCTTCTATTTGCCAACATGCTATTAATATGGAAGATGATGTGAAGCCTGTTGTTGAACCTCAGCGTCGTCTAATTCCGAAGATGAAGGAAGTGGTAAGGAATGAGGTATTAAGACTTCTTGAAGCTGGTATTATATATCCTATTGCTGATAGTAGATGGGTTAGTCCTGTGCATTGCGTTCCCAAGAAAGGAGGAATGACTGTGGTGCCTAATGATAATGATGAGCTCATCCCTCAAAGAGTAGTTGTAGGGTATAGAATGTGCATTGATTTTCGAAAAGTTAATAAAGTTACTAAGAAAGATCATTACCCTTTACCATTTATTGATCAAATGCTAGAAAGATTGTCTAAAAATACTCATTTTTGCTTTCTTGATGGTTATTCTGGGTTTTCACAAATTGCTGTTAAAACTAAAGATCAAGAGAAAACCACTTTTACTTGTCCTTATGGAACTTATGCTTATAGGCGCATGCCTTTTGGTTTATGTAATGCTCCTGCTACTTTTCAAAGATGCATGTCTGCTATTTTTCATGGTTTTTGCGAGAGTATTGTAGAGGTATTCATGGATGATTTTTTCGTCTATGGGAATTCTTTTGATAGTTGCTTGCGAAACCTTGATAAAGTTTTGCAGAGATGTGAAGAAACTAACCTTGTTCTTAATTGGGAAAAATGCCACTTTATGGTTAATGAAGGAATTGTATTGGGACATAAAATTTCTGAGAGAGGTATTGAAGTTGATAGAGCTAAAGTTGAAGCAATTGAGAAGATGCCCTATCCGAGGGATGTTAAAGGTATTCGTAGTGTTCTTGGTCATGCTGGGTTTTATAGGAGATTTATTAAAGATTTCTCCAAGATTTCAAAGCCTCTTACTAATCTTCTTCAAAAAGACGTACCTTTTGTTTTTGATGATGATTGTAAAGAAGCTTTTGAAACTCTAAAGAAAGCCTTAACAACTGCTCCTGTAGTTGAACCTCCTGATTGGAATTTGCCTTTTAAAATTATGTGTGATGCTAGCGATTTTGCTGTAGGCGCTGTTCTTGGATAGCGAGTAGATAAAAAACTGAATGTTATTCATTATGCTAGTAAAACTCTTGATGCTGCTCAAAGAAATTATGCTACAACTGAAAAAGAATTATTAGCTGTAGTCTTTGCTTGTGATAAATTTAGATCTTATATTGTTGATTCAAAAGTTACGATTCATACTGATCATGCTGCAATTAGATACCTTATGACAAAGAAAGATGCTAAGCCGAGGCTTATTAGATGGGTACTTCTTTTGCAAGAATTTGATTTACATATTGTAGATAGGAAAGGTGCTGATAATCCTGTTCTTTGATAATTTGTCTAGATTGGAAAATATTGCTTATGATCCTGTTCCTGTTAATGATAGTTTTCCAAATGAACAATTGGCTGTAATAAAGGTGAGCTCGCGAGACAGTCCTTGGTATGCTGATTATGCTAACTTTATTGTTTCCAAGTACTTGCCTCCAACTTTTTCAGCTCAGCAAAGGAGGAAATTCTTTTATGACTTGAGGCATTATTTCTGGGATGACCCACACTTATATAAAGAAGGAGTGGATGGTATTATGCGAAGATGTGTTCCCGAATATGAACAACAAGAGATATTGAGTAAATGTCATGGTAGTGCTTATGGAGGACATCACGCCGGAGAAAGAACCGCGCAAAAGGTTCTACAATCAGGTTTTTATTGGCCAACTCTCTTCAAGGATGCGAGAAAGTTTATTTTATCTTGTGATGAATGCCAAAGGGTTGGTAATATCTCCAGACGTAATGAAATGCCTATGAATTATACTCTTGTTATTGAACCATTTGATTGTTGGGGATTTGACTTCATGGGGCCTTTTCCGTCTTCAGAAGGTAACACTCATATACTTGTTGCTGTTGATTATGTTACTAAATGGGTGGAAGCCATACCTACAAAAAGTGCTGATGGTGAGACCTCTTTAAGAATGCTTTTAGACATTATTTTTCCTAGATTTGGAGTGCCTAGATATATTATAACTGATGGAGGTTCTCATTTTATTCATGGAGGTTTTAGAAAAACTCTTGCTAGGTATGGTATTAATCATAGAATTGCTTCCGCTTATCATCCTCAAACTAGTGGTCAAGTAGAATTATCAAATAGAGAGATTAAATCTATTTTGGGAAAGACCGTTAATAAAACCAGAAAGAATTGGGCTAGTAAATTGAAGGATGCACTATGGGCTTATAGAACTGCTTATAAAAATCCCATGGGAATGTCACCTTATAAAATGGTTTACGGGAAAGCTTGTCATTTACCTTTAGAACTAGAGCACAAAGCTTATTGGGCAGTTAGAGAATTAAATAAAGATCCTAAACTTACCGGTAATAAGAGGTTGTTGCAATTGAGTTCTCTAGATGAATGGAGAAGTGAAGCTTATGAAAATGCTAAACTCTTTAAAGAGAAAGTTAAAAAATGGCATGATAGAAAGATTATCAAAAGAGAATTTAATATTGGGAATAAAGTCCTATTGTATCGGTCTCGTCTCAGATTCTTTGCAGGGAAATTACTCTCGAAATGGGAAGGACCATATGTTGTCGAGGAGGTGTATCGTTCAGGAGCAATCAAAATTAGCTCTCTCCAAGGCAATGCCACGCAAGTGGTGAATGGACAAAGACTCAAGCATTATATCTCAGGTGATTCCTATAATGTTGATGTTGATATTATTCGAGTGGAAACACCGGAGGCTTTCATCAAAGGGCAAATTGACAGGCCGCCAAAACTCGACTTTGAATAGGTAACAGTACTGGTAATGAAAAGTACGCAATTTACTTTCCGAACAATATTTTTGCTGTTTTTGGAAAATATGAAAAATTACGAGATCGAAACGGAGTGGAAAAGACGCACGAGGGCGTGCCACCATAGGCCCGCGCAGCCTGACCTGGGCCCGCGCCGACCTATGGTTTGGCCGCCTCGTCGCCCCTTTCCGACTCTGGTTCGATCTGGTACTTTCCTTTTGTCGTGAAAATTTTTGCTATATAATCCCCCGGACCCCTGGAGGTCCGTATATCGTTTTCTCGATGTGTTTTGTTTCGAGCTGTTTCTGCCAGGATCTGTTTTCGGTCTAGAAGCACCATGGCCTCCAACAACAAGGGCAAGGGGCTTTCGGAGGAAGAAGTGAAGAGGGTGCCATCAAGACAAGAGCAGCAAGCCGTTGGGAGCAAGCAAATCTTGGTGGGATCTGTTGACACTCGACGTTCTTTTTCTCATAACTTGCAGGGACCTTTACCACCCGCTCTTAGCCTCGACTCCTTCCCTGTGTTGGAAGAAGCTCTACGAACTACCGATGAGTTTTGTGATCAATATCGGGCTCTAAGAAGAGAAGTGGAGATACTCCAGGAGGAGAATTGCCGTCTCCGAAGAATGCTGGAATACCACTCGATTCACATCACAAGGTCATCATCGCCAACTTCAGATAACAATGAATCTCTTCGAGTCTTAGTGCAGAATTGCCAAGCTGAGAAACTGAAGCTGAAGGAGATCTGTAAGAAGCGTGGGAGGAGTTCATCACCATCATCGCCAAAGGAGTAATTCATCATCGGTATTGGCATCCCCTTGGTTTGTTCCAAGCTTGGGGGAGTGCCGCGGTATCACATTATCACTACCTTTTACTTTTTATTGTCAAGTAGTGTCATATCATGAGTAGGGAAGTTATCATATAAGATAGGTTGCAGTTTGGAAGTATCTCTCCTTTAGTTGGTTATCTATGTATCCCTTGGTGTGAGTTATCGTTATGGAATATTAATGAGAAGTCTTATCATTTACATATTGCACATCTTATTTTAGTTTGCAATCTCTATTATATGATTCACCTTGTTGTTAGTATTGTTATCACTTTGGGAGCATTGAATAAATCTATTTGGTTTTGGCAAACTTAGCATTGGTCAATAGCAACAACACTTTGAGGTTTAAGTAGAAAAGAGAAATACATGTAGTTGTTTCATTGTCTTTCTTTCTTGTTAGCTCATAGCTTATTATTCTGAAGTTAAAATTGTTTGTGCTTACAAGGAAGATGCATGATTGTTTCTATCACATGTATATTTGTTTGTTTCCTTCAACTCTTATGCTTGCTAATTAACCTTGCTAGCCAAAAACCTGTACTGAGAGGGAATACTTCTCGTGCATCCAAACCTTAGCCCAAACCTATGCCGTTTGTGTCCACCATACCTACCTACTACATGGTATTTTCCGCCATTCCAAGTAAATACTTCATGTGCTACCTTTAAACAATTCAAAACTTAGTATCTCTTATTTGTGTCAATGTTTTATAGCTCATGAGGAAGTATGTGGTGTTTTATCTTTCAATCTTGTTGGGCAACTTTCACCAATGGACTAGTGGCTTCATCCGCTTATCCAATAATTTTGCAAAAAGAGCCGGCAATGGGATTCCCAGTCCCAAATTAATTAAACTAAATAGACACTCCTCCATGGTATGTGATTGATGGACGGCACCCGAAGATTCGGTTAGCCATGGCTTGTGTAAGCAAAGGTTGGGGGGAGTGTCATCATCATAATAAAACTAAAATAAAAAGGCACTCCTTCATGGTATGAGATTGTTGGCAGGCACCCGAAGATTCGGTTAGCCATGGTTTGTGAAAGAAAGGTTGGAAGGAGTGCCACATAAAATGAAAATAATATGGGAGCCGCTCTTTGAAGGTTTGTTTGGCAAGGGGGTTAGAGTACCCGCTACCAGTCGTTGACAACAACAAACACCTCTCAAAATGTTACTTTTATTCCCTTTATATGATTTCAAAACTGAAAAAGCTCTAGCACATGATTTAATCCCTGCTTCCCTCTGCGAAGGGCCTGTCTTTTACTTTATGTTGAGTCAGTAAACCTATTTCCCTCCATCTCAAGCAAGCATTTGAGTAGTCGTGATCAAACCATTATATTGTGATTTGCTTTATCATGTCTTTTATTCTTCCTTGTTTAGTACAAGTTTTATCTGAATGAATATAGCTTTGCAAGTTATCAATGATCATGAGGAGACCATTATGATTGAGTATGCAAGTTGTGCCTTATAAACTTTAACATGAGAGCGCTGCTCAATGAGATAAGTATAATCTGTTAATTGTTCTCTGACCAAGAACGAAGTTTGCCATCACCAACTATGATTTCTTATGCACCTTTATTTGTGATTACTTTATACTTGTTTCAAGTTGAGTTATATGAGGAAGTTGTTTACTAGAATGTCTTGTGTGAATGAATATGATGCTTCTTGTCCGTATTTTATTTATCGACTCTTCACTCCATAAACATGTGGTCCTGTTTACTGAGTTCAGTTTCGCTTGGGGGGAGTTGATACGTCCAATTTGCATCACTATTTTATATCATAATTTGCTGTTATTCATTGATATATTTCATATTGGGACACAATACTTATGTTATTTCATCTATTTTGCATGTTTCATCATTATTGGAGGATCAAACACCGGAGCCAGGATTCTGCTGGAAAAAGCACCGTCAGAACGCAATATTTCGGAAGATCAACTGTGGAAGGAAATTATACCAAAATCCTATTTTTCAAGATGACGAAGGAAGCCAGAAGGAGGAGCTGAGAAGGCCCAAGGTGGGGCCAGACCATAGGGCGGCGCGGCCCATGGCCTGGCCGCGCCACCTTGTGGTGTGGGGGCCCCACAGCCCCTTTCGCCTCCTTTTCTTCGCGAAACCCTTCGTCCCAAAGACCTAAGCCACAGAGGGTACCTCGCGAAGAGTTACAGCCGCCTCTGCGGGGCGGAGAACACCAGAGAGAAAAGAGCTCTCCGGCGGCTGAGATCCGCCGGGGAAATTCCCTCCCGGAGGGGGAAATCGACGCCATCGTCACCGTCATCGAGCTGGACATCATCTCCATCACCATCATCATCATCTCCATCATCATCACCGCCGTCTCCACCGTTGGACACCGTCACCGCCGTAGCAATTTGGGTTTGATCTTGATTGTTTGATAGGGGAAACTCTCCCGGTATCGATTTCTACTTGTTGTTGATGCTATTGAGTGAAACCATTGAACCAAGTTTATGTTCAGATTGTTATTCATCATCATATCACCTCTGATCATGTTCCATATGATGTCTCGTGAGTAGTTCGTTTAGTTCTTGAGGACATGGGTGAAGTCTAAATGTTAGTAGTGAACTATGGTTGAGTAATATTCAATGGTATGATATTTAAGTTGTGGTGTTATTCTTCTAGTGGTGTCATGTGAACGTCGACTACATGACACTTCACCTTTATGGGCCTAGGGGAATGCATCTTGTACTCGTTTGCCAATTGCGGGGTTGCCGGAGTGACAGAAACCTAAACCCCCGTTGGTATATCGATGCAGGAGGGATAGCAGGATCTCAGAGTTTAAGGCTGTGGTTAGATTTATTCTTAATTACTTTCTTGTAGTTGCGGATGCTTGCAAGGGGTATAATCACAAGTATGTATTAGTCCTAGGAAGGGCGGTACATTAGCATAGGTTCACCCACACAACACTTATCATAACAATGAAGATTATTTAGCCGTATGTAGCGAAAGCACTAGACTAAAATCCCGTGTGTCCTCGAGAACGTTTGGTCATTATAAGTAAACAAACCGGCTTGTCCTTTGTGCTAAAAAGGATTGGGCCACTCGCTGCAATTGTTACTCTCGCACTTTACTTACTCGTACTTTATTCAACTGTTACATCAAAACCTCCTGAATACTTGTCTGTGAGCATTTACAGGGAATCCTTCATCGAAACTGCTTGTCAACACCTTCTGCTCCTCGTTGGGATCGACATTCTTACTTATCGAAAATACTACGATACACCCCCTATACTTGTGGGTCATCATCCACCGCTGCACGTCTGCACGTCTTGGACTTCTGCAATGCGACACGCGTCCACGATTGCACGTCTTCGACTTCTGCACCGCGACCCGCGTCTACGCGTCAACAATTGCACGTCTTCCATTTCTGCACCGCAACACGCGTCCTCGAGTCTAACCCTGGAAATTTACATATACTCAGGTATAACCTCGAGTCATATACTAGCATTTTTTGTGTGCTCAGTTTTTCCCTTGAGTGCTAATACTGGCTAGTGCAATATGCTCAGTTTTACCCTCAAGTGGCTGGTCAACAGACAGTCAACGAATGGGATTAACTTGTTAAATGAGTCATTTAATGTGCAAAAAATTCCGAAAAATAGTGGCACATACTCATGGAGTCTTTACCATAAATTGCCAGTTCTCAAAACATAGATAAGTCATAGATAAATCAAGTTGTACCACAAATTGCCACTTCTCAAAGGCCTTCTCAAATCACCTAGTAGCTATGAAGGTGCATGGTTTTCCACAATAAGCCCTTCCCAAAACAGATTTCCCCAAAACATACTTTGTCTAAATGAGGCCACAATTCTCACACTCATGTATATTTGTATTGCAAATAGTTTGAGGTAGGCCAAGATGGGTTTCATTGTACAAAACACGCATTTTCCATTTTTTAAATCTCATATTTGAATCCCTTAGTCTGTTTATTACACAGGTGCCCTTGGTTTCTTGATACTACTCAGTTTTGCCCTCTCCCTCCACAAATTCTCGCAGACGTGCAACATTGCCCTGATTGGTCTAGCCCATGTCACGCGGATCGTGCCTGCCGACCGTTGATCGTATGATCTAACGGGCAGGATAACCCCTCTCTCTCTCTGTCGGCGGTTACCTTCCACTCTCTAAGTATGCTAAAGGGCGGTTTTCTGTATTCATTTTCACGCAACTCTTTTAGGCATTACTTTTCACGCAAAAAATGATAAACCATCACCGATTTGTTGTAGCCATTACTTTTCACGCAAAAAATGATAAACCATCACCGATTTGTTGTAGCCATTAATTTTCACGCAAAAAATGATAAATCATCACCTATTTGTTGTAGCCATTAATTTTCACGAAAAAAATGATAAACCATCACCTATTTGTTGTAACCATTAATTTTCACGAAAAAAATGATAAACCATCACCGATTTGTTTTATCCATTACTTTTCACGCAAAAAATCTACCTATCTTTGTATAGAAGATCGTCTGTATGAATTTTGAGGTCATTTAGAGAAGGTAGAAAAAAATCCCTTTTGAGAAGGTCGAAAAAACCTAACTTGTTACAAAAGCTGGTTTCAGTGAGACCTAACCAAATTTGACATACATGATACCATATCTATAACAACAAGGAATATCTAAAAGGGAAAGTTTCACAAAATTTGAAATTTAGGGCGAAAATGATGCCATACATAATGCTGTTTTTCGAGGTTTTGACCTGAAAATCAATTGGGTATTATAAAGGGAAATAAAAAGTTCGAAAAATGTAAAAAACGAAACAATCTATCTATCTAGGGATCCCATCTATCTATGTATAGAAGATCAGCTGTATGAAATTTGAGGTCATTTAGAGAATGTAGAAAAAATCAGCTTGTTATAAAAGCTGGTTTCAGTGAGACGAAACGGCATGCGTAAGCAAAGTGATTTTTTCGAACATCTCCAAATGACCCCAAATTTGCCATACATGATGCCATACGTGTAACAACAAGGAACCCTATCTAAAAAGTGTCAAAAAAGTTTGCCCAACCGTATAGCTCTATCAAAAAGAACCTCACCATGGCGCTAGTATATTTGGGTTTAGTTACAAACTTTCGTTACCTAACCTTCAACACGAAACTTGTTTCAAATCACTTTTGGCGTACAAGTAACAAATTCCACCTTGATTCGAGCACCACAACCTCCAAACGATGCCGATGCCGATATCGGCATGGTTAGAACGACTATGCTCGCCGCCACTGCTAGGTCACCGTCGGGATGCACCGTCAATCCCGTCCCCTCATTCGATCACTGACACACCAGAGATACCGCCGAGGCCAATGCCGAACGTACATGCTGATGCCAATTGAAAGGACACGGATGTCGCCTAGAGGGGGGGTGAATAGGCGATTTAAAACTTTTACTAGATGGGCTTAACAAATGCGGAATAAAACTAGCGTTTACTTTGTCAAGCCCAAAGCCTATATACTATTGTTCACCTATGTGCACCAACAACTTATTCTAAGCAATGGTTCACCTATGTGCACCAACAACTTATGCTAAGCAATACAAGCAAGTATGTGATATCAAGATATATATAACTTCAAACACGATGGCTATCACAAGGTAAAGTGCATAAGTAAAGAGCTCGGGTATAGAGATAACCGAGGCATGCGGGAGACGATGATTTATCCCGGAGTTCACACTCTTGCGAGTGCTAATCTCCGGTGGAGAGGTGCGGTTGCTTAGTGTTCCCGAACGCCACAAGAGGCTCACCTTGAGGTGTGGTTGCTCGATGCACACCAACGCCACAAAGGCCTCACCCCAAGATGCGGTACTCACACCACACACCGAACGCCAAGAAGGCGCCTCACCTAAATCTCTGGTGACCCTCGCCACAAAGGCCTAGGTCACGGTTCCACTAAGGGATTTCCTTCGAGGCGGAAACCGGGCCTTACACAAAGATTGGGGCACACATCCACAACTTAATTGGAGGCTCCCAACAAATCGACACAAAGGCGTAGAATCCGTCTAGGGTTCCAAGAACCCAAGAGTAACAACATTCTTGCTTTCACCACCACGAATCACCATGGAGAACTCAAACCGATGCACCAAATGCAATGGCAAGAACACCACAAAGATGCTCAAGTCCTTCTCTCTCAAATTCCAACAAAGCTACAAAAGCTATTGGGGAATAGGAGAGGAAGAACAAAGAGGAGAACACAAAATTCTCCAAGATCTAGATCCCAAAGATTCACTCACAAAGAGATGATTTGGTTTGGTCAAAGTGTGGATCTAGATCTCCTCTCTCTTTTCCCTCAAAATGGGGCAAGAATCATGGAGGGATAGAGAGAAAGGGCAAGCTTCTCAAGAACAACAATGGATGAGAGAGAGAGTAGAAGAAGCAAAAGCCCAAGGAGGAAGAAGGGGGGTATTTATACCACCCAAGAAAATCGAGTCGTTGCAGACTTTCGAGGGCCGGATAATCCGGCCTAAGTTGGGGCCGGATAATCCGCCCCCACCAAAAAATCCGGCCCAGTAGAAATTCCGGGCAAATGTCCGGCCAAAAGTCCGGCCCATGTCCAGGGTAGTACTGAGCCACATCGCCAAAAGTCCTTAGCCGATTTTGGGGGCCGGATATTTGCAAAAAAATCCGGCCCGGAAAATCCGGCTCGGATTTTCCGTCCCCCCTGAAAACTCGTAGAGACAGCAAACAGAAACGGGCATAACTTGAGCATCCGGACTCCGATTTTCATGATCTTGGGCTTGTTTTAAAGCTAGGAACAAGCTCTACAAGATCATGCAGGAAACCATCATTGTCTAACAAGGGAGGATAGAAACAAATGATGAAAGGTTTGACCTATCTAAAAAAGACATACCGGTAAAACCTCCAATCTTGAAAATGCAACAAGTTGCCCATGCAAAAAACCATTTTCGATGAACTAGAGCTTGTCATGAGAATAAGCACAAGCTCTAAAACATAACATGGATAAGATCCAAATAAAACCAAGAAAGATGATGAACCAAACTCGAAAACGCAACAAGTGATCTATGCGAAATCTGTTTTCGATGAACTAGAGCTTGTCATGAGAATAAGCACAAGCTCTAAAACATCACATGGATAAGGTCCAAATAACAACCAAGAAAGATGATGCAAGGATGCAAAGGTTTGAGCTCTCTTCGAACGATACGATCGAGTTACTTACTCGAGAGACCTCTTGATAGTACGGCAACTAAACTATAAACCGGTCTCCAACTACACTATGAGACCGTTGAGAAAGAAATTCTATCAAGAGCAAACCTTATACTTGCGCATTCCACTTGAGCTCGATGACGACGATCTTGACCTCAACAAGATGAAACGCCTTTCTTGCTTGTGCTTGCTTGACGAAGTCTTGTGGATTGCTCCCCCATAATCCACCATGGGAGAGCTTCTTCTTCGGCGCATCTTCACATAACCATGACCACCATGTGGATTGCTCCCCCATAATCCACCATGGGAGAGCTTCTTGTTCGGCGCATCTTTACATATCCATGATCACCATATGGATGGCAAGACTCAAGCAAAGGATCTCTTCGAGATGGCTCATCTTGAACTTGCACTTCATTTCTTCATTCTTCATCATGTTGATGTCTTGAAGTAACTTGAGGGATCACTTCATCTTCATCTTCAAGACATACTTGACACTTGATATCCTTCATCAATTTCTTCTTATTGCAACCTTGAAGCCAACATATGGTTCAAGAATTGCCTATGGACAACACCTACAAATATAACTTAATGCAAACATTAGACCATAGGGATTGTCATTAATTACCAAAACCACACATGGGGGCTCCATGCACTTTCAATCTCCCCCATTTTGGTAATTGATGACAATCTCTTTGAGAGGGTTTATGTAAGGAATTTAAGTAACAAACAAGTTGAATATATAGAGCAAACTCCCCCATAATATATGCATGTGTGAATGATCTTGACTTTCATTGCATATATTGGCATTCAAAGCCTAGTGGAGTTTCCTCTAAATATTCAACTATGCAAAGCAACAAGATGCAATGCAATAAAGGCACATGCTTAAGCACAAAGCAAAGACATAACCAAATTCCCTTAAACCCTCCAAACTTCTCCCCCATTGGCACCAATTGCCGAAATGGGTGAAAATTTTAGAAGGCCAATATAGTGAGAGTTCCTCCATAGCGTATGCATTTCTCATAATTTGAGTGGAATCAAATGCACGTATCCAATAACGAATATTCGGAAGGAATCACACCATAGATAGGATCAAATATTGCAAAAAGATAACAAAGTTAAGAAGCTTCAACAAATGAAGCAAGCAACCAAATGAACCACAAAGAAGATACCAAAAGAAAGATAGATATTATGATAAGATCAAGAAGATTGCTCTAAATAATATGAGGAAGCTCCCCAAGGTTTGTGCACAAAACTAGACAATTTGCATTGGAGTATAAAGTGCACAAACATGGAATCATCACTCCCATAGTATCATTCAAAACAAAAGATACCAAGTGAATCGGACTCTAATGATCACCACAAAATAGTGCCTTAAATAGAATGAGGAAGCTCCCCAAGGTACATGCATAAATTAAAATGTTGCATTTGAATACAATATGCATAACATGGAATCCTTACTCCCTCATTACCATTTAAAACACAAACATTTGCAATAGATTATAGATAGAAAATTAAGCTTAACACTTGCAACAAACAAATGGTTGAGCAACAAGTAAGAGGAACCATAATAAAAGGCTCAACCAAGAGGATATGTGAAAGGCATGATAAAGCATATTATAAGACTATTACAAGGATGAGCAAAAAGTATCATCATAGTCTTCAATGAATTATATTGCTTAGCATGACCAATCAACATGCAACAAATAAATAAGATATCAAATGGAGATGTATCATCTCTTATGTGTATAAGTTTCTCTAAGTGAGCAATATGACAAAGATATTTATCCACAAAGAAACATGCACACACAAAATAGATACTCAAGAAATATAGTATGATATCCCAAAATGAAGTCATGCAATATAACAATAAGAATTTTTGCTTAATAGCATGGCCAAAGGCTCAATTTTATCTTATTGTACATTCATGAACTTCAACCACAAACATCTAAAATACATCACAAATATCAACAAGGGATAGAAGATAGTTGGGATGCATTGAGATAGGCAACAAGTATCACAAACGAGGATACCAAAAGAAATAACTAAATTTGCACTTTCATCCGTATTGCACACGTGAGAGCCTTGAGGAATTGATATGCAATAAAATTGCTAGATAGGCATAGTTGGGATGGATGAATCATGAGCATGATTTAATATACTTCCCAACAAATGCCCTCATCTCAAATTACTCACATTCACAATAAAGAGGTTTCATTAAGACTTTTGCAAGAAGCTAGCACAATATTTGCAAATCAAGAGATTCATGCCAAGATGCAACCACATGGTTGGATGCTAGGAAAAAATGCATGAGAAGATACTTGTTACCGAGATAGCATTGGTGTGGATGTAGTAGATATGTGTTCATTGTCCATCTTAGCTTGCCTAAAGTTATCATTGAGTCACCACTTCTTCCCAAGAGTTAGACAAGCATCCAATACATATCCATTGTACCTAACACAAAGGTAAGTACAAAATGGTCCCCAAACTAATTAGGTCCGAAGTAGTTAGACACACTACAACATATAGGACAAACTCCACAATACTATGTGCATATAGATATGAAATTCAATTTCATGCACATCTTAGCCAAATTAGGATTTGATGGAGTTTACCCTATATATTGGATCAAAGAAAGTAACACATGCCATAAGATATACATATATTAAATATGCATGCACAACACTTTCAAGAACCAAAGAAAGATACAATTTGGACAAAACACCAAATAAATCAAGAGACAATGGTTGTCCAAATTATATCAAAGAATCAAATCAACACAAGATTGACTCCCAAGACTTATCTCATTATAAGAAGCTAATTAAACCTAAACACAAAAGAATGAGATAACCAACTCCAAAGAGAGCAAGGTTCCAACAAATAAACCAAACCCTCGAAACTTTTTATGATGGCATAAAGTACCAAAAAGAAAATTTATGTCTCCCAAAACCAATTTTTTGATAGTGATCAAGAGATGTTAAGCATTCTAACAAATATAGGAGAGCTCCCCCAAGATTAGTGCATTATCTAGGATTTTTCATATGAATACAAAATGCACAAAACTAGGATCATCACGCTACCTATATCTACTAAAATGCTAAGAAAGTTTGAATAGTCAAATTAGATCCATAAGATGCAAGGAAGACACATGGGAGTCAAAGCAAAACAAATTCATGGCAATAAATAAGGCAATTTGAACACAAGAGCCAATGTAGATATGATCAATAAATATCTACCTCATAATTTATTACCACTTGTCCTAGGACAAGAGATATTAGGAAATATTTCCCGGTGGTAGTTTGTAAGTATACATAAGATCATATTTACAACGAATAAAGCATATGGTAAAAGATAAGAGTTAACCATCATGCAAAGATAGTTTCTTGATAGTTTCATTTAGTCATACCAACATGCAAGACAATTAATAGTATTCATACCAACATGCAAAGCAATTAATAGTATGACTTGAAACACATGGTTTCCCAATAATGTATTGAGGGACACGTTGTGAAAAACCATGCCAAGAAAACTTTCACAAATAAGATCCACAAAGATATTAGCAATGAAGCTATTTAAGCAAATTGGAGCTTGTTTGAGCAAACATGCCACATAGGAGAGAGATAATTTACGATATCAATTCTATGTGACACAACCTCAAATGTTCACATTTTCTAGGCTTGTAATATGCACAAAGCTTATTACTCCCCCATAATGTGATAAGGAATTTATTTTCACAAGAGGCAAATAAGATCCAACTAGAGATATTAATGGACATTAGAATTTGAATTTCTCATGAAGATGACATACCACATAGAGACTAGATAATCTTGCAATATCAATTCTAAGTGATATTCCTCATGTACACACATTGTTAGGATCATGAAATTCCCAAAGAAATATCACTCCCCCAAAATGGGATAGTCCATTAATCGCTCATAAGAGCCATATAAGATACAACAAGATGCAAAGTGGCTCCAACACAAACACAAATACATGGTGTGCAACCCAACATGCATAGACTTGATTTCTCAAGAAAAGCAAATAGGAATCACAACATATACAAACACATGTTAGGAACAAAAACTAACACATGCAAAGGGGCGAGTAACTTTCAATATAAAAGAGTTGAGCACATGTTACCGCAAGGAGGAACATTGAATATATGATAGAAGCAAGATAACCAAGACTTGGCTTGAGATAATATAAATGATGAAGATCCCTTAATTCTTCATGATGTAGCCAAGTCTCCAATGCCCTCCAACAAGCACCTATTGATCAAGTTTTGGATTGTTGGTCCCCAACTAAGTTGGGTCCTAAGAGGTTAGTCACAATAGGCTTGGCAACCCAAATGGTTCTTTTCTTGACACCACTTTGAGCACCAACATATTTGGCAAACACATTGCCACCCTCATCCTTACGAAGAGAATAAACATCATCAATGGAGATAGAGTTGGATGAGGTACCAATAGTGCAAAAAGAGGAGATGTGGCCCTTATCACGGCATATGTAGCAAGTTCTTTTCTTCTCCTTCTCACTAGATTTCTCCACAATGGGAGCATTGGCTTGATTCTTCTTGGGAAGTGGCATTTCTTTAACTTGAGGTTGAATATGAGTTTGAGCTTGAGGCCGCTTCCCTTTTTGCTTCTTCTTCAAAGGGCAAGATCTAACATGATGCCCTTCAATTTTGCACTTGAAGCAAACAATCTTGGCCGGGTCTTTGACTTGTACTTGGCCCTTCTTCTTGTTGTTGTTGTTGTTGGACTTGTTCTTGTTGTTGGATATGAATCCAAGTCCACTCTTATCATTGGGGAATTGTTGCACACGTAATATCGTGTCAAGTTTGCATTTCCCTTCATGACTCTTTACCAAGTCATTCTTCAAAGAAGTGACTTGAGCCTTGAGCTCTTTGATTTCCTCTACATGGTTAGTAACAACACAAGTACTAGAGGAAGTAGAACCTTCATTGTTAGAGAAAGAAGGCAAGGAAGATAATTCATCACAAGATTTAGCAATATTATGAGTGGATGAATTACTAGGACTAGCACATGGCAATATAACATTTTGAGTAGTAGTGCTAGTACCCACATGAGGCTCACAAGGTGTTGCCTTAGATATGATAGCCTCATGAGCTAACTTTAGCCTATCATGAGAGGCTAGAAGATCCTCATGGGAGCTAGCAAGCTTTCCATGATTTTCTTCCAATTTCCCATAATTGCTAGTTAGCAAATCAAGTTGAGCCCTTAGCTCAACATTCTCCTTCAAGATAGATGCTTCACAAGAAGTAGAGTTAGTAGCACAAGCATCATCACAAGACATATCAAGAAGAGAGGGTAACATAGCATGATCTTTCAAATATGAAGCTTGTAGTTGCTCATATGACTTGGTGAGGATAGAGTGTTCACTCTCCAAGGCCTTGTGGGCCTTGTCTAGATCATCTAGATCCTTAACAAGTTTATCATGACCAACACCAACTTTGGACTTTTCATTTTTAAGCAATTTTAATTTAGCTTTAGCATGGTCTCTTTCTTTAGTGAGTTTAACAAATATTTCATTTTGAGACACCTCAAGGGTTTCAAGTTGCTCCTCTAGAGAGGCTACGGTATCTTGTTCTTCTTCAAGATCATTCTTTAAGGATGCTACATCATTGGCATACTCTCGTTCAAGAGTACCCTTTTTATCAATGGTGTTCTCATGCATCCAAATAAGTTTTTGGCTCTCAATAGCGGTAGTCAAGATTTCAAAGAAGTGAGTGCTAGCAATTTTATCTTTGCAAATAACCTTGAATACGCTCTCACCCTTATCGCGTAGAGAGACAACCCAATCCTCTTCTTCATATTCATCCTCATCCTTATCACCACGAGACATATTAGGTTCCATGGTAGGAGGTACCGTGGAACCCTTGGCCATAAGGCATATATGAGGACTGTGAGATAAAGATGAGGAGTTACTTGAGGCTCCTTTCAAGATCTTATCTTGACCAATACAATCTTTGGTTTCCTCTACATTGTTAGACACACAACAACTAGAGGAAATAGAATCATTTTTATCATGGCCACAAGACAAATCAAGCATATCATTATGAGATTTATTCAAGCAACTTACACATGATATGCAAGGACTATCAACACAAGCATGTAAATCATTTCTAGTGCTAGATGTGTTTAAATCCAAAGATGAAGCATTGCAATGAGATAGAGATGAAGAATCATCAATAGTAAGCTCAATATCAACATTGCAATTTTCATCACCACTCACCATATCATTACCTTGTGTCTTACCACACTTTGGTGAAGTGGATGGAGATGAGAACTCATCACGGCCGGAAGTGGAAGCAATACAATCATCCTCAATAATATTGGACACATCATATTTGTCTTTAAGCTTTGTCCATAATTCATGAGCGCTCCCAAAAGGCATGATTGAAGAAGTAACTACATTGCTCACAACAATAGAAAACACATGAGAAGAAAGAGCATCGAGACAAGAGTTTTTCTTCTCCTCATAAGATAAATTTTGGGGATCCTTAGGAGAAGAAAACCCCATGTCAAGAAATCGCTCCATGTTCGGGGAAATACCCCGCAAAATATTAAGCACATAAATTTTCCATAGATCATAATTTGTGCCATCAAATATAAACAAGTTATTGTGATCTAATCCCCTAACCGACATCTTTACTCTCAAGGCGGTGAAGCCTAAGAATGAGAGACCTTGCTCTGATACCAATTGAAAGGACACGGATGTCGCCTAGAGGGGGGGGGGTGAATAGGCGATTTAAAACTTTTACGAGATGGGCTTAACAAATGCGGAATAAAACTAGCGTTTACTTTGTCAAGCCCAAAGCCTATATACTATTGTTCACCTATGTGCACCAACAACTTATTCTAAGCAATGGTTCACCTATGTGCACCAACAACTTATGCTAAGCAATACAAGCAAGTATGTGATAGCAAGATATATATAACTTCAAGAACGATGGCTATCACAAGGTAAAGTGCATAAGTAAAGAGCTCGGGTATAGAGATAACCGAGGCACGCGGGAGACGATGATTTATCCCGGAGTTCACACTCTTGCGAGTGCTAATCTCCGGTGGAGAGGTGCGGTTGCTTAGTGCTCCCGAACGCCACAAGAGGCTCACCTTGAGGTGTGGTTGCTCGATGCACACCAATGCTACAAAGGCCTCACCCCAAGATGCGGTACTCACACCACACACCGAACGCCACGAAGGCGCCTCACCTAAATCTCCGGTGACCCTCGCCACAAAGGCCTAGGTCACGGTTCCACTAAGGGATTTCCTTCGAGGCGGAAACCGGGCCTTACACAAAGATTGGGGCACACATCCACAACTTAATTGGAGGATCCCAACAAATCTCCACAAAGGCGTAGAATCCGTCTAGGGTTCCAAGAAACCAAGAGTAACAACCTTCTTGCTTTCACCACCACGAATCACCGTGGAGAACTCAAACCGATGCACCAAATGCAATGGCAAGAACACCACAAAGATGCTCAAGTCCTTCTCTCTCAAATTCCAACAAAGCTACAAAACCTATTGGGGGATATGAGAGGAAGAACAAAGAGGAGAACACAAAATTCTCCAAGATCTAGATCCCAAAGATTCACTCACAAAGAGATGATTTGGTTTGGTCAAAGTGTGGATCTAGATCTCCTCTCTCTTTTCCCTCAAAATGGGGCAAGAATCATGGAGGGATAGAGAGAAAGGGCAAGCTTCTCAAGAACAACAATGGAGGAGAGAGAGAGTAGAAGAAGCAACAGCCCAAGGAGGAAGAAGGGGGGTATTTATACCCCCCAAGAAAATCGAGCCGTTACAGACTTTCGAGGGCCGGATAATCCGGCCTAAGTTGGGGCCGGATAATCCGCCCCCACCAAAAAATCCGGCCCAGTGGAAATTCCGGGCAAATGTCCGGCCAAAAGTCCGGCCCATGTCTAGGGTAGTACTGAGCCACATCGCCAAAAGTCCTTAGCCGATTTTGGGGGGCCGGATATTTGCAAAAAATCCGGCCCGGAAAATCCGGCCCGGATTTTCCGCCCCCCCCCTGAAAACTCGCAGAGACAGCAAAGAGAAACGGGCATAACTTGAGCATCCGGACTCCGATTTTCATGATCTTGGGCTTGTTTTAAAGCTAGGAACAAGCTCTAAAAGATCATGCAGGAAACCATCATAGTCCAACAAGGGAGGATAGAAACAAATGATGAAAGGTTTGACCTATCTAAAAAAGACATACCGGTAAAACCTCCAATCTTGAAAATGCAACAAGTTGCCCATGCAAAAACCATTTTCGATGAACTAGAGCTTGTCATGAGAATAAGCACAAGCTCTAAAACATAACATGGATAAGATCCAAATAAAACCAAGAAAGATGATGAACCAAACTCGAAAACGCAACAAGTGATCTATGCGAAATCCGTTTTCGATGAACTAGAGCTTGTCATGAGAATAAGCACAAGCTCTAAAACATCACATGGATAAGGTCCAAATAACAACCAAGAAAGATGATGCAACGATGCAAAGGTTTGAGCTCTCTCCGAATGATACGATCGAGTTACTTACTCGAGAGCCCTCTTGATAGTACGGCAACTAAACTATAAACCGGTCTCCAACTACACTATGAGACCGGTGAGAAAGAAACCCTATCAAGAGCAAACCTTATACTTGCGCATTCCACTTGAGCTCGATGACGACGATCTTGACCTCAACAAGATGAAATGCCTTTCTTGCTTGTGCTTGCTTGACGAAGTCTTGTGGATTGCTCCCCCATAATCCATCATGGGAGAGCTTCTTCTTCGGCGCATCTTCACGTAACCATGACCACCATTTGGATTGCTCCCCCATAATCCACCATGGGAGAGCTTCTTCTTCGGCGCATCTTCACATATCCATGATCACCATATGGATGGCAAGACTCAAGCAAAGGATCTCTTCGAGATGGCTCATCTTGAACTTGCACTTCATTTCTTCATTCGTCATCATGTTGATGTCTTGAAGTAACTTGAGGGCTCACTTCATCTTCATCTTCAAGACATACTTGACACTTGATATCCTTCATCAATTTCTTCTTATTGCAACCTTGAAGCCAACATATGGTTCAAGAATTGCCTATGGACAACACCTACAAATATAACTTAATGCAAACATTAGTCCATAGGGATTGTCATTAATTACCAAAACCACACATGGGGGCTCCATGCACTTTCACCAATGCCGAACATGCATGCACGCCGCTGTGGGCACGGCCACGCCGCCCCGCTATGCTGGACGCCACAGACCACCGCAAGGTCTTTCCCTTCGCCACCACACTCTTCTAGCACCCATCTATACACGCCATAAAGGAGAGACACTAGTTTTCTCTACATTGCTCGCGTTCGTGTCGGACACGGTCAGTCAAAGTTTTGAGGTAGTCGTCGATGTCGTCGACCATTTCTTCTCTTCTTTGCATGGTTAAACGCGTCTAGTTCATATCTATCTAATGCGTCTGGTCTCGCCTCATGCAGTTCTTTGTGGACGTCGATCTCATCTCGGCACCCCGCAGGCCACCTCCTCCGTGCCATCGCTGTAGAGCTCCATTTAAAAATCTATTCCTACCCGTGTATTGCCCCTTGTATCAGCGCCATGGCCCACTTGTCATTCTATATACCGAAGCCCCACTCGTGCGCGTTTTGGTCAGGGATACACCGATTCTTACAGTCAAAGAAAGATGGATGGTCTGACGTGTCTTTGCGGACTCTACGTGGCCCCACAGTCAGAAGATAACGGTCAACCGTCGGGCAACCGGCCGTTACAGCACCTGTGATGGTTTCAGACAACGTCTTGGAGAAAACTGAGGAAAAACTAAGGAGCTGGGGAAAACTGAGCACAACTAAGGAACCGAGGGCACGAAAATAGAAATCCCTTAATAAAGTGGTGTGTTTGAGAGCAATTTTCTGTGCTCTTTTCTTGCACTGGTCCGCCCATAATTTTCCTCATAGCTCCGACACTGGTCATGTGAACTTTCACTACAGGAATCGACGCAGATGCCGACGGCCGATTGCCCTCGGCGTAGCCACGCCTGGCCCTCGGCGTAGGCTACGCCGACGGCAGCCCTCTGCGTACTCCCTCGGCATCCACCTCCCTCGGCATAGGCAGCTGCGCCTTCGGCATAGGTCTGGCCCTCGGCGTACGCGTCCTACGCCGACGGCCAAGCGAGCCCGTCGGCATCCGAGCCCTCGGCGTATCATCCACGGCGTGTCGTCGCTGTTAACGGCGGCCATCATACGCCGAAGGCATTACCCTCGGCGTAGCGCGCGACGTGGCGCGCCGAGGGGCGCCCAAGCCATGCATACGCCGACGGCCACCATGCAGACGCCGTCGGCATAGCCACGTGACGTGGCGTCCATGCGCATGCCCGCGCTGTCTGTACGCCAGGGTCTACGCTGAGGATAATGCCCTCGGCATAGACCTGACCATATGGTCACAGAAGGGGTCTATGCCGACGGCATTACCCTCGGCGTAGACATGGCCACAATTTTTTTTTCGTTACAGCAGTTCACAGTTCACAGTTCAGCAGTTTAGCAGTCCAAATACATCCAAATTCATCCAAATTCGTCATAATTCACCAAAATAGCATAAAATTCACATAATAGCATACATGGGGTACATAATAGCATACAAGAGGAGAGTGCCATGTCATCCAAATACATAGTAGTAGCTAGCGCATGATAGGAATAGTAGTAGCAAGCAAGCACATAGATAGTGTGAGCCGACTACATGAAGGACCCGAGCGGGGTGTATCCGCCCTCATCATTGGCGAAACGAGAAGCCCGGGTCCGAGGTTGCGCTCCAGTAGAAGATGCAGAAGAAGCAGCTAGAGAAGCACTGGGAGTACGCTCATGAGAAGTCGACGGAGAGGCACCGGGAGTACGCCTAGGAGAAGTCGACGGAGAGGCACCGGGAGTACTCCCAGGAGAAGTCGACGGAGAAGCACCGGGAGTACGCCCAGGAGACCGACCACCTTCATGAACCGGTGTGACCTCGCGCCCACCCCACGAGGCCTGGTTCCCGGAGCATCCCGTTCCCTACATGTTCCCTACATGTTAGCAACTTGCGAGACAAAGGAAAGTGGTAACTACCGGTTTGGCAAAGAACTTACCGGTGTGGATCCGTAGTAAGTCATAGAGAAAGTTTCCCTCGATGGCATGATAGGCAATTCCCCCGCCATGGGAACTTGAGCCGGTGGCTGTGTACCAGTAGACAAAGAAATCATCAGTGCCTGCAAGATAGGTTACAAGTCAGGCTTTGCAGAAATAAAGCATCAAACTGAGACTTGTCATCTACTTGCGAGAAGAAAGATTCAAACTTACTTCTATATACGCCATGTAGGCTGTATGCTTCTTATTCCACTACGCAGAGGCCTGCTGATACGCTTCATTACAGGCTTCGAAGGGTGCCTCGAACTCAGGCTACAATTTCAGAAACAATGAATCTCATCAACACTTAGCCATGTAGGAACGAAAACCGGAAAGAGGATGAAAATGAGGAAAACTTACATCGTAGGCGGGTGGACGAGCAGGTCGGCGACGAGGCTGGGGGCTGTCGGCGGTGAGGGTATGCTTGAGACGCGTGTAGGTTGTGGCTGGGGTAGGCTTGACCGCCTTATTCAGAAAGGGGTAACGGCCATGCCTACGCCCGCGCCCCGACAGGACCAATGACTCCTCGTCGGTCGGCATGCGCAAGGGGTCATCCACATCCGGGTGACGAGACAACACAATGTCGCAGTAGTCCTCCTTGGAGGCCTTGGCATTGCCGTAGTACCGGGGCTGAGGCAATGCGGGATTGGGCTTCTTCTTCGTCCGCATCATGTCATATATCTCGGGATCATGAAGCACCACCCCAGGTGCTGCCTTGGCCACCTGCATCGCGAAAAGAAAGGTTATGCGTATCACAAATGTAACATGACGGGAAATGAAATAAGATCGTTCCATGTATATACATACCACTTTCTCCTTGTAGCAGTTGTAGTCGCGGTTTCCCGCGCAGTGTGTGCCACCGGTGCCTCGGTTCTCCATGTTACGCCTCGACACGGCTGCAAACTCCTCATCCTCCTTGAGCCACCTCGCCCTAATCAGCTCCTCCCATGCCTCCTTATGCTGCTCGGCCCACTCGGGACAAACCTGAAAACGCAATACTCAACTCAAGATAATCCAATGAAAACTTAGCAGCAATGTAGAATCTCATTGAAATTTTACTCACCGACATGTACTCATCAATGGTCATTGCCCATTCCTCCGTAGGCTCGTTACCGACATAGTACTCCTTCTTGACCCTCTTAACCTTGTTAGCCCAGAAGGCACTAGCGCAGGTGACCTTTTGGTTGTACCACTGCTGCGGTGTCAACCTCTCACAAGCGCCACGCAAAGTGAGACCCGCCTGCCTATCAAGCTCCGGGTCCACACGATAGAAGCACTTCAATCATCCATAAATCAGTTGTGAAAGTCATGATTTAGCACATTAGGGTCATCAACTATGAACGGTGCTCGAGAAATATATGTCTTACCCAAAACTTGGTGGTCACAGCCTCAGTAGCTGTCGCGAAGCCTACGGCAAGGGCATCCTCATAGTACTCCCAAGTAGTGGCTAGCTTCGTCTCGCCACCGGGGACCGTGCTAAGGGAAGTGTATCTGCCCGGCCAGAACTTCTTAATCAGAGCCCCAAGCAAGCTGTTAGGCAGGCGGGGGGGCTTGACCTCCCATGTCCAGTTGTTGCAAATAAATCACACATTAGTACACATGACAAATTGTTTATTATGACCAAGATGAAAATACATGTTCGAAATTTCTAAAGTAGTACACTTACTCATCGCTCGAAGGAATGATAAGGGCCTTCTCATCATGGGTCTTAGGCTCCTTCCTCGCCTCGGGGACTTTAGCTTCTCCACGAATCTTCAAGGGCTTCGGCGCACCCCCACCCTCCATCACCTCCAACTCAGCCCTAGAGTCCGACTCGTGTGTAGACTCCGTCTCCATCTCCACCTCCCCACTAGACGGACCCTCTAGGAACAACTCAGGAGCCACGTCGCTAGAAGCGGAGGGTGGCTCATCAAATTCCATGTGTACCCCGCCGCCACCTCGTCCTCCACCTCGTCCTCCTCATCCTCGTCCTCCACCTTGTCCTCCTCGTCCTCATCCATCGGTACCATCGGCGTAACGCGGATTGGGCACCGTGGGTCGATCACTCCGTCTAGGCGCTCTAGGAATATTCCTCTTCACCTGCGCCATCGTCCTAAGCAAGCTCTCCGAGTCTTCCTTGCCGCTGCTCATATTGCTCAGTCACCTGCATTGAGAAAAAGAAAACAGTTAAGCACAAAAACATAATAAAATGAAGATACTAAGAATAAAAGGCACAATGCATTAAGAAGCATGTTGACATAATAAAATGAAGATACTAAGAATAAAAGGCACAATGCAATTAAGAAGCATGTTGACAAATAAATACTAAGAATAAAAGACCCTCACCAACCGTGGCATACTTTACCATAAAATAGGCTCCGTTTGAGCCGTGGCGGGAGTTTCCACATACAGATCCTGGATTTTACCAAGTGCTAGCCCATGTATGCGGAAATAGTCAAAGCCGGGTACATGCAAGGTTAGCCAAACCTTACATCACATTTGTACACATATGTTAGGGACAGATGCAAATTTTCCAGCGATTCTGACGCTCCGGTGGTCTGTATCTTGGGAAATTAACCCTAGGGCGGGGACCCCGCAGATCTACCCCTACAGTTTTCTTCGTGCGAGGGTTTACCAATGGACTTTTTTAATTGTTTTGGTTTGTTTAGGACATATGTATATGGAAATCATAGGTTGGACATATTTTACCATAGGGAGGGACCTAATTCTCACAGCCTAGGTGTTCCGTGGAGCCCAAATCCTGCTGTCTCCATGTCCTGAGACTGGAAGAACCGAAATTTGAAGTGGATGGGGGATGGGGGAGAGAACTATTATTGGGTCCCCGTGAAGACCGGAGGGAAGAAGAGGAATGAATGTGCATCCTGCACGCCTGAAGGGGATGCCCTATCACAGTTTGTCTCTGCTGCTCTGATGGAACTATACGCCCTATCACTGTAGCAGCACCTGGTGGAGTCAAGAGTCTAGTACTCCTGTCCTGGGCTCGTAGACTCGTAGGCCCGTCTTGGAGGAACGGGTGGTTAATTTGCCAAAATATTCGCAAAATAGAAAGTTGGCCCGCAGAAGCGGGAAACCCTAGGGCGGGAATGGCCTCGGTTAGGGTTAGGGTTGGAGCTAGGGTTAGCAATGGAATTTTTTCCTTTGTTTTAGGACATATGTACATCGATAGCAGATGTTGGACCTACTGGCTCCAGTTTACCCGTCTGCGAAGAGCGTCACTCTTGGAACCTACCTGACATCTACCAATTCTTAAAAAATAGAACCATATTTACATAATTCATACTAGTAAATAAATAATACAAACATAATATAAAGTAATATTAGAGAAAAAAAATATGCCGAGGGCTGCCGTCGGCATAGGAGGGGAATGCCCTATGCCGAGGGTGGCCCTCGGCATCTTGGCTGACGCCGTGAGCGCGCCGTGGCGTCGCGTCGCGGGGAGGACGCCATGTTGGTGCTACGCCGAGGGCCTGGTAGACGCCGATGGTCGGCGTTCCGAGGTGCCCCGGCGAGGCTGTACGCCGACGGCCCCGACATTTGACCGTCGGCGTACACTCTGGCCGTCGGGTGTCTACGTCGATTCCTGTAGTGTTTCTTTTCTAACGCTACGTATGGGTAGTTTCGGTGGACCGAACGTAGGACAAAAAAACAAAAATAATCCCTCAACTTTGGTGTTAGGGAGGAGCACTGGAGCGGGGCTCTTCAGTTCATATTGTACACGGACCCGCGGGCGTATTCCTCGTTGTCCAAGGCAACAGGGCGGTCGGTACACCACGCGTTGCCGTATCTGAAGCGGACTTCCCGATCCTTCCTGTTACAGCCATCATATAGTGGCCTCCGAGACACAACCCTGCACAAAATGTACCTCAAAACCATCTAGGTATTCCAAATCTCGCGTCTCCAATGGCGCCGGTCCGAAGAAACCCTCGCTTCCGACATGAACCCGATGACGCCTCGCGGTACGGCCCCGTGCAATCGAAGCCAATAATTCCGACCTATGCTGAAGATCGGAGCATCGCCGGGAAAACCATGGAGATGTCCTCGCGCCGGCAGCTTGAGCAGGCGCCAATCTGCGACCGCATCGACAAGCCGCTGTTGCCGATAAAGAAGAGGGCGACGAGCGATTCTAGTAGCAGCGGCCACAGCAGCGCCGACGATTCGTTCGTGATTCCGCCGAAGAAGAGACGGGTGGAGAGCTGGAGCGATGGCGGCAGCGCAGCCAACGAGTACGACACGGTGACGGTATGTGCTATGGCCGCTTCGCTCCCAGCAGCTGCAGCAGAAGAAACTCACGCACGACGCGATACTGAGCGGAGGCATGCTGTCCGACCGGCGAGGCATGGCCTGGCGGGCATGGAGCGAGCAGAGACGTCCGCGGCCGGGGCGGCGCGAGCGAAGAAGAAGACGACGAACAAGAACAGAGACAAGGTGGCACCGAGGGTTGGCGTCACGTTCGTCCCCTCCAGGCCGCTGAGCCTCAGCGAGGAGCTGAGCCGCCGCCTGGCGGAGCTCGGCGTGGTGGACACGGCCCCGCGGTTCGTGTGCATGAAGACCCTCGGCAAGAGCGACGTGGACGCGTACCAGAACCGGCTGCTCTTCTCGTGCAAGCGCAAATCCATCGAGGGACACCCCATCACCGCCATCGTCGCCCGGAGCCCCAGGGACAGGTACTTGGTCCACGAGCACGAGCCCGGGCTGCGCGTCAGCGCCATCGACGGCCGTGGCATGGAGTTCGAGGTCAAGCTCAGGTACCTCTACTCCAACTTCGCCTACCGCTTCATCGGTGAGTGGGGCCGCTTCGTGGCGGAGCACAACCTGCTTGACGCATTCAAGAAAGGCCGCCGTGTCGAGGTGGAGCTCTGGGCGTTCCGGTCGCCGCGGCTGGTCGGGCAGCCCGTCCTTGAAGACGAGGAGAAGCGGAAGCTAGTCGAGGGACTCAAGGATCATCCCAAGGGCGCCCTCGGGCTAATCTTCCTACCTTACGTGGACGGCCGTCGCGCCGACGAACTCGCCCTACCTTACGTGGACGACGGCCATGGCGCCGCTGAGGAACTCGCCGTACCTTACGTGGACGACGCCCATGGCACCGACGAGGAAGAGCGTGCACCGCCGGTACATGAGACGAAGAGACACGCACCGACCAAGCTGGTACATAGGACGAAGAGGCAGATACCAACCAAGGTGGTACATGGAACGAACAAGCTTGAAGATCATGTGAGCGCGAATAGGGGTCAGGGTCAGGCTGTGGGGCGTATGATTACGATCGAGGAGATGATTAGGATTGATGGGCCGAAAAGAGCGGGTGCATGCGTGGGGCTGCTGAAGCTAGCAAACTATTTTCGTCAACAAAACAGGCACAGCTCTCAAAATGCCGCTATAAAGCTGCGCAGCTAACCCCTCCGCGGGCAGATTGCATAAGAGCAAGTACAATAAGGTCTAGTCTAATGGCTACAAAGATGAAAATAATATATTTGTGCTTAGTTGGAAGAGAGAGAAGAGGAGAGAGAATGTAAGTGAGCTTACGAGAAATGCTACGCCGTCTTTCCTAGCGAGGTGTGTGAATGAAAGGTGGGCCATCCATTGAAAAAGTAGTACATTCTTATAGCCAACTATTTTACTTGTTGGCTACATGTTAACTATGGATGACATGACATCTTGCTTATAACCAACAACCGGTTATACTATTGGAATTGCTCTAATGCTGATCCAGTAACATAGAAATTCCTAGTACTTTTTTACTATCCTTTTTATGTCAAAGTATTGTGTCCATAATTTTTTTAAAATTAAACCATGTAAACTTTGACCAAATTTGAACCAAAAGATATCAACATTTAGAATTTCTAACCAGTACCATTAGATGCATCATAAAGTATATTTTAATATGGTATACATTAAGTATTGTATTTATGTTTTCTAATAAATTTAGTCAAAGCTACTCACATGATCTGGCAAAGTTTAACTTTTGCGGAAAACGATGCGCATAGGGAGTAGCAAAGTTTAACTTTTGCGAATAAGGAGTAGTAAAATTTAACTTTTTGCGGAAAACAATGTGCACTATGGTATGGTAAAGAGGGAGTAGTTTCTTGTCATGCCCATTAAATTGTTTAGTTTGCATTACATGCGGTTGCTGTTACTACCTTTGTTATCCTCACTATGAGGCTACTCAGCGATTTTCTGACCAGCGATTCGCTATTTTCATGAGCGTTGCTATTGTTTTTGGATTGGTCCTTCCCAAATCCTCGACCAAGTCCTTCCTTCGGATTCCAGCAACAAACGCATCTATTGCTCTTTCATCAGATATGTTCTCTGCCGAATTTTTCATAATGTTCCACCTCTGGATATACGTCCTCATTGGCTCATCATACTTCTGTCTGCAGGCCCTCAGCTGCTCTATTGACGCGGGTTTCTTGCATGTCGATAAGAAGTTCTTCACAAAGATGTCCTCGAAAGTTTCACAGCTGTCGATGGATCCAGGTGGTAACTTTTTTATCCATGACCTCGCTGCTCGACTTATGTGTACCTAAATACTCTGCATGGCAGTTGCTTTGGTTCCACCCGTCAATTTTATTGTCTCCAGGTAGTCGACTAACCAGTCATCGGGATCTTGCAGGCCATCGAATTTCTTGTAGTTGTCGGGTAATTTAAACCCAGATGGGACCCGAGTTTTGCGAACTCGTCGAGTGAAACAAGGGATCCCGCACATATCTTCCTCATCTACTTCTGGTGAATGCTGACGTTCTCTCCTTTCTTACCGTGCCCTATCGACCCGTGCATGTGTCGCAGTATCTCTCGCACCACCCGATCTTGGAGATCTTGCATCGCCACAGTAGGGCGTGGACTATTTTGCCTTGGAGCACCTTCGGGAGGGGTGCTTGTGCCTGCGAACGCTGTTCCCGTGACTCCAACTCCTGCCATAGCCATATTGTACAACGCTTCTCTTGGATCTCCGGGAGGTGGCCTCGATGCAAGTATGTAAGCCTGAGTCGCCACGTATCCAGCTTCCGGTGTTTTAGGAATAATGTTTCCTCTTGTGTCTATCGACATAAAAGACATGTCGAGGTTTTGGACCAGATGCTCCCTCTCGCCCTCGGGTATGTGATGCATCCGAGATCTTCCTCTATTACGAGCTGCTCTGTGACTATCTCCCGAAGTTCCTGATTGTCGACTCAGCTCAGCTCTTTGCCTACTTGACGCGGAAGCTGCAGCTTTTCTCTGCTCAAGTATCACCCTTTGTTTTTCCAGCTCTCGACTAGCACGCGCAAGCCTATATTGGTATGCTTGCAACTCCTCCACCGTAGCGGCGGTGGTCAACGGATCTGTACCGTCCAAGGTTGTTGTCGCTCTGTACCAAGCTGCTTGCGGAAGTTGCAACCTCTGGCGTGGTATAGTCCCGACATACTTGGTGCCTAAACCTCACGTAAGATCAGCAGGATCGATGTATGGATTTCTCAAATCATCGAAAGCCTCTGATGTTTCATCCACCGCGCGACTTGACTCGCCAATCACGTAGACTTGATGGTATGTTGGCCTTGAGTGATCATCCTCTGGGTCGGTGACACCGTCGTAACGATTGGCGAAGACCTCCCGAATAAGGGTAGATTTTTCGATGAAGTTTAAGTTGTCGACGCTCTCCGAGTCGCTGTCCAGATCAGAGTCCGTGAACGACCCGAAAGACATCCCGCCGAACAGATTGGCGAGATCTCCGCCGGTGGCGAGCTTGATACTGCTTGTCGACGAAGTTTCGCCGGTGCTTGACTTGGTTGACGACGATGTTCCCGAGAAATCAGGATCGGTGCCGCTAAACGATGTGAACCTTCTCTCCTGACGCAAAAGTAGAAGTTTCCGAACTTTATCTCCATTGGCTCTTCCAAGTAGGCATATGCATCCAAACGGGCGGGAGGGTGAGGAACAAAATCAACGAGACCAGTTTTGATCTGTTTACCTCCGTCCATCGCATTGCTTGCCACCGAAGATGTCGACGATGTTGAACGTGCCATCGAGATCAGCTCCTTGTCGCCTCTAATCCCCACGAACGGCGCCAATTGACAAGGTATCGACTTGTCAATGCCTACGGATTGTAGACTAGGGTTTTCGTGGAAGTAGAGGGCAAGTTGATCTCGAGGGTTTCAGCCGGAAAAGTACTCGACTGCTAGAAAACTAGGGTTGTGTTGACAATGAATTCGATCCTTTCTCCATCCCTCGACTCCCCCTTATATAGGAGGCAGAGCTGAAGGTTTCGTATTACACAAATTACAAATTCCGGGGGACTCTTTGAGTTCGACCCATAAATTTACAAATCTCTTTATTCCTAATACAATTCTATCTTTACATACCGACAGTTAATTGGGCTTCCGGGCTTCGTATTCTTCGAGTCATGGGCCTTCAGTAAATCCCGGGTACCATCTTCGGCAGACCCATTGAGGATGTCTATGTCAGCGACTGGAGCCATTTTAAGGGGCCATCTTGGTAACTTTGTTGCTACTTCTTGCAAGTTTATTGCACATGTACGGTTAGCGCCCATGGCTGAAGCTTTGGATACGCAAATGGGACTTCAGCTGGCGATTCAGCAAGGATGTTCCTATGTGGAGGCCGAGTATGATTGCCTGGAGGTTGTGCAATATTGTTCTGGGGAAATCCAAATGTGGAATGATGCAACCGCAGTTTATGCAGAATGTCTGGAAAAAGGTTGCATCATTGGGGAGGTGGAGTTCAAGTTTTGCCCAAGAGAGATGAACAATGAAGCTCATTCTATAGCTAGGTCGTGTTTTATCTCCCATAATGATTGTAATTGGGTTGATGAACCACCTAGTTTTCTACTCCAAACGCTCCTAGATAATGTAACAATACTTTGATGTGGGGCGGTAAGTTTTCAGACGCACTATTTTCCTTCCAGTGTACCTAAAGAGACTGAAAGGTTTTTAATGGGGCGGCTTGCTGACCTAATATATTATGTTTTATTTAAAAAAATGTACGTGGGCGGTGGGCGCTGAGTCGATCGATCGATGGATGGATGCGAGGTTGTGAGTCTGGTCTGCCTCCTGTCCATCGCCGCGATGCCGCCTGCCAAAAGAATCGAACTCAGACCATCTCCACACGGCTTTCCGGCACCTCCATCCTAAGAGCATCTCCAGCCGTCTCCCCGGCGAGGCCCCCAGGACGCCTTTTTTTCATCCGGATGGACGAAAACGGCTCAGTCGTGCCCCCGGTTCCTCGTTTTCGTCCGGATTAGGCCTTTCATCCGTCCGGATAGCCCAGGCCATCCCTAGCCCCGGGAGTGCGCTCGAGGACTCCGGACGAGAGAAAAGCGGGGACGGGCTCTGTCGGCGAGAGAACAGACGTACCCCACCACTTTGTCGACGCAAATCCCTCCTCCCCTCCCATTGCTCTATCACCGTCGGCACCACCCCTCGCCAATCCGTCGGCCGGTTGCCTCAACTCCGTCGTTCCTCCACTCAGCAGCCTATATTCCGCCGCCCGTCGTGCCCTCTGCCTATTTTCCGCCGCCGGGCAGCTCCCTCGCGTCGCTCCTCGTCGACACACCCGGCAAGTGTTCGTCCAATTGCCTGGCCGAACATGGACTTCGACGAGGAGGAGGAGCAGATGTTCGCCGAGCTTCTTGAAGATGAAACGTCAGTCGCCACCCAAGACGAGGAGCACCTGCTGATCCTAGCTTGCCTGTCCGGCTTGTACGCCGAGTCGGTCATTGGTCGCCGTGGTGGGTCGGCACCAAGTCGCCGGAAGTGCAAGCCGAGGCATGCTCTACGCCGACTACTTCGCCGACGACCAGGTGTCGGCATCGTGGGCTGCGTTCATCGCTATGCGTCAGGAGATTCGAGACTCCACAATGCATCAACAACTACATGATGATCTGGTGGAGCACATATGGACGCTTCGAGGCAACACCAACTAGTTTCCATTTGATTTGTTTGAAAACTTGTCTTGTTTTATTGAACTGTAACGTTTATTTGTAAAAATAAATGTTAGCAAAACTGGTCAAATTCGCCGAATTATGCGGAAAATTTGGCATCCAGGGACGTTTTCCTCTGAAAAACGCCGAACCTCGGGTGCCGACCGAGGAGACGGTTGGAACTTCGGCGCTCCCCAGGCCAAACTTTCGTCCAATCCGGCGCTAAATAGCGCCGGATTTCGGCCCGGGGAGCCCCAACGGTTGGAGATGCTCTAAACCAACTTTTAATGCTGGATGGATGAAATTTTTCCGCCGCAGCCTTAAAGCCTAATTTTTGCCGGATTAAACCTATTTTTCATTGGCGATTGCAGGCCAAACCACCCTAGGGAGCGCCTAGGAGCGCCGGATGAAGTGACAAGGGCGCAAATCGTCGAGAAAACCGGCCCCATCCGGTCAACGACACACGTCGCACAGTCAACCTTACTCACCACGCGGCCACTACTCGCCGGAGAGCTATATATTCCCCCATTTCCTCCACGAATCGTCGATAGAGCACCACTCCCCCATACCTCCCCTCGCCTCCCACCTCCACGAACACGGACGAGAGATGGTAGAGAGATTCACTGGCGATGGCGCGGCGGCGAACAGCTTCGGCCGCTGTTCCCTGCACGAGTGGGAGGCGTGCTTCCTCTACGACGCGAACTACCTGGCGCCGCCGGATTTCCGCGGGCAGACGTCCTGGCGGCTCAGCCTCGGCGGTGGCCCGCTCGCGTTCCACGAGCTCTACACCGCTACGACGCTGATGACCCTTCTCCGAGTCAAGCCGGAGCCCATCTCGCCGTTGCGCAACCGAGGAGGCGGCGTAATCATCCGTGAGAGGCGCCCGTCGCCTCCGCGCGGCCATCTCGTCCGCGTCAAGCGCGAGCCGGAGGAGGATGGAGGCCACGCCGGCGGGCGCCTCCGGAAGCCAAAGAAGGAGCCCGCGCCCGCGACCTCCCTCGATGCCGAGGAAGACATCATCCTCAAGGCGGTGATGGCGCGCTCGAAGAACGACATCGTCCCCGCCGATCTCCCTGGGCTAATTTCGTTGTGTTTTTTCAAATTTCGTTCATATTACAAATTTCTCACCGCATCTCCCTGAGCTCAACACTGGGAAACTAGCCCTCCCCATACAGAAAATTTCATCCACCATAGCACCAAATTTTGGCCTAGGGACACTAAAGGAGATGTTCTCAGTTCGTATGGTACACGATCCAACTTCCGGCCAGCTCCCTGTCCTTCAACACAACAGCGGCCCTGCAGATCATCTGCATGAACACCATCAGCAAGAGCGACGAGGACGCGAACCAGACAGCAACGCTGGAGAAGGGAACGGAAATAGGGATTTTGTAACTAGAATTAGGGAATAAGTAGCCAGATGCTTTGAGATTCATTTTTCCAGGTGTCAAATTCATAACTTGGTCCAGCTATGGAAAGCATAGGACTCATAGGATTTTCTTCCCAAGCCCAAGAAAACGTGTTGCCAATATCCTGAGCAAGATAAGTGGACATAACAATACACGACCCTACTAGCATCCAGACAGCAGAATATCCTTGTACACTCCCATTTTTCTCAGTATGATATAAATAGTAGTATTTTTTCACGTTAAAAATCCCGTCGCACGATGCTCTGGTACAAGCTCCAAGAAGATGCCTCAGTACGGTCTGTACCGTGGATGTACTCTTGACCTGCTGGTGCTGCTGCCGCTGCCTCCACTGGGACCATAACCATACTGAAACATAAGAAATATTTGTTAGAGATGTCATAACTCACGATTGATCACCGCAAAAACCGACTGACATCATTTTAAAGCCTATTCCACTTCATATATATAAGCAAAACAGAAAAAACAGAAACAGCTTTCGCACTGGTGTCTACTTACATCATAACCAAGACTGCCGGAGAACTGGCCATAAGACAGCATTGGGCCATAAGCTCCATATGGCCCTGGCGGTTCCATGTAACTGCCTCCTCTCGAGCCGCCACCCTCAACTGGTTCAGCTGAGTCTACAGCAACCTGGAAAAAAAAGGCAGATCAATGAAATAATTTCCGTACAACTTTTTGGCTGGGACGAACATATGCACAGATTAAGCTGAGGCAGTGGCTCGTAATTGTCTCACCTCCTGTCCCAGAATTTCATGACTTCTTCGTGCTACACGATCTGCTACACCATCTTCAGCAAAAGTAACAAAACCAAAACCACGGTGGCCACTTCTTTTAGGATCCTACAAATAGCACTAGGTTTGGTAAGCTGTCAAAACATTTAGAGCATTACCAGCAATGATGGACAGAGCCAAACCTACCTTTGGGATGTAAGCATCAACGATTCTGCCAAATCGACCAAAGTAGTCCCATAAATCATCAGTATTTGCTTCTTGGGGAAGTCTACCAATAAATATCTTTTTGCTTGTTGCAACGGGCTCATGTAAGTACCCTCCTAGCCAATTTCGATGCAATATTCCGGCACAATCAATTGCTTTTAAGTCAAATATCAGACAAAGAATAGAGCTTAAGACTTACTTCCATAAGCAGGTCCAGGATGATCATACAGTGTTGGTACACCCAGAGTTGCGTATCTGGTAGCAGCTGTAATGTATGCATTGTATGAACCATAACCACCATCACCATGCGCGGCTCTCCTTCCATCACCATGTGCGGCTCTCCTTGGAGGGTGTCTCACATCTTCATCCTGCTACGTAGTGGGGAAAAGAAAGATCATAAGTTGGATAATTATCACACTAGTGCAAGGTTATCAATGTCCTGATCCTTTATCTCTCTAATCAAATAATACTTTATCTGAAAATTCATGTACATCTGTGCAGTATTCAAACAGCTCTGTTCAGCAATTATTGTGGTTATGTCTGGGATTCAACAAGCCATAGATCCTGCGGACCAACACTTGCAAACAATTTAGTACTCCCTCTGTCCCAAAATGTAAGGCGCCTAAGCTTTAGTCAAGAGTCAACATATTTTAAGTTTGACCAAATTTATACGTAAAAATATAAACATTCACAATGCCAAATCAATATCAATAGATTCACCAGAAAGTATAGTTTCTCAAAATGTCCATTTGATATTGTAGATATCCATATTTTTTGTATAAACTTGGTTAAACTGAGAAGATGTTGACTTTTGGCTAAAGCTTAGGCACCTTACATTTTGGGACAGAGGGAGTATTTAGTATCTGTTTATGCACTTTATATGATTTCATACTGCCTCCATTTTTCAGTACAAAAGAACTGTTATTGAAAATATTACTCCCCCCGTTCCTAGATGTAACGTGTATAGTTTTTTGAGAAAAAAAATCCAAAATATAAGGTATATTGTATTGTGCAACCTGTGTGGACATTTTTTTAGGGATTTGATTGTATTAGCTTATCTTCTGAAAACTCCTCTATTTTCTCCATGTCAATTATCCGGGGTCAATCCTGCCAAAATCCTGTGTAATTTTCCCTCCACATGTGTTTCTTAATTTCCGTGCCAAAAACTATACACTTTATAGCTAGGAACGGAGGGAGTATCACTTATGGTTGTTAGAAGCTATAGTTTCTTCCATAATTCTACTATTATAACTTCCATTGAAAATCATAGACCTATCTTAGCCTTGGCAAACAATTTCTTGACATTTAACTTTGTTCGGCTTTGTGCATACATTGCAATAGAATTTAATAGTCAAAGTTGCATTTTGAAGACTGTTTCCGTATAACCATTTTTCAAGCGCTACAGGGAGTAATTTGGTAGGGGTGTGCACACAATTTGATATTATAACCTGGTTCAGCTCAACCCGAAAGCAGGTCTTTCCTAGTATTCCCATTGGTGTCAACCTCGGTTTGTAGAATCTAGTTCAAGTACTAGAGAAATAGAGATGGCATGTACAAACTGATATTACATGCATTCAGAGCTAAGAAAAATAGAATGTACCTTGGGAGTTGCACGGTCAACAACAACAGTCGTACCATCAAACTCATGGGTTTCTTGCATAAGATTGTCCACACATTCTACAAATTACAAATCAAAGTTACAAACCAAAGGTACACAATTTGTTCAAGAATACTATATTTACTAGTAGAAAAGCAAATGCAAGTTCCAAGCATAATTTAGGAATATAATTTCAAAATTAAAAACAAATCCTAGTCCATGCAAAGTAGATGAGCACACATGCATAAGAATGATAGATCTTAGATCTGAGTCAAAACTCCAGTTACGACACAGACAAGAACCAGTTAGAAAATGTAAACTGAGTGGCTTGCAAGCACCACCGCCATACTGCAAGTAGTATGAATGCAAATGTTTTCATTACATGGAAGACCAAATCCTTAGTTTAATATGAGCTGACCAACATATCACGCCTCTTACAAGATTCTATACACGTACCAGCACTCCGGAAAGTGACAAACCCAATTCCACGATGGTCTTTTGAACCCAATTCCTGCATGCGATAGGAGGGAGAACACAATCTACATTAGCAGAAGCTAAGCATGTCGACTCAAACTGCATTCTCTGAAGAATTATTTGGCCATAATAATCATGAAATTGTTGCATCAAACAAGTAGCCAGCACACAAATAATCAGGTATGTACAACAGTACAGGGACTAGAAAACTACAAATATTAGGAATGTGCAGTTCCAATTTCAACCATCTTGCCTATTCTAACTGGAGTGGTGCAAGCAAGCTGACCAGGCTCCTTAATCGGCTGTATGAGTACACAGGTGTCTAGCAGTAGAATATTCTTTAAGTTTTATCCCTCTTCCACATTAACCACAATAATTTGGTTTCATTATATTAGATATCAAAGTTTCAAGAATAGAAGAAAATATATTCTAACTTCTAAAGAAAATTGTCCAGAAAATCCATAGTTCTGGGTGAATATATCTTCAGCAGTTCAAACTTGACAAAGTAAGGCAAAGTGTCCAAACTATTTTTAATGGATGTATTGAAAGTAGCTTGACCATATTATAACATGTTTATGTTTATGCATTAAAATTGTTGAAGTATGTCAAATTCTTGAACAGCATTAACTTCAATTGTCAGCCAGGAAAAAACTACACCCAATGTTCTTAGGTATTTGCCTCATTTGAGTGTTCATAAATGGCCAGGAAAGATGTCCAGTTACTAAGTATTTGGAGAACTTTACTGTGAAAAGTATCCTTCACTAAGAAACTCCACTATCTCACAAATATTACCTAAAACGATTAATACACTCTGGAAAAATAAAAGAAAAAGGTTTCAAGTCTTAATAGAAACCGAAATTAACATGCAGAAATTGATGCCAATCTGCAACTATTTTATAGGTTTGAATGTTTGATTGAGTAAATAAATCAGCACAAAACCAAAATAGATGACGGCACTTAGATCCAGAATATTATCTCAATGCAGTCGTCTCACAACAGTTTTAACTTCCTCACCTTGGGCATATAAAGATCTGTTATTTCTCCAAAAGTTTGAAAATGCCTGTTGAAACAATGTCATCGCTTAGACAAGATCACATATTGAATGGTGCATAAATCAACAACTACAAAAATGTGTACTGGACATCACCTGCGAAACATTGCCTCATCCACAGACTGTGGAATTCGAGCAACAAATATCCTGGTAGCTTTCTTGTTTCCTGGAGGTCGCATTTCTTCCTGTGTTCAGAACTCATCACATCATTACCAAAAAAAGGCAAAACAAGCTAATGCCTGGCACTGAAGAACTGTTGTATGTTGCATATGGAAGATGAGGTCTGAATTTTGAAGTCATCTGTAATATTTACCTTGGGAGTTGCTATCTTCACTTCCAGAGTTCGGTCTCCAAGAATATGCTCGGAGTTCACGACATTCTAAAAAAACATCCAGAGAGAATGAGACATATATAACGGACAGAAAAAAATATCCATAATTAAACTAGCCAAAGATGTCATTCTATCATTTCCTAGTTACTTTCTCCCAATTTTCTTCATTCAGTTGACTAGAGAATGACAAGGACAGAGACAATTTTATTGCTTTACTCATAAATCTGACTATGCTTCAGGCATAACGTAGATGGCTAGCACACTGATCAAGAACTATCAATAACTTCACCACTTCCAACTATAGAAAATGTTAACACCTTATGTGCTTGCCTGCCCTATCAAACACGCCTTCTAAAGCATGTATACAAACTGCTTGGTTACATATGGACCTCGATATAATGCAATCGAATACACGTAATCATATCCATACCTATCAAATATAGTGATAGTTTAACATTTACCATTTATACTTATTTGTGGTATTAAGCAATAAGCATGATTGGTTTGGGAGAAGCAATAGCAGGTATTGAATGACTATTTGCCCATTTATTCAAATGCTTCATATTCATATCCTGATTGGCACGCCGCATTACAATTTATAAAAAGTAATTTTCTGTTATAGAAGACAAAATGAAAGATACTATAAGAGAATGTTCAAGCTGAGGAGAATCTCTCACAAAGTAGGGACCAACTAGAGGTACAATATACAACCACAAGATAGTCTAAAAACAAAATAGCTATGTTGGCAAAAGGCAATGTGAAGTTTAGTTGCATACATTGTCAGGCAATATGAAATGTAAAGAGAAGCATATGTCCTTTGTCGAAGTGTACATTACCATTTGCTAATGGCCTAACAAACAGAAGGGATTTCATATTATTACCTTTGCATCCTCTACAGACGAAAATGTCACGTATCCAAAACCACGAGATCGACCAGATGAGCGATCCTGACATTTTGTATAGGTAGAGAATATGTTGGAAAATTAGCAACAAAATACCATCGGAAAACGAACAATAATTATGTAGCTGAGAGCTAGGAAAGGAAAGTGCAGTTGTCCTTAACAAATAACATAATGGAGAATGATTTAAAAAAATAAGTCAAACATGATTGGAATGAAAATAATGTGTCTTTCAAAAAAATCCCTATTAAGTACTCCATCCCTTCCATAATATTTGGCATGGTTTTAGTTCAAAAATTTGAACTAAAACCACGAACATATGGAACAGAGGAAGTAGAACAATTGGGAGATAGAAGACATGCTATCAATGAGACAAGAGGGAGTTCAGGTTTTAATGTTACAGGATGGAAAATATGACTTACTTAAACACATGTACTGAAACTTAAGAGATGGCGCAAGAAAGAGTTTGCCTCTTATCGAAATTATTGTGCACGTTGAATTGTCACAAACCTTCATAACGATGCAGTCATCCAGGGGGCCAAACTTGGTCATGTACTCTTTTAATCCTTCGGTATCGACATCCCAGGGGATTCCAAGAACCTAAGGGCATGAAGTGGTCACCCCCGTTACTCCTGGTGGAAGGCATCCCTAAACAGATCTCATGAAATAAAAAAAAAGGATTAGCAACTAACCACAAGCTTTGAAGCCATGCTATCACTACGCAGCTCTCTTGTTGTTCTCAGGCCAAGAAAACTCCCGGTCTATATTCCTTCAGCAGCAAGCACGGAGATTTAACCCTGGATCCCTCTCAAGCTATATGTCGAAAGGAAAAGGCTCCCAAGTCTGAGACTCTCCCTCACTCTTGACGCTGAATTGGCGACCTCCACTCTTTATCTCACTCAGCTCACAGTAGTAACTAGTAAAACAATGGTAAAAGTCACTCGATTAGTACTTCAATATCTAGGACACTAAGAACAGAAGAAGCTCTTTGTTGTAATTACTCTTCTACGGTACAATACAGAGAACAACTAAAACACAGGGTAACGTAGGTATTGCTTGATTCACACTAATTGTAATACTCTAGCATGAAGATTTCATCAATCAAAGTTCAAGGCTGATACAGTGTCTCCCAGGTGAGGGCAAGATTGTGTGCTGGCACACCAGAAGTGGTGAGTCGATGGATGGAAAACAACCTCATGCCTCAGAACCAAATGACCGGGAGTGGTGGAGACCGCAGGAACGCGATGGAACGAAACGGCGATGGCTAAGGCGACACACTGTGAGAGGCGGGGGGGTGTTTCGGGTGGGATTGAGGCGTCGGTGGTGACGCTAAGGTACGCCACGGCGGCAGATGTAGTGCACGGTGGTGGATTAAAGGAGAGATTTTTGTAGGTCGGGACCCGGGAGGAAGAGTGAACAAACGTGCTTACGGGGGTAGGGCTAGAGTTCGACTCTAGATGGATGAATATATGGATAATCATCAAAACTTCGTCCCGACGAAACACAATTTCCAAATCGAGGGCTCATCAAGCCAAGCAAGTTATGGAAAACCTAAATCTCGAACGAATCGCTCCCAAGATAGGAGGAGGAAGAGGCTGAATTCCGGCACAGGGAACGGACCTGCTACATCTCGTGGAAGGAAGAGAGGAGAGGTGTAACAGAGAGGCGCACCTTGACGACGAAGAAGGAGAAGATTTCGGCGGCGGAGAGGTGGATGCCTCGGCGCAGGAATCGCCCTCGCGAGAGAAGAGGGTCGGGGAGCAGATTTGTGTCCTTGTCAGGAAAAAAACCAGCTTATGGATTCATCCTGTGGCTTATGTGCATTCGAGTCCTCCGTAAGATGGGGCATTTGCTGTCTACCCCAACTAAAATTGTTTTTACCCACATTTTGTACCCTGTTTCGTGCAGGGGATTCGATAGAGTAAAATACATCATTAGTCACTAAACTCAACTCTTATGCGCGCCTCCATCACCTTACACGCCTATACACGAAATACAGTCACCAAAGACACACGCATATCCCATTCAATGTCGTTGTTCAATGTATTTTGTTGTATTTGATGACATTCGTTCGTTGGTCCCTGAACTTTCGTTGAGGGGTTTAAGTGCAAAACATTGACAGTTACTAGAGGTCCTTGCCCTCCGTGTGAAATCAGACCAGAATTTTCCCTCTTCTCCTACGCGCTCTGAAACCCTAGTTATGCACGCTGTCAATGGATCTCTGCAAGCTCGACGTGCTCTTCTATGTGTCGTCGTGCCCCCTACATCCCATTCATCTCGTGCCTATGCTACAATGTAGTCGTGAAGCGCTACACTTCCAGCACATCGCCTCATGATGGGTGGGTGTCCTTCAAGTGTGAGAAGCATGTGGTGCCTCCTCGTTTCTCTTTCTCTACAAATTTCTTTGTTTTGATTCAGATGAGGTGCTTATTGTACTGAAATTGTTAAGTCTTAACTAAATTTAGTTCATTTTGAATGTGAAATGTTTAGTCTTTAAGTAAATTTTGGTTTGCAATGCACAACAAGGCTGCAACTTCTCGCACTAGGAGTTGGACTATGTCATCTATATGTTGGAAAATATCTATCTTAGAAGAGAAGCTGGAGTAGAGGCACTAGGCTGGGCAGAGGACGGGAAGCTCGAATTGAAGGTGAAGGCAGAGGAACTGGTAGCCACAACTCCATGGCAAGATCAAGTGATGAATATCAAAGCCATCACTCTGATGGATGAAGTTGATCTTCTTCTGAAGATTGTAGATGTAGTACTTGTGTTAGTGTGTGTGTTACTTGTAGTCAAGAAATAAGCTCCGTAGGTGTTGCTTTACTTGGATCAGTGAAATATCGTATATCTGTGTAGTTATGTAAGGATGAGTGTAAATGTGGGTGTTTTTCGTTGATGAACATGTTGGTGCAAGAATGAACATGTCTATCTATCTATTTGTGTTATGCTATGCATGTTTCAGTTGTGGTTATTATATTTTACTATAATGTATGACAATGTACCTAGAATGTATGATCTAAAATGTAGGACAATGATGGTAAATTGAGGTTAAAATAGAAAAGATGCAATGTAGGATGATCTTTTTTAGGTATTTTCGCATGCTATACACGAATGAAAAATTGGAATGTTGCACAGTCTTGCAGCAGTCACCAAAAGTTAAAATAAGGTAAAATGAGATAAAAATGGCAAGTTGATAGGAGTGATTCAAACTCAGTCGCAACAGACATGACACATACACATGATTCAACTTCCATAAATTATACATAAATTAGCTAAAGTAGCCGTCCACAAGATTAACATTACATTAGCCATAGTTGCAAAATTCATACCCATGCACATCGATCTAGCTGTGCATACATCAAAATTTATAACAAATCCATACATATTGCAGTGCATCAACCTAGAAGTCTAGCAAATATACTTAGTACCCTAGCTAACACTTAGCATTGCATTAATATTGGCCTAGAAAGGTCTCAACCAAAAGATGTTGCTCTCCATCATCTTTTTCATGGAAGCGGAAAAGGATATTGTCCTCCTCATTTAAGTTGAAACTCCTCACAACCTTGTCTCATCTGAAGTTGAGTTCAGGGCGGATTCGAATCATACACCGATTCTTATTGATTCAGTGGTGAAAGCACACTTGGGTAATAAGCCAAAATTCTCATTTGAGTTGTATTGGTTGCGACAAGAAGGTTTTTTTTTATATGATTGAAAAGGAGTGGAAATCGGTTATGGTGGGTTCGAATCCGATGGATGTTTGGTTGAATAAGTTAAGGCACATACGAAAATTTCTCAAAGGATGGGCAAAAAACCAAAGTGGGAAGTATAAAAAAGAGAAAGAGGAACTACTAGGTATTATTGATCATTTAGATGTGAAAGATGAAACAATAAACCTGACTTTGTTGGAAAGGAAAACTCTCAAAAATGTGAATGATAATCTAAATAAGCTACGACGAGAAGAGGAGTGTAAATGGGCTCAAAGAGCGAAAGTTAAACATATCGGAAGAAGCCTGGTAACCGGGTGTATACGTGAGCACGCACCCAGAAAGTGACATGTGTCTAACGGCATCCATTTCTCCGTGAGCTGATGTACTAAAAAAATTGTCAGGAAAATCTACCGCTCTAGCAACCAGCCAACAACCGCCTGCCCTCCCTCAAAAAGAAAAAATCACCGGCCAACCTTATCCCCCAACGACACCTCCTGGCCACACAATCGCCGCTCTCTCTCGCACTGTCTCGCGTGAAGATATCCACAAAAAGCAGCGCCGCCGGCGCGGATGTCGACGAGCGCCGCGCCGAAGAGGCTTGCGAGGAGAAGGCTGTTGCCGAGGAGCATGGAGTAGGTTGGCCGCCACCGGCGACCGTGTCTCGACTGCGAGGCGAACGGTGTACCCGTGGGCCATGGCGGAGGATGCAGTCCATGGCGGCGGAGGCCCAGGAACATGATTCCTCCTGTGACGCAGACGGCGCCCGCCTTCCTCTGCGCCGGTTACCCTCTTCAGCGATGCGCCGTTGGTGCCCAACCTCCTTCACGCGCTCACATCGGGGCTGACTAGGAGCGCGGCCAGCATCTCCACCGCCTACAACAGATGGCTCTTCTTCTCCTGGTAGCTGCCGCTGCCACCGACGCGGCCACCATCTTCCGGGCGGCGGCCTGCGGCTCGACCCGAGCCAGACGTGGCCTCTCACCATGCCGGCCGGCACCACGGCCTCCAGGGTGTGGCCGCGCACGGGGTGCACCTTCAACGGCAGCGGCGTTGGCCGCTGCATCACCGGCAACTGCGCCGGCAAGCTGGCCTGCGCCGCCTACGACGAGCAGCCGACAACAATTGCAGAGTACACGCTGGGGAAGGGCGGGGCCCCGGACTTCTTCGACCTGTCCGCTCGGCATCTGGGCTGCTGTGTTCGGGAGAGCGAGGCGGAGGAGGATGAACGGGCTCCGGCGGCTCGCGGCGCTGCTGCTCGGGATCGCGTTCTGGCGCTCGCCTCACGCTTCAGGGGCGCCGTATTCTTGGAAGGCCTCGGGAAGACGGGAGGCGGCTGGAAGTTAGCGCGGATTTTCCTCCGTTGATTGATTGATTTGGTTCCTATGTTCGATTCTTGAGGTGTACTTGCCCAAATTCGGTATTGCGGCGTTGGGATTATAGCTTTCCTTTTGCGGATATAATCTGCTTCTTGAACTGTCGATATGTCTTTGTCGCATTTTTCATGATTCTACTTGGAGGCACATTGCTGCCGTCCTGCTTGACACTGCTTCTGCTACTAGATGAGATCGAAGTTGTTCGTTTTGTTGGGAGATTTGTGTTAGCACGCTTAAATGGTAGTGCAGCTATTTGCTGCTTGAAAAGTTGACAAGATAATACTTCCCCAACCTAGTTTGGAGATTTTCCTTCTTTGAATGAACGCTCAAATCAAGCGTCAGTTTAGGCTCAACTCAGTGCTAGCACAATAGCGAAATCTTCAGCACCATACTGAGATGCAGAGGCGGCGGCCGGCAGGGGGCGCGGACGGAGATGCAGAGGCGGCGGCCGGCGAGCTCGTCGAGTTCGAGCGGAGGAGCTGGCCTGAGCGCGGACAAGCACGGATGGGTGCTTTGGCTTGTAGTAGTTTGTTTGCCCCCGCCTGGTCAAAAAAGTGGACAGCAGCCAGAAAAAATAGATTTGACGCCGTTTGGCTCAGTTTGTGAGGCCAGCATCTTAAAGCAAATCCAACGGTAATGGATGCATGCTCACGTATACACCCGGTCACAGAATCCACTCTCTTAAACATATACAAGAAGGGGGGAACAATACGAAATACTTCCACTTGATTGCAAATGGGAAGCATCGAAAAAAGAAAAAAATTCAGTTAGAGCAACAAGAAGGAATCATTGTTGGTGAAGATAATTTAAAGGTTTATATTACTAAATTCAATAAGAAATTGTTTGGGGCACCAGCGCCAAATAATTTTTCTTTAGTAGAGGAGGAAGTGCAAGACATTCCATAGATTTCAGCTGTTGAAAATGAGATTTTGATAGCTCCTTTTTCTGAGGAAGAGATATATGAGGCGATATCACAAATGGAACATAATAAAGCCCCCGGACCTGATGGCTTCCCGACAGAGTTTTATCAAAAAAAATTGGGTGGTAATAAAAGACGATTTGATGGCGCTTTTTCATCAGTTCACTAATGGGAAATTACCTCTTTATAAACTGAATTTTGGCGTAATCACATTACTACCCAAGAAACAGGATGCAGTTCAAATTCAGCAATATAGACCAATTTGTTTACTTAATGTGTGTTTCACATTTTCACTAAAGCGGGTACAAATCGCATCACGGGGATTGCCCCAAGAGTTATAAAACCAACTCAGTCGGCCTTTATGCCGGGTAGGAATATTTTATAAGGAGTGGTCATTCTTCATGAAACCATTCAAAATGGATGGGGTTTTGTTCAAGATTGATTTTGAAAAGGCATGCCATAAAGTGAAATGGTCGTTTTTACAACAGACTTTGAGAATGAAGGGTTTACTCCAGAGTGGTGTACAATGGTTCAACAATTGGTTCAAGGGGGGAGTATCGGAGTAAAGGTAAATGATGATATTGGTCATTATTTTCAGACAAATAAAGGTTTGAGGCAAGGAGATCCGTTGTCTCCAATGCTATTTAATATTGTAGTTGATATGCTAGCCGTCATAATTGAACGAGCAAAAAATGATGGTCAAGCTGGAGGACTTATTCCTCATCTTGTTGAGGGAGGTATCTCTATACTACAATATGCTGATGTACGATTTTTTTTTGGAGCATGACCTCTTGAAAGCTGTTAATATGAAACTAATTCTATGTATGTTTGAAGATCTCTCAGGACTTAAGATTAAATTCCACAAAAGTGATTTTTTGTTTTGGTAAGGCAAAGGATGAGGTCGATCAGTACAAGCAGATATTTGGATGCGACTCTGGTTCCTTACCCTTTAGATACTTAGGTATTCCTATCCATTACAGAAAACTCAGAAATTCTGATTGGTACCCAGTGGAGACCCGGTTTGAAAGTAAATTGGGATGTTGAAAAGGCAAGTTACTATCCTATGAGGATAGACTTGTTCTTATCAATTCAGTCTTAACAAGCTTACATATGTTTATGTTGACTTTTCTTGAGATACCTATTGGGGTAAGGAAACAACTGAATTTTTATAGGTCTAGATTCTTTTGGCAGTCTGATGAAAATAAGAGAAAATATAGACTTACAAAATGGAATATTGTTTGCCAACCCAAAGATTAAGGGGGCTTAGGTATTGAGGTTCTCGAACTCAAAAATAGATGTTTATTGAGAAAGTGGTTGTATAAACTTCTTAATGAGGATGGGGTGTGGCAAGAATTGTTACATAATAAATATCTAAGACAAAAGACCTTATCTGCGGTGAAAGCTAAGCCTACAGACTCTCCTTTCTGGAAGGGATTGATGGGGGTTAAGGACGACTTCTTTACTAGAGGATTTTTCAAAATTGTTAATGGAGCATCTACTCGTTTTTGGGAAGACATTTGGTTAGGAAAATTACCGTTAGCTCAGTAATATCCATCTTTATATAATATTGTGCATCATAAGAATGTGACGGTAGCTCATGTGTTAGCCCAAACACCTCTAAATATCAGTTTCAGACGGCTGTTGGTAGGTAACAAATGGACTTTGTGTCACGATGGCACTTTATCCACGGATCTGGGCACGGGTATGAAGGATTGGTTGTGTCCATGGATTTCATGGGGCGGATATCCGATAATTCATGGAGCGGGCACGGGCAGAGCTTTTGCTCCATGGATATTCGATGGATATCCAACTAACATGTGGGACCCACATGTCAGGGACACATGCGATTTTACCTACGATTGGCTGTCCTTTTTAGGCCCAAATCACCAAACCCTTAATTTAAGCCTTAATGATTTTACACACTAAATAATCACAAACCGCCTTGTGCTGGTAGGGCTTCCGCCGGCCGCATTGACTGTGGATCTTTGTTGATTGCTCCGCCTCCTCACTAATGTGATATATTGTTGCTTTGATATTCCTATGAATTGTCGACATAATTACGGTTGAAATGCTATTGAAATAATGTCGAAATGCTGCCAAAATATTCATGTTAGCTTATTATTGATGAAATGCAAGTGAAATATTGCTGAAATGGTACTCAAATTTTATGGGCATGGATATCCATGGATATCCAGGTATCCATCGGATTTGGATTTGGGGCGACATCCATGCCCACGGATACTTTCGTGGGCGGGGCAGAGCGAGGCTGATGGATTTGGGCATGGATCTGGTTTTCCTATATCCGTCCAAACCCGCTCCATTGCCATCCTTAACTTTGTGGTTACAGTTATGCCAAAAACTTATGATGGTTAATTTAAATGGAGAGAAGGATCGATTTGTTTGGAATTTGACAACTACTGGCTTGTTTATGGTCAAATCTATGTATGAGGATCTTATGAATGATCACACCCTCTTTTTGAGAAAATACTTGTGGAAAGTTAAAGTTTCACTTAAGATAAAAATATTTATGTGGTCTGAGTAATAAGGTTTCACTTACCAAAGATAATTTAGCTAAACCAGGGTGGAATGGGTGTAAGAAATGTGTTTTTTTGCGGAGAGAAGGAGACTATTGAACATCTCTTCATTAATTGCCCTTTAGCTAAACTTCTTTGGCGCACGATTAATTTCACATACGATCTTCCACCTCCAACCAATATTACGAATATGTTCGATGATTGGTTGAATGGAGTTGTCATTAATTGCCCGTTAGCTAAACTTCTTTGGCGCACGATTAATTTCACATACGATCTTCCACCTCCAACCAATATTACGAATATGTTCGGTGATTGGTTGAATGGAGTTGATAGACAATCTAAGGCATTCATCCGTATTGGGGTTTCTGCTTTATGTTGGTCTATATGGAGGGCGAGAAATGATATTATCTTTAACAAAAAACAATCCTTTCACTTTTTGCAGGTTATCCATATGGTGTCACATTGGGTTCAGTTGTGGGCTCTTCTATCACCGGAGGAACAACGGGATGTTATGGCTTCTGGATGCACATGGCTCCAGACGGTCGCTCACGATATCTTGTGCCAGGCTGGCTGGCTGGTGGCATAATAGGCGGCTACGTTGATGTGCAGTTGTATTCATACTTTTTTTTCGCTGGTTGATTCTTCTATGAATTCTCGGTGATGTGTGATGTGTTTTAAACTCTATACTTTGTACTTGTAACTTTTTAATGAAAGACCATGTCCATCATCATGATGCAGAAGCCGGAGTTTTTATCCCCATTTTGGAAAAAAAACTGAATTACAAACAATATGTACTCATTAGCCAGAGTGGCATGTCCGAAAAAACTGTAAAAGTTGGGTTTTTTAGTTGCACGCTAGAGATATATTGCACATAAGAATTATAAAGTCAATCTCGACATGAAATAGTTAAATATTGTATTCATAACGTTCTCTCACAATCCATCATAAGTCTGACGGGAGTTGGTCCCACCTGAGATCACACGCAGATCTACTGGACAAGCCTTCTGTGAGAGCTTTGTACATTTTTTCGACAGACCAAGATCGGTTATTCCCGGCAGTTTCTTGCAACTTTCTATTCCAACAGAAGTGCTAAATAACATCTCAAAAAAAGTAAGTGCTAATTGCTAAATCACCGGACATTGTTCAGGTAGGGTCCTTGGGCCTCGCCAGACCTAGATGGTTTGCTCATGCCTCGAATGTCCAAGAAGTACCCTACAGGGTGACATATGCATGAAAGGTTAACCTTATTGTCGGTGCCCAAGAAATTATTAATTGTGTTTCCACAGTTAATCCATGACGAAATGTTTGTGTTACCTTTGATCTTTCCATAGGGGTGTAGAGACAATGAATGTCAAGCTCAATACAGTCACCCTCGTCACGAACGAATTCCGAGTCGTGTTTATAAATGACTCCACGAGCTAACGTAAGTTCTCCAGTTCCACCAACTATGGCCCATTCACCTTCTTCCACAACGGTTCCCATGACTTGAAGTGTAGAGCCTTTGAACCTGCATCGATCAGCGCATTTTTTTAAATAATATACTTTTTTTGTTTATTTCAGAAATAATACTCGGTTTTGAGATATTTCAGAAATAATACACCGTCGGGTTCGTTGAACCCGAAATTTAAAACTCGGGGTAGAGGAACCCGAAATTTCAAAATCGGGGTAGAGGAACCCGACTTATTCTTTTGGCGGGAGGGCGAAAAAGGAAAAAGAAAAGGAAAAGAAAGAATCGGGTTTTAGAAACCCGATATTAGTGAATCGGGTTAGGCGACCCCGAGATTCCCACATATTTCGGGTTACTCTACCCCGATTTTTGAAATTTCGGGTTCCTCTACCCTAATTCTGAAATTTCGGGTTCCTCTACCCCAATTCCTTCTTTTTCGCGCGGAAACAGGATTAGTCGGGTTCCTCTACCCCGATTTTTGAAATTTCGGGTTCCTCTACCCCGAGTTTCAAATTTCGGGTTTCCTGAACCCGACAGTGTATTATTTCTGAAATATCTCAAAACCGAGTATTATTTCTAAAATAAACAAAAAAATGTGTATTATTTAAAAAAAAATCGCCATCGATCAGATCATGGTAATTAAGGCGGGGCGAATTGAGGAAGTGTGAATTATCTGCTACGAGAGGAAACCCATGGAAGAGCTTGGAGGCGTTTACCTGCCCTCTTCGAACACCATGTTGAAAGAAACGTAGTAGCTGTGGGTGTCCATTCCAGCCTGGATATGGACGCCCTTGGCACGGGCCACAACCTTGGTGTCACGGCTAGGTCCGTCGGTGACAAGCCAGTCATTGACAGTCATGGATCCAAAACCGTTTTTGAACTCAGTAGACAGTACCTTGTGCTGGCTCATGTGGTGTCCTAAATAGGCGTGATGTAGGTAGAGGCGAGCGTAGAGCTCGTGCTCCGTGCGATGGGTGCAAACGGGAGAGATCTTGAAAGGGGGATCGCTGTCGACGCTAGGGTACTCGCGGACGCACCTCTCGGCGCAGGCGCACTCGACGGAGCTGCTGCAGGTCCCCTCCGGCTGGGGATGGGAGTCGGCCATGGCGATGAGCAGGATGGCCAGCATCGCAACCATCTTCGCCGCTTGAGCACCGCAAGCCATCTGTGCTATGTGTGTTGAGACAATCAGACAAGTGTGTATGTGCGCTCCACCGATCGATCGAGCACCTTGTGTATTTGTAGTACCCTCATCTGCGTTTTCAGAAGCAGATGTGAGGCTGGTGTTCCTCCACTGCGTCACCCCGACGAGGCCACGTACATGATGAAGCCACGACGCCTGTCAGAGTCAGAGTGGCAGGCTGACGACAAGAGGCAGAGCATTGGCTACAAAAGACGGGGAGGACAGCGCTGGATCGATCGAGAGGTGGTTCTGGACGTCCATGCTTGACGGTTATTACTGGTGGTCCGGTCGTCGTGTATCACGCTTCGTATAATCCAATCCAAAAAGGGTCTTGAGTATGTATGGATGTGATGGGAGTGACAACAATGTGTGTGAATCACGTTGGATATCATCCAACAGGAAACACCGACGGAATTGCAGATGTTTGGCAGAAATTATTGCATTGTTGTCATTCATTTCACTTATCATCATATTTCAGAAATTATCAATTGACATGCATATTTAAAATAGTGTATAGTTTCACATGCATATTTCAGGGGTATGATTCACAAAAAAGAGTTTCAAATAGTGTATAGTATCTATCTTTAGTATATTTGTGGTTAAGGTTATAATCTGGTTTTCAAACAAAGCACAACTAGTTTTGCAGAAGATTACAAAGTTCTATGCAAAGGTAACACTGCATCAAGTTGTCTAGCTTCATAGTTTCTAAATGTGTTCACATGGTGGGCATGCATATTTACACAGAAACCCTAAACCTTTGAGACACAAGACTAAGGATTTACAATAGCCAACAAGGCAATAACTTAGCAAAAGTGACTATTCAGTTCGGGGCCCTAAACTATAAACTGGGGCTCATTAGAGAGATTCTGCAAACTGTGGCGCCTCAAGATCAAGCTCTTGCTTCATGACACATGTCATGAGCCAGTCAGTGCTGAATGTTCTTATGCCTCTTTTTGCTGCATCCATGGCAAGCTCCATGCCTTCTTCACACGCCAGGAAGATTGTCTTTGAGAGCTCATCCGAATCTTCTGAGAGCTCATCTAAGTCATCCAGCTTATTGATGATCTGCAAAGTTAATAGATGTGAAAATACTTTAGAATAGACCAGGTAATTATGTTTTCTGAGTAGGAAAATTAGAGATATTTCAAATGTTGGACTCATGAAAAAAATAGTAGTTTGATCCAAAATTGTTCTCAGCAGCTTACTAGTAATGACATATAGTCAATACTTAAGTTTATGTATGATCCGTATGTAACCAAAGCATTTTAAACAACTTTCATGCATCAATCACATGTCTCTAACTATAGTTTATAAGTTTGCATTTGGAACTTTAACTGTGGCGTTTTGGCACCCGGGAGCATATGCTCCCGGTTTTTAAACTTCATTTTAAATGCACTTTTAAAATGTTGAAAAATTTGAACATAAAATTTAGTGGATACATCTCGAAATTCTACACGTTCATAAAGTGGTTTCACAGAAAACCGATATTTTGAGTGTCATTTGTAAAAAAGACAAAATTTTCTGTAAGAAAAAGTTGTGTACGAGACGTTTTGTTTATCTTTTTCACAAGTCACAAAAAATATCGGTTTTTCGCAAGACTTGATGTGCGCATGTAACATGTTGATACGTAAGCGAGAAATTTTTTGTTCAAATTTTTTGAACATTTCAAAATGTTTTCCCGGTGGCAAGAGCATATGCTCCCATGTGCCGAATTGAATTTCCGAAAGTAGCATGTGCTATTGAAAGATGGTATAACAAAACTCCATGCCTGGCAAAATAGTACTAGCGTTAGAGCATAGAAGTTGGAACACCCTCAGGTTGTAAAGTGATCCATCAAATTGTATTGAGAGTTCTGCTAAATTTGTAACTTGTTCAAAAAGTTTGGCCATGCATGTTTTGATTGGCCCGGATTCGATCTGAGCTTGCAGCTAAGAGGCAGCTGCGTGCTTGGTTCTGGCGTGGCAGGCTGGATCATCTTCTCGTATGCCTCCGGCTGGTGGCGTGGGGGTTGCTGGCTTGGTCGAATAAAGGAGGCGGTCCTAAGGTTTCTCTCACGCCAAGATGTCGTGTTTTGGAAGGCTCTACCGGCAAATGTAACAGTGCATCTCTTGCCTGGAGTTTGTTAGATCGGACAGTCGTGCGCACCCATGTTTTTCTCTAACCGTTTAGGTTCAGAGGGAGCGCTTCGAAGCTCGGTCGGCTATTAATATCATGGGGCATGTTCTCGTTCCATGGTGCTGACGGAGAATGTCATGGAGACCATGATCCGGTGGACCGACAATGGTGGTTCGAGTCTGTGCGGTGTTGAGGAATTGGCTTGGTGATCGCGGCATGTAAGTGGGGGCGACTGCACGGGAGAAGGTCATAGTCCTACCTATGTCCTACCTCTTAGGGTGAAAACCCAAGGTCTGGGCTTAGTTGGTTGTGCCTGCCAATGGCCTTGTTGAAGACATTGTTGAGAGCGAGGATTTTCTTCAGGGTGAAAACCTAAGATCTATGATCAGGTTGACGGTGTGTATGCACTGTTTTCTTCTTGGAGGCGCCGCTTTTGAAGAAGCTAGACTTCAGGATGTCTTGGTGGTGTTAGTAGCGTTGTTTAAATGTAGCGGGACTTTTCTTTTTTGTAATTCTTCTTTCTTTTTTGGTTGTGTGCATCCATAGTGCCGTTAGGGCAATACGTTGTTGCAGAGGCTGGGTGTAATTCGTATCTTCGCGATATTAATATATACTCTTTATCGAAAAAAATGCAGGAGTTTTGCATGGCAGGATGATCTGAAGTTACCTTGCCACCAGAGGATTTGATAATTGGAGAGAGGACACCAGGAGACGGTTGGATGTACTTGGTCAGACAGAAAGTGTAGCCAGAAAATAACAAGCAAGGCCTCTCTTTAGCCCTCATGACCGCATCTCTTATTTCAAACTTGTATTCCATCTTATATTCTTCATCATCTAGAACATGTTCTGCTTCACCTGGAAACCGAAGTGCAAGAGAAGACAGCATAAGTTGTTTCTTTTACTATGGAAGAGCAGCAACCATCTAACATGTACATTTTTTCATTTTGGATCAAGTGCTAGGGTTTAAACACCTAATTCATCGCAACAACAGCTCCAGGAGCTTACAATGACTACACTCACACACATCACAAGAATTGGTTGGTTGATACACTTTTCCAAGGTGTATCCTCGAAAAAAAAGTACAGACACACATGGCAAGAATTGGTTGGTTGATACACTTTTCCAGGGTGTATCCTCCAAAAAAAAAAAGTACAGACACACATGGCAAGAATTGGTTGCTTGACTCACCTACAAATTTCCCTTGACGGAAGCTCTGTTTTAGCCAGTTTGGAGAAACTATCCAAGCCCTGCAATCAGTATATAGTCTAGTCAATTGAAACTATTACTACACAGTGACTACGATGCTTCAGCATCTATAAGTGAAATGTTGAATTAATTCAGTGTAGAACAAGGAATGGAAATCATACTATGGTTTCAAACATGATGAACTGGGGTGTAAGGAAAATTTAGATGAAAACTAACCCAGAGCTCAAAGCCATACAAAAATTCATAGTCCTACGAACTTTTCCAGTTACCACATGTGTGCATGAACTTCCTTCAGAGGTAACAAATCCCCCAAGCATTTCAACTACCTGCAGCAAGAGTCGCAACACATTCAGAAGCTAGCAAAATAAGTAGCCTGCAGTTTGCTTCAGTGCACCAGAGTGTCAGTTCCTTGAGTAAGCATATACTCATACATTCCTTCATTTTAGAAATGCCACTCACATTTTCTCAAAGATAAGAGTATAGTTTATATAGAGACTACCTCTGTAAGCCGTATCTTCTTTGTTTCATCTGCAATATTCATTAGCATAACTGAAGGCCTTCCGCTGGAACAGATAGTTGCCTTAGCATCTCCTGATACATTGTTTTCAACGTGAACTGCCATAGTAGGAGTATTTACAGATAGAGATTTGTCACAGATATCACTTCGCCCCAGGCCTTGTTTATGGTCAGCATGACCGCTGCACCTCACTCTTTTTGACTTCAGTGAAGATGATGAGGATTGATATGTCCGTTTCTTTGGTTGTTGGTCAGAGAATGAACATCCTTCACCAGCAGAAAAAGCTTCACTTCTTGTAATGTTTGCAGTCTTGCTGACTTTGTGGCATCCAGATGTCGGGGAAAACAAATTTTCACAGGAGGGTACTGCACTATCAGTATCACCAGGAGACATGCCTGAAAAAAAATATAGCAAATCATCAGCATTAGACATAACAATTGATATTTCTGGAATATGCACCAATGCGTATACGACTAAGACAGATGCACTATCCATGTTCCGAAGGTTGGATGCAATCAAACTTGATAAACCAATAAGTTACCGACTTTCTAGGTCATATTGCAATGTATAATATTTGCTTGCAGCAATATCATTGGTCAATATTTCAGTTTTTCACTCTTTGCAGAACAGCAGAACTTTCATTGTTAATTCATAAAAATTAATATACTACAGTTTGCGTGGTAAAAGATTTACTCAAACAAACAAATGGCCCATCACATTGGATAGATAATGGCATGACGCCAAGGAGAGAGGATCTGCATAGCCACAGCATTTCATGGGTCCACTTCCTTTGGAGAAGTTCTTAGTGAAGTTCTTAATTATACAGCTTACATATCAAGTAATGTTATACAAAATAAGGATATCTTATCTGCTTAACCCTCTCAGCTAGCATATTACATGTAAGAGATCTCTACATGTAAATTCTTTTACAGCTATATTTGCATGGAAACATCAATTCTACTGGAATTGGTGGGTTCGAGATATATCTGAACCTAACAAATTTAAACACCTATGGGTTCATGAAGACTTACTATCTGGTACCACAGGGTGGAGCTGAGAAGTTTGCAGTTCTCCCACTGAATTTTTTGGCACAGTTGGCAAAACCTTCTTAAGATGTGTAACCATAAGTGTTGAACTTCCTGGAAAGCATAATGTTCTCTTGATATCAGCTCTTACTGGAATTCTGCGCATTTTACCTTTAGTGTCCACCTCTCCAACAGATACAAAACCCTGTAATGCACTCAGGAGTACAAAGCAGTCATATCATTAGATCCTTGTAGTTTTTTATTAGGTAACCATGTTGTTAAAGTAGGACAAGGTACAGGAGGATCTTGTGCAACGAAAATGTTCTAACAGAACAATGACTTAATAAGAGCAAAGAAAGTTCAATTACTCTGAACTGAAAATTATCTGTTTCCTTATAAGTAGACCTGCTTAAAACCTGAGCCCAGCTGGGCTTTGGTCAAGGTTTGAAGAGGCCAACTAGACAATGCCAACACACATAAAACTAGCCTCTGCGGATTATAAATACAATATTCTAATCACTCTCAGCAAACTACTAGTTATTTTCCCATGAACTACTCAGTCTTTTAGGGGATTTCAGGCCAAAAAACAAGCTGGGACACCCATGATCAGGTCTACTTAAAAGTAGCTAAGGTTTGCTAATGGCATTGAGCAATTATATTAGTTTAATATAACTCCTATCAGGAGCATAAGACTCAAGATACTAAGGACTGTCAAAATACAAAAAGTATAACAAGTCAAGCATTTTTTCTCCAACAAATCACCAAGTTATGTAAGAACACTAAATGAGAAATCAATAATAGATTTTTATTTGCAACGTATAATCATCAAAGCGGCGTTATTCTTATTTGTAACCCGCATTAACGTCTGGTTTGTTTCTTTTACAACTTAAGTTATGCTCCTAGCCTCCTACACGAAGTCATTTTATACCCCTATATAGCCCATTTAGAAGGGATTGAAGAGAAAAAAAATAGCGAGCCTCCTTGCAATAAGCATACTTTTCTCTGCTCATACAATATTCACCTTGTGAGCACCCATAGTTTTCACCACCAAGGTTTTCTCTTTGTGTGTTGTGACTCCCCTCGTAGGGTAGTCTTTTATTGCCTGTGTGACAGGTAGAGGATCATGTCCTCTTGGCTTGAATTCAGGGTCATTGCCTGCTCCATTAACAGAACATATAGTTCCTCCTGTGTATCTTCATTTCTGTTTGCTGCCTATTTCTTTAACCAGTAACACAAGCACTAGATTGCTAAACTATATATCATATTCCAAACTTAATATTAAGATGTAATTATAATGTAAAAGAAAGCTGAAAAAAACAGTGTTGCCAGATTTCCATTTTCACTTGCCTGGTTAAACCAAAATCCTTCGGAGTCCTTATCTGCCCAGCAGAATATAGTTGTGACACCAACATTTTGAAGACGCTGGCTAAGTTCCTTATACAAGAGATGACCAAAACCCTGAGATAAATATTAGAACTACATTGGTTATGAAACTTTGGGAAAAAATAGACAATTGTGTACATATGATTCATCATGCACACTTTAGAATGCAGCAATGGCATTTACCAAGAACAGCATAATGGGTTTATAATTAGTTGGCAGTATCTTTCTAGTTTGGACTGAGAATGTCAGACAAATAGAATTGAATGATTTGCTTATTTGCATACTACAAAAGGCCTAAGTGCAGTCTGGGAAGAACAATAAGCATTTCAGGTGACTTGTTTACCTTTTAGTAATATAGTGTTCCCTTGTAATCCAAGATTGGTCAGGGTAAAAAGTGTTTTGGATTAGATGAATTGTAAGCATCATATAATTTTTTGTAGAATGTAAGTAATTTCATTGAGTGATGACAGTACACATGTAATAAATAACCAGTAGGAACCAGTAAGAAAAAGAAATGTACCAAGAAGGCATGCAGAGATAATTCATCTTTAGTAACATGAGATTGGAATGAATCTTGCAAAATGGATGCTAGTTCTGAAGTTCAAAAGAATTTAGGAATGACATACCACACGTTGAAAAGCTGATGTAACAACTGTCAGGGGTATTTCAGCATATTGTGTGTCAGCTGGCACTATCTGATATGAAACAGCAGCTATGATCTGTGTGATAAGAGTGGTTAGATTTCAACTTCAACCAAACTCGGTATGGTTTTTTACTTGTAAAAGCAAGTAGACATTTCTATTATACATAGAAAATTCACGGTAAATCAACTTCACCTGTATCTGCAGTTCTTTAAGGTCATTTATCTGTTTTCACTGGCCACTAATGATAGTGCACACTAGTACACACATTTCTTGAAAAGCTCAAATTATTTAGAAGTGATACGAGAACTGAGTTCTAGCTCAGTGGCAAGGCAAGCGAGTGCGCAGCCAGCCCACCCGGGTTCGAATCCCCATCCGCGGTAATTTCGCAGGAGGGGCGAATAAACCGGGTTATCATCCATCCGCGGGGAGAGTCTCATCCTACCTAACAGCGTATAGCCAAGGGAGGGATCATTCCCCGTTGGTCAACGTTTTATTTAGAAGTGATACAAAAAAGTGATATACCCATGGGGAAATGGAGGTTAACTGAATTTGAATTCAAAATTTGCTATGTCAAATTATCAATTGGACACCAACCTTCAGGTGATTGTAGTGAATGGTGAACACATAGTTACTGAAACTGGACCAATCATCAAACCGGTTGATTATCAGGTTCGCTGGTTTGTCAGTCCAGCCAACATTTCGCAGGGTGGACCACCAGTTCAATATAAGGCAATAGTAGATTACTAGTGGCAACCATCACGACCAGCAAAAATCTTTGGTTGGTCAGATGTGTCTCTTGAAGCTTCTATTCCTAATACAACACGACAGTCATGCACATAGCTGATGTCTGCCCAAATCATAATGGCATTCTAGCAATTCACGCAAACAACTGGACAGTAAAACTACGGAATCACCCGTCAAGTGGCTCAGGAACATAGACAATCCAGTAAGGAAACCAGACCAGCTGAGGCTATGGTTCCAGGTTTTTTCTGATTGAACGGCTAGTCTGGTCCAGTTTTAATAAGTACGGATGAACTCTTATTTTAGTTTATTATTTAATGCTTACCTCTTCAAGCCCTGCAAGTGAGGTAGACCTCAGAATTAGAGTCTTGTACTTCCTGAGAAGGAAAAATATGAAACCCAAATGTTAGCTCTTTCTACTCTTACGAACAATATGATAGTAATAATATTTACTCTGCTCTTGCAAACAAACCAAAATAGTATGACGTGGATGCAAAAAATAGCAAGAATTTTGTCGCTGTCATCGATCACAATTGGTAGAGAAGAAATAAACAGGATAAAAAATTTACCCGCCCATTACGCATTTTTCGAGAAATCCTGACTTTTTCCCAGTGTTAGCAGCATAATCCATAGTTGGCAGTTCATTCTTATAGAGCATTAGTACATCCTAAAAAATTAAGAGAAAAATGCACATCAGTAACCACAATAACAATCATCAAAGCTCTGTCATCGTAGAATATCCCTGCAATATGATATTGCGCAATTACTATCTGATGTGTAGCTTTGAGAAACCTAACGTTGCAGTTACTACAATTCAACGAATGTTGCTACTAGAGCTACATGTATGATAATGCCTTGCCTAATTGTACAAGCGTGCATAACCAATATGCGTCCATGTAAACCTTTCATTTATTTTCTCCGCAAAAAAACCTTTCATTTATTTATTGAGAAAACAAGAGTAAATCTTTTGGGTCTACAACCAAGTGCTCCATCAAAATAGAAAATGTAAAACTGCGATAAGATATAATTCATTTTCCCTTGGAGCAACGAAAAGCTAAAATACAGACGTTGATTGAAATATAAGCTATATTACCTGAAGTAGAGATTTGCTTCGGCTATCGATATCATTGGGGTTCAGAAGGATGAAATCAGAGCCATCACCTACATGTAGTACAAGTATTAATACATCGTACGAATGAACAGAACCACCACTGGTCCAACTCCCTCAGCTATCTCCTCCCATAACCCAACCGAGAAAGAAAAAAAAACAATTCGGATAATCTCACACTGACCGATCCCATCTGAAGAAGTCTTGGCTCCATCGACTGCGCAAAGATCGATCATTAACAAAAGGGGTAGCATCATCTATGACAGAGAGCAGAAGAATGGAAAATGCAGGAGAGAGGGGACTCTCCTCGCGGCATATTACCAGCGATTACGATCTTGGCGCCATTGGTCCCGGAGATGGTGAGGTTCCGCTCCGTGGACGCGCACCTTAGGCCGCTCCCGTGGATCTCCACCTTGCAGTTGCCTGCGGAAGGGGGCGGTTTGCTCTGCCCTGTGAGACACGATCTGCCGGCTGACAATGGGGAATCGTTGCGTGGGGGAGCAGGGTTGCGCGTACCGATGGAGAATGCGGCGGGGGAGGAGGCCTCGGCCTCGGCGGCGGCCTTCGCCTTCGTCTTCCGTGGTCTCCCCATCTGGTGATCCACTTGCTCGGATGGTTCGCGGAGTCAGCGGGGACTGGAACCTCGAATAAGGCGCTTGCAGCTATGGCTGACTGGGGTGGGAATTTAGGGGGTGGCGGGTGGGCGGCGTGAATTTGGAGTTTTGGCGGGGGTTTTACGCGCGGGAACGAAAAGAAAAGAGAATACGCCGACTATTGATGCAGTGAAAGGCCAAATTGTGCAAAGCTCAAGTTGGGCTGGGTGCTGGAAACAATAATCAGGTCGGCCATTTACTTATTATTACTCCTTCCTAATTCTAAAAAATATCTCCAAAAAAACTACTTACACGTTACACCTACCTAAAAAATAACTCAGCTCAGCCGTCCACTCGACCCCAACCTCGACTTTGACCGTCCAATCTATTTAAAATTGTGAATTTTGATTATTGAAAGGTAAAACTCAATCTTACGGTATTTTTTAATTCTCTTGCAACGGTGTTGCAACAAATCTCCCCAAAGTCATGTAAAAGGTCATCCAAAATCATTGTAGCATCCATGCAATGATAGATTCCTCATATGCAACTGAAAGGATCGTATGCCGCACCTAGAGGGGGGGTGAATAGGTGCTAACCAATTTTTAGTTCTTTTTCAATTTAGGCTTGACACAAAAGGTAAATTCTCTAGATATGCAACTAAGTGAATTTACCTATATGACAAGGCTAACAACTAAGCAAGATATATCTAAGCAATATAGAGATAGAATAGGATAGAGGTAACCGAGAGTGGAGCACGCGATGACACGGAGATGATTCCCGTAGTTCCCTTCCTTTGCAAGAAGGTACGTCTACGTTTGGAGGAGTGTGGTTGCTACGAAAGCCAAACCAACAGCCACGAAGGCTTCACTCAGATCTCCGGTGAGCAACGCCACGAAGGCCTAGCCCACTTCCACTAAGGGATTTCCTCGAGGCGGAAACCGGGCCTTTACAAGGTTCTTGGGGCACACATCCACAACCAAATTGGAGGCTCCCAAATCTGTTACAACACAACAATCAACAGCAATACATCAACACAAATCAACTAGGGAACCAAATAGGAACACTAGCATGAGATCCCTCAAACAAGAGAGGGGGAAATGAAGAACGCTTCGGTGAGGATGTAGATCGGTGTCTTCTCCTTCGAATCCCCAAAGATCAAGAGATTTGGTTGGGGGAGGAAGGAGATCTTGCAAATCTTGAGTTTCTTGAGGTGGCTCTAATGGAGGTGGCTTGGCAGATTTCTTGTGTAATGATTGAGCAAGCAACCAAGGTAGAAGAAGGGGGGGTATTTATACCTCCCCTCAAAATTGAGCCGTTGCAGCTTCCGGGGGGCCGGATATTCCGGCCTAAGTAAGGGCCAGATAATCCGCCCCCCGGATAATCCGGCCCACGGAACAAAACAGTGAAATTATCCGGCCAAATGTCTGGCCCTATGCCAGAGAAGCTTTTCTTCCAGTCCTTAGCCAAAAACGGGGGGGCCGGATATTTCCAAAATATCCGGCCCGGATATTCCGGCCCTGGTACAATACCGGGACAATATCCGGGCAAATGTCCGGCCCCATCTTCATCAGCTTTTCCTCGAAGACTTAGCCAAAAACAGGGGGACGGATATTTCAACAATATCCGGCCCGGATTATCCGGCCTGGCCAACTTTTTCCGATTTCTTTTGACAGACGATCAAATCCAACACACATGAATAAATAACTATGTAATCCCTGTACCACTTAAACAAACATTAGTGTATCACATATATTGACATCAAACACACAAAACATAATGTGAGAGATGTTCTTTCAATCTCCCCCTTTTTGGTGTTTGATGACAATATACGGATTTGCAAGGGAATCACTATAGAGACAAGCATGATGGCAAAACATAGAGGCACTCCCCCTACATGTGTGCATATGAGTAATTTGCATTTGAATACAAATACACAACACATAGGAGTATGGTGCCTCAACACAAGAGATATCCAACATGAGCTCTAACAAAAGACATTGACACATATGAAGTTGAGATAGGATGCAAGAAATCATACCCATGTGTAGATATATAATGCGGAGATGTAGCATCACACATAATATAATATCCTTGATCTCAACAAATAGAAATCCGAAAACCATAACAATGTCTCACACCACATAGCACATAGTTTTGAACGGCACACAAACAAACCAAATAGTTCAAATAAGAGGGAACACAAGCAATATAAGAATGATAAACGCATATGCTTGTGCCCAAACCATGCAAATCCCCGAGAATCCTAATAGAACACTTCTCCCCCTTTGGCATCGAGACGCCAAAAAGGGGACAAGCGCGATGCTACACGTCCCATGGGAATCACTCGGAGGCATAATCATCATCGGACTCTTGCGCCTCTTCTTCTTCTTCTTCTTCTTCTTCATCAGTGTCAGGTGCATCCGGAGAACGACGAGAGGTGTTGGACCTTTGAAGGCAATCATCAAGATCACTCCAAGGAACAGTGCAAGAGTGCCATCCACCGTAACCCTGGTGAGCTGGAGGCTGAGGCGGGGGACCTTGATCACCACTGAGCTTGTGTAGAATAACCGCCTGAGTATGCTTAATCTCAGAACGCTCTCGGCTAGCTGCATAGTTCTCCTTATGGATCTCAATGTTCATGCACAGGATGTGACGCTGAAACCAACTAAGCCGGGTCACTTGCTTCCTCATAGCCGGGACATCAGGGAGACGAGCAGGAGCAAAACCACTAGAACGAGCAGCACCCATGAAAGTGTCAGGTGCAGGTACAGCTGAAGAGACTGGCTTAAGCTTGTAGGCCTTCTTGACATGGTGCTTCACAAGAGGATACCCACTCAAATCTTCATCAGTCACAGCCACAGAGTTGTTGATGAGAAGCTGAATGTAAGGTGCATAGGGTATGGTGGTCCGGGAGACCATGGCATCATGGATCTCATGGAAGATAAAGTCCATGATATCAAGAGTGAAGTCCCGATCCTCATTAGGCTCACGAGCACACTTATAGCTGAGGTGCATAAGGTCCACAAGGGCTCCCCGGAGAGCGTCATTGTTACCACCACTTGGGCAAATGGTTGCCCGAAAGAACCGGAGCAACTGACTGTATATGGAAAGCAGCCCCTTAGTAAAGCCAACTTTTCCCGCTGCAGTATAGAGATGCACAAGAGCATTCTTATCTGCAGTGTGGTCCATGAAGGCGACGACCCTCATCAACAGAACTCCAAGAATACCAAAGAATCGGCGCAGTGGCAATCGCGGTGAGTGGAGCCAGTCATCCATTCCATAGTGCGTTCCTCATCTTTCTTGATTGCCAAAGTGGCAAAGAATTGCTTCACCAAATCTGGGCTATAGTCACATTGAATCTTCATGATATCATGCAAGCCCAGCCTTCCAGCTACCCAGATTGCATCTTCAAAGTGATTGTTGACTGCCAGAATGTCCACATCGATAGCTTGCATGGGTCTCAGATTCTTCATGGGCTCATAGACATCCTTGTAGATGAACTCCTGCTCCATGCACCAGAATCTCCTGTCCTCTATCTCTTCATCCCTTGGAACATCTTCATACCAGTTCTTCAAGCGAATAGCGGAATAAGAGACTGGATCCATGGCCTTGTAGTTCTCCCTCACTTCCTTGTTCTTCCGCCTTGAAGTGACGGACTTGCGAGGTGCATTGGGTGTAAACTCGTCACTAGATCGATCATGCCTTGAGCGTCTCCGACCACCCCGAGAAGCACCACCTGTGAGAAGCAAAGGCGGGTAGCAAAGAGAAGGTAATGCTCATAAGTCATGTAAGATATAGTAATATACTCGAGAAACATGCTATAAGTCGGTACAAATCTAGACATGATAGATTGAAGCAAAAACTGCAGCGGCGATGAAGCTCCAGGCCGGATAATCCGGTGTCCCCTGGGGGCGGATAATCCGGCCTGCTCGGGGGGCGGATAATCCGGCCCTGCGAGATGTGTAGTTTTTCAATCAAAAATTTGTCTAAGACTAGATCGGCCTCATAGCATGCAAGAGGAGTACACTACACGTGATTTGGAACAACTAGACACCAATTCCACCAAGAAAATAGCACATATAAAACACAACATCTAGGGTTAGAGATTGTGAATCATACCCACATCCATTGTGGAAACCGCTTGGAGGAGAAGGTGGCTAGGGAGGAGATGCACCCGATCCACCCAAGAACTCCGAGAGGGGGCGGACGGAGCGTCTCCGGCGAGGAGGAGGAGATCCGGCGGTCTTGAGAGGAGAAAGAGGAGAGAGGCGCGTGGGGGGGGGGTGTGAACCGTTTGGCCCCCCGCGGCCTCGACCTCAACCCTTTCAAGATCTGCCCAGGCCGGATAATCCGGCCCTAGCTTAGGGCGGATAATCCGGCCGGGCCGGATTTTCCGGGGTCTCCTGGGGCCGGATTATCCGGGGTTCTGGAAAATTCCAGAATCGCCGTGAATCCGGCCCATCTTTCGTTGGTTATTTGCATGACCCATATGCGATGCAATAATGTATCACGTCACATATAAGGTGCAAATTTACCAATAAGATGGAGCAACCTAGATCATCCGACCGAAAAACCTCAAACTCCAAGTTTTTACCAAACATGACAAATGAGCAAGATGGAAGTGGCTTATAGGAGAGAGTAGGCTTAGGTTTTAGAAGATACAAACTGTTAATGGTACATGGTCACTCAAGTTTGCAAGATATGAGCAAATAAGGCCAAACTAGAGTGATTTCCCATAAGAACATGGAGATGTCAATAAAATCCAATGAAAATCCAAACAACTCCAACTCTTCACGAAGAAGAGTGTGGTGGCCTAGGCCACCATATATGAGTGTTATGGTATGGCACCGCGAAGATATATCTTGGGTCCAAACCAATACTCATCATTTAAGCTCACATATCAACATATGATATAACGAGAATGAAATCTTTAATGTTGGCATTATGGGGGGAGGGATAGCTCAATAATTTAAACCGCACTCCCCCTATTTCCATACCCACATCTAAACCAAATAAAGTTTTGAGACGAAGGTGTGTTTGCAAGATGGTCAAGCTATACTCCTTGAATCGATGATATTTAGCTCATTCCTCAAATAAGTGAACCTTGCTTCATCAAGACGCTTCGTGAATATATCGGCAAGTTGATCTTTGGTAGGAACATAGATGAGCTCAATATCACCACGGGCAACATGATCCCTAATGAAATGATTCCGGATCTCAATATGCTACGTTCTTGAGTGTTGCACCGGATTATAGGCAATCTTGATAGCACTTTCATTGTCACATAATAGAGGCACTTTGTCACAAATGACACCGTATTCCTTTAAAGTTTGCCTCATCCATAACAATTGAGTGCATCCACTTGCGGCGGCAACATATTCGGCTTCGGCGGTGGAGAGAGATATACAATTTTGCTTCTTAGATGACCAACACACCAAGGACCTACCAAGAAATTGGCAAGCCCCGGAGGTTGATTTCCTATCATCCTTGTCTCCCGCCCAATCCGCATCGGTGTACCCATTGAGAATAAAACTTGAGCCTTTGGGGTACCAAATACCATATCTTGGGGTATCAACCAAATATCGAAAGATTCTCTTGAGAGCTATCATGTGGCTCTCCTTAGGAGAAGCTTGATACCTTGCACACACACCAACACTCAACACTATGTCCGGTCTAGATGCACAAAGGTAAGGCAAGGATCCAATCATGGAGCGATATACCTTTTGATCCACCTCTTTACCATTGGGATCAAGTGCAAGATGACATTTGGTAACCATAGGAGTGGCAACACCTTTCATCTCGGTCATCTTGAACCTCTTGAGCATGTCTTGGAGATATTTTGCTTGGTTGATGAAGGTTCCTCCTCTCAATTGCTTGATCTCAAAACCAAGGAAGAACTTCATCTCTCCCATCATAGACATCTCAAACCTATCGATCATAAGCTTTGAGAATTCATCATTGAAAGCTTTGTTAGTAGAGCCAAAGATAATATCATCAACATATAATTGGCAAATGAAAAGCTCCCCATTGACCCTCTTAGTAAAAAGAGTGGGATCGATTAGCCCAACATCAAACCCACGGTCTACCAATAATTCCTTAAGGTGCTCATACCAAGCTCTAGGAGCTTGTTTGAGACCATAAAGAGCTTTATCGAGCTTGTAGACATGGTTAGGGAAGTTGAGATCCTCGAACCCCGGGGGTTGCTTAACATAAACCTCTTCATGAATAGGACCATTAAGAAATGCACTTTTCACATCCATTTGTTGTAACTTAAAGTTATGATGCGATGCATAAGCAAGAAGGATACGGATGGACTCAAGACGAGCCACGGGAGCATAGGTTTCTCCAAAGTCAATTCCCTCAACTTGAGAGAACCCTTGAGCCACTAATCTTGCCTTGTTCCTCACAACATTCCCAAACTCATCTTGCTTGTTCTTGAATATCCATTTAGTGCCAATAACATTGCGGCACCCCTTTGGCTTCTCTACTAAAGTCCACACTTTGTTACGCTTGAAGTTGTTGAGTTCTTCGTGCATAGCTTCCAACCAATCCGAATCTTCAAGGGCTTCAAATACTTTCTTGGGTTCCACTAAGGAGATATAAGCATGATGGTTGATAAAATTAGCCAATTGCCTTCTTGTGGAAACCTTTGCCCTTACATCACCACGAACCTTGTCGTGTGTGTGTTCAAGACGCTCAAGTTGCCTTTCTCTTCTTGCTAGACGACGGGCCTCGATCTCCTCCTTGGTTCTTCTTGGCCTTGGAGGTGTCACTTGATCAACTTGATCATTTGGGTCCCCGTCTTGACCTTCCACTTGAGCAACCACTATTTCTTGTGAGTGCTCAACATCATGTGCTTGATCTTGGACATCATTTGGTGCGGAGCAAATATCAAATGGATACTCGTCGGAACCATCATGAATTCTTGGTTGATCATGACCTTGATCTTGCACACTAGAGAGAGGGTGTTGTTCTTGTTCTTGGGTTGGTGCATCATTTGCTTCACTTGATGGGGTTTGTTGATGTTGAGAAGATGAGGGCTCCACCGTGGTAGAGCATAGTCCTTCCCGAGACGCCACACCGTGTCCCTCAATGGGGCGGAAAAATCCCACACCCATTCTTACTATGGCATCTTGAGGTATTTCATCACCTGCACAAACATCAACTTGCCCCATTTGGGAGCCATCATTTTCTTCGAACTTCACACTACAAGATTCAATGATAATCCCGGAGGATACATCAAAGATTCTATAAGTGTGAGATTCGGCACCGTAACCAACTAATATACCCTCCAAAGCTTTAGGAGCAAATTTAGACAAACGAACCCCTTTGATTTTGTAGAAACACTTACACCCGAACACCTTGAAGTATGAGATATTAGGCTTGTTCCCGGTGAGTATTTCATATGGAGTCTTGTTCAAGCCATTGCGGAGATAGAGCCGGTTGGAGGAGTGACAAGCGGTGGAGATGGCTTCGGCCCAAAAGTTATAGCGGGATTTATACTCCGCCATCATAGACCTTGCCATATCCATAAGAGTCCGGTTCTTCCTCTCCGCAACACCATTTTGTTGGGGGGTGTAAGCAGCGGAATATTGATGACGAATCCCCTCATCACTAAGAAAATCATTGAGTGTGTAGTTCTTGAACTCGGAGCCGTTGTCACTTCTTATTGCCATAATGAGGAGGTTGTGTTGGCGTTGCACCTCGGTAGCAAAGTCAATGAATATTTGTTGAGTCTCATCTTTCGTCTTGAGAAAGTAGACCCAAGTGTATCTTGAGTAGTCATCGACAATCACCAAGCAATGTTTCTTCGCACCAAGACTTGCATGAGTAACGGGACCAAAGAGATCCACATGAAGGAGCTCCAAGATCCTCTTGGAAGAGATGATGGTCTTGCTTGGATGCGTAGAGTCATGCATTTTGCCTTCAACACAAGCCCTACAAACACGATCTTTGGCAAAAGACACATTTTCCATTAGTCCCACAATATGGTTCCCCTTGTGAAGACTTTGCAAAGTTCTCATGTTGACATGGGCTAGGCGGCGATGCCACAACCAACCCACGTCCGCCTTTCCGAATAGGCACATCGCACTTGACGTGGTGGTCCCCGAAAAGTCCACCACATACAAGTTGTGTTCGCGATACCCAACGAATGCGACTTTTAGAGTCTTGCTCCACAAGAGGACCACAATATCATTATCAATAAAGACGGCGAAACCCATCTTGCCAAGGGCGGAAACGGAAAGCAAATTGTAACCAAGGGTTTTGACAAGCATGACATCCACAAGAGTAATGTTGTGTGCAACCACAACCTTGCCAAAACCCAATACCTCGGATGTAGAATTATCGCCAAAGGAGACGGTGATATCATTTATGTTAGGCCTCAACTCCTTGACGAGGTTCTTGCCGCCGGTCATATGACTTGTACATCCACTATCAAGTACCCATTTTGAACCTCCCAAGGCATAGTCCTACATGAGATCAATTCTTGGATTTAGGTACCCATTTTTCAATGGGTCCTCTTTTGTTAGCAACAAGGGTCTTTGGAACCCAAATAGACCAAGCAACATAACCATCATATGGACCAACATATTTAGCATAAACATCACCATAATAATCTTTAAAGAGAACATAGTGAGGGTTATCTATTCCCGCACCATCATCATTAATGGTGTTGCCCTTTCGGGGTTCACCATTAGCTTTCTCATGTGCGGGCTTGGTCTTTTTCTTGTTTGCCTTTTTAGCCTTGGTATTAAAACCAAGTCCCTCCTTCCCATTGTTTGACCTTTGCTTACTCAAAAGATCATCCAAGGAAAGTTTACTTTGGGGAGAGGAGGTCCTAGCAAGTTCATCTTTCAACCTAGCATTTTCCTCAATTATATTTGCATGATCACATGAAGGGGTAGAGGTACTAGGTATGTCATATGAAGCAAGCCTAATTTGAAGTTGCTCATAAGACTCGGAGAGGAGAGAGTATTCACTCTTCAAGGCTTTGTGAGCCTTGTCTAGTTCATCTAGATCCTTCACAAGTTTCTCATGATCAACACCAAATTTGGCCTTTTCCTTTATAAGCACTTTAGTCTTAGCTCTAGCAAGATCTCTAGCTTTAGTGAGCTTGTTAATTTTATCTTGAGGCTCTTCAAGAGTCTCTAGCCTCTCCTCAAGAGAAGCTATAGTTTCTTGACTTTCCTCAAGAGCATTTTTAAGGGCATGGATTTCAAGAGAGTCTTCTCTCTCTATTTGACCCTTTTTCTCAAGCATATCACTTTGTTGAGCTATACGAACCATGATGCTTGAAACATGCTTCTTAGTGTTACCTTGTAGGTTACTAATGAACTCATCAAACTCTAGCATCTCTTGTTTCACTTTTAGACTAGCGGGGTCAACCCCTAGATCATTAGCAATGTTAGGCATAGAGGGGTTAGGAGATGATACCTCGGAAGATTTAGCCATAAGGCAACTTTCTTCCTCCACATGAATGACCTCATTGGGGGATTCACTTGGTGATGAAGAGTTAGTGGAGAGGGAGGCAAGAGCGACCAATCCATTAGAGGTTGCATCTTCTTCATCATCAACATCATCATCTCCGGAGGTATACTCTTCTTGAGTTGATAGCACAATAGGTGTGTCCAAGGAGGACCTTGCCATGAAGCAATGTGCATTCTTGATATGAGGGTTCTCATTGGGAGATTCAAAGAGAGATGAAGAGGGTGTGTTGGTGGTGACGATGGCGGCCAATTCCTTTGAGCTTTCTTCATCTTCATCACCACTAGAACTTTCAACTTCATCGGAAGAATATTCTTCCCTTGTTACTAGCACAACTCTTGAGGGCCTCTTGCCCTTCTTGGTCTTGTTGTTGTAGAACTTCTTGTTGAGGGGCTTTGAATATTTGCCCTTTGAGTCTTTGCTCTTGTCCTTGGGAATGAGCCTCCCATTATGAAGCTCTCTATTCTCATAGGGGCATTCGGCAATGAAGTGGCGCTTGTCATCACAATTGTAGCATGATCTTGTCTTTGGACCAAAGCTAGTGAACCCACTTTTGTTGTTCCTCTTGATGTTGTCTTCCTTGGCCTTGGAGGGATCAACCCAAAAGGATTTTGCATGGAAGGCCATGTGATCATGGTAGTGGCATTGCAAATCTTCCGGATAGGTCATACTCCAAGATGCCCTGTAAGATTCTTGAGGAATCACTTCTTCAACGGAGTTGACCACCAAGGCAAGGTTGGAACCTTTTGCCATCCCAAGAGCACGATTGCGAGAATCATGAGAGGTTTCCTCAAGCACCTTGAGAGCTTGCATCTCGTGCACGACTTGTTGAGAGGTGAGAGAGGAATAGCATTCCCTTCCCACAAGAGTCTTGACATCAATGGGTACAAATGGCATCATGCATTCAATGTACTTCTCCTTGATCCAAGAGTCATTGATGTGGGTGGCACCAATAAGCCGGAAGGCATCGGCAACGGTGAGAAGTCTTCCATACATGTCTTCATGATCTTCATCCGGTAGCCTCATGAACCCTTCAGCTTTATTCTTGAGAGCATTATACTTGTTCCTCCTTGTGCTCTCACTTCCAATGCAACTAGCGGTCAAACCATCCCAAGCTTCCTTGGCGGTGGTGTAGTTCCGGACACGATGCAATTCCTTTGTCCCCACACTAGTTTGAATCATGTGCAAGACGGTGTTGTTGAGTTGACTATCAACCGCTTCTCTTCTAGTCAAATTGTCGGGGTTGTATGGCTTGAAGCCCTCCAAGATGATTCTCCATAATTCATTGGAGGCACTACAAACATGAGAGCGGAACTCAAATTGCCAAGTATCGAAATTTTCAATAGAAAACTTAGGTGGGTCGCCCCAAATGTTCAAATGGGGATGGGGAACCGGTATATCGGGTGATTGGAAAGGTGGAGGTACTCGATTGTAGCTCTCACTCCCATTAGTTCCCTTAGGAGATGCAATGGGAGAATTGATAGTGTTTAAGTTATCACCTTCCATGGGTTTGGTAGATGAGGGTAAGTCCGAAGCCTCTCCCTCATCTAACGCACCCGTGTCTTTTACCTCTACACTAGGAGCCTTGGGAAGGGCCGGAGCCAAAAGCTCGGCAATCATCTTTTTCATGCTTTCCATTTGGGCTTCCACGGAGGACTTCAACGAATTGAAGTCTTCCACGGAGACCATCTTGGCGGCCCCTTCCGAGGACTCCTCGTCCGGCATACTCTTAGGCGGTTAAGCCCGAAATAAGAGCCGAGGCTCTGATACCAATTGAAAGGATCGTATGCCGCACCTAGAGGGGGGGTGAATAGGTGCTAACCAATTTTTAGTTCTTTTTCAATTTAGGCTTGACACAAAAGGTAAATTCTCTAGATATGCAACTAAGTGAATTTACCTATATGACAAGGCTAACAACTAAGCAAGATATATCTAAGCAATATAGAGATAGAATAGGATAGAGGTAACCGAGAGTGGAGCACGCGATGACACGGAGATGATTCCCGTAGTTCCCTTCCTTTGCAAGAAGGTACGTCTACGTTTGGAGGAGTGTGGTTGCTACGAAAGCCAAACCAACAGCCACGAAGGCTTCACTCAGATCTCCGGTGAGCAACGCCACGAAGGCCTAGCCCACTTCCACTAAGGGATTTCCTCGAGGCGGAAACCGGGCCTTTACAAGGTTCTTGGGGCACACATCCACAACCAAATTGGAGGCTCCCAAATCTGTTACAACACAACAATCAACAACAATACATCAACACAAATCAACTAGGGAACCAAATAGGAACACTAGCATGAGATCCCTCAAACAAGAGAGGGGGAAATGAAGAACGCTTCGGTGAGGATGTAGATCGGTGTCTTCTCCTTCGAATCCCCAAAGATCAAGAGATTTGGTTGGGGGAGGAAGGAGATCTTGCAAATCTTGAGTTTCTTGAGGTGGCTCTAATGGAGGTGGCTTGGCAGATTTCTTGTGTAATGATTGAGCAAGCAACCAAGGTAGAAGAAGGGGGGGTATTTATACCTCCCCTCAAAATTGAGCCGTTGCAGCTTCCGGGGGGCCGGATATTCCGGCCTAAGTAAGGGCCAGATAATCCGCCCCCCCGGATAATCCGGCCCACGGAACAAAACAGTGAAATTATCCGGCCAAATGTCTGGCCCTATGCCAGAGAAGCTTTTCTTCCAGTCCTTAGCCAAAAACGGGGGGGCCGGATATTTCCAAAATATCCGGCCCGGATATTCCGGCCCTGTACAATACCGGGACATTATCCGGCAAATGTCCGGCCCCCATCTTTGTTGCTTTTCCTCGAAGACTTAGCCAAAAACAGGGGGCCGGATATTTCAACAATATCCGGCCCGGATTATCCGGCCTGGCCAACTTTTTCTGATTTCTTTTGACAGACGATCAAATCCAACACACATGAATAAATAACTATGTAATCCCTGTACCACTTAAACAAACATTAGTGTATCACATATATTGACATCAAACACACAAAACATAATGTGAGAGATGTTCTTTCAGCAACAAATCCACATTGGTTGCAATAAGGCATTGAAAAATGTGTTGCAACATATGAAACATGAGAAATGCAACATATGTGACAAACGCAAACAACAGCGAGGAAATACATCTGCAACATGAGAAAAAAACCATTTAAGCATACACCTAGAATATTTGCAACACGTCAACAAACGGCATACACGTTTGCAGCATGTCAAAATAGCCTTTGCAGTACAAGAAATTCCCAAATAAATCGCTAACCTCTACCATTAGCAATTGAGGCGCTAGCCTTCGCCTTTTTGCGCTTGTTGCCATGGATTTAGCTCGGTGTAATTGCAAGGTTGGCGGATCGGGTGTGCCCACACTAGTTCCCTCGTACCTACATCCATCCTTGAGGTGTTGTCATGGATATAAACTCATAAGAAAAATAGCGGTAGCATTCCATGGTCATCCACCATGTGCATCCTCAACCCTAGTGTTTCTAACCTTCGCTGAAAAATGGATGGGACATCGACAGTCGCTGGAGTTTATTTGGGAGAGATAAGGTAGTGTTAGGTGCAGGAGCACAACCTATGGAGATTGGAAAGGAAACTAGATGGAGATGGAGAGGCATCGTGAGGACAAGACAGAGCATCACATCATGGACCACGTACGAGAATCCATTTTCAGCATAACAAGTCTTGATATTTCCCCTCGTCGTCATCTCATGGTATCAAATCATTCTACTCACTTTTGCCTTCAATGTTGTATTAAGGTACGACACAGTTTGGCACATTGTGGTGATTATTCAAATGTTTCTATGGGATGACCATTGTTCCGATATCATTTACGGATATGATTGCTAGCACACTTTTCCGAGCACCTTGGTTAATACTTAACATGAGTATTTCCCGTAGAAACAAAAATATAAACACATTATCCTGCTCCACACAAGGACCTCCTATGGAGCGCACACACAAATACACACCCTTGCAAACACTTCCTCTCTTATATATCTTCATCCTCTTACTCTACCTCGAAAACATGGTTCTCTTCCTTCAATACTCCATGTGAGTTTTCTTCTCTGATGTCGGTTCTTCCCCTCATCCACCATGAATTGGATATCGCGGCCTCAAACCCACGTACATCAGAGTGGGAGCCTGAGCTGGAGGCTAAAATAGTTCAAGTCATCCAACTAGCGAAAAAGGTGCTTTGCCAGATCTAACGATGGATATACACATGTGATGTGCTTGAGTGTATGCTTCGAACGTTGATCTCATGATGCAGACATATTTTTGTTCATGTTGAATACATTGGCCTCTATGCTGCACTCATTTTCCTGCTGGCTTAGTGCGACAAAAAAGGGCATGTTGCATGCATATGAATAAGTATATGTTTGAATTTGTGTAACACTTTTGCACGTTCAAAAAATATTGTTGCCATGTTGCTTAGGACAAACAATAACACATAAAATATAGGAATTTGTGTAGATTGCAAATTCCACTTTTTATCCTGTAAGTATGCATTTTTGACACATATTACCCCATTTAGTGGAACTTCTACCGAAATATCTCAATTAGGAGACCTTAAACATGGTTTTATCCTACTTTAGCATTTTTCTTGTTTGGTTAGATAGGAGTGGCATGTTACGTACATGTGGCATGACAAGATGTGTAAAGATCGAAGGCCGGCAGCGACGATCATGTTCATATTTATCATCTCAATTTGTTCCACTCCTTATCATCATTCTGTCGCTGCATCACTTCACACCTTTCTCAAAGAACACACATCAAAAGTTGAGGTTTGGAAGCTTCTTAGGAGGGTATCATAGATGAATTTTCACTAAATAGGGTAACATGTGTCACAAATAACAACTATGAGGTAAAAAGTAGAATTCATTCTTAAAAATTCGGATCAAACGACACAGGAGATGGACATTTTTTCCACTCACATTTGTAGGTTTTTTTTAGCTTAGCTGACATTTGTAGATTGTCCACTCAAATTGCCCGGGTTAGGCGGGGGTTGGCCGAGGTCCAATACCCGTCAAATTTACCGACGTAGTTTCGTTCCAGTACACCTGGGCATTTCTTGGGCCGGGCTAGGTGTCAGGCCAGGCCCGAACCTAAATTTCAGGGCCCGGCCCAGCCCGGCCTTCGGGCTTATAAACCAAACCCGAACGGAAAGCCTGGCCCAGCCCGGTCTAAGCCTAAATCTTGTTTTCTGCAAGCCCAAGCCTGGCCCGACATTTGGGCTCCAATATCAGATCCGACATGCAAGCCCGATTCGGCCTAGGATTTTTGGGACGGGCCGGGTCGGGTCGGGCCGTCCGGGCCGGGCTGCCCATGCCCAGCTGTACCTTCCAGGCCCAACAAATTTCGGGCTTCAGTTAGGCCCGGTGGGTATTCTTTCCCGGTGCACCCCATGGAAACCCACTCTTTTGCAGGGGCCCATAGAAATATCGAGCTCAGCAGGGTGGAGGCGATCCGGCGTGGAATGGGGAGAGGAAATACGAGGGCGACGCCGCGGCGGGCGAGGAAAACGGAGGCTACGCGGGCAGGCGGTGCAGCGGGGCGGAGAGAGGCTACCGGTGCGGCGGAGTAGAAGGCGACATCAGCAGCGAAGACGGCTCGACGGCCACCTCTGCTCTCGCCGGTAAAGCTCGTCTCCTCCTCTTCCTCTTGTGGATTTGGGGGGTTATAGTGGTTCCAATTTGGGGCTCCGGTTTTCTTTTCGTTTTCCTGTCCCTGTTCTTAAATAATTATGCCAGTGATGATGTATCCGTGGAAGTATAGCTGTTGACCCTGTTGTGCTAGCCCTTGCAATTGTTTCTTCTTTACTGATCAAGGAGAACGTCAAAGCTTCTGCCCTTTAGTTTCATGCTTGAAATAGTATTTTAATCTCTCTATGAATGCTCAATTTGTATCAATCTGGTAAAGGAAAGATCAACCCAATCGGCACATGAGTTCAGGAGCACTACACAATGCTACCATCTCCTGATAGTAACTAGTATCCTGAAGTTTGGAAAAATGATCCTCTTCTCGAATAAAAACAGAAGCAAGTACATATCTTATCATGTCACTTACAATGTTCAATTGGCGTGACTATTGTATTTAATTGTGTCGGGAAAAATAGGAGAAATAATTTGTAAGGAAGGATATGGGTTAGTTCAGATTCGTGACCAGACATGTTAGTTATGAAATAATTAACATTCAGATAATTATTTACCGGTTGTTAAAAATTGTAGGAGTAGCTTGGTCAATGGCTCCAAGAGTTTCCCCCAGATACAACTTGAACGTGAAGAAGGCAGCTGAAAGCAAAAACATATCTCCTAAAGTTGGCTCGTCAAAAGAGGCTAACAATCTAGGTAACTGGTTTTTTTGTTGAACTCATTGTTCTATTTGTTTCATAGTTGTAGTATTACCTTTTGCATCTCTTAGATAGTTCTTATTTTATTTCGTTACATCTCCATTCTGCTATAACCATTATGTGACCTTGTCTTATATAGAAAACGAAAGAGCCGCTTGGAACTCGCACTTAGAGAAGTCTCTTGTTGATCTGCTACATGAACACAACAACGCTCGCTACAGGGGTCAGATTGGATGGTCTTCTGAAGCTTGGAGCAAAATTCTCAAGGAGTTTCATGAAAAAAATACGTATGTGTCTTACACAAAGAGCCAAATCAAAGAAAAAGAGAAGGAGCTGAAAAGACAATATAAAATGCTCAAAGATGCAAGGATGCAAAGTGGAGTAGGATGGAATGATACAAGGTCTATGCTTGAAGCAGAAGATGCTCTTTGGGACAACCTAGTCATTTCATTCCCAAAAATCAAGAAGTTCAAAACTAAGTCCTTCCCTCTGTTTGATGCATTGGGAGAGTTGTACGATGGGCAAATAGCTGAACGAACCTACAATGTCAATTCTACCCAGCCACCACAACATCGAGATCTTACACAAGTTGATAATAGAGATGAGCTCAGTCACAGCGAGGGTACATTTCCAGGCTTTGAAGAGAGTTGGGCTTACAATGTACAAGAAGATGCAAATTTAAAAGACCACATTACTATCGATGATGAAGATGAAAGTGTGGCAAGGACTTTGCAGAGGATAAATAAGAGAGCTCCTACTACAGCAAGGAACAAGAAAGAGAAAGAGGGTAAGAAGCCAAAGAAGCAGAGTTCCAATGACATTGCAGGAAGTATGGAGAGATACATTTTTATGAGGGAAAAACAAATTGAGATAGAATCTGCTCAGTTGGCTAGTAAAAATAAGGTTGCTCAAGCTGGAGATTACTCGATCAAGAGATGCATCTCTGAAATGATGACAATGGCATTGTCAACCGATGAGAAGGTCACAGCAGCTGATGTATTCAAGGATCCAGATAACAGAGAAATCTTCTTGAGCTCAAAAGAAGATGACCCCCGAGTGGCTCTGCTTTGGTTAAGGAAGGCAGTGGCCAAGCTGTCACAAGTGGTGTGAAGGTACGTCTTCTATTTGCTGAGGCACGCATCATATATTGTTATTATTTCCGTATAGTTCTCAGGATGGTTGTTTATACTGTCATTTGAAAAATGTACTAGTTCCTTGGATTTTGATGTGAAAACTTAATATATATGTGTAATATCTGGTGCTTAATTCTTCGTCTAGATCTGATTAATATTGTCAGTACTATATCTCTGCATGCGCTAGTTCATTCATTGTAGTATCAATTACTTCTTAATCTGAGTGTTGCATTAGAGGGTAGTTGTAGCGAGAGCTAGCCTCTTGAATTTATCTATGTTGCTAATTAGGTAGATATAAATTGGACATGAGCTTATAATTTGCACATTAGGTAGTGATAGTTAGCTAATGAAGTTATCTAATTCTCACATGATATTTTTTAAGTTTTTCTGCCAATGGCAGCAAGCAGCTGATCCTAGCTATTTTTGTTCATATTGATTAAGCAGATTGGCTGTACAGTGGTTTACAAGTATGGTTTATGGTTATATTTTTCCTGCTTTTTTCTGTCCTGGTAATGACATGTCGATATTTAGTGTTCAAACACTGATTAAATTCAAAACATGGTTAGATGCAAATTACCAGAAACCAATACTAGTTGTCCATGAAGAGAGGACTCATGCGAAATTCAATTATTGGAGACCATTGGTTTAATGAAATTGGCTGACTCTTCTTTTTTGCCGTTCAGGTTAAGATGGTGCAAGGAGGCTCTAGATGGAACACTTGTCATGTGTTTGTCGTCAAGAACTTCTAAGTTGTTGTTGAGATCCTAGGGCTTCCGTAGATGAGCTTTGTTTTACTTGTTGTCTGGAATTGTTGACTAGGGATGCGGACCGGCGCCTGGATCCAGCCTGCTTCGTAGTCGAAATGTTAGGCTAGTTGTAGTATCTTTTGGCAACTTAGTCTAGTTTGAATTAACCCCTGTTTATGCAGGCTTGTGCGGGGCGTCCACTTGCAACCCGAGTAGCAGCTATATTTTGCCCAAAAGACTCCATGTTACTTTGTGCGGAAACTATGCAATCCTTGTAATTTATTCTGCTAATAACAGGCTGTTAAACGTAACTGCGATGCAAGACATTCCTAATCCTAATATTATTATAGTGCCATTTATTTTTTTGGGTCATATTATTGTAATTTATTCCTAATATTCTGGTAATTTCAGGTCGTATTTTCCTTGTGATTATCGTCCAGTCGATGTTTTTTTGTCAAATGTACTCTTCTAGCCTTGTACGGTTATATCCAAACCCCACTTTTTTTGAGAATCTATCACTGCGATTTATATTAACCCACAAAGTCCAAGTTCAACTGGAATACAATTAAAGCCGGTGCTACACCGTGGCCAACATTACAACTCTTATTTCACAGCTTGATTTTGCTAACAAGTGTAAAGCTTCATTCGCAGTACGTATGGAGATGCTAGGAGCAAAGGGGACCAATAACAGAACGAGCCCTTTTGCCCTGCCCATGTGAGCGTTCGTGCACATGGCAGATCAAATGTGGTGACGCCTGTTCGTGTGTCACTGTGTGTGCCTCACACTGCGCGTGCGCCTGTACGTCGCAGAATCTAAACCTTAAATTTGGGGCGTGTTGGACTCTCGGTCTCCTTTGTGTACGGCTAAGGATTTAGCATGAGAGTGGGATTTCTTTTGAACACTTGGATTCACAACAAATACTGTACTCATGATTGTGCAATCAGAGGCCAGGATCTAACTGCTAACTAAAGACTAACTGGCGATGGCTAGTGTAGCGTGAACGTCAACCGAGGCAAAAACTGACGAATTCCATCTGAGGCTACAATTTCTCATTACATATGACTTAGTGTGAGCCAGCAACGCAACTTTTGCTGCAAAAGAAGCTACCATCGCCAACAAATGGTGCAGTGCATTATTTATTCCAGCAGATACAGAAAAGGAACTAACATAGGCTTGCTAGTGAGCAGGCACAAAATCAGCAGAGTAATCCTCACATAGTTCCACCTAACGGGAAACTACGACCAAAAAAAAAAAAAAAACTGTCCTTCCCAGAGACAGAGCACGTCCAAGGTGGGAACCGAGAAATGCTGCAAGAAAGCATCCTTATTTCGCTTGAGGATGCGAGGCGATGAAGTCGACCGCCGTCTTGATGGAATCGATCTTCTCCGCCTCATTGTCAGGGATCTCCAAGCAGAATTCCTCCTCAAAGGCCATGACGATCTCGACCGTGTCCAGGCTGTCCAGCCCGAGGTCCTTCTGAAAATGAGCATTAGGAGTCACCTGCAAAGGTTTCGCAGGAACATGAGAGCGGATTAATGGCAGTTTAAAGCATCTGCATAGTACGAATTAATCTTCTCTTAACAAACATCACAGAAAATTAGAAACACCACTTCATACTAGTCAGGTTCGGTTTATAGAGAACTAATACAAATGTTCGAAACACCACTTCATACTAGTCAGGTTCGGTTTATAGAGAACTAATGCAAATGCAGATGGGCAATAAAAGTACCACTGTTTACCAAAACAACAATTAAACACAAAATGCCTGGAAAAGTGGACCAGAAAATGTCAGCGTGCAGGCAGACTACCACGCCAATCTCTACCTTAGAATTCTTGACAGTAAGAAAAACCCGTAATTGTTTCTCAGTCCAGCAAAAGCAATTTGTAGGCAACCACAGAGTTTCCAGTATTCACAAAATACTAGCTCTGCATCCAATGGCCAAACTTGGCACATTTTTGAGCTACCTGTCGAGTGTAGTCATGTTTAGGACCCAAAGCAATGGTTTGAAACGACCCTATCAACAGTGCAGTCATGATTAGTTAAACTACAACACTAAGCTTGACGAAACTGCTTATATGAACTTAGTTAGCATGCTTGACATGCTCAAGCTTAGCTCAAAGGAATGCAGCAAGGCTGAAGGTAAACAGAAAAGATATCAGTATGCCATGCTGTTATTTTGGGGTGAACTTAGCATTATTGAGTAATGACTTTATCTGTGCCCGCTAGCACTGACATCATTTCCACATATTTCATATACTAGAGTTTTTGTGCAATTCACACCAAAAATTCATGCTCAAATACTTCACAGAGACACTTCATACGGCAATGAATAGTAAGGATGTTTACAGAGCAAATAAACAGAAAGCTGCAAATAAGATGGATCCACTGACATAAGACACCAAATAATTTTTCCAACATATCTGCATGGCACACATAGTCCTAATTTCAAATATGCATACATACACAACAAATCAGGTCCTAGGAATACATATTTGGCTCATCGATACTGGTCTATTACTTATCACGGGGTAAATCAACATTTTTTCCACTTCACAGTCATGATATATGTATAGATAAGAGAAACGAAGAAACAGTATTAAATTAATAGTATGAAACTAGAGGAGACAACAGAAAACAAATATCCCCTAATGGTAACTAACAAGCAAGAACAGAATGCAGTGAAATTGATACTGAAGGCATCCAACAGTCAATAGATCTCCACAAGTCGATGTGGAACTAGATCGTTGCAGGGGCGGCCAGTGTCCAGTTTGGACAAATCAGCCACTAATCAGAGGTCTCCGTATGTATTTTCTTAACTATACTGTGTAATGGTCAATAAATACTGTAGCAAAAACGCCACAGTTCCCTCTGCCCCTTCTCTTCGAACCTCCAAAAAAATGGGCGATTTGTAAAAGCTACGCCTTGTACTGCGCAAAACTCCGAAAAACCACCTACTTTATGGCCAATTCTTGCTGGGAGATCCAGTTCACGAAGCAAACATACCGCGATTGGAGCCAAAAACCCTAAATACATGCCTAAACGGTAGGAGATCCATACCCATGTATCCATCTACCAAACGTACGGGCCACACGAGCGCACTGTTTCGCGGTTACCTTGGAGGGCTCGATCTTCTGGAAGTTCTTGATGACGGAGACAACGCGGTCGGCGACCTCGCCCTTGTCGAGGAACGACCCCTTCTCCACCTCCGTGGTCGAAGACAGGAGCCTGGCAACAGGGACGCTTCCCGCTGCCGCCACCGCCGCTGCAGTCGCCGGGCGCGCCACCGGCACGCGGAGGTGATTCAGGAGGGCTCTCCTCGCCGCCGCCATCGCCATTTCCTCTCCTCTCGGTTGGTACAGGGCCTGCAGCGAGTGGGTAGGAGAAGGGCAACGTAGGCAACCTGCGGTGGTCCGGGCTGGTACAAATCGTGATCAATCGAAAACGTCTGGGCCCATCCCGACTAAACCCGGCCTTACAGAGTCGCTCGTGGGCTCGATGTGACATTATCCACTTCATCATTCATATACAACACCTAAGAAACAAAAAAAAAAAAAATTCTACTCCCTCCAGTCCATGATAAGTGTGGATTGGAGGGAGTAAAAAATACCCTAAAGAATGTAAAAAACAAAAAGATCCCATCTTAGATATTATGCAATAATAAAAAAATAACTGGACGAGTAGGGTTTTTCAAACTCTCTGGCGATCGTATTTGAGTTGGCATTTTTTATTTACTTTGTTTTTTCTTCCATTTTAATGCCGATGATTAAAATGGTTGGTCACTACACTCTGGGGCGGTGCAAGTGAGCCTGGTGTGATAGCACAAACATTAATCTCTTGTACATCCTACCTGGCCTCATTTACACCATCCCTGAATGTTAATATTTGTTTCGACCAACAAAGTATGCGACATGCTATTTAGTTGATACTATTTGGTTCGTATTTGAGTTGGCATTCTTCGTTCACTTTGGTCTTTCTTCCATTTTAGTGCCGATGATTAAAATGTTTAGTCACTACACTCGGAAGGTGGTTGAAGTGAGCCTGGTGTGATGGCATAAATATCAATCTCTTGTGCATCCTACTTGGCCTCGTTTACACCGTCCCTGAATGTTAATATTAGTTTCGACCAACAAAGTATGTAGTTGATACTATTTGGTTCGTATTTGAGTTGGCATTCTTCGTTCACTTTGGTCTTTCTTCCATTTTAGCGCCGATGATTAAAATGTTTGGTCATTACACTCGGAAGGTGGTTGAAGTGAGCCTGGTGGGATGGCATAAATATCAATCTCTTGTGCATCCTACCTGGCATCACTTACACCGTCCCTGAATACTAATATTTGTTTCGACCAACAAAGTATGTAGTTGATACTATTTGGTTCGTATTTGAGTTGGCATTCTTCGTTCACTTTGGTCTTTCTTCCATTTTAGCGCCGATGATTAAAATGTTTGGTCACTACACTCGGAAGGTGGTTGAAGTGAGCCTGGTGGGATGGCATAAATATCAATCTCTTGTGCATCCTACCTGGCATCACTTACACCGTCCCTGAATACTAATATTTGTTTCGACCAACAAAGTATGTAATTGATACTATTTGGTTCGTATTTGAGTTGGCATTCTTCGTTCACTTTGGTCTTTCTTCCATTTTAGCGCCGATGATAAAATTGTTTGGTCACTACACTCGGAAGGTGGTTGAAGTGAGCCTGGTGGGATGGCATAAATATCAATCTCTTGTGCATCCTACCTGGCATCACTTACACCATCCCTGAATACTAATATTTGTTTCGACCAACAAAGTATGAGGCATGCTATCTAGTTGATACTACTTGGCTCGTATTTGAGTTGGGATTCTTTGCTACTTTGGTATTTCTTCCATTTTTGTCACAACACTCGAGGGTGGTGTAAGCGAGCCTGGCGGGAGAGAAGAGGGAGCGGAGGAGGAACCGAATGAAGACCACTTTCATCACGATGATGCTCGTAGTGACTCTCGTCTATTTGTAACTAGAGATGATGAACTTTGTATCAATTAAAACTTGTGTAGAAATTTGACACTTGGCACTATATATATCTCGGGCTGCAAGTAATGTGATGATATAGTAATGTGTATGTGTAATTGTTGTTTATATTATACTTGTATAATTTATGTATAAAATCTGTATTTCTACAGCAGGCAGTACACAAATCGTATATACATGTAACTAATTATGTGGCGTGTCTATAAAAAATTCTGTGGTGCACCTATTTCTGTGGCGCATCACATACTCATGTATCACTAAACATAGTTTCTGTGGCGTGGGCTGGTGCGCCACAGAATTACCATTTTAGTGGCGTGAATTCTGTGGCGCACTGCTCATGCCCCACAAAATACTATTTTTGGTGCGCTATGCACTGAAGAGCCTTTCCCTATTAGTGTGTGTGCCACAAAGATTCATGAACCTGCATTTTCTCCCCTTCCCTACCGTGAGTAGGAGAGCCCACTTCAACGAACTCATTGGTGAGCAGACAGTGGAGCTGTAGGACGGAGATGACGAACAATTCCTCCTACAACATCGTCAGTGTCGGTGGAGATCTCCCAACATGGTAGCATTGTCCCCTGGAACTGGCCGTGTGGCTCTACGTGGCATACACTCCCTCTTTGGGATGCATCAATGGTGGGACAAGCCTCTCCATCACCGCCCGACCATTTCAGGCTTGATCTACCTTGATAGCTGCTGTTCGGGATAGGTCCTCCATATGCATTTAAGTTTGTAATCCGCCGTGGCCCTAGAGCCCGAAAGCAACATGGACACGACACCGAATGACCTGGACCGCATCAGTAGAAAAGGGTGGCTAATCACGGTCCTACCTCGTGGGATCGCCTCCTCCACGACTTCTGACACTAGCCACCGACATGTCGTTATCCCCCCACTCCTACCTGGCCGCTGCGACGCTTCCCATTGTTCTTGCTACTCAGGTAGAGTCGCAGGGCCTTCGCAGGCGCCCTTGGCCGCTCAGCTAGAGGACCATGCTAGGCCAGCATGGCAAACAACAGAAGGCTAGTAGTAGAAGGTACTGTCTATTTGTATCCATTTTTGTATTTTAGGATTCACATTTATTGGTATTGATATTTATGTGGGTATTTATGTTTATAATTGAGGATTTATGTTTATAAATGGAGTTTAGTATTGAGAATATATGCTGTTTATATGTTTCTATTGTAACTGTAGAGTTGGTTATGAAGAGGCATGTGGATATCACAGGGGATAAACACATTAAGGCACTTTTTTGGCAACATGAATCAAATAAGATTGCACACTGTTCTTCACCGTTGGTGGTAGATGATGATAAAACCGGCGACAATGTGCTTTTATTGATGTACGTTGATTCCGCGCCTCCGGTACAATCCGATACCGAGAGTGAGATTGAAAGTAAAGATGCAACACCACATCCACCATCACCCCAAGAACCATCCACAAGGTCATATGGCGCTTGTTGGATTGACAAAGGATAAAATGCAACGTATGATTTCTCATGGTTGAGAATGATTTCTTGCAAATGTGACATTGTTTGCAACAAACGTGTCAACAAAGTTCCTCACCCGAATGCTAGCCAAAGAAAGGAGACGATCAAGCTACTCAACATGATCTCGAGTACACCTATAGTACCAAATCTTGGTGCTTCTATGAGTCAAGTAATTACCACGGGTGCATATTCAATAGAAAGCCTACTTGAGTAGGTCAAACGACGAGGATATCTTAGTTCCAATGGCTAGATGTCATGACTGCGTAGATGAGTAGAAGTAATGGGCAAACACACATAAGTTAGAGATTTCAACTACTAAGGTAATGGTGGCAGGAGGAAAATTATGTGGCTCATGAAAGATCACATCGTATTATGAAATCCAAAAAATGACATGGAGTTACTTATTTCATTTCGGCTTTGAATCATTAGGATTCATTTCTTTCTTATGTGCACAAAAGGTAACGAGACTCGCCGAATTCTACCCCAATGATATATCAAGCTCGGATTGATAAGACTTGAACTCCAACTTGAAATATATATTGATGATATGTGAAAAGATGATAGGTTCAAATGTTTCCATCATCTTGGTGAGCTCTCTATTATGTTGTTTGAAACAAAACAAAAACATGTTGTTTATGATTTAGTTTACATGCTTCTCAAATTGATATTGCTCCTACTGGTGGTGACCTCGAGTGTTAAAATAATGTTTTCTGCAATGAGTCTTGCTAGTTAAAAATAAGTTGAGAAATAATATGGGTGATGAGATCTTGAACCATTGCTTAGTTCATTTATCAAGGATATGTAATCATGAAAATAAGTGAAGATGGCATCATTGAAATTTTCCTGGAATGGGGACCGTAGAGTGAAGAAATCCAAGTGATGTAGTTTTCCATTTAAGCTATATTTTATCATGTAAGAGTCTTTTCACGTGTTGAACTATTGTATTGTATTGTAATCATGAACATTATATATATGTATAGAACTTCAATGTTTACAGTCAATTGGCCTTATAGATTATTCCTTCGGCAATTTTTTGTCATGAATGGTGGAGCACAATATGTTTCTTTTAGGTGAGCTGGCCATCTTCTTGCGATCTGCCACTGATCAAAACTCCACTTCTTCCCTGCCACTTTCCTTTTGTCTAAGCATGTCTGCTAGGGTGCCTCACGGGTGCTTGTTGTGGACAATACGACCACTGCTCCTGCAGCCAATTGGCCTAGGGAAAACGCCGGCAGGTCTGCCGTCGGCTGGCTCGTCGAGTCCAGGCTCGCGTTTTGGTCTTCTCGGCGAGATCTCGGGAGGTGAGGAGGAGATATCGGTGGCGGAGGAGGTGGCATGGCGAGGTCTGGCTGATGAACCACGGGTTCCACCGCCGGATCGCGCTGCTGGCCTCAACGGCGATGGGCTGCTCGCTGATTTTTGGTCTCGGATTGGTTATCCATCGGCGGAGTCCAGAGTTTGGGAGAAGCAGGCCTCCGCGGCAAGGTCGGCCGCATTGAGGGCAAGATCTTCCTCGCCGCCAAGGTCTTCCGTTCGGGAGGAGGGTCGTCGACCGGCGTCTTCATCTCCGACGGGGCTGCGGATGCCCAAACCCCCGATGCGGCTGAAGACATGGAAGGGCCCTCTGCCGCCGAGACGGGTCACGCCACCGGCGGTTTTGGGGGATTTCTTCGTCGCGTCGTCGTCGGGCGAGAGGGGTGCTTCTCCAGCGGCCGACGAGTGGATCGAGGTTGGGCGGCAGGAGATGGGGACGCCGTCGGAGGAGGCGACCTCGTCGGTGTAGCCCATGGCCACGGCGGAGATCACGCCGCGCTTCAAACCTCCTGAGGTGGGTTTTTCGGTTCATGCAGGTGGGCCCCAGCAGATGTGGGCTCGATTTGGACATGCGATTATGGACCTACAGCGCGCGGCGAGAATTTCTGGAGGAGTTGACGATCGCGTGCACTCTTCATCATGCCAATCTTCCTTCATCGCCGCCGCGCCTCACCATCACGTCGCTGCCGCCGCCAACTCTCTTCATCGCCCTTCGTCACCGAGCGATCGGCCCTCGCTGCTACCATCCTCGCGCCCGGCTCGTCCCTCCTTCGCGCAGGTGGTAGCGGGGGTCCACGTCCGCGCCACCATGTCTGCTCCGTCGCGGCCGACGGTGCCGCCAGGGGCGACGGCGCCTGCTCCAGGGGCAACGGTGTCCGCGCCTGCTGCGGTGCGGCCAGGGGCGCCCCCAGTTGCCAACGCTGCGCCGTTTCTCGGCCCACCAGGGTTCCAAGGGTGGCCTGCCGGCGCCCCTATGCCGTCGCAGCTTGCTCCTGCGCCGCGCCCTAGCTCGGGGTTTCGTCCGCCCGCCCGTGCACCCGCTCCACCGATGCAATACATACCTCCGTAGCAAACTTATCAGCAGTATCCTGGTCAGTTTTATCAGTATCCGCATGCGGGGCAGCAGTACATGCCGCAGGTACCTCTACCACAAGTCGCCCCTCCGCAGCCGCAGACTCAGCAGCCACCAGCTCAACAGCAACCGCTTGCTCAGCCTGGTCAAGGGAAGAAAAGGCGGAAGAAGAAGGCGGTGGCCATTGCGGGTTCGGAGGCGGGGGTCCGGCCAGTTGCTCCTCCTCTTGGGCAGCCCATCCCGGAGGCTATGGGACAGCCATCTGTGATAGCTACGCAGGATATGACTGCCGCACCTCAGCAGATTCTTACAGATGCTCCAACTCCTGTTGCACCCGTGAAACAGAAGAAGGTGGGACGTTGTTGGAAATGTGATGTGAATACTCATGCTACTAAGAACTGCAAGGTCCTGCATTATTGCTTGGTTTGTGATTCTGGGGATCATCCGACTATTAGATGCCCAATTCTGAAGGTTCCGAAGCCCATGAGTTTTTTTGTTGGTTGCGGTAATGATGCCACTCTTGACCTGCAGCTCCCTGACTCGGTTTACAAGCCTCAGTTGATTGCCTCTGGAGCACCCACTGCTTTGGTACAGGTGTCTAGTGAGGGGACAGTCACGGCGGCGAATATCCAGAGCCTCCTTGCACGTATGTGTCCTGGGAATCCCACCTGGAGATGGGGGGCGTCTCCACATGGGGATAAGGCCTTTCTTGTTGGGGTTCCTACACATGATGATTTGGCGAGGATCGACGGTATGCAGATGAGTGTACCCAAGGTTCAGGCACAGGTGCTTGTCTCTTCTTGGGAACATCAGGATATTGCTCCGGCCTTTGTTATGAAGCCAGTTTGGGTGCATGTCGATGGTGTGCCGGATTCTGTGAAGCACTTTCTTGGACTGTGGGCTGTTGGGACTCTCATTGGTTCTACTCTTGATGTGGATTTATATACTCTTCGCAGCCAGGGGATTGTTCGTATTTTGGTGGCTATGCGGGACGTATCGGCGCTCTCGAGAGATAAACGTGGCTATTTGGAGGTGGTTGCTTTGCTACACCTCAATGGCTACAGGTTTTGGTTTCGGAAGGAGGCGGATGGGTTCAAGCCTGACTCACGTTTTCGGCCTTTTTTCTGGAAAGATGGGGAGGATACTGATGGTTCCCATGGTGCGGAGGAGGAGCGACTAGAGGATGGTTCAGCGGAGGTTGCACCAGGGGCGGCAAACATGGAGGTGGATACCTGCCCTCCTACGCATCCTTCTGGTGCAACTTCGGCGACGGGTGCACAGCTGGCGCTGACTCCTTTTAGTCACTCACCGGTGACCGCTAGAGGGAGAGAAATAGTGGCAAGGGCACGGTCCCAGACACCGCATCTAGTTGCTTCTTCACCAGTGGCGTCACGGACTCCTTCACCTTCACGTGTTCGGACTTTTATGCAGGGTCGAACTAGGCTGGCTTCCTCTCCGTCGTCGAGTATCACTCCACCGGGGGCAACGCAGCCATCTTCAGCTTCGAGGGTGGTGGCGGTGGAGCTGGCTTCGGGGGCTCCGTCGTCGGCACCACCACCTAGCGGTCTACAGCCACGTGGTGCGGTTCTGGAGGAGGAGGCGGCGGGCGACACCGCGCTGCAGTGCCGCCATGACGAGGCGCGGCGGGACGTGGCCTCCACCGAGGCCGAGCCATTCGCGCCCATCATCGTCACGCCGCCTCGTCCGACGCGCGGCCCAGACGCCGGGAGGGGTGCGCCTGTCCCTGTCGCTGCGGCTGCCTCGCCTTCTGTGGACGCATAGCTGCGCAGTGGCGTGGCTACCGTCGACGGGTAGCGGGCCTCGGGCGCACCTCGGGAGACAGCTCCATCTCCACAGGCGGTGGGGACGGCGGGGCTGGGGCGTGGCCTGGACCCTTTGGGGTCGGCTGACGCCCCGTCGTCTACGCCTTCTACACCGGGAGCGGGTGGGTTGTCGAGGCCGGGGTCGGTGCGGGGGGCTTCATCGCCACTTACCCTTGCATCACCCACCTCTTCACCCGCTTCGTCGATCGCTCCTGCTTCTCCCACTTCTTCACCGCGCCCGAGTTCTACTACACCGGTCCCCGCTCCGAGTTCTACTACACCGGTCCCCGCTCCGCAGCATCCTCCCCCTACCGCCCCTCCTCCGGTCGTTCAGCCGACTTTGAGGAGGAGTGGGAGGTACGCGCTTACGGAGGATGGGGCGGGACCTACCGATGAGGACGCCATGCAGAGAGCCATGCGACGCAAGGCGGAGAAGAACTTGGACACGGCAGGTACGAGACAAACATCCAAGTCTTTCACTTCTTTTTCAGATTCTCGCATTTCTTCTAATTTGATCAGTTTAGGAGTTTCGTTGGGTACTAGGCCTGATGAGGTATCGGTTTCTGCCAATGTGTTGAGACAGACGGAGCTTGACCGTTTAACGGTTGTTCCGAATGACTCCACTGGGCTTGAGACTCCTGTTGATGACGATGATGGAGCGGATGACATCTTAGATGGTCAGCTCCTCTCGTCTATTATTGGTACTCTTACAGAGGTCGATTTGGAACACTCGGAGCTTAGTTCAATCTATGATCTAAAAGCTTCTGCACGTGGTTCCCGATCGTCTGCTGGTAAGAAGTCTCGTAGATATGGCAAAAATACTAAATCTACAAAAGTTTCTCGATGATTGGCATGTTTTGGAATAGCAGAGGTCTTGGAGACTTGGCTAAGCATTCTCACATTGCCGATGGTTGTAGAGACTATGATTTAGATTTTATTGCAATATCAGAGACGGGTAGGCGAAAATTCTCACAAAGTTTCCTCGACCGATTGTCAGGCGGGATTAACTTTCAGTGGTTTTCTCGTCCGCCTTGTGGTAGGTCTGGGGGCATTTTACTTGGCGTCCGCATAGACATAATGACTGTTCTTGCTAGTTCAGATGGAGAGTATCACATCAAACTCGATATCCAGAACAAAGTAGACGGTTTCATTTGGAGTCTGGTTGCTGTGTATGGTGCTGCCTAAGACGCTTTTAAGGCCGACTTTCTACGTGAGTTAGTAAATCTCGCAAAGGATAATCCGCATCCGATTTTAATCGGAGGGGATTTCAATTTGATGAGATTTCCTCATGAGAAGAGCAAAGGCCCTTTTGATGGACATTGGCCTTTCTTGTTTAATGCTATCATTGATAGCTTAGACTTAAGAGAGGTATTTATGTCTGGTTGACAGTTTACTTGGGCCAACAGCTTGCATGAACCCACATACGAGAAACTAGATCGTGTGTTGATGGATACCGAATGGGAGAATCAATATCCCATGGTGTCTGTCCGCGCTCTAGAGCGTATTGAAAAACTGTCTGACCATGCTCCTATCCTCCTATCCACTGGGAATCCGCGTCATGTTTGTAAGCGGCCGTTCAAATTTGAACTAGGTTGGTTACAACGAGATGGATTTCATGAGATGGTTAAGAGAGTTTGGGAAAGACCAGTCGGGGGCAACAATCCGATTTCGAGATGGAATAACAAAATGTGTGCTATGCGTAAACATCTCGCGGGTTGGGCTGCCCATACGGCTGGTATTTTAAAAAAAGAAAAGATTCGCCTTTCACAAGTGATCGATGATCTAGAGGTGTCAACACCCGGATTTTTAAGTCCGAATACCTATTATGTCATACATCGCAATCCCAGGAATATTGTTGTTGCGAGGCATAATAGTTAAGTATCACAGTCATCATTCATTACAAACCATAATGTCTTACAACTTGGAATCACATCATCCATATTACACAAATAGTTGATCTATTGATCAACGAACAAACACAAGTTCATAGCGGAAGCGTAAGATACAAGGACTCTCTAGTCCACAGGCCAACGCTTGACGTCGGAAGACTCCTAGTTGTCGTAGGCGTCCTGCTGGTCATCTCCTTGTTCATCTTCAAACTCTTGCCATTTGAATAGCCAGGGACAAAGCCGTGAGTACTTCAAGTACTCGCAAACTAATACTAATGTAAGTGCTATACATTTCTAGTATGGTTTGCTAATCTCTAGTTTATTTGCATAAAGCCAATTTTAGTTCACAAGTATTTCAGAAAAGCTTATTCAAATGCTAACTAACTCAAGTGGGAACATTAGTGTCATTCCCACCATTCCAGTGGTGATTTCAATTCAATTCACCACAAGTCATTTCACCATCTTCTTTCAACATCATTTTCAAAGATATGACATCAGAAACTGTATGGCCTTTCCAACCGTCCGTAACCGTGGACGCGGCTATTCGAATAGATTTACACTCTGCAGAGGTTGCACACTTGTGCCACAACATTTGATTTCATCCGTCGGGATTACCCCGAATCATCGTAACACAGTACGCGGATCATCAACCATAACCTTTCACTTACAAATCCTAGTATGAGCACCTCTCCCCATGAGCTTGGCCTCCCAGTGAAGACCAACTGTCAACCTGGGAACTGCACAGGGCTTGGCCGTACAATTCACATCAATTTCACATGATTTCTCAACAACGGAGGCAGCCTCAGGCGTAACCCCTATGACGTGTGTTCAGAGGGAACCCATACTAAGATGCATAAACTTCCAGTTAAGCCCTACCCATAATCAGGTATTGTGGGGGTACTTAATATTGGAAAGGTATCGCATTCAAACCAATATCATGCTTATCAAAAATCACCATCTTCTCTTTGTCATATTCACCTTCAAAAATCATTCAATGGAATGCATCATCATTCCAAGGTTTCAAATTCATTTCAAGTCACATTGTTCCCATCTAGAGTAGTCAAGTTTTATTCATTAGCACTAGCTCTAAATCATGAGGGGTGCTATCTTGCTTTGCTTGATTGAGACTACTTCACTACTCTAGTAACCATCCTTTACTTTGACCAAAGTTAACTATAAAAGTAACTCTTGGAAAACAACAAGTAAAACTTGTAAAGTATAAACTTGGGATAGGCTTATGTAAGAAAAGATAAGATTTATGGTGCCTTGCCCCAAAGGGGCTTTGCACTTTGCAAGAATATTAGCTTGCCTTGGTAGTTCTCAAAATTCTCCTCCTCCTCCTCTTGGTAGCAACCTTCTTCTTCCGTGTACTCTCCGGTGCTAGCGTCTAAATTTGAATACGAGTATAATTACTCACTAATTCAATGGCTATTCCATGCATCACATATAAACACACAAACTATTCTATGCACACAAATAATCTAATTAGGGTGCATGGGTTGTGTTGCTTGAGGAGAATTCACTTCCTTTTATTTAATATGTAAATGATAGTTTCCATAGGGTTATTGAGAAATAATTTCCTCTCATTGAAATCTTCTTAAGATTTAATTTCTCAAACAATCATATGTGAACTTATATTGACCTAAGTCAAATATTCATCACCATCATTTGAGAAAATGATTTAAATGAGGTAGACCACCTCATACCATTTAATAATGCTACATATGATTTAAATATCCAAGTAATTCATATAAGTGAGTTTGGCCAGGGATCCAAACATCACATGAATTCATTTGAGACAAGGTTTAAATGAAGTATAATACTTCATATGATTTACTTAATAGTTTTGGACAATATCATCTACATAAACTAGCCATATTGTCCATTAATTAAACTAGGGCATGATCATGCAAAGTGACCACACCATTTTATTGCATAAACAATTAGTGTAAGTCAAAGGTGAGCTATTAGAGTTGGAATTATCTTAATATCTATTTTGGTTGATTTTTAATAATTGTTTGAATATAGAAAAGTCCCTGCCTTCTTCTTTTTATCAGATTAATTCTACAACTAATCTGGTCATGGGACCAGTGGCATTCTGTAGATCTTTTTAGTGGCTTTCCAACAATATCAAATTTGCTAAATTTGGCCAAGCCAAACAGATTCTATGAATTTCCAAACTTGGGTTCAGTATTGAATTCGAATTAAATTTATTAAACGAAGTTTGAATTAAAAAGGCCGGCGGGAAAACTAACTGGGCCTAAATGATTTAAAACGGCCCAAGGCCAGCACAGACGTGGGCTGCCTGACAAGGGGCTCCACCCGTCAGCGACATTTAAACGCCGAAACGGTATGGTTAATCTGGCGCGTTGGATTAGAAGCGAATCGGACGACACAGGGCCATCGTCTTCTCCGGCGAGATGCCGAGGGTCTGGCGGCGAGGGTAGGGGGTCGGAGAGCTTACGGCGGCTCCAGCAAGGGTTGGCAGTGTGCGCGATGAGGTTGTGGACGACGGCGAGTCTCCTGGTAGCAGTGGCGTCGCCTGGGGTGGTCGGGATCGTCGGCGATTGCTGAAGGGCTTCCGCGGCGGTGATCTTCCGATTGGCCTTGCTCCGGCGACGATTGAGGTAGCTACTGGTGCTGGGCGAAGCGGTGGTGAGTGGTGATCGTGATGGTGTGCTTGGTTCTGTCCAGGGGGTCTCTATTTATAAGCGCGAGAGGGTGCTGCGGGACAGGGAAGAAGTCGACATGCTCACGGCTTCTCCGGCGAGCTAGCGAGCTAGGCGAGGGCGTGGCACTGTTCTGCGGTTCCTGGCGAAGTGTTTGGCGGCGACAGCGTGGTCGGGCGGTGGCTGGATTGGTCGCGTTGCTTCCACTACTGCCGCGGCGTTCACGGAAGCAGGTCGTCGTCTCCGGCACCGGCGGTCACGGGTCTGGGCTACGCGCGTGTCTGGCGGCGTCGTGGTAGCACGGTGATGCTCAACGTGCTTGCAGGGGGTCCAGGGCGTGCGTGTACTGGCGGGGTGGCGCGTGGCCAGTGTGCGTCCACGGCGCGCATGGTCGCGACGCGAGCGGCATACTGGCGGTTTTGGGAGCGCGTCCTCCGGCGTAGCTAGGGCATCTACCTTGCTTCTGTTGGTGCTAGACGACGTAGACGAGCGAGGTGGCGAGCTAGGGCAAGGTGGCCAGCGTGGTGAGTGAAGGGAGAGAGGGGTGGCTCGACATGGCCGGCATGGCCATGTCATGCATGCTAGGGTTTGCCTCCCTAGGTTTACTATGTGGTATTGGTGGTTAGAGGGAACCAGGGGACCAATTGGGCTAGGTTTGATGTAGATTAGATGGGTAGATCACTATAGCAAATAGTGTCAAATAGTCACATAGATGCCATTTTTTTATTTTTGTCCAAAATTGATTTAATTCAAAATGGTGGCAAGTTTTGAATTGTGGGTGTCTCATTGAGTTAGAAATGATCAGAGGTGGTGAGGTGTGGTGGTGGCATTGTTGAATTCAAAGTTTTGCGAAAATGGCTAAGTGTGAGATTGTTGCATATGTTAAAATGTTGCAACTTTGGTTGAGCATAGCACTGGATCAAGAAAGAATTTTGCATGGTGATCTTTACAAAAAATGTTCACCTTGATGTTGACTTGGATGTGGTGCAAAGAGTTAGCAAGGTTTGGTTTGAGAAAATTGAATAGCAATGGCTCAAAGTAGTGATCAGACTATAATTGGCAGTTTTGACCATTATCATATGTGAGCAAGTTTTGTATTTGAAATCCATTTGATTTGTGATTCTTTGATTCCAAAAGTTGTAATAAGTGTTTAGTAACATTATTCAACTAATGGTGAAGAACAAATTGATCTAGGGTCAAAATTTATAAAAATGCCATAGGGCATATGTGAGGGTTTTTAGGGTTTTGCATTTATTTGATTTTCTTACTCTTTGTGATTTAATTGGTTTGTGATCTTCTCATGATCACATTAGGGTTTTAGGGTTTAGCTTATACACCTAATAACAATCATCATGGCATATCAATCAAATGCACAAGTCCTATGCATAACACTATATGCAAATTTAAAAAGTTTTTGTTGGTTTGAAATTTTGCTCTCTGGAATTCTTCTAACTTTCTTTTATTGAAATTTGGGATGTTAAAAGAGGCCCTAGCGGAAGTGAGACCGTTATCCATGCAAGAGATTGACCTTAAGAATCAATCCAATGCGCAGATGGCGAGCCTTCTTCGTGAAGAGGAACTTAAATGGTATCAACGATCCAAGGCCCAATTCATTTTAGGAGATTCGAATACACGATATTTTCATGGCCTAGCCAATGGAAGGCATCGGAAAAAAACGTATTCATTCTCTCATCCAAGATGAAGGGGTTATTGAAGGGCATGAGCAACTCAAATCATACATTACTAATTATTATAAGGATCTGTTTGAGCCTTCGGAGGAAAGTTCTTTCTCCCTTAATGAGGACTGAACGGATGATATACCCCAAGTTTCTCCAGAGGAAAATGGCCTCTTAACTGCACCTTATTCTGAGGATGAGGTTAAGAAGGCAATTTTCCAAATGGAATGCAATAAAGCACCGGGTCCAGATGGTTTCCCAGCGGAGTTTTATCAAACTTTTTGGGATACTATTAAATTGGATCTTCTAGATTTGTTCAGTGATCTTCACACAGGACAACTAGAACTATTTCGTCTAAATTTTGGTGAAGTAATTTTGTTGCCGAAGGTTAATGAGGCAGAAAGGATTCAACAATATAGACCTATTTGCCTCTTAAACGTCAGTTTCAAGATTTTCACGAAAGTGGCCACCATTAGACTTAATACGGTTGCGGATCATGTTGTCCAACCTTCTCAGACTGCTTTCATGCAAGGAAGGAACATCCTTGATGGAATGGCAGTTCTGCATGAGACGGTACATGAGATGCATTCCAAGAAACTTAATGGGGTCATTTTAAAATTAGATTTCGAAAAGGCATATGATAAGGTCAAATGGTCTTTCCTACAACAGACACTCAGGATGAAAGGTTTTTCTCCTGAGTGGCGTGCTCTAATTTACGATTTTGTGTATGGAGGTAGCGTGGCAATTAGGGTCAATGATGACACCGGCCACTATTTCCAGACACGCAAAGGGTTACGCCAAGGAGATCCGCTATCACCAATGTTATTCAACATTGTAGCAGATATGCTGGCAATACTCATAGAGCGTGCCAAGTCTGATGGTCAAATTGAGGGTGTGATCCCACATTTGGTTGATGGGGGTTTATCTATCCTTCAATATGCCGATGACACAATTCTTTTTATGGATCATGATCTCGAAAAAGCTCGTAATCTCAAATTAATTTTAGCAGCTTTTGAGCAATTGTCGGGATTGAAAATTAACTTCCATAAAAGTGAATTGTTCTGTTTCGGCGATGCCCAAAACGATATGACTCAGTATACAGAGTTGTTTGGTTGCGGGCAAGGCCATTTTCCTATTCGGTATTTGGGTATTCCGATTCACTATCGGAGACTTACACTTGCTGAATGGAAGATTGTGGAAGAAAGATTACAGAAACGCCTTAGTAGTTGGAAAGGTAAATTGTTGTCCCTAGGAGGAAGATTGGTACTCATCAACTCGGTACTAACAAATATGGTACTGTATATGTTATCATTCTTTCTTCTGCCAAAAGGAATTCTGCATAAACTCGATTATTATCGATCCAGATTCTTTTGGCAAGGGGACAGCGAGAAAAAGAAATATCGATTGGTTAAATGGAGTATAGTGTGTAGTCCCAAAGATCAAGGCGGACTTGGAGGTTAAGAATTTTGCTTTGCTGGGTAAATGGCTTTTTAAGCTTCTTACTGAGAATGGGACTTGGCAAACTATTCTTCGGAGAAAGTATATTGGCTCGAAGACGCTCTCCCAAGTGGTTTGGAAACCCGGGGACTCTCACTTCTGGGCTGGTCTCATGGCAACGAAAAATATTTTCTTTCGTCATGGTACTTTTTCTATTAAGAATGGAGCACAGATACGTTTCTGGGAAGATGTTTGGTTGGACAATGCTTCCCTGAGTGAACAATATCCTGCTTTGTATAGTATTGTTCGTCGCAAAGGTGATACCATTGCTACCGTTATGGCTACCTCACCTCCGAATGTGACGTTGTTCAGACGGGTTTTACTTGGACAAAAGCTAACAGCATGGAATACTCTAGTTCAACGATTGGGTGATATTCAATTATCCCCTGAACCGGATGAATTTAGATGGAATCTTCATGTAGATGGCTCTTTCTCAGTTAAATCTTTATACAATGCAATCCTTCATTCTGATTTACCAGTTGATAATAATAAAAAATTTGGAAGATGAAGATACCATTAAAAATTAAATTTTTTGGATGGTACCTTCGTCGAGGAGTTATTCTTACTAAAGATAATCTTGTTAAGCGGAATTGGCACGGAAGTTCACGGTGTGTTTTCTGTCATCATGATGAAACCATCAAACACCTATTCTTCCAGTGCAGTTTTGCGAAATCTATATGGTCAGTCATCCAAGTAGCGTCTACCCTGTATCCCCCGACTAGTGTGGCAAATGTCTTTGGCAATTGGCTTCACGGTGTTGATTCAAGGTTTAAGTTGCTTCTTAGGGTGGGGGCGCTAGCAGTTATCTGGGCGCTGTGGCTAAGTAGAAATGACAAGATTTTTAACGATAAAAACTGTTTTTTGTTGCAGGTCATCTACAGATGTACAGGTATTCTCCGTTCATGGTTACCTCTTCAGCGGGCGGAGAATCGAGACCTATTTACGGAGGTCTGTACACGGTTGGAGGCTACGGCGAGGGATACTTTTTCCCGACATGGGTGGCAGCATAGTCTACGGATTGAAGCTCCACACTCTCCTTAGGCGTTATATAGTTTATCGTCTCGATATGTATTTCGCCTTTTTTTCTTTTATTGTTCGTTCTGGACACGTGAAACAGTTGTGTGCATCCTGGTTATGCAGAGGCTGGATGTAATTGCTTCTCACAAAGTAATAAAATATCCTTTATCGAAAAAATATAAACCTACTAAGATTAAGAATATAATAGTTGATTTCCCATCTAACATTCTTTACTAATTATGCAATGCAACATATCAAATAAACCACTCCCCTAACCCTAACCTCCCTCCCGCTCTCACGCGCCGGGCGGCCTTCCCCTGCACTTCCTCGGCGTCCCCTTCCCCCTGGCCTCCTCTCCCGCCGCCGCCGCCCAGGGGCGTCGCCGGGCAAAGCCTGTGTGGTGCGGCGGCTCTCCTCTGTCGCGGATCAGGGGGCACAACGGCGTCCAGCCCCTCCGTCCATAGATGGCGATGGGGGTTGGCGGCGACCTGGGCGAGGCTTCTAGCTAGCAGCGAAGGCAGGTGGTGGTGCGATGGCCCCTTTGGGTCCGGTGGGCTCCCCCTTATCCGTCCTCGATGTGGAGGTTTCCCCGGGCTATCCCTGCATCGTTGAGGACGGCCGGAACCGGTGGTGTCCATCTTCTGTGCCGAATTAAGGTGGTTGGTGGGCGGTGGCGAGGGGGCCTGCCGTTCTGCCTAATAAAGGCGGTTGTCCTAGGATTCCTCTCGCGCCAAGTGAAGATGGGTCGGATGCTTCTTCCCACCGGGTTGGCTGGATTGTCGTGTTCCGGAAGGTCCTGCCGGCGAAATTCATTGTGCGATCAATGCCTGAAGATTGCTGGATTGGGTGCTTTCGGTCGTGCGCACCCATGTTTTTTATCTGACCGTTTAGTTTCAGAGGGAGCACTTCGAAGCTCTGCTGGCTGTAATATCATGGAGCTCGTTTTCTTTCCATGGTGCTGGCGGACAAGGGCATGAAAGCCGAGATCGGTGGAAGAGCAACGATGGTCAGATCTTGGTGGTGAGGTGGAATTGGCTTGGAGCTTTGTGACTTTGAACAACGGGTTGTATGTGGGGGCGACTGCATAGGAGAAGTTCAGAGTTCTATCTTTCAGGGTGAAAATCCAAGGTCTGACCTTAACTGGTTGTGCCTACCAATGTTCTTGTTGAAGGCATATTTTGAGAGAGAGAGGACTTTCTTCAGGGTGAAAACCTAAGATCTGTGATCGGGCGACGACAAGGTTTGTGCACTGTTTCCTTCTTGGAGGCGTCACTAATGGAGAAGCTGATCTTCTGGTGGTGTCAGAGTTCTGTTTCGAGTTTTCGATCTGTGTAGCGGAACTTTTCTTTTTTGTAATTCTTCTTTCTTTTTTGGCTGTGTGCATCCTTTATGTCATTATGGCATGATGTTGTTGCAGAGGCTGGGTGTAATTGATATCTCCGCGATACTAATATATCCTCTTTATCAAAAAATATCAAATAAACCACTTATTAATAAAAAAATGTCTTCAACATTTATTAATAAAAAATGTCTTCAACATTTATTTATTAAAAATGTCTTCAACATTTATTACAAGTTTGATTTGTTGGTGGTAGTATAAGATGAAACAACTGTTAGCATTACAACAACAATAAAAACAAATCATAACTAGTTCAAATCCATTCATTATTTGATGATCAAAAGTAAAGCCAATCAAGCTAGCTGCAGCACACTCCATGAGATGGCATCGTTATCCAATCCCGTGCCAAGTAGAGATGGAGAACATGGGGATGGCGTTGCGGCAGATGAAGAGGCGCCCGTCATTTACCCTGGAAACCCTGTACGCCCCACTCGGTAGCAGCTCCTGTGCCAACATCGTCACCTGCGCCACCACGTCTTGTCTCATCGCCGCGGCGGGTGCGAACCCAGCAGTGTTCATCCGCGCTGCCCACCGCTCCACCTTCTCGTGGCGGTCACGCCGCAGCGCACCATCATGGGAGATGATGTCCATGATCTCCAACCGGAGCAGGTGTCGCTGCACGCACGCCTGCTCTTCCGCGGACCCTCGCGCATGCACGCTCTCCTCCAGAGCGTCGAATAGGGCCCTGTAGTAGACCAGCGCGTTCCGGAACCGTTCCTTGAAGTCCGCGCTATTGTGGTAGGCCCCCTGCTTCTTCACCACCACCAGCTTCGGCGAGAGCTGGTGAAGGGCTCGCAGGAGCGTGTCTGCCCTCGTCATCGTGTGCTGCTGAGCTCCATGCGCCTGTATTTTCTTCCCTTTCCTATACTGATGAGGAGATGACATTTCCGTGATTTCGTCGGCGAGCAAACGGTGGAGCTGCAGGGTGGAGACAATGACCAACACCTTGCCGCTTCTGACACGAATTGCATCGACGCTGAAGAACCGATCAATGTTGAGTCTTACCGGGTGGAACAGGAAGCCAATGCGCAGACAGACAACTTGGCGTGGTTGGCCACGACGCCAGAGATACGGAGGAACGGGCACATCGCGGCGAAGTGGCGGCGTGCGGCAGCGGCCTCATGGGCCGGGGCGGTGATCCTGTGCTGCAGCCACGGGTGGACCACGCGCCGCGCGAGCGCGTCGGCGAACAAGGACACCAGACGCTGTACGGGCTCGTCACCGTCGTCTGACACGTTGCAGGATATCCACTTCAACCCGATGTTCAGTAGCTCCGTCTCCCCCTCAGCCACCGCTGCAGCGCATGAGTGCAACATCTTGATGAGGAATAAACCCATGCTTCTCATATATACTCATGCTGCAGTGCAGCTCCTGGTGGTGCAGGTGCTAGCACGGACTGGAACAATGACATGTTCGTGGGGTTCATCATCCACGGAGTAGGCGTTGGAGGCACAGCCGACAATACTGTTTCATGAAGTCCATTTCTGAGATCCACCGTCCACGCCATCTTGAGGGGTACTGCCGCATACACTGATCCAGCGGGCGCCTGCTCCTCATGGAGGTTCGACACATTTGCCGAAGAGCCCTCCTCCGTTGTTGTGTTCCTTCTAACCTGAAGCTTCGAGGGCCTGGTTGTTTGTTGACCTCTGTTCTCTGGATTCATAGCCGATAATGTGAGGGACAAGAAGTGGTGAGAACACAAGTCAAGACAAAAAAAAAGTGGTGAAAACTTACATACAAGAGTAGTTTATTTGCACATATAACTGATCTCCAGAGAGAAAAAAACAAAATGCATATATATAAATAATGCCAGCACCAGATGCACACATATATGCAAATGTTGGCACTACTGCTCCACACTTTGCGTGTTACATATTTTCTTGATCTCATAATTTATGGTATCTCTTCTGCCAAAATAAAATAAAATCTGGTATAGTAGTATTATACTAAATTGTCAGAACGTGCTTGCACTTCATCACATCGTATTAGTTGGAAATATATTACGAAATGCAGGAACCATATATACATTGAATCCATTTGAAGTGCTGATGACACTTTGGCCACTAATATGTCATGAAGTATATATTTTCGATAAAGAGCATATATTAATATCGCGGAGATACTAATTACACCTAGCCTCTGCAACAACATCATGCCCTAATGACATAAAGAATGTACACAATCAAAAAAGAGAAAAAGAATTACAGAAAATAAAAGGTTCCACTACAGAGATCCATAACTTGAAACAAAAACACTGACACCACCAAGACAACACCAGAAGCTCAGCTTCTCCATAAGCGACACCTCCAATAAGGAAACAATGCACTAACGCTGTCTTCGCCCGACTGAAGAAAGTCATCTCTCTCAAAACAATGTCTTCAACAAGAACATTGCCAGATACAACCAATTAAGGCCAGACCTTGGATTTTCACCCTGAACTTTTCCTATGCAGTCGCCCCCACGTACCAGTGGCTGTTACAAGTCATGAATCGCCAAGCCAATTCCACCTCAACACCAAGATCCGACCATCATAACAATTTCACCGATCTCGGCTTGATGATCTTCTCCGCTAGCACCATGGAAAGAAAACGAGCTCCATGATACTAACAACCAGCAGAGTTTCGAAGCGCCCCCCTCTGAAATCAAACGGCCAGATAAAAATATGAGTGCGGACGACCGAAACCACCCAATCCAACAACCTTTAGGCATTCACACAATGAATTTCGCCGGTAGGGCCTTCTAGAACACGACAATTCACCCAGACTGGTTGGAACAAGCATCCGACAGATCTTCAAACTTGGTCCGAGAAGAATACTAGAACCGTCACCTTTATTCTTCGATGCGGACGAACATGCCCCCACGCTGCCATCCGCCGCCCGACGACGACGAAGGAGGTATGCCTCGCTAAGTCGTCGCTGCCAAGCCCATGGCGACTGCAAAGAAGAAGACTTGGCAGCAAGTTGCGATCTCCGGCCAGGAACCCGACGGCGCTGCATGGTCCGAAGCAGAACGGCCAGGCCCTCTAGGCCCACATCAGGCCCAGATCAGGCCCGCGCCACCGCCGCCCAACCGCCGGCGTCCCCCATCCCGTCGCCTTGCTGCCTCCTCCGCCACGCCAAGCTCACCCGCCGCCACACCTCCCCGCTCAGATGCGCCGTCGGACTATGCATCGAGGATAGACGGATAATCTTTACTATTAAATTGCAATAGGTGGTTGCCTGGTGTCACAAACGGGCCAGATATTATTTATTCTTAGGTCCAACGTAAACCCACTCAAATCGCCCCGGATGACAGCCCACGATTTATATATGTGCCGTGCAAGCCAGCATATTCGGTCCTCTAGGCGCGCATCCATCCACGATGCATCTATCTACTCACGAGCATCTCCCTCAAGAAAATCTACTGATGAGCACCAACGCAGGCAAGCGAGCAACAGGATTAATGAGCGCACCGCACCTGCAGTCGATCTGATACCGGCCGATCGACACATCGAGGTTGCTAGCTGCTCCGTGTGACGGCTCGAAAACGAAGCGGGGTACCGGCTACGCATGATTTTTTGCATGAAAAACACCGCACCTACGTACTCGATCGCATCCATCGTAGCTCGCCGTTGCGCCGACTTCGCCGAACGGCAGAGGAATCCCTGTAGTCTAGCTAGCTCGGGGCGTCTGAATGATACAACTGAAACATAATAACCTGACGCTGCCCTTAGATACAGCTGAAATATATTAGAGCATCCCCAATTAGAGGATCCAAATCGTGTTCTGAATTCTGACACATTTTAGCCGGACATCACCTGGAGATTGCCGGACAGGGTTTTGCAAATGGGGGACGGTCTCCCAGCGGCACCCCAGATAGAAACTCGTACGTCGCAAAGTCCCATGGCCGGGAGCTACCCCAACCTCGTGCACGCACTCTCGTAGTCCCGTCGGCTCGAACAAGCGACGGCGGCCACCATCCAGGCGCCGCGCGTGTTGAAGGTGTAGGCTCCTAGCGGCCCAGAGTGAGGCGCAACAACGACAACTAGCATCGAGTAGGCGTGAGCACATGGAGGAGCACAGACGTGTGGAAGAGGTGCATCATACCCTCTAGCTTTTTAGTCCAAAAAATTAAAAACTTTTGTCCATGATATTATCATTTTAGAAAAAATTAGTTCATTTTTTTTAGACTGAAGAGGGTGGAGGATACCCTTATGATCGGCCACTTGCATATATAGTGTAGACTTCACGCAACGACGACCACCATCCAGCGGAGGCGCCCGAACTTGAGGCGAGTAGCATGGAGGCGATGGGGGCGCCTCCAGCTTCGGGCTCGACCATGAACGCAGCCCCTCATCGAGCTCGCGCGCTGTCCAGCAATGGAGAGGCCCTTGGCAAGGTGGGTGCCGCCCCTCGGTGAGGTCCCTGCAGTGGCGCGTGGAGGGAGGGCGGTAGGTGGAGAATGTGTGGAGGAGGGAGGGAGCTAGGTCAAAGAAATAGAGAGAAAAGAAGAGAGAGAGAGAGAGAGAGAGAGGAAGGTCAATGTTAGGTGGCCCTGACCTGATGTGGACGAGAGTGGAGGTATGTCTAACACCCCCAATCGAGACCTAATACACTGGGGTAGGGTTGAGACGCTAGACAATATTTAAATTCAGGTCACACAAGTTATATATTCCCTTGAATTCGTTTGAAGGAGCCCTTAAGGCATGTGATTGTGATGCTCTTAGATATGATTTCTCCGTGCCGTAGCGGAGCACGGGCAATGTGCTAGTATTATACATATTGCAATAGTACTGTTAAATTATTTTAGCATATATCTTTTTGCTAATTTTAGGCAAGTCAAAGTCGTATCTTGAAGTCTCTGGAAAGTCAAATATTCGTTTTATTTTTTTGACGCATGGAGTAACGTGTGCGTTATATATGAAGTGTTAATTACATTTTTGAGAGAAAAGTGTTAATTACATATTAGGATATTATTATAACCGAGCCAAATAGGTACACTCAAGACCCTTTTGGGCTAAAGCCCACCAACGAGTACACTCATCTCCTACCGGCCTATCTTCCCCACGTCGGGCTGCGGCTACTAGCCAACAAGGCAACAACTACGTCTCATTGCCTACCCACCGAAAACTCTAAAAAAAGCCGGTCTCCGCAAAGTCTAAAAATCTCTCTGCATGCCACACTGGCGTGTTGTGGTGCTAGTTATGGTGGAAAGTGGTCTCTCTGCTCGTTAAGTGTTGAAGGGGTAGCAAGGTGAGATAGGAGATGAGAGAGAAGGATAGGGAATGATCCGGTTTTTTTTTGTAGATTCATTTTTCTAAAATGAAATATTTTGCGAACCATAAGTCCAAATTACCAAGCGTTTCCACTTTTGAGATCATCGCGTCGAGGTCTTCAAAACTAGATCCCATGTTGATAGGTTTCGATATACTTTTTTTTTCCGTACTTCCAATACTAGTGTGATTGTACTTGTGGTGTGTAGTACCTAATTGTACTCGTGCTTTAACTGATAAGTACTTCTGCTTTTAGTGTATTTGATGCAGTTTTTTTCCTTTTACTCACTAACTGTACTCTTACTCGTGTGCGTTATTGTACCTGTGCTTCTGTACCAGTACTTCCTCGTGTACGCGACTGTACTTATGTACCTGTAGTTGCTCGTGTGCGTCACTGTGCTTTGTACATGTACTCGCTCGTGTGCGCGACTGTACTCGCTCGTGTGCGCGACTGTACTCGCTCGTGTGCGCGACTGTACTCGCTCGTATGCATGAATGTACATGTACTTGTGCGCGGCTGTATCTGTACCACCGCAGACGGAGCCGGAGTCGGAGCCGCAGCCTGACGCGGACTACAGCTCCGACGACGGCGTGGACCCACGGTTCGCGGTGTGGCACGAGGCCTTCCGCGTCTGCGGCGTAGTGGGGCGAGCAGCCGCAAGCCCCAGCTGACCCGGAGCAGGCGGCGATCCTGGTGCCGTTGAACGCGCATCGCTTCTAGAGGTTGAAGGAGGAGCAGTTGGAGTTCGTCAACGACACGAACGTTGAGCACGCCCTCTGAACACTCATCGCCACTACGAGGCGTTCACCCGCGAGCAAGCGAGGCGCGCCGAGAATGAGGCTTCTTGACAAAGGCTGGCAGCGCGGGGATAGCGCCACCGGCAAGCTCCTGCGACGCCATCCGCTATGCTCCACCGCTAGATGCGCGAAATAAGGGCCGAGAGGCGGGCACGGACACATGCTGTAAAAGCGAAGAACAACGACGAGGTAGGCCCGTCGCACGTCCCAACCGACGGGCAGTAGATTAGGGTTAAGTTTAAATTTTATTTAGGTTTAATTTTGAGTTATTTTTGTATAAATTTCGTATAAATTTTGGTTTTAAATGTCATTCCAACATTCAAATTCTATCCAGGTTAACGTATGGAGGGTGCCGATGTGGGAGCAGCATCCCCAAATAGTCCCTATACCGTAGTATCGACATCTCTGCCGGTGTCTATTTGGAACCGCGGGTGGAGATGCTGTAAGCTTGGGTCGTCCGTTGTTGCCTTGTTGGGCTGGAGGTGGGAATTCTTATTTGTCTAGCTATCTCTACTTTGGGTTGTATGGGCTGATCGGGTACCAACGGTCTCGGGTTTTCACAGCTGCTACCCAAAAAAACACCCAATATTTCGGGGTTTTTCTAAATGAATATTTCAGGTTTTCGGTAATATGGGTTCGGGCTTCGGGTATCATAACTCAACACACGATGGCGGCGGTAAATAACCGCAGAAATCATCCGAAGGTAACACGATAGGCAGGCGGTTAAATTGGTCCTCTGCCTAATGCACCAAAATGTAGCGCGCCGGGTCACGCGAACGGCTAGTTTGATCGTATTTCGTTCGAAATGAATCAAACAAATCAAATAAAACACGAAAACTTAACTGAAAATTACGAAATAAGTTCGACAGACACTGACATTTTATTTAAACTAAACTAAATCTACTCGGAGTCCTCCCACTCGAAGTCCGATGATCCGATAGTCGCAGTCGTGTCGGAGACCGGAGTGGTCGTCCACTCGAAGGAGGAGGAGGAGGTGGGGATGTTCGTCGATGGCCCGACGCCTCTCTTTTTCTCTTCCGCCCCCTCGCCCTCCGCGCCACCTTTTCCGCCCTTTTCGCCTTCCTCGTCGACGACTCAGCCCGGCGCTTCTCGCGGTCGGCCTTCTTCTTCGCCGCCGCCTTCTGCTCCTTCTTCTGCACGTAGAACGCCTCCATCGCGGCGACGTCCTCCGGGAACGCGCGTGCCCACTATAGGCGGAGGCGCTCGTCCTGCTCTGCGACGCATAGGCGCTGCTCGGTCGTGACGGCCGGCGATGGCGGCGCGAGCATCTCTGCCTACTCGCGCGTCCAAACATCGTCGAAGTTCATGTGCCGGAGGGGGCGGCCGAGGCGCCAGGCGACGGCGTCGTAGGCGCGCGCCGCCTTGTGCGCCATGTCGAAGGTGCCGAGGCGGATGCGCTCCTCGCCGGAGCAGATCTCAGCGTCGAAGCGTCCACTCGGCCGCGCGCGAACACCGCGGTAGCCGGAGGAGGAGCGGCGGCGCGGAGGCATTGTCGTCGGAGACAGGGCGTCGGCGCGGCGTGGCAGACAGAGCGGCGAGAGGCGGAGGAGAAGCTACACGCGGAGGAGAAACTGAAATTTCCAGGCCGTTGGCTTCGCGCCCGCGTGGCGTTTTATAGCGCGCGCCAGCCGAAGCGCCAACTTTTCCACGCGGGATAGCGCAAAAGCGCGGGCGCGGCAAAAAAATTAGCACGCGCTCCTTTTCCGCGCGTCCGCTGGAGGTTCGCGCCCGCGCGCGCCAAACATGCGGTTTTTTTGCACGTGTAGGTTTTGTCGCGCCTTGTTAGTGATGCTCTTAACTTAGGATTATCACAAACCTTACACATATTGTTTTAACCATGTATCGCAATGCGCCACCTTCATGCTACCTGTACAAAGTAACTTAGGAGATTTTAAGTCTCAACTTTATGGGCCATCCATACCGGGACAACATGGCAACAGACGGTGAGCATCCTCTCTAAACTCTCTCTCACTTTTTACTCTATTTTTTTCTTTCTTTTTCCACTCACTTTCTTTTTTTCTTTTCTTTTCTTTTCTTTTTTACTTTCTTTCTTCCTATCGAGGATGCTCTCTGCTTAAACTTTCAGCATCATTAAGCATGGCTAGGGTGCCTCTCGCGCGTGCTCGCTGTGAACAACGAGACCATACAAACCTATCAAGTTCAAGCACATAATAATTGATTTGCAACATAACATTCTTTACTAATTATGAATTACAATATATCAAATAAACCACTTATTAATAAAAAATGTCTTCAACATTAAACAAGTTTAATCTGCTGGTGACACGTATAAGATGAAACAATAGCCAGCAGTACATCAACAACAGCAACAATAATAATAACAAATCATAACTACTTCCTAGTTGGAATCCATGCATTATTCGATGATCAGAAGTAAATACAGTCAATATAGCTACATCACATTTCATATGATGGCATCATTATCAAACCGCGTGCCAAGTCGAGATGGAGAACATGGGGATGGCGTTGCGGTAGATGAAGAGGCGTTCGTCATTCACCCTGGAAACCCTGTACGCCCCACCCGGCAGCAGCTCCCGTGCGAGCATCGTCGCCTGCGCCACAACGTCTTGTCTCATCGCCGCGGCGGGTGAGAAACCGGCAGCGGCCATCCGTGCTGCCCACCCCTCGACCTTCTCGTGGCGGTCCCGCCGCTGCGCACCATCATGGGAGATGATGTCCATGATCTCATCTCGCAGCAGGTGCCGCTCCACGCACGCCCGCTCTTCCGCCGACCCGCGCGAAGGCACGCTCTCCTCCAGAGCGTCGAACAAGGCCCCGTAGTAGACGAGCGCATTTTGGAACCGTTCCTTGAAGTCCGCGCCATTGTGGTCAGCCTCCTGCTCCGTCACCACCACCAACTTCGGCGAAAGCTGGCGGAGGTCTCGCAGGAGTGTGTCTGCCCTCGTCATCGTGTGCTGCTGAGATCCATGCGCTTGTACTTTCTTCCCTTTCCTATCGTGAGGAGTAGAGGACACTTCCGCGAACTCAAGCAGACGGTGGAGCTGCAGGGTGGAGACAACGACCAGCACCTCGCCGCTCCTGACACCCAGTGCATCGACGCTGGAAAACTGATCAATGTTGAGTCTTACCGGGTGGAACAGGAAGCCAACACGCAAGCGGACCGCTTCCTTGGCGAGGAGGTCCGCAGCCTGGGACAGGAACTCCTCCTCCTTGTTGACGATGGTCAGTCGAAGGATCAGGTTTGGTGACCGCGTGGCGAAGATGCGAAGAAGCTGGAGCCACTGGTGAGGGTCAGTGCCGCCGAGATCGACGACGTGGACGTGTACAATCCTGCCGGGCTGCACCTCCGCGACGTCGACAATGGCGTGGTTGGCCACGGCGCCAGAGATGCGGAGGAACGGGCACATCGCGGTGAAGTGGCGGCGTGCGGCGGCGGCCTCATGGTCCGGGGTGGTGATCATATGCTGCAGCCACGGCTGGACCATGCGCCGCGCGAGAGCGTCGGCGAACGCGGACGCCAGACGCTGCATAGGCTCCTCACCGTCGTCCGATGCATTGCAGGATAGCCACTTCAGCCCGATGTTGAGTAGCTCTGTCTCCCCCTCGGCCACCGCTGCAGCGCATGAGTGCAGCATCTTGATGAGGAATAACCCATGCTTCTCATACTCATGCTGCGGTGCAGCTGCTGGTGGTGCGGCTGCTGGAGCGTGTTAGCCTTAATCTTGACTCCGGCGCAGGCGTGGCTGGGCTGGTCTGGTGTGTGCGTGCACGTCGTGCGGCCATGGCGAATGGAGCAGGTCGTGTGCGTGCCTTGCGCAAGACCAGGACAGGTGGTTAGCTAGTTTTGCGTGAGTGCATGGAATTAGTTGGGTTAGTGGCGTGCGTACAGCCAGGGTATGAGGATCGTGGATGCGTTAGAGCGCGTCCTGTGCACGGGCAGGAGCGTCGTGTGTGTTGCTCTGCCTATAAAACTCTCCTCTGTACTGCTTGTAACCAATCCGAGCCAGAGCACAATGTAGCCTGTGAATACAAGAAAGAGTCGGGTGTTGGTGCGCCCGTGGCGGCGTTCGTGCGCCGGCAAAAAATTCTGTGCTGTGTCTCCACTCCTTCTTCTACCTTCGTCCGTGTGTGAGAGAGATCGAGGAGAGGGTGCAGCCTCGGGCTGCACCAACAGAGCGGACTGGAACAACGGCATGTTCGTGGGGTTCATCATCCACGGAGTAGGCGCTGCAGGCACTGCTGATATTACTGTTCCATGATGTCCATTTTCGAGATCCACTCTCCACGCCATCCTGAGGGGTACTGCCGCATACGCCTCAGGTAGGGGTGACGCGTTCGTCGAAGATCCCCCCTCCGTAGTTGCTGCCCTTCTGACCTGAAGCTTCGAGGGTCTGGTTGTTTGTTGACCTCTGTTCTCTGGATTCATGGCCGATGATCTGAGGGACATGAACAAGAAATGGTGAAAACACAAGTCAAGAAAAAAAAGTGGTAAAAACATATACACAAGAATAGTTTATTTGTACATAACTACATATAACTGGAGAAAAAACAAAATGCATATATATAAATAATGACAGCACGAGATGCACACATTGGCTGTACTACTCCACAATTTGCCTGTTGCATGTTTCTTTGATCTCATAATTTCTGGCATGCTCTTCTGCCAAAACAAAATAAAATCTGGTATACTATGTTATTAAACTAAATGGTCAGAATGTGCTTGCACTTCATCATATCGTATTAGTTTGAAATATATTACGAAATGCAGGAACCACATATACATGGAATCCACTTGAACTTTTGAAGTGCTGATGACACACATGCAGTCCACAAAATATGTAGTCAACATTTTGATCTTTGGCCACTAATACGTCTTAAAGTATATGCAATGAGCATACGCGGATAATATTATACATATTGCAATCGTACTGTTAAAGTATTTTACCATACATATTTTTGCTAATTCTAGACAAATCAAAGTCGTATCTTGAAGTCTCTGGACAGGTCAAATATTCGTTTTATTTTCTGTAGCTTGGAGTAACGTGTGCGTTATATATGAAGTGTTAATTACATTTTTTTTGAGGGATAAGTGTTAATTACATAGTATTAGGATATTGTAACTGAGTCAAATAGTTACACTCGAGACCTTCCTGTCCTAAAGCCCACCAACAAGTGACCATCATACACCTCCTACTAGCCTATCTTTCCCGGCGGGCTGCGGCTGCGAGCCAACAAGGAAACAACCTACACACCATAAAGTTACGCAGCGATGCCGTGATATTGGACTATTTTTTTTAAACCAGGTAAGACTTGCCATTTTCGTTAATAGAGAAAAATAGGTGGCCGGTTTATTAACGGAAAACCGGCTAAAATCCGGTACAAACACTCATGCCCGCCGTCATGGAACCTTACTGTCGCTAGGGCACAAATAACCACCATGACAACCCACTGAAGCCGCACAAACACCACCAAAGCGAAGATCATCGCCGAGGTTGCTCACCGGTGTCATTGTCATCACTCCGCACTCCGCAGCGACTCTGACTTCCCCGAAGGAGCAACCATGAAAGAAGACCTTGCGAGGCGGCACCACGAGGCTCATTCCGGCCAAAGAAAAACAAGTGGCTCCTCGTGTAGGGGAAAGCAGCTCCTACTCGGATGACGAGCTCTAGAGAGGGGATGCGGCAGACTCGCGCTGAAGGAGAACTTCACCCGGACCGCCCCTTGCAGGTCATCGTATGCCGTCCAGTAGAAGACACTCAAAGAACATGGCAGCTCCGACTCCACAACATCAGAAGACCAACATGGAGAAAACTCGGGCACACCGGGCCAAGCTAACTAACAAGGCCTTGCCGCGACCAAACCATCACTCTTCAATTCCATTGTTGCCACATAAGCTGCCACACGGAACACCAACATCACCGGTTGGACACTTGCCAACCGCGATGTTATGTTTATCCAACCCAAAGGAAGTGCATATGTGATCGAGGTCTTCTAGGTGATGCCCTAAAGTAGGTAAGCGACGTGAAACGATGCATGTCGCCTGTCCCAACTGGGTCAAAGCTTCCCCCCCGAAGAGACTGATCCGAGCTTGGGGGTCGAGGACACTCCACGGTGGTGCCTCCAACGAGGGGAACAACGACCACAGGCGCATCCACCGTCGGCTGGCCATAGCCGGATAGACTTTCGCCCAGAGCTAGCTCAAAATGCCACCATCCACGCGTAACCGTCCGGAGCCAGCCTGCAACTCCACTGGCCCGCACACACCTGCAATCACGACCGCGGCATCGCAAAGCAGGGCCACCGCATACCTCGCCGTTGGTGAAGTTGATGGGCCAGATCCTGCCCGATCTGGCACCCACCTCCAGGGCGCTGTCGATGAAACCACCAATAGTCGACAGGCCATCGACCCACACAGGAGGATCCACGGAGCAGGATGGGGCCGCCACTCCACCCCACGGCGACAAGATGCAGCCACAAGGGCGCCCGAGGTCGACACCGCCGGGCCGATGCAGAGAGGATCCGGAGCTACACCACCGGAGGTGCAACAGAGGGGTCCACGACGTGCGAGGAGGCCTCCAGACCGTCAGTAGTCGCCCAACTGACCGCCACCGCAGTGGGCCAAGCCTCCCCACCAGAACAGAGCCGCCACATGGAGTCATGAGAGCAACGTGGCCGCACAGGAGAGGCCCCATCGCCGCCGTCTTCCACACGGGCTTAGCCCGGTGGAGTCATCCGGCAAGGGCGAGGAGGGGTGGAGGCTAGGGGAGGGGCGGCGGCGGGCTTAGGATTCCCCCAAGCCGCCCCGAGAGATGACGAGGGGGTCCGGGGCCACGAGACTGTTCAGTTAACATATTGTACTATTGGTGGTAGGTAGCTCACAAGGACATTAGTTATATATAAAGAGTTAATTACATATGTGACAGCCTATGTGATTTGAGTCTACATTGGTGGCAGCTTATAAGGAAGTGACAAGAGGTGGGAGTGCAAAGTTCAATTCTACATGGAAATTTGTGAGGAAGTTTGAGGTGGATTGTTTCACCGCTAGTAAGTGATTCAGAAAAGGAGTAGTACACGCGCTCCTCCTCCTGCTACTCGCTCGACATGTCACGACGCGCGTGCCGCACTCGTGATGAGTGGATTGAGCCTCGAGCCAAGACTTCTTTTTTGTTGTTTAGGAAAAGTGTTTTTCTGAGCCTATATTATCACTTTCCTTGCTACCATCAAAACATATCTGATACACGAGTTAGGTTTTTCCAGCTCTCTTTTGCTTACGGCGTCACCATAGCCTACTCCATCTCGCTTGCTGGTGTGCACCAGCGAACGGGAGAGCAGGTCTCTGGAACCACTCGCCTTTGCGATCCTATACGGGAGAGGGAAAATGAGGTTTTTGGAAAGCGCTCTACGTGAAATCTCAAGATCGTCACCACGGGTTGTATCTCGAACAATTCGGGCAGTGCCGCATACCATTGTATTTGTCGCCGTCTACTTCGACCCATCTTCTCCAACATTGTCGTCAACAATGTCACCGTTGTATCGACAACTGCTTCATCTATGATTGATCGGTACATGTGACATATTCCGATATTTGTATGATGGTTGTTTTAATATATGCATTGTTGTTGTTCATGTTGCTTAGTACATCTAGTATGTTCGAGTTTCACATGATAGTAGTTGATGTCATTATGCTTAAGAAGAAGAAGAAGAAATTCAACGGCTGTGAACCCAAGTGGAGCTCGAAAGAGGACGAGTTCCTCGATGAGGCATGGAAGACGGTGAGCATCGACGCTTTCACTGGGGCTAACCAGAAATCGGAGTCTATGGGAAGAGAGTGAACGCGGAGAAGTTTGAAAAGGCCCGCCTTTTGGATCCATATTTCAAGACCTTGCACCATGATCGAATGAATCGTCCATGTCTCACCATTGGCACATAATCCAGCATGCTTGCAACAAGTAGCACGATGTCGTGGAGGAAGTCCTCCGTGTCCATTTTAGTGGCACCAACTTCGACAACCAAGTAAGCAAATTTTCCTTCATTGTGTGTTGTCAGCCATTTTTAGGCCATTTGTGTGATGCAACGTTTGTTGGCCATTGCAGATGCACGTCATGATTGCCTCCTACCGCGAGGAAAACGACGATGTTGAATTCAAGTTTATCCATGTCTTCGCCTGGATCGAGATATCCGGCAAGTGGGCGGAGACACCGACTGCCCTCCCCATGACCAACACCGCGTAGGACCCCGCCGCGCCGCCTGCGCCGGCTGCTAACAGTCGGCCCATTGGGACGAAGAAGGCAAAGGCATTGAGGGACGCGACACCGACCATTGAGAAGCTACACTCGTCCATCATGGCCTGCATGGCTAACGCCGCGACATACGAATCCAAGCGGGTAGAGAAGGCCACATAGATGGAGGTAGGACATCAAGCTCGACATGATCAAGGCCACAGTGGCAGTGAAGAAGAGGAAGGAAGACCTGAAGATGTTGATGATCGACACAAGCAACATGGACAATGACGTTAAGTCGTGGTGCATCGAACAACGCGCCATGATCCTGGCCGAGAGGAGAGCTCCACCGGCGACCCAGCTAACCACCACTACAACACCGGCAACCTCGACGCCACCGGCGACCGCGACATCATCAACAACCCTGGAAGAGGCGCCTTCCACCCCGGTGGATGATCTCGCCCTCTGATTTCCACGGCTATGTAATGCCGGCCGGGGTACGTCCTTTTTTGTGGTTCGCTAGACATTGATTTACATCAATTTGCGACAGCACAGTCGTCGAGACTATGCGATTAGTTTGTAGGAGCCAAAACTATGTGATCAGTGATCCATTGCATGTTTGAATTTGTTGAATTTATTTGGGGGCCTTTGGAGGCTGCGGCAGGGAGCCAGCCCCCCCCCCCCCCCCCCCCCCATATGAGGTACGTACGCCGGCACCCCCCATAATGCTATGCGTTGGATCCATTATGGTGTGTGTGGGGTGTGGTGTGGGGGGAGGGGGTGGAGATGCTCTAAGTCTTCCTATATAAGTGTTCTATTAATATTGTGACCTGGTTTGATAGAACGTAAATTTGTTACAACTGAAATATGGATGTGATGTAAGTCTAAATGCAGCCAGTTATTGTATATAATTCTAAAACGCAAGGCAATAAGTTGATTATCAAAATTCTAAATTTCCAACTTAACAATATACTTCCATTTTATAAATCAAATAAGTTTCATGTATCCCATGTATTTAGTTTTAGAGGGATGCCATGGTAGAAAATTATTTCGAGCGCAGCACATGATTCTGGAGTCGTGCAATATATATCCATAATTTAACTTTGCTGTCTAATGGATTATCTTTCTCCAAATCTTGTAGACCAATTTCAGTCAACATGATGCTAATACACTAGGTATTACTGTTTTTTCTCTCTAATTTGTTAGTGAGTGGTTTTACTAGGGTACATAATCGACATCTGATTTTCTCTATCTGACAATTGATCTTTCACCAAATGTGATTAAACCTGACAAGCTGGTCACAAGTAAGCAAAAAAAAAATCCTGCTCTAGACAGTTGCGAAAGTACGAACCTGGTTCCTCACGAGTCACCTAGGGAATGTGTATGAAGAATAAGCCTTCTTCCTCACGACCGGGAATCTGTATCAAGAACAAAAGAACCTCGAGTCAGCCCTCACCATAAAGAAAAGAGTGTGAAGCCAAGTAAGAGACGACTTGCAGAGTGCAGGCGTGTGTTGGTATGCTCAAGACAGCACCGTTAGGAGGATTTGAAAGGCATTATGGAATTAAGATTTCCCAGGTTTAGCCAAGGCTTAGCTCAGGACCCCACTACTCGTCGTATTTGGTTTGGTATTGCTACCGTACATGATTTCGAAAGTCATGATGATATTACTGAAGAACGTCTTTATCAAAACATTTTTGCTTCTCACTTTGGGCAGTTAGCAATAATCTTTCTATGGATGTCCGGAAATCTGTTTCATGTAGCTTGGCAAGGAAATTTTGAATCATGTTGAAATAGATAAAAAAAATTGTAATCATGCGTTAAATCTGTGCCAACATTACAACATCCTTTGTTTTTTGTAAACATGATGATAAGCTATATCTACCGGTGTCATTCCCATGTACCGGGAGTTGTAAGAATTAAAATCCCTGTCTGGTAGAGGAAAATGCATTATTTTTCATACTGGATAAGCATCACTCTTCTAACTGGTGTCAGAGGTGCTGCAGGTGCAATGAGATTATTCAGAATTTTTTAAAAATCTGTACTATCCCAATTTCCTGAAGTATTCGTATAGCCATATTTTATCTTTTTCTTAGATATCTAGGCTCTATTAGGTAGCAAAGTAATTTTGAATTATTTTAGCAATACTACAGTTTTTTAAAATACCACAGTTTCAAATACTTTGATGTGTTTGGCTGTAACTAAAGACTGTAGTATTAGTACTTCGCTAGCTCTAAGTCATCTGATTTAACAGAACGTAAATATTTTGCAACTGAAATATGGATGTGATGTAAGTCTGAATGCAGCCAGTTATTTTATATAATTCTAAAACGCAAGGCAATAAGTTCATTAACACTAAATTTCCAACTTAACAATATACTTTCATTCTATAAATCAAATAAATTTTAGGTATCCCATGTATTTAGTTTCAGAGGGATGCCATGGTAGCAAACTATTTCCAGCGCAGCACATGATTCTAGAGTCGTGCAATATATATCCACAATTTAACTTTGCTCGTCTAATGGATTATGTTTCTCGAAATCTTGTAGACCAATTTCAGTCTACATGATACTAATACACTAGGTATTACTGCTTTTGCTCTCTAATTAGTTAGTGAGTGGTTTTACTAGGGTACAGAATCGGCATCTGATTTTCTCTGTCTGACAATAATTAATCTTTCACCAAATGTGATTAAACCTGACAAGCTGGCCACAAGTAAGCAAAAAAATCCTGTTCTAGACAGTTGCGAATGAACGAACCTGTTTCCTCACGAGTCACCAAGGGAATGTGTATGAAGAATAAGCCTGTTTCCTCACGACCGGGAACCTGTATCAAGAACAAAAGAACCTCGAGTCAGCCCTCACCGTAAAGAAAAGAGTGTGAGCCAAGTAAGAGACGACTTGCAGAGTGCGGGCGCGTGTGGGTATGCTCAAGGCAGCGCCGTTGAAATAGAAAAAAAATGTAATCATGCGTTAAATCCATGCCGAGATTACAACATCCTCAGGTTTTTGTAAACATGATGATAAGCTATATCGAGCGATATGCTTGATGAGCAACTCAAACCGACAAACAATATAAGCTATATCTAGCGGTGTAATTCCCAAGTACTGGAAGTTGTAAAAATTAAAATCTCTGTCTAGTAGAGGAAAATGCATTATTTTTCATACGGGATAAGCATCACTCTTCTAACTGGTGTCAAAGGTGTTGCAGGTGCATTGAGATTGTTCAGAATTTCTTAATATTATCCAAATTTCTTGAAGTTTTCGTATAGCCATATTTCATCTTTTCTTAGATATCTAGGCTCTGTTTGGTAGCAAAGTAATTTTGAAATATTTTAGCAATACTACAGTTTTTTAAAGTATCACAGTTTCCTGTTTGTGGCGGATGGCTTATCTGCTTTATTGCAGAAGGAGGTGGGGGCTGGTGGCATTTCTCCTATCAAGGTCTGCTGTAATGCTCCTGGAATCTCACATCTCTTTTTTGCAGACGATACAACGTTATTTTCAGAGCATCGGAAGACCAAGCTCTGAGGGTTAAACATGTCATCAATGTGTTTGAAACTAGCACAGGGCAGTTGATCAATCCTTCCAAGTGTTCTATCCTTTTTAGTGATTCATGCTCAGAAGTTAACCAGAGTACGGTGCGATCAACACTGGGTGTGGTGCAGCAAGAGTTTGATGCTAAGTATCTAGGCCTACCCACGCCGGATGGACGAATGCACAAAGGAAGATTTCAGAATTTGCAAGCTCGTTTGAGTAAGAGACTCATCGAATATGGTGGCAGCCTGCTAGCCCAAAGTGCAAGGGAGATTCTTATTAAATCAATAGCCCAAGCAATTTCAATTTATGTTATGGGTGTTTTCAAGCTACCAATGGGAATTCGTGATGATCTCACACGATTGATTCGTGATTACTGGTGGGGTTCGAAGAATGGTAAGCGTAAAATACTTTGGGTTAACTGGCAGCAACTTCCGAGACCTAAAGAACAGGGGGTCTGGGCTTCCGTGATATGCGGGTATTTAACCATGCGCTCCTAGCGCGTCAAGCATGGAGATTAATAGAGAATCCGGATAGCCTGTGTGCACGTGTTCTGAAGGCGAAATATTTCCCCCAAGGTGATTTGTTGGATACTGCCTTCACTGGTAATCCTTCATCCACTTGGACAGCTATATCATATGGCCTAGAACTTCTGAAAAAAGGTGATATTTATCGTGTTGGCAATGGTACAAGCATCCGAGTGTGGAGGGATAATTGGATTCCAGGAAGCTCATATATGAAGGTTTTCACTCCTCAACGCAATCATCACATCCGGCGAGTTTCAGAGCTCCTGGATGAAAATATTCACTGGAAGGAAGCACAGATTTGCAGAGTGCAGCGTGTGTGGGTATGCTCAAGGCAAGCGCCATTGAAATAGATAAAAAAATGTAATCATGCGTTAAATCCGTGCAGAGATTACAACATCCTCAGTTTTTTTGTAAACATGATGATAAGCTGTATCTAGCGCTGTAATTCCCATGTACTGGGAGTTGTAAGAACTAAAATCTCTGTCTGGTAGAGAAAAATGCATTATTTTTCATATAGGATAAGCATCACTCTTCTAACTGGTGTCAGAGGTATTGCAGGTGCATTGAGATTGTTCAGAATTTCTTACAAATCTGTACTATCCAAATTTCCTGAAGTATTCGTGTAGCCGTATTTTATCTTTTTCTTAGATATTTAGGCTCTGTTTTTTAGCAAAGTAATTTTCAAATATTTTAGCTATACTACAGTTTTTAAAATACCACAATTTCAAATACTTTGATGTGTTTGGCTGTAACTAAAGACTGTAGTATTAGTACTTCACTATCTCTAAAATATTATTTTTTTATAGCATTGGAAAGACAACTCCAGACTTCCTTTTTCAAAACTGAAGTATTGCTATGCTAGACAGTCAAATACTATGGTTTTGTAATACTTTAATTTTTAAAAACTCTATTGCCAAACTATGTTTTTATTAATTATTTCTAGTTTTTCAAGCACGACATTGTGATCCTTTTCTAGAGGTTGTTAGCTTTTATAGCTTTTAACCTTGATTCATGTATCTTTGTTGTCTAGTTCATCTGCCTATAGTTTAGGTTCTAGGACATGCAGACTGCTGCAGCTTCGTCTAGTGCACATCAGGCGAGATACCAGGGCCGCCGTGCGATGCGGTGTGCAAGGTGTGATGCAGATCGTGTGAAACTATATGTTCGAGGAAGAAGGAGAAGGCCTGCCTGATCCAGTGTCAGCCGAGTGACTCGGCATAGCTCAGTTAGATGGATGATTAGTTAGCTAGTGCATGGGAGTTGTTATCTAGCTAGCCGAGTCTCCTGGTTAGTGACCGTATGAATTGGTCGTGTGTGTTTGCATGTACCACTAGAATAGATTATGTGCTTAGTGGCGTGAGTGAGTTAGTGGCCGGTTAATTAGTGGCTAGAGTTCTCACCGGGAGGGAAAAATCAAAGCAAAAAAAAATCCTTGGTGAGGTGTGCGTGTGTGTGTATGCTGTGAGTTCTTGTGTGAGAAACACAAGAGGGATTGAGAGTGAGAGTAGAAGAAGAAGGGCTGATCGATTCAGCCCCAACAATTGGTATCAGAGCCAGAAGATCTTGGAGGCCTACGACGACGGTGGCCTGATGCCACGGCGGCGGTGGTGGTGACTCCATGCGAAGTTGGTCCACGAAAGTGTTTAGTTTGAAACGGCAGCGCATATCAGTACTTGAGTTGTGAATATTCAAGCATACTGAGTTGGTTGATGGTCTAGAGGCGACCGACGATATTTGGCATGTAGCCATAATTTAATATGCACATTGTGCAAAATCAAAGATCTCTACAATATTAGCTACATCTTTTAGCAATATAAAATTGTTTCCAAAAGAATACAAATATTAAAGATTTATTTGAGCCAAATTAATACCCTATTCATTGGCTGATGTTCCGATTCATAAAATTGTACATGAATATTACTTCCTAATTAATGGGGAAGTAGTTTGGATCGCTTATTCATGTTGGTACACATCTAATTAGGTGAGAGGTATGGTGATGCCACTTTTAATAATTTGTCATTTTACAAAGTTATTTAATAATCATGGTGCATCAAGGCATGATGTTATGCTTGTCCAATCATACAAAACCAAAAAAGGGGCAAAGGAAAAAAAAACATAGATTTTACCATGTCCAAGGTGCCATTTTTTTGCTCTACCAAACCATTTTTTCGCACAAAGATTGGTCCCAGAGGACTAAGACACTACATTAATTATCGGTGGTGTTACAGATTACAACAAGGACCGCAAATAAAATAGAGATTACAACCAAGTCCTCAGATAAAGCAAAAAGGACTCTAGAGCTGAAAACAAAAAAGCGACCAAGTCCATCTTCCATGTCCTTCTCCATCAAGCTCAGAACGAAGCTTCAAAGCGCGGCCATCCGCACCATCGCCGGGGACTACACCACTGGGCATAGAGAAGATGGGAAACGCCGCATTGAAGTAGTAGGAGGACCTCCGAGTTGGCACACCGGCTTGGAGGTTGATGAAGAGTCAATACCAGCACTCTAGTGATCGATCTTGGAGCAGCTGCCTTTCAGCTAAAGGATTCGACAGCAGAGCAGCCTGAAGCCAACAAATCGCTGACGATGAAGAGCTTCCAGAAGCATTGTCGAACTCCCTCACATCCACTCTTCTTTCTCCACCACAGAGACCTGAAGAGGAACGAATAGGAGTGGCCAAATCCACCAGATCTGGCCCAGAAATGAGCTTATTAGGCAGAGCCATAGCCGCAGAACCTTCGGTCGCTTTGATTTCTGACCACCGGAGCATCCGAAGAAGAATGAGGACGAGGCAAACGCCCAATGCACCGCTCGGAAGCACCCAGGACGAGCTCCAACTTGGCATAACGCCAGACTCCACTAAAGGAAACCTAAAACTAGGCCTGCTTCTACTATTTACATCCCGCGATGTGCATCCTCGTCCACGCCGGCCAGCGCCGCCACCGGAGAGGAGAGGGGAGTGAGCCGGATCTTCTTTTGTGACTCTCAAGGGGAGCGGTGGAAGGGAGATACCAACCCATATTTTGATTTTCCAAAATATTGACTCGATTAGTGCCACGCTTTCCTTTCCAAAAGAAAATGATGCTCAATTTTGGTAGATATTATTGTTCCTCTATTTGACATGGATTTAAATGGTGGGCTTGGTCTAATGAGAGAGAAAATCAGGGTGAGCCTTCCAGCAACAAAATTAACTTGTTTTCCCATTTTGACCAACAAGCACCCATATTTTTAATGATCAATTACTTATGAACTTTTTCCAATCATTGGGTATGCAATACGAGGTACAATATATGTACAATAATTTGGCATGTGGTCATATACCATGGTGTCTCCATGATCTTAGCCAAACTAAAATACTATGTTATTGTTATCTCTTCTACATGCAAGCAAATATTAGCCCAAAAATCTCTCCACCTACTAATTGCCAAGATTCTAAGACTATAATCAACTCATATATAGTTTGGAAAACTAGATGCCTTATTTTTCTATGATCTTTGGATATAGATCCAATAATTCTCATCACCCCTTCCACGTGCATTTTGGAAACACATATATCTATGCATATCTGTATTAAGATATAGAGAAGTAGATTACAACATATTGAGGGGGGGGGGGGGGGGGCACATACGGCACATAAGTAAAGTCAGCGAAACTGTGTGCATGCCTCTAAAACACGAATGATGTTCAACAACTCTCCACATGCCGAAGATATTCCAAATCTTGTTAATGAACGACTGTTGACCATAGCATTTTGTCAATGCCTACATGGTATTGCACTCTTTTCATGTGTAGAAAAGTGAGGGAGATATCGTAAGGTTGAACTAACACATTTTCTACTAGAATATACTCTTGGAGGGTGCACCACCACCTGTACATCGCACGAATTTCTGAAACAAGATGAAATGCCCTTTTGTTGATAGGCTTTGCTACTCATGACAATGGACTATCCCAACAAGAGTTCTTTTGGGAGAACTAGATGGAGATATTGTACTTCAGTGGTGCCCAATTGTTCCAAATATTGCGTACTACCGTCGTATCCATGTATTCAAAAAATAAAGTATGGAAGGCAATCAACAAGCTGTATGTACCATTTTATGTCCACTTCCATCTTATCACATCTTCCACATCAACTTGGAAATGCCTGAAGAGAGATTTGAAGGCACATCAATTAGTTAATGGCTATAATAGACAACTTTCTCAAGTATGACTTACCGATGTATTACTCTATAGGGCACCACTGACTATGTTATGAATCTCAGCTTTACCATCTGTGACAAATCATACACATTGGACTCAAGGGTTTTCCCATGCATCCAACAATCCTTTCATATTGGAATTATGTCCCCCATTCCTTAGGAAATCTTGAAAGGGTCATGTAAACCACTTAAAATATCCTTGAAGCATAAACTTGAAACCTTCAAAGGCCTTTCCTCATATGAGAATTGCATATAATGTCATTTGGTGTACGACTGGAAGCATTGAGGAAGGTATTGTCGTGGATATTTGAGTCAAATTTGCCACCTTTGACTATAATTACCAATGTAATATGTCGATGGTACTTTTGTACCCAAGCTGCAATTGAAAACATGACTAATTTCTCACAATAAGCTTCTTGTCCTTTGAGAACATGGGAGCCTTTTCCAAGCAGTCGATCCACATGTGATGTTGTTAAATAACAATTGAAGAATCACATGCCAAGCAAAATATATTAGATGTAGAAGCCAATATTGTTCAAAGAAAGGTTGGTCACACTTGAGAGCACAAGAATAAAATCTCCCAACTCCGGGGCCAAGTATCCGATTGGGACCGAGAAATTTTTAGAAATCAAGGACCAAATCCTATCTTTTCCGCCCTACTCCTCTAAAACAACAATTAGTCTAGCACCAAGAAAAAACTTGAACTATACAACACCTCACCTTCTCTTATTATTCTCACCTTTCTCCTATGACATTCTCCATACTGTAGAGCTATCACTTCAGTGAGCTATCAGAAAAATTAGGTATGCTAGATATCTAGCAATGAAGCCACTAACAAGGTAAACTATAATTCTCAAATAAGAATTATATATGTGAAGGTTGCATTTGGGTAAGAGGGAAGCTTTCATGGTTTGGCAAATGCTTCTGGATCATCAATGTCTTGGTGAATTGTGAAGAACTATCAAGAAGGTAATCGCATATGTGAAGGCATATCGTATTGAACCTTGGGTTCATGAGCTTCCCCCGACATGCATGTAGTCATTCTAGATTAGGGACTATAGGGATATAAGCATGATTTCATTTAGTCCCTATCATAACAAGGGGATGTACCCTAGTTGGTAGTGGAAATGGGTCCTATAAGAATTTTACACAAATTCGAAGACATGTAACCAATGAATATACATTTATAAGGGCACAAAGGAACATTCCAAAGACTGAACCCATCCTTTAAGACCTTCAAAATCAGCAAGATTGTCCAAGACCTAGTACATAGATACAATCTAGCTCTTTTGCCTTGCACCACATCAATATGGACTCACAGAAGGCTGTAGGGTTTTTACCCATCTCAAGAGCCACCGTGTTTTGTATTTTCCAGCGAGATCACATCGTCATGTTAGGGGGAGCACCCCCTTCTTTCAACTTGGTCCAAAAGGGTGTCATGAACTTCCATGACGAGCAAGAACAACATTTGTGACATGGGATAGCCCTGCTGCAACCCTTGCTGGTGAGAGATAGCCCTCCCAACAAACCCATTTAGAATGATCTTGGAGGTCCCCGATAACAGGGTAATCTAAATCTCGTCAATAAAACAATGATTGAAGCAAACATGTTTGAGGATTTGAATTTGGAAGGTTCAAGAGACCGAGTCGAAAGCCTTAGTGACATCACTAAGGTGCAACTCCCTATTGGTGAGCTGAACCATTTTGAAGTTTTCATGGATATACAATCCACATAAAAACGCGAATTGATTCCTCGGAGCCATCTCGGGTATATGAGGCACAAGCCTTTCAACAAGTATTTTGGAAATAGATTTCCAAAACTATGATTTAGGCTTATAAGCCTAATATGCTTGATTTCAGCTGAGCTTTCCTTATTTGTAAATAGCATGATTAGTCAGTGGTGCCCTATATAAATGTGCCTTGTTTGGCTACGAGTCTTCAATAGTAGCACATATCTCCTTAGCCAAGAAATGTACGCTAGTCGCGTACTAATCCAGAGAGAGGAAGCCTATGACCCTAGAGATCCATGCCATGGTCTCGACAAAACTCTGAGCCAATGAGCCCATTGTAGAAGTCAAACAAATAAGTCTTTATCATGGTTGACAACCATATCACCATAATGGGGGAGTGTGATGGTTGGTTATTGTGTTAGAGGTCTAAGCCCGGAAAAAGCGCAAGTTCGCATATCGTTCCGCCTGCCAAAGGAAGCGCGACCAATGCCACACGATTGTACGCTCAAGGGAAACTAGTCCAAGTATCGCCATATTAAGCTCTATGTGGAAGGTGAACTTTACACCGGGAAACTAATGTGTCTCATTTGCCATGTCGAGACATAAGATCAACTCCTTTTCAATGACATGATGGCGAACTCTACTAACACGTGACCACTTTATTATTGGAGCACTCTCGCAGTGCGGGAGAGTAGTCTAGATTAAGCGAGAAATCCAAGCATCACCCACAACCTACATGTAACAATCAAATTTGTGCTAAATGACAATTGAAAAAAATAAGACCCTCCTTACCCCGTGTCACCTAGCCCTACCTAAGAAACATAGGAGGCAATGCCACCACCGACGCACGAGACTCCTCCCCCTCATCCCCTTTCCCTCGCCGCCACTGGAGGACACGCTTGGCAAAGCCCGGGCCTCGACGGGGCCTCTCCTCGCACGATTGTGGCGAGTTACCTAGTGTAGGTGTGCGTGATTCAACGTCAATTCGACGGCAAGGTGATGCAGGTCCCACACAACTCCTAGCGGCGGAGGTGCCACAACTGCTACGACTGTGACATCTGAGATCGCTCGCGACCCATCTGGTCATAGATGGGCCTGCAGATCGGGGCATGTGGTGTGGGCATGCACGATGGCTCCTAAAGGAGCCAATTATTGGGCATAATGCAATGTCATCGACTGATTAGGAGGCCGCGGGTTGTATCCCCACCATTGTGTCCCCAAACATTGGTTGTAAGAGGTTGGTCGACCCTAGCGCTCCTCTCGTCGGCATCTAGGAAAAAAAGGTAACTCTGTGTTGCGTGTGTCTGATGGGCAATGGGGTCGATGACAGGGCAGTTCAAAATCTCTGTGTGTAGATGGTGGCGCCCGCGGGTGCCGTCACCTCCTTGGAGGTTTTTGATGGTGTCGTCGTGCTTTCCTGCCTCGAGCACTGAGGGGAACGCTATATATGGCCTTCAGATCGAGAGGTGGTGGCAGGGTAGTGTCGTTCCCTCCTTGGGGGCGCCTCCTAGGTGATTCTTGGAGTCATCGATGCGCCAGTTGGAATATGTGACCGGAGCGATATGTAAACCATCCTCAGTGCTTTTTTGGTTGGCGCCTTCTCCGGCTTGCTTCGGTCCGAACATTCACTCTACAACCTTAGGCAGTTATGCTCGATTAATGTGTTGGTTTCTGTCACCCCGTAGTTGGAGTCAGTCTCCTGTAGTTCTTTCGTCATGACATAGCCTAGAACTCGGTGTATTTCCTCTTCGACATTCATGACGGGAGACATACAGGCCGAGTCCCTGTTATTTTGTTGGTGTGAGTTGTGTTGTGAATGGTGTGACGTTGTATTTGTATCCGATGGACTGTTGGCCGTCATTGGCCGGGCAACTCGGAGTGCTTCCACTTTGGCCTTTGCGACGGCAATGTTGAAACAAAAAATATTTGTAGCGCGAGCATCATTGCCTCATTGGATTAGTGCTGGAGGACGAGGGATTGGCTGTCCTGGGAAACAATGGTCCATCGTTGGCAACGAAGGACCTAGGCCGCTACCGGCGTAGGAGACCAAAAAAAGACGGAGCTCATGCATAACAGATGGCCACATCCTGGTACCAGAGCGCAAGCCTATCCCTGAGAGCATCTCCACTCGTCTCCCCGACGAGGCCCCCGAGCGACGTTTTTTCCATCCGGACGGCGTAAATCGGCCCAGTCGCGCCCCCGGTTCCTCGTTTTCGTCCGGATTTGGCCCTTCATCCATCCGGCGAGCCCACGCCATCCCCGGTCCCCCGGGGACCTATCGGGGACTCCGGACGAGTGAAAAGCGGGAAAGGGCCCGATCTGTCGGTGACTCGACACACGAACCCCACTGCCACCTCGCTCAAAATCTCCCCCACCCCTCGTATCTTTCTCGCCGCCGGCACCACCCCGCCGGCTTGTTGCCCAGATTCCGCCGTCCCTCCTTCCCCACCTGCCTATATTCCGCCGTCTTTCGACGACGGCCTATCTGGCTGCTCCTCCGCCAGCCTGTTTTCCGACTTTGGCCTACTCCTCGTCGCTCGCGGCTCGGGTTGCCTCGACCACGCCCGTCAGGTGTTCGTCCATTTTCCTCGCCGGCCATGGACTCGGACGAAGAGGAGGAGCAGATGTTCGTCGAGCTTATGCAAGAAGAGATGGCAGCAGCCGCCCAAGACGAGGAGCACATGATGATCCTCGGTTGCTTGTCAAGCATGTACGCCGGACTGGCAACTGGTCAACGTGGTGGGTCGGCACCAGGTCGTCGGAAGTGCAAGCCGAGACAGCGAATGGAGGGCTACTGCATGTTGTACGCCGACTACTTCGCCGACAATCCATTGCACGGTGAGAGTGTTTTCTGGCGTCGTTTCAGGATGAGCAGAAAGCTATTTCTGCAAATTGTGTATGCCATCCGAGACTTTGACCCCTACTTCAGATGCAAGGCGGAGCACTGGTTTGGTTGGATTTTTGTCACTGCAGAAGTGCACAGTGGCTATGAGGATGCTGGCGTATGGAGCTCCCGGTGATAGTGCAGATGACTATCTTCGGATGGCGGAGTCCACCGCCCTTGATTGTTTCTACCGGTTCTGCAGGGCCGTCATAGCAGTGTTCGGGGACTATTACTTGAGATCACCCACTGTCGAAGACACTCAGAGGATCCTTGTAACAAATGAAGCTAGGGGTTTTCCAGGGATGCTTGGAAGCATTGACTGCATGCATTGGCAATGGAAGAACTGTCCGTTTGGTTGGCAGGGAATGTACAAGGGTCACAAAAAAGGCTGCACTGTGATACTTGAAGCAGTGGCTACCCATGATCTCTGGATTTGGCACTATTTCTTTGGTATGTCTGGATCAAATAATGACATCAACGTCCTAAACTGCTCCCCGGTCTTTTCCAAGCTTGTTGAGGGTCATGCTCCCCCGGTGGACTATGTGATCAATGGTCGGCACTACAACAAAGGATACTACCTTGCAGATGGTATCTATCCAAAGTGGGCAACATTTGTGAAGACTATCTCGAACCCTAGCACCCCCAAACTTTGCGAGTTTGTCAAGAAACAAGAAGCTTGCCGAAAAGACGTCGAGCGTGCATTTGGTGTCCTCCAGCAGAGATTTGCTGTCGTCCGGTTCCCCGCTATGACTTGGTCCAAAGATCAGATGTGGGAGGTGATGAACTGCTGTGTGTGCCTACACAATATGATTATTGAAAATGAGCGAAAGCATCCGGTTCCTCTGGCTGAGCAAGAAGCACCATATGAGAGAGAGGGTCCTCTTGCACAGCCTAATCACCAGGTGCCTCCATCATGGGCCGCCTTCATTGCTATGCGCCAGGAGATTCGAGACTCTACAATGCATCAGCTGCTGCAAGATGATCTGGTGGAGCACATATGGAGGCTCCGAGGCAACGCCAACGCCGACGCCAACTAGTCTGTCTTAATTTGTTTGAAAAATTGTGAAATTGTGTGCTTCATTTGTTTCAGTTTCAGCACTTGTTAGACATTGTACTGATTATCGCCGAATTTGTTTAAGCAATGTTCGTACTCTTGGTCGCCGAACTTGTTAAATTTTATGTTAAATTTGTTTGAAATATGTCAAATGGTCGAGGTTGGGGGTTTCCTGCCGGGGGGACCGCTGGAACTTCGGCGCTCCCCAGGCCAAATCTTCCTCCAATCCGGACGAAAATTTCACCGGATTTGGGCGTGGGGAGCGCCAACGAGTGGGGATGCTCTGATGCAAACCATGAACAAACTGTTTTCTGTACTCCACTGGTCGGAGCATGATTCAGTAGGATTTTTTAAATTACAAATCTCGGAATTTGAAAGTTGGACGTGAAACGTGTAAAAGCAACTTTGTATTAGAAAACAGTCTAGGTGTTTACGAGGCTGCCAGCTCAACAAAACACCTCCACGTCCCAATTGTACGTACCCAATGGTGAATCACATCACGATCTGTAATTTGGAAACTGCCAACAAATACCGCAAGAAATAAATAACATAGATGTCTATATAAATGGTCGGACCAGATTAAGAACTTAACATCACCTGGACCAGAATCGAATATCTGTCCCTGCTACTTACTAGTGCTTGCACCGTGAGGTGTCACTATCAACCAACAGTGGCAAGCACAACTATCCTATATTGGATGCTGCCTATTAGTGTATTCACCATGAGGTGTCACTATCAACCAACGGTGGCAAGCCTCGCTATCATAAATTGGCCGTGTCAGCTGAACGGAAGGAAAAAAAAACTCATATTAGGTGGAGGGCAAGGGCAGCGGCGTGTCTCGGCTATAGGTTGTCTCGTGATCTATTTGTATGATTGATTTGTATTTTTATTTTTATTTTTACAGATGTCTGTTATGTTGTTGATGATTATTAATATACCGGTAAACTTTTTGCAAAAATAAAATTTATACTTGACGGGTTTGATAAATCTAGCCACAGACCCCTCAAATGATTTGTTTACCAGTGTGGCCATGTGGGTCCTCCCAATTTGCAATCGCAGGCGGTACCATTCGCTCGATACTGACTTTATTATTTTTATTAGATTTAGGAATTGATATGTTTATTGTTTTTATGAAAACTAGATCTTGTTCAAAATAAAAATAAAAACATATACTTTTAGTTTTAGATGATTGATGCGTTTGAAATTCGTAGGTCTAATCATCAAGTCACCCTTGGTTACAAACCAAACAAATGTCTATTTTGTGAAAATTTTGGCCATGCCCCCTGTTTTCGTCATGCCAAAAATTTGGTGGGGCAAGTTGGCAAACAAGACATACCTTATGTTCTTATTTTTTTTAGATGGGGGAAAACTATACTTGATGGGGTTGGCAAAAACCTCGAGCGATACGTTAGAGGGAAAACTTATAATTGATGGATTGGAAAATCACATGCATGAAAGCCACACAAAGAGTATGCTCATAAAAATAAGGATAAACTGAAGACATAAAATCTGCGAGGGGTGGGTGAGGCGTACCGATCGATCGGTTTGATTTCCCCTGAAGGTGTTGTTTTTCCTCTGAATGGAATGGTAGACTTGTGGTGTTGCTTAGTGTTCGGCTCTGTTTTGTGTACTTCCGATACCTACAGACAACGTATAAGCATATTGTGCATAGTAGTAAAGCAACGCCACAGTTTAGATTGTATCTCATAAATAATAGGAACAGTTTACTAGATTATATCGAAGAATTAATGAAAAGTAAATCTTTACTATATATACTCATTAATATAAAGTGTATCTTTTATATCACAGAATAAATGGGAAGTAAATCTTTTTTATCGCATAATTAATATGAAGTAAAAAAATTATACAGTATATTAAAAGCATATAAGACGTATACATATATTTAATTACATAGATATTATTTGGTAAGAAATAAATGATACCCCCTCTAGTCCAATTAATTGCCGTAACTCATTTACATATGTCTATTTACAAACACTCTCTCGATGATTCAAATCTTTTGAAAAATCCCAGCGATCAAAACATGATTCAATCGTCCCCGTCTACGTCCAGACCCCATCCTACAGCTCTGTCTTAGCAGCTGGCCGTGCACCCAGCAGCTAGACTCGTATACGATGTATGTGTGATGGTGCGTTACCTGACGAAGTACGTGTTTCTGCTCACCTAAGTAAACGCATCTCCATTGGAAGCCGCAAAGCTTCTTTCAATGGACTACATGGTGCCGGACAATAAAAACTGCACCACCAGCATCCTTAATAGCCAATCTACGTCACCACAATTCTAATAAAATAAACGGTACTTTTCACCTCACCCATGTACTAATGGGATAAATGAAAGTTATTAGAAGCCATGGCAACAACTTCAACCTAAAGCCCCATGTGTCAGCCTCTTATCCCCACCTACCCTCCCTCTCTCTTTCCACCTACCCCTACATCGGGGCTGTGTTTTGGGAACACCACTTAACACCTTTCCCAATATATCCGGCACTGTTGCCGACGCTTTTAATAGAGTACTCGACAATTTAATGTCGGACAGTCTATGGAGGCTGCCGGTGCAGATTCCCTAAGTAATAGAATCATGTGTTTTGGTCTAAAAGAAATGAGACATGCCCTGGCTATTATAAATAGGCCGTGTCAGATGAATCGAAGGGGAAACCAGATTGGGAGGTTATTAGCACCGGCTCAAGCGATACCTAGGAGGGCAAACTATACTATCCTTTATTTTAGATGAGGGGAAACTAAACTACTTGATGAGTTGGCAAAAGCCTCAGTAGATATGTTAGGGTGCAAATTATACTTGATGGATTGGAAAAATCACATGGAAGTATGCCATATGAAGAGTGGACATAACATCAAAATACGATAAACTAAGACATAATAAGATCTGTGAGGGGTGGGATTAGATTCACGTACCAAGCTCGATTGATTTGCTTTCCCTGAAGGTATTTCTCTGTCTCAGTCCAATGGTATGTTTGGCTATGTTTTGTGTATTTCCAACTATATATTGGCAGCAGCAGCTTATAGAATGTATTTCTCTGCCTCAATCCAAGATGTGTTTGGCTATGCTTTCTTTATTTGCATCTACTACTAGCAGTGGCAGTGTATAAAAGCGCCACAGGTTGGACCGCATCTCAAAATTAATGGGACCGGTTTGATATATATATCGAAGAATTAATTAAAAGTAAATCTTTATATGTACTCATTAATTGGAAGTAAATATTTCATATCGCAGAATTAATGAGAAGTAAATCTTATATACTCATTAATAGCAAGTATATTAAGCATATAAGACGTAGTAATTAATTAGTATATATTATTTGGTAGAAGTAAGAAATTAATGATACTCCATCCGTCCCCGATTAGTTGTTGTGGCCCAGTGACATGTATATTTACAAAACAACCCTCCACAATTTAAATCTTTAAAAAATCCCATCAATTTAAAAAAAAAAACAGATCAGATCATGTCCATCTACTTCCAAAGCGGGTGACGGTGAGCCGTGCACGCGGCAGATACTAATCCATGCATGGATTCTCTGGCCACACGGGGCCATCACGTGGGACTTGAGCAGGGGCATTTTAGGCCATCTAATACTCAAAAAAGCCTCACTAAGCCTTTCCTTGGTATCTGTGATGAACCCAAAATGAACGGTAAAAACAGACAGCGGGAGTACTTAATGGGTTGGCAAATGTGAATTTAGACATACATCCCTATATCAAAATGCAATGGAGATAAACTAAACCTGGCGTAAGATATGTGCACTACAGGAAACACATGAGGTGCTGATGGCCGACAGCGGCACAGCTGGGGTTGCCGTCGGCACAGGCCTATGCCGACGGCCTCCGTCAGTACAGCCACAACCGTTGGCATAGACACCAGCCTGATGGTCTGATCGAGCTATCGGCACAGCTGCAGGTGGGCCTGCGGAAGGGCTAACAGCCGTTAGCCTAGGGAAGGCCTTGTGCAGCTACCTCGACGTCCAAAACCGTTTCTTGTGCCGGCACAGCTCCATCGGCATAGCTGCCATGGTGTCCCAAAAATCCTGCCGCTGGCAAAAACAAATGTAGCCGATGTACCGATGGAAATGCCGTCGGCACAGACCCTGCCATTTGGCACAACGCAGGGTTTGTGCCGACAACATTGTCAGCCACTGGGGGCGATCAATTCCCGTGGCTAGCCGCCGGCACCGGCGACCCAAATTCCTGTGGCCGCGGCGCGTGACGATCGATTTCCGTGCCAGTAATGGTGATGACGATCGGCTTCCATGGAAACGAACAGTTTGACTTCATGTCCCGGATCGTGTCACCAGTCGGGACTAAAGGGGGTGCCGGCAGGCGCAGCGGGCCGCAAAACCCTTTAGTCCCGGTTTGGGATACAAACCGGGACAAATGGTTCCTAACGAACCGGGACCAATGGGTGTCGTACGTTTAGACGGATTCAGGGCGATGTGGTTAGGCCTTTAGTCCCGGCCCAGGACATGGCCGGGACTAAAGAGGCCTGACGCAAGGCCTGTTTTCTACTTAGTGTCTCAACAGCCACGCCACAGAACATGATCTCTTCATCCATAAAAAAACTCCCTTAGAAGCGATGGCACTAGATCGGGGTGACATGTCTGAAAGAAGAGACACTCATGTGCCACAGAGAGTTGAAGGACGGCGGCGTGTTGCCTCTACTCGTATGGAAGTTTCTTCTGCCTGACATTCCTTGGTGCATCAGAGAACTTGCAACCCACGCCGACACACTTGACTGGTGCGGTATTGAGGAACTTCTCCTTGACGTAGCGGATCTACATCTCAACGTGTGATGCATGGTGGGTGAATGTGGCCAAGAAGTCCATGCCTTGTTCTTCCTAGGTGTAAACCTAGGAGTTAGGTACTAGAAGCGTCATTGGATTGGAAGGGAGGAGGACTATATTTGGTGTTCTTTGCGAGAATTGTGGGACAAAGAGGAGGATTGTGCGGTAATTTTGGAGTTGTCGTAGAATATGTGAATGAGTTTACATTTTATTAGTGAGAACACATACAGATTTTCGTGGGAATCGAGCACAGAAATTGCGAACACATTCACATCCATATTCATTGCCAATGGGTCCTCATGAATCTCCGAAGCCATTGAGATCAAAATCGCAAACGGTCCCACTAGGATAACCGTTGCGTAAATATAGAAAACTAGCTTTTATTTTTTGCCCGTTGTCGATGTTGCTCGGGGCGCAAGTTACTCCGTCTGAATGACCTCTTTAACCATGGGCCATCCCCATACTGTTTCCATAGAGGGATGTCCTTGTGTTCCTCGTGGTAGTGGGTGTCGGAGCCTTGATAGGTATGGAGAGCAATAAGTGACAATAGATGCTCGATTCAATCGTCGCTTGGAAGGCCAAACATAGTTCGATAATAACCTTACATTCTGGGACTGTCCTAAGGTCTCTCCTATAGTGTGCTCTAACTTGATGATGTCTCTTACTGGTCCGTAAGAAAAGAAAAATCCTACATCCCCCATAATTACTGAAGAAAGATAATGATGCTCATGATGCTCTACAAACAATCCTATGCATAGTTAATCAATTTTGTACTATCATCCAACTCGACTCAGCCAGTCTTAATAAAATTGGGGTCGTTTACTATAACAAGCATCAAGCACGAAGATACATGTATGGCATTACAAACAAGATAAGGATCAAAGACATAGTAATAAGCTATGTAGTAGTATAAGTATGCAGTACAAATCAACTTGCGGTATAACTAATCATCGTTCTTTTTAGATGACGCAACATCATGTGGATGATCTGGATAAGCTCGTACAAAAAGAGCTTGTTTCGTTGCCCTCCGATCCAATTAAACGCAGCACAGGTCGCACAGCCAGCAGCAGCACAGTGCGGCAACACTGAAAAGCATGCAGCATCAGGCAACATTTAGTGGCAGACTTTACAGCAATATTATGGGACTAGTTGAACGTGTAAAATTAATATACAAAAACAAGGTGTGACTTTGTGTACTGCATACAGTACGTACCATGCATCGAGAAAACTAGTTTTCCGGCCGCGTGGTCTTGTTCGTCCTCGGCGTGGCGAGTCGTCGCAGCTTGGCACTGAGTCCACAATCGTTGGGTAGCCTGATGGACGAAATAGAACCGGGTTAGCAAGAAAAAGTTGACCACAACAGGATTAGTAGAATCTGGGGAAAGGAAAATCTAACAACACTGCTGGCCAACATTCAGTTAAATTAAGAGCAGACAGGAATAACTAACAGAAGTGTTGTATACTAGATTACTAGCAGTTATCTGATCAGACAATGTTTAATTACCTGGTGGTGGCTGCAGGTCAGTGCGGTTGCCCTCCATGCTTCAACTTATACAAACTCAGTTACACTTTAGGAATTTGTCTGAGTACTCGCTGCCCGTTCGTGATTTGGTCATATGGGAAGAGAAGAAGCGACATCGTCATGGTATATATAGCTAGCCAGGGCGAGCGGCCGCCGTGCATGTATGGGCGCGTACGTACTACTATATGCAAGATATTTGTTTCGGGATTCTTATGGCCGACAAAAATGGAATTTGAGATGCTTCATCGATTAATTTGCAGATCGAATCTGCCTTTGTTGCTGGTGGAAAACTATAGTCGAAATACAGCGGCATGTTTTGACGAGACGAAAAGCCAGACTATTTGTCGGCAACGCTGGTTAACTGTTGAAAATAATCTAGCAAGTTTATTTTAATAGATGGAGGCAAAGCCCTAACCTCTACATCAATCGATGCATGCATCTTTTTTTATTAATTTTATTTAACAAATAACTGATAAAGATCATACATCAGAAAATCTAAAGTCACCACGCAACACCTACATATCGGACAATGAGTGAAAAACATGCAACAGGAGCTTGCGCCCTCAAAACGTGAATATCCCTCATGAACTAGGAGCAGGGAATATTGCATACCCCGAGATACCTTTTATGAGAAACGGGAGCGCTCATCCGGTCCAGAAGACTCGCCATCTCCATGTGCTCGTCCATCATCACACGCCCGCTCGAGATACGCCACCACAGCCGTGCCTCCAGGCCACCACGACGGAGGGAATCCATGCCATCGCCATCCTACACCGCACGGGCTTTGCCTGGCTAGGATGCAGCAGTGGTGGGAAGGGGAGGCGGCGGCTTGGTCTCCTAGGGGTTTCTTATAGTTCTCTATGTTACTTTTGCAGGAAACGAAGACATGGAATTGCTAAAAATCTATGAGTCTAATATTTTGAAGTTTTAGGCACATTTTGTGAAGTTTCAATGAATTTTTTTTCCAGTTATAGTCGCTTTTCTGTTATTCAGTTTAACTTTTTTATGTAATACAACTGCACCCTTTTACATATTTTTCATTTTATTTTTTGTTAATACTTATTACATTCGAATGCTTATTTTGTTCAATTGCGCTTTTCAACAAAATAAGTGACATAATTGATTGTAACTTTTAAAATTTTGAGCCACATATGCCCTAAACACTCCTACAGAAATAGGCAAGTTGATTGAGTTGTTTTCTGTTATGTTGTTTTTGCGTTCAGATTAGATATTAGAAAATGGAGTCAGATTTTATGCCTTTGGGTTATGAACTGAAGCTGGATAAGTGAGAACGAACAACCTTACTCTTGCCACTGGGCCATAGTTCCGTTCCTTTTTTTGAAGCGTATATATTCATCTACATAAAGTTTAGAGATTTCAAGTCGGTGCAGGCGATTACATACCGACATATTGGCCAGCACGTGGCGCAGAATGGTCGTATCTTCGTGAACGGCATGCTACATGCAACACCGGCGTCCCGCGTATGAGCTGTTTTAAGGTTCGTGCTCTTTTGGAGAACTTGGGATGCTTCGAATGCAAACTGTCAAGCCAGTAGACTGCCCCAGAGATCTTTGGATCCGTTCAGAGAAAGACAAAGTCGAAACACGTGCTAACAAAATGGCATAACCTTTCTTGCCGTGGACAAATACGGCCGCCCCTAGTTGGGAGGTATCGGATTCCCAGACTTCAGCAGTTTAGCTTCTCTACACTTGCCTGATGTTCAACGCGCACAGCGTCTTATCCTTCACCAGAAACACAGGCATCAGTTCAAAAAAAAAAAAAAAAAACACAGGCATCAGAAACATTGGTACACAGGTCAAATATTGTCCCTGTCCTCTGAGCTAGTCAATCATTCTCATCTACCGACATCTAAAAAAGGAACAGGGTTACATGTGTATGGATTAAAAAGAAGAGATTGGGTAGAAAAGAAGCTGATGTATGGCGACTGGATACATAGAGAGCACGATTTTGCCAGGGCCTGAGCACAAACCAGCAAAAGAAAGTGGTGAAATTTCCATCCTGACTGCAAGGGGAAAGTTGATATATCTTCCTGCTCAGCATCCAACTTCAAATGTCCACATATTAATCTGGCACCACACACTTCCAGGAGATGAGGAGAATAAATTGCAAGTTCTTGGCCGGCATATACTCCCAAACAGCAGATAATTGGAAAACCCATTTCCAGTTCCCAAATTCTCAGCTCAATTTGGGCATCTGAACGACCAGATGGAGCAAGAGTACTTGGAACCATAAGGCATTTGGCCCAACGGGACACCTGGATATTTTATCCAGTGCATTTGGAATCATTAGTTAACGCCATCAGAAGATGGGTGTCGCATAACACCCGGCTGGGCAGGGCAGATACATACCTCCAAGATTTAAAAAAAGACATCTTTCATTCAGTACATGGTAGACAGTACAACAGAACTTCTACCCTCAATTACGTTTGCACTACAAGATCAAACTATGTGCTAAGGTTGACATCTTCACTCTTTCGATGTTATGACAAGCAGGCCCAGTGCGCCAATCAGAAGGTACTGCAGCAAGAGACATCACATATTAGCATTTCAGCTATGCTCCAACTCAGGAAAAAATATACTATGAGGTAGTACAGTAGGATTGCTTTTTTCAATTTCATATGTTCCATTAGAAAACAAGTGAATGGGTTTTCCTCTGTTGTGAAACATAGCTCAATTCGCACGAGGGTTCTATTAACATCTCCTGGAAAAGTTGCTTCACGTAGACTAGGATAACCATTGTTCCACCACCAGGCCAGTCAGTATATACTCAATTAAAAGGAACAAACGTACCTTAATGATCGGCTTCTCAGTCATCACAATTGTAACCCAGCCAACATATGGAAGATACCTGTTCACGTAACAAAAAGGCAATGCCAGCTGAATTATTTTTCATTAGCATGACACAGATATGTGACTTTGATACAAATGTCATGGATACTCACCCTACAGCCCGCCCCATAATGTGATGCTTCTGAAGCCAAAGCTGCCCTTGTGCATACAGAAGTCGGTCATCCCCAAAATTATTATCACCTGGAATGCAGTTCAGCAGTTAAGATACAGCAATGCAGTGGCACCCACTTTTAATATAAATTGCTATCTCTTTACTATAATTGCCAGGATGCGCAAACTACTTGGATAGTCGGCCTTGTAATTACTGAAGAAAAACTTATGGTGCTCAAACAAAAAATGTTAGATACCTTTCGTGAGGATATCAACTTCTGCACTTTCTTGGCGTTCATGAACCTATTCAGAGAGGAAAGTAAACTCAAACAAAGCACGGAATGGATGTATACATCTAACATAAACAAGGCAACTGATGTCATATGATGAGTTCAAAATTTATTACCTTGATCACACGGTGAACAATTGGAATTTCACGTCCCTATACAAATAAATGTCCAAGTAAAAAAGAATGAATTGATGTCCTGATAATTAAGTAGAAGCACACAACACAAAGAAATATAGTACTCTACAAAAAATTAAGTAGGACTTACATCAATGTTAAAAACAACTATTTCTCCAGTGCGGATAGGTTCGTTGCTCATGGTTAAAAACAGAATATCACCCTGCAAGATACATATAATTAGACACATGGGTACATTAGTGCAAATGAACATACCACGTTATAGCCTACAGGGTGCAAAAACGATATTGGACTACGAACGAAAAAGTGAAAGCACGACATGCAATAATGTAGATCCACTGGCGGAGCTATGTTCAGTTCAGGGGGAACCCCCCCCCCCCCCCTCCCCCAGCCCATGATCATTCAGTGAAGAAACAGCAGGGATTTGGCCCATTCGCCCCCCAAAGTTGGCCCAAACCATGCTATTTTACCCCTCTGAGCCCATTTGCCCCCCCAAAGATCAGCCCAAGCTCCGCCACTGTAGATCCACAACTGGTAATCTCAATTGAAAATTTTGTGATACATCTTAAAGGCAATAGGATAGTCCACCAGCACTTACAAACCAAAGGATCCCAGATATGTTTGTAATCTTAATTTCTTATCAGAAAGGTAATGGGAATAGTACGGTTTATGTGTTGCATGTGCAACGACGGATATTGAGATTGGTCACATATAAACTACAAATTACCAAAGAAACAAATGGCCACTTGAGGGTTCTATACCCCTATAATACTCAATCCCTTCGGTTAGAAAAGATTTTAGTTCAAATTTCTTGTCTGTCCTGAAAGGAGCAAGTCGCATTAGAGGGTATCCAAACGCATCTCAAGCATCTAATAATTAGATAAGCGTATGGATTTAGGGTGATTCTTGTATTGTGTAACAGCGTAAGTAGGTAACAAACCCTTTTAAATCCAGGCTCCATGCTACCAGAAAGAACCACCACCACTGGAGACTCACTCCCAGTTGCGACCATCAATCCCTTCCATATGATCAATGCCGAGGTAACAATCATACCTGCCATAAGGAACATTTTAAACTTACCTATGAGACCACTGTTGCAACCAACGATCAACATATAAACGTGCAGAAAAAACCCAACATAACTAACAAAAATGAATAATGATAAAACATGTTCTCTTCTTTCACGGATATTACGACTTTATAATACAACCTTTACGAGCAAGGATTAGCATTGGTATCTAACTAGCTAGTAGAGTGAAACAACACGAGCTGAAAAATTCCCAATTCACTTCTCTAAGGCCGTCACATGCGATTCAGTCGCTCTTGTACATTTCAGTCCATGTGATCCTACCAAAAGAACAGCTTAACAAAGCTCATCGCTAATCAAATCATGAACCTAGTCAATATTTTAGATCCTCTCTGCCTCGATCTGGCAACCGAAAACCACTAAACAAAACCGCGCCTTCCACACCAAGAACCCTAATTTTTTCGCACGGCAGACCCCTAACCCCGGATCCCACCAATCTGAGCGCAAAATACGTCAGGAAATACTTGCAAAAGGAAGATCAGGAAAACTAAATCGGAGGAGATGAGAAGAGAAAAGGGAGCGGGCGTCACCTAGGCTGATGATCTGCGAGAGCACCTGGCGCACCTGCATCGAGCGGATCGACTCCACCTGGTCGCCGATGAACCCCATCTCGCCCGGCCCTCGGCGGAAATCTTCTTCGTAGGGGCGGCGAACTCACGACTGGGAAGATTGGAATTGAGACTGGTCTGCGTTTTTTCGTCTCCTTTTTTCAGACAGGACCCCACGGATGCTGGATATTAAGCTTCTGGCCGCACTGTCTGCTACACGTCAGAGATCCTATTTCGGATCGTTTGATGTGAATCGGACGGATAGCCAAGCTTGGCGTTAATGCGTTCGGCTCATTGCGGCTCCATCCGTCTCAGCGATTATGTTTCCGCACCTTTTACCTGGCTCAAACAGTTAGGGCATACGCAATGTTGATAAAATCGTTTTATCTTAATTCCGTCATGTAATCTAGTCTAGATATGATAGTAAATATAATAGGTTATTTTATAGTCTTATCTTTTATAATCAGATATCATAAATATGTGGTGAGAAAGATTGAGCTAAGAGATAATCTTTTAGAGGCAACGTCTTTTTTCGACTTTCTCTTTCCTCCACATCATGGCATTGCTAAGATATACAATTGTACATGCCCTTATGTAGGTTCTTTTATGTCCCTACACTATTGGAATTTCAGCATACATTCGACCTTGTTTTTATTGGTTTGTGTAGAATTAAGGCACTTTTTTCTCACAATATTTTTTTAAGGCTATCTATAGTGTTAGTACCTTAGCTAGTATCATGCATATTGGTCCCACAAAAATACCGATGTGGCAGCTAATTAAGGAGGTGAGAGAATATTAGAGTAACATAGGTAGATATTGTATCATAACGCATATCTCGAGAAAAGTTAATGCCGAACAAATCGTGTGCACATATTTACATTAAGATTCTCAAAAGCAATATGGTAGTGTTTGGATGTTTGTATTGAGGCTTGGCACTGGATATTGGAACATCCATCGCCTGAATACCTTAGTTTAAGTTGTTTGGTTGTACTAGACATTGGGGCCAGGTATTTAGGCTGGATATTGACCCGCCCAATTATTGTGGAGAGAGGTCGAGCCCAAGAGGTAGACATCGCTTGGAATTTGAGAACTCGCACATGAGTCCCTTCCCTAATCCAGCTCGCCCCACCCTAGCGGCGGCCTCCCTTCTGAATCGTACGGCACCTGTCGGTATGTCTCTCCACCCAACCCTTCCCTCGGCGTCCCCTGGTGACTGCCCGCGTTCCCCGCCCTTCCCTCAACCTCGCCCTCCGTTTCCCCTGCTAAATCGGCCCGCCCTCACAGCTTCTCTATGAGGAAAGCTCGATCCCAACCATCCGGTGTCGCACGCAGGTAAATCAGATCCCCTTCCCGCCCCTCCGACTGCCAAGGCCGACCTTTGAGTCCGCCCTCATGTTCCAAGTTCTCTGTTAAGTTCCTCTCATTTTCAATCTTATTGACGCAACAGTCTCGGGCTGTAGGCCAGGATTAGGAAGAAGAGACGTTTGCAACCTGATCTAAGAAAGTACTTGTTGAATTTATATTCACTCTATTTTCCTTGTTTTTTAAACTTAAAAGATTATGTGATGATTTATATATATATATCTGTATTTTCTTAATTGTTATGTCATATAATCATTCGCATATATTCAGAACTTTCACAAGAAATCGTTTGCAAATATGTATAATGATCATACTCCCATACAAATGCAATATACCACTTTAACCATCTAAACAGTTTTTGGCATTTAGCTAGGGCACCAAATATCTAGACATCCAAACAGAGATATTGGTATTGATCTCAATGTCAACAAGCACCAGCCGCCACCGCACCCGCGCCGCCGACCAAACTAGCACCAGCCGCTCCAGCTCTGCCAAGCAAACCAACACCATCCGCCACCACACCCGCGCCGCCGACCAAACCATCAGCAACCGCTCCCGCTCCGCCCTCCAAACTAGCACCAGCCGCCGCCATGTAGTTTTCCATCGCCGGATCTACGCTTCGGAGCTCCAACGACACGAAATGGGAGTGGGGTGAGGGTGGGTTCAAGCTAGGGCTAGGGTTTGTTGTCTCCTCTTTTTGCCAGAAATGTGGACGGTGGGAAGGGGATGAGGCTGGGGTTAAAATATGATGACACTTTTAGAGTTTGCGCGTGTGTGGACCCATGTCTTTGGAGCCGTGTGTGTGGACCCGTGTCTACGCGAAAGAGGTACGGGCGTGTATGCGGAAGAGGTACTGGTGCGTACGTATTCTCACGGTGATACGGGAACCCCCTCGGCTAAACGGTCCTGCGGATTCTGGATCATGCTTTTGAGTACCCCGAATTGAGGCTGAAAAGTCGATAATGCCCCTCATCACGGATTAATCTAGGTTATCCTTGTGTTCTGCTCAATGACACGCGTACAGCACGCGACCGTTGGGAACCCCAAGTGGAAGGTGTGATGCGTACAGCAGTAAGTTTCACTCAGTTAGAAACCAAGGTTTATCGAACCAGTAGGAGTCAAGAAGCACGTTGAAGGTTGATGGCGGCGAGATGTAGTGCGGCGCAACACCAGGGATTCCGGCGCCAACGTGGAACCTTCACAACACAAACCAAGTACTTTGCCCCAACGAAACAGCGAGGTTGTCAATCTCACCGGCTTGCTGTAACAAAGGATTAGATGTATAGTGTGGATGATGATTGTTTGCAGAAAAACGATAGAAACGATTGCAAGAGATTGTATTTCAGTATAGAGAATTGGACCGGGGTCCACAGTTCACTAGAGGTGTCTCTCCCATAAGATAAACAGCATGTTGGGTGAACAAATTACAGTTGGGCAATTGACAAATAAAGAGGGCATGACCATGCACATACATATTATGATGAGTATAGTGAGATTTAATTGGGCATTACGACAAAGTACATAGACTGCTATCCAGCATGCATCTATGCCTAAAAAGTCCACCTTCAGGTTATCATCCGAACCCCCTCCAGTATTAAGTTGCTAACAACAGACAATTGCATTAAGTATTGCGCGTAATATAATCAGTAACTACATCTTCGAACATAGCACCAATGTTTTATCCCTAGTGGCAACAGCACATCCATAATCTTAGAGGTTTCTCTCACTCCCCCAGATTCACGGAGACATGAACCCACTATCGAGCATAAATACTCCCTCTTGGAGTTACTAGCATCAACTTGGCCAGAGCATCTACTAATAACGGAGAGCATGCAAGATCATAAACAACACATAGACATGAATTGATAATCAACATAACATAGTATTCTCTATTCATCGGATCCCAACAAACACAACATATAGAATTACAGATAGATGATCTTGATCATGTTCGGCAGCTCACAAGACCCGACAATTAAGCACAATGAGGAGAAGACAACCATCTAGCTACTGCTATGGACCCATAGTCCAGGGGTAGACTACTCACACATCACTCCGGAGGCGACCATGGTGGCGTAGAGTCCTCCGGGAGATGATTCCCCTCTCCGGCAGGGTGCCGGAGGCGATCTCCTGAATCCCCCGAGATGGGATTGGCGGCGGCGGCGTCTCTGGAAGGTTTTCCGTATCGTGGCTCTCGATGCGGGGGTTTCGCGACGAAGGCTATTTGTAGGCGGAAGGGCAGGTCAAGGGGCGTCACGAGGGGCCCACACTACAGGTCGGCGCGGCCAGGGCTTGGGCCGCGCCGCCCTATGGTGTGGCCACCTCGTGGCCCCACTTCGTCTCCTCTTTGGTCTTCTGGAAGCTTCGTGGCAAACTAGGACCCTGGGCGTTGATTTCGTCCAATTCCGAGAATATTTCCTTACTAGGATTTCTGAAACCAAAAACAGCAGAAAAAAGAATCGGCACTTCGGCATCTTGTTAATAGGTTAGTTCCAGAAAATGCACGAATATGACATAAAGTGTGCATAAAACATGTAGATATCATCAATAATGTGGCATGGAACATAAGAAATTATCGATACGTCGGAGACGTATCAGCATCCCCAAGCTTAGTTCCTGCTCGTCCCGAGCAGGTAAACGATAAACAAAGATAATTTCTGGAGTGACATGCCATCATAATCTTGATCATACTATTTGTAAAGCATATGTAGTGAATGCAGCGATCAAAACAATGTATATGACATGAGTAAACAAGTGAATCATATAGCAAAGACTTTTCATGAATAGTACTTCAAGACAAGCATCAATAAGTCTTGCATAAGAGTTAACTCATAAAGCAATAATTCATAGTAAAAGCATTGAAGCAACACAAAGGAAGATTAAGTTTCAGCGGTTGCTTTCAACTTATAACATGTATATCTCATGGATATTGTCAACATAGAGTAATATAACAAGTGCAATATGCAAGTATGTAGGAATCAATGCACAGTTCACACAAGTGTTTGCTTCTTGAGGTGGAGAGAAATAGGTGAACTGACTCAACAATAAAAGTAAAAGAATGGTCCTTCAAAGAGAAAAGCATCGATTGCTATATTTGTGCTAGAGCTTTGATTTTAAAAACAAGAAACAATTTTGTCAACGGTAGTAATAAAGCATATGTATCATGTAAATTATATCTTATAAGTTGCAAGCCTCATGCATAGTATACTAATAGTGCCCGCACCTTGTCCTAATTTGCTTGGACTACCGGGATTATCGCAATGCACATGTTTTAACCAAGTGTCACAAAGGGGTACCTCTATGCCGCCTGTACAAAGGTCTAAGGAGAAAGCTCGCATCGGATTTCTCGCTATTGATTATTCTCAACTTAGACATCCATACCGGGACAACATAGACAACAGATAATGGACTCCTCTTTTATGCATAAGCATATAGCAACAATTATTTTTCTCATATGAGATTGAGGATATATGTCCAAAACTGAAACTTCCACCATGGATCATGGCTTTAGTTAGCGGCTCAATGTTCTTCTCTAACAATATGCACGCTCTAACCATAAGGTGGTAGATCGCTCTTACTTCAGACAAGACGAACATGCATAGCAACTCACATGATATTCAACAAAGAGTAGTTGATGGCGTCCCCAGTGAACATGGTTATCGCACAACGAGCAACTTAATAAGAGATAAAGTGCATAAGTACATATTCAATACCACAATAGTTTTTAAGCTATTTGTCCCATGAGCTATATATTGTAAAAGTAGAGGATAGAAATTTAAAGGTAGCACTCAAGCAATTTACTTTGGAATGGCGGAGAAATACCATGTAGTAGGTAGGTATGGTGGACATAAATGGCATAGTGGTTGGCTCAAGTATTTTGGATGCATGAGAAGTAATCCCTCTCGATACAAGGTTTAGGCTAGCAAGGCTATTTGAAACAAACACAAGGATGAAGCGGTGCAGCAAAACTCACATAAAAGACATATTGAAAACATTATAAGAATCTACACCGTCTTCCTTGTTGTTCAAAACTCAATACTAGAAATTATCTAGACATTAGAGAGACCAAATATGCAAACCAAATTTTAGCATGCTCTATGTATTTCTTCATTAATGGGTGCAAAGCATATGATGCAAGAGCTTAAACATGAGCACAACAATTGCCAAGTATCACATTATCCAAGACATTTTAGCAAATTACTACATGTATCATTTTCCAATTCCAACCATATAACAATTTAACGAAGAAGAAACTTCGCCATGAATACTATGAGTAGAACCCAAGGACATACTTGTCCATATGCTACAGCGGAGCGTGTCTCTCTCCCACAAAGTGAATGCTAGGATCCATTTTATTCAAACAAAACAAAAAACAAAAACAAACCGACGCTCCAAGAAAAGCACATAAGATGTGATGGAATAAAAATATAGTTTCAGGGGAGGAACCTGATAATGTTGTCGATGAAGAAGGGGATGCCTTGGGCATCCCCAAGCTTAGACGCTTGAGTCTTCTTGATATATGCAGGGGTGAACCACTGGGGCATCCCCAAGCTTAGAGCTTTCACTCTCCTTGATCATGTTGTATCATCTCCCTCTCTTGATCCTTGAAAACTTCCTCCACACCAAACTTAGAACAACTCATTAGAGGGTTAGTGCACAATCAAAATATACATGTTCAGAGGTGACATAATCTTTCTTAACACTTCTGGACATTGCACAAAGCTACTGAAAGTCAATGGAATCGAAATATCCATCGAACATAACAAAACTGGCAATGCGAAATAAAAGGCAGAATCTGTCAAAACAGAACAGTTCGTATTGACGAATTTTATCGAGGCACCAGACTTGCTCAAATGAAAATTCTCAAATTGAATGAAAGTTGCGTACATATCTGAGGATCACTCACGTAAACTGGCATAATTTTCTGAGTTACCTACAGAGAATTTTGCCCAGATTCGTGACAGCAAAGAAATCTGTTTCTGCGCAGTAATCCAAATCTAGTATGAACTTTACTATCAACGACTTTACTTGGCACAATAAAACACTAAACTAAGATAAGGAGAGGTTGCTACAGTAGTAAACAACTTCCAAGACACAAATATAAAACAAAATACTGTAGTAAAAACATGGGTTGTCTCCCATAAGTGCTTTTCTTTAACGCCTTTCAGCTAGGCGCAGAAAGTGTGTATCAAGTATTATCGAAGGATGGGGCATCTTCAGCGGGGTGTGGAGTTTTCTCAGCCAAGCATAGTATATTGGATACATAAGTTTTAGCGTCTCCCTTTTCATTAGTCTTAGGCTTGCTACTCTCATCAAACAAATTTTCAGGAACAAGCCAAGCATAGTTATTTTCTAGTGCATCATTCATCGCTAGGAGCTTACATGGTATTGGTGCTTTGATCTCCCCACCATCATTAATATTATTAGTGTACTTTATTCTATCCATATCCATTTTTTCAAGGAGACTAACAAAATTGGTGTGAGAACCAAGCATATCATATTTAGCAAAGACCTTTCTAGCCTCTCTTGCTAGACCACCAAATTCTCTAAGAAGAGTTTCTAGAAAAAAATCTTTCTTTTCCCCTTCTTCCATATCACCAAGTGTAAGAAACATGTGTTGGATTATAGGATTGAGATTAACAAATTTAGTTTCCAACATGCGAACTAAAGCAGCAGCAGCAATTTCATAAGTAGGAGCAAGATCTACCAAGTGTCTATCTTCAAAATCGTCAACGGTACTAACATGGTTGAAAAATTCTTCTATATTATTTCTCCCAATTATAGACCCGCGCCCTACCGGCATGTTTTTTACGGTAAAATTAAAAGGAAACATGTTGAAACAAGTAAAGCAAATATAAGTAACTAATTTTTTTGTGTTTTTGATATAGCAAACAAGATAGCAAATAAAGTAAAACTAGCAACTAATTTTTTTGTATTTTGATTTAGTGCAGCAAACAAGGTAGTAAATAAAACTAAGCAAGACAAAAACAAAGTAAAGAGATTGGGATGTGGAGACTCCCCTTGCAGCGTGTCTTGATCTCCCCGGCAACGGCGCCAGAAATTTAGCTTGACACGCGTACAACACGCGACCGTTGGGAACCCCAAGTGGAAGGTGTGATGCGTACAGCAGTAAGTTTCTCTCAGTTAGAAACCAAGGTTTATCGAACCAGTAGGAGTCAAGAAGCACGTTGAAGGTTGATGGCGGCGAGATGTAGTGCGGCGCAACACCAGGGATTCCGGCGCCAACGTGGAACCTGCATAACACAAACCAAGTACTTTGCCCAACGAAACAGCGAGGTTGTCAATCTCACCGGCTTGCTGTAACAAAGGATTAGATGTATATTGTGGATGATGATTATTTGCAGAAAACAGTACAACAGTATTGCAGTAGATTGTATTTCAGTATAGAGAATTGGACCGGGGTCCACAGTTCACTAGAGGTGTCTCTCCCATAAGATAAACAGCATGTTGGGTGAACAAATTACAGTTGGGCAATTGACAAATAAAGAGGGCATGACCATGCACATACATATTATGATGAGTATAGTGAGATTTAATTGGGGCATTACGACAAAGTACATAGACCGCTATCCAGCATGCATCTATGCCTAAAAAGTCCACCTTCAGGTTATCATCCGAACCCCCTCCAGTATTAAGTTGCTAACAACAGACAATTGCATTAAGTATTACGCGTAATGTAATCAGTAACTACACCCTCGAACATAGCACCAATGTTTTATCCCTAGTGGCAACAGCACATCCATAATCTTAGAGGTTTCTCTCACTCCTCCAGATTCACGGAGACATGAACCCACTATCGAGCATAAATACTCCCTCTTGGAGTTACTAGCATCAACTTGGCCAGAGCATCTACTAATAACGGAGAGCATGCAAGATCATAAACAACACATAGACATGAATTGATAATCAACATAACATAGTATTCTCTATTCATCGGATCCCAACAAACACAACATATAGAATTACAGATAGATGATCTTGATCATGTTCGGCAGCTCACAAGACCCGACAATTAAGCACAATGAGGAGAAGACAACCATCTAGCTACTGCTATGGACCCATAGTCCAGGGGTAGACTACTCACACATCACTCCGGAGGCGACCATGGCGGCGTAGAGTCCTCCGGGAGATGATTCTCCTCTCCGGCAGGGTGCCGGAGGCGATCTCCTGAATCCCCCGAGATGGGATTGGCGGCGGCGTCTCTGGAAGGTTTTCCGTATCGTGGCTCTCGGTACTGGGGGTTTCGCGACGAAGGCTATTTGTAGGCTGAAGGGCAGGTCAGGGGGCCACACGAGGGGCCCACACTACAGGTCGGCGCGGACAGGGCTTGGGCCGCGCCGCCCTATGGTGTGGCCACCTCGTGGCCCCACTTCGTCTCCTCTTCGGTCTTCTGGAAGCTTCGTGGCAAAATATGACCCTGGGCGTTGATTTCGTCCAATTCCGAGAATATTTCCTTACTAGGATTTCTGAAACCAAAAACAGCAGAACAAAGAATCGGCACTTCGGCATCTTGTTAATAGGTTAGTTCCAGAAAATGCACGAATATGACATAAAGTGTGCATAAAACATGTAGATATCATCAATAATGTGGCATGGAACATAAAAAATTATCGATACGTCGGAGACGTATCACTCAACATAACCCTTCGCCCTTGGGGGTCTATGAAAGCACTCGCCTATAACACTAAGGACATCTTGGATTAGTAAGATAAAAAGCATAGAAACAGAAGAAAAAAAGCATGATTGTAAAGTTATATTTCATTTCTACATGAGTTGATGTGCACCTAGTTTTTTCTTATTTCATCGCAGAAAAAGTAAAGGATTCTAAAAAGTAGGTTTTAGTAAATGTTAATTAGTACTTGTTAATGTTTACGGTACATCAATGAAACCCGCGCCATCCAACATAGATCTTAAATACTAACTTACTCTTGTAGTAATAAAATTTGTCCCCAGGGGCAAATTTTGCATTACACAATTTAAATTGTTTCTTCTAAAACAACTCAAAGGGTAAAGTCGTATTTACCGATGCTAGAGAAGTGCAAGAGGGTCATTCCACTTGTTTAATTTTCCTAGTCTCCCACGGAATTGTTGGGCCCTCATGTGTGGTCACTCCAATGGAAATACCGGTCGTGATAGTCATCGACGGTGTTTTTGTGTTATACATTAAGTGATGTTAATTATTAACGATGCAACTCATATGATTTTCACCTTTTTTATACTAAACATGTTTACTTCTCGTAGACCATTTAATTAACCTATGATGTTGGTGAACTAGATATGTTCTATTATCCTAGCAAAGTTAACCACACAAAAGTGGTGCAAATTAAAAAAAAAAACACAAGGTTCTTCTTACAAGTACATAAAACATGTCATTACAAATACCCTCCTGTCAGATAGAAAATGTATTGAGCATTGCCATCATTACGTCGTTTTATACAATATTAATTTATAAAATTGATTGCTAGAGCAACATTTCATTCAACCGGATCCCCCTAGATCTAAGAAAGAAAACCACACTTATTTTCGGCTTAGTTGTGCCGCATAAATGTATTAATTAATTATCTTTATGTTCACTTAGTGTCTATGAAATATCTCGGGACATAGTTCTAGATAGTAATATCTAAAGAATATCTTGAAAAAGTGTTACAGAGTGTGATTATATATAGAACTAGTGGATACCCTGCGCATTGCTTCGGGAATTGGTTCTGGTTTTTCTAAATGATACTCATATATAGCAAAAAATAAAGGATGAAGTGTGTTTATGGGGGGCGTTGGCATGCCATACAACCTATATAACCTATAGGTTTGCATAATAGAAGAAACCAAAAATATAAGAGCAGCAAATAAATAATGGGAGATTGACAAAAAAAAATCAATTTGTAAAGAATTTAGCTGCCATGACCGGCATAGCCATCCTTTTTTTGTGTGCAAGGAACTGGATATTGACGGTTCAGATGCCAATTTGTACAGGGGCTGGTCACAACAATTCCACGTTACCTAAGTTATTTTTCCAAGCTGCCAATACGTATATGGCTCCGTCGAATTACTAAGATATAAGATGACCTTTTATTTTCTGTAGGAAGTGAAGCAACGCATCAAAACCAAATCTGACAGAAGGCACCTTTGTTAAAATTCCATTTAGCTACTAATAGACTAATAGTACATCTGGTACCTTGCAAAAGGAATCAATTATATAGTCCAGCTTCGTACCATCATTTTGTGGTATTTGGAACAAATGCCAACCTGCAAAACAAATACATCTAGTTGGGTAGCTATCTAAATTAAGAAACATCAAAGCTGACTGTGCTCAGGCAATGTCAGGATGTGAGAACTGAGAAGGTACTTGCTAAAGCATTCGGTTGTCTCAACGAAAGAAAACTGATATGGTAAGTCCGAGCTAAATAGGATGATCGCTTCCAAGTAATAATTATTTATAATTTGCTACTTGAACAAACCAAAAGGGAAGAGAGCATGTACCTATGGAAATATCAGAGACTCATAAATACATGGTCGGGTTAATGAGATCTCATAGGCCCCAAATTTGCTGAGCTGACCAGCCACGATGGCATCCTGGTGTGTTCTCGAGTCTCGACAACCAGAATTCGTGATGTTATAAACGAAACATATCCAACCAGGTTTGACACAGACCTAAACGTTGAGGAAATACATAACTACCATGCAGGGCACTTAGGTTCAGTGCGAAGGCCGTCATCTTCCTTGAGGATAACTGCGGCGAGTTGCTTCAGCAACACGAAGCAGACGTAATCAACTCGTGTAGAAGGAAGACGACTGCAACAACTATGCATCGATTTGGAGTGGCGATGGATTGGCTATAGAAACCCAAAGGGAGATTGGAGAAGGAGGAGAGCAGCAGCTGATGGAGTTAAAAACTGCAGAATTAGAGGAGACACCAAAATTAATTGCAGCAGGAACCATTGCAACAATGGAAACTGAACCGCTAGTGTTTCTGGCCATTGTGCTCCCCTCTACACACGGTGGAATTTTCTCCTTGGTCAGGACAACTAAATGCGTGATATGGAGGAGATGACAATGCACTACAGAGAAGACAATGGGGCTGGATTAAATACTGGTGCAGAGCAAAAGGCAGCAGCACCGTCGCATGTTGACGGGAAGTAATGTTCCTCTTTCTTTTGTTGAGAGAGACCTGGCGAACACAAATTGCTCCAGGGTCTAGCATGGATCGTGGTTGCAATCCGAGGGAACTGAACAACATAGATTTCAAATCTGACGGATGGAAATAATATGGGTGATGTGGCTGCAAAGGATTTCAACTTGGAAACATTAAATTCATTTTAGTGGGGATCAACTTTATAGATATTATAGATATCCTAGGATGTTGATATTACACCGAATGCAATGCCAAGTCTGCCAATACAAACATCCAAACAGAGCTTAAATATAGCATGACTATGATGTCACTTTATGATACTATCCACTATAGAGATAGTATCATACAAAAGTACCATATGTATGATACTACTACATGGTACTTACCACTATGGACAACCTAAGACTACTCATAGTGGTGAGTAACATAGGTAGTAACATCAATAACATGCAATACCAACTAAGCATTTTTATGACATGGCATATCATTTATTGAGGAAAGAGATGGTAGTGGTAACTAGCTATATTACCATCACATCACACATTCCAAAGAAGAATGAGTCTACAAAGTAATAATATAACATTCTATGTTACTACACCTATGATATTAAACCACTATAGAGGTACTAACAAGAGTGGTAACATGTGCATGTTACTACCCAATATTACTCTTCACTATGACTAGCCTTATATCTGCTCTTTATCTTAATGTTCACCTACCACATGTGGCGTAATGTCATCTTGATGTACTCGCCTCCAGGGTGGAGATAGACCCTAGGGCCACCATGGCCATAGCCTAGGTCGCATTTCTACCGCCGCCCTTCCCTTACTTGCCTCCACCCATACCCTTTTCTATTCGCTCCTCCTGATCCTCTGTGCCTTTAATTATTAGTCGCCTTTTTCATATTGTGGACCACACATCCACCATCGCACTAGGCACTGTCATCTATTTCCAGGGCTGGTTTTGCAGGTCTTGTGGTAGTGAGGCCCACCTGAGGTGTTGGTGGCGCCATCCTCGTCTTTTTTTTCTTTCTCTAGCTTCTCTCCTCATGTATCCTCCCTCCGCCTCCTCTTGATAGAAATGCCCACATATGTCTGTCAAGTCCATGGATTGGACAGTCGTGCAGTAGAATTAATTGTGCATGTGTTTTTTGACATTTCAGGATGAATTAATTATGAAATGTAGTTATGCATACTACCTACTCCTATTTCAGATCGGTGTTACCATAGATTTTGTATCATGTTTGTTTCAAGCGTTGAAATTATTTTCACAGATAACAATTAAAAATTTAAAAAATGATAACAATTCATCTTTCGAGGGGAATTTCTATCTCCTACGCATTAACGCATAGTTCTTAGGACAGTAATCAGATACGCATAGTTCTTAGGACCGTTACGACCGTAATCATAGATCAAGACTATTGCACCAATTGCATATCAATAGCTGGGGCTCAAAATCGCAAGACCGAACTTGAACATAAACATCAATATGGAAAGCGGCCGCACATACATAAGATACTGTGCCTTGATAACATGCACCATATACAACATCATCTAAGGGAATATTTTAAGACTGAATTAAGCTGCAGCTAGCCTCCGTATATTAATCGGCCTGTGCGTATAATCTGCATATATCTGTAACCGGCTAACCGCGGGCGCGCCGGCCCTTCAGTCGCAGCACAGCTCGCAAAGCCAGCAGCAACAGAGCGCGGCGATGCTGAAGAAAAAAAGAGAAGAACACCACTGTGAGTACGCCGAAGCAAGATTGCAATAAAACCACGTCGAGCAGCATAGATACGATACGTACCATCCTTCGATGAAGCTGGTCTCCCCACGCTTGGTCCTGCGGCGCCGTGGTCCGCAGCAGCATTTCCTCTTGCTGCCGCCGGCTGCTTGTTGCTGCGTATCCACGGTCGGGTAGCCTGTATAGCAATTGTTCCGGTGAAAGAAAACATGTTAGAGACGAGATCTCTGTTATAACTCACTCAAGAACCAGTGGTGCCTTCGTCATGGAGGTCGATCAAAGACACTTTTCAGATGGATAGATGGGTAGAAGATGAGATCTCTGTTATCACCTGGAGGAGGCTGCAGCTGCTGGGTGTTATTCTCCATATCGGTTGGTCGTCGACCGATCTTGGGCTTGTAGTAGACAGTAGTTCGTCCGAGCTGTACATGGATTGGTAGACTAGTCATGTCCGTATATATATGTGCAGAGGCAACAAGCAGCTCCGTAGATCGTGATACCTTCCTGCCTATCGATCCCAATGCTAAAAGCAGGAAGAAAGTAAGAGATGCTTGATTTGCTGGTTTGTTCAAACACATCGTGTTCGATCAGTCCTCTCTGTTCCTTTACTCTTTTTGACAATGCGCCAGAGTACGTATGTTCATTATGTGGGTTCGCCGACGGAGAACTTCAGAGGATCCGTGGCATCGGGAGCCACCGGCCATGTCATGTGCAGGCTTCAGAGGATGCGTGATAATAAAAAGCCACTCTGATCTCCTGGCTCCTGGCTTAAGCTAGCAGTCAAGCCACCACCAAGGAGGAGGGAATAAGTTCCCGGCTCTGACGTTGCACGCTCTCTGATTTCTTCGATCCTTGTCCATGGCATCATGTTCTCTTCCTCATGATCTTAAAAAGGCTAGCTAGCGAGCTGTTGTGTTCTGTTGAAACTTTTAATCCCGACATTCTTGTTCACTTGTCAATGTCGACATGCACGTTCGTGTGTGGCGAGTATAACTTTTTTCTGTGGGGAAAAGTTGCAAGCCAAGCACGTTTGATATATTCCAAAGACCAAGCACTACTCGCGCCATGTCATGGTTTCTTTCACTTGAACAATTACTATACAGTTCCCTTTGCAATGATGTTTTTTTTGTTTCTTTAACCAATTATTTCATTCACAGCTCAATTTCATTTCCACAAGACATTAAAATACTTCACAGCACAAGGAGTATATCAACAATAAACAGTTTCATTCATAACATGCACAATGTCGCCCTTTCATAATATGGACAAATACAATGTCATCTCCACAACAAAAACAATACCTCACTGAATTAAGTCCACAATTTTAAAGGAAATCAGTACTTTGGATTCAACCATGCTCTTTAAAATACCTCACTGAACAATACCATGCATAAGCTACAATACTAACATACTACAGAATTAAAGTTGCTGACCACAAAGATGCAATATCAACACTTCGGACTTATGCACGGTCTCCAAAGCTTGGTGCAAGATTTTCACCGCTGTGAGAATCTAAATGCAAAGGAAGCTAAATTAAATGAATCTCAATGAATGAAGTCTAAATTTTGAATTTATGAAAAGCACATATATTTTCATGGTTAAATAACATGTGATGTGCTCCCAAGACCCTTAGACGACCCTTTCAAGGACAATTGTAATTATGGCATAACAATGTCCTAAACTACGTAATAATGCTGTAATATTTGGACAAAACTATGTATTTAACTATGTGTGAACTATTACGTGTATCTCCTATGTGAAGATGTTATTATGTTATTAATTTGTGAATTATTGATTTATATATATGACTATATGATGCCCAATTGTTTTCATTATTTAGCAAATCCACAATATGGCTATAGCCCTCTATAGCCCGGCTATAGCCTTTCGTAGCTTCAAAAAAATTCGCGTCTATCGGCTATAGCCGGCTATTTTAACCAGAGCTAAAAATGGGTCCTATGCAGTACACCAAAACGTTATAGCAGCGAAGGGGAGGAAAAAGTGTATCCCTGCAATGTTTTCCTTGTCTAAACATAAGTGAGAAACTTATTTAGTTTACATATAACCGATTATATAAATTCTGATATGTTTCATATGAATAGAGATTTAATCACTTCAAACAATGGTGATAGAAACTTAGCAAGGATAGATATGCAGAGGCACAAAACTTCATTGAGCTCATAGAAATGTCAAATCATGTGAAGCTCTTCTTTCTCAAAGCCGAGCTCCACCATTATCTCGAAGAGGTCATATGCTTGAAGCTTGTCATCCATATGGTGATCATTGATATGTAAAGATGCGCCGAAGAAGAAGCTCTTCCATAGTGGATTATGTATGGAGAGCAATCCGCAAGACTTCGTCAAGCAAGCACAATCAAGAAAGGTGTTCCAAATTGAAACACTCAAGATCTTCATCATCTAGCTCAAGTAGAATGCGCAAGGTTAAGGTTTCTTGTTGATATGATTTCTTTTATGCCGGTCTTGTGGTTTAGTTGGGAGACCGATTTATAGGATATATTGATGTATTATCAAGAGGATTGTCGAGTGAGTAACTTGATCATATATTCAAAGAGAGCTCAAATCCTTGCATGTTTGGCATCCTATTTCTTGATTGTTATTTGGATCGTATCCATGTGGTGATTGATAGCTTGTGCGCATTATCATGACAAGCTTTAGTTCATCAAAAACGGATTTTGTATGAAAAACTTGTTGCGTTTTCGATGTTGGTGATTTTATCGGTTATCTTTTATAGATAGTTTAAACCTTTCTTAATTTGGTTTTATCTTCATGTGCTGGACTATGATGTTTATTTCTATGATCTTGTATAACTCATTGTGGTGATTCCAACGAGTTCAAGATCATCAAATTCAGAATCCGAATGTAAAAGTTATGGCTTTTTTAGTTGGTGTTATCCGTTTGACAAGACTTGTCTACTGGCCATGCCTAGGAGGGGCAAACCAAAAAATACACAGCTAATTTACATCCAGGGACCTAGGCATAAATACTGAATCTTAGGGGGGGGCACTGCGAGACAGTCCGGCCCAGTTGAACTGGTCTGACCTCCAACGCCTTTTCCTCATTGTACAGGTCCCAGAATGGACCCTAGAGTGGTCCGACTAGCCGAGGTATTTGACCCTTTTGCCAAGACTTTTTTTTCCTGGAGTGGTCTGGCCCTGCCAACTAGTCCGGCCTCACAAATCTTCTGTTTAAACGTTCGTTTTGGCCAGACCCTTGTTCGACAGTTGGATTGGACTGTCTTGCGACGTGTTTTTGTGCATAACGATCACATTCAGTGGGGATCTATTTATGGGTCTTTCCTCCCCAAAGGTTTCCCAACCCTTCTACCTCGTTTTTCCTCCATTATTGACTTTCATTTGAGCTTGATATCTCCCTCTCCCTCCCATGATTGTTGCATCTATTTGAGAGAAAGATATACGAGATCTAGATCGACATCTTCACCAATCAAATCTCTCTCTTTGTGAGGGGAATCCACCGGATCTAGATCTTGAAGAAATTTAGAGTTATCCTTCTTTGTTCTTCATCTCTCATTCCCCCAATAGCTTTTGTAGCTTTTTTGGCATTTGAGAGTGAGGGACTTGCCAGTGCATTTGGTTCATCGGTTTGAGTTCTACGCAATTATACGTGGAGGTGAAAGTTGGTGAGTATATCTCTTCGGGAGCTTGTTCTGGGAGCTTGTTCCTCTTGGGTTTTTAGACCCAAGATGGCTTTGTGATCATAGTGGTGTTCTCCAATTAAGTTGTGGAGATTCCTTAAGTGTGGGATCTTTGTGGTGATTTCTTGAGAGACTCCAATTAAGTTGTGGAGATTGCCCCAATCTTGTACGGGTTTGTGACCGCTCTCAAGGGTCCCTTAATGGATCGAGTACTTTCCTTTTGTGGGAAGGCTCGAGGAGAATACAGTGAGGCCTTCGCGGAGTTTGGATCGAGTGTTTTTTTCCTTCACACTGCTCCAACGGAGAGGGGCACTCGCAAGAGTGTGAACTTCAGGATACATCATCGTCTCCGTGTCACCTTGAATATTCTTATACCCGAGCACTTTACTTATGAACTTTACTTTGTGATAGCCTTTGTGCTTGAAGTTATATATCTTGCTATCACATAGTTGTTTGTTTTGCCTAGCAGAAGTTGTGCACATAGGTGAACTCTAGTTACATAGAGTTTATGCTCGACAAATTAAATGCTAGTTTTATTTCACATTTGTTCAAGCCATTATCGTGAAAGTTTTATACCGCCTATTCAACACTCCCCTCCTCTAGGTGGCATATGTGTCCTTTCATCATTGATGATCCTATTTGAAAAGACTTACGATTTATTATAATCTAAACAGATGCATAGTAGATCTAACAACAAGCAATAATGTCACTGTAGTAGGTATGCATGCATAGTCGATCAAAATAGTGACATTGTTATAGAGCTAGCAACAAGTAATAAATATGGCATGGTTCAAAGCAGAGCATCCACAACATACCTGGTATAATCTAAAGATAAGCTTAGTTAAAAACAAGCTTGATATAATCAAAAGAATGAAACAAAATAATCACAAGAACAATAGCAAGCATCAAATAAACAAATAACAACAAGACATGGATTGCAGAGCTAACAAGAAGTAACAAAACATGCTAAGAATCATAATAGAGCACACATAACAAGCCTAACATTTCCATTATAAACTAGCATCAATCAGAAGAACTAGAACAATATAACTGAGCTATATAGAAACTTACTTCATAGCCATGACAACATGTAAGACAAGGATTTTTATATTGGAATTGGCGGGAGGTCGGATTCATCATCCTTCGGTCCGAGCGGTTCGAGGATGACAACACTGCCTTCGGATTAACGCTCCATGGGGATTATAGAAAAGAGACCACAATTTAGTTTTCCCACTCACCGTCGGGATTATCTTCCGCTGCAACATCAACATGGTTGTTGAGACAACAAAAAAAAAGATACTGCAACTCATGCTATTTTTAAAAAACGGAAGACCGCGCTCTGCATCAGCTGATACTGCCATATTTATTAGAACATCATTCAGGGTTTACATGTCTCACAAATCACTTAAGGTTGCTCCAAAGATCAACCACTAGAAAAGCGAAAACATGGAGGATGAAAGCTCCATGCATCCTGAAGGCGATTACAGCACCAGGCCGGTTAAAAATATCCCTAAAACCATTTTCATACGGTTGCACTCATACTTCATGTAGCCCTAATGAAGGCTTGTCAAATGACCATATGAGATATGACATAACTATCTGTCTTCTCAAGACAACTATCAGTGACGATCCCCGCGGAGAGAGAAACAAAATTGTTCAATGATGTGACATTACGCAAGTGCACGCGCGCTGAAGTTCCCTGAATACGTGGAGTCGACAGGAAATAAACACAAAATTATACGTATCACCAACTTTGACCAAAATCTACACCGCGGCTAAAGCTTTAAACACGACGAAACCATCTTCACAAATTATCAATCGCCCGTCCTCGGCCTTCAGTCGCAGCACAGCTCCCAGAGCCAGCAGCAGCATAGCGTAGCGATGCTGAGATCAAACAAGAAACATCCGAAGGAACTAATCAGTCAATGACGAATTACTACACAATCAATATAATGTACTGTAAGAGCAATCGATGTGCAGTTAGCGCACGCTGCACCCACCATCCTTCGATAAAACTCGTCTCGCCCCGTCTGGTCGTCGTTGCCGGACGTCGCAAGAATCCCTTCTTCTTCATCTTCTTGCCTGCACCCTGCTCCTCCGAATGATCAAGCGCCGTCGGGTAGCCTACAGTAACGAAGAGAAATGTGTTGGCAACACCAACTAATTGCGAATTTTCATTTGTGTGAATCAATCGTTCACCTGGCGGAGGCGGTGGGTTGTTTATGCTCCGCTCCATCAGAACTACTGAGTACTGATCGAGAGGTGCAATGCGAGCCCCTCTTGGAAATAAATTGCGCCAAGTGATGCAATCTAGCGAGCTATTTATATTAGCTAGATTGATTGATTGATTTACCTCAAAAAAAAAATAGCTAGCTTGGACTCATGGAATACATTCTTCAGTGGCTTTCCAGACGTCTTCTAGGTGATTGCAGCAGTGCAGGGAATAAATGAGATGTGTGTATATTCGGCAAAAGTAGCTTCGAAAGCTCTGTCTGAATTGAAAATTATACGGCTGGCAGCCCCTTAGCTCCACTTCTTATTTGACAATTAGTATGTGAATTTCAAGTTGGGTCGACAGAAATGTTCTCCTTTGGACTTCTATTTTTTTTTTTAATGTAGTGGTGTCCAATGCTGACCCTACTAGTGGTGTGTCTTCACAAATAGATCAGGTAGCGGCTGCATTAGCAAATCACCAAAATTGATGTTAATCAATTCCATATAAACTATAGATGACAGCTCCACAAAATGGAATAGCAAATCAAGGCGATGACATTTGCAACTATCTAAAAACTACGGAATAAGCCCTGATGTTAATCTTGATTATTATTTTTTTGGTTTGCTGCATATAGCATAGTGGTTCAAATGGAATACACAACAGATACACAGCTGAAAATATGATCCACTGATAGTACAAGTCAAGTCATATTTATGGTTCATGCTACAACGTTTATTTGACATCGCAGAAGAACATACACGACGTGCACATGGCGGCATAGCGACATCTCGAATGCAAGGTATGATCTGAGTGTAGCCAGTGGTAGGGTTTAGTGCCTTGAATAAGAGATCAGAATCGAAGGGGGTGGTCATCTCGCTCTCCGTGTATGAATTTGATATACTTTGTGTTTTACAATCTGTATTACGAGTACTACATTGTAAAATGAAGTCAGCATCATGAGGGTTACACAGACCATCTTGTACACCCGACGAAACATGTCATTCAGGATAGTTGGCCGGCATCTGATTCCTCCTTTTGACAACTAACTACTTTTTCACAAATGTGCATGTGAGACGCAGCTGAAGCAGCCCGTCGGCGCGCATAGAATTCACAAGCCGGAGGCGGCGCCGTGAACTCATGAGAAGCAGTTGGTATCCTGTTGCTGTTGTGTGGCCATGCATTTGGCGAAGATATAGCTACGGGTTACTGCGCTTTCAAGATCTGCCGCCCCGACAAGATAAGATCATGTGAGACGATAGGTAAGTGAAAATTGTCAACCGGTGGTAGAATCTGTCCGTGCTGCTACCACTTTTACCGACTGGGTAAGATCGCGCTGGTTGGTCGATCGTGCTCTAGGCATGGACCTGGCAAGATTTTAAAAAAGGAATTGCTAAGTTTTAGTTAGCTGAGATGTAGCTTATGTCTCAGTCTCGTGTTTCATCGTTGAATTTTGTTTCTACTTGAAGATTCGTATTTGTTGATGTTTATACTTTGTAAAGGCCCACATCAGATTATTCGACTGAGACATAAACTATATTGAGACTTGGACACACCCTTTCAAAAAAGGTCAAAAGCGTAAAATGCGAGCCAGATCTAAGCCGATTCTCTGCTTCTCCATTGCATTTGACAAAGCAGATTCGTGCTGCTGTAGCGCTCTGTGGATCGATTGACAAGCACGGCAATTCGATCTGCCGATTCCCCTGCTTGTTTCCACTGCTTTTAGGATAACTTTCACCGAGGATTCAGAGATGGAGATAGCTACGCCGGTGCAATGGCCTCGGGGCAACGCCATAGCCACTCTGAGAGCATCTCTATTAGGCGCTCTAAACGACGCTGTATCCAAAAAACTGACTAGTTTAGCGCGTGGGTGCAAATTAATGCTCCAACAGATCCTGCAACCAGCGCTGTAAAATAGAGCTTGGGGCAAAAACATTATCTCGTGCACTATATTTACAGCGCCGGAAAGAGCGCGCGTTATCTCGTGCACGCAGAAACAACTACATATTTTTACAGCTCTAAAATTTAGAGATTCTGTTGGAGGTGAATATGACATCACGCGCAAAACATAGATGGAGTGCGATGTAAAATGCTTTTACAGCGCTGTCATTTAGAGCGCCTGTTGGAGATGTTGTGAGAAGAGCTAGTATCCAAACCAAACAAACAATATCCATACGATAGAAACATTGGCAGTATTCCCTTCGTTTCGAAATAATTGTCTTTTTTTTTCTAAATACAGATGTATCAACACATCAAATGCATCTAGATACAGTCCCTATCTAGACAAAGCTGCGGCACTTCTTTTGAAAAGGAGGTAGCACATGTCAAAGGAAGTGTTTGATTCAGAATCACCTGATCTGCAGTAGATTGACGGCACATCATGAAATAACTATGCCTCGTCATTCATTGTGTAACTGCAGCTCAAGATTTGTCAGAAACCCTAAACTAGTTTACAAAGTTAGTAAATTACAGGACAAACCATAATAGTCATTGGCAGCAACTACACAAATCGAACTGTTATCTTGCCTCTTTACACCTACCCAACCGTCCTTTAAAAGAAAATAAAAAGCCTTCTGCTTTTTCAGTAACGTGGTAGTCTCACCTAGAAAGAGTTGGTGATAAAATATTGTGTAACATCTCAAAACTTTTCTATTACACCCAAAAGTCTCCATTATGTATTGTGTCAGCAAGATAAGGGGTGGGGAAATATAGGACTAAATCTTCAGGCACAAGTAACCCTCAAATGATGGCCCAGAATTTCTTCCTACAGATCAAAACCTGTTCTGGTCTGTCTTCCTCATTTTCCAATGTGTGAGTGGTGACATCCCATAGGAACCTTGGTGCAAGATCACTGATTCTTGAGAGGGTGGTATTCTCATCTCTGATAATGATAAAACCCTGGATGTCCAAAATTGTTACCAACAAAGAATCAGTTATCCTCAATTAACTTGATTTATATCACTATACTATCATATTTTATCTCTTGTCCCTGTGAAAGAAGATAATCCCACACACAAATATCTCTAACTGGCGATAAAGTTTGCTTGCACTGTATACTACATTTAGCTACAACTAGCAAATTATTAGGTTGAGAAACAGGCTGATTACACCGTATACTATCTCATTTCCCTTCATTTATCGCACAACCACTTATGATATTTCAATCAGTGTGTCCTTCCATGAACAATCTTAAGGCATGTTGCATCATTTCAAGGGGAAATTTAAATCAAGTAGAAAAATATATGCTCTCCCCGTTTCTAAAAAAAGCTTCTCAACTTTGTCTAAATTCGGATGTATCTAGACCTATTTTAGTATCTACATACATCCAAATTTGTCTAAAGGTGATACATCTTTCTATAGGAGTATTAAAAGTTATTAAACAAAAATCGTGTGGATCCAAAAATTCAAGGAGCAGTTTTCACTAGAAAAATGATGTGCTTCTTTAGGAAAATAAATACAATGATAGGACATTTCTATTCTATTTATCTATAACGATACACTAAATTGCTAGGCCCAAAATATTAGATGATTAAAGCTACTCCCTCTCATCCAAATTGGTTGACGCAGATTCACCAAATCTAAACAGATTTTAGGCAACATTTTGCCTAAATCTGTGTCAATTACTAGATTATATGCTTAGGGATCTATTGTAACACGAACATGTCATAAACTTCACTCTTCCAAAAATCAAATCCCTTGGTTCTGGTAAAAAAAAAAGGGTAAACAATACTGACCTTACAAACACTAGCAATCTAGATATTTATTTCTGAAACGAGCTAGCAATCTAGATATGATATGCAACGAATAAAAATATTTAAATCAAATAGCATATACGTGAATATTTACCTGTGGACGAATGATGCGATCTATTTCTAGCAGGATATCTTCCAATGAGCAACCTTCTACACGCCCTTGATAATGAGAAAAGAGGTGGAAGGCGTGTAGCAAATCATATGTCCTAGGATATGTTGAGAATGGCTGACACCTGCAGCAAGGATGGGTTTTAGATTCATGTAAACAAGGGAACGGATGTCTACTTTTCCAGAAGAAAAATACTAACCAGTCATGATAAGAACCAATTAACCCCCGATCATAGATAACAGGCAGTGTGTTGATCATTGTATGGGGTACTACATTCATAATCCAGACAGGATCGGTGCTTAGTGCCATAGCAAATCCACCATAATTAGCATTCATGTCCATGACATTCCTTATGTTAGTCTTTTCAACCCCAAGAAGTGACCAGTACTTGCGAACCTGGTCCCGCCAGAACTGGTTATTATTCTCAAACTTCTCTGGAGTTACTCCTAGAAAACATATTCCAGAAAATACGTTATTTTATATAAATGTGCTACACAATCAAGCCAAAGATCAAATTAGATTTACCTAAGATTATTTGCAAAAGTTGCATTAAAAATGGCATATATTGGTCATTTACAGAACTTTAATATTGACTATCATAAGACATATGTATAGTCCATATGCTTCACAAAGTAGCATGTCATAGTTGTGAATTCGACCTAGTTGCAGTGTCACATGCCAATAACACTAAACAATAAACATGGGTAAACATAGTTATTCTTTCTCTTTTGTAAGCAATGGAAATGGACTGACCAATTCTCTCCAAACTCCTCGAATAAAATAATAGGCGGTCAGGTCTGGGAGGCAGTTTCTGCAATTTTGAGTGATCCGTGTTCAACCGAACACAGTTCATTAATGAGGATTTCCATGATGGCAAAGAACTGTCATCAGGGTTGCAGATATTCAGGAGCTTCATGTCAGCATTTTTCTGTCGGCAGGATTCATCTTCAGGTTTGATCCATATAGCTGTCTGAACATGCTTAGCAATGAGCTTCCAACACATAGCTGTTGTGATATTAATTAGCTTCTCCCAGATAATAGGGAAATCTTTATCTTTTCTATAAGCTGGTGGAGCCGAGTATACAAAATATCCATTAGGTCGCAAAAGACGATCAACCTCTTTGAGCAATATTCCATCTGGAAAAAGAAAGAGTTATTATTTGAATGGTGTGTTCTAAAGTGGAATGTATAAACAAAAGATCATCATCAGAAGGGACCTTTTTTATTTAAAAAGAACAATGAAAGAGCACATGTTTGCATGCCAAATAAACTTTAAGACATGTTACAGTAAACTGCACACATATGAGAACAGAATATATAACTAACTAGCTGTTCCCACATAAGATACAACTAAACACATCATAAACATTTAACAGAGTGTGAATCTCACCATTTTCATGCCAGTCAACACGACATCGGGAGCAATGTACCATTTCAAATGAATTTCCAGGATAGGGTAATTGCTTCGTGGCTAACACGGAGATCATTGCGCCAATCCCACGTTCTAATGCAAACTGGATTTGATTCTCATGGCCATCTTTCGGGGCAAATGACATAGTATGAATGTCTAGGGGAAGAAGATAAGCAGAAAAGCTGGCAACACCACATCCAACATCTAAGACTTGAACTACTCCTGCCGAGCTGAGATCACCGGTACTATTTGTCGTCATATTTCCTAGCCTGCATTGAATCCATCATAAAAATTACCAAGTGGAAAAATCTTTCTTACAAAGATAAAAGAGGATGGCAACATGAAACCTCTATTATTTGGTGTTTATGCATCAAGTAGGATATTTGCTAAAGATGATGAACATAAGATCAAAGTTGATAATGCTTAGCATTTAGGCATCACACTGAACTATTACTCTATAGGATATTGCAAGCATTATGCCACCTAATTATGCATGTACAGGCAATTAAGGTTACCTCTCTATGTATTCTGATGCGCCATGCTTGAAGTGAGTACCGCCTCCCGGAAACCACCAAAGCTTGCCACTCTCATGCACCCAATTCTGCCCCCCTTTCACCTCAGAAAGGCGTGAATGGTTCACATTGCTACGCCACACATAGTCCCGGCTCGTGGGCCATCTTATCGGTACCTTGTAGTCATTCGGCGGGGGCACCAAACAGAACAACCGCTTCTCTCGCGGGGGGCAGATATGCTCAAGATCTTCGTGCCTAGATCTATCCAGGTTCCTTAAGCTGCTTACATAGGCTGCATCGTGACACGGGACATACTCGTTGTACTCCAGAGGACACACATCGAGCCCGTGATCTGGAACCGAGATTGGCGTTGTTCGGTAAGTGGCAGCAACTCTGTTCGTGAACTCTGCATCATCTGCCACTGGAAATCAAACAGGGTTTAACATCTTTGGCATGGAAATGGTTACACTAGGAGCCCAGGATATATGCAGCAGATGGTACATTTATAGCGTGATTGCAACACGTAGAACAACAAATCTGGAACCAGGATGAACCGTCAAGGCCAGAATAATACAGTATTGCGTATGAACTGAAACAAACTATGCCAAGGCCCAATAGATTCACATCTAGTCGCGGACAAGTGCGGCAATTGTGGAGGATGAATTTCTGAAGCATGGCATGTGTACTAGCAATGTAGGAGCAGCTGAGAGATCCTGAATACGAAGCTTAAAGCCGCCGCGACAATTGCAGAGAACTGAACTAGTAATTGCGATTGAGCAGCGGATCGGAAAGGCGGGGCGTGTTCTGCGCCCCGAGGGTTGGGAGCGGACTGGTACCTTGGGGATTGGAGGAATCGGGCGACCGGGAGCCGGATGGGGGCAATACGACCGCGGGGGAGGCGGAGGACTGGAAGAGGGTGCCGGCGTAGAAGGAGGCGACGACGAGGGCGACGCCCAGCAGGAGCAGCTCCACCGACCGCGGCTCCGGCGGCGACCACCACCGCCCCATTGTGCTGCTTCTCACTTCCCCCAGTGTCAAGGCGATCCCTTGCTTGGAGGTGTCTTCCAAGTCCCTCCTTCCTTTCTCTATTTATTTTTTTACTATATCCATGTGTTCAAGGGAGTAAATTACATAACGAATTTGCTAAGTTTCAGTCAGCTGAAACTTATGTTATGTCTCAGTCGTTTTTCTGTCCGTCGGATTTGTATGTGCATCAAGATTTGTGTTAGCCCAGTCAGCCCGTTATGTTGTCTAGTTGGGCCCAGATTGTTATTTGGGTTGTGGTCTGGTAGTTGTTGGGCTTTTTTGTTGCCTACCGTTGCCTGTGTGGGTCCCGCTTGTCTGTGTCTGGTAGAAGTGAGCGTATCGTCCACCGCTTTTCCCCTCTCCTATCCATTCGACTGTTCAAACCACGGAGAGGCAGAGGGAGAAGCAGGGGACGGGGGGCGAGGCGTTGCTGCCGTCGGTGGGGAGGCTTCGCCGGCGTCGCAGGAGGGAGCCGTCGCCGGCGTCGCAGCAGGGAGCCGTAGCCGGCGTCGCAGGAGGGAGGCGTCGCCGGCGTCGCTTTAGGGAGGCTTCGCCGGCGTCGCTCGATGGAGGACCTCGGCGTCGCAGGAGGGAGGTGTCGCCGGCGAAGAAGGAGAGATGGTTTCGCCGCCTCGGAGGAGTGAGGCGTCTCCTACGTTGGAGGCGGTCAGGATATCGACGGGGGAAGGTGAGAAGGTTCTCTATCTGCTGGTTTTTTGCTCTGTATTTGCTAGTTGCGGACCAAATCTGGGTGTCAATTCGTCGAATCCCTATGTAACCAGCCTTGAATATGTTGTCTATATGATGGTGCTAGTCGATTATGCTTGTTTTTTGAGCAGTACTGTTGTTTCATGGAGAGATCTGGTAGGTTTTTGTGTTATGTTCGTGTGCGTTTTTCTGGATGGAGAGATCTGATAGATTTGCCTTGTTGTTTGTTCATGTCCTTTTTCACTTGCTATTTTGAAACCTGGAATGATAGGGAGAAAGTAGTTGTCCTCTTGTGTTGGTTCGTTGTCTAGTTTGGTGCGATTTTCGTGGATCTCTGGCTGGTAGTGTTCTATAATTTTTCAGAAGTGAAATTGATTTGTCTGTACTGCATGCCTTCAAAGTACAATAGTTGGTCCTGTTTTTTTAAGTTGCTTAATGATTGGATTAACATAGTATGGGAACTGCCTATAGTCATGTTTAATTGTGTAGTTGTCTTGAGTAATTGAAATTAAAATCAGTGGTACTACCCCTTTAAAGTTTCAAGTAACATAGTTTCAAGTAATTGAAAGTAATTGAACAAATAGTTTTAAAGTTCTTGGATGCTTGTATCCTAAATTTAATTTGCAAGGTACTACCCCTTTGGTCATGTTTTTTCATCTTTTTTATCTGATTCTTTGATAGCGAACATGGATACTGAAGTCCAAATGGATTATTCATTTGATGGGTATTATATGAATGATGGCCATCAGAATGTTGCAGAAAATGAAGCCAATCATTATGAATATGTGAGTGATGATGATTTATCGCAGGAGATTATAAGGCTGGTATGATCCTTTGATATTTTTTTTGCTTTTTGCTGCTGTTGAAACTGAATTTGTTACTTTTGCTCTTATATTTTTTTGGAGCTTCAATCTGAGCATTCTCTTTTACTTTTTTATAGATTATCAATAGTGTTCAAAAGAAAGAGAGACGTAATAGTGCTAAGAAGCAGAAGAGAAAGGTTAGTCCCAACTTGGATTGGCATGTATGTAATTATCTCAAATTGCAACTCGTGTCCCAACTGTCCATATTTATATATTACTGATGCGTGTGGTTGGCACGTCCGTTGGGAACCCCAAGAGGAAGGTGTGATGCGCACAGCGGCAAGTTTCCCTCAGTAAGAAACCAAGGTTTAATCGGACCAGTAGGAGTCAAGAAGCACGTTGAAGGTTGATGGCGGCGAGATGTAGTGCGGCGCAACACCAGGGATTCCGGCGCCAACGTGGAACCTGCACAACACAACCAAAGTACTTTGCCCCAACGAAACAGTGAGGTTGTCAATCTCACCGGCTTGCTGTAACAAAGGATTAACCGTATTGTGTGGAAGATGATTGTTTGCAGAAAACAGTAGAACAAGTATTGCAGTAGGTTGTATTTCAGTAAAGAGAATTGGACCGGGGTCCACAGTTCACTAGAGGTGTCTCTCCCATAAGACGAACAGCATGTTGGGTGAACAAATTACAGTTGGGCAATTGACAAATAAAGAGAGCATGACCATGCACATACATATCATGATGAGTATAGTGAGATTTAATTGGGCATTACGATAAAGTACATAGACCGCCATCCAACTGCATCTATGCCTAAAAAGTCCACCTTCAGGTTATCATCCGAACCCCCTCCAGTATTAAGTTGCTAACAACAGACAATTGCATTAAGTATTGCGCGTAATGTAACTAGTGACTACATCCTTGAACATAGCACTAATGTTTTATCCCTAGTGGCAACAGCACATCCATAACCTTAGAGGTTCTTGTCACCCCTCCGCATTCACTGAGACATGAACCCACTATCGAGCATAAATACTCCCTCTTGGAGTTACTAGCATCAACTTGGCCAGAGCATCTACTAATAACGGAGAGCATGCAAGATCATAAACAACACATAGATATAACTTTGATAATCAACATAACAAGTATTCTCTATTCATCGGATCCCAACAAACGCAACATATAGAATTACAGATAGATGATCTTGATCATGTTAGGCAGCTCACAAGATCCGACAATGATAGCACAATGGGAGAAGACAACCATCTAGCTACTGCTATGGACCCATAGTCCAGGGGTAGACTACTCACACATCACACCGGAGGCGACCATGGCGGCGTAGAGTCCTCCGGGAGATGATTCCCCTCTCGGCAGGTGCCGGAGGCGATCTCCGGATCCCCCGAGATGGGATCGGCGTTGGCGGCGTCTCGGAAGGTTTTCCGTATCGTGGCTCTCTCAGACCGGGGGTTTCGTCACGGAGGCTATTTGTAGGCGGAAGGGCAGGTCAAGAGGCGGCACGGGGCCCCACACCACGTGGCCGCGCGGCCAAGGGGCCGCGCCGCCCTAGGGTGTGGCCCCTCGTGGCCCTCTTCGTCTCTCCTTCGGACTTGGAAGCTTCGTGGAAAAATAGGCCCCTGGGCTTTGATTTCGTCCAATTCCGAGAATATTTCCTTACTAGGATTTCGAAACCAAAAACAGCAGAAACAAAGAATCGGCACTTCGGCATCTTGTTAATAGGTTAGTTCCAGAAAATGCACGAATATGACATAAAGTGTGCATAAAACATGTAGATAACATCAATAATGTGGCATGGAACATAATAAATTATCGATACGTCGGAGACGTATCAGCATCCCCAAGCTTAGTTCTGCTCGTCCCGAGCAGGTAAAACGATAACACGTATAATTTCTGGAGTGACATGCCATCATAATCTTGATCATACTATTTGTAAAGCATATGTAGTGAATGCAGCGATCAAAACAATGTATATGACATGAGTAAACAAGTGAACCATAAAGCAAAGACTTTTCATGAATAGCACTTCAAGACAAGCATCAATTAAGTCTTGCATAAGAGTTAACTCATAAAGCAATAATTCAAAGTAAAGGCATTGAAGCAACACAAAAGAAGATTAAGTTTCAGCGGTTGCTTTCAACTTGTAACATGTATATCTCATGGATATTGTCAACATAGAGTAATATAATAAGTGCAATAAGCAAGTATGTAGGAATCAATGCACAGTTCACACAAGTGTTTGCTTCTTGAGGTGGAGAGAAATAGGTGAACTGACTCGACATTGAAAGTAAAAGAATGGTCCTCATAGAGGAAAAGCATCGATTGCTATATTTGTGCTAGAGCTTTGATTTTGAAAACATGAAACAATTTTGTCAACGGTAGTAATAAAGCATATGCATCATGTAAATTATATCTTATAAGTTGCAAGCCTCATGCATAGTGTACTAATAGTGCCCGCACCTTGTCCTAATTAGCTTGGACTACCGGATCATCACAATGCAATCGTTTTTACCAAGTGTCACAAAGGGGTACCTCTATGCCGCCTGTACAAAGGTCTAAGGAGAAAGCTCGCATTGGATTTCTCGCTATTGATTATTCTTCAACTTAGACATCCATACCGGGACAACATAGACAATAGATAATGGACTCCTCTTTTATGCATAAGCATATAACAACAATTAATAATTTTCTCATTTGAGATTTGAGGATTGTCCGTCCAAAATCAAACTTCCACCATGGATCATGGCTTTAGTTAGCGGCCCAATGTTCTTCTCTAACATATGCATGCTTAACCATAAGGTGGTAGATCTCTCTTACTTCAGACAAGACGGACATGCATAGCAACTCACATGAAATTCAACAATGAATAGTTGATGGCGTCCCCAAGTAAACATGGTTATCGCACAACAAGAAACATAATAAGAGATAAAGTGCATAATTACATATTCAATACCACAATAGTTTTTAAGCTATTTGTCCCATGAGCTATATATTGCAAAGGTGAATGATGGAATTTTAAAGGTAGCACTCAAGCAATTTACTTTGGAATGGCGGAAAAAACCATGTAGTAGGTAGGTATGGTGGACACAAATGGCATAGTGGTTGGCTCAAGTATTTTGGATGCATGAGAAGTATTCCCTCTCGATACAAGGTTTAGGCTAGCAAGGCTTATTTGAAACAAACACAAGGATGAACCGGTGCAGAAAAACTCACATAAAAGACATATTGAAAACATTATAAGACTCTACACCGTCTTCCTTGTTGTTCAAACTCAATACTAGAAATTATCTAGACCTTAGAGAAACCAAATATGCAAACCAAATTTTAGCATGCTCTATGTATTTCTTCATTAATGGGTGCAAAGCATATGATGCAAGAGCTTAAACATGAGCACAACAATTGCCAAGTATCACATTACCCAAGACATTTATAGCAATTACTACATGTATCATTTTCCAATTCCAACCATATAACAATTTAACGAAGGAGAAACTTCGCCATGAATACTATGAGTAGAAACCAAGGACATACTTGTCCATATGCTACAGCGGAGCGTGTCTCTCTCCCATAAAGTGAATGCTAGGATCCATTTTATTCAAACAAAACAAAAACAAAAACAAACCGACGCTCCAAGAAAAAGCGCATAAGATGTGATGGAATAAAAATATAGTTTCAGGGGAGGAACCTGATAATGTTGTCGATGAAGAAGGGGATGCCTTGGGCATCCCCAAGCTTAGACGCTTGAGTCTTCTTGATATATGCAGGGGTGAACCACCGGGGCATCCCCAAGCTTAGAGCTTTCACTCTCCTTGATCATGTTGCATCATACTCCTCTCTTGATCCTTGAAAACTTCCTCCACACCAAACTCGAAACAACTCATTAGAGGGTTAGTGCACAATATAAATTGACATATTCAGAGGTGACACAATCATTCTTAACACTTCTGGACATTGCATAATGCTACTGGACATTAGTGGATCAAAGAAATTCATCCAACATAGCAAAAGAGGCAATGCGAAATAAAAGGCAGAATCTGTCAAAACAGAGCAGTTCGTATTGACGAATTTTAAAATGGCACCAGACTTGCTCAGATGAAAATGCTCAAATTGAATGAAAGTTGCGTACATATCTGAGGATCATGCACGTAAATTGGCTTAATTTTCTGAGCTACCTACAGGGAGGTGGACCCAGATTCGTGACAGCAAAGAAATCTGGAACTGTGCAGTAATCCAAATCTAGTACTTACTTTTCTATCAACGGCTTAACTTGGCACAACAAAACACAAAACTAAGATAAGGAGAGGTTGCTACAGTACTAAACAACTTCCAAGACACAAAATAAAAACAAAGTACTGTAGGTAAAAATATGGGTTGTCTCCCATAAGCGCTTTTCTTTAACGCCTTTCAGCTAGGCGCAGAAAGTGTGTATCAAGTATTATCAAGAGATGAAGTGTCAACATCATAATTTGTTCTCATAATAGAATCAAAAGGGTGCTTCATTCTCTTTCTAGGGAAGTGTTCCATACCTTTCTTGAGAGGAAATTGATATTTTATATTACCTTCCTTCATATCAATAATAGCACCAACAGTTCGAAGAAAAGGTCTTCCCAATATAATGGGACAAGATGCATTGCATTCAATATCCAAGACGACAAAATCAACGGGGACAAGGTTATTGTTAACGATAATGCGAACATTATCAACTTTCCCCAAAGGTTTCTTTGTAGAATGATCAGCAAGATTAACATCCAAATAACAATTTTTCAGCGGTGGCAAGTCAAGCATATTATAAATTTTCTTAGGCATAACAGAAATACTTGCACCAAGATCACATAAAGCATTACAATCAAAATCTTTAACCTTCATCTTAATGATGGGCTCCCAACCATCCTCTAGCTTTTTAGGAATAGAGGCTTCGCGCTCTAATTTCTCTTCTCTAGCTTTTATGAGAGCATTTGTAATATGATGCGTGAAAGCCAAATTTATAGCACTAGCATTAGGACTTTTAGCAAGTTTTTGCAAGAACTTTATAACTTCAGAGATGTGGCAATCATCAAAATTCAAACCATTATAATCTAAAGCAATAGGATCATCATCCCCAATGTTGGAAAAAATTTCAGCAGCTTTATCACAGGCAGTTTAATGATTTTAGCAGCTTTCGAGCAGTTTTTCGCGCTTTGCATTAGAAGTGGAAACATTGCTAACACCAATTCTTTTATTAGTATTAGTAGGGGGTGCAGCAACATGTGTAACATTAGCATTACTAGTGGTGGTAATAGTCCAAACTTTAGCTACATTCTTCTCTTTAGCTAGTTTTTCATTTTCTTCTCTATCCCACCTAACACGCAGTTCAGCCATTAATCTTATATTCTCATTAATTCTAACTTGAATGGCATTTGCTGTAGTAGCAATTTTATTATGATGATTCTCATTAGGCAAAACTTTTGATTTCAAAAGATCAACATCAGCAGCAAGACTATCGACTTTAGAAGCAAGTATATCAATTTTCCCAAGCTTTTCTTCAACAGATTTGTTAAAAGCAGTTTGTGTACTAATAAATTCTTTAAGCATGGCTTCAAGTCCAGGGGGTGTGTTCCTATTATTGTTGTAAGAATTCCCATAAGAATTACCATAGCCGTTGCCATTATTATAAGGATATGGCCTATAGTTGTTACTAGAATTGTTCCGGTAAGCATTGTTGTTGAAATTATTATTTTTAATGAAGTTTACATCAACATGTTCTTCTTGTGCAACCAATGAAGCTAACGGAACATTATTAGGATCAATATTAGTCCTATCATTCACAAGCATAGACATAATAGCATCAATCTTATCACTCAAGGAAGAGGTTTCTTCGATAGAATTTACCTTCTTACCTTGTGGAGCTCTTTCCGTGTGCCATTCAGAGTAATTGATCATCATATTATCAAGAAGCTTTGTTTCTTCACCAAGAGTGATGGACATAAAGGTACCTCCAGCAGCTGAATCCAATAAATTCCGTGAAGAAAAATTTAGTCCTGCATAGAAGGTTTGGATGATCATCCAAGTAGTCAGTCCATGGGTTGGGCAATTTTTAACCAGAGATTTCATTCTTTCCCAAGCTTGAGCAACATGTTCAGTATCTAATTGTTTAAAATTCATTATGCTACTCCTCAAAGATATAATTTTAGCAGGGGGATAATATCTATCAATACTATTCTTAGGCAGAGATAGCAACCAATCTTTAGCTCTTCCTCTTAATGAGAAAGGGAACAATTTTAGTTTAATAATATCACCATCTACATCTTTATATTTTTGCATTTCACATAATTCAACAAAATTATTAAGATGGGCAGCAGCATCATCGTAACTAACACTGTAAAATTGCTCTCGCATAACAAGATTCAGTAAAGCAGGTTTAATTTCAAAGAATTCTGCTGTAGTAGCAGGTGGAGCAATAGGTGTGCATAAGAAATCATTATTATTTGTGGTTGTGAAATCACACAACTTAGTATTTTCAGCGTTGGCCATTTTAGCAACAGTAAATAAAGCAAACTAGATAAAGTAAATGCAAGTAAACTAATTTTTTTGTGTTTTTGATATAGCAAACAAGATAGCAAATAAAGTAAAACTAGCAACTAATTTTTTTGTATTTTGATTTAGTGCAGCAAACAAAGTAGTAAATAAAACTAAGCAAGACAAAAACAAAGTAAAGAGATTGAGAAGTGGAGACTCCCCTTGCAGCGTGTCTTGATCTCCCCGGCAACGGCGCCAGAAATTTGCTTGATGCGTGTGGTTGGCACGTCCGTTGGGAACCCCAAGAGGAAGGTGTGATGCGCACAGCGGCAAGTTTCCCTCAGTAAGAAACCAAGGTTTAATCGGACCAGTAGGAGTCAAGAAGCACGTTGAAGGTTGATGGCGGCGAGATGTAGTGCGGCGCAACACCAGGGATTCCGGCGCCAACGTGGAACCTGCACAACACAACCAAAGTACTTTGCCCCAACGAAACAGTGAGGTTGTCAATCTCACCGGCTTGCTGTAACAAAGGATTAACCGTATTGTGTGGAAGATGATTGTTTGCAGAAAACAAGAGAACAAGTATTGCGTAGGTTGTATTTCAAGAAAGAGAATTGGACCGGGGTCCACAGTTCACTAGAGGTGTCTCTCCCATAAGACGAACAGCATGTTGGGTGAACAAATTACAGTTGGGCAATTGACAAATAAAGAGAGCATGACCATGCACATACATATCATGATGAGTATAGTGAGATTTAATTGGGCATTACGACAAAGTACATAGACCGCCATCCAACCGCATCTATGCCTAAAAAGTCCACCTTCAAAGTTATCATCCGAACCCCCTCCGTATTAAGTTGCTAACAACAGACAATTGCATTAAGTATTGCGCGTAATGTAACTAGTGACTACATCCTTGAACATAGCACTAATGTTTTATCCCTAGTGGCAACAAGACATCCATAACCTTAGAGGTTCTTGTCACCCCTCCAGATTCACGGAGACATGAACCCACTATCGAGCATAAATACTCCCTCTTGGAGTTACTAGCATCAACTTGGCCAGAGCATCTACTAATAACGGAGAGCATGCAAGATCATAAACAACACATAGATATAACTTTGATAATCAACATAACAAGTATTCTCTATTCATCGGATCCCAACAAACGCAACATATAGAATTACAGATAGATGATCTTGATCATGTTAGGCAGCTCACAAGATCCGACAATGATAGCACAATGGGGAGAAGACAACCATCTAGCTACTGCTATGGACCCATAGTCCAGGGGTAGACTACTCACACATCACACCGGAGGCGACCATGGCGGCGTAGAGTCCTCCGGGAGATGATTCCCCTCTCCGGCAGGGTGCCGGAGGCGATCTCCTGGATCCCCCGAGATGGGATCGGCGTTGGCGGCGTCTCTGGAAGGTTTTCCGTATCGTGGCTCTCTCAGACCGGGGTTTCGTCACGGAGGCTATTTGTAGGCGGAAGGGCAGGTCAAGAGGCGGCACGGGGCCCCACACCACAGGGCCGCGCGGCCAAGGGGGCCGCGCCGCCTAGGGTGTGGCCCCTCGTGGCCCCTCTTCGTCTCTCCTTCGGACTTGGAAGCTTCGTGGAAAAATAGGCCCTGGGCTTTGATTTCGTCCAATTCCGAGAATATTTCCTTACTAGGATTTCTGAAACCAAAAACAGCAGAAACAAGAATCGCACTTCGGCATCTTGTTAATAGGTTAGTTCCAGAAAATGCACGAATATGACATAAAGTGTGCATAAAACATGTAGATAACATCAATAATGTGGCATGGAACATAAGAAATTATCGATACATCGGAGACATATCAATTACTTGCAACCTTAGTCGCAACTTGGATTGGCATGTATGTAATTATCTCAATTTGCAACTCGTGTCGCAACTGTCCATATTTATATATTTTTTGCAACCTTAGTCGCAACTCGGATTGGGATGTGCTTTTATCAAGGATTTTTTGTCAATTAATATGCCAGTTGCAACAACAGTTGCAATTGACCTTTAACCTAAAGCAGGGGCGGAGCTGGAGTAAATATTTCGCCGATGCATGGCTAAATTTTGGAGTGTTTTGCTAGTTGAATTTTTGTCTAGTTGCAACTTTAGTTGGAATTGCGCCTTTTTACATAGTCAATTATGCTAATTGCAACCTTAGTCGCAACTATATCACTAGTTAGATTAATCGAAGCCGCCTAGTTGCAACCCTACTCGCAACTGCCTTTTATTGAAATTCTTATGTCAGTTTCAAGCGTAGTTGCAAATCTTTCTAGTAGGAACTTAAAATGCTCTCGAGTTGCAAGTAAAGTTGCAACTGATAGTGTGAGTAGCAAGTTGCAACCACACTTGCAACTGAGTCAGGACTATATATTTTAGTATGTACTTCTGTTGTTTAATTTTCTACACTATCAGTTCCCACTTCTTCCTTTTTATGCTTCTTTATTTTGGTAGAGGTATAATTTTGCAAGATCTGAAGTTAATGGCGGTGAAGCAGATAATGAGTTGAAAGCTTATAGTAGATGCAGTATCTCGTTCTTAAACAAAGTGTTAACAGCAGTTCGATCTAATAGCAACTATGTCCGTCTTGTCAATTGGATGGGTTTTGGCGAGGTTCTGAATATGGATGATTGTTGCGTGCCAAGGGCATTTGTTCAATGGGTTGCAGACAATGTTTCTTGTTTTGATGAGGCTATTCAACTTGGCTCCAAATCAATCAAGTTGTCACCTAAAGCAGTTGTTGATACTTTTGGAACTCCTTCCGGTGAAATCCTTGTTGATAGTGACGAAGAATTAGGAAAAGCTGCTTTTCTTGCTCTTTTTGGCCTTATTGATGTTCCTTCAATCAAATTCTTTGGGAAAAAAATTATGTCTAAGGAGGTTCTCCCTGATGATGTTTTTTGCCGTTGTTTCATGGCGGTTTGTTTAGGAACTCTCTTCTGTCCAAACTCAAACACAAAAATTAGTACCAAGTACATGGGAGCTCTAGTAGTTGTTGATAGAATAAAATATCACAACTGGTCCAAGTTTATTCATGAGTGGACGATGATTTACATCAGGAAGTACCAGAATGAGCCACTTAATGCAAAACGACTCAATCGAACTCTTGGTTGATGTATTTATCTTTTAGCGGTATGATTATTCTTCTCTAATTTAGTTTGTTAGTTTGCTATGAGCCACTTAGTTTGTTAGTTTTTTTCATAACTAATTTTGGTTTGGTTTTTCCAGATTCGTTGTCTTGATTTCGTGGACTTCAGTCCAATTCATATACCGTCAACATTGCCAAGAATCAGAATCTGGAAAGGGAATTTAATTAAAGTCTTTAGTGACATGTTCATTGGCACTAATGGAAAATATGGCGCATATCCAGTAAGTTATCTCTTTTCTTTTTTTTCTTATTATTCTTTTTTATCAGTAATGCTTATGTTTTATCAGGTATAATAACCTTTTATATCATTTCTTAGATCAAGGATATATCTGAAACATGTTACTCAACAAATACCAACACTACAAGTGAGTTTGCATGGTCCAATGAAATTATGAAGCAGTCATTACATGCAGCTCTTGGTGGTCTTGTTAACAACAAGGTATCCATAACACATTAGTTTATATTACTATATAAATGTCCTTTTTCTTTTTTTATAACTTTTCTGAATTGTTGGTACATTTTTCTTTTCTTCAGTTGAAGGAAGATATTTCTTCTTCATTCATAAGTATCATGAAAGATGAAGGAAAAAGTTTTTGTATGAAACCTCAAGAGCTAGTTGTTAAAGTGGTTCAAGATTTTCAATCAAATAACTTTGGATCCCAGGATACTTTGAAGTTGAATTGTTCCGATGATGGTTCTGACAAAACTGCAATAGATTCTCGCACTACTGAAAAGTTGCCATCTAGTGACCAAGAAATAGCTAGCGATGGTAAATTTTTTGTCATTTTTAATTAGGATTTTTTTATCATGTATTCTTTTTTTTTTGGATCATTCATTCATGTAAATAATAACTTCATTTTATCTGTTAAGAGTAACATCATTTTTTATCTGTTTTGGTTCTGTATAGAGGGTGCTTTATATCATAGGAAAAGGAGACGAATTGTATTGAATAATACTTCACAGCATTCAAGTAATTCCCAAACAGCCAACATGAGTTTTGAGGAACACAATGTACCATTCAAGGTAGAATGGCAAATGAAAACTAGTTCAAAGCATTTTTTTGGAGTGTCTCTTACATACTGTCCTTTTTGATTGTTTTCTCTTATATCTATGAAGGATATACATGGAAATGCAAATACTGTGTCCCAACCTGTCCACTCAGCAAGTCTTGGATATATGCTGCCCGCAAATATTAATTCAGAGAGAGCATCAATTGATGATGATTTATCTTCTCGACAAGTTAACAGACCCACTCAAAAAGTTGTTGTAAAAGAAGGTAGATTGCAAATCTTCAATAGTTACTTTCAATTTATTTTTTAATGAGTTACTGATAATATCATTTTTGTTTTTTTTCATGAAGTTTCTCTTAATCCACTGTTTTCTTTTGATTTTGTTCAGTTACGTCAGTAAAGATGGATTTGAATAAAAAATGTATTGAACAAGAACAAGAAGAATTCAATGGATTCAACACAACTAATACTGACCAGGTAAAATTATACAGTCCCACAACTTATTTTATTCTAAAATTTAGTAGTTTCTACACTCGTTTCAGTATCAACTTGTCTGTGTAATATTCAATTCAAGCTCCTGTGGAAAGACTCTTTCCCCGTGCTGGCTCTTTTTCACTTTTTGTTTTTTGTCCCATGTTGTTGTTGCTTTCCCATAGCAGGACATTACTATGCCATTCATACCATCTGAACACTCAGTATTAATGTTTTTATTATTAAATAAGTGTTCTAGAATTGGATTTGTACTTTATTTTTGTCTATGAAATTTGTGTGGAGTCATTAACAGCATACTTCTTTTATTATAATTACAGCATACTTCACACCAACTAAAACACTGTGGCATCCTTCAAGAAAACAAGGATCAAAAAGAGGCAGGCAGATCAATGGATGTTGATGCTCTCAATATTCAGAACTTTGGTACTGTTTTTTGATTTATTCTTGTTTTTTATTAGCTAAAAACCATTTGTTTAATTGATTTTACTTCATATATCATTAGGTTTCTTATCATTGCTCTGAATGCTTATACCGAAACACATATTTTGCAGAGAATAGAGGAGAATATCTACAGATTGCACGACACAAGTACTATTGGAATGACACTGGAATATCATTTAGGTTGTTAGAAGATGAGGATGACATGGGCAAATCAATTCAAGAGCCTTAATTGTTTCGTCCAATTGGTATGAATGATTATGCATACAATAAGCAGATTGAGGTAATTTTGTATAGCCTTTTTTATTATTTTAAAGTCTGTTTTTCTTACATTTTTATCTGTTTTGTAATATATTTTTTCTCATCATTATGCAAATCCACAGTTAGCTATATTGAACTGCAAGAAGGATTTGAGCAGCACATGTTCAATCAAACAAACTGTCACTCATTCTGTTACCAAGATAGATAGTACACCAGAGGTGCCAATCTACTTCCAGATTTTTTTCAGTTAACTTGTATTAATTGTTGTCTCCTATTTATGTTGTTTTAAATTATATTATTTTTGTCATCAGAGAATTGACACTTCCGAATGTGACACTACCATTCAATGTGCACAAAATCAGCCTAGTGTTACTGGTCTTACCAACTCCCCAAGATGGCCATCGAAATTGGGTCATGATTTTGTAGATCTTGTAAGTTGTTTTTTACTTTTGTTCTTTTAAATATTAGTTTTGGGTGGAGCAATTTTTGTTTTTCTAAGTATTTACTTTTGCTCTTTTTCTCTTGTTTCTAGGTTTCGCCAGAAACACATGACAGATATATAGATTCCGTGGATCAACATGGCACTTCATATAAATCAACACCTGTGAGATTCTTGTATTTTCTTTTATTCTAACTATTCTAAAAAAAATTTAAAAAAAGATAATAGTGTTTTTTGATATATTCTTCCTTTTTTCCTTTCTTTTCCTGCTATAATAATGCAGACCTACAACAGAGCTTCAATTGTTGGCCGTAGGCTTTTCGAAGGGAATCAGAATTATGATTCCAGCTCAATGAGCAAGAGTCCTGTCAAGCAAATGTTGAACAACTTTGGCAAGGTATGCACATCATCAAATACACGTCTTCTATTTTTATTTATCATTGCCATTTTTCTTCAGTTGAAAGTGCAAGACTAATCTGTGTAGTTGCAACCTGAGTCGCAACTGCAAAAATAACCCAGTTTGCAGCCCATGTCGCAACTGACTGATTTTATATATCGCGTATAGCCTTGTTAGGTTTATATATCACAGTCGCAACTGTAAACATTTAATTTGCAACCTTAGTCACCATTTGGACTAATATCAATCTCAGGTTGCATAGTTTTCAACCTGAGTTGCAAATGCCAAAATAAGCGAGTTTGTAACCCATGTTGCAACTGATAGTTTTTGCAACCCTAGTCGCAATTCAGATTGGCATTTGTAAAACTTTATCTCAATTGCAACTCATGTCGCAACTGTCCGTCTTTAACCCTAGTCGCAATTCAGATTGGCATCTGTAAAAATTATCTCAATTGCAATTCCTGTCGCAATTGTCCGTCTTTAAACCTAGTCGCAACTCGGATTGGCATCTGTAAAACTTATCTCAATTGCAACTACTGTTGCAACTATCCGTCTTTATATATTACTTGCAACTTTAGTCGCAACTCGGATTGGCATCTGTAAAACTTATCTTAATTGCAACTCCTGTAGCAACTGGCTGTCTTTTATACATTACTTGCAACCTTAGTCGCAACTCGGATTGGCAACCAAGTCCTTTTTATCATAGTTGCATACCAAGTTAGAATACTGGTTGAACTCAAGTTCCCATACTTTTTCCAGTAGGAATTCAAAAATGAGTGTTATGTCAGTTTCAAAATTACTTCCAACTCCCTATTATCTCTGTTAAGTTTCAAAATGTCTCGCAACCTATGAATTCTCGAGTTGCAACAACACTTGCAACTGAGTCATGACTATAGCTTTTCGTAGTTGCACTTTTTGCAATTTAGTATGTAATTATGTTGTTTAATTTTGTAATTTCAGGAGTCATCATCACCAGAGGTTCAGATTTTGGGTGAAAAATCATTCAAAGAGAACTGCAATACTATGAATGATGAAGCAGAAAAGTTGTATAATACTAGCTTGTCACTTGGGAGTTCCTCATGGCATGGGAAAGAAAATGTGCTTCCACAACGAATACCACAACGCAGCAAGTACATATGTTCACCTTTTGATGTCAACCCAAGCCCCGCAGTGGCAGTACAACCTTTTCAGCAAAAAATTTGGGAAGCTGTCACTTCTCTGTGTGATGTAGAACCTGATAGATTGTAAGTTTATTTCTGTAATATTTTTTTTATTCAGTTTGCAATCTCTAAACAAGTTACTTTGATTTTTAATGTCTTGCAGGATATGGGCAATTAACATTGATAATATTAGAGTATCCATGTTGCAGTTAGGAAACTCAATGAAAGTGAACGGTTGGGTTGAGGCTTGGCTAATGAATGCATTCTGTCGCAAATTATTCAGAGACAAGCATCCTAGAAAATCTAACAAGCACTTCTTCTTCAATACTACTTCGGTAAGTATTTTTGCTGAAACTAGTATCTGTTGTTCAGTTTACTTGTACAAGGGTAAATCATTTATGTTTCAGTTTTGTATCTCTCAAACAGGATTATCTTCTTGAAAAATGGAAAAAATGAAGAAACTAGGATAATTTGGAAATAGAAAGCATAAGAATCATTCACCTTATCAAATAAAGCCAGATCATTGCACTTGTCAGATGGGGTATTTTTTTGTTCTTCTATGATCCCAAATTTCATTATCTGTTGTTTCTATTATTCTAGCTTATCTAATTTTGTATTTTATATGCTCCAGCTGTATTTTCCTAGTGAGTTTGATGATCATTGGTTCGTGTTCATGGTTGACATCAAATATCGCAACTTCATATTCCTAGATTCATATTATTCTCAAGAAACTAGTTATCAGAAGAAAGTTGCAAACTTGCTGGTAATAACAATTTTCTTCTGTAGTTTCTTTTTTCGTAATCCTTTCCTGAATTTTGCCTCTTGCTAGTAATACTAGCTATCATTGTTTTTGTGCATGAAACAGATTAAAAACTTCAAGGCAACCTGGAACAAGGCTGGGCTAAAGAAATTGGACTTCAACAGTTTTGGATTAGCATATCCAAATGTACCTAAGCAAAGGAATGGGTATGCATTGTTTTTTCTTGTGGCACTTTCTTTGATTCCTTTATGCATATTTAGATGTTGTGCTTCTATTTATCTCTCCTTTCTTTTTGTCTGTCTTCGCCGCAGGAATGATTGTGGAATTTTCAGCATGAAGTATCTGGAACTCTCTACTGCTAGGAATCCTGCTCAGTGCTCATTTTCTCATTTGGACATCACTTCGTTTCGTATGAAATATGCTCATGACATCTTTATGTGCGACTACAATGTTGAGAATGATGCCAAAAATTTAGCCATTCAGTTTTCTTCATAGGTATAGTGTTATATTTTTAGGTCAGTATATTACAGTTGTTTGCTAATGATTTTTATTAGAACTAATTTTTTTGTGTTTTTGTTATTGTCAGGAGAAGAATATCAAAAGAAGACATGGAAATGGTGAACTTCAAACAAAATTGCTGCATAAGCTGTGAATATACTCCCAAAGTGACTACCACAGTGCTCGAAATAGTTAATGATTTGTTGTTTGTTCTTTCTCTTATGTAAATTCAAAGAGATGTGTATATAAGTACTGTCGCCCTGTTATCGGAGAACATGCCATGTTATCTCAGACCTTTTGAGTGTTATCGGAGAACAATGTTTTACTGTCGCCCTGTTATCGGAGAACATGGCATGTTATCTCACACCTTTTGAGTGTTGTTTTAATTTTTTCTGGATATGCGGAAACAGCTTCTGGTTGCTTTACTGTCTTTTTCTATAAGTACCATGACAACTGCATATTTTCACTTTTCATAAGTAAAGACATGTATGACAAGCTTTTGTTAAGAAATGCAGAAGACATTTCAGAATCTGACACAGAGAAGAAATGCAGAAGCTTTTTTCCAGGTATGACTAGTACTATTACATTTATTTGCTCCAGTATCTCAGATTCATTGTTTAGAATCTACTTCACAACATCAATAAATAGCTAGAATCTTTTTCACACAAATCTCCAGCTTGCTGTTTTTAGAGGCATGTTTTCCCCTGGCTTTTTGACGATGTCTTCTTCATGTTGCCTGTTGATTTCGCCTGGTTTCTCTTTTGTGTTTGCTTCTTTGTTGTATTCTCACCATCAGCTTTACCTGCAACGAAATGAAAATTCTCTAGCAATTAGTTTCTAAACATTATAAACATAGGAAATACTTTATAATTGCTCTTTTTTTAGCTAATGTTTTGTTTTTACCCGCTGTCTTCTTGTTGCTGGTTTTCACACTTTTCTCAAAAAATGACTTGGGTATGTGCCTCATTGTACATGTAGCAATGTTATGTTGATGCGAACCACAGTGGCTGCATGTAATTTGATTTTTTGACATCAATTCTTCAACGAATGTCCTTTGTCGTTTAGAAGTTTCTGGACGTCCTTTCGAAGGAACAACATCAGGATCTTGTAGGTTATCAGGGAAACCATCTTTATGTTGTTGTTCACTTGTTTTTTGCTGTTCACTGGTTGCACATGGTTGTTTGCCCTTTCCTCTTTTCTGGAATTCCGCAGTTTCATCTTCTTGAGTCATTTCATCTAGTCTGTCCTCTATCCTTTTGATTTCATCTAGCAAGAACAAGTATTTCCTTTCAGTCACAGCTCCTTCCGAGGCAATATTGCAAAATTTCCTAGATAGCACGCAGTATCTCAGATGTTTGTTACTTGTTGTTAGATCTATTGGGATGGACTGCTTATCTCTCATGTATTTTCTATCTTTTGGCCTCCACCTACTGATGTAGTACTTTTCAGGAAGCTCTGACAAGTTAAGGTGGATGAGGACCCTCAGTATATGTGCACATATTATGCCATCCTTCTCAAACTTGCAGCATATGCAGGCGAATTCTTGTGCTTGTAGGTTTACAGAAACAAGGTACTTTCTGGACCTGAAATCTTGCAGTTGTAGCATAGGTGTCTTGTAGACCTCATACCTGACAAACTTTTGAATCTCCTGAACATGCAATTTTGTTGTGAACATTATTTGTTTTTGGAACCGATAGAATATCTTCCGGTTGTACATGTGACCAGCTTGAAGTTCTATCTCGCTACGCACCCAATAGTCCGGCTCTGTTATCCTTGTTACTGAATCCTGTTCTCTTTCCAATTACTCTATGTTTTCAGATATTTTCTGGTACTCACCCAAGAAGCTGATAACACTATATGTAGACCCTACATTGTCTTTGAAGATTGCATTAGTGCCCTCACTTCTTGCAGTTGAGTGAATGAAAGGTAAGAAGTTATGCTTGAAGTAAACGGGGACAAACTTCTTTCTGTTTTCCCACATAATTTTCAAGTATTTCAGGTGTCCAACATTGTATCTGGAAATCATTTCTGGCCACAAATGCTCAAATTCAGCTATAGTCAGTGAGTTGCGCAGAATATCAGAGAAATCTGCATGAAGGTTTGGTATTTTACTAAAGCTTCCTCCACACTTCTCTTCCGACTTTCTCTTTATATGGAAGAAGCAGTTTCTATGACAAGATTGTTTGAAAACTTCATTTATTGCTCTTGCCATTGCAGCATCTTGATCTGTGATAATTGTTGCAGGATGCTTCCCTCCCATACATATGAGGAATTCCTCGAATAACCACTCAAAGGTACTTGCTTGTTCATTATTGATTATTGCACAAGCAAATAGGCAGTTGTGGCCATGTCCTGTCACTCCGACAAAAGGAGCAAATGGGAGGTTATACTTGTTAGTCTTGAATGTTGTGTCGAAGCTAAGGCAGTCTCCGTATAAGTCATACATGTGTCGAGAAAATCCATCAGACCAAAAAATGCATTTGACCTTGTTCCCTTCTCCAAGATCAAAATTATAGTAGAACCTTGGATCTTCTTCTTGCCTCTGCCTAAAATAAGATAGAACTTTCATCATATCATTTGTGTTGTCTTCTAATCTGATTGACGTCATGACATTGCTCACATATTTCTTGTTGTAAGGAACATTCTTCGGCTTTCCTCCTCGCAGGTATGTGAGTATTGCCATTATCTTTCGTGCTGGAAGCTTCACAGAAGTGAAAGTGCGAATGAAGAGCTTCTCTTGATCGGTCATATGTCTATGGGATGCCAGGAATTTGCTCTCATCAGGGCGGCTTAACTCATGGTTGTGGTGCAACTCTAGGTTTGTCACAACCCACTTGTCTCCTTTTAATGTAACCACCATTTTGGCTTTGCAACCTGAAACAAGATTTACATTTCTTCTTCTTTTTCTTGTTTTAGGTGGCGGTCCAGAACCAGCTTTCTGTTGGTTTCTCTCTTGTCTCTTCTTCTTCCTTTCCTCAATTACCTCAGGTGCAACTACTTTGCCAAACTTACTGCATGTGTAAGTTCTTCTCGTGCCAATAGCATTTCCAATATTTTTGCCTTTGTAGTTTCCCGCTTTCTTCACAGAGAATACACAAATTGAAGCATATTCATTGTAAAATTTGTAGGCTTCCTCTTCAGTGTTAAATACCATGTTTAAGTGTGGAGCATGATGCCCAGTAACTTCCTGACTAGCTTGTAATGCTGCAACAAAACTTTCATTTTCAAGAAAAATACGGATATCTTCTTGAGTTAGCTGCTCCACTCCTTCAGGCATCTCCATAGCTGCTTCTTCACCATCTTCATTATTGTGAGTTTCTTTGTCAAAACTATTATTTTCCTCTGGAATATGCTGCTCATTATGTACTGGATCATTATTCTGATTTTCATTGTCATCGAATTGCCAATTGTAGTAGCTATCTGAACCATAATTCGGCAAATCTTCACTTCCAATATTTGTCTCATCTTCAACTAATTCTTCATCTTCATCACCAAATACTGGTTGCTCATAAGCTTCTTCTTCTTCTTGTACATCTAGGAGCGTAGACTGGGAACTTGCATATCTGCCAGTTATCATAAATGTCTTGTTCTGCACAATTTTTCAATTTTTTGTTATCTATAATATGCAGCTAAAGATAATCCACAACTAATTTGTAGTCACAGTTATCTTTTTTACCTCTGAACCCATTCCCTCTTCCATTCCATTGAAATTGCTTTGTAAATAGCTCTGCAAATTTATATTTTTACAATAATAGTCAGTTTAAACAACCAGGAACTTTCTTATAACAACATTTTCGCTGCGCTATGTATGTTGCTTCTTACCTGTGATGTTGATGGTGCTTCGACAGACAACAACATTTCCGTGAAGGACATACCATTACCTTGTGATAAGGATATATGCATTTTTAGTTTCAGATAAGTCATTAATCCATCTGTCATCTCATTATCCCATATTTCAATGTTTTTTATGATCACATAATTATGTCCTAAAGTTAGTATGGAACAACTTACATCATAGTGATCTTCAAGGTCACCTTGTTCAGCTTCCTTTGAGTTGTAGTCATATGTCCATGCTGGTGTCTTAGTCTAAACATCAAGTTCATTAAAACATATGTAAGCAACATTAAGTTGACAATGTTTGATTTGTAATTCATGTTTTGATATATAGGACAGAAAGTAAATCAAACTTACCTGCATATTAACATAGTTGCTGTTCAAAGTATAGCTTGCTGTGTGAGCTTCAATTTTATTCTGCATGGAAAAATAACAGTCATATACTTCCATTATAGTCTTGATAATTAATGCAGAAGTAAACAACTTATATAGTCTTGGAATAAATACCAGAAGTAAACATTTTTTTGTGTTTTTCAGATATTTGCATGCTTATATAAGTAAACAACTTATATAGTCTTGGAATAAATACCTCACATTTGCATGCTTTTCTTTTGTTTTCATACTGCTGGTAAGGCTCAGTATATTTTGCTATGTGCAAATACTTCCGTCTGAAGAAGTGCAAACGCATTTTTTGGGTGGATAAGTAGATGCTTGCATTTGGTGGGAGATATATATACGGGCATTTTTTCGCTTGTAATAAGTGTACAACATGCACGTACTCAGGACGAACATGCTGGTTTTTGGGCAAGGAGGCATGCTCAGGACGAACATGTAGATTTTGCATACTCACGACCATCGAGTCTGAACTATTAGATTACATGATATCAGATTTTGAATGCACGTACTCGATTATATGATCTTTGATACTGTATATTTTGCAGGTATGTGATGGCGTGTAACTCACACGTTCGTTGGGAACCCCAAGAGGAAGGTATGATGCGCACAGCAGCAAGTTTTTCCTCAGAAAGAAACCAAGGTTTATCGAACCAGGAGGAGCCAAAAAGCACGTTGAAGGTTGATGGCGGCGGAATGTAGTGCAGCGCAACACCAGAGATTCCGGCGCCAACGTGGAACCTGCACAACACAACCAAAGTACTTTGCCCCAACGAAACAGTGAGGTTGTCAATCTCACCGGCTTGCTGTAACAAAGGATTAACCGTATTGTGTGGAAGATGATTGTTTGCAGAAAACAGGTATTGCAGTAGATTGTATTTCAGTATAGAGAATTGGACCGGGGTCCACAGTTCACTAGAGGTGTCTCTCCCATAAGATGAAAGCATGTTGGGTGAACAAATTACAGTTGGGCAATTGACAAATAGAGAGGGCATGACCATGCACATACATGTCATGATAAATATAGTGAGATTTAATTGGGCATTACGACAAAGTACATAGACCGCTATCCAGCATGCATCTATGCCTAAAAAGTCCACCTTCAGGTTATCATCCGAACCCCCTCCAGTATTAAGTTGCTAACAACAGACAATTGCATTAAGTATTGCGCGTAATGTAATCAGTGACTACATCCTCGAACATAGCACCAATGTTTTATCCCTAGTGGCAACAGCACATCCATAATCTTAGAGGTTTCTGTCACTCCCCCAGATTCACGGAGACATGAACCCACTATCGAGCAAAAATACTCCCTCTTGGAGTTACAAGCATCTACTTGGCCAGAGCATCTACTAGTAACAGAGAGCATGCAAGATCATAAACAACACATAGGTAATAACTTGATAATTAACATAACATAGTATTCTCTATCCATCGGATCCCGACAAACACAACATATAGTATTACAGATAGATGATCTTGATCATGTTAGGCAGCTCACAAGATCCAACAATGAAGCACAATGAGGAGAAGACAACCATCTAGCTACTGCTATGGACCCATAGTCCAGGGGTGAACTACTCACTCATCACTCCGGAGGCGACCATGGCGGTGAAGAGTCCTCCGGGAGATGAATCCCCTCTCCGGCAGGGTGCCGGAGGAGATCTCCGTAATCCCCGAGATGGGATTGGCGGCGGCGGCGTCTCGGTAAGGTTTTCCGTATCGTGGCTCTCGATCGGGGGTTTCGCGACGGAGGCTATTTGTAGGCGGAAGGGCAGGTGTAAAGGGCGTCACGAGGGCCCACACTATAGGTCGGCGCGGCCGGGGCTTGGGCCGCGCCGCCCTATAGTCTGGCCACCTCGTGGCCCCACTTCGTCTCCTCTTCGGTCTTCCGAAGCTTCGTGGCAAAATAGGACCCCTGGGCGTTGATTTCGTCCAATTCCGAGAATATTTCTTTACTAGGATTTCGAAACCAAAAACAATGAGAAAACAACAACTGGCACTTCGGCATCTTGTTAATAGGTTAGTTCCAGAAAATGCACGAATATGACATAAAGTGTGCATAAAACATGTAGATATCATCAATAATGTGGCATGGAACACAAGAAATTATCGATACGTCGGAGACGTATCAGTATGATGCAGCTACATGCATAAGTTCATTCGGAGAAGAGGTACCTGATTCGGGCAGAAATTGCTATAATTCTTGGTACTGCTTCCTCCATCCTCCAGGTATGTGTACTTGGGTATCTGAAAATGTATGCAGTGTGTTGGATTTTTTGAACTCAGTATATGAAATTTAATACAAATTTGTTTTTATAAAAATTGAAGCCATTTTTGTGCTGTTTACCTGGGTTCCTATTATGAAATCAACATCCAAATTCGAATCTGTTGCAAATGAAATTTAAGATGTCAGCTATTAGCAGTTAATGAAATTTGAAGAACTGACCAATGATGCATCATGTTTTAGCAATTTTTTTGGGGAAAGGGCTGAGCAAGGTTTTTGCCCTCTTTTTGTTCTTGATGCATCAGGTTTTATCAAGTTTGGTTCGTTTTCTTCAAGAACTGACCAAGGATGAATCAGGTTTTAGCAAGATTTTGGGGGAAAGGGGCTGAGCAAGGTTAAAACCTTGGTAAGACAATGCATCAGGTCGTCAGAGTTTGGCCAGAAAGACAGACCGAGAGAGATTTACCATGGTAAGCCTGATTCCCTTGATCCATTGTTCCAATTTCTTCAAGAACTCTTCCCGTCTGTCAGATCGCTTGATCCATTGTTCTTCCTGTAGTTTAGGTGGAGGTGGAAGAAAGGAAAACGAATCTGGGAGTGGTTGCGTTATGCTATGCTATTTATCGTCTTCTGGTAATCGTTAGGGGCATTTTTGTAATTTTTATCGTCCTTTCTGATGATCGAGAGAGATCTGGGAGTAGTTGATTTCGTACGCTTCAAGTTGGGCTTTTGTTTCTGAAGAAGCCCAATAACAAAAACTGGCCCAACAAAGTTAACTGGACAGCCCAAGACAAAAAAATACAAATAACAAATAAGATTACGTCAGTTGACTGAGACATAACTTATGTCTCAGTCGACTGAGCGTTAAAGACGTCCATTACATAAAGCTACTACCACATTTGAGACAACAGCCACAGCTTGGTACCAGCAATGGTAGTAATGTTTTTACATAAATACCACTTTTAAGACATGTCGTAACAGATTGCACAAAATGTTTGTTGATCACGTTTTAATACGTACCAAAACTGATAGGTTAGGCCCATATGTAAGTGATGACTAGACAATACAGGTGAATATTATGCTGAGATGGCATCACATGTGGAAGAAGAGCTGATGTGGACATGGGGTCCACGTGTCAGCCCCATTTTTAACCCTCTGGATGGGCCACGCTTTCTGGCCTTGCTCTTGGATGTCGCGGCAGTGGGGGCTGGGGTTGCTAGGAGGTGGCGGCGGTCAGGTGAGGGAGGTGGGGGCAAGTTCGCGGGTAAGGCAACGACGAGCTGAGGCGGCGACCACTGCCTACCGTCAATGTAGTGTGGAGCGAGGAAAAAATGAATTGTTTGTTGTTTTTATTAGCCTGACAAGTAGGGTCACTGCTATCTCAGCATAATATCCACCTGTACTGCCTAGTCATCACTTGCATATGGACCCAACCTATAGTTCTGCTGTTAAAATGTGATCAACTAAAATTTTATGCAATCTATTACGACATGCCCCATAGGTAGTATTTATGTGAAAAAATTACCAGTTTTAATATCAAGCTAACCGTTGTCCCAAATGTGGTAGCTTTATGTAATTTACTCATGTTCAAGGATAACTGGAGTTGGCTTTTGAGTGAAGAATCAAAGTCATCCAGTATTTGGACAGCTTAATTGGGAAGAAAACTTGGAAAATGAACAGCTGTATATCATCAAATTCCGTATGCCAGCTTGGAGAAGTTCACTAGAACGTAGGAAACAAATAAATACAGAATACAATTTAGTCTCGGGGCTCTGGCTTAATTTGGAAAAGAACAACTTTCAATGTCATAAACACAGCTGGATTTCTCTCTCAAAACTGTAAAGCTGGATATGGTTGCAGGTTCTGCTCACACATAGACTCTCCGGAGTCTCAGGGTGTTGTTGTCCAGTGACGTACAATGATCAAACATATCAGAACATGACAATAGATACGGGGGAACACAGTCTGTACTTCCAACAATTTTGTGTGTGAAAAGAAATACAAATGCTATTTCACGAGTATAGAATCTATGCCGAGGCTCAGCCGATCTCTCCACAAACCAATGGCTACAGGATATGGTGATACAACTATACGATGCGCTGCTGAATCGAACACATGTCAGGGTGTGGCCTGCGACAATGCGGATCCAATCTGACACATGAGAGGGTACACTGGACTGAACTCCTTGTCTCCACGAGACCGGACCTTCATCTCGTAGTCGTCCAGGGTTGCCTTCACACCTTTCCAGATCTGATCCTCGCCTTGTGAATCAAGCCACAGAGAGTACTGTAGGGGCGTCAGCTTGTTTCGCTGTAAAGGGGATTGTAGCTCGTCAGGCCCTCGAGAATATAGGTGGTGGAGGATCACACTGGGTGGCAAGTCCTGAAGGAGTGGAGAGTTCTCAAGCTGAGATGTCTCCAGGAATAGGACGGGGCGGAATGCACGCAACGCCCGATATGGCGGGCCCAGCTGCTCCACTGGAAACAGATTCTGACCAACAGCCAGCTCCAACTCGGCCATGTCCCTAGCCATTCTCAGCTTCCCTGCTTCAGAGAGTGGCCTAACAAGAGAAGCATGTCTTATAAAGAATATTAGGATCCTCGAGGCCATCCTTCTGACCATTATGGTACATATGGTCTCTGATCGGGAGGCTGACGATGGCAGAAGCTTTGACAGGAACTCGCTTCGGAAGTGGATGGCACACTTCTGAAGCTCCTCCATGTAAGCCGATGCATTGTTATCCATTCCCCCATCCATTCCATGAGCTCCAAAGTCTTGCTCGTGCATTTGAAGGATACAGGACTCCAGACGATCGAGCATTGCTTGGAATAGAGAGGTCACCGAATCACAAGCGACACCGTATATTACCCCAAGAGATGGCGAAAGGACTTCAGAAGCAACATTTGGGAGTGTTGACAAGATGCTTGAAATGCGTGTGTGAACCTCATGGAGGTGTAGACACAGAGCAAAGTTTTTTAATTGAGCTGGAGTCACTGTGCCAGTAACTTGACGAGCTTCGGGACCAGTAGAGATCTACATTTGAAGCAAAATATGTCAGCAAAAACACGCAACAATTGAAGCAATGACAAGACATCAACATATCTTAGATGTGCACTGCACAAGAATGTGAACACATACAAGCAAGCACAGTAAGGCTTATAAATTAGAAAAGGATGAAAAAACTGAAACTAAAGACTGTCATATGACAGCACCAATATATATAAGACACAACAATTATAAGCCCAGATAATGCATGCCCTTTTTACTTCCCTGGGAAGGCATAATGCTCCAATCTTTCTGTACGAAAAGATTGTAAGACAGCTGAAACTGCTGAATAGGAATGCACATGAAGACAGGATACATGCAGCAGAGTGCTACTACAGGACAGTATTTTTCTCATGATTTCTCTTGTTTGATGTACTCTATTTACCTCTATTACTTGCAACATCCAATATGCGTGCAATAGAACAAGAAACTCAGTTAACAAAACCAACATAAAAGCACTATTTTTCTGGATGCTACCAGGTGCTGCAAGTCCTGCCACAACCCCAGGGATAACTAATTTACTCAGCTGACCCCAGCAATCACAGATCTGACTAAAACCTGTATATTCACTGGTCTCAATGGGTAAGCTTGATTTTTCAAGAATAGTGTGAGCAGGAGTATTCAAGTCCAGAAGATGAGAATACAAAGCACCTCCAATTTACTGAATAGTGAACACCATGAGCAGTGTCTACTAGGTGATTGATTAGGTTCAGACTCAAGTGAGAAGAGTGAACAATCAACCCAGTCAAGACAAGGATCTAGCAGATATGCAGCTATAACCGTCTTAGACAACAATGATTTTCTGCTTCTGGACATACAGACACCACAACAGAACATGTTTCAACCTAACTGGGAGAGATTAAGATCAGAGCATCTTTAAAGCTGAAGTTCAATGTTCAAACCTTCTACAGTGGGCCCTAGTCAAGCTTGAGAAAATTCAACGATGTGGAACAGTTACGACGATAGCAAAAAAACAAACATAGACAAGCTATAAACACATCGTCAGAAACTTACAATTAACGACACCTAGCATGAGGAACACTTGCTAAACTTTGATGGATGAACTGAGAAACCAGAAACTATCCAGGAAGTTGTAACAAAGAACTTCGTAGAACATAGTGAGTACCTGATATTCAGCTCTTTGTGCTAAAAGAAGCAAGATCTTCCCGATTTCACGTAGAACAAGAAGCAGCAAATGCCCGTGAGTTCTCACAACTTCAATTTCCTCTTGGATTCGAGATATTAACCTTGATATTTGATCCTTTGAAGGTATGCTTCCCCGGTTTGACATAGGAAATATGCTATTGATATAATCAGAAAGGCGACTCTGACTGAGAGCCAAAAAGGCGTTCTGGAATATCCCAATAGCTGCAACCATGTGATCTTTTCCTTCAAGAGTAAGTGCTGGAAGGGTACCCTTTACATCGGTATCTCTTGAAATCCTCTCAAGAAGGTTCTCAATCATGGAGAAGAGTCTCGGATATCCAAGAGTAAATATTTCCTTGACAAAGCTTGACGCAGTAAAGACCGATTTCAGCTGGCTTGCAAAGGCCTTAACAATGGCATCCCATACTCTCTCCGTCAATAGAGGCTCACCTTCCTGCAAAAGGATTTTTTTAGTAATGATTCAAGCTAATCGAATTAATAATTAATCAAGAAAGAGCAGGACGGTATCAAGACTCTTCAAGACGTGCATGTAAACGCCATACTTTGGAAACAAGGGGAACATAGTAAACAGATCCAACTATCATTGCAGGTCTAAAAAAATTGCTAAGAGCAATGAGATGGAAAAGTTCAGAACCTCATTGCAAATAATAACATGGAACATTCCACTTTAATTCTGAAGGACAGGGAGCCATGATTAAGGATGATGACAGAAGATACTATGCATTTACCAGTGAAATATCAAAGACAGGAATGATGAATAAATGGTTTAACTGACATCTTATACCTGATCACTAGGCTTAGCTCTAGTGAAATATCAAAGACAGGTATATACTTCTTGTTTTTCCTATGCCTACATTGTCATTTTTGTAACTCTTTAACTTTCCCTATATCTCATAATTTGCATGATGATCATACTGCCAACTAAATCATGCTACAGAATATGGTCAAACATTCGCATCAACTTTAATAAATCATCCTAAGTCTAAATTGGCATTTCAAATGAAAAGTAATTACTATAAGATCAAGCCTCACCTGCCAAACCTCCTCAAGGAAGAGCATTTGCGTGAAGGGCACACGCTTCTTGGTGAGCACAGTCTGCAGCTGCCATGCAGCGGTGACTGCCCTGTGCAGGTCCTCCATGCACTGCCTCATCCTTTCCCAGAGCGCATCCGCGGCCCTCTTACTGCCACCAAGCTGCGGCGTGCCACTCCTCTGCACGCCTCCAGGGCCACCTCCGCCGCCAGCCATTGAAATTGCCTTCATGTCCAGCGCCACAGTCACGCTCTTGGCCCCCGCTGCCTTGCATTTCCCCACGAGCCCCTCGACTGCTGGCTTGAGTTCCCCGAGATTGTAGTACACCTGCAGGCCGCACCAGACGTCGTTCTGGTTGGACTCGGCGATGCCACGGTCGATGACGGCGCTGGCCTCCGATCGGAGCTTGGAGGCGGCGGCATCGACCTTCCGCATCTCCTCGTCGACGGCATTGATGCCGGAGAGGTTCTTCTCGTCGTAGAGGAGGCGGATCTCGCGGTGGAGCTCGGCCTGGCGCGCGAGGTCGGGGGCGGGGGAGGAGGCGAGGAGGCGTGTGGAGAGGCGGACGAGGCGGTGGGAGTGGAGGAGGAGGTCGGCGGTGGCGAGGAGGCTGGAGAGGGAGGAGGAGGAGAGCGCGAGGTGGGAGCGCGGCGCGGAGAGGTGGGAGGAGAGCAGGGAGAGGTGGGAGAAGAGGAGGCGGAGGTTGGAGGGGAGGGTGGAGAGGGAGGCGTTGGCGGAGCGGAGGGAGAGGAGGTGGGAGAGGAGCAGCGGGTGGCGGCGGAGCACCTCGGCGCGGAGGTGGCGGCGGAGGAGGCGGATGGCCTCCTGCAGCTGCTCGGCGCGGGAGGCGGCGAGGCCGGAGGAGAGCGCGGCGGAGGAGAAGTCGGAGGGGGAGAAGGACGGGGAGAGGAAGGCGGAGAGGACGGGGTCGGAGGCGAAGGCGTCGAGCGGGGAGGCGGGGTCGGGGGAGCTGGGGGAAGGCGGCGAGGCGAAGGAGCTGCCGGTGAGGAGGTCCCTGGAGGTCGGCGAGAGGAGGAGGCGCGGCGTGGCTGGGGCGGCCATTGCGGTGGCCGGCGGCGAGGCGGGTGGTGGATCTGGCCTCTGGGGAGGGGAGAGATCCGGAAGACTCACCACTCAGTAGACGTCATTTTGTCGTTAGAAGATCGAGAAAAGAGTCTAATTTCGTGAAAAATACCCTTTTTCCTCCAATTTCATGAATAAATTGATTGATTTTAGCATAAATTTTAGCACTGTGTTATAGTACAGTGATTTCTGTTCCAGAGAATTTGTTGGTTTGGAATTATGTGCAACATAATTGCCCATGCACCTTATATTTTTGGGAAGCTCTAGGCGTCGGTCGCCGGATTTCTGGGCAAAAATCGATCGTTCTCCGGGCCGTTCGATCGCGATCCGACGCTTAGAATCAGCCACAGCAGAACTTTTGCATTTGGCCCCTTTCTATTTTGATGAATCAACCCGCGGTCCTAGTCTTCTCCACATGACCGAAAGTATGTATCCTTTTTGTCCCGAACCTTCATGATATTTACAGCGAAGGACATACCTGAGGCTACAGAGTATTGCAATAAAATCAGTCTCTCTACGTACAAAAAAAATATACTGTTACAACAAATTAATACAATAAATTTCAAAAAAGGGAGTGTTATAGACAAAATATTTAGCAAAAAATTATTTTGCTGCAGATTGATTACAATAAGATAAATCTTGTAAAATCTACAAAAATAAGAAATATTTACAACAAAAATACCACATATTTTGTAGCAACTAAAAATATAGCTAACCAACAATTTTTATCCAGATTGATTTACAACAAAAAATTATCAACTGTTTCTACAAAAATTACAATTGATTACAACAAAAATAAATAATTAAGTTATTAGCAATTATTATTAACAACTAAATCAAGAAGAACAAAAATTAGACGTTTACAGCAATAGTCAAACAGCAATATCAGTATTATTTTTGGTTATTTATAACAAATAATTCATATGTTTTTATAGCGATGGAAAAGTGGTTAACAACATTTTATTTTGGTACAAATTGAATGACAATAAAAGTCACCATCTATTTGAACGAAAAACACAAACAATTACAACAAAATCCACAAACTTGTGGCAAACACCCATACATACATTACAACATTTTGCATGTGCTTTTTCTACAAAACTTGTGCGCGTTATTGTTATCACCAGAATTTGACCGGATCAGAGGTGGGCCGCGATTAAAGATGGGCTTGAAGAATATACTTGGAAGAAATACATGAATCGGCCTTGTATACAAAGTTTGGGCTAGTTTGCCCGTGTATCTGTAAATATAGTAGGATCCGTGTCGGTTAGATAGAATTTGGCTCGTGCACGGTTGGGATTATTCCCACGTCAGAAAGTCTACGGACTATAAATATGTATCTAGGGTTTATGGAATAAACAACAATCACGTTCATCACAAACCAATCTAGGCGCATCGCCAACTCCCTTGTTTCGAGGGTTTCTTCCGGGTAAGCATCATGGTGCCTAGATCGCATCTCGCGATCTAGGCAGTAACGTTTATTCATTGTTCATGCGTTGCTCGTGCTGATGCCTTGTTGATGGCGAGCAACGTAGTTATCATAGATGTGTTAGGGTTATCATTGTTCCGTCGTGTTACATGCTTTCGTCCATGCAACCCTTAGACGTCTAGCCGCCTTTACGCCTATCTTAGGTGTAAGGGCGGCACCCCGCTTGATCGTTAGTTAGTAGATCCGATCCGTTATGATTGCTCCTTGTTCTTCAAGGATTAGTTTAATATCTGCATAGTTAGGCCTTACAAACGGGTTGAAGGATCCAGTGGCACGTAGGGTGTAGTTTGCTAGCCCTAGACAGGATGTTCCGGGGATCAACTTCATGTTGGTTTTTAGGCCTTGTCTAGGGTCGGTTTATGATCACCGTGCGTGGCCGTCAGGCTCAATCACGCGTAGGATGTTCCGATTATGTGGTGAAAACCCTAAATCGTAGTAGGTCGTTTTAGCTTTATTTCGATCAAGCAGGACCACCATGTGATCGTACACCTCGTACGAATCATGGGTGGATCGGCTCCTTGAGCCGATTCACAGGATAACCTGAGAGCCGATCGAGGCTCGTATTTAATGTTTACGTGTATGCCATGCAGGAAACTAAGCGAGGCAAATCCATCACCTTCCCGACCGGTATAGGTCGTGGCACGCCCTTGCACCAGCATCGGACGTGCGTGCCGAGTCTTTGCGGGCCGTCGCTCGAGGGACCAGGGCCAGCCGCAGTCTTGGCAGCCTCCCGGCTCTACTGTGTTGCCCGTCGTTGCTCGCCGGTGGGTTTCTGACCGCAACACATTCTGGCACGCCCAGTGGGACAGTCTTCGACATCAACTGCATCGCCGTCTACATCTGAGATGGCGGAAGATACTCCGGTCACGTACGAGGATCTGACTGAGGAGCTCAAGAAGAAGTATGACGAGGTCAAAGCTATCCTCGAAGCCGACCTCATCGGCTCTTTCCAGAGAACCCGCTCACACGGCATCAGGTGGAAGGGGTTCTCGCCTCGAAGGCGCGCTCGATGGAGTGGACCCGTCTACCCCTTCGTAAGAACGCACCGTGTCTCGCGTCAGAGATTAATTTCATGGTAGCTCATTCGCCGCACCGCCATTCCGAGAGCCGGTGAACACTTTGGAGCGTGTCGCCCTTCGGGTGATCCAGAAATCATGAGCCATCGGCATTCTCCGTCAGACCAGCTCGGGGACTCGCCAAGGAGAGATACCACTCCGATCCCGACCACCGCCGCCGTTCGCGTTGGCAGCACCGCAGGTGCCGAGTTCATCGGCATACGTCGTCTACAAGATCGGTGGTGACCCTAGTGATTACCGCTCTTGTATGAGGCGCCTAAGGAGATCCCTCACGGATACACGTGCACATACGTGCCGCATCGCAGCAGCTGGGTTCTCTCAAACCAGATCGCAACAAAGAGGACTTCTAGAACAACAGGAGGAACTTCGGAACGGATCTTGAGAAGCGCACGTGGCTAGCTAAGTATGCCACTCCGACGAACCTCCGCAGCTCAACTCCGGCAAGCTTGGCTCGTAGCTTGAGAAGCAAGCGTGGCTGGCTAAGTATACCACTCCGGCGAATCTTTAGAGTTCAACTCCCGCAGCCCATCACCGCGGATCGATCGCACAATCTTAAGAGACCAGTTCGGCATGGTGCCGAAAAGGAGGGCAATCGGCTATTCCAAGCCGTACCCCAACGAGTACGATTTGATCCCACTACAACCCAAATATCGGCTCCCGAATTCTCCAAGTTTAGTGGGTCGTATGGCTCCAGCTCAATCGAGCATGTGAGCCGATATTTGGCGCAGCAGGCACGATCTCAAGATCGGATGAACTAAGTGTGAGGTTCTTTGCACTATCCCTCACAGATCGGCTTTTGGGTGGTACACATCGCTGCCACCGCACTCAATCCGGACTTGGAAGCGCTTGGAAGAACAGCTCCACCTACGGTATCACTCGTAGTCTTCCGAGCCTGGCATTGCCGATCTAGCACAAGTGCGACGAAGCGCGGAGAAACGGTATCGTAATACATCCGCGCTTTCAGATCGTTAGGAACCGATGCTATTCGGCTCGTGTGACTGAAAAAGAAGTAGTCGAGTTGGCGGTGGTGGGTCTTGCATCACCGGTCAAGGATGTGGCCTCCCAAGCAGAGTACCCTTCACTGGCGCATATGGTGCAGAAGCTGTCGTTATATGAACAGCGCCACCCAGAGGTATACCAGGATAAATTCAAGCGTGCGGTGGTCCTGGTTGAGGCAGATGAAGATGAAGGCTCATGAGATCAAGAGGTAGCAAGTGGCTGAATGGACTCGGGGCAAGCCCCGTGTCCTGCAAGTGGGTTAAGCCACAAGGTCCTCCAAGAGGGTTTGAATTCGACGTGACTAAAGCTGAGCAAATTTTCGACCTCTTACTTAAGGAGAAGCAGCTAAAGTTACCCGAAGGCCACAAAATCCCCACGGCACAGGAGCTGAACGGAAAGCCATACTGCAAGTGGCATAACACGTTCACCCATACCACCAACGACTGCAGGGTGTGGCGTCAGCAGATCCAAATGGCGATAGAACAAGGGCGGTTAATTTTTAGCCAGTACGCCATGAAAGTCGACACGCACCCCTTCCCCGCCGTTAACATGGTGGAGTGCACTTACCCTGGGAGGTGCCAGCCAGGTTTCTCGTTCGGCATCAACACGGTAGGACCTGGGCACCACTCTGGTAAGGACAGAGACGAGGGCAGCTGCTCTCATAACAAAGACAAAGAGGAAGCCGACCCCTGCAATCGGCTCCGGCACCTCCCAAAAGTGTTGGTTACAATCAAAATAAAGGCCGATTTCAGTAATCGGCCCATATTATCCTTACCATACGTTTTCCCTGTATTCAGTGTCGATCTCACAGGTGACGGAAAGCTAGGGTATGGGTTTACATCGGCTGATGAACTAGAAGAAGTCGACATCGGTCCTGGGGATAAGCCACGGCCAACTTTTATCAGCAAGAAGTTAGATCCACATCTCAGGAGCCAGATGATAGCTCTGTTAAAAGAATACCCAGATTGCTTTGCATGGGATTATACAGAGATGCCTGGTTTAGACAGGAGCATCATTGAGCATCGGCTCCCCCTTAAGAAAGGATTTCGGCCGTTCCAACAACGAGCACGTCAGATGAAGGCCGAAATTCTGGAAGAGGTCAAGAAAGAGATCGAGAAGATGTTGGCCGCCGGGTTCATCAGGCCATGCAGGTATGCTAAGTGGATCTCCGTGATCGCACTGTAGAGAAGAAGGACGGCCGATGGCGTGTGGCCATAGATTTCCGAGATCTCAACATAGCCACTCCAAAAGATGAATATCCGATGCTCGTGGCGTAAACGTTGATCAATGCAGCTGCTGGCCACAAGGTGTTGAGCTTCATGGATGGCAACGCCGGCTATAACCAAATCTTCATGGCTCCAGAAGATATACACAAGACCGCATTCAGGGTACCAGGGTCAGTGGGCTTGTTTGAATATGTAGTCATGACCTTCGGGTTGAAGAATGCTGGCGCAACATACCAAAGAGCCATGAATTATATATTTCATGATCTGATCGGCAAGTTGGTGGAAATCTACATCGATGACGTGGTAGTCAAATCGGTCTCCATGGAGGGACACTTGGATGATTTGCGACGCATCCTAGACCGAACTCGGAAGTTCGGACTGAGAATGAACCCAAAGAAGTGTGCCTTTGGTGTGACGGCCGGTCAGTTCCTAGGTTTCCTGGTTCATGAACGAGGAATTGAGATCGGCCTGAAAAGTCAAGAGGCAGTGCGTACTATGCAGCCGCCTACCACGAAGAAGGAGCTCCAACGTCTCATCGGCAAGATCAACTTCGTCCGACGATTCATCTCTAACCTGTCAGGGCGAATTGAGCCGTTCATGGCGTTGGTGAAGATAAAATCCGATGACGAGTTTCACTGGGGGGCAGAACAGCAGCAGGCGTTTGACGAGATTAAGCGGTACCTAACAACGCCGCCTGTGCTAGTTCCACCCCAACAAGACAGGCCGTTCTATATCTACTTATCAGTAGCTGACACGTCCATCGCTTCGGTGGTGGTGCAACTCCATGAAGGTGTTGAAAAGGTCGTTTTCTACCTCAGCAGAAGGATGTTGGACGCAGAGACAAGGTATCCTGAGGTCGAGAAGCTATGCCTTTGCCTATTCTTCACATGTACCAAACTGCATCATATCCTTTTGACGGCAGAAATCATCGTCATATGCAAGTCAGACGTGGTCAAGCACATGCTGTCGGCTCCTGTTTTGAAAGGCCGACTTGGTAAGTGGATGTTTGCGTTATCGGAGTTCGATCTTCGGTACCAGCCTGCGAAAGCAGTCAAGGGACAAGCGTTAGCCGATCTTATAGCTGAACGGATTAACACTAATATAGCAGCACTATCTGTGCGTGCATGGGCTATGTTCTTCGATGGATCGGTTTGTGATGATGGTTGTGGCATCGGCATTCTGCTCGTGTCGCCTCGGGGGGCAACATATTCTTTCGCCATCAGGCTATCTACCCCTTGCACCAACAATGTCGCTGAATATGAGGCAGTGCGCAAGGGAATGGAGTTGCTTTTGGAAGCCGGGGCAGAGGCGGTGGAGCTCTTTGGAGACTCGAAGTTGGTGATCTCCCAACTCACGGACGAATACAAGTGCGAGAGTGAATCACTCTTTCCATATTGGATGGAATGTCGTGAGCTGATGACACATTTTCGGTACATCAATTTTAATTGGGTCCCAAGGTCTCAGAATACCGACGCCAATGATCTCGCACAAATGGCATCAGGATACAAGGACATACCAGACGGGTCAGAAGCTCAGGTGCAGTTCCTGGAACAGGATGACTGGAGAGCCGATATCTTCAATTACCTGAAGGATTCGGCTCGGGGGGCACCTAAACGGATAAGGTACAAGGCTATGAAATATGTCCTTATAGGAGATGACATGTTCTACAGGACGTTGGAAGGGTTACTACTCAAATGCCTGGGACCAACTGAGTCTAATCGGCTCTTACATGAGGTGCATGAAGGCGCCTGTGGAACTCATCAATCGGCTCATAAGATGAAGTGGTTAATTAGGCGATCAGGGTTTTATTGGCCCACCCTGCTTGAGGACTGCTTCAAGTACTACAAGGGATGCCAAGCGTGTCAGATGTTTGGAAAAGTTCAGATGGTACCCGCATCAGCGATGAACCCCATCATCAAACCTTGGCCATTTAGAGGTTGGGGCATGGATATGATCGGCAAAATCCATCCCGCGTCGAGCAAAGGCCACGAGTGGATTCTGGCCATCACAGATTACTTTACCAAATGGGTGGAGGCCGTTCCTATGAAGAAGGTAAAATCGGAAGATGTTATCCAATTCGTCAAAGAGCATGTCATCCATAGGTTTGGGATTCCCCAAACCATCACGACCGATGGAGGTTCGGTTTTTGTTTCTAAAGAATTCAGAAAGTTCTGCGATGACATGGGGATTAAGCTGATCCGATCATCTCCTTACTATGCTCAAGCTAACGGGCAAGCCGAAGCATCCAATCAAAGCCTGATCAAGCTGATTAAGAGGAAGATTGACGAGAACCCTAGGGTGTGGCATGAGACATTGTCAGAAGCTTTGTGGGCCTATAGCATGTCATGCCATGGAGCTATAGAGACTTCGCCATATCAGCTGGTGTATGGGCAGGAAGCCGTATTACCTTGGGAAATTACGGCTGGATCGAGACGTGTCACGTTTCAGACAATGACCTGACAGCTGAAGAATATGCAGCCCTGATGAGTGACACTATTGAGGATGCAACGGAACTTAGACTTTGGTCGTTGGAGAAGATTAAAGAGAACAAAGCCAGGGTAGCTCGTGCATACAATAAGAAGGTGAGACCAAAGGAGTTTCAAGTTGGTGATTTAGTATGGGAGGCCGTGTTACCACTGGGAACCAAGGATAAAGCATATGGCAAATGGTCTCCTAATTGGCATGGTCCTTACAAAGTCATCTAGGTTTTGAAGGGCAATGCCTACATGCTTGAACAACTGGATGGTGTGAAGTTCCCAGTGGCCGTCAATGGCCAGCATCTCAAGAAGTATTTCCCAAGCATGTGGGATGATGGGCAGTGAGATATGGGGGCCGATTTTAAATCGGCCAGTAAACAAAATATACATACGAATCACAGCCGATGCACAGACATCGACTTGAGAACGGTATAATAAAAGCCGATGCATTGCTATCGACTCTAGAGGAACAAGCTCAGTTGAGCAGGTTAACGGATCGGTTTCAGACCAGAGGTCATGGTATCCGAGATGAATCTCCCAGTGGATTTGCTGAGGACTTGAGTCTGCACGTTTGGGGATGGAGGATGGTTTGGACATGGACTGGACCTGTTTGACCGTATGAATAGGCAACTGTTGGCCTCAAATCGCGTTTATAGTGCAGGCCGATGCCTTGCCATCGGCTCTTTGTACAGCGACTTCGTGTGACAATCGGCAAAATTGACAAGAAAGCAAAATTAGGAGGGGAATATTTTCTTCATTAATAATAGGATTTCTTACAAAGAAAGAGCCGATTGCTCAGGAGCGGAAGCACTACAAGAAAAGTTGCCATGGCCGACGAAGTTGAAGTCGCGCCGTGGTTGCTGGTGTACCATGGCCGACGATTTTTGGTCCCTCCGTGGTGCATGTCAAAACTTTTTTTTCTCGTTTTTGAGGCCACCTAGCCCGACGAAAGCGGCCAAAACATCGCGTATGGTGGCCCGGGACGTGGTGCATCTCAAAATCTCGGGTTCGCCGGCCGAGTCAACGCAAATCCGCACCGCCGAGGGATGTAGGGCCCAGATGGCAGCCTCTCTGGCATTGTTTTTTTTCTCGATCGCGCCATCTCGTTCAACGTTCTCCGATCGAGCCATTTACGATGCAGGATCATGGGTCCCGCATGTCATCCTCTATGAACCAAAATTATTTCTATTCTTGGATTTTTTTTGACCCCCTGATTTCTGGCTACTTCCTTTTTCTTTTGATCCCTTGCCGCCTTGGAAACGCTGAGACCGCTGCTGCTAAATGGGACCCGCATGTCATCCTCTATGTGCAATCAACTTTCTTTTCTTGGAGTTTTTTTGGCACCTCAAATTTGGTCACTTGCCTTTTTCTTTCGATCCCCTGCCGCCTCTCAAACGGTGATACCGCTGCTGCTAACTGGGACCCGCATGTCATCCTCTATGTACTATAAAACTTTCTTTTCTTGAATTATTTTTGGCACCTCATATTTGGTCACTTACCTTTTTCTTTCGATCCCCTGCCGCCTCTCAAACGGTGATACCGCTGCTGCTAAATGGGACCCGCATGTCATCCTCTATGTACTATAAAACTTTCTTTTCTTGAATTATTTTTGGCTCCTCATATTTTTTCACTTGCCTTTTTCTTTCGATCCCCTGCCGCCTCGCAAACGGTGATCCCGCTGCTAAATGGGACCCGCATGTCATCCTCTATGTACTATAAAACTTTCTTTTCTTGAATTATTTTTGGCTCCTGATATTTTTTCACTTGCCTTTTTCTTTCGATCTCATGCCACGTTTGAAACGTTGAGGAACCTGCAGGCTCATGGGACCCGCATGTCATCCTCTATGTACTATAAAAGTTCATTTTCTTGGTTTTTTTTCACCCTCTGATTTTTGGCAATTTCTTTTTTCTTTTGATCCCCCGCCGCCTCTCAAACGGTGATACCGTCGCTAAATGGGACCCGCATGTCATCCTCTATGTACTATAAAACTTTCTTTTCTTGAATTATTTTTGGCTCCTCATATTTGGTCACTTGCCTTTTTCTTTCGATCTCATGCCACGTTTGAAACGTTGAGGAACCTGTGGCTCATGGGACCCGCATGTCATCCTCTATGTGCTATAAAAGTTTATTTTCTTTATTTTTTTTCACCCTCTCGATTTTTGGCTATTTCCTTTTTCTTTTGATCCCCTACCGCCTTGGAAACGTTGGGTAAGGCTGACTCATGGGACCCGCATGTCATCCTCTATGTACAATCAACTTTCTTTTTCTTTTGATCTCAAGCCGCATTTGAAACGTTGAGACCGCCGCCGCTAAATGGGACCCGCATGTCATCCTCTACGTACAATAAAGTTTCTTTTCTTGGATTATCTTTGGCTCCCCGATATTTTGTCACTTGCCTTTTTCTTTCGATCTCATGCCGCCTTTGAAACGTTGAGTAAGCTGGCTCATGGGTCCCGCATGTCATCCTCTACGAACAATAAAAGTTTCCTTTCTTGGAGTTATTTGTTACCCCTAATTTCTCGGCTATTTGCCTTTTTCTTTTGATCTCCTCGCCCTCTCGAAATGATGAGGACGTCATGGCGTGTCGGTCCCACATGTCATCCTCTATGAACAATAAAAGTTTCCTTTGATGGATTTATTTTGAACCCCTAATTAATTTCTGGATATTTCCCCGCCGCCTTGGAATCGTTGAGGATGTCGCTTGCCTCATGGGTCCCGCATGTCATCCTCTCGTAACGGTAAATGTTTATTTTCTTGGATTTTGTTGACCAAACGATTTTTGGCTTATTTTTCTTTCGATCACGTGCAAACCTTTAAAACGTTGAGGACGCCGTGCTCACGGGTCCCACATGTCAACCTCTATGAACAATAAAGGCCGAGGATGCCGCCGCCTCATGGGTCCCGCATGTCATCCTCTCGGAACGAAAATGTTTCTTTTCTTGGATTTTTTACCAACAGATTTATGGTTTATTTTTTCTTTCCATCCCCTCGCCTTTAAAACGTTGACGACGTTGTTGGCTCATAGGTCCCCGATGTCGGCCTCCCGTACAAGAAACATATGATATCTTGATTATTTTGCAGACAATAAACAATGTATTGCGCTCTGAGCTATTTCAAACGGATAATTAAATCTTTATTTTTACATAAACAAACTTATATGTTGAATCTCCTTGTTTTTTTGTCTTTGCGAAGCATAGGACTTTCCCTGTTTTTAGAAAATTCAGAACTTTCCTGTTTTGGAGTGGGCTGAAATTGTACGAGTCAAAAGGCCAAGCAGTGATAGTTCGAAGGCCCAGATGTCCGTATGCAGCCCAATTGAAATCTTTCTTCTTGGATTTTTTCACCCCCGATTTCGGCTACTTCATTTTTCTTTTGGTTACGTGCCGCCTTGGAAACGTTGAGACCGCCGCTGCAAAATGGGACCCGCATGTCATCCTCTACGTACAATAAAATTTCTTTTCTTGGATTATTTTTGGCTCGATATTTGGTCACTTGCCTTTTTCTTTCGATCCCGTGCAGCCTCTCAAACGGTGATACCGCCGTCGCTAATTGGGACCCGCATGTCATCCTCTATGTACAATCAAGTTTCATTTCTTGAATTATTTTTGGCTCCCGATATTTGGTCACTTGCCTTTTCTTTCGATCTCATGCCACGTTTGAAACGTTGAGGAACCTCGTGGCTCATGGGACCCGCATGTCATCCTCTATGTATTATAAAAGTTCATTTTCTTTGTTTTTTTTCACCCTCCGATTTTTGGCTATTTCCTTTTTCTTTTGATCCTCGCCGCCTTGGAAACGTTGAGTAAGTCGCTAGCTCATGGGACCCGCATGTCATCCTCTATGTCCATCAACTTTATTTTCTTGGATTTTTTTGACCCCCTAATTTCTCGCTACTTTCTTTTTCTTTTGATCTCAAGCCGCATTTGAAACATTGGGACCGCCGTGCAAAATGGGACCCGCATGTCATCCTCTATGTAAATAAAGTTTCTTTTCTTGGATTATCTTGGGCTCCTGATATTTTGTCACTTGCCTTTTTCTTTCGATCTCATGCCGCCTTTGAAACGTTAAGTAAGGCTGTGGCTCATGGGTCCCGCATGTCATCCTCTACGAACAATAAAAGTTTCCTTTCTTGGAGTTATTTTTTACCCCTAATTTCGGCTATTTGCCTTTTTCTTTTGATCTCCGCCCCCTTTGAAACGATGAGGACGTCATATGTGTCGGTCCCACATGTCATCCTCTATGAACAATAAAACTTTACTTTGATGGATTTATTTTGAACCACTAATTAATTTCTCGCTATTTCCTTTTTTTCTTTGATCCCCGCCGCCTTGGAAACGTTGAGGATGTCGCTGCCTCATCGATCCCGCATGTCATCCTCTCGAACGATAAATGTTTTCTTTTCTTGGATTTTTTTACCAACCGATATTTGGTTTATTTTTATTTTCGATCCTCGCCGCCTTTGAAACGTTGACGACGTCGCTGGCTCATGGGTCCCCGATGTCACCTCTCCCGTACAAGAAACATGTGATATCTTGATTATTTTGCAGACAATAAACAGTGTATTTCGCTCACGAGCTATTGCAAACGGATAAATTAAATCTTTATTTTTACAACTTATATCTTGAATCTCCTTGTTTTTTGTTTTGGCGAAGCATAGGACTTTCCTGTTTTTTTTTTTTGAGAAAAATCCGAACTTTCATGTTCTGGAGTTGGCTGAAATTGTACGAGTCAAAAGGCCCAGAAGGATAGTTCGAAGGCCCAGATGTCCAGATGCAGCCCAATTGAAATCTTTCTTTTCTTGAATTTTTCTCACCGCCTGATTTCTGGCTACTTTATTTTTCTTTTGGTCCTGTACCGCCTTGGAAACGTTGAGACCGCTGCTGCAAAATGGGACCCGCATGTCATCCTCTATGTACAATAAAGTTTCTTTTCTTGGATTATTTTTGGCTCCTGATATTTGGTCACTTGCCTTTTTCTTTCGATCTCATGCCACGTTTGAAACGTTGAGGAATCTGCTGACTCATGGGACCCGCATGTCATCCTCTATATACAATAAAAGTTTGATTTCTTGGATTTTTTTCACCCTCTGATTTTTGGCTATTTCCTTTTTCTTTTGATCCCCTGCCGCCTTTGAAACGTTTAGTAAGTCACGGCTCATAGGTCCCACATGTCAGCCTGTATGAACGATAAAGCTTTCCTTTCTTGGAGTTTTTTTTTGACCCCCTAATTTCTGGCTACTTTCATTTTCTTTTGATCTCAAGCCGCATTTGAAACGTTGGGACCAGTGCCGCACAATGGGACCCGCATGTCATCCTCTATGTACAATCAAGTTTCTTTTCTTGGATTATTTTTGGCTCCTGATATTTGGTCACTTGCCTTTTTCTTTCGATCTCATGCCACGTTTGAAACGTTGAGGAACCTGCTGGCTCATGGGACCCGCATGTCATCCTCTATGTACTACAAAAGTTTATTTTCTAGGGGTTTTTTTTTCACTCTCTGATTTTTGGCTATTTCCTTTTTCTTTTGATCCCCTGCCGCCTTGGAAACGTTGAGTAAGCTGCTAACTCGTGGGACCCGCATGTCATCCTCTATGTACAATCAATTTTCTTTTCTTGGAGTTTTTTTTTACCCCCTAATTTCTGGCTACTTTCTTTTTCTTTTGATCTCAAGCCGCATTTGAAACGTTGGGACAGCATGTCATCCTCTATGTACAATAAAAGTTTCTTTTCTTGGATTATTTTTCACCCTCTGATTTTTGGTCACTTGCCTTTTTCTTTCGATCTCATGCCGCCCTTGAAAACGTTGAGGAACCTGCTGGCCCATGGGACCCGCATGTCATCCTCTATGTACTACAAAAGTTTCTTTTCTTGGATTTTTTTTCACCCTCTGATCTTTGGCTATTTCCATTTTCTTTTGATCCCCTGCCGCCTTGGAAACGTTGAGTAAACTGCTGACTGATGGGACCCGCATGTCATCCTCTATGTACAATCAAGTCACTTTTCTTGGGTCCCATTTTCTTTTCTTGAATTATTTTTGGCTCCTCATATTTGGTCACTTGCCTTTTTCTTTCGATCTCATGCCACGTTTGAAACGTTGAGGAACCTGCTGGCTCATGGGACCCGCATGTCATCCTCTATGTGCTATAAAAGTTTATTTTCTTTATTTTTTTTCACCCTCTGATTTTTGGCTATTTCCTTTTTCTTTTGATCCCCTACCGCCTTGGAAACGTTGGGTAAGCTGCTGACTCATGGGACCCGCATGTCATCCTCTATGTACAATTAACTTTCTTTTTCTTTTGATCTCAAGCCGCATTTGAAACGTTGAGACCGCTGCTGCTAAATGGGACCCGCATGTCATCCTCTACGTACAATAAAGTTTCTTTTCTTGGATTATCTTTGGCTCCTGATATTTTGTCACTTGCCTTTTTCTTTCGATCTCATGCCGCCTTTGAAACGTTGAGTAAGCTGCTGGCTCATGGGTCCCGCATGTCATCCTCTACGAACAATAAAAGTTTCCTTTCTTGGAGTTATTTGTTACCCCTAATTTCTGGCTATTTGCCTTTTTCTTTTGATCTCCTGCCCCCTCTGAAACGATGAGGACGCTGTTGGCAGGTCGGTCCCACATGTCATCCTTTATGAACAATAAAAGTTTCCTTTGATGGATTTATTTTGAACCCCTAATTAATTTCTGGATATTTCCCCTGCCGCCTTTGAATCGTTGAGGATGCTGCTGCCTCATGGGTCCCGCATGTCATCCTCTCAGAACGGTAAATGTTTATTTTCTTGGATTTTGTTGACCAAACGATTTTTGGCTTATTTTTTCTTTCGATCACGTGCAGCCTTTAAAACGTTGAGGACGTTGCTGGCTCACGGGTCCCACATGTCAACCTCTATGAACAATAAACGCCGAGGATGCCGTGCCTCATGGGTCCCGCATGTCATCCCCTCGTAACGAAAATGTTTCTTTTCTTGGATTTTTTACCAACAGTATTTATGGTTTATTTTTTCTTTCCATCCCGCCGCCTTTAAAACGTTGACGACGTTGTTGGCTCATAGGTCCCCGATGTCGGCCTCCCGTACAAGAAACATATGATATCTTGATTATTTTGCGGACAATAAACAATGTATTGCGCTCCGAGCTATTTCAAACGGATAATTAAATCTTTATTTTTACATAAACAAACTTATATGTTGAATCTCCTTGTTTTTTTGTCTTTGCGAAGCATAGGACTTTCCTGTTTTTTAGAAAATTCGGAACTTTCCCTGTTTTGGAGTGGGCTGAAATTGTACGAGTCAAAAGGCCAAGCAGATAGTTCGAAGGCCCAGATGTCCGTATGCGGCCCAATTGAAATCTTTCTTCTTGGATTTTTTCACCCCCGATTTCTCGGCTACTTCATTTTTCTTTTGGTTCTCCGTGCCGCCTTGGAAACGTTGAGCCCGCTGCTGCAAAATGGGACCCACATGTCATCCTCTACGTACAATAAAATTTCTTTTCTTGGATTATTTTTGGATCCGGATATTTGGTCACTTGCCTTTTTCTTTCGATCCCGTGCAGCCTCTCAAACGGTGATACCGCTGCCGCTAATTGGGACCCGCATGTCATCCTCTATGTACAATCAAGTTTCGTTTCTTGAATTATTTTTGGCTCGATATTTGGTCACTTGCCTTTTTCTTTCGATCTCATGCCACGTTTGAAACGTTGAGGAACCTGTCGGCTCATGGGACCCGCATGTCATCCTCTATGTACTATAAAAGTTCATTTTCTTTGTTTTTTTTCACCCTCTCGATTTTTGGCTATTTCCTTTTTCTTTTGATCCCCGCCGCCTTGGAAACGTTGAGTAAGCCGCTAGCTCATGGGACCCGCATGTCATCCTCTATGTCCATCAACTTTATTTTCTTGGATTTTTTTGACCCCCTAATTTCTCGCTACTTTCTTTTTCTTTTGATCTCAAGCCGCATTTGAAACATTGGGACCGCTGCCGCAAAATGGGACCCGCATGTCATCCTCTATGTAAATAAAGTTTCTTTTCTTGGATTATCTTGGGCTCCCGATATTTTGTCACTTGCCTTTTTCTTTCGATCTCATGCCGCCTTTGAAACGTTAAGTAAGTCGCTGGCTCATGGGTCCCGCATGTCATCCTCTACGAACAATAAAAGTTTCCTTTCTTGGAGTTATTTTTTACCCCTAATTTCTCGGCTATTTGCCTTTTTCTTTTGATCTCCTGCCCCCTTTGAAACGATGAGGACGTCATTGGCAGGTCGGTCCCACATGTCATCCTCTATGAACAATAAAACTTTCCTTTGATGGATTTATTTTGAACCCCTAATTAATTTCTGGCTATTTCCTTTTTTTCTTTGATCCCCGTCGCCTTGGAAACGTTGAGGATCTTTCTTGCCTCATCGATCCCGCATGTCATCCTCTCGAACGATAAATGTTTTCTTTTCTTGGATTTTTTTACCAACCGATATTTGGTTTATTTTTATTTTCGATCCCCCGCCGCTTTGAAACGTTGACGACGCTCGGCTCATGGGTCCCCGATGTCACCTCCCCGTACAAGAAACATGTGATATCTTGATTATTTTTGCGAGACAATAAACGGTGTATTTCGCTCCGAGCTATTGCAAACGGATAAATTAAATCTTTATTTTTACAACTTATATCTTGAATCTCCTTGTTTTTTGTTTTGGCGAAGCATAGGACTTTCCCGTTTTTTTTTTTTTTTGAGAAAAATCCGAACTTTCATGTTCGAGTTGGCTGAAATTGTACGAGTCAAAAGGCCCGAAGGATAGTTCGAAGGCCCGGATGTCCGTATGCAGCCCAATTGAAATCTTTCTTTTCTTGAATTTTTCTCACCGCCTGATTTCTCGGCTACTTTATTTTTCTTTGGTCCCGTACCGCCTTGGAAACGTTGAGACCGCCGCCGCAAAATGGGACCCGCATGTCATCCTCTATGTACAATAAAGTTTCTTTTCTTGGATTATTTTTGGCTCCCGATATTTGGTCACTTGCCTTTTTCTTTCGATCTCATGCCACGTTTGAAACGTTGAGGAATCACGACTCATGGGACCCGCATGTCATCCTCTATGTACAATAAAAGTTTGATTTCTTGGATTTTTTTCACCCTCCGATTTTTGGCTATTTCCTTTTTCTTTTGATCCCCGCCGCCTTTGAAACGTTTAGTAAGCGGCTGGCTCATAGGTCCCACCTGTCAGCCTGTATGAACGAGACAGCTTTTCTTGCTTGGAGTTTTGTTTGACCCCCTAATTTCTGGCTACTTTCTAGTTCTTTGGATCTCAAGCCGCATTTGACACGTTGGGACCAAGTGCGCACAATGGGACCCGCATGTCATCCTCTATGTACAATCAAGTTTCTTTTCTTGGATTATTTTTGGCTCCGATATTTGGTCATTTGCCTTTTTCTTTCGATCTCATGCCACGTTTGAAACGTTGAGGAACCCGCCGGCTCATGGGACCCGCATGTCATCCTCTATGTACTACAAAAGTTTATTTTCTAGGGGTTTTTTTCACTCTCTCGATTTTTGGCTATTTCCTTTTTCTTTTGATCCCCTCGCCTTGGAAACGTTGAGTAAGTCGCTAACTCGTGGGACCCGCATGTCATCCTCTATGTACAATCAATTTTCTTTTCTTGGAGTTTTTTTACCCCCTAATTTACGGCTACTTTCTTTTTCTTTTGATCTCAAGCCGCATTTGAAACGTTGGGACAGCATGTCATCCTCTATGTACAATAAAAGTTTCTTTTCTTGGATTATTTTTCACCCTCCGATTTTTGGTCACTTGCCTTTTTCTTTCGATCTCATGCCGCTCTTTGAAAACGTTGAGGAACCCGCCGGCCCATGGGACCCGCATGTCATCCTCTATGTACTACAAAAGTTTCTTTTCTTGGATTTTTTTCACCCTCCGATATTTGGCTATTTCCATTTTCTTTTGATCCCCTGCCGCCTTGGAAACGTTGAGTAAACCGTCAATCGATGGGACCCGCATGTCATCCTCTATGTACAATCAAGTCACTTTTCTTGGATTTTTTTACCCTCTTATTTTTGGTCACTTGCCTTTTTCTTTCGATCTCATGCAGCCCTCAAACGTTGAGGAAGCTGCTGGCTCATGGGACCCACATGTCATCCTCTATACTATAAAAGTTTCTTTTCTTGGATTTTTTTCACCCTCTTATTTTTGGCTATTTCCTTTTTCTTTTGATCCCGCCGCCTTGGAAACGTTGATTAAGCCGGCCGACACAAGGGCCCCGCATGTCATCCTCTATGTACAATCAACTTGCAAGATCTTGGAGCGAAAGAGCTTGTATAAGTGGGACACATATGTCATCCTCTATGTACAATAAAAGTTTCTTTTCTTGGATTATTTTTTGCTCCCGATATTTGGTCGGTTTCCTTTTTCTTTTGATCTCATGCCGCCCGAAACGTTGAGTAAGGTGCTGGCTCATGGGACCCGCATGTCATCCTCTATGTACAATAAAGTTTCTTTTCTTAGATTTTTTTACCCCGATTTTTGCTAACTTGCCTTTTTCTTTTCGATCATATGCCGCCTTTGAAATTGAGGTCGCCGCCGGCTCATGGGTCCCACATGTCGGCCTCTATGAACAACAAACCTTTCCTTTGTTGGATTTATTTTTTACCCCTAATTTACGGCTATTTGCCTTTTTTTCTTTTGATCCCTCGCGGCCTTTGAAACGATGAGGACGCTCGTGGCAGGTCGGTCCCACATGTCATCCTCTATGAAGAATAAAAGTTTCCTTTTTGGATTTATTTTTGACCCCTAATTTCTCGGCTATTTGCCTTTTTCTTCTCGATCCTCGCCGACTTCGAAATGATGAGGATGCACTGGCAGATCGGTCCCACATGTCACCTCTATGAACTATAAATGTTTCCTTTGTAGGATTTATTTTTTACCCCTATTTTCGGGCTACTTGCCTTTTTCTTTGAAACGTTGAGGACGCCACTGTCTCATGGGTCCCACATGGCATCCTTCTCCGAACGATAAACCTTCATTTCTTGTTAACGATGTGTTTATCAAGATTATTTTCACAGACTAATACAAGCTCTTTCGCTCCAAGATCTTGCAAGTTAATAGAATAAATCATGGAATTATTAGGATATGTTTTAAATTTCAAATCCACTTTATGAATTTTTGAAAATACCGTGATCTATGTGGGTATGGAGCAATCAAGGATTTTCATATTGGCCATGAGCAGTTTCAAAAATTGCAACCCAATAATTCAAAATAAATACAAACAAATTTTATGTAGAATCTCCGTGTTTTTGTTTTTTGCCAATCATAGGATCTGTGGTTCTTTAGAAAAGGGCCAACATTGCATGAGCAGAAAGGCCCATTTGTAGTTATTGGGCTTCGACAGCCGGAGCAAGTAGGCCTATAGCAAATACCTTGTAGATGGCCGTTGGAACCCAAAAGTATTTGTTGCCTAGACTTAGATGCCAAACTCAGCCTTATTGACATGAACCTTGCTATGCACACGACAATTTCAGTCCGATCCGTGTACGAAACACAAGATCCAACCCTTCGTGTGAGGAAGCAGGTGGCAGCACACCTCCAGATGCTCAATCGTACATACGCATATCATATAGGAGTTGTCGTATGTACATCAGTTCCGTATTGACATATTTTTTTCTTTGGTTCATATGTGGGGTCCGCACAGTCACCTAGGTCGCACATCTACTTCCTTGCTCATAGTTGATGCATGTTCGGTTTGGGGATGGGGTGGAACCGAACACACCCCCGTGCCAGTGGATGTACTTTACCCTTTAGCGGCGAAAAAAATAGGAATGGTCCTCTCATGAGTATGATCAACAAGAGGTGGCTATATTATAAAGGACGTACACACATTGTAATTATAGTGCTGAAATAAAGTCAATCCTAAAACAGCCATGCATGGGTTATAATATGAAGGCAACATGAAATACAAAAGCAGGGCAGTGTTCAAATAAACTGATTCAAACTAGTACATACTAAAAACAGTGTACTACTTCTCAACCCTTCAAGCATAATAAAAAAGTGTCACTGTTTTTTTAAAGGTAACATCGAACGGGCAATGTTTAAAGCAGGCTTAAACCACATAGCCACTTGTCAGACACTATCCCAACCATCCTTGGGAAGGCTGATAACTCCCACAGTCTCATCTTCATCTGGCTGGAGGTTGCAGCGCAAAATTTTAGGGTATTGATTATAACGAATATTCCGGTATGCTGTGTAGACGCAGTTTTTCCTCATGAATGGAACCAATGTGCCATCAGGAGCTTTGGATTCACGCTTCTTCAAAGTTGGCAATGATTGGGTAATTGAGTCCGAGGAACAGAGAGTGGTCGCCGAGGCTGTTAACCTCGCCTCCAAAAAGTCCCCCGCACGTGCGGTAGATAAGGGATCCAGCTCAAAGACGTAGGTGGCAACAGGAGGATACTGCCGTAGCTGAAGCCCATTAGCAAGATAGGGAATGTCGGGAGGTACTTCAAGATTGGCAATCCCAATCTTGTTTCAGTAAGGATGATCATCAATCGCTTGCCATCAGCAGATGGAGCGAGGAACCACGCGTACTGCTGATCATCCACCACCGGTGGCGGGATTACAAACGGGAGCATCAGGTTTTCTGCAATATTAGAAATGGAGACGCATAGGGTGTTACTGGCAACCATATTCAAACAGCAGCATTGTTCATCGTTCATGCTCACAGTATAAATACGACTATGTAAGCTAAGGACATTGGTCATTCATGTGTTCAAATCGAGTGTCCAATATATCAGTTATACTGCATCCATCCCACGAAACTAGTCTAAACTTCGCCAAAACTAGACACTAGTTAGTGTATACACAGTTATATACTACCTCTGTCCCACCGAAAGTGTCTGAGATTTGTCCAAATTCAGATGTATCTAGACAGTGAAAGCATATAGATACATTCAAATTTTGACAAATATATATCATCTTAAGTTTAAGTCCCTGTCTTTGTAGTTAATTCCCTTTGTCTTAAGTGATCTATTAGAGAGCTTCCCTGTGACCACCCGAAGGGTAAGAAATGTTTAACTGTATAAGTGGATTGCCTAGACCTTTCCATCAGTTCGGACTTTTGGTTGCGTTGGCTAGTCCATGAAGCTTGACATGGTGTCAGAGCCAGGGTCTCGAGTTCGAGTCCTGGCTTTCGCAATTTATCCTAAAATTGTTGTTGCCCCCTCGGAGTCCACGTATATGCCTCTTGAGCTATACCTCCGAGTCTTTCCACATGTTGACTTGTCTCCCATCACACGTGAGGGGGGGTGTTGAATTGTATAAGTGGATTGCCGCCCTTGCAATCAGTTCGGACTTTTGGTTGTGTTGGTAGTGCATGAAGCTTGACAAGAAAGAAATGCTCTTTGTAGCTAACCCCAAGTCTGGTTGTTGGGGGGATAACCCCCGGTATGCCAAAGGCATGCCAAACCGGATGGTTTGAGCCATCGAGATACCGGTTTAATATTCTTACCGGTAACAAAGGTAGGAGTTTGGGCTAAGAGAAGCCAAGCCGGCATCCCCAAGGGGGCATGCCGGAACCCGGTAAAGAAGTTACCGGAAAGAAGGGCCTGTCGGCAGGACTGGTCAAAGATTCTCTTCAGAGCAAGAAGACAAGGATGAGCTAAGCAAAGTGGCTTTAATCAGAGCCCTGGCGCCAAAGAGAGGGATGACGCTAAAAGAAGCCGGAGGACATCAGCAGCCCTGATTAAAGAGGACCCCGGCGTCATCTGTGATTAAAGTAGCTTTGTAAAGTAGTTTGTCTAGTCAAAGATGCCATTAGGGTTTCTTGCCCTGTAAGCCACCCTCTCCCCTATATAAGGAGAGGGGGCAGCCCTCCTTACGGGCATGCACGCACGGTAGTAGGAAGGCTCGAAGCACAAACTTGTAACCATGTTGAGATTAATGAAACCAGCGATCTAGTAAAGAGTTCTTCCTCTTGTCTCTCTTCTTGTATACCGGCCTTTGATTGTGTTCTTGAGGAAAGCATCCGGAAGTTCTTCCCATCTAATCGCAAACCCTCCCCCGAATCCTCTAGCGTCCATTCGGCCCCAATCTAAGCCATCCTATGGCATCTGCTCGTTCACCACGACGACAGTTGGCGCCCACCGTGGGGCATGAAGTGGCGCTTGCTGGAGTTCACATTCGGGCGGGCATCCTCGACGTCGCCGGTCAGCGTACGGTCTCCGTGTTGGTGCAGCGTATCTACGCCGTGGACTTCATCAACGACAACGCGGGCTGCTTCGCCAACGGCGCCATCTTCCCCAAGAACGGCCGCATCATCGAGTTCGGCAGCCACCGCATCTACTTCGGCACCGTTCCTGTGCGCCAGTGCCTCTCGCCGGTGCTGGTGGCGCCGGATCCGCCAAGATGGCTACATGCGGGCCGCGCTCCAGGGAGTGTGGAGGTGATGATGGCAGGCGCGGTCGACGCCGGCAAAGAAGCTGTGGGTGAAGGCGCTAGGCGTGCGGTTTCGACCCGTGCGGCCAAGCCATCGCTGGAGCGAGGCGCAGGCGCAGCGGGAGCATCATCCGCACCACCGGAGACACCGCTCCAAGCGGCGATGAACGTCCTCGCCACCCCCATCGCACAGAACATCGACCCGGCAGCGGCTCGAAGTGAGCTGGAGGCGCAGCGCCAGAAGATACTCGAGAGCGGCAAGGACGTCGTCAGGGCGCAGCGCGAGCTGAACCTAACCGTACGTGAGTATAACGTTGCCCATGGCTTTGCTTCTGTTAGCGCGCATGCTGCTAGGATACCGGAGAACCGGCTAAAAGCTCGCAACCTAGATCAGGATTTGCGCAAAGAGATTCATGCCGGCAAAAGTACCTCTGCATCTGTTAGCATCGTGGAAAAACCTAAGTACAGTAGCCCGGATAAAACTATAAAAGCTGCTAAAGCTGCAGTAGAGTTGTGCGAGTCGCTTTCCGGAGATGCTTTGGCAAAACAAAGAAGAGCGTGTTAGAGAGCTGCTGGAAACTATTGAGCAGCAGAACGCTGAGCAGCTGGCTAAGCTAAACAAGGCCGCGGCCTCGAAATCCGTGCGTTCAACAAAGAATGCCGGAAGCAAGTCCCATGGGCAGGCATCGTCCCCCCATCCGGACAGAAGAAGAGAAAAGACATGAACGCACGCAGATGATCGTGTACGATCCGGTTCTTGCCGGAAAACAACAAGCCGGGCAACATGATGCCGGTAGAAAAAGCCAAGGGGCAGAACGAGGCTACGCCAGAGGCGGCTATGCCGGAAACAATCATGCCGGTAGATACGAGACCGGGCAAAATTATCGACCTGCAAGGGCAGCGTATGAGGAGGAGGAAATAGATCCCCCGAGGTACCGGCAGGCAAGGGCCGCGGTACCGGAATGTTATGATGAAGCCGATTCTGCAAGACCGGCAGCTTTCCGGAACGCATTGGGAGAACGCCTGGGAGAGAGATACTTACCGGAGCGGGATGCGAGGCACCGTCTGGATAGAGTGTACTTGTCAGAAATGGTCGAGGAGGAAGGTCCCCTGTGCCCAAAGTGCTTTGGCCCAAGGATCATGAAAGAAAGACCACCGGCGCAACTTTATGTTGCCCCGTGACACAAAAACATACGATGGCACTACGGCCGGAAGATCGGCTCGCGGATTACGTAACCGCGGTATACGTCGCAGGCGGTGGAGGAACCGTAGCGGGAGGAGGAAATCGGCGTTGGGCCGTAAGGATCATACCATCGTTTTTGGTTGGACCGGCAAGAATCTGGCTAAACAACTTGCCGGCAGGAAGCATCAATGGCTGGCTGGATTTTGAGGAGGCTTTTGTGAGCAATTTCAGCAGCACTTATCAAAGGCCAAATAGGCCGCAGCAACTCGCTACGTGCGTACGGCGCCCAAACGAAATGCAGACCGGGATTATCCTGCCCGGTGGAACACTACAAGGAACTCTGTGAAGGGGTAATCGAAGCACGAGGCCATTGCTTGGTTTAGCAAAGGTGCGGAAGAGGTTCACCGTTGTGGCAAAAGCTGCAGCGAAACATGCCGACAACGTTGGCGAGAGATGATACGTGTGGCGGATAGCTATGCGTTGGGAGACCCAACGCAGCCGGCAAAGGCAACCTGAGCCGGAGCAGCTGCGCCACGAACAACACCGGATAACCGGAATAACAAAAGAAGAGAAGATTTTCCGGATCGAAGGTACGGTCCGCAGCAAGTTGTCATTGTGCAGAAAACTACGAGGCCAGCGGCAGTCAGAGGCAAAGAACCGGATCGCAGCCGTGGGCGGGTCCTAAGAAACAATGGGTGGAAAAGAAACCCTGGGTCCAGAAAAGAAATTGGCAAGAACCCGCAAAGTACACCATGGAAGCTGCCATGGACCAACCTTGCCGGTGGCACACACCGAATCCGGCACACCCGTCAAACCATCTGACGAAGGATTGTACCTGGACCAAGTACTTAATGCAAAAGGGAATAGTAAAAGATGCACAACCACCACAAGACATGCCGCGGCAACAACAGCTACCACCACCACCGCCACTTACCGGGGCAAACGCCTTACCGGTGCAGCCAAACCGGCAAGCGATATCGACAAGTTAACCGGGTGGAGCAAGATGATGATCAACCACCTCCACCGGCACCTTTAGGCCGGAATGTTTACGAAGGCCCGCATATGTGCTGTGTTGTCTTTGTCACTGAGCCAACAGATAGGAAAAGTGTACACCGCCGCTCCATGGAGGTCAATGCCGTGATGCCGGCAGTCCCCAAGTACATGCTGTGGTCAGATCAGGAAATTACCTGGTCATTCAAGGATCACCCTAAAATCATGCCGAATCCGGGTGGATACGCTCTTGTTGTGGACCCAATCATGAAAGGGCCACAAACTCGAGTAAAGTTCAGCAAGGTGCTGATAGATAACGGCAAAGACATAAACATCATGTACAAGCATACCATGCATACGCTGGGCATAACAGAAAACATGCTTCAGCCAACACGTACAACGTTCCACGGAATCGTTCCGGGCTTGTCCTGTGCCCCGATAGGAAAAGTTCGGGTGGACGTAGCATTTGGAGGACGTGATAATTGCCGGGTTGAAAATGTTGAGTTTGAGGTGGTGGATCTAGACAGTCCTTACCATGCGTTGTTGGGAAGACCAGCATTGACAGCTTTCATGGCTACCACTCATACGGCTTACCTCAAGATGAAGATGCCGGCACCTCGTGGACCCTTAACTGTAGTGGGGAACTATAAAGTCTCACTGGAAACTGCATCTGCCGGATCAAACCTAGCGGAATCGCTGGTGATCGCGGAGGAAAAGAAAAGGATGCAAACAGCGGTTGCGCTGGCTCAGTCCTCACAGTTGAGCTTAGCGGCAATGAGTGGAAACTTGGGCTCACCGGCATTCAAGCCGACAAATGAAACAAAGGACATTGTGCTGGATCCGGCTTACCCAGAGCGCACCGTTCGCATTGGTACCGGACTCGATCAAGCATAGGAAAGCTCGCTCGTCAGCTTCCTCCGTGAGAATCGGAATATCTTTGCCTGGTCAACTGATGATTTGGTAGGTGTTCCGAGGGAGCTGGCTGAGCACTCTTTAAACGTCCGGAAGGATGCCAAGCCGGTGCGACAACCCTTGCGCCGGTTCGCTGAAGATAGAAGGAAAATCATAGGAGAAGAGGTAACCAAACTGCTTGTTGCCGGATTCATTGTGGAGGTCACGCACACAGAGTGGCTGGCCAATCCGGTAATGGTTGAAAAGGAAAAAGATGAGAACCTGGAAGCAAAAGCTCCAAAGGTGTGACGCATGTGCATCGACTACACCAACCTAAACAAGGCTTGCCCAAGAGACCCGTTTCCTTTACCACGGATCGATCAAGTGATTGATTCAACTGCTGGGTGTGAGTTGTTGTCCTTCCTGGACGCTTATTCCGGTTTCCACCAAATTCCCTTGAAAAAGGAAGATCAAATAAAAACTGCGTTCATTACCCCGCACGGGGCTTATTGCTATGTCACTATGCCCTTTGGTTTGCGCAACGCTGGTGCAACGTACCAGCGCTGTATGCAAAAATGCTTGTTTGATCAGATTGGAAAGAATGTGCAAGTCTATGTAGACGACATTGTGATAAAAACTAAGGTAAAGAACACCTTAATCGATGACATCCGACAAACATTCGATAACCTAAGACGGTTCCGGATGAAGCTTAATCCGGCAAAATGTACTTTCGGTGTCCCAGCCGGCAAGCTGCTCGGTTTCCTTGTATCAAGCCGGGGCATAGAAGTTAATCCGGTAAAAATTCGGGCAATAGAAAGAATGACTGTCCCTCGAGAGCTAAAAGATGTGCAAAAGTTTACCGGAAGCTTGGCATCGCTAAGCCAGTTCGTGAGCAGGTTGGGAGAAAAAGCTCTGCCACTCTATGCTCTGATGAAAAAATCCGACAAGTTAAATGCTGGACCCCTCAGTGTACGCAGCGTTCAAAGAACTAAAAGCAATGCTAGCCACAGCACCTATACTGGCTTCACCTCTAGAAAGGGAGCCTATGCTATTATACATAGCGGCAACAAACCGGGTTGTGAGCGTAGTGGTTGTAGTTGAAAGAGAAGAGGAAGGAAAAACCGTCCAGAGGCCGGTATACTACCTGAGCGAGGTGCTCTCCCTCTCAAAACAAAACTACCCTCACTTCCAAAAGATGACTTATGGCGTGTACATGGCCGCCACAAAACTCAAGCACTACTTTGAAGAGCATCCTATGAAGGTGGTGAGTGAAGCACCAATCTCTGATATCATGTGCAACAAGGACGCTAACGGAAGGATTGCAAAATGGGCAATCCAGATATCACCATATGTACCAGCGTACGAAAGAAGGGACGCCATAAAATCACAGGCTTTGGCTGACTTCCTCGTTGATTGGGCGGAAATGCAATACAAACCGCCAGATCAGAGGATAGAATACTGGAAAATGCACTTTGATGGATCCAAGCTCAAAGAGGGTCTAGGTGCCGGTGTGGTGCTCACCTCACCAAAAGGAGATCACCTTCGGTATGTTTTGCAAGTACATTTCAAGGCATCGAATAATGTCGCTGAATATGAGGCTTTGATCCATGGGCTTAAGGTCGCAAAAGAAATCGGTGCACACCGGATCATTTGCTATGGAGATTCAGATCTTGTGGTACAAAGCAGGTGTTCCGGGATTGGGATGCAAAAGATGCCAACATGGCCTCGTACCGGTTTCACGTGCAAAAGATTGCCGGATTCTTCGAAGGGTGTGAGTTTCACCATGTGCCGCGCGAGAAAATGAAGCCGCGGATGCTTTGTCCAAGTCGGGCTCATCCAGGCAAGAAATTCCTCCGGAATAGCTTTGGCTCACTTAAGAGCACCGTCGATCAAACCAAGCCCGGAATCAGAATCAATTTTTGTACCGAATCACATGTAGTACCCATGGATATTGATGAAGGAAACCCGGGACTGCTCCGGCAAGCTCGAGGGAATTCTTTGTACCCATACCGGGAGAAATGATGTCAGTAGATAGCATGGAGATAGATGCACCGGTGTTTTTGGTTCGAGAGACACCGTCGTGGGTTAAACCTATTAAGGAATTCCTGATCAACGGCACCTTGCCGGATGACGAAAATGAGTCAAGAAGAATACAAAGAAGGTCCAAGGCATATACATTCATCAATGGTGAGGTGTACAAGAGAAGCGTCACCGGTGTCCTTCAAAGATGTGTGGAACCGAAAGAAGGGAAAGAAATGCTTGAGGAAATTCACCAAGGAGAATGTGGGCATCATGCTTCATCAAGGGCGTTGGTAGCAAAAGTATTCCGGCATGGGTTCTATTGGCCCACTGCTTTGGAAAACGCTGAGGATTTGGTAAGAAAATGCAACGGGTGCCAGAGGTACGCCAAGCAAAATCATACCCCAGCGTCTAGTTTAAAGACAATACCGTTAACATGGCCGTTTGCCATTTGGTGCCTCGATATGGTTGGCCCATTCAAAACTGCTAGGAGCAGCATGACTCACATCTTGGTAATGGTGGATAAATTCACCAAATGGCTAGAAGTGAAACCTATCGCAAAGTGTGATGGGCGCACAGCGGTGAAGTTCTTGAAAGATGTCATTTTGCGGTATGGATACCCACACAAAGATCATCAACCGACAATGGAACCAACTTTGCTCAAGGTGAGTTCAAAAGGTTCTGTGAGGACAACAACATCCGACTGGATTTGTGCTCAGTGGCACACCCACAAGGCAATGGCCAAGTGGAAAGAATGAATGCTTTGGTACTTTCCGGTATCAAACCGAGACTCATTGATGCAGTGGAAAAGTCACCGGGATGTTGGCTCGATGAGCTACCGTCAGTACTGTGGAGTATAAGAACAACTCCAAACCGGTCTACCGGATACACTCCGTTCTTCATGGTTTATGGAGCAGAAGCAGTCATACCAACTGACATCATTCATGATTCACCAAGGGTACAGCTCTATACTGAGCAAGAGGTCAAAGAGGCCAGAGAAAATGATGTGGACTTGCTAGAAGAAGCAAGAGAGCTGGCTTTGGCAAGAACAGCCATCTACCAGCAGAACCTCAGACGCTATCATAGCCGGAAGGTTAACCCGAGAGTTTTCCGGGAAGGAGATCTGGTGCTACGCCTAGTGCAGCGCACTGAAGGCCGGCACAAGCTCTTACCACCATGGGAAGGTCCCTTCATTGTAAGCAAGGTGCTTCACAATGATGCATACTACTTGATTGATGCACAAGAGTGGAAAAAAGGAAAGGCGGACAGGTCCGGAGAGGAGAGCAAGCGTCCATGGAACGTAGCTCTGTTGCGTCCTTTCTACTCTTGAAGTGTGGTGTAAGAAATTCCTTTTTGTACCTTAATTGCTATGAATAAAAGATGTCGGAACCTTGAATGAATCTCGGGGACTACCCCAATAAGGTTGCATGGAACTTGTTTATTTTTTCAGTTCACCGGTTGCTTATTGAACGTTTTTTCTTTCCGGTTTAGTAGTGTGCTAAATCCTACTGGAGTCTTCGACTTTGCTGCTGTCCGCAACCCGGCTTCATGGCAAGCAAGATAAACCGGTAGGAGATAAGCACATGAACTGCGAAGAGGGAGAGCAGGAAAGAACAATCCGGAAAATTTAACTAACCCCGGTTTAACCGGTTTTTTGCAAAATTTCGAAGTTATTTCTAAGTTCAAGAAAATGCTTGTTTGGTGAAAGAACCTTGTGCTCATACGCCAAAGAACGCCCAGAGAAGGCAGGCAGAGCCAAGGCAAAAGAACCAAGTGTGCATCGAATTGGATGCGGAAACAATTTGGAAATCTTTGCAGTGCAGGATAAAAGCAAAACCAAAAGCAAATATGCTAAGACAAACTTAAGATAATTAGCAACCGGTATAACTTACCGGCATAAAATGTTGTACGGCAACCACAAGCAGACTTAAAGTTTTACATCATAAGCCCCGGCATACCGGGGCAGAATTTAACGAGCATTGTTTTGAGACAAACAGGACCAACAGACATATCACAGGCAAACATTCAGTAGAAGATCATCAGGCAGTAGGGGCTTCCGGAGGGGCATCGCCAGCACCAGCGTCGTCCAGAGGCTCCTCCTCGGCTTCATCCTCCTCCTCATCAAGATAATCTTTGACGTCGGGAGGGGGAGGGATGAAGGTGCGCATGTCGGCGTACTCCGCGATGTGGTACGCGCGATCCTGCCGCTTAGCGGTGAGAATCGGGTCCAGATCGGTTTCCGCACCTTCGCGCACTCCGGTAAGAGCATCCAGATTGAGCTCCGGGTACCAGGAACAAGCGACGCGGAGAGCAGAGTCCGCTCCAGCGCGGGCAGCAGAGCACTGCCACTCGCGGATCCTCTTGCCGGCGCCCATGAGACGATCGCTGATGAGGGAGAAAGTATTCGGCACCTCCTCGCCAGTTACGTAATCCTGAAGAGCTGGGTAGCTACATCAGGGATATCAGATAAATTGCGATCTATGGCACGCATGTGAGACACCCGCGCGTTCAGCGCGACCAGATGGTCATAGGGCGTCCATGGCACGGCGAGATTCACTTGGCCTTGGGCAGTGCGGCGCTCGTCAACTTTCTTGACAGCATATCTCCGAGAGTCCGGAAAGAGGCCTGTGTAAAGAAAGAAAAAGGCTAAGGAAAGGAATCCGGAAAAAGATGCAACCGGAAGGAAATGCAACCGGAATGAAAAATGCAACCGGAAGAAAATGCAGTTGGAAGAAAAAAGGCTCGTATGCGGTAGTCAAAGAATGCAAAAGGAAAGGACTTACGGTAGGCAAGTGTATCAGTTTGCAGGATCAACTGGTTGCACCCCTTCTGCTCCTCCTCCAGGCGCGCAGCTCTCTCCTCGGCACCCTTCCGGGCCTTGGCCAGCTCCTCCAGCTCAGCGCGCAACACCACAAAGGGCATTGCTGGCATCTTCCGTAGCCTCATCCATCTTGGCCGCCGCATCGCCTTCACGGCTTTGATGGCCTTGGCATGGTCGAGCCCCAGCTGGATGAGCTGGGACTTGAGCTCCTGGTAGCTGGTTTTCTGGGCGCTCAGCTCTTCCTGATGCCGCCGGATGAGCTCGTCCTTCTCCCCTGCAACCCGAAAAAGAAGATGTTAACACGATTGTGCTGGTAAAGATGAAAAGAAAAACAAGTTAACAGGAGAAAAGAGAAGTTGTACGTTGGGCGACAGCGAGCTGCTCCTTGAGAGCCTCGATGGAAGCTTCCGGGATCACTATTAAGCAAAGATTATAAATGTCAGAAGGAAAAAGGTTTCCGGTAAAAAGATGCCGGTTGTACAAAATTACCTTGGCACTTATCGTGTGCCTCAGCGAGCTCCCGATGCTCCCATAGAAGCTCCTCAAACAGGGCCTTCCGAGCGTCAGCCGTGAGCTGTTCAAGAAAAAGAAGTGAGTAAAGTTTTGCGCTAAGAACAAAGTTCTTAACCCGAAACTCGGGGACTGGCAGTGCCGGTTTCGCGCGTTTCTAAGATAAGTTTTGCGCTAAGAACAAAGTTCTTAACCCGAAACTCGGGGACTGGCAGTGCCGGTTTCGCGCATTTCTAAGATAAGTTTTGCGCTAAGAACAAAGTTCTTAACCCGAAACTCGGGATCGGCAAAGTGCCGGTTTTGCGCGTTTCTAAGATAAGTTTTGCGCTAAGAACAAAGTTCTTAACCCGAAACTCGGGGACTGGCAGTGCCGGTTTTGCGCGTTTCTAAGATAAGTTGTGCGCTAAGAAGAAGGTGTTTAACACGAAACTCGGGGACTGGCAGTGCCGGTTTCACGCTAAGTTTTTAAATTAAGTTTCGCGCTAAGAGCTGCGCTCTCATCACAAAACTCGGGGACTGGGAAGATAGACAAGAGAGAAACCGGCATGAACTAAAGATAGAGCAAAGCCGGAAGCAAGGAAACCGGTAAAGATTGAAAAAAGTTAGTAGAACATACCATCAAGTTGTTCGTGGAATCGTACCACGCGCTGTCGAGCTCCTTCACGGCGCTGCGAAGCCGCATGAAGTGCTCCTCGGAAGACCAGTCCCCGACAGGGTCAGGTGCCGGCAGCCTGTCCTTGCCCAAGCCGCGGGTCGCCGGAGTCATGTCCGCGGCGTTCCACTTTTGGGCGTAGGGCAGAAGATGCCCCAGGTCCTGGCCTTTGCGCTGGAACTCAGTAATACGGCCAAGGAGGCCGGTGGCCTTCGTGGCGGTATCCTTGGCGGCCTTGGCGACGTGCAGCACTGTGGGCTGGCCGCCGGAAGGGGCGCTGGAGGCTGTCGCCTTCCCCTTGATCAGCTTGGAGGCCTTGGGCGGCGGCGCAGTCGGAGCAGCCCTGGAGGGCTTGGTGCGAGGAGCATCTGGAGGCGGCATGAGAATGGTTCGTGGAGAAGGGGGAGCGCTAGGCGCGGCACCCAGGTTGGAGCCTTCCGGCGCGGAAGTTGTCATCTTTTCAAGGACGGGAGGAGCCGGAGGCTCCGCCCGCCTGGCAGCTTCTTCTTCTTCGGCGCCGATTTTGCTAGCGCCGGTGTCTTGGTTCTCTGGAGGAAAGGAAAGATCCTCCTCTGTGCGGTGATCTGATGATGAAGGGGCCGCATGCCCCGAATTTGTTGTGCCCCCCGAGAGGAAGGCAGAGGTGTTGCCGGCACCAGATGGTGCCGGGCTTGAGCGAGGAGGAGGGGTTGAAGTCCTTGCGGAACCTTCAGAGCCCGATGGCCTTGGGCCAAGCTTGAGCGCGGGGCTGAAAGAAAGAAAGAAGGATGGTTAGAGAAAAGCAACCGGAAAAAGAACTTGGCAAAAAGAGGCAAGCAAGAAAATGAAAAACTTACCCGGAAGCAGTCGGCATCGCCTTGCGCCCGTAGCGGCGCACGCCCACTTGCTTCTCCCCCAAGGGCTCAGTCCGGAAGCGCTTGGAGGGAGGGGCCTGGCTGGGACCGGCATCAGATGCCGGCAGCTTGTTCTTTTGGCCTTGGGCCATGAGTTTGTCCACAAACTCCTGGCCGGCCTCAGCGCGCAGGGGCGGCGCGCGCTCGTGGATCTGTAAGTTGAACATAGCTAAGGAAAAATTCGCAAGAAGGCGATAGCGGAAAAGTACAAGAAACCGGAAAAGAAAATACCTCGAGCATGGTCAGGTCATCGGAGGACCCGGTTGGCTCCGGCGGAGACCGGCCAAGGCGCGCAGCCGGAGTCCTGCCCATCTTCAGATCCTTCCAAAAGATGTAGGGGTCTGGGTCGAAGGAGTCAAGGGCGCGCTTCACCGGAATCCCGCGTCGCTCTGCCTCGATGAGGGGGAAGCGGTCCTTGGCCTGAAACACGAATAAAGAAGGTTAACAAAAGCAGAAAGTTACCGGCAAAGACAATCCCAATTGCGTAATCCCTTACTTCTTGGGTCGGAGGGTTAGTAGTGCTGAGGGGAAGCAAGCCCCATTCCCAATCAAATGGCATAGCAGTTTGGCAAATCTGCTTAGCCTTGCGAATGACATCCTTCTTGCTAAGAGGGCGGCTTGTGATCTTGGTAGGATCGCCGGGGCCGTACATCTCGCTCATCCTATGCACGCGGCGCTTCAGAGGAAGCACCAGGCGCGATATAAAGGTGCGGATGATATCATCAGAGCAGATGTTGGTCTCCTTCTTCAAAGAAGCCAAGAAGCGTACCACCCGGTTGGTTTCGGCGTGATCCGTCTTCGGGTTGTAGCTCCAGTTGGTTCTACTAGGAGGCCCCGCTTGGAACGGAGGAAGATCGATAAGATTGGCGCGGCCGTCGTTCTTCACATAGAAAAAGGTTCCTTGCCAGGCGCGGCAGGACTCGAGGCCGGCAAACTTAAGGAAAGTGCTCCCTTGACGGGAGCCAACGATGCAAGATCCGCACTCCACGGGCGGTTTGGGCTTGGGGATTTCCTTGCCCTGGACAGAATTGATCCGCAGACAAAAGAAGCGGGCAAACGTCTCATGAGTGGGACGAATGCCGATGTAGGCCTCCATGAAGGTGGCATAACAAGAAAGGTAGAAGATGGCATTGCCAGGAAGGTGGTGAGGTTGGAGTTCATAAAAATCTAAAAACTCCCGGAAAAAGGGAGAGGCAGGAAGGCCGAAGCCACGCTCAAAATGAGCAAGAAAAACAACATGTTCACCGGGCTCGGGATCCGGTTCGATTTCGTCACCGGGAATCTGGCAGACTACTCCTTCCGGAATCCTGCGGGACCGGTATAACCAATCGATCTCATATTCTGTGACGTTGGAGCCCATCCAGGCTCCGCGGGTGATTGGGGAAGGCTCTGCGCCGGATGATTGGCTGGAGCTACTAGATGCTTCGCCAGAGCTACTCGCTTCAAGGTGGCTACCGGATGCTTGGCTAAAGCTACCGGATTCTAAGTGGCCACCGGACTCTTGGTGGCTACCGGATTCCTGCTGGTTGCCGGAATCGGTGTCCATCGGATCTGAAGCCGTGGATTCGCCGGGAGATTGTCTACGGCGCTAACGTAAAGGGATGACGAAGAGGCGGAGGAAGATTCCTGGTCAGACATTGGATGGGTAGGCAGAAAAACAGAAATCCCACACTTGAACCCCGCGTGAAGATCTACGAGTAAGAAGAAAACCAAAGAAAAAGAGGAAATAAGAACACCGTAGACCCAAGATCTGAAAAGCAAGCAGATGGCGAGCAAAGTAAGATTGCTACCAACCTTGAGCGGCGCGGTCGCTGAGGAAGACTTTCGCCGGCGAAGGAGAGGACCTGCGGTCGCCAACGAGCACCGTCGACGGCGAGGTGGAGAAGCTCACGAAGAAGCAAGAATGCAGCGCGCTCGAAGAAGATGCTGCGGAAGATTCCCGCACGATGAGGTCTGGCGGAAGCGCAGCGAAAGTTCACCGGGCGACGGAGTTCAAGCGAGCGACGGCGGACGGAGAGCGGCGAAGGCGCAGAGGCGAGGAGCACTGTGCGCGAAGGTTGGGGAATGCGAGAAGAGGAAGAAGAAGAGGCAGTTGTCCTTATAAAGGAGAAAGGACGTGGGCCGAAAACCGCTGGGCCGCGGCGGTTCGCCTCGCGGCCCGCGACGGTTCGCACCACGGGCCACCACGTGGCGAAGAGATACACGCGAGAAAATGGGAGGCCACACGGGAGCGCACACAGGATCCCAAGTGGCTAGTGGGATCCGCAGTGGTGCATTAAATGACCGCGCGGGAGTCGAAGCGAAGTGACAACTGACACTGGCGCGACAGTTAACAGTGCGCATGTCACTGATAGGTGCGGGGCCCAAAATATTCTCGACTTCGCCGAGGAAAGAGTAAATGCGAATGATGCCGGAGAAAAAAGATGCCGGAAGAGGCCTTGCAAAGAGAAGGAAAGACAAAAAAGGGCAAAGATGCCAAATCCAAGCTCAGGCCGGAGAGATTAAACCGGTATCCTAAAAAGATGAAAACCTGGCATGGTCTGTAGGATAGAATCCACCAGACTATACCAGCTTCGGGGACTAATGTTGGGGGGATAACCCCCGGTATGCCAAAGGCATGCCAAACCGGATGGTTTGAGCCATCGAGATACCGGTTTAATATTCTTACCGGTAACAAAGGTAGGATTTTGGGCTAAGAGAAGCCAAGCCGGCATCCCCAAGGGGGCATGCCGGAACCCGGTAAAGAAGTTACCGGAAAGAAGGGCCTGTCGGCAGGACTGGTCAAAGATTCTCTTCAGAGCAAGAAGACAAGGATGAGCTAAGCAAAGTGGCTTTAATCAGAGCCCTGGCGCCAAAGAGAGGGATGACGCTAAAAGAAGCCGGAGGACATCAGCAGCCCTGATTAAAGAGGACCCCGGCGTCATCTGTGATTAAAGTAGCTTTGTAAAGTAGTTTGTCTAGTCAAAGATGCCATTAGGGTTTCTTGCCCTGTAAGCCACCCTCTCCCCTATATAAGGAGAGGGGGCAGCCCTCCTTACGGGCATGCACGCACGGTAGTAGGAAGGCTCGAAGCACAAACTTGTAACCATGTTGAGATTAATGAAACCAGCGATCTAGTAAAGAGTTCTTCCTCTTGTCTCTCTTCTTGTATACCGGCCTTTGGTTGTGTTCTTGAGGAAAGCATCCGGAAGTTCTTCCCATCTAATCGCAAACCCTCCCCCGAATCCTCTAGCGTCCATTCGGCCCCAATCTAAGCCATCCTATGGCATCTTCTCGTTCACCACGACGACACTGGTAACATTTGCAAAATAGGTATCAGATGCAGCTATCCATTCAGTAGAAGAATTTGCATTTTAGAGTTGAAGGTTCATAATCTCTTCTCTACTATTGATAGTAAAGGGTACACATGGTATTTGTTTACCTCATTTTCGCGTTCTAAAAAAGGTACGCTATATGGTTGTGCTAAGTTAAACTGATTTAAGTCTGTTCAAGTTTATCGAAAATTATACTACCAACATCTAAAACATCAATATAGGTTCATATATTACAAAAGATATTTAGATTTTCTTTTCTCGAACACATGCCTAGTCGTGCATCATTATATATTAGAGCATACAGGGTTGTAGCAAGGCTACGAAAAACTGAGAAAGCAAAAAGAAAGAACTATACAGGGGACTAGAGGCAGCTAACTTTGTTAGGCCTGCAGGTGCTAAATCTTATATATATATGAGGTTGTAGATATTAATCGTAAACTTACTCAAACTTAAATATCATTGAATTAGGAAAAAGATAACCTGAGTTATTTTGAATGAGGGGACGTCACAATCACTAATGAAAGATAATTGTGGGAAACTAAAATCTATTCAAGAAAATGGGAGAAAAAATGTATCAAAAACAAAATTAATTATACCATTCTGCAGATTGTTCACCGATATAAACAAAGAACTGTTTGATCTGCATGTAGGTCCATCCAATCAAAGCTTTTTCCCCGATCTCTAGAAAATATAAGCTACGCATGTAATTACAAACGATTTTCTTCTATTTTTCTGTTTCTACGTTAACATTTGAGATACTTGTTAATTACATCCATATTCTGCAGTTGCATAGAGTTACTAATTCAGGAATGCATTCACATACGGAGTATACTATGTTTGCTGATGACTGACTAGTACTAATTCATTGCAAGCAATGGTTCATTCATATTCAGATAAAGGATGTGATCGTTAAGTCATATACTTATGAAAGTCCTTATGCATCTCTCTGATGCAGATGGCGGGGGTCTCTCGTCCTCCTTTTGGAGGCAAAATCAATTAGTTATATATGAAACAATGGGTGTAAAAGGTTATCAAAAAGGGTGCCTTCATAGTGCCACGTTATCTTTTGAGATACTGGTTAATTACACCCATATTCTGCAGTGGCGTAGAGTTACTAATTCAGGAATGCAATCACATACTGAGCATACTATGTTTGTTGGTGACTAATTAGTACTACTAATTCATTGCAAGCAACGGTTCATTCATATTCAGCAAAAGGGGGTGTGATCATTAAGTCATATAAGAAAAGTAAAATATAAACAAGGTAGTTCATGAATAACTTCATTGGTTAAGGCAGTGTATCATGCAATGCAACATAAGGACTGAAAAAATACCATTTGCGGTGTCCCGTAGTACGTGGAGCCGTCGCTTTCGTTCACCGCAAAAACGTGGCCACGGAGTTCAATGGCATCACAGTAATTTGGATAATCGGGTGCGTGTGTAAGGGCCTCCAGCATTCTCCAGTCGCCACCCCCTTCAAGGTAGAAAATCGTTTTGTCGAACAAGGCGATGAGCTTGTAATCTGCCCACCTCCCACCTTTTGTGGGCACTTGGCAGATTACAATCTTCAACAAATAAATTGCTGGACCCCAGTTAAAAGAGTATGCAGGTCGATATGAAACAATACTATGATGAATCTTCGAATCAGGTAGGGATGGAAGGGGGATATGTCGCTCGGTGTAGACGTTCACGAGGCACCACTCATGATGATCGGCGGTGGCGATCCAGTCGCCGTTCGCGCCAAGCCATTTTCTGTCGTGCATGAACGCCCGGGCAACAGAACGGCGAGGAGGGTCGAGGGGCACCAGGTCGTACACGGTATCATGCGACGAGATGCTGTCGCCAGGTCCCAGTGTTCACTGAACCAATAAGCAGGCGGAGGCATCAGCAGGCAGGGTTCATCCCAATGGTGCATCTTACCTTCATCCTTGCTGATCATGTCGTAGAGCTCCCTGGAACATGCAGCAAGTCAGATGGTGTAGGTAACGTCCAGATGCGCAGCGATGAGGTCGATGTTGTCGCCGGTGAGAGCCTCCAAGTGGCCGTCCCCGCCGCCCCGGCAAAGCCTAGAATAATCCATCACGTGAAGATGGATTTAGGTGGATGGCGGATGCAATCGCGCTTGGGGTTTTCGGAGGAGAGGGCGAGCGCTATGGAAGGAACGATGCGGCGCGCGGCCGGCCGGGGTAAGGAGAGAAAGGTATACGGAGTAGTACTAGTGATGCGGCGTGGTGGGGATCGAGATCCTGCGCGTGCGCGTGATTCTGGGAGGGTGAAGAAGAAGATTTTTTATTTTTTTGTAACGGGGTGAAGAAGAAGATGATAGACATGCAAGGGGCAAAAACTAGGTAGTACTCTAGGCTGCTGCTGCGACTGGGCGCCGATTTGACTGTTGGTAGACTAGCACGCCACCCATCTATAAATTTGCGACGACGTTTGGTGCGTTGATGTCTCGTCACATCAAAGTTGACCGAGAGAGGGCTTTTTTTTACAGTTTCCATTTCGATATATTTTTCGCCAATAATCGTAGTTCTCTACATGCCAGAGACACGTACTTTAACACGTGGGCAGCATGCAACCGCGCGAGCACCAAAATGGAATGAGAAATGTTTTAGAGCAGAACTTTATTTTCAATGCCTTTCCTAGCTTGGTTTGGAAACCGGACAGAGCTTCAGTGACTTGATGCTTCCAAGATACATTGTGACTGTGTCCCACCATCTACCATCCATTTGAGATCCAACGTTCCAAACTATCTCTTATTTCGAAGCTAAAAAAGAAAAACTATTCAGAAAATTTTGAAAAAAATCCAAGAATATGTAGATTCCTTGTTTTAAAATCTATGAATATTTCATCCCATTCGGATGACTAGCTTGTGATTAAATAGATTCTTACGTACTCGAGCACTAGTTTAAACTAAATATATATTTGCTCACAAACCTATGATTCAAATCGAATGAAACTTCACCAAAATATAAATCGAAATATGCATGATTTCTTGGAAGTTTTTCAAAATTTTCATGGTCCATGGGGTCCTCCAAAGTGCAAGCTTTTTTTCTTGGTTGGTACTTCAAAACCGAGTTTGGATGGTGGCAAGACTTGCACAAAGAGGATGTCAAAATTTTGGCCTTTGTGAACTTTGCAATCAACATCAAGTGTCGGACTCTCGAGAAAAAAATATGAGTTGGCGCCCACCTTTCTTTCAACCGTTGGTTCTCAATCCGAGGGTGGTCCAACTAGCTAACAAAATTGGCTTGGTATTCATGGTCTTGAACCAACGATTTGGCATGGCTTTCAATCGGTATGAGAGGTGATGTATGGAGGTGATTCATACGAGAGGGCAATAAAGAAATATTTTGTCATCCTCGCAAAGCTAGTCTATTTGGAAAGAAATGAATAATTGGTTTTTCGCAACATTGCATGATACTAATTCATGATACTATGCATTGAAGGTGTTGTATCATAGACTAGTATCAGTCTACGTTACTTCCCATTGTGACTAGTCTAAGTGCTTTTGCACCATGAACACTAGCTATGCACAGACCTCAAAAAACACTTCTCCATCATTCTACTATTCACACTTTCTTTTTCTAATAGAACTATGTACCATTGTTTTTAATATAATCTTGTGTCGAGAGTATATATTTCTAAAATAGTTATTTATGTTTCGCATAAGCTCAAAGAGGGGTACTTACTTATGAGAGATATCTTTCAACTAATACGTTGTAGGAGTACTTTAATTATGTGAGCTATAGTGTGAAATGCTTACTAGAACGAGTACAAAAGGTGTTTGATAACATTACGGGCCACACGCCCAAAGGTAGCCTCGCATTGTAGGAGCATTACATCAATTTAACAACTACGGAGGAGTAGCCTAGGAAGAGATAACGAGGCAAAGGAAATAGTTCAACGAGATAGTACAACACAACTACGGAAAGGGAGTAGCCTAGGTAGAGATAAACATGCAAATGAAATAGTTCAATGATACAAATCTTGCATTACAACACGAGTATTATATAAAGTACATCAGCCCTTCTTTACGGACTCGTGACGCGAAGGCGGGTTCCATTGCCGGCATTGGCGAAGCTTGGGATGAGCCACAACGGAACTCCTGCCGCCATGTCCATCTAATGTTGGTTTGGAAACCAACGATGCAGTCTTCTAATTCAAACTGAAGCGGCAAATTTCTGGAGAAGGAGGATATGCAAGGCCTACCGCATGGTGCGATGTGTAAACAGAGTTGCTTCTCGCCATATTTGGACGGTCATGTTCTGCCCCGTCTTCTCTTGGAATGATAATCGGATAGTTCACTCCAAGGAAGAGAGAATATGATCCAAGGGAAATAATCCTCCTCCATGGCCTCGGTGGCATCAACTGACTGGTGTCCATGCTGTACACCTCGCAGCCAAGTAAACCCTTACCATACCCGTGAATAGTGCGACCATGACGGCCCTCAGAGGTAGCAGCGAGGTAAAATCCGAACCAGTCCAGTATAATCCCGCCCGTCGCAACGCCCCGGTATGGACCAGAAAAGTCTAGAACCATCGGAGATCGTGCTAACCACCAGGAGCCAAGATTGTACCGACCTTGTTCATCAAGTTCTCGGAATAGGTGCCGTGCTGATCAACAAAGGACCTTGCAAAGGAAAGCACAGCTTGAAGTCAGTTCAGCAAAACTTGATTAGTTCATTACATACATGAATAATGATGTAGCTAAAATATCGCCTCCGATCCAAATTAATTGACTCAACTGGATGTGTCTAGCTAGATATGCACAAATTAATTGACTCAAGTTTGTCTAGCTAGATGCAATCGGCTAGACAAAGCTGAGTCAATTTGATTTGGACCGGAGGGAGTACTTTATTTTGACTCAAAGGCATATCGCTGCTGATTTTGATTGAATATAGAGGGGGAAAGGTACAGGCATGACACGAAAACTGCACAACAAAAAGAAAAAGGCTAAAGCTAAATCTGAAACTAGCAGGTAATAGCGAAAACACATCATATGAGATGAGAAAAATTACCCCAAGAAAGTTGATTCCATGCATAAACGTCGCACTGTCTGAAAGTTCTGACAAATACAATACCCTTGTGGATGATTGCATCGGAGTAGCCGTACGCTAAGAACTGGTTGCCAAGAACTGTCCATCTGCTAGAAGCACAGTGAAGGACTGCAATTGCCGCGTTGAAGATGGCAAGAACAGAGAAACTAGTATAATTTGAAGCAGCTGTTGGAACTCGGCAAATAGCTATCTTCAGCTGAAGATGTTGATCATTAGACTCGAACACAAGTTTATCCGGGGTGGATTTAAACTCACTTATTGGTGGTAGAGGAATCCGGCGACCAGTGTACACATTGACAAGCTCCCAATTCCAGGGGAAGCCAAGAAGGGCGATCCAATCTCCATTCGCGCCTGCCCACATGCCCGTACCACCATCTGGAATCACGACATCGGAAGAGATCCTGTCCAACGGCGTCAGTTGGCACAAGGTACCCTTGCGATCTTTTGCATCATGCTGCTTGTCCTTCTGCGCACCCTGCTGCTTGAACTTGTGGACGCAGGAGAAGGGATTGTGCGCGGGCGGTACCTCAGTTTGGTGAGTATGAAGAACACAGGGCATGCCAAACGGCTGAGATGCAGACAGAGCTACACTTTGTGTTGCTGAATCATGATAAAACTTGCATGAACCGACGAGGCTCGCGGCGGTGATGACATCGCATCGGGATGCGATTTCTTCAAGGGGCCATCAGGAAACACCCAAGAACTGCCACTCTCATTGATCGATCTCGCCATTGGAAGGATGCGGTCAAGTGGGTGTGGGGGTGTGGGAGTGGGACGCCGGCGTTTGGGTATGAGGTATTGGAGGACGGTGCAGCGGCGGTGGTAGAGCGATATGGATAAAAGTCCACAACTCCTACTAGTACCATCAAACAGGTGGCTCGAGATGATCCGAAAAAGGCATGGCGGCGGTGGTGCAGGGGCTGCTGGTGTAGGCGGGGTCGCCAGAGAAGATGGAGATGAAGAAGACGGAGAAGCAGGCAAAAAAAAACAATTTGACTTGAAATCAATAATACGAGTACTACGGGCGTGCCTTCTCTCTCTGGTCTCTGCTGCACTACTGCACCTGTCGTGAAGGCGTGTGACCCGAGAAGAAGCTAATGTACTGTATACTGTCCTTGCACGCCGTGGAGCTGTATTTTGTCTCATCAAATCAGCTCTGGACAGTTTCAGCAGAGAAAAGATCCTTTGCCATCATCATGATATATTACCACGGGCCCACGGCAGTGCACATTCATCTTGTACTACCATATACTGTACTGCTCTATATGTTGCACAAACCACCACTTGGACATTTTTTTTGCAGTTTCCACCATGTGGTGGTCTAATATGTTGCAAATTTCACCATTTGGTTATCTAATCAGCTAGTTAGTCATGTTGATAGCAAAATCGACAAGTGGGTTCAACATGTCAATGCTCCAATTAATGTTTTAGAAAAAATATTTTTTTCAAAATTCATACTTCTTTTATTTAGCTATTTAAAAATGCTTATTCATTTATTTCAACAAATATTGTACGGTCTTGAATTTTTTTCAAACAAATATTATGGCATCGGGTTCGGGACTCCTGAAAAGGACTGGCCGTGGTACGGGAACCCGAAATGATGCCCACAACATGGTCGAAAGTGGCAAGGAACCCGTCGAGTTGGATGAACTCGTGAAACCTTGGTAGAGGTAGGGATCTTGAGGAGGCCATTAGGGTTAGCCTACCCCCCAATAAGCGTATGAACGAAAAAAATTCACATAAGTAGTAGCTATTATTAAAATTTCACAAATATTACGCGCTTTTGAATATTTCAAAAGTATTGTGGCGTCACGCTGGCCTTGCCCGAATTTTACCTTTCAGGCTGGATGTCACGAGCATGATCACTCAACCAACCGGGTCCAAACATATATATACAATTGGCCTCCTCGAGCCTACACCGACCAGATTGTCGCAGAAACTGGATCATATAGTTTCTATTGGATTGATGTCCTAAGGAAATATTCCAACAACGGAAGTTGTTTGTTCGTTGTATTATATTCCTTTGGAATCTTGTTGGGCTTGTTTGGTTCGAATCTCAGTGGCTCCTTTGATTCTTGAATACATGATAATTCATACTAATTCACGTGTTTTTTGTGTAGCACTACAACCAAAGAACATGCAATTCAAATTTGTGTGATTTCTCTCATATAGGATTAATTCAACATGCAATCATATTCAATTCCTATATTATTTCTATTTTAACATTTTGTACACATCATGCATGCGACCCAAACAATGCGTACATGGTGGGGGGGGGGTTGTTTCGTTGCAAAAGCAGTTGGTCACACCACAAACAAACATGCAACAATTAATCTAAATTCACGCGGTTTCCCCGCGATGCAACCAAACAATATTCGATGAAACTAAGCATGGCATAAACATATACAATACACACCATACATTTTGGCTGCTTTGATTATTCGCAAGATTTTCAAAGTGCGGGAATATGAAAATTGTATGATTAGAGAGTGATGATCATCTCCAAATATATAGGATTGAGAAACAACGGTATTTGGATCCAATAACATTTGATTGCGTGTGAAAACCAAAAGAAATACTAGTAGTAACATACGGTTACACAATGAAGGATTTTTTATTTTTGTATAAAAATGTATTGTCAATGAATTCTGAAAATTGCAATCCTATGAATTAAACAACCAGAAATCGTGTCAGACTAATTCCTACGTTTCGAGATTCTAGTACGGAGTATGATTTCTTTGAAGGGGCGCAGAGGGACGTGGGTAGCAATGTCTAGTCCCTGTCTTGTCTGTATACACTATACTTACGTCAGACTAGTGTTGCTCATGAAGTCTTAATCTGACGTACTCTAAAGCTAGATGCATCACCGTTTCCAGTCTCTGTCCTCGTTTTTTCGGCAAAATAGACAGAAATAACCCAAAGTCGAAAAGATTGGGAAAAACAAACTTTCGACATACTAGCAAGATTGGGTTATTTTTGTCCAAATTCTCGTTTTTTTCTCTTGGCTTCCCTACCCTTGAATCCATGTCACTTACGTGTGTTGCCCATGCATGCGTCATGTCCCACACTTCAGTGAGCACAAGTGACGTCTTTGTACGTACGCAAACTCCCAGCGATCTTCTTTGTCAAGAGAAGACGCATCAAGATTCAAGACCCGATCGCATTTCTTGCTTTCAGCCTGGGGTCCTCCATGTAAAAGTTAGGGATTTAGATGTAATTTCATGTTTATTTTGTGTGCTGTTGTAAACTGTTGATTTTTTATGTCCATTTGAATCTTGGTCAAATCCTAGGTTTGACCTAGATTTAAACAAGTTTAAAACATGAAAATGAAAAAGTAAGCCTGGATCCTCCTTAGTCAATCCAAAATGAAGCTTTTGGGAGGTTTTTGAAATTTCCATGTTTGAAACCCAAAACCACTTCTTTTCATGCTAGACTTCATAAGACATAGTTTAGGGATAGGGGTAGATACATGATTTGTCTGGTTTCAGTATGTCTAGAGCTTGTTTATCCACTTGAATGCTTACTATATGACATAAGAAGACTATGTGCTATGGTTTTTCATTTATCTAATTTTTTTGAATTTTATGCCCATTTGAATCTTGGTCAAATCCCAGGTTTGACCAGGTTTTAAACAAGTTTAAAACTTGAAAATGAAAAGGTGTAAGCATGGATCCTTCGTAGTCACTCTAAAATGAAGCTTTTGGGAGGTTCTCGAAATTTCCATGCATGCTTGAAACTCAAAACCACTTTTCTTCATGCTTGACTTCATAAGACAGAGTTTAATTAGGGTTAGGGGTAGATACATGATTTTTCTGGTTTGAATATGTCTAGACCTTGTTTATCAACTTGAATGTTTACTATATGACATAATTAAGAAGGCTATGTACGTGCTTTGGTTTTTCATTCTTTAGATTTTTGTCTGAATTTTTATGCCCATTTGAATCTTGGTCAAATCCTAGGTTTGACCAAGATTTAAATAAGTTTAAAACATGAAAATGAAAAGATAAGCATCGATCCTTCTTACTCGCTCTAAAATGAAGCTTTTGGTAGGTTTTTGAAATTTCCATATTTGAAACCCAAAACCACTTCTCTTCATGCTTGACTACATAAGACAAAGTTTAGGGTTAGGGAGTAGATACATGATTTTTCTTGTTTGAATATGTCTAGACCTTGTTTATCAACTTTAATGCTACTATATGACATAAGAAAACTATGTGCTTCGGTTTTTCATTTTTCTGATATTTTTTGGAATTTTGATGCACATTTGAATCTTGGTCAAATCCTAGGTTTGCCCAAGATTTAAACAAGTATATATAGAACATGAAAATGAAAAGGGAAGCATGTATCCTTCTTAATTAGTCACCCTAAAATGAAGTTTTTGGGAGGTTTTTGAAATTTCCATGTTTGAAACCTAAAACCACTTATCTTCATGCTTGACTTCGTCATAAGACAGAGTTTAGGGGTTAGGGGGTAGATACATGATTTGTCTAGCTAGTTTGAATATGTCTAGATCTTGTTTATCAACTTTAATGCTTACTATATGACATATAAGAAGACTATGTGCGCTTTGGTTTTTCATTTTTCGGTTTTTTTATTTTATGCCCATTTGAATCTTGGTCAAATCCTAGATTTGACCAAGATTTAAACAAGTTTAAAACATGGAAATGAAAAGGTAAGCATCGATCCTTCTTAGTCGCTCTAAAATGAAGCTGAATTTTGGGAGGTTTTTGAAATTTCCATGTTTGAAACCCAAAACCACTTCTCTTCATGCTTGACTTCATAAGACGAAGTTTAGGGTCGATAGGGGGTAGATACATGATTTGTCTTGTTTGAATATGTCTAGACCTTGTTTATCAACTTGAATGCTTACTATATGACATAAGAGGACTATGTGCATTGGTATTTCATTTTTTGATTTTTATGCCCATTTGAGAATCTTGGTAAAATCCTAGGTTTGTTGAGCAAGATTTAAACAAGTTTAACATGTGAAAATGATAAGGTAATTAAGTCTGGATCTTTCTCTTAGTAACTCTAAAATGAAGCTTTTGGGAGGTTCTTGAATTTACCATGTTTGAAACCCAAAACCACCGTACTTCTTTTCATGCTTGACTTCATAAGACAGAGTTTAGGGTTAGGGGTAGATACATGATTTTTCTGGTTTGAATATGTCCAGACCATGTTTATCAATTTGAATGCTTACTATATGACATAAGAAGGCTATGTGCTTTGGTTTTTCATTCTTTCGATTTTTTTCTGAAATTTTATGCCCATTTGAATCTTGGTCAAATCCTAGGTTCGACCAAGATTTAAACAAGTTTAAAACATGACAATGAAAAGGTAATTAATCATGGATCCTTCTTAATTAACCAGCCAGTCTAATTAAAATGAAGCTTTTTGGGAGGTTTTTGAAATTTCCATGTTTGAAACCCAAAACCACACTTCTCTGCTTCATGCTTGACTTCATATATAATTAAGACAAAGTCTAGGGTTATGGGGTACATGATTTGTCTGGTTTGAATATGTCTAGACCTTGTTTATGAACTTGAATGCTTACTATATGACATAAGAAGACTATGTGCTTTGGTTTTTTATTTTATTTATTTTTTTATTTTATGCCCATTTGAATATTGGTCAAATCCTAGGTTTGACCAAGATTTAAACAAGTTTAAAACATGAAAATGAAAAGGTAAGCCTGGATCCTTCTTAACTAGTCACTCTAAAATGAAGCTTTAATTTTGGGAGGTTTTTGAAATTTCCATGTTTGAAACCAAAAACCACTTCTCTTCATGCTTGACTTCATAAGACAGAGTTTATGGTTTTAGAGGGGTAGATACATGATTTGTCTTATTTGAATATGTCTAGCTAGACCTTGTTTATCAACTTTTGAATGCTTACTATATATATGTATGTGACATAAGAAAACTATGTGCTTTGGTTTTTCATTTTTCTGATTTTTTTTGGAATTTTGATGCACATTTGAATCTTGGTCAAATCCTAGGTTTGACCAAGATTTAAACAAGTATAGAACATGAAAATGAAAAGGGAAGCCTGTATCCTTCTTAATTAGTCACCCTAAAATGAAGTTTTTGGGAGGTTTTTGAAATTTCCATGTTTGAAACCCAAAACCACTTATCTTCATGCTTGACTTCGTCATAAGACAGAGTTTAGGGGTTAGGGGGTAGATACATGATTTGTCTAGCTAGTTTGAATATGTCCAGACCTTGTTTATCAACTTTAATGCTTACTATATGACATATAAGAAGACTATGTGCGCTTTGGTTTTTCATTTTTCTATTTTTTTATTTTATGCCCATTTGAATCTTGGTTAAATCCTAGATTGACTTCATAAGACAGAGTTTAGGGTTAGGGGTAGATATACACATGATTTTTCTGGTTTGAATATGTCTAGACCTTGTTTATCAACTTGAGTGTTTACTATATGACATAATTAAGAAGGCTATGTGCTTTGGTTTTTCATTCTTTAGATTTTTCGTCTGAATTTTTATGCCCATTTGAATCTTGGTCAAATCCTAGGTTTGACCAAGATTTAAATAAGTTTAAAACATGGAAATGAAAAGGTAAGCATCGATCCTTCTTAGTCGCTCTAAAATGAAGCTGAATTTTGGGAGGTTTTTGAAATTTCCATGTTTGAAACCCAAAACCACTTCTCTTCATGCTTGACTTCATAAGACGAAGTTTAGGGTCGATAGGGGGTAGATACATGATTTGTCTGGTTTGGATATATCTAGACCTTGCTTATCAACTTGAATGCTTACGATATGACATAAGAACACTATGTGCTTTTTTATTTTTATTTTTTTGTGCCCATTTGAATCTTGGTCAAATCCTAGGTTTGACCAAGATTTAAACAAGTATAGAACATGAAAATGAAAAGGGAAGCCTGTATCCTTCTTAGTCACCCTAAAATGAAGTTTTGGGAGGTTTTTGAAATTTCCATGTTTGAAACCCAAAACCACTTCTCTTCATGCTTGACTTCTTAAGACATAGTTTAGGGGTTAGCGGGTAGATACATGATTTGTATGGTTTGAATATGTCTAGACCTTGTTTATCAACTTTAATGCTTACTATATGACATAAGAAGACTATGTGCTTTGGTTTTTCATTTTTCTGTTTTTTTTTTAATTTTCTGCCAATTTTGTTTGACCAAGATTTAGACAAGTTTTACACGTGAAAACGAATAAGTAAGCCTGGATCCTTCTTAGTCACTCCAAAATGTACCAATTGATAGGTGCGTTAACTTTGCTTCATGGAAAAAATAATATCATGTAAATGAGTTAACTTGGATTTCCTACCCTTGAATCCATAGAAAACTTTGTTCTAATGCACTATAATAATCAACCGAGCTTTTACACCAAGAAAGTCTGTCACTTACGTGTGGTGCCCATGCGTGAGGTCCCACACTTCGGTGAGCACAAGTCACGTGCAATAGGTACGCAAACTCCCAGCCATTTTCTTTGTCAAGAGAAGACGCATCAGATGCGTATTGGACAGTCTGTGGGTCCTTCCGGATCCTTCGGTTGTCCCTCTCACAAAAAAAACAAATCTCTCTCATTCTCGTCCTCGCTCGACTCGCTCGCTCGCACCTCCTGCTCACTGACAAACCCTGCACAAAAGTCAACATCATCACCCGAAAAAGGGGAGACACCATAATTCTCTCCCTTCTTCTCTCCTTCCGAGTGATCCCTCTTCCTCCGAGTTTCACTCGACGGGCAAACACACATGTGCTGCATAGTAATAATAAAAAGGTAGAAAAATCGACCTACGAATCTATAATTAAATAGGTTAAACTAGGGTTTTGCCCAAGATTACAGATCAAGGTTCAAAAAATCCAACTACGGGGTTCGAACAACCCCATTTCTAATCCAAGATTTTTTTCGACCTCATCCAATGGCCTCAAACTATAGGCCGGGTTAGCATCTAGTGCAAAGTATGTGTGAGAATGTATGCACTATGTGTGCTATAACTTGTGTGTCTTTCAAATTTGAACCAAATTTGAATAAGTTTGAAATATTTGAAATGGGGCTTTTGGCTTAAACGTTTGAAACCCAAAACGACTTCTCCTCATGCTAGACTTCATAAGACCGAGTTTAGGGTTAGGGGTAGATACATGATTTGTCTGGTTTGAATATGTCTAAACCTTGTTTATCAACTTGAATGCTTACTATATGACATAAGAAGACCATGTGCTTTTGTTTTTCATTTTTCTATTTTTTTTAAGAATTTTATGCACATTTGATTCTGGTCAAATCCTAGGTTCAACCAAGATTTAAACAAGTTTCAAGCATGAAAATGAAAACGTAAGCCAAGATCCTTCTTAATTAGTCACTCTAAAATATATGAAGCTTTTGGGACGTACTTGAAATTTCCATGTTTGAAACCCAAAACCAATTCTCTTCATGATTGACTTCATAAGACAGAGTTTAGGGTTAGGGGTAGATATACACATGATTTTTCTGGTTTGAATATGTCTAGACCTTGTTTATCAACTTGAGTGTTTACTATATGACATAATTAAGAAGGCTATGTGCTTTGGTTTTTCATTCTTTAGATTTTTTGTCTGAATTTTTATGCCCATTTGAATCTTGGTCAAATCCTAGGTTTGACCAAGATTTAAATAAGTTTAAAACATGGAAATGAAAAGGTAAGCATCGATCCTTCTTAGTCGCTCTAAAATGAAGCTGAATTTTGGGAGGTTTTTGAAATTTCCATGTTTGAAACCCAAAATCACTTCTCTTCATGCTTGACTTCATAAGAAGAAGTTTAGGGTCGATAGGGGGTAGATACATGATTTGTCTTGTTTGAATATGTCTAGACCTTGTTTATCAACTTGAATGCTTACTATATGACATAAGAGGACTATGTGCATTGGTATTTCATTTTTTGATTTTTATGCCCATTTGAGAATCTTGGTAAAATCCTAGGTTTGTTGAGCAAGATTTAAACAAGTTTAACATGTGAAAATGATAAGGTAATTAAGTCTGGATCTTTCTCTTAGTAACTCTAAAATGAAGCTTTTGGGAGGTTCTTGAATTTACCATGTTTGAAACCCAAAACCACCGTACTTGCTCATGCTTGACTTCATAAGACAGAGTTTAGGGTTAGGGGTAGATACATGATTTTTCTGGTTTGAATATGTCCAGACCATGTTTATCAATTTGAATGCTTACTATATGACATAAGAAGGCTATGTGCTTTGGTTTTTCATTCTTTCGATTTTTTTCTGAAATTTTATGCCCATTTGAATCTTGGTCAAATCCTAGGTTCGACCAAGATTTAAACAAGTTTAAAACATGACAATGAAAAGGTAATTAATCATGGATCCTTCTTAATTAACCAGCCAGTCTAATTAAAATGAAGCTTTTTGGGAGGTTTTTGAAATTTCCATGTTTGAAACCCAAAACCACACTTCTCTGCTTCATACTTGACTTCATATATAATTAAGACAAAGTTTAGGGTTATGGGGTACATGATTTGTCTGGTTTGAATATGTCTAGACCTTGTTTATGAACTTGAATGCTTACTATATGACATAAGAAGACTATGTGCTTTGGTTTTTTATTTTATTTATTTTTTTATTTTATGCCCATTTGAATATTGGTCAAATCCTAGGTTTGACCAAGATTTAAACAAGTTTAAAACATGAAAATGAAAAGGTAAGTCTGGATCCTTCTTAACTAGTCACTCTAAAATGAAGCTTTAATTTTGGGAGGTTTTTGAAATTTCCATGTTTGAAACCAAAAACCACTTCTCTTCATGCTTGACTTCATAAGACAGAGTTTATGGTTTTAGAGGGGTAGATACATGATTTGTCTTATTTGAATATGTCTAGCTAGACCTTGTTTATCAACTTTTGAATGCTTACTATATATATGTATGTGACATAAGAAAACTATGTGCTTTGGTTTTTCATTTTTCTGATTTTTTTTGGAATTTTGATGCACATTTGAATCTTGGTAAAATCCTAGGTTTGACCAAGATTTAAACAAGTATAGAACATGAAAATGAAAAGGGAAGCTTGTATCCTTCTTAATTAGTCACCCTAAAATGAAGTTTTTGGGAGGTTTTTGAAATTTCCATGTTTGAAACCCAAAACCACTTATCTTCATGCTTGACTTCGTCATAAGACAGAGTTTAGGGGTTAGGGGTAGATACATGATTTGTCTAGCTAGTTTGAATATGTCCAAACCTTGTTTATCAACTTTAATGCTTACTATATGACATATAAGAAGACTATGTGCGCTTTGGTTTTTCATTTTTCTGTTTTTTTATTTTATGCCCATTTGAATCTTGGTTAAATCCTAGATTGACTTCATAAGACAGAGTTTAGGGTTAGGGGTAGATATACACATGATTTTTCTGGTTTGAATATGTCTAGACCTTGTTTATCAACTTGAGTGTTTACTATATGACATAATTAAGAAGGCTATGTGCTTTGGTTTTTCATTCTTTAGATTTTTTGTCTAAATTTTTATGCCCATTTGAATCTTGGTCAAATCCTAGGTTTGACCAAGATTTAAATAAGTTTAAAACATGGAAATGAAAAGGTAAGCATCGATCCTTCTTAGTCGCTCTAAAATGAAGCTGAATTTTGGGAGGTTTTTGAAATTTCCATGTTTGAAACCCAAAACCACTTCTCTTCATGTTTGACTTCATAAGACGAAGTTTAGGGTCGATAGTGGGTAGATACATGATTTGTCTGGTTTGGATATATCTAGACCTTGTTTATCAACTTGAATGCTTACGATATGACATAAGAACACTATGTGCTTTTATTTTTTTATTTTTTGTGCCCATTTGAATCTTGGTCAAATCCTAGGTTTGACCAAGATTTAAACAAGTATAGAACATGAAAATGAAAAGGGAAGCCTGTATCCTTCTTAGTCACCCTAAAATGAAGTTTTGGGAGGTTTTTGAAATTTCCATGTTTGAAACCCAAAACCACTTCTCTTCATGCTTGACTTCTTAAGACATAGTTTAGGGGTTAGCGGGTAGATACATGATTTGTATGGTTTGAATATGTCTAGACCTTGTTTATCAACTTTAATGCTTACTATATGACATAAGAAGACTATGTGCTTTGGTTTTTCATTTTTCTGCTTTTTTGAATTTTCTCCAATTTTGTTTGACCAAGATTTAGACAAGTTTTACACGTGAAAACGAATAAGTAAGCCTGGATCCTTCTTAGTCACTCCAAAATGTACCAATTGATAGGTGCGTTAACTTTGCTTCATGGAAAAAATAATGTCATGTAAATGAGTTAACTTGGATTTCCTACCCTTGAATCCATAGGAAACTTTGTTCTAATGCACTATAATAATCAACCGAGCTTTTACACCAGCAGGTCTGTCACTTACGTGTGGTGCCCATGCGTGAGGTCCCACACTTCAGTGAGCACAAGTCACGTGCAATAGGTACGCAAACTCCCAGCCATTTTCTTTGTCAAGAGAAGACGCATCAGGATGCGTATTGGAAGTCTGTGGGTCCTTCTGGATCCTTCGGTTGTCCCTCTCACAAAAAAAACAAATCTCTCTCATTCTCGTCCTCGCTCGACTCGCTCGCTCGCTCGCTCGCACCTCCTGCTCACTGACAAACCCTGCACAAAAGTCAACATCATCACCCGAAAAAGGGGAGACACCATAATTCTCTCCCTTCTTCTCTCCTTCCGAGTGATCCCTCTTCCTCCGAGTTTCACTCGACGGGCAAACACACATGTGCCGCATAGTAATAATAAAAAGGTAGAAAAATCGACCTACGAATCTATAATTAAATAGGTTAAACTAGGGTTTTGCCCAAGACTACAGATCAAGGTTCAAAAAATCCAACTACGGGTTCGAACAACCCCATTTCTAATCCAAGATTTTTTTCGACCTCATCCAATGGCCTCAAACTATAGGCCGGGTTAGCATCTAGTGCAGTATGTGTGAGAATGTATGCACTATGTGTGCTATAACTTGTGTGTCTTTGAAATTTGAACCAAATTTGAATAAGTTTGAAATATTTGAAATGGGGCTTTTGGCTTAAACGTTTGAAACCCAAAACGACTTCTCCTCATGCTAGACTTCATAAGACCGAGTTTAGGGTTAGGGGGTAGATACATGATTTGTCTGGTTTGAATATGTCTAAACCTTGTTTATCAACTTGAATGCTTACTATATGACATAAGAAGACCATGTGCTTTTGTTTTTCATTTTTCTATTTTTTTTAAGAATTTTATGCACATTTGATTTTGGTCAAATCCTAGGTTCAACCAAGATTTAAACAAGTTTCAAGCATGAAAATGAAAACGTAAGCCAAGATCCTTCTTAATTAGTCACTCTAAAATATATGAAGCTTTTGGGACGTACTTGAAATTTCCATGTTTGAAACCCAAAACCAATTCTCTTCATGATTGACTTCATAAGACAGAGTTTAGGGTTAGGGGTAGATATACACATGATTTTTCTGGTTTGAATATGTCTAGACCTTGTTTATCAACTTGAGTGTTTACTATATGACATAATTAAGAAGGCTATGTGCTTTGGTTTTTCATTCTTTAGATTTTTTGTCTGAATTTTTATGCCCATTTGAATCTTGGTCAAATCCTAGGTTTGACCAAGATTTAAATAAGTTTAAAACATGGAAATGAAAAGGTAAGCATCGATCCTTCTTAGTCGCTCTAAAATGAAGATGAATTTTGGGAGGTTTTTGAAATTTCCATGTTTGAAACCCAAAACCACTTCTCTTCATGCTTGACTTCATAAGAAGAAGTTTAGGGTCGATAGGGGGTAGATACATGATTTGTCTTGTTTGAATATGTCTAGACCTTGTTTATCAACTTGAATGCTTACTATATGACATAAGAGGACTATGTGCATTGGTATTTCATTTTTTGATTTTTATGCCCATTTGAGAATCTTGGTAAAATCCTAGGTTTGTTGAGCAAGATTTAAACAAGTTTAACATGTGAAAATGATAAGGTAATTAAGTCTGGATCTTTCTCTTAGTAACTCTAAAATGAAGCTTTTGGGAGGTTCTTCAATTTACCATGTTTGAAACCCAAAACCACCGTACTTCTGTTCATGCTTGACTTCATAAGACAGAGTTTAGGGTTAGGGGTAGATACATGATTTTTCTGGTTTGAATATGTCTAGACCATGTTTATCAATTTGAATGCTTACTATATGACATAAGAAGGCTATGTGCTTTGGTTTTTCATTCTTTCGATTTTTTCTGAAATTTTATGCCCATTTGAATCTTGGTCAAATCCTAGGTTCGACCAAGATTTAAACAAGTTTAAAACATGACAATGAAAAGGTAATTAATCATGGATCCTTCTTAATTAACCAGCCAGTCTAATTAAAATGAAGCTTTTTGGGAGGTTTTTGAAATTTCCATGTTTGAAACCCAAAACCACACTTCTCTGCTTCATGCTTGACTTCATATATAATTAAGACAAAGTCTAGGGTTATGGGGTACATGATTTGTCTGGTTTGAATATGTCTAGACCTTGTTTATGAACTTGAATTCTTACTATATGACATAAGAAGACTATGTGCTTTGGTTTTTTATTTTATTTATTTTTTTATTTTATGCCCATTTGAATATTGGTCAAATCCTAGGTTTGACCAAGATTTAAACAAGTTTAAAACATGAAAATGAAAAGGTAAGCCTGGATCCTTCTTAACTAGTCACTCTAAAATGAAGCTTTAATTTTGGGAGGTTTTTGAAATTTCCATGTTTGAAACCAAAAACCACTTCTCTTCATGCTTGACTTCATAAGACAGAGTTTATGGTTTTAGAGGGGTAGATACATGATTTGTCTTATTTGAATATGTCTAGCTAGACCTTGTTTATCAACTTTTGAATGCTTACTATATATATGTATGTGACATAAGAAAACTATGTGCTTTGGTTTTTCATTTTTCTGATTTTTTTTGGAATTTTGATGCACATTTGAATCTTGGTAAAATCCTAGGTTTGACCAAGATTTAAACAAGTATAGACCATGAAAATGAAAAGGGAAGCTTGTATCCTTCTTAATTAGTCACCCTAAAATGAAGTTTTTGGGAGGTTTTTGAAATTTCCATGTTTGAAACCCAAAACCACTTATCTTGATGCTTGACTTCGTCATAAGACAGAGTTTAGGGGTTAGGGGTAGATACATGATTTGTCTAGCTAGTTTGAATATGTCCAGACCTTGTTTATCAACTTTAATGCTTACTATATGACATATAAGAAGACTATGTGCGCTTTGGTTTTTCATTTTTCTGTTTTTTTATTTTATGCCCATTTGAATCTTGGTTAAATCCTAGATTGACTTCATAAGACAGAGTTTAGGGTTAGGGGTAGATATACACATGATTTTTCTGGTTTGAATATGTCTAGACCTTGTTTATCAACTTGAGTGTTTACTATATGACATAATTAAGAAGGCTATGTGCTTTGGTTTTTCATTCTTTAGATTTTTTGTCTAAATTTTTATGCCCATTTGAATCTTGGTCAAATCCTAGGTTTGACCAAGATTTAAATAAGTTTAAAACATGGAAATGAAAAGGTAAGCATCGATCCTTCTTAGTCGCTCTAAAATGAAGCTGAATTTTGGGAGGTTTTTGAAATTTCCATGTTTGAAACCCAAAACCACTTCTCTTCATGCTTGACTTCATAAGACGAAGTTTAGGGTCGATAGTGGGTAGATACATGATTTGTCTGGTTTGGATATATCTAGACCTTGTTTATCAACTTGAATGCTTACGATATGACATAAGAACACTATGTGCTTTTATTTTTTTATTTTTTTGTGCCCATTTGAATCTTGGTCAAATCCTAGGTTTGACCAAGATTTAAACAAGTATAGAACATGAAAATGAAAAAGGAAGCCTGTATCCTTCTTAGTCACCCTAAAATGAAGTTTTGGGAGGTTTTTGAAATTTCCATGTTTGAAACCCAAAACCACTTCTCTTCATGCTTGACTTCTTAAGACATAGTTTAGGGGTTAGCGGGTAGATACATGATTTGTATGGTTTGAATATGTCTAGACCTTGTTTATCAACTTTAATGCTTACTATATGACATAAGAAGACTATGTGCTTTGGTTTTTCATTTTTCTGTTTTTTTTTGAATTTTCTGCCAATTTTGTTTGACCAAGATTTAGACAAGTTTTACACGTGAAAACGAATAAGTAAGCCTGGATCCTTCTTAGTCACTCCAAAATGTACCAATTGATACTTGCGTTAACTTTGCTTCATGGAAAAAATAATGTCATGTAAATGAGTTAACTTGGATTTCCTACCCTTGAATCCATAGGAAACTTTGTTCTAATGCACTATAATAATCAACCGAGATTTTACACCAGCAGGTCTGTCACTTACGTGTGGTGCCAATGCTTGAGGTCCCACACTTCAGTGAGCACAAGTCACGTGCAATAGGTACGCAAACTCCCAGCCATTTTCTTTGTCAAGAGAAGACGCATCAGGATGCGTATTGGAAGTCTGTGGGTCCTTCTGGATCCTTCGGTTGTCCCTCTAACAAAAAAAAACAAATCTCTCTCATTCTCGGCCTCGCTCGACTCGCTCGCTCGCTCGCTCGCTCGCACCTCCTGCTCACTGACAAACCCTGCACAAAAGTCAACATCATCACCCGAAAAAGGGGAGACACCATAATTCTCTCCCTTCTTCTCTCCTTCCGAGTGATCCCTCTTCCTCCGAGTTTCACTCGACGGGCAAACACACATGTGCTGCATAGTAATAATAAAAAGGTAGAAAAATCGACCTACGAATCTATAATTAAATAGGTTAAACTAGAGTTTTGCCCATTACTACAGATCAAGGTTCAAAAAATCCAACTACGGGGTTCGAACAACCCCATTTCTAATCCAAGATTTTTTTCGACCTCATCCAATGGCCTCAAACTATAGGCCGGGTTAGCATCTAGTGCAGTATGTGTGAGAATGTATGCACTATGTGTGCTATAACTTGTGTGTCTTTCAAATTTGAACCAAATTTGAATAAGTTTGAAATATTTGAAATGGGGCTTTTGGCTTAAACGTTTGAAACCCAAAACGACTTCTCCTCATGCTAGACTTCATAAGACCGAGTTTAGGGTTAGGGGGTAGATACATGATTTGTCTGGTTTGAATATGTCTAAACCTTGTTTATCAACTTGAATGCTTACTATATGACATAAGAAGACCATGTGCTTTTGTTTTTCATTTTTCTATTTTTTTTAAGAATTTTATGCACATTTGATTCTGGTCAAATCCTAGGTTCAACCAAGATTTAAACAAGTTTCAAGCATGAAAATGAAAACGTAAGCCAAGATCCTTCTTAATTAGTCACTCTAAAATATATGAAGCTTTTGGGACGTACTTGAAATTTCCATGTTTGAAACCCAAAACCAATTCTCTTCATGATTGACTTCATAAGACAGAGTTTAGGGTTAGGGGTAGATATACACATGATTTTTCTGGTTTGAATATGTCTAGACCTTGTTTATCAACTTGAGTGTTTACTATATGACATAAGAAGGCTATGTGCTTTGGTTTTTCATTCTTTCGATTTTTTTCTGAAATTTTATGCCCATTTGAATCTTGGTCAAATCCTAGGTTCGACCAAGATTTAAACAAGTTTAAAACATGATAATGAAAAGGTAATTAATCATGGATCCTTCTTAATTAACCAGCGAGTCTAATTAAAATGAAGCTTTTTGGGAGGTTTTTGAAATTTCCATGTTTGAAACCCAAAACCACACTTCTCTGCTTCATGCTTGACTTCATATATAATTAAGACAAAGTTTAGGGTTAGGGGGTACATGATTTGTCTGGTTTGAATATGTCTAGACCTTGTTTATGAACTTGAATGCTTACTATATGACATAAGAAGACTATGTGCTTTGGTTTTTTATTTTATTTATTTTTTATTTTATGCCCATTTGAATATTGGTCAAATCCTAGGTTTGACCAAGATTTAAACAAGTTTAAAACATGAAAATGAAAAGGTAAGCCTGGATCTTTCTTAACTAGTCACTCTAAAATGAAGCTTTAATTTTGGGAGGTTTTTGAAATTTCCATGTTTGAAACCTAAAACCACTTCTCTTCATGCTTGACTTCATAAGACAGAGTTTAGGGTTAGAGGGGTAGATACATGATTTGTCTTATTTGAATATGTCTAGCTAGACCTTGTTTATCAACTTTTGAATGCTTACTATATATATATGTGACATAAGAAGACTATGTGCTTTTGTTTTTCATTTTTCCGATTTTTTTAATTTTATGCCCATTTAAATCTTGGTCAAATCCTAGGTTTGACAATGATTTAAACAAGTTTCAAATATGAAAATGAAAAGGTAAGCATGGATCCTTCTTAGTCACTCTAAAATGAAGCTTTTGATAGGTTTTTGAAATTTCCATATTTGAAACCCAAAACCACTTCTCTTCATGCTTGACTACATAAGACAAAGTTTAGGGTTAGGGGGTAGATACATGATTTTTCTTGTTTGAATATGTCTAGACCCTTGTTTATCAACTTTAATGCTTACTATATGACATAAGAAAACTATGTGCTTTGGTTTTTCATTTTTCTGATTTTTTGGAATTTTGATGCACATTTGAATCTTGGTCAAATCCTAGGTTTGACCAAGATTTAAACAAGTATAGAACATGAAAATGAAAAGGGAAGCCTGTATCCTTCTTAGTCACCCTAAAATGAAGTTTTTGGGAGGTTTTTGAAATTTCCATGTTTGAAACCCAAAACCACTTAATCTTCATGCTTGACTTCATCATAAGACAGAGTTTAGGGGTTAGGGGGTAGATACATGATTTGTCTAGTTTGAATATGTCTAGACCTTGTTTACCAACTTTAATGCTTACTATATGACATATAAGAAGACTATGTGCGCTTTGGTTTTTCATTTTTTCATTTTTTTATTTTATGCCCATTTGAATCGTGGTCAAATCTAAGATTTAAACAAGTTTAAAACATGAAAATGGAAAGGTAAGCCTGGATCCTTCTTAGTCGCTCTAAAATGAAGCTTTTGGGATGATTTTGAAATTTCCATGTTTGAAACCCAAAACCAATTCTCTTCATGCATGCTTGACTTCATAAGACAGAGTTTAGGGTGAGTGGGTTAGATACATTATTTGTCTAGTTTGAATATGTCTAGACTTTGTATATCAACTTGAATATATTATTGTACCATGTCTCCACACAGCCCAAAATGCACATATTTTCAAAAGTTTTCATGCATGAGTACTTGTAACTAGTAAAAATAGAAAGTAAAAATAGGAACCCCATGTATGAAGGATACTAAAAAGAACTCTTTCACATTTTTTTGGTATAGATTATGAGTTTGCTTGGCTTCATACACAAGTGAGTACATGTCATGCAAAAATTAACACAAAATTTAGTTATCATGACCCATTTTTGGCAGGCATTGTGCATATCGCCTTGAGAAACATCTTTGCGAGCTAGTGTATTAAACGTTTATTCACATATAATGGATTTTTTTTACTTTATTAGTGCACACAATGACAGAATCAGCCAAATGTGTATGATTTTTGTGAAGGTGCTAGAAAAACAAGATGCACTACGATGAAGCATGAAAGGAGGCAAGGGGAGGGATAGTGAAGAGGTGGGAGAGACCGAGAGATGAACCACAAGGTAATTAAAAAATTGGGGCCAAAACGATTCCAACTTCCTAGGCATTGACCAACTTTGCCCCTCTTAACCCAACGTGGCAGTGAACCCGTATAAGCAACAACTTCCTCTTACTCCGCTTCTCCGAAATGGTAAGAGAACCTCTCCAGCTTAAGTGACCAATCGACATAGCTATGGCCTTCCGACTTGGCTCTGGTCGCCGCGCGCGTAGTCCTACCACCGACGAGGAAGCGGAGCATCAGCGCCGCCTTCGCTTCGTCCATCGCGCACCAAGGCATAACCCGCCCGCTCTGCACTTGCCGGTTGTTCAGCCGCGCGGCGGCGCTGGCCGTGGAGCCCTCGCCAGCCGCTTCCCGTGCGGGCCGATGGATGCAGAGGCGAGGATCTCCCACGCAACCCCGCATGCGACGCCCGCTCGGCCCTGGCCGGCTTTTCCGCCACCGCGCATGCCGCATGGTTTTCTTTGCCAGCAGGTGAGATCCCCTTCCCGGCCGGCGCGAATGATGCGGAGGCAGGGAGCTCCCATGGCCAGCCGCCTAATCCGACCGCACTTCAGGCGGTGCTGGCCGTGGAGCCAGGCCGTTCTTTCGAAGCGCATCACGGCGACGCCCTTTGCAGGAGCAACACCGCCAAGGAGCTCGTATATAACGTGATGTTCCCGGCACTCTATAGATGCCGGGATGCTCTGCAAGCTTTCGTGCAGGCTAAGAATGCGGCGGCTGCAAATCCCAGGGACGCAGCATTGCAGCGCGCGCGCGATGAGGCTAAGGTGGCACACGCTTTCCACCGGGCGTGCCTCGACAGGCTTAACATCCAGACGGCTTCGTGCAACCGCCAAACGCCGCTCCAGCTAAGATCCAAAAATACTCCGGTGAGCATATCACTCCGGAGTAGAACAATCCAATTTCTAGTACTGTAGGAGTACTTTATTAGTGCACAAACCTGGCGAAATTAAAGGTGTGTTCTTTGTGTGTGATGTAAATCTAAAAATTTGAAGGTTATAGCAAAAACATTTCTTCACAAATATTCGATGTGTTTGCTTGGCCTTATCTATATATCCGGTGAGCATATATGGATGCCAAATCCTTTACAAACTTAGGGCTCCTTTGATTCATAGGAATATGAAGAGTGTAGGAATAGGAAAGGTGTAGGATTGGAATGTCATGCCAAGTTGAATCCTATAGGAATATGGTGTGTCTTTGATTGTAGCAAAGGAATTTTTCCATGAGGTATGAGCTAATGCTTTTTTCCTATAGGATTTGTACTACAAGATTCCTATAGGAATAATTCCTATAGGATATGTTCCTATGAATCAAATGACTTGTATAGAAATTTTCCTATAGGATCCAATTCCTACATAATTCCTATATCAATCCTATGAATCAAATGAGCCCTTATATTTTTTAAGAGATCGATGTGCATGCATCTATCTCGCCATGGTAAATTAATGAAACAAGTTGCATATTTGCCAGAATTCCAAACTTCGTGAGCAGTATAGAGATCGAGACCTTAATTAATTATTATGGGTAGGATGCATGCATGCATGGCCATTTTCTAGGGTTTTAAAGGATACTAGAGCTTTTCTAGGTTAATTTGCAACTATATGTATATTTGTTTTCTAGTTCTGGGCTGATCATTAAACTCAACATTGAGTTGTAGATTATGTGAAATTAGTACATGCCATAAAATATAGTAATTTTTATGTACCCTACGAGGCAGTACGTGTGGTGTACCCTTAATTATTAATTGGTAGACATGTACCGTTGGCATGTTTGAAGAAAATTTGAATTTGGAAGAAGTTTTTTAAGTAAAATTAATGCAAGCACAAAATCATGTGTGATGGTGAAATTTCTAGAACAAATTAATACAAACCTAGTAATATGAGTTTGTTTGGCTTTCTGCCCACAAGTGAGTATTGTGCGCATGTACTTTGATGCAAAATCCCGCCATACAAAACTTTTTAGTTATCATATGACCTCAAGTTTGGAAGAGATCGTATTTTAAGCAACTTCACAAACAAGAGATTCTAACAATTATATGCATGCATGAAAGAATGATTTCCCTTTTTTATTACTCTACAAAAATGGCTAGATGTGTGTTATTTGTGAAGGAGGGCTACCAAATTTTAACAGTTGCACATTATTGTCATAATTCCACCTTTTGGAAGCAGTAGGGTAGACATGCTTTCCGCTTGGTAGGATGTGTTAGTGCCATCAATTTTGTAGGTATAGGTTCAAGGATTTGTTCATCTTAATCTGCAACTATATATGTATTTTTAAGCTTTTGCCTAGTAATTAAACTCATAATTGAAATAATGTAGGTTATTTAACTACATACATGCCATAAATTCTGACAGGAAATACTTGGACGTGCCTTGCGAGGGTGGTAACAAACAAGAACACAGTGACCAAACTTCAAATGCCAATCCACCCACCAAGCTATACGATTGGCATGTACAATCGATCGACTCCTTCTAATCAAATTTGAATACAATAGAAGAAGTTTAAAAAAATTTCAAAATGAGATCAACTTGTGCATTGAGTCATCCTTTGTTATTTATTTGCTTGTAAAAATAGAAACATAGGCATATGAATGTATTCGAAACACTTCACTTTTCAACGGGGAAGGGACCCGAAGGTCCCAGAAAAACAAAAAAAGATTACAATAGTAGTACTCCTTTGAGAAGGCAGTAGAAGAAGGATCCTCGAAGACCCAAATGCTTTTATTATCCACAGCTGTTCGGCTCTTTTCCTTCTCGTGTAAGCTATCGCGCAATGATTATACTAATGGTCGGATGGTAGTACAACCATTTTCGCAAACTTCTGCGCCCTTCGTCATGTCAGCATCGTATCCCAGTGTGCAAGCAGTCTGCTCGAATGAAATACTCCTAAGTACGTACGGTATTCCCTCCAAAGACACACCACACGGTATTCCCTCCAAAGACGCACCGTCGCCCCGATCTGCTCGAATGAAATACTCCAAAATACTTCTGCGCCCTTCGTCATGTCAGCATCGTATCCCAGTGTGCAAGCAGTCTCCTATGAAATGGTGATGACATTTTGTTGAAAAGTGTCGGTGCATGCTATATACCACACTAGTATGAGAGTTTTTACAGCATTATTCCGATTTCCACAGAATGCATTAAATTTGGACGCGATGCCACACTGACAAGAGTGGTTTAAACAAGGCCATTATTTTTATTATATTATATTACTACAATACTCCAAGGTAGCAATAGTAGCCTTCGGTTGTACTCTGCCGGTCGCGCTGTCTCATTCGACCAGACTTTATTCTTCTTCTCATATATATATACAAAATACTGTCTGCCGAGGTTCGATGACCGCACCGTCGCCCCTCTCCGCGCCGCCGTCTTGGGCCGCGCCACCATTCTCCCCGCCGAGTTCTCTCCCGTCCCCGACGCACCACCGTCAAGCACCACCGGACCGATCTTCGTAGGTATGTACATCTCCAACCTCCGGCGAGTACAGAGGTTCATCGATCATTGTGTTCGATATAACCTTAATTTGGGGATTGCAATGTGAGTAACTTACTGGGTTTTCTAGGAAATGAAAACGGCATCGCTCGATGCCTACACTGCGTCGGCGGATACATGGAAAGCGGAGACGGATGCTCTGCATGCATCGGCGGAGACATGTAAAGCGGATGCGGATGCGGAGGCAAAGGCGAAGGCGGTGGCTAGGACGGGCCCGGGCGCTGTGGCGCTGGCAAATGCTCGTATCGAAGCTGCATTTTGTTGGAAAGTCTTGGCGCGTGCTTCGAGAGTTTTGGCGGCGCAGCCGGGAGAACCGTCGGAGGCTTCGAAGCTGGCTGCTTTGAACGCGTCGAGAGCTTGGATGGTGACTTCATCTAAGGCGGCGCTTGTTGCATATGATCGTGACTCGTCAACCCCTTTGTAAGTTCTACCTTCCCCAACTGCAATGAGGTTAGATCTGGTGGATTGGGTTTTTTGCCCAAACCAGACGTGATGATGCATTGAGATGTTTTTGTATTTTTGATGATGCATTCTGCTTCTTTTGTAATTTGGGTGATTCATTATGCTTTTTAGGTAGTAATTTTTCTGATGCACTCACCTCTTCAGGAATTTTTCATGGTTTTTTTTTGTTTTTTTTTTCTGTCAACCTAGCTAATGCTCTCTGCTGTTTAGCCAAAAGTTGGATGATGCATTGTACTATTTACATATATTTTACTCTGATGATGCATTTTGCTCTTTTAGCCTTTTAGGTAATTTTTCTGATTCCTTGAACAGTGTGGGAAATTTCGATGAAGAATTTTGCTGTCAACTTAGATGATGTATTGTGCTGTTTACATTTTATTACCTATATCAAAGCTAACCCCATCTGATGTTACCACAGCGTTTTGGGTCCTGTAGAGGTCTCTTTTTCCTCCAATCGTGTTGACACGTTAGCAATTATTACTGTATATGCGAGATTGCCTTCCGTTGGTGCATCCTATTTTTGTGGTGTTTTTTTTGCAAATTAAGGGCTTCATTGATTATGCAACAGGATTACAATTGCATTGTCCTATTTACAATATTTTGATTTTGCTGATGCATTGTGCTGTTCACATTATTTTGATTTTGCTGATGCATTGTCCTGTTTACATTATTTTGATTTTGCTGATGCATTGTGCTGTTTACAATATTTTGATTTTGCTGATGCACCGTGCAGTTTAGGAAACTTTGATGATGAATTAGATGATGCATTTTGCTGCTTAGTCAAATTAGATGTTGCATTTTGTTTTGAAAAATAGATGATGCAGTGTGCTGTTTACATAATTTTGACGATGCATCGTGCGATTTGCATAATCCTACCAGCTTCAGTCGAAGGACACCCACAACAATCAACGATCTGCCTGGAGATGTAGTCTCTCAGATTCTTGTCAGGCTTCCTCCTCATCCAACCTGCTTACTAGCTGCATCAGGCACCAAGAAAGCATGGAGGCAATGTGTGGGAAGCAATTATTTCAGAAAGCTAACTGTGTCACACAACGGAGGAAACCCGTTGCTAGGGTTTTTCACCAACAACTCCGAGGACAATCGATTCATCACAGAGCATGATCTTCACCCGGCCATCTTGAAGATGCTGGCAATCCCGTCTCAAGTGAACGGTCCCAAAATCTATGTCCTGGGATGCCGCGATGGTATGGTGCTACTCCATTCTAATGTATCCAGTGGGTATATATCGATGCAGGATCCAATTAGGCAAGTTCTCACAGCGATACCGGAATCCACCATTGTGGCGCAATCACACAATTGAAAGCAAGCGGCTCAATTCTCTCGTTCGAGAAACAACTCTGAACCGTTTACACATTGTGGCAAGTTCTCGGTTGTTTGGATAACAACTAAACGTTACGATGCACATGCTCATATCTACTCACCAGATTCAAAAGAATGGGAGTTTCTAGCTCGATCAACTCCGATCTTTGTCGAGAGATTGACCGTAGACCGGCAACTCTCATAGGGGGTATTTTGTACGGCCAACGAAGTCTAGATATATCATTGAGCTTGACCATGCAAAGAAGGCTCTGAAATATATTCAGTGCCCTCATGAGACGCATGATATATTCATGCTTAACATTCACATCTTCAAGGGACATAATGGAGATGTTGCCCTTGCTGTTATAAGAGACTTCACCCTACAAACATGGGCCAAGACAAGATCATCAACAACGATCACGAGTCATGGACATGTCATATAAATTTTGAATTGGATACTTTTTTTGGCCTTGACACATCATTTCCATACAATTGGAAACATGCAGTAAGGTTACTCTGCGTATTTGAGGACAAAAATGAGCTGGTTGTACGGGCAAAGGAGGGAGTATTCCAATTAGATATGAGCAACTGGCAGTGGAGAAAGTACAATTCTGCTAGACGTTGGTGCACTTTACATCCCTACTCAGTTAGACCGGGTTAGTCATTCATATGTAACCTTTGCATTCATTTACATATGACTTTTGCTGATCAATTTGTTCATTTCCTGACAGTAACCGACCTGATCCAGAGTGCAACATCAAGGACACGAAAAAGAACGCGTTGTCAGGAACCCATCTAATTCAAAGTTCAACATCCATAAGAGAAAAGGAAGTCGCATATGAAGGAGCAAGGCTTGTTTGGGCAAGAAGTGATAGCCCAGCTTTTGTTTGGTCTGATGTCTTTTAGTTTTCGTTCTGGTGGAAATGTCGCTGCACCATTTATCCGTACCGCAGCTCCATAGTGCTAGCTGCTAGTACGTTGGCGCCGTCCTACGTCTCGCTTGTTTTGGGGGCATAAATATGCCACGAAACCTTTGTTTTATGTGATCAAACGGTCATCTCTGCATGTATATGTTCGGGTTCTGATGAAGCCTTTTTTGTGATCTGTACATATATTTGAGTCAATCTGTGTTTTGTTTTATGATGGGCAGGAGTATTTGTTTTACTACACCATTGTTTATCCGAATTGTATTACTCACTCTATTCAAAAAGTTAGCGGCTCACCTTTTTCCTTCAAGATACGGATGTATCTACACACTAAAAACATATATAGATGAAACCATCTTCAGACAAAGTTTAGTCACTTATGTATGGACGGGGTAGTATTATTTATGTTGTGCTCCCAAACAAACGGCACATCGGACAGCGCACTGTTTAAAGTTCATATGTGTAATCTTATTCCCTTTGGAAGTTAAGCATTAAACTCTACTAGTACAACCGTGGTGGTCTTGTGATGTAGTACTCTTTTGATGCATTTGTGATGTAGTAGTACAGTACTTTTTTTTTGAACTGGTATAGTACTATCTAAGAAGAGTACTCCCTCCGATTCACATTCATTTTACACCAAGAAATATGGATCGGAGCGAGGGAGTAAATTAAACATGGCATCTCGTGCATGAAGCTTGACAGATCGATCAGGTTGGCTAGAATGGCAATACAATGCTCCTCATTAGGCAAATGCATGCCATGTACGATAGTATACATCCAAAGAAAGAAGTCTATACCGACATAAAAAAGACTACATTGGGGATGAGAGTCAATTGGGGAATCTACAATACATAAAATCTTGCTCGTAGCTGATTTTGGCTAAGAGGGTTTTACTCACATTACACGTGCCACTTTCCTTGTCTCAAAACAAGTTCCAATAAAGGAAGAGGAAAGAAGAGGACATTGTGGGCGAGATTGAACACCTTTTTATGTGTTAAGCCTGAGGCCTTGTTTAGTTGAGGATTTCGACTTAGGCCTAACAGCTCAGACACCCGAAATAAATTTCCTTGCGCGCACCACTCGTCAAGAAAAATAACAAAATTAGCACGCAAGATTAAGAACGAAGTGAATTTAAGTAACTTGGTTAGCTTTTCAAGCAATATATTCAGAGAAAGAGCACACATGTCCGGCTAGAAATAATCGTAAGAGAAGAACAATAAATCTAAGGCATCCCACTTCATATGCAGAAGGGACGCGACAGCGCATGGATTCATACCTTGAGTCGACTCTGGCTCGTAGAAGGGCGGTCGCGCCTCAAGGATGCCGGCGACGTCTCCACCTCGATCTCACATGTGACTGCTTCTCGGTGGGCGGTGCGCCACGCCATGTAGAAGATCTATCAAAAGAGGAGAGCCCGATGACGCTACCGACGCCTCAACCTTGATAGCACCGGCTTGTTGCTCCGCACCGAGATGCGCCACGTGCAAGATTTAGCGGATGCGCCAATTTTAGAGATATGTCATGATCGTTGTAACAAATTTCAACATGATGATGATTTGATCCTGCACTCGGCCTTGAACATAAGTACTAGTACAGTCTCACAATTTTTTTATCATTATACTTTGCGAGATTTAGCGGATGCGCCAAATTCAGAGATAGATCATGATCATGGTAACACAATTTTCAATGTAATGATGATTTGATGTTGCACTAGACCTTGAACATAAGTACTAGTACGGTCTCACAATTTTGTATCATTATACTTCGCAAGTTTTAGCGGATGCGCCCATTTTCAGAGGATCATGGTAACAAATTTTCAACGTGATGATGATTTGATGTTGCACTCGACCTTGAACAGAAGTACTACTACTGTCTTATAATTTCTTTATCATTATACTTTACAAGATTTAGCAGATGCGCCAAATTCAGAGATAGATCATGATCATGGTAACAAATTTTCAACGTGATGATGATTTGATGTTGCACTCGAACTTGAACAGAAGTACTAGTACAGTCTCACAATTTTTTTATCATTATACTTTGCGAGATTTAGCGGATGCGCCAAATTCAGAGATAGATCGTGATCATGGTAACACACTTTTCAATGTAATGATGATTTGATGTTGCACTCGACCTTGAACATAAGTACTAGTACGGTCTCACAATTTTGTATCATTATACTTTGCAAGTTTTAGCGGATGCGCCCATTTTCAGAGGTAGATCATGATCATGGTAACAAATTTTCAACGTGATGATGATTTGATGTTGCACTCGAACTTGAACAGAAGTACTAGTATGGTCTCAAAATTTTTATTATCATTATACTTTGAAAGATATAGCGGATGCGCCAATTTCAGAGATAGATCATGATCATGGTAACAAATTTTCAACGTGATGATGATTTGATGTTGCACTCGGCCTAGAATAGAAGTACTAGTACGGTCTCACAATTTTTTTATCATTATACTTTGCAAGATATAGCGGATACGCTAATTTCAGAGATAGATCATGACCATGGTAGTGACCAATATTCAAGGTGACGATGATTTGATTTTGCACTCGGCCTTGAACAGAGGTACTAGTACGGTCTCACAATTTTTTATCATTATACTTGGACCTTAGCGAAATTCAAAATCTCATAGCGGCAAAACTTCCCGCCTACAAAATACAAAAATTTCACACGCTTCCAAATTCCCATTCTACCCCTGTTGAGATGATAGCAAAGTCGGTTGGTGGGGGGGTCTGCCCGTCATTTTTTGGATCACCACCTCCCTAGCCCGGAAACCCTCCCAAAAAAAATTCATTTCCCTCAGACCACCCACCGGAACTTCCCAAGTCCCTCTCCCCCACCTCCACGACCACCGCACCGGAACATCCCCGCTGGACTTCCCTGGCCTACCCGAGCCCTCGCGATCCTCGTCATCCGGCTGCCTGCCGGAGCCGCTTCATCGACGCCGTCATCAACCGGATCGGATCATCCCCGCCGAACCTCGAAACCATATGCTCATCTAGCAGTCTACCGCAGTCGCTTCAGCTGCGGTATCGTCCACCCCACCGGAGCCGCTTCGCCGGATCCGTCGTCCACCGCATCGGATCTTGCTCACCGACACCGCTGTGCACGAACCGGATCTGCTTCACCGGCGCCGTGCATGATCTAAACTCTTCTACTGTCGCTTTTCTATTGCTTGCCTGCAAGTTCTTGTTTAATCTTGGGGGAACCTGTTTGTGCTAACGACGCGCCGTTACGTTTTTGCAGATGAGATGAGTAATCATGAAGTGTAATGGCCGTCTCTCCAACCCCAAGTAGCACATGTAGCGTACTTCATCACCGGATCTATCAACCCCAGGAAGATCTGCTGTGACTCCCACAGAGTGCTTCTCCTAATGTAAGTCCCTTGTTTTAGCGCCATGTTCTGGGTTCAGATGCTTGTTTGTCTGAAGCTCTTTTAGTTCATTCCTAGCTATGACCGTAACACGTTGCTATTTTCTACTTCATTGCTAACTTTAAGTGATTGAACATTTTGGTTTGCATTCCCTGCTCTGTAGATGTAGCCATCATAACTTCTATCTTGCTCAGTCGTTGTTACAAAAATTATATGTATTATAGTAACATCCTGCTATTATTTAGTTCATGGCCAATTTTAAGTAATTGCACATGTTGGTTCGCATTCCCTGCTCTATAGCTTTTGGCATCGTAACTTCTATATTTGGTTTACATTCCCTGCTCGTAGATCTAGCCATCATAACTTTATCTTGCTCGATCGTTGTTACAAAAATTATGGCCTCGCTACTATGTTGTTTGTGCCAATTTTTTACTCCATGAACATGTTGGCTTGCATTCCCTGTACTACAGGTGATGCCATTTTTTGTATCTAGTTCATTGTAAGCTAACAAAGTAAGGACTTAGTTTGGCATGCTATCACTCTGCTATCTAGCCTGTAGTACAAATAAACTTGTCATACTACTAGATAATAATTTTGCGTGCCATCTTGTTCTTCAAAAGCTGCATTATTGACTTGTTTCTCTGACTTGGCATGACGCTCACATATGGAAAGCTGAACATATTCGTTTGCATTCCCTCTTATACAAGTTCACAGGTGATCCCACTATATTCTAAATCTGGTCCATCCTAAGCTCCAGCATTAACTATCCTCTATGTGTTGCTCATTACAAGTTTATATCCCGAAACATCTTGATTTGCATCCCCTTCACTATAAGTTCAGGAGTATTATTTAGTTCACGGCCAAAATGAAGTTATTGCACTTGGCACATGTTGGTTCACATTCCCTCCTCTTTAGCTTTTGCCATCGTAACTTCTATTTTTGGTTTACATTCCCTGCTCTATAGATGTAGCCATCATAACTTCATCTTGCTCAGTCGTTGTTACAAAATTTATAGCCTGCTACTATGTTGTTCATGCCAATTTTGTACTCCCTGAACATGTTGGTTTGCATGGGACTCGACAGTAGTAAGTCTCATTGTTTCATTCTAACATGCTCTGTTATATTGGCTGTTGGTATGCGGCATGCACTCTTTGTTTGCTTATTGTGCGCATTACAATGATCTTGTTATAACGACGAAATGATGAGTTCCAAATTCTTTGGCAAACAATATTGTAGTGTCTTTGCCTTTCCATTGTTGCTGTCTTAACTTGTAATGTCTTTGTTTCGAATATAGGTGCTGCATGGACAACTTAAAAGATTGCCGGATCCCTTCATTGTATTGCTAGGTTTAATTACCATTCAATTTCTCTGGGTTCTGTAATATTTTTTCAATGCCTTGCAGCTGATGTAATATTTAGTTAGTTTTTATAGTTCTTTCGCGCATTTTTTCTTTGGTGCTTGTGGTAAGTGAGGCTATCCGACAGAAATCAATGCTGCGTAAATATTCTCAGTATCTAAATCACGAATTCCCATCCCTTAAACGGCCCACTTGCTTTAAGGTGGACCCCACACTTTTATTGGGCCGGCCCACTTGCTTTAAGGTGGACCCCACCCACTACTGGGCCGGCCCACTAACTAGTTGGGCCAGCCCAATTGCTTTTGTGGTGGTCCCCACATACTAAACGGGACGGCCCTTTAAGACGAAAGTGGGACCCACCTGTGTTTTTGGCCCGGCCCACTAGCGTGTTGGGCCGGCCCACTTGCTATATGGTGGACCCCACATACTAAATGGGCCGGCCCTTTAACAGGAACGTGGGACCCACCTGTGTTTTTGGCCCGGCCCACTAGCGTGTTGGGCCGGCCCACTTGCTATACGGTGGACCCCACATACTAAATGGGCCGGCCCTTTAACAGGAAAGTGGGACCCACCAGTGTTTTGGCCCGGCCCACTATCTTGTTGGGCCGGCCCACTTGCTATATGGTGGACCCCACATACTAAATGGGCCAGCCCTTTAACTGGAAAGTGGGACCCACCTGTGTTTTTGGCCCGGCCCACTATCTTGTTGGGCCGGCCCACTTGCTATATGGTGGACCCCACATACTAAATGGGCTGGCCCTTTAACAGGAAAGTGGGACCCACCGGTGCTTTTGGCCCGGCCCACTGGCTTGTTGGGCCAGCCCATTTGATCAAATGTGGACCCCACGTACTAAATGGGCCGGCCCGATAGCAGGAAAGTGGGACCCACATGCTAATTGGGCCGGCCCAATAACTTCTTGGACCGGCCCAGTTGCTTTAATGTGGACCCCACTTTGTAAATGGGCCGGCCCGATACCAGGAAAGTGGGTCCCACATGTCTTGTGGGCCGGCCCTTTTGCCTGTTGACCGGTCAATCGAGTGCATTCGGCCCGGCCCACATGCTTAGTGGGCCGGCCCATTAAAATTTTGACCAGTCAACCTTAGAGGTTAGGCCCGGCCCACGTAACTAATGGACCAGCCCAGCTATATAGTTGACCGGTCAAACTAAGTTAGCTGGCCCGGCCCGCAAACTTAATGGGCCGGCCCGCTTAAGACGTGGCAGGCCTCGTGTGGGCCTACCATCTACCACGGGGTTTCGTAGGTTAACGCCGTTAATCGCGATTAACGGCGTACGCCACGTGTCAGTTTGCATGACGTCAGCAGTCAACGGGCTCCCGGAAACACTTGGGCAACGGTCCGATTTTCCGTGGCGGAAGGGCGCCCAAGCGCGACGGACCGAAAAAATCGCCATAGGACTTTGCCTGACGCAGTTTCCACAACAGAACCCATATCGTCGGGTTAGGCCCATAGGCGACGAAAAATACCCCTTAGCGGACGATTTTGAGATGTTGTCTATCAGAACTTTTCTTGTAGTGAAGAACAAAAGGAGGGCAGATTGCTACTGCTAGTACTATACTAATTGGCCCTGCTCTAGGGACCGTCGCTGTCCTCATCGTCGCCGTTGTAGCCGCCGCCGGTGCTACTGCTGGCAAGCTCCTCGTCGCTACTGCCGTAGCCCTCGACGGGGGCTTCTTCCTCGTCATCATCGTCCTCGTCGTCATCTGACCAGGCCCAGCCGCGGAAGCGCTTCGCCGGCGGCTCGTCAGAGGAAGTGTCGCTCTCCTCTTCTTTCTCGTCGGAGGAGGTGTCGTCCTCTTCATCCTCCTCTTCTTCCTCTTCGCCGGAGGGAGCGAAGTTACCCCAAGAGAGGAGATCATCATCACTCTCCGCCACCAGTTCTCCATCGATCGGGAACCGGAGGTCGTCCTCTCCATCGGTCAGGGGCAAATCGCCATCTGACCCGATGAAGGCCTCGGGTGGGCCGTCGGGCACGAAGTCAAAGTCCCACTCCGGCTCTTCCCATTGGTTGTGCTCCGGCATCGGCTCGCTTGAGGAAGAGGATTGGAAGGAGAGAGCCGATGCATCAGAGGAGGAGGATGAGTCCATGGTGGAGGAGGGTTTTTCGGTGTCTGATACTGAGGGAGAGGATGAAGAAGCAAATTACTCGATGTGGTTAAATAAAAGGGGTATAGTGGAGATTTAATGCCATGACGGTTCTCGAGGATATGGCGCCGAATCTATCAATTCATGCAGAGAAGCTGAGAAGGCAAGGCATCATAATGAAGGATACTGCGACGGTTCTGCTCTGCCACGACATGACCCGACGAAGAAAAACAGAGTGATTTTGGAATTGACACTTCCAAAACCAGGGGGGCATGTGTTATCACCAGAATTTGACCGGATCAGAGGTGGGCCGCGATTAAAGATGGGCTTGAAGAATATACTTGGAAGAAATACATGAATCGGCCTTGTATACAAAGTTTGGGCTAGTTTGCCCGTGTATCTGTAAATATAGTAGGATCCATGTCGGTTAGATAGAATTTGGCTCGTGCACGGTTGGGATTATTCCCACGTCAGAAAGTCTATGGACTATAAATATGTATCTAGGGTTTATGGAATAAACAACAATCACGTTCATCACAAACCAATCTAGGCGCATCGCCAACTCCCTTGTTTCGAGGGTTTCTTCCGGGTAAGCATCATGCTGCCTAGATCGCATCTCGCGATCTAGGCAGTAACGTTTATTCGTTGTTCATGCGTTGCTCGTGCTGAAGCCTTGTTGATGGCGAGCAACGTAGTTATCATAGATGTGTTAGGGTTAGCATTGTTCCGTCGTGTTACATGCTTTCGTCCATGCATGCAACCCTTAGACGTCTAGCCGCCTTTACGCCTATCTTAGGTGTAAGGGCGGCACCCCGCTTGATCGTTAGTTAGTAGATCCGATCCGTTATGATTGCTCCTTGTTCTTCAAGGATTAGTTTAATATCTGCATAGTTAGGCCTTACAAACGGGTTGAAGGATCCAGTGGCACGTAGGGTGTAGTTTGCTAGCCCTAGACAGGATGTTCCGGGGATCAACTTTATGTTGGTTTTTAGGCCTTGTCTAGGGTCGGTTTATGATCACCGTACGTGGCCGCCAGGCTCAATCACGCGTAGGATGTTCCGATTATGTGGTGAAAACCCTAAATCGTAGTAGGTCGTTTTAGCTTTATTTCGATCAAGCAGGACCACCATGTGATCGTACACCTCGTACGAATCATGGGTGGATCGGCTCCTTGAGCCGATTCACAGGATAACCTGAGAGCCGATCGAGGCTCGTATTTAATGTTTACGTGTATGCCATGCAGGAAACTAAGCGAGGCAAATCCATCACCTTCCTGACCAGGTATAGGTCAGGTGGCACGCCCTTGCACCAGCATCGGACGTGCGTGCCGAGTCTTTGCAGGCCGTCGCTCGAGGGACCAGGGCCAGCCGCAGTCTTGGCAGCCTCCCGGCTCTACTGTGTTGCCCGTCGTTGCTCGCCGGTGGGTTTCTGACCGCAACAGTTATTTACAAAAATAAATAAGGTATGCAACATCGAGAAAATCTAGCATTTTCCATATCATTTCGTAATAAAAACGTGGATACATATTTTTGGTGCCTTGGTGGTGGTGGGCTTCAGCGTAGCAGGTCATGGTGGTGGTGGGCTGTAACGTGCATGGATGGTGGCCCAAAAGGGGGAAAGCAAGGGAGCGATCCGGACAACCGATCTTTTGCTCCGATCCGTCGCCGGATGCGAAACGTTTTCCTTATATTTTGCTGTCAGCCTGTCACACTATAGACAGCGATTTTAACTTAATGAAAAAATCCATAGAATGAAAAAGAATCATATGCAACTTAATACTTGAAGACACTACTCACTAAGCGTTAGTTTACTGTTAGAAGATTGGGAAGGTTCACAAAAATATTTTTTTTTATAAACTTTTTCTGAGTATATTCACTACTATATATTTTATTTGTCTACTGAAGCAAAAAAAGAGAACGGAGATCTATGCCATCAAAACATAAGAAAAAATATTATCTGTTAATTCATAGAAAACAATGAAAACTCACAAGTGAATGCTACCTAACAAAAAAATTAACATCATAGCCTACTTGCCACTTGTGCATCGTGATACGTCTCCGACGTATCGATAATTTCTTATGTTCCATGCCACATTATTGATGATATCTACATGTTTTACGCATACTTTATGTCATATTTATGCATTTTCCGGCACTAACCTATTAACGAGATGTCGAAGAGCCAGTTGTTGTTTTCTGCTGTTTTTGGTTTCAGAAATCGTATAAAGGAAATATTCTCGGAATTGGACGAAATCAACGCCCAGGGTCCTATTTTTGCACGAAGCTTCCAGAAGTCCGAGGGAGAGACGAAGTGGGGCCACGAGGCGCCGCCACAACAGGGCGGTGCGGCCCAGGCCTTGGCCGCGTGGCCCTGGTGTGTGGGGCCCTCGTGTGGCCCCCTGACCTGCCCTTCCGCCTACATATAGTCTTCGTCGCGAAACCCCCAGTACCGAGAGCCACGATACGGAAAACCCATCGAGACGCCGCCGCCGCCAATCCCATCTCGGGGGATTCAGAGATCGCCTCCGCACTCGCCGGAGAGGGGAATCATCTCCCGGAGGACTCTTCACCGCCATGGTCGCCTCCGGAGTGATGAGTGAGTAGTTCACCCCTGAACTATGGGTCCATAGCAGTAGCTAGATGGTCGTCTTCTCCTTATGTGCTTCATTGTTGGATCTTGTGAGCTGCCTAACATGATCAAGATCATCTATCTGTAATGCTATATGTTGTGTTTGTCGGGATCCGATGGATAGAGAATACTACGTTATGTTGATTATCAATCTATTACCTATGTGTTGTTTATGATCTTGCATGCTCTCCGTTATTAGTAGAGGCTCTGGCCAAGTTTTTGCTCTTAACTCCAAGAGGGAGTATTTATGCTCGATAGTGGGTCCATGCCTCCATTAAATCTGGGACAGTGACAGAAAGTTCTAAGGTTATGGATGTGATGTTGCCACTAGGGATAAAACATTGATGCTATGTCCGAGGATGTAGTTATTGATTACATTACGCACCATACTTAATGCAATTGTCTGTTGTTTACAACTTAATACTGGAAGGGGTTCGGATGATAACCTGAAGGTGGACTTTTTAGGCATAGATGCATGCTGGATAGCGGTCTATGTACTTTGTCGTAATGCCCAATTAAATTTCACTATACTTATCATATCATGTATGTGCATTGTCATGCCCTCTCTATTTGTCAATTGCCCGACTGTAATTTGTTCACCCAACATGCTATTTATCTTATGGGAGAGACACCTCTAGTGAACTGTGGACCTCGGTCCTATTCTTTACATCGAATACAATCTACTGCAATATTTGTTCTTTACTATTTTCTGCAAACAATCGTCATCCACACTATACATCTAATCCTTTGTTACAGCAAGCCGGTGAGATTGACAACCTCACTGTTTCGTTGGGGCAAAGTACTTTGGTTGTGTTGTGCAGGTTCCACGTTGGCGCCGGAATCCCTGGTGTTGCGCCGCACTACATCCCGCCGCCATCAACCTTCAACGTGCTTCTTGGCTCCTCCTGGTTCGATAAACCTTGGTTTCTTTCTGAGGGAAAACTTGCTACTTGATACGTCTCCGACGTATCGATAATTTCTTATGTTCCATGCCACATTATTGATGATATCTACATGTTCTATGCATACTTTATATCATTATTATGCGTTTTCCGGAACTAACCTATTGACGAGATGCCGAAGGGCCAGTTGCTGTTTTCTGCTGTTTTTGGTTTCAGAAATCCTAGTAAGGAAATATTCTCGGAATCGGACGAAATCAACGCCCAGGGTCCTATTTTTCCACGAAGCTTCCAGAAGTCCGAAGGGGAAACGAAGTGGGGCCACGAGGTGGGGACACAGTAGGGCGGCGCGGCCCAAGCCCTGGCCGCGCTGGCCTAGTGTGTGGCCCCACCAGGACTCCACCGACCTTGCCCTTCCGCCTACTTAAAGTCTCCGTCGCGAAAACCCTACCACGTGGGACGAAACCAGAGAAAACCTTCCAGAGCCGCCGCCATCGCGAAGCCAAGATCTGGGGGACAGGAGTCTCTGTTCCGGCACGCCGCCGGGACGGGGAAGTGCCCCCGGAAGGCTCCTCCATCGACACCACTGCCATCTTCATCAACGCTGCTGTCTCCCATGAGGAGGGAGTAGTTCTCCATCGAGGCTCGGGGCTGTACCGGTAGCTATGTGGTTCATCTCTCTCCTATGTGCTTCAATACAATAATCTCATGAGCTGCCTTACATGATTGAGATTCATATGATGATGCTTGTAATCTAGATGTCATTATGCTAGTCAAGTGGATTTTACTTATGTGATCTCCGGAGACTCCTTGTCCCACGTGTGTAAAGGTGACAGTGTGTGCACCGTGTGGGTCTCTTAGGCTATATTTCACAGAATACTTATTCACTGTTATGAATGGCATAGTGAAGTGCTTATTTATATCTCTTTATGATTGCAATGTGTTTTGTATCACAATTTATCTGTGTGCTACTCTAGTGATGTTATTAAAGTAGTTTATTCCTCCTGCACGGTGTAATGGTGACAGTGTGTGCATCGTGTAGTACTTGGCGTAGGCTATGATTGTGATCTCTTGTAGATTATGAAGTTAACTATTGCTAAGATAGTATTGATGTGATCTATTCCTCCTTTCGTAGTGTGAAGGTGACAGTGTGCATGCTATGTTAGTACTTGGTTTGGTTATATTGATCTGTTATGCACTCTAAGGTTATTTAAATATGAACATTGAATATTGTGGAGCTTGTTAACTCTGGCATTGAGGGTTCGTGTAATCCTACACAGTTAGTGGTGTTCATCATCCAACAAGAGGGTGTAGAGTCTAGCATCTATCTATTTATTCTGTTATGTGATCAATGTTGAGAGTGTCCACTAGTGAAAGTATGATCCCTAGGCCTTGTTCCTAAATACTGCTATCGCTGCTTGTTTACTGTTTTACTGCATTTATACTGCCTGCAATATTACTACCATCAACTGCACGCCAGCAATCACTTTTCTGGAGCCGTTACTACTGCTCATATTCATTCATACCACTTGTATTTCACTATCTCTTCGCCGAACTAGTGCACCTATTAGGTGTATTGGGGACACAAGAGACTTCTTGCTTTGTGGTTGCAGGGTTGCTTGAGAGGGATATCTTTGACCTCTTCCTCCCTGAGTTCGATAAACCTTGGGTGATCCACTTAAGGGAAACTTGCTGCTGTTCTACAAACCTCTGCTCTTGGAGGCCCAACACTGTCTACAAGAATAGAAGCACCCGTAGACATCAAGCAACTTTTCTGGCGCCGTTGCCGGGGATCGAAGGGTAAACGGCACTCACACACCGGATCCCGGCAACGAAGCACTTTTCTGGCGCCATTGCCGGGGAGGAAAGGTAAAAGGCATTCATACTCCGGTCCCAGGTAAAGTACTTTTCTGTTGCCGTTGTGTGTGTGCTCGAAGCTATTTTCTTTAGATCCTGCAATTGCATCTTTTTGTTTCTTGTTTACACTAGTTTGGCATAATGGACAACAGTGAGCTTCTTATTCTATTTCCTGATTTAAGACATGGATGGTTTGATGCGAAAATTAAAAAACCCATGGAACATATTAGTATGAACACTTTGAATACCATTGTTGCTAATGATATAGAAAGTTCTAAGCTTGGGGAAGCTGGTTCTGATGAGCATGCTCTTTTTAGTCCCCCAAACATTGAGGAGAAAATTTACTTTGATGATACTTTGCCTCCTATTTATGATGATTATAATGATAGTAGTCTTTTAGTACCGCCTGTTATGGAGGATAAATTTGATTATGATTACAATATGCCTCCTATATTTGATGATGAGAATAATAATGATAGCTACTTTGTTGAATTTGCTCCCACTACAACTAATAAAATTAATTATGCTTATGTGGAGAGTAATGATACTTTTATGCATGTGAATAAGAATGCTTTATGTGATACTTATATTGTTGAGTTTGTTCATGATGCCTCTGAAAATTATTATGAGAGAGGAAAATATGTTGTAGAAATTTTCATGTTACTAAAACACCTCTCTATATACTGAAATTTTTGAAGTTACACTGGTTTTATCTTCCTATGCTTGTTACTTTGCTCTTCATGAACTTGTTTATTTACAAGATTCCTATGCATAGGAAGCATGTTAGACTTAAATGTGTTTTGAATTTACTTTTTGATGCTCTCTTTTGCTTCAACTCTTATTTCTTGCGAGTACATCATTAAAATTGCTGAGCCTATCTTAATGGCTATAAAGAAAGAACTTCGTGGGAGATAACCCATGTGTTTATTTTGTTACAGTACTTTTATTTTGTATTTGAGTCTTGGAAGTTGTTACTACTGTAGCAACCTCTCCTTATCTTATTTTATTGCATTGTTGTGCCAAGAAAAGTCTTTGATAGTAGGGTTGATACTAGATTTGGATTACTGCGCAGAAACAGATTTCTGTCTGTCACGAATCTGGGCCTAATTCTCTGTAGGTAACTCAGAAAAATCTGCCAATTTACGTGCGTGATCCTCAGATATGTACGAAACTTTCATTCAATTTGGGCATTTTCATCTGAGCAAGTCTGCTGCCACTTTAAAATTCGTCTTTACGGACTGTTCTGTTTTGACAGATTCTGCCTTTTATTTCGCATTGCCTCTTTTGCTGTGTTGGATGGATTTCTTTGTTCCATTGACTTCCAGTAGCTTTGGGAAATGTCCAGAAGTGTTAAGAATGATTGTGTCACCTCTGAACATGTGAATTTTTAATTATGCACTAACCCTCTAATGAGTTTGTTTCGAGTTTGGTGTGGAGGAAGTTTTCAAGGGTCAAGAGAGGAGGATGATATACTATGATCAAGAAGAGTGAAGAGTCTAAGCTTGGGGATGCACCCGTGGTTCATCCCTACATATTTCAAGAAGACTCAAGCATCTAATCTTGGGGATGCCCAAGGCATCCCCTTCTTCATCGACAAATTTATCAGGTTCCTCCCTTGAAACTATATTTTTATTCGGTCACATCTTATGTACTTTACTTGGAGCGTCTGTTTGTTTTTGTTTTTGTTTGAATAAATGCTTGTGTGGGAGAGAGACACGCTCCGCTGGTTCATATGAACACATGTGTTCTTAGCTTTTAATGTTCATGTCGAAGGTTGAAACTGCTTCGTTCATTGTTATATGGTTGGAAACGGAAAATGCTACATGTAGTAATTGGTAAAATGTCTTGGATAATGTGATACTTGGCAATTGTTGTGCTCATGTTTAAGCTCTTGCATCATATACTTTGCACCTATTAATGAAGAAATACATAGAGCTTGCTAAAATTTGGTTTGCATATTTGGTCTCTCTAAAGTCTAGATAATTTCTAGTATTGAGCTTTGAACAACAAGGAAGACGGTGTAGAGTCTTATAATGTTTACAATATGTCTTTTATGTGAGTTTTGCTGCACCGGTTCATCCTTGTGTTTGTTTCAAATAACCTTGCTAGCCTAAACCTTGTATCGAGAGGGAATACTTCTCATGCATCCAAAATCCTTGAGCCAACCACTATGCCATTTGTGTCCACCATACCTACCTACTACATGGTATTTCTCCGCCATTCCAAAGTAAATTGCTTGAGTGCTACCTTTAAATTTCCATCATTCGCCTTTGCAATATATAGCTCATGGGACAAAATAGCCTTAAAAACTATTGTGGTATTGAATATGTACTTATGCACTTTATCTCTTAGTAAGTTGCTTGTTGTGCGATAACCATGTTCCTGGGGACGCCATCAACTCTTTGTTGAATATCATGTGAGTTGCTATGCATGTTCGTCTTGTCTGAAGTAAGGGCGGTTTTCACAATCAAATGGTTTGAGTATGCATACTGTTAGAGAAGAACATTGGGCCGCTAACTAAAGCCATGAATCATGGTGGAAGTTTCAGTTTGGACATAAAACCTCAATCTCTTATGAGAATATTAACTGTTGAATGCTTAAGCATTAAAAGAGGAGTCCATTATCTGTTGTCTATGTTGTCCCGGTATGGGTGTCTAAGTTGAAGAATGATCAAAAGCGAGAAATCCAAATGCGAACTTTCTCCTTAGACCCTTGTACAGGCGGCATCGAGGATAAATTCTTCCAATTGATGCCGCCTCTCTCTACTACTCCGACCCACTCCTACCGCTCGCTCCAAGGCCGATGGGACACCATCAAGACGGCGTGCAGCCGGTGGTCGGGTTATATCGAGGGAGTGAGGAACACGCCACCGAGCGGCACCAACACTGACGATTGGGAAACTATTGCGCAACAAAGGTTCCGGCAGATGCCGCCGGGTTTGAAGCATGTATCGTTCAAATTCGCTCATTGCTATGCCCTTCTTGAGCACAATTTGAAATGGAAGTTGAGGGAACAAGAGGTGCCACCGTCGAAGCACAAGCTTATCGAGTTGGAGGACGTGGAGGAGGATGACGTGCTTGAGACCAAAAAGAACAACAAGGACAAGCGGGCGGATGGATGCAAGGCGGCCAATGAGAAGATCAAGATACAAGGAGAGGCCGCTTCATTGTCTCTCAAGATCGATGTGTTGGTCAAATCCAAAGAGGCGTTGTTGATCAAAACTTTGGCGGCGAAGAAGGAGATGATGGAGGCGAAGGCAAGGGAGAAAGAGGCAAAGTGGGCGACACTCCGGGAGGATGCAAAGCGCAAGGTCGATATTGAGGAGAAGAGAGCACGCGCCGAGAAGCACCGTGCCATGGCGGAGCTCATCGCGGCGGAGAATGCCACTATGTTGATGAACCCGGCCGCCATGGATGAGGAGACCCTTGAGTGGTGGAAGCTCACGAAGACGCAGATCTTGGCGCGGAGGAGGGAAGCTGCACGCGCTGCCATGGCTACCGCGATGACTGTCGGAGGTGGAGATGCTACGGCGAGCGACGGCGGCCATGTCGATGCGCCGGCAAGCGACGGTGAAGCGTGATCACTTCCCTCTTTCATGATGTGATGTTCGATCTTCTTTTGGTGTCGTGTTTCATGTATGCTTAAGTACTTTGAACAATCTATTTTACATGATTATGTTGCTGCATTTGAGAATTATCGAATAATTTGGATAAACCATGTGTTTGCGGTTTTTGGTTGCGGGCCGATAAAGGGATGCGCAGTCCGGACACGCTAAACGCGGTCCGCATAACAGCATATTCAGGACGCATTTAGATTGCGCGACCGTTTTTCGGCCTCTAAAACACGTTTAGGGTGGTCTGAATAGGTGGATATTTGCAGTTTTGAGAATCTGCTAGAGATGCTCTAAGGCAGCTCCAACAACTTGGCTAATTTCAGGTCTGGGTCGCAAGCTCGCGGGGCAACCAGATGTGACTGCCACCAACCTAGGGCTGATTCCTGCCACGCGCCATACTCAATCTGATCATTACCGGCCTACCGGGTCGCCTGGCATTGACGTCTTTCATAACGACCTCTGAAAGGTTTGGCCAGCCGACCGATCGAAGCGTCTGCCGAGTGAATTGCCAAAACGAGGAAAGCCTCGCCTGCCAAAGCAGCAAGGCACATGAATCATGAACGAGAAGCTGCCTGGACATTTCCTGCGGCAGGAAGCTGCATCAGCTAGCTAACTGAATGTCGCGTCGCCGCATGTTTTGAGTAAGATACCGACTCTCCTGCAGATGTGTCAGGCTCGGATTGCCAGAAATGAGAAGAAGATGGGGAAACTCCTCTCCATGTGCTAGGTAGGAAACTTGCTTGCTTTGGGTTGCCATGAATTTTGAAGGACCGAAGGTACCAGCTTGACTGTCCTTCCAATTTTCATAACTTTTGTAAATTTCCGGCATACCGCCGAGGGATGCCCACCAAACATGAAGACTGGAAAGTCATACCAAACTACTCCAGGGAAACGATCGAGTAATTGCAAAGGATCAGGGAAGGTACCAGTAGTTATAATGCCATGTAAGTTTCGCAGGCAGTTCCTATTTTTTGTCCAATCTTTTGGTGAAGTTCCCAGCACGAGCTCCGCGTCCCCACAGTTCTGCGAGCACTGCTCCGTCCATCGGTTCCGTAGCTGACTCGTGGAATATGAGACATGGCACACACGGTGACCTAGTTGTCATGCGTAGCCGGCCACCACTGGCGCCTAATCGTCTCTCGTCCGAATAATGCAAACATGTGGAATGAGACATTGCTAGCTAGATGATCTTGTTCTCTATGGAATCTTTCTGAAGGTATGTTGGAATCAACTGGCTCTGCAACTAGCTGAAGCCTGAAGATGAGGCAGCTCGTGGGTTATCTGTCGTCCCGGCGGCCGCGTGATCTCAGTGAAGATGGGAAGGTCGTGGGTTACCTATCTGTCCTGACGCGTCATTTGATGATATCCTCCAGTCACATCTGCATGTTCCTTAGGCTAGGATCATGGTACTAAGTATCGTTGGTATCCGTCAATTTGTTGCTGGTGTATCGGCGTCAAGCTGTCAATGCATACAGGTCTACCTGGAAGTTGAGGGCAACTGAGCCATGAATTGTGCAGGAAGTATCGGTAGTAGAACCCTGTTGGCTTGACCACTGTGAAGTCGTTTCCCCTGTATACAATACGCCGGACAGAGGTAATCAGCTAAGTGATTCGTTTGGAAAACCGCAGCACCCATATATATATTTTGGTCAGTACAAAACTCATGTTATTTAAGACTTTCTTCGTCAATGCTCAGTCAGTCACTAGTCTATTGTATAGAAAACACCGCCTGTCAGAGTCATATGGGAAATTAATAATCTTGCCTTACCAGTAGATCGAATTTAGGTTGCATTGGTTGTGTGTCATTGTCGTCATCAGAACTGAGAGTTTCGGTTCAAATACTCGGCACATTCTATTATAGCGAGGTAAGTGCATGAACAACGGTTGATAACACCATCTTATCTTAATCCAGTCACGTAATGTAGAAATAATAATAAAATATGATATATAATGCGTAACTTTTAGTGTTGCTCTTGTAATGAGATATCATAAATATGTGGTTTAATTGATTTTTGCTAAGAGATCATCTTTTAGCTAGAGAAGACTAGAGAAGACGAGCCCTCTTTTTATATTTCTCTCTCATCTACATCACCAATTAATAATTGTAGATGAGCTAAATGCAAATTTCTGGATAGCGAAACCGGAGGTTTTGTTGTCCAGTCTAGTCGGGCTGGGCGGTTGTTTTCAGGAATTAATTCAGGCATTGTCAAAGCGTCACGCGGCTCCTGGTTTGCATGCCTTGAAAAAGTTGACAAAAGCTTCGATCGGGGATGTTAGTATTATTAGACGAAATCCTCAAAATGTAAATGGCATTTACTGCTATGTATGACACTTGCAGAAGAAGATTAAGGAGTAATATTGTCATTCATTGTGCGAATTACATTCTGCTCATCCGATGTTGTACTCTGAAAACATTTGAGCCAAACCGGCAGTTAAAGGTAAAAATCGGAAATGAAGATGCCATTTTACAGCCAACAATTCCGATCTTACTATGTAGTAATAATCGCACTCGGAGAATGTACGTTGGCGTGATTTATGCAGCTAGCTAACTATAGGCCGGGGAGTATTTGACGGTGGGTAAAGGGTAATAATATTTACAAGTGTTGTCGCCGATCGCAAAAGAATGAATGAACAGGAGCAGGGAGCCACGGAATTGATCCAGCGAAGTCACATTATACGGCCGGGGATTTCCTTGTTGGATCTTCAGGCGCGGATGTTGCTGTTGCAGCCGAATCCCGCGCCGGACGCCATCATGATCTTGAACTCGTCGAAGGAGACGAGGCCGTCGCCGTTGCGGTCGACGCCCTGGATCATGCGGCGGCACTGCGCGACGGTGGCGGCCTCGCCGAGGCCGCGGAGGACGCGGGCGAGCTCGGCGGGGGAGATGACGCCGTTGCCGTCGGCGTCGAAGACCCCGAAGGCGTGGCGCAGGTCCTCCTCGACGACGGCGGCGTCGGGCGCGGCGTTGATGGCGGCGAACTCGGCGAGGCTGATGAAGCCGTCGCCGTCGGCGTCCGCCTCCTCCATCATGCGCGTGACCTCGTCGTCGGTGGCGGCGTGGCCGACGGAGGCGAAGAGGGCGGCGAGCTCGGCGCGGGAGATGCGGCCGTCGCCGTTGGCGTCGAACTTGCGGAAGACGCGCTCCATCTCGGAGGTGGAGGGGGTGGTGGGGGTGCGGGGCGGGGAGGAGGAGGTGGTGGGGTTGTGGGTGGGGGAGGGTGGGGTGGAGGACCTGGAGGAGGAGGAGCGGCGGCCGGTGCTGCCGTTGCGGGAGAAGAGGGAGCGCATCTTGCCCATGGATGGTTGGAGGATGGATCGAGGTCTGTTGTGGTTCGTGTGTTGCGGGTTGGATGATCTTCTTGTGGCGAGGCTGGTCGAGTTGGATGTTGAGGTTGGATTCTAGGGGAGGAGCGTACTTATAGGCGCGTGGGGCGGGAAGGGAAGACGCGTTTTTGGGGAGGAGCTGTTGATGCAGTTAGGAATCTGGCGGATGGAGGGTATGACAGGTGGGGGCCAGAGGGGATCTGGATCCTTCCTCCCTGGCGCCGAGCTTCCCGGAGCTACCGGTGCGCGTACGGTTTTGGTCCGCCCGACGGACGGTTTTGCGCGTCCGATGAGATGGCCTCTGGGATATGGATAGGGCTGCCATGCCATATTGCCATGCCGTTGGAGGAGGAGACGCGCCCCTGTTTTTGCGGCGGGGCTTGGACCTTTGCGGCCAGACCTCGTCCCGCAGCAGTTCGACATGGCCGTCCCTATCCGCCGGAGCTACTTTCTGTTCGATCAGTGGAGTATTTTTTTATCGGCGACCAAGCGTGTGGTGCTGCCTGCCTTGCAAGTCAAGCGCTGCCGTTCGTCCGTCACACGCGCACACCACGCGGCGGCGCCGCCGCGACTTTCGCAAAGCGGTGAAAAAAACGGCCGCACGCGCGTACAAACTGGACGGCGCGGTGCCGACCTACGTGGCCGCGATCGCGACCGTGGAGGCGTGAACTGAGCCGCTGGCGGGCAAAACCAGCAGCGGACCTACCAGGGTGCTCTCTGTTGCGTTCTGCCGTACCCGTGGGCTAGCAGCTGCGTAGGTCGGTACGGTGGGCCGATGTGTCTGTAGCTAGCTGCGCCGTCGCGGTCCGGGCGCCAGCGACGTGGAGCTCCATCGGCCGTGCCGTGCCGTGCCGTGCGGGAGGCAGGATCAGGTCGCGTCCCGTCTCCGGCGGTTTCGTCGCGTCAGCTGCTGCAGGCCGTCCAAACCGGGGGCGGGCAGGGGTCCCGTTGGTGCTGGGTGAGGGGACGACGGCAAGGATGCGGTCCCCGTCATGTCGTCCTTGAACAAGAACTCGGTCCGGAAGGACCTCATTTCTAAGAGCACTAGTACAAATGACCGTGCTTTGCCACGGGTCTTAAAAGTATATTTGGTTGCCACAATACATAAAAGTAATGCACATGAAGATATTTGAGCTACTGTAGGAGAACCGGGCAAGGTTAGCTGGCAACCCAGTAGACCACCCTCTAGGTTTTCCTGATCTTTTTTTTTTAGCTTAGATCATCTCATGTTGACGTTGTCTTGGGACTATTTGCTGTCCAAAACCAAGTTCTTCGCGTGGCTGCTCGTCCAGGTGCATAGTCGTGACCTCTTTCTGCGCAAGACCACCATCGGTAGAAGTTATCACAGATAAGGAATAGAATACTAATATTGTGCAATTTGGTCATACCTACGTGTATAACAAGTTAATATCACGCCACATGTTTTGAATCACATATAACTTACAAAATAATATTCATTTGAGTTAGAAAATGAACCATTGCCAGAATATCAAGATGTTAGTTAAACATTCAAATGAAAGAAATAAAATGCTAGGGCATACAAGTTCTTCAAATTACACAATCGCCTATCAAACAAAAGAAAATGTGGAAAATTAGACGAGTCTTCAGAAAAAAAAATCTCATAGACTTTATACAAATTGTATTTTTAGATATTACAATGGATGATAAGTTTACATGTTTATCTCAATTCTCAAACTATAAAATTGTACATAGTAAATAGTTGATGTACATCATCGGAGGCTCTTTCAATCGATCCACTGTACTGACAAAGAAATCCACATGTGCGGTACTTAATAATGTATAAAGAGCTTTAGCGGTACTACTACTAAGCATACCGTGTGATCATTCTATCAACATAAGTCTCCCGATCAAAATAAGTAGATTTCACGAATTAAGTAGGAACACATATCTACTTATTTGCAAGCTTACAAAATAAGTATGTCCCTTGGTCTATTCCATTTTCTCATTTATTTTGCAAATATGAAATTTCTATTACTCACATTCTACTTCGCAGTTCTCACACACATGAGATTTTTAGTTAAAATGCCCGTGCGTTGCCACGGGAAAACAAAATATGGAGAATGATGATATCTTTTTGACTTAGTTTTTAGATACTCATCCTATACATGGCATTTTTACCCTTCTTATAACTAACCCTTCGAGAACCAACATGTGTTGTTTTTGTTCTTTTTACCCATTTCAACCCATCATGTCTCTTATCTAGAGATCTTCCGCCAAGTTAGCTATGTTAGCCATCTTAACATAACACAATTAGCGGCACTTTCATTGTGTAAGTGTGTCAATAACACGAACAACTTTTCTGATCCCAACAAATGCAAACAGAAGAATAATAAAATATAGTGCGTCTGTTTTTTTATACATTGACATCTATTTTTAATAATAAAGTATTATATGAGTAGCATAGATATACAAAACTACATTATAACAATTTCTTGCAATGCATACAACCGTTTTCTCTAAAACCTAACATTACTCCTCGTATCTTTCCTCCCACAAGTGGCATTTGTATGGCAACTACCCATTTTGTAGGGTAGTCAGAAGCTTCATAAGATAGCTTCGATCAAACAGTTACTTTCTTGCACTATAAAAAAACTGAAAGCCCATGCATCAGCAAGTCTCGCACACTTACATACATAAAATGCTTTAAAAAATAACACAAAAGTAACCAAATAAGATGTATCCACAAAGTTAGGATCAGCTCTCGCAACTACGGAGGCAACTAAAACGTATTTTTTTGCTGTCCAAGTTAGTAGATTTTGAATGTGTAGTTGTGTTACTTTTACCAGTGTTTGTGTCATACAAACATTGAAGTGTTGAAGGTCATCGAAGCTAGATGCTAGAACGCTTGCCTGGTCAGACTGCGACACCCGCCAAGCTCAAGGCCATTCATCATGTTCAGACTCCTCCCCATCACAGATTCCGCACATAGGAATGTCCGACCATTAAAATCTGAAAAGGATAGCCAACCATCATAATAATCGAGAAATATTTCATATATGACTTGCACAGCTTCTAGTTACATACCTTAGGCATCTATCAGGCCATGGGATGATTTAAATCAACCATCTAGCATGGTATACAAAATACATTGAATATCTCCATCATATCTCTGTCGTGAAACTATAAAACCGTTCCAGTAATCTATAATTAGGAAGTGAAGAATCATGAGGTCTCAAATCCAATCCATTAGATGCTTTGATATGTGTTTTATGAAAAGTAAAATTACAAGAGGCATTACAGAACTGAGGTGAATATATGTGTGCCAATTTTTAGCGGCACATCATTCAGTTATTGATGCATCAAGATGGAAACAGTAAGCAATAAACATTTCTTTAAGTGCAGGCACATCGTTATGGTTGTCCATTTAAGAAATGGGAGCATGGTTTTAAAATCCCAATTACATCTAGTAATTGAATATTTTACTCTTTTGAAGTTACAACATGGACAGTTCAGACGCTGAAAGGGAAGCATTTAAGGAGCATAACATGCCCATCATTTTTTTTCTATTTTCCACAGAAACTTCATGAAAGAACCATGTCTACATGTTCATATACAATTTTGGTTGTGTAGATAAATGATTGCAGCAACTACACAAAGACAAAGATAACGATGTACTGATTGGCTGCTACCTTGGCTTGTTTCTTTTAGCCATGCGACGCACTGGGACTGTAGCAGCCTTGTTGTAGCATTCTTTGTGATTTGGATCTGACTTCTATTCAGAATTAACCTCCTTTGTGAAAGAACACCCTAAGGAACAAAAGCAGCATTACAAAACCGTCAAAAACTCTGATTGAACCATACTAACGATTATGATTTCACATTGAACATAGTTTTATTTAATGGTGGAACACTTTATTCCATTAGGTAGATTACAATGACATATAATCATCGTCAAAATCTCTTCTTAAACCACACTAACGATTATGATTTAACACTGAACCGAGTTTTAAAAATGCGTTCACTAAATACGTAAGGCATGAAATAACTCATAAAAAAACCATAAGAGTTGGCCGTTTCTTGTTCCTTTTGACGCTTCCTTGATGTAATACACAATATACATGTTAATTAGAGGGTAAATAAGAAGTGCCACTAAATAGACCGTATCTAACATATACTATCCTTTGATCTTTCCTACTTCTGAATGGTTTGTGGGGTATTGTATCTCTCCTACGACTTCTTGGATTTCTTGTTAAAGGAACAAACACGTTCTGGACAGATAACAGCCATAAGAACACTATAAAAACATGTGATGCTGGCAATGGGCTAGCAAACAGTGCAAAATGATAAATAAAATGCACACTGAATTTCAGATTAACACCATAGTGAGTTGTTTCCTATATCTTTCAGGATATATAATAAATTTTAAGACAGAACCATCTACAGAAGATAGAGAAGCAGGGCTTATGGAATGGAGAAGGGTGGACCGTTGGGGTCGCGGGATCGGCTACCATGGCATAGAGGACATGGATGTGTCACTCGACACCAGCGGTTCCCGGCATCTTGTTCTCTCTAGGATCAGCAGATGCCAACACAGCCATCGTTCTTGTACTTGCGGTCGCGCCCTACATCAAATTGCTCATAGTGTTGCAGTCCGATGATACCTACAGAGTACCAGCAACAAAGAGTATACAAAGCTCCCTGTCTTATCTTTTGATGTATTAGAAAAAATGTCAGGCTATAAAATAACTTAGATTAGAACATAGGTTGAAGGTGCAATCCTATCTGGATCCCACATAGAATGGCTATGGTATATGTATGTTTCCATCTCGAGAATATAAAACACAAGAGCATATTGACCAGCAACTATATCAAAAATATAATCTATTGGGAAGAAGTTAGTATAGCCCATGACATCAGATATGTAACCATAATGAACATTTGTCCATATAGATCTATTGTATGCTTTGTGCAATGCTAACCGAGAAACCTGAGACATAAAGTAAACCAAGTAGGCAAGTACGGAGTACTCTTTTAGTACACAAGATCACGGCTTCAAAATTAGCACTTCCAAAAAGAAGAGAAGTGATTCATTGTTAAAACCAGCGGAAAAATGTTAGCAATAGCTGTTAAAACAAGGACAACATGGGTACGCCTCCCTGAAATTAATTGATCAACAATACAGGGCAAGCAATTTTTTAATGAAAATGGCCAGCTGCCTTTAGTGTGTAAGCAAACCTTCAACATTGGATTTACCAGCTAATCTAGTAAGATATCATTGTTGAAGCAGAGTAGCAATCAGTCTTAAGCTGAATCCATCCGATAGAGGAATCAGAAACTACATACATGCATGCAATCTACATGATAGAAGTTGTCCAAGTTTCCTGAATACGTACTACCAGTCCATTTTGAAGAATATGTTATCTCGCAAATTTACAGGCCTGCTTCACCGCAAGAAAATACATCCATCAACCTGCATCAAAATACACGATCCATACCACTTACCAAATACAGTATACTAAAATGAATCGCAAACACCAGGGTCCAAGACTTGCATCAACCCATCTCGTCTCTGGGATGTGTTTTACTACCTAAAATGCATTCAGCTCCAGTTTTTAGTGTATTTTTGAAGCAATCATCTAATAGCTATCTTTTCCCAATGCCTACTATGTGTTGTGTATTATGCTACGTATCTAGGATAAACAGATGTATAAGAAGTTATTTTTACTGCTTCATGATTTTACGCCACTTTCTGCTTCTATGGAAAGTATATGTGGTGCCAAGCCTACACTACAACCAAACTGAATGAACTGTCCTTGAGAGCTACAATCTCTTTCTAACCAAAGTGACTACACGTTTCCAAGTGGTATAAGTGGTGCGACAATTTTCGTTCAAATATAAGCAATTGGTGCGATAAACATAATCGCTGCTATTGAGATACTACATAGACCAGTAACATATCGATAGCGAGAGCTGGCAGCTGGATGTATGGTCGCCCTTGCTCATCCTCAAGCAGCTGTGCTTCCCCGCTCCTCAACCTGCATCAAATTTTGATTAGAACCAGAGCACTTCAATGAGAGTATTTACCTTCAAATTGGGCACATAGTCTGTGGGCTCCTAGTACGCTGGTCTCTTGGAGTAGGAGGCCCTCCACTCTGTCGTCCCCATCCCATCTGACGGAACCGCGGAAGATATGAGAGAGGGAGATGAGTAGCGCCAACGCGCCCGACGAAGGGCTCGACGGTTCAGGACGGCGTTCTGCAGGATGCCGCCGCACGAGGACGCTCAGGTATGGGTCGCCATCGCGGAAGCGGTTGTCATCGGAAGCAATGAGGTCGGCGGCTCGGGTTGTGGGGGAGGAGCGTTCGTTCACGGGCGAGGGTTTTGCCTGCTGGGCCTCAGTTCCATTCTGACAAGGTAGCTGGGCTTCGGCCCAAATGAGCCCGTGCGGGACGACGAAGATTTGGACGTATCGTGCGGGACGACGAAGCTAGTGGCAGAATAAGGAACCACTTTAGTCTTTTTAAGTAGTAGAGATTATTAGCCGCCCTTAGCGCTCCCCACGGTCAAATCCGGCACTATTTAGTATTGAATTGGATCCTTTTCGAATGTCGTTTCTCCAGAAAGATATGGGCTGCTATGGCTTCATGGCTTTCTTCTCCGGATCTTCTCATCTGCCTTGGGTCGGGTAGGCAGAAAGTGTTGGATTATTGGCACGTCATCGTCAAGACTCCTTCCTCTTCTCCCAAAGGGTTACAGACTGCCGCCATCATGCTTATCGTCTGGGAGATTTGGAAGGAAAAAAATGAGTGAGTTTTCAATAATAAATCCTCTTTGCCTTCGGTCATCATGAAGAAGGAAGAGATTGGATTCTTGCGGGAGCAAAAAACCTTGCGGAGCTCGCGAGCTGACCCTTTTTTTCTTTCTCTCTAGTTTTGGGGTTTCTTCTTTCCCCTTTCTTTTGTTTTTTGTTGCTGGCGTCAGCCAGACCTTTCTCTGCTCCTCCTATATTAATATAAGGCAAAAACTTTTTTGCCTCGTTTTAAAAAAGAAGTATCGAATTGGATGAAAGTTTTGACTGGGAAGCACCGAAGTTCTAGCCGTCTCCCTGGTAGACACCCGGTGTTCGGCGTTTTTCAGAAATAAATGTTCCTGGCTACCAAATATCCAGCACAGTTCGGCAAATTTGACCAATTTTACCAACATTTATCTTATTTTTACAAATAAACGTTACAGTTCAAAAAAACAAGCAAATAAATTAACAAGTTTTCAAACAAATCAAACGAAAACTAGTTGGTGTCGCCTCGAAGCGTCCATATGCGCTCCACCAGATCATCCTGCAACTGTTGATGCATTGTGGAGTCTCGAATCTCCTGACGCATAGCGATGAACGCAGCCTATGATGCCGGCACCTGGTGATTAGGCTGTGCAAAAGGACCCTCTTTCTCATATGGTGCAACTTGTTCACTCAGAGGAACCGGATACATTCGCTCATTCTCGATAATCATGTTGTGTAAGCACACACAACAATTCATCACCTCCCACATCTGATCTTTGACCAAGTCAAAGCAGGGAACCGGACTACAGCAAATCTCTGCTGGAGGGCACCAGATGCACGCTCGACGTCCTTTTGGCAACCTTCTTGTTCCTTGACAAACTCCAGCTCCTTCGGGAGGACGGGGCTTCAGATAGTCTTCACAAATGTTGTCCACTTTGGATAGATACCGTCTGCAAGATAGTATCTCTTGTTGTACTGCCGGTCATTGATCACAAAGTTAACGGGGGGAGCACGACCCTCAACAAGCTTGGAGAAAATCGGCGAGCACTGCAAGACGTTGATGTCATTGTTCGATCCCGGCATACCAAAGAAGGAGTGCCAAATCCAGAGATCATGGGTAGTGACGCGAGGGAGTTGCCCGGCGGCGAAATATAGGCAGAGGGCACGACGGGCGGCGGAATATAGGCTGCTGGGTGGAGGGGCGGGGGAGTTCAGGCAACCGGCCGGCGGATTTGCAAGGGGTGGTGTCGGTGGTGACAGAGCAACGAGAGGGGAGGAGGGATTTGCGTCGAGAAAGTGGTGGGGTTCGTGTGTTCTCTCACCGACAGAGCGGGCCCGTGCCTGCTTTTCTCTCGTCCGGAGTCTCCGAGCGCACCCCGGGGGCGGGGGATGGCCTGGGCTCTCCGGATGAATTAAAGGCCAAATCCGGGGGGAAACAGGAGCCGGGGTGCAGCTGGGCTGAATAACGTCATCCAGATGTAAAAAAGGGCTGCCGAGGGCCTCATCGGGGAGACGGCTTGAGATGCTCTAACACATGTCTAACGGGGTGACACATTTCGGACTGTCGCGTTTGTATGCGCCGGTTGAAATGGTCGAAATCGACCGCGCGTCCATTTGTGTCGAGGTGGCTCCAGCGGCACGACCACTACCGGAAAAATAGGCACTGTCGTGCAGCCTTTCTTTGCCATGCGCCAAAGCACGGCAAAGAAATCTTTGCCGTGTAAAGTCAGGAAAATGCACGGCAAATAAATGATGCACGACAAAGACTCGATTAAACGCATGGCAAAGAGGGCCGCATGGCAATTGCAGAAATCAGCGCCCGTCAAAGAGGGCCGCACGACAATGGCAGAAATCAGCGCACGGCAAACAATCCACTCACGGCAACGGAAAAAACCCGGCAAAGATTCGGTGCACGGCAGTTTCTTTGCCGTGTACCAGTGCCAAGAAATTACGCTCTGGTATTTATAAGAATTTTTATGGTAACAACACAGAATCTGTTTCAGGACATCAACTTCCCTAAACATTACTTTCTTCCTATTAGAGGCTATTCTTGGCACAAAGATGAAATAAAAATGATAAGGAGCGGTCATTACAGTAGTAATAACTCCCAAGACTCAACAAAAAGAAAAATTCTTGTAAATCAAATATGGGTTGTCTCCCATAAGCGCTTTTCTTTAACGCCTTTCAGCTAGGCGTAGTAAAAATGCGAGCATCAAATATTATTAAGTGAAGAAGCATCATGATCAATCACTTCCTCTAATACACAATTTGTCAAAATAGGTACTTTAGATACTCCTGGAGATGATTCAGCATGTAACCCACTCTTAGTTGTACTAACAGTTTTATCAAATTTAAACATATTATGGGGTTTTGGTTTAGGACCTTTGGAACATACATAATTTTTTGCTCTTTTCCCACAAAAGCTTTCTCCTTCTTAAATTCAAGAGAAGAAAAAGTTGAACTCAAAGTTTACATAGCCTCCTCTAGTTTACCAATTCTAAGGTTTATATTATCATGGGTATTGCTAGCTTCTAAAAGAGTGATTCTTTTATTGATACTTTCTATGAATTCATTAATTTGGCTAGCATTACCAAGGCAATTCGGCAAAGTTTTCTCTAGAGAGCTCAATCTTTCTATAACATCCTCCAAGGTGTTCTCAGTTTTAACAACATTAGTAGGTGGGATTCCTACCAAGCTTTTAATTAAATTGCAGGCTTCCAAAGCGGGAGCACCCAGAAAATTATCCCCTGTGAGAGTATCTAGAACATATCTATTCCAGCTAGATAAACCAACATAAAGATTTCTAAGGAGGATCATGGTAGAATATTTTTTAGTACATCTATGATGAGCATTACTTATTCTATACCAAGCATCTTTCAAACTTTCTTCCCCTTGTTGCTTAAAAGAACGAACCTCAACTTCAGGAATACTCGTTTTAGCAAAACTTAAACTAAGCAACAGAAATAACAGCTATAATAGTAACTAAATTTTTTGTGTGTTTTTGATATAAAGACAACTATAAAAGTAAACTATTTTTGTGTGTTTTTGATATAATAAAGAAAACAAGAAAAAATAAAGTAAACTAAGCAAACTATAACAAAGTAAAGGGATTGGAGATGAGAGACTCCCCTTGCTGAAATCCTCTTTCTCCCCTGCAACGGCGCCAGACAACAGCTTGATGGCGTGTGCCCGTAGTACGCAGACACACTGTTGGGAAACAACAAGAGGAAGGTGTGATGAGCATAGCAGCAAGTTTTCCCTCAGTATGAAACCAAGGTTTAATCGACTAGTAGGAGAAATGCGCGACTTATGAAGGTGTTACTGGCTGACTAGTGGCAGAGCGCACTACCGGCACCAGCAACAACGTGGAACCTGCACACAACACAACCAAAGTACTTTGCCCCAACTTACAATGAGGTTGTCAATCTCACCGGTTTGGTGAACACAAAGGATTAGACGTATCGAATGGAAGGAGATGTTTGCAGAAAGTAGACATAACATGATTGCAGTTGAATTCAGTAAAGCAAATAGGACCGGGGTCCACAATTCACTAGAGGTATCTCTCCTTAAAGAAATAGCATGTTGGGTGAAGAAATTACAGTTGGGCAATTGACAGAATATCGACCATAAATGACAAGATGATTACTATGAGATTTGGTATGGGCATTACAACAAAATACATAGACCGTAATCCAATTGCGTCTATGACTAATAATCCACCTTCAGATTAGCGTCTGCACCCCTTCCAGTATAAAGTTGCAAGCAACAGACTATCGCATTAAGTAATATGTGTAAAGTAAACAATAGAATTACCCTCGGATAAAACATTGTTGTTTTCTTCCTAGTAGCAACAACATATCTACAATCTTAGAAGTTATAAAGTCATTCCCCTAGAAAACTAGAGGCATGAACCTACTATCGAGCATAAATACCCCCTATTGGAGTCACAAGTATCCACTTGGCCAGAGTTTCTACTAGCAACGGAGAGCATGCAAGATCAAAATAACATATGACATGAATATATAATCAATCTCAACATAGTATTCAATATTCATCGGATCCCAGCAAACCAAACATATAGGATTACGTAAAGATGATCTTGATCATGTAGGTCAACTTACAAGATTGATACATGAAGCACAAAGTGGGGAAGACAACCATCTAACTACTGCTATGGACCCATAGTCTAGGGATGAACTACTCACGCATCACTTCGGAGGTGGGCATAGCGATGTAGATGCCTTCGGTGATGATTTCCCCCTTCGGCAGGGTGCCGGGAACAGCTTCAGAACCCCCCGAGATGTGTTCGGAGATGGCGGCCATGACGGAACTTTTCGTGGATGGAGGCTCGGGTATCCAGGGTTCTCCCGAGAAGATGTATAAATAGGCGGAGGATTTAGGTCAGTGGGACACCTGGTGGGTCCAGACCACCCCTAGGCGCGGGCCAGGTCCAGGCCGTGCCTAGGGTAGGTCTGGCCGACCTGCTGCGTCTCTTCAACCCCCCTATGGACTTCGTCTTCGTTTCGATAAAATATTGACTTCGTCTTTTGTTTCGTCCAATTCTGAGAATATTTCATGTAAAACTTTTCTGAAATACAAAAACATCAGAAAACAGGGAAGTGGCAATGTGGCATCTTGTTAATAGGTTAGTGCCAGAAATCATGTAAAAGTACAACGAAGTGTAAACAAAACATATATGAATTGGTGTAAAACAAGCATGGAGCATCAAAAATTATAGATACATTTGAGACGTATCAAGCCGCTAGCCTCGTGGTTGTTCTTGGTCTTGCGGAACGGCCAACATTTCTTCCCCATGGCGTCGGTCGGGTGGATATGGTGGACTCTGGCAATGGTGTGGTCGGGGAAATGGGCGACGACATCGAACCTTTAAGAGGTACGAACTCCATCTCGCCTTCAATGTCCTACCACTGTGACGTCGCCCACCAGTGCACGCTCGCAGAAGTCGAGGCGCGCCATTAACGCGGCTCTGAAAAGCTGCAGCGTGCCGCCCGTAAGTTATGCCGCGGAAGACGAACCATCTGTGCCGCTGCCAGGTGGGCCCGTGCGAGGACCGGGCGGACGAATGCTACGTCCGCGCAGCGTCCGCAGAGACGCAAAGCTGCCGCATTTTTGGGCCACGTTTGGGTCGCTGCGGACGGCCCGGTCACTATGCGTCGTCCCGCTGGAGCGGGTACCAGACGCATTTTCGGCATGCGCGGACGCAAACTGTCGCTCAACGTCCGTTTGCGTCGCCACGTTGGAGATGCCCTAATGGGCTAACCCAAATAGGACGCCAAAAAACGACCGGCTGCGTTCATTTGAGTTGGTCCCAATGATTGAAATCGACCGTGAGTCTGTTTGCGCCTGGGGTGTTCCCAGCGGCCCGACACATAAAAAGCAGATTTTTTCATTTATTAAAAATGCAGAAAAACCTTAAAAGATAAAAAGGGCTAGCAATGCCCGCTAAAACCTAGCCAAGGACTACGGCTCGTTATCGATGATGAGGTCGATGATGCCCGGCGTCCGCCATAGCAGTTGGTAGACCATCGGTGGAGGAGGAAGGGGAGCCTACGGTGGTGGTGGCCACGGATCCTAGACCGAGGATGGAGCAGGAGACAACGCGTGTGTGCATGTCGGAGGAGTCGCTGACGTCCTCTGCGCCATACAGGATTCACAAAGTTACACGTCATTTTAACGACGATTGGTGTCCCATAGACTCCTGATGGAGGGGTTACCGATTCACGCGTGAGGACCTTCGATTCCCGCGCGAAGCTAAGCGTTTGGCGCGCTCGGCCACCGTTTCGCGCACGGGAAGCCAAACGTTGTCGGTGTAGTGGCAGCGTGGGAACCACGGTGTACCTGCTGCTGGGCCCGTAGAAAGGATCTTCTTCTACCTAGAGCATGCTAGATCTGGATCAAGCCACCACCTTGTAAACACTACACTCGTGCTGTGAGACATCAATACCATTCCAAGATCGGATGTAGGGGTTATACCTCACCACAAGGGCCCTGAACCTGGGTAATTTCGTGTCTCTCTTTGTCATGCCGCCACTGCTTCTATCCACTATCGCCATGGCCTTGGTCAGCTTGGAGCGTTGCTTCTAGCCCCATGTGGTCTGATAACCTAAGGGTCTAGCTAAGGTACCTATGTTCCTCTGAGATAGCAAAACCCCAACAGCTGGCGCGCCAGGTAGGAGGATAAAGCACACCTTAGGTTCATCATCGACATGGCCAACACGCTAGATAGCAAAACAATATATGATGCAAAACAATTGAACAAGTTGGATCATCAAATAGATATGAAAATAGATGGATCATCAAATAGACATGTAACAAGATAGATCATCAAATAGAAATAGAACAAGTTGGATCATCATTTCATATGTGCGCGTCATCGGCGGCGCCTTCGCTGCATTCACCGGAGCCTTTCTCTTTGGTGGCATGGCGCGGCGGCGAGGGTTTTTCGGGTTGAAGGTTGGATATGAGATGGAGCGGTTGGCGGGAGAAATGAGCGGCAGAGGGGACGGGGTTTTGGGGAGAAGATGTATATTTTGTCGTTGTGTGACTGACAGGCGGCTCACACGTCCAAAATTTTCAGCCTCGCAAGGCGCCAGCACGCCCGATTCACACCCTTGACGCTTCTTTTGGGCTCGAAAAATCGCCGGCGCCGTTTGGACGCGTCGTGCAAGCTTATTTTTGCTCCCGGCCCCAAATTACTATCGGGACCGCTATCGAAGACGCCGGTGGAGATGATCTGAGCTCCTACCGGTGAAGCCGCTCCAATGTAGTGCTCGTCGACTGGGTGCCCCAACGGGATCCACAGTGGACAGTACGTGCGCGTGTCCCGTAATCCACGGACGATCGAGTGTGTGCGAACTTGCTGACTGCATATGCTAGGCACTAGACAGGGAACAAAGCATTTGCACTGTGACGACGAACAAAAGCATCGCAGCCAAATCGGCGCCTGCGTGTGAAGCACTGATTCTTTCATCTAGCGTGAGAATAATGGTTTGGCTCTTTCCGAATAATATCTGGCCGTCCAGATGACGGCAGCGGCTAATCATCAACCCGCCATGATTCTTTTCTCCTTCTAGCTTAGTAATTGCCACTCTCACGACAAGAAAAGGCCGGTGCCTAGTCAAAAAGAAAAGGAAAAAAACAGCCGTGGAGTTGCTCCGGTCTGGACACGTGGTCTGTGGTGCGTGGGAGGACGGCCAAGTGAGACCTTCGAACTTCCCTGGTGGTTTTTTCTCTCTCGATTACGTACGTTCTAGAATGTTCCGCCGTTGCGCAGTCAAAGTCAAGTGGCCACACGCCCTGAATTGACAGATGGTCGGAGGATGGAGATATTATGGAGTAGAGGTATACATCCATCCGCCATGATAACGATTCTTTCCGGAACGTGAGAAGCTGCTGCGAAGCTTCCTTGCGTGCTATCGTGCGTACGTGGCAGTGAAAGCAAGTACGGAATCCTCACCCATCCACTACTGCTCCTCTACTACTAGTGGCATGTCGTCCCCAAGCAGTGCAGGATGACACCCACGTACCGTACGGAATATTGAAACTGCACTTTTTTCGTGTGCTCTACACGTAAGTTGCCATTGCACGATTGATATGTTCGCGGGCCTTGACCAAATGCTGTGGTCGATAACGTCGACTTTTGTTCGGCAAGACGTTTAGATGTTGTACACAAGTCGTCCCTCTGCCGGAGCCAAGAAAACAACTACTTCCTCCGTTTTGAAACATGTGGCACTCATTTGCCTAGATTCACAAGTATTTAGATGCATTTTAGTTTGTAGATCTATACGAATTTAAACAGATATGAGACACCTACTGCTGAAACGGAACAAGTGCCGATGAGCGTTATCTTATCGAAGCAAATATCACAAAACTAAAACTCACTACCGGAAACGACTACCTTGCCGAGTGCCATCTGGTTTGCGAAGTGCATTTTGTCTGACACTCGGGTAAACATGCGACTTTGCCAAGTGCCACGATAAAACGCTCTATGTAAATGCGATTTTGGCGAGTTTTTTTTTCTCTTGGGCAAACAAAAAACACTTCGTTTTAACAATGGATAGATGATGGAACTTGCTTTCCTGGATGTTTCTCGAAAAGCACTCGGCAAACAAGTAAGCTGAAATAGTATGCACATGTATAGATTTTGATGTTGAAGAGCAAGCTTTTGAATTTGTAGTTTACTTCTTCAACCAAAACAATTATTTACACTTTTCTAGAACTCTTTAATAGGGAAAATGAAATAATACCTACAACTTGTAGGAAATTAAAACGTTTTGGGATGGAGCAATATTCTAGGTACATGAGCTTAAGATAAGAAAATGAGTGCACATGTATAAAAGGGGTAATTTTTCATGATTGTATGCTCATTTTTCATTTTGCAATTGCTAAAAAATGAGGTTTTTGTGAAGCAAGTGCAGAAAATATGGTGCGAAATTGCACCTCTCCAAATTCACACAAATAAGACCATATTAGATGACCAATTAACTAATATTAAGAATTTTCGCACCTTGTAGCTACTTTTTCTCAATTAAATGAATTTTGGCCGATTGCCTAAACTTATGCAAATTCAAACTACAATTGTCTTTGATTGCTTCTCAAACTTTCCACAAAAGATACCCAAGTATAGGATTCGATATAATAGTCACACCAGGTGTTGAAAGATTCCGGCTCTTGCTATGAATAGTTAAGTTCGTGATTTTGACCCCATCTTGAAGAAAAATTCAAATTTAAATATAAAAAAATGCAACCCTTTGGCATGGAGTACTTTATCTTTCTGTCTACTAGTTTCTAGGAAAATGTGGTAAACATGGATTTTGGCATCTTTTGTAAAAAATGTTCACAATATGAAATCATGTATGGACAATCACGACTTTCAAGCCAACCAATCAAGATCATTGCCTTATCCATTGTATAGTTTATGATAATTTGACCATATTTGGCATATCGGTGCATCTTGCCATGTCAAACATTGGTGACCAAAGGAGTTTCTAGTTACAAAAAGATGTGCCTTCATTTTCTAAGTGTCAACATTGTTTTCAAAGCAAGTGCAAACAATATGGTGCAAAATGGCACATCTCCAACTTTCGCACGAAGTTGATCATATTGGATGGCCAATTTACAAATATAAATAATTTCTCGCTTTGTAGATACTTTAACCATTTGATTGAGTTTTCTACGATTTCTTGAAATTAATTGAAACATGAACTACAAGTGTGTTCTAATTTGGTGATAAAAATTTCCAAAAATATGTTAAGGTGCCTAATTTAAGTTGAATTAAATTCGATTTCCATAGTTCAAAAAACAAAGAAAATGACGAAAATGTCAAAAAAGGCAACCATTTGTAATGGAGTTTTTTGTGTGTACTAGTTTCAAGTAAAAAATGGTGAACATTGATTTTGACATCTATTATAAAAAAAACCTTCACAAAAATGTGACCACATTGTGCATAGTGTGCATCTTGCCATGCCAAACCATAGTTCCAAGAGAAGTTTCCAAGTTTCTGTTACAATTTTTATTTTTTCTAAGTGTCAGAATGAGTTTTTTGTGAAAGTACAGTGAATTTAGTGCGAGATGGCACATCTCCAATTTTCTCACAAAACTGACGGTATTGTATAGACATTTCCCAAATATTAATAATTTACTTACTTTCTAGATAGTTTTGGCCATTTAAAAGAATTTTTGTCAATATCGTAAACATAATTCCAGTTTGAACTATAATTGTGTGAAAGTTGTTGATAAAAAAGTAATACAAATCATGTTGATGTGGCCAGGTAGGAATATTTTTATTTTTATTTTATATTTGGGAAAATAGTAAAAAACAATTGACACCTTTACCGTAGAAAACATTTACAACCAACCCCACTGCTGGCGGATTACATCAAGGTGGTAGAAAGTATCTAAGAAAACGTAAAAGGATTACGCCAAAATGGAAAGGAGCCATTCTACCAGGGGTTGAACATTACAAGGTTTAACATTGTACTTGTGAAGAAGAAGGTCGCTCTGGAAACAAACTTTCCACCTACTAAAAGAGACATGCTTACTGTTGAAGATGAAATCATTCCTTAATTACTTTCCAAATATTCCATGCAGCACAAGCAAAAGTCTCCATAAAACATTGTCTCCCAAACGCCGCTCTTGTAGACGTATAACTTTCTGCAAAATCCCGCGAGAAGTCCCAATGTATATTTAAAAACAACCAACATTGCCTTGAAAAATCACAATGGAAAAAAGTAAAATCAATATGATTGATTTGAATGCAATTATTTAACGTAAATTTATTTAGTGGTCCAAAAACATTTGGCCACTAAGGCCAATGCACATCAATTTTATTACGTATGGATACAAGATTAGGTTTAGCCTTTTGTTCCGAAAGCCTAAGATATACCACATGCTTCCAATTAGGACCACCAAAACCCAAGATATGGAAGTAACAATATGACATGAGTAAGATATGAGATTATAAACCATGAAGCCCACTAACACTGAGCATGCTGGAAATATGAAATATGTCTGCCCAAGGGGCGCTCAATGCAACTCCCGGTCGTTTGCTTTCTCTACGAAAGCATCACATAACCTGGCTCAATGCTAACACGCAGATTGGTTGAGTATTCGGGGAGGTGGTCTTCACAAATTTGCAATCCATATGTTTCTAGATAGCCATTTTAATTTGTCATCCTCCAAAAGGTTCCATCATCATAAGTGAAGTTTATAATGGCTCGTAACAGAGAAATACACAACCAGTCTAGCATGGACTACAATGTACAGTACAATTATCCGCACAAAGAAACCATATGCGAAGAAAGGGTTCCACACTAAAATTAACATGTTTTCATGACAATAGATTTATATTTAAAAATAATAATGTACCTTTGTTGCTGGACTTGAAACAAAATATACTTTATCTACTAAGTCGCGACTTTTTATTTGTTGTGCTTTTAGGTTGCCAACCAAAAAAATGGGTTACACGTGGATCCACCATGCATCGACAAATCATTTAGTGCATGGATCTTGCCGGCGTTTACCCACTAACATGCATTTTTGTGATAGATTTGGATGTGGTGGAAACATCGGACCCACCACTAGCCCATTTGCAACAAGTTGTATGCCAGTGTGAGAATACATTGTTTCATTGTGACCATACAAAATAATGGATAGTAGTTTTCATTTTTTTACCAAGAAAAAACGACATGAAAATCAAACCTTCGTCCTCGCATATATGTGAGTTACCAGCATTTTGAAAACACCCAGAAAAAGTTGTTGGCAACAATTTCAGAGAGTTGCCAACAACGGTAAAGACAAGAGAATAATGTATTCCCAATTGCCAATTTGTACATGTAATATGTACTAAGTAATACAAACTTGAACACTTTAAAGTGAGTAAATTACAGAAAACTACCACATTTCGGGCTAGGTTAGCAGGTCAGTACCAACTTTGAATTTTTTTTCAGAAATGTACAACTTCTTGGGCTAGCCGTTACAGATTGCACATAAGTGGAGCTGATAGCGTTTTAACCTCGTTGGACCCACTGTCAGGTGCCACGTTGGCAGACGGCCGTTCGCTTCGCCGTTTCTGCCTGGAGACCTTAAGAGGTAGCCGGTCGGGTCGAACCGCACCGCACCCTCTTATCCTGTCTCGTCGCTCGCCGGTCGCCGCACCCTCTTATCCTCTCTCGCCGCCGCGCCGCCGTGCCGCCCGCGCCGCCATGCCCTCCTGGAATGATGGAGAAAGCAGCAGCGATAGCCTGCTCTCTAGGTTCTCCGAGGGGCACGACTTCAGTCCTCGTCCACCGGTATGTGCGTCAGTTAGGGTTAGGGTTTTCGTTTGTTTTGGATTGGGATTTCTTCACTGGGGCTTCGATTTGTTGATTGATTCTTTCAGTGTGCATCGATTTGTTGAATGCAATATTAACTTTTGCTTCCTCTGCCCTGTATTAGATCCCAGCCAGCATTTTAGACCCAGATTTCATCGGCTATGATGACTGTGACCTGAGGTGAAAGCATGATGTGCCCTGATGGCGCGTGATGCACACGTCCGTTGGGAACCCCAAGAGGAAGGTGTGATGCGCACAGCAGTAAGTTTTCCCTCGGAAAGAAACCAAGGTTATCGAACCAGTAGGAGATGAAGGCCACGTGAAGGTTGTTGGTGGAGGAGTGTAGTGCGGCGCAACACCAGGGATTCCGGCGCCAACGTGGAACCTGCACAACACAATCACAATACTTTGCCCCAACTTAACAGTGAGGTTGTCAATCTCACCGGCTTGCTGTAAACAAAGGATTAAACGTATGGTGTGGAAAATGATGTTTGTTTGCGAAGAACAACAGAGAACAGAGATTGCAGTAGATTGTATTTCAGATGTAAAAGAATGGACCGGGGTCCACAGTTCTCTCCAATAAGATAAATAGCATGTTGGGTGAACAAATTACAGTTGGGCAATTGACAAATAGAGGGGGCATAACAATGCACATACATATCATGATGAATACTATGAGATTTACTTAGGGTATTACGACAAAGAACATAGACCGCTATCCAGCATGCGTCTATGCCTAAAAAGTCCACCTTCGGGTTAGCATCCGCACCCCTTCCAGTATTAAGTTGCAAACAACACACAATTGCATTAAGTACTGTGCGTAATGTAATCAACACAAATATCCTTAGACAAAGCATCGATGTTTTATCCCTAGTGGCAGCAACACATCCATAACCTTAGAACTTTCTGTCACTGTCCCAGATTCAATGGAGGCATGAACCCATTATCGAGCATAAATACTCCCTCTTGGAGTTACAAGTATCTACTTGGCCAGAGCCTCTACTAGCAACGGAGAGCATGCAAGAACATAAACAACACATATATGATAGATCAATTAATCAACTTGACATAGTATTCCATATTCATCGGATCCCAAGAAACACAACATGTAGCATTACAAATAGATGATCTTGATCATGATAGGCAGCTCACAAGATCTAAACATGATAGCACAAGAGGAGAAGACAACCATCTAGCTACTGCTATGGACCCATAGTCCAAGGATGAACTACTCACGCATCAATCCGGAGGCGGGCATGATGATGTAGAGTCCTCCGGTGATGATTCCCCTCTCCGGCAGGGTGCCGGAGGCGATCTCCTGAATCTCCCGAGATGGGATTGGCGGCGGCGGCGTCACAGTAACTTTTCTCGTATCGTGGCTCTCGGTACTAGGGTTTTCGCGACGGAGAGAATAAATAGGCGAAGGGGCAGACTCGGGGGACGCTCGAGGGGCCCACCCCATAGGGCGGCGCGGCCAGGGGTGGGGCCTCGCCCCCTAGGGTGTGGCCGCCTCGTCACCCCTCTTCGTCTCCTCTTCGGACTTCTGGAAGGCTCCGTGCAAAATAAGACCGTGGGCTTTTGTTTCGTCCAATTCCAAGAATATTTCATGTGTAAGATTTCTGAAACCAAAAACAGCAGAAAACAGGAACTGGCGCTTCGACATCTTGTTAATAGGTTAGTGCCGGAAAATGCATCAAAATGATATAAAGTGTATATAAAACATGTGAGTATTGTCATAAAACTAGCATGGAACATAAGAAATTATAGATACGTTTGAGACGTATCAAGCATCCCCAAGCTTAGTTCCTACTCGCCCTCGAGTAGGTAAACGATAACAAGGATAATTTCTAAAGTAACATGCTACTATCATAATCTTGATCAATACTATTGTAAAGCATATGAAGTGAATGAAGCGATTCGAAACAATGGTCTAGATGATGACTAAACAACTGAATCATATAGCAAAGACTTTTCATGAATAGTACTTTCAAGACAAGCATCAATAAGTCTTGCATAAGAGTTAACTCATAAAGCAATAGATTTTTAATAGAAGGTTTTGAAGCAACACAAAGGATGATTAAGTTTCAGCAATTGCTTTCAACTTGTAACATGTGTATCTCATGGATAGTTGTCAACATAAAGCAATATAACAAGTGCAATAAGTAAACATGTAACAATCAATGCACACAGTTGACACAAGTGTTTGCTTCTAAGATAGAAAGAAGTAGGTAAACTGACTCAACATAAAGTAAAAGAAAGGCCCTTCACAGAGGGAAGCATGGATTACTCATGTGCTAGAGCTTTTTATTTTGAAAACATGGAAACAATTTTGTCAACGGTAGTAATAATTCATATGTGTTATGCATAAAACCTCTTATAAGTTGCAAGCCTAATGCATCGAATACCAATAGTGCCCGCACCTTGTCCTAATTAGCTCGGATTTCCATGGATTATCATTGCATTACATATGTTTCAACCAAGTGTCACAAAGGGGTACCTCTATGCCACCTGTACAAAGGTCCAAGGAGATAGATCGCATTTGATTTCTCAGTTTTGGTAGATCTCAATTTGAGGACATCCATACCGGGACAACATAGAAAACAGATAATGGACTCCTCTTTAATGCTTAAGCATTCAACAACAGATAATATTCTCATAAGAGATTGAGGATTAATGTCCAAGCTGAAACTTCCACCATGATACATGGCTTTGGTTGGCGGCCCAATGTTCTTCTCTAACAATATGCATACTTGATACGTCTCAAACGTATCCATAATTTCTTATGTTCCATGCTACTTTTATGATGATACTCACATGTTTTATACACATTATATGTCATTATTATGCATTTTCCGGCACTAACCTATTGACGAGATGCCGAAGAGCCAGTTGATGTTTTCTGCTGTTTTTGGTTTCAGAAATCCTACAAAGGAAATATTCTCGGAATTGGACGAAATCAACGCCGAGGGGCTTATTTTTCCACGAAGCTTCCAGAAGACCGAGGGAGAAACGAAGTGGGGCCACGGGGCGCCGCCACACTAGGGCGGCGCGGCCTAAGGGGGGCCCGCGCGGCCCTAGCGTGTGGGGCCCCCGTGACTCCTCCGACTCCGCCCTTCCGCCTACTTAAAGCCTTCGTCGCGAAACCCTCTGTACCGAGAGCCACGATACGGAAAACCTTCCAGAGACGCCGCCGCCAATCCCATCTCGGGGGATTCAGGAGATCGCCTCCGTCACCCTGCCGGAGAGGGGAATCATCTCCCGGAGGGCTCTTCATCGCCATGATCGCCTCCGGATCGATGTGTGAGTAGTTCACCCCTGGACTATGGGTCCATAGCAGTAGCTAGATGGTTGTCTTCTCCTCATTATGCTATCATGTTAGATCTTGTGAGCTGCCTATCATGATCAAGATCATCTATTTGTAATGCTACATGTTGTGTTTGTTGGGATCCGATGAATATTGAATACTATGTCAAGTTGATTATCAATCTATCATATATGTTGTTTATGTTCTTGCATGCTCTACGTTGCTAGTAGAGGCTCTGGCCAAGTTGATACTTGTAACTCCAAGAGGGAGTATTTATGCTGGATAGTGGGTTCATGCCTCCATTGAATCTGGGACAGTGACAGAAAGTTCTAAGGTTGTGGATGTGCTGTTGCCACTAGGGATAAAATATCGATGCTTTGTCTAAGGATATTTGTGTTGATTGCATTACGCACCATACTTAATGCAATTGTCTGTTGCTTGCAACTTAATACCGGAAGGGGTTCGGATGATAACCTGAAAGTGGACTATTTAGGCATAGATGCATGCTGGATAGCGGTCTATGTACTTTGTCGTAATGCCCTGATTAAATCTCATAGTACTCATCATGATATATGTATGTGCATTGTTATGCCTTCTTTATTTGTCAATTGCCCAACTGTAATTTGTTTACCCAACATGCTATTTATCTTATGGGAGAGACACCACTAGTGAACTGTGGACCCCAGTCCATTCTTTACATCTGAAATACAATCTACTGCAATTGTTCTTTACTGTTCTTCGCAAACAAACATCATCATCCACACTATACATCTAATCCTTTGTTTACAGCAAGCCGGTGAGATTGACAACCTCACTGTTACGTTGGGGCAAAGTACTTTGATTGTGTTGTGCAGGTTCCACGTTGGCGCCGGAATCCCTGGTGTTGCGCCGCACTACACTTCGCCGCCATCAACCTTCAACGTGCTTCTTGGCTCCTACTGGTTCGATAAACCTTGTTTTCTTTCTAAGGGAAAACTTGCTACTGTACGCATCACACCTTCCTCTTGGGGTTCCCAACGGATGTGTGTTAACTGCACGCATTAAGCACTTTTTCTGGCGCCGTTGCCGGGGAGATCAAGACACGCTGCAAGGGGAGTCTCCACTTCCAATCTCTTTACTTTGTTTTTGTCTTGCTTTACTTTATTTTATTTACTACTTTGTTTGCTCTTATATCAAAATACAAAAAAATTAGTTGCTAGCTTTACTTTATTTACTGTCTTGTTTGCGTTCTCTATATTAAAAACAGAAAAAAAATTAGCTACTTGCATTTAGTTTATTTTGTTATCATGTCTAGCTCTGAACCTTCAATGTGGGACCCTACCGTTAAAATTGCTATTGGTGGTGAAACTTTTTATGCTCATTGTGATATTATGTCTGAATTTTTCCTTATGCCTAAGAGTATTTATGAATCTTTGACACTCTGGGGACTTACTGAAGGAGGAGAAGGAATAACTCTTACTAATAACTCTGTTATAATTCCTAAGGGAATAGCCGAGGGTGTGTTCACAACCATTCTTGGAAGAACGATATCCACTGATTATCTTGTTACTGAATGTGTAGGAACAGGACAGATCACACTTGGAAGATCCCTGCTGAAACTATTGGGAGCAATCATAGATGTGGGAAAAGGCACCCTAAAATTCACCTCTACACCAGGAGGCGGCCATGTATTCCCTAAACCAAAGAGTAAGAAGGGTAGGCGTAAAGCCCGAGGTAATAATGTTGATGCTTCATCTCTTGATAATACTTGATTCGCACTTTCTGCGCCTAGCTGAAAGGCGTTAAAGAAAAGCGCTTATGGGAGACAACCCATTATTTTACTTCTGCACTTTGTTTTATATTTGAGTCTTGGAAGTTGTTACTACTGTAGCAACCTCTCCTTATCTTTATTTTATTGCATTGTTGTGCCAAGTAAATGCTGGAATTTTGGGCATTTGGCCTTTGGTCCGTGGCCCATTATCAAATTCTGAAACTCACATGGCCCATTCCAATAATCAGTGGCAGCACTAGTGGGGGGCTAAAGTTTAGTCCCACATTGCTAGTTGGGAGAGAGTTGGAGTGGTATATAAGGTGGGCTATTCTAGTCCTAGTAAGTGAGTGAGAAGAGAGAGAGCCCTCGCGCACTCCTCCTCCTCCGCCGCCCGCCTCGCCACGCCTCGCCTCGTCACGACGCGCCGCGGGTTGCGGGAATCTCGCCGAGCCGAGCTTATCTTTTTGCTGTTTGGGAAATTAATTGTGTAATCAATTTCGAGTCATTAACAGACGCGTTACTCAGCCGTTTTGCCTTCCGGTTTTTCTGGATCGTGGCTGTGCCGACTCGGACGTGGGCTGCGCCCCACGACCTTCCCAAACCGCACTATATAAGCGCGTACTCCAACCCTAGTCTGTACTAGACGCATACGTTACTACCTATTTCCAGTTCATTGCGCCGCCGCCTTCGTCTTCCTCATCCCGTCCGTCGGCGTGCACCGACTGCCGGGACAGTAGGCCTCCGGAACCCTGCCTCTCGTGAATCTGTACGGGTGAGGGGCAATCAGGTTTTTGGGGAGCGCTAAGGCGCGACTACTGGCATCACGACGTCGTCATCGGACGACGAGTTTCTCCACACCGACAACTTCTTCCCGGACCTCAACGACTTCTTCAACAACCTCAACATGGGTGACAACGACGCTGCTGCGAAGTATGTGATCTTATCGTTTCTCTTTCAGTTTATGTTAGAGTTCCTTCTTCTAGTCTTTGTGCTAGATGCGATCGGTTTATCTTGTTTAGATGTGATCTGTCCATCTATCTTACTAGTCTGCATGATTAGTATACTCTTTGTTTTCGTAGTCATGATTTATCAATTATTTCTACGGATTATTTCATATGGATATTTGCTTATATATTCAACAATCCAAAAACCTGATTATAGGCAAATCAATTCAAGCAGCGTTGCTGCCGCTACTCGACCTCCCCTCTTTGATGGTATGCATTACAAGAGGTGGCGCACAAAGGCAGTTCTATGGTTTACAAACCTAGGCTGTTTTAGCGCCACAGATGCTAGACCTGAGGGGCCTCTCTCTGCAGAGGAGCAGGAAAAGTTTGAGAAGGTCGATGCCATGTTTAAGGCGGCCTTGTTCAGCATTCTTGGGGACAACATTGTTGACCCGTACATGGCTTTCGACCATGGTAAAGATGCGTGGGATGCGCTCGAGGCTAAATTTGGGGTCTCGGACGCTGGCACTGAACTGTATGTCATGGAGCAATTCTATGACTACAGGATGACTGATGAGCGCTCCGTGGTTGAGCAGGCTCATGAGATTCAGTCCCTTGCCAAAGAACTCGAGCAGTTTAAGTGTACCTTACCGGACAAATTTGTGGCTGGTGGCATTATTGCCAAGCTTCCTCCCTCGTGGAGGAACTTTGCTACTTCTCTGAAACATAAGAGACAAGAGTTTTCCGTTTCGGATCTCATTGGCTCGCTTCATGTGGAAGAGAAGGCGAGAGCAAAGGACACACGCGCTCGTAGTTTTGAGGGAGGTTCTAGTGCCAATGTGGTACAGAAGAAGAACTTCCAATCTCACAAGTCTAAGAATAAGAACAATGGAAAAGGCAAGTTTGACGTGAAGAACAAAGCCTCCAACTCAACCAACTTCAAGAGGAAGACTACTTATAAGAAGAAAGGAAACTGTCATGTTTGTGGCGCTCCTGGACATTGGGCTCCTGATTGCCCAGAACGCCATGATCGGCGTGAGAACAGCGGCAAGTCCGCAAATGTTGTTATTGGTGTTGATACTGAGATGAAGGACGTTGGGTATGGTACTTCTCCTACTGTCCTTTCAGTATGTAATTCTCCTGATTGGTGGATAGACACCGGAGCCAATACACATGTTTGTTCTGATGTCTCTATGTTTTCTTCTTATCAGGTCGCAAGGACTTCTTCCGTGTTGATGGGAAACGGCTCACGTGCTTCTGTTCGTGGTGTTGGTACGGTGGATCTGAAGTTTACTTCGGGAAAGACCATCCAGCTGAAAATGTGCAGCACGTTCCCTCCATTAATAAGAATCTCGTTAGCGGATCGCTTTTATGTCGAGATGGTTTTAAGTTGGTTTTCGAGTCCAATAAAGTTGTAATTTCCAAGTGTGGACAATTTGTTGGAAAGGGTTATGTGTGCGGAGGCTTGTTCCGCTTATCTCTGTTAGACATATGTACTCAAATTATTAATCATGTTTGCAATGATAGTGAGTCCGACATTTGGCATTCACGACTTTGTCATATTAATTTTGGGTGCATGACGCGGCTAGCGAATATGAATATAATTCCGAAATTTGCTATTGTCAAGAAATCCAAGTGCCAAGTATGTGTGCAAGCTAAGCAACCACGTAAGTCTCACAAGACTGCGGAGGCAAGAGACTTGGCACCGCTGGAACTTATACATTCGGATCTTTGTGAAATGAATGGTGAATTGACAAAAGGAGGGAAAAGATACTTCATGACTTTAATTGATGACTCTACTCGATATTGTTATGTGTACCTCCTGAAATCTAAAGATGAAGCTCTTAATTACTTCAAAATCTTTAAAGCTGAAGCAGAAAACCAACTTGATCGAAAGATCAAGCGGCTAAGGTCTGACCGTGGTGGAGAGTATTTTTCCAACGAGTTTGATTCTTTTTGTGCGGAACATGGTATTATCCATGAGAGGACGCCTCCCTACTCACCTCAGTCAAATGGGGTGGCCGAAAGAAAGAACCGTACTCTAACTGATTTGGTTAACGCCATGTTAGATACATCGGGTCTATCCAAGGCATGGTGGGGGGAGGCGATATTGACTGCATGTCATGTCCTAAACCGTGTCCCCACAAAGAACAAAACCATTACCCCGTTTGAGGAATGGGAAAGGAAAAGGTTGAAACTCTCTTACCTACGAACTTGGGGCTGTATGGTGAAAGTAAATGTGCCAATACCCAAGAAGCGCAAGCTTGGACCAAAAACCGTGGATTGTGTTCTTCTGGGATATGCATTTCATAGTATTGGCTACAGATTTTTGATAGTAAAATCTGAGGTATCCGACATGCATGTTGGTACTATTATGGAGTCGAATGATGCGACTTTCTTTGAGGACATCTTTCCTATGAAAGAAACGTCTAGCTCATCAATTCAGGAGATGCCCAGTTCATCTACTCAGGAATTATTTCCTGAACCTACCATGGCTAGAGAACACTTTGATAATCCTGTGGAGGATGACAATGAAGCTCCTAGAAGGAGCAAGAGACAGAGGACTGCAAAGTCCTTTGGACATGATTTCATTGTGTACCTCGTGGATGATACTCCCACTTCTATTTCAGAAGCCTATGCATCTCAGGATGCTGACTACTGGAAGGAAGCTGTCCGTAGCGAGATGGATTCCATCTTAGCCAATGGAACTTGGGAGGTTACTGATCGTCCTTATGGGTGCAAACCTGCAGGATGTAAATGGGTGTTCAAGAAAAAGCTTAGACCTGATGGTACTATTGAAAAATACAAGGCACGTCTTGTGGCCAAGGGTTATACCCAGAAAGAAGGTGAAGATTTCTTTGATACATACTCACCTGTTGCCAGATTGACCACCATTCGAGTGCTACTATCCTTGGCTGCCTCACATGGTCTTCTCGTTCATCAAATGGATGTTAAGACTGCTTTCCTAAATGGAGAGCTTGAAGAGGAAATTTATATGGAGCAGCCTGATGGATTTGTAGTAGATGGTCAAGAAGGAAAGGTGTGTAAATTACTGAAGTCTTTGTATGGGCTTAAGCAAGCACCTAAGCAGTGGCATGAGAAGTTTGAAAGAACTTTAACCGCTGAAGGCTTTGTTGTAAATGAAGCTGACAAGTGTGTATACTATCGCCATGGTGGGGGCGAGGGAGTTATTCTTTGTCTCTATGTCGATGACATATTGATATTCGGGACCAGCCTTACTGTGATTAAGGAGGTAAAGGAGTTCCTATCTCGTTGTTTTGAGATGAAGGACTTGGGAGTAGCTGATGTGATCTTAAACATAAAGCTGCTGAAGGATGACGATGGTGGGATTACATTGCTTCAGTCCCATTATGTGGAAAAGATTCTGAGTCGCTTCGGGTATAGCGACTACAAATCTTCTCCAACGCCTTATGATCCTAGCGTGATAATTCGTAAGAATAAAAGAGTTGCTAGAGATCAATTGCGATATTCGCAGATCATTGGCTCGCTCATGTATTTAGCCAGCGCCACGAGGCCTGACATCTCCTTTGCTGTAAGTAAACTCAGCCGTTTTGTGTCTAGACCTGGAGATGTTCATTGGCATGCTCTTGAGAGAGTTTTGCGCTATTTGAAAGGTACTGCGAGTTATGGCATTCACTATACTGGGTATCCAAGGGTACTTGAGGGTTATAGTGATGCAAATTGGATATCTGATGCTGATGAGACTAAGGCCACAAGTGGTTATTTATTTACACTTGGAGGTGGCGCTGTTTCCTGGAAGTCTTGCAAGCAGACCATCATTACGAGGTCAACTATGGAAGCAGAACTCACAGCATTAGACACAGCCACTGTTGAAGCAGAGTGGCTTCGTGAACTTTTGATGGACTTACCTGTGGTTGAGAAACCAATACCCGCTATCCCTATGAACTGTGATAATCAAACTGTGATCGTCAAAGTAAACAGTTCTAAGGATAATATGAAGTCATCAAGGCATGTGAAGAGGAGACTAAAAACTGTCAGGAAAATGAGAAACTCCGGAGTTATAGCGTTGGATTATATCCATACGTCTAGAAACCTGGCAGACCCCTTCACAAAGGGACTATCACGAAATGTGATAGAAAATGCATCGAGGGAGATGGGTATGAGACCCACACTATGAGCTGCCCACGGTGGTAACCCACTCTATGTGATCGGAGATCCCGTGAATTAGAACTGGGAGACAAGCTGTTGGTCAGCTGAGAGGAGAGTATATATCCCTATAGCAATTTTACCACTCCATAAGATGCAATACTCTCCTAATCTGCATGGCAGGTTGATAATTATCTTAATGTGTTCTAAGTGGCTTATTTTAGCAGAGATGTTGTCCTGCAGAACATCTTTTTGAAGAACACACCTATACGAGTTTGATTGTTAAACGTCGCAATCTATGAGAGTTGGGTGCTCTCTAGTAAACTCATGAAAGGCCCTGGAGTATGACGTATAAGCTCCAAACCGCGAGGAAGCCTCGCGGCAGTCTAGTATCGGTCTAGGCTTTGTATGAAGCTAGTGTGCAGAAAACTTGTAGTTCAAGGCATAGTCCACTATCCAAGTTGCAATCTAGTGAAATATGAAGCCTTAAGTGGAAGTTCAACTTAACAGTCTCCACGACATACCGGTATATAAAACAATGTTCTGGAAACTTATTGATGAGATGTGCCAATGAGAGTTTGTGGGGGATTGCTGGAATTTTGGGCATTTGGCCTTTGGTCCGTGGCCCATTATCAAATTCTGAAACTCACATGGCCCATTCCAATAATCAGTGGCAGCACTAGTGGGGGGCTAAAGTTTAGTCCCACATTGCTAGTTGGGAGAGAGTTGGAGTGGTATATAAGGTGGGCTGTTCTAGTCCTAGTAAGTGAGTGAGAAGAGAGAGAGCCCTCGCGCACTCCTCCTCCTCCGCCGCCCGCCTAGCCACGCCTCGCCTCGTCACGACACGTCACGACGCGCCGCGGGTTGCGGGAATCTCGCCGAGCCGATCTTATCTTTTTGCTGTTTGGGAAATTAATTGTGTAATCAATTTCGAGTCATTAACAGACGCGTTACTCAGCCGTTTTGCCTTCCGGTTTTTCTGGATCGTGGCTGTGCCGACTCGGACGTGGGCTGCGCCCCACGACCTTCCCAAACCGCACTATATAAGCGCGTACTCCAACCCTAGTCTGTACTAGACGCATACGTTACTACCTATTTCCAGTTCATTGCGCCGCCGCCTTCATCTTCCTCATCCCGTCCGTCGGCGTGCACCGACTGCCGGGACAGTAGGCCTCCGGAACCCTGCCTCTCGTGAATCTGTACGGGTGAGGGGCAATCAGGTTTTTGGGGAGCGCTCAGGCGCGACTACTGGCATCACGACGTCGTCATCGGACGACGAGTTTCTCCACACTGACAACTTCTTCCCGGACCTCAACGACTTCTTCAACAACCTCAACATGGGTGACAACAACGCTGCTGCGAAGTATGTGATCTTATCGTTTCTCTTTCAGTTTTTGTTAGAGTTCCTTCTTCTAGTCTTTGTGCTAGATGCGATCGGTTTATCTTGTTTAGATGTGATCTGTCCATCTATCTTACTAGTCTGCATGATTAGTATACTCTTTGTTTTCGTAGTCATGATTTATCAATTATTTCTACGGATTATTTCATATGGATATTTGCTTATATATTCAACAGTAAAGTCTTTGATAGTAAAGTCAATACTAGATTTGGATTACTGCGCAGAAACAGATTTCTTGCTGTCACGAATTTAGGCAGGGTTCTCTGTAGGTAACTCAGAAAAATCTGCCAATTTACGTGCGTGATCCCCAGATATGTACGCAACTTTCATTCAATTTGAGCATTTTCATCTGAGCAAGTTAAGTGCCCCATAAAAATTCGTCTTTACGGACTGTTCTGTTTTGACAGATTCTGCCTTTTATTTCGCATTGCCTGTTTTGCTATGTTTGATGGATTTCTTTGTTCCATTGACTTTCAGTAGCTTTGTGCAATGTTCAGAAGTGTTAAGAATGATTATGTCACCTCTGAATACATGAATTTTCAATTATGCACTAACACTCTAATGAGTTTGTTTTGAGTTTGGTGTGGAGGAAGTTTTCAAGGGTCAAGAGAGGAGGATGATATACTATGATCAAGAAGAGTGAAAAGTCTAAGCTTGGGGATGCCCCCGTGGTTCATCCCTGCATATTTTAAGAAGACTCAAGCATCTAAGCTTGGGGATTCCCAAGGCATCCCCTTCTTCATCGACAACTTATCAGGTCACCTCTAGTGAAACTATATATTCAGTCACATCTTATGTACTTTACTTGGAGCGTCTGTTTGTTTTTGTTCTTGTTTTGTTTGAATAAAATCGGATCCTAGAATTCTTTGTGTGGGAGAGAGACACGCTCCGCTGTTGCATATGAACACATGTGTTCTTAGCTTTATTCTTAATGTTCATTGCGAAGGTTGAACTACTTCGTTCATTGATATATGGTTGGAAACGGAAAATGCTTCATGTGGTAATTGGTATAATGTCTTGAATAATTTGATACTTGGCAATTTTTTTGCTCACATAGATCATGTTTAAGCTCTTGCATCATGTACCTTGCACCTATTAATGAAGAACTACATAGAGCTTGTTAAAATTTGGTTTGCATGATTGGTCTCTCTAGAGTCTAGATATTTTCTGGTTGAGGTGTTTGAACAACAAGGAGACGATGTAAAGTCTTATAATACTTACAATATGTTCATATGTGAGTCTTGCTGCACCATTCTATACTTGAGTTTGCTTCAAACAACCTTGCTCGCCTAGCCTTGTATTGAGAGGGATTCTTCTCGTGCATCCAAATCCTTGAGCCAAAAACTATGCCATTTGTGTCCACCATACCTACCTATCACATCGTATTTCTCCGCCATTCCAAAGTACATTACTTGAGTGCTACCTTTAAACTTCTATTCTTTGCCTTTACAATACATAGCTCATGGGAAAATAGCCTTAAAAACTATTGTGGTGAAGAATATGTACTTATGTGTCTTATTTCTTAATAAGTTGCTTGTTGAGCGGTAACCATGTTTCTGGGGACGCCATCAACTTTTACCTTTGTTGAATATCATGTGAGTTGCTATGCATGTTCGTCTTGTCTGAAGTAAGGGCGATTTTCATGATCAAATGGTTTGAGTATGCATATTGTTAGAGAAGAACATTGGGCCGCTAACTAAAGCCATGAATCATGGTGGAAGTTTCAGTTTGGACACAAATCCTCAATCTCTTATGAGAATTTTATCTGTTGTTAAATGCTTAAGCATTAAAAGAGGAGTCCATTATCTGTTGTCTATGTTGTCCCGGTATGGATGTCTAAGTTGAGAATAATCAAAAGCGAGAAATCCAATGCGAACTTTCTCCTTAGACCTCTATACATGCGGCATAGAAGTACCCCTTTGTGACACTTGGTTGAAACATATGTTATGCAATGATAATTCGTGTTAATCCAAGCTAATTAGGACAAGGTGCGGGCACTATTAGTATTATATGCATGAGGCTTGCAACTTATAGGATGTCTTATACATAACACATATGACTTATTACTACCGTTGACAAAATTATTTCTATGTTTTCAAAATGAAAAGCTCTAGCACAAAAATAGTAATCCGTGCCTCCCTCTGCGAAGGGCCAGTCTTCTACTTTATTGTTGAGTCAGTTTACCTATTCTTTCTATCTTAGAAGCAAACACTTGTGTCAACTGTGTGCATTGATTCTTACATGTTTACCTATTGCACTTGTTATATTACTTTGTGTTGACAATTATCCATGAGATATATATGTTGAAGTTGAAAGCAACCGCTGAAACTTATATCTTCCTTTGTGTTGCTTCAAAGCCTTCTACTAAGAACTTATTGCTTATGAGTTAACTGTTATGCAAGTCTTATTGATGCTTGTCTTGAAAGTACTATTCATGAAAAGTCTTCGCTATATGATTCAGTTGTTTACTCATTGTCTTCATCATTGCTTCGAATCGCTGCATTCATCGCATGTGCTTTACAATAGTACTGATCAAGATTATGATAGCATGTCACTTCAGAAATTATCCGTGTTATCGTTTACCTACTCGAGGGCGAGTAGGAACTAAGCTTGGGGATGCTTGATACGTCTCAAACGTATCCATAATTTCTTATGTTCCATGCTACTTTTATGATGATACTCACATGTTTTATACACATTATATGTCATTATTATGCATTTTCTGGCACTAACCTATTGACGAGATGCCGAAGAGCCAGTTGTTGTTTTCTGCTGTTTTTGGTTTCAGAAATCCTACAAAGGAAATATTCTCGGAATTGGACGAAATCAACGCCGAGGGGCTTATTTTTCCACGAAGCTTCCGGAAGACCGAGGGAGAAACGAAGTGGGGCCACGGGGCGCCGCCACACTAGGGCGGCGCGGCCTAAGGGGGGCCCGCGCGGCCCTAGCGTGTGGGGCACCCGTGACTCCTCCGACTCCGCCCTTCCGCCTACTTAAAGCCTTCGTCGCGAAACCCTCTGTACCGAGAGCCACGATACGGAAAACCTTCCAGAGACGCCGCCGCTGCCAATCCCATCTCGGGGGATTCAGGAGATCGCCTCCGGCACCCTGCCGGAGAGGGGAATCATCTCCCGGAGGGCTCTTCATCGCCATGATCGCCTCCGGATCGATGTGTGAGTAGTTCACCCCTGGACTATGGGTCCATAGGAGTAGCTAGATGGTTGTCTTCTCCTCATTGTGCTATCATGTTAGATCTTGTGAGCTGCCATGATCAAGATCATCTATTTGTAATGCTACATGTTGTGTTTGTTGGGATCCGATGAATATTGAATACTATGTCAAGTTGATTATCAATCTATCATATATGTTGTTTATGTTCTTGCATGCTCTCCGTTGCTAGTAGAGGCTCTGGCCAAGTTGATACTTGTAACTCCAAGAGGGAGTATTTATGCTCGATAGTGGGTTCATGCCTCCATTGAATGCAGGACGATGTGACAGAAAGTTCTAAGGTTGTGGATGTGCTATTGCCACTATGGATAAAACATCAATGCTTTGTCTAAGGATATTTGTGTTGATTACATTACGCACCATACTTAATGCAATTGTCTGTTGCTTGCAACTTAATACCGGAAGGGGTTCGGATGATAACCTGAAAGTGGACTATTTAGGCATAGATGCATGCTGGACAGCGGTCTATGTACTTTGTCGTAATGCCCTGATTAAATCTCATAGTACTCATCATGATATATGTATGTGCATTGTTATGCCTTCTTTATTTGTCAATTGCCCAACTGTAATTTGTTCACCCAACATGCTATTTATCTTATGGGAGAGACACCACTAGTGAACTGTGGACCCCGGTCCATTCTTTACATCTGAAATACAATCTACTGCAATTGTTCTTTACTGTTCTTTGCAAAAAAACATCATCATCCACACTATACATCTAATCCTTTGTTTACAGCAAGCCGGTGAGATTGACAACCTCACTGTTACGTTGGGGCAAAGTACTTTGATTGTGTTGTGCAGGTTCCACGTTGGCACCGGAATCCCTGGTGTTGCGCCGCACTACACTTCGCCGCCATCAACCTTCAACGTGCTTCTTGGCTCCTACTGGTTCGATAAACCTTGGTTTCTTTCTGAGGGAAAACTTGCTACTGTACGCATCACACCTTCCTCTTGGGGTTCCCAACGGACGTGTGTTAACTGCACGCATCAATACTCAAACCATTTAATCATGATAAATCACCCTTACTTCAGACAAGACGAACATGCATAGTAACTCACATGATATTCAACAAAGGTGTAAAATGTTGATGGCGTCCCCAGAAACATGGTTACCGCTCAACAAGCAACTTATAAGAAATAAGATACATAAGCGACATATTCAATACCACAATAGTTTTTAAGCTATTTTCCCATGAGCTATGTATTGCAAAGACAAGGAATGAAATTTTAAAGGTAGCACACAAGCAATTTACTTTGGAATAGCAGAGAAATACCACATATAGGTAGTTATGGTGGACACAAATGGCATGAGTTTTGGCTCAAGGTTTTTGGATGCACGAGAAGCATTTCCTCTCAGTACAAGGCTTTGGCTAGCAAGGTTGTTTGAAGCAAACACAAGTATGAACCGGTACAACAAAACTTACATAAGAACATATTGCAAGCATTATAAGACTCTACACTATCTTCCTTGTTGCTCAAACACTTTTACCAGAAAATATCTAGGCCTTAGAGAGATCAATCATGCAATCCAAATTTCAACAAGCTCTACGGTAGTTCTCCACTAATAGATTTAAACTACATGATGCAAAAGCTTAAACATGATCTATGAGAGCTCAAAAAAATTTCCAAGTATCAAATTATTCAAGACCATATACCAATTACCACATGAAGCATTTTCTGTTTCCAACCTAATAGCAATCAACGAAGCGGCTTTCAACTTCGCCATGAACATTAAAGTAAAGCTAAGAACACCAGTGTTCATATGAAAAAGCGGAGCGTGTCTTTCTCCAACACAAGGAATGCTAGGATCCGATTTTATTCAAACAAAAACAAAAACAAAAACAAACAGACGCTCCAAGTAAAGAACATAAGATGTGACAGAATAAAAATATAGTTTCACTAGAGGTGACCTGATAACTTGTCGATGAAGAAGGGGATGCCTTGGGCATCCCCAAGCTTAGATGCTTGAGTCTTCTTGAAATATGCAGGGATGAACCACGGGGGCATCCCCAAGCTTAGACTTTTCACTCTTCTTGATCATATTATATCATCCTCCTCTCTTGACATTTGAAAACTTCCTCCACACCAGACTCAAAACAAACTCATTAGAGGGTTAGTGCATGATACGTCTCAAACGTATCTATAATTTCTTATGTTCCATGCTACTTTATTGATGATACTCACATGTTTTATACACATTATATGTCATATTTATGCATTTTCCTGAACTGACCTATTGACGAGATGCCGAAGGGCCAGTTGCTGTTTTCTGCTGTTTTTGGTTCCAGAAATCCTAGTAAGGAAATATTCTCGGAATCGGACGAAATCAATGCCCAGCATCCTATTTTTCCACGAAGCTTCCAGAACACCCGAGAGCCACCAGAGGGGAGCCCTGGTGGGCCCAGATGATAGGGCGGCGCGGCCAGGGCCTGGGCCGCGCCCCCTGTTGTGTCATCGCCCCGTCAGCCTTCCGACTCCGCCTCTTCGCCTATTTAAGCCTCCTCGACCTAAAACCTCGATACGGAAAAGCCACGGTACGAGAAACCTTCCAGAGCCGCCGCCATCGCGAAGCCAAGATCTGGGGGACAGGAGTCTCTGTTCCGGCACGCCGCCGGGACGGGGAAGTGCCCCCGGAAGGCTCCTCCATCGACACCACCGCCATCTTCACCAACGCTGCTGTCTCCCATGAGGAGGGAGTAGTTCTCCACCGAGGCTCGGGGCTGTACCGGTAGCTATGTGGTTCATCTCTCTCCTATGTACTTCAATACAATAATCTCATGAGCTGCCTTACATGATTGAGATTCATATGATGATGCTTGTAATCTAGATGTCATTATGCTAGTCAAGTGGATTTTACTTATGTGATCTCCGGAGACTCCTTGTCCCACGTGTGTAAAGGTGACAGTGTGTGCACCGTGTGGGTCTCTTAGGCTATATTTCACAGAATACTTATTCAATGTTATGAATGGCATAGTGAAGTGCTTATTTATATCTCTTTATGATTGCAATGTGTTTTGTATCACAATTTATCTGTGTGCTACTCTAGTGATGTTATTAAAGTAGTTTATTCCTCCTGCACGGTGTAATGGTGACAGTGTGTGCATCGTGTAGTACTTGGCGTAGGCTATGATTGTGATCTCTTGTAGATTATGAAGTTAACTATTGCTATGATAGTATTGATGTGATCTATTCCTCCTTTCGTAGTGTGAAGGTGACAGTGTGCATGCTATGTTAGTACTTGGTTTGGTTATGTTGATCTGTTATGCACTCTAAGGTTATTTAAATATGAACATTGAATATTGTGGAGCTTGTTAACTCCGGCATTGAGGGTTCGTGTAATCCTACACAGTTAGTGGTGTTCATCATCCAACAAGAGGGTGTAGAGTCTAGCATCTATTTATTTATTCTGTTATGTGATCAATGTTGAGAGTGTCCACTAGTGGAAGTATGATCCCTAGGCCTTGTTCCTAAATACTGCTACCGCTGCTTGTTTACTGTTTTACTGCATTTATACTGCCTGCAATATTACCACCATCAAACACACGCCAGTCCTGGACAGCAAAGCACTTTTCTGGTGCCATTGCTACTGCTCATACTTATTCATACCACCTGTATTTCACTATCTCTTCGCCGAACTAGTGCACCTATTAGGTGTGTTGGGGACACAAGAGACTTCTTGCTTTGTGGTTGCAGGGTTGCATGAGAGGGATATCTTTGACCTCTTCCTCCCTGAGTTCGATAAACCTTGGGTGATCCACTTAAGGGAAACTTGCTGCTGTTTGATACGTCTCAAACGTATCTATAATTTCTTATGTTCCATGCTTGTTTTATGACAATACCTACATGTTTTGTTCACACTTTATATCGTTTTGATGCGTTTTCTGGAACTAACCTATTGACGAGATGCCGAAGGGCCAGTTGCTGTTTTCTGCTGTTTTTGGTTCCAGAAATCCTAGTAAGAAAATATTCTCGGAATCGGACGAAATCAATGCCCAGCATCCTATTTTTCCACGAAGCTTTCAGAACACCCGAGAGCCACCAGAGGGGAGCCCTGGTGGGCCCAGATGATAGGGCGGCGCGGCCAGGGCCTGGGCCGCGCCCCCCTGTTGTGTCATCGCCCCGTCAGCCTTCCGACTCCGCCTCTTCGCCTATTTAAGCCTCCTCGACCTAAAACCTCGATACGAAAAAGCCACGGTATGAGAAACCTTCCAGAGCCGCCGCCATCGCGAAGCCAAGATCTGGGGGACAGGAGTCACTGTTCCGGCACACCGCCGGGACGGGGAAGTGCCCCCGGAAGGCTCCTCCATCGACACCACCGCCATCTTCACCAACGCTGTTGTCTCCCATGAGGAGGGAGTAGTTCTCCATCGAGGCTCGGGGCTGTACCGGTAGCTATGTGGTTCATCTCTCTAGTATGTACTTCAATACAATAATCTCATGAGCTGCCTTACATGATTGAGATTCATATGATGATGCTTGTAATCTAGATGTCATTATGCTAGTCAAGTGGATTTTACTTATGTGATCTCCGGAGACTCCTTGTCCCACGTGTGTAAAGCTGACAGTGTGTGCACCGTGTGGGTCTCTTAGGCTATATTTCACAGAATACTTATTCACTGCTATGAATGGCATAGTGAAGTGTTTATTTATATCCCTTTATGATTGCAATGTTTTTTGTATCACAATATATCTATGTGCTACTCTAGTGATGTTATTAAAGTAGTTTATTCCTCCTGCACGGTGTAATGGTGACAGTGTGTGCATCGTGTAGTACTTGGCGTAGGCTATGATTGTGATCTCTTGTAGATTATGAAGTTAACTATTGCTATGATAGTATTGATGTGATCTATTCCTCCTTTCGTAGTGTGAAGGTGACAGTGTGCATGCTATGTTAGTACTTGGTTTGGTTATGTTGATCTGTTATGCACTCTAAGGTTATTTAAATATGAACATTGAATATTGTGGAGCTTGTTAACTCCGGCATTGAGGGTTCGTGTAATCCTACACAGTTAGTGGTGTTCATCATCCAACAAGAGGGTGTAGAGTCTAGCTTCTATTTATTTATTCTGTTATGTGATCAATGTTGAGAGTGTCCACTAGTGAAAGTATGATCCCTAGGCCTTGTTCCTAAATACTGCTATCGCTGCTTGTTTACTGTTTTACTGCATTTATACTGCCTGCAATATTACCACCATCAACCACACGCCAGTCCTGGACAGCAAAGCACTTTTCTGGTGCCATTGCTACTGCTCATACTTATTCATACCACCTGTATTTCACTATCTCTTCGCCGAACTAGTGCACCTATTAGGTGTGTTGGGGACACAAGAGACTTCTTGCTTTGTGGTTGCAGGGTTGCTTGAGAGGGATATCTTTGACCTCTTCCTCCCTGAGTTCGATAAACCTTGGGTGATCCACTTAAGGGAAACTTGCTGCTGTTCTACAAACCTCTGCTCTTGGAGGCCCAACACTGTCTACAAGAATAGAAGCACCCGTAGACATCAAGCACTTTTCTGGCGCCGTTGCCGGGGAGGAAAGGTAAAAGGCTCTCATACTCCGGTCCCAGGTAAAGTACTTTTCTGTTGCCGTTGTGTGTGTGCTCGAAGCTATTTCCTTTAGATCCTGCAATTGCATCTTTTTGTTTCTTGTTTACACTAGTTAGGCATAATGGACAACAATGAGCTTCTTATTCTATTTCCTGATTTAAGACATGGATGGTTTGATGCGAAAATTAAAAAACCTATGGAACATATTAGTATGAACGCTTTGAACACCATTGGTGCTAATGATATGGAAAATTCTAAGCTTGGGGAAGCTGGCTTTGATGAGCATGATATTTTTAGTCCCCCAAGCATTGAGGAGAAAATTTACTTTGATGATACTTTGCCTCCTATTTATGATGATTATAATGATATTGGTCTTTTAATACCACCTGTTATGGAGGATAAATTTGATTATGATTACAATATGCCTCCTATATTTGATGATGAGAATAATAATGATAGCTACTTTGTTGAATTTGCTCCCACTACAACTAATAAAATTGATTATGCCTATGTGGAGAGTAATAATTTTATGCATGAGACTCATGATAAGAATGCTTTATGTGGTAGTTATATTGTTGAGTTTGCTCATGATGCCACTGGATATTATTATGAGAGAGGAAAATATGGTTGTAGAAATTTTCATGTTACTAAAATGCCTCTCTACATGCTGAAATTTTTGAAGCTACACTTGTTCTATCTTCCTATGCTTGTTACTTTGCTCTTCATGAACTTGTTTATTTACAAGATTCCTTTTCATAGGAAGCATGTTAGGCTTAAATTTGTTTTGAATTTGCTTTTTGATGCTCTCTTTTGCTTCAACTCTTATTTCTTGCGAGTGCATCATTAAAACTGCTGAGCCCATCTTAATGGCTATAAAGAAAGCACTTCTTGGGAGATAACCCATGTGTTTATTTTGCTACAGTACTTTATTTTATATTTGAGTCTTGGAAGTTGTTACTACTGTAGCAACCTCTCCTTATCTTATTTTATTGCATTATTGTGCCAAGTAAAGTCTTTGATAGTAGAGTTGATACTAGATTTGGATTACTGCGCAGAAACAGATTTCTGTCTGTCACGAATTTGGGCAGGGCTCTCTGTAGGTAATTCAGAAAAATCTGCCAATTTACGTGCGTGATCCTCAGATATGTACGCAACTTTCATTCAATTTGGGAATTTTCATCTGAGCAAGTCTGGTGCCACTTTAAAATTCGTCTTTACGGACTGTTCTGTTTTGACAGATTCTGCCTTTTATTTCGCATTGCCTCTTTTGCTGTGTTGGATGGATTTCTTTGTTCCATTGACTTCCAGTAGCTTTGGGCAATGTCCAGAAGTGTTAACAATGATTGTGTCACCTCTGAATATGTGAATTTTTTATTATGCACTAACCCTCTAATGAGTTTGTTTCGAGTTTGGTGTGGGTGAAGTTTTCAAGGGTCAAGAGAGGAGGATGATATAATGTGATCAAGAAGAGTGAAAAGTCTAAGCTTGGGGATGCCCCGGTGGTTCATCCCTGCATATTTCAAGAAGACTCAAGCACCTAAGCTTGGGGATGCCCAAGGCATCCCCTTCTTCATCGACAAATTTATCAGGTTCCTCCCTTGAAACTATATTTTTATTCGGTCACATCTTATGTACTTTACTTGGAGCATCTGTTTGTGTTTGTTTTTGTTCGAATAAATGCTTGTGTGGGAGAGAGACACGCTCCGCTGGTTCGTATGAACACATGTATTCTTAGCTTTTAATGTTCATGGCGAAGGTTGAAACTGCTTCGTTCATTGCTATTTGGTTGGAAACAGAAAATGCTGCATGTGGTAATTAGTATAATTTCTTGAATAATGTGATAGTTGGCAATTGTTGTGCTCATATAGATCATGTTTAAGCTCTTGCATCATGTACCTTGTACCCATTAATGAAGAACTACATAGAGCTTGTTAAAATTTGGTTTGCATGATTGGTCTCTAGAGTCTAGATATTTTCTGGTTAAGGTGTTTGAACAACAAGGAAGACGATGTAAAGTCTTATAATGCTTACAATATGTTCATATGTGAGTCTTGATGCACCATTTTATACTTGAGTTTGCTTCAAACAACCTTGCTAGCCTAACCTTGTATTGAGAGGGAATCTTCTCGTGCATCCAAATCCTTGAGCCAATAACCATGCCATATGTGTCCACCATACCTACCTACTACATGGTATTTCTCTGCCATTCCAAAGTACATTACTTGAGTGCTACCTTTAAAATTCTATTCTTTGTCTTTACAATATATATCTCATGGGACAAAATAGCCTTAAAAACTATCGTGGTGAAGAATATGTACTTATGTGTCTTATTTCTTAATAAGTTGCTTGTTGAGCGGTAACCATGCTTCTGGGGACGCCATCAACTCTTTTACCTTTGTTGAATATCATGTGAGTTGCTATGCATGTTCGTCTTGTCTGAAGTAAGGGAGATTTTCATGATCAAATGGTTTGAGTATGCATATTGTTAGAGAAGAACTTTGGGCCGCTAACTAAAGCCATGAATCATGGTGGAAGTTTCAGTGTGGACATAAAACCTCAATCTCTTATGAGAATATTACCTGTTGTTGAATTCTTAAGCATTAAAAGAGGAGTCCATTATCTGTTGTCTATGTTGTCCCGGTATGGGTGTCTAAGTTGAGAATGATCAAAAGCGAGAAATCCAATGCGAACCTTCTCCTTAGACCCTTGTACAGGCGGCATAGAGGTACCCCTTTGTGACACTTGGTTGAAACATATGCTATGCAATGATAATCCGTGTTAATCCAAGCTAATTAGGACAAGGTGCGAGCACTATTGGTATACTATGCATGAGGCTTGCAACTTATAAGATATCTTATACATAACACATATGCTTTATTACTACCGTTGACAAAATTGTTTCTTGTTTTCAAAATGAAAAGCTCTAGCACAAAAATAGTAATCCATGCTTTCCTCTGCGAAGGGCCTATCTTCTACTTTAATGTTGAGTCAGTTTACCTATTCCTTCTATCTTAGAAGCAAACACTTGTGTCAACTGTGCATTGATTCTTACATGTTTACCTATTGCACTTGTTATATTGCTTTATGTTGACAACTATCCATGAGATATACATGTTACAAGTTGAAAGCAATTGCTGAAACTTAATCATCCTTTGTGTTGCTTCAATGCCTTCTACTAAGAATTTATTGCTTTATGAGTAACTCTTATGCAAGTCTTATTGATGCTTGTCTTGAAAGTATTATTCATGAAAAGTCTTTTCTATATGATTCATTTGTTTACTCATTATCTTCATCATTGCTTCGAATCGCTGCATTCATCTCATGTGCTTTACAATAGTATTGATCAAGATTATGATAGCATGTCACTTCAGAAATTATTCTTGTTATCATTTACCTACTCGAGGGCGAGTAGGAACTAAGCTTGGGGATGCTTGATACGTCTCAAACGTATCTATAATTTCTTATGTTCCATGCTACTTTATTGATGATACTCACATGTTTTATACACATTATATGTCATATTTCTGCATTTTCCGGAACTAACCTATTGACGACATGCCGAAGGGCCAGTTGCTGTTTTCTGCTGTTTTTTGTTCCAGAAATCCTAGTAAGGAAATATTCTCGGAATCGGACGAAATCAATGCCCAGCATCCTATTTTTCCACGAAGCTTCCAGAACACCCGAGAGCCACCAAAGGGGAGCCCTGGTGGGCCCAGATGATAGGGCGGCGCGGCCAGGGCCTGGGCCGCGCCCCCCTGTTATGTCATCGCCCCGTCAGCCTTCCGACTCCGCCTCTTCGCCTATTTAAGCCTCCTCGACCTAAAACCTTGATACGGAAAAGCCACGGTACGAGAAACCTTCCAGAGCCACCGCCATCGCGAAGCCAAGATCTGGGGGACAGGAGTCTCTATTCCGGCACGCCGCCGGGACGGGGAAGTGCCCCCGGAAGGCTCCTCCATCGACATCACCGCCATCTTCACCAACGCTGCTGTCTCCCATGAGGAGGGAGTAGTTCTCCATCGAGGCTCGGGGCTGTACCGGTAGCTATGTGGTTCATCTCTCTCCTATGTACTTCAATACAATAATCTCATGAGCTGCCTTACATGATTGAGATTCATATGATGATGCTTGTAATCTAGATGTCATTATGCTAGTCAAGTGGATTTTACTTATGTGATCTCCGGAGACCCCTTGTCCCACGTGGGTAAAGGTGACAGTGTGTGCACCATGTGGGTCTCTTAGGCTATATTTCACAGAATACTTATTCACTGTTATGAATGGCATAGTGAAGTGTTTATTTATATCTCTTTATGATTGCAATGTGTTTTGTATCACAATTTATCTGTGTGCTACTCTAGTGATGTTATTAAAGTAGTTTATTCCTCCCGCACGGTGTAATGGTGACAGTGTGTGCATCGTGTAGTACTTGGCGTAGGCTATGATTGTGATCTCTTGTAGATTATGAAGTTAACTATTGCTATGATAGTATTGATGTGATCTATTCCTCCTTTCGTAGTGTGAAGGTGACAGTGTGCATGCTATGTTAGTACTTGGTTTGGTTATGTTGATCTGTTATGCACTCTAAGGTTATTTAAATATGAACATTGAATATTGTGGAGCTTGTTAACTCTGGCATTGAGGGTTCGTGTAATCCTACACAGTTAGTGGTGTTCATCATCCAACAAGAGGGTGTAGAGTCTAGCATCTATTTATTTATTCTGTTATGTGATCAATGTTGAGAGTGTCCACTAGTGGAAGTATGATCCCTAGGCCTTGTTCCTAAATACTGCTATCGCTGCTTGTTTACTGTTTTACTGCATTTATACTGCCTGCAATATTACCACCATCAACCACACGCCAGTCCTGGACAGCAAAGCACTTTTCTGGTGCCATTGCTACTGCTCATACTTATTCATACCACCTGTATTTCACTATCTCTTCGCCGAACTAGTGCACCTATTAGGTGTGTTGGGGACACAAGAGACTTCTTGCTTTGTGGTTGCAGGGTTGCATGAGAGGGATATCTTTGACATCTTCCTCCCCGAGTTCGATAAACCTTGGGTGATCCACTTAAGGGAAACTTGCTGCTGTTCTACAAACCTCTGCTCTTGGAGGCCCAACACTGTCTACAAAAATAGAAGCACCCGTAGACATCAGTGCATAATCAAAAATTCACATGTTCAGAGAGGACACAATCATTTTTAACACTTCTGGACATTACCCAAAGCTACTGAAAGTTAATGGAACAAAGAAATCCACTCAACACAGTAAAAGAGGCAATACGAAATAAAAGGCAGAATCTGTAAAAACAGAACAGTTCGTAAAGACAAATTTTTTCGAGGCACTTAACAGGCTCAGATGAAAAAGCTCAAATTGAATGAAAGTTTCGTACATATCTGAGGATCATGCATGAATTTTTTCAGCATTTTACGAGTTTTCTACAGAGAGATCTACTCAAATTCCTGACAGGTAAAAATCTGTTTCTGCGCAGGAATCCAAATCTAGTATCAACTTTACTATCAAAGACTTTACTTGGCACAACAACATGATAAGGAGAGGTTGCTACAGTAGTAACAACTTCCAAGACACAACCAAATAGTAGTAAACTAAAACATCATGGGTTATCTCCCAAGAAGTGCTTTTCTTTAACGCCTTTCAGCTAGGTGCAGAAAGTGCAAATCAAGTAACATCAAGAGAAGAAGCATTAACATCATAATTTGTTCTAATAATAGAATCAAAAGGCAACTTCATTCTCTTTCTAGGGAAGTGTTCCATACCTTTCTTGAGAGGGAATTGATACTTAATATTTCCTTCTTTCATATCAATAATAGCACCAACAGTTCGAAGAAAGGGTCTTCCCAAAATAATAGGACAAGATACATTGCATTCAATATCCAAGACAACAAAATCCACGGGGACAAGGTTATTGTTAACCGTAATGTGAACATTATCAATCCTCCCCAAAGGTTTCTTTATAGAATTATCAGCAAGATTAACATCCAAATAACAATTTTCCAAAGGTGGCAAGTCAAGCATATCATAGAGTTTCTTAGGCATAACAGAAATACTTGCACCAAGATCACATAAAGCATTACAATTAAAATTATTGACTTTCATCTTAATGATGGGATCCCAACCATCTTCCAACTTCCTAGGAATAGAAGCTTCAAGTTTTAATTTCTCTTCTCTAGCTTTAATGAGAGAATTTGTAATATGTTTTGTAAAGGCTAAATTTATAGCACTAGCATTAGGACTTCTAGCAAGTTTTTGTAAGAACTTAATAACTTCAGAGATATGACAACTATCAAAATCTAAACCATTATGATCTACAGCATCTTGAAAAATTTCAGCACTTTTATCCCAAACAGTTTCAGCAGTTTCAGGCAATTTTGCACACTTTGCAGTAGAATTAGAAACATTGCCAACACCAATTATTTTACCATTGATAGTAGGAGGTTTAGAAACATCTGAAGCATCAACATTACTAGTGGTGGTAATAGTCCAAACTTTAGCTACATTATTCTCTTTAGCAAGTTTTTCTTCTCATTCCCACCTAGCATGCAATTCAGCCATCAATCTAATATTGTCATTAATTCAAACTTGTATGGCGTTTGCTGTAGCAAATGACTTAATATCTTTATCTTTATTAGGCATAACTTTCAATTTTAGAAGATCAACATCAGCAGCAAGACTATCAACCTTAGAAGCAAGAACATCAATTTTACCAAGCTTTTCTTCAACAGATTTATTAAAAGCAGGTTGTGTACTAATAAATTCTTTAAGCATGACTTCAAGACCAGAGGGTGCACTCCTACTATTGTTGTAAGAATTACCATAAGAATTACCATTACCATTACCATTATTAGAAGGATATGGCCTATAGTTGTTACCAAAATTATTCCTATAAGCATTGTTGTTGAAATTATTACTTTTAATGAAGTTCACATCAACATGCTCTTCTTGAGCAACCAATGAAGCTAAAGGAACATTATTAGGATCAACATTAGATCTATCATTAACAAGCATAGACATAATAACATCAATCTTATCACTCAAGGAGGAGGTTTCTTCAACAGAATTTACCTTCTTACCTTGAGGAGTCCTTTCGGTGTGCCATTCAGAGTAGTTGATCATCATATCACCAAGAAGTTTTGTTGCAGCACCCAAAGTGATGGACATAAAAGTACCTCCAGTAGCTGAATCCAATAGGTTCCTCAAAGAAAAATTTAATCCTGCATAGAAGGTTTGGATGATCATCCAAGTAGTTAGTCCATGGGTAGGGCAATTCTTCACCAACGATTTCATTCTTTCCCATGCTTGGGCAACATGTTCATTATCCAATTGCTTAAAATTCATAATGCTACTTCTCAAAGATATAATTTTAGCAGGAGGATAATATCTACCAATGAAAGCATCTTTACATTTAGTCCATGAATCAATACTATTCTTAGACAAAGATAGCAACCAATCTTTAGCTCTTCCTCTTAAGGAGAAAGGAAACAATTTCAGTTTTATAATGTCTCCATCTACATCCTTATACTTTTGCATTGCACAAAGTTCAATAAAATTATTAAGGATGGGCAGCAGCATCATCAGTACTAACACCAGAAAATTGCTCTCTCATAACAAGATTTAGTAAAGCAGGTTTAATTTCATAACATTCTGCTGTAGTAGCAGGTGGCGCAATAGGAGTGCATATAAAATCATTATTATTGGTGCTAGTGAAATCACAAAACTTAGTGTTCTCAGGAGTATTCATTTTAACAGTAATAAAAATAAGTAAAGGAAACTAAATTAAGTAAAGTAAAACAAGTAACTAATTTTTTTGTGTTTTTTGATATAAAGAAAGCAAACAAAACAGAAAATAAAATAAAGTAAAGCAAGACAATAAACAAAGTAAAGAGATTGGATGTGAGAGACTCCCCTTGCAGCGTGTCTTGATCTCCCCGGCAACGGCGCCAGAAAACAGTCTTGATGGCGCGTGATGCACACGTCCGTTGGGAACCTCAAGAGGAAGGTGTGATGCGCACAACAGTAAGTTTTCCCTCAGAAAGAAACCAAGGTTATCGAACCAGTAGGAGATGAAGGCCACGTGAAGGTTGTTGGTGGAGGAGTGTAGTGCGGCGCAACACCAGTGATTCCGGCGCCAACGTGGAACCTGCACAACACAATCACAATACATTGCCCCAACTTAACAGTGAGGTTGTCAATCTCACCGGCTTGCTGTAAACAAAGGATTAAACGTATGGTGTGGAAAATGATGTTTGTTTGCGAAGAACAACAGAGAACAGAGATTGCAGTAGATTGTATTTCAGATGTAAAAGAATTGACCGGGGTCCACAGTTCACTAGTGGTGTCTCTCCAATAAGATAAATAGCATGTTGGGTGAACAAATTACAGCTGGGCAATTGACAAATAGAGATGCATATACATATCATGATGACTACTATGAGATTTACTTAGGGCATTACGACAAAGAACATAGACCGCTATCTAGCATGCATCTATGTCTAAAAAGTCCACCTTCGGGTTAGCATCCGCACCCCTTCCAGTATTAAGTTGCAAACAACAGACAATTGCATTAAGTACTGTGCGTAATGTAATCAACACAAATATCCTTAGATAAAGCATCGATGTTTTATCCCTAGTGGCAACAGCACATCCATAACCTTAGAACTTTCTGTCACTGTCCGAGATTCAATGGAGGCATGAACCCACTATCGAGCATAAATACTCCCTCTTGGAGTTACAAGTATCAACTTGGCCAGAGCCTCTACTAGCAACGGAGAGCATGCAATACATAAACAACACATATATGATAGATAAATTAATCAACTTGACATAGTATTCCATATTCATCGGATCCCAACAAACACAACATGTAGCATTACTAATAGATGATCTTGATCATGATAGGCAGCTCACAAGATCTAAACATGATAGCACAAGAGGAGAAGACAACCATCTAGCTACTGCTATGGACCCATAGTCCAAGGATGAACTACTCACGCATCAATCCGGAGGCGGGCATGATGATGTAGAGTCCTCCGGTGATGATTCCCCTCTCCGGCAGGGTGCCGGAGGCGATCTCCTGAATCCCCCGAGATGGGATTGGCGGCGGCGGCGTCACAGTAACTTTTCTCGTATCATGGCTCTCGGTACTAGGGTTTTCGCGACGGAGAGAATAAATATGCGAAGGGGCAGAGTCGAGGGACGCTCGAGGGGCCCACTCCATAGGGCGGCGCGGCCAGGGGTGGGGCCGCGCCCCCCTAGGGTGTGGCCGCCTCGTCGCCCCTCTTCGTCTCCTCTTCGGACTTCTGGAAGGCTCCGTGCAAAATAAGACCGTGGGCTTTTGTTTCGTCCAATTCCGAGAATATTTCCTGTGTAGGATTTCTGAAACCAAAAACAGCAGAAAACAGGAACTGGCGCTTCGGCATCTTGTTAATAGGTTAGTGCCAGAAAATGCATTAAAATGATATAAAGTGTATATAAAATGTGTGAGTATTGTCATAAAACTAGCATGGAACATAATAAATTATAGATACGTTTGAGACGTATCATGCCCATGTACAAGTATGTGTGTTTTGAAGGTGCAAACACCGGAAGAAAATTTCTGGCCTGTGGTTGTAAGGTAGGTTAGTTGATTGGATTGTTTTTACTAACTGCAATTTGATTCCATTGTCTGAAGCTATGCCTTGTTGTTGGCAGTACAATATGTGTAGTTCCCTGTACAATTTATGCTAGGTAGTTGCTTGTATAATTTAGTTAGTAATCTGCCTGTTTAATTTAGTAAGAAATCTTGTTGTATAATTTAGGTACTGCTTTGTATAATTTAGTAAGAATTTTTTGTATAATTTAGGTACACTCCATCTATAATTTAGCTACACTGCATAGTATAATTTAGTTAGTATAATTTAGTTGGTACTAAATATATTTGCTCAATGTATGTAGGATGAAAATATTTATGACACAGTTCATTGGGTAGATGGGGAGTGGCCATCTACACTAAAGCATTCTTTGCTGAAAATTTGGGAAATGTATGAGGAGGAGAGAGACTCAAGGATGCATGGCAATGTTGAGTATGCAACCAAGAACTACCAGCTAGTGCTAGAAAAAAGGGAATTAGAAAAGAGGAACCTGGAACTGCACAAGCTATTGGGTAACACTTTGGAGCATGTTGCAGAGCTGACTAACCATAACCTGGAGCTTGAGAAGGCAAAAAGGGAGAAGGAAGAGCAAGAAGTAGTATGTCTGAAGGAAGAAAAGAAGAAGGTAGAGCTAGTACTTGCCACCTTGAAGGAAGAAAAGAAGAAGTTAAAGCTAGTAGTTGCCACCTTGAAGGAAGAAAAGGAGATGGGAGAGCAACTAGCTGCCACTTTGAAGGATGAAAAGAGGAAGGTGGAGTACTATGTTTCAGACCTACTCAATGCTTTACATTTTCAGAAGGATAAGATGAAGAAGATAGTGCAATGTGTGCTGAATGATATGTTTGCCATGTAATGAATCACTAGTTGCCAGAATGATCTAGTACCTCGTTAGCTCTTGATGTATTAGAGATATTATGATGGAGATTAGATATATTATGTTATGTGTGTTGTTGACTGCCTCTATGTATGACAATCTAAATATGATGGAGATATTATGTTGCTATCTATGTTGGTCAGTGTCTGAAAACTATGTTTGTGCAATTGTTAGTGTTTGAAAACTATGTTTGTGCTAGATGATCTGGTAAGACTATGATGTGTTGCTCAAGTACTTGTCGTCGACTAGTCGTTCTCGACAAGTAGTTTGGTCTAGATGCCATTCAGCACTTATCATGGACTAGTCGTTCTCGACAAGTAGTTTGGTCTAGATGCCATTCAGCACTTGTCGTCGAATAGTCGTTCTCGACAATATTAACTCAAATTTCTAAAATGTACTCATCATTCTTAACTGAAATGTACTGAACTATATGAACTTAAATATCTGGCAGCAATATTAACCAAGTCACTGAGACAGTACTTCATATAGTTTCATCACTTAACCAAGTCTACATATGGATTACATCATGCAGAGTGCTCATATCTAGCAGCACATCTGTATGACAAATATACAGAGTGCTCATAAGTTGCAGCACATCTGTATAACCAAAATAACCAGCAAATTCTAGAATTACATCAGACTACACAACCAAAATAACCAGCAAGTCCTGGAATTACATCAGACTGCACAAGCAAGTTAAAAAACTAGTAGCCAGTTGCATTGCTGCCTTCTCCTCCTTCTTCAGGCACATACCCACAGTTGAAATAACCCCATGTCCTTGTCCTTTTGTAACCAGCACTCCCATCACAACTGTCTATAAGTGTTTGAATGCTTGCATTAGGGTCAGATCTGAATGCATTTTCGTAAGTTCTAGCTAACCATCTTGCACTGACCCTTGTACTATCTGTTGTTGTCTCACAGGTATGATCAATGTGCATCTTCCTAATAACAAATGTATTCTCAGCTTTTATCTCAGAAGCAACACAGTAGAAAGGACATGTCTCCTTTATGCATTGAACAATGACTCTAACATTTGAGTTCCTGTGATACCTGTAGTTCCTACTCTGTGCAATGTGCAAATTGATCAGTGCATCCCTGAATTGATGAACACTGGTGAAGCACATCTTGACACACAGCTGCTCATGTGCTTTAAGCCTCCTTTCATCATACCACTTCCTAAGTGGCATTTTCTTAGATCTACTCTTTCTTCCTTTGGGTGGCACCATGCACAGTGGTTGAAACAGGTCATCATCACTTTCATCAAGCAATCCTGAGCACATGTCTTCATCTGATGATGGTTTCCAGTCTAGTACATCATCAATGTGAACAGCTGAATGAGATCTTAGTGTGGGTCCTTTTCTACTAGGATGCTTCATTTTCATCTGCTTTGGAGGGCTGATTTGCTTCTGAGGTAGTGCCACTGGTTCAAGCGCATCTGCAGTGTCATCTCCTATCACAAAAATATCTTCAATGTCAGTGTCTCCTTCACAATGCAGCAATGGATCTTCTCTCTGCTTTCTCATCTCCTCAATCCTCTCATTAATTTCTATCTGTTCCTTTCTCCTCATTTCTTGCATCATATCAAAATCTTCCTCTCCCATGTCAAAGTCTTCATATGCTTCATTGTTCATGGCCCTTTCTTCATGATCATCATCAATGTCTGACAGCTGAATTCCCTTTCCTTTCTGATCATTGATGCTCTGTTGAGTGCACACATATGGATTTTGAGAGCAACCTTCAGTAGGAAAGATCAGTCCTTGATCATCAACAGAGAACACAGGAGGTGGACTGAGATCATATACAAATGCAGGTGTATAATTAATTAAGCATGACGATTGCTGAGAGGCAGCAGTGCCTTCATCTACATTGATAACCTCCTTAGCCACATGTTTTTTTCGTCTGCCCCTGATTACAATCAAACTCAACACTTGATCTTCAATAAAATGCTCCAACAGTTCATATATCTGTGTGTTGTTCTCAGTCAATTGCAAGTCCCCATCCTTTCTGCAGTAAATAGAGTCACTGAAACCATAGCCCTTCGTCTCAATCAGCGCAACAAGATTCATCACGGTGATATCGTCACGACCAATCGACCTCTCAATATTGTCCACGCCATCAAAATGAATTCTTATCTCCCAAATCTCAGGATCCAAGCTAGCAAAATGAAAAGGAAAAAAAATCCCCAACTCAGTAAAACCCCAATTGTACAAACCCTAACCCTAAAATCTAAAATCGCAATATGAGAAACGAAGTAAGACAGATAGACCTAGAGATACGTACTCAACTCCGTCGAGGCCGCTCGTGAATCATGAACTCGACGCCGGATTGTCCATCCAAACCTGGGCAAGCATCGCCGCCGCCGTCGATGGCCGCGTCGGCCAAAGCTCATCTAGGTCATCGACGACAGTGCCGGCTTGGTCGCCGCCGCCTCCAGTTGCAGAATAAGTGCTCTGGCCTCCGCCACCACCGCCTGGATTTGTCGGCTCCTCCATCTCCGGCAGCGGGCGGGAAGTGTGGGGAGAAAGGGGGGAAACGAAATGAGCTGATCGTCCCCTTCCGACCGACCGCCACTCCATCTTAACCAGACGATAGTAACGGCGAAGCGAACGGCCGTCTGCCAATGTGGCACCTGACAGTGGGTCCAACGAGGTTAAAATGCTATCAGCTCCACTTTTGTGCAATCTGTAACGGCTAGCCCAAGAAGTTGTACATTTCTGAAAAAATTACCAAAGTTGGTACTGACCTGTTAACCTAGCCCGAAATGTGGTAGTTTTCTGTAATTTACTCCTTTAAAGTAGGAGTTTTGTTTGGTAGCTCGGCTGAACTCAGAAATTCCCACCTCATCCTAGTTGCGGGTTTTTGATATCTCGGTGATATCTTTGGGTCCTGGCCACCACATGCAAAAAGGCCTCTCAGCCTACACGGGTGTGAAGTTCAAATCAAGTTTCACACCTCAGTTTGGCCGAGTCCACCAAAAAAATTGTCCCTCAAGTCATTCCCAACCATACCACCCAACGGATAGGGAAACACCCAATCACACCCATGCCATTCGAGTCGACACCCCTCTACCCCTCCCGCCTTTCCCTCACCACCCCGACCTAGCCGCCACTCCTCCCATCTACACGACCCCACTCTTGGTCCCTGCCCCCACGTTCCTCCGTCTCATCCGCCCCCCCTCTCTAAGCCCAAGCCGGGCCCTTGTCTGTTGTCTCCTTCGCGTCGCCCTCCTATGGATGTGGCAAACTCCACACTACGGCTATGGAGCTTGCTTGGCCTTTTTTTACCTAAACTCTACATCACTTATTTATATTGAACATTTTTACTCCTTTGTCACCCATTTTCGCAATAGGCATTCTTAGTCATGCTATTTTGTATTACAGTAAACATAGTTAATCACATAAAAATAATGAAAATATTTTGAAGCAATAGTTTCATTATACGAGTTTAAAATCTATCGTTGTTAATACACTTGGACTAAGTATAAACCATGTCTTCCAAGAAATAGAAAGGTGCTTCCATTGTTAGACATGCTCGAAACAAAATGTTGGTTAGTCTGAATTCACTATACCATAAAAATATCAGATGTTTTTATTCATTGATTTATGGTCCTCAGGTAAATTATAGCTATATGTATGTGGTCATGTTTATTTAGTATACTTTGAACATCTTGGTATATATCTACATGGTTAGTTAATCAATATCTTGATAGAAATTACGAGAGCGCATGATTTTCTATCTCGGCATGAGCAAGCATAAAGTTCTAGAATATATAAGGTCTGTAGTAAAGGTTTCTCCTCAAATAAGAAACAACCATGTTCGAATATTTTCAAGTTCTCTATACTCTCCACCGCCACCGCATCATAGTTCAAAAATAGCGAGTAAGCCCAAGAACAGCTGCATTATTGCACCTTGATTTTAAATTGAATTCATCCAACATTTTTAAGAGGCTAAAAAAACACTTAGTAGCACTACGGGAAAAATTGCCGTTGCCGTGCAGGCAATCATTGACGTGAGCCACTGCACGGCAAAGAAATCTTTGCCGCGCAGAGCAAGAAGAACGCACGGCAAAGACAAATCGCACAACAAAGATTTAGCGCAGCACACGGCAACGAATAACCGCACGGCATATTCAGCAGTGGCGCACGGCAAAGAAACATTGCACGGCTAAGTCTAAGCAGCACGCACGGCAAAGAAACACATCACGGCAAAGACCCTGCACGCCACACAGCAAAGAAACGCATCACGGCAAAGACCCTGCACACGCACGGCAAAGGGGGCACGTGGCGGCAAACTGTAGACCTGGCATTTTGCTGGGTGTGCTGGAGAGGCCTTTGCCATGCGGGCTGGGGCGTGGCACGCACGACAGAGGGTTGTCCCACGGCGCAGTGTGGCGCACGGCAATGAAATGCCGCACGGCAAAGAGGTCGCACGCATGGCAAAGTATGCACGCACGGCAACCTCCATGCCACATGGCAAAGACAAGTCGCACGGCAACGAGATGCACGCATGGCAACGAACAGCACGCACGGCAAAGGCCTTTGCCGTGCAAAATGGCCATGCGCATGGCAACGTTCGCGTTGCCGTCGGACTCTTTGCCGGGCAGAGGTTGCCGTGCGTGCCACGCACGGCAAAGCCTTTGCCATGCATTTGGGCGTCTTTACCGTGCAAAGTGCCGCACGGCAATGCTAGTTTTTCCCATAGTGTAGTCTAGAGCTCTTGTTCTGATTTGAAATCAAATTGATCCAACATTTGTCAAGAGTCTGTTTTTTTAATAATCATCTTCACAACTCTTGGACTAAGCATAAACCATGTTTTCCAAGAAACAGATGCTAGGTGCTTCCATTGTTAGACATGCTCGAAACAAAATGTTGGTTAGTCTGAATTCACTATACCATAAAATATCACATGTTTTTATTTTGATTTATGGTCCTCAGGTAAATTATAGCTATATGTATGTGATCTTGTTTATTTAGTATACTTTGAACATCTTGGTATATATCTACATGGTTAGTTAATCAATATCTTTGATAGAAATTACGAGAGCGCATGATTTTCTATCTCGGCATGAGCAAGCATAAAGTTCTAGAATATATAAGGTGTGTAGTAAAGGTTTCTCCTCAAATAAGAAACAACCATGTTCGAATATTTTCAAGTTCTCCATACTCTCCACCGCCACCGCGTCATAGTTGAAAAATAGCGAGTAAGCCCAAGTACAGCTGCGTTGTACCTTGATTTTAAATTGAATTGATCCAACATTTTAAGAGGCCAAAAAAACACTTAGTAGTCAGCTCGAGAGCTCTTGTTCTGATTTGAAATCAAATTGATCCAACATTTGTCAAGACTCTGTTTTTTAATAATCATTTTCACAACTCTTTTCGCTCCCTTTTTTTATTGTGTACTCTAACACTTAATCCGTCGCCCAATACACGGGAATAACTAGGCTAAAAGGATAGCCTTTCGCCAAACGGAATTTATACATGAAATCACAGTTACCCCGATCAATATGCCTGACGAATCTCTACATGTGCAGTAAGCACTAACTTAGAAATCCAGGACCTGTGCTCACATGAGAAGTGAACTTTTGTATCACGTCCACGACACTACGGGAGAATTGCCGTACGCCGACGGCCAGGCGATGTGCCGACGGCCAAATGTCGGGGCCGTCGGCACAGTAGCCTCCGGAGCGCGGCGACGAGGATGACCGTCGGCGTTAAATTGGCCGTCGGTACAGGCTGGAGGTGCCGACGGTCACCGTCGGCACAGTTCTGGCCGTCGGCACAGGACCAGTCTGGCCGTCGGCACAACTTTTTTTTTTCTTTATTTTCCACTACAGAACTGTGCCGACGGTTAAACCGTCGGCATAGCTTTTTCCTATTTCTCAACGGCAGTCTTCAAAAAAGCATAACTAAATCATTCTAACTGAGAAAAATAAGTATAATATATCAAATTTTGCAGGAAAACAAGATCTATCATAGAAAAATATCAAAAATGGAATATTTCAAATACCTAAATAAATTTTCTTATAAATGAGCTATAATGTTCGAGGTTGCATGGCTTTCACACACGCCAAAAATGAAAAAATGGTCGCTCGTGGGTCGGATTAGAAATCCGCGTCCGGGGTATTGCTTACCATCCTAGGGCCCACACACGTGCCAAATATGACCTCGTTTCGGAAAATTATGCCATGTTGAGGCCGTTTCCCACCTCATTTCCCCTGAAATCCATAGAACTCCGGACGTGATAGCTCTTTTCGTGAAGGGTTTTCCAAAATAATTGCCACATCCTAGTTTTGACAAACGGAATAGTTACTATGACATATAAAATGACGCTACGCGGCTCCGTGAGATTTTTTGACTTCGCTCAAATTGCCATCTGGCCAAAACAGCCCCTCGGGACCTGCGGTATCGCCGTACCGGGCGTGGGGGTGCACCCATTCGCGAAAAAACTAAACGGACAAAAATTAGCACATATAATGATGCGTCGTAGAACTAAAAACATTTTTTCCGGAATTTCTGGAGCGACGGATAGTTGAGCCCTAGTTCAAATCCGGTTAGTTTCCAGCGGATTCGGCGGGACACCGCCGAAAGCCGCATGAGTTCCCAAAAAGCTAATGCGTGCACATGTCATGTGATAGGTGGTGCGTAGGTGGTCTACTATCATCGCACGAAGGTTTCATGTCATACTAAAATGCGCCCCATGTAGCTGCTTCACAAATAAAAACCGTTTGGGCACGCTAAAAATGAAAAGATGGTCGCCCGTGGGTCGGATTAGAAATCCGCACCCGGGGTCTCGCTTTCCATCCTAGGGCCCACACACGTGCCAAATATGACCTTGTTTCGGGAAACTATGCCATGCCGAGGCCGTTTCCCACCTCATTTCCCCTGAAATCCGTAGAACTCCGGACATGATAGCCCTTTTCGTGAAGGTTTATTCAAAATAATTGCCGTATCCCAGTTTTGACAAACGGAATAGTTACCATGACATATAAAATGACACCACGCGGCTCCGTGAGATTTTTTGACTTCGTTCAAATTGCCATCTGGCCAAAACAGGACCCTCGGGACATACGGTATCGCCGTACCGGGCGTGCGGGTGCACCCATTCGCGAACAAACTAAACGGACAAAAATTAGAACATATAATAATGCGTCGTAGAACTAAAAACATTTTTTCCGGAATTTCTGGAGTGACGGATAGTTGAGCCCTAGTTCAAATCCGGTCAGTTTCCAGCGGATTCGGCGGGACACCGCCGAAAACCGCATGGGTTCCCAAAAAGCTAATGCGTGCACATGTCATGTGATAGGTGGTGCGTAGGTGGTCTACTATGATCGCACGGAGGTTTCACGTCATATTAAAATGTGCCCCATGTAGCTGCTTCACAAATAAAAACTGTTTGGGCACGCTAAAATGAAACGATGGTCGCCCGTGTGTCAGATTAGAAATCCGCACCCGGGGTCTTGCTTCCCATCCTAGGGCCCACACACGTGCCAAATATGACCTCGTTTCGGTAAACTATGCCATGCCGATGCCGTTTCCCACCTCATTTCCCCTGAAATCCATAGAACTCCGGACGTGATAGCCCTTTTCGTGAAGAGTTTTTCAAAATAATTGCCGTATCCCACTTTTGACAAACAGAATAGTTACCATGACATATGAAATGACGCCACGCGGCTCCGTGGGATTTTCAAATTGCCATCTGGTCAAAACAGGGACCGCGGGACATGCGGTATCGCCGTACCGGGCGTGCGGGTGCACCCATTCGCGAACAAACTAAACGGACAAAAATTAGCACATATAATGATGCATCGTAGAACTAAAAACATTTTTTCCGGAATTTCTGGAGTGACGGATAGTTGAGCCCTAGTTCAAATCCGGTCAGTTTCCAACGGAATCGGCGGGACACCGCCGGAAGCTGCATGGGTTCTCAAATAGCTAACGCTTGTACATGCCGTGTGATAGGTGGTGCGTAGGTGGTCTACTATCATCGCACGGAGGTTTCACGTCATACTAAAATGCGCCCCATGTAGCTGCTTCACAAATAAAAACCGTTTGGGCACGCTAAAAATGAAAATATGGTTGCCCGTGGGTCGGAATAGAAATCCGCGTCTGGGGTCTTGCTTCCCATCCTAGGACCCACACACGTGCCAAATATGACCTCATTTCGGCAAACTATGCGATGCCGAGGCCGTTTCCCACCTCATTTTCGATAAAGTCAACCAGATTTAAACTAGAGGTACTTGATCTATTGCTCATGATTTTTGGGTAAATTAAATTGTAGGTTCAAAAATATGAATGGATGTCATATTTGTATTCCTCTTATTTTTCTGATCAATTTAGACATATTATTAGCCAAATTCGTATTTACTGATATTAATTATTCCATATTAAATAAAAAGACAAAAATTAAATCATTTAATTGTTTTTCAAATTCTATATTATTATTATTTATATATATTCATTGTTGTTTACTTAAGTAATTGTTTAGAATTCAAAAATATAGAGATGTGGCAGCACGGTCAAAGGGTTAATATGATTGATATGGTAGTATTAACAACAAGGGCGTCATTTCTTTCATGGAAGCTCATCCGAAGAGAACCAAGAAGTTAAGCGTGCTGGGGCAGGAGTAGTGTGAGGATGGGTGACCAACTAGGAAGTTTGAATACAAGTGCAATTTGACCTAAGATTAGATGTACTAAGTGTAAGTGTGATTGTGAAAGATTAACAAGTAAAAAAGAATAAGAAGAAAATTGAAAAAAAATAAAAAAAATATTTTTTCAAATTTTTTTTTAAATCTTTTTTCAAAAAAAAATTGAAAATTTTGAAATACTATGCCGACGGTTATACCGTCGGCACAACAATCTATGCCGACGGCCAGTCTGTGCCGACGGTGATCGGGCAGTCCCCGACCGGAACTATGCCGACGAAGCTACGCCGACGGTCACCGTCGGCACAGCCTGTGCCGACGGCCTTTCTTGCTGTGCCGACGGCTGGCGGCCGTCGGTAGACTGGAGCTCTCCCGTAGTGCGACGTCTTCCACCTTGAGATTACCAGGAGTCCATCTCAAGCAGTCCACCATGGATTTCCTGAGCGACCAAGATCTCGGGAGCTGTTTTAAATCCATCGGAGCAGTGACTCCATGCATGTCCTTTGTGAAATCATGCATGTTGGAGTGTATCACGCTTGGCATCCTCAGCCTTCTTGTCGAGGTCACCATGCACGATTCGGTCTTATATATCGCAGCCAAATCGGCGCCTGCGTGTGGAGCGCTTATTCTTTCCGTTCGCGTCCTGATTCTTTCCTCTAGCGCGCGTGAGAATAATGGTTTGGCTCTTTCTGAATAATATCATTGCCGACCAGATGACGGCAGCGGCTAATCATGAACCCGCCATGGTTCTCACGACAAGGACAGGCCCGTGCTCCGTTAAGAAACCAGCCGTAGAGTCGCCCCGGTTTGGACACGCGGCATTTGGTCCGTGCGAGGACGGCCACATGGTTTCTCTCACCTGGTCGTTTTCTCTCCATTGCGTAGGTAGGTTCTAGAATGTTCCGTCGTCCGGTAGTCAAAGGCAAGTGGCCATGCACTGTAAATTGACAGATGGGGGATGGAGATGTATAGAGGTATATGTATCCATCCGCCATGATAACGATTCGTTCTAGAGCGTGAGAAGCTGCTGCGAAGCTTCCGTGCACGCTGTCGTTGTCGTGGATGGCGCCAAGAGAAAGCAAGCGTGGATTCCACAGTCCTCACTCATCCACTACGTACGCTACGATACGGCCATGTCGTCCCCGCGCAAGAGTGGGTGGCAGATGAGACCAAGCTCTTGGTTCAGTTCAGCCACCCACATACACCTGTGCGATCGAGGTACCGCACGGAAGCGCGACAATGTGAACTTTTTTTAGACGGAAGGCTCAAGCAGAGCTCGGCTTTAAATTAATGAAACTACAACCATACAACAACCATACAATGGACGATTCAAGATACAACTCACACCACGCAAACAACAGATACTGATAAGAGTCTATCAAAGCCATGTGTCCCAACACATGTCTGCCATACAACACGAACACATAGATAGAAGATAATAACAGAGGAGAATGCTATGGCTGCATCCTGGAAGAAGCATGGAGCTCGCGTAATCTACCAATCGTCAGCTCCACCGCCTCACGATCCTAGCCACTTGCTTCCACACCTGTAGATCAATAATGCTAGACTTACGGGCAGATTTGTTACGGAAAAATGTTACGGGCTGATGTGGAGCACTAGTAGAAAAAGAGGCTTCCGTCCACCCCCATTAGTCCCGAAAAAATTCGAACCGCGACTAAAAGGGGCTTTAGTCGCGGTTCGGGAGGCGACCCGCGACTAATGCTCCATCCGCGACGAAAGGGTACCCCTTTAGTCGCGGTTGGTAACACCAACCGGGACTAAAGGGCTACGGAGGGGATGCGGCCGGCAGAAAAACCTTTAGTCGCGGTTGGGGACACCCCTTTAGTCGCGGTTGGTGTCCCCAACCGCGACTAAAGGTTTTTCCGAGTTTTTTTACTCCCACGCACCCTGCACACCCCCCCGTGGATCGCCTTTTTTTGGTTTGTAAAATACAAAAGAAAATGATAGAAAATTCAAAAAAAAAATTGTTTTCAGATTCTTGTATGTTATGCAACCTACTATTCGGAGAAATTAAGAAATTCGAATTTCCACTTTTTTTGCAAAAAAAGTTTAAAAAATGGTAAAACCGCAATAACTTTTGCATACGACGTCGGAAAAAAACGTATAATATATCAAAAAAATCCTGGGAAAAAGTTACATCCGAATTCACCCGGGTTTACCCGGTTAGCCAATTTTTAGATTCTCAAAATTCCAAATGGAAATACAAAAGCAGGAAGATTTTAGTTTTTTCTATAAATTATGGATTTTATATTTTTTTTAATTTTTTAAAACCTAAAATTAATAATTTCATTCTGCATAAAGATTACTATCATTTTTACCCAATTTTTAGATTTTCAAATTTTTAGATTTTAGGTTTGACAAAAAAATATTTAATTAATTATAAAATTAAAAATAATACAAATTAAAAAGTTAATGTTTATTTATTTATTCAATATTATTATTACATCATTATTTTTGTTTATTAAAAGAATTATTTGAAATTCAAACAATAAAGAAATGTGACATCGATCAATATGTTAATAAGATTGATATGATACTACTATCACATACATGCGCGCGAAGCACTTGGATGCGAAACGAAATGGAACTCGAAAGTTAAGCGTGCTAGAGGTGGAGTAGTGGGAGGATGGGTGACCGAGCGGGAAGTTTGACCACGAGTAAGTAATTTGACTAGAGATAAGCGTAGTTAGAGATAGAGACTAAGCTATGCAAATAACTGAAATAAGAGAAATTCTGAAAAAAAAGAAAAAAAAACGGAGTGAAAAAAAAATAGAAATCCAAATGAATTAAAAAAATTTAACGAAATAGCCTTTAGTCCCGGTTGGGGACACCAACCGCGACTAAAGGTCCTTCGCCCAGACGCACGGTAGCCGCCCACGTGGACGGGCCTTTAGTCGCGGTTCGTAAGCAACCGCGACTAAAGGGGGGGCCTTTAGTCGCGCTTAATTGGTCGCGGGTGCGCAACCGCGACTAATGGCAGTTTCGAACCGCGACTAAAGGCCATTTTTCCACCAGTTGAGCCACCGGAGTGGTTCAATTTTTTTAACGCCCCGTAATTGTAGAGCCATGATTCTCTGTCTTTTCTCCACGTAATCCCGTAGCCAGATTCCGTAAGTTTGAGTCCGTAGGTGTAGCATTGTTGCCTGTAGATATAGGGACATTTTATACATGCAATCAGCATATTGGGAAGGGAAGCGCCCCTCGATGGAAAATTTGTTTCTTGTATTTCAAAGGGTCCAACACAGCGCCGCACAACTAATCCAGTAAACCCGTTTTGTTTGCCCCCTGCACTGTTGAAGCATCCTGTAAATGTCTGCCAGACATGAGGGGTTCCAAGAGCATTGCAACATTTCCCTGACTGCGCTCCACATGAATCTGGCCAAGACACATGTGAAGAAGATGTGGTTTGTATCCTCCATCTCTCCACACAGGGCACATCTCCCCGAAGATGGCACCCTTCGCCTACTAATGTTGTCATCGGAGGGTAGGCGTTTGAGCATTAGCTGCCAAAGGAAGATCCTGATCTTAAGAGGAACAGCGATCCTCCAAAGCACCCCATAGTGTTTCCGTGGCGTGCCTTGGCATAACTTGAGGTATAGGGAGCGGACCGAGAATTTTCCAGAGGGTTCGAGAGACCATAGGAAGGTATCCTGACCTGCCCTCAGACCGACCGTCTGGAGATCCCTCCGGATATCTGCGAGTTCCACGCGCTCATGTATACCTAGCTCCCTGCAGAAGGGGATGTCGTCCCATAACCTGTTGGCCCCGGCTTGGTCCACAGAGGCTTCTGGGTTCGCCATAATGGTAAAAAGGGCTGGGAATCTGTCCCTAAAGGGTCTCGGCCCTAGCCACCAGGCGTGCCAGAACTGGGTCGAAGTCCCGCTAGCCACCTGATGCCTTGTCCCCAAACAAAGCAATCTCTTGATCCTCTGGAGCGTGTTCCAGAATTGTGATCCTCCTGGATGCGAGTCCACCCAGATGTCTCTATTGGCCAGGTACTTATTGCGGATGATATCCGCCCACAAGCCATGCGCACCATTCATGATTCTCCAAACCCACTTCGCCATGAGGCAGATGTTCATGATTTTGGTATCCATAATACCTAGCCCCCCCCCCAATGGACTTAGGCATGCATACCACCTCCCATCTGACCCAGTGATATTTTTTCTTTGGACCGTTTGCTTCCCAAAAGAATCTCGCGCGGTGCTTGCGGAGGGTGTTGTGGATGCCGTCCCCTAGCATGCAGACTCCCATGGCGTGCAGAGGTAGGCTAGAAAAGCATGCGTTTACCAAGATAAGCCGCGCTGCGGAGGACATGAATTTGCCCGTCCATGGATCTGCCCGTTTAGCCACCTTGGTTGTCAGCGGACCCCAATCCGCGGCCGTGATGGCGTGATCAGAAATAGGGAGGCCAATGTACGTGAAAGGGAAGGACCCCTGTTTACAGTTCAGCATGTTGGCGATCCGCTGTTTCTCCAAGTCAGAGGTCCCCATGACCATGACCTCGCTCTTGTGGAAGTTAATGCGAAGCCCTGACATATTCTCGAACCACAGGATTGCCAGTTCATCTGGTTGGATCATGATGATCGTGTCATTCGATCCGAGTATTGCAGATGGGATACCCCCCTGGGATAATGTGCGGGATTACACCCTCAATGTGTCCCGCCGCCTGTGATTTGTCCAAAATCGCAGCGAGAGCCTACGACACAAAATCAAACAGGAGTGGGGAGAGTGGGTCTCCTTGACGCACTCCCCTCCCATTCCTGAAGTAGTTTCCTACCTCACCGTTGATGGTGATCGCTGTTTGTCCCCCCGAGACTAAACTGAGCACCCGATGGACCCACTGACAAGGTATTAACTTATCAATCCTACGTATTGTAGACTAGGGTTTCGGGAGAGAGCGACGATGGAGATTCCGGGAGAGAGGTTAGGCACACGACGTACCCAGCTTCGGGGCCCCTCGGTGGAGGATCACTACGTGCTGCTAGCAATCCAGTATATGATCATAGATGTGTTTACAGGGTGCCGCCGTAAGCGGAACTATGTTGTCTATCTATTGTCCCCCCTCTTTCGGGTGCCCTGGCTAGCTTTATATATGCAACCAGCCTAGGGTTTTACAAGAGTCCTAGTCGACTAGTTCTTCGGGTTGCCTTGTTGGGCCTTCTCCATATTGGGCCGAGCCGATCCAGGTATACCAATAATGGGTACCCGAAGGGTATACCCATGTCAGTAGCCCCCGAGTGTCTAGGGAAGTCGAAGACTTGCGTAGAGACTCCAAGCATAATCATCTCCAAAGGCGAGGTCCATGTCGTAGATCATGTGTAGCGTAGATGATGTCGACGATTCTTGAAATTATTTTCTATCGGGTGCGCGGCAGCGCTCCCGATGGGAGTAGCCCCCGAGTCTATGGGCAAGTGCTTGCACTTGGGCATAGACTCAAGTTGTATTACTCGATGAAGAACTTAACTATATTTCTCGAGGACTTGATGAAATCCATGGGCTCCCGATGGGAGTAGGCTCCACTCGAATCGTAGATTCGAGTTGAGTCTACAAAGCTTGATTGTCGTAGATGTTGTCGAAGTTATTTTTCTATCGGGTGCGCGACCAGCGCTCCCGATGGGAGTAACCCCCGAGGCTACAGCCAAATGTTTGCACTTGGGTGTAGGCTCAACTTGCTTTTAATTGACTCCACAATTTTTCCTCTTTCTTGTATCTTATTGAGAGGGTGAACAATACTCTCGATAAGAGTAGCCCCCGAGCCTATGGGCAGGTGCTTGCACGTGGGCATAGACTCAAGTTGTACTACTCGATAAAGAACTTAACCATATTTCTGGGCGCAACCCCTCTTTTTATCGACTCCAGGCCGTTGCTATTTATGTTGTTCAGGGATAATGGTAAATGGGGTTGGCAATCCCGCAAGAACCTACTTCAAGATCACGTCCCTGGACATGATCTCGGGACCTGGCATAATTCGTCACGTGCCGCTTAAGGACTTACCATGATCCGAATTCCAGTAATGTTATCGGGTCCACAGCGCGTCCGCCGGGATATTTCTTCACATCTGTTGATGTGGAAAAAAGTAGCAGAGCGCAGTCTTTGGCGATGCCACGCCACACAGGACGGATCCCGGGGTCTTACCTTCGCAGAGTTTTGCGGCATTCAGAGATTATTCGCGACTTTGGCGCTCTAAGAATATTTTGTCAAGTGCCTTGTTCGGCTGATGCAATGACCCATTTTGCGAGTTCTTCTATTTTTCTCTCGGGCTTGATGAGACAGCTGAATATATTGATTATTCTATATTGTCGGGTACATCACCGATGCTCTTGCTCGGAACAATATGACGAGTCAATGAACCCGAAGATTTGTCCACCTTCTTTTTTTTGGGGTTCCTCCTTGATGAAAATTTCGTCGAGTTCCTCCTTCAGGAAAATTTCTTTGGGTCATCTTTGAGGACAATTCTTCGGGTCCTCCCTGAGGACAATTCTTCGGGTCCTCTTTGAAGATAATTCTTCGAGACCTCCTTGAGGATAATTCTTCGGGACCTCCTTGAAGATAATTTTTCGGGACCTCCTTGAAGATAATTCTTCGGGACCTCCTTGAAGATAATTCTTCGGGTCCTGTTCTTTCTTGAAGACAATTTCGTCGAGTTCTCCCTGTAGACAATTTCGTCGGGTTCTCTCTTATATACTTTGAATTTTGCTTTCTCCTGCACAAATAAACAAACTTTTTCTATCTTTCCCTTGACTATCTTTTTCGCATGCGGTGTCAGATGCTCAGATTCGATGATATGTAAAGTGAATATATGCCGCGCAGCCCCCAACTGTCGGGTGCGACGAAAATAAACGATAATCAACTTTGTGCAAAATAAAAGAACACTTAGCTTTTTGGACACGACGAAGTCGATGCATGATGAAGTCTTCGAGTGTAGATAAGAAATCTAGCCAAAGTAGAAACCACCAAATAGCAAAAGTGGATGTCGCGAAATTTTTGATGAAGAAATAGCCGAGCCCCCGAGCGTTGCTGAGGTGATGTCATGATTGTTGTGTCGCAGTCGTGACCCGAGGCGAAATCGTTGTCAAGCCCCCGAGCGTTAGGCGTGACGTCGAAATAAGTTGATGGAGTCGCGGCGTCATATTTGGTGAAGCCATTTAAGATGAAGCCATAGACAATAATATACGAAGATGAATCCCAGATGAAGTATTTTAGATGAATCCATATTGAAGATGCCATTAAATATAGAGCATATATTGAAGATAAATCCGTCGATATCATAGAAGATGAATCCATTGACCCGAAGAAAATAAATCCAGTAATGGCCATAGAAGATGAATCCATTGATCCGAAGAAAATAAATCCAGTAATGGCCATAGAAGATGAATCCATTGACCCGGAAGCTCATCGGGTATTATTGTATAAGAGTAAACTTAGTAGTATCCATATAGATGAATCCGGAAAAAATAAATTCACTGACCCAAAGAAATTAAATCCAGTAATAATCATAGATGATAAATCCATTGACCCGGAAACGCGTCGGGTAATATTGTATAAGTGAACCAATAATAACCCAAAGAAAACCAATCCAGTAATCCAGAGAGAATAAATCCACTGATTCGAAGAAGATAAATCCACTAAGTCAAAGAAAATAATTCCACTGAGCCGAAGAAAATAATTTCACTGAGCCGGAGAAGATATATCCAGAGCCGAAGAAAAGAAATTCACCAAGTAACCAAGTATATTTGTGGTAACGGAGTAATGGCGCAGCCCCCAGTGTTTGGATGAATTTGTTGTAATAATGCAATGGCGCAGCCCCCGAGTATTCGGGTGTGGCGAAAGTAAATAATAATTGACTATTGGAAGAGAACACTTAGCTTTTTATCGGCTGTGACGGAGCCGACGTGTAAGCATGTCGTGCGGTGAACACAATCGGTTTTAGTCGCGCGGCGCCTAGCCGGAAGTAGCCGATGAAGAGGACTCAATCGATGTGGCAGATCCGCCACGGGTGAGCCCCCGAGCGTGGTGAGGTGCATGATGTCGAGTGCGCAACGGTGGGCGCGTGATGGCGAACGTGACCGACACAGCAAATTAGTCGAAGTTTATTACCGATCTACAGTTATATTATGACGCAAAAAACTGCGTGCAATAATAGTACAAGACAAAAAATGTTTGGCGAAATAAACTTTGCGTAATTGGAAATATAACACCTGGTATTTTGCATCGGATGGCGAAGTCGGATTTGTTGAAGTAAAATTTCTTCAGATACAATCTGCGTGCGCACCTAGCTTGGAGAAGGCTCGATCGATCTGTCGCTTTGCTTGGCGATCGACTGCAGGTTGAGCCATCGCGATCTTCATGCGCGGTCCGCGACCTACGCGTCACTTGTTCTCGGCTTCCTTCAGTTCCTTGGAAGTTGATTATTTACTTCAATGGATTTAGAGGAGCTCATTGATCGGGTGATGCCCATGTGAGACACCCGACCTTGCCTTAATGAATACCCACGGACGCATGCACAGAAAGCTATGTGCAGATGATTAGATCATTGGATCTAGTAAAATTGATAAATAAAATAAGAATAAACAGCCAGAGAGAGATTCGGCTGCAAAAACGAAATCAGCCGCGGTTGTATGCTTCCGCGTGAACGCTTTCGTATAGCATCCGTACAGGACTCATGCTCAACCCCGTTTTGACGCGAAAAATTTGAACATGCCGCCACCGATGAGTAGCGATCCAGCAATTGATTGAAGACGATGAGAGATCTCGCCCGGATAACGAAATTCAGTCGCCGCTAGTTCCCACAGACGGCGTCAATTGACAAGGTATTAACTTATCAATGCCTACGTATTTTAGACTAGGGTTTCGGGAGAGAGCGACGATTGAGATTCCGGAAGCGAGATTAGGCACACGACGTACCCAGCTTCGGGTCCCCTCGGTGGAGGATCCCTACGTGCTGCTAGCAATCCAGTATATGATCATAGATGTGTTTACAGGGTGCCGCCGTAAGCGGAGCTATGTTGTCTACCTATTGTCCCCCCTCTTTCGGTTGCCCTGGCTAGCTTTATATATGCAACCAGCCTAGGGTTTTACAAGAGTCCTAGTCGACTACTTCTTCGGGTTGCCTTGTTGGGTCTTCTCCATATTAGGCCGAGCCGATCCAGGTATACCAATAATGGGTACCCGAAGGGTATACCCATGTCACCCACCCTTGGTCGAATCCCTTTCGGAGGAGCACCTCCCGGAGAAAGGACCAATTGACTCGATCGTAGGCTTTCTCGAAGTCGAGTTTCAAGAAGACTCCCCTAAGTCTCTTGGATTTCATCTCATGAATGATCTCCTGAAGAGAGACAATCCCCTCGTGAATGTGTCTACCTTTGATGAAGGCCGTATGTGTTCTGCCAATGGACCTGTTCACTATTGGGGAAAGCCGGATCGCGTAAGCCTTAGCTACAAATTTAAAGATGACATTGATCAACGCGATCGGGCGGAACTGACGGATGTCCTCCGCCCCGTGAACCTTGGGAATAAGCGTGAGCACCCCAAAGTTAAGACTCGCTATATCTACTCAACCCAGAGCAAAGCCGTTAAGAATGGCCAGGATATAGGGCTTGACCAGAGCCCAAAATCTCTTGCAGAAAATGACAGGCAACCCATCTGGGCCTGGCGCCGTGTCAACCTTCATGCTCTTGAGCACCTCATCTAACTCCTCCCATGAGAAAGATAGCATTAGGTCCTGATTCTCGGCGTCCAAGATCCGCTTATCCGCGACCTAGGTGTCTTGCGCGAGGGAGAACACCCTGTTCTCACCTCCCGCCCCCATAAGGTTACGGTAGAAGCCATAAATGTGCTCCTGTAGGTCTCTTCTCTGTGTGATGATCCCCTAATCAGACACAAGCCTTGAGATGGTGCATTTGCGCCTGCGCCTATTGGCAATGGCATGGAAGTATGCAATATTTGAATCCCCATGGAGAAGCCAGGACTGTCGTCGCCGCTGTTTCCAGTATTCCTGCTCAATCTTAAGCAGGGGGGTGAGTTGGCCCTCCAGGTGGTACCTCAACGCCCGACCCTCATCATCTAGGCCCGTGGTATCGGCCCTAACATCCAGGGCCTGAATCCTCCCCAGGATATTCTCTTTCAGGTCTCGGTCTGCTTTCCCTATGTTGGCTCCCCGACCCTTGAGGAATTGCCGCAAACCCGCGGAAACCTGTTGCCAGACATCAATGGGGTCAAAGAAGGGCCCCCGAGCCCCTCCAAGCTATGCCATTTGGCAGTGACCATGTCCTCAAAATCTGCGCGTTCCAGCCAACCCTTCTCGAAGTAGAAGTGTGGACTGCGACGTCTAGCACCCTCCCCTGAATCAAGAATCAGAGGGGCATGGTCCGATCCGATAATCGTTTGTCCCGTCAAGGTGCATAAGGGGAAGAGCGTCTCCCATTCTGTGGACACTAGCACCCGGTCAAGGACGCTCCGCACCGGCTTAAGCTATTTGCTTGTCCAGGTGTATCTAGCTCCGCCCCTGCGAATCTCGCAGACCGCAAGGGCAGCAATGCAGTCATTGAACCTGTGCGGCCAATGAATATTGTCATTGGTTTTATCTCTGATCCCCTGATCAGGTTAAAGTCTCCACCAACCGCTAGAGGAAATTGGCAAGCATTGACGGCTGCCGACAATTCCCCCAAGAATTCGTCGGAGAGGCGATGGTCCCCGCCGGTCCGTAAACCACAAAGAGACACCATGTCGTGTTGGTGGATAACTGTAGGATATCTACCCTAAGGAAGAATCTCACCTCAAACCAGGCGCTTGCCTCGAACGTGTCATCATTGACCCCCACGAGAATGCCACCCGAGTGCACCAACGCAGGGATGGAATGCCAAGCAAATTTCCCTTGTGGGTTGATAGCTCTCAGGTCAATCTGTGAGAATTCGCGTTTGATCGTCTCCTGTAAGCCCACAAGGTCTAAGTGCTCTCGGGATATGAATTCCCGGATCTGTGGCTGGCGCCCCGGCGCGTGATAGCCACGTATATTCCAGATGCCGGCTCTCATAGCGCACCTGGACGAATCCGTCCACGACGGGTGGCCAACTTGGTCTTGCTCCTGCCCCTTGCATTGGCGTGGGGGCGGTGCTCGCGGCGTGGGTCGGGTCAGCAGATGCCTCCCCGGCCGCCGTGAGGTTCTCTGCCTGAGCGGCCTCGTCCGACTCAGCAGGAGCTTCCCTCAACAGGGAAGCCTCACCGGCCTCCTTATGGGCCCGGCGGGCTACAGCGAGAGCTAGCGCAGCTTGCGCTTCTTCCTTGGCGCGGATAAACAAGATGGTGTCCGATACCGTCCCCGATTCGACGGAAAAGGCCAGCCACGCGTCATGTGCTACCATCTCTAGGTGATCGTCCGACACTTCCCTCAACACCACGAAATCTGAAATGGAAGGGGGAGCTGAGACCGTACCTGTAGGGTCGAGATTCTTGGCCGCGGTGAACTCCTGGGCACGCTGCTTGATGGGGATCGCCGATGCCGGTCCTTGGAGCCGGGCGCTCTTGGAGCCGGACCTGCCGGCACAGTCTTTGTGCGTCGAGCGCGCGACACCGTCGTCTCCATGAGCACCGGACGCTGCGCGCACTGGTGATACGTCCAAAACGTATCTACTTTCCCAAACACTTTTGCTATTGTTTTGCCTCTAATTTGTGTATTTTGGATGCAACTAACACGGACTAACGCTGTTTTCAGCAGAACTGTTCTGGTGTCTCGTTTTTTGTGCAGAAATTCAACTTTCAGGAAAATCCTCGGAATTTATGCGAAAGGTCCTATTTTCCCAGAATACTGACGGAGCCAGAAGGGCAAGCCAGGTGGGGGCCCGAGGGCCCCACACACTAGGCCGGCGCGGCCCAGGAGGGGCCCGCGCGGCCCTAGTGTGTGGCGGCCTCGGCTGGCCCCCGACGCCCTCTTTCGGACTACTTATTGCCTTCGACCTAAAAACGCACGGGAGGAAGTCGAAGTCGCCAGAAACCCTCCAGAACGCCGCCACATCACGAAACTCCGTCTCGGGAGCCAGAAGTCTCCGTTCTGGCACTCCGCCGGGACGGGGAATTGGAGGAGATCATCGCCACCATCACCACCGACGCCTCTTCATCGACCATCCATGTTTCCCCCATCCATGTGTGAGTAATTCCCCCGCTGTAGGCTGAAGGGGATGGTAGGGATTGGATGAGATTGGTCATGTAATAGTATAAGATTGCTAGGGCATAGTGCCTAGTGTCCGTAATTGGTACTTTGATGATATTGTTGCAACTTGTTATGCTTAATGCTTGTCACTAGGGCCCGAGTGCCATGATCTCAGATCTGAACATGTTATTATTCCATCATGATATTCATTGTTTATGGTCTTACCTACAAGTTGTATACACATGTCGCTGTCCGGAACCAATGGCCCCGAAGTGACAGAAATCGGGACAACCGGAGGGGATGGTACTTATGTGAGGATCACATGTGTTCACGGAGTGTTAATGCTTTGCTCCGGTACTCTATTAAAAGGAGTACCTTAATATCCAGTAGATTCCCTTGAGGACCGGCTGCCACCGGCTGGTAGGACAAAAGATGTTGTGCAAGTTTCTCATTGCGAGCACGTACGACTATAATTGGAACACATGCCTATTGATTGCTTTGTACTTAGACACTGTTTTATTATTATCTGCAAATGCCCTGCTTGATTGTTACATGAGTTTCTCTCATCCATGCAACGCCCGTTATCCGTCCCCGTGCCTACAGTATTTTAATCCTGCTGTTTACTATAATCACTACTGCTCTCTGTTACTCTGCTGCTGTTATTTCACTACTGCTACTGCTATAAAACTGTTACTACTGATAAACTCTTGCGAGCAAGTCTGTTTCCAGGTGCAGCTGAATTGACAACTCCGCTGTTAAGGCTTTCAAGTATTCTTTGTCTCCCCTTGTGTCGAATCAATAAATTGGGTTTTACTACCCGCGAAGACTGCTGCGATCCCCTATACTTGTGGGTCATCAAGACTGTTTTCTGGCGCCGTTGCCGGGGAGCATAGCTTTATTTGGAAGTTCACTTGGATTGAGATTGTTCGCTGCAAATTCTCCATCATGGGTAAAACTCGCGATCCTAAAGTCGCCATATTACCATCCACTACAAGAAAAGGTACAACTCTGAGTACCTCTGCTGCTCTTGATTCACCATCTGTGATTGATAAACTTGTTTCACCGCCACATGCTTCACTTGCTGGTACTTCTGCTGAATCTGAAAATTCTTATAATATTGATGATGCTTCTGCTGTGCTTGATGATAGTGGTTCACTGGGATCTTTTCTAGATGCTACAATTGCTAGGTCTAGACAAATTGAAAATACTGAAACTCCTAATGCTACTACACCTGTTAATTCACCTGAACTTGATTATTCTAGTGATGATCCTGATGAAGATTATGTGGAGCTTAATGATGATTTTATTAATAGATGCAATGCTACTGCTGATGCAAGTAAAATTAAAAAGTTTCTCACACAATATACTGTTAGACATAAGTTATCTCCTGATCCTAAATTTGCCACATCTCCTATATGCATTAAGGATAAAGATTATGATTTTTCTCTTGATCTATCTCATATAGCTATTGTAGAGAAAGCACCCTTTTGTGGTACTGAAAAAGAAAGTGTTGTAGAACACATGATTGAACTTTCTTCTATGAGTAGTTTGTTTTCTGATGATGTCAAGATGCGTACTTATTTTGTCGCTAAATTTTTTCCTTTCTCATTAAAGGATGATGCTAAAACTTGGTATAATAATTTGCCTCCTGGTTCTATTAAAAGTCCAACTGAATTGCGTGATGTTTTCTTTCGAAAATACTTTCCTACTAGTGCTCAACATGTTGCTTTACAGAAAATTTATAGATTTGACCAGGGAGATGAAGAGAAATTGCCTGAGGCTTGGGCAAGATTTTGTTCTCTTATCAGAGCTCGACCTGGACATGATTTAGAAAAGAATGATCTACTTGATATATTTTATAGTGGACTAACCATTGAGTCTAGGACATATTTGGATAGTTGTGCTGGTTGTGTTTTCAGGAAAAGAACTCCGGACGAAGCTGAAGAATTATTGGCAAAAATAGGCCGGAATCATGATGATTGGACTACGCCTGAACCAATTCCAACGCCAATATTGAAGAAGAGGGGTTTAATTAAATTGAATGATAAAGATATGAGGGAAGCCAAGAAGTCTCTCAAGGAGAAAGGTATTAAATCTGAAGATGTGAAGAATCTACCTCCCATAGAAGATATATGTGAGATAATTCCCCCTTCATCCATGATTGAGGTAAACTCCCTTCAGTGCTTTACTAGGGAAGATATTCCGTATTCAAAACCTCCTGCGCAATGCTTAGATGAGTTTGATAATTATATTGTTAAGCAAGAAAATTTCAATATGAGAGTAGAGAATCATTTAATGGAAAATTCTCGAGCTGTTGGTGAATTGCATGGTATTGTGGAGAGAACCTCCAATGATGTTAAGATGCTTGTTAAACATTTTCAAATGGTTCAAACTCAAATTGATCAGCTTACTAAAGTGCAAAATGACTTATTAAAAAATAATTCTAAAGAGAAACATGCTTATGAAGTAACAACTAGAGGCGGTGTCTCTACCCAGGATCCTCTATATCCTGAAGGGCATCCCAAAAGAATTGAACACGATTCTCAACGCATTGAATCTAGTGCTCCTTCTAAGAAAAAGAAGAAGAAACATAAAAATGTTGTAGAATCATCTGAACCTGTTAATGATCATAATAGTATTTCTATTTCTGATGCTGAAACTGAAAGTGGTAATGAACATGATAATAATAATGGTAATGATAAGAATGATGTTTCTGATAAAGAAGAAGTTGAAGATGAACCTGAAAAGCAAGATAAAAATAAAAAGTATACTAAAGAAGATTTTATTGCTAAGAAACATGGTAATGAAAGGGAACCTTGGGTTCAAAAGCAAATGCCTTTTCCTGCTAAGAAACTTAAATCAAAGGAAGAAGAACACTATAATAAATTTTGTGATTGGATGAAACCTTTATTCTTGCAAATCCCTTTAACTGATGCTATTAAATTGCCTCCTTATTCAAAGTATATGAAAGATATTGTTACTAACAAAAGGAAAATCCCCAATGAGGAAATTTCCACTATGCTTGCTAATTACTCTTTTAATGGCAAAGTTCCAAAGAAGTTGGGCGACCCAGGTATACCGACTATTCCTTGTTCTATTAAGAATAATTATGTTAAAACTGCTCTATGTGACTTGGGAGCCGGTGTTAGTGTTATGCCTTTTTCTGTTTATAAGAGACTTTACTTAGATAAGTTGATACCTACTGATATATCTTTGCAAATGGCTGATAAATCTACTGCTATTCCTGTTGGTATATGTGAGGATGTTCCTGTTCAAGTTACTAATAACTGCTTGATATTAACTGATTTTGTTGTGTTGGAAATGCCTGAAGATGATAATATGTCTATTATTCTTGGGAGACCTTTTCTTAACACCGCAGGGGCTGTTATTGATTGCAATAAAGGAAAAGTTACTTTCAATGTTGATGACAAGGAGCATACCGTTTATTTTCCCAAGAGGATTGATAAAGTATGTGGAGTTAATACTATTTCTAATGTGAGAACTATCAAAGTTGGAACTATCGATTGTCCTATATATGAGCCCAAAGAAGAATATCAAACTCTTGTGATTGGATCCATATCAATACAGTACAAGGTAACATGATTGATTTGAGGTTTATTTCTTCTTATGCTATGTAAAATTTATTTGGTGGCAAGACTTGATCAACCTTGTTAACAAATACTTTTTATATGCATAGAGGAGGTAAACAACATCTCTTTCTTCCTCCACTTGTTCTACTTGCTGTAGCACTTTTATTTTGCAAAGTTCTTTAGTTAATTAGAGATTTCAAAAAAATTTCCTGGCCAGTAATAATAAACTTAATACCCAGAAATGTGCATTTTTCAAAGTTTTCAAAAATTCACAAAAATTATACCGTTGGTCCTATTTTTTGAAAATGCACCTGGGAGCACCTGGGGATGACCAGTGGGGCACCCCAGGGTGGCACCCCACAGGCCAGCGCGGCCTGGAAGGGGGGCGCGCCACCCTGGTGTGTGGGTCCCCCTTTGCCCCAATTCACCCTCGCGTTTTTGCTCAAGAACTCCAGATTTCTCGATCTCTTTGGTCAGCCCAGATTTCTGTCTGAAATTTGGCACATTTGCTCTTCGGTATGTGACTCCTCCAACCATCCAAGTAGAATTTTGTTTGGTTGAGTATATCTTGAATATTTTGCTGCTGTAGGTAACATGTTTAGTGAGCTTGCATGCTTGTTCTAAGTGGTAGAAACTAGTTTTGATGCATGATTAGTACTCTAGCAAGTTCCTATGGTAGTTTCCCTCAATTATATGTCACCAAATCAGATTTTATATTGTTTGTTGAAAAATTTCAGAAAAGGGGGATGGCCAACTTTAACTTTGGAGAAGTGTTCCAAGGGGAGAAACAAGTACGGGGAGGCCCTCGAGGTCATCCACCCGATTCAGGCAATCCTACAATGAGGATCTCATCGCACCAAGTTTCGCACCCCAGGAGGACAATGGAGTCCCTAACGCTTCATCCTTCCCATGTTATGACTTTTTGAGAAATGCAGGTTTGTTGGATGATTTCTTGACCCTCGTCGGTAAGGCAGGCTTAACCACCTATGTGGGAGATGAGAGTGAGCAATACTACACGCTCACTAAAATCTTTGTGGAGAGCTTCAAGTTCAACAATAAGCACTTTCGCCCGACAGTTGCCTTCAAGATCTATGGTAAGCCTATTACTATGAAGTTGGAAAATTTTTGTGCCGCATTGGGTATTGCCCCTGTAGGTACAGCAAGGAAGATCGAGAACAACCCCAAGGAATTGCTGGAGCTCTATCGAGGGATAACCAATGATGACTGTCGCACCATTCAGCGTGGCAAGATAAGAAACATTCAACTCCCCGCCATTAAGTATTTTGCTTATTACATTGGTACTAGCATTCTTGGTAGGGAGAACACTAGTAACATATCTAGCTATCACCTTGGTTTCTTAATTGCTGCACTCACTGGGGACACACCTTATCATCTTGGTGCTCTTGTTGCTCGCCGCTTGTCAAACAAGGGGCCTATATTTGGAGGAATTATTGCTTCACGCGTTTTAGCATATTTAGAGCTTCCTCTTGACCCTAATGATGTAAAAATAACTCCTATGAGGCTCGATATTGCTGCTATGAAGATTCATCTATTTGTTACAACCGACTCTAGTTTAGATAATATTGTCTATAGAATATTGTTTGCTGACGGGGAAGAGAGGGAAATCCTTTTGCCGCAGCCAGATTTGTTCAGTATTGACAGAAAACCATGGTCGCGCACTAAGGAGGAGGTGGATGAGCAATTGAAGATACAAGGCTTCCATCAGCAGCATGACTCCGAGGATGCCGAGCCCTCCTACGACTACACCGTCACGTATCCGGGTGCTTCTTCTAGCACATACCCGGAATATGATCCATCTTCGTACTACGGAGGTGCTACTTCATGGGCACCATGGGATTGATCTCCACTTAGGCCAAAAGCCTAAGCTTGGGGGGAGGTATACCGGCATCACTCATTCTTTGCATATTATGGTTGCTGGATACTTGTACATACTTGTTTAGTTTCTTTGAGTGGTTTTCTAATGAGAGGGAGATGATATTTGGGGAAGTGCTGCCTGAAAACAGATTCTGGACTGTTACTAAAAAAATTCGTGCGCACAGCCAGAACGTTATTTTGAGCTGCCAATTTTTGTGCATGTTCCCCAGGTTGTTATCTAACTTTCATTAGTTGAACACTTTTCATGCTGAGCAACGGAATATTTTTGTAAAAATATATTTCTGTACTGCTGTCAGGTTTTGGCAGATTTCTGCCATCCTACTTTTCTGTGATTCTTCTAGTTTTCATTCTCTTGTTTTTGCTCTGTTCCTTTCCTAAAACACAAAAAGACCAAAAATATTTCTATTGTTTCTCTTCGCCATTTTTTTTATCTTGGTTTCTTATTCCCATTTTGCTTTATTTGCTATTGCTAGTTTGCTATAAGAAAACCCAAAAAAAGATTTTGCTTTGTTTGCTTGTTTCCTTTTGTTCTTGTTTCCAAATTCGAAAACACCAAAAAAAATATTTGTTGTTCTTCTTTGGTTTTGTAAAGTTCTTTATGAGTTCAATGGTCTTCGGTGGCTGGAGCGTGGTTTTCATTCCATATTATTCAAGCTACACAAGTGAAAAGGCAATAATGACGATCTACGACAATCTGATTGTGGTGAGAGGCTGGTATGAACTCTATTTGTTTTCATTTTTGTACATATACTCATCCATGTGAGCATGCTTGGTTGGTTCATGTGAGGTATATGTCATTTAAGATAGTCTAGTAGTTCATGATCTCTCATGTTTAGCTCCAATCTATTAATATGAGTAGCATGTCATGAATGTTTGCTTGCATTGTTTTATTCATAAATAGGTATGATATTGTGGTATCCTCCTCTGAATAATTCGTTTGAATTAACTTGGCACATGCTCACGCATGCATATGACTGAACAAAAGTCAATTAAGCCTCGATGATTTACATTGCTTCAGAGTTTTTGTATCACTTTTATGCCTCAGTTAATTTATTTTTGTCGCAAGCATGATTATGACAGTTACTGCTCTCTTGATTGTCGCTTCCCAGTCTATTGCTAGCCTTCACTTGTACTGAGCGGGAACGCTGCTCGTGCCTCCAAACCCCTGAAAACCAAGTTATTCCAGAGTGTCCACCATAAATACCTATGCATGGCATTTCAAACCATTCCAAGTAAATTTTCATGTGCTACCTTTAAACCTTCAAAATGCTTCTCAATTTGTGTTAATGTTTCATAGCTCATGAGGAAGTATGTGGTGTTTAACTTCCAACCTTGTCATTTACTCTTGACGGACTTTCATTATGGACTAGTGGCACATCCGCTTATCCAATAATTTTGAAAAAGAGCTGGCAATGGGGTTCCCAGCCCCGATTAATCAAACTTCATTAATAATTCTCTTCACATGTTTTGCTCTGATTCATCAGTAAGCAACTTAATTTTGCAAATAGACACTCCTCCATGGTATGTGATTGATGGAAGGCACCCGAGGATTCGGTTAGCCATGGCTTGTGTAAGCAAAGGTTGGGGGGAGTGTCACTCATAATAAAAACTAAAATACGTGTGTAAACAAAAAGAGAAAGAGGGATGATCTACCTTGCTGGTAGAGATAACGTCCTTCATGGGAGCTGCTCTTGAAAGTCCGGTTGGCGAGGTAGTTGGTGTACCCATTACCATTCGTTGACAACAACAAACACCTCTCAAAATAATTTTACTCCTGTTTTACAAATGAAAAGCTCTAGCACATGTTAATCCCTGCTTCCCTCTGCGAAGGGTCAATCTTTTACTTTTACATTGAGTCTCCATCCTTTCTTTGAGCACTATCTTGAGAGCACAACTGTCATTCTTAGTATAATATGCTTGTCCCAAAATGTGATTAATTGTGGTATAACTTTGATGCTTTTATCTTTGACAATCACTATTTCTAGTCTTTCTATGAACTTCAGAGGTGCCTGAGCATTTATGTTTTGCTGATCAAATATGGGCAAGCGAGATACCACTCTATCATACTCTTTTATGAACAATGCAATCCTGCTTATATACATGATTCATGATGCTTATTATTAATTGTTGGTACCTTTCCATGATTGACATAGCTATTGGATGATCTTATTTGCATGTATCTTATTATGAACTGCCTAAGTTTTAGCCATAGCATGAGAATATTTACATCATATGAACAAATGTGTTCATGAAAGTTCTTTTATCGCTCAGTTGTTAACTGAATTGCTTGAGGACAAGCAATAAGCTAAGCTTGGGGGGAGTTGATACGTCCAAAACGTATCTACTTTCCTGAACACTTTTGCTATTGTTTTGCCTCTAATTTGTGTATTTTGGATGCAACTAACACAGATTAACGCTGTTTTCAGCAGAACTGTTCTGGTGTCTCGTTTTTGTGCAGAAATTCAACTTTCAGGAAAATCCTCGGAATTTATGCGAAAGGTCCTATTTTCCCAGAATACTGACAGAGCCAGAAGGGCAAGCCAGGTGGGGGCCCGAGGGCCCCACACACTAGGCCGGCGCGGCCCTAGTGTGTGGCGGCCTCGGCTGGCCCCCGACGCCCTCTTTCGGACTACTTATTGCCTTCGACCTAAAAACGCACGGGAGGAAGTCGAAGTCGCCAGAAACCCTCCAGAACGCCGCCACATCGCGAAACTCCGTCTCGGGAGCCAGAAGTCTCCGTTCTGGCACTCCGCCGGGACGGGGAATTGGAGGAGATCATCGCCACCATCACCACCGATGCCTCTTCATCGACCAGCCATGTTTCCCCCATCCATGTGTGAGTAATTCCCCCGCTGTAGGCTGAAGGGGATGGTAGGGATTGGATGAGATTGGTCATGTAATAGTATAAGATTGTTAGGGCATAGTGCCTAGTGTCCGTAATTGGTACTTTCATGATGTTGTTGCAACTTGTTATGCTTAATGCTTGTCACTAGGGCCCGAGTGCCATGATCTCAGATCTGAACATGTTATTATTCCATCATGATATTCATTGTTTATGGTCTTACCTACAAGTTGTATACACATGTCGCTGTCCGGAACCAATGGCCCCGAAGTGACAGAAATCGGGACAACCGGAGGGGATGGTAGTGATGTGAGGATCACATGTGTTCACGGAGTGTTAATGCTTTGCTCCGGTACTCTATTAAAAGGAGTACCTTAATATCCAGTAGATTCCCTTGAGGCCCGGCTGCCACCGGCTGGTAGGACAAAAGATGTTTGATGACCCACAAGTATAGGGGATCGCAGCAGTCTTCGCGGGTAGTAAAACCCAATTTATTGATTCGACACAAGGGGAGACAAAGAATACTTGAAAGCCTTAACAGCGGAGTTGTCAATTCAGCTGCACCTGGAAACAGACTTGCTCGCAAGAGTTTATCAGTAGTAACAATTTTATAGCAGTAGCAGTAGTGAAATAACAGCAGCAGAGTAACAGAGACAGCAGTAGTGATTATAGTAAACAGCAGGATTAAAATACTGTAGGCACGGGGACGGATAACGGGCGTTGCATGGATGAGAGAAACTCATGTAACAATCAAGCAGGGCACTTGCAGATAATAATAAAACGGTGTCTAAGTACAAAGCAATCAATAGGCATGTGTTCCAATTATAGTCGTACGTGCTCGCAATGAGAAACTTGCACAACATCTTTTGTCCTACCAGCCGGTGGCAGCCGGGCCACAAGGGAATCTACTGGATATTAAGGTACTCCTTTTAATAGAGTACCGGAGCAAAGCATTAACACTCCGTGAACACATGTGATCCTCACATCACTACCATCCCCTCCGGTTGCCCCGATTTCTGTCACTTCGGGGCCATTGGTTCCGGACAGCGACATGTGTATACAACTTGTAGGTAAGACCATAAACAATGAATATCATGATGGAATAATAACATGTTCAGATCTGAGATCATGGCACTCGGGCCCTAGTGACAAGCATTAAGCATAACAAGTTGCAACAATATCATCAAAGTACCAATTACGGACACTAGGCACTATGCCCTAACAATCTTATACTATTACATGACCAATCTCATCCAATCCCTACCATCCCCTTCAGCCTACAGCGGGGGAATTACTCACACATGGATGGGGGAAACATGGCTGGTCGATGAAGAGGCGTCGGTGGTGATGGTGGCGATGATCTCCTCCAATTCCCCGTCCCGGCGGAGTGCCAGAACGGAGACTTCTGGCTCCCGAGATGGAGTTTCGCGATGTGGCGGCGTTCTGGAGGGTTTCTGGCGACCTCGACTTCCTCCCGTGCGTTTTTAGGTCAAAGGCAATAAGTAGTCCGAAAGAGGGCGTCGGGGGCCAGCCGAGGCCGCCACACACTAGGGCCGAGCGGGCCCCTCCTGGGCCGCGCCGGCCTAGTGTGTGGGGCCCTCAGGCCCCTACCTGGCTTGCCCTTCTGGCTCCGTCAGTATTCTAGGAAAATAGGACCTTTCGCATAAATTCCGAGGATTTTCCTGAAAGTTGAATTTCTGCACAAAAACGAGACACCAGAACAGTTCTGCTGAAAACAGCATTAGTCCGTGTTAGTTGCATCCAAAATACACAAATTAGAGGCAAAACAATAGCAAAAGTGTTCGGGAAAGTAGATACGTTTTGGACGTATCAATGTTGTGCAAGTTTCTCATTGCGAGCACGTACGACTATAATTGGAACACATGCCTATTGATTGCTTTGTACTTAGACACTGTTTTATTATTATCTGCAAATGCCCTGCTTGATTGTTACATGAGTTTCTCTCATCCATGCAACGCCCGTTATCCGTCCCCGTGCCTACAGTATTTTAATCCTGCTGTTTACTATAATCACTACTGCTGTCTCTGTTACTCACGCTGTTATTTCACTACTGCTATCGCTATAAAACTCATTACTCTTGATAAACTCTTGCGAGCAAGTCTGTTTCCAGGTGCAGCTGAATTGACAACTCCGCTGTTAAGGCTTTCAAGTATTCTTTGTCTCCCCTTGTGTCGAATCAATAAATTGGGTTTTACTACCCGCGAAGACTGCTGCGATCCCCTATACTTGTGGGTCATCAACTGGTCGTCCATGTCGTCCAACTCGCCACCCTCCTCATCAGCCTCTCGGCCTGTGGCCTTGTTTGTTCGCCGGAGACCCCAGCGAGTCCTCTGAGTCGTAATCCAACCCGGTGGTAAGGAGTGTGAAGGAGTCCACCGGCGGGGACGCCAGTGGGTCCACCTTGGCCTCCGTAGCAGGCTCGGCTGGCGACACCTGCCGCCCCCGTGCTTTTCCGCAGCCCTGGCCTGCTCCAACACCACCAAGGGCACCGGCCAAGGCGCATGCTTTCCCATGTCGGACCCGTACTGGTCGATCTGCATGTCCATCTGGCCAGGTAGAGCAGGTGGCTCGCTGGCACCCCTAGCCGTTAAGGTAGCCACCGGCTCCGCGCCCGAAGCCGCCGCAGACCCCCTACCCTGCGAGGTGGCCGGCGCAGACTTGCTACGCGCCGCTGCCTTGGCTCTATCCTTGTCCCCAAGAGCCCGCCATTCCTCCTCCAAGGGGGAGTTGGCGTCGTCCTCGTCGTCATCCATATCATCGTCATCCTGATGTGGAGGGGAGGGCAGGTGCGGTGCTGGGGCCGCCACCCTTGGTTCCTCGACGCGGATGCCCACGTTGTATCCCAGGCTCTTGTGGAAGAATTGCACCGACCCATTCAGCTTGGAGGGGTTGCGGCACGCCACGCGCATCCGCCGCGGGCCCCTTGCCTTGAGGGTGCTGAGCTACACCTCCAGTGGCCTACCCAACATGCACATGCCCACCATGAGCCTCCGGGTGCGGCGCATACACCTCGGCAGGCCGGAGATCCTCACCTAGACCTCCTGGAGCTTCTCCGCTGGTGCCGGGTCCGCGTCGACTAGCTTGATGTCCACTACCGTGTTGCACAGGGTGAGGAACAACTTGCCACTCCGGGCGCTGATCATGAGCGTGTCTCTGGAAGGGAACACCACCGAGAACTCTCGCGCACCCAAGGCTCGGACTTGCCAGTCCCAATCGCCCTCGACCAGGTGACGGAGCTCCTGCTCCAGGCCGGCTGGCGTCAGCGCCACCCCGGGGAAGGTGATGATGGCCGCGTTCGACATGTTATCTTCCTCGTCGTCCTCATCGTCGAAGTCGACGTAGAAGAACCCCTCCCCAGAGATGGCATGCTCCATCATGGCCAGCTCCGGTTCCTTGCCCTTGGATGGGCACGCGGCGGAGTGGTGGCCCTCCTTGCCGCAGATGACGCAGATGGGCTCCGCCATACAACTCGTCTGGAAATGACCGGGCCTACCGCACTTGAAGCATTCCCCTGCGCCAGGCCGGACCCCGTCGCACCCCCACCCAAGGAGGAGGACAAGCCCACAGCACCCTATACTTCCTGGCCGGAGGCGCCGATAGTTTCCCAGCCGGGTGCGCGGAGCCACGGCCCTGCCGCGCTCCACCTCCGTGTTCTCCGATGGTTGCGCCTCTTTCACCGAGCGTCGGGCCTCCCTTTTCTTCTCACGGTCGAGCCACCACTCGGGTTGCTGCTGCTGTTGACCGCCGCCACCGCCGCTCGAGCTCCCCTGCCGGCGGTACCTTTCCTTGTCCTTGAGGAGGTTGGAGCGGGCGTTGGCGTCCGCCCGCGTGTCTTCTACCGCCGTCCGCTTGCCATTTCCGTTGCGTCCTCCATGGCCCTGGCCTTGGCCCGCCGGCGCTGCCCCACGAGCTCTCATCACCGCCGCCGCGTAGGAGAGGAGGAGGGGTGATGGTGGCTGTGTGCGAGAAACAGAACGAGCCAAGTGTTTGCGCTGCCTCACGTCCGAATGCGAGGTAGGGAACCTTAGCTCAAGGGAAGTAGCCCCCTTCGGTATCCACCACCACCGGGTGGGCTCCGCAGCTGGGCCACGGCCCACATGGCCCCCTATCAGGCCCGTGGTCGCCCGACGCTCCGAAGCCCGGGTCTCACCTGGCTCCCTTGCCAGATGGGCCGTTCTAGGCTCCGAGGGTTACAGGCCCACGTCCAGCGCAGGAACGGCCCACAATGGGAGCGTCTCAGCCTCCGCTAGGGCCACCCACTCCAGAGGCAGCCAAGCCTCGAGATCTCCGCCCGGCGGCGCCGCCACGGGATCCGGCAGCGGGCAGGACACCTCCATCTCCTGGCAGCGACCACGCTGCACAGAGCGCTGAACCCCCATCCGCGCTCCGCTCCTCCGCACCGGTGACACCACAGGGCCACACGGGTGGAGATCACGCAGGAATCTGGATCCGCGCCCCCTGGGGCGAACGCAGATCGCCGGCGGCTGGAGCACAGCGAGCCCCCAAGCTCATGGGCCACGTCCAGGAACTCGCCTAGCATCGTCGTGCGCCTGGCGGATGGTGGCAGAGTCGCGTCGTCGTCCACGCTCTCCACACTGACGGCTTTGTCATCGTCAACCTCGAGAAGAGGCTGCTACAACCTCCCCTTCACGCCGCCACCAGGGAGCGACGGTCGCGAGAAAAGGACACCAGCATGGTGGCGGCCGGCGCGCCTGCCGGCCAGGCACGTCGGTGCAGAGGCTCCGCCCTCCGCCGTCGCCCCAGTGTCACCCTCCGAGTCTCCTTGGTCACTCATTGGATTTTTTCCAGTCGCGTGGCGGCTGTCGTCGTGCATTCTCATGACAACCACGCCGCAGATTATTGTGTTGGAGATATGCCCGAGAGGCAATAATAAATTAGTTATTGTTATGTTAGTGCTCATGATAAATATTTACACCCATGCTATAATTGTATTAACCGAAAATATTGATACATGTGTATTGTGTAAATAACCAGAGTCCCTAGTAAGCCTCTCGTAAAACTAGCTTGTTGATTAATGGATGATCATGGTTTCCTGATCATGAACATTGGATGTTGTTAATAACAAGGTTATGTCATTGGGTGAATGATATAATGGAAATACACCCAAATAAGCATAGCATAAGATCAAGTCATTAAGTTCATCTTGCTATAAGCTTTCGATACATAGTAACCTAGTCTTTTGACCATGAGATCATGTAAATTACTTACACCGGAAGGGTGCTTTGATTACATCAAACGCCATTGCGTAAATGGGTGGTTATAAAGATGGGATTGAGTATTCGGAAAGTGTAAGTTGAGGCATATGGATCAAGAGTGGGATTTGTCCATCCCGATGACGGATAGATATACTCTGGGCCATCTCGGTGGAATGTTGTCTAATTAGCTTGCAAGCATGTGACAAGGTCACAAGAGATGACATACCACGGTGCGAGTAAAGAATACTTGTCGGTAACGAGGTTGAACTAGGTATGGAGATACCGATGATCAAACCTCGGACAAGTAAAGTATCGCGCGACAAAGGGAATTGGTATCGTATGTTAAAGGTTCATGCGATCACTAGTTCATCGTTGAGTGAGTGGGAGTTATTATGGATCTCCAGATCTCGCTAATAATTATTGATTGGAGAAGTGTCTCGATCATGTCCACTTCATTCATGAACCATAGGGTGACCAACTTAAGGTTCGTCGACGCGTTTGAGTGGATACGGAATGCCGGAGAAAAGAATGGACAGCGCAGGAATTATTTTGACATACCGCCAAAATAAGTTTCGGTATATCAAAATTATTGCAAGGAGAAAATTATTAATGTATGTTTATTCAATGAAGTATTCATTAATGAAGTGTTCATTGAATGAAATATTCATTAATTGAAGTGACATTAAATAAAGAGAATTAAAATTGTTTTAATGGAAAACTCTTGGTTTTTGAGTGGAAAGTCCACCAAAATTATGAGGCTTGAGTTGAGGTGAGTGGGAGCTCCACCCACATGATGAGGGGAGAGGTGGGAGCACCTATTTGGGCGTGATCCCCTTGGGGCTGGCTGCCTCCACTCCTCCTATATATAGTGGTGCTCTCACACCTCCTAAAAGTTGATCACACACATGCCCTTTGGTTGGCATCTTCCTCCCTTGCTTAGCTGATCCACCTCACGAGCGGTTGCTTAGGCGAAGCCCTGCTCAAAAGTAGTCTCCACCACCACCACCATTCCGTAGTGCTGCTGGAGTTCCTGAGGATCCACTACTTCCGCTGCCCAACTGGAGCAAGGGACGGAGGTCGTCATCAAGCTGTACGTGTACATTCTACACCTCCACTCACGGAGGAGTTGCCCATTTGTGGTGTTGATCTTGGCGACCTTGAGGTCGGGCGTGTACATTCTACACCAACCACATTGGTTTGCGGGAATGTTATCCCGCTACCGGTCTTCGAGGGTGAGTCCTTCTGAAACTGTTACAAGTATCTCCTAGATTCGATCTTGGTGTGTTGCAAACTGTAGGAATTTTTTTTGTTTTCCATGCAACGAATCCCATCAGTGGTATCAGAGCGATGTCTATGCGTAGATGCTTTGTGCGGTTAGAACACAATGGTTTTTTTGGGCGTTGATGCTTTTGTTGTTTTTAGTTAGTGTACTTTGCATCTTACGGGATGCTGGGATGAAGCAGCCCGGGCTAACTTTACATGACCGCGCCTCATGAGACTTGCTCCACGCTTGACATGCAACTTGTATTGCATAAGTGGGTTTGCGGGTGTTTGTCTCTCTCACCATAGTTAAGATTCAATCTACTCTTTCTATTGATAACACTAGTATCACCGTTGTGGTTCATGTTCGTAGGTAGATTGGATCTTACTCGAAAACCCTAAACCACGTAAAATATGCAAACCAAATTAGAGGCGTCTAACTTGTTTTTGCAGGGTTTGGTGATGTGATATGGCCATGATGTGATGATGATTATATTTGATGTATGAGATGTTCATTATTGTATTATGGCAACCGGCAGGAGCCTAATGGTTGTCTTTAAATTTGTTAAGACCTGTGTGTCTATTCATCATGTAATAGTTTTATTTCAAGTAGTTGTTATAGTAGCTATAAGTGATTGACAACCATGAAGCGGCGCCATGTACCTTGGTGCAATGCTGGTGATGATGGAGATCATGCTCAAGTGCTTTGGAGATGGAGATCAAAAGCACAAGAAGAAAGGCCATATCATATCACATATTATAATTGCATGTGATGTTAATACTTTATGCATCTTATCTTGCTTAGATCGCGACGGTAGCATTATAAGATGATCCCTCACATTAATATCAAGATAATGAAGTGTTCTCCCCTCGTATGCAGCGTTGCTAAAGTTCATCGTTTTGAAGCATCTCGTGATGATCGGATATGATAGATTCTATGTTCACATACAACAGGTGTAAGCCATGTTGCACACGCGGAAATACTTGGGTTTGCTTGACGAGCCTAGCATGTACAGACATGGCCTCGGAACACAAGAAACCGAAAGGTTGAACACGATTCAAATGGATGATGTGATCAACATGTTGATGTTCACCATTAAAGCTACATCATCTCACGTGATGATCGGATTTGGTGCAGTGATGATGGATCGTGTGCCACTAAACAAATATGAGGGATGTTGTATTAAGTGGGAGTTCATAAGTAATTAGATTAAAACTTGAACTTATTATCATGAACATAGTCTGAATAGTATTTTGAATTAAATTTGTAGAATTGGCATCTGTTATCTACCATGTGCTAGTCTTGTAATTGAGATAGAAACACTGTTAAATCTGAGAAGTAACTTTACGGACTGGTACCGTATTGTTAAAGAATCAAGAAATATTTAAGTCCTATTGCAAACTTTTGGTAAACCTCACATTGATGATTCAAAGAGAAATGATTTCAATTAGTACCTAAAATTATCTTGTCTCCATGAAACTTGATGTTCTAATCCGTTTGAAAAGTCAGGAGCTGAAAAGTTAGTTTTCATAAATAAGCAAGGTATGAGATATATGTGATATCTAAGACCTTAGTGCAAGATGATAGAATATAATTTAGTGAGACTACATAAACTCATAAGTTATATGGGAATGTATGAAGGTTGAAGACGCTAGGCGTCCCGATCCTCCAACTAGTTGGACACTAACGATATTCACATATCCATGAAGTAGTCGTCCTTAGTATGCACCGTTGCTAAGACTCGTCGTTTCGAAGCATCACGTGATGATCGGGTGTTATAGATTCTACGTGTGCATACAACGGGTGCAAGCACAGATTGTTGTGTTGGAGATATGCCCGAGAGGCAATAATAAATTAGTTATTGTTATGTCTTATTGTTCATGATAAATGTTTACACCCCATGCTATAATTGTATTAACCGGAAATATTGATACGTGTGTGTTGTGTAAATAACCAAAGTCCCTAGTATGCCTCTAGTAAAACTAGCTTGTTGATTAATGGATGATCATGGTTTCCTGATCATGAACATTGGATGTTGTTAATAACAAGGTTATGTCATTGGGTGAATGATATAATGGACATACACCCAAATAAGCGTATCATAAGATCAAGTCATTAAGTTCATCTTGCTATAAGCTTTCGATACATAGTAACCTAGTCCTTTGACCATGAGATCATGTAAATCACTTACACCGGAAGGATGCTTTGATTACATCAAATGCCATTGCGTAAATGGGTGGTTATAAAGATGGGATTGAGTATTCGGAAAGTGTATATTGAGGCATATGGATCAAGAGTGGGATTTGTCCATCCCGATGACGGATAGATATACTCTGGGCCCTCTCGGTGGAATGTTGTCTAATTAGCTTGCAAGCATGTGACAAGGTCACAAGAGATGACATACCACGGTACGAGTAAAGAGTACTTGTCGGTAACGAGGTTGAACTAGGTATGGAGATACCGATGATAAAACTTCGGACAAGTAAAGTATTGCGCAACAAAGGGAATTGGTATCGTATGTTAAAGGTTCATGCGATCACTAGTTCATCGTTGAGTGAGTGGGAGTTATTATGGATCTCCAGATCTCGCTAATAATTATTGATTGGAGAAGTGTTTCGATCATGTCCACTTCATTCACGAACCGTAGGGTGACACACTTAAGGTTCGTCGACGGGTTTGAGTGGATACGGAACACCGGAGAAAAGAATGGACAGCGCAGGAATTATTTTGACATACTGCCGAAATAAGTTTCGGTATATCAACATTATTGCAAGGAGAAAATTATTAATGTATGTTCATTGAATGAAGTATTCATTAATAAGTGTTCATTGAATGAAATATTCATTAATTGAAGTGACATTAAATAAAGAGAATGTCATAAATTATGAGGCTTGAGTGGATGAGGCAAACAAACATGGTAGCTTTATGTATTGTCCATGTGTTCACTGTAAGAATGTCATAAATTACTCTTTCTAGAGTACCATTCACAACCACCTGCTGCGGTCCAGTTTCATGCCCAGTACAATTGTTCGACCAAGCACGGAGAAAGAGGGGTTATGATGGAAGACAATGAAGAAGAAGAGGATGATGACAGCTATCCTATGTTCCTTGAATACGGTGATACTACAAAGAGGGTTGTTTTTCATTAGAAGGCAATGAAGACAATGAAGCAAAAGATCAAGAGGCACCAGATTAGCCTGCTGATAATCTTGGTCGGGCCATTGCTGATGCAAGGAGAGAATGTGAAACTGAAAATCAAAGGTTGAACTTCGACCAGATGTTAGAGGATCACAACAAATTGTGTTACCCAACTTACGAAGATGGCCAAAAAAATCTAGGTAGCACACTGAAATTGTTGCAATGGAAGGCAAAGAACAGTATCACTGACCCATGATTTGAAAAGTTGCTAAGAATAATTAAGAAGCAGCTTCCAAGGGGTAACGAATTGCCCGCCAGTACGTACGAAGCAAAGAAGGTTGTCTGCTCTCTAGGATTAGACGTGCAAAAGATACCATGCATTAATGACTGCATCCTCTACCACGGTGAGTACGAGAATTTGGATGCATGTTCGGTGTGCACTGCATTACAGTATAAGATTAGACGAGATGACCCGGGTGATGTTGTGAGCGAGCGCCCCAAAAAGAGGGTTCCTGCCAAGGTTATGTGGTATCAGTACAAGAAAAGTTGCCATGGCCGACGAAGTTGAAGTCGCGCCGTGGTTGCTGGTGTACCATGGCCGACGATTTTGGGTCCCTCCGTGGTGCATGTCAAAACTTTTTTTTTCTCGTTTTTGAGGCCACCTAGCCCGACGAAAGCGGCCAAAACGTCGCGTATGGTGGCCCGGGACGTGGTGCATCTCGAAATCTCGGGTTCGCCGGCCGAGTCAACGCAAATCCACACCGCCGAGGGATGTAGGGCCCAGATGGCAGCCTCTCTGGCATTGTTTTTTTTCTCGATCGCGCCATCTCGTTCAACGTTCTCCGATCGAGCCGTTTACGATGCAGGATCATGGGTCCCGCATGTCATCCTCTATGAACCAAAATTCTTTCTATTCTTGGATTTTTTTGACCCCCTGATTTCTGGCTACTTCCTTTTTCTTTTGATCCCTTGCCGCCTTGGAAACGTTGAGACCGCTGCTGCTAAATGGGACCCGCATGTCATCCTCTATGTGCAATCAACTTTCTTTTCTTGGAGTTTTTTTTGGCACCTCATATTAGGTCACTTGCCTTTTTTTTTCGATGCCCTGCCGCCTCTCAAACGGTGATACCGCTGCTGCTAAATGGGACCCGCATGTCATCCTCTATGTACTATAAAACTTTCTTTACTTGGATTTTTTTTGGCACCTCATATTTGGTCACTTGCCTTTTTCTTTCGATCCCCTGCCGCCTCTCAAACGGTGATACCACTGCTGCTAAATGGGACCCGCATGTCATCCTCTATGGACTATAAAACTTTCTTTTCTTGAATTATTTTTGGCTCCTGATATTTGGTCACTTGCCTTTTTCTTTCGATCCCCTGCCGCCTCTCAAACTTTGAGACCGCTGCAGCTAAATGGGACCCGCATGTCATCCTCTATGAGCAATCGACTTTCTTTTCTTGGAGTTTTTTTTGGCACCTCATATTTGGGCACTTGCCTTTTTCTTTCGATCTCATGCCACGTTTGAAACGTTGAGGAACCTGCTGGCTCATGGGACCCGCATGTCATCCTCTATGTGCTATAAAAGTTTCTTTTCTTGAATTATTTTTGGCTCCTCATATTTTTTCACTTGACTTTTTCTTTCGATCTCATGCCACGTTTGAAACGTTGAGGAACCTGCAGGCTCATGGGACCCGCATGTCATCCTCTATGTACTATAAAAGTTCATTTTCTTGGTTTTTTTCACCCTCTGATTTTTGGCAATTTGTTTTTTCTTTTGAACCCCTGCCGCCTCTCAAACGGTGATACCGCTGCTGCTAAATGGGACCCACATGTCATCCTCTATGTACAATAAAGTTTCTTTTCTTGGATTATCTTTTGCTCCTGATATTTTGTCACTTGCCTTTTTCTTTCGATCTCATCCGCCTTTGAAACGTTGAGTAAGCTGCTGGCTCATGGGTCCCGCATGTCATCCTCTACGAACAATAAAAGTTTCCTTTCTTGGAGTTACTTTTGACCCCTAATTTCTGGCTATTTGCCTTTTTCTTTTGATCTCCTGCCCCTTTGAAACGATGAGGACGTTGTTGGCAGGTCGGTCCCACAAGTCATCCTCTATGAACAATAAAAGTTTCCTTTGATGGATTTTTTGAACCCCTAATTAATTTCTGGATATTTCCTTTTTTCTTTGATCCCCTGCCTTGGAATCGTTGAGGATGTCACTGCCTCATGGGTCCCGCATGTCATCCTCTCGTAACGGTAAATGTTTCTTTTCTTGGATATTGTTTACCAAATGATTTTTGGCTTATTTTTTCTTTCGATATCCTGCCGCCTTTAAAACGTTGAGGACGCCGTCGGCTCACGGGTCCCACATGTCAGCCTCTATGAACAATAAACGCTGAGGATGTTGCTGCCTCATGGGTCCCGCATGTCATCCTCTCAGAACGAAAATGTTTCTTTTCTTGGATTTTTTACCAACAGATTTTTGGTTTATTTTTTCTTTCCATCCCCTGCCGCCTTTAAAACGACGCTGCTGGCTCATGGGTCCCCGATGTCAGCCTCCCCGTACAAGAAACATGTGATATCTTGATTATTTTGCAGACAATAAACAGTGTATTGCGCTCTGAGCTATTTCAACGGATAAATTAAATATTTATTTTTACATAAACAAATTTATATGCTGAATCTCCTTGTTTTTGTTTTTGCGAAGCATAGGACTTTCCTGTTTTTTTTAGAAAAATCCGAACTATCCTGTTTTGGAGTGGGCTGAAATTGTACGAGTCAAAAGGCCCAGCAGGATAGTTCGAATGCCCAGATGTCCACATGCAGCCCAATTGAAATCGTTCTTTTTTTGGAATTTTTTCACCCCCTGATTTCTGGCTACTTCATTTTTCTTTTGGTCCTGTGCCGCCTTGGAAACGTTGAGACCGCTGCTGCAAAATGGGACCCGCATGTCATCCTCTATGTACAGTAAAATTTCTTTTCTTAGATTATTTTTGGCTCCTGATATTTGGTCACTTGCCTTTTTCTTTCGATCCCGTGCAGCCTCTCAAACGGTGATACCGCTGCTGCTAAATGGGACCCGCATGTCATACTCTATGTACAATCAAGTTTCTTTTCTTGAATTATTTTTGGCTCCTGATATTTGGTCACTTGCCTTTTTCTTTCGATCTCATGCCACGTTTGAAACGTTGAAAAACCATCAGGCTCATGGGACCCGCATGTCATCCTCTATGTACAATAAAACTTTCTTTTCTTCGATTTTTTTGGCACCTCATATTTGGTCACTTGCCTTTTTCTTTCGATCCCCTGCCGCCTCTCAAACGGTGATACCGCTGCTGCTAAATGGGACCCGCATGTCATACTCTATGTACAATCAAGTTTCTTTTCTTGAATTATTTTTGGATCCTGATATTTGGTCACTTGCCTTTTTCTTTCGATCTCATGCCACGTTTGAAACGTTGAAAAACCTGCTGGCTCATGGGACCCGCATGTCATCCTCTATGTACTATAAAAGTTCATTTTCTTGGTTTTTTTTTCACCCTCTGATTTTCGGCTATTTCCTTTTTCTTTTGATCCCCTGCCGCCTTTGAAACGTTGAGGACTCTGCTGGCTCATCGATAAAACTTTCCTTTCTTGGAGTTTTTTTTACCCCCTAATTTCTGGCTACTTTCTTTTTCTTTTGATCTCAAGCCGCATTTGAAACGTTGAGACCGCTGCTGCTAAATGGGACCCGCATGTCATCCTCTATGTACAATAAAGTTTTCTATTCTTGGATTATCTTTGTCTCCTGATATTTTGTCACTTGCCTTTTTCTTTCGATCTCATGCCGCCTTTGAAACGTTGAGTAAGCTGCTGGCTCATGGGTCCCGCATGTCATCCTCTACGAACAATAAAAGTTTCCTTTCTTGGAGTTATTTTTGAACCCTAATTTCTGGCTACTTCCTTTTTCTTTTGATCCCGTGCCGCCTTGGAAACGTTGAGACCGCTGCTGCTAAATGGGTCCCGCATGTCATCCTCTATGAACAATAAACACTTCCTTTCTTGGAGTTATTTTGTACCCCTAATTTCTGGCTATTTGCCTTTTTCTTTTGATCCCCTGCCGCCTTTGAAACGTTGAAGACTTTGCTGGCTCATGGGTCCCACATGTCAGCCTCTATGAACAATAAACACTTCCTTTCTTGGAGTTATTTTGTACCCCTAATTTCTGGCTATTTGCCTTTTTTCTTTCGATCCCAGTCGCCTTCTAAACGTAGAGGACGCTGCTGGCTCGTGGGTCCCAGATGTCAGCCTCCATGGACAATAAACCTCTCCTTTGTTGGATTTATTTTTCACCCTCTGATTTTGGCTATTTCCTTTTTCTTTTGATCCACTGCCGCCTTGGAAACATTGAGTAAGCTGCTGACACATGGGGCCCGCATGTCATCCTCTATGTACAATCAACTTGCAAGATCTTCGAGCAAAAGAGCTTGTATTAATGGGACCCATATGTCAACCTCTATGTACAATAAAAGTTTCCTTTCTTGGATTATTTTTAGCTCCTGATATTCGGTCACTTTCCTTTTTCTTTCGATCTCAAGCCGCCTCTGAAACGTTGAGTAAGGTGCTGGCTCATGGGACCCACATGTCATCCTCTATGTACAATAAAGTTCCTTTTCTTGGATTTTTTTACCCCTGATTTTGGTCACTTGCCTTGACGCTGCTGGCTCATGGGTCCCACATGTCAGCATCTATGAACAATAAACCTTTCCTTTGTTGGATTTATTGTTTAGCCCTAATTTCTGGCTATTTGCCTTTTTCTTTTGATCCCCACCGGCCTTTGAAAACGTTGAGGAACCTGCTGGCTCATGGGACCCGCATGTCATCCTCTATGTACTATAAAATTTCTTTTCTTGTTTTTTTTCACCTCTAATTTTTGGCTATTTCCTTTTTCTTTTGATCCCCTGCCGCCTTGGAAACGTTGAGTAAGCTGCTGACTCATGGGACCCGCATGTCATCCTCTATGTACAATCAACTTTCTTTTTTTGGAGTTTTTTTACCCCCTAATTTCTGGCTACTTTCTTTTTCTTTTGATCTCAAACCGCATTTGAAACGCTGAAACCGCTGCTGCAAAATGGGACCCGCATGTCATCCTCTATGTACAATAAGTTTCATTTCTTGGATTATTTTTGGCTCCTGATATTTGGTCACTTGCCTTTTTCTTCCGATCTCATGCCACCTTTGAAACGTTGAGTAAGCTGCTGGCTCATGGGTCCCGCATGTCATCCTCTACGAACAATAAAAGTTACATTTCTTGGAGTTATTTTTGACCCCTAATTTCTGGCTACTTCCTTTTTTCTTTTGATCCACTGCCGCCTTTGAAACGGTGAGGATTCTGCAGACTAATACAAGCTTTTTCTCTCCAAGATCTTGCAAGTTGATAGATTAAATCATGGAATTATTTGGATATGTTTTAAATTTCAAATCCACTTTATGAATTATTAAAAATACCGTTATCCATGTGGGTATGGAGCGAACAAGGATTTTCATATTGGGCATGAGCAGTTTCAAAAATTGGAACCCAATAATTCAAAATAAATAAAAACAACTTTTATGTAGAATCTCCGCGTTTTTTTCTTTTGCCATTCATAGGATCTGTGTTTCATTAGAAAAGGGCCGAAATTGCATGAGCAGAAAGGCCCATTTGTAGTTATTGGGCTTCGACAGCCGGAGCAAGTAGGCCGAGAGCAATTACCATGTAGATGGCCGTTGGCAACCCAAAGTGAAATATTGGGCCCAACAGGGGAAGGCTGAACAGTACTATTTACTAATTGGAAGGTGGTACATGGCGTAATCCTGCCAAAAAAAAAGATGGACACGGGTTGCTGAAATTTGCCCATCTGCGCCTAATATCGCCGCCGCGGCTCCGCTTCCGCCGCCGCCGCCATGCCTCGTCTCGCGTCGAGCTCGCGGTACTGCCGCGTCTCGGGCACGGGGTACCGCGGCGTCCGCGCGCGCCCCAAAGGTACGTATTACGCGGAGATACGTGACGGCGGCGAGCGCATCGGCCTCGGCACCTACGAGACCGCGCACGAGGCCGCGCGCGCGTACGACGCCGTGGCGTGGCGGCTCGGGCGCCCGCGATCGTCGACGAATTTCCATGACGTGTGGACGCGCCAGCAGGCCGTGGATCTCGCGCCGCCGCCGTACATCGTTAGACAGGAGGAACAGCACCGCCGCCGCGAGACGGAGCGCCGTTTGCGCATCGCCGAGCGGGACGAGCGCGCGGCGCGCGAGTGGGCGGCCCGCTTCCCCGAGGACGTTGCCGCCGAGAACGAGCACTTCCGCAGACGGAGGGCGGAGAAGGCGACGAGGCGGGCAGCGAAGAAGGAGGACCGCGCACTGATGGCGTGTATTTCACACGTTCGTTGGGCAACCCCAAGAGGAAGGTATGATGCGCACAGCAGCAAGTTTTCCCTCAGAAAGAAACCAAGGTTTATCGAACCAGGAGGAGCCAAGAAGCACGTTGAAGGTTGATGGCGGCGGGATGTAGTGCGGCGCAACACCAGGGATTCCGGCGCCAACGTGGAACCTGCACAACACAACCAAAGTACTTTGCCCCAACGAAACAGTGAGGTTGTCAATCTCACCGGCTTGCTGTAACAAAGAGTTAACCGTATTGTGTGGAAGATGATTGTTTGCAGAAAACAGTAGAACAAGTATTGCAGTAGATTGTATTTCAGTAAAGAGAATTGGACCGGGGTCCACAGTTCACTAGAGGTGTCTCTCCCATAAGACGAACAGCATGTTGGGTGAACAAATTACAGTTGGGCAATTGACAAATAAAGAGAGCATGACCATGCACATACATATCATGATGAGTATAGTGAGATTTAATTGGGCATTACGACAAAGTACATAGACCGTCATCCAACTGCATCTATGCCTAAAAAGTCCACCTTCAGGTTATCATCCGAACCCCCTCCAGTATTAAGTTGCTAACAACAGACAATTGCATTAAGTATGGTGCGTAATGTATCTAGTGACTACATCCTTGAACATAGCACTAATATTTTATCCCTAGTGGCAACAGCACAACACAACCTTAGAACTTTCTGTCACTGTCCCAGGTGTCAATGCAGGCATGAACCCACTATAGAGCATAAGTACTCCCTCTTGGAGTTACAAGCATCTACTTGGCCAGAGCATCTACTAGTAACGGAGAGCATGCAAGATCATAAACAACACATAGCATAACTTTGATAATCAAGATAACAAGTATTCTCTATTCATCGGATCCCAACAAACGCAACATATAGAATTACAGATAGATGATCTTGATCATGTTAGGCAGCTCACAAGATCCGACAATGATAGCACAATGGGGAGAAGACAACCATCTAGCTACTGCTATGGACCCATAGTCCAGGGGTAGACTACTCACACATCACACCGGAGGCGACCATGGCGGCGTAGAGTCCTCCGGGAGATGATTCCCCTCTCCGGCAGGGTGCCGGAGGCGATCTCCTGGATCCCCCGAGATGGGATCAGCGGCGGCGGCGTCTCTGGAAGGTTTTCCGTATCGTGGCTCTCGGTGCTGGGGTTTCGTCACGGAGACTTTTTATAGGCGGAAGGGCAGGTCAAGAGGCGGCACGGGGCCCCACACTACAGGCCGGCGCGGCCAAGGGGGGCCGCGCCGCCTATGGTGTGGCCCCTCCGTGGCCCCTCTTCGTCTCTCCTTCGGACTTCTGGAAGCTTCGTGAGAAAATAGGCCCCAGGCTTTGATTTCGTCCAATTCCGAGAATATTTCCTTACTAGGATTTCTGAAACCAAAAACAGCGTAAAACAAGAATCGGCACTTCGGCATCTTGTTAATAGGTTAGTTCCAGAAAATGCACGAATATGACATAAAGTGTGCATAAAACATGTAGATAACATCAATAATGTGGCATGGAACATAAGAAATTATCGATACGTCGGAGACGTATCAGCATCCCCAAGCTTAGTTCTGCTCGTCCCGAGCAGGTAAAACGATAACACAGATAATTTCTGGAGTGACATGCCATCATAATCTTGATCATACTATTTGTAAAGCATATGTAGTGAATGCAGCGATCGAAACAATGTATATGACATGAGTACACAAGTGAATCATATAGCAAAGACTTTTCATGAATAGCACTTCAAGACAAGCATCAATAAGTCTTGCATAAGAGTTAACTCATAAAGCAATAATTCAAAGTAGAGATATTGAAGCAACACAAAAGAAGATTAAGTTTCAGCAGTTGCTTTCAACTTGTAACATGTATATCTCATGGATATTGTCAACATAGAGTAATATAATAAGTGCAATAAGCAAATATGTAGGAATCAATGCACAGTTCACACAAGTGTTTGCTTCTTGAGGTGGAGAGAGATAGGTGAACTGACTCAACATTGATTTTGAAAAGCATCGATTGCTATATTTGTGCTAGAGCTTTGATTTTGAAAACATGAAACAATTTTGTCAACGGTAGTAATAAAGCATATGCATCATGTGAATTATATCTTATAAGTTGCAAGCCTCATGCATAGTGTACTAATAGTGCCCGCACCTTGTCCTAATTAGCTTGGACTACCGGGTCATCACAATGCATTGTTTTTACCAAGTGTCACAAAGGGGTACCTCTATGCCGCCTGTACAAAGGTCTAAGGAGAAAGCTCGCATTGGATTTCTCGCTATTGATTATTCTTCAACTTAGACATCCATACCGGGACAACATAGACAACAGATAATGGACTCCTCTTTTATGCATAAGCATATACCAACAATTAATAATTTTCTCATTTGAGATTTGAGGATTGTTGTCCAAAACTGAAACTTCCACCATGGATCATGGCTTTAGTTAGCGGCCCAATGTTCTTCTCTAACATATGCATGCTTAACCATATGGTGGTAGATCTCTCTTACTTCAGACAAGACGAACATGCATAGCAACTCACATGAAATTCAACAATGAAAAGTTGATGGCGTCCCCAGTGAACATGGTTATCGCACAACAAGCAACTTAATAAGAGATAAAGTGCATAATTACATATTCAATACCACAATAGTTTTTAAGCTATTTGTCCCATGAGCTATATATTGCAAAGGTGAATGATGGAATTTTAAAGGTAGCACTCAAGCAATTTACTTTGGAATGGCGGAAAATACCATGTAGTATAGGTAGGTATGGTGGACACAAATGGCATAGTGGTTGGCTCAAGTATTTTGGATGCATGAGAAGTATTCCCTCTCGATACAAGGTTTAGGCTAGCAAGGCTTATTTGAAACAAACACAAGGATGAACCGGTGCAGCAAAACTCACATAAAAGACATATTGAAAACATTATAAGACTCTACACCGTCTTCCTTGTTGTTCAAACTCAATACTAGAAATTATCTAGACCTTAGAGAAACCAAATATGCAAACCAAATTTTAGCATGCTCTATGTATTTCTTCATTAATGGGTGCAAAGCATATGATGCAAGATCTTAATCATGAGCACAACAATTGCCAAGTATCACATTACCCAAGACATTTATAGCAATTACTACATGTATCATTTTCCAATTCCAACCATATAACAATTTAACGAAGGAGAAACTTCGCCATGAATACTATGAGTAGAAACCAAGGACATACTTGTCCATATGCTACAGCGGAGCGTGTCTCTCTCCCATAAAGTGAATGCTAGGATCCATTTTATTCAAACAAAACAAAAAACAAAAACAAACCGACGCTCCAAGAAAAAGCACATAAGATGTGATGGAATAAAAATATAGTTTCAGGGGAGGAACCTGATAATGTTGTCGATGAAGAAGGGGATGCCTTGGGCATCCCCAAGCTTAGACGCTTGAGTCTTCTTTATATATGCAGGGGTGAACCACCGGGTGCATCCCCAAGCTTAGAGCTTTCACTCTCCTTGATCATGTTGCATCATACTCCTCTCTTGATCCTTGAAAACTTCCTCCACACCAAACTCGAAACAACTCATTAGAGGGTTAGTGCACAATATAAATTGACATATTCAGAGGTGACACAATCATTCTTAACACTTCTGGACATTGCATAATGCTACTGGACATTAGTGGATCAAATAAATTCATCCAACATAGCGAAAGAGGCAATGCGAAATAAAAGGCAGAATCTGTCAAAACAGAACAGTTCGTATTGACGAATTTTAAAATGGCACCAGACTTGCTCAAATGAAAATGCTCAAATTGAATGAAAGTTGTGTACATATCTGAGGATCATGCACGTAAATTGGCTTAATTTTCTGAGCTACCTACAGGGAGGTGGACCCAGATTCGTGACAGCAAAGAAATCTGGAACTGCGCAGTAATCCAAATCTAGTACTTACTTTTCTATCAACGGCTTAACTTGGCACAACAAAACACAAAACTAAGATAAGGAGAGGTTGCTACAGTAGTAAAAAACTTCCAAAACACAAAATAAAAACAAAGTACTGTAGGTAAAAACATGGGTTGTCTCCCATAAGCGCTTTTCTTTAACGCCTTTCAGCTAGGCGCAGAAAGTGTGTATCAAGTATTATCAAGAGACGAAGTGTCAACATCATAATTTGTTCTCATAATAGAGTCAAAAGGTACCTTCATTCTCTTTCTAGGGAAGTGTTCCATACCTTTCTTGAGAGGAAATTGATATTTTATATTACCTTCCTTCATATCAATAACAAGCACCAACAAATCGAAGAAAAGGTCTTCCCAATATAATGGGACAAGATGCATTGCATTCAATATCCAAGACAACAAAATCAACGGGAACAAGGTTATTGTTAACGGTAATGCGAACATTATCAACTTTCCCCAAAGGTTTCTTTGTAGAATGATCAGCAAGATTAACATCCAAATAACAATTTTTCAGCGGTGGCAAGTCAAACATATTATAAATTTTCTTAGGCATAACAGAAATACTTGCACCAAGATCACATAAAGCATTACAATCAAAATCTTTAATCTTTATCTTAATGATGGGCTCCCAACCATCCTCTAACTTTTTAGGAATAGAGGCTTCACGCTCTAGTTTCTCTTCTCTAGCTTTTATAAGAGCATTTGTAATATGATGTGTAAAAGCCAAATTTATAGCACTAGCATTAGGACTTTTAGCAAGTTTTTGCAAGAACTTTATAACTTCAGAGATGTGGCAATCATCAAAATTCAAACCATTATAATCTAAAGCAATGGGATCATCATCCCCAATGTTGGAAAAAATTTCAGCAGCTTTATCACAGGCAGTTTCAGCTTTAGCGCTTTCGGGCAGTTTTTCGCTTTGCATTAGAAGTGGAAACATTGCTAACACCAATTCTTTTATTAGTATTAGTGGGAGGTGCAGCAACATGTGTAGCATTAGCATTACTAGTGGTGGTAATAGTCCAAACTTTAGCTATATTCTTTTCTTTAGCTAGTTTTTCATTTTCTTCTCTATCCCACCTAGCACGCAGTTCAGCCATTAATCTTATATTCTCATTAATTCTAACTTGAATGGCATTTGCTGTAGTAGTAATTTTATTATGATGATTCTCATTAGGCAAAACTTTTGATTACAAAAGATCAACATCAGCAGCAAGACTATCGACTTTAGAAGCAAGTATATCAATTTTCCCAAGCTTTTCTTCAACAGATTTGTTAAAAGAAGTTTGTGTACTAATAAATTCTTTAAGCATGGCTTCAAGTCCAGGGGGTGAATTCCTATTATTGTTGTAAGAATTACCATAAGAATTACCATAGCCGTTGCCATTATTATAAGGATATGGTCTATAGTTGTTACTAGAATTGTTCCGGTAAGCATTGTTATTGAAATTATTATTTTTAATGAAGTTTACATCAACATGTTCTTCTTGTGCAACCAATGAAGCTAACGGAACATTATTAGGATCAATATTAGTCCTATCATTCACAAGCATAGACATAATAGCATCAATCTTATCACTCAAGGAAGAGGTTTCTTCGACAGAATTTACCTTCTTACCTTGTAGAGCCCTTTCCGTGTGCCATTCAGAGTAGTTGATCATCATATTATCAAGAAGCTTTGTTGCTTCACCAAGAGTGATGGACATAAAGGTACCTCCAGCAGCTGAATCCAATAAATTCCGCGAAGAAAAATTTAGTCCTGCATAGAAGGTTTGGATGATCATCCAAGTAGTCAGTCCATGGGTTGGGCAATTTTTAACCAGAGATTTCATTCTTTCCCAAGCTTGAGCAACATGTTCAGTATCTAATTGTTTAAAATTCATTATGCTACTCCTCAAAGATATAATTTTAGCAGGGGGATAATATCTACCAATAAAAGCATCCTTGCATTTAGTCCATGAATCAATACTATTCTTAGGCGAGAGATAGCAACCAATCTTTAGCTCTTCCTCTTAATGAGAAAGGGAACAATTTTAGTTTAATAATATCACCATCTACATCTTTATATTTTTGCATTTCACATATTGCAACAATATTATTAAGATGGGCAGCAGCATCATCAGTAACTAACACTGAAAATTGCTCTCGCATAACAAGATTCAAGAAAGCGAGTTTAATTTCAAAGAATTCTGCTGTAGTAGCAGGTGGAGCAATAGGTGTGCATAAGAAATCATTATTATTTGTGGTTGTGAAGTCACACAACTTAGTATTTTCAGCGTTGGCCATTTTAGCAACAGTAAATAAAGCAAACTAGATAAAGTAAATGCAAGTAAACTAATTTTTGTGTGTTTTAGATATAGCAAACAAGATAGCAAATAAAGTAAAACTAGCAACTAATTTTTTTGTATTTTGATTTAGTGCAGCAAACAAAGTAGTAAATAAAACTAAGCAAGACAAAAACAAAGTAAAGAGATTGAGAAGTGGAGACTCCCCTTGCAGCGTGTCTTGATCTCCCCGGCAACGGCGCCAGAAATTTAGCTTGATGGCGTGTATTTCACACGTTCGTTGGGCAACCCCAAGAGGAAGGTATGATGCGCACAGCAGCAAGTTTTCCCTCAGAAAGAAACCAAGGTTTATCGAACCAAGAGGAGCCAAGAAGCACGTTGAAGGTTGATGGCGGCGGGATGTAGTGCGGCGCAACACCAGGGATTCCGGCGCCAACGTGGAACCTGCACAACACAACCAAAGTACTTTGCCCCAACGAAACAGTGAGGTTGTCAATCTCACCGGCTTGCTGTAACAAAGAGTTAACCGTATTGTGTGGAAGATGATTGTTTGCAGAAAACAGTAGAACAAGTATTGCAGTAGATTGTATTTCAGTAAAGAGAATTGGACCGGGGTCCACAGTTCACTAGAGGTGTCTCTCCCATAAGACGAACAGCATGTTGGGTGAACAAATTACAGTTGGGCAATTGACAAATAAAGAGAGCATGACCATGCACATACATATCATGATGAGTATAGTGAGATTTAATTGGGCATTACGACAAAGTACATAGACCGTCATCCAACTGCATCTATGCCTAAAAAGTCCACCTTCAAAGTTATCTTCCGAACCCCTTCCTGTATTAAGTTGCTAACAACAGTCAATTGCATGAAGTATGGTGCGTAATGTATCTAGTTACTACATCCTTGAACTTTGCACTAATGTTTTATCCCTAGTGGCAACAGCACAACACAACCTTAGAACTTTCATCCATCGTCCCTGTGTCAATGCGGGCATGAACCCACTATCGAGCATAAGTACTCCCTCTTGGAGTTACAAGCATCTACTTGGCCAGAGCATCTACTAGTAACGGAGAGCATGCAAGATCATAAACAACACATAGCATAACTTTGATAATCAACATAACAAGTATTCTCTATTCATCGGATCCCAACAAACGCAACATATAGAATTACAGATAGATGATCTTGATCATGTTAGGCAGCTCACAAGATCCGACAATGATAGCACAATGGGGAGAAGACAACCATCTAGCTACTGCTATGGACCCATAGTCCAGGGGTAGACTACTCACACATCACACCGGAGGCGACCATGGCGGCGTAGAGTCCTCCGGGAGATGATTCCCCTCTCCGGCAGGGTGCCGGAGGCGATCTCCTAGATCCCCCGAGATGGGATCGGCGGCGGCGGCGTCTCTGGAAGGTTTTCCGTATCGTGGCTCTCGGTACTGGGGGTTTCGTCACGGAGACTTTTTATAGGCGGAAGGGCAGGTCAAGAGGCGGCACGGGGGCCCCACACTACAGGCCGGCGCGGCCAAGGGGGGGGCCGCGCCGCCCTATGGTGTGGCCCCTCCGTGGCCCCTCTTCGTCTCTCCTTCGGACTTCTGGAAGCTTCGTGAGAAAATAGGCCCCTGGGCTTTGATTTCGTCCAATTCCGAGAATATTTCCTTACTAGGATTTCTGAAACCAAAAAGAGCAGAAAACAGCAACTGGCACTTCGGCATCTTGTTAATAGGTTAGTTCCAGAAAATGCACGAATATGACATAAAGTGTGCATAAAACATGTAGATAACATCAATAATGTGGCATGGAACATAAGAAATTATCGATACGTCGGAGACGTATCACGCACGACGGAGGGCGGAGAAGGCGACGAAGCGGGCCTTCATCGAAGCGTAGCTCGCCGGGCCGACCACCATTGGCGAGGACGACCCCCGTTGGATTGACCTCTTCTCGTCGGATCCGGTGTCGGGCACGACACCGGACTCGTCAGATGTCGAGTTTTAGTTTAGTTTTATCGCACTACTTTGTAAAAATATGAACTACGGAGTATCTATCAAGCTAATTTTATCCTATTTTATGTCTATTTCTAGTCTTTGTTTGATCTTCTGTTTTACTGCACTCTATTTTTCATTATATTCTGTTTTTGGCGCTGCATTTATAGCGCCTCTGAAAATACGCTGTTTCAGCCCTGCATTTGGCCGCCACAGTTTGCAGCTTCCGGTGAAGCTATTGCCGGCTCCATGCACAGCATCAGCCATTCAGCCCACAGCGCCAAAATATAGAGCCACTGCTGGAGTTGCTGTAATATGTTTGTCAGCAGGAGCTTACCTAATTAGTTAAAAAAAAGATGTTCAGCGTGGGATTCGAAAAAAAGATCTTCATGTTTTTTTCCTAGCTATCCTAGTTCGGACTTTTTATTGTGTTGGCTAGTGCATGAAGCTTGACACCTGTATTATGTGATCCTGATATGAGGATAAGAACACCTTCAGCTTGCATTGCTAATGGTGTCTACTGCAGCAGTGGCGTACATTCAATGGAGACTGATGCAAGAGAGTTGGTACTGGTGAGCCTGCACTTGACATCATCGTGCCACCTGAAGTAGGTGGTGTATTGGGATTAGACTGATAAGCATAGCACCTTGCAAAGAACAAGATGATGCTAGTGTTGGTTAACGTGATTTTACGCCAAAAGTCATGTATGCTCAACAGGTGCCGTACCTAGTTTGGATATTGTGTTGTTACCCTTTTGTGGTTTGGTGTTTGTCCAACAGAGAAAGCTACTCTTTTCCCGTGTAAGTGTTATTATGTGAACAAAAGTTGTGTGTACATATATATCGGTCGAGAGAACCAAGATTGCATATTCTTGCCTGGTTATAACACATAAGTCATAATAACAATTAAAGAGAATTGGAACATTTGCCTTTGCAATGTGATTGTGCCAAGTAGATTAGACAACCAACAACAAACATTACAGTAAACAGCCAAACGCATGCGAAAGTCCTAAGGTCAGCTCCATAATAAATGTTTAAAACAAAAGACTAGAAAGCATAAGAAAGGTAGCTCCACATCACGGTTCCACGACAGCAGCATACCGATCATAAAACATATATCAAGTCGGGACAGCTGCACCACTGGGTAAGCATCCATGGGGTCTGGCTCAAGAGCAAAGACTGTGTGAATGCTGCAAAATGTGGCTCTTGCCTCACCCCACCCATACATCTTATCATGGAACCTTACCAAATCAGCATGAATCATCTTGACATAAACATAGCTCCTCTCTCCATGCTGATGGGATTGAACAATGCGCCGATTGCGGTGCTTGACTTGTCAAACAAGATGCGAGGAGATGACGAAGCATGCTGGCTGGTCTTTTGTAGTGACAATGGCTTGGAGTAGCTGGTCCTGTGAACCACCCAACTGGATCTTTAGAGCTTGAAGGACAGTCCGTGCTATATAAGCTACCGTTGCTGACTTCAGCTCAGGTTCAGGTGAATGACAGCTGACATCTTGTCCTAGAGATGCAGATCCTTCTTGATCAGATTCAGCGGAATCATCACCAGTACTTACAGGCGTCGGAGTTCTCACAGAAGGCACATCAGGTACATGCTCCAGTTCATAGGAGTCGGGTGGGACAGCACCGTTTGCTGAAATCTCTACAATACCAGCTCCAGGTAGACCACTAGTCTCTACAGAGGGTAAACCACCAATATCCACTTCAGAGGATTCTCGTGGCACGACACCTTTCGCTAGAGGCTCTACCCTACCAGCTCCGGGTCCACCACCAATCGATCGTGGGCATAGTCATGACGGGTTCTACCAATACAAAACCTCCTTCGGGTGCAGGATCATCGGTAGCAACTCCAGCATCGGCACCGATTAAATCGGTCTTGACAATAGGTAAACCGTTTTGCTCCGATTCGAGAGAATTCCCGTGGCGCGACACCGTTCACTAGAGGCTCTACACTAGCAGCTCCAGCTGCACCACCAGTTTCTACAGCAGGGTAAACCCAATCCACAACCTTCTTCATGTGGCACGATGATGCCGTGTATAGGCTCATCGGTACCAGTCCAGTGCATCGATCTCCATAGACGATAAACAAGGTGGCGTCGGAGTTTTAAAAGACTGGCATGCCATTTCACCTTTGTCATCAGACAATATAGAGTTTTCTTCAACTCTATGTTTCTGCAATAATAAGCACATGAACAGAAATTAGACCAGAGCATCTAGCCATCTAACAGGGGCAGCGGCAAAACAAGCGTCGGTCCATATGTTTACCTTGTCATCTGGGATATCAGAACACACAGATTTAGAAGTTATTTCACATAGCATCCACTTTTTCATTCCTTCCCCTACGTCCATCTGGAATAAGTAATACTATTGATCACATAAAACTAATTAATCAAATATATGCATATGTTGAGAAGTTTGCACGGCAAATTGTGGATTCTGCTTTTATCACCTACGAATCGTCGTTCTATATATTTACCTTGTTATCTGGGATATCAGAAGTCACAGAATGAGAAGTCATCTCACTAAGTATCGGTTTTTTCGCTCTTTCCCCTCCATCCATCTGCAATAAGAAGTACTATTGATCACATAAAGCCAATTCATTGAATATATGCATATGTTGAGAAGTTTGCACAACAAATTGTGGATTCTACTTCCAATCACCAAGTAATCTCGTGAGAAATGCATGATCAAGATATGTTTCTCCCTCTTGATCGACATCTGCATCTCCATTAAGACTAATCATCGTGCGATGGTGCTAGCGCATACACTTCCAATCACCAGACAAGCAAAAAATTGTTGATTCTAGTAATGCTTAATCAGCAGTGGCCATGGAACGACCACAGATCGACCAAGCAAGAAAATAAATCATCAGCCTACTGACCACCAGGCAAAACAAACTAGGCCCATACATGGCCTCACAAATCATCATCAAACGTCGATCAAACTAGCAAGTTTGAACATGGATTACTAATTTATTTTCTGATAAAGTGAGTATATTAATATCGAAAGATATTGATTACACTGAGCCTCTGCAACAACGCAATACCTTACTGGTAGTACGGATGCACATGGATTCCTAATACTCCCCCTGTTTGGTTTTAATTAGTCGACGCGAGGGAGAGAAGAAAATAAACTGTCGATGCTTTCAACTAGAGTCAATTAAATATGAACGGAAGAAGTACGTAGTAGTATTGACAAATATCCGGATCTAGTCTAAAAACAAATTGGCATGTAAATCCTAGTAGTCTACTAAACTAGGATCAATACCCTAGATTAGGGTTGCAAGCGGCGTCCGCGAATCGTCCCGCAAAGCAGAAAATTAGAGCAAATAGTGGTTGAGATTAGAGCAGATTTAAAGCACTCGCACTGAAACTAGCTAGCCCGCTACCCACCGCGCTTGACACCCTGCCCTAGATGTGAATCTACACCAAATATTCAAACAAGGATGAGCAACCGCCAATAAAATTTTATCCGCACATCATCATCTCTACCATACACAAGGGTATGGTGATTTCACATACAGCCATTGTTGCCGCGGGACGAGGATGAGTGATGCGCCGCGGAGAAGGTGCCTCACGCCTCTGTCGCCGCCGCCGTCGAAGAGGAAGTCGAAGCCGCGCGATTGTGGTCCGTCGCCGATATGGAGGTGGAGCTACTAGGGAAGAGATGGAGGTGGAGGTGGAGAGGGAGTGATGGTTTGTACTAGTGGCGGCCGGTGAGGTAGTTATAAATACAGCCTCTCTCTTTTTTGGCAAGGAATGCAGCTTCTCTTGGAAGGCAACGAGGCAACGCACTCCAGATTTCGTATATTACTATAATAATATGGGCGGAGAAATTTGGACGCATCTGTGTTGTCTTGTCAAATGAATCACCAGGATTTGCTTTTAGTACTCCAGATTTGGGCGACCCAAGGAAGTAGAGATAGTAATGTACGCCATCTAGCTGCACGCTATCAAATCAAATAAATGGTCATGCCATTTACTTTTAAGATGGTGCAGCAGTTATTCTGACCAAAGAAACATGCACGTCTGCTGATTATTTCTGATGGGTATACATTTACCGTCCGCTAGCAAAGATTGTTTGGCACATTGTTCTTATGGCTTTCAACATCACACCCCTTAATAATATTATTAATCAATGTTTGGCCAATCAATTGAGTGTGTTAATAAAAAATTAAAACCCACAAATCCAACTGTACTATTTTTAGGGCCATATGAAGGACAATGAATGATTTTAAATGCCATATGGAGTACCTCCAATCATGTGAAATATGGTTCTGTCATGCAGGTAATACCCATGGCTTCGCATTGGATCTGTATATTGTCCTACATACAGTCAACTATGAAGTACCACGATTTGGTTTTTGGGTGCAACCGGCTAGAGAATGATGCACGGGTTTGTACAGCCAAGACAATTCACATTAAGATTTTCTCGATAGGATGTTGATGTGTATATGTAAGAATCATACACTAGAATGTCTTCTATGTTTAGATGGTTGATCTACGTTTATATTTTCTGTGAACCATGAGGTTAAGACCTTTGTACTGTAATAACGATTGCTAAATAACAGTATATATGTATGCCTCTAGGGACACTGAAACAGCCAAACAACCATGCATGTGCATAGACCGTATTTGATCAAATTAAAAGAAGCACCTCGGTTCATGCAAATAGCATCAGTTAATCACCTAAGTCCATTAGCTATAAATAGTTAAATAGGAGTCAAGACCAACTGAGCTAGCTAGTAGTATGATCCTACTATTACATAAATATCCCTAACTCTGATTGTCTTTGTTCCAGTCCAGCGCCTTGGTGAAACATGCGATGAACCAAAACCCCGTATGCCGCTTGGCCCCTGGACCGCTGCTTGAGAAAGAGATGCTTTGGTGGTCTTCGCCATTTAGACTGAAGCGGAAAATTTCTTGATGTGATGTGTCAAACCGAGAGCCAATGGTCCGAGGCGTGGTGTAGATGCGCTTTCTTCTTGTCAAATATCCTGGGGAAATGTTGCACCACCCACTGGCATGAAAATCGGATAGTTCAACCCAAGGAACATAGAATAGTCTCCAAGATTAGTAACGCTTTCCCACGGGTTGGCTGGAAGTAACCGACTAGTGTCATTCGAGAATACCATGCAGGTATACCCCGAATAGCTGTGAACAGCGCGACCGCAATGGACAGAAGGGATACTATCATAATAAGTTGGAGCACCGTCAGCGTCATAGTCCATTGCGCCACGTGAATAGACCAGGAGAAGGCTAGAACTATCTTGCGATCTTGCCGACCACCACGTACGACTATTAAAGTCAAAATCATCATCGATATCAAATCCAGCCGTCCACGGAATGAATGGAGCAGGGAGCACTATAGGACCTTGAAAAAGGAAAGAACACGTCACATGAAAATATATTTCATGATTTATCTACTAGTGATATTGATTTGATATTGGGATGCCAATACTAGTACTTTAAAAAATAATGGTCGAACATAAGATGGTTTGAAATATATTTCGAACATCTTGGTAAAACTTCATATGGATTAAAAACATGTTCCCCAAAATATTGGTCCAAATTTTAGATGGTTTGAATATAGTACTCCTTATTCTCTAGAACCTGGGAATATAAACAAATGAAAGTCTTTATCAATATTGCATGGCAGCTTTATTGATTCTATTTCTACTCTACCTTAAATTTTCTAGGGAGTAATAATAAAGAAACTTAATTACTAGGGGGCCTTTTTCCTAAGGAACAACATGCACATTAGACCATACTAAAATTCCTATAGATGTTAAATTCTAAATATGTCCATACCACAAGAGGGTTATGGTGTGCGCCTATGGAATTCCTTTAAGCCAAAAGATGCCAAGACAGTTCAACAAATAAGAGGTGATATAAGTTACGTATATAAAAAAGATAGGGAGGAAATGTTACCAAATTGATTAGGATCCCATGCATAAACATTTCCAAGCTCAGTAACGGCGAACACAAGTCCGTTATGTATAATTGCATCGCAGTATATGGCGCCGTACTGAAACTGGTTTTCAAGAAATATCCATGTATGAGGATATTCGCCATGGAGGTAGGCAATTGCAAAGTCGAAGATTGCGACAAGGGAGAAATCTTTATACCCCCTAGCAGCTGTAGGAACTTGGCAAATAGCTATCTTCTGCAGCTTGAATAGCGTAACGCTGATACTCGAATATAAGTGGATTGCGTGTGGTTTCCAACTTCTTCCTCAAAGATGGAAGCTTAATCTTGCGATGAGTGTAGACATTGAGGAGGTTCCACTTGCCTTCGGGGCCAACCATGGCGATCCAATCTCCATTGGCGCCTGCCCGCTCCTCATCCATACCGTGTGGCATTAGGCCATCATAGGAGAACCTGTCCAGCGGCAGTAGTTTGCACTTGCTGTGCACCGGCAAATCCTCCTTGAACACCCATGCTTTATCCGCCGGGTCACAACAGAGAACACACGGAAGGCCAAACGGCTGAGAAGCAGGCAGAGTGGCACTGTATTTGGCTGACTGAAGAATACTTTTGGAGGAACCGACTAGGGACGCGGCGGTGATGGCGTCGCACTGGCTGATGAGCACTTCAAGGGGGCCTTCCGTAAACACCTTGTGAAACAGCCCAGATCCACAGACCCTGCTCGATTTCGCCATCGCAATGAGGCAGGTGGTACAATGGGGTTGGTATTTTCTTGGGAGATCTATTGATTCGAACTTTGGGAGAGAGATGGCGATCAATGGCGGCAGGTGGGGGTTTGAGTTGGAGAACAGAGGCTCTCAAACTGGGCACTGCTGGATAGGATGCGAAAGCGCCATGGCGGAGACGTAGGCGCGTGCTATGGAAGCTGGGCGGAGTGGGGATAGACGACGGAGGTGAACCGAGACGCTACTCCTGCCTACTGCAGTTTCGAGGAGAGTGTGAATGTGTTCAAAAAAAGAGGAGAGTGTGACTGTGACCCGACACCCGAGTAGGAGCAGACGGACTATAGGAGTAGCCCCATCATTACGTAACATTAATCGTGCTTCCTACAATAAATAAGTGAAACATCCCAGGCTTGTGTTGTCTAATCAAATCGATGGCCATGTCGTATTATGGTGAACAAATAAAACAAATACACACCAACCTTGTTCTTTTTGCAACGTACACCAACCTAGCAAGGCATCAACCTTCTCGCCATCAACTACGACTCCGTGGCTACTCCATGCTAGTATCGGCCACTAATTCAAATTTCAACTGAAGGCGTGCTATTTTATGGTCCTAAAAATTGCCAAAAAAAATACAACCCAAAAATGCAACAGATCCATGTTAAGGGGGTACACCCTACGCAATATACATGAAACTTCGAAACTTCAGCGACCTTGTAAGAATGCCCATGACAGTGCAGTTTTGCCAAATTAGGAAGAGACGAAATATGAATTCAACCAAAGAAATCTAGACGAATCCTTAGACAATAGCATAGTTAACACGTTCGAAAAAAATGATGACTCCAAAAGAACAACATTAGCAAGAAATACTCCATTTTAGTTTGAATTTGCAGTCACATACATATACTAGTAGTACCGCCAAAATACTATAATACTCCGAGCTGCATTCTAGCACTCCAACTAGCTAGCTAATAGTTCTGGAGTAGTAGTACTACTATACAAGTCCAAAATACATCCGAACGAACCCTACTTCGAACTAAACTACTCCCTCCGATCTTCGAGTAACTACATTGCAAGATGACTAAACGAAGATTATTGTATAACCTTCTTGTTGATGCAAACGCAGATAGGCAACACACGCTGCCCTCCATTCCCGTCACGTAACGGGCGGCACCGCCAGGAAAGAAGTGAGCTGCTGCAACATGATCGGGCTAGGCGTCGGGGAGCTCGTCGGCTCGATTACCGCCATCAAGGTGTCCGTCGAGAGGTCACTGGTCCCAGCCGTCGCCGGCGCCGGCGGACCAATCACCAGCAGCTGCGCCTTGTACATCGGAAACAAGCACGCGGCCGACCTGATGCACACACAGGACACAATGGTGGTCGGGCCGAGCGCGCCAACGGTGATGGCGAACACGCTACCGTCTTCTTCCCCACTGCCGATGAACAGGTGTCCCCGCGGTTGTACCGGAACACGAACTATGCACCAGGCGGGTATGCCATACTGGAACATAAACACTGGGATGGAGTGGGATGCTTGGAGGTGTACCAGGAGCTCCCGCGGCGGGCCGGTGAAGCTGCAGCCGGTATTGATGGCCTCTGTGCAGCCGCACGGACCATGCGGGCACGCGATATAGTGCTTGTAGGACTCCGTGGAGGCGACCAAGCTCGCAGCCGACGCACTTGACCATTGCCCCAGATCGATTCGACGGCGGCAATCTTGCCCCAGATCGATTCGACGGCGGCAACCTCGCCGGCTGCTCGCACTTCTTGCACGGGTTCGGCGCAAGCTCGCCGACGCAGCGTCGACAACCCATATGACCGCCCTTGCACTGCACGGAACAACGTACGTGGCATCAGTTGTCATTGACATTTCTCACAGGTGAACCTAAGAATGAAATCGGAAGGGAGCGACCTTGGATATGGGGGGTTTGAAGGGCAGCAGGCAGAGGGGGCACAACAAGAGGGCCTCCTCCATCTTCAGAGAAGAGTGATCGGGAAAACGAGAACGGGATGGGTTCTTTTTTTTATACATGCCTTGGAGTGGAGTATGGATACTACTACTTATAGGAAGAACTTCCTTGCTAAGAAACGGCGTCGGTCGTACGCAACCATAGATGCACCAGCGGCTCTGCAGTTTGTCAAAATAAAAGGACAGAGCTGCAGTGACTTGAAGTCTCCAAATCTCATTGTGACTTGGTGCCACCATCTACCAACCATTTGAGATCCAACGTTCCAAACTATCTCTTATTTCGAACCTAAAAACAAAAATTATGAAAAAAATCCAGTAAAATGTAGATGCCTTGTTCTAAAATCTGTGAATATTTCATCCCACTCGGACGATTAGTTTGTGATTAAAGAGCTTTTTACGTATACGAGCACTAGTTTAAACTAAATACTCTCTCTGATTCATATTAATTGACTTCAATATGGATGTATCTAGAACTAAAATGTGTCTAGTACATCCATATTAGAGTCAATTAATATGAACCGGAGGGAGTATATATTTGCTCACAAACCTTTGATTCAAATCGAATGAAACTTCACCAAAATATAAATCGAAATATGCACGATTAACTGGAAGTTCTTGAAATATTTACGAGCAATTATAATAATTATTTAGTTTAAATTCTAAGTCGATCGCATACATTGGATCTGAGATGGATGGTGGATGGTGGCACCAAGTCACCGTGAGACTTGGAAGTATCAAGTCGTTGAAGCTCTATCCCAAAATAAAAGCTTCGTGAAGGGGGCGATTTGGTTCGAAAAAGAAGACAAGGCTAAGCAAGCTTGTCAAACAATACCCATATAGTCAAATGTAATCCCTCTGATTCAAATGAATTGACTCAACTTTGTCTAGATATATGGATGTATCAAGTCACCGAAGCTAAAATAAAAGCTTCATGAAGGGGGAAGTTTGGTTCGAAAAAAATACGATTGCCAGCAAATTTGTCAAATAGTACCATAACGTCAAATGTACTCCCTCCGATTCAAACGAAATGACTCAACTTTGTATTTTGCATGTTAAAGGTTTTTCGTAAAACTTGGCCAATCTTAACATAGTTTGCCTTTCTAAAAAAAGATATAAGCCCTAAGGCTCCTTTGATTCATAGGATGGGAAAACCATAGAAATATGAAAAACATAGGATTGAGATTTAATGGCTAGTTGAATCATATAGGAAGATGAGTTGTGTTTGATTGTGCCAAAGGAAATTTTCCATGAGGTATGACCTAATGTTTTATTCTTATAGGATTTGCACTGCAAGATTCCTATAGGATATGTTCCTATGAATCAAACAACTAGTGTGGGGAAAATTCACATGTGATCTAAATCCTACATAATTCCTATAAAAATCCTATATATGAATTTTAGTTGTTAGGTCACTTAAAATGACTTCACTTGAAGGGTTACATTTTTGTTTTTTCTGAATTAGTAGTGATGCCTAACCATATATATACCTAAACCAAGAGAATCAGCATAAACTTATGTATATTAATAGTAAGCGCATATATGAATGTTTTTTATCTACAAACCCATGGTCATATATATGTACATAGAAACATGCATATATGCTAGTTTTTGTACCTTGGTGTGTTCCTCTTTTGGGCTATCTCTTTTTTGTTCACCGGTTCACAACCAACGCCCTAGATTAATTTGGCACTTAGAAAATAACATTTTGTTTTTGGCGCACTAACACAAATAGTAGTAGCACGGTCAACACTGTAGAGAAGTACAAAATAAATGTGTGTGGGTAATAATAAAATCCTTAATATGCCTTGAAAACCCACACGTACGCTCTTTCTAGGACAGAGGCAGTATGAGGTAATGCACCCACGCGCTGTCATCTGCCCGTTCGTGCTATGTCTCCCAAATCTTGAAATATCGTCAGTTATCCATTTCACGTCCACACTTCTCCCTCTCTCCACGGACTAGGAAAAAACCCTCTCTTCACTTCCCCTTCCCATTCCACCGATGGAGAGCCCAACCGACGCCGTCAACGCAGCGAAAGCGAAAGCCGCGCGGCTGGCCTTAGCCGCAGAGGAGGCGTCCAGAGCCGCGACCGCAGCACGCATGGCCGCAACGGCGGCGATCATCGCCGCAGCGGATGCCAAAGACGAAGCGGAGGCCATTGCCGAAGGTCGGGCCATCGGTCGCTCATCGGCATCTGATGCTGTTGGTAGATGGGTCCACTCTCTTGGGAAGCATCCCCTAGATGACGAGGACGAGGTTGAACTCATCTTTGAACCGCCGCCGCCGACCTTCGACGAGAATATCGTCGACGAGGGGGAGGAAGTATGTTCCGATTCACCTCTCTCCCTTATTCAACATAGCCCTGTATCGATTTGCGCTATGGTCTCTCCCTCTTTTTTTTGCGCTATAGCGTTTTGAATTAGCGTCAGAATCTTTTTAGATTCATATTCAGTATTAGTTGCAACTGCTACATATTTGCTTCACATCCGATTCACCTCTCTCCCTTATTCAACATAGCCCTGTATCGATTTGCTCTATGGTCTCTCCCTCTTTTTTTTGCGCTATAGGGTTTTGAATTAGCGTCAGAATCTTTTAGATTCATATTCATTATTAGTTGCAACTGCTACATATTTGCTTCACCTGTTTATTTGGCATGTATCAGGTTGCTACTGATGAGGTTGACAGCGATGTCGAGTCGCATCATAGGAAGGCCAGGGCCACTCTCAACAAGCTTAAGGCGGGGAAGTTCGACAAGTATTGGAGTGAACCCTGGACCGGGTGCCGAGAATAGCTGCCCCTTCGCACAAAGAGCATAAAGGTTGACTTTCGAAGCGTCCCGCAAGATGCCGAAGCCGGTGGGTCCGGCTGTCTCAAAGTTGGGGAAACTGTTAACCGATCCGGCTTCATAGCCAACCACATGGCCTATGGGCTATTCCTAAGGAAGAAATTGAACCAAGCTATCGAGACCGGTCGTGTGCCTCCTCCCAACCCCAAGCCACCAAAGATTAAAGGTATGGGCAGCAAGAAGCAGAAGAAGCGGGACCGGGAGGAGGCGACAGGAACAAGATGGTAAATATACTCCGTAATCAAGTTGTGCATGTTTGTCTCTCCTACTGCTTCAAAAGCAGCATCTTTTGTTGAACTCTGTTTATGTTTGCTGCTCAGCAGCGTTTGTGGTGAACCTATTAGCTTAATTAGGGGTTGTTGAACTATGTCTGTGTTGAACCTTGCTTAATTAGGTTGTGTTGAACTCTGTTTGTGTTGGCGTGGGAAGGGGGGCATGATGCTACCCTGAATTTGCGGGACCCCCAAAAAACTTGCAAATACGAGTGATGCATCCAAAAGGAACAAACTTTTACATGGTAGACCCCGGTCTGAAAGCAAGAAATGCGATCGGGTCCTTAAATGTGCCCACCGCCCGGATTGATCGGGTATTTTGCCTGCCTACCGCATGTGACTTGTGCTCACCGAAGTTTGGGACCTCACGCATGGGCACCACACGTAAGTGACAGACTGTTGGTGTAAAAACTCGGGTGATTATTATACCGCATTAGTACAAAGTTTCCTATGGATTCAAGGGTTGGAAAGCCAAGTTAACTCATTTTCATGACTAAGAAGGAGCCAGGCTTACTTTTTCATTTTCATGTTTTAACTTGTTTAAATCTTGGTCAAACAAAGGATTTGACCAGGATTCAAATGGGCATAAAAATTCAAAAAAGAAATAAAAAACCAAAGCACATAAGCTTCTTATGTCATATAGTAAGCATTACAGTTGATCAACGAGTCTAGACATATTCAAACTAGAAAAATCATGTATATACCCCCTAACCCTAAACTCTGTCTTATGAAGTCAAGCATGAAGAAAAGTGGTATTGGGTTTCAAACATTGGAAATTGAAAAAACTCCCAAAAGCTTCATTTTGGAGTGACTAAGAAGAATCCAGGCTTACATTTTCATTTTCATGTTTTAAACTGGTTTAAATCTTGGTCAAACCTAGGATTTGACCAAGATTCAAGTGGACATAACAAATTCAAAAAAATCAAAACCAAACACATAGTCTTTTGATGTCATATAGTAAGCATTCAAGTTGATAAACAAAGTCTAGACATATTTAAACAAGAAAAATCATGTATATACTTGGCCCCTAACCCTAAACTCTGTCTTATGAAATCAAGCATTAAGAGAAGTGGTTTTGGGTTTCAAACATGGAAATTTAAAAAACCTCCCAAAAGCTTCATTTTGGAGTGACTAAGAAGAATCCAGGCTTACTTTTCATTTTCATGTTTTAAACTGGTTTAAATCTTGGTCAAACCTAGGATTTGACCAAGATTCAAATGGGCATAACAAATTCAAAAAAAACCAAACACATAGTCTTTTGATGTCACATAATAAGCATTCAAGTTGATAAACAAGGTCTAGACATATTCAAACCAGAAAAATCATGTATCTACCCCCTACCCCTAAACTTTGTCTTATGAAGTAAAGCACGGAGAGATATCATTTTGGGTTTCGAACATGGAAAATTAAAAAAAACCTCCCAAAAGCTTCATTTTGGAGTGAATAATAAGAAGGATCCAAACTTACTTTTCATTTTCATGTTTTAAACTTGTTTAAATATTGGTCAAACCTGCTAGGATTTGACCAAGATTCAAATGGGCATAACAATTAAAAAAAATTAAACCGAAAACCACTACTCTTCGTGCTTGACTTCATTAGAAAGAGTTTAGGGTTTGGGGTATATACATGATTTTTAATGTTTAAATATGTCTAGACTCCGTTGATCAACATGAATGCTTACTATAACTTAAGAAGCTTATGTGCTTTGGTTTTTCATTTTTTGAATTCTTTATTGAATTTTTATGCCCATTTGAATCTTGGTCAAATCCTAGGTTTGACCAAGAATTAAACAAGTCAGTAACATGAAAATGAAAAAGTAAGCATGGATCCTTCTTATTCACTCAAAAAATGAAGCTTTTGGGAGGGTTTTTGAATTTTCCATGTTTGAAACCCAAAACCATTCCTCTTGTATGCTTGACTTCATATATATGACAGAGTTTAGCCTTAGGGGGTATATACTTGATTTTTCTAGTTTGAATATGTCTATACCTTGTTTATCAACTTGAATGCTTACTATAAACCAAAAATTCATGTATCTACCCCTAACCCTAAACTATGCATGAAGAGAAGTGGTTTTGGGTTTCAAACCTGGATATTTCAAAAAACCTCCCAAAAGCTTCATTTTGGAGTGAATAAGAAGGATCAAGGCTTAATTTTTCATTTTCATGTTTTAATCTTGTTTAAATCTTGGTCAAACCTAGGATTTGACCAAGATTCAAATGGGCATAATTTAAAAAAATGAAAAATCTAGGCACATAGTCTTCTTATGTCATATAGTAAGCATTCAATTAAGTTGATAAACAAGCTCTAGACATATTCAAACCAGAAAAATCATGATGTATCTACCCCCTATATATCCCTAAACCCTGACTTATGAAGTCAAGCATGAAGAGAAGTGGTTTTTGGTTTCAATCATGGAAATTTCAAAAACCCTCCCAAGAGCTTCATTTTGGAGTGACTAATTAAGAAGCATACATGATTACCTTTTCATATTCATGTTTTAAACTTGTTCAAATCTAGGTCAACAAACCTAGGATTTGACGAAGAATCAAATGGGTATAAAAAAATTAAAAACAAGCTCTAGACAAGCTCAAGTTGGAAAACAAGTTCTAGACATATTCAAACCAGAAAAATCATGTATCTACCCCTATATATCCCTAAACCCTGACTTGTGAAGTCAAGCATGAAGAGAAGTGGTTTTTGGTTTCACTCATGGAAATTTCAAAAACCCTCCCAAGAGCTTCATTTTGGAGTGGCTAAGAAGATTAGATGCTTAATTTTTCATATTTATGTTTTAAACTAGTTTAAATCATGGTCAAACCTAGGATTTGACCAAGATTCAAATGGACATAAAAATTCAAAATAAATGAAAATAAATGAAAAACCAAGGCACGTAGTCTTCTTATGTCATATAGTAAGCATTCAATTAAGTTGATAAACAAGGTCTAGACATATTCAAACCAGAGACATCATGGTTTTTGGTTTCAAACATGGAAATTTCAAACCAGAGATAACAAGGTCTAGACATATTCAAACCCTAAACTATGTCTTATGAAGTCAAGCATGCATGAAGAAAAGTGGTTTTTGGTTTTCAAGCATGGAAATTTCAAAAACCCTCCCAAGAGCTACATATTGGAGTGACTAAGAAGGATAGATGCTTAATTTTTCATATTCATGTTTTAAACTTGATTAAATCATGGTCAAACCTAGAATTTGACCAAGATTCAAATGGGCATAAAAATTCAAAAAAAATGAAAAACCAATGCACATAGTCATCTTATGTCATCTAGTAAGCATTCAATTAAGTTGATAAACAAGGTCTAGACATATTAAAACCAGAAAATTCATGTATCAAGCTACCCCTAACCCCAAACTCTGTCTTATGAAGTCAAGCATGAAGAGAAGTACGTGGTTTTTTGGTTTCAAACATGGAAATTTCAAAACCCCTCTCAAGAGCTTCATTTTGGAGTGACTACGAAGGATACATGCTTAATTTTTCATATTCATGTTTTAAACTTGTTTAAATCATGGTCAAACCTAGGATTTGGCCAAGATTCAAATGGGCAAAATTTTAAAAAAATGAAAAATCAAGGCACATAGTCTTCTTATGTCATATAGTAAGCATCATTCAATTAAGTTGATAAACAAGGTCTAGACATATTCAAACGAGAGAAATCATGTATCTACCCCCTAACACTAAACTCTGTCTCATGAAGTCAAGCGCATGCATGAAGATATGTGGTTTTTGGTTTCAAACATGGAAATTTCAAAAACCCTCCCAAGAGCTTCATTTCGAAGAGATTAATTAAGAAGCATACATGCATGCTTACTTTTTCATATTCATGTTTTAAACTTATATTCAAATCTTGGTGAAACCTAGGATTTGACCAAGATTCAAATGGGAATAAAAATTAAAAAAAAAGGTCTTCTTATGTTATATAGTAGGCATTCAATTAAGTTGATAAACAAGGTCTAGACATATTCAAACAAGAAAAATCAAGCATGTATCTACCCCTAACCCTAAACTCTGTTTCATGAAGTCAAGCATGAAGATATGTGGTTTTTGGTTTCGAACATGGAAATTCAAAAACCCTCCCAAGAGCTTCATTTTGAAGTGACTAAGAAGCATACATGCTTACTTTTTCATATTCATGTTTTTAACTTATTCAAATCTTGGTGGAACCAAGGATTTGACCAAGATTCAAATGGGTATAAAAGTTCAAAAAAAACAAGGTCTTCTTATATGTTATATAGTAAGCATTCAATTAAGTTGATAAACAAGGTCTACACATATTCAAACCAGGAAAATCATGTATCTACCCCCTAACCCTAAACTCTGTCTTATGAAGAAGTCAAGCATGCATGAAGAGAAGTGGTTTTTGGTTTCAAGCATGGAAATTTCAAAAACCCTCCCAAGAGCTACATATTGGAGTGACTAAGAAGGATAGATGCTTAATTTTTCATATTCATGTTTTAAACTTGTTTAAATCATGGTCAAACCTAGGATTTAACCAAGATTCAAATGGGCAAAATTTGAAAAAATGAAAAATCAAGGCACATAGTCTTCTTATTTTTGGTTTCAAACATGGAAATTTCAAAAACCCTCCCAAAGAGCTTCATTTTGGAGTGACTAAGAAGGATCCATAGGAAACTATGTACTAATATAGTATAATGATCACCCGAGTTATTAGAGCAACAAGTCTGTCACTTACGTGTGGTTCCCATGCGTGAGGTCCCACACTTTAGTGAGCACAAGTCACGTATGCTAGGTAGGCAAACTCCCGGCCATCTTCTTTGTCAAGAGAGAGGCATCAACACACACTCTCTCTCTCTCTCTCTCTCTCTCCAATTATCCACCTCCGTTGGCTGCCGGTTTTGGCAGGTCGTTTCTAGCTCAGCTCGTAGGCCATGGTGTGCAGGCTCTGTAGCCATGGCGATTTGGTCGCGCCAAGTGGTTCGTCCCCGGCTCCGACGAGGATCAATCCGGACGGTGCCTATTAAGGACCCGATCGCATTTCTTGCTTTCAGCATGGGGTCTACCATGTAAATCTTAGGGATTTAGACGTAATTTCCTGTTTATTTTGTGTCCCGTCAGTAAACTCCGCTCCGATGCATATTGGAAATCTGGGTCCTTCAGATCGTTCGGTTGTCCCTCTAAAAAAACATCTCTCTCATTCTCGGCCTTTCTCGCTCGCTCGCACCCCCCGGCGCACTGACAACCCTGCACAACAGTCAACATCACCAGAAAAAGGACAGACACCATAAATAAGTGGGGCCCCGTGACTGCTCTCCCTTCGTCTCCTCCCGTGTGATCCCTCTTCCTCCGACTCCCGACCTTGCGGAAAAGAAAAATGAAATGAAAGAGTTTCACTGGACGGGCAAACACATGTGCTGCCTAGTAATAATAATAATAACGTAAAAAGATCGACCTACGAATCTATTATTAAATAAGCTAAACTAGGGTTTTGCCCAGTACTACGGATCAATTTCTGAAAATCCAACTATGGGGTTCGATTTTGGCCTGCTAATATAAAATTATATAATCCGAACTAGTATTCCTCTAAAAAATCATTTTGGTATGCATCGTTTGGTACTTTTCATAGCTAGAGTGCTTACTCCCTCCGTTAGCAAATAGTCTTCGTATGTCATATAGTAAGCATTCAAGTTGAAAAACAAGCTCTAGACATATTCAAACCAGAAAAATCATGTATCTACCCCCTATATATCCCTAAACCCTGACTTATGAAGTCAAGCATGAAGAGAAATGGTTTTTGGTTTCAGTCATGGAAATTTCAAAAACCCTCCCAAGAGCTTCATTTTGGAGTGACTAATTAAGAAGCATACATGCTTACCTTTTCATATTAATGTTTTAAACTTGTTCAAATCTTGGTCAACAAACCTAGGATTTGACGAAGAATCAAATGTGTATAAAAAAATTAAAACCAAGGTCTGCTCATGTCATATAGTGAGCATTCAATTAAATTGATAAACAAGGTCTAGACATATTCAAACTAGCAGGAAAATCATGTATCTACCCCCTAACCCAAACTCTATCTTATGAAGTCAAGCATGCATGAAGAGAAGTGGTTTTTGGTTTTCAAGCATGGAAATTTCAAAAACTCTTATGTCATCAAGTAAGCATTCATCAATTAAGTTGATAAATAATGTCTAGACATATTCAAACCAGAAAGTTTATGTATCAAGCTACCCCTAACCCCAAACTTTGTCTTATGAAGTCTAGCATGAAGAGAAGTACGTGGTTTTTTGGTTTCAAACATGGAAATTTCAAAAACCCTCTTAAGATCGAGCTTCATTTTGGAGTGACTACGAAGGATACATGCTTAATTTTTCATATTCATGTTTTAAACTTGTTTAAATCATGGTCAAACCTAGGATTTGACCAAGATTCAAATGGGCATAAAAATTCAAAAAAAAACAATAAAATGAAAAACCAATGCACATAGTCATCTTATGTCATCTAGTAAGCATTCAATTAAGTTGATAAACAAGGTCTAGACATATTCAAACCAGAAAATTCATGTATCAAGCTACCCCTATCCCCAAACTCTGTCTTATGAAGTCAAGCATGAAGAGAAGTACGTGGTTTTTTTGGTTTCAAACATGGAAATTTCAAAAACCCTCTCAAGAGCTTCATTTCGAAGCGATTAATTAAGAAGCATACATGCATGCTTACTTTTTCATATTCATGTTTTAAACTTATTGAAATCTTGGTGAAACCTAGGATTTGACCAAGATTCAAATGGGTATAAAAATTAAAAAAAAACAAAAAAGGTCTTCTTATGTTATATAGTAGGCATTCAATTAACTTGATAAACAAGGTCTAGACATATTCAAACCAGAAAAATCATGCATGTATCTACCCCTAACCCTAAACTCCGTTTCATGAAGTCAAGCATGAAGATATGTGGTTTTTGGTTTCGAACATGGAAATTCAAAAACCCTCCCAAGAGCTTCATTTTGAAGTGACTAAGAAGCATACATGCTTACTTTTTCATATTCATGTTTTTAACTTATTCAAATCTTGGTGGAACCAAGGATTTGACCAAGATTCAAATGGGTATAAAAATTCAAAAAAAACAAGGTCTTCTTATGTTATATAGTAAGCATTCAATTATTTTGATAAACAAGGTCTACACATATTCAAACCAGGAAATTATGTATCTACCCCCTAACCCTAAACTCTGTCTTATGAAGTCAAGCATGCATGAAGAGAAGTGGTTTTTGGTTTCAAGCATGGAAATTTCAAAAACCCTCCCAAGAGCTTCATTTTGGAGTGACTAATTAAGAAGCATACGTACGTGCTTACTTTTTCATATTCATGTTTTAAACTTGTTCAAATCTTGGTCAAACCTATGATTTGACCAAGATTCAAATGGGTATAAAAAATGAAAACCAAGTTCTTCTTATGTCATATAGTAAGCATTCAATTAAGTTGATAAATAAGGTCTAGACATATTCAAACCAGAAAAATCATGTATCAAGCTACCCCTAACCCCTAATTAACTCTGTCTTATGAAGTCAAGCATGAAGATAAGTATGTGGTTTTTTGGTTTCAAACATGGAAATTTCAAAAACCCTCTCAAGATCGAGCTTCATTTTGGAGTGACTACGAAGGATACATGCTTACTTTTTCATATTCATGTTTTAAACTTGTTTAAATCATGGTCAAACCTAGGATTTGACAAAGATTCAAATGGGCATAATTAAAAAAAAAACAAAAAATGAAAAACCAAGGCACATAGTCTTCTTATGTTATATTGTAAGCATTCAATTAAGTTGATAAACAAGGTCTAGACATATTCAAACCAGAGAAATCATGTATCTACCCCCTAACCTAAACTCTGTCTCATGAAGTCAAGCATGATGATATGTGGTTTTTTGGTTTCAAACATGGAAATTTCAAAAACCCTCCCAAGAGCTTCATTTTGAAGTGATTAATTATGAAGCATACATGCATGCTTGCTTTTTCATATTCATGTTTTAAACTTATTCAAATCTTGGTGAAACCTAGGATTTGACCAAGATTCAAATCCGTATAAAAATTAAAAAACAAAATAAAAAACAAGGTCTTCTTATGTTATATAGTAAGCATTCAATTAAGTTGATAAATAAGGTCTAGACATATTCAAACCAGAAAAATCATGTATCTACCCCTAACCCTAAACTTTGTCTTATGAAGTCAAGCATGAAGAGAAGTGGTTTTTGGTTTCAAGCATGGAAATTTCAAAAACCTCCCCAAACTTCATTTTAGAGTGACTAAGAAGGATACAAGCTTCCCTTTTCATTTTCATGTTTTAAACTTGTTTAAATTATCTTGGTCCGCCCATGCTATAGTCTGGATCCGCCCATGCTATAGTTTGAGGCTATTTGGATGACGTCGAAAAAATTCTTTGATTAGAAATGGGGTTGTTCGAACCCCGTAGTTGGATTTTTTTGAACCTTGATCTGTAGTACTGGGCAAAACCCTAGTTTAACCTATTTAATTATAGATTCGTAGGTCGATTTTTCTACGTTCCTTTTTATTAGTATTACTCTACTATGCAGCACATATGTGTTTGCCCGTCGAGTGAAACTCGGAGGAAGAGGGATCACTCGGAAGGAGAGAAGAAGGAGGGAGAGCATTATGGTGTCTCCCCTTTTTCGGGTGACGATGTTGACTTTTGTGCAGGGTTTGTCAGTGAGCAGGAGGTGCGAGCGAGCGAGCGAGCGAGCGAGGCCGAGAATGAGAGAGATTTGTTTTTTTTGTGAGAGGGACAACCGAAGGATCCAGAAGGACCCACATACTTCCAATACGCATCCTGATGCGTCTTCTCTTGACAAAGAAGATGGCTGGGAGTTTGCGTACTCATCGCACGTAACTTGTGCTCATCGAAGTGTGGGACCTCACGCATGGGCACCACACGTAAGTGACAGACCTGTTGGTGTAAAAACTCGGTTGATTATTATAGTGCATTAGAACAAAGTTTCCTATGGATTCAAGGGTAGGAAATCCAAGTTAACTCATTTACATGACATTATTTTTTCCATGAAGCAAAGTTAACACATCTATCAATTGGTACATTTTGGAGTGACTAAGAAGGATCCATGCTTACTTTTTCGTTTTCACGTGTTAAACTTGTTTAAATCTTGGTCAAACCTAGGATTTGACAGAGATTCAAATGGGCGTAAAATTCAAAAAAAAAATAGAAAAATGAAAAACCAAAGCACATACGTAGTTTTCTTATGTCATATAGTAAGCATTCAAGTTGATAAACAAGGTCTAGACATATTCAAAACATACAAATCATGTATGTACCCCTAACCCTAAACTATGTCTTATGAAGTCAAGCATGAAGAGAAGTGGTTTTGGGTTTCAAACATGGAAATTTCAAAAACCTCCCAAAAACTTCATTTAGAGTGACTAAGAAGGATAAATGCTTCCCTTTTCATTTTCATGTTTTAAACTTGTTTAAATCTTGGTAAAACCTAGGATCTGACCAAGATTCAAATGGGCATCAAAAATAAAAAAATCAGAAAAATGAAAAACCAAAGCACATAGTCTTCTTATGTCATATAGTAAGCATTAAAGTTGATAAACAAGGTCTAGACGTATTCAAACCAGACAAATCATGTATCTACCCCTAACCCTAAACTCTGTCTTATGAAGTCAAGCATGAAGAGAAGTTGTTTTGGGTTTCAAACATGGAAATTTCAAAAACCCTCTCAAAGAGCTTCATTTTGGAGTGACTAAGAAGGATCCATAGGAAACTATGTACTAATACAGTATAATGATCACCCGAGTTATTAGAGCAACAAGTCTGTCACGTACGTGTGGTTCCCATGCGTGAGGTCCCACACTTCAGTGAGCACAAGTCACGTAGTCTTCTTATGTCATATAGTAAGCATTCAATTAAGTTGATAAACAAGGTCTAGACATATCAAACCAGAAAAATCATGTATCTACCCCCTATATATCCCTAATTTAACACTGACTTATGAAGTCAAGCATGAAGAGAAGAAGTGGTTTTTGGTTTCAAACATGGAAATTTCAAAAATCCTCCCAAGAGCTTCATTTTGGAGTGACTAGTTAAGACGCATACATGCTTACTTTTTCATATTCATGTTTTAAACTTGTTCAAATCTTGGTCAACAAAACCTAGCTACGATTTGACGAAGATTCAAATGGGTATAAAAAATTAAAACCAAGGTCTGCTCATGTCATATAGTAAGCATTCAATTAAATTGATAAACAAGGTCTAGACATATTCAAACTAGTAGGAAAATCATGTATCTACCCCCTAACCCTAAACTATGTCTTATGAAGTCAAGCATGCATGAAGAAAAGTGGTTTTTGGTTTTCAAGAATGGAAATTTCAAAAACCCTCCCAAGAGCTACATATTGGAGTGACTAAGAAGGATAGATGCTTAATTTTTCATATTCATGTTTTAAACTTGATTAAATCATGGTCAAACCTAGAATTTGACCAAGATTCAAATGGGCATAAAAATTCAAAAAAAATGAAAAACCAATGCACATAGTTATCTTATGTCATCTAGTAAGCATTCAATTAAGTTGATAAACAAGGTCTAGACATATTCAAACCAGAAAATTCATGTATCACGCTACCCCTAACCCCAAACTCTGTCTTATGAAGTCAAGCATGAAGAGAAGTACGTGGTTTTTTGGTTTCAAACATGGAAATTTCAAAACCCCTCTCAAGAGCTTCATTTTGGAGTGACTACGAAGGATACATGCTTAATTTTTCATATTCATGTTTTAAACTTGTTTAAATCATGGTCAAACCTAGGATTTGGCCAAGATTCAAATGGGCAAAATTTTAAAAAAATGAAAAATCAAGGCACATAGTCTTCTTATGTCATATAGTAAGCATCATTCAATTAAGTTGATAAACAAGGTCTAGACATATTCAAACGAGAGAAATCATGTATCTACCCCCTAACACTAAACTCTGTCTCATGAAGTCAAGCGCATGCATGAAGATATGTGGTTTTCGGTTTCAAACATGGAAATTTCAAAAACCCTCCCAAGAGCTTCATTTCGAAGAGATTAATTAAGAAGCATACATGCATGCTTACTTTTTCATATTCATGTTTTAAACTTATATTCAAATCTTGGTGAAACCTAGGATTTGACCAAGATTCAAATGGGTATAAAAATTAAAAAAAAGGTCTTCTTATGTTATATAGTAGGCATTCAATTAAGTTGATAAACAAGGTCTAGACATATTCAAACAAGAAAAATCAAGCATGTATCTACCCCTAACCCTAAACTCTGTTTCATGAAGTCAAGCATGAAGATATGTGGTTTTTGGTTTCGAACATGGAAATTCAAAAACCCTCCCAAGAGCTTCATTTTGAAGTGACTAAGAAGCATACATGCTTACTTTTTCATATTCATGTTTTTAACTTATTCAAATCTTGGTGGAACCAAGGATTTGACCAAGATTCAAATGGGTATAAAAATTCAAAAAAAAACAAGGTCTTCTTATGTTATATAGTAAGCATTCAATTATTTTGATAAACAAGGTCTACACATATTCAAACCAGGAAATTATGTATCTACCCCTAACCCTAAACTCTGTCTTATGAAGTCAAGCATGCATGAAGAGAAGTGGTTTTTGGTTTCAAGCATGGAAATTTCAAAAACCCTCCCAAGAGCTTCATTTTGGAGTGACTAATTAAGAAGCATACGTACGTGCTTACTTTTTCATATTCATGTTTTAAACTTGTTCAAATCTTGGTCAAACCTATGATTTGACCAAGATTCAAATGGGTATAAAAAATGAAAACCAAGGTCTTCTTATGTCATATAGTAAGCATTCAATTAAGTTGATAAATAAGGTCTAGACATATTCAAACCAGAAAAATCATGTATCAAGCTACCCCTAACCCCTAATTAACTCTGTCTTATGAAGTCAAGCATGAAGATAAGTATGTGTTTTTTTGGTTTCAAACATGGAAATTTCAAAAACCCTCTCAAGATCGAGCTTCATTTTGGAGTGACTACGAAGGATACATGCTTACTTTTTCATATTCATGTTTTAAACTTGTTTAAATCATGGTCAAACCTAGGATTTGACAAAGATTCAAATGGGCATAATTTAAAAAAACAAAAAATGAAAAACCAAGGCACATAGTCTTCTTATGTTATATTGTAAGCATTCAATTAAGTTGATAAACAAGGTCTAGACATATTCAAACCAGAGAAATCATGTATCTACCCCCTAACCTAAACTCTGTCTCATGAAGTCAAGCATGATGATATGTGGTTTTTTGGTTTCAAACATGGAAATTTCAAAAACCCTCCCAAGAGCTTCATTTTGGAGTGACTAATTAAGAAGCATACGTACGTGCTTACTTTTTCATATTCATGTTTTAAACTTGTTCAAATCTTGGTCAAACCTATGATTTGACCAAGATTCAAATGGGTATAAAAAATGAAAACCAAGGTCTTCTTATGTCATATAGTAAGCATTCAATTAAGTTGATAAATAAGGTCTAGACATATTCAAACCAGAAAAATCATGTATCAAGCTACCCCTAACCCCTAATTAACTCTGTCTTATGAAGTCAAGCATGAAGATAAGTATGTGGTTTTTTGGTTTCAAACATGGAAATTTCAAAAACCCTCTCAAGATCGAGTTTCATTTTGGAGTGACTACGAAGGATACATGCTTACTTTTTCATATTCATGTTTTAAACTTGTTTAAATCATGGTCAAACCTAGGATTTGACAAAGATTCAAATGGGCATAATTAAAAAAAAACAAAAAATGAAAAACCAAGGCACATAGTCTTCTTATGTTATATTGTAAGCATTCAATTAAGTTGATAAACAAGGTCTAGACATATTCAAACCAGAGAAATCATGTATCTACCCCTAACCTAAACTCTGTCTCATGAAGTCAAGCATGATGATATGTGGTTTTTTGGTTTCAAACATGGAAATTTCAAAAACCCTCCCAAGAGCTTCATTTTGAAGTGATTAATTATGAAGCATACATGCATGCTTACTTTTTCATATTCATGTTTTAAACTTATTCAAATCTTGGTGAAACCTAGGATTTGACCAAGATTCAAATCCGTATAAAAATTAAAAAACAAAATAAAAAAACAAGGTCTTCTTATGTTATATAGTAAGCATTCAATTAAGTTGATAAATAAGGTCTAGACATATTCAAACCAGAAAAATCATGTATCTACCCCTAACCCTAAACTTTGTCTTATGAAGTCAAGCATGAAGAGAAGTGGTTTTTGGTTTCAAGCATGGAAATTTCAAAAACCTCCCCAAACTTCATTTTAGAGTGACTAAGAAGGATACAAGCTTCCCTTTTCATTTTCATGTTTTAAACTTGTTTAAATTATCTTGGTTCGCCCATGCTATAGTCTGGATCCGCCCATGCTATAGTTTGAGGCCATTTGGATGACGTCGAAAAATTCTTTGATTAGAAATGGGGTTGTTCGAACCCCGTAGTTGGATTTTTTTGAACCTTGATCTGTAGTACTGGGCAAAACCCTAGTTTAACCTATTTAATTATAGATTCGTAGGTCGATTTTTCTACGTTCCTTTTTATTAGTATTACTCTACTATGCAGCACATATGTGTTTGCCCGTCGAGTGAAACTCGGAGGAAGAGGGATCACTCGTAAGGAGAGAAGAAGGAGGGAGAGCATTATGGTGTCTCCCCTTTTTCGGGTGATGATGTTGACTTTTGTGCAGGGTTTGTCAGTGAGCAGGAGGTGCGAGCGAGCGAGCGAGCGAGGCCGAGAATGAGAGAGATTTGTTTTTTTTGTGAGAGGGACAACCGAAGGATCCAGAAGGACCCACATACTTCCAATACGCATCCTGATGCGTCTTCTCTTGACAAAGAAGATGGCTGGGAGTTTGCGTACCTACTGCACGTGACTTGTGCTCACTGAAGTGTGGGACCTCACGCATGGGCACCACACGTAAGTGACAGACCTGTTGGTGTAAAAACTCGGTTGATTATTATAGTGCATTAGAACAAAGTTTCCTATGGATTCAAGGGTAGGAAATCCAAGTTAACTCATTTACATGACATTATTTTTTCCATGAAGCAAAGTTAACACATCTATCAATTGGTACATTTTGGAGTGACTAAGAAGGATCCATGCTTACTTTTTCGTTTTCACGTGTTAAACTTGTTTAAATCTTGGTCAAACCTAGGATTTGACAGAGATTCAAATGGGCGGAAAATTCAAAAAAAAACAGAAAAATGAAAAACCAAAGCACATACGTAGTTTTCTTATGTCATATAGTAAGCATTCAAGTTGATAAACAAGGTCTAGACATATTCAAAACATACAAATCATGTATGTACCCCTAACCCTAAACTATGTCTTATGAAGTCAAGCATGAAGAGAAGTGGTTTTGGGTTTCAAACATGGAAATTTCAAAAACCTCCGAAAAACTTTATTTAGAGTGACTAAGAAGGATAAATGCTTCCCTTTTCATTTTCATGTTTTAAACTTGTTTAAATCTTGGTAAAACCTAGGATCTGACCAAGATTCAAATGGGCATCAAAAATAAAAAAAAATCAGAAAAATGAAAAACCAAAGCACATAGTCTTCTTATGTCATATAGTAAGCATTAAAGTTGATAAACAAGGTCTAGACGTATTCAAACCAGACAAATCATGTATCTACCCCTAACCCTAAACTCTGTCTTATGAAGTCAAGCATGAAGAGAAGTTGTTTTGGGTTTCAAACATGGAAATTTCAAAAACCCTCTCAAAGAGCTTCATTTTGGAGTGACTAAGAAGGATCCATAGGAAACTATGTACTAATACAGTATAATGATCACCCGAGTTATTAGAGCAACAAGTCTGTCACTTACGTGTGGTTCCCATGCGTGAGGTCCCACACTTCAGTGAGCACAAGTCACGTAGTCTTCTTATGTCATATAGTAAGCATTCAATTAAGTTGATAAACAAGGTCTAGACATATCAAACCAGAAAAATCATGTATCTACCCCCTATATATCCCTAAACCCTGACTTATGATGTCAAGCATGAAGAGAAGAAGTGGTTTTTGGTTTCAAACATGGAAATTTAAAAAATCCTCCCAAGAGCTTCATTTTGGAGTGACTAGTTAAGACGCATACATGCTTACTTTTTCATATTCATGTTTTAAACTTGTTCAAATCTTGGTCAACAAACCTAGCTACGATTTGACGAAGATTCAAATGGGTATAAAAAATTAAAAAAAAGGTCTGCTCATGTCATATAGTAAGCATTCAATTAAATTGATAAACAAGGTCTAGACATATTCAAACTAGTAGGAAAATCATGTATCTACCCCCTAACCCTAAACTATGTCTTATGAAGTCAAGCATGCATGAAGAAAAGTGGTTTATGGTTTTCAAGCATGGAAATTTCAAAAACCCTCCCAAGAGCTACATATTGGAGTGACTAAGAAGGATAGATGCTTAATTTTTCATATTCATGTTTTAAACTTGATTAAATCATGGTCAAACCTAGAATTTGACCAAGATTCAAATGGGCATAAAAATTCAAAAAAAAATGAAAAACCAATGCACATAGTCATCTTATGTCATCTAGTAAGCATTCAATTAAGTTGATAAACAAGGTCTAGACATATTCAAACCAGAAAATTCATGTATCAAGCTACCCCTAACCCCAAACTCTGTCTTATGAAGTCAAGCATGAAGAGAAGTAAGTGGTTTTTTGGTTTCAAACATGGAAATTTCAAAACCCCTCTCAAGAGCTTCATTTTGGAGTGACTACGAAGGATACATGCCTAATTTTTCATATTCATGTTTTAAAATTGTTTAAATCATGGTCAAACCTAGGATTTGGCCAAGATTCAAATGGGCAAAATTTTAAAAAAAATGAAAAATCAAGGCACATAGTCTTCTTATGTCATATAGTAAGCATCATTCAATTAAGTTGATAAACAAGGTCTAGACATATTCAAACGAGAGAAATCATGTATCTACCCCCTAACACTAAACTCTGTCTCATGAAGTCAAGCGCATGCATGAAGATATGTGGTTTTTGGTTTCAAACATGGAAATTTCAAAAACCCTCCCAAGAGCTTCATTTCGAAGAGATTAATTAAGAAGCATACATGCATGCTTACTTTTTCATATTCATGTTTTAAACTTATATTCAAATCTTGGTGAAACCTAGGATTTGACCAAGATTCAAATGGGTATAAAAATTAAAAAAAAAGGTCTTCTTATGTTATATAGTAGGCATTCAATTAAGTTGATAAACAAGGTCTAGACATATTCAAACAAGAAAAATCAAGCATGTATCTACCCCTAACCCTAAACTCTGTTTCATGAAGTCAAGCATGAAGATATGTGGTTTTTGGTTTCGAACATGGAAATTCAAAAACCCTCCCAAGAGCTTCATTTTGAAGTGACTAAGAAGCATACATGCTTACTTTTTCATATTCATGTTTTTAACTTATTCAAATCTTGGTGGAACCAAGGATTTGACCAAGATTCAAATGGGTATAAAAGTTCAAAAAAAACAAGGTCTTCTTATATGTTATATAGTAAGCATTCAATTAATTTGATAAACAAGGTCTACACATATTCAAACCAGGAAAATCATGTATCTACCCCCTAACCCTAAACTCTGTCTTATGAAGAAGTCAAGCATGCATGAAGAGAAGTGGTTTTTGGTTTCAAGCATGGAAATTTCAAAAACCCTCCCAAGAGCTACATATTGGAGTGACTAAGAAGGATAGATGCTTAATTTTTCATATTCATGTTTTAAACTTGTTTAAATCATGGTCAAACCTAGGATTTAACCAAGATTCAAATGGGCAAAATTTTAAAAAATGAAAAATCAAGGCACATAGTCTTCTTATTTTTGGTTTCAAACATGGAAATTTCAAAAACCCTCCCAAAGAGCTTCATTTTGGAGTGACTAAGAAGGATCCATAGGAAACTATGTACTAATACAGTATAATGATCACCCGAGTTATTAGAGCAACAAGTCTGTCACTTACGTGTGGTTCCCATGCGTGAGGTCCCACACTTCAGTGAGCACAAGTCACGTACGCTAGGTAGGCAAACTCCCGGCCATCTTCTTTGTCAAGAGAGAGGCATCAACACACTCTCTCTCTCTCTCTCTCTCTCCAATTATCCACCTCCGTTGGCTGCCGGTTTTGGCAGGTCGTTTCTAGCTCAGCTCGTAGGCCATGGTGTGCAGGCTCTGTAGCCATGGCGATTTGGTCGCGCCAAGTGGTTCGTCCCCGGCTCCGACGAGGATCAATCCGGACGGTGCCTATTAAGGACCCGATCGCATTTCTTGCTTTCAGCATGGGGTCTACCATGTAAATCTTAGGGATTTAGACGTAATTTCCTGTTTATTTTGTGTCCTGCTGTAAACACCGCTCTAATACATATTGGAAATCTGGGTCCTTCAGGATCGTTCGGTTGTCCCTCTAAAAAAAACATCTCTCTCATTCTCGGCCTTTCTCGCTCGCTCGCACCCCCCTGCGCACTGACAACACACAACAGTCAACATCACCAGAAAAAGGACAGACACCATAAATAAGTGGGGCCCCGTGACTACTCTCCCTTCGTCTCCTCCCGTGTGATCCCTCTTCCTCCGACTCCCGACCTTGCGGAAAACAAAAATGAAATGAAAGAGTTTCACTGGACGGGCAAACACATGTGCTGCCTAGTAATAATAATAATAACGTAAAAAAATCGACCTACGAATCTATTATTAAATAAGCTAAACTAGGGTTTTGCCCAGTACTACGGATCATTTTCTGAAAATCCAACTACGGGGTTCGATTTTGGCCTGCTAATATAAAATTATATAATCCGAACTAGTATTCCTCTAAAAAATCATTTTGGTATGCATCGTTTGGTACTTTTCATAGCTAGAGTGCTTACTCCCTCCGTTAGCAAATAGTCTTCGTATGTCATATAGTAAGCATTAAAGTTGATAAACAAGGTCTAGACGTATTCAAACCAGACAAATCATGTATCTACCCCTAACCCTAAACTCTGTCTTATGAAGTCAAGCATGAAGAGAAGTTGTTTTGGGTTTCAAACATGGAAATTTCAAAAACCCTCTCAAAGAGCTTCATTTTGGAGTGACTAAGAAGGATCCATAGGAAACTATGTACTAATACAGTATAATGATCACCCGAGTTATTAGAGCAACAAGTCTGTCACTTACGTGTGGTTCCCATGCGTGAGGTCCCACACTTCAGTGAGCACAAGTCACGTAGTCTTCTTATGTCATATAGTAAGCATTCAATTAAGTTGATAAACAAGGTCTAGACATATCAAACCAGAAAAATCATGTATCTACCCCCTATATATCCCTAAACCCTGACTTATGAAGTCAAGCATGAAGAGAAGAAGTGGTTTTTGGTTTCAAACATGGAAATTTCAAAAATCCTCCCAAGAGCTTCATTTTGGAGTGACTAGTTAAGACGCATACATGCTTACTTTTTCATATTCATGTTTTAAACTTGTTCAAATCTTGGTCAACAAACCTAGCTACGATTTGACGAAGATTCAAATGGGTATAAAAAATTAAAACCAAGGTCTGCTCATGTCATATAGTAAGCATTCAATTAAATTGATAAACAAGGTCTAGACATATTCAAACTAGTAGGAAAATCATGTATCTACCCCCTAACCCTAAACTATGTCTTATGAAGTCAAGCATGCATGAAGAAAAGTGGTTTTTGGTTTTCAAGCATGGAAATTTCAAAAACCCACCCAAGAGCTACATATTGGAGTGACTAAGAAGGATAGATGCTTAATTTTTCATATTCATGTTTTAAACTTGATTAAATCATGGTCAAACCTAGAATTTGACCAAGATTCAAATGGGCATAAAAATTCAAAAAAAATGAAAAACCAATGCACATAGTCATCTTATGTCATCTAGTAAGCATTCAATTAAGTTGATAAACAAGGTCTAGACATATTCAAACCAGAAAATTCATGTATCAAGCTACCCCTAACCCCAAACTCTGTCTTATGAAGTCAAGCATGAAGAGAAGTACGTGGTTTTTTGGTTTCAAACATGGAAATTTCAAAACCCCTCTCAAGAGCTTCATTTTGGAGTGACTACGAAGGATACATGCTTAATTTTTCATATTCATGTTTTAAAATTGTTTAAATCATGGTCAAACCTAGGATTTGGCCAAGATTCAAATGGGCAAAATTTTAAAAAAAATGAAAAATCAAGGCACATAGTCTTCTTATGTCATATAGTAAGCATCATTCAATTAAGTTGATAAACAAGGTCTAGACATATTCAAACGAGAGAAATCATGTATCTACCCCTAACACTAAACTCTGTCTCATGAAGTCAAGCGCATGCATGAAGATATGTGGTTTTTGGTTTCAAACATGGAAATTTCAAAAACCCTCCCAAGAGCTTCATTTCGAAGAGATTAATTAAGAAGCATACATGCATGCTTACTTTTTCATATTCATGTTTTAAACTTATATTCAAATCTTGGTGAAACCTAGGATTTGACCAAGATTCAAATGGGTATAAAAATTAAAAAAAAGGTCTTCTTATGTTATATAGTAGGCATTCAATTAAGTTGATAAACAAGGTCTAGACATATTCAAACAAGAAAAATCAAGCATGTATCTACCCCTAACCCTAAACTCTGTTTCATGAAGTCAAGCATGAAGATATGTGGTTTTTGGTTTCGAACATGGAAATTCAAAAACCCTCCCAAGAGCTTCATTTTGAAGTGACTAAGAAGCATACATGCTTACTTTTTCATATTCATGTTTTTAACTTATTCAAATCTTGGTGGAACCAAGGATTTGACCAAGATTCAAATGGGTATAAAAGTTCAAAAAAAACAAGGTCTTCTTATATGTTATATAGTAAGCATTCAATTAATTTGATAAACAAGGTCTACACATATTCAAACCAGGAAAATCATGTATCTACCCCCTAACCCTAAACTCTGTCTTATGAAGAAGTCAAGCATGCATGAAGAGAAGTGGTTTTTGGTTTCAAGCATGGAAATTTCAAAAACCCTCTCAAGAGCTACATATTGGAGTGACTAAGAAGGATAGATGCTTAATTTTTCATATTCATGTTTTAAACTTGTTTAAATCATGGTCAAACCTAGGATTTAACCAAGATTCAAATGGGCAAAATTTTAAAAAATGAAAAATCAAGGCACATAGTCTTCTTATTTTTGGTTTCAAACATGGAAATTTCAAAAACCCTCCCAAAGAGCTTCATTTTGGAGTGACTAAGAAGGATCCATAGGAAACTATGTACTAATACAGTATAATGATCACCCGAGTTATTAGAGCAACAAGTCTGTCACTTACGTGTGGTTCCCATGCGTGAGGTCCCACACTTCAGTGAGCACAAGTCACGTACGCTAGGTAGGCAAACTCCCGGCCATCTTCTTTGTCAAGAGAGAGGCATCAACACACTCTCTCTCTCTCTCTCTCTCTCTCTCTCTCTCTCTCTCCAATTATCCATCCACCTCCGTTGGCTGCCGGTTTTGGCAGGTCGTTTCTAGCTCAGCTCGTAGGCCATGGTGTGCAGGCTCTGTAGCCATGGCGATTTGGCCGCGCCAAGTGGTTCGTCCCCGGCTACGACGAGGATCAATCCGGACGGTGCCTATTAAGGACCCGATCGCATTTCTTGCTTTCAGCATGGGGTCTACCATGGAAATCTTAGGGATTTAGACGTAATTTCCTGTTTATTTTGTGTCCTGCTGTAAACACCGCTCTGATGCATATTGGAAATCTGGGTCCTTCAGGATCGTTCGGTTGTCCCTCTAAAAAAAAACATCTCTCTCATTCTCGGCCTTTCTCGCTCACTCGCACCCCCCTGCGCACTGACAACACACAACAGTCAACATCACCAGAAAAAGGACAGACACCATAAATAAGTGGGGCCCCGTGACTGCTCTCCCTTCGTCTCCTCCCGTGTGATCCCTCTTCCTCCGACTCCCGACCTTGCGGAAAAGAAAAATGAAATGAAAGAGTTTCACTGGACGGGCAAACACATGTGCTGCCTAGTAATAATAATAATAACGTAAAAAATCGACCTACGAATCTATTATTAAATAAGCTAAACTAGGGTTTTGCCCAGTACTACGGATCAATTTCTGAAAATCCAACTACGGGGTTCGATTTTGGCCTGCTAATATAAAATTATATAATCCGAACTAGTATTCCTCTAAAAAATCATTTTGGTATGCATCGTTTGGTACTTTTCATAGCTAGAGTGCTTACTCCCTCCGTTAGCAAATAGTCTTCGTATGTCATATAGTAAGCATTAAAGTTGATAAACAAGGTCTAGACGTATTCAAACCAGACAAATCATGTATCTACCCCTAACCCTAAACTCTGTCTTATGAAGTCAAGCATGAAGAGAAGTTGTTTTGGGTTTCAAACATGGAAATTTCAAAAACCCTCTCAAAGAGCTTCATTTTGGAGTGACTAAGAAGGATCCATAGGAAACTATGTACTAATACAGTATAATGATCACCCGAGTTATTAGAGCAACAAGTCTGTCACTTACGTGTGGTTCCCATGCGTGAGGTCCCACACTTCAGTGAGCACAAGTCACGTAGTCTTCTTATGTCATATAGTAAGCATTCAATTAAGTTGATAAACAAGGTCTAGACATATCAAACCAGAAAAATCATGTATCTACCCCCTATATATCCCTAAACCCTGACTTATGAAGTCAAGCATGAAGAAAAGAAGTGGTTTTTGGTTTCAAACATGGAAATTTCAAAAATCCTCCCAAGAGCTTCATTTTGGAGTGACTAGTTAAGACGCATACATGCTTACTTTTTCATATTCATGTTTTAAACTTGTTCAAATCTTGGTCAACAAACCTAGCTACGATTTGACGAAGATTCAAATGGGTATAAAAAATTAAAACCAAGGTCTGCTCATGTCATATAGTAAGCATTCAATTAAATTGATAAACAAGGTCTAGACATATTCAAACTAGTAGGAAAATCATGTATCTACCCCCTAACCCTAAACTATGTCTTATGAAGTCAAGCATGCATGAAGAAAAGTGGTTTTTGGTTTTCAAGCATGGAAATTTCAAAAACCCTCCCAAGAGCTACATATTGGAGTGACTAAGAAGGATAGATGCTTAATTTTTCATATTCATGTTTTAAACTTGATTAAATCATGGTCAAACCTAGAATTTGACCAAGATTCAAATGGGCATAAAAATTCAAAAAATGAAAAACCAATGCACATAGTCATCTTATGTCATCTAGTAAGCATTCAATTAAGTTGATAAACAAGGTCTAGACATATTCAAACCAGAAAATTCATGTATCAAGCTACCCCTAACCCCAAACTCTGTCTTATGAAGTCAAGCATGAAGAGAAGTACGTGGTTTTTTGGTTTCAAACATGGAAATTTCAAAACCCCTCTCAAGAGCTTCATTTTGGAGTGACTACGAAGGATACATGCTTAATTTTTCATATTCATGTTTTAAACTTGTTTAAATCATGGTCAAACCTAGGATTTGGCCAAGATTCAAATGGGCAAAATTTAAAAAAAATGAAAAATCAAGGCACATAGTCTTCTTATGTCATATAGTAAGCATCATTCAATTAAGTTGATAAACAAGGTCTAGACATATTCAAACGAGAGAAATCATGTATCTACCCCCTAACACTAAACTCTGTCTCGTGAAGTCAAGCGCATGCATGAAGATATGTGGTTTTTGGTTTCAAACATGGAAATTTCAAAAACCCTCCCAAGAGCTTCATTTCGAAGAGATTAATTAAGAAGCATACATGCATGCTTACTTTTTCATATTCATGTTTTAAACTTATATTCAAATCTTGGTGAAACCTAGGATTTGACCAAGATTCAAATGGGTATAAAAATTAAAAAAAAGGTCTTCTTATGTTATATAGTAGGCATTCAATTAAGTTGATAAACAAGGTCTAGACATATTCAAACAAGAAAAATCAAGCATGTATCTACCCCTAACCCTAAACTCTGTTTCATGAAGTCAAGCATGAAGATATGTGGTTTTTGGTTTCGAACATGGAAATTCAAAAACCCTCCCAAGAGCTTCATTTTGAAGTGACTAAGAAGCATACATGCTTACTTTTTCATATTCATGTTTTTAACTTATTCAAATCTTGGTGGAACCAAGGATTTGACCAAGATTCAAATGGGTATAAAAGTTCAAAAAACAACAAGGTCTTCTTATATGTTATATAGTATGCATTCAATTAATTTGATAAACAAGGTCTACACATATTCAAACCAGGAAAATCATGTATCTACCCCCTAACCCTAAACTCTGTCTTATGAAGAAGTCAAGCATGCATGAAGAGAAGTGGTTTTTGGTTTCAAGCATGGAAATTTCAAAAACCCTCCCAAGAGCTACATATTGGAGTGACTAAGAAGGATAGATGCTTAATTTTTCATATTCATGTTTTAAACTTGTTTAAATCATGGTCAAACCTAGGATTTAACCAAGATTCAAATGGGCAAAATTTTAAAAAATGAAAAATCAAGGCACATAGTCTTCTTATTTTTGGTTTCAAACATGGAAATTTCAAAAACCCTCCCAAAGAGCTTCATTTTGGAGTGACTGAGAAGGATCCATAGGAAACTATGTACTAATACAGTATAATGATCACCCGAGTTATTAGAGCAACAAGTCTGTCACTTACGTGTGGTTCCCATGCGTGAGGTCCCACACTTCAGTGAGCACAAGTCACGTACGCTAGGTAGGCAAACTCCCGGCCATCTTCTTTGTCAAGAGAGAGGCATCAACACTCTCTCTCTCTCTCTCTCTCTCTCTCTCTCCAATTATCCACCTCCGTTGGCTGCCGGTTTTGGCAGGTCGTTTCTAGCTCAGCTCGTAGGCCATGGTGTGCAGGCTCTGTAGCCATGGCGATTTGGTCGCGCCAAGTGGTTCGTCCCCGGCTCCGACGAGGATCAATCCGGACGGTGCCTATTAAGGACCCGATCGCATTTCTTGCTTTCAGCATGGGGTCTACCATGTAAATCTTAGGGATTTAGACGTAATTTCCTGTTTATTTTGTGTCCCGCTGTAAACTCCGCTCTGATGCATATTGGAAATCTGGGTCCTTCAGGATCGTTCGGTTGTCCCTCTAAAAAAAAACATCTCTCTCATTCTCGGCCTTTATCGCTCGCTCACACCCCCCTGCGCACTGACAACCCTGCACAACAGTCAACATCACCAGAAAAAGGACAGACACCATAAATAAGTGGGGCCCCATGACTGCTCTCCCTTCGTCTCCTCCCGTGTGATCCCTCTTCCTCCGACTCCCGACCTTGCGGAAAAGAAAAATGAAATGAAAGAGTTTCACTGGACGGGCAAACACATGTGCTGCCTAGTAATAATAATAATAACGTAAAAAAATCGACCTACGAATCTAATATTAAATAAGCTAAACTAGGGTTTTGCCCAGTACTACGGATCATTTTCTGAAAATCCAACTACGGGGTTCGATTTTGGCCTGCTAATATAAAATTATATAATCCGAACTAGTATTCCTCTAGAAAATCATTTTGGTATGCATCGTTTGGTACTTTTCATAGCTAGAGTGCTTACTCCCTCCGTTAGCAAATAGTCTTCGTATGTCATATAGTAAGCATTAAAGTTGATAAACAAGGTCTAGACGTATTCAAACCAGACAAATCATGTATCTACCCCTAACCCTAAACTCTGTCTTATGAAGTCAAGCATGAAGAGAAGTTGTTTTGGGTTTCAAACATGGAAATTTCAAAAACCCTCTCAAAGAGCTTCATTTTGGAGTGACTAAGAAGGATCCATAGGAAACTATGTACTAATACAGTATAATGATCACCCGAGTTATTAGAGCAACAAGTCTGTCACTTACGTGTGGTTCCCATGCGTGAGGTCCCACACTTCAGTGAGCACAAGTCACGTAGTCTTCTTATGTCATATAGTAAGCATTCAATTAAGTTGATAAACAAGGTCTAGACATATCAAACCAGAAAAATCATGTATCTACCCCCTATATATCCCTAAACCCTGACTTATGAAGTCAAGCATGAAGAGAAGAAGTGGTTTTTGGTTTCAAACATGGAAATTTCAAAAATCCTCCCAAGAGCTTCATTTTGGAGTGACTAGTTAAGACGCATACATGCTTACTTTTTCATATTCATGTTTTAAACTTGTTCAAATCTTGGTCAACAAACCTAGCTACGATTTGACGAAGATTCAAATGGGTATAAAAAATTAAAACCAAGGTCTCAAGCCATGTCATATAGTAAGCATTCAATTAAATTGATAAACAAGGTCTAGACATATTCAAACTAGTAGGAAAATCATGTATCTACCCCCTAACCCTAAACTATGTCTTATGAAGTCAAGAATGCATGAAGAAAAGTGGTTTTTGGTTTTCAAGCATGGAAATTTCAAAAACCCTCCCAAGAGCTACATATTGGAGTGACTAAGAAGGATAGATGCTTAATTTTTCATATTCATGTTTTAAACTTGATTAAATCATGGTCAAACCTAGAATTTGACCAAGATTCAAATGGGCATAAAAATTCAAAAAAAATGAAAAACCAATGCACATAGTCATCTTATGTCATCTAGTAAGCATTCAATTAAGTTGATAAACAAGGTCTAGACATATTCAAACCATAAAATTCATGTATCAAGCTACCCCTAACCCCAAACTCTGTCTTATGAAGTCAAGCATGAAGAGAAGTACGTGGTTTTTTGGTTTCAAACATGGAAATTTAAAAACCCCTCTCAAGAGCTTCATTTTGGAGTGACTACGAAGGATACATGCTTAATTTTTCATATTCATGTTTTAAACTTGTTTAAATCATGGTCAAACCTAGGATTTGGCCAAGATTCAAATGGGCAAAATTTTAAAAAAATGAAAAATCAAGGCACATAGTCTTCTTATGTCATATAGTAAGCATCATTCAATTAAGTTGATAAACAAGGTCTAGACATATTCAAACGAGAGAAATCATGTATCTACCCCCTAACACTAAACTCTGTCTCATGAAGTCAAGCGCATGCATGAAGATATGTGGTTTTTGGTTTCAAACATGGAAATTTCAAAAACCCTCCCAAGAGCTTCATTTCGAAGAGATTAATTAAGAAGCATACATGCATGCTTACTTTTTCATATTCATGTTTTAAACTTATATTCAAATCTTGGTGAAACCTAGGATTTGACCAAGATTCAAATGGGTATAAAAATTAAAAAAAAGGTCTTCTTATGTAATATAGTAGGCATTCAATTAAGTTGATAAACAAGGTCTAGACATATTCAAACAAGAAAAATCAAGCATGTATCTACCCCTAACCCTAAACTCTGTTTCATGAAGTCAAGCATGAAGATATGTGGTTTTTGGTTTCGAACATGGAAATTCAAAAACCCTCCCAAGAGCTTCATTTTGAAGTGACTAAGAAGCATACATGCTTACTTTTTCATATTCATGTTTTTAACTTATTCAAATCTTGGTGGAACCAAGGATTTGACCAAGATTCAAATGGGTATAAAAATTCAAAAAAAACAAGGTCTTCTTATGTTATATAGTAAGCATTCAATTATTTTGATAAACAAGGTCTACACATATTCAAACCAGGAAATTATGTATCTACCCCCTAACCCTAAACTCTGTCTTATGAAGTCAAGCATGCATGAAGAGAAGTGGTTTTTGGTTTCAAGCATGGAAATTTCAAAAACCCTCCCAACAGCTTCATTTTGGAGTGACTAATTAAGAAGCATACGTACGTGCTTACTTTTTCATATTCATGTTTTAAACTTGTTCAAATCTTGGTCAAACCTATGATTTGACCAAGATTCAAATGGGTATAAAAAATGAAAACCAAGGTCTTCTTATATCATATAGTAAGCATTCAATTAAGTTGATAAATAAGGTCTAGACATATTCAAACCAGAAAAATCATGTATCAAGCTACCCCTAACCCCTAATTAACTCTGTCTTATGAAGTCAAGCATGAAGATAAGTATGTGTTTTTTTGGTTTCAAACATGGAAATTTAAAAAACCCTCTCAAGATCGAGCTTCATTTTGGAGTGACTACGAAGGATACATGCTTACTTTTTCATATTCATGTTTTAAACTTGTTTAAATCATGGTCAAACCTAGGATTTGACAAAGATTCAAATGGGCATAATTAAAAAAAAAACAAAAAATGAAAAACCAAGGCACATAGTCTTCTTATGTTATATTGTAAGCATTCAATTAAGTTGATAAACAAGGTCTAGACATATTCAAACCAGAGAAATCATGTATCTACCCCCTAACCTAAACTCTGTCTCATGAAGTCAAGCATGATGATATGTGGTTTTTTGGTTTCAAACATGGAAATTTCAAAAACCCTCCCAAGAGCTTCATTTTGGAGTGACTAATTAAGAAGCATACGTACGTGCTTACTTTTTCATATTCATGTTTTAAACTTGTTCAAATCTTGGTCAAACCTATGATTTGACCAAGATTCAAATGGGTATAAAAAATGAAAACCAAGGTCTTCTTATGTTATATAGTAAGCATTCAATTAAGTTGATAAATAAGGTCTAGACATATTCAAACAAGAAAAATCATGTATCTACCCCTAACCCTAAACTTTGTCTTATGAAGTCAAGCATGAAGAGAAGTACGTGGTTTTTTGGTTTCAAACATGGAAATTTCAAAAACCCTCTCAAGAGCTTCCATTTTGGAGTGACTACGAAGGATACATGCTTAATTTTTCATATTCATGTTTTAAACTTGTTTAAATCATGGTCAAACCTAGGATTTGGCCAAGATTCAAATGGGCAAAATTTAAAAAAAAAAATCAAGGCACATAGTCTTCTTATGTCATATAGTAAGCATTCAATTAAGTTGATAAACAAGGTATAGACATATTCAAACGAGAGAAATCATGTATCTACCCCCTAACCCTAAACTCTGTCTTATGAAGTCAAGCATGCATGAAGAGAAGTGGTTTTTGGTTTCAAGCATGGAAATTTCAAAAACCCTCCCAAGAGCTTCATTTTGGAGTGACTAAGAAGCATACGTACGTGCTTACTTTTTCATATTCATGTTTTTAACTTGTTCAAATCTTGGTCAAACCTATGATTTGACCAAGATTGAAATGGGTATAAAAAATGAAAACCAAGGTCTTCTTATGTCATATAGTAAGCATTCAATTAAGTTGATAAATAAGGTCTAGACATATTCAAACCGTAAAAATCATGTATCAAGCTACCCCTAACCCCTAATTAACTCTGTCTTATGAAGTCAAGCATGAAGATAAGTATGTGGTTTTTTGGTTTCAAACATGGAAATTTCAAAAACCCTCTCAAGATCGAGCTTCATTTTGGAGTGACTACGAAGGATACATGCTTACTTTTTCATATTCATGTTTTAAACTTGTTTAAATCATGGTCAAACCTAGGATTTGACAAAGATTCAAATGGGCATAATTTAAAAAACAAAAAATGAAAAACCAAGGCACATAGTCTTCTTATGTTATATTGTAAGCATTCAATTAAGTTGATAAACAAGGTCTAGACATATTCAAACCAGAGAAATCATGTATCTACCCCCTAACCTAAACTCTGTCTCGTGAATTCAAGCATGATGATATGTGGTTTTTGGTTTCAAACATGGAAATTTCAAAAACCCTCCCAAGAGCTTCATTTTGAAGTGATTAATTATGAAGCATACATGCATGCTTACTTTTTCATATTCATGTTTTAAACTTATTCAAATCTTGGTGAAACCTAGGATTTGACCAAGATTCAAATCCGTATAAAAATTAAAAAACAAAATAAAAAAACAAGGTCTTCTTATGTTATATAGTAAGCATTCAATTAAGTTGATAAATAAGGTCTAGACATATTCAAACCAGAAAAATCATGTATCTACCCCTAACCCTAAGCATGTATCTCGTTGTTTGCGCTATGATACAATATCTACCTATGTTACACTAATCTCCTCTCTCCTACTTAATTAGCTGCCACATCAGCAGTTTTGTGGGACCAATGTGTATGATACTAGCTATGATACTAGCACTATCATGTGGGTACCTAAATCTCGAGTCAAAGTTTGACACGAGACCGATGTGGACTTTATTAATGGTGGAAGGGAGTAACAATCATAAGCACATTATTATTATTGATTGAACAACATTTTATTTGATGTGCCATAAGAAGTTTAGAAACTCCTAGCCCCTGGAGGTGGCGTTTTGGCACACACGTGCATATGCACCGATTATTGGAAATAATAAAAAACAATTATATAAATGTTAAAAAAATCTGATATAAATTTTTTGGTATACATTGTGACATCCTATGTTCGTTCATAAGTTTTCGTGGAAAAACAACATTTTGTGTGGTGTGTACAAAAAAGGCAAAAAATGTACGTAGTCGTGTTACAGCATCAAAATTTGTCTTTTTTTTTAGAGGAGCCACATATTTTTTAAAAAAACTTATGTACCAACATAAAATGTCTAGATATACATGTAAAATTTCAGTTTAGAATTTTTGGACACTTTGAAATGTGGATTCACATAATGGATTCCTCTACCTCGCCCCCCTTGGATTACTGAACAGACTTACAGTACTACTAGTAGGGCCTACTATTTATTATTATTACCTACTGCAGGCAAAATTTAATCTCATCGAGCGGTAAAATTCCCCGCCAACGCCCAAATATCTCGCGCCGCAAAGTTTCAGATCTGCGAATATTTTTTTCCCTCAAAAGAAGGACTGCGAAATTCCCTTTTTCTCCTCTATCGCCCAGCTTCGCCCTAGTTTCGCCCGCAAGCCCTCAGAGAAACCGCTCCTCTTACCTACCTCCCACCTTCACGGCCGCCGCACCGGAAAATCACCGCCGCACTTCGCCGTTCAAGCTGCCACGGCTTCAAACCTCGAGGCTGCCCTATCCGCTTGATCTGCACCTACTCCGGCGTCCACCGCACCGTATCTCGTTCGCCGACTCTATCGACCACCGCACCTGACCAGCTTCGCCGACACCGACGTCCCCGTGCACTGCACATCATCTGCTTCACCGACCTTCTACTTCGTCCGGCGCGCTAAACACTTCATCGACCACCCAGCATGTCCTTCTCCGACCCCCCAAGATCTGCTTCCCTGGCACCCACCGCAACAGCAGTCCCCTCGCCGACCTCCACGTCACCCGTAAGAACGCGGAACACGTCTAAACGCCGCCCAGAAATAGGTAACCAGACATCCCTGCGCGTTTTGTTCTGTTAGGAGTATTGCAGCTGACTGTATTTCTGAATTCGTGCTAGTATATTTTTCACTTACAAGTGCTTTCGTTTGTAACCACCTCATCCTTTAGATTTAAACATGACGCATAAGTATTTTTTTCCCGTGACCTAACCCACCCATTTGCTGAAACTCTACATGGTATCAGAGCCTAGGTTTCCTTCCTGCTAGTGCTAGCCGCCCCAAACAGTACCATACAAGTTCTTCCTTTGACCACAAAAACCACCGTTGAGATGTAGAAATCCAGGCGGCGGGAGGCCGCATCAGGTGCTCTGCGTGGGTTGCGGCTATCACACACATCGATGCGAGTTGTGTGAGATCGGCGGCTGCTCGCGCAGGGACAAAGAAGAGGGTCAAGATCGTTTTGGTTTAGAAAGGCGAGAAGAGGAAGTGAATCCGTGGCAGAGAGATCTGGATCCGTGCGAGGGGGAGATGTTGGAGGCGTGCGGAGTGGGCCGAGCCTTTGAGCGCAGGGCGGAGCCGGAGGTTGGTGCTGGACGTTGACCAGCGCGAGCCGGTCGATGTGGCCAGGTGCGGTCTGCCAGGTTGGCCAGGGCGCGCAGACGAGGCGCCATCCGAGTGGAAGTGAGGAGAAAATGGAGATGTGAGGCTGTGAGGATATGTTGTGATGGAGTTGATGAGGCTGCGATTGAGTCGTGATGGAGTTGATGAGGCTGCAGTTTAGTGGTGATGGTGATGGTTGTGGATATGTCCAGGGGAAAGGCATGCGTGCCTGAGGTGAGACTGGTTGAGGCCTGACCGGGGGATAGGCATGGGTGCTTGAGGAGTGGATGGTTGAGGCAGGAGTTGGCTGGGGGTTTGTGGGAGAGACGGAAGAGGTCAGTGGCCGGGCAGAGTGGAGAAGAGAGGCTGAGGACATTGAGGCGAGTGTGGATGGTTCTGCGGAACTTGTGTGGTGAGGCAGCCGGGGTTGTTGAGGATGTGTATGGTTAGGAGTTGTGCGTATCCCAGATGGTTGAAGCTGGATGTCTTCGCTGCTGATGAAGAGATGAATCGAGATGACAAGATGATGGAAAGTGCAATGCTGTCATGTATCCTAGGAGTTATGCTGAAAGTTCATTACTTGTAGTTGTCATATGTGTCATGTTGTTGCAAGATGGCCATGGTTGTTTACCCATGATCATCTTGAGGGGGTGTGTTGGACCATGAGTGAGTTTAGTAGTAGCGCTGTAGTAATATTGTATCCAGTGTGAGGCCCATAGAGGCCCATGTCTAGTGGTATTGTAACCCTAACTCAGATGATATAAATACAGAGTGTCGTGGTCTGAGTGACCTAACCCACCCATTCGCTGAAACTCTACAAAATATGAGCCACCAATCATGAGCCGTTGAATGCTCTACATGTCCACGATTGACAACAACAACAACACCACCAACAACAAAGCTTTATTCCCAAACAAGTTGGGTAGGCTATACAACTCCACCATTGACACGATTACAATTTCTCACTATTTGGCCGTAGGCTACTGCTCTAGTTACATCATGTTTGATATCTTTCTGCGATCCTGTATTACATGTTTATGCACGTCATAATGTTTCTACTACTGTTTGGTGTCAATTTAATTATAGCAAATCCTTGACTCGTAATCGTTTGTTGTTATTACACGTGCAAAGCAGTGCACATCTTACACTCAGAAACGTAGAGTAAAGCTCGCCTATAATCATGTAAGTACCTGCTGTTTTTTGTATATTGCTTAATGCAAACTTCGATATCTTGGATCCTGTTTCTGTTTACAATTGGCCTCTCCTTCATGCAGAGGAGAAACAGTGTGGCACCAGGTTCTTCTGCCCAAGTACCTGATGAGGTCCGCGTGACTCAAAAAAAAGCTCACGTAAGTTCCCTATTTTTTTTTGGAATGTTAATTTACCTCCTGTGCGTAGTTCAATTGCATCATTTTCTGTATGTTGCACTACCTAAGTTGCCTAATGGAATCTAATAAAATATAAACAATGACCATATGGAACATTGCACACTGCCTTTGACCCATCTGGCATCCGGCATGCCTGGGTATAAGTTACATGATTTGGCTATGTTAAACAAGTCCTAAAATTCTATTATGTTAATTTTTTGCCTGTTGCTTCATTGAGTTTGCCTGTTGTTCCATGGCTAGTGCATGAAGTTTGATAGAAATGATCCTAGCTGAAATGATGCACTTCGTGTTTTTTTATTGCTTTATTCCTAACCTAGCTTCCTATTCTACTTGAAACATGATTGCTTTATTCCTAACCTAGCTTCCTATTCTACTTGAAACATGATTGCTTTATTCCTAACCTAGCTTCCTATTCTACTTGAAACATTGTGAAAAAATAGTTATATTACTTGTTTAAATGTCTAGCTTTGTTTTTCTGAGTCCCATTGACATGATGTGGTATATCCATATTCAAATGATCTGGCTGTTTATATAATACGCTCCATGTTCAATTGCTTCATTCATTTTCTAGTAATCTACTAGTAAGTAGCACGTTTGACCGTATTTGGCTATTTGCTAGATTTCTTCCGTGCAAAGGACCTGGCTTCGTTATTGGGCACATGATGTCTAGTTGCTTGGTTCATTGTATACATCATCGCCATGATCTAGTTTGGTTTGTTCTAAGAGGCATGTGGCTTAACTGGTTTCTTTGTTATATCTGCCCATGGTTCTTTCAAAATTATGTCAACAGTGCTGTTTGTTTGCCGTGTATTGTATTGCATTTTAACTTGTTTTGTCTTAGTTTCAGCCTGCAAACAAAGCTGTAATGTCAGTAGGGACAACCCATTTATCAAGTGTTGCGGTCATTTCACAGAGCAACAAAGGATAGCAGTGGCACGTGCTCTCATTGGTCCACTGAGTCCAGTACACCAACCGTTCCAGAAGAAATAGATGTACGAGTCTCTATTTTGGATTGCTTGCTATGTTATATCAGCTCAATGATGCTCTTGAAATTGGAGGTCTTTTATTGCATCATATGATGTTGTAACTTGTTTTATCTAAATTTCAGGCTTCAAATAAAGCTACAAAGCCAGAAGCAAGGGCCAATGCCTCAAGTATTGATGTTTCACAAAGCAGCAGTGAGAGTGCATATTGCTCGCATAGGCCCATGGTATCTATTGCTCAACTTAATCCGGCACAAAGAGATTTGGGGGATGCACTCCAAGAGGCAGTTGATATATTTGGGCGGGAAAACAAAGATGTTGATGAAATAATTGCCAACACACGCCAAGAGATACATGAATTGAAAAATAGGCAAACTTTGACAGAAAATGTTCTAAAGAATCTCCTATGCACTTGTCATGGTAAGCCAGCTTGTGATGTGTCTGGGAATTGAAGGTGTCTAAATAAACTTTGATTCTGTTGTTCAGTCAAGTGGACCTGATGCCAATGCTGTAATTAATTACTGCTCAAAATTTCGTTCAAAATTTCCTGGTCTGTAATAATTGCAAATTTTGTTGTTGTACTAAAATTAGATATGTTCCATGTGGCTGCTGTATTTTGTGTGAAATAATATAATGATGTGTACTTCAATTAAACCATAAATCGGCTGCATGCTGAAAATTTGAATCTGAGCGCACGTGTGAACTGTTTTCTGCTCGTAATGCAATAAAGGCTGTTTCTTCGAAGACTATGAACATGGTAGCCCATTAATAATACCTTAATAATTATGCCTGCTAGCAAGATAGACGGTCCTTATTATAGTCAGGCATGCCAACTTGTATGATTAAAAGTAGTTCGTACACATTAAATCCACCATCTGCATTTTTCTTTGTAATAACTTTTCTTTTTACACAACTCAAAACTTTTCATGCTAATATGAAATTCGAGATGGCAAAACATGGGAAAGATAAAGATATCTCTTTCCTGCGAAATGCTGGGTTTTGAAGCCCAAGTCCAAGTCTTTCTGCTCAAGTTTTGGAGGAACAACTCCAAGTAGAACGAGTTGCAACAGCTATGCTAAGAACAAAAGTTAACATGTTGAGATCGAGATTAGAAGCATGTGATGCCCTATTGCACGAGGCCAATCAAGTTCGTTATAATCTTCCAAAGACTTAGAAAATGCCATACATAATTGGAGATGAACACTACATAGTGAGTACATTGGTCTTGTGAAATGTTTCCTTAGAATAAGGCACCGTTCCTACTATTGTTGGTGGATGCATTTATCTGCGGTTGGGATCAACTTGGTAGTTGTTCCTGTGGATGTTATATAAATTAATTGCATAGCCTTTTTCAATCAGTTCGAACTTAAATGGTATCATAGCCTTGGTCTCAAGTTTGAATTGTCGAACGCCTGGTTTAATTTAATCTCAGTCGGGCGGCAAAATCTCCCACCAATCCTGAAATATTTCAAACGCATTTTTGATTGGGATTAAGAAGATAGGGACATAGATCCAGTGCCCCCACGTTCACAGGGCACATCAAACTTGAGATTAAATTATGCGTTCTAGTTCTATACAAAACCCAGTAGGAGGTTGAGCGGCAGCGGCTAGGGTTTAGTGTGGGAGGAGATGATATGCGTACGCTCCTGTTTATATAGGTCGGAGGCACGCGACGGCCACTGCACGCGTGGCATCGCCATTCGCAGAGGTAGGTGACGACGCGTGCCACCCGAGGCATCGCCATTTTACGCGACCGCAGACTGCCGAAGCGGCGCCGCTGAGAAGACGCATCGACGCTGGGTCACTGCCAAGCGGGCCCGACGAACGTTCTCCGTACGCGAGCGGACACTTTACGCGTCCACGCAGCGTCCGCGCGACGGATCCGAGACACATATTTGGGCATGTTTGCGTCGCTGCGAACGGCCTACCACTATGCGTCGTCCCGCTGGAGTTTGTACCAGATACATTTTTGGCCCGGACAGATGCGCTCGGAACCGAAATCATCTTCTGTTCCCTTCTCTATTTCTTCAGGTTCGAGAGAACACAGCAGCTCTTCAGCTCAGCAGAAATTAATCGGGTCACGCTGTTGCTTTCCTTGCCGTTGGATTGAAACGAATGGTGGATGGGAAGCCTCAGGTCACGTTGTGCCCTGTGAACGTGGGGGCACTGGATCTCTGTCCAGAAGATAGATCATGATCATGGTAGTGACCTATATTCAACGTGATGATGATTTGATTTTGCACTCGGCCTTGAACAGAGGTACTAGTACGGTGTCACAATTTTTTATCATTATACTTGGACGGTGGCCAAATTCAAAATCTCATAGCGGCAAAACTTGCTGCCCACAAAATACAAAAATTTCACACGCTTCCAAATTCCTATTCTACCCCTGTGGAGATGGCAGCAAAGTCGGTTGGTGGGGGGGTCTGCTCGTCATTTTTTGGATCACCACCTCCCTAGCCCAGGAAACCCTCCCAAAAAAAATACATTTCCTTCAGACCACCCACCGGAACTTCCCAAGTCCCTCTCTCCCACCTCCACGACCACCGCACCGGAACATCCCCGCCGGACTTCCCTGGCCTACCCGAGCCCTCGCGATCCTCGTCATCCGGCTGCCTGCCGGAGCCGCTTCATCGACGCCGTCATCAACCGGACCGGATCATCCCCGCCGAACCTCGAAACCATATGCTCATCCAGCAGTCTACCGCAGTCGCTTCAGCTGCGGTATCGTCCACCCCACCGGAGCCGCTTCGCCGGATCCGTCGTCCACCGCATCGTATCTTGCTCACTGACACCGCTGTGCATGAACCGGATCTGCTTCACCGGCGTCGTGCATGATCTAAACTCTTAATCTTGGGGGAACCTGTTTGTGCTAACGACGCGCCGTTACGTTTTTGCAGATGAGATGAGTAACCATGAAGTGTAATGGCCGTCTCTCCAACCCCAAGTAGCACATGTAGCGTACTTCATCACCGGATCTATCAACCCTGTGAAGATCTCGTGACTCCCACAGAGTGCTTCTCCTAATGTAAGTCCCTTGTTTTAGCGCCATGTTCTGGGTTCAGATGCTTGTTTGTCTGAAGCTCTTTTAGTTCATTCCTAGCTATGACCGTAACATGTTGCTATTTTCTACTTCATTGCTAACTTTAAGTGATTGAACATTTTGGTTTGCATTCCCTGCTCTGTAGATGTAGCCATCATAACTTCTATCTTGCTCAGTCGTTGTTACAAAAATTATAGGTATTATAGTAACATCCTGCTATTATTTAGTTCACGTCCAATTTTAAGTAATTGCACATGTTGGTTCGCATTCCCTGCTCTATAGCTTTTGGCATCGTAACTTCTATATTTGGTTTACATTCCCTGCTCTGTAGATCTAGCCATCATAACTTTATCTTACTCAGTCGTTGTTACAAAAATTATGGCCTGCTACTATGTTGTTTGTGCCAATTTTTTACTCCATGAACATGTTGGCTTGCATTCCCTGTACTACAGGTGATGCCATTGTTTTGTATCTAGTTCATTGTAAGCTAACAAAGTAAGGACTTAGTTTGGCATGCTATCACTCTGCTATCTAGCCTATAGTACAAATAAACTTGTCATACTACTAGATAATAATTTTGCGTGCCATCTTGTTCTTCAAAAGCTGCATTATTGACTTGTTTCTCTGACTTGGCATGACGCTCACATATGGAAAGCTGAACATATTGGTTTGCATTCCCTCTTATACAAGTTCACAGGTGATCCCACTATATTCTGTATCTGGTCCATCCTAAGCTCCAGCATTAACTATCCTCTATGTGTTGCTCATTACAAGTTTATATCCCGAAACATCTTGATTTGCATCCCCTTCACTATAAGTTCAGGAGTATTATTTAGTTCACGGCCAAAATGAAGTAATTGCACTTGGCACATGTTGGTTCACATTCCCTCCTCTTTAGCTTTTGCCATCGTAATTTCTATTTTTGGTTTACATTCCCTGCTCTGTAGATGTAGCCATCATAACTTCATCTTGCTCAGTCGTTGTTACAAAATTTATAGCCTGCTACTATGTTGTTCATGCCAATTTTGTACTCCCTGAACATGTTCGTTTGCATGGGACTCGACAGTAGTAAGTCTGCTGTTTCATTCTAACATGCTCTGTTATATTGGCTGTTGGTATGCGGCATGCACTCTTTGTTTGCTTATTGTGCGCATTACAATGATCTTGTTATAACAACGAAATGATGAGTTCCAAATTCTTTGGCAAACAATATTGTAGTGTCTTTGCCTTTCCATTGTTGCTGTCTTAACTTGTAATGTCTTTGTTTCGGATATAGGTGCTGCATGGACAACTTAAAAGATTGCCGGATCCCTTCATTGTATTGCTAGGTTTAATTACCATTAAATTTCTCTGGGTTCTGTAATATTTTTTCAATGCCTTGCACCTGATGTAATATTTAGTTAGTTTTTATAGTTCTTTCGCGCATTTTTTCTTTGGTGCTCGTGGTAAGTGAGGCTATCCGACAGAAATTAATGCTGCGTAAATATTCTCAATATCTAAATCACGAATTCCCATCCCTTAAACGGCCCAATTAAGCGAAATCACATATGTGTCGGCCCGCAAAATCCTAAAGCGCCTATTACGCCGGCATATAAACAGCAACTAAACGGGCTGGCCCACTTACTTATTGGGCCAGCCCACTTGATTTACTGTGGACCCCACTCTTTTATTGGGCCGGCCCACTTGCTTTAAGGTGGACCCCACCCACTACTGGGCCGGCCCACTAACTAGTTGGGCCAGCCCAATTGCTTTTGTGGTGGCCCCCACATACTAAATGGGCCGGCCCTTTAAGACGAAAGTGGGACCCACCTGTGTTTTTGGCCCGGCCCACTATCTTGTTGGGCCGGCCCACTTGCTATATGGTGGACCCCACATACTAAATGGGACGGCCCTTTAACTGAAAAGTGGGACCCACCTGTGTTTTTGGCCCGGCCCACTAGCGTGTTGGGCCGGCCCACTTGCTATATGGTGGACCCCACATACTAAATGGGCCGGCCCTTTAACAGGAAAGTGGGACCCACCAGTGTTTTGGCCCGGCCCACTATCTTGTTGGGCCGGCCCACTTGCTATATGGTGGACCCCACATACTAAATGGGCCAGCCCTTTAACTGGAAAGTGGGACCCACCTGTGTTTTTGGCCCGGCCCACTATCTTGTTGGGCCGGCCCACTTGCTATATGGTGGACCCCACATACTAAATGGGCTGGCCCTTTAACAGGAAAGTGGGACCCACCGGTGCTTTTGGCCCGGCCCACTGGCTTGTTGGGCCAGCCCATTTGATCAAATGTGGACCCCACGTACTAAATTGGCCGGCCCGATAGCAGGAAAGTGGGACCCACATGCTAATTGGGCCGGCCCAATAACTTCTTGGGCCGGCCCAGTTGCCTTAATGTGGACCCCACTTTGTAAATGGGCCGGCCCGATACCAAGAAAGTGGGTCCCACATGTCTTGTGGGCCGGCCCTTTTGCCTGTTGACCGGTCAAACGAGTGCATTGGGCCCGGCCCACATGCTTAGTGGGCCGGCCCATTAAAATTTTGACCAGTCAACCTTAGAGGTTAGGCCCGGCCCACGTAACTAATGGACCAGCCCAGCCATATAGTTGACCGGTCAAACTAAGTCAGCTGGCCCGGCCCGCAAACTTAATGGGCCGGCCCGCTTAAGACGTGGCAGGCCTCGTGTGGGCCTACCATCTACCACGGGGTTTCAGCCGGTTAACGCCGTTAATCGCGCTAACGGCGTCTCGCCACGTGTCGGTTGCATGACGTCGCAGTCAACGGGCTCCCGGAAACACTTGGGCAACGGTCCGATTTTCCGTGGCGGAAGGGCGCCCAAGCGCGATGGACCGAAAAAATCGTCGTAGGACTTTGCCTGACGCAGTTTCCACAACAGAACCCATATCGTCGGGTTAGGCCCATAGGCGACGAAAAATACCCCTTAGCGGACGATTTTGAGACGTTGTCTATCAGAACTTTTCTTGTAGTGTATGCTCCTACAAAGAGAAAATATTCTTTCCTTGCAACTTCGAGTGAGTGTTATAACTGTCTTACATACATTCAATTTCGCTTACTTGATGTGTAGTCTAAATAATCCAGCGAGTTATGCGTGTGAAGCTTCCACTATATTCTCCTAATCATTCAGCTTAACAAAGGAGTAGTACTTATCATGGACTCGAAACGTAAAGACCATAGGAAATGGGCGAACATGGCTGCCCTGCTCCAGAGGTAATTTCAATCAATATCATATCGGCATCTTCATTTGTTCTCATTTGATGATATCATCGACTAATCAATAAATCATTTACTCATTTTTTGTTTATCGGGCAGGTCTTGGAAACGGTTCATCAATACTATTCCGGGTAAATAGAAACCGGAGCTTACATTTAAAGATTACCCTGTAAGTAATACTATATATATAGCTATGTCCGCGAATCTCTTTGATATTTTCTTTCAATACAATGCTTGATTATTAGTTTGATCGAACTATTTTTTCGGAAAGTGTTTGAAACAGGAACCCGGGAATAATTTATGTGGATACTACGACTGTGAGTTCATTCGCGAGATGACCTGTCACAGGGATACAGACGAGGCTATACAAGCCATTCGTGTACGTGAACAATATTTCACAATTCACTACTAAGAAAATGGCTATAGGTGGAGAAAACGTTGCCGGCGCACCATGATTCTGCTGCGCCGGTGGCAAGTGGTGCCGGCGCACCACTTTGTCGCCGTGCGAGCGATGACCGCACACTGCCGGCGCACCAGCAAGGATCCTGCGCCGGTGATAAACTGAGGTTGTGGCTCCCCCGGTCCGAGCCAGGCCTAGCAAGTATTGCCGGCGCACCAGCCGAGGGGTGCGCCGGTGGAATTTAGCTATTGCCGGTGCACCCCTGGGCCGGTGCGCCGGCAATACTTGCTGGGCCTGGCCCGCACCAATTTTAGCCGGATCGGCTATATACTGCCAGCGCACCCACGTCCTGGTGCGCCAGCAGTAACCTGGGATCTTATTTCTGCACACCTACCACTCCCCACTACCATTACTCCACTCCTCCACGCAAACCCGAGCCTTGATGTCTACGTTCCCCCTCCTTTCCTGTAGACAGTGTTGGGCCTCCAAGAGCAGAGGTTTGTAGAACAGCAGCAAGTTTTCCCTTAAGTGGATCACCCAAGGTTTATCGAACTCAGGGAGGAAGAGGTCAAAGATATCCCTCTCATGCAACCCTGCAACCACAAAGCAAGAAGTCTCTTGTGTCCCCAACACACCAAATAGGTGCACTAGTTCGGCGAAGAGATAGTGAAATACAGGTGGTATAAATAAGTATGAGCAGTAGCAACGGTGCCAGAAAATAGCTTGCTGGCGTGTAGTTGATGGTGGTAGTATTGCAGCAGTAGTAACGCAGTAAAACAGTAAACAAGCAGCGATAGCAGTATTTAGGAACAAGGCCTAGGGATCATACTTTCACTAGTGGACACTCTCAACATTGATCGCATAATAAATAACTCTTTCTCATATGTGCTATATACACTCTTTTGTTGGATGATGAACACATTGCGTAGGATTACACGAACCCTCAATGCCAGAGTTAACAAGCTCCACAATAATGTTCATATTTAAATAACCTTAGAGCATAATAGATCATTGCAAAATAAACCAAGAACTAACATAGTGCACACACTGTCCACATTACACTATGAAGGAGGAATAGATCACATCAATACTATCATAATGATAATTAACTCCACAATCTACAAGAGATCATGATCATAGCCTACGACAAGAACCACATGGTGCACACACTAGTCACCTTTACACCATGCAGGAGGAATAGACTACTTTAATAACATCACATGAGTAGCACACAACTAGTAGCGATACAAAGCTCATATGAATCTCAATCATGTAAAGCAGCTCATGGGATCAGCGGCGGCGGCGTCTCTGGAAGGTTTTCCGTATCGTGGCTCTCGGTACTGGGGGTTTCGTCACGGAGACTTTTTATAGGCGGAAGGGCAGGTCAAGAGGCGGCACGGGGGCCCCACACTACAGGCCGGCGCGGCCAAGGGGGGGCCGCGCCGCCCTATGGTGTGGCCCCTCCGTGGCCCCTCTTCGTCTCTCCTTCGGACTTCTGGAAGCTTCGTGAGAAAATAGGCCCCTGGGCTTTGATTTCGTCCAATTCCGAGAATATTTCCTTACTAGGATTTCTGAAACCAAAAACAGCAGAAAACAGCAACTGGCACTTCGGCATCTTGTTAATAGGTTAGTTCCAGAAAATGCACGAATATGACATAACGTGTGCATAAAACATGTAGATAACATCAATAATGTGGCATGGAACATAAGAAATTATCGATACGTCGGAGACGTATCAGCATCCCCAAGCTTAGTTCTGCTCGTCCCGAGCAGGTAAAATGATAACACAGATAATTTCTGGAGTGACATGCCATCATAATCTTGATCATACTATTTGTAAAGCATATGTAGTGAATGCAGCGATCAAAACAATGTATATGACATGAGTAAACAAGTGAATCATAAAGCAAAGACTTTTCATGAATAGCACTTCAAGACAAGCATCAATAAGTCTTGCATAAGAGTTAACTCATAAAGCAATAATTCAAAGTAAAGGCATTGAAGCAACACAAAGGAAGATTAAGTTTCAGCGGTTGCTTTCAACTTATAACATGTATATCTCATGGATATTGTCAACATAGAGTAATATAATAAGTGCAATAAGCAAGTATGTAGGAATCAATGCACAGTTCATGCAAGTGTTTGCTTCTTGAGGTGGAGAGAAATAGGTGAACTGACTCAACATTGAAAGTAAAAGAATGGTCCTCATAGACGAAAAGCATCGATTGCTATATTTGTGCTAGAGCTTTGATTTTGAAAACATGAAACAATTTTGTCAACGGTAGTAATAAAGCATATGCATCATGTAAATTATATCTTATAAGTTGCAAGCCTCATGCATAGTGTACTAATAGTGTCCGCACCTTGTCCTAATTATCTTGGACTACCGGATCATCACAATGCACATGTTTTGACCAAGTGTCACAAAGGGGTACCTCTATGCCGCCTGTACAAAGGTCTAAGGAGAAAGCTCGCATTGGATTTCTCGCTATTGATTATTCTTCAACTTAGACATCCATACCGGGACAACATAGACAACAGATAATGGACTCCTCTTTTATGCATAAGCATGTAACAACAATTAATAATTTTCTCATTTGAGATTGAGGATATATGTCCAAAACTGAAACTTCCACCATGGATCATGGCTTTAGTTAGCGGCCCAATGTTCTTCTCTAACAATATGCATGCTTAACCATAAGGTGGTAGATCGCTCTTACTTCAGACAAGATGAACATGCATAGCAACTCACATGAAATTCAACAAAGAGTAGTTGATGGCGTCCCCAGTGAACATGGTTATCGCACAACAAGCAACTTAATAAGAGATAAAGTGCATAAGTACATATTCAATACCACAATAGTTTTTAAGCTATTTGTCCCATGAGCTATATATTGCAAAGGTGAATGATGGAATTTTAAAGGTAGCACTCAAGCAATTTACTTTGGAATGGCGGAGAAATACCATGTAGTAGGTAGGTATGGTGGACACAAATGGCATAGTGGTTGGGTCAAGTATTTTGGATGCATGAGAAGTATTCCCTCTCGATACAAGGTTTAGGCTAGCAAGGCTTATTTGAAACAAACACAAGGATGAAGCGGTGCAGCAAAACTCACATAAAAGACATATTGTAAACATTATAAGACTCTACACCGTCTTCCTTGTTGTTCAAACTCAATACTAGAAATTATCTAGACCTTAGAGAGACCAATTATGCAAACCAAATTTTAGCATGCTCTATGTATTTCTTCATTAATGGATGCAAAGCATATGATGCAAGAGCTTAAACATGAGCACAACAATTGCCAAGTATCACATTACCCAAGACATTATAGCAATTACTACATGTATCATTTTCCAATTCTAACCATATAACAATTTAACGAAGAAGAAACTTCGCCATGAATACTATGAGTAGAAACTAAGGACATACTTGTCCATATGCTACAGCGGAGCGTGTCTCTCTCCCACACAAGCATGATGTAATCCAATTTATTCAAACACAAACAAAAACAAAAACAAACAGACGCTCCAAGTAAAGTACATAAGATGTGACTGAATAAAAATATAGTTTCAAGGGAGGAACCTGATAATGTTGTCGATGAAGAAGGGGATGCCTTGGGCATCCCCAAGCTTAGACGCTTGAGTCTTCTTGATATATGCAGGGGTGAACCACGGGGGCATCCCCAAGCTTAGAGCTTTCACTCTTCTTGATCATAGTATATCATCCTCCTCTCTTGACCCTTGAAAACTTCCTCCACACCAAACTCAAAGCAAACTCATTAGAAGGTTAGTGCATAATCAAAAACTCACATGTTCAGAGGTGACACAATCATTCTTAACACTTCTGGACATTGCCCAAAGCTACTGGAAGGTAATGGAACAAAGAAATCCACCCAACACAGCGAAAGAAGCAATGCGAAATAAAAGGCAGAATCTGTCAAAACAGAACAGTCCGTGAAGACGAATTTTAAAATGGCACCAGACTTGCTCAGATGAAAATGCTCAAATTGAATGAAAGTTGCGTACATATCTGAGGATCACTCACGTAAATTGGCATAATTTTCTGAGTTACCTGCAGAGAATTAGGCCCAGATTCGTGACAGCAAGAAAACAGTTTCTGCGCAGTAATCCAAATCTAGTATTGACTTTACTATCAAAGACTTTACTTGGCACAACAAAACACAAAACTAAGATAAGGAGAGGTTGCTACAGTAGTAAACAACTTCCAAGACACAAATATAAAACAAAGTAGTGTAGCAAAATAGCACATGGGTTATCTCCCAAGAAGTTCTTTCTTTATAGCCATTAAGATGGGCTCAGCAGTTTTAATAATCCATTCGCGGGAAATAGTATTTGAAGCAAAAGAGAGCTTCAAGAGGCAAGTTCAAACAAATTTAAGTCTAACATGCTTCCTATGAAGAGGAATCTTGTACACAAATGAATTCATGAAGAACAAAGTGACAAGCATAAGAGGATAAAACACGAGTAACTTCCAGATTCTCAACATAAAGAGGGGAAACTTAATATTATTAAGATGTATATAACCATGTTTCCCTCTCTCATGATAACTTTCAGTAGCATTATTGATGAAATCCACAACATACCCATCACTTAAAATATTCTTATCATGGTTCATGTGCATAGAAGTATCATTAATTTTGGCATAAGAAGAGTCATTCTCATTAATAGTAATTGGAGCAAGATTATTACCAAGAATTTGAACATGGTAAACAAGTTGCATATTAAGGGAATTTTTTTTGGTAATCCAATCATGACTATGACAAGTTTCATAAGGATAGTTATAACCTATATCATAGCATTCTTTATAATAATCATCAAAGATCGGAGGCACAGTGTCATCATAAGAAATAGAATAGTTATCCTTCACAGTCGGTTTATCTATGACCATACCATCATTGTTATTAGAAGGAGATGTATCAAAAACATAATGATCAGTAGCAAAAGGATTTTCAAACACCTCTTCCCCAAGCTTAGAGCTTTCTATATCATTATGGGAGGAAGCATGGATAGCACTGACACTATGGCAATTATTATCATCATTATTTTTAGAATTAGTTTCCCAGAGATTTGCAATATCAAAAGTAGTGTGCTCATTCAAATCATGATTGCTAATGTATGTAAAGGGCATAGGAAGATCATCGTATTCAGATTCATTATCACAATAATCATTAGGAGCAACATACTTACGGTTACTTAGCGTTATCTCATTCACGCGGGGATACGCCGTTACCTCTTTCTTTTTATTCTCCTTCTTCTTCTTCTTCTTCTTCTTCGTTCCCTTCTTCTTCTTCTTCTCTTCCTTCTCCTCGTTCCCTTCTTTAGGAGGAAGAGGCTTGAAGGGTGGCTTGTGCGCATAACCTGATTTACTTTTAGAAACAATGGAAGAAACTTGGGAGGATTCCTCCTTTTCATTAATTAGTTCAAAACACATGGCGGTCCTATCATATTTTGGCAAGGTGTCGTCTTCTAAAATATTTTGTATGTAAGTATTTGTATGGCTATTATCAATGCAATAAGAAAAACACCCATGCAAGACATCATCAATATCAAGATCACTCATAGGTAACAAAGAGATTTTTCTCGACAGTTCTTCACACCCCAAAAATAAAGTAAGTTCATCATGCTGATTAGGAGTAATTTCATCATCACAATACAAATTTGCAGCACTCATTGGGTTCAAATTATCATTGGAGGAGCATTGAAAATTAAAATGACCCACTTCATGGCAAACTTCACAAATAAAAGGATAGAGGACACAAACTTTTTTACCAACATCATCTAGCGCCCTAGACCACTTTCTAGTTTTTTCATTAGTATGATGGATACAATATTCATCTTCGATTTGATTAATTCCACAAGGTCTATGCATTCCACAAAAATTAACATGCTTATAGGAAATAGCATTCTTAGGAGTTTGAGCATGCTTATTGCAATAATTAACAACAATTTCATTCTTCATGCAAGCCTCTTTAAAAGGTTCATGATACTTATCAAAATTCTTTTTAGGCAATTCAAAATGAGAAGCAAAAGCTTTATAAAGATTTGCAGCAACTTGAGAGTCAAGACCATAAGTAGCACTCATATTTCGAAATTTATCGGTATCCATAAAAGCTTCAATGCATTCATAATCATAATTTATACCTGACTCTTTACCTTTGTCGTTCTCCCATCCTCCAGCGTTGTCCTCAATCCGATCAAGAAGATCCCACCTAGCTTCAACCTCCTTGCTTGTGAAAGATCCCTCCGAACACGCGTCCAGATAGTCCTTGTGTTGTCCTGAAAGCCTCGCATAAAAATTATTAACAATAACATTACGGGGGAGCTCATGAATGGGACATTTGAGCATTAGTGATTTCAATCTCCCCCATGCTTGAGAAATACTCTCTCCATCACGAGGATAAAAGTTATAAATATAATTCCTATCAATATGCACTTCATGAGGAGGATAAAATTTAGAATAAAAGAGAGATGCAATTTCCTCCCAACCAAGAGAATGTCTATTCTCCAACAATTTGTACCAATGCGCCGCTTTACCAGACAGCGAAACAGAGAATAGCTTCTTCCTCACTTCATCCATAGAGATACCTGCACACTTGAATAACCCGCATAATTCGTGCAAAAACAGTAAATGATCTCTAGGGTGGACAGTTCCATCCCCTTTATAGTGGTTATCCATAACACGTTCAATAATTTTCATAGGTATTTTATACGGAATACTTTCAGTAGGTGCATTTAAAATATCACAAGCATCATTAAAGTTATTGCATATGGGAGATAAAGTATTATCAGAGCAAATTTTCTCCCCTAAAGATGGGAAGCTAAAAAGATCACAAAAACTAGCTTCCCCAAGCTTAGACTTCTCCATAGCATTAGCAGTAATTGCATTCATACTAATACCATCGCTACTAGCATGCAAATAAGGTTCCATAGGTTTTTTAATTTTCGCATCAAACAATTCTAAATCAGGAAAAAGATTAAAAAGCTCACCAATTTTTTTGTTGTTTTCCATTATGCCTAACTAGTGTAAAACAAGAAACAAAAAGTTGCAATTGCAGGATCTAAAGGAAATAGCTTCGAGTACTTACAACGGCGCCGGAAAAGGATCCGGAGTGTGAGTACCTTTTACCTTTCCTCCCCGGCAACGGCGCCAGAAAATAGCTTGATGTCTACGTTCCCCCTCCTTTCCTGTAGACAGTGTTGGGCCTCCAAGAGCAGAGGTTTGTAGAACAGCAGCAAGTTTTCCCTTAAGTGGATCACCCAAGGTTTATCGAACTCAGGGAGGAAGAGGTCAAAGATATCCTCTCATGCAACCCCTGCAACCACAAAGCAAGAAGTCTCTTTGTGTCCCCAACACACCAAATAGGTGCACTAGTTCGGCGAAGAGATAGTGAAATACAGGTGGTATAAATAAGTATGAGCAGAGAGCAACGGTGCCGTAAAAATAGCTTTGTCGGGCGTGTAGTTGATGGTGGTAGTATTGCAGCAGTAGTAACGCAGTAAAACAAAGAAACAAGCAGCGATAGCAGTATTTAGGAACAAGGCCTAGGGATCATACTTTCACTAGTGGACACTCTCAACATTGATCGCATAATAAATAACTCTTTCTCATATGTGCTACATACACTCTTTTGTTGGATGATGAACACATTGCGTAGGATTACACGAACCCTCAATGCCGGAGTTAACAAGCTCCACAATAATGTTCATATTTAAATAACCTTAGAGCATAATAGATCATTGCAAAATAAACCAAGAACTAACATAGTGCACACACTGTCCACATTACACTATGAAGGAGGAATAGATCACATCAATACTATCATAATGATAATTAACTCCACAATCTACAAGAGATCATGATCATAGCCTACGACAAGAACCACATGGTGCACACACTAGTCACCTTTACACCATGCAGGAGGAATAGACTACTTTAATAACATCACATGAGTAGCACACAACTAGTAGCGATACAAAGCTCATATGAATCTCAATCATGTAAAGCAGCTCATGAGATCATTGTATTGAAGTACATAGGAGAGAGATTAACCACATAGCTACCGGTACAGCCCCGAGCCTCGATGGAGAACTACTCCCTCCTCATGGGAGCAGCAGCGGTGATGAAGATGGCGGTGGAGATGGCAGCGGTGTCGATGGAGAAGCCTTCCGGGGCACTTCCCCGTCCGGCGGCGTGCCGAACAGAGACTCCGTCCCCGCATCTTGGCTTCGCGATGGCGGCGGCTCTGGAAGGTTTCTGTGGGTTTCGTCGAACGCATCAGGGTTTTCGCGACGAAGGCTTTAAATAGGCGAAGAGGCGGCGCCAGGGGGTCGAAGGGGTGCCCACACCATAGGGTGGCGTGGGCCCCCCCTGGCCGCGCCGGCCTAGGGTTTGGTGGGCCTGTGCCCCCTCCCTGGTGGCTCTCAGGTGTTCTGGATGCTTCCGGGCAAAATAGGAACCTGGGCGTTGATTTCGTCCAATTCCGAGAATATTTCGTTACTAGGATTTCTGAAACCAAAAACAGCAGAAAACAGGAACTGGCACTTCGGCATCTTGTTAATAGGTTAGTTCCAGAAAATGCACGAATATGACATAAAGTGTGCATAAAACATGTAGATAACATCAATAATGTGGCATGGAACATAAGAAATTATCGATACGTCGGAGACGTATCAAGCCTTCTCCCAACCTAGCTCATTTTTGCCCATTTCTACCCCCAATTTAGCCAATTTGACCAAACAAAATCATATTTTTTAAGCAAATCTTTCCTTCCTACATGCATCTCCCACACCCCCCTATGTAGATCTAGATCTACTATCCCGCATTGACCGCTCAATCTAGATCTAGATCTAGAAAGTCGGCTTCCATACGCCGTGGTCGCGGCGCGATGTCTCGATCTCGTTGACGACTATATCAAACAAATAGTGATTAAAGAACAAATTGAGGAATGAAATCGACGTATATTGGACATTTGAAGCAAATCTCGTGTGTGGCATATATATATATATGTTGTGTTTGTGCTTGTGTGTGTTGGCGTTGAAACTGAGTTGCCAACGTTGCGCCGAAATGTTGATTCGTTAAGTTTCCGTTTCGGCACATTTCTGGCGCTCCTATATCCTACCGTGTAGGAAGGTCATGCCGAAATTTTCCGTGAAACTACCGACGGATGCAAGGTTCTAATCAATTATATAATCTTACCGTGCAGGTGATAATGGTTATCGAGATGAGTGAAAGCGTCGTGATGAGATATCTGAAACACGCGATCATCAACATGTATGAAAATAACCGCACGGAGGTATTGTGTTCGTGCCGAAGATGCAAACGAGGGAAATGGTTTGACCCCTATTCAGGCAAATTGCAGGGGCACCTGCTCACTAATTGTTTCATGCATGGACACACTCAATGGATGAGTGATGATGGTGCGGAGGTCAATGGGGCGACTGATGGGGTTCGTAGCATAGAAGACAAAAAAATTCCTACCGCAAGACGAATAAATCCAAGATCTAATCTATGGAACACCCAAGATCTAATCTACAAGATCGAAGCAACGAGATTGATGTGAGACTAACCCTCGAAGATTTCCAAAGCCTACGAGATTAGATCTCGTTGTTGGTGTAGACGATCATCCCCAGTGCTGCAATCCGGCAGCACTTCCGTACTCGGTCGCGCGTACGGTGTCGATGAAGCCCGTCCTCTCCCCGTTCCAGCGGGCAGCGGAGGTGTGGTAGATCTCCACGGAATCCCAGCAGCACGACGGCGTGGTGGTGGTGGTGGAGGAGAAAAACTGCAGGGCTTCGCCAAGCCGGTACAGCACTATGGAGGAGAGAGGGGGCGGCCAGAGCTAGGTCTGAAGGGGTGAATGCCCCCCTGCCCCCTCCCCTCTTTATATAGGGGGGGAGGTCGGTTTGGGTGGCCCCCCAAAGCCCCAAACCCATCTAGGGCCGGCGGCCAAAGGGGGGAGGGGGAATTCTCCCCCCCCCCCCCCCAAGTTGATCCCCCCTAGGGTTTTGGGGAAAACCCTAGGGTTGGCCGGCCTGGGCCTTGAGGGGCAGGTGCCCCTGGCCCATTAGGCTAGGGAGCATCCCCTCGGCCCATGCTAGGCCTCCTAGGGTCGTGGGCCCACTGGTGGGACCCCCGGAACCTTCTAGAACCTTCCCGGTCTTTTACCGGAAAAATCCCGAACTTTTCCGAAACCTAGAAATCAACTTTCCTTATATGAATCTTATTCTCCGGACCATTCCGGACCTCCTCGTGATGTCCTGGATCCCATCCGAGACTCTGAACAAACTTCGTCTCCATACCATATTCCAAATCTACTTATGCGACATCGAACCTTAAGCGCGTCACCCTACGGTTCGCGAACTATGCAGACATGGTCGAGACTCCTCTCTGAGCAATAACCAATAGCGGGATCTGGAGATCCATAATGGCTCCCACATATTCAACGATGACTTAGTGATCGATTGAACCATTTACATACGATGCCAATTCCCTTTGTCACGCGATATTTTACTTGTCCGAGGTTCGATCATCGGTATCTCCATACCTTGTTCAACCTCGTTACCGACAAGTACTCTTTACTCGTACCATGGTATGCCATCTCTTATGATCCAATCATATGCTTGCAAGCTAATCAGATGACATTCCACCGAGAGGGCCCAGAGTATATCTATCCGTCATCAGGATGGACAAATCCCACTATTGATCCATATGCCTCAACTCACACTTTCCAAATACTTAATCCCATCTTTATAACCACCCATTTACGCAATGGCGTTTGATGTAATCAAAGTACCCTTCCGGTGTAAGTGATTTACATGATCTCATGGTCGAAGGACTTAGGCAACTATGTATCGAAAGCTTATTTGGGTGTGTGTCCATTATATCATTCACCTAATTACATAACCTTGTTATTAATAACATCCAATGTTCATGATCACGAAACCATGATCATCCATTAATCAACAAGCTAGTTATACAAAAGGCTTACTAGGGACTCCTTGTTGTTTACATAACACACATGTATCAATGTTTCGGTTAATACAATTATAGCATGGTATGCAAACATTATCATAAACACAAAGATATATTATAATAACCATTTTATTATTGCCTCTTGGGCATATCTCCAACAGCGACGGCAGCAGGTGGTAATGGTCGGCAAGAAGGAGGGCATCATGATATTGATGACGATAAAGAGTTTGTCGCACAGGATGATAACCTTGACGACGACAATAACCTTGACGACGATAATAACCTTGACGAAGACGAAGAGGTGCCGCTAGCTTCAGTCATGCGGGACCCTCATCTTCAAGATCTGCTTCTCGAAAAGATGAAAGGCTCCAAGCGGAAATCAAATACTCCGTTGTACGACTCAGGACGCGGGTTGGGAGAGTCCCGCTTGAGAGTAGCGCTCGATGTGCTGCAGATGAAGGCGAAACACGGATGGACGGACACAAGCGTCGATGACATTCTGGAATACGTGAAAGATCTCCTTCCTACCGGGAACACGTGTCCTGGTAGTCTAGCCGAGGACAAGAGAGAGTCACGTGCCCTCTCGACTTACCCCACGAAAAGTATCACGCCTGCATCAATGACTGTATCATGTATCGCAAGGAGCACGTGGACAAGACCAAATGTCCTGTGTGTGACGCTGAATGGTACAAGAAAGGGAAGAAGAAAGCTCCTCGAAAAGTTGTGTGGTACTTCCCGCTCGCCCCCCGGCTGCAACGGTTCTACGCGGACCGCAAGGAAGCAAAGCTCATGCGCTGGCACGCTAAAAGAAAGGAGGCAGTGTTGAATGATGAAGAGCGGATTGAGCACCCAGTGCTGACACACCCTTCGGATGCAACCCAGTGGAAAGCACTAGACAATGAATTCGGAAGTTTTGGGGTAGATCCCAGAAACATCAGGTTGGGTGCGAGCACGGACGGATTCAATCCGTTCGGAAACCAGAGCAGCACACCTAGCACATGGCCCGTGTTTGTATGGATCTACAACCTCCCGCCCTAGCTGTGCATGAAGAGGAAGTACATACAGATGAGTATGCTAATTCAAGGGCCGACACAGCCAGGAAACGATATCAACTTGTATCTCGAACTATTAAAGGAGGAGCTTGAAACATTGTGGGCGGAGGAAGGGGTAGATACATGGGACGCCGTCGCGGAAGAATATTTCCCTTTGAGAGCCGCGTTGATCACGACGGTGCAGGACTACCTCGGATACAATTATATTTCGTGCCAGGTGTGCCATGAACACAAGGCATGTGATAGGTGCATGGAAGAGACGGTGTTTTTGCAGCTTGGTAAGGATCCCGGCTCTTCGAAAACGTTTACATGGGGCATCGAAGGTGGCTACACAAGACTGACCCGTGGAGAAAGCGTGGAGATCTGTTCGATGGTAAAAATGAACCCCGAGGACCTCCACGTAAGAAGAACGGTGATGCGTGTAGTTGACACGTCCGTTGGGAACCCCAAGAGGAAGGTGTGATGCGCACAGTAGCAAGTTTCCCTCAGTAAGAAACCAAGGTTTAATCGAACCAGTAGGAGCAAGAAGCACGTTGAAGGTTGATGGCGGAGGAGTGTAGTGCGGCGCAACACCAGGGATTCCGGCGCCAACGTGGAACCTGCACAACACAATCACAGAACTTTGCCCCAATGTAACAGCGAGGTTGTCAATCTCACCGGCTTGCTGTAAACAAAGGATTAGATGTATAGTGTGGATGATGATGTTTGCGAAGAACAGTAACGAACAATTGCAGTAGATTGTATTTCAGATGTAAAGAATAGGACCGGGGTCCACAGTTCACTAGTGGTGTCTCTCCCATAAGATAACAGATGTTGGGTGAACAAATTACAGTTGGGCAATTGACAAATAAAGAAGGCATAACAATGCACATCCATATATCATGATGAGTACTATGAGATTTAATCAGGGCATTACGCCAAAGTACATAGACCGCCATCCAGCATGCATCTATGCCTAAAAAGTCCACTTTCAGGTTATCATCCGAACCCCTTCCGGTATTAAGTTGCAAGCAACAGACAATTGCATTAAGTATGGTGCGTAATGTAATCAACACAAATATCCTTAGACAAAGCATCGATGTTTTATCCCTAGTGGCAACAGCACATCCACAACCTTAGAACTTTCTGTCACTGTCCCAGATTTAATGGAGGCATGAACCCACTATCGAGCATAAATACTCCCTCTTGGAGTCACAAGTATCAACTTGGCCAGAGCCTCCACTAGCAACGGAGAGCATGCAAAAACATAAATAACATATATGATAGATTGATAATCAACTTGACATAGTATTCAATATTCATCGGATCCCAACAAACACAACATGTAGAATTACAAATAAACGATCTTCATCATAATAGGCAGCTCACAAGATCGAACATGATAGCACAATGAGGAGAAGACGACCATCTAGCTACTGCTATGGACCCATAGTCCAGGGGTGAACTACTCACACATCGATCCGGAGGCGATCATGGCGATGAAGAGACCTCCGGGAGATGATTCCCCACTCCGGCAGGGTGCCGGAGGCGATCTCCTGAATCCCCCAAGATGGGATTGGCGGCGGCGGCGTCTCTGGAAGGTTTTCCGTATCGTGGCTCTCGGTACTGGGGGTTTCGCGACGGAGGCTTTAAGTAGGCGAAAGGGCAGGTCAGGGGGCCACACGAAGGCCCCACACGCCAGGGCCGCGCCGCCCTGTTGTGGCGGCGCCTCGTGGCCCCACTTCGTCTCTCCCTCGGACTTCTGGAAGCTTCGTGCAAAAATAGGCCCCTGGGCGTTGATTTCGTCCGATTCCGAGAATATTTCCTTACTAGGATTTCTGAAACCAAAAACAGCAGAAAACAGCAATTGGCTCTTCGGCATCTCGTCAATAGGTTAGTGCCGGAAAATGCATAATAATGACATATAATGTATATAAAACATGTGAGTATCATCATAAAAGTAGCATGGAACATAAGAAATTATAGATACGTTTGGGACGTATCAAGCATCCCCAAGCTTAGTTCCTACTCGCCCTCTAGTAGGTAAACGATAACAAAGATAATTTCTGAAGTGACATGCTATCATAATCTTGATCAATACTATCGTAAAGCACATGAGATGAATGCAGCGATTCGAAGCAATGATGAAGATAATGAGTAAACAAATGAATCATATAGCAAAGACTTTTCATGAATAGTACTTTCGAGACAAGCATCAATAAGTCTTGCATAACAGTTAACTCATAAAGCAATAAATTCTAAGTAAAGGCATTGAAGCAACACAAAGGAAGATATAAGTTTCAGCGGTTGCTTTCAACTTCAACATATTTATCTCATGGATAATTGTCAACACAAAGTAATATAACAAGTGCAATAGGTAAACATGTAAGAATCAATGCACACAGTTGATACAAGTGTTTGCTTCTAAGATAGAAAGAATAGGTAAACTGACTCAACAATAAAGTAAAAGATAGGCCCTTCGCAGAGGGAAGCATGGATTACTATTTTTGTGGTAGAGCTTTTCATTTTGAAAACAAGAAACAATTTTGTCAACGGTAGTAATAAAGCATATGAGTTATGTATAAGACATCTTATAAGTTGCAAGCCTCATGCATAGTATACTAATAGTGCTCGCACCTTGTCCTAATTAGCTTGGGTTAACACGGATTATCATTGCATAACATATGTTTCAACCAAGTGTCACAAAGGGGTACCTCTATGCCGCCTGTACAAAGGTCTAAGGAGAAAGCTCGCATTGGATTTCTCGCTATTGATTATTCTCAACTTAGACATCCATACCGGGACAACATAGACAACAGATAATGGACTCCTCTTTTAATGCTTAAGCATTCAACAACAGTTAATATTCTCATAAGAGATTGAGGTTTTATGTCCAAACTGAAACTTCCACCATGAATCATGGCTTTAGTTAGCGGCCCAATGTTCTTCTCTAACAGTATGCATACTCATCCCATTTGATTGTGAAAACCGCCCTTACTTCAGACAAGACGAACATGCATAGCAACTCACATGATATTCAACAAAGGTAAAAGTTGATGGCGTCCCCAGAAAACATGGTTACCGCTCAACAAGCAACTTACTAAGAAATAAGACACATAAGTACATATTCTTCACCACGATAGTTTTTAAGCTATTTTGTCCCATGAGCTATATATTGTAAAGGTAAAGAATAGAAATTTTAAAGGTAGCACTCAAGTAATGTACTTTGGAATGGAGGAGAAATACCATGTGGTAGGTAGGTATGGTGGACACAAATGGCATGGATTTTGGCTCAAGGATTTGGATGCACGAGAAGAATCCCTCTCAATACAAGGCTAGGCTAGCAAGGTTGTTTGAAGCAAACTCAAGTATGAAATGGTGCAGCAAGACTCACATATAAACATATTGTAAGCATTATAAGACTTTACATCGTCTCCTTGTTGTTCAAACACCTCAACCAGAAAATATCTAGACTTAGAGAGAACAATCATGCAAACCAAATTTTAACATGCTCTATGTAGTTATTCATTAATGGGTACAAGGTACATGATACAAGAGCTTAAACAAGATCTATATGAGCACGACAATTGCCAAGTATCACATTATTCAAGATATTATACCATTTACCACATGCGGCATTTTCCGTTTCCAACCATATATCAATGAACGAGGTAGTTCAACCTTCGCAATGAACATTAAAGATAAAGCTAAGAACACATGTGTTCATATGAAACAGCGAAGCGTGTCTCTCTCCCAAACAAAGAATGCTAGGATCCGATCTTATTCAAACAAACGAAAATAAAAACAAACAGACGCTCCAAGCAAAGCACATAAGATGTGACGGAATAAAAATATAGTTTCACTAGAGGAACCTGATAATGTTGTCGATGAAGAAGGGGATGCCCAAGGCATCCCCAAGCTTAGACTCTTGGGTCTTCTTAAAATATGCAGGGATGAACCACGGGGGCATCCCCAAGCTTTGACTTTTCACTCGTCTTGATCATATTGTATCATCCTCCTCTCTTGACCCTTGAAAACTTCCTCCACACCAAACTCGAAACAAACTCATTAGAGAGTCAGTGCATAATTCATATATTCAGAGGTGACATAATCATTCTTAATACTTCTGGACATTGCACAAAGCTACTGAAAGTTAATGGAACAAAGAAATCCATCAAACATAGTAAAACATGCAATGGGAAATAAAAGGCAGAATTTGTCAAAACAGAACAGTCCGTAAAGACAAATTTTAAAGTGGCACCAGACTTGCTCATATGAAAATTCCCAAATAGAATGAAAGTTGCGTACATATCTGAGGATCACGCACATAAATTGGCAGATTTTTCTGAGTTACCTACAGAGAATTCTGCCCAGATTCGTGACAGCAAGAAATCTGTTTCTGCGCAGTAATCGAAATCTAGTATTGGCTTTACTATCAAAGACTTTACTTGGCACAACAATGCAATAAAATAAAGATAAGGAGAGGTTGCTACAGTAGTAAACAACTTCCAAGACTCAAATATAAAATAAAGTACTGTAGTAAAATCATGGGTTGTCTCCCATAAGCGCTTTTCTTTAACGCCTTTCAGCTAGGCGCAGAAAGTGTGTATCAAGTATTATCAAGAGATGAAGCATCAACATCATAATTTGTTCTAATAATAGAATCATAAGGTAACTTCATTCTCTTTCTAGGGAAGTGTTCCATACCTTTCTTGAGAGGAAATTGATATTTAATATTACCTTCCTTCATATCAATGGTAGCACCAACAGTTCGAAGAAAAGGTCTTCCCAATATAATGGGACAAGATTGATGACCCACAAGTATAGGGGATCGCAACAGTCTTCGAGGGAAGTAAAACCCAATTTATTGATTCGACACAAGGGGAGACAAAGAACACTTGGAAGCCTTAACAGCGGAGTTGTCAATTCAGCTGCACCTGGAAACAGACTTGCTCGCAAGAGTTTATCGATAGTAATGCTTTATAGCGATAGTGATAGTGAAATAACAAAGACGAGTGAGTGAGAGACAGCAGTAGTGATTTTAGTAAACAGCAGGATTAAAATACTGTAGGCACGGGGACGGATGACGGGCGTTGCATGGATGAGAGAAACTCATGTAACAATCATAGCAGGGCATTTGCAGATAATAATAAAACGGTGTCCAAGTACAAAGCAATCAATAGGCATGTGTTCCATATATAGTCGTGCGTGCTCGCAATGAGAAACTTGCACAACATCTTTTGTCCTACCAGCCGGTGGCAGCCGGGCCTCAAGGGAAACTACTGGATATTAAGGTACTCCTTTTAATAGAGTACCGGAGCAAAGCATTAACACTCCGTGAACACATGTGATCCTCACATCGCTACCATTCCCTCCGGTTGTCCCGATTTCTGTCACTTCGGGGCCATCGGTTCCGGACAGCGACATGTGTATACAACTTATAGGTAAGACCATAAACAATGATTATCTTGATGAAACAATAACATGTTCAGATCTGAGATCATGGCACTCGGGCCCTAGTGACAAGCATTAAGCATAACAAGTTGCAACAATATCATCAAAGTACCAACTACGGACACTAGGCACTATGCCCTAACAATCTTATGCTATTACATGACCAATCTCATCCAATCCCTACCATCCCCTTCAGCCTACAGCGGGGGAATTACTCACACATGGATGGGGGAAACATGGCTGGTTGATGTAGAGGCGTTGGCGGTGATGGCGGCGATGATCTCCTCCAATTCCCCGTCCCGGCGGAGTGCCGGAAACGGAGACTTCGGCTCCCGCGACGGAGTTTCGCGATGTGGCGGCGTTACGGAGGGTTTCGGCGACTTCGACTTCTCCCGTGCGTTTTTAGGTCGAGGCCGATAAATAGTCCGAAGGAGGGCGTCGGAGGCCGGCCGAGGGGGCCACACCACAGGGCCGCGCGGGCCCCCCCTGGGCCGCGCCGCCCTATGGTGTGGGGCCCTCGGGCCTCCACTTCAATTGCCCTTCTGGCTCCGTTAGTTTCCTGGGAAAATAGGGCCTTCTGCATAAATTCCGAGGTTTTTCCCGAAAGTTGGATTTCTGCACAAAAACGAGACACCAGAGCAGTTCTGCTGAAAACAGCGTTAGTCCGTGTTAGTTGCATCCAAAACACACAAATTAGAGGCAAAACAATAGCAAAAGTGTTCGGGAAAGTAGATACGTTTTGGACGTATCAACTCCCCCCAAGCTTAGCTTATTGCTTGTCCTCAAGCAATTCAGTTAACAACTGAGCGATAAAAGAACTTTCACGAACACATTTGCTCATATGATGTATATATTCTCATGCTATGGCTAATACTCGAGCAGTTCATAATGAGATATATGCAAATAAGATCATCTAACAGCTATGTCAATCATGGAGAGGTACCAACAATTAATAAGAAGCATCATGAATCATGTATATAAGCAGAATTGTAATGTTCATAAGAGAGCATGATAAAGTGGTATCTCGCTTGCCTGTATTTGGTTGGCAAAACATAAATGCCCGGGCACCTTTGGAGTTCATAGAAAGACTAGAAGTAGTGATTGTCAAAAGATAAATGCATCAAAGTTATACCACAATCAATCATATTTTGAGACAAGCATATTATACTAAGAATGACAGTTGTGCTCTCAAGATAGTGCTCAAAGAAATAATGGAGACACAACATAAAAGTAAAAGATTGACCCTTCGCAGAGGGAAGCAGGGATTAACATGCGCTAGAGCTTTTCATTTTTATAAAGACAGGAGTAAAATTATTTTGAGAGGTGTTTGTTGTTGTCAACGAATGGTAATGGGTACACTAACTACCTCGCCAACCGGACTTTCAAGAGCGGCTCCCATGAATTATTGCATATTTATTTGGCACTCCTTCCAACCTTTCTTTCACAAACCATGGCTAACCGAATCCTCGGGTGCCTGCCGACAATCTCATACCATGAAGGAGTGCCTTTTTATTTTGGTTTTATTATGACGATGACACTCCCCCCAACCTTTGCTTACACAAGCCATGGCTAACCGAATCCTTCGGGTGCCGTCCAACAATCACAAACCATGGAGGAGTGTCTATTTAAGTTAATTAATTCGGGACTGGGAATCCCATTGCCAGCTCTTTTTGCAAAATTATTGGATAAGCGGATGTGCCACTAGTCCATATGAGAGTCCGTCAAAAGTAAATGACAAGGTTGAAAGCTAAACACCACATACTTCCTCATGAGCTATGAAACATAAACACAAATTGAGAAGCATTTTGAAGGTTTTAAAGGTAGCGCATGAGAATTTACTTGGAATGGTTTGAAATGCCATGCATAGGTATTTATGGTGGACACTTTTGGAACAACTTGGTTTTCAGGTGTTTGGAAGCACGAGCAGCGTTCCCGCTCAGTACAAGTGAAGGCTAGCAATAGACTACGGAGCGACAAATCAAGAGAGCAGTAACTGTCATAATCATGCTTGCGGCAAAATAAATTAACGGAGGCATAAAAGTGATACAAGAACTCTGAAGCAATATAGATCATCGAGGCTTCATTGACTTTTGTTCAGTCATATGCATGCGTGAGCATGTGCCAAGTCGATATAAATGAATTATTCAGAGGAGAATACCACAATGCCATACTTACTTATGAATAAAACAACGCAAACAAACATCCATGACATGCTACTCATATTAATAGATTGGAGCTAAACATGAGAGATCATAAACTACTAGACTTTCTCAAATAACATATACCTCACATGAACCAACTAAGCATGCTCACATGGATGAGTATATGTACAAAAATGAAAACAAATAGAGTTCATACCAGCCTCTCACCACAATCAGATTGTCGTAGATCGTCATTATTGCCTTTTCACTTGTGCAGCTTGGATAATATGAAATGAAAACCACGCTCCAGCCACCGAAGACCATTGAACTCATAAAGAACTTTACAAACCAGAGAAGAACAGCAAATATTTTTGGTGTTTTCAAATTGCAAATAAGAACAAGAGGAAACAAACAAACAAAGCAAAATCTTTTTGGGTTTTCTTATAGCAAACTAGCAATAGCAAATAAAGTGAAACAAATGCAAGAAACTAAAGCAAACAAATGGTGAAGAGAAATAACAGAAATATTTTTGGTCTTTTTGTGTTTTGGGAAGGAAACAAAGCGAAATCAAGAAATAGCAAACTAAAAGAAACACAGAAAAGCGAAATGGCAGAAATCTGCCAAAACCTGACAGCAGTACAGAAATCGATTTTAACAAAAATCTTACGTTGCTCAGATCGAAAAGTGTTCAACTAATGAAAGTCAGATAACAACCTGGGGAACCTACACAAAAATTTGCAGCTCAAAATGACGCTCTGGCTATTTTTGACGATTTTTACAGTAACGTTCCAGAATCTGTTTTCAGGCAGCATTTCCCCAAATATCATCTTCCTCTCATTAGAAAACCACTCAAACGAACAAAACAAGTATGTGCGAGTATCCAGCAACCATAATATGAAAAGAATGAGTGATGCCGGTATACCTCCCCCCAAGCTTAGGCTTTTGGCCTAAGTGGTGTTCAACCCCAACGAGGGTCGTTGTTCCTCGCCGGTGGGTAGTCCATGGAGTAGTCATAGTAAAGCTCCTGTGCAGAAGAAAAGCGTGGAGGCTCCGCATATCCACCATGTTGATGTGAGGAACTTGCTGCATCGGATGATGAGTCGAGGTGCTCCTCGACCTCTATGTCGTCTCTTGCATGATGGCCTCCTCTCTCTATGTGTGCATCCAGTGCACCTTCTGTAACCGACCAATCTCCCCTGGAATCAAGGTTAGACAGAACAGGCGCAGGCAATCTTACTAATTTCTCAGTTTTCTTAGTTATTCTCCAAACTTTCTTATAAAATATCATCCTATAATACAGGTTACCCAAGCTGGAGGAATCTGAAACAAATTCATGTTTAATCATAGAGGCTATGTCAAGTTTTTCTATGGGGAACGGAATATCAAAATGATGAGGTTCTACATTATGAAAAGCTAGTAAACGGGAGGCGATGAGACCTCCACAAATTCCACCTTTCTCACGGTTAGTGGCAAGTCTATAAGCTATTAATGCCCCCAAATTATAAGACCTACTATTTTGCAGTGCCGCAGCTAGAAAAGCCAAATCCGGGATAGAAAGCTTACCACCAATCTTTTTAGCAAGAACGCATTTGGTAATAAAATAGGCAAAGTAGCGGATAGCCGGGAGTTGAATACTAGTGATTTTACCACTTTCACCTGAGAAACTCCTTCCATCGCAAATTATCTTGTAGAGATCCGAGAGTTCTTGCGGCGATCCCTTTATCTTCTCACATGATCCCCATTGCGGTACTCTAATTGCTGCACAGAAAACACTAAATGGCAAGTTGACAGCTTTATTGTAAATTTTATACTGGACCGTGGGGTTAGATCACGACCAATTGAACTTGAAGTCCTGCACAAAAGACATAGTTAATTTCACATATTGTCTTGGCTCTCCTTCAACAAAGTCACTCAGCCCTGCACGAGAAATTAGAGTTTGAACATCTTCAAGTATCCCCGCGCTTCTCATGAAATCCGCGCACGGGTAGTAAGAGGGGTAAACTCCCTCTTCACGATTGACTATCATAACTTGTTGGACTTCCAATTCTTGCTGGTTCAAGTGATATCTATTCCACTCCATTTTCTGAAATTTCAACAACCAATATAGAAATTTGATTTGGTGACATATAATTGAGGGAAACTACCATAGGAACTTGCTAGAGTAGTAATCATGCATCAAAACTAGTTTCTACCACTTAGAACAAGCATGCAAGCTCACTAAACATGTTACCTACAGCAGCAAAATATTCGAGATATACTCAACCAAACGAAATTCTACTTGGATGGGTGGAGGAGTCACATACCGAAGAGCAGATGTGCCAAATTTCAGACAGAAATCTGGGCTGAGCAAAGAGATCGAAAAATCCGGAGCTCTGGAGCAAAAACGCGAGTGAGAGGAACTTGGTACGAGTTTTTTCGGGAGAGAGACTGTTCTGGGCGAAAGAGATGACAAAGTGGGGCAGAGGGGGGCCCACACCACATGGTGGCGCGGCCACCTCCTTGGCCGCGCCGGCTCGTGGTCCTGGCGCCCTCTGGTGCCCCACAGGTCATCCTCTGGTGTTCCCAGGTGCCTCGTCGAAAAATAGGACCAACGGTATAATTTTTGTGAATTTTTGAAAACTTTGAAAAACGCACATTTCTGGGTATTTAGTTTATTATTACTGGCCAGGAAAAATTTCGAAATCTTCAAATAACTAAAGAACTTTGCAAATTAAAAGTGCTACAGCAACTAGAGCAAGTGGAGGAAGAAAGATATGTTGTTTACCTCCTCTATGCATATAAAAAGTATCCGTTAACAAGGTTGATCAAGTCTTGTCACCAAATAAATTTTACATAGCATAAGAAGAAATAAACCTCAAATCAATCATGTTACCTTGAATTGTATTGATATGGATCCAATCACGAGAATTTGATATTCTTCCTTAGGCTCATATATAGGACAATCAATAGTTCCCACTTTGATAGTTCTCACATTAGAAATAGTATTAACTCCACACGCTTTCTCAATCTTCTTAGGAAAATAAACGGTATGCTCCCTATCATCAACATTGAAAGTAACCTTTCCTTTATTGCAATCAATAACAGCCCCTGCGGTGTTAAGAAAAGGTCTCCCAAGAATAATAGACATATTATCATCTTCAGGCATTTCCAACACAACAAAATCAGTTAATATTAAGCAGTTAGTAGTAACTTGAACAGGAACATTCTCACATATACCAACAGGAATAGCAGTAGATTTATCAGCCATTTGCAAAGATATATCAGTAGGTATCAACTTATCTAAGTAAAGTCTCTTATAAAGAGAAAAAGGCATAACACTAACACCGGCTCCCAAGTCACATAGAGCAGTTTTAACATAATTATTCTTGATAGAACAAGGAATAGTAGGTATACCTGGGTCGCCCAACTTCTTCGGAACTTTGCCATTGAAAGAGTAATTAGCAAGCATAGTGGAAATTTCCTCATTGGGGATTTTCCTTTTGTTAGTAACAATATCTTTCATATACTTTGAATAAGGTGGCAATTTAATAGCATCAGTCAAAGGGATTTGCAAGAATAAAGGTTTCATCCAATCGCAAAATTTATTATATTGTTCTTCTTCCTTTGATTTTAATTTCTTAGCAGGAAAAGGCATTTGCTTTTGCACCCAAGGTTCTCTTTCATTACCATGTTTCTCATCAATAAAATCTTCTTTAGTGTACTTTTTATTTTTTAGCATGCTTTTCAGGTTCTTCTTCAACCTCTTCTTTATTAGGAGTATCATTCTTATCATTATCATTATCATGTTCATTACCACTTTCAGTTTCAGCATCAGAAATAGAAATACTATTAGGATCATTAACAGGTTCAGAGGATTCTACAACATTTTTATGTTTCTTCTTCTTTTTCTTCCTAGAATGAGCACTAGGTTCAATGCGTTGAGAATCTTGTTCAACTCTTTTGGGATGCCCTTCAGGATATAGAGGATCCTGGGTAGAGACACCACCTCTAGTTGTTACTTCATAAGCATGTTTCTCTTTAGAATTATTCCCTAACAAGTCATTTTGCACTTTAGTGAGTTGATCAATTTGAGTTTGAATCATTTGAAAATGTTTAACAAGCATCTTAACATCATTGGAGGTTCTCTCCACAATATCATGCAATTCACTAATAGCTTGAGAATTTTCCATTAAATGATTCTCTACTCTCATATTAAAATTTTCTTGCTTAACAATATAATTATCAAACTCATCTAAGCATTGTGCAGGAGGTTTCGAATATGGAATATCTTCCCTAGTAAAGCGTTGAAGGGAGTTTACCTCAATCATGGATGAAGGGGGAATTATCTCACATATATCTTCAATAGGAGGTAGATTCTTCACATCTTCAGATTTAATACCTTTCTCCTTGAGAGACTTCTTGGCTTCCCTCATATCTTCATCATTCAATTTAATTAAACCCCGCTTCTTCAATATTGGAGTTGGAGTCGGTTCAGGCGTAGTCCAATCATCATGATTCCGGCTTATTTTAGCCAATAATTCTTCAGCGTCGTCTGGAGTTCTTTTCCTGAAAACACAACCAGCACAACTATCCAGGTGTGCCCTAGACTCAATGGTTAGTCCACTATAAAATATATCAAGTAAATCATGCTTTTCCAAATCATGCTCAGGTCAAGCTCTAATAAGAGAGCAGAATCTCGACCAAGCCTCGGGCAATTTCTCTTCATCTCCCTGATTAAAATTATAAATTCTCTGCAAAGCAATATGTTGAGCACTAGCAGGAAAGTATTTGTGGAAGAAAACATCAAGCAATTCTTTCGGACTTTTAATAGAATTAGGTGGCAAATTATTATACCAAGTTTTAGTGTCATCCTTTAATGAGAATGGAAATATTTTAGCAACAAAGTAAGTACGCATCTTAACATCATCAGAAAACAAGCTACTAAGAGTAGATAGCTCAGTCATGTGTTCAACAGCACTTTCTTTTTCAGTACCACAAAAGGGTGTTTTCTCAACAATAGCTATATGAGATAGATCAAGAGAAAAATCATAATCTTTATCCCTAATGTTTATAGGAGATGTGGCAAACTTAGGATCAGGAGACAGTTTATATCTAACAGCATGTTCTGCAAGCAACTTTTTAATTTTTCTTGCATCAGTAGTAGCATTGCATTTTTCAATAAAATCATCATTAAGCTCCACATAATCTTCCTCAGGATCATCACTAAAATAACCAAGTTCAGGTGAACTAACAGGTGTAGTAGCATTAGGAGTTTCAGTATTTTCAATTTTCTAGACCTAGCAATTGTAGCATCTAGAAAAGATCCCAATGAACCACTATCATCAAGCACAGCAGAAACATTATCAATATTATGAGAGTGTTCAGATTCAGCAGATGTACCTGCATGCGAAGCATGTGCGGTGAAACAAGTTTATCAATCACAGATGGTGAATCAAGAGCAGCAGAGGTATTCAGAATTGTACCTTTTCTTGTAGTGGATGGTAATATGGCGATCTTAGTATCACGAGGTTTACCCATGATGGAGAATTTGCAGCGAACAATATTAATCCAAGTGAACTTCCAAATAAAGCTATGCTCCGGCAACGGCGCTTTAAAATAGTCTTGATGACCCACAAGTATAGGGGATCGCAACAGTCTTCGAGGGAAGTAAAACCCAATTTATTGATTCGACACAAGGGGAGACAAAGAACACTTGGAAGCCTTAACAGCGGAGTTGTCAATTCAGCTGCACCTGGAAACAGACTTGCTCGCAAGAGTTTATCAGTAGTAACAGTTTTATAGCGATAGTAGTGAAATAACAGCAGCAGAGTGACAGAGACAGCAGTAGTGATTTTAGTAAACAGCAGGATTAAAATACTGTAGGCACGGGGATGGATGACGGGCGTTGCATGGATGAGAGAAACTCATGTAACAATCATAGCAGGGCATTTGCAGATAATAATAAAACGGTGTCCAAGTACAAAGCAATCAATAGGCATGTGTTCCATATATAGTCGTGCGTGCTCGCAATGAGAAACTTGCACAACATCTTTTGTCCTACCAGCCGGTGGCAGCCGGGCCTCAAGGGAAACTACTGGATATTAAGGTACTCCTTTTAATAGAGTACCGGAGCAAAGCATTAACACTCCGTGAACACATGTGATCCTCACATCGCTACCATTCCCTCCGGTTGTCCCGATTTCTGTCACTTCGGGGCCATCGGTTCCGGACAGCGACATGTGTATACAACTTATAGGTAAGACCATAAACAATGATTATCTTGATGAAACAATAACATGTTCAGATCTGAGATCATGGCACTCGGGCCCTAGTGACAAGCATTAAGCATAACAAGTTGCAACAATATCATCAAAGTACCAACTACGGACACTAGGCACTATGCCCTAACAATCTTATGCTATTACATGACCAATCTCATCCAATCCCTACCATCCCCTTCAGCCTACAGCGGGGGAATTACTCACACATGGATGGGGGAAACATGGCTGGTTGATGTAGAGGCGTTGGCGGTGATGGCGGCGATGATCTCCTCCAATTCCCCGTCCCGGCGGAGTGCCAGAACGGAGACTTCTGGCTCCCGCGACGGAGTTTCGCGATGTGGCGGCGTTCTGGAGGGTTTCTGGCGACTTCGACTTCTCCCCGTGCGTTTTTAGGTCGAGGCCGATAAATAGTCCGAAGGAGGGCGTCGGAGGCCGGCCGAGGGGGCCACACCACAGGGCCGCGCGGGCCCCCCCTGGGCCGCGCCGCCCTATGGTGTGGGGCCCTCGGGCCTCCACTTCAATTGCCCTTCTGGCTCCGTTAGTTTCCTGGGAAAATAGGGCCTTCTGCATAAATTCCGAGGTTTTTCCCGAAAGTTGGATTTCTGCACAAAAACGAGACACCAGAGCAGTTCTGCTGAAAACAGCGTTAGTCCGTGTTAGTTGCATCCAAAATACACAAATTAGAGGCAAAACAATAGCAAAAGTGTTCGGGAAAGTAGATACGTTTTGGACGTATCAAAGATGCATTGCATTCAATATCCAAGACAACAAAATCAACGGGGACAAGGTTATTGTTAAACATAATACGAACATTATCAATCCTCCCCAAAGGTTTCTTCATAGCATTATCAGCAAGATTAACATCCAAATAACAATTTTTCAATGGTGGCAAGTCAAGCATATCATGGATTTTCTTAGGCATAACAGAAATACTTGCACCAAGATCACATAAAGCATTACAATCAAAATCATTGACCCTCATCTTAATGATAGGCTCCCAACCATCTTCTAACTTTCTAGGAATAGAGGTTTCAAGTTTTAGTTTCTCTTCTCTAGCTTTTATGAGAGCATTTGTAATATGTTTTGTAAAGGCCAAATTTATAGCACTAGCATTGGGACTTTTAGCAAGCTTTTGTAAGAACTTTATAACTTCAGAGATGTGACAATCATCAAAGTCTAAATCATTATGACCTACAGCAATGGGATCATTGTCCCCAATGTTGGAAAAAATTTCAGCAGTTTTATCACAAGCAGTTTCAGCAGTTTTAGCAATTTCAGGTAATTTTGCACGCTTTGCACTAGGAGTAGAAACATTGCCAACACCAATTATTTTACCATTGATAGTAGGAGGTGTAGCAACATGTGAATCATTATCATTACTAGTGGTGGTAATAGTCCAAACTTTAGCTACATTATCTTTAGCTAGTTTTTCATTTTCTTCTCTATCCCACCTAACACGCAATTCAGCCATCAATCTTATATTCTCATTAATTCTAACTTGGATGGCATTTGCTGTAGTAACAATCTTATTTTCATTATCCTTATTAGGCATAACTTTCAATTTTAAAAGATCAACATCAGAGGCAAGTCTATCAACTCTAGAGGCAAGAATATTGATTTTATCAAGCTTTTCCTCAACAGATTTGTTAAAAGCAGTTTGTGTACTAATAAATTCTTTAAGCATAACTTCAAGACCAGGGGGTACACTCCTATTATTGTTGTAAGAATTCCCATAAGAATTACCATAACCATTACTATTAACAGAAGGATATGGCCTATAGTTGTTACCAGAATTATTCCTATAAGCATTGTTGTTGAAATTATTATTTTTAATGAAGTTCACATCAACATTTTCTTCTTGAGCAACCAATGAAGCTAAAGGAACATTAGATCTACCATTCACAAGCATAGACATAATCACATCAATCTTATCACTCAAGGAGGAGGTTTCTTCGACAGAATTTACCTTCTTACCTTGTGGAGCTCTTTCCGTGTGCCATTCAGAGTAATTAACCATCATATCATCAAGAAGCTTTGTAGCCGCCCCCAAAGTGATGGACATAAAGGTACCTCCAGCAGCTGAATCCAATAGGTTCCGCGAAGAAAAATTCAATCCTGCATAGAAGGTTTGGATGATCATCCAAGTAGTTAGTCCATGGGTTGGGCAATTCTTTACCAAAGATTTCATTCTCTCCCATGCTTGAGCAACATGTTCATTATCCAATTGCTTAAAATTCATTATGCTACTTCTCAAAGATATAATTTTAGCGGGAGGATAATATCTACCAATAAAAGCATCTTTACATTTAGTCCAAGAATCAATACTATTCTTAGGCAAAGATAGCAACCAATCTTTAGCTCTTCCTCTTAATGAGAAAGGAAACAATTTTAATTTTATAATATCACCATCTACATCCTTATACTTTTGCATTTCACATAGTTCAACAAAATTATTAAGATGGGCAGCAGCATCATCAGAAATAACACCAGAAAATTGCTCTCTCATAACAAGATTCAGTAAAGCAGGTTTAATTTCAAAGAATTCTGTTGTAGTAGCAGGTGGAGCAATAGGTGTGCATAGGAAATCATTATTATTAGTGTTTGTGAAGTCACACAACTTAGTGTTTTCAGGAGTATTCATTTTAACAGTAGTAAATAAAGCATACTAGATAAAGTAAATGCAAGTAACTAATTTTTTTGTGTTTTTGATATAGAGAACAAGACAGTAAATAAAGTAAAACTAGCAACTAATTTTTTTGTGTTTTGTTTTAGTGCAGCAAACAAAGTAGTAAATAAAATAAAGCAAGACAAAAACAAAGTAAAGGGATTGGAAGTGGAGACTCCCCTTGCAGCGTGTCTTGATCTCCCCGGCAACGGCGCCAGAAATTTGCTTGATGCGTGTAGTTGACACGTCCGTTGGGAACCCCAAGAGGAAGGTGTGATGCGCACAGTAGCAAGTTTCCCTCAGTAAGAAACCAAGGTTTAATCGAACCAGTAGGAGTCAAGAAGCACGTTGAAGGTTGACGGCAGAGGAGTGTAGTGCGGCGCAACACCGGGGATTCCGGCGCCAACGTGGAACCTGCACAACACAATCGCAGAACTTTGCCCCAACGTAACAGCGAGGTTGTCAATCTCACCGGCTTGCTGTAAACAAAGGATTAGATGTATAGTGTGGATGATGATGTTTGCGAAGAACAGTAAAGAACAATTGCAGTAGATTGTATTTCAGATGTAAAGAATAGGACCGGGGTCCACAGTTCACTAGTGGTGTCTCTCCCATAAGATAGCAGATGTTGGGTGAACAAATTACAGTTGGGAAATTGACAAATAAAGAAGGCATAACAATGCACATACATATATCATGATGAGTACTATGAGATTTAATCAGGGCATTATGACAAAGTACTTTCTGTCACTGTCCCAGATTTAATGGAGGCATGAACCCACTATCGAGCATAAATACTCCCTCTTGGAGTCACAAGTATCAACTTGGCCAGAGCCTCTACTAGCAACGGAGAGCATGCAAGAACATAAGTAACATATATGATAGATTGATAATCAACTTGACATAGTATTCAATATTCATCGGATCCCAACAAACACAACATGTAGAATTACAAATAAACGATCTTGATCATGATAGTCAGCTCACAAGATCGAACATGATAGCACAATGAGGAGAAGACGACCATCTAGCTACTGCTATGGACCCATAGTCCAGGGGTGAACTACTCACACATCGATCCGGAGGCGATCATGGCGATGAAGAGACCTCCGGGAGATGATTCCCCTCTCCGGCAGGGTGCCGGAGACGATCTCCTGAATCTCCCGAGATGGGATTGTCGGCGGCGGCGTCTCTAGAAGGTTTTCCGTATCGTGGCTCTCGGTACTGGGGGTTTCGCGACGGAGGCTTTAAGTAGGCGGAAGGGCAGGTCAGGGGGACACACGAGGGCCCCACATGCCAGGGCCGCGCGGCCAGCACCTGGGCCGCGCCGCCCTGTTGTGGCGGCGCCTCGTGGCCCCACTTTGTCTCTCCCTCGGACTTCTGGAAGCTTCGTGCAAAAATAGGCACCTGGGCGTTGATTTCGTCCAATTCCGAGAATATTTCCTTACTAGGATTTCTGAAACCAAAAACAGCAGAAAACAGCAACTGGCTCTTCGGCATCTCGTCAATAGGTTAGTGCCGGAAAATGCATAATAATGACATATAATGTATATAAAACATGTGAGTATCATCATAAAAGTAGCATGGAACATAAGAAATTATAGATACGTTTGGGACGTATCAAGCGGCGAAGAGATCGATACATTACTGAAAGGTTGGAAGTAGTGCCCTGCACCGGGAAAGATTCGTCAAAAGCCTGGAGAGAGGAAGATAAAGGCAACGACGCCGCTCATTGGTTTATGGAAAAGGAGGTCCGTGTTTTGGGACTTGCCGTACTGGAAAATTCTCGATACACCTCACTGCCTTGATGTCATGCATATTACAAAAAAAACGTGTGCGAGAGCTTGCTTGGCACTCTTCTCAACATGCCGGACCGGACCAAAGATGGGCCGAAAGAAAGACACGACCTGGAAGTTTTGGGCATCAGGGAAGAGCTTCAGATCCCGGCGACCCAAGAGGGACAGTCGGATGAGGAGACGGACGGCGGTAAGAAGCGCAAAAGGATTAAGCAGCCAGACTATTACTGCCCCCCTTCTGCTTCACTTTTAGTCCGGCTGAGGTCGATCAATTTTTCAATTGCCTTCTAGGAGTCAGAGTGCCCTTCTGTTACTCCGGGGTAATAAGAAGATACATGGACCCCAAGAAACGAAACTTCAGCGGCATGAAGTCTCATGACTGTCCCGTGATGATGACGCAGATTCTTCCGGTTGCAATCCGAGGTATAATGGATGACCATGTCTGTGCAACGCTGACTGGGCTCTGTAACTTCTTCGACGTCATAACTCGGAAGTCGGTAAGCGTGAAGAAACTCGCAAGGCTCCAGGAAGAGATCGTGGTGATCCTATGTGAGCTTGAGATGTACTTCCCGCCTGCATTCTTTGACGTGATGGTCCATCTGTTGGTCCATATCATGGATGATATCACCAATCTTACCATCAATTGTATTGAGTTCCATTCATATATATTGATCTCCTTTTTTTATTTAGATGGAACGCCTGCGGGACTCTCCTAATGGAAAATCGCATACGACCAATTCAAGAGGAACTTGCGGGATTCTTTCTTAGCAAGGTCATAGCTTGAACTGGAGAATACCATCGGAAGTTCATAGATCTTGATCGACATCGCTGGGCATATATGAGATATATATAGTAAAGAGGTCCGACTTTATATTGTAAACATGCATTACGTGTACTGTATTTCATGATGATGTCTACATATTCACGATGATGTTTGTGGTTTCTTGAATGATGTATGCATTGCAGAATTGAATGAATAATATAAACCCTGAAACTCTACCGCGGCAGAGATACGCTGCTCCACACTAAACCTCTGCTGCGGCAAAGAAACGACCATTTTCTCTGCCGCAGAAGAGACCCTCTAATCCCGGTTCGTCTCACGAACCGAGACCAAATGTTCTCCACCACGAGCCCCCTGGCCGCACCACGTGGCGTGACCAATTTGATCCCGGTGTATATTTGAACCAGGACTAAAGGGTCCCGACTGTTTAGTCCTAGTTGAAAAACTGGGACTGAAGGCCCTTATGAACTGGGACTGAAGGCCTGTTTTCTACTAGTGCTTATGTTATAGAAAAAAAAAATCTAATCTCATTACATCATGCATGGTACAAATAAATTCTGAGGCAGGACTTTCTTATCCCCGTGACCCAACACATTGGGTCACTATACCTTTTATTCTCGTTCTTGTTCTATTCTCTTTTCTCGTTAGGTATTTCAACGTTCTTCTGATCATTGTGACAAAGTGTGACAATACCTGAGTGCATGTCTCGATCGTCTAGAGGAGTAACTTCCACTCTTAAATTACCAAGCTCCAAATCGTGCTTTCCGATACATTTGATATTCTCATACCCTATTGATTTATGCATAAGATAACAACATAATTGTGATACTAATAGCGGACGATGAAACTATCTCATAGTACATCATACAATGGGATCGGTTCAGCGCCATCATTATTCTAACAGTGTACTATCATTGTTACTAACATCCTGGTTACTTCAAATATGTTCATGATTAGAAAAACTTGATCATCAAACACCACACGAGCTAGTACTAGATGTGGGACTAGGAACCACTTAGTTTTTGTTCTCTACGCGTGTTTTTGAGTTTTTCTTTGAATCTCACATTGAAGAAACAAATCAGTCACTAGCAGAGAAAGGGGCTTTAGTCTCGGTTTTCCAATCGGGACGACAGAATCGGGATAACCCCCTCTTTAGTCCCGGTTGCCCACAAACTGGGACTAAAGGCCCTCAACGTGGGTTGCGGGCCCAAGCTGGGGTGGAGGACCTTTAGTCCCAGTTTGTAACACCATCCGGGAGTAAAGGCCTCCACGTGTAATTTTTTTTCTAATTTTTTTCTATTCAAATTTTTTCTACTTTTTTTTTCTTCCGAATTTGTATTATTGGAGTTATTTGACCAGTTTATTCTCTAACTACATTTAATCTCTAGTCAAATTACTTACTCGTGGTCAAATTTTCCGATTGGTCATGCATCCTCAAACTACTCTAGCACTAGCACGCTTAACTTCTGAGTTTCTTCCGTCCCGCTTCCAAGTAGTTCGCGCACACGATATTGATATTATTATCATATCAATCCTATTAACCTCTTGGTCACGATGTCACACTTCTTTATTGTTTGAATTCTAAATAATTATTTTAATAAACAAAAGTAATGAAATAATAATAATCTTGAACAAATAAATAACTTTTTTTTGCAAAATTTAAAATCTGATTTTTTTCACGTTTCCCTTTTGCAGTTTCAGAATCTTAAAAAATGGCAACCCGGCCATGCCAGGTGAAATCGGATGTAACTTTCCAAGTAGACATATTTTCACAGATTAAACATTTTTTTCGAGTTCGTATGCAAAAGTTATTGCCATCTTACAGAAACATACATGTTTTTCTTTTGCAAAATAAGTCAAAATTCATGTTTATTAATTTTCATAAAAACTGGATCACCTAACCTAATTTTTAATTTTTAATTTTCTATCATTTTATTTTGTATTTTATAAAGCTAAAAAAGTCTTTAGTCCAGGTTGGTGTCTCCAACCGTGACGACAGGGTAGACCTTTAGTCCCTCTTGAGGACACCGACCGGGACTAAAGATTTTCGCACCGGACGCAGCCTGCCGCAACCCGTTTAGTCCCGGTTGGTATCTCCAACCGGGACTAAAGGTTCCGTTTGACCCGGACTAAAACCGTGCGGCGTCCTAGCCACTGGAACCGGGACTAATGCTCACATTTATCCCGGTTCGAAACGCGGTCGGTACTAATACTCCGGGCAGCTCCGAACGAAAGACTCTTTTTCTACTAGTGAGTTGTAGCAAAAAGAAATAAACATTACTCATAACTTAGAGTTAAATAATAACTTTTATTATTATCTCTACGGTATAATTCCTTCATCGAGCAAATGCACATATCCTCTCATGCCTTCTCTTCATCACTCCTATCAACAGAGCGCCCCTCCCATCCATAAGATCCCACCGCAGGGGCCTGCAGGCCAATCCTTCCCTCTGGGCCCAAGCTGGCCCCTTTTCTCATTTGCGTTGCGCTCCCGAGGATGCGGAGAGCTCCACATCGCAGCCATGGAGCTCGCTTGGATTTTCTTACCGAAGCTACCAAACACACCCTAAAATATAGTCACTTATTTAAATTGAACTTTTTTACTTCTTTGTACCTCATTTTCTCAATAGAAATTCTTAGTCATTCTGTTTTTTGTATTCACTTAACATAGTTAATCACATAAAAATGATGCTAAATGTTAAAAATCAATACTTTGATTTTTTTTCGATAAAGGAGCAGTAAAACCTATCGTTGTGAATACGACTAAGCATAAACCGTGTTTTCCAAGAAATCGATGCTAGGTGCTTCCATGTTACATGCTCCAAACAAACCGTTGGTTGGACTGAATTCATTGTACCATAAAAATATCACATGTATGTATTCATTTATTTATGCTCCTCAGATAAATTGTAGCTATATGTATGTGTTCATGTTTATTTAGTATACTTTAAACATCTCGGGTATATCTTAATGGATACCTAATCAATATCTTGATAGAAATTACAAGAGCGCATGATTATCTATCTCGGCGTGAGCTGGTATATATAAAGTTCTAGAATATAGAAGGTGTCTAGGAGAGATTTCTCCTCAAATAAGAAACGGGCGTGTTCAGAATATTCCTTGGCATCCATACTCCACCGCCTCATAATTGGCAATTATGAGTAAGCCCAACCTGCGGCTACATTGCACCTCGCTTTTAAATTGAATTGGTCCAGCATTTTTCAGGAGTCTAAATAAACACCTAGTAGTCAGCACCCCAACTCTAGTTCTAATTTGAAATGGAATTGATCCGGGCATTTTCCAAGACTCTACTTTTTTAGTAAATGCTCTTCACAACTCTATTCACATCCTCCTTTTATTCTGTACTACCACGTAATCTGTCGCCCAATACATGGGGATAACTAGGATAAAAGGATCCAAGAAAATAAAACCTTATTTCATAATTTAAAAATTATAAATTTTTTTAAACAAAAATAATTTATACATGAAAACACAATTACCCTCAATATACATGGCGATCTGTACTTGAGTAGAAAGCACCAAACCTAGCAAACCAGGAATTATGCTCACATGGGCAGCAGGTACTGGAACTCATCACTAGTAGAAAACGAGCATTTCGTTCGGAGATGCCCGAAGCATTAGTTCCGGTCGTGTTTGGATCTGGGAGCATTAGTCCCTGTCCGAACGGTTAGGACGCCAGTATAGTTTTAGTCCCGGTTCAGAAGGGACCTTCAGTCCTGGTTAGAGACACCAACCGGGACTAAAGGGGTTGCAATGGGTTGCCTCTGGTGCGAAGACCTTTAGTCCCGATTGATGTTACATATCGGGACTAAAGGTTTACCATTTAGTCCCGGTTTGTAACACCAATCCGGAATAAAGGTTTTTTGCGGGTTTTTTTTGGCTCCACCCCCATGTGGATCGCCTTTTTTTAAGCTTTGTAAAATAACAAATGATAAAATTTTAAAATTTAAATCCTTTTAGATGTAGGTAGGTTAGGTGATCCAGTTATTATGAAAAATAACAAACATTGTATTTTGTTTTGCAAAAAACACTGTATTTTTTTTGGTAAAATGGGAATATCTTTTGCGTACGAACTCAAAAAGTGTTTGGGTTTGGGCTTTTGGTATGTTGTAGAGGGACTCAAGGTGAACCCAAAAAGGTCACTTGGCCATCTAGGAGAAACCATTTTGAAAATCATTTGAAAATAATCAAGAAAAGGGCATAAACAGAAATTGCAATCAAAGGGTTTTGGTTAAAAACAAGTATGGGATATTTTTTGTAAATAGGGTTTAAAACATCAATGGATCACTCCCTAATTTTTGGGGATTTTCAGAGCAAAATAAAATAGGGTTCCTTTGTAAATCTAGGATTTAGGGGTTTTCTTTATATAGAAAAAATAGAAAATCATTTTGAATTATTTTTGGGTTGGAAAAATATGAAATGCATCACCTCATCTCATAGGTTCAAAAGTGCATGAGGCCAAATCCAAATATTCTCAAGCTTTGCCAAGGTTTGAGAATTAAAAGAGGCATGAGAAAACCAAATGGAAATTTTAAATTGGCTCCAAAATCAAAGCATCAAGAAAATCCAAGAAAAACCAAAAAGTTTTATAAAGCCAAAATTTGGACTATTACATACCTTCCCCCCTTATATGGAATCTCGTCCCGAGATTCGAGTTGCTCATATGTTTCCCCAGGATTCCAGACCTTAATAAAATTTCCATAATCCTGACGGCTTCTATCTGTGGTGACTATTGTACTTGCACACTCTGGAACTTTAATGAGGGGTAGTAACCATACCAAACTTTGATATGTGACATGCTGGCTAATCATCTCCAACTGTACTAATTCAACGCTCTTAATTGGAGTGATTCGTGTTACCTCATTGTCGGTGACAGGGTGACAACTTTCTCTTCACCGGGCATCTCTTGCTGCGGATGCGATCTTCTTCTCTGGCTGACTGTTACAAAACCGCGCAAATAAAAGTAGATCAAACGAAGAACAAGAACACAGATTTTTACGTGGAAAACCCAAACGGGAAAAACCACGAAACGCACGGCGGCGCTCTCACTATAATTGGAGGAATATTACAATACACGAGAGGACAGACCCTCTACGTGCTATCAATATGTGTAACTTTTTCTCTCATCTATTTTATGACTACCTTGGACTATATATAGGGGCAAACAACTCTCTTTCTTGGCGGACACGAAATAGAGTTGTATATGTGCTACGTCTAGCACGGTTGGTACGCCGTAGTCCGTTAGGACTCCTTCCATAGTACAACACGTAAACAGATTTCGGATCACCATACAACAAACTCCACCTTGAGCCGAAATCCCTTGCAACAGTCATAGATAGCATTCAACTCCTCAACTAAAGTCATCACAAGTAAACCTTGTGCCTTGAAACGTCCGTAGGACTAATAAATTTCTCATGAAGTCACATTGAGCAAATTAATCTCAGGTCGTCCAGAAAACAACACAGCTATCAACAAAGCAGACAAACAAACTTGGATCTCCAATAGAACCCAACAAAAGTCTGAGTCTGTGCCACTGACCTCAACAGAAAAAGAAACTGCTTAAACATCAAATGACATAAGTCATCATATCTCCTGTGGTGCTTGAAACGAGCGCATAGCTCATAGTGCAACATCTTCATGCACATAACATTGTGAAGGACTCATCTCATGGAATCTGAACGTGCTACAAACAGAAGCACAAACCTCGGCAAAAATACTCATACAAGAGCATATGGTACGAAGGGCATCACGTACACCAAAAACTGCCGACTTAAAGGTTAATGAAAAATCCATGACATGGTCAAAACTGTCTCTGTAGAACAACTGTCGGATAAAGGAACCTTAACATGCAATGGAGCTTCAACTCTGCAATAGACCCCTCTTGAAAGAGCAAAGACAACTGAATTGCACTGAAACTTACAGTACTAAATGTTGTAGTATCTAGCAGAAATAATCTTCTTTTTGCACCTCAAATAATCCTCATCACGAACTTGAGTAACAAAGCAAAACCTTCACATGTATAACAGCAAAAACTCGGAGAGCAAAGAGTATAATGCTGGCTACCAACAGGCATAAACATTACCTCCTCCATATTTTTTTCTCTATAACTGAATTGTGTTCTTCATATAATCGCAGCAACATAATATCTGAAATTTGCATCCATAATATCTCCTGGCAGGCTACAATTCACCAAACTCCACCTTGAACTGAAAACTATAAAACGATAATCATACCAGCGGCAAATCATCGATCATAGGTGGCGCCGGAATTCTTTCTTTTCTCCTTGTAAGTCCAAACAGCAAAACACTTATTTTCAAAACTATCCAGTGCATCCTTAAAATCGGCTTGCGCCAAACAATGCTCGCATCTCGACTTGCCATAGGGAAAAACTTTGTGTCATAATATAACAGCTGAACATCGTACTTCATAATATTCATGAGTCGATAAAACTGTGATCACAAAGTAGTACAAGCCACAAAAACATTCTATGTAGAATTAAAACTGCAGAGCAAAAACTGAAAATAGCACCTGGTAGTATCTTGGATGAACGTAGAAATACGGAGAGCCAAACAGAAATCTGAACTAGCACTGCTGCGTGTAGATTTGGCAGTACGGAGAGTCAATGAACCAAGAAACAGATCTGCAGACTGTCTTCACGTGAACTAGCGGAACCTGATCAACTTTTCATACCTCGCCTGGGAAACGATCCGGTACCTGACTTGATCCACGGGTAGCTCCAAACACGGAATTGATACAGACTAGAGGAAGTACAACGGCGGATCGGAAATCATACCGGACTAGGTAACTGGATACGATTTGGCAGCTTCGTGCAGCAACAGAACTTGATCAAAGATGATTGAACTGCTGTGTGTATGTTGCTTCACGCGTGTGATGATTCACACACACTCAACGGAACGGCAATGGTGCGAAAACAAATCGCAAAAGGAAACGCATGAGTCGCCGCCGCCAAAACCATATCGATCTGGTAGATCGGATCTCTCGAAACACAACTGTGGCTAACTTTGGCGAAGCTACTTGATGATGCAAAACTGCAGATGTTGATCCAAAAGAAAAACGCGGTGCTGCCCCGGGAGCGCAGCGGGAAATCTCCCGGGGCTGCAAATCGATCTTGAAGCCTGAGGCTCTGATACCACTTGTTACAAAACCGCGCAAATAAAAGTAGATCAAACGAAGAACAAGAACACAGATTTTTACGTGGAAAACCCAAACGGGAAAAACCACGAAACGCACGGCGGCGCTCTCACTATAATTGGAGGAGTATTACAATACACGAGAGGACAGACCCTCTACGTGCTATCAATATGTGTAACTTTTTCTCTCATCTATTCTATGACTACCTTGGATTATATATAGGGGCAAACAACTCTCTTTCTTGGCGGACACGAAATAGAGTTGTATATGTGCTACGTCTAGCACGGTTGGTACGCCGTAGTCCGTTAGGACTCCTTTCATAGTACAACAGGTAAACAAATTTCGGATCACCATACAACACTGACAAGGTAGATATCTTTTCTTCTTCTGACTCTGGAAGCAGTACAAATCAACTGCAGACAAATCTTGCACGAACGGGGATTCCTTTTTATCCTAGTGGGTACGACATTTGTCTCTACTGGCTTGATTTCTCGTTGGCAATTGGGATGCGGGAGCGACGCCATCCGCCAGTACTTCCGCCGCTTAGAAGACGAAGTAGACCCCGCGCCGCGTTTACACAACGTCCACGGCAAAGCATTTCCACTCCAAATTTAAGCCTCGTTTGAAATTACACATACCCCTGTCATTTTGCGTCGGGCCGCTGGACAGAAGTACAGTCCCATTTTTCGACCTCACGAACTAAAGCGACCGTTTGGGTTAGACCACTTGAGATGCCCTCAGTTGAGCCACCCACATACACGTCTGGGAGGCAGCGCATGGAAGCGCGAAAATGTACAATCTTGATCAAAGGTGTGATCCAGATTCGGACCGCGGCTTGCCTGCGGCCTCTTGGTGCGACCATCCGTGCGACCAAACCGTTCGTTGATAATCCCGCGGCTATTCCCCACTTCGGTGATTTTTTTTTCGTTAAAAGAAAATTAGAAAAATAACAATATACTCAGCGACTCCTTATCCTTGCCCATCTTGTATCGCAAACTCTATCAGGCCTTGTTTGGTACTAGAGTTTTAGTGGGGATTAGCGGGGATAATCCGCTCCAAACTTTAAATCTCCACTTATCCCCAATAAATGTTTGGTGCTAGAGTATGAGAGAGTTTAATCCCCACTTATCCCCGCTTATCCCCACTTTTCCTCCAAATTTTAGTGTAATTTTTTCAATCCCCAATACTCTACCCCTACCTAGTGGATTGGGGATGGGGTTTTGTGGGGATTGGGTGACAACAGTGATTCACCCAATACTCTAGAGTATTATCCCCACTAATCTCCACTGAAACACTAGTACCAAACAAGGCCTCAGGAGTTCTGTCATACGAGAATTTTCTCGCCGGAGATACGGAGGCAGCGGCACGGCATAAGCCCGTAACCCCGAGGCTGCAAGGAGCAGGTCGGCGTCGTACATTGGCATCAATGGCAGAGACGAGCAGGAACTCGATGGCGGAGCCGAGCAGGAAGGAACAGCTGCGGCCTGCGGGCGTCACCGTGAATGGCAGCGAAGGCACGGAATGGTGGCGGCGTGGGCGCGTGGCGCAAGGAGCGAGTGGCTGTGAATGCAACGATGTACGACAGTCCCAGCGCAGATGCAGATATCAATGGCGGCCACCGTAGCTCTAGCCCACAGCCCAGCCGTGCCGATTCTCTCTCTCTCTCGTGCCTAAATTGGCATCTCTGCTCTCTCCTGAACCCTCGCTCGTCATCTATTCGCTCCGCCGCCGTCTGGATTAAACGTGTCTGCTTGTTGTTCCAGCTCCTGGAGATTGCCTCTCGGACGGCCAGCAGCACGCGGCCACTAGCTCCGCCTCACGCCGCATCTACATCCCTGCGTACCGGGTGGTCACGAGGAGTAAGACAACGGCATGGGCACTCCGCAGCGCTCCGACCCAAGGGTGAGGAGATAGAGCCGGGCGGCGCGATGCGTAGATCAGGGCGGCGCCGCGGCGCTCCTGCTCTCTGTTCTTTTTGTTTGGGTGTAGAATCGAGATGACATACGGAAACGAGTACTTGCAGGAAGGAGATTAGGGATGGCAACGGGTCTGCTCCCCACCGGGGAGTGCCATCTCATCCCCATCCCCATTTAGTAATTGGGGAGACTTTTTTCCCATCCCCATCCCCACCGGGTTCGGGGCAGGGATCGGGTTCCCCATTAAGAAGGCAAATTCAAATGATCTTCTCGTAATCTTATGATCTTATATATTTTGTACATAGAAATAAGCAACTTTGTAATATGTACGAAATAAAAATGATAACATATTAGTATCATATGTTTAATAATATTAAAATATACTTCACGAGACACAATATTACAACATATTTCCTATAAAATATATCAATTTACATGTATATACAATTATAACGGGGGACAACGGGGAGCGGGGATGGGGAGACCTTTTACTCCCCATCCCCATTTTAGCTTACGGGGATGAAAGTTGCCCATACCCGTCCCCTAATAGATGAATTCCCCACGGGTTTGCGGGGAACGGGGCCCCATTGACATCCCTAAAGGAGATACGGAATTGCTTCGTTTTTTTTTTCTTGCGGGATAGGAAAACTGCGAGCAGCCGTACGATCCTGAATGAACGGAACAGTCGCACGGATCGTCGCATAGTGATGCCGCAGGCAAGCCGTGTCCTCCAGATTCCGACCACGATCGATATGTTCGCCTTGATCAAAGGCGTGATCGGACAACGTCTGACTTTTGTTCAACGATGCGTTCATTGAGTGTACACAATTAGCTCTTCGATCAGCCTCGCGAGCGCAAAACTACTACTGTATCACTTTATAGAAGCAAATATCACAAATTGACAACTATAGAGTTAGGTTTTCACAGAAACAAAACCTAGAGTAAATTGTCGGAATATCATAACTTTTGTTTTTAGAGAGAAATATCATAACCTTGGTTTATCTTTTTGTGCATTATACCATAAACTTGGTGTAGTGTATCCTTGAAGAACAATATGTTACACACGATCTTTTGTACAATGGTAGTAACTTGTAAACCTTAAAGTCGTCATCAAGGTGGGCTAGGTCAACGAATGCCTAGGTCTGGATGGTTTTAGCACAAGGTTCTTTGTCTCCTCCTGGCAGATGAAGGTCCTTGTGGATCTCGATGATCACAAGGCATATGAATACTTATATTTGACAGGATGCCTCCGCCGGCGAATGTAACAGTGCATCTTATGCCTGGAGTTGCTGAATCGGGTGGTATTGGATCGTGCGCAGCCATGCTTTTATTCCGACCGTTTGGTTATGGAGGGAGCGGCGCGAAACTCTGTTTTTTCTTGTCATTATGTGACACTTTGGTCCATGGTGAAGTCAGAGACGGAGAATATCATGAATGCCGGATTGGAGGACTTGCAATGGAGGTTCGAGTCTCTGCGTTGTTGAGGGACTTGATTGGTGTTCTAGTTCTCACAGCAGCAGTATGTAAGTGGGGGTGGCAACACCGGTGAAATTCAGAGTCTTACCTTTCAGGGTGTAAATCCAAGGTCTAGCCTTAATATATTGGTTGTGCCTGGCTTACCTTGTTGAAGGCATTGTTTTGAGAGCGGAGACTAACTTCAGGGTGAAAACCTAAGATCTTTGATCGAGCGACGATGGTGCTTGTGCACTGTTCCCTTCCTGAGGCGTCGCTTTTGGAGAGTCTGGAGTTTAGGTATTGTCTTGGTAGTGGATGTATTGTTGCTGCTAGGGCTGGAATACCGTAGCGGGTTTTTATTTTCTTAATTTCTTTTTCTTTCTTTGGAAGTGTGCATCCGTACTGCCATTAGGGTATTGCATTCTTGCAGAGGCCGGGTGTAATTGGTATCTCTCGATATCAATATATTCCCTTTATCGAAAAAATTAAAGCAAACTCACAAGGGACACACTCACATAAGTAGGATGATGTTTTGATCAATACCTCTATTGAAGTTTACTATATTCTATGGCAACGCACGGGCTCCCCCCTCATGTCGGGCCCACATGCGGAATTGGCATTCTGAGAGCATCTCCATGGGTGGCCCCTAAATCGGTGCCGACAGGTGCACCTGCACGGCCTCCCGAACTATAAGGATGACCATCCCACACCAGCGCCCCATACCGGTGTCCCTCTAATTTTTTCATACAATAATTTAAATTTTATTAAAACAATAATTATTCATAGTTTAACACAAATACAAATGGAATCTATCTATCTATTATATACTAAAAGCAAAATACAGATGTTTAATAGAGTCATTAGGTTGATCCACATCATCTTAATTATTTTAATGGTTAGATCTAAAATTAATGGCTATGATTTAACAAAAAATTATTAGTTACGTAACAGTGCAGGTACGGTTGACACGATGGTATAGTTTCATTTATTTATGTTGTTTGCCGGGAACACATCCGAGATTGATTGAGTCCTTTATTTACATAAAATATACACCGCGTATAAATAGAAATAGCTGCATGTTTAAATGGAAAGACTTCTTGCCCACGTGATTCAGCCTCGAACGATGGAATAGCCCATGACCAAATCAGGCAGATCTCTTTTTCCGTACGAGCTCCATCCTTTCGGGTCTTAACCAGATCCGTCTGCCGTGCGAATCAGATGCGAATTACAACAATTTGCATGCGGTCCTGATCAGATTACCAAAGTAAAATCTACATGTATCAAAGACAAATCAATTCAACTTTCTTTCTCTATACGTGATGCAACCGGTCTATTTATTTTGTCCTTCGGCGAAAAACAACTCACATGCCAGAACCAATTGCAATCACGCTCAACAACAACAACGATTAGTATTTAATATTATAGCCTAATATGATTTCTTTCTTGCACCCTGCCGTATGGAGGAAAATCTCATATGACTCCGGTTTCGAGGTTCCAGCGATTAGTACTTATTTCTCTCGGCTACAATGATGAGGTAACATTTTAAAAATATTCAGCATAATACTTCTGAAATTTGTGTAAAAAATATATTTTAAAATATAAGTTTTTTTTTGCGAATATGATCTAATTAGCTGAATCCGTTTGATATAAAAGAACCGGCAAGCTAGCCAAGTCCAATAAAAACATGTGGGCGGAGTCCGGCCGTTCGAAAATAAAAGAGCGGCCAAATTTGGTGCTATTTGATGATCTAATATCAAACAAACAAACCAAAGTATTTATCGATATCCCTTGCATAGAATAGTACTTATCGCTGTTGCATACAACGATTCCTTCCTGGCACACCTGCCCGTCTTATAGCCCGGTGTTCGAGGTTTGAGCGATTAGTGTTCCCGTTCTCGGCTACAACAACAACTGAATAGTTTTTTGATTTTTTATTAGAAAAAATATTGTGAATTTTTAGATTAAAATAATAATATTTTGCAATGAAATTTCTAAAAATAGGCGATCGAGTCCTTTCGAAAATAAACATACATGGCTAGCTAGACGAGACCACCTGTACCAGTGAGCTACCCAAGTCCATTCGTGGAAAAAAAGAATTTTGGCAGAGTTTTTCTGGAAATATAAGAGTAGACCAGCAAACTCTCCTAAAAAAAGTAGACCAGCAACTACTTAAGCCACCCGTTCGTAGAAGAAAACGTACAATAGCTAGAACCACAATTGATATTCTTAGATAACTTTCCATTTGATACCAACCACCGTGAACTTAAATGTTAACTAACCTCAAGTTTTCCTCTGACATCATTCAAAAACTTGGTACTATTTGTTGATCTAATATCACACAAACAACAAATATTAGAAATGAGGTAACGTCCGTTATATACTTATTTGGTATTTTGTTTACAAACATATGCGATGGCCGAAGGACCGTAAATTATTATCCATAGTGAGACTAAGATCTCCATGAAATATAACTTTATTTTACAATTTAAACACATGAAAAGATGATGCCCTCGCATTTGCGAGGGCCAGCTTGCTAGTTATTCATACAATAATTTAATTTTAAATCATGCATTGGTGGTTCCTCTCCTCGTCCACCGATGCACAACCAGATCTGCCTGAAGTTGAGGATGGACATCTGCATCTTGGATTTCTGCATGCATATGAAGGAAATCCGCTAACTCTTGGGGTACATGCTTAACTTGAGCAAGAGGATGTTGATAATCAAATGGTTGATTATCTACAAGTGTGTCACGCTCGCTCTCAGCGATCATGTTGTGTATGATCACAAGCGTTCATCACCTCCCACATACGAGACTCCGACCAAGTGAGAGCAGGTACCTGACAATTGCGAAACGCTGCTGGAGCACATCAAAAGCCCGCTCAACATCCTTGCGAGTTGCTTCCTGGCATGTCGCAAAATAAGCGCCCATCTCCGAACCTGGATCGGGAATTGTCTTTACAAATGTAGTATACATTGGATAGATACCATCGGCTAGATAGTACCCCTTGTTGTATGCGTGGCCGTTGACCTCAAAGTTCACGGTGATACGTTGCAAACGTATCTATAATTATTGATGCTCCATGCTTGTTTTACACCAATTTATATATGTTTTTCTTACACTTCGTTGCACTTTTATACATTTTTCGGCACTAACCTATTGACAAGATGTCAAATTGACAGTTCCCTGTTTTCTGTTGTTTTGTATTTCAGAAAAGTTGTGAGGAAATATTCTCGCAATTGGACGAAACAAAAGCCAAAGTCAATATTTTACCGTAACGAAGCCAGACCACCCCATGGCGCGGCCTGGGTGTGGCTCGCGCCAAGGGGTGGTGTGGGCCCCCCAGGAGGCCACCGACCTCGCCCTTCCGCCTATTTATTCACGATCTCGGAAAAAACATAAACACCCGAGCCTCCATCCATGAAAAGTTTCGTCGCGGCCGTCATCTCAGACCCTAGCTCGGGAGGGTTCTAAAACTCTTCCCGGCACCCCGCCGGAGGGGGCGATCATCACCGGAGGCCTCTACATCGCCATGCCCACCTCAAAAGTGATGCGTGAGTAGTTCATCCCTGGATTATGAGTCCATAGCTCTAGCTAGATGGTTGTCTTCTCCAATTTGTGCCTCATGTTTAGATCTTGTGAGCTGCCTATCATGATCAAGATCATATTTATGTAATGCTACATGTTATTTTTGCTGGAAACCGATGAATATTGAATACTATGTTGAGATTGATTATATATTTGTCATATGTTATTTGTGATCTTGCATGCTCTTCATTGCTAGTAGATACTCTGGCCAAGTAAATGCTTCTGACTCCAAGAGGGAGTATTTATGCTCGATAGTAGATTCATGCCTCTTGTTTTCTGGAATAGTGACAATAACTTCTAAGATTGTAGATGACCTGTTGTGTCGTCGTGGTGAACAGACAGATGCCATAGGATGGCTTAAGTTGGGGCCGAATGGACGCTAGAGGATTCAGGGGAGGGTTTGTGATCAGATGGGATGAACTTCCGGATGGTTTCCTCAAGAACTTAGCCGAGGCTAGAGGTTGAAGAAGAAAGACACAAGGAAGAACTCGCTCTAGATCACTTTCTTCATTGATTTTCACAGGTTACAGGTTTGTGTTTACAGAATCTCTCCCTCTGTGTTCTGTGCGTGCCCGTGAGGAGGGCTGCCCCCTCTCCTTATATAGGGGAGAGGGTGGCTTACATGGCAAGAAACCCTAATGGCATCTTTGACTAGACAAACTACTTTACAAAGCTACTTTAGTCATAGATGAGACCGGGGTCTCCTTTAATCAGGGATGCTGACGTCCTCCGGCTTCTTTCATCGTCATCCTCCTCTTTATCGTCAGCCCTTCGTTTAAAGCTACCTTGCTTAGCTCATCTTTGTCTTCTAGCTTTGGAGAGGATCTTTGACCAGTCCTGCCGACTTGCTCTGCTTTCCGGTAGCCCGGTGTCTTTCCTATCCGGTTCCGGTATACCTCTCCTGAGGATACCGGCTTAGCCCCGCTTAGCCAAACGCTTATCTTGTGCTCTGGTATAAACATTAAACCGGTATCTTGATGGCTCAAACCATCCGGTTTGGCATGCCTTTGGCATACCGGGGGTCATCCTCCCAACATTAGTCCCCGAAGCTGGTATAGTCTGGCGGATTCTATCCAACAGACCATGCCAGGTTCTCACGTCTTTGGATACCGGTTTAATCTATCCGGTGCTGGGCTTGGATCTGGCATCTTTGCCCGGATTTTCGTTATCTCTCTTTGCAAGACATTTTCCGGTATCTTATCCTCCGGCATCTTAGTCATTAAACACTTCCTCGGTGAAGTCGAGAATATCTTGGGCCCCGCGCCTGTCAGTGACATGCGCCGTGGTCGACTTGTCGATTGTCAGGGGTCACTTCCCTTCGGCTTCCGCGCGCGCATTAACTGCCTCATAGCGAATCCTGGCCTCCGCTCTGGATCCGTGTGCACTTCCCTGTGGCCTTCTATTTTTACGCGTGTATCGCCACGCCACGTGGTGGCCCGTGGAGCGAACCGTCGCGGCCCACGATCCGAACCACCGAGGCCCAGCGGTTTTCGGCCCACTTCTCCCTCTTCCCTTATAAGGCGAAACCGCTCCTTCTTCTTCCTCTTCTCGCATTCTCCACTTCTTCGTGCTTAGTGCTTTTGCCCTCTGCGCCTCCGCCGCTCCGTTCGCCGTTCGAGCTCCGCCGCCCGGTGAACTTCCGCTGCTGCTCCGCTGGACGCCGCTGAACTTCACCGCGTGAAGAACCTCTGCGGCACTCCTGTCGCAGTTGCGGCATTGGCGTTTCCTCGAGTTCTTCCTCACCTCGCCGTCGACGGACCTCCTCGCCGACCGTAGGCTCACCATCCCTCCGGCGAACCTCTTCTTCTGCAACTCCGCCGCCTCAGGTTAGGCCCGATACCTTTTTACCTCTTCTCTCTTAGCTTTCCAGATCTTGAGCCGGTAGAGTATTTATTCCCTCTTTATTTTGCTTTTTCTCTTACTCGTAGATCTTCGCGTGAGGGTCTTTCTGGGGAAAACTGTTTTTCGGTAGATTCAGGCGTCGCCCAGATCTATATGTCTAGCGAAGAGTCTCTTCCCACCTCCTCCTCTAGTAGCCAAGGCAGTAGTACTTCCGACGGGCTAACTAAAGATCTCGCCCGGATGGAAATGGAATCCAGCAAAGATCAAGAGGTCGGCACCTCCAGCCGGGCCCCCGGAAAGGATCTTTCCGGTATCACACGCGGAGCCTGGAGGGGTTCCGACGTGACTCAATATGAGATCGACTGGCTTTACCGGTCCAGGAGAATACCGGAAGGAGTCTCCTGCCGGCTTCCTCGTGACGAGATCGAACCGGCGCTTGAACCCGGTGAGGTCGTTGTTTTCCTTGCTCACTTTGAGCGTGGCTTCGGCCTTCCTGCCTCCGATTTCTTCCGCCAATTCCTTGATTTCTATCGACTCCAACCTCACCACCTTCCCGGCAATGCCGTTTTTTACCTTTCTTGCTTTGTGGCCTTCATGGAAGGCTACATCGGCATCCGTCCCGCTCGCGAGACGTTTGCACGCTTCTTTTCTCTTCGGATCAACTCGGTCCAGGGCAAGGACATTCCCAAGCCCAAAAATGGAACGATGCGGACATCTCTGCATCCACCCGTGGCTTGGGGAAGGACCGCCTTCCAGCGCCAGATCCCGCTGGGCCTCGGTCCACTGAAGAACACTTCATGCGGCTCAAGCGTGCCGTGAAGGAGTTCGACAGTGCGTGGTACGACGCCACCAGCAACGTGGTGGTAAGTTTCGCCAACCTTCTTGTAATTTTTGTTGATGCCGGTTTCTTTCTTTTCGGATCTTGTCTATCCTCCCAGTCCCCGAGTTTCGTGTTGAGAGCGTAGCTCTTAGCGCGAAACTTAACTAGAAACGCGCGAAACCGGCATAGCCAGTCCCCGCGTTTCGGGTTAAGATCTTTGTTTCTTTCTTTCTCACAATTATCTTCCTTTGAACAGAGCACCGCGGATGCCCGGAAGCAGCTCTTCGAGGAGCTTCTGTGGGAGCATCGGGACCTTGCCGAGGCCCACAGCCACTGCCAAGGTTTGTTTCCTTTCTTTTCCTCCGGCATCTTTTCACCGGAATGTTTTCTTCTTTGATACTTACGCATCTTTTGTTCAACAGCTGTTTCGGAAGCTACCATCGAGGCCCTCAAGGCCCAGATTGCCACGCTTCAAGGTATCACTCTTTCTTTTCCGGTTAACCCGTTCTTTTTTCATTTTATCAGTTGCCACTTGCTAACACCCTTCTTTCCGGTATCTAGGCGAGAAAGATCAGCTCATCAAGGAGCACCACGAGGCACTGGACGTCCAGAAGACCGCCTCGAGGGAGCTTAAGGAACAAGCTATGCAAGCCGCGCTCCAGCATGACCAAGCTCTGAAGGATGCCCAGGCTGCAGCCGACGACGGAGCTGGAGGATTCCACGAACTCCAACACGGTGCTGACGACGGAGCTGGAGGAGGAAAGGAAGGCGCGGAAGGCAGCGGAGCACCTTATTGAGGTCATGACCACTGATCATAAAGAATATGATCGGCTGGTTATGCAGATTGATGCGCTGGCTCTCCGTAAGTCCTTGCCTTGTCCCTTCTTTCGCTTATAAGCTTTCTCCTTTTGAAAATGTATCCGTGTTCCTTTTCCTTCCGGCATACTGCTTTCCGGTATCTTGTGCTTATGCTTTTCCCTTCTTCCTGTAGAACACTTCCCGGACTCCCAGGCACACGCCGTGAAAAAGGTGATGGAGGATCGGGTGGCGCGGAAATTTCCCAATATGGACGCGCACTGGGACGGGTACGACTATCTGGTCGCCCTCTCCGCTCGAGTCCAACACATGCGCTCAGTGGACCGCACCCTTGTCGATCTACCGGATGCTGCCATCCAAATCTTCAAGGTGCTGTGGCCGGAAGAAGCCATGCCGGCCAACGTCACCCTCACCGCCAACCGGCTGAAGGAAGCAGGGCGCCGGATTCGTGAGTGGCAATGCTCTGCAGCTCGCGCTGGAGCTGACACCGCGCTTCGCTCCGCGTGCTCCTGGTATCCGGAGTTGGATCTGGACGCACTCCAAGGTGTACGCCAAGATGCTCCTACCGACGTGGATCCGGTTCTTACCGCAAAGCGGCAGGATCGGGCCTACCGGCTTGCTCAGTATGCCGAGGTCCGCACCTTCATCCCTCCCCCTCCTGATGTCAAGGACTACCTCAGCGATGAGGAAGAAGAAGAGGGAGATGAAGATGAGGATGCCGAGGATGTGCTGCCGGAAGCTTCCGAGGCCAGCGCTGCTCCCCCTGAAGCTCCCGTTACCGGTGCTGCTCCACCTGACGCCCCCGTTGCTTGAACAAACTTATCTGCTCCTGCTTGCTTGATAACAGAACTTGTTAAATTCTACCCCGGTATGCCGGGGTTTATGATGTAAGCTAAAACTCATCCTTTTGGTTTGTTGGTACAACAATCTATGTCGGTGTTTTGCACATCGGTAACCTATTAAGTTATGTTGGTTTGCTACTTAGCACTTTGCTTATTGTTTCAACTTTTGTCTTGCACTGCAATTATTCCGAAACTGTTTCCGCATCCAATTCGATGCACACTTGGCTCTTTTGCTTTGGCTCTGCCTACCTTCTCTGGGCGTTTTTGGCGTATGAGCACAAAGTTCTTTCACCAAGCAAGCATTTTCTTGAACTTAGAAATAACTCGAAATTTTTGCAAAGAACCGGTATAACCGGGGTTAGTTAAATTTTTCCGGATTGTTCTTTCCCGCTCTCGCTCTTCGTAGTTCATGTGCTTATCCCCTACCGGTTTATCTTGCTTGCCATGAAGCCGGGTTGCGGACAGCAGCAGAGTCGAAGACTCCGGCAGGGTTTAGCACACTACTAAACCGGAAAGAAAAAACGTTCAATAAGCAACCGGTAAACTGAAAAAATAAACAAGTTACATGCAACCTTAGTGGGGTAGTCCCCGAGATTCATTCAAGGTTCCGACATCTTTTATTCATAGCAATTAAGGTACAAAAAGGAACTTCTTACACCACAACTTCAAGAGTAGAAAGGACGCATGAGCTACATTCCACGGTCGTTTGGTCTCCTCTCCGGATTTGTCCGCCTTTCCTTTCTTCCATTCCTGCGCATCAATTAAGTAATAGGCATCATTGTGGAGAGCCTTGCTCACAATGAAGGGTCCTTCCCATGGGGGGGACAGCTTGTGCTGGCCTTCAGTGCGCTGCACTAGGCGTAGCACTAGGTCCCCTTCCCGGAATACTCTCGGGTTAACCTTCCGGCTGTGATAGCGTCTGAGGTTTTGCTGGTAAATGGCTGTTCTTGCCAATGCTAATTCTCTTGCTTCTTCTAGCAAGTCCACATCATCTTCTCGGGCCTCCTTTACCTCTTCTTCGGTATAGAGTTGCACCCTTGGCGAATCATGGAGAATGTCGGTTGGTATGACCGCTTCTGCCCCATAAACCATGAAGAATGGAGTGTATCCGGTAGACCGGTTTGGAGTTGTTCTTATACTCCACAGTACTGATGGTAGCTCATCGAGCCAACACCCCGGTGATTTTTCCACCGCATCAATGAGTCTTGGTTTGATACCGGAAAGTACCAAAGCGTTTGTTCTTTCAACTTGGCCATTGCCTTGTGGATGCGCTACTGAGCACAAATCCAACCTGATGTTGTTGTCTTCACAAAATCTTTTGAACTCACCTTGAGCAAAATTTGTGCCATTGTCAGTGATAATGCTATGCGGGTAGCCATACCGCAAGATAACATCTTTTAAGAACTTGACCATTTGTGTGCCCATCACACTTTGCAATGGGTTTCACCTCTAGCCACTTGGTGAATTTGTCCACCATAACCAAGATGTGGGTCATGTTTCCCCTTGCGGTTTTGAACGGGCCAACCATGTCTAGGCACCAAACGGCAAACGGCCAAGTTAGCGGTATTGTCTTTAAACCGGATGCTGGGGTATGGTTTTGCTAGGCGTACCTCTGGCACCCGTTGCATTTTCTTACCATATCTTCCGTGTTTTGCAAAGCCATTGGCCAATAGAACCCATGCCCGAATACTTTTGCCACCAGCGCCCTTGATGACGCGTGATGCCCACATTCTCCTCGGTGAATTTCCTCAAGCATTTCTTTTCCCTCTTCCGGTTCCACACACCTTTGGAGGACACCGGTAACACTTCTCTTGTATACCTCGCCATTGATGATGGTGTAAGCTTTGGACCTCCTCTGGATCCTTCTAGACTCATTTTCGTCAACCGGCAAGGTGCCGTTGATCAGGAATTCCTTAATACGTTTAACCCATGATGGTGCCTCCCGGACTGGGAACACCGGTACGTCTACGTCCATGCTATCCACCAGCATTGCTTCTTCCGGTATGGGCACAGCAGTCCCCGAGCTTACCGGAGCAGTCCCCGGGTTCCCTTCGTCGATATCCATTGGTGCAACATGTGACTCCGGTACAAAAATTGATTCCGATTCCGGACTCGGTTTGATCGATGGTACTCTTAAGTGAGCTAAAGCTATTCCGGGAGGAATTTCTTGCCTAGATGAGCCTAGCTTGGACAAAGCATCCGCGGCTTCATTTTCTGCGCGCGGCACATGGTGAAACTCACACCCTTCGAAGAATCCGGCAATCTTTTGCACGTGAAACCGGTACGAGGCCATGTTGGCATCTTTTGCATCCCAATCCCCGGAACACTGCTGTACCACAAGATCTGAATCTCCGTAGCAAATGATCCGGTGTGCACCGATTTCTTTTGCGACCTTAAGCCCATGGATCAAAGCTTCGTATTTAGCGACATTGTTTGATGCCCTGAAATGCACTTGTAAAACATACCGAAGATGATATCCCTTTGGTGAGGTGAGCACCACACCGGCACCTAGACCCTCTTTGAGTTTGGATCCGTCAAAGTGCATCTTCCAGTACTCTACCCTCTGGTCTGAGGGCTTGTATTGCATTTCCGCCCAATCAACCAAGAAATCAGCTAAAGCTTGTGATTTTATGGCATCCCTTCTTTCATATACCGGCACATACGGTGATAACTGAATTGCCCATTTTGCAATCCGGCCGCTGGCGTCTTTATTGCACATGATATCGGAGATGGGTGCCTCACTCACCACCTTCATGGGGTGCTCCTCAAAGTAGTGCTTGAGCTTCGTGGCGGCCATGAACACGCCATAAGTCATCTTCTGGAAGTGCGGGTAGTTTTGCTTCGAGGAGGAGAGCACTTCGCTCAGGTAGTATACCGGCCTCTGCACGGTTTTTCCTTCCTCTTCTCGTTCTACTACAACTACAACACTAACCACCCGGTTCGTTGCTGCTATGTAAAGCAACATGGGTTCCCTTTCTAAAGGTGAGGCCAAGATTGGGGCCGTTGCAAGCATGGTTTTTAGCTCTTTAAACGCCGCGTCTGCCTGAGGGGTCCAGACGAACGTATCGGATTTTTTCATTAGAGCGTATAATGGCAAAGCTTTCTCTCCTAGCCTGCTTATGAACCGGTTTAGCGATGCCAAGCTTCCAGTAAATTTTTGCACATCTTTTACTTCTCGTGGGATAGTCATTCTTTCTATTGCCCGGATTTTTACCGGATTGACTTCAATGCCCCGGCTTGACACAAGGAAACCGAGCAGCTTGCCGGCAGGGACACCGAAAGTGCATTTTGCCGGATTAAGTTTCATCCGGAACCGTCTTAGGTTATCGAATGTTTACCGGATGTCACTGATTAAGGTATTCTTTACCTTAGTTTTTATCACAATGTCGTCTACATAGACTTGCACATTCTTTCCGATTTGATCAAACAAGCATTTTTGCATACAGTGCTGGTATGTTGCACCAGCATTGCGCAAACCAAAGGGCATAGTGACATAGCAATAAGCCCCATGCGGGGTAATGAATACAGTTTTTATTTGATCTTCCTTTTTCAAAGGAATTTGGTGGAAACCGGAATACGCATCCAGAAAGGACAACAACTCACACCCAGCAGTTGAATCAATCACTTGATCGATCCGCGGCAAAGGGAAAGGATCTCTTGGGCAAGCCTTGTTTAGGTTGGTGTAGTCGATGCACATGCGCCATACCTTTGGAGCTTTTGCCTCCAGGTTCTCATCTTTTTTCTTTTCGACCATTACCGGATTGGCCAGCCACTCTGTGTGCGTGACCTCCACAATGAATCCGGCAACGAGCAGTTTGGTCACTTCTTCTCCAATAATCTTCCTCCTATCTTCAGCGAACCGGCGCAAGGGTTTCCGCACCGGCTTGGCGTCTTTCCGGACATTTAAAGAGTGCTCAGCCAGCTCCCTCGGAACACCCACCAAGTCATCAGTTGACCAGGCAAAGATATTCCGATTCTCACGGAGGAAGCTGACGAGCGCGTTTTCCTATGCTTGATCGAGTCCGGCACCGATGCGAACGGTGCGCTCTGGGTAAGCCGGATCCATCACAATGTCCTTTGTTTCATTTGTCGGCTTGAATGCCGGTGAGCCCAAGCTTCCACTCATTGCCGCTAAGCTCAACTGTGAGGACTGAGCCAGCGCAACCGCGGTTTGCATTCTTCTTTTTTCCTCTGCGATCACCAGCGATTCCGCTAGGTTTGATCCGGCAGATGCTGTTTCCAGTGAGACCTTATAGTTCCCCACCACAGTTAAGGTCCACGAGGTGCCGGCATCTTCATCTTGAGGTAAGCTGTATGAGTCGTAGCGATGAAAGCTGCCAATGCTGGTCTTCCCAGCAACGCATGGTAAGGACTGTCTAGGTCCACCACCTCAAACTCAACATTTTCAACCCGGCAATTGTCACGTCCTCCAAACGATACGTCCACCCGAACTTTTCCTACCGGAGCGCAGGACAAGCCCGGAACGATTCCGTGGAACGTTGTATGCGTTGGCTGAAGCATGTTTTCTGTTATGCCCAGCGTATGCATGGTATGCTTGTACATGATGTTTATGCTGCTGCCGTTGTCTACCAGCACCTTGCTGAATTTTACTCGAGTTTGCGGCCCTTTCATGATTGGGTCCACAACAAGAGCGTATCCACCCGGATTCGGCATGATTTTGGGGTGATCCTTGAATGACCAGGTAATTTCCTGATCTGACCACAACATGTATCTGGGAACTGCCGGCATCACGGCGTTTACCTCCATGGAGCGGCGATGCACACTTTGCCTGTCTTTCGGCTCAGTGACAAAGACAACACAGCACAGATGCGGGTCCTCGTAAACATTCCGGCCTAAAGGTGCCGGTGGAGGTGGTTGATCATTGTTTTGCTCCACCCGGTTAACTTGCTGGTATCGTTGCATGTCTGGCTGAGGCTGTACTGGTAAAGCATTTGCTCCGGTGAGTGGTGGCGGTGGTGGTAGTTGTTGCTGACGCAGCATATCTTGCGATGGCGGCAACACTGTTTAGCACCCTTGTGCTTGCGCGTCCTTTACTGCTCCCTTTTGCATCAAGTACTTGGTCCAAGAACAATCCTTCGTCAGGTGGTTTGACGGGTGATCCGGGTTCGGCGTGTGCCACCAGCAAGGTTGATCCATGGCGGCTTCCATGGTGTATTTTACGGGTTCCTGCCAATTCTTTTTCTAGCCCCAGGGCTTCTTTTTGACCCACTGCTTTTTAGGACCCGCCCATGGCTGCGATCCGGTTTTTTTCCTTTGGCTGCCGCCGGCATCATAATTTTCTTGCACGGCAGCAACGTGCTGCGAAGCGTACCTTCGATCCGGGAAATCTTCCCTTCTCTTGTTGTTCCGGTTGTCCCGGTATTGTTCCTGTCGCTGCTGAGGCGGGTTTGACTGCTCCGGCTCAGCTTGTACTGCTGGTTGCAATGGGTCTCCCAATGCATAGCTATCCGCCACACGTATCATCTCTGCCAAGGTTGCTGGCATGCTTCTCTGCAGCTTTTGCCACAGCGGTGATCCTCTCCGGCATCCTTGACTGAACCAAGCAATTGCTTGTGCTTCAATCACTCCTTCACACGTGTTTCTTTTTGAGTTCCATCGGGTAAGATAATCCATGTCTGTTTCACCGGCACGTTGCTGGCATAAAGCGAGCTGTTGGGGCCGGTTTGGCCTCTTGTAAGTGCTACTGAAGTTGTTCACGAAGGCTTCCTCAAAGTCCAGCCATCCGTTAATGCTTCCTGCCGGCAAGTTGTTAAGCCAAATCCGTGCAGGGCCTACCAGGTAGGACGGTATGATTCTCACCGCCCAACGCCGGTTTACTCCACCACCAGCTACATAAACAGCTGTGACATAGTCCGCCAGCCAATCTTCCGGCTTGGTCGTGCCATCATACGTTTTTGTGTCCCGGGGCAGCTGGAAATTGCGTACCGGTGGCTCTTCTCCCATGATCCGTGGGCCAAAACATTTCGGGCCAGGAGGACCCTCAGATTCGATCATTTCGGAAAGATGTGCCCTGTCCAGCCTGTGCCTCGCATCCTGGTCTGGCAAACATCTTTCCCCCAGGCGTTCCCCCAAAGGGTTCCGGTAGACTCTTGTTCGTTCTACTTCGGAATCTCCCTCTCCGTATCGTTCCGGTTCCGCGGCTCTTGCCTGCTGGTACCTTGGTGGTGGCATTTCCTCATACGCTGCCCTTGCAGCTCGATAATTTTGCCCGGTTTCATATCTACCGGCATGATTGTTTCCGGCATAGCCTCCTCTGGCGTAGCCTCGACCTGCCCCTTGGCTTTTTCTACCGGCATCGTGTTGCCCGGCTTGTTGTTTTCCGGCAAGAACCGGATCGTACACAGTCATCTGCTGTGCGTTCATCTCTTTTTCTCTTCTTCTGTCCGGGTGGGGGGGCGATGCCTGCCCATGGGACTTGCTTCCGGCATTCTTTGTTGAACGCGCGGATTTTGAGGCCGCTGCCTTGTTCAGCTTAGCCAGCTGTTCAGCATTCTGCTGCTCAATAGTTTCCAGCAGCTCTCTAACACGCTCCTGCTGTTTTGCCAAAGCATCTCCGGAAAGCGATTCACATAGCTCTACTGCAGCTTTAGCAGCTTTTATAGTTTTATCCGGGCTACTGTACTTAGGTTTTTCCACGATGCTAACAGATGCAGAGGTACTTTTGCCGGCAAGAACTTCTTTGCGCAAATCCTGATCTAGGTTGCGAGCTTTAAGCCGGTTCTCCGGTATCCTAGCAGCATGAGCGCTAACAGAAGCAAAGCCATGGGCGGCGTTATACTCACGTAGGGTTAGGTTCAGCTCGCGCTGCGCCTGGATGATGTTCGCGCCGCCAGAAAGCAGCGTCTTGCGCGTCGCCTCCAGCTACGCTTGAGCCGCAGCCGGGTCGATGTTCTGCGCGACGGGCGTTGCCAGCACGTTCATCGCCGCTTGAAGTGATGTCTCCGGTGGTGCGGAAGATGCTCCCGCAGCGCCTGCGTCGCGCTCCAGCGGCGGCTTGGCTGCGCGGGTCGGTGCCGCACGGCCAGCACCTTCATCCACAGCTTCTTTTCCTGCACCAACCACGCCAGTCATCATTACCTCGACGCTGCCAGCGACGCGGCCAGCACAGAGCCACCTTGGGGGGTCCGGCGCCACCAACACCGGCGAAAGGCACTGGTGCACGGGGACGGTGCCGAAGTAGACGCGGTGACTGCCGAACTCGATGGTGCGGCCGTTGTGCGGGAACTAGCCGCCGTTGGCGAAGCAGCCCGCGTTGTCGTTGATGAAGTCCATGTCGTAGATGCGCTGCACGAGCGCGGACACCGTACGCTCGCCGGCGACCTCAAGGATGCCCGCCCGAATGTGAACTCCTGCAAGCGATGTATTATGTTGCTTTCAATTTACTTTACACACATTGCTTAATCCTGCAAACGAGCTTCTTTTCCTACTAGGGAGAAAACAACAATGTTTTATCCAAGGGTAATTCCATTGTTTACTTTACACACATTGCTTAATGCGATAATTTGTTGCTTTCAATTTAATACTGGAAGGGGTTCGGACGATAACCGAAAGGTGGATTATTAGTCATAGACGCAGTTGGATTACGGTCGATGTATTATGTTGTAATGCCCAAATGAATCTCATAGTAATCCTCTTGTCATGTATGATCTTTATTCTATCAATTGCCCAGCTATAATTTGTTCATCCATCATGTTATTTATCTTTATGAAGAGACACCTCTAGTGAACTGTGGACCCCGGTCCTTTCTTTTACACTGATACAATCATCCTATTCTATTTACTTACTGCATGCACTGTTCTCTTTAATTTCATTGCAAACAAACATATCTTTCCACACTATAAATTTAATCCTTTGTGTTCAGTAAAACCGGTAAGATTGACAACCTTACTATAAGTTGGGTCAAAGTATTTTGGTTGTGTTGTGTGCAGGTTTCACGTTGTTGCGGACGCTGGTAGTGCGTCCTGCCAATAGTCAGCTAGCAACACCTTCAGAACTCACGCCTTTCTCCTACTGGTCGATTAAACCTTGGTTTCTTACTGAGAGAAAACTTGCTGTTGTGCTCATCATACGTTCCTCTTGGGGTTCCCCAATGGTGTGCAATATGCGCTCATCAAGCAGATTTTCTGGTGTCGTTGTCGGGGAGAAAGAGGATTTCTGCAAGGGAAGTATCTCATCTCCAATCTCTTTACTTTGTTATAGTTTTGCGTAGTTTATTTTATTTTGTCTCGTTTGCTTCATTATATCAAAAACACAAAAAAATAGTTTCTATTACAGCTGTTATTTATGTTGCTCTATTTTAATTTTGCTAGAATGGGTACTCCTGAAAATACTAAGCTGTGTGACTTTACTAGTACAAACAACAATGGTTTTATTTGTTCACCTATTAGTCCACCTGCTCCTGAAGCAGCTTTCTATGAAATTAAACCTGCTTTATTAAATCTTGTTATGAAAGAACAATTTTCTGGTGTTAGTACTGAAGATGCCGCTTCTCACCTTAATAATTTTGTTTCACTTTGTGAGATGCAAAAGTATAAAGATGTAGATGGTGATATTATAAAACTGAAATTGTTTCCTTTCTCTTTGAGAGGGAGAGCTAAAGATTGGTTTCTATCTTTGCCTAGAAATAGTATTGATTCTTGGGTAAAATGCAAAAATGTTTTTATTGGAAAGTATTATCCTCCTGATAATATTATATCTTTGAGAAGTGACATAATGAAATTTAGTCAATTTGATAATGAACATGTTGCTCAAACTTGGGAAAGAATGAAATCTTTGTTAAATAATTGTCCCACTCATGGACTGACTACTTGGATGATTATGCAAACTTTTTATGCAGGACTGAATTTTTCTTCGAGAAACCTTCTGGATTCAGCTGCTGGAGTACTTTGGTGGCTACAACAAAACTTCTTGATGATATGATGATAAATTATTCTGAATGGCACACCGAGAGAGCTCCACAAGGTAAGAATGTAAATTTTGTTGAAGAAACCTCCTCTTTGAGTGATAAGAATGATACTATTATGTCTATGCTCAAGAAGAGCATGTTGATGTGAACTTCATTAAAAACAATAATTTCAACAACAATGCTTATTAGAATAATTTTGGTAGAACCAATTATAGGTCATATCCTTCTAATAATGGTAGCGCTTATGACAATTCTTATAGTAATTCCTATAGCAACCATAAAAGCACACCCTCTGATCTTGAAGTCATGCTTAAGGACTTTATTAGTAAACAAACTGCTTTTAATAAATCTGTTGAGGAAAAGTTTGGCAAAATTGATGTTCTTGCTTCTAAAGTTGATAGCCTTTCTCATGATGTTGAATTTATTAAATTAAAGGTTATGCCTCATGATGTTAAAGAAAGTAAAACTTTGAATGCCATTGAAGTTAGAATTTATGAAAATGTTATGATGTTGGCGCAATTGCATGCTAGGTGAGAAAGAGAAGATGAAATTGCTAGAAATAATAATGTGACTAAAGTTTGTACCATCACCTCCACACGTAATAATGAAGTTTCAAATGTTAGCAAACCTCCTACTATTAATGGTAAAATAATTGGTGCAGGAAAATTCCCCACTCCTTCTACAAAATTGCCTAGAACCACATAAACTGTTTCTAATAAGTGTGCTGAAATTTTCCGGACTATGGGTGACAGTAGTCCTCTTACCTTTGATAAAAATGACTTTGATTTTGATGATTGCAATATCTCTGAAGTAATTAAGTTCTTACAAAAGCTTGCTAGAAGTCCTAATGCTAGTGCTATAAATATGGCTATTATAAAGCATATTATAAATGCTCTCATGCAAATTCGAGAAGAGAAATTAAAACCTGAAGGTTCTATTACTAGAGAATTAGAAGATGGCTGGGAGCCCATCACTAAGATGAAAGTAGATGGCTTTGATTGCAATGGTTTATGTGATCTTGGTGCATGCATTTCTGCTATGCCTAGAAAAATCTATGATATGCTTGATTTGCCACCGTTGGAACAATGTTATTTGGATGTTCATCTGATTGATATTGCTACAAAGAAACCTTTGGGGAGAGTTAATAATATTCTTATTGTGGTTAATAATAACTTTTGCCCGTTGATTTTGTTGTTTTGGATATTGAATCAATGCTTCTTTGTCCAATTATTTTGGGAAGACCGTTTCTTAGAACTGTTGGTGCTGCTATTGATATGAGAGATGGGATTATTAAATATCAATTGCCACTCAAGAAAGGTATGGAACAGTTTCCTCGGAAAATAAAGAAGTCACCTTATGGTTCTATTATTAGAACAAGTTATGATGTTGATACTTCTGCACTTGATAATACTTGATGCTAGCTCTTTTCTGTGCCTAACTGCAAGATGTTAAAGAAAAGCACTCTTGGGAGATAACTCATGTTTTATTTCTGTAATTTTTCTTTTGTTGAGTCTTGGATGTTATTACCTCTGTAATAACCTCTCCTTATCATTTTTATTTCGTTTTTGTGCCAAGAATAGCCTCTAATATGAAGAAAGTAAGATTTGGGAAAGTTGTTGTCCTAAAAACAGATTTTGTGCTGTCACCATAAAAATTCGTATTCCCAGACAGTATGTAATTTTGAGCTACCAATTTTTTTTTGCATATACCCCAGGCTATTGTCTTAACTTTCGTTAGTTGAACACTTTTCTATCTGAGCAACACAAGATTTTCCAAAAAATCGATCTTTACTTCCGTTCTGTTTTGACAGATTTCTGCCACTATTTGCATTTGCATCTTAATCTCTTTTTTTCAGTTCTTTTGAGGGAAGAACTTTTTGTAGAGGTTGCTACAGTAGCTAATGATTTAATAAATGTTTGGAATATGTTAGAACTGAACTGAATTGAATTTATTATTTTTAATGTACTAATGCTGCTAATAAGAATTGTGTGAAGTTTTATATGAAGGAAGTTTTCAAGTGTAGGGAGAGAAGAATGATGTAATGAGATGAAGTATGGACAAAAGCTCAAGCTTGGGGATGCCCATGTCACCCCAAGAAATATCCAAGAGGTACAAGAGTCAAAGCTTGGGGATGCCTTGGGCATCCCCTCTTCATCAACAAAGCATCAGGTCATCTTTCTATACGCTATATTTTTCTTGCTTCATACGATATGTGTTTTTCTTGGAGCATATTTGTTTTTGTTTTTAGTTTAGTTTTGTTTTGTTTGATGTATCATATGGTTGGATCCTAGCATATTCGTTTTGGCGAATGACACATTCCGTTTTAATTGCATAGAACACTCTAGGTTTTGCTCTTATTGTTCTGCGAGTGTTCTAGTTTGCTAGTACTGTGTTTAGCTCTTGTTATTCCATTCTTATTTTTTTCAGAGCTTGTTAGTTTTCTTTATTTATGTATGATTATATCTCTGGTCTATATTGATTTTTATCTACGAGAGTTATTTCAAATAATTTGATTGATGGCTGAGACGAGTAAAATGTTTCATGCTTATAATGATGAAGAAGGACGCTGATACGTCTCAAACGTATCTATAATTTCTTATGTTCCATGCTTGTTTTATGACATTACCTACATGTTTTGTTCACACTTTATGATGATTTTATGCATTTTCCGAAACTAACCTATTGACGAGATGCCGAAGTGCCAGTTCCCGTTTTCTGCTGTTTTTGGTTTCAGAAATCCTAGTAAGGAAATATTCTCGGAATCGGACGAAATCAACGCCCAGCATCTTATAATTGCACGAAGCTTCCAGAACACCCGAGAGCCACCAGAGGGGATCCCTGGTGGCCCCACACGTGTGGGCGGCGCGGCCAAGGAGCCAGGCGCGCCACCCTGTTGTGTGGTGGCCCCAGACCCCCTCCGACTCCGCCTCTTCGCCTATTTAAAGCTCCCTGACCTAAATCTTCGATACGGAAAAGCCACGCTACGAGAAACCTTCCAGAGCCGCCGCCATCGCGAAGCCAAGATCTGGGGGACATGAGTCTCTGTTCCGGCACGCCGCCGGGACGGGGAAGTGCCCCCGGAAGGCTCCTCCATCGACACCACCGCCATCTTCATCAACGCTGTTGTCTCCCATGAGGAGGGAGTAGTTCTCCCTCGAGGCTAAGGGCTGTACCGGTAGCTATGTGGTTAATCTCTCTCCTATGTACTTCAATACAATGATCTCATGAGCTGCCTTACATGATTGAGATTCATATGAGCTTTGTATCACTATTAGTCTATGTGCTACTCTTGTGATGTTATTAAAGTAGTCTATTCCTCCTTCACGGTGTAATGGTGACAGTGTGTACTGTATCGTGTAGTACTTGGCGTAGGTTATGATCATAACCTCTTGTAGGTTATGGAGTTAATTATTACTATGATAGTATTGATGTGATTTATTCCCCCTTCATAGTGTAAAGGTGACAGTGTGTATGCTATGTTAGTACTCAGTTTAAATTGCAAAGATCTATTATGCTCTAAGGTTACTTAAATATGAATGCTGAATGTTGTGGAGCTTGTTAACTCCGGCATTGAGGTGCTCTTGTAGCCCTACACAACGAATGGTGTTCATTATCCAACAAGAGTATATGTAGCACAAAGGAAGAGAACTTATTTATTTATGTGATCAATGTTGAGAGTGTCCACTAGTGAAAGTATGATCCCTAGGCCTTGTTTCCAAATATTGCAATCATCGCTTGTTTACTGTTTTACTGCATCTTTACTTCCTGCAATATTACTACCATCAATCGCACGCCTTGACAAGCACTTTTCTGGCGCCGTTACTACTACTCATATTCATTCATACTACTTGTATTTCACTATCTCTTCGCCGAACTAGTGCACCTATACATCTGACAAGTGTATTAGGTGTGTTGGGGACACAAGAGACTTCTTGTATCATGATTGCAGGGTTGCTTGAGAGGGATATCTTTGACCTCTTCCTCCCTGAGTTCGATAAACCTTGGGTGATCCACTTAAGGGAAACTTGCTGTTGTTCTACAAACCTCTGCTCTTGGAGGCCCAACACTATCTACAAGAATAGAAGCACCCGCAGACATCAGACGCTTGTCTAGACTGTGGCATAGACTTTGGCATGTTATGTTGGATGTTATTCTTATTATATGTTGTTGTAGCATGACTTGTCTCAAATAGCTGAGAGTGCATAATGTCCTATTGAAAGAATCATGTGTTGTTACCATCATACAAAGCATAATATTGTGATATTCTCCTTTGATGCTTTATTGGGTTGACTTGGCACATGTTTACATCATGTTATGACTATAACCAGTCAACTAAATCCTCTATGATTATTTAATTTTTGACTTGTAATATCACTTTTATGCTTTGATTAATAATATTTTGTCGCTATGCATGATTATGGCCATTACTGCTCTCTTAGTTGGTCGCTCCCAGTCTTTTGCTAGCCTTCGCCTGTACTGAGTATGAGCTCTACTCGTGCAGCCAACTACCAAAAACCAAAGTTTGCCAATTGTGTCCACCATAACCTATTGGCATTATTTCTATTCCAAGTATATTCATCATGTTTTTATTTATCGTCCAAATTTAAAAAAAACATGAGAAAATTAATTAGTAAAGCTCGCACGAACTTGATGGACCATTTACGTTCTTGCACTTAATAAACTTGAGCCATTCTAACTATCTTATGAAGATTATATGCTTGCAAATTGTGAGTTGGGAGTTAGCACAACCATGCTTTCATGGGGCACGCTTTTAACATTGCACTTATTCCTATTTAGTTGATATCATGTTCTTTTGTTTATGGATGCCTAGCGAAATAAAATGGAAACTTGTACGTTCATGGAATTTGTATATATGTTACAGAAATGCCTGGGCTGCCAACTTAATCCATGCATCATTTATGGTGGAAATTTACAGCGAACCATAGTAAGCATTCTGTGAAGCATCTTCAATAAAAAGCTATGCCCATAGTAAATAAAAGTATTATTGAGATGTTCATTGTATGTGTGTCTTGTTATTTTGGCATGGAATTGCTCCTATATCGGCAGGAGTACTTATATATCATGGGGCAGGTGGTACCCCGTTGGCGTTCTCAATGATACATGTATACTTACAATGACAAGAACTTATTTTGGACCTAAGTTGAGTAGCATGAGGTTTAGGTACTCATATTCAAGGGGCACGAGATTGTCATCTTGTGATTTGTCAAGCATATAACTCATATTTTCCCTCACAATAACTTTAATCATTCAAGATGCTTATGATAGGGGTAATTAGAGCTCAAAGCTAATGAGTACCATACTTTTTGGAAGGTTTATAATTTTTTTTAATCTTGCTTCCTCTGCAAAGAGCCTCTCTTTTACTTTTATGTTGAGTCTTCATCTTCTTGCTTTATGCACTAATTAAGAGAAAATAGTTGTCATTCTTAGTATAATGTGCATAGTCCCAAAATCATTATTGATTGATTCATGATTATGCTATTGCTTGTTCTTAAATTACTTGTATCTAGTCACCCTTTGAACTTTAAAGGTGTGCTAGCATTTATGTTTTGCTACTTCATAAAGGACATGCTGAGTACCACTTTGCTATGTTTTATCTATGCTCATAAACGAACAGTTGCTTTCAATGCACAATTATTCATGACCCTTTGTTTGAGTTACTTCTCATGTTATAACATAGTTGCTAAGTTCTACTGTTAGAATGACATCTATCATGCCTATGTTTACGGTACTTTGATCCCAGCTTACAATACTTTACAATAACTTGATCAAGATTGTGTTGGCTTCATGTCACCTCAAAAATTATTTTTTGTTATCACTTACATACTCGAGGACGAGCAGGAGTTAAGCTTGGGGATGCTGATATGTTGCAAACATATCTATAATTTTTGATGCTCCATGCTTGTTTTACACCAATTTATATATGTTATGCTTACACTTCGTTGCACTTTTATACATTTTCCGGCACTAACCTATTAACAAGATGCCACAGTGCCAGTTTCCTGTTTTCTATTGTTTTGTATTTCAGAAAAGTTGTATATAAAATATTATCGGAATTGGACGAAACAAAAGCCGAAGTCAATATTTTACCGTAACGAAGACATAGTCCAGAGGGGGTACGAGGAGGCGCCACATGGCGGCACAACCAACCCATGGCGCGGACTGGGTGTGGCCCGCACCAAGGGGTGGTGTGGCCCCCCTAGGCGGCCATCGACCTCACCCTTCCGCCTGTTTATCCACGATCTCGGGAAAAATCTAAACGCCTGAACCTCCATCCACGAAAAGTTCCGTCGTGGCCGCCATCGCAGACCCTAGCTCGGGAGGGTTCTGAAGCTCTTCCCGGCACCTTGCCGGCGGGGGAGAACATCACCGGAGGCCTCTACATCACCATGCCCACCTCTGAAGTGATGCGTGATTAGTTCATCCCTGGACTATGGGTCCATAGTAGCAGCTAGATGGTTGTCTTATCCAATTTGTGCCTCATGTTTAGATCTCGTGAGCTGCATATCATGATGAAGATCATCTTTATGTAATGCTACATGTTGTGTTTGCTGGGATTCAATGAATATTGAATACTATGTTGAGATCGATTATATATTTATCATATGTTTTTTGTGTTCTTGCATGCTCTTCGTTGCTAGTAGATACTCTGGCCAAGTAAATGCTTGTGACTCCAAGAGGGAGTATTTATGCTCGATAGTAGGTTCATGCCTCTTGTTTTCTGGAAGAGTGACAATAACTTCTAAGATTGTAGATGTGTTGTTGCTACTAGGGAGAAAACAACAATGTTTTATCCAAGGGTAATTCTATTGTTTACTTTACACACATTGCTTAATGTGAATCTGTTGCTTACAACTTAATACTGGAAGGGGTTCGGACGATAACCGAAAGGTGGATTATTAGTCATAGACGCAGTTGGATTACGGTCTATGTATTATGTTGTAATGCCCAAATGAATCTCATAGTAATCATCTTGTCATTTATGGTCTTTATTCTGTCAATTGCCTAGCTGTAATTTGTTCACCCAGCATGTTATTTATCTTTATAGAGAGACACCTCTAGTGAATTGTGGACTCGGTCCTTACTTTTACACTGATACAACCATTGACGTGGGCATTACCCTTTGGGTAACCGACATTGCCCTATCCTGTACGGCCCAACTGGAGGCCCATGAAGATACCCGATGGCAAGGTGGGCCACTAGGATGGTGCTGCGGAAGATTCCTTGAAGCACAAGACGAAGAGGAGCCGAACAAGGGAAGTTTAGATCTAGGTCTTTTGTAAACCTAGTCGTACCCGGACAGTTCTCTTGAGACCTGGCCTCCTATATAAAGGCCAGGAGAGGGACTGCCGAGGGACAGAATCAATCTTAGCAGCTTTAGCCACCAGAAGTCTACAACTAGGTCGCCGTAGCACTTAGCCTCTCGACGAGATCACAACCGAAACCTTCGGCACCCCATTGTAACCCGATATTTTCATAATCAAGATCAGATAGGCAGGACGTAAGGGTTTTACCTCATCGAGGGCCCCGAACCTGGGTAAATCGCTCTCCCCGCTTGTCTGTTAACCGATGTCTCGTGTCAGCCTACAGGATTCCATCAACCCTAAGCCCCAATCGGAGGGCCTTGCCGAGGAGTACCCTCGACAATTGGTGCCATCTGTGGGAACCCTGTCGGCACAAGATCCATCATCGGCAGATCCAGTCATGTCGTCGGCAGCTTCGTCGACGCCATCATCATCGTCATCGCCAATCTTTGGAAGCCCGATTCGATTCGGTTCCTATGAGTTCACCCCGCACAGCGACTCTTCTCGCTCCACTTTTTCGGATCTACAAGGGAACATGGAGATGACGTTCGGCAGCGTCCACTACAACGTCAACGCAGAAGGAGTCCTCCGACTGCTAGAATCGTGCGCCCCCAGATCAGCAAGAAAATCACCACCATTGGCCGCAGGGCCAAGCCTGTCGTCATCAGTCGATCTTTCGGCTGGCCTAACGGACTCGACAAATTCATCCCCGCCGTCGACCCCTCGGTCGACATCTTCAATGTCAGTTGGATCTGATAACCCTGCGCCTTCAGAGATGACCTCATACTACTGCTTGAACTGCGACACCAGGCACGGGCTGGGATCAAGCGACACGTCGTTCATCTGCAGCGCCCAGTATTCATCAGGAGAGGACAGTGTCGACAACTTTGTCAAGGAAGTCACCTGGAGAATGGCGCGCCACCAAGTTTATGCTGCCAACAACACAGGGAACGCAAGAAACGGGGGAGGCGGAGATCACACCCCTCGCTCTAGCAGGCGACGTAGCTTTGAAAACAGTGCTAGTAACATCGATAGCGATTACACCATCGCAGAGGAAGAATGGGCATCAGCCAGGGCAGCCGTGCTCAACAACACACCGCTCCCCACCGGAACTTCGGTTGGAACCCTCAATGCCTACCGCTCAATACTGGAGAAGAATCGGGAGCGCCTATCGAATGAGCAAGCCACCCTCGAGAGACGTCTGCTTGCGGCAGAACAATCTAGTGAGCGACGAAGGGGCTCGCGCGGGAGCGCTTCCCGAAGTAGCCAAGGCGCAGGAAAGCACCGGTCAAGGCTATCAAGACTTTCGGAAGATGACGCCATGGAAGTAACGTCAAACCAATCCAAGTCCTTCATGACCATGGACACTGCAGGGATGCTAAGGCCAAAAATCGTCGAGGGAGCAACCGCCAACCTCGTGGCGTACCTCATCAATTATCGACCCGAAGGTTCTATGGCTCAAGCTCATCGGGGCGCCCTGGAAAGCCTCGCAATCCTGGGAGACAACCTAGTCCCATGAAAAGAGAAGACCACACTCCAAGCTAGCAGCTCAAAGCACCGCTCAAGAGACGCCCGTGACGAGATTACCCAGAGCAGGACCGACAAAGCCAGGCGACGGCGAGCCGCGAAGGGAGAAGACGATAGCGACGCCTCGGAAGAAAGCGAAGAGTACGACGGTGAATTGAGAGGGGTTGATTGCTTGAGCTACAAGATCCGCGAAACAATGCCACCCAAGAAGTTCAAACCTACCCCTACCGACGCCGTGATGTATGATGGGCAGCAGGAGCCAAGGTCATGGATAGATGATTACCTGTAGACTGTGATATTACACAAAGGAAACCAGATAGCAGCAATGCAGTGCGTGCAGCTTTACCTGAAAGATTCGGCGCGGGCTTGGCTGAGAGGCCTGCCGAAGGGATCCATCAAATCATGGGACGACCTGGTAGATGCTTTCGTCGCTAACTTTCAAGCGACGTACAAAAGGCCTGTTGGGATCGAGAAGTTACGACATTGCCAGCAGAAGCAGAAGGAATCGATACGCGCATACATCGGCAGGTTCACCAAGCTCCTGAACGCTGCCGAAGATGTTTCTGTCGACAGAGCAATCGACGCCTTCAGCGACGGCATCTGACGTGAAACGTACATAGAAGAACTTGGGCGCAAGAAGCCGAAAACCATAACCAAGTTAAAGGAAATCGCCAACAGCTGGGCTGATGGCGAAGATAACGTACGGAGGCCACGACAGCGCAGTGACGACGAAGACGATGATCAGCTGAAAAACGATTCGGGTGGACGCAGGGATCGCCGCAAGAAAAGGAAAGATCGCAGTTACGATGACAGCAACCTGGTAGCCGCTGGGTATTCTGATCGACAAGATGATCGGTATGATGACTGGCGAGATGATCGGCAGGATGGCAATCGGAGCAACTCTGGGAACTGCGGCAACTACAAACCATGACCTCATAGGACCCCCGAGCTACCCTTCGCTGAGCAGATAAACGCTCCTTGCTACTTGCACAAGTACATCGACTCTAAGGACAATAAGAAGAAGTCGAGTCACCTGCTTAGAGATTGTCGACAGTTCATCCAGATGCAGAAGCTCATCCAGCAGCAGCAGCCGCCACCACCACCGCCCCCACCTCAGCACCAGGTTCAGCAAGCTCAACCACACAACAACAACGATTCCTTTCCTCCACCACGAGGGCAGATGAGCATGATCCACAGAACCGGTGTTTCGAGAAGGGAGATGAAGAAGCTCACCCAAGAAATCAACCTGGCGGAAAGCATCATGGCCAATATCCCTGAATACATCGATTGGTCATCTCAGAGCATTACGTTCAGCAGAGCAGACCACCCGATGACAATCCCAAAGCCAGGACATGCTGCGTTAGTAGTTGAAGCACAAATTGGAGGATTTAAGATGCGCAAAGTTTTCATGGATGGTGGAAGCGGACTAAACTTGATATTCCTCGACACGATCAAAAGTATGGGAATCACGATGAGGATGCTAGAAGAGACATATACCTGTTTCCATGGGATCCTCCCCACCTCACCGGCGTAGTCTATTGGCAAAGTTTATCTGAACGTTGTATTTGGAAAACCCGACAACTTCAGGAAGGAAAAGATCGAGTTCGAGGTGGTAAATTGGGAATCACAGTATGATACGTCTCAAACGTATCCATAATTTCTTATGTTCCATGCTACTTTTATGATGATACTCACATGTTTTATACGCATTATATGTCATTATTATGCATTTTCCAGCACTAACCTATTAACAAGATGTCGAAGAGCTAGTTGCTGTTTTCTGCTGTTTTTGGTTTCAGAAATCCTAGTAAGGAAATATTCTCGGAATTGGACGAAATCAACGCCCAGGGGCTTATTTTTCCACGAAGCTTCCAGAAGACCGAGGGAGAAATGAAGTGGGGCCACGGGGCGCCACCACACTAGGGCGGCGTGGCCTAAGGGGGGCCCGCGCGGCCCTAGCGTGTGGGGCCCCCGTGACTCCTCCGACTCCGCCCTTCCGCCTACTTAAAGCCTTCATCGCGAAACCCTCTGTACCGAGAGCCACGATACGGAAAACCTTCCAGAGACGCTTCCGCCGCCAATCCCATCTCGGGGGATTAAGGAGATCGCCTCCGGCACCCTGCCGGAGAGGGGAATCATCTCCCGGAGGGCTCTTCATCGCCATGATCGCCTCCGGATCGATGTGTGAGTAGTTCACCCCTAGACTATGGGTCCATAGCAGTAGCTAGATGGTTGTCTTCTCCTCATTGTGCTATCATGTTAGATCTTGTGAGCTGCCTATCATGATCAAGATCATCTGTTTGTAATGCTACATGTTGTGTTTGTTGGGATCCGATGAATATTGAATACTATGTCAAGTTGATTATCAATCTATCATATATGTTGTTTATGTTCTTGCATGCTCTCCGTTGCTAGTAGAGGCTCTGGCCAAGTTGATACTTGTAACTCCAAGAGGGAGTATTTATGCTCGATAGTGGGTTCATGCCTCCATTGAATCTGGGACAGTGACAGAAAGTTCTAAGGTTGTGGATGTGCTGTTGCCACTAGGGATAAAACATCGATGCTTTGTCTAAGGATATTTGTGTTGATTACATTACGCACCATAGTTAATGCAATTGTCTGTTGTTTGCAACTTAATACCGGAAGGGGTTCGGATGATAACCTGAAAGTGGACTATTTAGGCATAGATGCATGCTGGATAGCGGTCTATGTATTTTGTCGTAATGCCCTGATTAAATCTCATAGTACTCATCATGATATATGTATGTGCATTGTTATGCCTTCTTTATTTGTCAATTGCCCAACTATAATTTGTTCACCCAACATGCTATTTATCTTATGGGAGAGACACCACTAGTGAACTGTGGACCCCGGTCCGTTCTTTACATCTGAAATACAATCTACTGCAATACTTGTTCTTTACTGTTCTTCGCAAACAAACATCATCTTCCACACTATACATCTAATCCTTTGTTACAGCAAGCCGGTGAGATTGACAACCTCACTGTTACGTTGGGGCAAAGTACTTTGATTGTGCTGTGCAGGTTCCACGTTGGCGCCGGAATCCCTGGTGTTGCGCCACACTACACTTCGCCGCCATCAACCTTCAACGTGCTTCTTGGCTCCTACTGGTTCGATAAACCTTGGTTTCTTACTGAGGGAAAACTTGCTACTGTACGCATCACACCTTCCTCTTGGGGTTCCCAACGGACGTGTGTTAACTACACGCATCACAGTACCACGCTATACTCGGAAGATCAGCTTATGCCAAGTTCATGGCTGTGCTGCACTATGCATACCTCAAGCTGAAAATGCCTGGGAACAACGGGACAAACATCACAGTCTATGGAAGTTTTTCGCGCTCGGATAATTGTGATCGCGATTTCCAGAGGATCGCTGCAAAGTTTGGGCTCATGCAGGAAGTTGTTGACCTCCCTTCCAAATCGTCGGCACATGATACTAAGGAAGATGAACGCGTCAGGAAGACGAAGAAGGAGCCAGCTGATCTTACTTTAGAAGCTTCGACAGTGAAAACTTCGGCAGCCGATGGCACAACGGCCATAGGAGAAAGCAAAACGCTGGCAATCACTGCCGGGACCCCTGGCGAAATCGGTGACACTTCCAAAATCGCTGACGCGGTGGACAAGCTAGAAGATAAGAAAAACCCTCCCCTTGCTTAAGCGGATGGATAGCATTTAGTTTTTCCTTTCTTTTCAACAGGGCTCTTTTTTCGCCCCTTAGTCCCTTGCTTACTTTATTAATGAGAACTTAAGTTTTGTTTCCTTGAAAAGCATTGCAGTAGTTCGGAACACCCGAATCACATCATCATGAGCGCCGTTTGCATATTTCGGCGAACGCAAGGGCAATGAAGAACACGTCCAAAGATTGTGCTTTGAAAAGCCTCTGAAATTACGAGTGCTAAAGAAGGCGAAAACAACAAGGACCCTGCTCTTTCTTCTTCTCTATAGATGCCTCAAAGAGTGCCGCAAATAGCAAAGATCAAGAAATATGTACATTAACGACCCACGTTCGGTACTTTACCTATGGAAGTACGAAAGAACAACAGGGTTATCGGCAGAGCTAGTGCTTCCGATATATTCGGGAGCTGCTGCCAAGACATGCATCGGTTGAAAGCAAAGTTGCGCATACAACGGGTCTAGCAAGACCCGCAACACGAGCTGATCACTCAAATAATTTTCTAACCAACGAACACACATACATGTAAACGAGCAATTAAGATTTGCTCCTCCAGAAATTTGCCAACGACATTAACATGGTAAAAGCGCATATATATGCATCTACCAAAAAAATAGCTTAAAACTTCACAATCCAAACACTTGGATGTAGTAGCCAAGTCTTCCATTTACAATAAGAGCATGACCCTGAATTACTCTTGTGGAGTTTCTTTTTCTTCAGGTGTCTTCGAATTCTCCTCAAGCCTATCGACAATTATATTGGCAGGCAGTACTACCTTCGGGTACAACGGCTCCAAACCACCCACCGCATTGGCAATAGTCAGCAGGTTTGCCGAAGGATAACGTGCAAGGACGAGGGCAAGTGTAAATCTGGCTCCTGGAAAAACTTGAGCTCGCACCAAGTCTCGAATCTTCTTGGTGTTGCTAAATTCTGACATTAGAGTCAACAGCGTGGGAGGGACCGCGTTCAAAGGGAACATCGTCTTCCATATTACTCTTAGCCCTTTGTAGCACTTGTCGAAGAAGCGATGGACCTGCTGGACCCGATCTTGGAACTTTGCGACAGCCGAAGCTTTCGAGTGCTCTTTCCAGAAAACCTCATATGCGGATGATAGCTGCGTCAACGCGTTCACACGCTCGTGAATCCGCTTGTTCTCTTCAACACGGTTCAGAGCTATGACTAGCAAAGGAAACAAGGGAAGTTCAGACGATGCATTTTGAAGAAAAACAAGGAGCAAAAGGACAAGGGAGCTTACAATTTAAACTTTCGGTGGCCCTATGTAATTCAGTAAGAGCATAGCGCTCTACGTCAGCCGCAATCTCGCTCTTCTTTTTGATAATGGCAGCCAAGGCATAGGTACTGTGCAAATACTTTTCCATCTGCGCGATCCGATCCTTCATACGCTGGAGTCGATCACTTTCAGAAACAGCACCCGAAGAATCATCGACAAACGCACGCACGGGGAAAACCTGCAAAACAACGTCAAAGGGTATGTTGGATCGTATCGCTTCAGCATTGGAAGTTACTCCCATCGGGAGAGTGCGAGTAAAAATGACATAATAAGAGTACACTGGCAACATTGCCAGCATGGAATTTATTACAACCACAAGTCTTACGGCAGGACATTGTTTTAAATCGAACTAAAAGAAGTCTGTTACAAGAATCAAGGGGCTTGGGTTTGGTTTGATAAACTTGGACCAACTGGTGATTTCTTTGCCGAAACCAGCTCAAGGAGTTGGCGTGCACACTTAAGGGCCGAAGTTTTAAAGGCACCCAGGTCAACAAGTTGCCCATCTTGCTCTTTCAGCAGTTGTTTAGACACCTCTTCAATATCGGCCTTGAAGCCATGACCCATCATGAGTTGGAAGGCTAGGAGGGCGCCATAGGTACGTGAAGTACGTTTGAATACCTCGATGACTTCCTTGGTGTTGATGGCGAAAGCATCGATCAGTTGCCCCAAAGTCTTCTCTTGATTAATCTTGGGGAAGATCATTGAGTGCATCCGTGCCATGGCTCCCTTGCCCTTCTGAAGAAGGTCCCGCGTGAGCTGATGGGATGCAAGAGTCATCGACAGGGCATTCGCTGGGGAATTGTTCGGGAGCTTTTCCAGAGCTTCGACAGGAATATCAGCGGCCTCTGTGAAAGACGAAATAAGAGGGATTCATTAGCAAAGGATAGCATCCGCGAGTTAATAATCAACAAAAGAGCAGAAAGGGAATTACCAAGCAAGGCCAAGGAAGATTGACGAAGAAGATCGTCCCGTTCAATCGCCCAAGCTTCAGCGGTTAGCCTGGAAGTCTCTTCATCCTTCAACCTCTTTTTCAACCCCTCGAGCTCCCTCTTTAGGGAATCAACTTCCTGGCGAGCTTTGGCAGCTATCCTTGTTGCGCCCTCTAGCTTCGACGAGGAAGATTTGACCTCCTGTTGCAATCGGGCCTTGTCAGCTTCCAGGGAAGTGTATTGGGAGGCGAAAGCCTCTAAAGATGATATGGCTGCTCGTAGATCCTTAGGCGATAAAGAAAAATAGGTATCAAGCGAAAAACTATAAACCGAGATTTATTCAGGAAGAGCTTGCAGAACAAAGACTTACAGGTTTCCCTGAAGAAGGAGCTGCAGCTGCCGAAGGAATATCTTTTCCCTTAACAAGGGAAGAAGCAGTCAATAACTGAGCTGTGGGGGCTGCAGCAGGGGCTGAAGCCTCGGAAGCTGCAGGAACAGTGCTAGATTTGGCTTTCTTGGGCGGGGGCTCGATGAGACCTTCGTCCCTGCGGAAAAACAAATTGGCAGAAGTCAGGAAAGGAATGAGAATGATAACAATGGAATACAAATTTCGGGAAAGGCTGCAAGGACTTGCAGATCAAAAAGATCATCTTCGTCGGCAAAGCCGTCGGATGGCCTCTTTGGGGGCAAAGCTTTGGCCTCCTCCACCGCTGCATCACAAAGGCAGCATGATCAGCTTCGTCCTCATGCATTGACTCTGCTGTGTCGCTAATATCATTGGCTGGGGATGGAGGATTAGTAAAATCGGCTTCAGAGTTTATCGGGTCATCACGTTCATCCTTTGGGCTCGCGTTTTCTTCGGTATGAAATCCAGTAGGAGCCGAAGAATCTCTTCCCTCAGAAGTGTCAATATGCAAGCCTCGCAAGTCTTCAGGAGCTGTGAGGATCTGTTGAAGTGAAACAAGTAAGAATGATGGCAGTCGCATTGATCGAAGGAAACAGCACAGTGAGAGTATGAAGAGAATAATTTACCTCCGTTGGCGGATGATCAGCATCGAATGGTGAATGGGGAGATATCAGCGGGATTGAATCTTCTTGGCTGAAGAGAGTTAGACGCCGAACTTCGTCAAGCAGTTCTTTTTCCGATAATTTGGCAGCATTTATCCTGGTCTCATCCTTAGGACCCGAATATAACCACAGCGGATGAGCCCTAGCCATGATCGGCTGCACTCGGCGCTTCAAGAACACAGCGGCTACCTCCGTGCCTATCATGGTCTGGCCATTGGCTTCTTTGATCCGAAGAAATTTACCAAATAACTTATCAACTACGGGCTTTTCATCGGGAGAAAGGACATTCTTCCAAGACTGCTTAGGTTTGGCTTCGAGAACATCGGAGAAGCGAGGAAGCTGGGATTCAGTTAGTGAATAATCCTTTATGTAGAACCACTTCAGTCTCCATCCTTGCACGGATTCTCTCATCGGAAAGTTGAAATAGTTAACCTCTTTGCGAGCAACAAATCCAACTCCCCCAATGACAAAGGATCCGCCACTACTGTTGTATCTTTTCACGAAGAAATTTTTCTTCCACAACACGAAGTAGACGCCGGCCAATCGCCAGGATTGGGCCCAGCTGTAGAACTTGACGGCGCTGGCGGCGTCGGAGCTGGAGGAGCAGCATCTGGAGCACCTCTTGATACACGTAAAGCACACGTCCGTTGGGAACCCCAAGTGGAAGGTATGATGCGTATACAAGCAAGTTTCCCTCAGTAAGAAACCAAGGTTTATCGAACCAGTAGGAGCCAAGAAGCACGTTGAAGGTTGATGGCGGCGAAGTGTAGTGCGGCGCAACACCAGGGATTCCGGCGCCAACGTGGAACCTGCACAACACAATCACAGTACTTTGCCCCAACGTAACAGTGAGGTTGTCAATCTCACCGGCTTGCTGTAAACAAAGGATTAGATGTATAGTGTGGATGATGATGATTGTTTGCGAAGAACAGTAAAGAACAATTGCGATGGGATTGTATTTCAGATGTAAAGAATAGGACCGGGGTCCACAGTTCACTAGTGGTGTCTCTCCCATAAGATAAACAGATGTTGGGTGAACAAATTACAGTTGGGCAATTGACAAATAAAGAAGGCATAACAATGCACATACATATATCATGATGAGTACTATGAGATTTAATCAGGGCATTACGTCAAAGTACGTAGACCGCTATCCAGCATGCATCTATGCCTAAAAAGTCCACTTTCAGGTTATCATCCGAACCCCTTCCGGTATTAAGTTGCAAGCAACAGACAATTGCATTAAGTATGGTGCGTAATGTAATCAACACAAATATCCTTAGACAAAGCATCGATGTTTTATCCCTAGTGGCAACAGCACATCCACAACCTTAGAACTTTCTGTCACTATCCCAGATTTAATGGAGGCATGAACCCACTATCGAGCATAAATACTCCCTCTTGGAGTCAGAAGTATCAACTTGGCCAGAGCCTCTACTAGCAACGGAGAGCATGCAAGAACATAAACAACATATATGATAGATTGATAATCAACTTGACATAGTATTCAATATTCATCGGATCCCAAAAAATTCAACATGTAGCATTACAAATAGATGATCTTGATCATGATAGGCAGCTCACAAGATCTAACATGATAGCACAATGAGGAGAAGACAACCATCTAGCTACTGCTATGGACCCATAGTCCAGGGGTGGACTACTCACACATCAATCCGGAGGCGATCATGGCGATGAAGAGACCTCCGGGAGATGATTCCCCTCTCCGGCAGGGTGCCGGAGGCGATCTCCTGAATCCCCCGAGATGGGATTGGCGGCGGCTGCGTCTCTCGAAGGTTTCACGTATCGTGGCTCTCGGTACTGGGGGTTTCGTGACGAAGACTATATGTAGGCGGAAGGGCAGGTCAGGGGCGTCACGAGGGGCCCACACAACAGGCCGGCGCGGCCAGGGCTTGGGCCGCGCCGCCCTGTTGTGTGGCCACATCGTGGCCCCACTTTGTTTCCTCTTCGGACTTCTGGAAGCTTCATGGAAAAATAGGCCCCTGGGCGTTGATTTCGTCCAATTCCGAGAATATTTCCTTACTAGGATTTCTGAAACCAAAAATAGCAGAAAACAGCAACTGGCTCTTCGGCATCTCGTCAATAGGTTAGTGCCGGAAAATGCATAATAATGACATAAAGTGTGTATAAAACATGTGAGTATCATCATAAAAGTAGTATGGAACATAAGAAATTGTAGATACGTTTGGGACGTATCAAGCATCCCCAAGCTTAGTTCCTACTCGCCCTCGAGTAGGTAAACGAAAACAAAGATAATTTCTGAAGTGACATGCTATCATAATCTTGATCATACTATTGTAAAGCATATGAGATGAATGCAGCGATTCGAAGCAATGATGAAGATAATGAGTAAACAAATGAATCATATAGCAAAGACTTTTCATGAATAATACTTTCAAGACAAGCATCAATAAGACTTGCATAAGAGTTACTCATAAAGCAATAAATTCAAAGTAAAGGTATTGAAGCAACACAAAGGAAGATATAAGTTTCAGCGGTTGCTTTCAACTTCAACATGTATATCTCATGGATAATTGTCAACACAAAGTAATATAACAAGTGCAATAGGTAAACATGTAAGAATCAATGCACACAGTTGATACGAGTGTTTGCTTCTGGGATAGAAAGAATAGGTAAACTGACTCAACAATGAAGTAAAAGATAGGCCCTTCGCAGAGGGAAGCATGGATTACTATATTTGTGCTAGAGATTTTCATTTTGAAAACAAGAAACAATTTTGTCAACGGTAGTAATAAATCATATGTGTTATGTATAAGATATCTTATAAGTTGCAAGCCTCATGCATAGTATACTAATAGTGCTCGCACCTTGTCCTAATTAGCTTGGATTAACACGGATTATCATTGCATAGCATATGTTTCAACCAAGTGTCACAAAGGGGTACCTCTATGCCGCCTGTATAGAGGTCTAAGGAGAAAGCTCGCATTGGATTTCTCGCTTTTAATTATTCTCAACTTAGACATCCATACCGAGACAACATAGACAACAGATAATGGACTCCTCTTTAATGCATAAGCATTCAACAACAGTTAATATTCTCATAAGAGATTGAGGATTAATTGTCCAAACTGAAACTTCCACCATGAATCATGTCTTAAGTTAGCGGCCCAATGTTCTTCTCTAACAGTATGCATACTCAAACTATTTGATCATGAAAATCGCCCTTACTTCAGACAAGACGAACATGCATAGCAACTCACATGATATTCAACAAAGGTAAAAGTTGATGGCGTCCCCAGAAACATGGTTACCGCTCAACAAGCAACTTATTAAGAAATAAGACACATAAGTACATATTCTTCACCACAATAGTTTTTAAGGCTACTTTTCCCATGAGCTATATATTGTAAAGGCAAAGAATAGAAGTTTAAAGGTAGCACTCAAGTAATATACTTTGGAATGGCGGAGAAATACCATGTGGTAGGTAGGTATGGTGGACACAAATGGCATAGTATTTGGCTCAAGGATTTGGATGCACGAGAAGAATTCCTCTCAATACAAGGCTAGGCTAGCAAGGTTATTTGAAGCAAACTCAAGTATAAAAGGTGAGGCAAAGCTCACATATGAACATATTGTAGCTATTATAAGACTTTACATTGTCTCCTTGTTGTTCAAACACCTTAACCAGAAAATATCTAGACTCTGGAGATCAATCATGGAAACAAAATTTTAACAAGCTCTATGTAGCTATTCATTAATAGGTACAAGGTACATGATGCAAGAGCTTAAACATGATCTATATGAGCACAACAATTGCCAAGTATCACATTATTCAAGACATTATACCATTTACCACATGCGGCATTTTCCGTTTCCAACCATATAACGATGAATGAAATAGTCCAACTTTCGCAATGAACATTAAAGATAAAGCTAAGAACACATGTGTTCATACGAAACAGCGGAGCGTGTCTCTCTCCCACACAAAGAATGCTAGGATCCGATCTTATTCAATCAAAACAAAAATAAAAACAAACAGGCGCTCCAAGCAAAGCACATAAGATGTGACGGAATAAAAATATAGTTTCACTAGAGGTGACCTGATAAGTTGTCGATGAAGAAGGGATGCCTTGGACATCCCCAAGCTTAGACGCTTGGGTCTTCTTAAAATATGCAGGGACGAACCACGGGGGCATCCCCAAGCTTAAACTCTTCACTCTTATTGATTATATTGTATCATCCTCCTCTCTTGACCCTTGAAAACTTCCTCCACACCAAACTCAAAACAAACTCATTAGAGGGTCAGTGCATAATTCATATATTCAGAGGTGACATAACCATTCTTAACACTTCTGGACATTGCACAAAGCTACTGAAAGTTAATGGAACAAAGAAATCCATCAAACATAGCAAAACAGGCAATGTGAAACAAAAGGCAGAATCTGTCAAAACAGAATAGTCCGTAAAGATGAATTTTTTAGAGGCACCAGACTTGCTCAGATGAAAATGCCCAAATTGAATGAAAGTTGCGTACATATCTGAGGATCACGCACGTAAATTGGCAGATTTTTCTGAGTTACCTACAGAGAACCCTGCCCAAATTCGTGACAGCAAGAAATCTGTTTCTGCGCAGTAATCCAAATCTAGTATTGACTTTACTATCAAAGACTTTACTTGGCACAACAATGCAATAAAATAAAGATAAGGAGAGGTTGCTACAGTAGTAACAACTTCCAAGACTCGAATATAAAAAAAAAGTACTGTAGTAAAATAATGGGTTGTCTCCCATAAGCGCTTTTCTTTAACGCCTTTCTGCTAGGCGCAGAAAGTGCGTATCAAGTATTATCAAGAGATGAAGCATCGACATCATAATTTGTTCTAATAATAGAATCATAAGGTAACTTTATTTTCTTTTTAGGGAAGTGTTCCATACCTTTCTTGAGAGAAAATTGATATTTAATATTACCTTCCTTCATATCAATGGTAGCACCAACAGTTCGAAGAAAAGGTCTTCCCAATATAATGGGACAAGATGCATTGCATTCAATATCCAAGACAACAAAATCAACGGGGACAAGGTTATTGTTAACCATAATGCGAACATTATCAATCCTCCCCATAGCATTATCAGCAAGATTAACATCCAAATAACAATTTTTCAATGGTGGCAAGTCAAGCATATCATAGATTTTCTTAGGCATAACAGAAATACCTGCACCAAGATCACATAAAGCATTACAATCAAAATCATTGACCCTCATCTTAATAATGGGCTCCCAACCATCTTCTAACTTCCTAGGAATAGAAGTTTCAAGTTTTAGTTTCTCTTCTCTAGCTTTTATGAGAGCATTTGTAATATGTTTTGTAAAGGCCAAATTTATAGCACTAGCATTGGGACTTTTAGCAAGTTTTTGTAAGAACTTTATAACTTCAGAGATGTGACAATCATCAAAGTCTAAATCATTATGACCTACATCAATGGAATCATTGTCCCCATCGTTGGAAAAAATTTCAGCAGTTTTATCACAAGCAGTTTCAGCAGTTTTAGCAGTTTCAGGTAATTTTGCACGCTTTGCACTAGGAGTAGAAACATTGCCAACACCAATTATTTTACCATTGATAGTAGGAGGTGTAGCAACATGTGAAGCATTATCATTACTAGTGGTGGTAATAGTCCAAACTTTAGCTACACTAGTTGATTGCCCGTGCGTTGCCACGTCCTATATTTTTCCATTTATTTTTTGTATTTACACATGTGTCAAAATAATGCATCTAAATGGTTTAGCAAATGTTGGCTTCAGGTAGAAATAATTACAGTAAAATATTTTCTCAAGGCTTTGGACTTGCAAATGCATAATCCTGAGCTTCATCCTTCACAAAGGAAGCAGGCTGGTGAATTGAAGTTTCCTCGTTGCGGAAAATTCAAGCGTTGCTTTTGAGCAAAATGACAAGATGAACATGGAGCTGTCACATTTTCTTTGATCTGCAGCCATTTGCCACAGAAGAGCACGAGAGAGATGGCCTCCCCTCATGGTATGGAATTCGAGGCATTTTAAGCATCCCAAATGTGTGAATTGTGCCCTCAAATCTTTAAGGGCACATAAAATGTGTCAAATTTAGCAGCTACTCGGAAATTATTCAGGGCACTTTAAAAATGTGCCAGAGTAGTACGTATATCCATTAGGGCACATTTTTTTATGTACCTCGAAAAGTTTCAAGAGCGCATCCCCAAAAAATTTAAAGGCATATACAAAATATGCCCCGAAAAGTTTTAAGGGCACGTCTAAACTGTGCACCGAAAAGTTTCATGGGGAATGTTTTAAGGGCACATCTTCCCCGGAAAGTTTTCAGTTTGCAAATGGAGTCCTATGTGTATAAAGATGCTGTTTTATTCAGTACGCAGTTTATAAATGATGTATCTTTCGTAATCATATAGCATTTCAAATGCTATGTGCACGGTGCACATAATCGCAGTAGCTCATAAAATCAATATTCCGAGTTTAAGAAATTGAAAATAGTTTCATAAGCATTAAGCATTGAAATTCTTTCAATTCTCTGCTCTTGTATTCTCCATTCTCGTCTTGTTTTATTCCTTTGCATCTCCATCCAATTTATTACACAACAGATGTTGGGCTCAGTACAGTACAACACTGATGTCATGCTCAGTACAACATCAAAACAAAAGTTTTGCTCAGCGGCACACATGCTAGGACAGTTTTGAATATCTAGACTCACACAAAGATAATTCATAAAACAATTTAGCTAAGCTATTCATCATGGGAATATCAACCATTATTCCAAACTGAGAAACGAACAATTTTTAGAGAAACTTAGAGGTAAGAAGATGGGTGTAGAACAACAATGGTAATTTCTACATGGGACATACCTTAGCCCGTGAAGAAAGATCCAGCTCATCACTTGGCCATTTTCACGAGAACTCTAGCTATGCAATCTGTCTACAAATAATAGCTTTGAACACTGAGAGTTGCAGTTCACAATAATCTAGCAAGATAGTACCCGGTTCACATTGTACTATTAGATAACTTGAATATGACCATAATTTACATCACTACTAGGAAAAGGCCCATTGCCGGCGCACCTAAAAGGCCCATTGCCGGCGCACCACGAGCCCGCCGGTGCGAACGCGCCGGTGATAAATGGACACTGCCGGCGCACCAGGTAGTGCGCCGGCGATATGTCAGCTACTGCCGGCGCACCACCCAAGCTTCGCCGGCAAAGCGAAATTCCACCGGCGCACGTGCAGCTGCGCCGGCAGTAGGTCTTCCAGCACTGGCGCATGCCACGTGCGCCGGTAGTAGGGCATTTAGGTGCGCCGGTAATTATATTCGAAAATTCATTTTCCAGCTTTTTTTCTAGCATATTACAATACATATTTGACAGCAGTATATATTTACAACGCAGTTCATATTTAGACAGCATTACATGCAATATGAGAAGCACATAGAGAGCCAAGTTTCATTTCGGTATCAATACACAATTACGCAAGTCTCGTTCCGGAATGTGTTGATTCATACAACACATGTGCATATGCAACACCGAACGACGAAGTTTCACAAAGTTAGAAGTCTCGGTACATAGTCGTCACAAGTATCGTCATACACCTCACAATGTAGGTCCTAACCTAAACTACAATCACATAGAACATGACCAACATGGTCATGATGACCATCATCACGAAGGCCATGGTCTTCATCCGGTTCCTCCTCATGTCCCTCATCTCTCCCGCTAGATAACGGGCGTATCTTCCTTCCGCCTCCACCCTAGTGGGGTATCCCTTGTAGCTGTTGCCGCTGAAACGGTGCACCTGTCTCCGACAGTCCTCCCAGTCGTCGTAGACTCCAGGAACCCTCCCCTTGTACACGACATATGTCGTCGGCATCTCCATTCACAAGACAAGTAAAACGTTAGTACCAATGCAATGAACAAGTGCCAACTCAAATAAGAGACAAGTAGTATGAACTAAATAGCATGTGCCTCATACTTTGTTGGTCGAAATAAATAATAACATACAGGGATGGGGTCAGTGAGGCTAGGTAGGATGCACAATAGATTGATATTTGTGGCCATCACACCAAGCCTCACTGGCCCCACCCGGAGTGTACAAGTGACCGAACATTTTAATCATCGGCCAATGCAATTAAGAAGTGCGAACTCAAATAGAAGACAAGTAGTACGAATTAAATAGCGTGCCTCATACTTTGTCGGTCGAAACAAATATTAACATCCAGGGATGGAGTCAGTGAGGCTAGGTAGGATGCACAATAGATTGATACTTGTGGCTGTCGCACCAAGGCTCACTGGCTCCACCCCCGAGTGTACGATTGACCGAACATTCTAATCATCGGCGAACTCCAAATACGAGGCAAGTAGTGGTCGAGTAAATGCAAATAATTATTAAGCTATGTACGCCATAATCTTGAAATATATAGCGAAGTAAATGAAACTACAGACACATGTTCACATGCACATTCATACAACTAAATAAAAGCAACTAGTCGATTCTATGGGAATATATAGCAATTATTACAGTACGGAAGTTCAAGGACATATCGTTCAAGCTTTAGCAAGTGTTCCCGTCGTAGGATCAGGTTGTACGCCTAGGGGGAATGGACGGCAGCCCTCAAGCTAGTTGAACGGCCTCTCATCACGCGACATCTCCAAGCGGAGGTCTATCTCGTCATTAGGTGGTAGACCATAGCCGTAGAAGAACTCGCCAGACCTATTGTTGACATCCTGCAGGATTATCGTGCAAATGAACTGCTGGATGCGACCCCAGTTCTTTCTAATCTCTCTATCAGGGACATCCGCCATGTTTGCAAACCTGTTTCTGAGATTCTCTGGCAGCAACATGTCATCTGCGTACTTTATGTACTCCTGCATCTGAAGGATGGCGTACCACGCGTCCATCCCATTGTCGGGCGTCGACTGCCTGAGGTAGGGGAAGTTGGTTGTGTGGGTTAAGACCAAGCCTCCTCGGGATTTCCTCTCTACTTTGAGGGGGCCTGCCTTGTTGGCGAAGCCGGTGAGAGCATCATTGAGAAGGGCCCTGATGTGGGAGTAGTCTTTCTTGCGGTCCCTACCCGAGTCGAGATAGACTGCATGCGAGTGTTGCGGGTGCACGACGATGAGGGTGCAGAACTTGTCTCTGCGGAAAACACACGGATTAACCTTTGGAAATGCAAATGGAGATATAGGATAGAATGGTGATGGGGGACTAGCGAGTGATTACTTACTCGGGGAAGTAAGGGATGAGAATGGCGCCCTTCTTAATGTTCGCCAGCATGAAATCCTCGACCTGCTGGGTGGCAATCGCGCGATCCCCAGGGTTGCAGATGATGCTCTCCCGCATATAGAAGGGGTCCATTATCGCGATGGTCGGCGTCCCCTCCTTAACAATCTGGGAAGACAAGCTAAGAGCAACTAGGCGAACCACACTAAAGTGGAGCGCTTGCATGCGATAGATGCTGAAGATGTCGTTGAGCCGGATGAAGCACAAGTCCACGGGGTACTTCTCGACGAAGTTCATGCCAGTTGGCACCTTCGCCACGAAGAGAGGGTAACCAGGATCTTTTGATTTGAGAAGAAGGTTCTCCTCATGCAAGACAGTCTCATGCAAGCTCCTCATATCCGGGGTGAGTTTCTTCACGACATGCTCCGGCAGCATCGATTGACCCAAGTGATGCAGAGGTCGCCAATTGTTTGGCAACTTGTCAAGGAGTCGGTGCCGACCGTGTTTTGGCGCCTTGCCGGTGCCTCTGCCGGTGCCGACCGTGTCTCTGCCGGTGCCGACCGTGTTTTGGCGCCTTGCCTTCCGCGGCCTCTTGGCTCCACTTGTCCCGGTGCCACTACTCCCGGCGGCGCCGCTAGGATCGTCGCCGCTTGTCTCGCCGCCACCCCCGGCGGCGCCGGTTGCCTCATCGCCGCTAGGCTCGTAGGTACTACCCCCGGCGGCGGCGCTTGCCTCGTTGCCGCTCGGCTCGTCGGCACTACCCCCAGCGGCATCCTCCATCTCATGGTCCTCGTCGCCGCCAACACCAGCGGCCTCGGCATCCTCCTCCGTCCTAAAGAAGTGCCTATTGTAGTGCTCCTCTAACTCTTCTTGAGACGACATGGTGGCTTGCACTAATAGAAGATGAAAAAGAGTTAGAATTCACGGAAAAATTCGGCATGACCTTTGCTAAAAATTGGTCATGCCGAGTGCTAGAATTGCCGGAACGGAAATGAATCGACATTCCGGCACTCAATAGCAACTCAATCCCTGCAAATGTACAGAAATGCAAAAAGAAGACCATATACTTTAGCACCATTTCATTCTTGATCATTTAGTGTGGAGAGCAGCACCATTGCATCAGCATGCACAACACCATATACATCGACATACACAAGACCATATACATCAACATGCACTTAATCATTTCATATACATCATCATGCACTTAACATCGCAGCACCATGCCGAGTACCATGCATTTCATTTTCAAACCAGAGTCCAAATTCAGTAGCATGCATTTAACCAGAGACACAAAATCATTTTATATGCATACTGAATTCCTGACACAAAATCATTTCATAGCACTTACAGTAGCATAAAATAGCACTTGTTCTTACAGTAGCACCAGCTATGTTTAACAGCGTACATCAGTTGATAGCATCCATTTAAAACCAGAGAATGAACATAGCACTTGTTCTTTTTAAATGAACCAGAGAATGAACATATCACTTGTTCTTTTTAAATAAAGTAAACCTACTGCTAGTGAATAAATGTGAGGTATGCCTAACCCTAACACTTGCTACTGGTAGCATTTGATGCTTAATTAGTTTTTATGTATTCAAAAATAAGAAGCAAATACCAATGAATTTTTGCATATCAACCAATGAATTTTATATATCAACCAATTCTTGGCAGTAGGCATTTAAATGAAGAACCACTCTGCATATATAGCAGCGATAGCAACTTTGCTATAAGTGGAATTAAAGTGGAATTAAAGTGACATTCCTTCACCTTGTACATGCACTGGCCAATTAACTAAACAAAATCAATTTTCATTTTAGCTACTGCAAGTAAAATCAATTTTGAGCCAAACCTCTATTTCATTTTCTTTTTTTGGCAGTAGGTAATGATGCATTTTCATTTTGAACCAAATTAATTTACAACCAGTGAGCATGCATGAGCATTTTGAACTAAACAATTGAGCATTTTTAACCAGTAGCAATTTATGGCAGCATTTTTGCATTTCATTCTTGTTAGGAGCATGAGCATGAGCAAGCAATTTTGCATTTCATTCATATTATTAGCATGAGCATGCAACACCTACAGTGGCAGCAATTCATTTTGTATATCAGCATTTCATTCTTGTTATTAGCATGAACCAGAGAATGCATTTCATTAGGCATTTAAATGAACCAGAGAATGCTTGCTATATATGAACCCTAAAAATTTAATAAACATGAATCAAGAATGGCTAAACTAGTAGTAGCATTTGCTACCGCCAACTAGTGTTCATTTCATTTAAATGAACCATGTACTGCTAGCAAATTTTATTAACTAAACCAACATATATAAAGTTCATTTTCAACATATATAAAGTTCATTTTCTTTTTTCCTACTGCAACCTGCAACTAAATCAAGTGGCATATATATGGTTCATTTTAAAATTGGTTTAGTTTCAAACAAGAGAGCATACAACATACAGAGCTTGTACCCACTTATAATAGCATGGTACCAACAACAAGATTATCCAGAAATTCTTCTATGCACCAACAATATCATGCATTATTCCAATATCAGCCATTCTTCTATGAACATAAAGAACCAAAACCAGAGAACAATACTGCTAGCATTTGAAGCTACTGCTAGCTTTTCAAACCAATTTTAGCATTCAAACTTCCTTTTTGGGCAATTTCGTTGGACATCAAATTTAAATTAAGTAAACAAACTTCCTTTTTTGCTACTGCTAGCAATTAACCTCCTTATAAGCTGATATATTTCAATGAACCAGAGAATTGATGGACGAACGAGGAGGATCGAGCATACGCAAGCATTTAAATGAACCCTAAATCATCAATTTCATAGCAATGCAGGGTACAGGAGGGGATCGAGCATCAATTTGAACCAATTTCATAGCAATTGGAAGAAATTTGAACGGGAAGGGGGAGGGGAGAGGGAAGGGGAGAGGGAAGCTCACGGTGGCGGCAGCGTGGTAATCCTCCAACGGCGGCGACAGAGTGTTCCTCCTCCAACGGCGGCGGCAGCGTGGTCCTCCTCCGACGGCGGCGGCGGCGTGGTCCTCCTCCGACGTCCCCTACTCCAACGGCAGCGGCGGCGTGTATGGGGCAGGTGGTGGGGGCTGGTGGAGGGGGATGGTGGCGAACGGTCGAGGACGGCGTGGCGGGGCAGTGAAGCTCACTGCGGCGCTCACGGTGGCGGTTAGGGTTCGTCGTCGATGAATTGGGAATGGGGAGGGAGAAAGGTAGTCGCGTGCGGTTAAGTCCCAAGTATACACGGGGTACACATATTGCCGGCGCACCAGGGCTTTGGTGCGCCGAGGACAGGTGGACCCCCGGCGCACCAAAGCCCTGGTGCGCCGGCAATAAGTGTACCCCGTGTATACCTGGGACTTGGCCCAGATCACATGTTCTTTATTTCTTTTGTTTTTCTTTATTTCTTTTCTGGCCTTTTCTATTATATTTATGTTCTTATCTTTTCAAGATAATAGCCAAGAAATATGCATGAGTTATATATGCAAAAACAATTTCAAAATCTTAATTAGGCATTACAAAAAAATATGAGTTATATATACATACACAAAATATTGACCAACACAATATTAATTAGTCATACATAAAATATTGGCCATGACCATATGAGTAGTTATGAATTACACAAAATATGAGTTATAGATTGCAAATAAATTTTTACATCATCGATTGAGAAGAGTGTTTCGCTTTCTTCTTGCTTTTCTTGCTCGTCGTTGAATAATTTAGCCCCGTGTCGTGACTTCTTCTTTTGAAGGGTCGACCTGACCTCGGTAGCGTGGTCCTGCTTCTTCTTGTGGTGTATGTTGTGTCTTCGTCCTCGGATTCTTCCATCATTGGGTCTCCGACTTGTCCTTCGAAGTCTTCCTCGTTGGCGACTCCATCCATTCCGACGATGGTCCTCTTGCCTCTCCTCACGATAACACGGCTAGGCCTGGATGGGTCGGTTATGAAGAAGCATTGGTGCACGTGTTCTGCCAGTACCCATGGCTCATTCTGCGCGGTGGCGTTCGTGGACTTTGATTTGTTGGCTTCGGGTAGAAACATGGTGGTGAAATACCGGTCTTCTTTTACGACGCTCTTAGCCCATCCGATACGGAACATCGGCACTTTCTCCCCAGTAGTAGCTAAGCTCCCGATTTCCTCGATTTTTCCGTAGTATCTAGTCTTTACGTCACCCGTCCGAGGAATCCATCGTTACCCCCGAGTTAAGTAAACACTGTTCTTGTCTTTTTCTTCCATGTAGAATGTGTACCCGTTGATATCGTACGCTTGGTAAGTCATGATGTTGGGCGCGGGGCCATGTGACAAGGCCAATACTAGTTTATCCTTGTCAGAATCCATTGGTGGGGGATTAGCATCAATGTGGTCTTTGAACCAGCGCGAAAGAGGAGTTGTGCTCTCTGTATATTTACGCTTCCGTCATCATCGGCTTGCCACTGTTCTCTATCATGGTTTTGTGCTCTTTCAACCAAGGATCGATCAAGTCAATGTGTTGTAGCGCTACTAAGTTGGCCACTGTCAAAGTCGGAACTCCGACCGGACATGTGCACGTGTAGTTCCTTCCTTCCATTTTTGTGGCCTACTCCCTCGAACTGCGAGAGGTGCTTGTTTTGAGGCAAACCAACGGGGTCCTCGATGTCTAGATAATTCGTGCGTAAAGAGATGCACTCTTCGGTGAGCCACCTGTACGATGCTTCCATCCGGATGTGACCTGTTACGAACGTATCCTTTAATGACCCCATTCATTCTTTCAAACGGCATCATGTTGTGTAAGAATGCCGGCCCTAGACTGACGATATCATCCATGATATGGACCAACGAGATGGACCATCACGTCAAAGAATGCGGGCGGGAAGTACATCTCCATCTCACATAGGATCACCACGATCTCTTCCTGGAGCCTTGCGAGTTTCTTCACGCTTATCGACTTCCGAGTTATGACGTCGAAGAAGTTCTGAGCCTAGTCGGCGTGGCATGGACATGGTCATCCATTATACCTCGGATTGCAACCGGAAGAATCTGCGTCATCATCACGTGACAGTCATGAGACTTCATGCCGCTGAAGTTTCGTTTCTTGGGGTCCATGTATCTGCTTATTAGCCCGGAGTAACCGAAGGGCACTCTGACTCCTACAAGGCAATTGAAAAATTGATCGACCTTGGCCGGACTAAAAGTGAAGCGGGAGGGGGACAGGTAATAGTCTGGCTGCTTAATCCTTTTGCGCTTCTGACCGCCGTCCGCCTCCTCCTCCGACTGTCCCTCTTGGGCCGGCGGGATCTGAAGCTCTTCCATGATGCCCAAAACTTTCAGGTCCTGTCTTGCTTTCGGCCCATCTTTGGTCCGGTCCGGCATGTTGAGAAGAGTGCCAAGCAAGCTCTCGCACACGTTCTTTGTAATATGCATGACATCAAGGCGAGTGAGGTGTATCGAGAATTTTCCGATGCGGCAAGTCCCAAAACACGGACCTCCTTTTCCATACACCAATGAGCGGCGTCGTTTCCTTTTTCTTCTTCTTCTCTCCGGGCTTTTGACGAATCTTTCCGGCGCAGGCACTCCTTCCAACCTTTCGGTAATGTATCGATCTCTTCGCCGCTCTTCTTACGTGGAGGTCCTCGGGGTTCATTTGTACCATCGAACAGATCTCCACGCTTTCTCCACGGGTCGATTTTACGTAGCCACCTTCGATGCCCCATGTAAACTGTTTCGAAGAGCCGGGATCCTTACCAAGCTGCAAAAACATCGTCTCTTCCATGCACCTGACACATGCCTTGTGTCCATGGCACACCTAGCACGAAATGTAACCGTATCCGAGGTAGTCCTGCACCGTCGTGATCAACGCGGCTCTCAAAGGGAAATATTCTTCCGCGACGGCGTCCCATGTATCTACCCCTTCCTCCGCCCACAACGTTTCAAGCTCCTCCTTTAATAGTTCGAGATACATGTTGATATCGTTTCTGGTGTGTCGGCCCTTGAATTAGCATACTCATCTGTATGTACTTCCTCTTCATGCACAGCCGGGCGGGAGGTTGTAGATCCATACAAACACGGACCATGTGCTATGTGTGTTGCTACGGTTTCCGAACGGATTGAATCCGTCCGTGCTCGCACCCAACCCGATGTTTACGGGATCTGCCCCAAAACTTCCAAATTCATTGTCTAATGCTTTCCATGGCTTGCATCCGAAGGGTGCGTCAGACCTTGGGTGCTCAATCCGCTCTTTATCATTCAACACTTTGCCTCCTTTCTTTCTGCGTGCCGGCGCATGAGCTTTGCTTCCTTGCGGTCCGTGTAGAACCGTTGAAGCGGGGCGGCGGGAAGTACCACACAACTTTCCGAGGAGCTTTCTTCTTCCCTTTCTTGTACCGTTCAGCTTCACACAGGACATTTGGTCTTGTCCATGTGCTCCTTGCGATACATGATACGATCGTTGATGCGGGCGTGATACTTTTCGTGGGGTAAGTCGAGAGGGCACGTGATTCTCTTGGCCTCGGCTAGACTACCAGGACACGTGTTCCGGCGGGGAAGGAGATCTTTCACGTATTCCAGGATGTCGTCGACGCTTGTGTCCGTCCATCCGTGTTTCGCCTTCATCTGCAGCACATCGAGAGCTACTCTCAAGCGAGACTCCCCCAACCCGCGACCTGAGTCGTACAACGGAGTATTCGAGTCTATCTCGAGTTGCTCAAGCTTTGATTTCCGCTTGGCGCCTTTCGTCTTTTCGAGAAGCAGATCTTGAAGATGAGGGTCCCTTACGGTTGAAGCTAGCGGCACCTCTTCGTCGTCGTCAAGGTTATTGTCGTCGTCAAGGTTATTGTCGTCGTCAAGGTTATCGTCCTGTGCGACAAACTCTTCATCGTCATCAATATCATGATGCCCTCCTTCTTGCCGGCCATTTTTACCACCTGCCGCCGTCGCCCCATTGACCTCCGCGCCATCATCACTCATCCATTGAGTGTGTCCATGCATGAAACCATTAGTGAGCAGGTGCCCCTGCAATTTGCACGAATACGGGTCAAACCATTTCCCTCGTTTGCATCTCGGCACGGACACAATACCTCCGTGCGGTTATTTTCATACATGTCGATGATCGCGTGTTTCAGATATCTCATCACGATGCTTTCACTCATCTCGATAACCATTATCGCCTGCATGGTAAGATTACATAATTCATTAGAATCATGCATCCGTCGGTAGTTTTCACGGAAAATTTCGGCATGACATAGGAGCGCCAGAAATGTGCCGAAACGGAAACTTGAAGAATCAACATTTCGGCGCAACGTTGGCAACTCATTTTCAACGCCAACACACACACAAGCACAAGCACAACATATATATATGCCACACACGAGAGCTTTTCTTCAAATGTCCAACATACATCGATTTCATTCCTTAATTTGTTCATTAATCACCTATTTGTTTGATATATTCGTCGATAAGATCGAGACGACGCGCCGCGACAATGGCGTATGGAAGCCGACTTTCTAGATCTAGATCTAGATTGAGCGATCAATGCGGGATAGTAGATCTAGATCTACATAGGGGGATGTGGGAGATGCATGTAGGAAGGGAAGATTTGCTCAAAAAATATGATTTTGTTTGGTCAAATTGGTGAAATTGGGGATAGAAATGGGCAAAAATGAGCTGGGTTGGGAGAAGGCTCGGGTTTGTGTGGAGGAGTGGAGTGGTAGTAGTGGGGGGAGTGGTTGTTGAGCGTAATAAGCGCCAGTTCTTCTGGCGCAGGCTGGTGCGCCGCGGCACATAGCCCTTTCGGCTATATCACCCCCCGGGCCGAGGCCCAAGAATCATTGCTTGGCGCACCAGGTGCGCCGGCAATAGCATTTCCGCCGGCGCACCCCTGGGCTGGTGCGCCGGCAATGATTCTTGGGCCTGGCCCGAATCGACTGCGGCCATGCTAGGATGTTTCCCCGGCGCGTCTTTCCCGGAGGTGCGCCGGCAGTAGTCCTTCATCGCCGGCGCGGCTGCAAAGTGGTGCGCCGGCAACCCTTTCCACCGGCGCATGTCCAAGGTGGTGCGCCGGCACCACTTGCCTCCACCTATAGGCTTTTCCCTAGTAGTGCATGGTAAGTATGGCTAAAACACAAATGCATTAGCTAGTCAATGCAAAGACCATAGATACCCAATCTCCATGTAAAATTTGAGCCAACTCTGTTCTTCAACATAAAGAATCATCAATGGCGTATTCGGGAGTATGAAGTGTAACAAAGGAAATGCATGATAAAACTTCGTTACATCACAGTAAAAGTTGAGTCAAATCCATATACAGTTTGTTAACCTCGTCCACATTATTTTCCAGACAAAGCATTTTAATAGACGCCAGGGAGCACTGTGGCAGCTCTAAGATATGGAAATGAAAAATGTTCTGGTCCTTGAGACTTTGACCAACATATTATGTGAAAGCAATATGGTTATATATACTGCTTATCAACTCTAACCTGCCAGACATTAGCCCATATTCACAATTTATATACTCAAGTTCATTGATATAGGAAACTTCATTGTCTTCATATTTCATAGTTACAGTCTTCGTCACTGCATTAAAGGAGCCTAGGAAATCTAGAGGTACTAAAACTTCTGAGTTGATTTACCTTGAGCTGCATTTTCCCTTGTTTTTCTGCATTGGAGTGAACTTGATTCCCTAGGCTCGTGCCAGATCCTCACAGAACCAACATTGCAATTGACATCCAATGGTCACCACATAAAATCTGAAGCACTTGACACTTCCTATATCAGCGAAGAATAATAGTCCAGTGGCAGATTTTACATGTGTGTAATGGAAAGAAATCATAGTAAGTAGTCAATTGTAGGTTGGCAAGAAGTAAAAATTCACAAAGCACGATAGCAATGAATTTGGTCTGTATATATATTGTGTGGTACAGTCGTAGACATCTTGTCCAGGTTTTGAACTCAGCCCTAACAAATAGAAAGTTCGGCTTATTTTCTTCTTATTAGATGAGTAATGGAATATTATAGAAGTAGCTAATTTGTATTGGAAGAATGCGAATGATCCAAATTTACAGCAAGCTCTACACAGAATGCAACCAACCAATTTCCCGGACCAAATAAATGCAAAATTTAGTCTTAAGAAACAATATACACTTGTAAATCAAGAATTACATTTTATAATAGAAATCCTTTCCCTTAGAATGAACTTGCAGACTCATCAGTTAATACTGACAAATTTTCCTACTGTGCTACAAAATTAACAACGCCATAAATTTTATTATCCTTGAGCAAACAACATCATGTAACAGGAAGCTTGTTTGATCATATATTGTGTTATCCCTGAGCAAGCTTATTTGAGCATACAGTATATTGTGCTATCCTTGAGCAAACAACATCATGGGATAATTGTGAGTAAACTTACTCTACTTGTAGTTGTTTTTCTCATTGATTATTTGGAGCACAACATGTATCACTACTGCTAGCATGTTCCGTCAGATCTCAAAAAAATCGTCAGAACACAACTGATGCCCGAATTCCCCCGAAACGGAAGTACGATAGCCCACAAGGCTGAGAGTCCCTGGAGAGGCAGCAGAACCACTCCATCTGCAGGATAATAATGGGTAAGATGATGATAATTTCACATATATAATCTAATTGCACAGAATAGTCAATCTATGTGAAGAAGGTGAACTGCACTTGTATTTAGCAAACACAAGGGACATAACATCAGGTAGGATGGTGAGCATAACGTAATTGCACATTAGTCAATTTGTGCCCAACTACAGGGTACAAGTTACTGCCAACTCTGAATAAGGTGAACTGAACTTATATTAATATCTTTAAATAAAGTACCAAAAAGAAACATGTGCAAGGGCATCCAGTTGACAAGGTGAGGAACATTACCAGTCATCGTTTGATCCACTTGGAGATGTCCACAATGCTGCATTTCTCTCCAAGTTTCAATCAGATGCCTATTATTTGAATTTTCCATAAGCTTGGAGATGTGTTGACCTAGACAAGTGGCCATTTGCCATTATCTATCTCAGTAGCTCCGTTACAACAGCATCCACCTGCCTATATTAATCATGATAAGTGGAACACAAATTTGTACAGATCACTTCATTGGTGACAGAAACATGTCAAAATTCAGAGTAGGATGATGCACAGAACCGAACCAAACTGAAAGATTTTTTTTTTTTAAAGTACAGCCAGTAAGAGAATCGCACAGTTGTACCGAGGGAATACGAGCTTCTGCTAACGAAGAACTTTGCTGAGGCTTCGCTAAGAGAATCTCTTTTTTGTATTGAGGAAATCCTGGACTTGCAGGTAAGTATCACGTATTCATCAGCAAAAAATCAGTCTACCTTGATCAACCTTAGTTTATGTCATTTTGTGGATCTCAACCAATGACTATTTAGAATACTAACACCTACTTTTTCATTGTTCATAAGCCCTTGACCTAGTTTTTCATTGTTCATAAGCCCTTGACCTAGACCATCTTCCTCTCCCTGGTCACCATCTAAGGCTTCTTCTTCTGACAGAAAAAACCTACCTAAACGATGGTTGGAACAACATGCTCCGTCCCACCAACGCTCTCAGCGATCTGCATATTGCGCACAATTTAATCTTAAAGAGAATTAGGAATCCTAGGTATTTCCATCAGTTACCAATTCACATCACATATTGAAAATAAAATTCCTCATGGCTTTCAGTAATGCCTTCTCAACGTAGTGAGCAGACAGCTGCTTTCCTCTTTGAGGCAATCTCGCAGCCATTTGCAGCTCAGAAATTTAACGTTGACTTCATCCCTACTGTATAAATATATATTTAGTGGTCAACTTCCGGATTAACATTATCTCATTTATTTTCTCCACATAATAAGTATCCCAAACTTGATTTACAATGTAACTACAGCTACTTCTTACAATAAACTCCGGTATTAAACTGTTAATTGGACATATAGTTTGTTTAGAGTGCAGTGGCTAGTGTAATGGATTCTCCTATTTCTTCCCTCCGGCTCCCAAGTATCATGAAGAAAACATCAAGGTTAATTAATGACACTGAGACTACAACAAGAAAACAAACTCTCACCAAGCTAATGTCAGTAGTAAGCTCCTTCAGCCAATGCCATTCTAGGATATCCATTCTTGAATGCCTGCCAATCAGACATTCTGGGTTAATATAGCTTGTTGGATGAATATCGATAGGATATCATTTTTATCGTTCACTTGCATAATGACTTAACAATAGCAACTTCGCCTTTTCTGCAGTATATTTGTTCTAGACAAACAATTAAGAAAAAACTTGCAACTCTCTCAAGACCTCATGATGCTGAGCTTTTTTGTTTTTCCTTCATGACCTGTTTTTCACACATAATACCTGGATAGAACAAGTAAACGGATCCGCAGTCTTTCACTTTAGATACCGAATCTAGAAAAGGCAGATTTTCTTGTAACTACATTAAAGTAAACTGTATGCAATAACCCTTCTATTTATGAGGGGAAGTGAATTAGACACGAGACTGAACCGGGAACTGCAAAAGAACAGTTTAATTAGCGTTCAAGCCCCACATCGGACCAGAGGAGCCACTTAAGGAACGAACGGAACAAATTAGGAATTCAGCACCAAGCAACAAATTAAGGAGCAGCCGGCCACAACCAACCTGGTGGATGAAGCGGACTTCGATCAAGTTTGCGCTTGCTGGAGGCGTGTTGTCGGCAGATGATTCCGGCGAGCGCGGGGATCCACGGCTCATTGTCGTGCTCGTCGCTGAAGATTCTGGAGATGAAGAAGTCGTCCAGGGTTGCCGCCTCAGACTCCGACGAGAACTCCAGCGGACCCATTGCAGTGGCAGCCGTGATGACAGCGCTCTCCCGATGGATCGGTGAATGAGGAGGAGAGGCGAAGCCTCAGGGGAAGATACTAACTAAGGGGGGACCGGAAGAGGCGTGCGGCGGCGCCTGTATTAGCGATTTCGTTGAACCAAGTTGCTGGCCACGGTCTCCACCTTCAATGGCGGCGGCGGCAGAAGATCTAAGGCGCGTGGTGCACGGCGGTGCTTGGGTAAGGTGTGTGTGCGAACTGCTAGCGCGCGTGATGGGACCCACTTTCTGTGCGGTCAGACAACCCCGAACGGCAGAACGGGAGAGATCGTGCGAGAGAGACAGGAAAGGAGCACCCCACGCATAGCACACGCATATGCGCTAGCTTACACAGGCGGGGACGGACGTACCAACCATCTCACCACCTCTAGCCATTTAATATAGTAGAGATTATTCTCTTTAGCAAGTTTTTCATTTTCTTCTCTTTCCCACCTAGCATGCAATTCAGCCATCAATCTTATATTCTCATTAATTCTAACTTGGATGGCATTTGCTGTAGTAACAATCTTATTATCAATATTCTCATTAGGCATAACTTTCAATTTTAAAAGATCAATATCAGAGGCAAGTCTATCAATCTTAGAAGTAAGAATATCAATTTTATCAAGCTTTTCTTCAACAGATTGTTAAAAGCAGTTTGTGTACTAATAAATTCTTTAAGCATGGCTTCAAGACCAGGGGTACACTCCTATTATTGTTGTAAGAATTCCCATAAGAATTACCATAACCATTACCATTAGCAGAAGGATATGGCCTATAGTTGTTACCAGAATTATTCCTATAAGCATTGTTGTTGAAATTATTATTTTTAATGAAGTTCACATCAACATGTTCTTCTTGGGCAACCAATGAAGCTAAAGGAACATTATTAGGATCAACATTAGATCTACCATTCACAAGCATAGACATAATCACATCAATCTTATCACTCAAGGAGGAGGTTTCTTCAACAGAATTTACCTTCTTACCTTGTGGAGCCCTTTGCGTGTGCCATTCACAGTAATTGACCATCATATCATCAAGAAGCTTTGTCGCCGCCCCCAAGGTGATGGACATAAAGGTTCCTCCAGCAGCTGAATCCAATAGGTTCCGCGAAGAAAAATTTAATCCTGCATAGAAGGTTTGGATGATCATCCAAGTAGTTAGTCCATGGGTTGGGCAATTCTTTACCAAAGATTTCATTCTCTCCCATGCTTGAGCAACATGTTCATTATCTAATTGCTTAAAATTCATTATGCTACTTCTCAAAGATATAATTTTAGCAGGAGGATAATATCTACCAATAAAAGCATCCTACATTTAGTCCATGAATCAATACTATTCTTAGGCAAAGATAGCAACCAATCTTTAGCTCTTCCTCTTAAGGAGAAAGGAAACAATTTTAATTTTATAATATCACCATCTACATCCTTATACTTTTGCATTTCACATAATTCAACAAAATTATTAAGATGGGCAGCAGATCATCGTAACTAACACCAGAAAATTGCTCTCTCATAACAAGATTCAAGAAAGCGGTGTTTAATTTCAAAGAATTCTGCTGTAGTAGCAGGTGGAGCAATAGGTGTGCATAAGAAATCATTATTATTAGTGTTTGTGAAGTCACACAACTTAGTGTTTTCAGGAGTATTCATTTTAACAGTAGTAAATAAAGCAAACTAGATAAAGTAAATGCAAGTAACTAATTTTTTTTGTGTTTTTGATATAGAGAACAAGACAGTAAATAAAGTAAAGCTACCAACTAATTTTTTGTGTTTTGTTTTAGTGCAGCAAACAAAGTAGTAAATAAAGTAAAGAAAGACAAAAACAAAGTAAAGAGATTGGAAGTGGAGACTCCCCTTGCAGCGTGTCTTGATCTCCCCGGCAACGGCGCCAGAAATTTAGCTTGATACGCGTAAAGCACACGTCCGTTGGGAACCCCAAGTGGAAGGTATGATGCGTATAGAAGCAAGTTTCCCTCAGTAAGAAACCAAGGTTTATCGAACCAGTAGGAGCCAAGAAGCACGTTGAAGGTTGATGGCGGCGAAGTGTAGTGCAGCGCAACACCAGGGATTTCGGCGCCAACGTGGAACCTGCACAACACAATCACAGTACTTTGCCCCAACGTAACAGTGAGGTTGTCAATCTCACCGGCTTGCTGTAAACAAAGGATTAGATGTATAGTGTGAATGATGATGATTGTTTGCGAAGAACAGTAAAGAACAATTGCAGTAGATTGTATTTCAGATGTAAAGAATAGGACCGGGGTCCACAGTTCACTAGTGGTGTCTCTCCCATAAGATAAACAGATGTTGGGTGAACAAATTACAGTTGGGCAATTGACAAATAAAGAAGGCATAACAATGCACATACATATATCATGATGAATACTATGAGATTTAATTAGGCCATTACGTCAAAGTACATAGACCGCTATCTAGCATGCATCTATGCCTAAAAATTCCACTTTCAGGTTATCATCCGAACCCCTTCCGGTATTAAGTTGCAAGCAACAGACAATTGCATTAAGTATGGTGCGTAATGTAATCAACACAAATATCCTTAGACAAAGCATCGATGTTTTATCCCTAGTGGCAACAGCACATCCACAACCTTAGAACTTTCTGTCACTGTCCCAGATTTAATGGAGGCATGAACCCACTATCGAGCATAAATACTCCCTCTTGGAGTCACAAGTATCAACTTGGCAAGAGCCTCTACTAGCAACGGAGAGCATGCAAGAACATAAACAACATATATGATAGATTGATAATCAACTTGACATAGTATTCAATATTCATCGGATCCCAACAAACACAACATGTAGCATTTGATAGGCAGCTCACAAGATCTAACATGATAGCACAATGAGGAGAAGACAACCATCTAGCTACTGCTATGGACCCATAGTCCAGGGGTGGACTACTCACACATCAATCCGGAGGCGATCATGGCGATGAAGAGACCTCCGGGAGATGATTCCCCTCTCTGGCAGGGTGCCGGAGGCGATCTCCTGAATCCTCCGAGATGGGATTGGCGGCGGCTGCGTCTCTGGAAGGTTTCCCGTATCGTGGCTCTCGGTACTGGGGGTTTCGCGACGAAGACTATATGTAGGCGGAAGGGCAGGTCAGGGGGCGTCACGAGGGGCCCACACAACAGGCCGGCGCGGCCAGGGCTTGGGCCGCGCCGCCCTGTTGTGTGGCCACCTCGTGGCCCCACTTCGTTTCCTCTTCAGACTTCTGGAAGCTTCGTGGAAAAATAGGGCCCTGGGCGTTGATTTCGTCCAATTCCGAGAATATTTCCTTACTAGGATTTCTGAAACCAAAAACAACGAGAAAAGAATCGGCTCTTCGGCATCTCATCAATAGGTTAGTACCGGAAAATGCATAATAATGACATAAAGTGTGTATAAAACATGTGAGTATCATCATAAAAGTAGCATGGAACATAAGAAATTATAGATACGTTTGGGACGTATCACCTCTCCTCGGTGGATTGGGAGAAGCCTTGGCAGCGGCGCCGCTACTCGTAACACTGGCGGCAACAGTGCAGTTCTTCTTCTTCACCATCGTCGGATCTGATAAAGATCTGGGAGCGGTGGCGGCGGCGGCGCAGCGGTCTTGAGCAAAGAAGATGAACGAAAGAGAAGAGGATGCGAGGATGAAGAATGGAAAAGGAAAAGTTTGATCTAAAAGATTATAAAGTGCAAAGAAATCTAAGGAATGAGTGGGCACGTGTCGCTCCAGAGGAGGACAAAACCGGCGGCCCATTATTCCCACGATGTGAGAAAATCGAGGAGGCGCCTCGGTCAAAGTGCATGTACTGATCATTTCCTGAAAACTGCCCGCGCAGAACTAGGGTGGACCCATCAGGTCACGTCTTGTCAATCAAACCACAGCAGTGGTTGCGTCATCAGTGACGTCATGAAGCTCTCTGAAAGCATTCGAAGGAAAGCGAAAAAGCGTCGGGTGGTCAACTTGAGTCTATGCACGGATCGCAAGCATCCGCACCTAGACTCGGGGGCTACTCCCATCGGGAGCGCTGGACGCGCACCCGATAAACTTGAACTCGAAGATATTCCTGTGAAGAAATATTTGAAGAAAAGCTCAGCTCGAGTCTGCACCCGGTCACAAGCGCCCGTGCCCAGACTCGGGGGCTACTCCCATCGGGAGCGCTGGATGCGCACCCGATAAAACTTTTTTGCACTCCAGGATCATGCCCGGGGACTTGATTCTGTGTAGGGTAACGGTGTTTTGCCATCGGTAGTTAACCAGCAAAGCTGGGCACGTTACTCAATATCCTTTACGCGTTCAAACATTACTGAAATGTACAAGCCCCGATTGAAATATATCGGGCGACCTATGAAGACTTGCAGAAAATTTCGGGAGAAGAAGACGTTCGAGTAGCACAACTTGAGTCTACGCACGAATCGCAAGCATCCGCACCTAGACTCGGGGGCTACTCCCATCGGGAGCGCTGGACGCGCACCCGATAAAGAAGATGATGTTGTTGCAAGATGGACAAGAACAATCAAGGGAGAAGAACGTTCGGTGGAGGCATGCTTTAGTCTCTACCCGAAAAATCTTCGGCTAGACAATCGGGGCCTACTGACGTGGGCATTACCCTTCGGGTAACCGACATTGCCCTATCCTGTACGGCCCAACTGGAGGCCCATGAAGATACCTGATGGCAAGGTGGGCCACTAGGACGGTGCTGCGGAAGATTCCTTGAAGCACAAGATGAAGAGGAGCCGAACAAGGGAAGTTTAGAGCTAGGTCTTTTGTAAACCTAGTCGTACCCGGACAGTTCTCTTGAGACCTGGCCTCCTATATAAAGCCAGGAGAGGGGCTGCTGACGAGGGAATACCTCGGCAATGCCTACGTATTGTAGACTTGGGTTTCGGGAGAGAGCGACGATGGAGATTCCGGGAACGAGATTAGGCACACGACGTACCCAGCTTCGGGTCCCCTCGGCGGAGGATCCCTACGTGCTGCTAGCAATCCATTATATGATCATATGTGTGTTTACAGGGCGCCGCCGTAGGCGGAGCTATGTTGTCTATATTCTATCTATCTGTTGACCTGCTTCTATCGGGTACCCTGGCTGGATTTATATATGCAACCAGCCTAGGGTTTTTACAAGAGTCCTAGTCGACTACTTCTTCGGGTTGCCTTGTTGGGCCTTCTCCATATTGGGCCGAGCCGATCTAGGTATACTAATAATGGGTACCCGAAGGGTATACCCATGTCAGTAGCCCCCGAGTATCTAGGGAAGTCGAAGACTTGCGTAGAGACTCCAAGCATAATCATCTCCAAAGGCGAGGTCCATGTCGTAGATCATGTGTAGCATAAATGATGTCGACGATTCTCGAAGTTATTTTTCTATCGGGTGCGCGACAGCGCTCCCGATGGGAGTAGCCCCCGAGTCTATGAGTAAGTGCTTGCACTTAGGCATAGACTCAAGTTGTACTACTCGATGAAGAACTTAACTATATTTCTGGTGGACTTGATGAAATCCATGTGCTCCCGATGGGAGTAGGCTCCACTCGAGTCGTAGAATCGAGTTGAGTCTACAAACCTTGATTTTCATAGATGCTGTCGAAGTTATTTTTCTATCGGGTGCGCGGCCAGCGCTCCCGATGGGAGTAGCCCCCGAGGCTACAGCCAAGTGTTTGCACCTGGGTGTAGGCTCAACTTACTTTTTAATCGACACCACATTTTTTCCTCTTTCTTGTATCTTATCGGGAGGGTTACCAATACTCTTGATAAGAGTAGCCCCCGAGCCTATGCGCAGGTTCTTGCACCGGGGCATAGACTCAAGTTGTACTACTCGATAAAGAACTTTGACTATATTTCTGGGCGTAACCCCTCGTTTTATTGACTCTAGGCCGTTGCTATCTATGTTGTTCAGGGATAATGGTAAATGAGGCTGGTTCATCTGACGGATCAGGTACCAGTTAACTGCTCTTGTGGCAATCCCGCAAGAACCTACTTCAAGATCACATCCCTGGACATGATCTCGGGACCTGGCGTAATTCGTCACGTGCCGCTTAAGGACTTACCATGATCCGAATTCCAGTAATACTATCGGGTCCACAGCGCGTCCGCCGGGATATTTCTTCACATCTGTTGATGTGGAAAAAAGTAGCAGAGCGCAGTCTTTGGCGATGCCACGCCACACAGGATGGATCCCGGGGTCTTACCTTCACAGAGTTTTGCGGCATTCAGAGATTATTCGCGACTTTGGCGCTCTGAGAATATTTTGTCAAGTGCCTTGTTCGGCTGATGCAATGACCCATTTTGCGGGTTCTTCTATTTTTCTCTCGGGCTTGATGAGACAGCCGAATATATTGGTTCTTCTATATTGTCGGGTACATCACCGATGCTCTTGCTCGGAACAATATGACCGAATTAATGAACCCGAATATTTGTCCACCTTTTTTTTTTGATGAAAATTTCGTCGAGTTCCTCCTTCAGGAAAATTTCTTCGGGTCCTCTTTGAGGACAATTCTTCGGGTCCTCTTTGAAGATAATTCTTCGAGACCTCCTTGAGGATAATTCTTCGGGACCTCCTTGAGGATAATTTTTCAGGACCTCCTTGAAGATAATTCTTCGGGACCTCCTTGAAGATAATTCTTCGGGACCTCCTTGAAGATAATTCTTCGGGACCTCCTTGAAGATGATTCTTCGGGACCTCCTTGAAGAGAATTCTTCGGGACCTCCTTGAAGATAATTCTTCGGGACCTCCTTGAAGATAATTCTTCGGGTCCTGTTATTTCTTGAAGACAATTTCGTCGAGTTCTCCCTGTAGACAATTTCGTCGGGTTCTCTCTTATATACTTTGAATTTTTCTTTCTCCTGCACAAATAAACAAACTTTTTCTACCTTTTCCTTGACTCTCTTTTTCGCATGCGGTGTCAGATGCTCGGATTCGATGATATGTAAAGTGAATATACGCCGCGCAACCCCCAAGCAACGGGTGCAGCGAAAGTAAATGATAATCAACTTTATGGGACATAAAGGAACACTTAGCTTATTGAGCACGACAGAGTAGAGGCGCGATGAAGTCTTCGAGTGCAGGGAAAAAGTCGAGCCGAAGTAGAAACTACCGAATTAACGAAAGTGGATACCACCAAATTGTTGATGAAGAGATAGCCGAGCCCCCGAGCACTGCTGGGGTGATGTCATGATTGTTGCTTAGACGCCGTGTCATAGTTGTTACTTGGGGCTATGTTGTTGTCGAGCCCCCGAGTAATATCCGTGTCGCCGAAAGAAGTTGACGGAGTCACAACAGCATATAAGGTGAAACCATTTAAGATGAAACCATTGACAATAATATAATATGGATCCACTGAAAATTTACGCCATTGGAGATGAAATCGTTTGAAGAATAAACCATTAAAGATTACGCCATAAAAAATGAAGCACTGGAGATGAATCCAAGATGAAGTGTTTGAGATGAATCCACGTTGAAGATTACGCCATTAACCATGAAGCATATATTGAAGATGAATCCGCCGATATCATAGAGGATGAATCCATTTACCCAAAGAATCCAGTAATAACCATAAAAGATGAATCCGTTGATACCATAGAGGATGAATCCATTGAGCCGAAGAAAATAATTCCAGTAAAAACCATAGAAGATGAATTCATTGACCCGGAAACGCATCGGGTAATATTGTATAAGTGAACCAATAATAACCCAAAGAAAACCAATACAGTAATCCGAAGAAAATAATTCCACTGAGCCGAAGAAGATAAAGCCACTAAGTCAAAGAAAATAATTCCACTGAGCCGAAGAAAATAATTTCATTGAGCCGGAGAAGATATATCCAGAGCCGAAGAAAAAAAATTCACCAAGTAACCGAGTATATTTGTGGTAACAAAGTAATGGCGCAGCTCCGAGTGTCAGGTGTATTTTATTATAAAGATGTAATAACGCAGCCCCCGAGTATTTGGGTGTGGCGAAAGTAAATAATAGTTAACTTTTGAAAGAGGAACACTTAGCTTTATTATCGGGTGCGGCGGAGCCAACGTGAAAGCAGGTCATGTGGCGGACGCGGTCGATGAAGTTGCACGGCGTCTGACCGGAAGTAGTTGATGAAGAGGGCGCAATCGAAATAGTTTCGCCACCAAAGATAGTCCATGCGGCGAACTCAATCGAAATAGATATGCGGCCGGAAATAGTTGATGAAGAGAACGGACGAGCACCCGAATATATCGGGTCCACGATGTCGGGTCCATGGTCAGCGAACCCCCGAGTAAGACGAGTGCGCCATGACGGGCACGGTCGACCGAGCAGAGCAGTCGAAACTTTGTTTCAAGCTGCAGTTATATCGCGGTGCAAAAAACTGCTAGCAAATAACCGTACGAGCCAAAAAATAATTGGAGAAATAAATTTTACGTAATTAAAAATATAGCACCTGATTTTTGTATCATAGCAAAGTTGCTTCAGAAAGGCCATGCTTCGGATTGCCAGCTTCAGGTCAAACACGCATAGAGAATAAAGATATTTGTGCTTGAAGGTTAGAATCATGTCAATCAATCAATAAAATAATCATAAGAGAAAAAGAGATTGAGTAAGATGCTCCCGATTAGAACAGGGTCACGTGGTATTGGACGATTTTCTTGGACACGGTTTTCTCTTCCGCGTGGTGTTGGACGATTTGCTTGGACACGGTTTGCTCTTTCCGCCGGTCCAATTCCTTTTCGCTTGGAACAGCGCCGCTTTTGCCGATCGATCCGAATTTCTCCTCTGTGCCTTTTATTAACTATTGACATCTGAGGACCATCGGGCGGGTCGTCCCCGCAAGGCCAGTCTCCAACGACAAAGCCGCGCGTGACGATTTGTCGCTGTTGATAGTGATAATTAGGACGCCGCGTATATGCTTCCACGAGCCGATCTTCTTTATCTTCTCATCTCTAATTTTGATGAAACTCGATAGATCTCGCCCGGATGTCAAAATCTAGTCGTCGCAGTTTCCCACGGTCGGCGCCAATTGATGAGAGAATACCTCGGCAATGCCTACGTATTGTAGACTTGGGTTTCGGGAGAGAGCGACGATGGAGATTCCGGGAACGAGATTAGGCACACGACGTACCCAGTTTCGGGTCCCCTCGGTGGAGGATCCCTACGTGCTGCTAGCAATCCATATGTGTGTTTACAGGGCGCCGCCGTAGGCGGAGCTATGTTGTCTATATTCTATCTATCTGTTGACCTGCTTCTATCGGGTACCCTGGCTGTCTTTATATATGCAACCAGCCTAGGGTTTTTACAAGAGTCCTAGTCGACTACTTCTTCGGGTTCCTTTGTTGGGCCTTCTCCATATTGGGCCGAGCCGATCCAGGTATACTAATAATGGGTACCCGAAGGGTATACCCATGTCAGATGCCGAGGGACAGAATCAATCTTAGCAGCTTTAGCCACCAGAAGTCTACAGCTAGGTCGCCGTAGCACTTAGCCTCTCGACGAGATCACAGCCGAAACCTTCAGCACCCCATTGTAACCCGATATTTTCATAATCAAGATCAGACAGGCAGGACGTAAGGGTTTTACCTCATCGAGGGCCCCGAACCTGGGTAAATCGCTCTCCCCGCTTGTCTGTTAACCGATGTTTCGTGTCAGCCTACAGGATTTCATCAACCCTAAGCCCCAATCGGAGGGCATTGCCGAGGAGTACCCTCGAAAACCATCATGTTATGTTTACTTACTACAAGCATTGTTCTCTTTAATTTCACTGCTAACAAACATCTCTTTCCACACTATACATTTAATCATTTGTGTTCAGCAAAACCAGTGAGATTGACAACCTCACTGTAAGTTGTGGTAATGTATTTTGGTTGTGTTGTGTGCAGGTTCCACGTTGTTGCTGACGCCGGTAGTGTGCCATGCCAATAGTCAGCTAGCAACACCTTCGGAAGTCACGCCTTTCTCCTACTGGTCGACTAAACCTTGGTTTCTTACTGAGGGCAAACTTGCTGCTGTGCTCATCATACCTTCTTCTTGGGGTTCCCCAACGGTGTGAAATCTGTGCTCATCACACGACAGGAGCTTGTCCCTCAGCTAGCCTGGCAAACACCGGAGAGCGCTGCATCACGTTGATATTATTGTGGGTTCCTGCCGTGCCAAAGAAAGTATGTCAAATCAAGAGGCCATAGTCTGCCATCGCCTCAAGAATGACACTGCATTGACCTTTATGTCCCTTGTACATCCCTTGCCAGGAAAAGGGCAATTTTCCAACCTCAATGCATGCAGCTGATGCTTCCGAGCATCCTAGGAACCCTCGAGCGGTATTTTATGCCAGCATCCGAGCATATCATCTGTCGTCGGTGCTCTCTAGTAATCTCCAACAAACATCGCTATTATAGATCAGCAAAACCTGTAGACGGTCTTGGAGCATGTCGACTTCTCCATGCGTAGGTAGTCATCAACTGCATCTGGGGAGCTCCATATGCAAGACAGCGCGAGGCAGCAATGCACTTCTGGGTTAAGGAGAAGCCCCACATACCGGTGCAATCTTGCTTGCACATGAAGTACTCATCGTACTCCTTGATGCTGAAGATAATCTTTATGAATAGATCCTTGTTCATCCGGAACCGGCGTCGAAAATCCTTCGGCGTGTGAGTTACCTCGTTGGCGAAGTAGTCGGAGTCAAGCAGGAACGCGCTGTCTTGATGATGCCGCTCCTTGTTCTTCTTCTTGCCAACCTTTCAACCGCCGCGTCGAGGCGCGTCCAAGGCCACAATGGGTTGGCGGAGGCGGAAGAGGCTCACCAGCATCAGCTGCTGCTGGTGCCGTCGGACGGTGGCAGTGTTCTCCTCCTCCATGAACAGCTGCGCCAATATCTCGTCGTCGCTGTCTATCGCGGAAATCCACCGAACACCTTGCGGACGGGATGGACGGACGATTGTGGCACCGCTGATTTTGATGGCCGCTAGTTTCTGGACATACGGGGTGGAAGACGAGCACATGGGAGGCGACGGCGGCGATGGCGATCCAGAAGGGTGGGAGGCGGACGGGGCATGAGTAGGAGGTGGGGGAAACATGTGCGTTTGGCTCGCAGAAGGCCCCCACAGGCGTTTTCCAACATGGACGAGGGTGCCGGCGCCCCCGATTCGCATCCCGCGCGAAGGGGCCGACACGGGGTTGCTGACGACTCTATTTGGCTCGAAACGGTGCCGACGCTTTATTAGGCGTGCTGGTGTGAGCTCAATTTTGCCGCCAACCCCAAATAGCTATCGTGTGGGCTATTGAGCTCGCCGGTGAAGATGCTCTGAGGAGGACTCACATCTACGATTAGAATGTTCGTCCACGTTATCCCTTCCCCTGTTCTCAACATTTGTGCACTGAATGCCAATTCACACGCCACCAACCAACCATGGATAAGGGCAGTGTTTTTCAAGGTGTGATCTCTCATGTTTCTGCTCCTGCTCGTCAGTGGCGCTAGAGATGACATTCCGAAGTATCCGAGTGCAAGACTAGTCACTTATTTGGTGGCGAAGCTTCCACTGATGGCATGGGAGGGGTAAAGAGTCTAAAAAGGGCTTATTTTTTAGATATGGTTCTTAGAGCATCTCAAACAGCCGTGAATATATTTCGGCGCTCTAAACTTCATTGCGTCCGCGCTGGACAGCTATCCCGCGCACTGTGCACCGTTTTTCTCCATCAAAGGCGCTAAATTGTAGCGCGAGTGTGGGCGCAAAAAATGCTCCACCACCGGGCGTTCCAAATTACAGCGATCAGGCGCAGGCGCAAAACAACATTCCCACACTACTGTGAATTCAACAAGATCAAATACTTAAATAAAATCATCAATCAAATGATCTACCCTAGTTAAAATTTCATGACATAGTTCAATAAACACGGGTCTTCCACTTTCCTTCGTTTCCAAGCACTTCATAGCAATGATGCAACATGAATGGCTTGCCAAAAATCTTGTTGCCTTTATTGTTCTTTTTTCCCACATCTCTAAACATGCCTTGAACCATGGAGTTCTACAAAGAAAACAAAAGAAAATAGATGAGCCATATAGAACAACAACCATGTGTAGAGATAATCAACAAAGTAGTAGAATTGCTTACCCTATCGATGTCATTTGTGCCACTTGGGTTGATCACATCAACATTGGCTTGCACGCACACCCACTTTTGACAATCGGTGTTGATGCCCGGCCAACGAGACCGAAGAGAATGCACGTTGCGCTCATTCCCACTTATGTTGTTGGCGTCGAAGTACTCCTTCATCCTCATCCAATAGGTCTCTCTAGTTTGACTGGAGCCGGTTGTTGGATATATTCCAATTGTCAACCATGTCTTGCAAAGCAACTTGTCCTCCCCTATGGTGTACTTTCCCGACTGACCGGTAGGGCGTGGTCCAATCAATCCCTCTCCTTCCTCATCGACATCCTCCTCCTCTTCAACAATTTCGTCATTCACGCACGAAGATCCAACATTCATTGCCTCCATGAAAGATGCGTCATCGACACTAGATTGCAATAAAATTCATGTCTCCATAGACCTTTTGTATGCATCTAAATTAACTAAGATATCGATAAAAAAAGAAATTTTATTTACCTCTCCGACACTTCATCGAACACCATGCGCGTGCCGGAAGGGTCGGCGGATGGCGGTGGCGGCAGCGGATGATTGCTTGATGGCGGCGGCGGAGGCTGTTGCACGCGCCGAGTAGCGGACACCTTCCCCTTCTTCGGTGGTGGATTTTAGGCACCTTCCGTGGGCGACATGCGCTTGGTCATGGGCACTTTCCTCTTGGTCGGCGGACATCGCTTGTGTGCAGCGTCGGGCGCGGCAGGATGAAGAGGGCTCGGGCGGTAGTGTTCCCGGCGTTGGTGGCACCGCTAGGGTTTGGCGCATTCAGCAGCGCCACGATGGAGGCGGCAGCGGCGGTAGGTGGAATGGAGTAGGGAGGGGTAGGGTGCCGGAGGGCGCGTCCATTTTCGGAATTGCGCCGACGGCCACGCGAAGGCGGGGATTTGGCGGTGGGGCGGCGATGTGCGGGAGGGAAATTTCTTGGCAGGTTTTCTTCGGGCGCGGCTGGAGTGATGCTGCGCACTGCAGCCGGCGCACAAACTATACCGCTCAGTATAGTGCAAAACATCCCACGCCCAAAAAAATTTATAGCGCCGCGCAGTTTAGAGTGCCTGCTGGAGGAAATGTTTTAGCCTCCGGTGCTCCATATGGATGGTTACTATAGCGTGTGGCTCATTTGGCGCGGCTGTTGGAGATGCTCTTAGGCTGGTGGTGGGCTTGCTTCGCGATAGCTCAATCACTGCACTAATTTATATTAAACACTTTTACTCCTTTGTACCTCATTTTATCGATAGACATATTCAATCATTGTGATTTTTTATTAACTTAATTAACATAGCTAATCACATAAAATGATGCTAGATATAAGAAGAAATACTTAAATCATATGTTTCTAAAGTGTACCATTGTTAATATAACTGTACTAAGCACAATGGTGATGACCCACAAGTATAGGGGATCGCAACAGTCTTCGAGGGAAGTAAAACCCAATTTATTGATTCGACACAAGGGGAGACAAAGAATACTTGTAAGCCTTAACAGCGGAGTTGTCAATTCAGATGCACCTGGAAACAGACTTGCTCGCAAGAGTTTATCAGTAGTAACAGTTTTATAGCAGTAGCAGTAGTGAAATAACAGCTGCAGAGTAACAAAGACAGTAGTACTGATTATAGTAAACAGCAGGATTAAAATACTGTAGGCACAGGGATGGATGAACGGGCGTTGCATGGATGAGAGAAACTCATGTAACAATCAAGGCAGGGCATTTGCAGATAATAATAAAACGGTATCCAAGTACTAATCAATCAATAGGCATGTGTTCCATATTTAGTCGTACGTGCTCGCAATAAGAAACTTGCACAACATCTTTTGTCCTACCAGCCGGTGGCAGCCGGGCCTCTAGGGAATCTACTGGAAATTAAGGTACTCCTTTTAATAGAGCACCGGAGCAAAGCATTAACACTCCGTGAACACATGTGATCCTCATATCACCGCCTTCCCCTTCGGTTGTCCCAATTTCTATCACTTTGGGGCCTCGGGTTCCGGACAATAATACGTGTATATAACTTGCAGGTAAGATCATAAAGCAATGAATATCATCATGAATTGATAACATGTTCAGATCTGAGATCATGACACTCGGGCCCTAGTGACAAGCATTAAGCATAACAAGTTGCAACAATATCATAAAAGTACCAATTACGGACACTAGGCACTATGCCCTAACAATCTTATGCTATTACATGACCAATCTCATCCAATCCCTACCATCCCCTTCAGCCTACAGCGGGGGAATTACTCACACATGGATGGGGAAACATGGCTGGTCGATGGAGAGGCGTCGGTGGTGATGATGGCGATGATCTCCTCCAATTCCCCGTCCCGGCGGAGTGCCAGAACGGAGTTTCTGGTCCCGAGACGGAGTTTCGCGATGGTGGCGGCGTACTGGATGTCTTCTCGCGATTTCGTCTAACCCCCGTGCGTTTTTAGGTCGAAGGCGTTAAGTAGTCCAGAGGAGGGCGTCGGGGGCCAGCCGAGGCGGCCACACAATAGGGAGGCGCGCCCCCCTCCTGGGCCGCGCCGGCCTAGCGTGTGGGGGCCTCGGGCCTCCACCTGGCTTGCCCTTCTGGCTCCGTAATTCTTCTGGAAAAATAAGACCTTTGGCATAAATTCCGAGGATTTTCCTGAAAGTTGGATTAGGGGAGGAAGATCAGAATTAGCAATTGATAAAAAAGAAAGGATATGGGCTTGCACAAAAACGAGACACCAGAGCAATTCTGCTGAAAACAGCGTTAGTCCGTGTTAGTTGCATCCAAAATAAACAAATTAGAGGCAAAATAATAGCAAAATTGTTCGGGAAAGTAGATACGTTTTGGACGTATCAACTCCCCCAAGCTTAGCTTATTGCTTGTCCTCAAGCAATTCAGTTAACAACTGAGTGCGATAAAAGAACTTTCACGAACACATTTGTTCATATGATGTAAATATTCTCATGATATGGCAAGTACTTAAGCAATTAATAATAAGGTACATGCAAATAAAATCATCTAATAGCTATGTCAATCATTGAAAAGGTACCAACAAATTAATAATGAGCACCATGAATCATGTCTATAAGCAGGATTGCAAGGTTCATAGAAGGATATGATAAAGTGGTATCTCGCTTGCCCGTGTTTGTACAGCAAAACATAAATGCTTGGGCACCTTTGAAGTTCATGGGAAGACTGGAAGTAGAGGTTATCAAAGATAAAAGCATCAAAGTTATGCCACAACTAATCACATTTTGGGACAAGCATATTATACTAAGAATGACAGTTGTGCTCTCAAGAAAGTGCTCAAAGAAAGGATGGAGACTCAATGTAAAAGTAAAAGATTGACCCTTCACAGAGGGAAGCAGGGATTAACATGTGCTAGAGCTTTTCATTTGTAAAATAGGAGTAAAATTATTTTGAGAGGTGTTTGTTGTTGTCAACGAATGATAGTGGGTACTCTAACTACCTCGTCAACCAGATTTTCAAGAGCGGCTCCCATGAAGGACGTTATCTCTACCAGCAAGGTAAATCATCCCTCTTCTCTTTTGTTTACACATATATTTTAGTTTCATTATGGATGACACTCCCCCCAACCTTTGCTTACACAAGCCATGGCTAACCGAATCCTCGGGTGCCTTCCATCAATCACATACCATGGAGGAGTGTCTATTTGCAATTTAAGTTGCTTACTGATAAATCAGGGCAAAACATGTGAAGAGAATTATTAATGAAAGTTGATTAATTGGGGCTGGGAACCCCGTTGCCAGCTCTTTTTGCAAAATTATTGGATAAGCGGATGTGCCACTAGTCCATTATGAAAGTCTGTCAGGAGTAAATGACAAGATTGAAAGATAAACACCACATATTTCCTCATGAGCTATAAAACATTGACACAAATTGAGAAGCATTTTGAAGGTTTTAAAGGTAGCACATGAGAATTTACTTGGAATGGTTTGAAATGCCATGCATAGGTATTTATGGTGGACACTTTGGAATAACTTGGTTTTCAGGGGTTTGGAAGCACGAGCAGCGTTCCCGCTCAGTACAAGTGAAGGCTAGCAATAGACTGGGAAGCGACAATCAAGAGAGCAGTAACTGTCATAATCATGCTTGCGACAAAATAAATTAACGGAGGCATAAAAGTGATACAAGAACTCTGAGGTGAAGTAAATCATCGAGGCTTAATTGACTTTTGTTCAGTCATATGCATGGGCGAGCATGTGCCAAGTTGATTCAAGTGAATTATTCAGAGGAGGATACCACAATGTCATATATATCTATGAATAAAACAATGCAAGCAAATATTTATGACATGCTACTCATATTAATAAATTGGAACTAATCATGAGAGATCATGAACTACTAGACTTTCTTAAGTGACATATATCTCACATGAACCAACTAAGCATGCTCACATGGATGAGTATAACTACTATACTATTTGGCAACAAACATCTTTTTTCTGGTAATTTTGGGGTCTTTTCTGAATTAACATCGTGCTGACACGTACACCCCTATTTCTGCTAGCTTTTTCTTGTGTGCAGTTTCGGTGCTGTCTGAGAATTTCAGGGGGCTCTCACCTTCTGCGTCGTTCGTCCGTTCTGTTTTCTCCCGGTTAGCTGTTGGATTATTTTGGTGCGTTGTTGTGTAGCATTAGCTCCGAGGCGGTTGTGGGCGAGCTCGCCTGGTCCCGATACGCCGCTTTTCTTTTTGTCTTCCTACACCTCTAGAACGTCCGATTTGCTCTTCAGATTTTCTCTTCTCCTTCCATCCGTTTTGACCAGAAATGGAGATGATCCACGAATCCTCTACAGTAGGTTGATTCAGATCTTCTTCACCGTTTTCCTCCATATCCATCGCCTCTCCCTGCTTAACTTCTTCCCTAACGGATTCCCCTCTTTATGTGACTTTTTCTTTGATGATTTGATATCTATGGCTTTTCTCTTAGCCTTTTTTTCTTGTGGTTGTTTGATCTGGTGGCCTGGGGATTTCGTGTGGTGATCGTTTTGACAAGTTCGTGTGGTGATTTACCCGCAGGACGAGCCAGAGAAGGTGGACACCGGCGAGCGGCGGGCGGCGGGTGGCGCTGCAGCGGCCGAGCCTGCTTCTCCTTGAGCGCCGCGCCGCGATAGCGACGGCCAGAGTGCCGGACCGCGCGGAAAGGGGAGGCGCCGAGGGCCGAGCGGAGCAGGAGCTGGCAGTAGAGGAGAGGGCGGCCGGCGGCGTGGCAGCGGCGGGGGCCGAGCCTCCATCGAAGTCGAACAATGCGGCGGCCGTCTCGAGCTCTGCCGCTCTGGGCGTCTCCGCCTCTGGCTGGCCTCGCCCTCGCGGCTGGTGCTGTGGGGAGCCTCAGAGGCACGTCACACGGCTTGCCTTCTCGACTTCCTCTTGGCGTGTTTCTCTCCGCCGCCCATGCTCGACGGCATCAGGAAGCGTGCCGTCCACTTCCTCAGTCGCGCTTAGCTTTGGTAAGTGTGCATCGGCATGCCAATGGCGAAACGCAAACGGTTTGCTGTGAGATTCAGAAGGGCGCTCGATGGCCAGATTGCAAGGAAGACCCTCCATGGCAGTGTCACGCTCAACAGAAAGGCACGGCCGTCTCACGGGTGTCGCTTTGATCCTGTTCGTTCCTGCTTCTTTGCCGTCCAGTGTGAACTCTAATATCATCCATATCATCATGCTGCCATTTGACATGATTTAGTTCGGTGCTTACTTTCATGACTCTGACGTCGTGGCAATGTTCATTGTTGCTTAGCAGATTTATTATCGGTCTATGCTTAATCACATATTTTGCTAAATTATTAAAAAAGTGGAGGGTCATCTCTTTTGTACTAAATTCTTATGTATTGCTAATAAGCTATCTTAAAAATTAATGAACAATGCCTCCTTCACTGTGACAAGCTCTGAAACCCAGCAAAACTGACGCTCCACTTTTTTAATAATTCATATATAGTAAAAGTATTCACAAAAAAAGTAGTAAAAGTAAATGTCTGCTTATTTCATTACTTCAAGATGTTTCACCAACTGTCGTTGTTCTAGGAGTGTGAGTCCATCCATATTTTTTTTCTTCTTAAAGCTTGTGTACTTTTCAAGTTGAATTTAAACTGGTTGCGGCACATATTATTTTGCTACTAAAGCAGAACTTCCTATTTAGTTATTTCAGGCAACTCCTTATTATAATAATTGACATCTAACATTGATGTTTGTTAACCTGCTAACATGAGATTTTTATGAATTTGACCTGCTTACATGAAGCTTAAGTGAGGTAAAATTAGGCAGCAGCTGTCAGCAACTTGACCTGCAGCCAACAGTGTAATTCCAAAATTTCAGTTACTCCTCAGTTCAAATTAAATTTGGTGTCAGTTTCTTCGTTCAAACCAGGTGCAATTTTTTTCAGGTTCTGTTCTTCTCGGTCAATGTACTAATAAGTGTTGTGTCCGATTGAAAGCACAAACTTCACATCTGCTGGGAGGTATAAGTTGTAGCTTCTCTTACTACAACACTTCACATCTGGTGGGTTGTATGAGTTGCAGTTGCTCTTAGCACAACAATGCAACATGCTCTATTTAGCATTTTTTTCTCTAGAAGGATCAGTGGTGCATCTGTGAAACTACTATTTGCAAATGTCAGTGATTTTTTGCAGCGAAAGGACATGAGTGTGTTATTCTTAGCGATAATTGGTATTTGGCAGGGATTCCCTGCTTAAAGCTCAGTCTGTTAAAATAAGGGATTCAAATTTGTACCAGGTTATGATTCCTCTTAATACCTATCTGTTAGAGATTGTGCGATGGAATCAGTGTTGGGAATGGTGCTGAATTTTTCCATTGATGTCAGTGGAGGCAAATTACAAAAAACAAAAATATCTTTTTCTCCTGCGACAGTGGGTCTATGAAATTCCCTTTGTTTATCACCTAAAAATTATTGTGTGATTCTTAAATTAAGTGGAGCTTACTTCTTATTATTTACTTATTACTTCATCACGTGTTACTTTATTTTGTGTGTGTTCCCCGTGAAAATTTTGGTCGGCATGGCACATGATGAATGCTTTTGTCATATTTATCTTCTTATTTGCTAGCTTGAACTTTTTTTTCTTCCATGCATTATTCCTTTACATTTGTCTTCATGTACAGGATGAAAAAGTGCGACCGTTATTTCTCCATGCACTCTCCATTGCTACCATTCCAAATGATTTGATAGCAGTAATTGGTGGTGCCTGTCAATGAGTTGAGATCAATGTTCTTCCTTTTTTCTGGAGCACTTCTTTTTGTAGGATATATCTCCATGGATTTTTATGCGAGTTCCTTTGGAATTTGTAGTGAAGGCATACTTAATCAATCTGATTAGAAGTTTTGTCGCGACTAGCGCAGATTTATTTTGGTGAACCTACCGAATTATATGATCTAACTTTTTTAGTAACTACTCAAGTGATCATTTTACTAATTATGTGTAGTCATTTACTTGCGATACTATTTTTCCATCAGGATCTTATGAAGAAGGGTCCATTTAATGGCGCAGAGGTTGAAGCATCAGGGCGCAATGGACACAAGGTAGTAAAGCATCCTGTGCTTGAAACAAAATCTAAATCGATACCTGAGGATTATGAATTAAAGCAGGAAATTCAGATAAAGCCAAAGATAGGGGCAATCATTGTACCATTGTAGAGATGTTTCATTGCTTCGGTTTTGCTTAAAGGTATCCTCTAATTGCTGACCAGTTTATTAGTTAGTACATTAAAAAACTAATTAATATATGTATAATAGTCTTCTTGGTTATAGAGTATCTTGGTTCTGCCCCTTTGTCCAGTTAGCATATACATTGTTTAGAGCATGTCTTCTTAGATCTTACGTACTTGAACTACCAGATAAGATATGCATTTTTTTTGTTTGTTTCTCAATGTATAAAGTTCATTCAGAAGCAACGTACCTCTCTATTTAAGCTCCAAGACCTGTACAAAATTCTGTGATAAATGGTCAGTGTTAGGCTAAAGGAAATTAAATATATGTTCTTCCGAATGAATTACTCTCTATGTATTTTATAACTTCTTTGTATACTATCCGTTATTCTCTCACTATATACCATTGTGTTGTATATAACTGTCTACACTTAGCGAATTGGTTTGAAAGTTATATAATTCTATCAGGAATTGTTGATGCTAGCTTCCAAGAAAAATGCATGTATTCTGTTCACATTATGTTGATGATCTCAACGAGAGAGACGTGTTTCATGCCACTGTAATTGGATAATTTTTAATTATGGATACACTCTGTAATATAGAGCCGTTAGTTAGGAATTTTATGTTTTGGTTTGAAAAGCAATACATGAAAGAGGCTTATTAACACTTCTCTCAAGCATATATGAGTATGGAGGCACCGTGCTGGAAATAAGTGTCCTTAATGATATTCAAACCTGCCTTTTAGCTCACATTAGAATTTGAAAGGGCAACCAGATTATATAGTATTCAAATATGTCATATGTCACATGATTATATAGGAATGATGCTAGAGGCCTGTGTCAACTGAGTATGGTATCAGTGTCAGTGGGCTTTTTTTTTTGTGATACACCACTATTAACTTACATATGCTAGCTCTTATTTCCCTGCTTTTTCCAATAGGTTTTGTCAGCTTGACTATCAGTTATGATATTAAATAAGCGAGTCGGAATTCACTCATATGTAGTTGTCTATCTGTTGCTAACTTTGTTGGTTTCACCATAAAGTTAAGCTTTTTACTCAACTAGATGAACAACTGAAGTTGGAGTGGCGTACGACGAGCTAAAAAGAACAACGGGGTCAAAGAGTTTTTTGAATTCCCATGAAATGGGTAGTTACTGCTAATTTTGAGATTATAAGTCGGATGTTAATTACTGTGACACCAGTTGCAACTGCTTTATTTCTCCTATTTTTTTTCATGTTAGCTCATTATCATGTTTAAAGTTTACCAAAGTATTTCTTTTATTCCTATGGTGTACCATTAAGATCTCAATTATTTTCCTCTGAAGTGATCTGGAAGAGTTGGGAGCTCAGGCCCTCTCGACCATGGACACAAAGGTGAAAGACCTGTCGCTAACACCTTGAGGCCTTGTTCGGCACACAAGTTTTTCAGGGATTAGAGTGTTTTAGTTGCCTCGGGACAGCACCAAATCACTGCAAACGGCCGCAGAACCGTTCGGCAGGCCGGGTTTCTACCGGTTTTGAAGGGTCTGGCCTCCGTTATTCTTACAAAACCTGCTAATACACGTTTGAGTCAAAACGCTCGGCAGTGCTCATACACGTTTGAATCAAAACGCTCGGCAGTGCTCGCGTTTTTTTCTGGCCAGCTTGCTGTACGTTTTGTACCCTCCGATTCCCAGCACAGGCGAAGAAACGCGCAGTCTAACAGGCCTGGGGCCCGAGCGCGCATGTTGACAGTGCCTACGCATGCAAATTAAGCTAGCTGAATCGGTGGCCTAGCTTAGCAATTGCCCGATCCCTGAGTGAACCCCGTGTTTTCACCTAAACCACTAGACATATCACACTCTAATCCCTGCCTACCGAACAAGGCCTGACTGTGTGCTCATCAGTTGGACCTCGCCACCTGACAGACTGGGCCAAGGAGGCATTGGCATGTTCACTTGGAAGGAAGATGGCTCTGCGGTGTTACAACATAGGTAACTCTCTGATGCCAAAGAAATAGAAGCAACTGCCGCATTGCTGGCATGAAAACTGATCATCTTGGAGACTGATTGTGTTGTTTCTGTTGTGCTCAGTTGTGGCACAAATAAGCGAGCCCCTTGGTGTGTTGCGGCAGGTAATGAAGCCACACAATTCTGCTAGGTACGGAGAGAGAGTAACAGGGCAGCAGACTCCTTAGCTAGCCAAGCTAAAAATCATCAGGACATTGAGGTCTGTCCTGGAAATTGTCATAAACAATTGTGAAATTGTGTCTTTTGATATATAAAGTTCTTTTTCGCCTAAAATAGATTTTTTAGTCCATCAAGGTAGAAATTTGATTTGATGTCACTTAAATTCTGTTATCTTCATATTACAAGATCACACACATATACATGTCTAAAATAGTTTATTATTTATAATTTGACAACCATAGGTTCATGCCACATCCATGTAAGATTGGAGGCAATAAGAAATAATAAGAAGTACCAAGTGATATCCTCCTATCAGTTAACCACAAATTATATTTGTTTTTAGTCTTGGTTCAGATGATATGGTAACAAAATGACACAATTTAAGCTCATTTGAGTTAACCGAATATACAAGTTCACAATCAATATCTCGGTACAACAATAGTACCATATTCGGTCAGTCAATGTAGAGGAATACTCCCTCCAACCCAGGGCTTAGGGCGTAAAAATCTCAGCGCAATAATCAAGGAACTGTCTAAAGATTAATGTAGAGTATATACTTAGCTAGCCGATTCTGTCCAAGTCAACTGAAGATCTGACTAAAGTTTACTAAAGTTGGATATATGTTGAATAAACAATTACCAGTTGTCCCATTTCTGTGGCATGGTGACAGACAGCATTAATTCAATATTGAAGAAATAGCTATGTTCGTTGTGCTGACATTTCATAATCGATTTGTGCTACATGGATGGACAAACAAGTGAACAGCCGTTTTAACCATAAAGTACCTATTTTGTTTTGGTTCCAGATTACTCAGACGTACATCATTGTTAGAACCTGGAAGCTGAACAGAGAAAACCTCCATTTCGGGCATCCAACGTCCACACCATGAGAGGGCAGTCTAACAATTAATGCACACAATGTAGAGCTCACCTGTACAAGCACCAATAGAGTGAGCATGTCGATGACCATAAACGACCCTGCAAACAAACAACCCTCCGCACTCCCATTTAGCAAGCCTCTTCTCCAAACCAACAGCCTCTAGGTACCAGGCCAAGGTCTACTTTTGATTGCTAGCAGAACAACAACCATAGTTGTTACGTGTGTTCTACTGTTCTACCACTCTGATAAACTACTAGATGCAGCAAACTCTATTGGTGCGCCAAACCACTACCTGCTTGCACATCACACACGTGCTGCTGACCGTGTTATATGTAAGATAAAGATGCATTGTCTGTTTTTATTGCCAGCATTAGTCATATATTTTGTGTTGATTTGAATTTAGTTCAGTTGAATGCTATGTTTAGTTCTTGTAGTAAAATCATTCTTTTAACTCATGCATCTCACCAATCTATAATCCGAGATGTCCGTTAGAGTTTTCATATATAGCGGAGCCACAAGACAGGTGCGGCGTGCCGCCGCGCCCGACCCTTGCTAGTATGTACAAAAATGAAAACAAATAAAGTTCATACCAGCCTCTCACCACAATCGGATTGTCGTAGATCGTCATTATTGCCTTTTCACTTGTGTAGCTTGAATAAAATGGAATGAAAACCACGCTCCAGCCACCGAAGACCATTGAACTCATAATGAACTTTACAAAACCAAAGAAGAACAGCAAATATTTTTGGTGTTTTCGAATTTGGAAACAAGAACAAAAGGAAACAAGCAAACAAAGCAAAATCTTTTTGGATTTTCTTATAGCAAACCAACGATAGCAAACAAAGCAAAATAAAAGCAAGAAACCAAAGTAAACAAATGGTAAAGAGAAACAACAGAAATATTATTGGTCTTTTTGTGTTTTAGGAAAGAAACAAAGCAAAAACAAGAAAATGAAAACTAAAAGAAACTCAGAAAAGCAAGATGGCAGAAATCTGCCAAAACTTGACAGCAGTACAGTAATCGATTTTTAAGAAATTCTTCCACTGCTCAGCTCGAAAAGTGTTCAACTAATGAAAGTTAGATAACAACCTGGGGAACATGCACAAAAATTGGCAGCTCAAAATGACATTCTGGATGCGCACAGGAATGTTTTTAGTAACAGCCCAGAATCTGTTTTTTAGACAGCACTTCCCCAAATATCATCTCCCTCTCATTAGAAACCACTTTAAGAAGCTAAAAAAGTATATACATGTATCCAGCAACCATAATATGCAAAGAATGAGTGATGCCGGTATACCCCCCCCCTCCAAGCTTAGGCTTTTGGCCTAAGTAAAGATCAATCCCAGCGAGGGGCAGGGTTCCACGCCGGTGGATCATACATGGCGTAGTCATAATAAGGTCCCGGTGCAGAAGAAAAGGGTGAAGGCTCCTCATGCCCAACATATTGATGCGAAGAACTTACTGCATCGGATGACGAGTCGAGGCGTTCCTCGGCCTCCTCCGTGCCTTCCCCTGCATGATGGCCTTCCCCTTCTATGTATGCATTTAGTTCACCTTCAGTGACTGACCAATCCTTCCTAGAATCAAGATTAAGCAAAGCAGGTGCAGGTAATCCTACTAGCCTTTCAGTTTTCTTAGTTGTTCTCCAAGTTTTCTTATAAAATGTTATCTTGTAAGACAGGTTACTCAAATTAGACAAATCAGAAACAAATTCATGCTTAATCATGAAGACTATGTCAAGTTTCTCTATGGAGAGCTGAATATCAAGATGGTGAGGTTCTGCACCGTGCATAGCTAATAAGCGAGAGGCGATGAGACCTCCACAAATTCCACCCTTCTCACGGTTAGTAGAAAGTCTATAGGCTATTAAAGCACCCAAGTTATAAGTCCTATCACTTTGTAATGCAGCAGCTAGAAAAGCTAAATCCTGGATAGATAACTTACTTGCATTCTTTCTAGCAAGAACGCACTTGGTGATGAAATAAGCAAAGTAGTGAATAGCTGGGAGTTGAATACTACTGATTTTACCACCATCCTCTGAGAAGCTTCTTCCATGACAAATCATCTTGAAGAGGTTCAAGAGTTCTTGTGGCGATCCCCTTATCTTCTCGCATGATCCCCATCGCGGCACTCTAATTGCTGCACAAAAATCATCGAATGGCAAGTTGACAGTTTTATTATAAATTTTGTACCGAACCATGGGGTTAGATTGCGACCAATTAAATTCAAAATCTTGCACTACAGACATGGTCAGTTTTGCATATTGGTATGGTTCACCAACAGCAAAATTTCCCAACCCTGCATTGGAAATCAGATTTTGAACATCTTGCAAGATTCCTGCACTTCTCATAAAATCAACACACGTGTAGTAGGAGGGGTATACTCCTTCTTCGCGGTGAACTCTCATAACCTGTTGCACATCCAATTCTTGTTGGTTGAGTTGGTGCCTACTCCATTCCATTTTCTGAATTTTTTCAACGATCATTATAAAATTTGATTTGGTGACATATATTTGAGGGAAACTACTATAGGAACTTGCTAGAGTACTAATCATGTATTAAAACTAGTTTTTGCCACTTAGAACAAGCACGAAAGCTCACTAAACATGTTACCTACAGCAGCAAAATATTCAAGATATACTCAACCAAACAAAATTCTACTTAGATAATCGGGGGAGTCACATACCGGAGAGCAAATGTGCCAAATTTCAGACAGAAATCTGGGCTGAGCAAAGAGATCGAGAAATCTTGAGCTCTTGAGCAGAAACGCGAGTGAGAGAAATCTGATGCAAGTTTTTTCGGGAGAGAGAAGAGAGTGGGAGGAAAAGATGAAGTGGTGGGGCAAAGAGGGGCCCACACACCAGGGTGGCGCGCCCCCCTTGCTGGCCGCGCCGGCCTGTGGGGTGCCACCCTGGGGTGCCCCACTGGTCATCCCCAGGTGTTCCCAGGTGCCTCTTCGAAAAATAAGACCAATGGTATAATTTTTGTGAATTTTTGAAAACTTTGAAAAATGCACATTTCTGGGTGTCAAATTTATTATTACTGGGCAGAAAAAGATTTTTGAAATCTCTAATCAACTAAAGAACTTTGCAAAGCAAAAGTGCTACAACAAGTAGAACAAGTGGAGGAAGAAAGAAATGTTGTTTAGCTCTTCTATGCATATAAAATGAATTTGTTAACAAGGTTGATCAAGTCTTGCCACCAAATAAATTTTACATAGCATAAGAAGAATTAAATCTCAAATCAATCATGTTACCTTGTATTGTATTGATATGGATCCAATCACAAGAGTTTGATATTCTTCTTTAGGCTCATATATAGGACAATCAATAGTTCCCACTTTGATAGTTCTCACATTAGAAATTGTATTAACTCCACATGCTTTCTCAATCCTCTTGGGAAAATAAACGGTATGCTCCTTGTCATCAACATTGAAAGTAACTTTTCCTTTATTGCAATCAATAACAGCCCCTGCGGTGTTAAGAAAAGGTCTCCCAAGAATAATAGACATATTATCATCTTCAGGCATTTCCAACACAACAAAATCAGTTAATATCAAGCAGTTATTAGTAACGTGAACAGGAACATCCTCACATATACCAACATGAATAGCAGTAGATTTATCAGCCATTTGCAAAGATATATCAGTTGGTATCAACTTATCTAATTAAAGTCTCTTACAAAGAGAAAAAGGCATAACACTAACACCTGCTCCCAAATCACATAGAGCAGTTCTAACATAATTACTCTTAATAGAACAAGGAATAGTCGGTATACCTGGGTCGCCAAGCTTCTTTGGAACCTTACCATTGAAAGAATAATTAGCAAGCATAGTGGAAATCTTCTCATTAGGAATTTTCCTTTTGTTAGAGACAATATCTTTCATATACTTTGAATAAGGAGGCAATTTAATAGCATCAGTCAAAGGGATTTGCAGGAATAAAGGTTTCATCCAATCACAAAATTTATTATAGTGTTCTTCTTCCTTTGATTTTAGTTTCTTAGCAGGAAAAGGCATTTGCTTTTGAACCCAAGGTTCTCTTTCATTGCCATGTTTCTTAGCAATAAAATCTTCTTTACTATACTTTTTATTTTTAGCATGCTTTTCAGGTTCTTCTTCAACCTCTTCTTTATCAGAAGCATCATTTTTATCGTTATCTTTATCATGTTCATTACCACTTTCAGTTTCAGCATCAGAAATAGAAATACTATTAGGATCATTGATACGCGTTCAACACGCGTCCGTTGGGAACCCCAAGAGGAAGGTGTGATGTGTACAGCGGCAAGTTTCCCTCAGTATGAAACCAAGGTTATCGAACCAGTAGGAGCCAAGAAGCACGTTGAAGGTTGATGGCGGCGGGATGTAGTGCGGCGCAACACCAGAGATTCCGGCGCCAACGTGGAACCTACACAACACAACCAAAGTACTTTGCCCCAACGAAACAGTGAGGTTGTCAATCTCACCGGCTTGCTGTAACAAAGGATTAACCGTATTGTGTGGAAGATGATTGTTTGCAGAAAACAGTAGAACAATATTGCAGTAGATTGTATTTCAGTAAAGAGAATTGGACCGGGGTCCACAGTTCACTAGAGGTGTCTCTCCCATAAGATAAACAGCATGTTGGGTGAACAAATTACAGTTGGGCAATTGACAAATAAAGAGGGCATGACATGCACATACATATCATGATGAGTATAGTGAGATTTAATTGGGCATTACGACAAAGTACATAGACCGCCATCCAACTGCATCTATGCCTAAAAAGTCCACCTTCAGGTTATCATCCGAACCCCCTCCAGTATTAAGTTGCAAAGCAACAAACAATTGCATTAAGTATGGTGCGTAATATAATCAACAACTACATCCTTAGACATAGCATCAATGTTTTATCCCTAGTGGCAACAGCACAACACAACCTTAGAACTTTCTGTCACTGTCCTAGGTGTCAATGCAGGCATGAACCCACTATCGAGCATAAATACTCCCTCTTGGAGTTACAAGCATCTACTTGGCCAGAGCATCTACTAGTAACGGAGAGCATGCAAGATCATAAACAACACATAGATATAACTTTGATAATCAACATAACAAGTATTCTCTATTCATCGGATCCCAACAAACGCAACATATAGAATTACAGATAGATGATATTGATCATGTTAGGCAGCTCACAAGATCCGACAATGAAGCACAATGGGGAGAAGACAACCATCTAGCTACTGCTATGGACCCATAGTCCAGGGGTAGACTACTCACACATCACTCCGGAGGCGACCATGGCGGCGTAGAGTCCTCCGGGAGATGAATCCCCTCTCCGGCAGGGTGCCGGAGGCGATCTCCTGGATCCCCCGAGATGGGATCGGCGGCGGCGGCGTCTCTGGAAGGTTTTCCGTATCGTGGCTCTCGGTACTGGGGGTTTCGCGACGGAGGCTATTTGTAGGCGGAAGGGCAGGTCAAGAGGCGGCACGAGGGCCCCACACCACAGGGCCGCGCGGCCAAGGGGGGGGGCGCGCCGCCCTAGGGTGTGGCCCCCTCGTGGCCCCTCTTCGTCTCCTCTTCGGACTTCTGGAAGCTTCGTGGCAAAATAGGACCCTGGGCGTTGATTTCGTCCAATTCCGAGAATATTTCGTTACTAGGATTTCTGAAACCAAAAACAGCAGAAAACAAAGAATGGCACTTCGGCATCTTGTTAATAGGTTAGTTCCAGAAAATGCACGAATATGACATAAAGTGTGCATAAAACATGTAGATAACATCAATAATGTGGCATGGAACATAAGAAATTATCGATACGTTGGAGATGTATCAGCATCCCCAAGCTTAGTTTTGCTCGTCCCGAGCAGGTAAAACGATAACACAGATAATTTCTGGAGTGACATGCCATCATAATCTTGATCATACTATTTGTAAAGCATATGTAGTGAATGCAGCGATCAAAACAATGTATATGACATGAGTAAACAAGTGAATCATAAAGCAAAGACTTTTCATGAATAGCACTTCAAGACAAGCATCAATAAGTCTTGCATAAGAGTTAACTCATAAAGCAATAATTCAAAGTAAAGGTATTGAAGCAACACAAAAGAAGATTAAGTTTCAGCGGTTGCTTTCAACTTGTAACATGTATATCTCATGGATATTGTCAACATAGAGTAATATAACAAGTGCAATATGCAAATATGTAGGAATCAATGCACAGTTCACACAAGTGTTTGCTTCTTGAGGTGGAGAGAAATAGGTGAACTGACTCAACAATAAAGTAAAAGAATGGTCCTCCATAGAGGAAAAGCATCGATTGCTATATTTGTGCTAGAGTTTTTATTTTGAAAACATGAAACAATTTTGTCAACGGTAGTAATAAAGCATATGTATCATGTAAATTATATCTTAGAAGTTGCAAGCCTCATGCATAGTGTACTAATAGTGCCCGCACCTTGTCCTAATTAGCTTGGACTACCGGATCATCGCAATGCACATGTTTTAACCAAGTGTCACAAAGGGGTACCTCTATGCCGCATGTACAAAGGTCTAAGGAGAAAGCTCGCATTGGATTTCTCGCTATTGATTATTCTCAACTTAGACATCCATACCGGGACAACATAGACAACAGATAATGGACTCCTCTTTTATGCATAAGCATGTAACAACAATTAATAATTTTCTCATTTGAGATTGAGGATATATGTCCAAAACTGAAACTTCCACCATGGATCATGGCTTTAGTTAGCGGCCCAATGTTCTTCTCTAACAATATGCATGCTTAACCATAAGGTGGTAGATCTCTCTTACTTCAGACAAGACGAACATGCATAGCAACTCACATGATATTCAACAAAGAATAGTTGATGGCGTCCCCAGTGAACATGGTTATCGCACAACAAGCAACTTAATAAGAGATAAAGTGCATAATTACATATTCAATACCACAATAGTTTTTAAGCTATTTGTCCCATGAGCTATATATTGCAAAGGTGAATGATGGAATTTTAAAGGTAGCACTCAAGCAATTTACTTTGGAATGGCGGAGAAATACCATGTAGTAGGTAGGTATGGTGGACACAAATGGCATAGTGGTTGGCTCAAGTATTTTGGATGCATGAGAAGTATTCCCTCTCGATACAAGGTTTAGGCTAGCAAGGCTTATTTGAAACAAACACAAGGATGAACCGGTGCAGCAAAACTCACATAAAAGACATATTGTAAACATTATAAGACTCTACACCGTCTTCCTTGTTGTTCAAACTCAATACTAGAAATTATCTAGACCTTAGAGAAACCAAATATGCAAACCAAATTTTAGCATGCTCTATGTATTTCTTCATTAATGGGTGCAAAGTATATGATGCAAGAGCTTAAACATGAGCACAACAATTGCCAAGTATCACATTACCCAAGACATTTATAGCAATTACTACATGTATCATTTTCCAATTCCAACCATATAACAATTTAACGAAGAAGAAACTTCGCCATGAATACTATGAGTAGAAACTAAGGACATACTTGTCCATATGCTACAGCGGAGCGTGTCTCTCTCCCATACAATGTGAATGCTAGGATCCATTTTATTCAAACAAAACAAAAACAAAAACAAACCGACGCTCCAAGCAAATCACATAAGATGTGATGGAATAAAAATATAGTTTCAGGGGAGGAACCTGATAATGTTGTCGATGAAGAAGGGGATGCCTTGGGCATCCCCAAGCTTAGATGCTTGAGTCTTCTTAGAATATGCAGGGGTGAACCACCGGGGCATCCCCAAGCTTAGAGCTTTTCACTCTCCTTGATCATGTTGCATCATACTCCTCTCTTGATCCTTGAAAACTTCCTCCACACCAAACTCGAAACAACTCATTAGAGGGTTAGTGCACAATAAAAATTAACATGTTCAGAGGTGACACAATCATTCTTAACACTTCTGGACATTGCATAAAGCTACTGGATATTGGTGGATCAAAGAAATTCATCCAACATAGCAAAAGAGGCAATGCGAAATAAAAGGCAGAATCTGTCAAAACAGAACAGTTCGTATTGACGAATTTTAAAATGGCACCAGACTTGCTCAAATGAAAATGCCCAAATTTAATGAAAGTTGCGTACATATCTGAGGATCACTCACATAAATTGGCATAATTTTATGAGTTACCTACAGAGAATTTTGCCCAGATTCGTGACAGCAAAGAAATCTGTTTCTGCGCAGTAATCCAAATCTAGTATGAACTTTTCTATCAACGACTTTACTTGGCACAACAAAACACTAAACTAAGATAAGGAGAGGTTTCTACAGTAGTAAACAACTTCCAAGACACAAAATAAAAACAAAGTACTGTAGGTAAAAACATGGGTTGTCTCCCATAAGCGCTTTTCTTTAACGCCTTTCAGCTAGGCGCAGAAAGTGTGTATCAAGTATTATCAAGAGACGAAGTGTCAACATCATAATTTGTTCTCATAATAGAATCAAAAGGTAACTTCATTCTCTTTCTAGGGAAGTGTTCCATACCTTTCTTGATAGGAAATTGATATTTTATATTACCTTCCTTCATATCAATGATAGCACCAACGGTTCGAAGAAAAGGTCTTCCCAATATGATGGGACAAGATGCATTGCATTCAATATCCAAGACAACAAAATCAACGGGGACAAGGTTATTGTTAACGGTAATGCGAACATTATCAACTTTCCCCAAAGGTTTCTTTGTAGAATGATCAGCAAGATTAACATCCAAATAACAATTTTTCAGCGGTGGCAAGTCAAGCATATCATAAATTTTCTTAGGCATAACAAAAATACTTGCACCAAGATCACATAAAGCATTACAATCAAAATCTTTAACCTTCCTCTTAATGATGGGCTCCCAACCATCCTCTAGCTTTCTAGGAATAGAAGCTTCGCGCTCTAGTTTCTCTTCTCTAGCTTTTATGAGAGCATTTGTAATATGTTGTGTGAAAGCCAAATTTATAGCACTAGCATTAGGACTTTTAGCAAATTTTTGCAAGAACTTTATAATTTCAGAGACGTGGCAATCATGAAAATTCAAACCATTATAATCTAAAGCAATGGGATCATCATCCCCAATGTTGGAAAAAATTTCAGCAGTTTTATCACAGGCAGTTTCAGCAGTTTTAGCAGCTTCAGGCAGTTTCTCGCGCTTTGCATTAGAAGTGGAAACATTGCTAACACCAATTCTTTTATTAGTATTAGTAGGAGGTGCAGCAACATGTGTAGCATTAGCATTACTAGTGGTGGTAATAGTCCATACTTTAGCTACATTCTTCTCTTTAGCTAGTTTTTCATTTTCTTCTCTATCCCACCTAGCACGCAGTTCAGCCATTAATCTTATATTCTCATTAATTCTAACTTGGATGGCATTTGCTGTAGTAACAATTTTATTATGATGATTTTCATTAGGCATAACTTTCGATTTCAAAAGATCAACATCAGCAGCAAGACTATCGACTTTAGAAGCAAGTATATCAATTTTCCCAAGCTTTTCTTCAACAGATTTGTTAAAAGCAGTTTGTGTACTAATAAATTCCTTAAGCATGGCTTCAAGTCCAGGGGGTGAATTCCTATTATTGTTGTAAGAATTCCCATAAGAATTACCATAGCCGTTGCCATTATTATAAGGATATGGCCTATAGTTGTTACTAGAATTGTTCCGGTAAGCATTGTTGTTGAAATTATTATTTTTAATGAAGTTTACATCAACATGTTCTTCTTGTGCAACCAATGAAGCCAATGGAACATTATTAGGATCAATATTAGTCCTATCATTCACAAGCATAGACATAATAGCATCAATCTTATCACTCAAGGAAGAGGTTTCTTCGACAGAATTTACCTTCTTACCTTGTGGAGCTCTTTCCGTGTGCCATTCAGAGTAGTTGATCATCATATTATCAAGAAGCTTTGTTGCTTCACCAAGAGTGATGGACATAAAGGTACCTCCAGCAGCTGAATCCAATAAGTTCCGTGAAGAAAAATTTAGTCCTGCATAGAAGGTTTGGATGATCATCCAAGTAGTCAGTCCATGTGTTGGGCAGTTTTTAACCAAAGATTTCATTCTTTCCCAAGCTTGAGCAACATGTTCAGTATCTAATTGTTTAAAATTCATTATGCTACTCCTCAAAGATATAATTTTAGCAGGGGGATAATATCTACCAATAAAAGCATCCTTGCATTTAGTCCATGAATCAATACTATTCTTAGGCAGAGATAGCAACCAATCTTTAGCTCTTCCTCTTAATGAGAAAGGGAATAATTTTAATTTTATAATGTCACCATCTACATCCTTATACTTTTGCATTTCACATAATTCAACAAAATTATTGAGATGGGCAGCAGCATCATCAGAACTAACACCAGAAAATTGCTCTCGCATAACAAGATTCAGTAAAGCAGGTTTAATTTCAAAGAATTCTGCTGTAGTAGCAGGTGGAGCAATGGGTGTGCATAAGAAATCATTATTATTTGTGGTTGTGAAGTCACACAACTTAGTGTTTTCAGGAGTATTCATTTTAGCAACAGTAAATAAAGCAAACTAGATAAAGTAAATGCAAGTAACTAATTTTTTTGTATTTTTGAAATAGCAAACAAGATAGCAAATAAAGTAAAACTAGCAACTAATTTTTTTGTATTTTGATTTAGTGCAGCAAACAAAGTAGTAAATAAAATAAAGCAAGACAAAAACAAAGTAAAGAGATTGAGAAGTGGAGACTCCCCTTGCAGCGTGTCTTGATCTCCCCGGCAACGGCGCCAGAAAAAGCTGCTTGATACGCGTTCAATACGCGTCCGTTGGGAACCCCAAGAGGAAGGTGTGATGCGTACAGCGGCAAGTTTCCCTCAGTATGAAACCAAGGTTATCGAACCAGTAGGAGCCAAGAAGCACGTTGAAGGTTGATGGCGGTGGGATGTAGTGCGGCGCAACACCAGAGATTCCGGCGCCAACGTGGAACCTGCACAACACAACCAAAGTACTTTGCCCCAACGAAACAGTGAGGTTGTCAATCTCACCGGCTTGCTGTAACAAAGGATTAACCGTATTGTGTGGAAGATGATTGTTTGCAGAAAACAGTAGAACAGTATTGCAGTAGATTGTATTTCAGTAAAGAGAATTGGACCGGGGTCCACAGTTCACTAGAGGTGTCTCTCCCATAAGATAAACAGCATGTTGGGTGAACAAATTACAGTTGGGCAATTGACAAATAAAGAGGGCATGACCATGCACATACATATCATGATGAGTATAGTGAGATTTAATTGGGCATTACGACAAAGTACATAGACCGCCATCCAACTGCATCTATGCCTAAAAAGTCCACCTTCAGGTTATCATCCGAACCCCCTCCAGTATTAAGTTGCAAAGCAACAGACAATTGCATTAAGTATGGTGCGTAATGTAATCAACAACTACATCCTTAGACATAGCATCAATGTTTTATCCCTAGTGGCAACATCACAACACAACCTTAGAACTTTCTGTCACTGTCCCAGGTGTCAATGCAGGCATGAACCCACTATCGAGCATAAATACTCCCTCTTGGAGTTACAAGCATCTACTTGGTCAGAGCATCTACTAGTAACGGAGAGCATGCAAGATCATAAACAACACATAGATATAACTTTGATAATCAACATAACAAGTATTCTCTATTCATCGGATCCCAACAAACGCAACATATAGAATTACAGATAGATGATCTTGATCATGTTAGGCAGCTCACAAGATCCGACAATGAAGCACAATGGGGAGAAGACAACCATCTAGCTACTGCTATGGACCCATAGTCCAGGGGTAGACTACTCACACATCACTCCGGAGGCGACCATGGCGGCGTAGAGTCCTCCGGGAGATGAATCCCCTCTCCGGCAGGGTGCCGAAGGCGATCTCCTGGATCCCCCGAGATGGGATCGGCGGCGGCGTCTCAGTAAGGTTTTCCGTATCGTGGCTCTCGGTACTGGGGGTTTCGCGACGGAGGCTATTTGTAGGCGGAAGGGCAGGTCAAGAGGCGGCACGAGGGCCCCACACCACAGGGCCGCGCGGCCAAGGGGGGGCCGCGCCGCCCTAGGGTGTGGCCCCCTCGTGGCCCCTCTTCGTCTCCTCTTCGGACTTCTGGAAGCTTCGTGGCAAAATAGGACCCTGGGCGTTGATTTCGTCCAATTCCGAGAATATTTCGTTACTAGGATTTATGAAACCAAAAACAGCAGAAAACAGCAACTGGCACTTCGGCATCTTGTTAATAGGTTAGTTCCAGAAAATGCACGAATATGACATAAAGTGTGCATAAAACATGTAGATAACATCAATAATGTGGCATGGAACATAAGAAATTATCGATACGTTGGAGACGTATCAATCATTAACAGGCTCAGAGGATTCTACAATAGTTTTATGTTTCTTTTTCTTTTTCTTAGATGGAGCACTAGTTTCAGTTCGTTGAGAATCTTGTTCAACTCTTTTGGGATGCCCTTCAGGATATAGAGGATCCTGGGTAGAAACACTGCCTCTAGTTGTTACTTCATAAGCATGTTTTTCTTTAGAATTATTTTTTAACAAGTCATTTTGCACTTTAGTGAGTTGATCAATTTGAGTTTGCACCATATGAAAATGTTTACAAAGCATCTTAACATCATTGGAGGTTCTCTCCATAATACCATGCAATTCACCAATAGCTCGAGAATTTTCTATTAAATGATTCTCTACTCTCATATTGAAATTATTTTGCTTAACAATGTAATTATCAAACTCATCTAAGCATTGAGCAGGAGGTTTTGAATACGGAATATCTTCCCTAGTAAAGCGTTGAAGAGAGTGTACCTCAATCATGGATGAAGGGGGAGTTATCTTGCATAAATCTTCTATGGGAGGTAAATTCTTCGCATCTTCAGATTTAATACCTTTCTCCTTAAGAGACTTCTTGGCTTCCCTCATATCTTCATCATTTAATTTAATCATACCCCTCTTCTTCAATATTGGTGTCGGGGTTGGTTCAGGTCTAGACCAATCATCATGATTCCGGCCTATTCTCGCCAATAATTCTTCAGCGCCGTCTGGAGTTCTTTTCCTGAAAACACAACCAGCACAACTATCCAGGTATGTCCTAGACTCAATGGTTAGTCCACTATAAAATATATCAAGTAAATCATGCTTTTCCAGATCATGTCCAGGCCGAGCTCTGATAAGAGAGCAAAATCTAGCCCAAGCCTCAGGCAATTTCTCTCCATCTTCCTAATCAAAATTATAAATTCTCTGCAAAGCAATATGTTGAGCACTAGCAGGAAAGTATTTCCGGAAGAAAACATCAAGCAATTCTTTTGGACTATTAATAGAAGCAGGTGGCAAACTATTATACCAAGTTTTAGCATCATCCTTTAATGAGAATGGAAAATTTTTAGCAACGAAATAAGTATGTTTCTTAACATCATCAGAAAACAAGCTACTCAGAGTAGATAGCTCAATCATGTGTTCTACAACACTTTCTTTTTCAGTACCACAAAAAGGTGTTTTCTCAACAATAGATATATGAGACAAATCAAGAGAAAAATCATAATCCTTGTCCTTAATGTTTATAGGAGATGTGGCAAATTTAGGATCAGAGTTATCTTGCATAAATCTTCTATGGGAGGTAAATTCTTCACATCTTCAGATTTAATACCTTTCTCCTTAAGAGACTTCTTGGCTTCCCTCATATCTTCATCATTTAATTTAATCATACCCCTCTTCTTCAATATTGGTGTCGGGGTTGGTTCAGGTCTAGACCAATCATCATGATTCCGGCCTATTCTCGCCAATAATTCTTCAGCGTCGTCTGGAGTTCTTTTCCTGAAAACACAACCAGCACAACTATCCAGGTATGCCCTAGACTCAATGGTTAGTCCACTATAAAATATATCAAGTAAATCATGCTTTTCCAGATCATGTCCAGGCCGAGCTCTGATAAGAGAGCAAAATCTAGCCCAAGCCTCAGGCAATTTCTCTCCATCTTCCTGGTCAAAATTATAAATTCTCTGCAAAGCAATATGTTGAGCACTAGCAGGAAAGTATTTCCGGAAGAAAACATCAAGCAATTCTTTTGGACTATTAATAGAAGCAGGTGGCAAACTATTATACCAAGTTTTAGCATCATCCTTTAATGAGAATGGAAAAATTTTAGCAACGAAATAAGTACGTTTCTTAACATCATCAGAAAACAAGCTACTTAGAGTAGATAGCTCAATCATGTGTTCTACAGCACTTTCTTTTTCAGTACCACAAAAAGGTGTTTTCTCAACAATAGATATATGAGACAAATCAAGAGAAAAATCATAATCCTTGTCCTTAATGTTTATAGGAGATGGGGCAAATTTAGGATCAGGAGACAGTTTATATCTAACAGTATTCATTTTGCACTTTAGTGAGTTGATCAATTTGAGTTTGCACCATATGAAAATGTTTACAAAGCATCTTAACATCATTGGAGGTTCTCTCCACAATACCATGCAATTCACCAATAGCTCGAGAATTTTCTATTAAATGATTCTCTACTCTCATATTGAAATTATTTTGCTTAACAATGTAATTATCAAACTCATCTAAGCATTGAGCAGGAGGTTTTGAATACGGAATATCTTCCCTAGTAAAGCGTTGAAGAGAGTGTACCTCAATCATGGATGAAGGGGGAGTTATCTTGCATAAATCTTCTATGGGAGGTAAATTCTTCACATCTTCAGATTTAATACCTTTCTCCTTAAGAGACTTCTTGGCTTCCCTCATATCTTCATCATTTAATTTAATCATACCCCTCTTCTTCAATATTGGTGTCGGGGTTGGTTCAGGTCTAGACCAATCATCATGATTCCGGCCTATTCTCGCCAATAATTCTTCAGCGTCGTCTGGAGTTCTTTTCCTGAAAACACAACCAGCACAACTATCCAAGTATGCCCTAGACTCAATGGTTAGTCCACTATAAAATATATCAAGTAAATCATGCTTTTCCAGATCATGTCCAGGCCAAGCTCTGATAAGAGAGCAAAATCTAGCCCAAGCCTCAGGCAATTTCTCTCCATCTTCCTGATCAAAATTATAAATTCTCTGCAAAGCAATATGTTGAGCACTAGCAGGAAAGTATTTCCGGAAGAAAACATCAAGCAATTCTTTTGGACTATTAATAGAAGCAGGTGGCAAATTATTATACCAAGTTTTAGCATCATCCTTTAATGAGAATGGAAAAAAATTAGCAACGAAATAAGTACGTTTCTTAACATCATCAGAAAACAAGCTACTCAGAATAGATAGCTCAATCATGTGTTCTACAACACTTTCTTTTTCAGTACCACAAAAAGGTGTTTTCTCAACAATAGATATATGAGACAAATCAAGAGAAAAATCATAATCCTTGTCCTTAATGTTTATAGGAGATGTGGCAAATTTAGGATCAGGAGACAGTTTATATCTAACAGTATTCATTTTGCACTTTAGTGAGTTGATCAATTTGAGTTTGCACCATATGAAAATGTTTACAAAGCATCTTAAAATCATTGGAGGTTCTCTCCACAATACCATGCAATTCACCAATAGCTCGAGAATTTTCTATTAAATGATTCTCTACTCTCATATTGAAATTATTTTGCTTAACAATGTAATTATCAAACTCATCTAAGCATTGAGCAGGAGGTTTTGAATATGGAATATCTTCCCTAGTAAAGCGTTGAAGAGAGTGTACCTCAATCATGGATGAAGGGGGAGTTATCTTGCATAAATATTCTATGGGAGGTAAATTCTTCACATCTTCAGATTTAATACCTTTCTCCTTAAGAGACTTCTTGGCTTCCCTCATATCTTCATCATTTAATTTAATCATACCCCTCTTCTTCAATATTGGTGTCGGGGTTGGTTCAGGTCTAGACCAATCATCATGATTCCGGCCTATTCTCGCCGAAAATTCTTCATAAATGCAGAGTTCTTTTCCTGAAAACACAACCAGCACAACTATCCAGGTATGCCCTAGACTCAATGGTTAGTCCACTATAAAATATATCAAGTAAATCATGCTTTTCCAGATCATGTCCAGGCCGAGCTCTGATAAGAGAGCAAAATCTAGCCCAAGCCTCAGGCAATTTCTCTCCATCTTCCTGATCAAAATTATAAATTCTCTGCAAAGCAATATGTTGAGCACTAGCAGGAAAGTATTTCCGGAAGAAAACATCAAGCAATTCTTTTGGACTATTAATAGAAGCAGGTGGCAAACTATTATACCAAGTTTTAGCATCATCCTTTAATGAGAATGGAAATTTTTTAGCAACGAAATAAGTATGTTTCTTAACATCATCAGAAAACAAGCTACTCAGAGTAGATAGCTCAATCATGTGTTCTACAGCACTTTCTTTTTCAGTACCACAAAAAGGTGTTTTCTCAACAATAGATATATGAGACAAATCAAGAGAAAAATCATAATCCTTGTCCTTAATGTTTATAGGAGATGTGGCAAATTTAGGATCAGGAGAAAGTTTATATCTAACAGTATTCAACAGAGACTTTTTAATTTTTCTTGCATCAGTAGTAGAATTGCATTTATCAATAAAATCATCATCAAGTTCTACATAATCTTCATCAAGATCATCACTAGAGTATTCAACAGACTCAGGTGAATTAACAGGTGTAGCAGCATTTTCATTAGGAGTTTCAGTATTTTCAATTTGTCTAGACCTAGCTATTGTAGCATCTAGAAAAGATCCTAATGAACCATCATTATCAAGCACAGCAGAAGCATCATCAAAATTATAAGAGGAACTTTCAGATTCAGCAGAAGTACCAGCATTTGAAGCTTGTGGTGGTGAAACAAGTTTACTTATCACAGATGGTGAATCAAGAGCAGCAGAGGTACTCAGAGTTGTACCTTTTCTTGTAGTGGATGGTAATATGGCGACTTTAGTATCGCGAGGTTTACCCATGATGGATAATTTGCAGCGAACAATATCAATCCAAGTGAACTTCCAAATAAAGCTATGCTCCCCGGCAACGGCGCCAGAAAATAGTCTTGATGACCCACAAGTATAGGGGATCGCAACAGTCTTCGAGGGAAGTAAAACCCAATTTATTGATTCGACACAAGGGGAGACAAAGAATACTTGTAAGCCTTAACAGCGGAGTTGTCAATTCAGCTGCACCTGGAAACAGACTTGCTCACAAGAGTTTATCAGTAGTAACAGTTTTATAGCAGTAGCAGTAGTGAAATAACAGCAGCAGAGTAACAAAGACAGTAGTACTGATTATAGTAAACAGCAGGATTAAAATACTGTAGGCACAGGGATGGATGAACGGGCGTTGCATGGATGAGAGAAACTCATGTAACAATCAAGGCAGGGCATTTGCAGATAATAATAAAACGGTATCCAAGTACTAATCAATCAATAGGCATGTGTTCCATATTTAGTCGTACGTGCTCGCAATGAGAAACTTGCACAACATCTTTTGTCCTACCAGCCGGTGGCAGCCGGGCCTCTAGGGAATCTACTGGAAATTAAGGTACTCCTTTTAATAGAGCACCGGAGCAAAGCATTAACACTCCGTGAACAAATGTGATCCTCATATCACCGCCTTCCCCTTCGGTTGTCCCAATTTCTGTCACTTTGGGGCCTCGGGTTCCGGACAACAATACGTGTATACAACTTGCAGGTAAGATCATAAAGCAATGAATATCATCATGAATTGATAACATGTTCAGATCTGAGATCATGGCACTCGGGCCCTAGTGACAAGCATTAAGCATAACAAGTTGCAACAATATCATAAAAGTACCAATTACGGACACTAGGCACTATGCCCTAACAATCTTATGCTATTACATGACCAATCTCATCCAATCCCTACCATCCCCTTCAGCCTACAGCGGGGGAATTACTCACACATGGATGGGGGAAACATGGCTGGTCGATGGAGAGGCGTCGGTGGTGATGATGGCGATGATCTCCTCCAATTCCCCGTCCCGGCGGAGTGCCAGAACGGAGTTTCTGGTCCCGAGACGGAGTTTCGCGATGGTGGCGGCGTACTGGATGTCTTCTCGCGATTTCGTCTAACCCCCGTGCGTTTTTAGGTCGAAGGCGTTAAGTAGTCTAGAGGAGGGCGTCGGGGGCCAGCCGAGGCGGCCACACAATAGGGTGGCGCGCCCCCCTCCTGGGCTGCGCCGGCCTAGCGTGTGGGGGCCTCGGGCCTCCACCTGGCTTGCCCTTCTAGCTCCGTAATTCTTCTGGAAAAATAAGACCTTTGGCATAAATTGCGAGGATTTTCCTGAAAGTTGGATTTCTGCACAAAAACGAGACACCAGAGCAATTCTGCTGAAAACAGCGTTAGTCCGTGTTAGTTGCATCCAAAATACACAAATTAGAGGCAAAACAGTAGCAAAAGTGTTCGGGAAAGTAGATACGTTTTGGACCTACCAAATGGAAGTGGCAACATTCAACCGCAGCAGAAGGCAAAATCCCAGCTTCCTAAGTGGGAGATCCAAGTGCAAGACTAGTCACTTATTTATATTGAATATTTTTATTCCTTTGCAGCTCATTTTCTCAGTAGACATATTTAGTCATTCTGATTTTGTATTACACTTCAACATAGTTAATCACATACAAATGATGCTAAATACAAATAAGCAACATTTTAATCATATGTTTCTAAAACATATCATTTTACAGGGATAGAGCCAGGATTAATACTTAGACATGATAAAAAAAAACAGTTGGTTAGACTGAATTTAATGCCTCTATTGATTGATTTAGGCTCCTTAGATACACTATGGGTATACCCATGTGTTCGTGCTTTCTTAGTATACTTCAAACATCTTGGTATTTCTCGATATATAGCTAAGTAGTATCTTGATAGAACTTGCGGAGCCTATGATTGTCTATCTTGGTGCACGCCGCCCCCCTACCTCCTTCCCAAGCAGTAGTTCTTCCCTGTGTAGACCTCTCCACCCTTGGCTCTGCCCCCATCTTCCCGTCATCGAAGGCTAGCTTGAAGCCCAGGTACATTTTTGATCGTCTGCTAGTTTAATCATATCGAGCTTATACTTCTGTAATTGATTGAATAAGACCATTTACATTCTTGATCGTATGCTAGTATTTTGGTAAATTATCTGAAGCACTTCATTTATAGGATCCATGTAATCACTAAAGTCAGGATGACAAAATCATCCTATCGTCAATCAATAACATCGCAACCTGCCAACCTAGTATTTAACTAAGAGTTGGTTGTACCTAGGTCAATTATCTGAAGAAGTTCATGCTTTCGTTTACTATAATCATCTTGCACATCAATATTAGAACCTTGCAATTTATACACACTCTATCTAGCTTGCTGTGATGCGTGGTGCAAGGGCCAAGCACAACACACTGTGATGAATGTGCTGCTTGTGTGTGACATGGTGTGGACTGGGCTTTGTATACTCTTAACTTTTAACTAGTCTGGTGGGAGCAGAACATGATGGACGAGAACACTACCTCTATATAACTTGTGGCCGTCCAGTCTGTTCAGGGACAAATGGATACGCTTCTATTGGTTCATGTTCTCTAAAAAATCAATTGCTTTAGCTTTTAGTCACCTCGGTTCCGGATCGATTTGATTGGTATGCTGGTATGTCTAAACTCCACAAATTCTGTAGTAAGTTACTTGCCTTATAGCCCTGCTATTATAAGCCACTTGCGAGCACACACAAACACTCGCCATACCTCTGTCACCGCACACATTTATATTGAACATTTTTACTTATTAGTACCTTATGTTCTCAATAAATATATTTAGTCATTCTGTTTTTGTATTACACTTAACATAGTTAATCACATAAAAATGATGTTAATATATAAAGAAGAACTACATCAATCATATCTTCTAAAATAAATCATGTTTAATACAATTGCACTACACATAAGCATATTTTCCTAGAAACGATGCTAGGTGCTTCCATTGTTAGACATGCGCCAAATAAATTGTTCGCGTCACTGAATTCACTATACCATATAAATATCATATGCCTCTATTGATTGATTTAGGCTCCTTAGATAAATTATGGTTATATGTATGTGTTCATGTTTTTTTAATACTTAAAACATGTTGGTATATCTCAATGTAAAGCTAAGTAATATCTTGAAAGAATTTACGAGAGCGCATGATTGTCTATTTTGGCACGAGCGGAGATAAAGTTCTAGAATAGGAGAGGTTTCTCCCTGCGTTCGGATTTTCCATGGTCCTCCATAACCCACGGCCTCATAATATACAAACAACGAGTAAACCCAACCCGCGGCTGGATTTTTTTTCTTTTTTCTTTTCGAAATGGGGTACACCCCGGCCTATGCATCGGTTGATGCACACAACCTTTTATTAAAACATGACTATTCAAAGTTTACAATTCATGGATCAACGAGGGCCGATACAAATATCAACCACAGAAAAATAAGAAGTCTGCTAAGCAGTCTAAGCATCTTCTAATCTTTTAATAGGCCGCCAAGTAGCCTGGTAGAAAATATCCTGGGCAACCATTCGAAGTTGGTTGCATCCAGAAACCATGCAGTCCCACTGGTCCTCCGAGAGCAAGAAGGGCCAAAGCTGGATCCAGTGGACCATAGTGTGAATAACCTGCAAGAAATTAGTAGAGTTCTTTTTGTGAAAAATAATATAATTTTTGCAATTCCATATTGACCAACATAAAGCCAAGACACTGATGTGAATCCTAGCTTTATCAGTTCTGTCCCTTCCATTAAGCCAATTTCCAAACATATTTGTGACATTGGATGGAGGTGGAATATTATATGCAGCAAAAACCACCCGCCAAATAAGTCTCGCAAAAGGACATGAAATAAACAAATGTTCAACTGATTCCTCAGTGTCACAGAAAGAACATTTCGTATTCCCATTCCAATTCCTCTTTGCTAGATTATTTCGAGTCAAAATGACTTTTTTACTAAGGAACCACATGAAGATTTTAATTTTAAGTGAGATTTTTAGTTTCCAGAGATATTTACGGAGGTATCTTGTATGGCCATTTAACATGTCACCAGACATTGATTTGATGGTGAACTTCCATGAAGATGTGAGGCCCCAAACGAACTTGTCTTGATCATCATTTAAAGTGTACCCACTGATCCCATTTATCACCAATCAGCCTTCTCCCAAAATCAATGCGGTGGCAAAGTTGAACTCATAACATTTGCCACAGTATCACGCTTACGATGGACTATGTTGTATACCTGGGGATATTGAGATGCAAGGGTCTGCTCACCTAACCATCTATCTTCCCGAAATCGAACTCCTTCTCCGGAACCTACTTCAAATTTTCCTCTACTAAAAATTCTCCTTTAATTTTCATTAGTACTTTCCAGAATGGTGAATTAGTCAGCTTACTTTCAACTTCAGCCAGAGTTTTTTGTGATATATATTTGTTTTTTAAGAGTTGTTGCCATAAACCTTCTTCAGAAAGGAGCTTCTATAGCCATTTACTAAGCACGCAAGAATTTTTAATTTCCAGTACTTCAATTCCAAGACCGCCTTGGTCCTTAGGTCTGCAAATCAAGTTCCACCTAGTTAGCTGATATTTTTGTTTATTTTCTTCACATTGCCAAAAGAAACATGATCTAAAAAAAATCTAATCTCTTCAGTAGCCCTTTAGGTATGTCAACGAAAGATAACATAAACATCGGTAAACTAGTAAGAACAGAGTTAATCAATACAAGACGATCCCCATATGATAACATCTTTCCAGCCCAACATCCAAGTTTTCTCTCGAATCGACTTTCAACTAGATTTCATTCGGAGTTTTTTTTAACTTTCTATAATGGATTGGAATAGCCAAATACCTAAAGGGCAAAAAACCATATTCACAACCAAATAGTTGTTTATACTGCTCCTCTTCCTCTTTAGCCTTTCTAAAAAAGAGAATCTCACTTTTGTAAAAATTGCAATATTAGTTTCATATTTATAGTCTTTTCAAAGTCATGTTCCATGAAAAGTATCGTGTCATCGACATATTGCAGTATAGAAATTCCTCCCTCAACTAGATGAGGGATAAGACTTCCTATCTGTCCATCCTCTTTCGCCCTTGCTATTAGGATGGCTAGCATATCTGCAACAATGTTGAACAACATAGGTGACAGCGGATCACCCTGTCGAAGACCTTTCCGGATTTGAAAATAGTGACCAATATCATTGACCTTGATCCCTACACTTCCTCCTCTAAGAAAATTGTTCGATGAGTTTACACCATCTGGGGTCAAAACCTTTCATGCGCATGACTTGTTGAAGAAAATGCCATTTTACCTTATCATAAGCTTTCTCAAAATAAATTTTAAATATCACTCCTTCCATTTTCTTCCGATGAAGTTCATGAATGGTTTCATGTAAGACAACTACTCCTTCAAGTATATGTCGTCCAGACATGAATGTCGACTGTGTAGGGCTAATAACTGTTTCAGCAACGGTATTAGCTCTAATCATGGTGACCTTCGTGAATATTTTGAAACTAACATTGAGAAGGCAGATTGGTCTGCATTGTTGGATTTAAACCGCATTATCCTTCTTGGCAACAGGGTAATAACAACAAAATTTAATTTGAACAACTGTAATTCTCCTGAATGCAGTTGATAGAACATTAGCATTAAATCACCATTGATAACTTCCCAAAAGGTTTGATAAACCTCAGCTGGAAAACCATTGGGTCCCGGAGATTTATTTAACTCCATTTGAAAAATAGCATCCTTGACTTCCTTCTATGTGAATTTGGCAACAAGGATATTATTCTCCTCTTGGTTTAGTTGTGGAATATCATGATGGATCTCCTCACTCACTGTGAGGGTAGAAGTAGCCGGCTCTCCAAACAACTTCTTATAATATTCAGATGTGTAGACTTGTAAATTTTCATCGCCCACTATGGTTCCTTCCTCTTGTTCTAGTTGAAAAATTCTTTTCCTTCTATGTTTTCCATTTGCAATTAAGTGAAAATATTTAGTATTGTTTCCCACTTCTTGAATATGTTTTACCTTGGCCCTTTGTTTCCATTTTGACTCCTCATCTCTATGAAATTTTGTTAAATCATCATTTGCCTTTCGTAGTTTTGCTATCTCATCATAGTCTAAAGGAATTGAATTAGCTTTCAAGTCCAGTTCATCTATTAAGGATATCAGTTTTTCTTTTTCTTTCTTGTATTGACCACTCAAACATTTAAGAAAACGCCTAATATGCCTAATTTTATTCTGCCATCTGGCAATAGGAAAATCCCCACGGGTCTCAGCCTCCCATTCAGATTTCACTATCTCAAAAAAATTCTCATGTTTCAGTCATGATATTTCAAAAGAAAAGTGAGCTTTTTTACCAATGTGAGCATGATTACCCGAATCAATTAACAAAGGAGCATGGTCGGAACCAGTCCTTGTCAAAGCTCTAACCGTAACTAAAGGAAATTTTTGTTCCCAATCAACAGTCGAAAGAACTCGGTCAAGCTTCTCGTACGTTGGATTGTCCCTCCGATTATCCCAAGTGATTGCCTGCGAGAGATAGTTTAAGCTCTCAATAATGGCATTAAAAACGAATGGCCAATGTGGCTTAAAATTATCATTATTCTTATCCTCTTTCTCCTCAAAATGTTGAAATCCCCCCCCCCCCCCCCCCCCAAATTAGAGAAGGGGTAGATCTCGAGTCACCTATCCTGGCAAGTTCAGCAAGAAATTCTGCTTTATTACACACTGATTTATAATCAACTGAGCCAGCATTAGTCAAAAGTCTTGAAAAACACTTAATAGTCGGTTTCACAACTCCAACTGTGATTTGAAACGGAATTAATCCAGCATTTGTGGAGAGCCTTAAAAATTAATAACCAGGTTCAAAACTATATTCACCTCCTCTTTTTATTGTGTATACACACCTATTCCATCGCACAATACACGGGGATAAGTAAGCTAAGTGATCCAAAAGTGAAGTCTTTCACCAAAAAGAACTTATACATGAAAATACAATTTACCGTGAATATACATGACCGATATGTACTTCTGTAGTAAGCACTAAACTTAGAAATCCAGGACCTATGCTCACATGGGCAGCAGATACTGAAACTCATAGTCATACGGGATCACCTCCACGACGTCATCCACCTTGAGATGACCCTGCTGCCCTCTCAAGCAGTCCACCATGGATTTCCTGAGCGACCAAGACGTCGGGAGCTGGTCGCAAATCCACCGGAGCAGCGACTCCATGTCCTTGGCAAAATCGTGCATGTTGGAGTGTATCAGGCTTGGGATCATCAGCTTTCTTGTGGAGGTCACCACCAACGACGCCTGCAGGTAGTCTAACTTCGCCTTCTCCAGGTCCATCATCACGCGATCTGCCTTGTATATCCGCAGCTGCAAATGAGAGTGTTACGTTTTTAGCGTATTTAGAGTTCGCGAACAAATATGAGTTATTGGGGTGCACAAACTTACCGCTGGGGATGATCTGATTCCGCAACACAATGCGAATAAAATGTTGGGCTCTGAACTGTTCAATCCATACAGACTCCTTACATGCTGTTCTTCGACATCGATGTCGCATTTCCATAGTTCCTGCGGTGTTTGTTTGTTCATGAGAATAAGTCGATCGTGTCGTGCGCATGAGGAGTTAAAAAAAAAATACTATGGCACGTTATTTCTGTGTGCTCACCTCTTTCATGCTTGATGGCTGCCTTAAGATGAAATTCTCTATCACTAGAGCATTGAACTTTTGACCTGAAACGTTAATTGTTGCCTGAAAATACCACCACAAATGTTAGGCTTCTACATGTGCTTCCTAAATATTTTTCTTGCAGATACATCAATCACTGATTTACCTTATTCTTCAGCGCAAGTAACTTTTCAGAGTTGGAGGGCAAACCATGCTGCAGAATCCCCTGTAGCATCCAAAACGCAAACAGTTCCTGTTAGCAAATTATAGATACCAAAAACATCCAGCTCACAGAAATGCAACGAGGAAGAATGTAAGGAGCATACGTGCATGATACACGTGTTGTAAATGTTGAGCCAAAATGCGAGCTTCTGCTGGTGCGTTAGAAACCTCAAATCCACCTGCTGCAAGGCCTCCAACATCTCCCTAACAATACAACCCCCAAAAAAATTACTACTACTAACAAAAGCAATAACCGATGGAAGCAGTCAAAATAGACAAATGAATTTACTTGTTCACCTCAATTTGGTGAGCAGAGGGGAGGTGGAGAACCCTCTGAGGTCGAAGGCGCTGGAGGTGAACCTGACGAGGTTCTTGTAAGGTCCAATATCTCTGACGATCGAGTCCTGGACCGCGAAGATGCCGTAGTGGTCCTGCTGCCCTCGTTCCTTCTCCTTGGCGGCGCCCGCCGCCACGTTGAGCGCCGCGTCTATCCTGAAGCTGCCCTGCGCGTTCCTGGCGAGGTTGCCGGACTTCTCCATCTCGGCCGCCCGCGACGAACGGAGCAGCCTGATGAAGATGACTGCAAGGCATTTCACGATCCTCTCCGAGAGCTTGTTCGGCTGGATCTTGGTCTGCTCGTCTCTCTTTATCGCCGTTGCAGTTGTTGGCGGGGAGGGCTCTTGGATTGTTTTAGACGGTTTTTCAGCTGCTCGTTCGGATTGCTGAATTAAGGATCGCACATAAGAGATAGAGTGTATATTAGCACACATTATTTATTTGCATTTGCAAGTGGTTCAGATATCGTTTATTACCTTCTCAAGGGAGGTTCTTGGCGGGAGGGCAAAGACGTTGTTGAACTTTGGGCTGACTGCGGCAGCGGCTCCTGATCCTCTGATATGTTGATCTTTGGGGCTCTTTGCCTGCTTGTCGTCGGCGGCGATATGACGCTTTAGGTACTCGGCGTTCATGGCCTGGCTGATGAAGAACATGGACTTGATCTCCGGCGCCACCTGGTCAGCCGGCTGGCGAGTCAGCACCGATGTTGGCGTCGGCGCATGCGGCGTCGTGCCCTTGCCTGTCGTACCTCCTCCCCCATTGCCGTTGCTGGTGTAGACGCTTGGCGGGTATGGATAGGAGGCGGTGGTGCCCATTGCCGATGCCCGCTGGTGCTGCGCGGCCGCCAGGCCTCCCTTCATGGTGCTAATCTGGGACTCGAGCCGCGTGATCTCCTCCTCGACGAGCACGAGCTCTGCGAGCAGCTCCTTGGCCTTGGACGGGATGAAGGCCGGGATGTTGAGGACGACGGAGCGCGCCGAGGTTGAGGTCGGGTGCAGGGCGCGCTCGAGGATGTCGTGCACCGTCTGCTCGTTGCTCAGCTGCTGCTTCAGCTCCGCCACCTATGCCACCATTCACTTAGAGGTCGTTTGACATCCATCATCTTATTTCATTTGGTAGAAATGAAATTGATGATATTATTTTATTTAGCAAATCCACAAAAATGATAGGGTACCAAGAGTAATTAAGGTTAGCCATGGGATGAAATTCAAGAAAGTCTCAATTGAATTCCAATACTAATTTTTTGGCAGCCAAACAAATTGATTATCGAAATCATAAATGAATTCTTTGATTTCATCCCCAAATGATGGGAGCAAAACGACCTCTTTCATTTTCCAGCCTCCAAATTAGCTGAATATGTTCATCCAGTTGCATCGTATTCTAGTGACGGATCATTTGTACAAGAAAATATACGTACCTCGTGCTCAAGATCCATCCGTCTGTGACTCTGCACGCCGTTGCTGTTGCCGTTGCCATTGCCGTTGCCGTTGCCGTTGCCGTTGCCTGTTGTCGTCCTCGTCTGCAACTGAACATTGTGTTCATTCTAACATAAGAAGAAGCAGGCGGGTGGGAAAATTTTGGCCGCATTAAAGAACTAGGCTACTATTTGTCAGCCAGTCTGGCCCATGCTAAATGAACTCTTTGCCCTCTATATGGGCCAGCTGGTCCAGCATAATTAACTTACAGTACTTTGCTGAATTTATTTGCATTATTCAGTTTCGAAATGAACTGAATATGCCTATCCATTTCCATCGTATTGAAGTAATACTGTAGATCATATGTACAAGAAAATATAATTACCTCGTTCTCAAGATCCATCCTTCTATGACTCTGCACAGAAGAAGCAGGCGGGTGGGGAATGTTGCCGATGCCTGTCGTCCTTGTCTGCAACTGAACATTTTGTTCATTCTAACATCAGAAGAAGAAGGCTGGTGGGGAACATTTGGGCCGAATTAAAGGACTGGGCTACTATCGGAAGCTAGTCTGGCCCATGCTAATGATCTCTTCGCCGTCTATGGGCCGGTATCTGGTCCAGCCAAATTAACTTGCAGTACTTTGCTGAATTAAAGTAGGAACTTATTTCCTCCAACTGAATAAATGCAGTCGGTCAGAAAAAGGAAGCGAAACCACCTGAGTAGCTGACTGGCATTAGAACGTACACGCGCGATCCAGACATTGATTCGTGCATTAACTGATTAACTGATGATTCAATAGTTTTTTTTTTTGAGAATTCTGATGATTGAATAGAGTGATCATTGAGCACAGTAGAGTTGCAGTACTCACCGGAGGAGGAGGAGGTAGAGGATCGGCGGGGAGCTGGTGAGCATGGCGAGTCCTGCGGCTCATCGGAGTTGGAGCTCGCGTCGCAACCGCAACGTACTCCATCGAATTTGATCACCACACGGCGGTGTCCTGCCGCCAGCCGGTCTCTTGGACACCGGGCCAGCTAACGGCGGTGACCGTCGACGCCGGCCGTGACGGGGATGACGAAGCAGCTGCGCAACGCAAATCACCTAGCTATAGGCGAATTTCGGTACAGAACTAGACTACTAGAGAAGCCAAGGGGATGCCGGGGAAAAAGAAGATGAAATGAGGTAGCTAAGGATTAGGGAGGGAGCGAGCTCGGCAGCTATAGCTATGGGCGATCGTCGATGGAGGTTGGTTGGCGCCGGCTGCAGGGGCCACATAAGTACATATGTAACCGCACCGCGCGGCGGTGCCATGGTTGCTTTCAGTGATCTCTCTCTCTCTCTTTTGGTGAGTGAGTGAGTGACTTGGTTGGTCAGGCGATCGATGGAGATCGTCTCCAACTCTTGTCTTGCCTTGTAAACTGTCTAAAGAAGAATGGTGTCCTACATACAACAACACCACACCGCACCACGCCATCTCTCTCGGTTGGACTCAGGAGTAGTGCAGCTCAAGGTTTAACAAGGTTTATAGTGCATCGGTTGGTGGCCGGGTCTGTTGGACTGCGACGCCTCGCCATTTTCAAGACCTATCAATTGCCCACCGACCGATGTCTTACCTTTCTCGTAACAACTTAATTTGGTGTTTTATCATGAACCTTCGTCCACTGTCGTGGTAATTAAGCATTTTTCTGCATTAGAAAGCATGACGGCGCACGCAAATATAAAATAGTTTTATACTTCCTCCATTCCCAAAAAAAACTTCTCAACTTTTTTTTAGATAAAGATGTATCTATAGCTAAAACATGTCTATGTTTCTCCGTATCTAGATAAAATTGAGAAACTTTTTTCGGAATGGAAGAAGTATTATATTTGTGGATATTTACATTATGCACTGAAAAATACTAAGATGTTTTAACCACCATAAATGGTATGCAAAATAAAATATCATTTGTGCGGATGACATTTTTTGTCATATTTTATTATTAACTCGTAAAGAAAAATATTAATGGTCATCTATATTGGAATTTTTTTGAGATTTCATCTTTGATTTCCAGGATTTTCCTCCAAACAGGGCTTCTGCCCCGATTTATAAATAAAGCACAACGGGTTAAACCGATACAACGTGGTTGGAAATCTCCATATAAGCAGGTTAAAAGATAAAAGGACAACTTGGACGAACGTGAGCCACCAATTCAAAGCCAAAAAATGAAAAGGAGACGCCACACCTAGAATGAGGTGACCTAAATTATCAACATGAACGAAAACGTGCCGCCTAAGACAACAACCATGCCCCTATGCACCGACGACAACACCATACACAACCACAACAAACTATTGCCGAAAAAGGCCACATGCCCTCTCGCTCCTGGCTGTGGAGCGCTGATTCTTCCTACATATAGCATGTACCATTGAAGGTGCCACCGAGGCACGTGTAAAACATAGGTCACCAATGATTCCACTCTACACCAAAGAAGCTTCATGCCTGGGTGATAACTCCAGTGTGTTGCAACCTAATGGAATATGAGCTCCCCGATTGTGCCCCTAAGAGGGTAATGACGCGACACGCTCTCGCCTCAGAGCCTGCAATGACGGGCTAGGGTTTTCACATGGAACCCAACCACAGAAGGGATACCCACAATGATGCCCCCATAAGGTGATGACAGTCGTAGCTAGGCATCATCGTCACCGGCACCAAAGCAAAGAGTTTCGCTTGAATCATAACTTACCTGTTTCATTTGAGATCCAAGGGACCAACTGACGAGGGATCACCTCGGCAATGCCTACGTATTGTAGACTTGGGTTTCGGGAGAGAGCGACGATGGAGATTCCGGGAGCGAGATTAGGCACACGACGTACCCAGCTTCGGGTCCCCTCGGTGGAGGATCCCTACGTGCTGCTAGCAATCCACTATATGAACACATGTTTACAGGGTGCCGCCATAGGCGGAGCTATGTTGTCTCTCTTTCTATCTCTATGTTGGCCTCCTCTTTCGGGTGCCCTGGCTAGCTTTATATATGCAACCAGCCTAGGGTTTTACAGGAGTCCTAGTCGACTACTTCTTCGGGTTGCCCTGCTGGGCCTTCTCCATATTGGATCTTCTCCATATTGGGCCGAGCCAGGTATACTAATAATGGGTACCCGAAGGGTATGCCCATGTCAGTAGCTCCCGAGTGTTTAGGGAAGTCGAAGACTTGCGTAGAGACTCCAAGCATAACCATCTCCGAAGGCGAGGTCCATGTCGTAGATCATGTGTAGCATACATGATGTCGACGATTCTCAAAATTATTTTTCTATCGGGTGCGCGGTGATACGCGTACAACACGCGTCCGTTGGGAACCCCAAGTGGAAGGTGTGATGCGTACAGCAGCAAGTTTCCCTCAGTAAGAAACCAAGGTTTATCGAACCAGTAGGAGCCAAGAAGCACGTTGAAGGTTGATGGCGGCGAGATGTAGTGCGGCGCAACACCAGGGATTCCGGCGCCAACGTGGAACCTGCACAACACAACCAAAGTACTTTGCCCCAACGAAACAGTGAGGTTGTCAATCTCACCGGCTTGCTGTAACAAAGGATTAGATATATAGTGTGGAAGATGTTGTTTGCAGAGAACAGTAGAACAAGTATTGCAGTAGATTGTATTCGATGTAAAAGAATGGACCGGGGTCCACAGTTCACTAGAGGTGTCTCTCCCATAAGATAAATAGCATGTTGGGTGAACAAATTACAGTTGGGCAATTGACAAATAGAGAGGGCATGACAATGCACATACATGACATGATGAGTATTGTGAGATTTAATTGGGCATTACGACAAAGTACATAGACCGCTATCCAGCATGCATCTATGCCTAAAAAGTCCACTTTCAGGTTATCATCCGAACCCCTTCCAGTATTAAGTTGCAAACAACAGACAATTGCATTAAGTATGGTGCGTAATGTAATCAATAACTACATCCTCGGACATAGCATCAATGTTTTATCCCTAGTGGCAATAGCACATCCACAACCTTAGAACATTCTGTCACTGTCCCAGATTTAATGGAGGCATGAACCCACTATCGAGCATAAATACTCCCTCTTGGAGTTAAGAGTAAAAACTTGGCCAGAGCCTCTACTAATAGCGGAGAGCATGCAAGATCATAAACAACACATAGGTAATAGATTGATAATCAACATAACATAGTATTCTCTATCCATCGGATCCCAACAAACACAACATATAGCATTACAGATAGATGATCTTGATCATGTTAGGCAGCTCACAAGATCCGACAATGAAGCACATAAGGAGAAGACAACCATCTAGCTACTGCTATGGACCCATAGTCCAGGGGTGAACTACTCACACATCAATCCGGAGGCGACCATGGCGGTGTAGAGTCCTCCGGGAGATGATTTCCCTCTCCGGCAGGGTGCCGGAGGCGATCTCCTGAATCCCCCGAGATGGGATTGGCGGCGGCAGCGTCTCTGGAAGGTTTTCCGTGTCGTGGCTCTCGGTACTGGGGATTTGCGACGAAGGCTATTTGTAGGCGGAAGGGCAGAGTCGGGAGAGTCACGAGGGGCCCACACGCTAGGCCGGCGCGGCCATGGCTTGGGCCACGCCGCCCTAGTGTGGCGCCGCCTCGTGGCCCCACTTCGTTAGTCCTCCGGTCTTCTGGAAGCTTCGTGGAAAAATAGGCCCCTGGGCGTTGATTTCGTCCAATTCCGAGAATATTTCCTTACTAGGATTTCTGAAACCAAAAACACCAGAAAACAACAACTGGCTCTTCGGCATCTCGTTAATAGGTTAGTGCCGGAAAATGCATAAATATGACATAAAGTATGCATAAAACATGTAGATATCATCAATAATGTGGCATGGAACATAAGAAATTATCGATACGTCAGAGACGTATCAGCATCCCCAAGCTTAGTTCCTGCTCGTCCCGAGCAGGTAAACGATAACAAAGATAATTTCTGGAGTGACATGCCATCATAACCTTGATCATACTATTGTAAGCATATGTAATGAATGCAGCGATCAAAACAATGTAAATGACATGAGTAAACAATTGAATCATAAAGCAAAGACTTTTCATGAATAGTACTTCAAGACAAGCATCAATAAGTCTTGCATAAGAGTTAACTCATAAAGCAATAATTCAAAGTAAAGGTATTGAAGCAACACAAAGGAAGATGAAGTTTCAGCGGTTGCTTTCAACTTGTAACATGTATATCTCATGGATATTGTCAATGTAAAGTAATATAACAAGTGCAATATGCAAGTATGGAGGAATCAATGCACAGTTCACACAAGTGTTTGCTTCTTGAGGTGGAGAGAGATAGGTGAACTGACTCAACATAAAAGTAAAAGAAAGGTCCTTCAAAGAGGAAAGCATCGATTGCTATATTTGTGCTAGAGCTTTGGTTTTGAAAACAAGAAATTTTTTTGTCAACGGTAGTAATAAAGCATATGAGTTATGTAAATTATATCCTACAAGTTGCAAGCCTCATGCATAGTATACCAATAGTGCCCGCACCTTGTCCTAATTAGCTTGGATTTACATGGATTATCATAGCATAGCACATGTTTCAACCAAGTGTCACAATGGGGTACCTCTATGCCGCCTGTACAAAGGTCTAAGGAGAAAGCTCGCATTGGATTTCTCGCTTTTGATTATTCTCAACTTAGACATCCATACCGGGACAACATAGACAACAGATAATGGACTCCTCTTTAATGCATAAGCGTTCAACAACAGATAATATTCTCATAAGAGATTGAGGTTTGTTGTCCAATACTGAAACTTCCACCATGGATCATGGCTTTAGTTAGCGGCCCAATGTTCTTCTCTAACAATATGCATACTCAAACCATTTGATCATGATAAATCACTCTTACTTCAGGAAAGACGAACATGCATAGCAACTCACATGATATTCAACAAAGAAATAGTTGATGGCGTCCCCAGGAACATGGTTATCGCTCAACAAGCAACTTATAAGAGATAAGATGCATAAGTACATATTTAATACCACGATAGTTTTTAAGCTATTTGTCCCATGACCTATATATTGTAAAGGTGAAGAATGGAAATTTTAAAGGTAGCACTCAAGCAATTTACTTTGGAATGGCGGAGAAATACCATGTAGTAGGTAGGTATGGTGGACACAAATGGCATAGTGGTTGGCTCAAGGATTTTGGATGCATGAGAAGTATTCCCTCTCGATACAAGGTTTAGGCTAGCAAGGTTTATTTGAAACAAACACAAGGATGAAGCGGTGCAGGAAAACTCACATAAAAGACATATTGTAAACATTATAAGGCTCTACACCGTCTTCCTTGTTGTTCAAACTCAATACTAGAAATTATCTGGACCTTAGAGAGATCAAACATGCAAACCAAATTTTAGCATGCTCTATGTATTTATTCATTAATAGGTGCAAAGTATATGATGCAAGAGCTTAAACATGAGCACAACAATTGCCAAGTATCACATTATCCAAGACATTTTAGCAATTACTACATGTATCATTTTCCAATTCCAACCATATAACAATTTAACGAAGAAGAAACTTTCGCCATGAATACTATGAGTAAAGCCTAAGGATATATTTGTCCATATGCAACAGTGGAGTGTGTCTCTCTCCCACACAATGAATGCTAGGATCCATTTTATTCAAACAAAACAAAAACAAAAACAAAAACAAACAGACCCTCCAAGCAAAGTACATAAGATGTGACGGAATAAAAATATAGTTTCACTAGAGGAACCTGATAATGTTGTCGATGAAGAAAGGGATGCCTTGGGCATCCCCAAGCTTAGACGCTTGAGTCTTCTTGAAATATGCAGGGGTGAACCACCGGGGCATCCCCAAGCTTAGAGCTTTCACTCTCCTTGATCATGTTGTATCATCCTCCTCTCTTTACCCTTGAAAACTTCCTCCACACCAAACTCGAAACAAACTCATTAGAGGGTTAGTGCACAATCAAAATTTACATATTCAGAGGTGACACAATCATTCTTTACACTTCTGGACATTGCACAAAGCTACTGAAAGTTAATGGAATCGAAAAATCTATCAAGCATGGCAAAACAGGCAATGCGAAATAAAAGGCAGAATCTGTCAAAACAGAATAGTTCGTAAAGACGTATTTTTAAGAGGCACCAGACTTGCTCAGATGAGAAAACTTAAAACTAATGAAAGTTGCGTACATATCTGAGGATCACTCACGTAAATTGGCATAATTTTCTGAGTTACCTACAGAGAATTAGACCCAGATTCATGACAGCAAAGAAATCTGTTTCTGTGCAGTAATCCAAATCTAGTATCATCCTTCTATTAGAGACTTTACTTGGCACAACAATGCAATAAAACTAAGATAAGGAGAGGTTACTATAGTAGTAACAACTTCCAAGACTCAAATATAAAATAAAAGTACTGTAGTAAAATGATGGGTTGTCTCCCATAAGCGCTTTTCTTTAACGCCTTTCAGCTAGGCGCAGAAAGTGTGTATCAAGTATTATCAAGAGACGAAGTGTCAACATCATAACTTGTTCTAATGATAGAATCAAAAGGTAACTTCATTCTCTTTCTAGGGAAGTGTTCCATACCTTTCTTGAGAGGAAATTGATATTTAATATTACCTTCCTTCATATCAATGATAGCACCAACAGTTCGAAGGAAAGGTCTTCCCAATATAATGGGACAAGATGCATTGCATTCAATATCCAAGACAACAAAATCAACGGGGACAAGATTATTGTTAACCGTAATGCGAACATTATCAACTCTCCCCAAAGGTTTCTTTGTAGAGTTATCAGCAAGATTAACATCCAAATAACAATTTTTCAATGGTGGCAAGTCAAGCATATCATAAATTTTCTTAGGCATAACGGAAATACTTGCACCAAGATCACACAAAGCATTACAACCAAAGTCATTGACCTTCATCTTAATGATGGGCTCCCAACCATCCTCTAGCTTCCTAGGAATAGAAGTTTCGCGTTCTAGTTTTTCTTCTCTAGCTTTTATGAGAGCATTTGTAATATGTTTCGTGAAAGCCAAATTTATAGCACTAGCATTAGGACTCTTAGCAAGTTTTTGTAAGAACTTTATAACTTCAGAGATATGACAATCATCAAAATCCAAACCATTATAATCTAAAGCAATGGGATCATTATCCCCAATGTTGGAAAAAATTTCAGCAGTTTTATCACAGGCAGTTTCAGCAGTTTTAGCAGTTTCAGGCAGTTTTGCTCGCTTTGCATTAGGAGTAGAAACATTGCCAACACCAATTATTTTACCATTGATAGTAGGAGGTGCAGAAACATGTGGAGCATTAGCATTACTAGTGGTGGTAATAGTCCAAACTTTAGCTACATTATTCTCTTTAGCTAGTTTTTCATTTTCTTCTCTTTCCCACCTAGCATGCAATTCAGCCATTAATCCTATATTCTCATTAATTCTAACTTGGATGGCATTTGATGTAGTAACAATTTTATTTTCATCATTCATAATAGGCATAACTTTCAGTTTCAAAAGATCCACATCAGCAACAAGACTATCAACTTTAGAAGCAAGTATATCAATTTTCCCAAGCTTTTCTTCAACAGATTTGTTAAAAGCAGTTTGTGTACTAATAAATTATTTAAGCATGGCTTCAAGTCCAGGGGGTGTATTCCTATTATTGTTGTAAGAATTCCCATAAGAATTACCATAACCGTTACCATTATTATAAGGATATGGCCTATAGTTGTTACTAGAATTGTTCCGATAAGCATTGTTGTTGAAATTATTATTTTTAATGTAGTTCACATCAACATGTTCTTCTTGGGCAACCAATGAAGCTAACGGAACATTATTAGGATCAATATTTATCCTATCATTCACAAGCATAGACATAATAGCATCAATCTTATTACTCAAGGAAGAGGTTTCTTCGACATAATTTACCTTCTTACCTTGTGGAGCTCTTTCCGTGTGCCATTCAGAGTAATTAATCATCATATTATCAAGAAGCTTTGTTGCTTCACCAAGAGTGATGGACATAAAGGTACCTCCAGCAGCTGAATCCAATAGGTTCCGCGAAGAAAAATTCAGTCCTGCATAAAAGGTTTGGATGATCATCCAAGTAGTCAGTCCATGGGTTGGGCAATTTTTAACCAAAGATTTCATTCTTTCCCATGCTTGTGCAACATACTCAATATCCAATTGTTTAAAATTCATTATGCTACTCCTCAAAGATATAATTTTAGCAGGGGGATAATATCTACCAATAAAAGCATCCTTGCATTTAGTCCATGAATCAATACTATTCTTAGGCAGAGATAGCAACCAATCTTTAGCTCTTCCTCTTAGTGAGAAAGGGAACAATTTTAATTTTATTATGTCACCATCTACATCTTTATACTTTTGCATTTCACAAAGTTCAACAAAATTATTGAGATGGGCAGCAGCATCATCAGAACTAACACCAGAAAATTGCTCTCGCATAACAAGATTCAGTAAAGCAGGTTTAATTTCAAAGAATTCTGCTGTAGTAGCGGGTGGAGCAATAGGTGTGCATAAGAAATCATTATTATTTGTGGTTGTGAAGTCACACAACTTAGTATTCTCAGCAGTATTTATTTTAGCAATAGTAAATAAAGTAAACTAGATAAAGTAAATGCAAGTAACTAATTTTTTTGTGTTTTTGATATAGCAAACAAGATAGTAAATAAAGTAAAACTAGCAACTAATTTTTTTGTGTTTTGATTTAGTGCAGCAAACAAAGTAGTAAATAAAATAAAGCAAGACAAAAACAAAGTAAAGAGATTGGATTGTGAAGACTCCCCTTGCATCGTGTCTTGATCTCCCCGGCAACGGCGCCAGAAATTTAGCTTGATACGCGTACAACACGCGTCCGTTGGGAACCCCAAGTGGAAGGTGTGATGCGTACAGCAGCAAGTTTCCCTCAGTAAGAAACCAAGGTTTATCGAACCAGTAGGAGCCAAGAAGCACGTTGAAGGTTGATGGCGGCGAGATGTAGTGCGGTGCAACACCAGGGATTCCGGCGCCAACGTGGAACCTGCACAACACAACCAAAGTACTTTGCCCCAACGAAACAGTGAGGTTGTCAATCTCACCGGCTTGTTGTAACAAAGGATTAGATGTATATTGTGGAAGATGTTGTTTGCAGAGAACAGTAGAACAAGTATTGCAGTAGATTGTATTTGATGTAAAAGAATGGACCGGGGTCCACAGTTCACTAGAGGTGTCTCTCCCATAAGATAAATAGCATGTTGGGTGAACAAATTACAGTTGGGCAATTGACAAATAGAGAGGGCATGACAATGCACATACATGACATGATGAGTATTGTGAGATTTAATTGGGCATTACGACAAAGTACATAGACCGCTATCCAGCATGCATCTATGCCTAAAAAGTCCACTTTCAGGTTATCATCCGAACCCCTTCCAGTATTAAGTTGCAAACAACAGACAATTGCATTAAGTATGGTGCGTAATGTAATCAATAACTACATCCTCGGACATAGCATCAATGTTTTATCCCTAGTGGCAACAGCACATCCACAACCTTAGAACATTCTGTCACTGTCCCAGATTTAATGGAGGCATGAACCCACTATCGAGCATAAATACTCCCTCTTGGAGTTAAGAGTAAAAACTTAGCCAGAGCCTCTACTAATAACGGAGAGCATGCAAGATCATAAACAACACATAGGTAATAGATTGATAATCAACATAGCATAGTATTCTCTATCCATCGGATCCCAACAAACACAACATATAGCATTACAGATAGATGATCTTGATCATGTTAGGCAGCTCACAAGATCCGACAATGAAGCACATAAGGAGAAGACAACCATCTAGCTACTGCTATGGACCCATAGTCCAGGGGTGAACTACTCACACATCAATCCGGAGGCGACCATGGCGGTGTAGAGTCCTCCGGGAGATGATTCCCCTCTCCGGTAGGGTGCCGGAGGCGATCTCCTGAATCCCCCGAGATGGGATTGGCGGTGGCGGCGTCTCTGGAAGGTTTTCCGTATCGTGGCTCTCGGTACTGGGGGTTTCGCGACGAAGGCTATTTGTAGGCGGAAGGGCAGAGTCGGGAGAGTCACGAGGGGCCCACACGCTAGGCCGGCACGGCCAGGGCTTGGGCCGCGCCGCCCTAGTGTGGCGCCGCCTCGTGGCCTCACTTCGTTAGTCCTCCGGTCTTCTGGAAGCTTCGTGGAAAAATAGGCCCCTGGGCGTTGATTTCGTCCAATTCCGAGAATATTTCCTTACTAGGATTTCTGAAACCAAAAACAGCAGAAAACAGCAACTGGCTCTTCGGCATCTCGTTAATAGGTTAGTGCCAGAAAATGCATAAATATGACATAAAGTATGCATAAAACATGTAGATATCATCAATAATGTGGCATGGAACATAAGAAATTATCGATACGTCGGAGACGTATCAGCATCCCCAAGCTTAGTTCCTGCTCGTCCCGAGCAGGTAAACGATAACAAAGATAATTTCTGGAGTGACATGCCATCATAACCTTGATCATACTATTGTAAGCATATGTAATGAATGCAGCGATCAAAACAATGTAAATGACATGAGTAAACAATTGAATCATAAAGCAAAGACTTTTCATGAATAGTACTTCAAGACAAGCATCAATAAGTCTTGCATAAGAGTTAACTCATAAAGCAATAATTCAAAGTAAAGGTATTGAAGCAACACAAAGGAAGATGAAGTTTTAGCGGTTGCTTTCAACTTGTAACATGTATATCTCATGGATATTGTCAATGTAAAGTAATATAACAAGTGCAATATGCAAGTATGTAGGAATCAATGCACAGTTCACACAAGTGTTTGCTTCTTGAGGTGGAGAGAGATAGGTGAACTGACTCAACATAAAAGTAAAAGAAAGGTCCTTCAAAGAGGAAAGCATCGATTGCTATATTTGTGCTAGAGCTTTGGTTTTGAAAACAAGAAACAATTTTGTCAACGGTAGTAATAAAGCATGTGAGTTATGTAAATTGTATCCTACAAGTTGCAAGCCTCATGCATAGTATACCAATAGTGCCCGCACCTTGTCCTAATTAGCTTGGATTTACATGGATTATCATAGCATAGCACATGTTTCAACCAAGTGTCACAATGGGGTACCTCTATGCCGCCTGTACAAAGATCTAAGGAGAAAACAGCAACTGGCTCTTCGGCATCTCGTTAATAGGTTAGTGCCGGAAAATGCATAAATATGACATAAAGTATGCATAAAACATGTAGATATCATCAATAATGTGGCATGAAACATAAGAAATTATCGATACGTCGGAGACGTATCACGCGGCAGCGCTCCCGATGGAGTAGCCCCCGAGTCTATGGGTAAGTGCTTGCACTTGGGCATAGACTCAAGTTGTACTACTCGATGAAGAACTTAACTATATTTCTGGAGGACTTAATGAAATTCATGTGCTCCCGATGGGAGTAGGCTCCACTCGAGTCGTAGAATCGAGTTGAGTCTACAAACCTTGATTGTCATAGATGATGTCGAAGTTATTTTTCTATCGGGTGCGCGACCAGCGCTCCCGATGGAGTAGCCCCCGAGGCTAAAGCCAAGTGTTTGCACTTGGGTGTAGGCTCAACTTGCTTTTAAATCGACTCCACAATTTTTCCTCTTTCTTGTATCTTATCGGGAGGGTGAACAATGCTTTCGATAAGAGTAGCCCCCGAGTCTATGGGAAGATGCTTGCACCTGGGCATAGACTCAAGTTGTACTACTCGATAAAAAACTTGACTATATTTCTGGGCGTAGCCCCTCTTTTTATCGACTCCAGGCCATTGCTATTTTTATTTGACATCCATATCTATATTGTACAGGGATAATGGTAAATGGAGTTGGTTCATCTGACGGATCACGTACCAGTTAACTGCTCTTGTGGCAATCCCGCAAGAACCTACTTCAAGATCAAGTCCACGGACTTGACCTCGGTACCTAGCGTAATTCGTCACGTGCCGCTTAAGGACTTACCATGATCCGAATTCCAGTAATGTTTTATCGGGTCCACAGCGCGTCCGCCGAAATTTTTCTTCACATCTGTTAGTGGAAAAAAGTAGCAGAGCGCAGTCTTTGGCGATGCCACGCCACACAGGACGGATCCCGGGGTCTTACCTTCGTAAGTATTATGGCATTCAGAGATTTATTCGCGATGGATGCGCTCTGAGAATATTTTGTCAATGCCTTGTTCGGCTGATGTAATGATCCATTTTGCGGGTTTTTCTATATTTTTCTCGGGCGTGATGAGACAGCCGAATATATTGGGTTCTTCTATATTGTCGTCAGGCACATCGCTGATGCTCTTGCTCGGAACAAATTGAGTCAATGGACCCAAAGATTTGTCCATCCTTTTTTTTTTGGGTTCCTCCTTGATGATAATTTCGTCGAGTTCCTCCTTGAAGAAAATTTTTTCGTGTTCCTCCTTTAGGAAAATTTCTTCGGGTTCTCCTTGAGGAAACTTCTTCGGGTTCCTCCTTCAGGAAAATTTCTTCGGGTTCATCCTTGAAGACAATTTCCTCGGGTTCTCTCTTGAAGACAATTTCATCGGGTTCTCTTTTGAAGACGATTTCGTCGGGTTCTATCTTGAAGACAATTTCGTCGGGTTCTCTCTTGAAGACAATTTCGTCAGGTTCCTCCCTGAAGAAGATTCCGTTGGGTTCCTCCCTGAAGAAAATTTTGTCGAGTTCCTTGTATAATTTTTATCGAGTTGATGTAGTGTTTCCTTGGCGCAGTTCTTCTTTTGCCAACCTGAGATGTAGAGTGAATTTGCACAGCACAACCCCCGAGTGTCGGGTGCGCCAAAAGTAAATGATAATCAACTTTGTATAAAATAAAGGAACACTTAGCTTATTGGATACGACGGAGTCGATGCGGAGGTAGGTTGTGCAGCTAAATCCTTGAAGTCTTCGAGTGCAGCGAAAAAGTCGAGCCGAAGTAGAAACCATAAAATAATGAAAGTAGATGGCGCCAAATTATTGATGGAGAAATAATCGAGCTCCCGAGCGCTACTGAGGTGATATCATGATTTTTTCTTAGATGTTGTGTCGCAGTTGCGACCCGAGGCGTAGTCATGGTCGAGTCCCCGAGTGTTAGCCATGATGTCGAAAGAAGTTGACGGAGTCGCGGCGTCATAGAAGGTGAAGGATGAAACCATTGTCAATAATATAATATGAATCCATGAAGATGAATCTAAGATGAAGTATTTGAGATGAATCCATATTTAAGATTACGCCATTAAATATAGAGCATATATTAAAGATGAATCCGCCGATATCATAGAGGATGAATCCATTGTCTCGAAGAAAATAAATCCAGTAATAGCCGTAGAAGATGAATCCATTGATATCATAGAGGATAAATCCATAGACCCGAAGAAAAATAGTTCCAGTAATAGCCATAGAAGATGAATCCATTGTTCCGGAAACGCATCGGGTAATATTGTATAATAGTGAACCAATAATAACCCGAAGAATACCAATCCAGTAAGCCGAAGAAAATAAATCCACAAGTAACTGAGTATATTTGTGGTAACAAAGTAATAGCGTAGCCCCAATATTGGGTGAATTTGCTGTGATAATGTAATGGTGCAACACCCGAGTATTCGAATATTCGGGTGTGGCGAAAGTAAATAATAATTGACTCTCGGAAGAGGAACATTTAGCTTTTTTATCGGCTGCGGTGGAGCCGATGTGGAAGTAAGTCATGTAATGGACACAGTCGATGTAGTCCCGCGGTGCCTGGTCGGAAGTAGTCGATGAAGAAGACACGGCAAATGTGACGTATCCACCACGGGTGAGCATGCGAGTGTATTGAATATGCAATGTCGAGTCCACGACAGACGAGTAGTCGAAGTTTATTCCGATCTGCAATTGTATTAAGGCGCAAAAATCTGCGCGCAAATAATAGTATACGAGAAAAAATATTTAACGAAATAAAATTTTGCGTAATTCAAAATATAACACCTGATTTTTGTATTGGATGGCAAAGCTGGATTTTATTTGGCTGCAGTCGCGATGTTGATCGAGCGGACGCGTGATGGCGAATTAGCAGAAGCTAAGCTTGTTCCGATCTTTGCAGCTAAACTAAAAATCGTCGGGTCGCTGAGCCATGTTCGTGTCTTCTACCAGGATCATGTCTTTCAAGGGAGCCGCTAGCCAACCTCCGTACGACAACTGCTTCTTAGAATAGCCATCAGGCAAAAAATAATGCAATCAATAGTGTCTTTTTCCTTGGGACTTGGAGAGCCGCTTGGATTCATGTGAGGTTGAAGTACATAATCGGCTGATTGATAGGTTTGATGCTTCTCAGTGCCTTGTTACTTTCGATAGCAAGCGCGCAGCTGTAGTATCATGTAACGTCTGATGTTTGAATTCCGACGAATAAAACAGATAGACCAAGACTTGTCGAAAGTAGCAGTAATCTGACAATCCCGATCATGCATTCATGCGCCTTTTTTTCCTTAAGCAAATATGAAGTAGATGATGGCGGACTTGAGCGCTCAGAAGTGCGCGAACCAGATGCAATCTATATTTTTCTTGTCTTCGATCTTGATGTCGACGAAAATTGACAGATCCCGCCCGGATAACAAAATCCATTCGCCGCGATCCCCACAGACGGCGCCAATTAACGAGGGATCACCTCGGCAATGCCTACGTATTGTAGACTTGGGTTTCGGGAGAGAGCGACGATGGAGATTCCGAGAGCGAGATTAGTTACACGACGTACCCAGGTTCGGGTCCCCTCGGTGGAGGATCCCTACGTGCTGCTAGCAATCCACTATATGAACACATGTTTACAGGGTGCCGCCATAGGCGGAGCTATGTTGTCTCTCTTTCTGTCTCTATGTTGGCCTCCTCTTTCGGGTGCCCTGGCTAGCTTTATATATGCAACCAGCCTAGGGTTTTACAAGAGTCCTAGTCGACTACTTCTTCGGGTTGCCTTGCTGGGCCTTCTCCATATTGGGTCTTCTCCATATTGGGCCGAGCTAGGTATACTAATAATGTGTACCCGAAGGGTATGCCCATGTCACCAACCCAACCCAAAGAAGGGGTTGCGTTGTCAACACTAGGCCTCCGGATCTTGACCACGAGTTGCCGCCGCCAAAGCCACAACAACACCATGACCATAGCAAACTATTGCCCTATCCACTGACGAAAATGTGCCGCCTAAGAAAACCACCATGCCCCTATGCACCGACGACAACACCAATACACGACCACATCAAACTATTGCCGGAAAAGGCCACATGCCCTCTCGCTCCTGGTCGTGGAGCGCCGATTCTTCCTGCATATAGCATGTACCATTGAAGGTGCCACCGAGGCCACGTGTAAAACATAGGTCACCAATGATTCCACTCTACGCCGAAGAAGCTTCATGCCAAGGTGATAACTCCAATGTGTTGCAACCTGATGACTCACAAGTATAGGGGATCACAACAGTCTTCAAGGGAAGTAAAATCCAAATTTATTGATTCGACACAAGGGGAGGTAAAGAATACTTATAAGCTTTAACAATGGAGTTGTCAATTCAACTGCACCTGAAAAAGCACTAGTAACAGGGGTGATGTGAAAGCAACACTAATACGAGAGCAATGGAAATAGTAACACAACAACACTAGCACAGAGAAGATGGCACCAGAAAGTATTCTAGTGCGGATTTGACTCTAGAGCAATGACGATGACAGAAGGACCAGGGTTCCCAGCTATCTACACTAGTGGTAACTCTCCAAATAGCATGCGTTGGGTGAAAAATTATAGTTGGGCAATTGATAATTTTTTTTGAACATTTAATAGTAGGAAAGGATCCTACTGCTTTTGTATTAAATAAAAGGAACTCCAACAGGGAACCAGGAGGTTACATGTTTGGATATGTACAAAAGCCTTTGGCTGGAAGAAAAGAAAACTAAGGTTTATAAAACACCAAGATCAAGTTACAATCTAGCAATGAGACTATTAATGTAGGGGTGTACCCCCTCCTTTTTCCTGTGAACTAGTAAGCCAAATTCTTCTCTGAATCTTCTCTTCCATGCCTCAACAGTGGGTGTGATATTATTACAGAGCATATTATTTCTTTCCTTCCAAATACTCCAGGCTCCAATAATAAAAATTTCCATGAATAGAGGTTCTCTCCATTGTATCTTGCCATGCTCAATAATTTGTAATCTGGTATCCCTCATTGGTCAAATGATATTCAAAGACGATCAGCATTCTTGACTAAAAGGGCAATGGAAGAAAAAATGTTCCACTATCTCTTCAAGTGGGTTATCACACAACAGACAATATATCCAGAATTGAGGAGAAAATGTCTTCTCTTCAGCATATTCCTTGTATTAATTATATCAGAAAGCAAAAGCCAACCAAATAATTTCCTCTTGGGGATGCATTTTGATTTCCAAAGCCACTGGAATGAGATGTGTGGCTTAAGCTCTCTGAAATAATATTTATAAAAAAGCCTGGAAGAATATTTATCTGATGCCCACTCATATGTCCATTTATCCTGTGTGTTCACTTGAAGAGTGATTTGGCTTGCATCTCTCTGAAGATTTCTTACTTCCTGAAGTGCTTCTGGAGATAAAGGCAGGTTGAAATTTTCAGCAAGAGAAGTAGCAGAGAGGAAACATTGCACTGTGACATCCTCTGATAAAGCATATGAGAAAGCTCTGGGATATTCATTAGAAACTATTGTATTCAGCCACTTGTCCTTCCAGAATAGCACAGTCCCCCATGACCAATTTGAGTAGATGAAATTGCTCTATAGATAGGCATTAACTTACATATATTCCACCATAAGGAGCCACAAGGATTAAGATCATGAGGTACTTTCCCTGTGTAATAAGAATTCCATAACAGATGAACACATGGTGTATCTTCCTTATTATAGAATTTGTGCAAATATTTTAGGAGTAATCCTTGGTTTTGCAACTTTAATTTGAGTATCCCTAAACCTCCTTTTTTCTTTGGTACACAGACCATATCCCAAGCTGCCAAAGAATGACATTTCTCTCCATCCTCTGTTCTTTTATTCCACAGACAATGCCTTCTTATTTTCTCCACATGTTCAAGGATTTTTGGGTTCAGTTGGATAGAACACATTGCAAAAGTAGCAATAGAAGTAATCAAGGATTTGACAACTGTTACTCTTCCACTATATGACATCATTAGGAAGGTTGCTGAAACTCTTCTCTCAATCCTATCTACCAATGGTAATTGTGAGGACATGACAATGCATGCTATGATAAGATAAATGTTACTGTATTATTTAATTGGGCATTACAACATAATACATAGACCGTAATCCAACTCCGTCTATGACTAATAATCCACCTTCAGGTTAGCGTCCGACCCCTTCCAGTATTAAGTTGCAAGCAACAAATTATCGCATTAAGCAATGTGTCTAAAGTAAACAATAGAATTATCCTTAGACAAAACATTGTTGTTTTCTCCCTAGTAGCAACATCACATCTACAATCTTAGAAGTTATTGTCACTCTTCCAAAAAACTAGAGGCATCAACCCACTATCGAGCATAAATACTCCCTCTTGGAGATACAGACAACTACTTGATCAAGGTAACTACAAGTACCGGAGAGCATGCAAGATCTTAAATAACAGTAGTATGATAATATGATGAACAATATGATCACAATTCCACAATTTATCGGATCCCAACAAACACAACACCGATTACATCATATGGATCTCAATCATGTAAGGCAGCTCATGCGATCATTGTATTGAAGTACATGGGAGAGAGAGTACCAACCGAGAACCCGTAGTCCAGGGGGGACTACTCACGAACCATCATGGAGTCGAAGTGGAGGCGGTGGAGTCCATGGAGATGGCTCTGAGGGTCAATCCCCGTCCCGGCAGGGTGCCAGAACAGGAACTTCTGACCCCCGAAACTCATCTAGACGATGACTGCGTCGACGGAACTTTTCGTGGACGGAAGATGGATTATTCAGGGTTTTCTCGTCGAAGGGAATTTATAGGCGGAAGGGCGAGGTCGTTGGGCGCCAGGTGGCCCCACACCACCCCTAGGCGCGGGCCAGGGCCATGCCACGCCTAGGGCTGGTCTGGATGGCTCCTGGCCCCCCTCCGTCTCTCCTCTAGACTCCATCTTCGTTTCAGGTAAATAGCAACTTCGGCTTTGTTTCGTCCAATTCCGAGAATATTTCCTGTACAACTTTTCTGAAATACAAAACATCAGAAAACAGAAACTGACACTGTGGCATCTTGCCAATATGTTAGTTCTGGAAAATGCATAAAAGTGTCACGAAGTGTAAACAAAACATACTGGAATTGGTGTAAAACAAGCATGGAGCATCAAAAATTATAGATATGTTTGCAACGTATTGATGACCCACAAGTATAGGGGATTGCAGCAGTCTTCGCAGGTAGTAAAACCCAATTTATTGATTCGACACAAGGGGAGACAAAGAATACTTGGAAGCCTTAACAGCGGAGTTGTCAATTCAGCTGCACCTGGAAACAGACTTGCTCGCAAGAGTTTATCAGTAGTAACGGTTTTATAACAATAGCAGTAGTAGAATAACAGCAGCAGAGTAGCAGAAACAGCAGTAGTAATTATAGTAAACAGCAGGATTAAAATACTGTAGGCACAGGGATGGATAACGGGCGTTGCATGGATGAGAGAAACTCATGTAACAATCATAGCAGGGCATTTGCAGATAATAATAAAACGGTGCCGAAGTACAAAGCAATCAATAGGCATGTGTTCCAATTATAGTCGTACGTGCTCGCAATGAGAAACTTGCACAACATCTTTTGTCCTACCAGCCGGTGGCAGCCGGGCCTCGAGGGAATCTACTGGATATTAAGGTACTCCTTTTAATAGAGTACCGGAGCAAAGCATTAACACTCCGTGAACACATGTGATCCTCACGTCACTACCATCCCCTCCGGTTGTCCCGATTTCTGTCACTTCGGGGCCATTGGTTCCGGACAGCGACATGTGTATACAACTTGCAGGTAAGACCATAAACAATGAATATCATGATGAAATAATAACATGTTCAGATCTGAGATCATGGCACTCGGGCCCTAGTGACAAGCATTAAGCATAACAAGTTGCAACAATATCATCAAAGTACCAATTACGGACACTAAGCACTATGCCCTAACAATCTAATGCTATTACATGAACAATCTCATCCAATCCCTACCATCCCCTTCAGCCTACAGCGGGGGAATTACTCACACATGGATGGGGGAAACATTGCTGGTTGATGGAGAGGTGTCGGTGGTGATGGCGGTGATGATCTCCTCCAATTCCCCGTCCCGGCGGAGTGCCAGAACGGAGACTTCTGGCTCCTGAGACGGAGTTTCGCGATGTGGCGGCGTTCTGGAGGCTTTCTGGCGACTTCGACTTCTCCCCGTGCGTTTTTAGGTTGAGGGCGATAAATAGTCCGAAGGAGGGCGTCAGAGGCCAGCCGAGGGGGCCACACCACGTGGCCGCGCGGGCCCCCCTTGGGCCGCGCCGCCCTATGGTGTGGGGCCCTCGGGCCTCCACCTGACTTGTCCTTCTGGCTCCGTGAGTCTTATGGGAAAATAGGGCCTTCTGTATAAATTCTGAGGTTTTTCCTGAAAGTTGGATTTCTGCACAAAAACGAGACACCAGAGCAGTTCTGCTGAAAACAGCGTTAGTCCGTGTTAGTTGCATCCAAAATACACAAATTAGAGGCAAAACAATAGCAAAAGTGTTCGGGAAAGTAGATACGTTTTGGACGTATCAACTCCCCCAAGCTTAGCTTATTGCTTGTCCTCAAGCAATTCAGTTAACAACTGAGCGATAAAAGAACTTTCACGAACACATTTGCTCATATGATGTATATATTCTCATGCTATGGCTAATACTTAGGCAGTTCATAATGAGATGCATGCAAATAAGATCATCTAACAGCTATGTCAATCATGGAGAGGTACCAACAATTAATAATAAGCATCATGAATCATGTATATAAGCAGGATTGCAATGTTCATAAGAGAGTATGATAAAGTGGTATCTCGCTTGCCCATATTTGATCGGCAAAACATAAATGCCCAGGCACCTCTGGAGTTTATAGAAAGACTAGAAATAGAGATTGTCAAAGATAAAAGCATCAAGGCTATACCACAATCAATAATATTTTGAGACAAGCATGTTATACTAAGAATGACAGTTGTGCTCTCAAGAAAGTGCTCAAAGAAAGGATGGAGACACAACATAAAAAATAAAAGATTGACCCTTCACAGAGGGAAGCAGGGATTAACATGCGCTAGAGCTTTTCATTTTTAAAGCAGGAGTAAAATTATTTTGAGAGGTGTTTGTTGTTGTCAACGAATGGTAATGGGTACACCAACTACCTCGCCAACCGGACTTTCAAGAGCGGCTCCCATGAAGGACGTTATTTCTACCAGCAAGGTAGATCATCCCTCTTCTCTTTTGTTTACACACGTATTTTAGTTTTATTATGGGTGACACTCCCCCAACCTTTGCTTACACAAGCCATGGCTAACCGAATCCTCGGGTGCCTTCCATCAATGACATACCATGGAGGAGTGTCTATTTGCAAAATTAAGTTGCTTACTGATGAATCAGAGCAAAACATGTGAAGAGAATTATCAATGAAGTTTGATTAATCGGGGCTGGGAACCCCATTGCCAGCTCTTTTTGCAAAATTATTGGATAAGCGGATGTGCCACTAGTCCATATGAAAGTCCGTCAAGAGTAAATGACAAGGTTGAAAGATAAACACCACATACTTCCTCATGAGCTATAAAACATTACACAAATTGAGAAGCATTTTGAAGGTTTTAAAGGTAGCGCATGAGAATTTACTTGGAATGGTTTGAAATGCCATGCATAGGTATTTATGGTGGACACTTTGGAACAATTTAGTTTTCAGGTGTTTTGGAAGCATGAGCAGCGTTCCCGCTCAGTACAAGTGAAGGCTAGCAATAGACTGGGGAGCGACAATCAAGAGAGCAGCTGTCATAATCATGCTTGCGGCAAAATAAATTAACGGAGGCATAAAAGTGATACAAGAACTCTGAAGCAATGTAAATCATCGAGGCTTAATTGACTTTTGTTCAGTCATATGCATGCGTGAGCATGTGCCAAGTCGATATAAATGAATTATTCAGAGGAGGATACCACAATGTCATACCTATTTATGAATAAAACAATGCAAGCAAACATCCATGACATGCTACTCATATTAATAAATTGGAGCTAAACATGAGAGATCATGAACTACTAGACTTTCTCAAATGACATATACCTCACATGAACCAACTAAGCATGCTCACATGGATGAGTATATGTACAAAAATGAAAACAAATAGAGTTCATACCAGCCTCTCACCACAATCCAATTGTCGTAGATCGTCATTATTGCCTTTCACTTGTGTAGCTTGGATAATATGAAATGAAAACCACGCTCCAGCCACCGAAGACCATTGAACTCAAAATGAACTTTAAAAACCAAAGAAGAACAGCAAATATTTTTGATGTTTTCAAATTGAAAGCAAGAGCAAAAGGAAACAAGCAAACAAAGCAAAATCTTTTTGGATTTTCTTATAGCAAACCAACGATAGCAAATAAAGCAAGATAAAAGCAAGAAACCAAAATAAACAAATGGTGAAGAGAAACAACAGAAATATTTTTGGTCTTTTTGTGTTTTAGGAAAGAAACAAAGCAAAAACAAGAAATGGCAAACTAGAAGAGTCACATAAACACAAAGCAGCAGAAATTCGTCAAACTTGACAGCAGTACAGTACTCGATTTTTAATAAATTCTTCTGCTGCTCAAATCGAAAAGTGTTCAACTAATGAAAGTTAGATAACAACCTGGGGAACATGCACGAAAATTGGCTTCGCAAAATACCGTTCTGGCTGTTTTTGAGAATTTTTATGGTAACAGTCCAGAATCTGTTTTCAGGCAGCACTTCCCCAAATATCATCTCCCTCTCATTAGAAAACCACTCAAAGAAGCAAAACAAGTATATACAAGTATCCAGCAATCATAATATGCAAAGAATGAGTGATGCCGGTGTACCTCCCCCCAAGCTTAGGCTTTTGGCCTAAGTGGAGATCAATCCCATGGTGCCCATGAAGTAGCACCTCCGTAGTACGACGAAGATGGATCATATTCCGGGTATGTGCTAGAAGAAGCACCCGGGTACGTGACGGTGTAGTCGTAGGAGGGCTTGGCATCCTCGGAGTCATGCTTCTGGTGGAAGCCTTGCTCCCCCCAAGCTTAGGCTTTGGGCTCTTCTTGATCACATTATATCACCCTTCTCTCTTGACCTTTGAAAACTTCTGCCACACCAAACTTCTCATAAACTTCATTAGAGGGGTTAGTACTCAAAAACTTTAATCCACTTTAGTCCTGTAGTGACACATTGCAAGAACTCAATAAAACATTAGCTACAGCTCTCCACGTCTAGACAGTCTTACTTAAAGTCTACAAGAGACAATGCAAAAAACAGAGACAGCATCTGCCAAAACAGAACAGCCAGTAAAGACGAATTTTTTCGAGGTACTTCCGTTGCTCAAATCAGAAAACTCAAAACTAATGAAAGTTGCGTACATATCTGAGGATCACACGTGAATTTTTACAGAATTTTTAGATTCTCCTACAGAGAGAAAAACTCAAATTCGTGACAGCTAAAAATCTGTTTCTGCGCAGAAATCTAAATCTAGCATCAACTTTCTATTAGAGACTTTACTTGGCACAATAATGCAATTAAGTAAAGATACAAAGGTATTGCTACAGTAAGTAAAACAAGTGGAGGAAGAAAAAGATGTTGTTTAACTCCTCTATGCATATAAAATGAATTTGTTAACAAGGTTGATCAAGTCTTGCCACCAAATAAATTTTACATAGCATATGAAGAAATAAACCTCAAATCAATCATGTTACCTTGTATTGTATTGATATGGATCCAATCATAAGAGTTTGATATTCTTCTTTAGGCTCATATATTGGACAATCAATAGTCCCAACTTTGATAGTTCTCATATTAGAAATAGTATTAACTCCACAGGCTTTCTCAATCCTCTTGGGAAAATAAACGGTATGGTCCTTATCATCAACATTGAAAGTAACCTTCCCTTTGTTGCAATCAATAAGAGCCCCTGCGGTGTTAAGAAAAGGTCTCCCAAGAATAATAGACATATTATCATCTTCAGGCATTTCCAGCACAACAAAATCAGTTAATATCAAGCAGTTATTAGTAACTTGAACAGGAACATCCTCACATATACCAACAGGAATAGCAGTAGATTTATCATCCATTTGCAAAGATATATCAGTAGGTATCAACTTATCTAAATAAAGTCTCTTATAAAGAGAAAAAGGCATAACACTAACACCGGCTCCCAAGTCACATAGAGCAGTTTTAACATAATTATTCTTAATAGAACAAGGAATAGTAGGTATACCTGGGTCGCCCAACTTCTTTGGAACTTTGCCATTGAAAGAGTAATTAGCAAGCATGGTGGAAATTTCCTCATTGGGGATTTTCCTTTTGTTAGTAACAATATCTTTCATATACTTTGAATAAGGAGGCAATTTAATAGCATCAGTCAAAGGGATTTGCAAGAATAAAGGTTTCATCCAATCACAGAATTTATTATAGTGTTCTTCTTCCTTTGATTTTAGTTTCTTAGCAGGAAAAGGCATTTTCTTTTGCACCCAAGGTTCTCTTTCATTACCATGTTTCTTAGCAATAAAATCTTTTTTAGTATACTTTTTATTTTTAGCATGCTTTTCAGGTTCATCTTCAACTTCTTCTTTATCAGAAGCATCATTCTTATCATTATCATTATCATTATCATGTTCATTATCACTTTCAGTTTCAGCATCGGAAATAGAAATACTATTAGGATCATTAACAGGTTCAGAGGATTCTACAACCTTTTTATGTTTCTTCTTCTTTTTCTTAGAAGGAGCACTAGGTTCAATTCATTGAGAATCTTGTTCAATTCTTTTGGGATGCCCTTCAGGATATAGAGGATCCTGGGTAGAGACACCGCCTCTAGTTGTTACTTCATAAGCATGTTTCTCTTTGGAATTATTTTTTAACAAGTCATTTTGCACTTTAGTGAGTTGATCAATTTGAGTTTGAACCATTTGAAAATGTTTAACAAGCATCTTAACATCATTGGAGGTTCTCTCCACAATATCATGCAAATTGCTAATAGCTTGAGAATTTTCCATTAGATGATTCTCTACTCTCATATTAAAATTTTCTTGCTTAACAATATAATTATCAAACTCATCTAAGCATTGAGCAGGAGGTTTTGAATACGGAATATCTTCCCTAGTAAAGCGTTGAAGGGAGTTTACCTCGATCATGGATGAAGGGGGAATTATCTCACATATATCTTCTATGGGAGGTAGATTCTTCACATATTCAGATTTAATACCTTTTTGCTTGAGAGACTTCTTAGCTTCCCTCATATCTTCATCATTCAATTCAATTAAACCCCTCTTCTTCAATATTGGCGTTGGAGTTGGTTCAGGTATATTCCAATCATCATAATTCCGGCTTATTCTAGCCAATAATTTTTCAGCTTCGTCTGAAGTTCTTTTCCTAAAAAGACAATCAGCACAACTATCCAAATATGCTCTAGATTCAATGGTTAGTCCACTATAAAATATATCAAGTAAATCATTCTTTTCTAAATCATGTCCAGGTCGAGCTCTGATAAGAGAACAAAATCTTGTCCAAGCCTCAGGCAATTTCTCTTCATCTCCCTGGTCAAACCTATAAATTTTCTGTAAAGCAATATGTTGAGCACTAGCAGGAAAATATTTTCGAAAGAAAACATCACGCAGCTCGGTTGGACTTTTAATAGAACCAGGAGGCAAATTATTATACCAAGTTTTAGCATCATCCTTTAATGAGAAAGGAAAAAATTTAGCGACAAAGTAAGTACGCATCTTGACATCATCAGAAAACAAGCTACTCATAGAAGAAAGCTCAATCATGTGTTCTACAGCACTTTCTTTTTCAGTACCACAAAAGGGTGTCTTCTCTACAATAGCTATATGAGATAGATCAAGAGAAAAATCATAATCTTTATCCTTAATGCATATAGGAGATGTGGCAAATTCAGGATCAGGAGATAACTTATGTCTAACAGTATATTGTGCGAGAAACTTTTTAATTTTTCTTGCATCAGTAGTAGCATTGCATCTATTAATAAAATCATCATTAAGCTCCACATAATCCTCATCAGGATCATCACTAGAATAATCAAGTTCAGGTGAATTAACAGGTGTAGTAGCATTAGGAGTTTCAGCATTTTCAATTTGTCTAGACCTAGCAATTGTAGCATCTAGAAAGGATCCCAATGAACTACTATCATCAAGCACAGCAGAAACATTATCAATATTATGAGAATTTTCAGATTCAGCAGAAGTACCAGCAAGTGAAGCTTGCGGCGGTGAAACAAGTTGACTTATCACAGATGGTGAATCAAGAGCAGCAGAGGTACTCAGAGTTGTACCTTTTGTTGTAGTGGATGGTAATATGGCGACTTTAGGATCGCGAGATTTACCCATGATGGAGAATTTGCAGTGAACAATATCAATCCAAGTGAACTTCCAAATAAAGCTATGCTCCCCGGCAACGGCGCCAGAAAACAGTCTTGATGACCCACAAGTATAGGGGATCGCAGCAGTCTTTGCAGGTAGTAAAACCCAATTTATTGATTCGACACAAGGGGAGACAAAGAATACTTGGAAGCCTTAACAGCGGAGTTGTCAATTCAGCTGCACATGGAAACAGACTTGCTCGCAAGAGTTTATCGATAATGTGAGTTTTATAACGATAGCGATAGTAGAATAACAGCAGCAGAGTAGCAGAAACAGCAGTAGTAATTATAGTAAACAGCAGGATTAAAATACTGTAGGCACAGGGATGGATAACGGGCGTTGCATGGATGAGAGAAACTCATGTAACAATCATAGCAGGGCATTTGCAGATAATAATAAAACGGTGTCGAGGTACAAAGCAATCAATAGGCATGTGTTCCAATTATAGTCGTACGTGCTCGCAATGAGAAACTTGCACAACATCTTTTGTCCTACCAGCCGGTGGCAGCCGGGCCTCGAGGGAATCTACTGGATATTAAGGTACTCCTTTTAATAGAGTACCGGAGCAAAGCATTAACACTCCGTGAACACATGTGATCCTCACGTCACTACCATCCCCTCCGGTTGTCCCGATTTCTGTCACTTCGGGGCCATTGGTTCCGGACAGCGACATGTGTATACAACTTGCAGGTAAGACCATAAACAATGAATATCATGATGAAATAATAACATGTTCAGATCTGAGATCATGGCACTCGGGCCCTAGTGACAAGCATTAAGCATAACAAGTTGCAACAATATCATCAAAGTACCAATTACGGACACTAAGCACTATGCCCTAACAATCTAATGCTATTACATGAACAATCTCATCCAATCCCTACCATCCCCTTCAGCCTACAGCGGGGGAATTACTCACACATGGATGGGGGAAACATTGCTGGTTGATGGAGAGGTGTCGGTGGTGATGGCGGCGATGATCTCCTCCAATTCCCCGTCCCGGCGGAGTGCCAGAACGGAGACTTCTGGCTCCTGAGACGGAGTTTTGCAATGTGGCGGCGTTCTGGAGGCTTTCTGGCGACTTCGACTTCTCCCCGTGCATTTTTAGGTCGAGGGCGATAAATAGTCCGAAGGAGAGCGTCGGAGGCCAGCCGAGGGGGCCACACCACGTGGCCGCGCGGGCCCCCCTTGGGCCGCGCCGCCCTATGGTGTGGGGCCCTCGGGCCTCCACCTGACTTGTCCTTCTGGCTCCGTGAGTCTTCTGGGAAAATAGGGCCTTCTGTATAAATTCCGAGGTTTTTCCTGAAAGTTGGATTTCTGCACAAAAACGAGACACCAGAGCAGTTCTGCTGAAAACAGCGTTAGTCCGTGTTAGTTGCATCCAAAATACACAAATTAGAGGCAAAACAATAGCAAAAGTGTTCGGGAAAGTAGATACGTTTTGGACGTCTCACGTATCAGCATCCCCAAGCTTAACTCCTGCTCGTCCTCGAGTAGGTAAGTGATAACAAAATATTTTTTGAGGTGACATGAAGTCAACACAATCTTGATCCACTTATTGTAAAAGCATTGTGAGCTGGGATCAAAGTACTCTAAACATAAACATGATAGATATAATTCAATAGAACTTAGTAACTATGTTATAACATGAGAAGTAACTCAAACAAAATATCATGAATAATAATACATTGAAAGCAACTGTTTTTTGTGGGCATAGAGAAAACATAGAAAAGTGGTATTCATCTTGTCCTTTATGAAGTAGCAAAACATAAATGCCATGACACCTTTAAAGTTTAGAGGGTGACCAGATACAAATAATTTGAGAACAAGCAATAATCATAATCATGAATCAATTAATAATAAATTTTGGGACCATGCACATTATACTTAGAATGACAACTATGCTCTCTTAGTGGTGCATAAAGCAAGAAGATGAAGACTCAACATAAAAGTAAAAGAAAGGCTCTTTGCAGAGTAAGCAAGATTAACAAGTTTTACAAACGTTCCAAAAAGTATGGTACTTATTAGTTTTGAGCTCTCATTGCCCCTATCATAAGCATCTTGAATGGTTAAAATTAATGTGAATCAAATATGAGCTATATGCTTGAAAAATCACAAGTTGAAAATTTTAGGCCCCTTGAATGCGAGTACCTAAACCTCATGCTACTCAACTTAGGTCCCAAATATGTTCTTATCATTGTAAGTATACATGTATCATTGAGAACCGCCAACGGGGTACCTCTTGCTCGATGATATGGAGCTCTTGTAGGAGCAATCCCATGCCAAAATGACAAGACAAACAGACAATGAGCATCTTAGCAATTTTTTTATTTACTATGGGTATAGCTTTTTATTGAAAATGCATCATAGAATGCTCACTATGGTTCGCTGTAAATTTCCACCATGAATGATGCATGGCTTAGATTAGCGGCCCAGGCGTTTCTCTAACTCATATACAAACTCCATGGACTTACAAGTTTCCATTTTATTTCGCACCGCTAGGCATCCATAAGCAAAAGAACATGACATCAACTAAATATGAATAAGTGCAATGTTGAAAGCTTTCCCCATGAAAGCATGGTTGTGCTAACTCCCAACTTCCAATTTGCAAACATATTAACTTCATAAGATAGTCACAATGATCAAGTTTATTAAGTACAAGAAAGTAAATGTGCCATCAAGTTCTTGAGAGATTTACTGACTAATTTTCTCATGCAATTTTTTTTAATTTGGAAGATAAATAAAAACATGATGAATATACTTGGAATAGAAATAATGCTACTAGGTAGAGATGGTGGAACAATTGACAAACTTTGGTTATTGGTTGTTGGATGACAAGGGATTAACTTGTCAATGCCTACAAGTAGTAGACTAGGGTTTCGTTGGATGTAGAGGGCAAGTAGATCTCGAAGGTTTCAGCCGAAAAGTACTCGACGATGTAAAAGCTAGGGTTTGAGAAACAATGATTCGATGCTTTCTTTGTCCCTCGACTCCCCCTTATATAGGAGGCGGAGCCGAGGGATTCGTAATATACAAGTTACAGAGTCCGGGAGGGTTTCTGACCCGTCCCGTAAGATTACAACTCTATGTTTCCTAATACAACTCTAACTTTCCTTGATGCTGTCTTGGGTTTCCGAACTTCATATTCTTCGATACATGGGCCTTCAGTAAACCCCGGGTACTATCTTTGGCAGGCCCATTGGGGATGCCTATGTCAGTAGCCCCCGAGATTTTGTTTGAATCGTAGAGTCAAGGAAAATCTCCACTTTTATATTTATTCAATAACTTTGAACTTTACCGCGTATCTTTGCATACAAATTTCTATGTTGTACATGGATAATGGTAGTTGGGGCTAGTTCATCTGACGGATCAGGTACTAGTTAACTGCTCTAGTGGCAATCCGCAAAAACCTACCTCAAGATCACGTCCCTGGACATGATCTCAGGATACTGGTGTAAACTTCGACAGGTGCCGCTTAAGGTCTTACCATTCTGTCGAGTCCCAGTCATGTTTTATCGGGTACCTAACGCGTCCTTTAGGATTTTTCTTCGTATCTGTTGATACGGAAAAAAGTAGCAATCCGACGTCAGAGACGGTGCCACGCCGCTCAGAACGGATCTGGGGTCTTACCTTCGCAAAGTTTTGCGGCATTCAGAGATTATTCGCGACTTTTAGCGCTCTGAGAATATATTGTCGAGTGCTTTTTCGGCTGTTGGAATAGCACATTTTATTGAGTCAACGGATGACTTATATTGCTCTCCCAATGGGAGTATATGTAGAGTTATTTTTATAACTCGAAATATGCTCCCTTTTTCTTCTTCTTTTTCTCTCTCTTTTTTGTAATTTCATCGGGCACGCGAACAGCGTTCCCGATGGGAGTAGCCCCGAGGCTACAGCCAAGGACTAGTGCTTGGTTGTAGGCTCAACACTTTAATGCATCGTGTCGCTATATTGTCATTCTTTCTCGAACTTTTTTATCTATCGGGTGCGCGAACAGCGCTCCCGATGGGAGTAGCCCCCGAGCCTATGAACAAATGCTTGCGTTTGATCATAGGCTCCCGCAATTTCTATATTGTCATACTCAAATTTTACTTTTTTCCAAAGTAGCCCCCGAGCATTTGGGCAAAAACTTGTATTTGACCAAAGGCTCCCGAAGTAATTGATAAATTTTCCTGCCGCCATTCTTATTTCATACTTGTCGATATTTTCCCCTTGGTCAAAGTGACCTCAGTACTGACGATAACCACGATCTTTGTATCCAGGAAACTCGAGTACTACTGTCCCTGCCTTGTGGGTCCAGATTTCCTGCCATGTTGACACGTCGTGCAAGTGGGGGACACACGTCCTCCGCTTTTCCTGGCGCACGCGCTGTAATGCCTTCATACTAAAATTACTCTATTACCCTTATTCCACGTGTACACCATCTATCTCACATTTTCTCCATCCAACGGTGCGTCGATTCACCGCACCTTTATTTAAGGTCATCGCCTTCCTCTTTCCACACTTTCGCTTTCGCCGCTCCTCTGCTTTCCTCTGCCAAAATATTTCCTTGCGCCCCATAGTTCTTTGAGCTCCGCCACGCTCGCACTATGCTACTGCGCCATTGTTGATGCCACCGCGCAGACTCACCAGGCACATCACTCCTGAATCCACGATGGCTGCCGCGGATCTGGGAACGGCTGAGTGCGAGAGATCTAGAATCTCCGCCCAAGACATCAATCTGCTGAAGAAACTGGGGATCAACAAGAAGCAAGACGCGCTGCGCTTCCCCAGCGAAGAAAGCTACCCAACCCCTCCAATGGAGTATCGGGTTAGTTTTGTTGATCATCTCATCCGTGGCCTCTCTGCCCCTATTCACAATTTTCTTCGAGGATTGCTTTTCGTGTACGGATTGCAATTCCACCATCTTACTCCAAACTGCATACTCCACATCTCGATCTTTATCACCCTTTGCGAGTCCTTCCTTGGAGTCCAGCCTAACTGGGCTTTATGGAAGCGACTTTTTCTTTGTCGCCACAATGGCTCTGCCAACGTCGCCTATAACATAGGTGGCATCGTTATCTGCGTTCGCCCTGATGTCGAATACTTCGATGTCAAATTCCCTGACTCAGTTCAAGGGTGGCGCAAAAAATGGTTATATATCCACGAGGAAAACCATGGGTCTGTTGAAGACAACATTTCTCCCTTTGATGGAGCCGAAAAAATCTGTCGCCGCCGATCCTGGGATGCAGAAGCTACAGCTGAAGAAAAAGCGGTGACAGAGGCACTAATGACTCGCATCCACGAACTTCAAAATACTCGTGGCCAAGAGTTGTCAGGTATCCAAATCACGGCGTATTTCCTTAGGACTAGAGTGCAGCCTCTGCAAGCTCGCAAAAATCCCCTCTGGAAATATACTGGCAACGAAGATGTGGATCGCTTGTCAGCGGATTTGTCGGTCAAAGACTTAGAAAAGCTTGTCCACAAAATCTCCTCCCTCAACAAGAAAGATCCTGTCCCTTCGTCTTGTCGCGTAAAGCCGTATAGCGCCACCAACCCGCTCCCTGAGGTAATTCTCGTGTGAACTATTTTTATCGACTACCCCTTTTTTTATTGACATCCTGCTCATAACTTTCTTGTCGACATTCTTTTTTTTTTGTAGAACCATCCAAACCTTGTTTCTCTTCCTCCCCTTCCTTAAGGTGGAGAAGTTGAAGAACGGGCCGTTGTCACCGACGACAACCAGGGTACTTCTCGCCCTGAGAGTGAAGCCGCAGGTTCTCGGAAATCTGCGGTATCCTCTGAAAAAGAAACCGACTCTGAGGCCACTACCTCGGCACATTCCCTTCCTCCTGCTATTTCTCCAAAGAACAAGAGGAAGAGGAATGAAGTCGAAGATTCCGGCACCTCCAAAGCCAAAGAAGCTGGTCCTTCCGAAGGAAAAAAAGATTTCGACCCTTTCTTAGATGCCCTCGTCAGCTCAAGGTTGACATGAGCCAAATTGTTACCAAGTGCCTGGCCAAGATGGCGAAAAGGAAAAGGGATGTTGGCAAAATTGATGATCATGTGACCCCTGTGGCGGAAGATATGATGGATGAGCTTCTTCGGATGGACTCTGAATTCTTCGTGAAGGGCAGCTATGCTGAACATAGTACTCGTACTGTGAATCGGATGACCATAGATAATATACTAGGCCATAATTGATTTTTCTTTTCTCTGAACTCGTTGAGTTTTCTCAAGAATTGACTCTTGTATGTTGTAAACATGTTCTATATTGTGAAGCCAACAGATGTTTTTATTTTTCCTCATCAAGCCCCCGAGTATCTCGGTAATGAGTTTCTTTATTGTATGTGCGAGGTTTTTAAACCAAAGCAACTAAATTATATAGAACATGCTATATTTGCGGGTACGAGCCCCCGTGCCTTGTTAGTGATTGCTATTTTGTATCTTTGTTTATTTTGCGAGGTGTTTTCGCACCAAGGCAAAATATTTTTGGAAATATATATTGCAAGTCTTGAGCACAAGCCCCCGAGCCTGTCAAAGAAAAATATATATCTCGACTATCTTTATTATATTGCAGCACCGCGAGCCCGCCTCATTAAAAACCTTTTCCGGCCCCACTCGGTGCCCTGAAAAAGGAAAAGAGTGCGTCTGAAAGCTCGCGGGCGTTTCAGTACATTGTATTTTTACAAGGAGGACTATATTTCGACTCTAGGCGTAAAACCGCGTGAGTTGCGCCACGTTCCAGGGGTTTTGCTCGACAACCCCTGTCTTCTTGTCCTTTATCCTGTATGCTCCTCCTCCGATTACTTCTGTGACGATGTAAGGGCCAAGCCATGGCGACTCGAGCTTCTCATGACTTTTCTGTGTGAGCCGAAGAACTAAGTCTCTGATACGTCTCCAACGTATCGATAATTTCTTATGTTCCATGCTTGTTTTATGACAATACCTACATGTTTTGTTCACACTTTATATCGTTTTGATGCATTTTCCGGAACTAACCTATTGACGAGATGCCGAAGTGTCAGTTGCTGTTTTCTGCTGTTTTTGGTTTCAGAAATCCTACAAAGGAAATATTCTCGGAATCGGACGAAATCAACGCCCAACATCTTATATTTCCCGGAAGCTTCCAGAAAGTCAAAGGGGGACCAGAGGGGGGCCCTGGGGGCCCCACACGTGGCGGCGGCGCGGCCCAGGGGGGGCGCGCCCCCCAACTGTGTGGGCCCACCGTGGCCCTTCCGACTCCGCCTCTTCGCCTATTTAGGCATCCATGACCTAAAACATCGACACCGATTGACGAAACCCGAGAAAACCTTCCAGAGCCGCCGCCATCGCGAAACTCCAATTCGGGGGACAGGAGTCTCTGTTCCGGCACCCTGCCGGGACGGGGAATTGCCCCCGGAAGCCATCTCCACCGCCATCTTCACCGCCAACGCTGTCTCCATGATGAGGAGGGAGTAGTTCTCCCCCTGGGCTGAGGGCTCTACCGGTAGCTATGTGGTTCATCTCTCTCTCATGTACTTCAATACAAGGATCTCATGAATTGCCTTTCATGATTGAGATCCATATGATGAGCTTTGTAATCTAGATGTCATATGCTATTCAAGTGCTTAATTATGTGAACTTTGGGGTTACTGTGACCTCGGTGTAATGGTGACAGTGTGTGCGCCGTGTGTAACTCCCTTATGAATTGTGGTGTGTTAGTACCTCCTATGAATGCTCACGGTGACGGTGTGGGGTATTTATTAGTACTTGGGAATACGCCTTTGAGGTGTGCTTTTGCACACTTGCCCAATGAATTTGAGTTCTCTATCCAATAAGAGAGTAGTATAATGAAGTGCTTATATTTATATTCAATTATGATTGCAATGTTGAGAGTGTCCACTAGTGAAAGTAGGATCCCTGGGCCTTGTTTCCAAACATCGAATCTCCGATTATTTACTGTCCTGTTGCATGTTTACTCGCTGCCATATTTTATTCAGATTGCTATTACCACTCATATACATCCATACTACTTGTATTTCACTATCTCTTCGCCGAACTAGTGCACCTATACATGTGACAAGTGTATTAGGTGTGTTGGGGACACAAGAGACTTCTTGTATCGTGATTGCAGGGTTGCTTGAGAGGGATATCTTTGACCTCTTCCTCCCTGAGTTCGATAAACCTTGGGTGATTCACTTAAGGGAAACTTGCTGCTGTTCTACAAACCTCTGCTCTTGGAGGCCCAACACTGTCTATAGGAATAGAAGCGTGCGTAGACATCAAGCTATTTTCTGGCGCCGTTGCCGGGGAGGAAAGGTAAAAGGTACTCACACGCTGGTCCCAGTTAACCAAACACTTTTCTGGTACCGTTGTGAGTGCTCGAAGCTATTTCCTTTAGATCCTGCAATTGCATCTTTTTGTTTCTTGTTTACACTAGTTAGGCATAATGGAAGGCAACTGTGAGCTTTTTAAGGTATTTCCTGATTTAAGACATAGATGGTTTGATGCGGAAATTAAAAAACCTATGGAACCTCATTTGCATGCTAGTAGCAATGTTATTAGTATGAACGCAATCACTGCTAATGCTATGGAGAAGTCTAAGCTTGGGGAAGCTAGTTTTTATGATCTTTTTAGCTTCCCACCTTTAGGGGAGAAAATTTTCCCTGATAATACTTTATCTCCCATATGCGATAACTCTAATGATGCTTGTGATATTTTAAATCCACCAACTGCAAGTACTGCTTTCGAGATACCCATGAAAATTATTGAACGTGTTATGGATAACCGCTATGAAGGAGATGGAACTGTCCATCCTGGAGATCATTTACTGTTTTTGCATGAATTATGCGGGTTATTCAAGTGTGCAGGTATCTCTATGGATGAAGTGAGGAAGAAACTATTCTCTATTTCATTTGTGCAGTAAAGCGGCGCATTGGTATAAATTGCTGAAGAATAGTCATTCTCTTGGTTGGGAGGAAATTGTATCTCTCTTTTATTCTAAATTTTATCCTCCTCATGAAGTGCATATTGATAGGAATTACATTTATAACTTTTATCCTCGTGATGGAGAGAGTATTTCTCAAGCATGGGGGAGATTGAAGTCACTAATGCTCAAATGTCCCATTCATGAGCTCCCCCGTAATGTTATTATTAATAATTTTTATGCAAGGCTTTCAGGACATCACAAGGACTATCTAGATGCCTGTTCGGAGGGATCTTTCACAAGCAAGGAGGTTGAAGCTAGGTGGGATCTTCTTGATCGGATTGAGGAGAACGCTGAAGGATGGGAGAACAACAAAGGTAAAGAATCAGGTATAAATTATGATTATGAATGCATTGAAACTTTTATGGATACTGGTAAATTTCGAAATATGAGTGCTACTTATGGTCTTGACTCTCAAGTTGCTGCAAATCTTTATAAAGTTTTTGCCTCTTATTTTGAATTGCCTAGGAAGAATTTTGATAAGTATCATGAACCTTTTAAAGATGTTTGCATGAGGGATGAAATTGTTGATAATGATTGCAATGAACATGCTCAAACTCCTAAAAATGTTATTTCCTATAAGCATGTTAATTTTTGTGGAATGCATAGACCTTGTGGAATTAATCAAATCGAAGATGAATATTGTATCCATCATAGGAATGAAAAAACTAGAAAGTGGTCTAGGGCTCTAGATGATCTTGGTAAAAAAGTTTGTGCCATCTATCCTTTTATTTGTGAACTTTGCCATAGAGCGGGTCATTTTAATTTTTAATGCTCCTCCAATGATAATTTGAATCCCATGAGTGCTGCAAATTTGTATTGTGATGATGAAATTACTCCTAATCAGCATGATGAACTTACTTTATTTTTGTGGTGTGAAGAGTTATCAAGAAAAATCTCTTTGTTACATATGAGTGATCTTGATATTGATGATGTCCTGCATGGGTGTTTTTCTTATTGCATTGATACTTGCCATACAAATACTTACATACAAAATATTTTAGAAGATGACACTTTGCCAAAATATAATAGAACCGTTGTGTGTTTTGAACTTATTAATGAAAAGGAGGAATCCTCCCAAGTTTCTTCTATTGTTTCTGGAAATAAGTCAGGTTATGTGGAGAAGCCTCCCTTCAAGCCTCTTCCTCCTAAAGAAGGGAACGAGGAGAAGGAAGAGAAGAAGAAGAAGAAGAAGGGAACGACGAAGAAGAAGAAGAAGGGGAATAAAAAGAAAGAGGTAACAGCATATTCCCGCGTGTATGAGATAACGATAGGTAACCATAAGTATGTGATGGCGTGTATTTCACACGTTCGTTGGGCAACTCCAAGAGGAAGGTATGATGCGCACAGCAGCAAGTTTTCCCTCAGAAAGAAACCATGGTTTATCGAACCAGGAGGAGCCAAGAAGCACGTTGAAGGTTGATGGCGGCGGGATGTAGTGCGGCGCAACACCAGGGATTCCGGCGCCAACGTGGAACCTGCACAACACAACCAAAGTACTTTGCCCCAACGAAACAGTGAGGTTGTCAATCTCACCGGCTTGCTGTAACAAAGAGTTAACCGTATTGTGTGGAAGATGATTGTTTGCAGAAAACAGTAGAACAGTATTGCAGTAGATTGTATTTCAGTAAAGAGAATTGGACCGGGGTCCACAGTTCACTAGAGGTGTCTCTCCCATAAGACGAACAGCATGTTGGGTGAACAAATTACAGTTGGGCAATTGACAAATAAAGAGAGCATGACCATGCACATACATATCATGATGAGTATAGTGAGATTTAATTGGGCATTACGACAAAGTACATAGACCGTCATCCAACTGCATCTATGCCTAAAAAGTCCACCTTCAGGTTATCATCCGAACCCCCTCCAGTATTAAGTTGCTAACAACAGACAATTGCATTAAGTATGGTGCGTAATGTAACTAGTGACTACATCCTTGAACATAGCACTAATGTTTTATCCCTAGTGGCAACAGCACAACACAACCTTAGAACTTTCACACCTTTGTCCCGGTGTCAATGCAGGCATGAACCCACTATCGAGCATAAGTACTCCCTCTTGGAGTTACAAGCATCTACTTGGCCAGAGCATCTACTAGTAACGGAGAGCATGCAAGATCATAAACAACACATAGCATAACTTTGATAATCAACATAACAAGTATTCTCTATTCATCGGATCCCAACAAACGCAACATATAGAATTACAGATAGATGATCTTGATCATGTTAGGCAGCTCACAAGATCCGACAATGATAGCACAATGGGGAGAAGACAACCATCTAGCTACTGCTATGGACCCATAGTCCAGGGGTAGACTACTCACACATCACACCGGAGGCGACCATGGCGGCGTAGAGTCCTCCGGGAGATGATTCCCCTCTCGGCAGGGTGCCGGAGGCGATCTCTGGATCCCCGAGATGGGATCGGCGGCGGCGGCGTCTCTGGAAGGTTTTCCGTATCGTGGTTCTCGGTACTGGGGGTTTCATCACAGAGACTTTTTATAGGCGGAAGGGCAGGTCAAGAGGCGGCACGGGGGCCCCACACTACAGGCCGGCGCGGCCAAGGGGGGGGCCACGCCGCCCTATGGTGTGGCCCCTCCGTGGCCCCTCTTCGTCTCTCCTTCGGACTTCTGGAAGCTTCGTGAGAAAATAGGCCCCTGGGCTTTGATTTCGTCCAATTCCGAGAATATTTCCTTACTAGGATTTCTGAAACCAAAAACAGCAGAAAACAGCAACTGGCACTTCGGCACCTTGTTAATAGGTTAGTTCCGGAAAATGCACGAATATGACATAAAGTGTGCATAAAACATGTAGATAACATCAATAATGTGGCATGGAACATAAGAAATTATCGATACGTCGGAGACGTATCAGCATCCCCAAGCTTAGTTCTGCTCATCCCGAGCAGGTAAAACGATAACACAGATAATTTCTGGAGTGACATGCCATCATAGTCTTGATCATACTATTTGTAAAGCATATGTAGTGAATGCAGCGATCGAAACAATGTATATGACATGAGTAAACAAGTGAATCATATAGCAAAGACTTTTCATGAATAGCACTTCAAGACAAGCATCAATAAGTCTTGCATAAGAGTTAACTCATAAAGCAATAATTCAAAGTAGAGATATTGAAGCAACACAAAAGAAGATTAAGTTTCAGCGGTTGCTTTCAACTTGTAACATGTATATCTCATGGATATTGTCAACATAGAGTAATATAATAAGTGCAATAAGCAAATATGTAGGAATCAATGCACAGTTCACACAAGTGTTTGCTTCTTGAGGTGGAGAGAGATAGGTGAACTGACTCAATATTGAAAGTAAAAGAATGGTCCTCCATAGAGGAAAAGCATCGATTGCTATATTTGTGCTAGAGCTTTGATTTTGAAAACATGAAACAATTTTGTCAACGGTAGTAATAAAGCATATGCATCATGTAAATTATATCTTATAAGTTGCAAGCCTCATGCATAGTGTACTAATAGTGCCCGCACCTTGTCCTAATTAGCTTGGACTACCGGGTCATCACAATGCATTGTTTTTACCAAGTGTCACAAAGGGGTACCTCTATGCCGCCTGTACAAAGGTCTAAGGAGAAAGCTCGCATTGGATTTCTCGCTATTGATTATTCTTCAACTTAGACATCCATACCGGACAACATAGACAACAGATAATGGACTCCTCTTTTATGCATAAGCATATAACAACAATTAATAATTTTCTCATTTGAGATTTGAGGATTGTTGTCCAAAACTGAAACTTCCACCATGGATCATGGCTTTAGTTAGCGGCCCAATGTTCTTCTCTAACATATGCATGCTTAACCATAAGGTGGTAGATCTCTCTTACTTCAGACAAGACGAACATGCATAGCAACTCACATGAAATTCAACAATGAAAAGTTGATGGCGTCCCCAGTGAACATGGTTATCGCACAACAAGCAACTTAATAAGAGATAAAGTGCATAATTACATATTCAATACCACAATAGTTTTTAAGCTATTTGTCCCATGAGCTATATATTGCAAAGGTGAATGATGGAATTTTAAAGGTAGCACTCAAGCAATTTACTTTGGAATGGCGGAAAATACCATGTAGTATAGGTAGGTATGGTGGACACAAATGGCATAGTGGTTGGCTCAAGTATTTTGGATGCATGAGAAGTATTCCCTCTCGATACAAGGTTTAGGCTAGCAAGGCTTATTTGAAACAAACACAAGGATGAACCGGTGCAGCAAAACTCACATAAAAGACATATTGAAAACATTATAAGACTCTACACCGTCTTCCTTATTGTTCAAACTCAATACTAGAAATTATCTAGACCTTAGAGAAACCAAATATGCAAACCAAATTTTAGCATGCTCTATGTATTTCTTCATTAATGGGTGCAAAGCATATGATGCAAGAGCTTAATCATGAGCACAATAATTGCCAAGTATCACATTACCCAAGACATTTATAGCAATTACTACATGTATCATTTTCCAATTCCAACCATATAACAATTTAACGAAGGAGAAACTTCGCCATGAATACTATGAGTAGAAACCAAGGACATACTTGTCCATATGCTACAGCGGAGCGTGTCTCTCTCCCATAAAGTGAATTCTAGGATCCATTTTATTCAAACAAAACAAAAAACAAAAACAAACCGACGCTCCAAGAAAAAGCACATAAGATGTGATGGAATAAAAATATAGTTTCAGGGGAGGAACCTGATAATGTTGTCGATGAAGAAGGGGATGCCTTGGGCATCCCCAAGCTTAGACGCTTGAGTCTTCTTGATATATGCAGGGGTGAACCACCGGGTGCATCCCCAAGCTTAGAGCTTTCACTCTCCTTGATCATGTTGCATCATACTCCTCTCTTGATCCTTGAAAACTTCCTCCACACCAAACTCGAAACAACTCATTAGAGGGTTAGTGCACAATATAAATTGACATATTCAGAGGTGACACAATCATTCTTAACACTTCTGGACATTGCATAATGCTACTGGACATTAATGGATCAAAGAAATTCATCCAACATAGCGAAAGAGGCAATGCGAAATAAAAGGCAGAATCTGTCAAAACAGAACAGTTCATATTGACGAATTTTAAAATGGCACCAGACTTGCTCAAATGAAAATGCTCAAATTGAATGAAAGTTGCGTACATATCTGAGGATCATGCACGTAAATTGGCTTAATTTTCTGAGCTACCTACAGGGAGGTGGACCCAGATTCGTGACAGCAAAGAAATCTGGAACTGTGCAGTAATCCAAATCTAGTACTTACTTTTCTATCAACGGCTTAACTTGGCACAACAAAACACAAAACTAAGATAAGGAGAGGTTGCTACAGTAGTAAACAACTTCCAAGACACAAAATAAAAACAAAGTACTGTAGGTAAAACATGGGTTGTCTCCCATAAGCGCTTTTCTTTAACGCCTTTCAGCTAGGCGCAGAAAGTGTGTATCAAGTATTATCGAAGGGTGATGCATTCTCAGCGGGGTGTGGAGTTTTCTCAACTAGGCATAGTATATTGGATACATAAGTTTCAGCATCTCCCTTTTCATTAGTCTTAGGCGTGCTACTCTCATCAAACAAATTTTCAGGAACTAGCCAAGCATAGTTATTTTCTAATGCATCATTCATAGCTAAGAGCTTACATGGTATTGGTGCTTTTATCTCCCCTCCATCATCAATATTATTAGTGTATCTTATTCTATCCATATCCATCCTTTCAAGGGGACTAACAAAATTAGTAGGAGAACCAAGCATATTAAATTTAGCAAACACCTTTCTAGCTTCTCTTGCTAGACCACCAAATTCTCTAAGAAGGGTTTCTAATACAAAATCTTTCTTTTCCCCCTCTTCCATATCACCAAGTGTGAAAAACATGTGTTGGATTATAGGATTAAGATTAACAAATTTAGTTTCCAACAGGCGAACTAAATGCGCAGCAGCAATTTCATAAGTAGGCGCAAGGTCTACCAAGTGTCTATCTTCAAAATTTTCAATAGTACTAACATGATTGAAAAATTCTTCTATATTATTTCTCCCAACTATAGACCCACGTCCTACCGGTATGTTTTTTGTGGTAAAATTAAAAGGAAACATGATGAATAAAGTAAATGCAAGTAAACTAATTTTTTTTTGTGTTTTTGATATAGCAAACAAGATAGCAAATAAAGTAAAACTAGCAACTAATTTTTTTTGTATTTTGATTTAGTGCAGTAAACAAAGTAGTAAATAAAACTAAGCAAGACAAAAACAAAGTAAAGAGATTGAGAAGTGGAGACTCCCCTTGCAGCGTGTCTTGATCTCCCCGGCAACGGCTCCAGAAATTTAGCTTGATGGCGTGTATTTCACACGTTCGTTGGGCAACCCCAAGAGGAAGGTATGATGCGCACAGCAGCAAGTTTTCCCTCAGAAAGAAACCAAGGTTTATCGAACCAGGAGGAGCCAAGAAGCACGTTGAAGGTTGATGGCGGCGGGATGTAGTGCGGCGCAACACCAGGGATTCCAGCGCCAACGTGGAACCTGCACAACACAACCAAAGTACTTTGCCCCGACGAAACAGTGAGGTTGTCAATCTCACCGGCTTGCTGTAACAAAGAGTTAACCGTATTGTGTGGAAGATGATTGTTTGCAGAAAACAGTAGAATAGTATTGCAGTAGATTGTATTTCAGTAAAGAGAATTGGACCGGGGTCCACAGTTCACTAGAGGTGTCTCTCCCATAAGACGAACAGCATGTTGGGTGAACAAATTACAGTTGGGCAATTGACAAATAAAGAGAGCATGACCATGCACATACATATCATGATGAGTATAGTGAGATTTAATTGGGCATTACGACAAAGTACATAGACCGTCATCCAACTGCATCTATGCCTAAAAAGTCCACCTTCAGGTTATCATCCGAACCCCCTCCAGTATTAAGTTGCTAACAACAGACAATTGCATTAAGTATGGTGTGTAATGTAACTAGTGACTACATCCTTGAACATAGCACTAATGTTTTATCCCTAGTGGCAACAGCACAACACAACCTTAGAACTTTCATCCTTTGTCCCGGTGTCAATGCGAGGCATGAACCCACTATCGAGCATAAGTACTCCCTCTTGGAGTTACAAGCATCTACTTGGCCAGAGCATCTACTAGTAACGGAGAGCATGCAAGATCATAAACAACACATAGCATAACTTTGATAATCAACATAACAAGTATTCTCTATTCATCGGATCCCAACAAACGCAACATATAGAATTACAGATAGATGATCTTGATCATGTTAGGCAGCTCACAAGATCCGACAATGATAGCACAATGGGGAGAAGACAACCATCTAGCTACTGCTATGGACCCATAGTCCAGGGGTAGACTACTCACACATCACACCGGAGGCGACCATGGCGGCGTAGAGTCCTCCGGGAGATGATTCCCCTCTCCGGCAGGGTGCCGGAGGCGATCTCCTGGATCCCCCGAGATGGGATCGGCGGCGGCGGCGTCTCTGGAAGGTTTTCCGTATCGTGGTTCTCGGTCCTGGGGGTTTCGTCACGGAGACTTTTTATAGGCGGAAGGGCAGGTCAAGAGGCGGCACGGGGGCCCCACACTACAGGCCGGCGCGGCCAAGGGGGGGGGCCGCGCCGCCCTATGGTGTGGCCCCTCCGTGGCCCCTCTTCGTCTCTCCTTCGGACTTCTGGAAGCTTCGTGAGAAAATAGGCCCCTGGGCTTTGATTTCGTCCAATTCCGAGAATATTTCCTTACTAGGATTTCTGAAACCAAAAACAGCAGAAAACAGCAACTGGCACTTCGGCATCTTGTTAATAGGTTAGTTCCAGAAAATGCACGAATATGACATAAAGTGTGCATAAAACATGTAGATAACATCAATAATGTGGCATGGAACATAAGAAATTATCGATACGTCGGAGACGTATCAGTATGTTGCTCCTCATGATTATTATGATAATGAATCTGAGTACAATGATCTTCCTATGCCCTTTACCTACATTAGTGATCATGATTTGAAAGAGCACACTACTTTTGATATTGAAAATCTCTGGGAAACCAATTCTGAAAATGATGATGTTAATAATTGCCATAGTATCAGTACTATCCATGCTTCCTCCCATAATGATATAGAAAGCTCTAAGCTTGGGGATGAGGTGTTTGAAAATCCTTTTGCTACTGATCATTATATGTTTGATACATCTCCTTCTAGTAACAATGATGGTATGATCACATATGAACTTACTGTGAAAGATAACTATTCTATTTCTTATGATGACACTATGCCTCCGACCTTTGATGATTATTATAAATAATGCTATGATATAGGTTATAACTATCCTTATGAAACTTGTCATAGTTATGATTGGGTTGCCAAAAACAATTCCCTTAATATGCAACTTGTTTACCATGTTCAAATTCTTGATAATAATCTTGCTCCAATTACTATTAATGAGAAGAACTCTTCTTATGCCAAAATTAATGATACTTCTATGCATATGAACCATGATAAGAATATTTTAAGTGATGGGTATATTGTGGATTTCATCAATGAGGCTACTGAAAGTTATTATGAGAGAGGGAAACACGGTTATATGCATCTTAATAATATTAAGTTTCCCCTCTTTATGTTGAGAATCTTGAAGTTACTCGTGTTTTATCTTCCTATGCTTGTCACTTTGTTCTTCATGAATTCATTTGTGTACAAGATTCCTTTGCATAGGAAGTGGGTTAGACTTAAATTTGTTTTGAATTTGCTTCTTGATGCTCTCTTTTGCTTCAACTCTTATTTCCTGGTAGTGCATCATTGAAATTACTGAGCCCATCTTAATGGCTATAAAGAAAGCACTTCTTGGGACATAACCCATGTGTTTATTTTGCTACAGTACTTTTGTTTTATATTTGTGTCTTGGAAGTTGTTACTACTGTAGCAACCTCTCCTTATCTTACTTTATTGCATTGTTGTGCCAAGTAAAGTCTTTGATAGTAAGGTTCATACTAGATTTGGATTACTGCGCAGAAACAGATTTTTTTTCTGTCACGAATTTGGGTTGAATTCTCTGTAGGTAACTCAGAAAATTCTGCCAATTTACGTGAGTGATCCTCAGATATGTACGCAACTTTCATTAAATTTGAGCATTTTCATTTGAGCAAGTCTGGTGCCTCTTAAAAATTCGTCTTTACAGACTGTTCTCTTTTGACAGATTCTGCCTTTTATTTCACATTGCATGTTTTGCTATGCTTGATGGATTTCTTTATTTCATTAACTTTCAGTAGCTTTGTGCAATGTCCAGAAGTGTTAAGAATGATTATGTCACCTCTGAACATGTGAATTTTGATTATGCACTAACCCTCTAATGAGTTGTTTTGAGTTTGGTGTGGAGGAAGTTTTCAAGGATCAAGAGAGGAGGATGATACAATATGATCAAGGAGAGTGAAAGCTCTAAGCTTGGGGATGCCCCGGTGGTTCATCCCTGCATATTTCAAGAAGACTCAAGCATCTAAGCTTGGGGATGCCCAAGGCATCCCCTTCTTCATCGACAACTTATCAGGTCACTTCTCTTGAAACTATATTTTTATTCGGTCACATCTTATGTACTTTACTTGGAGCGTCTGTTTGTTTTTATTTTTGTTTTGCTTGAATAAATGCTTGTATGGGAGAGAGACACGCTCCGCTGGTTCATATGAACACATGTGTTCTTAGCTTTACTTTTAATGTTCATGGCGAAGGTTGAAACAGCTTCGTTCATTGTTATATGGTTGGAAACGGGAAATGCTAGATGTAGTAATTGGTATAATGTCTTGAACAATGTGATACTTGGCAATTTTTGTGCTCATGTTTAAGCTCTTGCATCATGTACTTTGCACCTATTAGTGAAGAAATACTGTAGAGCTTGTTAAAATTTGGTTTGCATGATTGGTCTCTCTAAGTCTAGATATTTTCTGGTGAGGGTTTGAACAACAAGGAAGACAGTGTAGAGTCTTATAATGCTTGCAATATGTTCTTATGTAAGTTTTACTGTACCGGTTCATACTTGTGTTTGCTTCAAACAACCTTGCTAGCCTAAGCCTTGTATTGAGAGGGATTACTTCTCGTGCATCCAAAATCCTTGAGCCAAAAACTATGCCATTTGTGTCCACCATACCTACCTACTACATGGTATTTCTCTGCCATTCCAAAGTAAATTGCTTGAGTGCTACCTTTAAAATTCCATTCTTTGTCTTTGCAATATATAGCTCATGGGACAAATAGCCTAAAAACTATTGTGGTATTGAATATGTACTTATGCGTCTTATCTCTTATAAGTTGCTTGTTGAGCGATAACCATGTTCCTGGGGACGCCATCAACTATTTCTTTGTTGAATATCATGTGAGTTGCTATGCATGTTCGTCTTGTCTGAAGTAAGGGTGATTTATCATGATCAAATGGTTTGAGTATGCATATTGTTAGAGAAGAACATTGTGCCGCTAACTAAAGCCATGATCCATGGTGGAAGTTTCAGTTTGGACAACAAACCTCAAATCTCTTATGAGAATATTATCTGTTGTTGAATGATTATGCATTAAAGAGGAGTCCATTATCTGTTGTCTATGTTGTCCCGGTATGGATGTCTAAGTTGAGAATAATCAAAAGCGAGAAATCCAATGCGAACTTTCTCCTTAGACCTTTGTACAGGCGGCATAGAGGTACCCCTTTATGACACTTGGTTAAAACATATGTTATGCAATGATAATCCATGTGAATCCAAGCTAATTAGGACGAGGTGCGGGCACTATTGGTAATCTATGCATGAGGCTTGCAACTTGTAGGATATAATATACATAACACATATGCTTTATTACTACCGTTGACAAAATTGTTTCTTGTTTTCAAAATAAAAGCTCTAGCACAAATATAGCAATCCATGCTTCCCTCTTCGAAGGGCCGTTCTTTTACTTCAATGTTGAGTCAGTTTACCTACTTCTTTCTATCTTAGAAGCAAACACTGGTGTCAACTGTGTGCATTGATTCTTACATGTTTACCTATTGCACTTGTTATATTACTTTATGTTGACAACTATCCATGAGATATACATGTTACAAGTTGAAAGCAACTGTTGAAACTTATATCTTCCTTTGTGTTGCTTCAATGCTTTTACTATGAATCTATTGCTTTATGAGTTAACTCTTATGCAAGACTTATTGATGCTTGTCTTGAAAGTACTATTCATGAAAAGTCTTTGCTATATAATTCAGTTGTTTAACCATTGTATTTACCATTGCTTTGAATCGCTGCATTCATCCTATATGCTTTACAATAGTATGATTAAGATTATGTTGGTAGCATGTCACTTTAGAAACTATCTTTGTTATCGTTTACCTACTCGGGACGAGTAGGAACTAAGCTTGGGGATGCTGAACGTCTCCAACGTATCGATAATTTCGTATGTTCCATGCTTGTTTTATGACAATACCTACATGTTTTGTTCACACTTTATATCGTTTTGATGCATTTTCCGGAACTAACCTATTGACGAGATGCCGAAGTGCCAGTTGCTATTTTCTGCTGTTTTTGGTTTCAGAAATCCTACAAAGGAAATATTCTCGGAATCGGACGAAATCAACGCCCAACATCTTATATTTCCCGGAAGCTTCCAGAAAGTCAAAGGGGGACCAGAGGGGGGCCCTGGGGGCCCCACACGTGGCGGCGGCGCGACCCAGGGGGGGCGCCCCCCTACTGTGTGGGCCCACCGTGGCCCTTCCGACTCCGCCTCTTCGCCTATTTAGGCCTCCCTGACCTAAAACATCGACACCGATTGACGAAACCCGAGAAAACCTTCCAGAGCCGCCGCCATCGCGAAACTCCAATTCGGGGGACAGGAGTCTCTGTTCCGGCACCCTGCCGGGATGGGGAATTGCCCCCGGAAGCCATCTCCACCGCAATCTTCACCGCCAACGCTGTCTCCATGATGAGGATGGAGTAGTTCTCCCCCTGGGCTGAGGGCTCTACCGGTAGCTATGTGGTTCATCTCTCTCTCATGTACTTCAATACAATGATCTCATGAATTGCCTTGCATGGTTGAGATCCATATGATGAGCTTTGTAATCTAGATGTCATATGCTATTCAAGTGCTTAATTATGTGAACTTTGGGGTTACTGTGACCTCGGTGTAATGGTGACAGTGTGTGCGCCGTGTGTAACTCCCTTATGAATTGTGGTGTGTTAGTACCTCCTATGAATGCTCACGGTGACGGTGTGGGGTATTTATTAGTACTTGGGAATACGCCTTTGAGGTGTGCTTTTGCACACTTGCCCAATGAATTTGAGTTCTCTATCCAATAAGAGAGTAGTATAATGAAGTGCTTATATTTATATTCAATTATGATTGCAATGTTGAGAGTGTCCACTAGTGAAAGTAGGATCCCTGGGCCTTGTTTCCAAACATCGAATCTCCGATTATTTACTGTTCTGTTGCATGTTTACTCGCTGCCATATTTTATTCAGATTGCTATTACCACTCATATACATCCATACTACTTGTATTTCACTATCTCTTCGCCGAACTAGTGCACCTATACATGTGACAAGTGTATTAGGTGTGTTGGGGACACAAGAGACTTCTTGTATCGTGATTGCAGGGTTGCTTGAGAGGGATATCTTTGACCTCTTCCTCCCTGAGTTCGATAAACTTTGGGTGATTCACTTAAGGGAAACTTGCTGCTGTTCTACAAACCTCTGCTCTTGGAGGCCCAACACTGTCTACAGGAATAGAAGCGTGCGTAGACATCAGTCTCCGACCTGGAAGGATCTTGGTCGCAAACGTCGGCTGTGGTAATTCTTCAGGTCTTGCTGATACTTGGTTACCCGCGAGAGTACTTCATCTTGAGCTTCGTCGAGTGCATCGACGTCATCCTCCAGTGCTTTTCTCGAAACTTCTTCATCATGCTCCGTGACTCGTGGAGCATCGTGTTCTATCTCGATTGGTAGTACTGCTTTCGCTCCATGGACCAGTAAGAACGGAGTTTCTTGTGTCGCTGTATTTGGTGTTGTTCGTATACTCCATAACACACTGGGCAACTCTTCTAGCCAGGTGTGTCGAGCTTTTTCCAGTGGTGCCAATAAATGCTTTTTGATACCATTGCAGATGATACCATTAGCTTTCTCGACTTGGCCATTAGTTTGCGGGTGCGCAACTGACGCAAAGTGTAGCTTGATGCCTACTTCTGCACAGTAGTCCTTGAATTCATGGGATGTGAAGTTACTACCGTTGTCCGTGACGATGCTATGAGGTACTCCAAACCTGAAAACGATACTTTTTACGAACTTAACGGCAGACGCTCCGTCTGGTGAGTTTATCGGCTTCACTTCTATCCACTTTGTGAATTTGTCGACAGCGACGAGCATGTACTCCTTTCCTCCTGGCCAAGACTTGTGTAATTTACCCACCATATCGAGGCCCCATTGAGCAAAAGGCCAAGACAATGGTATTGGCATTAACTCTGCTGCCGGAGATTGAGGTTTTGCGGCGAATCTCTGGCACGCGTCACAAGTTCTTACTATCTCCTTTGCATCCTCTATTGCTGTAACCCAATAAAATCCAGCTCGAAAAACCTTGGCGGCAATAGCTCGACTGCTCGCGTGATGGCCACAAATTCCCTCGTGTACATCCTTCAAGATCATCCTTCCTTCCTCAGGTGTGACGCACCTTTGTAATACTCCCGAAATACTTCGTTTGTATAACTCCCCTTTGACCACAGTAAAAGCTTTAGATCGTCTAATAACTCGCCTTGCTTCAACTGGATCGTCGGGTATTTCTTTCCGTAGGATGTATGATATGTACACCTGCATCCATGGTATTTGTACCATCATAACCAGGTCCTGTTCCTCTTCTTCTTCTAGTGCTTCTTTTGCAGCCCCCGATGGTTTCTTTTCCTTCTCCTTCTTTTTTGGCTTTGTCGACTTCGTAGATCTCTCTGATATCTCTTCCCAGAACACGCCTGGTGGAATTGCGAGGCATTGCGACCCGATATTTGCGAGAACGTCGGCTTCATCATTGCTCAGCCTGCTGATGTGATTTACTTCGCATCAATCAAATAACTTCTCGAGCTCGTTGTACACTTCTTTGTATGCCACCATGCTATCATTGACTGCATCACATTGGTTCATGACTTGCTGGGCCACCAATTGTGAGTCGCCAAAGATTTTTAGTCGAGTTGCACCACAAGCTTTCGCCATCTTCATCCCGTGTATAAGAGCTTCGTATTCTGCCTCATTGTTAGACGCATTTGGAAACGTCATCATCAAGACGTACTTCAGCTTGTCGCCCTCAGGTGATATTAATATCACGCCAGCTCCAGCTCCTTCTAATCTCTTGGACCCGTCGAAGTTCATAGTCCAAGTTCTCGATAAATCCGGTGGTCCTGTATTTTGTAACTCCATCCACTCTGCGATGAAATCTGGTAGAATCTGCGACTTTATTGCCTTTCTTTTTTCATACGTGATGTCCCGAGGGAAAAGCTCTATTCCCCAAAGGGAGACACGACCCATAGCTTCTGGATTGTTTAGTATATTGGACAAGGGCGCCTCATTGACCACTATTATCGGGTGTGCCGAGAAATAGTGCCGCAATTTTCTTGCGGTTGTAAACACTCCATATGCTAGCTTTTGATACTGAGGGTACCTCTGTTTTGAAGGCGATAAAACTTCACTGATGAAATATACCGGCCTCTGCACTCCATGGAGTTTTCCTTCTTCTTCTCTTTCGACAACAAGAGCCGTGCTGACCACTTGGGGTGTAGCCGCAATATATAGCAAGAGGGGTTCCTTCTCTTTGGGCGCCACCATGATTGGTGGTGTCGAGATTATGCGCTTAAGGTCCTCGAAGGCTCTATCTGCCTCTGCATTCCACTGGAACTTCTCTCCTTGTTTGATTAAGGCGTAAAACGGTAACGCCTTTTCACCCAACCTGGCGACGAATCTGCTTAAAGCTGCGACTCGCCCGGTTAGCTGCTGTATTTCTTTCAACTTTGTTGGCTTCCTCATCATTACGATGGCCTGGATTTTTTCGGGATTTGCTTCAATCCCTCTTGCTGAAACTAAGAACCCGAGAAGTTCTCCTGCAGGAATGCCGAAAGAACATTTTGTCGGGTTCAGTTTGAGACAGAACTTATCGAGATTGTCGAAGGTTTCCTTCAAGTCCTCGATTAGTGTGTCTCCCTTTTTTCATGTTATGACGACGTCGTCGATGTATACTTGTACGTTTTTCCCGATCTGTGTTGCTAAGCACTTTTGCATCATCTGCTGATATGTTGCTCCCGCGTTTTTCAAACCGAAGGGCATTGTTCGATAGCAAAACACGCCGTAAGGTGTGATGAACGTTGTTTTGACCTCGTCTTCTTCTTTCAATCTGATCTGGTTATAACCAGAGTAAGCATCCAGGAAGGAAAGACGTTCACATCCTGCCGTGGAGTCGATAATTTGATCGATCCTCGGGAGGGGAAAGTGATCCTTTGGACAGTGTTTGTTAAGACACGTAAAGTCGAAACACATGCGAAGGACTTTAGTGTTTTTCTTCGGCACCAATACTGGGTTTGCGACCCACGTGGCCTCTGTATGTAGCTCCTTGATGAAACCAGCTTCTCTCAGTCGATCGATTTCTGACAACATACCTTTGCGGTTTGGCTCCGAAAAACGTCGCAAAGGTTGTTTTATTGGTCGCGCTAATGGATCCAAGTTTAGGTGGTGCTCGGCAAGTTCCCTGGGTACTCCTGGCATGTCAGCTGGACACCATGCGAAGATTTTCCAGTGCTCACGGAGGAACTCGACGAGCGCGCTTTCCTATGCGAGGTCCATATTTGTCGCGATAGACGTCGTCTTCTTCGGATCTGTCGGGTGGATCTGCACTTCCTTGGAATCCTTAGCAGTGTTAAAAGTTGATTCCTTGTTAGGCCTCCCTACATCTGGCAGTACATCATAATCGGTCGTAAACCTTGACTCCATGTATTCTGCCTGCATCCCGAAAGTTTCTGACAGTCGATGAAAATCCTTGTCACATTTATCGGCTAGCGCAAAACTTCCTTTGACTGTAATTGGTCCTTTAGGTCCAGGTAACCTCCACAACAAGTATGTATAATGTGGTACCGCCATAAACGTAGCATATGCTGGGCGCCCCAACAAAGCGTGATACTGTGATGGGAAATCTACGACTTCAAACTCCAGCCTCTCTATCCTGTAATTTTCTCGGGTCCCAAACCGAACGTCGAGATTGATCTTCCCCAACGGATAACTTGGCTTCTCCGGCGTGATTCCATGGAAACGCGTATCAGTTGGTTTTAGATTTGCTAGGGATATGTTCATCTTCCTTAGTGTATCTGCATACATAAGGTTTAAGCTGCTGCCTCCATCTATGAATACTCGCGATACGTCGAATCCCGCGATTACTGCTGGCAAGATAAGTGCTGACTGCCCTGGTCGAGGGACTTGCTGCGGATGGTCTGCTATTGTGAAGCCAATGTCTTGCCCTGACCAATTGAGGTACTCGACTGTTGCTGGAGGCATCTTCTCTGCCATGAACACCTATCGCGAGATTACTTTCTGAGCTCTATTGGATGGTCTGCCTTTCTGAATCATCGAGACCGCTCCGTTGGAGTTGGGATCAATGTAAGGTGGTGGTGCTGGTGCTGCCGCTATTCTGAGCTGATGCCGATTTTCGTCCGTAATTGCGGGAGGAGGTGGCAAGTGAATCTCGCTCCTGGGCCCTCGCGGGTTTGTGTTTGTCGCCTGGGTATTGGCGTGTCCTGCCCACCTTAACATTGCCTGAAAATTTCGACAGTCCTTTTGCAGGTGTCCTGACTGTCTCTTTCCATTGCTGTCGAGATAAAAGTGCATTTGGCATGGTCCGTTCATCATCTCCTCAGGGGACACGAAAGGTCTTTGGAATCTAGGCCCATTATTTAGCCTATTATTTCGGGAGTCATCTCTATTGTCGTCTCGCTGCTCGTTGCTCCTTTGATAATCATCTCTATTGTTTCCTCCAGCGCTTGCTCGAAATCCGGCCGAGATTTGGCCAGGTGCATCGTAACTCGAAAATTGTCGAGAAAATCGTCGTCTATTTTGAAAATTTCGACTGCGGTCCTCCTCTGGTGACCTGTGTCGTTTATTATGCACAACATCCTCGCCATCTGCCCATCTGTTTGCTATTTCCATTAGTGCTGATACTGTCCTCGGGTTGGTTCTTCCCAAGTCCTCCACAAAATCTCCTCGTCGAACTCCTGCCACGAACGCATCTATCGCTCTCTCGTCAGATATGTTTTCTGCCGAGTTTTTGATGATGTTCCACCTTTGAATGTACTTCCTCATTGACTCATCATGCTTTTGTCGACATGATCTCAATTCCTCAAGTGTTGCAGGCTTTTTGCAGGTTGATCGGAAGTTCTTGACAAATACATCCTCAAAACTGTCCCAGCTGTCGATGGAACCTGGGGGAAGTTTCTTTATCCATGATCTTGCGGCTCCGCTTAGGTGTATTTGAATGCTCTGCATGGCTGTTGCTCTGGTTCCACCTATCAACTTTACCGTCTCGAGGTAATCGACTAGCCAATCCTCGGGATCTTGCATGCCGTCAAATTTCTTGAAACTATCGGGCAGCTTGAATCCTGATGGGACTCGAGTTTTTCGGACCCGTCGCGTAAAACACGGGAGTCCACACATATCTTCTTCAGCAAGTTCTGGTGAATGCCGGTGTTCTCTTCTATCTTGTCGCGCTCTATCTACCCTGGCCTGAGTCGCCGTATCTCTGACTCCACTTGCTCTTGGTGGATCTTGCACTGCTGCGGTAGGTCTCGGGCTATTTTGTCTTGCAGCTCCTTCGGGAGGTGTGGCTGTGAACGCTGCTCCCATGGCTCCACATCCTGCCATGGCCATGTTGTATAACGCCTCTCTTGGATCTCCGGGAGGTGGCCTAGACGCTAAGATGAAAGCTTGCGTTGCCATGTATCCTGCTTCCGGTGTTTTAGGGATAATGTTTCCCCTTGTGTCTATCGACATAAAGGACATGTCGAGGTTTTGGACTAGATTCTCCCTCTCGGCTTCAGGTATGTTGTTTAGTCGAGACCTTTCCCTGTTGCGAGCTCCTCTGTGACTACTTCCCGAAGTACTCAGTTCCGCCCTTCGCCTGCTGGATGCGGAAGCTGCCTCCCTTCTCCTGTTTAGAGCAGCTGTCTGTTTTTCCAATTCCCTTCCTGCTCGAGCGAGCCTATATTGGTAAGCCTGCAATTCTTCAGTCGTAGCAGTTGTCGCCATTGGTTCTGAACCATCCATAGCCCTTGCGGCTCTATCCCATGCTGATTGCGGGAGTTGAACCCTAACACGTGGTGTAGGCCCGACATATTTACTGCCCAAACCCCGCCTTAAGTCAGAGGGATCGACATATGGATTTCCCAGTTCGTCGAAAGCCTCTGATGTTTCCTCCTGATCGCGACTCGCTTCTCCAATGGCGTAGATATGATGATATTTTGGGTTCTGCACCTTGCTGGTTTTGGTGACACCATCATAGAGATTGGTGAAGACCTTTCCAATAGTGATGGATTTGTCGATGAAGTCGAAGCTATCGACACTGTCAGAGTCGCTGCTTATATTGGAGTCCGCAGACGACTCAAAGGACATGTCGCTGAAGATCTTGGCGAGTTTTTCGCTTGCCCTGGTGCTGACGAAGCGTGGCGAGGAGATTTCTTCGTCGCCTGACTCGACTGAGGATGTCGAGCTTGAGGAATCAGGATCGACCGTTGATAATCTCGGGAAGAACGGAATCTTGAGACGATACGCTCCTTCCTTCCCGACGCGAAAGTAGAACCTTCCAAACGTCATCTCCATGGGCTCCTCCAGATACGCATATGTATCCAAACGGGAGGGCGGGTGAGGAACAAAATCAACGAGACCAGTTTCGATCTGTTTACCTCTATCCATGATGTTGCTTGCTATCGACGAAGTCGACGATCCTGAACGTGCCATCGAGATCAGCTCCTTGTCGCCTCTAGATCCCACAGACGGCGCCAATTGACAAGGGATTAACTTGTCAATGCCTACAAGTAGTAGACTAGGGTTTCGTTCGATGTAGAGGGCAAGTAGATCTCGAAGGTTTCAACCGAAAAGTACTCGACGATGTAAAAGCTAGGGTTTGAGAAACAATGATTCGATGCTTTCTTTGTCCCTCGACTCCCCCTTATATAGGAGGCGGAGCCGAGGGATTCGTAATATACAACTTACAGAGTCCGGGAGGGTTTCTGACCCGTCCCGTAATATTACAACTCTATGTTTCCTAATACAACTCTAACTTTCCTTGACGCTGTCTTGGGCTTCCGAACTTCATATTCTTCGATACATGGGCTTTCAGTAAACCACGGGTACTATCTTTGGCAGGCCCATTGGGGATGCCTATGTCATTGGATGCACGAGTAGAGTTCATACTCAGTACAGGCGGAGGCTAGCAAAATACTAGGAGCGACCAACTAAGAGAGAACTAATGGCCATAATCATGCATAGCGATAAAACATCATCAATCAAAGCATAAAGTGATATTACAAGTCAAAAAACTAAATGGGCATAGAGGCTTTAGTTGACTGGTTATAGTCATAACATGGTATAAGCATGTGCCAAGTCAACCCAATAAAGCATCAAAGGAGAATACCACAATATTATGTTTTTTATGATGGAAACAACACATGATTCTTTCAATGACACATTATGCACTCTCAGCTATTTGAGACAAGTCATGCTAGAAAAATGAATACTAAGCATATGACAAGAATAACATGACTGCCAAAGTCTATGCCACAGTCTAGACAAGCTTTCTTTTGCATCACTATAGTCATGAAACATTTTACTCATATCCAACACCAATCAACTTATCTGAAATAGCTCTCAGAGATGAAATATATTATGGACCAGAGAACTAATTATACACAAATCAAGAATAGTAACGAGCTCTGAACAAAATTCAAGTGAAAGAACAAGAGCTAAACGCAGTACTAGAAAACTAGAACACTTGGAGAACAATAAGAGCGAAAACTAGAGCGTTCTATGCAAATTAAACGGAGACGGTCTTTCTCCAAAACAAATATGCCGGGATCTAACATATGCTACAGCAAACAAAACAAAACAAAAAAAACAAAAATAAAGATGCTCCAAGAACAGCACATAGCGTATGAAGCAATAGAAATATAGCGCATAGAGATATGACATGTTGCTTTGTTGATGAAGAGGGGATGCCTTGGGCATCCCCAAGCTTTGACACTTGTACCTTTTGGATATTTCTTGGGGTGCAGGGGCATCCCCAAGTTTGATCTTTTGTCCATTCTTCATCTCATCGCATCATTCTTCTCTCCCTACACTTGCAAACTTCCTTCATACAAACTTCACACAATTCTTTATTAGCGGCATTAGTACAATCAAAATAACAAATCTACTTGGTTCAGTTCTAACATAAAGCAAACATCTATTAGAACATTTAGCTACTGTAGCAATTTCTTTGAAAATCTCCTTCTCTCAAAAGAACTCAAAAAATAAGAAAGAGATTAAGTGGCAAATGCAAATGGTGATAGAAATCTGTCAAAGCAGAACGGCAAGTAAAGATCGATTGTTTGGAAAATCTTCTGTTGCTCAGCTCGAAAAGTGTTCTACTAACGAAAGTTAGATAATAACCTGGGGCATATGCAAAAAAATTGGCAGCTCAGAACTCCACTCTGGCTATTTATACGAATTTTTATGGTGACAACACAGAATCTGTTTTCAGGCAACAACTGTAGGATAACGTTGCATAGAAAACAAAAATTTTCCTACCGCGAACACGCAATCCAAGCCAAGATGCAATCTAGAAGACGGTAGCAACGAGGGGTTATCGAGTCTCACCCTTGAAGAGATTCCAAAGCCTACAAGATGAGGCTCTTGTTGCTGCGGTAGACGTTCACTTGCCGCTTGCAAAAGCGCGTAGAAGATCTTGATCACGATCGCTTCCGGCGCCACGAACGGGAAGCACCTCCGTACTTGGTCACACGTTCGGTTGTTGATGAAGACGACGTCCACCTCCCCGTTCCAGCGGGCAGCGGAAGTAGTAGCTCCTCTTGAATCCGACAGCACGACGGCGTGGTGTCGGTGGTGGTGGAGAAATCCGGCGGAGCTTCGCTTAAGCGTGCGGGATGTGGTGGAGGAGAGAGACCGCTAGGGTTTGGAGAGAGAGAGGGGGAGGCTAGGGCGCTGGCCAAGGGCAGCCCTAGGTGGTGCGGCCAAGTGTAGGCAGCCCCCTCCCTCTCCTCCTCATTATATAGGTGGAAATCCCCAAGTGTTGGTATCCAAGTCTTCGAATAAGACCCCAACAATGAAACCTCCCATATGTAGGAAAACCTACCCAAGGTGGGAATCCCACTTGGGGTGGGATTCCCCCTTTCCATGAGGGGGGTTGGCCGGTGACAAGGTATCAACTTGTCAATGCCTATGGATTATAGGCTAGGGTTTAGTTGGAAGTAGAGGGTAAGTAGATCTCGAAGGTTTCAGCCGAAAAGTACTCGACGATTGTGAAAACTAGGGTTTGTAATAATGATTCGATTGCCTCTTCGTCCCTCGACTCCCCCTTTATATAGGAGGCGGAGCCGAGGGTTTCGTTTTGTACAAGTTACAGAGTCCGGGACGGTTTCTAACTCATCCCGCCAGATTTACAAATAACACTTCCTATTACAACTCTAACTTTCCTTAATATATCTTGAGTTCTCGCATCTTCTTATTCTTCGGGTATTGGGCCTTCAGTAAACCCCGGGTACTATCTTCGGCAGGCCCATTTGGGATGCCTATGTCAGTAGCCCCCGAGATTTTGCTTGAATCGTAGAGTCAGGGAAAATCTCTACTGTTTATTTTTATTCGAGAGCTTTAACTTTTTTATATTTCTTCACATAAAATTCTATATTGTACAGGGATACTGGTAGTTGGGGCTAGTTCATCTGACGGATCAGGTACTAGTTAACTGCTCTAGTGGCAATCCGCAAAAACCTACTTCAAGACCACGTCCCTGGACATGATCTCGGGATACTGGTGTAAACTTCGACAGGTGCCGCTTAAGGTCTTACCATTCTGTCGAGTCCCAATCAAATTTATCGAGTACCTAACACGTCCGTTAGGATTTTTCTTCGTATCTGTTGATACGGATAAAAGTAGCAGAGCGCAGTCTTCGGCGATGCTACGCCCAGCAGAACGGATCTGGGGTCTTACCTTCGCAAATTTGCGGCATTCAGAAATTGATCGCAACTTTGGCGTTCTGAGAATATATTGTCGAGTGCTTTTCCGGCTGTTGGAATGGCACATTTTATCGAGTCAAATATGACTTATATTGCTCTCCCGATGGGAGTATATGTAGAGTTAATTATAACTCGAAATATACTCTTTTGCTCTTCTATTTTTCTTTTTTAATTTCATCGGGCACGCGAACAGCGTTCCCGATGGGAGTAGCCCCCGAGGCTACAGCCAAGAACTTGTGCTTGGTTGTAGGCTCAACATTTTAGTCCACCTTGTCGCTATATTGTCATTATTTCCCGATATGATCTTCTTTTTATCTCTCGGGTGCGCGAACAGCGCTCCCGATGGGAGTAGCCCCCGAGGCTACAGCCAAGGACTTGTGCTTGGTTGTAGGCTCCCCCAATTTCTATATTGCCATACTCGAAATTTTACTTTTGTCGAAGTAGCCCCCGAGCATTTGGGCAAAAACTTGTATTTGACCAAAGGCTCCCGAAGTATTCAAATAACTTCTCCTGTCGCCAATCTTCTTTTATTTTTCTTGTCGGCACGCTTCCCTTATTCAAATTCACTTCATCTCTGTTAATAATCGGGATTTTTCTGCCTTGTGGGTCCATTGTTTCCACCACGTTGACACGTCGTGCAAGTGGGGGACACACGTCCTCCGCTTTTCCTGGCGTACGGTAACGCCTATCTTAGTAAAAATACCTTTTTACCCTTTATCTAGAAGATCTTTTTTTCACCACACGATTTCTTCATCCAACGGTGCATTGCTTCGCCCGATTCTTATATAAACCTTTCTTCAACCTTCGTTCACTCCTTCGCTTGCGCCGCACATCTATTCCTCTTTGCAAAAACTCCCCCTGCGCCCAACTCTCTTTGATCTTCCGCACGCACGAACATTGCTTTTCCAGTGCCATTGATGCCACCGCGCACGCGACTCACTCGCCACAGCACTCCAGAATCCAAGATGGCCGCTGAAGACCTTGAGTGGGAGAGATCTAAAATCTCCAACCAAGATGTCAACACGCTGAAGAGGCTTGGCCTGATGAAGAAAGAGGACGCCATCCGCTTTCCCAGCGAAGAAAGCTACCCAAACCCTCCAATGGAGTACCGGGTTAGTTTCGTTGATCACCTCATTCGCGGCCTTTCTGCCCCTATTCACGATTTCCTCCGCGGCCTTCTTTTTGTTTATGGGATTCAACTGCACCAGTTGACCCCCAATTCCATCCTCCATATTTCCATTTTTATCACGCTGTGCGAATGCTTCCTTGGAATCCCTCCTAACTGGGTTCTGCGGAAATGCATTTTCTGCCTCCGCCGCAATGGCTCCCACAATGCCACCTATAACATAGGCGGCGTTGTTATCTGTGTCCGAACTGACGTTGATTACTTCGACGTCAAATTTCCTGATTCTGTCCAAGGGTGGCGAAAAAGGTGGCTCTATACACACGAAGAAAGTGCCAATTCTGTGGAACACAACATAATCCCTTTCGATGGAAGTGCCAAAATTCAGCGCCGCCGCTCCTGGGATGCTGAAGCTTCCGAAGAAGAGAGAAAGGCGACAGAAGCACTTATGTCTCGTATTCATCAGCTTCAAAATACTCGAGGCAAAGAACTGTCTGGTGTTCAAATCACTGCCTACTTCCTTAGGATTAGAGTGCAGCCTCTTCAGGCTCGCAAAAATCCCCTTTGGACGTATTCTGGTGAAAACGACGCCAATAGAATCTCCAGTGATCTTTCTGCAAAGGACTTGGAGAAGTTGATTCGAAGAGTTTCCCGCTTGGCCAAGAAGGATCCTATTCCCTCCTCTTGTCGCGTGGAACCATACAGCTCCGCCAATCCTCTCCCCGAGGTATTTTGTCTTCTCGAGTTTCTGTCTTGTTCCGAACTTTCCCTGCATCTCATTGTATTGATATCTCTCTAATTTTTCTTTTGTCGCTATTTTCTTGCAGAACCATCCTACTATGGCTTCCCTTCCTCCTCTTCCTGAGGATGGAGAAGTCGAAGAACAGGCTATCGTTGCCGAAGACACCCAAGGTTCTTCTATTCCTGAAAGTGAAGTCGCAGGTTCTCACAAATCTGCGGCTTCCCATGAAAAAGAAGTTGAATCTAAAGCCAGCGAGTCAACGCAATCCCTTCCTCCTGCTGTTTCCCCAAGGAACAAAAGGAAAAGGAATGATGCCGAGGATTCTGGCACTTCTAAGGCTGAAAAAGTTGTTCCTTCTCATCCGAAGGCAGCTTATGATCCTTATATTGAATCCCTCGTCAGCTCGTAAGTCACCTTTATTTCTCCCTTTTTCTGTACACGAGGAGTTTATCTTGTCTTGCTTTTTATGCTACCGATTTTTGATCAACAATGATGACGAGGAAGAAGTACCAACTGTTGACGTGGCTCCTCGGACAAGCACGTCTCATACTGTACTTGCCTCAGACACGCTAGTTGAAGGAGAAGAATCCTCGCCCCCTCAACAAAACGTCGTCACCACAACTCCGCCAGCAAGCCCCCTTGCTCCTTCACCAAAAAGGACAAGGATTGAAACAATTGTTGAACCTGTTCCTCATTTGGGCAGCTCGTCGACTCTGCTCTTAGATGATGTAAGTTTGTCGATATCTTTATTTCCTCTATTTTGCTTTTTCACGCCTTCACTATCTTTTCCATGCCGATGTTTCTCTTGCTGTGTTCTTCTTTAACAGCCTATGATCAAAGAGCTTCTCCGCATCGGATCCCAATTTGTTGGGTATCGTGAGTATGCTAGCAGAACCGAAGGTAATCAACTTTTATACTTGCCGTTTTTTCTTGACTTTTTGCTCCTGTTTGCTTGTCGCGATTTTTGATCTTTCTTCTTTTTTTTTTATATCTCGACAGAGAAACTTGCAGAGGCCAACAAACGTGCCGACGCACTTGCTCAAAAACTTGAACAGAGTGAGGCGGCTCGCAAGAAAGCCGAACTTGTTGCTAGCGAAGCCAAAGCCGAGGCTGATGAAGCCAAAGCAAAAGCTGCTAGTGTCGAGGAACTGCAGAAAAGACTTGAGGATGCTGCATCTGCCTTAAACGAGCACAAAGCTGCACAAGCTTCTCGTGAACAGGGGATCCTCAAGCGCCTGAAATCACAAAGTCGACGCACTCACAGTAATATTATTGATCCCTTCTATTTTTATGAGAACCGCTGTTTCTTGTTGTTGACCAACGTTTTGTTTCCTTGGCAGACCAAACAAACCAAGATTTTGATCTGGAGAATCCTGTCGATGACCCTCTCCTTGACGCACTTTCCTATCTGGAGCTTCATGGGTCCGAAATTCGTGAAGGCGTGGCAAATGCTAATGCATGTTTGTCGGCGCTGTTCCCCTACTTCTTCCCGAAGAAAGAGGAGCCCCCGACTTTCCTTACCCTTGCCAAGATGTTCAATTCACCAGAAGACCTTGGACTGAAGATGCGGCAAGAAAATATGAAGATTGCTGTCGAAGGCACTGTTGCTCACAGTTGCGACAGCCAACGGTTGATTGGACAAAAGTTGGCGACACCGATCAGATAGAGCAATCAAGGTGGAGGTCCCTGATTAAGGCAGCCAAGCCCAACACGAAGAAAATCTTGGCTTATCTCGGGATCAAACCAGCTTCGACTCCTAGCTCATCAAGGCCGGAGGTCTAGTTGCATGCCTCTTTGTTTTTCTTTCTCTGTTTCTTTTGCTCTTGTCGCCAAAGTAGTTATTTGGCGACACGTACTTCGTTAGCTCCATTGTAAGGCCTTTGTAATTATTCCGGAAGATTAATGAAGACTTTATTTTTTGCTTGTTGATTGATGTTGTCTTGTTTTATTATATTTCAGTTGGTATTTGATAACTATACTCCATCTTCCGCTCCTTCCAATGTTTCGCCTTCTTCCTCTTGCTTGAAGAGAAATCTTGCTGATGCCGCACCTGTCGAAGATTCTTTGCCACGAGAATTGGATGAACTTCGGCAGCAACTTCAGTATGCAAAGAAGCAAACTCTTGTAATGATGGAAAAATCTCGTAAGTCATCTGAAGCCGAAAAAGTTGCACTTCAGCAAGCTCGCGAGGCCGTGGCTGCTAAGGAAATTGCTGCTTCCGAGGCTGAAAAGGCGACTACTCGAGAAAATTTCATGCTCGAGTTAATGAATGAAGCCAGTGCGGATATGTCGGGTATGCTTATTTCATCCTCCGATATCTTTCGTCTTCATGCTATGTCTCTTAAAATTTTCTACTCCGTTGTTTCTAATAGGTTCCTTTGTTGATGCTGCTGCCGAGGAAGAGAGGGTAAATACTAGGACGAACCTCCTTGTTAACCTTTCCCTTGACCATGGTTCTTTGTTTTGGGCTACCCCGGAGAGGACCCGCCAGATTGTCAGATTTCAGGATCGCACCTCTCAAACTCGCGACTTCCTTGACTTCTGTACCAAGACCCTGTCTATGGTTTATAACTCCATGTTTCCTCGGAACGTTCAACCAAAAACTCTTCCCGAGTTAATGGAGAAATTTAAGGATGCCCATAGAATCCATGACTTTGTCAGAGCTCAACTGGTAGCTGGCGCCAGATTTGCCCTTATCATGCTTCAGAATTGCCACTCGAAACTTGACCTGACCCAAGTCGTTGCGAAAGTTCACGAGAAGGTAAAGCGCCGAAGAGTTGGTGTCGACCGAATTAACACGAAGGTTTCGCCTATAGCCGAAGAAATTATTGAAGACCTTCTTCGGATGGATGCCGACTTTTTTGCAGATGGTCATTATGCTGATTTTCTTGGCGCTGCTCCTGAAGAAAACAGAATTACCCTTGATAACATATTGAATCATGACTGATTATTTTCCTTTGGTAAATAACTCTTCTTTGTAACCCATGATTGTGATTATATTGTGAAGCAATCATCAGATTTCTATATTTGTATAGCCCCCGAGTGTTTCGGTGGCTGTTTTCTGTATTTGTGTGTCGCGAGGTTTTGAACCAAGGCGTTTATTCAATATGTAGTTTTGCCGAGACTCAGCCTCTGGGCTTTTTGTTGAGTACTATTTTGTATCTTTATTGACTCGCGAGGTATTTTGATACCAAGGCGAAGTTTTTTCTTTTTTCGAGGAACTATATTGAAATTCGTCGGGTCGGAGACTTTTGAACGTGTCGATGAAGAAAAGTTATATTGACGCTATCTTTATTATATTGCAGCACCACGAGCCCGCCTCATTAAAAACCTTTCCCGGCCCCACTCGGTGCCCCGAAAAAGGAAAAGAGTGCGTCTGAAAACTCGTGGGCGTTTCAGTACATTGAAGTTTTACAAGGACTATATTTCGACTCTAGGCGTAGAACCGCCTGAGTTGCGCCACGTTCCAAGGGTTTTGCTCCTCCACCCCTGTCTTCTTGTCCTTTATCCTGTATGCTCCTCCTCCGATTACTTCCGTGACAATGTAAGGGCCAAGCCATGGTGGCTCGAGTTTTTCATGACTTTTTTGCGTGAGCCAAAGAACTAGGTCTCCCACCTGAAAAGATCTTGGCCGTAAACGTCGACTGTGGTAATTCTTCAAGTCCTGTTGGTATTTGGTTACCCTTGATAGTACTTCGTCTCGAGCTTCATCGAGTGCGTCGACGTCGTCTTCCAATGCTATCTTAGAAGTTTCTTCATTATACTCTGTGACTCTGGGGGAGTCGTGCTCTATTTCTATTGGTAGTACTGCCTCTGCTCCATGGACCAGGAAAAACGGGGTCTCCTGTGTCGCCGTATTTGGTGTTGTTCGGATGCTCCACAACACACTTGGTAGTTCTTCTGGCCAGGTATGTCGAGCTTTTTCCAGTGGTCCTAACAGGCGTTTCTTGATGCCATTGCAGATGATGCCATTGGCTTTCTCGACTTGCCCATTGGTTTGAGGATGTGCAACTGACGCAAAGTGCAATTTGATACCCACTTCTTTGCAATAATCTTTGAATTTGTGGGATGTGAAGTTACTGCCATTGTCTGTGACGATGCTGTGGGGCACTCCAAATCTAAAAACGAGGCCTTTTATGAATTTTACTGCGGATGCTCCGTCTGGTGAATTTATCAGCTTCGCTTCTATCCACTTTGTAAATTTGTCGACAGCTACTAGCATGTACTCCTTTCCTCCTGGCCAAGATTTGTGTAACTTGCCCACCATATCAAGTCCCCATTGGGCAAAAGGCCAGGACAATGGTATTGGTGTTAGTTCTGCTGCTGGAGAGTGAGGTTTTGCGGCGAACCTTTGACACGCGTCGCACGTTCTTACTATTTCCTTGGCGTCCTCGATTGCTGTCAACCAGTAGAATCCTGCCCGAAAAACCTTGGCTGCAATAGCTCGACTACTAGCGTGGTGGCCACATATTCCTTCGTGTACATCCTTCAGAATTATTCTTCCTTCTTCGGGTGTGACACACCTTTGCAGGACGCCTGAAATACTTCGTTTGTACAATTCTCCTTTGACCACCGTGAAAGCTTTGGAGCGTCGAATTACTCGCCTTGCCTCAACTGGATCGTCGGGTATTTCTTTCCTGAGGATGTATGATATGTACGTCTGCATCCATGGTATCTGTATCATCATGACCAGGTCCTGATCTTCTTCTTCTTCTTGCTCTTCCTTGGTAGCCCCCGAGGGTTTCTTCTCCTTCTTTTTTGATTTTGTCGATTTAGTAGATCTCTCTGTTATCTCTTCCCAAAATACACCCGGCGGAACTGCAAGGCATTGCGACCCGATGTTTGCAAGAACGTCAGCTTCGTCGTTGCTCAATCTACTAATATGATTTACTTCGCATCCATCGAACAACTTCTCGAGCTCGTTGTACACTTCCTTGTATGCCATCATGCTATCATTGACTGCGTCACATTGGTTCATAACTTGCTGAGCCACCAATTGTGAGTCGCCGAAATTTTTTAGTCGAGTTGCACCGCAAGCTTTCGCCATCTTCATCCCGTGTATGAGAGCTTCATATTCTGCTTCGTTATTGGATGCGTTAGGGAACGTCATCCGGAGGACGTATTTTAACTTGTCGCCTTCAGGTGATATAAGTACTACTCCTGCGCCAGCTCCTTCAAGTCTCTTGGACCCATCAAAGTTCATGGTCCATGTTCTCGACAAGTCTGGGGGTCCTGTGTTTTGCAGCTCCATCCACTCTGCGATGAAGTCTGGCAGAACTTGCGACTTGATTGCTTTTCTTTTTTCATACGTGATGTCCCGAGGGGAAAGTTCGATTCCCCAAAGGGAGACACGACCCGTAGCTTCTGGATTGTTTAGTATATTTGACAAGGGAGCTTCATTGACCACTATGATCGGGTGTGCCGAAAAATAGTGGCGCAATTTTCGTGCCGTTGTGAACACTCCATATGCTAGCTTTTGGTACCGAGGGTACCTTTGTTTTGAGGGTGATAAAACTTCGCTAACGAAATATACTGGCCTCTGTACTCCATGGATTTTTCCTTCTTCTTCTCTTTCAACGACTAGCACCGTACTAACCACTTGAGGGGTGGCTGCAATATACAGCAGGAGAGGTTCCTTTTCCTTCGGCGCCACCAAAATTGGTGGTGTCGAAATTGTGCGCTTCAAATCCTCGAAAGCTCTGTCGGCCTCTTCGTTCCACTGGAATTTATCTCCTTGTTTTATCAGAGCGTAAAATGGTAACGCTTTTTCTCCCAGCCTGGCGATGAATCTGCTCAAAGCTGCGACTCGCCCAGTTAGCTGCTGTATCTCTTTCAACTTTGTTGGCTTTCTCATTGTTACTATAGCTTGTATTTTGTCGGGATTTGCTTCAATCCCTCTTGCTGAAACTAAGAACCCCAGAAGTTCTCCTGCTGGGACGCCAAAAGAACACTTCGTCGGGTTCAGCTTGAGGCAGAATTTGTCGAGGTTGTCAAAAGTTTCCTTGAGATCCTCGATCAGCGTCGCCCCCTTTTTTGACGTTATGACGACATCATCGATGTATACTTGCACGTTTTTCCCAATCTGTGTCGCCAAACACTTCTGCATCATCCTCTGATATGTTGCTCCCGCATTTTTTAGACCAAAGGGCATTGTTCTGTAGCAAAACACGCCGTATGGTGTAATAAACGCGGTCTTTACTTCATCTTCTTCTTTCAATCTGATCTGGTTATAACCAGAATATGCGTCCAGGAAGGAAAGACGTTCGCATCCAGCCGTGGAGTCGATAATTTGATCGATCCTCGGGAGGGGAAAGTGATCCTTTGGACAATGTTTATTGAGACACGTAAAGTCGACGCACATGCGAAGGACTGTCGTGTGTTTCTTCGGCACCATCACTGGGTTAGCTACCCATGTGGCTTCTGTGGATATCTCTTTGATAAAACCAGCATCCTTGAGTCGATTTATTTCTGATAACATAGATTTGCGGTTTGGTTCCGAAAAACGCCGCAAGGGTTGTTTGATTGGTCTCGCGAGAGGATCTAAGTTGAGGTGGTGCTCGGCAAGTTCCCTGGGTACTCCTGGCATGTCAGCTGGACACCATGCGAAGATTTTCCAGTGCTCACGGAGGAACTTGACGAGCACGCTTTCCTATGAGATATCCATATTTGTTGCGATGGATGTCGTCTTTTTCGGGTCTGTCGGGTGAATCTGTACCTCCTTAGAATTTTTCTCGGTATTGAAAGTTGATTCTTTATTTGGCCTTCCAACATCTGGCAGCACGTCGTAGTCAGTCATACTTTTTGACGCCAAATACTCAGCTTGCATCCCGAAAGTTTCTGATAGTCGATGAAAATCCTTGTCGCACTTATCGGCTAGGGCGAAGCTTCCTTTGACTGTGATTGGTCCCTTTGGTCCAGGCAATCTCCACAACAGGTATGTATAATGTGGCACCGCCATAAATCTAGCATATGCTGGTCGTCCCAACAAAGCGTGGTACTGCGACGGAAAATCCACGACTTCAAATTCCAGCCTCTCGATTCTATAATTCTCTCGAGTTCCAAACTGAACGTCGAGATTGATCTTCCCCAATGGATAATTTGGCTTCTCCGGTGTGATACCGTGGAACCTTGTGTCTGTTGGCTTTAAGTTCGCTAAGGATATGTTCATCTTCCTCAATGTGTCTGCATACATGAGGTTTAAGCTGCTGCCGCCGTCTATGAACACTCGAGAGACATCAAATCCCGCAATAACTGCTGGCAGAATAAGTGCTGACTGCCCTGGTCGAGGAACTTGTTGCGGATGATCTGCTATGGTGAAACCAATATCTTGCCCTGACCAATTAAGATATTCTACAGTTGGTGGAGGCATTTTTTCTGCCATAAACACCTGTCGTGAAATTACTTTTTGAGCTCTATTTGACGGCCTTGCCTTCTGAATCATCGACACCGCTCCGTGAGAGTTGGGATCAACATAAGGTGGTGGTGGTGGTGCTGCCGCTATTCTGAGCTGATGTCGATTGTCTTCTGTAATCGCGGGAGGAGGTGGTAAGTGAATCTCGCTCCTGGGTTCTCGAGGATTTCTCTGTGCTGCCCGAGCGTTAGCGTGCTCTGCATACCTGAACATTGCCTGGAAATTGCGACAGTCTTTCTGCAGGTGTCCTGACTGTCTTTTACCGTTGCTGTCGATGAAAAAGTGCATCTGGCACGGCCCATTCATCATGTCTTCAGGGGACATGAAAGGCCTTGGGAACCTAGGCCCGCTATTTTGCCTGTTGTTGCGAGAATCATCTCTGTTATCACCTCGCTGTTCACTGCTTCTCTGATAATCGTCTCTGTTGTTTCCTCCTGTGTTTGTCCGAAATCCTGCCGAAATTTGCCCTGGAGCGTCATAGTTCGGGTACTGCCGAGGAAATCGTCGCCTCGATTGATAGTTTCGGCTACGGTCCTCCTCTGGGGACCTGTGCCGTTTGTTGTGGACGGCGTCTTCTCCATCTGCCCATTTGTTTGCTATCTCCATTAACGCGGATACTGTCTTTGGATTGGTCCTTCCCAAATCCTCGACAAAATCTCCTCGCCTGACTCCTGCGACAAACGCATCTATTGCTCTTTCGTCAGATATATTTTCTGCCGAGTTTTTAATGATATTCCACCTTTGGATGTACTTTCTCATTGGCTCATCTGGCTTTTGTCGACATGCTCTCAATTCCTCTAACGACGCAGGTTTTTTGCACGTGGATCTGAAGTTCTTGACGAACACGTCCTTGAAACTTTCCCAGCTGTCGATAGATCCTGGAGTGAGTTTCTTTATCCAAGATCGTGCGGCTCCACTCAAATGCACTTGGATGCTTTGCATGGCTGTTGCCCTGGTTCCTCCTGTGAGCTTCACTGTCTCGAGATAATCAACTAGCCAATCCTCTGGATCTTGAAGGCCGTCGAACTTTTTGAAGTTATCGGGTAACTTGAATCCTGAGGGGACTCGAGTTTTTCGGACTCTCCTCGTGAAGCATGGCAAGCCGCACATATCTTCGTCGTTAAGCTCCGGAGATTGCCGATGATCCCTTCTGCTTTGCCGCGCTCTATCGACCCTTGCTTGTGCTGCCGTGTCTCTTGCTCCGCTTGGTCCTTCAGGTGCTGCCGCCGTTGCTGCTGCAGGTCGTGGACTATTTTGCCTTGCCGCTCCCTCGGGAGGCGTTGATACGAACGCTGTCCCCATAGCTCCAACTCCTGCTATCGCCATATTGTATAGTGTTTCCCTTGGATCACCTGGAGGTGGTTTAGATGCGAGGATAAAAGCTTGTGTCGCCATATACCCAGCTTCTGGTGTCTTAGGGATAATGTTCCCTCTTGTATCTATTGACATAAAGGACATATCGAGGTTTTGAACCAAGTGCTCTCTTTCAGCTTCGGGTATGTGTTGTAACCTTGATCTTCCTCTATTCCGAGCCTCCCTGTGGCTATCACCCGAAGTTCTAGATTGTCGACTTAGATCTGCCCTTCTCCTGCTGGATGCAGAAGCTGCCTCCTTTCTCCTGTTTAACTCGGCTGTCTGTTTTTCCAATTCTCTGGCAGCTCGTGCTAGCCTATATTGATATGCTTGTAATTCCTCTGGTGTGGCTGTGGTAGCCATTGGTTCTGTACCATTCATAGCTCTTGCGGCTCTGTCCCATGCTGCTTGTGAAAGTTGAACTCTGTCTCGCGGCTCTGGTCCGACGTATTTGTTGCCCAGGCCTTGTCGCAGATTGGAGGGATCGACATATGGATTTCCCAGATCGTCGAAAGCCTCAGATGTTTCCTCTTGATCCTCAATGGCATAAATCTGATGATATTTTGTATTCAGATCTATGTTGGGTTTGGTGACATCATCGTTGAGATTGATGAAGACCTTGCCCACTGTGATAGATTTGTCGATGAAGTCGTAACTGTCGACATCGCTTGAGCCATCGCTTATATATGAGTCCGCAGATGACTCAAACGACATGTCGTTGAAGATCGTGGCAAGTTTCTCTCTTGTTCTGGTGCTGACGTAGCGTGTCGACGAAGTTTCTTCTTCTCCTGACTCGGTTGACGATGTATAGCTTGAAAAATTGGAATCGACCGCCGACGATCCCGACGAAATCGGAATTTCGACACGATACGATCCTTCCTTCTCGACGCGAAAGTGAAACCTTCCGAACGTCATCTCCATGGGCTCCGCCAGATACGCATATGCATCCAAACGGGAGGGTGGGTGAGGAACAAAATCGACAAGACCAGCAGCGATCTGTTTACCTCGATCCATTGTGTTGCTTGCGGTTGATGATGTCGAAGATCTTGAACGTGCCATCGAGATCAGATCCTTACGCCTCTAATTCCCACAAAATGTTGAGCCTACAACCAAGCACAAGTTCTTGGCTGTAGCCTCGGGGGCTACTCCCATCGGGAACGCTGTTCGCGTGCCCGATGAAATTAAAAAAGAAAAATAGAAGAGCAAAAGAGTATATTTCGAGTTATAATTAACTCTACATATACTCCCATCGGGAGAGCAATATAAGTCATATTTGACTCGATAAAATGTGCCATTCCCACAGACGGCGCCAATTGACAAGGTATCAACTTGTCAACTTGCTAGGGTTTAGTTGGAAGTAGAGGGTAAGTAGATCTCGAAGGTTTCAGCCGAAAAGTACTCGACGATTGTGAAAACTAGGGTTTGTAATAATGATTCGATTGCCTCTTCGTCCCTCGACTCCCCCTTTATATAGGAGGCGGAGCCGAGGGTTTCGTTTTGTACAAGTTACAGAGTCCGGGACGGTTTCTAACTCATCCCGCCAGATTTACAAATAACACTTCCTATTACAACTCTAACTTTCCTTAATATATCTTGAGTTCTCGCATCTTCTTATTCTTCGGGTATTGGGCCTTCAGTAAACCCCGGGTACTATCTTCGGCAGGCCCATTTGGGATGCCTATGTCAGCCGGCCACCCTAGGGGAGTCCACCTTGGACTCCTCTCCTTTAGGGTTGGCTGGCCATGCAAGGTGGAGTCCCTCCGGGACTCTACTTTCCATGGTGATTTCTTCCGGACTTTTCTAGAACCTTCTAGAACCTGCCATAAATGCACCGGATCATTTCCAAACTTGGAATATGACTTCCTATATATGAATCTTATTCTCCGGACCATTCCGGGACTCCTCGTGATGTCCGGGATCTCATCCGGGGCTCCGAACAAATATTCGAACTCCATTCCATATTCAAGTTCTACCATTTCAACATCCAACTTTAAGTGTGTCACCCTACGGTTCGTGAACTATGTGGACATGGTTGAGTACTCACTCCGACCAATAACCAATAGCGGGATCTGGAGATCCATAATGGCTCCCACATATTCAACGATGACTTTAGTGATCGAATGAACCATTCACATACGATACCAATTCCCTTTGTCACACGATATTTTACTTGTCCGAGGTTTGATCATCGGTATCACTCTATACCTTGTTCAACCTCGTCTCCTGACAAGTACTCTTTACTCAAATGCCGTGGTATGTGGTCTCTTATGAACTTATTCATATGCTTGCAAGACATTAGACGACATTCCACCGAGAGGGCCCAGAGTATATCTATCCGTCATCGGGATGAACAAATCCCACTGTTGATCCATATGCCTCAACTCATACTTTCCGGATACTTAATCCCACCTTTATAACCACCCATTTACGCAGTGGCGTTTCGTGTAATCAAAGTACCTTTCCGGTATAAGTGATTTACATGATCTCATGGTCATAAGGACTAGGTAACTATGTATCGAAAGCTTATAGCAAATAACTTAATGACGAGTTCTTATGCTACGCTTAATTGGGTGTGTCCATTACATCATTCATATAATGATATAACCTTGTTATTAATAACATCCAATGTTCATGATTATGAAACTAATCATCCATTAATCAACAAGCTAGTTTAAGAGGCATACTAGGGACTTCTTGTTGTCTACATATCACACATGTACTAATGTTTCGGTTAATACAATTATAGCATGATATATAAACATTTATCATAAACATAAAGATATAAATAATAACCACTTTATTATTGCCTCTAGGGCATATCTCCTTCAGTCTCCCACTTGCACTAGAGTCAATAATCTAGTTTACATTTGTAAAGATATAACACCTTGGCCTTCTGGTGCTTTATCATGTATTGCTTACGGGAGAGGTTTTAGTCAACAGATCTGACACGCTCAGAAACGTATGTATTTTGTAATTCATTTGCGTCTCAACGCATCACTCATTTCCAAATGAGTCGGCATTTAAATATGTTTGGTCTTCTGGTGGAACCTTAATTCCGCGGTCTGAAAATATGTCACTAATATTGTCACACACAATATAGCTTCAAAGTTCTGACTCTGTCGGAACTACACCAAGTTCTCAAAGAACCTCCTGACTTAACATCCTTTGTCATCGTCAAAACAATGACATATTCTGCCTTCATTTGTAGAATCCATCACAATATTTAGAACTCTTCTAAATCTAGCATAGACAACTTCAAGCTTATTGTGCTACCTTTTAAACAACACTTAGTCTAATTTGAAATTGAAATTATATTTTATATGTGAAAAAAACAATATTGGTGTAACACCTTACAGCGATTTGTTTGTCATTTCTTCATACAAAAATATATATATATACCCTTAGTTCTTCTAAAGTACTCAAGGATATTCTTACTGTCGTCCAATGATCATCATATGAATCATTCTGGTATATGCTCATAACACTTTATAGCACATGATATCTGATTGTGTACATATTATTCGTGATCTATAATCACTCATGTGTTTTTACTCATTGAGTGTCAGATACACTCAAGTCTTGTTAAACCTTCACATGACAAGAACATTTTCTTAATATTTCTATATTGAACTACTTCAATATCCATCATATGTACTTTGACTTAAACTTATTTATGTGTTTCAATCTATCTTCATAGATCTTGACACTAAATTTGTTTCAGTCCATATCCTTTCATTGAGGTTAATTCTCAATGAAACCTTTTTAATCAAGTATATAATTACATCATTTATAACCAACTATATGTCACCTACATAAAGTATTATAAATGTGTCTTAGCGCTCCCACTTAATTTCTTGCAAATGCAAGCTTCTTCATCGTCTCTGATGAAATCAAAAACTCTTTGACTATTTCATCTGGTGAAGATTCCAACTCCGTGATACTTACTTCATCCAATTGAAGCTTGTATACCTATCTAGTATTCCACGGACCAGCAAAACTCTTGGTTGTATCTTGTATACATACTTCTGTTAAGTAGTGTATTTTGCCATCCTACTAGCATATCTCATAAAAGAAATATGTAGTGATTACTAAAATAATCCACATAGACTATAAGCATTGCTACGGAAGATCTAATCTTTATCGTATTCAACTCTTTGAACTTTGTCGTAAACAATTTTTCGACAAGTCAAGCTTTCTTCAAGGATATTTCATCCAAGTCTATCAATTTCATAGATCCATTTACTTTCATAAAGTATTCATCTATCTTGGATTTCATGGCGCATGGCCATTTTAATGGAGTCAGGGCCCATCATAACTTCTTTGTTTTTGTAGTTGGTTTATCATTGTTCAAAATCAATCCTTTGTCCACAAATCATTTATTTGATCACAAAGTAAACCATACCTACAAGGTTCAATATGTACTTCGATCTCCATGGCTAAAACACTTTGTAGTCATGAGAGCCATGATCGTCGTGGCCGCTTCCGAAACCAATTCCGATGCTGCGCTACTCTGATCATTATGCTCAGGTTCATAAACCTTATCAAATTATAATGTCCTCCCACTCAAATACTTCACTCGAAACAATTTCTCGGAAATAAGAAACATTGACAAACACTTTTGTCTTTGTCTCGTGGGAAGAATTCCCAATTAAATCTCTGGGATAACCAACAAAGACATTCATCCGATTTTGGTTGACTATTAGGGTTTATACCCATGCCATAACTTGTATGGTGTCATTTCAACGGATCATGATGATGCTCTATTCAGTGTAAAAGCGGTAGTCTCTAAAGCATAATCCACAAAAATATAATGGCATCAATATTTTATCTCATCATTGATCCAACAAGGTTTGGATACATCTCTCGGATACTCCATCATTATTATGATACTCCAAGAAACGTGAGTTGTAGAACAATTTCATAACTCTCTTAGATGTTCGCTAAAACTCGTAATTCAAATATTTCCCCCATGATCCAATCATAGATATTTGACTTTTCTATTACGATGATTTCCACTTCATGCTGAAATTTATTTGAATCCATTCAAATGCTTCAAACCTCTTCCTTATCGAATATATCCACATATATACTCAATTCATTGTTGGAAGTTTTCATGAAGTAGAAGAATCTCCCGCACACAACTATGCCCAGTGAACCACATATATCATCATGTATGTTTCCACTAAGTTAGTTTCCCGTTCAACTCTTGGCCTATGAACGGTATTTTAGTCATTCTCTTTAGAAAAGATTTGCAAGCGCCAAACGATTCAAAAATCAAATGACTTCAAAAATCCATTTGCATGGAGTTCCTTCATGCGTTCCTCTCTAACATGACCTAAATGGCGGTTCCACAAATAAATGGAATTCAAATCATTTGCCTTATGGCATTTTAGCGTCAGTGTTTATGTATGTGTGTTTTCACCATTAAGATTTATAATAACTTATCCATCGTACATGGAGTAATGTCATAATTTGAACAACTCATTGTTTTCATTTGACCGGAGCAAAATAACAATTATTAAGTTCTTTATTATAAATTCTAAGGGCTAGATAGAATGCCAATGACGAACATAATAACACTTTATTTTATTCCAGACGTGCATTTCTATCATATTCCTTGTCAGTCACTTAGGCCATTGTATTCTTGTATTGCGTTGTTTTGTATGACACTTCATACCAAACAATATAGTACTAATACCCAAGAATTTCATAGTGTGAACTAACTAGGAATACAACCATAACATGTATATCATTTATATACACCTGAGCTAGACTTTCTAGTCTTTTCTTTCTTTCTGCCAAAATATCTTTTGCAGTTTCTCTTTTAGCTTTCCTCATTATTAAGAAAAACACTTCAACATTAAAAACTTCTAGGTTTGTTGGTCTAATACCAATAACCTTGAGGTTCTTATTTTGAAGTTGATCATCATATGACAAGTGTTCTAGATTTCACTATTAGTAACTTTGTAATATGATGAACAATTTCACTCATAATTTTATCCATCAATTCATGACGACTTTCCGAGACCATGTCTGTACATGTTAGGCTCGTAAAGTTTTAACCTTGGTATTCGCATGTGCAAATCTGGCTTGCACCCGTTGTATGCACACGTAGAATCTATCACACCTGATCATCACGTGATGCTTCGATACAACGAGTCTTAGCAACGGTGCATACTAAGGATGATAACTTCATGGATATGCGAATATCGTTAGTGCCCCAATAGTTGGAGGATTGTGACGCCTGGCGTCTTCAACCTTCATACATTCCCATAAAACTTATGAGTTTATGTAGTCTCACCAAATTATATTCTATCTTCTTGCAATAAGGTCTTAGATATCACATATATCTCATACCTTGATTATTTCTGAAAACTTAATTTTCAGCTCCTTACTTTTCAAACTGATTTGAACTTCAAGTTTTACGGAGACAAGATAACTTTAGTTATTAATTGAAACCATAGCTCTTTGAATCAACAATGTGAGGTTTACTAAAAGTTTGCAATAGGACTTAATCAATTCTTGATTCTTTAACAATACGGTACCAAACCGTAAAGTTTCTTGTCAGATTTTAACAGTATTTCTATCTCAATAACAAGACTAGCGCATAGTAGTAAACGGATGCCAATACTACAAAATTAATACAAAATACTACTCAGACTATGTTTATGATAATTAGTTCATGTTTTAATCTAATTACTAATGAACTCCCACTTAATACAACATCCCTCATAGTTGTTAAGTGGTACACGATCCAAATCCACTACACCAAAACCGATCATCACGTGAGATGATGTAGCTTCAATGGTGAACATCAACATGTTGATCATATCATCCATATGACTCGTGTTCAACCTTTCGGTTTCCGTTGTCCCGAGGCCATGTCTGTACATGCTAGGCTCGTCAAGCAAACCCAAGTATTCTGCGTGTGCAACATGGCTTACACCCATTGTATGTGAACGTTGAGTCTATCACATCCGATCATCACGAGATGCTTCGAAACGACGAACTGTGCAACGGTGCATACGAGGGGAGAACACTTTATTATCTTGATATTAATGTGAGGGATCATCTTATAATGCTACCGTCGCGATCTAAGCAAAATAAGATGCATAAAGGATTAACATCACATGCAATTCATATGTGATATGATATGGCCCTTTAGTCTTTGCGCCTTTGATCTTCATCTCCAAAGCACGGACATGATCTCCATCATCAACGGGCATGATCTCCATCATCGTCGGCGTAGCGTCAAGGTCCATGGCGCCGTCTTCATGGTTGTTCACCTCATGTAGCAACTATTACAACTACTTTGAAATACTACTCAACATGAAATTTAAAGACAACCATAAGGCTCCTGCCGGTTGCCACAATACAATAATGATCATCTCATACATATTCATCATCACATCATGGCCATATCACATCACCAAACCCTGCAAAAACAAGTTAGACGTCTCTAATTTGGTTTGCATATTTTACGTGGTTTAGGGTTTTCGATAGAGATCTAATCTACCTACGAACATGAACCACAACGTTGATACTAATGTTGTCAATAGAAGAGTAAATTGAATCTTTACTATAGTAGGAGAGACAGACACCCGCAAAGCCTCTTATGCAATACAAGTTGCATGTCGAACGAGGAACAAGTCTCATGAACGCCGTCATGTAAAGTTAGTCCGAGCCGCTTCATCCCACTATGCCATAAAGATGCAAAGTACTCAACTAAAGATAACAAGAGCATCAACGCCCACAAACCATTGTGTTCTACTCGTGCAACCATCTATGCATAGACACGGCTCTGATACCACTGTAGGATAACGTTGCATAGAAAACAAAAATTTTCCTACCGCGAACACGCAATCCAAGCCAAGATGCAATCTAGAAGACGGTAGCAACGAGGGGTTATCGAGTCTCACCCTTGAAGAGATTCCAAAGCCTACAAGATGAGGCTCTTGTTGCTGCGGTAGATGTTCACTTGCCGCTTGCAAAAGCGCGTAGAAGATCTTGATCATGATCGCTTCCGGCGCCACGAACGGGCAGCACCTCCGTACTTGGTCACACGTTCGGTTGTTGATGAAGACGACGTCCACCTCACCGTTCCAGCGGGCAGCGGAAGTAGTAGCTCCTCTTGAATCCGACAGCACGACGGCGTGGTGTCGGTGGTGGTGGAGAAATCCGGCGGAGCTTCGCTTAAGCGTGCGGGATGTGGTGGAGGAGAGAGACCGCTAGGGTTTGGGGAGAGAGGGGGATGCTAGGGCGCCGGCCAAGGGCAGCCCTAGGTGGTGCGGCCAAGTGTAGGCAGCCCCTCCCTCTCCTCCTCATTATATAGGTGGAAATCCCCAAGTGTTGGTATCCAAGTCTTCGAATAAGACCCCAACAATGAAACCTCCCATATGTAGGAAAACCTACCCAAGGTGGGAATCCCACTTGGGGTGGGATTCCCCCTTTCCATGAGGGGGGTTGGCCGGCCACCCTAGGGGAGTCCACCTTGGACTCCTCCCCTTTAGGGTTGGCTGGCCATGCAAGGTGGAGTCCCTCCGGGACTCTACTTTCCATGGTGATTTCTTCCGGACTTTTCTAGAACCTTCTAGAACCTGCCATAAATGCACCGGATCATTTCCAAACTTGGAATATGACTTCCTATATATGAATCTTATTCTCCGGACCATTCCGGGACTCCTCGTGATGTCCGGGATCTCATCCGGGACTCCGAACAAATATTCGAACTCCATTCCATATTCAAGTTCTACCATTTCAACATCCAACTTTAAGTGTGTCACCCTACGGTTCGTGAACTATGCGGACATGGTTGAGTACTCACTCCGACCAATAACCAATAGCGGGATCTGGAGATCCATAATGGCTCCCACATATTCAACGATGACTTTAGTGATCGAATGAACCATTCACATACGATACCAATTCCCTTTGTCACGCGATATTTTACTTGTCCGAGGTTTGATCATCGGTATCACTCTATACCTTGTTCAACCTCGTCTCCTGACAAGTACTCTTTACTCGTACCGTGGTATGTGGTCTCTTATGAACTTATTCATATGCTTGCAAGACATTAGACGACATTCCACCGAGAGGGCCCAGAGTATATCTATCCGTCATCGGGATGGACAAATCCCACTGTTGATCCATATGCCTGAACTCATACTTTCCGGATACTTAATCCCACCTTTATTACCACCCATTTACGCAGTGGCGTTTGGTGTAATCAAAGTACCTTTCCGGTATAAGTGATTTACATGATCTCATGGTCATAAGGACTAGGTAACTATGTATCGAAAGCTTATAGCAAATAACTTAATGACGAGTTCTTATGCTACGCTTAATTGGGTGTGTCCATTACATCATTCATATAATGATATAACCTTGTTATTAATAACATCCAATGTTCATGATTATGAAACTAATCATCCATTAATCAACAAGCTAGTTTAAGAGGCATACTAGGGACTTCTTGTTGTCTACATATCACACATGTACTAATGTTTCGGTTAATACAATTATAGCATGATATATAAACATTTATCATAAACATAAAGATATAAATAATAACCACTTTATTATTGCCTCTAGGGCATATCTCCTTCAACAACTTCCCCAAATCTTACTTTCTTCCTATTAGAGGCTATTCTTGGCACAAAAACGAAATAAAAATGATGAGGAGAGGTTATTGCAGAGGTAATAACTTCCAAGACTCAACATAAAAGAAAATTTACATAAATTAAAAAAATGTGTTGTCTCTCATAAGCGCTTTTTTTTAATGCCTTTTAGTTAGGCTCAGTAATTTGAGAAGATGCTCACATAAGAAATATGAATTGAAGTAAAAGAGAGCATCAAGAAGAAAATTCAAAACACATTTAAGTCTAACCCACTTCCTATGTATAGAAATCTTCTACACAAATAAATTAACAGAGAACAAAGTGACAAGCATATGAAGATAAAACAAGAGTAACTTCAAAACTTTTAGCATATAGAGAGGTATTTTAGTTCCATGAAAACTTCTACAACCATATTTTCCTCTCTCATAATAATTTTCAGTATCCTCATGAATAAACTCAACAATATAAGTATCACATAAAGCATGCTTTTCATGATCTACAAACACATAATTTTTATCAGGATTAAAACATTCAAACCCACTTTTAAATTTTTTATAACAAGATGGTTGATCATTCTCAAGAGGTATGGGGCTCCAAGATAAAGTCAAGATCCCTACAATATCATTTTTAATAGTAATACAATTAATATTATCAACCAATATAGGGCCATCATCTAGATCTTTATCATAAACATTTTCTAAGAAAAACTCTTTAGTACCATGCATTTTGAAGTTAGGCACAAATAAAGGATTATCATAAGATTTATCAAAATAGCATGGATTATCATAGATAACATGAGCATAATTATTATCACAAATTTTAGTCACAGTAGATATTTCAAGAGAATCCACGGGAGCATAACATTCATCCTCCTTCGGTAAGCATGGGGGACAATCAAATAATGTAAGGGATAAAGAGTTACTCTCATTAGAAGGTAGGCATGGGTAGCTAATCCATTCTTCCTCCTTTTGTTCATCACTCTCCTCCTCTTTTTCATCTAATGAACTTTCAGGTTCAGTCATTTCTTCTTCCACAGGTTCCTGCAAATTGGTGATACATTCTTGTGTATAACGGAGTCTCTCTTTATAATCAATGATATAACAATTATTGCTGAAATTTTCTATGCAATAATCAAGGATAGAAGAGACCAAATCTTTAAGGTCTATACAAGCAACACAGGTTTCATTAATTTCAGACATGAAGGATTCTATTTCAGAAGCTTCCATAAATAAGACAAATTGTTCAACTTCTTCAAACCCAAGATGAATATAGTTATACCAATGATAGTTCATAATTAAAACTTCTTTACTGAAGCCACATTGGAATTTAAGATGTTTAGTATCCTGTTCAGAGCAACAATTTATATCATAGCGTTTAAGATTTTTTTTAGCAATTTGATCCAACCTTTTTAACGCGCCTCTCATGACTTTACCCTTATATGATTCTCAGTACTTTATGAAATGTTCCATAGAGGGTCTACTAGGTTCTTCCATAACAACAGTTTTGTAGATTTTCGGTTTCAAATTTTTATGGATTTTTGGGTATATAAAAAATAAAATAAGAAAAAATAAACTAGACAAAAGTAAACTAAACAAAACACAACTAAACTAAAATAAACTAAGCACAAATAAACTAGACAAGACAAAAATAAAAACAGAGAGAAAGGTAAAGTGTACTCCCCAGGTGAACTTATGAGTAGAGCTATGCCTCCCCGGCAACGGCGCCAGAAAATAGTCTTGATGACCCACAAGTATAGGGGATCGCAACAGTCTTCGAGAGAAGTAAAACTCAAATTTATTGATTCGACACAAGGGGAGGTAAAGAATACTTATAAGCCTTATCAGCGGAGTTATCAATTCAGCTGCACCTGGAAAAGCACTAGTAACAGGGGTGATGTGAAAGCAGCAGTAGCACATAGGAGATGATACCAGAAAATATTCCAGTGCGGAGTTGACTATAGAGCAATGATGATGACAGAAGGACCGGGGTTTCCAGCTATCTACACTAGTGGTAACTCTTCAAATAACATGTGTTGGGTGAGGAAATTACAGTTGGGCATTTGATAATTGTGATGACATGACAATGCATGCTATGATAAGAAAAATGTTATTGTAGTATTTAATTGGGCATTACAACATAATACATAGATTGCAATCCAACTGCGTCTATGACTAATAATCCACCTTCAGGTTATTGTCTGAACCCCTTCCAATATTAAGTTGCAAGCAACTGATTATCGCATTAAGCAATGTGTGTAAAGTAAACAATAGAATTATCCTTAGAAAAAACATTGTTGTTTTCTCCCTAGTAGCAACAACACATCTACAATCATAGAATTTATTATCGCTCTTTCAAAAAACTAGAGGCATGAACCCACTATCGAGCATAAATACTCCCTCTTGGAGATACAGACAACTACTTGATCAAGGTAACTACAAGTACCGAGAGCATGCAAGATCTTAAATAATAGTAGTATGATAATATGATGAACAATCTGATCACAATTCCACAATTTATCGGATCCCAACAAACACAACACCGATTACATCATATGGATCTCAATCATGTAAATCAGCTCATGCGATCATTGTATTGAAGTACATGGGAGAGAGAGAGTACCGACTAGCTACAGCCGAGAACCCGTAGTCAAGGAGGAACTACTCACGAACCATCATGGAGTCGAAGTGGAGACGGTGGAGTCGATGGAAATGGCTCCGGGGGTCAATCCCCGTCCCGGCAGGGTGCCTGAACAGGAACTTCTGACCTCCAAAACTTGTCTGGACGATGGTGGCGGTGACGGAACTTTTCGTGGATGGAGGCTGGATTATTCAGGGTTTTCTCGTTGAACGGAATTTATAGGCGGAAGGGTGAGGTCGGTGGGCGCCAGGTGGCCCCACACCACCCCTAGGTGCGGGCCAGGGTCAGGCCGCGCCTAGGGATGGTCTGGCCGGCTCCTGGCCCCCCTCCATCTCTCCTCTGGTCCCGTCTTCGTTTCGGTAAAATAGCAACTTCGGCTTTTGTTTCGTCCAATTCCGAGAATATTTCCTGTACAATTTTTCCGAAATACAAAATAGCAGAAAACAGGGAACTGACACTGTGGCATCTTGTCAATAGGTTAGTTCCGAAAAATGCATAAAAGTTCCACGAAGTGTAAACAAGACATGTTGCAATTGGTGTAAAATAAGCATGGAGTATCAAAAATTATAGATATGTTTCCAACGTATCACAACCTAATGGATATGAGCTCCCCGATTGTGCCCCTAAGAGGGTAACGACACGACACGCTATCGCCTTAGAGCCTGATGGGCTAGGGTTTTCACGTGGAACCCAACCACGGAAGGGATACACACAACGATGCCCCCATAGGGTGATGGCAGTCGTAGCTAGACATCATTGTCACCGGCACCAAAGCAAAGAGTTTTGTTTGAACCCTCACTCACCATTTCATTTGAGATGCCAAGGGACCAATCCAACCCACGGAAGGGGTTAGGTTGTCAACACTAGGCCTCCGGATCTTGACCACGGAGTTGCCGCCGCCAAAGCCACAACAACACCACGACCAATCGCTGCCACTCCCCTTGCCATCCACATGGATGGAGGGACACCACCGCCGTGATGTTGCTCTCATAGAAGCACCAATGCAGCCTCACCTTCCCGGGCCACCAACACGATGACCATGATCTCGAGCCCATGCATCGACATACACGACCACCACAAGACCAGAGGTTCGTACCAGGGTGGCCGACATCAGATCCAAGCCTGCCTGGCTCAGATCCTTGTAGCATGAGAGAAGCAATGGTGCAATAGGCATGGCGGACACGACGAATCCGTGTTGCCTCTCGGTTGCACCTGCAGAAGGTGGCTTCCCGTTGTAGGCCCGTGTGACCGATGTATGGACTCCAGATGCGCAACAAAAAGGAGGAGGCCTCCAGCCACACCCACCGGCTCGGTTGGTCGCCAACCATGCGTGATTCTTGAGGGCTCACCCAGCCTAGAGATCGATCAGGCCAGGTATCCCTGTTGGAAAGAGCAATTTTCTGCATGGTTTAACAATGAAAGGCATTAGATAAAACATGACTAAGAATATAGAAAAGGAACTAATCATGCCATCTAACATATAGTACGGTAGCAAACATAATTAGCCTTATGTTTACAAGGGCACTGATGTGTCTTATCCTGATCGGTTTGGTCCTGGAATAGAAGGGAACAAAACTAGAGGAAAATAGGAATACATTAATGTAACTTCGGGATAATTGGATAGCGTGGAGTTCGTTTTATAAACGCGACACACGCCATGGGTGAAGTTTAACCAGGAAATTGTAATAGGTTTCGTGCCAAGCCCTGTACATCTGCTCTACGCTTTGATTTTTTCTTTTGACAAATAAACATGAAAATGCTCTTTGACGACAGAGTACTAGAAGTAAACATTACGATGCACCCTTAATTTATATATCCATCTGCTAAAAGTGAAGATACGAGTACATGAAATGTAGACTAATTTTACTGGCGTCACATCAAGAGGCTCTCGTCTCCCACTTCCTTGATCAGACCTTGTCTCTGTCGTCTCGGAACCGCAGTCCAAATAACTTTCACTTCCAAAAGGGCGGAGCCCATTTTACGATGGATCACTCCGTCGGATTGTCCTATAGGGAGGATGAGGTTTCTAGCAAATGCATCACCAACACCACGACCAGTAAGATGAACCACCAATTTTCGACCAAAAGGGACAGCTACAACACGACGACTCAAGGGAACAAAACCACCGTCGACAATTGCTCCTCCTGACTCAACATCGGCTGCTCTTGAAGTAGTTTCATTGTTGTAAAGAATCATATTATACTCAAAATTTCCGGTAGTCCATGCTTTGACTCTCGAGATATTACACAGTCCCTTCAAGATATTGACTTGAATTGTAGCTTTAACTGGGCATACAACATATGCACATGCTATTTCCACTCTACTGAGGTAACTCTTTAGATCTACGGCCATGGTTTGTCTGTCATGAGGAAGCCGGACCCTGTTGAAGACGATTACGCCTTTGCTGAAATCTTCAATCTCACCACCGTCATGAACTATCTTTAAATCGATCTCGAAGTAAATTCTATCCGCCGGAACAAGCCCTCGGCATGGATCCATCAAAGCTAACATGCCATTTGTCGATGTGATGAGTTGGGGATCATCATTTCCACGCCTAAATAGATAGACACACCTATAGTCAACCTGGTCTCTTGCAAGAACGGTACCAAAAACTCTGACCGGGAGGCCAACATCTGATTCCCGTACTTTCAAGGAAACAACATTTACGCATGATGATTCTACGGTCGAATCACGCGTTGGCAAAGGTATCGTATGAAGTGGCGGACCACTGGAAAAATCGGACTCTTTGTCAAGGTCGAAGAAGGCAAGGTTGTAAGAGTCGAATCGGGTACGTACGTAGGCCTTGATCTTAGGGTCGTACCCTGTAAACTCCTGGCATCGAACTATGTCGAGAGCGCGCAACGCCTTTTCCTCCAATTCGAGCTGATCTTGCGATTGTTTTGCCAGCATTTCTTGGTCGTCTAGTTCCGGAAGAGGGAAGACGCTCTTGATGTTGAAGATTCTGCAGATTTCACGTGGCGATTTATCCTTTATCTTGTCGGCGATAGCCTGACAGGCAAGGTCAATCAGTCGTCTGAGTTGAAGGTATTCCGAAGCCAGGATGATGTCGAAGAGGGTTTGGTGGTCGAAACCAGCGACGAAATCTGCGTCCCACACTCGCTCAAGTCGTCGTGTGGGATCCGGAGAAAGAGGTCTGCATCTTGGAGAAGTCGATGACCTTGGAGAGGGTGTGGCCTTGAACGGAGACGCGGACGAGGCGACACTTGATTTCGCCGCCGCCGCCGTTTGAGGGGATGACGTGGTTCTCGGAGTCGTACTTGATCATGACGTAGACGGTTGTGCCGCAGCCGATCGCCTCCGCCTCCGATAGCAGGAACTCCACGCCGTCCTCGCTCCGCAGGATCGCCATCTCCTTTTCCTGAAACCCCTCCGCCGCCATGGCTCCTATGCTCGCTCGATTTGGTAGCTGCTATACGCGTTGATGAGTTGCGCGGGTTATATAATCCATGCAGCTGGTACATATGGTGATTTAGCACCCGGATCAGGCTTTGACGTTTCTCTGGGAAGTATACGTCGGTCACTCGGTCTCCGGGGGAAATACGTTTGCCATCGGTGGAGCCCATGACTCCACTTCGGCCCTGGAGGCCTGGACACGGTCATACAAATCCACCGCCTCCGCCTGCATCCCCACAGCGATCGCGGAATCCAAAGGGGAGTTCTTCATCCTCCACCGACGCAGGCGCCCCCAGCTTCGCAGCAGCGTGAGGTCCTTCCGCTGACTGCTGCGCCATCGCGTGCCTCTTCAACGCCTCGTGTTCAGCGGCCCTTCCATCTGGTTTGCCTACAATGGCGGCGTGGGAGAGCCGGCGAGAAAGCACTTGCACGGTGGAGGCTCCTCCGGCGTCGACCGAATGGACGCTCCCGTCGGATCTCCTGCTGGAGATCGCCGCGCGTTCCGACATCTCCACCGTCGTCGCCTTTATGGCTGCCTGCAAGCTCCTACGCGGCGACATCCTCAGCCCCTCTTTCATCCGCCGCATCACCCAACGAGGAGGCATCGTGCCCCCGTGCATCCTCGCCTACCTCCACACCCACGACGACATGGACGATCCGCCGGCGCCCCTCTCTTTGGTCCACCCGGCCAAGCCCGCAGCCTCGGACATTCTGAACCACCATATATCCCCTTCCGTGTCGCGCTTAGCAGATGATCTCCTCGCCGAGCACGTTCCCGTGACCTCCCGCGGTGGCCTCGTCCTCTTCCGACGCCGCCGCTTCAGCAACAAGCTCTCTAACTTGTGCCTGTACGACATATTCAACGGCCACCGCATCTTCTTCACTTACCCACCGGGCGTCATCCCGAGCAGCACATGGTTAACTAGGTACGTCTTGCTCACCGCTGAAGATGGCATCGATACCTCCTCCTTGCTGTTCGCCCTCCATCATGCCAACGTACCCGGCCAAAGACATAGAAGCACCATGGAAATCCACACCGCAACTCCACTAAGCAGAACCTGGGCACCTGTTATCACAAGCCACACCAATAGGGAATTCTTTACACAGCATTGGCCAGCAAGGCATGAAAAAATCGTCGTCCTCGATGGCGGGGTCATTCACTGGGTAGTGCACAAATATGGTGAGATCGCTTTCTACAATGTCTACACAAGGGAGCATGGGACGATAAAGCTCCCCGGCCCCGTCATCGACTTCAATGAAAACCTCCACTTTGGGTCATACTACTCACGTAATGGGAAGAAGCTACTAAGGTTGTTCACCTATAACAGGTTTGAGATATCAGTGTGGGATCAGCTCCCAAATGGGGATTGGGCGTCAGAGGCTGTTACGATCGATATAGAGGAGAAGCTACAGTCACTGGATTCCAACGGCCAGCCTTACCAGGATATGATTGTTGAATTCAAGTGCTCTAGCGAAAAGAACAACATTGTGTTGTTGCGTACATTTACTCTGTTCATCATCCTTGATTTGGATACGAAAGTGATGTGTGAGGAAAAACATTGCCCAACTTCCTCATCCATGCTCATGGAAATCGATCTGTCGTCTCGGCTACGAGCCATGAAAGTCTATCATCCCTAGATAGCTACGGGTATATTCAGGCTACCACTCTTACTAATATTTACGTGTTTACCACCTTATATGGAATGCAACTATGGAATTTCTCTTGGACTATGTTTCTTTATACGAGTGTATGTTTCTTGGTTTGGCACCACTTATTTTGTAGATGAATTCATCGCATAGTTAATTAATCGGTTGTAAGTTTTTTTCAATAAAAGGAATATATTAATATCGAGAGATACCAATTACACCCAGCCTCTGCAACAACGTACCACCCTAATGGCACTACGGATGCACACAGCCAAAAAAAAGGAAAAGAAAACTAAGAAACAAAAGTCCCGCTACAGTATCACAGACCTAACAACAGCAATACATCCACCACCATGACAACACCTGAATTGCAGACTCTCCAAAAAACGACGCCTCCAAGAAGGGAACAGTGCTCCAACACCGTCGTCACCCGATCAAAGATCTTAGGTTTTCACCCTGAAGATAGTCTCCACTCTCAAAACAATGCCTCCACCAAGGTCACTGCCAGGCACAACCAGTTAAGGCCAGACCTTGGGTTTTCACCCTGAAAGGTAGGACTCTGCGCTTCACATGTGTTGTCGCCCCCACTTTTATACCGCTGTTGTGAAGCCCGGACACCAAGCAAGCCCCTCAACAACGCGGAGAATTGAACCTCCCTTAGCTAGTCCTCCCCTCCGGCCTTCATGAAATTCTCTTCTTCCGACTTTCATCATGGATCCATAGTCACTTGATGTCAACACAGAAAAAGAGCTTCGCGCCGCTCCCTCCAGAACCAAACGGTCGGAATAAACGCATGGGTGCGCACGACCGAATACCTCCGATCCAGCAAAACTCCAGGCAAAGCACTGTTACATTCGCCGGCGGAGCCTTCCGGAACTCAACCCTCCGGTCAGATCACGAGTCCAGGCCTCCGGTAGGTCCTCCTCTTCACGCAAGAGAGGCCCTAGGACCGTCGCCTTTATTCAGGTCGGACCCCCACGTCGGCGACCATCCTGGGCTGGCCACTCCAACCCTCCACCGGCGACACCATCGTCGGCTTCCAAGCTCCTCCATCTCGCCGCCGAAACGAGTAGGTTAGCGATAGTTGCTTGACGATGCCTTCAACAAGATAACGATGCAGACACCACCATCGCCCGCCATGACCGGAGTCGGCTCGGTTTTCACCGGCTACTATGCCTCCCCGTCTCGCTGTCGGCGCTGAAAGTGGGATCAAAAATCCAACACAGCCAGCCTAGCCAACTGCCTTCGGTGGATGAAGTCAGCCACCACCACCATGCCCGGGCCGAAGACCCGGACGTCCTCAAGCCGCGAAGTAGACCTGGCGAAGCCTCCTCGTGCCATTGACGAGACGCTGCCGAGATGGATCGCGATCCGAACCTCGGGCCCAGATCCGACCACACCGCAACCAACATCCGCCGTCGGCCGCCGGAGATCCGCCGGCCACCGCCATCCCGCTGCGTTCAGTCGACGGAGGAGGAGGGTGTAGGCCGCCACCCCCACACGCTCCCGCTGCGCTCTGCCGACGGAGGACCGAGCCGCCACCGCCGCCTCACCACAGGGGCTTTGTCCCGCGGCGTCCTCGGCGACGGCGGTGGAGGAGGGGGGCCTGTAGGGGAGGGGAGGAGGGCGGTGTGGAGGGGAACTCCCCGGGGACGGCGGGCGGCGCCGCCGCCTTGGGGGAGAGAGGTTAGGTCGGGGGAGAGAGGTCCAACTGGTCTCGACTTAGCTTGCAACCCGCATATAGATTTTACTTTATAGCTGCAGAGATACATAAATAGATAGTCCATATGTTTTGTGTCTAAAGTGGTGGTCGCATCATGAGAGTTGTTTCTCCTTGTATCATCTAAACCAAGAACCGGAGGGGCCTGAATTTAAAGATCTATAAGTGAAGTTAAGTGATGCAAAAGGCCATTAAGACAAATTTTACATGGTAATGTGGATGTATCTACACATAAAATTACATCTAGATACAGCTAGATACATCCGTATCTAGATAACTACGTATAAATATAATACACCCGTATGTAGATAAGGCTATGACACTTATTTTGGGACGGAACAAATATACATTTTTATCTTCAGCCATAGCATGTTTGCTACCAAAGATGGTGCATTTTGCAAAGTGGCAAAAAAGAATGGGGACTATGCGTATGATGACACAAATAGTTGATCCTTTTTCAAATTTGAAAAGTCACGTCAGTATAATAGCGAAGAAGATTTTGCATTCACCTTAAAATACGTGAACCACCTGCTGGAAGTACCGAGAGATAGTCTCCGTGGATGGTGTGTTTATTGATGCTAGCTTGATCATTTCACCTCTGAGCTCCCTAACTACATACAACACCTGCTATGGATGACCCTGAATCTCTGGTTATGACCCACGATATGAAGAAACATTGCGACTTGTTCTTGATAGAGGTGTGGATGCTATCAACCAGCAGTTCTCTCTCCCTGGGCATTTTCACAAGTGCATAGAAAGGACTCTTCTCATCCGAAGCATCTGGCTAGCCTCTACATCATTGTAGTTGTAGATGTTATTTAGGTTGGCCAACCTCCTCTGATCTCGTTGTACTATAGGACTGTACATGGCATGAGGAAAAGCAGCATGCCTAACTGCTTTCTTATGCACCATCATGATCTAGGCTTAAATGCAAATGATGATTGTTGTAGCGTGATGCACAAGCTGGAGGTGGTCGGTCTACTCAAACAAGATCTAAGAATTACGAGCAGTCTTATCGAACCCAACATGTTCAACCAACATGAATCTAATAGTACAGTAGACCGGTGGAGTTTCCCCTTACCTTTGTCATGGCAGACGATGGAGACGCTAGAAGTCGGAGAAGATGTGCTCATGCTCTACCACGGCTGCAAATGACGACCCTGGTCCGGTGCCGGAGACCGAAGGGAGGAGTTTTCCATCCAGAGCACGACCAGGGTCATATGCGCGAGGCCAGATCTGTGTCGCTGCAGCCTCCGCTGCAAAAATTAGGGAAAGGGAACTTTCGGGAGGGGGCTAATGGTGAGGGTAACCGAAGAGGGAGGTTACCCCTGCCTTTGTTGTGCAACGACGCTCGGATTTCGCCTTCTCCAGCCATGCTACCGTCAAGCGCCCACGTGAACGGTGTTGTAGATTTTCGTCGTGGCCAAGCCTCTCCCTTGAAAAACAGTCAAATTGGGCATTCCTCCGGGGGCTTTGTCTCGGAAATGCTTTAAGACCCGTGTTGTGCAACAATGTGAAGACGACCGGGCATCCAAATATCCTAAAAGTTGCGGGCCACATGCGAGCCAAAGGATGCCCACGCTACCAAACGACCCCATGGTGCTCTCGGTACGGAAATGGGTTTCTAGCAGAGCCGCCGGCTACCGGTGTTCGCCCAACCAATGAGAAGGACCACGCGGTTGTGTGCTTAGGCCATCTCCAATGGGGCGGCTCATCCCGCTCCCGTGCGTCCGGATGGGTCGAACCGGACAAATCCGTGGCCCAACGTACGGACGCATCCCCAAAATGGATGGCCGCTGCATCGGGGACGACCCAAAGCCGGCCCAAATCTAGGCCTGGTTTGCGTGACCGCGGGACACCGAGCATTGGCCTCTCGCTTCCTCACCTTGTCCTCCCCTAGCCCGCATGTCTGACTCCCAAACCACAACCCCTCGCGGACAACTCCCCCTCGCTCCGCTGCCACCCCACCATCGCTGATTTGCGACCGTTGTTGACGCCGGCCACCGATGTCGAGATGCCACCATCGGTGTGGCAGCATAGTAGGAGCCCTGGCGGTTTTGCATGTGCTTTTGCGGCCTCGGTGCAGCGTCAGAGGACATCGCCGCCGATGTTGTAGTCCTCTCGCCGTCGTGAGTCCTCCCGCCATCATCAGCTTCGCCGTTGGTGAAAGAGGTGAGATCTCGTGAACCATGCTTCTAGGCCGCAAGTCGGCCCGGGGCGACCATTGCCACAGGTCCCTACGGAGGCATTGGATTGCCCCCGCCCGCTAGATATTCGATGAAATGGATCAACTAATTTGTCTCATTCCACTTGTAGATCATGGTGGACTGCGGCGACGAGTTCTTCTACAAGAACGTCATCGACACGTCCTCATACGACGAGTCTGACGATGACTTGCTCATGGAGGCTGTGTTGCTCATCCACAAACACAATGTCGCGCAGATCCCCATGTATCGGGTTCCTTCTCGGGACGCGCACCGGCTTTGATTCGCAAAAGAGAACGCATCCACGACATGCTCTTCTATGACTACTTCCACTACAACAAGGCATTGTTCACGCTGCAAATGTTTCACCGCCATTTTCAGATGTCCAGACCTGTTCAACCGGATAATGGATGACCTAATAGCAAAATGCGGCATGTTAAGCACATGTGGACGCATGTTGACAACAATGTTGTAAATAACGAAAATCCCGAAAAAAACAATGCCTAGACCATTTGTATCATTTTACATTTATTTGAACAAGTATTTTGTTATTTAATAGGTGGACAATAATTTTATGTAATAATTCTGGATAATTTAACCGTATTTATATCTTTCTTATGATTTTATATGCCTTATATTAAGTCAAAGGCTAAATGTCAAATACTTTGGCGGTGAGTCATATCTGACTGCGTTGGGTACAACGTGCGATCCAAATGGTTAGACGGACGCCAACCACTATCCACGTGTCCATGCACCCACCCAAACGGATGAAAACGGATGGCCCAGTGAGTGGATTTGGATCTCCTTATTGGAGATGACCCTCCTCCACATTTTTTTTTTGTATTACTCGTGCATCTATTAACTGTATGTCGTACTTTCTCATCTATCTCCCGTTGTTAAGTCCTGGTGCAATAAGGGCATCTCTAACACGGGGCGATGCAAATGGACGCTGAGCGACCGTTTGCGTCCGTCGGGCCAAAAATGTGTCTGGTACCACCTTCAGCGGGGCGACGTAAAGTGACCGGATCGTCCGCGGTGACGTAAACCTGGTCCAAATATGCGCCTCGGATGCGTCTCTGCGGACGCGCAAAGTGTCTGCTTGTGTCTGATGGACGTTTCGTCTAGCCCGTCTAGCAGTGACCCAGCATCGATGCGTCTTCTCCGCTAGTACTGGCGCCGAGGCGTCGTTTTGGCAGTCTGCGGCCGCGTAAATGGCGATGCCTCGCGTGGCGTGTGGCCATCGTCTACCTCTGCGCACGAAGTAATGGCGATGTCACGCATGCCGCGGCCGTCGCCCTGCCTCCGATCTATATAAACAGGGGCGCGAGCATCTCATCTCCTCCCCACAAAACCCAAGCCGCCGCACAACCTCCACCGTAGTGCCGCTGCCGCTCAGCCTCCACCGGAGCCACCATGACCAGCGTCGGCCGCGGCCTGGCTGCCGCGCCTCCACCACCACATCCACCTCCCACTCCACCTCCCCCGGCCTTGAGCTCCGACAAGGAGTTCGACGACGACGATAGCACGGATGACCTCCTCGACCCGGTCAGGGACAACAAGACCTTGTTTGAAGCAAAGAAGGAACCAGAGGAGGAGCGGGCGGCCCACGCGGCGCTCTACGCCGAGATGGAACAGCACAGGGTGGCGGCAGCCGCAGCCGCAGAGGACTCCGACTCCGACATATTATGGTCTTCCGATGATCCTGATGTGCCTACCCCAGAGGAGAGGGCGACGGAGCAGAGAACTATAGTCAAGTCCTTCGAGACGCTCAAGGACGACACCACCAATGCGAGGCTGCGGCAGTGCTTGCTAGAGGACACGGTGGCGCACCGAGCCCTGGCGGCCGCTGATACGTCTCAAACGTATCTATAATTTCTTATGTTCCATGCTACTTTTATGATGATACTCACATATTTTATACACACTTTATGTCATTATTATGCATTTTCCGGCACTAACCTATTGACAAGATGCCGAAGAGCCAGTTGTTGTTTTCTGCTGTTTTTGGTTTCAGAAATCCTACAAAGGAAATATTCTCGGAATTGGACGAAATCAACGCCCAGAGTCTTATTTTTCCACGGACCTTCCAGAAGACCGAAGAGCTTACGAAGTGGGGCCACGAGGTGGCCAGACCATAAGGCGGCGCGGCCAGGGAGGGGCCCGCGCCGCCCTATGGTGTGGGTCCCTCGTGAGGCCCCCGACGCTGCCCTTCCGCCTACTTAAAGCCTTCGTCGTGAAAACCCTATTACCGAGAGCCACGATACGGAAAACCTTCCAGAGACGCCGCCACCGCGAATCCCATCTCAGGGGATTCAGGAGATCGCCTTCGGCACCCTGCCGGAGAGGGGAATCATCTCCCGGAGGACTCTTCATCGCCATGATCGCCTCCGGATTGATGTGTGAGTAGTTCACCCCTGGACTATGGGTCCATAGCAGTAGCTAGATGGTTGTCTTCTCCTCATTGTGCTATCATTGTAGATCTTGTGAGCTACCTATCATGATCAAGATCATCTATTTGTAATGCTATATGTTGTGTTTGTTGGGATCCGATGAATATGGAATACTATGTCAAGTTGATTATCAATCTATCATATATGTGTTGTTTATGATCTTGCATGCTCTCCGTTGCTAGTAGAGGCTCTGGCCAAGTTGATACTTTTAACTCCAAGAGGGAATATTTATGCTTGATAGTGGGTTCATGCCTCCATTAAATCTGGGACAGTGACAGAAAGTTCTAAGGTTGTGGATGTGCTGTTGCCACTAGGGATAAAACATCGATGCTTTGTCTAAGGATATTTGTGTTGATTACATTACACACCATACTTAATACAATTGTGTGTTGTTTGCAACTTAATACTGGAAGGAGTGCGGATGCTAACCCGAAGGTGGACTTTTTGGGCATAGATGCATGCTGGATAGCGGTCTATGTACTTTATCGTAATGCCCGATTGAATCTCACTTTACTCATCATGATATGTATGTGCATTGTTATGCTCTCTCTATTTGTCAATTGCCCAACTGTAATTTATTCACCCAACATGCTATTTCTTATTGGAGAGACACCACTAGTGAATTGTGGACCCCGGTCTAATTCTTTTACATCTGAATACAATCTACTGCAAATATTGTTCTTTACTGTTCTTCGCATACAAACATCATTTTCCACACCATACATTTAATCCTTTGTTTACAGCAAGCCGGTGAGATTGACAATCTCACTGTTAAGTTGGGGCAAAGTATTTGGATTGTGTTGTGCAGGTTCCATGTTGGCGCCGGAATCCCTGGTATTGCGCCGCACTACACTCAGTCACCAACAACCTTCACGTGCTCTTTGACTCCTACTGGTTCGATAATCTTGGTTTCTTACTGAGGGAAAACTTGCTGTTGTACGCATCACACCTTCCTATTGGGGTTCCCAACGGGCGTGTGCTTGACGCGTCATCAAGACTGTTTTCTGGCGCCGTTACCGGGGAGATCAAGACACGCTGCAAGGGGAGTCTCCCACTTCCAATCTCTTTACTTTGTTTTTGTCTTGCTTTACTTTATTTTATTTACTGCTTTGTTTGCTTTCTTATATCAAAATACAAAAAATTAGTTACTTGCATTTACTTTATTTACTGTCTTGTTTGCGTTCTCTATATCAAAAATACAAAAAAGTTAGTTACTTGCATTTACTTTATCTAGTTTGCTTTATTTACTATTGCCAAAATGGGTACTCCTGAAAATACTAAGTTGTGTGACTTCACTAGCACAAATAATAATGATTTCTTATGCACACCTATTGCTCCACCTGCTACTACAGCAGAATTTTTTGAAATTAAACCTGCTTTACTGAATCTTGTTATGAGAGAGCAATTTTCTGGTGTTAGTTCTGATGATGCTGCTGCCCATCTTAATAATTTTGTTGAACTTTGTGAAATGCAAAAGTATAAGGATGTAGATGGTGACATTATAAAATTAAAATTGTTTCCTTTCTCCTTAAGAGGAAGAGCTAAAGATTGGTTGCTATCTTTGCCTAAGAATAGTATTGATTCATCGACTAAATGTAAGGATGCTTTCATTGGTAGATATTATCCTCCTGCTAAAATTATATCTTTGAGAAGTAGCATAATGAATTTTAAGCAATTGGATAATGAGCATGTTGCTCAAGTATGGGAAAGAATGAAATCTTTGGTTAAAAATTGCCCTGCCCATGGACTGACTACTTGGATGATCATCCAAACCTTTTATGCAGGATTGAATTTTTCTTCGCGGAACCTATTGGATTCAGCTGCTGGAGGTACTTTTATGTCCATCACTCTAGGCGCCGCAACAAAGCTTCTTGATGATATGATGATTACTTACTCTGAATGGTACACGGAAAGAGCTCCACAAGGTAAGAAGGTAAATTCTGTTGAAGAAACCTCCACCTTGAGTGATAAGATTGATGCTATTATGTCTATGCTTGTTAATGGTAGAACTAATGTTGATCCTAATAATGTTCCTTTAGCTTCATTGGTTGCTCAAGAAGAGCATGTTGATGTGAACTTCATTAAAAATAATAATTTCAACAACCATGCTTATAGGAATAATTCTGGTAACAAATATAGGCCATATCATTCTAATAATGGTAACGGTTATGGTAATTCTTACAATAATAATAGGAGTGTACCCTCTGTTCTTGAAGCCATGCTTAAAGAATTTATTAGTACACAAACTGCTTTTAACAGAACTGTAGAAGAAAAGCTTGGTAAAATTGATATTCTTGCTTCTAAAGTTGATAATCTTGCTGCTGATGTTGATCTTTTAAAATTGAAAGTTATGCCTAATGAAACTAAAGATATTAAGTCATTTGCTACAGCAAACGCCATCCAAGTTCGAATTAATGAGAATATTAGATTGATGGCTGAATTGCATGCTAGGTGGGAAAGAGAAGAAAATGCTAAAGAGAATAATGTAGCTAAAGTTTGGACTATTACCACCACTAGTAATGATAATGCTTCACATGTTGCTAAACCTCCTACTATAGATGATAAAATAATTGGTGTTGGCAATGTTTGTACTCCTAATGCAAAGCGTGCAAAACTGCTTGAAACTGCTAAAACTACTGAAACTGCCTGTGCTAAAAATGCTAAAACTGCTGAAACTGCCTGTGATAAAACTGCTGAAATTTTTCAAAATATTGGGGACAATGATCCCATTGCTGTAGACCATAATGGTTTAAATTTTGATGATTGTCACATCTCTGAAGTTATAAAGTTCTTACAAAAACTTGCTAGAAGTCCTAATGCTAGTGCTATAAATTTGGCCTTTACAAAACATATTACAAATGCTCTCATTAAAGCTAGAGAAGATAAATTAAAACTTGAAACTTCTATTCCTAGAAAGTTGGAAGATGGTTGGAAGCCCATCATTAAGATGAAGATCAATGATTATGATTGTAATGCTTTATGTGATCTTGGTGCAAGTATTTCTGTTATGCCTAAGAAAATCTATAATATGCTTGACTTGCCACCATTAAAAAATTGTTATTTGGATGTTAATCTTGCTGATAATTCTATAAAGAAACCTTTGGGGAGGATTAACAATGTTCGCATTACGGTTAACAATAACCTTGTCCCCGTTGATTTTGTTGTCTTGGATATTGAATGCAATGCATCTTGTCCCATTATTTTGGGAAGATCTTTTCTTCGAACTGTTGGTGCTATTATTGATATGAAGGAAGGTAATATTAAATATCAATTTCCTCTCAAGAAAGGTATGGAACACTTCCCTAGAAAGAGAATGAAGTTACCTTTTGATTCTATTATTAGAACAAATTATGATGTTGATGCTTCATCTCTTGATAATACTTGATTCAAACTTTCTGCGCCTAGCTGAAAGGCGTTAAAGAAAAGCGCTTATGGGAGACAACCCATTATTTTACTTCTGCACTTTTGTTTTATATTTGAGTCTTGGAATTTGTTACTACTGTAGCAACCTCTCCTTATCTTTATTTTATTGCATTGTTGTGCCAAGTAGAGTCTTTGATAGTAAAGATGATACTAGATTTGGATTACTGCGCAGAAACAGAATTCTTACTGTCACGAAATTGAGTAGCCCCGTCTGTAGGTAACTCAGAAAAATCTGCCAAATTACGTGCGTGATCCTCAGATATGTACGCAACTTTCATTCAATTTGAGATTTTTCATCTGAGCAAGTTAAGTGCCCCAGAAAAATTCGTCTTTACGTACTGTTCTGTTTTGATAGATTCTGTCTTTTATTTCGCATTGCCTGTTTTGCTATGTTTGATGGATTTCTTTGTTCCATTAACTTTCAGTAGCTTTGTGCAATGTCCAGAAGTGTTAAGAATGATTATGTCACCTCTGAATATGTGAATTTTTGATTATGCACTAACCCTCTAATGAGTTTGTTTTGAGTTTGGTGTGGAGGAAGTTTTCAAGGATCAAGAGAGGAGGATGATACAATATGATCAGGGAGAGTGAAAACTCTAAGCTTGGGGATACCCCCGTGGTTCATCCCTGCATATTTCAAGAAGACTCAAGCATCTAAGCTTGGGTATGCCCAAGGCATCCCCTTCTTCATCGACAATTTATCAGGTCACCTCTAGTGAAACTATATTTTTATTCCGTCACATCTTATGTTCTTTACTTGGAGCGTCTGTATGTTTTTATTTTTGTTTTTGTTTGAATAAAATCGGATCCTAGCATTCTTTATGTGGGAAAGAGACACGCTCCTCTGTTGCATATGAACACATGTGTTCTTAGCTTTACTCTTAATGTTCATGGCGAAGGTTGAAACTGCTTCGTTCATTGTTATATGGTTAGAAACAGAAAATGCTTCATGTGGTAATTGGTATAACATCTTGAATAATTTGATACTTGGCAATTGTTGTGCTCAAATAGATCATGTTTAAGGTCTTGCATCATGTACTTTGCACCTACTAATGAAGAAACACCATAGAGCTTGTTGAAATTTGGTTTGCATGATTGGTCTCTCTAAGTCTAGATATTTTCTGGTGAGGGTTTGAACAACAAGGAAGACAGTGTAGAGTCTTATAATGCTTGCAATATGTTCTTATGTAAGTTTTGCTATACCGGTTCATGCTTGAGTTTGCTTCAAACAATCTTGCTAGCCTAAGCCTTGTATTGAGAGGGAATACTTCTCGTGCATCCGAAATCCTTGAGCCAAAAACTATGCCATTTGTGTCCACCATACCTACCTACCTACTACATGGTATTTCTCTGCCATTCCAAAGTAAATTGCTTGAAGTGCTACCTTTAAAAATTCCATTCTTTGCTTTTGCAATATATAGCTCATGGAAAAAAATAGCTTAAAAAACTATTATGGTATTGAATATGTACTTATGTATCTTATTTCTTAATAAGTTGCTTGTTGAGCGATAACCATATTCCTGGGGACGCCATCAACTATTTCACCTTTGTTGAATATCGTGTGAGTTGCTATGCATGTTCGTCTTGTCTGAAGTAAGGGAGATTTACCACTCATTTAATGGTGGAAGTTTCAGTTTGGACAACAATCCTCAATCTCTTATGAGAATATTATCTGTTGTTGAATGCTTATGCATTAAAGAGGAGTCCATTATCTGTTGTCTATGTTGTCCCGGTATGGATGTCTAAGTTGAGAATAATCAAAAAGCGAGAAATCCAAGGCGAACTTTCTCCTTAGACCTTTGTACAGGCGGCATAGAGGTACCCCTTTGTGACACTTGGTTGAAACATGTGCTATGCAATGATAATCCATGTAAATCCAAGCTAATTAGGACAAGGTGCGGGCACTATTGGTATACTATGCATGAGGCTTGCAACTTATAAGACATCTTATACATAACACAAATGAATTATTACTACCGTTGACAAAATTGTTTCTTGTTTTCAAAATAAAAGCTCTAGCACAAATACAGCAATCCATGCTTCCCTCTGCGAAGGGCCATTCTTTTACTTTTATGTTGAGTCAGTTTACCTACTTCTTTCTATCTTAGAAGCAAACACTTGTGTCAACCGTGTGCATTGATTCTTACATGCTTGCTTATTTGCATTCATCATATTACTTTGTGTTGACAATTATCCATGAGATAAACATATTGAAAGTGAAAGCAACCGCTGAAACTTATATCTTCCTTTGTGTTGCTTCAAAACTTTCTACTAAGAATCTATTGCTTTATGAGTTTGCTCTTATGCAAGTCTTATTGATGCTTGTCTTGAAAGTACTATTCATGGAAAGTCTTTGCTATATGATTCAGTTGTTTATTCATTGTCTTTACCATTGCTTCGAATCGCTGCATTCATCTCATATGCTTTACAATAGTATTGATCAAGATTATGATAGCATGTCACTTCAGAAATTATCCTTGTTATCGTTTACCTACTCGAGGGCGAGTAGGAACTAAGCTTGGGGATGCTTGATACGTCTCAAACGTATCTATAATTTCTTATGTTCCATGCTACTTGTATGATGATACTCACATGTTTTATACACACTTTATGTCATTACTAGTACAGAATGCCCGTGCGTTGCTACGGGCTGACTTCTAATAAATATTATAGTATAATACGGAGAATTATAGTACCGAAGAAACCAAGACTTAGGTAGTTATTTGCATAACTCAGACTTTTTAGGAATCTTGTTATTAGAAATAAATAGTCTAGCTTTCATTATCAAAGAAAAATATGGCTTTCGTTTCCCTATGTAGTTTTTTTAGGGATGTTTTCCCCATGTAATTTCGCTAACAAGTAACCCGGTTTCAATTAATTATTCACAAAGTTGATTTAAAAAGAATCCTTTGAATAATATTGGAGAACTTAAAAGAAAATATCATGGCGATATATAGAAAGACAGGGGATCCAAGGCCAAGATGATAACACATAGGCCTTAATTTGCTCCACAGCCTTACATGGATGCATCATCTTTTCCCCAACTCGTGCAGTGTTTCTAGTCTCTCAAATGTGACTGCAAAATGGCAGCATGAACATCCAACATCTTTGACAACTACTGAACGATCCATTGCCCAAAACTGGTGAAATATTGTAGGTTCATATATACACCGCATTGGGGTATTAAATTAATACTGCTCCAAACTTCATCTGCAAATTGACATAATAGGAATAATAGGGACGTGCGAGCAGACCCATATCCAGACATTAGGAAACTGACCACACTATTATCCTGCAACAGTTAACTGTATTGGGACCATCTCCGATCTTCCACAAGACACCTTTCTTCAGCAAATCTCAAATGGAGAAGCAGGTTGTGTACCCCTGGACTTGTAAGGCTCAAGACAAGTTTTCAGCAAATCTCTAACCAGTCTGGTCTTGTATAAGTGCATCTCCAGCCGTTGGCGCTCCCCCACGGTCAAATCCGGGGTAAAGTACCGTCGGATTGGACGAAAGTTTAGCGTGGGGAGCACCAAACTTCCAGCCGTCCCCCAGCTATGCGCCCGACAATCTGCGTATTTGGCTTTATTTTCTCGTCGACAGAGCGTGCTTGTCTCCGCTTTTCTCTCGTCCGGACTCCCCGAGCGCACCCCGGGAGGCCGGGGATGGCCTGGGGATTTATGCCCTTTTTTGGAGGGAAACGAGAAACCGGGGACGTAGCTGGACCGAATAACGCCATGAAAAAAACGGGCGCCAGGGTCCTCGTCGGGGAGACGGATGGAGGTGCTCTAAGGCTCCCAGCGGCACACGGTGGCCTAGGTGCGGCGGGAAGCCCTGAGTTTATCAATAGCAGCCTACAAATGCAAATTTTGCGGCAACTCGGGCGTGATCCAAGATTTCGAAGAGGCACACAGTCCGGCGAAGCGAAATCTAATAAGCTTTATATGATTCATCAAAATCGCGTATGCTTGATGTGCATTGCTACTATAACATAGTAATAAGCTTCACATGCTTCATTATGATGTCATAAATTTTGGGGCAGCATGTTGTATACTTGTTGAACCTTAAGATAACCCAAGAAACACAGCTGCAATCATGGAGCCTTTTCGTGCCTGTAGTGCATCAACAAGATTTTGTTGTTGTTCCATGAAGACTGTACCGTCGCTGTCTCGCGGTCCCAAATGCTGAAACCTAATCAGTATGAACACTGAACCACCGTTTGAATTAATCTTCGGAAGACCGAGGGTGGCCTACAGCCAGGCACCATGAGCTTGCGAAGGTGTTAGACAGCTAAATATTTCCACAAAATAAGAAAAAAAATAGAAAGTGGCAGCTCCAGTGACCAGTGCACACCTTTCTTTGATGGATTTCACAACTCAAAACAATTAGCCTCCGAGAGTGTGCTCCGCCTTTGATTAATAGCAATCTCAATCCCCTCTAGATTGGTTAAAGCTTCAGCCATAAGATCACTTGCAAGTTGCAACTCGACCATACCAATTTGTATGAGTACAAGGAAACGGCCAACATAACCTCGCTTCTAGATCCAATACACACCAGATAGAAGAAGTTGTGTGGATGTGTTGTACTGCAGCCACTGGAAAGAGAGAGCCGAGCAGCCTGCAATTTCCTGCGGCGGCCGAGCGCGAGCGGTCTATTTTTTTTTTAAATAATGAGCACGAACGGTCTTGGAACACCTATTAATTCCCCATCTTATTTTACAAGTAGTACTCTGCATCCACGAGGTTGTGGCCATGGCGAATATGCTGCTTTCCTGCTTGTACTTCCATCTCTTCCATGCTTCACCATCCTAGCACGGCTTCCCACTCCCTACCCCTCCCTCCATCTGGCCATGGCGGCAGTCAAGCGGCCAGCATCCGGCGGCAGTCGACGCCTAGCTTCGCGTGTTGTGGTAGTCTGGCACCCAGCTCTGCGTGGTAGCGGCGACGGCAGTCTGGTGCCCAAAACGTTGCAAGGCGGCAGTACTCAGCCCGGCTCTGTGTGGTCGGACTGACGTTCCCCGGTGCCACGTTGTGGCTGCAGCTCGCCATGGGACTCGCGCACTACATCGTCACCACAATCCTCATCACCTGGCGCGTGGCCATGGGCCATGGCAGCCATGAGGTGTGCCTATCGTTTTGACGAGGGAACGTCATCCTGTGACATAGGTTTAGGGAAGCATGGCGGCGTACATCGCCACCACCGCAGTTGGGTTACGCGACCAGGGGCGAACTCATGCGACCTGAGGTTGCCGGCCGGTAGCGTGCATATCCAATCACCGTAGCTGGGCTACCCTGTCGGAGGTGAACAGAGGCGATTCTGCAGTTTGATCATGAGCGTCGCGTCCGGGGGCGATCTGTGCCACCGGGGGACGCAGTTGTGCGAGTCGCCGGGCGTGATGACTACGGTCTCGTCGTCAAGTTCATGGCAGCCTCCGGCGTCGATGATGCGTGACCTGACGGTGTTACTGGCGCCGATCTTTCGCCGAAGATGTCGTGGAGGAAACCGCCCTCCTATCCGTCGACGTAGTTTTAATCGCTACTGTTTCCATGGCCTCGTCCTCCGTCCCAATAATACGTACGTAATCCGGCTGGACTTCAAAGCGAACTATTCTGATATCCAATGCATAGTCCGGAACGGAAATTGCTACCAGCCGCGCGGCCCGGGCTGATGAGATCGAGTCTGGGTTTAAGAGGTAGCGCTGGTGGGTTGCTTTTACAAAAGCTGGACTCCTCGTCTCTGGCTTGGACATGGTATCCAATCCGGTTGGATTTTCTTTACTTGGCCGGCCATCACCCACCCATCGATCAGGGAAAGGAAAAAGGAAAGGAAACCGCACGACCCACGTTAGCCTTTGTAGCGATCGAAGTGAAAAACAATTTCTTTTACCGATCGACCGAAGGACAAAGGACGACGGACGAAACTATTGGGACGGACCAAACCGCGGAAACGCTTTTCCCTTTATTATTAGGTATAGATATAGATTATGCATTTTCCGGCACTAACCTATTGACAAGATGCCGAAGAGCCAGTTGCTGTTTTCTGCTGTTTTTGGTTTCAGAAATCCTACAAAGGAAATATTCTCGGAATTGGACGAAATCAACACCCAGGATCTTATTTTTCCACGGAGCTTCCAGAAGACCGAAGAGCTTACGAAGTGGGGCCACGAGGTGGCCAGACCATAAGGCGGCGCGGCCAGGGAGGGGCCCGCGCCGCCCTATGGTGTGGGTCCCTCGTGAGGCCCCCGACGCTGCCCTTCCGCCTACTTAAAGCCTTCGTCGCGAAAACCCTATTACCGAGAGACACGATACGGAAAACTTTCCAGAGACGCCGCCACCGCGAATCCCATCTCGCGGGATTCAGGAGATCGCCTCCGGCACCCTGCCGGAGAGGGGAATCATCTCCCGGAGGACTCTTCATCGCCATGATCGCCTCCGGATTGATGTGTGAGTAGTTCACCCCTGGACTATGGGTCCATAGCAGTAGCTAGATGGTTGTCTTCTCCTCATTGTGCTATCATTGTAGATCTTGTGAGCTGCCTATCATGATCAAGATCATCTATTTGTAATGCTACATGTTGTGTTTGTTGGGATCCGATGACTATGGAATACTATGTCAAGTTGATTATCAATCTATCATATATGTGTTGTTTATGATCTTGCATGCTCTCCGTTGCTAGTAGAGGCTCTGGCCAAGTTGATACTTGTAACTCCAAGAGGGAGTATTTATGCTCGATAGTAGGTTCATGCCTCCATTAAATCTGGGACAGTGACAGAAAGTTCTAAGGTTGTGGATGTGCTGTTGCCACTAGGGATAAAACATCGATGCTTTGTCTAAGGATATTTGTGTTGATTACATTACGCACCATACTTAATGCAATTGTCTGTTGTTTGCAACTTAATACTGGAAGGGGTGCGGATGCTAACCCGAAGGTGGACTTTTTAGGCATAGATGCATGCTGGATAGCGGTCTATGTACTTTGTCGTAATGCCCGATTGAATCTCACTTTACTTATCATGATATGTATGTGCATTGTTATGCTCTCTCTATTTGTCAATTGCCCAACTGTAATTTTGTTGGGGGATGACCCCAGGTATGCCAAAGGCATGCCAAACCGGATGGTTTGAGCCATCAAGATACCGGTTTAATGTTTATACTGGAGGTCGAAGCTAAGTGTTTGGCTAAGTAAACCTAAGCCGGTATCCCCAAGAGGGGCATACCGGAACCGGGTAAAGAAGACATCGGGCTACCGGTAAGAAGAGCATGTCGGCAAGACTGGTTAAAGATTCTCTCCAGAGCTAGAGGACAAAGATGAGCTAAGCAAAGTAGCTTTAAACGAAGCCCTGACGCCAAAGTGGAGGATGACGCCAAAAGCAACCGGAGGACGTCAGCCTCCCTGATTAAAGATACCGGCGCCGCCATTTATGACTAAAGTAGCTTTGTAAAGTAGTTTGTCTAGTCAAAGATGCCATTAGGGTTTCTTGCCCTGTAAGCCACCTCTCCCCTATATAAGGAGAGGGGGCACCCCCATTATGCAAAAAAGCTGATATATGTGAAGTACGCGCCTTGATATGCTGTAGCCAGAAACTTGTAACTTGTTAAGATCAATAAAGAGAAAGATCTAGAGCAGAGTTCTTCCTTGTGTGTTTCTTCTTGTATCGCTGCCTTTGGCTGAGTTCTTGAGGAAAGCATCCGGAAGTTCATCCCATCTAATCGAAAACCCTCCCCCGAATCCTCTAGCGCACATTCGGCCCCAACTTAAGCCATCCTATGGCATCTGCTCGTTCACCACGACGACAGTTGGCGCCCACCGTGGGGCCAGCAGCTGCGCTTGCTGGAGTTCATATTTGGGCGGGCCTCCTCACCATCGACGGCGAGCGTGTCGTCACCGCGCTCATCGACCGCGTCCTCGGCACGGATTTCATCAACGACAACACAGGCTACTTCGCCAGCGGCGGTAAGTACCCCAAGAAGAAGCACACGGTCGAGCTCGGGAGCTTCCTCGTCTACTGATGGCGTGTATTTCACACGTTCGTTGGGCAACCCCAAGAGGAAGGTATGATGTGCACAGCAGCAAGTTTTCCCTCAGAAAGAAACCAAGGTTTATCGAACCAGGAGGAGCCAAGAAGCATGTTGAAGGTTGATGGCGGCGGGATGTAGTGCGGCGCAACACCAGGGATTCCGGCGCCAACGTGGAACCTGCACAACACAACCAAAGTACTTTGCCCCAACGAAACAGTGAGGTTGTCAATCTCACCGGCTTGCTGTATTAAAGAGTTAACCGTATTGTGTGGAAGATGATTGTTTGCAGAAAACAGTAGAACAGTATTGCAGTAGATTGTATTTCAGTAAAGAGAATTGGACCGGGGTCCACAGTTCACTAGAGGTGTCTCTCCCATAAGACGAACAGCATGTTGGGTGAACAAATTACAGTTGGGCAATTGACAAATAAAGAGAGCATGACCATGCACATACATATCATGATGAGTATAGTGAGATTTAATTGGGCATTACGACAAAGTACATAGACCGTCATCCAACTGCATCTATGCCTAAAAAGTCCACCTTCAGGTTATCATCCGAACCCCCTCCAGTATTAAGTTGCTAACAACAGACAATTGCATTAAGTATGGTGCGTAATGTAACTAGTGACTACATCCTTGAACATAGCACTAATGTTTTATCCCTAGTGGCAACAGCACAACACAACCTTAGAACTTTCACATCCTTTGTCCCTGTGTCAATGCGGGCATGAACCCACTATCGAGCATAAGTACTCCCTCTTGGAGTTACAAGCATCTACTTGGCCAGAGCATCTACTAGTAACGGAGAGCATGCAAGATCATAAACAACACATAGCATAACTTTGATAATCAACATAACAAGTATTCTCTATTCATCGGATCCCAACAAACGCAACATATAGAATTACAGATAGATGATCTTGATCATGTTAGGCAGCTCACAAGATCCGACAATGATAGCACAATGGGGAGAAGACAACCATCTAGCTACTGCTATGGACCCATAGTCCAGGGGTAGACTACTCACACATCACACCGGAGGCGACCATGGCGGCGTAGAGTCCTCCAGGAGATGATTCCCCTCTCCGGCAGGGTGCCGGAGGCGATCTCTGGATCCCCGAGATGGGATCGGCGGCGGCGGCGTCTCTGGAAGGTTTTCCGTATCGTGGCTCTCGGTGCGGGGGTTTCGTCACGGAGACTTTTTATAGGCGGAAGGGCAGGTCAAGAGGCGGCACGGGGCCCCACACTACAGGCCGGCGCGGCCAAGGGGGCGCGCCGCCCTATGGTGTGGCCCCTCCGTGGCCCCTCTTCGTCTCTCCTTCGGACTTACGGAAGCTTCGTGAGAAACTAGGCCCCTGGGCGTTGAGTTCGTCCAAGTCCGAGAATATTTCCGTACGAGGATTTCTGAAACCAAACCCAGCAGAAAACAGCACCTGGCACTTCGGCATCTTGTTAATAGGTTAGTTCCAGAAAATGCACGAATATGACATAAAGTGTGCATAAAACATGTAGATAACATCAATAATGTGGCATGGAACATAAGAAATTATCGATACGTCGGAGACGTATCAGCATCCCCAAGCTTAGTTCTGCTCGTCCCGAGCAGGTAAAACGATAACACGAGATAATTTACGGAGTGACATGCCATCATAATCTTGATCATACTATTTGTAAAGCATATGTAGTGAATGCAGCGATCGAAACAATGTATATGACATGAGTAAACAAGTGAATCATATAGCAAAGACTTTTCATGAATAGCACTTCAAGACAAGCATCAATAAGTCTTGCATAAGAGTTAACTCATAAAGCAATAATTCAAAGTAGAGATATTGAAGCAACACAAAAGAAGATTAAGTTTCAGCGGTTGCTTTCAACTTGTAACATGTATATCTCATGGATATTGTCAACATAGAGTAATATAATAAGTGCAATAAGCAAATATGTAGGAATCAATGCACAGTTCACACAAGTGTTTGCTTCTTGAGGTGGAGAGAGATAGGTGAACTGACTCAACATTGAAAGTAAAAGAATGGTCCTCCATAGAGGAAAAGCATCGATTGCTATATTTGTGCTAGAGCTTTGATTTTGAAAACATGAAACAATTTTGTCAACGGTAGTAATAAAGCATATGCATCATGTAAATTATATCTTATAAGTTGCAAGCCTCATGCATAGTGTACTAATAGTGCCCGCACCTTGTCCTAATTAGCTTGGACTACCGGGTCATCACAATGCATTGTTTTTACCAAGTGTCACAAAGGGGTACCTCTATGCCGCCTGTACAAAGGTCTAAGGAGAAAGCTCGCATTGGATTTCTCGCTATTGATTATTCTTCAACTTAGACATCCATACCGGGACAACATAGACAACAGATAATGGACTCCTCTTTTATGCATAAGCATATACCAACAATTAATAATTTTCTCATTTGAGATTTGAGGATTGTTGTCCAAAACTGAAACTTCCACCATGGAGCATGGCTTTAGTTAGCGGCCCAATGTTCTTCTCTAACATATGCATGCTTAACCATATGGTGGTAGATCTCTCTTACTTCAGACAAGACGGACATGCATAGCAACTCACATGAAATTCAACAATGAAAAGTTGATGGCGTCCCCAGTGAACATGGTTATCGCACAACAAGCAACTTAATAAGAGATAAAGTGCATAATTACATATTCAATACCACAATAGTTTTTAAGCTATTTGTCCCATGAGCTATATATTGCAAAGGTGAATGATGGAATTTTAAAGGTAGCACTCAAGCAATTTACTTTGGAATGGCGGAAAAATACCATGTAGTATAGGTAGGTATGGTGGACACAAATGGCATAGTGGTTGGCTCAAGTATTTTGGATGCATGAGAAGTATTCCCTCTCGATACAAGGTTTAGGCTAGCAAGGCTTATTTGAAACAAACACAAGGATGAACCGGTGCAGCAAAACTCACATAAAAGACATATTGAAAACATTATAAGACTCTACACCGTCTTCCTTGTTGTTCAAACTCAATACTAGAAATTATCTAGACCTTAGAGAAACCAAATATGCAAACCAAATTTTAGCATGCTCTATGTATTTCTTCATTAATGGGTGCAAATCATATGATGCAAGAGCTTAATCATGAGCACAACAATTGCCAAGTATCACATTACCCAAGACATTTATAGCAATTACTACATGTATCATTTTCCAATTCCAACCATATAACAATTTAACGAAGGAGAAACTTCGCCATGAATACTATGAGTAGAAACCAAGGACATACTTGTCCATATGCTACAGCGGAGCGTGTCTCTCTCCCATAAAGTGAATGCTAGGATCCATTTTATTCAAACAAAACAAAAAACAAAAACAAACCGACGTTCCAAGAAAAAGCACATAAGATGTGATGGAATAAAAATATAGTTTCAGGGGAGGAACCTGATAATGTTGTCGATGAAGAAGGGGATGCCTTGGGCATCCCCAAGCTTAGACGCTTGAGTCTTCTTGATATATGCAGGGGTGAACCACCGGGTGCATCCCCAAGCTTAGAGCTTTCACTCTCCTTGATCATGTTGCATCATACTCCTCTCTTGATCCTTGAAAACTTCCTCCACACCAAACTCGAAACAACTCATTAGAGGGTTAGTGCACAATATAAATTGACATATTAAGAGGTGACACAATCATTCTTAACACTTCTGGACATTGCATAATGCTACTGGACATTAGTGGATCAAAGAAATTCATCCAACATAGCGAAAGAGGCAATGCGAAATAAAAGGCAGAATCTGTCAAAACAGAACAGTTCGTATTGACGAATTTTAAAATGGCACCAGACTTGCTCAAATGAAAATGCTCAAATTTAATGAAAGTTGCGTACATATCTGAGGATCATGCACGTAAATTGGCTTAATTTTCTGAGCTACCTACAGGGAGGTGGACCCAGATTCGTGACAGCAAAGAAATCTGGAACTGTGCAGTAATCCAAATCTAGTACTTACTTTTCTATCAACGGCTTAACTTGGCACAACAAAGCACAAAACTAAGATAAGGAGAGGTTGCTACAGTAGTAAACAACTTCCAAGACACAAAATAAAAACAAAGTACTGTAGGTAAAAACATGGGTTGTCTCCCATAAGCGCTTTTCTTTAACGCCTTTCAGCTAGGCGCAGAAAGTGTGTATCAAGTATTATCAAGAGATGGTGCATTGTTATCATGAGCTCCCCATCCATAGTGGTACTAAGGGCTTTGTCAATTTTAGGCCTATAATAATACTTCTTTGGTCTAGGCACTTTAGAGACATACATAAACTTTTGCTCCTTACCCACATAAGCTTTCTCCTTATATTTAAGAGAAGAAAATGTTGAACCCAAGGTTCCCATAGCTTTTTCAAGTTCGTCAATCCTATTGATTTGATCATCATGGACAGCATTAGTTCCTAGGACACTAATTCTTTCATCAATTCCTCCTAAGGATTTATCAAGTTCATCAGTTTTATCAAGTAATATTTCCAATTTAGCTTCAATACTTGGAAAATTTTTCTCTATGGTTTCCAATTTTTTCATAACATCTTCAAGAGAGATTTCAGTTTTAACTTTATCAACAGGGGGTATTCCAAATAAGCTCTCAATAATGCAACTAGCTTCTAATGCAGGAGTACTTAGGAAGTCACCTTTTGCGAGACTATCAAGAACATATCTATTCCAGCTAGAGATACCAACATAAAAATTCCTGAGTAAAATAATGGTGGAGTGCTTCTTAGTGCATCTATTATGAGCATCGCTAATTCTATACCAAGCATCTCTCAAACATTCTCCCCCTCGTTGCTTAAACGTGCGAACTTCAACTTCAGGATTACTCATTTTAGTAGTAGTAAATAAAGCAAACTAGATAAAGTAAATGCAAGTAAACTAATTTTTTTGTGTTTTAGATATAGCAAACAAGATAGTAAATAAAGTAAAACTAGCAACTAATTTTTTTTTGTATTTTGATTTAGTGCAGCAAACAAAGTAGTAAATAAAACTAAGCAAGACAAAAACAAAGTAAAGAGATTGAGAAGTGGAGACTCCCCTTGCAGCGTGTCTTGATCTCCCCGGCAACGGCGCCAGAAATTTAGCTTGATGGCGTGTATTTCACACGTTCGTTGGGCAACCCCAAGAGGAAGGTATGATGCGCACAGCAGCAAGTTTTCCCTCAGAAAGAAACCAAGGTTTATCGAACCAGGAGGAGCCAAGAAGCACGTTGAAGGTTGATGGCGGCGGGATGTAGTGCGGCGCAACACCAGGGATTCCGGCGCCAACGTGGAACCTGCACAACACAACCAAAGTACTTTGCCCCAACGAAACAGTGAGGTTGTCAATCTCACCGGCTTGCTGTAACAAAGAGTTAACCGTATTGTGTGGAAGATGATTGTTTGCAGAAAACAGTAGAACAGTATTGCAGTAGATTGTATTTCAGTAAAGAGAATTGGACCGGGGTCCACAGTTCACTAGAGGTGTCTCTCCCATAAGACGAACAGCATGTTGGGTGAACAAATTACAGTTGGGCAATTGACAAATAAAGAGAGCATGACCATGCACATACATATCATGATGAGTATAGTGAGATTTAATTGGGCATTACGACAAAGTACATAGACCGTCATCCAACTGCATCTATGCCTAAAAAGTCCACCTTCGAGTTATCATCCGAACCCCTCCAGTATTAAGTTGCTAACAACGAGACAATTGCATTAAGTATGGTGCATAATGTAACTAGTGACTACATCCTTGAACATAGCACTAATGTTTTATCCCTAGTGGCAACAGCACAACACAACCTTAGAACTTTCTCACATTGTCCCAGTGTCAATGCGAGGCATGAACCCACTATCGAGCATAAGTACTCCCTCTTGGAGTTACAAGCATCTACTTGGCCAGAGCATCTACTAGTAATGGAGAGCATGCAAGATCATAAACAACACATAGCATAACTTTGATAATCAACATAACAAGTATTCTCTATTCATCGGATCCCAACAAACGCAACATATAGAATTACAGATAGATGATCTTGATCATGTTAGGCAGCTCACAAGATCCGACAATGATAGCACAATGGGGAGAAGACAACCATCTAGCTACTGCTATGGACCCATAGTCCAGGGGTAGACTACTCACACATCACACCGGAGGCGACCATGGCGGCGTAGAGTCCTCCGGGAGATGATTCCCCTCTCTGGCAGGGTGCCGGAGGCGATCTCCTGGATCCCCCGAGATGGGATCGGCGGCGGCGGCGTCTCTGGAAGGTTTTCCGTATCGTGGCTCTCGGTACTGGGGGTTTCGTCACGGAGACTTTTTATAGGCGGAAGGGCAGGTCAAGAGGCGGCACGGGGGCCCCACACTACAGGCCGGCGCGGCCAAGGGGGGGGGGGCCGCGCCGCCCTATGGTGTGGCCCCTCCGTGGCCCCTCTTCGTCTCTCCTTCGGACTTCTGGAAGCTTCGTGAGAAAATAGGCCCCTGGGCTTTGATTTCGTCCAATTCCGAGAATATTTCCTTACTAGGATTTCTGAAACCAAAAACAGCAGAAAACAGAATCGGCACTTCGGCATCTTGTTAATAGGTTAGTTCCAGAAAATGCACGAATATGACATAAAGTGTGCATAAAACATGTAGATAACATCAATAATGTGGCATGGAACATAAGAAATTATCGATACGTCGGAGACGTATCATCTACTACGGCACCGTCCCTGAGCGCCAGTGCCTCTCGCTGGTGCTGGTGGCCCTGGACCCCCCAAGATCTGCGCTTCCCAGCGGCCGCGCCACCGGCAGCGTCGAGGTACTGGTCGTTGGCGCAGGCGACGCCGGCAAAGGAGCTGCGGGGGAAGGCGCTGGACCGACGAAGTCCACGCGCACGGCCAAGCCGCCGACCGAACGTGACCAGGTGGTTGCGGGCGCCTCCGCGGTGCCACCGGAAACTCCACTTCAGGCGGCAATGAGCGTCCTCGCCACGCCCATCGCGCAGAACATCGACCCGGCAGCGGGTCAGGAGGAGCTGGAGGCACAACGCCAGAAGCTGCTCGAGAACGGCAAGGACATCATCCGGGCGCAACGCGAGCTGAACCTAACCCTACGTGAGTATAACGCTGCCCATGGCTTTGCTTCTGTTAGCGCTCATCCGGCTAGGCAACCGGAAAACAGGCTTAGAGCTTGCAATCTAGATCAGGATTTGCGTAAGGAAGTTCTTACCGGAAAGAGTGCCTCTGCATCTGTGAGCATCATAGAGAAACCCAAGTACAGTAGCCCGGATAAAACCATCAAAGCTGCTAGGGCTGCGATAGAGCTATGTGAGTCGCTTACCGGAGATGCGTTGGCAAAACAGCAGGATCGTGTTAGGGAGTTGCTTGACATGATTGAACAGCAAAATGCTGAGCAGCTCGCAAAAGTAAACAAGGCTGCGGCATCAAAATCTGTGCGTTCCACAAAGAATGCCGGAAGCAAGTCCCATGGGCAGGCATCGTCCCCCCATCCGGACAAAAGAAAAGAAAATGCGAATGCACAGCAAATGACTGTGTACGATCCGGTGCTTGCCGGAAAACAACAAGCCGGTGCCGGAAAACAACAAGCCGAGCGGTACGAGGCCGGTATAAAAAATCAAGGGGCAGCAGGTGTCCATGCCGGAAATGGCTACGCCGCAAGAGATTATGCCGGCAGAGAAGGAAGTGGGCAAAATTTTCGCGCTGCAAGAGCAGCGTACGTGGAAGAGGAAATGCCTCCGCCAAGGTACCGGTAGGCAAGAGCCGCGGTACCGGAAAGATATGAAGAGGTTGATTCAGGGGCTGAGAGAGTTGCAGCTTACCGGAATCCATTGGGAGACCGGTTAGGCGAAAGATGCCTACCAGACCGGGACGCGAGGCACAGGCTGGATAGGGTGTACTTATCTGAGATAGTGGAGGCGGAAGGTCCTCCAGGCCCCAAGTGTTTTGGCCCAAGGATCATGAAAGAGAAGCCACCGGTTCGCAATTTCACATTGCCCCGTGACACTAAAACTTATGATGGCACCACCAAGCCGGAAGACTGGCTCGCGGATTACGTGACCGCAGTGTATGTTGCCGGTGGCGGAGGAACCGTCACTGGTGGAGGAAACCGGCGCTGGGCCGTAAGAATTGTACCATCTTTCCTGGTAGGACCAGCGCGCATCTGGCTAAACAATTTGCCGGCGGGAAGTATAAATGGCTGGCTGGACTTCGAGGAAGCTTTTGTAAGCAACTTCAGTAGTACCTACCGGAGGCCAAACCGGCCGCAGCAGCTCGCTCTATGCATGCAGCGCTTCAATGAAACAGATCGGGATTACCTAACCCGGTGGAACTCCACAAGAAACTCCTGTGAAGGGGTAATCGAGGCACAAGCCATTGCTTGGTTTTGCAATGGGTGCAGAAGAGATTCACCTTTGTGGCAAAACCTACAGAGAAACATGCCGACAACTTTGGCAGAAATGATACGTGTGGCAGATAGCTACGCACTGGGAGACCCAATGCAACCGGCAGTACAAGCTGAGCCGGAACAAACAAACCAGCCTCAGCAACGCCAAGCACAATACCGGGATAACAGGGAAAACAAACGAAGGGAAGAGTTTCCGGATCGAAGGTATGGTCCACAGCAAGTAGCCGCGGTGCAGGATAATTCCGGCGCCAGCGGAAGCCAAAGGCAGAAAACCGGATCGCAGCTATGGGCGGGTCCAAAGAAACAGTGGGTTGAAAAGAAGCCGTGGCAAACTGATGAAAGGTACACCATGGAATCCGCTATGGACCAGCCATGCCGGTGGCACACACCAAACCCCGGAAGGCCGGCAAACCATTTGACAAAAGATTGTACTTGGACCAAAAGGTTGATGGGCCAAGGCACAACAAAAGATGCCGGAAAACTACCGCCACCACCCCCGCTTACCGGACCAAACGCCATACCGGTGCACCCTCAGCCAAACCGGCCTCCACCATAACAAGTTCACCAGGTGGCTGATGGCAATGGCCAACCACCTCCACCGGCACCTTTGGGCCGGAACATTTACCATGATCCAGACATGTGTTGTGTTGTGTTCGTCACTGAGCCAACAGACAAGCAAAGCCTGCGACGCCGTTCCATGGAAGTGAACGCGGTGATGCCGGCAGTTCCAAAGTACATGCTGTGGTCTGATCAAGAGATCTCCTGGTCGTTCAAGGATCACCCGAAAATAATGCCTAATCCGGGTGGTTATGCTCTTGTGGTTGACCCTATCATGCATGGGCCAAACGCTCGAGTCAAATTCAGCAAGGTGCTGATAGACAATGGGAGCAGCATAAACATCATGTACCGGCATACTATGCGCACGCTTGGGATAACTGAGAATATGCTGCAACCGACGCACACGACTTTCCACGGAATCGTTCCGGGGTTGTCTTGCTCACCCATGGGAAAAGTTCGGGTGGATGTCTCATTTGGTGGACGTGATAATTGTCGGGTGGAAAATGTTCTGTTCGAGGTAGTGGACTTGGAAAGCCCTTACCATGCACTGCTGGGGAGACCGGCACTGGCAGATTTTATGGCATCAACTCATACAGCCTATCTTAAGATGAAGATGCCGGCACCTCATGGACCCTTGACCGTGGTGGGAAACTAGAAAGTCTCACTGGAAACCGCTTCCGCCGGATCAAATCTGGCCGAATCGCTGGTGATCGCAGAGGAAAAGAAAAGAATGCAAACTGCAGTTGCGCTCGCTCAATCCTCACATTTGAGTTTAGCGGCAATGAGTGGAAACTTGGGCACACCGGCATTCAAGCCAACCAATGAAACAAAGGACATCGTGCTGGACCCGGCTTACCCTAAGCGTACCGTTCGCATCGGTGCCGGCCTTAGTGAGGCATAGGAAAGCGCGCTCACCAGCTTCCTCCGTGAGAATCGGAATATCTTTGCATGGTCTACTGATGACTTGGTAGGTGTTCCGAGGGAGCTGGCTGAGCACTGTTTGAACGTCCGGAAAGATGCTAAGCCGGTAAGGCAGCCGCTGCGCCGGTTTGCTGAAGACAGAAGAAAGATCATTGGAGAGGAAGTGACAAAGTTGTTGGTTGCCGGTTTCATCGTGGAAGTGTTGCATACTGAGTGGCTAGCCAATCCGGTGATGGTCGAGAAGAAGAAAGAAGAGAACCTTGAAGCAAAAGCTCCAAAGGTATGGCGCATGTGCATCGACTACACCAACCTGAACAAGGCTTTCCCAAAAGATCCTTTCCCGCTACCCCGGATCGATCAAGTGATTGATTCCACCGCTGGATGTGAATTGTTGTCTTTCTTGGATGCTTATTCCGGTTTCCACCAAATCCTCTTAAAAAAGGAGGACCAAATAAAGACTGCGTTTATCACCCTGCACGGGGCTTATTGCTATGTCACTATGCCTTTTGGTTTGCGCAACGCTGGTGCAACGTACCAGCGCTGTATGCAAAAGTGTTTGTATGATTAAATTGGTAAAAACGTGCAAGTCTACGTAGACAATGTTGTGATAAAAACTAAGAAAAAAAAACCTTAATCGACGATCTCCGGCAAACGTTTGATAACCTAAGAAGGTTCCGGATGAAACTCAATCCGGCAAAATGCACCTTTGGTGTCCCAGCCGGCAAGTTGCTTGGCTTCCTCGTATCAAGCCGGGGCATAGAGGTAAATCCGGTAAAAATCCGGGCAATCGAAAGAATGACCATACCGCACGATCTCAAAGATGTGCAAAAGTTTACCGGAAGCTTGGCATCGCTAAGTCGGTTCATAAGCAAGTTGGGAGAAAAAGCTCTGCCCCTCTATGCTTTGATGAAAAAATCTGATACGTTCGTCTGGACCCCTCAGGCAGACGCAGCGTTCAAAGAGCTAAAAACAATGCTAGCCACTGCGCCTATACTAGCTTCACCTTTGGAAAGGGAGCCCATGTTGTTATACATAGCAGCAACAAACCGAGTTGTGAGTGTGGTAGTCGTAGTTGAAAGAGAAGAGGAAGGAAAAACCGTGCAGCGACCGGTATACTACCTGAGCGAGATGCTCTCCCTCTCAAAGCAAAACTACCCTCACTTCCAAAAAATGACTTATGGCGTGTTCATGGCCGCCACAAAGCTTAAGCACTACTTTGAAGAGCACCCCATGAAAGTGGTGAGTGAGGCACCCATTTCCGATATCATGTGCAACAAAGATGCTAGCGGTAGGATTGCAAAATGGGCAATCCAGATATCACTGTACGTACCGGAATACGAAAGAAGAGATGCCATAAAATCGCAAGCTTTGGCTGATTTCCTAGTTGATTGGGCGGAAATGCAATACAAGCCGCCAGACCAGAAAATAGAATACTGGAAGATGCACTTTGACGGATCCAAGCTCAAGGAGGGTCTAGGTGCCGGTGTGGTACTTACCTCACCTAAAGGAGATCACCTCCGTTATGTTTTGCAAGTGCACTTCAGAGCATCCAACAATGTCGCTGAGTACGAGGCTTTGATTCATGGGCTTAAGGTCACAAAAGAAATCGGTGCACACCGGATCCTTTGCTATGGAGATTCAGATCTAGTGGTGCAGCAGTGTTCCGGAGATTGGGACGCAAAAGATGCCAACATGGCTTCATACCGGTTTCACGTGCAAAAGATTGCCGGCTTCTTTGAGGGCTGCGAGTTTCACCATGTGCCACGAGCAGAAAATGAAGCCGCGGATGCTTTGTCCAAACTGGGCTCATCCAGGCAAGAAATTCCTCCCGGAATAGCCTTGGCACACTTAAGAGTACCATCGATTAAACCAAGCCCGGAATCGGAATCAATTTTCGTACCGGAATCGCATGTCGTACCAATGGATATCGATGAAGTAAACCTGGGGACTGCTCCGGTAAACTCGGGGACTGTTCCGGTTAACTCGGGGACTGTTCCGGTAAACTCGGGGACTGCTGCGTCCATACCGGAAGAAGCCATGCTGGTGGATAACATGGAGATAGACGTACCGGTGTTTCTAGTTCGAGAGGCACCATCGTGGGTTAAACCTATTAAGGAATTCCTGATCAACGGCACCTTGCCGGTTGATGAAAATGAATCAAGACGAATCCAGAGAAGGTCCAAACTTACACCATCATCAATGGTGAGGTGTACAAGAGAAGTGTTACCGGTGTCCTTCAAAGATGTGTGGAACCGGAAGAAGGAAAAGAAATGCTTGTGGAAATTCACCAAGGAGAATGTGGGCACCACGCTTCATCAAGGGCGCTGGTTGCAAAAGTATTCTGGCATGGCTTCTATTGGCCCACTGCTTTGGAAAATGCTGAGGATTTGGTACGAAAGTGCAACGGGTGCCAGAGGTATGCCAAGCAAAATCATACTCCAGCTTCCGGTTTAAGAACAATACCGCTAACTTGGCCATTTGCCGTTTGGTGCCTTGACATGGTTGGTCCATTCAAAACCGCAAGAAGCAGCTTTACCCACATCCTAGTGATGGTGGACAAGTTCACTAAATGGCTGGAAGTAAAACCTATCACAAAATGTGATGGGCATACGGCGGTAAAGTTCTTAAAGGATGTCATCTTGCGGTATGGATACCCGCATAGCATCATCACTGACAATGGCACAAACTTTGCTCAAGGTGAGTTCAAAAGATTTTGTGAGGATAACAATATCCGGTTGGATTTGTGCTCAGTCGCGCACCCACAAGGCAATGGCCAAGTGGAAAGAACAAATGCTTTGGTGCTATCCGGTATCAAACCCAGGCTCATTGAACCTCTTGAAAAAACACCGGGGTGTTGGCTCGATGAGCTACCATCGGTACTATGGAGCATAAGAACGACTCCAAACCGGTCTACCGGATACACTCCGTTTTTCATGGTTTACGGGGCTGAAGCCGTGATTCCAACCGATATCGTACATGACTCACCAAGAGTTCAACAATATACCGAAGAAGAGGTAAAAGAGGCCCGAGAAAATGATGTGGACTTGCTAGAAGAAGCAAGAGAGCTAGCCTTGGCAAGAACAGCCATTTACCAGCAAAACCTCAGACGCTATCACAGCCGGAAGGTTAACCCGAGAACATTCCGGGAAGGAGATCTGGTGTTGCGCCTAGTGCAGCGCACTGAAGGCCGGCATAAGCTATCACCCCCATGGGAAGGACCTTTCATTGTGAGCAAGGCTCTACACAATGATGCCTATTACTTGGTTGATGCACAAGAAGCAAAGAAAGGAAAGGCGGACAGGTCAGGAGAGGAAACCCAGCGTCCATGGAACATAGCTCTTTTGCGTCCCTTCTATGCATGAAGTTGTGTTGTAAGAAGTTCTTTTTTGTACCTTATATGTTATGAATAAAAGATGCCGGCACTTCGAGTGAATCTCGGGGACTGCCTCTACCGAAATTGCATGCAATATGTTTATTTTTTCAGTTTACCGGTTGATTGCAGAAAATCTTTTCTTTCCGGTTCAGTAGCGTGCTAAACCTACCGGAGTCTTCGACTCTGCTGCTGTCCGAAACCCGGCTTCATGGCAAGCAAGATAAACCGGTAGGAACTAAGCACGCGAACCACGAAAAGAGGAAATGGGAACAAACAATCTGGAAAGTTTAACTAACCCCGGTTATACCGGTTTTTTGTGAAAAATTTCAAGTTATTTCTAAGTTCAAGAAAGTGCTTGCTTGGCAAAAGAACTTTGTGACTCATACGCCAAAAAACCCAGGGGGTAGGCAGAGGCAAAGCAAAAGAACCAAGTGTGCATCGGATTGAATGCCGAAACAATTTCGGAATCTTCACAGTGCAAGATAAAAAAGGCAAACCATGAGCAAAGTGCTAAGTCCATAAGAAAACATAACTTAATAACCTACCGGTAAAACATACCGGCAGGCAAGATGGTAGCACAGCCAAAAGAACGGCTAAGTTTTATATTACATCATAACCCCCGGCATACCGGGGTCGAATTTAATGAGCATTGTCTTAAGTCATACAGGACACAGCAAAAGCAGTTAAGCATTTTCACGCAAGAGGAGCTTCAGGAGGAGCATCACCGGCTTCTGGAGCTTCCGGAGGCGCGTCGCCAGCTTCGGCGTCTTCATCTTCCTCATCCTCTCCTTCTTCTTCATCGCTGAGGTAGTCCTTGACGTTCGGAGGAGGGGGATGAAGGTGCGCATCGAGGCGTATTCTGCGATCCGGTAAGCCCGATCCTGCCGCTTAGCGGTGAGGGCCGGATCGGTATCGGTGGGAGCATTCTCGCGCACGCCAAGGAGGGCATCCAGGTCCAAGTCTGGGTACCAGGAGCAGGCAACGCGTAGCGCCGAATCCGCTCCGGCACGGGCTGCTGAACATTGCCACTCCCGGATCCTCCGACCGGCACCTTTCAGGCGATCGTTGGTGAGCGACAAGTTAGCTGGCACCTCCTCCTCAGGCCAGAGCACCTTGAAGAGCTGGATCGCCACCTCAGGGATGTCGGCGAGGTTCCGGTCCACAGCACGCATGTGGGAGACCCGGGCGGAGAGCGCGACCAGATGATCATAAGGGTCCCAGGACGCATCCAGGTTCCCGAACTCTTGCGCGACCCGGCGCTCTCTCACCTTCTGGACCGCATACGCCTGGGAATCCGGAAAGAGCCCTGCAAAACAAGGAACAGAGATAAGGACATGATACCGGAAGGTATAAGCTTGTAAGCAGAAGCCGGAAAAGAAAGAAGAAAACTTACGAAGGGCGAGCGCGTCGGTTTGCATGACCAATAGGTCATAATCCTTCTACTCTGCCTCTATGAGCGCGACCCGATCTTCGGCTGCTTTCCGCGCCTTGCCTACCTCCTCTAGCTCAGCCCGCAGCACCACGTTGGAGTTGTTGGCATCCTCCAGAGCTTCATTCAGCTTGGCTTCGGCGGCAGCCTGGGCGTCCTTCATTTCCTTATCGTGCCGCAGCCCGAACTGAATGAGCTGGTCCTTCAGCCCCTTGGAGTAGATCTCCTGGGCGTCCAGAGCCTTGCGGTGCTCCTGGATGAGCTGCTCTTTTTCAGCTGGAGCCCGGAAAGAAAGTGTTAACAAATTTGCAGCTAGTAAAGTGAAGAAGAAACAAGTTAACTGATGACCCACAAGTATAAGGGGTGTATCGTAGTATCTTCGATAAGTAAGAATGTCGATCCCAACAAGGAGCAGAAGGTGTTGACAAGCAGTTTCGATGAAGGATTCACTGTAAATGCTCACAGACAAGTATTCAGGGGGTTTTGATGTAATAGATGAATAAAATACGAGTAAGTAAAATGCGAGAGTAACAATTGCAGCGAGTGGCCCAATCCTTTTTAGCACAAAGGACAAGCCGGTTTGTTTACTTATAATGACCAAACGTTCCTGAGGACACACGGGATTTTAGTCTAGTGCTTTCGCTACATACGGCTAATTAATCTTCATTGTTTTGATAAGTGTTGTGTGGGTGAACCTATGCTAATATACCGCCCTTCCTAGGACTAATACATACTTGTGATTATACCCCTTGCAAGCATCCGCAACTACAAGAAAGTAATTAAGATAAATCTAACCACAGCCTTAAACTCTGAGATCCTGCTATCCCTCCTGCATCGATATACCAACGGGGGCTTAGGTTTCTGTCACTTCGGCAACCCCGCAATTGGCAAACGAGTACAAGATGCATTCCCCTAGGCCCATAAAGGTGAAGTATCGTGTAGTCGATGTTCACACGACACCACTAGAAGAATAACACCACAACTTAAATATCATAACATTGAATATTACTCAACCATACTTCACTACTAACATTTAGACTTCACCCATGTCCTCAAGAACTAAACGAACTACTCACGAGACATCATATGGAACATGATCAGAGGTGATATGATGATGAATAACAATCTGAAAATAAACCTTGGTTCAACGGTTTCACTCAATAGCATCAATAACAAGTAGAAATCAACACCGGGAGAGTTTCCCCTATCAAACAGTCAAGATCAAACCCAAATTGCTACAGCGGTGATGATGTGCAGCGGTGGAGACGGTGGTGATGATGATGAAGATGATGATGATGGTGATGGAGATGATGTCCAGCTCGATGACGGTGACGATGGCGTCGATTTCCCCCTCCGGGAGGGAATTTGCCCGGCGGATCTCAGCCTGCCGGAGAGCTCTTTTCTCTCTGGTGTTCTCCGCCCCGCAGAGGTGGCTGTAACTCTTCACGAGGTACCCTCTGTGGCTTAGGTCTTCGGGGCGAAGGAGTTCGCGAAGAAAAGGAGGCGAGAGGGGCTGTGGGCCCCCCTCCTCACTGGGCGGCGCGGCCAGGCCTTGGGCCGCGTTGGCCCATGGGGTGGGCCCACCTCGGGTCCCCTCAGCTTCCCCTTCTGGCTTCCTTCGTCATCTGGAAAAATAGGATTTTTGGTATAATTTCCTTCAACTGTTGGTCTTCCGAAATATTGCATTCTGACGGTGCTTTTTTCAGCAGAATCCTGGCTCCGGTGCTCGATCCTCCAATAATCATGAAACATGCAAAATAGATGAAATAACATAAGTATTATGTCCAAATGTGAAATATATCAATGAATAACAGCAAATTATGATATAAAATAGTGATGCAAATTGGACGTATCATTAACCGGAAAAGAAGGAGCGGTTAGCACTCCTTCCAACCTTTCTTTCACAAGCCATGGCTAACCGAATCCTCGGGTGCCTGCCAACAATCTCATACTGATACGCGTACAGCACGCGTCCGTTGGGAACCCCAAGAGGAAGGTGTGATGCGTACAGCAGCAAGTTTTCCCTCAGTAAGAAACCAAGGTTTATCGAACCAGTAGGAGCCAAGAAGCACGTTGAAGGTTGATGGCAGCGAGATGTAGTGCGGCGCAACACCAGGGATTCCGGCGCAAACGTGGAACCTGCACAACACAACCAAAGTACTTTGCCCCAACGAAACAGTGAGGTTGTCAATCTCACCGGCTTGCTGTAACAAAGGATTAGATGTATAGTGTGGATGATGATTGTTTGTAGAGAACAGTAAAAACAGTATTGCAGTAGATTGTATTCGATGTAAAAGAATGGACCGGGGTCCACAGTTCACTAGTGGTGTCTCTGCCATAAGAAATAGCATATTGGGTAAACAAATTACAGTTGGGCAATTGACAAATAGAGAGGGCATGACAATGCACATACATGACATGATGAGTATTGTGAGATTTAATTGGGCATTACGACAAAGTACATAGACCGCTATCCAGCATGCATCTATGCCTAAAAAGTCCACTTTCAGGTTATCATCCGAACCCCTTCCGGTATTAAGTTGCAAGCAACAGACAATTGCATTAAGTATGGTGCGTAATGTAATCAATAACTATATCCTCGAACATAGCATCAATGTTTTATCCCTAGTAGCAACAGCACATCGACAACCTTAGAACTTTCTGTCACTGTCCCAGATTTAATGGAGGCATGAACCCACTATCGAGCATAAATACTCCCTCTTGGAGTTACAAGCAATGACTTGGCCAGAGCCTCTACTAGCAACGGAGAGCATGCAAGATCATAAACAACACATAGATAATAGATTGATAATCAACATAACATAGTATTCTCTATTCATCGGATCCCAACAAACACACATGTAGCATTACAGATAGATGATCTTGATCATGATAGGCAGCTCACAAGATCAGACAATGAAGCACATGAGGAGAAGACAACCATCTAGCTACTGCTATGGACCCATAGTCCAGGGGTGAACTACTCACACATCAATCTGGAGGCGACCATGGCGGTGTAGAGTCCTTCGGGAGATGAATCCCCTCTCCGGCAGGGTGCCGGAGGTGATCTCCAGAATCCCCCGAGATGGGATTGGCGGCGGCGGCGTCTCAGTATGTTTTCTCGTATCGTGGCTCTCGGTACTAGGGGTTTCTCGACGAGGGCTATAAGTAGGCGGAGGAGATAGGTCAGGGGGCGTGACAGGGGGCCCACACACTAGGGCGGCGCGGGCCCCCCCTTCCCCGCGCCGCCTTAGCGTGTCGGCGCTCTGTGGCCCCACTTCGTCTTCCCTCCCGTCTTCTGGAAGCTTTGTGGAAAAAATAAGACCCTGGGCTTTGATTTCGTCCAATTCCGAGAATATTTCCTTACTAGGATTTCTGAAACCAAAAATAGCGGAAAACAGCAACTGGCTCTTCGGCATCTCGTTAATAGGTTAGTGCCAGAAAATGCATAATAATGACATATAATGTGTATAAAACATGTGAGTATCATCATAAAAGTAGCATGGAACATAAGAAATTATAGATACGTTTGAGACGTATCAAGCATCCCCAAGCTTAGTTCCTACTCGTCCCGAGTAGGTAAACGATAACAAAGATAATTTCTTAAGTGACAATGCTACCAACATAATCTTGATCATACTATTGTAAGCACATGTAATGAATGCAGCGATCAAAACAATGGTAAATGACATGAGTAAACAACTGAATCATAAAGCAAAGACTTTTCATGAATAGTACTTAAAGACAAGCATCAATAAGTCTTGCATAAGAGTTAACTCATAAAGCAATAAGTTCAAAGTAGAAAGCATTGAAGCAACACAAAGGAAGATTAAGTTTCAGCAATTGCTTTCAACTTGTAACATTTATATCTCATGGATATTGTCAACATAGAGTAATATAACAAGTGCAATATGCAAGTATGTAGGAATCAATGCACAGTTCACACAAGTGTTTGCTTCTTGAGGTGGAGAGAAATAGGTGAACTGACTCAACATAAAAGTAAAAGAAAGGTCCTTCAAAGAGGAAAGCATCGATTGCTATATTTGTGCTAGAGCTTTTATTTTGAAAACAAGAAACAATTTTGTCAACGGTAGTAATAAAGCATATGAGTTATGTAAATTATATCTTACAAGTTGCAAGCCTCATGCATAGTATACTAATAGTGCCCGCACCTTGTCCTAATTAGCTTGGATTACCGAGATTATCATTGCAATACACATGTTTTAACCAAGTGTCACAAAGGGGTACCTCTATGCCGCCTGTACAAAGGTCTAAGGAGAAAGCTCGCATTGGATTTCTCGCTTTTGATTATTCTCAACTTAGACATCCATACCGGGACAACATAGACAACAGATAATGGACTCCTCTTTTATGCATAAGCATGTAACAACAATTAATGTTCTCATATGAGATTGAGGATATATGTCCAAAACTGAAACTTCCACCATGGATCATGGCTTTAGTTAGCGGCCCAATGTTCTTCTCTAACAATATGCATGCTCTATCCATTAAATGAGTGGTAAATCGCCCTTACTTCAGACAAGACGAACATGCATAGCAACTCACATGATATTCAACAAAGAAATAGTTGATGGCATCCCCAGGAACATGGTTATCGCACAACAAGCAACTTAATAAGAGATAAAGTGCATAAGTACATATTCAATACCACAATAGTTTTTAAGCTATTTGTCCCATGAGCTATATATTGTAAAGGTGAAGAATGGAAATTTTAAAGGTAGCACTCAAGCAATATACTTTGGAATGGCGGAGAAATATCATGTGGTAGGTAGGTATGGTGGACAGATGGCATAGTGGTTGGCTCAAGGATTTTGGATGCATGAATAGTATTCCCTCTCGATACAAGGTTTAGGCTAGCAAGGTTATTTGAAACAAACACAAGGATGAACCGGTACAGCAAAACTCACATAAAAGACATATTGTAAACATTATAAGACTCTATACCGTCTCCCTTGTTGTTCAAACTCAATACTAGAAATTATCTAGACCTTAGAGAAACCAAACATGCAAATCAGATTTTAGCAAGCTCTATGTATTTCTTCATTAATAGGTGCAAAGTATATGATGAAAGAGCTTAAACATGAGCACAACAATTGCCAAGTATCACATTATTCAAGATGTTATACCAATTACCACATATATCATTTTCCAATTCCAACCATATAACAATTTAACGAAGAAGAAACTTTCGCCATGAATACTATGAGTAAAGCTAAGGACATATTTGTCCATATGCAACAGCGGAGCGTGTCTCTCTCCCATACAATGAATGCTAGGATCCAACTTATTCAAACAAAAGAAAAACAAAAACAAACAGACGCTCCAAGTAAAGTACATAAAATGTGACGGAATAAAAATATAGTTTCAGGGGAGGAACCTGATAATGTTGTCGATGAAGAAGGGGATGCCTTGGGCATCCCCAAGCTTAGACGCTTGAGTCTTATTGATATATGCTGGGGTGAACCACCGGGGCATCCCCAAGCTTAGAGCTTTCACTCTCCTTGATCATAGTGTATATCATCCTCCTCTCTTGATCCTTGAAAACTTCCTCCACACCAAACTCAAAGCAACTCATTAGAGGGTTAGTGCACAATTAAAACTCACATATTCAGAGGTGACACAATCATTATTTATACTTCTGGACATTGCACAAAGCTACTGAAAGTCAATGGAATCGAAAAATCCATCAAGCATGACAAAACAGGCAATGCAAAATAAAAGACTGAATCTGTCAAAACAGAACAGTTCGTAAAGACGAATTTTTAACAGGCACCAGACTTGCTCAGATGAGAAAACTTATAACTAATGAAAGTTGCGTACATATCTGAGGATCACTCACGTAAATTGGCATAATTTTCTGAGTTACCTACAGAGAATTAGACCCAGATTCGTGACAGCAAAGAAAACTGTTTCTGCGCAGTAATCCAAATCTAGTATCATACTTTTATTAGAGACTTTACTTGGCACAACAATGCAATAAAACTAAGATAAGGAGAGGTTGCTACAGTAGTAAACAACTTCCAAGACTCAAATATAAAATAAAAATACTGTAGTAAAAACATGGGTTGTCTCCCATAAGCGCTTTTCTTTAACGCCTTTCAGCTAGGCGCAGAAAGTGTGTATCAAGTAGTATCGGGAGATGGTGCATCTACAGCGGGGTGTGGAGTTTTCTCAACCATGCATAGTATATTGGATACATAAGTTTTAGCGTCTCCCTTTTCATTAGTCTTGGGCTTGCTACTCTCATCAAACAAATTTTCAGGAACAAGCCAAGCATAGTTATTTTCTAGTGCTTCATGCATTGCTAGGAGCTTACATGGTATTGGTGCTTTGATCTCCCCACCATCATTAATATTATTAGTGTACTTTATTCTATCCATATCCATCTTTTCAAGGATACTAACAAAATTGGTATAAGAACCAAGCATATCATATTTAGCAAAGACCTTTCTAGCCTCTCTTGCTATACCACCAAATTCTCTAAGAAGGGTTTCTAAAACAAAATCTTTCTTTTCCCCTTCTTCCATATCACCTAGTGTAAGAAACATGTGTTGGAGTATAGGATTGAGATTAACAAATTTAGTTTCCATCATACGAACTAAAGCAGCAGCGGCAATTTCATAAGTAGGAGCAAGGTCTACCAAGTGTCTATCTTCAAAATCATCAACGGTACTAACATGGTTGAAAAATTCTTCTATATTATTTCTCCCAATTATAGACCCGCGCCCTACCGGCATATCTTTTATGGTAAAATTAAAAGGAAACATAATGAAATAAGTAAAGTAAATGCAAGTAACTAATTTTTTGTGTTTTTGATATAGCAAACAAGATAGTAAATAAAGTAAAACTAGCAACTAATTTTTTTGTATTTTGATATAATGCAGCAAACAAAGTAGTAAATAAAATAAAGCAAGACAAAAACAAACTAAAGAGATTGCGATGTGAAGACTCCCCTTGCAGCGTGTCTTGATCTCCCCGGCAACGGCGCCAGAAAAAGAGCTTGATACGCGTACAGCACGCGTCCGTTGGGAACCCCAAGAGGAAGGTGTGATGCGTACAGCAGCAAGTTTTCCCTCAGTAAGAAACCAAGGTTTATCGAACCAGTAGGAGCCAAGAAGCACGTTGAAGGTTGATGGCGGCGAGATGTAGTGCGGCGCAACACCAGGGATTCCGGCGCCAACGTGGAACCTGCACAACACAACCAAAGTACTTTGCCCCAACGAAACAGTGAGGTTGTCAATCTCACCGGCTTGCTGTAACAAAGGATTAGATGTATAGTGTGGATGATGATTGTTTGCAGAACAGTAAAAATAGTATTGCAGTAGATTGTATTCGATGTAAAAGAATGGACCGGGGTCCACAGTTCACTAGAGGTGTCTCTCCCATAAGAAATAGCATATTGGGTAAACAAATTACAGTTGGGCAATTGACAAATAGAGAGGGCATGACAATGCACATACATGACATGATGAGTATTGTGAGATTTAATTGGGCATTACGACAATGTACATAGACCGCTATCCAGCATGCATCTATGCCTAAAAAGTCCACTTTCAGGTTATCATCCGAACCCCTTCCGGTATTAAGTTGCAAGCAACAGACAATTGCATTAAGTATGGTGCGTAATGTAATCAATAACTATATCCTCGAACATAGCATCAATGTTTTATCCCTAGTAGCAACAGCACATCCACAACCTTAGAACTTTCTGTCAATGTCCCAGATTTAATGGAGGCATGAACCCACTATCGAGCATAAATACTCCCTCTTGGAGTTACAAGCAATGACTTGGCCAGAGCCTCTACTAGCAACGGAGAGCATGCAAGATCATAAACAACACATAGATAATAGATTGATAATCAACATAACATAGTATTCTCTATTCATCGGATCCCAACAAACACACATGTAGCATTACAGATAGATGATCTTGATCATGATAGGCAGCTCACAAGATCAGACAATGAAGCACATGAGGAGAAGACAACCATCTAGCTACTGCTATGGACCCATAGTCCAGGGGTGAACTACTTACACATCAATCCGGAGGCGACCATGGCGGTGTAGAGTCCTCCGGGAGATGAATCCCCTCTCCGGCAGGGTGCCGGAGGTGATCTCCAGAATCCCCCGAGATGGGATTGGCGGCGGCGGCGTCTCAGTATGTTTTCTCGTATCGTGGCTCTCGGTACTGGGGGTTTCTCGACGAGGGCTATAAGTAGGCGGAGGAGATAGGTCAGGGGGCCTGACAGGGGGCCCACACACTAGGGCGGTGCGGGCCCCCCCTTGGCCGCGCCGCCTTAGCGTGTCGGCGCCCTGTGGCCCCACTTCATCTTCCCTCCGGTCTTCTGGAAGCTTCGTGGAAAAATAAGACCCTGGGCTTTGATTTCGTCCAATTCCGAGAATATTTCCTTACTAGGATTTCTGAAACCAAAAACAGCAGAAAACAGCAACTGGCTCTTCGGCATCTCGTTAATAGGTTAGTGCCGGAAAATGCATAATAATGACATATAATGTGTATAAAACATGTGAGTATCATCATAAAAGTAGCATGGAACATAAGAAATTATAGATACGTTTGAGACGTATCACATACCATGAAGGAGTGCCTTTTTATTTTAGTTTTATTATGATGACACTCCCCCCAACCTTTGCTTACACAAGCCATGGCTAACCAAATCCTTCGGGTGCCGTCCATCAATCACATACCATGGAGGAGTGTCTATTTAGGTTAATTAATTTGGGACTGGGAATCCCATTGCCAGCTCTTTTTGCAAAATTATTGGATAAGTGGATGAAGCCACTAGTCCATTGGTGAAAGTTGCCCAACAAGATTGAAAGATAAAACACGACATACTTCCTGATGAGTTATAAAACATTGACACAAATAAGAGGTAATAAATTTTGAATTTTTTAAAGGTAGCACACGAAGTATTTACTTGGAATGGCAGGAAATACCATGTAGTAGGTAGTTATGGTGGACACAAATGACATAGGTTTTGGGTTAAGGTTTGGATGCACGAGAAGTATTCCCTCTCAGTACAGGTCTTTGGCTAGCAAGGTTAATTAGCAAGCATAAGAGTCGAGGGAAACAAACAAATATACATGTGATAGACATAATCATGCATCTTTCTTGCAAGCACAAACAATTTTAACTTCAGAATAATAAGCTATGAGCTAACAAGAAAGAAAGATAATGAAACAACTACATGTATTTCTCTTTTCTACTTAAACCTTAAAGTTTTTTTGCTATTGACCAATGCTAAGTTTGCCAAAACCAAATAGATTTATTCAGTGCTCCCAAAGTGATACCAATACTAATAACAAGATCAATCATATAATAAGGATTGCAAACTAAAATAAGATGTGCAATATGTAAATGATAAGACTTCTCATTAATATTCCATAACGATAACTCACACCAAGGGATACATAGACAACCAACTAAAGGAGAGATACTTCCACACTGCAACCCATCTTATATGATAACTTCCCTACTCATGATATGACCCTACTTGATAGTAAAAAGTAAAAGATAGTGATAATGTGATACCGCGGCACTCCCCCAAGCTTGGAACAAACCAAGGGGATGCCAATACCGATGATGAATTACTCCTTCGGTGATGGTGGTGATGAATTCCCATCATCGGACTTCCAAGGAAGAGGCTCTCCATCAACAAACGACATCTTGGTCTCGGGAATCCTGAAACTAGCAGCATAGCTTATGCGTTTAAACCTGTTTTCATACTCACAGTTCTGATTCTGAACGTCATAGAGTTGAGCTTGGAGTTTGTTGGTGGTGTCGTGAAGTGAGAGGATGTCGCCCCATAGCTTTGCAGTCTCCTTCTCGTGTGCATTGATAAGTTCAGACACAATCTTGTGGAAGATGTCCACCTCACGCTCAGCCATCTTCTTGTAGCTGAAGACCTCTTGTTCTAGCTTCTCCATCCTGTCTTCCAAGCTTTCTTCTCCTTTAGGCCCCTGAACATCTTTGATCTGCAACCCCCCATCTACGAGCAGCAATTCCTTGGGGTGCATCTTCAACTCGTTCATGTACGGGTTGACGACGTCCTCAAAGAAACTATCCTTAGGAGTTCCCGACGTAGACATGATGGATCTAGATCCGGAGCAGAACCTGGCAGAAACAGCTCGAAACAAAACACGTCGAGAAAACGATATACGGACCTCCAGGGGTCCGGGGGATTATATAGAACAAATTTTTACGACAAACGGAAAGTACCAGGTCGAACCAGAGTCGGAAAGAGGCGACGAGGCGGCCAGCTCATAGGGCGGCGCGGCCTGGCTGGGACCCGCGCCGGCCTATGGGGGCACGCCCTCGTGCGTCTCCTCCACTCCGTTTCGATCTCGTAATTTTTCATATTTTCCAAAAACAGCAAAAACATTGTTCGGAAAGTAAATTGCGAACTTTTTATTACCAGTACTGTTACCTATTCAAAGTCGAGTTCTGGCGGACTGTCAATTTGTCCTTTGATGAAAGCCTCCGGTGTTTCTACTCGAATAACATCAACATCTACATTGTAAGAATCACCTGAGATATAATGCTTGAGTCACCACTTGCGTGACATTGCCTTGGAGAGAGCTAATTTTTATTGCTCCTGAACGATACACCTCCTCAACAACATATGGTCCTTCCCATTTCGAGAGCAATTTCCCTGCAAAGAATCTGAGACGAGACCGATACAATAGGACTTTATCCCCAATATTAAATTCTCTTTTGATAATCCTTCTATCATGCCATTTTTTAACTTTCTCTTTAAAGAGTTTAGCATTTTCATAAGCTTCACTTCTCCATTCATCTAGAGAACTCAATTGCAGCAACCTCTTATCACCGGCTAGTTTAGGATCTTTATTTAATTCTCTAACAGCCCAATAAGCTTTGTGCTCTAGTTCTAAAGGTAAATGACAAGCTTTTCCATAAACCATTTTATAAGGTGACATTCCCATGGGATTTTTATAAGCAGTTCTATAAGCCCATAGTGCTTCCTTCAATTTACTAGCCCAATTCTTTCTAGTTTTATTAACAGTCTTTTGCAAGATAGATTTAATTTCTCTATTTGATAATTCTACTTGCCCACTAGTTTGAGGATGATAAGCGGAAGCAATTCTATGATTAATACCATATTTAGCAAGAGTTTTTCTAAAACCCCCATGAATAAAATGAGAACCTCCATCAGTCATAATATATCTAGGAACTCCAAATCTAGGAAAAATAATATCTAAAAGCATTCTTAAAGAGGTCTCACCATCAGCACTTTTTGTAGGTATGGCTTCCACCCATTTAGTAACATAATCAACAGCAACAAGTATATGAGTGTTACCTTCTGAAGAGGGAAAAGGTCCCATGAAGTCAAATCCCCAACAGTCGAACGGTTCAATAACAAGAGTATAATTCATAGGCATTTCATTGCGTCTGGAGATATTACCAACCCTTTGGCATTCATCACAAGATAAAATAAACTTTCTTGCATCTTTGAAGAGAGTCGGCCAATAAAAACCTGATTGTAGAACCTTTTGCGCGGTTCTTTCTCCAGCGTAATGTCCTCCATAGGCACTACCACGACATTTACTCAATATCTCTTGTTGTTCATATTCGGGAACACATCTTCGTAGAATACCATCCACTCCTTCTTTATATAAGTGTGGGTCATCCCAAAAATAATGCCTCAAGTCATAAAAGAATTTCCTCCTTTGCTGAGCTGAAAAGGTCGGAGGCAAGTACTTGGAAACAATAAAGTTAGCATAATCAGCATACCAAGGACTGTCTCGCGAGCTCACCTTTATTACAGCCAATTGTTCATTTGGAAAACTATCATTGACAGGAACAGGATCATGAGCAATATTTTCCAATCTAGACAAATTATCCGCAACAGGATTATCAGCACCTTTCCTATCTACAATATGTAAATCAAATTCTTGCAAAAGAAGTACCCATCTAATAAGCCTTGGTTTAACATCTTTCTTTGTCATAAGGTATCTAATTGCAGCATGATCAGTATGAATCGTAACTTTTGAATCAACAATATAAGATCTAAATTTATCACAAGCAAAGACTACAGCTAACAATTCTTTTTCAGTAGTAGCATAATTTCTTTGAGCAGCATCAAGAGTTTTACTAGCATAATGAATAACATTCAATTTTTTATTTACTCGCTGTCCAAGAACAGCGCCTACAGCAAAATCACTAGCATCACACATGATTTCAAATGGTAAGTTCCAATCAGGGGTTCAACTATAGGAGCAGTTGTTAAGGCTCTCTTTAGAGTTTCAAAAGCTTCCTTACAATCATCATCAAAAACAAAAGGTACATCTTTTTGAAGAAGATTAGTAAGAGGCTTTGAAATCTTAGAGAAGTCTTTAATAAACCTCCTATAAAACCCAGCATGACCAAGAACACTACGAATACCTTTAACATCCCTAGGATAGGGCATTTTCTCAATTGCTTCAACTTTAGCTCTATCAACTTCAATACCTCTCTCGGAAATTTTATGTCCCAATACAATTCCTTCATTAACCATAAAGTGGCATTTCTCCCAATTAAGAAAAGGTTAGTTTCTTCACATCTCTGCAAAACTTTATCAAGGTTCCGCAAGCAATTATCAAAAGAATTTCCATAGACAGAAAAATCATCCATGAATACCTCTACAATACTCTCGCAAAAGCCATGAAAAATAGCAGACATGCATCTTTGAAAAGTAGCAGGAGAATTACATAAACCAAAAGGCATACGTCTATAAGCATAAGTTCCATAGGGACAAGTGAAAGTGGTTTTCTCTTGATCTTTAGTTTTAACAAAGAATTTGTGAAAACCTGTAATAACCATCAAGAAAGCAAAAATGAGTATTTTTGGATAACCTTTCTAACATTTGATCAATAAAAGGCAAAGGATAATGATCTTTCTTAGTAACTTTATTAACTTTACGAAAATCAATGCACATTCTATACCCTACAACTACTCTTTGAGGTATGAGCTCATCATTATCATTAGGCACAATAGTCATTCCTCCTTTTTTAGGAACACAATGCACATGACTAACCCATCTACTATCAGCAATAGGATATATAATACCAGCTTCAAGAAGTCTTAATACCTCATCTCTTACCACATCCTTCATCTTAGGAATTAAACGACGCTGAGGTTCAACAACAGGCTTTGCATCATCTTCCATATTAATGGCGTGTTGGCAAATAGAGGGAGAAATCCCCTTCAAGTCATCAAGAGTGTAGCCAATAGCTCCTCGGTGCTTCTTCAATATTTCCAATAACCTTTCTTCTTCAAACTCTGTAAGCTTAGAACTAATAATAACAGGATATATTTTCTTATCATCAATATGAGCATATTTAAGATTATCAGGCAAAGGTTTTAAATCAAAGACAGGATCTTCCTTTGGTGGCGGTGTTGTACCCAGATCTTCCACCGGTAGATCATGCTTAAGAATAGGTTGGCGAAGAAAAATTTCATCAAGCTCATCTCTTTCTTTCCTAAAAACTTCACTCTCGCTATTCTCCAAATGTTGCTGCAAAGGATTATTAGGAACAAGAACAATAGATGCACACTGTTCCATTTTAAAATCATCATTAGGCGGATCAATTTTATAAGGAGTTTTGGTAAATTTAGAGAAGTTAAACTCATAAGATTCACCAGCAAATTTAGTCAAAATTTTCTCTTTTTTGCAATCTATAATAGCTCCACAAGTATTTAGAAAAGGTCTACCAAAAATGATAGGGCAATATTCACTAGCAGCAGAACCAAGTACCAAAAAGTCAGCAGGATATTTAATCTTACCGCATAGAACTTCCACATCTCGAACAATACCAATTGGAGAGATAGTTTCTCTATTAGCCAGCTGAATAACCACATCAATATCTTCAAGTTCACAAGAACCAATTTCGCGCATAATCTCCGTGTAAAGCTCATAAGGAATAGCACTAATACTTGCACCAATATCGCATAAACCATAATAGCAATGATCACCAATTCTAACAGAGAGCATAGGAACACTAGCTTTCCTAGACTTATTAGGATGTGAAACAATATTAGAAGCATCTTCACAGAAAATAATATGACCATCTTCCACATTTTCAGTCACAAGATCTTTAACTATTGCAACAAAGAGGTTCAACTTTTATTTGTTCTTCAGGTTCTATAGGTTTCTTTTCACTTTTATGAACCGCACTATTTATAACAGAGTACTCCTTCATTTTAGCAGGAAAAGGAGTTTTTTCAATATAAGCTTCAGGAATAACATGATCCACAGTTTCAACTACAACACATTTATTTATAGATGAATCAATTTTATCTTTATACGGTTCATGAAACTTATCAAAATTCTTCTTAGGCAATTCATAATGAGAGGCAAAAGCTTTATAAAGATTTGCAGCAACTTGAGAATCAAGACCATAAGTAGCACTCATATTACGAAATTTATCAGTATCCATAAAAGCTTCAATGCATTTGTAATCATAATTTATACCTGATTCTCTATCTTTGTCGTTCTCCCATCCTTCAGTATTTTCCTGGATCCGATTAAGAAGATCCCTTTTAAACTCTTCTCTGTTGCGCGTAAATGATCCAGAACAAGAAGTATCCAGCAAGGTCTTGTCTTCAAAAGAAAGTCTTGCATAGAAATTATCAATAATAACATTACCAGGAAGCTCATGAATGGGGCATTTGAGCATTAAAGACTTCAATCTCCCCCATGCTTGGGCAATACTCTCTCCATCATGAGGCCAAAAATTATATATGCGGTTCCGATCCTTATGAATTTCACTTGGAGGATAGAACTTAGAATAAAACCGGGGCACAATATCATTCCATTCAAGAGAATCCCCATTATCCAGTAATTTATACCAATGCGCCGCTTTACTGCATAACGATATAGAGAATAGTTTCTTCCTCACTTCATCCATAGAAATACCTGCACACTTGAATAAACCGCATAATTCATGTAAGAACAGTAAATGATCTCCAGGGTGGACAGTTCCATCTCCTGTATAACGGTTATCCACTACACGTTCAATAATTTTCATAGGTATTTTGTATGGTATCTCTTCCTCACCTGGCGCCTTATCCACTACCTTTGCATTAGTAGTAGATTTTCCAAACAAACATTCGAGAGAAGATCTCTCCATAATGAATTATGGCAGCAGGTAGAAATAAAATCAGCACAAACAGTAGAAGTTTCCCTTACCAATTCCACTTACCAATAGCGCTTCATTCCCCGGCAACGGCGCCAGAAAATAGTCTTGATGACCCACAAGTATAGGGGGTGTATCGTAGTATCTTCGATAAGTAAGAATGTCGATCCCAACAAGGAGCAGAAGGTGTTGACAAGCAGTTTCGATGAAGGATTCACTGTAAATGCTCACAGACAAGTATTCAGGGGGTTTTGATGTAACAGATGAATAAAGTACGAGTAAGTAAAATGCGAGAGTAACAATTGCAGCGAGTGGCCCAATCCTTTTTAGCACAAAGGACAAGCCGGTTTGTTTACTTATAATGACCAAACGTTCCTGAGGACACAAGGGATTTTAGTCTAGTGCTTTCGCTACATACGGCTAATTAATCTTCATTGTTTTGATAAGTGTTGTGTGGGTGAACCTATGCTAATATACCGCCCTTCCTAGGAATAATACATACTTGTGATTATATCCCTTGCAAGCATCCGCAACTACAAGAAAGTAATTAAGATAAATCTAACCACAGCCTTAAACTCTGAGATCCTGCTATCCCTCCTGCATCGATATACCAACGGGGGCTTAGGTTTCTGTCACTCCGGCAACCCCGCAATTGGCAAACGAGTACAAGATGCATTCCCCTAGGCCCATAAAGGTGAAGTATTGTGTAGTCGACGTTCACACGACACCACTAGAAGAATAACATCACAACTTAAATATCATAACATTGAATATTACTCAACCATACTTCACTACTAACATTTAGACTTCACCCATGTCCTCAAGAACTAAAGGAACTACTCACGAGACATCATATGGAACATGATCAGAGGTGATATGATGATGAATAACAATCTGAACATAAACCTTGGTTCAACGGTTTCACTCAATAGCATCAATAACAAGTAGAAATAACACCGGGAGAGTTTCCCCTATCAAACAGTCAAGATCAAACCCAAATTGCTACAGCGGTGATGATGTGCAGCGGTGGAGACGGCGGTGATGATGATGAAGATGATGATGATGGTGATGGAGATGATGTCCAGCTCGATGACGGTGACGATGGCATCGATTTCCCCCTCCGGGAGGGAATTTCCCCGGCGGATCTCAGCCTGCCGGAGAGCTCTTTTCTCTCTGGTGTTCTCCGCCCCGCAGAGGCGGCTGTAACTCTTCGCGAGGTACCCTCTGTGGCTTAGGTCTTCGGGGCGAAGGAGTTCGCGAAGAAAAGGAGGCGAGAGGAGCTGTGGGCCCCCCTCCTCACTGGGCGGCGCGGCCAGGCCTTGGGCCGCGCCGGCCCATGGGGTGCGCCCACCTCGGGTCCCCTCAGCTTCCCCTTCTGGCTTCCTTCGTCATCTGGAAAAATAGGATTTTTGGTATAATTTCCTTTAACTGTTGGTCTTCCGAAATATTGCATTCTGACGGTGCTTTTTCCAGCAGAATCCTGGCTCCGGTGCTCGATCCTCCAATAATCATGAAACATGCAAAATAGATGAAATAACATAAATATTATGTCCAAATGTGAAATATATCAATGAATAACAGCAAATTATGATATAAAATAGTGATGCAAATTGGACGTATCATTAACCGGAAAAGAAGGAGCGGTACCTTGAAGTGCGGCGAGCTGATTCTTGAGGGCTTCGAAGGAAGCTTCCGGGATGGCTGTTAAGCAGAAAGTTATAAGTACTAGGAAAGAAAACCTTCCGGTACAAAGATGCCGGAGACACAGAAGCTCACCTTGGCACTTGATGTGTGCTTCAGCAAGATCCCGGTGCTCCGAGAGAAGCTCCTCAAAGAGGTGCCTCCGGGTGTCGGTAGTGCTCTGATCAAGAAAAGATGTTAGGAAAAAGAAGCCGGTTTCTCTATGTTTTTGGCTAAATTTCATGCTAAGAGCTACGCTCTCAGCACGAAACTCGGGGACTGGGGATATATATATATAGTCCGGAAAAAAGTGAAACCGGCTTAAGTTGAAAATTTGAAAAGAGTTTGGTGAAACTTACCACCATGTTGTTGGTGGCATCATACCACGCACTGTCCAGCTCCTTCACCACGCGCCGCAGCCGCATGAAGTGCTCCTCCGTGCACCGAGGGCCAGAGGGGTCCAGCGCCGGAAGCCGGTCCTTCCCCAGGCCGCGTGTAGCTGCGGATACATCCGCAGCATTCCACTTCTCAGCGTATGGGAGAAGATGCCCCAGATCGCGGCCTTCGCAATTTAGCTCGGTAATCCGGCCCAAAGCACCGGAAGGTTTTTCCCCAGCCACGGCAGCAGCAGGGCCGACGTGCAGCACCAAGGACTGCGGGCTGGCAGATGAAGGGCCGGAAGCCGTGGCCTTCCACTTGGTGACCTTGAGGGTTTCTGGCGGCGGCGTTGGCGCGGCCCCGGTTGGCTTGGCGCTGGCAGCTTCCGGCGGTGGCGCAGGCGTTGTCTTGGGCGACGGAGGGGCGTCAGGTGCGTCCTGGCCCAAGATAGAACCTGCCGGCGCGGAAGAGTCCGGCACCGGCTTGGAGGGGGAAGTGTCTGTGGTCTTCTTCTTCTTCTTTTTGGGGGCGGGAGGAACCAGAGGTTCCGCCCTCCAGGCAGCTTCTGGATCAGCGCCGATGTTGCTGGCGCCGGCATCTTGTTTCTCTAGAGGGGAGACATGATCCTCCTCTGCGCGGTGGTCAGGAGGTGTAGGGACCGCGCGCCCCGAACTTGGAGTGCCCCCCAGAGGGGAGGCAGAGATGTTGCCAGCTGACAAGGGATTAACTTGCCAATGCCTACAAGTAGTAGACTAGGGTTTCGTTGGACGTAGAGGGCAAGTAGATCTCGAAGGTTTCAGCCGAAAAGTACTCGACGATGTAAAAGCTAGGGTTTGAGAAACAATGATTCGATCCTTTCTTTGTCCCTCAACTCCCCCTTATATAGGAGGCGGAGCCGAGGGATTCGTGATATACAAGTTTACAGAGTCCGGGAGGGTTTCTGACCCGTCCCGTAAGATTACAATTTACACTTCCTATTACAACTCTATCTTTCCATAATAACATCTTGGGCTTCCGAATCTTCTTATCCTTCGGGTCGTGGGCCTTGAATAAATCCCAGGTACTATCTTCGGTAGGCCCATTGGGGATGCCTATGTCAGTAGCCCCCGAGATTTTGTTTGAATCGTAGAATCAAGGAAAATCTCCACTTTTATATTTATTCGGTAACTCTGAACTTTATCACATGTCATTGCATATGAACTTCTATATTGTACAGGGATTATGGTAGTTGGGGCTAGTTCATCTGACGGATCAGGTACTAGTTAACTGCTCTAGTGGCAATCCGCAAAAACCTACTTCAAGATCACGTCCCTGGACATGATCTCGGGATACTGGTGAAAACTTCGACAGGTGCCGCTTAAGGTCTTACCATTCTGTCAAGTCCCAGTCATATTTATCGGGTACCTAACGTGTCCGTTAGGATTTTTCTTCGTATCTGTTGATACGGAAAAAACTAGCAAACCGACGTCAGAGACGGCGCCACGCCGCACAGAACGGATCTGGGGTCTTAACTTCGCAAAGTTTTGCGGCATTCAGAAATTATTCGCAACTTTGGCGTTCTGAGAATATATTGTCGAGTGCTTATTCGGCTGTTGGAATAGCACATTTTATTGAGTCAACGGATGACTTATATTTCTCTCCCGATGGGAGTATATGTAGAGTTTTTATAACTCGAAATATGCTCCCTTTTTATTCTTTTTCTCTCTTCTTTTTTTTCCTCTTTTTTTTATAATTTCATCGGGCACGCGAACAGCGTTCCCGATGGCAGTAGCCCCCGAGGCTACAGCCAAGGACTAGTGCTTGGTTGTAGGCTCAACACTTTATTGCATCGTGTCGCTATATTGTCATTCTTTCTCGAACTTTTTTATTTATCGGGTGCGCGAACAGCGCTCCCGATGGGAGTAGCCCCCGAGGCTATGAACAAATGCTTGCGTTTGATCATAGGCTCCCGCAATTTCTATATTGTCATACTCAAATTTTACTTTTTCCAAAGTAGCCCCCGAGCATTTGGGCAAAAACTTGTATTTGATCAAAAGCTCCCGAAGTAATTGATAAGTTGTCCTGCCGCCAATCTTCTTACTTCATACTTGTCGAGATTTTCCCCTTGGTCAAAGTGACCTCATAACTGACGATAGCCACGATCTTTGCATCCAGAAAGCTCGAGTACTATTCTCTCTCTGCCTTGTGGGTCCAATATTCCTGCCATGTTGACACGTCGTGCAAGTGGGGGACACACGTCCTCCGCTTTTCCTGTAACGCCTGTTCTATTCCATCCCAGTAAAAATACTTGTTTACCCTTCCATTACGAGTTCATTCTCCCCCGCACGATTTCCCCATCCAACGGTGAATTGCTTCGCCAAATTCCTATATAAGCCCTTCTTCTACCTCCGTTCACACCTTCGCTTTCGCCGCAGCTCTGCTTCTCTCTGCAAAAACTTCCATTGCGCCCAACTTCCTCTGAGCTCACCCGCGCACCAACTTCGCTCCTTCGTTTCCATTGATGCCACCGCGCGCACGACTTACCCGCCACAGCACGCCCGAGTCCAGGATGGCCGCTGAAGATCTTGAGTGGGAGAGATCCAAAATCTCCAATCAAGATGTGAACATGCTGAAGAGATTGGGGTTGATGAAGAAGGAGGACGCCATCCTCTTCCCCAGCGAAGAAAGCTACCCTACTCCGCCAATCCAATATCGGGTTAGTTTTGTTGACCATCTCATCCGCGGTCTCTCCACCCCAATCCATGATTTCCTCCGCGGCCTTCTCTTTGTTTATGGGATTCAGCTGCACCAGCTGACCCCCAACTCCATCCTCTATGTCGCCATTTTCATCACACTTTGCGAGTGCTTCCTCGGAGTCCCTCCTAACTGGGCTCTGTGGAAGCGCATCTTCTGCCTCCGCCGCAATGGCTCCCACAACGCCACCTACAACATAGGCGGCGTTGTTATCTGCGTCCGCTCCGATGTCGAATACTTCGACGTCAAATTCCCTGACTCTGTCCAAGGGTGGCGCCAAAGATGGCTCTATATACACGAAGAAAGTGCTAATTCTATCGAGCACAACATAATCCCTTTTGACGGAAGCGCCAAGATTCTTCGCCGCCGTTCCTGGGATGCTGAAGCTACCGAAGAAGAAAAAACGGCGACAGAGGCCCTCATGTCCCGTATTCGCGAGCTTCAGAATACCCGAGGCAAGGAACTGTCGGGTATCCAGATCACAGCCTATTTCCTTAGGATCAGAGTGCAGCCTCTACAGGCTCGCAAAAATCCCCTTTGGACTTACGCTGGTGCAAACGATGCCAATAGGCTCTCCAAGGATCTTTCTGTGAAGGACTTGGAGAAGCTTATTCGAAGAATTTCCTCGCTCAGCAAGAAGGATCCTATTCCATCCTCTTGCCGTGTGGAACCATACAGCGCCACCAATCCTCTCCCCCAGGTATTTTGTCTTCTCGACTTTTTGTCTTTCCCCGAACTTTTCCTGCTTTTGTCGACTGCTAAATTTTTATTGACACCTCTGTAAATTTTCTTGTCGCTATTTTTCTGTAGAACCATCCAATTCTGGCTTCCCTTCCTCCTCTTCCTGAAGATGGAGAAGTCGAAGAACAGGCTGTTGTCACTGAAGACAACAAGGGTACTTCTCTCCCTGAGAGTGAAGCTGTAGGTTCTCGCAAATCTGCAGTTTCCTCTGAAAAAGATGAATCTGACGCCAACGAGTCAACACAATCCATTCCTTCTGCTGCTTCCCCGCGAAAAAAAAGAAAAAGGCTTGAAGTTGTCGACACTGGCACCTCCAAAGCTGCCGAAGAAGTTGCTCCCACTGAAGAAGGGACAACTTTAAATCCTTATGAAGCTGCCCTTATCAGCTCGTAAGTTTCCTTTTACTATTTGCTCTCGAAATTTTTACTATATTGTCTCTTTATACTGTAACTTGCTTATTGCAGTGATGAAGAGGAAGATAATCCCGCCATTGACGTGACTGCTCGAACGAGCACGTCTCGCACTTTGGTTGTCTCGGAAGCCCAACCTGATGGAGATGAAACTTCGACACCTCAACAAGGTATCGAGCTTACTGCTCCAGCTGCAAGCCCCCAAGTCCCTTCATCGAAGAGAGCAAGGGTTGAACCAGTCGAAGAACCCACCCAATCAAGTGGTGGTTTCACGACTTCTTCATTGAATGACGTAAGTTTTTCCCTTCTTTTTCTACGCACCTCTATGTTGGCTTGCAGCTTTCCAACCCCCCTTTTTTCGCACTATATTTGATTTTTCTTTACCTGGTTCTCTCCTCAGCCTTTGATGAAAGAATTTTTCCGCCTTGGTACCCAATTCGTCGGGTACCGTGATCTTTCGAACTCGCTGAAAGGTACTATCTTGCTATTTTTCTCCTGATTGTATCTTGTATCATGATTGTTAACACGACAATTGTCGACTGTTTTTCAGCTGACCTTGCAGAAGCCAACAAACGTGCTGATGCTCTTGCTCTAAAATTAGAGCAGAGCGAAAAGGCTCGCAAGAAGGCTGAATCCAGTGCCGCTGTTGTTGAAGATCTTCGAAAAAGACTTCACAACGCGGAAACCTCTCTGAGTGACCACATCACCCAACAAACTGCTGGAGAAAAAGAAATTATCTCTCGCTTATCGTCGCAGAGTCGACGTTTTGTTAGTAAGTACTCCACCTCTCTTTGTTCATTAGGTATCTTGCTTTTCTTGGTGTTCCTTTTTTGACAAGCTATATTTTCCGCCAACAGGGAGGACGCGTCAGCCTTATGAACTTGAGCTTCCTGAAAATGACCCCCTTCTCGACGCGCTCTCCCTCCTCGAGATTCACGGAGATGAAGCACGCCAAGGCATGGAATATGCTGACTTAGGCCTGGCGAAGCTATTTCCGTACTTCTTCTCGAAGAAAGAGGAGCCAAAGACATTCGGCGAGCTGGCCAAGTGCTTCAATGTTGAATAGGATCTTGGGCACAATCTTCGACAAGAAGGCTTGAAGGTTGGTGTCGAAGGTACTATTGCGTTGGTTGCTAGCAGCCAGCAAAACGTCGACTGGGCCAAGGTTGGCGACGTGCCAAAAATGGAGACGAAGACATGGGTGTCTTTGATCAAGGCCGCCAAGCCCAACTCGAAGAAAATCCTTGCCTTCCTTGGATTCAAACCGACTCCAGCTCCAAGTTCGTCTAAGCCGGAGGTCAAGTAGACCACTTTTTTGTTTTTGTTTTGCTGTCGTTCTTTTGAAGTTGTCGCTGTAGTAGTTTTTGGCGACAACTATCCCACTTGCTTGTTAGGTATTCTCCTTGTAATAGCTATTGTAAATATCTGGTCTTATCAATGAAGAAATATCTTGTCGAATTATTGATGCCAAAGTTTTTTCCCTTTTTCCAGTTAATTTTTGATAACTATACCGAAGTACCGCCACCAGCTGTCTTGCCTTCTGCACCTTACTCGAAAAAATTTCCTGCTGTCGAGTTTACGAAAAATTCTTCGAGTACTACCCATACCGAAGATTTGAACGAACTTCGTCAACAGCTGCAGTCGATGAAGAAACAGGCTCTTATGTTAATGGAGCAATCTCGAAAGTCTTTTGAGAGAGAAAAAATTGCGACTCAGAAAGCTCAAGAAGCCATGACTGCTAAGGAAGCCGCTGTTTCTGAAGCTGAAAAGGCAACCACTCGAGAAAATTTGATGCTCGAATTAATGAATGAAGCCAGTGTGGATATGTCAGGTATGTTTTTTCAAATCCAAACTTCTTCCGTCTTCTTGCTGCATCTTCTTTTCTTTTGAAATTCCCGTGCCTACTCCAAATAGGTTCCTTCCTTGATGCTGCTGCCGCAGAAGAAAGGGTAAACACAAGGACAAATCTTCTCGTTAACCTTTCTCTTGATCATGGTTCTCTATTTTGGGCCACTCCAGAGCGGACCCGACAGATTGTCAGGTTTCAGGACCGCGCCTGTCAGGTTCACGATTTTCTAGATTTCTGCACTAGAACATTGTCTCTTGTTTACAAAACGATGTTTCCCCGGAACGAGGCACCCGATACTCTTCTTGGTTTGATGGAGAAATTTCGAGATGCTCCTAAAATCCATGGATTTGTTCGGGCACAACTTTCTGCTGGTGCTAGGTTTGCTATGATGATGATCAAAATTTGCCATCCCAAGTTTGACATGAGCCAAATTGTTACCAAGTGTTTGGCCAAGATGGCGAAAAAGAAAAGGGATGTTGGAAAAATTGATGATTATGTGTGACAAGGTATTAACTTGTCAATGCCTACAAGTAGTAGACTAGGGTTTTGTTGGATGTAGAGGGCAAGTAGATCTCGAAGGTTTCAGCCGAAAAATACTCGACGACGTAAAAACTAGGGTTTGTTAAACAATGATTCGATCCTCTCTTTGTCCCTTGACTCCCCCTTATATACAAGTTGGAGCCGAGGGATTCGTCATACACAAGTTTACAGAGTCCGGGAGGGTTTCTGACCCGTCCCGCAAGATTACAATTGGCACTTCCTATTACAACTCTATCTTTCCATAATAACATCTTGGGCTTCCGAATCTTCTTATTCTTCGAGTCTTGGGCCTTGAATAAATCCCGGGTACCATCTTCGGCAGGCCCATTGGGGATGCCTATGTCAGTAGCCCCCGAGATTTTGTTTGAATCGTAGAGTCAAGGAAAATCTCCACTTTTATATTTATTCGATAACTCTGAAGTTTATCACATGTCTTTGCATATGAATTTCTATATTGTGCAGGGATTATGGTAGTTGGGGCTAGTTCATCTGACGGATCAGGTACTAGTTAACTACTCTAGTGGCAATCCACAAAAACCTACTTCAAGATCACGTCCCTGGACATGATCTCGGGATACTGGTGTAAACTTCGACAGGTGCTGCTTAAGGTCTTACCATTCTGTCGAGTCCCAGTCACATTTATCGGGTACCTAATGCGTCCGTTAGGATTTTTTTTCGTATCTGTTGATATGGAAAAAAGCAGCAAACCGACGTCAGAGACGGCGCCACGCCGCACAGAACGGATCTGGGGTCTTACCTTCACAATGTTTTGCGGCATTCAGAATTTATTCGCAACTTTTGGCGTTCTGAGAATATATTGTCGAGTGCTTATTCGGCTGTTGGAATAGCACGTTTTATTGAGTCAACGGATGACTTTATATTGTTCTCCCGATGGGAGTATATGTAGAGTTATTTCTATAACTCGAAATATGCTCCCTTTTTTCTTCTCTTTCTTCTTTTTTCTTCTTTTTATAATTTCATCAGGCACGCGAACAGCGTTCCCGATGGGAGTAGCCCCCGAGGCTATAGCCAAGGACTTGGACTTGGTTGTAGGCTCAACACTTTATTGCATCGTGTCGCTATATTGTAATCTTTCTCAAACTTTTCTATCTATCGGGTGCGCGAACAGCGCTCCCGATGGGAGTAGCCCCCGAGGCTATGAACAAATGCTTGCGTTTGATCATAGGCTCCCGCAAATTCTATATTGTCATACCTTAATTTTACTTTTTCAAAGTATCCCCCGAGCATTTGGGCAAAAACTTGTATTTGATCAAAGGCTCCCGAAGTATTCAATAGTTTTCCCTGTCGCCAATCCTCTTTTATTTTTCCTGTCGAAATTTCCTTCCTTGGTCAAAGTGACCTCATAACTGACGATAGCCACGATCTTTTGCATCCAGAAAACTTGAGTACTATCCTCTCTCTGCCTTGTGGGCCTTCCTTTTCTACCACGTTGACACGTCGTGCAAGTGGGGGACACACATCCTCCGCTTTTCCTGGCGCACGTACTGTAGCGCCTGTTCCGTTCCATCCCAGTAAAAATACTTTTTTACCCTTCAGTTATAAGATCCTTTTCCACTGCACGATTTCTCCATCCAACGGTGCATTGCTTCGCCAAATCCCTATATAAACCTTTCTTCTACCTCCGTTCACACCTTCGCTCACGCCGCACCTCTGCTCCCCTTTGCAAAAACCTCCATTGCGCCCAATTCTCTCTGAGCTCACCCACGCACAAGCTTTGCTCCTTCATTGCCGTTGATGCCACCACGCGCGCGACTTACTCGCCACAGCACTCCTGAATCCAAGATGGCCGCTGAAGACCTCGAGTGGGAGAGATCTAAAATCTCCAACCAAGACGTGAACATGCTGAAGAGGCTGGGACTGATGAAGAAGGAGGACGCCATCCGCTTCCCAGCGAAGAAAGCTACCCTGCTCCGCTAATCCAATATCGGGTTAGTTTTGTCGACCATTGATACGTCCAATTTGCATCACTATTTTATATCATAATTTGCTGTTATTCATTGATATATTTCATATTTGGACATAATACTTATGTTATTTCATCTATTTTGCATGTTTCATGATTATTGGAGGATCGAGCACCGGAGCCAGGATTCTGCTGGAAAAAGCACCGTCAGAATGCAATATTTCGGAAGACCAACAGTTGAAGGAAATTATACCAAAAATCCTATTTTTCCAGATGACGAAGGAAGCCAGAAGGGGAAGCTGAGGGGACCCGAGGTGGGCCCACCCCATGGGCCGGCACGGCCCAAGGCCTGGCCGCGCCGCCCAGTGAGGAGGGGGGGCCCACAGCCCCTCTCGCCTCCTTTTCTTCGCGAACTCCTTCGTCCCGAAGACCTAAGCCACAGAGGGTACCTCGCGAACATTTACAGCCGCCTCTGCGGGGCGGAGAACACCAGAGAGAAAAGAGCTCTTCGGCAGGCTGAGATCCGCCGGGGAAATTCCCTCCCGGAGGGGGAAATCGACGCCATCGTCACCGTCATCGAGCTGGACATCATCTCCATCACCATCATCATCATCTTCATCATCATCACCGCCGTCTCCACCGCTGCACGCCATCACCGTTGTAGCAATTTGGGTTTGATCTTGACTGTTTGATAGGGGAAACTCTCCCGGTGTTGATTTCTACTTGTTATTGATGCTATTGAGTGAAATCATTGAACCAAGGTTTATGTTCAGATTGTTATTCATCATCATATCACCTCTGATCATGTTCCATATGATGTCTCGTGAGTAGTTCGTTTAGTTCTTGAGGACATGGGTGAAATCTAAATGTTAGTAGTGAAGTATGGTTGAGTAATATTCAATGTTATGATATTTAAGCTGTGGTGTTATTCTTCTAGTGGTGTCGTGTGAACGTCGACTACACGATACTTCACCTTTATGGGCCTAGGGGAATGCATCTTGTACTTGTTTACCAATTGCGGGGCTGCCGGAGTGACAGAAACCTAAGCCCCCGTTGGTATATCGATGCAGGAGGGATAGCAGGATCTCAGAGTTTAAGGTTGTGGTTAGATTTATCTTAATTACTTTCTTGTAGTTGCGGATGCTTGCAAGGGGTATAATCACAAGTATGTATTAGTCCTAGGAAGGGCGGTACATTAGCATAGGTTCACCCACACAACACTTATCAAAACAATGAAGATTAATTAGCCGTATGTAGCGAAAGCATTAGACTAAAATCCCGTGTGTCCTCAGGAACGTTTGGTCATTATAAGTAAACAAACCGGCTTGTCCTTTGTGCTAAAAAGGATTGGGCCACTCGCTGCAATTGTTACTCTCGCATTTTACTTACTCGTACTTTATTCATCTGTTACATCAAAACCCCCTGAATACTTGTCTGTGAGCATTTACAGTGAATCCTTCATCAAAACTGCTTGTCAACACCTTCTGCTCCTCGTTGGGATCGACATTCTTACTTATCGAAGATACTAGGATACACCCCCTATACTTGTGGGTCATCAACCATCTCATCCGCGGTCTCTCCGCCCCAATCCATGATTTCCTCCGTGGCCTTCTTTTTGTCTATGGGATTCAGCTGCACCAGCTGACCCCCAATTCCATCCTCCATGTCGCCATTTTCATCACACTTTGCGAGTGCTTCCTCGGAGTCCCTCCTAACTGGGCTCTGTGGAAGCGCATCTTCTGCTTCCGCCGCAATGGCTCCCACAACGCCACCTACAACATAGGCGGCGTTGTTATCTGCGTCCGTACTGATGTTGAATACTTCGACGTCAAATTCCCTGACTCTGTCCAATGGTGGTGCAAACGATGGCTCTACATACACGAAGAAAGTGCCAATTCTGTTGAGCACAACATAGTCCCTTTTGACGGAAGTGCCAAGATTCTTCGCCGCCGTTCCTGGGATGCTGAAGCTACCGAAGAAGAAAAAACGGCGACAGAGGCCCTCATGTCCCGTATTCACCAGCTTCAGAATACCCGAGGCAAGGAACTGTCGGGTATCCAGATCACCGAATATTTCCTTAGGATTAGAGTGCAGCCTCTTCAGGCTCGCAAAAATTCCCTTTGGACGTACGCTGGTGCAAATGATGCCAATAGACTCTCCAAGGATCTTTCTGTGAAGGACTTGGAAAAGCTTATTCGAAGAATTTCTTCACTCAGCAAGAAGGACCCTATTCCATCCTCTTGCCGTGTGGAACCATACAGCGCCACCAATCCTCTCCCCCGGGTATTTTATCTTCTCGACTTTTTGTCTTTCCCGAACTTTTCCTGCTTTTGTCGCCTGCTAAATTTTTATTGACGCCTTTGTAACTTTTCTTGTCTCTGTTTTTCTGTAGAACCATCCAACTCTAGCTTCCCTTCCTCCTCTTCCTGAAGATGGATAAGTCGAGGAACAGGCTGTTGTCACTGAAGACAACCAGGGTACTTCTCTCCCTGAGAGTGAAGCTGCAGGTTCTCCCAAATCTGCAGTTTCCTCTGAAAAAGTTGAATCTGACGCCAGCGAGTCGACACAATCCCTTCCTTCTGCTGCTTCCACGCGAAACAAAAGAAAAAGGATTGAAGTTATCGACACTGGCACCTCCAAAGCTGCCGAATAAGTTGCTCCCACTGAGGAAGGGACAACTTTGCATCCTTATGAAGCTGCCCTTATCAGCTCGTAAGTTTCCTTTTACTATTTACTCTCGAAGTTTTTGCTATATTGTCTCTTTATATTATAACTTGCTTATTGCAGTGATGAAGAGGGAGATAAACCCGCCATTGATGTGACTGCTCGAACGAGCACGTCTCGCACTTTGGTCGTTTCGGAAGCACAACCAGATGGAGATGAAACTTCGACACCTCAACAAGGTATCGAACTTACTGCTCCAGCTGCAAGCCCCCGAGCCCCTTCACCGAAGAGAGCAAGGGTTGAACCAGTCGAAGAACCCACCCAACTAAGTGGTGGTTTCACGACTTCTTCATTAAATGACGTAAGTTTCTTCCCCCTCTTTTTTTCTTCGCACCTCTATTTTGGCTTGTAGCTTTCCAACCCCTTCTTTTTTGCACTGTATTTGATTTTTCTTTGTCTGGTTCTCTCCTCAGCCTTTGATGAACGAATTTTTTCGCCTTGGTACCCAATTCGTCGGGTACCGTGATCTTTCAAACTCACTGAAAGGTACCATCTTGCTATTTTTTCTTGATTCTATCTTCTGTATCATGGTTGTTAACACGACAATTGTTAATGTCGACTGTTTTGCAGCTGACCTTGCAGAAGCCAACAAACGTGCTGATGCTCTTGCTCTAAAACTAGAGCAGAGCGAAAAGGATCGCAAGAAGGCTGAATCCAACACCGCTGTTGTTGAAGATCTTCGCAAAAGACTTCACAACGCGGAAACCTCTCTGAGTAACCACATCACCCAACAAACTGCTCGAGAGAAAGAGATTATCTCTCGCTTATCGTCGTAGTGTCGCCGTTTTGTTAGTAAGTACTTCGATCTCTCTTTGTTCGTTGGGTGTCTCGCTTTTCATGTAGTTCCTTTTTTTGACAAGCTATATTTTTCGCCAATAGGGAGGACGCGTCAGCCTTATGATCTTGAGCTTCCCGAAAATGACGCCCTTCTCGACACGCTCTCCCTTCTTGAGATTCACGGAGATGAAGCACGCCAAGGCATGTAAGATGGTGACTCGGCCTTGGCGAAGCTATTCCCATACTTCTTCTCGAAGAAGGAAGAACCGAAGACATTCGGTGAGCTGGCCAAGTGGTTCAATGCTGAAGAGGATCTTGGGCACAATCTTCGACAAGAAGGCTTGAAGGTTGGTGTCGAAGGTACTATTGATTTGGTTGCTAGCAGCCAGCAAAACGTTGACTAGGCCAAGGTTGGAGATGTGCCGAAAATGGAAACGAAGACATGGGTGTCTTTGATCAAGGCTACCAAGCCTAACTCGAAGAAAATCCTTGCCTTTCTTGGATTCAAACCTACTCCAGCTCCAAGTTCATCTAAGCCGGATGTCAAGTAGACCACCTTCTCTTTCCTCCCCCCCCCCCCGTTTTTTTATTTTTCCTTCTTCCTTTTGATGCTGTCGCCAAAGTAGCTATTTGCGACACTTATCCCACTAGCTCCAATGTAATGTCTTGTAATTATTCTGAAAAATCAATGGAGTTTCTATCTTGCATGATGATTGATGTCGCCTCTTTTTTATTTTTCCTCCTTCCAATATTTTGCCTACTCCTTGTCACTCGAGGAAAGTTCTTGTTAACACTAAGCTTGGTGAAGATTCCTCGAGTGCTAGTTTATCACAAGACTTGGAAGAACTTCGGCAACAACTTCAATATGCGAAGAAGCAAACTTTATTGATGATGGAACAATCTCGCAAAGCCTCTGAGGCAGAGAAAATTGCACTTCGGCAGGCTCAAGAAGCCATGGCTGCTAAGGAAACTGCCGTTTCTGAAGCTGAAAAGGCGACCACCCGAGAAAATTTTATGCTCGAGTTGATGAATGAAGCCAGCGCAGATATGTCGGGTATGCTTGCCGCATCTTCTTTTTATAGAACCACGACATCTTCTGCCTTCCTGCCGCATCTTCTCTTTATATTTTTAAAATTCCTGCACCGTTTCTGAATAGATTCCTTTCTTGACGCTGCTGCCGAAGAGGAAAGGGTAAACACTAGGACAAACCTCCTTGTTAACCTTTCCCTTGACCATGGTTCTCTGTTCTGGGCTACCCTGGAACGGACCTGACAAATTGTCAAGTTTCAAGATCGTGCCTCTCAAGTTCGCGACTTCTTGGACTTCTGCACTAGAACCTTGTCTCTTGTTTACAAGACGATGTTTCCCCGGAACGAGGCACCCGATACTCTTCTTGGTTTGATGGAGAAATTTCGAGATGCTCCTAAAATCCATGGGTTTGTTCGGGCGCAACTTTCTCGCCGGCGCGTGTTTGCTATGATGATGATCAAGATCTGCCATCCCAAGTTTGACATGAGCCAAATTGTTCCCAAGTGTTTGGCTAAGATGACGAAGAAGAAAAGGGATGTTGGCAAAATTGATGATCATGTAACCCCTGTTGCAGAAGATATGATGGATGAACTTCTTCGAATGGACTCTGAATTCTTCGTAAAAGGCAGCTATGCCGAGCACAGTACTCGTACTGTGAATCGAATGACCATAGATAACATACTAGGCCATGGTTGATTTTTTTCTTTGAATTTTTCTCAGGGATTTTTTGTATATTGTGAACATATTCTATATTGTAAAGGCGACAAATTATTTTTCTTTCTTTGAGCCCTCGAACGCCTTGGTGTCGAATTTTTTATTGTATGCGCGAGGTTTTTAGACCAAAGCGACTAGATTATATTGATCATGCTATATTTGCAGGTACGAGCCCCCGTGCCTTGTTGTTTGATCGCTATCTTGTATCTTGGTTTGTTTCACGAGGTGTTTTTACACCAAGGCAAAATATTTTCAAGAGTATATGTTGCAAGTTGAGGGCATAAGCCCCCGAGCCTGTCGAAGAAATATATATCTCAACTATCTTTACTATATTGCAGCACCGCGAGCCCGCCTCATTAAAAACCTTTCCCGGCCCCACTCGGTGCCCCGAAAAAGGAAAAGAGTGCGTCTGAAAACTCGCGGGTGTTTCAGTACATTGTAGTTTTACAAGGAGGACTATATTTTGACTCTAGGCGTAGAACCGCCTGAGTTGCGCCACGTTCCAGGGGTTTTGCTCGACCACCCCTGTTTTCTTGTCCTTTATCCTGTATGCTCCTCCTCCAATTACTTCTGTGACGATGTAAGGGCCAAGCCATGGCGACTCGAGCTTTTAATGACTTTTTTGCGTGAGCCGAAGAACTAGGTCTCCCACCTGAAAGGATCTTGGTCGTAAACGTCGACTATGGTAATTTTTCAGGTCCTGCTGATATTTGGTTACTCGTGAGAGTACTTCATCTCGAGCCTCGTCGAGTGCATCGACGTCATCCTCTAATGCTTTTCTCGATACTTCTTCATCATACTCCGTGACACGTGGAGAGTCGTGCTCTATCTCGATTGGCAATACTGCTTCCGCTCCATGGACCAAGAAGAACGGAGTTTCTTGTGTCGCTGTATTTGGTGTTGTTCGTATACTCCACAACACACTGGGCAGCTCCTCTGGCCAGGTGTGTCGAGCTTTCTCCAATGATGCTAACAAGCGCTTCTTTATGCCATTGCAGATGATGCCATTGGCTTTCTCGACTTGGCCATTGGTTTGCGGGTGCGCAACCGACGCAAAGTGTAGCTTGATACCCACTTCTTCACAATAATCTTTGAATTCGTTGGATGTGAAGTTACTACCATTGTCTGTGACGATGCTATGAGGCACTCCAAACCTGAAGACGATGCTTTTTATGAACTTGACGGCGGAAGCCCCGTCTGGTGAGTTTATCGGCTTCTCTTCTATCCATTTTGTGAATTTGTCGACACCTACGAGCATGTACTCCTTTCCTCCTGGCCAGGACTTGTGTAATTTACCCACCATATCGAGGCCCCATTGAGCGAAAGGCCAAGACAATGGTATTGGCATCAATTCTGCTGCCGGAGAGTGTGGTTTTGCGGCAAACCTCTGGCACGCGTCGCAAGTTCGTACTATCTCCTTTGCATCCTCTATTGCTGTCAACCAGTAAAATCCAGCTCTAAAGACTTTGGCAGCAATAGCTCGATTGCTCGCGTGGTGACCACAGATTCCCTCGTGTACGTCTTTCAAGATCATCCTTCCTTCCTCCTGTGTGACGCACCTTTGTAGTACTCCTGAGATACTTCGTTTGTATAACTCTCCTTTGACCACAGTAAAAGCTTTAGATCGTCTAATAACTCGCCTTGCTTCAACTGGATCGTCGGGTATTTCTTTCTTTAGGATGTATGATATGTACACCTGCATCCATGGTATCTGTACCATCATAACCAAGTCAAGTTCTTCTTCTTCTTCCTCTGGTGCTTCTTTGGTAGCCCCCGAGGGTTTCTTGTCTTTCTCCTTCTTTTTTGGCTTTGTCGACTTTGTAGATCTCTCTGCTATCTCTTCCCAGAACACGCCTGGCGGAATTGCGAGGCATTGCGACCAGATATTAGCTAGGACGTCGGCTTCATCATTGCTCAGCCTGCTAATGTGGTTTACTTCGCATCCGTCGAACAACTTCTCGAGCTCATTGTAAACTTCCTTGTATGCTATCATACTATCATTGTCTGCATCGCATTGGTTCATGACTTGCTGAGCCACCAACTGCGAGTCGCCAAAGATTTTTAGTCGAGTTGCGCCGCAAGCTTTCGCCATCTTCATCCCGTGTATGAGGGCTTCGTATTCTGCCTCATTGTTAGATGCGTTTGGGAACGTCATCCTCAGAACGTACTTCAGCTTGTCGCCCTCAGGTGATATTAGTATCACGCCTGCTCCAGCTCCTTCTAATCTCTTGGACCCGTCGAAGTTCATAGTCCAAGTTCTCGATAAATCCGGTGGTCCTGTATTTTGTAGCTCCATCCACTCTGCGATGAAATCTGGCAGGATCTGCGACTTTATCGCCTTTCTTTTTTCATACGTGATGTCCCGAGGGGAAAGTTCTATTCCCCAAAGGGAGACACGACCCGTAGCTTCTGGATTGTTGAGTATATTGGACAAGGGAGCCTCATTGACCACTATTATTGGATGTGCCGAAAAATAGTGTCGCAATTTTCTTGCGGTTGTAAACACTCCGTATGCTAGCTTTTGGTACTGAGGGTATCTCTGTTTTGAAGGCGATAAAACTTCGCTGACGAAGTATACTGGCCTTTGTACTCCATGGAGTTTTCCTTCTTCCTCTCTTTCGACGACAAGTACTGTTCTTACCACCTGAGGCGTGGCCGCAATATATAACAACAGAGGTTCCTTCTCTTTCGGCGCCACCAAGATTGGCGGTGTCGAGATTTTACGCTTGAGATCCTCAAAGGCTCTGTCTGCCTCTTCGTTCCACTGGAACTTCTCGCCCTGTTTAATCAAGGCGTAAAACGGTAACGCCTTTTCTCCTAACCTGGCGACGAATCTGCTTAAAGCTGCGACTCGTCCGGCTAACTGCTGTATTTCTTTCAACTTTGTTGGCTTCCTCATCGTTACGATGGCCTGGATTTTTTCGGGATTTGCTTCAATCCCTCTTGCTGAAACTAGGAACCCCAGAAGTTCTCCTGCAGGGACGCCGAAAGAACATTTTGTCGGGTTCAGCTTGAGACAGAACTTATCGAGATTATCGAAGGTTTCCTTCAAATCCTCGATTAGCGTATCCCCCTTTTTTGATGTTATGATGACATCGTCGATGTATACTTGTACGTTTTTTCCAATCTGTGTTGCTAAGCACTTCTGCATCATCCGCTGATATGTTGCTCCCGTGTTTTTCAAACCAAAGGGCATTGTTCGATAGCAGAACACGCCGTAAGGTGTGATGAACGCTGTTTTGACCTCGTCTTCTTCTTTTAATCTGATCTGGTTATAACCAGAGTAAGCATCCAGGAAGGAAAGACGTTCACATCCTACCGTGGATTCGATAATTTGATCGATCCTCGGGAGGGGAAAGTGATCCTTTGGACAATGTTTATTGAGACACGTGAAGTCGACGCACATGCGAAGGACTTTTGTGTTTTTCTTCGGCACCAGCACTGGGTTAGCTACCCACGTGGCTTCTATGTGTAACTCCTTGATGAAACCATCTTCTCTGAGTCTATCGATTTCCGACAGCATGGCCTTGCGGTTTGGTTCCGAAAAACGCCGCAAAGGTTGCTTGATTGGCTTCGCTATTGGATCCAAGTTTAGGTGGTGCTTGATGGCGTGTATTTCACACGTTCGTTGGGCAACCCCAAGAGGAAGGTATGCTGCGCACAGCAGCAAGTTTTCCCTCAGAAAGAAACCAAGGTTTATCGAACCAGGAGGAGCCAAGAAGCACGTTGAAGGTTGATGGCGGCGGCATGTAGTGCGGCGCAACACCAGGGATTCCGACGCCAACGTGGAACCTGCACAACACAACCAAAGTACTTTGCCCCAACGAAACCGTGAGGTTGTCAATCTCACCGGCTTGCTGTAACAAAGAGTTAACCGTATTGTGTGGAAGATGATTGTTTGCAGAAAACAGTAGAACAAGTATTGCAGTAGATTGTATTTCAGTAAAGAGAATTGGACCGGGGTCCACAGTTCACTAGAGGTGTCTCTCCCATAAGACGAACAGCATGTTGGGTGAACAAATTACAGTTGGGCAATTGACAAATAAAGAGAGCATGACCATGCACATACATATCATGATGAGTATAGTGAGATTTAATTGGGCATTACGACAAAGTACATAGACCGCCATCCAACTGCATCTATGCCTAAAAAGTCCACCTTCAGGTTATCATCCGAACCCCCTCCAGTATTAAGTTGCAAACAACAGACAATTGCATTAAGTATGGTGCGTAATGTAACTAGTGACTACATCCTTGAACATAGCACTAATGTTTTATCCCTAGTGGCAACAGCACAACACAACCTTAGAACTTTCTCACATCGTCCCAGGTGTCAATGCAAGCATGAACCCACTATCGAGCATAAGTACTCCCTCTTGGAGTTACAAGCATCTACTTGGCCAGAGCATCTACTAGTAACGGAGAGCATGCAAGATCATAAACAACACATAGCATAACTTTGATAATCAACATAACAAGTATTCTCTATTCATCGGATCCCAACAAACGCAACATATAGAATTACAGATAGATGATCTTGATCATGTTAGGCAGCTCACAAGATCCGACAATGATAGCACAATGGGGAGAAGACAACCATCTAGCTACTGCTATGGACCCATAGTCCAGGGGTAGACTACTCACACATCACACCGGAGGCGACCATGGAGGCGTAAAGTCCTCCGGGAGATGATTCCCCTCTCCGGCAGGGTGCCGGAGGCGATCTCCTGGATCCCCCGAGATGGGATCGGCGGCGGCGGCGTCTCTGGAAGGTTTTCCGTATCGTGGCTCTCGGTGCATCGGGGGTTTCGTCACGGAGACTTTTTATAGGCGGAAGGGCAGGTCAAGAGGCGGCACGGGGGCCCCACACTACAGGCCGGCGCGGCCAAGGGGGGGCCGCGCCGCCCTATGGTGTGGCCCCTCCGTGGCCCCTCTTCGTCTCTCCTTCGGACTTCTGGAAGCTTCGTGAGAAAATAGGCCCCTGGGCTTTGATTTCGTCCAATTCCGAGAATATTTCCTTACTAGGATTTCTGAAACCAAAAACAGCAGAAACAAAGAATCGGCACTTCGGCATCTTGTTAATAGGTTAGTTCCGTAAAATGCACGAATATGACATAAAGTGTGCATAAAACATGTAGATAACATCAATAATGTGGCATGGAACATAAGAAATTATCGATACGTCGGAGACGTATCAGCATCCCCAAGCTTAGTTCTGCTCGTCCAGCAGGTAAAACGATAACACGAGATAATTTCTGGAGTGACATGCCATCATAATCTTGATCATACTATTTGTAAAGCATATGTAGTGAATGCAGCGATCGAAACAATGTATATGACATGAGTAAACAAGTGAATCATATAGCAAAGACTTTTCATGAATAGCACTTCAAGACAAGCATCAATAAGTCTTGCATAAGTAAAGATATTGAAGCAACACAAAAGAAGATTAAGTTTCAGTGGTTGCTTTCAACTTGTAACATGTATATCTCATGGATATTGTCAACATAGAGTAATATAATAAGTGCAATAAGCAAGTATGTAGGAATCAATGCACAGTTCACACAAGTGTTTGCTTCTTGAGGTGGAGAGAAATAGGTGAACTGACTCAACATTGAAAGTAAAAGAATAGTCCTCCATAGAGGAAAAGCATCGATTGCTATATTTGTGCTAGAGCTTTGATTTTGAAAACATGAAACAATTTTGTCAACGGTAGTAATAAAGCATATGCATCATGTAAATTATATCTTATAAGTTGCAAGCCTCATGCATAGTGTACTAATAGTGCCCGCACCTTGTCCTAATTAGCTTGGACTACCGGGTCATCACAATGCATTGTTTTGACCAAGTGTCACAAAGGGGTACCTCTATGCCGCCTGTACAAAGGTCTAAGGAGAAAGCTCGCATTGGATTTCTCGCTATTGATTATTCTTCAACTTAGACATCCATACCGGGACAACATAGACAACAGATAATGGACTCCTCTTTTATGCATAAGCATATACCAACAATTAATAATTTTCTCATTTGAGATTTGAGGATTGTTGTCCAAAACTGAAACTTCCACCATGGATCATGGCTTTAGTTAGCGGCCCAATGTTCTTCTCTAACATATGCATGCTTAACCATATGGTGGTAGATCTCTCTTACTTCAGACAAGACGAACATGCATAGCAACTCACATGAAATTCAACAATGAAAAGTTGATGGCGTCCCCAGTGAACATGGTTATCGCACAACAAGCAACTTAATAAGAGATAAAGTGCATAATTACATATTCAATACCACAATAGTTTTTAAGCTATTTGTCCCATGAGCTATATATTGCAAAGGTGAATGATGGAATTTTAAAGGTAGCACTCAAGCAATTTGCTTTGGAATGGCGGAAAATACCATGTAGTATAGGTAGGTATGGTGGACACAAATGGCATAGTGGTTGGCTCAAGTATTTTGGATGCATGAGAAGTATTCCCTCTCGATACAAGGTTTAGGCTAGCAAGGCTTATTTGAAACAAACACAAGGATGAACCGGTGCAGAAAAACTCACATAAAAGACATATTGAAAACATTATAAGACTCTACACCGTCTTCCTTGTTGTTCAAACTCAATACTAGAAATTATCTAGACCTTAGAGAAACCAAATATGCAAACCAAATTTTAGCATGCTCTATGTATTTCTTCATTAATGGGTGCAAAGCATATGATGCAAGAGCTTAATCATGAGCACAATAATTGCCAAGTATCACATTACCCAAGACATTTATAGCAATTACTACATGTATCATTTTCCAATTCCAACCATATAACAATTTAACGAAGGAGAAACTTCGCCATGAATACTATGAGTAGAAACCAAGGACATACTTGTCCATATGCTACAGCGGAGCGTCTCTCTCCCATAAAGTGAATGCTAGGATCCATTTTATTCAAACAAAACAAAAAACAAAAACAAACCGACGCTCCAAGAAAAAGCACATAAGATGTGATGGAATAAAAATATAGTTTCAGGGGAGGAACCTGATAATGTTGTCGATGAAGAAGGGGATGCCTTGGGCATCCCCAAGCTTAGACGCTTGAGTCTTCTTGATATATGCAGGGGTGAACCACCGGGTGCATCCCCAAGCTTAGAGCTTTCACTCTCCTTGATCATGTTGCATCATACTCCTCTCTTGATCTTTGAAAACTTCCTCCACACCAAACTCGAAACAACTCATTAGAGGGTTAGTGCACAATATAAATTGACATATTCAGAGGTGACACAATCATTCTTAACACTTCTGGACATTGCATAATGCTACTGGACATTAATGGATCAAAGAAATTCATCCAACATAGCGAAAGAGGCAATGCGAAATAAAAGGCAGAATCTGTCAAAACAGAACAGTTCGTATTGACGAATTTTAAAATGGCACCAGACTTGCTCAAATGAAAATGCTCAAATTGAATGAAAGTTGCGTACATATCTGAGGATCATGCACGTAAATTGGCTTAATTTTCTGAGCTACCTACAGGGAGGTGGACCCAGATTCGTGACAGCAAAGAAATCTGGAACTGCGCAGTAATCCAAATCTAGTACTTACTTTTCTATCAACGGCTTAACTTGGCACAACAAAACACAAAACTAAGATAAGGAGAGGTTGCTACAGTAGTAAACAACTTCCAAGACACAAAATAAAAACAAAGTACTGTAGGTAAAAACATGGGTTGTCTCCCATAAGCGCTTTTCTTTAACGCCTTTCAGCTAGGCGCAGAAAGTGTGTATCAAGTATTATCAAGAGACGAAGTGTCAACATCATAATTTGTTCTCATAATAGAGTCAAAAGGTACCTTCATTCTCTTTCTAGGGAAATGTTCCATACCTTTCTTGAGAGGAAATTGATATTTTATATTACCTTCCTTCATATCAATAAAAGCACCAACAGTTCGAAGAAAAGGTCTTCCCAATATAATGGGACAAGATGCATTGCATTCAATATCCAAGACAACAAAATCAACGGGAACAAGGTTATTGTTAACGGTAATGCGAACATTATCAACTTTCCCCAAAGGTTTCTTTGTAGAATGATCAGCAAGATTAACATCCAAATAACAATTTTTCAGCGGTGGCAAGTCAAGCATATTATAAATTTTCTTAGGCATAACAGAAATACTTGCACCAAGATCACATAAAGCATTACAATCAAAATCTTTAATCTTCATCTTAATGATGGGCTCCCAACCATCCTCTAACTTTTTAGGAATAGAGGCTTCACGCTCTAGTTTCTCTTCTCTAGCTTTTATAAGAGCATTTGTAATATGATGTGTAAAAGCCAAATTTATAGCACTAGCATTAGGACTTTTAGCAAGTTTTTGCAAGAACTTTATAACTTCAGAGATGTGGCAATCATCAAAATTCAAACCATTATAATCTAAAGCAATGGGATCATCATCCCCAATGTTGGAAAAAATTTCAGCAGCTTTATCACAGCAGTTTCAATAGCTTTAGCGCTTTAGTGCAGTTTTTCGCGCTTTGCATTAGAAGTGGAAACATTGCTAACACCAATTCTTTTATTAGTATGAGTAGGAGGTGCAGCAACATGTGTAGCATTAGCATTACTAGTGGTGGTAATAGTCCAAACTTTAGCTATATTCTTTTCTTTAGCTAGTTTTTCATTTTCTTCTCTATCCCACCTAGCACGCAGCTTCAGCCATTAATCTTATATTCTCATTAATTCTAACTTGAATGACATTTGCTGTAGTAGTAATTTTATTATGATGATTCTCATTAGGCAAAACTTTTGATTTCAAAAGATCAACATCAGCAGCAAGACTATCGACTTTAGAAGCAAGTATATCAATTTTCCCAAGCTTTTCTTCAACAGATTTGTTAAAAGCAGTTTGTGTACTAATAAATTCTTTAAGCATGGCTTCAAGTCCAGGGGGTGAATTCCTATTATTGTTGTAAGAATTACCATAAGAATTACCATAGCCGTTGCCATTATTATAAGGATATGGTCTATAGTTGTTACTAGAATTGTTCCGGTAAGCATTGTTGTTGAAATTATTATTTTTAATGAAGTTTACATCAACATGTTCTTCTTGTGCAACCAATGAAGCTAACGGAACATTATTAGGATCAATATTAGTCCTATCATTCACAAGCATAGACATAATAGCATCAATCTTATCACTCAAGGAAGAGGTTTCTTCGACAGAATTTACCTTCTTACCTTGTGGAGCCCTTTCCGTGTGCCATTCAGAGTAGTTGATCATCATATTATCAAGAAGCTTTGTTGCTTCACCAAGAGTGATGGACATAAAGGTACCTCCAGCAGCTGAATCCAATAAATTCCGCGAAGAAAAATTTAGTCCTGCATAGAAGGTTTGGATGATCATCCAAGTAGTCAGTCCATGGGTTGGGCAATTTTTAACCAGAGATTTCATTCTTTCCCAAGCTTGAGCAACATGTTCAGTATCTAATTGTTTAAAATTCATTATGCTACTCCTCAAAGATATAATTTTAGCAGGGGGGATAATATCTACCAATAAAAGCATCCTTGCATTTAGTCCATGAATCAATACTATTCTTAGGCAGAGATAGCAACCAATCTTTAGCTCTTCCTCTTAATGAGAAAGGGAACAATTTTAGTTTAATAATATCACCATCTACATCTTTATATTTTTGCATTTCACATAATTCAACAAAATTATTAAGATGGGCAGCAGCATCATCAGAACTAACACCAGAAAATTCCTCTCGCATAACAAGATTCAGTAAAGCAGGTTTAATTTCAAAGAATTCTGCTGTAGTAGCAGGTGGAGCAATAGGTGTGCATAAGAAATCATTATTATTTGTGGTTGTGAAGTCACACAACTTAGTATTTTTAGCGTTGGCCATTTTAGCAACAGTAAATAAAGCAAACTAGATAAAGTAAATGCAAGTAAACTAATTTTTTTGTGTTTTAGATATAGCAAACAAGATAGCAAATAAAGTAAAACTAGCAACTAATTTTTTTGTATTTTGATTTAGTGCAGCAAACAAAGTAGTAAATAAAACTAAGCAAGACAAAAACAAAGTAAAGAGATTGAGAAGTGGAGACTCCCCTTGCAGCGTGTCTTGATCTCCCCGGCAACGGCGCCAGAAATTTAGCTTGATGGCGTGTATTTCACACGTTCGTTGGGCAACCCCAAGAGGAAGGTATGATGCGCACAGCAGCAAGTTTTCCCTCAGAAAGAAACCAAGGTTTATCGAACCAGGAGGAGCCAAGAAGCACGTTGAAGGTTGATGGTGGCGGGATGTAGTGCGGCGCAACACCAGGGATTCCGACGCCAACGTGGAACCTGCACAACACAACCAAAGTACTTTGCCCCAACGAAACAGTGAGGTTGTCAATCTCACCGGCTTGCTGTAACAAAGAGTTAACCGTATTGTGTGGAAGATGATTGTTTGCAGAAAACAGTAGAACAAGTATTGCAGATTGTATTTCAAGAAAGAGAATTGGACCGGGTCCACAGCTTCACTAGAGGTGTCTCTCCCATAAGACGAACAAAGATGTTGGGTGAACAAATTACAGTTGGGCAATTGACAAATAAAGAGAGCATGACCATGCACATACATATCATGATGAGTATAGTGAGATTTAATTGGGCATTACGACAAAGTACATAGACCGCCATCCAACTGCACCTATGCCTAAAAAGTCCACCTTCAGGTTATCATCCGAACCCCCTCCAGTATTAAGTTGCAAACAACAGACAATTGCATTAAGTATGGTGCGTAATGTAACTAGTGACTACATCCTTGAACATAGCACTAATGTTTTATCCCTAGTGGCAACAGCACAACACAACCTTAGAACTTTCTCACATCGTCCTGTGTCAATGCAGGCATGAACCCACTATCGAGCATAAGTACTCCCTCTTGGAGTTACAAGCATCTACTTGGCCAGAGCATCTACTAGTAACGGAGAGCATGCAAGATCATAAACAACACATAGCATAACTTTGATAATCAACATAACAAGTATTCTCTATTCATCGGATCCCAACAAACGCAACATATAGAATTACAGATAGATGATCTTGATCATGTTAGGCAGCTCACAAGATCCGACAATGATAGCACAATGGGGAGAAGACAACCATCTAGCTACTGCTATGGACCCATAGTCCAGGGGTAGACTACTCACACATCACACCGGAGGCGACCATGGCGGCGTAAAGTCCTCCGGAGATGATTCCCCTCTCGGCAGGGGTGCCGGAGGCGATCTCTGGATCCCCCGAGATGGGATCGGCGGCGGCGGCGTCTCCGGGAAGGTTTTCCGTATCGTGGCTCTCAGATCGGGGGTTTCGTCACGGAGACTTTTATAGGCGGAAGGGCAGGTCAAGAGGCGGCACGGGGCCCCACACTACAGGCCGGCGCGGCCAAGGGGGGGCCGCGCCGCCCTATGGTGTGGCCCTCCGTGGCCCCTCTTCGTCTCTCCTTCGGACTTCGGAAGCTTCGTGAGAAAATAGGCCCCTGGGCTATGATTTCGTCCAATTCCGAGAATATTTCCTTACTAGGATTTCTGAAACCAAAAACAGCAGAAACAAAGAATCGGCACTTCGGCATCTTGTTAATAGGTTAGTTCCAGAAAATGCACGAATATGACATAAAGTGTGCATAAAACATGTAGATAACATCAATAATGTGGCATGGAACATAAGAAATTATCGATACGTCGGAGACGTATCAGTGCTCGGCAAGTTCCCTGGGTACTCCTGGCATGTCAGCTGGACACCATGCGAAGATTTTCCAGTGCTCACGGAGGAACTCGACGAGCGCGCTTTCCTATGCGAGGTCCATATTTGTCGTGATGGACGTCGTCTTCTTCAGATCTGTTGGATGGATCTGTACTTCTTTTGAATCCTTTGCAGTATTAAAAGTTGACTCCTTGTTAGGTCTCCCTACATATGGCAACACATCGTAATCGGTTGTAAGCCTCGACGCCATATATTCTGCTTGCATCACGAAAGTTTCTGAGAGTCGATGAAAATCCTTGTCGCATTTATCGGCTAGCGCGAAGCTACCTTTGACTGTAATTGGCCCCTTAGGTCCAGGCATCCTCCACAACAAGTATGTGTAGTGTGGTACCGCCATAAACCTGGCATATGCTGGACGCCCCAGTAAAGCGTGATATTGTGATGAGAAATCCACGACTTCAAACTCCAGCCTCTCTATCCTGTAATTCTCTCGGGTACCAAACTGAACGTCGAGATTGATCTTCCCCAATGGGTAACTTGGCTTTTCCGGTGTGATACCGTGAAAACGTGTGTCCGTTGGCTTGAGGTTTGCCAAGGATATGTTCATCTTCCTTAGTGTATCTGCGTACATAAGGTTTAAACTGCTTCCTCCGTCGATGAAAACTCGAGATACATCAAATCCTGCGATCACTGCTGGTAGAATAAGTGCTGACTGCCCTGGTCGAGGAACTTGCTGCGGATGATCCGCAATTGTGAAGCCGATATCTTGTCCTGACCAATTGAGGTACTCGACTGTTGGTGGAGGCATATTTTCTGCCATGAACACCTGTCGCGAGTTTACTTTCTGAGCTCTATTGGATGGTCTGCCTTTCTGAATCATCGAGACCTCTCCATGGGAGTTGGGATCAACATAAGGTGGTGGTGCTGGTGCTGCCGCTATTCTGAGCTGATGTCGATTCTCGTCCGTAATTGCGGGAGGAGGTGGCAGGTGGATCTCACTCCTAGGTCCCTGAGGATTTCGACTTGCTGCCTGAGCATTGGCTTGCCCAGCGAACCTCATCATTGCTTGCAAATTTCAACAGTCTTTCTGTAAATGCCCCGACTGCCTCTTCCCATTATTTTCGACATAAAAGTGCATTTGACATGGGCCGTTCATCATATCCTCGGGAGACACATATGGTCTCTAGAACCTAGGCCCACTATTTTGCCTGTTGTTTCGGGTGTCGTCTCTATTGTCACCTTGATGCTCATTGCTTCGTTGGTAGTTATATCTATTGCTTCCTCCAGCGCTCGCCCGAAACCCAGCCGAAATTGAAGGAGATATGCCCTAGAGGCAATAATAAAATGGTTATTATTTATATTTTTATGTTTATGATAAATGTTTATATATCATGCTATAATTGTATTAACCGAAACATTAGTACATGTGTGATATGTAGACAACAATGAAGTCCCTAGTATGCCTCTTAAACTAGCTTGTTGATTAATGGATGATTAGTTTCATAATCATAAACATTGGATGTTATTAATAACAAGGTTATATCATTATATGAATGATGTAATGGACACACCCAATTAAGCGTAGCATAAGATCTCGTCATTAAGTTATTTGCTATAAGCTTTCGATACATAGTTACCTAGTCCTTATGACCATGAGATCATGTAAATCACTTATACCGGAAAGGTACTTTGATTACACCAAACACCACTGCGTAAATGGGTGGCTATAAAGGTGGGATTAAGTATCCGGAAAGTATGAGTTGAGGCATATGGATCAACAAAGGATTTGTCCATCCCGATGACGGATAGATATACTGGGCCCTCTCGGTGGAATGTCGTCTAATGTCTTGCAAGCATATGAATGAGTTCATAAGAGACCACATACCACGGTACGAGTAAAGAGTACTTGTCAGGAGACGAGGTTGAACAAGGTATAGAGTGATACCGAAGATCAAACCTCGGACAAGTAAAATATCGCGAGACAAAGGGAATTGGTATTATATGTGAATGGTTCATTCGATCACTAAAGTCATCGTTGAATATGTGGGAGCCATTATGGATCTCCAGATCCCGCTATTGGTTATTGGTCGGAGTGAGTACTCAACCATGTCCGCATAGTTCACGAACCGTAGGGTGACACACTTAAAGTTGGATGTTGAAATGGTAGAACTTGAATATGGAATGGAGTTCGAATATTTGTTCGGAGTCCCGGATGAGATCCCGGACATCACGAGGAGTTCCGGAATGGTCCGGAGAATAAGATTCATATATAGGATGTCATTTTATGTGAATTAAAATGTCGCGGAAGGTTCTATGGAAGGTTCTAGAAGGTTCTAGAAAAGTCCGGAAGAAACCACCAAGGAAGGTGGAGTCCACATGGGACTCCACCTCCATGGCCGGCCAACCCTAGTGGGGGAGGAGTCCCAAGTGGACTCCCCCTTAGGGGGCCGGCCACCCCCCCATATGGGAGGTGGAAACCCCACCCCTCTAGTGGGAGTCCTAACTTGGGTAGGTTTCCCCACCATATGGAAGGTTTTTGGTTCGGGTCTTATTCGAAGACTTGGAGACCAACACTTGGGTTCCACCTATATATAGAGGGGCCAAGGGGAGGGGGCCGGCCACCCAAGAACCACCAAGGTGGCCGCACCCCTTAGTGGCCGGCGCCCCCTCTCCCCAAACCCTAGCGCCCTCTCTCCTCCACCACATCCTACACGCTTAGCGAAGCTCCGCCGGATTTCTCCACCACCACCGACACCACGCCGTCGTGCTGTCGGATTCAAGAGGAGCTACTACTTCCGCTGCCCGCTGGAACGGGGAGGTGGACGTCGTCTTCATCAACAACCGAATGTGTGACCGAGTACGGAGGTGCTGCCCGTTCGTGGCGCCGGAACCGATCGTGATCAAGATCTTCTACGCGCTTTTGCAAGCAGCAAGTGAACGTCTACCGCAGCAAAAAGAGCCTTATCTTGTAGGCTTTGGAATCTCTTCAAGGGTGAGACTCGATAATCCCCTCGTTGCTACCGTCTTCTAGATTGCATCTTGGCTTGGATTTCGTGTTCGCGGTAGGAAAATTTTTGTTTTCTATGCAACGTTATCCTACAGTGGTATCAGAGCCGTGTCTATGCATAGATGGTTGCACGAGTAGAACACAATGGTTTGTGGGCGTTGATGCTTTTGTTATCTTTAGTTGAGTACTTTGCATCTTTGTGGCATAGTGGGATGAAGCGGCTCGGGCTAACTTTACATGACCGCGTTCATGAGATTTGCTCCACGCTCGACATGCAACTTGTATTGCATAAGTGGCTTTGCGGGTGTCTGTCTCTCCTACTATAGTGAAGATTCAATTTACTCTTCTATTGACAACACTAGTATCACCGTTGTGGTTCATGTTCGTAGGTAGATTGGATCTTACTCGAAAACCCTAAACCACGTAAAATATGCAAACCAAATTAGAGAACGTCTAACTTGTTTTTGCAGGGTTTGGTGATGTGATATGGCCATAATGTGATGATGAATATGTATGAGATGATCATTATTGTATTGTGGCAACCGGCAGGAGCCTTATGGTTGTCTTTAAATTTCATGTTGAGTAGTATTTCAAAGTAGTTGTAATAGTTGCTACATGGAGGACAATCATGAAGACGGCGCCATTGACATTGGTGCTTCGCCGACGATGATGGAGATCATGCCCGTTGATGATGGAGATCATGTCCGTGCTTTGGAGATGAAGATCAAAGGAGCAAAGACAAAAGGGCCATATCATATCACATATGAACTGCATGTGATGTTAATCCTTTTATGCATCTTATTTTGCTTAGATCGCGACGGTAGCATTATAAGATGATCCCTCTCACTAAAATCTCAAGATAATAAAGTGTTCATCCTTAGTAGCACCGTTGCCAAGACTTGTCGTTTCGAAGCATCTCGTGATGATCGGGTGTGATAGAATCAACAAGTGCATACAACGGGTGCAAGCCAGTTTTGCACATGCGGATATTAAGGTGGCCTTGACGAGCCTAGCATGTACAGACATGGTCTCGGAACACGTGATACCGAAAGGTAGAGCATAAATCATATGATTGATATGATGAACACTTTGAGTGTTCGCCATTGAAGTTACATCTTGTCTCGTGATGATCGGACTTGGTGTGGTGGATTTGGTTCATGTGATCACTAAGACAATGCGAGGGATATTGTTTTGAGTGGGAGTTCACCTAGTTTTTAATTATATTGAATTAAAATTTGAACTCAATTTGTCATAAACATTAGTCTAAACTATTGCAAATATGTTGTAGATATGGCGTCCTCAATCAATTTTAACCAGTTCCTAGAGAAAGAAAAGCTTAAGAGCAACGGTAGCAACTTCACCGACTGGATTCACATGTGAGGATTTTCCTCAATGGCGGAAATCTGCAATATGTGCTTGATGCACCGCTAGGTGACCCTCCCCGCAGAACTGAAACCGATGAAGTAAAAGCTGTTTACGCAACTCGGAAAACTCGGTACTCTCAAGTTCAGTGTGCCATCTTATGCAGTCTGGAAGCCGATCTTCAAAAACGTTTTGAGCACCACGATCCACATGAGTTAATCAATGAGTTGAAGACTATATTTGAGACTCATGCGGCCGTGGAATGCTATGAAGCATCGAAACACTTCTTCAGCTGCATGATGGAAGAAGGTAGCTCCGTTAGTGAGCACATGCTCGCCATGACCGGGCATGCGAAGAAACTCGATGACTTGGGAATAGTGATTCCTAACAGATCGGGATTAATCGTGTCCTTCAATCACTGCCACCTAGTTACAAGAACTTTGTGATGAATTACAATATGCAGAACATGAACAAAGAGTTACCTGAACTCTTCTCCATGCTGAAATCTGCTGAGATTGAAATTAAGAAAGAGCACCAAGTGTTGATGGTCAACAAGACCACCAGCTTCAAGAAACAGGGCAAGTCTAAAGGCAAGAACAAGAAGAGTGGCAAGAAAGCTGCCACGCCTCCTGTGAAACCTAAGACTGGCCCTAAGCCTGATGCTGAGTGCTATTACTGCAAGGAGAAGGGACACTGGAAGCGTAATTGCTCCAAGTATTTGGCAGATCTGAAGAGCGGCCTTGTCAAGAAGAAGAAAGAAGGTATATCTGATATACATGTTATAGATGTTTATCTTACTGGTTCTCGTACTAGTACCTGGGTATTTGATACTGGTTCGGTTGCTCATATTTGTAACTCGAAACAGGAACTAAAGAATAAACGAAGACTACTAAAGGATGAAGTGACCATGCGCGTTGGAAATGGATCCAAAGTCGATGTGATCGCTGTCGGCACACTTCCTCTACATCTACCTTCGGGATTAGTTTTAAGCCTCAATAATTGTTATTTTGTACCCGCGTTGAGCATGAACATTATATCTGGATCTTGTTTAATGCAAGACGGTTATTCATTCAAGTCTGAGAATAATGGTTGTTCTATTTTTATGAATAATATCTTTTATGGTCGAGCACCTGAAAAGAATGGCTTATTTCTGTTAGATCTCGATAGTAGTGATACACATATACATAACATTGATGCTAAGCGAATTAAATTGAATGATAATTCTACTTATATGTGGCACTGTCGTCTTGGTCATATTGGAGTGAAACGCATGAAGAAACTCCATATCGATGGATTACTTGAATCACTTGACTTTGAGTCACTTGATAGATGCGAAGCATGTCTAATGGGAAAAATGACTAAGACTCCATTCTCTGGTATTATGGAGCGAGCTACTGACTTATTGGAAATCATACATACCGATGTGTGCGGACCAATGAGTATAGCATCGCGCGGTGGTTATCGTTATGTTCTAACCTTCACAGATGATCTGAGTAGATATGGGTATATCTATTTCATGAAACATAAATCCGAGACTTTTGAGAAGTTCAAGGAATTCCAAAGTGAAGTAGAAAATCAACGTAACAAGAAGATTAAATTTCTACGATATGATCGCGGAGGTGAATATCTGAGTTATGAGTTTGGCATGCATTTAAAGAAATGCGGAATACTTTCACAATTGACACCGCCAGGAACACCACAACGTAACGGTGTGTCCGAACATCGTAATCGAACTCTCTTAGATATGGTTCGTTCTATGATGTCTCTTACTGATTTGCCGTTATCATTTTGGAGTTATGCATTAGAGATAGCCGCATTCACTTTAAATAGAGCACCATCAAAATCCGTAGAAACGACACCATATGAATTATGGTTTAATAAGAAACCTAAGTCATGTCGTTCTGAAAGTTTGGGGTTGCGAAGCCTATGTAAAGAAGTTACAACCGGACAAGCTAGAACCCAAAGCGGAGAAATGCGTCTTCATAGGATACCCTAAGGAAACTATAGGGTACACTTTCTATCACAGATCCGAAGGCAAAATCTTTGTTGCTAAGAACGGAACCTTTCTTGAGAAAGAATTTCTCACTAAAGAAGTGATTGGAAGAAAAGTAGAACTCGATGAGATTGAAGAATCTCTGCTCGTTGATCAGAGTAGCGCAGTACCAGAAGATGTTCCTGTGCCGCCTACACCGGCAACAGAGGAAGCTAATGATAATGATCATGAAACTTCAAACGAGATAGCTACTGAACCTCGCAGATCGACAAGGGAACGTGCCACTCCAGACTGGTATGATCCTTGTGTAAATGTCATGATTGTGGATAACAATTATGAGGACCTACTTGACGTATGAAGAAGCGATGATGAGCCCGTATTCCAACAAATGGCAAGAAGCCATGAAATCGAAATAGGATCCATGTATGATAACAAAGTATGGACTTTGGTAGACTTACCTGATAGCCGAAAGGCTGTTGAGAATAAATGGATCTTCAAGAGAAAAACAGATGCTGATGGTAATATTACTGTCTATAAAGCTCGACTTGTCGCAAAGGGTTTCCGACAAATTCAAGGAGTTGACTACGATGAGACTTTCTCACCTGTAGCGAAGCTAAAATCTGTGAGGATTTTGTTAGCAATAGCTGCATTTTTCGATTATGAGATTTGGTAGATGGATGTCAAAACGGCGTTCCTTAATGGAGACATTGAGGAAGAGTTGTATATGGTACAACCCAAAGGTTTTGTCGATCCTAAAAATGCTGACAAAGTATGCAAACTTCAGCGTTCAATCTATGGACTGAAGCAAGCATCGAGAAGTTGGAACCGACGCTTTGATAAGGTGATCAAAGACTTCGGGTTTATACAAAGGTCATGGAGAGGCCTGTATTTACAAGAAAGTGAGTGGGAGCTCTGTAGCATTCCTGATATTATATGTAGATGACATATTATTGATTGGGAATGATATAGAACTATTAAGCAGTGTAAAGGGTTATTTGAATAATAGTATTTCAATGAAAGACCTTGGTGAAGCATCATATATATTAGGCATCAAGATTTATAGAGATAGATCAAGACGTCTAATAGGGCTATCACAGAGTACATACCTGGACAAGATTCTAAAGAAGTTTAGAATGGACGAAAGTAAGAAAGGATTCTTACCTATGTTACTGTGCAAGGTCTTGAGTAAGACTCAAGGTCCGGCTACGCAGAAGAAGAAAGAGAAAGGATGAGTCAGATCCCCTATGCCTCGGCAGTAGGCTCTATCATGTATGCCATGCTATGTACAAGACCGGATATAGCACATGCTGTTAGTTTGACTAGCAGATATCAAAGTGATCCAGGAATGGAACACTGGACAGCGGTCAAGAATATCCTGAAGTACTTGAAAAGAACTAAGGATATGTTTCTTTGTTATGGAGGTGACCAAGAGCTCGTTGTAACAAGTTACACCGATGCAAGTTGGAACACTGATCCTGATGACTCTAAGTCACAATCTGGGTACGTGTTTATATTGAATGGTGCTGCAGTAAGCTGGGCAAGCTCGAAGCAGTGCACGGTGGCAAAATCCTCAACAGAATCATAGTACATAGTGGCTTCAGAGGCTTCATCAGAAGCGGTATGGATGAAGAGGTTCATTGTAGAGCTCGGTGTGGTTCCTAGTGCATTGGACCCACTAGTCATCTATTGTGACAACATGGGTGCCATCGCCAATGCACAAGAACCAAGGTCACACAAGAGGCTGAAGCATATCAAGCTGCGTTACCACTCGATTCGCGAGTACATCGAAGATGGAGAAGTAAAGATTTGCAAAGTACACACTGATCTGAATGTAGCAGATCCGTTGACTAAAGCTCTCCCTAGGGCAAAGCATGACCAACACCAGAATGCCATGGGTGTTAGGTATATTACAATGTAATCTAGATTATTGACTCTAGTGCAAGTGGGAGACTGAAGGAGATATGCCCTAGAGGCAATAATAAAATGGTTATTATTTATATCTTTATGTTTATGATAAATGTTTATATATCATGCTATAATTGTATTAACCGAAACATTAGTACATGTGTGATATGTAGACAACAATGAAGTCCCTAGTATGCCTCTTAAACTAGCTTGTTGATTAATGGATGATTAGTTTCATAATCATAAACATTGGATGTTATTAATAACAAGGTTATATCATTATATGAATGATGTAATGGACACACCCAATTAAGCGTAGCATAAGATCTCGTCATTAAGTTATTTGCTATAAGCTTTCGATACATAGTTACCTAGTCCTTATGACCATGAGATCATGTAAATCACTTATACCGGAAAGGTACTTTGATTACACCAAACACCACTGCGTAAATGGGTGGCTATAAAGGTGGGATTAAGTATCCGGAAAGTATGAGTTGAGGCATATGGATCAACAGTGGGATTTGTCCATCCCGATGACGGATAGATATACTCTGGGCCCTCTCGGTGGAATGTCATCTAATGTCTTGCAAGCATATGAATGAGTTCATAAGAGACCACATACCACGGCATTTAGTAAAGAGTACTTGTCAAGAGACGAGGTTGAACAAGGTATAGAGTGATACCGAAGATCAAACCTCGGACAAGTAAAATATCGCGAGACAAAGGGAATTGGTATTATATGTGAATGGTTCATTCGATCACTAAAGTCATCGTTGAATATGTGGGAGCCATTATGGATCTCCAGATCCCGCTATTGGTTATTGGTCGGAGTGAGTACTCAACCATGTCCGCATAGTTCATGAACCGTAGGGTGACACACTTAAAGTTCGATGTTGAAATGGTAGAACTTGAATATGGAATGGAGTTTGAATATTTGTTCGGAGTCCCGGATGAGATCCCGGACATCACGAGGAGTTCCGGAATGGTCCGGAGAATAAGATTCATATATAGGATGTCATTTTATGTGAATTAAAATGTCGCAGAAGGTTCTATGGAAGGTTCTAGAAGGTTCTAGAAAAGTCCGGAAGAAACCACCAAGGAAGGTGGAGTCCACATGGGACTCCACCTCCATGGCCGGCCAACCCTAGTGGGGGAGGAGTCCCAAGTGGACTCCCCCTTAGGGGGCCGCCCACCCCCCCATATGGGAGGTGGAAACCCCACCTCTAGTGGGAGTCCTAACTTGGGTAGGTTTCCCCACCATATGGAAGGTTTTTGGTTCGGGTCTTATTCGAAGACTTGGAGACCAACACTTGGGTTCCACCTATATATAGAGGGGCCAAGGGGAGGGGGCCGGCCACCCAAGAACCACCAAGGTGGCCGCACCCCTTAGTGGCCGGCGCCCCCTCTCCCCAAACCCTAGCGCCCTCTCTCCTCCACCACATCCTGCACGCTTAGCGAAGCTCCGCCGGATTTCTCCACCACCACCGACACCACGCCGTCGTACTGTCGGATTCAAGAGGAGCTACTACTTCCGCTGCCCGCTGGAACGGGGAGGTGGACGTCGTCTTCATCAACAACCGAACGTGTGACCGAGTACGGAGGTGCTGCCCGTTCGTGGCGCCGGAACCGATCGTGATCAAGATCTTCTACGCGCTTTTGCAAGCGGCAAGTGAACGTCTACCGCAGCAACAAGAGCCTTATCTTGTAGGCTTTGGAATCTCTTCAAGGGTGAGACTCGATAATCCCCTCGTTGGTACCGTCTTCTAGATTGCATCTTGGCTTGGATTTCGTGTTCGCGGTAGGAAATTTTTTGTTTTCTATGCAACGTTATCCTACAGGAATTTGGTCAGGTGGATCATAACTCGAGAATCGAGAAAATCGTCGTCTACTTTGAAAATTTTGACTGCGGTCCTCCTCAGGTGACCTGTGTCGCTTGTTATGTACAACATCCTCGCCATCTGCCCACCTGTTTGCTATTTCCATTAATGCTGATACTGTTCTTGGGTTGGTTCTTCCCAAGTCCTCCATGAAATCTTCTCGTCGAACTCCTGCTACGAACGCATCTATCGCTCTTTCATCAGATATGTTTTCTGCTGAATTTTTGATGATGTTCCACCTTTGGATGTACTTCCTCATTGATTCGTCATGCTTTTGTCGACATGATCTCAATTCCTCAAGTGTCGCAGGCTTTTTGCAAGTGGAACGGAAATTCTTGACGAATATATCCTCGAAGTCAGCCCAGCTGTCGATGGAACCTGAAGGAAGCTTCTTTATCCAGGACCTCGCGGCTCCACTCAGGTGTACTTGGATACTTTGCATAGCTGTAGCTCTAGTTCCGCCTATTAATTTCACCGTCTCGAGATAATCTACCAGCCAATCCTCAGGATCTTGTAGTCCGTCGAATTTCTTGAAATTATCAGGCAGCTTAAACCCCGAAGGCACCCGAGTTTTTCGGACCCTTCTTGTAAAACATGGTAGCCCGCACATATCCTCTTCGGCTATGTCTGGAGAGTGTCGATGCTCCCTTCTATGTTGTCGTGCCCTGTCTACCCTTGCTTGAATTTCCGTGTCCCTTGCTTCGCCTGTTCTCTTGGGAACTGCCGCTGCGACAGCAGGACGTGGACTGTTTTGCCTTGCTGATCCTTCGGGAGGTGTCAATACAAACGCTGTTCCCATGGCTCCAACACCTGCCATGGCCATGTTGTACAATGCTTCCCTTGGATCTCCAGGAGGTGGCCTGGATGCGAGGATAAAGGCTTGTGTCGCCATATACCCAGCTTCCGGTGTTTTGGGAATGATGTTCTCTCTCGTGTCTATCGACATAAAAGACATGTCGAGGTTTTGCAACCTTGATCTTGCTCTGTTCCGAGCTTCTCTATGGCTATCTCCCGAAGTTCCTGAATGTCGACTTAACTCTGCCCTTCGCCTACTTGATGCGGAGGCTGCCTCCCTTCTTCTGTTCAAAGCAGCTGTCTGTTTTTCCAATTCCCTTCCAGCTCGAGCGAGTTGGTAGGCATGCAATTCTTCAATCGTGGCGGTTGTCGCCATTGGTTCTGAACCATCTATAGCTCTTGCGGCTCTGTCCCATGCTGCTTGTGGTAGTTGAACTCTCACTCGTGGTGTAGGCCCGACGTATTTGTTGCCTAAACCTCGCCTTAGGTCAGAGGGATCGACGTATGGATTTCCCAAATCGTCGAAAGCCTCCGACGTTTCCTCCTGTTCGCGACTTGCTTCTCCAATGGCGTAAATTTGATGATATTTTGAATTCTGCGCCTTGCTGGTTTTGGTGACACCATCATAGAGATTGGTGAAGACCTTTCCAACGGTGATGGATTTGTCGATGAAGTCGACACTGTCGACACTGTCAGAGTCACTACTTATATTGGAGTCCGCAGACGACTCGAAGGACAGATCACTGAAGATCTTGGCGAGGTTTTCGCTTGCTCTAGTACTGATGAAGCATGGCGAGGAAATTTCTTCGTCGCTTGATTCGACCGATGATGCCAAACTTGAGGATTCAGGATCGACCGCTGAAAATCCCGAGAAGATCGGAATTTCGAGACGATACGTTCCTTCCTTCCCGACGCGAAAGTGGAACCTTCCGAACGTCATCTCCATGGGCTCCTCCAGATACGTATATGCATCCAAACGGGAGGGCGGGTGAGGCAAAAAATCAACGAGACCAGTTTCGATCTGTTTACCTTTGTCCATGATGTTGCTTGCTATCGACGAAGTCGACGATCCTGAACGTGCCATCGAGATCAGCTCCTTGTCGCCTCTAATTCCCACAGACGGCGTCAATTGACAAGGTATTAACTTGTCAATTCCTACAAGTAGTAGACTAGGGTTTCGTTGGATGTAGAGGGCAAGTAGATCTCGAAGGTTTCAGCCGAAAAGTACTCGACGACGTAAAAACTAGGGTTTGTTAAACAATGATTCGATCCTCTCTTTGTCCCTCGAATCCCCCTTATATACAAGTTGGAGCCGAAGGATTCGTCATACACAAGTTTACAGAGTCCGGGAGGGTTTCTGACCCGTCCCGCAAGATTACAATTGACACTTCCTATTACAACTCTATCTTTCCATAATAACATCTTGGGCTTCCGAATCTTCTTATTCTTCGAGTCTTGGGCCTTGAATAAATCCCGGATACCATCTTCGGCAGGCCCATTGGGGATGCCTATGTCAATGTGACCCCTGTAGCGGAAGATATGATGGATGAACTTCTTCGGATGGACTCTAAATTCTTCGTGAAGGGCAGCTATGCCGAACACAGTACTCGTACTGTGAATCGGATGACCATAGATAATATACTAGGTCATAATTGATTTTTCTTTTTCTCTGAACTCGTTGAGTTTTCTCAAGAACTTACTCCTGTATATTGTAAACATGTTCTATATTGTGAAGCCAACAAATTATTTTTCTTCATTAAGCCTTCGAGTGTCTTGGTGGCGAATTTATTTATCGTATGCGCGAGGTTTTTAAACCAAAGCGACTGAATTATATTGATCATGCTATATTTGCGGGTATGAGCCCCCGTGCCTTGTTGTTGATCGCTATCTTGTATCTTGGTTTATTTTGCGAGGTGTTTTTTACACCAAGGCGAAATATTTTCAAGAATATATGTTGCAAGTCGTAGGCACAAGCCCCCGAGCCTATCGAAGAAATATATATCTCAACTATCTTTACTATATTGCAGCACCGCGAGCCCGCCTCATTAAAAACCTTTCCCGGCCCCACTCGGTGCCCCGAAAAAGGAAAAGAGTGCGTCTGAAAACTCGCGGGCGTTTCAGTACATTGTATTTTTACAAGGAGGACTATATTTCGACTCTAGGCGTAGAACCGCCTGAGTTGCGCCACGTTCCAGGGGTTTTGCTCGACCACCCCTGTTTTCTTGTCCTTTATCCTGTATGCTCCTCCTCCGATTACTTCTGTGACGATGTAAGGGCCAAGCCATGGCGACTGGAGCTTTTCATGACTTTTTTGCGTGAGCCGAAGAACTAGGTCTCCCACCTGAAAGGATCTTGGTCGTAAACGTTGGCTGTGGTAATTCTTCAGGTCCTGCTGATATTTGGTTACCCGTGAGAGTACTTCATCTCGAGCTTCGTCGAGTGCGTCAACGTCATCCTCTAGTGCTTTTCTCGACACTTCTTCATCATACTCTGTGACTCGTGGAGAGTCGTGTTCTATCTCGATTGGTAATACTGCTTCCGCTCCATGGACCAAGAAGAATGGAGTTTCTTGTGTCGCTGTATTTGGTGTCGTTCGTATACTCCACAACACACTGGGCAGCTCCTCTGGCCAGGTGTGTCGAGCTTTCTCCAGTGGTGTGATGTCTGCGCCCCCTCCTTTTCCTGTAGACAGTGTTGGGCCTCCAAGAGCAGAGGTTTGTAGAACAGCAGCAAGTTTTCCCTTAGGGAGAGGAACCCTGCTCTGACCCAAGGTTTATCGAACTCAGGGAGGAAGAGGTCAAAGATATCCCTCTCATGCAACCCTGCAACCACAAAGCAAGAAGTCTCTTGTGTCCCCAACACACCTAATAGGTGCACTAGTTCGGCGAAGAGATAGTGAAATACAGGTGGTGTAAATAAGCAGTAGCAACGGCACCAGAAAAGTGCTTTGCCCAGGACAGTAAACAAGCAGTAGTAACGCAGCAGTAGTAACGCAGTAAAACAGTAAACAAGCAGCGATAGCAATATTTAGGAACAAGGCCTAGGGATCATACTTTCACTAGTGGACACTCTCAACATTGATCACATAACAGAATAGATAAATGCATACTCTACACTCTTTTGTTGGATGATGAACACATTGCGTAGGATTACACGAACCCTCAATGCCGGAGTTAACAAGCTCCACAATTCAATGTTCATATTTAAATAACCTTAGAGTGCATGAAAGATCAACACGACTAAACCAAGTACTAACATAGCATGCACACTGTCACCTTCACACTATGTTGGAGGAATAGATCACATCAATACCATCATAGCAATAGTTAACTTCATAATCTACAAGAGATCATAATCATAGCCTACGCCAAGTACTAACACGGATGCACACACTGTCACAATTACACCGTGCAGGAGGAATAAAACTACTTTAATAACATCACTAGAGTAGCATGCAGATAAATTGTGATACAAAACACATTGCAATCATAAAGAGATATAAATAAGCACTTCACTATGCTCTTCATAACAGTGAATAAGTATTCTGTGAAATATAGCCTAAGAGACCCACACGGTGCACACACTGTCACCTTTACACACGTGGGACAAGGAGTCTCCGGAGCTTGCTCTGTTCCGAGCTTCTCTATGGCTATCTCCCGAAGTTCCTGAATGTCGACTTAACTCTGCCCTTCGCCTACTTGATGCGGAGGCTGCCTCCCTTCTTCTGTTCAAAGCAGCTGTCTGTTTTTCCAATTCCCTTCCAGCTCGAGCGAGTTGGTAGGCATGCAATTCTTCAATCGTGGCGGTTGTCGCCATTGGTTCTGAACCATCTATAGCTCTTGCGGCTCTGTCCCATGCTGCTTGTGGTAGTTGAACTCTCACTCGTGGTGTAGGCCCGACGTATTTGTTGCCTAAACCTCGCCTTAGGTCAGAGGGATCGACGTATGGATTTCCCAAATCGTCGAAAGCCTCCGACGTTTCCTCCTGTTCGCGACTTGCTTCTCCAATGGCGTAAATTTGATGATATTTTGAATTCTGCGCCTTGCTGGTTTTGGTGACACCATCATAGAGATTGGTGAAGACCTTTCCAACGGTGATGGATTTGTCGATGAAGTCGAAACTGTCGACACTGTCAGAGTCACTACTTATATTGGAGTCCGCAGACGACTCGAAGGACAGATCACTGAAGATCTTGGCGAGGTTTTCGCTTGCTCTAGTACTGATAAAGCATGGCGAGGAAATTTCTTCGTCGCTTGATTCGACCGATGATGCCAAACTTGAGGATTCAGGATCGACCGCTGAAAATCCCGAGAAGATCGGAATTTCGAGACGATACGTTCCTTCCTTCCCGATGCGAAAGTGGAACCTTCCGAACGTCATCTCCATGGGCTCCTCCAGATACGTATAGGTGCACTAGTTCAGCGAAGAGATAGTGAAATACAGGTGGTGTAAATAAGCAGTAGCAACGGCACCAGAAAAGTGCTTTGCCCAGGACAGTAAACAAGCAGTAGTAACGCAGCAGTAGTAACGCAGTAAAACAGTAAACAAGCAGCGATAGCAGTATTTAGGAACAAGGCCTAGGGATCATACTTTCACTAGTGGACACTCTCAACATTGATCACATAACAGAATAGATAAATGCATACTCTACACTCTTTTGTTGGATGATGAACACATTGCGTAGGATTACACGAACCCTCAATGCCGGAGTTAACAAGCTCCACAATTCAATGTTCATATTTAAATAACCTTAGAGTGCATGAAAGATCAACACGACTAAACCAAGTACTAACATAGCATGCACACTGTCACCTTCACACTATGTAGGAGGAATAGATCACATCAATACCATCATAGCAATAGTTAACTTCATAATCTACAAGAGATCATAATCATAGCCTACGGCAAGTACTAACACGGATGCGCACACTGTCACAATTACACCGTGCAGGAGGAATAAAACTACTTTAATAACATCACTAGAGTAGCATGCAGATAAATTGTGATACAAAACACATTGCAATCATAAAGAGATATAAATAAGCACTTCACTATGCTCTTCATAACAGTGAATAAGTATTCTGTGAAATATAGCCTAAGAGACCCACACGGTGCACACACTGTCACCTTTACACACGTGGGACAAGGAGTCTCTGGAGATCACATAAGTAAAACCCACTTGACTAGCATAATGACATCTAGATTACAAGCATCATCATATGAATCTCAATCATGTAAGGCAGCTCATGAGATTATTGTATTGAAGTACATAGGAGAGAGATTAACCACATAGCTACCGGTATAGCCCCGAGCCTCGATGAAGAACTACTCCCTCCTCATGGGAGACAGCAGCGTTGATGAAGATGGCGGTGGTGTCGATGGAGAAGCCTTCCGGGGGCACTTCCCCGTCCCGGTAGCGTGCCGGAATAGAGACTCCTGTCCCCCAGATCTTGGCTTCGCGATGGCGGCGGCTCTGGAAGGTTTTTGCGGGTTTCGTCGATCGTGTCGAGGTTTTTAGGTCAGGGACCTTTATATAGGCGAAGAGGCGGAGTCGGAGGGGCGACGAGGCGGTGACACGATAGGGTGGCGCGGCCAGGGCCTGGGCCGCGCCGCCCTATCATCTGGGCCCACCAGGGCTCCCCTCTGGCGACTCTCGGGTGTTCTGGATGCTTCCGGGCAAAATAGGACCCTGGGCGTTGATTTCGTCCAATTCCGAGAATATTTCCTTACTAGGATTTCTGAAACCAAAAACAGCAGAAAACAGGAACTGGCACTTCGGCATCTCGTCAATAGGTTAGTTCTAGAAAATGCATAAATATGACATAAAGTATGCATAAAACATGTAGATATCATCAATAAAGTAGCATTGAACATAAGAAATTATCGATCCGTCGGAGACGTATCAGCATCCCCAAGCTTAGTTCCTGCTCGTCCCGAGCAGGTAAACGATAACAAAGATAATTTCTGAAGTGACATGCCATCATAACCTTGATCATAATATTGTAAGCATATGTAATGAATGCAGCGATCAAAACAATGGTAATGACATGAGTAAACAAATGAATCATAAAGCAAAGACTTTTCATGAATAGTACTTCAAGACAAGCATCAATAAGTCTTGCATAAGAGTTAACTTATAAAGCAATAATTCAAAGTAAAGGTATTGAAGCAACACAAAGGAAGATTAAGTTTCAGCGGTTGCTTTCAACTTGTAACATGTATATCTCATGGATAGTTGTCAATGTAAAGTAATATAACAAGTGCAATATGCAAGTATGTAGGAATCAATGCACAGTTCACACAAGTGTTTGCTTCTTGAGGTGGAGAGAAATAGGTGAACTGACTCAACATAAAAGTAAAAGAATGGCCCTTCGCAGAGGGAAGCATTGATTGCTATATTTGTGATAGAGCTTTGGTTTTAAAAACAAGAAACAATTTTGTCAACGGTAGTAATAAAGCATATGAGTTATGTAAATTATATCCTACAAGTTGCAAGCCTCATGCATAGTATACCAATAGTGCCCGCACCTTGTCCTAATTAGCTTGGATTTACATGGATTATCATAGCATAGCACATGTTTCAACCAAGTGTCACAAAGGGGTACCTCTATGCCGCCTGTACAAAGGTCTAAGGAGAAAGTTCGCATTGGATTTCTCGCTTTTGATTATTCTCAACTTAGACATCCATACCGGGACAACATAGACAACAGATAATGGACTCCTCTTTAATGCATAAGCATTCAACAACAGATAATATTCTCATAAGAGATTGAGGTTTATTGTCCAAACTGAAACTTCCACCATGGATCATGGCTTTAGTTAGCGGCCCAATGTTCTTCTCTAACAATATGTATACTCAAACCATTTGATCATGATAAATCACTCTTACTTCAGACAAGACGAACATGCATAGCAACTCACATGATATTCAACAAAGAAATAGCTGATGGCGTCCCCAGGAACATGGTTATCGCACAACAAGCAACTTAATAAGAGATAAAGTGCATAAGTACATATTCAATACCACAATAGTTTTTAAGCTATTTGTCCCATGAGCTATATATTGCAAAGGTGAAGAATGGAATTTTAAAGGTAGCACTCAAGCAATTTACTTTGGAATGGCGGATAAATACCATGTAGTAGGTAGGTATGGTGGACACAAATGGCATAGTGTTTGGCTCAAGGATTTTGGATGCATGAGAAGTAATCCCTCTCAATACAAAGTTTAGGCTAGCAAGGTTATTTTGAAGCAAACTCATGTATGAACTAGTGCAGCAAGACTCACATAAAAACATATTGCAAGCATTTTAAGACTCTACACTGTCCTCCTTGTTGTTCAAACCCTTACTAGAAAATATCTAGACCTTAGAGAGACCAATCATGCAAACCAAATTTTAGCAAGCTCTATGTATTTCTTCACTAATAGGTGCAAAGTATATGATGCTAGAGCTTAATCATGAGCACAACAATTGCCAAGTATCACATTGTTCAAAACATTATACCAATTACTACATGTAGCATTTCCCGTTTCCAACCATATAACAATGAACGAAGCAGTTTCAACCTTCGCCATGAACATTAAAAGTAAAGCTAAGAACACATGTGTTCATATGAACCAGCGGAGCGTGTCTCTCTCCCACACAATGAATGCTAGGATCTATTTTATTCAAACAAAACAAAAACAAAAACAAACAGACGCTCCAAGCAAAGTACATAAGATGTGACGGAATAAAAATATAGTTTCAGGGGAGGAACCTGATAATGTTGTCGATGAAGAAGGGGATGCCTTGGGCATCCCCAAGCTTAGACGCTTGAGTCTTCTCGATATATGCAGGGGTGAACCACCGGGGAATCCCCAAGCTTAGAGCTTTCACTCTCCTTGATCATAGTATATCATCCTCCTCTCTTGACCCTTGAAAACTTCCTCCACACCAAACTCAAAACAAACTCATTAGAGGGTTAGTGCATAATCAAAAATCCACATGTTCAGAGTGACACAATCATTCTTAACACTTCTGGACATTGCTCAAAGCTACTGGAAGGTAATGGAACAAAGAAATCCACCCAACACAGCGAAAGAAGCAATGCGAAATAAAAGGCAGAATCTGTCAAAACAGAACAGTCCGTAAAGACGAATTTTTAATAAATACTTCCGTTGCTCAAATCAGAAAACTCAAAACTAATGAAAGTTGCGTACAAATCTGAGGAACACGCACGTAAATTGGCATATTTTTCTGAGTTACCTACAGAGAAAACAGCCCAGATTCGTGACAGATAGAAATCTGTTTCTGCGCAAAAATCCAAATCTAGTATCAACCTTCGATTAGAGGCTTCACTTGGCACAACAAATCACAAAACTAAGATAAGGAGAGGTTGCTACAGTAGTAAACAACTTCCAAGACACAAATATAAAACAAAGTACTGTAGCAAAATAACACATGGGTTATCTCCCAAGAAGTTCTTCCTTTATAGCCATTAAGATGGGCTCAGCAGTTTTAATGATGCACTCATAAGAAATAGTATTTGAAGCGAAAGAGAGCATCCAGAGGCAAATTCAAAACACATTTAAGTCTATCATGCTTCCTATGAAATGGGATCTTGTAAATAAACAAGTTCATGAAGCACAATGCAACAAGCATAGAAAGATAAAACAAGTGCAGCTTCAAGATTTTCAGCACATAGAGAGGCATTTTAGTAACATGAAAATTTCTATAACCATATTTTCCTCTCTCATAATAACTTTCAGTAGTATCATGAGCAAACTCAACTATATAACTATCACATAAAGCATTCTTATCATGAGTCTCATGCATAAAAGTATCATTACTCTCCACATAAGCATAATCATTCTTATTAATTGTAGTGGGAGCAAATTCAACATAGTAGCTATCATCAAATATAGGAGGCATATTGTAATCATAATCAAATTTATCCTCCATAACAGGTGGTACTAAAAGACTACTATCATTATAATCATCATAAATAGGAGGCAAAGTATCATCAAAGTAAATTTTCTCCTCAATGCTTGGGGGACTAAAAATATCATGCTCATCAAAGCCAGCTTCCCCAAGCTTAGAATTTTCCATAGCATTAGCAACAATAGTGTTCAAAGCATTCATATTAATAACATTCCCATTAGCATGCATATAAAGTTCCATGGGTTTTTTAATTCTCTCTTCAAACACATCATGTCCTAATTCAAGATAAAGTTCATAAAGATCTCTCATATTTTTGTTGTTTTCCATTATGCCTTACTAGTGTAAACAAGAAACAAAAAGATGCAATTGCAGGATCTAAAGGAAATAGCTTCGAGTACTTACAACGGCGCCGGAAAATAGCTTAGTAGCCGAGATCCGGAGTGTGAGTACCTTTTACCTTTCCTCCCCGGCAACGGCGCCAGAAAATAGCTTGATGTCTACGCCCCCTCCTTTTCCTATAGACAGTGTTGGGCCTCCAAGAGCAGAGGTTTGTAGAACAGCAGCAAGTTTTCCCTTAAGTGGATCACCCAAGGTTTATCGAACTCAGGGAGGAAGAGGTCAAAGATATCCCTCTCATGCAACCCTGCAACCACAAAGCAAGAAGTCTCTTGTGTCCCCAACACACCTAATAGGTGCACTAGTTCGGCGAAGAGATAGTGAAATACAGGTGGTGTAAATAAGCAGTAGCAACGGCACCGAGAAAAGTGCTTTGCCCGGGACAAGAAACAAGCGGTAGTAACGTAGCGTAGTAACGCAGAAACAAGAAACAAGCAGCGATAGCAGTATTTAGGAACAAGGCCTAGGGATCATACTTTCACTAGTGGACACTCTCAACATTGATCACATAACAGAATAGATAAATGCATACTCTACACTCTTTTGTTGGATGATGAACACATTGCGTAGGATTACACGAACCCTCAATGCCGGAGTTAACAAGCTCCACAATTCAATGTTCATATTTAAATAACCTTAGAGTGCATGAAAGATCAACACGACTAAACCAAGTACTAACATAGCATGCACACTGTCACCTTCACACTATGTAGGAGGAATAGATCACATCAATACCATCATAGCAATAGTTAACTTCATAATCTACAAGAGATCATAATCATAGCCTACGCCAAGTACTAACACGGATGCACACACTATCACCATTACACCGTGCAGGAGGAATAAAACTACTTTAATAACATCACTAGAGTAGCATGCAGATAAATTGTGATACAAAACACATTGCAATCATAAAGAGATATAAATAAGCACTTCACTATGCTCTTCATAACAGTGAATAAGTATTCTGTGAAATATAGCCTAAGAGACCCACACGGTGCACACACTGTCACCTTTACACACGTGGGACAAGGAGTCTCCGGAGATCACATAAGTAAAACCCACTTGACTAGCATAATGACATCTAGATTACAAGCATCATCATATGAATCTCGATCATGTAAGGCAGCTCATGAGATTATTGTATTGAAGTACATAGGAGAGAGATTAACCACATAGCTACCGGTACAGCCCCGAGCCTCGATGAAGAACTACTCCCTCCTCATGGGAGACAGCAGCGTTGATGAAGATGGCGGTGGTGTCGATGGAGAAGCCTTCCGAGGGCACTTCCCCGTCCCGGCAGCGTGCCGGAACAGAGACTCCTGTCCCCCAGATCTTGGCTTCGCGATGGCGGCGGCTCTGGAAGGTTTTCGCGGGTTTCGTCGATCGTGTCGAGGTTTTTAGGTCAGGGACCTTTATATAGGCGAAGAGGCGGAGTCGGAGGGGTGACGAGGCGGTGACACGATAGGGTGGCGCGGCCAGGGCCTGGGCCGCGCCGCCCTATCATCTGGGCCCACCAGGGCTCCCCTCTGGCGACTCTCGGGTGTTCTGGATGCTTCCGGGCAAAATAGGACCCTGGGCGTTGATTTTGTCCAATTCCGAGATTATTTCCTTACTAGGATTTCTGAAACCAAAAACAGCAGAAAATAGGAACTGGCACTTCGGCATCTCGTCAATAGGTTAGTTCCAGAAAATGCATAAATATGACATAAAGTATGCATAAAACATGTAGATATAATCAATAAAGTAGCATGGAACATAAGAAATTATCGATACGTCGGAGACGTATCATGGTGCTAACAAGCGCTTCTTGATGCCATTGCAGATGATGCCACTGGCTTTCTTGACTTGGCCATTGGTTTGCGGGTGCGCAACCGACGCAAAGTGTAGCTTGATACCCACTTCTGCACACTAGTCTTTGAATTCATGGGATGTGAAGTTACTACCATTGTCTGTGACGATGCTATGAGGTACTCCAAAACTGAAGACGATACTTTTTACGAACTTAACGGCAGATGCCCCGTCTGGTGAGTTTATCGGCTTCGCTTCTATCCATTTTGTGAATTTGTCAACAGCTACGAGCATGTACTCCTTTCCTCCTGGCCAAGACTTGTGTAATTTGCCCACCATATCGAGGCCCCATTGAGCAAAGGGCCAGGACAATGGTATTGGCATCAACTCTGCTGCCGGAGAGTGGGGTTTCGCGGCAAATCTTTGGCACGCGTCACAAGTTCGTACTATCTCCTTTGCATCCTCTATTGCTGTCAACCAGTAAAATCCAGCTCGAAAAACCTTGGCGGCAATAGCTCGACTGCTCGCGTGATGTCCACAAATTCCTTCGTGTACGTCCTTCAAAATCATCCTTCCTTCTTCGGGTGTGACGCACCTTTGTAATACTCCCAAAATACTTCGTTTGTATAGCTCTCCTTTGACCACAGTAAAAGCTTTAGATCGTCTAATAACTCGCCTTGCTTCAACTGGATCGTCGGGTATTTCTTTCCTCAGGATGTATGATATGTACACCTGCATCCATGGTATTTGTACCATCATAACCAGGTCTTGTTCCTCTTCTTCTTCTAGTGATTCTTTTGCAGCCCCCGAGGGTTTCTTTTCCTTCTCTTTCTTTTTTGGCTTTGTCGAGTTCGTAGATCTCTCTGCTATCTCTTCCCAGAACACGCCTGGCGGAATTGCGAGGCATTGCGACCCGATATTTGCAAGGACGTCGGCTTCATCATTGCTCAGCCTGCTGATGTGGTTTACTTCGCATCCATCAAATAACTTCTCGAGCTCATTGTAGACTTCCGTGTATGCTATCATACTGTCGTTGACTGCATCGCATTGGTTCATGACTTGCTGAGCTACCAACTGCGAGTCGCCAAAGATTTTTAGTCGAGTTGCGCCACAAGCTTTCGCCATCTTCATGCCGTGTATGAGAGCTTCGTATTCTGCCTCATTGTTAGATGCGTTTGGGAACGTCATCCTCAAAACGTACTTCAGCTTGTCGCCCTCAGGTGATATTAGTATCACGCCTGCTCCAGCTCCTTCTAATCTCTTGGACCCGTCGAAGTTCATAGTCCAAGTTCTCGATAAATCCGGTGGTCCTGTATTTTGTAGCTCCATCCATTATGCGATGAAGTCTGGTAGAATCTGCGACTTTATCGCCTTTCTTTTTTCATACGTGATGTCCCGAGGGGAAAGTTCTATTCCCCAAAGGGAGACACGACCCGTAGCTTCTGGATTGTTGAGTATATTGGACAAGGGCGCCTCATTGACCACTATTATCGGGTGTGCCGAAAAATAGTGCCGCAATTTTCTTGCGGTTGTAAACACTCCATATGATAGCTTTTGATATTGAGGATACCTCTGTTTTGAAGGCGATAAAACTTCGCTGACGAAGTATACTGGCCTCTGCACTCCATGGAGTTTTCCTTCTTCCTCTCTTTCGACGACAAGTGTTGTACTTACCACTTGAGGTGTGGCCGCAATGTATAACAGCAGAGGTTCTTTCTCTTTCGGCGCCACCAAGATTGGTGGTGTCGAGATTTTACGTTTAAGATCCTCAAAGGCTCTATCTGCTTCTTCGTTCCACTGGAACTTCTCTCCCTGCTTGATTAAGGCGTAAAACGGTAACGCATTTTCCCCCAACCTGGCGACGAATCTGCTTAAAGCTGCGACTCGCCCGGTTAACTGTTGTATTTCTTTCAACTTTGTTGGCTTCCTCATCGTTACGATGGCCTGGATTTTTTTGGGATTTGCTTCAATCCCTCTTACTGAAACTAAGAACCCGAGAAGTTCTCCTGCAGGGACGCCGAAAGAGCACTTTGTCGGGTTCAGCTTGAGGCAAAATTTGTCTAGGTTGTCGAAGGTTTCCTTCAGATCTTCGATCAACGTTGACCCTTTCTTTGATATTATGACGACATCATCGATGTATACTTGTACGTTTTTTCCAATCTGTGTTGCTAAGCACTTCTGCATCATCCGCTGATATGTTGCTCCCACGTTTTTCAAACCAAAGGGCATTGTTCGATAACAAAACACGCCGTAAGGTGTGATGAATGCTGTTTTCACCTCATATTCTTCTTTTAATCTGATCTGGTTATAACCAGAGTAAGCATCCAGGAAGGAAAGACGTTCACATCATGCCGTGGAGTCGATAATTTGATCGATCCTCGGGAGGGGAAAGTGATCCTTTGGACAATGTTTATTGAGACACGTGAAGTCGACGCACATGCGAAGGACTTTCGTGTTTTTCTTCGGCACCAACACTAGGTTAGCTACCCACGTGGCTTATGTATTTAATTCCTTGATCAAACCAGCTTCACTGAGTCTATCGATTTCCGACAGCATAGCCTTGCGGTTTGGTTCCGAAAAACGCCGCAGAGGTTGTTTGATTGGTTTTGCTATTGGATCCAAGTTTAGGTGGTGCTCGGCAAGTTCCCTGGGTACTCCTGGCATGTCAGCTGGACACCATGCGAAGATTCTCCAGTGCTCACGGAGGAACTCGACGAGCGCGCTTTCCTATGCGAGGTCCATATTTGTCGCAATAGACGTCGTTTTCTTCGAATCTGTCGGGTGGATCTGTACTTCCTTGGAATCCTTTGCAGTGTTAAAAGTTGATTCTTTATTAGGTCTCCCTATATCTGGTAGTACATCATAATCAGTCGTGAGCCTTGACGCCATGTACTCTGCTTGCATCCCGAAGGTTTCCGAGAGCCGATGAAAATCCTTATCACATTTATCGGCTAGCGCGAAACTTCCTTTAACTGTGATTGGCCCCTTAGGTCCAGGCATCCTCCACAACAAGTATGTGTAATGCGGTACCGCCATAAACCTGGCATATGCTGGGCGCCCCAACAAAGCGTGGTATTGTGATGGGAAATCCACGACTTCAAACTCCAACCTCTCTATCCTGTAGTTTTCTCGAGTACCAAACTGAACGTCGAGATTGATCTTCCCCAATGGGTAACTTGGCTTTTCTGGTGTAATGCCGTGGAAACGTGTATCCGTTGGCTTGAGGTTTGCCAAGGATATGTTCATCTTCCTCAGCGTATCTGCGTACATAAGGTTTAAACTGCTGCCTCCATCAATGAAAACTCGAGATACATCAAATCCTGCGATTACTGCTGGTAAAATAAGTGCTGATTGCCCTGGTCGAGGAACTTGTTGCGGGTGATCCGCAATTGTAAAGCCAATATCCTGTCCTGACCAATTGAGGTACTCAACTGTTGGTGGAGGCATCTTCTCTGCCATGAACACTTGTCGCGAAATTACTTTCTGAGCTCTATTGGATGGTCTGCCTTTCTGAATCATCGAGACCGCTCCATGGGAGTTGGGATCAACGTAAGGTGGTGGTTCTGGTGATGCCGCTATTCTGAGCTGATGTCGATTTTCATCCGTAATTGCGGGAGGAGGTGGCAGGTGGATCTCACTCCTAGGTCCCTGAGGATTTCGACTTGCTGCCTGAGCATTGGCTTGCCCAGCGAACCTCATCATTGCTTGAAAATTTCGGCAGTCTTTCTGTAAATGCCCCGACTGCCTCTTCTCATTATTGTCGACATAGAAGTGCATTTGACACGGGTCGTTCATCATATCCTCGAGAGACACATACGGTCTCTGGAACCTTGGCCCACTATTTTGTCTGTTGTTTCGGGAGTCATCTCTATTGTCGCCTTGCTGCTCGTTGCTTCGTTGGTAATTATCTCTATTGTTTCCTCCAACGCTTGCTCGAAACCCAGCCGAAATTTGGCCAGGTGGATCATAACTCGAAAATCGAGAAAATCATCGTCTATTTTGAAAATTACGACTGCGGTCCTCCTTAGGTGACATGTGTCGTTTATTATGCACAGCATCCTCGCCATCTGCCCATCTATTTGCTATTTCCATTAATGCTGATACTGTTCTTGGGTTGGTTCTTCCTAAGTCCTCCACAAAATCTCCTCGTCGAACTCCTGCCACAAACGCATCTATCGCTCTCTCACAGATATGTTTTCTGCCGAGTTTTTGATGATGTCCCACCTTTGGATGTACTTCCTCATTGATTCATCATGCTTTTGTCGACATGATCTCAATTCCTCGAGTGTCGCAGGTTTTTTGCAGGTAGACCGGAAATTCTTGACGAATATGTCCTCGAAGTCAGCCCAACTGTCGATGGAACCTGAAGGAAGCTTCTTTATCCAAGATCTTGCAGCTCCACTCAAGTGTACCTGAATGCTCTGCATCGCCGTTGCCCTTGTTCCGCCTATTAACTTCACTGTCTCGAGATAATCTACCAGCCAATCCTCAGGATCCTGCAATCCGTCGAATTTCTTGAAATTATCAGGCAACTTAAACCCCGAAGGCACCCGAGTTTTTCGGACCCTCCTTGTAAAACATGGTAGCCCGCACATATCCTCTTCAGCTATGTCTGGAGAGTGTTGATACTCCCTTCTATGTTGTCGTGCCCTGTCTACCCTTGCTTGAGTTTCCGTGTCCCTTGCTTCGCCTGTTCTCTCGGGAACTGCCGCTGCGACAGCAGGACGTGGACTGTTTTGCCTTGCTGATCCCATGGCTCCAACTCCCGCCATGGCCATGTTGTACAATGCCTCTCTTGGATCTCCGGCCGGTGGTTTGGACGCGAGGATGAAAGCTTGCGTCGCCATGTACCCTGCTTCTGGCGTTTTAAGGATAATGTTCCCCCTTGTGTCTATCGACATAAAGGACATGTCGAGATTTTGGACTAGGTTCTCCCTCTCGGCTTCAGGTATGTTGTTTAGTCGAGACCTTGCCCTGTTGCGAGCTTCTCTGTGACTGCTGCCCGAAGTACCTGATTGTCGGCTCAATTCTGCTCTTCGCCTACTCGACGCCGATGCTGCTTCTTGCCTTCTATCTAACTCGATCTTCTGTTTCTCGAGTTCTCGCCTGGTGCGCGCGAGCTTATATTGGTATGCCTGTAACTCCTCTGGTGTTGCCGCGACAGTCATTGGTTCTGTCCCATTGATAGCTCTTTCCACTCGATCCCATACTGCCTGCGGAAATCGCACCATCTCTCGCGTTGCCGTGCCGATATATTTTGTCCCCAGTCCTCGCGTAAGATCCCTAGGGTCAACGAACGGATTTCCCGCCTCGTCGAAGTTTTCTGATGTCTGTTCTTGAGGTCGGCTTGAATCCCCGATCGCGTAGATCTGATGATACTTTATTTTTTCTATTTTTTCGAGATCGGTGACACCGTCATGTAGACTGGCGAAGACCTTTCCCACAGTAGTGGATTTGTCGATAAAGTCGAAACTATCGACACTATCAGAATCGCTGCTTATATAGGAGTCCGCAGACGACTCGAAGGACATGTCACTGAAGATCTTCGCGAGTTTTTCGCTTGCCCTGGTGCTGATGAAGCGTGGCGAGGAGATTTCTTCGTCGCCTGACTCGACCGATGATGCCGAGCTTGAAGATTCAGTATGGACCACTGAGAATCTCGAGAAGGTCGGAATTTCGAGACGATACGTTCCTTCCTTCCCGACGCGAAAGTGGAACCTTCCGAACGTCATCTCCATGGGCTCCTCCAGATACGCATATGCATCCAAACGGGAGGGCGGGTGAGGAATGATACGTCTCCGACGTATCGATAATTTCTTATGTTCCATGCTACATTATTGATGATATCTACATGTTTTATGCACACTTTATGTCATATTCGTGCATTTTCTGAACTAACCTATTGACGAGATGCCGCAGTGCCAGTTCCTATTTTCTGTTGTTTTTGGTTTCAGAAATCTTAGTAAGGAAATATTCTCGGAATTGGACGAAATCAACGCCCAGCACACTATTTTCACACGAAGCTTCCAGAACACCCGAGAGAGGACAGAGGGGGGCCACAGGCCCACCACACATGGGGCTGGCGCGGCCCAGGCCCTGGCCGCGCCGCCCTATTGTCTGGTGGCCCCAGACACCCTCTGACGCCTCCCTTCCGCCTACTTAAAGCCTCCGTCGCGAAAACCCTATGACGATCGACGAAACCCGCAAAAACCTTCCAGAGCCACCGCCATCGTGAAGCCAAGATCTGGGGGACAGGAGTCTCTGTTCCGGCACGCCGCCGGGATGGGGAAGTGCCCCGGAAGGCTTCTCCATCGACACCACCGCCATCTTCATCAACGCTGCTGTCTCTCATGAGGAGGGAGTAGTTCTACATCGAGGCTCGGGGCTGTACCGGTAGCTATGTGGTTAATCTCTCTCCTATGTGCTTCAATACAATAATCTCATGAGCTGCCTTACATGATTGAGATTCATATGATGATGCTTGTAATATAGATGTCATTATGCTAGTCAAGTGGGTTTTACTTATGTGATCTCCGGAGACTCCTTGTCCCACGTGTGTAAAGGTGATAGTGTGTGCACCGTGTGGGTCTCTTAGGCTATATTTCACAGAATACTTATTCATTGTTATGAATGGCATAGTGAAGTTCTTATTTATATCTCTTTATGATTGCAATGTGTTTTGTATCACAATTTATCTGCATGCTACTCTAGTGATGTTATTAAAGTAGTTTTATTCCTCCTGCACGGTGTAATGGTGACAGTGTGTGCATCCGTGTTAGTACTTGGCGTAGGCTATGATTATGATCTCTTGTAGATTATGAAGTTAACTATTGCTATGATGGTATTGATGTGATCTATTCCTCCTACATAGTGTGAAGGTGACAGTGTGCATGCTATGTTAGTACTTGGTTTAGTCGTGTTGATCTTTCATGCACTCTAAGGTTATTTAAATATGAACATTGAATTGTGGAGCTTGTTAACTCCGGCATTGAGGGTTCGTGTAATCCTACGCAATGTGTTCATCATCCAACAAGAGAGTGTAGAGTATGCATTTACCTATTCTGTTATGTGATCAATGTTGAGAGTGTCCACTAGTGAAAGTATGATCCCTAGGCCTTGTTCCTAAATACTGCTATCGCTGCTTGTTTACTGTTTTACTGCGTTACTACTGCTGCGTTACTACTACTTGTTTACTGTCCTGGGCAAAGCACTTTTCTGGTGCTGTTGCTACTGCTACTATTTATTCATACCACCTGTATTTCACTATCTCTTCGCCGAACTAGTGCACCTATTAGGTGTGTTGGGGACACAAGAGACTTCTTGCTTTGTGGTTGCAGGGTTGCATGAGAGGGATATCTTTGACCTCTTCCTCCCTGAGTTCAATAAACCTTGGGTGATCCACTTAAGGGAAACTTGCTGCTGTTCTACAAACCTCTGCTCTTGGAGGCCCAACACTGTCTACAGGAAAAGGAGGGGGCGTAGACATCAAGCTATTTTCTGGCGCCGTTGCCGGGGACAACACTCCATCAAGCCCGTCAATCGCCATCAAACCTCCCACGTCAACCTCGCGCCAGTTGTGGACAGCAAGCTATTTTCTGGCGCCGTTGCCGGGGAGGAAAGGTAAAAGGTACTCACACTCCGGATCTCGGCTACTAAGCTATTTTCCGGCGCCGTTGTAAGTATTCGAAGCTATTTCCTTTAGATCCTGCAATTGCATCTTTTTGTTTCTTGTTTACACTAGTAAGGCATAATGGAAAACAACAAAAATATGAGAGATCTTTATGAACTTTATCTTGAATTAGGACATGATGTGTTTGAAGAGAGAATTAAAAAACCCATGGAACTTTATATGCATGCTAATGGGAATGTTATTAATATGAATGCTTTGAACACTATTGTTGCTAATGCTATGGAAAATTCTAAGCTTGGGGAAGCTGGTTTTGATGAGCATGATCTTTTTAGTCCCCCAAGCATTGAGGAGAAAATTTTCTTTGATGATACTTTACCTCCTATTTATGATGATTATAATGATAGTAGTCTTTTGGTGCCGCCTACTATGGAGGATAAATTTGATTATGATTACAATATGCCTCCTATATTTGATGATAGCTACTATGTTGAACTTGCTCCCACTACAATTAATAAGAATGATTATGCTTATGTGGAGAGTAATGATACTTTTATGCATGAGACTCATGATAAGAATGTTTTACTTGATAGTTATATTGTTGAGTTTGCTCATGATGCTACTGAACATTATTATGAGAGAGGAAAATATGGTTGTAGAAATTTTGATATTACTAAAACACCTCTCTTTTTGCTGAAAATCTTGAAGCTGCACTTGTTTTATCTTTCTATGCTTGTTGCATTATGCTTCATGAACTTGTTTATTTACAAGATTCCCTTTCATAGGAAGCATGTTAGGCTTAAATTTGTTTTGAATTTGCCTCTTGATGCTCTCTTTTGCTTCAAATACTATTTCTTGCGAGTGCATCATTAAAACTGTTGAGCCCATCTTATTGGCTATAAAGAAAGAACTTCTTGGGAGATAACCCATGTGTTATTTTGCTACAGTACTTTGTTTTATATTTGTGTCTTGGAAGTTGTTTACTACTGTAGCAACCTCTCCTTATCTTAGTTTTGTGATTTGTTGTGCCAAGTGAAGCCTCTAATCGAAGGTTGATACTAGATTTGGATTTCTGCGCAGAAACAGATTTCTATCTGTCACGGATCTGGGCTGTTTTCTCTGTAGGTAACTCAGAAAATATGCCAATTTACGTGCGTGTTCCTCGGATATGTACGCAACTTTCATTAGTTTTGAGTTTTCTGATTTGAGCAACGGAAGTATTTATTAAAAATTCGTCTTTACGGACTGTTCTGTTTTGACAGATTCTACCTTTTATTTTGCATTGCTTCTTTCGCTGTGTTGGGTGGATTTCTTTGTTCCATTACCTTCCAGTAGGTTTGAGCAATGTCCAGAAGTGTTAAGAATGATTGTGTCACCTCTGAACATGTGAGTTTTTGATTATGTACTAACCCCTCTAATGAAGTTTATGTGAAGTTTGGTGTGAAGGAAGTTTTCAAGGGTCAAGAGAGGAGGATGATATACTACGATCAAGAAGGGTGAAAAGTCTAAGCTTGGGGATGCCCCGGTGGTTCACCCCTGCATATATCAAGAAGACTCAAGCGTCTAAGCTTGGGGATGCCCAAGGCATCCCCTTCTTTATCGACAAATTATCAGGTTCCTTCTCTTGAAACTATATTTTTATTCGGTCACATCTTATGTGCTTTACTTGGAGCGTTTGTATGCTTTTGTTTTTGTTTGTGTTTGAATAAATTGGATTAAATCATGCTTGTGTGGGAGAGAGACACGCTCCGCTGTTGCATATGAACACATGTGTTCTTAGCTTTACTTTTAGTGTTCATGGCGAAGGTTGATTGCTTCGTTCATCATTATATGGTTGGAATCGGAAAATGCTACATGTAGTAATTGGTAAAATGTCTTGAATAATTTGATACTTGGAAATTGTTGTGCTCATGTTTAAGCTCTTGCATCATATACTTTGCACCTATTAATGAAGAAATACATAGAGCATGCTAAAATTTGGTTTGCATAATTGGTCTCTCTAAGGTCTAGATAATTTCTAGTATTGAGTTTGAACAACATGAAGACGGTGTAAAGTCTTATAATGTTTACAATATGTCTTTTATGTGAGTTTTGCTGCACCGGTTCATCCTTGTGTTTGTTTCAAATAACCTTGCTAGCCTAAGCCTTGTATCGAGAGGGAATACTTCTCATGCATCCAAAATCCTTGAGCCAACCACTATGCCATTTGTATCCACCATACCTACCTACTACATGGTATTTTCTGCCATTCCAAGTAAATACTTCATGTGCTACCTTTAAACCTTCAAAATGCTTCTCAATTTGTGTTAATGTTTTATAGCTCATGAGGAAGTATGTGGTGTTTTATCTTTCGATCTTGTCATTTACTTTTGACAGACTTTCACAATGGACTAGTGGCTTCATCCGCTTATCCAATAATTTTGCAAAAAGAGCTGGCAATGGGGTTCCCAGCCCCAATTAATTACAACTTGCATTAATAATTCTCTTCACATATTTTGCTCTGATTCATCAGTAAGCAACTTAATTTTGCAAATAGACACTCCTCCATGGTATGAGATTGATGGTAGGCACCCGAGGATTCGGTTAGCCATGGCTTGTGTAAGCAAAGGTTGGGGGGAGTGTCACCCATAATGAAACTAAAGTACATGTGTAAACAAAAGAGAAGAGGGATGATCTACCTTGCTGGTAGAGATAATGTCCTTCATGGGAGCCGCTCTTGAAAGTCTGGTTGGCGAGGTAGTTAGAGTACCCATTACCATTCGTTGACAACAACAAACACCTCTCAAAACTTTACTTTTATGCTTTATATGATTTCAAAACTTAAAAAGCTCTAGCACATGATTTATCCCTGCTTCCCTCTGCGAAGGGCCATTCTTCTACTTTTTATGTTGAGTCAGTTCACCTATTTCTCTCCACCTCAAGAAGCAAACACTTGTGTGAACTGTGCATTGATTCCTACATACTTGCATATTGCACTTGTTATATTACTTTGCATTGACAACTATCCATGAGATATACATGTTACAAGTTGAAAGCAACCGCTGAAACTTAATCTTCCATTGTGTTGCTTCAATGCCTTTACTTTGATTTATTGCTTTATGAGTTAACTCTTATGCAAGACTTATTGATGCTTGTCTTGATAGTACTATTCATGAAAAGTCTTTGCTACATGATTCATTTGTTTACTCATGTCATTACCATTGTTTTGATCGCTGCATTCATTACATATGCTTACAATAGTATGATCAAGGTTATGATGGCATGTCACTTCAGAAATTATCTTTGTTATCGTTTACCTGCTCGGGACGAGTAGGAACTAAGCTTGGGGATGCTGATACGTCTCTGACGTATCGATAATTTCTTATGTTCCATGCTACATTATTGATGATATCTACATGTTTTATGCACACTTTATGTCATATTCATGCATTTTCTGGAACTAACCTATTGACGAGATGCCGCAGTGCCAGTTCCTGTTTTCTGCTGTTTTTGGTTTCAGAAATCCTAGTAAGGAAATATTCTCGGAATTGGACGAAATCAGCGCCCAGTACCCTATTTTCACACGAAGCTTCCAGAACACCCGAGAGAGGACAGAGGGGGGCCACAGGCCCACCACACATGGGGCTGGCGCGGCCCAGGCCCTGGCCGCGCCGCCCTATTGTCTGGTGGCCCCAGACCCCCTCTGACGCCTCCCTTCCGCCTACTTAAAGCCTCCGTCGCGAAAACCCTATGACGATCGACGAAACCCACAAAAACCTTCCAGAGCCGCCGCCATCGCGAAGCCAAGATCTGGGGGACAGGAGTCTCTGTTCCGGCACGCCGCCGGGACGGGGAAGTGCCCCCGGAAGGCTTCTCCATCGACACCACCGCCATCTTCATCAACGCTGCTGTCTCCCATGAGGAGGGAGTAGTTCTCCATCGAGGCTCGGGGCTGTACCGGTAGCTATGTGGTTAATCTCTCTCCTATGTGCTTCAATACAATAATCTCATGAGCTGCCTTACATGATTGAGATTCATATGATGATGCTTGTAATCTAGATGTCATTATGCTAGTCAAGTGGGTTTTACTTATGTGATCTCCGGAGACTCCTTGTCCCACGTGTGTAAAGGTGACAGTGTGTGCACCGTGTGGGTCTCTTAGGCTATATTTCACAGAATACTTATTCACTGTTATGAATGGCATAGTGAAGTGCTTATTTATATCTCTTTATGATTGCAATGTGTTTTGTATCACAATTTATCTGCATGCTACTCTAGTGATGTTATTAAAGTAGTTTTATTCCTCCTGCACGGTGTAATGGTGACAGTGTGTGCATCCGTGTTAGTACTTGGCGTAGGCTATGATTATGATCTCTTGTAGATTATGAAGTTAACTATTGCTATGATGGTATTGATGTGATCTATTCCTCCTACATAGTGTGAAGGTGACAGTGTGCATGCTATGTTAGTACTTGGTTTAGTCGTGTTGATCTTTCATGCACTCTAAGGTTATTTAAATATGAACATTGAATTGTGGAGCTTGTTAACTCCGGCATTGAGGGTTCGTGTAATCCTACGCAATGTGTTCATCATCCAACAAGAGAGTGTAGAGTATGCATTTACCTATTCTGTTATGTGATCAATGTTGAGAGTGTCCACTAGTGAAAGTATGATCCCTAGGCCTTGTTCCTAAATACTGCTATCGCTGCTTGTTTACTGTTTTCTTTGCGTTACTACTGCTGCGTTACTACTACTTGTTTACTGTCCTGGGCAAAGCACTTTTCTGGTGCCGTTGCTACTGCTACTATTTATTCATACCACCTGTATTTCACTATCTCTTCGCCGAACTAGTGCACCTATTAGGTGTGTTGGGGACACAAGAGACTTCTTGCTTTGTGGTTGCAGGGTTGCATTAGAGGGATATCTTTGACCTCTTCCTCCCTGAGTTCGATAAACCTTGGGTGATCCACTTAAGGGAAACTTGCTGCTGTTCTACAAACCTCTGCTCTTGGAGGCCCAACACTGTCTACAGGAAAAGGAGGGGGCGTAGACATCAAGGAACAAAATCAACGAGACCAGTTTCGATCTGTTTACCTCTGTCCATGATGTTGCTTGCTATCGACGAAGTCGACGATCTTGAACGTGCCATCGAGATCAGCTCCTTGTCGCCTCTAAATCCCACAGACGGCGCCCATTGACAAGGGATTAACTTGCCAATGCCTACAAGTAGTAGACTAGGGTTTCGTTGGACGTAGAGGGCAAGTAGATCTCGAAGGTTTCAGCTGAAAAGTACTCGACGATGTAAAAGCTAGGGTTTGAGAAACAATGATTCGATCCTTTCTTTGTCCCTCGACTCCCCCTTATATAGGAGGCAGAGCCGAGGGATTCGTGATATACAAGTTTACAGAGTCCGGGAGGGTTTCTGACCCGTCCCGTAAGATTACAATTTACACTTCCTATTACAACTCTATCTTTCCATAATAACATCTTGGGCTTCCGAATCTTCTTATCCTTCGGGTCGTGGGCCTTGAATAAATCCCGGGTACTATCTTCGGCAGGCCCATTGGAGGGGGAAGTGTCTGTGGTCTTCTTCTTCTTCTTCTTTTTGGGGGCGGGAGGAACCAGAGGTTCCGCCCTCCCGGCAGCTTCTGGATCAGCGCCGATGTTGCTGGCGCCGGCATCTTGTTTCTCTAGAGGGGAGACATGCTCCTCCTCTGCGCGGTGGTCAGGAGGTGTAGGGGCCGCGCGCCCCGAACTTGGAGTGCCCCCCAGAGGGGAGGCAGAGATGTTGCCGGAACCAGGTGGTGCCGGGGTTGCGTGAGGAGGAGTTGAGGCCCTTGCGGGTCCTTCAGCGCTCTTGGAGAGCTTGAGCGCAGGGCTGAACGAGAGAAAAAGAAAGAGTTGGAAAAGGCAACCGGAAGAAAAAGGTTGGTAAAAACAAAACAAGAGAAACAAAGACTTACCCAGAAGCGACCGGCATCTGCTTGCCCTTGTACCGCCTCTTGCCTGCCTCTTTCCCCCCAAGGACTTCCGTCCGGAAGCGTTTGGAGGGAGGAGCTTGGCTTGAGCCGGCATCCGCTGACGGAGCCTTGTTCTTCTTGCCCTGGGGAGCAGGCTTATCCAAGAACTCGCGGCCGGCCTCGGCCTGCAAGGGAGCAACGTGCTCATGAACCTGCGGTTGGGTGCTGGCTGAGGGAGCATCTACAGAAGAGGAATCACAGTAAAGTATGAGAGACCGGAAAAGAAAGATACCTCAAGCACAGTAAGATCGTCGATGGAGCCGGGAGCTTCAGACGAGAAGTTACCGGGATGCGAAGTGTGAGTCCGGCCCATCTTGAGGTCAGACCAATGGATGTAAGGGTCTGGGTCCACCCGGTCCAGAGGGCGCTTCCGGCAAGGGCCTCGTCGGTCCGCTTCGATGCGAGGGAAGCGGACTTTGGCCTAAAAACAAATGAACAGTTGGTTAGCCTCAACGTAAAAGTTACCGGTACAACAATCCGGGTAGCACAATCTCTTACTTCCTCAGTTGGAGGATTGGTGGAGCTAAGAGGCAGGAAGCCCCATTCCCAGTCATCCGGCATGGCCGTCTGGCAGATCTGCCTAGCCTTGAGGACTATGTCCTTCTTGCTTAAAGGGAGGCTGGTGATCTTGGTTGGATCGCCAGGACCGTACATCTCGCTCATCTTATGAGCCCGGCGCTTAAGAGGAAGCACCCGGCGTGAAATGAAGGTGCGGACGATGTCGTCAGAGCAGATGTTGGTATCTTTCATCAGCTTCTCCATGAAGCGTACTACCCGGTTCGTTTCAATGTCATTGGTTCCAGGAAAGTAGCGCCAGTTGACCTTTCGGGGCGGCGCCGGATTAAAAGCCGGCAGATTAATGAGATCTACGGCGCCGTCGTTCTTCACGTAGAAGAAGGTCCCTTGCCATAACCGGCATGACTCGAGACCAGTGAATTTAAAAAAGGAGCTCCCTTGGCGGGAGCCGATGATGCAAGACCCGCATTGAACGAGGAGTTTGGGGTTAGGAATGTCCTTGCCCTGAACGAAGTTAATCCAAAGAGAAAAGAAGCGAGCAAAAGTCTCGCGAGTGGGGCGGATGCCGATGTAGGCTTCCATGAAGGTGGCGTTGCAAGAAAGGTAGAAAACGGCATTGCCGGGAAGATGGTGAGGCTGGAGTTGGTAGAAATCAAGAAATTGGCGGAAGAAGTCAGAAGCAGGAAGGCCGAAGCCGCGCTCGAAGTGAGCAAGAAACACGACGTACTCACCGGGTTTGGGCACCGGCTCGATCTTGCCACGCGGAAGCCGGCAGCATACTCCTTCCGGTATCCTTCTAGACCGGTAGAGCCAGTCTATCTCATGTTGCGTAACGTCGGAGCCTTTCCAGGCTCCGCGTGTGATACCGGATAGATCTACTCCGGGGGCTTGGCTAGAGCTGCCGGCCTCGGGATCTTTGCCGGTGTCGGTTTCCATCCGGGCAAGATTTGCGGTTAGTGATGGCGTGTAACACACACGTTCGTTGGGAACCCCAAGAGGAAGGTATGTTGCACACAGTAGCAAGTTTTCCCTCAGAAAGAAACCAAGGTTTATCGAACCAGGAGGAGCCAAGAAGCACGTTGAAGGTTGATGGCGGCGAGATGTAGTGCGGCGCAACACCAGGGATTCCGGCGCCAATGTGGAACCTGCACAACACAACCAAAGTACTTTGCCCCAATGAAACAGTGAGGTTGTCAATCTCACCGGCTTGCTGTAACAAAGGATTAGATGTATAGTGTGGATGATGATTGTTTGCAGAAAACAGTAGAACAAGTATTGCAGTAGATTGTATTCGATATAAAAGAATGGACCGGGGTCCACAGTTCACTAGAGGTGTCTCTCCCATAAGAAATAGCATATTGGGTAAACAAATTACAGTTGGGCAATTGACAAATAGAGAGGGCATGACAATGCACATACATGACATGATGAGTATTGTGAGATTTAATTGGGCATTACGACAAAGTACATAGACCGCTATCCAGCATGCATCTATGCCTAAAAAGTCCACTTTCAGGTTATCATCCGAACCCCTTCCGGTATTAAGTTGCAAGCAACAGACAATTGCATTAAGTATGGTGCGTAATGTAATCAATAACTATATCCTCAAACATAGCATCAATGTTTTATCCCTAGTAGCAACAGCACATCCACAACCTTAGAACTTTCTCATCCTTGTCCCAGATTTAATGGAGGCATGAACCCACTATCGAGCATAAATACTCCCTCTTGGAGTTACAAGTAATGACTTGGCCAGAGCCTCTACTAGCAACGGAGAGCATGCAAGATCATAAACAACACATAGATAGATTGATAATCAACATAACATAGTATTCTCTATTCATCGGATCCCAACAAACACACATGTAGCATTACAGATAGATGATCTTGATCATGATAGGCAGCTCACAAGATCAGACAATGATAGCACAATGGGGAGAAGACAACCATCTAGCTACTGCTATGGACCCATAGTCCAGGGGTGAACTACTCACACATCAATCCGGAGGCGACCATGGCGGTGTAGAGTCCTCCGGGAGATGATTCCCCTCTCCGGCAGGGTGCCGGAGGTGGTCTCCAGAATCCCCCGAGATGGGATTGGCGGCGGCGGCGTCTTAGTATGTTTTCTCGTATCGTGGCTCTCGGTACTGGGGGTTTCGCGACGAAGGCTATTTGTAGGCGGAAGGGTAGGTCAGGGGGCCGCCCGAGGGGCCCACACCACGGGCCGGTGCGGCCAGGGCCTGGGCCGCGCCGCCCTGGTGTGTGGCCGCCTCGTGGCCCCACTTCGTTGACTCTTCGGTCTTCTGGAAGCTTCGTCTGAAAATAGGAACCTGGGTTTTGATTTCGTCCAATTCCGAGAATATTTCCTTACTAGGATTTCTGAAACCGAACAAAGCAGAAACAAAGAATCGGCTCTTCGGCATCTCGTTAATAGGTTAGTGCCGGAAAATGCATAATAATGACATATAATGTGTATAAAACATGTGAGTATCATCATAAAAGTAGCATGGAACATAAGAAATTATAGATACGTTTGAGACGTATCAAGCATCCCCAAGCTTAGTTCCTACTCGTCCCGAGTAGGTAAACGATAACAAAGATAATTTCTTAAGTGACAATGCTACCAACATAATCTTGATCATACTATTGTAAGCACATGTAATGAATGCAGTGATCAAAACAATGGTAAATGACATGAGTAAACAACTGAATCATAAAGCAAAGACTTTTCATGAATAGTACTTAAAGACAAGCATCAATAAGTCTTGCATAAGAGTTAACTCATAAAGCAATAATTCAAAGTAAAGGTATTGAAGCAACACAAAGGAAGATGAAGTTTCAGCGGTTGCTTTCAACTTGTAACATGTATATCTCATGGATATTGTCAATGTAAAGTAATATAACAAGTGCAATATGCAAGTATGTAGGAATCAATGCACAGTTCACACAAGTGTTTGCTTCTTGAGGTAGAGAGAAATAGGTGAACTGACTCAACAATAAAAGTAAAAGAATGGTCCTTCAAAGAGGAAAGCATCGATTGCTATATTTGTGCTAGAGCTTTTATTTTGAAAACAAGAAACAATTTTGTCAACGGTAGTAATAAAGCATATGAGTTATGTAAATTATATCTTACAAGTTGCAAGCCTCATGCATAGTATACTAATAGTGCCCGCACCTTGTCCTAATTAGCTTGGACTACCGGATCATTGCAATACACATGTTTTAACCAAGTGTCACAATGGGGTACCTCTATGCCGCCTGTACAAAGGTCTAAGGAGAAAGCTCGCATTGGATTTCTCGCTTTTGATTATTCTCAACTTAGACATCCATATCGGGACAACATAGACAACAGATAATGGACTCCTCTTTAATGCATAAGCATGTAGCAACAATTAATGTTCTCATATGAGATTGAGGATATATGTCCAAAACTGAAACTTCCACCATGGATCATGGCTTTAGTTAGCGGCCCAATGTTCTTCTCTAACAATATGCATGCTTTAACCATAAAGTGGTAGATCTCTCTTACTTCAGACAAGACGGACATGCATAGCAACCCACATGATATTCAACAAAGATAATTGATGGCGTCCCCAGAAACATGGTTATCGCACAACAAGCAACTTAATAAGAGATAAAGTGCATAAGTACATATTCAATACCACAATAGTTTTTAAGCTATTTGTCCCATGAGCTATATATTGTAAAGGTAAAGAATGGAAATTTTAAAGGTAGCACTCAAGCAATATACTTTGGAATGGCGGAGAAATACCATGTGGTAGGTAGGTATGGTGGACACAAATGGCATAGTGGTTGGCTCAAGGATTTTGGATGCATGAGAAGTATTCCCTCTCGATACAAGGTTTAGGCTAGCAAGGTTATTTGAAACAAACACAAGGATGAAGCGGTACAGCAAAACTCACATAAAAGACATATTGTAAACATTATAAGACTCTATACCGTCTTCCTTGTTGTTCAAACTCAATACTAGAAATTATCTAGACCTTAGAGAAACCAAACATGCAAATCAGATTTTAGCATGCTCTATGTATTTCTTCATTAATAGGTGCAAAGTATATGATGCAAGAGCTTAAACATGAGCACAACAATTGCCAAGTATCACATTATTCAAGATGTTATACCAATTACCACATATATCATTTTCCAATTCTAACCATATAACAATTTAACGAAGAAGAAACTTTCACCATGAATACTATGAGTAAAGCTAAGGACATATTTGTCCATATGCAACAGCGGAGCGTTTCTCTCTCCCATACAATGAATGCTAGGATCCAACTTTATTCAAACAAAAACAAAAACAAAAACAAGCAGACGCTCCAAGCAAAGTACATAAGATGTGACGGAATAAAAATATAGTTTCAGGGGAGGAACCTGATAATATTGTCGATGAAGAAGGGGATGCCTTGGGCATCCCCAAGCTTAGACGCTTGAGTCTTCTTGATATGTGCTGGGGTGAACCACCGGGGCATCCCCAAGCTTAGAGCTTTCACTCTCCTTGATCATAGTGTATATCATCCTCCTCTCTTGATCCTTGAAAACTTCCTCCACACCAAACTCAAAGCAACTCATTAGAGGGTTAGTGCACAATTAAAATTCACATATTCAGAGGTGACACAATCATTCTTTATACTTCTGGACATTGCACAAAGCTACTGAAAGTCAATGGAATCGAAAAATCCATCAAGCATGACAAAACAGGCAATGCAAAATAAAAGGCAGAATCTGTCAAAACAGAACAGTTCGTAAAGACAAATTTCTAACAGGCACCAGACTTGCTCAAATGAAAAAAAATTAAAACTAATGAAAGTTGCGTACATATCTGAGGATCATTCACGTAAATTGGCATAATTTTCTGAGTTACCTACGGAGAATTAGACCCAGATTCGTGACAGCAAAGAAAACTGTTTCTGCGCAGTAATCCAAATCTAGTATCATACTTTTATTAGAGACTTTACTTGGCACAACAATGCAATAAAACTAAGATAAGGAGAGGTTGCTACAGTAGTAAACAACTTCCAAGACTCAAATATAAAACAAAATTACTGTAGTAAAAACATGGGTTGTCTCCCATAAGCGCTTTTCTTTAACGCCTTTCAGCTAGGCGCAGAAAGTGTGTATCAAGTATTATCAGGAGATGAAGCATCAACATCATTAGCTCCCCCATCTGTAGTGGTACTAAGGGCTTTGTCAATTTTAGGCCTATAATAATATTTTTTTGGTTTAGGCACCTTAGAGACATACATAAACTTTTGCTCCTTACCCACATAAGCTTTCTCCCTATAATTAAGAGAAGAAAAAGTTGAACCCAAAATTCCCATAGCTTCTTCAAGTTTATTTATCCTATGGGTTTGATTATCATGAGTAGCACAAGTTTCTAAGATAGAAATTCTCTCATTAATTCCTACTAGAGATTCATCAAGTTTATTAGTGCTACTGAATAGTATTCCCAATTTAGTTTCAATACTCGGAAGGTTTTGCTCTATGATCTCTATCTTTTTCATAATATCTTCAAGAGAGATTTCATTTTTCACCTCATTAACAGGTGGTTTTCCAAATAGACTCTCAATAATGCAACTAGCTTCTAAGGCAGGAGTACCTAGGAAATTACCTCCCGCGAGACAATCAAGAACATAGCTATTCCAACTAGAGATACCAACATAAAAATTCCTGAGTAGGATAATAGTGGAGTGTTTCTTAGTGCACCTATTATGAGCATCACTAATTCTATACCATGCATCTTTTAAACATTCTCCCCCTTGTTGTTTAAATGAACGAACTTCAACTTCAGGATTACTCATTTTAGTAATAGTAAATAAAGTAAACTAGATAAAGTAAATGCAAGTAACTAATTTTTTTGTGTTTTTGATATAGCAAACAAGATAGTAAATAAAGTAAAACTAGCAACTAATTTTTTTTGTGTTTTGATTTAGTGCAGCAAACAAAGTAGTAAATAAAATAAAGCAAGACAAAAACAAAGTAAAGAGATTGGATTGTGGAGACTCCCCTTGCAGCGTGTCTTGATCTCCCCGGCAACGGCGCCAGAAAATATCTTGTTGTCCACAACTGGCGCGTGGTTGACGTGGGAGGTAGAGATCTCTGTGGTGTAGCTTTTCTTCGTTCCCCGGCAACGGCGCCAGAAAATATGCTTGATGGCGTGTAACACACACGTTCGTTGGGAACCCCAAGAGGAAGGTATGTTGCACACAGTAGCAAGTTTTCCCTCAGAAAGAAACCAAGGTTTATCGAACCAGGAGGAGCCAAGAAGCACGTTGAAGGTTGATGGCGGCGAGATGTAGTGCGGCGCAACACCAGGGATTCCGGCGCCAACGTGGAACCTGCACAACACAACCAAAGTACTTTGCCCCAACGAAACAGTGAGGTTGTCAATCTCACCGGCTTGCTGTAACAAAGGATTAGATGTATAGTGTGGATGATGATTGTTTGCAGAAAACAGTAGAACAAGTATTGCAGTAGATTGTATTCGATATAAAAGAATGGACCGGGGTCCACAGTTCACTAGAGGTGTCTCTCCCATAAGAAATAGCATATTGGGTAAACAAATTACAGTTGGGCAATTGACAAATAGAGAGGGCATGACAATGCACATACATGACATGATGAGTATTGTGAGATTTAATTGGGCATTACGACAAAGTACATAGACCGCTATCCAGCATGCATCTATGCCTAAAAAGTCCACTTTCAGGTTATCATCCGAACCCCTTCCGGTATTAAGTTGCAAGCAACAGACATTTGCATTAAGTATGGTGCGTAATGTAATCAATAACTATATCCTCGAACATAGCATCAATGTTTTATCCCTAGTAGCAACAGCACATCCACAACCTTAGAACTTTCTGTCACTGTCCCAGATTTAATGGAGGCATGAACCCACTATCGAGCATAAATACTCCCTCTTGGAGTTACAAGTAATGACTTGGCCAGAGCCTCTACTAGCAACAGAGAGCATGCAAGATCATAAACAACACATAGATAGATTGATAATCAACATAACATAGTATTCTCTATTCATCGGATCCCAACAAACACACATGTAGCATTACAGATAGATGATCTTGATCATGATAGGCAGCTCACAAGATCAGACAATGATAGCACACTGGGGAGAAGACAACCATCTAGCTACTGCTATGGACCCATAGTCCAGGGGTGAACTACTCACACATCAATCCGGAGGCGACCATGGCGGTGTAGAGTCCTCCGGGAGATGATTCCCCTCTCCGGCAGGGTGCCGGAGGTGGTCTCCAGAATCCCCCGAGATGGGATTGGCGGCGGCGGCGTCTCAGTATGTTTTCTCGTATCGTGGCTCTCGGTACTGGGGGTTTCGCGACGAAGGATATTTGTAGGCGGAAGGGTAGGTCAGGGGGCCGCCCGAGGGGCCCACACCACAGGCCGGCGCGGCCAGGGCCTGGGCCGCGCCGCCCTGGTGTGTGGCCGCCTCGTGGTCCCACTTCGTTGACTCTTCGGTCTTCTGGAAGCTTCGTCTGAAAATAGGAACCTGGGTTTTGATTTCGTCCAATTCCGAGAATATTTCCTTACTAGGATTTCTGAAACCAAAAACAGCAGAAAACAGCAACTGGCTCTTCGGCATCTCGTTAATAGGTTAGTGCCGGAAAATGCATAATAATGACATATAATGTGTATAAAACATGTGAGTATCATCATAAAAGTAGCATGGAACATAAGAAATTATAGATACGTTTGAGACGTATCAGTTAGCCCGTCGGAAGCTTCGCTCTGTTGGCTACTGGAGGAGGACACGGAAGCAGACTCGCTGCTAGACATAGACTCGCTGCTAGACATACGAATCTACCCGGAAAAACAGTTTTCCCAAGATCTACCCTTGCGCGAAGATCTACGAGTAAGAGAAAAAGAAAAAGAAAATAGGAAGTAAATATCCTACCGACCCAAGATCTGAGAAGCAAAGAAGGGAGAGGCAAACGCGGGTCAAGCCTAACCTGAGGCGGCGGAGACGCTGAGGAAGAAGATCGCCGGTGGGGCGGCGAGCTCGCAGTTGCTGAGGAAGTACGGCGATGAGGAGGCGGAGAAGAGGTCGTCGGAACACGAATGCTGCGACCGCTGCAGGTGCGCTGCGAAGAATCACCGCGTAAGGAGGCTTGGTGAGGCTCGGCGGAGCAGCGGCGGAAGTTCGCCGGGCGGCGGAGTTCCGGTGATGAACGGAAGCAGCGAGGGCGCAAGAGGGTGAAGAGCTCTAAGTGCGCGAAGGAGTTGAGAATGCGAAGAAAGGAGGAAGAAGGAGCGGTTTCCCCTTTTATAGGAAGAGGAGATAATGGGCTGAAAACCGCTGGGCCGCGGCGGTTCGCTTCGCGGGCCGCCACGTGGCGCGAGGATACACGCGTGGAAAACAAAAAGCCACAGGGTCGCCACACGGATCCGGAACGGCCGCCTGGATCCGGTGTGCCGCAGTTAATACAGGCGCAGAAGCCGAAGGGAAGTGACCCCTGACACTGCCGCGTCAGGTACAGTGCGCATGTCACTGATAGGCACTGTACCCGAGAAATTCTCGACTTCGCCGAGGAGAGATTTAATGACTAAGATACCGGAGAATATGATACCGAAAAATACCTTGCAAAGAAAGAAAAGACGTAAGTCCGGCGAAGATGCCGGGATCTAAACTGACCACCAGAAAGATTAAACCGGTACCTTAAGATATGGGAACCTGGCATGGTCTGTTGGATAAAATCCACCAGACTATACCAGCTTCGGGGACTAATGTTGGGGGGATGACCCCCGGTATGCCAAAGGCATGCCAAACCGGATGGTTTGATCCATCAAGATACCGGTTTAATGTTTATACCGGAGGTCGAAGCTAAGTGTTTGACTAAGTAAACCTAAGCCGGTATCCCCAAGAGGGGTATACCGGAACCGGGTAAAGAAGACACCGGGCTACCGGTAAGAAGAGCATGTCGGCAAGACTGGTCAAAGATTCTCTCCAGAGCTAGAGGACAAAGATGAGCTAAGCAAAGTAGCTTTAAACGAAGCCCTGACGCTAAAGTGGAGGATGACGCCAAAAGCAACCGGAGGACGTCAGCCTCCCTGATTAAAGATACCGGCGCCGCCATTTATGACTAAAGTGGCTTTGTAAAGTAGTTTGTCTAGTCAAAGATGCCATTAGGGTTTCTTGCCCTGTAAGCCACCTCTCCCCTATATAAGGAGAGGGGGCACCCCCATTATGCAAAAAAGCTGATATATGTGAAGTACGCGCCTTGATATGCTGTAGCCAGAAACTTGTAACTTGTTAAGATCAATAAAGAGAAATATCTAGAGTAGAGTTCTTCCTTGTGTGTTTCTTCTTGTATCGCTGCCTTTGGCTGAGTTCTTGAGGAAAGCATCCGGAAGTTCATCCCATCTAATCGAAAACCCTCCCCGAATCCTCTAGCGCACATTCGGCCCCAACTTAAGCCATCCCATGGCATCTGCTCGTTCACCACGACGACAAATTTGTTCACCCAACATGCTATTTTTTATTGGAGAGACACCACTAGTGAACTGTGGACCCCGGTCCAATTCTTTTACATCTGAATACAATCTACTGCAAACATTGTTCTTTACTGTTCTTCGCATACAAACATCATTTTCCACACCATACATTTAATCTTTTGTTTACAGCAAGCCGGTGAGATTGACAACCTCACTGTTAAGTTGGGGCAAAGTATTTGGATTGTGTTGTGCAGGTTCCACGTTGGCGCCGGAATCCCTGGTGTTGCGCCGCACTACACTCCGTCACCAACAACCTTCACGTGCTCCTTGACTCCTACTGGTTCGATAACCTTGGTTTCTTACTGAGGAAAAACTTGCTGCTGTACGCATCACACCTTCCTCTTGGGGTTCCCAACGGGCGTGTGCTTGACGCGTCATCAGCCGCACGGGAGGCGGCGGAGAAGAAGGCGAGGGAGCGACGCACTAGTCTAGGCATCTAGAACTACTTTGTATAGTTTTTATGCTTTCAAATATACTACTTTCTATGCTTTCAAATATATTGCAAATCTAAAAATGGATCACCCGATGTAAGCACCCTAGGCGCAAATGGACGCGCAGACAAAATATATCCGCCGGGCGACCAAACGGACACTCGCGACCACTTTTGGGCGTCCGAAATGCGTCACCCCGATGGAGATGCCCTAACGACTACCACCCCGTGTTGAACTTTTTGTCCGGGAGGTGGTGTTATTGGCTCATAGTTGCATACATTATAAAAATGCACAAATATTATTTATTAAAAATTCTGAAATAAAACTTTACATGTACGTACATGTGAACATTCTACATTCTCAACAAGTTTTCTGGAAATCCGAATATTTTATATGGCCTGTGTAAATAAATTAAAATATTCAGTGCCAAGTTATGTTGGAGACTTGGAGTATCAAAAGTAAAATTTTAAGGGGACACAAAAAATGTCTTTTTTCCTAAAAATTTCTGTGCGAATATGGAATGTCTAGATGTACTTGCAAAATTATTTTTTAGATTTTTTTCACATTTTGAATTACGTTTTCACATAAATAGATTTGTATGTATATACAAAATTATATTTTGGATTTTTAATATTTTAAATTATATTTTCATACAACAAATTTATATGCCACCATGACTCGCTACCTCGCCGCGCCGTCGCGGACCCAGCTCGCAAGTACCAACTTGACATGTAGTTCTAGGCACTCGTCGTAGGCTGCTGCAGCGAGGGCCGCTACCTCGCGGCCACAATGATGGTGTCTTCGAGGGGAACCGGCTCCTCTAACGTGGAGAAGCAAAGTCAGTGAAAATAGTATGGTAAAGTCAGAGCACAGTAGCAATAAGTACCATATTTTGTGATGCAATTAAATACTATAGATAATCACTGTAGCTACAAAAGTTTTAACTGAATTTTATTACACCTTAATTTTACCTGTATGTAGTTAATCTCAATGCATAATATAAATTTTTATTATGTAGAATAATTTAAATTTTTTTTGATCCAAAATCATACAATTAAGATGAAGAGAAGTCAGACTACTGTTGCTTACCTGACTTCGTGGCTCAACCTTAGGCTGGTCATATTGGAAAGTATCATGTAGTAGTATCATGCATATGATATTTGTGTATGATCCCATCTTTAACATCATTTTCTTCAAGAAGCACCACTCAACACGGTCATATGCCTTGTGCATATTCAACTTCACCGCATATAAGCCCTTCTTCACTTGTTTTTTCTTGATTGAATGAATACACTCATAGGCAATTAAGATATTATCCGTAATGAGACGCCCAGGGACAAAAGCACTCTGTTGTGGTCCGATAATATCAGATACAATTAGCTTCAGACTGTTACCAATGTGCATGATACTAGATATGATACTAACACTATGACTAGCCTTAGAAGATCCCGTCCCATTCCGTCTTCGAGCACCACGGAATGGAGCACTCCGGACACCAGCTTCTTATCGCACCGCTGCCCCCGTGGATCCCTGATATTATTGGATGGAGTGGACCAGCCATGTATTATGTAGATATCATGTATCTGTATTCTACATGCAACAAGCAGTACATTCCGAATCGCAAACAACAAACGAGCGGTAGATGCGTGGCCGGTAGCTCTCCGTAGCTAGCGGCGCCGCTAGAAAAACCGGGACATAACTAGCGAGCGGCCGCATGCCCGTTAGTTATTCTGAGCAGTCATACCAAAATAGAAAGTGCTCACACGGAAAGATGTGTATAGCTGTCAAAAAAGGTAGGCTAGCTGATATCACATTGTTGTTTAAAAAAAGCTGTAACTTTTAAACCGTGCGGCGAAATACAATCCGTTTTCACTTTTAGAATCCGAACGACGAGAGCTTCGAAACTAGACCACATTTTCATATGTTTCGACGCAATTTTTTAACAAGCAACTTTGATGCACGACAGAGCAACTTTGTTGTGCGGGAAAACAATTTTGGTATGCGGCAAAGCAACTTTGATGTGCAACAAAAAACACTTGATTCACAACGATGGTATGCTTCACAACAGCTGCAGCAAAAACTCCTAATGTTACTCTACAGGACACTAAAATTGCTCGGCCGAGTACCAAAGTTGCTCGCAGGACACTAAAAATTGCTTGGTCGGGCGCCAAAGTTGCTCTGCAGGGTTCAAAAACTGCGTCGCCGGGCACCAAAGTTGCTCTGCAGGGCACTTAAGTTGCTTTGTCACACATTGAAATTGCTCCCATGAACACCAAAATTATTGTCGGGCACCAAAGTTGTGCCTTCGTGTACCAAAAAATGTACATGTTCATTGCACACCAAAGTTGCTTTGTCGCACATCAAAGTTGGTTTGCTGCACAATAAAGTTGCTCAATCGCGCATCAAAGTTGCTTGTTAAAAAAAATCGTCGAAACATATGAAAATATGGTCTATTTTCGAAGATCTCGTCATGAGGATTTTATTAGTGAAAACGAATTGTAATTTGGTTCGTACGGTTTAAAAGTTATAGTTTTTTAAGAAAATGACACATGATACTAGGTAGCCTACATTTCATTGACAACTGAACTGCCTGGTGCGTGTGTCCGTGACGTCCATCCGGCACGCGCCCGCGCGTAAGATTTCGGGGAAAAACCGCGTTGGGTCTCGGTAGCAAACAGACTAGGCATCGGTTTGTTGGTGGAGACGACGAGATCGGAAACAAAAACCTAACCGAACTCCTCCTCTTCATCCAGAAATTTCCTTCCGGCCCGGAGCTGGATCCAAATCCACCGCCTCCACAGCCTCCATCCGGAGCTGGATCCGGCCATCCCCACGGGGCCTCTTTATCCTCCCCCGATCGACGTAGGCGCTCGCAGCAGTGCTCGGCCCTTTCCGCTGATTGCTGCGCCGCCACGCGCCTCTTCAGCGCCTCACAGCGGTGCGCGGCCGGCGGCCCATCCCGCTGGTTTAAGTACGATGGCGCCCTGTAAGAGACCGCGAGGAAACAGGACTTGCACGCTGGAGGCTCCTCCGGCGGCGACCGACTGGACGACGCTCCCGTCGGATCTCCTGCTCGAGATCGTCGCGCGTTCCGACATCTCCACCGTCGTCGCCTTTACGGCTGTCTGCAAGCTCCTACGCGGCGACATCCTCAGCCCCTCTTTCATCGGCCACATCACCCAACGAGGAGGCACCGAGCCTCCGTGCATCCTCGCCTACCTTAACGTCCAGGACCCCGTCTACACCCACGACGACATGGACGATCCGCCGCCGCCGCCCTTCTCTTTGGTCCACCCGGCCACGCCTGCAGCCTCGGCCTTATTGGATGACCACATATCCCCTTTCGTGTCGCGCTTGGCGAATGACCTCCTCAACACCGAGTACCATGCCCTGACCTCCCGCGGTGGCCTCGTCCTCTTCCGACGTCAAAACGTCATCAACAAGATCCCCGACTTGTGTGTGTATGACCCACTCAGCGGTCACCGCACCTTCTTTCCTGACCCGCTCTACGTCGCCCCGAAACGTAGACGATGCTTACCTAGCTACGTCTTGCTCACCGCCGAAGATGGCATCGACTGCTCCTTCTTGCTATTCGCCCTCGATCATGTCTTCACCGTACCCGGCAACATCTATGCAACTACCATCGAAGTCCACACTGCCACATCAACGAGCAGCACCTGCGCACATGCTATCGCGAGCCACGACAGAAGCGGATTATTTTCGCTATTGTGCCAAGCTATGGACGAGAGAACATTGTCGTCCTCCAGGGCGGTGTCATCCACTGGCTGGTGCACGAACCTGGCGAGATTGTTTCCTACAATGTCTGCACAAAGGAGCAGGGAAGGATATAGCTCCCTGGCCCCGTCATCGACTTTACTAGATTCCTCCACCTAGGGTCATACTACTCATCTGATGGAAAGAAGCTACTACGTGTGTTGACCTATAACGAATTCAAGATATCCGTGTGGCATCAACTCCCAAATGGGGATTGGGCACCAGAAGCTGTTATGATTGATATACAGGAGAAGCTACAATCATTGGCCCCCGACAGAGATCCTTACTCTGACATGGATGTTGAGTTCGAGAGCTCTAGTGAAAAGACCAACGTTGTGTTGCTGCGTATATACATAAAGCCTAAGAGTTGGCGGGGAACTCGTCGTGCTCTGCTCATCATCCTCGACTTGGAGACGAAAGAGATGCGTGAACAGCATTGCCCAACTCCCTCGCCGTCGCCGGTGCTCATGGAGATCGATCTGTTGTCTCGGCTACGGGCCATGAAAGCCTTTCCCTAGGTAGCTAGGGGTATTATTAGGGATTCCTCTCTTACCAAGCTTTTATATGGTAACACCTTATGGAATGCAACTATCGAATTTCTAGACTATGTTTCCTTATAAGAAAATGTATGTTTACTGCTTGGCTTGATACAGCTCATCGGCTAAAAACGACTAAAATTTAAAGAAGCCAATATACTTCTCTGAATAATAGAAGGTGTGTTTTACTCTGAACTGTAGGGAATCAGCTTATATGCAAACGGAATTGGTACGAAACCATCCGCTTGACAATTAGAGCAGGTTAGCGCTAGAGCCTCTCGAGGGAAAGTAATGCATGGTGAGTTATAAGAGACGATAGCGGTGGTTCCTGCAGCAAGCATACTTCTCTCAAGAATAGAGGAACATATGTGTTGATTCTATGAAATCTTATTACTCCCTCCGCTCGTCGGTTTCCAAGTAAGTTGGGTAGACCAGATATAAAACCCAACAGAAAAGAGAACCAAAACATCTTATGTATAGCTAGGATCAATTAAATCGAACCAGAGGGAGTATATAGTAACAAACGGTGCTGAATTATTATGACTTTTCTACTAACAAGATGTTATTGTTCTTGTGATCTCCGAGCTTTATTTCCCGACTCCTCTGACGGACGATTGCAAGGAAAATATAGGGGTGCGGTGAGTAGCCTCACTACTAGGAAAACAACTACAGGTCACCGGCGCGCGCAAAAAAAAAAAAGTGCACGCCTGTGCTATTTACCGCCGGTGCAGCACCATACCATATAGGGGCGCCGGTGATGCCTAAATAGCACCACGTACCAAAATTTGGTGCGCTGAGGGTAATGGTCGATCAGGTCCAGGCCAGCGCAAAAAAGGCAGCCTCCCTTACCGCCGGCGGAAAGCTGCCATTTTTGCTCCACGCAACCCCCGCCCCACTCGATCGCCTTCTTTGTTTTGAAAAATCCTTCACTATATTGAGATAACCATGTGTTATGTGTTATAGTTGTTAGCAAAATTAACAAACATGAACTTCACTATATTATGTAAAATGGCGTCATGTTTTAGCAAAACGGTTTGTCTTGTTGCATATGACCTCTGATGAAAAAGTTTTTTTTATATGAAAACGTATCTACAGAACTTTTTACATCGGATTTCAATCGCCTAAGGCCGTTTAGCGATTTTTTAGATTCCTCAAAATTAAAAAGGAAATAGAAGTTTTTACAGCTTTTAGATTTTGATGGAAAAAAATTACCGCCGGCTCACGGACATAGTGGTGCATTACCGGTAACCTATGCTATATATTGCAAACAGCCCGACGACCTCTTCTTCTTTCTCACTTTTTCTCCTACTCCTACTCCTCCTCCTCTTCACCTTCTACCTCCCCGTCTTTCCTTTTTTTTTCTTCCTCCTACTCTTTCCCCCCTCCTCCCCATTCCATAACTTCGGCGACACTCCGGCGAGCATCTCCTCAAGCTGGCGACCTCAAGCTGGCGACCTCCCTCCGGTGACAGCCTCCTCAACCTCGTCGGCGACCACCTCCTCGAGCTCACCGGCGACATCCCCCTGGCTACTCCCGACGGCCAACTCTAGCGAGATCGCCATGATGAAAACGTGAATAATGACGAGATCTAGATCTATGACGAGATCTAGATCTAGATTCATGTTTTTTTTATTTTGAAAAATAATACCGCCGGCGCACAGGCTTGTGCGCTGGCGATAAATCTAGTTATTGCCGCCGCACTAGGGAGGTGATACGGTGATAGCGCGTTACAGCTGGCCTGTTACTACCGGCGCGCGTTGGTGCACCCGCGGTAGGCGTTTTCCTAGCAGTGCGTGCATAGGATTCTTTGGCTCATTCGTGCAATGTTGGGTGGCCTGAATGACCTGTAGTTGCATGGACTGGGCTGCTCTTTCCACTTCGTTTGGTTGATTGTGCATCTTCATTTTGGCTCTTCTAGTGCAAACTAAGTTGTTTGGTTGCCGACATGAAGCACGATATGGTCACCTTGCACAACACTTTGGTGAGTTTACCATCATGTCTTGCAATACAACAACATCCGACCATACTAGCATACGTGTACTAGCACACCATGAACTTGACGATCACCAACAAGATAACTACGATGATGATACCTTTTACCATGTTGCCCATTGCCTCAGGTGTTGCCTCTACCAAAGTCACTCCTGGAACAAGCATAGGGTGATGAGGCATTGTGTGTTGCTGAATTGGCTGATGAGGCATTGCCTGATGAAGCATAGCCTAAAGAGCCATGTCCTCATCAGCCAAGAAGTTTGGGAACTCCTCTTGTGACTCCTCCAAAGACTCATACCATCTGTAGCTATTATTGGAGAAGCCATTGACTTGTGCTTGGTAGATCCTCCATGAATTGTAGATCCCTTCCTGTTTCCCTTGGAACAACACATACCACCAACATGGCACAAGAAGAAAAATAAGGTACATGATTAAAAGAATGGAACATGTCATAAGAAAGAATCATAGGTTCACACCAAATCAGAAACTAAGAAAAGCATGCATGATCATAACAAAAAGTGGATCACAAGTTAATCCTACACTACTACGGTGTCAACCTACCACCACAACAAAATTTGGTGTCATCCTAACACTCTCAGTTCACCATCACATGAGGGGTTAGTATATACCATCCCATGATACTTACATGCCATCAGAAGTTTGTAAGCCCTAGCTACCACCAAAATATACATCAAATCATGATAACCATATCATCATCATCATCACCATCATCATCGCCATCACCATCACCTCCATGCATGCATTCCCATCCCCATGGCCGAAGCCAGCCTAGTCGCGGTACTTACTGAGGAAGGTCCTCAGCCACAGGATCATCTGAGACTCTCTCATGCCCACGAAGCTCGTGCCCTAGGCCTTGTGGTAGGTAGCTCGGTGCTTCCATGAGGTGCTCCTCCGTGAACCCAACAAGGTCCATCAGAGCCTGATACAAGTCAAGGTACATGCTAGTGGGCCTTTTCTCCATAATGGCATGAGCGATGTCCTTACAACCTCGCTCATGCTAGTGAAGGCCTGGATCTCGTCACCAGCTAGGCCCCCTCTTTCTCTTGCCATGGACAGAAAGTGCCACATCATCGGGCTACTTGTCCGGACCATCTAGGACGACGGTGTCTGACTCTTGGGTGTCAGCGTCCTTAGGGTCGACTGTAGTACCAAGGGGCTGTCCTGAGCCCATCGCATACCTGACTGTGGCAAGACCATAGGAGAAGATGGTCGACATCTACACATAGTTGACGATGTGCTTGTTCAGGAACTATGCGTCCTTCGAGTGATCCTAGAATTCAAACAGTGAGTGTGTTAGTTGTGAAGTCATTGTAAGTTGTGATCATGTGAGATAAAACAATGAGTGTGTTAGTTGTGATCATGTGAGATCATAGAGGCAGGTGCTAACCTGCACATGCCCTTGGCAGTGCTCTTGGGACAAGAGAATGGTGAAACTATCGTCATCCCATTGCACGATGCTGAGGTATCTGATCTTGCTAATGTAGATCCAACGCACCCTCCACTTCCTCCGGTGATTGTACACCTAAGTGCCAGACACATCGGTGACGTAGTGCTCGAACAAGGCTTTGGCGCAAGCGCTGAGATGTATCTCCTTGAATCCCTTCCTGGTGCGCACTCCGCTCTTCATGATGTCACACATCTTGTTCAGAACAGAGGTGGACATGTAAGGGAGCCATTTCATGGTTCCCTTCATTTGTGCCTTCTTATAGACAATCACAAGCTTGGCTTGAACCTTCGCAACGACAACACTCACAAAGCTATGGATACTTGGATCCAAAGACACAAGGCCACTATCAGGGGCCGAGACTTGGCTCATCACAGGGTTGGGTGGCAATGAGTGACTCTCATCCACATAGGAAGAGATCTAGAAGTCCCCGAGAGGCACAATAGCCTAGGTGAAATCATTGCAGAACAAGTCCTACAAAGAAATGCATGTAAACGATGCAATCGATTTGGACATGAACATTGTATATAAAGTCGGACATAAACACTGTAGTCGATTTAAACATGAAGCAAAATCTACATGAACACTAACCCTATCATTTGTATCATCAGAACAAGGACAAGATCAAGCTGAACCTAGTCTTTCTATCATCACAAAAGGGTCAACATATAACTCAACCTAGCATTTCTAGCATCTCATCATTTCATATCGAGGTCTAACACTACACAAGAAGCTAAAACCTACTGTCACTTAGCTCACACTATAGCGACCAAGATCCATAACTCGAAGAACATTGCATATCTAGGTACGAACCCCAACCGGAAAAGTATTGACTTACCGTCATCATTGGAGATGGACGACGAAGCCGAGTGCTTGAGGAAGAGGACGTAGTGGATATGTGTCAAAAAAGAGGTAGTAGAAATGCGTGGGGGTTTCGGCGATAGGCGACGGAATTCTCCTGTCCTCTTTTTCGCTGCAACGGAAAAGCCCCCGCACGCGGTTGTGCGGAAAGCGGCAATTTTTTGCATCATCTTGGTGCAAGATGATGGTGATTCGCCCTATAAACAGTGAAATCGGTCGTTGTTGTGGACCTAGCTGCGGACTACGGGCTGCGGGCTGCTTTAAGCTTGGCGGTGATGCATCCCAAAGAAGCATGCGGGTAACCAAACTGCCAGACTCTGTCCGGATCGCGTCAGGCCGGACCTCCTGCAGACTACCAAACACGTCCTAGTTAAATCATACTGGTCATCTCTGCGATTAATTTCTTCAAAGAAACCCAGTAATAAACGTTTTAGACTGCAGCCAGAACCTAATTCTGTGCCGGAGTTCATAACTGGAACGACTGCGAGAGTATTTGAGCAATTTTATTCAAGACTGACGACTTTTTTCGAAATAGGGGCTGACCCCGGCCTCTGCATCAATTGATGCACGCAGCCCTCTTTTATTACCCAGATAACATAATTTTTAGTTTTACAATTCACGAATCACAAAGCGTGTACACAAAAACTAGCCAAAGAAAAATAAGAGAGACTCGCTTATACATCCGAAAGTCGTTTAAAAGGACGCCAGCCATCCTGGTTGTATATAGCCCGTGCCACCGCATCCAGTCGGCGTGATGAGGTCTAAGACCCCGTGTGTGGCCCGATCTCGCGGATTGACTTCGAAACCAAGGGGAGAGATGGGAGAACGCGAGGAACACGAAGAACGCGACGAACACGAGGAACTCCGAGACTCACGCACGCACACCAACTCGATACACCCGATGCTTACCTCCGTGGCTCGATGGACCACGCCAATAGAATCTCCGAGGAAGAGGCACGAGGCAGAATTCCCGGAGAGAGATTGGGGTTGGAGAAGAAGAGCTTGATGAGGGAGAGAGAGTAGCTTGTACTAGAATCTCACTCAACAAGATCCAAATCAACAACCAAGGTGCCTTGATTACAGAGGGATGATAACCCTAGGGAGACTAAGCTCAAAGGTAGGTTTGAGTTCAAAACAAGTCTAAAGAGGTAAAGGGGCGTCTAGGGTGCTTATATAGTCTTACAAGGCGTCACGGGCCGAAAAGGTACAAAGAAAACAAGTTCGGGCCGATTTGGCGACTTAAGTCGTGCAGGCCGGTCAGGAGGCCGGTCAGACCGGGCCTGGGGCCGGGCAGGCCGGTCCAGACCGGGCCTGGGACCGGGCGGCAACCGGACGAGGTTCCGGGGCCCCGGGCTAGCGCCCGGATGGCACAAGCGGGGAATCCGGTTTGGACCGGGTGGCCCGGTCAGGAGGCCGGTCAGACCGGGTTACGGACCGGGTGGCCCGGTCGAGAGGCCGGTCGACCGGGTTACGGACCGGCCGGCCAACTTCTCTTCGTTGTGCTCTTCGGGCGACTTCCGGTCCAGCTCCATGTCCATCTTCACGTCCAGCTGCTCCTCTCCTCCCTTTGACCATGGTGTGTCCTCCTCTCCGTGATCTTGATGCTCCTTGTACCTAATGACACATAGCACGTCGGCATGAGGTAGTAATCCATCCAAAGGGGTACCGAGATCAAGGGTGGTAAGGAGCGAGTTCACCTCATCATGAAGAGCTTTAACTCGGGCTCGCGTCATTGGTCCACTTGGGGGACTTGTTGGTCTTGGTGTGGGAGTGACCGAAGGCCACCCCGCATCATCTCCCCCCCTTGGGAAAGAGTCGTCCTCGACTCTTGTTCCTCCTCATCTTCATGATATGGCGATAAGTCCGCAACATTGAATGTGTTGCTCACCAAGTACTTGGAGGTGGGGATGTCGATAACGTAAGCGTTGTTGTTGATGCGTTTGAGGACCTTGAAGGGGCCATCTCCTCTTGGCTTGAGCTTCGAGTTGCGTTCATGAGGGAATCTTTCCTTCCGGAGGTGGATCCAAACGAGGTCGCCTTCTTGAAATATGCGTTCCTTCTTCTTGGCGTTGAGGCGGGTAGCTTGACGATGCACATGTTCTTGAATGGTAGCTCTTGTTTCTTCATGAAGTTTCTTCACGGCGGCGGTGCGCTTGTCGAAATCCATGTTGATCCGCTCATGAAGGGGGAGCGGGAGTATGTCGAGTGCCGTGAGCGGCTCAAAGCCGTAGACGACCATGAAGGGACTCCTTGATGTAGTCGAGTGCTTGGCGCGGTTGTAGGCGAACTCCGCGTGTGGGAGACATTCTTCCCATGACTTCAAGTTCTTCTTCACGAGAATGCGTAGGAGGGTGCCGAGGCTTCGATTGACCACTTCCGTTTGGCCGTCCGTTTGCGGGTGCGAGGATGATGAGAATAAGAGCTTCACTCCAAACTTTGCCATGAGCGACTTCCAAAGATAACTCATGAACTTGACGTCTCGATCCGACACAATGCTTTGTGGTACTCCATGTAGGCGAACAATTTCCCTGAAAAACAAAGAAGCAATGTGTGAAGCATCGTCGCTCTTATGGCAAGGTATGAAATGAGCCATCTTAGAGAATCTATCCACTACCACGAATATAGAATCATGACCATGCTTAGTGCGAGGCAATCCTAGAACAAAATCCATGCTAATATCGGTCCATGGTGCATGTGGAATAGGCAAAGGAGTGTAAAGGCCATAAGGGTTGGAGGTAGACTTAGCTTGTAAGCATGTGGTGCACCGGCGGCAAAGGCGTTCAACGTCGCGGTACATTCTTGGCCAATAGTAGTGGGTTGAGAGCATGGCATATGTCTTCTCTCGACCAAAGTGTCCCATAAGACCACCTCCATGTGACTCTTGCAAAAGCAATTTTTGAAGCGAAGACTCGGGAATGCAAATCTTGTTAGCTTTGAACAAGTAGCCATCATGCAAATAGAAATCATCCACTCCTCGCTCAACGGAGCACTTCTCAAAAATTGGAGCAAAGAAAGAATCGGAAGGATAGAGTTCTTTGATCTCTTCAAGTCCCAAAACATGAAAATCCAAACGAGTTAGCAAAAGGGTGTTTTTGCGGGAAAGAGCATCCGCCACAACATTGTCCTTGCCCTTCTTGTATTTGATCACATATGGGAAGGACTCAATGAACTCGACCCATTTTACATGTCGTTTGTTCAAGTTGTGTTGGCTTTTCAAATATTTCAAGAACTCATGGTCGGAATGAATGATAAACTCTTTTGGCCAAAGATAGTGTTGCCAAACTTCAAGAACACGAACCAAAGCGTAGAGCTCCTTGTCATATATAGGATAGTTGAGGCGTGCGCCATCTAACTTCTCACTATAGTATGCCACGGGTTTGCCCTCTTGCATAAGAACACCACCAATACCAAGCCCACTTGCATCACACACAATCTCAAAAGTTTTTGCAAAATTTGGAAGAACAAGAAGGGGAGCTTCGGTAAGGCGTTTCTTCAACTCATCAAAAGCATTTTGATGGGCCTTGCCCCAAACAAACGGAACATTCTTCTTGGTAAGCTCATTCAAAGGGCAAGCAATGGTGCTAAAATCTTTCACAAAACGGCGGTAAAACCCGGCAAGTCCATGGAAGCTTCGGACTTGACCAACATTTGTAGGAGTAGGCCAATTGTGGATGGCCTCTACCTTGGAAGAATCAACTTCAATCCCATTAGCGGAAACCACAAAGCCAAGGAAAACCAATTTGTTTTGAGCAAATGTGCTTTTAGGGAGGTTAGCATAAAGCTTTTCATGTCGCAAGATGCACAAGACCTCTCTCACATGTTGCACATGGTCCTCGAGGTTTTTGCTATAAATAAGAATATCATCGAAGTAGACAACCACGCTCTTGCCAATGAGAGGACGCAAGATGTGATTCATGAGGCGCATGAAAGTTGATGGAGCATTGGAAAGACCGAAAGGCATAACGAGCCATTCATAAAGACCGAGTTTGGTCTTGAATGCCGTTTTCCATTCATCACCAATAGCCATGTGGATTTGATGGTAACCACTACGCAAATCGACTTTAGAGAAAATCGTGGCACCACTAAGTTCATCAAGCATGTCATCTAAACGCGGAATGGGATGGCGGTAACGGACGGTAATGGCATTGATGGGGCGACAATCCATACACATCCGTTGCGTCTCATCCGGTTTAGGCACAAGAATCACGGGAACCGCACAAGGGCTAAGGCTTTCGCGGACGTACCCTTTGGCGAGGAGATCTTGAATTTGGCGGTTGATCTCATTGGTCTCTTCGGGGTTGGTGCGGTAGGCGGCACGGTTTGGAAGCGGAGCGCCGGGTATGAGGTCGATGCGGTGTTCTATGCCTCGGAGTGGTGGTAGTCCATGAGGGAGCTCGTCGGGGAAGACGTCTTGAAACTCCTTCAAAAGAGACAACAAAGACGAAGGAATGTTGGTTAAGTCGTTAGTCGCCGATGATGGTCCCTTGCATATGAGCACATAGTGCAATATGGTGGATGGGTTCTCTTGGAGCTCTCTCCACTCACTCTTGGTGGCTAGAAGGACACTCTTGGACTCACTCATATATGGCTTGTGGCGCTCACTCTCTTTGTGGTGGGTCGCTCCCTCTCCTCTCATCTCACTATGGTGGGTGCGGAGTTGTGCCCTCGCTAAAGCCTTCGCATTATCCGCGATGATTTGGCTAGGAGTCATCGGGCGCAACTCGAACTTCTTGTCGTTGACCTTGAAGGTGTATGTGTTGGAGAGTCCATCATGTATAGCCTTCTTGTCATATTGCCAAGGGCGGCCAAGCAACATGTGGCACACCGTCATGGGTACCACGTCACACTCGATAGTGTCCTCATAAGGTCCAATCTTGAAGGTGACGGTGACGGTATGCTGTATCTTGACGTTGCCCTTGTCACTCAACCATTGGATATGGTAAGGGTGAGGATGCTTGCGGAGAGTGAGGTTGAGCTTCTCACACAACTCGGTGCTCGCAAGGTTATGGCAACTTCCACCATCGATGATGACCTTGATCGATTTTCCACCAATTCCGGCACGAGTTTGGAAGATGTTGCAACGTTGTTCTTCCATATCATGAGGTTGTGTGGTTAGCACCCTTGTGACCACAAGTGAGGGACTTGGGTCATGCTCACATAAGAGAGGATCTTCTCCACTTTCTTGCTCATAAGCTTCTTCACTTTCCACGGCGGCTTGCACAAGGGCCTCGTATTCTTCTTCATCTAGTGTCTCAATGTCACCATTCTCCATAGTGATCATAACCTTGGTGTTCTTGCACTCGAACGATTTGTGACCTTGGGTGCCACACTTGAAGCAAGTGACACTAGAGGGTCCCGTGGATGCCTTAGAGGAGGCGGTGGAGGGGACCGTTTGCTTCATGCGACTTTGGATAGTCGGTTTCTTGGATGGTGTAGAGGATGCGTCGGCCTTGGCACTTGTAGCATGAGGAGTTGATGTAGTAGGAGGAGTCGATGTAGCGAGCTTGGAGGAGAAATAGGTCTTGGCCTTGGAGTACTTGATGTCCTCAATCACTTGGCGCTCGGCCTTCGATGCTTGGTGGACCAACTCAACCATGTTGGAGTAGGGTTGGAACTCGACAATCCGCTTGATGGGGTAAGTAAGGCCATTGAAGAAGCGAGCAATGGTTTGTTCCTCGGACTCTTGGATGTTGGCTCGCATCATAGTGAGCTCCATCTCCTTGTAGAACTCCTCAACGGTTTTGGTGCCTTGCTTCAACTTTTGGAGCTTGTTGAAGAGGTCGGTCATGTAGTGTGTGGGGACAAAGCGAGCATGCATCTCTTTCTTCATGTCTTCCCAAGTGTCAATAGGAGGTTCACCCTTTTCTTCTCGAAGAGTGAGGACTTGCTCCCACCAAGTGTTAGCGTAGTCTTCAAACTCAAGAGACGCCATAGCCACCTTCTTGGCACCGGAGTAGTTGTGGATGCGGAATATCTTGTCAACCTTGAGTGCCCATGAGAGGTAGGCCTCGGCATCTTCTTCTCCCTTGAACTTTGGCATGGTGAACTTGAGTCTTCCAAACATGTTCTCGTTATCCTCCAAGGTTCTTCTACGAGGAGGGGCGCCGTCATCTCTTGCGGCTAGAGGAGGAATAGGAGGTCTTCTACGGCCAACCATAGCATTGGGTTGGCGTTGGAGGTGCACACTTGCTTCACTTGGTTCACGGTGAGTATGTGGTTGAAGATCTCGTCGTGGTTGTTGACGATGCTCAAGGTTGGGTCTCTCATCTTGATCATGTTGTGGTTCTCCTCGTCCACGTTGGTCATGGCGAGGGTGGCGGCGGAGATCTCGCCGAGGTTGATCTTGAGGACCTTGGTCTTGGGGATGGCCATCACGCCCATGGTGGGCATGGCGATCCGCTTGGTGACGATCTTGTTGAAGGACTTGGTCTTGTGGAGGACGCTCATGTGGACGAGCATGGCGATGTATTTCTCCACGCCTAGAGTTGGAGCGAGAGTCTTCATGACGAGCATGTAGGCGATGAGGTCGATGATGGTCTTCATGCCTTGAGGAAGAGCTTGGGGACGAAAGGCCACCATGAGAGTAATAGTCTTGTGACGAGCTTGATGAAGAGGAAGTAGAGCGGTGTCGACGATGACGACCCAAGTTGGTGATGGCGCGCTCGAGGATATCCATGCGCCGCTCCATGTTGGCATCATTGGCCGCCATTTGGCCATTCAAGTTGTCCGTAGCTTCACGAAGAAGAGCCAAGTCTTGGTTCACGGCGGAGAAGTTGTGAGCCACCTCATCGTATTGCTCATCAATGCGCGTCTCGAAGAGGGTGAGTTGCTCCTTGAACTCTTGTCGTTGCGTCCATAGGTTGTGTTGAGTAGCCAACCTCTCGGTGTTGCGGAGGATCTCTTCATCCCTATTGGTATCTCCGTTCCTATCCATGATGGAAAGACAAGAACTATGTTGTGTATGTTAGTGGAAGGAGACTACCTCGCACTCTTACCAAGGTAAGATAGTATTGAGGCAATCCACCAAGCCGAAAGCAAGATCAAGTGTATCGGGAACACACACAAAACCACACGCAAAAGCTAGCAAATATGGTGTTAGGTGAGTGTTGTGGAAAGCCAAATGACAAATCCAAAATCGAGTATGTTGTTAAAAGTGGGTGAGGTCAAAAAATCCAAATGTCAATGTGAAGATCACTATAAACACGGAAAAAGTTGTGGAACACACACACGAGATAAGCGGGGTTAGTGCAACCAAAAGTGAGCGGAAAAGTGTATGTATAAGTGCTCGGTGTCACACTAACACAAGGAGAGCCAAAGCTTCGGTTGCAAAGGAAGAGACAACAAGATTCACACGCGGCCTCTCTTCTCGTATCTCTCTTTTGCTTAAAAGCTTTTTCTCTTTTGTATATGGTGGCACTTGCACTCGTTTGTATCTTTGGTGGCACGTGGACACTTTTGTATGTATGGGCGTATGGATGTATGGATGTATGGTGCTACTCGCACTCTTTTTGTGTTTTTGGGGCTTTTTCACGTACTATGTTAGCGTTAGCCTCGCTTTTACTATCTTGCCACACGAGTGTTTGCTTGGGTGCCTTACTCAACGCAACACACACACCTCACAATGCGGGGCCACGTGCAATGTCTCGCAACACTAGACAAGCAATGCTCGATGGGATAGATCGCAAAAGGAAGAGGGGTTACCAGGTGAAAGCTGCAAGTTATACCTGCGATGATGGTGGTGGTGGTGGTGGTGGTGGAGATCGCCGGAAAACGAGGTCGAAGGGGGGGCGTTGCTGTGGTGGAGCGCGGAGCGGCAACAGATGGTGAGCGGCGACAGGGGCGCGGTGGGCAGCTCGGGCGGATGCTCAGTGCGGAGGTGGCCTGCGCGTGGTGTGATGCGGAGCAAGGGCAGCGACGGGTGGGATCGGTGGCTGCGTGCGGCCGGCGGGAGTTTGGCCGGAAGCCTGCGCGTGTAGGTGGCCAGCGGCAGTGCGGCGCGGGAGCTGGTTGTGGGGCGCGCGGGCGGCCAGAAGCAGGGGCAACGAGGTGGGCTGGTGAGGCGGCGGCGCGGTGGGCCAGGTGTGGCGACGGGCGAGTCTGCTGTTCGTTCTCCCGAGGAACACGCGAGAACAGGAAGAAAAATGGCCTCAAAACACCTCAGATCCGAGCGAAATTTGATGAAATTGGAGGGGAAAAGATGGGGGAAACATAGATCAGCACCAAAGACATCAAATCCGTGGATCAAAACCACAAAAACGCAACAAATTCGCAGATCCAATTTCGAGCTATTTTTTGGGGCAATTTTTGGGGAAAATTTTTGGGTGAAATTGGAGAGATTCGAGGGTCAAATTCGTGGCAACATTTGCTCTGATATCATATGATGCGGTCTAAGACCCCGTGTGTGGCCCGATCTCGCGGATTGACTTCGAAACCAAGGGGAGAGATGGGAGAACGCGAGGAACACGAAGAACGCGACGAACACGAGGAACTCCGAGACTCACGCACGCACACCAACCCGATACACCCGATGCTTACCTCCGTGGCTCGATGGACCACGCCAATAGAATCTCCGAGGAAGAGGCACGAGGCGGGAATTCCGGAGAGAGATTGGGGTTGGAGAAGAAGAGCTTGATGAGGGAGAGAGAGTAGCTTGTACTAGAATCTCACTCAACAAGATCCAAATCAACAACCAAGGTGCCTTGATTACAGAGGGATGATAACCCTAGGGAGACTAAGCTCAAAGGTAGGTTTGAGTTCAAAACAAGTCTAAAGAGGTAAAGGGGCGTCTAGGGTGCTTATATAGTCTTACAAGGCGTCACGGGCCGAAAAGGTACAAAGGAAACAAGTTCGGGCCGATTTGACGACTTAAGTCGTGCAGACCGGTCAGGAGGCCGGTCGAGCCGGGCTGGGGCAGGCGAGCCGGTCCGGAGCACTGGGACCGGCGGCAACCGGACGAGGTTCCGGGGCCGGGATAGCGCCGGATGGCACAAGCGGGAATCCGGTTTGGACCGGGTGGCCCGGTCGAGGCCGGTCGACCGGGTTACGGACCGGCCGGCCAACTTCTCTTCGTTGTGCTCTTCGGGCGACTTCCGGTCCAGCTCCATGTCCATCTTCACGTCCAGCTGCTCCTCTCCTCCCTTTGACCATGGTGTGTCCTCCTCTCCGTGATCTTGATGCTCCTTGTACCTAATGACACATAGCACGTCGGCATGAGGTAGTAATCCATCCAAAGGGGTACCGAGATCAAGGGTGGTAAGGAGCGAGTTCACCTCATCATGAAGAGCTTTAACTCGGGCTCGCGTCATTGGTCCACTTGGGGGACTTGTTGGTCTTGGTGTGGGAGTGACCGAAGGCCACCCCGCATCACGGCGGCATCCAGCATGCATAGGCTCGCGTTGCGTCTCCGGCAGTAAAAGAGACCATTCGTGGATCCAGTGTGAAACCATACGGGTAACCTGTAAAAAATTAGAGTTCGTGCTCTTGTTAAAGACAATATCATTACGGTAGTTCCATATAGCCCACATGAGTGCGCAAAACCAATTCTAATTCTGAACTTGGACACTTTGTCAACTCCGTTTAACCAATTTCCAAACATATTTGTAACATTTTTTGGAGGAACAATATTAAAAGTAAATTGAATAATTCTCCAAATAAGTTTAGCGAAACAAGACTGACGACTGTGGAGTCTTGTTTTCATTTAAATCTTTCTCGGCTCTTGCGACCTAAAATCAACCGCGCATTTGGTCCGCGCAGGGCGTGCACACTTGGACCAGCTCAATCGCCGCGCCGGCCACGGATAAGTTAGCAGACGCTTGGCTTGTCGCGTTCCGGCCGTCGTCACCAAGCACCTCTCATCCGCCGGGGGCCGCACTGCCGCCAAGCAATGGCCGCGGCAGCGGCAGCGGCAGCAGGCGCGGCGTCCTCCCTTGTCCCCTCCACGTCCCCGCGCCGCCTCCCCTTCCGTCCCATCCGCAGACCACTACTAGCCGCCACCCCCAAGAACACCCTGACGGCGCAGCCACCCCGCCTCCTGCACCCCCTCGCCGCGTCCCCCTCGTCGCCGCCTCCGCCTCCGCCCGAGGATGCTGAGACGACAGACCCCGTCAAGCTCGCCTTCGCCCGCGCGGCCGCCTACAAGAAGGAGAGGGCCAACCCGACACCCAAGCCTCCGCCACCGCCACCGCCGCCCACTCCCCCTCCGCCACAGCCTTCGGCGAAGGAGTCCGGAGGCGGCGGCGGCAAGGGGGCCTTCGAACGGGCGCTGGAGTACAGGAACGGCGACGGCGGCGGCTCTGCGCCTCTCGGTGCGTCGCCGACTTTTGGTGAGTGGAGGCGCGAAACTAACTTCTCGCTAATTTGGTTTGCGCCGTCTCTGAAAATGCTGTTCGCCACTAGGATAGAGGAACTGTTGTAACCGCAAGAAAATGCTTGTTTCATAGTTTGCGCCTTGCGCGTGTGTGCTTTGAATTGGAATAAGTTAGAATCGCTAAATCGGAATGTTGTCAATGCCTCCTTGTTTCAGTTTTTCCCCTTATGTTCTTACCGTGTGGTTTTATTGCTGGTGAAAATGTGTGTGCGTGTGTTGGGGGTGGGGTAGAGTCGAGGGTATTGAAAGATCATTATTTAACTTGAATTGTATTATCGTTAAGTGCTCTTTGCATTGCTTAAGTAGTTAATTTTCACTGTCATCCATGGTACTTATTTTATTTTCAGGCCAAAGCGCGTTCGCTGGTAAAGACGGTGCATTCGGCAAAGCGGCGAAAAAGAAGGGGGGCTATGTGTACGATGACACGGATTTTCTGGGCCTCGACTTTTTCGAGAAGAAACGCTATCAAGGTCCACCTCCAGGGCTGTCTGGAGCAGTTGATCCTTTTTCAAACGATGAAGATTTTCCTGAGGTGGAGATAGTAATTGGCGATCCTAGTAGATTTGGAAAGTCGCGCCGTTTAACAGAAAATCAACCAGCAGTAGATGATAGCGTGTCTGAGGAAGCTTCAAGTTCAACAAGCGGCCAACAAAATGGCGATTTCAAGGCTGGGGAGACACCACCTTCAACTGCTCTACAGCCAGAAGATGATGAAAAATCGGAATTCTACAAACCCAGGGTTACATCATGGGGGATGTTTCCACGGCCACAAGATATTTCAAAAGCGGTAAATATGCCCTGCAATTTGCTTCTGGATATACGTTTTAATTTGTATGGTTACTTCATTTTACAGCGAACTTCTATTCGGAGAACAGAAAGACTGATTTTTATTAGAACAAAATGATATAATACAGCACTTTGCATAATGTATTAATACCCCAACTACCCTCTGAATATTCTTAGCTTCGTGTGGCGAAAGTGATAAACATTTTTTATACCTGGTGACATTTTTTTGGCGTTGGCAACTGAACCTAAAGGTTTTCTGGAGTCACACCTATTTCTTTAAACAAAACCCTGTTGTTATCATGCTAAATTTGCATTGTCCTGTTTTACTGCTTACCTACTATAACTAATCTTGCAATCACCTTTCAATGTACCACTTGTTTATCCATTGGTACTATTCAGTATGCAAGGGTACCCACGCAAATTGTGAATTATTTACCCTAATACTCCCTCCGATCCATAATCAGTGGCATGGCTTTAGTTCAAACTTGAACTAAAGCCAAGACACTTATTATGGATTGGAGGGAGTATTATTTTTACAGGACAACCATTCGTCTGATCTCTAAAAGAACTATTTGTGACAAAGCATTACCAATGCTCGGTTCTTTTTCTGGTCATATTGTATGCATAATTAAGGAAATCAAGGAATCATCCACCATTGCTCTAGGCCATTGACCAGGAACCACCATTGCAAAGGAGTTGGAATGGGAACATGACATACATGTGGAACTGGTTTGGACTGTTAATAAATTTTTGATATATTGGCATGTCTGAAATACAAGATAAAGACGCTTCTAAAACTTTCAGTCTGTGTTGCTTTTTGCTTGTTTGACTGATATTTTAGCAACAGCATCTGAAATACAGTTGAAACTGATGTTGTATTGTGGACTTCTCCACATTTAATTGGCTTGTTTTTACTTAAAAACTCCATGTATTAAAATCGATTCCATTTTATGATCATTAGCATTATTTATGTTATATAATTCGATTAAAGAATAATATATGCTTGTGGTAGCGCTGCCAATTCCACTTAGGATTTTTCTAATTACACTTGTTCATTAGTATGGGGGTGGGAGAAATATAAGCCTCGGTGGAGAGACTCAAAGTGCTGAAGAGAAGGCAGCTAAAGATAAGCGTACCAGAGAACTCCTAGCTGCATATATGGGTGGACGAAACAAGACACTTGATGCCAAAACCAAGGCAGAGTGCACCCAGGTACAGGACTGAAACACAATTCCTTTTATACTAATTGGCAACTGTTTGTTAATTAAGTACCTGTGAGCACTCTATGTGTGTGTGTATTCCTATGTCACAGGAGGAATCCTTAATTGGTTGATCTGCACTGTGACCGTGAACTTGAAGGGTACATTGTACCTATTTTGTGGCTCAAAAGAGAACATACAAGTATTTGTTCTTTCATGAATCAACTTCTTGATCAAGTAACCAACTTTTGTTTTGCTAGGGGTCTTCACACATAGAATGCACACAGCCATTTTTGGCTAGTGAACTGTAATGGCAGTGAAGGATTTGAGGAAATGTCTGATGTTGTTTGGCAATAATATTATAATCAGTCAGACGATGAATAAGAACAACAGCTAATTAAGAAGTTTAACTGGAGGTTATTGAATATTTGGTGCCAAATAATGCTTTCTGTTAGTACCTTTCCGTTTATGGACAACTGCCAAATAGTTGATGATTTTACAAGTTAATCACTGCAGTATATGCGTTAGTTCGATGACGATTTTATTCTGCTCTGAGATGAGCCATACAGATATTATTTGTATATGAATAAGTTTTACTTATGAATATTGGTAGAAATGGAAAATCACATTCAGGGCTTGAAGTTATTTGCCAGTTTGTCCTTTTGAACCCCATGTTAATCCATACGGTTGTACCTGTTACTTCTTTAATTTCATGTGTCTTTGCTGTTTGCATACTTCGGCAACGATCATAGAATTTGTATATTTTACATGTTTAAGGCATTGAAGGAAGGTGATGAGCTTATGAATGCTGGAAGGCTGAAACAAGCTTTGCCTTATTATGAAAAAGTGATGCAGGCTGCAGACTTTAAGGTACCCTTTTGCGGAATCGATATTATGTATGTAGATATCTCTAGCTGCATCGTTTTTTTTCTGATTTTGGCTTATGGTAAGTTGACCTCTCATCTACAAACTTCGTGATTTTGAGAAATGCAGAATTCAGAAAGCCATGTCCTCTACAATTTGCTGGATACGAAAAAATACACTCTTTTGACATAACTTGCTGCACGTCGTACTATTTGCTAGAATATGAGTATTTGTTCCTATTTGTTTTTTCCTATTTTGTTAGGATGTAGCTACAAAATGAATAAAAGTGAGGTTTGTTATAGATATGTTGTGCATCTTAGTGATCCTTAAAATTAAACAGAAATGCAGCATCATCTTGCATTATATGCTTCAGTTCAGATGCAAAACATCTCTATTTTTATTTGTCAAGCATATGTTCTAATTTGCCGGTATTCCCGCATCATCTTGTTGTCGTTTTTTAGTTTTCTGTCTTGTCTTTTTACTCCAAATAAGTTACATGCAGACCGAACTCCATGGAATGGCTGCTTTGCAGTGGTCCATCTGTCTAGATTCACTCTGCAGGTAGTTCCCTTTGTTCCCGATGTCTTTTAATTCATCAAGCATGCATGTTTTTAATGTTAAGGTACACAAAATCAATGTAACCATCCCAATCCCTTGATTTTTTTAGATAACCCCAATCTCCGATCATACAAGCGTATATTCTCCTGTTTTGGAACTGCCGTTTTATGTTGTATACTATGGTTCCTTTATGGCTGTATGTGAATATCCATGTCCATGCCCTTGTTTTGGTGTGCAGATTTTCACGTATGTGCAATGAAATTTTACATCACAGTAGTTGAAAGATGCATCCATACCGTCAGTGATTTTGAAATTAATTTGTGTGATTTCCCTATCTAAGATTCTGTCTTTGCTGCATGTATTTTCCACGGAACATCTTGCTTTGATAGGTCCAAGGAAGCCATGAGCATGTACAGCAAGCTCAAATACCACCCAAACACTCTAGTTAGCAAGAAGGCAAAAATGTTCATGTTCAGCTTCCAGGTAAAGCTTCTCAAATGCGTACACAACGTCTCTCTGGCCCCTTTCAGACAGGCTTCGAACACGAGGGCCTAGGGGTGGTATAATATCGTAAATTCTGCGTTGGCCATCCATCTAATCGACTGTTACTTTTTTTTTTCTGTCACACGAAGGCGGCGGACTTCCTGAAGGTCGATGGCATCCCCGTGCCCCGGAACACAGGCTACGAGGGGTACTTCGACCAGTTCGGCGGCCAGAGGAACTACTACGCGAACCCTGACGAGCCCGAGGTGGGGATTCGGCAGATCATCCCGTACATGATCTTTCTTGCCTCCCCTATCTTCTTCGTTGCTTTTGTTGCTCTGAGAAAATCGTTTATGTTGTAAAAAGAACACCAGGAAAGCGTATGTTCCAGTCTCTGTCATCTTAATGCTCGGCGTTGTTCTTTCCTTTTTTTTTGGGCGCTTTGTTGGAGTGTATGTGGCCTACATTCATTGCGATCAAGGGCCGGTAGCCCGTTTTGGGTGGTCGAAAACGTATGCCTTGTCAAAGTTGCCAATATCGCTGCGGTCACACTTCAGTTATTACCACTGTTATTGTAAATCCAATGGCATAGTTGTGGGAACAGACCTGGTTTTGACTGAGACGATCGACATAGTGCGCCTTGTTTGGTAACAGTAGGTACACTTGTGTTCAGTGAAAAAGAGTTTGTTTGTGAGGTTCAGTGCAGGATGCCTTCTCAAAATATTGATCGTCTGATGTGAGGGATGTACGTCCATGTTGCACTCTCTGCAACAAAATTAACCGTAAAATGGAACATCAGTCTGAAAATGCGAAAAGGCAGTACCGGTGAGGTGGTGACTGCCATTAGGTCAACTTCGCAACACTAATGCCGCTCATCGGCCGATTTGTTGTACTCCTCTTGGATGATTAACCATCTCTCTTGGAGAAATACGTCAACTTCGCAACACCAATGCCGCTCATCGGCCGATTTGCAAGATACCCGTACACACCGCATATTTCGGTGCACTCCTCTTGAATGATTAACCATCCCCGATGTCGCGAGCGCCTGGAGTCGAAGAGGCGTCAGTGCAGGCTCCCGGTCGAGATTGAGTTTGTCGAAGAGGCGTCCGGCTACGATGGCGCTTGAGACCTGGCCCATGGCGGCGGTGAGCACCTCTTGCTTGATCATGATAATGGCTCGGGAGACGGCTTGAGAGGGGAGGACGTCGGCGTTGGCCTGAAGGGATAGGGCGAGCTTAGCCTCTTTCTTGGCTTCGGCGGTGGTTGTTGCTTCGGCCGCTTTTGCCTTGGAGGCGTCGTGTAGGCCGACACGCTTCCTTGTCTCATTTGCTGACTCCGCTGGAGTGAGCTCTTTCTTTGGCTTCACCAGGGCTTTGTGGCCGGTGGCGATGGTGGCAGCATCCTCCATCGTTGGCAAGGGCTTGGGTAACTATGCCAGCGAAATTCATGCGGGCGTGGCGGGAGAGGGATTGGTTTATGTGCCAGTGACAGGACGACCCGGGTAGGATAAGAGGGGATGCGGGCGCTGGGGCTAGATATGGGTCGTTGGGTGGCACCGCTGGGCCACGTCCCCTATTCGCGCGAACGTTCGGACAGCCGTGATGTCTTTGGGTCGGCCCACTGATGATAGCATTAGCGTTGATGTTAGAGCATCTGAATTGTCACCGGAAAGAAAAAGCAAAAGACAGAGCAGCATATATGTTTTGCTTGATGCTTTGGAAAAGAGGATAAAGAGAGAAGCAAAGAGGGACTCCTTGCAGCAACTGTATGTGAAGATAACAAGCAAGCAAGGCATCCTTGTGCTGTTGTGCACTCTTTAGTCACAGAGAGCCTCATCTCGTATTCGTGCATGCATATCTCGCATTTCTGGTCTGATTTTAGGGCAGATTGATAGTTTTGAGGAGAAAAAGATCAGGAATTTCAGTCAATACTTCGGTTTCGGCAAGCTGCTCTTGTCTGCTTCCAAGGTACTTGATACTCACTATTTATCTACTGACAAACAGTAGCATTTGCCGCCTTGCTTTTCTCGTACGTATATTTCTGTCAAAACGTGGCATGCAACTAAACGGCACTGATGCTTAATTAAGAAGGTCCAGTTTACCTCTCTAAATTTGTCCCAAATTTTAGTTTACGATCCTTCACTCAATCACTCTTATTTAGTTCAAGTATCAAGTATCAACCCTAAGCTCTCAATACCATTCAGAATACACCCCTTTCACCGTTTGACAAGTTTGACCCGGTTTTTATGGCCACATCAACGAGGATATTTCCTCTATGCCAATTTAACATACATGTACATGTCCTGAGATCACACATGTATTTTACCTCCTTATACATGCATGTCTGTGGCGTATTCTCGTGAGATCATTTGTTCGTGTGCTCTAGGACATCACAAACCGATGCCATGATCGCGGCCCGTCTCCTCTGCCGCCCATCCAGCGCCTATCCAGGCCGCAGCAATCCTGTCCTGCCTCGGTCTCCTCCTCGAAATAGGTGTTCGCCCCGCTTTATAAATAAAGCAACCACATCCATACAGAGTTCAGATACAACACAACGAGCACACAACACACACCAACGGTCTGCTGGGGCAACAGCACAACATGCCCACAAGAACGAGAAACGCGATACAACCCCACAGACGAGGGCCACTCAGAGGCTAGACGATGTAGAAATGCGACGGGCTGCCGCAAGAAGATCCTCCAACATGCCGTCCAGGCGCTCCCTGTCCCGCTACCTACATAGCGGGTACCACTGCTGCAACAAAGCCAAGAAAGAGTAGATAGAGTCAGAACCGCGTCGAGGTAAGATACGCTCAATGACCATCTTATTGCGCACAGTCCATAGAGTCCAGGTCAAGGCCACGAACAATAGCCAGAAGAGGCGCCTCCTCCTACCAGTGTTGTTCGCATGGGCCTCAATGAACTCCCCGAGGGCTGAAGCCTGCCACTCAGGCCCCAGCGCCTCCTGTAGGAAGCTCCAAAGGAAACGAGCCGCGGAGCAAGAGAACATGATGTGCGTTGTCGTCTCCGGAATCGCACACAATGGACAAAGCCCGTTGCCCGGCCCATGCCTCTTCGCAACCTCCACCCCAGAGGGAAGGCGATCCCTAAGCAACCGCCATACGAAAATCTTCCTCTTAAGCGGGATAGGCGCTTTAAAAAGCGGGGCCGTCCAGGGAAGCAGGGGCCCCTAAACATGGCCCTATAGGCTGTCCGCATGGAGAACGAGCCGGATGGCATTAAGCGCCACGAGGGCGAGTCTAATCCTCCCGACAGAGCGTCTGGGAGGAGGTTCCGCAGCGAGGCCAGACTCAGGGCCTCTCCCTGGGTTAGATCGCGACGGAACATGATATCCCAGCCCCCCTGGGCGGCGTCAGCAACAAGGATAGGGGGGTTCGCGCAAATGGCGAAGAGGTCCGGGAAGTCAAGATAAATGGGGCGATCGCCAAGCCATGGGTCAAGCCAGAACATGGTCCCTCTACCATCGCCTATGGAGAGGGATAGTCCCGCTCTAATCTCATGCTTAATGTCCTGGAGGGCTCTCCAAAACTGAGATCCCTCCCGACGGTCACAAGCAAGGAGTGGCCGGCCCCGTAGGTATTTGGCCTTAATCAGCTTAAGCCACAGGCCCCCGTCGTCAGATAGGATCCTCCAAACCCATTTCAGCATGGAGGCCACATTCATGTGGCGAGATGAGATAATCCCTATTCCCCCAAGGTCCTTGGGGGCGCACACATCGGCCCATTTGACCATGTGGTATTTTTGGCGGCCTGTCCTGTCTTGCCAAAAGAAGCGGGAAAGCTCTTTGTCAAAGGCAGCATGTACCCCTTCAGGAAGGATGTACAAGCCCATGATATACATGGGGAGACTAGACAGGCACGAATCGATGAGAACCGTCTTGCTACCCTTGGAGGTGAACCTCCCGCACCACGGTTCAGCCTTCGCTCTAACTCGCCCCACCAAAGGGGCGAGGTCTCTAATAGGGATCCTAGAATCCCTAACAAGTACTCCCAGGTAGTTCACAGGGAAAGATGACAACCTGCAGTTGAGGTTGTCAGCGATCCGCTGTTGGGTTTCCGGAGGGTAGCCCAAGACCACTACCTCACTTTTGTCATAGTTAATTTTGAGGCCCGACATGGCCTCAAAACAGAGGAGTAGGAACTTGGTGTTCTGGATATCTAGGTCCGAACCCTCGGACATAATCATGGTATCGTCCGCATACTGGAGGTGGGTCACCCCTGCACCAGGGATGAGGTGTCCGACCACTCCAGTAATATGGCCCGAGATCCTATCCCTCTCCAGGATCTCGGCCAAGGAGTTAACCGCAGCGTTGAAGAGGATAGGGGACAGGGGGTCGCCCTGTCGCACTCCACACACCGACCTAAAATAGGGACCCACTTCCCCATTAATGTTAATGGCCGTGCTTCCAGTCATCACCATCTGCATAATCCAACCAATCATCCGGTCGTCAACTCCCCTCCTCTGAAGGACCTGTCGGAGGAAGGACCAATTCAAACGGTCGTAGGCTTTCTGGAAGTCAAGCTTTAAGAAGACACCCCTATGGTGTCGACTCCTGACCTCATGCACAATCTCATGAAGTGCTAGAATTCCATCATGGATGTGGAGGCCCTTGAGGAAGGCGAACTGGTATTGGTGCGTAATCCGCTCCATCACCGGAGCCAACCTCACCGCGCACACCTTGGAAAATAACCGTTGAATCACGTTGATGACCGTAATTGGCCTGAACTGGCGTATATCCATGGCCCCCACTAACTTGGGGATCAAGGTAATGATGCCGTAGTTCAGACGCCCCATATCAAGGGTTCCAACGTAGAACTCCTGAAACATGGGCATGATAGTCTCCTGGAGTTTCACCCAGAATTTCTGGAAGAAGACAACCGGAAGCCCATCAGGGCCAGGGGCCGAGTTAGCCTTCATGCCCTCGAGCGCGCTCCGGACTTCCGTTGAGAGGAACGGAAGAGTGAGAGTGGCATTCTCATTGTCGGAGACCCAGGCCCTAGCTGGCCATAGGTCCGCCGCGAGGGCAACCCCTGTTCTGGGGCCAGCTGCAAATAGACCTTTATAAAAGGTATAAATATGGGTGGTGATCTCCCCGGCCTCCTCCAGTAGGAGATCACCATCCTAGAGACAGGGGATGGAACACTTCTGGCGACGGCCATTCGCAATCGCATGGAAGTAAGCAGTGTTCGCATCCCCCTGGAGGAGCCAATTCTGGCGACTCCGTTGTCGCGAGAAGACCTCCTCCCCACGGTAGATCTCCATAAGCGAGTGTTCAAGGGCATAGCGCTGAAGCCACTCCTCAGCGGCTAAGCCCTCCTCGTCCGTGACGCGGTCTAACTCCTGGATCTTGTGGATGAGTAGGTCCTTCTTCTGGCGTACCTCCGCCCCGAGGTTGGCCCCCCAGCCTCTCATGAACTGGCGGGCGATCTTCGCGCAGTGATGCCAAACATCAACTGCATTGAAGATCCTCGGTGGTGAATCCGCCGCGCGCTCCCACTTGCCGCCAACCGCCTCCACGAACCCTGGCTATCTGAGCCAAAAGTTTTCAAAGTGGAAGCGGTTTAGCCTCGGGGTGGCACCCCCCCCCCCCCCCCCCCCGAGCACATCAGGAGTGGGGAGTGATCAGACCCAATCCTTGTAGCCGCCCTAAGAGAGCATAGTGGGAATTCCATTTCCCATTCAACCGACACAAAGACCCGGTCCAGCACACTCTGGACCGGGTCAATGCGGTTGTTGCTCCATGTGAACCGGGCTCCTACTCGCGTGATCTCTCTAAGGGCGAGATCCGCAAGGCAGTCGTTGAACATCCGCATCCTAGGGATGTCCACGCGGCTCGAGCTCTTGTTCTCTGGGGAGCGTATCAAGTTAAAATCGCCGGCCACCACCACTATGGTGGTACACCAGTCGATCTTATCTCGCAGCTCCTCCAGGAAGGACTGAGACCTGGAATGGTCCGCCGGCCCATAGACGATAATAACCTCCCAGCTAAGGTTAGATCGTTTATGGGTGACGGCCATACTCACGAAGAACTCGCAGTGCTCCATATCCTCAACCTCGAAGTTATCCTCCTTCACGCCTAGGAGGATGCCACCAGAGTGGCCCGAGGCAGGACACCAATGCCAGGCGAACTTGTGTCTACTAAGGCCCTCCAGCTCGTGGAGGAGGAAGGACTCCTTAATCGTCTCTTGGAGCCCCACAATATCCATGTTTTCGCGCCGCATGTACTCCTTCAGTTGTTGTTTGCGACCCGGGGCCTCGAACCCCCTGATGTTCCAAATGAGTGAGAAGAAGGGATCACTCATTGGATCACATCAGATTGGGGGGTTCCCCTACTGGGAACCGATCGATTCCTACTACGCGTCGAGGGTCCGGACGGTGGTCTAGGAGGTCTCCCTCGCAGCCCCCTAACTGAGGGGCCGCGTCAGAGCCATCCAAAGGGTTAGACCGATTTGTAGGCTCCAGACCAGACCTAGGTGCCAACTGCACAGGGTCTGTCAGGGAAGCAGTGGTCACCCTCTCGCGCTCTAGCTGAGCGCGAGAGGCTGCGAGCACGCCATCGTAGACCTCCTTAGCCTGAATCGCCACCAGCTATTCGGCCCGTGGGCCGCGTTCACCCATGAAAATCACACCACAATCCGACGCCACCTGACCAAGGTGGTAGAGCGACACCGTAGCAAGAACAGAAAAACGAGAGCCCGAGGGGGGGAGAGGGGGAACAAAGGGAGCGGGGAGAGGAGTGGGGCGGGTATCTAAGTTGAGGTTGCGGGCCGCAACCCGCCTCTCTGCCTGTTCCTCTACAGTCGGCTCCATCGCCTTAGTCCCGGTGCGGGAGCGAGCCAGCCTAACGTTGTGGCGGGACGGCTGTCGACGCGGGGCCCTCGCCTTGGCACTAGCCACAGGAGTGTCAGGGAAGACCGAGGCTGGCTCCAGGACGGTAGGACCCGGGGTCGCAGGGCCCAGGGGCGAGGTGGGAGTAGAGCTCGGGGAGCGCGTGTAGCAGACCAACCCTGGCGACCTCGGTGACTGCGGGGGGCACACGTCCAACCCCACGCTCGCAGACGACGTCTCCTGGGGGAAGTTGGATCCGTACTCCGTGATGGACAGGCCGCAGGACTCCACGGTGACGGCTGGGGGAGCGCGGGGGATAGTCGTCCCCAACCTGGCCGGCGCGCTCCTGTGAGTCTGCGCCGACCCAGGCAGAGCCGACTGCGCCCCAGGCCTGGCGTCCAGAGCTGCTGAATCCCCGTCCCCGGCACCAGGAATCTGTCGCTGAGAGGACTCCTCGCCGTCGCCGCCCAAGTCGTCCTCAGAGTCTCCGTCAAAAGAGGCATCATCATCGTCGGCGTCGTCGTCATGGTGGGACTGAGAGGGGTCAAGGGGAGGAGTCTGAGACCCCGCCTGGGCCTCGTCTCCCTCCACCTCAACCGTCAATGCACGGCCACCCCTCCCAAAGAAGACATGGGGAAGAGTGCAGGCGAGCTTCGCGGGGTCCGGGCTGAGGATCAGCATGCGCACCAGCCCGGCGCCTGGGAGAGAGAGAGGGTCCACGGTGACAAGCTTGCCAATGGTCTGGGAGATGAGCTCTATGATATGCTCACTCCTAGCCTCCTCACGAATGTCGTGTACTCGGACCCAAACCTCCGACAGTGTAGCCACAGTGACGGGATCCACACAGGACGGCCTGACAGATACGCTGATGTTGTTGGCCGGCAGGATGGTCGTCTTGCTCCAGGAAAGGGCGCGGAGGAGCTCGGCCGACGGGAACGCCACTGCAAACTCAGTGGGTGAGACCTCCCTCACGTTCAACACACAAGTCGACTCCAACTGAGCAAGCTCGGCGCGGATCGTGTCCACAGTCACCTCAATCTGCAGCGGGGGTTCCTGCTCCGGGAGCACGGTGATCACGGCAAGGTGCTGGGGGTTACTGAGCTCCGCTCCCCCCCAGGTCCATGTAGTAGAAGCCCCCATCGATCCCGTGTCCCAGGTACTCAATGACCTTCCGCCTCCTTCGGTTGTTGAACCGCTCCTTGCATGCCGCAGCTAGGTGAGCGGGGTCACCACAGAAGAGGCACTGCTCCGGCAACGTGCAATCCGAGCGAAAGTGGCCCATCTCTCCACAGTTGAAGCAAATGTTGGAGGTGGGGGACTTCTCCGGCGGCGCCGACACCACCAACTGGGTATCGGCACGGCCATCGAACGTCCGTCCCTGCGGAGGCACCATAGGCGGGTGCCCAAGCTGGCTCCCACCCGCGGCGCCTCCCCTCCGGCCCTCTTCTTCGACTTCTTCTTTGTAGCGGACGGACCTACAAGCTACGGCACCGGTGCGTCCCGACGCTAGTCGCGGCGTGGCGGCGACCGACCGCGGTCGGACCTCCAGGGAACATCCCAGCCTTGCTCCCTGGCCGGGTGCTGGGAGCGCTGCGCAAGCTCCGACCGCAAGGCGGCCTCCCTACGAGATGCCTCCAGTGATGGGGCGCGCCGGCCCGGCGAGTAGCGGCGGGAGGCGATTGCTGCGGCCTCCTGGAGACGCGTCGGGCGTTCCCGCTCTCGGCCAGCCTCATCCCGGCCATGTCTGCGCAGGGACGGAGGGGCCGGTGACCTCCTGCGGGGGGGGGAGGGGGGGGGGGGGGCGGCGCGGAGGGGAGCGACGCGGCGGAGACCTTCACGCCGGTGGCCGGTAGGGCTCGGGAGGCGGGGGTCATTGTGAAGCCGGCCGAACACGGCGGTGATGCTACGGCGGGGACCTGCTCGAGGAAGGGATGCGCGACCGCTTGAGAACCATGTCGCGGAAGGAGATAGAGAGCGGCGGCGGTGGAAGGTGGAGGCGGATCGTGCGGGCGGAGGCTGCGTGGCGGCGGACTTGGTCAGGACGCGCTGGATGAGAGAAACCTAGGTCGCGCGGCCCTTTCCGAAGCTAGAGCCACCTGGGCGCAGGAGTGGGCCACGCGGGCCCGGCGCAGCGCACGTCCTGGCGTGTCCAGGCCAGCACAGGCCCAGGCCCATGCGGCCCAGGAACGTGGTGCGGCGCCTCCCCGCTCGGGTTCGTCCCCAACCCCGAAGGGAGCGGCGGCGGCGGCACCGGAGCCAGCTGCTCCGCCCGCACGCGACCTCGTCCCCCATGGTCTCCGGCGACCGCCAGCCCCGTGACGACCGCCACGACCGCTTCCCTATCCGGGGCTTCCCGGAGCAGCGACGGCGCAGCGGGGCGCGCCCGCCCCACAGGAGTCCGAGGCGGAGGCGGACGGCGAGGCCCCTGAGCCAGCTCCTGGTGCTGCTGAGGAGGGGAGCGACGCGGTCGACCACGCCGTGCGTAGACGAGGTAGTCGCTGAAGGTCGCCGTCCCCGGCGGCGAGCACCGCGCGGCAACCTCCGCGCGCGCCTCCTCCTCGGCGTCCACCTCGTCCGCCACATCCGCCCAACGACGTCCCCGAATGGACTCCGGGAGCTCCACCGCCTGCGGAGCATCCTCTGTCCTCGCCGGCGACATCTTGCGGTGGCGGACGGCCTCAGACCCTAGCGCCGATGGGAAGCTCCAAGACGCCCCCTTTCGCCATCACGCGTCGACTTTCCCTTTTTCCCTGCCTCGGTCTCTGCCCATTCAGTCCTAGTCTAACGGATCTTGAGATCTGGAGACGTGTATGAAACTACGAATACATATACATGTGGAGGTAGTACAATGTGCACGAGCTAAGAAATTAACTCAGCTTGTCTAATGGATCGGAAATGTCGGTTCGAAAATCGCCGCAGATCAGTTACTGGGACGAAATCGAAAAAAATTACAGGCCAAGCCCGAAAACCAAAACTCTGCCCCCTATTTGTAGGGGTTGGAAAGTTGAACCAAAGGCTAACCTGTATTCCTAGTGGCGTTTTGGCGGGTTGAAGCTTCAGCTCCGAACACTGCAGTTCCGTCGGAGGACTCCCGGAGAATATGACCAAAATTTGGCGAAATTCGGCCAGAGGACAACCAAATTTCGGCGGGGGCCCTGCGTTGCGAGCTCGGGGAAGAGAGAGCGGGCAGCTGGCCGGCCAAGAGTTCGTCGGGCGCGGGCGGGGCGGCCCTGGAGGCGTCCGTGACAGGGTGGGGCGGGACGGGCGGGGGTCGAGTTCGCCGTGGCGGGCGGCGGCGCAAGACGGGGCACGGCTGGGGGCGCGGGGCCGGGACGGGGCGGGGCGGCGCAGACCTCGGCCGGAGCGGGGCGGTGGTTGCAAGCGGACGACTGAAGCAGAGGAAGAAGAAAAAAGGCAAGGGAAAAAAAAGAACTGACAGGTGGGTCTTAGTGGCATATTTATGAATATGCTGTCTTAGTTTACGGGTTCTAATATGCGCCGGTACTTTTTCGATCCGTAAACATGAGTTCAATAGCATGAACTCACGTTTTACAGTTTGCATGTTTACAGGTTCTATTAGAGATGCTCTAAAAGCAACTCTAGCATACCCCATCCGGCCCGAAACGGATAATAACCTCCGGTACGCTGTACGCGTACCCGGCGTAGATCGTGTCCCGAACAGATACCAAAAAATTTGGAAGGCTAATATTTTTTGCAGCAATACCTCATCGTGGCTCGCGATTCTCCATATACGTGGATTCTGGACCAATCTATTCAGTTCGCTGCATTGTTCGCGCGAGAGAAATTTCAGGCAGTTGGTTTCCTTTCGCGGCCGGAGCAGGCCAAATTTCGACGAACCTCGGCCAAATTCTGGCAAATATTTCGCAGCAGGAGTACCACGGGACCGCGTGTGGAGCATGGAGCGTGGGAGCCGCTCGCGGCCGAGCTGTGGGGTGGAGCGACGCGAGCCAGGCGAGCAGCGGCAGCCTGGCGTCATGCGGGTAGGTTCCAGAAAGAAGATTGAGAAAAAAAGGAAAAAATATTCCTGAAATATGCTTTTTAAAGTATAATTATAGGGTATCTGTTTGATCGCTCGTGTTTTTTAAATTTTTGCTGGTGCAGTTAACCCCATTCGTGCGATGCGGTACACATGGATGAGTATCTGCTACTCACCAATTTACATCTAAGAGCACCTTCAGCCGTCTTTTCGACGAGGCCTCCGGCACCCTTTTTTCATCCGGATGGCGTTATTCGGTCTAGCCGCGCCCCCAGGTTTCTTGTTTTCCCCCGGAAAAGGCCCTTAATCCATCTGGAAAGCATAGGCCACCCCGGCCTCCTAGGGTGCGCTCGGGGAGTCCGGTCGAGATAAAAAACGGAGACGGGCCCGCTCTATCGGCGAGAAAACACGCGAACACCACCACTTTCTCGCCGCAAATCCCCTCCCCCCTCGTAGCTCTTCCACCGCTCTGTCGGGGACGGCTGGAAGTTCGGCGCTCCCCAAGTCAAATTTGCGTCCAATCTGACGGTACTTCACCCCGGATTTGACCGTGGGGAGCGCGGCTAAAGGTGCTCTAAGCTACTGCAATCAATCGGCGAAGGAACCACAGCCCTAGCTGTCTAAGCAGGGGCTACCGGTGGCGATTGCGGCAGGGACAGCGGGCCGACGGCACATCGGCGCCCTGGAGTCGCTATGGCTGGGTAGGTCTATTGCGAGTTCTTTTTGACAAGAAGATGATGCATGTATTTTAACTGCCACATACATGTAAAAACCTGCGGACATGGCAAAAAATCTGTTTAAACGGTGAAAAGGGTGTTTTTGAACGGTTTTTAAAGTTGAGTTTTGAAATCTGAATCAAATTAGATTTTTTTTTAGGGAAAACCAAATGAGAGTTGGGGGGTTGCAATCTGAACTTTCGAATAAGTTCAAGAACGGTGAAACAAGTCAAACAACTGTTGTTGTTTCGTATATATGCAGGTGCTGTGGACAGAGAGATCTTTAATTCAATCGGTAAGTCATAGAGGAATATATAAGGCATCAGGCAGCTGGTTGAATGCATAAAACTAGAAACGATGGGTGCATGTTTCATGTTAGCCTAAGCAACATCGTTAGTTAATAAGCACATGCATCTGCATATGTGGTAATACTCCATGGACATGGAGTGTGAACTTATGAATTCTACACCACCACAAGGCCATGATAAGCTGCAGCTAGCAGGTCATCAGCCGCAGCAGTTGTCAGGATAGCATGTCAGGCCGCTTGACTCCATGTTCTTGTTTACACTACTATATAGAATCGGTTTCAGCAAGAGGAGAATCGAACACGCATGTACCAGGAGTTGGAAGCCACCATGTCGATGAACTGATCGGAATAAATACGCTCTCTTAGAGCATCTCTAGCAGAACCCGTAAAAGCGCGAACTGAAAATTTGGAGTTCAGTTCACCGAACTCGTTTTTATGGGTCGAAAAATGACCGGCGCAGAACAGAACCCGTAAACTAAAAACTGTAAAAAGACATATTCCTAAATATACCAGTGGACCCACATATCAGCTCTTTTTTTCTTTTTTTCTTGCCTTCTCTTTCTTCTTCCTCCAGCCACCCCGGCCGCGCCCCGTCCTGCGCCGGCCTGCCCCTAGGAAGCAAGCAAGCAAGCTGAATCGATTCAGGAGCTAGCTAAACTAGGCATGTCCGTGAGTGCTAGCTCTCTGCTAGGCATGTCCGTTAATCGATTCGATTCAGGAGCTAGCTGAATCGATTGAGGAGGTCGGATTAAACGATACGATGCAAGTGCTTCATTAGTTTAAGGAAAACACTGCGCTTCCCCCGGGGGATCGTGACTTCTCATCATCCGGGTCCAGCTGGTGCTGCGCGGACGGCCGGACGCGTCCACCGAGCACTGAACGAGCCTTCCGCTTTGAACGCACACCACATGTGCGTAGGCCCCACAAACCGCCCAATCTTATCTCCTCTCTGCCTTTCTTCATCGTCTTCCTCCGCGCATCGCAGCCATGACCAGCTCCGCTCGGCGCTCGCCTCATCTCTCTCCTCTCCCTGCCCCGCGACCCCTCCACCTCCGGCCTGCCTCACCGCTCCTCCTCTCTACATCACCGGGATTTCTCTCCCCCGCCTCGTCTATTGCTCTCTCTAACCCGCGCTACCGACACGTCGCCCCTGCAAAAAGCTCCGGCGAGGTCCTCCAATGGTGCTCCCTTGCAGCACGTCCACCCCGCCTGGTAGCACCCCTCCCCCTCCCCTTTGGAAGCACCTCATATGCAGCACCACCGGTGTCGTCCAGGGTAGCCATTTGCTGCACCGTCGCAGGCTACCGGAAGCATTCCCGCCGGCCGCTCGGAGCATCGCTGCCGCTCGGTTGTAGCAGCGCCGCCGGCCGTTTGTAGCAGCGCCGCCGGCTGCTGGGAGCATCGCCGCTGCCCGGTTGTAGCAGCACCGCCGGCCGTTTGTAGCAGCGCCGCCGGCTGCTGGGAGCATCGCCGACGGCCGTTTGTAGCAGCGCCGCCGGCCGCTGGGAGCATCGTCACCGCCTAGTTGTAGAAGAGCCGCCGTCCGCTGGGAGCATCGCCGACGGCCGTTTGTAGCAGCGCCGCCGGCCGCTAGGAGCATCACCGCCGCCCTGTTGTAGCAGCCAGGTTTGCTACCATGCCGCGGCGGCTTCGCTACCATGGCGACGACTGACCTTGCTACAAAGGCCAATCAGCCTTGCTACAGCGGGGCGACCAACCTTGCTACCATGGCGCTGCGGCCTGGCTACCATGGCGGCGTTGCTACGAAGGGCGGTAGAACTTGCTACAAAGGGCAGCCGGCCTTGCTACCATGGCGCGGCGGTGCTGCCCGGCCAGGGTGACCTTGCTACAAAGGTCGTCTCGGTTTGCTGCAAGGGGTGACAGCCGTTGCTACCTTGGCGTAGCGACGTTCGCTCGACGGAGCTTGCGGTGTTGCAGGCTTGCTGCAGGCTGGTGGGAGGCGATGCTATCGGAGGTGTGCGATGATGCTACCAAGGGTCGACGGTGTTGCTACAAAGGTGGAAGGAGGTGCTGCTTCCTGCTGCACCGGCGAGGCGGCGACGTCGCGTCGGTGTTCTCCGACGACCACCATGGCTGCGGACCCCGGCTTGCACGGAGGTGGTGCGTGGCGAGGGGAGAAGATGCTGAGTCGGTTCTTCGGCGACGCCCGCAACGTGGTTCCCCGGCGGCGCCCGCGACGGAGCTCTCCGACGACGCCCGCAACTGGTTCTCCGGCGATAACTGCAGCTGACGGGAGGACAGGTGCGGGGAAGAGAGCGGTCGTGCGGGAGCAGCTGTTTCCGTAGAGTCATGTGCGGGAGGAGCAGGTCCACGTTTCGTCCTTTTGCTGAAGATTTCTTTTAGCAAGAAAAGGACACGTGACGAGCTCTCCACCCGGGGGATCGGGGGATTTGATCCCCCGGGGGACGCTCAGCGTTCTCCTTAGTTTAAACCTATAAATCATGGGCAAGGAAACCTGCACATGAGAGAGATGGGCAGAGACACGCCTCCGGTCGCGAACCAGCGTCGCGTGCGCCTCCTGCCGCGAACCAGCGCCCCGCCCCAGTCTTGCTCCGCCTGGGCCGCGCCCCACACCGCCCAGCTCGGCCGTGCCCCGCCCTGCTCCACCTGTGTCGGCCACGCCCCGACCCGCCCTGCGCCGGCCTGCCCCGCCTTGGCCAGCCCCGCCCCGCGCCGCCCAACGCTGTCGCAAGCTCGCCCCGAAATTTGGTTGAATTCCGGCGAATTTAGTCGTATTTCGGTGACTGTACCGGTGGAAGCAGTTACCTCCAGCTGAAATTTCAGCGCGCCACGAGTATGGGTTCATGTTCAGTTTGATCTTTGACCCCCTACAAATACAGGCCGAGTTGAGTTTTCGGTCTCGGCCTGAAAACTTTTTTTCGATTTTGGCTCATTTACGGTCATTGATCTGCCCCATTTTCTGAACTGAACCCGTAAATTGACAGTTATTTTTTGGTTTTTCCCAGTTTACGGGCTCAGTTAGAGATGCTCTTAGAGCCCCGTAAAAACGCGAACTGAAAAAGTGGAGTTTAGTTCACCGAACTCGTGTATAGGGGTCGTAAAATGGCTGGGGCAGCACAGAGCCCGTAAATATTCTGTTTTACAGTTTTGGTTTACGGGCTCTATTCTGTGCCAGCGGCTTCCGAACCCGTAAAAATAGGGTTTATCAAAAACTTTGCATATGATCAAACAAACGACACTATCAAATGCAAACAATTCATGCATAGTTCATAGTGTAGACATCAAATAACACAATCAAAGCAAATAGTTCATTGTTCACCATCTCCTCTTACCGCCGGCATCAAACCGAGGTTGGCCCGCTTTGACCATCATCGCCACCACCTCCAGGAGTCACCGAGCCACCACCAATTGCCTCTTCATGAGCTAGTCTTCGTCTTGCCGTGCTCTCCGCCGAGGCCTCCTTCCACCACTCCAGTTGTTGCTCATTCATGTCCTTGGTGTTCATCATCATGATCTCCCTCGATTCGGCCAATAGTTGTTTCATTGCTTTGGTCTTCTTCACATTGATCCTCATCTCCTCCAACTTGGCCTTGTTCCTTGCTTCCTCTCGGTTGGCTTTAACCTAGGCAAGGCTCACCTCCTTCTTCCTCTCGATGATGACAAGCTTGGTCTCCAAAGTCTTGGCCGCTATCACCTCCTTGGACTTCATCATTTGATCAAACTTGTCCCTCAACAATGCAGCCTCCCCCTCGAGATTGAGCCTCTCCTTGGCCTTCTTGTTTCCCTCCGGCTTGTCAGCGTTCCGGCCCTCCTTCTCGTCCTCGATGTCATCGAGCGCAACCATTGCAGCTTTCTTGGGTGCAACTTCTTCGTCCCTTAGTTGCCACTTGGGGAGGTGTTGAAGAACATCAAAGCAATGGCGCATGGTGAAGCTCTTGCCCTTGCTGCCGGCCATGTCTCTGTACCTCGCATATGTCACCAGAGCAAAACTACAATTGTACAAACAAAATATGCACCCACATATTCATCGACAGTTGCGCCGCTAGGAGGATTGGACACCACTTGGTCCATTGCTGATGCCCATCGGCTGCAGGCCGGTTTGATCGCATCCCAACGTCCTTGGAGGGATCGGTACGTGCGATCGACATGATGGCGAACGCGCGGCATCAGTTTATGGAACTTATCCACGATGCGTTGCCAGTAGCGCTTCCATGTTTGATCGGTGCCGGAGACTGCATCCATCCTCGTCGTCGCCTTCACTTTCGTCCTTTTGGGCGTCGAATTTGTCGGTCTGGCACGGGATGCCTTCGGCTTCGTTGACACCGCCGGGCATCACCGGTGGCCGCCGCGACACCGGATTATGGGACCACATGTGTTCCCGAGCGCTGCCGCTTCACCACGCTCGTCGATGAGATCACGGTAGCTACCTCCGTGGGGGTCGCAGGGTTCGCCGGGGTGGTTGGTGGAGCGGCGGAAGCTCCAGCGACCGCGGGAGAGGGTGGTGTTGGAGATATGCCCAAGAGGCAATAATAAATTGGTTATTATAATATATCTTTGTGTTTATGATAATGTTTGCATACCATGCTATAATTGTATTAACCGAAACATTGATACATGTGTGTTATGTGAACAACAAGGAGTCCCTAGTAAGCCTCTTGTATAACTAGCTTGTTGATTAATAGATGATCATAGTTTCATGATCATGAACATTGGATGTTATTAATAACAAGGTTATGTCATTATGTGAATGATGTAATGGACACACCCAATTAAGCGTAGCATAAGATCACGTCATTAAGTTCATTTGCTATAAGCTTTCGATACATAGTTACCTAGTCCTTTCGACCATGAGATCATGTAAATCACTTATGCCGGAAGGGTACTTTGATTACATCAAACGCCACTGCGTAAATGGGTGGTTATAAAGGTGGGATTAGGTATCCGGAAAGTATGAGTTGAGGCATATGGATCAACAGTGGGATTTGTCCATCCCGATGACGGATAGATATACTCTGGGCCCTCTCGGTGGAATATCGTCTAATTAGCTTGCAAGCATATGAATGGTTCATAAGAGACCACATACCACGGTACGAGTAAAGAGTACTTGTCAGGAGACGAGGTTGAACGAGGTATAGAGATACCGATGATCAAACCTCGGACAAGTAAAATATCGCGTGACAAAGGGAATCGGTATCGTATGTAAATGGTTCAATCGATCACTAAAATCATCGTTGAATATGTGGGAGCCATTATGGATCTCCAGTGCCCGCTATTGGTTATTGGTCGGAGAGAAGTCTCAACCATGTCTGCATAGTTCGCGAACCGTAGGGTGACACACTTAAGGTTTGATGTCGTTTAAGTAGAACTTGAAAATGGAATGGAGTTCGAAGTTTTGTTCGAAGTCTCGGATGGGATCCCGGACATCACGAGGAGTTCTGGAATGGTCCGGAGAATAAGATTCATATATAGGAAGTCATTTTATAAGTTTGAAAATGATCCGGTGCATTTATGGAAGGTTCTAGAAGGTTCTAGAAAAATCTGGAAGAAATCACTTTGGAAGGCGGAGTCCACCAAGGTGGCCGGCCACCCCCTCCCAAGGAAAGGTGGGAATCCCACCTCAAGTGGGAATCCCACCTTGGGTAGGTTTCATGTCATATGGAAGGTTTTGGTTTGGGGTCTTATTCGAAGACTTGTAGACCAACTCTTGGGTGTTCCACCTATATAATGAGGGACAAGGGGAGGGGGCCGGCCACCCTTAAGCCATAGCTTGGCCGCACCCCATAGAGGCCGGCCACCCCCTCTCCCCAAACCCTAGCCGCCCCACTCCTCCCCCTCTCCCGCAACGCTTAGCGAAGCTCCGCCGGAGATCTCCATCGCCACCGCCACCATGCCGTCGTGCTGCCGGATTCAAGGAGGAGCTACTACTTCCGCTGCCCGCTGGAACGGGGAGAAGGACGTCGTCTTCATCAACACCGTACGTGTGACCGAGTACGGAGGTGCTGCCCGATTGTGGCACCGTCAAGTTCTTATACGCGCTTTTGCAAGCGGTCAAGATCTTCTACGCGCTTTTGCAAGCGGCAAGTGATCGACTACATCCACCACGAGATCTAATCTCGTTAGGCTTTGGAAATCTTCGAGGGTTAGTCTCATGATCTTCTCGTTGCTACCGTCTACTAGATTAGATCTTGGCTTGTGTTTTCGTTCTTGCGGTAGGAAATTTTTTGTTTTCTATGCTACGAATCCCATCAGGTGGCGGCGCCTGCGAGCTAGCAACGACGGCCCGCTAGTCAATTCTAGACTCATCGTGGAGAAATCGGATGACGTCGGCGCAGAGGAAGGTGAGGGCGCGCAGATCGGCGGTGGCGGCGGCGGTTGGGAGGAGCTGAAACTTCCCTCGCGTGCAAAATAGGGATTGTGTTCGGGCTGTGTTCGGTTCGCTCTGTCGGCCCCTACAAATACATGCCGAGTATGGGTTTCGGTCTCGGCCCGAAAAATATTTTCAGTTTTGCCTCGTTTACGGTCAATGATCGGCGCCATTTTCCAGCCCGAACCCGTAAACTGGCGGTTATTTTTCGGTTTTGGACCTTTTACGGGCTCTGCTAGAGATGCTCTAATAGAGTCTGAAAAAACGCGAACTGAAAAAGTTGAGTTCACTCTCCCGAAAAACTTGTTTCGAGCGAATTCGAAGGTGGCGCAGAACAGAACACGTAAATTAGAACCAAATAACTTGAAATTGAAATTTCGCGGAAAAATTGTTCATTGCAATACAAGTTCGCCGATGAAATTCATAGTCATACATATATAATTTACATATGGATCCCAAAATAAAGATCATATAACATAGTTCCTCCATCACGCGACCCTAACGATGAACAAAATTTGGCTCCAAGATATTACCAGGGCCTCTACGCGCGGCGGAGGACGGCGATGCGGACGACGGCGAGGCGGACGCGGCCTACTCGGCGTCGAGGTCCACGATCTCCTGCTTGACGCGGCGGATGCGGGCCTTCCTCTGCGACGCCTCGTGCCGGTGCACCTGCCGGACGGTGTCCTCCTACTCGCGGCGGAACCCCGCGTGCCCCTCCGCCTCCGATATGACGGCGACCAGGTGGATCGGCGTCGAGCCCCCAGTTGGTCCACCGTCGAGCGGTTCCACTTCTTCCGCTCCGCCTCCGAGCGGAAGACCGGGGGGAGTTCCTGTCGCCAATCCGACCGCCTCCCCTCCCGCAGCTGCTGGCGCCAGCCATGCGGTGGAGGTGGAGGTTGCAGATGCGCGAATGCGGCGGCCGATGAGCGCAGATTTCTCATCAGATTAGGGCGGCGGGAGACGGTGGAGCGGCGGAGGGGAGTAGGGTTTTTGGAACCGAGCTCCCTTCCGCGGCCTGTATATATAGGGGGCGCGCGCCGAGTTTCTCGGGCCCCCGAGAATTTTTTTGGGCTGAGCCGCGAGTTCATGCTCTATTCTACGTGAATTTCGATCCGAACCCGTAAATCTGCCGAAAAAATTAGTTTCAGCGGTATTTCCAGGCTCTGTTAGAGTTGCTCTAATTCATGTCGTGGATCTGCACAGCCGCCCAACCGTGCAGCTCGCCCACTCCGTCCACGTAGGAACCTGCGGCAAGGTAGCGCAGCAAGGCCAATCGGCCTGCTTTTCCCGAGCATGCTGTGGCATGCCCATCTCACAGCCCGCCTCGGTCCCCCCACCCCCCCCCCCCCCCCATCTCCACGCCGGCACAGCGATGGTGCAATCAAGTTGGAAAAAAATCATGCCATAGATTTTCCCAAGAATAGACAAGAACCAACCTTCTTTTCCTTGTGCTGAGCTTGCTTTCTTCATGGATGAGGAAGACATCGCCGCGTCAGCCGTAGACGAAGGAGGCAGATGAGTTTTTCGCGTTTCTCCCTTTAGGAAAAAAGAGGTAGGGACCGAAGTTTATAATACGTCAAAAAAGCTGAAGTATTGAGATACTTCGGTTTCTAAAACCAACGTATTTGTTCGACCCAAACGCATTGAAGTATTTAATACTTTTTTATTTTTGGATACTAAAGTATTTCCAAAATACTATAAAAAAAACTGTGCTCCGAAACAGAGCTTTAGTCTGGTCGAATTTGCTGCTACTTTCCTCTCCTTATCTTTGAAGGAAGGATATATTCATCATGAGTCCTCATCAGTTCATAATATAATACTACAGTATATAAAAGCCGATGGCTTTTGCCCTCACCTCATTGATCGGGGCACTGTTCACATGAATAATGCCAATCTTTTTTTTCTTTTTTTTAATTCCAAAAAATTAGTAGTAACTTTTTAAAGTTTTTCATAGTAATTTGCAGTAATCTATTGGTATAAATATTCTACAACAATTTAGTCACCCGCGGGCAATACTTCACCCGAGAATAATTACTTAGTGCCAACTCTAATTTGTCGCGTTAACTATTTTGCAGTAGTTCTTTGTGACGTGGTAACTACCTATATTTTTCTCAAAAGTAATTTATCGGTAAAAATCTTGAACATCAACAGTAATTTACTGACGTCAACTACGAAACTGAGCGTTAACTACCTAATAGTAATTCTTTCAGGACACTATTTCCACGATGGTAATTTCTCAACGACGCACAAACGTGTTAATTTTGACACAAATCTTCAACCGTAGCCGTAAGTTACAACAGTAACACCGGTGCATAATTCATGATCAGTTATTCCGAAAGAAAAAATCCAGCATTCGCCACCTCTTTTATAAGGGAAAATAGTGTTGTGTTCTTTTGCAATATCATCAAAAAAAATCTTACTGCATTGTCCATCGTCGCTTTTACCCTTCTTCTATGATACCTTGGTACCTTTTGAAAGATATACTTATTTCATCACCCGCAGCTTCTTTCTACCAGAGAAAGTACTACCATTTCTTCTGTGACAATTCCGGAATTAAATATACTCCACCATCCGCCGCCTCTTTTATCGGTATTTGTGAAAAAAATCTTGCTCCATCATATGTCACATCTTTTAACCGGTGCGCTTTGTCCTCCGTGCACTCCAGCTATTGTATAGTGCTACTGGGCATATACCCCACTACTGTAAAATAGCTCTTCTGTGGCGCACCAAATCAGACTTATGTGGCACATATCCCTATCGCAACAGTTATCACGTGACTAGTATTTAAATTCTGTGGCGCATCTCTGGGCGCGCCACAAAATTCCAAAATTATGTGGCGCATTATGGCCCATGCGCCACAGAAGGTCAGATAATTCTGTGGCGCATCTGCGAACATGCGCCACAAAAATTTGCACCAGATTTTTTGACGCATATCTGTAGATGCGCCACAGAATATTGCCCCAGATTTTATGGCGCATCACTGTTATATGCGCCAAAGAACTGTTTTTTTTATTTTCGAAATTATTCCATTTCTGATGTATATCCAGGTATTATACAGGGAATATACAAGTATATACAGGAAATATACATGGCATATCCAGAAATAACATGAATACTCACAAATGACATACAAATCTTCATCATTACATCATTTAGATACAAATGTTCATCATCGCATGCATGTCTTAGTCACCGGTCACCTAGACTAAAGTAAAGTAGAGTACAACCGCGGTGATGGTGAGTAAGAGAGTGGCCAAGAACTTCAGCCGGTTCTTCTTCTTCCCCACGTGTCCCCTCCACTGTGCTACCGCCTTCTCTCTAGTCGCGTATCCCTTGTAGTTGTTCTCGCTGAACTTATGCACCTGTTCGAGACAGTCCTACCACTCATCGTAGACACCTGGAACCCGACCCTTGTACACAACGTACGTCAGCATCTCTATTGACAAGAGGGGAAAGCTGCCTAAAACCCTAGATCTACTGTGAACATGTTGTAGCGCATATGCTAATATGCGCCACAGGTTTCTGTGGCGCATATCAGCACATGCACCACGGAATCTTGGCCTCGTGAAGTCAGGGGTGACCCCCCACGGGATATTATGTGGCACATGTACCAACATGCGCCACAGAAGTTTGAATTTCTGACATGCGCCACAGAATGTCCTTCGCCCATGTGCAGTGGTGGACCCCGCGTGGGCCCCACAAACTTTCTATGGCGCATATGTGTTCATGCGCCACAGAATGGTCAGTTTTTGTGGCGCACCAGATCTGAGTGCGCCACAGAATCTCCAGAAATTATGTGGAGCATTTACTTTCATGCCCCACAGAAATAATTTTGTTGAGCATACACCTTTTGGTGCGCCAATGCGCCATAGATGGTATTTCTACCTATAAAAATTTTCCTAGTAGTGCGGTGTTTTTTCCATACTACCCACTCTTTCATGACCTCACGGTTAGGGCTTTCCTGTTTTATGTTTTCTTCCTTTTGACCACAGAAAATATAACTTCTAATACCCAAAGGCTACTTTTTAGATGTTTCAAACAAGTGATTTTACATTTTTATCCTTTCCATCTTTCCTCCATAGGTGAGTTTGACCATCCACTTCTACTTCTTCTTCCCGTAGTTGAGATCCTTATTAAGAAAGAATATCTTGATCGTACTTTCTTTACTAGAAAATCGCTTTTTCCAGCGATTCCTTTTTCGAAAATGGGCACTTTATTACTTTAAGCAATAGACCCGGCCTCTGCATAGCTAGGATGCACACAGCCGTACAAATATCTATTACAAACACCAATAAATCAGACGACAAGAATCCAGAGAACTCAATAAACAAAACTAGCTAGGTGGATCGAGGCGAAGATCAAGATGCCACCCATGTTGGGAAAAATATCCCTCGCTGTATCCTCCAACCGTGAAGACACCTCCGTAAAGAGGTCTCGATGCTCCATCCGCTGAAGTGGCACCCATGAGCGAAGCGTAGCTGTGCACCGGTATATGACCTGCATAAGAGAGGAAGAAATATTATTGAAAATCTTGTCATTTCTACATAGCCAGAGCGACCAAATAATGACAATCGCTCCCATCCTAATAAGACGCTTAAACCTAACAGCCACACCGTTGAGCCAATTACCAAATATATTGACAACACTACGCGTTGGGTATAAGGTAGACCCTATTTGGACAACTGACCATATAGACCTAGCAAACTTACACTGAAAGAATAAGTGTTTAATAGTATCGTCTTGGTGATAGAAGACACACTTTTTACTTTCATGTCAGTTGCGTTTGGCAAGATTATCTTTAGTGAGAATGACCCCGCGATGAAGATACCATGCAAAAACTTCCGTTTTGACCGGTATCTTCATCTTCCAAATTTTATAATTATTATCGACTGGAATATCAGGCTGAATCAAAGCATTGTACATGGAAGCCACCGAGAATGAACCATTTCTGGTGAGGTTCCATCGAAACTCATCTGACCCCTGCGTCAATTGAACTATCTCAAGACGTTGTAGCAATTCATGCCAGGAGGTTTGTCTAGGTCCGATGAGACTTCTTCTAAACGTCACATTCGGTGGGAAAGTTTCCAACACCTTGGCGATAGTATCACTTTTGTGTCGCACAATATTGTACAATGCCGGGTATTGTTCTCGGAGTGTGGCATTACCAAGCCACTCCTCCCAGAAACGAATTTCCGACCCATCCTTAATAGAGAAAGATCCATATGGAAAGAAATATTTATTTGTATCCACAAGGCCTTCCCAAAAATGTGAATCTCCTGATTTCCAAAAAACATGAGATAAAGCCTTTGAGCCAATATACTTTCTCTTGAGGAGTGTTTGCCAAACTCCCTCCTCGGTAAGTAGCTTAGAGAGCCATTTACCAAGTAAGGCCATGTTCTTGACCTGCAGATCTTGGATGTCAAGTCCTCCATGGTCTTTGAGGTGGCAAAGCACACTCCACTTAGCCAATCGAATTCACTCTTCTCACCCCTACCAGAAGAATCTAGATCAGAAATAATCCAATCGTTTTAAAAATCCTCTAGGAAGTTGGAAGAACGATATCATATATAGTACCATGTTACTTAGTGACATAGGCATCCCCAGTGGGCCTGCCGAAGAAGGTACCCGGGGTTTACTGGAGGCCCACAACCCGAACTTCCACGTAGTTTGGAAAGATAGAGTTGTATTAGGAATATCAACTTGTAATTATTACGGGACGGTTCAGAAACCCTCCCGGACTCTGTAACTTGTACATCACGAAACCCTCGGCTCCGCCTCCTATATAAGGGGGAGTCGAGGGACAAAGAAAGGATCGACTCATTGTTTTCACGCAACCCTAGTTTTCATAGCAGTCGAGTACTTTTCCGTTTCTTCGGGAAAACAGTGGAAGGGATGGACTGCGTGGACTCCGAAGCCTCGGATTCGACTTCTTTTTCAGAGGAAGTCGCGGTTTGTGAGAAACCGCGACTTCGCTCTCAGGTTGAGAAGGAACCTGGGTGTCCTCGGTAATGACTGCGCGCTCTTCGACATCTCCATCTTCGGGAAGGGGAGGAAGAGGCGACGCAGTCTTGTTGTTCTGGACAAGATAGAAATGTGTCGACAGGAAATTGTATCAATTAGCAGCAGTCAAAAAAGTGAATAACGAACAAGCAAACGATAAAAGATAGATTACCTGGGGGAGCGCGTTGGTGGCGCTATACGGTGCCACGCGGCAAGTTGACGGGACGGTGTCTTTCTTGCTGAGCGAAGAGATCTTTCGGACAAGTTTTTCTAAGTCCTTGACCGATAAATCTGTCGACAGGCGATCCACATCCTTGTCGCCAGCATACATCCAGAGGGGGTTTTTGCGAGCCTGCAGAGGCTGCACCCTAATCCTAAGGAAATGTGCCGTAATCTGGATACCCGACAACTCTTGTCCACAGGTATTCTGAAGCTCGTGGATGCGTGTCATCAGCGCCTCTGTCGCCGGCTTTTCTTCGTCGGTAGCATCTGCATCCCAGGAACGGCGGCGAAGGATTTTTTCGTTACCGTTGAAAGGGGGAATGTTGTGTTCCAGCGAGTCGGTGTTTTCCTCGTGGATATACAAACATTTTTTGCGCCACCCTTGGATGGAGTCGGGGAATTTGACGTCGAAATATTCGACATCAGGGCGAACGCAAATAACAACACCGCCTATGTTGTAGGCAATATTGTGGGAGTCATTACGGCGGAGCAAGAAGATGCGCTTCCACAGAGCCCAATTGGGATGGACTCCAAGGAAGCACTCGCAAAGAGTAATGAAAATAGAGACATGAAGGATGGAATTGGGGGTAAGATGATGAAGTTGCAACCCATATACAAACAGCAGTCCACGAAGAAAATCATGGATGGGTGCCGAAAGGCCGCGGATGAGGTGATCAACGAAGCTAACCCGATATTCAATGGGAGGCGTCGGGTAGCTCTCCTTACTGGGGAAGCGCAGCGCGTCCTTCTTCTTGCTCAGGCAGAGTTTCTTCAGCAGGTTGATGTCCTGCGCGGAAATCTTGGATCTTTCCCACTCATACGCTCCCAGATCTTGCGCCGCCATCTTTGCTTCGGGGGTGCTGTGCCTCGAAAGTCTCGGCCGCGGTGGCATCAACAACGGCGTTGAGGAAGTGGAGCAGTGCGCGAGCGCTAGAGCTCTGTTGGTTGCAATGGGGATCGGAGCAGAGGAGATATGAGCAATGGGGCGGCGAAGGGGATTAAACGAGGAAGAAGATGAGTATTTATAGTGGGTTCAGCCAAAACGTCGCACCGTTGGATGGTCTACGAATGGATTTGATGCTTTACACGTGGATCAAGGGGTAAAACAGTATTTTTACCATGATGGAACTGGACAGGCGCTACAGCGCGCGTGCCAGGAAAAGCGGAGGACGTGTGTCCCCCACTTGCGTAACGTGTCAATGGGTCGCAGATTTTGGGCCCGCAGGTTAGTGATGGGACAGCTCTCGCGTCTTTTCGATACAGTGGTCGTGGCTATCGTCAGCACTGATGTCACCTTACCAATGAAAAATCTCGGCTATGATTTTATGAAAAGTGGCGACAGTGAAAGACGACTGGTAATCTCGAGAGCCTTTGACCAAAAACAAGTTTTTGTTCAAATGCTCGGGGGCTACTTTATAAAAAGGTTTCGAGAAGTTTGATGGAGATGGTTCGGAAGGGGACATTTCAAAATATAGCGACAGAGAAAAATTGGAGCCTACAGCCAAGTATAAATCCTCGACTGTAGCCTCGGGGGCTACTCCCATCGGGAGCGTTGTTCGCGCACCCGATAAATATGAACATGGGCATGAAACATGACAATATAGTGGCGAAAGATGCTAAAAAGGTGAGCCTACAACCAAGTACAAGCACTTGGCTGTAGCCTCAGGGGCTACTCTCATCGGGAACGCTGTTCGCGTGCCCGATGAAATTTGAATAAGTCCTGGGGAGCATATTCTGAGTTATCAAAATAACTCTTCATATACTCCCATCGGGAGGTTAAGTTAAAAACAATATAAGTCATCCGTTGACTCGAACAAATGTGCTACTCCAACAGTCGGAAAAAGCACCCGACAATATATTCTCATAGCGCCTCAGTCGCGAAGTAATCTCTGAATGCCGCAAAACTCTGCGAAGGTAAGTCCCCGGGATCCGTCCTGTGCGGCGTGGCACCGCCTCTGACGGCGCTTTGCTACTTTCTCCGTATCAACAGATACGAAGAAAAATCCTAACGGACGCGTTAGGTACCCGAAAAAACATGACTGGAATTCGGCATCTGGTAAGACCTTAAGCGGCACATGTTGAATTACGCCAGTATCCCGAGATCATGTCCAGGGACGTGATCTTGAAGTAGGTTTTTGTGGATTGCTACGAGAGCAGTTAACTGGTACCTGATCCGTCAGATGAACCAGCCCCAATTACCGTTATCCCTGTGCAATATACAATTCCTTTATAAATATTATTTGTCGACTTAAAGAAATCATATGCAGATTGTACAGATGGAGATTTTCCTTGATTCTACGATTCAAGCAAAATCTCGGGGGCTACTGACATAGGCATCCCCAATGGGCCTGCCGAAGAAGGTACCCGGGGTTTACTGGAGGCCCACGACCCGAAGTTTCATGTAGTTTGGAAAGATAGAGTTGTATTAGGAATATCAACTTGTAATTATTACGGGACGGTTCAGAAACCCTCCCAGACTCTGTAACTTGTACATCACGAAACCATCGGCTCCGCCTCCTATATAAGGGGGAGTCGAGGGACGAAGAAAGGATCGACTCATTGTTTTCACGCAACCCTAGTTTTCATAGCAGTCGAGTACTTTTCCGGCTGAAACCTTCGAGATCTACTTGCCCTCTACTTCCAACTAAACCCTAGTCTACAACCCGTAGGCATTGATAAGTTAATCCCTTATCACTTAGTACCAAGTTTATTAGAACTAATCTTCCTCCCAAGGATAGTAATTTTCCTTTACAACTGCTTAATCTAATTGGCAGTCTTTTCACGACCCTTTTCCATTCAGCATTGGTTAGTCTCCGATAATGAATCGGGATATCCAAGTACCTAATCGGAAATTGGCCTTGCCCACAGCCAAAAATCTCAGCATATTCTGCAACATTTTCTTGGGCCTCACCAAAACAAAACAATTCACTTTTATGGAAATTGATTTTTAGACCCGAAAGCTGCTCAAATATTGAAAGAATTAACTTTAGATTTCGAGCCTTATCGATGTCATGTTCCATAAAAAGGATTGTGTTGTCGGCATATTGAAGAATAGACAATCCTCCATCAACAACAAGATGAGGAATGACCCCTTCAATCTGGCCCTCTGACTTTGCACATTCCATCATGACAGGGAGCATATCCGCCACTATATTAAATAGCACTGGCGATAATGGATCACCCTGTATTAGCCCCTTCTTGGTTTGAAAGTATTTTCCCAAATCATCATTGACTTTAATGGCAACACTCCCACCCGAGACGAAACTATTGATCAACGCACAGCACTCATCAATAAAACCTTTCATTCTGAGAGTTTGTTGCATGAAAGACCACTTAACCTTATCATAGACTTTTCAAAATCAATCTTTAAAATCACTCCATTCAACTTCTTCCTATGCAATTCATGAACAGTTTCATGGAGGACTACCACCCCATCGAGGATGTTTCGTCCTTGCATAAAAGCAGTTTGAGAAGGCCTGATCACATGATCAGCCACCGTGTTGAGCCGGATCGTGGCCACCTTAGTGAATATTTTAAAGCGAATATTAAGAAAGCAAATAGGATGGTATTGTTGTATCCTTTCTGCTTCATTAACCTTAGGCAATAAGATAATTTCACCAAAGTTAAGCCTAAACAACTCCAACTATCCAGCATGAAGATCCTCGAAAAGAGCTAGCAGGTCAAACTTGATGACATCCCAGAAATTCTGAGAAAATTCAGCTGGAAAGCCATCAGGACCAGGGGCTTTATTATGCTCCATTTGCAAGACATCTTTTCTTATCTCCTCCTCAGTGTAAGGAGAAGTGAGAAAATTATTCTCCGCTTGAGAGACTTGAGGAATATCATCCGTTCTAGTCTCATCAAACGAGAAATTACCTTCCTCGAGGAGCACCAAAAAGTCCCTTATAATAGTTCGTAATATACGACTTCAGCTGTTCATGGCCCTCGATCGTACCCTCATCCTGAACAAGAGAACGAATAAGTTTCTTCCTATGTCTGCCATTGGTAACACAATGGAAGTACCTCGTATTCGAATCTCCCTCGAGAATAAATTGGACCTTTGATCGTTGGTACCATTTCAACTCCTCTTCACTCAGAAGTTTTGCGATTTCCGCATTCGATTGACTTTTTTGCTCAATCTCTTATGCAGAAAGAGGTCGAACTTCTGCTTTAGCTTCGAGGTCATCTATAATAGATGAGAGCCGTTGTTTTTTCCTTTTTAAGAATCCCAGTTGTGTGTCGTGCCCAACCACAGAGGTGTTTGCGTACAACACACATCTTGTTATTCCACCTCCGTATCGGGGACAAAACTACAACCGGTCTTTCCCATATCCTTTTAACCATGGTCTAGAAACCTTCCCGATTCAACCAACCGAGTTCCAGCGATTCCTATACTCGCTTGAGAAAAAAAGGCAAACCTTAGCGTTATAATACCACTTTTACGTTTTTTAATCAGTACTTTTGCACCAACACTTTTGCAGTACTTCAGTAATCCATACATTATAATACTTCTAAAATACTATAAAAAACAATCTAACAATCAAGAGCGCGGCGTGCCGCCGCGGAAAAATTCCTAGAATCCTAGTGATTTATTATGCTTGCCGGCGGATCCTGTTTCATTTCATATCTTGCATTTGTGAAGAATCTGATTGGAGTCCTCGTGAACAACCCATACCATGTTTCTTCAAGCTGATCTCTTTTCAAAAGAATTTCTTTTGTCAAGCTGTGCTTGTCTGCTGTCAAGGTTGTTAGAGTTGTATAGTCCCCTTTTCTGTTATTCCCCAGTGTATGAGGGGTTTACTTGCACATTGTCACACTTGTACATGTACTGGCCTATGGCCCTCTGTGAATACTAGTTGCCCATTCACAACATGGTATCAGAGCTTTAGGTTTAGCTCCTCCCGCACGTAGCAACTCCGTGATGTTCTGCGCCGCCGCCGATGCGTTTTCCGGCCTGTGTGCTGCTCCATCTTCTTCCTCTTTGTTCGGGCCGTGCTGTTCTGTGCCACCGCCGTGCTCCATCTTCCTCGTTCATCAACTGCTGCTCAAGATCTGGCCGGTCCGATTCGGCCGCTAGTCCTCTTCCCGATTCGGCCATCGCTGGGTCCGATTCGTGTAGCCGCTGCCTCGTTTTGGTCGGCCCATGCTTGGATCTGCCGGCCTCCATCCTGATCTGATCGAATCTTCGATCTGTATTTGGAGTGCTTCCTGGTCTTGGCACAGGAGCACGTCCCTATACTTGGAAGCTGTGGAGCGCATCCCCATCTGCTACAGGAGCACGTCCCTGCTTTGCTCAAGTGCTGATTTGTGCTGTAAGTTGATCTGATTTGTATCTGAGGGCAGCGTCAAAAAAAAAAAAGGTTAGAGGACAGAGCAAGAGTACCAGTATGGCATCCTCCTCTGCAGGCTATGTTAGCATTCCTCGATGCCCGGTGATTTTTGATGGTACCAATTAAGGAGAGTTTGCTGCCTTTATGCGCATTCATATGCGGGGTCTTCGACTTTGGGGCGTTCTTACCGGCGAGGTCCCCTGTCCGCCGCGCCCCATTGCTCCTGTGCCTCCTACCCCGCCGCCTGTACCACAGGCGCTTGCTGAGGATGCTACTCAGGCTGATCGGGATGCAGCCAAGTCTGCCGAGGCTGCTGCTGATGAGGCATATGAGGAGCAGGTACTTGCCTATTCAGAGGCTCTTGGCTCCTACCGTGATAGTCTGGCTACCTTTACTCAGTGGTGTGATGAGGATGCTAGAGCTGCTGCCGTTCTTTCGCAGAGTGTTCAGCCACAGTTTGCTTCTGAGTTTATGGGCCTTGCTACTATCGCTGAGATGTGGTCTCACCTTCGTCAGCGCTATCAGCCTTCTGGTGATTCTCTATACTTATCTGTGTTGCGCCAGGAGCATGATCTTCAGCAGGGTGACTCTACTGTTGATGAGTTCTACACCCAGAGTGCGGCCATCTGGCGCCAGCTTGACTCTCTTCGCAGTGTTGTCTGTGGTACTTGTCAGTGTTGCCGGACAGTGCGTTCAGATATGGACTTTCAGAGGATCCATGAGTTCCTGTCTCGACTTCGCCCAGAGTTTGAGCCTCGTCGTGCTCAGCTGTTTGCTGGAGGCCGTGTTCCTATCTCAGAGGTGCTGACTGAGCTTCGTGCTGAGGAGACTCGTTTGCGTGGTGCCGGACTACTTGGGACACCCTCTGTTCTTGCTGCTCGAGTTCCCACTGCTCCTGCACCGCCACTTCTTCCTACACCAGTGTCTGCTGCTTCTGGAGGAGCCCGCTCTTCTCGCGGTGGGGGTCGCTCTCGCCCTCCTCGGTTCTGCACTCACTGTCGGAGGTCTGGTCACCTTGAGTCTGACTGCTACCAGAAGCAGCGGGGTGTGCCTCCTCGTGCTCCACCCTCCGCGCCTGTCACCACCGGCTTCACTGAGCAGGATATAGTGAGACTTCAGCGTCTCCTTGCCTCCTCCGGCTCTGCTTCGACGGGTACTGCTGCCTCCGCGGCTGTTTCCTCTCCACCGTCAGGTACATCTTCGTGGGTTCTGGATTCTGGAGCTTCTTTTCACATGTCTCCTGATTCTTCCTCTCTTTCTTCTCTTCGACCTCTTCCTCTTCCTGTTAGTGTTCTTACTGCCGATGGTACTTCTCTCCCTGTTGCTAGTCGTGGCACTCTTTCTACTTCCTCCTTTTCCGTTCCTGATGTTTCTCATGTTCCCCGTCTTACCATGAATTTGTTTTCCGCTGCTCAACTCACTGATTCTGGTTGTCGGGTCATTCTTGATGTTGATTCTTGTTGTATTCAGGACACTCACACTCGGGCCCTGGTTGGGGCTGGCCCACGGTGCCGTGACTCCCAGGGACTTTGGGAGCTTGACTGGCTTCATGTTCCTTCTTCCACCACTTCATCGACCGCTCCATGCGTGCTTGCTGCTTCCACCACCGCCTCCTTTCAGCAGTGGCACCATCGTCTTGGTCATCTTTGTGGTTCTCGCTTGTCATCTTTACTTCGTCGAGGCCTTCTGGGGCCTGTCTCAGGAGATGTCTCTCTTCAGGGTTGTCAGGGTTGTAGGCTTGGTAAACAGAATCAGTTACCTTATCCTACTAGTGCGTCTGTATCTCAGCGTCCATTTGATTTGGTCCATTCTGATGTATGGGGTCCGGCTCCTTTTGCCTCCAAGGGGGGCCACCGCTACTATGTTCTCTTTATCGATGACTTCTCTCGCCACACTTGGATTTATTTTATGACTTCTCGCAGCGAGGTTCTCTCCATATATAAGCGTTTTGCTGCCATGATTCATACTCAGTTTTCCACGCCTATACGTGTCTTTCGGGCTGATTCTGCCGGTGAGTATATCTCCCAGCAGTTGCGTGGTTTTCTTGCTGAGCAGGGTACTCTTGCCCAGTTTTCTTGCCCTGGCGCCCATGCCCAAAATGGCGTGGCTGAGCGCAAGCATCGCCACCTACTTGAGACGGCTCGTGCGATGATGATCGCTGCCTCTCTTCCTCCTCACTTCTGGGCTGAGGCTGTGTCTATTTCCACCTATCTCATCAACCTTCAGCCCTCCACAGCCTTGCAGGGTGGTATTCCTCTTGAGCGTCTTACTGGTCACACTCCTGATTACTCGAACCTTCGTCTTTTTGGTTGCGTTTGCTATGTTCTTCTTGCTCCACGCGAACGCACCAAGCTGAGTGCTCAGTCTGTTGAGTGTGTCTTCCTTGGCTATAGCCCTGAGCACAAAGGATATAAGTGTTGGGATCCTATTGGTCGTCGGATGCGCATATCTCGGGATGTCACTTTTAATGAGTCTCGTCCGTTCTACCCGCGTCCCTCCTCCTCTTCCTTCTCGGTGGATGATATCTCTTTTCTCATGTTTCCTGACTCACCTCCTCCTGTGCCTCCGGTCCCTGTTCCGCCGAGTCTCTCACCACCTTCTTCTCCTCCACCCGCCAGACCTTCCTCTCCTCCCTCACCACCGTCCCTACCCTCTACACCTTCCTCTCCCCTATCACCTTCCTCGACTATGGTCGTCCCTCCCTACCCTTTCCACTACTCCCGTCGTCCCCGTGAGGATGAGGCTGCTTCTCCTGACATGCCCTCTACCTCTGATGCGATGCACTCTCCGTCCGAGCCGACTCATCATCTTCGTGCTCGTCCTCGTCCTCCTCCTGATCGCTATTCTCCCACTCACTATGGTCTTTCTGCTGCCCTTGAGCCGACCTCTTATCGGGATGCCCTTGCTCATCCCGAATGGCAGCTAGCGATGGCTGAGGAGATTGCTGCTCTTGAGCGTACTGGCACTTGGGATGTTGTCACTCCTCCTTCCTCTGTTCGTCCCATCACCTGCAAGTGGGTCTACAAGATCAAGACTCGCTCCGATGGTTCCCTTGAGCGCTACAAGGCTCGACTTGTCGCTCGCGGCTTTCAGCAGGAGCATGGCCGTGACTACGACGAGACCTTTGCTCCAGTGGCTCACATGACCACTGTTCATACTCTTCTTGCCGTTGCTTCTGTTCGTCACTGGTCTGTCTTTCAGCTTGATGTACAGAATGCTTTTCTTAACGGTGAGTTGAGTGAGGAGGTATACATGCAGCCACCTCCTGGCTACTCTGTTCCCGATGGCATGGTCTGTCGTCTCCGGCGCTCTCTCTATGGCCTTAAGCAAGCCCCTCGCGCCTGGTTTCAGCGTTTTGCCTCTGTGGTCACCGCTGCTGGTTTCGTCCCTAGCGCACATGACCCTGCGCTCTTTGTCCACACATCCTCTCGTGGTCGGACTCTGCTTCTTCTTTATGTCGATGACATGATCATCACAGGCGACGACCCTGAGTACATTGCCTTTGTCAAGGCCCGTCTTCGCGATCAGTTTCTCATGACTGATCTTGGTCCTCTCCGCTACTTTCTTGGGCTTGAGGTTTCCTCTACCTCCGATGGCTTCTATATCTCCCAGGAGAAGTATATTCAGGACCTTCTCACTCGTGCCGCTCTTGGTGATGAGCGCATTGTCGAGACTCCTATGGAGCTCAATGTCCGCCTCCGTTCCACTGATGGTGATCCTCTTCCGGACCCGACTCGCTATCGTCACTTGGTTGGGAGTCTTGTCTACCTTGCTGTCACACGTCCTGACATCTCCTACCCAGTCCACATTCTGAGTCAGTTCATGGCTGCTCCCACTAGTGTCCACTATAGTCATCTTCTTCGTGTCCTTCGCTATCTTCGTGGCACTATGTCTCGTCGGCTTTTCTTTCCTCGCTCCAGCTCCTTACAGCTCCAGACCTACTCAGATGCTACCTGGGCTAGCGATCCAGAGGATCGCAAGTCTCTCTCTGCCTACTGTGTCTTTCTTGGTGGCTCTCTCATTGCTTGGAAGACCAAGAAGCAGGTTGCAGTCTCTCGTTCGAGTGTTGAGGCTGAGTTGCGAGCGATGGCTCTCTTGACGGCTGAGGTGACTTGGTTACGCTAGTTACTTGCGGACTTTGGTGTTTCTGCAGCCGCTCCGACTCCGCTCTTATCGGACAGTACTGGTGCCATCAGCATTGCGCGTGATCCGGTGAAGCACGAGCTCACCAAACACATCGGTGTTGATGCCTTCTATGTGCGTCATGCAGTGCAACATCAGGTTGTGGCTCTTCATTATGTGCCTTCAGAGCTTCAGCTTGCTGACTTCTTCACGAAGGCCCAAACGAGAGCACAGCATGATTTCTTTCTCTCCAAACTCAGTGTTGTTGATCCACCATGAGTTTGAGGGGGGGTGTTAGAGTTGTATAGTCCCCTTTTCTGTTATTCCCCAGTGTATGAGGGGCTTACTTGCACATTGTCACACTTGTACATGTACTGGCCTATGGCCCTCTGTGAATACTAGTTGCCCATTCACAACAAAGGTTACTTAGCATATTTTCATTTGTTGTTTTGTATGCAGGTGGTGTGGCAGGAGATCGATCTTCAACTGATGGGTTGAATCTGCTGCTGCATTTTCTCATCAGAGGAATTCATCATCATCAGTCCTTGTTGGCTAAAGATCGATTAAGTTCAATGTTGTTTCTCTCTCTTTGTATTGGACAGAGTGTGTTCTCATCATGAGTGTTCCTCTAAAACAGGTAATGCTCTTGTGCATTACGTCCCGGAATATCTAGAGAGCGCTTGATCAGACCGGGGAATACTCTGTGTCAATAGTAGTAGGAGAAAAAGATATGTACCCCGGTCTCTTGTACCAAATTCAGACCGGATGGGTTCGCTTGTACCATTAATACTTGTCTCAACAAGAGAAAAAATACCGGCCAGTCATACCAAATTCCCTCTTTGCAAGCCATACTATATGCCCCAGGAAAGGCATAGATCACAATTAACTTTTTTTTTCTTCTGGAATTCATGCATCTATGACTGATTTAGCATCCCACACAGTTAGTATTGTTGCGTGTGTTGCATTTGATTATTTGCATATAAATAAAAAAGGAAAGGGCGCATGTATATGGGAAATTCAATATACCATGCATATTGCTTATTCAATACTTACAATTGTAGGCATGTTATTTACTGTGATTTTTTTGGTTAATCAACAAAGTCGTACTATTTTCTTCAAAAGAAAAATAGTAAATATGTTCTAACTAGCGTTCTTTACTTCAGGTTTTGTCGTCCGAAAATGTTCTGGAATCAGGAGAATTGATTTTTAAACAAATTAAAGCAATGGGTTGCGGCAAGGTATTCTATATTGATGGTTGGGATGGATTTGGGTCCTCTGCTGTTCTCAGATACATGGCAGCAGTGCTTCCATCAAGGAGAACCCATCCGGAACTAAGCTTTGACAGGAGTTTTTTCATAGATTGCTCGAAGTGGAAAAATAGAAGAGCAGTGCAGAGGGAAATTGCAAGAGAACTAAAACTTGACCGCTCTGTAATGGCTATTCTAGATAACAAAGATGAATGGGATGATTTTCTTGGAGTTGATGAAAGCTCAAGGGATGAGATTGAAAGTGTTGCACGCGTTATTAATCAAACCCTGAGTGTCACCAAATTTATTATGTTTTTTCTCAATGGAAGTGACGATGAGATTGATGTAGGTAACTTTGGGATTCCTCTTACAAGATTTGGCGAAAACATGGTGATATGGACCTTCGACAGAAGTTGCCTGACCATGCATCATCATGGCAATTATCATGAGATAACTACCAAGCTAAGATATACTAACGTTTTCATGCCTTCCTACAGTGAAATAAGTAGGTTACGTAGTTCAAGTTTCATTAAACTACTGCATTCACAAGCTGGCGCAATAGTTGCTCGTGGTCTAGGTATGCAAGGCATCAACCCAACAATGGTCGTAGAATGTTGCCTCTACGGGATATTTCTGCATTATAATTTTCACATCGCCACAAAACTTAATTGGCTTTCTCATGCTTCCAACTATTGGATATGTGATGCAATCATAAAAGGGGACAGAGCAAGGGATATTAGTAACACGTTGCATGGAGAGACCAGTTGGGAGTGTGATGCTTCTTTGATTGATAAGGTGCTTAAAAGTTTCATGAAATATTTGAAGCCCCCTTTTCTGGTAGTTAAAGATGATGATGTCTATAATGAAGGGCCATATCGTTGGATTTCAGTGACATCGAGATCTATGGAAATAAGTGGTTTGCAGGCTATACCCGCAATGACATCATCTTTCTTTTTAGCAATTGAAAGATCCAATCAGTCATCAACTTTACCAAATGGCTTGTTTGAAAATTCCAGCAACCTTGCTGTATTAGTTCTGTGTTCTTGTGGCTTCGATTTTGCATCACCTCCTTTCCGCAAGTGTCACAACCTCAGATTCCTTGGGTTGGATCACTGTACGGACAGCAAAATAAGTGAAGAAGAAAATAATAATCATAAAGAATGGGCATGCTTGAATAACCTTTTGGTGCTGGACCTACGCTACACAAACTGGGATCAAATCTTATCTGGAGAGAAAATGAGTCTCATGAAAAATATAAGAGAACTAAATATAGAGGGAGTCAGATGTTGGCAGTACATAGCTCAGTTACAAGGGCGGCTACCTAACCTTCAGAGGCTCCGAATAATCAGGCCACCATGTTCTTGTGAGACATCAAATGATGTTGATGAATCATTTATTGAAAAGAGAAGCATGGAAATACTTGACTTGTCCGGTAACTCTGGCATGGAAATTCTTCCAACAAGCCTATCAAGGGCGAGAAGCTTGCAGATGCTCATACTTGATGGTTGTAATGGACTAGAAAACATTATTGCCCTTGGTCGGCTTTATCCTTCCCTCAGGTGTTTTAGCTTTGATGGATATGGGCCTGCTTCCAGGCGTACTCCAACAGTTGAGCTACCTTCGAAACATTTTCGTCCGTCTACTGCAGAAGATAACAAGGATATACGTACCTCCAAGATCTCCCTACAAGGATGCACAAAACTGGATAATCTGTTTGTGCGTGGGCTAAACAACCTCACGGAACTAGACCTCTCTGGAACTGCGATCAAGATACTTGACTTCAAGACTATGGTGGTGCAAGTCCCAAGGCTCAAGCGGCTCTTTCTAATAGGATGCAAGCACCTTCGTGCTATCATCTTTGTGGACGACCATGGTTATACAATACTAATACCCAATCTAGAGTTGGTGTGCATAGACACGCGAGCTGGAATCATGTGTCCTCGGCCATCCATCAACAAGACCAAGCCCTTCCAGTTGCAGGTGCATGCTATTGTTGTGGATGCTAGGCTTACTTCTTCTTTGGGTCAATTATTCTCTAATTATTTTACATGGGACAACATTAAGGATATTTACTTTGATATCCATGTCACCTCGTCACCAGTTTATGATTGGGTTGTTCAATCTGAAGCAACCAAGAATGATATGTTTGACATCGGTGATCAAGGGTGCTTGCAACAGCTTATTGCAGCAGCCAAGTACAGTGATGTCCTCAGCATGGTTGGTGATCGCCCTATTGAAGCTTTTCCGCAACCTCCATCTACACGCTTTGACCGACATATAGAGATTGGTGCAGGGAGCTGGCACGGGGAGAGCGGGCTGGAGGTATTAGGTGAGAATATGATATATGTTGCTGAATCCCTGCATTTGCATGATGTCCCAATACATCATATTATTCACATAGCACACTCGTGGAACCGGCTTAAGTGGTGCCGCATGGAGAGGTGCCCAAAGTTGGATACTGTCTTCCCTTCGTTTTTCGGTGAACTTCCTCAACTGGAGACCTTCTGGGCATCGGATCTCCTAATGGCCCGATCTATTTGGAGCCTTGGTAGGCACTGGCAGTCGCAGATTATGGAAAATTCTTTGAAAAACTTACGGCACCTACACCTGCACTCATGTCCAAGGGTACAGTTTGTGCTCCCGGCGTGGGTCTCCTCCTTCCCGAGCTTGGAGACGCTCCACATCATCTACTGCGGCGATCTCGGCCACGTCTTCATTCTGAACGAATACTACCCAAATGAAGTCATAGTATTCCCAAAGCTGAAGACCGTCCACCTCCACGACCTCCCGAAACTGCGGCAGATATGCGAGGTCAAGATGGTGGCTCCTGTGCTCGAGAACATCAAGATCAGGGGATGCTGGGCCCTGCGCAGGCTGCCATCCGTGGCAGCCAGTGGCCGAGGCGCGAAGAAGCCGACCATCGAGATCGAGAAGGACGTGTGGGATGCTCTGGAGTGGGACGCTGGCAACTCCCCGGACCACTTCGACGCGCCGGTCCACTCGCGCTACTACAAGAAGAAACTGCCCAGGGTCTCCTTCCTCAGGTATGATACGACTGAATCCACCTTTTCTCTCTTAGTTCCACGATGCTACTGTTTACATTCAGTTAGCGACTCACAATTTCCTATTTCCGTCTCTCGCATTTCCTAGGTGAACTCTGCGCGGCTGTGTTTCTTCCATCGCTACGGTGGAAGTGATGGACGTCCTGCTGCCGGATGATCATCTGTTTGGTTTGCTTCCGTGCTTGCTTGGATTGCTGGACTTCACGGAGAGCGTTGGTCATCGATAAATCTGTCGTCTCTCATACCGTCGTGTGCTATTTTGTTCCCGGTGCCATATGTGTGAGCTTATGGTGGCTCTCACTCTCACCTTATAGTTGTGTGTGGCTTTCATATAAGAAGAGGGCAGGTCTATGCATGCGTACACAGACCTGCTAGATAAGCAGCGGCTATGCGATTTGCAGGGGATGCCTGCATGCTTTGCTTGTGTGTGGTTTTCATGAGTGCTTTGCTATGCGTCTGGAACTGTAACAGCGGCCTATCTGTGCCTGTGTGCATCTACATGGCGCTGCATGTGAGTGTGATTTGGTTGGGAGTGTTCGCTGTGTACCTGAACCAAGAAGCAAGGTTGTGACTTGTGCTTTGCCTGTTAAGCTTTTCTTGAAAGGAAAAAATGGCAGCAACTATGTGTGTCAGTTGTTGCAACTACCTGTCTCTGTCTGTGAGAATTCAGTTATGACTATTCCTTCTTTACGAGTCTTGAAGTAGTGAGTTCCAGTTGCAGGTGCATGCTATTGTTGTGGATCCTAGAATTACAGGAGCGATTATTCTCTCAGATACTCCACCACATGTCTCGATAGTTGTAATTTCGGTGCATTTTAGTCTCAACAGTTGAGAAATAGGGCGGACTAGTCTCAATACCGATTTTTTTTTCAAAAGCGTGACGCGCACGCGCTACGCCGTCCTGCAGTAGGCGGTGGCGGGAGATGCTATCCACCGAGCTGGTCGGTGCCGAAGAGGTCGCCGCACACCCCGCGTGCCCCGGATTACTAACTGGGCCGCGCAGCCCAACATCAGGTAAGCCGGGTTTTTTTTTCGTTCCTTTTTTTTTCTGTTGTTTGTTTTCTTTTTTAAAAGAATCTTTTTTTAAAACCTGAACATTTGTAAAATTTTAAAAAAATCAAATTAAAAAGAAATCACTTTTTAAAAACTGAACATTTTCAGATTTGAACATTTTTTAATTTGAATAAAAATGTATTTTTTTCTATGAACAATTTTCGAATTTGAACATTTCTGAATTTGAACAAAATTTATATTTGAAGAATTTTCGAATCTAAATGATTTTCATATTAGAACACTTTTCAAATTTGAACAAATTTCATATTTGAACAAATTTCGAATATGAACGATTTTCATATTTGAACAATTTTTTAATTTAAACGGTTTTCATATTTAAAAAATTCGAATTTTAGTAATTCTCAAATTTGAACGTTTTTCGAATTTAAACATTTTTTGAATATAGACTTCTCCAATTTGAACAAAAAAAAAATAAACAGAAAGAAAAGAAAACAGAAAACAGAAAAACTGTTGCGGTCAAAACCCACCGGCGGGCAGCGACGGGCAACACAGTAGAGCCGGGAACAACCTAGGGCTGCGGCTGGCCCTGGTCCCTCCGAGCGACGGCCCGCAAAGCCTCTGGTACACACGTCCGATGCTGATGCAAGGGCGTGCCACCTGACCTATACCGGTCGTGAAGGTGATGGAGATGCCTCGCTTAGTTTCCTGCATGGCATACACGTAAACATTAAATACGAGCCTCGATCGGCTCTCAGGTTATCCTGTGAATCGGCTCAAGGAGCCGATCCACCCATGATTCGTACGAGGTGCACGAATATATGGTGGTCCTGCTTGATCAAGATAAAGCTAATGCGATCTACGACGATTTAGGGTTTTCACCGCATAATCGGATCATCCTACTCACGATTGGGCCTCGCGACCACGCACGGTGATCGTAAGCCGATCCTAGATAGGGCCTAAACACCAACGCGAGGTTGATCCCCGGAACATCCTGTCTAGGACTAGCAAACGACACCCTACGTGCCGCTGGATCGTCCAACCCTTTGTAAGGCCTAACTATTGCAGATATTAAACTAATCCTTGAAGAACAAGGAGCAACCGTAACGGATCGGATCTACTAAATAATGATCAAGCGGGGTGCCGCCCCCACACCTATGATAGGTGTGAGGGCGGCTAGATATGCAAGGGTTGCACTACGATAGCATGTTATACGAAGAACTATGCTAACCCTAACACATCTATGATAACTACGTTGCTCGCCATCAAAAAGGCTTCGATTTAGCAACGCATGAACAACATAAAGCCTGCCGCCTAGATCGCAAGATGCGATCTAGGCAGCATGATGCTTACCGGTAGAAACCCTCGAGACGAAGGAGTTGGCGATGCGCCGAGATTGATTTGTTGGTTGAACGTTGGTTGTTGTTTATTCCATAAACCCTAGATACATATTTATAGTCCAGGGGACTTTCTAACGTGGGAATAATCCCCACCGTGCACGAGACGAACTCTAACTTCTAATCTAAGATGCGATCTGCTCCAAATTCTTCGTGCAAGGCCGCTTCAGAGATTTTCCACGTGTAATCTTCCAAGCCCATCTCCCTTACGGCCCACCTCCTGATTTGGCCAAAATCTGGTGATAACACATGCCCCCCTGGTTTTGGTAATGATAATTTCAAAACCACTCTGTTTCTCCTCCGAAGGGTCATGTCATGGCAGAGCAGAACCGTTGCAGCATCCTTCATCATGATGTCCTGTCTTCTCAGCTTCTCTGCAAAATTCGATAGCTTCAGCATCACCTCCTCGGAAACTGCAATAGCATTAAATTTCCACCAGATTTCTCATTATTTAACTGTGCCGATTGATTAGCCCACTTCATCCCCTTCCTCTGTTCCAGCTATCGGCACCAAAAAAACCCTCTTCCCCTGTAGCGATGTATTCCTCTTCCTCTGTCTCCTCCGGCCTCTCCCTCCAATCCTTCTCTTCAAGCGAGCCGGAGTGGAACTCCGATCACGCGCCAGAGGGCGACCTGCCTCTGACCGATGGGGAAGAGGACCTCAAGTTCCTCATCGATGGGGAGCTGATAAGCGAAAGTGAAGACGACCTCCATCCCTGGGCGAAACCCACCTCCCCCGATGGGAAGGGGAAAGAAGTAGAGGAAGAGGAAGAAAAAGAGGAGGGCGGCCCCTCTTCCCCCGCTAAGCTTCTGCCGGCCAAGCGATTCCGCGCTTGGGCGGACAGCGAAGACGATGATGATGACGAGGAGGAAGAGGAGGAGGATGAATCCTCCTCCTCCATCGGGTATCCGCCGACCAAGCGCTTCCGCTCCTGGGCGGACAGCGAGGATGATGATGATGACGAGGAAGACGAAGCTCCGGCCAAGGGCTGGGGTAGCAGCGACGAGGAGCTTCCTGGGAGCAGCGCCGACGACATCGACGACGGCGATGATGAGGACGGCGACGACTAGTAGAGTAGGACTAGTAGTAGCAGTGCACTAGGCACCAGATCCATCTTTTGAGAGCCATCGGCTCTTTCTTGTAAAGCTGCTCCTTTGAATTAATGAAAATTGTTCTTCCAATTGCTCTTTCAATTAATCCAATTTCAATCCTTCCGCTTGCCACACCAAGGCCGACAGCAACGTATCGGACTTTTTTCCTTTAGACGCCCACGAAGCCGGACTCAGATATCGATTAGACCGTCATTCAAGCACTTCTCAAATTCAGACTGTGATTTGATACTCCGCAATCCTATAGCCGATGAATGTTCATCGGCTGTTTTGAGAATCCAGTCTCCTTCCCTTTCTTGCAGCAACAAGACGGTCCAAACCCTGTAAAAGACGACGGCTTCCCTTTCCAGCTCCCCTCCGTAGCCTTAGCAGCCTTCTTCTGCAAACAGCTCAGTACTTTCGGAGAAAGCCACGATGCAGGGTCAGCCGATGCAACTCCAATCGGCTCCCGAAACTAGAGCATCTTCCAAGTTAGCTGCCCCCCGAGCCTTACTCAAGGCGAGGATGTCGGTGAGGATGCACCAAAACCGAACACCTTTCTTCCCTCAAAAACCGATATACCTCTTCTGTCAACACTGCTGAACTAGCACCAAGGGCTGCAAATCCTTGACAAGAAGGTTCAGGAACCCGAATCGGCTTAAGGCAGCTGAGGAAGCTCTCATTGTTTTACTCCCTCGAAGAAACAGGAGGCCCCACAGCCGACCTTGACTTAGTGGAGAGACTTGGTGAAGATCTGGTAGACCTTGTATAATTGCACTAGAGTCGATGGCTGCGCATCGGCTGTATGTCATGAAAACTTTGCATTCTTGACACATTCTCGTGAAATTTTTTTTTTTTTTACTGGCCGATTTTTCCTAATCGGCCCATAATGTTTCACTGCACATATGTTTACACATGTTTATCTGCACGTGTTCATCTGACTATATGCCCCCCGAGCCGATTCTGCCAGGTGACTGCAGATATCGGCTTTGTGGTTAGCCAGGGCACTGTACTTGCACGTCGGCTCCGCGAGGATTCGTGTTGACTTTCATCCGCCGACGTGACCGCTACCCAGTAGATCGATGTTGAACACAAGCAGAACATGTGGTGAAGATAATTTTGGCCGATTGCTGGAATCGGCCTTCATATCGATTGAAGCGCTGACTGAAGGTTCTGTAATGCCCCTTCATAATTTTTTGGGGCCGACCACAAGGATCAGCCTCGCCCCGTTTGCCCATCGGTTTGTTCTTGCTACTCGGTCAGGCTGGATAAAACCAGCCCAACCTCTGACTTTATCATGTTGATGCGCTTGCTGTCGTCCACCTTGAGTGCATCGCGTAATCGTGGAGTACTAAGCTCCGTCGGAAGGACGAGCACCATGTTTGTACCAGCCGATGTTTCATCATCGGCTTTCCTTTGCTTGGGACGCCACTCCATTTGCCGTGGACGACCCTCTTCGTCCAGGGTTCGCTGAACTTTCACAGCCAGATCAGGTCGTGCCTTCCTTAGCGTATGCAAGTATAACCTTTCGGCTTCCTCCAGGCCGCGCAATCGCTGAACCCTGCGCTTTTGGGAACGGCTGAGTCCATCAGGGCACCACCTTGGCCGGTGGTACCTGTCTTCTTCTTCTTCTTGTCCCTCGTCTTCTGAATCCTCGAGATCTTCCCACCGAGGGGACTCAGCGCGTTTGCTTTGTGGCGGGAGAGGCCCTAAGCGCTTGAACACGGACACGTTGGCCGCCTCCTTCTTCTTCTGGTTGCATTCTGGGCAATTACCGATTGTGGGCAATCGGCTCATTCCTGAATCCCAGCAGTGTCTGAAGAAGGGGCAGTCCCAGTGCCTATCGTTGTCGTCTTGCTCCCTTGTCTTTTCCTTGGCACGGCGCTCGTACCCCTCCTCATCGCGATCATGCCGACGATGTCTTCTGGCTTCTCTAGCCAGACGATCTCTTTCATCTTCATCACTGGATCGTCGGCGTTGGTCATACTGACTCACATACTTGTTGAGGAGGTGATCAGAGAGGGGTCGCTGATATCTTATGTTCTTCACTTCTCCCTCTGTGACGTAACGCTTGCCATCATGACGGAGCCGATCGCGTGGAGCGGCCTCCTCTGTGTCCTTGCTACGAGAGCAGCTGCCCTCGTCTCCATCCTTGCCAGCGTGGTTTCCAAGTCCTACCATGTTGATGCTGAACGAGGATCCCGGTCGGCAACCTTCAGGGTAAGTGCATTCCACCATGTTAACGGCGGGAAAGGGTTGGGTGTCGACCTTCATGGCGTGCGGTTGAAAATCGACGTCCTTTTTCTATCGCCATTTAGATCTGCCGACGCCACACCCCGGTCGTTGGTGGCATGGGAGAGCGAGTTATGCCATTTGCGGTATGGCTTTCCGTTCAGCTCTTGTACCGTGGGGAATTTGAGACCTTCCGGACTCGGCACCCGCGTCTCCAAGAGCAGGAGGTCGAACATTTGCTCGCTTTGGTCACGTCAAAATCAAACCCCCGGGCGGGCCTGGTTGCTTTAACCAATTTCAGGACACGGGGTTTGCCCCCCCGAGTCCATTCAGCCATCGCTACCTCTTGACCTCCCGCAGAAACTTCGTCTTCCTCTGCCTCGACCAGACTACCGCACGCTTGAATTTGTCCTGCACAGTCCGGTGGCGCTGTTCATATGCCGACAGCTTCGAACCATGTGCGCCAGTGAGGGGTAGTCTGCTTGGGAGGCCATGTCCTTGAGCGGTGTTGCAAGGCCCGCTATCGCCAACTCGATCGCTTCCTTTTCAGTCACACGAACCGAATAACATCGGTTCCTAAGATTCCTGAAGCGCTGGATGTATTCTGTCACAGTTTCTCCACGCTTCTGACGTATTTGTGCTAGATCGGCAAGGCCAGACTCGGAAGCCTCTGAGTGGTACTGCGTATGGAACTGTTCTTCCAACTGCTTCCAAGTCCGGATTGAGTCTGGTGGCAACGAGGTGTACCACCCGAAAGCCGATCCCGTGAGGGACTGTGAGAAGAACCTCACGCGTAGTGAATCCGACACTGAGGCCGTTCCTAGCTGTGCCAAATATCGGCCCACATGCTCGATGGAGCTGGAACCATCTGATCCACTGAATTTGGAGAAGTCAGGGAGCCGATATTTAGGTGGTAGCGGGATCAATTCGTAGTCGTCAGGGTACGGCTTGGAATAGCCGATTGCCCTCCTTTTTGGCACCATGCCGAACTGGTCTCTTAGTATGGTACTGATCTGATCCGCTGTGCTGGCTGCAGGAGTTGAACTCTGAAGATTCGCCGGGGTGGCGTACTTAGCCAGCCATGTTTGCTTTTCCAGCTCTGAGCCAACTGCAGGAGCTGAGCTCTGGAGGTTCGTCGGGGTGGCGTACTTAGTTAGCCACGTCTGCTTCTCAAGATCTGTCGCTGACGTCCCTCCTGTTTTCCCAGAAGTCCCTGATGTTGTGGCCTGGTTTGTGAGCGCCCAGTTACCGCAATCTGGCACATACGTGCACGTGTACCCGTGAGGGATCTCCTTAGGCGCCTCATGCAAGAACTGGTAGTCACTAGGGTCACCACCGATCTTGTAGACGACGAATGCCGGTGAAGTCGGCACTTCTGGTGCTGCCAGCGCAAATGGCAGCGGTGGACGGGACTGGAGTGGCAACTCTCCTTGATGCGTCCCGAGAGCTGGTCCTGACGGTGAGTACTGGTGCCTCATGATCTCCTGGATCACGCGAAGAGCGACACGCTCCAACGTGTTTACCAGGTTCTCAGAGTGGCGGTGTAGCGAGTGAGCCACCAAGTAGTTGATCTCCTGCCGCAGGGACCTGGTGCGTTCTTCCGACGGGGCAGAGAGGTCTATCCCATCGAGTGCACCATTAGGCGAGAACCCCTTCCACCTGATGCCATGGGAACGGGTTCTGTGGAAGGAGCCGATGAGGTCGGCTTCGAGGATTGCTTTGACCTCGTCATATTTCTTCTTCAGCTCGTCGGTCAGATCCTCGTACGTGACTGGCGTGCCGTCCGCCATCACAGATGTAGATGGCGAGGTGGTTGATGTCGAAGCTTGTCCCACCGGGCGTGCCAGAATGTGTTGCGGTCAAAACCCACCGGCGAGCAGCGACGGGCAACACAGTAGAGCCGGGAACAACCTAGGGCTGCGGCTGGCCCTGGTCCCTCCGAGCGACGGCCCGCAAAGCCTCTGGTACACACGTCCGATGCTGATGCAAGGGCGTGCCACCTGACCTATACCTGGTCAGGAAGGTGATGGAGATGCCTCGCTTAGTTTCCTGCATGGCATACACGTAAACATTAAATACGAGCCTCGATCGGCTCTCAGGTTATCCTGTGAATCGGCTCAAGGAGCCGATCCACCCATGATTCGTACGAGGTGCACGAATATATGGTGGTCCTGCTTGATCAAGATAAAGCTAATGCGATCTACGACGATTTAGGGTTTTCACCGCATAATCGAATCATCCTACTCACGATTGGGCCTCGCGGCCACGCACGGTGATCGTAAGCCGATCCTAGATAGGGCCTAAAAACCAACGCGAGGTTGATCCCCGGAACATCCTGTCTAGGACTAGCAAACGACACCCTACGTGCCGCTGGATCCTCCAACCCTTTGTAAGGCCTAACTATTGCAGATATTAAACTAATCCTTGAAGAACAAGGAGCAACCGTAACGGATCGGATCTACTAAATAATGATCAAGCGGGGTGCCGCCCCCACACCTAAGATAGGTGTGAGGGCGGCTAGATATGCAAGGGTTGCACTACGATAGCATGTTATACGAAGAACTATGCTAACCCTAACACATCTATGATAACTACGTTGCTCGCCATCAAAAAGGCTTTAGTACGAGCAACGCATGAACAACATAAAGCTTCTGCTGCCTAGATCGCAAGATGCGATCTAGGCAGCATGATGCTTACCGGTAGAAACCCTCGAGACGAAGGAGTTGGCGATGCGCCGAGATTGATTTGTTGGTTGAACGTTGGTTATTGTTTATTCCATAAACCCTAGATACATATTTATAGTCCAGGGGACTTTCTAACGTGGGAATAATCCCCACCGTGCACGAGACGAACTCTAACTTCTAATCTAAGATGCGATCTGCTATAATTAAAGATACACGGGCAATCTAGCCCAAATTCTTCGTGCAAGGCCGCTTCAGAGATTTTCCACGTGTAATCTTCCAAGCCCATCTCCCTTACGGCCCACCTCCTGATTTGGCCAAAATCTGGTGATAACAAAAACAAAATAAGAAAAAAAAGAAAACGAAAGCGAAAAACGCTAAATGGGCCAGGCCCAATACCCGACCAGGGTGTGCGGCAACCGCATCGGCGCCGACCTGGTCGGTGTATAGGACTGGCCGGCGGTGGCGCTCTCAGTTTTCCACAAAGTTGAGCTACCCCCTATCAAATGGTACAGAGAGATGGGCGAAATCGTTAAAAAAGGCCAACCTTCGCAAAGGGAATGCAACTCGCTCCGCACGCGACAAGTGGCGCGCTGTGGTGATAGAAAATTCCTGGGAAGTGGTCTTCCTGCTCGCCACGTGTCGCAAGGGGAAGCAAGGTGGGGATAGGGGAGGATAGAGAAGACTGGGTTGTGTCAGTTTTTCCCTTTTTCTTCTAAATTCGCTTTTTTAAAATGAAATATCTTGAGAACCGTAAGTCCAAATTGCAAACCGTTTTCACTTTTGAGATCCTCGCGTCGAGATCTTCAAAACTAGATCCCATGTTGATAGGTTTGGAGATACTTTTTTTTCGTACTTCCAATAATATTATGAATGTACCTGTGGTGTGTACATAACTGTACTTGTGTTTCAACTGATAAGTACTTTTGTTTTTAGTGTATTTGGTGCAATTTTTCCCTTTACTCGCTAACTATACTCGCACATACCTGCTTGTCTGCGTGATTGTACTTGTACTCGCATGTGTGTTCAATTGTACTCGTGTGTTGTGTGTGGATCAGATTTCGCTGTGTGCACGATCACTCGCTAGTCTCTGCGTGATCGTAATTGTACTCGCTTGTGTGTTCAATCAGACTCGTGTGTTGTGCGTGGTATCAGATCGCCGTGCAGACGATCAGACTGCCGTGTCGTGGATCAGACGCGTGTGTTGTACACAACTGTACTCGTGTGTTGTACACAACTGTACTCGTGTGTCCACAAGTAACTGTATTCGTAAGTTTGATCGGTAGCTATCTGTACTCGCGCGGATGTGCTGTACGCGCGGCTGTACTCGCGCGGAAGGAAGTGGAGTACGCACGGCGATGTACTCGCGTGGAGCGCGCGGCCGTATTCGAGCTGGAAGGACCGCGCGGGTGTGATGCCACGCGTCAAACGCACGCGCACGGGATAGACCTTTCCAAAGGTTTCCCTTTTTCTAGTCATACCCAGAGATGGGGCGTCGATTTGGGCCGGACCGCACGCACGGGGTACCTACCAATAACGACCCACACGCCTTTACAACCGACCACAGGTTGGGCTGGCCCACGACACCCAAAAACATGTCCTGTTCCCATCTGACTTTTTTGTTTTGTTTCGCCAATGCCATCCGATTTATTTCTGTCTCTGTTTATTATGTATCTCTCCGCAATCGTCACGAACGAAGTTGGCGTCCTCGCAACTCGTCTTCCTTCCCCACTTTTCTTATCTTTCTCTGATCTGCCGGTCCTTCACTTGGAAGAATACACACGCAAGTCACAAGTATGTACTTGTACCATCTCGTGCCAAAATGTGCAGGCCGGTTTAGTCAAAATGCTGCAAAGTATCTTTACCTTTAAGAAGAAGAATAGAAGCTGCAAGTGTAAGTACATAAATGAATAAATAAATAAGTATATACGGAGTATGTACCACGGCAAGGGGAACGGAACAGAAAATTACGTGAGCTTACAAATTAAAGTCGATGCGCTTTTCATGACGGTTTGACGAATCCACCAACTCACACCGTCACACGCACAGGGGAAAAGGTGTTCATTGGCCCTTCTTTTTTCTTTGCTTTGACGCGCAGCATCCTCATTGTTTGCAGGATAGCGACCGTTCGTTTCAACCCCACCTTCATAAACTTTATGGGACGGTCCGATACAAACACAAACAGATCGTTCGTGTGTTTGTTTTGGTCCGTGTGAACTGGACGACAGTAAAGCCGTAAATCATAACCCACTGGATCGACGTAAACAATACCTAAATTTGGGATATAAATAGCTTCTCTGCTGACGCATCGCGGCCCCCAAGTGTTCTAAACTATGATGGCCGTATCTACTCACCGGTATGCGCCCTGCCATAGTGCCGTGGCCGAGGCTAGTCGTCACTGGTGGATGTAGAGGGTGGCCAGGGTGGTCCATGGACCACCCTGGAATTTCGATTTGGCCCATATACCATATAGGAAAAAAATGGAAAAGCCCATCTGAGCAAAATTTTGACCCAACAAAGACCACCCACGCGAGCCCCCATCTTTGGTTTGTTTCTGGACGAGAACGAGCCCCCGTCGCCGCCAGCGCCAGGTGCCCGCCTTGCTCGCCTCGCGCCCTCATCGCCGGCTCGCCTCCAGCACGCCAACGGCCAACCTCCGGCCGGCCGCCGCCACTCCCCGCTGCAATCAGCCTGTCCCGGCCGCCCTTCCCCTGATCCCCTGCCCCGAAGGCCTGAACCCTAGGCAGTAGGAAGAGTAGGGAGGCCGCCGGCGACCGGCGTTTGTTCCGGCCCGGCTCCGTCCGTTCGTCGCTCCAGTGGCGTGGAGAAGGCAAGCAGGCAGCAGGCCAGCAGCCCCACTTCATCCTCCAACTCTAGCAATTAAGAAATTTCAGATTTTTCTCACTGTTATGCCTAATTGTCTAAATGTAAAGTTATGGATAATCAATTGATAAGCTAGAAACGAGGAGGCATATCGTTCATAATTTGGTGTACTTGTTTCTCAAATTGGTATTGCTTTTTCCAGTGGCGACAAGAAATGTTGAAAGAGCATTTTCTGCAATGAGTTTTGTCAAGAGCAAGTTGAGAAACAAGATGGGTGTTAGTCTTTTGGACGATTGTCTCCAAAGTAATACCAATGGTCTCAATTACATTTGTTTGTTTGTGTCCAATTTTTTTTTTTTTTGAAGATGGACCACCCTGATTTAAAATCCTAGATCCGCCAATGCTAGTCGCACTGACTACTGGCCGCAGGAGGGGACGACACCATCGGAGGCTCGACGGAAACCACGAGCCGCGGCACTCCTCTTGCATGCGGCGACACTAGTACCTAGTTGCAGACATGATCTCCTCCCTATCACGGTCACGAAAGCCACTCTCCCACCTCATGTGTGCCTACCCCCCACAATGGCCGCGTGCCAACGAGCTCTGTCCATTAGCAGCGCGGCTTCCATGTCAACGTCATAGCGATCATGGTCCCTTGCCGCCACATTGGATGCCCGCGCCATCGTCATGGCAGCTTGGTCAATATTGTGGCTCTCCCGGTCCACTTGTGGCTGCACGCTACGCCACGCGGAATGACTCGTGTAGAGCCCGCTACTCGTCTCTCACGTTGGGCACCACCGTCATTGTCTAGGTCATCTAGCTCTTGATCCTCCTAATAGTCGGTTGTGGGATGCCGATGCACTACGGTCCTCGCCATCCCTCCTGCGTGGAACGCACCCATCCAGGATTAGCTAGGTTGGCCTCGGTCACCGGCCAGAGCGCGGAAATGTCGGTGATAATCCAAGCAGTCGTTGCAGACTTGCTTGCACCGCCTCCCCTCTCTGCACGCGCCTCCTCCGCCTTTGAGGCCTCCAGCGCCACGGCCTCCGCCTCCTCCCCCGTCCCCTTGGCGTATGGCCCAAAATGATCCATGCGCGCCTCTTATGTGTCGTACAACACGATTTCCTCCGCCTCTAACGTCTCATGGATGGTGCTTGTCATCCGTTCGATGTCGTTTAGCAAGCGCTTGTGCGCCATCTGACCTAGGTAATGTTGTGGTCAGTCATGAGGTGTTGTTGTATGTTTTAGGGTTTGCCCATCCACCCCAGCACGCGGTAGGCCTCTGATAGCCATGGTGGTGGCGGGAAGGTGACGACAACAGTAATCACCGAGGCTTCCATTAGTGTGTGTGGGGGGTGGGGGATGGGTCTAACCGCTGGGTTTGGCTCCTGAACCCAACAGATAAGGTGGGGGACACAACCAATTTTATGTCCAGGGTCCATCCCACATGAAACAAAACATACACTTTTAATGTTTAAAATGAGTTGGGCCGTTGGAGATGTCCAAGCTAATGATATGAAAGTTGCTAGTCTCTGTAAGCCAGTGGTCTAACTCCTACATGGTGATTCGTACACTTAAGTTGTAAGTTGGGTTACAAGTGAGAATTTTCGGTAACCCCCTAACGATGTGGGGTAAGTTCTTGTGTGAGGCAGGGCCTATCTTTGTAGGCGTCTCATTAAACGCACCATTTTCTGCACAAATCAACACCATTTCCTATCACGAAAAACTAAGAGCATCTCCAGCCTTCTCCCCGACGAGGCCTCCAGGACGGCGTATGATCATCCGGATGGATGAAAACGGCCCAGTCGCGCCCCCGGTTCCTCGTTTTCGTCCGAAAGAGAGCCCAGGCCATCCCGGCCCCCCCGGAAGCGCTCGGGGACTCCGGACGAGAGAAAATCGCGGGAACCGTCTGGTGGCCCCGACCTGTCGGCGACAATGGCCTGGGTTTCTACGGCAATACCCTCGTTTTCCCGATGTACGGCACTACCCTCGTCTTCCCGATCTATGGCAATACCCTCTCGAACGAAAGCTTTGAACTCTCAAGTGGTGCAACATAGACAAATTATATATAATTCGAATAAACATAAAAATTACATATAAAAACTTTTAAACAAACTTAAATTACTTCTTCTTCCTAGATGGCCCCGCCTCATCGTCGTGGCGGCGACGCTTCCGGCTCGTCACCTCCTCGTCGGAGGAAGTTGAGTCCTTCTCGTCGTCAGCTGTCAACACCCGGATTTTTAAGTCCGAATGCCTATTATGTCATACATCGCAATCCCAGGAATATTGTCGTTGCGAGGCATAATAGTTAAGTATCACAGTCATCATTTATTACAAACCATAATGTCTTACATCTTGGAATCACATCATCAATATTACACAAATAGGTGATCTATTCATCAACGAACAAACACAAATTCATATGCAGAAGCGTAAGATACAAGGACTCTCTAGTCCACAGGCCAACGCTTGACGTCGGAAGACTCCTAGTTGTCGTAGGCGTCCTGCTGGTCATCTCCTTGTTCATCTTCATACTCTGGCCATTCGAATAGCCAGGGACAAAGCCGTGAGTACTTCGAGTACTCGCAAACTAATACTCAAGTAAGTGCTAGACATTTCTAGTAAGGTTTGCTAAGCTCTAGTTTATTTGCATAAAGCCAAGTTTAGTTCACAAGTTTTTGGGAAAAGCTTATTCCAAAAGTTAACTAACTCAAGTGGGAACATTAGTGTCATTCCCACCATTCAAGTGGTGATTTCAATTCAATTCACCACAAGTCATTTCACCATCATCCTTCAACATCATTTTCAAAGATATGACATCGGAGGCTGTATGGCCTTTCCAACCGTCCGTAACCGTGGACACGGCTATTCGAATAGATTTACACTCTGCAGAGGTTGCACACTTGTGCCACAACATTTGATTTCATCCGTCGGGATTTCCCCGAATCATCGTAACTCAGCACGCGGATCATCAACCCTAACCTTTCACTTACATACCCTAGTATGAGCACCTCTCCCCATGAGCTTGGCCTCCCGGTGAAGACCAACTGTCAACCCGGGAACTGCACAGGGCTTGGCCGTACAATTCACCATCATTTCACATCATTTCTCAACAACGGAGGCAGCCTCGGCGTAACCCCTATGATGTGTGTTCAGAGGGAACCCATACTAAGATTCATAAATTTCCAGTTAAGCCCTACCCATAATCAGGTATTGTGGGGGTACTTGTAAATTGGAAAGGTATCGCATCCAAACCAACATCAGTTTTATCAAAAATCACCATCTTCTCTTGGTCATATTCACCTTCAAAAATCATTCAATGGAATGAATCATCATTCCAAGGTTTCAAACTCATTTCAAAGTCACATGTTCCCATCTAGAGTAGTCAAGTTTTATTTCATTAGCAATAGCTCTAAATCATGAGGGGTGCTATCTTGCTTTGCTTGATGGAGGCTAACTTTACTACTCTAGTAAACTTCTTTACTTTGACCAAAGTTAACTATAAAAGTAACTCTTTAAGAAAACAAGTAAAAACTTGTAATGTATAAACTTGGGATAGGCTTATGTAAGAAAAGGTAAGATTCATGGTGCCTTGCCCCAAGGGGCTTTGCACTTTGCAAGAATATTAGCTTGCCTTGGTAGTTCTCAAACTGTTCCTCCTCCTCCTCTTGGTAGCAACCTTCTTCTTCGGCGTACTCTCCGGTGCTACCGTCTAAATTTGAATACGAGTATAATTACTCACTAATTCAATGACTATTCCATACATCACATATAAACACACAAACTATTCTATGCACACAAATAATTTAACTAGGGTGCATGGGTTGTGTTATTTAAATAGAGTTCACTTCTTTGTATTTAATATGCAATTGATAGTTTCCATAGGGTTCTTGAGAAATAATTTCCTCTCATTGAAATCTTCTTAAGATTTAATTTCTCAAACAATCATGTATGAACTCATATTGACCTAAGTCAAATGTTCATCATCATCATTTGGAAAAATGATTTAAATGAGGTAGATCACCCCATATCATTTAATAACACTACATATGATTTAAATCTCAAGTAATTCAGATAAGAGAGTTTGGACCAGGGGTCCAAACATCCCCTGAATTCATGTGAGCCAAGTTTAAATGAAGTATAAGACTCCACACAATTTACTTTAATAGTTTTGGACAATATCAACTAGTTAAACTAGCCATATTATCCATTAATTAAAGGGATTTCTATTTTTGTGCCCTCGGTTCCTTAGTTGTGCTCAGTTTTCCCCAGCCCCTTAGTTTTTCCTCAGTTTTCCCCAAAACCTTGTCTGAAACCCGCAGAAGGAGGTCGGACGGAAGGAATCCCGTTAGTTGACGTTGGTTGGTGCTGGCAAGTGGGGCCGCTGTTGGTGCCCCGCAGTGGACACGTCTTCACTTATCCAGATCATCGTGGGACCCACAACTTGTCCACGTTAAGTGCGCCGGACCCACAGCTTACCCAGGTGACCGTTGCAAAATGGGAGCCCGAGCCAGCCCCGCGCCCGTGCCCGTGCCATTGCTTCGCCTTTCTTTCTCCGCGCCCCATTGTTCTTCTTCTCCGCCAGCGGCAGCCCTTCTCCGGTAGGCGGGTGATGTCTAGTTTCTCTTCGACCTCCCGTTCTTCATGGCCGCAGTATGGACCCGTGCCTTTGACAAGATGCCCTGACTGCCCACGCCAGGAGCCTCTGAAGCGGTCGATCTGTAAGACGGACGAGAACGGCAACCGTGGACGTGAGTTCGTTGCATGCGAGAGCTTGCCATATAGAGAGGGGGATAAGGTTAGATCTCGCTCCAATTTCTCTGTTTTCTCTCGATTTTCTTGTTATTCCCTCGAATTTGGGATTTAGGGTTCACGTTGTTGTTTTCAGATCTTGAAGAAATGCAGGCATTTCGAGTGGATCGATGTGTACGTTCAGAGGCTTCAGTTGCAGGAATCAATTGGCGCTATGGGGGGGCGCAATTTGGGAGGGGGGGGACTTGCTGTAGAGAATGCGGCGGAGAGAGGAGCCGTTCCGATTAGGGACCTTCCGATTATGCCTAATGCTCCCAATGCAGAACTGGTGGAAGTGAAGGGAGAACTGAAGAAAATGAACAAGCAGTTAAGCAAGCTAATCTGATGGCTGGTTGTTTTTTTTGTTGTATAATTACGATCGGATTCTTATCATTGCTCACCAGGCGCTAGAAGTTGTTACAAGGGATACCTTGTTACAAATCCATTATTCAGTTACATGTACTTGTAGTTGTTTTCAAAGTTAGTGTGTGCATTCACCGAAATTACCAACTATATTCCCTAAAAGAAAAGGAAAGCTAAAGATCGTTGATAATTGTTAGAGGGGTGACAAATAATGCAATCACCGAAATCCGCAAATATGTATGCCTCATGTTTATACCAAAATTATACCACTTTTAGGCCTTTCCAAAATACCAATACCATATCCCAAACTATATTCCCTAAAAGAAAAGGACAGCTAAAGATAGTTGATAATTGTTAGAGGGGTGACAAATAATGCAATCGCCGAAATCCGCAAAAATGTATGCCTCATGTTTATAACAAAATTATACCACTTTTAGGCCGTTTCAAAATACCAATACTATAACCCAAACTATATTCCCTAAAAGAAAAGGACAGCTCAAGATAGTTGATAATTGTTAGAGGGGTGACAAATAATGCAATCCCGAAATCCGCAAATATGTATGCCTCATGTTTATACCAAAATTATACCACTTTTAGGCCTTTCCAAAATACCAATACCATATCCCAAACTATATTCCCTAAAAGAAAAGGACAGCTAAAGATAGTTGATAATTGTTAGAGGGTGACAAATAATGCAATCGCCGAAATCCGCAAAAATGTATGCCTCATGTTTATAACAAAATTATACCACTTTTAGGCCTTTTCAAAATACCAATACTATATCCCAAACTATATTCCCTAAAAGAAAAGGACAGCTCAAGATAGTTGATAATTGTTAGAGGGCTGACAAATAATGCAATCACCGAAATCCGCAAATATGTATGCCTCATGTTTATACCAATACTATATCCCAAACTATATTAAGTGGCAAACTCGTCATTGCATTCTCCACCGACAGAGAGAGAGAGATGGGTGGCCACGAAGAGAGAGAGAGAGAGAGAGAGAGAGAGAGAGAGAGAGGTTGCCACGAAGAGACGGAGAGGGTATACCGCCTGCTAGATCGCTGGATCAACGGTTCGTGGAGTCGATCCGTGTGACAACGGCTCAACCAATCAGGATAAGTTTGGGCTTCTCAGAGCATTTGTGACAAGATTTGAGGGCAAAACTGAGTAGTACTAAGAATCCAAGGGCACATAAATAGTAAATAGACTAAGGGATTCAAACAAAAGAATTACAAAATGAAAAATGTGTGTTTTGTACAATATAATTCATATTGGGCTACATCAAATTATTTGCAATTCAAATATACATGAGTGTGACAATTATGGCATCATTTAGACAAACTATGTTTTGGGAAAGATGTTTTGCAAAGGGGTTTGGGTGGAAAACCATGCATCTTCATAGCTACACTAGTGATTCTGAGAAGTGGCAATTTGTGGTAAAACTTGATTTATATATGTTTGTTAAGGTTTTCTAGGTGGCAGGTTGCGTACGAAGACTCCATGAGTAGTTGGCACTATGTTTTTATTTTTTTGGATTTTTTTGCGCATGAAATGACTCAATTAGCTATATTAATCTCATTTGTTGACTCTCTGTTGACCAGCTACCTGAGGGTAAAACTGAGTATATTGCACTTGCCGGTCTAAGTCCTCGAGGGGAAAACTGAGTACAGATAAAATTTCTGTATAAGGCCTGAGGTTATAACTGAGTACACCAAACGTCCCAGGGTTAGACTCGGGTAGCGGTGCACGCTGCAGCCGTGCATAGCGGACGCGTGTTGCCGTGCATAGCGGACGCGTGTTGCGGTACACGCCACCTTCGTCTTTATAGAGCCCCTCTTTCTCTCCCTCGACGCACGTTCTCACTGGCTCACTGCAACCGCCTCTCCTGTCCCATCATCTTCTCCACAACCGAAGAAAAAACCCCGAAGAAAACCGCCGGCGATGGAGAAGAATGAGATGCCCATTGTCGGCACATCAGCCGCCGCCCCCGTCCAGGCCCCTGTCGCTGCTTCCATCGTAGCAGCCGGCGCATCGGCCGCCGCCCCCGTCGATTGGGACCCGTACGAACCAGTGCAGTACGACGCGCCGGAGAACCCCTACGACACCACCATCGTCGACAACGAGCCGGAGGTAACCCTTTGTTCCCTTGTTCTTATCTCATTTCAATCATTTTGTGTTAGATCTACCGTTATTACTTCGTCTGCTCCTAGTTCAATCCTTTTTTGTTAGATCTTGCGTTATTACTGTTCGTCTGGTCCTAGTTCGATCCTTTTGTGTTAGATCTTGCGTTATTAGTGTTTGTGATTTGCTTTTGTTTAAGATTTGTGCCGATGATGATGAATATTTGGGCATAAATTGATTCAGGGTTTGGTCAGTAAACAATTGGTGTGTACAAATTTGTTGTGCATGATCTTTGGTTTGCCGACTCAAATCCTCGGATATAAGTGTGTCCAATGTAATCGAGGCTACCTCTTTTTCGAGCCCATATTATCATGCATGATTTTTTGTTCACTCTCTGTTCCATCATCGTTGCAATTGACTCCGTGTTTTTTGCACGATCTTTGGTGCTACGTGACAGGTGCAGAGCAGCGACGTCGACAGCGACGACGAGTCCTTCCACACCAAGACTCGTCACGTCCTCAGGAGGTTGCAGTCCGGCCATTATGATGGCCCTTTTGCTCGAGGCATTTACAAGTGCCCCTTCTGCAACAGGAAGCTCCGCGCCACCGACTTCAACTCCCTGGTGAACCATGCTGAATCCATTGGCAGATGTGGCGCTAGAGTTGGAAGGACCGTGAACGTGCATGCGTACATGGCCAAACACAAAGCACTTGGGATTCACCTGCGCAACCTCCAAGCGAGTCACACGCGCTACCTGGAGGCGTTGAACGTGCCTACTGCACTCTCTGTATGTGACTGCTCTATCTGTAGAGCAGCTTAATTTCATGTAAAATGTAGCTTATGTTGGATCTATCGGTACTACTTTTGGATCTGTCCTGAATATATCTATGCTATGTTGGTTGCTGTATGCAGCTTATCCTATATTTTTTCTCTGGATTTGTGCCCTAGATTTCCTACCTGATTGGGTAAAAACGAAGGCATAAAGAAATGAATGGCGTTAAAAAACAGAAGGAGAAGCTGCTCTAGATTTGCTACCAATTTGGGCTATCAAATATGAATGAGATCGAGCGATAGAGAGGAAAAAGGTACATTGAAAACTGCTAATCTGGGCGAAAGAGACAGAAACCACTCGTGCCCCCGTCCCGGACCCACACGCTACGGCCCCACACGCTACGGCCACACAAACACGGCCTCGTCCTGTCCCACGCGGTCCCTTCCTACCAGCCCCACACGACGCGGTCCCACACGACGCGACCCCACAAACGACACGACCCCACTCGTCAGCACGGAACGGTCAACTTAACGGATTCCTTCCGTCCGAGCTCCTTCTGCGGTTCAGACAAGGGCTTGGGGAAAACTGAGGAAAAACTAAGGAGCTGGGGAAAACTGAGTACAACTAAGGACCTGAGGGCACGAAAATAGAAATCCCTTAATTAAACTAGGGCATGATCATGCAGAGTGACCACACCATTTTATTGTGTAAGTCAAATGTGAGCTATTAGAGTTGGAATTAACTTAATATCTATTTTGGTTGATTTTTAATAATTATCTGAATAGGGAAAAGTCCCTGCCTTGTTATTTTTATCAAATTAATTCTACAAAGAATCTGGTCATGGGACCAGTGGCATGTTGTAGATAATTTCAGTAGCTTTCCAACAACATAAAATTCATTAAATTTGGTTTAGCCAATTTGAATCTATTGATTTTCAAAGTGGAGGCAGTATTCAAAAATCATTTGGAATTAATTAAACCTAGTTTGAATTACAAGGCCGGCGGGAAAAGCTAACTGGGCCCAAAGGTTTAAAAACGGCCCAAGGCCAGCCCAGCCACGGTCCAGTGCCGCGCGGGCTGCCTGACAGAGGGTCCCGCCTGTCAGCGGCTCTTAAACGCCGAAGCGGTAAGTTTCAACGTGGGGCGTAGGATTAGATGGTGATCGAACGGCCGTGGTTCATCGTCGTCTCCGACGAGAACCCGACGCTCTGGCGGCGGCGGTAGGGGGTCGGAGGGCTAACCAGTGCTCCAGCGAGGGATGGCAGTGTGCTTGGGGTAGATGTGGACGACGGCGAAGCTCCAGGTACCGGTGGCGTCACCTGAGGTGGCCTGGTTCGCCGGCGATCTCTGCAGGGCTTCCGCGGCGGCGAGCTCTCGATTGGCCTTGCTCCGGCGTGAATCTGTTACCGTCAGAAACCCACCGGCGAGCAGCGACGAGCAACACCGTAGAGCCGGGAGGCTCCCAGGACTGCGGTTGGCTCTAGTCCCTCGGGCGACGGCCCGCAATGCTCCTGGTACGCACATCCGATGCTGATGCAAGGGCGTGCCACCTGACCTATACCTGGTCAGGAAGGTGATGGATTGCTTCGACTTAGTTTCCTGCATGGCAAACACGTAAACATTAAATACGAGCCCCGATCGGCTCTTAGGTTACTCTGTGGATCGGCTCTTAGAGCCGATTGCCCCATGGAACACGTTAGATTTTACATTAACATGGGGATCCTGCTTAATCAAAATCAAGCTAAACTAATCTACGACAGTCTAGGGTTTTCACCGCATAACCGGAACATCCTATGCGTAGTTGAGCCTAGCCCTAAAGAGGCCTAAAAACCAACATGAAGTTGATCCCCGGAACAATCCCTTTAGGACTTCATAAACCACACCTTACGCACTACCGGATCGTTCAACCCGTTTATAAGGCCTAACCATGCGGATATCAAACCAATCCTTGAAGAACAAGGAGCAACTATAACAGATTAGATCTACTAGCTAAAGAACAAGCAGGATGCTGCCCTTACACCTAGGATAGGTGTAAGGGCAGCCAGATATTGAGGGATAGCGTAGCTAAACAAGTACATCGTGAAAGCATCGACGTCAACCCCAAAACACCTGAGATAAGGGTGTTGCTCGCCATCAAAAAGGCTTCAGCACGAGTAACACCAAGAACGAATAAACCGATACTGCCTAGATCGCACGACGCGATCTAGGCAGCATGTTGCTTACCCGGGAGAAACCCTCGAAACAAGGGGTGGCGATGCGCCTAGATTGATTTGTTGTGAACGTGATCGTCTTCTTTCTCAAATAACCCTAGATACATATTTATAGTCCGTAGACTTTCTAATTTGGGAATAATCCCAACCGTGCACGAGCTAAACTCTGTTTTAATCCTAACCGACACGGAATCTACTATAATTTACAGATACACGGGCCACTTGGCCCAAATTCTCGTACAAGGCCGATTCATGACCGTTTTACGTACATAGCCTCCAAGCCCGTTTAAATCACGGCCCACCTTCTGATCCGGTTAAATTCTGATGATAACACATGCCCCCCTGGTTTTGGCAATGGTAATTCCAAAACCACTCTGGTTTTTTTCTTCGTCGGGTCATGTCGTGGCAGAGCAGAACCGTTGCAGTATCCTTCATCATGATGCCTTGCCTTCTCAACTTCTCTGCACGATTTGACAGTTTTTTGGCACCACTTCCTCGGAAATTGCTGTGGCATTAAATCTCCACTATATCCCCTTTATTTAACCGCGCCGAACAGTTCGCCTCTTCATCCTCTTGCTCTGTACTAGCCATCGGCCCCAAAAACCCCCTTCTTCCGTAGCCATGTCTTCCTCCTCCTCCTCCTCCGCTTCATCGGGTCTCTCCTTCCAGTCTTCCTCTTCCTCCTCCCGCGCGCCTACGCCGGAATGGGATTGGATGGCGGCATACGACATTGAAGCCCCAGAGGAATGGGACAAAGAGTCCCATGACTCCTCCATCTGGTCTGAGGATAACAAATCCTTGACCGATGGAGAGGACGACCTCCAATTCCTTGCCGATGGGGAGTTGGAGGTGGAGAGCGAGGACGATCGCTTCTCCTGGGACGACTTCACCTCCTCCGACGAGGAGGCAGAAAAGGAGGACGACGACGACTCCCTCAAGGACTACCCGCCGGAGAAGCGCTTCCGCGCCGGGTCGGACAACGACGACGACGACGACGAGGAGGAGGAGTACGGAGCCCCCGCCAAGGGCTACAGCAGCAGCGACGAGGAGCCCGCCGGCAGTAATGCCGACGAGAGCTTCAACGACGACGACAAGGGCAGCGACGGCCCTTACTAGTGTAGGACTAGTAGTAGTAGTAGTTTGGTCAATAGACCTTCCTTTTGTTCTTCCTCCCTCGAGCAATCGGCTCTTCCCCTGTAAGGAATCCCTTTATTAATGAAGAAAATGTTCCTATTTCGATTCCGCTTTCATCAATTGCGCCGATTGTCCAAGTAAATTAATGTGCAGAGAGCCGATGGCAGCGCATCGGCTTTTCTCATAACACGCAATTCAGGCAAACTTGCCGATTCAGTTGCCTAATCTCACGCTAATCTGAAAATAATCTGTTGCGCTTGTTCCTCTAGAGTCGATGGCTTCGCATCGGCTTTTAGTCTGAAGTCGATGTCCGTGCATCGGCTTTAACATGTATGTAAAAAAAAAATTACCGGCCGATTTTATGCATCGGGCCCCATATTTCACTGTCCATCATCCCACATTGCTTGGGAAATATTTCTTGAGATGTTGTCCATTGACAGCTACCGGGAATTTAACCCCGTCCAACTGCTCGAGCATGTATGCATTACCCTTCAAAACCTGGTCGACTCTATACGGACCGTGCCAATTAGGAGACCATTTGCCATATGCTTTATCCTTAGTTCCTAATGGCAACACAGCTTCCCATACTAGATCACCAACCTGAAACTCCTTTGGTCTCACCTTCTTATTATATGCGCGAGCCACCTTGGCTTTATTCTCTTTAATCTTCTCCAATGACCAAAGTCTTAGTTCCGTTAAATCTTCAATAGTATCACTCATCAGGGCCGCATATTCTTCAGATGTTAGGTCATTCTGAAACGTAACACGTCTCGATTCAGCCGTAATTTCCCAAGGCAATACGGCTTCTTGTCCATAAACCAGTTGGTATGGCGAAGTTCTTATAGCCCCATGACATGACATACGATAAGCCCACAAAGCTTCTGACAATACCTCATGCCATCGTCTAGGGTGCTCATCAACTTTTCTCTTAATCAACTTGATGAGGCTCTGGTTGGACGCTTCAGCTTGCCAATTTGCTTGAGCATAGTATGGAGACAATCGGATCAACTTAATTCCCATGTCGTCACAGAACTTTCTGAACTCTTTAGAAATAAAGACCGAACCTCCATCGGTCGTAATAGTCTGGGGAATTCCAAATCTATGAATGACATGTTCTTTCACAAAATTGACAACATCTTCCGATTTTACCTTCTTCATAGGGACAGCCTCCACCCATTTAGTGAAGTAATCGGTAATGGCCAAAATCCACTCGTGGCCTTTGCTCGATGCAGGATGGATTTTGCCGATCATATCCATGCCCCAACCTCTAAATGGCCAAGGTTTGATGATGGGGTTCATTGCTGACGCAGGCACCATCTGCATTTTACCAAACATCTGACACGCTTGGCATCCCTTATAATACCTGAAGCAGTCCTCAAGCATGGTGGGCCAGTAAAACCCTGATCGCCTGATCAACCACTTCATCTTATGAGCCGACTGATGAGTTCCACAGGCGCCTTCATGTACCTCGTGTAAGAGCCGATTCGCCTCGGCTGTTCCCAAACATTTGAGAAGTAACCCTTCCAAGGTCCCGTAGAACATGTCATCTCCGATAAGGACATACTTCATGGCCTTGTACCTTATCCGTTTAGGTGCCCCCCGAGCCGAATCTCTCAAGTAATTGAAGATATCGGCTCTCCAATCATCCTGTTCCAGGAACTGCACTTGAACATCGTCTTCATCTGTTACGTCCTTGTAGCCTGATGCTACCTATGCAAGGTTGTTGGCCTCGGTGTTTTGTGACCTTGGGATCCAATTAAAGTTTATGTACCAAAACTGTGCCATCAGCTCACGGCATTGCACCCATAATGGAAAGAGTGATTCACTTTCGCACTTGTATTCCTCTGTGAGCTGGGAAATCACCAACTTTGAATCTCCAAAGATTTCCACCGCTTCTGCCCCGGCTTCCAAAAGCAACTCCATTCCCTTGCGTATTGCCTCATACTCAGCGACATTATTGGTGCAAGGGGTGGATAACCTGATTGAGAAGGAGTACGTTGCCCCCCGAGGCGACACGAGTAGAATGCCGATGCCACAACCATCACTACAAGCCGATCCATCGAAGAACATGGCCCATGCACGTACAGATAGTGCGGCTATGTCAGTGTTGATTCGTTCAGCAATTAAATCGGCCAACGCTTGTCCCTTGACTGCCTTCGCAGGCTGATACCGGAGATCAAATTCTGATAATGCAAACATCCATTTGCCGAGTCGGCCTTTCAACACAGGAGCCGATAACATGTGTTTGATGATGTCTGATTTGCATATGATGATAATCTCCGCGTTCAGCAAAACGTGACGAAGCTTGGTGCAGGTAAAAAACAGGCAAAGGCACAACTTTTCGATCTCAGGGTACCTGGTTTCTGCATCCATCATCCTTCTGCTGAGGTAGAACGCGACTTTCTCCAAACCATCGTAGACTTGCATCACTACTGAGGCGATAGAAGTATCGGCTACTGACAGATAGATAAAGAATGGTCTGTCTTGCTGGGGCGGCACCAACACAGGTGGCTTCGTTAGATACTCTTTAATCTCGTCGAACGCTTGCTGTTGCTCTGCCCCCCAGTGAAATTCCTCATCGGCTTTGATTTTTACTAATCCCATGAATGGCTCGATCCGCCCTGATAGGTTGGAGATGAACCTTCTGACGAAGTTGATTTTGCCGATGAGACATTGCAGTTCCTTCTTCGTGGTAGGTGGCTTCATTGTGCGCACTGCCTCCTGACTCTTCAGGCCGATCTCGATTCCTCGTTCATGAACCAAGAAGCCCAGGAATTGACCGGCCGTCATACCAAAAGCACACTTCTTGGGATTCATTCTTAGTCCGAACTTCCTAGTTCGGTCCAAAATACGTCGCAAATCTTCCAAGTGTCCTTCTATCGAGACAGACTTGACTACCACATCATCGATGTAGATTTCCACCAATTTGCCGATCAGATCATGAAAGATGTAATTCATGGCTCGCTGATATGTTGCGCCGGCGTTCTTCAATCCAAAAGTCATGACCACATATTCAAACAAGCCCACTGACCCTGGTACTCTGAATGCAGTCTTATGTATATCTTCCGGAGCCATAAAAATCTGGTTGTAACCGGCATTGCCATCCATGAAACTCAATACTTTATGACCAGCAGCTGCGTTGATCAACGTTTCTGCTACCGGCATTGGATACTCATCCTTCGGAGTGGCTCTGCTGAGATCCCGAAAATCTATGGCGACGCGCATTCGGCCGTCCTTTTTCTCCACAGGTACGACACTGGAAATCCACTCGGCATACCTGCATGGCCTGATGAACCCTGCAGCCAACATTTTCTTGATCTCCTTTTTGACTTCTTCTAAGACTTCGGCCTTCATCTGTCGTGCTCGTTGCTGGAACGGCCGAAATCCTTTCTTAAGAGGGAGCCGATGCTCGATGATGCTCCTGTCTAACCCGGGCATCTCTGTATAATCCCAGGCAAAACAATCTGGGTATTCTTTCAACAGAGCTATCATCAGACTCCTCAGATGTGGATCCAACTTCTTGCTGATAAATGTTGGTCGTGGCTTATCCCCAGGACCAATGTCGATCTCTTCTAGCTCATCAGCCGATGTAAACCCATACCCTAGCTTTCCATCACCTGCTAGATCAATGCTGAACATAGGCAAAATATATGATAAGGGTAATATGGGCCGATTGCCTGAATCGGCCTCCTTTTTCATTGCACTGCTTAATGCGGATTTACAACTTATTTTTATTTTTTGGGGCCGATCGCCGGGATCGGCCTTGCTACACATGTCTAGTGACTTTGGTGCGGTTACACTGTCAGGCCAGTGGATAAGACCAGCCTCACCCCGGTTTTGTAACCTCAATGCGCTCACACCCGTCCAGACTAACTCCAGAGAGCGGCTCTTGGTCCACCGCGTCCCAAATGTTCATGCCAGCCGTTGAAATTTCGGCTGTGTCATCTGCATGGACGACCTCCACCTCATCGCCATCCCACTGTATCAAACATTGGTGCATTGTGGATGGAATGCAGCAATTGGCGTGAATCCAATCTCTCCCTAGCAGGACGGCGTAGGTGCTCTTGCTATCGACGATGAAGAACGACGTAGGGATGGTTTTTCGGCCTACTGTCAGGTCCACGCTTAGAACACCTTGCGCTTCTGATGCTTGGCCGTTGAAATCGCTCAATGTGACGTTGGTTTTGATCAGATCTGCGCTAGAGCATCCCAGGCGACGTAGCATGGAGTACGGCATTATGTTGACTGCCGCTCCCGTGTCGACCAGCATCTTGTTGACAGGCTGCCCGTTGATATATCCTTTCATGTACAAAGCCTTCAAATGTCTGTAGCTTCTTTCTCGTGGCTTTTCAAAGACAACTGGCCGTGGGCCGCAGTCAAGTTGTGCAACAGATGTCTCTTCTGATCTTGGAGCGCAAAATTCTGACGGAAGTATGAACACCATGTTGGCGCCAGCCGATGTCTTATCATCGGCTTTCTTCGGTTTGGGACGCCACTCTTGCTTCTGTGGGCGGCCCTCCTCGTCCAAAGTTTGCTGATTTTTCACGGCCAGATCGGGCCGTGCCTTCCTCAACGTGTGCAGGTATAACCTCTCGGCTTCCTCCAAGCTGCGTAGCCGCTGTACCCTGCGTTTCTGAGAATGACTGAGTCCGTCAGGGCACCACCTTGGCCGGTGGTATCTATCTTCTTCTTCTTCATCGTCGCCTAACTCCTCGAGGTCTTCCTCTCGGGATGACTCAGCTTGTTTGTTCCGATGCCGGAGAGGTCCTAGATGTTTGAACACTGACACATCTGCCGCGTACTTCTTCTTTGATCTACACTCTGGGCAGCTTTCGATTGTCGGCAATCGGCTCATTCCTGAATCCCAGCAATGTTTAAAGAATGGGCAGTTGATAGCGTGTATACACACGTCCGTTGGGAACCCCAAGAGGAAGGTGTGATGCGTACAGCAGCAAGTCCCTCAGTTAGAAACCAAGGTTTATCGAACCAGTAGGAGCCAAGAAGCACGTTGAAGGTTGATGGCGGCGAGATGTAGTGCGGCGCAACACCAGGGATTCCGGCGCCAACGTGGAACCTGCACAACACAACCAAAGTACTTTGCCCCAACGAAACAGTGAGGTTGTCAATCTCACCGGCTTGCTGTAACAAAGGATTAGATGTATAGTGTGGATGATGATTGTTTGCAGAAAACAGTAGAACAAGTATTGCAGTAGATTGTATTCAATGTAAAAGAATGGACCAGGGTCCACAGTTCACTAGAGGTGTCTCTCCCATAAGATAAATAGCATGTTGGGTGAACAAATTACAGTTGGGCAATTGACAAATAGAGAGGGCATGACAATGCACATACATGACATGATGAGTATTGTGAGATTCAATTGGGCATTACGACAAAGTACATAGACCGCTATCCAGCATGCATCTATGCCTAAAAAGTCCACCTTCAGGTTATCATCCGAACCCCTTCCAGTATTAAGTTGCAAACAACAGACAATTGCATTAAGTATGGTGCGTAATGTAATCAATAACTACATCCTCGGACATAGCATCAATGTTTTATCCCTAGTGGCAACAACACATCCACAACCTTAGAACTTTCTCACATCGTCCTGCATTTAATGGAGGCATGAACCCACTATCGAGCATAAATACTCCCTCTTGGAGTTAAGAGTAAAAACTTGGCCAGAGCCTCTACTAATAACGGAGAGCATGCAAGATCATAAACAACACATAGGTAATAGATTGATAATCAACATAACATAGTATTCTCTATCCATCGGATCCCAACAAACACAACATATATCATTACAGATAGATGGTCTTGATCATGTTAGGCAGCTCACAAGATCCGACAATGAAGCACATGAGGAGAAGACGACCATCTAGCTACTGCTATGGACCCATAGTCTAGGGGTGAACTACTCACTCATCAATCCGGAGGCGACCATGGCGGTGTAGAGTCCTCCGGGAGATGATTCCCCTCTCCGGCAGGGTGCCGGAGGCGATCTCCTGAATCCCCCGAGATGGGATTGGCGGCGGCGGCGTCTCTGGAAGGTTTTCCTTATCGTGGCTCTCGGTACTGGGGGTTTCGCGACGAAGGCTTTAAGTAGGCGGAAGGGCAACGCGGGGGGCCACACGAGGGCCCCACACACCAGGCCGGCGCGGCCAAGGGCCAGGCCGCGCCGCCCTGTTGTGTCGGCGCCTCGTGGCCCCACTTCCTTTCCCCCTCGGTCTTCTGGAAGCTTCATGCAAAAATAGGCCCCTGGGCGTTGATTTCGTCCAATTCCGAGAATATTTCCTTACTAGGATTTCTGAAACCAAAAACAGCAGAAAACAGCAACTGGCTCTTCGGCATCTCGTTAATAGGTTAGTGCCGGAAAATGCATAATAATGACATATAATGTGTATAAAACATGTGAGTATCATCATAAAAGTAGCATGGAACATAAGAAATTATAGATACGTTTGAGACGTATCAAGCATCCCCAAGCTTAGTTCCTACTCGTCCCGAGTAGGTAAACGATAACAAAGATAATTTCTTAGTGACAATGCTACTAACATAATCTTGATCAATACTATTATAAGCACATGTAATGAATGCAGAGATTTGAAACAATGGTAAATGACATGAGTAAACAATTGAATCATAAAGCAAAGACTTTTCATGAATAGTACTTCAAGACAAGCATCAATAAGTCTTGCATAAGAGTTAACTCATAAAGCAATAATTCAAAGTAAAGGTATTGAAGCAACACAAAGGAAGATGAAGTTTCAGCGGTTGCTTTCAACTTGTAACATGTATATCTCATGGATATTGTCAATGTAAAGTAATATAACAAGTGCAATATGCAAGTATGTGGGAATCAATGCACAGTTCACACAAGTGTTTGCTTCTTGAGGTGGAGAGAGATAGGTGAACTGACTCAACAATAAAAGTAAAAGAATGGCCCTTCGCAGAGGGAAGCATTGATTGCTATATTTGTGCTAGAGCTTTGGTTTTGAAAACAAGAAACAATTTTGTCAACGGTAGTAATAAAGCATATGAGTTATGTAAATTATATCCTACAAGTTGCAAGCCTCATGCATAGTATACTAATAGTGCCCGCACCTTGTCCTAATTAGCTTGGATTACCGGGATTATCATCGCAATACACATGTTTTAACCAAGTGTCACAAAGGGGTACCTCTATGCCGCCTGTACAAAGGTCTAAGGAGAAAGTTCGCATTGGATTTCTCGCTTTTGATTATTCTCAACTTAGACATCCATACCGGGACAACATAGATAACAGATAATGGACTCCTCTTTCATGCATAAGCATGTAGCAACAATTAATGTTCTCATATGAGATTGAGGATATATGTCCAAAACTGAAACTTCCACCATGATTCATGGTTTTAGTTAGCGGCCCAATGTTCTTCTCTAACAGTATGCATGCTCTAACCATTAAATGAGTGGTAAATCGCCCTTACTTCTGACAAGACGGACATGCATAGCAACTCACATGATATTCAACAAAGAGTAGTTGATGGCGTCCCCAGGAACATGGTTATCGCACAACAAGCAACTTAATAAGAGATAAAGTGCATAAGTACATATTCAATACCACAATAGTTTTTAAGCTATTTGTCCCATGAGCTATATATTGCAAAGGTGAAGAATGGAAATTTTAAAGGTAGCACTCAAGCAATTTACTTTGGAATGGCGGAGAAATACCATGTAGTAGGTAGGTATGGTGGACACAAATGGCATAGTGGTTGGCTCAAGGATTTTGGATGCATGAGAAGTATTCCCTCTCGATACAAGGTTTAGGCTAGCAAGGTTTATTTGAAACAAACACAAGGATGAAGCGGTGCAGCAAAACTCACATAAAAGACATATTGTAAACATTATAAGACTCTACACCGTCTTCCTTGTTGTTCAAACTCAATACTAGAAATTATCTAGACCTTAGAGAAACCAAACATGCAAATCAGATTTTAGCATGCTCTATGTATTTCTTCATTAATAAGTGCAAAGTATATGATGCAAGAGCTTAAATATGAGCACAACAATTGCCAAGTATCACATTATTCAAGATATTATACCAATTACCACATATATCATTTTCCAATTCCAACCATATAACAATTTAACGAAGAAGAAACTTTCGCCATGAATACTATGAGTAAAGCTTAAGGACATACTTGTCCATATGCAACAGCGGAGCGTGTCTCTCTCCCACACATTGAATGCTACGATCCATTTTATTCAAACAAAACAAAAACAAAAACAAACCGACGCTCCAAGCAAAGTACATAAGATGTGACGGAATAAAAATATAGTTTCACTAGAGGAACCTGATAATGTTGTCGATGAAGAAGGGGATGCCTTGGGCATCCCCAAGCTTAGACGCTTGAGTCTTCTTGATATATGCAGGGGTGAACCACCGGGGCATCCCCAAGCTTAGAGCTTTCACTCTCCTTGATCATAGTGTATATCATCCTCCTCTCTTGATCCTTGAAAACTTCCTCCACACCAAACTCAAAACAAACTCATTAGAGGGTTAGTGCATAATCAAAATTCACATATTCAGAGGTGACACAATCATTCTTTACACTTCTGGACATTGCACAAAGCTACTGAAAGACAATGGAATCGAAAAATCCATCAAGCATGACAAAACAGGCAATGCAAAATAAAAGGCAGAATCTGTCAAAACAGAACAGTTCGTAAAGACGTATTTTAACAGGCACCAGACTTGCTCAGATGAGAAAACTTAAAACTAATGAAAGTTGCGTACATATCTGAGGATCACTCACGTAAATTGGCATAATTTTCTGAGTTACCTACAGAGAATTAGACCCAGATTCGTGACAGCAAAGAAAACTGTTTCTGCGCAGTAATCCAAATCTAGTATCATCCTTCTATTAGAGACTTTACTTGGCACAACAATGCAATAAAACTAAGATAAGGAGAGGTTGCTACAGTAGTAAACAACTTCCAAGACTCAAATATAAAACAAAATTACTGTAGTAAAAACATGGGTTGTCTCCCATAAGCGCTTTTCTTTAACGCCTTTCAGCTAGGCGCAGAAAGTGTGTATCAAGTATTATCAAGAGATGAAACATCAACATCATAACCAGGGGTGTTTGGAGTTTTCTCAACTATGCATTGTATGTTGGATACATAAGTTTCAGCGGCTCCATTTTCATTAGTCTTGGGCTTGCTACTCTCATCAAACAAATTTTCAGAAACAAGCCAAGCATAATTATCATCTAGAGCTTCATACATCGCTAGGAGCTTACATGGTATTGGTGCCTTAATCTCCCCACTATCATTAACATTATTAGTATACTTAATTCTATCCGTATCCATTTTTTCAAGTGTTCTTTTAAAGTCGGTATAAAAGCCAAGCCTATTATGCTTAATAAAAACTTTTCTAGCTTCTTTAGCTATATCTTCAAATTCTCGCACTAAGACTTTTAGAACAAAATCTCTCTTCTCTCACCGCTCCATATCAGAAAGTGTAAGAAACATGTGTTGTATCATGGGGTTGAGACTAATAAATCTAGCTTCCATCATGCGTACCAAACAAATAGAGGCATCTTCATAAGTAGGGACAGCTTTTGCAAGGGGTATATCTTTAAGATCTTCATGCATACTAACATGGGTGAAAAATTCTTCTATATTATCTCTTCCAATTATAGACCCTTGTCCCACAGGTATATCTTTTGCTGTAAAATTAAAAGGAAACATGTTGAAATAAGTAAACCAAATGCAAGTAACTAATTTTTTGTGTGTTTTTGATATAGCAAACAAGATAGTAAATAAAATAAAACTAGCAACTAATTTTTTTGTGTCATTTAGTGCAGCAAACAAAGTAGTAAATAAAGTAAAGCTAGACAAAAACAAAGTAAAGAGATTGCGATGTGAAGACTCCCCTTGCAGCGTGTCTTGATCTCCCCGGCAACGGCGCCAGAAAATATGCTTGATAGCGTGTATACACACGTCCGTTGGGAACCCCAAGAGGAAGGTGTGATGCGTACAACAGCAAGTTTTCCTCGCAAGAAAACCAAGGTTTATCGAACCAGTAGGAGCCAAGAAGCACGTTGAAGGTTGATGGCGGCGAGATGTAGTGCGGCGCAACACCAGGGATTCCGGCGCCAACGTGGAACCTGCACAACACAACCAAAATACTTTGCCCCAACGAAACAGTGAGGTTGTCAATCTCACGGCTTGCTGTAACAAAGGATTAGATGTATAGTGTGGATGATGATTGTTTGCAGAAAACAGTAGAACAAGTATTGCAGTAGATTGTATTCAATGTAAAAGAATGGACCGGGGTCCACAGTTCACTAGAGGTGTCTCTCCCATAAGATAAATAGCATGTTGGGTGAACAAATTACAGTTGGGCAATTGACAAATAGAGAGGGCATGACAATGCACATACATGACATGATGAGTATTGTGAGATTCAATTGGGCATTACGACAAAGTACATAGACCGCTATCCAAAGATGCATCTATGCCTAAAAAGTCCACCTTCAAAGTTATCATCCGTATCCCTTCAAGTATTAAGTTGCAAACAACAGACTATTGCATTAAGTATGGTGCGTAATGTAATCAATAACTACATCCTCGGACATAGCATCAATGTTTTATCCCTAGTGGCAACAGCACATCCACAACCTTAGAACTTTCTCACACGTCCTGCATTTAATGGAGGCATGAACCCACTATCGAGCATAAATACTCCCTCTTGGAGTTAAGAGTAAAAACTTGGCCAGAGCCTCTACTAATAACGGAGAGCATGCAAGATCATAAACAACACATAGGTAATAGATTGATAATCAACATAACATAGTATTCTCTATCCATCGGATCCCAACAAACACAACATATAGCATTATAGATAGATGATCTTGATCATGTTAGGCAGCTCACAAGATCCGACAATGAAGCACATGAGGAGAAGACGACCATCTAGCTACTGCTATGGACCCATAGTCCAGGGGTGAACTACTCACTCATCAATCCGGAGGCGACCATGGCGGTGTAGAGTCCTCCGGGAGATGATTCCCCTCTCCGGCAGGGTGCCGGAGGCGATCTCCTGAATCCCCCGAGATGGGATTGGCGGCGGCGGCGTCTCTGGAAGGTTTTCCGTATCGTGGCTCTCGGTACTGGGGGTTTCGCGACGAAGGCTTTAAGTAGGCGGAAGGGCAACGCGGGGGGCCACACGAGGGCCCCACACGCCAGGCCGGCGCGGCCAAGGGCCAGGCCGCGCCGCCCTGTTGTGTCGGCGCCTCGTGGCCCCACTTCCTTTCCCCCTCGGTCTTCTGGAAGCTTCATGCAAAAATAGACCCCTGGGCGTTGATTTCGTCCAATTCCGAGAATATTTCCTTACTAGGATTTCTGAAACCAAAAACAGCAGAAAACAGCAACTGGCTCTTCGGCATCTCGTTAATAGGTTAGTGCCAGAAAATGCATAATAATGACATATAATGTGTATAAAACATGTGAGTATCATCATAAAAGTAGCATGGAACATAAGTAATTATAGATACGTTTGAGACGTATCAGCAGTCCCAATGACGGTCCATGTCTTCTTGCTCTCTTGACCTTCCCCTGGTACGGCGCTCATATCTTTCGTCATCTCTATTATACCGACGATACTTTCTACCGTTTACGTTAGGCCGATGAGCTACGTCATTGGCTGTATCATACCGTCGGCGTTGGTCATGTTGATGTTCATATTTGTTAAGAAGGTGCTCTGAGAGTGGTCGCTGGTACCGCACGCTTCTCACTTGATCCTCGGTCACGTACCGTTTGTCATCGTATCGGGGCCGATCGCGTGAACCGGCCTCCTCCTTGTCCTTGCCACGAGAACGACTGCTCTCTTCTTTGTCATTGCCAGAGTGGTATACAGGCCCTGCCATGTTGATACTGAACGAGAAATCTGGCTGACTCCTCGTGGGGTAACTATACTCCACCACGTTGACAGCAGGGAACGGTTGCGTGTCCACTTTCATGGCATACTGGCTGAAAATAAGACGGCCTTGTTCTATCGCCATTTGGATCTGCTGACGCAACACTTTGCAGTCGCTGGTGGTATGTGTGAACGAATGATGCCACTTGCAGTATGGCCTTCCGTTCATCTCTTGGGCCGTAGGGACTCTATGGCCTTCGGGTAACTTCAGTTGCTTCTCTTTAAGCAAGAGCTCGAAAATCTGCTAAGCTTTGCTCACGTCGAAGTCGAACCCTCTTGCAGGACCTTGTGGTTTAACCCACTTGCAGGATACGGGGTTTGCCCCCCGAGCCCATTCAGCCACAGCCACCTCCTGATTTCCTGCCGAATCTTCGTCTTCCTCTACCTCGATCAGGCTTACTGGGCGTTTGAACTTCTCCTGGTACAATTCTGGATGGCGCTGCTCATATAATGATAGTTTCTGCACCATATGCGCCAGGGAGGTATACTCTGCCTGAGAAGCCATGTCCTTGATTGGCGACGCAAGACCTACCACTGCCAGATCAACGGCTTCTTTCTCATTCAACCGAGCCGAATAGCATCGGTTCCTCATGGTTCTGAAGCGCTGAATGTACTCTGACACTGTCTCTCCACGCCTCTGTCGTACTTGTGCCAAATCGGCAATGCCAGCTTCGGAAGCATCTGAGTGATATTGTATGTGGAACTGTTCTTCCATCTGCTTCCACGTTCGGATTGAGTCTAGCGGCAGCGAGGTGTACCACCCAAAAGCCGATCCTGTGAGAGACTGCGCGAAAAATCTCACGCGTAGCTGGTCTGATGCTGAGATCATACCCAACTGTGCCAAATATCGGCTCACGTGTTCAATTGAGCTAGAGCCTTCTGACCCACTGAACTTTGAGAACTCTGGGAGCCGATATTTAGGTGGCAGTGGTATTAGATCATACTCATTAGGATACGGCTTGGAATAGCCGATTGCCCTTCTCTTTGGCACCATGCCGAACTGGTCTCTCAAGATCGCACTGATCTGGTCCACTGTAGGAGCTGCAGGGGCTGAACTTTGCTGACCTGATGCAGTGGCGTACTTGGCTAGCCATGCTTGTTTATCGGCGTCTCCTCCAGCAATTCCTCCTGTGACTCCAGAAATTCCTCCGGTGGCTCCAGAAATTCCTCCGGTGGCTCCAGAAATTCCTCCTGCTGTAATCTGGTTTGTGCGCGCCAAATTGTTGCAATCTGGCACATACATGCACGTGTATCCGTGCGGGATTTCCTTGGGTGGTTCTAGCATGAACTGGTAATCAGCAGGATCGCCTCCAATCTTGTGGTCGACGAAAGCCGGCGAACCCCGTGGCTCTGGAGCTGTAAGCGCGAACGGTAGCGGCGGTCTTGTCTGGAACGGCAGTTCTCCCTGGTGAGTCCCTAGGACCGGACCTGACGGGGAGTATTGGTGCTTCATTATTTCCTGAACCACGCGGACCGCGATGCGCTCCAAAGTGTTCACCAGGCTCTCAGAGTGCCGATGAAGAGAATGAGCTGCCATGTAATTAACTTCTTGGCGCAGAGCTCTGGTGCGCTCCTCTGAAGGGGTAGATAGATCTACTCCATCGAGAGCACCGTCGGGTGAGAACCCTTTCCACCTGATGCCATGCGAACGGGTCTTTGTGAAAGAGCCGATGAGATCGGCTTCGAAGATGGCTTTGATCTCATCATACTTCGTCTTGTGATCCTCAGGCAGCTCTTCGTACTTGACTGGTTCGTCCGCCATCTCGGAGGCAGATGTCGATGCCGTTGTTGTTGACTGTCCCACCGGGCGTGCCAGAATGTGTTACCGTCAGAAACCCACCGGCGAGCAGCGACGAGCAACACCGTAGAGCCGGAAGGCTCCCAGGACTGCGGTTGGCCCTGGTCCCTCGGGCGACGGCCCGCAATGCTCCTGGTACGCACGTCCGATGCTGATGCAAGGGCGTGCCACCTGACCTATACCTGGTCAGGAAGGTGATGGATTGCTTCGACTTAGTTTCCTGCATGGCAAACATGTAAACATTAAATACGAGCCCCGATCGGCTCTTAGGTTACTCTGTGGATCGGCTCTTAGAGCCGATTGCCCCATGGAACACGTTAGATTTTACATTAACATGGGGATCCTGCTTAATCAAAATCAAGCTAAACTAATCTACGACAGTCTAGGGTTTTCACCGCATAACCGGAACATCCTATGCGTAGTTGAGCCTAGCAGATACGTAAGATGATAGGAAAACTAGCCCTAAAGAGGCCTAAAAACCAACATGAAGTTGATCCCCGGAACAATCCCTTTAGGACTTCATAAACCACACCTTACGCACTACCGGATCGTTCAACCCATTTATAAGGCCTAACCATGCGGATATCAAACCAATCCTTGAAGAACAAGGAGCAACTATAACAGATTAGATCTACTAGCTAAAGAACAAGCAGGATGCTGCCCTTACACCTAGGATAGGTGTAAGGGCAGCCAGATATTGAGGGACAGCGTAGCTAAACAAGTACATCGTGAAAGCATCGACGTCAACCCTAAAACACCTGAGATAAGGGTGTTGCTCGCCATCAAAAAGGCTTCAGCACGAGCAACACCAAGAACGAATAAACCGATACTTCCTAGATCGCACGACGCGATCTAGGCAGCATGTTGCTTACCCGGGAGAAACCCTCGAAACAAGGGGTGGCGATGCGCCTAGATTGATTTGTTGTGAACGTGATCGTCTTCTTTCTCAAATAACCCTAGATACATATTTATAGTCCGTAGACTTTCTAATTTGGGAATAATCCCAACCGTGCACGAGCTAAACTCTGTTTTAATCCTAACCGACACGGAATCTACTATAATTTACAGATACACGGGCCACTTGGCCCAAATTCTCGTACAAGGCCGATTCGTGACCGTTTTACGTACATAGCCTCCAAGCCCGTTTAAATCACGGCCCACCTTCTGATCCGGTTAAATTCTGGTGATAACAGAATCAGAGGAGTGGTGAGGTGGTTGAGTAGCTGTGAGAGGTGGGGAGTGCGGTGGTGTGCTTGGATTGCTCAGGGGAGCTTTCCTTTTATAGCAGCGCATGGGTGCTGCGGGGCAGGGTGGTGGTCGACCATGGCGCGGCTTCTCCGGCGAGTGGTCGAGCTGGGCGAGGGTGCAGAGATGCTCTACGTGTCCAGGCGAGGCTAATGGCAGCGACAGCTTGGTCGGGGAGGGCCTGGTTCGGTCGCGTTGCTTCCAGGCAGGTCGCGGCCATGGTGGGATCTTCTTCTCCGTCCACGGCGGCGGCGGTCTAGGGTCTGGTCGTGGCCGTGTCTGGCGGCGTCCAGGTGGCGTGGTGATGCTCAAGGCGTTGCCAGCGGGGCCAGGGCGAGTGCAGGGTGGTGGCGCGGCGCGTGTACTGAGCGTGTCCATGGCGTGCATGCGCGCGACACGGGCGGCGTCTGGGCGTGTGCTGGCCGCGCGTCGTCCGGCCAGTGTCGTCGTCGAGCTCGACCATGGCGGTGCTAGGGTGGCGTAGGAGATGTGGTGGCGTGCTGTGGCGTGGTGGCCAGGGCAGGGAAGCAAGGGGGGAGGGGTGAGCTCGTCGGGTTGGGCGACATGGCCGGCATGGCCATGTCTAGCCTTGCCCTCTCTCTCCCTAGGGTTCTATTGAGCATTGAAATGGACTAAGGGGACCAGGGGACAATGTAGATCAGATTTGGAGTAGATTAGGTGGAGTAGATCACTATTTGCAATAGTGGCAAATAGTGCCATATTTGGAAATTGTGAAAAATGTCTAAATTTGATTTAATTCAAAAGGTGAATCTTTTTGAAATGTGTGTGTTTAGATAAGTTGTATTTGACCAGAGATGATTAGAGGTGGTGGTGGAAAAGTTTTAATTCAAAGTTTGGCAAAATTGGATAAGTGGAGATTGTTACATATGTTAAAAAGTTGAAACTTTGGACGAGCATAGCTAATGATTAAGAATGATTTTGGCATGGTGATCTTTACAAAAGTTGTTCACCTTGATGTTTGCTTTGAAATGGTGCAAAGAGTTAGCAAGATTTGGTTTGAGAAAATTGAATGGCAATGGCTCAAAGTAGTGATCAGGCTATAAATTTCAGTTTTGACCATTATTCTATGTGAGCTAGGTTTGCATTTGGAAATTATTTGAATTGTGATTCTTTGATTCCAAAAGTTGTAATAAGTGTTTACTAACATTATTCAACTAATGGTGAAGACCAAATTGGTCTAGGGTCAAAATTTATAAAAATGCCATAGGGCATATGTGAGGGTTTTTAGGGTTTTTCAAATATTGGATTTTCTTCCTCTTTGATTTATTTGGTTGGTGATCTTCATATGATCACATTAGGGTTTTTAGATCATAGCACAAACAAATAATAACACTCATCATGGCATATCACTCAAATGCACAAGTCCTATACATGGCACTATACGCAATTTAAAAAGTTTTTGTTTGTTTGAAAATTTGCTCTCTGGAATTCTCTAACTTTCTTTTTATTGAAATTTGGGATGTTACAAACCCTTCCCCCTTACAAAAGATCTCGTCCCGAGATCGAAAAGAAAGTTAGGTACTAAAGAGATCTGGGTACTCCTTCTTCATGAAGTCTTCGCGTTCCCATGTGGCTTCCTCCTCGGTATGGTTGCTCCATTGTATCTTCAGAAACTTGATGCTTCGGGTTCGGGTGGTTCGGTAAGCTTCCTCCAGGATGCGAATCGGCACTTCGCGGTAAGTTAGATCCTTGTTGATATCCACCGATCGGTGATCGATGTTCTTGAACACTTCGGTCTTCTCGGGGACTTCAAGGCACTTCCGGAGGAGTGAGATATGAAACACGTCGTGCACAGCCGACATCTCTTCAGGTAGCTCCAGTTGATAAGATACTTCACCTCGGTGACTCAGAACTTTGAAGGGTCCGACGTATCGGGGTGCTAGCTTTCCTTTCAGCTGGAATCTCTGCATTCCTTTCAAGGGGGATACCTTGAGATAGACGAAGTCTCCGATCTCGAAGGTCATCTCCCGACGTCTCTTGTCGGCGTAGCTCTTCTGTCTTGATTGCGCAGTCTTGAGGTACTCGCGAATCTTGTGGACCTTCTCTTCGGCTTCACGAAGAACATCTGGGCCAAAGACTTGGCTTTCTCCGACTTCCGACCAGTTCAGGGGGGTACGACACTTCCTTCCGTACAAGGCTTCAAAGGGGGTCATCTGTAAGCTGGCTTGGTAGCTGTTGTTGTAAGAGAATTCTGTATAAGGTAAGCAGTCTTCCCACTTGGATCCATATTCCAGTACACATGCTCTCAGCATGTCCTCCAGTATCTGGTTGACTCTCTCAGTCTGTCCGTCGGTCTGCGGGTGATAGGCGGTGCTGAAATTCAGACGGGTTCCTAGTCCCTCGTGCACTTTCTGCCAGAATCTTGAGGTGAACTGTGATCCTCTATCTGACACTATCGACTTCGGGGTTCCGTGCAGGGCGACTATTCTGGAAATGTACAGTTCAGCTAACTTTGGGCCTTGGTAGGTGGTCTTGACGGCGATGAAATGGGCGACTTTGGTCAATCTATCGACAACTACCCATATGGAATCATTGCCTTTGCTGGATTTGGGCAGTCCGGTGATAAAGTCCATTCCTACCGAGTCCCACTTCCATTCCGGAATCTGGAGGGGTTGTAACAGTCCGGCGGGTCGTTGATGTTCTACCTTGACTCTCTGACAGATATCACACTTGGCGATGTAGCTGCCGATTTCTCTCTTCATTCCATGCCACCAGAATTGCTCCTTCAGGTCCTGATACATCTTGGTACCTCCGGGGTGGATTGAATAAAGGGTGTCATGGGCTTCTTGCAGGATGACTTGCTTCAAGTCTGAGTCCGATGGTACGCAGAGACGTTCTTTGTACCAAAGAACTCCGGCTTCATCTACGGTGAATCCGGGGGCTTTTCCTGCGGCTATCTGTTTCTTGATTCCGTCAATGCTAGCGTTGTCCTTCTGGGCTTCCTTGATTTGGCTAACCAAGGTGGGTTGCAGTTCTATGCTGGCTAGGAATCCTTCACTAACAAGTTCAAGTCTGAACTGTTCAAACTCTTGATGCAAGCTGGGCTGTTCAGTTGCGAGCATGGAGTTCAACTGACACGGCAGTCGACTCAAAGCATCCGCTACCACATTGGCCTTGCCGGGGTGGTAGTGAATCTCCATGTCGTAATCCTTGATCAATTCGATCCATCAGCGTTGCCTCATGTTCAGCTCCTTCTGGGTGAAGATATATTTCAGGCTCTTGTGGTCAGAGTAGATCTCGCATCGATTACCCATGAGGTAATGACGCCAAACTTTCAAGGCTAGGACCACGGCTGCAAGCTCGAGGTCATGGGTTGGGTAGTTCTGTTCATGTTGCTTTAGCTGTCTTGACAGGTAGGATACAACTTTGCCTTCTTGCATAAGTACACATCCAAGACCAACCTTGGAGGCGTCGCAATATACGTCAAAGGTCTTGGTGATGTCAGGCATGATCAGGATTGGGGCTGAGGTCAGTCTACTCTTGAGCTGTTGGAAGCTCTCTTCACATTTGTCAGTCCAATCAAACTTCTTGTCCTTCTTCAACAATTGGGTCATTGGTCGAGCGATGCTCGAAAAGCCTTCTACAAATCTGCGGTAGTATCCGGCTAATCCAAGAAAAGCGCGGACCTCGGTTTGGGTGGTTGGGGCTTGCCATTCCATAACAGTTTTGATCTTGGCGGGATCTACGGCAATTCCTCCTGCAGACAAGATGTGTCCCAGGAATCCAACTTCTTCCAACCAAAACTCACACTTGCTGAACTTGGCATACAACTGGTGATGCCTAAGAGTTTCTAGGACAGTCTCCAAATGCTGTTCATGTTCCTCTTCGGACTTGGAGTATACCAGAATGTCATCGATGAAGACAACGACAAACTTGTCCAAAAAGTTCATGAAGATCTTATTCATGAGATTCATGAAATAAGCGGGGGCATTGGTCAGTCCAAATGACATGACGTTGTACTCATACAACCCATATCTGGTGGTGAAGGTAGTTTTCGGAATGTCGGTGGCTCTGATTATCAGCTGATGGTATCCAGTTCTAAGATCTATCTTGGAGAAAACTCTGGCTCCGGTTAGTTGATCAAACAAGTCTTCTATCTTGGGTAGGGGGTATTTGTTTTTGATGGTGACATCGTTAAGCTTATGATAGTCCGTACATAAACGATTTGCACCATCTTTCTTGTCCACAAACAAGACTGGTGATCTCCAGGGGGGATGCACTAGGTCTAATCAGACCTTTGGCAAACATATCATCTATCTGCTTCTTCAACTCCACAAGCTCTGTTGCGTTCATGCTGTAGGCTCTCTGGGCTATGGGTCCAGTTCCGGGGATTAACTCGATCATGAACTCGATATCCCGATCTGGGGGCATACCGGGTAAATCATCCGGAAACACATCAGGGTAGCGACAAACGACCCTGATTTGATCCAGAGTTGGCTTGGATACACTTTGGTTGCAGGTAAATTTTCTGGGTAGTCTTTCAGAGACATGTTCTACTATGACACCGGTGCTGCTAGTCATGGTGATGGCTTTCTTGGCACAGTCTATCAATCCATTGTGTTTTGACATCCAGTCCATTCCTAGGACGACTTCCAAACCTTTGGTTCCCAGAATGATTAGATTGGCATAGAAATCTACATCATGGATTTTGATGGGTACATTTTTGCAAAATTTTCTGGCTTTGGTGGTTGATCCGGGGATTTGAACTATCATAACATGCTTCAAGCTGATAGGTTGAATTTTACTTGTTGATGCAAAGTCTTCAGTGACAAAAGAATGAGATGCTCCGGAATCAAACAACACTCTGGCAGGGATGTGGTTGACAGAAAACATACCCAGTACAACATCTGGTGCTTCCTGGGCTTCTTCGGCGTTCATGTGGTAGAGGCGGCCGTTGTGGTTATTGGGGTTGTTGGGGGCGAACTTCTTGCCGGTGGAGACACGGCGTTGCTGCTGAGTGTTGACGTGGGAGTTGAAAATCTTTGTGGTGTAACTTTCCTTCGTTCCCCGGCAACGACGCCAGAAAAAGAGCTGCTTGCGCACAGTTGACGTGGGCGTAGTAGCTTCCTTGTGACGGTAAAGCACTCGTCTGTTGGGAACCCCAAGAGGAAGGTATGATGTGTACAGCAGCAAGTTTTCCCTCAGTAAGAAACCAAGCTTTATCGAACCAGTAGGAGCCAAGAAGCACGTTGAAGGTTGATGGTGGCGAGATGTAGTGCGGCGCAACACCAGGGATTCCGGCGCCAATGCGGAACCTGCACAACACAACCAAAGTACTTTGTCCCAACGAAACAGTGAGGTTGTCAATCTCACCGGCTTGCTGTAACAAAGGATTAGATGTATAGTGTGGATGATGATTGTTTGCAGAAAACAGTAAAACAAGTATTGCAGTAGATTGTATTCGATGTAAAGGAATGGACCGGGGTCCACAGTTCACTAGAGGTGTCCCTCCCATAAGATAAATAGCATGTTGGGTGAACAAATTACAGTTGGGCAATTGACAAATAAAGAGAGCATGACAATGCACATACATGATATGATGAGTGTTGTGAGATTTAGTTGGGCATTACGACAAAGTACATAGACCGCTATCCAGCATGCATCTATGCCTAAAAAGTCCACCTTCAGGTTATCATCCGAACCCCTTCCAGTATTAAGTTGCAAACAACACACAATTGCATTAAGTATGGTGCGTAATGTAATCAATAACTACATCCTCGGACATAGCATCAATGTTTTATCCCTAGTGGCAACAGCACATCCACAACCTTAGAACTTTCTCACATCGTCCTGCATTTAATGGAGGCATGAACCCACTATCGAGCATAAATACTCCCTCTTGGAGTTAAGAGTAAAAACTTGGCCAGAGCCTCTACTAATAACGGAGAGCATGCAAGATCATAAACAACACATAGTTAATAGATTGATAATCAACATAGCATAGTATTCTCTATCCATCGGATCCCAACAAACACAACATATAGCATTACAGATAGATGATCTTGATCATGTTAGGCAGCTCACAAGATCCGACAATGAAGCACATAAGGAGAAGACGACCATCTAGCTACTGCTATGGACCCATAGTCCAGGGGTGAACTACTCACTCATCAATCCGGAGGCGACCATGGTGGTGTAGAGTCCTCCGGGAGATGATTCCCCTCTCCGGCAGGGTGCCGGAGGCGATCTCCTGAATCCCCCGAGATGGGATTGGCGGCGGCGGCGTCTCTGGAAGGTTTTCCGTATCGTGGCTCTCGGTACTGGGGGTTTCGCATCGAAGGCTATTTGTAGGCGGAAGGGCAGAGTCGGAGGAGTCACGGGAGCCCACACGCCAGGGCCGCGCGGGCCCCCTGTAGGCCGCGCCGCCCTAGTGTGGTGGCGCCCCGTGGCCCCACTTCGTCTCCCCCTAGGTCTTCTGGAAGCTTCGTGTGAAAATAGGACCCTGGGCGTTGATTTCGTCCAATTCCGAGAATATTTCCTTACTAGGATTTCTGAAACCAAAAACAGCAGAAAACAGCAACTGGCTCTTCGGCATCTCGTTAATAGGTTAGTGCCGGAAAATGCATAAATATGACATATAATGTGTATAAAACATGTGAGTATCATCATAAAAGTAGCATGGAACATAAGAAATTATAGATACGTTTGATACGTATCAAGCATCCCCAAGCTTAGTTCCTACTCGTCCCGAGTAGGTAAACGATAACAAAGATAATTTCTTAGTGACAATGCTACCAACATAATCTTGATCAATACTATTGTAAGCACATGTAATGAATGCAGCGATTTGAAACAATGGTAAATGACATGAGTAAACAATTGAATCATAAAGCAAAGACTTTTCATGAATAGTACTTCAAGACAAGCATCAATAAGTCTTGCATAAGAGTTAACTCATAAAGCAATAATTCAAAGTAAAGGTATTGAAGAAACACAAAGGAAGATGAAGTTTCAGCGGTTGCTTTCAACTTGTCACATGTATATCTTATGGATATTGTCAATGTAAAGTAATATAACAAGTGCAATATGCAAGTATGTAAGAATCAATGCACAGTTCACACAAGTGTTTGCTTCTTGAGGTGGAGAGAGATAGGTGAACTGACTCAACATAAAAGTAAAAGAAAGGTCCTTCAAAGAGGAAAGCATCGATTGCTATATTTGTGCTAGAGCTTTGGTTTTGAAAACAAGAAACAATTTTGTCAACGGTAGTAATAAAGCATATGTGTTATGTAAATTATATCCTACAAGTTGCAAGCCTCATGCGTAGTATACTAATAGTGCCCGCACCTTGTCCTAATTAGCTTGGATTACCTGGATTATCATCGCAATACACATGTTTTAACCAAGTGTCACAAAGGGGTACCTCTATGCCGCCTGTACAAAGGTCTAAGGAGAAAGTTCGCATTGGATTTCTCGCTTTTGATTATTCTCAACTTAGACATCCATACCGGGACAACATAGACAACAGATAATGGACTCCTCTTTTATGCATAAGCATGTAGCAACAATTAATTTTCTCATATGAGATCGAGGATATATGTCCAAAACTGAAACTTCCACCATGATTCATGGCTTTAGTTAGCGGCCCAATGTTCTTCTCTAACATTATGCATGCTCTAACCATTAAATGAGTGGTAAATCTCCCTTACTTCAGACAAGACGGACATGCATAGCAACTCACATGATATTCAACAAAGAGTAGTTGATGGCGTCCCCAGGAACATGGTTATCGCACAACAAGCAACTTAATAAGAGATAAAGTGCATAAGTACATATTCAATACCACAATAGTTTTTAAGCTATTTGTCCCATGAGCTATATATTGTAAAGGTGAAGAATGGAAATTTTAAAGGTAGCACTCAAGCAATTTACTTTGGAATGGCGGAGAAATACCATGTAGTAGGTAGGTATGGTGGACACAAATGGCATAGTGGTTGGCTCAAGGATTTTGGATGCATGAGAAGTATTCCCTCTCGATACAAGGTTTAGGCTAGCAAGGTTATTTGAAACAAACACAAGGATGAAGCGGTGCAGCAAAACTCACATAAAAGACATATTGTAAACATTATAAGACTCTATACCGTCTTCCTTGTTGTTCAAACTCAATACTAGAAATCATCTAGACCTTTGAGAGACCAAACATGCAAACCAGATTTTAGCATGCTCTATGTATTTCTTCATTAATAGGTGCAAAGTATATGATGCAAGAGCTTAAATATGAGCACAACAATTGCCAAGTATCACATTATTCAAGATATTATACCAATTACCACATATCTCATTTTCCAATTCCAACCATATAACAATTTAACGAAGAAGAAACTTTCGCCATGAATACTATGAGTAAAGCCTAAGGACATACTTGTCCATATGCAACAGCGGAGCGTGTCTCTCTCCCACACAATGAATGCTAGGATCCATTTTATTCAAACAAAACAGAAACAAAAACAAACAGACGCTCCAAGCAAAGTACATAAGATGTGACGGAATAAAAATATAATTTCACTAGAGGAACCTGATAATGTTGTCGATGAAGAAGGGGATGCCTTGGGCATCCCCAAGCTTAGACGCTTGAGTCTTCTTGATATATGCAGGGGTGAACCACCGGGGCATCCCCAAGCTTAGAGCTTTCACTCTCCTTGATCATAGTGTATATCATCCTCCTCTCTTGATCCTTGAAAACTTCCTCCACACCAAACTCAAAACAAACTCATTAGAGGGTTAGTGCATAATCAAAATTCACATATTCAGAGGTGACACAATCATTCTTTATACTTCTGGACATTGCACAAAGCTACTGAAAGTCAATGGAATCGAAAAATCCATCAAGCATGACAAAACAGGCAATGCGAAATAAAAGGCAGAATCTGTCAAAACAGAATAGTTCGTAAAGACGTATTTTTAACAGGCACCAGTCTTGCTCATATGAGAAAACTTAAAACTAATGAAAGTTGCGTACATATCTGAGGATCACTCACGTAAATTGGAATAATTTTATGAGTTACCTACAGAGAATTAGACCCAGATTCGTGACAGCAAAGAAAACTGTTTCTGCGCAGTAATCCAAATCTAGTATCATCCTTTTATTAGAGACTTTACTTGGCACAACAATGCAATAAAACTAAGATAAGGAGAGGTTGCTACAGTAGTAAACAACTTCCAAGACTCAAATATAAAATAAAAGTACTGTAGTAAAAACATGGGTTGTCTCCCATAAGCGCTTTTCTTTAACGCCTTTCAGCTAGGCGCAGAAAGTGTGTATCAAGTGTTATCAAGTGGTGGAGCATCAACAACGGTGTTCGGGGTTTTCTCAACTATGAATTGTATCTTATCTATGTAAGTTTCAGAGGCTCCCTTTTCATTAGTCTTGGGCTTGCTATTTTCATCAAACAAATTTTCAGGAACAATCCAATCAAAATTCTTTTCTAATGCTTCATGCATTCCTAGGAGCTTAATAGGTATCGGTACTTTAATCTCTCCACTATCATTAACATTATTAGTGTACCTTATTCTATCCATATCCATTTTTTCAAGGATACTAGCAAAGTTGGTATAAGAGCCAAGCATATTATATTTAGTAAAAACTTTTCTAGATTCTCTTGCTATACCTCCAAATTCTTTGAGAAGGGTTTCTAAAACAAAATCTTTCTTTTCTCCTTCTTCCATATCTCCTAGTGTAAGAAACATATGTTGCATTATAGGATTAAGATTAACAAATTTAGCTTCTATCATGTGTACTAAAGAAGCAGCAGCAATTTCATAAGTAGGAGCAAGTTCTACCAAGTGTCTATCTTCAAAATCTTCAACCATACTAACATGAGTGAAAAATTCCTCTATATTATCTCTCCCAATAATAGACCCTTGTCCTACCGGTATGTCTTTTAGAGTGAACTTAGGAGGAAACATGATGAAATAAGTAAAGTAAATGCAAGTAACTAATTTTTTTTTGTGTTTTTGATATAGCAAACAAGATAGTAAATAAAGTAAAACTAGCAACTAATTTTTTTTTGTGTTTTGTTTTAGTGCAGCAAACAAAGTAGTAAATAAAATAAAGCAAGACAAAAAACAAAGTAAAGAGATTGGGATGTGGAGACTCCCCTTGCAGCGTGTCTTGATCTCCCCGGCAACGGCGCCAGAAAAAGTGCTGTTGACGTGGGAGTTGAAAATCTTTGTGGTGTAACTTTCCTTCGTTCCCCGGCAACGGCGCCAGAAAAAGAGCTGCTTGCGCACAGTTGACGTGGGCGTAGTAGCTTCCTTGTGACGGTAAAGCACTCGTCTGTTGGGAACCCCAAGAGGAAGGTATGATGTGTACAGCAGCAAGTTTTCCCTCAGTAAGAAACCAAGGTTTATCGAACCAGTAGGAGCCAAGAAGCACGTTGAAGGTTGATGGCGGCGAGATGTAGTGCGGCGCAACACCAGGGATTCCGGCGCCAACGTGGAACCTGCACAACACAACCAAAGTACTTTGTCCCAACGAAACAGTTGAGGTTGTCAATCTCACCGGCTTGTCTGTAACAAAGGATTAGATGAATAGTGTGGATGATGATTGTTAGCAGAACACATTAAAACAAGTATTGGCAAGAGATTGTATTCGATGTAAAAGAATGGACCGGGGTCCACAGTTCACTAGAGGTGTCTCTCCCATAAGATAAATAGCATGTTGGGTGAACAAATTACAGTTGGGCAATTGACAAATAAAGAGAGCATGACAATGCACATACATGATATGATGAGTATTGTGAGATTTAGTTGGGCATTACGACAAAGTACATAGACCGCTATCCAGCATGCATCTATGCCTAAAAAGTCCACCTTCAGGTTATCATCCGAACCCCTTCCAGTATTAAGTTGCAAACAACACACAATTGCATTAAGTATGGTGCGTAATGTAATCAATAACTACATCCTCGGACATAGCATCAATGTTTTATCCCTAGTGGCAACAGCACATCCACAACCTTAGAACTTTCTCGTCATCGTCCTGCATTTAATGGAGGCATGAACCCACTATCGAGCATAAATACTCCCTCTTGGAGTTAAGAGTAAAAACTTGGCCAGAGCCTCTACTAATAACGGAGAGCATGCAAGATCATAAACAACACATAGTTAATAGATTGATAATCAACATAGCATAGTATTCTCTATCCATCGGATCCCAACAAACACAACATATAGCATTACAGATAGATGATCTTGATCATGTTAGGCAGCTCACAAGATCCGACAATGAAGCACATAAGGAGAAGACGACCATCTAGCTACTGCTATGGACCCATAGTCCAGGGGTGAACTACTCACTCATCAATCCGGAGGCGACCATGGCGGTGTAGAGTCCTCCGGGAGATGATTCCCCTCTCCGGCAGGGTGCCGGAGGCGATCTCCTGAATCCCCCGAGATGGGATTGGCGGCGGCGGCGTCTTTGGAAGGTTTTCTGTATCGTGGCTCTCGGTACTGGGGGTTTTGCAACGAAGGCTATTTGTAGGCGGAAGGGCAGAGTCGGAGGAGTCACGGGGGCCCCACACGCCAGGGCCGCGCGGGCCCCCTGTAGGCCACGCCGCCCTAGTGTGGCGGCGCCCCGTGGCCCCACTTCGTCTCCCCCTAGGTCTTCTGGAAGCTTCGTGTGAAAATAGGACCCTGGGCGTTGATTTCGTCCAATTCCGAGAATATTTCCTTACTAGGATTTCTGAAACCAAAAATAGCAGAAAACAAAGAATCGGCTCTTCGGCATCTCGTTAATAGGTTAGTGCCGGAAAATGCATAAATACGACATATAATGTGTATAAAACATGTGAGTATCATCATAAAAGTAGCATGGAACATAAGAAATTATAGATACGTTTGAGACGTATCACTGAGCAGGTGCAGCGGGGTTGCCGGCGAGCTTGGCGAGCCTCTTGGGACACTCGTTGGAGTAGTGCCCCACTACACCACACTCATAACAAGTGATGGTGGCCTTGTCCTTGGTTGCAACGGGGATGGCGTTGCTTCCGGTTCTCGGAGCGGTGTTGGTGTTGGTGTTAGTGTTGTTGGGGGCTCGGGGCGGAGCGCGGTTGTAGTTGTTGTTGTTGTAGTTGTTGTGGTTGTAGCCTCCTGGCTTGGAGTTTCCTCCATTCCGGTTCTGATAACCGGGGCGCGAGTTCTGCATCTGGGGCTTGTTGTTGTTGTTGTTCCTTGGAGTAAAACCTCCGCTTGAGCTGGGGCGAAACTTCTGGGTATGGCTAGACCCACTTTGATTCGCCATGCGGCGCTTGCGATTCTCATTGGCTTGGTTCAACTTGCCTTCCATCTGGATGGCGGAGTCAACAAGGGCTTCAAGGTCGGCGAAGGGGATGTTGACGAGGACAGTCTGCATCTCATCATGCAGTCCGTTCAGGAACCTCTCCTTCCTCTTCTCAACGGTGTCGGTCTCGTCGGGGGCGTACCTTGACAGGGTAAGGAACCTGTCGCGGTATTCTACCACCATCAAACGACCTTGCTTCAGTTCACGGAACTCATCCCTCATCTTTTTGATAAGACCCGGGGGTACATGGTACTTGCTGAACTTTAGCTTGAAATCCTCCTAAGTCATGAACTGACCTCCGTTCATGGCACGGGTGCTTGTCCACCAAGCGCGGGCTGGTCCAGCGAGATAATGGGTTGCAAACAAAACCTTCTCATTGGCTTCCACTCCGGCTACCTCCAGATTGTTCTCCATAGTCTGGAGTCAGTCGTCGGCGTCGAGTGGTTCTTCTGTCTTGCTAAACACCGGCGGGTTGGTGTTCTGAAAGTTCTTGAGCTTGGACCCTGGGTGGTCATGATTCCCATGGCCTTGGTTGGCAAGGTTCTGCAAGGCTGCGATGTTGGCTTGGCGTTCAGCTCGTTCTACCTCCCTGTCGGCTAGCAGGGTTTGCAGCAGTTGCATCATGGCATCGTTGTTGCGATTGGGAGGGGCCATCTGAACATAGAGAAGATCATGAGATAAGAGGGAAATTTCTATGGTTTATTTTGAGTAAGCTTAAAAACATTTGAAACTTGTATTCTTTTCATGACAAACATAACATTCATTCATTCATTCAACACACATTACAAACTAGCACTTAACACTTCCCATGGTTTTAAGAACCATTCTCATGCTACGATACAAGGGACGGGATACAACTCACACCTACATAAGTGAAACTAGTGTGACTACTCCTCGGGGTCGACGTCGATCGGGACGAAGACGTCGGGTGCAGCCTCCAGGAACTCGTAGTCCTCCTCCTCGGTGAGCTCGTCCTCCTCAAAGTCGTCGTCATCGCTCAGGAAGGCTCCTCCTCCCTGAAGGTCGATACCTCCGTCGTCCTCCTCCAGCTCCCTAAGCTGATCCTCCTGGGCCTTGACAGTGGCCTCGAGAGACGCGATCTTGGCGCGAAGGCGCGCAATCGTAGCGTCCTTCTTGGCACGCTGCTGGCGAAGGCTCTTGCGGTCGTTGTTGAGCAGCTTGATCGCCTCACCCTGCTCGATGATGTGAGCATGGGTCTGGTTCACGTAAACGCGGGTGGCATCGAGGTCCTTCTGAGTCTGGTAGAGCATGAAGTCCAGGTGCTCAGCATGGCGCCTCAACTCCAGGTGCGGCTGCAGCTCCATAGGCACTCCCATGGCATCACGCCTCACGAGATGCGCGAAGCGCGAAGCGAGGATGCGCACCACGTTCTGTCCACAGAGGCCCGCAAGTGCCTCCTGAAGGCCACGTGCGAGTCCATCGAGCCAGTTGCTCTCGCGGAAGGAGAAGAGGATCCTCTCCGAAGTGGGAGGCTCCATCTTGCCCCTCAAGTCAGCGGTGATGATCCACTGCAACTCTCCTCCAGGGGTGTCGTCCACCTGAATTCCGTGGAACTCAGGGTGCGGGCGCCCAAGGAAGTCAGAGACGGCGTTGAGGTCGTGCTCAAAGATCAAGCTCCCTCCATTCCCAAGCTGGTAGAACTTGGTCTTGATGGGTGCATTCGGCTCCATCTGAAAGAGAATTGGATGAGTAAGTTAGAGAGTGTAAAGTGTGGCAAAATTTTAAGTAGATTCAAATAAGGTAGAACATGATTCAACAAATTTTGAAAGAGTCTCCAAGACAAGAGTGTAAGTAAATTTTCACAATTATTCTCTTTATTTGATTTCAAAGTTAAGTTTTTCAGAACGCCCATTCTAACTAAGGTCTTCTAAGGTCAAACAATGGCTCTGATACCAACTTGTCAACACCCGGATTTTTAAGTCCGAATGCCTATTATGTCATACATCGCAATCCCAGGAATATTTTTGTTGCGAGGCATAATAGTTAAGTATCACAGTCATCATTTATTACAAACCATAATGTCTTACATCTTGGAATCACATCATCCATATTACACAAATAGGTGATCTATTGATCAACGAACAAACACAAATTCATATGCGGAAGCGTAAGATACAAGGACTCTCTAGTCCACAGGCCAACGCTTGACGTCGGAAGACTCCTAGTTGTCGTAGGCGTCCTACTGGTCATCTCCTTGTTCATCTTCATACTCTGGCCATTCGAATAGCCAGGGACAAAGCCGTGAGTACTTCGAATACTCGCAAACTAATACTCAAGTAAGTGCTAGACATTTCTAGTAAGGTTTGCTAAGCTCTAGTTTATTTGCATAAAGCCAAGTTTAGTTCACAAGTTTTTGGGAAAAGCTTATTCCAAAAGTTAACTAACTCAAGTGGGAACATTAGTGTCATTCCCACCATTCAAGTGGTGATTTCAATTCAATTCACCACAAGTCATTTCACCGTCATCCTTCAACATAATTTTTAAAGATATGACATCGGAGGCTGTATGGCCTTTCCAACCGTCCGTAACCGTGGACACGGCTATTCGAATAGATTTACACTCTGCAGAGGTTGCACACTTGTGCCACAACATTTGATTTCATCCGTCGGGATTTCCCCGAATCATCGTAACTCAGTACGCGGATCATCAACCCTAACCTTTCACTTACATACCCTAGTATGAGCACCTCTCCCCATGAGCTTGGCCTCCCGGTGAAGACCAACTGTCAACCCGGGAACTGCACAGGGCTTGGCCGTACAATTCACCATCATTTCACATCATTTCTCAACAACGGAGGCAGCCTCGGTGTAACCCCTATGATGTGTGTTCAGAGGGAACCCATACTAAGATTCATAAATTTCCAGTTAAGCCCTACCCATAATCAGGTATTGTGGGGGTACTTGTAAATTGGAAAGGTATCGCATCCAAACCAACATCAGTTTTATCAAAAATCACCATCTTCTCTTGGTCATATTCACCTTCAAAAATCATTCAATGGAATGAATCATCATTCCAAGGTTTCAAACTCATTTCAAAGTCACATGTTCCCATCTAGAGTAGTCAAGTTTTATTTCATTAGCAATAGCTCTAAATCATGAGGGGTGCTATCTTGCTTTGCTTGATGGAGGCTAACTTTACTACTCTAGTAAACTTCTTTACTTTGACCAAAGTTAACTATAAAAGTAACTCTTTAAGAAAACAAGTAAAAACTTGTAATGTATAAACTTGGGATAGGCTTATGTAAGAAAAGGTAAGATTCATGGTGCCTTGCCCCAAGGGGCTTTGCACTTTGCAAGAATATTAGCTTGCCTTGGTAGTTCTCAAACTGTTCCTCCTCCTCCTCTTGGTAGCAACCTTCTTCTTCGGCGTACTCTCCGGTGCTACCGTCTAAATTTGAATACGAGTATAATTACTCACTAATTCAATGGCTATTCCATACATCACATATAAACACACAAACTATTCTATGCACACAAATAATTTAACTAGGGTGCATGGGTTGTGTTATTTAAATAGAGTTCACTTCTTTGTATTTAATATGCAATTGATAGTTTCCATAGGGTTCTTGAGAAATAATTTCCTCTCATTGAAATCTTCTTAAGATTTAATTTCTCAAACAATCATGTATGAACTCATATTGACCTAAGTCAAATGTTCATCATCATCATTTGGAAAAATGATTTAAATGAGGTAGATCACCCCATATCATTTAATAACACTACATATGATTTAAATCTCAAGTAATTCAGATAAGAGAGTTTGGACCAGGGGTCCAAACATCCCCTGAATTCATGTGAGCCAAGTTTAAATGAAGTATAAGACTCCACACAATTTACTTTAATAGTTTTGGACAATATCAACTAGTTAAACTAGCCATATTATCCATTAATTAAACTAGGGCATGATCATGCAGAGTGACCACACCATTTTATTGTGTAAGTCAAATGTGAGCTATTAGAGTTGGAATTAACTTAATATCTATTTTGGTTGATTTTTAATAATTATCTGAATAGGGAAAAGTCCCTGCCTTGTTATTTTTATCAAATTAATTCTACAAAGAATCTGGTCATGGGACCAGTGGCATGTTGTAGATAATTTCAGTAGCTTTCCAACAACATAAAATTCATTAAATTTGGTTTAGCCAATTTGAATCTATTGATTTTCAAAGTGGAGGCAGTATTCAAAAATCATTTGGAATTAATTAAACCTAGTTTGAATTACAAGGCCGGCGGGAAAAGCTAACTGGGCCCAAAGGTTTAAAAACGGCCCAAGGCCAGCCCAGCCACGGTCCAGTGCCGCGCGGGCTGCCTGACAGAGGGTCCCGCCTGTCAGCGGCTCTTAAACGCCGAAGCGGTAAGTTTCAACGTGGGGCATAGGATTAGATGGTGATCGAACGGCCGTGGTTCATCGTCGTCTCCGACGAGAACCCGACGCTCTGGCGGCGGCGGTAGGGGGTCGGAGGGCTAACCAGTGCTCCAGCGAGGGATGGCAGCGTGCTTGGGGTAGATGTGGACGACGGCGAAGCTCCAGGTACCGGTGGCGTCGCCTGAGGTGGCCTGGTTCGCCGGCGATCTCTGCAGGGCTTCCGCGTCGACAAGCTCTCGATTGGCCTTGCTCCGGCATGAATCAGAGGAGTGGTGAGGTGGTTGAGTAGCTGTGAGAGGTGGGGAGTGCGGTGGTGTGCTTGGATTGCTCAGGGGAGCTTTCCTTTTATAGCAGCTGTAAGGGTACATTGCCCCTATGTGTGGTTTTGGTAATTAATGACAACCCCTATGGACTAATGTTTTCATTGAGTTTATATGAAGAAATATTCCATAAGTTCTACTTGCTCTCCATGTGTTGGATTCAAGTATGGATGCCATGAAGATAAAGATATACCTTGTGTATTGGCATCAAGATCATCGGTATGAAGATATATATGAGATATGATCAAAAAGAAGAAATGAAGATGGAGTTCTTATGTGGAACTCAATATTAGCCATGCTCTATCTTAAGTGAGTATGAGAAGATACAAGGTTGAGTTGGGCAAGTTCAAGATGAGCATCTTGAGTGGATCACTTGCTTGAAGCTTGCCGTCCATTTGGTGATAGTGGACATGTGAAGATGTGCATCAATGAAGCTTTCCCATCATAGTGTATGGGGGAGCATTTGTGAGTATACACAAAGTGACAATGATCAAGTGATGGGATGCGCAAGGCAAAGGTATGACCTTGATAGGCTTTCCTTTTACCGGTCTCGAGGTGGTTGATGGGAGACCGGGTTATAGGATAGATAGCCGCACTATTAAGAGGGGCTTTCGGTTGGGTAACTTGATCACATCGTCTTAGGGAGCTCGATCCTTGCATGCGTTGCATATTCTTATTGCTTCTTGGTATTTCTCGGTGTGAGGTTCTTGAGCTTGTTGCTAGCTTTACAACAAGCCCAAGTTCATCGAAAACAGAGTTCGCATGCATCTTCTATTGCATTTTCAAGGTTGGGTGATTTTACCGGTTATTCATGATATAAGGTTCTACCTTTTATATTCATGATAAAATCCCCTTCTACAGATTCTTGGGTTTTCACTTTCTATAAGATAGCATTTGTTGTTATCTTCCAAACAAAATTGGTTTCATTCGAATCGGAGTCCTGGAGCATTTGTTATTAAAGAAAAGATAAAAAGGGAAAAAAATAAAAAGAAAAGAAAAGAAAAAAAGAAAAAGGGGGAGAGGCTGCCGGCCGGCCGCCCGGCCTGCCGGGCCGCGCGCTGGCCCACCCGGCCAAATCCGGCCTGGCCGCTCGTGCCATCCGGCGCCGGTCCCGTGGGCCTGGCGGCTTTCTCCGGCCCAGGCACCGGTTTCCTACCGGGCCGCCCGGCCGCCTCCCCGGCCTGACCAGGGCCTCCTCCGGACCGCGCGCCGCCTCCCTTACGCGCCGCCCACGCGCGGCTGGCGCGCCCGGCTTGCCCCGCTGGGCCTGGCTGCTCCGAGCGGCCCACGCGCCCCGCCCGCCCGGCAGGCCGGCCTGACCGGACAGGCCACCGGCCTCCTCAGCGCCTGGGCCGGTCGGCCGGCTGGGCCACTTTCTGGAGCTTTTTTTCTGCCCGTTTTTTCTGTCTTTTTCCCCCAACAGTTATTTTTCCACTTGGGCTATAAATACCTTTCTTCCACCTTGAGCCCAAGTAGTTCTTCCCATTCTCTCTCCTCCATTGCTACTATTTGAAGAACTTGCTCTCCCCCTTGATTCCTCCAGCCATTCTTGCTCATATTTGAGGATTTGAGAGAGGGGATCTAGATCTACACTTCCACCAATCCATTTCTTCTCTAAGTGAGGGAATCTCTTGGGATCTAGATCTTGGAGTCTTTGGTTGACTTTTCCCCTTGTTCTTCCTCTCCAATCTCATCCTAGCATTCGTTGCTTTGGTGGGATTTGAGTGTGAAGGACTTGAACACCTCCGGTGTTCTTGCTTTGCATCATTGCATAGTGTTGAACTCTCCACCATGATTTGTTCGAGTGAGAGACCGTGAGCTTGTTACTCTTGGAGGGAGACCTCCTAGTTGGCTTGGTGATTGGTGTCCCGGTGATCTCTTCGTGGAAGATTGTGAAGGGGCCCGGGCTTCTCCTTCGTGGAGCTTGTGAAGTGGTTGTGGAGCTTGCCATCTCCGGAGCGGAGGAAAAGCTAACCATAAGGAAAGGGCCATTATCCTTCGTGGGTGTGGTTCGGAGAATAGGGTGAGCCTTCGTGGCGCGGGGAATCCTTCGTGGGACCTCCACTCCTCCAAACGTGACGTACCTTGTTGCAAAGCAAGGGAACACGGGAATACATCCTCGTCTCCGCGTGCCTCGGTTATTTCTATACCCGAGCTCTCTTTCCTTGTGATAGCCATCGAGCTTGAAGTACATATATCTTGCTATCACTTGTGCTACATATATCTTGTGCCTATCTTGCTTAGCTCTAGTTGCTATTGTTACACTTAGTTGAGCTTACCATATTTAGGGTTTGTGCTTGTAAACTAAACGATAGTTTAATTCCGCATTCTTACAAGACAAATCCGCAATAGTTTTTAATTGCCTATTCACCCCCCCCCTCTAGGCGACATCTCGATCTTTCAATTGGTATCAGAGCAAGGTCTCTCCTTGTTTTAGGCTTCACCGCCTTGAGAGTAAAGATGTCGGCTAGTATAGTGCACAATGACACAATTGCCTTTAATGGCACAAATTATCTTTTGTGGCGAAATTGCTTGCTTTGTAATCTTCGGACCTTGTGTCCAAATATAGAGCAATTTCTAGATGTTGGTTTTTCTCCTCCGATGGATTCTCATAATCTATCTTTAGAGGATGAGAAAAACTTACATCTTGAAGCTCAAGTATCTAATGAGCTTTTATTCTCCTTGAGACCCGATTTTCGTAGGTTCTTGATACATATAAAGCGAAAGTCGTCTCATGAGATGTGAATCAAGATTAAGGAAATGTTTGGTGGATCCACTTCTCATTTGGTTGGTGGTGACTCTGAGGAGCTCTCTTCTCCTTCACATCATGAAGAGCTCCAAGTTGCTTCCACCTCCGGCCGTGATGAGTCATCATCTTCTTCCACTTCACCAACGTGTTGCAAGACACAAGGTAATGGTATGGTGAGTGGTGAGGGAAATTGCAATGTTGATATTGTGCTCATTAGTGATGACTCTTCATCTCTATCTCATTGCAATGGTTCCTCTTTGGACTTAAACACATCTTGCATTGAAAATAATCTACATGCTTGTGTTGATGGTCCTTGCATGTCATGTGTAAATTGCTTACATAGATCTCATGAGGATATGCTTGCCTTGTCTTGCTCCCATAATCAAAATGTTTCTATTTCCTCTAGTTGCTTGTTGACTAACATTGTAGAGGAAACTGAACACTCTATGGATCAAGACATGATTTCAAATGAGGATTCAAGAATATCTTCATCTTCATCCTCCGGTATGCACATGTGCCTTATGGCAAATGGACCAAAGGTATCTCCTACTTTGACTCCTAACACATCCTCTAATGATGAGAGTGATGATGATGATAATGATGAAGAACATAATATCTTGGTGCATGATATGGCAATGGTATATGCTTCTCTTCGTGGTAATAAAGAAGCTCGTGCTTATCTCGAACACTCTATGGATACCTTGAATAAATATAGGGAAACCATAGTGGAGTTGGAGTCCCATGTTGAAAATGGGGAAATGAGATTCACTCTCCTCAAGCATGAGCTAAAAGATGAGAAGCATGCTAATTTCATGCTTACACAAAAAATTGAATCCTATATGCATGAAAATGAGAAAACTATTGTTGATGCTTGTGCTACTAACTCTAATTCTTGTGAAGCATCGACCTTAAAGGAGAATGTTGAGCTAAGGGCTCAACTTGAGTTGCTAACTAGCAATTATAGGGAATTGGAAGAAAGTCATAAAAAGCTCTCAAGCTCTCATGATGATCTTCTAATTTCCTATGATGGGATAAAGTTAGCTCATGAGGCAAGTATCACTAAGGTAACATCTTGTGAGCCTCATATGGATGATAGCACAATCTCTACTACAAATGTTATATTGCCATGTGCTAGTCCTTGTAATCCATCTAGTCAAACTATTGATACACCTTGTGTTGGATTACTTGCTTTGCCTTGTTGCTCTAACAATGAAGGTTCTATTTCCTCTAGTACTTGTATTTCTACTAACCATGTAGAGGAAATAAAAGAGCTCGAGGCTCAAGTCCTTTCTTTGAAGAAAGACTTGGAAAAACGTCATGAAGGGAAATCCGCACTTGACAAGATGCTAAGTGTGCAACAATCCCCCAATGACAAAAGAGGACTTGGATTCAACTCCAATAACAAGATCAAGTCCAAGAACAAGAACAACAAGAAGAAGGGCCAAGACAAAGTCAAGGATTCGGCCAAGATTGTTTGCTTCAAGTGCAAAGTTGAAGGACACCATGTTAGATCATGCCCATTGAGGAAGAAGAAGCACTTGAGTGAGAAACAACAAGGGAAACGGCCACAAAGTCAAGGTCAAGCTCATGCTCGACCTCAAGTTGAAGATAGGCCACTTCCCAAGAAGATTCAAGATATTGTTCCCCAAGAGAAGAAATCAATAAAGAAGAAAAAGGGGAACACTTGCTACTTATGTCGTAAGAAGGGGCACTTTGCTTCTTCTTGCTTAGGTGGTACCTTATCTAACCCTATAATTGTTGATGATGATTATTCTCTAGGGAAGGATAAGGATGGCAATGTGTTTGCCAAGTTTGTTGGAACTCAAAGTGGTTTCAAGAAAAGAACCATTTGGGTTGCCAAGCCTATTGTGACTAATCTCTTAGGACCCAACTTGGTTGGGGACCAACAATCTCAAACTTGATCAATAGGTACAAGTGGAGGGCATTGGAGATTTGGCTACTTCATGAAGAATTAAGGGATCTTCATGTATTAAACTTTGACCAAGCCAAGTCATATGGATCATCATCTATATCTTATATCCAATGTTCCTCCTTGCGGTAACTTATACTTCAAATCTTCATGTATATTGTAAGTTACTTGCCCCTTTGCATGTTTGGTTTTGTACCAAATATTTGTGTGTATGTGTTGTGTCCTACTTACCTATCTTGTGTATTCAAGTATGTTTGTTTGACTCATCATATACTTGTGTATTGTTTTGAGCCTAATGCATCTTGATGATATTTTATTTGGCTCTCTTTGAGTGATTAATGGAACATCCCATTTTGGGGGAGTGTTATGCTTTGTGCATTTCTCCTTCTATAAAATGTGTGTATATGGGTATCACCACTTAGTATTGATATTGCAAGATTATCTAGTCACTATGTGGTGTGTCATACTCATGAGAAATTCAAATTCTAAATGTCCATTAATCATCTCTAGTCGAATTTCAATTGCCTCTTGAATACTCCCTCCAGTTCATATTAATTGACTCTAATATGAATGTATCTAGACACATTTTAGTTCTAGATACATCCATATTGGAGTCAATTAATATGAATCGGAGGGAGTAAGAAGAAATGTTTTATCACATTATGGGGGAGTAATATGTTTTGTACATATCACAAACCTAGGAAATGTAAACATATGAGGTTTTGCCTCTTATAGTTGATACTCTTAATTATCTTGTACCTAAGTGGCATGTTTGCTCAAACAAGCTCCATTCTTATTAAAAATCTTTTATTGCTCATCTTATGGGTTCTTGTTTGAGTAAGAAATTCTTGGTACGGTTTTCCTCAAATACATATCTCTATATCTTATTTGGGACACCGTTTGCTTCAAGTTATTCTAATCATTGCCGTGCGTGATTGTTTGACTAGTTGAAGCTGTCAAGAATCTTCATCCTTGCATAGTGCTTAATTCTATATACTTATCATATGCCTTTTATTGTGAAATTGATCCTTACTATCCTTGTTAATATACCACCGGAAGTTAATTCCAATATTCTCATTGTCTTTGACAATTGACAATCTTCTATGTGGTTGAATCTATGGATCACCTTCACTTTGGATTGCTTCTTATTTCCTTATATTATTTCCAAGAAATCTTTGTTGCTCCCACGTGTCTTCCGTGTCCCTTTGAAAAATCTTTTGATAAATTCTCTTGATTCACATCAAGTGTTTGTTTTGGAAGACAAACCTTTTCCTTACGGTACATTGTGCCATTGTGAAAAGTGTATAGGGTTTGGTTTATTTTGTTTGAACCTTGCTCTTTTGGGGAGTTTGCTATCTCATTCCTTCTTACATATTCTATTTGCTTGAATGAGATATATCCTTGAGCATGTTTGCTTTATTTCATCCTTTATGCTCAATGGTTTCTTCTTAGTTCATTTGTTGAACTTTGTTGAACAAATCTTTTGTGATTTGCGTCTTTGATATAATTTGGACAACAAATTTGTTTGGTGACACCTTTATGCCTTATTCGATTCATTTGGTGTTTTGTCCAAAGTATATCTTTCTTGGATCTTTAAAGTCTTTATGTGTGCTTATATGTAATTTGTTTATATTTGTAGCATGCTTGCTTTGTTTGATCCATTATATAGGGTATACTCCATCAAATCCTAAATGGCTAAGATGTGCATGAAATTCAAATTTCATCTAAATATGCACATATTTATATGGAGTGTGTCCTATATATTGTGGTTTGTCTAACCATGTTGGACCCAATAAGTTTGGGGGCCAAGATGTACTTGAATGATGTTTTAGGTACATTGGAGATGCAATGGAGGCTTGTCTCATCTATAAGGAAGGTGTTATCACCATATGAGAATTGGAGTCAAGCTAGGATGATCGATGAACTCTTATCTACTACATCAAGCCATTGCTATCTCGGTAACAAGTATCTTATTCATGCATACTCATATATCATCCAACCTCTTCTAGGTTGCATCTTGGCATGAAATTCCTTATTTCGAAAATATTGAGGTTCTTGAAAAATCCTTTTAAAGAAAACTTCTTATTGTACACTTGAGTAATTTGAGAAGATGCATATGATGGGGATATATAGATATATATAAATCATGTTTATGATTCACCTATCCCAAATATGCCCTCTAGCAATTTATTGCATATTAATTCCTCAAAGAACTCTTATGTGCAATATTGATGAAATTGTGAAATAAATCCGTATTTATGATACTTGTTGCTTTTCTCGAAACACTCCAACTAGCTTTACTTCCCTTATTGTTGGTTGTGATGCTTTTGAGATTTTACTTGGTTGAAGCTCATTCATATACCATAAGTGAAAATTGGAGCCATAGGCTATATGTGCTTTTTAAGCAAACATCCTTTGGTATATTCTATGACTTCATCTTGGATATCTTGTCTTATTTACTTTATTAACCTCTCGTGTGTGCATGTTTCTTTATGGATCACTTTGTCCACTTTAGAAACTCATATACATAAGAGGGCTAATCCATCACCTTGATATCCTTGTTCTTTGCCAACCATCTTCTTATCCTTTTGATTTTAGTGTTGTTGGTAAAGAAGATTTATGAGTGCTTGGTTTATTTGTTTTTCTTCATGCACTCATATCTCGTAATTGTTGGACTCAAGTTGTTCTTGATAAGCATATTCACTTTATCTTAGTTGTGTTCTAAATGATATATAGGGAGTGAGGATTCCATGTTTGTGCATATTGTATTCAAATGCAAACATTATAAATTGTGCACGAACCTTGGGGAGCTTTCTTATTTAGAGCACTATATCTCTCTTATCATGATATCTTTGTTTGTCCAACTGGATCTTTGATTGCTTGCTTTATTTACTGAAGCTCACTTCACCATGTTGTCTTTATGCAATCTTTGATCCTCAATATAGTTTGACTTCCTTCAAGTATTCGTCATTGGATATGTGCACTTGATTCCACTCAAATTATGAGAAGTGCACACTTTGGGGAGGAACTCATATTATATTGGCCTTCTAAATTTTTCACCCATTTTGACAATCGATGCCAATGGGGGAGAAGTTTAGAGGGTTTAAGGGAATGGTTTTATACTTAAGTTTGGTTTGTGCTTAAGTGTTTTGCCTCTCATGCATTCCATATTTATATGTCTTGCATGGTTGTATATATATAGTGGAAACTATCCCAAAGGTTGATCTTGACAATATATGCAACGAATTCATGTTCATCACACGTGCATACATTGTGGGGGAGTTTTATCTATATATTGGTTCTACTCACATCCCTTGCATTTGTTGTAGTTGTGTGAGTAGAGCCGGTTTTGGTATGGGCTAGTAGCTTTGTGTTACTTGACCATATCAAATACAACCTCTTGTATACAACTTATTCTCGGATAAGTTGCGTACTTGTTTCTAATATTCATTATATAAACCCTCTTATTGTCGTTGTCATCAATTACCAAAATGGGGGAGATTGTAAGGGTACATTGCCCCAATGTGTGGTTTTGGTAATTAATGACAACCCCTATGGACTAATGTTTTCATTGAGTTTATATGAAGAAATATTCCATAAGTTCTACTTGCTCTCCATGTGTTGGATTCAAGTATGGATGCCATGAAGATAAAGATATACCTTGTGTATTGGCATCAAGATCATCGGTATGAAGATATATATGAGATATGATCAAAAAGAAGAAATGAAGATGGAGTTCTTATGTGGAACTCAATATTAGCCATGCTCTATCTTAAGTGAGTATGAGAAGATACAAGGTTGAGTTGGGCAAGTTCAAGATGAGCATCTTGAGTGGATCAATTGCTTGAAGCTTGCCGTCCATTTGGTGATAGTGGACATGTGAAGATGTGCATCAATGAAGCTTTCCCATCATAGTGTATGGGGGAGCATTTGTGAGTATACACAAAGCGACAATGATCAAGTGATGGGATGCGCAAGGCAAAGGTATGACCTTGATAGGCTTTCCTTTTACCGGTCTCGAGGTGGTTGATGGGAGACCGGATTATAGGATAGATAGCCGCACTATTAAGAGGGGCTTTCGGTTGGGTAACTTGATCACATCGTCTTAGGGAGCTCGATCCTTGCATGCGTTGCATATTCTTATTGCTTCTTGGTATTTCTCGGTGTGAGGTTCTTGAGCTTGTTGCTAGCTTTACAACAAGCCCAAGTTCATCGAAAACGGAGTTCGCATGCATCTTCTATTGCGTTTTCAAGGTTGGGTGATTTTATCGGTTATTCATGATATAAGGTTCTACCTTTTATATTCATGATAAAATCCCCTTCTACAGATTCTTGGGTTTTCACTTTCTATAAGATAGCATTTGTTGTTATCTTCCAAACAAAATTGGTTTCATTCGAATCGGAGTCCGGGAGCATTTGTCATTAAAGAAAAGATAAAAAGGGAAAAGAATAAAAAGAAAAGAAAAGAAAAAAAGAAAAAGGGGGAGAGGCTGCCGGCCGGCCGCCCGGCCTGCCAGGCCGCGCGCCGGCCCACCCGGCCAAATCCGGCTGGCCGCTCGTGCCATCCGGCGCCGGTCCGTGGGCTGGCGGCTTTCTCCGGCCCGAGCACCGGTTTCCTACCGGCCGCCCGGCCGCCTCTCCCCGGCCGACCAGGGCCTCCTCCGGACCGCGCGCCGCCTCCCTTACGCGCCACGCCTGCGCGGCTGGCGCGCCTCGGCTTGCCCCGCCTGGGCCTGGCTGCTCCGCGCGGCCCACGCGCCCCACCCGGCTGGCAGGCCGGCCTGACCGGACAGGCCACCGGCCTCCTCAGCGCCTGGGCCGGTCGGCCGGCTGGGCCGCCGGCTGGGCCACTTTCTGGAGCTTTTTTTCTGCCCGTTTTTTCTGTCTTTTTCCCCCAACAGTTATTTTTCCACTTGGGCTATAAATACCTTTCTTCCACCTTGAGCCCAAGTAGTTCTTCCCATTCTCTCTCCTCCATTGCTACTATTTGAAAAACTTGCTCTCCCCCTTGATTCCTCCAACCATTCTTGCTCATATTTGAGGATTTGAGAGAGTGGATCTAGATCTACACTTCCACCAATCCATTTCTTCTCTAAGTGAGGGAATCTCTTGGGATCTAGATCTTGGAGTCTTTGGTTGACTTTTCCCCTTGTTCTTCCTCTCCAATCTCATCCTAGCATTCGTTGCTTTGGTGGGATTTGAGTGTGAAGGACTTGAACACATCCGGTGTTCTTGCTTTGCATCATTGCATAGTGTTGAGCTCTCCACCACGATTTGTTCGAGTGAGAGACCGTGAGCTTGTTACTCTTGGAGGGAGACCTCCTAGTTGGCTTGGTGATTGGTGTCCCGGTGATCTCTTCATGGAAGATTGTGAAGGGGCCCGGGCTTCTCCTTCGTGGAGCTTGTGAAGTGGTTGTGGAGCTTGCCATCTCCGGAGCGGAGGAAAAGCTAACCATAAGGAAAGGGCCATTATCCTTCGTGGGTGTGGTTCGGAGAATAGGGTGAGCCTTCGTGGCGCGGGGAATCCTTCGTGGGACCTCCACTCCTCCAAACGTGACGTACCTTGTTGCAAAGCAAGGGAACACGGGAATACATCCTCGTCTCCGCGTGCCTCGGTTATTTCTATACCCGAGCTCTCTTTCCTTGTGATAGCCATCGAGCTTGAAGTACATATATCTTGCTATCACTTGTGCTACATATATCTTGTGCCTATCTTGCTTAGCTCTAGTTGCTATTGTTACACTTAGTTGAGCTTAGCATATTTAGGGTTTGTGCTTGTAAACTAAACGATAGTTTAATTCCGCATTCTTACAAGACAAATCCGCAATAGTTTTTAATTGCCTATTCACCCCCCCTCTAGGCGACATCTCGATCTTTCAGCAGCGCATGGGTGCTGCGGGGCAGGGTGGTGGTCGACCATGGCGCGGCTTCTCCGGCGAGTGGTCGAGCTGGGCGAGGGTGCAGCGATGCTCTACGTGTCCAGGCGAGGCTAATGGCAGCGACAGCTTGGTCGGGGAGGGCCTGGTTGGGTCGCGTTGCTTCCAGGCAGATCGCGGCCATGGCGGGATCTTCTTCTCCGTCATGAAGTTGATCCCCGGAACTAGCCCTAAGGAGGCCTAAAACTAGCCATGTACGTAAGATGATAGGAAAACTAGCCCTAAAGAGGCCTAAAAACCAACATGAAGTTGATCCCCGGAACAATCCCTTTAGGACTTCATAAACCACACCTTACGCACTACCGGATCGTTCAACCCGTTTATAAGGCCTAACCATGCGGATATCAAACCAATCCTTGAAGAGCAAGGAGCAACTATAACAGATTAGATCTACTAGCTAAAGAACAAGCAGGATGCTGCCCTTACACCTAGGATAGGTGTAAGGGCAGCCAGATATTGAGGGACAGCGTAGCTAAACAAGTACATCGTGAAAACATCGACGTCAACCCCAAAACACCTGAGATAAGGGTGTTGCTCGCCATCAAAAAGGCTTCAGCACGAGCAACACCAAGAACGAATAAACCGATACTACGCGATCTAGGCAGCATGTTGCTTACCCGGGAGAAACCCTCGAAACAAGGGGTGGCGATGCGCCTAGATTGATTTGTTGTGAACGTGATCGTCTTCTTTCTCAAATAACCCTAGATACATATTTATAGTCCGTAGACTTTCTAATTTGGGAATAATCCCAACCGTGCACGAGCTAAACTCTGTTTTAATCCTAACCGACACGGAATCTACTATAATTTACAGATACATGGGCCACTTGGCCCAAATTCTCGTACAAGGCCGATTCGTGACCGTTTTACGTACATAGCCTCCAAGCCCGTTTAAATCACGGCCCACCTTCTGATCCGGTTAAATTCTGGTGATAACAGAATCAGAGGAGTGGTGAGGTGGTTGAGTAGCTGTGAGAGGTGGGGAGTGCGGTGGTGTGCTTGGATTGCTCAGGGGAGCTTTCCTTTTATAGCAGCGCATGGGTGCTGCGGGGCAGGGTGGTGGTCGACCATGGCGTGGCTTCTCCGGCGAGTGGTCGAGCTGGGCGAGGGTGCAGAGATGCTCTACGTGTCCAGGCGAGGCTAATGGCAGCGATAGCTTGGTCGGGGAGGGCCTGGTTGGGTCGCGTTGCTTCCAGGCAGGTCGCGGCCATGGCGGGATCTTCTTCTCCGTCCACGGCGGCGGCGGTCTAGGGTCTGGTCGTGGCCGTGTCTAGCGGCGTCCAGGTGGCGTGGTGATGCTCAAGGCGTTGCCAGCGGGGCCAGGGCGAGTGCAGGGTGGTGGCGCGGCGCGTGTACTGAGCGTGTCCATGGCGTGCATGCGCGCGACACGGGCGGCGTCTGGGCGTGTGCTGGGTGCGCGTCGTCCGGCCAGTGTCGTCGTCGAGCTCGACCATGGCGGTGCTAGGGTGGCGTAGGAGATGTGGTGGCGTGCTGTGGCGTGGTGGCCAGGGCAGGGAAGCAAGGGGGGAGGGGTGAGCTCGTCTGGTTGGGCGACATGGCCGGCATGGCCATGTCTAGCCTTGCCCTCTCTCTCCCTAGGGTTCTATTGAGCATTGAAATGGACTAAGGGGACCAGGGGACAATGTAGATCAGATTTGGAGTAGATTAGGTGGAGTAGATCACTATTTGCAATAGTGGCAAATAGTGCCATATTTGGAAATTGTGAAAAATGTCTAAATTTGATTTAATTCAAAAGGTGAATCTTTTTGAAATGTGTGTGTTTAGATAAGTTGTATTTGACCAGAGATGATTAGAGGTGGTGGTGGAAAAGTTTTAATTCAAAGTTTGGCAAAATTGGATAAGTGGAGATTGTTACATATGTTAAAAAGTTGAAACGTTGGACGAGCATAGCTAATGATTAAGAATGATTTTGGCATGGTGATCTTTACAAAAGTTGTTCACCTTGATGTTGGCTTTGAAATGGTGCAAAGAGTTAGCAAGATTTGGTTTGAGAAAATTGAATGGCAATGGCTCAAAGTAGTGATCAGGCTATAAATTTCAGTTTTGACCATTATTCTATGTGAGCTAGGTTTGCATTTGGAAATTATTTGAATTGTGATTCTTTGATTCCAAAAGTTGTAATAAGTGTTTACTAACATTATTCAACTAATGGTGAAGACCAAATTGGTCTAGGGTCAAAATTTATAAAAATGCCATAGGGCATATGTGAGGGTTTTTAGGGTTTTTCAAATATTGGATTTTCTTCCTCTTTGATTTATTTGGTTGGTGATCTTCATATGATCACATTAGGGTTTTTAGATCATAGCACAAACAAATAATAACACTCATCATGGCATATCACTCAAATGCACAAGTCCTATGCATGGCACTATATGCAATTTAAAAAGTTTTTGTTTGTTTAAAATTTTGCTCTCTGGAATTCTCTAACTTTCTTTTTATTGAAATTTGGGATGTTACATCAGCCTCTTCGTCCTCCTCCTCCTCCTCCTCTTCATCGGTCTGCTCCTCGGCCTCTTCGTCATCCTCCTCCTCGTCATCCCTTTCGTCTTCGCTGGCCTGCGGGGGGAATCGTCCCTGCTGGACGATGCAGATTGATCCCACCAATGGCGCCATCCAGGCGGCTTCCCCTCGCTGTCGGTGTCCGATGACCAAGAGAGATCGCTCATGGTTGACAGAGGATGGTGATGAGGAGAGAATAGATGAATAGCGTCGGCCGTCGGAAACCGTATATGTAGGTCTCTTGACGAAGAGAGCGGCGGTTGCTCTTCCGCGGAGTTCGTGCTCCATTACGACGGTTCTCGCGTCGAGGTCACTTCGACCGTTCCCGACGAGGTGTTTGGACTCGCCAGACAACTTCGCGGACCATTACGGCGGTTCAATGCGTCAAGGGCACTCCGACGGTTGCCCTTCCCGGCGACTGCACCGTCGCTATGCACGCGGTGAGTGCGCGTCAGAAGGCGACCATGGGCTCGCCACTGGGAAAATGGGCCTCCCAGACCAAAAAATACATCTATTTAGCGCCGGATTTCGGCCATCGGCTGGGATGCTCTAACTCCCTCCTCACTCCTCAGGCAGTAGCCGTTGGAGCTGGGCTCTCTCTGACAGCCGCAGCAGGCAGACACCACCATCGAAAACAGTAGCCCAGCACCAGCAGCAATAAACCACAGACAAGCAGCGCAAAATTCCGTCAGACAAGGCCCCAGTCCAAAAGCGGTAGGAGCCAAAGCCGAGCCGGCGCTGAGGCCCAGGTGACAGAGAACGGCCAGGCCAGGTTGGTTTGGCTCTTTGAAAAAGCTAGCCAACTAGCCGTTGCGACCTGCCCCTAAGCACACGAGCGCATCATCTCGAGGCAGGCCGCGACCGGGAACGCATTTACGCGACCATCGTTCCCCGCGCTCCGCTCTGCTTGCGCGTGTCTTGAGGATGGGGGTTCGGACTTCGGAGACACCGTACGGATTGTGAGTGCTACTCGGAGTCAAAGCGATGGTTGCAACGACGCCAATGGCCAGCATGCTTAGAAGCACTCCTTTTTTTTTTTTTTTGAAAAAATGGAAGCAGTCCGTAACACTCTTCCAATATGTCCGTCTTTTTGGCTCGGCACTACAAATGTCAAATGGGTCTCGTCAAATTTCCAATCCAAGCATCCCAAAGCAAATTATTCTCAGATCTCTTGCTTTTCCGTTTGGAATGGGTTCGGGCTTATCAGGTGACCTCATCTTCATACAATGGAGCTTCATCAATAGGAACGCTCGCTTGTTCAGTCTCTTGTTGATCAATAGAACCGGGACACTGGCGGGACGAGCCCGAGTAGGTACTAGTAAGGCGACGACGATGATGAGAAGATGGGCGACTCGGGATGAGGGTTCGGTTTGTGGATGAGCTCGTTGTCAAGCAGGAGGTTTAGCCACTGGAGCTGAGCGGGGAGGCCCCTCAAATGGCCATCGCCCAGAGCGAGCTCAACGACCTCGCTAAGTGGGAGGATCTTGCCATCAAGCTGCGGGAATCCGTGCAGGCAGGGAAGGCCTATCATGCCGCCGGTTATCCCAACGCGTCATCAGACGTGTGCGCTACCTCTCGCGCCAGTGTGAGAACCCGCGTGTGCGCCATCGGTTGGATCTACTCCGGTGCCATATTTGATGTGGTCATGGGAGCCGCCGGTCACGGTCCTCGCGCGGTGACGAGTAGTAGGCGACAATGACGTCAGGCCGCTGAGTCTTCCCCGATCCAAGTGAGCAAATGATGTGAGAACCTATTTTGTGTCCGCGATCGGATCTAAATAGATTAAAACGGGCATTTTTCATGTCTGATTTGCGTCTGACATGTAAAGGTGCTATTAAGACACCATCATTACGGCATTCCGGTAAAGAAGAAAAAGAGAGGCCATCATCACCGCATGAATGTGACAGTGCGATTGTGCAGCTTACGCTTGTGACGTGCTGATCACAACGTTTCGTCTTGTTTACTTATTATTAGTGCTGGCGTGCTGCTAGCACCTTACGCATGCACGGAGAAAATGTTACGAGTACCAAATCAATAACAACACAACAGTAAATCAGTCCTACTCACCTGATCTGAATGAACCAGCTAGCGTGGTTCGCCTCGCCTAACGAACTCGTTGTCGTCCACGCCACCACGCCATTTAAAATTCGCGGCGTCTGCACTTGTCGAGCCGATCCTTGGCGATATATGCCAGCAACTTTGGAGGTTTGCTAGCTCGCGATCGTATAAACTAGGCACATATCGATCAGTTGGTGGTCGTTTGAGGCTCGTGAGAGGGACGTGCGACCAAAGCTGTGAGCACCTAATATTCGCTCGGCCATATCGCTTGCCAGGTTGAGTCGTCCATGGCCGAAGATCGCGAGCTCAAGCTCACGGCTGATTAGTTTGTATATTGGTCGGCCGACGGCCGGGGATAAGTTAGGTCCACGTGCGCGTCACACGTTGGAAGTACATACACGCTACGCGATCATTATATACGTCCAAGAGATGGCCATGCGCATGGAGACGATGATGATGACGAAGGATCAGGGCTTTACGCGTCAGCTTTTGATGATTGGTTCATTTTTCCAGACAATCAGATTTGAGCATAAAGAACCGACCAGAGGATGTAGCTGATCTGGATAAGACTTCCTTGATTGGGATCGTACAAATTGCTATAGGCATAATTGAATCCACCTTTATATGGAGGTTGAAATAAGCCTCTTTTTAGAGAGAATATAAGAAGCAAAATAAGCACCAGGGCCAAATACATGCAAAATAAGCACCGAGGACTATTGATTTCCATCATTATCCAGAGAGCCAAGTGGATAATATCTTTGAGTTAAGTACCCATACATTTTGGTCACCTTCTACTTGTAGAAAGAAATGCCATAAGAATCATATGGACAACATGGAAATGCACATAGGATTCTAATTAGTTATGCAACTAACGCGCTCTGAAAATCTCTATGTACGTAGTCATAAATAAACTTGATACCACAACGCTAACTAGTAACCATTCGATTCTCATCACCAATGCCCGAAGTGAACAAAATTGGCGCACCCATATCCCAAACCTTATGTTCAAGCACACACCAAATAATATACTCCATGCGATCCATAATAAGTGTCATTGTTTTAGTTTTTTTAGTTCAGTTTAATTTGAACTGAAATAACGACAACACTTATTATGAATCAAAGGAAGTAACATAAATGCATTAGCTAATTAGCTCATGTGGCTGGCAAAGGGTAGTCAACGTATCGAATTGTGGTGTTTTATCTTACTAGTTGTGCTAAGAAATTGATTTCTCATGGTTGTAACCTATTGTCTGAGCAATCACTGAACTTCTCCTTTTCTATTTGATAGTCCTGTACTATAAGACTTCTTTCAAGATTTTTTTTATATCTACGCAATCTATAACACTGCAAAGTTTCATAGAAATTTGTGGATACCATGACAAGGAAACATTTAAATGTACTATAGTGCATGAGGGCAATAAATTAGTTTGGTGAAGTAATGATAGTACATAATGTTTTCCCAAGTGGAGTACACTGTAACAAAAAAAAAATAGTAATCCTAAACTAAACTCAAAATGATAGTTCTTCTCGCAAGATACATTTCTAGTTTGGCACAAAAAATGTATTTATCATGATAAAGATTAGAATTGTATGACATGTATCATAATATCTATGACAATTATTACAATGTTAAATGTTGTAGTTCCACATAAAAATGTACTATTGCAAATACTATATCAGAGGATGGACCTTTTTGACACATTTATTGCGAAAGTGGGACAAAGTAGAAAGTTTAGCATAAATAGGTGAAGGTTCTTTTGTTGGATAAACCCCACTTGTATTCATATACTAAAACTAAGTGTATAGTACAAATATGTATTACTAGAGAACAGACTCCTCATCTATCTCTCCCGAAAAAACACCTTGCAAATTACGAGCTCTAGTCCCGACGAAGGTCAGACCAAGGAGCCACTATGTTTTTTTTGTTTTCTTCGTGTGTAAGGTTATATTGCCCCTATGTGTGGTTTTGGTAATTAGTGACAACCCCTATGGACTAATGTTTTCATTGAGTTTATATGAAGGAATATTCCATAGGTACTACTTGTATTCCATGTGTTGGATTCAAGTATGGATGCCATGAAAATAAAGATATACTTTGTGTATTGGCATCAAGATCATCGATTTGAATATATATATATGTGATATGATCAAGAAGAAGAAATGAAGATGAAGTTCTTATGTGGAACTCAATATTAGCCATACTCTAGCTTATGTGATAAGCAACGAATGATCAAGATCTTGAGTGCTTGATTCCAAATGAAGAATTCAAGTTATGGCTCTAAGTCGGTGTCATGATAGTCTCATAAGTTGAGCTATGGTTGACTAAGATTTAGAGGATGCAAACAAATGAAGAATTCTATATACACCTCAAGATAGTATGATAGAGCATGAGAAGATACAAGGTTGACCAATACAAGGTTGATCAAGATCTTGAGTTTTTGATTTCAAGTGAAGAATTCAAGTTATGGCTCTAAGTCGGTGTCATGATAGTCTCATAAGTTGAGCTATGGTTGACTAAGATTTATAGCATTGATGTCTACGCACGCTTCTATTCCTGTAGACAGTGTTGGGCCTCCAAGAGCAGAGGTTTGTAGAACATCAGCAAGTTTCCCTTAAGTGAATCACCCAAGGTTTATCGAACTCAGGGAGGAAGAGGTCAAAGATATCCCTCTCAAGCAAACCTGCAATCACGATACAAGAAGTCTCTTGTGTCCCCAACACACCTAATACACTTGTCAGATGTATAGGTGCACTAGTTCGGCGAAGAGATAGTGAAATACAAGTAATATGGATGAATATGAGTGGCAATAACAACCTGAATAAAATATGGCAGCAAGTAAACATGCAGTGAAACAGTAAATAAACGGAGATTCGATGTTCGGAAATAAGGCCTAGGGATCCTACTTTCACTAGTGGACACTCTCAACATTGATCACATAACTGAAACTACTCTACACTCTCTTGTTGGATAACAAACACCATTCATTGTGTAGGGCTACAAGAGCACCCTCAAGCCGGAGTTAACAAGCTCCACAACATCCGGAGTTCATATTTAATAACCTTTAGAGTGCAAGATAGACCAACGCAATTTACACCGAGTACTAATATAGCATGCACACTGTCAACGTCAGGCTATGAAAGGGGGAATAGATCACATCAATACTATCATTGTAATAGTTAACTTCATAATCTACAAGAGATCACAATCATAGCTTATACCAAGTACTACATGATGCACACACTGTCAACATTACATCATGAAGGAGGAATAGACTACTTTAATAACATCACTAGAGTAGCACATAGATGATATTCAACTAGATCACAAAGAGAGAGATGAACCACATAGCTACGATAGAGCCCTCAGCCTCGGGGGAGAACTACTCCCTCCTCATCATAGGAGACAGCAGCGTTGATGAAGATGGCGGTGGTGTCGATGGAGATGCCTTCCGGGGGCACTTCCCCGTCCCGGCAGGGTGCCGGAACAGAGACTTCTGTCCCCCGAATTGGAGTTTCGCGATGGCGGCGGCTCTGGAAGGTTTTCTGGAGTTTCGTCAATCCGTGTCGAAGATTTAGGTCACGAGGCATCTTATAGGCGAAGAGACGGAGTCGGAGGGGCCACGGGGGTCCCACACACTAGGGGGCGCGCCCCCCCCTTGGCCGCGCCGCCCTGTGGGGTGGGGCCCCCTGGCACCCCTCTGGCTCCTCTTCGGTGCTCTGGAAGCTTCCGGGAAAAATAAGATATTGGGCGTTGATTTCGTCCGATTTCGAGAATATTTCCTTTGTAGGATTTCTGAAACCAAAAACAGCAGAAAACAGCAACTGGCCCTTCGGCATCTCGTCAATAGGTTAGTTCCGGAAAACGCATCAAAACGATATAAAGTGTGAACAAAACATGTAGGTATTGTCATAAAACAAGCATGAGACATCAGAAATTATAGATACGTTGGAGACGTATCAGCATCCCCAAGCTTAGTTCCTACTCGCCCTCGAGTAGGTAAACGATAAAAAGAATAATTTCTGTAGTGACATGCTACTTACATAATCTTGATCATACTATTGTAAAGCATATGAGATGAATGAAGTGACTCAAGGCAATGATCTATAGTTGCTAACAAATAGATAACATATAGCAAAACTTTTCATGGATAGTACTTTCAAGACAAGCATCAAAAGTCTTGCATAAGAGTTAACTCATAAAGCAATAAATTCAAAGTAAAGGCATTGAAGCAACACAAAGGAAGATACAAGTTTCAGCAGTTGCTTTCAACTTCAACATGTTTATCTCATGGATAATTGTCAACACAAAGTAATATGATGAATGCAAATAAGCAAGTATGTAAGAATCAATGCACAGTTAACACAAGTGTTTGCTTCTAAGATAGAAAGAAGTAGGTAAACTGACTCAACATAAAAGTAAAAGAATGGCCCTTCGCAGAGGGAAGCAGGGATAAATCATGTGCTAGAGCTTTTCAAGTTTTGAAATCATAAAGAGAGCATAAAAGTAAAGTTTTGAGAGGTGTTTGTTGTTGTCAACGAATGGTAGTGGGCACTCTAACCCCCTTGCCAGACAGACCTTCAAAGAGCGGCTCCCATGAATTTTTTTTATTTTTGGGTGACACTCCTTCCAACCTTTGCTTTCACAAACCATGGCTAACCGAATCTTCGGGTACCTTCCAACAATCACATACCATGAAGGAGTGTCTATTTATTTTAGTTTTATTTAGAGATGACACTCCTCCCCACCTTTGCTTTCTCAAGCCATGGCTAACCGAGTCCTCGGGTGCCTTCCATCAATCACATACCATGGAGGAGTGTCTATTAAGGTTAATTAATTTGGGGCTGGGAACCCCATTGCCAGCTCTTTTTGTAAAATTATTGGATAAGCGGATGAAGCCACTAGTCCATTGGTGAAAGTTGCCCAACAAGATTGAAAGATAAAACACCACATACTTCCTCATGAGCTATAAAACATTGACACAAATAAGAGGTAATAAGTTTTGAATTGTTTAAAGGTAGCACACGAAGTATTTACTTGGAATGGTAGAAAAATACCATGTAGTAGGTAGGTATGGTGGACACAAATGGCATAGTTTTTGGCTCAAGGATTTGGATGCACGAGAAGTATTCCCTCTCAGTACAAGGCTTAGGCTAGCAAGGTTATTTGAAGCAAACACAAGTATGAACCGGTATAGTAAAACTTACATAAGAACATATTGCAAGCATTATAAGACTCTACACTGTCTTCCTTGTTGCTCAAACACTTTTACCGGAAAATATCTAGACCTTAGAGAGACCAATCATGCAAACCAATTTCAACAAGCTCTACGGTAGTTCTCCACTAATAGGTTTAAACTACATGGTGCATGAGCTTAATCATGATCTACTTGAGAGCTCAAAACAATTGCCAAGTATCAAATTATTCAAGACAATATGAGGCATTTTCTGTTTCCAACCAAATAACAATAAACGAAGCAATTTCAACCTTCGCCATGAACATTAAAGTAAAGCTAAGAACACCAGTGTTCATATGAACGAGCGGAGCGTGTCTCTCTCCCACACGAGCATGAATTTATTCAGAGAATAATAAAATGAAAATAAAAGCACACAGACGCTCCAAGTAATGTACATAAGATGTGATGGAATAAAAATATAGTTTCAATAGAAGAGACCTGATAAATTATTGATGAAGAAGGGGATGCCTTGGGCATCCCCAAGCTTAGACGCTTGAGTCTTCTTGAAATATGCAGGGATGAACCACAGGGGCATCCCCAAGCTTAGACTTTTCACTCTTCTTGATCATATATCATCCTCCTCTCTTGATCCTTGAAAACTTCCTCCACACCAAACTCAAAACAAACTCATTAGAGGGTTAGTGCATAAGCAAAAATTCACATGTTCAGAGGTGACACAATCATTCCTAACACTTCTGGCCATTGCACAAAGCTACTGAAAGTTAATGGAACAAAGAAATCCATCAAACATAGCAAAACAGGCAATGCGAAATAAAAGGCAGAATCTATCAAAACAGAACAGTACGTAAAGACGAATTTTTCTGGGGCATGCTCAGATGAGAAAACTCAAAACTAATGAAAGTTTCGTACATATCTGAGGATCACTCACGTAAATTGGCAGATTTTTATGAGTTACCTGCAGAGAACCCTGCCCAAATTCGTGACAGATAGAAATCTGTTTCTGCGCAGAAATCCAAATCTAGTATCAACCTTCGATTAGAGACTTTACTTGGCACAACAATGCAATAAAATAAAGATAAGGAGAGGTTGCTACAGTAGTAACAACTTCCAAGACTCAACAAAACAGTAGTAAAATAAATAAAAATGGGTTATCTCCCAAGAAGTGCTTTCTTTATAGCCATTAAGATGGGCTCAGCAATTTTAATGATGCACTCGCAAGAAATAATAGTTGAAGCAAAAGAGAGCATCAAAAAGCAAATTCAAAACAAATTTAAGCCTAACCCACTTCCTATGAAAAGGAATCTTGTACACAAATGAATTCATGAAGAACAAAGTGACAAGCATAGGAAGATAAAACACGAGTAACTTCAAGATTCTCAACATAAAGAGGGGAAACTTAATATTATTAAGATGCATATAACCATATTTCCCTCTCTCATAATAACTTTCAGTAGCATCATTGATGAAATCCACAATATACCCATCACTTAAAACATTCTTATCATGGTTCATATGCATAAAAGTATCATTAATTTTGGCATAAGAAGAGTTATTCTCATTAATAGTAGTTGGAGAAAGATTATTATCAAGAATTTGAACATGGTAAACAAGTTGCATACTAAGGGAATTGTTTTTGGAAATCCTATCATAACTATGACAAGTTTCATAAGGGTAATTATAACCTATATCATAGCATTCTTTATAATAATCATCAAAGGTCGGAGGCATAGTGTAATCATAAGAAATAGAATAGTTATCTTTCACAGTATGTTCATCTGTGACCATACCATCATTGTTACTAGAAGGAGATGTATCAAACATATAATGATCAGTAGCAAAAGGATTTTCAAACACCTCATCCCCAAGCTTAGAGCTTTCTATATCATTATGGGAGGAAGCATGGATAGTACTGATACTATGGCAATTATTAACATCATCATTTTCAGAATTAGTTTCCCAGAGATTTTCAATATCAAAAGTAGTGTGCTCTTTCAAATCATGATCACTAATGTAGGTAAAGGGCATAGGAAGATCATTGTACTCAGATTCATTATCATAATAATCATCAGGAGCAACATACTTACGGTTACCTATCGTTATCTCATACACGCGGGGATATGCTGTTACCTCTTTCTTTTTATTCCCCTTCTTCTTCTTCTTCTTCTTCTTCGTTCCCTTCTTCTTTTTCTCATTCTCCTCGTTCCTTTCTTTAGGAGGGAGAGGCTTGATGATAGGCTTCTCCACATAACCTGTTTTATTTCCAGAAACAATAGAAGAAACTTGGGAGGATTCCTCCTTTTCATTAATGAGTTCAAAACACACAGAGGTCCTATCATATTTTGGCAAAGTGTCATCTTCTAAAATATTTTGTATGTAAGTATTTGTATGGCAATTATCAATGCAATAAGAAAAACACCCATGCAGGACATCATCAATATCAAGATCACTCACATGTAACAAAGAGATTTTTCTTGATAACTCTTCACACCACAAAAATAAAGTAAGTTCATCATGCTGATTAGGAGTAATTTCATCATCACAATACAAATTTGCAGCACTCATGGGGTTCGAATTATCATTGGAGGAGCATTGAAAATTAAAATGACCCACTCTATGGCAAAGTTCACAAATAAAAGGATAGAGGGCACAAACTTTTTTACCAAGATCATCTAGAGCCCTAGACCACTTTCTAGTTTTTTCATTCCTATGATGGATACAATATTCATCTTCAATTTGATTAATTCCACAAGGTCTATGCATTCCAGAAAAATTAACATGCTTATAGGAAATAGTATTCTTAGGAGTTTGAGCATGTTCATTGCAATCATTATCAACAATTTAATCCTTCATGCAAGCATCTTTAAAAGGTGTTCATGATACTTATCAAAATTCTTCCTAGGCAATTCAAAATGAGAGGCAAAAGCTTTATAAAGATTTGCAACAACTTGAGAGTCAAGACCATAAGTAGCACTCATATTTCGAAATTTACCAGTATCCATAAAAGTTTCAATGCATTCATAATCATAATTTATACCTGATTCTTTACCTTTGTCGTTCTCCCAATCTTCAGTATTCTCCTGAATCCGATCAAGAAGATCCCATCTAGCTTCAACCTCCTTGCTTGTGAAAGATCCCTCCAAACAGGCATCTAGATAGTCCTTGTGATGTCCTGAAAGCCTTGCATAAAAATTATTAATAATAACATTACGGGGAACTCATGAATGGGACATTTGAGCATTAGTGACTTCAATCTCCCCCATGCTTGGGAAATACTCTCTCGATCACGAGGATAAAAGTTATAAATGTAATTCCTATCAATATGCACTTCATGAGGAGGATAAAATTTAGAATAAAAGAGAGATACAATTTCCTCCCAACCAAGAGAATGACTATTCTTCAGCAATTTATACCAATGCGCCGCTTTACCAGACAGCGAAATAGAGAATAGTTTCTTCCTCACTTCATCCATAGTGATACCTGCACACTTAAATAGCCCGCATAATTCATGCAAAAACAGTAAATGATCTCCAGGATGAACAGTTCCATCTCCTTCATAGCGGTTATCCATAACACGTTCAATAATTTTCATGGGTATCTTGAAAGGAATACTTTCAGTAGGTGGATTTAAAATATCACAAGCATCATTAGAGTTATCGCATATGGGAGATAAAGCATTATCAGAGCAAATTTTCTCCCCCTAAAGATGGGAAGCTAAAAAGATCATAAAAACTAGCTTCCCCAAGCTTAGACTTCTCCATAGCATTAGCAGTAATTGCGTTCATACTAATAACATTGCCAGTAGCATGCAAATAAGGTTCCATAGGTTTTTTAATTTTCGCATCAAATAATTCATGTCTTAACTTAGGAAATAGATTAAAAAGCTCACTAAAATTTTTGTTGTTTTCCATTATACCTAACTAGTGAAAATAAAAACAAGAAACAAAAAGATGCAATTGCAGGAACTAAAGGAAATAGCTTCGAGCACTCACACACCGGCAACAATGCTAGGAAATAGCTTAGTAGTCGAAGGATGTGAATACCTTTTACCTTACCTCCCCGGCAATGGCGCCAGAAAATAGCTTGATGTCTACGCATGCTTCTATTCCTGTAGACAGTGTTGGGCCTCCAAGAGCAGAGGTTTGTAGAACAGCAACAAGTTTCCCTTAAGTGAATCACCCAAGGTTTATCGAACTCAGGGAGGAAGAGGTCAAAGATATCCCTCTCAAGCAACCCTGCAATCACGATACAAGAAGTCTCTTGTGTCCCCAACACACCTAATACACTTGTCAGATGTATAGGTGCACTAGTTCGGCGAAGAGATAGTGAAATACAAGTAATATGGATGAATATGAGTGGCAATAACAATCTGAATAAAATATGGCAGCAAGTAAACATGCAGTGGAACAGTAAATAAACGGAGATTCGATGTTCGGAAATAAGGCCTAGGGATCCTACTTTCACTAGTGGACACTCTCAACATTGATCACATAACTGAAACTACTCTACACTCTCTTGTTGGATAACAAACACCATTCATTGTGTAGAGCTACAAGAGCACCCTCAAGCCGGAGTTAACAAGCTCCACAACATCCGGAGTTCATATTTAAGTAACCTTTAGAGTGCAAGATAGACCAACGCAATTTAGACCGAGTACTAACATAGCATGCACACTGTCAACGTCAGGCTATGAAAGGGGGAATAGATCACATCAATACTATCATAGTAATAGTTAACTTCATAATCTACAAGAGATCACAATCATATCTTATACCAAGTACTACATGATGCACACACTGTCAACATTACATCATGAAGGAGGAATAGACTACTTTAATAACATCACTAGAGTAGCACATAGATGATATTCAACTAGATCACAAAGAGAGAGATGAACCACATAGCTACGGTAGAGCCCTCAGCCTATGATGGCGGTGGTGTCGATGGAGATGCCTTCAGGGGGCACTTCCCCGTCCCGGCAGGGTGCCGGAACAGAGACTTCTGTCCCCCGAATTGGAGTTTCGCGATGGCGGCGGGTCTGGAAGGTTTTCTGGAGTTTCGTCAATCCGTGTCGAAGATTTAGGTCACGAGGCATCTTATAGGCGAAGAGACGGAGTCGGAGGGGCCACGGGGGTCCCACACACTAGGGGGGCGCCCCCCCTTGGCCGCGCCACCCTGTGGGGTGGGCCCCCCTGGCACCCCTCTGGCTCCTCTTCGGTGCTCTGGAAGCTTCCGGGAAAAATAAGATATTGGGCGTTGATTTCGTCCGATTCCGAGAATATTTCCTTTGTAGGATTTCTGAAACCAAAAACAGCTGAAAACAACAACTGGCCCTTCGGCATCTCGTCAATAGGTTAGTTCCGGAAAACGCATCAAAACGATATAAAGTGTGAACAAAACATGTAGGTATTGTCATAAAACAAGCATGGAACATCAGAAATGATAGATACGTTGGAGACGTATCAAGCATGCAAACAAATGAAGAATTCTATATACACATCAAGATAGTATGATAGAGCATGAGAAGATACAAGGTTGAGCAATACAAAGAGTGAAGAATAGATTCAAGTTTGGTCAACACATGAAGCATGAAGAATGTTCCACGAGAAGTCATGTGATATGGTAAGCCGTGTCAATTATGCTTTATGAACTAGGTCGGTAGTCAGCTCGGTAGGGACCGGGTCCAGTACCGGGTGGCTCTATTCTGCCCCCAAACGGTCATATTTTGATGGGCTATAAAAGGGGCCTTCTTCCCCATTGTTCCTAGGGTTTTAAGACACGTTTTTGACCACCATTGTTGACCTTCTTGAGCTTGCTTCCTCTCCAATCCCTCCTATGATTCTTGCATATTATTGGGGAATTTGAAAGAGGAGATCTAGATCTACAACCTCATCCAATCCATTCCTCCTCTAAGTGAGGGGATCTCTTGGGATCTAGATCTTGGAGTCATTTGTTGATTTCCTCCATTGTTCTTCCTCTCTAATCTCATCCTAGCATTTGTTGCTTTGGTGAGATTTGAGTGTGAAGGATTTGAACACCTCTAGTGTTCTTGCTTTGCATCATTGCATAGTGTTGAGCTCTCCACCACGATTAGTTCGAGTGAGAGACCGTGAGCTTGTTACTCTTGGAGGGAGACCTCCTAGTTGGCTTGGCGGTTGGTGCTCCGGTGATCTCTTCAAGGAAGATTGTGAAGAGGCCCGGTCTTCTCCTTCGTGGAGCTTGTGAAGTGGTTTTGGAGCTTGGCATCTCCGGAGTGGAGGAAAAGCTAACCATAAGGAAAGGGCCATTATCCTTCGTGGATTTGGCTCGGAGAATAGGGTGAGCCTTCGTGGCGTTGGGGAATCCTTCGTGGAACCTCCTGATGTCTACGCCCCCTCCTTTTCCTGTAGACAGTGTTGGGCCTCCAAGAGCAGAGGTTTGTAGAACAGCAGCAAGTTTTCCCTTAAGTGGATCACCCAAGGTTTATCGAACTCAGGGAGGAAGAGGTCAAAGATATCCCTCTCAAGCAACCCTGCAACCACAAAGCAAGAAGTCTCTTGTGTCCCCAACACACCTAATAGGTGCACTAGTTCGGCGAAGAGATAGTGAAATACAGGTGGTATGAATAAACAGCAACGGCACCAGAAAAGTGCTTTGCCCAGGACAGTAAACAAGCAGCGATAGCAGTATTTAGGAACAAGGCCTAGGGATCATACTTTCACTAGTGGACACTCTCAACATTGATCACATAACAGAATAGATAAATGCATACTCTACACTCTTTTGTTGGATGATGAACACCATTGCGTAGGATTACACGAACCCTCAATGCTGGAGTTAACAAGCTCCACAATTCAATGTTCATATTTAAATAACCTTAGAGTGCATGAAAGATCAACACGACTAAACCAAGTACTAACATAGCATGCACACTGTCACCTTCACACTATGTAGGAGGAATAGATCACATCAATACCATCATAGCAATAATTAACTTCATAATCTACAAGAGATCATGATCATAGCCTACGCCAAGTACTAACACGGATGCACACACTGTCACCATTACACCGTGCAGGAGGAATAAAACTACTTTAATAACATCACTAGAGTAGCACATAGATGAATAGTGATACAAAACTCATATGAATCTCAATCATGTAAAGCAGCTCATGAGATTATTGTATTGAGGTACATGGGAGAGAGATGAACCACATAGCTACCGGTACAGCCCCGAGCCTCGATGGAGAACTACTCCCTCCTCATGGGAGATAGCAGCGTTGATGAAGATGGCGGTGGTGTCGATGGAGGAGCCTTCTGGGGGCACTTCCCCGTCCCGGCGGCGTGCCGGAACAGAGACTCCTGTCCCCCAGATCTTGGCTTCGCGATGGCGGCGGCTCTGGAAGGTTTCTCGTACCGTGGCTTTTTCGTCTCGAGGTTTTAGGTCGAGGGGGCTTAAATAGGCGAAGAGGCGGCGTCAGAAGGTCAACGAGACGACGACACCATAAGGCGGCGCGGCCAGGGCCTGGGCCGCGCCGGCCTATCATCTGGGGCCCCTGTGGCCCCCCTCTGGCGGCTCTCGGGTGTTCTGGATGCTTCCGGGGATTCTAAGATGCTGGGCGTTGATTTCGTCCGATTCCGAGAATATTTCCTTACTATGATTTCTGAAACCAAAAACAGCAGAAAATAGCAACTGGCCCTTCGGCATCTCGTCAATAGGTTAGTTCCAGAAAATGCATAAATATGACATAAAGTATGCATAAAACATGTAGATATCATCAATAATGTGGCATGGAACATAAGAAATTATCGATACGTCGGAGACGTATCAGCATCCCCAAGCTTAGTTTCTGCTCGTCCCGAGCAGGTAAACGATAACAAAGATAATTTCTGGAGTGACATGCCATCATAACCTTGATCATACTATTGTAAACACATGTAATGAGTGCAGCGATCAAAACAATGGTAAATGACATGAGTAAACAAATGAATCATATAGCAAAGACTTTTCATGAATAGTACTTCGAGACAAGCATCAATAAGTCTTGCATAAGAGTTAACTCATAAAGCAATAAATTCATAGTAAAGGTATTGAAAAAATACAAAGAAAGATTAAGTTTCAGCGGTTGCTTTCAACTTGTAACATGTATATCTCATGGATAGTTGTCAATGCAAAGTAATATAACAAGTGCAATATGCAAGTATGTAGGAATCAATGCACAGTTCACACAAGTGTTTGCTTCTTGAGATGGAGAGAAATAGGTGAACTGACTCAACATAAAAGGTAAAAGAAAGGTCCTTCAAAGAGGAAAGCATCGATTGCTATATTTGTGCTAGAGCTTTGGTTTTGAAAACAAGAAACAATTTTGTCAACGGTAGTAATAAAGTATATGTGTTATGTAAATTATATCCTACAAGTTGCAAGCCTCATGCATAGTGTACTAATAGTGCCCGCACCTTGTCCTAATTAGCTCGGATAACCTGGATTATCACCGCAATACATATGTTTTAACCAAGTATCACAAAGGGGTACCTCTATGCCGCCTGTACAAAGGTCTAAGGAAAAAGCTCGCATTGGATTTCTCGCTATTGATTATTCTCAACTTAGACATCCATACCGGGACAACATAGACAACAGATAATGGACTCCTCTTTTATGCATAAGCATTCAACAACAATTAACTTTCTCATATGAGATTGAGGATATTTGTCCAAAACTGAAACTTCCACCATGGATCATGGCTTTAGTTAGCGGCCCAATGTTCTTCTCTAACATTATGCATGCTCTAACCATTTTAGTGGTAAATCTCCCTTACTTCAGACAAGACGAACATGCATAGCAACTCACATGATATTGTTGCGGTCAGAAACCCACCGGCGAGCAGCGACGGGCAACACAGTAGAGCCGGGAACAACTTAGGGCTGCGGCTGGCCCTGGTCCCTCCGAGCGACGGCCCGCAAAGCCTCCGGCACGCACGTCCGATGCTGGTGCAAGGGCGTGCCACCTGACCTATACCTGGTCAGGAAGGTGATGGAGATGCCTCGCTTAGTTTCCTGCATGGCATACACGTAAACATTAAATACGAGCCTCGATCGGCTCTCAGGTTATCCTGTGAATCGGCTCAAAGAGCTGATCCACCCATGATTCGTACGAGGTGTACGAATATATGGTGGTCCTGCTTGATCAAGATAAAGCTAAAACGATCTACGACGATTTAGGGTTTTCACCGCATAATCGGATCATCCTACTCACGATTGGGCCTCGCGGTCACGTACGATGATCGTAAGCCGATCCTAGACAAGGCCTAAAAACCAACACGAGGTTGATCCCCGGAACATCCTGTCTAGGGCTAGCAAACTACACCCTACGCGTCGCTGGATCCTCCAACCCTTTGTAAGGCCTAACTATTGCAGATATTAAACTAATCCTTGAAGAACAAGGAGCAACCGTAACGGATCGGATCTACTAAATAATGATCAAGCGGGGTGCCGCCCCTACACCTAAGACAGGTGTAAGGGCGGCTAGATGCATAAGGGTTGCACTACGACAGCATATGATACGAAGAACAATGCTAACCCTAACACATCTAAGATAACTACGTTGCTCGCCATCAAAAAGGCTTCAGTACGAGCAACGCATGGTAACGAATAAACTTGTACTGCCTAGATCGCAAGATGCGATCTAGGCAGCATGATGCTTACCCGGAAGAAACCCTCGAGACGAAGGAGTTGGCGATGCGCCTAGATTGATTTGTGTTGAACGATGGTTGTTGTTTATTTCATAAACCCTAGATACATATTTATAGTCCAGGGGACTTTCTAACGTGGGAATAATCCCCACCGTGCACGAGACAAACTCTACCTAACCGACACGTATCCTACTATATTACAGATACACGGGCCAACTAGCCCAAACTTTGCATAACAGGCCGATTCACGTGTTTCTTCCTTGTATAATCTTCAAGTCCACCTTGATCGCGGCCCACCTCTGACTCGGTCAAATTCTGGTGATAACACATGCCCCCCTGGTTTTGGAATTGATAATTCCAAAATCACTCTGCTTTTTCTTCGTCGGGTCATGTCGTGGCAGAGCAGAACCGTCGCAGTATCCTTTATCATGATGCCTTGTCTTCTCAACTTCTCTGCAAAATCTGATAGCTTTAGCATCACTTCCTCGGAAACTGTAATGGCATTAAATCTCCACTAGGCTCCTCCTTATTTAACAGTGCCGATTGATTAGCCCTCTTCATCCTCTTCCTCTGTTCTAGCTATCGGCACCGAAAAACCCTCTTTCCCTGTAGCAATGTCTTCCTCTTCCTCCGTCTCCTCCAGCCTCTCCCTCCAGTCTTCCTTCTCGAGCGAGTCAGAGTGGAACTTCGACCATGTGCCAGACGGTCCACCCGAAGCATTCGTCGGGTCAGATGGCGACCTGCCTCTGACCGATGGGGAAGACGACCTCAAGTTCCTCATCGAAGGGGAGCTGATAAGTGAAAGCGAAGACGACCTCCATCCCTGGGTGAAACCCACCTCCTCCAACGGGAAGGAGGAAGAAGAAGAAGTAGAGGAAGAAGAGGAAAAGGAGGAGGATGATTCCTCCTCCCCCGCTAAGCATCCGCTGGCAAAGCGATTCCGCGCTTGGGCGGACAGCGAAGACGATGATGATGACGAGGAGGAAGAGGAGGAGGATGAATCCTCCTCCTCCATCGGATACCCGCCGACAAAGCGCTTCCGCTCTTGGGCGGACAGCGAGGATGATGATGATGACGAGGAAGAAGAAGCTCCGGCCGAGGGCTGGGGCAGCAGCGACGAGGAACTTCCTGGGAGCAGCGCCGACGGCATCGACAATGGCGACGATGAGGACAGCGACGACTAGTAGAGTAGGACTAGTAGTAGCAGTGCACTAGGCACCAGATCCCCCTTTTGAGAGCCATCGGCTCTTTCCTGTAAAGCCGCTCCTTTGAATTAATAAGAATTGTTCTTCCAATTTATCTTTCAATTAATCCAATTTCAATCCTTCCGCTCGCCACACCAAGACCGATAGCAACGTATCGGATTTTTTCCTTTAAACGCCCATGAAGCCGGACTCAGATACCGATCAGACCGTCAGTCAAGCACTTCTCAAAATCAGGCTATGATTTGGTACCTGACCATTATATTTCGCAATCCTATAGCCGATGACTGTTCATCGGCTATTTTGAGAATCCAGTCTCCTTCCTTTTCTTGCAGCAACAGGTCAGTCCAACCCTGTAAAAGACGACGGCTCCCCTTTCCGGCTCCTCTCCGTAGTTTTAGCAGTCTTCTTCTGCAACAACTCACCGCTTTCGGAGAAGGTTATGATGCAGGGTCAGCCGATGCAACTCCAATCGGCTCCCAAAAACAGAGCATCTACCAAGTTAGTTGCCCCCCGAGCCTTAATCAAGGCGAGAATACCGGCGAGGATGCACAGGTCAAACAAAAAGGCTTTGACCTCAGGTAATCTGGTACTCCGAGATAGCCACCATGAAGAGTCAGCCAAACTTGCCCCCATTGATCAGCTTTCTTTCACTGAACGCCGATGTTGTAGATGAAACACCAACAGCTTAATGAGAAAGAGGCTGCCTTGCATGCCAAACTGATGTTACTGCTGAACTGGCGCAAAGGGTTGTCGGCTCATTGCAGCCGAGGCTGCTCTCATTATACATTCCCTTCAAGGAAACAGAAGCTCTTGAAGCCGAACTGAAAACCATCTTGGCGAAAATCTGAGCCTTGAGCACATAGCCGGTAGGTCTTGTGTAATTGTATTAGAGTCGATGGCTGTGCATCGGCTTTGTCTCGTGATGCTGATTTTTTTTTTTTACTGGCCGATTTTTTCTAATCGGCCCCCAATGTTTCACTGCACACATGTTTATCTGCACATGTTCATCTGACTAGGTGCCCCCCGAGCCGAATCTGTCAGGTAACTGCAGATATCGGCTCTGTAGTTTAGCCAAGGCACCGTATTTGCACGTCGGCTTCGGTAGGACCAATGTCGATTCTTCCTAACTCATCAGCCGACGTAAAACCGCCGCCTAGTAGATCGATGTTGAACACAAGCAGAACATGTGGTGAGGATAATTTTGGCCGATTGCTGGAATCGGCCTCCATATTGAATCGCTCAAATGAAGGTTTTGTAATGTTCCTTCATAGATCTTTGGGGCCGATCCCAAGGATCGGCCTCGCCACGTTTGCTCATCGGTTTGCTCTTGCTACATGGTCAGGCCAGTGGATAAGACCAGCCTAACCCTGCCCTTCGTCACGTCGATGCGCTCGCAGTCGTCCAAATTGATACCTGAGAGTGGCTCTTGGCCTGCTGCTTCCCAAGCATTCATGCCAGCCGTTGAAATCTCGGCTGAGTCATCGGCCTGGACGACCTCTACCTCATCTCCGTCCCACTGTATTACGCATTGGTGCATCGTGGAGGGAATGCAACAGTTGGCGTGGATCCAATCTCTTCCTAGCAGAACAGCATAGGTGCTCTTGCTATCGACGATGAAGAACGTCGTAGGGATAGTTTTCCTTCCTACGGTCAGATCCACGTTCAGAACACCTTGTGCGTCAGACGCTTGGCCGTTGAAATCGCTCAATGTCACGTTGGTCTTGATCAGATCCGAGCTAGATCGTCCCAACCGACGTAGCATAGAGTATGGCATAATGTTGACTGCCGCTCCGGTGTCTACCAGCATCTTATTGACAGGCCTCCCATCGATATAACCTCGCAAGTACAGGGCCTTCAGATGTCTGTAACTTCTTTCTCGTGGCTTCTCAAAGATAACCGGCCGTGGGCCGCAGTCAAGTTGTGCCACAGGTGCCTCTTCTAACCCCGGGGCGCTGAACTCCGAAGGAAGGATGAACACCATGTTTGTGCCAGCCGACGTCTCATCATCGGCTTTCTTTTGCTTGGGGCGCCACTCCATTTTCCGTGGTCGACCCTCTTCATCCAGGGTTCGCTGAATTTTCGCGGCCAGATCAGGCCGTGCCTTCCTTAGCGTGTGCAGGTATAACCTTTCGGCTTCTTCCAAGCCGCGCAATCGCTGAACCCTACGCTTTTGGGAACGGCTGAGTCCATCAGGGCACCACCTTGGCCGGTGGTACCTGTCTTCTTCTTCTTCTTCGTCTTCCGAATCCTCAAGATCTTCCACCCGAGGGGACTCAGCGCGTTTGCTTCGAGGTGGGAGAGGCCCTAAGCGTTGGAACACGGACGCGTTAGCTGCCTCCTTCTTCTTTTGGTTACATTCTGGGCAATTGCCGATTGTGGGCAATCGGCTCATTCCTGAATCCTAGCAGTGTCTGAAGAAGGGGCAGTCCCAGTGCCTATCCTCGTCGTCCTGCTCCCTCGACTTTTCCTTGGCACGGCGCTCGTACTCCTCCTCATCGCGATCATGCCGACGATGTCTCCTGGCGTCCCTAGCCAGACGGTCTCTATCATCATCGTCGCTGGATCGTCGGCGTTGGCTATATTGACTCACATACTTATTGAGGAGGTGATCAGAGAGGGGTCGCTGATATCTTATGTTCTTCACTTCTCCCTCTGTAACGTAGCGCTTGCCATCGTGACGGAGCCGATCGCGTGGAGCGGCCTCCTCTGTGTCCCTGCTACGAGAGCAGCTGCCCTCGTCTCCATCCTTGCCAGAGTGGTGCCCAGGTCCTACCATATTGATGCTGAACGAGGATCCTGGCTGGCAACCTTCAGGGTAAGTGCACTCCACCATGTTAACGGCGGGGAAGGGGTGGGTGTCGACCTTCATGGCGTACTGGTTGAAAATCAGACGTCCTTGTTCTATCGCCATTTGGATCTGCTGACACCACACCCTGCAGTCGTTGGTGGCATGGGAGACCGAGTTATGCCATTTGCAGTATGGCTTTCCGTTCAGCTCCTGTACCATGGGGATTTTGAGGCCTTCGGGTATCTTCAACTGCTTCTCCTTGAGTAAGAGGTCGAAGATTTGCTCAGTTTTGGTTACGTCAAAATCGAACCCTCTGGGCGGACCTGGTGGCTTTACCCATTTGCAGGACACGGGGGTTGCCCCCCGAGTCCATTCAGCCACTGCTACCTCTTGATCTCCCGCAGAGCCTTCGTCTTCATCTGCCTCAACCAGGACTACCGCACGCTTGAATTTGTCCTGGTACAAGTCCGGGTGGCGCTGTTCATATGCCGACGCTTCGAACCATGTGCGCCAGTGAAGGGTAGTCTGCTTGGGAGGCCATATCCTTGATTTGTGAGGCGAGGCCCACCACTGCCAACTCGACTGCTTCTTTTTCAGTCACACGAGCCGAATAACATCGGTTCCTCAGATTTCTGAAGCGCTGGACGTATTCTGCCACAGTTTCTCCACGCTTCTGACGTATCTGCGCCAGATTGGCAAGGCCAGACTCGGAAGCTTCTGAGTGGTACTGCATGTGGAACTGTTCTTCCAACTGCTTCCAAGTCCGGATCGAGTCTGGTGGCAACGAAGTGTACCACCCGAAAGCCGATCCCGTGAGGGTCTGTGCGAAGAACCTCACGCGTAGTGGATCCGACGCTGAGGCCGTTCCTAGCTGTGCCAAATATCGGCTCACATGCTTGATGGAGCTGGAACCATCTGATCCACTGAATTTGGAGAAATCAGGGAGCCGATATTTGGGTGGTAGCGGGACCAATTCGTACTCATCGGGGTACGGCTTGGAATAGCCGATTGTCCTCATTTTCGGCACCATGCCGAACTGATCTCTCAAGATAGTCTTGATTTGATCCGCGGTCTTGGCTGCAGAGTCGAACTACGAAGATTCGCCGGGGTGGCGTACTTAGCCAGCCATGCTTGCTTTTCCAGCTACGAGCCAACCGGCAGGAGCTGAGCTCGGAGGTTCGTCGGAGTGGCATACTTAGCTAGCCACGTCTCGCTTCTCAAGATCTGTCGCCGACGTTCCTCCGGCTTTTCCGGAAGTCCTCGCTGTCGCGGCCTGGTTTGTGAGCGCCCGATTACCGCAGTCGGCACATATGTGCACATGTACCCGTGAGGGATCTCCTTAGGCGCCTCATGCAAGAACCGGCGCCGCTAGGGTCACCACCGATCTTGTAGACGACGAATGCCGGTGAATTCGGCACTTCGGTGCTGCCAACGCAAATAGCAGCGGTGGACGGGACCGGGAGTGGCATCTCTCCCCGGTACGTCCCGAGAGCTGGTCCCGACGGAGAGTACCGGTGTCTCATGATCTCCTGGATCACCCGGAGAGCGACACGCTCCAAAGTGTTCACCAGGTTCTCGAGTGGCGGTGCAGCGAGTGAGCCACCATGTAGTTAATCTCTGACGCGGGGACCTGGTGCGTTCTTCGACGGGGCGGACAGGTCTATCCCATCGAGCGCACCATCAGCGAGAACCCCTTCCACCTCGATGCCATGTGAACGGGTTACGTGAAAAGAGCCGATGAGGTCGGCCTCGAGGATAGCTTTGACCTCGTCATACTTCTTCTTGAGCTCGTCGGTCAGATCCTCGTACGTGACTGGAGTGCCGTCCGCCATCTCAGATGTAGATGGCGATGTGGTTGATGTAGAAGATGGTCCCACCGGCGTGCGTAATGTGTTGCGGTCGAAACCCACCGGCGAGCAGCGACGGGCAACACAAGAGAGCCGGGAACAACTTAGGGCTGCGGCTGGCCCTGGTCCCTCCGAGCGACGGCCCGCAAAGCCTCCGCACGCACGTCCGATCTTTGGTGCAGGGCGTGCCACCTGACCTATACCTGGTCGGGAAGGTGATGGAGATGCCTCGCTTAGTTTCCTGCATGGCATACACGTAAACATTAAATACGAGCCTCGATCGGCTCTCAGGTTATCCTGTGAATCGGCTCAAAGAGCCGATCCACCCATGATTCGTACGAGGTGTACGAATATATGGTGGTCCTGCTTGATCAAGATAAAGCTAAAACGATCTACGACGATTTAGGGTTTTCACCGCATAATCGGATCATCCTACTCATGATTGGGCCTCGCGGTCACGTACGGTGATCGTAAGCCGATCCTAGACAAGGCCTAAAAACCAACACGAGGTTGATCCCCGGAACATCCTGTCTAGGGCTAGCAAACTACACCCTACGCGTCGCTGGATCCTCCAACCCTTTGTAAGGCCTAACTATTGCAGATATTAAACTAATCCTTGAAGAACAATGAGCAACCGTAACGGATCGGATCTACTAAATAATGATCAAGCGGGGTGCCGCCCCTACACCTAAGACAGGTGTAAGGGCGGCTAGATGCATAAGGGTTGCACTACGACAGCATATGATACGAAGAACAATGCTAACCCTAACACATCTAAGATAACTACGTTGCTCGCCATCAAAAAGGCTTCAGTACGAGCAACGCATGGTAACGAATAAACTTGTACTGCCTAGATCGCAAGATGCGATCTAGGCAGCATGATGCTTACCCGGAAGAAACCCTCGAGACGAAGGAGTTGGCGATGCGCCTAGATTGATTTGTGTTGAACGATGGTTGTTGTTTATTTCATAAACCCTAGATACATATTTATAGTCCAGGGGACTTTCTAACGTGGGAATAATCCCCACCGTGCACGAGACAAACTCTACCTAACCGACACGTATCCTACTATATTACAGATACACGGGCCAACTAGCCCAAACTTTGCATAACAGGCCGATTCACGTGTTTCTTCCTTGTATAATCTTCAAGTCCACCTTGATCGCAGCCCACCTCTGACTCGGTCAAATTCTGGTGATAACAGATATTCAACAAAGAGTAGTTGATGGCGTCCCCAGGAACATGGTTATCGCACAACAAGCAACTTAATAAGAGATAAAGTGCATAAGTACATATTCAATACCACAATAGTTTTTAGGCTACTTGTCCCATGAGCTATATATTGCAAAGGTGAAGGATAGAAATTTAAAGGTAGCACTCAAGCAATTTACTTTGGAATGGCGGAGAAATACCATGTAGTAGGTAGGTATGGTGGACACAAATGGCATAGTGGTTGGCTCAAGGATTTTGGATGCATGAGAAGTATTCCCTCTCGATACAAGGTTTAGGCTAGCAAGGTTTATTTGAAACAAACACAAGGATGAACCGGTGCAGCAAAACTCACATAAAAGACATATTGTAAACATTATAAGACTCTACACCGTCTTCCTTGTTGTTCAAACTCAATACTAGAAATTATCTAGACCTTAGAGAAACCACTTATGCAAACCAAATTTTAGCAAGCTCTATGTATTTCTTCATTAATAGGTGCAAAGTGTATGATGCAAGAGCTTAAACATGAGCACAACAATTGCCAAGTATCACATTATCCAAGACATTTTAGCAATTACTACAGTTAGCATTTCCCGTTTCCAACAATTAACGAAGCAGTTTCAACCTTCGCCATGAAAATTAAAAGCTAAGAACACATGTGTTCATACGAACCAGCGGAGCGTGTCTCTCTCCCTCACAAGCATTTATTCAAACAAAAACAAAAACAAAAGCACACAGACGCTCCAAGCAAAGTACATAAGATGTGGCCGAATAAAAATATAGTTTCAAGAGAAGGAACCTGATAATTTGTCGATGAAGAAGGGGATGCCTTGGGCATCCCCAAGCTTAGATGCTTGAGTCTTCTTGAAATATGCAGGGATGAACCACCGGGGCATCCCCAAGCTTAGACTTTTCACTCTTCTTGATCACATTGTATCATCCTCCTCTCTTGACCCTTGAAAACTTCCTTCACACCAAACTCGAAACAAACTCATTAGAGGGTTAGTGCATAATCAAAAATTCACATGTTCAGAGGTGACACAATCATTCTTAACACTTCTGGACATTGCTCAAAGCTACTGGAAGTCAATGGAACAAAGAAATCCATCCCACATAGCAAAAGAAGCAATGCGAAATAAAAGGCAGAATCTGTCAAAACAGAACAGTCCGTAAAGACGAATTTTATTGAGGCACCAGACTTTCTCAAATGAAAATGCTCAAATTGAATGAAAGTTGCGTACATATCTGAGGATCACTCACGTAAATTGGCATAATTTTCTGAGTTACCTACCGAGAATTTTGCCCAGATTCGTGACAGCAAAGAAATCAGTTTCTGCGCAGTAATCCAAATCTAGTATGAACCTTACTATCAACGACTTTACTTGGCACAACAAAATACAAAACTAAGATAAGGAGAGGTTGCTACAGTAGTAAACAACTTCCAAGACACAAAATAAAAACAAAGTACTGTAGCAAAATAACACATGGGTTATCTCCCAAGAAGTTCTTTTCTTTATAGCCATTAAGATGGGCTCAGTAGTTTTAATGATGCACTCACAAGAAATAGTATTTGAAGCAAAAGAGAGCATCAAGAAGCAAATCCAAAACACATTTAAGTCTAACATGCTTCCTATGCAAGGGAATCTTGTAAATAAACAAGTTCATGAAGAGCAAAGTAACAAGCATAGGAAGATAGAACAAGCGTAGCTTCAAAAATTTCAGCACATAGAGAGGTGTTTTAGTAACATGAAAATTTCTACAACCATATTTTTCTCTCTCATAATAACTTTCAGTAGCATCATGAGCAAACTCAACAATATAACTATCACATAAAGTATTCTTATCATGAGTCTCATGCATAAAATTATTACTCTCCACATAAGCATAATCAATTTTATTAGTTGTAGTGGGAGCAAATTCAACAAAGTAGCTATCAAATATAGGAGGCATATTGTAATCATAATCAAATTCATCCTCCATAATAGGTGGCAATAAAAGACTACTATCATTATAATCATCATAAATAGGAGGCAAAGTGTCATCAAAGTAAATTTCCTCCTCAATGCTTGGGGGACTAAAAAGATCATGCTCATCAAAGCCAGCTTCCCCAAGCTTAGAATTTTCCATAGCATTAGCAACAATAGTGTTCAAAGCATTCATATTAATAACATTCCCATTAGCATGCATATAAAGTTCCATGGGTTTTTTAATTCTCTCTTCAAACACATCATGTCCTAATTCAAGATAAAGTTCATAAAGATCTCTCATATTTTTGTTGTTTTCCATTATGCCTAACTAGTGTAAACAAGAAACAAAAAGATGCAATTGCAGGATCTAAAGGAAATAGCTTCGAGCACAAACACAATGGCGCCAGAAAAGTACTTAACCTGGAACCGAAGTATGAGTGCCTTTTACCTTTCCTCCCCGGCAACGGCGCCAGAAATTAGCTTGATGTCTACGCCCCCTCCTTTTCCTGTAGACAGTGTTGGGCCTCCAAGAGCAGAGGTTTGTAGAACAGCAGCAAGTTTTCCCTTAAGTGGATCACCCAAGGTTTATCGAACTCAGGGAGGAAGAGGTCAAAGATATCCCTCTCAAGCAACCCTGCAACCAGAAAGCAAGAAGTCTCTTGTGTCCCCAACACACCTAATAGGTGCACTAGTTCGGCGAAGAGATAGTGAAATACAGGTGGTATAAATATATATGAGCAGTGGCAACGGCACCAGGAAAGTGCTTTGCCCAGGACAGTAAACAAGCAGCGATAGCAGTATTTAGGAACAAGGCCTAGGGATCATACTTTCACTAGTGGACACTCTCAACATTGATCACATAACAGAATAGATAAATGCATACTCTACACTCTTTTGTTGGATGATGAACACCATTGCGTAGGATTACACGAACCCTCAATGCCGGAGTTAACAAGCTCCACAATTCAATGTTCATATTTAAATAACCTTAGAGTGCATGAAAGATCAACACGACTAAACCAAGTACTAACATAGCATGCACACTGTCACCTTCACACTATGTAGGAGGAATAGATCACATCAATACCATCATAGCAATAATTAACTTCATAATCTACAAGAGATCATGATCATAGCCTACGCCAAGTACTAACACGGATGCACACACTGTCACCATTACACCGTGCAGGAGGAATAAAACTACTTTAATAACATCACTAGAGTAGCACATAGATGAATAGTGATACAAAACTCATATGAATCTCAATCATGTAAAGCAGCTCATGAGATTATTGTATTGAGGTACATGGGAGAGAGATGAACCACATAGCTACCGGTACAGCCCCGAGCCTCGATGGAGAACTACTCCCTCCTCATGGGAGACAGCAGCGTTGATGAAGATGGTGGTGGTGTCGATGGAGGAGCCTTCCGGGGGCACTTCCCCGTCCCGGCGGCGTGCTGGAACAGAGACTCCTGTCCCCCAGATCTTGGCTTCGCGATGGCGGCGGCTCTGTAAGGTTTCTCGTACCGTGGCTTTTTCGTCTCGAGGTTTTAGGTCGAGGGGGCTTAAATAGGCGAAGAGGCGGCGTCAGAAGGTCAACGAGGCGACGACACCATAAGGCGGCGCGGCCAGGGCCTGGGCCGCGCCGGCCTATCATCTGGGGCCCCTGTGGCCCCCCTCTGGCGGCTCTCGGGTGTTCTGGATGCTTCCGGGGATTCTAAGATGCTGGGCGTTGATTTCGTCCGATTCCGAGAATATTTCCTTACTATGATTTCTGAAACCAAAAACAGCAGAAAACAGCAACTGGCCCTTCGGCATCTCGTCAATAGGTTAGTTCCAGAAAATGCATAAATATGACGTAAAGTATGCATAAAACATGTAGATATCATCAATAATGTGGCATGGAACATAAGAAATTATCGATACGTCGGAGACGTATCACCTCCACTCCTCCAAACATGACGTACCTTCTTGCAAAGAAAGGGAACACGGGAATACATCCTCGTCTCCGCGTGCCTCGGTTATTTCTATACCCGAGCTTACTTTCCTTGTGATAGCCATCGTGCTTGAAGTACATATATCTTGCTATCACTTGTGCTACATATATCTTGTGCCTATCTTTCTTAACTCTAGTTGTTGTTGTTGCACTTAGTTGAGCCTAGCGTATTTAGGTTTTGTTCTTGTAAAATAAATTTTAGTTTAATTACGCATTCTTACAAGTCAAATCCGTAAGAGTTTTTAAAACGCCTATTCACCCCCCTCTAGGCGACATCTCGTCCTTTCAATTGGTATCAGAGCAAGGTCTCTCCTTGTTTAAGGCTTCACCGCCTTGAGAGTAAAGATGTCGGCTAGTAATATAGTGCACAATGACACAATTATCCTTGATGGCACAAATTATGTTTTGTGGAGAAATTGCTTTCTTTGTAATCTTCGGACCTTGTGTCCAAATACAGAACAATTTCTAGATGTAAGTTTTTCTCCTCCGATGGATCCTCAAAATCTATCTTCAGAGGATGAGAAAAACTTACATCTTGAAGCTCAAGTGTCTAATGAGCTTTTATTATCCTTGAGACCAGATTTTCGTAGGTTCCTGATATATATATATATAAAGTGAAAGTCGTCTCATGAGATGTGGATCAAGCTTAAGGAAATGTTTGGTGGATCCATTTCTCATATGGTCGGTGGTGTCTCCGAGGAGCTCTCTTCCTCTTCACATCATGAAGAGCTCCAAGTTGCTTCCACCTCCGGCCTTGATGTATTATCATCTTCATCCAGTTCACCAACGTGTAGCAAGACACGAGGTAATGATATGGTGAGTGGTGAGGAGAATAGCAATGTTGATATTGTGCTCAATAGTGATGATTCTTCATCTCTATCCCATTGCAATGTTTTCTCTTTGGACTTAAACACATCTAGCACTGAAAATGATCTACATGCTTGTGTTGATAGTCCTTGCATATCATGTGTAAAATGCTTACATAGATCTCATGATGATATCTTTGCCTTGTCTTGTTTCCATAATCAAATTGCCTCTATTTCCTCTAGTTGTTTGTTGACTAACAATGTAGAGGAAACCGAACACTCTATGGATCAAGACACGATTTTAAATGGGGATTCAAGAATATCCTCATCTTCATCCGTTATGCACATGTGCCTTATGGCAAATGGATCAAAGATACCTCCTACTTTGACTCCTAACACATCCTCTAATGATGAGAGTGATGATGATAATGATAATGATTAAGAATATAATACTTTGTTGTATGATATGGGGATGGTATATGCTTCTCTTCGTGGTAATAAAGAAGCTCGTGCTAATCTCGAACACTCTACGAAAACCTTGAATAAATACAAGGAAACCATAGTGGAGTTGGAGTCCCATGTTGAAAATGGGAGAATGAGATTCAATCTCCTCAAGCATGAGCTGAACAATGAGAAGCATACTAATTTCCTTCTCACACAAAAAATTGAATCCCTTGAGCTTGAAAAGGAAAATCCTATTGATGATGCTTGTGCCACTAATTCTACTTCTTGTGAAGCATCTATCTTAAAGGAGAATGTTGAGCAAAACATATATGAATTGATGTAAAACAAGCATGGAGCATCAAAAATTATTGATACGTTGAGACGTATCAGTGATCCAGATTTTGAAACCAGTGGGATCGGTTAGATTCACATTTCATCTTGTGGTTACATTTCCAAATATCTTGAGCTTGAATTCTTTCTTTTTGAGAAACATCATGCTTGTTCTAAGGAGTTTTAGAATGGCAATTTTGCAAAGGAAAAAGATAGAGGCAAATATTCGATGCAACCCGACTTGCATTAACACATTGCACAAAGTACATGTATATTTTTTTTGCAAGGTTATATATGGTATTTCAAAATTGAACCAAAGACATCCCAATTTCCAAGATACCAAAGGGAAACTCCACATGTTCACTGCTTTTAGCAGAATTCATGGAATTCTGAAAACCCGGAGTCTCCGCACATAGGGATCCTATTGAATGCATACGTTAATCGTGATGCACGCCACACCTGCACGTCCTCCGCGCCGGTGCGGCACAAAAGCCTCCCGCCGAGAAAGCTAATCCACATCGCCGTTAGTGAAGTGAAGATCCACACCACCAGCAATGAAAGCTTTGTGTCGCCCCAATACAACCACCTAGGTATGGATAGATAGAGCTATAGCTAATTATTTTTACTCCCAAAGTCATCAATTATTGATAAACTCAGCAAAATACATATGACCATTTCTCTTGCCTCTTTTTCCCTCTCTTTTTGTACTCTCTTTATTGCTTTACTTTTATGGAGAAGTGACCTCTGCAAGCTACAATTTTACTTTTAAAAATACTATTCTTCTAGGTTTGAGACATCCAAACCTACGTGAATCTGCGGGACGGTATGCTGAGACATACCATTGACTAGGCCCTCGATCTCTTCCATCTTCGTCTCCTGGAATAAGATGAGCCGAGAATTCAGGAGTACATAAAGCCTTTACCTGTTGTCACTGACTTTTAGCAAATCATCAAGCGAGAGTACAGTACATCCTACAGCAACATATCTAGAGGTTTTAAGTGTACTTACAAAACTCCTTAGAGCATCTCCACTCGTCTCCCCGACGAGGCCCCCGAGCGATGTTTTTTTCATCCGGACGGCGTAATTCGGGTCAGTCGCGCCCCCGGTTACTCGTTTTCGTCCGGATTTGGCCCTTCATCCATCCGGCGAGCCCACGCCATCCCCGGTCCCCCGGGGCGCGCTCGGGGACTCCGGACGAAAGAATTTGGCGCGAAACGTCGTGTGGACCCTCGTAGTCGGCGACAGGAAAGCCAAATCCTGTCGATTTCCCTCCAATTTGCTTGCATATCCCCGAACTCTCCCGCCGAATTTGTCCATTCTCCTCCTCGTCTTCCAGTTCCAGTTCCCGTCCTCGTCTTCTCGTCCACCACCGTTCTCCTCCTCGTCTTCTCATCCACCACCATGCCGCCGAAGGCGACGGCGAGGAAGCCGCGGGCGAAGAAGGAGCGGCCGCCGGGTATGTCGAACGCAGAGTGGGCGGCGGACGAGATCCGGCGCGAGGTCGAAACAAGCGGCAGGACGGAGAGGGTGAAAAAAGCCGCCGCCAAGAGGGCGGCGGCGGCAGCCCAGGACGAACAAGCGAGGAAGATCAGCATGGCCATGAGCATGGGCCACGCTCACGGCGGCGGCGCCATGTTCCCCGGCCAATGGCCGACGCAAGGTACAAGCAGTTCCCCGTCGACTTTCTACCCTTCGATCTACTTGCCGTCGCCGCCGCCCATGATCACCTCCGGCTCCATGGCCGCCGCAGCGAGCCCGGGGTTCTTCATGGCCGCCGCCGCTGCGAGCCGGGGGTTCTTCACGCAAGAGGAGGCGAGGGCGACGGCCCTCACGGCGCGCAACGAGTATGTGGAGGATGTGGCCGACGGAAGCCAAGCCGTCGAAGAAGAAGATGAAGACGAAGAACAGCCAACTCAAGCCGCCGCCAACCTGTCGAAGGGAAAGAAGAAGAGGAAGAAGGACTCGCCGCCTGCCGAACCGCGTATCAAATGGACGACGAAGGAAGAGGAGTGCCTCGCCGAAGCTTGGATGACCGTGCCCATGAACGGCATAACCGGGGCCAACTAGTCGTTTGACACATATTGGCTTCGAGTGAAGCAGGCGTTCGACGAACGCAAACTCGTCGATCCCTACTTCAGCAAGACGAACATGAACTGGGGAGAGAAGGCAATGGCCACCCATTGGGGGATCATGCAGACGGCGTGCAGCAAATGGCACGGCATACAGGAGGAGATCGAAAAACGGTCGGTGAGCGGCCACGACTTGGAGCAAAAGGTATGCTCCGTCGACCCTGCATCACCGAGGTTAGCTGTGCACCGTGTAGATCGTCGTGAGCTGACCCGTATCGCCGTACTCTTTTTCCCCAGCTGCGCCGTGCTTTGGACATGTACATGGACGACACCGGCATGCAGTTCAAGTTCCTGAACGTCTACGCCCGCATCGAGAAGTGCGAGAAGTGGGCGGAAACCCGCACGACCCTCTCGAAGAGCAAGACCGAGCAGTACAACCCCGACGCTCCGGCGGCTGGCTCGGTGGATGGGCGCCCGGAACTCGGCCAGAAGAAGCTCAAAGAGCTCAAAAGACGGGCAATCCCTCCGACAAGCTGCAGGCGTCGTTCGACAAGTGCTGGGCCGACTTGAGGACGCACGCCGACGGGAGGAACGACAAGTTCGACGGCAGGTGGCGGGAGATGCTCGCCAACCAAGGCGTCCGAATCGCCCTGCTGAAGACGACGGCGGCGGCGAAGAAGAGGAACACTGACTTGGCGTTTCTGATAGGCGGGAACACGGATCTGATGGACGAGGAGACGAGGATTTGGTACCAGGGCCACCGCAGCGACATCCTCCGAGCCACTCCGGCCAGTTCTTCGTCGTCTCCACCGGCTCCTACCTCGTCTTCCTCACCGTCTACGCCATCGACTGCCGCTGCTTCGACGCCGACTACCGCTGCTTCTACGTCGACTGCCGCTGCTTCGTCGTCGACTGCCGCCGCTTCGACCACGGCATGTGAGGAAACTGGTCCGTCGGACACCGCCGTGACAGCCGGGACTGCCGATGAGCCTGTTTTCGTGTAATTTCCCTCCTATCGCCGATCTGTGGCTGATCCTTTTGCTGGTCCTTTTGCCGGTCAACTGGCCGTATTTATAGCGCGGGACGATGGTTTGTTTGAATTTAAACTATGTCCGCCGAACTCCGGGGTGGACGACTGGAAATACGATACTCCCCACGACTTTATTTCGTCCAATCCGGCGGTTGTTTCGTCCGGATTTCGGCGTGGGGAGGCCAAACGAGTGGAGATGCTCTTAATGCTACTTGTTGGTGCCATCAAATGTAGTATGTAGGAATGCATTTTATGACCAAACTACTCCAAGTTCATTGTCTACCCTTTTTTCTACACCAACTAACTCATAAATTTCTACTCCCTCCATACCACTTTATTATTACATATTTTGAGAAAATATTTTGACTAGTAATTTGAATAACAAAATATTAAATATGTACCACAAAAGCTATACCATTGGAAACATTTTTTAATATGAACCCAATAGTATAATTTTTATTGCATATATCTCATATTTTATTTATGAAAATAGTGGTTAAATTTTCTGCTTGAAGTGTGTAATACCCTAATAAACAAGTATGGATGCAATAGTGCTAAAAATAAATAAAAATCATAATCATGTATTGTCTTTATCAAAAACAGATACGCCTACACAGTCTGCGTTGAGACGATTAATACTCCATTCATCCCAAAATATAAGTTGTTATTAATTTTGTTGGTCAACAACTTACTAGTTTGACTTTGATTTTTTATTTATAATACGTTCAATTTTTTTTATAAAAATACATATGAGGTGAAAGAGATTTGCAAAGACGAATGCAATGATAACAATTTATATATCATATAATTTGGTATATATTAGTGGTCAAACTCGTGCACAAAAGACCATGCTAAAGAAATGTGCCTTATATCTGAGAATGATTGAGTAAGATTTTGATTTCCTCAACTCGCGCCTTCGCCCTTAGATCAGTGAAAGAAATTGTAATATCCCAGGTAATCTGGTTACAAAAATAGAGGAAACAGAGGTGTGCATTGCATTCATGCATAGAAAATCTGAGGAATTTTCACGATTTAAAGTAAAACAGTGATAGTAACTGAAGTTTCACTTGACCTTGGTGGAATTGAAGTAGCTCATCAAGTCAAGCGCTATAAACCTCAATATGACTTTGCTAAAACCTTGTTTTGGGCAGAGATAATTTGATCTAAGGGGTTAGATCAAATGGAATTATAATCAACACCAGAAATTATTAATCAAGGATCAACTACTTGATCTTATTAAAGATCACAACATGATATTCCTTGCCATAACATATGAACATCCATTTAATTGGAAATCAAGTAACAATAATTGGAGAAACTATTCTTCACTCATCTTCTCCATGTCTTAAACTAATCCTTGATCCTACCATAAACCTCATGGTATTCATTTTACTTCATTCTTGGAAACATGACAAGGAGACCAACTCTAGAAATATATATTCTTCTCTATTCCATATCAATATACATCAAATCTAGAGATGTGAGAGTTCTATATTATTTACTAGAGAAGCAATGACAAACTTGGAGCTAAACCTTGGATATGCATCACTGTATTCAAATAATCATTTTTAAAAAGAAGCCTAAGATATTATTCAAGACATTCCCATGAGAGAGGACCTAATTATGTTAAACCTAGATATGGATGATCACATCAACCTCTATGGAGCCTAACCTTAGGTTATCATTGAATTCCTTCCCAAATGAGAGAGACCATTTATACCAACCTTAGCTTTACCTATTTAAGAATAAAGGACAACCTTTGAATTAAAGTATTTGGTTGTAAACCATTTCACCTTGGAGTAGTGAGATAACCTAATATCACATGGAATAAGATTATATCCATGAATTGATAAAGAAAGGAGGAAACTAATCCAACCAAGATAGCCAAGGGGAGTTTTAGACTTGATACCTATTGAGATATTGTGAGTACACCATAAACCCTAGAATAAACCATTCTTAGATGAGAGAACTCAAGCTATGGAGTTACACTCAAGATAGTTGAGGCAACACCTGGAATTGAGGGAGAGAACTACCCATACATCTTGATGATTAAATCATCATTCAGTGAGAGAACTCTAAGTGTATATCTCAGGCATTCTCCTGGGATATAAACTATTGAGACAACCATAGTATGTCTATCCCAGAAAGTTAAATAGAAGTGTTATACCTTAATTGATCAAGATAACACTTGATCTTAGAAGTGAGAACCTCATTTAATGTGAGATAACTTAGGAAGCCAAACCTTGATAATTATAAATTGTGTATTGATCATAAACCCTAAGAACTTGAAGTAGAAGATATAAGCCCATAAGAAAAGCTTAGAGTTAAGGCCTATAATCTATATGGTGAGAAACCATTCATCCATATAACCAAAGTTAACTATAAAAAGAACCATAACCACCTTAGTTACTTTAGTGATAAATTAAGAATGAGAATAGAAGTCTATTGGTAGCAGATGAAACCACTTCCCAGATCCTTAGTGAAAGATCGAGATGTCGCCTAGAGGGGGGGTGAATAGGCAATTAAAAACTCTTGCGGATTTGTCTTGTAAGAATGCGGAATTAAACTATCGTTTAGTTTACAAGCACAAACCCTAAATATGCTAAGCTCAACTAAGTGTAACAATAGCAACTAGAGCTAATCAAGATAGGCACAAGATATATGTAGCACAAGTGATAGCAAGATATATGTACTTCAAGCACGATGGCTATCACAAGGAAAGAGAGCTCGGGTATAGAAATAACCGAGGCACGCGGAGACGAGGATGTATTCCCGTGTTCCCTTCCTTTGCAAGAAGGTACGTCACGTTTGGAGGAGTGGAGGTCCCACAAAGGATTCCCCGCGCCACGAAGGCTCACCCTATTCTCCGAACCACACCCACGAAGGGTAATGGCCCTTTCCTTATGGTTAGCTTTTTCTCCGCTCCGGAGATGGCAAGCTCCAAAACCACTTCACAAGCTCCACGAAGGAGAAGCCCGGGCCTCTTCACAATCTTCTTGAAGAGATCACCGGAGCACCAACCGCCAAGCCAACTAGGAGGTCTTCCTCCAAGAGTAACAAGCTCACGGTCTCTCACTCGAACTAATCATGGTGGAGAGCTCAACACTATGCAATGATGCAAAGCAAGAACAGTAGAGGTGTTCAAGTCCTTCACACTCAAATCCCACCAAAGCAACGAATGCTAGGATGAGATTGGAGAGGAAGAACAAAGGGGAAAGTCAACCAAAGACTCCAAGATCTAGATCCCAAGAGTTCCCCTCACTAAGAGGAGAAATGGATTGGTGGAAGTGTAGATCTAGATCTCCTCTCTTAGATCCCTCAAGAATGAGCAAGAATCATGGGGGGGGACAAGAGAGAGAGCAAGTTCTTCAAAGGCAACAATGGAGGAGAGAGAATAGGAAGAACTAGACAGCCCAAGGTGGAAGAAGGGCTATTTATAGCCCAAGAGCAAATATAACCGTTGGGGAAAAGTTGGGCTTCGAGGAATCCGGTCAACCGGCCCTGGGACCGGGCGGTCCGGCGCAGGGCCCGGTCAGACCGGGCCAGTGACCGGAACGGCCGGTCCAAACCGGGCCACCAACTGGGCGGCAACCGGACCAAGCTGAAAAGCTTACTCGATAGTGCCCGGATGGCACCGGTCCAAGGGCCGGTTTGAACCGGGCCATCCGGTCAGACGGCCGGTCAAGCCGGGCTAGAAACCGGGCCAGCAGGAAAGCATGTTATACAAAAACTGTGATAACTTTTGTGTCCGGACCCCGATTGACATGAAACCAATTTTGTTGGAAAGATAACGACGAATAGAACCCCAACAAGAAACGGTGAAGGCGTCCAAACTCGAAAACGCAATAGAAGATGCATGCAGATTCCATTTTCAATGAACTTGGGCTTGTTGTAAAGCTAGCAACAAGCTCAAGAACCTCACACAGAGAAACACCAAGAAGCAATAGGGACATGCAAAGTATGCAAAGGATTGAGCTCCCTAAGACGATGCGATCAAGTTACCCAACCGAAATCCCCTCTTAATAGTGCGGCTATCTATCCTATAATCTGGTCTCCCATCAACCACCTTGAGACCGGTAAAAGGAAAACCTATCAAGGCCATACCTTTGCCTTGCGCATCCCGCTTGATCTTGAGGATAACTCTTCAAGCTCCACTCAAGCCGGAATGCCTCACTTGATCATAGTTGCTCCGTGAAGACTCACAAATGCTCCCCCATACACCATGATGGGAAAGCTCCATTGAAGCATATCTTCACATGTCCATTATCACCAAATGGACGGCAAGCTTCAAGCATATGATCCCCTTGAGATGCTCAACTTGAACTTGCCCAACTCAACCTTGATGACGATCACCACTTGATGTCATCCTCTCATGGGCTATATGAGATCTCCCTTTTTAAGCATGCCCATGGAAAGATACCTAACCCACATAGACAACACAAGGGCACATATATGATGGGTTAGTTCATAAAGCATAATTGACAAGGCTTACCATACCACATGACTTCACGTGGCACATTCTTCATGCTTCATGTGTTGACCAAACTTGAATCTATTCTTCACTCTTTGTATTGGTCAACCTTGTATCTTCTTATGCTCTATCATACTATCTTGAGGTGTATAAAGAATTCTTCACTTGGAATCAAGCACTCAAGATCTTGATCATTCATTGCTTGTCACATAAGCTAGAGCATGGATAATATTGAGTTCCACATAAGAACTCCATCTTCATTTCTTCTTCTTGATCATATCACATATATATCTTCAAAACGATGATCTTGATGCCAATACACAAGGTATATCTTTATCTTCATGGCATCCATACTTGAATCCAACACATGGACTACAAGTAGAACCTATGGAATATTCCTTCCTATAAACTCAATGAAAACATTAGTCCATAGGGGTTGTCATTAATTACCAAAACCATACATAGGGGCAATGTACCCTTACACTTAGTAACCAAAGGAGCACAGGAAATATTAAGCAAGTAACCATTTATCATGCATTGGGGAGAGTAAACCTAGCCAATGCAACATGGTGTCATCTCATATCTGCAACCTAGCATTATATCTCAACCCTAGTTTGTGCATCACATGGGGACTACTAGTATAATCCTAAAACCATGCCTAAGCTCAGATATGAGCAAGGGAACTATTTAGCCAACTCTGAAATGAATCAAGATAGCAATTTAACCTATCTCACAAGCCATACCTATGTGGGTGCAACTAACTAGTGTTTCCATATAATAGAAGTCTCATGAGAGAAATGAGATCCACCTTAACCATATTAAACTAAGGGTTTATAATGTGACAATAATACTTTAAAAAAATTGCCTTAAACAATTATCCAAATCCATCACAACCATGAGCACATGAAATATTGTCATGAGATCATATTATTAAATAAGATACTAAATAATGAGCTATGCATTGTAAATTGTTTCCTGCAAGATAACAAAAACTTAACTATCAATAGGTACTTAGAAGGGCCTATTAAAAAAATAGTTGGACCACCATAATTTGATATTGGAAATTATGACTATATAGATGCCAATTCCAAACTCTAATAACATTTAATAAATAAGGGTGTCATCACACATATAAAATATTTCTAAGATCTCATATTAAGTTATATTAGGATCTTTCTAAACTCCAAAAAGATTCACACATTTAAATTCTGCAAAACAGAATGAAATTCAAATCAGATTTAAATAGAAAATACAAAATAGAAAAATAAGATAAAGAGAGGAGGCTTACCAGGCCAAACCCAGCCAGCACAGCCGAAGGAGCCCAACAGAAGCCCAACAAAGCCAGTCCAGCCCGACCCACTTAACTGTTCGTATAAAAAAGAAGAAAAACGCCTTCTTCTTCTTCCCTGAGAACGACACGGCGGAGGAGCGCCCTGGCCACGTCCCCGACGACGATAAGCTCAACCTGGACGTCGCCAAACCCTCCAAAATCTCACCCTATCGAATTCGCATCCGTCCTCAACCATAAATTTCCAAGATTCGTGCCAGGAGACGTCACCGACATCACCGTCGAATTGAGTCCGTCGCCGGCAGGGAAGTTACGATTGAGACCTCTCCGTGAGCTATAAGATCGTCTCAAGCGTCACCAGAGAACCCTAATGCCTCTCCGCTCACTCAATCGTGCTCTAACCCTCTCCATTACTCGCAATCTTCCCGTACTGGCCGCCGGCGTTCATCACGAATTCGCCCATTCTGACCACCCCGGAGATCGTGAGGTGGCCTGGGCGATGCGCCTCTACGAGTTGATCCTCAGGGCGAAGCCAAGCATCGAGGGGAACCAGAAGCTGAGCGGATTTTGCTGTTTTTCATCACCGGCCATCGCCGGAATCCGCGAGTTCGTGTCCATCTCCGTCGTCAATCGACACCATCAAGCAAACCAGCAACCTCAGGGTGAGTTTGCGCTCCTCTAGAACCTCCTTTGGCATCGTTTCGTTGGTTGTAGCCATAGATAGCTACTCGGCCGGATTGAGCCGCCGCAGTTGAGCTCGCCGGAGCCATCTCCGGTGACCGGCGGGAAGCAACGCTACCACCATCGGTCTCAGAACGTTGTGGGGATTCGAAAACAAGTACTAGTTCGTCCGGGGAGTCCTTAAATCGTCGGAGCCATCATCGGCTGCCCGCCGGCGTTGAGCCACCGGTAAGGGTCGACGTGGCCGTGGGGCCCTTTCACACTCTTTGACCGGTCGTTGCCTGCGTGGCAACTGACCTGGTCAATGACCCCACCGGTCAGCCCCTATAGTTAGATCTGAACCGGTATGTCTAGCCTTTTCCATTTAATTAAAAATCCAGAAAATAGTTTAAACTTGAAATAAATGTATAAAATTCATTATAACTCAGAAAAATAATTATAAGATATCAAAACTCTTATAAAGATAAAATCTATCCAATAAAAATATAAAATGAAATTTATATTTTTAATAAAAATTCAATTATTTAATACTTGTTAATTAAGCCTTATTTAGTAATTCTAAATTCAATTAAAATTCAATAATTAGGAAAACTTTCCAAATTAAATAAAAACCAGTAAATTAATAAAGAAAACATTAAAACTAATTTTCTTTAATTATTAATTTGACAAATCCTTATTAAAAGGATTTAAACCCTAATTAATAATTACCTTAATTATTAATTCTTTAAAAAAAATAGGACAAATTCAATATTATTTGTATTTCAACACTATTAATAACTTCAATCTTATAGTGAAGTTATTAATCATAGAGCCTTATGGTAAATAGCAAATCCTAATTCCATATTGAATGATATTACAACCCTAACATTTCATGTGATTCCTAAAACCCTAATTCCATTAGGAACCTTAGCTCCACTATTTAATGTGTGAACCCTAAAGTGTTTCCAATCCTAAACCCAAGTAACATGGGATCATGTTACTTCATTAGTAGTCATAAACTCATATTTAGCAACTCAATGCTTGTTCCAAATCCACATAAAATATGGGAACCCTAACACTACTAAATTAGCATCCCATGTGTTCATCTTCATCAGACCTAGATTATCAAATAGGATCAACCCTAGTCCTTATTACCAAGAATCTTATCCCTACTCATCCTTAATTAGCATCACACCACTGTGATGAACTCCAATAGCATCTATGCCCAATATTTATCATTACATTCCATACTCCACTAAACCCTACTAGTGTGAGATACTTATGAACCATCCTATTTAGGAACCAACCATTCTCTACTTAGAAATCCAATAGCTAATACAAGATAACCTCAACCTTAATTGATATACTTCTTATTACTTAAGAAGTATGTTCTTCAAAAGCTATTCTTTTGAAGAAAGTAAAGAATAATCATCAAACCTGCTTATAAGGATCTATAAACCCTAGCTAGCTATCACTAGCATGGTAAACCAACCATGATAGCAACCATCTATAAGTAATTCTTAAGTTGCTTGTGCTTAAGTTAAACCATATAAGCCCTAGATGCTGATGAATCCAACTTTGTTGAGATCCATATAAATCTAACTCCAGAAACTATTTAAAAGCCATAGTAAACCATAGAACTCCACAAACCTAATCATCATACTTGTTCTTTATTAAAGAACATGTTCTTCAAAAGTTATTCTTTTGTATTATATAATAAGTAATCATTAACCATGCATTATAGGACTTAAAAATTGACAACTACTCTTTACTTATTATACAACTACTATTCCTTGATGTGTATGATTGTTACTATACAGTTTACCACTTGCTTATGATTCTCAAACCACACAAACCTGAATAAGAACCTTGTTTGTGAATCACTCTAAAAGTGTAACACACCTTGAACTAATCATTACAACTCACTAATCCTAAATCATCGGGGTTAGGTCACGCTTAGAACGATTGCATCTCATACTTATGCATTATTGCATCCTTGGCAATCTTTTAAACATCGTCCTTACCGGACGATGATGCTATTTCATAATTTGGAAGTTATTGCGTATCGAAGACCTTGTCTGCATAATCTTGCAGTGAAGAAAGGCAAGTTCATCACTTGCTCATGTCATTTGAGTATTTTACCAAATTACTTGCAAAGTACTATGTTTATCACTATTGCATAAAAAGCAAAACCACTATTTTCATAACTATGAATATGACTAAGTGGTGGGCAATGGAACCATGGATTGTGTTGATATGGTGGAGGTTCCATTGCAAGGGTTTATATCCATCTAGGATTAAACAACAAATGTCGTCCAGTGATTCTTGTGTCGTAATACCCGTGTTAACCATAAGATCTGGAGTGGGACGGAATAGTCAATTGTATTTCCACCTCTTGTACATCAACGGATGCGCTTTACCGTAGACACTTGTATTCCAAGGGGACAAGCGGTAGGCTGGGGAAGCCTTAAGTCCCCACGGCAGAGACCGTAGTACACTTGTAGCCCGAGGAGCAAGTTGTAGGGTGGGGGTCCCAATAAAGTCCCCACGGTATTGCGGTCTATGATGGGTTGCATCTACCGGCGAAGGAGTTTGGTTCGATCCTAGACTATCGTCGTGGTCGGGGGCCGTCCTTAATTGGTATAAGAGCACCGGCGAGGACCCAGGGTCGGGGTATGCAACAAAGGGTGGGTGTGCGAGGTAGCGGAGGAATATGATTGGCTATGACCTTATACCGGGCCTCACACCAAAGGAAGTGTGAATGGGTAACGTGCTCGGTTGGCACCAAGGTTAAGATCTCTTATGGGTAAAGCAACACACCTATGCAGAGCGTAATGAACCGTGACCTGTCACTCCCTGTTCCGGGTTTTGGAACTGCGAACGCTGCCGGAAAGGAACTCCATGAAGTTCTAGTAAACCGGTGAAGGCTGACGGACATAGTTCTTCTGAATAAAAGCAACCTTTTGAAGAAATGGTTATGAAAACTTGCATTGGTATTAGACTTTCTTGTCTAATGTTGTAGCTAGTGCATTAAACACCTCTTTCCTATAATGAACTTGTTGAGTACGCTCATACTCATACCACTCTTAAATCCCCTGCTTAGATATGGAGGCATCGAAGGAGGATCTACAGTGCAACTCAAAGACCGAGAAGTCAACAACTACTTCAAGGGACAGAAACCTGTCAGAAGAGTCAAACACCACATCCAACAAGGATAAAACCTAGCTTAGCAATAGAAAGGAACTAGTTTCCTAAATCTAGCTCCTATTTAGCTAGAATCTATTCATAGCCTCTATAGATAGTTAAATACTCTACAAATAGAGTTCGTGATAAGACTAGACTACGAGTCGTTCTTCTGGAGTTTATTTGTAGTTTTACCTCATTGTAAAGTAGGAGGCTGTGATGATCTTATGTAACAGATTCAATGTTGTAACTCTATAGACATGCCTTGGACCCGCATATGTTTCTGTTGTACCACTCTGAGTGATATAATACTAGTGGAATGGTGTTTCATTGGTGTTATATCAGACTTGCATACTACACCATGCAGTGGTATGCCGGGTCACCACAGTTGGTATCAGAGCAAATGCTTTGACCCTAGGATTAAAACCATTTAAAGGAGACCTATAGGATTGGTAGTGTCTATAGGAAATTGTCTTAGCCAAACCAAATACTTCTTATGACTTGAGATGGGTATTCACTTGAGAATAATCCTGACACACTTGAGTCAACCTTTCTTACCTATCTTTCCTAAGGGAAGTTAGTTAGCTAATCCCAAGGATGTAGCATACCATTAAGTCCTTAAAACAATAGATGAGTAGACCATAGTTGGTGTACAATAAATGGTAGTCCAAAGAGAGGATACAACCATAAGGAAGATATCCTATTGGAAGATGTGTACCTACACTTGTTATGGTTAAGTAAGAATTATCCAGACATGTAATAGGAGTAATATCAAATGATTAAGATAAGAAAAATATCCTATTAGATGGTGTAAACCAGTACAAGTAATAGGTAAGTAAATTATCCAAACTTGTGAGATAATTGATAGTAAGTGATAACTATGAGTTATAGGAGGTAGTATAGACCATGATGAGTCAATCATGGGAGGTAAGGAAGAGTGATTGGAATAAAATATGTCTACTTCCATGGTAGGGATAGTAATCATATAAGATTCACCTGAGAATCATTATGTGATGGATTAGAACATCATAAATATTTAGGAGGAGAACAATAAGAAGCCAGTTGTTCAACAATAATGCAAGAATTATGTTCCAAAATCATGGGAACTGTGTCAAGCACATCAAGACCATAGTCTTATGGTAGAAACACTTGCAAGTAGAGGAGTTATATCCTAATAAATATGTGTTTAGAGTAGCCATGCTAGAACCTAGACATATCATGTGAGATAGTCCTCAACAAAATGGAAGTTAAGTAGTACTTCCAGAGAAAATTAGGTTAACCTTAACTATCCTAGACCACTTTGTTTCAAGTTTATCTCATTGCAAATGTGCAATTAAGGTAAAGGTTGAGACAAATAGTAGAATCCCATATATTCGTGCTGAGTATCACGATATAAACCTATCTTATGTGGTGTTATATACTACACATCTCAGCCTGATGTTTAGAGATGTCTTACTCAACAATCATATTCAGGCTTATGATGGTGTGTATTATATGCACAAAGCTGAATCTTCTTAGATTTTATTGGATTTTCATTGTTTGACTAGATCCATACATGAAGTTTGACTTTGATATGCAAATGCATGTTGCAATATCAATATCCTACTTGATGTTCAAGATCTAGAGGGTAAGGGTATTCGTGCGAGGAAGTGACGAATTCTGGAAATTCCGAAGACAAGATAAAGGTTCATCAGAAGAAGGAAGTAAAATTGTGGGAAGCAACCACAATATTCAGAAGGAAGTACCAATTAAAATTCATGCTTTGCCTCAACAGAGGAGTACTTTAGTACATAAGAAGCATGAAGGTGAGAAATCTAGTGATTATAAAGAAGTAGCAGTAGAACCATAGTCATTATGGAAGAGGGAATGCATGGGAAATCACTTTGGATACTATATTCATAGTGGTTTTCTTGCAAAATAAACTCTGAAGAAAGGAACATGACCTATGAAACCATAGCAGATAAAAGAAGACCATAGTTGATATCAGAAGACCACAATTGGTATAGGATCAATACTGCGAGATAAAGTCGAGGATGTCTCGTCCAGTTGATTAAAACCTATGATAGAGTCCATTTTTTTGATAACAAATAGCCATAATTGGTATCAAGTAGTCCATTATTGGATTATTTGTACCAAGAAGTTGTAAACAAATAAAATTTTGCCAGACAAATAAGAATGACCTATATTCATTCAGTTGAAGGATTCATGTCGGATGTCCACAAATTGAGTGGATACACCACAAACATTCTTCACGAGACCTTAGAAGAAGTACACCACATAAACTAGACCAGACCAATACTCTAACCATAAGTCCAATGGTTGGAAGAATAGGAGTTGAATACCATTAGAAAACTCCAAGGGGTAGAGTAAAGATTGAGTCGGAGGTACAATGACTCAATACTTTGAGGAAGATAGAAGAAGAAGGTCTGAACTGAGAGGAAGTTCGATCTTATTTTCATAGGATTATCGAACACTACTTTCAGAAGGATGTTAGACCGGAAGCCAAGATTTATACCTCGAGGAAATAAGAATTGGAATATACTCGAGCAAGTGAGCACCAGTTACTCAGAAGTACGGAAGCTCAAGTAAACTAAGGTTAATGAAGTTGGACGAAGGAAATACCGAAGACCAAATATAGCTCAAGAAGGTCACAGACTGAAGGAGTTTAACAGTACTAAAATCAAAGACTAATAGAATGATTCCTTTCATGGAACCTAAAGAACCCAAAATAGTTATAGGTATCAATTATAAACCATGATTGGAGGGACTAAATGAGTCTAATCCATTCTTAGAGGAATAAATCATCGTGATCATTTCCATGGTAAATACCTTACTAAGTACCATTACTATAGTTTTAGCCGGTAATGGGAAACATAATCAACCTTATACAAATCTTGTAGGACCAAGTTTTTGGATAAACAATTAGGAGTATGTTACCCAATTAGTCCTCAATTCAGACTGTCAGGACAAGAAGAAGTCCCAATCATTGAATCTTCAGTGAGAAAGGAAACAAGCTTATAGAGTTGAAAGAAATCAAAGAATCAAAGTAAGAGCCATGGTTCAGAGACAGACACTATTGGATTCCAGGAAGAATCTGGACAAGGAATATATTCAATTATATCTAGTGAGATCACCACGGAGTTCAAGAGAAGTCGTAGTCTGCACAAGTCAGATCCACACTCCGGAAACGTGAGAGAGATCAAACTTCGAGGACGAAGTTTAGTTTAAGGGGTAGAGACTATAATATCCCAGGTAATGGGGTTACAAAAATAGAGGAAACAGAGGTGTGCATTGCATTCATGCATAGAAAATCTAGGGAATTTTCGCGCTTTAAAGTAAAACAGTGATGTCTACGTTCCCCCTCCTTTCCTGTAGACAGTGTTGGGCCTCCAAGAGCAGAGGTTTGTAGAACAGCAGCAAGTTTTCCCTTAAGTGGATACCCAAGGTTTATCGAACTCAGGGAGGAAGAGGTCAAAGATATCCCTCTCATGCAACCCTGCAACCACAAAGCAAGAAGTCTCTTGTGTCCCCAACACACCTAATAGGTGCACTAGTTCGGCGAAGAGATAGTGAAATACAGGTGGTATGAATATATATGAGCAGTAGCAACGGTGCCAGAAAATAGCTTGATGGTGTGTAGTTGATGGTGGTAGAATTGCAGCAGTAGTAACACAGTAAAACAGTAAACAAGCAGTAGTAACTCAGCAGTATTTAGGAACAAGGCCTAGGGATTACACTTTCACTAGTGGACACTCTCAACATTGATCACATAACAGAACAGATAAATGCATACTCTACACTTTTGTTGGATGATGAACACATTGCGTAGGATTACACGAACCCTCAATGCCGGAGTTAACAAGCTCCACAATAATGCTCATGTTTAAGTAACCTTTAGTGTAAGATAGATCAACAGACTAAACCGAGTACTAGCATAGCATGCACACTGTCACCTTCATGCATATGTAGGAGGAATAGATCACATCAATAATATCATAGCAATAGTTAACTCCATAATCTACAAGAGATCATGATCATAGCACAAACCAAGTACTAACACGGTGCACACACTGTCACCTTTACACACGTGCAGGAGGAATAGAACTACTTTAATAACACATCACTAGAGTAGCACATAGATAGTAGTGATACAAATCTCAGATGAATCTCAATCATGTAAAGCAGCTCATGAGATCATTGTATTGAAGTACATAGGAGAGATTAACCACATAGCTACCGGTACAGCCCCGAGCCTCGATGGAGAACTACTCCCTCCTCATGGGAGCAGCAGCGGTGATGAAGATGGCGGTGGAGATGGCAGCGGTGTCGATGGAGAAGCCTTCCGGGGGCACTTCCCCGCTCCGGCAGGGTGCCGGAACAGAGATCCTGTCCCCCAGATCTTGGCTTCGCGATGGCGGCGGCTCTGGAAGGTTTTCGTGGGTTTCGTCAATTGTTGTCGAGGTTTTAGGTCACGACGGCTTAAATAGGCGAAGAATCGGAGTCGGAGGGGGCCTGGGCTGGCCACACCATAGGGGGGCGCGCCCCCCCCTATGCCGCGCCGGGGTGTGGTGTGGTGGCCCTGCCTCCCTTCTCTGGCGGTTCTCGTGTGTTCTGGATGCTTCCGGGTAAAATAGGAACCTGGGCGTTGATTTCGTCCGATTCCGAGAATATTTCGTTACTAGGATTTCTGAAACCAAAAACAGCAGAAAACAGGAACTGGCACTTCGGCATCTTGTTAATAGGTTAGTTCCAGAAAATGCACGAATATGACATAAAGTGTGCATAAAACATGTAGATAACATCAATAATGTGGCATGGAACACAAGAAATTATCGATACGTTGGAGACGTATCAGCATCCCCAAGCTTAGTTCTGCTCGTCCCGAGCAGGTAAAACGATAACACAGATAATTTCTGGAGTGACATGCCATCATAATCTTGATCATACTATTTGTAAAACATATGTAATGAATGCAGCGATCAAAACAATGGTAATGACATGAGTAAACAAGTGAATCATAAAGCAAAGACTTTTCATGAATAGCACTTCAAGACAAGCATCAATAAGTCTTGCATAAGAGTTAACTCATAAAGCAATAATTTCTTAGTAAAGGTATTGAAGCAACACAATGGAAGATTAAGTTTCAGCGGTTGCTTTCAACTTGTAACATGTATATCTCATAGATAGTTGTCAATGCAGAGCAATATAACAAATGCAATAAGCAAGTATGTAAGAATCAATGCACAGTTCACACAAATGTTTGCTTCTTGAGGTGGAGAGAAATAGGTGAACTGACTCAACAATAAAAGTAAAAGAATGGTCCTTCAAAGAGGAAAGCATCGATTGCTATATTTGTGCTAGAGCTTTGGTTTTGAAAACATATAGAGAGCATAAAAAAGTAAAGTTTTGAGAGGTGTTTGTTGTTGTCAACGAATGGTAATGGGTACACTAACTACCTCGCCAACCGGACTTCCAAGAGCGGCTCCCATGAATTATTTTATTTTTGGGTGGCACTCCTTCCAACCTTTCTTTCGCAAACCATGGCTAACCGAATCCTCGGGTGCCTGCCAACAATCTCATACCATGAAGGAGTGCCTTTTTATTTTAGTTTTATTATGATGACACTCCTCCCAACCTTTGCTTACACAAGCCATGGCTAACCGAATCCTTCGGGTGCCGTCCAACAATCACATACCATGGAGGAGTGTCTATTTTTGTTAATTAATTTGGGACTGGGAATCCCATTGCCAGCTCTTTTTGCAAAATTATTGGATAAGCGGATGTGCCACTAGTCCATATGAGAGTCCGTCAAAAGTAAATGACAAGGTTGAAAGCTAAACACCACATACTTCCTCATGAGCTATAAAACATTGACACAAATCAGAGGTGATAAATTTTGAATTGTTTAAAGGTAGCACTCAAGCAATTTACTTTGGAATGGCAGGAAATACCACATAGTAGGTAGGTATGGTGGACACAAATGGCATAGTGTTGTTTGGCTCAGGATTTGGATGCATGAGAAGTATTCCCTCTCGATACAAGGTTTAGGCTAGCAAGGTTGTTTGAAGCAAACACAAGCACGAACTAGTACAGCAAAACTCACATAAAAGACATATTACAAGCATTATAAAACTATACATCGTCTTCCTTGTTGTTCAAACATCTTACTAGAAAATATCTAGACTCTAGAGAAACCACTCATGCAAACCAAATTTTAACAAGCTATATGTATTTCTTCACTAATAAGTGTAAGGTATATGATGCAAGAGCTTAAACATGAGCACAACAATTGCCCAGTATCACATTACCCAAGACATTATAGCAATTACTCCATGTAGCATTTTCCAATTCCAACCATATAACAATTTAACGAAGAGGAAACTTCGCCATGAATATCATGAGCTAAGAACACATGTGTTCATATGCAACAGTGGAGCGTGTCTCTCTCCCACACAAGCATGATGTAATCCAATTTATTCAAACAAAAACAAAAACAAAAGCACACAGACGCTCCAAGTAAAGTACATAAGATGTGACCGAATAAAAATATAGTTTCAAGAGAAGGAACCTGATAATTTGTCGATGAAGAAGGGGATGCCTTGGGCATCCCCAAGCTTAGACGCTTGAGTCTTCTTGATATATGCAGGGGTGAACCACCGGGGCATCCCCAAGCTTAGAGCTTTCACTCTTCTTGATCATAGTATATCATCCTCCTCTCTTGATCCTTGAAAACTTCCTCCACACCAAACTCGAAACAACTCATTAGAGGGTTAGTGCACAATAAAAATTAACATATTCAGAGGTGACACAATCATTCTTAACACTTCTGGACATTGCATAATGCTACTGGACATTAGTGGATCAAAGAAATTCATCCAACATAGCGAAAGAGGCAATGCGAAATAAAAGGCAGAATCTGTCAAAACAGAACAGTTCGTATTGACGAATTTTAAAATGGCACCAGACTTGCTCAAATGAAAATGCTCAAATTGAATGAAAGTTGCGTACATATCTGAGGATCATGCACGTAAATTGGCTTAATTTTCTGAGTTACCTACAGGGAGGTGGACCCAGATTCGTGACAGCAAAGAAATCTGGAACTGTGCAGTAATCCAAATCTAGTACTTACTTTTCTATCAACGGCTTTACTTGGCACAACAAAACACAAAACTAAGATAAGGAGAGGTTGCTACAGTAGTAAACAACTTCCAAGACACAAATATAAAACAAAGTACTGTAGCAAAATAACACATGGGTTATCTCCCAAGAAGTTCTTTTCTTTATAGCCATTAAGATGGGCTCAGCAGTTTTAATGATGCACTCGCAAGAGATAGTATGTGAAGCAAAAGAGAGCATCCAGAGGCAAATTCAAGATACATTTAAGTCTAACATGCTTCCTATGCAAGGGAATCTTGTAAATAAACAAGTTCATGAAGAGCAAAGTAACAAGCATAGGAAGATAAAACAAGTGTAGCTTCAAAAATTTCAGCACATAGAGAGGTGTTTTAGTAACATGAAAATTTCTACAACCATATTTTCCTCTCTCATAATAACTTTCAGTAGCAACATTAGCAAACTCAACAATATAACTATCACATAAAGCATTCTTATCATGAGTCTCATGCATAAAATTATTACTCTCCACATAAGCATAATCAATTTTATTAGTTGTAGTGGGAGCAAATTCAACAAAGTAGCTATCATTATTATTCTCATCAAGTGTAGGAGGCATAGTATAATCACAACAAAATTTACTCTCCATAGTAGGCGGCACTAAAAGACCAGTATCATTATCATCATAAATAGGAGGCAAAGTATCATCAAAGAAAATTTTCTCCTCAATGCTTGGGGGACTAAAAATATCATGAAAACCAGCTTCCCCAAGCTTAGAACTTTCTATATTATTGTCAACAATGGTGTTCAAAGCGTTCATACTAATATTACTACCAGCATGCAAATAAGATTTCATAGGTTTTTTAATTTTCGCATCAAACAATCCATGTTTTAAATCAGGAAATAGAACAAGAAGCTCATTGTTGTCCATTATGCCAAACTAGTGTAAACAAGAAACAAAAAGATGCAATTGCAGGATCTAAAGGAAATAGCTTCGAGCACACACACAACGGCGCCAGAAAAATACTTTACCTGGGACCGGTGTATGAGAGCCTTTTACCTTTCCTCCCCGGCAACGGCGCCAGAAAAGTGCTTGATGTCTACGTTCCCCCTCCTTTCCTGTAGACAGTGTTGGGCCTCCAAGAGCAGAGGTTTGTAGAACAGCAGCAAGTTTTCCCTTAAGTGGATACCCAAGGTTTATCGAACTCAGGGAGGAAGAGGTCAAAGATATCCCTCTCATGCAACCCTGCAACCACAAAGCAAGAAGTCTCTTGTGTCCCCAACACACCTAATAGGTGCACTAGTTCGGCGAAGAGATAGTGAAATACAGGTGGTATGAATATATATGAGCAGAGTAGCAACGGTGCGGAAAATAGCTTGATGGTGTGTAGTTGATGGTGGTAGAATTGCAGCAGTAGTAACACAAAGAAACAAGAAACAAGCAGTAGTAACTCAGCCGTATTTAGGAACATGGCCTCGGGATTACAATTTGACTCGTGGACAGTCTCAACATTGATCACATAACAGCAGGATAAATGCATACTCTACACTTTTGTTGGATGATGAACACATTGCGTAGGATTACACGAACCCTCAATGCCGGAGTTAACAAGCTCCACAATAATGCTCATGTTTAAGTAACCTTTAGTGTAAGATAGATCAACAGACTAAACCGAGTACTAGCATAGCATGCACACTGTCACCTTCATGCATATGTAGGAGGAATAGATCACATCAATAATATCATAGCAATAGTTAACTCCATAATCTACAAGAGATCATGATCATAGCACAAACCAAGTACTAACACGGTGCACACACTGTCACCTTTACACACGTGCAGGAGGAATAGAACTACTTTAATAACACATCACTAGAGTAGCACATAGATAGTAGTGATACAAATCTCAGATGAATCTCAATCATGTAAAGCAGCTCATGAGATCATTGTATTGAAGTACATAGGAGAGATTAACCACATAGCTACCGGTACAGCCCCGAGCCTCGATGGAGAACTACTCCCTCCTCATGGGAGCAGCAGCGGTGATGAAGATGGCGGTGGAGATGGCAGCGGTGTCGATGGAGAAGCCTTCCGGGGGCACTTCCCCGCTCCGGCAGGGTGCCGGAACAGAGATCCTGTCCCCGCATCGTGGCTTCGCGATGGCGGCGGCTCTGGAAGGTTTTCGTGGGTTTCGTCAATTGTTGTCGAGGTTTTAGGTCACGACGGCTTAAATAGGCGAAGAATCGGAGTCGGAGGGGGCCTGGGCTGGCCACACCATAGGGGGGCGCGCCCCCCCCCCCTATGCCGCGCCGGGGTGTGGTGTGGTGGCCCTGCCTCCCTTCTCTGGCGGTTCTCGTGTGTTCTGGATGCTTCCGGGTAAAATAGGAACCTGGGCGTTGATTTCGTCCGATTCCGAGAATATTTCATTACTAGGATTTCTGAAACCAAAAACAGCAGAAAACAGGAACTGGCACTTCGGCATCTTGTTAATAGGTTAGTTCCAGAAAATGCACGAATATGACATAAAGTGTGCATAAAACATGTAGATAACATCAATAATGTGGCATGGAACACAAGAAATTATCGATACGTTGGAGACGTATCAAACAGTCACAGTAACTGAAGTTTCACTTAACCTTGGTGGAATTGAAGTAGCTCATCAAGTCAAGCGCTATAAACCTCAATGTGACTTTGCTAAAACCTTGTTTTGGGCAGAGATAATTTGATCTAAGGGGTTAGATCAAATGGAATTATAATCAACACGAGAAATTATTAATCAAGGATCAACTACTTGATCTTATTAAAGATCACAGCATGATATTCCTTGCCATAACATATGAACATCCATTTAATTGGAAATCAAGTAACAATAATTGGAGAAACTATTCTTCACTCATCTTCTCCATGTCTTAAACTAATCCTTGATCCTACCATGAACCTCATGGTATTCATTTTACTTCATTCTTGGAAACATGATAAGGAGACCAACTCTAGAAATATATATTCTTCTCTATTCCATATCAATATACATCAAATCTAGAGAGGTGAGAGTTCTATATTATTTACTAGAGAAGCAATGACAAACTTGGAGCTAAACCTTGGATATGCATCACTGTATTCAAATAATCATTTTTAAAAAGAAGCCTAAGATATTATTCAAGACATTCCCATGAGAGAGGACCTAATTATGTTAAACCTAGATATGGATGATCACATCAACCTCTATGGAGCCTAACCTTAGGTTATCATTGAATTCCTTCCCAAATGAGAGAGACCATTTATACCAACCTTAGCTTTACCTATTTAAGAATAAAGGACAACCTTTGAATTAAAGTATTTGGTTGTAAACCATTTCACCTTGGAGTAGTGAGATAACCTAATATCACATGGAATAAGATTATATCCATGAATTGAGAAAGAAAGGAGGAAACTAATCCAACCAAGATAGCCAAGGGGAGTTTTAGACGTGATACCTATTGAGATATTGTGAGTACACCATAAACCCTAGAATAAACCATTCTTAGATGAGAGAACTCAAGCTATGGAGTTACACTCAAGATAGTTGAGGCAACACCTGGAATTGAGGGAGAGAACTACCCATACATCTTGATGATTAAATCATCATTCAGTGAGAGAACTCTAAGTGTATATCTCAGGCATTCTCCTGGGATATAAACTATTGAGACAACCATAGTATGTCTATCCTAGAAAGTTAAATAGAAGTGTTATACCTTAATTGATCAAGATACACTTGATATTAGAAGTGAGAACCTCATTTAATGTGAGATAACTTAGGAAGCCAAACCTTGATAATTATAAATTGTGTATTGATCATAAACCCTAAGAACTTGAAGTAGAAGATATAAGCCCATAAGAAAAGCTTAGAGTTAAGGCCTATAATCTATATGGTGAGAAACCATTCATCCATATAGCCAAAGTTAACTATAAAAAGAACCATAACCACCTTAGTTACTTTAGTGATAAATTAAGAATGAGAATAGAAGTCTATTGGTAGCAGATGAAACCACTTCCCAGATCCTTAGTAACTAAAGTAGCACAGGAAATATTAAGCAAGTAACCATTTATCATGCATTGGGGAGAGTAAACCTAGCCAATGCAACATGGTGTCATCTCATATCTGCAACCTAGCATTATATCTCAACCCTAGTTTGTGCATCACATGGGGACTACTAGTATAATCCTAAAACCATGCCTAAGCTCAGATATGAGCAAGGGAACTATTTAACCAACTCTGAAATGAATCAAGATAGCAATTTAACCTATCTCACAAGCCATACCTATGTGGGTGCAACTAACTAGTGTTTCCATATAAATAGAAGTCTCATGAGAGAAATGAGATCCACCTTAACCATATTAAACTAAGGGTTTAGAAGGTGACAATAATACTTTAAAAAAATTGCCTTAAACAATTATCCAAATCCATCACAACCATGAGCACATGAAATATTGTCATGAGATCATATTATTAAATAAGATACTAAATAATGAGCTATGCATTGTAAATTGTTTCCTGCAAGATAACAAAAACTTAACTATCAATAGGTACTTAGAAGGGCCTATTAAAAAAATAGTTGGACCACCATAATTTGATATTGGAAATTATGACTATATAGATGCCAATTCCAAACTCTAATAACATTTAATAAATAAGGGTGTCATCACACATATAAAATATTTCTAAGATCTCATATTAAGTTATATTAGGATCTTTCTAAACTCCAAAAAGATTCACACATTTAAATTCTGCAAAACAGAATGAAATTCAAATCAGATTCAAAAAGAAAATACAAAATAGAAAAATAAGATAAAGAGAGGAGGCTTACCAGGCCAAACCCAGCCAGCACAGCCGAAGGAGCCCAACAGAAGCCCAACAAAGCCAGTCCAGCCCGACCCACTTAACTGTTCGTATAAAAAAGAAGAAAAACACCTTTTTATCTTCCCTGAGAACGACACGGCGGAGGAGCGCCCAGGCCACGTCCCCGGCGACGATAAGCTCAACCTAGACGTCGCCAAACCCTCCAAAATCTCACCCTATCGAATTCGCATCCGTCCTCAACCATAAATCTCCAAGATTCGTGCCAGGAGATGTCACCGACATCACCGTCGAATCGAGTCCGTCGCCGGCAGGGAAGTTACGATTGAGACCTCTCCGTGAGCTATAAGATCGTCTCAAGCGTCACCAGAGAACCCTAATGCCTCTCCGCTCACTCAATCGTCCTCTAACCCTCTCCATTACTCGCAATCTTCCCGTACTGGCCGCCGACGTTCATCATGAATTCGCCCATTCTGACCACCCCGGAGATCGTGAGGTGGCCTGGGCGACGCGCCTCTACGAGTTGATCCTCAGGGCGAAGCCAAGCATCGAGGGGAACCAGAAGCTGAGCGGATTTTGCTGTTTTTCATCACCGGCCATCGCCGGAATCCGTGAGTTCGTGTCCATCTCCGTCGTCAATCGACACCATCAAGCAAACCAGCAACCTCAGGGTGAGTTTGCGCTCCTCTGGAACCTCCTTTGGCATCGTTTCGTTGGTTGTAGCTATAGATAGCTACTCGGCCGGATTGAGCCGCCGCAGTTGAGCTCGCCGGAGCCATCTCCGGTGACCGACGGGAAGCAACGCTACCACCATCGGTCTCAGAACGTTGTGGGGATTCAAAAACAAGTACTAGTTCGTCCGGGGATTCCTTAAATCGTCAGCGCCGTCATCGGCTGCCCGCCGGCGTTGAGCCGCCGGTAAGGGTCGACGTGGCCGTAGGGCCCTTTCACACTCTTTGACCGGTCGTTGCCTGCGTGGCAACTGACCTGGTCAATGACCCCACCGGTCAACCCCTATAGTTAGATCTGAACCGGTATGTCTAGCCTTTTCCATTTAATTAAAAATCCAGAAAATAGTTTAAACTTGAAATAAATGTATAAAATTCATTATAACTTAGAAAAATAATTATAAGATATCAAAATTCTTATAAAGATAAACTCTATCCAATAAAAATATAAAATGAAATTTATATTTTTAATAAAAATTCAATTATTTAATACTTGTTAATTAAGCCTTATTTAGTAATTCTAAATTCAATTAAAATTCAATAATTAGGAAAACTTTCCAAATTAAATAAAAACCAGTAAATAAATAAAGAAAATATTAAAACTAATTTTCTTTAATTATTAATTTGACAAATCCTTATTAGAAGGATTTAAACCCTAATTAATAATTACCTTAATTATTAATTCTTTTAAAAAATAGAACAAATTCAATATTATTTGTATTTCAACACTATTAATAACTTCAATCTTATAGTGAAGTTATTAATCATAGAGCCTTATGGTAAATAGCAAACCCTAATTCCATATTGAATGATATTACAACCCTAACATTTCATGTGATTCCTAAAACCCTAATTCCATTAGGAACCTTAGCTCCACTATTTAATGTGTGAACCCTAAAGTGTTTCCAAACCTAAACCCAAGTAACATGGGAACATGTTACTTCATTAGTAGTCATAAACTCATATTTAGCAACTCAATGCTTGTTCCAAATCCACATAAAATATGGGAACCCTAACACTACTAAATTAGCATCCCATGTGTTCATCTTCATCAGACCTAGATTATCAAATAGGATCAACCCTAGTCCTTATTACCAAGAATCTTATCCCTACTCATCCTTAATTAGCATCACACCACTGTGATGAACTCCAATAGCATCTATGCCCAATATTTATCATTACATTCCATACTCCACTAAACCCTACTAGTGTGAGATACTTATGAACCATCCTATTTAGGAACCAACCATTCTCTACTTAGAAATCCAATAGCTAATACAAGATAACCTCAACCTTAATTGATATACTTCTTATTACTTAAGAAGTATGTTCTTCAAAAGCTATTCTTTTGAAGAAAGTAAAGAATAATCATCAAACCTGCTTATAAGGATCTATAAACCCTAGCTAGCTATCACTAGCATGGTAAACCAACCATGATAACAACCATGTATAAGTAATTCTTAAGTTGCTTGTTCTTAAGTTAAACCATATAAGCCCTAGATGCTGATGAATCCAACTTTGTTGAGATCCATATAAATCTAACTACATAAACTATTTAAAAGCCATATTAAACCATAGAACTCCACAAACCTAATCATCATACTTGTTCTTTATTAAAGAACATGTTCTTCAAAAGTTATTCTTTTGTATTATATAATAAGTAATCATTAACCATGCATTATAGGACTTAAAAATTGACAACTGCTCTTTACTTATTATACAACTACTATTCCTTGATGTGTATGATTGTTACTATACAGTTTACCACTTGCTTATGATTCTCAAACCACACAAACCTGAATAAGAACCTTGTCTATGAATCACTCTAAAAGTGTAACACGCCTTGAACTAATCATTACAACTCACTAATCCTAAATCATCGGGGTTAGGTCACGCTTAGAACGATTGCATCTCATACTTATGCATTATTGCATCCTTGGCAATCTTTTAAACATCGTCCTTACCGGACAATGATGCTATTTCATAATTTGGAAGTTATTGCGTATCGAAGACCTTGTCTGCATAATCTTGCAGTCGAGAAAGGCAAGTTCATCACTTGCTCATGTCATTTGAGTATTTTTACCAAATTACTTGCAAAGTACTATGTTTATCACTATTGCATAAAAAGCAAAACCACTATTTTCATAAATATGAATATGACTAAGTGGTGGGCAATGGAACCATGGATTATGTTGATATGGTGGAGGTTCCATTGCAAGGGTTTATATCCATCTAGGATTAAACAACAAATGTCGTCCAGTGATTCTTTTGCCGTAATACCCGTGTTAACCATAAGATCTGGAGTGGGACGGAATAGTCAATTGTATTTCCACCTCTTGTACATCAACGGATGCGCTTTACCGTAGACACTTGTATTCCAAGGGGACAAGCGGTAGGCTGGGGAAGCCTTAAGTCCCCACGGCAGAGACCGTAGTACACTTGTAGCCCGAGGAGCAAGTTGTAGGGTGGGGGTCCCAATAAAGTCCCCACGGTATCTACCGGCGAAGGAGTTTGGTTCGATCCCAGACTGTCGTCGTGGTCGGGGGCCGTCCTTAATTGGTATAAGAGCACCGGCGAGGACCCATGGTCGGGGTATGCAATAAAGGGTGGGTGTGCGAGGTAGCGGAGGAATATGATTGACTATGATCTTATACCGGGTCTCACACCAAAGAAAGTGTGAACGGGTAACGTGCTCGGTTGGCACCAAGGTTAAGATCTCTTATGGGTAAAGCAACACACCTCTGCAGAGTGTAATGAACTGTGACATGTCACTCCCTGTTTCGGGTTTTGGAACTGCGAACGCTGCCGGAAAGGAACTCCATAAAGTTCTAGTAAACTGGTGAAGGCTGACGGACATAGTTCTTCTGAATAAAAGCAACCTTTTGAAGAAATGGTTATGAAAACTTGCATTGGTATTAGACTTTCTTGTCTAATGCTGTAGCTAGTGCATTAAACACCTCTTTCCTATAATGAACTTGTTGAGTACACTCGTACTTATACCACTCTTAAATCCTCTGCTTAGATATGGAGGCATCGAAGGAGGATCTACAGTGCAACTCGAAGACCGAGAAGTCAACAACTACTTCAAGGGACAGAAACCTGTCAGAAGAGTCAAACACCACATCCAACAAGGATAAAATCTAGCTTAGCAATAGAAAGGAACTAGTTTCCTAAACCTAGCTCCTATTTAGTTAGAATCTATTCATAGCCTCTATAGATAGTTAAATACTCTACAAATAGAGTTCGTGATAAGACTAGACTACGAGTCGTTCTTCTGGAGTTTATTTGCAGTTTTACCTTATTGTAAAGTAGGAGGCTGTGATGATCTTATGTAACAGAGTTAATGTTGTAATTCTATAGACATGCCTTGGACCCGCATATGTTTCTTTTGTACCACTCTGAGCGATATAATACTAATAGAACGGTGTTTCATTGGTGTTATATCAGACTTGCATACTACACCATGCAGTGGTATGCCGGGTCACCACAGAAACTGAAACCCTCTTTTGAACCATGTGTTTAAGGAAACCTAAAAGAGAATATAAAATTGAGTAGGGGATAAATTCGTGTAGGGCATAATCGACATGGTGTAATGTGGTGATTTGTTTTTCCAATTCGTGTTGTACAGTTGATTCTCATTATTGTGACGTATTCATGAGTAATTACAAAATTCACCTTTTCCTCGCAAAACTAACCTTGATAATATTTTACTCTAGAAACTTCTATCAAGACATTTGTTGTATTTTACGATCCAAAACTACTACCAAATTTAATATATATATATATAGAGAGAGAGAAATTCAATTCGGCACATGGGAGCATATGCTCCTGTCTCCGGAAAAACATTTTGAAATGTCAAGAAAATTTGAACAAAAATTTCCGCGCTTACGTTTCGATATTCTACGTACGTACATCAAGTTTTGTAAAAAAAACCAACATTTTTGATGACTTGTGTGAAAAAGACAAAAAAACGTCACGTACAGTGCTATTTTTTTGCACCAAAATTTGTCTTTTTTACACGCGACAGTAAAAATATCAGTTTTCCGTGAGACCAATTTGTAAACATGTAGAACTTCGAGATGTACCTATTAAATTTTATGTCCGAACTTTTCAACATTTTGAAAATGCATTTAAAATAAAATTTAAAAACCGGGAGCATATGCTCCCGGGTGCCAAAACACCACTCCCTATATATATTTAAGAACTCTATGACAAATACACATATAAACCAACTAAGATAAATAAGAGGTAAAAACTAGCTACACGAAGTGGTTTGCTTAGATTTAGGTGGAATATATTGTAACTATACCTTATTCAATAGTACCAACATACACTTAGGGAAATATCTTTTGCAATATAATAATTTCAGTTCAACGAAACAATATTTATTTGCATTAACTAAATATTTCAATTGTTTGAAAATATGTACTACATTGATATATATGAGCATCATTACATTATTAATTGGTTTATATAGGAAAAAGTAGTACTGCGAATTGTATATCAAAGGATGAACAGTTTAAAGCACAAAAATTACTTATTAGATGGATGGAGTAAAAATGTTTATTATAAATAATTGACGGTCAATGTCAAAATGTATCTGATTCATAATTAATTTTATATGTAAAATCGCACCGTCTAAGTTTCGGTACTGTATACAATTATATTTAGACATCTTGTTTAGTAAGTGAGTTGAATTTGTTTCATAGAATTGATCTAAAATGTTGATGTTTTGGATGCAACCCTTTCATTTAGATGATCATGAAACAGAACATATTTTTTCTATAATTTTGTCGTATCTTGCGTGGTTGGAATTATTTGGTCTTGTGTAGTAAGCAACTTCGAAAAATGAAATACAAAAAAACATGGAGAAGAGCAAGTCATGAAATATTTATATAATTTATTTGAATGTCTAATTGTTTGATTTCTAACTTCCGTAACACTTTTATGCTACCTAGCTGCATTAAAAATGGTGTGGCTTACAAGTTACAACGTGGTTGTAGTTTCAAACATTTGTAATTCGAGTCCACAAAAACAGGAGAGACTATGAAATGCAAAAAGGGAAATAAATAATTAGGAAAAAATTAAAACCTAGTAATTTAGCATACTTTATAAAATGAAATAAAAGAAAAGAAAATTAAGTATTTTAGTAATATGAAATAAAAAAAAGTTGTACGTCGCTTAAAAACATTTGAAAATGGAAGGTTAGAAGTTCTTTTGGTGCAAACATAAAGAAGATAAAATAAATAAAAATCAATAACAAACCTGCTTTCTTGCCACCTATTATGAGAACCAATGATTATACTACTCCCTCCATCTATTATCTACATACTTTCAAATTTTAACGAATCTCAGTAGTGTACAACAAATATATAAAAACCTAGAGGTCTTAGAGCATCTCCACCTAGCAAAGCATCCAGCGTGAGTACAGTACATCCTGCAGCAACAAACCTAGAGGTCTTAGAGCATCTCCACCGGCGCTCCCAATAGAGCTCCTAATAACTCTATTGGGATTCTAGCGAGAGAAAGCGTCCGCAGCGGCGCTCCATAAAAAATATCGGCATATTTTAGAGCCCTGTAAAAGCGTCGGCACTCCCGAAAGGATCCCTATGCTAAGGGCTTTGATTGGAAGCGCCTGCACCAAATTTCTGCTTAAAATATGCTTGTTGGTCGCCGTATGGGGAGCGCCGTGTGGGAACAACATCCTCAAATAGAGAATGTTGTGCCGGCACCCCAATACGGTAGTGCTGACGCCCCTACCGCCGCCTATTTGGGGGGGAGGGGGTGGGGGCACCGGTGAAGATGCTCTTAAGTGTACTTAGGGCATCTCCAGCGGCGCGACACATTTTAATGTCCACGAGCGTCCGTTTGCGTCGCGCTGCGGACACAAAAATGACCGTTTTTGTCCGTGCGTCCGTTTGCGTCTGGCGTCTGCTCCAGCGGGGCGACGCATTTTTTTCCTTTTTTCCCTCTTCTCCATTTAAACATAGTTTCAAATATAACATTTTGAAACATGATTTTACACAAACTAACACATAGTTTGGAACATGGTTTACACAAACTAACACATAGTTTGAACCATGGTCGACACAAATATAATTTTTTTTAAAAAGAAGCCAGTTGTGTTGATTTCCGTATGTTCGCTGCCAAGAAAGAACATTCGAGGGCACACCCAATCACCCAAACTGGAAAATCCAGCGGGAGAAGGTGGTGCCCTTGTTGGTTCTACCGATGAGGCGAACATCCAGAAACCTCGACTACTGGCTTGGTCTGGCCCGTAGCCATATTCGCTGCAAAGAAAGAACACTCGACGTTCTAACTATCGGTGTCGGAGCCGGAGTCGTCGGTGTGGTAGTGCCTGCGGCAGGCTGTGTCGTCGAACACCTTGACGATCATCTCGTCGTCCCCCTCGTAGAGGAAGGTGAGCTGGCAGCCGGGCTCGAGGTCGAGGTCACGGGCGAACTTGTCCCACCTCGTGTGCAGGTACATCTTGCCCTGCCCGTCGAAAAGGACCTCCACGGTCCAACGGCAAAAGTTGCAGCTGGCCTCCCGTAGCTGCAACTGCGCCGGCTCGACGCTGTCGACGAACTCGGCGAACTTGTCCGGTAGCCGCTTGATGGCGAGTGGGTCGTCGTCGATGCGGAGGAGGAACTCGCAGCAGCGCTCCTCCTGCGAGGACGAGATGGGCGCAGGCGACGGCGAGCGTGGGGCCGTAGCTGCTCCACCACGGCGGCCCCTGCCCCGGCCACGGGGGCGCCCAGGGCCGCGGCCTCGACCGCCTCGCCGGCCACCAGGACCGGCCATGGACTTCCTCGCGAGATTGGCTGCATCGCAGGAACACCTAGGCGGTGCTACGGTCGAGCTTTGTGGCGGCTAGGGTTTCTTTGGAGGAGTGGATGTGGAAGAAGAACGCGCGCCCCCTTTATATAGGCCGCTGGCATGCGGTGGCCGCGGGATGCGTGGCGTCGCCATTAACGTGGTTGGCGGAGGTGGGCGGCCGCTCGGCAGCCGAGGCATCGTCACCATTAACGTGGCGCAGAGTGCCGAAGCGACGCAGCTTTGCAGTCGCTGGCGCGTTTGAGAAGACGCATCGACGCAGGGTCGCTGCCAGGCGGGCCCGCCGAAACGTCCGCCAGACGCGAGCGGACGTTTCCGGACGTCCGCAGAGACGCATTGCTGACGTGGGAGTTGGATTGCAACGTCGCCAGAAAGGTATGATGCGTACAGCGGCAAGTTTTCCCTCAGTAAGAAAACAAGGTTTATCGAACCAGTAGGAGCCAAGAAGCACGTTGAAGGTTGTTGGTGACGGAGTGTAGTGCGGCGCAACACCAGGGATTCCGGCGCCAACGTGGAACCTGCACAATACAACCAAATTACTTTGCCCCAACGTGACAGTGAGGTTGTCAATCTCACCGGCTTGCTGTAACAAAGGATTAGATGTATAGTGTGGATGATGATGTTTGCAGAAAACAGTAGAACGAGTATTGCAGTAGATTGTATTTGATGTAAAAGAATGGACCGGGGTCCACAGTTCACTAGTGGTGTCTCTCCCATAAGATAAATAGCATGTTGGATGAAAAAATTACAGTTGGGCAATTGACAAATAAAGAGAGCATAACAATGCACATACATGTTATGATGAGTAGTGTGAGATTCAATTGGGCATTACGACAAAGTACATAGACCGCTATCCAGCATGCATCTATGCCTAAAAAGCCCACCTTCAGGTTATCATCTGAACCCCTTCCAGTATTAAGTTGCAAACAACAGACAATTGCATTAAGTATGGTGCGTAATGTAATCAACACAAATATCCTTAGACATAGCATTGATGTTTTATCCCTAGTAGCAACAGCACATCCACAACCTTAGAACTTTCTGTCACTGTCCCAGATTTAATGGAGGCATGAACCCACTATCGAGCATAAATACTCCCTCTTGGAGTTACAAGTAACGACTTGGCCAGAGCCTCTACTAATAACGAAGAGCATGCAAGATCATAAACAACACATAGATATATTGATAATCAACATAGCATAGTATTCCATATTCACCGGATCCCAACAAACACAACATGTAGCATTACAAATAGATGATCTTGATCATGTTAGGCAGCTCACAAGATCCAACAATGATAGCATGAGAGGAGAAGACAACCATCTAGCTACTGCTATGGACCCATAGTCCAGAGGTGAACTACTCACACATCAATCCGGAGGCGACCATGGCGGTGAAGAGTCCTCCGGGAGATGATTCCCCTCTCCGGCAGGGTGCCGGAGGCGATCTCCTGAATCCCACGAGATGGGATTGGCGGCGGCGGCGTCTCTGGAAGGTTTTCCGTATCGTGGCTCTCGGTACTGGGGGTTTCGCGACGAAGGCTTTAAGTAGGCGGAAGGGCAGGTCAGGATGCGTCACGGGGGCCCCACACGCTAGGGCCGCGCGGCCCCCCTGTAGGCCGCGCCGCCTAGTGTGGCGGCGCCCCGTGGCCCCACTTCGTGTCTCCTCCGGTCTTCTGGAAGCTTCGTGGAAAAATAGGCCCCTGGGCGTTGATTTCGTCCAATTCCGAGAATATTTCCTTACTAGGATTTCTGAAACCAAAATAGCAGAAAACAGCAACTGGCTCTTCGGCATCTCGTTAATAGGTTAGTGCCGGAAAATGCATAATAATGACATATAATGTGTATAAAACATGTGAGTATCATCATAAAAGTAGCATGGAACATAAGAAATTATAGATACGTTTGAGACGTATCACGCATCTGAGGCGCATATTTGGGTCAGGTTTGCGTCTCCGCGGACGGTCCGGTCACTTTGCGTCGCCCCGCTGGAACAGGCCCCAGACGCATTTCCGGTCAAGGCGGACGGAAACGGTCGCTGCGTCGCGCCGCTGGAGATGTCCTTACAGAACTCTTCGGTGCTAGTGGTTGCTGCCATCAGATGTAAGAGCATCTCCAGCCGCGTCCCCCAAAGCGTCCCCCAAAGGGATTTGGGGCGCGCCGGACAAAAAAACCGTTCCAGCCGCGTCCCCCAAAGCCCATTTTTGTCCGGCGCGCCCCGATACGGTGTCCGGCGCCCCGAGCCCGTCCCCGTTCCACAGGGGACGCACCGGGCACGCCGGACACAACGAAAAGCGAGGCGAACCGACGCGGGCCCGACGCGTAGCGGCTCGGAAGCCTAAAACCCCGTCGCCTACCTTTGGTCAAGCGACGTTAATGGCGTCCCTGTTTTCCCAGGCGACGCAGGGACGCGTCTCGTCGTGCTAATGGCCGCGTGGCCGTCCGCTTCGGCGTTATTGCGTGCAACCACCCGCTTCCGCCGCTGTTTAAAGACGCCCTGCAGTTCTCACCGCTCACAAACCTTCTCGTCGCCGTTGCCTCCCCCTCCCAGATCTTCTCATCGCCGCTCCAAAAATGTCGAGCTCGTCCTCCCGCAAGATCACCGCGGCGAACGGCTTCGGCCGCGGCAGCCTCACCGTGTCGGAGGCGTGGGCGCTGTACAACGCCCGGTATCCAGTCCCGCCGGACATGCGGCTGCCAAGCAGCGGCGGCTGGAAGATGGCCGTGAACGGCATTGGTGTTACGCCGCTGCCGAAGCCGCGCACGGACCAATGGAGGGACACCATCAAGGCCCGTCGGGCTCAACTCACCGCCGCCGAGCGGCAGGATCCGACGTGGGCAGCCAACGACAACGACGCCTAGTGGACGACGTACTTCAAGGCGAAGTACAACGTCGAGATGCACAGCACCGACGGGCTCGTCGGCGGCCCCAACAGCTGGAACAAGGACGGCCGCGCCCTGTTCTGGGGCGTTCCGGGGCGCACCCTCGAGAACGTCATCCGCGGCATCCGCAACGGCGCTCCGAGGTTGGAGATGCCGTCGTCACCGCCGCCGTCACCTCAATGGCAGCCGAGGAGGACGACGTACTCGTCCTCCTCGCACTCTTCTTCCTCGGGACCGGCGCGATCGACGCCGTCCTCGTCGTACAGGTCGGCGCCCTACACCGTCCCCAAACGGGAGGTGAAGGAGGAGCCGGCGACGCCTGTCAACACGAGGCGTGGCGGCAGCGGCAGCCGGCGGCAGCCGGAGGTGAAGGAGGAGCCGGAGGAACCGTCGCAGGCGGCGCTACTGGCGGAGTACGAGCGGCAGCAGCGGCTTATCGCCAGCAGCGACGACCCCGAGTCGGCGGGCGGCGTTCTTGGCGTCGCTCAATGACAAGGACGCCTGGAGGGGCGACGTCGAGACGGCGATCGCCATGTCCATCCGCGAGTCCGGCAAGCCGCTGGTGGACCTCACCGACGACGGCAAGGCAGGACCGAGCGGCTTGGTGAAGGACGAGCCCGTCGACGAGCCCGTGTGAGGCTATTTCCGATGCCCCTAAAAATGCTATCGGAGGTTCTCGATCTCACCCTCGTCGCCGGTACATACAAGTGTAGAGTGTGGTGGCTCCTGAACTCTCGTCTCATCTGATCCCCCCACCCCTCCCCCTCCCCCACCCCCCCACCCCCCAAATGCTATCGGAGGTTCTCGGTCTCCCAAAATATGTTCACAAAATTTGTTGAAATATGTATGAGATGAAAGAGACTTACAAGACGAGTGCAACGATGCCATTTATACATCCCGAAATCATATCATTTGGTATATATTCGTGGTCAAAGTCTTGCTAAAAAGGCAGTGCGAAAGAAGCGTGCCTTATATAATATTTCTGATAATTCAGATCTTTCCATAGACATTCATAAAAAAAAATTCGAATAATTTACATACGATCAATGAGTATAGTACACAACGAATAAAACCCGGCATATCCCGTTGACTGCACACGTTAATCGTGATGCACGCCGCACTTGCGCTTCCGCGGCTCCGGCGCGGCACAAAAGCTGCGGGTTGCGTGGAAGGCAAACTGTGGTGCTACGCTGATAACAAATCCAGATCAAGCTTTGGTCCCATCGGCAGCACTATAATGAAAGACCAATCGTCCCCAGCGATAAAGCTAATCCATGTCGCCGTCACTAAAGTGGAGATCCACGTCACCTTCTTCCATCTTCATATCGCAGGATCAGATGAGACGAGAGTTTTGGAGCCACCACACTTGTACTCAGTATGCAAAACTGTTTGGTTCTCTTTGACAGATGTGTGCATTTTTTCTTCTTGCAACTAGGCAAGACTTGCCATTTCATTAATAACGAAGAAGATGGCCCATTAATTAACGGGTAACCGACAAAAACCGATACAAGTACACCAAAATCGTTATGGAACACAAGCGCATCCGATCCAATCGGTCACACACGCCAACGTGAGACGGCTCCGACTCCGGCTCAGACGAGGAGCTTCGCAAGAGAACTATGTTGGGCTCGCGCCGACCGAATCCTCCACAAACCACCGGTTCTCGGTCATCACTGCCGCATGGACACTCCACCACAGCTTCGACTTCACAGTGACACATTGAAGCACGAGAGAACCCATCGCACACGCCGATAACAACCTAACAAAGCCCACGCCGCGACCCAAGCTCTGCTCGACGCATCACTATTGCCAAACTGCCCGCAGCTCCGCCAAGCGAGTCGTCTCAGCACCAACCATCCACCATACCCCAAGTCGAAGCCAACTCCGAGACCATGCCACCAACGAGGAGAAAGACGTTGAGACGCCTTCGTCGTCGGATCCTGAGGATCTGAGGTTTCCCTCGGGGGCAAGGACACTTGATGAGGAGAGGAGCCCTTGACGAAGCTTCCAAGAAAGTCAAAGGCACCCGCGGGGTGTCGCTGGTCCTGGCCATCGCTAGGACAAGGATTTCTCTTAGGATCCTCCGCCTCCAACCAGCCAAGTCCACCGACAACGACCTGCAACCTAACTTCCACCGCCAAGACCGAACTAGCACCACCGCCTCGCCCGCTGCCAAGCCCCGACATGTCAAAGCCCAACAGCATGTCCCTCCTAGCCACCTCTTTTCCTGCCGGTGATGCCACCACAACCAGCCCGACCAGACACTAGGACCGAGCAGATCCAGCGCGCATGACGCTCCCTAGGCCAAGCCGACAGCATCGCCACCTTTGTGGCTGAAGACGTCGACCACCACATGCAGGTCCACGCAGGGTCGTAGCCCCGGTATATCGCTGCTAGCAACTACAGCCGCAGCACGCGCCCCCATGGTCAATAGCCGCCATCCAATGCCTCGGACGACCGTGGCGCACATGCGGGGATCTGGGCATGGAGGACCCAAGATCTGCGCCCAGCAGACCACCGCGCCATGTGGCCTCGTCGACCTTGCAGCTCCGCCACACACACATAGATGACCGCCGCGCCGCCACACCCGCGGCGGTGCTCCGCTATGCATCCATGCCCGCAGAAACATCGCCGCCGCACGAGGTCCTGCCGCCAGCTCGTCTCTTCCGACCGCCACCTTTGGAGCGGAGGGGGCACCACCATCGCGGCAAGGGCCAGGGGCAGTGGCGGCGGAGAAGGGCCGCCAGTGGAGGCCTCCTCCTCTGACTAGGGTTTGTTCCCCTGGGTCGCCGCATGCTCAGGCGACTGGCGGTCGGGTGGTCCTCTCCCTGCCTTTTCTTTGTGTACAATGTGTTTGTGCATAAAGTTTTTAACCTGTTCCCTTTTACAATGGACATACTCTAGAGGTCTTAAGTGTACTTACAGTGCTTTTTAATGCTACTGATTGGTGCCATCAAATGTAAGGAACGAATTTTATGACCAACGACTCCAAGTCCATTGTCTACCTTTTCCAACACCAGCCAAACTCATAAATGAATTCCTTCCTCCAAAAAGAAACACCTCATAACTGGATCCTCCTAAACCCAACAATCCTCCACACCACAGGGTTGTCCACAAAACTAGGCCACCACAGGAGATCCGGCATCGAAGAGACAAAGAAAGTGTCACACTCACACACACAGCCGCTCTCCCTCTCAACTTTGAGCCGCCCACCCACTCGCCGCGGCCGGCTCCCCCTTCCCTTCTTCCTCACATCGCATTCCATTCCCACAGAATCCATTCCACCATTCTTTTCTCCTTCCCTTCCACTCTTTCTCCTCGAGTCCATTCCAAATTCTTCTTCCTTGGTCCAACTCCCAACCTCCTCTCCCCCACAGTCCCATAGTTCACATCACCTTTGCCTTTGCTTGCCGACCCGCCCTTCAGCTCAAGGAGGAAGAAGCCGAGCACTCCACGGAACCTCCCAGCTCAAGCCGAGAGATTCCAAGAACCTGAGGGAGGGATCCGTGGAGTGAAGCCAAGACATCCATCCAGGGAGAGCAAAGAAGGAGGAGTGGTAGTACTAGCTGCAGCAGCAGCCATGGTGAGGAGCAAAGAGGTGCCCAAGAAGCCCAAGGACCCGCTCCTCACCCCTCCCCCCAAGCCCAGGGGCTTCAGCACCTTCAGGGACGCCGGCGGCGGCCTCGGCGGGAGCCTGCCGAGGAACCGCGGCGGCGCGGCCATGACGTCCCCGGCGCCGGCCTCCGTGCCCAACTACATGCGCGGCACCAGCAGCTCCGGCGCCAAGGCCGGCCAGCACCATCGCCAGCGCGGGTCGGCGTCGGCGTCCGCGTCCACGCCGACGAGGCAGCGTTATAGGCCGGTGCGGGTGACGCCGAGGGGCAAGGTGCTGTTCCCGGCGCCCGCCGCGGCGGCGTCGCCCGGCATGGTCCGCCCCACCTGCTCGTCCACCCTGAAGGACGCCAAGTTCCCCCTCGCGCTCGGCCTGGCGCCCGGGGCCACCGACGCCGAGGGCCCCGCCGCCATGCGGGTCTGCCCCTACACCTACTGCTCCCTCAACGGCCACGCCCACGCGCCCGCCGTGCCGCTCCGGAGCTTCCTCGCCACGCGACGCCGGCTCATCAAGACGCAGCAGAGCATGAAGCACAAGGGCGTATCAGCGTTCCGCAGGGGCACCACCGGCCAGCGGAGACCGGACGACGTCGTCTGCGCCGGCGCTCCCGCGAAGGTCGCGCCGCCGTTGGTCGACCAGGACGCCCTCGGCGACTTCTTCGTGGAGGTGTACACCGGCCCCAGGGTCAGCTCCGGCACCAGCTGCAGCGACATGTCCTTGGACGAGATGGACGCCACGGTCAGGCGGATGGAGTTCGTTGTATTCGACCGTTGCGGCGCCGACGACGACCTCGACAAAAGTAACGATCTTGCTGTTCACGGTGACGGTGACGGCGAGGACAGACCTGGTGTCTGCAGGGACAGTTCGTCGGAGTGCAGCGATCCAGGCATCTCCGGCAATCTCGTGGAGGAGCTGCCGTGGATGAGGTACCAGGGGTACGAGTGTGATAGCCTGGATGACGATGTTTCAGAGGAGCAGATTGGGGAAGCAGAGGCTCTTGCCCAGCATCAGGAAGGTGAAGATGAAGAGGCCAAATCCTGCGGATCGGGCGATGAGCGCGAAGAGGAGGCCATCGAAGAACAGGAACCAGAAGATGAGGAGATCATCTCAGATTTGCCCTGTCAAACAGGGATCATCGCCGATGAAGAAGGCGTCGATTGCAGATTGGACACAGTGAATCAACATGAGGCTTCCACAGCAGAAGACACACAAGATCCAGGAGACGATGAGGAGTGCGTCTCGGATGGTGGCCACGGAATGGAGATCGCCGCGGAGCGAACATGTGCTGTTTCTACGGCGGAGGTCTGCAGGGAGCAGGAAGAAGACGAAGACATCATGCTGGGCAAAGTGTGTCGAGGGGATACTTCTGATGGACAGGGCACATCGGAAGAGGCGCTCTCGGTATCGGAAATTCCTATGTCTGAAGTAATGGAGAATGTCCTGGAAGACAGATGCAAAGAGGAGAATTCAGCAGATCAAGAGGCAGAGGATGACGAGACCAGCATGGATTCTGCCAACGAATCAGAAATCAGCGAGAAGCAGAAGGATGCCGAGTCTGAAATGGAGATTTCCGAGACTGTCCCCGATGTTGCATGCCAAGAGGATTTCTGCCAGCAAGAATCAACCTCCGGAGCTGTTGCAGAAGTGTGTCAAGGGGATACTTCTGATGGACAGGGCACATCAGAGGAGAAGCTCTCGGCATCGGAAATTCCTAAGGCAGAAGTTACAGAAAGGGTGAAGAATGTCCTGGAAGACAGCTGCAAAGAGGAGAATTCAGCAGATCAAGAGGCAGAGGATGACGAGACCAACATAGATTCTGCGCTCCTATTCGAAATCGCCGAGAAGGAGAAGGATGATGATGAGTCTGAAATCGAGATTTCTGAGACTGTCCCCGATGTTGCATGCAAAGAGGATTTCTGTGAGCAAGAAGCAACCTCCGGAGCTGTTTCAGAAGGTGAAGTTTCTGACTCCAATGCTATTGCTTCTCCAGATGTTGAAATCTCGAATCAGCCAACAGATGGTGGCTTTGAACAAGATGCGACCACTGTAGAAGATGCATTTGAGCAACTTGATACTACTGCAGAGAATACTGTGAGTGGCACAGAAGATGCTCAAAGGGGATTGGAGATTACCACATGCAAATCTGAAGATGTTTCTGCGGAATCTGGTATAACCCAAGAAAGCAGCCAGGTCGTTTACTCTGTATGTGTTGATGCCCCTGCTAAAATGCAACCGGAGATTACAGAGCACGGGCCGGAAGACTCTTCTGAAGAATCTAGTATTCCCCAAGAAAGTAGCCAAAGTAATATGGTTGCTCATGTTGATAATGATGCTCAAATTGAAGTATCTGCCGATGCCACTGCTCAGGTGGAACCAGAGATTACACAGTGCAAGCTGGAAGAGCCTTCTGAAGAGTCTGGTATTTCTAAAGAAAGTAGCCAAAGTAGTAAGTCTGCTCTTGTTAATAATGTTGTTGAAACAGAACCGGAATTTACAACATGTAAGTTGGAAGATCCTCGCGAAGAATCTGGCATCCTTCAAGAAGTTGTTCAGGATCGCAACTCTGCATATCTTGGTGAGGGTGCTCAAATGCAACTGGGAAATGTCACAAACGAGTTTGATGCCACCTCTGAAGAATGTGGTATTGCTCAGGAAATTGGTGAAGATGATAACTCTGTCAGTGATGATGCTCAAAATGGTTCCGAGCTAACAATGTGTGAGCTGGATGACGCTTCTGAATCTGTTGCGGTCCAGGAGATTGATCAGGATCACAACTGTGCAGATGTGATTAGCGGTGCTCTAATTGAATCTGAGCTTATTACCCCATCTCAACTGGCAAATGCGGAATCTGATGCTACCCAAGAAGTTGTTCCAGATGACAACAATGCAGATGTCAATGATGGTCCCGAGAGAGAATGGGAAACAATGGCATGTGAACCAGAACATGCTCACGAAGAACTGGATATTATTCAAGAAGGTGATAAAGATGGTTGCGCTGCTGGTGTCTGTGCTGGTGCTCTGAAGGAAACACAGACAAGCAACATAAAAGATGCTTGTGAAGAAGTTTGTGTTACCGAAGAAGCTAATCTCTCGCACGCTGAGCACAACTATGACCCCTCCGCTGCTGACAGCATTGGGGCACCTCAGAGCCTACCAGCAGAAGACGATGATGCAAAAGAGTTTTCTGTTGATGACATGTGCAACGTTTTCAGCGGGATGAACCTCAAAGGAGATGTATATGTTGATCCTACCGAGTCTGAGATTAGCCCGAGAAAGAGATTGATCATTGCTGGGAGGAGGAGAACACCTGAAGAAGAGGAGCACATGCGAGGTTTCAATCCAAGGGGACCTAATTTTCTTCCTTTGGAATTGGACCCGGACTCAGAGAAGGTTGATCTGAAGCATCAGACAGCCGAAGACCGTAAGAACGCTGAAGAGTGGATGATCGATTATGCACTTCGGAGGGCGGTGAATAATCTAGGCGCTCGGAAGAAGAAAGTGGAGCTTCTGGTCCAGGCATTTGAGACGGTCCTACCGCATGACGAGGATGAGAAGAAGAGCACGCCCACAAGGGCTGTCCAGGCTTGCAACTGATAATAGTTCTAGTAGAGGTAAAGAATATTTTGGAAAGCTATCAGTACTTTTGCAGTGAGATTTTACCCAATTCTTCTCATTAACCTGTTACTTGCTCTCTTTTTCTCTTGCAGTTAGTAGTTGGACTAATCATGATATTGACGACTCGCGAGCTACTAACTCGGTGGTCGCTGCAATATTAGTGCCAGAGACCTGCTCCAAGCCTCCAAGTTGGACGAGAATAACTACTTACTAGTTCACCAGAGATCGATCACTAGAGATCTCTGGTTAAGGTGGAGCTCAGTACTTCGTCTCCACATGGAGAGGGTAAAACTAGTACCGACTGATGAAGAGTTTCCTATCTAGTTGGTGAGCTGCAAAGGAGTAGCTCAACAACCAAGCCGTGTATATACGTCTCATAGCCCTAATGTTTGGTATTTGTACTGATGTTTGTGACTTGTGTAAAATGTCGAAGGGATCATGAGGTGCTGCACCTGTATGGCCTTGACAGAGATCAATAAAACTCTTCTCGAGTTGCATGCTTGCGGCGAGAAAGATAATCATATGTATGTATAGTAGTACCTGTGTAGTTGAGTTATGTGCAAATAATAAGACTCACACAGTGTCCCTGTGAATGCACATCAGTATGTTATTTCTAGCCCTCTATGCCATGCCTGAAGAAATGCATCAGCTAGGCCAAATCGGCCAACTAAAACTCTAGACATTTTAATTTTAATTTGCCCAGAAATCTGAAGGTGACGCCGTGTGCTTGAATCTTGTGGAGAGATGCAACAATCAAGAAAGCTTCCTTTCGTGAAATCGCACACATCAACCAATTTGATAGTTGCAGCCAAACTGTGTCCAGTCGTCGTCGTACTCTGGAACAGTCCAGAAGAAATTAGAGGCCCGGAAAGCCGGATCGGAAATTTGGAACCGAAAGGAGATGATCTCTATCCGAGTAGTCTCCGTCTAAGCTGACACGCCAACAGATCAGCCTAAAATCCCGTGGCCGGCGAGCAGCCGGCCAAGGATCTTCCGATGTGACACGAACCGAACCATCGGCATCGTCCACATTACTCTTCGTCACAAATCTCCTTCGTTTATCACGTGCTGCAGCTAGGTTTTCAGCGGGTTGCAGGTCAAGAAAAATAGATTTCCAGCGAGTAAATAAAATCCGAAATTCCACGATCTTGTGGCTCTTTTTAAACAGGCCTTAGCTCAGATTTAAAATAGTAAAGACACGAATGGCAGATACAAGATGCTGAGAGTTCAGCTTACAAGCGAAAAAAGTTTAGATAACCCCTTAAGTATTGGGTTCGGGACGCTAACCCCCCTTAAGTTTGGATTGGGGCAAATAGCCCCCCTAAGTTTCAAATACCAGATAAATAACCCCCCTACATTAGATTTGGCTGTTTTACATTAGATTTGGCTTTACAAAAACCGCAACTTTAAGACTTAACTCGGTTGCTGATCATGTTGTGCGACCGTCTCAGACGGCCTTCATGCAAGGAAGAAACATCCTGGACGGGGTAGTAACTTTGCATGAAACAGTGCATGAGCTTCACCGAAAAAAGTTGAATGGTGTTATTTTAAAAATTGACTTTGAAAAGGCTTATGACAAAGTCAAATGGTCTTTCCTTCAACAGACACTCAGGATGAAAGGTTTTTCTGATGAGTGGCGTGCTTTGATTCATAATTTCATTTTCGGTGGAAGTGTTGCCATTAAAGTCAATGATGATGTGGGCAATTACTTTCAGACGAAAAAGGGATTACGGCAAGGTGATCCATTATCTCCTATGTTATTCAACATAGTAGCGGATATGCTTGCTATTATTATTGAGCGCGCAAAAGTGGATGGTCATATTGCAGGTTATCTACCGGTCCACCGCTTTGCTCCGTTCGTGGTCTTTGCTACAACGAGTAGAGAGTCGCGACCTCTTTATGGAGGTATCTACACGATTGGAGGATGTGGCGAAGGATATTTTTTCCCAACATGGTTGGCGGCGTAATCTACGGATAGAGCCTCCCGCACCGTAGAAGGGTGTCCTTATTTTGTTTTTTCAGTTCTTGTAACAGACTGGTACTTGGTGTGTGTGTGTGCGGCTGTGTGCATCGTGTTATGCAGAGGCCGGGTGTAATACTTTTCTAAAGTAATGAAAACGCCCTTTATTCAAAAAAAAACGTGGATAAGTGGTTTTGCCACGGTGGAGATTAGCGGTTAATTGATATCCATCGGGGCTGTTATTACTCACGGGTGGCCATGGCGATTTCCCCACCTCCTGTACAGCCGCAACCCATACACATCCAGTCTCTCCTTCAAGCTCTTGCTGCGCCTGTTGTGCTGGAGTTCGATTGCAGGAGATGGAGCTTGTTGTTTACCAGCGCAGGAGATCGACGGGGTCGCAGACGGCTGCAGATCGGAGGTAGAGAGGGCGGTGGAGACCTCCGTGGCGACGCAGCTGGAGATGGAGGAAGCGGCTGAAGGGCTCTATGATTTGGGAACACGCGGCACCAGGGGCTCCCTCCCTCTTACTACTTCTCTCCTCAAAGAGAAACCTCAACTGGATCCCGTCGCATCCCTGCTCTCTCTGGTCGAGCGAGCACCCCGCTCGCCCTCTCTGTAGCTGCCTGAGCCCCTCCTGACGCTCCCTTTCCCAAGCTCCTCTTCACTGGGATGCGCCGCCGGCCAACGCAAGTCCACGGCCGCTACCGCCCGTCATTGTCTCCGGGCGCGTCATAGCAACAGACCAACACGCCTCGCGCCGCACTTTAACCCGTGGCCATGGCTGGCCCCATGCCCCCATGCCACCGTATCTGCTCGTCTGTACATCCTCACCAACAGCCGGTTGTCCCCCGATCCTTGGATGCACGGAGCCAGCAAACAGCGCGCCTCCACTGTATTTCCTTGGTGCTTGGTCTGTATCAGCAGCAACAGCTGCTGCATCGAATCAGAAACTGGCTACACCATCAGAGACAGCAGCAGCTGCATGAAATCGGGAAGAGGGAGAGGTACTGGCGTCGCCCCACGAGCCCGTCTGCACCAGATTGAACAGCTGCGGCGGTTCTAAATCGAGGCTCAGAGCGATAACGGTGGTGGCGACGAGCTACTGCGGGACAGCGAGTCGGCGACACGGAGTAGCTGCAGTGGTGCTCAGTGGTTTGTAGTGTGGCTTGGAGCAACGACGGCGCTGTCTTTAAGCTACATCGGCCCGAAGCGACCATCCATCCACCGACGAGGAACCGGACAATCTCTAGGGAGGGGAAATTTTTAACTGACACCAGGATTTCTAACTGTTATTAACCCACACTCCTGGCCCTTGACCCCAGCCACGTGGATCAAAACCGCCTTGCAAAACAGCCAAATCAGTGTCCTTAGGGGGTTATTTGTCTGGTATTTGATACTTAGGGGGGTCATGTGCCCCAAATCAAACTTCTGGGGGGTTATCATCCCAAACCTAAAACTTAGGGGGGTGATGTGGACTTCTTTCGCTTACAAGCAAAGCAAGCACGAAAGACCGCTAAAAAACGAAACATTCATCCATCCACGTGATCAGAACCTTAGAGATGAAGTAATGGAAGTAACGTGCCACCGGAGAAAGATTCTGTCTTTGCCTCGCCCCGATTAGCCGTCATTGATGTGTCATCGGTCTCCATCTCTAACGAAGGCCCTTGCCTTGTCGCCCTGGATCGAAGAGTGTCGACCATTAGAGGTGGAGTCGCTCACCCTAGAGCACACATGGACACACAAGATTGTATTCAAAGGAGCAGAACATCGAGCAAGACCAACCCTTTAGAACACACACAAACGTCGCCACCCACAGCGTTGACCACCAAAAAGACATAAGTTGTAGATGAAGCCGTCCAACAAAGACACGACAAAGCAATGTGGTAGAAGAACCACTGATGGAAGGCCAGAGCCGACCAAGGTCGCCACCATCAAAGAATACGCTACCACTAGGTAGCCACACAGAGCACCTCGTTCACCTCCCCGTCGTCCCAAGGCTACGCCTCCATGGAGGAAGCGACGCTAGAGCGTCACCTCCCAATCGCAGGGATTTAGCGTTTTCACCTGGGAGGGGGCGTGGAAGGGGATGGGGTTGGACCTCAACGTTGCCTCAAAGGAGGGGTAGGCGCCCGAAGCACCGTCCTCACCGTGGCCGCCACCGCTGACCAAAGGTTTCCCTAGACCAATGCCCCAGCTACCATAGATGAACTCCAGATCTAGTGAGGCCAGAACCAAAGGCATTAGGGTGGGAACCACCCTGGCACGGGCCACCGTCTTTAGATCTGGTTGGAGGTCGATGGGGCGACCCGCTTCACTGCGACCTCAACCACCCTCTGCTCGCCACGCTGTGATTGAGAAGAAGGTTACCAATGTTGGAGAACACCACCTTCCTCCGATCGGCACCACCCTCGCCTCGCGAGGCCGTCGTCCCAGATGCCAAAGCTCTCCGTGATTGGGGCGAAGCAGTGAAATGTCCACCACTATTCACCATCGTCGGCGGCCACGCATGGGTTTCCCAGCGGTCACCTCTGGCGACGGCAAGGGAGAGGAAGTGGAGGGATGGGCTAGTGGCGGATAGGGTTCGTCGCCTCCTGGGCCACACCAGAGCAGAGCGAAGTGGGGACCGAGGGTGACTAATGAGTCCATCATTGTGGCTCTTTCACATCAGTCTTTGGCCAACACATCTGTTCGCCATCAGAGGGTGGATGATTCGTTTAGGATGTATGTATCTAGACATATTTTATGTGTGATGGGAAGTTGCACCATACCTTGTCACATGTACCTTCGATTAGGAAAATATAGCTTGCTTTGATCATTCAGTCCCATAGAAAAATGGTTTGTAATTTCTGTCAGTTAAACGCAGAAAAATGATCAGAATTCTCCAACAAGGCATATCTGGTTAGGGACATCAATGGGAGGTTTTGGATAGGCACAACTCTCCTATATCAGTGCCCATATCCATATGTTTGTAGGTTGTCCGTTGGCGAAGTCGGAAGATACCCATGGTGTAAAATGCCATACATACCCATACTTGATATCTCTTTGTTATAAATATATTTTCTTTTATCGAAAAAATCCCTACCCATATTTCCTATCCAGCTATCCATGGTATCTATGTAACAAAATATTAAATATAAGCATGACAAATATATAAAGTTCAGCGATAACGTTGCAAAAATAACAGGCCCAAGAAACATAACATGCAATTTTCTTGATTCTTACATAAAACATGGTATCATCATCACATAAAAGAATAATTCATTGTATAGATGTAATTAGGAAATTGTAGCAACAAGCCACTTAGATGTGGGTCCCACTTGTCAAGCGTGTATCATGTAAACATATATATGTAGAGTAAAAATCTCTATCTATGCCCAACCTGTCAATTCACGGGTACCCTCTATGTGGAACCCATGAACAGAAAATACGGTCCCTTCTCATGTATATCTGGTCGAATATCCATGGATACCCGGATGGACAGATGCATTGGCATTATGTGAACCATGTATATGTCTCTTATAGTCCTTCCATGGTAACCGACATCGTGATTGAGTAGCGATGTCACCGGTCACAACAAATGCATATGATCGATCATGAAATCCTATATGTACTCATGATCACCTAATATTGGCATAAATAAGTAATATTTTGGAAAGAAGTACATATAATCCACACAAATTCACAGAAAGTGTGATGCACAATGGAGATCGTCATTTTACAGGGTTATTTTGCTAGTGTGGATGTTCACAGTCAGGGCGGACGTACCATGGTGGAAAAGTTGGATGGGCATGGTCCAAATGAGCCCCTCCGAGCTGAACTGGTCTAATCTCTTCTCCCCGCCTCTTCGCCTCCTCTATTTCTCAGCCGCTAGGCTGACGGTGGCCACGGGGGTACGATGGATGATCAAAAACATGGACTAGCAATTCAATGGCCATAATGGTCAATCCAGGTTAGCACTTTTTTTACGGAAGCAAAATTCTCCTTTCTCTCTTTGTCGTTGTGCCCAAGGCGGGTTTAGGATGGGGTTAATTGTTTGATTTTGGGGTCAATTTGGGAATGATTCTAATGGATTAGATCTTGTCATGATAGGTTTAGGGTTTGTGATGGACTAAATTATGTTGATTATATCTGTAAATTTCTTAGGGGTTGTTTAGTTAGGGTTTAATTGTTTGGGTTGGATTGAAAAAGGAGGATTATTTGAAAGTTTAGTTAATTTAGTTAGGAATTTGTGCTTGTCTTGAGATATATGCACCTAAAAGTTGCTATGTCGTGTGCATTTTTAGAGGATTTTTCAATGGATCCTCTCGATTGTTTGGCTATGCGACTTTCTTATCGTGGGACATTTAAACACAATTAAAAAGATTGGGCATAAAAAGAGGGAAGAAATAACATGTCACCTATTCTCCGGTCGAAGCTACCAATACCAAAGATGAAGAAAAACATTTTTCTAACCATGCGAGCATTCATGAAGAAGCTTTCTAAAATATAGATTAGTGTTGGAAGATGTTAGCTAGTCCTATGAAGTCTTCTTTGATTTTTATTGCTGAGTGAGAATGTCAAGGCTTTTGACCAATGCTAATGTGACTGATTTGTATGCCAACATACCACCACACATTGATCTCGTGATAGTTCATATGAAGAGTTAAATGTTCATAAATTTGAAAATGCACAAGACCAACATGATGAACAAGGATAAAAAACTACAGAGCAACTTGATCATCGAAGACAAGTAAGCAATACGTAGCATGATAATAAAAAAGAAGAAAGTGTAATCAACAAAAAGAAGGTGCACAATAATCACAAGCACAAAAGTAGCCAATTTTGTTGTGATGACTCTGAAGATGACACGTCCTATGATGTAGATGGTGATCGTGAGGTAAAAGAAGTGGGAACCTGGAAGACAAATCACAAATTGTCCAATGATAGTCTTGAAGTGTATGCAAGAATTTGAGCTTGGGAAGGCTGACACCAAGCAATTCAAACAAGAAATAGTCAATTATTCACTAAAAGGATCATGTCACCTATTGTTCTCAAAGGATGATCCGGAGAGAGTTAGTATGAAGTGTAGTTGGACTAGCTGCAGATTGAGCGTATGGCTCAATTACCAGTAGATCAACATGGCTTCTTGTTCCCAAGGAGGGAAAACAAACTGGTGAGTAGGACGGTCATTGCTGAAAAAATTATGTAGATTAGGATAATCCACCTTGAAAGTTAGAGAAGATGCAAGAAGCGTTGTTGGCTGTGCTTTAGTCCTGGATGAACTGCTAGAGCTAGCTCCACTGCGAGTCACCATGGTCTGCGAGCAATAGATGAAGAATTGTGGAACCCTAATTTCGTGAGGAGGGAGGGGATTTTTCATGCGTGATGATTTGAGACAATTAGACAACTCACTGGCACTAAACTAGTGTCCACATCAATAAAAATGTCTACACGACATCTTACAAGGGGGTTAGGCGGCAATCACGTGGTTTGTAGAGTTGAGTAAATCAAGTGTGACAGTTTTGATCTCAAGGATGATGCGTCCTTTCTGTGATATTGTATTAATTCTTTCGAAGTTTTTGTAATTGAAGAATTACGAATAATGAGCCAACATAGGAACCAAATAAGAACAACCCAAGCCCAAACGTTGTTTTGTTGAATTTTTTAGGAAGCACAGAACTAATGTTTGCATAGTATTAGCACCACCACCTCCACCATATGTCACTTCTCCCTCCTTTGGCTGGCCTCACCGCTCTGAGGAGGGGTGGGAAACCTGATCTATGCGTGGAGCTTTTAATAAAAGTGGACTTTTTAATATAGGTAGTGTCTTTAATAGAGGGCGATGCTAGTTTATAGGTGACCGTGTCCACGTGCAAAATTATGCTAGCCACCACCAGACAGAGATGAGGAAGAAGATAAGTGTCGCAGCCACACTCAAGCCCTGTAGCCTCCGCCAGTCGGACCGTCTACCTGCTCCCTCCTCGAAGCTCCTCCTCCGCCGCCCCGGCCTTCCCTCTAAGTTCCATCTTCACATTGTCCTTCTTTGCACAGGCACACCTTTCACCCCTACCCCGAGCCTCACACGCCCTCCCCTAAGTCTCCTACATCGTCCCCTAAGCCTAGCGCCTCACCCATTCTTTGTCATAGCCAACCGTAGTGTCTCCTGCTCCGGCGAGGTGGAGGGAGGGGGGAACGGCGAGCAAGGTGAAGACAGGTGCACGATCACGGCAAGCCTTTCTCTTAGCGCAAGTGCGGGGAGGATGAAGGAAAAACGACTCGGTGGTACGGTAGGTACAAGGAGATAGGGATAGCCCGATAAGTAGATGTGTGGATGGCGGTGAGGCACATTCACAAGACGTGGGTCAGGGCATCACCGTGGACACAATCAACCGTTCATGAGTGTTTCTGCTCAATAGATTAGTTTAGGGTTATGTTAGTCATCTTATTTTTGGCCTCCGTGTCAACGTATATGGCATCATCTACAATAAGTAATCTTGAGACCTTCAATTGAAGATGAAATCTCCTTCCTGACATCGACGGCGGTGTTGGGAGGTTAAATGTCTCTCTACGTATGTTTCTTCTAATCTTTCTTCGGCAAATGAAATTTAGGTTTTTTCTCATGGTTGCAGTGAGGAGGATTGTAACATTTGGAATACGTCCTCGACAATGATGATTCAATCTCTCGGCTCCTAGTGACGTCCTTATGCTTTACCTTGAAATATTGGTGTTGATATTCTTGTAGATATTAGTTGATTATTTTACTTGCTGCTTCATGCACGGCAACATTGTTGTTGCGGTTTAAAGTTACGGAAGAAGTCAGATTGGTATTTACAGATCCGTGGTTTAACATCTATAAATATGTTATTTCTGTATGGCTGGTTTCCAAAAGTATAAGATTTTGGTCTTTTTCGGTAAAGGGCGCTTTATTAATTAAAAGGTTTAAGCATTACACTAGACCTATGTAGAGCTAAGATACACAAAACCATGCAAGATAAGAGCACATATATAATTCGGTACAAAAACGAATACTAGAAGTCTGAAAAGCCAACTAGGAAGAAGGAGCCGCAATACTACCATTATGCAGACACCCATGTTGGGTAATAAATTTCTTTGGAATTGACGAGGGTTCTCCTCGGCAATGCCCACCTTTTGGGGCTTAGGGTTGACGGAATACTGCAGGCTGACACGAGACATCGGATACCAAATAGACAGGGAGAGAGATTTACCCAGGTTCGGGGCCCTCGATGAGGTAAAACCCTTACTTCCTGCTTGTCTGATCTTTATTATCGAATATATCGGGTTACAATGGGGTAGCCGAAGGCTATGTCTAAGATCTCGTCGAGAGGCTAAGATTTATAATGACATAGCTCTAGACTTGCGATGAATCTAGCTATTGTGATTGTGTGTCCCTCGGCCGACCCTCTCCTGGCCCTTATATTGCAGTCCAGGTCTCGAGAGTTCTGTCCGGGTTCGACTAGGTTACAAAGAGTTCTATGTCTAAACCTTCCTTGTCTATCGTCTTCTTGCCTTGTTCATCAAGAATCCTTCTTTAAAACCGATGTATCGTCTCACCTAGGTCAGTAGATGATCTTCATGGGCCCCTGGTTGGGCCATAGGAGGTAACATAATATTGGTTACCCGAAGGGTAATGCCCACATCAATAGCCCCCGAGTGACTGGCCGAAGTAAAGCTCCATACAGGGACTAAAATTGTCTTCTGTCGAATGTCCATAATTGCCGGAAAGTCTTGATCTCTTCTCATCATTTTGAAACCAAGAGCACATTTATATCGGGTGTGCGTCCAGCGCTCCCGATGGGAGTAGCCCCGAGTCTAGGCACGGATGCTAGCAACCGTGTGTAGACTCAAGTTGTACTACTCGAATGTTTTTGCTGCCGATGTTTCTCGTAAGTTGTCGTAATCATCCGATATTTTTTTATATCGGTTCCGTCAGAACTTCGAGTAAAGTCATGCCAGATGATAGTACGTAAGGGATTGGAGTAACGTGCCTAGTTTACTCGATAAATCGATGTTGGTTAACTGCCGATAGCAAAATAACGTTATCCAACGCAGAATCAAGTCCCCGGGCATGATCCTGGATCTCCTGAAATCTTCAAGTCCTTATCCTTCTGTCTTCAATGATTTTTTTATCGGGTGCGCATCCAGCGCTTCTGATGGGAGTAGCCCCCGAGTCTAGGGACAGATGCTTGCAACCGTAAGTAGACTCAAGTCGAGCAACTTATTATAGTTTCATTTGGATGCTATATGAATGTAGAGTCGATACTTTTGTTGACGTCATCAATGATGCGTCCTCCGTGGCGATTCGATTGACAAGACGTGACCTGACGGGTCCATCCTACTTCTGCACGGTCAGTTAGGAAATGACTAGTCTTTGCGCATTGACCGAGGTGCCTCCTCGATTTCCGCATGTAGTGGGAGTAATGGGCCGCTGGTTTCTCTCCCTTCTTGACACGTGTATGACTGGACCTTTTTCCATCTCCCCACGATGCAAAAATAACAGCCACGATCCTCAGCCAATTCTTGTTATAAATAGAGGGTCTCTTAAGTTTTAACTTTTTACGCCTTCCGTACTGCTCATCTTCTTCCTCTGCCTCCTCCTCACCATTGTCCCTACCTCTACGAGCTCTCTAGCAAAGATGGGCAAGAAGAAGGGAACTGCTAGCTCCGACGCTACCGCAAGCGCACCCAAAGCCAACCTCGATTGGACCACATCCACCATTTCCAAACATGAAGAGAATAAGATGAGGTCGCTAGGGCTTATTTCTTCTGCCGAATCCGACTTCGTTCATCCAGGTTCTGTTTCTCGCCCAAAGCCTCCAAAGGGCTTTACTGTCATGTTCATTGCCTTTCTGCAGCGTGGGCTTTCCCTTCCATCCCATGAATTTCTTCGCTGCCTCCTCTTTTCCTACGGGATCCAGCTCTGGCAGCTGACCCCGAATTCTATTCTCCACCTCTCCATATTTATCACAATGTGCGAAGCCTACCTCGGCATTGATCCTGTCAACACCCGGATTTTTAAGTCCGGATGCCTATTATGTCATTCATCGCAATCCCATGAATAATGTTGTTGCGAGGCATAATAGTCGAATATCATAGTCATCATTTATTACAAACCATATTGTCTTACAACTTGAATCACATGATCCATATTACACAAATAGTTGATCTATTGATCAACGAACAAACACAAGTTCATAGCGGAAGCGTAAAGATAAATGGACTCTCTAGTCCACAGGCCAACGCTTGACGTCAAAAGACTCCTAGTTGTCGTAGGCGTCCTGCTGGTCATCTCCTTGATAGTTCTGTTCATCTTCATACTCTGGCCATTTGAATAGCCAGGGACAAAGCCGTAAGTACTTTAAGTACTCGCAAACTAATACTAATGTAAGTGCTAACAATTTTAGTAAGGGGGTGCTAAGTTCTAGTTTAATTTGCATAAAGCTAATTTTAGTTCACACGTATTTGAGAAAAGACTTATTCATGTGCTAACTAACTCAAGTGGGAACATTAGTGTCATTCCTACAACATTTGTTGTGATTCAAACAAGTCACCAATTCACCATTCATTTCACCAACATTTTCAAGAATCTGACACCGGAAACTGTATGGCCTTTCCAACCGTCCGTAACCGTGGACACGGCTATTCGAATAGATTTACACTCTGCAGAGGTTGCACACTTGTGCCGCAACATTTGATTTCATCCGTCGAGATAACCCCGAATCATCGTAACACAGTATGCGGATCATCAACCATAACTGTCAACACCCGGATTTTTAAGTCCAGATGCCTGTCATGCCATACATCGCAATCCCAGGAATATTGTTGTTGCGAGACATAACAGTTGAATATCATAAGTCATCATTCATTACATACCATAGTCGTCTTACAAATAGAGATCACACGATCCCATATTACACACACAGTTGATCTAGGGATCAACATTCACATAGTTTCATAGTTTCATAGCGGAAGCGTAAAGTAGAAGGGACTCTCTAGTCCACAGGCCAACGTCTGACGTCAGAAGGCTCCCTAGTTGTCGTGGGCGTCCTGCGGGTCGTCTTCTTCAAACTGTTGTTGTTGAGAATCTGGCCATTTGAATAGCCAGGGACACAGCCGTGAGTACTTTAAAGTACTCGCAAACTAATACTAAGGTAAGTGCTAACAAGTCTAGTAAGGGGTACTAAGCTCTAGTTTCTTTTGCATAAAGCAAATTTTATTTCACAAACATTTTTGTAAACCACTTTTGGAATGCTAATCCAAAACCAGTGGGAACATTAGTGTCATTCCCACAACTCTGTTGTGATTTCCAGATCAAAGTCTCAAGTTCAAAACATAAGTCACCCTTCACCACTCATAGTTTTCGAAAAGTTCTGATGACGGAACAGTATGGCCTTTCCAATCGGTCCATAACCGAGGACGCGGCTATTCGAATAGGTTTAACTCTGCGAGAGGTTGTACACTTGTGCCACAACAATTGCAATAGCTCGTCGAGGGTAATCGGCCTGATTTATCGTACGCAAGACGCGAACTACCAATCAAAACCTTTCATTTACATACCCTAGTATAGGCACCTCTCCCCATGAGCTTGGCCTCCCGGTGAAGACCAACCCAGCACAGGAACTGCACAGGCTTGGGCCGGACATTCACCTCATCGCGCATCATATCGTATCTTCTCGGTTGTTTGTGGTAGAGGCAGCTTTCGGCATAACCCCGATGATGCTTGTTTAGAGGGAACCCATACTAAGACACACAAACTTCCAGTTAAGCCCTACCCAGATTCAGGTATTGTGGGGGTACGGTAAAATTGGAATGGTATCGCATCCGAACCCAACCATCAGTATTTTTGAAACATTCACCAAGTCATTCACCAGTCATATTCACCTTCAAAAGAAATCATTCAATGGAATGCATCTTCATCCCAAGGTTTCGAAACTCCTTTAAAAATCTCTCAATAGAATGACTCGTCATTCCAAGGTTTTCGAAATCATTTCAGTTCCCAGTCTCCCACATGGAGTAGCCACTTTCAAATCAGCACTAGCATCTATGCAAGAGGGATGCTAAGTATTTGGTGTGTTTCTAGGCTAAGTTTGATACTCTTGTACTAGTCCAATACTAGCCAAGTGAATCATGAATCAACAAGTACTTCGATAAAACAAAGGTAAATAAAGTTTGTAAGTACAAACTGGAAATTAAGATCATAAGCCTAAAGTAAAATAGGGGAAGGCTTTGCTCATAGAGAGCTTAGCAAGTGTGCAAGATTATTATCTTGCAACCAAAATGGTTTGCCTCAAGCTAGCTTGCATTGGTGGTAGCTTGCTAACTTACTACTTTGATCACCAACTTGTACTTTGACCAAAGTTAACTATAAAAGTAACCCATCTAGAAAAAAAACAAGTAAGAATTTAAAAAAAAATCAAAACTTAGGATGGGTTCATATAAATAAAGGTAAGAAACATGGTGCCTTGCCCCAAGGGGCGTTGCACCTTGCAAGAATATTAGTTTGCAAACTACATATCTTAGCTTGCAAACAATATCACCTTGCAAAGGTAATTTCTATCAGTGCTAGCGTGCGTTGGTAATAACTTGCAATACTATCAGCTTGCTACAGATTAACTTGCATCGGTATTGGCTTGCCTTGGTATGAAGTGAGGGTCTAAGTTCTCTTCTCCTTCCTTGTTTGTCGGGGGGAAGACCCCGGGTAGGGCAATGGACGCGGAGCAACCGGCTGGCCACTGGCCGGCTCGCGGCAAAGGCCGGCTGAGGTGCAGCCGGCTGGCGCCGTGGCCGGCTGGTCCGGAAGCCGGCTGGCTCTAGGTCCTAGTCGGCCTGGCTACGGCCACCAATGCTGTAGCTGGGCCGGCTTCTACAAGCCATATCCGACTGGGGCTTGAACCTCAGACCGACTCGAGGCTGGCGAGTCTTGCACTGGAAGGAACCGGGTTGGTGATCCGGGTTCCTAAAGTCCACGCTGACTCCATCTTCCGTAAACGCGGGCACCGTGGAGAAATAGTGCCGCGCGATGGACAGGCCGTCGGGGCTTACGACGATCCGTACGGGCTACGGCGGGCGACGGCGACAGGGACACCTCCTCCATACCGCTGACCGTGGCAGCCGGATGGGACAGGCCATGACGCTCAACCACTCCTGACGTCACCGCCTCGGGAAGGAGCGGGAGCCGAAGCCGGCCAAGCCGGCCAGTAGACTATAGGGTCTTATGTGTAAAAGTGCCGGTGCCTATATAAGCCGCACTACCCCTCTAGTGCGGAGAGGATCGATCATTTCATTGCTTTCACCTACCTACAGAGCTGCCCTGTGAGAGAGATCATCATCTCCCTTAGCCTCTCAGGGCAAGCCGGACACAGCTCTAGGAGCACCACTGTACTGTGTGATCATCATATACACTCATAGCAGGAGTAGAGGTTTTACCTCCACCGGAGGGCCTCGAACCTGGGTACGTCGCCGTGTCGCTCGTGCCCATACCCGCTTCCGGATACCGCCGTGAGATCCCTCAGGAACCACTTCGTTTAGCCACCCTATGGCATATGCCGTGACGATACCACGACATTTGGCGCCCACCGTGGGGCCTTCAGCATCCTCGGCCGGTGTCTTCATCCGGACGGGCCTCACCATCACCACCGGCGAGCGAGTCGCTTCGGGCTTGATACGGAGATTCGGCTCCCTCAAGCTGCGTCGCCGACAACGGCCGGGCTGCTTCGCTGACCGGCCTTTCCCAGCCAGCGGCAGCGTCATCTCCTTCGGCGGCTTCGACGTCTACGTCGCCACCGTCGCACCGCCGCGCTACCCGCGGCAGGTGCTGCGCTGCGCTAGCCCTCCTCCGCGAGCCGGCAGCAGCGCTCCCGCCAGCCCCGCCGTCGTGCAAGTCATGATGGCTGGCGAGGAGCTCCCCGAGAAGAACCCGCGCACCCGCGGCCCCGGCTTGGAGCGCAACATCGACCCCAACGCCTCCGGCTCGGGCCCGAAAGCGCCACCACCACCGTCCCGGCTGGACGCGATCCGGGCAAAGCGAGCACCCCGCTCACGCCCGGCGGAGATCCCACCGCCGTCGAGGCGGACTTGGAGGCGCACCGCCAGCTCCTCCTCAAGCAAACCGAAGAAGCGGCTGCTGCTAAGCGCCGGATGGAGATCACCCGGCGCGAGTACAACCGCGCCCACGGCCTCACTCCAGGCGGCGACGAGCCAAGCAGAGCCGGCCATGTCCGCCGCAGGGGCCGCGACCTTGGCGCTGAGATTGACCGCGACGGCGCTCCTTCGCCGGCTCTATCCGTGGAGCTCCCCGTCTACAACACCCCCGACAAGAACATGCGCGCGGCCGAAGCCGCCGCAGAAGAGCTGAGCCGCCTCGAAGGCGAAGAGTTACGCCGCCAGACCAGGCGGGTGGCGAGCCGCTAACGCAGCCAACGGGCGGATCGCCGACCCCGGGTATGTCAATGCCCCCGCAGCTTCTCACGCTCGTGGAGCTGCGAGCAACGACGGGGAAGGCGCCGGGGACACCGCCGAGTCCGCCTCCCCAGGACCAAGCCGGCGCCATGACTCCCGGGCCACGCACGGCTCGGGCCGGCCAAGCCACCGGCCCGAGCGGCGGCGACCGCAGCCGGCCCTCCAAGCCGGAACCAGGAACAAGACTCCGGGCCCCGCCGTCATCACCGGCCGGCTCCAGAAGCAAGCGGCGCGCGCCAGCCGGCACACTCCCGGCTGGGCCCGCGCATCGAGCCCGCCGACGCCCGAGACCGCCTTGACCGGCTGGTCGAATCCCGCATCGCGGAAGAAGAAGCTCCAGCCGGCCCAAAGTGCTTCGGGCCCCGCATCGCCAACGAGCCCACGCTCGAAGGCTTCACGCTCCCTCGCGACACCCCCAAGTACGACGGCACCGCCAAGCCGGAGGACTGGCTGCAGGACTACTCCACCGCAGTCGGCATCGCCAAAGGCAACAAGCGCTGGGCCGTGCGCTACTCCCCCCTGATGCTGGTCGGCTCCGCCCGCACATGGCTCAACAACCTGCCAGCCGGCAGCATAAACGGCTGGCTCGACTTCGAAGCGGCCTTCATCAGCAACTTCACCGGCACCTATCGCCGGCCGGGTCGCCCCCAGCAGCTCGAGATGTGCAAGCAGGGCCCCGACGAGACGGATCGCGCGTACCTGACGCGTTGGTGCGAGATGCGCAACTCCTGCGAGGGCATGCACGAGATCCAGGCCATCAGCTTCTTCATGGGAGGCTGTCGGCCCAACACCATGCTGTGGCACAAGTTGCGCCGCAGTGACCCCAAGTCGATGGCCGCCTTGATGGCCATCGCCGACAAGTACGCACTGGCTGAGGAAGCCGGCAAGGCGCCGGCTGACATTCCGCCGGCCCCCACCCGAAGAGACAACCACAAGCCGGCCGAGGCCGCCTCGCACGGCAGCCGGCGGGACAACTACCGCGGCAAGCGTCACAGCGACCAGCCGGACCGCCGGTACGGCTCCACCCACGTAGCCGCCGTGGCAGACAACGCGGCAGGCGGCAGCCGCCGCCAGAAGCAAACAGACCGGCAGTGGAAGCCGAAGTACACCTTCGAGCAGATGCTCGACTCGCCGTGCAAGTACCACAGCGGCAAGAACCCCTCCGACCACCTCACCCGCGATTGCCACTTCATGAAGCGGCTGACAAGCGGTGAACCTCTACCGCCTCCACCCCCGCCTCCACCAGCCGGCGGGCCGGGTGGCCAAGCCGGCGCAGAGAACGCCAACCTCGAGCACCACGAGGCTAACCAAGTGCATCATGGCGGCCGGTATCTGGCCGAGGACGCCACCTACATCATCTTCACCTCTGAGCCCGAGGACAGGACGAGCCAAGAGCGCCGTTCCCTCGAGGTCAACGCGGTCATACCGCCGGTCCCCCAGTACCTAAACTGGTCGGAGCAGGCCATCACTTTTGATCGCCGCGACACACCGGCTGTCCTGCCGAAGCCGGGCAGCTACGCCATGGTCCTCGACCCCACCATCGGCACAACCCGGCGCAGCGTGCGTTTTCGCGCGTCCTTATCGACGGCGGCAGCAGCATCAACATCCTCTACCGCGACACCGCCCGCAAGCTGGGCATCCGGGAGGCCGAGTTGCGCCCCACCCCACCGTCTTCCATGGCATCGTGCCGGGCCATTGCTGCCGGCCGATCGGCCGGATCACGCTGGAGGTGATGTTCGGGAAGCCGGACCACTTCCGCACCGAGAGAAGCGAGTTCGAGGTGGTGGACCGCGTGAGTCCCGACCACGCGCTCCTGGGCAGGCCGGCCACGACCAAGTTCATGGCGGTGCCCCACTATGGGTACCTGAAGATGAAGCTGCACGGCCCCAAGGGGGTCATCACCGTAGCCGGCGACTATCGCCGCTCCATGGACTGCGCCATGCGAGCTCCAAAATGGCCCGGACGCTGGTCATCGCCACCGAGAAGCAGCTCATCCACGACGCCGTTGCCCTCGCCAAAGCCGCGCGGACACAGACATGCCGGCTGCAGGCAACCCGGCTGGGACGACTCACTTCCAGCCGGCCGACCACACCAAGAAGATCCTCCTGGACCTGGCGCAGCCGGACAAGTTCGTCACCATCGGTGCCGGCTTGAACAAGAAATAGGAAAGCGAGCTCACCAGCTTCCTCCGTGAGAATCGGGACATCTTCGCATGGACTCCAAGAGACATGCCGGGTGTGCCGAGGGAGTTGGCTGAGCACCACCTCCACGTCCGGCCTGAAGCCAAGCCGGTGAAGCAGCCTCTCAGGCGCTTCGCCGAAGAACGAAGGAAGGCCATCGGTGAAGAAATCGCCCGGCTCCTAGCTGCCGGCTTCATCATGGAAGTACTGCACCCGGACTGGTTGGCGAACCCGGTCCTGGTGTTGAAGAAGAACGGCTCCTGGCGCATGTGTATCGACTACACCAGCCTGAACAAGGCATGCCCGAAGGACCCCTTCCCCCTGCCGCGCATAGATCAAGTCATAGACTCGACTGCCGGCTGTGAACTGTTGTCTTTCCTAGATGCCTATTCAGGCTACCACCAGATTCCTTTGAATCCGGCTGATCAAATAAAGACTTCGTTCATTACCCCGTACGGGGCTTACTGCTACACGACTATGCCATTCGGCTTGAAAAATGCAGGCGCCACCTACCAAAGGTGCATGCAAAAGTGTTTGCAGGATCAAATCGGCAGAAATGTTCACGCATATGTGGATGATGTCGTTGTAAAAACCAAGGAGATGCCTACCCTCCTTGACGACCTGAGAGAAACCTTCACCAATCTGAGAAGATTCCGGATGAAGCTCAACCCGGCCAAGTGCACATTCGGCGTGCCGTCTGGCCAGCTCCTTGGCTACCTCGTCTCTCGGCGAGGATCGAAGCCAACCCGGACAAGATCGGTGCCCTGGAGAAGATGGAACTGCCGCGGTGCCTCAAGGACGTCCGTAAGTTTGCCGGCTGCCTGGCCTCCTTGAGCCGCTTCGTCTGGCGGGTGGGGGAGAAGGCACTGCCCCTGTATCAACTAATGAAGAAGGCGGACAAGTTCGTCTGGTCACCGCAGGCGGACGAAGCCTTCCGTGACTTAAAGCGCGTGCTCTCAACCGCGCCAATCCTTGCGACGCCGGCTTCCATGGAGCCGATGCTGTTGTACATCGCAGCCACCAACCGAGTGGTTAGCGTTGTCCTGGTGGTGGAGCGCAAAGAAGCCGAAAACAGAGAGAAGCTGGTCCAGCGCCCAGTCTATTACCTCAGCGAAGTGCTCTCCCAGTCGAAGCAAAACTACCCCCACTACCAGAAGGTCACCTACGGCGTCTACATGGCGGCCAAGAAGCTCAAGCATTACTTTCAAGAACATCCCATCAGGGTGGTCGCCACAGCACCTCTGGCGGAAATCATCGGCAGCAAGGATGCCAATGGCCGGGTTGCCAAGTGGGCCCTGGAGCTAGCCGCCCACACCATCCTCTACGAGCCACGCACAGCCATCAAGTCGCAGATCCTCGCCGACTTCTTCGTCGGCCCAGGCCGAGATGCAGTACCTGCCGCCTGTGCCGGATTCCACACATTGGAAGATGCACTTCGACGGCTCGAAGATGCGCAACGGCTTAGGAGCCGGCATCGTCATCACCTCCCCCAAGGGAGACCGGCTGGACTACGTCCTGCAGATCCACTTCGCCGCATCCAACAATGTGGCGGAGTATGAAGCGCTCATTCATGGGCTGAAGCTGGCCAAGGAGATTGGCGTGCGCCGCATACTTTGCTTCGGCGACTCCGACTTGGTCATACAGCAAGCATCTGGCGACTGGGACGCGAAGGACGCCAACATGGCCTCGTACCGCTTCCATGTCCAGCAGCTATCCGGCTTCTTCGACGGCTGCGAATTCCATCACGTGCCACGAGCAAATAACGAAGCGGCTGACGCCTTATCCAAGATTGGCTCAACCCGGCAAGCCATTCCGCCGGGTGTCGCCTTGGCGGTTCTCAAGAAGCCGTCCATCATACCGTCACCGGACTCGGATTCAATATTCGTGCCGGCTGGCCCGGGGGCTGTTCAGCCGAACCCGGGGGCTTCATCGCCCAAGTCGGGGGCTAACAAGCCAAACCCGCCGGCTAGCATGCCGAACCCGGGGACTTCTCAGTCCAACCCGGGGGCTTCATCGCCAAACTCGGGGGCTAGCAAGCCGAACCCGCCGGCTAGCAAGCCGAACCCGGCGACCATGCAGTCGAATCCGGAAGCTCCCACGCAGGAGGCCCTGTTGGTCAGCGTATTCGAGATAAGATGCGTACCTTCATGGGCACAAGAATTCCTCTCCTACCTCACCAACGGTGTGCGCTGATGATAGAGTCCAGGCCAGGCAGATTGAGAGAAGGGCCAAGGCCTATACCATCATCAACCACCAGCTGTACAAACGCAGCGTAAGTGGGGTGTTCCAGCGGTGCGTCGAGCCGGCTGAAGGGATTGAACTCCTACGGGAAATCCATCAAGGAGAGTGCGGACATCACGCCTCATCCAGAGCCATAGTGGCCAAAGCCTTCCGGCACGGCTTTATCGCCGATTGCGCTCGTAGACGCGAAGATTTGGTGAAGAAGTGCAACGGCTGTCAGCGCTTCGCAAAGCAAAGACACCAGCCGGCTTCCGCCTTGAAAACCATCCCCATCACATGGCCATTTGCCGTATGGGGCTTGGATATGGTAGGTCCATTCAGAACAGCGCGAGGCGGCATGACACATCTCTTGGTGATGATTGACAAATTCACCAAGTGGATCGAAGCCAAGCCAATCAAGAAACTGGACGGGTCCACAGCCGTCACATTCCTCAAGGAGATCATTGTGAGATTCGGCTACCCCCACACCATCATCACCGACAACGGCACCAACTTCTCCCAAGGCATCTTCTCTCGCTATTGCGGGGAAATGGGGATCCGGATGGCCCTATCTTCTGTGGCACACCCAGAGTCCAACGGACAAGTGGAAAAGGCTAACGGCTTAGTCCTAGCCGGCATCCGGCCCCGGCTGGTGGAGCCGCTCGAGCGAGCAGCCGGCTGCTGGATTGAGGAGCTGCCCAATGTGCTGTGGAGCCTGCGCACAACGACAAACCGCTCAGTCGGCTTCACACCATTTTTCCTCGTATACGGGGCCGAAGCCGTCTTGCCGACTGATATCGAGCATGACGCGCCAAGGATCAAGCTCTACACAGAAGCCGAAGCCAAAGAAGCTCGCGAAGATGGAGTCGACCTGGTCGAAGAGGCCCGGCTGCTGGCTGAGTCTAGATCTACCATCTACCAGCAAAGCCTCCGACGCTATCACAGCCGGAAGGTCCAGCCCTTAGCATTCCGAGAAGGAGACCTAGTGCTCCGGCTGATCCGAAGGACAGCCGGACAGCATAAACTGTCATCCCCATGGGAGGGTCCCTTCATCGTGAGCAAGGCGGTAGGCAATGATTCCTACTATCTCATAGATGCCCAAGAGGCTAAGAAAAACAAGCCGGACAAGGCTGACGAGGAGACTAAACGTCCCTGGAATGTCAGGTTACTCCGCCCATTTTACACATGAGAGCAGGAATGTATGTATCCCTTGTATCCCTTTTGCAAGTTATGAAAAAGCTTGCGCCAAGAGCGCCGTTTCCGACAAGTTTTTCGCGTACTTTACCTTGTTTCGCCAATTGGCTTGAACCCTCTCACGCGGCCGGCTCAGTAACGTGATCCGGTTTCCGACAGCCGGCTTCCGATCCATTACAGACCGCAACCCGGCTGTCCGGTGGCGGGAGTAAGGCCTAGGGAGCCGGCACGCGAAAAACGACTAAGGGAAAGAGTAAAAGCGAGTTGACTTGCAACTTTTCATAAAGTGCCGGATTGCCGAATTCAGCTCGTTCGACTGAAATACTGTCGGCCTCACCCAGCGGCCCGCTCTTGATCCGGCGACGGACCGCAAGTCGGACGTACGACCGGCAAGGGCACAGCCAAAGAGTGGGGCGGATGGGAAAAAGCGAACGAGTCGAAAGAAAGCAACTCGGCACACAAATGATTAACAAACACACTAAAGTGTGACTTAATAAAAGGATAATAATATTGTCTTACATCTGCACCCGGCATCCCGGGGATTTAATAAACTGTCTTGCAAAGGAACAGCTGAAAAGCAGGAAATCTAAGCCGGAGGGGCATCAGTGGAGCCGGCGGCCGGGTCGTCCTCAGGCACGTCTTCCGCCTCCTCCTCATCCATGTATTCTTCATCATTGGATGGAGGAGGGTTCGGATCCGCGACGAAGAGGGTCTTGTCGACGAACTCGGCGATGGTGCTGGCTCGAGCGAGGCGGGCGGCCTTGAGATCGGCTGGGAGCTTGGTCTCCACGCCGGCTCGCCGGGACTCCAGCTGCCCCAGGTCCACCTCGTTGTACCAGGAGAGGACGAAGGACAGCGCCATGTCGGCACCGGCGCGCGTGGCCGACTCCTTCCAGTCGAGGAAGCGGTCCGGCGCCCGCTCCATCGCGGAGATGAGGCCGGAGATGTCTTGCGGCACCGCCTCCCCAGGCCATAGCATGGGCACCAGCTCTTCAGCCGCTTTCCGCAACTCCCAGCCGAGCTGGGTGACGGGCTCGATGCGGGCGGCCATGGACGCCAGGTGGTCCTCCATGGAGAAGTACTCCGAGCTGCCCTCGCCGGTCTCACGCCTCCCGGAGTCACGTGCGGCGCCGACGGCTGCCAAAGCCGCCTCTGCGTCTCGGGGAAGGCCGCTGAAGAAGAAGAAGCATGTCGAAGCCATCAAAGCCGAAATAAGCTGAAAAATGCAAATTTTCGAAGTCCTAAAGTAAGCTTTGGCGGCAGCCGGCAAGAACCGACTGCCCCAGCCCGAAGATGGAGATTCCGAAGCTCTAAAGTAAGCCCGGCGGCAGCCGGCAAGAACCGACCGCCCCCAGCCCGAAAATGGAGATTTCGAAGTAAAAAAGAAAAAGCCTGGCGGCAGCCGGCAAGAACCGACTGCCCCCAGCCCGAAGATGGAGATATCGAAAAATCAGAAGTTTCTGCTGCCGGCTACCAACGAAAGTCGGCAGTCGACAGCCGAAAGCCGGCACAGGGTAGGAACATAAAGATGCACTCACCCGCCAAGCCGCGATCAAGCGCGCTAAAGTCATCAGTCCAGCGTTTGGCGGTAGCCGTCAGCTCTGTGGACTTGGCAGTGACCTCCTCCTGCAGCACAAGCCGCTGCTTCTCCACCTCCGACAGCCGCCGGCTCAGATCATCCACCTTCTCCTTCTCCGCCGTCCGAGGGAGTTGAGCTCGGTGATGTGGTTCTTCTCCGACAGCGCAGCCGTGTCAGCTCTGCTCGGCCAGCTTGAGCTTGGCTGCGGCAGATCGGCCCGCCTCCTCGCTCTCGGCGCCTTGCGCGCGGCGGCTCGGAGATCCGACTCCAGCTGCGGGACCTTGGCGGCCTCAATCGCGAGGCGGCCGGAAAGAAATGTCAGCCAACCAAGATTAAGAAAGAAACAAGACATCAAGTCGAAAGAAGCGTGGAGCTTACCCTTGACAGCCTCCAGCTCGCGAGCCAAGCCGGCTCGCTCGATCTTAGCCTTGTGGTAGCTGGTCACCACCTGGTTGTACAAGAAGGTGCGCCGCTCCTCAACCGTACGAAAGAATCGATTGCTTAGACAAGACCTGGATCGGCTTCAGGCAGCCGGCCCACGTCTCGGAGGGCTACCGGGACAAGAAAATTGCAAAAGAAAAGAAAACACACCTTCTCGGCATCCTCCCGGCGTCGCCATTGGGCAAGGGTCTCGGCGGCCTTGGTCTTGAGGCTGGCCCGATAGCCGGAGAAGAGCATCTTCATGGGCGCCGTGCCAGGCTGCCCCTCCCGGCTGAGTACCTCGCAGGAGTTCGCCTGATGCCATGCCCTCTCCATGGTTCCTGCCGAGCCAAAGCTGGAGTCGGAGGCGGATGGCACAGCCACCAGCCGGGCACCCTTGGCCACATGAAGGCCCTCGAGACGGGCCCGCTGCGCCCTCCGTCCTCACCAGCGCGTGCGAGTCGGCGCCCTCCGTGCGCGCGGCTCGTCCCTCGCCGGCTCTGCTGGTTGGCTCGTCCCTCGTCGGCCGAGGCGGCGGCGTCGCTCCGGGCGCAGCGGATGGCCCAGCCGGCCCGGTTGTCTCCGGCGCACAGGCGCCCTCCGGACTCTCGTCCAACTCCACCACGGTGGGCCTGCTGCCGGCTCCGGCCGCAGGCGGCGCGGCCCTGCCGGCGCCGGTCCTAGGAGCAGCCCCGCCGGCTCCGGCCCGGCTGAAGGCGGCATGCCCCGCCCGGCCCCGGCGGCCGAAGAGGCGTCCGGCGCGGGAACATGTCGTCCGGCGTCGGCTGCCGCGTTGGCTCGACCCGCGTGCCGCGATCTGGCGCGGAGGCCGGCGGCACGGCAAAGGAAGAAGCCCCTGTCGCGAGCGGCGGCGGCGTAGGTGCGCGCGAGGAAGGTTGCGGCGTCTGCTCCCTCCTCTGGCGCGGAAGCGGCGACACCACGCGTGGAGCTTGCCGGGAGCCGCCGCCCTGAGCAAACTTGATAGGGGCCCTAGCCGGATAAACAGAAAGATAATAAGCATAAAAGTAAGGAAAGAAAAGGAATCAAACAAGAAAAAAAGAAAGAGAGCTCACCCGGCTTGCTCCGGGACCTTCTTCGGCCGCTGCCGGCGCTTCTTCGCCTTCGCCTCCAAGGCGGCGGTGGAGCCGGCGCGTGTCGTGCCCTTGGGCGCCGAAGTCGCCGTGGTGCTTGGCGGCCTCGAGCGCAGAGGCACGGCGGGGATTGGCCCCGTGCCGGACGTCGCCGGCTCCTCCTCCTCCTCCTGGTGCTCTGGTGAAGGGGGCGGATTGTGCTCCCCCTGGCCGCCTAGATCGGGCGCTGCGGCAGATCGTCGTCGCCGGCATGGTCGCCGGCTTGGTCAGCCGGATCGACGAGATCCGGCGTCCACCTCTTCGTCGCCAGGTCGCCGTCCTCGGCGTTCGGCGCTCAAAACCTAGAAAGACAGAAAAGCATGAGCATATGACAAGCCGGAAGTCGGCGTAAGAAAAAGAAGTCGGCCTCGCAGCCGCAAGCCAGAAAATGGCAAAGACTCGAAGCTTACCCGCGCCGGTGGATGGTTCCTGTCGCAGGGCGCCAGCCCGTAGCTCCAGTCCTCCGCCAAGTTCGCCTTGGTGATGTGGTTCACCCGGCTGGCCACCTGGGCCTTGGTGAGCGGCGCCTTGGACGTCCGGTTCGGATCGAACCGGCCGGACATGTGCCCGATCTTGTGGGTGCGCATCTGGAGCGGCAGCACCCGGCGCTCGGCGATGGTGCAGAGAAGATCTTCGGCAGTCAGCCCGCCTGCGGTGGCTGTCGCCAGAGATCCCGAGCAGGTTCACCTCGGCGTTACGGTCCGTCGAGCGGGCGTTGTGGCTCCGGTTGATCCGGCCGGCTGGAGGAGCCGGATTGAACTCCGGCAGGTTGATCCGGTCGACGAGCTCCCCCTCGTTGCGCACGTAGAAGAATGACATTTGCCGTTCTTCACCGAGTCGACGGTGGGGATCTTGGGGAAAGGCGTACCAGGCCGGGTGTAGATCGAGGCGGCGCCGCAGGCTCGCAGGCGGCCGTCGTTGGTCTGCGCCTTCAAGAAGAAGAGCCGGCTCCAGAAGTCGATGTCGGGCCACAAGCCGGCGTAAGCCTCCATGAACGCTACGAAGCAGCTCAGGAGGACGCACGCGTTGGCCGGCAGGTGGTGCGGCTGGAGGCCGAAGTGGTCGAGGAATTGCCGAAAGAACGGCGAAGCCGGCAGACCCAGCCCGCGGTCGAGGTGCGCGCCAAAGACGACGCGCTCGCCGTTCCTCGGCTCGGGCTCCGTCTCCTCGCCGGGCACCCGCGTGATGACCGACCGCGGGACTCGCCGGAGGCGTACCAGGCGCTCGATGTCGTCCTCCCGCATGTAGGAGCCCCTCCACGATCCACTGGGGGACGCCATTGACGAGGTCGAGGAAGAAGATGACCGGGGAGAGGCTGAACGAGCGAGGAAGAACCTTGCGACCGCGGCGGCGACAGCGGCGGCTGAGGACGCTCCGTCGAGACGCGCGGCCCCGTGGCGCCGGATTGGCGGGGTGGCGGCGGCGGATCGGTGGAGATTCGCCCGCCGGAGTTCGCCAGCGGAAGATGTTCGCCGGAGCAGCAGCGAGCTCGAGCGCGCAGAGGATAGCGATGGGGGCAAGAGCGCGAGGAAGAAGAAATGGCAAGTGGCCGCCTCGGGGCGCCCCCCCCGCGGCATTTATAGCCACCCGACGCGGGCGGTTGGCCTCCAAGTGGCGGTCGTGGGCCGTAACTCCTCCCACGTCGCCGGATTTACTGCGCCGTAACTGCGCGTAACTCCTCCCACGTCTACAACGGTTATCGGAAACGGCCACACCACGTCGCCCACTACCGCACCGGATCCGGAGGGACATCGATGTGACCAGACGAACCGACCGCCGGGCCAGGCGTCAGACCCGTCAAGTCGGGCGCAGGACCCGAGGCGGCGGAGGCTCCGGCGCGCCGCAAGCCGGAGCCGGACCAAAAGTCCCACTCGAACCAAAATTCATCAGCAAGGCGGAGGCGCCATCAGATCTTACGAGAAAGCAAAAATTGTACAATTGTAAAAAGCGGCCGGCTGGGAAGCAGCCGGCAGGAACGAGCCGGATGAGGGCGCAGCCGGCTGAATGGAAATTCTCAGTCGGCCCCTCCAAGTGCCGTCTAATATACTCGAGAAGCCAGGAAAACCTGCCTAGGTCCTTCTGGGCGCAGGACCTTGCCAGCTTCGGGGGCTAATGTCGGGGGGAAGACCCCGGGTAGGGCAATGGACGCGGAGCAACCGGCTGGCCACTGGCCGGCTCGCGGCAAAGGCCGGCTGAGGTGCAGCCGGCTGGCGCCGTGGCCGGCTGGTCCGGAAGCCGGCTGGCTCTAGGTCCTAGTCGGCCTGGCTACGGCCACCAATGCTGTAGCTGGGCCGGCTTCTACAAGCCATATCCGACTGGGGCTTGAACCTCAGACCGACTCGAGGCTGGCGAGTCTTGCACTGGAAGGAACCGGGTTGGTGATCCGGGTTCCTAAAGTCCACGCTGACTCCATCTTCCGTAAAACGCGGGGCACTGTGGAGAAATAGTGCCGCGCGATGGACAGGCCGTCAGGGCTTACGACGATCCGTACAGGCTACAGCGGCTGACGGCGACAGGGACACCTCCTCCATACCGCTGACCGTGGCAGCCGGATGGGACAGGCCATGACGCTCAACCACTCCTGACGTCACCGCCTCGGGAAGGAGCGGGAGCCGAAGCCGGCCAAGCCGGCCAGTAGACTATAGGGTCTTATGTGTAAAAGTGCCGGTGCCTATATAAGCCGCACTACCCCTCTAGTGCGGAGAGGATCGATCATTTCATTGCTTTCACCTACCTACAGAGCTGCCCTGTGAGAGAGATCATCATCTCCCTTAGCCTCTCAGGGCAAGCCGGACACAGCTCTAGGAGCACCACTGTACTGTGTGATCATCATATACACTCATAGCAGGAGTAGAGGTTTTACCTCCACCGGAGGGCCTCGAACCTGGGTACGTCGCCGTGTCGCTCGTGCCCATACCCGCTTCCGGATACCGCCGTGAGATCCCTCAGGAACCACTTCGTTTAGCCACCCTATGGCATATGCCGTGACGATACCACGACATTGTTGTAGAAGTCCTCCTCTTCCTGATGGTCTCCGGGACTAGCGTCTAAAATACGAATACGGGGCATACAATCATCATACCAAATTTACATACTAAACTAATCACATACAAGCTTCACACAACTTAGCTAGCATCCATACTACTATTAAGTGGGTGGATGTGTTCCTCTTATTCAAGAAGACATAGTTTCCTCTCATACTAACCTAGGTGTTACTTTTAATTACATCGAGAAATAAATTCCTCTTATTATATTATTAAGATTTAATTTCTCTGATGAACACAATATGACCTAGGTTGACTAAGGTCAACCTCTTCATACTCATCATTTAAGAAAATGATTTAAATGAGGTTCCATACCTCATACAATTTAATACTAACCTGGTAGTGATTTAATGTCACCAAATACTCAACATAAGATTATATAGACCATGGTCCATACCTCATGTTGAAATACTTGAGAACAAGATTTAAATGAGAGGGAAAGCCTCTCATAAGATTTAACACATAGTTGTAACTAGGTTAACAACTACCATTGAGGTGATTTCACATCCTCAACAATTCATTGGCTATTCTAACATTGCTTGTACTTATACCAATTATTCTATTCACACAACTACTACAATTAGGGTGCATTGGTTGTGTGGTTTGGGAAAATAATTTCCTCTCCCTACATATGTAAGTGATAGTTTTCCATCTAGTGTTTGAGAAATACCTTTCTCTTATTGAAAACTTCTTAAGATTTAATTTCTCAAACAATCATGCATGAAATCATGTTGACCCAAGTCAACCATTCATCATTATCATTTGAGAAATAGATTTAAATGAGGTAGAGTACCTCATGCCATTTATTAACACTACAAATGATTTAAATCTCTAAGGAATTCATATAGGTGAGTTTGGGCCAGGGGTCCAAACATCACATGAATTCATTTGAGACAAGATTTAAATGAAGCATAAGACTTCATATGAATTACTTAATAGTTTTGGACAATATCAACTTGTTAAACTAGCCATATTACCCACTACTTAAACTAGGGCATGATCATGCAAGGTGACCACACCATTTTCTTGTAGAAACAATTAGTGTAAGTCAAATGTGAGCTAAAGGAGTTGGAATTAACTTAAAATCATTTGTGGTTGATTTTTAAGAATTAATCTAAGGCAGAAAAGTCCCTGACTTGTTATTTTTGTCAGATTAATTCTACAAAGAGATTGACCATGAGGCCAGTGGCATTGGATAGATATTTTCCTAAGCTTTCCAAAAATATAAACTTCATAAATTTTGGTTCAGCAGATTTGAAACTATTCAATTTCAAAGTGGGGGTCAGTATTGAAAAAGATTTGAAAGAAATAATTCTAATTCAAACTGGCGGGCTGGCGGGAAAGAGAATGGGCCGAAATGGTTTAAAACGCAGCGACGGCGAGTTGGGCCGGCCCAGCAGTGCGTCCAGCGCGCAGCGGGCCAGCTGACAACGGGCCCCACTAGTCAGCGGGTCTTACTTACCGAAACGGTACGGGGGCTGAGGGGCGTAGGATCAGAAGCGGATCGGACGGCTGGGGATCGTCGTCGTCGTCGACGCGAGGGCGACGCTGGCACGGCGGAGGTAGGGGGTCGGAGCGGTCGTCGAAGCTCCGGCGGTCGACGGCGAGGTGCGCAGCGACGTTGTCGAGGACGGCGGTCCTCCTGGTAGCAGTGGCGTCTCCGGGGAGGGCTCCAATCGGCGGCGGCGTCTGCGTCAGCTTGCGGGTCTCCGGCGAGCAATTGGCTGGCTAGCGGTGGCGAGGTGCTATGGAGAGGGGCGGAGGAGATTCAGAGGGAGGAGAGGAGTGGATTTGCTGTGAAGGTGAAGGCGCGGGGACGGCTCCTTTTATAGGGGCGAGTTGGCCGTGAGGGTGTGCGGCGAGGGCGACAGCAGGGCGGCGGTTCCGGCGGGCTAGAGGGCTGGGCAACGACGTGGCGGTGTTCAGCAAGTCCAGGCGGTTCTCCTGGAGGTGACAGCGGGGTCGGGCGGTGTCGGACGGCGACGCATTGCTTCCGCGTCCGCGGCGGCGTCCGCGGGAAAATGTCGACGGTGTCGACGGCGGCAGGCAGCGCGAGGACACGGGACCGTGTCAGGCGGGTTCAGGGTACGGCGGTGATGCTCGACGCGTAGCCAGGGGGTCCGGGGGAGGCGGCGTTCGTCGGCGTCGCACGGGGCCAGGGCGTGTCCACGGGCGCGCGCACGACGTGGTCGGCATGGTCCTGGGCTGATCTGGGCGCATGGGTTTCGGCCGCTGTCGTCGTTCATCTTGACAGGGGCAAGGCTAGGGAGGTAGAGGGAGGTGAGGTGGAGCCAGTAGACATGGGGGGCCGAGCTGAGGATGAAGGAGGAGAGGGGGAGCACGGCATGGCCGGCATGCCATTGGCATGGCCATAGCTAGGCCATGTCTTGCCCTTCCCTAGGGTTCCTGTGGTGGTGTGAGGCAAAGAGGGGGCAAGGGGACAATATGGTGTAGTTTGGGGTAGACTATGGGTAGTGTAGGACACTATTTCAAATAGTGTGTGTTGTTCCCTATTTATGTTTCATCAAAATTTGCCCAAATTTGAATTGGCTCAAAAGGTTGACAATTTTGAAAAGGGTGTAATTGGTTTGGTGCTAAATGACCAGAGGCACAGAAGGGTGGTGGTGAAATTTAAAAATTCAAAATAGGACAATTTTCACTAAGTGGGAGATTGTTCCACTTAATTAAAAGTGCCCACTTTGGATGAGCAAAGCAATTGATCAAGAAGGATTTTGGCAAGGTGGTCTTTACAAAAAGTGTTCATCTTGATGTCCTCTTGGATGACATGCAAAGAGTTGGGAAAGTTTAGATTGAAAAACTTGAAATGGAGAGGCTCAAAGTAGTGACCAGAATAATTATGGCAGATTTGACCATTATTGCATGTGATCCCCAATTGAGTTTGAATTTGATTTGAAATGGGGTTTCTTGGATTCCAAAAGTTGTAATATATGTTGAGTAACATTATTCACTCCTGGTGAAGGCCAAAATGATCTAGGTCAAAATTTAGAAAAATGGCATAAGCCATATGTGAGGGTTTTTGTGAATTTCTAACTATTTATTCTTTTATTTTTCTTGGCTTCAATTTGACAAGAGGGAGGTTTGTTTGGTGCTAGAAGAAGTTGGATGAAAGGGTCCAACCAATTTGAGACAAGGTTGGTGCCTAGGTCAAAGTTTGATAAATTGGCCCTATGTGTATGTGAGGGAAAAATGGAGTTATCCCACTATTGGGTTTCTCTCCATTTGATTGGACTTGTCTTGACTCTAATGTCATTTTTATTAGTTTAGAAACATTTTCAAACCATTGAAACCATTTCAAATGGTCTTGCTCCAAGATTTGCAAAATTGGTCAAAACACATGAGAGAGGACATGTCAATTTTTCTTATTCTTGTAAGGTGCTCCCCTGGCTTTACTTGAGCAAGGTGGAGGGTCAAGTTAGGGTTAGATTGGGTTCAGAGATGGTTTCACACCATTTTGGTAAAGGTAGAAGTGCATAGGACAAGAATTTGTGAAAATGGCTAGGGGTCACATATGCCTCTATGCATATGTGGCATTTGATTTTTAATAGAATTTGGCTTGACCCAAAGATGTTTTTGGGTGTTGAAATGGCATATAGGAGTGATCCAACCATTCAACTTCAAGTCTAGGGTCAAGATCCTCAATTTCACAAATTTGATATTTTGCTCTCATATGCCTCTATGGCATTATTACTCTCTTTTTGAAAACCTTGTGTCCCACATTTGGGTTGTGTTGAAAAAGCACTAACTAGGGTTCAAGAAGGTTTTCCAATTCTCTACATCAAGTAGAAAGGCCTAGGGAAAGTTTTACAAAAAGAGCCATAGGCATATCTGCCTCTTTTCTTAAATAAGATTTTTCCTTTTTATTTTATTCTTCCAAGATTGAGGACAAGAGGGGTGAGGTTGAGGGTTTAGTAACTTTGGCAAAGGTTCACCACTATTTAGCAGAAGAAAAGGGGTAAGGTTTCAGATTCACATATTAGGGCTATAGGCCCACATATGGTTTTTCCTTTATTCAGGGTTTCTCAAAATAGATCAAAGGAGTTTTGAAAAGGTTAGGGCTTAGGGTTCTTCTTATTTGATTTCTTTCTCTTTTTGTTTTTATTTGGTTTGTGATCTTTACTTGATCACTCTAGGGTTTTAGGGTGGGTCACATAAGCATACTAACACTCATCAAGGCAAGAACACAAGTAATAGATAGGAGCAATAAGCCTAATACCTTATATAAGAAAAGTTTTTGTTGGTTCTCATTTTTGGAAAAAGTAAATTCCTTTTTGCTTTGTTTTGAAATTTGGGGTGTTACAAACCCTTCCCCCTTAAACAAATCTCGTCCCGAGATTTTAAGAGGAGTTAGGTTCCTAGGAGAGATTGGGCGGTTTGATTTAGTAGGAAACATACTTGTCATGTTCCGAGATGCTTCTTGTGCTTCGGCGGTCTTCAGGTGGTAGTAGCGACCGGTGTGGTTGTTCGGGTAGTTTGGAGCAAACTTTCTTCTAGTTGCGATATGGTGCTGCTCTTTGTGCCAGTGCAGAGGGGTTGGCGGCGAGCTTGGCAAGCTTCTTGCGGCATTCATTGGAGAAATGACCCACAGTTCCACATTCATAGCAGGTTACCGTTGACTTGCTTGTTTGTGCGATGGGTACAGCATTGCTTCCAGTCCTTGGGGCATTGTTGGCGGCTTTCACCGGGCACTAGAGTAGTGACCAGTAGCACCGCATGCGTAGCAAGTCACATTGGACTTGGCTCTAGGGGCATGGTGGGGTACTGGGATGAGCCGTTCTAGTGATGCTATCTTCACGCGGAGGCGGGCAATGAGGTAGTCCTTCTTGGCGTGTTGGTGGCGAAGTGCCTTGCGCTCCATTGCAAGGATGCTGATGGCTTCAGTCATCCTGGCGTGCTCAGGGTGTATCTGCTTGGCTTGGGCACGGGAGTTGTTGCGGGTAGGAGGGGCCATCTGAACATCGAAGTAGATAATAAGGTAAGAGGGAAACTTCTATGGTTTGTTTGAGTTAAAATTCAATAATTGAAAACTTGAAAACTTGAGGAGTGTTGAGGGGGTAAAAACCAGCAACACTTTTTCATTCATACCAAACATCACACATTACAAACCTAACACACCGTTGGTTTGAAGAACCATTCATTCATTCTACGATACAAGGGGATCCTGATACACTCACACCTACTTAAGTGCTGGAGTGATACTATTCTCTCGGGTGGACTCTTCTTCTTCACGGTTGAGGTGCTTGGCGTGAGGCGAGGGCGTTGTCCAAATCCCTGCAGGTTTTGTACTGCCTGAAGTCCTGAGGTGCTTCGTAGGGGTTCATCCTTGGTTGCGGTGGGGGCATGGTCATTGGTTCTCCCCAGGGGTCATGTCTTGGGTAGTAGATGAAGCGAGTGTTCTTGATCTTGTCCTTATTTTGTCCACACAGACGAAAAATTGCCTCTTGCATCGCTTCGGCTAGTCCTTCCTTCCAAGTGTTTCCCGTTACAGCAATCCAAATGGTTTCCCATACCGGGGCATCAAGCTTCCTTCGTAGATCAGTAGAAACGTCCCACTGAGGTGGTTCTCCTGCCTTAGCCTTCAGTGGCATTCCGAAGAACTTGGGGTACGGGTGTCCGAGATAATCCACTAGTTGCTTCAACTCTTTTTCGAACTTGAGGTCGCCTTCGGAACCAAGCTGATAGGACTCCCACTGGTACGTCATCTGGGAGCAAAGAGGAGTAAATTAGAGAAGTAGTCAAGTGTGCAAATTTTTGGTGTAAGTTTGCAAAGGAAGTAGAGATTGCTCATCTTTTTTGAAAAAGGATTTCAAGGATAAGAGTAAGAACAAGTTTTCCCAAATATTCACTTCATTGGTTTTTGAAACTAAGTTTTTCAGACGTCCATTCTAACTAGGGTCTCCTAAGGTCAAACAATGGCTCTGATACCAAACTTGTCAACACCCGGATTTTTAAGTCCAGATGCCTGTCATGCCATACATCGCAATCCCAGGAATATTGTTGTTGCGAGACATAACAGTTGAATATCATAAGTCATCATTCATTACATACCATAGTCGTCTTACAAATAGAGATCACACGATCCCATATTACACACACAGTTGATCTAGGGATCAACATTCACATAGTTTCATAGTTTCATAGCGGAAGCGTAAAGTAGAAGGGACTCTCTAGTCCACAGGCCAACGTCTGACGTCAGAAGGCTCCCTAGTTGTCGTGGGCGTCTGCGGGTCGTCTTCTTCAAACTGTTGTTCTGCTTAGAATCTGGCCATTTGAATAGCCAGGGACACGGTAGTGAGTACTTTAAAGTACTCGCAAACTAATACTAAGGTAAGTGCTAACAAGTCTAGTAAGGGGTACTAAGCTCTAGTTTCTTTTGCATAAAGCAAATTTTATTTCACAAACATTTTTGTAAACCACTTTTGGAATGCTAATCCAAAACCAGTGGGAACATTAGTGTCATTCCCACAACTCTGTTGTGATTTCCAGATCAAAGTCTCAAGTTCAAAACATAAGTCACCCTTCACCACTCATAGTTTTCGAAAAGTTCTGATGACGGAACAGTATGGCCTTTCCAACTGTCCATAACCGAGGACGCGGCTATTCGAATAGGTTTAACTCTGCAGAGGTTGTACACTTGTGCCACAACAATTGCAATAGCTCGTCGAGGTAATCGGCCCTGATTTATCGTACGCGATGCGCGAACTACCAATCAAAACCTTTCATTTACATACCCTAGTATAGGCACCTCTCCCCATGAGCTTGGCCTCCCAGTGAAGACCAACTGTCAACCTGGGAACTGCACAGGGCTTGGGCCGGACATTCACCTCATCGCGCATCATATCGTATCTTCTCAGTTGTTTGTGGTAGAGGCAGCTTTCGGCATAACCCCGATGATGCTTGTTTAGAGGGAACCCATACTAAGACACACAAACTTCCAGTTAAGCCCTACCCAGATTCAGGTATTGTGGGGGTACGGTAAAATTGGAATGGTATCGCATCCGAACCCAACCATCAGTATTTTTGAAACATTCACCAAGTCATTCACCAGTCATATTCACCTTCAAAAGAAATCATTCAATGGAATGCATCTTCATCCCAAGGTTTCGAAACTCCTTTAAAAATCTCTCAATAGAATGACTCGTCATTCCAAGGTTTTCGAAATCATTTCAGTTCCCAGTCTCCCACATGGAGTAGCCACTTTCAAATCAGCACTAGCATCTATGCAAGAGGGATGCTAAGTATTTGGTGTGTTTCTAGGCTAAGTTTGATACTCTTGTACTAGTCCAATACTAGCCAAGTGAATCATGAATCAACAAGTACTTCGATAAAACAAAGGTAAATAAAGTTTGTAAGTACAAACTGGAAATTAAGATCATAAGCCTAAAGTAAAATAGGGGAAGGCTTTGCTCATAGAGAGCTTAGCAAGTGTGCAAGATTATTATCTTGCAACCAAAATGGTTTGCCTCAAGCTAGCTTGCATTGGTGGTAGCTTGCTAACTTACTACTTTGATCACCAACTTGTACTTTGACCAAAGTTAACTATAAAAGTAACCCATCTAGAAAAAAAACAAGTAAGAATTTAAAAAAAAATCAAAACTTAGGATGGGTTCATATAAATAAAGGTAAGAAACATGGTGCCTTGCCCCAAGGGGCGTTGCACCTTGCAAGAATATTAGTTTGCAAACTACATATCTTAGCTTGCAAACAATATCACCTTGCAAAGGTAATTTCTATCAGTGCTAGCCTGCGTTGGTAATAACTTGCAATACTATCAGCTTGCTACAGATTAACTTGCATCGGTATTGGCTTGCCTTGGTATGAAGTGAGGGTCTAAGTTCTCTTCTCCTTCCTTGTTGTAGAAGTCCTCCTCTTCCTGATGGTCTCCGGGACTAGCGTCTAAAATACGAATACGGGGCATACAATCATCATACCAAATTTACATACTAAACTAATCACATACAAGCTTCACACAACTTAGCTAGCATCCATACTACTATTAAGTGGGTGGATGTGTTCCTCTTATTCAAGAAGACATAGTTTCCTCTCATACTAACCTAGGTGTTACTTTTAATTACATCGAGAAATAAATTCCTCTTATTATATTATTAAGATTTAATTTCTCTGATGAACACAATATGACCTAGGTTGACTAAGGTCAACCTCTTCATACTCATCATTTAAGAAAATGATTTAAATGAGGTTCCATACCTCATACAATTTAATACTAACCTGGTAGTGATTTAATGTCACCAAATACTCAACATAAGATTATATAGACCATGGTCCATACCTCATGTTGAAATACTTGAGAACAAGATTTAAATGAGAGGGAAAGCCTCTCATAAGATTTAACACATAGTTGTAACTAGGTTAACAACTACCATTGAGGTGATTTCACATCCTCAACAATTCATTGGCTATTCTAACATTGCTTGTACTTATACCAATTATTCTATTCACACAACTACTACAATTAGGGTGCATTGGTTGTGTGGTTTGGGAAAATAATTTCCTCTCCCTACATATGTAAGTGATAGTTTTCCATCTAGTGTTTGAGAAATACCTTTCTCTTATTGAAAACTTCTTAAGATTTAATTTCTCAAACAATCATGCATGAAATCATGTTGACCCAAGTCAACCATTCATCATTATCATTTGAGAAATAGATTTAAATGAGGTAGAGTACCTCATGCCATTTATTAACACTACAAATGATTTAAATCTCTAAGGAATTCATATAGGTGAGTTTGGGCCAGGGGTCCAAACATCACATGAATTCATTTGAGACAAGATTTAAATGAAGCATAAGACTTCATATGAATTACTTAATAGTTTTGGACAATATCAACTTGTTAAACTAGCCATATTACCCACTACTTAAACTAGGGCATGATCATGCAAGGTGACCACACCATTTTCTTGTAGAAACAATTAGTGTAAGTCAAATGTGAGCTAAAGGAGTTGGAATTAACTTAAAATCATTTGTGGTTGATTTTTAAGAATTAATCTAAGGCAGAAAAGTCCCTGACTTGTTATTTTTGTCAGATTAATTCTACAAAGAGATTGACCATGAGGCCAGTGGCATTGGATAGATATTTTCCTAAGCTTTCCAAAAATATAAACTTCATAAATTTTGGTTCAGCAGATTTGAAACTATTCAATTTCAAAGTGGGGGTCAGTATTGAAAAAGATTTGAAAGAAATAATTCTAATTCAAAGCGGCGGGCTGGCGGGAAAGAGAATGGGCCGAAATGGTTTAAAACGCAGCGACGGCGAGTTGGGCCGGCCCAGCAGTGCGTCCAGCGCGCAGCGGGCCAGCTGACAACGGGCCCCACTAGTCGGCGGGTCTTACTTACCGAAACGGTACGGGGGCTGAGGGGCGTAGGATCAGAAGCGGATCGGACGGCTGGGGATCGTCGTCGTCGTCGACGCGAGGGCGACGCTGGCACGGCGGAGGTAGGGGGTCGGAGCGGTCGTCGAAGCTCCGGCGGTCGACGGCGAGGTGCGCAGCGACGTTGTCGAGGACGGCGGTCCTCCTGGTAGCAGTGGCGTCTCCGGGGAGGGCTCCAATCGGCGGCGGCGTCGTCGGCTTGCGGGTCTCCGGCGAGCAATTGGCTGGCTAGCGGTGGCGAGGTGCTATGGAGAGGGCGGAGGAGATTCGAGAGGAGGAGAGGAGTGGATTTGCTGTGAAGGTGAAGGCGCGGGGACGGCTCCTTTTATAGGGGGCGAGTTGGCCGTGAGGGTGTGCGGCGAGGGCGACAAACAGGCGGCGGTTCCGGCGGGCTAGAGGGCTGGGCAACGACGTGGCGGTGTTCAGCAAGTCCGTGCGGTTCTCCTGGAGGTGACGACGGGGTCGGGCGGTGTCGGACGGCGACGCATTGCTTCCGCGTCCGCGGCGGCGTCCGCGGGAAAATGTCGACGGTGTCGACGGCGGCAGGCAGCGCGAGGACACGGGACCGTGTCAGGCGGTTCAGGGTACGGCGGTGATGCTCGACGCGTAGCCAGGGGGTCCGGGGGAGGCGGCGTTCGTCGGCGTCGCACGGGGCCAGGGCGTGTCCACGGGCGCGCGCACGACGTGGTCGGCATGGTCCTGGGCTGATCTGGGCGCATGGGTTTCGGCCGCTGTCGTCGTTCATCTTGACAGGGGCAAGGCTAGGGAGGTAGAGGAGGTGAGGTGGAGCCGGTAGACATGGGGGGCCGAGCTGCGGATGAAGGCGGAGAGGGGGAGCACGGCATGGCCGGCATGCGGTTGGCCTGGCCATGGCTAGGCCAGGTCTTGCCCTTCCGTAGGGTTGGTGTGGTGGTGTGAGGCCATGTGGGGGCAAGGGGACAATATGGTGTAGTTTGGGGTAGACTATGGGTAGTGTAGGACACTATTTCAAATAGTGTGTGTTGTTCCCTATTTATGTTTCATCAAAATTTGCCCAAATTTGAATTGGCTCAAAAGGTTGACAATTTTGAAAAGGGTGTAATTGGTTTGGTGCTAAATGACCAGAGGCACAGAAGGGTGGTGGTGAAATTTAAAAATTCAAAATAGGACAATTTTCACTAAGTGGGAGATTGTTCCACTTAATTAAAAGTGCCCACTTTGGATGAGCAAAGCAATTGATCAAGAAGGATTTTGGCAAGGTGGTCTTTACAAAAAGTGTTCATCTTGATGTCCTCTTGGATGACATGCAAAGAGTTGGGAAAGTTTAGATTGAAAAACTTGAAATGGAGAGGCTCAAAGTAGTGACCAGAATAATTATGGCAGATTTGACCATTATTGCATGTGATCCCCAATTGAGTTTGAATTTGATTTGAAATGGGGTTTCTTGGATTCCAAAAGTTGTAATATATGTTGAGTAACATTATTCACTCCTGGTGAAGGCCAAAATGATCTAGGTCAAAATTTAGAAAAATGGCATAAGCCATATGTGAGGGTTTTTGTGAATTTCTAACTATTTATTCTTTTATTTTTCTTGGCTTCAATTTGACAAGAGGGAGGTTTGTTTGGTGCTAGAAGAAGTTGGATGAAAGGGTCCAACCAATTTGAGACAAGGTTGGTGCCTAGGTCAAAGTTTGATAAATTGGCCCTATGTGTATGTGAGGGAAAAATGGAGTTATCCCACTATTGGGTTTCTCTCCATTTGATTGGACTTGTCTTGACTCTAATGTCATTTTTATTAGTTTAGAAACATTTTCAAACCATTGAAACCATTTCAAATGGTCTTGCTCCAAGATTTGCAAAATTGGTCAAAACACATGAGAGAGGACATGTCAATTTTTCTTATTCTTGTAAGGTGCTCCCCTGGCTTTACTTGAGCAAGGTGGAGGGTCAAGTTAGGGTTAGATTGGGTTCAGAGATGGTTTCACACCATTTTGGTAAAGGTAGAAGTGCATAGGACAAGAATTTGTGAAAATGGCTAGGGGTCACATATGCCTCTATGCATATGTGGCATTTGATTTTTAATAGAATTTGGCTTGACCCAAAGATGTTTTTGGGTGTTGAAATGGCATATAGGAGTGATCCAACCATTCAACTTCAAGTCTAGGGTCAAGATCCTCAATTTCACAAATTTGATATTTTGCTCTCATATGCCTCTATGGCATTATTACTCTCTTTTTGAAAACCTTGTGTCCCACATTTGGGTTGTGTTGAAAAAGCACTAACTAGGGTTCAAGAAGGTTTTCCAATTCTCTACATCAAGTAGAAAGGCCTAGGGAAAGTTTTACAAAAAGAGCCATAGGCATATCTGCCTCTTTTCTTAAATAAGATTTTTCCTTTTTATTTTATTCTTCCAAGATTGAGGACAAGAGGGGTGAGGTTGAGGGTTTAGTAACTTTGGCAAAGGTTCACCACTATTTAGCAGAAGAAAAGGGGTAAGGTTTCAGATTCACATATTAGGGCTATAGGCCCACATATGGTTTTTCCTTTATTCAGGGTTTCTCAAAATAGATCAAAGGAGTTTTGAAAAGGTTAGGGCTTAGGGTTCTTCTTATTTGATTTCTTTCTCTTTTTGTTTTTATTTGGTTTGTGATCTTTACTTGATCACTCTAGGGTTTTAGGGTGGGTCACATAAGCATACTAACACTCATCAAGGCAAGAACACAAGTAATAGATAGGAGCAATAAGCCTAATACCTTATATAAGAAAAGTTTTTGTTGGTTCTCATTTTTGGAAAAAGTAAATTCCTTTTTGCTTTGTTTTGAAATTTGGGGTGTTACAATAACCTTTCACTTACAAACCCTAGTATGAGCACCTCTCCCCATCTGAAGACCAACTGTCAACCTGGGAACTGCACAGGGCTTGGCCATACAATTCACCTCCATTCACATCATTTCTCAACAACGGAGGCAGCCTTGGCATAACCCCTATGATGTGTGTTCAGAGGGAACCCATACTAAGATGCATAAATTTCCAGTTAAGCCCTACCCATTATCAGGTATTGTGGGGGTACTCAAAATTGGAAAGGTATCGCATTCAAACCAATATCAGTTTTATATCAAAAATCACCATCTTCTCTTGGTCATATTCATCTTCAAAAATCATTCAATGGATTGATTCATCATTCCAAGGTTTCAAACTCGATTCAAATCACATGTTCCCATCTAGAGTAGTCAAGTTTTAGTATTTAGCACTAGCACTAATCATGAGGGGTGCTATCTTGCTTGGCTAGCTTGCGACTAACTTTGCTACTCTAGTAATCTTCTTTACTTAGATCAAGTTAACTTATTAAAGTAACTCTTTTAAATAAACAAGTAGAAACTTGTAAGGTAAAAACTTGGGGTAGGTTTGTGGTAAGAAAGGTAAGAATCATGGTGCCTTGCCCCAAAGGGGCTTTGCACTTTGCAAGAATATTAGCTTGCCTTGGTAGTTCTCAAGGTGCTCCTCTTCCTCCTCTTGGTAGAATCCTTCCTCCTCCTGGTATTCTCCGGTGCTAGCGTCTAAATTTGAATACGAGGTATAATCACTCAACAAGCTCAAGAGCTATACTAAGCACATCATCATTTCACACAAACTATGCTAAGCACACATTTAATACCATTAGGTGCATTGGTTTTCTTTATTTAAGAAAAATAATTTCCTCTCATTACATAGGTAAATAATAGTTTCCATTTAGTTCTTGAGGAAAATAATTTCCTCTCGTTGAATCTTCTTAAGATTTAACTTCTCAAACAATCATACATGAATCATATTGACCTAGGTCAACCATTCATTATCATCATTTGAGAAAATGATTTAAATGAGATAAAATACCTCATACTATTTAACAATTCTACAAATGATTTAATATCTCCAAGTATTTCATGTGAGAGTATGTGACCAGTGGTCCAAACTTCATATGAAAGTACTTGGGACAAGATTTAAATGAAGTAAAATACTTCATATGATTTCCATAATAGTTTTGGACAATATCCCTTAAGTAACTAGCCATATTGTCCATTATTTACTACTAGGGCATGATCATACAAAGTGACCACACCATTTTATTGCAGAAACAATTAGTGTAAGTTAAATGTGAACTATTGGAGTTGGAATTAACTAAATATCTATTTTGGTTGATTTTTAAGATTTAATTGAATGTGCAAAAGTCCCTGACTTAATCTTTTTGTCACTTTAATTCTACAACAGATCTCACAGTGAGACCAGAGGCAAGTTGTAGATCTTTTCAGTGGCTTTCCAACAACATCAAATTTGCTAAATTTGGCCAAGCCAAACAGATTCTATTGAATTTCAAAGTCAGGGCCAGTATTGAAATTGGTTTGAAATTATTTAAACGAGATTCAAATAAAAGGGCCGGCGGGAAACTCTAACGGGCCAGGTTTTCAAACTAACGGCCTGCTCAGCCCAACAGCGCATCCAGTGCGAGTGGGCTTGCTGACAGCGTGGGACCCGCATGTCAGCGGCTCTTTAAACCCGAAACGGTATGGATCATTGCGGTGCGTTGGATTAGACATGGATCGGATGGCGCAGGGCCGTCGTCATCTCCGGCGAGATCGTGCCGCAGACACGGCGGGGTAGGGGTCCGGCGAGCTCACCGTGGCTCCAGCTAGGGTTGGCAATATGCTCGAGGAAGTGGTCGACGATGAGGAAGCAGCCTGTAGCAGTGGCGGAGCTCGAGGCGGCCTGGATCAACGGCGATTTCTCCAGGGCTTCCACGGCTCCAATCGTCCAGTTGGGGCTGCTCCGGCGTCGATTGGGGTGGCTAACGGTGCGAGGAGAAGCAGGGATGAGAGGAGAAGCTGGTGGTGTGCTTGGTTTGGTCCGGGGACTCCTCTATTTATAGAAGGGAGAGGGTGCTGCGGGGCAGGGTTAGGGTCGACATGCGCGCGGCGATTCCGGCGAGGTAGGGAGCTAGGCGTTGGCGCCGTGGTGTTCACGACGTCACGACGGTCCTGTGAGCGTCAATGGCGCGGCAAGTCGTGGCGTACGTTGGTCGGGTCCTTGCATGTACTATCGCGGCCATGGCGGGCGGGCGCGTCCTCTCCGGCGACGGTAGGCGCTAGGTGGTGACGCCAGCTTGTCCGGCAGGCTCCACGTGGCACGACGGGTACCAGGGAGAGCGGAGGTGGTCAGGGTACGACGGAATACGGCGAGCGACGCGTGGCCGTGTCGCGCGCGTCCGTGCGCTGGTGACGTCGCCATGCCGTTCGCGGCGTACCTAGGGCGTCGTGGGCACGCTCCGTCCGGGGCGTGTCGGCGTCCTTGCGCCCAACGGCCTGTACTGGCGATCTCAGGAGATTAAGGGCGAGCTGTTTGACATGGTGGCTCGGGCTGGAGAGGTAGGGAGAGAGGGGTGGCGTGTCGATGGGGAACGTGGCCGGCATGGCCATGGCCACGCCATGTTTGGCCTCCTCCTTGATGTCTCCATGCATGGGATAGATGGAGTGGGGTCCAGGGGTCATGGCTGAGCCAAATGGGTGCTCAAGAGGTGGCATGGTTTGATCAAATTTTGAAAAATGGTGATCTTGCAATTGTTTCAAAGTCTCCTCTTTGCTTGCTCCTAACTTTTGATCCAAGATGATTTTGGTGTGATGATCTTTACAGAAGTTGTTCACCTTGTTGTGTACTTGGATGAAATGCAAAGAATGGGACTTGTTTAGTTTGAAAAACTTGAATTGCAAAGGCTCAAAGTAGGGATCAGATTATAAATTGCAGTTTTGACCATTATTCTATGTGATCCCATTTTGAGTTTGGATTTGATTTGTTTTGTGTTTCTTTGATTCCAAAAGTTGTAGTAAGTGTTTAGTAACATAATACAACTAATGGTGAAGACCAAAATGATCTAGGGTAAAGATTTGCAAAAATGGCCTAAGCCATATGTTAGGGTTTTTAGGGTTTTATTCTTATTTGATTTCTTTCTCTTTTTGATTTATTTGGTTTGTGATCTTCACTTGATCACTTTAGGGTTTTAGAGTTTATCATATAAACAACAAAACAATCATCATGGCATATCACTCAAAATGCATAAGTCCTATGCAGGGCACTATATGAAATTTAAAAGTTTTTGTTGGTTCTGTATTTTGGATCTCTGGAATTCTTCTTCTCTCTTTTATTGAAATGTGGGATGTTACAAACCCTTCCCCCTTACAAAAGATCTCGTCCCGAGATCTTAAAGAAAAATTAGGTACTAAAGAGATCTGGGTATTCTTTCTTCATGTCTTCCTCCCGCTCCCAAGTGGCTTCGTCTTCAGTATGGTTGCTCCACTGTATCTTCAGAAACTTGATGCTTCAGGTGCGGGTGGTTCTGTAAGCTTCCTCCAAGATGCGAATCGGCACTTCGCGGTACGTCAAGTCTTGGTTGATGTCCACCGATCGGTGATCGATGTTCTTGAACACTTCGGTCTTCTCGGGGACTTCAAGGCACTTCCGGAGGAGTGAGATGTGAAACACGTCGTGCACAGCCGACATTTCTTCAGGTAGCTCCAGTTGATAGGATACTTCGCCTCCGCGACTCAGAACTTTGAAGGGTCCGACATATCGGGGTGCAAGCTTTCCTTTCAGCTGAAATCTCTGCATTCCTTTCAGGGGGGATACTTTGAGATAGACAAAATCTCCGATCTCGAAGGTCATCTCTCGGCGTCTCCTGTCGGCGTAGCTCTTCTGCCTTGATTGCGCCGTCTTGAGGTATTCGCGGATCTTGTGCACCTTCTCTTCAGTTTCTCGAAGAACATCTGGTCCAAAGACTTGGCTTTCTCCGACTTCCGACCAATTCAGAGGGGTACGACACTTCCTTCCGTACAATGCTTCAAAGGGGGCCATCTGTAAGCTGGCTTGGTAACTATTGTTGTATGAGAATTCTGCGTAAGGCAAGCAGTCTTCCCACTTGGATCCATAAATGTCGTGGTAGCCCCCAAGCATTATGGCGGAAAGATTTCCAGCAATAATGCTTTAGAAAGACTTATCCATGAAATACTTGTGGAACTTACTCCGGCACCGACTGGATTTTCAGGAACAGAAGGCTCTGCATTACGAGTTGCACAAGAACATTGCGCTTCAGCGTCGTGTTACCATCAGCCAGGCGGAGAAGATCCAACGTTTCCAAACGGAGAATGCGGATTTGAAGAAGCAGCTGTCAGAAGCCCAAGGTTGGTTTCCGACTTTCTGGTGCCTGTAGGTTATGTTCCGCATTTTCAAACTTGATGTTTTACATATCTTTGAGTAGGTGCATCCTCGTCCCTCGCTGCAGCCTCCTCCGAGCTAGAAACCCTGCGCGCCTCCCAGAAGGATCTTGAAGCGAAACTCGCAGAGGCGGAGAAGAAACTTGCTGAGAAGAACTCGGAGCTCATCCAAAAGGAGGGTGAGTTTCAGTTAAAAAGAAAAACTGATAGCGACACCATCAAGAAACAACAAAAAGAGCTTGCTGGGCTCCGGAAGTATATGGACACAGCGGAGGCGTCGTGGGACTGGCTGATCTCCGGTGTCCTGGGTAAAATTCCGGTATATAGCAGCGTATGTGCCCAGCCTTAACCTGATGTGCTTATTTGGTATTGTTTTTCCCAGATCCTCTTGGATATGATGAGGAGCGTCGGAGCCAATTCCCCCGGGACGATCTGATTCAGCTAGCCAGCAATGACTGCAAGGATCTCATATCCGCTGCCCGGAAGATTTGCCACATCCTGAATATCAAGAAAAGCCGAAGCTGTGATGTTCGCGATCTTATCACCAGGATGGACATTCTGCCGGAGTTGGTGGTGGATCTACAAGCGTCTTCAGCTCGAGGCGCAGCTGCTATGTCCCTGGCCATGTGCTTGGCGCACAACCCGGATCTGGATGTCGACAGGGTGACTACTGGTGTGCCCTCGAACGTGGATGTTAACGCGCTACTGAATGCAGTTAGCGGCTACGACACTCGCATCGCCCGCAGAATTCGTCACGACGAATTTTACGACAAGTGGTTCTTCCAGCCGACGAGCCCCTTGAAGCTGAGCTTCTCAAGGAGCGCGAGGCGGAGGCCAAACCTGCCCAATCCGGAAGCCAGTATACCTGGACAAGCTCCAAGGACCAAGGTGGCGCTGCATCTCCGGCTACAGACGAGGAAGAAGATGATGACGACGTCTCCTCTCCGGCTAAGGGTGAAGAGACAGATGCTCCTGCAACTGATGTTGACACGGAAACTTCTCCGGCGAAGGAGAAGTGAGAAACTTATTCCTGCAGGAAGATGGAAAAAACAATGCATCATTTTGGCCCCGAGAGGGTTTGTAATACAACTTAAATTCTTAAGTAGCTAGGAACGAAACACTTATGCATGGGCGGAAAACTTATCCCGCTATCCGTTAATGTTATTTGCATGTTTCGTTTATTGAAAGCAAGTGCTGATGTTATATTTTTCGGCTTGCCCATTTGACCTTCCACGAGCCGGAAAACCTGTAGCCGGAAACGCTCGCCAGCGGCGACGAAGCCCAATGGCAATCCGTCAATAACCGTGGAAACAAGCCCCCAGCCCAAGTGCCGGAAGTCGCTACCAGGAATCCATGAGTTTGCAACAGAAGATACTTCCACCAGAAAACTTAAGCTCACGTCTTAAAGGACGATTTTGAAGATCACAACTTTCATACACGCCTAGGCGGAAATATCCAGCTCTACGGTTTTAGTCGGAAAACATACATGATCTAAAAATGAACAGGTAAAGGAGGTAAAAGACTCAAAGAGTGAACCAAAAGCTTTATTTCATTGATCATGTATAATTGTTACAAAGTATGTAATTCTATGCTAAGTGTGGAAAGGACGTAGCTGTGCAATGTTCCAAGGACGTTCTGTTTCGTCGTAAATGTCATCCGGATCCTCCCGCTTGCATTTCCGGTACCAGTTAGCAGGTCTATCCTTTAGCTCTCGGAAATCGACAAGATAGTACGATCCATTGTGAAGCACTTTGCTAACTGATACATCCCAAACGTATCTATAATTTCTTATGTTCCATGCTACTTTTATGATGATACTCACATGTTTTATACACATTATATGTCATTATTATGCATTTTCCGGCACTAACCTATTGACGAGATGCCGAAGAGCCAGTTGCTGTTTTCTGCTGTTTTTGGTTTCAGAAATCCTAGTAAGGAAATATTCTCGGAATTGGACGAAATCAACGCCCAGGGGCCTATTTTTCCACGAAGCTTCCAGAAGTCCGAAGAGGAAACGAAGTGGGGCCACGAGGTGGCCACACACTAGGGTGGCGCGACCCAAGCCCTGGCCGCACCGGCCTGTTGTGTGGGCCCCTCGTGACGCCCCCTGACCTACCCTTCCGCCTACATATAGTCTCCATCGCGAAACCCCCAGTACCGAGAGCCACGATACGGAAAACCTTCCAGAGACGCAGCCGCCACCAATCCCATCTCGGGGGATTCAGGAGATCGCCTCCAGCACCCTGCCGGAGAGGGGAATCATCTCCCGGAGGCCTCTTCATCGCCATGATCGCCTCCGGATCGATGTGTGAGTAGTTCACCCCTGGACTATGGGTCCATTGCAGTAGCTAGATGGTCGTCTTCTCCTAATTGTGCTATCATGTTCGATCTTGTGAGCTGCCTATCATGATCAAGATCGTCTATTTGTAATGCTACATGTTGTGTTTGTTGGGATCCGATGAATATTGAATACTATGTCAAGTTGATTATCAATCTATTATATATGAGTTGTTTATGTTCTTGCATGCTCTCCGTTGCTAGTAGAGGCTCTGGCCAAGTTGATACTTGTAACTCCAAGAGGGAGTATTTATGCTCGATAGTGGGTTCATGCCTCCATTAAATGCAGGACGATGTGAGAAAGTTCTAAGGTTGTGGATGTGCTGTTGCCAATAGGGATAAAACATCGATGCTTTGTCTAAGGATATTTGTGTTGATTACATTACGCACCATACTTAATGCAATTGTCTGTTGCTTGCAACTTAATACCGGAAGGGGTTCGGATGATAACCTGAAAGTGGACTTTTTAGGCATAGATGCATGCTGGATGGCGGTCTATGTACTTTGTCGTAATGCCCTGATTAAATCTCATAGTACTCATCATGATATATGTATGTGCATTGTTATGCCTTCTTTATTTGTCAATTTCCCAAATGTAATTTGTTCACCCAACATGCTATTTATCTTATGGGAGAGACACCACTAGTGAACTGTGGACCCCGGTCCTATTCTTTACATCTGTAATACAATCTACTGCAATACTTGTTCTTTACTGTTCTTCGCAAACAATCATCTTCCACACAATACGGTTAATCCTTTGTTACAGCAAGCCGGTGAGATTGACAACCTCACTGTTACGTTGGGGCAAAGTACTTTGGTTGTGTTGTGTAGGTTCCACGTTGGCGCCGGAATCCCTGGTGTTGCGCCGCACTACACTTCGCCGCCATCAACCTTCAACGTGCTTCTTGGCTCCTCCTGGTTCGATAAACCTTGGTTTCTTTCTGAGGGAAAACTTGCTACTGTCTGCATCACACCTTCCTCTTGGGGTTCCCAACGGACGTGTGTTAACTGCACGCATCACTAACGACGAAGGGTCCTTCCCATGGAGATTGCAACTTGTGATCTTTCACCTGGCGAAGGCGGAGGACCAGGTCTCCAGCCATGAACGAGCGATTCCGAACTCCACGACTATGGTAGCGTCGGAGCTTTTGCTGGTAAATGGTGGAGCGTTGGTCTGCTAAGTTCCGAGCTTCTTCGATCAGGTCCACAGATAGTTGTCTGGCCTCGTCAGCAGTTTCTTCATTGTAGGCGGAGACTCGCGGTGAATCATGGATGATGTCGGAGGGGAGCACAGCTTCGGATCCGTATACCAGGAAGAACGGAGTGAATCCTGTTGACCTGTTGGGGGTAGTTCGTAAACTCCACAGGACAGAGTCTAACTCCTCAGCCCAAGCTCCGGCTGCGCGGCGCAGCGGTTCTTCAAGGCGTGGTTTTATTCCGGATAAGAGGAGTCCGTTGGCTCTTTCGACCTGACCATTGGACTGTGGATGAGCCACGGATGCCAGGTCTAGACGGATCCCAACGTCATGGCAATAATCCTTCAATTCTCCTTGGGCGAAGTTCGTGCCATTATCTGTGATTATGCTGTGCGGGATGCCGAATCTCGTCACGAGGCTGCAGACAAATTTGAGTGCCGTAGCACCATCGGCTTTTCTCACTGGCTTTGCCTCGATCCATTTACTGAACTTATCAATAGCGACCAGGAGGTACTCAAAACCGCCAGGAGATGATTTCTTTAACTTACCAACCATATCAAGCCCCCAGACCGCGAACGGCCAGGTGATAGGGATGGTCTTCAGCTCTTGGGCTGGAGCGTTTGGTTGAGTAGCGTAGTACTGACAACCTCGGCAGGTTTTTACCAACTTATCAGCATCTTCTTTAGCTGTGAGCCAGTAAAATCCAAGCTGGAAAGCTTTGGCAACGAGGGACCTGGGAGCGGCGTGATGCCCGCAATCCCCTGCGTGGATCTCTCTGAGTATTTCAATGCCATCTTGATTGGAGAAGCATTTGAGAAATACTCCAGTTGCACTTCGTTTGTAGAGCTGTCCGTCAACTATTGTATAGGATCTTGCTCGTCTGATGATCTGTCGCGCGAAGACCTCGTCCTCTGGCAACTTCTAATCAATGAGGTAGTCCAGGAAAGGCTGCGTCCAGGCCGGAATGATGACCATCACTTCCTTTGCCGGAGATACTGCCACTTCTGGATTTTCCGGGTTAGCGCCCTTCACCGAGGGTATCCGTAGATGCTCCAGGAAAATACCGGGCGGAATTGGTTTTCTGCCGGATCCGAGCTTGGATAGCATATCTGCCGCTGCGTTATCGTCTCGTCTGACGTACTTGACTTCATATCCGAGGAAACATTTGGCGATCTCGTCAACTTCGTCTCTGTAGGCCGCCATGACGGAGTTTCTGGCGTTCCAGGTTCCAGCTACTTGTTGTGCCACCAGGTCGGAATCTCCGCAGCAAATTATGTGCTTGATCCCAATTTCCTTAGCGATGCGCATACCGTGTAGTAGAGCCTCGTATTCCGCCATGTTGTTTGTAGCTTCGAAGTGAATCTACAAAACGTACTGCAGTTCTTCTCCGGTAGGGGACTTCAGGGTGACTCCGGCTCCTGAGCCTTGATGCTGCTTGGATCCATCGAAGTGCATGACCCATGTTTCTGGTTCTGGCTCCAGATTTGCATCCGGAGCCTCTGTCCAATCTGCGACGAAATCAGCCAAGACTTGGGATTTAACCGCAGTCTTGGCTTTGTAAGCGATGTCGAAGGCGGATAATTCGATGCCCCATTTTGCTGTGTGTCCTGTTGCGTCAGCGTTGTTGAGAATCGTCGACAGTGGAGCTTTGCTCACAACTGTTACTGGGTGCTCTTGGAAGTAGTGTCTCAGCTTCCGGCTGCCTAGGAACACGCCGTAGGCTAGCTTCTGAAAGTGAGGGTATCTTTGCTTGGATTCCGTCAGTACCTCGCTAATGTAATAGACAGGCCTTTGGACTCCTTACTTGTAATATCCCAGGATTTGGGGTTACAAAAAGAGAGGAAACAGATGTGTGCATTGCATTCATACATAGAAAATCCGGGGAATTTTCGCGCTTTAAAGTAAAACAGTCACAGTAACTGAAGTTTCACTTGATCTTGGTGGAATTGAAGTAGCTCATCAAGTCAAGCGCTATAAACCTCAATGTGACTTTGTTAAAACCTTGTTTTGGGTAGAGATGATTTGATCTAAGGGGTTAGATCAAATGGAACTAATAATCAACACAACAACACTTTACTCAATGATAAATTGCTTGATCTTATAAAAGATTATAATATGGTAATCCTTGTCATAACATATGAATACCTATTCAATTGCAAATCAAGTAACAATAAAATGGAGAAACCATTCTTGACGTATGATACGTCTCCGACGTATCGATAATTTCTTATGTTCCATGCTACTTTATTGATGATACCTACATGTTTTATGCATACTTTATGTCATATTTATGCGTTTTCCGGAACTAACCTATTGACGAGATGCCGAAGGGCCAGTTGCTGTTTTCTGCTGTTTTTGGTTCCAGAAATCCTAGTAAGGAAATATTCTCGGAATCAGACGAAATCAATGCCCAGCATCCTATTTTTCCACGAAGCTTCCAGAACACCTGAGAGCCACCAGAGGGGAGCCCTGGTGGGCCCAGATGATAGGGCGGCGCGGCCAGGGCCTGGGCCGCGCCCCCTACTGTGTCACCACCCCGTCAGCCTTCCGACTCCGCCTCTTCGCCTATTTAAAGGTCCCTGACCTAAAACCTCGAGACGGAAAAGCCACGGTATGAGAAACCTTCCAGAGCCGCCGCCATCGCGAAGCCAAGATCTGGGGGACAGGAGTCTCTGTTCCGGCACGCCGCCGGGACGGGGAAGTGCCCCCGGAAGGCTTCTCCATCGACACCACCGCCATCTTCATCAACGCTGATGTCTCCCATGAGGAGGGAGTAGTTCTCCATCGAGGCTCGGGGCTGCACCGGTAGCTATGTGGTTCATCTCTCTCCTATGTACTTCAATACAATAATCTCATGAGCTGCCTTACATGATTGAGATTCATATGATGATGCTTGTAATCTAGATGTCATTACGCTAGTCAAGTGGGTTTTACTTATGTGATCTCCGGAGACTCCTTGTCCCACGTGTGTAAAGGTGACAGTGTGTGCACCGTGTGGGTCTCTTAGGCTATATTTCACAGAATACTTATTCGCTGTTATGAATGGCATAGTGAAGTGCTTATTTATATCTCTTTATGATTGCAATGTGTTTTGTATCACAATATATCTGCGTGCTACTCTAGTGATGTTATTAAAGTAGTTTATTCCTCCTGCACGGTGTAATGGTGACAGTGTGTGCATCGTGTAGTACTTGGCGTAGGCTATGATTGTGATCTCTTGTAGATTATGAAGTTAACTATTGCTATGATAGTATTGATGTGATCTATGCCTCCTTTCGTAGTGTGAAGGTGACAGTGTGCATGCTATGTTAGTACTTGGTTTGGTTATGTTGATCTGTTATGCACTCTAAGGTTATTTAAATATGAACATTGAATATTGTGGAGCTTGTTAACTCCGGCATTGAGGGTTCGTGTAATCCTACACAGTTAGTGGTGTTCATCATCCAACAAGAGGGTGTAGAGTCTAGCATCTATCTATTTATTCTGTTATGTGATCAATGTTGAGAGTGTCCACTAGTGAAAGTATGATCCCTAGGCCTTGTTCCTAAATACTGCTATCGCTGCTTGTTTACTGTTTTACTGCATCTTTACTTCCTGCAATATTACTACGATCAACTGCACGCCAGCAAGCACTTTTCTGGCACCGTTACTACTGCTCATATTCATTCATACCACTTGTATTTCACTATCTCTTCGCCGAACTAGTGCACCTATTAGGTGTGTTGGGGACACAAGAGACTTCTTGCTTTGTGGTTGCAGGGTTGCATGAGAGGGATATCTTTGACCTCTTCCTCCCTGAGTTCGATAAACCTTGGGTGATCCACTTAAGGGAAACTTGCTGCTGTTCTACAAACCTCTGCTCTTGGAGGCCCAACACTGTCTACAAGAATAGAAGCACCCGTAGACATCAACGTATCTTTTCCATGTCTTAAACTAATCCTTGGTCCTACCATGAACCTCATGGTATCCATTCCACTTTACTCTTGGAAACAAGACAAGGAGATAAACCCTAGGAATATATATTCTTCTCTATTGCATATTATTATACATCAAACCTAGAGAGGTGAGAGTTCTATGTGTTTAGTAGAGAAGCAATGACAAACTTTGAGCTAAACCTTGGATATGCATCCATGTATTCAAATCATCATCCTTAAGAGAAACCCCAGGGTATTATTCAAGACAATCCCTAGAGAGACATAACCATTTATGTTAAACATAGATATTGATGATCACATCAACCTCTATGGAGCCTAACCTTAGGTTAGTATTAAAGTCCTTCCCAAATGAGAGAGACCATTCATAGCAATCTTAGCTTTACCTAATTAAGAATTAAGGACAACCTTGAACTAAAGGATTAGGAGATAAACCATTTCATCTTGGAGGGGTGAGATAACCAAATATCCAATTGGATAAGATAATATCTATAAGTTGAGGAAATAGGGAGAAGACTAATCCAACTAAGTTAACCAAGTGGAGTCTTAGCCTAGATACCTAAGGAGTACACCATAAACCCTAGAATAAACCATTCCTATATGAGAGAATTCAAACTATGGAGTTACACTCAAGATATTGAGACAACACCTGGAATTAAGGGAGAGAACTATTCTTATAACCAGATGATTATATCATCATTGTTTGAGTAAAACCCTAAGTAATTATCTCAGGCAATCTCCTGGGATATAAATTATTGATACAACCATAACTATGTCCATTCAAGAAACTATAAAAGAAAGTCTATACCTAGTTGATCAAGACTATGCCTGAGCATGGAAGTGAGAACTCATTCCATGAGAGATAACTTAGGAAGCCAAACCTTGATCATTATAAATTGAGTAATGACCATAAACCCTAAGAACTTGAAGTAGAGGATATAAGCACATAAGAAAAGCTTAGAGTTAAAGCCTATAATGTATATGGTGAGAAACCATTCATCATTTTAACCAAAGTTAACTATAAAAAGAAATATAGTTACTTTAGTTACTTTAACAATAGATTAAGGATATAATAGAAATCTATTGGTATAAGATAAAACCAATTCTCAAGTCCTCAGTAATTAAAGGATAACAGAAACAATTAAGCAACTAACCATATTACCTTGGTTAGGGGAGATTAAACCCTAGCAAATGCAATATGATGTCATCTCAACTCTACAAACTAGAAGTATATCTCAACCCTAGTTTGTGCATCACATGGGGATCACTAGTATAATCCTAAAACCATGCCTAAGATCAAATATGAGCAAGGGAACTATTTAACCAACTCTGAAATGAATCAAGATAGCAATTTAACCTATCTTACAAGCCATGCCTATGTAGGTGCAACTAACTAGTGTTTCCAAATAAATAGAAGTCTCATGAGAGGAATGAGATCCACCTTAACCATATTAAACTAAGGGTTTAGAAGGTAACAATAATACTTTAAAATTGCCTTAAACAATTATCCAAATCCATCACAACCATGAGCACATGAAATAATGTCATGAGATCATATTCTTAAATAAGATACTAAATAATGAGCTATGCCCTGTAAATTGTTTCCTGCAAGGTAACAAAAACTTAACTATCAATATGTACTTAAAAGGGCCTATTCAAAAATAGTTGGACCACTACAATTTGATATTGGAAATTATGACTATATAGATGCCAATTCCAAACTCTAATAACATTCAATAAATAAGGGTGTCATCACACATATAAAATATTTCTAAGATCTCATATTAAGTTATATTAGTATCTTTATAAACTCCAAAATAATTCACACATTTAAAATCCTGCAAAACAGAATGGAAATTTAAATCAGATTTAAATAGAAAATAAAATGAAGAGAGGAGGCTTACCAGGCCAAACCAAGCCAGCACTGCCCGAAGGAGCCCAACAGAAGCCCAACCACGCCAATCCAGCCTGACCCACGTAGCGGTTCGTATAAAAAAGAAGAAAAACACATTCTTCTTCTTCCCTGAGAACGACACGGCGGAGGAGCGCCCTGGCCACGTTCCCGGCGACGATAAGCTCGACCCGGACGTCGCCAAACCCTCCAGAATCTCACCCTATCGAATTCGCATCCGTCCTCATCCATACATCTCCAAGATTCGTGCCAGGAGACCTCACCAACATCACCGTCAAATCGAGTCCATCGCCGGCAGGGAAGTTACGATTGAGACCTCTCCGTGAGCTATAAGATCGTCTCAAGCGTCACCAGAGAACCCTAATGCCTCTCCGCTCACTCAATCGTCCTCTAACCCTCTCAATTTCTCGCAATCTTCCTGTACTGGCCGCCGGCGTTCATCACGAATTCGCCCATTCTGACCACCCCGGAGATCGTGAGGTGGCCTGGGCGACGCGCCTCTTCTAGCTGATCCTCAGGGCGAAGCCAAGCATCGAGGGGAACCAGAAGCTGAGCGGATTTTGCTGTTTTTCATCACCGGCCATCGCCGGAATCCGTGAGTTCGTGTCCATCTCCGTCGTCAATCGACACCATCAAGCAAACCAGCAACCTCAGGGTGAGTTTGTGCTCCTCTAGAACCTTCTTTGGCATCGTTTCGTTGGTTGTAGCTATAGATAGCTACTCGGCCGGATTGCGCCGCCGCAGTTGAGCTCGCTGGAGCCATCTCCGGTGACCGACGGGAAGCAACACGACCACCATCGTTCTCAGAATGTTGTGGGGGTTCGAAAACAAGTACTAGTTTGTCCGGGGAGGCCTTAAATCGACGGCGCCGTCATCGGCTGCCCGCCGGCGTTGAGCCGCCGGCAAGGTCGACGTGGCCGTGGGGCCAACTCGAGTTCTTTGACCAGTCGTTGCCTGCGTGGCAACTGACTTGGTCAATGACCCCACCGGTCAGCCCCTGTAGATAGATCTGAACCGGTATATTTAGCCTTTTCCATTTAATTGAAAATCCAGAAAATAGTTTAAACTTTACAAAATCATAGAAAATTCATATTAGCTCATAAAAATAAATATAAGATATCAAAATGTCCCTAAAAATAAACTCTATCCAATAAAAATATAAAATGAAATTTTTATTTTTTAATAAAAATTCAATTATTTAATACTTGTTATTTAAGCCTTATTTATTCATTCTAAATTAAATTAAAATTCAATAATAAGGAAAACTTTCCAAATTAAATAAAAACCAATAAATAAATAAAGAAAACATTAAAACTAATTTTCTTTATTTTGTTAATTTGGTAAATCATTATTAGAGAGAATTAAACCCTAACTAATAATTACCCTAATTATTAATTGTTTAAAAATAATAAAATGCCTAATTCAATATTATTTTTATTTCCAAGTTACTAATAACTTCAACTTTAAATTGAAGTTATTAATCATAGAACTATATGGTAGATAGCAAACCCTAATTCCATATTGAATGATATTACAACCTCATCATTTCATGTGTAATCCTAAAACCCTAATACCATTAGAAACCTAGCTCCATTACTTCATATGAACCCTAAATGGTTTCCAAACCTAAAAAACCAAGTTCACATGTGATCATGTTACTTCAATAATAGTCATATAACCATAGTAGCAACTAAATATTTGCCACGACCACATCAAATGTAGAAGCCCTATCACTAATAATTTAGTATTCCATGTATGCATATCATCAGACCTAGATGATCTAATAGGATTAACCAAATGTAAACCTTAGTTCCAATCCCTAGAGTCATCAACCTTACCTATCCATGCTTAGCATCACACCATTGTGATGAAACCTCCTGGCAACCATACCCAATATTGAGCATCATAAACCATCCACACTAGATCTTACTAGTGTTAGATATTTATGAACCATCCTATTTAGGAACCAACCATTCCTTATTTAGTGGACCAAATAACAAAACCCTAGACAACCTCAACCTTAATAGATACACTTCTTATTAGTTAAGAACATGTTCTTCAAAAGTTATTCTTTTGAAGTATATAACAAGTAATCATCAACCTTGCACTATAGGACTTAAAATTGACAACTGCTCTTTACTTATTATACAACTACTATTCCTTGATGTGTATGATTGTTACTATGCATTTTACCACTTGCTTATGATTCTAAAACAACACAACCCTGAATAAGAACCTTGTTTGTGAATCACTCTAAAAGTGCAACACACCGAATAATAATCATTACAACTCACTAATCCTAAATCATCGGGGTTAGGTCACGCTTAGAGCGATTGCATCTCATACTTATGCATTATTGCATCCTTGCCAATCTTTTAAACATCGTCCTTACCGGACGATGATGCTATTTCAGAATTTGGAGTTATTGCGTATCGAAGACCTTGCCTGCATAATCTTGCAGTCAAGAAAGGAAAGTTCATCACTTGCTCATGTCATTTGAGTATTTTTACTAAACTACTTGCAAAGTACTATGTCTATCACTATTGCATAAAAAGCAAAACCACTATTTTCATAACTATGAATATGACTAAATGGTGGGCAATGGAACCATGGATTGTGTTGATATGGTGGAGGTTCCATTGCAAGGGTTTATATCCATCTAGGATTAAACAACAAATGTCGTCCAGTGATTCTTGTGCCGTAATACCCGTGTTAACCATAAGATCTGGAGTGGGACGGACAAGTCAATCGTATTTCCACCTCTTGTACATCAATGGACGCGCTTTACCGTAGACACTTGTTATCTGTTGGGGGCAAGCGGTAGGCTGGGGAAGCCTTAAGTCCCCACGACATCGTCCGTAGACACTTGTCGCCCGAGGAGCAAGTGGTAGGCTGTGGAAGCCTTAAGTTCCCCACGGTATTGCGGTCTATGATGGGTTGCAGCTACCGACGAAGGAGTTTATGGTAAGAGCCCAGAACTGTTGTCGTGGTCGGGGTCCACCCGAAAGTGGGAATAATGGGACCGGCGAGGACCCAGGGTCGGGGCATGCAACAAAGGGTGGGTGTGCGAGGTAGCGGAGGAATATGATTGACTAGGACCTTATACCGGGCCTCACACCAAAGGAAGTGTGGACGGGGAAATTGCCCGGTTGGCACTGATACGTCCAAAACGTATCTACTTTCCTGAACACTTTTGCTATTGTTTTGCCTCTAATTTGTGTATTTTGGATACAACTAACACGGACTAACGCTGTTTTCAGCAGAACTGTTCTGGTGTCTCGTTTTTGTGCAGAAATCCAACTTTCAGGAAAATCCTCGGAATTTATGCAGAAGGTCCTATTTTCCCAGAATATTGGCGGAGCCAGAAGGGCAAGCCAGGTGGGGGCACGAGGGCCCCACACAATAGGTCGGCGCGGCCCAGGAGGGGCCTGCGCGGCCCAAGTGTGTGGCGGCCTCGGCTGGCCCCCGACGCCCTCCTTCGGACTACTTATTGCCTTCGACCTAAAAACGCACGGGGAGAAGTCGAAGTCGCCAGAAACCCTCCAGAACGCCGCCACATCGCGAAACTCCATCTCGGGGACCAGAAGTCTCCGTTCTGGCACCTCGCCGGGATGGGGAATTGGAGGAGATCATCGCCATCATCACCACCGACGCCTCTCCATCGACCAGCCATGTTTCCCCCATCCATGTGTGAGTAATTCCCCCGCTGTAGGCTGAAGGGGATGGTAGGGATTGGATGAGATTGGTCATGTAATAGTCATAAGATTGTTAGGGCATAGTGCCTAGTATCCGTAGATGTTACTTTTATGATATTGTTGCAACTTGTTATGCTTAATGCTTGTCACTAGGGCCCGAGTGCCATGATCTCAGATCTGAACATGTTATTGATTCATGAAGATATTCGTTGTTTATGATCTTACCTGCAAGTTGTATACACATGTCGCTGTCCGGAACCAATGGCCCCGAAGTGGACAAATCGGGACAACCGGAGGGAATGGTAGTGATGTGAGGATCACATGTGTTCACGGAGTGTTAATGCTTTGCTCCGGTACTCTATTAAAAGGAGTACCTTAATATCCAGTAGTTTCCCTAGAGGCCCGGCTGCCACCGGCTGGTAGGACAAAAGATGTTGTGCAAGTTTCTCATTGCGAGCACGTACGACTATATATGGAACACATGCCTATTGATTGATTAGTACTTGGATACTGTTTTATTATTATCTGCAAATGCCCCTGCTTTGATTGTTACATGAGTTTCTCTCATCCATGCAACGCCCGTTCATCCGTCCCTGTGCCTACAGTATTTTAATCCTGCTGTTTACTATAATCACTACTGCTGTCTCTGTTACTCTGCTGCTGTTATTTCACTCTTTACTCTTGCTATAAAACTGTTACTACTGATAAACTCTTGCGAGCAAGTCTGTTTCCAGGTGCAGCTGAATTGACAACTCCGCTGTTAAGGCTTTCAAGTATTCTTTGTCTCCCCTTGTGTCGAATCAATAAATTGGGTTTTACTACCCGCGAAGACTGCTGCGATCCCCTATACTTGTGGGTCATCAAGAATGTTTTCTGGCGCCGTTGCCGGGGAGCATAGCTTTATTTGGAAGTTCACTTGGATTGATATTGTTCGCTGCAAATTCTCCATCATGGGTAAACCCCGCGATACTAAGGTCGCCATATTACCATCCACTACAAGAAAAGGTACAACTCTGAGTACCTCTGCTGCTCTTGATTCACCATCTGTGATAAGTAAACTTGTTTCACCACCACAAGCTTCAAATGCTGGTACTTCTGCTGAATCTGAAAACTCTTCTTATAATTTTGATGATGCTTCTGCTGTGCTTGATAATGATGGTTCGTTAGGATCTTTTCTAGATGCTACAATTGCTAGGTCTAGACAAATTGAAAATACTGAAACTCCTAATGAAAATGCTGCTACACCTATTAATTCACCTGAGTCTATTGAATATTCTAGTGATGATCTTGATGAAGATTATGTGGAACTTGATGATGATTTTATTGAAAAATGCAATGCTACTACTGATGCAAGAAAAATTAAAAAGTTGCTTGTAGAACATGCTGTTAGATATAAACTGTCTCCTGATCCTAAATTTACCACATCTCCTATAAAAATTAAGGATAAAGATTATGATTTTTCTCTTGATCTATCTCATATAGCTATTGTTGAGAAAACACCCTTTTGTGGTACTGAAAAAGAAAGTGCTGTTGAACACATGATTGAGTTATCTACTCTGAGTAGCTTGTTTTCTGATGATGTAAAGAAGCGTACTTACTTTGTTGCTAAAATCTTTCCATTCTCATTAAAGGATGACGCTAAAATTCGGTATAATAGTTTGCCACCTGATTCTATTAAAAGTCCAAAAGAATTGCTTGATGTTTTCTTCCGGAAATACTTTCCTGCTAGTGCTCAACATATTGCTTTGCAGAGAATTTATAATTTTGACCAGGAAGATGGAGAGAAATTGCCTGAGGCTTGGGCGAGATTTTGCTCTCTTATTAGAGCCCGGCCTGATCATGATTTGGAAAAGCATGATTTACTTGATATATTTTATAGTGGACTAACCATTGAGTCTAGGGCATACCTGGATAGTTGTGCTGGTTGTGTTTTCAGGAAAAGAACTCCAGACGACGCTGAAGAATTATTGGCTAAAATAGGCCAGAATCATGATGATTGGACTACACCTGAACCAACCCCGACACCGATACTGAAGAAGAGGGGTATGATTAAATTAAATGATGAAGATATGAGGGAAGCTAAGAAGTCTCTTAAAGAGAAGGGTATTAAACCTGAAGATGTGAAGAATTTACCTCCTATAGAAGATTTATGTAAGATAGCTCCCCCTTCATCCATGATTGAGGTACACTCTCTTCAACGCTTTACTAGGGAAGATATTCCGTATTCGAAACCTCCTGCACAATGCTTAGATGAGTTTGATAATTATATTGTTAAGCAAGAAAATTTTAATATGAGAGTAGAGAATCATTTGATGGAAAATTCTCGAGCTATTAGTGAATTGCATGGTATTGTGGAGAGAACCTCCAATGATGTTAAGATGCTTGTTAAACATTTTCAAATGGTTCAAACTCAAATTGATCAGCTTACTAAAGTGCAAAATGACTTATTAAAAAATAATTCTAAAGAGAAATATGCTTATGAAGTAACAACTAGAGGTGGTGTCTCTACCCAGGATCCTCTATATCCTGAAGGGCATCCCAAAAGAATTGAACAAGATTCTCAACGCATTGAACCTAGTGCTCCTTCTAAGAAAAAGAAGAAGAAACATAAAAATGTTGTAGAATCCTCTGAACCTGTTAATGATCCTAATAGTATTTCTATTTCTGATGCTGAAACTGAAAGTGGTAATGAACATGATAAAGATAATGATAAGAATGATACTCCTTATAAAGAAGAGGTTGAAGAAGAACCTGAAAAGCATGCTAAAAATAAAAAGTACACTAAAGAAGATTTTATTGCTGAGAAACATGGTAATGAAAGAGAACCTTGGGTTCAAAAGCAAATGCCTTTTCCTACTAAGAAATTAAAATCAAAGGAAGAAGAACACTATAATCAATTTTGTGATTGGATGAAACCTTTATTCTTGCAAATCCCTTTGACTGATGCTATTAAATTGCCTCCTTATTCAAAGTATATGAAAGATATTGTCACTAACAAAAGGAAAATTCCTAATGAGGAGATTTCCACTATGCTTGCTAATTACTCTTTTAATGGTAAGGTTCCAAAGAAGCTTGGCGACCCAGGTATACCAACTATTCCTTGTTCAATTAAAAATAATTATGTTAGAACTGCTCTATGTGACTTGGGAGCCGGTGTTAGTGTTATGCCTTTTTCTCTTTATAAGAGACTTTACTTAGATAAGTTGATACCTACTGATATATCTTTGCAAATGGCTGATAAATCTACTGCTATTCCTATTGGTATATGTGAGGATGTTCCTGTTCAAGTTACTAATAACTGCTTGATATTAACTGATTTTGTTGTGTTGGAAATGCCTGAAGATGATAATATGTCTATTATTCTTGGGAGACCTTTTCTTAACACCGCAGGGGCTGTTATTGATTGCAATAAAGGAAAAGTTACTTTCAATGTTGATGACAAGGAGCATACCGTTTATTTTCCCAAGAGGATTGAGAAAGCATGTGGAGTTAATACAATTTCTAATGTGAGAACTATCAAAGTGGGAACCATTGATTGTCCTATATATGAGCCTAAAGAAGAATATCAAACTCTTGTGATTGGATCCATATCAATACAATTCAAGGTAACATGATTGATTTGAGGTTTATTTCTTCCTATCCTATGTAAAATTTATTTGGTGGCAAGACTTGATCAACCTTGTTAACAAATACTTTTTATATGCATAGAGGAGGTAAACAGCATCTCTTTCTTCCTCCACTTGTTTTACTTGCTGTAGCACTACTTATTTTGCAAGATGCTTTAGTTGTTTAGAGGTTTGAAAATCTTTTTATGCCCTGTAATAATAATTTTAACACCCAAAAATGTTCATGGGCACCATGGGATTGATCTCCACTTAGGCAAAAGCCTAAGCTTGGGGGGAGGTATACCGGCATCACTCATTCTTTGCATATTATGGTTGCTGGATACTTGTATATACTCCCTCCGTCCCGTTTTAATTAACTTGGCGGAGAAAAAATGCTTCAGAAATTGATTTTTACATTCCCGTCCCTATACAGTTTCAAATTTTAAAACAAACTCCCTAAGATCTACTGTCGTGAGATCCATTCCGCCCTGCCCTAGCTTGCTCCCCGCCGCGAAGTTGCTTGTGGCGCGCCGCGCGCCGCAGCTGCTGGTACGACAGCCTACATAGGGCGGGTGCGGGCTGAGTCGCCGGGGCCGCCGGGGCACGCTTCCGGCGCCGCCGCAGCCAGACGAACAGCGCGAAGGCGACCAGGATAAGCACCGCCGCCGCGCGGAGGCTACCGCGGAGGGCGGGAGGTGTGGCGGCCGTGGGATTGGAGGCCCGCGAAGACGGCAGAAGTGGCGGCGGATGCTGGAGGCGGGGAGGCATCGGGCGGCGGGGGCTGGCGCGAGGGCATGAGCGCAGGAGGGGAAAAGACAAGCGCGGCACGATTCGTGGCATGGAGACGACGAGGACGTGCGGGTAGGAAGGAAAAAATGACAGGGTTTTTTTTGCAAAATTACGGTTGAGTTAATTAAAACAGGACGGAGGGAGTACTTGTTTAGTTTCTTTGAGTGGTTTTCTAATGAGAGGGAGATGATATTTGGGGAGGTGCTGCCTGAAAACAGATTCTGTACTGTTACTAGAAAAATTCGTGCGCACAGCCAGAACGTTATTTTGAGCTGCCAATTTTTGTGCGTGTTCCCCAGGTTGTTATCTAACTTTCATTAGTTGAACACTTTTCGAGATAAGCAACGGAAGATTTTTGTAAAAATCGATTTCTGTACTGCTGTCAGGTTTTGGCAGATTTCTGTCATCCTGCTTTTATGTGTTTCTTCTAGTCTTCATTCTCTTGTTTTTGTTTTGTTCCTTTCCTAAAACACAAAAGACAAAAAATATTTCTGTTGTTTCTCTTTACCATTTGTTATTTTGGTTTCTTGCTTTCATTTTGCTTTATTTGCTATCGTTAGTTTGCTATAAGAAAACCCAAAAAGATTTTGCTTTGTTTGCTTGTTTCCTTTTGTTCTTGTTTCAAATTCGAAAACACCAAAAATATTTGCTGTTCTTCTTTGGTTTTATAAAGTTCTTTATGAATTCAATGGTCTTCGGTGGCTGGAGCGTGGTTTTCATTGCATATCATTCAAGCTACACAAGTGAAAAGGCAATAATGACGATCTACGACAATCTGATTATGGTGAGAGGCTGGTATGAACTCTATTTGTTTTCATTTTTGTACATATACTCATCCATGTGAGCATGCTTGGTTGGTTCATGTGAGGTATATGTCACTTAAGAAAGTCTAGAAGTTCATGATCTCTCATGTTAAGCTCCAATTTATTAATATGAGTAGCATTTCATGGATGTTTGCTTGCATTGTTTTATTCATAAATAGATATGATATTGTGGTATCCTCCTCTGAATAATTCGTTTGAATTAACTTGGCACATGCTCACGCATGCATATGACTGAACAAAAGTCAATTAAGCCTCAATGATTTACGTTGCTTCAGAGTCCTTGTATCACTTTTATGCCTCTGTTAATTTATTTTGCCGCAAGCATGATTATGACAGTTACTGCTCTCTTGATTTGTCGCTCCCTAGTCTTTTGTTAGCCTTCACTTGTACTGAGCGGGAACGCTGCTCATGCCTCCAAACACATGAAAACCAAGTTATTCCAGAGTGTCCACCATAAATACCTATGCATGGCATTTCAAACCATTCCAAGTAAATTCTCATGTGCTACCTTTAAAACCCTTCAAAATGCTTCTCAATTTGTGTTAACGTTTTATAGCTCATGAGGAAGTATGTGGTGTTTATCTTTCGATCTTGTCATTTACTCCGGACGGACTTTCACCAATGGACTAGTGGCACATCCACTTATCCAATAAATTTGCAAAAAGAGCTGGCAACGGGGTTCCCAGCCCCAATTAACTAACTTTCATAAATTTACAAATAGACACTCCTCCATGGTATGTGATTGTTGGTCGGCACCCGACGATTCGGTTAGCCATGGCTTGAGAAAGTAAAGGTGGGGAGGAGTGTCATCTAAACAAAACTAAAATAAAAAGGCACTCCTTCATGGTATGAGATTGTTGGCAGGCACCCGAGGATTCGGTTAGCCATGGTTTGTGAAAGCAAGGTTGGAAGGAGTGCCACCCAAAAATAAAATTTCATGGGAGCCGCTCTTGAAATTCCGGTTGATGAGGTAGTTAGAGTGTCCATTACAATTCGTTGACAACAACAAACACCTCTCAAAACCATTTTACTTCTGTCTTTATAAAAATGAAAAGCTCTAGCGCATGTTAATCCCTGCTTCCCTCTGCGAAGGGTCAATCTTTTACTTTTACATTGAGTCTCCATCCTTTCTTTGAGTACTTTCTTGAGAGCACAACTGTCATTCTTAGTGTAATATGCTTGTCTCAAAATATGATTGATTGTGGTATAACTTTGATGCTTTTATCTTTGACAATCACTATTTCTAGTCTTTCTATGAACTTCAGAGGTGCCTGAGCATTTATGTTTTGCTGATCAAATATGGGCAACCGAGATACCGCTCTATCATACTCTTTTATGAACATTGCAATCCTGCTTATATACATGATTCATGATGCTTATTATTAATTGTTGGTACTTTTCCATGATTGACATAGCTATTGGATGATCTTATTTGCATGTATCTTATTATGAACTGCCTAAGTGTTAGCCATAGCATGAGAATATTTACATCATATGAACAAATGTGTTCGTGAAAGTTCTTTTATCGCTCAGTTGTTAACTGAATTGCTTGAGGACAAGCAATAAGCTAAGCTTGGGGGGAGTTGATACGTCCAAAACGTATCTACTTTCCCGAACACTTTTGCTATTGTTTTGCCTCTAATTTGTGTATTTTGGATACAACTAACACGGACTAACGCTGTTTTCATCAGAACTGTTCTGGTGTCTCGTTTTTGTGCAGAAATCCAACTTTCAGGAAAATCGTCGGAATTTATGCAGAAGGTCCTATTTTCCCAGAATATTGGCGGAGCCAGAAGGGCAAGCCAGGTGGGGGCACGAGGGCCCCACACACTAGGCCGGCGCGGCCCAGGAGGGGCCCGCGCGGCCCTAGTGTGTGGCGGCCTCGGCTGGCCCCCGACGCCCTCCTTCGGACTACTTATTGCCTTCGACCTAAAAATGCACGGGGAGAAGTCGAAGTCGCCAGAAACCCTCCAGAACGCCGCCACATCGCGAAACTCCGTCTCGGGGACCAGAAGTCTCCGTTCTGGCACCTCGCCGGGATGGGGAATTGGAGGAGATCATCGCCATCATCACCACCGACGCCTCTCCATCGACCAGCCATGTTTCCCCCGTCCATGTGTGAGTAATTCCCCCGCTGTAGGCTGAAGGGGATGGTAGGGATTGGATGAGATTGGTCATGTAATAGTCATAAGATTGTTAGGGCATAGTGCCTAGTATCCGTAGATGTTACTTTTATGATATTGTTGCAACTTGTTATGCTTAATGCTTGTCACTAGGGCCCGAGTGCCATGATCTCAGATCTGAACATGTTATTGATTCATGAAGATATTCGTTGTTTATGATCTTACCTGCAAGTTGTATACACATGTCGCTGTCCGGAACCAATGGCCCCGAAGTGACAGAAATCGGGACAACCGGAGGGAATGGTAGTGATGTGAGGATCACATGTGTTCACGGAGTGTTAATGCTTTGCTCCGGTACTCTATTAAAAGGAGTACCTTAATATCCAGTAGTTTCCCTAGAGGCCCGGCTGCCACCGGCTGGTAGGACAAAAGATGTTGTGCAAGTTTCTCATTGCGAGCACGTACGACTATATATGGAACACATGCCTACTGATTGATTAGTACTTGGATACCGTTTTATTATTATCTGCAAATGCCCCTGCTTTGATTGTTACATGAGTTTATCTCATCCATGCAACGCCCGTTCATCCATCCCTGTGCCTACAGTATTTTAATCCTGCTATTTACTATAATCACTACTGCTGTCTCTGTTACTCTGCTGCTGTTATTTCACTACTTCTACTGCTATAAAACTGTTACTACTGATAAACTCTTGCGAGCAAGTCTGTTTCCAGGTGCAGCTGAATTGACAACTCCGCTGTTAAGGCTTTCAAGTATTCTTTGTCTCCCCTTGTGTCGAATCAATAAATTGGGTTTTACTACCCGCGAAGACTGCTGCGATCCCCTATACTTGTGGGTCATCAGGCACCAAGGTTAAGATCTCTTATGGGTAAAGCAACACACCTCTGCAGAGTGTAATGAATCGTGACCAGTCACTCCCTGTTCCGGGTTTTGGAACTGCGAACGCTGCCGGAAAGGAACTCCATGAAGTTCTAGTAAACAGGTGAAGGCTGACGGACATAGTTCTTCTGAATAAAAGCAACCTTTTGAAGAAATGATTATGAAAACCTGCATTGGTATTAGACTTTCTGGTCTAATGCCGTAGCTAGTGCATTAAACACCTCTTTCCTATAATGAACTTGTTGAGTACGCTCGTACTCATCCCACTCTTAAATCCCCTGCTTAGATATGGAGGCACCGAAGGAGGATCTACAGTGCAACACGAAGGCCGAGGAGTCAACAACTACTTCACGGGGTAGAACCTGTCAGAAGAGTCCGATACCACATCCAACAAGGAGAAAACCTAGATTAGCAATAGAAAGGAACTAGCTTCCTACACCTAGCTCCTATTTAGCTAGAATCTATTCTTAGCCTCTGTAGCTAGGTAAATACTCTACAAATAGAGTTCGTGATAGGTTTAGACTACGAGTCGTTCTTCTGGAGTTTATTTGCAGTTTTACCTCATTGTAAAGTAGGAGGCTATGATGATCTTATGTAACAGAGTCTGTGTGTAATTCTATAGACATGCCTTGGACCCGCATATGTTTCTGTTGTACCACTCTGAGCGATATAATACTAGTGGAATGGTGTTTCATTGGTGTTATATCAGACTTGCATACTACACCATGCAGTGGTATGTCGGGTCACCACAGTTGGTATCAGAGCACATGCTTTGACCCTAGGATTAAAATCCTTTAAAAAAGACCTATAGGATTGGTAGTGTCTATAGGAAGTTGTCTTAGTTAAACCAAATACTTCTTATGACTTGAGATGGATGTTCACTTGAGAATAATCCTGACACACTTGAGTCAACTTTTCTTACCTATCTTTCCTAACTGGAATCAGTTAACGAATTCCAAACACATAGCACACCATTGAAGTCTTAAAACAATAGATGAGTAGATCACAGTTGGTACACAATACATGGTAGTCCAAAGAGAGGATACAACCATAAGGAAGATATCCTATTGGAAGATGTGTACCAACACCTGTTATGGTTAAATAAGAATTACCTAGACCTGTAATAGGAGTGATATCAAGTAATGAAGATATGTATATAAGAAAGATATCCTACTAGAAAGGGTATTCCAAGACAAGTAATGGGTAAGTAAAATCTATTCAAATTTGTGAAACAACTGATAGAAAGTAATAAATATAAGTTCTATGAGATAGGATAGACCATGATGAGTCAATCATGGGAGGTAAGGAAGAGAGATAGGAATAAAATATGCCTACTTACATGGTAGAAATAGAAATCATATATGATTCACCAGAGAATCATTATGTGATGGATTAGAACATCATAAATATTTAGGAGAAGTACAATAAGAAGTCAAGTGCTAAACAATTGTGTTCCGAAACAATGGGAAGTGTGCCAAGCACATCATGACCATAATCTTATGATAGAAACACTTGGAAGTATAGGAGTTATATCTTAATAGATATGTATTCAGAGTAGCCATGTTAGAACTCAATGTATCATAGGAAGTAGTCCTCGATAGCACTTATATATGGTATACTACTTTGTTAGAACTTCCAAAGAAAACTAGGTTAACCTTAACTATCCTAGGCCATTGTGTTTCAAGTTTGTCTCATTGCAAATGTGCAATTAAGATAAATGTTGAGACAAATAGTAGAAATTCACGTATTCGTGCTAAGTATCACGATATAAACCTATCTCATGTGGTGTTATATACTACACATCAGAGCCTGATGTTTAGAGATGTCTTACTCAACTATTCTATTCAGGCTTATGATGGTGTGTATTATATGCACAAAGCTGAATCTTCTTGGATTTTATTGGATTTTCATTGTTTGACTAGATCCATACATGAAGTTTGACTTTGATATGCAAATGCATGTTGCAATATCAAGTTTTTACTTGATGCTATAGATCTAGAGGGTAATGGTATTTGTGTAAGGAAGTGACGAATTCTGAAGATTCTGAAGGCAAGATGAAGGTTCATCAGAAAAAGAAAGCAAAGTTGTGGGAAGTAACCACAATACTCTGAAGGAAGTGCCATTTAAAACTCATGCTTAGCCTCAATAGAGGAGTACTTTAGTACTGAAGAAGCATGAAGGTGAGAAATCTGGTGATTATGGAAAAGCTCAAGTAGATCCATAGTCAATATAGAAGAGGGAATGCATAGGAATTCACTTAGGATACTATATTCATAGTGTCAGCTAGTGGTTTTCTTGCAACCATAAACCCTCGAAAAAGGAAGATGACCTATGAAACCATAGCAGAAATAAGAGGACCACAGTTGGTATCAGAAGACCACAGTTGGTATTAAATCAATACTGCGAGATAAAGTAGAAGATGTCTCGTCCAGTTAATCAGAACCTATAATAGAATCCATTTTTAGATATCAAATAGCCAAAATTGATATCAACTAGTCCATAATTGGATTCTTCATACCAAGAAGTTGTGAACAAATAAAATTTTGTCAACCAAATAGCAATGACCTATAATCATTTAGTCGAAGAATTAACATTGGATGTCCACAATTGAGTGGATGCACCACAGATATTCTTCACAAGACCTAGAAGAGTACAAACCATAAGCTATACTTAGACCAATATTCCAACCATCAATCCAATGGTTGGAAGAAAAGGAGTTGAAGACATAAGAAAACTCTAAGGGGTAGAGTAAAGATTGAGTTGGATGTACAGTAACTCAATACTTTAAGCTTAATAGAAGCAGAAGGTCTGAACTGAGAGAAAGTTCGATCTTATTTTCATAAGATTGTTGAACACTACTTTCAGAAGTATATCAGACCAGAAGCCGAGGTTTATACCTCGAGGAAGTAAGAAGTGGACTATAACTTGAGAAAGTGAGTAGTATTTACTCAGAAGTACTAAAGCTCAAGTAAGTTAAGCATAAAGGAGTTGGACGAAGAAAATACCATAGACCAAAAATAGCTCAAGAAGGCCAAAGACCGAAGGAAATTGACCATACCAGAACCACAGACTAATAAAATGATTCCTTTCATGGAACCTAAATAACCCAAAATAGTTATAGGTATCAACTATAAACCATGATTGGATAGGCTAAATGAGTCTAACCTTCTTAGTAAAAGAAACCGTCAAAATCATTTCCATGGTAAGTACCTTACTAAGTACCATTATTGCAGTTTTGGTAGTAAGGGAAAAACAAAGACCTATTTTACCAATTAAGGGTATGTTATCCAATTAGTCTTCAGTTAGGACTATCAGTACCAGAAGAAGTCTTAATCATTGAATCTTCAATGAGAAAGGAAACAAGATTATAGTATTGAAAGAAATCATGGAATTGAAGTAAGAAGCCATGGTTCAGAGATAGACACTCATGGATTCCAGGAAGAATCTGGACAAGGGGTATACTCAATTATATCCAGCGAGATCACCACGGAGTTCGAGAAAAGATGTAGTCTGCACAAGTCAGATCCACACTCTGGAAATGTGAGAGAGTGCAAACTTCGAGGACGAAGTTTAGTTTAAGGGGTAGAGACTGTAATATCCCAGGATTTGGGGTTACAAAAAGAGTGGAAACAGATGTGTCCATTGCATTCATACATAGAAAATCCGGGGAATTTTCGCGCTTTAAAGTAAAACAGTCACAGTAACTGAAGTTTCACTTGATCTTGGTGGAATTGAAGTAGCTCATCAAGTCAAGCGCTATAAACCTCAATGTGACTTTGTTAAAACCTTGTTTTGGGTAGAGATGATTTGATCTAAGGGGTTAGATCAAATGGAACTAATAATCAACACAACAACACTTTACTCAATGATAAATTGCTTGATCTTATAAAAGATTATAATATGGTAATCCTTGTCATAACATATGAATACCTATTCAATTGCAAATCAAGTAACAATAAAATGGAGAAACCATTCTTGACGTATCTTTTCCATGTCTTAAACTAATCCTTGGTCCTACCATGAACCTCATGGTATCCATTCCACTTTACTCTTGGAAACAAGACAAGGAGATAAACCCTAGGAATATATATTCTTCTCTATTGCATATTATTATACATCAAACCTAGAGAGGTGAGAGTTCTATGTGTTTAGTAGAGAAGCAATGACAAACTTTGAGCTAAACCTTGGATATGCATCCATGTATTCAAATCATCATCCTTAAGAGAAACCCCAGGGTATTATTCAAGACAATCCCTAGAGAGAGATAACCATTTATGTTAAACATAGATATTGATGATCACATCAACCTCTATGGAGCCTAACCTTAGGTTAGTATTAAAGTCCTTCCCAAATGAGAGAGACCATTCATACCAATCTTAGCTTTACCTAATTAAGAATTAAGGACAACCTTGAACTAAAGGATTAGGAGATAAACCATTTCATCTTGGAGGGGTGAGATAACCAAATATCCAATTGGATAAGATAATATCTATAAGTTGAGGAAATAGGGAGAAGACTAATCCAACTAAGTTAACCAAGTGGAGTCTTAGCCTAGATACCTAAGGAGTACACCATAAACCCTAGAATAAACCATTCCTATATGAGAGAATTCAAACTATGGAGTTACACTCAAGATATTGAGACAACACCTGGAATTAAGGGAGAGAACTATTCTTATAACCAGATGATTATATCATCATTGTTTGAGTAGAACCCTAAGTAATTATCTCAGGCAATCTCCTGGGATATAAATTATTGATACAACCATAACTATGTCCATTCAAGAAACTATAAAAGAAAGTCTATACCTAGTTGATCAAGACTATGCCTGAGCATGGAAGTGAGAACTCATTCCATGAGAGATAACTTAGGAAGCCAAACCTTGATCATTATAAATTGAGTAATGACCATAAACCCTAAGAACTTGAAGTAGAGGATATAAGCACATAAGAAAAGCTTAGAGTTAAAGCCTATAATGTATATGGTGAGAAACCATTCATCATTTTAACCAAAGTTAACTATAAAAAGAAATATAGTTACTTTAGTTACTTTAACAATAGATTAAGGATATAATAGAAATCTATTGGTATAAGATAAAACCAATTCTCAAGTCCTTAGTAATTAAAGGAGAACAGAAACAATTGAGCAACTAACCATATTACCTTGGTTAGGGGAGATTAAACCCTAGCAAATGCAATATGATGTCATCTCAACTCTACAAACTAGAAGTATATCTCAACCCTAGTTTGTGCATCACATGGGGATCACTAGTATAATCCTAAAACCATGCTTAAGCTCAAATATGAGCAAGGGAACTATTTAACCAACTCTGAAATGAATCAAGATAGCAATTTAACCTATCTTACAAGCCATGCCTATGTAGGTGCAACTAACTAGTGTTTCCAAATAAATAGAAGTCTCATGAGAGGAATGAGATCCACCTTAACCATATTAAACTAAGGGTTTAGAAGGTAACAATAATACTTTAAAAATTGCCTTAAACAATTATCCAAATCCATCACAACCATGAGCACATGAAATAATTTCATGAGATCATATTCTTAAATAAGATACTAAATAATGAGCTATGCCTTGTAAATTGTTTCCTGCAAGGTAACAAAAACTTAACTATCAATAGGTACTTAAAAGGGCCTATTCAAAAATAGTTGGACCACTACAATTTGATATTGGAAATTATGACTATATAGATGCCAATTCCAAACTCTAATAACATTCAATAAATAAGGGTGTCATCACACATATAAAATATTTCTAAGATCTCATATTAAGTTATATTAGTATCTTTATAAACTCCAAAAGAATTCACACATTTAAAATCCTGCAAAACAGAATGTAAATTTAAATCAGATTTAAATAGAAAATAAAATGAAGAGAGGAGGCTTACTAGGCCAAACCAAGCCAGCACAGCCCGAAGGAGCCCGACAGAAGCCCAACCACGCCAATCCAGCCCGACCCACGTAGCGGTTCGTATAAAAAAGAAGAAAAACACGTTCTTCTTCTTCCCTGAGAACGACACGGCGGAGGAGCGCCCTGGCCACGTTCCCGGCGATGATAAGCTCGACCCGGACGTCGCCAAACCCTCCAGAATCTCACCCTATCGAATTCGCATCCGTCCTCATCCATACATCTCCATGATTCGTGCCAGGAGACCTCACCAACATCACCTTCAAATCGAGTCCGTCGCCGGCAGGGAAGTTACGATTGAGACCTCTTCGTGAGCTATAAGATCGTCTCAAGCGTCACCAGAGAACCCTAATGCCTCTCCGCTCACTCAATCATCCTCTAACCCTCTCAATTTCTCGCAATCTTCCTGTACTGGCCACCGGCGTTCATCACGAATTCGCCCATTCTGATCACCCCGGAGATCGTGAGGTGGCCTGGGCGACGCGCCTCTTCTAGCTGATCCTCAGGGCGAAGCCAAGCATCGAGGGGAACCAGAAGCTGAGCGGATTTTGCTGTTTTTCATCACCGGCCATCGCCAGAATCTGCGAGTTTGTGTCCATCTCCGTCGTCAATCGACACCATCAAGCAAACCTGCAACCTCAGGGTGAGTTTGCGCTCCTCTAGAACCTTCTTTGGCATCGTTTCGTTGGTTGTAGCTATAGATAGCTACTCGGCCGGATTGCGCCGCCGCAGTTGAGCTCGCCGGAGCCATCTCCGGTGACCGACGGGAAGCAACACTACCACCATCGTTCTCAGAATGTTGTGGGGGTTCGAAAACAAGTACTAGTTTGTCCGGGGAGGCCTTAAATCGACGGCGCCGTCATCGGCTGCCCGCCGGCGTTGAGCCACCGGCAAGGTCGACGTGGCCGTGGGGCCAACTCGAGTTCTTTGACCAGTCGTTGCCTGCGTGGCAACTGACTTGGTCAATGACCCCACCGGTCAGCCCCTGTAGATAGATCTGAACCGGTATATTTAGCCTTTTCCATTTAATTGAAAATCCAGAAAATAGTTTAAACTTTACAAAATCATAGAAAATTCATATTAGCTCAGAAAAATAAATATAAGATATCAAAATGTCCCTAAAAATAAACTCTATCCAATAAAAATATAAAATGAAGAAATAAAAATTCAATTATTTAATACTTGTTATTTAAGCCTTATTTATTCATTCTAAATTCAATAATTAGGAAAACTTTCCAAATTAAATAAAAACCAATAAATAAAGAAAGAAAACATTAAAACTAATTTTCTTTATTTTGTTAATTTGGTAAATCATTATTAGAGAGAATTAAACCCTAAATAATAATTACCCTAATTATTAATTGTTTAAAAATAATAAAATGCCTAATTCAATATTATTTTTATTTCCAAGTTACTAATAACTTCAACTTTAAATTGAAGTTATTAATCATAGAACTATATGGTAGATAGCAAACCCTAATTCCATATTGAATGATATTACAACCTCATCATTTCATGTGTAATCCTAAAACCCTAATACCATTAGAAACCTAGCTCCATTACTTCATATGAACCCTAAATGGTTTCCAAACCTAAAAAACCAAGTTCACATGTGATCATGTTACTTCAATAATAGTCATATAACCATAGTAGCAACTAAATATTTGCCACGACCACATCAAATGTAGAAGCCCTATCACTAATAATTTAGTATTCCATGTATGCATATCATCAGACCTAGATGATCTAATAGGATTAACCAAATGTAAACCTTAGTTCCAATCCCCAGAGTCATCAACCTTACCTATCCATGCTTAGCATCACACCATTGTGATGAAACCTCCTGGCAACCATACCCAATATTGAGCATCATAAACCATCCACACTAGATCTTACTAGTGTTAGATATTTATGAACCATCCTATTTAGGAACCAACCATTCCTTATTTAGTGGACCAAATAACAAAACCCTAGACAACCTCAACCTTAATAGATACACTTCTTATTAGTTAAGAACATGTTCTTCAAAAGTTATTCTTTTGAAGTACATAACAAGTAATCATCAACCATGCACTATAGGACTTAAAATTGACAACTGCTCTTTACTTATTATACAACTACTATTCCTTGATGTGTATGATTGTTACTATGCATTTTACCACTTGCTTATGATTCTAAAACAACACAACCCTGAATAAGAACCTTGTTTGTGAATCACTCTAAAAGTGCAACACACCCAATAATAATCATTACAACTCACTAATCCTAAATAATCGGGGTTAGGTCACGCTTAGAGCGATTGCATCTCATACTTATACATTATTGCATCCTTGCCAATCTTTTAAACATCGTCCTTACCGGACGATGATGCTATTTCAGAATTTGGAGTTATTGCGTATCGAAGACCTTGCCTGCATAATCTTGCAGTCAAGAAAGGCAAGTTCATCACTTGCTCATGTCATTTGAGTATTTTTACTAAACTACTTGCAAAGTACTATGTCTATCACTATTGCATAAAAAGCAAAACCACTATTTTCATAACTATGAATATGACTAAATGGTGGGCAATGGAACCATGGATTGTGTTGATATGGTGGAGGTTCCGTTGCAAGGGTTTATATCCATCTAGGATTAAACAACAAATGTCGTCCAGCGATTCTTGTGCCGTAATACCCGTGTTAACCATAAGATCTGGAGTGGGACGGACTAGTCAATCGTATTTCCACCTCTTGTACATCAACAGACGCGCTTTACCGTACACACTTGTTATCTGTCGGGGGCAAGCAGTAGGCTGGGGAAGCCTTAAGTCCCCACGGCATCGTCCGTAGACACTTGTCGCCCGAGGAGCAAGCGGTAGGCTGGGGAAGCCTTAAGTTCCCCACGGTATTGCGGTCTATGATGGGTTGCAGCTACCGGCGAAGGAGTTTATGGTAAGAGCCCAGAACTGTTGTCGTGGTCGGGGTCCACCCGAAAGTGGGAATAATGGGACCGGCGAGGACCCAGGGTCGGGGCATGCAACAAAGGGTGGGTGTGCGAGGTAGCGGAGGAATATGATTGACTAGGACCTTATACCGGGCCTCACACCAAAGGAAGTGTGGACGGGGAAATTGCCCGGTTGGCACCAAGGTTAAGATCTCTTATGGGTAAAGCAACACACCTATGCAGAGTGTAATGAATCGTGACCAGTCACTCCCTGTTCCGGGTTTTGGAGGCTATGACAGCTGCTGGGAAAGGAACTCCATGAAGTTCTAGTAAACCGGTGAAGGGTGACGGACATAGTTCTTCTGAATAAAAGCAACCTTTTGAAGAAATGATTATGAAAACCTGCATTGGTATTAGACTTTCTGGTCTAATGCCGTAGCTAGTGCATTAAACACCTCTTTCCTATAATGAACTTGTTGAGTACGCTCGTACTCATCCCACTCTTAAATCCCCTGCTTAGATATGGAGGCACCGAAGGAGGATCTACAGTGCAACATGAAGGGCGAGGAGTCAACAACTACTACGGGGTAGAACCTGTCAGAAGAGTCCGATACCACATCCAACAAGGAGAAAACCTAGATTAGCAATAGAAAGGAACTAGCTTCCTACACCTAGCTCCTATTTAGCTAGAATCTATTCTTAGCCTCTGTAGCTAGGTAAATACTCTACAAATAGAGTTCGTGATAGGTTTAGATTACGAGTCGTTCTTCTGGAGTTTATTTGCGGTTTTACCTCATTGTAAAGTAGGAGGCTATGATGATCTTATGTAACAGAGTCTGTGTGTAATTATATAGACATGCCTTGGACCCGCATATGTTTCTGTTGTACCACTCTGAGCGATATAATACTAGTGGAACGTTGTTTCATTGGTGTTATATCAGACTTGCATACTACACCATGCAGTGGTATGTCGGGTCACCACAATACTCGTGACCTTCTTCCTATCGCTCCACCACGATGACGAGACTGATGACTCTGTTGGTAGCTGCCAGGTATAGGAGCATGGGCTCTGACTCTACTGGAGCCGCCAAGATAGGTGGGGAGGTGAGTATTTCCTTCAACCCCTGAAGTGCTGTGTCGAGGGTGCTCCTCGGCAATGCCCTCCGATAGGGGCTTTGGGTTGATGGAATCCTGCAAGCTGACACGAGACATCGGTACACAGACAAGCGGGGAGAGCGATTTACCCAGGTTCGGGGCCCTCGATGAGGTAAAACCCTTACGTCCTGCCTGTCTGTTCTTGATTATGATGAAAACAGGTTACAATGGGGTGTCGAATAGTTTGGCTGTGATCTCGTCGAGATGCTAGTTGCTAGGGTAACCTAGTTCTAAGCTTCTGCTGGCTAATATTGCTAAGGTTGATTGTGTCCCTCGGCAGCCCCTCTCCTGGCCCTTATATAGGTGGCCAGGTCTCGAGAGGTCTAATCGAGTACGAGTAGGTTTACAGTAGATCTCTTTCTAATCTTTCCTTGTTTGGCTTCTTCGGTGTCTTGTACTTCAAGTAATCTTCCGCCGCACCGTCCTAGTGGCCCATCTTGCCATCGGGTACCTTCATGGGCCTCCAGTTGGACCGTATAGGGTAGAGCAACATTGGTTACCCGAAGGGTAGTGCCCACGTCAGTAGCCCCCGAGTGTCTAGCCGAACATAGTTCGGGTAGAGACTGAAGCATGTCTTCTTCCGAAGTTCTTCTCCTCGATCATTCTTGCTTTCCTTCTATCTTCTATCGGGTGCGCGTCAGCGCTCCCGATGGGAGTAGCCCCCGAGTCTAGGTACGGATGCTTACAATCCGTGCGTAGACTCAAGTTGTACCACTCGAACATCTTCTTCTGCCGAAGTTTTTCCTGCAAGTCTTTGTAGGCCATCCGATATATTTTCTTTATGCAAGGGATAACGAATAACGTGTCCAACTTTTGTTGGTTAACTGCCGATGGCAAAACAACGTTACAGAATCAAGTCCCCGGGCATGATCCTGGAGTGCGAAAAAAGTTCTGTCGGGTGCGCGTCCAACGCTCCCGATGGGAGTAGCCCCCGAGTCTGGGCACGGGCGATGGATTAAGTTTTTCCTTCGAGTCCTCATTCTATCGGGTGCGCGTCCAGCGCTCCCGATGGGAGTAGCCCCCGAGTCTAGGTGCGGATGCTCCAATCCGTGCGTAGACTCAAGTTGATCACCCGATACTTTCTTATCTCTTCGTATGCAACCATTCCTCATGACGTCATTGATGACGTTTTTCTGACACCTCGATTCTGATTGATAAGACGCGATCTGCCGGCCCGTTTTTCGAGCAATTCCTGCTCCTCTTGCACGATTAACGAGGCACCTCCTTGATTTCCGCAACCATTAACTGGAGAAAAGACCCACCAGCAGTACGAGGCTTTCCTTAAGTTTCCCAAGAGATAGAAATCCCTAATCTCTTCCTTCATTCATCCCTTCGTTGTTCTTCCTCTTCTCCCGTTCACAACTGCTTGCGCCGCCACCACTGCTTTCCAGCTTTTCCCGAATCTTGCGATGGTGAAGAAGAAGAACCCTAGCGCTGCCGCCAGCTCTACGAGCGGAGGCACCTCCGCCAAATCTTCCTTGATTCCTCCGAAGGAGAGCGCCCCAAGCGCTCCTCCCCCAGCTCCGGCGCCGCCGGCGCCACCAGGCTCAGTAGCCAGGCCCGGAGATTGGATAGCTTCGACCGTCACCAGGCGTGACGAGAAGAGATCCCGAAGCCTGGGATTGATCTCCTCCGATGAGGGGAATGTGATCTTTCCAGGTGCGATTTCCCGACCTAATCCCCCTGCTGGTTTTACCGTGATGTTCTTATCGTTCTTATATCGAGGTCTTTCGCTTCCCGTTCACGAATTCCTCCTCCATCTCTTGCGAACTTACGAAATCCAACTATGGCAACTCACTCCCAACTCAATCCTCCACGTTGCTGTGTTTATCACCCTCTGCGAAGCATATCTGGGCGTTGAGCCTCATTTTGGGTTGTGGAAAAAGATCTTCTATGTGAAGAGATACAGCAGTAGTAACAGATCTTTTGTCACCGGAGGAGTGGGATTTGTAGCTCGTTCGGATGTCAACTACTTCAATTTCCCAATGAGAGAGTCCGTGCAAGGGCGGAGATTGAAGTGGTTTTACGCCAAGGATTCCCTGTCACCCGAATCTCAGCTTCCTCGCTTTGTCGATGTCCTTGAAGCCAAGTCTAAGAATTCCTGGAAAAATATTCTCTCTCCCGACGAGAAAGCAGCAGCCGATGAATTATTTGCTAGATTTCTTCGGATCAAAGAAGCTGATGGCCAAACCATGGTCGGCACTGAGGTAGCGGCAGTGTGATGGCGTGTATTTCACACGTTCGTTGGGCAACCCCAAGAGGAAGGTATGATGCGCACAGCAGCAAGTTTTCCCTCAGAAAGAAACCAAGGTTTATCGAACCAGGAGGAGCCAAGAAGCACGTTGAAGGTTGATGGCGGCGGGATGTAGTGCGGCGCAACACCAGAGATTCCGGCGCCAACGTGGAACCTGCACAACACAACCAAAGTACTTTGCCCCAACGAAACAGTGAGGTTGTCAATCTCACCGGCTTGCTGTAACAAAGGATTAACCGTATTGTGTGGAAGATGATTGTTTGCAGAAAACAGTAGAACAAGATGTGCAAGAGATTGTATTTCAGTAAAGAGAATTGGACCGGGGTCCACAGTTCACTAGAGGTGTCTCTCCCATAAGACGAACAGCATGTTGGGTGAACAAATTACAGTTGGGCAATTGACAAATAAAGAGAGCATGACCATGCACATACATATCATGATGAGTATAGTGAGATTTAATTGGGCATTACGACAAAGTACATAGACCGTCATCCAACTGCATCTATGCCTAAAAAGTCCACCTTCAGGTTATCATCCGAACCCCCTCCAGTATTAAGTTGCTAACAACAGACAATTGCATTAAGTATTGCGCGTAATGTAACTAGTGACTACATCCTGGAACATAGCACCAATGTTTTATCCCTAGTGGCAACAGCACATCCATAACCTTAGTGGTTCTTGTCACTCCTCCAGATTCACAGAGGCATGAACCCACTATCGAGCATAAATACTCCCTCTTGGAGTTACTAGCATCAACTTGGCCAGAGCATCTACTAATAACGGAGAGCATGCAAGATCATAAACAACACATAAGCATAGCTTTGATAATCAACATAACAAGTATTCTCTATTCATCGGATCCCAACAAACGCAACATATAGAATTACAGATAGATGATCTTGATCATGTTAGGCAGCTCACAAGATCCGACAATGATAGCACAATGGGGAGAAGACAACCATCTAGCTACTGCTATGGACCCATAGTCCAGGGGTAGACTACTCACACATCACACCGGAGGCGACCATGGCGGCGTAGAGTCCTACGGGAGATGATTCCCCTCTCCGGCAGGGTGCCGGTGGCTTTCTCCTGTATCCACCGAGATGGGATCGGCGGCGGCGGCGTCTCACGGAAGGTTTCCGTATCGTGGTTCTCGATGCTTGGGGTGTCGTCACGGAGACTGTGTATAGGCGAAAGGGCAGTGCAAGAGGCGGCACGGGGGCCCCCCGCCTCAGGGCCGCGCGGCCAAGGGGGGGCCGCGCCGCCCTAGGGTGTGGCCCCTCCGTGGCCCCTCTTCGTCTCTCCTTCGGACTTCTGGAAGCTTCGTGAGAAAATAGGCCCCTGGGCTTTGATTTCGTCCAATTCCGAGAATATTTCCTTACTAGGATTTCTGAAACCAAAAACAGCAGAAAACATCAACTGGCACTTCGGCATCTTGTTAATAGGTTAGTTCCAGAAAATGCATGAATATGACATAAAGTGTGCATAAAACATGTAGATAACATCAATAATGTGGCATGGAACATAAGAAATTATCGATACGTCGGAGACGTATCACAGTGTTTCTGAAACGTCGAGTCCAACCAGTTATGGCTAGAATTCGCCCAATGTCGTTGTATTCGGGTCCGAAAGATGAGACCAGAATTAACGCTGCCGAACTGTCGGAAAAAGAACTGCTCGATGAAGTCCGTCGCCTCACTTTCTTCAGCCAAGAGGACTTGATCCCATTGATTTCTCCGTATACTCCCTTTGATGCCGATCATCCACCACCAGAGGTAACTTCCCTTCTCAAATTCTTATTGTGCTATTATTTTCCTAGTTGACATAATTACTGTTGTTCTCATCTGTCTTTTCTTCGACAGACCCTCGTAGCCTCCGGGGACTTGCATAACTCGCCAAATGATATTTCCGAGGGAAGAGGCTCTTCAGAACCTATTGACTTTCATACTGTCGAGCATACAAGCCCAACAAGCGATCATGATGACCCGATAGATTCTGAAACCGCTCATACCAATCTTTCTCCATCAGCCGACGACACTTGCGACACAAAGGGATCAGTGCGCGATGATGACACTGATCATGATGCCTTTGTTAATGCAGCTGCGGAGGAGACTAGGGCCCCGCCAACGAAGAGATCAATCGGCGGTTTTGCCGATGAAGATGATCTTCTTGACATGTAAGTGTTTTCCTCCTTTTTACTATATTCAGCTCCTTGGTCTTCTCGCATTTTTCTCATAACTTTGGACGATCAAATCCTTCTTGTAGTGACGAAGCTTTCGCTGAGCCTCCGCCTAAGAGGGTCAGGTCTGATGCTGTTTCGCCGGCCGCCGCAGCTTCCGAAGCTTCGGCTCCTAAAGCGGCTCCCGCGGCGCAAGCATCGACTGCCTCCTCCCTTTCCAAAGGGAAAGATGCTCCTGCTGCCACCACAGCTCCTCCTTCTGTAAGTCCTTCTTAAGCATAGCAGGAATCTTTTGGAATGTGTCTTGCCTAATGATCTTTGTAAAACATTCCCTTTCTTCAAGGATCTACGAGGTGTGATATCCTCTTTAGAAGCCTTCGCCTCTCAGTTTACCTCTCTGGAGGCGGATAAAGTTCGGCTGCAGGAGGAAGCTAAGTCTTCCTCTTCAAAGTTAGACGGTGCCATAAAAAAGGCTGCCATAGCTCGCCAGGAGGTCGACTCCCTAAAAGATGAGCTGAAAAAGCTGAAAGAGAGGCTGAAGGAGGAGGAAGCTCGAGCAGCAGAAAAGGATGAACTCCTTCGTCAATCTGCCTTGGCTCTACTTGGTAAGCTTTTTCATACATCTCTTGTAGATTATTACTTTTTATGGATCCGTTTCTTCATCAATGACTTCCTCCAATTGAATTTCTTGCAGAAGCCGCCAGCATCCCTGCTACTGCCTTGGAAAAGTTCCGAGCAATTCCCCAGCAAATGGTGTGTCGATGGTTCTTGCCACCCACCAGCTTACCCGGGAGCTTCTTGACAAGGGAAAGGGCGCTCTGGCGCGGATGCATTCGATGATATTCCCCAAGATCAAGCAGGAGAAGACTCTGGGGCAGCTGATTGATGCCTTCGCAGTCGACACCAAGGAAGTTATTGAGGTATTCAAGCGTACCTCGCGTACCTATGGTGCCCTCCTTGCCTTCCAACTTATGATGGGTTACGGCTTTAAGGCTGACATCGAAGAAATGACTAAGGAGCTGCCGAAAGAAAAAGATGGGCGATTTGTTGACTTAAGCACCTTTACAGTGTCTGCCCGTACTTGTGCTTGCCAGCTCCTTGAACTAGTTTCATCAGGAAAGACATCGGCTGGCCCCAGCCTGTCGACTCAAACTCAGGCTCCTTGACTGTTGTAACGATTTTATCCTTGGGCTAGTATGAAACATTATTCTGTTGCGAGAACTTAAGTTTGTAATGAACACTGTGCTGGCAATGTTGCCAGCACACTTTTGTCATAATATCTTCATTCGTACTTCTCCTGATAGGAATTTCTTGTACTTCTCCCGATGGGAGTTACGTTGGATGCTTAATTTGTCCATATCCATCATCCTTTTAACATTTGTTACTGCAGGTTTTCCCGGTGCCCTCGTTTGTTGATGACTCTTCGGGCGTTCTTCCCGAAGGTGATCGAATCCAACGGATGAAGGATCGGATCACCCAGATGGAAAAGGACCTACGCAGCACTTATGCCTTAGCTGCGATTGTCAACAAGAAGAGCGAGATTGCAGCCGACGTGGAGCGGTACACTCTTACTGAGCTACATAAAGCTACCGAAAGTTTGAACTGTGATTTCCTTGATCTCTACGCCCTTTTGTCGATAGCGTCTTATCTGATCCTTTGTTTATTTCCGTGCCAGTCATAGCTCTGAACCGCGCAGAAGAGAACAAACGGATTCACGAGCGTGTGAATGCATTAACTCAGCTGTCCTCAGCCGAAGAGATTTTCTGGCGGGAGCACTCGAAGGCTTCGGCTGTCGCGCAATTTCAGGATCGGGTTCAGCAGGTCCACCACTTTTTTGACAAGTGCTACAAGGCTATGAGGGTGGTTTGGAAGACAATGTTCCCTTTGAACGCAGTTCCCCCAACGCTCCTTGCTTTGATGTCTGAATTTGGTAATGCCAAGAAGATTCGAGACTTGGTACGTGCGCAAGTTTTTGCGGGGGCCAGGTTTACACTTGCCCTTGTACTTGCCCGTTATCCTTCGGCAGGTTTGCGGTCGATTGCCAACGCGACTGGAGACTTGGAAGCACTCTATCCGAAGGTATTGTTGCCTGCCAACATAATTGTCGACAAACTCGAGGAGGACTCAAGGGTGCCTGAAGAGAGAGGAACTCCGCAAGGGTGATTTCAGGGATTTAATGTCTGTTTTGTAAATAGATAATTTGGCTACTTTATCCAAGTGTTTGGATTATGTAATGATGCCTTCTCATTTGGTAGATACATGCATATGTACTTTTACCATGTTATTGCCGTTGGCAAGTTTTGACATGAGCGAATCTTAGTTGCTCGTTTGAATGTATGTATATTGGTTGGTTAGCAAATCATTTGAGTGATCAGCTCGTGTTGCAGGTTTTGCTAAACCTGTTGTATGCGCAACTTTGCTTTCAACCGTTTTAAATTTCGACAGGCACTCCCGAATATTTCGGGTGTAGTGGTTCTGCCGATGAGCCCGTTGTTCCTTGATATTTCCATAAGTAAAATATCAAACGTGGGTTGTTGTTTATATGTATTGCCAAACTCTTGCTATTTACGGCACTCGTAGAGGCATCTATAGCGGAGGGAAAGGTGAACGTCTTTTAGCACTCGTAGAGGCTTTTTGAAGCACGATCTTCTACCTCGTACTATGTTTGCATAGTGGTGGGGCTTAGAAGTTTGTAGTTACTGCAATGCTTAACAAGAAATTGAAGCTTTAAGTTCTTATTAATAAGGTAAGCACGAGGCTAGAGGGCGAAAAAAGGAAGGCCCTGTTTAAAATGAAGGAAAAAGGAAAATAAAGGCTAGTAAATTGCTTAAGCAAGGAAGGGGTTCTTCTCTTCTTCTGGATTCTTCACCGCGTTAGTGGTTGCTGCAGCGTTGCTGGTTTCATCAGGGGTTTGGGCGGTGGTTGCCATCGTCTTGCTATCTCCTAAGCCTTCTGTGCCATCAACTGCCGAACCCTTTCTTGAGGAAGCCTGCTTTGCGAAGCTTCTGCTGCCGAAGCTTTAAGGGCGAGAGCGGCTGGCTTCTTCTTGGTTTCCCTGCCATCTTTTTCTTCCTTGATTTCTCGTAGTGACAGCTTGGGCGGAGGGTCGACGATTTCTTGCTGTGACCCGAACTTTGCAGCAATCCTCTGAAAGTCGCGATCACAATTGTCCGAGCGTGAAAAACTTCCACAGACTGTGATGTTTGTCCCGTTGTTCCCAGGCATTTTCAGCTTGAGGTATGCATAATGTGGCACAGCCATGAACTTGGCATACGCTGGTCTCCCGAGTATAGCGTGATACTGTGACTCCCAGTTCACCACTTCAAACTCGATCTTTTCCTTCCTGAAGTTGTCGGCTCTGCCGAAGATAACATTCAGGTAGACTTTGCCAAGAGAGTGGCCCGGTGCGGTTGGAAGGATCCCATGGAAGCAGGTGTCTGTTTCTTCCAGCATCCTCATGGTGATCCCCATACTTCTGATTGTGTCGACGAATATCAGATTTAGCCCGCTTCCACCGTCCATGAAGACTTTACTCATCTTGAACCCCCCAATTTGTGCTTCGACTACCAAGGCGGCGTGTCCTGGTTTTGGTATGGTCGTCGGGTGATCCGCTCGACTGAACGTAATGTTCTGAGAAGACCACTCGACATACTCGGGGATGTTTGCCATGATGCTTTCTGCCAGGTTGATCTCTCGGGTGAGCTTTTTCATCTCCCTTTTCGAAACACCTGTCCTATGGATCATGCTCATCTGCCCACGTGGTGGTGGGAATGCCTCGTTGGGTTGATGAGGTTGAGCCTGTTGGACTTGATGCTGCGGTGGAGGTGGGGGTGGCGGTGGTAGCTGTTGCTGGCCTGACTGCTGGATGAGTTTGTGCATGTCTAGGAACTGCCGACAGTCCCTGAGCAGGTGACTCGACTTCGTTTTGCCGTCCTTGGAATCGACATATGAATGCAGGTAACAGGGGGCGTTGATCTGCTCAGCGTAGGGTAATTCAGGAGTCCTCTGCTGTCGTGGTTTATAGCTACCACGGTTCCCGGAGTTGTTCCGATTACCGTCGTGTCGATCATCTCGATCGTCCTATCGATCGGAATATCCTGCAGCTACCAGATTGTTATCATCATAGTTGCCGTTCTTCCTTCTTTTGTGACGATCCCTTCGGCCGCCCGAGTCGTGCTTCGGCTGGTCATCGTCTTCGTCGTCACTGCGCTGTCGTGGCCTTCGTACATTGTCCTCGCCATCAGCCCAACTGTTGGCGATTTCCATTAACTTGGTTATAGTTTTTGGCTTTTTGCGCCCAAGTTCTTCTATGTAGCTCTCCCGCTGAACGCCATCGCTGAAAGCGTCGATTGCTCTGTCGACAGATACGTCTTCGGCAGCGTTCAGGAGTTTTGTGAATCTCCCGATGTATGAACGCATCGACTCCTTCTGCTTCTGTCGGCAATTCCGCAACTCTTCGATCCCAACGGGCCTCTTGTATGTTGCTTGGAAATTGGCAACAAAGGCATCTACTAGGTCATCCCATGATTTAACGGAACCTTTCGGCAGCCCCCTTAGCCAGGCTCGCGCTGAATCCTTCAAGTAGAGCTGTAAGCATTGCATTGCTGCTATCTGGTTTCCTTTGTGCAGGATCACAGTCTGCAGGTAGTCGTCTATCCAGGATCTTGGTTCTTGCTACCCATCGTACTTGGCAGCGTCGGTAGGGGTAGGCTTAAACTTTTTGGGCGGCATCGTTTCGCGAATCTTGTAACTTAGACAGTCGGCTCCCCTGAGCTCGCCGTCGTACTCCTGATCTTCATCCGAAGAATCGATGTCGTTGTCCTTCCTAGCGGCGCGTCGTCGCCTTGCTTTGTCGATCTTGCTCTGGGTAATTTCGTCCTGAGCATCTCTCGCATGATGTTTCGACCCACTGCCTTGTACAGTGGTCTTTTCCTTTGGCGGGACTAGGTTGTTCCCCAATATCGCGAGACTCTCCAGGGCACCTCGATGAGCTTGAGCCATGGATCCTTCGGGGCGCTGGTTGATGAGGTATGCGGCGAGGTTGGCCGTTGCTCCTGCAACGGTTTTCGGCCGTGGCATGCTGGCGGTATCCATAGTCATAAAGGATTTGGTCAGATTCGACGTTATTTCTCTGGCGTCATCTTCCGAAAGCCTGGATAGTCTCGACCGGTGCTTGCCTGTTCCCTGAGTGTTTCGGGAGGCACTCCCTTGCGAGCCCCTTCGCCGTTCGCTGGATCGATCTGCCGCAGATAGGCGTCTCTCGAGGGTGGCTTGCTCTTTCGACAGGTGCTCCCGGTTTTTCTCTAGTATAGAGCGATAAGCATTGAGGGTTCCAACTGAAGTTCCTGCGGGGAGCGGTGTGTTGTTGAGTACTGCTGCCCTTGCTGCTGCCCACTCCTCATCCGCGATGGTGTAATCGCTATCGCGGTTGCTGGCACTGTTTTCAAAACTTTCCCTTCTACTGGAACGGGGAGTATGGTCCTCGTCTCCTCTGCGCCTTGTGTTTCCCGTGTTATTGGCGACATAAACCTGATGGTGTGCCGTTCTTCGGGTGGTTCCCTGGATGATGCTGTCGATACTGTCCTCTCCCGATGAATACTGGGCGTTGCAGATGAACGGCGTGTCGCTCGATCCCAGCCCGTGCCTGGTGTCGCAGTTCAGGCAGTAGTACGAAGTTAATTCCGAAGATGTGGGATCATCAGACCCTATCGACATGGAGGACACCGAGCGGGGAGTCGAGGGCACGGGTGAGCACGTCGATCCCGTCAGAACAGCCGGTAGTTCGAGTGACGATGGCGCGCTTGAACTCGTCGATTCGGAAGTGGGGGATTCCAGCAATCGAAGGATTCCTTCTGCGTTGACGTTGTAGTGGACGCTGCCGAAGGTCATCTCCATGTTCCCTTGTAGATCTGAAAAGTTCGAGCGGGGGGAATCGCTGTGTGGACTAAACTCGTGGGAGCCGAATCGAATCGGGCTTCTCAGGGTTGGTGATGATGGTGTCGACGAAGTCGCTGATGAAGCCGCTGGCGAAGCCGCTGGTGTCATGATTGGATCTGCCGATGACCAATCTTGTGCCGACAGGGTTCCCACAGACGGCGCCAATTGTCGAGGGTGCTCCTCGGCAATGCCCTCCGATAGGGGCTTAGGGTTGATGGAATCCTGCAAGCTGACACGAGACATCGGTACACAGACAAGCGGGGAGAGCGATTTACCCAGGTTCGGGGCCCTCGATGAGGTAAAACCCTTACGTCCTGCCTATCTGTTCTTGATTATGATGAAAACAGGTTACAATGGGGTGCCGAATAGTTCGGCTGTGATCTCGTCGAGATGCTAGTTGCTAGGGTAACCTAGTTCTAAGCTTCTGCTGGCTAATATTGCTAAGGTTGATTGTGTCCCTCGGCAGCCCCTCTCCTGGCCCTTATATAGGTGGCCAGGTCTCGAGAGGTCTAATCGAGTACGAGTAGGTTTACAGTAGATCTCTTTCTAATCTTTCCTTGTTTGGCTTCTTCGGTGTCTTGTACTTCAAGTAATCTTCCGCCGCACTGTCCTAGTGGCCCATCTTGCCATCGGATACCTTCATGGGCCTCCAGTTGGACCGTATAGGGTAGAGCAACATTGGTTACCCGAAGGGTAGTGCCCACGTCATGCTGCGTCTGCTGCGTCGTCCCAGACAAATTTGTCTGTTTTCTTCAGCAGCTTGTACAAAGGTAACGCCTTCTCGCCAAGACGGCTAACAAACCTACTGATTGCTGCGACACAACCAGTTAGTCGTTGCACATCTTTGAGACAAGTTGGCCTTTTGATACACAGGATTGCCTTGATTTTTTCTGGGTTAACTTCAATGCCTCCGTGAGAGACTATGAAGCCAAGGAGTTTTCCAGCTGGAACGCCGAAGACGCACTTCAGCGGATTCAACATCATCTTGTACCGACGGAGATTCTCGAAGGTTTCTGTGAGGTCGCTGATCAAGTCGGATCTTTTCCGGGTCATGACCGCGATGTCGTCGACGTAAGCGTGCACGTTCCAGCCAATTTGGTCCTTCAGGCACCGCTGCATCGTACGTTGGTAGGTGGCACCTGCATTTTTCAAACCAAAGGGCATGGTGACATAGCAGTAAGTGCCAAAGGGGGTGATGAACGAGGTCGCCTTTTGGTCGGACTTCTTCATCTGGATCTGATGATACCCGGAATATGCGTCAAGAAAACACAGAAGTTTCGCCCCTGCCGTCGAATCAATGACTTGGTCAATGAGCGGCAAAGGGAACGGATCCTTCGGGCAATGCTTGTTCAAGCCGGAGTAATCGATGCACATTCTTAGTATTTCAGTGTTCTTTTTGGGTACAAGGACGGGATTTGCGACCCAATCAGTATGGATAACTTCTACTACAAAACCTGCCTCTAGTAACTTAGCTAGTTCCATTCCTATGGCGCAGCGCTTCTTATCTCCAAAGCATCGCATAGCTTGCTTCACCGGTTTAGCCCCCGGATTTATGTTGAGGTAGTGCTCGGCGAGTTCCCTAGGTACTCCGGACATGTCAGAAGGTTGCCATGCGAAGATATCCATGTTAGCACGGAGGAACTCGACGAGCGCGTCTTCCTATTTGGGGTCCATGTTGGCTCCGACTGAAACCTGCTTGGAGCCGTCTCCTACGATGAGGTCGTGCTTCTTGGTTTCTATCGCGGCCTTGAACGAGGTCTTTTGTTCGGAGATCTGCTTCTTGGTGGTCTGCATCTCAGTCGGATTCACCGCGGCTCTGTAGCCTTGCAGCTCCTCTCCAGATATCACAGACTCTACGAAGGCGGCTTCACCTAACTCGCATTCATGAGCCTTCTTGTAGTCTCCGGATACGGTAATCATACCCTTTGGACCCTGAATCTTGAGCTTGTTGTAGATGTAGCACGCTCTTGTGTGAAACTTGTGGTAGGTGGGCCTGCCGAAGATGACGTGGTAGGAGCTCTTAAAGGGCACGACCTCAAACGTGATCATTTCTTGGCGGAAATTGTTTGCATCGCCGAAGGCCACGGGAAGTCTGATGCTACCCAAGGAATTTGCCTTTTTACCCGGAACCACACCATGGAATTAAGTGGTGGCTGTGCTTGAGCTGTTCCTTGGTAAGGTTCATCCGCTCCAAAGTTTCCAGGTACAGGATGTTCAGGCTGGCTCCGCCGTCCATGAGGCACTTGGAGAAATCATACCCGTCGATGCGGGGACTTACAACCAAGGCATAGCACTCTTTCGGAATGACAGTAGGATGATCCTTCCTATCAAACGTACACGGAGTTTCCGACCACCTGACATACTGCAACACAGCGGGAACTGTGGCGTTCAGGATCCGGAGAGCTGATTTGCTTGCACGGACTGTTGGAGTTCCAAGGAAGGTGTGGTACGCGCTCGCACTCTTTTTATCGAAGGGGTTGGGTTTAGCTGCGGATCCGGCTTTGGGATCCGGCGAAGCATCGTCCTCATCCATCGCCTCGGAACTGTCTTCCTCCTTGTCCTTGTTCTTGCCCTTGCCTCCTTTGCCGCGTGGGCGGTGCTTCTGGGCTCGCTTGTATCCTGTTTCCGGGTCAGATTTGAGATCGTTGTCCCACTTGCAGTTGCGGTTGGTGTGAGTGGACTTCCCTGTAGCCGGATCCAGATGGGCCAGGCAAGGCATGTCTCTGTACTCTTCATAAGTTTGGGGAGCACGGGTTCCAGCAGCGGTGACCTCATCACCACGCTGCTGGCCCCTTCCAGCTCCGCCTCCGCGGCCGCGGCCTCTTCCGCCTCCTTGACCTCCGCGCTGGAAGGCCATGGCGATCAAGTCGGATCCGCCACTCCTTTGGTCATCAGGGGGATTTTTCCGCTTGGTGCCGCTGCTGCTACCGTTATCACGGTTCTTCTTTTGCTGATGCAGGGGAATTGCTGTAGCTGCTAGATCTCCGCCTGCGTCGTCATCGGCGGCAGTATGATCACTAGCGATGGTGATCATGTCATCCAAAGTCAGTTTGTTTGCATTGACCAAGCAGGTCAGCTTGTGCCGCAGCAGTCCTCCTCTCTGCAAACCACCAATAAAGGCGTGCATTGCTGTGCGGTTATCAACGTTCTCGCACTCGTTCCTAGTTAGCAACCATCGGGTGAGGAAGCTCCTGGATGTTTCACCCTTCTTCTGGATACATGCCTGCAAGTCGCTTGTCGTGGCGGATCTTTTGTAGGTGCCCCTGAAGTATTTCTCGAAGGCGTTCTTCAGGTCAAACCAGCAAAAGATGGAGTTTTTCTCGAGGTCACTGAGCCCGATCCATGCTGGACTTACAAGGTACAGCTGAAGCACGCGGCAGGCGATATTAGGGGTTCCTCCGGCAAAGGTTACTGCATTATAGTAATCCTCAATCCAGGTATCCGGCCTTTCCGTGCCATCATAATTCTTCAGGTTTCCGGGTAGCTTGAGGTTCATCCTTGGCTTTGGTTCCTCTCGAATCATCCTGCCAAAGCACTTTGGGCCAATGTAATCAGATCTGTACTCATTGAGGCGTTCTCGCGCATCGCGTGGGCCGCCGCCGGGGGTTTTTGAGCGGGAACGAGATCTCCGACCACCGCCTCCGCCTCCGCCTCCGCCACTTGGTGGTGGTGAAGGAGACCTGCGAGGGGGCCTGTGAGATTTTTTGCTTCTGCCTTCAGATTCCCGGCGGTCTTCCCGTGGTTCGCTCCGGCTCCGGTGGCTACCTTCACCTTGGTGATAGTCTCCTCCGTCGTTCCAGCTTCGACGGGGTTCCGGCTCACGCTCAGCATTCCGGCCCCTCCTGGGCTCAGGCTCGCGATCATTGTTCCGGCTCCTTCTGGGCTCGGGTTCACGATCGTTGTTCTGGCTCCGATGTGGTTCCGGCGTACGCTCCCTGGTTCTCGGCGGCGGCATGTCGCGGATGTTGATTCCACCGGCCCCATGGGGCCTGGTGTTTCCAGCTGGACTGCGGCGGCGAGGGGGCGGGGGACGCGGGTACCCGTTAGGCGGAGGTGACGGGTTCCAGTACTTGTTCCTACCAGCGTACATTGCATCCTTTCCCTTCTTTGGATCTGACGGAGGCGTCTTTGATGGTATGGGGATCGGATTTGGGTGCTCCCTGGTTTTTCTTCTGCGCTCCGAAGATCCGGTGCGCGATTCATCATCGGGATGGCGATTGGCATGGGCGTCCTTCTGCGCGGTAGAGACACAGTGATCTGGATTGGATTGAAACCTGCGGGAAGTATCTGCCTTACTCTGCTGCTTCATTGCTGAGGCAACGAGCGTATGAACGTAGTCGATGTCAATCTCCTCGTCCTTCTTTTTCAAGATCTCCGCAGCCTTTTTCATGTTGTCCTTTGGGGTTGCAAGTGGCTGTTGCTCAGTGGGGGTCGCGAAAGTGATCTTGCGAGGGGGTATAGCCTCCCGCCTGATTTGATCGACCTCCTGCTGAAGCTCGGTGACCTTGTCTCTCCAGTGCTGTTGGAGCTCCTTGACTTTTACGAGTTGTTGGTCAACCTCAAGTTCTCACTGTTGGAAACCTTCCACGAATTGCGTGGCTTCTTTCCTTTCGTCCAGCATTGCTGCTGCGGTTCGAGCGATTTTCTGGGTTGTTGCCAACATCTCCTGCCTCTTGGCCTCTAGAGCCTCCGGGTCTGCAGCTTCCTCAGGAGTTATTGGTTTGTTGAGGATCGCCGAGTGTGCTATTGCGTCCATGCCTGCCTGCTCAACCAGTTCTTCTGGGACAGGATTTCCTGACGCGGTCGTTCCCGCGATAGCGGAGTACCTGCATAGGATGGCTGTGGGTCGGAAGTGGTGTGCTCATCTTCCGATTCCTGCTGATCCAGCGCTGCTAAGGTTGCGAGAACCTGCTTAGGCTGGGCGGAATCTACCTCGATTTGCTCACCAGCTCCGAGTTCCTTCAACTTGCGATCGTATTCTTTAGTGTCCATGGAGGAGGTGTCGTCGGAGGTTGGGCTGAGGTTGCCCAGGATCGATTCTTCACCTGGAGCGTCGCTTTCTCCGACAGCCTCCTGCTGATCCGGAGCGTCGCCGTTTTCCGGTGCCTCAACCTGCACGGGGCCAGCTCCGACTTCTTGAGGGGCGGCTCCTGCAGAATGGGCTATGAAGTGCACGAAGTGACACCTTTGCTTCTCTAACACCTGGGAGACCCAGGTGACATAGGCATCCCCAATGGGCCTGCCGATGATAGTACCCGGGGTTTACTGAAGGCCTACTACCCGAAGAATAAGAAGACTCGGAAGCCCAAGATATTGTTAAGGAAAGCTAGAGTTGTAATAGGAAGCATTATTTGTAATCTTGCGGGAGGAGTTAGAAACCTTCCCGGACTCTGTAACTTGTACAATACGAATCCCTCGGCTCCGCCTCCTATATAAGGGGGAGTCGAGGGACGCAGAAGGCATCGAATCATTGTTTCTCAAACCCTAGTTTTCATGTTCGTCGAGTACTTTTCGGCTGAAACCTTCGAGATCTACTTGCCCTCTACATCCAACTAAACCCTAGTCTACAATCCGTAGGCATTGACAAGTTAATACCTTGTCAATTGGCGCCGTCTGTGGGATCTAGAGGCGACAAGGAGCTGATCTCGATGGCACGTTCAAGATCGTCGACTTCATCAGTAGCAAGCAACATCATGGACAGAGGTAAACAGATCGACACTGGTCTCGTTGATTTTATTCCTCACCCGCCCTCCCGTTTGGATGCATATGCGTATCTGGAGGAGCCCATGAAGATGACGTTTGGAAAATTCCACTTCCACGTCGAGAAAGAAGGATCGTATCGTCTCGAAGTTCCGATTTCGTCGGGACTACCAGCGGTTGGTCCTGATGTCTCAAACTCAGTATCATCCGTCGAGTCAAGCGACAAGGAGATTTCGTCGCCACGTTTCATCGGCAGTAGGGCAAGTGAAAAACTCGCCAAAATCTTCAGCGACATGTCCTTCGAGTCATCGGCGGACTCCTATATAAGCGATGATTCGAGCGACACCGATAGCTTCGACTTCATCGACAAATCCATCTCTATTGGGAAAGTCTTCACCAATCTCTATGATGGTGTCACCAAACCAAACAAAGCGAAAACTCCAAAATATCACCAAGTTTATGCCATTGGAGAAGCAAGTAGCGATCAAGAGGAAACATCAGAGGCTTTCGACAATTTGGGAAACCCCTATGTCGATCCCTCAGATCTAAGGAGAGGTTTGGGCACTAAATATGTCGGGCCCACACCACGTGCCAGAGTTCAACTTCCACAAGCAGCCTGGGATAGAGTTGCGAAAGCTTTGGATGGCTCTGAACCAATGGAGACAACTGCTACAGTCGAAGAACTACAAGCTTATCAATATAGACTCGCCCGAGCTGGAAGAGAGTTGGAAAAACAGACAGCTGCTTTGAACAGAAGAAGGGAGGCAGCTTCCGCATCAAGCAGGCGACAAGCGGAATTAAGTCGACACTCAGAAACTTCGGGAGATAGTCACAGAGAAGCTCGGAGGAGAGCAAGATCTCGGCTGCAAAATATACCGGAAGCCGAAAGAGAGACTCTAATCCAAAACCTCGACATGTCCTTTATGTCAATCGACACGAGGGGGAATATTATCCCAAAAACACCGGAGGCAGGATTCATGGCGACACAAGCTTTCATCTTCGCGTCCAGGCCACCTCCCGGAGATCCAAGAGAAGCGTTGTACAACATGGCCATGGCAGGATGTGGAGCTATGGGAGCAGCGTTCACAGCCACACCTCCCGAAGGAACTGCAAGGCAAAATAGTCCGAGACCTACCGCAGCAGTGCAAGATCCACCAAGAACAAGTGGAGCCAGGGACACAACAACTCAGGCCAGAGTTGACAGAGCGCGACAAGAAAGAAGGGAACGCCGGCATTCACCAGAACTTGCTGAAGAGGACATGTGTGGACTCCCATGTTTCACACGACGGGTCCGAAAAACTCGAGTTCCATCAGGATTCAAGCTACCCGATAGTTTCAAGAAATTCGATGGCCTACAAGACCCAGAGGATTGGCTTGTGGATTACCTCGAGACAGTAAAATTGATAGGCGGGACCAGAGCGACAGCCATGCAGAGCATCCAGATACATCTGAGCGGAGCCGCCAGATCATGGATAAAAAAGCTTCCACCAGGTTCCATCGACAGCTGGGAAAGTTTCGAAGATGTGTTTATCAAGAATTTCCGGTCAACCTGCAAGAAACCTGCGACACTAGAGGAGTTGAGGTCATGTCGACAAAAGCATGATGAATCAATGAGGAAGTACATCCAAAGGTGGAATATCATCAAAAACTCGGCAGAAAATATATCTGACGAAAGAGCGATAGATGCATTTGTTGCAGGAGTTCGACGAGGAGATTTCGTGAAGGACTTGGAGGACAAACCCAAGAACAGTATCAGCTTTAATGGAGATAGCAAACAGATGGGCAGATGGCGAAGATGCGGTACATAACAAACGACATAGGTCCCCAGAGGAAGATCGCAGTCGAAATTTTCAAAATAGACGTCGATTCCCCCGTCAATTTTCAAGTTACGATACACCTGGCCAAATATCGGCTGGATTTCGGGGAAACAATGGAGGAAACAGTAGAGATGACTACCAGAGAAGTAATGCACAACAAGGCGATAATAGAGATAACAGGCAAAATAGCGGGCCAAGGTTCCAGAGACCTTTTGTGTCTCCCGAAGAGATGATGAACGGGCCGTGTCAGATGCATTTCTTTCTCGACAGCAATGGAAAAAGACAGTCAGGACACTTGCAAAAGGATTGCCGAAATTTCCAGGCAATGCTAAGATGGGCAGGACATGCAAATGCTCAGGCAGCACACAGAAACCCTCAAGGACCTAGGAGTGAGATTCACTTGCCACCTCCTCCCGCGGTTACAGACGAAAATCGACATCAACTCAAAATAGCGGCAGCACCTGCCCCACCACCCTACGTCGATCCTAACTCTAACGGAGCGGTCTCGATGATTCAGAAAGGCAGGCCATCCAATAGAGCTCAGAAAGTAATCTCGCGACAGGTGTTTATGGCAGAGAAGATGCCACCACCAACAGTCGAGTACCTTAACTGGTCAGGGCAAGATATTGGCTTCACAATAGCTGATCATCCACAGCAAGTTCCTCGACCAGGGCAGTCAGCACTGATCTTACCAGCAGTAATTGCGGGATTCGATGTATCTCGAGTATTCATAGATGGCGGCAGCAGTCTAAACCTTATGTACGCAGATACGCTAAGGAAGATGAATATTTCCCTCGCAAATTTGAAACCAACCGACACACGTTTCCACGGCATCACACCAGAGAAGCCAAGTTACCCACTGGGGAAGATCAATCTCGACGTTCAGTTTGGGACCCGAGAAAACTACAGGATAGAGAGGTTGGAATTCGAAGTTGTGGATTTCCCGTCGCAGTATCACGCTTTGTTGGGGCGACCAGCATATGCCAGGTTTATGGCGGTACCACATTACACGTACTTGCTTTGGAGGTTACCTGGACCTAAGGGACCAATCACAGTCAAAGGAAGCTTCGTGCTAGCCGATAAATGCGACAAAGATTTTCATCGACTATCAGAAACTTTCGGGATGCAGGCAGAGTACGCAGCGTCAAGGCTCATGACTGATTATGATGTGCTGCCAGACGTAGGAAGGCCCAACAAGGAATCAACTTTCAATACAGCAAAAGATTCTAAGGAAGGGCAGATTCACCCGACAGATCCGAAGAAAACAACATCCATCGCAACAAACATGGACCTCGCATAGGAAAGCGCGCTCGTCGAGTTCCTCCGTGAGCACTGGAAAATCTTCGCATGGTGTCCAGCTGACATGCCAGGAGTACCCAGGGAACTTGCCGAGCACCACCTAAACTTGGATCCTATTGCGAGACCAATCAAGCAACCTTTGCGGCGTTTTTCGGAACCAAACCGCAAAGCCATGCTGTCAGAAATTGATCGACTTAGAGAAGCTGGTTTCATCAAAGAGATATCTACTGAGGCCACTTGGGTAGCTAACCCAGTGATGGTGCCGAAGAAAAACACGAAAGTCCTTCGCATGTGTGTCGACTTTACGTGCCTCAATAAACATTGTCCAAAGGATCACTTTCCCCTCCCAAGGATCGATCAGATTATCGACTCCACGGCAGGATGTGAACGTCTTTCCTTCTTGGACGCATATTCTGGTTACAACCAGATCAGATTAAAAGAAGACGACAAAGCCAAGATAGCGTTCATCACACCGTATGGCGTATTTTGTTACAAAACAATGCCCTTCGGATTGAAAAACGCGGGAGCAACATATCAATGGATGATGCAGAAGTGCCTAGCAACACAGATTGGGAAAAATGTACAAGTATACATCGACGACGTCGTCATCACATCAAAAAAGGGGCAACATTAATCGAGGACTTGAAGGAAACTTTCGACAACCTCGACAAATTTTGTCTCAAGTTGAATCCGACGAAATGTTCTTTCGGCGTCCCTGCAGGTGAACTTTTCGGGTTCCTAGTTTCAGCGAGAGGGATCGAAGCAAATCCCGAAAAAATCCAAGCTATCGTAACAATGCGGAAGCCAACAAAGTTGAAGGAAATACAGCAGTTAACTGGGCGAGTCGCAGCTTTAAGCAGATTCATCGCAAGGCTAGGAGAAAAGGCGCTACCGTTCTACGCCTTAATCAAACAAGGAGAGAAGTTCCAGTGGAACGAAGATGCAGATAGAGCCTTCGAGGACCTCAAACGGAAAATTTCGACACCACCAATTCTAGTGGCGCCAAAAGAGAAAGAACCACTCCTGTTATATATTGCGGCTACACCTCAGGTGGTCAGCACGGCGCTAGTTGTCGAAAGAGAAGAAGAAGGAAAACTCCATGGAGTGCAGAGGCCAGTATATTTCATCAGCGAAGTATTATCGCCTTCAAAACAGAGGTACCCGCAGTACCAAAAGCTAGCATATGGAGTATTCACAACCGCAAGAAAATTGCGTCACTATTTTTCGGCGCATCCGATAATAGTGGTCAATGAGGCGCCTTTATCCAACATACTCAATAATCCAGAAGCTACAGGCTGTGTCTCCCTTTGGGTAATAGAACTTTCTCCTCGGGACATCACGTATGAAAAAAGAAAGGCAATAAAGTCACAAATTCTACCAGACTTCATCGCAGAGTGGATAGAGTTGCAAAACACAGGACCTCCGGATTTATCGAGAACCTGGACTATGAACTTCGATGGGTCCAAAAGGTTAGAAGGAGCTGGAGCAGGGATAATACTCATATCACCTGAAGGCGACAAATTGAAATACGTCCTGCGGATGATGTTCCCAAACGCATCTAATAATGAGGCAGAATATGAAGCCCTTATACATGGGATGAAGATGGCGAAAGCATGTGGCGCAACTCGACTAAAAATATTTGGCGACTCACAGTTGGTAGCTCAGCAAGTCATGAACCAATGTGATGCGGTCAATGATAGCATGATGGCGTACAAAGAGATGTATAATGAGCTGGAGAAGCTGTTTGACGGATGCGAGGTAAACCATATCAGTAGGCTGAGCAATGATGAAGCCGATGTTCTTGCAAACATCGGGTCGCAGTGCCTCGCAATTCCCCCAGGTGTGTTCTGGGAAGAAATAACAGAGAGGTCCACGAAGCCGAAGAAACCAACAAAGAAAGAGAAGAGCGAGAAACCCTCGGGGGCTGTGAAAGAAGCATTGGAAGAAGAAGACGAGGAACAGGATCTAGTACTGATGGTACAAATCCCATGGATGCAAGCTTACATATCATACATCCTAAGAAAGACAATACCCGATGATCAAGTTGAAGCAAAGGCGAGTTATTAGGCGATCCAAAGCTTTCACGGTGGTCAAAGTAGAGTTGTACAAACGCAGTATCTCGGGTGTGTTACAACGGTGCGTCACACCCGAAGAAGGAAGGATAATTCTGAAGGACGTACACGAAGGAGTATGTGGCCACCACGCGAGCAGTCGAGCTATTGCAGCCAAAGTTTTTCGAGCAGGATTCTACTGGTTGACAGCAATTGAGGACGCGAAGGAGATAGTGCGAACTTGTGACGCATGTCAGAGATTTGCCGCAAAACCTCACTCTCCGGCAGCAGAATTAATGCCAATACCCTTATCTTGGCCTTTTGCTCAATGGGGCCTCGATATGGTGGGAAAATTACACAAAGCTTCGCCAGGAGGATACGAGTACATGTTGGTTGCTGTTGATAAATTCACCAAGTGGATAGAAGCAAAGCCTATAAATTCACCAGATGCAGCATCAGCAATAAAGTTCGTGAAGGGCATCGTTTTTCGATTTGGAGTACCTCACAGCATCGTCACAGACAATGGCAGCAACTTTACGTCAAAGGAGTTCAAGGCGTACTGTGCAGAAGTAGGCATTAAATTGCACTTCGCGTCAGTTGCACATCCTCAAACCAATGGTCAAGTCGAGAAAGCCAATGGCATCATCTGCAATGGCATCAAGAAACGCTTGTTAGGACCACTGGAAAAAGCTCGACATACCTGGCCAGAAGAGTTACCAAGTGTGTTATGGAGTGATGACCCACAAGTATAGGGGGTGTATCGTAGTATCTTCGATAAGTAAGAATGTCGATCCCAACGAGGAGCAGAAGGTGTTGACAAGCAGTTTCGATGAAGGATTCACTGTAAATGCTCACAGACAAGTATTCAGGGGGTTTTGATGTAACAGTTGAATAAAGTACGAGTATGTAAAGTGCGAGAGTAACAATTGCAGCGAGTGGCCCAATCCTTTTTAGCACAAAGGATAAGCCGGTTTGTTTACTTATAATGACCAAGCGTTCTCGAGGACACACGGGATTTTAGTCTAGTGCTTTCGCTACATACGGCTAAATAATCTTCATTGTTATGATAAGTGTTGTGTGGGTGAACCTATGCTAATGTACCGCCCTTCCTAGGACTAATACATACTTGTGATTATACCCCTTGCAAGCATCCGCAACTACAAGAAAGTAATTAAGAATAAATCTAACCACAGCCTTAAACTCTGAGATCCTGCGATCCCTCCTGCATCGATATACCAACGGGGGTTTAGGTTTCTGTCACTCCGGCAACCCCGCAATTAGCAAACGAATACAAGATGCATTCCCCTAGGCCCATAAATGGTGAAGTGTCATGTAGTCGACGTTCACATGACACCACTAGAAGAATAACACCACAACTTAAATATCACACCATTGAATATTACTCAACCATAGTTCACTACTAACATTTAGACTTCACCCATGTCCTCAAGAACTAAACGAACTACTCACGAGACATCATATGGAACATGATCAGAGCTGATATGATGATGAATAACAATCTGAACATAAACTTGGTTCAATGGTTTCACTCAATAGCATCAACAACAAGTAGAGATCGATACCGGGAGAGTTTCCCCTATCAAACAATCAAGATCAAACCCAAATTGCTACGGCGGTGACGGTGTCCAGCGGTGATGACGGCGGTGATGATGGTGGAGATGATGATGATGGTGATGGCGATGATGTCCAGCTCGATGACGGTGACGATGGCGTCGATTTCCCCCTCCCGGAGGGAATTTCCCCGGCGGATTCCTGCCCGCCGGAGAGCTCTTTTCTCTCTGGTGTTCTCCGCCCCGTAGAGGCGGCTGTAACTCTTCGCGAGGTACCCCCTGTGGCTTAGGTCTTCGGGACGAAGGGTTTGGCGAAGAAAAGGAGGCGAAAGGGGCCGTGGGCCCCCCACACTACATGGCGGCGCGGCCAGGGCATGGGCCGCGCCGCCCTAGGGTGTGGGCCCACCCTGGGTCCTCCTGGCCCCTCCTTCTGGCTTCCTTCGTCATCTTGAAAAATAGGATTTTTGGTATAATTTCCTCCCACAGTTGATCTTCCGAAATATTGCGTTCTGACGGTGCTTTTTCCAGCAGAATCCTGGCTCCGGTGCTTGATCCTCCAATAATGATGAAACATGCAAAATAGATGAAATAACATAAGTATTGTGTCCCAATATGAAATATATCAATGAATAACAGCAAATTATGATATAAAATAGTGATGCAAATTGGACGTATCAACTCCCCCCAAGCTTAGACTTCGCTTGTCCCCAAGCGAAACTGAGCTCGATAGACAGGACCACATGTTTATGGAGTGAAGAGTCGATAAATAAAATACGGACAAGAAGCATCATATTCATTCACACAAGACATTATAGTAAACAACCTCTTATAACTCAACTTGAAACAAGTATAAGGTAATCACAAGTAAAGGTGCATGAGAAATCATGATTGGTGATGGCAAACTTCGTTCTTGGTCAGAGAACAATTAACAGATTATGTTTATCTCATTGAGCAGCGCTCTCATGTTAAAGTTTATAAGGCACAACTTGCATACTCAATCATAATGGTCTTCTCATGATCATTGATAACTTGCAAAGCTATATTCATTCAGATAAAACTTGTACTAAACAAGGAAGAATAAAAGACATGATGTAGCAAATCACAATATAATGGTTTGATCACAACTACTCAAATGCTTGCTTGAGATGGAGGGAAATAGGTTTACTGACTCAACATAAAGTAAAAGACAGGCCCTACGCAGAGGGAAGCAGGGATTAAATCATGTGCTAGAGCTTTTTCAATTTTGCAATCATATAAAGAGAATAAAAGTAACATTTTGAGAGGTGTTTGTTGTTGTCAACGACTGGTAGCGGGTACTCTAACCCCCTTGCCAGACAACCTCCTAAGAGCGGCTCCCATATTATTTTCATTTTGTGTGGCACTCCTTCCAACCTTTCTTTCACAAACCATGGCTAACCGAATCCTCGGGTGCCTGCCAACAATCTCATACCATGAAGGAGTGCCTTTTATTTTAGTTTTATTATGATGATGACACTCCCCCCAACCTTTGCTTACACAAGCCATGGCTAACCGAATCCTTCGGGTGCCGTCCATCAATCACATACCATGGAGGAGTGTCTATTTAGTTTAATTAATTTGGGACTGGGAATCCCATTGCCAGCTCTTTTTGCAAAATTATTGGATAAGCGGATGAAGCCACTAGTCCATTGGTGAAAGTTGCCCAACAAGTTTGAAAGATAAAACACCACATACTTCCTCATGAGCTATGAAACATTGACACAAATAAGAGATACTAAGTTTTGAATTGTTTAAAGGTAGCACATGAAGTATTTACTTGGAATGGCAGAAAATACCATGTAGTAGGTAGGTATGGTGGACACAAATGGCATAGGTTTGGGTTAAGGTTTGGATGCACGAGAAGTATTCCCTCTCAGTACAGGTCTTTGGCTAGCAAGGTTAATTAGCAAGCATAAGAGTCGAGGGAAACAAACAAATATACATATGATAGAAACAATCATGCATCTTCCTTGTAAGCACAAACAATTTTAACTTCAGAATAATAAGCTATGAGCTAATCAAGAAAGAAAGATATGAAACAACTACATGTATTTCTCTTTTCTATTTAAACCTCGAAGTGTTGTTGCTATTGACCAATGCTAAGTTTGCCAAAACCAAATAGATTTATTCAATGCTCCCAAAGTGATACCAATACTAACAACAAGGTAAATCATATGATAGAGATTGCAAACTAGAATAAGATGTGCAATATGTAAATGATAAGACTTCTCATTAATATTCCATAACGATAACTCACACCAAGGGATACATAGATAACCAACTAAAGGAGAGATACTTCCAACTGCAACCCATCTTATATGATAACTTCCCTACTCATGATATGACACTACTTGACAATAAAAGTAAAAGGTAGTGATAATGTGATACCGCGGCACTCCCCCAAGCTTGGAACAAACCAAGGGGATGCCAATACCGATGATGAATTACTCCTTCGGCGATGGTGGTGATGAATTCCTGACAAGCTTCTCAATAAGCTCCTGAAGCTCGTCAATCCTGTATATGAGATTGCGAATCATCTCTGAGTTGTGCTCGACGCGGTTAAAGAGTCTGTCTGATGGCGAGTCCCAGCTCTTGGAGTTATTTCCCCACTCTTCAGCCTCAGGCTCCTTCTCTCCTGCAGTGTTAGAGCGATCTATATCCCACTGGCTAGGCAATGCTGCCTTGGGAGTCCCTTCAATTTGATTATTGAAAATTAGATTGTGGAAGGGGTGATGAGTGCCTGATGGAGATGTTTTCGGAGCTAGGTAATGACGTGGAACCGCTCCTCCAGTGCGAATTCTTGCGCTCTTGTTTGCACTAAAAGGGTTGTCCAACACCTTGATGCTTGCGATGGTAGCACGCGGGTGTGCGCGCGAGTCTTCCTCCACCTCTTCTTCATCTTCTTTCTTGACGTCCTTGTCTTCCTCTTTCCACCCAAGATCTCGATCATCTTCATCCGGAAACTCCTTGCCCTTGTTCTTGGAGACCATGGTGCTTCTAAACTGAAAACAGATCCTGGCAGAAACAGCTCGAAACAAAACACGTCGAGAACACGATATACGGACCTCCAGGGGTCCGGGGGATTATATAGCAAAATTTTTCACGACAAACGGAAAGTACCAGATCGAACCAGAGTCGGAAAGGGGCGACGGGGCGGCCAGACCATAGGTCGGCGCGGGCCCAGGCTTGGCCGCGCCGGCCTATGGTGGCGCCCCCTCGTGCGTCCTTTCCACTCCGTTTCGAACTCGTAATTTCTCATATTTTCCAAAAACAGCAAAAATATTGTTCGGAAAGTAAATTGCGTACTTTTCATTACCAGTACTGTTACCTATTCAAAGTCGAGTTCTGGCGGACTGTCAATTTGCCCTTTGATGAAAGCTTCCGGTGTTTCCACTTGAATAATATCAACATCAACATTATAGGAATCACCTGAGATATAATGCTTGAGTCTTTGTCCATTCACCACTTGCGTAGCATTGCCTTGGAGAGAGCTAATTTTGATTGCTCCTGAACGATACACCTCCTCGACAACATATGGTCCTTCCCATTTCGAGAGTAATTTCCCTGCAAAGAATCTGAGACGAGACCGATACAATAGGACTTTATCCCCAATATTGAATTCTCTTTTGATAATCCTCCTATCATGCCATTTTTTAACTTTCTCTTTAAAGAGTTTAGCATTTTCATAAGCTTCACTTCTCCATTCATCTAGAGAACTCAATTGCAACAACCTCTTATCACCGGCAAGTTTAGGATCTTTATTTAATTCTCTAACAGCCCAATAAGCTTTGTGCTCTAGTTCTAAAGGTAAATGACAAGCTTTCCCATAAACCATTTTATAAGGTGACATTCCCATGGGATTTTTATAAGCAGTTCTATAAGCCCATAGTGCATCCTTCAATTTACTAGCCCAATTCTTTCTAGTTTTATTAACGGTCTTTCCCAAAATAGATTTAATCTCTCTATTTGATAATTCTACTTGACCACTAGTTTGAGGATGATAAGCGGAAGCAATTCTATGATTAATACCATACTTAGCAAGAGTTTTTCTAAAACCTCCATGAATAAAATGAGAACCTCCATCAGTCATAATATATCTAGGTACTCCAAATCTAGGAAAAATAATATCTAAAAGCATTCTTAAAGAGGTCTCACCATCAGCACTTTTTGTAGGTATAGCTTCCACCCATTTAGTAACATAATCAACAGCAACAAGTATATGAGTGTTACCTTCCGAAGACGGAAAAGGTCCCATAAAGTCAAATCCCCAACAATCAAACGGTTCAATAACAAGAGTATAATTCATGGGCATTTCATTGCGTCTGGAGATATTACCAACCCTTTGGCATTCATCACAAGATAAAATAAACTTTCTCGCATCCTTGAAGAGAGTTGGCCAATAAAAACCTGATTGTAGGACCTTTTGCGCGGTTCTTTCTCCGGCGTGATGTCCTCCATAAGCACTACCATGACATTTACTCAATATCTCCTGTTGTTCATATTCGGGGACACATCTTCGCATAATATCATCCACTCCTTCTTTATATAAGTGTGGGTCATCCCAGAAATAATGCCTCAAGTCATAAAAGAATTTCCTCCTTTGCTGAGCTGAAAAGGTCGGAGGCAAGTACTTGGAAACAATAAAGTTAGCATAATCAGCATACCAAGGACTGTCTCGCGAGCTCACCTTTATTACAGCCAATTGTTCATTTGGAAAACTATCATTAATGTGAACAGGATCATAAGCAATATTTTCCAATCTAGACAAATTATCAGCAACAGGATTATCAGCACCTTTCCTATCTACAATATGTAAATCAAATTCTTGCAAAAGAAGTACCCATCTAATAAGCCTCGGCTTAGCATCTTTCTTTGTCATTAGGTATCTAATTGCAGCATGATCAGTATGAATAGTAACTTTTGAATCAACAATATAAGATCTAAATTTATCACATGCAAAGACTACAGCTAATAATTCTTTTTCAGTTGTAGCATAATTTCTTTGAGCAGCATCAAGAGTTTTACTAGCATAATGAATAACATTCAGCTTTTTATCTACTCGCTGTCCAAGAACAGCCTACAAGCAAAATCACTAGCATCACACATAATCTCAAAGGGTAAGTTCCAATCAGGAGGTTCAACTATAGGAGCAGTTGTTAAGGCTTTCTTAAGAGTTTCAAAAGCTTCCTTACAATCATCATCAAAAACAAATGGTACATCTTTTTGAAGAAGATTAGTAAGAGGCTTTGAAATCTTGGAGAAATCTTTAATAAATCTCCTATAAAACCCAGCATGACCAAGAACACTACGAATACCTTTTACATCCCTAGGATAGGGCATCTTCTCAATTGCTTCAACTTTAGCTCTATCAACTTCAATACCTCTCTCAGAAATTTTATGTCCCAATACAATTCCTTCATTAACCATAAAGTGGCATTTCTCCCAATTAAGAACAAGGTTAGTTTCTTCACATCTCTGCAAAACTTTATCAAGGTTTCGCAAGCAACTATCAAAAGAATTCCCATAGACGGAAAAATCATCCATGAATACTTCTACAATACTTTCACAAAAACCATGAAAAATAGCAGACATGCATCTTTGAAAAGTAGCAGGAGCATTACATAAACCAAAAGGCATGCGTCTATAAGCATAAGTTCCATAGGGACAAGTAAAAGTGGTTTTCTCTTGATCTTTAGCTTTAACAGCAATTTGTGAAAACCCAGAATAACCATCAAGAAAACAAAAATGAGTATTTTTAGACAATCTTTCTAGCATTTGATCAATAAATGGTAAAGGGTAATGATCTTTCTTAGTAACTTTGTTAACTTTTCGAAAATCAATGCACATTCTATACCCTACAACTACTCTTTGAGGGATGAGCTCATCATTATCATTAGGCACAACAGTCATACCTCCTTTCTTGGGAACGCAATGCACAGGACTAACCCATCTACTATCGGCAATAGGATATATAATACCAGCTTCAAGAAGTCGTAATACCTCATTCCTTACCACTTCCTTCATCTTTGGAATTAGACGACGCTGATGTTCAACAACAGGCTTTGCATCATCTTCCATATTAATAGCATGTTGGCAAATAGAAGGAGAAATCCCTTTCAAATCATCAAGAGTATAGCCAATAGCTCCTCGGTGCTTCTTCAATATTTCCAATAACCTTTCTTCCTCAATCTCTGAAAGCTTAGAACTAATAATAACAGGATATATTTTCTTATCATCAATATGAGCATATTTAAGATTATCAGGTAAAGGCTTTAAGTCAAAAACAGGATCTTCCTTTGGTGGCGGTGTTGTACCCAAATCTTCCACCGGTAAATCATGCTTGAGAATAGGTTGGCGAAGAAAAATTTCCTCAAGCTCATCTCTTTCTTTCCTAAAAATTTCACTCTCGCTATCCTCCAAATGTTGCTGCAAAGGATTATTAGGAACAAGAACAATAGATGCACATTGCTCCATTTTAAAATCATTACTAGGCAAATCAGCTTTATAAGGAGTTTTAGTAAATTTAGAGAAGTTAAACTCATAAGATTCACCAGCAAATTTAGTCAAAATTTTCTCTTTCTTGCAATCTATAATAGCTCCACAAGTATTTAGAAAAGGTCTACCAAAAATAATAGGACAATAATCACTAGCAGCAGAACCAAGTACCAAAAAGTCAGCAGGATATTTAATCTTACCGCATAATACTTCCACATCTCGAACAATACCAATTGGAGAAATAGTTTCTCTATTAGCCAGCTGAATAACCACATCAATATCTTCAAGTTCACAAGAATCAATTTCGTGCATAATCTCCGTGTAAAGCTCATATGGAATAGCACTAACACTTGCACCAATATCACATAATCCATAATAGCAATGATCACCAATTCTAACAGATAGCATAGGAACACTAGCTTGTTTGGGTTTATTAGGATGTGAAACAATATTAGAAGCATCTTCAAGAAAATAATATGACCATCCTCCACATTTTCAGTCACAAGATCTTTAACTATTGCAACAGCTGGTTCAACTTTTATTTGTTCTTCAGGTTCTACAGGTTTCTTTTCACTTTTATGAACCGCACTATTTATAACAGAGTACTCTTTCATTTTAGCAGGGAAAGGAGTTTTTTCAATATAAGCTTCAGGAATAACATGATCAGCAGTTTCAACTACAACGCATTTATTAATAGATGAATCAATTTTATCTTTATACGGTTCATGATACTTATCAAAATTCTTCTTTGGCAATTCATAATGAGAGGCAAAAGCTTTATAAAGATTTGCAGCAACTTGAGAATCAAGACCATATGTAGCACTCATATTACGAAATAAATCAGTATCCATAAAAGCTTCAATGCATTTATAATCATAAATTATACCTGATTCTCTATCCTTGTCATTCTCCCATCCTTCAGTATTTTCTTGGATCCGATCAAGAAGGTCCCTTTTAAACTCTTCTTTGTTGCGTGTAAATGATCCAGAACAAGAAGTATCCAGCAAGGTCTTGTCTTGAAAAGAAAGTCTTGCATAGAAATTATCAATAATAACATTACCAGGAAGCTCATGAATGGGGCATTTGAGCATTAAAGACTTCAATCTCCCCCAAGCTTGGGCAATACTCTCTCCATCATGAGGCCAAAAATTATATATGCGATTCCGATCCTTATGAATTTCACTTGGAGGATAGAACTTAGAATAAAACCGGGGCACAATATCATTCCATTCAAGAGAATCCCCATTATCCAGTAATTTATACCAATGCGCCGCTTTACCGGACAGCGATAAAGAGAATAATTTCTTCCTCACTTCATCCATAGCAATACCTGCACATTTGAATAACCCGCATAATTCATGCAAAAACAGTAAATGATCACCGGGGTGGACAGTTCCATCCCCTTCATAGCGGTTATCCATAACACGTTCAATAATTTTCATAGGTATTTTATATGGTATTACTTCCTCACCTGGCGCTTCATCCACTACCGTTGCAGTAGTAGTAGATTTCCCAAATAGAAATTGAAGAGAAGATCTCTCCATAATGACTTATAGCAGCAGGCAGAAATAAAATCAGCACAATAGTAGAGGTTTTCCTTACCAATTCCACTTACCAATAGCGCTTCACTCCCCGGCAACGGCGCCAGAAAATAGTCTTGATGACCCACAAGTATAGGGGGTGTATCGTAGTATCTTCGATAAGTAAGAATGTCGATCCCAACGAGGAGCAGAAGGTGTTGACAAGCAGTTTCGATGAAGGATTCACTGTAAATGCTCACAGACAAGTATTCAGGGGGTTTTGATGTAACAGTTGAATAAAGTACGAGTATGTAAAGTGCGAGAGTAACAATTGCAGCGAGTGGCCCAATCCTTTTTAGCACAAAGGACAAGCCGGTTTGTTTACTTATAATGACCAAGCGTTCTCGAGGACACACGGGATTTTAGTCTAGTGCTTTCGCTACATACAGCTAAATAATCTTCATTGTTATGATAAGTGTTGTGTGGGTGAACCTATGCTAATGTACCGCCCTTCCTAGGACTAATACATACTTGTGATTATACCCCTTGCAAGCATCCGCAACTACAAGAAAGTAATTAAGAATAAATCTAACCACAGCCTTAAACTCTGAGATCCTGCGATCCCTCCCCGCATCGATATACCAACGGGGTTTAGGTTTCGTCACTCCGGCAACCCCGCAATTAGCAAACGAATACAAGATGCATTCCCCTAGGCCCATAAATGGTGAAGTGTCATGTAGTCGACGTTCACATGACACCACTAGAAGAATAACACCACAACTTAAATATCACACCATTGAATATTACTCAACCATAGTTCACTACTAACATTTAGACTTCACCCATGTCCTCAAGAACTAAACGAACTACTCACGAGACATCATATGGAACATGATCAGAGGTGATATGATGATGAATAACAATCTGAACATAAACTTGGTTCAATGGTTTCACTCAATAGCATCAACAACAAGTAGAGATCGATACCGGGAGAGTTTCCCCTATCAAACAATCAAGATCAAACCCAAATTGCTACGGCGGTGACGGTGTCCAGCGGTGATGACGGCGGTGATGATGGTGGAGATGATGATGATGGTGATGGCGATGATGTCCAGCTCGATGACGGTGACGATGGCGTCGATTTCCCCCTCCCGGAGGGAATTTCCCCGGCGGATTCCTGCCCGCCGGAGAGCTCTTTTCTCTCTGGTGTTCTCCGCCCCGTAGAGGCGGCTGTAACTCTTCGCGAGGTACCCCCTGTGGCTTAGGTCTTCGGGACGAAGGGTTTGGCGAAGAAAAGGAGGCGAAAGGGGCCGTGGGCCCCCCACACTACATGGCGGCGCGGCCAGGGCATGGGCCGCGCCGCCCTAGGGTGTGGGCCCACCCTGGGTCCTCCTGGCCCCTCCTTCTGGCTTCCTTCGTCATCTTGAAAAATAGGATTTTTGGTATAATTTCCTCCCACAGTTGATCTTCCAAAATATTGCGTTCTGACGGTGCTTTTTCCAGCAGAATCCTGGCTCCGGTGCTTGATCCTCCAATAATGATGAAACATGCAAAATAGATGAAATAACATAAGTATTGTGTCCCAATATGAAATATATCAATGAATAACAGCAAATTATGATATAAAATAGTGATGCAAATTGGACGTATCATGGAGCATCCGAACAACACCAAATACAGCAACACAGGAGACCCCGTTCTTCCTAGTCCACGGAGCAGAGGCAGTACTGCCGATAGAAATAGAGCACGACTCCCCTAGAGTCACAGAGTACAACGAAGAAGTTTCCAGGAAAGCTTTGGAAGACGACGTCGACGCACTCGACGAAGCTCGAGACGAAGTATTGTCAAGGGTAACTAAATATCAGCAGGACCTGAAAAACTACCACAGTCGACGTTTGCGACCAAGATCCTTTCAAGTTGGAGACCTAGTTTTGCGACTCAATCAAGAGCGTACTGAAAAACTCGAGTCACCATGGCTTGGCCCTTACGTCATTACGGAAGTTATCGAAGGAGGAGCGTACAGGATAAAAGAGAAGAAGACAGGGGTTCCCGAGAAAAACCCCTGGAACGTGGCACAGCTAAGGCGTTTTTACGCTTAGTGTCAAAATATAGTCCTCCTTGTAAAAATACAATGTACTGAAACGCCCGCGAGTTTTCAGACGCACTCTTTTCCTTTTTCGGGGCACCGAGTGGGGCCGAGAAAGGTTTTTAATGAGGCGGGCTCGCGGTGCTGCAATATAATAAAGATAGTGGAGATATACCTCTTATTCTTCGACACGCTCGGGGGCTCAATGCCTTCAAGTTACAAAATATATACAATATAGAAAAACTAGACTTACCGAAATATTTCGCCTTGGTACAAGAATAACTCGCCAAATAGAACATCGGAAGCTAACAACTGTAAATATAGCATACTCGTCAAAATATTATTGCTTTGGTCTGAAAACCTCGCAACAAAAATATAGAACGTCACCACCAAGACACTCGGGGGCTCATGCCCATTGATAGCAAAATATATATACCTTCTCGCAATAAGAGAAAAATCTTCGGGATAACAAAATAGTACAAGCCCCAGCCAAAGGCTTGGGGGGCTCGACGATCAAAAATAAAAACAATACATACTTACAGAATTGACAGCTTTACAATATAGATCATGTTTACAAAGACGTGTCAATGGTGAAACTACAGTGAGAAAAAGGAAAAACCCTCAGTGGATACCTAGCACATGGTCTATGGTTACTCGTTCATTGGAAGGACGGGTACTATGCTCGGCATAGCTACCCTTCATAAAGAACTCAACGTCCATCCGAAGAAGTTCATCCATCATATCTTCGGCTACAGGAGTCACCAGATCATCAATCTTGCCCACGTCTCTCTTTTTCTTCGACATTTTAGCCAGGCACGTGGGAACAATTTGATCCATGGGCAATTTTGGATGGCAAATCTTTATCATCATCATAGCAAATCTTGCGCCAGCAGAAAGTTGAGCCCGCACAAAGCCATGGATTCGAGGAGCATCTCGAAATTTTTCCATCAATGCAGGAAGAGTTTCTGGCATTTTGTTGCGAGGGAACATGGTTCCATAAATTAAAAATAAGGTCTTCGTACAGAAGTCAAGGAAATCACGGACCTAACCCACGCGATCTTGGAATCTGACAATTTGACGGGTACGCTCGGGAGTAACCCAAAAGTTAGAACCATGTTGGGCAGCCAGTCTGAGCAGAGCATTGGCTCGAGCTTCAACACGTTGATCTTCGGCAGCAGTATCCAAAAATGAGCCTAGTACAGCGAATAAATTGACGAGGAGGGAAAAGTAGCAAAAATAACATCCAACATGGTTATGAACAAGAAACATACCAGTCATATCTAAGCTGGCGTCAGTCATCAGTTGAAGCATATAATTTTCTCGAGAGGAAGCTTCGGTAGCCTCAGCAACAGCAGCATCCTTTGCAGCAATGGCTTCTTTTGCCTGTTGAAGAGCAATATTCTCTCTCTCGGATGCTTGTCGAGATTGTTCCATCATCGCAAGAGTTTGTTTTTTCATGGATTGGAGTTGTTGGCGCAATTCTTGCAAATCTTGCGACAGATGTTGTCCTGAAGAACCGTCGACAAAGTTATCATTGACTAGTGTTTTCTTCGAGAAGGAGGAAGCAGGAGAAGTATCGGCAGAATGAAGATCGGCAGAGTAGTTATCAAATATCAACTGGAAAAGAAAATTCCAATATCAAAGGATTGCACAAGAAAGAATTCCATTGATCTTCAAGAAACTTACATGAATATTACAGAAGGAGTTCTTCAAAAGTACTAAGGTAATTGTCGCCAAAGCTAATATGGCGACAATAGCTAAAGAAACAGGAAAAATAAAAAGAAGGGGCATTCAACTAGACCTCCGGCTTTGATGAGCTAGGATTTGAAGATGGCTTGATCCCGAGATAGGACAGGATTTTCTTCGTGTTGGGCTTTGCTGCCTTGATCAATGATCGCCATTTTGTCTGCTCTATCTGTTCTGTGTCGCCTACTTTCGCCCAGTCGATAGTTTGTTGGCTATCAGCAACCAAGGCAACAGTGCTTTCAACAGCAACCTTCATATTTTCCTGGCGCATCTTCAGCCCAAGATCTTCAGGCGGATTAAAGCACTTGGCAAGAGCAAGGAAAGTTGCGGGTTCCTCTTTCTTCGGGAAGAAATAGGGGAAGAGTCGCGACAGTTCTGCTTTAGCTTCATCAATGCCCTCGCGTGCTTCTGTTCCATGAAACTCAAGGAACGAAATGGCGTCAAGAAGAGGATCATTGTCGGGATCTTCAAGTTCAAATTCTTGAGATGTTTTACCTGTCAAGATAACAACTTATTGATCAACAAACAAGTGAAGGAAAGAAAGTCCAAAGGAGGTGAAGTGGTTCAGATACTTACTGACAAAGCGACGGTTTTGCAACTTTACGCGCTTAATGATCGCTTCCTCGCGAGCAGATTGTGCGGCTATATGCTCGCTCAGCGAAGTCTCGGCATCGTGAAGTCTCTTCCTAAGATCTTCGACACCAGCAGCATCGGCCTTGGCCTTGTCAGCCTCTGCTCTAGCTTGGATAGCATCTGATTCGGCCTTCTTATGAGCCTCTTCACTTTGCTCTAATTTTTGAGCAAGTGTATTGGCACGATCGTTGACCTCCGCCAGTTTTTCTGCCAAGAAAGTTAAACTTAGTTAAAAACATCGACAACAAAGGAGTAAGAAAGCAAGGGCAAAAAGAAGCAGCAAGGCATTACCTTTAGTCTTACTCGCATACTCACGATACCCAATGAATTGGGCACCGATACGAATAAGCTCTTTGATCATAGGCTGTCAAAGAAGGACAAAGAAAAATGTCGGTATGGGAAAAATATGATGGCATAAAGAAGCAAACAGAGGAAATATAGACAGTGACAAGAAAATTAAGAACTTACATCATCCAAGAGAGGGTTAGAGGAGTTACTCAATTGGAGAGTAGGCTCCGGGATTGTTTCAACCCTTGCCCTTTTCGGTGAAGGGACAAGGGGGCTTGAAGGAGGAGTTGCAGCGCCGACGTTTTGTTGAGGAGGCGAGGATTCCTCTCCTTCAACTGGCGTCTCCGAAACAACTAGAGTATGTGACGTACTCGTTCGAGCAGCCACATCAACAGCTAGTACTTCTTCCTCATCATCACTGCGATTAAATGTTGGCAGCATAAAAAGCAAGATAGACAAAAATCTTCGAGTACAAAAATAAAAAATAAAAAAAAGAAGAGAGAAAGAGGTGACTTACGAACTGATGAGGGCCTCAAGCAGGAGGAGGAGATTGTGCTGATGCAGTGCCTTCAGAGGCAGCCTCCTTTTCAATAGATCCCGCAGATTTTCGAGAATCTGCGGGTTCATTCACAAAAGAGGGGGCATCTTGGTTGTCGTCGGTGACAACGGCTCTTTCCTCGACTTCTCCACCTTCCGGAAGGGGAGGAAGCGAGACAAGATTCGGATGGTTCTATATAAAAACGGGGGAAGATGTCAAAAAAAAGGGGAGTTACAAAAATATAGCAAGGCAATAACAAATCAATCGACAAAGTTTACCTTGGGAAGTGCATTAGTGGCACTGTACGGTTTTACACGACAAGAAGAAGGGACAGAATCTTTTTTGCTGAGAGAAGAGATTTTTCGGACAAGCTTTTCTAAATCCTTGACCTCCAAATCCGCCGACAACCGATCTACGTCTTCGTCGCCAGCATACTTCCAGAGAGGGTATTTGCGAGCCTGAAGAGGTTGCACTCTGGTTTGAAGAAAATATGCTATAATTTGGATACCTGATAATTCTTTGCCGCGAGTATTTTGCAACTCATGGATGCGAGTCATCAAGGCCTCTGTCGCAGTTTTTTCTTCTTCGGTAGCCTCTGCATCCCAAGAGTGGGGGCGAAGGATTTTCTCGGCACCATCGAAAGGAGGGATGTTGTCTTCAGCACATCCATGGTTTTCCTCCTGAATATACAACCACTTCTTGCGCCACCCTTGAACTGAGTCAGGGAGTTTGACGTCGAAGTAATCGACTGTGGGGCGAACAGAAATAACAACGCCGCCTATATTATAGGCGACATTGGGAGAGCCATTGCGGCGACAAAAGAAAATGCGCTTCCATAGCGCCCAGTTAGGCTGGACGCCAAGGAAGGCCTCACAGAGGGTGATGAAAATGGAGATATGGAGGATAGAGTTGGGCGTGAGGTGGTGAAGTTGAAGACCATACACAAAAAGCAATCCACGGAGGAAAGGATGAATGGGGGCGGAAAGACCGCGGATGAGATGGTCGACAAAACTTACCCGATACCCCATTGGAGGGGTTGGGTAGCTTTCTTCACTAGGGAAGCACAGCGCCTTAGACTTCTTGCTAATCCCCAGCTTCTTCAAGAGATTGATGTCCTGGGTGGAAATTTTGGACCTTTCCCACTCCGCGCTTCCCAGATCTACAGCAGCCATTGACGATTCAGGCGTGCTGCGCTTGATCAACCGACGCGGTGGCATGAACAATGGCGCAGGAATGCAGCTTGGAGAAGATGAGCTTAGGAAGTTGTGGGGCGCAGGCGGAGGTTTTGCAAAGGAGAGCAGGAGAGCGGCGTGAGCGGAAGTGCTCGAGGAAGAAGAAGGAGATCTTATATAGAGGTGCGGCGAAGCGGCGGACCGTTGGATGGAAAAAATGTGTGATAGATGATAGCCACGTGGAAACAAGGGTAAAAAAGTATTTTAGCACTGGAGAAGTTACGGTACCTGCGTCAGGTAAAGCGGAGGACGTGTGTCCCCCACCTACACGACGTGTCAAGATAATGGATAATTTGAGCCCGCAAGGCAGTGGGAGAAAACTTCTCGCCATTTTCGGATTCGCAATCGTGGCTATCGTCAGCAATAACGTCACCTTGTCAGAGAGAAAAATTCGACTCAATAGCGGCATAAAAAGGCGACATGAAAAAATATTGGAGAGCCTTCGATCAAATACAAGTTTTTGATCAAATGCTCGGGGGCTACTTTGAAAAAATGAAAAGATCAAGAAAGACAAAATAGAAACGGCATGAGCCTATGATCAAATACAAATATTTGTTCATAGCCTCGGGGACTACTCCCATCGGGAGCGCTGTTCGCGCACCCGAGAAATTATAAAACTTCGGGAGAGAAGGAAAATATAGCGGCATAAGGCATGGAGCCTACAACCAAGAACAAGTCCTTGGTTGTAGCCTCGGGGGCTACTCCCATCAGGAACGCTGTTCGCGTGCGCGATGATATTATAAAAAAGAAAGAAAGAATGAAAAGAAGAAAGATAGAAGAGCACAAGAATATATTTCGAGTTATAAATAACTCTGCATGTACTCCCATCGGGAAAGCAATATAAGTCATCTTTGACTCAATAAAATGTGCCATTCCAACAGCCGAATAAGCACTCGACAATATAGTCTCAGAACGCCAAAGTTGCGATCAATTTCTGAATGCCGCAAAACTTTGCGAAGGTAAGACCCCAGATTCGTTCTGTGAGGCGTGGCGCCGTCTCTGACGTCGGTTTGCTACTTTTATCCGTATCAACAGATACGAAGAAAAATCCTAACGGACGCGTTAGGTACCCGATAAATATAACTGGGACTCGACAGAATGGTAAGACCTTAAGCGGCACCTGTCGAAGTTTACGCCAGTATCCCGAGAACATGTCCAGGGACGTGATTTTGAAGTAGGTTTTTGCGGATTGCCACTAGAGCAGTTAACTAGTACCTGATCCGTCAGATGAACTAGCCCCAACTACCATTATCCCTACAAAATATAGAAATTTATGTGAAGAAATATAGAAAGGTTTTAAGTTGTCGAGTAAAAATAAACAGCGGAGATTTTCCCTGACTCTACGATTCAAGCAAAATCTAGGGGGCTACTGACATAGGCATCCCCAATGGGCCTGCCGATGATAGTACCCGGGATTTACTGAAGGCCTACTACCCGAAGAATAAGAAGACTCGGAAGCCCAAGATATTGTTAAGGAAAGCTAGAGTTGTAATAGGAAGCATTATTTGTAATCTTGCGGGAGGAGTTAGAAACCTTCCCGGACTCTGTAACTTGTACAATACGAATCCCTCGGCTCCGCCTCCTATATAAGGGGGAGTCGAGGGACGCAGAAGGCATCGAATCATTGTTTCTCAAACCCTAGTTTTCATGTTCGTCGAGTACTTTTCGGCTGAAACCTTCGAGATCTACTTGCCCTCTACATCCAACTAAACCCTAGTCTACAATCCGTAGGCATTGACAAGTTAATACCTTGTCACCAGGCGGATATGCATTGGTCTTCCACCGTTATTTCCTGCTCAGGGGCGGATTGGGTGGGCTTTGATTTTTCCAGATCTAAGGCGGAATCTTCCTTAGGAAGTTCCTGCGACTCAGATCGGATCTTCGCGACTGCGTCCTGCTCAGCGGCGATCGCGTCAGCGTTACTTACCAGTGCGTTCCCATCGGAATCGATGGTCTCGCCGATGAAGATGTGTATCCCGCCGATCGGGATAATGGAGAGCTTGACGGGGTTTGTCCTAGCCGGAATCCAGCACTCATCCTCAGGGACGATCGGGAAATTTCCGGTGTACTTGACGCGCCCCACGGCGATGGTGTCGCCGATGCCTCCGAAGGTAGAACCCTCCCGGTTCAGGCATCCAGACGCCGCTGGCCCCATGGTGGGTGCCAACTGTCGTTGCCTATTCGACGGTACCTCGGAGGAGGGATCCTCACGAGGGGGAGAAGAAGTAGGGGCCATAGGGCGGAGTGCACTCGGGACGGTGGTGCGCGATTTACCCAGCTTCGGAACACCTGCACGAGGACAGGGCCTACTGCTGCTTGTCTGGAATTATCTGGGTGCTTTCGCGTTGTTACAATGAGTTGTGGTTGTCCCTCTAGGGCTCCCGGGATCCGGCTTATAAAGGCGCACGGATCTAGGGTTTACACGGAGTGTCCTAGCCGGAATACAAGTCGCCTAACTACGGTACAATATCTTGCCGTGTACGTCAAGGATCCGCCTTCCTCTAAGAACGTGCTGGATCCGGATACTTCATGGGCCTTCACGGATCCGGCCTCCTTCGTAGGTCGGTTGGGATCCGGCTTCCTGTTCCTGGACTGGACTTCATCCTTCAGGATCTACAGCAACTGGGCCGCCCGATGGGCCACATGCCACATCACCATCTCTGGGCCACCCGGGCTTGCCGGATCTAGGCCATGCCGTTGATATACCCATAAAGTATACCCACAACAATGACCGCGCAAAATTGCGTCGAAAATAGGAGAAGAAACCTACCGGCGCAATTGACCGAACAGGTCGTGGGCGGCGCGGAAGGGCGGCGCAACAGGCAACGTTTGGCCCCAAAACAGCTGGCAGGTATGCGCTGGAGCCAATCCCGAGTACGATCATGCTTTCTCGCGCGGCGACAATCGAGTCGGATGGCGAGTACTGCGGTGCTGCGGCGGGACGGCGGCGGCTGGGATTAGGGTGGTGGCGTCGCACTAGAGCAGCAAAATAAGGGGGAAAGAAGCAAATCGAAGTGGTCGATTTCGCTGTCCCTGACTTGCGGGACCGGGTAGGAAAAGGAGGACGCTCGGCGTGACTGCCCAGCGTCCGCGGAGACGCAAACCTGGCGCATATTTGGGCCAGGTTCGCGTCGCCGCGGACGGGCCGGTCACTTTGCGTCGCCCCACTGGAGGAGGGCCCATACGCATTTTCGGTCACGGCGTACGAAAACGGTCGCTCAACGTCCGTTTGCGTCGCGCCGCTGGAGATGCCCTAAGGGGCGACGCATATCCGACGTCCAAAAGTTGTCGTCAGCGTCCGTTTGCGTCATCTCGCAGATATATTTTAACCACACGCTCATTTGTGTCTGGGTGTGCTTCCGTCTCGGTGTCGAACGCCGCGTGGGCCGCTGATGGCGCGTGATGCACACGTCCGTTGGGAACCCCAAGAGGAAGGTGTGATGCGCACAGCAGTAAGTTTTCCCTCAGAAAGAACCAAGGTTATCGAACCAGTAGGAGATGAAGGCCACGTGAAGGTTGTTGGTGGAGGAGTGTAGTGCGGCGCAACACCAGGGATTCCGGCGCCAACGTGGAACCTGCACAACACAATCACAATACTTTGCCCCAACTTAACAGTGAGGTTGTCAATCTCACCGGCTTGCTGTAAACAAAGGATTAAACGTATGGTGTGGAGAATGATGTTTGCTTGTAGAAAACAACAGAGAACAGAGATTACAGTAGATTGTATTTCAGATGTAAAAGAATGGACCGGGGTCCACAGTTCACTAGTGGTGTCTCTCCAATAAGATAAATAGCATGTTGGGTGAATAAATTACAGTTGGGCAATTGACAAATAGAGATGCATATACATATCATGATGACTACTATGAGATTTACTTAGGGCATTACGACAAAGAACATAGACCGCTATCCAGCATGCATCTATGCCTAAAAAGTCCACCTTCGGGTTAGCATCCGCACCCCTTCCAGTATTAAGTTGCAAACAACAGACAATTGCATTAAGTACTGTGCGTAATGTAATCAACACAAATATCCTTAGACAAAGCATCGATGTTTTATCCCTAGTGGCAACAACACATCCATAACCTTAGAACTTTCTGTCACTGCCCCAAATTCAATGGAGGCATGAACCCACTATCGAGCATAAATACTCCCTCTTGGAGTTACGAGTATCAACTTGGCCAGAGCCTCTACTAGCAACGGAGAGCATGCAAGATCATAAACAACACATATATGATAGATCAATAATCAACTTGACATAGTATTCCATATTCATCGGACCCCAACAAACACAACATGTAGCATTACAAATAGACGATCTTGATCATGATAGGTAGCTCACAAGATCTAAACATGATAGCACAAGAGGAGAAGACAACCATCTAGCTACTGCTATGGACCCATAGTCCAAGGATGAACTACTCATGCATCAATCCGGAGGCGGGCATGATGATGTAGAGTCCTTCGGTGATGATTCCCCTCTCCGGCAGGGTAACGGAGGCGATCTCCTGAATCCACCGAGATGGGATTGGCGGCGGCGGCGTCACAGTAACTTTTCTCGTATCGTGACTCTCGGTGATAGGGTTTTCGCAATGGAGAGAATATATAGGCGAAGGGGCAGAGTCGGGGGACGCTCGAGGGGCCCACCCCATAGGGCGGCGCGCCCAAGGGTGGGTCGCGCCCCCCTAGGGTGTGGCCGCCTCGTCGCCCCTCTTCGTCTCCTCTTCGGACTTCTGGAAGGCTCCGTGCAAAATAAGACTGTGGGCTTTTGTTTCGTCCAATTCCGAGAATATTTCCTGTGTAGGATTTCTGAAACCAAAAACAGCAGAAAACAGGAACTGGCGCTTCGGCATCTTGTTAATAGGTTAGTGCCAAAAAATGCATCAAAATGATATCAAGTGTATATAAAACATGTGAGTATTGTCGTAAAACTAGCATGGAACATAAGAAATTATAGATACGTTTGAGACGTATCAAGCATCCCCAAGCTTAGTTCCTACTCGCCCTCGAGTAGGTAAATGATAACAAGGATAATTTCTGAAGTGACATGCTACTATCATAATCTTGATCAATACTATTGTAAAGCATATGAAGTGAATGAAGTGATTCGAAGCAATGGTAAAGATAATGACTAAACAACTGAATCATATAGCAAAGACTTTTCATGAATAGTACTTTTAAGACAAGCATCAATAAGTCTTGCATAAGAGTTAACTCATAAAGCAATAGATTCTTAATAGAAGGTTTTGAAGCAACACAAAGGATGATTAAGTTTCAGCAATTGCTTTCAACTTGTAACATGTATATCTCATGGATAGTGGTCAACATAAAGCAATATAACAAGTGCAATAAGTAAACATGTAAGAATCAATGCACATAGTTGACACAAGTGTTTGCTTCTAAGATAGAAAGAAGTAGGTAAACTGACTCAACATAAAGTAAAAGAAAGGCCCTTCTCAGAGGGAAGCATGGATTACTCATGTGCTAGAGCTTTTTATTTTGAAAACATGGAAACAATTTTGTCAACGGTAGTAATAATTCATATGTTTTATGCATAAGACTTCCTATAAGTTGCAAGCCTCATGCATCGAATACCAATAGTGCTCGCACCTTCTCCTAATTAGCTCGGATTTCCATGGATTATCATTGCATTACATATGTTTCAACCAAGTGTCACAAAGGGGTACCTCTATGCCACCTGTACAAAGGTCCAAGGAGATAGATCGCATTTGATTTCTCAGTTTTGATAGATCTCAACTTGAGGACATCCATACCGGGACAACATAGAAAACAAATAATGGACTCCTCTTTTTAATGCTTAAGCATTCAACAACATATAATATTCTCATAAGAGATTGAGGATTAATGTCCAAACTGAAACTTCCATCGTGATACATGGCTTTGGTTAGCGGCCCAATGTTCTTCTCTAACAATATGCATACTCAAACCATTTAATCATGATAAATCACCCTTACTTCAGACAAGACGAACATGCATAGCAACTCACATGATATTCAACAAAGGTGTAAAATGTTGATGGTGTCCCCAGAAACATGGTTACCGCTCAACAAGCAACTTATAAGAAATAAGATACATAAGCGACATATTCAATACCACAATAGTTTTTAAGCTATTTTCCCATGAGCTATGTATTGCAAACACAAGGAATGAAATTTTTAAAGGTAGCACACAAGCAATTTACTTTGGAATGGCAGAGAAATACCACATAGTAGGTAGTTATGGTGGACACAAATGGCATGAGTTTTGGCTCAAGGTTTTTGGATGCACGAGAAGCATTTCCTCTCAGTACAAGGCTTTGGCTAGCAAGGTTGTTTGAAGCAACAAAAGTATGAACCGGTACAGCAAAACTTACATAAGAACATATTGCAAGCATTATAAGACTCTACACTGTCTCCTTGTTGCTCAAACACTTTTACCAGAAAATATCTAGAATGTAGAGAGATCAATCATGCAATCCAAATTTCAACAAGCTCTACAGTAGTTCTCCACTAATAGGTTTAAACTACATGATGCAAGATCTTAAACATGATCTATGAGAGCTCAAAACAATTGCCAAGTATCAAATTATTCAAGACATATACCATTTCCCACATGAAGCATTTTCTGTTTCCAACCAAATAGCAATCAACGAAGCGGTTTTCAACTCCGCCATGAACATTAAAAGTAGAACTAAGAACACCAGTGTTCATATGAAAAAGCGGAGCGTGTCTTTCTCCAACAAAACGAGTGCTAGGATCCGATTTTATTCAAACAAAAACAAAAAAAACAAACAGACGCTCCAAGTAAAGCACATAAGATGTGACGGAATAAAAATATAGTTTCACTAGAGGTGACCTGATAAGTTGTCGATGAAGAAGGGGATGCATTGGGCATCCCCAAGCTTAGATGCTTGAGTATTCTTGAAATATGCAGGGATGAACCACGGGGGCATCCCCAAGCTTAGACTTTTCACTCTTCTTGATCATATTATATCATCCTCCTCTCTTGACCCTTGAAAACTTCCTCCACACCAAACTCAAAACAAACTCATTAGAGGGTTAGTGCATAATCAAAAATTCACATGTTCAGAGAGGACACAATCATTCTTAACATTTCTGGACATTACCCAAAGCTACTGAAAGTTAATGGAACAAAGAAATCCACTCCACACAGTAAAAGAGGCAATGCGAAATAAAAGGCAGAATCTGTCAAAACAGAACAGTCCGTAAAGACGAATTTTTTTTGGGGCACTTAACAGGCTCAGATTAAAAAGCTCAAATTTAATGAAAGTTGCGTGCATATCTGAGGATCACGCATGAATTTTTTCAGCATTTTACGAGTTTCCTACATATAGATCTACTCAAATTCGTGACAGGTAAAAATCTGTTTCTGTGCAGGAATCCAAATCTAGTATCAACTTTACTATCAAAGACTTTACTTGGCACAACAATATGATAAGGAGAGGTTGCTACAGTAGTAACAACTTCCAAGACACAACAAAACAGTAGTAAAATAAAAACATCATGGTTATCTCCCAAGAAGTGCTTTTCTTTAACGCCTTTCACCTAGGCGCAGAAAGTGCAAATCAAGTATTATCAAGAGAAGAAGCATCAACATCATAATTTGTTCTAATAATAGAATCAAAAGGCAACTTCATTCTATTTCTAGGGAAGTGTTCCATACCTTTCTTGAGAGGGAATTGATACTTAATATTTCCTTCCTTCATATCAATAATAGCACCAACAGTTCGAAGAAAGGGTCTTCCCAAAATAATAGGACAAGATGCATTGCATTCAATATCCAAGACAACAAAATCCACGGGGACAAGGTTATTGTTAACCGTAATGTGAACATTATCAATCCTCCCCAAAGGTTTCTTTATAGAATTATCAGCAAGATTAACATCCAAATAACAATTTTTCAATGGTGGCAAGTCAAGCATATCATAGAGTTTCTTAGGCATAACAGAAATACTTGCACCAAGATCACATAAAGCATTACAATCAAAATCATTGACTTTCATCTTAATGATGGGCTCCCAACCATCTCCCAACTTCCTAGGAATAGAAGCTTCAAGTTTTAATTTCTCTTCTCTAGCTTTAATGAGAGCATTTGTAATATGTTTTGTAAAGGCCAAATTTATAGCACTAGCATTGGGACTTCTAGCAAGTTTTTGTAAGAACTTAATCACTTCAGAAAGATGACAACTATGAAAATCTAAACCATTATGATCTACAGCATTCTGAAAAATTTCAGCACTTTTATCACAAGCAGTTTCAGCAGTTTCAGGCAATTTTGCACGCTTTGCACTAGGAGTAGAAACATTGCCAACACCAATTATTTTACCATTGATAGTAGGAGGTTTAGCAACATGTGAAGCATCAACATTACTAGTGGTGGTAATAGTCCAAACTTTAGCTACATTATTCTCTTTAGCAAGTTTTTCTTTTTCTTCTCTTTCCCACCTAGCATGCAATTCATCCATCAATCTAATATTGTCATCAATTCGAACTTGGATAGCGTTTGCTGTAGCAAATGACTTAATATCTTTATCTTCATTAGGCATAACTTTCAATTTTAAAAGATCAACATCAGCAGCAAGACTATCAACCTTAGAAGCAAGAACATCAATTTTACCAAGCTTTTCTTCAACAGATTTGTTAAAAGCAGTTTGTGTACTAATAAATTCTTTAAGCATGACTTCAAGACCAGAGGGTGTACTCCTACTATTGTTGTAAGAATTATCATAAGAATTACCATAACCATTACCATTATTAGAAGGATATGGCCTATAGTTGTTACCAAAATTATTCCTATAAGCATTGTTGTTGAAATTACTATTTTTAATGAAGTTCACATTAACATGCTCTTCTTGAGCAACCAATGAAGCTAAAGGAACATTATTAGGATCAACATTAGATCTACCATTAACAAGCATAGACATAATAACATCAATCTTATCACTCAAAGAAGAGGTTTCTTCAACAGAATTTACCTTCTTACCTTGAGGAGTCCTTTCGGTGTGCCATTCAGAGTAGTTGATCATCACATCATCAAGAAGCTTTGTTGCAGCACCCAAAGTGATGGACATAAAGTACCTCCAGCAGCTGAATCCAATAGGTTCCTCGAAGAAAAATTTAATCCTGCATAGAAGGTTTGGATGATCATCCAAGTAGTTAGTCCATGGGTAGGGCAATTCTTCACCAAAGATTTCATTCTTTCCATGCTTGGGCAACATGTTCATTATCCAATTGCTTAAAATTCATAATGCTACTTCTCAAAGATGTAATTTTAGCAGGAGGATAATATCTACCAATGAAAGCATCTTTACATTTAGTCCATGAATCAATACTATTCTTAGGCAAAGATAGCAACACATCTTTAGCTCTTCCTCTTAAGGAGAAAGGAAACAATTTCAGTTTTATAATATCCCCATCTATATCCTTATACTTTTGCATTTCACAAAGTTCAACAAAATTATTAAGATGGGCAGCAGCATCATCAGTACTAACACCAGAAAATTGCTCTCTCATAACAAGATTTAGTAAAGCAGGTTTAATTTCATAAAATTCTGCTGTAGTAGCAGGTGGAGCAATAGGAGTGCATATAAAATCATTATTATTGGTGCTAGTGAAGTCACACAACTTAGTGTTCTTAGGAGTATTCATTTTAACAGTAATAAAAACAAGTAAAGCAAAACCGAATTAAATAAAGTAAAACAAGTAACTAATTTTTGTGTGTTTTTGATATAAGAAAGCAAACTAGACAGAAAATAAAATAAAGCAAGACAATAAACAAAGTAAAGAGATTGGATGTGAGAGATTCCCCCTGCAGCGTGTCTTGATCTCCCCGGAAACGGCGCCAGAAAACTGTCTTGATGGCGCGTGATGCACACGTCCGTTGGGAACCCCAAGAGGAAGGTGTGATGCGCACAGTAGTAAGTTTTCCCTCAGAAAGAAACCAAGGTTATCGAACCAGTAGGAGATGAAGGCCACGTGAAGGTTGTTGGTGGAGGAGTGTAGTGCGGCGCAACACCAGGGATTCCGGCGCCAACGTGGAACCTGCACAACACAATCACAATACTTTGCCCCAACTTAACAGTGAGGTTGTCAATCTCACCGGCTTGTTGTAAACAAAGGATTAAACGTATGGTGTGGAGAATGATGTTTGCTTGTAGAACAAAACAGAGAACAGAGATTGCAGTAGATTGTATTTCAGATGTAAAAGAATGGACCGGGGTCCACAGTTCACTAGTGGTGTCTCTCCAATAAGATAAATAGCATGTTGGGTGAACAAATTACAGTTGGGCAATTGACAAATAGTGATGCATATACATATCATGACGACTACTATGAGATTTACTTAGGGCATTACGACAAAGAACATAGACCGCTATCCAGCATGCATCTATGCCTAAAAAGTCCACCTTCGGGTTAGCATCCGCACCCCTTCCAGTATTAAGTTGCAAACAACAGACAATTGCATTAAGTACTGTGCGTAATGTAATCAACAAAATTATCCTTAGACAAAGCATCGATGTTTTATCCCTAGTGGCAACAACACATCCATAACCTTAGAACTTTCTGTCACTATCCCAGATTCAATGGAGGCATGAACCCACTATCGAGCATAAATACTCCCTCTTGGAGTTACAAGTATCAACTTGGCCAGAGCCTCTACTAGCAACGGAGAGCATGCAAGATCATAAACAACACATATATGATAGATCAATAATCAACTTGACATAGTATTCCATATTCATCGGATCCCAACAAACACAACATGTAGCATTACAAATAGACGATCTTGATCATGATAGGCAGCTCACAAGATCTAAACATGATAGCACAAGAGGAGAAGACAACCATCTAGCTACTGCTATGGACCCATAGTCCAATGATGAACTACTCACGCATCAATCCGGAGGCGGGCATGATGATGTAGAGTCCTCCGGTGATGATTCCCCTCTCCGGCAGGGTGCCGGAGGCGATCTCCTGAATCCCCCGAGATGGGATTGGCGGCGGCAGCGTCACAGTAACTTTTCTCGTATCGTGGCTCTCGGTGATAGGGTTTTCGCGACGGAGAGAATATATAGGCGAAGGGGCAAAGTCGGGGGACGCTCGAGGGGCCCACCCCATAGGGCGGCGCGCCCAAGGGTGGGGCCGCGCCCCCTAGGGTGTGGCCGCCTCGTCGCCCCTCTTCGTCTCCTCTTCGGACTTCTGGAAGGCTCCGTGCAAAATAAGACTGTGGGCTTTTGTTTCGTACAATTCCGAGAATATTTCCTGTGTAGGATTTCTGAAACCAAAAACAGCAGAAAACAGGAACTGACGCTTCAGCATCTTGTTAATAGGTTAGTGCCAGAAAATGCATCAAAATGATATCAAGTGTATATAAAACATGTGAGTATTGTCGTAAAACTAGCATGGAACATAAGAAATTATAGATACGTTTGAGACGTATCAGCCGCCTGCTCCTCCTCTGCTTCCTTCTCCGTGTCAGCCAGGAACTTGGCATCCCTGACCGGGTCGAGTAGGTCGTCGGTGTTGTCGTCATATCGTCGAACTCCTCGTTGGAGCTCAAGGCCGGGGGAGGTGGAGTCAGAGGTGGAGGCGCGGCAGCCTGGCCGCGGCCGGCGCTGCTCATGGTGGCAAAGGTGGAGGTTGAGCGGCAGCGGCACTACGGTGGAGGTTGAGCGGCAGTGGCGCTACGGCGGCTAGGGTTTAGTGTGGGAGGATATGAGATGCGCGCGCCCCTATTTATATAGGCAGGAGGCAGTCGACGGCCGCGGCACACGTGGCATCACCATTACTTCGTACGCAGAGGTAGGCGACGGATGCGTGCCACGCGAGGCATCGCCATTACGCAGCCGCAGACTGCCGAAGCGACGCCTCAGCGCCAGTACTGGCACGGCTGAGAAGACGCATCGAGCCTGGGCCTCTGCCAGGCGGGTCCCGAGAAAACATCCGCCAGACGCGAGCGGACACTTTGCGCATCCGCGCAGCGTCCGCAAAGACGCATCCGAGACGCATATTTGGGGTAGGTTGCGTCGCTGCGGATGGCCCAGTCACTATGCGTCGCCCGCTGGAGCTGATTTCTGGCGCATTTTCGGCCCGCACGGATGCAAACGGTCGCTCAGCGTCCGTTTGCGTCACCCCGTTGGAGATACTCTAAGAGCAAAATCATATCCATCAGTGACAAGGTATCAACTTGTCAATGCCTATGGATTGTAGGCTAGGGTTTAGTTGGAAGTAGAGGGTAAGTAGATCTCGAAGGTTTCAGCCGGAAAGTACTCGACGATTATGAAAACTAGGGTTTGTAGACAATGATTCGATGATCTCCTCGTCCCTCGACTCCCCCTTTATATAGGAGGTGGAGCCGAGGGATTCGTATAGTACAAATTACAGAGTCCGGGACGGTTTCTAACTCATCCCGCCAGATTATAAAATAACACTTCTTATTACAACTCTATCTTTCCTTAAATACATCTTGGGCTCTCGAATCCTCTTATTCTTCGGGTAGTGGGCCTTCAGTAAACCCCGGGTACTATCTTCGGCAAGCCCATTTGGGATGCCTATGTCAATCAGCCATGGGTGAAAGAAAGGGTTCTGGGAGGATAAATGGCTGCAACCACCCTTCAAAAATAATATCCAGCTTTATATAATATTGTACATTATAAAGGTGATACATTAGCGAAGATGAGGAAAACATCTCCACCAACTATGACGTTCACACTGATCTTATTGAACCCTATCTGGCATCTTAAAATGAACTACTACACCAGTTAGCTTCATTCGGCTGATACAAGGGTACGATGAATTTCCTTGGGGAATTACCAAGAATAGTGTATTTTCGGTAGGTTACATGTATAAAGCGTTAATCGAACCCATTCAGTCCGGTAGTTAATAATAAATCCCTTTAGAAGATGAAGATACCATTGAAAACAAAGGTTTTTTGCATGGTATGTTCATCGTGGTGTTATTCTTACGAAAGATAACATTGCAAAACGTAACTGACATGGATGTACGAAATGTGTTTTTTGCCAGGATAAGGAAACAATACAACACATTTTCTCTTATTGTTAGTTCGTACAGCCACTGCGTAGCATTTCAAATATCTTTAGCAATTAGCTAAATGGGTGGATTCTAAGTTCAAATTACTTATCAGGGTGGGAGAAATTACCGTTATCTGGCCGCTTTGGCTATGTAAGAATGATAAGGTTTTTAATGATAATTTTTTTGATCTTATGCAGGTCATCTACCGGTGTACGACTTTACTCCGTTAATGGTCGTCGCTTCAGCGCACAGAGGATCGCGACCTCTTTACGGAGGTGTCTACATGGTTGAAGGAACACTGATGTGGGCATTACCCTTCGGGTAAACAATATTATGTTACCTCCTATGACCAGGGGCCCATGAAGATCATCTACTGACCAAGGTGGACCGATACGTCGGTTCCAAAGAAGGATTCTTGATGAACAAGGCAAGAAGACGATAGACAAGGAAGGTTTAAACATAGAACTCTTTGTAACCTAGTCAAACCCGGACAGAACTCTCGAGACCTGGCCTGCAATATAAGGGCCAGGAGAGGGTATGCCGAGGGACACACAATCACAATAGCTAGATTAATCGCAAGTCTAGAGCTAAGTCATTAGAAATCTTAGCCTCTCGACGAGATCTTAGTCATAGCCTTCGGCTACCCCATTGTAACCCGATATATTCGATAATCAAGATCAGACAAGCAGGAAGTAAGGGTTTTACCTAATCAAGGGCCCCGAACCTGGGTAAATCTCTCTCCCTGTCTGTTTGGTATCCGATATTCCGTGTCAGCCTGCAGGATTCCGTCAACCCTAAGCCCTAAAAGGTGGGCATTGTCGAGGAGCACCCTCGTCAATTGGCGCCGTCTGTGGGGAACATGTCGGTACAAGGAACGTCATCGACAGCTCCGGTCACATCAGCAACTTTCGTGCTGGCTTCTCCAGCACCTTCAAGCCCGAAGAATTCGGTTCGTTGCGGATCCCTCGAGTTCACTCCACGCACTGAAGCACTGCATCCAATTCCTTTGGGGTTGCGTAGCAGTATGGACGCGACCTTTGGCGGTGTCCACTTCATCTTCGATTCCGGAGGGTTCCTTCGACTTCCAAATTCAGGTGCATCAAACTTAAGGACTTCGGCACCAGAAATCATCGTCCCACTGATAGCCTCAGTGGATTTGCCGTATTCATCTGGCAACAACAACAGGAACAGCCGAAGGAATTTCGGTAGCAGAGAGGAGCAATGGAAGAGGCGAAGGGATCTTCGTTGCGAAGCAGAAGGACGAGCTGTGAGTCGCCTCCGCCAGTGTGGCCAAGGATGTTATAGCATGCAATTAAGCAAGAGTCGCAGTCGTGCACCTTATCTACCAGCCGCGGAATAGCTCGTCGCTCCATGTTACTTGCATGCTTACATTGACCCAAAAGACAACATTGAGAAGGCTACGCATCTACTGAAAGATTGTTGGCAATTCCTCGATATTCAGAAGCTATGCAAAGAGCTAAGGTTTGATTCGGAAGCAAAGGCTCGTTCGACAGAAGGAAGAGCAGCGGCTTACAATTATTCTCAGCAGCAATAGTATGTGCCAGACGGAGATATCTACATACCTACCGAAGTTTATCCTGCATCTCGAGGGCAAGTCAACATGATTCACAAGACTAACTTTTCAAAGAGGGAGTCCAAGAATTTTTCACAGGAGATAAAGTTTGCAGAAGTGGCTATGGTGGCAGAACCCGATTATATCAATTGGTCGGATGAGAACATCCTATTCAGCAGAGCGGATCATCCGATAGCCGTCCCAAGGCCCGGTCACGCTGCCCTAGTCCTTGAAGCGCGGATCGGAGGATACAATATGAGCAAAGTGTTCATGGATGGAGGAAGTGGTTTAAACCATCTATTTGGAAGTACAATGAAAGCAATGGGATTGTCAGTCGATATGTTAAAAGAATCTGACACTGGCTTCCACGACATCATCCCAACCCGACCCGCTTATCCCCTTGGTAAAATTTCATTGAACGTTGTCTTCGGCACAGCCGACAACTTCAGGAAGGAGAAACTCGAGTTTGAGGTGGTAGATTGGGAATCACAGTTCCATGCCATCCTTGGCAGGCCAGCGTTTGCCAAGTTCATGGAAGTCCCTCATTACGCATATTTGAAGCTGAAGATGCCAGGCAATAACGAGACAGAAATAACTGTTCACGGAAGTTTTTCTCATTATGATAACTGCGATAGAGATTTCCAGAAGATCGCTTCCAAGTTCGGAGTCAGGGAAGAACTTAATGCACTTGACGTAGTCACCGATCATACACAGCCACCTGCCGACAATCGGAACACAAAGTCCGATGAGTTTGACGTTGCCAAGGAAGCAAAGAAGCATCAAGTGCACCCGTCTGACCCGAAGAAGACAGTCAATACATCGGCAGATCTTACAGCTGCATAGGAAAGCGCGCTCATCGGGTTCCTCCGTGAGCGCTGGGAAATATTTGCATGGGAACCATCCGACATGCTAGGTATTCCCAGGGAACTCACTGAGAACGCCCTCAATGTTGATCCCAAAGCCAAACTTGTACAGCAGACGCTACGTCGTTTCTCAGAACCAAAAAGAAAAGCTATTGGTGAAGAAGTTAATCGGCTCCGGAAAGCTAGGTTTATTCGAGAGCTCAAGGAAGCTGAGTGGGTAGCTAATCCAGCCATGGTGCCAAAGTTAGATACGACAGCACTTCGTATGTGTATCGACTTCACAAGCCTCAACAAGCATTGTCCAAAGGATCACTTCCCGTTGCCTCGCATCGATCAAATAGTCGACTCCACAGCGGGCTGCGATCGCCTCTCATTTCTCGATGCTTACTCAGGATATAATCAGATCAAGCTCAAAAAAGAAGACCAGGAGTTAACTGCGTTCATAACACCGCATGGCATTTACTGCTACAACGTCACGACTTTCGGATTAAAAAAATGCATGTGCAACCTATTAGCGGTGCATGCAAGCCTGCCTCGGGGAGCAGATTGGCAAAAATATCGAGGTTTATATCGATGACATCGTCGTCAAAACCAGAAATGCGGCCACGCTCATCGATGACTTGAGAGAAACTTTCGAAAATCTCGACAGATACAAAATCAAGCTGAACTGAAGAAATGCTTCTTCGGGGTACAAGGAGGCCAAGTACTCGGGTACTTTATTTCAGCCAGAGGAATAGAAGCTAATCCTTTAAAGATTACAGCTGTCCTTGACATGGAACCACCAAAGAGTCTGCAACAGGTGCAACAATTGGCAGGATGATTAGCAGCTTTTAGTGGATTTATTGCAAAACTGGGAGAAAAGGCCTTGCCATTCTACCAGTTGATGAAAAAGTCAGAAAAATTTGAGTGGACAGCAGAGGCACAAGATGATTTCAAAAACTTGAAGAAGGTTCTGTCGACTTCCCCAGTCCTCGTGACTCCACAGGACAGGGAGCCAATGTTGCTCTATATCACCGCAACTATTCAAGTCGTCAACACTGTGCTCGTTGTCGAACGCGCAGAAGAAGGAAAAGTTCATGGCGTACAACGCCCTGTCTAGTACCCCAGCGAAGTACTCACACCAGCAAAACAACGGTACCCTCACCACCAGAAATTGGCATATGCCATGTGGTGGACAGCACGAAAGCTACAACATTACTTCGAGGAACACCCGATTATCGTTATCACCGAAGCTCCATTGAAAAACATACTCTCCAATCTAGATTCTGTTGCGGTCAGAAACCCACCGGCGAGCAGCGACGGGCAACACAGTAGAGCCAGGAGGCTCCCAGGACTGCGGCTGGCCCTGGTCCCTCCGAGCGACGGCCCGCAAAGACTCGGCACGCACGTCCGATGCTGGTGCAAGGGCGTGCCACCTGACCTATACCTGGTCAGGAAGGTGATGGATGTGCCTCGCTTAGTTTCCTGCATGGCATACACGTAAACATTAAATACGAGCCTCGATCGGCTCTCAGGTTGTCCTGTGAATCGGCTCAAAGAGCTGATCCACCCATGATTCGCACGAGGTGTACGAATATATGGTGGTCCTGCTTGATCAATATAAAGCTAAAACGATCTACTACGATTTAGGGTTTTCACCACATAATCGGAATATCCTACTCGTGATTGAGCCTGGCGGCCACGCACGGTGATCGTAAACCGACCCTAGACAAGGCCTAAAAACCAACACGAGGTTGATTCCCGGAACATCCTGTCTAGGGCTAGCAAACTACACCCTACGCGCCACTGGATCCTTCAACCCGTTTGTAAGGCCTAACTATGCAGATATTAAACTAATCCTTGAAGAACAAGGAGCAACCATAACGGATCGGATCTACTAAACAATGATCAAGCGGGGTGCCGCCCCTACACCTAAGATAGGTGTAAGGGCGGCTAGACGTCTCAGGGTTGCACTACGACAGCATATGATACGATGAACAATGCTAACCCTAACACGTCTAAGATAACTACGTTGCTCGCCATCAAAAAGGCTTCAGTACGAGCAACGCATGAACAGCGGATGAACGTGTACTGCCTAGATCGCAAGATAGGCAGCATGATGCTTACCCGGAAGAAACCCTCGAGTCAAGGGAGTTGGCGATGCGCCTAGATTGGTTTGTGGTGAACGTGATTGTTGTTTATTTCATAAACCCTAGATACATATTTATAGTCCGTAGACTTTCTAACGTGGGAATAATCCCAACCGTGCACGAGCCAAACTCTAACTAACCAATACGTATCCTACTATATTACAGATACACGGGCGAACTAGCCCAAACTTTGCATATAAGGCCGATTCATGTACTCCTTCCATGTATATTCTTCAAGCCCATCTTGATCGCGGCCCACCTCTGACTCGGTCAAATTCTGGTGATAACACATGCCCCCCTGGTTTTGGAATTGATAATTCCAAAATCACTCTGCTTTTTCTTCGTCGGGTCATGTCGTGGCAGAACCGCCGCAGTATCCTTCATCATGATGCCTTGCCTCTTGCACTTCTGCGTGCCCTGGCAAATTTTTTTTTCTTTTTTCGTTGGGCACCACTTCCTCGGAAACTGCTATGGCATTGAATTTCCACTATATCCCCTTTTATTTAACCGCTCCAAACAGTTTGCTTCTTCATCCCCTTCGCATTAGCACTCCAAAAGCCCTCCTGCGCCACCATGTCTTCTTCCTCCTCTGCCTCATCGGGTCTTTTCACCCAATCCTCCTCCTCCCGCGAGCCGACGCCGGAGTGGAACCCGGAGGAGGCCCATGCGGCCAACATCCGCCGCGCCATCGAAGCCGGGGAGGAATCCAGTCACGATTTCTCCGTCTGGTCTGAGGACGACAAGTCCTCGACCGACGGGGAAAGTGACCTCCGCTTCCTCGCCGACGGGGAAACGGAGGAGGAGAGCGATGACGATCGCTTCTCCTGTGATGACTTCACCTCCCCCGAGGAGGAGGAGGAGGAGAAGGAGGAGGAGGAGGACGACACCTCCTCCGATGAACCGCCGGCCAAGCGCTTCTGCCCCTGGCCGGGGAACCTCAGCGACTTCGACAGCGATGACGACGACGCTGACGAGGAGGACGAGGACAACGAGGGCCCGGCTGGCGGCCGCTGCACCAGCGACGACGAGCCCGCCGGGAGTAGCGCCGACAGCGGCGACGACGGCGACGACGAGGGCAGCGACGGCCCGTAGATAGGACCCTTAGCATAGGATCAGCAGTAGTAGATGGGGCAATGTACCCCCTAGTATCTCCTTTTGAGAGCAATCAGCTCTTTATGTAAGAAATCCTGTTTATCAATGAAGAATTTCCCCCAGTTTGATTTTGCCGATTTCCTTTAAGCTAATTTAGCCGATTCCCCCTCATACTGACTTTGTCGATTGTTTACTTAGCCAATGCTCAATGAGCCGATAGCAACGCATCAGTTCTTCACAATCTATCCTTCAACTCTTCAACTGATGACTTTGAGATCTGGTGGATAATGTGGAAGACCCTTGCCTCCAAGAGAGCCCTTAAATTCCTCCCACCAGCTCCAGTGATCCTCTTCTGCGTGAACTCCCATTTTTGAAGAAGGTTGCGACGAAGGACCAGCCGATGACACCCCAATCGGCTTCTAAAACAGAGCATCTACCAGGCCAGCTGCCCCCCGAGCCTCAGTCAAGGCGAGAATATTGGTGAGGATGCACAGATCAGACAAAGGGCTTTGAACTCAGGTAATTCTGAGACAGCCACCATGCCGAGCCAGCCAAACTTGCCCCCATCGATCGCCTCTTCCTCCGTTGAAAGCCGATATTGTAGACGAAGCACCAACGGCTTAATGAGCAAAAGGCTGCCTTGCATGCCAAAACTGACGCTTCTGACAGATCGCTGAATCGCGCAAAGGGTTGGAAGTCCTCGAAGAGAAAGTTCGGGCACCAAAATCGGCTCATTGCGGCTGAGGAAGCTCTCATTGTTCACTCCCTCAAGGAAACAGAAGGCCTTGAAGCTGAACTGAAGACCGACTTGGTGAAAACCCGCATCTTGAACACGCAGCTGGTAGATCCTTTGTAATTTGTACTAGAGTCGATGGCTGTGCATCAGCTTTGTTTCTTAGCTTCTAAAGTCGATGTCCGTGCATCGGCTGTATATCATAAGAATTTTTTTTTACTGGCCGATTTTTCTATCAGCCCCCAATATTTCACTGCACATGTATCGCACATGTTCATCTGATTAGGTGCCCCCCGAGCCGAATCTGCCAGGTAACTGCGGATATCGGCTCTGTAGTTAGCCAAGGCACTGTATTTGAACGTCGGCTCCGGTAGGACCAATGTTGATTTTTTAGCTCATCAGCCGACGTAAAACCGCTGCCCATTAGATCGACGTTGAACACAGGCAGAATGTGTGGTCAGGATAATTTTGGCCGATTGCTGGAATCGGCCTCCACGTTGATTGAATCGCTCGATGAAGGTTTTGCAATGTTCCTCCATAGATCTTTGGGGCCGATCCCAAGGATCGGCCTCGCCACGTTTGTCCATAGGTTTGTTCTTGCTAGACGGTCAGGCCGGTGGATAAGACCAGCCTAACCCCGTCCTTCTTCACGTCGATGCGCTCGCAGTCGTCCAAATTGATGCCTGAGAGTGGCTCTTGGCCTGTTGTCTCCCAAGCGTTCATGCCAGCCGTTGAAATCTCGGCTGAGTCATCTGCATGGATGACCTCTACCTCATCTCCATCCCACTGTATTACGCATTGGTGCATCGTGGATGGAATGCAACAGTTGGCGTGGATCCAATCTCTTCCTAGCAGGACAGCATAGGTGCTCTTGCTATCGACAATAAAGAACGTCGTAGGGATGGTTTTCCTTCCTACGGTCAGATCCACGTTCAGAACACCTTGTGCGTCAGACGCCTGGCCGTTGAAATCGCTCAATGTCACGTTGGTCTTGATCAGATCCGAGCTAGAGCGTCCCAACCGACGTAGCATGGAGTATGGCATAATGTTGACTGCCGCTCCGGTGTCCACCAGCATCTTGTTGACAGGCTGCCCATTGATATAACCTCGCAAGTACAGGGCCTTCAGATGTCTGTAGCTTCTTTCTCGTGGCTTCTCAAAGATAACTGGCCGTGGGCCGCAGTCAAGTTGTGCCACGGGTGCCTCGTCTAATCCTGGAGCACTAAACTCCGTCGGAAGGATGAACACCATGTTTGTGCCAGCCGATGTTTCATCATCGGCTTTCCTTTGCTTGGGGCGCCACTCCATTTTTTGTGGTCGACCCTCTTCATCCAGGGTTCGTTGAATTTTCGCGGCCAGATCAGGCCGCGCCTTCCTTAGCGTTTGCAGGTATAACCTTTCGGCTTCCTCCAAGCCACGCAGTCGCTGAACCCTACGCTTTTGGAAACGGCTGAGTCCATCAGGGCACCACCTTGGCCGGTGGTACTTATCTTCTTCTTCTTCATCATCGTCTTCCAAATCCTCGAGATCTTCCACCCGAGGGGACTCAGCGTGCTTGTTCCGAGGTGGGAGAGGCCCTAGACGTTTGAACACGGACACGTTAGCTGCATCCTTCCTCTTCTGTCTACATTCTGGGCAGTTGCCGATTGTAGGCAATCGGCTCATTCCTGAATCCCAGCAGTGTCTGAAGAAGGGGCAGTCCCAGTGCCTATCCTCGTCGTCTTGCTCTCTTGACTTTTCCTTGGCGTGGCGCTCATATCTCTCCTCATCGCTATCATGCCGATGATGTCTCCTGGCGTCCCTAGCCAGACGATCTCTTTCACCATCGTCGTTGGGTCGTCAGCGTTGGTCATATTGACTCACATACTTGTTGAGGAGGTGATCAGAGAGAGGTCGCTGATATCCCACATTCCTTACTTCTCCCTCTGTGATGTAGCGCTTGCCATCGTGACGGAGCCGATCGCATGGAACGGCTTCCTCTGTGTCCTTGCTACGAGAGCAGCTGCCCTCGTCTCCGTCCTTACCAGAGTGGTGTCCAGGTCCTACCATGTTGATGTTGAACGAGAATCCTGGCTGGCACCCTCCAGGGTAAGTGCACTCCACCATGTTAACGGCGGGGAAGGGGTGAGTGTCGACTTTCATGGCGTACTGGTTGAAAATTAGACGTCCTTGTTCTATCGCCATTTGGATCTGCTGACGCCACACCCTGCAGTCGTTGGTGGTATGGGAGAACGAGTTATGCCATTTGCAGTATGGCTTTCCGTTCAGCTCCTGTACCGTGGGGATTTTGAGGCCTTCGGGTAACTTCAGCTGCTTCTCCTTAAGTAAGAGGTCAAAAATTTGCTCAGTTTTAGTTACGTCGAAATCAAACCCTCTGGGCGGACCTGGTGGCTTAACCCATTTGCAGGATATGGGGGTTGCCCCCCGAGTCCATTCAGCCACTGCTACCTCTTGATCTCCCGCGGACCCTTCATCTTCATCTGCTTCAACCAAGACTACCGCACGCTCGAATTTGTCCTGGTACAAGTCTGGGTGGCGCTGTTCATATAACGTCAGTTTCTGAACCATGTGCGCTAGTGAAGGGTAGTCTGCTTGGGAGGCCATATCCTTGATTGGTGATGCAAGGCCCACCACTGCCAACTCGACTGCTTCTTTTTCAGTCACACGAGCCGAATAACATCGGTTCCTAACAGTTCAGAAGCGCTGGACGTATTCTGCCACAGTTTCTCCACGCTTCTGACGTACTTGTGCTAGATCGGCAATGCCGGCCTCGGAAGCCTCTGAGTGATCCTGCATGTGGAACTGCTCTTCCAACTGCTTCCACGTCCGGATTGAGTCTGGTGGCAGCGATGTGTACCACCCGAAAGCCGATCCTGTGAGGGACTGTGCGAAGAACCTCACACGCAGCTCATCTGATGCTGAGATCGTGCCCAGCTGTGCCAAATATCGGCTCACATGCTCGATGGAGCTGGAACCATCTGATCCATTAAACTTGGAGAAATCAGGGAGCCGATATTTGGGTGGTAGCGGGATCAACTCGTACCCGTTGGGGTACGGCTTGGAATAGCCGATTGTCCTCCTTTTCGGCACCATGCCGAATTGGTCTCTCATGATTGTACTGATTTGATCCGCGGTGCTGGCTGCAGGAGTCGAACTCTGAAGATTCGCCGGAGTGGCATACTTAGCCAGCCATGCTTGCTTTTCCAGCTCTGAGCCAACTGCAGGAGCTGAGCCCTGGAGGTTTGTCGGAGTGGCATACTTAGCTAGCCACGTCTGTTTCTCAAGATCTGTTGCTAAAGTTCCTCCTGCTGTTCCAGAAGTCCCTGCCGTTGCAGTCTGGTTTGTGAGTGCCCAGTTACTGCAGTCTGGCACGTATGTGCACGTGTATCCGTGAGGGATCTCCTTAGGCGCCTCATGCAAGAACTGGTAGTCACTAGGGTCACCACCGATCTTGTAGACGACGTATGCCGGTGAATTCGGCACTTCTGGTGCTGCCAACGCGAATGGCAGTGGTGGACGGGACTGGAGTGGCATCTCTCCTTGGTAAGTCCCGAGAGCTGGTCCTGACGGAGAGTACTGATGCCTCATGATTTCCTGGATCACCCGAAGAGCGACACGCTCCAAAGTGTTCACCAGGCTCTCAGAATGGCGGTGTAGCGAATGAGCTACCATGAAGTTAACCTCCTGACGCAGGGACCTGGTGCGTTCTTCTGACGGGGCGGACAGGTCCACTCCATCGAGCGCGACTTCAGGTGAGAACCCTTTCCACCTGATGCCATGTGAGCGGGTTCTGTGAAAAGAGCCGATGAGGTCGGCTTCGAGGATAGCTTTGACCTCGTCATACTTCTTCTTGAGCTCCTCGGTCAGATCCTCGTACGTGACTGGAGTGCCGTCCGCCATCTCAGATGTAGGTGGCGATGCGGTTGATGTCGCAGATTGTCCCACCGGGCGTGCCAGAATGTGTTGCGGTCAGAAACCCACCGGCGAGCAGCGACGGGCAACACAGTAGAGCCGGGAGGCTCCCAGGACTGCGGCTGGCCCTGGTCCCTCCGAGCGACGGCCCGCAAAGACTCGGCACGCACGTCCGATGCTGGTGCAAGGGCGTGCCACCTGACCTATACCTGGTCAGGAAGGTGATGGATGTGCCTCGCTTAGTTTCCTGCATGGCATACACGTAAACATTAAATACGAGCCTCGATCGGCTCTCAGGTTGTCCTGTGAATCAGCTCAAAGAGCCGATCCACCCATGATTCGCACGAGGTGTACGAATATATGGTGGTCCTGCTTGATCAATATAAAGCTAAAACGATCTACTACGATTTAGGGTTTTCACCACATAATCGGAACATCCTACTCGTGATTGAGCCTGGCGGCCATGCACGGTGATCGTAAACCGACCCTAGACAAGGCCTAAAAACCAACACGAGGTTGATTCCCGGAACATTCTGTCTAGGGCTAGCAAACTACACCCTACGCGCCACTGGATCCTTCAACCCGTTTGTAAGGCCTAACTATGCAGATATTAAACTAATCCTTGAAGAACAAGGAGCAACCATAACGGATCAGATCTACTAAACAATGATCAAGCGGGGTGCCGCCCCTACACCTAAGATAGGTGTAAGGGCGGCTAGACGTCTCAGGATTGCACTACGACAGCATATGATACGATGAACAATGCTAACCCTAACACGTCTAAGATAACTACGTTGCTCGCCATCAAAAAGGCTTCAGTACGAGCAACGCATGAACAGCGGATAAACGTGTACTGCCTAGATCGCAAGATGCGATCTAGGCAGCATGATGCTTACCCGGAAGAAACCCTCGAGTCAAGGGAGTTGGCGATGCGCCTAGAATGGTTTGTGGTGAACGTGATTGTTGTTTATTTCATAAACCCTAGATACATATTTATAGTCCGTAAACTTTCTAACGTGGGAATAATCCCAACCGTGCACGAGCCAAACTCTAACTAACCGATACGTATCCTACTATATTACAGATACACGGGTGAACTAGCCCAAACTTTGCATATAAGGCTGATTCATGTACTCCTTCCATGTATATTCTTCAAGCCCATCTTGATCGCGGCCCACCTCTGACTCGGTCAAATTCTGGTGATAACAGATTCCACAGCCAGAGTATCTCAATGGGCTATCGAGTTAGCACCACCTGACATTTCTTATGTTAATCGAACAGCTATCAAGTCCCGGGTCCTTCCTGACTTCTTGGTCGATTGGATTCAATCGCAAATCCCGGCGGCACCCGATATGTCGGGTTCATGGACAATGTATTGCGTCGGATCGAAGCGAAGCACAGGCGCATGAGCTGGAGTAGTGCTAATTTCGCCACAAGGAGACAAGATGAGATATGTGCTAAGGATGAACTTCTCATTACCGACGAATAATGAAGCAGAATACGAAGCATTATTACATGGTATGCGTATGGCCAAGGCATGTGGAGCTACTCGTTTGGATATTTATGGAGATTCAAACCTTGTGATTCAACAGTCGATGAATTTATGCGACGCTATTAGCGATAATATGATTGCTTATCGCCAGATGTACCAATCAATGGAAGCCAAGTTCGAATGATGCGAGTTAAAATATATCGGCAGAGCTAGCAACGAGGAAGCCGATGATTTGGCTAATATCGGCTCTACATGCTCTCCTATCCTAGATGGAGTCTTCTATGAAGTAATTACTCGTAGGTCTATTAAAGAAAAATTTTTGGCACCTCCTGAAAAATTGACTACTGACTCAAGGGTTACGCCCCAGGAAGCTGTCGAAGATATTACTGATGGACCTAAACAGCAAGTTGTGTTCTTCTCAAACCTTTATGGACTGAACCTTTTTTGGCATATTTAATGGAGCAACGGTTGCCAGATGATCCAACGGAAGCTAGACGCATTGTACGACGATCTAAAGCATTTATCATAGTAGATGGTGACCTTTATAAACAGAGTATCTCTGGCATCTTCCAACGGTGCATCGCCATCAACGATGGAAAGGCCCTGTTTCGAGAAATACAAGAAGGGACGTGTGGCCATCATGCAAGCAGCAAAACACTTGTTGCCAAAGCTTTCAGAGTTGGGTTTTCTTGGCCAACAGCAGCAGCTGATGCAAGAGACTTAGTTCGGAAGTGCGACCCTTGCCAACGCTTTGCACCAAAACCACACGCACCTGCCATGGATCTAATGACAATACCTTTGTCTTGGCCCTTTGCGCAATGGGGACTTGACCAAGTTGGTCCGCTGCCGAAGTTATCACCTGGCGGTCATACTCACCTATTGGTAAAATTCGATAAATTCACCAAATAGATTGAGGCCATACCAGTCACCAATCAGACAACCAAAACCGCTGTCAATTTCTTCAAAGGAATAACTTGTCGATTTGGTGTGCCTCACAGCATCATCACAGACAACGGAACCAACTTTGATTCGAATGAATTTCATGAATTTTGCAACAGTAATGGCATCAAGCTCAAATTCGCATCGGTTACACATCCTCAAACCAATGGACAAGTGGAAAGGATCAACGACTTAATATGTGATGGCCTTAAAAAGCGTCTCACAGGTGCAGCTGGAGCTTGGGTCGAAGAATTACCATTTGTACTTTGGATTTTGCGGACTACACCAAATAGGTCAATGCAATATACTCCCTTATTCCTTGTATATGAAGCCGAAGTTGTCCTGCCTGCCGATGTACGCTTTGAAGCACCTCGGGTGGCTGCATACAAAGAGAAAACCTCTGTCGCTGTGGATCTTGTTGATGAGGATCGAGATACTGCCCTTGCAAGAACAATAGTATATTAGCAAGCCCTACGGAATTATCACAGTCGATGGGTACGCCCTCGAAGTTTCAACGTCGACGATCTAGTACTACGATTAAAGCAGAAAGGACACCTGAACCTTGAATCTCCATGGAAAGGACCATACATTGTCACTGAAGTAATCCCAGAAGGAGCTTATCGACTGAAGAATACGACAACAGGAAAAGATGTCGAGAACCCATGGAACGTTGCACAATTGCGACGATTTTATGTGTAGGACTCGACCTTTTTACTGCATATTTTATTTCTTCCTTTTACAATAAGGCTTCTTAGCAAGTTACGTACTATGAATAAAACTTCTGGTTCAGCTTATATGATTACCTTCTCACCCGAACAAATGTTCGAGATCTTTTTTATCGGCTACTACTACTCCCATCGGGAGCTCCGGTTAACAACACGTCATGGCTTACCCGACAATATTCGGGGGCTGCAAGGTTTACTAAAATGTTGTCATTGACTACTACTCCTATCGGGATCTCTCATTATCGATGTACCACGGCTTTTCCGGCATTACTCGGAAGCTGTAGCTCTTGTCAAAAATAATTCCACCAAAGCCTCAAATAACATGCGAGCACTGCAATTGGTGGAAACAATGCAACATATAGAAGGCTCACGCCGGTGCACCGTGTTACGAAGCCGAATAAGCACATAGTTCCTTTGTTTACTCGAAGGGTGTCGCTCTTACAAACATACATGCGACCCTGCAAAAATTGCGATTACTACAGGGTCGTCGAGTGAGCAAACTAACCTGATCCCTTAGTTGCCTTCGACAAAAAAAAAAATCGACTGGGCTTACGGTTCATCGATTCACTATGATGTTAAAAAAGAACATCAATGGCACAGAATATATAGAAAAAAGAGAGAGCATCATTTCGTACAATGCAAGTTCCTCTTAAAAAAACAGTGATTTCTTTCGTAAAAATTACAAAGGCACACTATGTGCAAGGATAATTAAGAATTCCTATCATGATGAGGTCCCTTGATCTGCTTGGTTCTTCAAATCTCTTTCGGTACATGCCTCCATTCTGGAGAGAATGATATGAGCAGGATATCTAGCTATGGGGTAATATTGATCAAGTCTTACATTAGCATTGGCTATGGATTCCAAATTCATGGTCGGATGCCAAGCTAAAACAGAAGCAAGTGCTAGCTCGGCTCCAGCAAGGAGTTCTTTGCGCACCAAAAATCGAATTCTAACAGGAGTCTTGAATCGATTAAACAAAGCCGACAGAGTCTCGGGTGCTGGAACCAAAGGAAACATGGTCTTCCATACCATGGTTAGATGAGCATGGTACTTATCGAAGTAATAATGAACTTTTTCAGCCCGATACTCGAACTTCGCCACGATTATGGCCTTCGACCTATCTGACCATAATTCGCACTTCGGATGAGATATATTGGTCATCGTTGCAATCTTTTCATGAATCCACTTATTTTCTTATGTCTCATCGGAAGCGACGACTTTCGAAGACAAAAGAGCAAGTCAACAGAAGATTGTTTACAAAATAGAAGTATCAACAAAACAAAAAAGGGTGATTGACTGCTTAGAGCTTAGGCTCTCGGTAGCCACACAGAGACGATCCAAAGCATGTTGTTCGACTGCAGCGGCAATTTCCCTCTTCTTTTTCACCAACGCTGCCATAGCATGAAGACCAGCTATATCCTTATTCAGTCAGGAAATTTGGTCACGCAGACGACGCACAAGTTCCGATTCATCGACAGTGGGAGAATTCAAAGAACTTTCGACTCGAGAAGAAGTCGAAGGAGTCTGCAGCAAAATGTTTAATATACATCCTCAGAAAATCATCAAAGGGAAATTACCGAATGCAGAAAACTCCCATCGGGAGCCAGCAAAACATTTCATTCAAAAGGTTATGATAAAAGTTGAGTACCGACAATAGAGTCAGCTTAATTCATTACAGAACAAGGGACGAATGTATTCAGGTTACAACTAAACAAGTTAGTAGGCTCAGCTCGATCAAGTCTATGCCGATGAACTTGGTGCAGCTTCGGATGCAGCCTTCTTGTCATCGTCAACCAGTTTGAGGAGCCGATTGGCGCACGCCAGTGATGATTGTTTGAAAGGGTCAAGGTCGAAAGGGCAACCATTTGCATCCATTGGTAGTGTTTTGGATAGTTGCTCCAAGTCAGAACAAAATCCATGCCCCATTAAAAGTTGAAAAGTGAGGACTGCTCCATAAAGGCGAGAACGACGCTTCAATACCTCAATAGCATCAGACGAGTTAATGAAGAAAGTATATGCCATCTCTCCAAGAGTCTTGTTCTGATACAGCTTTGGGAACATCATCAAGAATAACCTCGACAGAGCTCCCTTGGTCTTATTCAAGAGATCTTGGATCTGGTCGCTGGACTCGGCAGCAAATGAAAGGGCATCCGACATAGAGTCCACCCGAAGCTTGCTCGTACAGTTAACAGGCATGTCGGCAGTATCTGGAATATCGTAGAAAAGCAACTCATTACGTCAATAGAATATTTTGAGGTAAAGGAGAAGCATACGAGCATGGAGAAATCTTACTTAGCAAACTTTCAATGGATTTGCAGAGAGCGCCTTCTTTCTTGTCTGCTTCAACGAAAGCCTTGTTCCTCGCCTCCTGCTCCTCCTTCATCTTCTTTTTCATCTTCTTCAGTTCCTCCTTTAGGCTTGAATTTTCACTCTGTGCCTCGGCTACTAGCCTGTTAGCCCCTTGCACTTGATCAGCCGAAGATTTAGCAGCCTTGCGAAGTTGGACGTTTTCTGCCACTAGTCGAACGAACTGATCAGCAAAATCTACCACAATATCAACTGCGGCATGAATTGGTTGTAGCAAGAGAATCAAAGGACTGCGTTAGGTTATACAGCTGACATATCTTAACCTATACTTGGCTTTACTCAAAGAGCCAATTATCGGCTCGGGGGCTGCTGGATACTAACTAAAAAGAAATACTTACATGATCAATCGAAGACGGAGGAGCGGAGGCACTTGTCGAAGGAATAATTGTAGAAGATTTAACCTTGGCCACGACTGTTCTTGGTGAAGGAGTGGCGGTACGATCACTTTCGGCAGTTAAAGGCATCGATTTCTTTGCTGACTCTGCCTTATAAGAAATTATTTTTACCCTCTTTGAAAGAGGAACGTCGTCATCCTCCTCGGAACTGGCCAAGGCAGATCTGAATTCTAGTAAGCTGAAAGAAGCCAAGTGGAAGTAAAATGAACCAAAAGGAAAAAAAGGAACTTACAAAATTGACTCCAATTCATCTTCTTCTGCGAAGAGTCCCGATGGTCTTTTTATGACCTAAGGAGCCGAAGTCTGTCGGGAAGGTGCAGAAGAAAGAATTGCATTAGCATCATCGTCAGCCCATCCGCTAGGACTCGACTCCGCTGTTGTCATCAGATCTTCATTAATTTTCCTGCGACGCTTGGACTTGATAAGTGCATCATTCTCATGGGCTTCATCACCCGAAGCATCACTATCTTCGAGAACATCCCAGTCATCTTTAGTTTCTTCGGAAGCATCGACATCCTCCGGAGCTGCTCCACTTTCGAACGTCGCAGGGTAGCATTGAGCAATCGTAGAAGCTTGTCGAAAGCAAAAGAACAAATTTTGAGTTCAGGAGCAAAAAATGACATCGGATACAAAGGCAATTAAGTATTAATCTCGGAAGGAAGGTGTTTCAGATCAAAAGGAGGGCGAGTCGAAGTCATAGCCATGATATCCTTGTGGCTGAAGCAAGTTAGACGCCTCACCTCATCCCGAATATCTTCTTCAGAAAAATCATTCGGGCTGACTCTCGATTTGTCCTTGCCACCAGTATACAACCAGATTTGGTGGTCTCTCGACATTGCTGGTTGCACTCGACGCTTCAAGAACACTGTGACTACTTCAGTGCCGCACATCGTCTGACCTCCTGCACTCTTCAGATCTAAGATCTTTTCGTACAATTGCTTGGCTACTTTGCTTTTCTCAGCAGTCAAGGTGTTTTGCCATGACTTCTTCGGCACAGCAGCAAGAACATCTTCAATTGGTCGTAGATTAGATCGACGGCCTGATGCCGGGATATCCCGAAGATAAAACCAGTTCTACCGCCAACCTTGGACAGACTCCCTCATCGGAAATTTGAAGTAGTTGACTTCCTTCCTGACGATGAAGCCAACACCGCCGACTACATGAGGGCCATCATTTCCACTATGGCATTTGACATAGAAGATCTTCCTCCGTAGACCCCAGTGGGGATCTGTAACATCCCACATTTCAATAAAAGAGAGAAGAAGAATTCCAGAGATCCAAAATTCAGAACCAACAAAAACTTTTAAATTGCATATAGTGCCCTGCATAGGACTTGTGCATTTTGAGTGATATGCCATGATGATTGTTTTGTTGTTTATATGATAAACTCTAAAAACCTAAAGTGATCAAGTGAAGATCACAAACCAAATAAATCAAAAAGAGAAAGAAATCAAATAAGAATAAAACCCTAAAAACCCTAACATATGGCTTAGGCCATTTTTGCAAATCTTTACCCTAGATCATTTTGGTCTTCACCATTAGTTGTATTATGTTACTAAACACTTACTACAACTTTTGGAATCAAAAAAACACAAAACAAATCAAATCCAAACTCAAAATGGGATCACATAGAATAATGGTCAAAACTGCAATTTATAATCTGGTCCCTACTTTGAGCCTTTGCAATTCAAGTTTTTAAAACTAAACAAGTCCCATTCTTTGCATGTCATCCAAGTACACAACAAGGTGAACAACTTCTGTAAAGATCATCACACCAAAATCATCTTGGATCAAAAGTTAGGAGCAAGCAAAGAGGAGACTTTGAAACAATTGCAAGATCACCATTTTTCAAAATTTGATCAAACCATGCCACCTCTTGAGCACCCATTTGGCTCAGTGATGCGTGTAGTTGACACGTCCGTTGGGAACCCCAAGAGGAAGGTGTGATGCGCACAGTAGCAAGTTTCCCTCAGTAAGAAACCAAGGTTTAATCGAACCAGTAGGAGTCAAGAAGCACGTCGAAGGTTGATGGCGGCGGGATGTAGTGCGGCGCAACAGCAGGGATTTCGGCGCCAACGTGGAACCTGCACAACACAACCAAAGTACTTTTCCCCAACGAAACAGTGAGGTTGTCAATCTCACCGGCTTGCTGTAACAAAGGATTAGATGTATAGTGTGGATGATGATTGTTTGCAGAAAATAGTAAAGAACAAATATTGCAGTAGATTGTATTTGATGTAAAAGAATAGGTCCGGGGTCCACAGTTCACTAGAGGTGTCTCTCCCATAAGATAAATAGCATGTTGGGTGAACAAATTACAGTCGGGCAATTGACAAATAAAGAGGGCATGACAATGCACATACATGATATGATAAGTATTGTGAGATTTAATTGGGCATTACGACAAAGTACATAGACCGCTATCCAGCATGCATCTATGCCTAAAAAGTCCACCTTCAGGTTATCATCTGAACCCCTTCCAGTATTAAGTTGCAAACAACAGACAATTGCATTAAGTATGGTGCGTAATGTAATCAATAACTACATCCTCGGACATAGCATCAATGTTTTATCCCTAGAGGCAACAGCACATCCACAACCTTAGAACTTTCTGTCACTGTCCCAGATTTAATGGAGGCATGAACCCACTATCGAGCATAAATACTCCCTCTTGGAGTTAAGAGCAAAAACTTGGCCAGAGCCTCTACTAATAACGGAGAGCATGCAAGATCATAAACAACACATAGGTAATAGATTGATAATCATCATAACATAGTATTCTCTATCCATCGGATCCCGACAAACACAACATATAGCATTACAGATAGATGATCTTGATCATGTTAGGCAGCTCACAAGATCCAACAATGAAGCACATAAGGAGAAGACGACCATCTAGCTACTGCTATGGACCCATAGTCCAGGGGTGAACTACTCACTCATCACTCCGGAGGCGACCATGGCGGTGAAGAGTCCTCCGGGAGATGATTCCCCTCTCCGGCAGGGTGCCGGAGGCGATCTCCTGAATCCCCCCGAGATGGGATTGGCGGCAGCGGCGTCTCTGGAAGGTTTTCCGTATCGTGGCTCTCGGTACTGGGGGTTTCGCGACGGAGGCTTTAAGTAGGCGAAAGGGTAGGTCAGGGGGCGTCACGAGGTGGCGACACAACAGGGCCACGCGGCCAGCACCTGGGCCGCGCCGCCCTAGCATGTCGTCGCCTCGTGGCCCCACTTCGTTTCCTCTTCGGTCTTCTGGAAGCTTCGTGGAAAAATAGGCCCCTGGGCGTTGATTTCGTCCAATTCCGAGAATATTTCCTTACTAGGATTTCTGAAACCAAAAACAGCAGAAAACAGCAACTGGCTCTCCGGCATCTCGTTAATAGGTTAGTGCCGGAAAATGCATAAATATGACATAAAGTATGCATAAAACATGTAGATATCATCAATAATGTGGGATGGAACATAAGAAATTATCGATACGTCGAAGACGTATCGGCATCCCCAAGCTTAGTTCCTGCTCGTCCCGAGCAGGTAAACGATAACAAAGATAATTTCTGGAGTGACATGCCATCATAACCTTGATCATACTATTGTAAGCATATGTAATGAATGCAGCGATCAAAACAATGGTAATGACATAAGTAAACAAATGAATCATAAAGCAAAGACTTTTCATGAATAGTACTTCAAGACAAGCATCAATAAGTCTTGCATAAGAGTTAACTCATAAAGCAATAAATCAAAGTATAGGTATTGAAGCAACACAAAGGAAGATTAAGTTTCAGCGGTTGCTTTCAACTTATAACATGTATATCTCATGGATAGTGTCAATGTAAAGTAATATAACAAGTGCAATATGCAAATATGTAGGAATCAATGCACAGTTCACACAAGTGTTTGCTTCTTGAGGTGGAGAGAAATACGTGAACTGACTCAACCATAAAAGTAAAAGAAAGGTCCTTCAAAGAGGAAAGCATCGATTGCTATACTTGTGCTAGAGTTTTTATTTTGAAAACATGAAGCAATTTTGTCAACGGTAGTAATAAAGCATATGTATCATGTAAATTATATCTTACAAGTTGCAAGCCTCATGCATAGTGTACTAATAGTGCCCGCCCCTTGTCCTAATTAGCTTGGGTTAACACTGATTATCATTGCATAACATATGTTTCAACCAAGTGTCACAAAGGGGTACCTCTATGCCGCCTGTACAAGGGTCTAAGGAGAAAGTTCGCATTGGATTTCTCGCTTTTGATCATTCTTCAACTTAGACACCCATACCGGGACAACATAGACAACAGATAATGGACTCCTCTTTTAATGCTTAAGCATTCAACAATAGTTAATATTCTCATAAGAGATTGAGGTTTTATGTCCAAACTGAAACTTCCACCATGATTCATGGCTTTAGTTAGCGGCCCAATGTTCTTCTCTAACAGTATGCATACTCAAACCATTTGATTGTGAAAACCGCCCTTACTTCAGACAAGACGAACATGCATAGCAACTCACATGATATTCAACAAAGAGTTGATGGCGTCCCCAGAAAACATGGTTATCGCACAACAAGCAACTTAATAAGAGATAAAGTGCATAAGTACATATTCAATACCACAATAGTTTTTAAGGCTATTTTGTCCCATGAGCTATATATTGCAAAGGCGAATGATGGAAATTTAAAGGTAGCACTCAAGCAATTTACTTTGGAATGGCGGAGAAATACCATGTAGTAGGTAGGTATGGTGGACACAAATGGCATAGTGGTTGGCTCAAGGATTTTGGATGCATGAGAAGTATTCCCTCTCGATACAAGGTTTAGGCTAGCAAGGTTATTTGAAACAAACACAAGGATGAACCGGTGCAGCAAAACTCACATAAAAGACATATTGTAAACATTATAAGACTCTACACCGTCTTCCTTGTTGTTCAAAACTCAATACTAGAAATTATCTAGACTTTAGAGAGACCAAATATGCAAACCAAATTTTAGCAAGCTCTATGTATTTCTTCATTAATGGGTGCAAAGTATATGATGCAAGAGCTTAAACATGAGCACAACAATTGCCAAGTATCAAATTATTCAAGACATTTTAGAATTACTACATGTAGCATTTCCCGATTCCAACCATATAACAATTTAACGAAGAAGATTCAACCTTCGCCATGAATACTATGAGTAAAGCCTAAAGACATATTTGTCCATATGCAACAGCGGAGCGTGTCTCTCTCCCACACAATGAATGCTAGGATCCATTTTATTCAAACAAAAACAAAAACAAAAACAACCCGACGCTCCAAGCAAAGCACATAAGATGTGATGGAATAAAAATATAGTTTCAGGGGAGGAACCTGATAATGTTGTCGATGAAGAAGGGGATGCCTTGGGCATCCCCAAGCTTAGACGCTTGAGTCTTCTTAAAATATGCAGGGGTGAACCACCGGGGCATCCCCAAGCTTAGAGCTTTCACTCCTCTTGATCATAGTATATCATACTCCTTTCTTGACCCTTGAAAACTTCCTTCACACCAAACTTCAAGCAAACTCATTAGAGGGTTAGTGCACAATCAAAAATTCACATGTTCAGAGGTGACACAATCATTCTTAACACTTCTGGACATTGCACAAAGCTACTGGACATTAATGGATCAAAGAAATTCATCCAACATAGCAAAAGAGGCAATGCGAAATAAAAGGCAGAATCTGTCAAAAACAGAACAGTCCGTAAAGACAAACCTGGAAGGGGCACTTAACTTGCTCAAACGGAAAAACTCAAAACTAACGAAAGTTGCGTACATATCTGAGGATCATGCACGTAAATTTGCAGATTTTTTTGATTTTTTTACAGAGACTTCTGCCCGAATTCGTGACAGACAGCAATGCTGTTTCTGTGCAGCAATCCAAATCTAGCATCAACTTTACCATAGAGACTTTACTTGGCACAAAAAACATGATAAGGAGAGGTTGCTACAGTAGTAAACAACTTCCAATACTCAAATATAAAACAAAGTACTGTAGTAAAAACTTGGGTTGTCTCCCATAAGCGCTTTTCTTTAACGCCTTTCAGCTAGGCGCAGAAAGTGTAAATCAAGTGTTATCAAGAGATGAAGCATCGACATTACCTTGGGCTTTACCTTTACCTTTCTTGTTCTTTTTCTTACTCTTTGATTTAGGGAATATATGACTACCCCCGGGTGTAGAGGTGAATTTCAGGGTGCCTTCTCCCATATCTATGACTGCTCCCAATAGTTTCAGCAGGGATCTTCCGAGTGTGATTTGTCCTGTTCCTGCACATTCAATAACGAGATAATCAATGGATATTGTTCTCCCAAGAATGGTTGTATGCACACCCGCAGCTATTCCTTTAGGAATTATAATAGAGTTATCAATAAGAGTTATTCCTTCTCCCCCTTCAACGAATCCCCAAAGTTGCAAAGATTCATGAATACTCTTAGGCATTAGGCAAAATTCAGACATAATATCACAATTGGCATGAAGAGTTTGGTCACCGATAACAATTTTAATAGTAGGATCCCATAATGAAGGTTCAGAGTTCACTAAAACTTGATCAAGACGGTTACGAACATATCTATAATTTTCATTCAAGCGAGATGCACTTGTCTCAAGAGTTTTTAATCTATTATAAATGCTAATAAGGGCTGAATCAAAGTTATTAGCTGAATCATGTGATGCAACCAACTTTTTTATGGCATTAAAAGCTTGATCCCCATTGTAATGAAGGAAATCTCCTCCCACTACAGCATCCAATGCATATCTATAGCGAATCATAAGACCAAAATAAAAATTACTAAGTAGCAAACTTAGCGTCATTTGAGGTTCAGCTTTACGATAAGAAGTAAAAATTCTCGACCAAGCATCTTTAAAACTCTCCTCATCCCCTTGTTTAAAAGTAAAAACTAATTCCTCAGGTGAAGAAGTAACAGGTGCAGAGCTAGACATGATAACAAAAGTAGACTAAATGCAAGTAACTAAATTTTTTGTGTTTTTGATATAGAGAGCAAGATAGTAAATAAAGTTAAACTAGCAACTAATTTTTTTGTGTTTTGTTTAAGTGCAGCAAACAAAATAGTAAATAAAATAAAGCAAGACCAAAACAAAGTAAAGAGATTGGATTGTGGAGACTCCCCTTGCAGCGTGTCTTGATCTCCCCGGCAACGGCGCCAGAAAATGTGCTTGATGCGTGTAGTTGACACGTCCGTTGGGAACCCCAAGAGGAAGGTGTGATGCGCACAGTAGCAAGTTTCCCTCAGTAAGAAACCAAGGTTTAATCGAACCAGTAGGAGTCAAGAAGCACGTCGAAGGTTGATGGCGGCGGGATGTAGTGCAGCGCAACACCAGGGATTCCGGCGCCAACGTGGAACCTGCACAACACAACCAAAGTACTTTGCCCCAACGAAACAGTGAGGTTGTCAATCTCACCGGCTTGCTGTAACAAAGGATTAGATGTATAGTGTGGATGATGATTGTTTGCAGAAAATAGTAAAGAACAAATATTGCAGTAGATTGTATTCGATGTAAAAGAATAGGACCGGGGTCCACAGTTCACTAGAGGTGTCTCTCCCATAAGATAAATAGCATGTTGGGTGAACAAATTACAGTCGGGCAATTGACAAATAGAGAGGGCATGACAATGCACATACATGATATGATAAGTATTGTGAGATTTGATTGGGCATTACGACAAAGTACATAGACTGCTATCCAGCATGCATCTATGCCTAAAAAGTCCACCTTCAGGTTATCATCCGAACCCCTTCCAGTATTAAGTTGCAAACAACAGACAATTGCATTAAGTATGGTGCGTAATGTAATCAATAACTACATCCTCGGACATAGCATCAATGTTTTATCCCTAGTGGCAACAGCACATCCACAACCTTTGAACTTTCTGTCACTGTCCCAGATTTAATGGAGGCATGAACCCACTATCGAGCATAAATACTCCCTCTTGGAGTTAAGAGCAAAAACTTGGCCAGAGCCTCTACTAATAACGGAGAGCATGCAAGATCATAAACAACACATAGGTAATAGATTGATAATCATCATAACATAGTATTCTCTATCCATCGGATCCCGACAAACACAACATATAGCATTACAGATAGATGATCTTGATCATGTTAGGCAGCTCACAAGATCCAACAATGAAGCACATAAGGAGAAGACGACCATCTAGCTACTGCTATGGACCCATAGTCCAGGGGTGAACTACTCACTCATCACTCCGGAGGCGACCATGGCGGTGAAGAGTCCTCCGGGAGATGATTCCCCTCTCCGGCAGGGTGCCGGAGGCGATCTCCTGAATCCCCCGAGATGGGATTGGTGGCGGCGGCGTCTCTGGAAGGTTTTCCGTATCGTGGCTCTCGGTACTGGGGGTTTCGCGACGGAGGCTTTAAGTAGGCGAAATGGTAGGTCAGGGGGCGTCACGAGGTGGCGACACAATAGGGCCGCGCGGCCAGCACCTGGGCCGCGCCGCCCTAGCGTGTCGTCGCCTCGTATCCCCACTTCGTTTCCTCTTCGGTCTTCTGGAAGCTTCGTGGAAAAAATAGGCCCCTGGGCGTTGATTTCGTCCAATTCCGAGAATATTTCCTTACTAGGATTTCTGAAACCAAAAACAGCAAAAAACAGCAACTGGCTCTTCGGCATCTCGTTAATAGGTTAGTGCCGGAAAATGCATAAATATGACATAAAGTATGCATAAAACATGTAGATATCATCAATAATGTGGCATGGAACATAAGAAATTATCGATACGTCGGAGACGTATCACTCAGCCTTGACCCCTGGACCCCACTCCATCTATCCCATGCATGGAGACATCAAGGAGGAGGCCAAACATGGCGTGGCCATGGCCATGCCGGCCACGTTCCCCATCGACACGCCACCCCTCTCTCCCTACCTCTCCAGCCCGAGCCACCATGCCAAACAGCTCGCCCTTGATCTCCTGAGGTCGCCAGTACAGGCCGTTGGGCGCAAGGACGCCGACACGCCCCGGTCGGAGCGCGCCCACGACGCCCCAGGTACGCCGCGAACGGCATGGCGACGTCACCAGCGCACGGACGCGCGCGACACGGCCACGCGTTGCTCGCCGTATTCCACCGTACCCCGACCACCTCCGCTCTCCCTGGTACCCGTCGCGCCACGCGGAGCCCGCCGGACAAGCTGGCGTCACCACCTAGCGCCTACCGTCGCCGGAGAGGACGCGCCCGCCCGCCATGGCCGCGACAGTACACGCAAGGACCCGACCAACGTACGCCACGACTTGCCACGCCGTTGGCGCTCACAGGACCGTCGTGACGTCGTGAACACCACGGCGCCAACGCCTAGCTCCCTACCTCGCCGGAATCGCCGCGCGCATGTCGACCCTAACCCTGCCCCGCAGCACCCTCTCCCTTCTATAAATAGAGGACTCCCCGGACCAAACCAAGCACACCACCAGCTTCTCCTCTCATCCCTGCTTCTCCTCGCACCGTTAGCCACCCCAATCGATGCCGGAGCAGCCCCAATTGGACGATCGGAGCCGCGGAAGCCCTGGAGAAATCACCGTTGATCCAGGCCGCCTCGAGCTCCGCCACTGCTACAGGCTGCTTCCTCATCGTCGACCACTTCCTCGAGCATATTGCCAACCCTAGCTGGAGCCAATGTGAGCTCGCCAGACCCGTACCCCGCCGTGTCTGCGGCACGATCTCGCCGGAGATGACGACGGCCCTGCGTCGTCCGATCCATGTCTAATCCAACGCACCTCAATGATCCATACCGTTTCGGGTTTAAAGAGCCGCTGACATGCGGGTCCCACGCTGTCAGCAAGCCCACTCGCACTGGATGCGCTGTTGGGCTGAGCAGGCCGTTAGTTTGAAAACCTGGCCCGTTAGAGTTTCCCGCCGGCCCTTTTATTTGAATCTCGTTTAAATAATTTCAAACCAATTTCAATACTGGCCCTGACTTTGAAATTCAATAGAATCTGTTTGGCTTGGCCAAATTTAGCAAATTTGATGTTGTTGGAAAGCCACTGAAAAGATCTACAACTTGCCTCTGGTCTCACTGTGAGATCTGTTGAGAATTAAAGTGACAAAAAGATTAAGTCAGGGACTTTTGCACATTCAATTAAATCTTAAAAATCAACCAAAATAGATATTTAGTTAATTCCAACTCCAATAGTTCACATTTAACTTACACTAATTGTTTCTGCAATAAAATGGTGTGGTCACTTTGTATGATCATGCCCTAGTAGTAAATAATGGACAATATGGCTAGTTACTTAAGGGATACTGTCCAAAACTATTATGGAAATCATATGAAGTATTTTACTTCATTTAAATCTTGTCCCAAGTACTTTCATATGAATTTGGACCACTGGTCACATACTCTCACATGAAATACTTGGAGATATTAAATCATTTGTAGAATTGTTAAATAGTATGAGGTATTTTATCTCATTTAAATCATTTTCTCAAATGATGATAATGAATGGTTGACCTAGGTCAATATGATTCATGTATGATTGTTTGAGAATTTAAATCTTAAGAAGATTCAATGAGAGGAAATTATTTTCCTCAAGAACTAAATGGAAACTATTATTTACCTATGTAATGAGAGGAAATTATTTTTCTTAAATAAAGAAAACCAATGCACCTAATGGTATTAAATGTGTGCTTAGCATAGTTTGTTTGAAATGATGATGTGCTTAGTATAGCTCTTGAGCTTGTTGAGTGATTATACCTCGTATTCAAATTTAGACGCTAGCAGCGGAGAATACCAGGAGGAGGAAGGATTCTACCAAGAGGAGGAAGAGGAGCACATTGAGAACTACCAAGGCAAGCTAATATTCTTGCAAAGTGCAAAGCCCCTTTGGGGCAAGGCACCATGATTCTTACCTTTCTTACCACAAACCTACCCCAAGTTTTTACCTTACAAGTTTCTACTTGTTTATTTAAAAGAGTTACTTTAATAAGTTAACTTGGTCTAAGTAAAGAAGATTACTAGAGTAGCAAAGTTAGTCTCAAGCTAGCCAAGCAAGATAGCACCCCTCATGATTAGTGCTAGTGCTAAATACTAAAACTTGACTACTCTAGATGGGAACATGTGATTTGAATCGAGTTTGAAACCTTGGAATGATGAATCAATCCATTGAATGATTTTTTAAGATGAATATGACCAAGAGAAGATGGTGAATTTTGATATAAAATTGATATTGGTTTGAACGCGATACCTTTCCAATTTTGAGTACCCCCACAATACCTGATTATGGGTAGGGCTTAACTGGAAATTTATGCATCTTAGTATGGGTTCCCTCTGAACACACATCATAGGGGTTATGCCAAGGCTTCCTCCGTTGTTGAGAAATGATGTGAATGGAGGTGAATTGTACGGCCAAGCCCTGTGCAGTTCCCAGGTTGACAGTTGGTCTTCACTGGGAGGCCAAGCTCATGGGGAGAGGTGCTCATACTAGGGTTTGTAAGTGAAAGGTTATGGTTGATGATCCGCGTACTGTGTTACTACGATTCGGGGTTATCTCGACGGATGAAATCAAATGTTGTGGCACAAGTGTGCAACCTCTGCAGAGTGTAAATCTATTCGAATAGCCGTGTCCACGGTTACGGACGGTTGGAAAGGCCATACAGTTTCCGGTGTCAGATTCTTGCAAATGTTGGTGTAATGAATGGTGAATTGGTGACTTGTTTGAATCACAACAAATGTTGTGGGAATGACACTAATGTTCCCACTTGAGTTAGTTAGCACATGAATAAGTCTTTTCTCAAATACTTGTGAACTAAAATTGGCTTTATGCAAATTAAACTAGAACTTAGCACCCCCTTACTAAAATTGTTAGCACTTACATTAGTATTAGTTTGCGAGTACTTAAAGTACTTACGGCTTTGTCCATGGCTATTCAAATGGCCAGAGTATGAAGATGAACAGAACTACCAAGGAGATGACCAGCAGGACACCTACGACAACTAGGAGTCTTGTGACGTCAAGCGTTGGCCTGTGGACTAGAGAGTCCATTTATCTTTACGCTTCCGCTATGAACTTGTGTTTGTTCGTTGATCAATAGATCAACTATTTGTGTAATATGGATCATGTGATTCAAGTTGTAAGACAATATGGTTTGTAATAAATGATGACTATGATATTCGACTATTATGCCTCGCAACAACATTATTCCTGGGATTGCGATGAATGACATAATAGGCATCCGGACTTAAAAATCCGGGTGTTGACAAGTTGGTATCAGAGCAATTGTTTGACCTTAGAAGACCCTAGTTAGAATGGACGTTCAGCAAAATGTACTCATACTCTTGTCTTTGAGACTTTTTCAAAATTGATGAATCGTGCTCTTTCTTATTTGAATGTAGTTAAAACTTTGCCACACTTGTTCACTCTCTAACTTACTCATCCATTTCGCTTTCAGATGGAGCCAAATGAACCCATCAACGCCAAGTTTTTCCAGCTTGGGAACGGCGAGAGTTTGATCTTCGAGCACGACCTCGACGCTGTCTCGGACTTCCTTGGACACCCATACCCCGAGTTCCACGGGATCCAGGTGGACGACCAGGCCGGAGGAGAGTTGCAGTGGATCATCACCGCTGACTTGAGGGGCAAGATGGAGCCTCCCACCTCGGAGAGGATCCTCTTCTCCTTCCGCGAGAGCAACTGGCTCGACGGACTCGCACGTGGCCTTCAGGAGGCACTTGCACGTCTCTGTGGACAGAACATGGTGCGCCTACTTGCATCTCGCTTCGCGCATCTCGTGAGGCGTGATGCTATGGGAGTGCCCATGGAGCTGCAGCCGCACCCGGAGATGAGGCACCATGCTGAGCATCTGGATTTCATGCTGTACCACACTCAGAAGGAGTTGGACCACTCCCGTGCTTACGCCAACCAGACTCACCTTGCACTGGCAACTCATGCCGATGCCATCAAGATGCTTGCCAAGGACCGCAAGAAGCTCCGCCTGCAGCGTGCCAAGAAGGACGCTACTATTGTGCGCCTTCGCGCCCAGATAGCATCTTTGGAGGCCACTGTCAAGGCCCAGGAGGACCAGCTGAGAGAGATGGAGGAAGACGATGGAGGTATCGACCTTCAGGGAGGAGGAGCCTTCCTGAGTGACGACGGCGACTTTGAGGAGGACGAGTTCACCGAGGAGGAGGACTACGCGTTCCTGGAGGCAGGACCTGACGACGTCGTCCCCATCGACGTTGAGGATGAGGGTAGTTGCACTTGATCACTTATGTAGGTGTGAGTTGTATCCCGTCCCTTGTATCGTAGCATGAGAATGGTTCTTAAAACCATGGGAAGTGTTGGTATGTTAGTTTGTAATGTGTTATGTTGAATGAATGAATGAATGTTTGTGTTTGTCATCAAAGGCATTCAAGTTTTAAAGTTTTGAACTTACTCAAAATAAACCATAGAAATTTCCCTCTTATCTCATAATCTTCTATATATTCAGATGGCCCCTCCCAATCGCAACAACAACGACGCCATGATGCAACTGCTGCAAACCCTGCTGGCCGACAGGGAGACTGAAAGAGCTGAACGTCAAGCCAACATCGCCGCACTGCTGATGCGTGTGGTTGGCACGTCCGTTGGGAACCCCAAGAGGAAGGTGTGATGCGCACAGCGGCAAGTTTCCCTCAGTAAGAAACCAAGGTTTAATCGGACCAGTAGGAGTCAAGAAGCACGTTGAAGGTTGATGGCGGCGAGATGTAGTGCGGCGCAACACCAGTGATTCCGGCGCCAACGTGGAACCTGCACAACACAACCAAAGTACTTTGCCCCAACGAAACAGTGAGGTTGTCAATCTCACCGGCTTGCTGTAACAAAGAGTTAACCGTATTGTGTGGAAGATGATTGTTTGCAGAAAACAGTAGAACAAGTATTGCAGTAGATTGTATTTCAGTAAAGAGAATTGGACCGGGGTCCACAGTTCACTAGAGGTGTCTCTCCCATAAGACGAACAGCATGTTGGGTGAACAAATTACAGTTGGGCAATTGACAAATAAAGAGAGCATGACCATGCACATACATATCATGATGAGTATAGTGAGATTTAATTGGGCATTACGACAAAGTACATAGACCGTCATCCAACTGCATCTATGCCTAAAAAGTCCACCTTCAGGTTATCATCCGAACCCCCTCCAGTATTAAGTTGCTAACAACAGACACTGGCATTAAGTATGGTGCGTAATATAACTAGTGACTACATCCTTGAACATAGCACTAATGTTTTATCCCTAGTGGCAATAGCACAACACAACCTTAGAACTTTCTGTCACTGTCCCAGGTGTCAATGCAGGCATGAACCCACTATCGAGCATAAGTACTCCCTCTTGGAGTTAATAGCAAAAACTTGGCCAGAGTATCTACTAGTAACGGAGAGCATGCAAGATCATAAACAACACATAGCATAACTTTGATAATCAACATAACAAGTATTCTCTATTCATCGGATCCCAACAAACGCAACATATAGAATTACAGATAGATGATCTTGATCATGTTAGGCAGCTCACAAGATCCGACAATGATAGCACAATGGGGAGAAGACAACCATCTAGCTACTGCTATGGACCCATAGTCCAGGGGTAGACTACTCACACATCACACCGGAGGCGACCATGGCGGCGTAGAGTCCTCCGGGAGATGATTCCCCTCTCCGGCAGGGTGCCGGAGGCGATCTCCTGGATCCCCGAGATGGGATCGGCGGCGGCGTCTCCGGAAGGTTTTCCGTATCGTGGCTCTCGGTACTGGGGGTTTCGTCACGGAGACTTTTTATAGGCGGAAGGGCAGGTCAAGAGGCGGCACGGGGCCCCACACCACAGGCCGCGCGGCCAAGGGGGCCGCGCCGCCCTAGGGTGTGGCCCCTCCGTGGCCCCTCTTCGTCTCTCCTTCGGACTTCTGGAAGCTTCGTGAGAAAATAGGCCCCAGGCTTTGATTTCGTCCAATTCCGAGAATATTTCCTTACTAGGATTTCTGAAACCAAAAACATGGAAACAAAGAAGCGGCACTTCGGCATCTTGTTAATAGGTTAGTTCCAGAAAATGCACGAATATGACATAAAGTGTGCATAAATCATGTAGATAACATCAATAATGTGGCATGAAACATAAGAAATTATCGATACGTCGGAGACGTATCAGCATCCCCAAGCTTAGTTCTGCTCGTCCCGAGCAGGTAAAACGATAACACAGATAATTTCTGAAGTGACATGCCATCATAATCTTGATCATACTATTTGTAAAGCATATGTAGTGAATGCAGCGATCAAAACAATGTATATGACATGAGTAAACAAGTGAATCATATAGCAAAGACTTTTCATGAATAGCACTTCAAGACAAGCATCAATAAGTCTTGCATAAGAGTTAACTCATAAAGTAATAATTCAAAGTAAAGGCATTGAAGCAACACAAAAGAAGATTAAGTTTCAGCGGTTGCTTTCAACTTGTAACATGTATATCTCATGGATATTGTCAACATAGAGTAATATAATAGATGCAATAAGCAAGTATGTAGGAATCAATGCACAGTTCACACAAGTGTTTGCTTCTTGAGGTGGAGAGAAATAGGTGAACTGACTCAACATTGAAAGTAAAAGAATGGTCCTCCATAGAGGAAAAGCATCGATTGCTATATTTGTGCTAGAGCTTTGATTTTGAAAACATGAAACAATTTTGTCAACGGTAGTAATAAAGCATATGCATCATGTAAATTATATCTTATAAGTTGCAAGCCTCATGCATAGCGTACTAATAGTGCCCGCACCTTGTCCTAATTAGCTTGGACTACCGGGTCATCACAATGCATTGTTTTTACCAAGTGTCACAAAGGGGTACCTCTATGCCGCCTGTACAAAGGTCTAAGGAGAAAGCTCGCATTGGATTTCTCGCTATTGATTATTCTTCAACTTAGACATCCATACCGGGACAACATAGACAACAGATAATGGACTCCTCTTTTATGCATAAGCATATAACAACAATTAATAATTTTCTCATTTGAGATTTGAGGATTGTTGTCCAAAACTGAAACTTCCACCATGGAGCATGGCTTTAGTTAGCGGCCCAATGTTCTTCTCTAACATATGCATGCTTAACCATATGGTGGTAGATCTCTCTTACTTCAGACAAGACGGACATGCATAGCAACTCACATGAAATTCAACAATGAAAAGTTGATGGCGTCCCCAGTGAACATGGTTATCGCACAACAAGCAACTTAATAAGAGATAAAGTGCATAATTACATATTCAATACCACAATAGTTTTTAAGCTATTTGTCCCATGAGCTATATATTGCAAAGGTGAATTATGGAATTTTAAAGGTAGCACTCAAGCAATTTACTTTGGAATGGCGGAAAATACCATGTAGTATAGGTAGGTATGGTGGACACAAATGGCATAGTGGTTGGCTCAAGTATTTGGATGCATGAGAAGTATTCCCTCTCGATACAAGGTTTAGGCTAGCAAGGCTTATTTGAAACAAACACAAGGATGAACCGGTGCAGCAAAACTCACATAAAAGACATATTGAAAACATTATAAGACTCTACACCGTCTTCCTTGTTGTTCAAACTCAATACTAGAAATTATCTAGACCTTAGAGAAACCAAATATGCAAACCAAATTTTAGCATGCTCTATGTATTTCTTCATTAATGGGTGCAAAGCATATGATGCAAGAGCTTAATCATGAGCACAACAATTGCCAAGTATCACATTACCCAAGACATTTATAGCAATTACTACATGTATCATTTTCCAATTCCAACCATATAACAATTTAACGAAGGAGAAACTTCGCCATGAATACTATGAGTAGAAACCAAGGATATACTTGTCCATATGCTACAGCGGAGCGTGTCTCTCTCCCATAAAGTGAATGCTAGGATCCATTTTATTCAAACAAAACAAAAAACAAAAACAAACCGACGCTCCAAGAAAAAGCACATAAGATGTGATGGAATAAAAATATAGTTTCAGGGGAGGAACCTGATAATGTTGTTGATGAAGAAGGGGATGCCTTGGGCATCCCCAAGCTTAGACGCTTGAGTCTTCTTGATATATGCAGGGGTGAACCACCGGGTGCATCCCCAAGCTTAGAGCTTTCACTCTCCTTGATCATGTTGCATCATACTCCTCTCTTGATCCTTGAAAACTTCCTCCACACCAAACTCGAAACAACTCATTAGAGGGTTAGTGCACAATATAAATTGACATATTCAGAGGTGACACAATCATTCTTAACACTTCTGGACATTGCATAATGCTACTGGACATTAATGGATCAAAGAAATTCATCCAACATAGCGAAAGAGGCAATGCGAAATAAAAGGCAGAATCTGTCAAAACAGAACAGCTCATATTGACGAATTTTAAAATGGCACCAGACTTGCTCAAATGAAAATGCTCAAATTGAATGAAAGTTGCGTACATATCTGAGGATCATGCACCTAAATTGGCTTAATTTTCTGAGCTACCTACAGGGAGGTGGACCCAGATTCGTGACAGCAAAGAAATCTGGAACTGTGCAGTAATCCAAATCTAGTACTTACTTTTCTATCAACGGCTTAACTTGGCACAACAAAACACAAAACTAAGATAAGGAGAGGTTGCTACAGTAGTAAACAACTTCCAAGACACAAAATAAAAACAAAGTACTGTAGGTAAAAACATGGGTTGTCTCCCATAAGCGCTTTTCTTTAACGCCTTTCAGCTAGGCGCAGAAAGTGTGTATCAAGTATTATCAAGAGACGAAGTGTCAACATCATAATTTGTTCTCATAATAGAATCAAAAGGTACCTTCATTCTCTTTCTAGGGAAGTGTTCCATACCTTTCTTGAGAGGAAATTGATATTTTATATTACCTTCCTTCATATCAATAATAGCACCAACAGTTCGAAGAAAAGGTCTTCCCAATATAATGGGACAAGATGCATTGCATTCAATATCCAAGACAACAAAATCAACAGGAACAAGGTTATTGTTAACGGTAATGCGAACATTATCAACTTTACCCAAAGGTTTCTTTGTAGAATGATCAGCAAGATTAACATCCAAATAACAATTTTTCAGCGGTGGCAAGTCAAGCATATTATAAATTTTCTTAGGCATAACAGAAATACTTGCACCAAGATCACATAAAGCATTACAATCAAAATCTTTAACCTTCATCTTAATGATGGGCTCCCAACCATCCTCTAGCTTTTTAGGAATAGAGGCTTCACGCTCTAGTTTCTCTTCTCTAGCTTTTATAAGAGCATTTGTAATATGGTGTGTAAAAGCCAAATTTATAGCACTAGCATTAGGACTTTTAGCAAGTTTTTGCAAGAACTTTATAACTTCAGAGATGTGGCAATCATCAAAATTCAAACCATTATAATCTAAAGCAATGGGATCATCATCCCCAATGTTGGAAAAAATTTCAGCAGCTTTATCAAAGGCAGTTTCAGCAGTTTTAGCAGTTTCAGGCAGTTTTTCGCGCTTTGCATTAGAAGTGGAAACATTGCTAACACCAATTCTTTTATTAGTATGAGTAGGAGGTGCAGCAACATGTGTAGCATTAGCATTACTAGTGGTGGTAATAGTCCAAACTTTAGCTATATTCTTTTCTTTAGCTAGTTTTTCATTTTCTTCTCTATCCCACCTAGCACGCAGTTCAGCCATTAATCTTATATTCTCATTAATTCTAACTTGAATGGCATTTGCTGTAGTAACAATTTTATTATGATGATTCTCATTAGGCAAAACTTTTGATTTTAAAAGATCAACATCAGCAGCAAGACTATCGACTTTAGAAGCAAGTATATCAATTTTCCCAAGCTTTTCTTCAACAGATTTGTTAAAAGCAGTTTGTGTACTAATAAATTCTTTAAGCATGGCTTCAAGTCCAGGGGGTGAACTCCTATTATTGTTGTAAGAATTCCCATAAGAATTACCATAGCCGTTGCCATTATTATAAGGATATGGCCTATAGTTGTTACTAGAATTGTTCCGTAAGCATTGTTGTTGAAATTATTATTTTTAATGAAGTTTACATCAACATGTTCTTCTTGTGCAACCAATGAAGCTAACGGAACATTATTAGGATCAATATTAGTCCTATCATTCACAAGCATAGACATAATAGCATCAATCTTATCACTCAAGGAAGAGGTTTCTTCGACAGAATTTACCTTCTTACCTTGTGGAGCTCTTTCCGTGTGCCATTCAGAGTAGTTGATCACCATATTATCAAGAAGCTTTGTTGCTTCACCAAGAGTGATGGACATAAAGGTACCTCCAGCAGCTGAATCCAATAAATTCCGTGAAGAAAAATTTAGTCCTGCATAGAAGGTTTGGATGATCATCCAAGTAGTCAGTCCATGGGTTGGGCAATTTTTAACCAAAGATTTCATTCTTTCCCAAGCTTGAGCAACATGTTCAGTATCTAATTGTTTAAAATTCATTATGCTACTCCTCAAAGATATAATTTTAGCAGGGGGATAATATCTACCAATAAAAGCATCCTTGCATTTAGTCCATGAATCAATACTATTCTTAGGCAGAGATAGCAACCAATCTTTAGCTCTTCCTCTTAATGAGAAAGGGAACAATTTTAGTTTAATAATATCACCATCTACATCTTTATATTTTTGCATTTCACATAATTCAACAAAATTATTAAGATGGGCAGCAGCATCATCAGAACTAACACCGAGAAAATTGCTCTCGCATAACAAGATTCGATAAAGCAGGTTTAATTTCAAAGAATTCTCTTTGTAGTAGCAGGTGGAGCAATAGGTGTGCATAAGAAATCATTATTATTTGTGGTTGTGAAGTCACACAACTTAGTGTTTTCAGCGTTGGCCATTTTAGCAACAGTAAATAAAACAAACTAGATAAAGTAAATGCAAGTAAACTAATTTTTTTTGTGTTTTCGATATAGCAAACAAGATAGCAAATAAAGTAAAACTAGCAACTAATTTTTTTGTATTTTGATTTAGTGCAGCAAACAAAGTAGTAAATAAAACTAAGCAAGACAAAAACAAAGTAAAGAGATTGAGAAGTGGAGACTCCCCTTGCAGCGTGTCTTGATCTCCCCGGCAACGGCGCCAGAAATTTGCTTGATGCGTGTGGTTGGCACGTCCGTTGGGAACCCCAAGAGGAAGGTGTGATGCGCACAGCGGCAAGTTTCCCTCAGTAAGAAACCAAGGTTTAATCGGACCAGTAGGAGTCAAGAAGCACGTTGAAGGTTGATGGCGGCGAGATGTAGTGCGGCGCAACACCAGTGATTCCGGCGCCAACGTGGAACCTGCACAACACAACCAAAGTACTTTGCCCCAACGAAACAGTGAGGTTGTCAATCTCACCGGCTTGCTGTAACAAAGAGTTAACCGTATTGTGTGGAAGATGATTGTTTGCAGAAAACAGTAGAACAAGTATTGCAGTAGATTGTATTTCAGTAAAGAGAATTGGACCGGGGTCCACAGTTCACTAGAGGTGTCTCTCCCATAAGACGAACAGCATGTTGGGTGAACAAATTACAGTTGGGCAATTGACAAATAAAGAGAGCATGACCATGCACATACATATCATGATGAGTATAGTGAGATTTAATTGGGCATTACGACAAAGTACATAGACCGTCATCCAACTGCATCTATGCCTAAAAAGTCCACCTTCAGGTTATCATCCGAACCCCTCCAGGTATTAAGTTGCTAACAACAGACAATTGCATTAAGTATGGTGCGTAATGTAACTAGTGACTACATCCTTGAACATAGCACTAATGTTTTATCCCTAGTGGCAACAGCACAACACAACCTTAGAACTTTCTTTCACTGTCCCAGGTGTCAATGCAGGCATGAACCCACTATCGAGCATAAGTACTCCCTCTTGGAGTTAATAGCAAAAACTTGGCCAGAGTATCTACTAGTAACGGAGAGCATGCAAGATCATAAACAACACATAGCATAACTTTGATAATCAACATAACAAGTATTCTCTATTCATCGGATCCCAACAAACGCAACATATAGAATTACAGATAGATGATCTTGATCATGTTAGGCAGCTCACAAGATCCGACAATGATAGCACAATGGGGAGAAGACAACCATCTAGCTACTGCTATGGACCCATAGTCCAGGGGTAGACTACTCACACATCACACCGGAGGCGACCATGGCGGCGTAGAGTCCTCCGGGAGATGATTCCCCTCTCCGGCGAAGTGCGGAGGCGATCTCCTGGATCCCCCGAGATGGGATCGGCGGCGGCGGCGTCTCTGGAAGGTTTTCCGTATCGTGGCTCTCGGTACTGGGGGTTTCGTCACGGAGACTTTTTATAGGCGGAAGGGCAGGTCAAGAGGCGGCACGGGGGCCCCACACCACAGGGCCGCGCGGCCAAGGGGGGGGCCGCGCCGCCCTAGGGTGTGGCCCCTCCGTGGCCCCTCTTCGTCTCTCCTTCGGACTTCTGGAAGCTTCGTGAGAAAATAGGCCCCTGGGCTTTGATTTCGTCCAATTCCGAGAATATTTCCTTACTAGGATTTCTGAAACCAAAAACAGCAGAAAACAAAGAATCGGCACTTCGGCATCTTGTTAATAGGTTAGTTCCAGAAAATGCACGAATATGACATAAAGTGTGCATAAATCATGTAGATAACATCAATAATGTGGCATGGAACATAAGAAATTATCGATACGTCGGAGACGTATCAACTGCAAAGCCTTGCTAACCAAGGCCATGGGAATCATGACCACCCCGGATCGAAGCTCAAGAACTTCCAGAACACCAACCCTCCGGTGTTTAGCAAGACTGAAGAACCCCTCGACGCCGACGACTGGATCCAGACTATGGAGAACAACTTGGAAGTAGCCGGAGTAGAAGCCAACGAGAAGGTCTTGTTTGCAACCCACTGCCTTGCCGGACCAGCCCGAGCCTGGTGGACGAGCACCCATGCCATGAACGGAGGTCAAGTCATGACTTGGGCAGATTTCAAGCTCAAGTTCAGCAAGTACCATGTGCCCCCGGGTCTAATCAAGAAGATGAGGGATGAGTTCCGCGAACTCAAGCAAGGAAGGATGACGGTGGTAGAATACCGCGACAGGTTCCTTACACTGTCAAAGTACGCCCCCGACGAGACCGACACCACCGAGAAGAGGTAGGAGAGATTCCTGAACGGACTACATGATGAGATGCAGACTGTCCTCGTCAACATCCCCTTCGCCGACCTTGAAGCCTTAGTGGACTCTGCCATTCAGATGGAAGGCAAGTTGAACCAAGCCAATGAGAACCGCAAACGCCGCATGATGCACCAGAGTGGGCCTAGCAATGCCCCGAAGTATCACCCCAGCTCAAGTGGAGGTTTCACTCCAAGGAACAACAACAAGCCCCAGATGCAGACTTCACGCCCCGGTTATCAGAACCGGAGTGGAGGAAACCCCAGGCTAGGAGGCCACCACCACAACAGTAATTACAGCAGCAACAACAACAACAACTTCAACCGCGCTCCGCCCAGAGCCCCCAACACCACCAACAACAACACCAACACTGCTCCAAGGACTGGGAGCAACGCCATCCCCGTCGCAACCAAGGACAAGACCACCATCACTTGCTATGAGTGTGGTGTAGTGGGACACTACTCCAACGAGTGCCCCAAGAGGCTCGCCAAGCTCGCAGGCAACACTGCTGCACCTGCTCAGCAACAACGCCGCGTCTCCACCGGCAAGAAGTTCGCCCCCAACAACCCCAATAACCGCAACGGCCGTCTCTTCCACATGAACGCCGAAGAAGCCCAGGAAGCACCAGATGTTGTACTGGGTATGTTTCCTGTCAACTCCGTACCTGCCAGAGTGTTGTTTGATTCCGGAGCATCTCATTCTTTTGTCACCGAAGACTTTGCATCCACAAGTAAAATTCAACCTATCAGTTTGAAGCATGTTATGATAGTTCAAATTCCCGGATCAACCACCAAAGCCAGAAAATTTTGCAAAAATGTACCCATCAGAATACAAGAAGTAGATTTTTATGCCAATCTGATTATTCTGGGAACCAAAGGTTTGGAAGTAGTACTGGGTATGGATTGGATGGCCAAACATCATGGATTGATTGACTGTGCCAAGAAGGCCATCACCATGACTAGTAGCACCGGTATCATAGTAGAACATGTATCTGAAAGACTGCCCAGAAAGTTTACCTGCAACCAGAGTGTAGCCAAGCCAACCTTGGATCAGATCAGGGTCGTCTGTCGATACCCTGATGTGTTTCCTGATGGTCTACCCGGTATGCCCCCAGATCGGGATATCGAGTTTATCATTGAGTTAATCCCTGGAACCGGACCTATAGCCCAGAGAGCCTATAGCATGAACCCAGCAGAGTTAGTGGAACTAAAGAAGCAACTAGATGAATTACTAGCCAAAGGTCTGATTCGACCAAGTGCGTCGCCTTGGAGATCCCCAGTTTTGTTTGTGGATAAGAAGGACGGTGCCAGTTGTTTATGTACGGATTATCGTAAGCTTAACGACGTCACCATCAAAAACAAATACCCCTTGCCGAAGATAGAAGACCTGTTTGACCAACTGACCGGTGCCATAGTATTCTCGAAGATTGATCTTAGGACTGGATACCATCAACTGAAGATTCGTGCATCGGATATTCCCAAAACTGCCTTTACCACCAGATATGGATTGTACGAGTACAATGTCATGTCATTTGGATTGACCAATGCCCCCGCTTACTTCATGAACCTCATGAACAAGATCTTTATGAACTTTCTGGATAAGTTTGTCGTTGTGTTCATCGATGACATCCTAATCTACTCCAAGTCCGAAGAAGAACATGAGCAACACCTAGAAGATGTCCTAGATACTCTTAGGGAACATCAGTTGTATGCCAAGTTTAGCAAATGCGAGTTTTGGCTGAAGGAAGTAGGATTCCTGGGACATATCTTGTCTGCAGGAGGAATTGCCGTAGATCCCACCAAGATCAAGACTGTTGCAGAATGGAAAGCCCCAACAACCCAGAACAAGGTCCACGCTTTTCTTGGATTAGTGATACGTCTCAAACGTATCTATAATTTCTTATGTTCCATGCTACTTTTATGATGATACTCACATGTTTTATACACATTATATGTCATTATTATGCATTTTCCGGCACTAACCTATTGACGACATGCCGAAGAGCCAGTTGTTGTTTTCTGCTGTTTTTGGTTTCAGAAATCCTAGAAAGGAAATATTCTCGGAATTGGACGAAATCAACGCCTAGGGGCCTATTTTTCCACGAAGCTTCCAGAAGTCCGAAGAGGAAACGAAGTGGGGCCACGAGGCGACGACATGCTAGGGCGGCGCGGCCTGGGCCTTGGCCGCGCGGCCCTATTGTGTGGGTCCCACGTGACGCCCCCTGACCTACCCTTCCGCCTACTTAAAGTCTTCGTCGCGAAACCCCCAGTACCGAGAACCACGATACGGAAAACCTTCCAGAGACGCAGCCGCCGCCAATCCCATCTCGGGGGATTCAGGAGATCGCCTCCGGCACCCTGCCGGAGAGGTGAATCATCTCCCGGAGGACTCTTCATCGCCATGATCGCCTCCGGATTGATGTGTGAGTAGTTCACCCCTGGACCATGGGTCCATAGCAGTAGCTAGATGGTCATCTTCTCCTAATTGTGCTATCATGCTCGATCTTGTGAGCTGCCTATCATGATCAAGATCGTTTCTTTGTAATCCTACATGTTTTGTTTGTTGGGATCCGATGGATATTGAATACTATGTCAAGTTGATTATCAATCTATCATATGTGTTGTTTATGTTCTTGCATGCTCTCCGTTTCTAGTAGAGGCTCTGGCCAAGTTGATACTTGTGACTCCAAGAGGGAGTATTTATGCTCGATAGTGGGTTCATGCCTCCATTAAATCTGGGACAGTGACAGAAAGTTCTAAGGTTGTGGATGTGTTGTTGCCACTAGGGATAAAACATCGATGCTTTGTCTAAGGATATTTGTGTTGATTACATTACGCACCATACTTAATGCAATTGTCTGTTGCTTGCAACTTAATACCGGAAGGGGTTCGGATGATAACCTGAAAGTGGACTTTTTAGGCATAGATGCATGCTGGATGGCGGTCTATGTACTTTGTCGTAATGCCCTGATTAAATCTCATAGTACTCATCATGATATATGTATGTGCATTGTTATGCCTTCTTTATTTGTCAATTGCCCAACTGTAATTCGTTCACCCAACATGCTATTTATCTTATGGGAGAGACACCGCTAGTGAACTGTGGACCCCGGTCTATTCTTTACATCTGAAATACAATCTACTGCAATACTTGTTATTTACTGTTCTTCGCAAACAATCATCTTCCACACAATACGGTTAATCCTTTGTTCACAGCAAGCCGGTGATATTGACAACCTCACTGTTACGTTGGGGCAAAGTACTTTGGTTGTGTTGTGCAGGTTCCACGTTGGCGCCGGAATCCCTGGTGTTGCGCCGCACTACACTCCGCCACCATCAACCTTCAATGTGCTTCTTTACTCCTACTGGTTCGATTAAACCTTGGTTTCTTACTGAGGGAAACTTGCTACTGTGCGCATCACACCTTCCTCTTGGGGTTCCCAACGGACGTGTCAACTACACGCATCAAGCAAATTTCTGGCGCCGTTGCCGGGGAGATCAAGACACGCTGCAAGGGGAGTCTCCACTTCCAATCTCTTTACTTTGTTTTTTGTCTTGCTTTACTCTACTTTATTTACTACTTTGTTTGCTGCACTAAAACAAAACACAAAAAAATTAGTTGCTAGCTTTACTTTATTTACTATCTTGTCTTCTTCTCCATATTAAAAACACAAAAAATTTAGTTACTTGCATTTACTTTATTTAGTTTGCTTTACTTATTTTTACTACTGTTAAAATGAATACTCCTGAGAACACTAAGTTGTGTGATTACACTAGTAAGGCTTAATGGAAGACAACAACAAGATGAGAGATCTTTATGAACTTTATCTTGAATTAGGACATGATGTGTTTGAAGAGAAAATTAAAAAACCCATGGAACTTATGCATGCTAATGGGAATGTTATTAGTATGAATGCTTTGAACACCATTGTTGCTAATGCTATGGAAGAATTTAAGCTTGGGGAGGTCGGTTTTGATGAAAATGATCTCTTTAGTCATCCGGGTATTGAGGAGAAAGTTTATGTTGATTATGACATGCCTCCTATTTATGATGATTATAATGATAGTGGTCTTTTGGTGCCGCCTACTATGGAGAGTAAATTTTATTATGATTATACTATGCCTCCTACACTTTATGAGAATAATAATGATAGCTACTTTGTTGAATTTGCTCCCACTACAACTAATAAAATTGATTATGCTCATGTGGAGAGTAATGATACTTTTATGCATGTGAATAAGAATGCTTTATGTGATACTTATATTGTTGAGTTTGTTCATGATGCCTCTGAAAGTTATTATGAGAGAGGAAAATATGGTTGTAGAAGTTTTCATGTTACTAAAACACCTCTCTATATGCTGAAATTTTTGAAGTTACACTTGTTTTATCTTTCTATGCTTGTTGCATTATGCTTCATGAATTTATTTATTTACAAGATTCATATGCATAGGAAGCATGTTAGGCTTAAATTTGTTTTGAATTTGCTTTTTGATGCTCTCTTTTGCTTCAACTACTATTTCTTGGGAGTGCATCATTGAAATTGCTGAGCCCATCTTAATGGCTATAAAGAAAGAACTTCTTGGGAGATAACCCATGTGTTTATTTTACTACAGTACTTTGTTTTATATTTGAGTCTTGGAAGTTGTTACTACTGTAGCAACCTCTCCTTATCTTTATTTTATTGCATTGTTGTGCCAATTAAAGTCTTTGATAGTAAAGCCAATACTAGATTTGGATTACTGCGCAGGAACAGATTTCTTGCTGTCACGAATCTGGGCAGAATTCTCTGTAGGTAACTCAGAAAAATCTGCAAATTTACGTGCGTGATCCCCAGATATGTACGCAACTTTCATTCAATTTGAGCATTTTCATCTGAGCAAGTTAAGTGCCCCTGTAAAATTCGTCTTTACGGACTGTTCTGTTTTGACAAATTCGGCCTTTTATTTCGCATTGCCTGTTTTGCTATGTTTGATGGATTTCTTTGTTCCATTAACTTTCAGTAGCTTTGTGAAATGTCCAGAAGTATTAAGAATGATTATATCACCTCTGAATATATGAATTATGCACTGACCCTCTAATGAGTTTGTTTCGAGTTTGGTGTGGAGGAAGTTTTCAAGGGTCAAGAGAGGAGGATGATACAATATGATCAAGAAGAGTGAAAAGTCTAAGCTTGGGGATGCCCCCGTGGTTCATCCCTGCATATTTCAAGAAGACTCAAGCATCTAAGCTTGGGGATGCCTGGGCATCCCCTTCTTCATCGACAACATTATCAGGTTCTTCTAATGAAACTATATTTTTATTCAGTCACATCTTATGTGCTTTGCTTGGAGCGTCTGTTTGCTTTAGTTTTTGTTTTGTTTGAATAAAGTCGGATCCTAGCATTCTTTATATTGGAGATATTACGCTCCGCTGTTTCGTATGAACACATGTGTTCTTAGCTTTATCTTTAATGTTCATTGCGAAAGTTGAACTACCTCATTCATTGATATATGGTTGGAAACGGAAAATGCCGCATGTGGTAATTGGTATAATGTCTTGAATAATGTGATACTTGGCAATTGTTGTGCTCATATAGATCATGTTTAAGCTCTTGCATCATGTACTTTGCACCTATTAATGAATAACTACATAAAGCTTGTTAAAATTTGGTTTGCATGATTGTTCTCTCTAAGTCTAGATATTTTCTGGATAAGGTGTTTGAACAACAAGGAGACGATGTAAAGTCTTATAATGCTTACAATATGTTTATATGTGAGTCTTGCTGCACCATTTCATACTTGAGTTTGCTTCAAACAACCTTGCTAGCCTAGCCTTGTATTGAGAGGGATTCTTCTCGTGCATCCAAATCCTTGAGCCAAAACTATGCCATTTGTGTCCACCATACCTACCTACCACATGGTATTTCTCCGCCATTCCAAAGTACATTACTTGAGTGCTACCTTTAAAATTCCATTCTTTGCCTTTACAATATATAGCTCATGGGACAAAATAGCTTAAAAACTATCGTGGTGAAGAATATGTACTTATGTGTCTTATTTCTTAGTAAGTTGCTTGTTGAGCGGTAACCATGTTTTCTGGGGACGCCATCAACTCTTTTACCTTTGTTGAATATCATGTGAGTTGCTATGCATGTTCGTCTTGTCTGAAGTAAGGGCGGTTTTCACAATCAAATGGTTTGAGTATGCATACTGTTAGAGAAGAACATTGGGCCGCTAACTAAAGCCATGATTCATGGTGGAAGTTTCAGTTTGGACATAAAACCTCAATCTCTTATGAGAATATTAACTGTTGTTGAATGCTTAAGCATTAAAAGAGGAGTCCATTATCTGTTGTCTATGTTGTCCCGGTATGGGTGTCTAAGTTGAGAATGATCAAAAGCGAGAAATCCAATGCGAACCTTCTCCTTAGACCCTTGTACATGCGGCATAGAGGTACCCCTTTGTGACACTTGTTTGAAACATATGTTATGCAATGATAATCCGTGTTAACCCAAGCTAATTAGGACAAGGTGCGGGCACTATTAGTATACTATGCATGAGGCTTGCAACTTATAAGATATCTTATACATAACTCATATGATTTATTACTACCGTTGACAAAATTATTTCTTGTTTTCAAAATGAAAAGCTCTAGCACAAAAATAGTAATCCATGCTTCCCTCTGCGAAGGGCCATTCTTCTACTTTATTGTTGAGTCAGTTTACCTATTCTTTCTATCTTAGAAGCAAACACTTGTGTAAACTGTGTGCATTGATTCTTACATGTTTACCTATTGCACTTGTTATATTACTTTGTGTTGACAATTATCCATGAGATATACATGTTGAAGTTGAAAGCAACCGCTGAAACTTATATCTTCCTTTGTGTTGTTTCAAAGCTTTCTACTAAGAATTTATTGCTTATGAGTTAACTCTTATGCAAGACTTATTGATGCTTGTCTTGAAAGTATTATTCATGAAAAGTCTTTGTTATATGATTCATTTGTTTACTCATTATCTTCATCATTGCTTCGAATCGCTGCATTCATATCATGTGCTTTACAATAGTATTGATCAAAATTATGATAGCATGTCACTTCAGAAATTATCTTTGTTATCGTTTACCTACTCGAGGGCGAGTAGGAACTAAGCTTGGGGATGCTTGATACGTCTCAAACGTATCTATAATTTCTTATGTTCCATGCTACTTTTATGACGATACTCACATGTTTTATACACATTATATGTCATTATTATGCATTTTCCGGCACTAACCTATTGACGAGATGCCGAAGAGCCAGTTGCTGTTTTCTGCTGTTTTTGGTTTCAGAAATCCTAGAAAGGAAATATTCTCGGAATTGGACGAAATCAACGCCCAGGGGCCTATTTTTCCACGAAGCTTCCAGAAGTCCGAAGAGGAAACGAAGTGGGGCCACGAGGCGATGACACGCTAGGGCGGCGCGGCCTGGGCCTTGGCCGCGCGGCCCTATTGTGTGGGTCCCTCGTGACGCCCCCTGACCTACCCTTCCGCCTACTTAAAGTCTTCGTCGTGAAACCCCCAGTACCGAGAACCACGATACGGAAAACCTTCCAGAGACGCAGCCGCCGCCAATCCCATCTCGGGGGATTCAGGAGATCGCCTCCGGCACCCTGCCGGAGAGGGGAATCATCTCCCGGAGGACTCATCATCGCCATGATCGCCTCCGGATTGATGTGTGAGTAGTTCACCCCTGGACCATGGGTCCATAGCAGTAGCTAGATGGTCGTCTTCTCCTAATTGTGCTATCATGCTCGATCTTGTGAGCTGCCTATCATGATCAAGATCGTTTCTTTGTAATCCTACATGTTGTGTTTGTTGGGATCCGATGGATATTGAATACTATGTCAAGTTGATTATCAATCTATCATATGTGTTGTTTATGTTCTTGCATGCTCTCCGTTGCTAGTAGAGGCTCTGGCCAAGTTGATACTTGTGACTCCAAGAGGGAGTATTTATGCTCGATAGTGGGTTCATGCCTCCATTAAATCTGGGACAGTGACAGAAAGATCTAAGGTTGTGGATGTGCTGTTGCCACTAGGGATAAAACATCGATGCTTTGTCTAAGGATATTTGTGTTGATTACATTACGCACCATACTTAATGCAATTGTCTGTTGCTTGCAACTTAATACCGGAAGGGGTTCGGATGATAACCTGAAAGTGGACTTTTTAGGCATAGATGCATGCTGGATGGCGGTCTATGTACTTTGTCGTAATGCCCTGATTAAATCTCATAGTACTCATCATGATATATGTGTGTGCATTGTTATACCTTCTTTATTTGTCAATTGCCCAACTGTAATTCGTTCACCCAACATGCTATTTATCTTATGGGAGAGACACCGCTAGTGAACTGTGGACCCCGGTCTATTCTTTACATCTGAAATACAATCTACTGCAATACTTGTTCTTTACTGTTCTTCGCAAACAATCATCTTCCACACAATACGGTTAATCCTTTGTTCACAGCAAGCCGGTGAGATTGACAACCTCACTGTTACGTTGGGGCAAAGTACTTTGGTTGTGTTGTGCAGGTTCCACGTTGGCGCCGGAATCCCTGGTGTTGCGCCGCACTACACTCCGCCACCATCAACCTTCAACGTGCTTCTTGACTCCTACTGGTTCGATTAAACCTTGGTTTCTTACTGAGGGAAACTTGCAACTGTGCGCATCACACCTTCCTCTTGGGGTTCCCAACGGACGTGTCAACTACACGCATCAATTAGCCGGATATTACCGCAGATTTGTAGAACGCTTTTCGAGCATCGCTCGACCAATGACCCAACTGACCTCAGCCCCAATCTTGATCATGCCGGACATCACCAAACCATTTGACGTCTACTGTGACGCCTCCAAGATTGGTCTTGGATGTGTGTTGATGCAAGAAGGCAAGGTGATATCTTACATGTCTAGGCAACTGAAGCAACATGAGCAGAATTATCCAACCCATGACCTCGAGCTTGCAGCTGTAGTGTTAGCACTGAAGGTATGGCGTCATTACCTCATGGGCAATCGCTGCGAGATCTATTCGGATCACAAGATCGTGAAGTATATCTTCACACAGAAGGAGCTGAATATGAGGCAAAGAAGATGGTTAGAGTTGATCAAGGACTATGATATGGAAATTCATTACCACCCCGGCAAGGCCAATGTGGTAGCGGATGCGCTGAGTAGACTGCCGTGTCAGTTGAACTCAATGATAGCAGAAGAACAACCTAGCCTATACCAAGAGTTTGAGCAGTTTAGAATGGAGCTAGTTAGTGAAGGATTCCTAGCCAGCATAGAGCTACAACCCACCTTGATTGGTCAGATCAAGGAAGCACAGAAGGGAAATGCCAGCATTGATGGAATCAAGAACCAGATAGCTGCCGGAAAAGCACCAGGATTCACCGTAGATGAAGCCGGAGTTCTTTGGTACAAAGGACGCCTTTGTGTTCCAGCAGATTCTGAACTGAAGCAAGTCATCTTGAAGGAAGCCCATGACACTTTGTACTTAATTCATCCCGGAGGTACCAAGATGTATCAAGACTTGAAGGAGCAATTTTGGTGGCATGGAATGAAGAGAGAAATAGGAAGTTACATCGCCAAGTGTGATATCTGTCAACGAGTCAAGGCGGAACATCAGCGACCCGCAGGACTGCTGCAACCACTACAGATTCAAGAATGGAAGTGGGACTCTGTAGGAATGGACTTTATCACAGGTTTGCCCAAATCCAGCAAAGGAAATGATTCGATATGGGTAGTTGTCGATAGATTGACCAAGGTAGCCCATTTCATCGCTGTCAAGACCACATATCAAGGCCCAAAGTTAGCTGAGTTGTACATTTCCAGAATCGTCGCCCTGCACGGAACCCCGAAGTCGATAGTGTCAGATAGAGGATCACAATTCACCTCAAGATTCTGGCAGAAAGTGCATGAAGGACTGGGAACCCGGCTGAATTTCAGCACCGCCTATCACCCTCAGACCGATGGACAGACAGAAAGAGTCAACCAGATACTGGAGGACATGCTGAGAGCATGTGTACTGGAATAAAATCTTCCTTCAGTCTGAGTTTTCTCTAAGTATTCAGACGCTAACTACACTAGTTTCCGCCTAAATACTTGGGGGCTACTGGGGAGTTACCTTTTGCTTGCAAACGAGCTTGTCGAAGAACTGGCCAACGTCTTTTTTGAACTCCTGGATCTCCGACGTCTGGTTTACCCCAGGCATTGTTCAGCATAGCGTTGAGCAAATCTTGCTCCAGCTCCCATTTTTCCGCCTCTGATAGTTTGTTAAAAAACTTCGTGGCATAGGCTTTAGGGGTGGAAGTAAGGTCAGCCGGATCTCCAAAGTTCTTGGGGAAAACGACCATATCACCAGCTGTAGCTTCAGCTTTGCCGGAGGAATTGACTTCTGCTTCCTCGCGGCCTTGTCCTTCAGTTTCGTCATGCACGGGGCCCTTGCCACCGGAATTTTCTCCGCCCGCTCTGTCGCTACTAACCGGAATTATTTCCGGTGGAGTGGGAGCATCAGGAGCAGGAGATTGATCCGTGGGAGGAGGAGATGGTTGTGGGGTAGCTTGGGGAGCGCTTGGCGGAGCTGGCGTCGAGGGACCAACGGTAGGGGACTTCTTATGCATATACTTTATTATGTGCTCCTGAACGTTGGTCCGCGCGGTGGTTGGGTTCGGATTCCTGCAAGCGAGCAAAGGGAAAAATATAAATAACACAGCTTACGAAAATAAACGACGCACAGTACTCGGAAACTTACGCCGCGCCCGGAATGTTGGGACGCGAGTGCCTTCCTGCTGTTGACAGCAGCTTGAGGCGCTCGCACTCCGCCTTCTTGGAGTTGAGCGGAGGCGGCTTGCTCACCTTGGGTTTCTTGGCGGAAGCCTCGCCGCTAGCTCCGGCTTCAGAGCCGGAAGCTTTGGCGCGGGGACGCTTCGAAGGTCGAGGGGCAGCCTTTCGGGGCGCTCGCTCCTCTTCCTCTTTAGGGTCCTCCGGATCCTCCTCCGCCGATTCGCCGCTGACAGGGACTCGGAGTATGTTGCGCAGGTTCTCGTCCGCCAAAGTATCGAGCTGCGAGGAAGGTTAGCAAAACAAATTAAAACACACTGAAGATATGTGAAGTTGAGAAACGGTGAAGGGGCATGTGCTTACCGGAGGACACTGGTCGTGTGTTGATATCCTCGATCAGTTCCGGGATTGGTTGTCCCCGGCCTATCTTCACCAACGTCTTGAATCTCCTCTTGAGAGAGTCAGCCGGAAGATCGTGACGCGTTACCCGGAGAGGATCATCCGCCCCAGTATACGCGCACATCAGGCGTGCGTTGTAGCGCAGAGGCTGGATTCTCCGGGAGAACCAGCTAAGTGTTAGCTGAGCTCCGGTTAGTCCATCGTGAACCAACCAGGAAATTCTCCGAGCTGCCTTCTCCAGTATCGGAGTCTGGGCGAGCGAGGGGATAAAGCTCCAGCTAGCCAGTTCTTCTGGAGGCTTGTTGTTGAAGGAAGGAAGTCCGTCGTGGACATTCGGAACTGATGCGTTCTTCACGTAGAACCATCTGGCATTCCAGTACCGGGCGGACTCGTGGGAATCATGAGGCGGATACATGCGGCCGGAGCGGAGCATAAATGTCATACTCCCGCAGTTCAACATAGCTTTGTCTTTTGTCTCTTTCTTCACTCGGAAGAAAAACTGCCATAACGTGACGCTTGGTCGGATCCCAAGATGCCCTTCGCAGAGAGTTGCGAAGTTGGAGAGGAGGAGGTATGAGTTTGGGCAGATGTTGTGGGGTTGAAGCCCGAACGTGTCGAGGATGGAGAGGAAAAACTCCGAACAGGGGAGCGATAGACCGCGCTCGACCCATGCCTTGGTCATGACTCGCTCGTCCGCTTCGGGTTTGGGCACGTCGGAGTCGCGCATGAAGCTCCAGTACTCGGAGATCATGCCCTCGTTCTGGAGCTCTCTGAGCTCCGCGTCAGTGGTCTCGCAAGGCCACCATTGACCTCTCACGCCTTCGCGGATCCAGGCCTTGGATGCCTTCTTATTTTCCGACTCCTGGACCTTGGCTGCCATTCTAGCTTGGCCTTGGAGTTCTTCTTGGAGCTCTTGTGCAGTTGGAATCCGGCCTAATATGGTACTGGAAGAGGCGGAGAATGGTTGAGCAAGCCTAATGTTGGAAACGTATGGTGGCAGATATGAAATGGGATCCGGACAGATTGGTTCTACAGTGCTGGGTTCCGGGCTACTCGGAGAACTACTAGTACAAAGTGGTGAACCATGCGGCATGCTTCCGGCTGCACCCATGCAAACTAATTTGAGTATCCGGAATCTACACTAAATCTACTTCTTCTTCTACAAGGCCGGTGTACTTACAGTTAATGGCGCGATGGTCTGTCGAGACTCCGGCGAGAATGAGGTCGCCAGACTTGCAGCGCTGAGCTTCCGAAGACCACGAATCGGCGGCGGAAGAGATTTCCCGATCAAACGTACCGATCTTAGGTCAAGAGGGACCTTGGAACTGCGGTGGATGAAGCTCTCCGTGCGGAAGTTCGCCGGAGTTCAAATCCGGTGGGCGGCGCTGCGCGAGGAAGAACAAGAGGTGGAAGACGCGGTGAAAGAATGGAAAAGTTACCGCGCGCGGGGGTATTTATAGACCTCGCGCAGAGATTCGTGATTCAGATCTGACGGTGGGAACGGAACGGTCACGCCGTTAGATGATTGACACGTGTCTTAGGTCAAAAAACGGTAAAATGACGTGGAGGTAACTTAACTGTGCGCTCCCAAAATTTCCGGCTAGAAATTCGCATCTCCGAAAATTTAGTGCGGGAAAAAAGGAAGTTGCGCGCGAAAAAAGTGGAATTTCCGTTACATTGCCGATCCAGAAGAAAAGAAGATTTCCGAATAGATGATGCCGGAAACAAGTAAAGTTTTGAAGCTCTTCAAAATTCTCTTCAGATCCGAGCTGAATGAATCTCGGAGGAATGATGAATCTCGGAGAACTTCGGGGGCTACTGTTGTGGGTATACTTTATGGGTATATCAACGGCATGGCCTAGATCCGGCAAGCCCGGGTGGCCCACAGATGGTGATGTGGCATGTGGCCCATCGGGCGGCCAAGTTGCTGTAGATCCTGAAGGATGAAGTCCAGTCCAGGAACAGGAAGCCGGATCCCAACCGACCTACGAAGGAGGCTGGATCCGTGAAGGCCCATGAAGTATCCGGATCCAGCATGTTCTTAGAGGAAGGCGGATCCTTGACGTACACGGCAAGATATTGTACCGTAGTTAGGCGACTTGTATTCCGGCTAGGACTCTCCGTGTAAAACCTACATCCATGCGCCTTTATAAGCCGGATCCCGGGAGCCCTAGAGGGACAACCACAACTCATTGTAACAACGCGAAAGCACCCAGATAATTCTAGACAAGCAGCAGTAGGTCATGTCCTCATGCAGGTGTTCCGAAGCTGGGTAAATCGCGCACCACCGTCCCGAGTGCACTCCGCCCTATGGCCCCTACTTCTTCTCCCCCTCGTGAGGATCCCTCCTCCGAGGTACCGTCGAATAGGCAACGACAGCCATTGATCCACAGTTCGTACCCACACAGATGGACATGTGGCAGATACTGCAGAAGTTCCACGCCGAGGTCGTTGACTCCTCTGCCGACGAGGAGTCCGATCAGTCGACGTAGACATTGGCAACTGCTACGGCCTCCATGATCCAAGAGTTCACTTCAAATGAGGGGTCGGTGCACCGGGGCTCTGTCAAGGGCCGCTCAAAAAACCTGCCGCGCAACAGAGTGCAGGGGCAGCTCCGGCTCCACAAGGACTACTTCCACCTCACCGATCCGGTGTTCAAGGAAAAAAAATTCCGGCGTCGGTACAGGATGTCAAGGGAGCTGTTCTTGGTCATTCTCCGGGCCGTCAGAAACTACGACCCATACTTCCAATGCAGGCCCGATGCAACAAGTGCGCTAGGCTTCACCTCCTACCAAATATGCTCCGCCGCTATTCGCATGCTATATATCATATGGAATGGCTGCTGATATATTCGATGAGTATCTTCGAATGGGTGAGAGCACCTGCCTTGAGTCCATGTACCAGTTTTGCCGAGCCGTGATTGCCGTGTTCGGACAACATTACTGTAGGGAGCCAACTGTTGAGGATACAAGGAGGCTGTTGTCTATCAACAAGTCTAGAGGGTTCCCAGGAATGATTGGCAGCATAGATTGCATGCACTGGTGAAAGGACACGGATGTCGCCTAGAGGGGGGGGGGGTGAATAGGCGATTTAAAACTTTTACGAGATGGGCTTAACAAATGCGGAATAAAACTAGCGTTTACTTTGTCAAGCCCAAAGCCTATATACTATGGTTCACCTATGTGCACCAACAACTTATTCTAAGCAAGAGTTCACCTATGTGCACCAACAACTTATGCTAAGCAATACAAGCAAGTATGTGATAGCAAGATATATATAACTTCAAGCACGATGGCTATCACAAGGTAAAGTGCATAAGTAAAGAGCTCGGGTATAGAGATAACCGAGGCACGCGGGAGACGATGATTTATCCCGGAGTTCACACTCTTGCGAGTGCTAATCTCCGGTGGAGAGGTGCGGTTGCTTAGTGCTCCCGAACGCCACAAGAGGCTCACCTTGAGGTGTGGTTGCTCGATGCACACCAACGCCACAAAGGCCTCACCCCAAGATGCGGTACTCACACCACACACCGAACGCCACGAAGGCGCCTCACCTAAATCTCCGGTGACCCTCGCCACAAAGGCCTAGGTCACGGTTCCACTAAGGGATTTCCTTCGAGGCGGAAACCGGGCCTTACACAAAGATTGGGGCACACATCCACAACTTAATTGGAGGCTCCCAACAAACCGCCACAAAGGCCTAGAGTCCGTCTAGGGTTCCAAGAACCCAAGAGTAACAACCTTCTTGCTTTCACCACCACGAATCACCGTGGAGAACTCAAACCGATGCACCAAATGCAATGGCAAGAACACCACAAAGATGCTCAAGTCCTTCTCTCTCAAATTCCAACAAAGCTACAAAAGCTATTGGGGGAATAAGAGAGGAAGAACAAAGGAATTCACAAAGAACACCAAGATCAAGATCTAGAGAGTTCCACTCACAAAGAGATGGATTTGATTGGTAGAAATGTAGATCTAGATCTCCTCTCTCTTTTCCCTCAAATGGGGGCAAGAATCATGGAGGGATTGAGAGATGGAGCAAGCTTCTCTAGTTCAACAATGGAGGGGAGAGAGAGTGAGAGAAGCACAGCCCAAGGAGGAAGAAGGGGGGTATTTATACCCCCAAAGAAAATCGAGAAGTTTGTGCTAAAACAGGGCCGGATATTCCGGCCCAAGTTGGGGCCGGATTATCCGGGGCCGGATAATCCGGCCTCGTGGACAAAACCTGGACAAAATCCGGCCAAAAATCCGGCCCCTATCCAGAGCTGCTTTTCTTCCGGTCCTTAGACGATTTCGGGGGCCGGATATTTCCGAAATATCCGGCCCGGATAATCCGGCCCGGATATTTCCAAAATATCCGGCCTAAGAAAACTGCAGAAACACCAAAACTAAAACGGGCATAACTTTTGCATCCGGACTCCGATTTCGATGATCTTGGGCTCGTTGAAATCACAACAACGAGCTCTACAACAATATGCATAGAAACATCATAGTCCAGCAAAGGAGGATAGAAACAAATGAAGAAAGGTTTGACCTATCTCAAAAAGACATACCGGTAAAACCTCCAATCTTGAAAATGCAACAAGTTGCCCATGGAAAAACCATTCTCAATGAACTAGAGCTTGTCATGAGAATAAGCACAAGCTCTAAAACATCACATGGATAAGATCCAAATAAAACCAAGAAAGATGATGAACCAAACTCGAAAACGCAACAAGTGATCTATGCGAAATCCGTTTTCGATGAACTAGAGCTTGTCATGAGAATAAGCACAAGCTCTAAAACATCACATGGATAAGGTCCAAATAACAACCAAGAAAGATGATGAACCAAACTCGAAAACGCAACAAGTGATCTATGCGAAATCCGTTTCGATGAACTAGAGCTTGTCATGAGAATAAGCACAAGCTCTAAAACATCACATGGATAAGGTCCAAATAACAACCAAGAAAGATGATGCAAGGATGCAAAGGTTTGAGCTCTCTCCGAACGATACGATCGAGTTACTCACTCGAGAGCCCTCTTGATAGTACGGCAACTAAACTATAAACCGGTCTCCAACTACACTATGAGACCGGTGAGAAACAAACCCTATCAAGAGCAAACCTTATACTTGCGCATTCCACTTGAGCTCGATGACGACGATCTTGACCTCAACAAGATGGAACGCCTTTCTTGCTTGTGCTTGCTTGACGAAGTCTTGTGGATTGCTCCCATAATCCACCATGGGAGAGCTTCTTCTTCGGCGCATCTTCACATATCCATGATCACCATATGGATGGCAAGACTCAAGCAAAGGATCTCTTCGAGATGGCTCATCTTGAACTTGCACTTCATTTCTTCATTCTTCATCATGTTGATGTCTTGAAGTAGCTTGAGGGCTCACTTCATCTTCATCTTCAAGACATACTTGACACTTGATATCCTTCATCAATTTCTTCTTATTGCAACCTTGAAGCCAACATATGGTTCAAGAATTGCCTATGGACAACTCCTACAAATATAACTCAATGCAAACATTAGTCCATAGGGATTGTCATTAATTACCAAAACCACACATGGGGGCTCCATGCACTTTCAATCTCCCCCATTTTGGTAATTGATGACAATCTCTTTGAGAGGGTTTATATAAGGAATTTAAGTAACAAATAAGTTGAATATATAGAGCAAACTCCCCCATAATATATGCATGTGTGAATGATCTTGACTTTCATTGCATATATTGGCATTCAAAGCCTAGTGGAGTTTCCTCTAAATATTCAACTATGCAAAGCAACAAGATGCAATGCAATAAAGGCACATGCTTAAGCACAAAGCAAAGACATAACCAAATTCCCTTAAACCCTCCAAACTTCGCCCCATTGGCACCAATTGCCGAAATGGGTGAAAAATTTAAAAGGCTAATATAGTGAGAGTTCCTCCATAGCGTGTGCATTTCTCATAATTTGAGTGGAATCAAATGCACATATCCAATGGCGAATATTCGGAAGGAATCACACTATAGATAGGATCAAAGATTGCAAAAAGATAACAAAGTCAAGAAGCTTCAACAAATGAAGCAAGCAACCAAATGAATCACAAAGAGGATACCAAAAGAAAGATAGATATTATGATAAGATCAAGAAGATTGCTCTAAATAATATGAGGAAGCTCCCCAAGGTTTGTGCACAAAACTAGACAATTTGCATTGGAGTATAAAGTGCACAAACATGGAATCATCACTCCCATAATATCATTCAAAAACAAAAGATACCAAGTGAATCAAACTCTAATGATCACCACAAGATAGTGCTCTAAATCAAATGAGGAAGCTCCCCAAGGTACATGCATAAATTAAAATGTTGTATTTGAATACAATATGCATAACATGGAATCCTCACTCCCTCATTACCATTTAAAACACAAACATTTGGAATAGATCATAGATAGAGAAATAAGCTTAACACTTGCAACAAACAAATAGTTGAGCAAAAAGTAAGAGGCACCATAATAAAAGGCTCAACCAAGAAGATATGTGAAAGGCATGATAAAGCATATTATAAGACTATTATATGGATGAGCAAAAAGCATCATCATAGTCTTCAATGAATTATATTTCTTAGCATGACCAATCAACATGCAACAAATAAAAAAGATATCAAATGGAGATGTATCATCTCTTATGTGTATAAGTTTCTCTAAGTGGACAATATCACAAAGATATTTATCCACAAAGAAACATGCACACACCAAATAGATACACAAGAAAAATAGCATGATATCCAAGACGAAGTCATGCAATATACCAATAAGATTTTTTCTTAATAGCATGGCCAAAGGCTCAATATTATCTTATTGTACATTCATGAACTTCAACCACAAACAACTAAAATACATCACAAATATCAACAAGGGATAGAAGATAGTTGGGATGCATTTGAGAAAGGCAACAAGTATCACAAACGGGGATACCAAAAGAAGTAACTAAATTTGCACTTTCATCTATATTGCACATGTGAGAGCCTTGAGGAATTGATATGCAACAAAATTGCTAGATAGGCATAGTTGGGATGGATGAATCATGAGCATGATTTAAAATACTTCCCAACACATGCACTCATCTCAAATTACTCACATTCACAATAAAGAGGTTTCATTAAGACTTTTGCAAGAAGCACAACATTTGCAAATCAAGAGATTCATGCCAAGATGCAACCATAAGGTTGGATACAAGAAAAGTATGCATGAGAAGATACTTGTTACCAAGATAGCATTGGTGTGGATGTAGTAGATATGTGTTCGTTGATCATCCTAGCTTGCCTCACGTTACCATTGAGTCACCACTTCTTTCCAAGAGTGAGACAAGCATTCAATGCATATCCATTGTACCTAACACAAAGGTAAGTACAAAATGGTCCCCAAACTAATTGGGTCCGAAGTAGTTAGACACACTACAACATATAGGACAAACTCCACAATTCTATGTGCATATAGATATGAAATTGAATTTCATGCACATCTTAGCCAAATTAGGATTTGATGGAGTTTACCCTATATATTGGATCAAAGAAAGTGACACATGCCATAAGATATACATATATTAAATATGCATGCACAATACTTTCAAGAACCAAAGGAAGATACAATTTGGACAAAACACCAAATAAACCAAGAGACAATGGTTGTCCAAATTATATCAAAGAATCAAATCAACACAAGATTGACTCCAAAGACTTATCTCATTATAAGAAGCTAATTAAACCTAAGCACAAAGGAATGAGATAACCAACTCCCAAGAGAGCAAGGTTCCAACAAATAAACCAAACCCTCGACACTTTTTATGATGGCACACAGTACCAAAAGAAAATTTATGACTCCCAAAACCAAATTTTTGATAAAGATCAAGAGAAGTTTATATAACAAATATAGGAGAGCTCCCCCAAGATTAGTGCATTATCTAGGATTTAGAATATGGATACAAAATGCACACAACTAGGATCATCACACTACCTATATCTACAAAAAAAAAGCTAAGAAAGTTTGAATAGAAAAAAGAACACATGGGAGTCAAAGCACAACAAATTCATGGCAATAAATAAGGCAATTTAAACACAAGATCCATAAGATGCAAGGAAGACACATGGGAGTCAAAGCACAACAAATTCATGGCAATAAATAAGGCAATTTAAACACAAGAGCCAATGTAGATATGATCAATAAATATCTACCTCATAATTGATTACCAATTGTCCTAGGACAAGAGGTATTAGGAAATATTTCCGGTGGTAGTTTGTAAGTATACATAAGATCATATTTACAACGAACAAAGCATATGGTAAAAGATAAGAGTTAACCATCATGCAAAGAAAGTTTCTTGATAGCTTCATTTAGTCATACCAACATGCAAGGCAATTAATAGTATTCATACCAACATGCAAAGCAATTAATAGTATTCATACCAACATGCAAAGCAATTAATAGTATTCATACCAACATGCAAAGCAATTAATAGTATGACTTGAAGCACATGGTTTTCCAAAAATGTATTGAGGGACACGTTGTGAAAAACCATGCCAAGAAAAACTTACACAAATAAGATCCACAAAGATATTAGCAATGAAGCCATTTAAGCAAATTGGAGCTTGTTTGAGCAAACATGCCACATAGGAGAGATAATCTACAATATCAATTCTATGTGACACAACCTCAAATGTTCACATTTCCTAGGCTTGTAATATGCACAAAGCTTATTACTCCCCCATAATGTGATAAGGAATTTATTTTCACAAGAGGCAAATAAGATCCAACTAGAGATATTAATGAACATTAGAATTTGAATTTCTCATGAAGATGACATACCACATAGAGACTAGATAATCTTGCAATATCAATTCTAAGTGATATTCCTCATGTACACACATTGTTAGGATTGTGAAATTCCTAAAGGCATATCACTCCCCCAAAATGTTATAGTCCAATAATCTCTCATAAGAGCCATATAAGATACAACAAGATGCAAAGAGGCTCCAACACAAGCACAAATACATGGTGTGCAACCTAACATACATAGCCTTGATTTCTCAAGAAAAACACGTAGGATGCACAACATATACAAACACATGTTAGGAACAAAACTAACACATGCAAAGGGGCGAGTAACTTTCAATATAAATGAGTTGAGCACATGTTACCGCAAGGAGGAACATTGGGTGTATGATAGAAGTAAGATAACCAAAAGACTTGGCTTGAGATAGTATAAATGATGAAGATCCCTTAACTCTTCATGATGTAGCCAAGTCTCCAATGCCCTCCAACAAGCACCTATTGATCAAGTTTTGGATTGTTGGTCCCCAACTAAGTTGGGTCCTAAGAGGTTAGTCACAATAGGCCTGGCAACCCAAATGGTTCTTTTCTTGACACCACTTTGAGCACCAACAAATTTGGCAAACACATTGCCACCCTCATCCTTACGAAGAGAATAAACATCATCAATGGTGATAGAGTTGGATGAGGTACCAATAGTGCAAAAGGAGGAGATGTGACCCTTCTCACGGCATATGTAGCAAGTTCTTTTCTTCTCCTTCTTCTCACTAGATTTCTCCACAATGGGAGCATTGGCTTGATTCTTCTTGGGAAGTGGCATTTCTTCAACTTGAGGTTGAATATGAGTTTGAGCTTGAGGCCGCTTCCCTTTTTGCTTCTTCTTCAAAGGGCAAGATCTAACATGGTGCCCTTCAATTTTGCACTTGAAGCAAACGATCTTGGCCGGGTCTTTGACTTGTACTTTGCCCTTCTTCTTCTTGTTGTTCTTGGACTTGATCTTGTTGTTGGAGTTGAATCCAAGTCCACTCTTGTCATTGGGGGATTGTTGCACACTTAACATCTTATCAAGTTTGCATTTCCCTTCATGACCCTTTACCAAGTCGTTCTTCAAAGAAGAGACTTGGGCCTTGAGCTCTTTGATTTCCTCTACATGGTTAGTAACAACACAAGTACTAGTGGAAGTAGAACCTTCATTGTTAGAGCAACAAGGCAATGAAGATAATTCATCACAAGATTTAGCAATATTATGAGTGGATGAATTACTAGGACTAGCACATGGCAATATAACATTTTGAGTAGTAGTGCTAGTACCCACATGAGGCTCACAAGGTGTTGCCTTAGATATTATAGCCTCATGAGCTAACTTTAGCCTATCATGAGAGGCTAGAAGATCCTCATAGGAGCTAGAAAGCTTTCCATGAATTTCTCCCAATTTCCCATAATTGCTAGTTAGCAAATCAAGTTGAGCCCTTAGCTCAACATTCTCCTTCAAGGTAGATGCTTCACAAGAAGTAGAGTTAGTAGCACAAGCATCATTATCAATAGCAATAGGAGAAGGCAAGTTGGCATGCACTTTTAGATAAGAAGCTTTAAGTTGCTCATGCGACTCGGTGAGTTTGGTGAGCGCACTCTCAATGACCCTTGAGCCCTTTTTGAGTTGCTCAAAATCCTCAAGGAGTTTAGCATTAACAAACACAAGCTTATCATTTTTTAGCTTTAGTTCATTTGCCATCTCAAGAGCTCTATCATGGTTTTCCTTTTCTCTAGACAATTCTAGAGCAAAGGTCTCCTCAAGAGCTTCCTTGATGGTTTGTTCTTCTTCAAGTTCATTCTTTAAAGATGCTACATCATCGGCATACTCTCGTTCAAGAGCACCCTTTTATCAATGGTGTTCTCATGCATCCAAATAAGTTTTTGGCTCTCAATAGCGGTAGTCAAGATTTCAAAGAAGTGAGTGCTAGCAATTTTATCTTTGCAAATAATCTTGAATACACTCTTACCCTTATCGCGTAGAGAGACAACCCAATCCTCTTCTTCATAAACATCCTCATCCTTATCACCACGAGAAGTATGAGGTTCCATGGTAGGAGATACCGTGGAACCCTTGGCCATAAGGCACATATGAGAACCGTGAGATAAAGATGAGGAGTTACTTGAGGCTCCTTTCAAGATCTTGTCTTGACCAATAGAATCTTTGGTTTCCTCTACAATGTTAGTCACACAACAACTAGAGGAAATAGAAGCATTTTTATCATGGCCACAAGACAAAGCAAGCATATCATCATTGGATTTATTCAAGCAACTTACACATGATATGCAAGGACTATCAACACAAGCATGTAAATCATTTCTAGTGCTAGATGTGTTTGAGTCCGTAGATGAAACATTGCATTGAGATAGAGATGAAGAATCATCAATAGAAAGCTTAATATCAACATTGCAATTTTCATCACCACTCACCATATCATTACCTTGTGTCTTGACACACTTTGGTGAAGTGGATGAAGATGAGAACTCATCACGGCCGGAAGTGGAAGCAATGCAATCATCCTTAATAATATTGGACACATCATATTTATCTTGAATTTTTGTCCATAACTCATGAGCGCTCCCAAAAGGCATGATTGAAGAAGTAACTACATTGCTCACAACAATGGAAAACACATGAGAAGCAAGAGCATCGAGGCAAGAGTTTTTCTCCTCCTCAAGAGATAAATTTTGAGGATCCTTAGGAGAAGAAAAACCCATGCCAAGAAATCGCTCCATGTCCAGGAGACATACGCCGCAAAATATTAAGCACATAAATTTTCCATAGATCATAATTTGTGCCATCAAATATAACCAAGTTATTGTGCGCTAATCCCCTAACCGACATCTTTACTCTCAAGGCGGTGAAGCCTAAGAATGAGAGACCTTGCTCGATACCAATTGAAAGGACACGGATGTCGCCTAGAGGGGGGGTGAATAGGCGATTTAAAACTTTTACGAGATGGGCTTAACAAATGCGGAATAAAACTAGCGTTTACTTTGTCAAGCCCAAAGCCTATATACTATGGTTCACCTATGTGCACCAACAACTTATTCTAAGCAAGAGTTCACCTATGTGCACCAACAACTTATGCTAAGCAATACAAGCAAGTATGTGATAGCAAGATATATATAACTTCAAGCACGATGGCTATCACAAGGTAAAGTGCATAAGTAAAGAGCTCGGGTATAGAGATAACCGAGGCACGCGGGAGACGATGATTTATCCCGGAGTTCACACTCTTGCGAGTGCTAATCTCCGGTGGAGAGGTGCGGTTGCTTAGTGCTCCCGAACGCCACAAGAGGCTCACCTTGAGGTGTGGTTGCTCGATGCACACCAACGCCACAAAGGCCTCACCCCAAGATGCGGTACTCACACCACACACCGAACGCCACGAAGGCGCCTCACCTAAATCTCCGGTGACCCTCGCCACAAAGGCCTAGGTCACGGTTCCACTAAGGGATTTCCTTCGAGGCGGAAACCGGGCCTTACACAAAGATTGGGGCACACATCCACAACTTAATTGGAGGCTCCCAACAAACCGCCACAAAGGCCTAGAGTCCGTCTAGGGTTCCAAGAACCCAAGAGTAACAACCTTCTTGCTTTCACCACCACGAATCACCGTGGAGAACTCAAACCGATGCACCAAATGCAATGGCAAGAACACCACAAAGATGCTCAAGTCCTTCTCTCTCAAATTCCAACAAAGCTACAAAAGCTATTGGGGGAATAAGAGAGGAAGAACAAAGGAATTCACAAAGAACACCAAGATCAAGATCTAGAGAGTTCCACTCACAAAGAGATGGATTTGATTGGTAGAAATGTAGATCTAGATCTCCTCTCTCTTTTCCCTCAAATGGGGGCAAGAATCATGGAGGGATTGAGAGATGGAGCAAGCTTCTCTAGTTCAACAATGGAGGGGAGAGAGAGTGAGAGAAGCACAGCCCAAGGAGGAAGAAGGGGGGTATTTATACCCTCCAAGAAAATCGAGCCGTTTGGGCAAAAACAGGGCGGATATTCCGGCCCAAGTTGGGGCCGGATTATCCGGGGGCCGGATAATCCGGCCTCAGGGACAAAACCTGGACAAAATCCGGCCAAAAATCCGGCCCCTATCCAGAGCTGCTTTTCTTCCGGTCCTTAGACGATTTCGGGGGGGCCGGATATTTCCGAAATATCCGGCCCGGATAATCCGGCCCGGATATTTCCAAAATATCCGGCCTAAGAAAACTGCAGAAACACCAAAACTAAAACGGGCATAACTTTTGCATCCGGACTCCGATTTCGATGATCTTGGGCTCGTTGAAATCACAACAACGAGCTCTACAACAATATGCATAGAAACATCATAGTCCAGCAAAGGAGGATAGAAACAAATGAAGAAAGGTTTGACCTATCTCAAAAAGACATACCGGTAAAACCTCCAATCTTGAAAATGCAACAAGTTGCCCATGGAAAAACCATTCTCAATGAACTAGAGCTTGTCATGAGAATAAGCACAAGCTCTAAAACATCACATGGATAAGATCCAAATAAAACCAAGAAAGATGATGAACCAAACTCGAAAACGCAACAAGTGATCTATGCGAAATCCGTTTTCGATGAACTAGAGCTTGTCATGAGAATAAGCACAAGCTCTAAAACATCACATGGATAAGGTCCAAATAACAACCAAGAAAGATGATGAACCAAACTCGAAAACGCAACAAGTGATCTATGCGAAATCCGTGTTCGATGAACTAGAGCTTGTCATGAGAATAAGCACAAGCTCTAAAACATCACATGGATAAGGTCCAAATAACAACCAAGAAAGATGATGCAAGGATGCAAAGGTTTGAGCTCTCTCCGAACGATACGATCGAGTTACTCACTCGAGAGCCCTCTTGATAGTACGGCAACTAAACTATAAACCGGTCTCCAACTACACTATGAGACCGGTGAGAAACAAACCCTATCAAGAGCAAACCTTATACTTGCGCATTCCACTTGAGCTCGATGACGACGATCTTGACCTCAACAAGATGGAACGCCTTTCTTGCTTGTGCTTGCTTGTGAAGTCTTGTGGATTGCTCCCCCATAATCCACCATGGGAGAGCTTCTTCTTGGCGCATCTTCACATATCCATGATCACCATATGGATGGCAAGACTCAAGCAAAGGATCTCTTCGAGATGGCTCATCTTGAACTTGCACTTCATTTCTTCATTCTTCATCATGTTGATGTCTTGAAGTAGCTTGAGGGCTCACTTCATCTTCATCTTCAAGACATACTTGACACTTGATATCCTTCATCAATTTCTTCTTATTGCAACCTTGAAGCCAACATATGGTTCAAGAATTGCCTATGGACAACTCCTACAAATATAACTCAATGCAAACATTAGTCCATAGGGATTGTCATTAATTACCAAAACCACACATGGGGGCTCCATGCACTTTCAATCTCCCCCATTTTGGTAATTGATGACAATCTCTTTGAGAGGGTTTATATAAGGAATTTAAGTAACAAATAAGTTGAATATATAGAGCAAACTCCCCCATAATATATGCATGTGTGAATGATCTTGACTTTCATTGCATATATTGGCATTCAAAGCCTAGTGGAGTTTCCTCTAAATATTCAACTATGCAAAGCAACAAGATGCAATGCAATAAAGGCACATGCTTAAGCACAAAGCAAAGACATAACCAAATTCCCTTAAACCCTCCAAACTTCTCCCCCATTGGCACCAATTGCCGAAATGGGTGAAAAATTTAAAAGGCTAATATAGTGAGAGTTCCTCCATAGCGTGTGCATTTCTCATAATTTGAGTGGAATCAAATGCACATATCCAATGGCGAATATTCGGAAGGAATCACACTATAGATAGGATCAAAGATTGCAAAAAGATAACAAAGTCAAGAAGCTTCAACAAATGAAGCAAGCAACCAAATGAATCACAAAGAGGATACCAAAAGAAAGATAGATATTATGATAAGATCAAGAAGATTGCTCTAAATAATATGAGGAAGCTCCCCAAGGTTTGTGCACAAAACTAGACAATTTGCATTGGAGTATAAAGTGCACAAACATGGAATCATCACTCCCATAATATCATTCAAAAACAAAAGATACCAAGTGAATCAAACTCTAATGATCACCACAAGATAGTGCTCTAAATCAAATGAGGAAGCTCCCCAAGGTACATGCATAAATTAAAATGTTGTATTTGAATACAATATGCATAACATGGAATCCTCACTCCCTCATTACCATTTAAAACACAAACATTTGGAATAGATCATAGATAGAGAAATAAGCTTAACACTTGCAACAAACAAATAGTTGAGCAAAAAGTAAGAGGCACCATAATAAAAGGCTCAACCAAGAAGATATGTGAAAGGCATGATAAAGCATATTATAAGACTATTATATGGATGAGCAAAAGCATCATCATAGTCTTCAATGAATTATATTTCTTAGCATGACCAATCAACATGCAACAAATAAAAAAGATATCAAATGGAGATGTATCATCTCTTATGTGTATAAGTTTCTCTAAGTGGACAATATCACAAAGATATTTATCCACAAAGAAACATGCACACACCAAATAGATACACAAGAAAAATAGCATGATATCCAAGACGAAGTCATGCAATATACCAATAAGATTTTTGCTTAATAGCATGGCCAAAGGCTCAATATTATCTTATTGTACATTCATGAACTTCAACCACAAACAACTAAAATACATCACAAATATCAACAAGGGATAGAAGATAGTTGGGATGCATTTGAGAAGGCAACAAGTATCACAAACGGGGATACCAAAAGAAGTAACTAAATTTGCACTTTCATCTATATTGCACATGTGAGAGCCTTGAGGAATTGATATGCAACAAAATTGCTAGATAGGCATAGTTGGGATGGATGAATCATGAGCATGATTTAAAATACTTCCCAACACATGCACTCATCTCAAATTACTCACATTCACAATAAAGAGGTTTCATTAAGACTTTTGCAAGAAGCACAACATTTGCAAATCAAGAGATTCATGCCAAGATGCAACCATAAGGTTGGATACAAGAAAAGTATGCATGAGAAGATACTTGTTACCAAGATAGCATTGGTGTGGATGTAGTAGATATGTGTTCGTTGATCATCCTAGCTTGCCTCACGTTACCATTGAGTCACCACTTCTTTCCAAGAGTGAGACAAGCATTCAATGCATATCCATTGTACCTAACACAAAGGTAAGTACAAAATGGTCCCCAAACTAATTGGGTCCGAAGTAGTTAGACACACTACAACATATAGGACAAACTCCACAATTCTATGTGCATATAGATATGAAATTGAATTTCATGCACATCTTAGCCAAATTAGGATTTGATGGAGTTTACCCTATATATTGGATCAAAGAAAGTGACACATGCCATAAGATATACATATATTAAATATGCATGCACAATACTTTCAAGAACCAAAGGAAGATACAATTTGGACAAAACACCAAATAAACCAAGAGACAATGGTTGTCCAAATTATATCAAAGAATCAAATCAACACAAGATTGACTCCAAAGACTTATCTCATTATAAGAAGCTAATTAAACCTAAGCACAAAGGAATGAGATAACCAACTCCCAAGAGAGCAAGGTTCCAACAAATAAACCAAACCCTCGACACTTTTTATGATGGCACACAGTACCAAAAAGAAAATTTATGACTCCCAAAACCAAATTTTTGATAAAGATCAAGAGAAGTTTATATAACAAATATAGGAGAGCTCCCCCAAGATTAGTGCATTATCTAGGATTTAGAATATGGATACAAAATGCACACAACTAGGATCATCACACTACCTATATCTACAAAAAAAAAGCTAAGAAAGTTTGAATAGAAAAAAGAACACATGGGAGTCAAAGCACAACAAATTCATGGCAATAAATAAGGCAATTTAAACACAAGATCCATAAGATGCAAGGAAGACACATGGGAGTCAAAGCACAACAAATTCATGGCAATAAATAAGGCAATTTAAACACAAGAGCCAATGTAGATATGATCAATAAATATCTACCTCATAATTGATTACCAATTGTCCTAGGACAAGAGGTATTAGGAAATATTTCCCGGTGGTAGTTTGTAAGTATACATAAGATCATATTTACAACGAACAAAGCATATGGTAAAAGATAAGAGTTAACCATCATGCAAAGAAAGTTTCTTGATAGCTTCATTTAGTCATACCAACATGCAAGGCAATTAATAGTATTCATACCAACATGCAAAGCAATTAATAGTATTCATACCAACATGCAAAGCAATTAATAGTATTCATACCAACATGCAAAGCAATTAATAGTATGACTTGAAGCACATGGTTTTCCAAAAATGTATTGAGGGACACGTTGTGAAAAACCATGCCAAGAAAAACTTACACAAATAAGATCCACAAAGATATTAGCAATGAAGCCATTTAAGCAAATTGGAGCTTGTTTGAGCAAACATGCCACATAGGAGAGATAATCTACAATATCAATTCTATGTGACACAACCTCAAATGTTCACATTTCCTAGGCTTGTAATATGCACAAAGCTTATTACTCCCCCATAATGTGATAAGGAATTTATTTTCACAAGAGGCAAATAAGATCCAACTAGAGATATTAATGAACATTAGAATTTGAATTTCTCATGAAGATGACATACCACATAGAGACTAGATAATCTTGCAATATCAATTCTAAGTGATATTCCTCATGTACACACATTGTTAGGATTGTGAAATTCCTAAAGGCATATCACTCCCCCAAAATGTTATAGTCCAATAATCTCTCATAAGAGCCATATAAGATACAACAAGATGCAAAGAGGCTCCAACACAAGCACAAATACATGGTGTGCAACCTAACATACATAGCCTTGATTTCTCAAGAAAAACACGTAGGATGCACAACATATACAAACACATGTTAGGAACAAAACTAACACATGCAAAGGGGCGAGTAACTTTCAATATAAATGAGTTGAGCACATGTTACCGCAAGGAGGAACATTGGGTGTATGATAGAAGTAAGATAACCAAAAGACTTGGCTTGAGATAGTATAAATGATGAAGATCCCTTAACTCTTCATGATGTAGCCAAGTCTCCAATGCCCTCCAACAAGCACCTATTGATCAAGTTTTGGATTGTTGGTCCCCAACTAAGTTGGGTCCCTAAGAGGTTAGTCACAATAGGCCTGGCAACCCAAATGGTTCTTTTCTTGACACCACTTTGAGCACCAACAAATTTGGCAAACACATTGCCACCCTCATCCTTACGAAGAGAATAAACATCATCAATGGTGATAGAGTTGGATGAGGTACCAATAGTGCAAAAGGAGGAGATGTGACCCTTCTCACGGCATATGTAGCAAGTTCTTTTCTTCTCCTTCTTCTCACTAGATTTCTCCACAATGGGAGCATTGGCTTGATTCTTCTTGGGAAGTGGCATTTCTTCAACTTGAGGTTGAATATGAGTTTGAGCTTGAGGCCGCTTCCCTTTTTGCTTCTTCTTCAAAGGGCAAGATCTAACATGGTGCCCTTCAATTTTGCACTTGAAGCAAACGATCTTGGCCGGGTCTTTGACTTGTACTTTGCCCTTCTTCTTCTTGTTGTTCTTGGACTTGATCTTGTTGTTGGAGTTGAATCCAAGTCCACTCTTGTCATTGGGGGATTGTTGCACACTTAACATCTTATCAAGTTTGCATTTCCCTTCATGACCCTTTACCAAGTCGTTCTTCAAAGAAGAGACTTGGGCCTTGAGCTCTTTGATTTCCTCTACATGGTTAGTAACAACACAAGTACTAGTGGAAGTAGAACCTTCATTGTTAGAGCAACAAGGCAATGAAGATAATTCATCACAAGATTTAGCAATATTATGAGTGGATGAATTACTAGGACTAGCACATGGCAATATAACATTTTGAGTAGTAGTGCTAGTACCCACATGAGGCTCACAAGGTGTTGCCTTAGATATTATAGCCTCATGAGCTAACTTTAGCCTATCATGAGAGGCTAGAAGATCCTCATAGGAGCTAGAAAGCTTTCCATGAATTTCTCCCAATTTCCCATAATTGCTAGTTAGCAAATCAAGTTGAGCCCTTAGCTCAACATTCTCCTTCAAGGTAGATGCTTCACAAGAAGTAGAGTTAGTAGCACAAGCATCATTATCAATAGCAATAGGAGAAGGCAAGTTGGCATGCACTTTTAGATAAGAAGCTTTAAGTTGCTCATGCGACTCGGTGAGTTTGGTGAGCGCACTCTCAATGACCCTTGAGCCCTTTTTGAGTTGCTCAAAATCCTCAAGGAGTTTAGCATTAACAAACACAAGCTTATCATTTTTTTAGCTTTAGTTCATTTGCCATCTCAAGAGCTCTATCATGGTTTTCCTTTTCTCTAGACAATTCTAGAGCAAAGGTCTCCTCAAGAGCTTCCTTGATGGTTTGTTCTTCTTCAAGTTCATTCTTTAAAGATGCTACATCATCGGCATACTCTCGTTCAAGAGCACCCTTTTTATCAATGGTGTTCTCATGCATCCAAATAAGTTTTTGGCTCTCAATAGCGGTAGTCAAGATTTCAAAGAAGTGAGTGCTAGCAATTTTATCTTTGCAAATAATCTTGAATACACTCTTACCCTTATCGCGTAGAGAGACAACCCAATCCTCTTCTTCATAAACATCCTCATCCTTATCACCACGAGAAGTATGAGGTTCCATGGTAGGAGATACCGTGGAACCCTTGGCCATAAGGCACATATGAGAACCGTGAGATAAAGATGAGGAGTTACTTGAGGCTCCTTTCAAGATCTTGTCTTGACCAATAGAATCTTTGGTTTCCTCTACAATGTTAGTCACACAACAACTAGAGGAAATAGAAGCATTTTATCATGGCCACAAGACAAAGCAAGCATATCATCATTGGATTTATTCAAGCAACTTACACATGATATGCAAGGACTATCAACACAAGCATGTAAATCATTTCTAGTGCTAGATGTGTTTGAGTCCGTAGATGAAACATTGCATTGAGATAGAGATGAAGAATCATCAATAGAAAGCTTAATATCAACATTGCAATTTTCATCACCACTCACCATATCATTACCTTGTGTCTTGACACACTTTGGTGAAGTGGATGAAGATGAGAACTCATCACGGCCGGAAGTGGAAGCAATGCAATCATCCTTAATAATATTGGACACATCATATTTATCTTGAATTTTTGTCCATAACTCATGAGCGCTCCCAAAAGGCATGATTGAAGAAGTAACTACATTGCTCACAACAATGGAAAACACATGAGAAGCAAGAGCATCGAGGCAAGAGTTTTTCTCCTCCTCAAGAGATAAATTTTGAGGATCCTTAGGAGAAGAAAAACCCATGCCAAGAAATCGCTCCATGTCCGGAGACATACGCCGCAAAATATTAAGCACATAAATTTTCCATAGATCATAATTTGTGCCATCAAATATAACCAAGTTATTGTGCGCTAATCCCCTAACCGACATCTTTACTCTCAAGGCGGTGAAGCCTAAGAATGAGAGACCTTGCTCTGATACCAATTGAAAGGACACGGATGTCGCCTAGAGGGGGGGGGGGTGAATAGGCGATTTAAAACTTTTACGAGATGGGCTTAACAAATGCGGAATAAAACTAGCGTTTACTTTGTCAAGCCCAAAGCCTATATACTATGGTTCACCTATGTGCACCAACAACTTATTCTAAGCAAGAGTTCACCTATGTGCACCAACAACTTATGCTAAGCAATACAAGCAAGTATGTGATAGCAAGATATATATAACTTCAAGCACGATGGCTATCACAAGGTAAAGTGCATAAGTAAAGAGCTCGGGTATAGAGATAACCGAGGCACGCGGGAGACGATGATTTATCCCGGAGTTCACACTCTTGCGAGTGCTAATCTCCGGTGGAGAGGTGCGGTTGCTTAGTGCTCCCGAACGCCACAAGAGGCTCACCTTGAGGTGTGGTTGCTCGATGCACACCAACGCCACAAAGGCCTCACCCCAAGATGCGGTACTCACACCACACACACCGAACGCCACGAAGGCGCCTCACCTAAATCTCCGGTGACCCTCGCCACAAAGGCCTAGGTCACGGTTCCACTAAGGGATTTCCTTCGAGGCGGAAACCGGGCCTTACACAAAGATTGGGGCACACATCCACAACTTAATTGGAGGCTCCCAACAAACCGCCACAAAGGCCTAGAGTCCGTCTAGGGTTCCAAGAACCCAAGAGTAACAACCTTCTTGCTTTCACCACCACGAATCACCGTGGAGAACTCAAACCGATGCACCAAATGCAATGGCAAGAACACCACAAAGATGCTCAAGTCCTTCTCTCTCAAATTCCAACAAAGCTACAAAAGCTATTGGGGGAATAAGAGAGGAAGAACAAAGGAATTCACAAAGAACACCAAGATCAAGATCTAGAGAGTTCCACTCACAAAGAGATGGATTTGATTGGTAGAAATGTAGATCTAGATCTCCTCTCTCTTTTCCCTCAAATGGGGGCAAGAATCATGGAGGGATTGAGAGATGGAGCAAGCTTCTCTAGTTCAACAATGGAGGGGAGAGAGAGTGAGAGAAGCACAGCCCAAGGAGGAAGAAGGGGGGTATTTATACCCCCCAAGAAAATCGAGCCGTTTGGGCAAAAACAGGCCGGATATTCCGGCCCAAGTTGGGGCCGGATTATCCGGGGCCGGATAATCCGGCCTCGGGGACAAAACCTGGACAAAATCCGGCCAAAAATCCGGCCCCTATCCAGAGCTGCTTTTCTTCCGGTCCTTAGACGATTTCGGGGGCCGGATATTTCCGAAATATCCGGCCCGGATAATCCGGCCCGGATATTTCCAAAATATCCGGCCTAAGAAAACTGCAGAAACACCAAAACTAAAACGGGCATAACTTTTGCATCCGGACTCCGATTTCGATGATCTTGGGCTCGTTGAAATCACAACAACGAGCTCTACAACAATATGCATAGAAACATCATAGTCCAGCAAAGGAGGATAGAAACAAATGAAGAAAGGTTTGACCTATCTCAAAAAGACATACCGGTAAAACCTCCAATCTTGAAAATGCAACAAGTTGCCCATGGAAAAACCATTCTCAATGAACTAGAGCTTGTCATGAGAATAAGCACAAGCTCTAAAACATCACATGGATAAGATCCAAATAAAACCAAGAAAGATGATGAACCAAACTCGAAAACGCAACAAGTGATCTATGCGAAATCCGTTTTCGATGAACTAGAGCTTGTCATGAGAATAAGCACAAGCTCTAAAACATCACATGGATAAGGTCCAAATAACAACCAAGAAAGATGATGAACCAAACTCGAAAACGCAACAAGTGATCTATGCGAAATCCGTTTTCGATGAACTAGAGCTTGTCATGAGAATAAGCACAAGCTCTAAAACATCACATGGATAAGGTCCAAATAACAACCAAGAAAGATGATGCAAGGATGCAAAGGTTTGAGCTCTCTCCGAACGATACGATCGAGTTACTCACTCGAGAGCCCTCTTGATAGTACGGCAACTAAACTATAAACCGGTCTCCAACTACACTATGAGACCGGTGAGAAACAAACCCTATCAAGAGCAAACCTTATACTTGCGCATTCCACTTGAGCTCGATGACGACGATCTTGACCTCAACAAGATGGAACGCCTTTCTTGCTTGTGCTTGCTTGACGAAGTCTTGTGGATTGCTCCCCCATAATCCACCATGGGAGAGCTTCTTCTTCGGCGCATCTTCACATATCCATGATCACCATATGGATGGCAAGACTCAAGCAAAGGATCTCTTCGAGATGGCTCATCTTGAACTTGCACTTCATTTCTTCATTCTTCATCATGTTGATGTCTTGAAGTAGCTTGAGGGCTCACTTCATCTTCATCTTCAAGACATACTTGACACTTGATATCCTTCATCAATTTCTTCTTATTGCAACCTTGAAGCCAACATATGGTTCAAGAATTGCCTATGGACAACTCCTACAAATATAACTCAATGCAAACATTAGTCCATAGGGATTGTCATTAATTACCAAAACCACACATGGGGGCTCCATGCACTTTCAACTGGGAGTGGAAGAACTGTCCATTTGGATGGCAGGGTCAGTACAGCGGGCATGCAGAGGGACGGACTATCATTCTTGAAGCCATCATATCTCAAGATTTATGGATTTGGCATTCATTCTTTGGCATGGCCGGTTCGAACAATGACATCAATGTGTTGCACCGATCACCGGTTTTCAACCGGCGCATGCAAGGCAAAGCTCGCCGGGTGAGCTATGAGATCAATCAAAATGAATATGACAAGCCATATTATCTTGTTGATGGCATCTACCCTGACTAAGCCACACTGGTGAAGATTGTCCGTAATCCAAACTCCGAGAAGACGAAGAGGTTTGCCAAGATGCAAGAGGCTTGCAGGAAAGATGTGGAGCGTGGATTTGGTGTGCTCCAAGCTCGGTGGGCAATTGTCCATCACCCGGCAAGAACATGGTCGCTGAAGACCATGCATGAGGTGATGACATGCTGCGTGATCATGCACAACATGATCGTTGAGAACGAGCGTCCTGATGGCCGCAATGAGAACCACTGGGACTTCCAAGGTGAGCTAGTTGCGCCACTCCCTGGGGCTTTATCTTGGGAGAACTATCTGCATATGAATGTAGAAATTACTAACGAGAACGTGTGCAAACGGCTACAGACGGATCTAATTGAGCATCAGTGGGTATTGGCTGGCCATGAAGACCATGCCTAGAGGAATACCATCTTATTTTCATGTAGACTTTTTTAAATTTGGATGTAATAAGGACTATGACTTTGTTGAATCTCTTTATTTTGTTGTTTTTAAACTTCATATTGCATACCGACGCGAAAATGCGTCGAGCCGCTGGAGGCACCCCAGGCGCAAACGGACGCGCGAACAAAAACGTCTTTCTCGCGTCCGCCGCGAGACGCAAACGGACACTCGCGGACACCGATTTGAGTCGCGCCGCTGGAGATGTGATATGGATATCCAGGCCTGGTACACTAGGACTGTCGTGGTATCGTCACGGCATATGCCATAGGGTGGCTAATCGAAGTGGTTCCTGAGGGATCTCACGGCGGTATCCGGAAGCGGGTATGGGCACGAGCGACACGGCGACGTACCCAGGTTCGAGGCCCTCCGATGGAGGTAAAACCTCTACTCCTGCTGTGAGTGTATATGATGATCACACAATACAATGGTGCTCCTAGAGCTGTGTCCGGCTGCTCCTGGGAGGCTAAGGGAGACGATGGTCTCTCTCACAGGTCAGCTCTATGGGTGGAAATGAAGTAAGAATGATCGATCCCCTGCACGAGAGGGGGTAATGTGGCTTATATAGGCGGTGACGTCAGGAGCCGTTGAGGCATCGTGGCTTGTCCCATCCGGCTGCCACGGTCAGCGGTATGGAGAGGAGGTGTCCCTGTCGCCGTCAGCCACTGTAGCCAGTACGGATCGTCGTAAGCCCTGACGGCCTGTCCGGCGCGTGGCACTATTGCTCCACAGTGCCCCGCGCTTTACGGAAGATGGAGTCAGCGTGGACTTTGGGAACCTGGATCACCAACCCGGTTCCTTCCGGTGCAAGACTCGCCAGCCTCGAGTCGGTCTGAGGTACAAACCCCAGTCGGATATGGCTTGTAGAAGCCGGCCCAACTACAGCATTGGTGGCCGTAGCCAGGCCGACTAGGACCTAGAGCCAGCCGGCTTCCGGACCAGCCGGCCACGGCGCCAGCCAGCTGCTCCTGAGCCGGCCTTTGCCGCGAGCCGGCCAGTGGCCAGCCGGCTGCTCCGCGTCCATTGCCCTATCCGGGGTCTTCCCCCCGACATTAGCCCCCGAAGCTGGCAAGGTCCTGCGTTTAGAAGGACCTAGGCAGGTTTTCCTGGTTTCTCGAATATATTTGACGGCACTTGGAGGGGCCGACTGAGAATTTCCATTCAGCCGGCTGCGCCCTCATCCGGCTCGTTCCTGCCGGCTGCTCCCAGCCGGCCGCTTTTTACACTTGTACAGTTTTTGCTTTCTCGCAAGATCTGATGGCGTCTCCGCCTTGCTGATGAATTTTGGTTCGAATGGAACTTATTGTCCGGCTCCGGCTTGCGGCGCGCCGGAGTCTCCGCCGCCTCGGGTCCTGCGCCCGACTTGACTGGTCTGACGCCTGGCCTGGCGATCGGTTCGTCTGGTCACATCAATGTCCCCCCGGATCCGGTGCGGTAGTGGGCGACGTGGTGTGGCCGTTTCCGATAACCGTCGTGGTCGTGGGAGGAGTTACGGCGCAGTAAATCCGGGGACGTGGCCCACGACCGCCACTTGGAGGCCAACCGCCCGCGGCAGGAGGCTATAAATGCCGCGGGGGAGGCATCGAGGCGGCCACTTGCCTCTTTCTTCCTCCTCGCGCTCCTGCTCCCATCGCTCTCCTCTTCGCGCTCGAGCTCGCTGCTGCTCCGGCGAACGCCTCCCGCTGGCGAACTCCGGCGAACGAATCTCCACCGATCCGCCGCCGCCACTCCGTCAATCCGGCGCCACGGGGCCGCGCGTTTCGACGGAGCGTCCTCAGCCGCCGTTGTCGCCGCCGCGGTCGCAAGGCTCTTCCTCGCCGTTTCGCCTCTCTTGGTCATCTTCTTCCTCAACCTCGACAATGGCGTCTCCCAGCGGATCGTGGAGGGGCTCATACATGCGGGAGGACGACATCGAACGACTGGTGCGCCTCCGGCGGATCCCGCAGTCGGTGATCACGCGGGTGCCCGGCGAGGAGACGGAGCCCGCGCCGGAGCCCGGCGAGCGCGTCGTCTTCGGCGCGCACCTTGATCGCGGGCTGGGCCTGCCGGCTTCGACGTTCTTCCGGCAGTTCCTCGACAACTTCGGCCTGCAGCCGCACCACCTGCCGGCCAACGCGTGCGTCCTCCTCAGCTGCTTCGTGGCGTTCATGGAGGCCTACGCCGGCTTGTGGCCCAACATCGACTTTTGGAGCCGGCTGTTCTACTTGAAGGCGCAAACCAACGACGGCCGCCTGCGAGCCTGCGGCGCCGCCTCGATCTACACCCGGCCCGGTACGCCTTTCCCCAAAATCCCCACCGTTGACTCGGTGAAGAACTGGCAGATGTCGTTCTTCTACGTGCGCAACGAGGGGGAGCTCGTCGACCGGATCAACTTGCCGGAGTTCAACCCGGCCCCTCCAGCCGGCCGGATCAACTGGAGCTACAACGCCCGCTCGACGGATCCGGACGCTGAGGTGAACCTGCTTTGGGACCTCCTGGCGGCAGCCGTTGACAGTGGGCTGACTGCCGAAGATCTTCTCTGCACCATCGCCGAGCGCCGGGTGCTGCCGCTCCAGATGCGTACCCACAAAATCGGGCACATGTCCGGCCGGTTCGATCCGAACCGGACGTCCAAGGCGCCGCTCACCAAGGCCCAGGTGGCCAGCCGGGTGAATAACATCACCAAGGCGAACCTGCCGGAGGACTGGAACTACGGGCTGGCGCCCCGCGACAGGGACCATCCACCGGAGCGGGTAAGCCTCGAGTCTTTGCCAATTTCCGGCTTGCGGCTGCAAGGCCGACTTCCTTTTTCTTCTGCCGACTTCCGGCTTGTTATTTGCTCATGCTTTTTCTGTCTTTCTAGCTCTTTGAGCGCCAGAACGCCGAGGACGGCGATCTGGCGACGAGGAGGTGGACGCCGGATCACGTCGATCCGGCTGACCAAGCCGGCGACCAGGCCGGCGACGACGACCTGCTGTAGGCGCCTGATCTAGGCGGCCAGGGGGAGCACAATCCGCCCCCTTCACCGGAGCAGCAGGAGGACGAGGAGCCGGCGACGTCCGGCACGGGGCCAATCCCCGCCGTGCCTCTTCGCACAAGGCCGCCCAGCACCACGGCGACTTCGGCGCCCAAGGGCACAAAGCGAGCCGGCTCCACCGCCGCCTGGGAGGCGAAGGCGAAGAAGCAGCGCCGGCAGCAGCCGAAGAAGGTTCCGGAGCAGGCCGGGTGAGTTCTCTTTCTCTTTTTTGTTTGATTCCTTTTCTTTCCTTACTTTTATGCTTATCTTTTCTCTGTTTATCCGGCTAGGGCCCCTATCAAGTTTGCCCAGGGCGGTGGCTCCCGGCAAGCTCCACGCGTTGTGTCGCCGCTTCCGCGCCAGAGGAGGGAGCAGACGCCGCAGCCTTCCTCGCGCGCACCTACGCCGCCGCCGCCTGCAGGTGCTCCGCCTCCCGCAGGGGCATCTTCCTTTGCCGTGCCGCTGGCCTCAGCGCCTGGTCGCGGCACGCGGGCCGAGCCGCCGCGGCAGCCGACGCTGGACGATATGTTCCCGCGCCGGACACCTCTTCTCGGACCCAGCCGCTGGGGCCGGGCGGGGCATGCCGCCCTCGGCCGAGCCGGAGCCGGCAGGGCTGCCCCTGGAACCAGAGCTGGCAGGGCTGCGCCGCCTGCGGCCGGAGCCGGCACCAGGCTCAGCGTGGTGGAGCTGGATGAGAGCCCGGAGGGGGCACCCCAGGCGCCGGAGACGACTGCGCCGGCTGGGCCATCCGCTGCGCCCGGAGCGATGCCACCGCCGCAGCCGACGATAGAGGAGCCGGCCAGGCAGGAGCCGGCGAGGGACGAGCCGGCGCGCATGGAGGGCGCCGACTCGCGCGCGCTGGTGAGGACGGAGACCCCATCAGCGTCGCAGCAGGGCCTGCACGTGGCCAAGGGCGCACTTCTTCTTCAGGTGCCGTCCGCCTCCGACTCCAGCCTCGGCTCGGCTGCCACCATGGAGCAGGCGTGGCTCCGCGCCGACTCCTACGAGGTGACCAGCCGGGAGGGGAACCCCGGCCAAGCGTCGGTGGAGATGTTCTTCTCCAGCCTGCAGGCCAACCTCAAGGCCAGGGCAGCCAAGGCCGCGGCTAACGTTGCCAAGGTGGAGGAAGCCGGCAAGGTAAGCTTCGTCTGTTTTTGATCTGATTACTATCCTGGTAGCCCTCCGAGGCATGGGCCGACTGCTTGGAGCCGGCACGGGTTTCGCCTGTTCGACTGACTTTTTCTTTTCCTTAGGCTGTGATGGACTGGCGCACCACTTTGTATAATCGCGCCGTCACTCACTACCACAAGGCCAAGCTGGACCGGGCCGACTTGGCCCGCGAGCTGGAGATCGCCAAGGGTAAGCTTTTGCTTCTTTCGGCTCGATGCCTTATTTTCTTTTTAGTCTTGGTTGGATGACATTTCTTTCCGGCCGCCTCGCAGTTGAAGCCGCCAAGGTCCCGCAGCTGGAGTCGGATCTCCGAGCCGCTCGCGCCCAGTGCGCCGAGAGCGAGGAGGCGGGCCGATCCGCCGCCGGCAAGCTCAAGCTGGCTGAGCAGGAGTTGACGCGGCTGCGCCTGCTGGAGCAGAACCACCTCACTGAGCTCAACTCCCTTAGGACGGCGGAGAAGGAGAAGGTGGAAGATCTGAGCCGGCGGCTGACGGAGGTGGAGAAGCAGCGGCTTGCGCTGCAGGAGGAGGTCACCGCCAAGTCCACAGAGCTGACGGAAACCGCCAAGCGCTGGACCGACGAGTTTAGCGCGCTTGACCGCGGCTTGGCGGGTGAGTGCATCTCTATGTTCCTTTCCCTTTGCCGGCTTTCGGCTGTCGGCTGCCGGCTTTTGTTGGCAGCCGGCAGCAGAAACTTCTGATTTCTTCGCTATCCTCATCTTCGGGCTGGTGGCAGTCGGTTCTTGCCGGCTGCCGCCAGGCTTTTCCTTTTGGCTTAGGACTTCGAAAATTTGCATTTTTCAGCTTATTTCGGCTCGATGGTTTCTGACTTGCTTCTTCTTGCAGCGGCCTTCCCGGAGACGCAGGACGCGGCTTTGGCGGCCGTTGGCGTCGCGCGCGACTCCAGGAGGCGGGAGACCGGCGAGGGCAGCTCGGAGTACTTCTCCATGGAGGACCACATGGCGTCCATGGCTGCCCGCATCGAGCCCATCACCAAGCTCGGCTGGGAGCTTCGGAAGGCGGCTGAAGAGCTGGTGCCAATGCTGTGGCCTGAAGAGGCGGTGCCGCAAGATATCTCCGGCCTCATCTCTTCGATGGAGCGGGCGCCGGACCGCTTCCTCGACTGGAAGGAGTCGGCCACGCGTGCTGGTGCCGACATGGCGCTGTCCTTCGTCCTCTCTTGGTACAACGAGGTGGACCTGGGGCAGCTCCAGTTCCGGCGAGCCGGCGTGGAGGACAAGCTCCCAGCCGATCTCAAGGCCGCCCGTCTTGCTCGAGCCAGCGCCATCGCCGACTTCGTCGACAAGGGCGCCTTCGTCGCGGACCCGAATCCTCCTCCATCCGATGAAGATTACATGGAAGATGAGGAGGCGGAAGATGCGCCCGAGGACGACCCGGCAGCCGGCTCCGCTGATGCCCCTCCGGCTTAGATTACCTGCTTTTCAGTTGTTCCTTTGCCAAGACAATTTATTAAATCCCCGGGATGCCGGGTGCACATGCATGGATGCTATCGTCTTTTAATTAAGTCACACTTTAATGTGTTGGTTAATCACTTGTGTGCCGAGTTGCTTTCTTTCGACTCGTTCGCTTTTTCCCATCCGCCCCACTCTTTGGCTGTGCTCTTGCCGGTCGTACGTCCGACTTGCGATCCGTCGCCGGATCAAGAGCGGGCCGCTGGGTGAGGCCGACAGTATTTCAGTCGAACGAACTGAATTCGGCAATCCGGCACTTATATGAAAAGTTGCAAGTCAACTCGCTTTTACTCTTTCCCTTAGTCGTTTTTCGCGTGCCGGCTCCCTAGGCCTTACTCCCGCCATCCGGACAGCCGGGTTGCGGTCTGTAGCTGGATCGGAAGCCGGCTGTCGGAAACCGGATCACGTTACTGAGCCGACCGCGTGAGAGGGTTCAAGCCAATTGGCGAAACAAGGTAAAGTACGCGAAAAACTTGTCGAAAACGGCGCTCTTGGCGCGTGCTTTTTCATAACTCATAAAAGGGATACAAGGGATACATACATTCCTGCTCTCATGTGTAAAATGGGCGGAGTAACCTGACATTCCAGGGACGTTTAGTCTCCTCGTCAGCCTTGTCCGGCTTGTTTTTCTTAGCCTCTTGGGCATCTATGAGATAGTAGGAATCATTGCCTACTGCCTTGCTCACGATGAAGGGACCCTCCCATGGGGATGAAAGTTTATGCTGTCCGGCTGTCCGCTGGATCAGCCGGAGCACTAGGTCTCCTTCTCGGAATGCTAAGGGCTGGACCTTCCGGCTGTGATAGCGTCGGAGGCTTTGCTGGTAGATAATAGATCTAGATGCAGCCAGCAGCCGGGCCTCTTCGACCAGGTCAACTCCATCTTCGCGAGCTTCTTTGGCTTTGGCTTCTGTGTAGAGCTTGATCCTTGGCGCGTCGTGCTCGATATCAGTCGGCAGGATGGCTTCGGCCCCGTATACGAGGAAAAATGGTGTGAAGCCGACTGAGCGGTTTGTCGTTGTGCGTAGGCTCCACAGCGCATTGGGCAGTTCTTCAATCCAGCAGCCGGCTGCTCGCTCGAGCGGCTCCACCAGCCGAGGCCGGATGCCGGCTAGGACTAAGCCGTTAGCCTTTTCCACTTGTCCGTTGGACTCTGGGTGCGCCACAGAAGATAGGGCCATCCGGATCCCCATTTCCCCGCAATAGCGAGAGAAGATGCCTTGGGAGAAGTTGGTGCCATTGTCGGTGATGATGGTGTGGGGGTAGCCGAATCTCACAATGATTTCCTTGAGGAATGTGACGGCTGTGGACCCGTCCAGTTTCTTGATTGGCTTGGCTTCAATCCACTTGGTGAATTTGTCAATCATCACCAAGAGGTGTGTCATGCCGCCTCGCGCTGTTTTGAACGGGCCTACCATATCCAAGCCCCATACAGCGAATGGCCATGTGATGGGGATGGTTTTCAAGGCGGAAGCCGGCTGGTGTCTCTGCTTTGCGAAGCGCTGACAGCCGTTGCACTTCTTCACCAACTCTTCTGCGTCTCTGAGCGCAGTCGGCCAGTAAAAACCGTGCCGGAAGGCTTTGGCCACTATGGCTCTGGATGAGGCGTGATGTCCGCACTCTCCTTGATGGATTTCCCGTAGGAGTTCAATCCCTTCAGCCGGCTCGACGTACCGCTGGAACACCCCACTTACGCTGCGTTTGTACAGCTGGTGGTTGATGATGGTATAGGCCTTGGCCCTTCTCTCAATCTGCCTGGCCTGGACTCTATCATCAGGCAGCACACCGTCGGTGAGGTAGGAGAGGAATTCTTGTGCCCATGAAGGTACGCATCTTATCTCGAATACGCTGACCAACAGGGCCTCCTGCGTGGGAGCTTCCGGATTCGACTGCATGGTCGCCGGGTTCGGCTTGCTAGCCAGCGGGTTTGGCTTGCTAGCCCCCGAGTTTGGCGATGAAGCCCCCGGGTTGGACTGAGAAGTCCCCGGGTTCGGCATGGTAGCCGGCGGGTTTGGCTTGTTAGCCCCCGACTTGGGCGATGAAGCCCCCGGGTTCGGCTGAGCAGCCCCCGGGTCAGCCGGCACGAATATTGAATCCGAATCCGGTGACGGTATGATGGACGGCTTCTTGAGAACCGCCAAGGCGATGCCCGGCGGGATGGCTTGCCGGGTTGAGCCAATCTTGGACAAGGCATCAGCCGCCTCGTTGCTTGCTCGTGGCACATGGTGGAATTCGCAGCCGTCGAAGAAGCCGGATAGCTGCTGGACATGGAAGCGGTACGAGGCCATGTTGGCGTCCTTCGCGTCCCAGTCGCCAGATGCTTGCTGTATAACCAAGTCGGAGTCGCCGAAGCAAAGTATGCGACGCACGCCAATCTCCTTGGCCAGCTTCAGCCCATGAATGAGCGCTTCATACTCCGCCACATTGTTGGATGCGGCGAAGTGGATCTGCAGGACGTAGTCCAGCCGGTCTCCCTTGGGAGAGGTGATGACGATGCCGGCTCCCAAGCTGTTGCGCATCTTCGAGCCGTCAAAGTGCATCTTCCAGTGTGTGGAATCCGGCACAGGCGGCAGGTACTGCATCTCAGCTCAGTCGACGAAGAAGTCCGCGAGGATCTGCGACTTGATGGCTGTGCGTGGCTCGTAGAGGATGGTGTGGGCGGCTAGCTCCAGGGCCCACTTGGCAACCCGGCCGTTGGCATCCTTGCTGCCGATGATTTCCGCCAAGGGCGCTGTGGCAACCACCTTGATGGGGTGCTCTTGGAAGTAGTGCTTCAGCTTCTTGGCCGCCATGTAGACGCCATAGGTGACCTTCTGGTAGTGGGGGTAGTTTTGCTTCGACTGGGAGAGCACTTCGCTAAGGTAGTAGACTGGGCGTTGGACCGGCTGCTCCCTGCCGGCTTCTTTGCGTTCCACCACCAGGACAACGCTAACCACTCGGTTGGTGGCTGCGATGTACAACAGCATCGGCTCCATTGAAGCCGGCGTTGCAAGGATTGGCGCGGTTGAGAGCACGCGCTTCAAGTCATGGAAGGCCTCATCCGCCTGCGGTGACCAGACGAATTTGTCCGCCTTCTTCATTAATTGATACAGGGGCAGGGCCTTCTCCCCCAGCCGGCTGACGAAGCGGCTCAAGGAAGCTAGGCAGCCAGCGAACTTCTGGACGTCCTTGAGGCACTGCGGCAGTTCCATCTTCTCTAGGGCACTGATCTTGTCCGGGTTGGCTTCGATCCCTCGCTGAGAGACGAGGTAGCCAAGGAGCTGGCCAGACGGCACGCCGAATGTGCACTTGGCCGGGTTGAGCTTCATCCGGAATCTTCTCAGATTGGTGAAGGTTTCTCTCAGATCATCAAGGAGGGTAGTCGTCTCCTTGGTCTTTACAACGACATCATCCACATATGCGTGAACGTTTCTGCCGATTTGATCCTGCAAGCATTTTTGCATGCACCTTTGGTAGGTGGCGCCTGCATTTTTCAAGCCGAACGGCATAGTCGTGTAGCAATAAGCCCCATACGGGGTAATGAACGAAGTCTTTATTTGATCATCCGGATTCAAAGGAATCTGGTGGTAACCTGAATAGGCATCTAGGAAAGACAACAGTTCACAGCCGGCAGTCGAGTCTATGACTTGATCTATGCGCGTGATACGTCTCCGACGTATCGATAATTTCTTATGTTCCATGCCACATTATTAATGTTATCTACATGTTTTATGCACACTTTATGTCATATTCGTGCATTTTCTGGAACTAACCTATTAACAAGATGCCGAAGTGCCAGTTCCTGTTTTCTGCTGTTTTTGGTTTCAGAAATCCTAGTAACGAAATATTCTCGGAATCGGACGAAATCAACGCCAAAGATCTTAGAATCCCCGGAAGCATCCAGAACACACCAGAGAGAGGTCGGAGGGGGCCACAGGCCCACCAAACTATAGGCTGGCGCGGCCAGAGGGGGGGCCGCGCCGCCCTATAGTCTGGCCCCCCTGTCAGCCCTCCTGCGCCGCCTCTTCGCCTATATAAAGCCCCTGGATCGAAAACCCTGATGCGTTCGACGAAAACCACAGAAACCTTCCAGAGCCGCCGCCATCGCGAAGCCAAGATCTGGGGGACAGGAGTCTCTGTTCCGGCACGCCGCCGGGACGGGGAAGTGCCCCCGGAAGGCTCCTCCATCGACACCGCTGCCATCTCCACCGCCATCTTCATCACCGCTGCTGCTCCCATGAGGAGGGAGTAGTTCTCCATCGAGGCTCGGGGCTGTACCGGTAGCTATGTGGTTAATCTCTCTCCTATGTACTTCAATACAATGATCTCATGAGCTGCTTTACATGATTGAGATCCATATGATGAGCTTTGTATCGCTACTAGTTGTGTGCTACTCATGTGATGTTATTAAAGTAGTCTATTCCTCCTGCATGGTGTAAAGGTGACTAGTGTGTGCACCATGTGGTTCTTGTCGTAGGCTATGATCATGATCTCTTGTAGATTGTGGAGTTAATTATCATTATGATAGTATTGATGTGATCTATTCCTCCTTCATAGTGTAATGTGGGCAGTGTGTGCACTATGTTAGTTCTTGGTTTATTTTGCAATGATCTATTATGCTCTAAGGTTATTTAAATATGAACATTATTGTGGAGCTTGTTAACTCCGGCATTGAGGGTTCGTGTAATCCTACGCAATGTGTTCATCATCCAACAAAAGAGTATATGTAGCACATATGAGAAAGAGTTATTTATGCGATCAATGTTGAGAGTGTCCACTAGTGAAAGTATGATCCCTAGGCCTTGTTCCTAAATACTGCTATCGCTGCTTGTTTACTGTTTTACTACGTTACTACTGCTGCAATACTACCACCATCAACTACACGCCAGCAAGCTATTTTCTAGCACCGTTGCTACTGCTCATACTTATTCATACCACCTGTATTTCACTATCTCTTCGCCGAACTAGTGCACCTATTAGGTGTGTTGGGGACACAAGAGACTTCTTGCTTTGTGGTTGCAGGGTTGCATGAGAGGGATATCTTTGACCTCTTCCTCCCTGAGTTCGATAAACCTTGGGTGATCCACTTAAGGGAAAACTTGCTGCTGTTCTACAAACCTCTGCTCTTGGAGGCCCAACACTGTCTACAGGAAAAGGAGGGGGCGTAGACATCAAGCTATTTTCTGGCGCCGTTGCCGGGGAGGAAAGGTAAAAGGTACTCACACTCCGGATCTCGGCTACCAAGCTATTTTCCGGTGCATTGTAAGTACTCAAAGCTATTTCCTTTAGATCCTGCAATTGCATCTTTTTGTTTCTTGTTTACACTAGTTTGGCATAATGGACAAAAATGAGCTTCTTATGCTATTTCCTGATTTAAAACATGGATTGTTTGATGCGAAAATTAAAAAACCTATGGAATCTTATTTGCATGCTGGTAGTAATATTAGTATGAACGCTTTGAACACCATTGTTGATAATGATATAGAAAGTTCTAAGCTTGGGGAAGCTGGTTTTCATGATCTTTTTAGTCCCCCAAGCATTGAGGAGAAAATTTTCTTTGATGATACTTTGCCTCCCATATATGATGATTATAATGATAGTGGTCTTTTGGTGCCACCTACTATGGAGAGTAAATTTTGTTGTGATTATACTATGCCTCCTACACTTGATGAGAATAATAATGATAGCTACTTTGTTGAATTTGCACCCACTACAACTAATAAAATTGATTATGCTTATGTGAAGAGTAATAATTTTATGCATGAGACTCATGATAAGAATGTTTTATGTGATACTTATATTGTTGAGTTTGTTCATGATGCCTCTGAAAGTTATTATGAGAGAGGAAAATATGGTGGTAGAAATTTTCATGTTACTAAAACACCTCTCTATATGCTTAAAATCTTGAAGTTGAGCTTGTCTAGTTTTTCTATGCTTGTTGCATTATGCTTCTTGAATTTGTTTATTTACAAGATTCCTATGCATAGGAAGCATGTTAGACTTAAATGTGTTTTGAATTTGCCTCTTGATGCTCTCTTTTGCTTCAACTACTATTTCTTGCGAGTGCATCATTAAAACTGCTGAGCCCATCTTAATGGTTATAAAGAAAGAACTTCTTGGGAGATAACCCATGTGTTATTTTGCTACAGTACTTTGTTTTATATTTGTGTCTTGGAAGTTGTTTACTACTGTAGCAACCTCTCCTTATCTTAGTTTTGTGTTTTGTTGTGCCAAGTGAAGCCTCTAATCGAAGGTTGATACTAGATTTGGATTTCTGCGCAGAAACAGATTTCTATCTGTCACGAATCTGGGCTGTTTTCTCTGTAGAAAAATCAGAAAAACATGCCAATCTATGTGCGTGTTCCTCAGATATTTACGCAACTTTCATTAGTTTTGAGTTTTCTGATCTGAGCAACGGAAGTATTTATTAAAAATTCGTCTTTACGGACTGTTCTGTTTTGACAGATTCTGCCTTTTATTTCGCATTGCTTCTTTCGCTGTGTTGGGTGGATTTCTTTGTTCCATTACCTTCCAGTAGCTTTGAGCAATGTCCAGAAGTGTTAAGAATGATTGTGTCACCTCTGAACATGTGAGTTTTTGATTATGTACTAACCCCTCTAATGAAGTTTATGAGAAGTTTGGTGTGAAGGAAGTTTTCAAGGGTCAAGAGAGGAGGATGATATACTATGATCAAGAAGAGTGAAAGCTCTAAGCGTGGGGATGCCCCGGTGGTTCACCCCTGCATATTTCAAGAAGACTCAAGCATCTAAGCTTGGGGATGCCCAAGGCATCCCCTTCTTCATCGACAAATTATCAGGTTCCTTCTCTTGAAACTATATTTTTATTCGGTCACATCTTATGTGCTTTACTTGGAGCGTCTGTATGTTTCTTGTTTTTGTTTTTGTTTGAATAAATGCTTGTGTGGGAGAGAGAGACACGCTCCGCTGTAGCATATGGACAAGTATGTCCTTAGGCTTTACTCATAGTATTCATGGCGAAGTTTCTTCTTCGTTAAATTGTTATATGGTTGGAATTGGAAAATGATACATGTAGTATTTGCTATAAATGTCTTGGGTAATGTGATACTTGGCAATTGTTATGCTCATGTTTAAGCTCTTGCATCATATACTTTGCACCCATTAATGAAGAAATACATAGAGCATGCTAAAATTTGGTTTGCATATTTGGTTTCTCTAAGGTCTAGATAATTTCTAGTATTAAGTTTGAACAACAAGGAAGATGGTGTAGAGTCTTATAATGTTTTCAATATGTCTTTTATGTGAGTTTTGCTGCACCGGTTTATCCTTGTGTTTGTTTCAAATAGCCTTGCTAGCCTAAACCTTGTATCGAGAGGGAATACTTCTCATGCATCCAAAATACTTGAGCCAACCACTATGCCATTTGTGTCCACCATACCTACCTACTACATGGTATTTCTCCGCCATTCCAAAGTAAATTGCTTGAGTGCTACCTTTAAATCTCATCATTCACCTTTGCAATATATAGCTCAAGGGACAAATAGCTTAAAAACTATTGTGGTATTGAATATGTACTTATGCACTTTATCTCTTATTAAGTTGCTTGTTGTGCGATAACCATGTTCCTGGGGACGCCATCAACTACTCTTTGTTGAATATCATGTGAGTTGCTATGCATGTTCGTCTTGTCTGAAGTAAGAGAGATCTACCACCTTATGATTAAGCATGCATATTGTTAGAGAAGAACATTGGGCCGCTAACTAAAGCCATGATCCATGGTGGAAGTTTCAGTTTTGGACAATATCCTCAATCTCATATGAGAAAATTAATTGTTGTTACATGCTTATGCATAAAAGAGGAGTCCATTATCTGTTGTCTATGTTGTCCCGGTATGGATGTCTAAGTTGAGAATAATCAATAGCGAGAAATCCAATGCGAGCTTTCTCCTTAGACCTTTGTACAGGCGGCATAGAGGTACCCCTTTGTGACACTTGGTTAAAACATGTGCATTGTGATGATCCGGTAGTCCAAGCTAATTAGGACAAGGTGCGGGCACTATTAGTATACTATGCATGAGGCTTGCAACTTGTAAGATATAATTTACATGATACATATGCTTTATTACTACCGTTGACAAAATTGTTTCATGTTTTCAAAATCAAAGCTCTAGCACAAATATAGCAATCGATGCTTTTCCTCTATGAGGACCATTCTTTTACTTTCAATGTTGAGTCAGTTCACCTATTTCTCTCCACCTCAAGAAGCAAACACTTGTGTGAACTATGCATTGATTCCTACATACTTGCTTATTGCACTTATTATATTACTCTATGTTGACAATATCCATGAGATATACATGTTACAAGTTGAAAGCAACCGCTGAAACTTAATCTTCTTTTGTGTTGCTTCAATACCTTTACTTTGAATTATTGCTTTATGAGTTAACTCTTATGCAAGACTTATTGATGCTTGTCTTGAAGTGCTATTCATGAAAAGTCTTTGCTTTATGATTCAGTTGTTTACTCATGTCATATACATTGTTTTGATCGCTGCATTCACTACATATGCTTTACAAATAGTATGATCAAGATTATGATGGCATGTCACTCCAGAAATTATCTGTGTTATCGTTTTACCTGCTCGGGATGAGCAGAACTAAGCTTGGGGATGCTGATACGTCTCCGACGTATCGATAATTTCTTATGTTCCATGCCACATTATTGATGTTATCTACATGTTTTATGCACACTTTATGTCATATTCGTGCATTTTCTGGAACTAACCTATTAACAAGATGCCGAAGTGCCAGTTCCTGTTTTCTGCTGTTTTTGGTTTCAGAAATCCTAGTAACGAAATATTCTCGGAATCGGACGAAATCAACGCCAAAGATCTTAGAATCCCCGGAAGCATCCAGAACACACCAGAGAGGTCAGAGGGGGGCCACAGGCCCACCAAACTATAGGCTGGCGCGGCCAGAGGGGGGGCCGCGCCGCCCTATAGTCTGGCCCCCCTGTCAGCCCTCCTGCGCCGCCTCTTCGCCTATATAAAGCCCCTGGATCGAAAACCCTGATGCGTTCGACGAAAACCACAGAAACCTTCCAGAGCCGCCGCCATCGCGAAGCCAAGATCTGGGGGACAGGAGTCTCTGTTCCGGCACGCCGCCGGGACGGGGAAGTGCCCCCGGAAGGCTCCTCCATCGACACCGCTGCCATCTCCACCGCCATCTTCATCACCGCTGCTGCTCCCATGAGGAGGGAGTAGTTCTCCATCGAGGCTCGGGGCTGTACCGGTAGCTATGTGGTTAATCTCTCTCCTATATACTTCAATACAATGATCTCATGAGCTGCTTTACATGATTGAGATCCATATGATGAGCTTTGTATCGCTACTAGTTGTGTGCTACTCATGTGATGTTATTAAAGTAGTCTATTCCTCCTGCATGGTGTAAAGGTGACTAGTGTGTGCACCATGTGGTTCTTGTCGTAGGCTATGATCATGATCTCTTGTAGATTGTGGAGTTAATTATCATTATGATAGTATTGATGTGATCTATTCCTCCTTCATAGTGTAATGTGGGCAGTGTGTGCACTATGTTAGTTCTTGGTTTATTTTGCAATGATCTATTATGCTCTAAGGTTATTTAAATATGAACATTATTGTGGAGCTTGTTAACTCCGGCATTGAGGGTTCGTGTAATCCTACGCAATGTGTTCATCATCCAACAAAAGAGTATATGTAGCACATATGAGAAAGAGTTATTTATGCGATCAATGTTGAGAGTGTCCACTAGTGAAAGTATGATCCCTAGGCCTTGTTCCTAAATACTGCTATCGCTGCTTGTTTACTGTTTTACTACGTTACTACTGCTGCAATACTACCACCATCAACTACACGCCAGCAAGCTATTTTCTGGCACCGTTGCTACTGCTCATACTTATTCATACCACCTGTATTTCACTATCTCTTCGCCGAACTAGTGCACCTATTAGGTGTGTTGGGGACACAAGAGACTTCTTGCTTTGTGGTTGCAGGGTTGCATGAGAGGGATATCTTTGACCTCTTCCTCCCTGAGTTCGATAAACCTTGGGTGATCCACTTAAGGGAAAACTTGCTGCTGTTCTACAAACCTCTGCTCTTGGAGGCCCAACACTGTCTACAGGAAAAGGAGGGGGCGTAGACATCAGCGCGGCAGGGGGAAGGGATCCTTCGGGCACGCCTTGTTCAGGCTGGTGTAGTCGATACACATGCGCCAGGAGCCGTTCTTCTTCAAAACCAGGACCGGGTTCGCCAACCAGTCCGGGTGCAGCACTTCCATGATGAAGCCGGCAGCTAGGAGCCGGGCGATTTCTTCACCGATGGCCTTCCTTCGTTCTTCGGCGAAGCGCCTAAGAGGCTGCTTCACTGGCTTGGCTTCGGGCCGGACGTGGAGGTGGTGCTCAGCCAACTCCCTCGGCACACCCGGCATGTCTCTTGGAGTCCATGCGAAGATGTCCCGATTCTCACGGAGGAAGCTGGTGAGCTCGCTTTCCTATTTCCTGCTCAAGCCGGCACCGATGGTGACGAACTTGTCCGGCTGCGCCGGGTCCAGCAGGATCTTCTTGGTGTTGTCGGCCGGCTGGAAGTGAGTCGTCCCAGCCGGGTTGCCCGCAGCCGGCATGTCTGTCTGCGCGGCCTTGGCGAGGGCGACGGCGTCGTGGATGAGCTGCTTCTCGGTGGCGATGACCAGCGTCTGGGCCATCTTGGAGCTCTGCGTGGCGCAGTCCATGGAGCGGCGATAGTCGCCGGCTACGGTGATGACCCCCTTGGGGCCAGGCAGCTTCATCTTTAGGTACCCATAGTGGGGCACCGCCATGAACTTGGTTAGGGCCGGCCTGCCCAGGAGCGCGTGGTAGGGACTCACGAGGTCCACCACCTCGAACTCGATTCTCTCGGTGCGGAAGTGGTCCGGCTTCCCGAACATCACCTCCAGCGTGATCCGGCCGATCGGCTGGCAGCAATGGCCTGGCACGATGCCATGGAAGATGGTGGGGGTGGGGCGCAACTCGGCCTCCTGGATGCCCAGCTTGCGGGCGGTGTCGCGGTAGAGGATGTTGATGCTGCTGCCGCCGTCGATGAGGACGCGCGAAAAACGCACGCTGCGCCGGGTTGTGCCGATGGTGGGGTCGAGGACCATGGCGTAGCTGCCCGGCTTCGGCAGGACAGCCGGTGTGTCGCGGCGATCAAAAGTGATGGCCTGCTCTGACCAGTTTAGGTACTGGGGGACCGGCGGTATGACCGCATTGACCTCGAGGGAGCGGCTCTGCTGGCTCGTCTTGTCCTCGGGCTCGGAGGTGAAGATGATGTAGGTGGCGTCTTCGGCCAGATATCGGCCGCCATGGTGCACTTGGTTAGCCTCGTGGTGCTCGAGGTTGGCGTTCTCTGCGCCGGCTTGGCCACCCGGCCCGCCAGCTGGTGGGGGCGGGGGTGGAGGCGGGAGAGGTTCACCGCTTGTCAGCCGCTTCATGAAGTGGCAGTCGCGGGTGGTGTGGTTGGAGGGGTTCTTTCCGCTGTGGTACTTGCACGGCGAATCGAGCATTTGCTCAAAGGTGTACTTCGGCTTCCACTGCCGGTCTTGCTTCTGGCGGCGGCTGCCGCCTGCCGCGTTGTCTGCCACGGCGGCTACGTGGGCGGAGCCGTACCGGCGGTCCGGCTGGTCGCTGTGACGCTTGCCGCGGTAGTTATCCCGCCGGCTGCCGTGAGAGGCGCCGTCTGCCGGCTTGTGCTCAGCCGACTTGTGGTGGTCTCGCCTGGAGGGAGCCGGTGCTGGGTCAGCCGGCGCCTTGCCGGCTTCTTCGGCCAGCGCGTACTTGTCCGCGATGGCCATCAAGGCGGCCATCGACTTGGGGTCACTGCGGCGCAGCTTGTGCCACAGCATGGTGTTTGGCCGGCAGCCTCCCATGAAGAAACTGATGGCCTGGATCTCGTGCACGCCCTCGCAGGAGTTGCGCATCTCGCACCAGCGCGTCAGGTACGCGCGATCCGTCTCGTCCGGGCCCTGCTTGCACATCTCAAGCTGCTGAGGGCGACCCGGCCGGCGGTAGGTGCCGGTGAAGTTGCTGACGAAGGCCTCTTCGAAGTCCAGCCAGCCGTTAATGCTGCCGGCTGGCAGGTTGTTGAGCCAGGTGCGGGCGGAGCCGACCAGCATCAGGGGGGAGTAGCGTACCGCCCACCGCTTGTTGCCCCGCGAAATGCCGACTGCGGTGGAGTAGTCCAGCAGCCAGTCCTCCGGCTTGGCGGTGCCGTCGTACTTGGGCGTGTCGCGGGGGAGCTGGAAGCCGTCGAGCACGGGCTCGTTGGCGATGCGGGGCCCGAAGCACTTGGGGCAAGCCGGCGCCTCCTCTTCCGCGATGCGGGATTCGATCAGCCGGTCGAGGCGGTCTCTGGCGTCGGTGGGCTCGATGCGGGGGCCCAGCCGGGAACGTGCCGGCTGGCGTGTGCCGGCTGCTTCTGGAGCCGGCCGGTGCTGACGGCGGGGCTCGGAGTCATGCTCCTGGTTTCGGCTTGGGGGAGGCCGGCTGCGGCTGCTGCCGCTCAGCTGGTGGCTCGGCCGGCCCGAACTTGCGTGCGTGGCCCGGGAATCATGGCGCCGGCTTGGTGCTGGGGAGGCGGACTCGGCCGTGTCCCTGGCGCCTTCCCTGTCGTTGCCTGCAGCGCCACGAGCGTGAGAAGCTCTGGGGGCATTGACATACCTGGGGTCGGCGATCTGCCTGTTGGCTGCGTTGAGCAGCTCAGTCACCCGCTTGGTCTGGCGGCGTAACTCTTCGCCTTCAAGGCGGTTCAGCTCTTCTGCGGCGGCTTCTGCCGCGCGCATGTTCTTGTCGGGGGTGTTGTAGACGGGCAGCTCTGCGGACGGAGCCGGCGAGGGAGCGCCGTCGCGGGCGATCTCGGCGCCAAGGTCGCGGCCCCTACGGCGGACATGGCCGGCTCGGCTTGGCTCGTCGCCGCCTGGAGTGAGGCCGTGGGCGCGGTTGTACTCGCACTGGGTGATCTCCATCTGGCGCTTAGCAGCAGCCAGTTCTTCGGTTTGCTTGAGGAGGAGCTGGCGGTGCGCCTCCAAATCCGCCTCGATGGCGGTGGGGTCTCCGCCAGGCGTGAGCGGCGTGCTCAGCTTCGCCCGGACTTCGTCCAGCCGGGAAGGTGGCGGTGGCGGCCTGGCGCCTGAGCCGGAGGCGTTGGGGTCGATGTTGCGCTCCAGGCCGGGGCCACGGGTGCGCGGGTTCTTGACGGGGGGCTCCTCGCCAGCCATCATGACTTGCACGACGGCGGGGCTGGCGGGAGCGCTGCTGCCGGCTCGCGGAGGAGGGCTTGCGCAGCGCAGCACCTGCCGCGGGTAGCGCGGCGGCGGTGCGACGGTGGCGACGTAGACGTCGTGGCCGCCGAAGGAGATGACGCTGCCGCCGGCCAGGGACGGGCCGGTCGCCGAAGCGGCCAGCGTTGACGATGACGCAGTCGAGGGAGCCGAATCTCCAGATCAAGCCTGAAGCGACTCGCTCGCCGGTGGCGATGGTGAGGCCCGTCCGGATGAAGACACCGGCCGAGGATGCTGAAGGCCCCACGGTGGGCGCCAAATGTCGTGGTATCGTCACGGCATATGCCATAGGGTGGCTAATCGAAGTGGTTCCTGAGGGATCTCACGGCGGTATCCGGAAGCGGGTATGGGCACGAGCGACACGGCGACGTACCCAGGTTCGAGGCCCTCCGATGGAGGTAAAACCTCTACTCCTGCTGTGAGTGTATATGATGATCACACAATACAATGGTGCTCCTAGAGCTGTGTCCGGCTGCTCCTGGGAGGCTAAGGGAGACGATGGTCTCTCTCACAGGTCAGCTCTATGGGTGGAAATGAAGTAAGAATGATCGATCCCCTGCACGAGAGGGGGTAATGTGGCTTATATAGGCGCCGGCACTTTACATATAAGACCCTATAGTTTTACTGGCCGGCTTGGCCGGCTCCGGCTTCCGCTCCTTCCCGAGGCGGTGACGTCAGGAGCCGTTGAGGCATCGTGGCCTGTCCCATCCGGCTGCCACGGTCAGCGGTATGGAGAGGAGGTGTCCCTGTCGCCGTCAGCCACTGTAGCCAGTACGGATCGTCGTAAGCCCTGATGGCCTGTCCGGCGCGTGGCACTATTGCTCCACGGCTCCCGCGCTTTACGGAAGATGGAGTCAGCGTGGACTTTGGGAACCCGGATCACCAACCCGGTTCCTTCCGGTGCAAGACTCGCCAGCCTCGAGTCGGTCTGAGGTACAAACCCCAGTCGGATATGGCTTGTAGAAGCCGGCCCAACTACAGCATTGGTGGCCGTAGCCAGGCCGACTAGGACCTAGAGCCAGCCGGCTTCCGGACCAGCCGGCCACGGCGCCAGCCGGCTGCTCCTGAGCCGGCCTTTGCCGCGAGCCGGCCAGTGGCCAGCCGGCTGCTCCGCGTCCATTGCCCTATCCGGGGTCTTCCCCCCGACAAGGACAACCATTGATATGATAATTAGGTCTAAGGTTGTACCAGTATTTTATTATAGTCTTGTTATTAGGAAATAATAATGTAGCCAGGTCATGTGGTGGGCCAATTAGGGTTAAATTAGTGTTGTGTTTGGTTTTGGGCCTGTCCAAACCAAACCAGGTCAGGGCCCATAGTGGGGCGCCCCAGCCTAGCAAGGCTGGCCGGCCACTTCCCCTCATATAAGGAGGTGGGATGGCTAGGATTTAGGTAGACAAGTTTAGACTAAAGATTAGGGTTTTCCCCATTCCGTGTATTCACGTGTATCATCCCTCCGGGGGTATGGCGTTGCCGTTTATCTATTATATTCGCTGCGAAGGTTCTTGTGTTCATCAAGGATTGTCTAGCTCAAGGTTTGAGGCGTATCGTTCATCGATCCGTTGCTTGCTGGATTCGTTCCCTCTTCTCCAGGCTGCGTTCATCGCGTTGTTGGGAGATTTTATGTACCCGGGTTCTCGCTGTGAAAGATCAGGCAACAACTAGGAGGATCTGCTGGGATTCCCCTTATCATGTGGTATCAGAGCCTCAGGTTTACTCGGTGAGCATCCACAAAATTTATCCCTAGATTAGTTTTTGTTTTCGTCCTATACAGAAAAAGCCCCACAAAAGTATTTGCCATAGCCCCTAGATTGCATCTGCTCATCTGGTTTAGTTGCTGATCGTAGTCTTTTCTTTTGCTTAATTTTTTTTCTTCCGATCTAAGTCATAGTTTGCGTCTAGGTTCTATGTTCATCTAGAGGTAGACTATGTTTTAGACAAAAATATGTTTAGTTGAATTGCTATACGCAGTCCTCTGAAATTATACTCTCCAATTCGTATCGATCTGGAGTTGTACTGAAAGTTTTCGTGTGATCTGCTGTTCCACTGGGAATTAGAAGATTGCAACTTACCGCTTCGTGGTCGGCGGCTACGTGCGCAAGCGTGTGGTGTTGCGAATATCCATAGGGTTGAAGATCTGTTGCACTGGCAGCAGGGGAACAGCCGGATAGTTCGAGGGCATCTCGCGAGTTATCATCCACCATCTACCATCGCTCAACGAGAAGATCGGGCCACCCCTTATCATGTGGTATCAGATTTCTGGGTTGCTCAAGGCGAGGTTTTGTTGATCGGTCGCATCTAGATCGGTTTGCATCGGAGAAGGTTGGCTCTAGATCGGAGGAGATTTGTTCTCGGTCGAAGGAGGTTGAGTTGGAGGAAGTTTGGAGCTATTTGCGCGAAGTTCCTCCATTGTTTCTGGCAGTTTCTGCGGACAGAATTGCGAATTTTTCGAGTTGGAATCGGGGAAGAAGATGGCTTTTCGGACCCCGTCCGGCGCACGACCCGGTCAACCGGCCCCACAACCGGACTGGCTGGCCCAGAACCCGGTCGGACCGGCCGGCCCGGTCCAAACCGGCCCTCAGGCCGGAGCTAGCCGGATGGAGGTCCAGGGGCCTCTGCACGTTCGCCCGGTCTTCCGCCCGGTCAAACCGGCCACCGGACCGGACCGACCGGTCCCCAGCCCGGTCAAACCGGCTGCTGGGCCGGACCAACCGGTCACTAGCCCGGTTCAACCGGCTGCTGGGCCGGATCGGCCAGTTCTCGTTTCTGCGCAACATGTAAATTCACAGTATTCCGCGACGGTTGCATTTCCCGGCGATGTTGTGGGCATGAGGTGCACTCTTCCGACGAAATATAGTAAGGTTTTCAATGACTATCTGGACATCTTGAAGGGAGAAGAACGTCCGCCATCCAGTCTTCGTTGGTATCTACATCGTCTTGCGACAGTTCAGGAGTATGAAGATTGGGAGAGGAACATGGAGTTGGGTTTTGCTCGATGTCGCGTATACAATAGGAAGTTCAATGGATCTTATGCATTTCTTCTTGCTCAACGACGTGTGGACGAGGCATTAGACCATTGCTGGCATGATGCGGTTAACAGAGGTGAATTTGCTTATACTTGGGAGGACTACAAAACTTTTCTTCGTAATGGTTTCGTGTTACCGTATATGGAGGAGAGTGAGCAGCCGTCCAGCGTTGTACATGCAATAGAGGAAGTGGACAGATGCATAGTTCCTATTCAGGAGATTGTTCCACTACCAACAGTCACTACGGGGGAGGTGATATATTCAGAGGAGAGGAAACCTGGCTCTGATACCAAGAGCACTACTGTGACTGTTGAGGAGAATGTACCATTGAGCGGGCTGAATATGCAACTCAAGAGTGTACATGATGATGCTTGCAAGACAGTTGACAAGGGTCAGCGGTGGAGTTTATTTCAGACTCAGTGCTTTATCAAGGGCAAGGCTTGCAAGTTAATGATTGATGGTGGTAGCTGTACTAATGGCATTAGCAAGGCGATGGTGGCAGCATTGGGGTTGTCTACATGATGTCTTCCAGAACCTAAACATTTTGAGTGGTTGAATAGCTGTGGTATGCTGAAGATTACTCACAAGGTGCGTGTGCCATTTACAGCTGATGATTACGTTGATGAGATAGAGTGTGATATGTTGCCATTGGAGGTGTGTGGATTGTTACTTGGGCGTCCTTGGCAGTATGATCGCAATGTGACACATGCTGGGCGAGTAAATACATATTCTTTTATGCATGGTGGCAAACAACGGACTTTGAAGCCTATGGGTGATGATCATATCAAGTCCGATGTGGAGTTAGTGGTGCGTAAAAAGAAGTTGCACAAGTCTAAAGTGCAGCAAGAGGTGTTTGATGTTCCGAGCATTGATGTTGGTGATGTTTCAGCCATGCCTGTAGATGACAAGCCAGTTATTGTTGGTGACAAGCCGGATGAAGCTACACTTGTTGTTGATGTGGATGTTGCAGCATGTGCTACAGTTCCAGTTTGTGTTGATGCTAGTATGCAGACTGATGATGTTTGTGCTGATGGTGTTTCAGTACATATGTCGCAGATGCGCGTGGGAGGAGTGGGAGGCGAGCGCGTCAGTGGAGACAGTGGGCAGCGGCACTACCGTGCTAGGAGTACTGCAGTCTAGTTTTCCGCGACACCACGGATGCATCGAGGCAAGGATGGACGTGTGAGACATCTATGTGGCCCAGGAATTACACATCTTGTGCAGGGTCATGTGCAGCGACACAAGGGTCCATCAAAACCTCGCAAGAAGAAGGTATTGGCGCCGAAGTCCAAGTTCATGTGAAGAAGAAAGGATGCGCCAAGTGTTGTATCAAGTCAAGCAGGCCGCAAGGGAGGATGTGGTGTGGAAGGCAAGTAAGACTTGAGGACGGCGAGGACGTGTCATGTTCATATCACGTCACTATTTTCTGGAAGACCCTCACGCGTTGGGGACAACGCTTCTTGAAGAAGGGGAGAGATGATATGGATATCCAGGCCTGGTACACTAGGACAACCATTGATATGATAATTAGGTCTAAGGTTGTACCAGTATTTTATTATAGTCTTGTTATTAGAAAATAATAATGTAGCCAGGTCATGTGGAGGGCCAATTAGGGTTAAATTAGTGTTGTGTTTGGTTTTGTGCCTGTCCAACCAAACCAGGTCAGGGCCCATAGTGGGGCGCCCCAGCCTAGCAAGGCTGGCCGGCCACTTCCCCTCATATAAGGAGGTGGGATGGCTAGGGTTTAGGTAGACAAGTTTAGACTAAAGATTATGATTTTCCCCATTGCGTGTATTCACGTGTATCATCCCTCCGGGGGAACGGCGTTGCCGTTTATCTATTATATCTGCTGCGAAAGTTCTTGTGTTCATCAAGGATTGTCTAGCTCAAGGTTTGAGGCGTATCGTTAATCGTCCGTTGCTTGCTGAATTCGTTCCCTCTTCTTTAGGCTGTGTTCATCGCGTTGTTGGGAGATTTTATCTACCAGATTCTCGCTGTGAAAGATCGGACAACAACTAGGAGGATCTGCTGGGATTCCCCTTATCAAGATGCCCTTATGCAAAGAATTTTCATGGCGCAACAGCCGACAGTAGTGTAATATGGTTTCATTTCCTCCCAACGCTGACGGGGCGGGGCGGCGCCGGTGCCGGTCTGCCGGCGGTGCACTCGTGTCAGATGAGGCGAACATGTGGCCACGTGTCAGCATTTCTATTCGGGCGTCAAAGCTGTCCACACCCGCCTATTCTTGGTCAGCCGCGCTTCCACCCCCCGAATTCCCCCAATCAGACACAACGACGAACGAGGAAGAAAGAGGAAAGAGAACGACGCGCGCGGCGAAATCCTCTGCTGTCCCAGCTCCCGGCATCGCCAATGGTGGCCCGTCCGTCCCCGCGGCGAATCTGACCAGGGCCGCGCGCGCGCAAGTCGATCCGAGCCCCCCGAACCCTCGATCTCGTCGGCGCATGCGGTGGTGATGGGTCGCCGCCACCACGTCCTCTGCGCGGCGGCAAGGTGAACAAGGAAACAAGGAGGAGGGAGGGAATGGACGACGACAACAGTCTCCTTCATTTTCTTGAGACCCCGAGCAAGCATTACAGCAAGTGAGTACATGCATACATCATGTCCTCTCCGAGTTTTCTTGCATACTTTGATCGCGTGGATTCGATGGGAGTTGCGATTTGATGCTAATAATCTGTCTTCAAGGACGTGCGATGGATTCGGATCCCAAAATGATGGCGGCGACCACTCCGATTCATCAGGTGTGTCCTTCCTCCCCGATTTTCCTCTTATTTAATCTTGCTTCACGATTCCGCTCCTGCAATTTTTTTAAACTGAATGTCTGATTCACTGGTAATGTAACATCTAGCTGGAGAATTTCAACGTTTGCTGAGCCTTGCTGGCTGTAGAGCTTAATTTCGAACCCTTGATCTATCTGCAGAATCAATGCAACATTTGTTGATTCCCTTCCTTTTTCAGCATTTTATTTCATTTCTTGTTCGCATTACCCGTGACCCATGAGACTACATATCTGCATTAGTTAGCCGCTCTCCTGTCCTGCTAAAATTCAAAAAAAGGAAATTAGTTTGTGCAATTTGTTTTGTCTGCTTTCGTGGCCTGCTAATTGATTACTTCTGATGCTTAGCAGATACGGATCCATCTAATGCAAGGGAAAGATTGGAACATCTTCTGAACCAACCTGCCAACAAATTCTGCGCAGACTGTGGCACCCCAGATCCAAAGTGGGCGTAAGTACCAATTGGTTTTCACATAAGCGAAATTTTTCTTAAATTTTCCATGTGGTTTATGTCTCATTGCTAGGCTTACATGCCCTATTCGGAAAAGTTTGCACCATTCTCTGCTCAGCTAAATATCATACTCAGTTTTTGTGATGTATCTCTTAACCTGTTGCATCACAGTTATTGATATATGATTTGATATCACAAAACATTTATTTTGCTAAATGGGGTATCTGCTTAAAACGAAAACGGTAATATAACTACGTAAATCATATTGTGCATATTGGATGTTATGCTGTTTCCATTAGGATTGTGTTATTTCGTTTGGAGTGTACCATAAAGATATCAATTAGTGCTACGATTTATGGATCCAATTTTCATTAAAATATTTATCACATTGTTGTGACCATATTTAGGCAATGCCAATAGTTTTTCACTGTCATTAACCGGTGTGGCACTTGCAGGGCATTGCCTTTCGGTGCATTCATTTGCATCAAGTGCTCTGGAACTCACAGAAGTCTTGGAGTACACATATCGAAGGTACGCGATGGATTCTGTGTATTTCTTTTTTGTGTGCCATATTCCCATCTCCAAATTTTTGTTAGATCGACTTGTGAAGTATGAAAATAGTATTATTTATTTTGTGAAATTAGCTGATCAGTAGCACTATTAATACCCTGAATTCCTCTGTACATCATACGCATATGGTGACAATTTTTTTCTGGGACTCGCGGATTCGTATCTCAAAACCAGTAGATAGTTAAGATAGTGAATACATAGTTAACAAACCTATTAGTTTCTTACTGAACTGATCAACAATTATGGTTGAGATGTGGATAGGTGATTTCGGTGAATCTGGATGAATGGACGGATGATGAAGTCAACTGTTTAGCTAATTCAGGCGGGAATGCTACTGTGAACACTAGATATGAAGCATTTTTACCTGAGAACTACAAAAAGTCAAGAGTGGATTTCGCTACAGAGGAGCGTGCTACTTTCATTAGGTATAAAATTGGGTTTTTTTTTTACCATCGCTACTTTTCTGTAACTTTGTTGATGGGACTATTTTTTCTGTTTTTATATATATGCAGGAAAAAATATGAGCTTCAACAATTTGTGACTGATCCACAATTTGCATGTCCTTTGCGCAAACCTGGATCAAATAAACATCATAACCAGCAACACAGTAGCAGCAAACATGGTACTTTCAGAAATAGCTGGAGGAAAAAGGACCATGATCACAAAGGAGTAAAAAAAATGGTGCAATATACTCTCATGGCCATTGCTGCTTTGTACACCACTTCTACTCTAACAGTAGCTATGGTTTTTCAGATGGAAATCGGCATGGTAGAATTCGTTGGATTAATTAAGGTTGACATCATAAGGGGCATAAATTTAGCTGTTCGTGATGTGATGTCAAGTGATCCATATGTTATGATTATCCTAGGACACCAAGTAAGCAGATTTCATTGGTGGATACTACAGCTTAGTCGTGCAAAGATGTTTTTTTGCAACCAATTAACAGTTTCATCTTTTTAGTCCATGAAAACAAGGGTGATAAAGAACACCCTGAACCCTATATGGAATGAAAGATTAATGCTATCAATCCCTCACCCGGTGCCGCCTCTTAAAGTGGTACGTGTTCTTTCATGTAGAGGACTTTTAATAGCAGCAAAGATTTACGGAGTAGTATTTTTACTTTGTTCATATCAATGAAAGTTGTGGTTGTTGTCTTAACTGAGTGTAGTAGAAAAGTATTCTTGTGTGGTGTGTGTGCATAGTGAACTCTTACCTTTGACGTGTAAGCCTAAGGCATTGAACAGGTTGCGTCTAAATTGCTCTCGCGTATTAAATTAGAAGTCAATTTTAAGTAACAAAACTCATGGCCAGTGACTATATTTATACTGGTAATGGAGGTTTACATATGCATACTTCTCTCCAATGTGGTCATATTTTTTTTCTGGACAAGGGGTAGCCTGCAGTTTTGTTTTAGGTTGACATGCTAGTGTAAGAGAGTTTTTTTATGAGAGTATGAAGATTAAAGAGTAGTTACTGAGGGAATATTCATTGTTCTTCAAATGTCTCATGCTTCTACGCCCTCGATTTTGTTTTTGACAAAATAAAACGCACTCTGAACTATCTATTTGTACCACCTAACAGCAAGTCTTCGACAAGGACACATTCAGCGCTGACGACCGAATGGGGGAGGCTGATGTTGATATCCAGCCATTGATCTCTGCAGCAAGAGAGTACCAGAGCTCTATGAACACAGAATCGGCGCAGATCTGCACATTCTTGGCAAGTGAGAACAGCATTCTAGTCAAGGACAGCGTCATTGCGATTGTCGATGGTAAGGTGGAGCAGGAGATCGCGCTGAGGCTTCAGGACGTCGAGCATGGGGAGCTTGAGATCAAGCTCGAGTGTGTGCCCCTCAGTCAGTAGCTGCGGCTTTCCGCTGAGATGAAATGTTCCATGGCTGTGATCAATTCTAAAATCGCTTTGCACTACGGGGAGATATTTTCTTGTTGAGTTTACTGCATGCCTGTAATTGTCATGCTGAAGGACTTCATGGATGTGAAATGTTGTATAGATAGGAATCAAAAGTTAAACTCATATATATAGCTCTAATTTAGGCTCAAAGAAACAATACGGAGGAGGAGGCTTGTAGATGGACCATTTTTTTTGCGTGTCTGAAAGTGGCAGAAATCTCCCGCTAGGAGGATGCTAACCTGGCCAAACTTGATCTTCATCATTGCTAGGCTACGATGAAGCATGTCGTTGCCGGTCATAGTCCAAGTTAGTCCTCCCGATCAGGGCGTTGTAGCACTGAGTTCTTCCCCAGATCATTTGATCGAGTGCTACTATAGCCATGCCGCCCTGTCCGTGGCTTGGCGTGTGGACGTTTAACTTGATTGGTCCTTGAAGGTGATCTGAAGTGTTCCGTGGGTCTGAATGTCCATGGTAAAGCGCATACCTTTGGTTCGTGTTCACTATTGTCAAGATTGTGAGGTATGAGATGATGGCTCAACATGTGAGGACGACATCACATGTTGAATTTGGTCTGAATTTTATTGGTTGTACCTGAAAATAACGCTGGTTACATGGCGTTCCATGTTAGAGGCATTGACTGAAGTTTTCCCTCAGGCTTACTCTCCGCAGTGAAAACCATACTGACCCTAATCGTTGAATTTTGCAGCGGAAACACTCGTGCATCACCCTTCCTGGATCCTTTGGGAAAACCATTCCAGAGTATTGTGTGCTGCCAAGTGCCAACCGTAGTGGTTGATGTTTAGTTTTTGTTTTTGGATATGGTTGATCCCTTTCAACATAACTTTTTTTTGGGTTCTGTCTTTGTTTTTGTATTTTCATGTAATAATTTGACAGTTCATTCGGGATTTCTCTACGAGCTCTTGACATTGTGTTGTCGGAGAGGCCGTTCCGAGCGACTTCACCATCTCTGGCCGGCCATGGAGGCGAGGGGAGGTGGTGCTACGGTTCTTGTTCGCCCAAACCAGCATGGAGGCGGGCTGTTCTTGCCTCTGCCCCTCTGTTTCCCTTCTCTCCTCTTCCTCAAGACGACCGAGGTGGCGAGGGGAGATATGGAGGAGAGGAGAAGCAGAAAGCAGAGGCTCAGCAGCTCTGGGACGCCATGAAGCTCGATCTGCGGCGGATCTCAAGCGTCAGCAACTTCTGCTGCCGCTATCTCTAGCCAGAGAGGCCTCGCCGTTCCTCGGCGACTTCTGCTCCGAGGAGTATCAACTTCCTCCAAGCCGTTGGGCTGTGGGGAAAGATCTGCAATCGCAGCGGGGTGACCCATCCCGTTGACGAACCAAGTGGCGTAGTCCCCGGCGTCGTCGACGGAGACCGTCGTCTGCGATTGATTCTGTGTTGCGGTGGAGAAGAAGGACTGGATTGCTTTTTCTATTTTCTTTCTGAGGTCCTTTTTGTAATCTTCCAGGACGCTTGTGCTATTCCTTCGAAAGCCAAGGTCCTGTATGTAATGTTGCCCACCGATTAATGGAGCTTCTCCTTCCCTGTTCAAAAAAATAATGAAAAAAAACTGTACAAGCCAGCTTTGTTTTTTGAAAGGGAAGCCAGGCCAAGGCTCGGGTCCAGTCCAGGGCGGCGCTGTTGCGGAAGAACATCCTTTCCGATGCGGAGGCGGGGTGCCCCATTTGCCAGGATCCCCTCGAGATGGCCAACCACATTTTCTTCGGCTGTTCTTTTGCGCGTCGCTTTTGGGACGCTGTTGGATTCAGTCCCCCCCCCCCCCCCCCCCCTGATGCCGATGTCCGGCTACTGCATGAGTATGGCGCGCCCGTTGAGGTTCCTGGTGGCTCGGTTGTTACCTTCACCCTCTTCTGCCTATGGAATATGTGGAACCATCGAAATGTGGTGCCCTTTAGGGAGCAGCAGGCCTGCCTGCCCCTCCTGCTACAGACATGCCGCGAGGAAGCGTGGCTTCCCGAAGACCAGGGGCTTGCTGAGACGGCCTGGCTGCGCTGCCTCACCGAGGGCGCCCTGTGATGTCCTCCCCCCTCCTCTCCCGCTTCCCTGCCTTGTAAAAAACCCCTCTTATTAGGCCGGTTTGGGTCTATCAACATAGGGATTTGTTAGTTCTCAGCTAGCTCAAGTCTTACACCATTTGATTTGCATCGCGATTCATGCTAGTTATGAGTTGTAACTGAAATTTGATGACATCATCTGACCGAGAACGAAGTTAGTTTCTGAGAAATAGTCACACACATCAATATATGCAAAAACAAATTAAGGTGGAGACTTTGCTCCCCCAGTGACCATAAAAAAAAAGGGAAGCCAGGCTTCTGTTATTTCAACTAGACCAAAGGAAGATGACGTTACATTGATCAACCCAAACAGCCAAACTGATACATTACGAAGCTCACAATACATGGCAATCACTACAAAATAAAGAAGAAAAATGAAAAACAACAACACAGGCATGCATGGGGCTGGTGGACAATCAGCTAGGCCGGGCAAGCATCGCCGCCTTTGAGCTCGACGCCGTCGCTCTCTGGAGTGGTCGCAGTTGGCGGCTGTCGGTAAAGAGCCGTCATGAGTGGCGTCGCAACCACCGTTGTTGTGAGCGCCATGATCACGAAGATGGCGAACGTGGTGTCATCCAGCACCTGCACAAATATGAGCTCGTCAGTCGTCAGTCCACATACGTAATGGCAAACATTCATGTGCATACAAGTAGCTATAACGCACTTTCTTCTCCTTGCCGATGTTGAGCACGATGAGCTCCACGAGCCCCTTGGCGCTCATGGCCACGCCTAGCGCGGCCGCCTCGCGCCTGGCCATGCCGGTCCCGGCTACCGCCACCGCGAACGTCCCTCCAAACTTCCCCGCCACGGCCACGGCCACCACGAGCGCGACCATCCCCCACGCGGCCACGCCCTGAACGCTGTCGACGTCGGTGTGTAGCCCGCTGGTGGCGAAGTAGAGCGGTAGCATCAGCCCGGACACCAGCGGCGCCACCTTCGTGCCGATGCGCTCCGCGAAGCCGCTCTCCCGGGGCATGGCCAGCCCGAACACGAACGCGCCGAATACGGGGTGCACGCCGATGGCGTCGGTCACGGCGCCCGCGAGTAGCGCGCACGCAACGGCGCCGGAGCAGGCCAGGTCTCCGTCCGCGCCGCCGGGGCCCGCGCGGCGCGCCAGGCGGGCCATGAGAGGGCGGAGCGCGAAGAACGTGAACACTACGAAGAGGGCACCCGACGCGAGGATGTATACCGGCGCGAGAGGCGGTCCCTTAGGCTCGCGTCCCCCACCGGAGACAGCAAGCGCGAGAGCGAGGAGCGTCCACGCGAAGACATCGTTCACGGCGGCCGCCGCCATGGCAGTCTCGCCGAAGGGCACGCCGAGGAGGCCGAGCTCCTTGAGGATGCATGCGAGCACGGGGAGAGCGGTCACCGAGAGTGCAGCACCGAGGAACACGCAGAGCGAGAAGTAGGATGCGTCGCGGGGAGCCGGGACGGCGAGGTCGAGTAGCGGCACGATGCCGGCGGCGGCGAGCAGCGGTGGCACGATGCCCGCTCCGGCGATGGCGACGCTGCGGGGCCCCACGCGGCGCACGGCACCGAAGTCGAGCTCGAGGCCCACCAGGAATAGGAAGAGGAGCAGGCCGAGTCCTGAAACGGTGTCCAGCGCGGCCGTGCTCCACTCCGGGAAGATCGTGCGGCGGAAGGCGCCCCAACGGCCCAGGGCCGAAGGTCCGAGCAAGATGCCGCCCTGCACAATTTGACATGCAAAAATGCATTTAGAAGTTGAGAATATGTCAAGTATAGTCTTCTCTGATGCAAGCAGAGAAAGTAGAGCCGATCAGTCATCGGTTAATCTAAAAAAAAAGTTGGGTCGTACTCCCTCCGTTCTGAAATAGCCTACATTTTAGCCCCAAAATTTATTCTGAAATACTTTACATTCTAGCTTTTAGTCAACAACAACACTGAAAACGAGGCGAGTTTACTTTCTTTATTGGATGTTGTTATTTTCAATGTAGCTTGGATTGGTTGTTCAAATATCTAAGTAGTACTAATAAATGCACTACTAATTTATCTCATTTTTTTTAGAATGTAGACTAAATCAGAACGGAGGGAGTATTATGACTCATGTCTTCGTGTTGCGTTCTTTTTGCCACGTTTGGTCATTTTTCATTCAATTTGATATACATTTGGAAGGTACTAGTTGAAATCACGACGAAATCTCGTAGAATTTAATTATTTCAGAAGTATAGCAAAATAGACTATTTTAGTTATTTTCCGATAAAAGTTACGGTTCTTCATAATATTCTGCGAGTTTTTCCATGAATTCAATTAAATTTCAAATGGATACAAAATTAACTTAAAATTGGCCAAACATGGCAAAAGAACGCAACACGAATCGCGATACGTGCGGATGGTGGATGCCTAACCCGTAAAGCCCGGCTCGGTGAGAAATGTGTTTTCGCGGGGGTTGTGGGAAGTGGGAACATCACCTAGTGGATGTCTAAAACCCTTGATGTGATAACCAACATGGAACAATGTACGCATCAGTATTGTTCAGCATTAGTCGGCCGTCATTCTTTTGCCAGTCATTTTCAAAACACCTAGGTTAATGCCAACATCTCAACCTCGTGCACTTTGTGACCACTGAAACTATATACTCAAAGTTGAGTTACTTATTTTTGGACAGAGAAAGTAGCAACTAGCTATTAGATCTATGCCAAAAAATGGCTATTTTTAGGTGCATATACCAATGCAATCGACGCCTTATCGTGCTTAGTTATCTATGTCTTTTATTTATACCAACATAATATATACTCGTATTTCTAAGGAAAACGTAATTTGTATATATTATTTTTTGTAAATTCTCACTCGATTGAGAATTACCTTAATTCTCAGTTAACTCATAGACCATAGGATTACAACGCGATACTAGCATGATTTTGTAGCATGGGTTGCAAGTTGCAACTAAAATTTGCTTCTTGCATATATGAGGTTGCAACTAAGTAGAATGTTATGTTGGATCGTTTTGTGATTCATGCTACTCATGAATTGCACCGTGGCTTGCAACTAAGATTCGAGAACATCAACTAAGAATTAACTTAGAATTAGTCACACCCAAAATAGGATGGTTCAAATATAAGAACTAACATAGTTATAAGGCATCATACCAGAATCTCGGCGACAACCCTAGGTTGGCGAAGGGGCTTAAGGGCGAAGGCAAGGCCCTGCGTGACAACGAGCACGACGGCTATCTGCACCGCGAGGAGTGGCAGCGCGAAGTCGAGAGGGTTCTCGCCCTGCCACAGGCCGTCCGATGCCATCTTCACTGCCATGGTAGATCGATCTACTAAGCTTACGATCTTGCAATGTGTGTTTGCTTGTGCATGCATGCACGTGGTGGTCGATGTGTCTTTGGACTCTGAAACAACACTCCCAATTTATAGGCGCTTGAGGCGTGGTGTGTGTGGGCTGGTCGATGCAACCTGGCTAGCTACCCCGTGCCCCTGGTGATTCATTAGCCTAGTGGCCTTCTCCATCATTAGGGGAGAAAAGAGAGTATATTTTTGGACGGACGTGGGAAATGCCCACTTGCTAAACTATGGTGTGTTCGAACTTATATTTGACTACTTTCTCCGATTAATAAGTGTCGTAATTTTAGTTCAAATTTAACTAAAATAAATTAAAACCACAACACCTATTATAGATTAGAGAGAGTATAAAATTACGCTGATAATATCTTCTGATTAACATGGGAAATGTTTGGACTGGTAAGTTGAAAATACAGTATCATTTGATTTTTCTACTAACATATGCCAGTAAGATGCATATAGAGAGAATGTTCGTGTTTACAATACCCACGGGTGTGCATAAATAGCTGCAAAGTATTTAGCGTTCCAGTCTAGCTTGATACTATGATATCCGAAAGTTATCCAAGGGAGCACTGTAGGCACTGTAACTAATTTGGTGGTTTGGTGAAAAAGATTATTGTTCAGCCTACTCTCGTAAAATACATAAAATTGAAAGATTACTGGATTACCCCACGAATCATATGCGATGTGTGTACCGTGTCCGACCCTCAACTACAATAAATAGTAGCAGACTATCCAATAATTAACTAGGATTATTCAAATGTTTCTCAATGGATAGTCCATTTTTTCAGTAAAAAGCCAAGGTCAGTTTGGCATAGTTTAGTTCCCGCAATTTTTTTTTGGCGTAGTTAGTAGTTATTAAGTAACCGAGTTCATTTGATAAGCATGTATAGCTCTGAATTCCTACCACCGACCAATTGATGCTTCATTACTAAATATTTATTTATACCACCTTGTAATTGCTTGGTTTTAGTCCAAATCTTGTCTGAACTTCTTAACTAATTGACACTGTCATGGTTGAAAAGTTAAACCCTTCTTATGTTTTTCGAGAAATACATCTATCTCCGTAAGTGAGTATTTAGCCGTATATATTCTTTCCGGTCTAAGTCCATCCCATTTCCGAATCAAATCTGTGGTTCGATATAATCACATTGAAACACCCAACAGGTGATTTTCCACTACGTACGCACTGAATCTGGTAAAAGGATATCATAGAGGATACGGTACTGGTGAAATCCTATTTGATCTGGTCCACTTACACCTCTATAAAACACTCTCGGTTCCAATCTGTTTACACCTTTATAATACACTATTAAAATTCTCAGAGTCATTCGTCTGACTCTTCTTCACTCCCCGTCTCTCTAACCAAAGTGGCTTTTTTGGGGAGTTGCCTCAAACTTCTCTATTTCTTAAGATATTTTCCCTGTGGACAAAAATTGCTAAGTAATCAGCATAATAGTTCCATGAGAATAATTATTGTTAGATCAAGATTTTTTAGAAATACTACTCCTTCCGTCCTAAAAATATAAGTTATTCTTAAATTTCGCTTGACAACAACTTAGAACTTTGACTATGTCCTTATAATATGTTCACAAAAAAGTGTGCCTTAAATTTTAGAATAGAGGGAGTAGTAAACTTCTTAGAAATTTGGAAAAATCTAGAAATGCAGAGATCTTTTAGAATAATAAAGTATCAAAATAAATTATTAAAAATGTTAAGAAAAAATAATAAATCACAAAAAATAAATTATAGAAAAATTACTATAAATTTTAAGAAATTGTATTTGGAAAAATCATATAGGTTGGAAAAATTTCCAACTTTCCTCCATTTTATCTATAGTTTTTAAAAGGTTTTTTGTTTTCACACTCCCTAAGAAAATATTTTTCATTTTGTAATATTTTATTCCTTTAATTAGTTCATCATTTTCACACATTACGAAGTCTTTCTTTTTTCTATGTTTTCATAGTTTTTTGTGAATTAATTATTATTGAAATTTTCTTTCAAATTCGTCGGTCAAATATGATGAAATATGCGCTAAAATGTCCATAAAAAGTCATAAATCATGGGCATACGCTTCAGGCACCAACCGTCATGCTTTTTTTAAGAAACATATATGAGGATACACACTTTAAGTTTTACTATATTGGAATTTCAAGTACCAAGCTAGTTCATGCCCAAATGGGAAAAAGACAGTAAAGAGCTAAATCCTACAATTTCCCAGCATATTTTTAGTTGTTCTTCCAATAATTTTGTGTTGATTTAAAGTTGTTAGAGCTGTGGCCAAAGTAAAGTTTCGGGTATTCCCTCCTGCTCTATCATTATCATTAGCCGATGTTAGACACAAGTAGCGAGACCACACAAAATGCACACGCACAAACTGGTGCCTGCAGCCACCCTGCCGGAGAAACACACTTGAGATATATCGTTCTGGAGGTTGCTCACGTTATTCAATAATCATGCATGCACAACAAATAGGAAATTGTTGACATATATCGCCCAAACATCAAATAAGCAAGGTCAGAAGGAATCCAGCCACTCTCCCCCACTAACGGAGGCAAAGTTGGTGAGTAGCGACTCTACGGATTAAAACAACTACTCTAGCAATATCCAGGCATGTGACTTCAATCTTTCTTTCTCTGCAACGTTCCAGAACACTAATCCAGAGCTAGCGAGCCTGTGGACGGCACAGCTTGATCGAAGCTTAAAAGGTCAACACCAGCACGTCGACTCGACGTGCACATCTCGATCGACCCCTTTGTGCCCATCCGTGTTCATCGATCTGGAAAAGGTAACAAGGCAGTAGAGGTTGAGCAGCTATCAAGGTATCTGATAAGGTTTCAAAAAAAAAAAAGGTATCTGATAGCCTGATAACACGGTTGGAGCAGCCTAATTGGCACAGCAACTCAGTGCGTGCTTCCGTGACCACTCGATCAGGGTTTAATTTAATGACAGACTTAATCTTGAGATTGGTTGGAGGCCATGATTAACAAAAACATTTCTGAGAATCTATCGGCCAGATTGATTGGAAAGGTTTGCAGCACTGACATATGATACGATTAATTCAGTTGTTTGTGAGAAGATTTTGATGGTCTCACATGTCATTACTAGATTGGGTATTCTGATTGACGTGGACTGCCACCTCATTCCGACTTGTCATTGGACTACTGGAGAGCAATTGAGTATCAGCAGAATGCTAGCTCGGCTAAGGGTTATATTTGAGCTAACGCGAGACCACAAACTGTTAACCTCTCTCTCTCTCCCTCTCCCTCTCTCTCTCTCTCTCTCTCTCTCTCTCTCTCTCTCCCTCTCCCTCTCCCTCTCCCTCTCCCCTCTCTCTCTCTCTCTCTCTCTCTCTCTCTCCTCTCTCTCTCAAAAGCATTTCCGAGAATCCATCGGCGAGACTGATTGGAAAGGTTTGCACCAGTGAAATATGCTACGATTAATTAAGTTGTCTGTGAGAGGGTTTTGGCGGTCTGACATGTCATTACTAGATTGGGTATTCTGATTGAGGTGGATTGCCACCTCATTCCAACTTGTCATTGGACTACTGGAGAGCAATTGAGTCTCAGCAGAATGCTAGCTCCGCTAAGGGTTATATTTGAGCTATCTCAAGTCCACAAACAAACCGCTAACGGGAGCGGCGATTTGGCTCCCGGGGGCATTTGCTCCCGGTTTTTTTCGAAAAATTAAAACAAATCGAAAACTTGTAAAAAAATTCGAAAAAAGTCATGCATGTACCTGACCATGGCACGCACCACCGTGTAAAATTTCATTGCAAAATGTCATCGTATGCGCCCTGGATATTTTTGCCCAGGACGCATACGATGACATTTCGCAGCGACATTTCACAAGGTGGTGCGTGCCATGGTCAGGTACGTGCATGACTTTTTTCAGAATTTTTTGAAAAGTTTTGAAAAACAAAATTTGCTCCCCAAAAATCCTGGAGCAAATGCTCCCGGGAGCCAAGACGAATTTCCGCTAACACATCTCTCTAGAAAAACAAAAAAAAAAAATCATAGGTGCATATGAATCTATTATGGAAAATTCATATAATTTTTTTAAAATGTCAAAAAATTCTGAAATAAAATTTCCCGTGTATATCCTAACATTCTATGTTCGCACACAAGTTTTCGGGAAAAAATATTTATGTGGCATGTGCAAAAAAATCCATGAAATAGTCATGTTGGACAGTTGGAGCATAAAAATTGTCTTTTTTTTCATGTGACACAAGAAATGTTATCTTTCCCGAAAACTAATGTACGAACATAGAATATCTACACACTACCGGAAATCGTATCTTTGCCGTGTATTTCCTTCTTTGCCGGGTGCTTTTACTCGGGTACACGGCAGTGAAGCTCTTCGAGGGTGGCAAAACACAATACACGGCGAAGAAAGCTTTGCCGAGTGTCGACACGGTAAAGAATAAACACACAACATTGTAGAAAAAATGCACTCGGTAAAGACGAAGACACGGCAAAGAGACTCATTGCCGAGTGTCCGCACTAGACACTCGGCAAACAGAGCTGCCAGCTGGCGAGTAACGCGGCCTGCTGACGGGGGTATAACGGTACCTTTCTTCACCGGGTATCACCAGTTAGACGCCCGGCAAAGATCATCTTCGCCGGGTATTTTACGGAGATACACGGCAAAGAAAAATTCCCAGGCCGGCGCGAGATTTCCAGCCCAACAATAATTTGCTTTGCCGTGTGTCTTCTAGAAGGTACACGGCGAAGGCCTTCATTGCCGTGTGTATTCCAGATGGTACACGGCAAAGCCCTTGTTTGCCTTGTATTTCATTGGGGTACTAGGCAAAGACGTCCCGTTTCGCCCCGTCGAGGGCGGCGGTGCTCCTATTTGGCGGCGCGCGAAACCGAAAAAGTTGGCCACATAAAAAGACACTATCATGAGCTAAAAAAAGTTTTTCCAGAAAATCTGGAGCAGGGGAAAGTGGACGCTCAAATTCGGCTCGATTCCAGCGACATCGGCGGGAGACGGCGCAGGATCCTACTGCTTCCCGGAGAGCTAGCGCGCGGGGCGGGTGTGTGGAACGCGTTGCGTAGGCGTTTTTCTATCGTTGTGCACGTGTTTCCTCAACCCTAGTTCACGCCCCATGTACTTACTTCACAAAAAAACCCCGTTTCGGCACTCGGAAAATGGAAAACGGGCTTTTCGTAGCCATGATGGAAAAACCTCACACATAGCATTGATTCCCATCTCATAGCACACGCATGTGCGCGATGTGGCCTCGTTTTGGCAAACTATGCATGCCCATTGGACATAACCTAGCCCATTTGACCTAAAAGCCGTAGAACTCCTTAGGTGATAACTCATTTCGTGAATGTTTTTCCGGAATAACTGTCTAATTCCAAGTTTGAAATTTTTCCTCGCATCTAGGTCACATAAAATGACGCCTCTCGAAGGTCTCACATTTTTCTGGTTTTTTTGAATTAGTTTTTCTCGGAATGGGTCACGCAAAGACGTCCTATTTCGCCCCGTCGAGGGCGGCGGTGCTCCTATTTGGCGGCGCGCGAAACCGAAAAACCTGGCCACATAAAATGACATGTTCAGGAGCTAAAAATGTTTTTCCCGGAAAATCTGGAGCAGGGGTGAAAGAACATCTCTCGGTTTATGTTTTGAATGTTTGATGACAATATATGTGATACTCTAATGTTTGATGAGATGGTGCAGAGAATATATATGTATATGTATATAGTTGTTTTGTGTGGAAAAACAAGACAAAAAAAGCAGGCTGATATTCTCCAGGCCGGATATTTGCAAAATATGCGGGGGGCCCAAAATCGGCTAAGGATTTTTTGAGATGTGGCTCAGTAACCCCCTGGATAGGGGCCAGACATTTGCCCGAAAATTCCCGAAGGCCAGATTTTCACGGGGGGGGGGGGGGGGGGCATATTTTCCGGCCCTCACTTGCACCAGATAATCCGGCCCTCAAAATGTCCGAACGGCTGGATTTTGGAAGGGGGTATTTATACCCCCCCTTCTTCCTCCTCCCCAAGCTGCTCAAATCATTGCCAAGTTATTCACCATTAGAGCCACCTCAAGAAACACAAGAATCACAAGATTTCCTCTCCACCCAACCAAAGCTCTTGATCTTTGGAGATTCGAAGGAGAAGACCCCGATCTACATCTTCACCGAATCGATTTGAATTTCCCACTCATATGCTTGAGGGCCCCTTTGCTAGTGTTCCTCTTTTGAGAAACCCTAGTTATTTTTAGTTGATATTGTTCTTGTTGTTGTTGTTACAGATTTGGGAGCCTCCAATTTGGTTGTGGATGTGTGTCCCAAGAACCTTGTAAAGGCCCGGTTTCTGCCTCGAGGAAATCCCTTAGTGGAAGTGGGTTAGGCCTTCGTGGCGGTGCTCACCGGAGACCTGAGTGAAGCCTTCGTGGCGTTGGTTTGGCTTTCGTAGCAACCACACTCCTCCAAACGTAGATGTACCTTCTTGCAAAGGAAGGGAACTACGGGAATCAACTCCGTGTCTTCGCGTGCTCCACTCTCGGTTACCTCTATCCTATTATCTCCCTATATATTGCGTAGCTATATCTTGTTTAGTCGTTGACCTTGTCATATAGGTGAATTCACATAGTTGCATATCTAGATAATTTACCTTTGTGTCAAGCATAAATTGAAAAAGAACTAAAAATTGGTTGGCACCTATTCACCCCCCCCCCCCCCCTCTAGGTGCAGCATACGATCCTTTCAATTGGTATCAGAGCCTTGGCTCTTATTTCGGGCTTAACCACCTAAGAGTATGCCAGATGATGAGGGTACGGAAGGGGCCGCAAAGCCAGTCTCCATGGATGATCTCAAGTCGATGGAAACATCTTTATGGTCCGCCATGGAAGCTCAAATGGAAAGCTTGATGAAAATGTTTTCCGACCGCTTTCCATCGGCACCCTCTGTGGCTCCCATCATAGAGGAAAAGGACAAGGGTGCGTTAGAAGAGGGAGGTGCTTCGGCATTACCCGCCTCTACCAATCCCTTGAATGGTGATCACTTAAACACAATTAAAACCCACATTGCTTCTCCTAGGGCAACTAGTGGAGGTGTGAGCTACAATAATGTGGCTCCACCTTTCCGCTCTCCCGATATCCCGGTTCCCCATCCTCATATAAACACTAGGGGTGATCCACCCAAACTTAATAATAAGGATTTTAGTACATGGCAATTTGAGTTTAAATCTTATGTGTGCAGTGCCTCCAATGAACTTTGGAGAATTATCGTGGAAGGTTACAAGCCTTACAACCCCGAAAGGTTGACTAGAAGAGAAGAGGTTGATAACCAACTCAACTTGATTGCCTTGCACATGATTCAAACTAGTGTGGGGACACAAGACTTGTCTCTCATTCGGAACTTCACAACCGCCAAGGAAGCATCGGAGGGCTTGGACACAAGCTTCATGGGAAGTGAAAGCATGAAGAGAAACAAGTATAGTGCTCTCCGGAATCAATCCGAAGGATTCATGAGGTTGCCGGATGAAGATCATCAAGTCATGTATAGAATACTTATCACAGTTGCCGATACTTTTCGGAATGTGGGTGCCAAACATATTGATGATTTTTGGATCAAGGATAAGTATATTGATTGCATGATGCCGTTTGAACCCATTGATGTCAAGACTCTTGTTGGGAGAGAAAGCTTTCCTTCTCTCACCTCACAACAAGTGGTGCACGAGTTGCAAGCTCTCAAGGTGCTCGAGCAAAAATCTCAAGACTCTCGCAATCGTGCCATTGGGATGTCAAGAGGGACCAACCTTGCCTTGACGATCAATACCGTGGAACAAGTGAACTCTCAAGAACCATATAGGACATCTTGGAGTATGTCCTATCCGAATGATTTGGAATACCACTACAATGACCACATGGCATTCCATGCAAAAACCTTTTTGGGTTGATCCATCCAAGGAAGAAAATATCAAGAGAAATAACTCAAGTGGGTTCAAGAGTTTGGGCCCAAAAACAAGGTCGTGCTACTATTGTGGTGACAAGAATCATTTCATCGTGCAATGCCCCTATGAGCATAGGGAAACTCGCGGTGGAAGGCTCATTCTCCAAGGTCAAGAGCAAAGATTCAAAGGCTCCCAACAAGAAGTTCTACAACAAGATTAAGAAGGACAAAAGGCCTTCAAGGATTGTGCTAATGACCAAGGAAGAGTATTCTTCCGATGAAGTTGAGAGTAGTAGTGATGAAGAAGAAACCTCAAAGGAAGTGGCTGCCATTGTCACCACCCATATTCCCTCTTCATATCTATTTGAATCCCCCAATGAGAACCCTCACATCAAGAATGCACATTGCTTTATGGCAAGGTCCTCCTTGGACACATCTATTGTGCTATCAACTCAAGAAGAATACACATCCGGTGATGATGATGATGAAGAAGAAACTTCCAATGGATTGATGGCTCTTGCTTCCCTCTCCAATAACTCTTCATCACCAATTGAATCCCCCAATGAGGATATTCATATGTTGGAAGAAAGTTACCTCATGGCTAATCTTCCGAGGTATCATCCCCTAACCCCTCTATGCCTATCATATCAAATGATCTAGGGGTTGACCATGCTAGTTTAAAAGTGAAACAAGAAATGCTTGATTTCGATGAATTCATTCTTAACTAGAAGGGTGACACTAAAAAGCATGTTTCAAATCTCATGGTTCGTCTAGCACAACTAGATGATGCTCTTGATAAAAAATGTCAAATCAAAAGAGAGGACTCTCTTGAAATAGCCGCTCTTAAAAATGCCCTTGAGGAAGGACAAGAAACTATAGCTTCTCTTGAAGAGAGGCTAGAAACTCTTGAAGAGCCTCAAGATGAAATTAATAAACTTACTAAAGCAAGAGATCTTGCTAGGGCTAAAACAAAAGTGCTTAAAAAGGAAAAAGCCCAATTTGGTGTTGATCATGAGAAACTTGTGAAGGATCTAGATGAACTAGACAAGGCTCACAAAGCTTTGAAGAGTGAATACTCACTCCTCTCCAAGTCTAATGAGCAACTTCAAATTAGGGTTGCTAAATATGATGTGCCTAGCTCCTCCACCTCTACTTGTGATCATGCAAACATTATTGAGGAAAATGCTAGGTTAAAGGATGAACTTGCTAAGGCCTCCTCTCCCCAAAGTAAGTTGTATTTGGATAATCTTTTGAGTAAACAAAGATCAAACAATGGGAAGGAGGGCATTGGTTTTATTGCCAAGGCAAAGAAGGGAAACAAGAAGAAGGCCAATCCCGCACAAGAAAAGAAGAAGGTTATCACTAATGATGAAGCCTCTAGGGCCAAAACCATTAATGATGATGATGCGGGAATTGCTAACCCTCACTATCTTTTATTTAAAGATTATTATGGTGATGTTTATGCAAAATATGTTGGCCCATATGATGGTTATGTTGCTTGGTCTATTTGGGTCCCAAAGACCCTTGTTGCTAACAAAAGAGAACCCATTGAAAAATGGGTACCTAAATCCAAGAATTGATCTCATGTAGGACTATGCCGCCGGAGGGTCAAAATGGGTGCTTGATAGTGGATGCACAAGTCATATGACCGGCGGAAAGAACCTCTTCAAGGAGTTGAGGCCCAACATAAATGATATCACCATCTCCTTTGGCGATAATTCTACATCTAAGGTATTGGGTTCTGGCAAGGTTGTGGTTGCACACAACGTTACTCTTGTGGATGTCATGCTTGTCAAAACCCTTGGTTACAATTTGTTATCCGTTTCCGCCCTTCACAAGATGGGTGTCGCCGTCCTTATTGATAATGATATTGTGGTCCTCTTGTGGAGAAAGACTCTAAAAGTCGCATTCATTGGGTATCGCGAAAACAACTTGTATGTGGTGGACTTCTCGGGGACCACCACGACAAGTGCGATGTGCCTATTCGGAAAGGCGGATGTGGGTTGGTTGTGGCATCGCCGCTTGGCCCATGTCAACATGAGAACTTTTCAAAGTCTTGACAAGGGGAAACATATTGTGGGTCTAATGGAAAATGTGTCTTTTTTCCAAAGATCGTGTTTATAGGGCTTGTGTTGAAGGAAAAATGCATGACTCTCCGCACCCAAGTAAGACTATTATCTCTTCCAAGAGGATCTTGGAGCTCCTTCATGTGGATCTTTTTGGTCCCACCACTCATGCAAGTCTTGGTGCGAAGAAACATTGCTTGGTGATTGTTGATGACTACTCAAGATACACTTGGGTCTACTTTCTCAAAAACAAAGATGAGACTCAACAAATCTTTGCTGACTTTGCCACCGAGGTGCAACGCCAACACAACCTCCTTATAATGGCAATAAGAAGTGACAACGGCTTCGAGTTCAAGAACTATACACTCAATGATTTTCTTAGTGATGAGGGGATAATACATCAATATTCCGCTGCATACACCCCTAAACAAAATGGTGTTGCGGAGAGGAAGAACCGGACTCTTATGGATATGGCAAGGTCTATGATGACGGAGTACAAATCCCGCTATAATTTTTGGGCCAAAGCCATATCCACCATTTTCCACTCTTCTAACCGGCTCTATCTCCGCAAGGGCTTGAACAAGACTCCATATGAAATACTCACCAGGAACAAGCCTAATATCTCATACTTCAAGGTGTTCGGGTGTAAGTGTTTCTATAAAATCAAAGGAGTTCGTTTATCTAAATTTGCTCCTAAAGCTTTGGAGGATATATTTGTTGGTTACGGTGCCGAATCTCACACTTATAGAGTCTTTGGTGTATCCTACGGGATTATCATCGAATCTTGTAGTGTGAAGTTCGAAGAAAATGATGGCTCCCAAGTGGGGCAAGTTGATGTTTGTGCAGGTGATGAAATACCTCAAGATGCCATAGTAAGAATGGGTGTGGGATTTTTCCGCCCCATTGAGGGACACGGTGTGGCGTCTCGGAAAGGACTATGCTCTACCATGGTGGAGCCCTCATCTTCTCAACATCAACAAACTCCATCTCTTGAAGCTAATAATGCACCAACCTAAGAACAAGAACAAAACCCTCCATTCAATATTTATCATTCACCGAATAATGTCCAAGATCAAGCACATGATGTTGAGCAATCTCAAGAAATTGAGAAAGCTCAAGTTGAAGGTCAAGACGGGGACCCAAATGATCAAGTTGATCAAGTGATACCTCCAAGGCCAAGAAGAACCAAGGAGGAGATCGAGGCATGTCGTCTAGCAAGAAGAGATAGGAACTTGGAAATTCTTGGACACACTCATGGTAAGGTCCAAAGTGATGTAAGAGGAAGAGTTTCCAGAAGAAGGCAATTGGCTAACTTTAGCAATCATCATGCTTATATCTCCTTAGTGGAACCCAAGAAAGTATTTGAAGCTCTTGAAGATCCGGATTGGTCGGAAGCTATGCACGATGAACTCAACAACTTAAAGTGCAAAAAAGTGTGGTCTTTAGTAGAGAAGCCAAAGGAGTGCCGCAATGTTATAGGCACTAAATGGATTTTCAAGAACAAGCAAGATGAGTTGAAAAAAAGGAAATGTTGTGAGGAACAAGGCAAGATTGGTGGTTCAAGGTTTCTCTCAAATTGAAGGAATTGACTTTGGAGAAACTTATGCTCCCGTGGCTCGCCTTGAGTCCATCCGTATCCTTATTGCTTATGCATCGCATCATAACTTTAAGTTACAACAAATGGATGTGAAAAATGCATTTCTTAATGGTCATTTGCAGGAAGAGGTTTATGTTAAGCAACCCCCGGGGTTTGAGGATCCCGACTTCCCTAACCATGTCTATAAGCTTGATAAAGCACTTTATGGTCTCAAACAAGCTCCTAGAGCTTGGTACGCGCACCTTAAAGAATTGTTGATAGACCGTGGGTTTGATGTTGGGCTAATCAATCCCACTCTTTTTACTAAGAGGGTCAATGGGGAGCTTTTCGTTTGCCAATTGTATGTTGATGATATTATCTTTGGCCCTACTAACAAAGCTTTCAATGATGAATTTTCAAAGCTTATGACCAATAGGTTTGAGATGTCTATGATGTGAGAGATGAGGTTCTTTCTTGGTTTTGAGATCAAGCAATTGAGAGAGGGGACTTTCATTAATCAAGCAAAATATCTCCAAGACATGCTCAAGAGGTTCAAGATGACCAAGATGAAAGGTGTAGCCACTCCTATGGTTACTAAATGTCATCTTGCACTTGATCCCAATGGTAAAGAGGTGGATCAAAAGGTATATCGCTCCATGATTGGATCCTTGCTTTACCTTTGTGCATCTAGACTGGACATAGTGTTGAGTGTTGGTGTGTGTGCAAGGTATCAAGCTTCTCCTAAGGAGAGTCATTTGATTGCTCCCAAAAGAATCTTTCGATATTTAGTTGATACCCCAGGATATGGTCTTTGGTATCCTAAAGGCTCAAGTTTCTTTCTCAATGGATACAACGATGCAGATTGGGCGGGAGACAAGGATGATAGGAAATCAACCTCCGGGGCTTGCCAATTCCTTGGTAGGTCCTTGGTGTCTTGGTCTTCTAAGAAGCAAAATTGTATATCTCTCTCCACCGCTAAAGCCGAATATGTTGCCGCCGCAAGTGGATGCACTCAATTGTTATGGATGAGGCAAACTTTAAAGGAATACGGTGTCATTTGTGACAAAGTGCCTCTTTTATGTGACAATGAAAGTGCCATCAAGATTGCTTATAATCTGGTGCAACATTCAAAAACGAAACATATTGAGATGCGGAATCATTTTATTAGGGATCATGTTGCCCGTGGTGATATTGAGCTATGCTTTGTTCCTACCAAAGATCAACTTGCCGATATATTCACGAAGCCTCTTGATGAAGCAAACACACCTTCGTCTCAAAACTTTTATTGGTTTAGATGTGGGCATGGAATGAGCTAAATATCATTGATTCAAGGAGTCTAGCTTGACCATCTTGCAAACACACCTTCGTCTCAAAACTTTTATTGGTTTAGATGTGGGCATGGAAATAGGGGGAGTGCGGTTTAAACCATTGAGTTATCCCTCCCCCCATAATGCCAATAGTAAGAAAACATTCTCATTATATCATACATATTGATATGTGAGCTTCAATGACGAGTATTGGTTTTGGGCCCAAGATTTATCTTCGCGGTGCCAAACCATAACACTCCTACATGGTGGCCTAGGCCACGACACTCTTCTTTGTGAAGAGTTGGAGTTATTTGGATCTTAATTGGATTTTATTTGACATCTACTTGTTCTTATGGGAAATCACTCTAGTTCGGGCTTATGTTCTCGTATCTTGCAAACTTGAGTGATCATGTACCATTAACAGTTCGATCGTTCTAAACCCAAGCCTACACTCATCTATAAGCCATTTCCATCTTGCTCCTATGTCATGTTTTGGTAAAAACTTGGAGTTTGAGGAGTTTCGGTCGGATGATCTTGGTTGTCCCATCTTATTGGTCAATTTGGATCTTATATGTGACGTGATATCTTATTGCATCACATATGGGCATAAGCAAAAAACCAACAAAAGATAGGCAGGATTTCCGGTGTTCTAGAATTTCCAAGAAAACCGGATAATCCGGCCCTTGGGCACCCCGGAAAATCCGGCCCTGCCGGATTATCCGCCCTAACTTAGGGCCGGATTATCCGGCCTGGGAAGGTTTCGAAGAGTCTTGAGAGGGAGGCCGCGGGGTGAACGGTTCCAGAACCAGTTTGCCCACGCACCTCTCTCTCTCTGCCCTCAACTCGCCGGAGCTCCTCCTCCTCGCCGGAGCCGCCCCGTCCGCTCCCTCTCGGAGTTTTTGGGTGATCGGGTGCTCCTCCTCCCTAGCTTTCATCCCATCCAAGCGGCTCCTCCAATGGAAGAGGGTATGGTTCACAATCCCTAACCCTATGTGTTGTGATTTATATGTGCTATTTTCTTGATGAGGATGTTGTCTAGTTGTTCCAAATCGTGTGTAGTATACTCCATTTGCATGCTATGAGGCCGATCTGGTTCTAGACAAGTTTTTGCTTGAGATTTCTGCAGATTCGCAGGGCCGGATTATCCGGCCCTCGCGGTGGTCGGATTATCCGGCCCGGCCGGATTATCCGCCCCTCGGGGACACCGGATTATCCGGCCTGGAGCTATGTTGCTGCTGCAGTTTCGTTCAATCTATCATGTCTAATTTTTTACCGACTCATAGTATGTTTCTAGAGTACACTACTGTATCAATACATGACTTATGAGCATTCTTTTCTCTATACTATCCATCTTTGTCTATCACAGGTAGTGGCTCTCGGAGGCGTTCTCGGACTCAAAGGTCGAGTGATGAGTTTGCACAGAACGCTCCTCGGAAGTCCTCCACTCTGAGGCGGAAAGGCAAGGCAACAAGGGAGAACTACAAGACTATGGATAGTATCTCTTATGATGCTATCCGACGGAAGAACTGGTATGATGACGTTGAGAGGGACTTTGATATTGAGTATAAGAGCTTCTGGTGCATGAAGCAGTGTTACATCTTCAAGGACATCTATGAACCGATGAAGAAGGTGAGACCTATGTAAGCCATTGATGTGGAACTTCTGGCTGTGAGTATTCACTTTGAGGATGCTATTTGGGTCACCGAAAGGATGGGCTTACAGAAGCTAATGAAGGTCCAGTGTGACTACAGTCCTGATTTGATCAAGCAATTCTTTGCTACTCTGGCTTTCAAGAAGGATGAAGAGCGCACTATTCAGTGGATGTTAGGCTCCTCTTCATGTGAGGCCACTTTTCGCCGGTTTGCTGCGGTTCTTGGCCTTCCCTATGAAGGTGGTCACCGTCTCCATGTGGCCCTCAGAAGACTTATAAGAATGTGCTATTTAATATATATGACGAGTCTGGGGCTGTTGGTACTACCAGGGGGCTTCTATCTATCTATGGTCAGCTGCTCCGCTTCTTTAGAGCCACCATTGCTCCAAGTGGTGGGAACAATGATGCTCTCCGTGGACCTCTAGTGGATCTTATGCATCTTGCCTATGAGTGTGCTCAGGATGGTGATGAGGAATCAGATTTCACTCTTGATATCATGGACTATATCTTTAATGAGATTCATGATGCCATGGTTTCCCGGACCACTATGCCCTATGCTCCATACATTCAGCTTCTCATCAACAACACTGCGCTAGCAGAAGACTTGAGCCAGTACCCTACAGAGAGTCACACATTCAAGAAGGCTTATAAGAAGAAGCCAGTTCCCCGTGTTGCACCTGTTTCTGGCTCCTTTATGGCAGATGCTCGCTCTGGTGGTTATGCACCCGGTCGCCCTGTTGATACCCCTGTGATTCAGAAGAATGTGAAGAAGCTCAGTTGGTTTCAGCGCAATGTTCTGTGCATGAAATTTGAGATTCACAAGGAAAACTATGAGGCCAGCCGTCAGCGCTCAGAGATTCAGCATACTCAGGCGGTCATTCTTCACAGGCTCAGTGGTGAGCAAGGACCTCCGCCTCAGCCTCCAGTTCACCCCGCCTACAGTGGGTGGCACTCTTCCCAGGTTCCGTGGACTGACCTTGAGCAGAGTATTCAGAGGGCCAACATCGCTCGCGACTCTCCTCTAGCTGCTGACAGTGATGACGAGTATGTCTCCGAGACGGACTCCGAGTGATCTCCATGGGGCGCGTAGCATCGCGCTTTTCCCCTTTTTGGCGTCTCGATGCCAAAGGGGGAGAAGTGTTCTATTTAGTTCTCTACGGGATTTGCACGGGTAGGGCACAAGCATATGCGTTTACCATTCCTTTATCGCTTGTGTCCTCTTTTATATCATTTATTTGAACTATTTGGTTTGGTTTGTTCGCTCAAAACTATGTTATATGTGTGGTTGTGAGACATTATGTTAAGGATTTCGGAATTCTATATGTTGAGACCAAGGTTTATGATATGGTGTGGTATTTATATTTCCGGTACTATATATCTCCATATGGGTATGATCTCCATCACCTTGTCTCATCTATATATATTTGCCTATGTATCTTATTTGAGCTCATGTTGGATATCTCTTGTGTTGAGGCACCTCGCACCTATATGTTGTGCATTTGTATTCAAATGCAAATTACTTGTATGCACACATTTAGGGGGAGTGCCTCTATGTTTTGCCAACATGTTAGTTCTCTCTAGTGGTTTTTATTGCAAATCCATATATTGTCATCAAACACCAAAAAGGGAGAGATTGAAAGAACATCTCTCGGTTTATGTTTTGAATGTTTGATGACAATATATGTGATACTCTAATGTTTGATGAGATGGTGCAGAGAATATATATGTATATGTATATAGTTGTTTTGTGTGGAAAACAAGACAAAAAGAAGCAGGCTGATATTCTCCAGGCCGGATATTCCGGGCCGGATATTTGCCCCCCAAAATCGGCTAAGGACTTTTTGAGATGTGGCTCAGTAACCCCTGGATAGGGGCCGGACATTTGCCCGGAAATTCCCGAAGGCCGGATTTTCCGGCCCTCACTTGCGCCGGATAATCCGGCCCTCGAAATGTCCCAATGGCTGGATTTTGGAAGGGGGTATTTATACCCCCCTTCTTCCTCCTCCCCAAGCTGCTCAAATCATTGCCAAGTTCATCACCATTAGAGCCACCTCAAGAAACACAAGAATCACAAGATCTCCTCATCCACCCAACCAAAGCTCTTGATCTTTGGAGATTCGAAGGAGAAGACCCCGATCTACATCTTCACCAAAGCGATTTGCATTTGCTCCTCATATGCTTGAGGGCCCCTTTGCTAGTGTTCCTCTTTTGAGAAACCCTAGTTATTTATAGTTGATATTATTCTTATTGTTGTTGTTACCGATTTGGGAGCCTCCAATTTGGTTGTGGATGTGTGCCCCAAGAACCTTGTAAAGGCCCGGTTTCTGCCTCAAGGAAATCCCTTAGTGGAAGTGGGCTAGGCCTTCGTGGCGGTGCTCACCGAAGACCTGAGTGAAGCCTTCATGGCGTTGGTTTGGCTTTCGTAGCAACCACACTCCTCCAAACGTAGACGTACCTACTTGCAAAGGAAGGGAACTACGGGAATCAACTCCGTGTCTCCGCGTACTCCACTCTCGGTTACCTCTATCCTATTATCTCCCCTATATATTACGTAGCTATATCTTTCTTAGTCGTTGACCTTGTCATATATGTGAATTCACATAGTTGCATATCTAGAGAATTTACCTTTGTGTCAAGCCTAAATTGAAAAAGAACTAAAAATTGGTTAGCACTTATTCACCCCCCCCCCCTCTAGGTGCGGCATACGATCCTTTCAAGGGGAAAGTGGACGCGTAGTTCAAGTTCGGCCCGATTCCAGCGACATCGGCGGGAGATGGCGGAGGATCCTACGGCTTCCCGGAGAGCTAGCGCACGGGGCGGGTGTGTGGAACGCGGTGCGTAGGCGTTCTTCTATCGCTGTGCATGGTTTCCCTCAACCCTAGTTCGCACCCCATGTACTTGCTTCACAAAAAAACCCGTTTTGGCACTCGAAATATGGAAAACGGGTTTTTCGTGGCCATGATGGGAAAACCTCACACACAGCGTTGATTCCCATCCCACTTCTGAGATGTGTGATCAACTGGTACGCGCAAGTGAAGAGGATTCCACTTCCGAAGTCCAATGCACGGCTAAGGCTTATGACACGCGAGCAATACAATTTGGTTAGTATACTTGCTTCTTATTTACTTCATGACCGCAAGTTGGTGTCAATTCCATATATTTTGTATCATGTGTACACAGGTGCCTCCTCAGTGGTGCGCCTCATAGAAAGCGTGCTATGCCCAGATAGTGGATGATTGGGTAAGCCCGACATTCCTAGCAAGTCACCGTGATGCGCAGAGAAGGCGTCGCCTCTTGGTAGGTGGAGTACACCGTCATGGGCCCCTCGCCTTTGGTGCCTATGTGGAAAAATAGGTGAGCAAATGCATCCACTATTTGTTCTCACATTGTTATTCTTTATGCACGAGTGTTGCCTTCATTGTTCTTAATGTTTTCTTTTGCAGAGAAAGGAGAAGGGTGAAGATGTCCATGAATTTGATATTTTATGTCAGTCCCGGATGAAGAAGGTTGTGAAGGAGGGGGAGTCGCCGTGGCTCAACGAGAACTTCAACAATAAACGCATAGCGTACTGCGAGAAGTACAAGCAGGTGAAGGGTAAGGACGCTGACCCGTACAAGGAGCCCATCGATGCTGAGGTTGCTATGCTCTCGGGAGAAGGCATGAAGAATGGTCGATTATACATTGCCGATGGTTCCGTCGACACCAGTAGCACGCCTTCTTTGTCCCAACTCTGTGCTACCAGGACAAGCGGAAAGCCTGGTATAGAGACCCGTATTAAGCCTTCAGTAGTCATGTTCAACAAAATGCAGGCATGTTCTTCATGGCCCGTTCAGAAATTGCTTAAATGTTTTGCATTCTAAAGATGATGATGACATTACGACGTAGGCTAAGTGGGATGAAGAGCGCCGTCGTGCCGAGGAGGCCGAGAGAGAACATGCGGAAGTGAAGGCGACGCTGCAAAGCCACGACGAGAGGTTTGCTTCTTATGACCAGCTATTTGCGGTAAGTTCTTGCTTGAAACACATAATACCATGGTTGATGTCTTATTTTTTTAGCTTGTGAACCTTACCTTCTAGAATTGGATTTGCAGATGTTGCGTGCAGCTGGTGCACCTGGTATGGCCGGCGCACCTCCTCTTCCTCCTCTCCCACCTGTCCCTCCTCTTTCTGGGCCATTTGTAAGTTGTTTTGCATCTTTTTCGTTCTAGGGAATTTTATTTGTGTCATGCACCTTCTCATGCATGCATACTCCTTTACCATGCTTGCAGGGAATCCCATCGGCTGGTTCTCACAACCCGTCGCACCAGTCGGATGCAAGCCCTGTGACCCCAGCCGGTAGTACGAGCATGCCTCCGCCGGCCAATCCTGACCTTCACAGCCTAAGGAGGCAACTTTGTGAGTTCTCATGCTCTTCTCCTTATCTTGCTTGCAGAAATTACGCCTAGCACTATCTTTAACTATATCCATAGATACCCAAAACTATTCCATTTTGTGCTTGTTAACTCAACATGCCCATTTGTTACCTTGTGTGTATGTCGATTATCCTTGTCAACTAGTTTTCTACGGTAAACCTTACTCTTCCGTGCTTTCGAATTTGTAGGATTTCATCGAGGACTCCTAGGTTGATGTGGACTTGCATGTGTTGATCGCAGAGTCGAGGAACCCATGATGGATTTGTACTCGTTTGTTGATTGAGGATCATAGTGTGTCTTGTAGTTTATGATCGTCTGCTCGTTTGGGGACTTGTTTGTCACGTTTGAGGATTGGTGAACTTGTATGATGTTTGTTAGATTTGTGAACCTCTACTTTATGTGTGTGATTCGTGATATTTATAGTATCGATGTACTTCTATATGTCAACCGTTGGTATTGGAGTTCAACATGTTGCTAGTTATACATTATATGCATATTTGTGTGTAAAATGCAGGAATATGAGAGAAAACAGGGGCAATGCCGTTGTGCTCCCAGTCCTCTTTGCCGGGTATCTCAGGGAAAAACACCCGACGAAGATACCTTTGCCGTGAGTCCCAGGAAAAAACACCCGGCGAAGATACCTTTGCCGTGTCTCCCAGGCATACCTGGCCATGGGCAGCCCGGCCCGAGGCCCAGCCCGAAGCCTAGCCCGAAAAACTCGGGCTGGGCCGAGAAATGTTGGTCCGATTGCCGGGCCGGGCCGGGCTTGGGTAGCCCGAAAACAACATTTAACACTACGGCCGGGCCCGCGGCCCGACGGCCCGATGGGCTTGGTGGGTATTTGGCTGGGCAGGGCCGGGCTTGGGCCAGATTTTTTGTGTCGGACTTACCTCGGGCCGGCCCGGCCCGACACATGCCTAGCTATGCTCCCAGGCCACGGTACTCGGCGAAGAGGGCTTGACGTAGCTTTCCCATGGGACTTTGCCGTGTGTAGTAGCAGGTAACACCCGGCAAAGAAATAGCAATGACGTGGCTTCCTTTCTTGTTTGCCGTGTAGCTTATAAAAAACACCTGGCGAAGACAAAAAAGGTGACGTGGTTTTTTTGGTCTTTGCCCTGTGTGCGTTTCAACGGGACTCGGCGAAGATAAAACGATGACGTGGCCCTTCCATGCTCTTTGCCGTGTGGTAGGAACAAGCACACGACGAAGAAAACGCGCCGTAGGCTGCAAACGGAGTTTCACTTTTCTCTACCGTGTGCCTTCTTCCGACACCCGGCAAAGAGGCTTTGCCGTGTATCCGAGAAAATACACCCAGCGAAGATTCTTCGCCGGCCATGTCTTCGCCGTGTCGTCTTCGCCGAGTGTAATACACGGCGAATTCTTCGCCGGGTGTTTTTAGCCTTTCGCCGGATATTTTTGGTACCCGGTAAAGATGTTGTTTCCTGTAGTGAGATGTACATGTGAAATTTTATTTAAGATTTTATTTTGACATTTTTAAATCTTCTAGAAGTTATTACTGCCCAGATAAGGTTCTACGGTATACTGTATTTTTCAAACCTCTTATTCCCGCAGACATCGACTACTAGTCGCATTTGGTGCGCGCGCGGGGATACAACGATTAGTCCACTTCTTGTCCAGTTGCTGACTTAGCACCGATGATCACTCTCAGTCCCGTATCTTGAGCTGTACATGTAGCCCGCCTAGAATCTTCATTCCCCCGGTCATCTCGTACGCCGGCGGCGACTCCATGCTGGCCGTCGGTGCCTGCACCTTCAGTGTGAATCTCCGGAGAACAGCTGCCGCCACCGTCTTCATCTGCAGGTAGGCCATCTCCTTTCCGGGGCACGCCCGGGGCCCGGCGTGGAACACCGGGTACTGCGCCGAGTCCACCGCCACGAACTCGCCGTCGTCGCCGAGCCAGCGCTCAGGCAGGAACTCTAGGAAATTCTCTCCCCACAGCTTCTCCATCCTCCCCATCGCGTACGCCGAGTAGTTGGCGAACCAGCCGGCGCGCACCTTGGTGCCGTCCGGGAGGACGTCGTCGGCGACAGCCACCCGCCCGTTGAAGGGCACCGGCGGGTACAGGCGCATCGCCTCGGTGAGCGCGGCGTGGAGGTAGCGCATGCACTTCACGTCGCCGTCCGGCGACCGGGACACCTCGTCGTGGACGCGCCGCTCGCACCGCGGGTTCACAGCAAGGAGCCAGAAGAACCACGTGAGGGCCGAGGTCGTGGAGTCCTTGCCGGCAAGCACGAAGCTGACGACCACGTCCCGCAGGAGCCGGCGCTTGGCCTCCGGAGTGGGGAACATGGCAGCGAGCTCGCCGCCGCCGTCCTCCTCGTCCATGGCCGCCATGAACCGCGAGAGCAGGTCCGGGTCGCCCTCGGCTTGGTTGTTGTTTCTCTGGCTCGCCTCCTTGGCTTCGATGATGGACATAGCGTGGTCGTCTATGACGCCGATGGCTTCTCGGAGCCGGCGCGACTTGCCGACGTTGAGAAGCTTCGTGAGCTTCCGCACGGGCGTGGACGGCGTCAGCGTGCGCATGAAGGAGATCTCGACGGCCGTGTCGAACGCCTTGAAGAGCGCCTGGTGCTGGGGGTCAGCCCACTCGAGGAACGTGGAGCTCTCGACGCCGAAGGCGACGTGGCAGATGTTGTCGAACGCGAACCGGCGCAGCGTCTCCTGGAGGTCGACGGCCTCTCCGGACAGTGCGGCGGCGTCGAGGAACGGCAGGAGGCGGCGGCCGAGGTGGACGGCGAGGACGTCTTGGGTGAAGCGGCGCAGCGAGCGGGAGGAAAAGGCGTAGGACGCCAGCTTGCGCTGGAGGCTCCAGAGGCGGCCGTCAGCGCCGAAGATGCCGTCGCCGATGAGGTCGGACTGCGCGGCGCGGAACTGCGCGCCCCTGTTGTAGTTGGCGAAGCTGGCGCGCAGCAGGTGGTCGACGCCGGCCGGGTCGGCGGTGGTGACGGCGTGGCTGGCGCCGAAGGGCCCCCACGCCTCGATGGTGTTGGACGGCGCCGCGCGCAGCATGTCGGCGTACCAGTCGAAGAATCTCCCGCGGTTTCGGATGAACTCCACGGTGTTGCCCAGGACGGGGTGGGGGTGCGGACAGTAAGCCGACGGGGAAGCTCGGCGGCGCCGGGCATAGAGGATGACGGTGGTGAAGAGGAAGAAGAGCACGGCGATGTGTGTGATCTCCATGGTGGTTGGTCCGTCCACCTGAAACTTGGGATTTGGGAATCCGGATACGAGCTTTTAGACTTGTAGTTCTACGCGAAGGGTGAACACAAGCATTTTCCTTTCACTTCTTCCCAGTTCCCATTATTTTCTCTCCGGCGTCGTGTATGAACCTACCACGCTCGTTCGGTTCCTGCTTTCCGTGACAATTCTGCGCGTAGGATCGAAACACAAGTATCTGGTATCCGTATTCGGAGAATCACTTTCCGTGACTAACTGATGTTGAAATTGCGAAGTCTCTCTAATTGTATTCTTGTACGCGTGTGGATAGGATGGAAAGCGGTACAGTAGTATATAATCCGAATTATCTGGCATTTGTATTTAGAAAATAAAAAATATATGTGGTAATATTCGAATAATAATGGACATGAATGTTGTAAGTATCTGAATTCGTTTTGCAAATACATATACAAAGGTGGTAGTGGTACTACTAAATTTTGAAGAAAATAGGGATATGGTAATGGATATATCAATAAAATTATGTTAATGGAATTTAGGATTTGAAACACACACCTTATTTTCTCGCATTTCGCCTTGGATTTTAGAATAGAAAGAATGAAACTAGTACCACCTTATGGCTAACAGTGCTTTCTACCCCTCCACCAACCTCGGGCGGGAATATTGATTTCGTTTAGCTCCAGTTAAGCCTGCAATTGCTATTTCTATTCTGCTTATTTCTTGTGCCGACTTTGCTAGCTTCGCTACGTACCGATTTCCTCCTACTTTATGTGCGTGCCATTGACGTCTTTAATGGGTCAAAATCTACTTAGTTCTCATTTGTATTTTGTTTTATACAAACAAGAATATTAAGGAGGATTTATGTTAGCAAGATAGAGAATGGAATAAGTTCATTAGTCTTGTTGTATTGTGATCCAAATTCATATACTGAAGGGAGGCTAACTTCTGACGAGCGGAGCGAGGCCCGTCGCCGGAGGCTTGGGGCGAAGCGTAGTGGAGTCAGAAGTTAGCCCATACGTCGTGCCCTGCAGGGACGCCTGCGAAGGGGGGTGCGGGGGACGGCAGGCCCCCCGCGGTACGGTACGGATCGTTGGCACCGCCTATATATACATCTTGTAAGCCGCCGGCTAGGGTTTATCAGATTATAAGATAACCCACGGCGTTTGTAAACACCTCCCGATATAGTGAAGTTTTGCTGGCTGGCGCCCGTGGTTTTTTCCCTTTCTGTGTTGGAAGGGGTTTTCCACGTTAAATCTTGTGTCCCCTATGTGTGTTCTTGTTTCGTTCTTCGTTATTTGCTTGTCACTTTTATAACAAGTGGTATCAGAGCCCGTGTTTCAATCTAGGGTTTTGCGACATGTCTTCCTTGAAGTTCGATCTACCGCAGCTGGATTACACCACGAGATTTTCTCTGTGACAAGTGAAGATGAGGGCGATACTTACCCAATCTTCTGATCTGGATGAAGCTCTTGATGGATTTGGCAAGAAAGATGCCAAGTCCTGGACCGACGATGAAAAGAGGAAAGACCGTAAGGCTTTTTCATTAATTCAGCTTCATCTATCCAACAATATCTTGCAGGAAGTGCTGGTTGAGAAATCCGCAGCGGCGCTGTGGTTGAAACTGGAATCGATCTGCATGTCCAAAGATCTAACCAGTAAGATGCACGTGAAGATGAAGTTGTTCTCGCACAAGCTGCAAGAAGGTGCGTCAATGATGAATCACCTATCGATCTTTAAAGAGATCGTTTCTGATTTGCTGTCCATGGAGGTAAAGTATGATGATGAGAATCTAGCTCTTATACTATTAGTCTCGTTGCCTAATTCTTTTGCGAATTTTCGACACACCTTGTTATACAGTCGTGATGAACTAACCCTTGCCGAAGTTTATGAGGCCCTCCAACAGAGGGAAAAGATGAAATCTATGGTGCATGCAGAGGGTTCGTCATCTAAGGCAGAAGCACTGCAGGTCCGCGCCAGGACCGAGAACAAAACAACAACTACAACAACTACAACAGAGATAAGAGCAAGACCGACAGAGGTCGCTCAAAGTCCAAGGGACGAGATGGTAAGTTCTGCAAGTATTGTAAGAAAACTAGCCATAATATTGATGATTGCTGGAAGTTGCAGAACAAAGAGAAAAGAAACGGTACTTACCAACCGAAAAACAAATCTGAGGGTGATGGTAAGGCTGCTGTTGTTTCCAGTGACAATTCTGATGGCGATTGCCTAGTTGTGTTTGCTGGTTGTGTTTCTGGTAATGATGAGCTTGATTCTGCATGTTCGTTTCATATTTGCTGTAACAAAGACTGGTTCAGTTCTTATGAGTTTGTGCAGAGTGGAGATGTTGTGCGTATGGGAGATAACAACCCACGTGAGATCGTGGGCATTGGCTCCGTTCAGATCAAGATGCATGATGGCATGACACGCACTCTGACAGATGTGAGACACATACCTGGCATGGCCAGAAATCTGATCTCTCTCAGTACCCTTGATGTTGACGGGTACAAACACTCCGGTTGAAAATTCGCTCTGAGTGATCAAGTCAGAAAACGATTCGGTGTGGCTCCTGCGCGTCGCTCCCGCGGGCGACGGCAGGGGCGATAACCCTAACCCGCGCCTCCACCTGTCCTCCTCCCCTCCTCCCCCGCCGCCGGCGGCATGGGCCGCCGGGCAAAGCCCGCGTGGCGCCGGCGGCGGCGGGATCGCCCGTACCCCCTCGCGCGTGGTCCTGCGCGGGGCAGGAGCGGTCGGCGGCGGTGCGCCTCGGGGCGCCTCATGCTCGGTCCGGCGGTGATGGCAGGACATGGCGGCGACGGTCCCGGCGGAGTGGTGGGCAGGTGCGGCTCGTGGCCTTGGGCGACAGCGGAGAGCGGTGGCGGGGCGGCTGCCGGCGGTGCGGCCCAGTTTGGGGCCAGGCGGGCCCCGATCTGGGCCAAAAGGGCCTCGGTCTGGGACAGGCGGTCCTCGGTCGGGGCCAGCTCCGGCGGAGCTCCGCCCTACTTTCTCCACTGTTGGAGCCAGGGCTGGGCCAGGTGGGCTCAGCTCCGGCGGTCCTCGGCGGCACGGTCCGAGCCGCTCCTCCTCCGTTTGGGGGGTCAAAGCGGTGTTCTTCCTGGAGTGCAATGGCGAGAGCGAGGTTGCCGACAAAGTGTCGGGCTTGACCAGCGACATGGCGGCGTCAGAAACGGTGCGGTTTTGTCCCTGGGCGTCGCGGTGGGGGTGCTTCTGTGCGGCGGTATGCGGTTTCGACCGAGGCCGTCTTGCGAGAAGTGAGGTCGCGGCGGCGCCGCCCATGGTCTCTGGCTAGCGCATGGCGATTCGGTGGTGGCACGGTGTTGCAGGTGGATGGCGACGACGGCCTGGGCGCAGCTGCACAGTGGCACGGCTAAGGAGGCTTGATCGAGGCCTGGCAGGCGGCCGGGCCTGATCTTGGCCGAATCGGCTATGGTACTGTGTCCGGTCGGCGGGCACCTCCTGGTGGCGGAGGGCGGATCCCCTCCCCTAGGTTGTCGTGTGCTCTGATGGCTGCTGGCAACGGTGCCTCCTACTTTGTCCAATTCGCGTTGCGATGTGATGGCTGAGTCACGGGCTCGAGTTCGTGGGGATGCCGGGGCGGTGGCCCTGGAAGGCGGACTGCGTGGATGGCTCTACGGCGGGCAACGTGGCAGCGGTGGTGGTCTCACTCTTCGGTCATGAGGATGGCGTGGAGCGGGCGGTGGGAGTTCCTGGGGTTGGCGGCGCTTCGGCTTTGGCAACCCCCAGATCGTGTTTGGAGATCCCATCTTGGAGACAGCGGGCGACGAAGTTCTCGGGCGTGGTGTGCGGATGCTTTCGAGCGAAAGTTCAGCGCCTCGGCGCCAACGACGGCGATGCCTGCGGGTGTCGTAACCCTCTTGGGGGCGTCGTTGTGGGTATCCGTCCCGTGCTATGGCTCCGGGTGAAAACCCTAGACCTCACGGTCTCGACGATGGCGGCGGATTGCGTCATTACCCTCTTGGGGGCGTCGTTGTGGAGCCCCGAGTCGACTTGGTCTCACCTCAATGTCTTCGGTGGCAAGTGTGGGGTTTTCTGTGTTTTTTCTTTCTTTTCTTTGATCTGCTTTGTATGAGGTTCTCCTCTCCACCTTGTATCGATTCGGCCGTTGTGGCTTTATTTATAAAGTGGGGCGAAAGCCTATTTCGAGGAGGAGCAAACACTCCGGTTCTCGCGGAGTTCTGAAGGTATCAAAAGGTTCTCTCGTTCACATGATTGGTGATATGAATTCTGCAAAGTTATATGTTCTTAGAGGTAGCACTTTGTCTGGTATTGCTGCTGCTGTTATTCCTGATGAACCTGGTAAAACTAATCTGTGGCATATGCGTCTTGGACATATGAGTGAACATGGCATGGCAGAACTGCACAGGAGAGACCTGCTAGATGGCTGCAATTTGAATAAGTTTGAGTTCTGTGAGCACTGCATTTTTGGTAAGCATAAAAGAGTTAAATTCAATGCTTCCTTTCATACCACCAAAGGGATTTTAGATTATGTGCATGCTGATGTGTGGGGACCTTCCCGCAAGACTTCTCTTGGTGGTGCAAATTACATGCTTACTATCATAGATGATTACTCCAGAAAAGTGTGGCCTTTCTTTCTGAAACATAAATCTGATGTGTTTGATGCTTTTAGAAAGTGGAAAGTTATGGTAGAGAAGCAAACAGAAAAGAAAGTTAAATTGCTTCGTACTGACAATGGCATGGAGTTTTGTTCTACTGTTTTCAATGATTATTGCAGCGATGAAGGCATTGTCAGGCACCACACCATCCCATACACTCCTCAACAGAATGGTGTGGCGGAGAGAATGAATAGAACCATCATCTCCAAGGCTCGCTGCATGTTGTCCAATGCTGGTATGCATAGACGTTTCTGGGCTGAAGCAGCCTCCACCGCTTGTTACTTGATAAACAGGTCACCTTGCATTCCGCTTGATAAGAAAACTCCTATTGAGGTATGGTCTGGTTCACCTGCTGATTATTCACAGTTGAGAGTTTTTGGTTGCACTGCTTATGCTCATGTTGATAATAGAAAGCTAGAGCCCAGGGCTATTAAGTGTGTGTTTCTTGGTTATGGTTCAGGAGTTAAGGCATACAAGTTATGGAATCCTGAAACTAAGAAAGTTTTGCATAGCAGAAATGTAGTCTTTAATGAGGCTGTCATGTTTTATAAGAGTTCATCTACAGATATTACTGATGCTGTTGATTTTTCTGATAGTTCTGATGATGAGCAACAGAGGATCAGCGCGTGCAGGTGGAGCACGTGGAGGAGAAAGAAAATGAAGTTGCTGAAAATGATAATACTGTTGTTCAGCACTCACCACCTGTTTTGCAGCAAACAAAATAGTTCAATTGCTGCTGATAGACCGAGGCGTAACAAAGGTCCACGTCCTCGTTTAATTGAAGAATGTAATCTTGTTCACCATGCTTTGAGTTGTGCTGAACAGGTGGAGCATGATACTGAACCTGCTACATATACTGAGGCTGTTGCATCCGTTGACCGCGTGAAGTGGATTTCTGCTATGCAAGAGGAGATGCAATCGCTTGACAAGAATGGCACATGAGATGTTGTGCCCTTGCCTAAACAAAAGAAGGCTGTCCGCTGTAAGTGGATATTTAAAAGAAAGGAAGGTTTGTCTCCTAATGAGCCTCCGAGGTATAAGGCAAGGTTAGTAGCAAAAGGTTTCAGCCAAATTCCAGGTATTGATTATAATGATGTATTCTCTCCGGTTGTGAAGCATAGTTCCATTCGTGCATTCTTTGGTATTGTGGCTATGCATGATCTTGAGCTTGAGCAGCTAGATGTAAAGACTACTTTTCTGCATGGTGAGCTTGAGGAGGAGATATACATGGACCAGCCTGAAGGTTTTGTTGTGCCTGGCAAGGAGGATCTTGTTTGCAAGTTGAAGAGGTCCCTTTATGGTTTGAAACAGTCTCCAAGACAGTGGTACAAAAGGTTTGATTCATTTATGCTTGCACATGAGTTTAAGAGATCTAAGTATGATAGTTGTGTCTATATCAAGTTTGTTAATGGATCACCAATATACTTGCTGTTATATGTTGATGATATGTTGATTGCTTCCAAGAGCAAGAAAGAGATCACTACTTTAAAGTCACAGTTAAGTAGTGAGTTTGAGATGAAGGATCTTGGTGCTGCTAAAAAAATACTAGGTATGGAAATTACAAGAGATAGAAAATCTAGTGTGCTATTTCTTAGTCAGCAAAATTACATTCAGAAAGTTCTTCATCGTTTTAATATGCATGATGCAAAGTCTGTTAGTACACCAATTGCTTCTCACTTCAAATTGTCAGCATTGCAATGTCCTAGTACTGATGAAGATATTAAGTACATGTCTCGAGTTCCATATTCTAGTGCTGTTGGTTCCTTGATGTATGCCATGGTTTGTTCTCGTCCTGATTTATCATATGCTATGAGTTTGGTCAGTCGATACCTTGCTGATCCTGGTAAAGAACATTGGAAAGCTGTTCAGTGGATTTTCAGGTACCTTCGTGGCACATCCAAAGCTTGCTTGAAGTTTGGCAAGACCGGTGAGGGACTCGTAGGCTATGTGGATTCAGATTTTGCTGCCGATTTGGATAAGAGACGATCCCTCAAAGGTTATGTGTTCACTGTTGGTGGATGTGCTGTGAGTTGGAAGGCAACGTTACAATCTGTTGTTGCCCAATCTACAACCGAAGCAGAATATATAGCAATTAATGAAGCTGGTAAAGAGTCTGTTTGGTTGAAAGGTTTATATGCTGAGCTTTGTGGAGATGATTCTTGCATTAACTTGTTTTCTGACAGTCAAAGTGCAATATACCTTACTAAAGATCAAATGTTCCGTGAGAGGACAAAGCACATTGACATCAAGTACCATTATATTCGCGACATTGTTGCTCAAGGTAAACTGAAGGTATGCAAGATAAGTACTCATGATAATCCTGCTGATACGATGACAAAGCCAGTTCCTGTTTCCAAGTTTGAGCTTTGCTCGAACTTGGTTGGTATAACTGTTTAGCCCAAGTGGCTATTGGCGCCAGCAAGTGTTTTTCCTTTGTTGTTCAGGAGATTGTTGAAGTTCATGCTACAAGATGGAATTTGTCTCAAGGTGGAGTTTGTTGTATTGTGATCAAAATTCATATACTAAAGGGAGGCTAACTTCTGACAAGCAAAGCGAGGCCCATCGCCGGAGGCTTGGGGCGAAGCGTAGTGGAGTCAGAAGTTAGCCCATACGTCGTGCCCTGCAGGGACGCCTGCGAAGGGGGGTGCGGGGGACGGCAGGCCCCCCGCGGTACGGTACGGATCGTTGGCACCGCCTATATATACATATTGTAAGCCGCCGGCTAGGGTTTATCAGATTATAAGATAACCCACGGCGTTTGTAAACACCTCCCGATATAGTGAAGTTTTGCTGGCTGGCGCCCGTGGTTTTTTCCCTTTCTGTGTTGGAAGGGGTTTTCCACGTTAAATCTTGTGTCCCCTATGTGTGTTCTTGTTTCGTTCTTCGTTATTTGCTTGTCACTTTTATAACAAGTCCCTTGATCGGGTACCTAAAGCTCGCTTTGAGCAAGCGGAGCCATTTGATTCTTTCTTCTTTCACGTCTATCCGTGAATGATTTGAGAATTCTTTTCATCACTGTTTGGATCGCACATCCAACAAATGCACTTGCTCATCCCAAGCAACGCCACTTGATGAGGCAGTTCTCAAATCCGATCTTTATGTTCGGCCATAAAAACAGGAGAACCGTACAGTTGAATTTACCATTAGGACGGGCCCAGAATTCCATGTACAAGGGTACATACGAATGCATCCAATGTGTGACCAAATTGTAATTTTTTTCAACTGTTCTTGAATTTACACAGCAATGTCACAAGAGCAATCTAGTTCACGGTGAACAACTAAGCCACCGCCATAGCTCAGAATATGCCATTGTCAACACTACAGATTCATCCACGCCAGCGAGTAAACTATGGTTGTACATTTTTTTAGATAACATAACAGAACAATACGTAAGTGCATATTTCATATTTAATAATCAATCAAAAAATTATGACATTACTCAAGACTGGATATATATAAAACTCCTACTTTCTGGTAAGATCAGCTATGATTATTCAAGCTAATTCCTGACTGACGTACATTGTAGAAAGAAGATGGATATCGATCGGTTCACTGTGATGGCGAAGCCAATGAGGAGCGATAAGGCAGACCCCGCCTTTCAATCTTGGACGGGCAACTGAATGGTGGCTCGATGCACATAGAGCCACACCGCACGAGGCGTTGTTCAAACCGGTCCTTGTCGTTACGGCAAACAAACTTGCGGCACCCCTTAGGGTGCAAAATTTCATAACTGGCGGCACAAAACGCACACGCCCTCCTATACTGGGAAAGTGGCTCTTCTGCAGGCATTGGATTATGTTTGAACCAACATTAACATCAGATAGTTACTCCACTAACATATTAACATGCATGCATTACTAGTAAAAAAGACGACGGAAGAGAAAATAATAAAAGGAAGTCAAGTCAGCACAGACGTGTACGTACCAATGATGGTGCATATTTCAACGATGGGAGTTGCACGTGGGTATTTGGAGGTGTCAGAGGATGGCTTGTAGTGCACCTCGGCGAAGAAGCGCTTGATTTTGTTGGTGCTGCGGCTACGAGCCCAGAAGTTGAGGTGGAACCACACCTGGTCCCTGAAACCAACTCGGTCTTCCATCAGTGGCTTCACAGCATCAAACTCGCCACCCTGCAGACACGGATGTCATCCAGCTAGCTGGTGCAGCAGGAAGTAGTATTCACCATGAAAAATACTCGAATTAACCAAATGAGAAGTAGCGTGCACATACCTGGTGCCTAGCATTGTAGTGGCAAAGAGCAGCTTGGACTGACCCGATGAGCCAGGCATCACGCTCTCTGCGTCCAAATCCAATACAGGTGGAGGAAATTATGTGTTCAGAGCAGCGTATACTGACATTGCATAGCAGAATAACAATACAGTAAACAAGAAAGAAGAAAGGAAAGGACAGTAAGAGGCATGCTTCCAAGACTCTCGAGAGCTTCAATTCAATTCACTGTAGCGCAGTTGTCAAAAGGCTTTTAGGCCCTGTTTGTTTAGGCTGGAGCTTCAGCTTTTACTGCTTTTGGGTCTTTAAAAGCACAAGCCCAGCCAAACACCTAACTTCTAGGCATGGGCTTCTACAAGCGTTTTTCACATTTACACTTGAAGCCCATAAGCACGTCCCGGGGTACTTCCTGCATCTTCCCGTGGCTTCTCACTTACAAATCGAGAAAAAAATTGCACCTTGAGAAAAAAATTCAGATTCTTAGTTAATTTATATTTTATAGAAAAATCTTTTTAAATAGAAAATAATAAGAAAAAGAATATTTTTATTATTATTAAATAATATGGAAAATAATATTTTTTATTATTAAATAATAAGGAAAATAATATTTTTATTATTATTTTCTATTTTACATTTGATCAGTCTACCAACAGTCCTGGATGCAGTTTGCCAAACAACAATTTTACATTTGACCAGCCATCCAGCTCCAGCTGCTTCTCAGATCTTACCAGCTCCAGCTGTTTTTCGTTCAGCTGCACCACAAACAAACATGCACTTAGGCAGGCAGCTGTGTGTAAGTCTGTTGCAATGCGACCCGACGAGAGCATGCATGAGCAGACAAACCAAGGGCGAGGGAAGTTTATGTGTTGCTCTCCCCTCATTTCATAAGTAAGCAGCACATTATTATTCCAAATAATTGAGTGTACTATAATAATAATAATACGCATAAAACTACTTAGACTGCTCATAGTGGGAGTAACATAGCTAGTAAGAGCATCTCCAACAGGCGCGTTATGTAGGCCGCGCTGCAAAAAAACGGCCGGTATGCAACGCGCGGGAGGAATTCGGGCGCTCCAGCAGGCGCGGTAAACGGCGCGGCGCTGCGAAATTTTTTGGGCGCGCGGTGTTTTGCACAATCCGGAGCGCCATATGTGACGCGTCGGCTACAGCGCGCGGCATCGCTCGTCCACGCGCGAAAAAGCCAACGGCAGGAAATTTCCTCCCCCCGCGCCCGCGCCCTCATTTCCCCACAGACCGCCGCCGCGAAAACCAGCCGTCGCCGGTCGATTCCGCCGCCGCAGCGCGCCGCCGCGGCGTAGATCCGCCTCGCCCGCGCCCCCTCCCGGCAGCGGCGGGCGCTCCGCCGCTCTGTGACGCCCGCGCCGCCGCCAGCGGCGGGCAGTAGTCGGCGCTCCTCCTCCGCCTTCTCCTTCCCGGCGTCGTCGCGTCGTCGTCGTTGTCCTCCGCGCCGCCGCTGCCATGTCGTCGTCGTCTTCGAGCTTTCTAACAACATGGCGCGAGCATGGTGCTCGCCGATTTGCTCGCAAGGTATGCACCTCCGCCGGCCGGCCTCTATCCGCCAATTATCTATAATAGTTAGTTGTAGTTAAGTAATTTTATATGTATGTTTGTAGAGTTCATCATACGATTCATCGGATGACGAGTATGACCAAGAGGAAGAGGAGAACATATCGCTACTATTAGCATACCGCGCCGTTAAGAAGCCAAAATTTGGTGGATCGGTGTTCGGTAGACAGAAGTTGTAGAGAGAAAGGATTGAAGGGCATGAGAAGTTGATGCGGTCGTATTTCAATGAGAATCCGATATTTCCCGAAAGCTATTTTCGGCGGTGTTTCTGGATGAGTCTCAACTTGTTCAAGCACATCGCAACGGAGGTGACCAAGTATGATCGCTTCTTTGAGCAAAGGAGGAATGCCGCCGGAGAACTTGGTCATAGCACATATCAAAAGGTGACCGCCGCCTTGCGTATGTTGGCATATGGTATACCGGCGGATCTTGTTGATGATCATTTGGCCATGGGAGAGAGCACTTCTATCTTGTGTGTCAAGCGCTTTGTCGTTGCAATTGTCAATGTCTTTGGCTCCACTTGGTCGAGAGCCCCCAATGTTGAAGACACGGCAAGGCTTTTGGAGATCAACGCCAACCGGGGGTTTCTCGGCATGCTTGGTTCCATTGATTTTATGCATTGGAGTTGGAAGAATTGTCCGGCGGCATCGCATGGACAATTCAAAGGGTACAAGAAGGATACCACCATAGTCCTTGAAGCGGTGGCCGACCAAGAGACTTGGATATGGCATGTTTTTTTGGAATGCCCGGGTCTTGCAATGACATCAATGTTCTTCAACGGTCACCACTAATGACAAGACTTGCAATGCGGAAAGGTCCATTGATGGAGTTTGAAGCAAATGGCCACAAGTACAACTATGGCTACTTCCTCGCCGACGGCATATATCCAAGGTGGCAAACATTTGTGAAGTTGATTATTCAACCAAGAGGTAAGAAGCAAACCCAATTCCATAATGCACAAGCAGCGGCTAGGAAAGATGTAGAGAGAGCATTTGGGATTTTGCAAGCCCAATTTGCCATTGTTAGAGGACCGGCTAGATTTTGGGACCAAGAATGCCTTTGGTATATCATGACCGCGTGTGTCATCATGCATAACATGATTATAGAGGATGATCGCGGGAAAGATGTGGATCATACCCACTACGACTTGATGGGGGTTCCCGTGCAAGTGAGGAGGTCCGCACATAGGATTGTCCGGTTCATTGCCTCATACCATGCCATTCGGTGCAACGACACACATGATGAGCTTCAAAAAGATCTCATGGAAGAATGGTGGAATTGGAATGGACAACACTAGTTGCATACTTGTTGTATATGTTTGAAAACTATGTGTTGTATTGTATCAAAACTATGTTGTATTGTTGTATGTTGGACGTGTTGTATTTGGTGTGAACAATGTATTGTATTCGGATGGTACATTTTATTTGTGAATTTTATATGGTTGTTTGATCTTGTTCGATCCATAGTTGTGTTTGTTTGTTGTTTGCGCCGCGCCCGCGTGCTGCAAAATAGAGCGTCCGGCGGAGGTGCTTTTTTGCGCGCCAACGCGCGCTGCAAAATGGAGCATTCGGCGGGGGAAAAATCGCTCCGGCGCGCGCCATCAGTTTACAGCGCGGCGGCTGCGTGGTATAGCGCGCCGATTTATACTGCGCATGTTGGAGATGCTCTAACATCACACATCTCAAAGCATTTTGGTGACATGGCATGCTAATAAATGAAGAAAGAGAGTGAGGTAGTAACTAGCTATGTTACCATAACATCACACACCTCAAGGTAAGATGAGTCTACAACATAATAAATGATACAATGCATGACATCACATATAAATTACTACCCACTATGAAGGTAGTAACCTAAACTAGTAACATGACATATGTGGGAGTAACTAAGGTAGTAACATAGAGCTATATGCATTGCTAGGCAAATTGATGATATGACATGCTATTAAATGAAGAAAGAGATGGTTGTGATACTCCCTCCATTTTTATTTAAAGGGCGCATCTCCAAATCTCAGCGTTTTCAGAATGGGAGCCAAATTAGGGCGCATCTCATTAATTCGGCTAGTAATTGGGGAGTTTTGCATGCAACAGGCCCGCTGAATTCTCTCTTTCCTATTCCCTTCCGTACTTTGCATGCAAGTGGGAACACGTTTAGGTTTGTGGAGGTGTGAAAGCAGATGAATTGCATGCACAAGCTCCTGATCGCATGCACAAGCTGTTGGTCTTCGTTTCCCTTGGCATCCTCTTCGTTGGTGTATGAAAGGGCAGCCATTGCTTCCTCTTCTTTGAACCAGCTAGCAGTTCTGGCCATAGGGCGGATGAAAGTGTAACAACCTAAGGCAAAATGGAGAAGCAAGGCGAGGTGGAGGGCGTCCACGGCGAGAAGGAGATTGTCGATGACGATGTGGAGGTCACACAAGGCCAGGTGCAAAACTAGCTCGAGGATGAATTTGAGAGGGTTTATACAACCATCCAAGATCTTTTTCAGAAAGTGGATCGTGCAACCAATGTCGGAGCTGGTGAATCAAGGATTTCGGCTAGGGCAAGGTACATCCGCACCACTAACCTCGCGCCGCGGCGCAGGCCTTCGTCTTCATGTGATGGATGCATCTTCCCTGCGTTTTGTCGTAACGGTGGTGTACGTGGTGAGGCATCAATTTTTTGTTGTCTTGCTTGCTCTCTGTCGGTGCCAATGTTTCTATGAATTGTAAAATGTTTGTATGAATCTTGTTCTTGGATGCGAATTATGGAATAAAATGAGAAATCTTTTGAAGTGGATTTTTTTTCGTTTCTATCAAAATTATCACTGAAACTGTTATCTATCACTGGAACTTGTAAAGGAAGTTGATATTGACAATGCATTTTTGCCTTAGCTATCAATGAAACTTGTGCACATTATTTCTCAAAATGCAAAAGACAGTCCCAATATTGGCATTTCGTGAGAAAAAATGACTGAACTTGAGATTTTGGGCTGAGACATAAACTGATGCAAGCCAGCTGAAAGCGCATACATAATCGAACCAGATTATTAACTAACTAGAGACTAAAGTTCAGTCATTTTTTCTCACGAAATGCCAATATTGGGACTGTCTTTTGCACTTTGAGAAATAATGTGCACAAGTTTCATTGATAGCTAACGCAAAAAATGCATTGTCAATATCAACTTGCCTTACAAGTTCCAGTGATAGATAACAGTTTCAGTGATAACTTTGATAGAAACGCAAAAAAAAAATCAACTTCAAAAGATTTCTCATTTCATTCCATAATTCGCAGCCAAGAACAAGATTCATACAAACATTTTACAATTCATAGAAACATGGCTTTTTCTTCCTCAATATGAAGCCTAGTTCATCTTGGTTTCAGTCACAAATACATTCTCATCTTCGGCAACGGTTGAGGTGTTGCGACCACAACGAGAGCACACACCATCTTCACCGATCCCGACAGCCGTCGCGCAGTCCTTGCACCAGTAGTCATCACATAGAAGTGGATTTCCGCACAACTCACAACGTACCACGTCCAATGGCACCGGCAGAGAGCAAGCAAGACAACAAAAAATTGATGCCTCACCACGCACACCACAGTTACGGCAAAACGCATGGAAGATGCATCCATCACATGAAGACGAAGGCCTGCGCCACGGCGCGAGGTTAGTGGTGCGGATGTACCTTGCCCTAGCCGAAATCCTTGATTCACCAGCTCCGACATTGGTTGCACGATCCACTTTCTGAAAAAGATCTCGGATGGTTGTATAAACCCTCTCAAATTCATCCTCGAGTTCTTGCACCTGGCCTTGTGTGACCTCCACATCGTCATCGACAATCTCCTTCTCGCCGTGGACGCCCTCCACCTCGCCGTGGACGCCCTCCACCTCGCCATGGACGACATCCACCTCGCCGTGGACGCCCTCCACCTCGCCTTGCTTCTCCATGTCGCCTTAGGGTTGTTACACTTTCGTCCGCCCTATGGCCAGAACTACTAGCTGGTTCAAAGAAGAGGAAGCAATGGCTGCCCTTTTATACACCAACGAAGATGAGGCCAAGGGAAACGAAGACCAACAGCTTGTGCATGCGATCAAGAGCTTGTGCATGCAATTCATCTGCTTTCACACCTCCACAAACTTAAACGTGTTCCCACTTGCATGCAAAGTACGGAAGGGAATAGGAAAGAGAGAATTCAGCGGGCCTGTTGCATGCAAAACGCCCCAATTACTAGCCTAATGAGATGCGCCTAATTTGGCTCTCATTCTGAAAACGCTGGGATTTGGAGATGCACCCTTTAAAGAAAAATGGAGGGAGTAGAATGAGTCTACAAGCTAATTAATACACTAATGCATGATACTACATCAAAGTTACTATGCATTATGAAGGTAGTAACATAGAATAATGTCATATGCATAACACTACTATATGTTACTCCCCGCTACGACTAATCTAAAGCATGCTTTTAGAGCCATCATATTATCATAGGCATATGCTGCCTGGTTACCAACGATAGATGAAATATTTTGTCTCCAGGTAAGTTAATGCTCTGTAACTTGTGAGGGCAGTGGCAAACAAATGACTGTACTGTACAAATATGACGTAGTAATCTGCATTTCAAAACTAGTAATCCTGGAGTCAGGCCAGTAATTATGAGGTGCATACAAGCCTTTACTAGCAAGCCATGTAGATAAATATATTTATCGATTTTGCTTATAAGTACTATAACATAATGTATATTCCATCAGCTAAATAACCAATCAATCAACCAGAAAATGCAGGTTCATGAGCAATCACAAGCATGTTAATTGTCGGATTCAGACATCTAGTACAATACTAGTGCAATAGGGATAGTACCAAACAACGTCGAGCAATTAGAGCATAGTGCAGTATGGGTACCAAGCTGCGTCGAGCAATTAGATTGCAATTTGACGTTGAGCGACTAATAGGCTCTCTTTATTCGCAAAAAAAGGGGTGGATCCGCTGGTTTTCTTGGATTCTGTGAGTCATTTCGTTGATTCCAACCAGGGCCAACCTCTATTTTCCTACTGCCTGACAACATGTATGTATTTTCCATTAATTGAAAAGTTGCTGCAAATTACAGTTGCATCCAATTATGAACTTTGCACTATTTGTGCACTTGATGTTGCATATATATACTATGGAACCTGATGTATGGGAACAAATTCTATCTTACATATTTCGGTGAGGCAAAGGGTGTTACCGATGAAAGAAGCGATTCATTCAGTTAAGTTGTGTCAGGGCATATGTGCAATTCTTACAAGCATGCTTGATCGACATAGAATCATGATAAAACAATGCAAACTACTACCCCCAAAGTCAGATTGCGATGAGAGGGAAGGGGAAGCAGCGTACGCGTACCCTTCTGTGCGCTGCGCGGGCATGGAAGGAGGAACTTCCGAGAGAAGTTTCTGCTTGGTGATGCGTCGTCCCTTGCGCCTTCGCCCGGCCGGCTGGAAGCCGTTCTCCAGCCATAGTTGCTCCTCACGGGACAGATCCGGCAGCAAATCCTTCAACGCCGGCGCCGCCCACTCTGCGGGTCCCCGAAATCCCGTCGCCGGCGAATCCATGGATGGAGTAGAATATTAGCGACAGAAAATCCCACATACCCACCCTCCATTGAGTCCTCTCGCATACCCTATAGCGACCAGGTCGGCCCGTTACCGGACGCCAGCACACCCGCTGCGCGCGGTATGGGCAGGCCAGGTCGACCCAGTTTGCTTTTTTTTTTCTCATCCTTCTTTCTCTTTTCTGTTTTACTTTTTTTCATTTTCATTTTATTTTTATTTTTGGTTTTTTTTATTTTTGTTTTTTATAATTTTTATATTTTAGATTCAATAAATATCAAGTTTTTAAAAATGTTTAAATTTGAAAAATGTTTGAATTCAAACATGCTCAAATTTGTAAAATGTTTAAACTTGAAATTTGTTTAAACATAACAAATGTTCAATTTCCAAAAATATAAAATTTAAAAATACACTTTTAAAGATTTTTTCAAATTTATAAAATGTTCAAATTAAAAAATATTTAGATTTCAAAAATGCTCAAATTAAAAAATATACCCCCTCCGATCCAAAAAAAAGCGTAAGAAGGTTAGTACAATTGCGTTTAACATTACCTTCTTCTAAAATCGGAAATTGATGCAACAGCTGATTAAAAACTGATGACTAGGTCCTTTGCGGCACCGAGTCTATCTGGTGGCAAGGTTGGGGCATGTGACAAGGGTTAACTTCGAAAATGTCCATGGATATGAACGAGTTTCGGGAAAAGAGGTGCCCTTGTGATTTCATCGGTTTATCAGACAAACAAGGTGACCGGTAATGTATTGAGTATCACGCAAAGTCGTGGTATTGCTAGAATAGATCTAAGGTTATAGAGATTCTGTCGTGGTCTTCCTGTTGGCTCCTCCCAGCCTTTATATAAGAGGTTGAGTACTAGAGTATAGTACGGGTCGTTTTTACAAGTTTCTAGAATAATCTATATTTATGTCGGCTTCTAGGTGGACCTTTCCTTATTCAGCATGTCTTGTTCATGGGCGTTGTATGCTTCCAGGCTTTAAGACTTCATGGGCTTCTTCCCAAATATGTACTAAGGATGCTAATACTATGGGCCCAATAAGGTACAACCATGTCAGTAGCCCCCGAGATTCGGTTTGAGTCGTAGACGTGTTGAATCTCCAAATCTTGACTTATTTATTTGTAAGACGAACTCGATGTTTTGGTTAAATAACTTATTGTAATTAATATATTTTTTTTCATGGATATATTGGTAACGAGCATGGTGCTTCTTGATGGATCGAACCAGTTAATTATTCTTAGGCAAATATTTCGTGAACTTACGTCAAACTCAAGTCCCCATACTCGAATCTGGTATATGTTAGTGTCATTCAGCTCGGGCCGTGGAGGTCTTATCAAGTTTTGAATTCCAATTTTGTTAGGACGGATCTTGGAGTCTTATCTTCATGCTTATGAACATGACATTCACACATTTTATCATGGCGGACGTGTCTAGGAATATAAATTGTACATCAATTGCCGTGTTTGGCTGATGCAGTGGATGAAGTTATTGGGTTGTTGTTTACTTTCATAATGACTCGAAGATTTGTCCTCTTCTCTTTTTATCGACTGCTTCTCCGAATTCTTTTTCCGTCAGGTGCATGAACAACGCTCCCAATGAGAATGGCCTCCGAAGATATGTTCGGGTACTTGAAGCCGAGCATAGGCTCAAAGGCTTCATGCATCCAAATTCTTATTCAACTCAGGTATCATTGTTCTTAGGTAATTATTCCTTACTTACATTTGTATGAAGCTTTTCTTTCTATCGGGTGTCCGACCAGTGCTCCCAAAGGGAGTAGCCCCTGAGGCTATGGTCAGGTTATTGCAACCGATCATAGGCTCAAATGTATTTCCTTCAGAAGATTTACTCGACTTGGACTTTCTTTTTTGGAGAATATTGATGTACTTATCTTCTTGATTTTTGTTTAACCCGAAGCTTTTTTCTTCTCCTCGTGACACATCATAGGTGGGCCCATGACGCGGTCTGACCACGGATCCGAGAGGCGAAGCGAGCCTTGAGATCCAACGCAAAAGCTAAAGCTTCCCATCGTTAGATCCATCTCCCAGTCAAAGTTATCGAAGTCCGGAAAAAGGGCGGGTGGGTGGGGAAGAAAATTGATGGAGCCAAAACGGATATGGCCACGGATGATCGTCGAGTTGCTGCTTGATGAAGACGAAGAAACCACTGAATTCATGACTCCGGCGCCTAGATTCCCCACGTACGGCGCCAATTGACGAGGGTTAACCTCGGCAATGTCCGTGGATAGGGATTTTGGGGTGCGCTGGTGATTTCGTCCATTTATTAGACGGACAAGGTGGTCCGATGATTAATTGAGTATGAGGCAAAGTCGATCTATTGCTAGAATAGATCTAGGTTACAGTGATTGTATCGTGGCCTTCCCGCTGACTACTCCTATCCTTTATATAATATAAGCTAAGTCTGGTTTACAAGTTTCTAAAATAACCTATATTTTTGTCGTATCCTAGGTGGCCTTTCCTTATTCAGCATGTCTACTTCTGGGGGCTTCGTGTGCTTCCAGGCTTTAAGACTTCATGCCCTTCTTTTCTAATATGTACTAGGGATGCCAATACCGTGGGCTCAATACCATGCCAGCATGGGCTGCAATGCAGGCTGGCTGTGCGAACAGGGGCACGCTGTGCATCGGGGAGAGAAGGTCGAGACGGTCCCTTCGGTGGGAGAAGGTCGGAGGTGGCACCGCCGGTGGGAGCAGCGGCTGCCGCACGACTGAGGGCGAGCAGGGGCAGGGTGGCCACAATGTTGGGGGCGAGCAGGGGTCGAGCGCCCGTATGGGGGCGAGCAATGGCAGGGGCGCACGACAGTGGAGCGGCATCAGGGCCAGGCGCTCCGCCAACTTTCTAGGAGAAGATAGGCTGGGTTCCTCTCCGGCACTGCATGCCTTTCAGAAGGGTTCGGTTGGGGCGCGGTGATGGAGATCCACCCCGCTTGGAAGGTGGAGTGTGGGTTAAGCAAAAAATAAATGCAAGGCTGTTTTTGTAAAACCCTTTGTAAAATGGTTCGCCCACATTTTTTCGGATTGGAGTGAATAGTAGTTTTAAGAAATGTTTTTTTCTTGAAAATAAAGTTTTCAAAAAAAAGAGAAAATGTCAATAGAAATAATAGAAATAAATGAATAAAAAACTGGGTCGGCCCAACACCCCCGCCTAGGGTATGTGGCACGTCTTAACGGTGACCAGGTCGAGGCATAGCTTCTCCCTCCTCTCACCCCTTCGCGTGGCTCTGGCCCTTGGGAAAAGGAACGGTGGACCTTTTTTAGGTGTCTCAAAATCTTAGGGCATTTCCAGCAGCATGACGTACTTCTGAAACGATTAGTGTTTGTTTCAGTCCATTTGCGTTGGGCCACGAACACTAAAATCGTTTGCTCAACACCTAGTGTCCGTTTGGGTTAGGCCCCGCCGAGCGGCCCAGCGCATCTTTTTTTAAAAAGAATCATTCATAGGAAACCATAAATTTACATTGATTTAAAAAGAAAATAAACATTGAAAAATAAATGAGCCAAGCCCAGGCCTATTCTACTTGTCATTGTTTCCGTCCCGTGTCAAGCCGACGATTGTGCGTATCGCTCATGGCTAGTCCAGTGCCGGTGTAGGTAGATAGTGGATCGCCGGTGGAGGAGGAGGTACTACCAATGGTGGTTGCTTCTCCCATGGCGCCAAGGAAGGCAACGGGTACGCCATTGGAGGTGGTGGGTGATGTGGGCATGCTTAAATGGGTGCCTATCATGACCATATCTGATACGATCCTAGAAGGGACCCACGGAAGAACCAACTAGCCCAAGTGAAGCTGGGCAGTGCAAAGCACCCGAAGGCCCATGGGCTTGGCATGTGCAACAAGGGTATGATTTGACTAAGGGAACTCCTACCTTGTGACCTATCTGGACATGGTAACCTGGGACCTAGCTTCACATATAAAAGCTAGGAGGGTCCCTAGGCAAGGGCACGCGAGACACCGTATCCTAGCTACGCTAAATCATCTCACCATAGCCATCTTGGATACCTATGTAACCTCATCAATAATACAACCGGACAAGCACAATGTAGGGTGATGCGTGTAGTTGACACGTCCGTTGGGAACCCCAAGAGGAAGGTGTGATGCGCACAGTAGCAAGTTTCCCTCAGTAAGAAACCAAGATTTAATCGAACCAGTAGGAGTCAAGAAGCACGTTGAAGGTTGATGGCGGAGGAGTGTAGTGCGGCGCAACACCAGGGATTCCGGCGCCAACGTGGAACCTGCACAACACAATCACAGAAATTTGCCCCAACGTAACAGCGAGGTTGTCAATCTCACCGGCTTGCTGTAAACAAAGGATTAGATGTATAGTGTGGATGATGATGTTTGTTTGCGAAGAACAGTAAAGAACAATTGCAGTAGATTGTATTTCAGATGTAAAGAATAGGACCGGGGTCCACAGTTCACTAGCGGTGTCTCTCCCATAAGATAGCACATGTTGGGTGAACAAATTACAGTTGGGCAATTGATAAATAAAGAAGGCATAACAATGCACATACATATATCATGATGAGTACTATGAGATTTAATCAGGGCATTACGACAAAGTACATAGACCGCCATCCAGCATGCATCTATGCCTAAAAAGTCCACCTTCTGGTTATCATCCGAACCCCCTCCAGTATTAAGTTGTAAACAACAGACAATTGCATTAAGTATGGTGCGTAATGTAATCAACACAAATATCCTTAGACAAAGCATCGATGTTTTATCCCTAGTGGCAACAGCACATCCACAACCTTAGAACTTTCTGTCACATCGTCCTGCATTTAATGGAGGCATGAACCCACTATCGAGCATAAATACTCCCTCTTGGAGTCACAAGTATCAACTTGGCCAGAGCCTCTACTAGCAATGGAGAGCATGCAAGAACATAAATAACATATATGATAGATTGATAATCAACTTGACATAGTATTCAATATTCATCGGATCCCAACAAATACAACATGAAGGATTACAAATAGACGATCTTGATCATGATAGGCAGCTCACAAGATCGAACATGATAGCACAATGAGGAGAAGACGACCATCTAGCTACTGCTATGGACCCATAGTCCAGGGGTGACCTACTCACACATCGATCCGGAGGCGATCATGGCGATGAAGAGACCTGTGGGAGATGATTCCCCTCTCCGGCAGGGTGCCGGAGGTGATCCCCTGAATCCCCCGAGATGGGATTGGCGGCGGCGGCGTCTCTGGAAGGTTTTCCGTATCGTGGCTCTCGGTACTGGGGGTTTCGCGACGGAGGCTTTAAGTAGGCGGAAGGGCGGAGTCGGGAGAGTCACGGGGGCCCCACACGCTAGGGCCGCGCGGGCCCCCTCTAGGTCGCGCCGCCCTAGTGTGGCGGCGCCCCGTGGCCCCACTTCGTCTCCCCTCCGGTCTTCTGGAAGCTTCGTGGAAAAATAGGCCCCTGGGCGTTGATTTCGTCCAATTCCGAGAATATTTCCTTACTAGGATTTCTGAAACCAAAAACAGCAGAAACAAAGAATCGGCTCTTCGGCATCTCGTCAATAGGTTAGTGCTGGAAAATGCATAAACATGACATATAATGTGTATAAAACATGTGAGTATCATCATAAAAGTAGCATGCAACATAAGAAATTATAGATACGTTTGGGACGTATCAAGCATCCCCAAGCTTAGTTCCTACTCGCCCTCGAGTAGGTAAACGATAACAAAGATAATTTCTGAAGTGACATGCTATCATAATCTTGATCAATACTATTGTAAAGCACGTGAGATGAATGCAGCGATTCAAAGCAATGATGAAGATAATGAGTAAACAAATGAATCATATAATAAAGACTTTTCATGAATAATACTTTCAAGACAAGCATCAATAAGACTTGCATAACAGTTAACTCATAAGCAATAAGTTCTTAGTAGAAAGCTTTGAAACAACACAAAGGAAGATATAAGTTTTAGCGGTTGCTTTCAACTTCAACATGTATATCTCATGGATAATTGTCAACACAAAGTAATATAACAAGTGCAATAGGTAAACATGTAAGAATCAATGCACACAGTTTACACAAGTGTTTGCTTCTAGGATGGAAAGAATAGGTAAACTGACTCAACAATAAAGTAAAAGATAGGCCCTTCGCAGAGGGAAGCATTGATTACTATATTTGTGCTAGAGCTTTTCATTTTGAAAACAAGAAACAATTTTGTCAACGGTAGTAATAAAGCGTATGAGTTATGTATAAGACATCTTATAAGTTGCAAGCCTCATGCATAGTATACTAATAGTGCTCGCACCTTGTCCTAATTAGCTTGGGTTAACACGGATTATCATTGCATGACATATGTTTCAACCAAGTGTCACAAAGGGGTACCTCTATGCCGCCTGTACAAGGGTCTAAGGAGAAGGTTCACATTGGATTTCTCGCTTTTGATCATTCTCAACTTAGACACCCATACCGGGACAACATAGACAACAGATAATGGACTCCTCTTTTAATGCTTAAGCATTTAACAACAGATAATATTCTCATAAGAGATTGAGGATTAGCTGTCCACACTGAAACTTCAACCATGAATCATGGCTTTAGTTAGCGGCCCAATGTTCTTCTCTAACAGTATGTATACTCAAACCATTTGATTGTGAAAGCCGCCCTTACTTCAGACAAGACGAACATGCATAGCAACTCACATGATATCCAACAAAGGTAAAAGAGTTGATGGCGTCCCCAGAAAACATGGTTACCGCTCAACAAGCAACTTACTAAGAAATAAGACACATACGTATATATTCTTCACCACGATAGTTTTTAAGCTATTTTGTCCCATGAGCTATATATTGTAAAGGTAAAGAATAGAATTTTTAAAGGTAGCACTCAAGTAATGTACTTTGGAATGCGGAGAAACACCATGTAGTAGGTAGGTATGGTGGACACAAATGGCATGGTTATTGGCTCAAGGATTTGGATGCATGAGAAGAATTCCTCTCGATACAAGGCTAGGCTAGCAAGGTTGTTTGAAGCAAACTCAAGTATGAAATGGTGCAGCAAGCAGAGGCGGATCCAGTGGGGGGCGAGCGGTGGCCAGGCCACCCCCATGGTTCGGCCACCCCCATCGATATGTAGCAGGGGCCAGTACTTATGGATAAACTATTAGTCTTAATACTTCGGCCATTAGCACAAGGCCTAACAGTCAATTTCTAATCCTACCCAGCGTGATGTCTTTGGGCCAAGCCCAAAGCTGTAAGGCAAGAGATCCAAAAGCCAGAATTGATGCACGTACACGTACTAACTTGGGCAAAACGGATCTGCTCGATCTCATCTACATTTAAACTAGTAGAAAATGTAGTTTTCTTTCAGTATATTGATACTGATGTTCATAATATACTTATAAAATTTGCTGTTTTCTCGTGTTTTATCTCTTTCATGGTCAATATCTTTGTCGCCCCGCCCCCCCTATACTCAATTCCTGGATCCGCCCCTGGCAGCAAGACTCACATATAAACATATTGTAAGCATTATAAGACTTTACATCGTCTCCTTGTTGTTCAAACACCTCAACCAGAAAATATCTAGACTTAGAGAGACCAATCATGCAAACTAAATTTTAACAAGCTCTATGTAGTTATTCATTAATAGGTGCAAAGTACATGATGCAAGAGCTTAAACATGATCTATATGAGCACAAAAATTGCCAAGTATCACATTATTCAAGACATTATACCATTTACCACATGCGGCATTTTCCGTTTCCAACCATATATGAATGAACGAGGTAGTTCAACCTTCGCAATGAACATTAAGAATAAAGCTAAGAACACATGTGATCATACGAAACAGCGGAGCGTAATATCTCCAATATAAAGAATGCTAGGATCCGATTTTATTCAAACAAAAACAAAAATAAAAACAAACAGACGCTCCAAGCAAAGCACATAAGATGTGATTGAATAAAAATATAGTTTCACTAGAGGAACCTGATAATGTTGTCGATGAAGAAGGGGATGCCTTGGGCATCCCCAAGCTTAGACGCTTGGGTCTTCTTAAAATATGCAGGGATGAACCACGGGGGCATCCCCAAGCTTTGACTTTTCACTCTTCTTGATCATATTGTATCATCCTCCTCTCTTGACCCTTGAAAACTTCCTCCACACCAAACTCGAAACAAACTCATTAGAGGGTCAGTGCATAATTCATATATTCAGAGGTGACATAATCATTCTTAATACTTCTGGATATTGCACAAAGCTACTGAAAGTTAATGGAACAAAGAAATCCATCAAACATAGCAAAACAGGCAATGCGAAATAAAAGGCAGAATCTGTCAAAACAGAACAGTCCGTAAAGACGAATTTTAAAGTGGCACCAGACTTGCTAAGATGAAAATGCCCAAATTGAATGAAAGTTGCATACATATCTGAGGATCACGCACGTAAATTTGCAGATTTTTCTGAGTTACCTACAGAGAATTCTGCCCAGATTCGTGACAGCAAGAAATCTGTTCCTGCGCAATAATCCAAATCTAGTATTGACTTTACTATCAAAGACTTTACTTGGCACAACAATGCAATAAAATAAAAATAAGGAGAGGTTGCTACAGTAGTAAACAACTTCCAAGACTCAAATATAAACTAAAGTGCAGAAGTAAAAACATGGGTTGTCTCCCATAAGCGCTTTTCTTTAACGCCTTTCAGCTAGGCGCAGAAAGTGTGAATCAAGTATCATCGAGAGAAGAAGCATCAACATTAGCTTGGGCTTTATGCATACCCTTTTTATTCTTTTTCTTACTCTTTGGTTTAGGGAATACATGTCTACCTCCGGGTGTAGAGGTGAATTTTAGGGTGCCTTCTCCCACATCTATGATTGCTCCCAATAGTTTCAGCAGGGATTTTCCAAGTGTGATTTGTCCTGTTCCTACACATTCAATAACAAGATAATCAGTGGATACTGTTCTTCCAAGAATGGTTGTATGCACACCCTCGGCTATTCCCTTAGGAATTATAACAGAGTTATCAATAAGAGTTATTCCTTCTCCCCCTTCAACGAGTCCCCAAAGTGTCAAAGATTCATAAATACTCTTAGGCATAAGGCAAAACTTAGACATAATATCACAACGGGCATGAAAAGTTTCACCACCAATAACAACTTTAATAGTAGGGTCCCATTTTGAAGGTTCAGAGTTCACTAAAAATTGATCAAGACGGTTACGAACATAACTATAATTTTCTTTCAAGTAAGATGCTCTTGTCTCAAGAGTGTTTAATCTATTATAAATGCTAATAAGGGCTGAATCAAAGCTATTAGCTGAACTATGTGATGCAACCAATTTCTTTATGGCATTAAAAGCTTGATCCCCATTGCAATGAAGGAAATCTCCTCCCACTACAGCATCTAAGGCATATCTATAGCGAATCATAAGCCCAAAATAAAAGTTACTAAGGAGCAAACTTAGAGTCATTTGAGGTTCAGCTTTACGATAAGAATCAAAAATTCTAGACCAAGCATCTTTAAAACTCTCCTCATCCCCTTGTTTGAAAGTAAAAACTAATTCCTCAGGTGAGGAAGTAACAGGTACAGAGCTAGACATGATAACAAAACAAAGTAAATGCAAGTAACTAATTTTTTTGTGTTTTTGATATAGAGAACACAAACAAGATAGTAAATAAAGTAAAGCTAGCAACTATTTTTTTTGTGTTTTGTTTTAGTGCAGCAAACAAAGTAGTAAATAAAGTAAAGCAAGACAAAAACAAAGTAAAGAGATTGGAAGTGGAGACTCCCCTTGCAGCGTGTCTTGATCTCCCCGGCAACGGCGCCAGAAATTTACTTGATGCGTGTAGTTGACACGTCCGTTGGGAACCCCAAGAGGAAGGTGTGATGCACACAGTAGCAAGTTTCCCTCAGTAAGAAACCAAGGTTTAATCGAACCAGTAGGAGTCAAGAAGCATGTTGAAGGTTGATGGCGGAGGAGTGTAGTGCGGCGCAACACCAGGGATTCCGGCGCCAACGTGGAACCTGCACAACACAATCACAGAACTTTTGCCCCAACGTAACAGCGAGGTTGTCAATCTCACCGGCTTGCTGTAAACAAAGGATTAGATGTATAGTGTGGATGATGATGTTTGTTTGCGAAGATCAGTAAAGAACAATTGCAGTAGATTGTATTTCAGATGTAAAGAATAGGACCGGGGTCCACAGTTCACTAGCGGTGTCTCTCCCATAAGATAGCACATGTTGGGTGAACAAATTACAGTTGGGCAATTGACAAATAAAGAAGGCATAACAATGCACATACATATATCATGATGAGTACTATGAGATTTAATCAGGGCATTACGACAAAGTACATAGACCGCCATCCAGCATGCATCTATGCCTAAAAAGTCCACCTTCAGGTTATCATCCGAACCCCCTCCAGTATTAAGTTGTAAACAACAGACAATTGCATTAAGTATGGTGCGTAATGTAATCAACACAAATATTCTTAGACAAAGCATCGATGTTTTATCCCTAGTGGCAACAGCACATCCACAACCTTAGAACTTTCTGTCACTGTTCCAGATTTAATGGTGTAGGATAACGTTGCATAGAAAACAAAAATTTTCCTACGGCGAACACGCAATCCAAGCCAAGATGCAATCTAGAAGACGGTAGCAACGAGGGGGTATCGAGTCTCACCCTTGAAGAGATTCCAAAGCCTACAAGATGAGGCTCTTGTTGCTGCGGTAGACGATCACTTGCCGCTTGCAAAAGCGCGTAGAAGATCTTGATCACGATCGGTTCCGGCGCCACGAACGGGCAGCACCTCCGTACTCGGTCACACGTTCGGTTGTTGATGAAGACGACGTCCACCTCCCCGTTCCAGCGGGCAGCGGAAGTAGTAGCTCCTCTTGAATCCGACAGCACGACGGCGTGGTGTCGGTGGCGGTGTAGAAGTCCGGCGGAGCTTCGCTAAGCTACGCGGGAAATATGAAGTGGAGGAGCAAAGCTAGGGTTTGGGAGGGGGTGGCCGGCCACTCAAGGGGGCGGCCAAGCTATGGTCTTGGGGTGGCCGGCCCCCTCCCTTGGCCCCTCATTATATAGGTGGATCCCAAGTGTTGGTGTCCAAGTCTTCGAATAAGACCCGAAACCAAAACCTTCCATAGGAGGGGGCAAACCTAGCCCAACTAGGACTCCCACCCAAAGGTGGGATTCCCACCTCCCATGTGGGGGGTGGCCGGCCCCCTATGGTGGAGTCCACTTGGGACTCCACCCCCACTAGGGCTGGCCGGCCATGGAGGTGGAGTCCCTTGTGGACTCCACCTTCCTTGGTGGTTTCTTCCGGACTTTTCTAGAACCTTCTAGAACCTTCCATAGAACCTTCCGCGACATTTTATTTCACATAAAATGACATCCTATATATGAATCTTATTCTCCGACCATTCCGAACTCCTCGTGATGTCCGGATCTCATCAGGGACTCCGAACAAATATTCGAACTCCATTCCATAATTCAAGAACTACCATTTCAACATCCAACTTTAAGTGTGTCACCCTACGGTTCGAGAATTATGCGGACATGGTTGAGTACTCACTCCGACCAATAACCAATAGCGGGATCTGGAGATCCATAATGGCTCCCACATATTCAACGATGACTTTAGTGATCGAATGAACCATACACATATATTACCAATTCCCTTTGTCTCGCGATATTTTACTTGTCCGAGGTTTGATCTTCGGTATCACTCTATACCTTGTTCAACCTCGTCTCCCCGACAAGTACTCTTTACTCGCACCGTGGTATGTGGTCTCTTATGAACTCATTCATATGCTTGCAAGACATTAGACGACATTCCACCGAGAGGGCCCAGAGTATATCTATCCGTCATCGGGATGGACAAATCCCACCGTTGATCCATATGCCTCAACTCATACTTTCCGGATACTTAATCCCACCTTTATAGCCACCCATTTACGCAGTGGTGTTTGGTGTAATCAAAGTACCTTTCCGGTATAAGTGATTTACATGATCTCATGGTCATAAGGACTAGGTAACTATGTATCGAAAGCTTATAGCAAATAACTTAATGACGAGATCTTATGCTACGCTTAATTGGGTGTGTCCATTATATCATTCACACAATGACATAACCTTGTTATTAATAACATCCAATGTTCATGATTATGAAACTAATCATCCATTAATCAACAAGCTAGTTTAAGAGGCATACTAGGGACTTCTTGTTTGTCTACATATCACACATGTACTAATGTTTCGGTTAATACAATTCTAGCATGATATATAAACATTTATCATAAACATAAAGATATAAATAATAACCAATTTATTATTGCCTCTAGGGCATATCTCCTTCACCTCCCACTTGCACTAGAGTCAATAATCTAGATTACATTGTAATATACCGAACACCCAGGGCATTCTGGTGTTGGTCATGCTTTGCCCTAGGGAGAGCAGTAGTCAACGGATCTGCTACATTCAGATCAGTGTGTACTTTGCAAATCTTTACTTCTCCATCTTCGATGTACTCGTGAATCGAGTGGTAACGCAGCTTGATATGCTTCAGCCTCTTGTGTGACCTTGGCTCTTGTGCATTGGCGATGGCACCCATGTTATCACAAAATGATTAATGGGTCCAATGCACTAGGAACCACACCGAGCTCTACAATGAACCTCTTCATCCATACCGCTTCGATGAAGCCTCCGAAGCCGCTATGTACTCTGATTCCGTTGAAGACTTCGCCACCGTGCAATCGCTTCGAGCTTGCCCAGCCATCGCAGCACCATTCAATATAAACACGTACCCAGATTGTGACTTAGAGTCATCGGGATCGGTGTTCCAACTTGCATCGGTGTAACCGTTTACAACGAGCTCTTGGTCACCTCCATAACAAAGAAACATATCCTTAGTTCTTTTCAAGTACTTCAGGATATTCTTGACCGCTGTCCGGTGTTCCATTCCTGGATCACTTTGATATCTGCTAGTCAAACTAACAAAGATGTGCTATATCCGGTCTAGTACATAGCATGGCATACATGATAGATCCTACTGCCGAGGCATAGGGGATGTTACACATCCTTTCTCTTTCTTCTGCCGTAGCCGGTCCTTGAGTTTTACTCAATACCTTGCCTCGGTAACATAGGTAAGAACCCTTTCTTACTTTCGTCCATTCTAAACTTCTTTAGAATCTTGTCCAGATATGTACTCTGTGATAGCCCTATTAGGCGTCTTGATCTATCTCTATAAATCTTGATGCCTAATATATACGATGCTTCACCAAGGTCTTTCATTGAAAAACTATTATTCAAATAACCCTTAACATCGCTTAATAGTTCTATATCATTCCCGATCAATAATATGTCATCTACATATAATATCAGGAATGCTACGTAGCTCCCACTCACTTTCTTGTAAATACAGGCCTCTCCATGACACCGTATAAACCCGAAGTCTTTGATCACCTTATCAAAGCGTCGGTTCCAACTTCTTGATGCTTGCTTCACCATAGATTGAACGCTGAAGTTTGCATACTTTGTCGCATTTTTAGGATCGACAAAACCTTTGGGTTGTACCATATACAACTCTTCCTCAATATCTCCATTAAGGAACGCCGTTTTGACATCCATCTCGCCAAATCTCATAATCGAAAAATGCAGCTATTGCTAACAAAATCCTCACAGATTTTAGCTTCGCTACGGGTGAGAAAGTCTCATCGTAGTCAACTCCTTGAATTTGTCGGAAACCCTTTGCGACAAGTCGAGCTTTATAGACAAGAATATTACCATCGCATCTGTTTTTCTCTTGAAGATCCATTTATTCTCGACAGCCTTTCGGCTATCGTAAGTCTACCAAAGTCCATACTTTGTTATCATACATGGATCCCATTTCGGATTTCATGGCTTCTTGCCATTTGTTGGAATCGGGCTCATCATCGCTTCTTCATACGTCGCAGGGTCCTCATCATTGTTATCTACAATCATGACATTTAGACAAGGATCATACCAATCAGGAGTGGCACGTTCCCTTGTCGATCTGCGAGGTTCGATGGTTTCCTCGTTCGAAGTTTCATGATCATTATCATTAGCTTCCTCTGTTGCCGGTGTAGGCGGTACAGTACAACTTCCGCATCGCGCTACTCTGATCAACGAGTATAGATTCATCAATCTCATCGAGTTCTACTTTTCTTTCAGTCACTTCTTTAGTGAGAAATTCTTTCTCAAGAAAGGTTCCGTTCTTAGCAACAAAGATTTTGCCTTCGGATTTGTGATAGAAAGTGTACCCTATAGTTTCCTTAGGGTATCCTATGAAGACGCATTTCTCCGCTTTGGGTTCTAGCTTGTCCGGTTGTAACTTCTTTACATAGGCTTCGCAACCCCAAACTTTCAGGAACGACAGCTTAGGTTTCTTATTAAACCATAATTCATACGGTGTCGTTTCTACGGATTTTGATGGTGCTCTATTTAAAGTGAATGCGGCTGTCTCTAATGCATAACTCCAAAATGATAACGGCAAATCAGTAAGAGACATCATACTACGAACCATATCTAAGAGAGTTCGATTACGACGTTCGGACACACCGTTTCGTTGAGGTGTTCCCGGCGGTGTCAATTGTGAAAGTATTCCGCATTTCTTTAAATGCATGCCAAACTCATAACTCAGATATTCACCTCCACGATCAGATCGTAGAAATTTGATCTTCTTGTTACGTTGATTTTCTACTTCACTTTGAAATTCCTTAAACTTCTCGAAAGTTTCGGATTTATGTTTCATGAAATAGATATACCCATATCTACTCAGATCATCTGTGAAGGTTAGAACATAACGATAACCACCGCGCGATGCTACGCTCATTGGTCCACATACATCTGTATGTATGATTTCCAATAAGTCTGTAGCTCGCTCCATCATACCAGAAAATGGAGTCTTTGTCATTTTACCCATTAGACATGCTTCGCATCTATCAAGTGACTCAAAGTCAAGTGATTCAAGTAATCCATCGGTATGGAGTTTCTTCATGCGTTTCACTCCAATATGACCAAGACGACGATTGCCACATATAAGTAGAATTATCATTAAGTTTAATTCGCTTAGCATCAATGTTATGTATATGCGTATCACTACTATCGAGATCTAATAGAAATAAGCCATTCTTTTGTGGTGCTCGACCATAAAAGATATTATTCATAAAAATAGAACAACCATTATTCTCAGACTTGAATGAATAACCGTCTTGCATTAAACAAGATCCAGATATAATGTTCATGCTCAACGCAGGTACATAATAGCAATTATTTAGGCTTAAAACTAATCCCGAAGGTAGATGTAGAGGAAGTGTGCCGACTGCGATCACATTGACCTTGGATCCGTTTCCAACGCGCAACGTCACTTCATCTTTCAGCAGTTGTCGTTTATTCTTTAGTTCTGTTTGAGTTACAAATATGAGCAACCGAACCAGTATCAAATACCTGTGTACTAGAACGAGAACCAGTTGAAATGAACATCTATAACATGTATATCAAATATACCTTCTTTCTTCTTCTTGACAAGGCCGCTCTTCGTATCAGCCAGATACTTGGAGCAATTACGCTTCAGTTGTCCCTTCTCCTTGCAGTAATAGCACTCAGCATCAGGCTTAGGGCCGTTCTTAGGTTTCATAGGAGGCGTGGCAGCTTTCTTGCCACCCTCTTTGAATTTTCCCTTAGACTTGCCCTGTTTCTTGAAACTGGTGGTCTTGTTGACCATCAACACTTGGTGCTCTTTCTTGATCTCAATCTCAGCAGCTTTTAGCATGCCAAAAAGTTCAGGTAACTCCTTGTTCATGTTCTGCATATTGTAGTTCATCACAAAGTTCTTGTAACTTGGTGGCAGTGATTGAAGGACACGATTAATCCCCAGTCTGTTAGGAATCACTATTCCCAAGTCATCGAGTTTCTTCGCATGCCCGGTCATGGCGAGCATGTGCTCACTAACGGAGCTGCCTTCTTCCATCATACAGTGAAGAAATGTTTCGATGCTTCATAGCATTCCATCGCCGCATGAGTCTCGAATATAGCTTTCAGCTCATTCATCAACTCATGAGGATCATGGTGCTCAAAACGTTTTTGAAGATCGGATTCCGCATCGCACAGATGGCACACTGAACTTGAGAGTACCGAGTTTTCCGAGTCGCGTAAACAGCTTTTACTTCATCGGATTCATCTTCTGCAGGAGGGTCACCTAGCGGTGCATCAAGCACAAATTGCAGATTTCCGCCAGAGAGGAAGATCCTCACATGACGGAACCAGTCGGTGAAGTTGCTACCGTTGCTCTTAAGTTTCTCTTTCTCTAGGAACTGATTAAAATTGATTGGGGACGCCATCTCTACAACATATATTTGCAATAGTTTAGACTAAGTTTATGACAAATTGAGTTCAAATTTTAATTCAACATAATTAAAAACCTAAGTGAACTCCCACTCAAAACAATATCCCTCGCATTGTCTTAGTGATCACACGAACCAAATCCACCGCACCTAAACCCGATCATCACGAGAAAAGGTGTGATTTCAATGGCGAACACTCAAAGTGTTCATCATATCAACCATATGATTCATGCTCTACCTTTCGGTATCACGTGTTCCGAGACCATGTCTGTACATGCTAGACTCGTCAAGGCCACCTTAGTATCCGTATGTGCAAAACTGTCTTGCACCCGTTATATGTACTTATTGAATCTATCACACCCGATCATCACGAGGTGCTTCGAAACGACAAGACTTGGCAACGGTGCTACTAAGGATGAACACTTTATTATCTTGAGATTTTAGTGAGGGATCATCTTATAATGCTACCGTCGCGATCTAAGCAAAATAAGATGCATAAAAAAGGATTAACATCACATGCAGTTCATATGTGATATGATATGGCCCTTTTGCTCTTGCGCCTTTGATCTTCATCTCCAAAGCACGGATATGATCTCCATCATCTTCGGGCATGATCTCCATCATCGTCGGCGTAGCGTCAAGGTCAATGGCGCCGTCTTCATGATTGTCCTCCATGTAGCAATTATTACAACTACTTTGAAATACTACTCAACATGAAATTTAAAGACAACCATAAGGCTCCTGCCGGTTGCCACAATACAATAATGATCATCTCATACATATTCATCATCACATTATGGCCATATCACATCACCAAACCCTGCAAAAACAAGTTAGACGTCTCTAATTTGGTTTGCATATTTTACGTGGTTTAGGGTTTTCGAGAGAGATCTAATCTACCTACGAACATGAACCACAACGTTGATACTAATGTTTTCAATAGAAGAGTAAATTGAATCTTTACTATAGTAGGAGAGACAGACACCCGCAAAGCCTCTTATGCAATACAAGTTGCATGTCGAACGAGGAACAAGTCTCATGAACGCGGTCATGTAAAGTTAGTCCGAGCCGCTTCATCCCACTATGCCATAAAGATGCAAACTACTCAAACTAAAGATAACAAGAGCATCAACGCCCACAAACCATTGTGTTCTACTCGTGCAACCATCTATGCATAGACACGGCTCTGATACCACTGTAGGATAACGTTGCATAGAAAACAAAAAATTTCCTACGGCGAACACGCAATCCAAGCCAAGATGCAATCTAGAAGACGGTAGCAACGAGGGGGTATCGAGTCTCACCCTTGAAGAGATTCCAAAGCCTACAAGATGAGGCTCTTGTTGCTGCGGTAGACGATCACTTGCCGCTTGCAAAAGCGCGTAGAAGATCTTGATCACGATCGGTTCCGGCGCCACGAACGGGCAGCACCTCTGATGGGGATATGCCCATAGGGGGTGGGTCGCCAGTCCCAGTCGCCATGAAGATAGAGGCTTGGGTGGATCGCCAGTCGCCTAAGCGACTGGGCCCTAAGGCGACTGGGCCGTGATCCCAAGGAGGAGGTCCACACGGCTGGACAAGAAGATTACTTGCGAGAGGGATAGCGGATCCCGGGTTAGTAGCAACTGATATGATTCGGAGTTATCTCCATGTAACCCTAGGCCGGGGGTGCTTATATAAACCCCCGAGCTTAGGCCCTAGAGGACACCTTACTCGAGATCCAATCTCCCCCTGTAAGCTCTCGGCGTAGCCGCCGACTGAGCCCCCCCATTGTAATTCTCCACTGAGCAATAGAGATCTAGCAGGACGTAGGCCTTTTACTCTCCGGAGGGGCTGAACCTGGGTAAAACCCTTGCGTCTCTTGCACCTCGACCCGTAGATGGCAATGTTCCCTTCCCCTCGCATCAATGAAGTGCTACCCTGGTAGCATCTGCCGTGGCTACATCCACGACAGTGGCGCCCACCGTGGGGCATGGGACATCAAGCCTTCGAGCTACGGCGAGGCCCTACTCGCCAGTTCGGCGGCCGGTTGCTTCCGGCAGGATGATCGCCACCGGCAATTTCTTCCACATCCAGCCAAGCACCTACCGGCCCGCCTCGTCACCTCTCACACACGCCGGGATGGTGCCGATCGGCTCCAGCAACCTCTTCGTGGGGCGCGCCGGCGTCCGCGATCCCGCTGAGCCGCGCCCCGTCGCTCACACGACCCCTTCGCGCCCGGGCAGCTCCTCACCGCTACTCGCCCGGTCACCGGCGAGGTATACGCGGAGGCTGAGGCGGCCCCGGGAGACGATGCCGAGTCGGCGGTCGTGGCACCGACCGCTAACTCCACCGTTGCCTCGGCAGCCACCGACTCCGCCGACACCGCTCCAGTCGCCGATTCCGCCGACACCATCCCGGCCATCAAATCCATCATCGCTGCGATCGACGCCGACTTCACCGACATCATCGCTACAACGTCGGTTGCGGGATCCACCGCTCCGACCCCCACATCCCCCTCCATCGCCACAGCATCGACCAAGGACTCTATCTCCCTGGTCTCCCACCCGAGCGACTTCGAAGGTGGCTTCGAGGACGACTCCATCCTCTCCCTCTTCGGCAGCGATTACGACTCGGACTGCTGCCGAGGCCCCGCGTTACCGCTACCCGACCGCAGTCTTCATGGCAGGGGGTGAAGGAGAGATCGACGCCTTCACCACTCCCCTCCCCGCAACCGCCACCGCGACCGAGATCGAGGCGCACCGGGCGGCCCTCGAGGAGCAGAGGAAAAAGGAGCTCGCCGAAAGGCAGAAATTCCGCCTCGAGCAAGATGAAGTAAGGGCCGTGTCCCACTATCGTCAGCAGCGAAACCGCCGGCGCATGGAGCGCGCCCGCGCGAGCGACTTTCCCAGCGCACGCCTTAACTTCGACGACCCGGACGGAGAAATCCGGGTCGCCCGAGTCCAAAACCCTGACATCCCGGAAGGAAGTCGGGCTGCTGCAGATAGAGCCGCGCGCGGAGCACCCCCGCCACCCCCACCACCACCACCCGAAGTTCCTCGGGCAGAGGTCGACGCCAACGGCCTACCACTGCACTCGTCTCCAGCCGACAACGTGGCAGCTGCGCAGGCCGTCCTCGCAAGAATCCCCGAAACGGGAGACGGCGCGATCCTCGTCCAGCACGCCAAGGCTTTGGTAGCCAAGGCATTGGAGCAGCAGCACGCCGCAGCCGACTCGCAGGGCGACTCTATTCGCGCACATCCGCCGGCCGCGCGGCGTCGTCGACGCGGCAAACCGCGCAATCGTCAACGCCAACAACGGCCCGCCGCCAGCACCGCGCGCGGCCCACTCGTCTAACAACCGAGTCGAGCCGCGCCCGCGCGGGTGATGGTCGCCGCTAACGGGCAGCCGGCCGACGCCCGAACCCACATCGTCAACGACCAAGAATGGCGGGCGCGCAATCGATTGAACGACCGCCACGCCGATGAAGCCCCGCGCCGAGCGCGTTCACCCGAATCGGCCCCGCTTGCTTCGGGCCGATGATTAGAGGCGAGCCGCACTGTGGGGTTCAAAGGACCCCGCGACATCGAGAAGTACGATACAAGCATTGACCCCACCGTCCGGATCGACTCGTACGCCATGGCAATGGGGATCCAGGGCCACTCCGAGTTACTCGCAGCCGCGATACCTGCCCCTCATGATGGACGGCGTCAATCGCCATTGGTTCAACACCCTCACCGTCAACAGCATCGACTCACGGGAAGAAGCCCGCGCCGCGTTCATCCAGCACTTCGCCAGCGCATACACCCGTGCCACAACCATAGAAGACCTAGATCGCTGCGTCCAAGGCCCGCGCGAGTCGACCCGCCGGTGGGTGCAGCGCTGGCAGGACATGTGGACGACCTCCAGCGGCATCAGCACGGACACGGCAATCTCATCGCTTCCGACGCTGCTGCCGGTACGAACCACTAAGCGCCAAGCTCCGTCGCGTCGGCAGGGACAATATCTCAATCTCCGAGCTCTTCGACATCGCCACCCGCTACGCCGATGAAGACCCTACGGTCGACTCGGACGACGAGTACGGTCAACGACGCAATCGCCGCCTGCGCACACGGAGCCTCGGCGTGGCGACTACCGTGTCGCCGGCCGGTCCAACAACGGCAAGCGCCGCGGAGAGGGAGGACACAACGAGCTAGTTGCTACCACCGATTACGAGCAGCGCGAGCCAAAATCGTTTCGGCGCGACACTCGTCCACCTCGGGAGGATCGGCCTCAGCCCAAGCGCTTCGACGCCCGCAGCCTCCTAGACGCACCATGCATCTATCACAGCAAGGAGGGCAAGCCCGCCAACCACACGACGGGAAATTGCTACTCCCTGAAGCAGATAGAAAGAGCTCGCCGCGCCAAGGAAAACGACGGCGGCAACCAGCACAAGGAGCGCGCCAAGGACCAAGACCAGCACAAGGGAGAGGGCTTCGGTCGCAGCGCCGGCTCGCTCCACACCTTCACCGGGGTCGGCGACAAAGCGGGACAGAAGGTCCTCGCAAGGGCAGTGGCGGTACACGCAGTCATACTTTCCGACGTACTCCCGGTGGCTCAACCGGTCCGAGCAAAGCATTACACGGAGCCGCGAAGATCACGCCCCCGCATCGAGTACCCCGGGCGAGTGGCGCTAGTCGTCGTGCCCAAGGTCGCCGACTATCGCTACCAAAAACCCCGATGGACGGGGAAGCTCCATCAACATCATGTACTACGACACCTTCCAGCGGCTTGGCCTGCCGGACTCACGCCTTGAGAACACCAAGGTCACGTTCCACGGCATCGTCCCCGGGCGGAAGGCCTTCCCGATCGGCAAGGTGACGCTGCCCGTCACCTTCGGCACGCCCGTGAACTACCGTACCGAGCGGATAACGTTCGAGGTGGTGAACTTCAAAAGCTCTTACCATTGCGTACTCGGCCGACAAGCGTTCGCCCGCTTCATGGCGACCCCACACTACGCGTACACCAGGCGGAAGTGGCCGGGGCCTCGAGGCGTAATCACCGTCCATGGCGACCCGCAGATGGCTGTGGACTGCGAGGCCGACAGCGCCAAGCTCGCCGACGCCGTCATCGCCGACGAACAAGACAACTCCGCCGAGCTCGCCAAGTACCCGGCCGACCGCAACGACCCCGCCATCCCGGGAGAAGCCAACCGAGCTCGACTCGTCCGCAGCAACCTTCAAGGCCGCAGCAGGCACCCGCCAAGTAGATCTTGTAGAAAACGATCCAAGTAGGCAAGTTACCATTGGGACGGGCCTGTCCGCCCAATAGGAAAGCGCGCTCATCAAGTTCCTCCGTGAGAATCGAGATATCTTTGCATGGCCACCCTCGGACCTGCCAGGTGTCCCGAGAGAACTTGCTGAGCACAAATTACATGTCGATCCCACCGCGCGACCCGTTAGGCAGGCAATGCGCCCTGTGGGAGAAGAACGGCGACGCGCAATCGCCGAAGAAGTAAACCGGCTGCTCGCTGCCGGCTTCATCATAGAAATCAAGCACCCGAAATGGCTGGCAAACCCAGTCCTAGTGCTAAAGAAGAACAAGACGTGGCGAATGTGTATCGATTACACAAGCCTCAACAGCGCGTGCCCCAAGGACCCATTCGTCCTACCGCGAATCGACCAGATTATCGACGCGGTCGCCGGGTCCGAGTCGCTATGCTTCCTTGATGCATACTCCGGGTACAATCAAATAAAGATGGCCAAGGAAGACCAAGAGAAGACTGCATTCATCACACCCCTAGGCGCCTCTTGCTACACGTCCATGACCTTCGGCCTCAAGAACGCCGGAGCAACGTACCAGCGGTGCATGAACAGCTGCTTAGAAAGCCGGATCGGCCGCAACGTGCATGTCTACATCGACGATGTGGTGGTCAAATCGACTCGACAGACCGACCTCGTCGGCCGACCTCGCCGAAACATTCGCCAACTTACGGCGGTACAAGATCAAGCTCAACCCTTTGAAGTGCACCTTCGGGGTTCCATCGGGACAGCTGCTAGGCTACGTCGTCTCCAAGCGAGGCATCGAACCTAACCCGGAGAAGACACCGGCGGTCATGCGCACCAAGCAGCCAGCATGCCTAGTCGACGCGCAAAAACTCGCCGGTCGAGTCGCCGCCCTCGCCGCTTCATACCCCGGCTCGGAGACAAGGCCATGCCACTATACCGCTTGCTCAAGAAGTCGGAATCATTCCGGTGGACAGACGAGGCGCAGCGGGCCCTAGAGGAACTCCAAGACGCCCTCTCGAATGCCCCTATCCTCGCGGCCCCGCTGCCAAAGAAACCATGCTCCTATACGTCGCCGCGTCGAACCGCGCTATAAGTGCAGTCATGGTCGTCGAACGGAAGGAGGAAGGAAGGGAGCAACCGGTACAACGCCCGGTCTACTACATCAGCGAAGCCTTAATCGAATCCAAGCAACGGTATCCACACTACCGTAAGCTGGTGTACGCCGTCCTCGGGCCCAGCGGCGATCGGCCCCTTACTTCCACGAGCACCCCATCAAGGTAGTCGCCTCAACACCACTCGCCGACATCATCCGCAACCGCGACGCAACTGGCCGGATCGCCAAGTGGGCAGTCGAGCTCGGCGTCCACAACATCACCTACGAGTCACGCCACGCCATCAAATCTCAAGCACTCGCCGACTGGGAAGAGGCCCAGCAGCCAAGCTCCCCCGCGGACCTCAAACATTGGACGTTGCACTTCGACGGTTCTAAAAACCTCGAAGGAGCAGGCGCGGGAGTCGTCCTCACATCACCAAAGGGCGACACGGTGAAGTACGTCCTGCAACTCAGATTCGAGCCATGCACCAACAACATGGCCGAGTACGAGGCGCTCCGCACGGCATGCGAGTCGCAAAAGAGATGGGCGCAACACGGCTGCGCTGCCTCGGCGATTCCGACGTAGTCGCCAGCCTTACTTCCGGCCCCTGCGACGCCACCTGCGCCACAATGAGCTCATACACACGCGCCGTCGACCAGGCCGGCGCTAGCTTCGCCGGTCACGTCGTCGAGTGGGTTGACAGCGCAAGAACGAAGAAGCCGACGCGCTAGCCAGAATCGGGTCCAAGCGACTTCAACCTCCTCCGGCGTCGTCCTGGACATCCTCAGCCACCTCGGTGCGCGCACCGCGCGAGCTGGACATTGCCGAGCCACCTGCTCCCGACTCCGCCTTAGTCGCACTCGCCGTCGACAGCACCGATTGGACCGAGCCATACATAAGCTACCTCGAGAGCCAGGCACTGCCGATGGATGAAACCAAAGCACGCGCCATCGTGCGCAGATGCAAGTCCTTCACCATCATCAACAATGAGCTATACAAGCGCAGTGTCTCGGGAGTGTTCCAACGATGCGTCACCACGGCGGAAGGGCGCAACATTCTCGCGCGACATCCACGCAGGGATCGCGGCCACCACGCAGCGCGCGGTCAATCGTCGCCAAGGCCTTTCGTCACGGCTTCTACTGGCCAACAGCCCACGAAGACGCAATCGCCCTTGTCCGTTCATGCGCCGGGTGCCAAAAGCATGCAAGCCGCCGCACATGCCAGGATCGGCATTGAAGACCATCCCCCTCACCCGGCCCTTCGCCGTATGGGGCATGGACATGGTGGGAAAATTCAAAACGGCCCCCGGCGGATATACTCACCTCCTGGTAGCGGTGGACAAGTTCACCAAATGGGTAGAAGCAAAGCCCATAAAGAAGTGCGACGGGAAGACGGCCACAAAGTTCCTACGCGAGCTCATCTATCGGTACGGCTACCCTCACGGTATCATAACCGACAACGGCACCAACTTCGCCAAAGGGGAGATGGCTGACTTTTGCGAAGAAAAGGGCATCCGACTCGATCTCGCCTCGCCGCCCACCCCGAGTCGAACGGCCAAGCGAAAGGGCAAACCAGAGCATCCCGCACGGACTCAAACCACGCCCGGTCGTGCCCCTAGAGCGCGCAGCCGGCTGCTGGGCAGAGGAGCTCTCTTCGCACTATGGGGCATCCGCACAACGCCTAACAGTCAACCGGCTTCACGCCTTTCTTCCTGGTATATGGCGCCGAAGCCGTCATGCCCACGGACATCGCCTACGACTCACCTCGGGTCGCCAATTACGCCGAAGAAGACAACGAGCGAGCTCGCCAAGATGACATCGATCTCCTCGACGAGGCCGCAGACCTCGCACTCTCCGTAACCGCCATTTACCAGCAGGACCTCCGTCGCTACCACGATCGCCGCGTTCGGAGTCGCTCCTTCCAAGTCGGCGATCTGGTACTCCGGCTAATCCAGGACAAGAAAGGGATGCACAAGCTGTCCCCGCCCTGGGAAGGACCATTCGCCGTCAGCCGCGTACTCGGCAACGACTCCTACTACCTCATCGACGTCCGCAAGGACGACAAAGGCGAGCCGCTCACTAAAGAGGTGGAGCGCCCCTGGAACATCAACCTCCTCCGGCGGTTCTATACCTAAGGGAAAAATGTAATCCGAAAATTCAGAGGGTAATAAAAATCGCCGACCATTTTTTGATCTCAAGCTCCGACTACCTCCCCTTCACCCGCCAAATATCGTCATCTCTCATCCCGGGACATACCGGCTTAGTCGCCGCGACAAGCGACTAGGAACCGAGAGACCTCCGGTCGCCGCTGTTGGAAGAGAGAAGTCCACGATCGGCCAAGTAGCCGGGCTAACACGGGATGGCGGCGTGACCGAGGCGCAACACCAGGCCCGGTCACCCACCATCTCTCACGCCATCGGGTGAAAACGGCGACCGGAACCCACAGCAGGCCGCACGCTCGGCCAGCCCCACGGGCCTCGGCGACCGCCTTGTGCTACGTTATAAAGCACACCAATGCCCTCCTCTACCTTAGGTTGGCGAATTGCGCGGCTAAGTACTTCGACTAGGGACCCCGCAAAACGGACCCGCGGCTCGCCAAGGAAAATACGCCCGCAATGATCCCCTTTGGAGTCGCCTAGCGACTGGCTCACCGAGCCACGACGAGTGGCGCGCTACATCCGAACAGCGCAAACTACACCACACCACTACTCCACCCATGAGGCTGCTATTCGTACTATAATGACTACGCATCGCGACCGGGGACGCCCAGCTCGAAAAGGAAAACAGTCAAGTCGATAGCCTTCATTGGGGTCGCAAGGCGATCGACCTGAAGGCCATGGATAGTCGGAACCAACTCCAATGCATCGCCGTCTCAAATAATGCAAAAGCAACCACCGAATCACATTTAAGCAAAAGTCATCATTCTATTTACAACTAACACCCGCTCGCGGAAATCTAGCTACTTCTTACACAGTACTCAGGAAACTACGAGGACGACCCGGAGCCCCCTCTACGACAGGCTCGACGCCGTCATCGCCGTGACGAAATTTCGGCGTGTACACCACGACCGGATATGTAGACAGCGAGCCGGCGGCAGCAGCATGGAAGAGGCGCTCCGCGGGGTAGTCCACCGGGCCCGGCTCCTTCTCCGCGTCACCAGGAGCCGCTTGGCTGGGGATATGAGTCTCCAAGTCCGCGGTCGCCGCACTCGGTCGGCGAAGGGGCGCACCGCATCCATCAGCCGCAGCACTTCGGCAACATCGAACTCCCGCCTCCGAGGGGAAGCCAGCGGTGACCTCCTCCACGTCGAACCCTTCGTAATAATGCGCCAAAGACCATGCTCGTAGCCATGGTAATGCCAACGCGGCAGGAAGAGCGACGAAGCCGATCAACAACAGCCGGAATGTTGGACACGGCCTTGAAGACGGATGGCGTGTCCCGCGGAATCACCTCCCGCGGGCTCGTGCACCGGAGCGCGGCAAGTATCTCCCCGCGCAGCGATGATACGCGCGGTCGCGGTCGACAGGCATTCCCGTGGAGTCGCCGTCTCCACGAAGTCGCACGTACCTGCAGTCAACAACACAAGGAAAAGGGAAAAATGAGAACTTCCCCTTCAACGCCGACTCGCCACGCTCGGGGACTGGCCCCCGAGGCCGACTCGCCACGCTCGTTGACAGGCCCCCGAGGCCGACTAGCCACGCTCGCGGACTGGCCCCGAGACCGACTCGCCACGCTCGGGGACTGGCCCCGAGGCCGACTCGCCACGCTCGGGGACCGGCCCCCGAGACCGACTCGCCACGCTCGGGATCGGCCCCCGAGGCCAACTCGCCACGCTCGGGGACCGACCCCCGAGGCCGACTCGCCGTGTTCAGATACTCAAACCCCGGCAAATAAAACAAGAAGTGCGACAACAAGAACTTACCAAGAATCTGCCGCGACATCTCCTCGACGAAAGCCTCGAAGTTGGTCTTCTCGGCCTGCACCGCCAGACGATGCCCTCGGACGCCTCCTTCTCCGCAGCAAGTTCTTTGGCGTGCTGCTGCTTCAAGGCCGCCACCTCCTCCCGCGAGACGCGGCAGCCCCACGTGCGAGTCCCGCGCATCGGTCGCGGCCTCCAGCTTCACCTTGTATTCGGTGATGACGTCCTCCAGCTCCCGGCCCTTCTGCTCCAGGACCTTCGTCAATTCCGCCACCTCCGCTTTCGCCCTTTTCCGGGCCTCTTCGGCCTGCTGCGCCCGGAACTCGGCTTCACGGTAGAAGGACTCCTTGACGAACCCTTCCCGAGCCTCGGCAAGAGCCTTTGCCTGCGCCTCGCTACAAGAAAAGGAAACGGTGAGAACGAACGCCCGGGCCAGTGACACTGAATGAGGACGGCGAGTGGGCATGACTTACTGCCCAGGGCAATCAGCTTCCGGTTCTTCTGCGCCGCCTCCTCCACAAGCGCGGTCAGCCGCTTAATCTCCGCCTACGGAAACCAAACAAAAATGCCAAGGTCAACAAACAAAAAGCAAATAGAGACTCGACTCGCCCTTTCAGACCAAGTCGACCCTCGGGGACGGGGGGTGACTAGGCCACGTGTTCAGCGACACTTACCACATGCGCCTCGCCAAGCGCCGTGTGGAGCTCGGTGAAGGTCAATGAAGACGGCGGCGGATGACGCGACTCGGTCGCCCCGTCCGCTCGCATCACCGCCTCAGTCGACGGAACCTCGCCCGTCCGCGTGTCGGTGTCGCTGGGCGGGGCGCGGTCCCTGGCGGCCTTGGACCGGCGCTCTTTCAGTGGCTCCGACAGACCGCCCTCCTCGACGATGTCCTCTTCAACTTCGGGTGCCTTCTGCCCCTCGGTCGATCCAATGTCAGTCGACTCCTCCTCCACCACAGGCGGAGCAACGTCCGGACCCGTCGCCGCACTCGCCATGCCCCCGCGAGCCATGCGGGTAGAGGAAAACGTTGGCGGTGGGCTCGACGTGGCTAGTGCTCTCCTTCTCCGCTTGACTCCCGGCGGCGGGCTCTTCTGGAGCCGACCCCGCACCCCCAAGGTCGGACGGCGCCGCCTTCCTCTCCGCGGCTTTCTTCTTTGCCTCGGCCGCCCTCGTGGCCGCCACCCCGGCCGCGGGCGGCTTCGCCAAGGTCTTCTTCTTGGACCTACAGAGAGGCGAGGTGAGTCGACACTCAGTCCAGTCGCAGGAAGGATAAATTCGACAAGAAATACTTACTTCACCGTGGGAATCGCGTTTACGCCCGGTCCGGCCCGAGCTCCCCCAACGATCGCGTCCTTCAAGGGACGCTGAAGCCTCGTGGACCCTTCCAGGAGAGTGGGGCGCAGTCGCTTCGATAGCGGCTCGGCCCCTTCCTTGGAGGGCTCCGCCTTGTCCTCCGGACGGGAGGTCGCCTCCTCTTCAGCCGCGCCCTGGGACGAGGACTCGGCACCCCTCTTCGACCCGCGCGGGAGTCTGATGAAGTCCCGCGCCTCCGAGTCCGACTCGGTGCGCTCCTCCTCCTCGTCGACCTCTTCCTCCTCGCCTTCGGTCATCTCCGGTGGTTCCTTTCCGGCGAGAGGAGGGAGGTGGTCCGGCGATCTTCTGCCAACGCTGCAATCGAATCAAAGGAACAAGTCAGAAAGGAAGAAGCGCGGCTAAGCCGTGCGAAGTCGCCATGCGAAGCATTACCCGAGGCGCTGGGGTGTCTTCGGTGTAGGGCTGCAAGCCGTCCTCGAAGGAAGTAAAGGTGGCAGTGGTGATCTTAGCGAGCGCCTTCCGGTACTCGCCCTCGTCCCACTCGGTCGCCGTCGACCGGGTGCGGTCGTTCGTCCCCGGTACTCCCACATGGGGTGAGCTCGGCACCGCAGGGGGATCAGCCGCCGGCCAAGCCAACAGTTGTACATGTCGACCGCCGTCAAAGCCGTCATCTTTTAGCGCCTGGATCGCTTGGCGCATATCCTTCACCACCTTCTCCTGCTCGCGCGGCAGCAGCCGGACATTGAGGCGCCGCGGGGCGCTCGGCTCGGGACTGTATTGGGGAATGCATACCTCGCCCGGGGAGTGTACTCCTTGGCGTAGAACCAGAAACGACGCCACAGCGATCGCGCCTTCTTGGGGAGCGCCATGTCGATGAAGCTTTCCCCGGACTTCACCGGAAGGTGATCCCCCCGTTCGGGATGAGTGCTTCGCTGTTCTTGCTGGCCCGAGTCGCCCGCCCGTGGAAGATGGACACCCACAGCGGGAAGTAGGGCGGACAGCCCAAGTAGCATTCGCACAGCGCCACGAACAGAGAAATCTGCTGGACGCTGTGCGGCCCGAGGTCGGAAACCTTGATGCTGTAGAAGGCCAGCAACTGCCGGAGGAAATCGGAGGTGGGGAGAGCGAACCCGCGATCGAGGAAGCTCATGAAGATCACGAACTCCCCAGGCCGTGGGAGGGGCTCCGTCTCGTTCGCCGGCGGAACCCGCCATCGCTCCTGGTTGAACTCCGGGATGACTCCGGAGGCGACGTACGGGAGGAGAGACTCCCGCGTGACCTTCGACTTGCCCCACCCTTCGCCGCCATGGATGCGTGTGGAGTGTGGAATGAAGATGAGATGAAGAGAAGATGGGGGATGAATGCGGAGGAGTGTTGAACCCTAATCCTAGGGGCGACCCTTTATACCGCCCGCACTCGCTCAGATTGAGGATGAGATCTGTTCGTTGAATTGTCCCGGAATCGCCGCCCCGCAATCAACGGTCGAGATCTGCGCCGTCACCGGCTGAATAGCCGTTAAACTAGCCGTTAGCGGTCACGTCGAGCCCAACGGTCAACAACATGCAGACGGTGTGCGCCTCGGTCAACGTGAAATCTAGCCGTTGGCCTCTCCACGTGTCTCTATGGTGACTACGCGTCGACTGGCAAACGGCGACTGGCTAGAGCCGACTGTCACACGCCGATCGATCGATCAAGTTATGGCGACTGAGACTGCCACCGCACCCGCGACTTTATCTTTGGAAGCCCGGCGGCGACTCATCTTGATCCATCACCGCGCCTCTCCAAGACTTGTTCCAGATCCGCGCTTCATCACCACCGCGCTTGGGGACTACTGATGGGGATATGCCCATAGGGGGTGGGTCGCCAGTCCCAGTCGCCATGAAGATAGAGGCTTGGGTGGATCGCCAGTCGCCTAAGCGACTGGGCCCTAAGGCGACTGGGCCGTGATCCCAAGGAGGAGGTCCACACGGCTGGACAAGAAGATTACTTGCGAGAGGGATAGCGGATCCCGGGTTAGTAGCAACTGATATGATTCGGAGTTATCTCCATGTAACCCTAGGCCGGGGGTGCTTATATAAACCCCCGAGCTTAGGCCCTAGAGGACACCTTACTCGAGATCCAATCTCCCCCTGTAAGCTCTCGGCGTAGCCGCCGACTGAGCCCCCCCAATGTAATTCTCCACTGAGCAATAGAGATCTAGCAGACGTAGGCCTTTTACTCTCCGGAGGGGCTGAACCTGGGTAAAACCCTTGCGTCTCTTGCACCTCGACCCGTAGATGGCAATGTTCCCTTCCCCTCGCATCAATGAAGTGCTACCCCCTGTAGCATCTGCCGTGGCTACATCCACGACAACCTCCGTACTCGGTCACACGTTCGGTTGTTGATGAAGACGACGTCCACCTCCCCGTTCCAGCGGGCAGCGGAAGTAGTAGCTCCTCTTGAATCCGACAGCACGACGGCGTGGTGTCGGTGGCGGTGTAGAAGTCCGGCGGAGCTTCGCTAAGCTACGCGGGAAATATGAAGTGGAGGAGCAAAGCTAGGGTTTGGGAGGGGGTGGCCGGCCACTCAAGGGGGGCGGCCAAGCTATGGTCTTGGGGTGGCCGGCCCCCTCCCTTGGCCCCTCATTATATAGGTGGATCCCAAGTGTTGGTGTCCAAGTCTTCGAATAAGACCCGAAACCAAAACCTTCCATAGGAGGGGGCAAACCTAGCCCAACTAGGACTCCCACCCAAAGGTGGGATTCCCACCTCCCATGTGGGGGGTGGCCGGCCCCCTATGGTGGAGTCCACTTGGGACTCCACCCCCACTAGGGCTGGCCGGCCATGGAGGTGGAGTCCCTTGTGGACTCCACCTTCCTTGGTGGTTTCTTCCGGACTTTTCTAGAACCTTCTAGAACCTTCCATAGAACCTTCCGCGACATTTTATTTCACATAAAATGACATCCTATATATGAATCTTATTCTCCGGACCATTCCGGAACTCCTCGTGATGTCCGGGATCTCATCCGGGACTCCGAACAAATATTCGAACTCCATTCCATAATTCAAGAACTACCATTTCAACATCCAACTTTAAGTGTGTCACCCTACGGTTCGAGAATTATGCGGACATGGTTGAGTACTCACTCCGACCAATAACCAATAGCGGGATCTGGAGATCCATAATGGCTCCCACATATTCAACGATGACTTTAGTGATCGAATGAACCATACACATATATTACCAATTCCCTTTGTCTCGCGATATTTTACTTGTCCGAGGTTTGATCTTCGGTATCACTCTATACCTTGTTCAACCTCGTCTCCTGACAAGTACTCTTTACTCGTACCGTGGTATGTGGTCTCTTATGAACTCATTCATATGCTTGCAAGACATTAGACGACATTCCACCGAGAGGGCCCAGAGTATATCTATCCGTCATCGGGATGGACAAATCCCACTGTTGATCCATATGCCTCAACTCATACTTTCCGGATACTTAATCCCACCTTTATAGCCACCCATTTACGCAGTGGTGTTTGGTGTAATCAAAGTACCTTTCCGGTATAAGTGATTTACATGATCTCATGGTCATAAGGACTAGGTAACTATGTATCGAAAGCTTATAGCAAATAACTTAATGACGAGATCTTATGCTACGCTTAATTGGGTGTGTCCATTATATCATTCACACAATGACATAACCTTGTTATTAATAACATCCAATGTTCATGATTATGAAACTAATCATCCATTAATCAACAAGCTAGTTTAAGAGGCATACTAGGGACTTCTTGTTTGTCTACATATCACACATGTACTAATGTTTCGGTTAATACAATTCTAGCATGATATATAAACATTTATCATAAACATAAAGATATAAATAATAACCAATTTATTATTGCCTCTAGGGCATATCTCCTTCAAATGGAGGCATGAACCCACTATCGAGCATAAATACTCCCTCTTGGAGTCACAAGTATCAACTTGGCCAGAGCCTCTACTAGCAACAGAGAGCATGCAAGAACATAAATAACATATATGATAGATTGATAATCAACTTGACATAGTATTCAATATTCATCGGATCCCAACAAACACAACATGAAGGATTACAAATAGACGATCTTGATCATGATAGGCAGCTCACAAGATCGAACATGATAGTACAATGAGGAGAAGACGACCATCTAGCTACTGCTATGGACCCATAGTCCAGGGGTGAACTACTCACACATCGATCCGGAGGCGATCATGGCGATGAAGAGACCTCCGGGAGATGATTCCCCTCTCCGGCAGGGTGCCGGAGGCGATCTCCTGAATCCCCCGAGATGGGATTGGCGGCGGCGGCGTCTCTAGAAGGTTTTCCGTATCGTGGCTCTCGGTACTGGGGGTTTCGCGACGGAGGTTTTAAGTAGGCGGAAGGGCGGAGTCGGGAGAGTCACGGGGGCCCCACACGCTAGGGCCACGCGGGCCCCCTCTAGGCCGCGTCGCCCTAGTGTGGCGGTGCCCCGTGGCCCCACTTCGTCTCCCCTCCGGTCTTCTGGAAGCTTCGTGGAAAAATAGGCCCCTGGGCGTTGATTTCGTCCAATTCCGAGAATATTTCCTTACTAGGATTTCTGAAACCAAAAACAGCAGAAAACAACAACTGGCTCTTCGGCATCTCATCAATAGGTTAGTGCCGGAAAATGCATAAACATGACATATAATGTGTATAAAACATGTGAGTATCATCATAAAAGTAGCATGGGACATAAGAAATTATAGATACGTTTGGGACGTATCATAGGGTTTCTCCTCTGGAGTCCTGAAGTGGGATAAAACTCACCTTGTCCCCTATGTGGTGTGCTTGTACTCTGTTTAAACCACCAATACGTTTCTTCCCTAAAATCCAAGTCCATCACGTATGGGCATTTCCGTGGTTGCCCCACGTCAATTGGTGTCGTATGTGGAAAGTATGCATGCTGGATCCATGGTTTCTGCGGTTTGGATCTCAGCTATCTACGTCTCGTCGATTCAAGAGGAATCAATCTGCTTTGGATATGTGGCTTTCAGCCACACCCACCGGCCATGCGACCGGCATTCGTCTCCTTCGGCGAGGGAGAAGAGATAACCTTCGGGAGCTTCAACTTCCACTTCAACTCGGCAGGTTCCGTCCTCCTTACGGATTAGATCTACTCGGTTCCGACCGAGTCGACATCGCATCTGCCGCTACAACATCCACGCCGACATCTTCTGTCAGCTCCTGCAGTGAGATAGAGTTTACGTCGACCCCGCACTCACCATCGATATCGACCTCTACACCAACAACGTTCTACTGCTTCGGTTGCGATGCTCATCATGTCGTGAGTCCGAGCGATCTCATGAAGAACCATGAAAATTGCCTCACCACCCGCGATGGTGGCGACGGGAAGAGTGCTCGCTCGTCATACTTCCCGTGTGCGGTGGTCATCAATCCTGAAGCTTCTGTCGTGGCCACCGCTAGAGGCGCAACGGACCTCCCTCAACGGAAACACTAATGGCGGAAACGCCAATGGCGGAGGCTCCCAACATCATCCTGGCAAAGGGGCAGGGTTGCTTATAGAGGCGCAAGACCCTTCACATGGGACGAAACACGAGAAGAGATGCAAGCCTATCACTGCCTCCTCGCCGATCAGCAGAACAAGCTGGAGGACGAGTGTAAGAGGATAGACGGTGAGAAGAAGAGGATGGAAGGAGAGAAAAAGGCAGTCGATGAGCGCCGGAAAGCCGCCGACGAGTCAAGTCGGCGACACACAAAACTATCTTCCTCCGTTCCTCAAAATCCATCACTGGCGAAGGTGGTGCTCACAAGCGAGCATCTCAACTGCCCCGCATCAACAAAGCCGATCAGTGATCCATGGTCCTTTGATTGAAGACATCAAGTTTCTATTGAAGAGTTTTAGATTTCTCGGTTAAACATGTGTGTCGTTCTCAGAATAGAATAGCGCATTTTGTAGCTGACGAAGGCTGCAAAAATAAATGTAACTAGATGATACCCCGCGCGTTGCTGCGGGAGTGTGTTAATAGATCTCTGGAGAATTGGGGAAGTAAGATTGGCCGTATGAAATAAGCAATAGAAATCCCATATATTTACACAACATAAGTATTACAAATAGACTCATTTTGTTCCATGCTATTGAACTATCACATATATACGACGCGAAAACTGAATTCACTCTTGTTACAAAGAAAAATACTACATGGATGGCAGATATATCGTCAATAGAGGTACTCTTTGTTATATAGAAAATAACACAATGTACCAATAAAAAGTATAATTGATGTAAAAGAATCTATAATTAATTGTGAATAGCACTCGTGTACATAAAAGTTAGCGCTGTATTCTATAAACTAACACTAAAAAATATGGTTGCTTCGTGTTGTAAATTTAGTCAGCACCTACAAAATCTGGGATGTGCTAGATCTCCATATGGATGAAGAGGCAAGGTCAGACAATCCAATCTCCCTGGGAAATAAGGATAATAATTGGAGGGAACTAACTTTTTTTTTGAATGGTCACCGGTCACCGGGGGGGGGGGGGGGGGGGGGGTTGGGAGATAGATTCCCCACCTGAATTTTTCATTCATATCAGGGCTCAAAAGCCAGGTTACAGCAGAGGTACAGAGGTATAGAAGAGGAGATGGAGGGGGGGAGGGGAGAGGGAACTAACTTCGTTGAGCAAAGATATTTGTTCAGTTGTACTCCCTCCGTTATTTTTTAATTGACTCGGATTTAGTACAAATTTGTACTAAATTCGAGTCAATTAAAAAGGAACGGAGGGAGTACCTGATAAGTCAGTGCTTACTCATGGATCTACAGTAGCCTTGTTTCACACTTTAAACAATGATGAAGCACAATACAAAAGAACAATATGAAGCAAGGAAAAAGATAGTCCAGAAACTTACGTCAGTATTGTTTATCATCTATCCAACTTGCAAAACTACTTGAAAAAAGATAATCACATGTTCTGTTCGCAGACCACACTGAGCATTGGGAACTTATATATTAAATCGTTAAACCACACTAGTTGGATGCCCGTGCTTCGCTACGGTTTCACTAAATTTATTTTGTTGCACTACATGCAAATACAATACAAGTGAAAATTCACGTGTATTAAAAGATGTTAACATGATATTTACAAAATAATTAAGGTTTAACTTCACTTTTAAGTGCAATCTAATGAAGATGTAATTCAACACTGATTCTTGCAGGCTATGTGCTTTTCGTTGTACCGGTGACAATGATATTGATCAGTGAGATTTTTGAGATGTTTAAGATGTTCAACTAAACTATGATGGCGCAACCTCATACTGCTCAACGTTGTTTCTAAATCATGCATAAAGTAGGCAATGGAATATGAAATAAAAATTATTTGAGAAAATCTGATGGCACATTGCACGTGAAAAGAAAATATTTGTGTCACATAATTGTGCACATCAAAATAATTTTTTAAACCTATTTAGCATTTGTACTACAACCAGGTAAAGAAGATCACAAAGATGTTAGAAGAGGTAATGAAAACCAAGATCATGAATACACATGTATGCCCATCTTCGAGAGTGCAGAAGAAAGCAACTTGTCAATTTTCCACATCAAGTTCTATCATGCAAACAAGAAGTAGTTGAATCGTTGATCTCCGTTCCACCAACGTTTTAATATAAATACTTCATCTTTTTGCTAGAAAAAGTGACGAAATTGAAATATATCTGATATAGCGTATTATGGGATCAACACCGGATGGTACATAAGATCAAATTTATGACCTCGCAAACAAGAAAAAAAAGGGAAAACATTAACATTTTGTCTAGGATAATGGCAAGCAGCTTAAGTTTTTTTTGCGTCTAAAGTAATAGCACAAGCAAGTAAATTAGCCTACGAAAATCTTTTTTTTCATTGTACCATAATCTCCAAAAGGAGGGAAACCATAAAATGTTTATTCAAAGTTGAGGAGCAAGAGTTATAGAGAGGTTAACCTAGGTTACGAGCAACTATAAAGGAGAGCTTGCATGCGCATCGAGAGCTGAATGAAAAACTTGGATTACCTCTCTTTTTACCAATAGCAATTCCACCTACTTATAGACAACCAAGAGATCAATCTCTAGAAATAGCAAAACGAACAATACAATGCTTCGAAAAGGAATAACTTGCACCTCTCACAACTTATACTCACACAACAACTTAGTGCAAGGCACACCTAAATCCCTTCGCGAAAAGTGCTTTAACTATATGACTCGTCTAGCGGACGCACAGGCGCCCGCTCGTACGTTCTGGCGCACCCCCGTAAAAGGAAGGACACTGACCCGATTTCCCTCATGGACCCTAGCGAGTAGAGACCACCCCGATTTCCTTGTCTCCCTCCTGCCCCAACCTCCTCCGACTTACCAGCCCAACCATGCTCGCCGCCAGCCTCCCCCACTCTAGCATGCGCGCTCTCCGCCGTCGATTTCCCATCCAGAGCACTTGATGGCCGCCTACGAGGTTCGTCATCTCCCGACGCACAAGCTCGGCGCCGCCTCCTTCTTCCTGCCCCTCCGTCAGCTTTCTCTCGCCTTGCCGCCAGCTTACCCACGCGACCTTGCCTAGCCGAGAGCAGCTGTCCCGGGGGCAGCAATATCACATGCACGTGGACGGCAAAAGGTTCCTCAGGAACCGCACCGGAGGAAGACCGGAAAACTTACCCATTCGGATGTTGTGCATTTAATCCTTCCACTTCTGTTTATGTACACAATATCTTGTTATACACACAAGAGCCATCTCTTCTTTATTCTCTGCCAATTTGTTTCCTAACACCCTAACCTCATAATGGTTTCATTTCGTAAGAGGCAATGAAAAAAATATTTAGAAATTTCAAAAAAAAAATCACAAAAAAACATGTACATCTCCATAATATATGTGTGTTCATCAAATTTCGCGAGGAACCAATATGTTTTCTAGTCTATGTAAAAAAAAAAAGAAAATTTATCTTCTGAAAAGCCTTATTTTTAGCATTGAATTTTTTCTTTCTACACACGCCACACCACAAGTCGTTTTTTCATGAAATGAGTTTGTGAATGCGTAGCACTTGAAGATACACATGCGAATCTTTTGTTTCAATCTTAAAAAAAAAATTCAAAATATGTGTAACATGCATTTTAAAATAAAGGAAGCATATGCTCGCATGTGCCAAAACACCACTCTCATTACAAACTACTTCCTCTGTGGTAGCTAATATGAAAAGGAGGGAGTAACTAATCCAAACAGTCTCTGAAATGTTATTAAAAAAAACTCATTGAATGGTTACTCCATGCTGCCATACCCTTCAGTTCCGAATATGGTTCGTCGTGAAATTCCGATTGACACTCAATATTAGGACATGTAACCTGATAAATAGAAAAGGTTATCAGGACGCGAATGAAATAATCATAGGTAATCATGGAAATGATAGGGTACACCATGAAGAGTTATACCGTCCATCTAGGAAGCAAATACTATCTCCATCCCAAGGCAAGCTTATATTTTTTTTGAAAAGTCAAATTGAGTAAAGTTTGACTAAACTTTTAGAAGAATCTATCAACAAATATGATATTTTGTATTTTACATGTTAACTATTTTTGATAAAAACTTGATCAAGCTTGATATAGTATGACTTTTTGAAAAGTTATAAGCCTTAAATCTCAGGATGGAGGTAGTATCTTCATAGCATCCATTGTAGTAGCCACCACATGAAGACCATTCGCATCTGGTTCCTAATTATCATTAGAAAATAGAAGACTTACTTACACTCTCATAACACCAGAAGTACAATAACTACAAAATAAATTCCAGATCACTCTCGCATGGTAAATCAAGTGCCAATACTCAGTTATCAAGTATTCAAGTTGGGGATGCCCCATTTCTAAAAAAAACAAGTATTCAAGTGTCAGAAGTTTTAAAAAAATCCAAGAGTGAGTGTGATGTCCATCTAGAAAATAAATTAACTATACAGTTCCATCGAACCATATAGCACCAAGTTGCATCTGTTTTTAAATATCTAGCTGATCTAAGAGTTGCAAGAACAACCTATGGAACAACAAAGTAGAAAGATCACAACTGGTTGATTCATACATGACATGATTGGAGCAGGTGCATGTCTCAGCGAGCATAACAAACAGATATACCTGTACACGCGACTATGTCACATAACATTTGGTTTTCTGCCATCTTCTCCAAACGATCATTGTTTCCGGTATTTGCAAAGATTAAAAAAATACATATATTACATTGCTCATCATATTGGAGCATGAATAGTAAAATTAGAGTTGCGAACAAATTCGCCAAAAAAGGGAGTTTTGAAGAAACATGAATAATGAATTACCACAGGCAACCAAACAACTCACACGTCCTTAATTCAGTGCATCAATAATGTACACGTAGCTAGCAAAATCTTTGCTCTGTATTTTTGTTCATGCTCTAGTTTGCTATGCATTCAATGAAAGGTGGGCCCAATTTTCTTCCTCAGCTCGCCCCTACTGTTGCTGCTAGCTTTGCGATGCTAATGCTCTATTCCTGCACAGTTTTCAGAACAAACCAGCAGGGACCAACTAAAGCAAACGGCCGCAGGGAGGTCACCTCTCACCTGAAGTGACTTTGGAGAGTGGAGACGAAGATGGAGAGGAATTGGCTGGCGGAGGTGCCGAGCTGTAGACCCAACCAGGACTCAAATTCTTGTGTTTCTTCTTAGACACCTCTGCACATCCGCAGGTTGCACGGAACTGACAACCGGTGGCGATGCGATTAAATGGAGGCGCCAAGAGGCAAGCGATGTTGCTCCTGGTGGGTTGCGACTTCGAGTCTTCGACCTGCTCGTTGGTTTCTCCGGCTGCATGCGGATGGATGAGGAATGTGCGGCGCGCCTTGGCACTGACCCGGCGTCGCATGGACAGAAGGCGGGCGGGCGAGGCCGCAGGTCAGTGGCACGATTCGGGCGGCCAGGTCGATCTGTGACGGTGGAAGTCAGGAGAGTAGGTGGCGCGGACGATGTCCCGGGCAGGACTGGCGGTGGCAGCCAATGGATGGAAGAGGCGGCCCCCAATGGAAAAAAATTCTATGGGACTGGTCCTTACCGTGCCGCTCGTGAGGCCCCTCCTGTGATTGCGACACGTCAGGTTACAGCACTTATCTCAAAGCTCGTCATCCCCTAATCCCTTTGTACTCTGGTCTCTGTATCAGGATACGCCTGCTGTACACCACCCAACGAAAAAGCATGATACGGCTGTACTCTTTGTTAGTCTTTGTAGATCCTAACTAAATCGAAAATCAAGGACACGATCCTAGCCGATTGCAGCGTCTTGTTGAAGAGGAAGATCAGGCCATCGGGACACTATCCGCTGCCGGCAGCGAGCTCTGCCATCCGGCATGCCGACGTTGCCGAAGGCCGCAGCTATAGTACCCATGTGACCATGACCACCGGCCATGAACTGATCACAGGAGCCAAGAGCTGCGATGTCCAGCCCACCGCTACTGCCGCAGCCAGCCGCACACAGCCGGATCCTTCGTTCACACGACTCATCGCAGGTTGATGTTGCCGTGGCCGCCTCCATGCCCCTGTCCGGTGACAAGACAATGCAACTATGCAGAGTCATCCGAACGATCTCCCACGTGCACGGCAACATCCAATCGAGCTCTACTGCTTCCTTCTTAAAGAGGATTTTAAGAAGTAGGAAGACGGAAGAGAGGAGCAGCGACGAGAAATAGATGATCGACTTTTTGTCACCAGCGCAGGTCGAGGTAGACGGGGCGGCGGGGATGAAAAGTATGCGCGTTGTTCCCAGAAATTGGAGACGGGGATGTGCCATGTTACCAAAGGGTACGCTAAGGTACAGCCAGTATCTTTTTTCTTGCGGGTTGTTACCGATATTGTTGCTTGCGGGTTGTTACCGATATTGTTGGATCAGATAGGATATTTAATTTTAAAAATATATCTTCTTCTCTTCCGTACTTATCTAGATTGGACGTGGGGATATTATTGTCCATCCTGAAAATGTGACACCAGGCATTCACCAGTTTGCTCTTAATAGTAGAGATTAGCAAAAAAGTAAATTTAAAGCATCGTCCTTGGACCTTTGTTGAATCTGATTGTTCTGGAAAGAAACCTGCAGATCTATTGATCAATGTTAACAGTCTGCTACAAAATGAAACAAATAAAAAATAGTAGAGGGAAAAGATAAAAGAGGGAAAACACAGATGTTCCCATGAATGATATGTCAAGTGTCAAATAATGCTCAGAGTTTGGAGGGCTTCCTTTTTTGTTTGATTCACACACACATACACACGGTGGGACATTAAGGAAGGATATCAGTTTCGAAGGGCATTAAGGAAGGATATACTACACACAGGAAATACTTGCTGCTGCCAAATGCTCGATTAGAGGCACCTTGCGTTAGAGAAAAATGTCTGATATTATTAATCAAAGGTCATAGTTTTAGTAATACATGATGAAGAAATATGCAATAAATTTGTACCAGTAACAGGAGGATGAAGGAGAACCAACCTGAGGTTGGGTGGTTAGGAGGGTGGTTGTACCCCCAGCCCACCAGAGTTCAAACCCCAGGTTTGACATCTGTGTGTCTCATAAAGGCGGAATATTCATTCAGTGGGAGGCGACGTTCCCGTCGACAGCGAGGCGCCTGTGGTGACTTCGTCAATTTCAAGATCCAATCCGCCGACTCAGTCTTTCGGAGGTGCTCATAGGGGTAGGGTGTACGTGTGTGCGTTCATAGGGGTGAGTGTATGCACGTGTATGTGAGCGTCTGCGTTTGTACTGTGTTTCTCAAAAAAAAAAAAAAAAAAAAAAAAAAAAAAGTAACAGGAGGATGAAGGAGATAGGTTGCAGGTTCAATTTACAGGAGCGGTTGATGCTTCAAGCGCTGCTTCTCACATCCAGACCGAGCAGGTCGTTGTCCTTGTGTTTGAGAAGTGGAAATGAACCAACGAATACTATTATGCTCTGGATATAGGAGGAGGTGAACTCCCTCGATAAGTTGTTGGTAGTGACGGGTGTATATAAAGACGGAAGATCATGGCTCCAGCAGCACGCAGGCGTCATTCATCGACGGGAGGCAACGTCCATCTTGAATGGAGATAAACTGCAGAGAGACAAACAACAATTCAAGTAAACCAAGAAGACCGATAGAAAAATAGATCGAATATCTACGAACACGCCAGCTGCACAGATGAGGCGGGGCTGGTCGGTGGGAGTGCAGGCTTAGAACCAAGGGAAGCTGTACTGTAGTCTGTTGTAGTCTGTAGATGCCGGGCACAGATGAACCGGGGCTGGTAGCTACTCCAATGCAACAATTAGACATTCAGCGATGTGTATGGTTCTAACGGTTCACCCAGACATATCACCGAACAGCCTTGGTGAACTCTCAGCTCAGTCCTTGCAATTCAGATTCCCACACCCCAAAATCGTAAGAATACAAAGATAGGGATATTACCGATTGGCCATGGAGAAAAGGGTCGCTGCAACACTGCTAGTTGAGAGTCCTGATCTTGACATGGGGACCTTCCGCTGCCTTCTTCACGGCTCCATATGCGACGTTGATCGACGGCCGGGGAGGCATTAGTTTTGGGCTGGAAGCGCAGGTTATGCCAAGATCAGAATGGGCACAGGGAAGGGAACCTAGCTGAAGGCCGGAGGAATGGCATCTGTACATAATGGCATGGGGTGGGTGACCGGTGGGAAATATAGATCTGCAGCCGCCCGCTCGTATGTCTCCAGATTACCGGGGAGACGAAGCGAAGAGGCTAGGTGAAAACCGAACACCAAAAACCAAGGGAAGAGGCACTGAGGCAGAGATCTGCGAAAAATTATGACACGGCTTTAATTAGTATAATAGTAAAAAAACGGAATGGCTGAACGTGAGGTGGTGGGAGGCAGAATTTGGGGTGACGTGGCTGCGCGAGAAGTCAGGAAAATGAGACCAACTATTTAGAGATAGAAGATAAGAGTTGGTTTGGATTTACCACCAGACTTCATTGTGAACTTATTGTCATCAAAGTGTGAGTGTGTGGTTGATTAAATATAAACGCATCATTTGATCTAAAAAAAACACCTAGTGTTGTATGAAATTCAAGCCAACACCCAAGACAGGAGAAAAGAGAAGCTTCCAAATATTATTTTTTTTGTACAAAGAGTATTTATCAATATAGCGAAGATACCAATTGCATCCAGCATCCGCAACAATATAGTACACTAATGTCAATACATACACATACTAAAAAAAAATAAGAAACACAGAAAAGGAAATTCTCGCTCTATTTTTTGTAACATCGGACTAAAACACCAAAACAACACCAGAAATCCATCTTCTCCAAAAGTGACGCCTCCAAGAAGGGAACAATACATAAACACAGTCATCGCCCTGATCATAGATCATAGGTTTTCACTCAGGAGGAAGCTCGTGCTCACAAAACAATGTCTTCAACAAGGATATTGTCAGGCACAACCAACTAAGGCCAGACCGTGGATTTTCACTCTGCGAGTTTAGACTCTGAATTTCTCATATACTGTCAGCCCCACTTGACGATGCCACTGCTCCAAGTCATGGATCACCAGCCCAAAACCTCATCGCCACCGGGCTTCGAACCACCATCACTAGTCCTCAGACCTCGACTTTCATGCCATTCTACGCGACTGACTTCATCATGGGACTAAAGACATGTCCCACAATGACAACAGATGCTAATCTTCGCAGCGCTTCCTCTGAAACCAACCGGTGAGAAAAAATATATGATAGCGTGCGACCGAATCCATCTAATCTAGCGATCTTCACGCATGTCGTTCATTGAAATTCGCCGGCAAAGCCTTCAAAAAATCAACAATCCGGCCAGATCGAAGAAGACACGCGTCAAGTAAATCATCGTCATAGTGCGAGAAGGGTGAAAGGATCCTAAGACCAAATTCTCTTTATTGGAAAGATTTATGCTCGATTGATTACAATTTTATTCATCCGTGACGTCCCAACCTCAGCTGCAGATGTTACAGGCTCGATCGATCGACAACAATTCAACAATCAACATACAAAACACATACAGAAATGAGATATCGAAAGAAATCAACACACGCACGGCCGGGGTGCCACAACTGGCGTGCCGGTGCCACCGCAAGAAGAAGAAGAAGAATAACGGTCGATCCGTCCGTAATCTTCTTCTTTTTTTGTGAGAAGATCCGTTCGTAATCAATCAAGCAATTTACTTGCCGGCGATGAGGGAGATGAGGGCGTCCTTGAATTGTCCGTGGGCCTTGCCGGCGACAGCGTCCTCGAGCTTGGTCCCGAACTGCTCCTGGTAGGCGGCCCTGATGCCGTCCATGTCCACGTCCGACCGGGTCACCGCCACCCGCGACAGGGCCTCCTTGCCGTGGCTGTCCGCGCCGTCCCTCAGCGCCGCCTCCATCACCTGGCTGAAGTACACCTCCGGCGTCGCCAGGCACTGCACGGTCTCCCCCAGGGTCTCCTCGCTCGCGAGGTCCTCCAGGATGTGCTTGCCGTGCAGCTCCTTGTAGTGCTTGAAGGTCTCCACCAGGTGGGGCTTGCTCCTGGTGCTGAGGATCCTGACCACCTCGTCGTTCTCCACCAGCTTGGTGCCGGCGGCGCCGGCGCTCTTCACCGCCGCGCCCAGCGCCTTGGCCTCCGCCTTCGCCGTGTCGCTGCTCACCTTGGGCCCTTCGTACCGGTACGCGCTCACCAGCCCCACCAGCAGCTGCAACATTTCACAGATCATCAGTCAGACGCGCTCATCGGCTTGCAAGAAGAATCGCCATTAATCAGCAGCATCCAAAGAAAGCGGAGCTTACGCTGCAGTAGGGCTTGTCCTTGGCGCCGTACGCGACGTCCTCCTCGAGGGAGTGGTGGAAGAGCGCCATGTAGGCCTTGCGCGCGCCGAGGAGCTCCTCGGCGGACCTGGTACAGGCGATCTCCACGACGATGGCGGCGGGGTGCGCCTGGTGGAGGACGTGGTGCGCGAGGCGGGCGTCGCGCTCCCACGGGTGCATCGCCCACAGCACCATCAGGTTCTTGAACCGGGAGAACTCCGCGGTGAGGTGCAGGATGTAGTCGTCCTCGACCTTCTCGATCACGCCGTGATCCTTGAACAGCCCAGGGAAGCTCTTCCGGAACCCGGACCGCTTCTCCGGCTGCTTCCGCCACTTCGCCAGCGCCGTCACCATCGTCTGCTCGTCCACACCCAGGCCTCCCAGACCTTCATATTATTTCGGAATCACAGCAAAATCAATGTCGACTCACAGCAAATGATCACAAAACGGAACCTCGTGGATGAAGAATTAATGTAGGAGTCAATGATCTGTCGATGCAAGACCTGAGAAGGCCCTGGTGAGCGTCTGAACTTCGTCAGCCATTGTCGCCCGGAGTCTCTGACTAACCCAAGATTTGCGGAGAAGAAGACGATGGGTGTGCAGAGGATGGTGATGGATCGCTGTGTGCTTTGGCTCCTCCCTGGCGGACGATCTTTATACTGGAAACCGTGTGTTTGGGAAGGCAATTATGGGCAGTGCTGGTATTTCAAATTAATTCAGTATATATGTTTTGATATGATTTGCCCAGCTAATCAAAGAATGGCTCTCGTCAATGGTTTACACATGGGTACACATCCGCGTATGCAACAATCCTCCCCATCTGATAAATGAGGTGACAACCCACGACGTGATGAGCTGATGCGTACACTTGGCATCGTGGAACACGCGCTGATTTTAGACGACCACCACTATGATTGTCAGCTGCCCTGCCCTTATCATTGTGTACCGATCACGTCAAAGTTACATTTTCGTGATAACATGCAACTTGGGAGGACATATGTACAACTACAAGGAAGAGTTACTGTTAATTCTATTTTTTACAACAGAAACCAGCTAGCTAGTAGAACCAGCTAGTTCGAAAATGCCTTCGCGCAGCTGATCTCGGGCGAAGTGGATATCTGGGCCCTTGCATGGCATAGGGATGTTCATCCCTGGGTCCCACGATTTTGACTACCCACTTTACAAGATTCTCTTCTCTAAATACACTACCAATTGAAAAACTAGCACAACTTTCACGTAATAAATTCAAATGAAATTTTATTTTCATATTCGACTTCCTCGCGACGAGCTCTTCAAAATGAGTCTAATATTCAATATTTTAAAAGTTATTTTGTAAACTGCATCTATAGAGTTCTCTATTACTGGGGCATACAGTCCGGACACTACGTCCATGTAGTCCTGCGAAATATAGTACTGATTTTATCAAGTCCTTCCAAATTTGTTTGAATGGTACATGTAGTATTTGTGAAAAGTACTTCTATTTTTTGTACATATGGCAGCTGCAGAATCCCTTTTCACGTGGGAACCATTGGCACGAATCTCGAAAAAGGCTGAATAGAGACAGTGGCTATGATATCAGCTTCGCCCGAGATCAGCTGCGGAATCTGCGCGTCGCAGCTAGTTCTTCACCTAATATTTCCAGCAGATAAATAACAAGAGGAAACCCCATTATTGAGAAACCTTTAGGAGACCCGCTGCACATGAAGGCCCCATGTCACCATGGTCCATGGATGTGGAATAAACACATCACATGATCAGATCAAGTTATCCAAATAATGAAACAAGTCGAGCCATCTGTTAGAAAGAGTATCAATTAAATGGTCATTATTATTTATTTGTATCATTCAATATCCTTGCCCCTAAAATTGCAAAATTGTATGGTTCTCGTGTCAATTTCCATAAAAAGGAATTTTCATGTCAAATATATGAGTTTGAATTGTCACTTCAAGAAATTACCTTTGTAAATTCAATGCATTCAGAATTCTCGTGTCAATTTCCATAAAAAGGGATTTTCATGTCAAATATATGATCAGAGAGGTAAGCTGCTTCTGTGGCAGCCATGGACGGGCTGGTGGAGCACTCAACCAGGCCGCACAAGAGGTGACCGTGCACCCCTTACCATGGCAGTCATCAGTGACTCGCCATGGTGTAGCTCCGTCCCAAGTGGTATCTTCACTTGCAAAGTTTTAAGGATCCAGGAGCTGCCACCACATAGGGATCCAGTGACGTTATAACCGGTGCATGTGATACTGTTTGCTTGCTAACCGTTTTCAGTTCTGAGTAGCTCGCAGAAGTATCAAAAAACTCAGCGATGTGCTCAGGCATAACTTGCCACATATCCACAAAAGCAGAGTCGGAGGCAAAATAAATGCTGGAGATATGAGGCACTAACCAGTCCGCGATAGGTGTGGCCGGGATTACTGAGGGTGACTGTACATACATGATGGATATATGAGGTTGCCACAATTTCAGAGAAACCATCCTCGTCGGAGTAACAAATCAAGGATTTCTCAAGATACAAAAGATAAATAGATGGCCTGAACCACCCGTTAGGGGAGAAATAAATCAGGTTTCATGTACTAGCGGCATACCAAGCCTCCCATTTATTTTGCTTCTAGCCGAATCGATCAAGCTCGACTACAAAATCAAACGGTGGGAATAGGATTAGTGGTGGATTTGTGCTTCCAAATTAAGGTTTCTCTTGATTATTTTTTTGACATTTGAGAGAATTCGGGGAAGACAGCCTGCTGCTCGGGAGCGGATTGGGATGGATTTGAAATAATAGAGGGAGTTGGTGGGTCTAAACGAGGTTGCCCCCGGTAACACCTTGGCCTCAAATCAAATCTTCAAGAATTTGGGGAAGAAGACCTGCCGCTTGTTGGTCGCCACGGAGCCGAGACCCGTGTTCTGCAAATGCAGTGAGTGACAAAAAAAAAGGGTCTCTTAAGCGCATAACTGTTGCATCGACACTAAGAAATTGCACCTTCATGTTATGAAAGCTCAGGTTATAAAGAAAAACTTGTGTATAACCGAGTTAGGATTTCGGCCAAGCAGCTACTAGATGGATGCCTACCAAAACTTCCTCCACTGTAATTGAAGGTTTCCATGCCTGAAAATTGAGGGAATCATCAAAGTATCGCGTAGAGAGATATCAACATGTTCAAACTTACATCAAACAAGATTGATAGGCGTATTACCTAGAGCTATAGCGAGTGAAGGCCTCAACAACGTCCTCCATGTGATCTCTGACTATCAGTGCCATGTTTGAAAGGGGGAAAAAAAGATGGCAGAAAATGTCTTTCTGAAGACAAGTAGGAAATATATCGACCAAGCTTGAGTACCTCAATCTCAGCTCGGCCGGCAAGCCAGACACGAGTTCTCTCTGATTGTTCTCGACGTGTTGTCTCGGCAAAAGTGTCAAGCTGACCAAGGCCAACATAATCTTATTGTCATTTCATCTTGTGACACGAATCGGATTGCTTCAGTTACATGCCCCGAGTACTTCAATTGAACGAGCATGTACAAGATACATACAGAAAGGAGTCTCTTCACCACGTGGCTTCTCTTCGTAATGTAGTAATTATTCACCTTCGACAGCGGCAGTCCACAATAGTTTGCTACACTTGGAGCAGATTGAGGATGGCTGCGACCTGGAGGAGCCCCTCCGTAGAAGAAGTCCTGCTACGAGTTTACTTTAATAATTCTTTTATTTAGTTGCTCAACAAATTTCCACCAAAGAAATTTGATGTACTATTTTCAAAAGGTTTGGGTAGTCTTGTTGGCAAAAGTTGATTATTATAGGGGTCTAAAATGTATTCAATTAAAATAATTGCATTTTTGATGTAATTATTTCTCTGCCCAATGCAACGCATGGGCATTTTTCCTAGTAAATACTATTAATCTGATAGCAATACACTGCACAAGTAGTAAGTAAACCTTGCAATCCACGCTGTCATCCTTATCGTTGCCACCAACATCATCATTATTTGCATCAAATCATGAATGGTTGGTTTATGTCTTATTCAATTGAAGGCTGTTCCGGGACACAACTTCTGTTTCAAGTGTCTGTTATAAGGTCACTGATCAGCAGAAGTGGATATGTAGCTTCTTATGCTTGGCTTCTTGGTCTCAAATCAAGCAGAACTTCACAATACTGTATACATCCTGTTTCTGGCTACGGAGGGACGAAAAAAAAAAGAATGATTAATGGATCAGACAATTTTGGCCTTCCAGGGATGATCAGTTCCACAGTTACTGCAGAAATGGCCGTGTTGGAAATTGGAAGTATTATAAACATAGTTGATGAACGGTCTGCTCTCCAAACTAATTTTTGCAATTACTTCGGAAATAATATCATGTAGTTTTGCTCGTTCACCTCGTCGTCATCTTTAGTGACAAGCAAATCTTTCAGGGTTAACTATCATAGATAAGTATCTTAACATCTAGAGACAACTAACGTGGTTCAGATCAACTAATTGTTACCGGGAAAAAAAGATTAACTAATTGTTATCCATGAATATTGGGTGCCTTTTCAATAGCAGCACAGCCTATTTGGCTACAATACAGTAGTTTCAGATATGGTTGTTGATTTGTTTGCACTAACTAAACCTGGGCATTTTCCACATAGCCAGTTGTCCATGCATCTCTTGCCAACGGACTGGTTATGCGTTGGCAACCAAATCATTCTTCGCAACGTTCATATTCAAAACTATTTAGTCAGATCAGTGTGATCCGCGAGAACACTTATTTTCTCTAATATATTTAAGCAAGCAGTTCTATAGTCAGCTCAACCCCCTTGCCAACTGTACCTCTCGTGTTTCTGTTTGAAATAATGGAATACTAGATAACTTGGCACAGTTGTTTGGATGTAGCTTAATTATGTATTTATATATTTGTGATAGCTGACCCTGATTTTTTTATCTGCTAGTAAGGCTTCCAACCAGCTTCGGCTGAAAGAAACAATTTAACAAAGTAAGAGAAGAACATGAAACAGTATGGGTTTCACACAGAAAGCAAAAGAGACTTGAAATGCTGTGTGAAACGTGGTATGGAACGTGCAGGCAAATCCCTCCACTTTTGAAAGGGTTTCTAAATATATTTGTCCTGGATGCCATGCCGCTTCTTGTTATTTTAACTGATGGGCTAAAGTGTAAACATATTACAGATGTTTGCATACTGGAGACGGTGTCTTCTTAGACAAGATGCAGTAGAAGAAAACTTACAGGTTAAGCAATGCCATGTGTTTCTAAAACTTAGCTTTTATGAAAATGTACATACTTTCCTTTTCAAAAGAAATACTATACAATAAAAAAGCAATACTATACTGTAAGTTCTCTCTGTCCTGACAATTGTTATTACTGAACACCTTTGTTGTTGCACATGCTATCTTTCCGTATGGTAGTAGTTCCCTCAAGCTGAAAATAAAAATTTATGGAAGAACAGATTATAGGAAGAAGGAACTCATTGAGCTCTTGCTTTCATAATTCCTGTAAATTCTTGATTGTTCTGTTTGTTGCACATTTTTGCAAAGGCAGAGTGCTTGCCATTAAGGCTAAAAACAGTAAATCTGCACTGTGAAGTTAAAATGGAAGATGTCGTACATCCAAGCGCCTGTAGCTCAGTGGATAGAGCGTCCGTTTCCTAAGCGGAAAGTCGTAGGTTCGACCCCTACCTGGCGCGTATTTGTTTTGTTTTAGTGTGTTCTCCTTTTTTTTAATGCTAGTGTTTATTCTGCTGTTGTAGGAAATTTTATATTCACAAGAGGATATAGACAAGAGTATGGAAAATAGTTAAAGAGTGTCAATGGGTAAGAATTTATTGGCTTCTGCTGACTTCAAATCTGAAAACAAATCAGGCAATCCTTAAACACATGATTTATGTGTGTGGGTGAAAATGGTAAGAATTTAATGGCTTCTGCTGACTTCAAGTCTGAATGTAAATCAGGCAATCTTTAAACACATGATATATCACTGTGGGTGAAAAGGAAAAGAAAATTAATTAGTGTATGGGTATTTTTTCAAGAATATACAAGTTTATTATACCTCTTTAATGTTAATTAAGTCATTAGCACACTCCAACCCACAAAATACACCTAGTGAGCTGTGAGGTGTAACACACTCCCACTGGCCTAATACGCCAAAGGCTATCAATTATGGATCCAAACCCATCAAAACTCGTCTCTAAGAAGCTGAAAATGAACCAAGAAAACACAATCAAAACATGCACGCGAAACACACGAGAGAATAATTAGCCAAAAGCTCATTGCGGGCGAAGCTTTCAACTCTGCTGTGGTCGCGTCTCGCGTGCCATGTGTAGCTGGTGCTCCTGCCTCGAGTGCATCCATAACATCCCTCCCCTCAATCTCCTCTTCCCCCACTTCGACTCCACCTCGGCTCCAGGACACGAGGAGGAAGAAGAAGCACAAGCAGCACCTGTCGTCTCCATGGCTTCCATCTCGGTCCCGGACCCGGTCCCTTCTCCGACTGAAGATGCGGAGAACATAAGAAAAGCAGTACAAGGTATTATTGTTTTTCAAGTTTCTGTGCATTATTGTTGAAGATTTGTGTTTGTTTATTTGTATCCTAAGAAACTTATTAGTCACTGGATTGTGTAAAAAGTGTGTTAGCTCTTCTGGTCAGTTCTTTGTACAGTCACTGTAGTGGTTGCTGTTCAAATCACTGTTCTTGTTTGAGGGGAGAGAAATTAGGATAATTCTTCTCGTTGTTTTTAATTAAGTAGTATAAGACGAGCACCGATGAAGAATTTGTGCTGAACCGAAAATTCTGGGGAACAGGGTGGGGGACGGACGAGAAGGCGCTGATCGAGATACTAGGACACCGTACGGCGGCGCAGCGCGGGGAGATCGCCGTGGCCTACGAGGGCCTCTACGACGAGACCCTCCTCAGCAGGCTCCAGGCCGAGCTCTCAAGCCACTTCAAGGTAATTACGATGCATCTTCGTCTCCGTTGCGACCTCGTCTCCTTCTAGAGCTGGTGAGTCCAACGGGCAAACTGACAATCTTTGCTGGGTGGTCAGGGCGCGATGACGCTGTGGGCGATGGACCCGGCGGCGCGGGACGCCAAGCTGGCCTACAAGGCCCTGAGGAAGAAGAACGGCGAGCGGCACGCCTGGCCGCTCATCGAGGTGGCCTGCGCGTCGTCGCCGGACCACCTCGTCGCCGTCAGGAAGGCCTACTGCTCCGCCTACGACTCGTCGCTCGAGGAGGACGTGGCCGCCTGCGCGCTCTACAAGGATCCCCTCAGGCAGGCAAGGCGTCGTGCAGTGCCGATCTTGGCATCCATTTTTTCCTTCTGTCCGTCGTCGCGGTGGGATTGAATCTTGCGCGTGCGTGTATTTCTGCTGCAGTTCTTGGTGCGGCTGGTGAGCTCGTACCGGTACGCCGGCGAGCACGTCGACGACGAGCTGGCGATGGCGGAGGCGGCCGAGCTGCACGCCGCGGTGGTGACCAAGAAGGAGGTGCTGCACGGGGACGTGGTCCGCATCGTCAGCTCGAGAAGCAAGCCGCAGCTCAAGGCCACGTTCGAGCGTTACAAGCAAGAGCACGGCAAGGCCATCGACGAGGTCCCATTTCTGTCGTCGTCGACAACGCACCCAATCAAAATATTCAGTCTAACTTTGATTTGTCGCATGAAGGTTGTACCGTCTGTATGATGACACTTCTAACTGTGACTGTTTTTTTGTGTGCCCTTTGACCCGCAGGTTCTCGAACGGAATAGCAACGACAAGCTCTCGGCACTGCTGAAAACTGCGGTTTGGTGCTTGACATCGCCTGAGAAGCATTTCGCAGAGGTAGCACTCAAACCATTTCTGTGATTCATCAGTATGGGAATGGCTTGCTTCAGTTCTGATTTTCTTCATGGTTTGCCTTTATTTTCAGGTGATCCGGACCTCAATCATCGGGCTTGGCACGGACGAGTCGTCCCTGACAAGAGGGATCGTCTCGCGCGCTGAGGTCGACATGAAGAAGGTGAAGGAGGAATACAAGGTGAGGTACAAGACGACAGTAACTGCAGACGTCGTTGGCGACACTTCAGGGTACTACCAGGGCATCCTGCTCGCCCTCATCGGGCCCGAGCAGCCATGAACATTATTATCAACAAGCTCGAGGTAGCTGTTCAGGGACAATGGCATATTGTTTGGCAACTTTGCTCATATATGGATTGAATAGAATGTCATCATCATGTGTACAATCTAGAGAGTGAAGTGTCGGTGTTGTTAAATAAGACCTGTGACAATTCATTTGGTGTATTCAGCACCTAGTTCGAGACAATATTATTTCCACCTTGATTTGATTATCCAAAGATACAGACTGCTAGATATCGTGGACTCATCTTATGCACATGATTCGACAGAAATAATACAGAACTAAGATTAGAACAACTGACAATACAGAACGAAACGTCTCCTACTTCATTCATCACTAAGCGGATGCCATTTCAATTCCTTCTTGCAAGAGCAGCTGCGATGCCGCCAACAATAAGTCCAACTGCAGTTGTGGCGATTCCTATGCCAATCACACCATCTGCACAAAACAGGATTGTCAGTCGGCATAAATTACTCAGTTTACTATCATCACTTCAACACATGAAATGAATCACACATAGCATTTTTGTGAAGATTGAGGAACATGTGAAAAAGATAAAGGATGTTCCATTTGTAAAACAATCCATCATGTCAATAGCAAACAAAAGAAGATACAGGAAAGTACTGTTGATTAATTTTATCTCACCTTTAGCAATCTTATCCTCTATTGCCTTCTTTAGAGATGAGGCCTGCCTCCAATCAGGTTGAATCTACAAGAAGGGGTCAAAATACTTTAGATAGGGAAGGAAAAAGTTGAAAAGTCAATAATATTCTTACAAGGTTGAAAAACATATGCACTATTCAGCTAAGATGTCAATGTGGCCTGGGATTAGCCGACAATCTTCATTTTGCACAGTTTTGTTCCAATTAAAATTAAAGCACCCAAATCAACTCCAGTGTATAGGCCAGTTGGACAACAAAGGCATATTAACTCTAGGATGTCAAAATAAACATTCCAAATACCATACAAGTCTGGCATACAAAGCAAAACCAACAATAGCATGTTCAACTACATACATAATATGCCAGGCGTAGAGATTCTAATTTGGTATTAGGCTCAAGCATAGAAAAGTCTTGCAGAATAATAGCACAAGGAATCAGGAACAAGCATAGCGACAATCTTCAGCTGATGAGCTTTGTTTAGCTAGAATTACTCGACAAGGGTAGGCATGGAACGAAAAGTATAAAACACGTTACAGAACGGTTATTGAATTCAAAAACCAGCTGGAAGAAATTTACTGTTTGCGTAACAATGACAAATACTGATATCTGCTTCAACATATGTTCATTGTTGATTCATCCTACTGCAATCACCGAGTGTTACATCAGGTCAACAGCAAGATTAATTTGGCAGTTGGGGGATTTACTGGACGGTGCAAATCCAGTAAGATTACTTTCAAGATGATTAAGTGAGCAAAATGACCAAATCATAAAAGTCAAGAAGCTTGAAAGAATGGCTAACGTTTACTTTATTTGCACAAACTTTTCTGGAAATGACTTGCAGAAACTTAAAAGGAAACAAATATTTTGGCTTGACACAATGTCATCGAGCACAGAAACAATACTAGTGTCTGGTAACATGTCTGAAACCAGTGAAATATTCCATTCCCTTTTGCAGGCAAAAAGACTAACTAGACATCAAGAAAGTATTAAATTATACAAGGCAATCAGAAGGTGGAAATATTGCAGCCATACCTCCAAACAACGGTCCGCAAGTTGGCGGCTTCTTACATAGTTACCATTTCTAAAGTGCCCAACAGCCAACAGATACAGTTTTTCCCTAGTCTGCAGTGGGCTGGTGGATTTATCGAGAGAAGCTGCAGAACAAATAAGCTGATTAAAACATAGTTGAGAAGAATACATGGTGAATGTAAGATGATAATGTTGCAAGAAGTAGATCTTCAACCATGCAAACAGAACAGATATCTGACCTTCAATCATGCCAATTCCACGGTTCACATCATCCGTCTGCCTGGAATGGACAAGGGCCCAAGATAGCCTCATCATGCTATCATTTTTCTGTTCTTCGGTTGCAGCCTCAGCAACCTCTCGTTCACACCCCTAGGTACATATAACCGTAATCATCAGAGTCAGAAATATAAGTTTCAATTGCTCATTGGATATATTTAACAAACAAAATGTGTACACTGAAGGGGAACAGAAAGGCATATTTAATTATATCAACAGCCAATGATAGATGACTTGGTTATTGTTTGTGAACAATACACATACAGATAATATTAACCGAACGAATTTCTCCGTGCTCCGAGTGTCCATTTTAGAGCGAGTTGACCATCTAACGATTTTACTAAAACGCAGCCCTGGGTACTAGTACAAGAGACCGAATGGGAATCAGATATTTCAACTTGGCAAATCCAATCCTACAGCCATTTAAGAATCGCACCAACTAACTGAACACACATGCTACATCGCCACCGGTTCAACAGATAGGCTCATCATGCTATCGTTTTTCTGTTCTTCGATTGCAGCCTCAGCAAACTCTCTTTCGCATCCTTAGGTATATATGGACCATGAATAGTCATCAGAATCAGAACTATAAGCTCTAATTGCTCATCGGACATAATTAACAGAACAGAATTGCGAACATTGAAGAGCCTGTTTAACAACGACAAGACAACAGCCAAGAATAGCTGACTTGGACATCTGTGTTTGTAAACAATACATAAGCAGATAATATTATCCGAATGAAACACATAAACTCCGTTTTCCAAGTGTTAAATTTCAAAGCGAGTTGACCACCTAACGATTTTGGTGCTAGTACAGGAGACCAAATGAGCACCAGATATTCCGACTTGGTAAATCCAATCCTACAACCATTTAAGAATCGCATCAACTAACCGAACATAAATGCTAAATCGCCACCGGTTCAACAGATAGGCTGGTCTCCCACCATCAGGACGCCGAGGGCAGCATCAAGCACTGACGAAGCTTCTAATAATTCGCTGTTGCCTAACATAACATGGTGTGCTCCCCTTAGAATAAATTAATCCCCATCTACTACATCGCCGGAACTGAAATCACAGGCGGGAGATTCATTGACCGAAGGGCGAGTGGGGGGGGGGGGGGGGGGGGGCACATACGGCGATGATGTCGCGGTCGCACCAGGGGATGTTGTCGCCGCCGGTGAAGAAGTCGAAGAACTTGGTCATCTTCGCCTCCATCGCCGATCTGCTTGGGGGTCGGGTGGGGATTTCGGTTTCGGGGGGAGGAGGAGGCGGTGGCCGGTGTGTTGTGTGGACTGGAGGAGGGTTTCTGGTTCTGGATCGAGCAATGGACGCGGAAGGAAGCAGCGATGGATGATGGGCCAGATGAGGGTATGCAACTGCGATGCGAGTACGAATAGCAGCAAATGGATTCTAGGGCAAGTCAAGTAAGCCGCGTGGTTGGATAGATTCACCTTTGCTTAGCCCACGAGGGCACGACTTTTCGGCATACGGTTGTGGGTCCCATTTAAGCAGATCTTCATCAAACCTGGGAGTAGTTCAAAACGACAAAAATCACACGATGTCCTCGTCCGCTTATCTGAACGCCCGGATCAAGATTCAGATCGTTTTGGATAGACCCCGCAAGACAAAAAGATCGTCTTGGATAGAAGGAATTTCATATGTAAGCTTTGTTTGGATTCTAAGATCGATGTTACAAATTTTCAACATGACCTAAAACACTATTTTAATTTTTCCATTTAGAAGTCCAGTACATTTACACTCTTTTTTCGAAGAACCCAGACGGGATCTGTGAGTCATTGTATTAAGCTCCAAATGCAATTACACTATGTCTCTTTCCAGTCTCCCTCCTCAATCCTCCAAGATTCCCGTGTGTTTTTTCGTGTGGACCATATAAAAACTTCAGCTGAAGTTCACATGTTATTAAACGCTGTCCAAGAGGCATTACACAGCCATCAACTCATCGTAGTTGTAGCAATCTGTTAAGGTACTTCTTTGTAACTTACCTCGCTCTAGCTGGTGCTGTCATGGCATCGACGTCCCCTCAAGGCCTCAACTCAAACATCTTTCCGTTGTCATCATCATTTCTCTAGTCTTGCTGCTCCCTGCGTCATATCTCAGATTTTTCGTCAACTCGATATATCTGATGTCAGCTTCGCCATCATGTCCACATATCGTGAATTACACCATGTATTCATTCGGTATATTATTTTCCGCATTACTCAGTATGAATTCTGAGATAAGGACAGAACATAGAAAGTATTTCCTTGCAAAATCACATTCAAAGAACGAGTTGATCTATCTTTAATAAAAAAATATTACAGCCAACACTTATCCTTTTATACAGCTATTCTCAAATTACAACTGCACACAAGTAGCTGTGAGCCTGAGAAAGAAACACAACGCTTTCTAACTGTGGGTAGTTCTCACTTCTCAGGAATGACTGAGCATATGCAGACTAACGGTGACCATGACAGTACAGCACAACTCCAAACCTTGATACATCAGACGCTATCTACACACGCAGCCGTCTTCACTTTGCATGTCAGGATACTGTATTTTGACGCTTCTGCAACCAGGGAAAATGGATGCATTTACAATTCTGACGTTCAGTATGCCAGGTCTGCAGGCCAGAACATTTGCACAGCCATGCTGGCTATGGATGGACAAGAAAACACCTTGATGGTTCTGGGCTATGGCACCATTTTGAATTAGGGTGTCAAATATGGCGGCCAAGACTTCCGTGAGCTCCTATTATGATCTGACCTCATACCTTCCAGCCTGAGTTTGGGCTCGAAAACCTTTGTATGGTGCGTTTGGTGTATTTTTCACATCCAGCTTATCAATTTGAAGCCCAGACAGTGCAACCCCCATAATCCTGAACTTCACCTGAAATGTTGGAAATGCATGCAAATGAGCCAGTCCTTCCTCAAGACGTAGATTTCCAGAGAGGGATGGTGCTTTATCTTTTGGAATATGCCCAATTGTCCAAACGCAGGTCTGCGTGATCAAACAAATGCTATTAGACAGACGTTTCTAGGAATATGTGGAGTGGTACAGTGTAGAAAATATTACATCTATCCAGTATATTATGAGTAGTGTAATATAGGATGATTGATTCACCAACACATCATTTAAATTTTCTAGTTACGAGCATCTTTGATTAGACTGTAGCTTGATGCATGACAACGGAAAATATAGCATCAACTGAAGTTACAGAACTGATAGCAGACAATGTACTGACCTGATCGGCAAGGATGTCAACTGTACCATGGTTTGCGGTCAAATCAGCAGAAGCAATAAGGGGAGGCAACTGAAACTGCACTATTATAGAATCAATAGCTTTACCAGGATCGTTTCGAATCCCCACCATTACATTAACACGGCAATTCCCAGAATCAGAAGATAATTGTGGTTTCACATAAATTGGTGTGGTCTTCAGTTTCTTAACCCTGGTTTTTTGTGATCAAATCAGAGTATATAACAGACAGCCCAATATAGCTTAAACATAGAAAAATCGTAATAATTAGAAGTAAATAATTATGCACCTATAACTCATAAGTTTGAATTGTCCATCAGGAGGAACAAAAGATAAGATCTGATTGGACTCCCAAGGTCTGAATCGGACACAGGGGTGGAACCTCACATCATTGATAAGTGTGGGATTAGCAAATGACAAGGTCAATTCTGGTAACCCAGGAAGGCTGGAATTCACTTCAATTTCACCGCACGCCTCACATTTCACTAGAACCCCTTCTCTGCAAATACAATCAACCAATAAAGATGCCGACGTCAGAAATATTATTCCACAAACACAGACGCCAAAAGACAGGTAGTTGGATCTTCTCATCAGTTATCACAAGAAGAAAAGGAATAAGATCTTCTACATTGCTAACAACCACTTCTCATGCTGTATTAATATTGGCTTTTTGTTGAATATTTAGTACTCTCAGTCTCACACTGTATCATGAATATTTGACGTTTTAGTCAACAAATCGGATATCAAGGTGGTGTCAATGGCGGTGCTTGTTTACCGTCTTGCCCCTACTTAAGTACTTAACATAGACGCAGTTTCGCATGTTAACCAATACAACTGTCTAGTCCAGCTGGTGGCAGCACTTCATGGTGACATACAGGTACACGCATATAATCCTGGTGCTTGCATCTTTTTTAGGGCATTAACAACACAAGAGCAAACGTGACCATTAAACTCCTTAAATCCTCCAACGTTATCTTTTCGTGTGCTTTTGAAAAACCACCAACTTCATGTTTTCATAATATGGAAGGAGTAGATAGCTGATTTGTGATTTGGTACCAATACTGAATATTTAGTAGTTGGTACTTTGGATATAGCAAAGTCCAGTAATAGTTTCCTGCAGATAATTCAACCTAATGTCCTAGCAGTCACAGTCGCAGATTTGATGGATTTTCTATTGACTCAAAAACAAAAATGTGTGAACTGAGAATATATTTACAGATCTGATGAAATAAATTTATTATACCCAGAGTATAAGAAAGGAGAAATGAAAACATACCTGTTCACACATGCATCTAGTTCCTCAACTATGTTAACATAGACTTCATTGCTTGCATCCTTGACAAGTGTTGTTCGCCAAGGTACAAAAGAAGCAGTTGCATCTGGAAGTTTGTTACCAATAGTAGAACTCTTACCAGTCATAATATTCAACATTTTGCTGACCATATTTGGTTGCGCAACCAACTCTTTCAAGATGTTTGGCTCAGTAGTGAGCGGAAAGCCATTGTCCATCATTTCATCTAGAATCTGGATATAAGAATTATAATGTTTAAAGAAGTTGCTGATCATTATTAAATGCTCAAATGCAACAGACATCCTGGATTAATGTTGATTTGACAGACTGAACTTAACAGATGTAGCGCCTAATTTTCAACAAATATATAGTTGTACGTATTGAAATACTTGAGCTTTGTAGCTCTCCATATACAATTCAAATTTTCCATAGTAGAACTTCAATAAACTATCAAAGAAAATCATCCTACGATGAATTATAGTGACACTGTTTGCATAGTTATAATTCGAAAGGAGTAATGAAACATACCTGATAAACAATTACGAAGTTGTCCTTGATTGTGTCTTCATTTATATCTCCAAGGTAATCTGTCAAGACATCAGCCACGCGAGAGAGAAACTGGATGCCAAAAATCATATGAGCACACCCATATAAGTTGGTGAACGTTAAAACATGTAGTAAATCGGGCTATCTGCTATTCCAGGGATAGATAACTTTCTGAAGTTACTTCAATATTACTACTTCAAGAAAGGACAGATTAACGAATAACAAAACATTTTTAGCTCCAATTTGCAAATCCTCGCAGGAAGTGCTTCTGATGTCCCAGAGTCTTGTTGTTTAACTTAAAATTATACATCTTCAAAAACTTTTTAAACATGGAATCCATGTTATTACTTGTATAAGTAGAATACAAACAATTTTAGAAAGAAAGCCGTACTTAAGACATATCTTAAACATAACTACTGCTGAGAATGGAGCACCTAATTCAAGCTGGAAAATTCAAATTCATATCGTTAATAAATTACAACTCTTAGATAAGAATGAGCAGGTTTAACACATTTTCACTAACATTTTTCAGCACGAGAACTAGAAAATGTTGATGTAGAGATTCTATATATTATCCTTGCAAAAAAGATACCATAAATGAGTATCATCTATCAAGCTTTTTATTCAATGTGTTAGTATTTTCTTAGCTTTCAGGATTTTGATACACCAAATGTCAATAGAAAATTCTATTAGTTATTTTATACTCCCTCCGATCCATAATAAGTGTTGTGGCACGAGAACTAGAAAATGTTGATGTAGAGATTCTATATATTATCCTTGCAAAAAAGATACCATAAATGAGTATCATCTATCAAGCTTTTTATTCAATGTGTTAGTATTTTCTTAGCTTTCAGGATTTTGATACACCAAATGTCAATAGAAAATTCTATTAGTTATTTTATACTCCCTCCGATCCATAATAAGTGTTGTGGTTTTAGTTCAAAATTTGAACTAAAACCACGACACTTATTATGGATCGGAGGGGGTAATTTATATACATATCGAGCATTGATAAATCAGCAAGCTTAATTGTGGTTATCATAGTGAAAGTTACATATTATCCAGAAACTGCAACATCGTATGAAAGCATCCACCATGAGCGGCGCAAACAGGATGTAATCTCAGTTCCCCTTGATATTGGTAGCTTTTGCTGAGACAGCTATGTTACATTGTGTCTTGTCAGCAAGAAAATGGCACTGAATTAAAGACACAAAAGAGTGTAAGGCTATGAAGCACACATACCTCGATAGCCATCAGCGGGGGCATCTCCACTTGGGTGCATGCCAAGAACGTCACGCCGTTGCGATATACTTGGAACAAGTAGTGTGTTGGGGACACCACAACCTGCAAGACCTTCCAAAGTCGAACAAACCTAATAAGCGGTGATCCAGTTATATCGATGCACGAACACCAAATATCATGAACTCATCACTACAACAGCTTGAAATTCACTAGTTTAAACTGAATTTATGTACAATAGCAACATCCATGATCTAAGATACTGAAACCTGGGACAGACCAAGAGCCTGCAATGTAAATTCAGCCAGCAATACACAATGAGGCATCGGGGATCAAGAGCAAGGAGCTCCCCTGGAAGTACTGAGCAAAAGTGGGGCGGGCGATAAAAGAATTGGCAGGGGCAGAGGCTGGTTCTACCTTGGACGGGTCCCCGGCGGCGTGGGCAAGAACGTACTCCCAGAACCAGCCGCAGATGGCGCGGTCCACCCGGTGCGCCGTCATCTGCTTCTCCACCAACACCTCCCTAGAAGCACGCACCGATCCCGTAATTCATCAAAATTCGTACGAATCCGGCGGAAAGGGGCGGACGGATCCGACCAGTAAAGGCGGGACGATGCTAATGGGGAGAGGAAATCAAGAGACTTGCGGCGCGGGGAGGGGATTACCCGCAGTCGGAGAGGAGGAAGACGCACTGCAGCATTCTGCTCCTTTCCGCCGGTGTGAGGATCTCGGGACTGGAGCGACTCGCGGAAGATACCGCCGCACTGCAGCAGTAGAAGGAAACGGGAGTCGTTTGACCTGTGACGAGATGTTTGGGGATGGAGGTACTTCATACTTGAATTTACAGATTTGGAAGGGCGTTTTTGCAAATATAGCATTGAATCTGGACCAAGGGCCATCATGTCCCTTGCTTATCCATCCTGCGGCCAGAACAACTCCGGTGCAGCAGGAGTACTTGATGACTCGGAGTACACAATATATTATGGATGGATGACACATCTTCTAGAAAGCCTGCAAAAATTGTACAACGAATTAGCAATTCGCCGTTTTAGTCCACTCAGCCATCTCTCCTCGTTCCAAATCGAAAAGCCTATGTGATATGATAGAGACAAGAAATAACGACCACACAAAAACCTTTCTTTCTTTCAAAATTCTATAAAGATCATACTGCCAATTCCAATTTAGTTATATTATTTTCCTATTGCAAGGTCAGAAAGTTTTGTTCCGCCTTTGTCATCCAAAGTTTATCCGTCTAAAATAGCACAAAAGCTCCCTCGAACTGACATTTACCAATAGTTTCAAGCATCCTTTGGTAAAGGGTAACGAGAGTCATACAGACATTTACCAATAGTTTCAAGTGGTTCGAAATTATTACTTCAAAACTAGCTACATATAAATTGTGCACTTACAGTCATCAACACATCACCCCAATGCGTGCGGGCACTTGCAGATCATTGTATTTTGTTTTCTTCTTCTTTTTTGCACCGATGATGTGTAGTCTTAGCAACCAAAGTAAGAAATATGTATTCTTTTTTATTTTTGAATAGGGAGCTGTGAAAGTAGAAATTACAGAAAGAATCCTGAAGAAGTAGTAAATTACACTTGAGTCCTTCCTCTTTGTACCAGGGACCTTAGATCTATCTAAGAGAACGCGATCCGGTCCACCTCCATGTCCACACATCTCGTGATGCTTCCTGACATGGTCAACCACGACGATGTCGGGGACAAGACCACTTTGATCGCCGTAGCAGGAGCCAACCATGGTGGAGCCGAAGAGCCTCCTAGGTTGGAGATTGAAGAATACCTGATGCTAGCTAGCTACCAAGCGCTAGCATCCCAAGAGGGAGTGGCCACCCTCTGATGACGCGTGAAGCACACGTCCGTTGGGAACCCCAAGAGGAAGGTGTGATGCGTACAGCAGCAAGTTTCCCTCAGTAAGAAACCAAGGTTTATCGAACCAGTAGGAGATGAAGGCCACGTGAAGGTTGTTGGTGAAGGAGTGTAGTGCGGCGCAACACCAGGGATTCCGGCGCCAACGTGGAACCTGCACAACACAATCAAAATACTTTGCCCCAACTTAACAGTGAGGTTGTCAATCTCACCGGCTTGCTGTAAACAAAGGATTAAACATATGGTGTGGAGAATGATGTTTGTTTGCAAAGAACAGCAGAGAACAATGATTGCAGTAGATTGTATTTCAGATGTAAAAGAATGGACCGGGGTCCACAGTTCACTAGTGGTGTCTCTCCAATAAGATAAATAGCATGTTGGGTGAACAAATTACAGTTGGGCAATTGACAAATAGAGAGGGCATAACAATGCACATACATATCATGATGACTAATATGAGATTTACTTAGGGCATTACGACAAGAACATAGACCGCTATCCAGCATGCATCTATGCCTAAAAAGTCCACCTTCGGGTTAGCATCCGCATCCCTTCCAGTATTAAGTTGCAAACAACAGACAATTGCATTAAGTACTGTGCGTAATGTAAACAATACAAATATCCTTAGACAAAGCATTGATGTTTTATCCCTAGTGGCAACAGCACATCCATAACCTTAGAACTTTCTGTCACTGTCCCAGATTCAATGGAGGCATGAACCCACTATCGAGCATAAATACCCCCTCTTGGAGTTACAAGTATCAACTTGGCCAGAGCCTCTACTAGCAACGGAGAGCATGCAAGATCATAAACAACACATATATGATAGATCAATAATCAACTTGACATAGTATTCCATATTCATCGGATCCCAACAAACACAACATGTAGCATTACAAATAGATGATCTTGATCATGATAGGCAGCTCACAAGATCTAAACATGATAGCACAAGAGGAGAAGACAACCATCTAGCTACTGCTATGGACCCATAGTCCAAGGATGAACTACTCACGCATCAGTCCGGAGGCGGGCATGGTGATTGATACGTCTCCAACGTATCGATAATTTCTTATGTTCCATGCCACATTATTGATGTTATCTACATGTTTTATGCACACTTTATGTCATATTCGTGCATTTTCTGGAACTAACCTATTAACAAGATGCCGAAGTGCCAGTTACTGTTTTCTGCAAACAATCATCTTCCACACAATACGGTTAATCCTTTGTTACAGCAAGCCGGTGAGATTGACAACCTCACTGTTTCATTGGGGCAAAGTACTTTGGTTGTGTTGTGCAGGTTCCACGTTGGCGCCGGAATCCCTGGTGTTGCGCCGCACTACATCCCGCCGCCATCAACCTTCAACGTGCTTCTTGGCTCCTCCTGGTTCGATAAACCTTGGTTTCTTTCTGAGGGAAAACTTGCTGCTGTGCGCATCATACCTTCCTCTTGGGGTTCCCAACGAACGTGTGAGTTACACGCCATCAAGCATATTTTCTGGCGCCGTTGCCGGGGAGATCAAGACACGCTGCAAGGGGAGTCTCCACTTCTCAATCTCTTTACTTTGTTTTTGTCTTGCTTAGTTTTATTTACTACTTTGTTTGCTGCACTAAATCAAAATACAAAAAAATTAGTTGCTAGTTTTACTTTATTTGCTATCTTGTTTGCTATATCAAAAACACAAAAAAATTAGTTTACTTGCATTTACTTTATCTAGTTTGCTTTATTTACTGTTGCTAAAATGGCCAACGCTGAAAATACTAAGTTGTATGACTTCACAACCACAAATAATAATGATTTCTTATGCACACCTATTGCTCCACCTGCTACTACAGCAGAATTCTTTGAAATTAAACTTTTGCTTTCTTGAATCTTGTTATGCGAGAGCAATTTTCTCGTGTTAGTTACGATGATGCTGCTGCCCATCTTAATAATTTTGTTGAACTATGTGAAATGCAAAAATATAAAGATGTAGATGGTGATATTATTAAACTAAAATTGTTCCCTTTCTCATTAAGAGGAAGAGCTAAAGATTGGTTGCTATCTCTGCCTAAGAATAGTATTGATTCATGGACTAAATGCAAGGATGCTTTTATTGGTAGATATTATCCCCCTGCTAAAATTATATCTTTGAGGAGTAGCATAATGAATTTTAAACAATTAGATACTGAACATGTTGCTCAAGCTTGGGAAAGAATGAAATCTCTGGTTAAAAATTGCCCAACCCATGGATTGACTACTTGGATGATCATCCAAACCTTCTATGCAGGACTAAATTTTTCTTCACGGAATTTATTGGATTCAGCTGCTGGAGGTACCTTTATGTCCATCACTCTTGGTGAAGCAACAAAGCTTCTTGATAATATGATGATCAACTACTCTGAATGGCACATGGAAAGAGCTCCACAAGGTAAGAAGGTAAATTACGTCGAAGAAACCTCTTCCTTGAGTGATAAGATTGATGCTATTATGTCTATGCTTGTGAATGATAGGACTAATATTGATCCTAATAATGTTCCATTAGCTTCATTGGTTGCACAAGAAGAACATGTTGATGTAAACTTCATTAAAAATAGTAATTTCAACAACAATGCTTACCGGAACAATTCTAGTAACAACTATAGGCCATATCCTTATAATAATGGCAACGGCTATGGTAATTCTTATGGGAATTCTTACAACAATAATAGGAGTTCACCCCCTGGACTTGAAGCCATGCTTAAAGAATTTATTAGTACACAAACCGCTTTTAACAAATCTGTTGAAGAAAAGCTTGGGAAAATTGATATACTTGCTTCTAAAGTCGATAGTCTTGTCATTGATGTTGATCTTTTGAAATCAAAAGTTTTGCCTAATGAAAATCATCATAATAAAATTGTTACTACAGCAAATGCCATCCAAGTTAGAATTAATGAGAATATAAGATTAATGGCTGAACTGCGTGCTAGGTGGGATAGAGAAGAAAATGAAAAACTAGCTAAAGAGAAGAATATAGCTAAAGTTTGGACTATTACCACCACTAGTAATGCTAATGCTACACATGTTGCTGCACCTCCTACTAATACTAATAAAAGAATTGGTGTTAGCAATGTTTCCACTTCTAATGCAAAGCGCGAGAAACTGCTCGAAATCGCTAAAATCATTAAATCGTCTGTGATAAAGCTATTTGAAATTTTTTCCAACATTGGGGATGATGATCCCATTGCTTTAGATTATAATGGTTTGAATTTTGATGATTGCCACATCTCTGAAGTTATAAAGTTCTTGCAAAAACTTGCTAAAAGTCCTAATGCTAGTGCTATAAATTTGGCTTTCACGCATCATATTACAAATGCTCTCATAAAAGCTAGAGAAGAGAAACTAGAGCGCGAAGCCTCTATTCCTAAAAAGCTAGAGGATGGTTGGGAGCCCATCATTAAGATGAAGGTTAAAGATTTTGATTGTAATGCTTTATGTGATCTTGGTGCAAGTATTTCGTTATGCCTAAGAAAATTTATAATATGCTTGACTTGCCACCACCGAAAAATTGTTATTTGGATGTTAATCTTGCTGATCATTCTACAAAGAAACCTTTGGGTAAAGTTGATAATGTTCGCATTACCGTTAACAATAACCTTGTTCCCGTTGATTTTGTTGTCTTGGATATTGAATGCAATGCATCTTGTCCCATTATATTGGGAAGACCTTTTCTTCGAAAGCTTGGAGCTATTATTGATATGAGGGAAGGTAATATAAAATATCAATTTCCTCTCAAGAAAGGTATGGAACACTTCCCTAGAAAGAGAATGAAGGTACCTTTTGATTCTATTATGAGAACAAATTATGATGTTGACACTTCGTCTCTTGATAATACTTGATACACACTTTATGCGCCTAGCTGAAAGGCGTTAAAGAAAAGCGCTTATGGGAGACAACCCATGTTTTTACCTACAGTACTTTGTTTTTATTTTGTGTCTTGGAAGTTGTTTACTACTGTAGCAACCTCTCCTTATCTTAGTTTTGTGTTTTGTTGTGCCAAGTTAAGCCGTTGATAGAAAAGTAAGTACTAGATTTGGATTACTGCACAGTTCCAGATTTCTTTGCTGTCACGAATCTGGGTCCACCTCCCTGTAGGTAGCTCAGAAAATTAAGCCAATTTACGTGCATGATCCTCAGATATGTACGCAACTTTCATTCAATTTGAGAATTTTCATCTGAGCAAGTCTGGTGCCATTTTAAAATTCGTCAATACGAACTGTTCTGTTTTGACAGATTCTGCCTTTTATTTCGCATTGCCTCTTTTGCTATGTTGGATGAATTTCTTTGATCCACTAATGTCCAGTAGCATTATGCAATGTCCAGAAGTGTTAAGAATGATTGTGTCACCTCTGAATATGTCAATTTATATTGTGCACTAACCCTCTAATGAGTTGTTTCGAGTTTGGTGTGGAGGAAGTTTTCAAGGATCAAGAGAGGAGTATGATGCAACATGATCAAGGAGAGTGAAAGCTCTAAGCTTGGGGATGCCCCGGTGGTTCACCCCTGCATATATTAAGAAGACTCAAGCGTCTAAGCTTGGGGATGCCCAAGGCATCCCCTTCTTCATCGACAACATTATCAGGTTCCTCCCCTGAAACTATATTTTTATTCCATCACATCTTATGTGCTTTTTCTTGGAGCGTCGGTTTGTTTTTGTTTTTTGTTTTGTTTGAATAAAATGGATCCTAGCATTCACTTTATGGGAGAGAGACACGCTCCGCTGTAGCATATGGACAAGTATGTCCTTGGTTTCTACTCATAGTATTCATGGCGAAGTTTCTTCTTCGTTAAATTGTTATATGGTTGGAATTGGAAAATGATACATGTAGTAATTGCTACTAATGTTTTGGGTAATGTGATACTTGGCAATTTTTGTGCTCATGATTAAGCTCTTGCATCATATGCTTTGCACCCATTAATGAAGAAATACATAGAGCATGCTAAAATTTGGTTTGCATATTTGGTTTCTCTAAGGTCTAGATAATTTCTAGTATTGAGTTTGAACAACAAGGAAGACGGTGTAGAGTCTTATAATGTTTTCAATATGTCTTTTATGTGAGTTTTGCTGCACCGGTTCATCCTTGTGTTTGTTTCAAATAAGCCTTGCTAGCCTAAACCTTGTATCGAGAGGGAATACTTCTCATGCATCCAAAATACTTGAGCCAACCACTATGCCATTTGTGTCCACCATACCTACCTACTACATGGTATTTTCCGCCATTCCAAAGTAAATTGCTTGAGTGCTACCTTTAAAATTTCATCATTCACCTTTGCAATATATAGCTCATGGGACAAATAGCTTAAAAACTATTGTGGTATTGAATATGTAATTATGCACTTTATCTCTTATTAAGTTGCTTGTTGTGCGATAACCATGTTCACTGGGGACGCCATCAACTATTCATTGTTGAATTTCATGTGAGTTGCTATGCATGTCCGTCTTGTCTGAAGTAAGAGAGATCTACCACCATATGGTTAAGCATGCATATGTTAGAGAAGAACATTGGGCCGCTAACTAAAGCCATGATCCATGGTGGAAGTTTCAGTTTTGGACATATATCCTCAATCTCAAATGAGAAAATTATTAATTGTTGTTATATGCTTATGCATAAAAGAGGAGTCCATTATCTGTTGTCTATGTTGTCCCGGTATGGATGTCTAAGTTGAAGAATAATCAATAGCGAGAAATCCAATGCGAGCTTTCTCCTTAGACCTTTGTACAGGCGGCATAGAGGTACCCCTTTGTGACACTTGGTAAAAACAATGCATTGTGATGATCCGGTAGTCCAAGCTAATTAGGACAAGGTGCGGGCACTATTAGTACACTATGCATGAGGCTTGCAACTTATAAGATATAATTTACATGATGCATATGCTTTATTACTACCGTTGACAAAATTGTTTCATGTTTTCAAAATCAAAGCTCTAGCACAAATATAGCAATCGATGCTTTTCCTCTATGGAGGACCATTCTTTTACTTTCAATGTTGAGTCAGTTCACCTATTTCTCTCCACCTCAAGAAGCAAACACTTGTGTGAACTGTGCATTGATTCCTACATATTTGCCTATTGCATTTATTATATTACTCTATGTTGACAATATCCATGAGATATACATGTTACAAGTTGAAAGCAACCGCTGAAACTTAATCTTCTTTTGTGTTGCTTCAATACCTTTACTTTGAATTATTGCTTTATGAGTTAACTCTTATGCAAGACTTATTGATGCTTGTCTTGAAGTGCTATTCATGAAAAGTCTTTGCTTTATGATTCACTTGTTTACTCATGTCATATACATTGTTTTGATCGCTGCATTCACTACATATGCTTTACAAATAGTATGATCAAGATTATGATGGCATGTCACTCCAGAAATTATCTGTGTTATCGTTTTACCTGCTGGACGAGCGTAACTAAGCAGGGATGCTGATACGTCTCCAACGTATCGATAATTTCTTATGTTCCATGCCACATTATTGATGTTATCTACATGTTTTATGCACACTTTATGTCATATTCGTGCATTTTCTGGAACTAACCTATTAACAAGATGCCGAAGTGCCAGTTACTGTTTTCTGCAAACAATCATCTTCCACACAATACGGTTAATCCTTTGTTACAGCAAGCCGGTGAGATTGACAACCTCACTGTTTCGTTGGGGCAAAGTACTTTGGTTGTGTTGTGCAGGTTCCACGTTGGCGCCGGAATCCCTGGTGTTGCGCCGCACTACATCCCGCCGCCATCAACCTTCAACGTGCTTCTTGGCTCCTCCTGGTTCGATAAACCTTGGTTTCTTTCTGAGGGAAAACTTGCTGCTGTGCGCATCATACCTTCCTCTTGGGGTTCCCAACGAACGTGTGAGTTACACGCCATCAGTGATGTAGAGCCCTCCGGTGATGATTGAAGGAGATATGCCCTAGAGGCAATAATAAAGTGGTTATTATTTATATCTTTATGTTTATGATAAATGTTTATATATCATGCTATAATTGTATTAACCGAAACATTAGTACATGTGTGATATGTAGACAAACAAAGAGTCCCTAGTATGCCTCTTAACTAGCTTGTTGATTAATAGATGATTAGTTTCATAATCATGAACATTGGATGTTATTAATAACAAGGTTATGTCATTGTATGAATGATGTAATGGACACACCCAATTAAGTGTAGCATAAAGATCTCGTCATTAAGTTATTTGCTATAAGCTTTCGATACATAGTTACCTAGTCCTTATGACCATGAGATCATGTAAAACACTTATACCGGAAAGGTACTTTGATTACACCAAACGCCACTGCGTAAATGGGTGGTTATAAAGGTGGGATTAAGTATCCGGAAAGTATGAGTTGAGGCATATGGATCAACAGTGGGATTTATCCATCCCGATGACGGATAGATATACTCTGGGCCCTCGCGGTGGAATGTCGCCTAATGTCTTGCAAGCATATGAATAAGTTCATAAGAGACCACATACCACGGTACGAGTAAAGAGTACTTGTCAGGAGACGAGGTTGAACAAGGTATAGAGTGATACCGAAGACCAAACCTCGGACAAGTAAAATATCGCGTGACAAAGGGAATTGGTATCGTATGTGAATGGTTCATTCGATCACTAAAGTCATCGTTGAATATGTGGGAGCCATTATGGATCTCCAGATCCCGCTATTGGTTATTGGTCAGAGTGAGTACTCAACCATGTCCGCATAGTTCACGAACCGTAGGGTGACACACTTAAAGTTGGATGTTGAAATGGTAGAACTTGAATATGGAATGGAGTTCGAATATTTGTTCGGAGTCCCGGATGAGATCCCGGACATCACGAGGAGTTCCGGAATGGTCCGGAGAATAAGATTCATATATAGGATGTCATTTTATGTGATTTAAAATGATGCGGAAGGTTCTATGGAAGGTTCTAGAAAGTTCTAGAAAAGTCCGGAAGAAACCACCAAGGAAGGTGGAGTCCCGGAGGGACTCCACCTCCATGGCCGGCCAACCCTAGTGGGGGAGGAGTCCCAAGTGGACTCCCCCAAGGGGGGCCGGCCACCCCCTCCATGGAAGGTGGAACTCCCACCTCTAGTGGGAGTCCTAGCTTCGGTATGTTTCCCTATCATATGGAAGGTTTTGGGTTCGGGTCTTATTCGGAGACTTGTAGTCCAACCCTTGGGGCTTCCACCTATATAATGAGGGACAAGGGGAGGGGGCCGGCCACCTCAAGACCACAGCCTAGCCGCCCCCTCTCCTCCATAAGCTCCCGCACGCTTAGCGAAGCTCCGCCGGAGTTCTCCACCACCACCGACACCACGCCGTCGTGCTGTCGGATTCAAGAGGAGCTACTACTTCCGCTGCCCGCTGGAACGGGAGGTGGACGTCGTCTTCATCAACAACTGAACGTGTGACCGAGTACGGAGGTGCTGCCCGTTCGTGGCGCCGGTGATCAAGATCTTCTACGCGCTTTTGCAAGCGGCAAGTGAACGTCTACCGCAGCAACAAGAGCCTCCTCTTGTAGGCTTTGGAATCTCTTCAAGGGTGAGACTCGATAAACCCCTCGTTGCTACCGTCTTCTAGATTGCATCTTGGCTTGGATTGCGTGTTCGCGGTAGGAAATTTTTTGTTTTCTATGCAACGTTATCCTACAGTGGTATCAGAGCCGTGTCTATGCATAGATGGTTGCACGAGTAGAACACAATGGTTTTGTGGGCGTTGATGCTCTTGTTATCTTTAGTTTGAGTACTTTGCATCTTTGTGGCATAGTGGGATGAAGCGGCTCGGACTAACTTTACATGACCGCGTTCATGAGACTTGTTCCTCGTTCGACATGCAACTTGTATTGCATAAGAGGCTTTGCGGGTGTCTGTCTCTCCTACTATAGTGAAGATTCAATTTACTCTTCTATTGAAAACATTAGTATCAACGTTGTGGTTCATGTTCGTAGGTAGATTAGATCTCTCTCGAAAACCCTAAACCACGTAAAATATGCAAACCAAATTAGAGACGTCTAACTTGTTTTTGCAGGGTTTGGTGATTTGATATGGCCATAATGTGATGATGAATATGTATGAGATGATCATTATTGTATTGTGGCAACCGGCAGGAGCCTTATGGTTGTCTTTAAATTTCATGTTGAGTAGTATTTCAAAGTAGTTGTAATAGTTGCTACATGGAGGACAATCATGAAGACGGCGCCATTGACCTTGACGCTACGCCGACGATGATGGAGATCATGCCCGAAGATGATGGAGATCATGTCCGTGCTTTGGAGATGAAGATCAAAGGCGCAAAGACAAAAGGGCCATATCATATCACATATGAACTGCATGTGATGTTAATCCTTTTATGCATCTTATTTTGCTTAGATCGCGACGGTAGCATTATAAGATGATCCCTCACTAAAATCTCAAGATAATAAAGTGTTCATACTTAGTAGCACCGTTACCAAGTCTTGTCGGTTCGAAGCATCTCGTGATGATCGGGTGTGATAGAATCAACAAGTACATACAACGGGTGCAAGACAGTTTTGCACATGCGGATACTAGGGTGGCCTTGACGAGCCTAGCATGTACAGACATGGTCTCGGAACACGTGATACCGAAAGGTAGAGCATGAATCATATAGTTGATATGATGAACACTTTGAGTGTTCGCCATTGAAATCACACCTTGTCTCGTGATGATCGGACTTAGGTACGGTGGATTTGGTTCGTGTGATCACTAAGACAATGCGAGGGATATTGTTTTGAGTGGGAGTTCACCTAGATTTTTAATTATGTTGAATTAAAATTTGAACTCAATTTGTCATAAACTTAGTCTAAACTTTTGCAAATATATGTTGTAGAGATGGCGTCCCCAATCAATTTTAACCAGTTCCTAGAGAAAGAAAAACTTAAGAGCAACGGTAGCAACTTCACCGACTGGTTCCATCATGTGAGGATCTTCCTCTCTGGCGGAAATGTGCAATATGTGCTTGATGCACCGCTAGGTGACCCTCCTGCAGAAACTGAAACCGATGAATTAAAAGCTGTTTACGAGACTCGGAAAACTCGGTACTCTCAAGTTCAGTGTGCCATCCTGTGCGATACTGAATCCGATCTTCAAAAACGTTTTGAGCACCACGATCCTCATGAGTTGATGAAAGAGCTGAAAGCTAGTTTTGAGACTCATGCGGCCGTGGAATGCTATGAAGCATCGAAACATTTCTTCAGCTGTATGATGGAAGAAGGCAGCTCCGTTGGTGAGCACATGCTCGCCATGACCGGGCATGCGAAGAAACTCAGTGACTTGGGAATAGTGATTCCTAACAGACTGGGGATTAATCGTGTCCTTCAATCACTGCCACCAAGTTACAAGAACTTTGTGATGAACTACAATATGCAGAACATGAACAAGGAGTTACCTGAACTCTTTGGCATGCTAAAAATTCTGAGATTGAGATCAAGAAAGAGCACCAAGTGTTGATGGTCAACAAGACCACCAGTTTCAAGAAACAGGGCAAGTCTAAGGGAAAATTCAAGAAGGGTGGCAAGAAAGCTGCCACGCCTCCTATGAAACCTAAGAACGGCCCTAAGCCTGATGCTGAGTGCTATTACTGCAAGGAGAAGGGACACTGGAAGCGTAATTGCTCCAAGTATCTGGCTGATCTGAAGAGCGGCCTTGTCAAGAAGAAGAAAGAAGGTATATCTGATATACATGTTTGATACGTCTCCAACGTATCGATAATTTCTTATGTTCCATGCCACATTATTGATGTTATCTACATATTTTATGCACACTTTATGTCATATTCGTGCATTTTCTGGAACTAACCTATTAACAAGATGCCGAAGTGCCAGTTCCTGTTTTCTGCTGTTTTTGGTTTCAGAAATCCTAGTAACGAAATATTCTCGGAATCGGACGAAATCAACGCCAAAGTTCCTATTTTCACCGGAAGCATCCGTAACACCCGGGAAGGACCGGAGGGGGCACTGGGCCCCAGACCATAGGCCGGCGCGGCCTGTGCCCTGGCCGCGCCGCCCTATGGTGTCGTCGCCCCTTCGACCCTCCTGCGCCGCCTCTTCGCCTATATAAAGCCCCTGGATCGAAAACCCTGATACGTTCGACGAAAACCACAGAAACCTTCCAGAGCCGCCGCCATCGCGAGGCCAAGATCTGGGGGACAGGAGTCTCTGTTCCGGCACGCCGCCGGAACGGGGAAGTGCCCCCGGAAGGCTTCTCCATCGACACCGCTGCCATCTCCACCGCCATCTTCATCACCGCTGCTGCTCCCATGAGGAGGGAGTAGTTCTCCATCGAGGTTCGGGGCTGTACCGGTAGCTATGTGGTTCATCTCTCCCATGTACCTCAATACAATAATCTCATGAGCTGCTTTACATGATTGAGATTCATATGAGTTTGTATCACAATTTATCTATGTGCTACTCTAGCAATGTTATTAAAGTAGTTTTATTCCTCCTGCACGTGTGTAAAGGTGACAGTGTGTGCACCGTGTTAGTACTTGGTTTATGCTATGATCATGATCTCTTGTAGATTGCGAAGTTAACTATTGCTATGATAATATTGATGTGATCTATTCCTCCTACATATGCATGAAGGTGACAGTGTGCATGCTATGTTAGTACTTGGTTTAGTAGCGTTGATCTATCTTACACTATAAGGTTACTTAAACATGAACATAATTGTGGAGCTTGTTAACTCCGGCATTGAGGGTTCGTGTAATCCTACGCAATGTGTTCATCATCCAACAAAAGTGTAGAGTATGCATTTATCTATCCTGTTATGTGATCAATGTTGAGAGTGTCCACTAGTGAAAGTGTAATCCCTAGGCCTTGTTCCTAAATACTGCTATCGCTGCTTGTTTCTTTGTTTCTTTGCGTTACTACTGCTGCAATACTACCACCATCAACTACACGCCAGCAAGCTATTTTACGGCACCGTTATCTTGCTCATACTTATTTATACCACCTGTATTTCACTATCTCTTCGCCGAACTAGTGCACCTATTAGGTGTGTTGGGGACACAAGAGACTTCTTGCTTTGTGGTTGCAGGGTTGCATGAGAGGGATATCTTTGACCTCTTCCTCCCTGAGTTCGATAAACCTTGGGTGATCCACTTAAGGGAAAACTTGCTGCTGTTCTACAAACCTCTGCTCTTGGAGGCCCAACACTGTCTACAAGAAAGGAGGGGGAACGTAGACATCAAGCTATTTTCTGGCGCCGTTGCCGGGGAGGAAAGGTAAAAGGTACTCACACTCTGGATCTCGGCTACTAAGTTATTTCCCGGCGCTGTAAGTACTCGAAACTATTTCCTTTAGATCCTGCAATTGCATCTTTTTGTTTCTTGTTTACACTAGTTTGGCATAATGGACAAGAATGAGCTTCTATTTCTGTTTCCTGATTTAAAACATGGATTGTTTGATGCGAAAATTAAAAAACCTATGGAATCTTATTTGCATGCTGGTAGTAATATTAGTATGAACGCTTTGAACACCATTGTTGATAATAATATAGAAAGTTCTAAGCTTGGGGAAGCTGGTTTTCATGATCTTTTTAGTCCCCCAAGCATTGAGGAGAAAATTTTCTTTGATGATACTTTGCCTCCTATTTATGATGATTATAATGATAGTGGTCTTTTGGTGCCACCTACTATGGAGAGTAAATTTTGTTGTGATTATACTATGCCTCCTACACTTGATGAGAATAATAATGATAGCTACTTTGTTGAATTTGCTCCCACTACAACTAATAAAATTGATTATGCCTATGTGGAGAGTAATAATTTTATGCATGAGACTCATGATAAGAATGCTTTATGTGATGGTTATATTGTTGAGTTTGCTCATATTGCTACTGAAAGTTATTATGAGAGAGGAAAATATGGTTGTAGAAATTTTCATGTTACTAAAATACCTCTCCATGTGCTGAAATTTTTGAAGCTACACTTGTTTTATCTTCCTATGCTTGTTACTCTGCTCTTCATGAACTTGTTCACTTACAAGATTCCTATGCATAGGAAGCATGTTAGACTTAAATGTGTTTTGAATTTGCTTCTTGATGCTCTCTTTTGCTTCAAATACTATTTCTTGCGAGTGCATCATTAAAACTGCTGAGCCCATCTTAATGGCTATAAAGAAAGAACTTCTTGGTAGATAACCCATGTGTTTATTTTGCTACAGTAATTTTGTTTTATATTTGTGTATTGGAAGTTGTTACTACTGTAGCAACCTCTCCTTATCTTAGTTTTGTTGCATTGTTGTGCCAAGTGAAGCCTCTAATCGAAGGTTGATACTAGATTTGGATTTCTGCGCAGAAACAGATTTCTATCTGTCACGAATCTAGACTGTTTTCTCTGTAGAAAAATCAGAAAAATATGCCAATTTACGTGCGTGTTCCTCAGATATGTACGCAACTTTCATTAGTTTTGAGTTTTCTGATTTGAGCAACGGAAGTATTTATTAGAAATTCGTCTTTACGGACTGTTCTGTTTTGACAGATTCTGCCTTTTATTTCGCATTGCTTCTTTCGCTGTGTTGGGTGGATTTCTTTGTTCCATTACCTTCCAGTAGCTTTGAGCAATGTCCAGAAGTGTTAAGAATGATTGTGTCACCTCTGAACATGTGAGTTTTTGATTATGTACTAACCCCTCTAATGAAGTTTATGAGAAGTTTGGTGTGAAGGAAGTTTTCAAGGGTCAAGAGAGGAGGATGATATACTACGATCAAGAAGAGTGAAAAGTCTAAGCTTGGGGATGCCCCGGTGGTTCATCCCTGCATATTTCAAGAAGACTCAAGCGTCTAAGCTTGGGGATGCCCAAGGCATCCCCTTCTTCATCGACAAATTATCAGGTTCCTTCTCTTGAAACTATATTTTTATTCGGTCACATCTTATGTGCTTTACTTGGAGCGTCTGTATGCTTTTTTTTTGTGTTTGAATAAATTGGATTACATCATGCTTGTGTGGGAGAGAGACACGCTCCGCTGTTGCATATGAACACATGTGTTCTTAGCTCATAGTATTCATGGCGAAGTTTCTTCTTCGTTAAATTGTTATATGGTTGGAATTGGAAAATGATACATGTAGTAATTGCTATAAATGTCTTGGGTAATGTGATACTTGGCAATTGTTGTGCTCATGTTTAAGCTCTTGCATCATATGCTTTGCACCCATTAATGAAGAAATACATAGAGCATGCTAAAATTTGGTTTGCATATTTGGTTCCTCTAAGGTCTAGATAATTTCTAGTATTGAGTTTGAACAACAAGGAAGACGGTGTAGAGTCTTATAATGTTTTCAATATGTCTTTTATGTGAGTTTTGCTGCACCGGTTCATCCTTGTGTTTGTTTCAAATAGCCTTGCTAGCCTAAACCTTGTATCGAGAGGGAGTACTTCTCATGCATCCAAAATACTTGAGCCAACCACTATGCCATTTGTGTCCACCATACCTACCTACTACATGGTATTTCTCCGCCATTCCAAAGTAAATTGCTTGAGTGCTACCTTTAAACAATTCAAAATTTATCACCTCTGATTTGTGTCAATGTTTTATAGCTCATGAGGAAGTATGTGGTGTTTATCTTTCAATCTTGTTGGGCAACTTTCACCAATGGACTAGTGGCTTCATCCGCTTATCCAATAATTTTGCAAAAAGAGCTGGCAATGGGATTTCCAGTCCCAAATTAATTAACAAAAATAGACACTCCTCCATGGTATGTGATTGTTGGACGGCACCCGAAGGATTCGGTTAGCCATGGCTTGTGTAAGCAAAGGTTGGGAGGAGTGTCATCATAATAAAACTAAAATAAAAAGGCACTCCTTCATGGTATGAGATTGTTGGCAGGCACCCGAGGATTCGGTTAGCCATGGTTTGTGAAAGAAAGGTTGGAAGGAGTGCCACTCAAAATAAAATAAAATGGGAGCCGCTCTTTGAAGGTTTGTCTGGCAAGGGGGTTAGAGTACCCGCTACCATTCGTTGACAACAACATACACCTCTCAAAACTTTATTTTTATGCTCTCTTTATGTTTTCAAAATAGAAGCTCTAGCACAAATATAGCAATCGATGCTTTTCCTCTATGGAGGACCATTCTTTTACTTTCATTGTTGAGTCAGTTCACCTATTTCTCTCCACCTCAAGAAGCAAACACTTGTGTGAACTGTGCATTGATTCCTACATACTTGCTTATTGCACTTATTATATTACTCTATGTTGACAATTATCCATGAGATATACATGTTACAAGTTGAAAGCAACCGCTGAAACTTAATCTTCCTTTGTGTTGCTTCAATGCCTTTACTATGAATTATTGCTTTATGAGTTAACTCTTATGCAAGACTTAATTGATGCTTGTCTTGAAGTACTATTCATGAAAAGTCTTTGCTTTATGATTCACTTGTTTACTCATGTCATATACATTGTTTTGATCGCTGCATTCACTACATATGCTTTACAAATAGTATGATCAAGGTTATGATGGCATGTCACTCCAGAAATTATCTGTGTTATCGTTTTACCTGCTCGGGACGAGCAGAACTAAGCTTGGGGATGCTGATACGTCTCCAACGTATCGATAATTTCTTATGTTCCATGCCACATTATTGATGTTATCTACATGTTTTATGCACACTTTATGTCATATTCGTGCATTTTCTGGAACTAACCTATTAACAAGATGCCGAAGTGCCAGTTCTGTTTTACTTGTTTTTGGTTTCGTAAATCCTAGTAACGAAATATTCTCGGAATCGGACGAAATCAACGACAAAGTTCCTATTTTCACCGGATGCATCCAGAACACCGGAAGGACCGGAGGGGGGCACTGGGCCCCCAGACCATAGGCCGGCGCGGCCCAGGCCCTGGCCGCGCCGCCCTATGGTGTCGTCGCCCCTTCGACCCTCCTGCGCCGCCTCTTCGCCTATATAAAGCCCCTGGATCGAAAACCCTGATACGTTCGACGAAAACCACAGAAACCTTCCAGAGCCGCCGCTATCGCGAGGCCAAGATCTGGGGGACAGGAGTCTCTGTTCCGGCACGCCGCCGGAATGGGGAAGTGCCCCCGGAAGGCTTCTCCATCGACACCGCTGCCATCTCCACCGCCATCTTCATCACCGCTGCTGCTCCCATGAGGAGGGAGTAGTTCTCCATCGAGGCTCGGGGCTGTACCGGTAGCTATGTGGTTCATCTCTCCCATGTACCTCAATACAATAATCTCATGAGCTGCTTTACATGATTGAGATTCATATGAGTTTGTATCACAATTTATCTATGTGCTACTCTAGCAATGTTATTAAAGTAGTTTTATTCCTCCTGCACGTGTGTAAAGGTGACAGTGTGTGCACCGTGTTAGTACTTGGTTTATGCTATGATCATGATCTCTTGTAGATTGCGAAGTTAACTATTGCTATGATAATATTGATGTGATCTATTCCTCCTACATATGCATGAAGGTGACAGTGTGCATGCTATGTTAGTACTTGGTTTAGTAGCGTTGATCTATCTTACACTATAAGGTTACTTAAACATGAACATAATTGTGGAGCTTGTTAACTCCGACATTGAGGGTTCGTGTAATCCTACGCAATGTGTTCATCATCCAACAAAAGTGTAGAGTATGCATTTATCTATCCTGTTATGTGATCAATGTTGAGAGTGTCCACTAGTGAAAGTGTAATCCCTAGGCCTTGTTCCTAAATACTGCTATCGCTGCTTGTTTCTTGTTTCTTTGCGTTACTACTGCTGCAATACTACCACCATCAACTACACGACAGCAAGCTATTTTCTGGCACCGTTGCTACTGCTCATACTTATTTATACCACCTGTATTTCACTATCTCTTCGCCGAACTAGTGCACCTATTAGGTGTGTTGGGGACACAAGAGACTTCTTGCTTTGTGGTTGCAGGGTTGCATGAGAGGGATATCTTTGACCTCTTCCTCCCTGAGTTCGATAAACCTTGGGTGATCCACTTAAGGGAAAACTTGCTACTGTTCTACAAACCTCTGCTCTTGGAGGCCCAACACTGTCTACAAGAAAGGAGGGGGAACGTAGACATCAATGTTATAGATGTTTATCTCACTGGTTCTCGTTCTAGTACCTGGGTATTTGATACTGGTTCGGTTGCTCATATCTGTAACTCGAAACAGGAACTAAAGAATAAACGAAGACTACTGAAAGATGAAGTGACGATGCGCGTTGGAAACGGATCCAAGGTCAATGTGATCGCAGTCGGCACACTTCCTCTACATCTACCTTCGGGATTAGTTTTAAGCCTAAATAATTGTTATTTTGTACCCGCGTTGAGCATGAACATTATATCTGGATCTTGTTTAATGCAAGACGGTTATTCATTCAAGTCTGAGAATAATGGTTGTTCTATTTTGATGAATAATATCTTTTATGGTCGAGCACCACAAAAGAATGGCTTATTTCTGTTAGATCTCGATAGTAGTGATACGCATATAAATAACATTGATGCTAAGCGAATTAAATTGAATGATAATTCTACTTATATGTGGCACTATCGTCTTGGTCATATTGGAGTGAAACGCATGAAGAAACTCCATGCTGATGGATTACTTGAATCACTTGACTTTGAGTCACTTGATAGATGCGAAGCATGTCTAATGGGTAAAATGACTAAGACTCCATTTTCTGGTATGATGGAGCGAGCCACTGACTTATTGGAAATCATACATACCGATGTGTGCGGACCAATGAGCGTAGCATCGCGCGGTGGTTATCATTATGTTCTAACCTTCACAGATGATCTGAGTAGATATGGGTATATCTATTTCATGAAACATAAATCCGAAACTTTCGAGAAGTTTAAGGAATTTCAAAGTGAAGTAGAAAATCAACGTAACAAGAAGATTAAATTTTTACGATCTAATCGTGGAGGTGAATATCTGAGTTATGAGTTTGGCATGCATTTAAAGAAATGCGGAATACTTTCACAATTGACACCGCCGGGAACACCACAACGAAACGGTGTGTCCGAACATCGTAATCGAACTCTCTTAGATATGGTTCGTTCTATGATGTCTCTTACTGATTTGCCGTTATCATTTTGGAGTTATGCATTAGAGACAGCCGCATTCACTTTAAATAGAGCACCATCAAAATCCGTAGAAACGACACCGTATGAATTATGGTTTAATAAGAAACCTAAGCTGCCGTTCCTGAAAGTTTGGGGTTGCAAAGCCTATGTAAAGAAGTTACAACCGGACAAGCTAGAACCCAAAGCGGAGAAATGTATCTTCATAGGATACCCTAAGGAAACTATAGGGTACACTTTCTATCACAGATCCGAAGGCAAAATCTTTGTTGCTAAGAACGGAACCTTTCTTGAGAAAGAATTTCTCACTAAAGAAGTGACTGGAAGAAAAGTAGAACTCGATGAGATTGATGAATCTATACTCGTTGATCGTAGTAGCGCAAGATCGAAGTTGTACCTGTACCGCCTACACCGGCAACAGAGGAAGCTAATGATAATGATCATGAAACTTCGAACGAGGAAACTACTGAACCTCGCAGATCGACAAGGGAGCGTGCCACTCCTGATTGGTATGATCCTTGTCTAAATGTCATGATTGTGGATAACAATGATGAGGATCCTGCGACGTATGAAGAAGCGATGATGAGCCCAGATTCCAACAAATGGCAAGAAGCCATGAAATCCGAAATGGGATCCATGTATGATAACAAAGTATGGACTTTGGTAGACTTACCTGATAGCCGAAAGGCTGTCGAGAATAAATGGATTTTCAAGAGAAAAATAGATGCTGATGGTAATATTACTGTCTATAAAGCTCGACTTGTCGCAAAGGGTTTCCGACAAATTCAAGGAGTTGACTACGATGAGACTTTCTGACCTGTAGCGAAGCTAAAATCTGTGAGGATTTTGTTAGCAATAGCTGCATTTTTCGATTATGAGATTTGGCAGATGGATGTCAAAACAGCGTTCCTTAATGGAGACATTGAGGAAGAGTTGTATATGGTACAACCCAAAGGTTTTGTCGATCCTAAAAATGCTGACAAAGTATGTAAACTTCAGCGTTCAATCTATGGACTGAAGCAAGCATCAAGAAGTTGGAACCGACGCTTTGATAAGGTGATAAAAGACTTCGGGTTTATACAGTGTCATGGAGAGGCCTGTATTTACAAAAAAGTGAGTGGGAGCTCTGTAGCATTCCTGATATTATATGTAGATGACATATTATTGATCGGAAATGATATAGAACTATTAAGCAGTGTAAAGGGTTATTTGAATAATAGTTTTTCAATGAAAGACCTTGGTGAAGCATCGTATATATTAGGCATCAAGATTTATAGAGATAGATCAAGACGCCTAATAGGGCTATCACAGAGTACATATCTGGACAAGATTCTAAAGAAGTTTAGAATGGACGAAAGTAAGAAAGGGTTCTTACCTATGTTACCAGGCAAGGTCTTGAGTAAGACTCAAGGACCGGCTACGGCAGAAGAAAGAGAAAGGATGAGTAATATCCCCTATGCCTCGGCAGTAGGATCTATCATGTATGTCATGCTATGTACTAGACCGGATATAGCACATGTCGTTAGTTTGACTAGCGAGATATCAAAGTGATCCAGGAATGGAACAACTGGACAGCGGTCAAGAATATCCTGAAGTACTTGAAAAGAACTAAGGATATGTTTCTTTGTTATGGAGGTGACCAAGAGCTCGTTGTAAGTGGTTACACCGATGCAAGTTGGAACACCGATCCTGATGACTCTAAGTCACGCACGGGTACGTGTTTATATTGAATGGTGCTGCGATGGTCGGGCAAGCTCGAAGCGGTGCACGGTGGCAAAGTCTTCAACGGAATCGAGTACATAAGCGGCTTCGCAGGCTTCATCAGAAGCGGTATGGATGAAGAGGTTCATTGTAGAGCTCGGTGTGGTTCCTAGTGCATTGGACCCATTAATCATTTACTGTGATAACATGGGTGCCATCGCCAATGCACAAGAACCAAGGTCACACAAGAGGCTGAAGCATATCAAGCTGCGTTACCACTCGATTCGCGAGTACATCGAAGATGGAGAAGTAAAGATTTGCAAAGTACACACTGATCTGAATGTAGTAGATCCGTTGACTAAAGCTCTCCCTAGGGCAAAGCATGACCAACACCAGAATGCCATTGGTGTTAGGTATATTACAATGTAATCTAGATTATTGACTCTAGTGCAAGTGGGAGACTGAAGGAGATATGCCCTAGAGGCAATAATAAAGTGGTTATTATTTATATCTTTATGTTTATGATAAATGTTTATATATCATGCTATAATTGTATTAACCGAAACATTAGTACATGTGTGATATGTAGACAAATAAAGAGTCCCTAGTATGCCTCTTAACTAGCTTGTTGATTAATAGATGATTAGTTTCATAACCATGAACGTTGGATGTTATTAATAACAAGGTTATGTCATTGTATGAATGATGTAATGAACACACCCAATTAAGTGTAGCATAAAGATCTCGTCATTAAGTTATTTGCTATAAGCTTTCGATACATAGTTACCTAGTCCTTATGACCATGAGATCATGTAAATCACTTATACCGGAAAGGTACTTTGATTACACCAAACGCCACTGCGTAAATGGGTGGTTATAAAGGTGGGATTAAGTATCCGGAAAGTATGAGTTGAGGCATATGGATCAACAGTGGGATTTGTCCATCCCGATGACGGATAGATATACTCTGGGCCCTCTCGGTGGAATGTCGTCTAATGTCTTGCAAGCATATGAATAAGTTCATAAGAGACCACATACCACGGTACGAGTAAAGAGTACTTGTCAGGAGACGAGGTTGAACAAGGTATAGAGTGATACCGAAGATCAAACCTCGGACAAGTAAAATATCGCGTGACAAAGGGAATTGGTATCGTATGTGAATGGTTCATTCGATCACTAAAGTCATCGTTGAATATGTGGGAGCCATTATGGATCTCCAGATCCCGCTATTGGTTATTGGTCGGAGTGAGTACTCAACCATGTCCGCATAGTTCACGAACCGTAGGGTGACACACTTAAAGTTGGATGTTGAAATGGTAGAACTTGAATATGGAATGGAGTTCGAATATTTGTTCGGAGTCCCGGATGAGATCCCGGACATCACGAGGAGTTCCGGAATGGTCCGGAGAATAAGATTCATATATAGGATGTCATTTTATGTGATTTAAAATGATGCGGAAGGTTCTATGGAAGGTTCTAGAAGGTTCTAGAAAAGTCCGGAAGAAACCACCAAGGAAGGTGGAGTCCCGGAGGGACTCCACCTCCATGGCCGGCCAACCCTAGTGGGGGAGGAGTCCCAAGTGGACTCCCCCAAGGGGGGCCGGCCACCCCCTCCATGGAAGGTGGAACTCCCACCTCTAGTGGGAGTCCTAGCTTGGGTAGGTTTCCCTATCATATGGAAGGTTTTGGGTTCGGGTCTTATTCGGAGACTTGTAGTCCAACCCTTGGGGCTTCCACCTATATAATGAGGGACAAGGGGAGGGGGCCGGCCACCTCAAGACCACAGCCTAGCCGCCCCCTCTCCTCCATAAGCTCCCGCACGCTTAGCGAAGCTCCACCGGAGTTCTCCACCACCACCGACACCACGCCGTCGTGCTGTCGGATTCAAGAGGAGCTACTACTTCCGCTGCCCGCTGGAACGGGAGGTGGACGTCGTCTTCATCAACAACCGAACGTGTGACCGAGTACGGAGGTGCTGCCCGTTCGTGGCGCCGGTGATCAAGATCTTCTACGCGCTTTTGCAAGCGGCAAGTGAACGTCTACCGCAGCAACAAGAGCCTCCTCTTGTAGGCTTTGGAATCTCTTCAAGGGTGAGACTCGATAAACCCCTCGTTGCTACCGTCTTCTAGATTGCATCTTGGCTTGGATTGCGTGTTCGCGGTAGGAAATTTTTTGTTTTCTATGCAACGTTATCCTACAATGATTCCCCTCTCCGGCAGGGTGCCGGAGGCGATCTCCTGAATCCCCCGAGATGGGATTGGCGGCCGCGGCGTCACAGTAAATTTTCTCGTATCGTGGCTCTCGGTACTAGGGTTTTCGCGACAGAGAGATTAAATAGGCGAAGGGGCAGAGTCGGGGGACGCTCGAGGGGCCCACCCCATAGGGCGGTGCGGCCAGGGGTGGGGCCGCGCCCCCCTAGGGTGTGGCCGCCTCGTCGCCCCTCTTCGTCTCCTCTTCGGACTTCTGGAAGGCTCCGTGGAAAATAAGACCGTGGGCTTTTGTTTCGTCCAATTCCGAGAATATTTCCTGTGTAGGATTTCTGATACCAAAAACAGCAGAAAACAGGAACTGATGCTTCGGCATCTTGTTAATAGGTTAGTGCCGGAAAATGCATCAAAATGATATAAAGTGTATATAAAACATGTGAGTATTGTCATAAAACTAGCATGGAACATAAGAAATTATAGATACGTTTGAGACGTATCACCCTCCGACCTGAAAAGTCGACAATAAAAAACGTCATCAATGATGCACTCCCTTGAGCTATGCCAATAGAGAAGCAGCAAGGAACTGTTGTGGATCTTGAATAGCTCGACGTACCACACACGAAGAACCCCCGTAAACTCCAGAGCTGAGCAAATTTGTATAGGCCTCACGGTCTATTTCCCACCCCATCACCAAGGCGGGAAGAACAGGGCCAGAGATCTCTAGATCCAGGAGCTCAGGAGTGACCTCGAGCTTATTCGTTGTGGAGGGAGAAGGTGAACTGTTGCTTGCCTCTAGCTGCGTCCTTTGCAACACCGGAAGGAGGAACAACATCAACTCCAGTGGTCGAGCGTCGCCCGCAATCTTCTGCCACCAGATCTCCACCGGCATAACACCTAACTGCGACAAAGCCCGAACACATGAACGAACCCTAGACCTAGAGGACCTACATCTACAGTATATAGGCCGGCTTCCTCTCCCCCGTCGCCTCCGGCCGACAAAACCGCTGAAGAAGAGGGTGAGGGGAGCTGGGAGCTTGGGTGGGACTCTCAACGGTAGAAGCGACGAGTCAATAATCTGTTGGTGTGCTCAAAAGGATTAGATGTCAGGTTAGCCTTTAGTAGTAAGCTCTTATTTAGCACAAATGTCTAGTGTCCCTTCGAAGGGAGTGGTGTTTTGAAACATCAGAGCATATGCTCCCTCCATTTTGAAATGCATCTTACGGACATTTATGAAATTTGAAAGAATAGAAACAAAAAAATTGCATGTACATCTTCACGTGTTACACGCTCACAAAGTCGTTTCATGAAAAAATCGACTTGTCATGTGACGTGTGTAAAAAAACAAAATTCAATGGTAAAAATAATGCTTTTCACAAGAATTTTTTTGTCTTTTTTGCATAGACCATAAAAATTAGTTTTTCGTGAAACTTGACAAACACACATATATTATGGACACGTACATGTAGAATATTTTATCAAAACTTTTTGACATTTCAAAGAAAAATTTAGTGGAAGCATACGCATAACGCATCCATCCGGAAGCCTAATTGAATTTCCATCCTTTGAAAGGTCAAGAACTTGTGGCCCGTAAAAGAGACAACCATTTATACTGTTAGGAGGTCGTGTGTTGGCGCTTAAAGAATCACTCTATTTGTTTATTTGTGGTTATTTATTTCAGTTACCTCATAAGCACTCTTTTATTTTGTTGTTGATGCCGTAATATTTGTGTCCTGCGCGTAAGGAGTGTGACTGTGTGAGTGCAGCAGGGCAAGGTCTGGACTCTGGCGGCGGCCGCGCTACGAGCTCCAATGGCTGCGACTATCGGGACGGTTTGGTTTCTATTGTGGGTGGGGCTCTATATGCAAGTTCTTGTGGCAAATGACACCTGAACGACAAACTGAAAAGACTGAAGCAGCCTTCCTCCAAAAGCTACGACAGTTCATTCTGGGTGAGACCGTACCTCCGAAAAATGTATGAACTTTCTGTCTTGAGCTCACCTGCCACTTGATATTATGGTTTGGATGGAGGCCTCCAATCCAATTGGCACTTGATAGTCTGATAACGACGTCTCCCCAATCTATCTTCCTTTATGTGGATGGGGAGAAAACGCTGTGTCGCCATCGTTGGGATTTAAGCCAAGAGAGATAGTTAGCTTTTGGTTTCTTCTTTAGCAGACGTGATGCCCGCACCATTGAAATCCAACCAAAAACTGTGAGTTCTCAGCAGCATGGACGTCTCAAGGTGATAAAGACCTTTCTCCAATTCTAGCCAACCAAAAGAGAGCCTGCTCATCTCAGTATCTCACACACACAAAATTGGTAACTTGTACGGACTAGATGGATCTACGAAGTCCCTGAATCCCTGATCCAACGGTTAGGGACCGGATAGGACGATGGGAAAAAAGAACTCATCGTATCATTTCTTATTGGGTCTCTTAGGCTGGTGCCAATGCATAGCCTCACTCTCACCCGCCACGTCAGCTTTTTTCCTCACTCTCACCCCACTCTCACCCCACCTTGCCAATGCATGGGCTATAGTGAGAGCTCTCACTTCTCTCTCCTCCACATCAGCTTTTCTCTCTCCTCGACCATCTGAATCCTAGCTACTAGGCTTGGTGGTGCATGGTGGTGTATTGCAGGGCCGACATTGGACTCAACGGTCTCATAGGTGTGCTCCAAATTTGTACCACGCTCATCGTCGATGATCATGTTGTGCAGAATGACACATGCACAGATGATCAACCCAAGAGTACGCCTCGAGTAGGAGCGTCCCGGAACTGCTAGAATGTTGAACCTAGCCTTCAGCACTCCAAAGGCACACTCGACATCTTTGCGCCAAGCTGATTGAGCAGCAGTGAACATTCGCTGCTTTTCACTTTGTGGAAGAGTAACACCTTTCATGAACACCGGCCAGGAGGGGTAGATGCCGTCGGCAAGGTAGTAACCATAGTTGTACTCGTGTCCATTCACCGTGAAGTTCACTACGGGTGCTTCTCCCCTAAGCACATCCGTGAACAACGGCGACTGGTTGAGTACATTGAGGTCGTTGTTGGACCCGGCCACTCCAAAAAAGGCATGCCAGATCCAGCGATCATACGACGCAACGGCTTCTAAGTACCAACGGCTACCCCAACGGCTAGCTGAGGTGGACGAATCAGATCGCGCCACCTCAGCCACTACCGCCCCTCTCTCGCCCCTCTCTCGCCCTCTCTCGCCCCTCTCTCACCCCTCTCTCGCCCTCTCTCGCCCCGGCTCGCCACCGCGCCGCCCCGCCTCTCGCCTCGCTCCCGCCTCGCTGTCGCCCCCAACGCGGGCGGGAGCCGGGCGGCAGTGGGCGGTACCGCCGGCGCCCGGCCCGCAGCGCCCACGCTCCCGTCCCGCCCACTCCCGCCTCTCTCGCTTCGGCGGCGTGGCGTACACCGCCAGCTGCCGCCCGCGTTGGCACCAGCCTTAGGGTGCTCGGTAGAATGCCGTCGGCATCTTTTATAGTCATTTTCTTTATGTTTTTCGTATTCTACAATCTAACTTTAAAAAAAACAAGTTAAATTTTCTCGCTCTCATATTTGGCAAAATAAAATTAGGTGCCAAAAAAGTTTCTAGCAACATTTTCATAATTTGAATATTTTAAAAGATTCTCGGTTGCAACCTTGCTTGCAAATGGAAAAATTCTCACTTGCAACCACACGTGCAAATGAACAAAATATATGTGGCAACTCACAACCACGCTTGCAACTGGAGAAATTCTCAGCAACTGAAAAAAATTCTCAGTTGCAACTACACTTTCAACTGGAGAAAGCCTCGGTTGCAACCACACTTGCAAATGTAGAAAGTTTCGGTTGCAACCATACTTGCAATTGAAAAGGTCTAGTTGCAGCGACACTTGCAACTAGAAAAAATGATAGCTGCAGTTCCACTTGAAACCGCTTAGTTGCAATCACACTTGCAACTGGAACTATTTCATTACTGAAGAAAGTCTCGGTTGCAACCACATTTGCAAGTAAGAAAAAAAATCATAGTTGCGACTCCACTTGCAACAACAAAAAAACCTCAATTGCAACCATACTTACAACTGAAAATTAACACACACAAAAAATCTTTGTGGCGATCCCTACTTGCAAGTTGCAATTATAATGAACGATAAAACTGTCATATGTGTTCTCTGTAATAATCGGATCCACGACCGAACAAGTAGGCCTCGGTGTTTGCGGTTTACTGATCAGACCACTGATTCGTTAGGTTCAAGTGCCGGTATTTAAAAGTACAAAATAAGTTTTATAACTAGCCCTGAGAATTAGCAAGTTGGTCTTTTATTACTCCCTCCATTTCAAATTAAGTGTTGTTGATTTGCCTAGATTTGCATTTATCTTTGTATCTAGACTAGATACATGCAAATTTATCGGATGTCCCCGAATGGATAGATAACTATGTGACACTTAATTTGATTAATTTGAAATAGTGGAATGATATTTTGAAGGAAGGATCTTTTCTTGTTTGCGTGTTCGTGTCCGAAGCAAAGCACAACAGGTAGGTACACGTCACCCCTTGGCCAAGTCACCTGAGAAACACGATACGTACACCTCGGTAGCAATCACACTCCACAGTGGAAAGGCAATGGAGATCACGGGAAAAAAGAGGTTCGTGTGCTGCGCCGCGTGCCACATCGCTCACCAGCAGGCAGGCAAAGGCGACCACGGAGTCAATCCAACGCACTGACGATGAGACAAAGCTGCAAACGAGACAAAGAGTAGAAGAAAAAACCCACAACTGGCACGCAGGAAAAGAGAGAAAAAAACCAATCTGTGTATAATTTGCTTCAGATAACGGTGTATAGAATTTCTGTACAGCAATGTGCAGTAACGGATCGACGGCACCTAATCAAAATCGGCGGCCGGGGTTTCGAAGCCGCCGTCGTCGTCGTCGTTGACGGCGGCGTTGGCGGCGGGGGCGTGCGGGTTGCAATCGTCGGAGTAGAAGTCGTTGCGCTCGAGGAGGGCGCGGAGGCCCGGGTCCTCCTTGCCGTTGGCGCTCGGGTTGGCCTCCAGCGAGCAGCAGTCCCCTTCGGGGCAGAGGCAGCACCACGCCGGCGCCGCGGCGGTTCCTGGGCCACGGCCTGGAACAGAGACCTCCTCCAAGACCTCGACGGCGTCGCCTCCGCCGCCGTTGCGGCCGCGATCGTCGGGCCTCCCCCTCCGGCCCCTCCGCTCCTGCACCACCGAGACGCTGTTGCCCCAGCAGGAGGGGGCGGCGGGCAGCCTGTCCCGGATCGCCCTCATGACCTCCTCCCGCCGCTTGCTCCTGCGCCTCCCCTGCTTGTTCTCGCCTACCCTCTCCTCCGCCGACGAAGACGACGCAGCCGAGCCGGACGAGGACGGCTGCTTCTGCCGCCTGGCCGCCTCCATAGGAACGGCGGCGGCGGCGGCGGCATCAGCGCCGCCTCCCGCTCGGTCGGCTCCCCCATTGGCGCTCCCCTCCCGCATACATGCAACCGCCAGGGCCGACACGCGGCGGCCACGGGAGCTCCGCCCAGATGGCGTCGGTGACTACTCCTGCTAGCGGCCGCCGAACCCGCCGTCGCGTGGCGGCGATTTGGAGGGGATTGGTAGGGGGTGGAAGAGGGGAGAGGCGTGCACCTAATTCGGTTTGTTCCGTGCGCTATTATTGCGGCGCACAGCTTGCGGTTTGCATCTACGCTGCCGCCGTGGCTTGGCTGGACTTCGCTTTCTTGTTCCCATCTCGCTTTCGCCACAGGTGTAGGGTTACGTTGAGAAACACGGAAGGAACTGCCTCGTCAAGTCAAAAAATAAAGATATGGTGGAACCAATGATTTGTAGGGTGGTGTGGTGCCCAGTATCTCAAGAGAAAATGATAGTCTACAGATTGCTTACTTATAACCAGACAGGTGATGATGCTCTAGCAAAGGAGCAATAGGTTAGGTTTATTGGTGGTGCAGCGACACGTTGTTAGATAGGGGACGCGTCCAAATGTACGGAATATAGTGATGATGCGTTTAAATGGATGGAATATATCAATATAGTGTTTTTTCTTTTATCTCCTGTAATTGGCATTTTCTTTCGAGAAGTTCAACAGTGTGTATTGCCACATGTCAAGTTACAACACACACGCACACCGGAAACATGGGAAAAAGGCCGAGAATGGACCAACTTCTAATACGGGTAGGCTTCGCTAGCGCAAGTTTACATTTTCTACCACGTAAAACAAAATTGATGTAACCATAGATCACGGAATTACTATTTGATGTGTAGTTGCTGAACTCAATGAAACACGTCGAACAGTGTAGCCATACTATGTTCACGCGCTCGTCACACGCTCAGCTCCTCTTGTGTGGGTCGTCCAAGTGTAACGAACGCAACACCTGCAAGGTATACACTCGTGCAGAATGAAAGCGTCACACGCTAGACTGCTAGGTGCGCGTGTGCAACTGAGACGTGAAAGGTTTGGCAGTTGGGTGGAGTGATCAACATAATCAACTAGCCCCACCCTCTCTTATATAGGCGTCGCTCATAGGCTTCTACATTATAGACCCATTAGTACGCTAAGCCTCGTCTAATTCAAATCTAGTCTGAATTAGGCTTCCAACCCTTAAGTGTGTGATCATATAGGTTCACACGTGAATAGACGTGACACGAGTACTTCTACTCAGCCAATAGTTGGTACTGGCCTCTAGCAAGACATGTCAACTCCTAAACACGGATAAAAATCGTATCGGGTGAACCATCATAATGTTATATGCATGTCATTTCCTTTGCCTCATGATATTAGGTACAATGTCAAGATGACCATTGTTTATCGATCATGTGATTCAGAATCCTTACTAGGTTACTCTTAATGTTAACTAGCTCGGCCATGCATTTCTGAATCCGATCGCTCAAGGGGTCCAGGGATATCTCTATCATGTAGAGAGGGGAAACCCCCATCTTGATGGATGTTGTGGGTATACTTTATGGGTATATCAACGGCGTGGCCTAGATCCGGCAAGCCCGGGTGGCCCACAGATGGTGATGTGGCATGTGGCCCGTCGGGCGGCCCAGTTGCTGTAGATCCTGAAGGATGAAGTCCAGCCAGGAACAGTAAGCCGGATCCTGAACCGATCTACAAAGGAGGCCGGATCCGTGAAGGCCCATGAAGTATCCGGATCCAGCACAGTCTTCATGGAAGGCGGATCCTTGATGTACACGGGAAGATATTATACCGTAGTTAGGCAACTTGTATTCCGGCTAGGACTCTCCATGTAAACCCTAGATCCGTGCGCCTTTATAAGCCGGATCCCAGGAGCCCTAGAGGCACAACGGCAACTCATTGTAACAACGCGAAAGCGCCCAGATAATTCCAGACAAGCAGCAGTAGGCCTTGCCATCGTGCGAGTGTTCCGAAGCTGGGTAAATCGCGTACCACCGTCCCGAGTGCTCTCCGCCCTATGGCCCCTACTTCTTCTCCCCCTCGTGAGGATCCCTCCTCCGGGGTACCGTCGATTAGGCAACGACAGTTGGCACCCACCGTGGGGCCAGCGGCGTCTAGAGGCCGGAACCGGGAGGGTTCCGCCACGGGAAGCTACGACGAAACCATCGCTGTGGGGCGTGTTCTTTACGCCGGAAATCTGCCGATCGTCCCACCGGATGAGTGTTGGATTCCGGCTATGACTAACCCCGTCAAGCTCTCTATCGTCCCAATTGGCGGCATTCACATCTTCATCGGTGAGACCGTCGATTCCGACGGAAACAAACTGGTAAGTAACGCTGACGCGTCCGCCGCTAAGCAGGACGCAGTCGCGAAGATCCGATCTGAGATGCAGGAGCTTCCTAAGGAATATTCCGCCTTAGATCTGGAAAAATCAAAACCCACCCAATCCGCCCCTGAGCAGGAAATAAAGGTGGAAGACCAATGCAGATCCTCCTGGGTCTCCCAGGTGTTAGAAAAGCAAAGGTGTCACTTCGTACACTTCTTGGCCCATACCGCCGGAACCGCCCCTCAAGAAGGCGGAGCTGGTCCCGAGCAGGTCGAGGCACCGGAAAATAGCGCCGCTCCGGATCAGCAGGAGGCTGTCGGAGAAAGCGACGCTCCGGGTGAAGAATCGATCCTGGGTAATCTAAGCCCAACTTCCTACGATACCTCCTCCATGGATACCGAGAAATTCGATCGTAGAATGAAGGAGTTCGGAGGTGATGATGAAACTAAAGTTGAATCCGCCCAGCCTAAACAGGTCCTTGCAACCTTGGCGGCGCTAGATCAGCAACATTCAGAGGAAAACACTCAATCCGACCCACAGCCATCCCATGCAGGATCTCCGCTCTCGCGGGAACGTCCGCACAAGGAAGTCATGTCCCCAGAAGAACTGGTCGAGCAGGAAGGCATGGATGCAATCGCACACTCGGATATCCTCAACAAACCCATAACTCCTGAAGATGCAGTAGACCCGGAAGCTCTAGAAGCTAAGAGGCAGGAGATGCTGGCAACAGCCAAAAAATTCACCACCACTGCAGCTGTAATGTTGAAGGAAAGGAAAGAGGCCACGCACTTCGTGGATAATTTCCTCCAGCGGGAACGTCAGGTGGACGAGTCACTGGAGCAAGTCAAGAACCTCCGGAAGCACTGGGAGGACAAGATCGCCGAGGTTCAACAGGAAGCTGATAGGATGAAGCGAGAAGCTGTTGCTCCCCGCAAAATCACCTTCGCAACTCCTACTGAACAACAGCCGTTCGCAACCCCAAAGGATAACATGAAAAAGGCTGCGGAGATCTTGAAAAAGAAGGATGAGGAGATATATATCAATTACGTCCGAACGCTCGTTGCCTCAGCAATGAAGCAGCAGAGCAAGGCAGATACTTCGCGCAGGCTAGAATCCAACCCGGATCACTGCATGTCTACCGCACAGAAGGACGCCTACGATAATCGCCATCGCGATGACGAATCACGCACCGGATCTTCGGAGCGCAGGAGGAGAACCAGAGAACACCCAAATCCAATCCCTGTACCATCAAAGACACCCCCGTCAGATCCAAAGAAGGGAAAGGATGTGATGTACGCTGGTTAAAACAAGTACCAGAATCCGTCACCTCCGCCTAAGGGATACCCGCGTCCTCCGCTCCCTCGCCGTTGTAGTCCAGCCGGAAACACCAGACCCCATGGGCCAGGTGGAATCAATATCCGCGACAACGTGGTACCTCAGAGGAATAGGAGTAGGGAGCGCACGCCGGAACCCCGCCGTAGCCGGAACAACAATCATGAGCCCGAGCCAAGGAGGAGCCGGAACGATGAACGTGAGCCAGAGCCCCACCAAAGCCGGAATGATGAGGGCAGCCAGCACCATGGTGAAGGCAGCCATCGCAGCCGGAGTCAGCACCGCGAAGGACGAGGAGAATCAGAAGGCGGAAGCAAGAGGTCGAACCGACCCCCTCGCAGATCTCCCTCCCCACCACCCAGCGGTGGAGGCGGAGGTGGAGGCGGAGGCGGTGGCCGGAGATCTCGCTCACGCTCAAAATCCCCCCGCAACGGCTCGCGTGACGCGCGGGAACACCTCAACAAATACGGATCTGACTACATCGGCCCAAAATGCTTTGGCAAGATGATTCAAGAGGAACCAAAGCCAAGGATGAACCTCAAGCTACCCGAAAACCTGAAGAACTATGATGGCACCGAAAGGCCGGATACCTGGATCGAGGATTACTACAATGCAGTGACCTTCGCCGGAGGAACCCCTAATATCGCCTGCCGCATGCTTCAGCTGTACCTTGTAGGTCCAGCCCGGATCTGGCTCAGTGACCTCGAGAAGAACTCCATCTTTTGTTGGTTTGACCTGAAGAACGCCTTTGAAAACCACTTCAGGGGCACCTACAAGAGACCTGCCACAACAAGCGACCTCCAGGCCTGTATCCAGAAAAAGGGTGAAACATCAAGAGACTTCCTCACCCGATGGTTAGCAACCAGGAACGAGTGTGAGAATGTCAATCACACCACAGCTATGCACGCCTTTATAGGTGGATTGCAGCGGGGAGGATTGCTGCGGCACAAGCTCACTTGCTTGGCTAACGCAAATAAACTGACTTTGGATGACATGATCTCCATTGCCAGCGATCACACTGCCGCCGATGACGACGCAGGCGGAGATCTAGTAGCTACAGCAATTCCCCTGCATCAGCAGAAGAAGAACCGTGATAACGGTAATAGCAGCGGCAGCAAGCAGAAAAATTCCCCCGATGACCAGAAGAGTGGCGGATCCGAAATGGTCGACATGGCTTTCCAACGCGGAGGTCAAGGAGGCGGAAGAGGACGTGGCCGCGGAGGCGGAGCTGGCAGGGGCCAGCAGCGTGATGAAGTCACTGCTGCCGGAACCCGCGCCCCCTAAACCTATGAAGAGTACAGAGACATGCCCTGCCTGGCCCACTTGGATCCGGCTACGGGGAAGTCCACTCACACCAACCGCAACTGCAAGTGGGTCAACGATCTCAAATCTGACCCGGAAGCAGGCTACAAGCGAGCCCGGAAGCACCGCCCACGCGGCAAAGGAGGCAAGGGCAAGAACAAGGACAAGGAGGAAGACAATTCCGAGGCAATGGACGAGGATGATGCTTCGCCGGATCCCAAGGAAGGATCCGCAGCTAAACCTAACTCCTTTGTCAAAAAGAGTGCGGGCGTGTACCACACCTTCCTCGGAACCCCAACAGTCCGTTCTAGCAAATCAGCTCTCCGGATCCTGAACGCCACAGTTCCGGCTGTGCCGCAGTATGTTAGGTGGTCGGAAACTCCGTGTACGTTCGACAGGAAGGATCATCCTACCGTCGTTCCGAAGGAGTGCTATGCATTGGTTGTAAGTCCCCGCATCGACGGCTATGACTTCTCCAAGTGCCTTATGGACGGCGGAGCCAGCTTGAACATCATGTACCTGGAGACTCTGGAGTGGATGAACCTTACCAAGGAACAGCTCAAACACAGCACCACTGAATTTCATGGTGTGGTTCCGGGTAAAAAGGAAAACTCCCTAGGCAGCATCAGACTTCCCGTGGCCTTCGGCGATGTTGAAAATTTCCGCGAAGAGATGATCACGTTTGAGGTCGTACCCTTCAAGAGCTCCTACCACGTCATCTTCGGCAGGCCCACCTACCACATATTCCACGCAAGAGTGTGCTACATCTACAACAAGCTCAAGATTCCGGGTCCAAATGGTATGATTACCGTATCCGGAGACTACAAGAAGGCTCACGAGTGCGAGTTGGGCGAAGCCGCCTTCGCAGAGTCTGTGATATCCGAAGAGGAGATGAAAGGGTACAGAGCCGCGGTGGATCCAAAAGAGATGCAAACCACCAAGAAGCAGGTCTCCGAACAGAAAACTTCGTTCAAGGCCGCGATAGAGACCAAGAACATCGACCTCAAGAAGGGAGATTCATCTAAACAGGTCTCAGTCGGAGCCAACATGGACCCCAAATAGGAAGACGCGCTCGTCGAGTTCCTTCACGCTAACATGGACATCTTCGCATGGCAGCCTTCTGACATGTCAGGAGTACCAAGGGAACTCGCCGAGCACTACCTCAACATAAACCCGGGGGCTAAACCGGTGAAGCAAGCCATGCGACGCTTTGGAGATAAGAAGCGCCGCGCCATAGGAATGGAACTAACAAAATTATTAGAGGTAGGATTTGTAGTAGAAGTTATCCATACTGATTGGGTCGCAAACCCCATCCTTGTACCTAAAAAGAATTCTGAAATACTAAGAATGTGCATCGATTACTCCGGCTTGAATAAGCATTGTCCGAAGGATCCGTTTCCCCTACCGCGCATTGACCAAGTCATTGATTCGACGGCAGGGGCGGAACTTCTGTGTTTTCTTGACGCATATTGCGGGTATCACCAGATCCGGATGAAGAAGTCTGACCAAAAGGCGACCTCTTTCATCACCCCGTTTGGCACTTACTGCTATGTCACCATACCTTTTGGCTTGAAAAATGCAGGTGCCACTTACCAACGTACGATGCATCGGTGCCTGAAGGACCAAATTGGCCGGAACGTACACGCTTACGTCGACGACATCGCGGTCATGACCCGGAAAGGATCCTACTTGATCAGCGACCTCACAGAAACCTTTGAGAATCTCCGACGGTACAAGATGATGTTAAATCCGCTGAAGTGCATCTTTGGCGTTCCAGCCGGAAAACTCCTTGGCTTCATCGTCTCTCATAGGGGCATTGAGGTTAACCCGGAGAAAATCAAGGCACTCTTGTGCATCAAAAGGCCAACTTGTCTCAAAGATGTGCAACGACTAACTGGTTGTGTTGCAGCAATCAGTAGGTTTGTCAGCCGTCTTGACGAGAAGGCGCTACCTTTGTATAAGCTATTGAAGAAAACAGACAAATTTGTCTGGGATAACGCAGCAGATGCAACACTTCAAGGGTTGAAGGAAATACTTACCTCCCCACCTATCCTAGCAGCTCCAGAAGAGTCAGAGCCCATGCTCCTTTATCTGGCAGCCTCCAACAAAGTCATCAGCCTCGTCATCGTGGTGGAGCGAAAGGAAGAAGGTCACGAGTACGGAGTCCAATGGCCAGTCTATTATATTAGCGAGGTGCTGACAGAATCCAAACAAAGATATCCTCACTTTCAAAAGCTAGCCTATGGCGTGTTCCTAGGTAGCAGGAAGCTGAGACACTACTTCTAAGAGCATCCAGTAACAGTCGTCAGTAAAGCTCCACTGTCTACAATACTTAATAACGCTGACGCAACAGCAAAATTGGGCATCGAATTATCCGCCTTCGACATCAATTACAAAGCCAGGACCGCGGTTAAATCCCAGATCTTGGCAAATTTCGTCGCAGATTGGACAGAAGCTCCGGATGCAAATCTGGAGCCGGAACCTGAAACGTGGGTCATGCACTTCGACGGATCCAAGCAGCATCAAGGCTCAGGAGCCGGAGTCACCCTGAAGTCCCCTACCGGAGAAGAACTGCGGTACGTTCTGCAGATTCACTTCGAAGCTACAAATAATATGGCGGAATACGAGGCTCTACTACACGGTCTGCGCATCGCTGAGGAAATTGGGATCAAGCACATCATTTGCTGCGGAGATTCCGACCTAGTGGCACAACAAGTAGCCGAAATCTGGAACGCTAGAAACTCCGTCATGGCGGCTTACAGAGATGAAGTAGACGAGATCGCCAAATGCTTCCTCGGATACGAAGTCAAGTACGTCAGGAGAGACGATAACACATCGGCAGATATGCTATCCAAGCTCGGATCCGGCAGGAAACCAATTCCGCCTGGCATTTTCCTAGAGCACCTGCGGATACCCTCGGTGAAGGGTGCTAACCCGAAAAACCCAGAGGTGGCACTATCTACTTGAGAGCTAAACTAGGCGGAATAAAACTACTAAGTGTTTACTAGTTTAGCTCAAAGCCTAACTACTAGAGGTTTGCCTAAGTGCTCCAACAACCTATGCTAGCATGCTGAGCAACATGGTGATAACAAGATAGGTATAGCACATCAAGCAAGATAGATATAATAAGGTAAAGCGCATAGGTAAAGGAGCTCGGGTTGAGAAGTAACCGGTGCACGAGGAGACGATGATGTATCCCGAAGTTCACACACTAAGGTGCTACGTCTCCGTCTGGAGCGGTGTGGAGGCACGTGGCACTCCAATGAGCCACTAGGGCCACCGTATTCTCCTCAGGCCTTTCCACCAAAGGAAAGGCCTCGATCCACTAAAGGACCCTTGGGGTGGTCACCGAACCCTTACACGCTTGGGCAAACGCCAAGTATCGGCTTGAGGCAACTCCACAACACGGAGGCTCTCAAGTACAAGGCCACAAGAGGCTATAACACACCACCAAGCCACCAAGATGCTAATGCGCCACAAGAGGCTAACACACTCCACCTAGGAAACCAACTCCACCAAGGATGCTAATGTGCCACAAGAGGCAAACACACTCCACCAAGGAAACGATGCGCCACAAGAGGCTAACACACTCCACAAAGGAAACACGACCACTAAGACAATGCGGCCACTAAGGCAAGATGGCCACTAAGGCAAGAACACCACTAAGGTTGAACACTCACTCTACGAGATCGAAACCCCGGAGAGAACTCAAACCGATGCACCTAATGCAATGGCTAAGAACACCACTAGGATGCCCAAGTCCTTCTCTCCCAAATTCCAACAAAGCTAGAAGAAGCTATTGGGGGAATAAGGGAGGAAGAACAAAGTGTGGAGAAACACCAAGAAACTCCAAGATCTAGATCTAGCAAGATCCCCTCACTTGGAGAGGGATTCAATTGGTGAAGCACTAGATCTAGATCTCCTCTCTCCTTTCCCCCAAAAATATGCAACAAATAGTGGGGGGATCAAGAGGAGGAAGAAAGAACCCAAGGTCAACAATGGAGGAGAGAGAATGGAGGGAAAGGGTTAGTTAGGGCGGAGGTGGAAGAGAGGTATATATAGGGGACCCAGAAATATGACAGTTGGGGCTGAAAAACGGTCAGATCCACGCCCAAAGCGGTACTACCGCTCGCGCGCGAACTGTGCAGAAAACGGTCAGAAAATCACCCAAACCGGTAGTACCGCTCTGCGGAGCGGTACTACCGCTTGTGCTGAAAATGCTGAAGCAAAACTGAGAAAGTGAGAGAGAAAGCAGCGCAGCAAGCAGCAAGGTGGCAGAGCAGGGCAGAGCAGCATGCGGTAATAGCAAGGCAGGGCACGCGCATGCAGCGTGGGGCCAGAGGAGGAGCGAGCGGCAGCAGCAGGCAGTGCAGCATGCGGCGGCCAAGGGCGCGGGGATCGAGCTCTGCTCTCCCCGCGGGTCAACGCGTGCAAGCGCGTGTGGATCGCTCCGATCAGAGCGGCGAGCGGAGCTGGCGTGGCGTGGTGGGCTTGGCAGTGAGCTGGCGGCGGCCCATGCGGGGCAGAGAGAGGCACGGCCCAGTGCGGGGCAAGGAGTTGGGCCGGTACTACCGGCCATGGTACCGACCTGGTACCGTAAATTGGTTACGGTAGTACCGGGCCAGTACCGGCCTGGTACCGCTTGCGATCCAGTAAGCCAAAACACGCATGCGGTACTTTGGCCGGTACCGCTCATGGTACTACCGCCCGGCCCAATAAGATTTTTCTTTTTCTTTTTAAATATGCAGCAACCGTAAAATCCATAACTCGAGCTAGGAAACTCGGAATGCGGTGAAACCAATTTTGTTGGAAAGAGGGCGACAAGAGCTACCTTCTCATATGATGAAATCATGCAAAAGAGTGAGTGATGATTTTCTCATGGTCATAGAGGTGTAACCTCTCAATACGGTATATCGGGAAAATCATCACCCTCGCACATGCAACATGCGATGCAACCGAAATCCGTTTCATGCATCAGAACCAAGAAGAACCAAGAACACGATGCAATGCATGCAAGGTTTGAGATCTCTACGATGATGCAACTCACTATCCTATCGAGCACAAACCTTGTCCTTGCGCGTTCTTCTCGAGTCGGCAAGCTCCGTCTTCATACTCTTCATGATTGTACATGCCACCGTCTTCCTTCAACATACACGCCACCGTCTTCTTCCATCTTGTACGCACGCCACCGTCTTCATCCATCTTCAACGCCGTCTTCTCTCTTCATCTTCAATGCCGTCTTCGTCTCTCTTCGACACCATCTTCATCATGTACTCCGTCTTCTCCATCTTACAACCTTGAGTCCAATGCATGGCTATGGACTTGTCCTAAGATTGATTCTTAATGCAACCGTTAGTCCATAGGGATTGTCATCAATTACCAAAACCACACATGGGGTAATGGACATGTTCTTACAGATAGTTATCATTCCGGCATGGACACAACCTTTCCTGGACTACCTCATCGATCGAAAGTTGCCGGAGGACGAGGTACTCGCACGACAGATCACCAGAAGAGCACGATCCTACACAATCGTTGATGGACAGCTCTACAAGCAAAGCACAACTGGGGTATTTCTTAAATGCGTCTCCACACAAGATGGCATTGAAATCCTCAGGGAGATCCATGCAGGGGATTACGGGCATCATGCCGCCCCCAGGTCCCTCGTTGCTAAAGCCTTTCGGCTTGGATTTTACTGGCTCACAGCTAAAGAAGATGCTGACAAGTTGGTAAAAACCTGCCGAGGTTGTCAGTACTATGCTACTCAACCAAACGCTCTAGCCCAAGAGCTGAAGACCATCCCTATCACCTGGCCGTTCGCGGTATGGGGGCTCGATATGGTTGGAAAGTTAAAGAAATCATCTCCTGGCGGTTTTGAGTACCTCCTGGTCGCTGTTGACAAGTTCAGTAAGTGGATCGAGACAAAGCCAGTGAGAAAAGCCGATGGTGCTACGGCACTAAAATTTGTCTGCAGCCTCGTGACGAGATTCGACATCCCACATAGCATAATCATAGACAATGGCACAAACTTCGCACAAGGAGAATTGAAGGACTATTGTCATGACACAGGGATCCGGCTTGACCTCGCATCTGTGGCTCACCCACAATCCAATGGTCAAGTTGAGAGAGCAAACTGCCTCATCCTATCCGGAATTAAACCTCGCCTTGAAGAACCACTGCGACGCGCAGCCGGAGCTTGGGCTGAGGAGTTAGACTCTGTCTTGTGGAGTTTACGAACTACCCCTAACAGGTCAACCGGATTTACTCCATTCTTTCTGGTCTACGGATCCGAATCCGTGCTCCCCTCCGACATCATCCACGATTCACCACGAGTTTCCGCCTACAGTGAAGAAACCGCTGACGAGGCCAGATAGCTATCTGTGGACCTGATCGAAGAAGCTCGGAATCTAGCTGACCAACGTTCCACCATCTACCAACAGAAACTGCGACGCTATCACAGCCGTCGAGTTTGGAATCGCTCGTTCATGGCCGAAGACTTGGTCCTCCGCCTTCGCCAGGTGAAAGACCATAAGTTGCAATCTCCATGGGAAGGACCCTTCGTCGTTAGCAAAGTGCTTCATAATGGGTCGTACTACCTTGTCGATTTCCGGGAGCTAAAAGATAGACCTGCTAACTGGTACCGGAAACGCAAGCGTGAGGATCCGGGTGATATATACGATGAAACAGAGCATCCTTGGAACATTGCACAGCTACGTCCTTTCCACACTTAGCAAATTTTTTGAGTTATATACTCTGTAATAGTTATACATGATCAATGAAATAAAGCTTTTGGTTCACTCTTTGAGTCTTTTACCTCCTTTACTTGTTCATTTTTCGATCGTGTATGTTTTCCGACTAAAACCGCAGAGCTGGATATTTTCCGCCTATGCGTGTATGAAAGTTGTGATTTTAAAAAATCGTCCCTTAGGACGTGAGCTTAAGTTTTCTGGCAAGAAAATTTTCTGTTGCAAACTCATGGATTCCTGAGAGCGATTTCCGGCACCTTGACTGGGGGCTTGTTTCCGCGGTTATTGACGGATCACCATTGGGCTTCGTCACCGCAGGCGAGCGTTTCCAGCTCAAGGTCTTCCGGCTCGCGAAAGGTCAAGTGAGCAAGCCGGAAAATTGGAAGCCAACACTTGCTTTCAATAAACAAAACATGCAAATAATTTTATACGGATAGCAGGATAAGTTTTTCCGCCCATGCATAACTGTTTCGTCCCTAGCTACTTAAGAATTTAAGTTATATTACAAACCCTCCAAGGGGCCAAAATGATGCTTGTTTTTCTTGCCGCAGGAATAAGTTTTACTTCTCCTTAGCCGGAGAAGCCCCGCTCTTGTCGGTTTGCGGATCAGTTTTTCCTCCGCTCTTGGCCAGAGAGGAGACATCATCATCATCTTCTTCAGCTGGAGCTGCCTCACCACCCTTGCCCTTGGAGCTGGTCCAGGTATACTGGCTTCTGGACTGAGCAGGTCGGGCTTCCGCCTCGAACTCCTTCTGGAATTCTGCTTCAAGGGGTTCATCGGATGGAAGAACCACCTTGTCATAAAATTCCTCATGGCGGATTCTCCGGGCGATGCGGGTGTCGAAGCCGCTAACGGCGTCCAACAGCGCATCGACATCCGCACTCGGAGGAACGCCGGAAGTGACCCGGTCCACGTCTAGATCCGGGTGGTGCGCAAGGCACATAGCCAGAGCGCTGGCGGCAGCACCACGAGCGGAGGACGCTTGCAGATCAACCACCAGCTCCGGAAGAAGATCCATCCTCTGGATAAGCTCTCGAACGTCGCAGGTTCAGCTCTTCTTGATATTCAAGTTGTGGCAAATCTTCCGGGCGGCGGATATGAGATCCTTGCAGTCATCACCAGCCAGCTGAAGCAGGTCGTCCCGGGGAAATTGACTCCGACGGTCCTCGTTATATCCAAGAGGATCTGGAGGAAACAATTCTTGATAAGCATAACAGGTTGAGTTTGGCACATACATTGCTATATACCGGAAACTTACCCATGACATCGGAGTTCAGCAGGTCCCAGTACTTCTCCGCTGTCTCCATATAATTCCGGAGCCCACCAAGCTCTTTTTGTTGCTTCTGGATGGTGTCGCTGTCAGTTTTTCTTTTTAACTGGAACTCACCCTCCTTTCGGATGAGCTCCGAGTTCTTCTCAGCCAGTTTTTTCTCCGCCTCTGCGAGTTTCACCTCAAGATTTTTCTGGGAGGCGCGCAGAGTTTCCAGCTCGGAGGAGGCCGCGGCGAGAGACGAGAATGCACCTATTCAAGATATATAAACATCAAGTTTGAGATGCGGAACATAACCTACGGGCAAGAGAGTCGGAAACCAACCTTGGGCTTCTGACAGCTGCTTTTTTAGATCCGTGTTCTCCTGCTTGAACAGCTGGATTTTTTCCGCCTGACTGAGGGTAACGCGGCGCTGCGGGGCGATGTTCTTGTGCAGCTCGTAATGCAGAGCCTGTTGTTCCTGAAAATACAATCAGTGCAGGAGTAAGTTCCAAAATATTCTATGGTTAAGTCTTTCTAAAGCATTGTTGCCGGAAATCTTTCCGCCATAATGCTTGGGGGCTACCACGACATTTAAAATCTTCTTTCAGTTTGAGCTTTCTCTAAGTATCTAGACGTAAGCTAGTGACTAGTTTCTGCCTAAATACTTGGGGGCTACTGGGGAGTTACCTTTCGTTTGCAGATAAGCTTGTCGAAGAACTGGCCAGCTTCCTTCTTAAAATCCTGGATCTCCGACGACTCGGCGTCAGGTTTACCCCAGGCATTGTCTAGCATGGGATTGAGCAGATCTTGCTCAAGCTCCCATTTCTCCGCCTCTGTTAGCTTGTTGAAATTTTTTGTGGCATAGGCTTTGGGGGTGGAGGTAAGGTCAGCCGGATCTCCAAAGTTCTTCGAAAAAACGACCATATCACTCGCCGCAGTTGCAGCTTTCCCTGAGGATTTGACTTCCGCAACCTCCCGGCTTTGAACTTCAGCCTCGTCAGGAGTGATGACCCACAAGTATAGGGGATCGCAGCAGTCTTCGAGGGTAGTATAACCTAATTTATTGATTCGACACAAGGGGAGACAAAGAATACTTGGAAGCCTTAACAACGGAGTTGTCAATTCAGCTGCACCTGGAAACAGACTTGCTCGCAAGAGTTTATCAGTAGTAACAGTTTTATAGCAGTAGCAGTAGTAAAATAACAGCAGCAGAGTAACAAAGACAGCAGTAGTAATTATAGTAAACAGCAGGATTAAAATACTGTAGGCACAGGGATGGATAACGGGCATTGCATGGATGAGAGAAACTCATGTAACAATCATAGCAGGGCATTTGCAGATAGTAATAAAACGGTGTCGAAGTACAAAGCAATCAATAGACATGTGTTCCAATTATAGTCGTACGTGCTCGCAATGAGAAACTTGCACAACATCTTTTGTCCTACCAGCCGGTGGCAGCCGGGCCTCAAGGGAAACTACTGGATATTAAGGTACTCCTTTTAATAGAGTACCGGAGCAAAGCAACACTCCGTGAACACATGTGATCCTCACATCACTACCATCCCCTCCGGTTGTCCCGATTTCTGTCACTTCGGGGCCATTGGTTCCGGACAGCGACATGTGTATACAACTTGCAGGTAAGATCATAAACAATGAATATCATGATGAAGCAATAACATGTTCAGATCTGAGATCATGGCACTCGGGCCCTAGTGACAAGCATTAAGCATAACAAGTTGCAACAATATCATCAAAGTACCAATTACGGACACTAGGCACTATGCCCTAACAATCTAACACTATTACATGACCAATCTCATCCAATCCCTACCATCCCCTTCAGCCTACAGCGGGGGAATTACTCACACATGGATGGGGGAAACATTGCTGGTTGATGGAGAGGCGTCGGTGGTGATGGCGGTGATGATCTCCTCCAATTCCCCGTCCCGGCGGAGTGCCAGAACGGAGACTTCTGGCTCCTGCGGCGGAGTTTCGCGATGTGGCGGTGTTCTGGAGGGTTTCTGGCGACTTCGACTTCTCTCTGTGCGTTTTTAGGTCGAGGCCGATAAATAGTCCAAAGGAGGGCGTCGGAGGCCGACCGAGGGGGCCACACCACCAGGCCGCGCGGGCCCCCCCTTGGCCGCGCCGCCAGGTGGTGTGGGGCCCTCGGGCCTCCACCTTACTTCTCCTTCTGGCTCCGTCAGTATTCTGGGAAAATAGGGCCTTCTGCATAAATTCCGAGGATTTTCCCGAAAGTTGGATTTCTGCACAAAAACGAGACACTGTATCGATTCTGCTGAAAACAGCGTTAGTCCGCGTTAGTTGCATCCAAAATACACAAATTAGAGGCAAAACAATAGCAAAAGTGTTCGGGAAAGTAGATACGTTTTGGACGTATCAACTCCCCCAAGCTTAGCTTATTGCTTGTCCTCAAGCAATTCAGTTAACAACTGAGCGATAAAAGAGCTTTCACGAACACATTTGCTCATATGATGTATATATTCTCATGCTATGGCTAATACTTAAGCAGTTTCATAATGAAATACATGCAAATAAGATCATCTAACAGCTATATCAATCATGGAGAGGTACCAACAATTAATAATAAGCATCATGAATCATGTATATAAGCAGGATTGCAATGTTCATAAGAGAATATGATAAAGTGGTATCCCGCTTGCCTGTATTTGAATAGCAAAACATAAATGCTCAGGCACCTCTGAAGTTCATAGAAGGACTAGAAATAGAGATTGTCAAAGATAAAAGCATCAAAGTTATACCACAATCAATAATATTTTGAGACAAGCATATTATACTAAGAATGACAGTTGTGCTCTCAAGATAGTGCTCAAAGAAAGGGTGGAGACACAACATAAAAATAAAAGATTGACCCTTCGCAGAGGGAAGCAGGGATTAACATGCGCTAGAACTTTTCATTTTTAAAGCAGGAGTAAAATTATTTTGAGAGGTGTTTGTTGTTATCAACTAATGGTAATGGGTACACTAACTACCTTGCCAACCGGACTTTCAAGAGCGGCTCCCATAAATTATTTGCATATTTATGTGGCACTCCTTCCAACCTTTCTTACGCAAACCATGGCTAACCGAATCCTCGGGTGCCTGCCAACAATCACATACCATGAAGGAGTGCCCTTTTATTTTAGTTTTATTATGATGACACTCCCCCCAACCTTTGCTTACACAAGCCATGGCTAACCGAATCCTTCGGGTGCCGTCCATCAATCACAAACCATGGAGGAGTGTCTATTTAAGTTAATTAATTTGGGACTGGGAATCCCATTGCCAGCTCTTTTTGCAAAATTATTGGATAAGCGGATGTGCCACTAGTCCATATGAGAGTCCGTCAAAAGTAAATGACAAGGTTGAAAGCTAAACACCACATACTTCCTCATGAGCTATGAAACATAAACACAAATTGAGAAGCATTTTGAAGGTTTTAAAGGTAGCGCATGAGAATTTACTTGGAATGGTTTGAAATGCCATGCATAGGTATATATGGTGGACACTTTGGAACAACTTGGTTTTCAGGTGTTTGGAAGCACGAGCAGCGTTCCCGCTCAGTACAAGTGAAGGCTAGCAATAGACTGGGGAGCGACAAATCAAGAGAGCAGTAACTGTCATAATCATGCTTGCAGCAAAATAAATTAACAGAGGCATAAAAGTGATACAAGAACTCTGAAGCAAATTAAATCATCGAGGCTTAGTTGACTTTTGTTTAGTCATATGCATACGTGAGCATGTGCCAAGTCGATATAAATGAATTATTCAGAAGAGGATACCACAATGCCATACCTACTTATGAATAAAACAATGCAAGCAAACATCCATGACATGCTACTCATATTAATAAATTGGAGCTAAACATGAGAGATCATGAACTACTAGACTTTCTCAAATGACATATACCTCACATGAACCAACTAAGAATGCTCACATGGATGAGTATATGTACAAAAATGAAAACAAATAGAGTTCATACCAGCCTCTCACCACAATCCAATTGTCGTAGATCGTCATTATTGTCTTTCACTTGTGTAGCTTGGATAATATAAGATGAAAACCACGCTCCAGCCACCGAAGACCATTGAACTCAAAATGAACTTTACAAACCAAAGAAGAACAGCAAATATTTTTGGTGTTTTCGAATTGGGAACAAGAACAAAGGAAACAAACAAACAAAGCAAAATCTTTTTGGGTTTTCTTGTAGCAAACTAGTAATAGCAAATAAAGCAAAATAAATGCAAGAAACCAAAACAAACAAATGATGAAGAGAAACAACAGAAATATTTTTGGTCTTTTTGTGTTTTGGGAAAGAAACAAAGCAAAAACGAGAAAATGAAAACTAAAAGAAACACAGAAAAGCAAAATGGCAGGAATCTGCCAAAACTTGACAGCAGTACAAAAATCGATTTTTACAAAAATCTTCCGTTGCTCAGCTCGAAAAGTGTTCAACTAATGAAAGTTAGATAATAACCTGGGGAACATGCACAAAAATTGGCTTCGTAAAATAACGTTCTGGCTGTTTTTGAGAATTTTTATGGTGACAGCCCAGAATCTGTTTTCAATCAGCACTTCCCCAAATATCATCTTCCTCTCATTCGAAAACCACTCAAACAAACTAAACAAGTATATACAAGTATCCAGCAATCATAATATGCAAAGAATGAGTGATGCCGGTATACCTTCCCCCAAGCTTAGGCTTTTGGCCTAAGTGGAGTTCAACCCCGGCGAGGGTCAGGGTTCCATGCCGGTGGATCGTACATGGCGTAGTTATAGTAGGGCTACTGTGCAGAAGAAGAACGTGGAGGCTCCACATGTCCAAAATGTTGATGTGAGGAACTTGCTGCATCGGATGAGTCGAGAGGTTCCTCAGCCTCCTCCGTGTTATCTCTTGCATGGTGGCCTCCTCCCTCTATGTGTGCATTCAGTGCACCTTCTGTGACTGACCAATCATTCCTGGAATCAAGGTTAAATAGAACAAAGCAGTAATTTTACTAGTTTTTCAGTTTTCTTAGTTAATCTCCAAGTTTTCTTATAAAAAGTCATCTTGTACAACAGGTTACCCAAGTTAGATGAATTAGAAACAAATTCATGTTTAATCATGGAGGCTATGTCAAGTTTCTCTACGGTGAACGGAATATCAAGATGGTGAGGTTCTACACCATGCATAGCTAATAAACGAGAGGCGATGAGACCTCCACAAATTCCTCCCTTCTCACGGTTAGTAGCAAGTCTATAGGCTATCAAAGCACCCAAGTTATAAGTCCTATCACCTTGTAATGCAGCAGCTAAGAAGGCTAAATCCGGGATAGATAACTTACTTCCATTCCTTCTAGCAAGAACGCACTTGGTGATGAAATAAGCAAAGTAACGAATGGCTGGGAGTTGAATACTACTAATTTTACCACTATCCTCTGAGAAGCTCCTTCCATGACAAATCATCCTGTAGAGATTCGAGAGCTCTTGCGGCGATCCCCTCATCTTCTCGCACGATCCCCATTGCGGCACTTTAATGGCTGCACAAAAATCACTGAATGGCAAGTTGACAACTTTATTATAAATCTTATACTGAACCGTGGGGTTAGATCGCGACCAATTGAACTTAAAGTCCTGCACAAAAGACATAGTTAATTTTGCATATTGGCTTGGTTCTCCATCAACAAACTCACTCAACCCTGCACGAAGAATTAGACTTTGAACATCTTCCAATATTCCTGCGCTTCCCATGAAATCGGCGCACGGGTAGTAAGAAGGGTATACCCCCTCTTCACGATTCACTCTCATGACTTGTTGTACCTCCAATTCTTGTTGATTCAATTGATATCTATTCCACTCCATTTTCTGAAATTTTTCAACAATCATTATAAAATTTGATTTGGTGACATATAATCAAGGGGAACTACTATAGGAACTTGCTAGAGTACTAATCATGCATCAAAACTAATTTATACAACTTAGAACAAGCATGCAAGCTCACCATACATGTTACCTACAGCAGCAAAATAATCAAGATATACTCAACCAAACGAAATTCTACTTGGATCATTGGAGGAGTCACATACCAAGGAGCAAATGTGCCAAATTTCAGCAAGAAATCTGGGCTGAGCAAAGAGATCGAAAAATCCTGAGCTCTTGAGCAAAAACGCGAGTGAGAGAAAGCTGGTTCAAGTTTTTTCGGGAGAGAGAAGATTCTGGGAGGAAGAGATGACAAAGTGGGGCAAGGAGGGGCCCACACCACAGGGTGGCGCGCCCCCCTCCTTGGCCGCGCCGGCTGGTGGGGTGGCCCCTTGTGGTGCCCCACTGGTCATCCTCTGGTGCTCCCAGGTGCCTCGTCGAAAAATAGGACCAACGGTATAATGTTTGTGAATTTTTGAAAACTTTGAAAAATGCACTTTTCTGGGTATTAAGTTTATTATTACTGGCCAGGAAATTTTTTGAAATCTCTAATTAACTAAGGAACTTTGCAAATCAAAAGTGCTACAGCAAATAGAACAAGTGGAGGAAGAAAGAGATGATGTTTACCCCTCTATGCATATAAAAAGTATTTGTTAACAAGGTTGATCAAGTCTTGCCACCAAATAAATTTTACATAACATATGAAGAAATAAACCCCAAATCAATCATGTTACCTTGTATTGGATTGATATGGATCCAATTATGAGAGTTTGATATTCTTCTTTAGGCTCATATATAGGACAATCAATAGTTCCAATTTTGATAGTTCTCACATTGGAGATAGTATTAACTCCACATGCTTTCTCAATCCTCTTGGGAAAATAAACGGTATGTTCCTTATCATCAACATTGAAAGTAACCTTCCCTTTGTTGCAATCAATAACAGCCCCTGCGGTGTTAAGAAAAGGTCTCCCAAGAATAATAGACATATTATCATCTTCAGGCATTTCCAACACAACAAAATCAGTTAATATCAAGCAGTTAGTAGTAACTTGAAAAGGAACATCCTCACATATACCAACAGGAATAGCAGTAGATTTATCAGCCATTTGCAAAGATATATCAGTAGGTATCAACTTATCTAAATAAAGTCTCTTATAGAGAGAAAAAGGCATAACACTAACACCGGCTCCCAAGTCACGTAGAGCAGTTTTAACATAATTATTCTTAATAGAACAAGGAATAGTAGGTATACCTGGGTCGCCCAACTTCTTTGGAACTTTGCCATTGAAAGAGTAATTAGCAAGCATGGTGGAAATTTCCTCATTGGGGATTTTCCTTTTGTTAGTAACAATATCTTTCATATACTTTGAATAAGGAGGCAATTTAATAGCATCAGTCAAAGGTATTTGCAAGAATAAAGGTTTCATCCAATCACAGAATTTATTATAGTGTTCTTCTTCCTTTGATTTTAGTTTCTTAGCAGGAAAAGGCATTGGCTTTTGCACCCAAGGTTCTCTTTCATTACCATATTTCTTAGCAATAAAATCTTCTTTAGTATACTTTTTATTTTTAGCATGCTTTTCAGGTTCAGCTTCAACTTCTTCTTTATCAGAAGCGTCATTCTTATCATTGTCTTTATCATTATCATGTTCATGTTGTCGTCAGAAACCCACCGGCGGGCAGCGACAGGCAACACAGTAGAGCCGGGAACAACTTAGGGCTTCGGCTGGCCCTGGTCCCTCCGAGCGACGGCCCGCAAAGCTTTCTGGTCACACGTCCGATGCTGATGCTAGGGCGTGCCACCTGACCTCAGGAAGGTGATGGAGATGCCTCGCTTAGTTTCCTGCATGGCATACACGTAAACATTAAATACGAGCCTCGATCGGCTCTCAGGTTATCCTGTGAATCGGCTCATGGGAGCCGATCCACCCATGATTCGTACGAGGTGCACGAATATATGGTGGTCCTGCTTGATCAATATAAAGCTAATAAGATCTACGACGATTTGGGGTTTTCACCGCATAATCGGAACATCCTACTCAGGATTGGGCCTCGCGGCCACGCACGGTGATCGTAAGCCGATCCTAGACAAGGCCTAAAAACCAACACGAGGTTGATCCCCGGAACATCCTGTCTAGGACTTGCGAACGACACCCTACATGCCGCTGGATCCTCCAGCCCCTTATAAGGCCTAACTATTGCAGATATTAAACTAATCCTTGAAGAATCAAGGAGCAACCGTAACGGATCGAATCTACTAAATAATGATCAAGCGGGGTGCCGCCCCTACACCTAAGATAGGTGTAAGGGCGGCTAGATATGCAGGGGTTGCACTACGCAAGCATATGATACGAAGAACTATGCTAACCCTAACACATCTATGATAACTACGTTGCTCGCCATCAAAAAGGCTTCGGTCAGCAACGCATGAACAACGTGGAGCTTGTGCTGCCTAGATCGCAAGATGCGATCTAGGCAGCATGTCGCTTACCGGTAGAAACCCTCGAGACGAAGGAGTTGGCGATGCGCCGAGATTGATTTGTGTTGGTTGAACGTTGGTTGTTGTTTATTCCATAAACCCTAGATACATATTTATAGTCCAGGGGACTTTCTAATTTAGGCGTGCACCTAACCGTGCACGGGTTAAACTCTATCTTTCAATCTAAGATGCGATCTACTATGTTACAGATACCAGGGCAAACTTGCCCAAACTTTGCATAACGGGCCGATTCACGTATTTCTTCCATGTATACTCTTCAAGTCCATCTTGATCGCGGCCCACCTCTGACTCGGTCAAATTCTGGTGATAACACATGCCCCCCTGGTTTTGGAATTGATAATTCCAAAATCACTCTGCTTCTTCTTCGTCGGGTCATGTCATAACAGAACAGAGCCGTTGCAATATCTTTACCATGATGCCTAGCCCTCTCCACTTCTCTGCACGTTTTGACAGTTCTGTGGCACCACCTCCTCGGAAACTGCTGTGGCATTAAACTCAGCTTATATCCCTTTTATTTAACCGCGCCGAATAGTTCGCCTCTTCATCCCCTTGCTCTGTACTAGCCATCGGCTCCATCTGTTACGTCCTTGTAGCCTGATGCCATTCTCGCACTTATATTCCTCCGCGAGTTGGGAAATCACCAATTTGGAAGCCCCAAAAAGTTCCACTGCTTCTGCCCTGGCTTCTATAAGCAACTCCACTCCCTTGCATATTGCTTCATACTCGGCAACATTGTTGGTACAAGGGGTAGATAATCTGATGGCACGTTGCACCGGCGTTCTTCAGTCCAAATGTCATGACTACACATTCAAACAAGCCCACTGAACCTGGTACTCTGAATGCAGTCTTGTGTATATCTTCTGGATATTGTCAACATAAAGTAATATAACAAGCGCAATATGCAAGTATGTAAGAATCAATGCACAGTTAACACAAGTGTTTGCTTCTAAGATAGGGAGAAATGGGTAAACTGACTCAACATAAAAGTAGAAGAAAGGCCCTTCGCAGAGGGAAGCATGGATTGCTATATTTGTGCTAGAGCTTTTATTTTGAAAGCAAGAAACAATTTTGTCAACGGTAGTAATAAAGCATATGTATTATGTAAATTATATCCTACAAGTTGCAAGCCTCATGCATAGATTACCAATAGTGCTCGCACCTTGTCCTAATTAGCTTGGATTTACATGGATTATCATTGCATAGCATATGTTTTAACCAAGTGTCACAATGGGGTACCTCTATGCCGCCTGTACAAAGGTCTAAGGAGAAAGCTCGCATTGGATCTCTCGCTTTTGATTATTCTCAACTTAGACATCCATACCGGGATAACATAGACAACAGATAATGGACTCCTCTTTAATGCATAAGCATTCAACAACAGATAAAATTCTCATAAGAGATTGAGGTTTGTTGTCCAAACTGAAACTTCCACCATGGATCATGGCTTTAGTTAGCGGCCCAATGTTTTTCTCTAACAATATGCATACTCAAACCATTTGATCATGATAAATCACCCTTACTTCAGACAAGACGAACATGCATAGCAACTCACATGATATTCAACAAAGAAATAGTTGATGGTGTCCCCAGGAACATGGTTATCGCCCAACAAGCAACTTAATAAGAAATAATATGCATAAGTACATATTCAATACCACAATAGGTTTTAAGCTATTTGTCCCATGAGCTATATATTGCAAAGATAAAGAATAGAAATTTCAAAGGTAGCACTCAAGCAATTTACTTTGGAATGGCGGAGAATTACCATGTAGTAGGTAGGTATGGTGGACACAAGTGGCATAGTGTTTGGCTCAAGTATTTTGGATGCACGAGAAGTATTCCCTCTCGATGCAAGGTTTTAGGCTAGCAAGGTTGTTTAAAGCAAACACAAGTATGAACCGGTACAGCAAAACTCACATAAAAGACATATTGAAAGCATTATAAGACTCTATACCGTCTTCATTATTGTACCTTTTATCATCATACCGCAGCCGATCGCTTGAACCGGCCTCCTCTTTGTCCTTGCCACCAGAGCGACTGCTCTCTTCTTTGTCTTTACCATGGCAGTATACAGAAGCTGCACTGAAGACCGACTTGGTGAAAATCCGCGTCTTGAACACGCAGTGGGTAGATCCTGTGCAATTGTACTAGAGTCGATGGCTGCGCGTCGGCTTTGTTTCTTAGCTCTAAAGTCGATGTCCGTGCATCGGCTGTATACCATGAGAATTTTTTTTTACTGGCCGATTTTTCTATCGGCCCCCCAATATTTCACTGCACATGTATCACACATGTTCATAGCATCTGTCTATCTGATTATGTGCCCCCCGAGCCGAATCTGTCAGGTTACTGCAGATATCGGCTCTGCAGTTATCCACAGAACTATACCTGAACATCGGCTCTGCAGACATGACCAATGCCGATTTCCTCGAGCTCACAAGTCGTCGTACGTGACTGGAGTGCCGTCCGCCATCTCAGATGTAGATGGCGATGTGGTTGATGACGAAGCTTGTCCCACCGGGCGTGCCAGAATGTGTTGTCGTCAGAAACCCACCGGCGGGCAGCGACAGGCAACACAGTAGAGCCGGGAACAACTTAGGGCTTCGGCTGGCCCTGGTCCCTCCGAGCGACGGCCCGCAAAGCTTTCTGGTCACACGTCCGATGCTGATGCTAGGGCGTGCCACATGACCTATACCTGGTCAGGAAGGTGATGGAGATGCCTCGCTTAGTTTCCTGCATGGCATACACGTAAACATTAAATACGAGCCTCGATCGGCTCTCAGGTTATCCTGTGAATCGGCTCATGGGAGCCGATCCACCCATGATTCGTACGAGGTGCACGAATATATGGTGGTCCTGCTTGATCAATATAAAGCTAATAAGATCTACGACGATTTGGGGTTTTCACCGCATAATCGGAACATCCTACTCAGGATTGGGCCTCGCGGCCACGCATGGTGATCGTAAGCCGATCCTAGACAAGGCCTAAAAACCAACACGAGGTTGATCCCCGGAACATCCTGTCTAGGACTTGCGAACGACACCCTACGTGCCGCTGGATCCTCCAGCCCCTTATAAGGCCTAACTATTGCAGATATTAAACTAATCCTTGAAGAATCAAGGAGCAACCGTAACGGATCGAATCTACTAAATAATGATCAAGCGGGGTGCCGCCCCTACACCTAAGATAGGTGTAAGGGCGGCTAGATATGCAGGGGTTGCACTACGCAAGCATATGATACGAAGAACTATGCTAACCCTAACACATCTATGATAACTACGTTGCTCGCCATCAAAAAGGCTTCAGTACGAGCAACGCATGAACAACGTGGAGCTTGTGCTGCCTAGATCGCAAGATGCGATCTAGGCAGCATGTCGCTTACCGGTAGAAACCCTCGAGACGAAGGAGTTGGCGATGCGCCGAGATTGATTTGTGTTGGTTGAACGTTGGTTGTTGTTTATTCCATAAACCCTAGATACATATTTATAGTCCAGGGGACTTTCTAATTTAGGCGTGCACCTAACCGTGCACGGGTTAAACTCTATCTTTCAATCTAAGATGCGATCTACTATGTTACAGATACCAGGGCAAACTTGCCCAAACTTTGCATAACGGGCCGATTCACGTATTTCTTCCATGTATACTCTTCAAGTCCATCTTGATCGCGGCCCACCTCTGACTCGGTCAAATTCTGGTGATAACAGTTCATTACCACTTTCAGTTTCAGCATCAGAAATAGAAATACTATTAGGATCATCAACAGGTTCAGAGGATTCTACAACATTTTTATGTTTCTTCTTCTTTTTCTTAGAAAGAGCACTAGGTTCAATTCGTTGAGAATCTTGTTCAATTCTTTTGGGATGCCCTTCAGGATATAGAGGATCCTGGGTAGAGACAACGCCTCTAGTTGTTACTTCATAAGCATGTTTCTTTTTAGAATTATTTTTTAACAAATCATTTTGCACTTTAGTGAGTTGATCAATTTGAGTTTGAACCATTTGAAAATGTTTAACAAGCATCTTAACATCATTGGAGGTTCTCTCCACAATATCATGCAAATTGCTAATAGCTTGAGAATTTTCCATTAGATGATTCTCTACTCTCATATTAAAATTTTCTTGCTTAACAATATAATTATCAAACTCATCTAAGCATTGAGCAGGAGGTTTTGAATACGGAATATCTTCCCTAGTAAAGCGTTGAAGGGAGTTTACCTCAATCATGGTTGAAGGGGGAATTGTCTCACATATATCTTCTATAGGAGGTAGATTCTTCACATCTTCGGATTTAATACCTTTCTCCTTGAGAGACTTCTTAGCTTCCCTCATATCTTCATCATTCAATTTAATTAAACCCCTCTTCTTCAATATTGGCGTTGGAGTTGGTTAAGGTGTAGTCCAATCATCATAATTCCGGCTTATTTTAGCCAATAATTCTTCAAACTTCTGTCTGGAGTTCTTTTCTGAAAACACAACCAGCACAACTATCCAAATATGCTCTAGATGCAATGGTTAGTCCACTATAAAATATATCAAGTAGATCATTCTTTTCTAAATCATGTCCAGGTCGAGCTCTGATAAGAGAACAAAATCTTGTCCAAGCCTCAGGCAATTTCTCTTCATCTCCCTGGTCAAACCTATAAATTTTCTGTAAAGCAATATGTTGAGCACTAGCAGGAAAGTATTTTCGAAAGAAAACATCACGCAAATCAGTTGGATTTTTAATAGAACCAGGAGGCAAATTATTATACCAAGTTTTAGCATCATCCTTTAATGAGAAAGGAAAAATTTTAACGACAAAGTAAGTACGCATCTTGTCATCATCAGAAAATAAGCTACTCATAGAAGAAAGTTCAATCATATGTTCTACAGCACTTTATTTTTCAGTACCACAAAAGGGTGTTTTCTCTACAATAGCTATATGAGATAGATCAAGAGAAAAATCATAATCTTTATCCTTAATGCATATAGGAGATGTGGCAAATTCAGGATCAGGAGATAACTTATGTCTAACAGTATATTGTGCGAGAAACTTTTTAATTTTTCTTGCATCAGTAGTAGCATTGCATCTATTAATAAAATCATCATTAAGCTCCACATAATCCTCATCAGGATCATCACTAGAGTAATCAAGTTCAGGTGAACTAACAGGTGTAGTAGCATTAGGAGTTTCAGCATTTTCAATTTGTCTAGACCTAGCAATTGTAGCATCTAGAAAGGATCCCAACGAACCACTATCATCAAGCACAGCAGAAATATTATCAGTATTATAAGAGTTTTCAGATTCAGCAGAAGTACCAGCAAGTGAAGCTTGCGGCGGTGAAACAAGTTGACTTATCACAGATGGTGAATCAAGAGCAGCAGAGGTACTCAGAGTTGTACCTTTTCTTGTAGTGGATGGTAATATGGCGACTTTAGGATCGTGAGTTTTACCCATGATGGAGAATTTGCAGCGAATAATATCAATCCAAGTGAACTTCCAAATAAAGCTATGCTCCCCGGCAACGGCGCCAGAAAACAGTCTTGATGACCCACAAGTATAGGGGATCGCAGCAGTCTTCGAGGGTAGTATAACCCAATTTATTGATTCGACACAAGGGGAGACAAAGAATACTTGGAAGCCTTAACAGCGGAGTTGTCAATTCAGCTGCACCTGGAAACAGACTTGCTCGCAAGAGTTTATCGTAGTAACAGTTTTATAGCAAGAGTAGTAAAATAACAGCAGCAGAGTAACAAAGACAGCAGTAGTAATTATAGTAAACAGCAGGATTAAAATACTGTAGGCACAGGGATGGATAACGGGCGTTGCATGGATGAGAGAAACTCATGTAACAATCATAGCAGGGCATTTGCAGATAGTAATAAAACGGTGTCAAAGTACAAAGCAATCAATAGGCATGTGTTCCAATTATAGTCGTACGTGCTCGCAATGAGAAACTTGCACAACATCTTTTGTCCTACCAGCCGGTGGCAGCCGGGCCTCAAGGGAAACTACTGGATATTAAGGTACTCCTTTTAATAGAGTACCGGAGCAAAGCATTAACACTCCGTGAACACATGTGATCCTCACATCACTACCATCCCCTCCGGTTGTCCCGATTTCTGTCACTTCGGGGCCATTGGTTCCGGACAGCGACATGTGTATACAACTTGCAGGTAAGATCATAAACAATGAATATCATGATGAAGCAATAACATGTTCAGATCTGAGATCATGGCACTCGGGCCCTAGTGACAAGCATTAAGCATAACAAGTTGCAACAATATCATCAAAGTACCAATTACGGACACTAGGCACTATGCCGTAACAATCTAACACTATTACATGACCAATCTCATCCAATCCCTACCATCCCCTTCAGCCTACAGCGGGGGAATTACTCACACATGGATGGGGGAAACATTGCTGGTTGATGGAGAGGCGTCGGTGGTGATGGCGGTGATGATCTCCTCCAATTCCCCGTCCCGGGGGAGTGCCAGAACGGAGACTTCTGGCTCCTGCGGCGGAGTTTCGCGATGTGGCGGCGTTCTGGAGGGTTTCTGGCGACTTCGACTTCTCTCTGTGCGTTTTTAGGTCGAGGCCGATAAATAGTCCAAAGGAGGGCGTCGGAGGCCGACCGAGGGGGCCACACCACCAGGCCGCGCGGGCCCCCCCCTTGGCCGCGCCGCCAGGTGGTGTGGGGCCCTCGGGCCTCCACCTTACTTCTCCTTCTGGCTTCGTCAGTATTCTGGGAAAATAGGGCCTTCTGCATAAATTCCGAGGATTTTCCCGAAAGTTGGATTTCTGCACAAAAACGAGACACCAGAACAGTTCTGCTGAAAACAGCGTTAGTCCGCGTTAGTTGCATCCAAAATACACAAATTAGAGGCAAAACAATAGCAAAAGTGTTCGGGAAAGTAGATACGTTTTGGACGTATCAAGGAGCAGGGCCTTTGCTTCCGGACTTTTCTCCGCCCGCATTCTCGCTGTTAACCGGAATTACTTCTGGCGGAGCAGACGCGGCAGGAGCGGGAGATGGCTCCGTCTGAGGAGGAGCTTGCTCCGCTTGAGGAGGAGGTGGTTGGGGAGCGGTGTGGGAGGCGCTTGGCAGAGCTGGTGTCGCGGGACCAACGGCAGGGGATTGCTTCATGTACTTGGTAATGGACACTTGAACGTTGGTCCGCGCGGTGGTGGTACTCGGAATCCTACAAGCAAGCAAAGAAAACAAATAAATGATAAGTTCTATAAAAACAAGTACGCGTTATACTCGGAGACTCACGTGGCGCCGGGAAGGACAGGGCGCGAATGTTTTCCTGCTGTTGACAACAGTTTGATATGCCCGCGCTCCGCCTTTCTGGAGTCTAGGGGAGGGGGCTTCACAGTCTTGGCCTTCTTGGCAGAGGCCTCGCCGCTGCCTCCGGCTTCGGAGCCGGAAGCTTTGGCGCGGGGACGCTTAGTGGGTCGAGGGGCAGCCTTACGGGGCACGCGCTCCTCTCCCTCGTCATCGTCCTCCGGATCCTCCTCTGCCGCGTCGCCGCTGATAGGAACTCGGAGTAAGGAGCGGAAATCCTCCTCCGCCAAAGCATTGAGCTGGAAGATGAACCAAGGGAAAAAGTTAGGACACATGCAATATATGTGAAGTTAAAAATGACGAAGGAGATGAAAGGCTTACCGGGGGGCACTAGCCGTTTGTGTAGATATCCATGATTAACTCCAGGACTGGCTGGCCCCGGCCAATCTTCACGAGCGTCTTGAATCTCCTCTTGAGAGAATCAGCCGAAAGATCGTGGCGGGTTGCTCGAAGAAGGCCGTCCGCCCCGGTATAGGCGCAGATTAAACACGCGTTGTACCGAAGCGACTGGATCCGCCGAGTGAACCAGCTCAGAGTGAGTTGAACTCCGGTTAGCCCATCATGGACCAACTGGGAGATTCTCCGTGCTGCTTTTTCCAAGATCGGAAATTGAGCGAGCACGGAGACTTGGCTCCAGCTGTCACGTTCTTCCGGAGGCTCGTTGATGAATGCGGTAAGTCCTTCGTGGACACCCGGAACGGAGCTGTTCTTCTCGTAGAACCATCCGACGTTCCAGTACCGGACGGATTCGTGGGAATCATGTGGTGGACACATGCGGCCAGGGCGGAGCATAAATGTCATGCTCCCGCAGTTCACCATGGCCTTGTCTTTCGTTTCCTTCTTGACCCGGAAGAAAAATTGCCACAGCCGGACATCGGGTCGGATTCCGAGATGCCCTTCGCAGAGAGTTGCGAAGTTGGATAGAAGGAGGTATGAGTTAGGGCAGATGTTGTGGGGATGAAGCTTGTAGGTGTTGAGAATGGAAAGGAAGAATTCCGAACAGGGGAGCGATAGGCCGCGCTCGACCCAAGCTTTCGTCATGACCCGTTCGTCCTCCTCCGGTTTGGGGACGTCGGAGTCACGCATGAAGCTCCAGTTGGCGGAGATCATGCCCTCGTTCTGGAACTCCCTAAGTTCCGCATCGGTGGTTTCACAGGGCCACCATTGACCCCTCTCGCCTTCGCGGATCCGGGCCTTGGAAGCTTTCTTATTTTCCACCTCCTACACTTTGGCTGCCATCCTGGCTTGGCCTTCGAGTTCTTCTTGGAGTTCTTTGAGCGTAGGGATCCGGCCTAACGCAGTGCTGGAAGAGGCGGAGAATGGTTGAGCCAGCCTAATGTCGGAAACGAATGGTGGTAGATATGCAATGGCATCCGGGCAGATTGGTTCTACAGTGTTGGGTTCCGGGCTACTCGGAGAACTACCATTACAGTGTGGTGAACCATGTGACATGCTTCCGGCTGCACCCATGCGAAATTAAACTGAGTAACCGGATCTACACTAGTCTTTCTTCTACGAGGCCGGCGCACATACCGTTAATGGCGCGGTGGTCCGATGGAGCTCCGGCGAGGTGAAGGTCGCCGGACTTGAAGCGAACCTCGCTGCTTGACCACGAATCAGCGGCGGGAAGGATTTCCCGATCAACCGCGATGATCTCAGCATGTGGGGTGGCTCGGAACGGTGGCGCACGAAGCTTCCTGCGGAGCAAGCTCGCCGGAGACGAGATCTGGCTGGCGGCGCGGCGCGAGGAAGAAGACGAAGATGGTGAGAAGGTGAAAGAATGAAGAAGTTACCGCGCGCGGGGGTATTTATAGACCTCGCGCGGAGATTCGTGTTCCGGATCCGATGGCGGAAACTGAACGGTCGCACCGTTGGATGAATTACACGTGTCTTAGGTCAAAAGCGATAAAACGACGTGGAGGTAACTTATCTGTGCACTCCCAAAATTTCAGGCTGAAGATTCGTATCTCTGAAAATTTAGCGCGGGAAAAAGGAAGTTATGCGCGGGAAAAGTGGAGAATCTGCAACGTGGCCGTTACTAAAGATCAAGAAATTTCCGAGAAGATGAAGTCGGAAACAAGAAAGTTTTTGAAGCTCTTCGAGATTCTCTTCGGATCCGAGATGATTGAAGTCGGAGGAATGATGAATCTCGGAGAACTTCAAGGGCTACTATTGTGGGTATACTTGATGGGTATATCAACGGCGTGGCCTAGATCCGGCAAGCCCGGGTGGCCCACAGATGGTGATGTGGCATGTGGCCCGTCGGGCGGCCCAGTTGCTGTAGATCCTGAAGGATGAAGTCCAGCCAGGAACAGGAAGCCGGATCCTGAACCGACCTACAAAGGAGGCCGGATCCGTGAAGGCCCATGAAGTATCCGGATCCAACACAGTCTTGATGGAAGGCGGATCCTTGACGTACACGGCAAGATATTATACCGTAGTTAGGCAACTTGTATTCCGGCTAGGACTCTCCATGTAAACCCTAGATCCGTGCGCCTTTATAAGCCGGATCCCGGGAGCCCTAGAGGCACAACGACAACTCACTGTAATAACGCGAAAGCGCCCAGATAATTCCAGACAAGCAGCAGTAGGCCTTGCCATCGTGCGAGTGTTTCGAAGCTGGGTAAATCGCGTACCACCGTCCCGAGTGCTCTCCGCCCTATGGCCCCTACTTCTTCTCCCCCTCGTGAGGATCCCTCCTCCGGGGTACCGTCGATTAGGAAACGACAATGGACCATGTCTCGATGCATGCTTTTGGACAAACCTGAAATCTATCTTTATAACTGATAACCCCCAAGTGCAGGGGATCACCGCAGTATATTTCGATAACTATTTGAGTGTCGAATCCACGAGGAGCTGAAGGTAAACTATAGATTCTCTAAAGCCATGTAACCCACATATATGACATTCTATGCAAAGCTAGGATCTAATGTGTGTGTGTATGTGTCATGTGTGTGTGTAGAGGTTTCTACTAGAAAACTATAATTGCTAAAAATAAAATGCAAGGATTAAAACTAATGCAAGAAAAGTACAGTAAAGTGAAGTGAGATGAAGTGGAGCAACTCAAAGGAGTAATTGTTCTAACAATTTGCTATTTCATTTGTGTGGTTGTCACAATTAGCGAAGCTTAGGATAGTCTTTTTAGTGTTTCTTCTAAAGAGGAGTCATAGATAGGTGTAACCATAAATATGAGAAATACACCACTAGTGATTGATCCTAGGGCCAGAGGTATGAGTAAACAAAGAAATTATTAAGACATAAAGTCCAACCATCACAGTAAGTTTAAAGGTCCACATAGTTATTCCTCATGTTGATAAATCATAAATTAATACTACATGAATATCTAAGAATTGGGACATGGTTTATATCAAGCTCCACATGTCCCTGTCCCTATCATCATGCAACGGTGAACACCTCATGCATTGCCCAACATATGTGTGCACTCATATATCAGTACAAGAGATCATCATAGAAGATACCATATACTTATATGCAACCATCACAAAGTATTTCAGAATTAACAAGAACAAGTCACTACTCAAACAAAGACATATAGATACAATACATCATGGGAAAACGATAGATTGCTGATGGCGTGTAACACACACGTTCGTTGGGAACCCCAAGAGGAAGGTATGTTGCACACAGTAGCAAGTTTTCCCTCAGATTGAAACCAAGGTTTATCGAACCAGCAGGAGCCAAGAAGCACGTTGAAGGTTGATGGCGGCGAGATGTAGTGCGGCGCAACACCAGGGATTCCGGCGCCAACGTGGAACCTGCACAACACAACCAAAGTACTTTGCCCCAACGAAACAGTGAGGTTGTCAATCTCACCGGCTTGCTGTAACAAAGGATTAGATGTATAGTGTGGATGATGATTGTTTGCAGAAAACAGTAGAACAAGTATTGCAGTAGATTGTATTCGATGTAAAAGAATGGACCGGGGTCCACGGTTCACTATAGGTGTCTCTCCCATAAGAAATAGCATATTGGGTAAACAAATTACAGTTGGGCAATTGACAAATAGAGAGGGCATGACAATGCACATACATGACATGATGAGTATTGTGAGATTTAATTGGGCATTACGACAAAGTACATAGACCGCTATCCAACATGCATCTATGGCTAAAAAGTCCACTTTCAGGTTATCATCCGAACCCCTTCCGGTATTAAGTTGCAAGCAACAGACAATTGCATTAAGTATGGTGCGTAATGTAATCAATAACTATATCCTCGAACATAGCATCAATGTTTTATCCCTAGTGGCAACAGCACATCCACAACCTTAGAACTTTCTGTCACTGTCCCAGATTTAATGGAGGCATGAACCCACTATCGAGCATAAATACTCCCTCTTGGAGTTACAAGCAATGACTTGGCCAGAGCCTCTACTAGCAACGGAGAGCATGCAAGATCATAAACAACACATAGGTAATAGATTGATAATAAACATAACATAGTATTCTCTATTCATCGGATCCCAACAAACACACATGTAGCTTTACAGATAGATGATCTTGATCATGATAGGCAGCTCACAAGATCAGACAATGATAGCACAATGAGGAGAAGACAACCATCTAGCTACTGCTATGGACCCATAGTCCAGGGGTGAACTACTCACGCATCAATCCGGAGGCGACCATGGCGGTGTAGAGTCCTCCGGGAGATGATTCCCCTCTCCGGCAGGGTGCCGGAGGCGATCTCCTGAATCCCCCGAGATGGGATTGGCGGCGGCGGCGTCTCAGTAAGGTTTTCCGTATCGTGGCTCTCGGTACTGGGGGTTTCTCGACGAAGGCTATTTGTAGGCGGAAGGGTAGGTCAAGGGGCGTCACGAGGGGCCCACACAACAGGGCCGCGCGGCCAAGGGCCAGACCGCGCCGCCCTGTGGTGTCGCCACCTCGTGGACCCACTTCGTCTCTCCCTCGGACTTCTGGAAGCTTCGTCTGAAAATAGGAACCTGAGCTTTGATTTCGTCCAATTCCGAGAATATTTCCTTACTAGGATTTCTGAAACCAAAAACAGCAGAAAACAGCAACTGGCTCTTCGGCATCTCGTTAATAGGTTAGTGCCGGAAAATGCATAATAATGACATATAATGTGTATAAAACATGTGAGTATCATCATAAAAGTAGCATGGAACATAAGAAATTATAGATACGTTTGAGACGTATCAAGCATCCCCAAGCTTAGTTCCTACTCGTCCCGAGTAGGTAAACGATAACAAAGATAATTTCTTAAGTGACAATGCTACCAACATAATCTTGATCATACTATTGTAAGCACATGTAATGAATGCAACGATCAAAACAATGGTAAATGACATGAGTAAACAACTGAATCATAAAGCAAAGACTTTTCATGAATAGTACTTAAAGACAAGCATCAATAAGTCTTGCATAAGAGTTAACTCATAAAGCAATAAATTCAAAGTAGAAAGCATTGAAGCAACACAAAGGAAGATTAAGTTTCAGCAGTTGCTTTCAACTTGTAACATGTATATCTCATGGATATTGTCAATGTAAAGTAATATGAAATATGCAAGTATGTAGGAATCAATGCACAGTTCACACAAGTGTTTGCTTCTTGAGGTAGAGAGAAATAGGTGAACTGACTCAACAATAAAAGTAGAAGAAAGGCCCTTCGCAGAGGGAAGCATTGATTGCTATATTTGTGCTAGAGCTTTTATTTTGAAAACAAGAAACAATTTTGTCAACGGTAGTAATAAAGCATATGAGTTATGTAAATTATATCCTACAAGTTGCAAGCCCCATGCATAGTATACTAATAGTGCCCGCACCTTGTCCTAATTAGCTTGGATTTACATGGATTATCATAGCATAGCACATGTTTCAACCAAGTGTCACAAAGGGGTACCTCTATGCCGCCTGTACAAAGGTCTAAGGAGAAAGCTCGCATTGGATTTCTCGCTTTTGGTTATTCTCAACTTAGACATCCATACCGGGACAACATAGACAACAGATAATGGACTCCTCTTTAATGCATAAGCATTCAACAACAGATAATATTCTCATAAGAGATTGAGGTTTGTTGTCCAAACTGAAACTTCCACCATGGACCATGGCTTTAGTTAGCGGCCCAATGTTCTTCTCTAACAATATGCATACTCAAACCATTTGATCATGATAAATCACTCTTACTTCAGACAAGACGAACATGCATAGCAACTCACATGATATTCAATAAAGAAATAGTTGATGGCATCCCCAGAAACATGGTTATCGCACAACAAGCAACTTAATAAGAGATAAAGTGCATAAGTACATATTCAATACCACAATAGTTTTTAAGCTATTTGTCCCATGAGCTATATATTGTAAAGGTAGAGGATAGAAATTTTAAAGGTAGCACTCAAGAAATTTACTTTGGAATGGCGGAGAAATACCATGTAGTAGGTAGGTATGGTGGACACAAATGGCATAGTGGTTGGCTCAAGGATTTTGGATGCATGAGAAGTATTCCCTCTCGATACAAGGTTTAGGCTAGCAAGGTTATTTGAAACAAACACAAGGATGAACCGGTACAAAAAAACTCACATAAAAGACATATTGTAAACATTATAAGACTCTATACCGTCTTCCTTGTTGTTCAAACTCAATACTAGAAATTATCTAGACCTTAGAGAAACCAAACATGCAAATCAGATTTTAGCATGCTCTATGTATTTCTTCATTAATAGGTGCAAAGTATATGATGCAAGAGCTTAAACATGAGCACAACAATTGCCAAGTATCACATTATTCAAGATATTATACCAATTACCACATATACCATTTTCCAATTCCAACCGTATAACAATTTAACGAAGAAGAAACTTTCGCCATGAATATTATGAGTAAAGCTAAGGACATATTTGTCCATATGCAACAGCGGAGCGTGTCTCTCTCCCACACAATGAATGCTATGATCCAACTTTATTCAAACAAAACAAAAACAAAAACAAACAGACGCTCCAAGTAAAGTACATAAAATGTGACGGAATAAAAATATAGTTTCAGGGGAGGAACCTGATAATGTTGTCGATGAAGAAGGGGATGCCTTGGTCATCCCCAAGCTTAGACGCTTGAGTCTTCTTGATATATGCAGGGGTGAACCACCGGGGCATCCCCAAGCTTAGAGCTTTCACTCTCCTTGATCATAGTGTATATCCTCCTCCTCTCTTGATCCTTGAAAACTTCCTCCACACCAAACTCAAAACAACTCATTAGAGGGTTAGTGCACAATTAAAATTCACATATTCAGAGGTGACACAATCATTCTTTATACTTCTGGACATTGCACAAAGCTACTGAAAGTTAATGGAATCGAAAAATCCATCAAGCATAGCAAAACAGGCAATGCAAAATAAAAGACAGAATCTGTCAAAATAGAACAGTTCGTAAAGACGAATTTTTAACAGGCACCAGACTTGCTCAGATGAGAAAACTTAAAACTAATGAAAGTTGCGTACATATCTGAGGATCACTCACGTAAATTGGCATAATTTTCTGAGTTACCTACAGAGAATTAGACCCAGATTCGTGACAGCAAAGAAAACTGTTTCTGCGCAGTAATCCAAATCTAGTATCATACTTTTATTAGAGACTTTACTTGGCACAACAATGCAATAAAACTAAGATAAGGAGAGGTTGCTACAGTAGTAAACAACTTCCAAGACTCAAATATAAAACAAAATTACTGTAGTAAAAACATAGGTTGTCTCCCATAAGCGCTTTTCTTTAACGCCTTTCAGCTAGGAGCAGAAAGTGTGTATCAAGTATTATCGAGAGATGGTGTATCAACCTTACCTTGGGCTTTACCCTTAACTTTCTTGTTCTTTTTCTTTCTCTTTGATTTAGGAAATATATGATTTCCCCCCAGTGTAGCGGTAAATTCCAGGGTGCCTTCTCCCACGTCTATGACTGCTCCCAATAGTTTCAGCAGGGATCTTCCGAGTGTGATTTGTCCTGTTCCTACACATTCAATAACAAGATAATCAATGGATATTGTTCTTCCAAGAATGGTTGTATGCACACCTGCGGCTATTCCCTTAGGAATTATAACAGAGTTATCAATGAGAGTGATTTCTTCTCCTCCTTCATCAACTCCCCAAAGTTTCAAAGATTTATAAATGCTCTCAGGCATAAGGCAAAATTCAGACATAATATCACAATTGGCATGAAGAGTTTGATCACCGATAACAATTTTAACAGTAGGATCCCATAATGAAGATTCAGAGTTCACCAAAACTTGTTCAAGACGATTACGAACATGGTGATAATTGTCATCCAAGCGAGATGTACTTGTCTCGAGATTGTTTAATCTATTATAAATGCTAGTTAGGGCTGAATCAAAGTTATTAGCTGAATCATGTGATGCAACCAACTTCTTTATGGCATTAAAAGCTTGATCCCCATTGCAATGAAGGAAATCTCCTCCCACTAAAGTATCCAAAGCATATCTATAGCGAATAATCAGACCAAAATAAAAATTACTAAGGAGCAAACTTAGAGTCATTTGAGGTTCAATTTTACGATAGGAAGTAAAAATTCTAGACCAAGCATCCTTAAAACTCTCCTCATCCCCTTGTTTAAAAGTGAAAACTAATTCTTCAGGCGAAGAAGTAACATGTGTAGAGCTAGACATGGTAACAAAAGTAACAACAATTTTTTTTGTATTTTTGATATAGCAAACAAGATAGTGAATAAAGTAAAACTAGCAACTAATTTTTTTGTATTTTGATATAGTGCAGCAAACAAAGTAGTAAATAAAATAAAGCAAGACAAAAACAAAGTAAAGAGATTGCGATGTGAAGACTCCCCTTGCAGCGTGTCTTGATCTCCCCGGCAACGGCGCCAGAAAATATGCTTGATGGCGTGTAACACACACGTTCGTTGGGAACCCCAAGAGGAAGGTATGTTGCACACAGTAGCAAGTTTTCCCTCAGAAAGAAACCAAGGTTTATCGAACCAGTAGGAGCCAAGAAGCACGTTGAAGGTTGATGGCGACGAGATGTAGTGCTACGCAACACCAGGGATTTCGGCGCCAACGTGGAACCTGCACAACACAACCAAAGTACTTTGCCCCAACGAAACAGTGAGGTTGTCAATCTCACCGGCTTGCTGTAACAAAGGATTAGATGTATAGTGTGGATGATGATTGTTTGCAGAAAACAGTAGAATAGGTATTGCAGTAGATTGTATTCGATGTAAAAGAATGGACCGGGGTCCACAGTTCACTATAGGTGTATCTCCCATAAGAAATAGCATATTGGGTAAACAAATTACAGTTGGGCAATTGACAAATAGAGAGGGCATGACAATGCACATACATGACATGATGAGTATTGTGAGATTTAATTGGGCATTACGACAAAGTACATAGACCGCTATCCAGCATGCATCTATGCTTAAAAAGTCCACTTTCAGGTTATCATCCGAACCCCTTCCGGTATTAAGTTGCAAGCAACAGACAATTGCATTAAGTATGGTGCGTAATGTAATCAATAACTATATCCTCGAACATAGCATCAATGTTTTATCCCTAGTGGCAACAGCACATCCACAACCTTAGAACTTTCTGTCACTGTCCCAGATTTAATGGAGGCATGAACCCACTATCGAGCATAAATACTCCCTCTTGGAGTTACAAGCAATGACTTGGCCAGAGCCTCTACTAGCAACGGAGAGCATGCAAGATCATAAACAACACATAGGTAATAGATTGATAATAAACATAACATAGTATTCTCTATTCATCGGATCCCAACAAACACACATGTAGCTTTACAGATAGATGATCTTGATCATGATAGGCAGCTCACAAGATCAGACAATGATAGCACAATGAGGAGAAGACAACCATCTAGCTACTGCTATGGACCCATAGTCCAGGGGTGAACTACTCACGCATCAATCCGGAGGCGACCATGGCGGTGTAGAGTCCTCCGGGAGATGATTCCCCTCTCCGGCAGGGTGCCGGAGGCGATCTCCTGAATCCCCCGAGATGGGATTGGCGGCGGCGGCGTCTCAGTAAGGTTTTCCGTATCGTGGCTCTCGGTACTGGGGGTTTCTCGACGAAGGCTATTTGTAGGCGGAAGGGTAGGTCAAGGGGCGTCACGAGGGGCCCACACAACAGGGCCGCGCGGCCAAGGGCCAGGCCGCGCCGCCCTGTGGTGTCGCCACCTCGTGGCCCCACTTCGTCTCTCCCTCGGACTTCTGGAAGCTTCGTCTGAAAATAGGAACCTGGGCTTTGATTTCGTCCAATTCCGAGAATATTTCCTTACTAGGATTTCTGAAACCAAAAACAGCAGAAAACAGCAACTAGCTCTTCGGCATCTCGTTAATAGGTTAGTGCCAGAAAATGCATAATAATGACATATAATGTGTATAAAACATGTGAGTATCATCATAAAAGTAGCATGGAACATAAGAAATTATAGATACGTTTGAGACGTATCAATTGCCTCACACATCAAGATTGCTAAGAGATTACAAAGGGGTAGATGAGGATATTGATGTAGAGGTGCTGCCCGTGGAGGAGACGGTGATGAAGATCCCCGTGGTGACCGCGCCGGGAGGGCGCCGGCTGCCCTTGGGGCAGCGGCCCCTTTCTCCTTCTTCATCCTTGGACTTGGTGCTGGTGTGGAGGAGCTTTTTCCCCTCCTTGGAGGCTACCAAGGAGGTGGATTTTCGTCACAATGGATGGATTCCTCCAAAACAAGGGTTTCCCCTCAATATATAGATGTGGAGATGCAATATTGGCCATCGAATGGATGCCTCTTTAATCTAAGGACTCTTGGACACCTCTAGAATCTTCCTAGGATTCCCGTTTGTCCTCTACGAGTCCACAAAGTCGTGGCTTGACCGGATCCACCGAGTATGGCAAGAGTTTGTGTCAATCACGTAACTAATTTTCTGTTTTTTCAGAACTGCCTCTATACCATTCAGTAAAACGGTCGCTGATTTCGCGTACCAATTCTGTTTGGGGATTTTGTTACATCAAACGAAAGCCCTGGAAATTATCCACAACTTCTATCTCTTGCACTTTTTCTGTTTGAGGCCATCTGCATGTCTTTTGGGGGCGATCTTTAAAAAGTATCCTATAGGGACAGATTTCAGGAAACTCCAAATTTCAGTATTTCACCAACATGAACTTCGGAGTTTATTGGATTACTTCTATAATACTTTGATAAGAACTTTTCTCTATACATGCATAATAAATTTAACATGGCAAGTATTTGATACATAGCTCCGTCAATAAATAGCAAAGTGTTGGTGTGCTGCTATATATGCATAGTGTAAAAATATATATGACAACACTAATTGGACATGATTAATTGATAGTAGAAACAAGAAAAATTCTCCGATCACGTTTGATCGAATGATGGAAATGTTTTTGAGACCTTTGATTTCTTCAATTGCTAACTAGTAATTTATCATGTTTGAATTGCAAACCAAATAATGGGAGAATGTTGTATCCTTCCAGGCCTTCAGCATTTAAACACTCGTAGAAAACTCATATACGAGTAAGTAGCTAGTATCTTTAATTGACCAAAGGGTAGAGTGGAATTGGGGTAGGTGTTCTCTTCTTAGTTTTAACACCTTATGAGTGGATGAGGTTCTTTCTCTTTGGGTATATTAGCATTTTTTTGATTTGTTTTTGGGATTTCTTAGTTTTAGCCCTTTGTTTGCTGTCATCATACTAACCGATTCATTGGGTTCAATCTCTTCTTCTCTTTTTTTTTCTTCTATAAATGGTTGAAAGGCTAGCAGGAGGTTGCTCTCGACATACTCTTTCCAAACAAATCCCCGTGCTAGGCTTTTTTCAGAAGACGGTCCGTTCAATCCAGCAAGAGCAGCCAGACCCAGAGGCTCCATCATAACCCGATAGGCCGTTTCATTCCTGCCCTACGGGTCAGGGTTGGCATTCGGTTAACCGAAATTTCAGTTCGGTTTTTGCGGTTTTTGAATAAATTCGGTTTTCAAAAATGGTAACCGAAATTGGCATGAAAATTTAGGAAACCGATAATTCGGTTAACCAATAAATTCGGTTCGGTTTTCGGTTAAAACGAATGAACCTACTCACTTGAACAAATAGTAGGAATCACCGAAGAAAGCAAATAGTGATTGACATATCAACACAAAAAGCATCAACTGCGCAAGAAATCGACAAATGAACACCAATCGTGGAGGGATGCTATTTGGTAGGCTGCGGCACTCATGGTACAGGTGCATCACTCGTGAGCGATTAAAAGGGGTAGCTAAGACTTCAAGCGACGTGTTCTATTATGCAGGCTTCACGCTATATTTAGAAAAAGCTAGTACATCAAAGACCAGAGTCATACATTGAATGAACAATTTTTGGAACATCAAACGCAATTGGGCTTCTATGGAATGATCGGTTTATGCACAAATTGATGTAGGTTACTCAATTCGGTCTATTCGGTCTTGTTCGGTTGGTGGGGCTAAAAACCGAATTCTACCAAATTTAATTAATTTAATTCGGTTAGTACAAATGGAAACCGGAAAAATAGCGGTTAATGAAAAAAACCGAGATTTCGGTTAATTCGGTTTCGGCTTCGATTTGGTTTTCGGTTATACGGTTTTTATGCCCACCCTGAACTACGGGAGTGTTTGGCGTCGATCGCAAGCGGCCGTCTCCGCCGTGCCTGCGAAAGGGGAAATGGGGCGTCCCGTCGTGTCGCGCCGGCGCCGCTCGCCCCATTATCCTTCTTGGCCTCACCCACCTACCATCCCCAACTCTCCTCCTCGCCCTCTGGCCTGCGCGCCGGCAGCTGTCGCCATTGAGGTTAGCATCTCTTTCCTCTACCATTGCGCTTCCCTGCTGCTGCTCTTTAGGAGTACTTACTTCCGTTTATCTCTCCCCGCGACGCGCGCGTACAGATGATGAGCTCCTCCTCCGGCTCCGGCCCCCGCTATCTCGACCCACACCTCGTCTACGAGCTCGTCATCCGCCGCATGCCGCGCCAACTCCTTGACTACTTGGATTCGATACCCGGAGCATCCCAGGACCTGCACTGCTACCGGATCAAACTTGTCGGGGAAACTCTCCTGTCGCCGCCAAGTTGCGGTTCTTGGTCATATCTCGCTTAATCGACCCAATTCTTGCAATGCTTCTTCTTTCGTTTCATCCCAGGGGATAGTTGTTGGTCCGATTCTTGCCGTTCTGCGCTACTTCTCGCTCGCGCTTCCTCACGGACTAATTGCTTGCCTTCTTGCTTGCATTGCCTTTTTTTTTTTTTGTTTTGTTTTGCCTTCCTCCAGAAAAATACCCGAAGAGAACAGGTGGATCATGATTTTGGGCAAACGGGCGTGGGGTCACGCGATATATAGCAGGTTGGTTCTTGTTCATTCCGTGTTCCTACCGTGCTACCCGCTATGTGTTCGATGTTTGTATCCCAAGAAATGGTCTTAGTATTGTGCGTACAATCATTAAACTGGAACGAATTACTACGTGCTCAAGCACTTGTTTAATTTGGTTAAATATCATGTGTAGAATTTTGCTACTAGATAGAATGATTGTGGCAATTTCTCTCCAGTTTTGTTCCTTGCCTAAAAAGGTTTAGTTTAGTCTCGTGTTACAAGACACATTTTCTATTGAACTCTGTTAGTAAAATATATTTATGCTGGGAAGGCACCATCCCACTGGAACACAATGAAACCATCTTCCATTTAACAAAAAGGATACTTCTTAAATGTTGGATATGCTATTCTAACTAGCTTGATATGTTGCTATTTGAGTTTATCCCTGAATAATTAATATGATGTTTTATCTTTTGCAGACTTTGTGCACCTCCGATGGTTGACAATCCCACCAATTTTACATCAGATGCAGGTTTAGCACTGAACTAGATGACCCGTTGCGCTATCGCGCAATGACGGAGGCTAACCATAGGGTTTCGCTTATTTTAGTACCGAAGGTTGGAGCAGAGCTCTTCCATCGAGTACAATAGTATCCGACGTGCGTGTTATCGCATTACTCGACGACCCTTGTACTTTCATGTGGGTAATGCTCTCGATATCTCTTCCACTTTCCTTTGCGTAATCCACTTGCTATCACAGGAATATTATGGTTAAGTGGTTGCGATTTCTTATTTCATCACTTGCACATTTGTCTTTCATCGCAATGTTTAAGTGTACATATGCACGGCATTTTAATAACTTTCAAATAATACCCGTTGCGCTATCGCGCAAATGGCGGAGACTAACCATAGGGTTTGGCTTATTTTAGTACCGAGGGTTGGAGCAGAGTCAGCAATACTCTGAAGTTGCTGGCTCCCATAGGTATTTGCATATAAACTGCGCAGCCAGCTGTGGGGCAAAATGAACACCTTGAAAATAATCAACGGCAGAAAGACTTCGCATCACTCCAAGCTCAGCTCCTAAGTGGGTGTATCAGGAACCGGGAATCAAAAGTTTCAATTTCAACATGGAGCATTTCCCAGCTCACCAGTCTTCATGCCGTGGAGATGGGTTTCTGTTCTCTTTGCAGTGCCCTGCTTGAGATTTGATGAGAAAAACCATACATGAATCTGAAAAATGTTTTGAAACTGGAATTAAGAAAGGTGCACGGGACTGCATGATAATTCACTGCCTATATTCTCGAAAAGATAATTCATTGCCTGAGCTTGATGCATGTTTCATACGGTAGTGGCTGTTAAATTATTATGAGAGTGATTGTAGAGGGGTATTTCCTCTTTTCTTCTTAAATGCATTGCCGAGCAAGAGATTTTACTTACAAAGAAAAGCAGAGACTTGACTCACAAGTTATCATGATAATGCAACTACTTGGAAGGCAATGTAAACCTTCTTGGTTAGATAGCCATAATACTGGAAAATAGTACATATATGCTAAATAGTAAAAAACTCGCAGAACGCAAAATAATAAATCACCATGACCTCTCGTCGCCATACAAGTGTAGAAACTAAGTTACTTGGCACATCCTAAACGTGTTCCCTTGAACAGGCCTATAGAAAATGGTGCAATTTCAGGAAATCATAGCCGCAAAATGTGGCCTCTATAGAAAATTGTGAAATATTTATTGGCCGGAATGTGGAGTTTCAAATATGTTTTATTTCTTCACTAAAATGAAGCAACCTACATGCTTATACAGGGTTTGCTGGTAGAATACGTGGGTTCAGGACCGAGACCTTGCAGTGAAGTAATGAATCAAATACATATGAAACTATATTCCCCTTCTATATTCCATATTCCACGGTTGTTTGGTTTTCTGAAAAAGAGGTTGCCTTCCCATTTCCATTTTCAGAAACTAAATTAGTAGTTGATAATCTACCCCTAAGAAAAATTAAAGTAAAAATTGGGACACCTAGCGAATTGAAAAATGAAAGTACTCCCTCCGATTCATATTAATTGTCGCCAATATGAATGTATCTAGACACATTTTAGTTCTAGATACATCCGTATTAGGGACAAATATTATGAATCGGAGGGATTAGTTTTTTATCAGTATTGTTAAGTCAAAGAAGCTGCAATATATGTAACCTTCTTCTGTACCTCTCCTCAAACTTAAAACTAAAGCATGAAACATACAATATATACTCCCCTAGAACTTACGATTCGGAATCATCATGCGAGATAGAATCACTCTAACCACCGAGGCGAGGATCAGCCCCATGCGTAATTTCTGCATGAGAAAAAATGGTTAAACTCACACTTTCTTAATATTAGTATTAGATGGCTACCCCATTTCTCATAAATCACAATTACCCCCAAGCCAAACAATAATAAGAACACACAAATGCAGGAACAGAATATATCCCCTGTGTTGCTTCTTCCCATGGTGCTAAACCACACACACATGACACACCAGCCCTCCCCATCCCATCACATACCCAACAAGATTAATTGATACCCTAGTTTTATTCATCAATTAGAGTGGGAAGTAAAAAAAAGTTTAAGCAGCAACAGTGAGGGTAACAAATCATACCCGATCGAGTGCCATGAAGACAATAATGTGGTACATGGTCTTGGCCACCTCCACAAGCACTACAAGTACAGGACCGCCACTTCAGTTTGAAGGCAATTACAAAATCGGCATACACTACTACCTCAGAGCTGCCTAGTTGTTGCAACAATCCATAAGTAGATGTTCTCAGATAGGTTGCAACTTATAGAAACGACCAATCCAAAGATATACTCTTTCCTATTTGTAGTTAGGATTAAAACAAAGATTGCAGATAATTCTGATGGTATTTAAGGTGGATCTGAACTGGATAAATTTTGACATAGGGAGGAATACAGTAGTAGTTGGTCCTCAGAAACAACGAAGTTCAGCTTCCCATGTGCTACAAAGAGCCTAATCCACGGAAACTTTAGTTCATGTCATATATTGCATAGAAAATCATTGACATAAAAGGCAGAACATTAAATGCAACTAAATAATAAGATTAATGATCAAGTCACTCACCAATAGCTGTTTTCCATCCTTAAAAGCTGATTCTGTAGCTTCTTTAGCCCGAATTCCTGAAATCACGACATGCATACCCATTAGTCCTTACATCGCACACGCAATTATTTCAGAATAAACAAGACCAAAGATACAAGCTACAATGAGTACAAATAATGCCCACATATTACATAATTTTCTTTCTTAATAAAGATTCAATTTTAACTAAGAAAGAGGATGTAGAATTACTTGTTTGGATAGCCTTATCGCTACGTTAAACAATAATTAACATTGAGGTGGCTAAGAGGCGCTAAAAGAATTCATCTTGTATGCATTGGATAAAGAGGAATCAGTAACTTGGAAGCATTTGAGAGGAAGTGCTTGCTAAGAACCTTGATAGACGGTCAAGAAGTGTAGGCAACACCTGCAACACATGAAGCAAAAGTTAGGACATCATGCCTGATTCAAATGACAGATCATGTTCACCAGTAAATCCGTGAATGCATGACTACAGGATATATAGTTGTTTGGTACTTATTACTACCGTACCATGTAGTAAAAAAAATTAGGACATCAGGCCTGAGTGACTGAGTCAAAAAAGACTTTTTTTCAAGAACCGGAAACAAATGTTGCCTATTTTCCATTAAGATTAAACAAATTCCACCAGTAAATCCGTGAGTGCATGATTACTGAATTTATAGTTGTTTGCTGCTTACAAACCATACTATGTAGTACAAAAACTTAGGACATAAGACCTCGGTGGCTGAGTCAAAAGACAAATTAAGTCCACCAGTAATTCCATCAGTGCATGCTACTGAATTTATAGATGTTTTCTACTTACTACAGTACAATGTAGTACACTTCAAATATTTCCAAAACCCATGTCTTCAAAGGGTACTATTATATATATAAACTAATTGTGGCAAGTAGAACTGTAGAACACACTTTCTTCTATCTCTGAAAAGGTTAAAAAAAACCACAACCACCAAGTAGCAATGCAATCTTGTAGATTATAGCTGAGTGCACGTGCGTTGCTACGGCCATGTTAAATGTAAATATGATACAAGTGAAAAATCGCGCGTAAAAAATGTGTATATCTAAATATCCGTTCACTGTAATGAAATAATAATGCAACTTGCATTTTTTAAAGGTGTCCCCCTACTTTCATGAGCAAATTCATCTTTCTAGTTCCCTCTAGAAAAAATTCATCTTTCTAGTTACAACGACTTTTCAGAGCTTGCCTTCCACAATTCCATCATCCTTCAATTTTTTGTTGCCCTGGTGTGATGTATGTCTTTTCTGACACCACCTTCAACAATTGTAGGCAACAAAAAAGATCTCAAGTTTCATCACTTCTCTACCACGATCGATTGTTGCGATGCATATATAGGTTTTGGCGATTTCAAGTGTCATATGCTGGTGGTGGTGTTGGTCCCAAATTCTCTCTATAACTTCATACTACAATTTTGAATGATAAACTTGAAAACCCCAGGTTGTAGTATCGCGTAAACATTTTTTACGGGAGTCAACAGAAATCTCTTCTGCTATACTTCTGTGTGTAGGAAAAATATATAAGATACAATCTGCAGTGCGTTATTCTGTAGTGGAACTCGATATAAAAAGAGAATTGGCTATATCCAGCAAAGTGGTCCATTAACAATTATTCATGCCTTACAAGCAAACTTCATATAACTTACCTATTATACCACTTCATTACAACACACAACTTACATGATCTGATAATATTCCACTGCATGTCAATTACAAGAGCTAAAACATCATAGTAATAATAAATCTTCTTCAACCCAGAAGTAGCTTCTTCTACATCCACTCATACTGTAGCAGTACAGTGGTGGATGTGATGTGCAGCTGCGAGCTCCTCTCTGTCCCGGATGGTGGATGCGAGCCTCCACGACGAGTACGGAGTGGATGGAGACCTCATCCTTCCACATGCAAGTGCAAGAACTGGCTCTTTACTCTTGAGATCTTCGGTGCAGATTTTAGGTTTCCCTTGTGTACAGACTCTTCACCAGCACTTCTGCTCGTGCTCCTCCCTTGGTAAAACTGTGGCCACATCAAAAACAATGATGGTGAAGATCTTCTCATACCCCTCCGTAAGCGGAGGCACGATCGTAAAATCACCAAATCTGACGTGTACGTACAGCCCTATAGAGACCCGTATGGTGCGCGTTGTCTTACACAAGCAAATCCCGTACGTATGACATACTTGTACCATCCCGTGTGTTCCTGACGCAATGTTTACTGAAAAAGTACCACATATAAAAGGGTATAGATACGACATCTATACAAACGGGTATACATGGAATGGGTATAAATTTCGGCAGACTAAAGTAGGAAAATAAACTAAATATGACCTCTCAACTTATGTTAGGGGGGAGCGCTGGAGCAGGGCTCCTTCACCAGAGGTGGCAAGCACAGTACCTGAGGCAAAATCAACATTTGGAAGCTGCCAAAAAAAAACTCCATGTTTCTCCAACAAGTTTTAGGTAGAGGGTAAATTAGCACCGTATATATCAGGCTTAGACTATTTCATGTGTATCCCACAAATAACTTAGTTCAAACAAAAATTGTCAAGCAACTTCTAACCATGGATGTGCCTAGTACCAAGAGTAACCCTTAAAGACAGACATCAGAGAAAGCTTTTTAGATACCTGTGAACATGAACAATTAATCAAGTTCTTTTAATCTGCAGAATAAAGAGCGATGCCAACCATTTGCAGAGACTCATCAAATTCATTTAGTGTAAACTGGCGGTTATTTAGCTCTCATATTCTTACTTTTATTAATCCAAAAGTTATTTACATCCTCCCTGGAATCTAACCGTGAAGATGACACTCAATCTGTTTTGTGGATGAAAATTAGAGCACTAAGAAGTATCACTGGTCTTGTATTGCACAGACAAGTACAAAATGATTAAATAGTCAGAAAATGTGGAAATAGGTTTACACTGAACTGAAGCTTCAATTCCAGGCCTTTAAAAGGACGTATTTAATCAGGCATTGGCATCATCTGTGCAAGCCTGCTGGAGGTCACAATTTCGCATATCCTAGAACACATAGTTGTACATGATGATTGTAGTACTGGGTTAGGTGCACTCGAGGAAATCTGGTCAACCTCGTTCCTGATATTTGAGGCAAGTGAGGAGTAATTGTATGGAGAATATTTGCAGATCAGCTTTATGGACTAAACAACAGATCTAACAACCTAGAAATAGAGAAGAGAAGACAGTTGTGAGGCCACCTCACACTCACCGTCGGGAGGATGGAGGCGGTGCGGAGGTGTCCAGTCGACAGAGACGTTGGGGCGGAGGCAGACGTGCGTGCTGTCACCTCTGTTTCTCGCTGCCGCTACCATCCATCCCCAAGAAATGTGTGACAGCTGCAACGGACACTCTCCTTGATGCAGACCCACTTCTCTACCGTTCCTTCTTGAATATTTTACAAGTTGGACTTCCAACCAGACAAGAGGTGTCACCTGCATGGAAAAGATGAGACAAAACAGTAAATACCAAGTACATAGAAGTCTCTCACAGTTGTAAAGAACAATCACGAATAAAACAAGAGTGTTGATCATGTATGCCATTGGATCAAAAGCTCCATGGAGGTATTAATGATATATTCCTATATTCTCAAATATGGCCAAGCGGGCACAACATATGCCTCCTAAAGAAGCTAGTCATTCAACGCAAAAAATTTAAGGCATCCCACCGTTGCAAAATATTTCAGCATTACTGGAGGCTCTAAAGGGAAGACAATAGACCTTCCCTTTGCAAAAAAAAATACAATTGAGAGAATACCAGACTAACCTGCACCATTATGGGTTAGACCGTCAAACGAAGAATATCCTCAGTTCCAAGCCTCGGTGATGGAAATTAAGAATAGTCACAAAAATGTGTATCTCCATTACCTGATTCCTCGTTCCCCATGATAGGAGTATAGGGAGCAGCTGGAAAGGATGAACTAAAGTAAGACACCAAGACAAATAACTCTCAGCTTATTCTTACAGTGGTCATACACAAAACGCTGCTAGGATAGTCGACCGCCAGAGGCATGGGCCAAAGAGCCCAGAAGTATCACAAGAACGAGATATTCAGAGACATTGATATTCCTCTTTGTTTTCTCTGTGTTAACAAAATCCTTGCCCTCTTGTCCCTGCGCATATAAATATCGCGCAATGAAGCATAACTAACCGTGATAAACCATGTTAACACTGGATAAAATATTAGATTGAATCAAAGAGAAAATGGATCTATTTAAACAACTTTCTTTTCTGTAGAACAATGAGAGCGGTAAAATATATACACAGGAACACTCCGAAAGACATATGACCCTATCATATTCATCTTGTCATATCCTAGAGCCAATACATGCATGTTGAAACATGTTGACAGAGTTACATATTCATTTACCAAATGCAAACAATACCATTAGCACATAAGAAGAAATGCCATTCAACAAGACTGCTATTTTCAATTGTACATCAGAAGTTCTCCTTTTACAGTAGGACACACAAAGAAAAGCAAACCTCAGACATCTTTTGAAGGTTTCCCATAAAGAAGGGGCTTTGGGATCTTGGATGCTATTACAGGTATCTCTATAGCAGGGAAACCCATTCCCCAATTAACTTCTACCGAACCCTTCTCCAAAAGAGCAAGCCATGCTTTAAACATTTGGTGCATGCCTTACAGCTCTACATTCAGGAAGATAACTTTAGTATGGGCACATATAACGTTTTTTGAATAAAACAAACAAGACACAATGGGGAAAATATATTATACCTTGATGTTGTCTTATTACTGACATTTTTGTCATCTTATGAAATTCAAAAGCGTTTCTGCCTTTTAGAAGTCGCTGACTTGAGTTATGTAGCTTCCATTGGCCTCTTTCAAATCTCAAAAATACATCCACTACAGCAACAATCAGCAGCGTGCTAGAAAATCCAGGTTTGTGTTGTTTGGATGACCAATATCTCGCCCATTGGATGCACATATACAATTTATTTTCATACACTACCTCAAGCTACAAACAAATCCCTCTTGTGGCCAACCCAGGTCGCCGTGGATGTAGATCAAGGGTCCGGCTTGGAAGTGGCTCACCAGAACTTAGGAGCTTTGACCTAGCCATGGAAAGTCATGTCAATGTCCTAAGCACTGCATGCAGCCACCTCCTCCAGCCCGGTGGCTTCCCTTCCTAATTAAAAACATAGAGGATAAATCAAATGCTAATAGATGAAGCTCTCTAGTCTTCTTCTAGCCCATGAACCAACGTACTGAACTAAAACCATAGAGAATAAATGAAATGCCAGTAGATGAAGCTCCCTTTTCTTCAAGGCCATAATTCATTATATCAGGGCACAACCACATGAAGTGAAAATCTATGTTGGGGATACTGAAACAGCAGTTGAGTAAAGTAAAATTAAGCTTAAATTTTGTTTCTATGCAGAAAAGCATAACAATAAGGAAAATATATGGTAGCCCTAATGGGCTCCAGAGAGATCTACCTTTTTTTGAAAACCAAGCAACGAAAGCAAGTGCAAGGAAGAAAACATCATGGAACTAAGGAACCTTCCAGAGAAGCTGCAATGCACAGACAGATAGGGCTGCAAGATTCGAAGCGAAACAAGCAGAACAACAAAGTAGAATTAGTAGGCAGACATTCAAAGCACAAGGAAAGAAAGCACGAATAACACAACCGATAAAGAGGTAGAACTTCAAGGAACTGGAATAAAGGAGACATATTTGGAAAAAGTAAAGGTTCGAAGCCAATGCCTATAAGGCTATAACACAACCGATAAATATCTTCATACATCACATTATATACTCCTCCATCTCTTTTCTAAATACTGCAAGTGGTACATAACTAAACCCCTTATCAGGTTGTAGCAAGAAAAATAGGATCACAATCCTAGTAATTTACGATGTGCACGCCAAACAAAATATTTCTCAGACAGTGATGATATTTATGGCATTGTCCTCATCTAAAATAGATTAATACCAGATTTCCCATCGTGGTCGCGAGATACAGCTGCTATGCTCAATAAATAAATAAAGTCTGGCAACCTATCACCGTCATTTCTGATGTATTAATTCAAATTGCAATATCAAGCAATACCGAACTTAAGAGTGTAAAGCTTGTTTCTACTCACCTTAATTTTCCATCTCACTTTATGGCTAGAGTACACATATATAGATCGGCTACACTAAATAATTTCATTTTATTTTTCTTTCTATGATTATCTCCCTTGGCAAACAAAGTGTTTGGTTGCTGAATGCCTTAGCATTGGACTGAACAAAACTTACTACTTCGAGGATTGATTGTCTAGAAGATTGCATTCTTTTCATTGAAAGTAGAGAAACGAGAGTAAGAGCTGCCAGAGATAGACAGAGATGAAGAGTGGAGGGAGGAGGGGGAAGAAAACCTGAGCGAACCCGCGTCTCCTAGGCATGTCGGCGAGCCTCCACCACTGCCTTCAGGAGCGGAAGAATTGGGGGAGGAGGAGGCCTCCACCACCACCTATATCGACCCCACCTCCGTTGCAGCCCTCGCGCCCTGGCCGGCTGTGGACGATCTTCTCGAGCTCGTAGCGCCGGGCAGCCGCCACTCTCCGCGTTGATGGCGTCCTCCTCCATGAACGCTCCTCCGGGCCACCATCGCGGCCGTCCCCATCCGGTTGCCGCATCCGGCCGACCCCATCGCTCGCCGCTGCCCCGTCCAACCACCCTCGTGCGAGCGCGAAGTCCTTGCCGCCGATGTGGCCGCGTCAAGGCGCCCCCGTCGGTCGGTAACCGGCGGTGACTGGCGCTCCACGCAGCAGCGCCCCGCGGCCGTTCTCCGGCGGCGCCCGAGTTCCGTCCTCGCTCACGTCGGCTGCGTCCTGCTTGGGAGGAGGAGAGGAGGCGGCGCGGGTTGGGGGAGGAGGAACGGGGGAGAGGAGACGAGGGATTGGGGGAGGTCACCACGGGCTGATTTAGGGTTTTCACCCACCCCACGCGCACAGGAAAACGAGGGGAGAAAGGCGACGTGAACGAGCGGCCTCGCTGCCACTGCTCGCCGTCCCTACACACGCTGGGTCCCATTCGTCATTGACCTAATCAAACAAGCAAAAGGTGGAAAAAAAACTACCACATCCGACGGCTGTGGTGAAAAGTGGGATTGTGGCTGGTGAAACGAATGAACCAGATTGATTTGCCCCTCTCAGACCCCCTGGTTGAGAGGGTAGTCTAGGGACATTTATAGAAGAAATTACTACGTGCTCAAGCACTTGTTTAATTTGGATTGAACGAATTACTATGTGTTGTGACCGCCTACCGTCGACGCCACACCATGGCCATGGAGTCCCCCAAGTGGACCAACAACACAAACCCCCGCCATATATATCAAGGTGAACTCTTTCCTCTCTATGGTTGACCTCAACACCAGCTTGAATGGTATGCTACCTCATGCCTATCATCATGGTGTCCATAGGTGCCGACATCGACAAGGACCAAGAGAGAAGGAACTCCCACGGTGCAAGGAAGAGAGAAGAAGAAGTGAAGAAGAAGAAGGAAAGAGGAGAAGAAGGCTGGCCGGCCCAGACCCCGGTTGGACCGGCCCCACAACCGGACCGTCCGTTTGGCGCCCGGTCGACCGGAACCAGGACCGGACCACCCGGTCACAGGCCCGATCTGACCGGACCCAAACCGGATTTGACGGGAATGACTCATCAAGCTGCCTAACTTATCCACTTGCGTACCTTTTCGGCCCAAGCTGCCTTGTACCTCTATATAAGCACCTAGGTCATCTCCTTTACCCCTTAGACAAGATGATAGCTTAAACATGACTTTGAGCTTTGTCTCCCTAGGGTTTCATCCATCTGTAATCAGGGCTACCCTTGTTGTTGATCTAGATCTGTGAGTGAGATTCTAGTGTGAGCACTCTCTCTCTTTCCCCGATCTCCGTCTCCAACACCACTCTCTCTCCTCGGAATTCTACCGCGGTCTCTTCCGTAGGAGATTCTATCGGCGTGGTCCATCGAGCCACGGGGGTAAGTATCGGTTGTATCGGGTTTGTGTGCGTGTGTTCTTCGCGTTCTTCACCGTGTTCTTCGCGTTCTTCCTCTCCCACGCCTTTCCCTTGGGTCAACCGCGAGATCGGGCCACAAACGGGGTCTTAGGCCTCATCATATGGTATCAGAGCCTTTGGTTTCCGCGGATTTGACCCTCCACCCACCCAATTTCGCCTCTAAATTTTTTTAAGTAGCCCTGACTCGCCTTGCTGGCCATGTCAATATTCATATAGTCATATCGAGCATGTCTGCCGGATAGCTGGAAAAAGCAAAGTAATCAGTTATTGAAGCCCGCTGTCAAGATAGGTATGCAAATATACACAATGGAATCATCCATCCTCATAGACTTAGTACATGCAAGAACAACATTATGTGTTAACCTATTTAGGTCATTGGCCATGGTCTAGCTAGGTACTTACATACATGATAGAATCGCTTGATCGTCAAGCTAGATACATATATGCGGAGGACATCACCGGTGGACAGACTGGGTACCAATAAGAACATATTTTGCGAGAGGATGAGAGATATGTAAAATAGTGCGATCAATATGTACATATTCAAATATTCTTGTAAAAGGAAACAAATCATGTCATACAACCAACAAAAAATACAAACATTTGAAATCATTGAGTACTTCTTTAAGAAATATTTGAATTCCTATTCGCGTCTACTGACTGCTTGCTGAAATTTATTTTGCTTATAACCATCTAAGATTAGTAGAAGGAAAAAATAATTCATGTTATACAATAAAATTATTTGAGAAAAGTTTGAATAGTTGACTCACTTCTTCGAGAGACGTTTGAATTTATGTTCACAACTCCTGACGAAAAAAATTTAGAGGCAAAATTGGGTGGGTGGAGGGTCAAATCCGCGGAAACCAAAGGCTGCTGATACCATATGATGAGGTCTAAGACCCCGTTTGTGGCCCGATCTCGCGGTTGACCCAAGGGAAAGGCGTGGGAGAGGAAGAACGCGAAGAACACGGTGAAGAAAGCGAAGAACACACGCACACAAACCCGATACAACCGATACTTACCCCCGTGGCTCGATGGACCACGCCGATAGAATCTCCTACGGAAGAGACCGCGTTAGAATTCCGAGGAGAGAGAGCGGTGTTGGAGAAGGAGATCGGGGAGAGAGAGAGAGTGCTCACACTAGAATCTCACTCACAGATCTAGATCAACAACAAGGGTGGCCCTGATTACAGAGGGATGAAACCCTAGGGAGACAAAGCTCAAAGTCATGTTTAAGCTATCATCTTGTCTAAGGGGTAAAGGGGATGACCTAGGTGCTTATATAGAGGTACAAGGCAGCTTGGGCCGAAAAGGTACACAAGTGGATAACTTAGGCAGCTTGGTGAGTCATTCCCGTCAAATCCGGTTTGGGTCCGGTCAGACCGGGCCTGTGACCGGGTGGTCCGGTCCTGGGTCCGGTCGACCGGGCGCCAACCGGACGGTCCGGTTATGGGGCCGGTCCAACCGGGTTCTGGGCCGGCCAGCCTTCTTCTCCTCTTTCCTTCTTCTTCTTCTTCTTCTTCTTCTTCTCTTCTTCTTCTCTCTTCCTTGCACCGTGGGAGTTCCTTCTCTCTTGGTCCTTGTCGATGTCGGCACCTATGGACACCATGATGATAGGCATGAGGTAGCATACCATTCAAGTTGGTGTTGAGGTCAACCATAGAGAGGAAGGAGTTCACCTTGACATATATGGCGGGGGTTTGTGTTGTTGGTCCACTTGGGGGACTCCTTGGTAATGGTGCAGCGTCGACGATAGGCGGGGCTGCATCATCTATGATACGATCTGAGATCTAGGGGATGGCCCGATCTCGCGATTTGACCCAAAATCGAGGAGAAAAGGTGGGAGAGCACGAGGAACACGATGAACACGAAGATCTTCGGTACTCACGCACGCACACCAACCCGATACACCCGATTCTTACCCCTGTGGCTCGATGGACCACACCAATAGAATCACCAAGGAAGAGGCCGCGGCAGAATTCCCGGTGAGAGATTGGAGTTGGAGAAGGGGAGATTGATGAGGGAGAGAGAGTGCCTTGCACTAGAATCTCAATCAACAATATCCGGATCAACAACTAGAGTGCCTTGATTACAAAGGGATGCTTGTCCAAGATGGATGCTAACCCTAGGGAGACACAGCTCAAGTGGAAGTTTAAGCCAAGAATAAGTCTAAAGGGTAAAGGAGGGGTCCAGGCTACTTATATAGTCATACATGGCCAGCAAGGCGAAAAGGTACGCGAATAGATAACTTAGGCAGTTTGGTGGAGTATTCCCGTCAAATCCGGTTTGGATCCGGTCAGACCGGGCCTGTGGCCGGTCGACCGGTCGGCAACCGGATTCTGGCGAAGTTTTCCGGTCGTCTCCCAGTACGATACAGTGAAACCCGGTTGCCGCCCGGTTGACCGGGCCTGGGGCCGGATGGCCCGGCTGTGAGGCCGGTCTGACCCGGTCCTGGACCGGCCAACACTTCTTCTCTTCCTTCGAGCGCTTCGAGCGACGTCGGGTTCGGCTTCGTGATCATCTCCCTGTCCCGCTGCTCCTCTCCTTCCCCTGACCTTGTCGTGTCCTCCTCTCCGAGGTCTTGATGCGCCTTGTACCTAATGACACATAGCACATCGGCATGAGGTAGCAATCCATCCAAAGGGGTATCGAGGTCAAGGGTAGTGAGGAGCGAGTTCACCTTTTCATGTAGAGCTTTGACTCGAGCCCGCGTCATTGGTCCACTTGGGGGACTTGTTGGTCTTGGTGTAGTGTCGTCGGTAGGCGGGGCTACATCATCTCCCCCCCTTGGGAAAGAGTCGTCCTCGACTCGTGCATCTCGTCATCTCCATGATGTGGTGAAAGATCGGCGACGTTGAACGTGTTGCTCACCAAGTACTTGGAGGTCGGAATGTCGATGACGTAGGAGTTGTTGTTGATACGCTTGAGGACCTTGAAAGGTCCATCTCCGCGGGGCTTGAGCTTGGAGTTGCGTTCGTGAGGGAAACGCTCCTTGCGAAGGTGAATCCAAACGAGGTCTCCTTCTTCAAATATCCTTTCCTTCTTCTTGGCGTTGAGGCGGGTAGCTTGACGGAGGATATGTTCTTGAATGGTTGCCCTTGTGTCTTCATGTAGCTTCTTCATGGTTGCGGCGCGCTTGTCGAAGTCCATGTCCGTTCTCTCATGAAGAGGTAGAGGTAGAATGTCGAGTGCCGTGGGCGGTTCGAAGCCATAGACGACCATGAACGGACTCCTTGATGTCGTGGAGTGCTTGGCTCGATTGTAGGCGAACTCCGCGTGCGGGATGCATTCCTCCCATGACTTCAAGTTTTTCTTCACGAGTGTACGGAGAAGAGTTGAGGGGCTTCGATTCACCACTTCTGTTTGTCCGTCCGTTTGCGGGTGCGATGATGATGAGAACATTAGCTTCACTCCAAAGCTTGCCATGAGTGTCTTCCATAGATAGATCATGAACTTGACGTCCCGATCCGACACAATGCTTGCCGGAACGCCGTGTAGTCGAACAACTTCCCTAAAAAACAATTTAGCAATGTGTGAAGCATCATCGGTCTTATTGCATGGAATGAAATGAGCCATTTTAGAGAACCTATCCACTACGACAAAGATTGAATCATGTCCATTTTTGGTGCGAGGCAACCCTAGAACAAAATCCATACTTATGTCGGACCATGGGGCATGTGGAATCGGTAAAGGCAAGTAAAGACCATGAGAGTTGGAGGTTGACTTAGCTTGTAAGCAAGTGGTGCACCGTTCGCAAAGTCGCTCCACGTCCCGCTTCATCTTCGGCCAATAGTAATGAGTGGAGAGCATCGCAAGCGTCTTATCCCGTCCAAAGTGTCCCATAAGGCCACCACCATGCGATTCTTGTAAGAGCAAAATGCGAAGCGACGACATGGGAATGCAAAGCTTGTTGCCCTTGAACAAGAAACCTTGGTGCAAATAAAAATCATCGATGCCTCTTTGGCTAGAACACTTTTCAAAAATTGGTGCAAAGAAAGAATCGGAAGGATAGAGTTCTTTGATCTCATCAAGTCCCAAGACATGAAAATCCAAACGGGTGAGTAAAAGGTTGTTTTTGCGGGAAAGAGCATCCGCCACAACATTGTCCTTGCCCTTCTTGTATTTTATGATGTATGGGAAGGACTCAATGAATTCGACCCACTTGGCATGGCGTTTGTTCAAGTTGTGTTGACTTTTCAAATACTTCAAAGACTCGTGATCGGAGTGAATTACAAACTCTTTTGGCCAAAGGTAATGTTGCCAAATTTCAAGAACACGCACCAAAGCATAAAGCTCCTTGTCATAAATAGGATAGTTGAGGCGTGCGCCATCCAACTTTTCACTATAATATGCTACGGGCTTGCCATCTTGCATAAGAACGCCACCAACACCAAGTCCACTCGCATCACATTCAATCTCAAAAGTTTTGGCAAAATTTGGAAGAGCAAGAAGAGGAGCTTCGGTAAGGCGTTTCTTCAATTCATCAAAGGCGTGTTGTTGGGCCTTGCCCCACACAAACGGAACGTTCTTTTTGGTAAGCTCATTCAACGGGCAAGCAATGGTGCTAAAATCTTTCACAAAGCGGCGGTAAAAACCGGCAAGTCCATGAAAACTTCGGACTTGACCAACATTTGTAGGAGTAGGCCAATTGTGGATGGCCTCCACCTTGGAAGAATCAACTTCAATCCCATTTCCGGAAACCACAAAGCCAAGGAAAACCAATTTGTTTTGCGCAAAGGTGCATTTGGGGAGGTTGGCATAAAGCTTCTCAAGACGCAAGATGCATAAGACTTCTCTCACATGTTGCACACGCTCCTCGAGATTTTTGCTATAAATAAGAATATCATCGAAATAGACAACCACACTCTTGCCAATGAGAGGACGCAAGATGTGATTCATGAGACGCATAAAAGTCGATGGTGCATTGGAGAGGCCAAATGGCATGACAAGCCATTCATAGAGACCAAGTTTGGTCTTGAAGGCCGTCTTCCATTCGTCGCCTATTGCCATGCGAATTTGATGGTAACCACTACGCAAATCAATCTTAGAGAAAATGGTGGCACCACTCAATTCATCTAGCATGTCATCCAAACGCGGAATGGGATGGCGATACCGGACGGTAATGGCATTGATGGGGCGACAATCCATACACATCCGTTGTGTCTCATCCGGTTTGGGAACGAGGATAACGGGAACCGCGCAAGGGCTTAAGCTTTCGCGAACATACCCTTTAGCGAGGAGGTCTTGTATTTGGCGTTGGATCTCCTTTGTTTCTTGGGGGTTGGTGCGGTAGGCGGCGCGGTTTGGTAGAGGAGCGCCGGGTATGAGGTCAATGCGGTGTTCGATGCCTCGGAGCGGTGGAAGTCCATGAGGGAGCTCGTCGGGGAAGACGTCTTGAAATTCCTGCAAAATAGACAACAAAGACGGAGGAATGTGGGTTAAGTCGTTAGTCTCCGACGATGGGCCCTTGCAAATTAGCACGTAGTGCAATATGGTGGATGGGTTGTGTTGCACTTCTCTCCACTCGCTTTTGGTGGCTAAGAGAACACTTTTTCTCTCACTCATATATGGCTTGTGGCGCTCACTCTCTTTTTGGTGGGTCGCTCCCTCACCCCTCAACTCACTATGGTGGATGTGTTTAGCTTGTGCCCTCGCTAGAGCCTTCGCATTGTCCGCGATCACTTGGCTAGGAGTCATTGGGCGAAGCTCAAACTTCTTGTCCTTGACCTTGAAGGTGTATGTGTTGGAGAGTCCATCATGTATAGCCTTCTTGTCATATTGCCAAGGGCGTCCAAGCAACATGTGGCACACCGTCATGGGCACCACATCACACTCAATAGTGTCTTCATATGGCCCAATCTTGAAGTGGACGGTGACGGTATGTTGTATCTTGACGTTGCCCTTGTCGCTCAACCATTGGATATGGTAAGGGTGAGGGTGCTTGCGGAGAGTGAGGTTGAGCTTCTCACATAACTCAGTGCTTGCGAGGTTGTGGCAACTTCCTCCATCGATGATGACCTTGATCGACTTGCCACCTATACCGGCACGGGTTTGGAAGATGTTGCATCTTTGGTCTTACATAGCTTGCGGTTGAGTTGTTAGCACCTTGGTGACCACAAGTGAGGGGTTTGGGTCATGCACACACAAGAGAGGGTCTTCACCACTTTCTTCATCATAGTCTTCGTCATTGGCGATGGCGGCTTGCACAAGCGCTTCATATTCACCTTCACTAAGCGTCTCGATGTCTCCATTCTCCATGGTGATCATGACCTTGGTATTCTTGCACTCAAAGGATTTGTGGCCTTGGGTGCCACACTTGAAGCAAGTGACATTGGAGGGTCCCGTAGAGGCCTTGGAGGAGGCGGTGGAGGACACCGTTTGCTTCATGCGACTTTGGATAGTCGGTTGCTTGGATGGTGTAGAGGACACGGTAGGCTTGACACTTTTTGTAGGAGGTGTTGTAGCGAGCTTGGCGGTGAAGTATGACTTGGCCTTGGAGTACTTGATATCTTCATTTACTTGGCGCTCGGCCTTGGTGGCTTGGTGGACTAACTCAGCCATGTTGGAGTAAGGTTGGAATTCCACAATTCTCTTGATGGGATAGTTGAGGCCATTGAAGAAATGAGCGATGGTTTGTTGCTCGGATTCTTGAATGTTGGCTTGCATCATAGTCAACTCCATCTCCTTGAAGAATTCCTCAACGGTCTTGGTTCCTTGCTTCAACTTTTGGAGCTTGTTGAAGAGGTCGGGCATGTAATGCGTCGGCACAAAGCGAGCTTGCATCTCCTTCTTCATATCTTCCCAAGTGTCAATAGGAGGTTCACCCTTCTCTTCCCGAAGAGTGAGGACTTGTTCCCACCAAGTATTTGCATAATCTTCAAACTCAAGGGACGCCATGGCCACTTTCTTGGCACCGGAGTAGTTGTGGATGCGGAATATCTTGTCGACCTTGAGTGCCCATGATAGGTAGGCCTCGGGATCTTCTTCACCCTTGAACTTGGGCATGGTGAACTTGAGTCTTCCAAACATGTTCTCTTCATCTTCCATGTTTCTTCGGCGAGGACGGATGCCTTCATCTCTTGCGGCTTGAGGAGGTAGAGGGGGCCTTCCACGACCAACCATAGCATTGGGTTGGCGTTGATGATGCACACTAGCTTCACTTGGTTCGCGACGATGGAATTGTTGAAGGTCTTGACGATGTTGTGGACGATGATCATGGTGGACCATCTCATCTTGCTCATCTTGCGGGTTTCCTCTTCCGTATTGATTGTGGCGAGGGTGATGCCGGAGATCACGCCGAGGTTGATCTTGAGGGCCATGGTCTTGGGGTTGGTCGTCATGCCCATGGTGGGCATGGCGAGCATGGTGAGGACGATCTTGTTGAAGGACTTGTTCTTGTCGAGGACGTTCATGAGGACGAGCATGGCGATGGAATTCTCCACGCCTTGAGTTGGAGCGGGAGTCTTCATGGCGAGCATGTGGTCGACGAGGACGAGGATGTTCGCTATGCCTTGAATCAGAGCTTGAGGAAGAGTGGTTCTCATGTGAGTAGTAGTCTTGCACCGAGCTTGATGATGAGGAAGTAGAGCGATGACGGTGTTGACGACCCAGGTTGTTGATGGCGCGCTCGATGCTATCCATGCGCCGCTCCATGTTCGCATCATTGGCCGCCACTTGGCCATGCAAGTTATCCGTAGCTTCTCGAAGAATGGCCATGTCTTGATTGACGATGTTGAAGTTGTTTGTCACTTCCTCGTATTGCTCATCGATGCGAGTCTCGAACAAGGTGAGTTGCTCCTTGAACTCTTGGCGGTGCGTCCATAGGTTGTGTTGGGTTGCCAACCTCTCGGTGTTGCGGAGGACTTCTCCATCCCTTGGCTCATCTCCATTCCTATCCATGATGGCAAGACAAGAACTATGTTGTGTATGTTAGTGGAAGGAGACTACCTCGTACTCTTACCGAGGTAAGATAGTATTGAGGCAATCAACCGAACCAAAAGTAAGATCAAGTGTATCGGGGACACACGCAAAACCACACGCAAAAGCTAGCAAATATGGTGTTAGGCGAGTGTTGTGGAAAGCCAAAAGACAAATCCAAGATCGAGTATGTTGTTAAAAGTGGGTAAGGTCCAAAAATCTAGTGTCAAAAGTGGCGATCACTATAAACACGGAAAAAGGGTGGAACGCACACACGGGATAAACGGGGTTAGTGCAACCAAAAGTGAGTGGAAAAGTGTATGTAAAGATGCTCGGTGTCACACTAACACAAGGAGAGGCAAAGCTTTGGTTGCAAAGGAGAGACAACAAGATTCACACGTGGCCTCTCTTCTCTTCTCTCTTTTGCTTAAAAGCTTGCGACTCTTTTGTACACGGTGGCACTTACACTCTTTTGTATCTTTGGTGGCACTTGCACACTTTTGTATGTATGGATGTATGGTGCGACTTGCACTCTTTTTGTGTTTTTGGGGCTTTTTGACACACTATTCTAGTGTTAGCCTTGCTTTTGCTATCTTGCCACATGAGTGTTTGCTTGTATGCTTTACTCAACACGACACACACACCTCACAATGCGGGGCCACGTGCAATGTCTCACAACACTAAACAAGCAATGCTCGATGGGATAGATCGCAAAAGGAAGAGGGTTACAAGGGAAAACTGCAAGTTATACCTGCGATGATGGTGGTGGTGGTGGTGGTGGTATCCGAAAACGAGCTCGGAGGAGGGCGCGGAGCTGCGCCCGGTCTGGGGTCGGTTGAACCGGACTGTGGGCCGGATGGAACCGGTTGCCGCCCGGTCGACCGGGTGCTGGGCCGGCTGGTCCGGTCTGGGGTCCGGTTGGCCGGGTTTCTCAAACGGATTCGTCGTTTCTCTCTCCTGTTCTTCCCCAAACCAAAACCAAAAGTGCAAATCGACGGGAAATGGAGAAATTGGAGGCTGCAAGGTGGGGGAAATAGTAGATCGACACCAACAACACCAAATCCACGGAACAAAACCACTAAAAACGCAACCAAATCACAGATCGGTCCAAAGGCAATTTGGGGCTATTTTTTGGAAAATTTTCTAGAAACGAAATCGGGTGGGTGGAGGGTCAAAATCGCGGTAACCAAAAGCTGCTGATACCATATGATACGATCTGAGATCTAGGGGATGGCCCGATCTCGCGATTTGACCCAAAATCGAGGAGAAAAGGTGGGAGAGCGCGAGGAACACGATGAACACGAAGATCTCCGGTACTCACGCACGCACACCAACCCGATACACCCGATGCTTACCCCTGTGGCTCGATGGACCACACCAATAGAATCACCAAGGAAGAGGCCGCGGCAGAATTCCCGGTGAGAGATTGGAGTTGGAGAAGGGGAGATTGATGAGGGAGAGAGAGTGCCTTGCACTAGAATCTCAATCAACAATATCCGGATCAACAACTAGAGTGCCTTGATTACAAAGGGATGCTTGTCCAAGATGGATGCTAACCCTAGGGAGACTCAACTCAAGTGGAAGTTTAAGCCAAGAATAAGTCGAAAGGGTAAAGGAGGGGTCCAGGCTACTTATATAGTCATACATGGCCAGCAAGGCGAAAAGGTACGCGAATAGATAACTTAGGCAGTTTGGTGGAGTATTCCCGTCAAATCCGGTTTGGATCCGGTCAGACCGGGCCTGTGGTCGGGCGGTCCGGTCCTGGGTCCGGTCGACCGGTCGGCAACCGGATTCTGGCGAAGTTTTCCGGTCGTCTCCTAGTACGATACAGTGAAACCCGGTTGCCGCCCGGTTGACCGGGCCTGGGGCCGGATGGCCCGGCTGTGAGGCCGGTCTGACCGGGTCCTGGACCGGCCAGCACTTCTTCTCTTCCTTCGAGCGCTTCGAGCGACGTCGGGTTCGGCTTCGTGATCATCTCCCTGTCCCGCTGCTCCTCTCCTTCCCCTGACCTTGTCGTGTCCTCCTCTCCGAGGTCTTGATGCGCCTTGTACCTAATGACACATAGCACATCGGCATGAGGTAGCAATCCATCCAAAGGGGTATCGAGGTCAAGGGTAGTGAGGAGCGAGTTCACCTTTTCATGTAGAGCTTTGACTCGAGCCCGCGTCATTGGTCCACTTGGGGGACTTGTTGGTCTTGGTGTAGTGTCGTCGGTAGGCGGGGCTACATCATGTGTGCCTATATAAGTAGCCTTGGACCCCTCCTTTACCCCTTAGACAAGATGATAGCTTAAACATGACTTTGAGCTTTGTCTCCCTAGGGTTTCATCCCTCTGTAATCAAGGCAACCCTTGTTGTTGATCTAGATCTGTGAGTGAGATTCTAGTGTGAGCACTCTCTCTCTCTCCCCGATCTCCGTCTCCAACACCGCTCTCTCTCCTCGGAATTCTACCGCGGTCTCTTCCGTAGGAGATTCTATCGGCGTGGTCCATCGAGCCACGGGGGTAAGTATCGGTTGTATCGGGTTTGTGTGCGTGTGTTCTTCGCGTTCTTCACCGTGTTCTTCGCGTTCTTCCTCTCCCACGCCTTTCCCTTGGGTCAACCGCGAGATCGGGCCACGAACGGGGTCTTAGACCTCATCATATGGTATCAGCAGCCTTTGGTTTCCGCGGATTTGACCCTCCACCCACCGGATTTGCCCTCTAAATTTTTTCCAAAAAATCCCCAAAAAATAGCCCTAATTTGCCTTTGGACGGATCTGTGATTTGGTTGCGTTTTGAGTGGTTTTGGTCCATGGATTTGGTGTTGGAGTGCTTGATCTACTATTTCCCCAACCTTTAGCCCCCAATTCCATCGTTTCCCCTCCGATTTGGGTCGATTTGGGCGAGTTTTGCTCAAGAACAGGAGAGAGAAACTGCCTGCCCGCGAAATCCGGTCAACCGGGCGCCAACCGGGCCACAGACCGGACAGGCCGGCGCAGGGTCCGGTCAGACCGGGCGCCAGACCGGGCGCCAACCGAGCGCCAGACTGGGCGCCAACCGGGCGCCAACCGGGCCAGAACCCGGTCAACCGGGCTGTAGACCGGCCAGGCCGGCCCAGAGCCCGGTCAACCGGGCGCCACCACTACCACCACCTCCGCCAACCACCGCCGCCCTCTCCACCGCCGTCAAGAGTCGAGGACGACTCTTCCCCAAGGGGGGGGGGGAGATGATGTAGCCCCGCCTACCGTCGACGCCACACCATGGCCATGGAGTCCCCCAAGTGGACCAACAACACAAACCCCCGCCATATATGTCAAGGTGAACTCTTTCCTCTCTATGGTTGACCTCAACACCAACTTGAATGGTATGCTACCTCATGCCTATCATCATGGTGTCCATAGGTGCCGACATCGACAAGGACCAAGAGAGAAGGAACTCCCACGGTGCAAGGAAGAGAGAAGAAGAAGTGAAGAAGAAGAAGGAAAGAGGAGAAGAAGGCTGGCCGGCCCAGACCCCGGTTGGACCGGCCCCACAACCGGACCGTCCGGTTGGCGCCCGGTCGACCGGACCCAGGACCGGACCACCCGGTCACAGGCCCGGTCTGACCGGACCCAAACCGGATTTGACGGGAATGAGTCATCAAGCTGCCTAACTTATCCACTTGCGTACATTTTCGGCCCAAGCTGCCTTGTACCTCTATATAAGCACCTAGGTCATCTCCTTTACCCCTTAGACAAGATGATAGCTTAAACATGACTTTGAGCTTTGTCTCCCTAGGGTTTCATCCCTCTGTAATCAGGGCTACCCTTGTTGTTGATCTAGATCTGTGAGTGAGATTCTAGTGTGAGCACTCTCTCTCTCCCCGATCTCCGTCTCCAACACCGCTCTCTCTCCTCGGAATTCTACCGCGGTCTCTTCCGTAGGAGATTCTATCGGCGTGGTCCATCGAGCCACGGGGGTAAGTATCGGTTGTATCGGGTTTGTGTGCGTGTGTTCTTCGCGTTCTTCACCGTGTTCTTCGCGTTCTTCCTCTCCCACGCCTTTCCCTTGGGTCAACCGCGAGATCGGGCCACAAACGGGGTCTTAGGCCTCAGCAGGCGGTGTCGCCTACGGCGTCATGGTCCTCCTTGGAGGCGTCGCGGTGGAATCCCTCCTGCTTGCAGCAGGCTATTGGGATGGATACGGAACGGGCGAAAGCCCTGCTCTGATCTTGGTCAGTGCCGACAACGGCGACGCCCTCGGGCGTCGTTGTCTTCGTTGGGAGCGTTGTCGAGTTCCGTGCCCCCTAGTCTGGTTGTGGTGCTCCTGCTTGGGCGAGCTTGGCAAGCTCTAGCCCCTGTGCTTTGCGTCTCGGGGCCAAGCTAAATCCTTGTGTTCTTCTGCAACAATGGTTGACCTCTCTTTCTGGGATGTTCGTGGCAGCGGTGAGGTCTCGGTGATCATTGTCCTTCGATGGCGCGGGAGGTTCTCGATGCATCGCAGTGTTGAGGATCGCTCTTTTGGTGATGGTTCTCATGTTTGAGGCCAAGAGGAGGTGCAGCAGTCTTCTCGGTGGAACTCTGCCCTTCGGTTCCGTCAGCGGTTCTCGACGTCGCGACGTGCCCTCGGCAGTGGGATACCCTTCGACGGTGGCTGCGACTCTCCTAGCTCTGCAATGCCTAGAGTGATTACTCGGCAAGCGGGTTTCGTTTCTCCGCGCCCTCTCGACTTCGAGATCCTTTCGACTGATCCAACTTCACTCCTTCCTGCTTTTCTTGGTCTGTTCCGGCATTGTTTGGTGCTAAGCTTTTAGGCTTGGTGGTGGCGCTTGTGCTCTCTTTCTCTTTCTGTTCTTTATGTTGGCGTGTGTTTTTCTTTTTCTTCTACTCTTGTAACCTACTCCCTCCGTCCACAAATAAGTGCACGTGCGCGGTTTCCAAGAGACCTTAAACTTTTTGTAAAAAAAATTCTCATTCCTTCAATCAATCTGCTCATTAATTGAAAAGATGCTTTGATTTAGGCGCTAATAAATGTTGTGCATACCAGTAACCAATAAAATAACATTGAGAAACCAAAAATGATTAATGGAGGCTAAAATCAAGGCATGCATTAAGGGTCTAAACGTAAAAAATATATCAAGAAATCTAGATGTACACTTATTTGTGGATTTCTTAGAAGGCTAGATGTGCACTTATTTGTGGACGGAAGGAGTACGTGTATTTTGGTTCACTTGAACCCATCTTGTAGAGGCTGAAAAGTCTCATAGACAACTTGATTTAATACTTGTTCAGGCTGGCGCCCGCCGTAGTTACAGTCAAAATTTTTTTTTATTAAAAAACTTGGACCGGTCTCGTTGTCCCCTAATCACGCCCACCACCACCCCACTCCTCGACTTCCTCCCTGACTAGCGCCCCTGAAACTCGCTGCCGTCGCCGACCATCGGGGACTGTCGGCGTCCGCCACCGCGCGTCGTCCGCAGGAACCTCTCCTTGCGCGCGTTTCTCCCTAGCCGCCTGGCGCCGCCCGTGATCCGAACCACCGTGGACAGCAGCGCCACAAAAGGCTCTGGGAGCTACACCTCACACGCTCGTCTTGCCTCCTTCCTACACCGTCGCGCATCGTCCGCCGGTTGAGGGCAAGGGATCAAGTCCGCCACACCCGTGTCGACGGCCGTCGACCACGAGCGCTTTTCGTCGCCGGGAATCGGAGATGGGCGAACATGCGCCCTTGATTTGGGGAAAATCGGGCTCAGTCCGCTCGGCCCCTCCTCCGGCAGTCGGGCTACAAGCTCAGGTGTCCCTGATCTTACTCCGCCTCCAGGCCACGAGCGGAATAGCCCAAATATCCCGCGACGAGCGGACCGCGGCCAGCTCCGACTGCAACCCCGACTCCCTCAGCTCCGACTGCGCATAGTTTTTGATTGGGCCGGCGAGGTAGGGGGCATGTCGATGGGAGAACGATGCACAATCGTCGATCTGGAGGCCCGCCGCCCCTCGGCTCCGTTGACTCGATTGGGTCATCAATCTGGAGGTTCGGTGGCGTTAGGAGAGGGGAAAGGTTCGGTGCGCACCTACCCATCTGGTCACCAAGGTTCATCCGCATGTGTGATATGTCAACATGTTTATTAGTTTGTTATGTCACTCCAGCTTGACAAATTCACAACTGAAGAACTAAACCCTCATGACTCATGAGCTTTGCCTAACTCAAACTTTACTCTGACAAGTTTCTTGCTTTGTACTATGGTAAGTCACGAGTCTCCTGTCTTGATAAAACAATGAAATATTTGTTCACTATTCGTTCATTCATATAGTATGTACTGAAAGGATTGCAGTCTATTAGAAATTCAAGTTTCAACTTTGGCAATGTAGTCTGGAATGTTTGGAATTAACAAGATGAATTTGTCGCTACTCTTCTATGGTTTTACGATCTGTTATTAACTGAAAGAGTCGACAAACCGTTGGGCATGTTTGCTTTATAATACAGTAAAATCTAGTGTTGCCAAATATATGTAGATACCTTTTACCATCTATATACCTTACTCAGCCTTATGATTTTTCATGCATCTGTGCTTTGTTTCTCTAAATCAGTCGTCATCATTCTTCACATATTCTGAGTTCATGTTCTGACATACGCTATTTATTTGTTTTTATAGTTTAATATACATACACATTAGTAAAAGTGAAAAATGGGTCCTATCGGGTCACCGGCGCAGAACCTAGTAAAGATTTTTCTAGTTCATTTAAAAACCCATTTCTAGTCCATGACCGTGTGAGAATATCCATTGTATGCGGTGTCTATGTTTTATCTGATGATTTTTGCTCTGATGTTTCTCCAGCACAAGCATCGGAAGAAATCATGCAGAATATTGTCTCTCCAGATGGGACACTTGAACTCGGAACATTTTGGCTCTGCCACCCTGGGTCAGAGAAATTCAATCTACAGGGGCTGCCGCCGAATAGAAAAAGTTAGATCTTTATTAGCACTTGTTGTTTCCAGATGGAAGGCAAATTACATAGGCATCACAGTCTGTGTGATATTGCAGGGCTACCCACAGTAAATATGAAAGGAAAGAGATATGCTGCATCAGAAGTAGACCAGATAAAAGTGGAGATCCTGATGGTGAACGTTGCTTCTTTGGTTGCACAGGATGGACTTGATAGTGCTGCAGGGGTGTTGATTAGGAATGGAAGCACGGCACAGTTTATCAGTGCATCATGTTTCAGTCCGATACTACGCACAGAGCCAACTCTTCTTTTTGCAGCTGCTTGTTGCGAAGGGATTAAAATCGCGCTGTCATATCAACCAACTACTATTGTGCTGGAGTCCCACCTGTTGTTCAGTCTGCGCAACCCGCTATATGCTGATCCGAATCAACAGCCAGATATTGTACAGTTGACAGAGTTCCTGAGCCAGGGTCACCCCCATTTCATAGTCCAGAGCATTTCGGAAGAATCCAATCTTGCTGCTTGTCGATTGGCCCTTAACGTTTTGCACATAAAGGAGTCCTATATGTTCTTCAATGATCCGCCGGAATGGCTTGTCCCTTACTTAGATGAGTGAGGATAGTTTACTATTGAGTTCGAAAACGATTCACTGGCTACTCAGTAGAAAGCTTCAAACAGAAGGTGCATGGTGCATCTGGCAGCTACAACCTTTTTTTCTTTGGGTGTACAACTGTAGATATAGTCAGTATACAGAGACAGTAACATTCTCGTAGTATCTGACGAGGCTACTGATACATATATGGCATATGGATAGTCTTCTCCGCGTGTGCTTAGTTCTGGTACTTTGTGATGTAAACCTGTATAAAACCATATGCTGATGATGAGTAGAAATGATTACAGTTGACATGTAATCTTCACCTTTGGTGGTTTGTTCTATTGATCAGTGATTCAGTGTTCTGCTTTTGCCTACATGATGATATGACTTTTATGCCAGATCTTTCATGACTATTTGGAATTTGGGTATTTACTTATTTGGATTCTTGCTGGAATTTGGGTATTTACTTATTTGGAAAGTGCCAACGAACTGCACCCCATAAGCAGATGCTGCAGTACTGTCCATCACTTGTTAGATTCCAAACGACTGAATCTGGCTCGTCATGGAGCTGCACCTCCTGAACCTTCGACCAGAGTTGGATGATCTGATCAAGCTCATTCTCGGTTCCAATACGCTGCAATCAACGCATCCACATCCCGTTGGTCAGAGCAGACTTCACCGTGAGTTTCTTCCTGTAAGCCAGCTTGAAAAGATCTGGCGTCAAGGATTCTGGGGCTTGCCCCTGAAGCCGTTTATCTGACCAGAACCTAACCTTTTCGCGTTGCCAAGATTCAGAGTTGAGCAGGCTGCAAACAGACAATTGTCGATTGCATCGCACGGCGTCAGCATTCCCTTCCATGGTCTGTCCTGGTTGTCCCAACTGAGCCATTCCCATCGTAGCTGAAGCGCCCTGCTGAAAGCTTGGACATCTTTTACTCCCAATCCACCGAACTTTTTGCGAGAGCACACTTGTTTACAGTTCACAAAGACATTTGCCACCACTAGCCTCTTCGTCCGCGTTCCATAGGAAACCTCTTCGGAGCTTTTTGATGTTCTTGATGAACCATTTATCAGCCGGGAATGCAGTTAGATGGTAAACTGCAATTGACGTGATGACCGCATTGACAAGGATTAACCTAGCCGATCTGTCCATGATCTTCCCTTTCCAAACCTTTAACTTGCTTGCACTTTTGTCAAAGAATGGGCTGCAACTCAACTCTGCGTGGTTTCTTTAAATCCAAAGGTAAATTGTTCTATTTTTCTATGCTCGTATCATCTCCAGGGTATTTGGAATGTAAAACCTCGAGTAGTTGAATTCAGCCTCTTGACCGTGTATCTCAAAATAGCAAACTCTTGGCATTGCTATACTTAGAGTATCTCCACCGGCGGCCCCCAAATAGTCGCATGCGCCGGCACTGCCGTATGGGGGGAGCCGGCATTGCATCCTCTATTTGGGAGTGCTGTTCCCCACACCGGCGCCCCCAAATCGGCGACCTCGATAGGAGTTTTTTTAGACAAAGTAAATATACTCTTGTAGTTTCATTTTCAAATCATTCAGGATCGAGGAATGAATTCGAATTCTGTTTTAGGACAAATTCGAGTAAAACATTATTAAACATTATTCACTCCTCGACTCCGGATGACATGTGAAACCTGCTTCATCTCTAGCCTATTACCTACTGGCCACCCGGCTCTATGGAGGTGGACGATCGCCCGCTGCTCTCTCCTATGCTCTTTCCGCTGCTCCTCCATTGTGGATCCCCCACTGCTCTCTCCGGCCACGAACGTCAAATAGGCGGCTCTATCCGCGGCCGCCGCCTCCTGACGCAGCTGCTGCTCTAGCTCCTCCCGCCGCCGACGGTGCTCCACCTCCTGCCTCCGTAGGCGTAGCTGCATCTCCGCCAAACGCCGTCGCTCGTAGACTTCCTTCCTGATGTTGCTGCTCCTCCCGCATCAACCACCGCAGCGCAAGCTGCTCCCACCCTTGCTGCTGGCGCACCTCCCATCGGCGCTGCCGCTGCCGCCACGCCTCCTCCAAGTGCCGCTGCTCCGCCTCCTGGTCCTGCCGCTCGTCCGCGACAAAGGCATCTACGATCGTCGCTAGCGCCGCCTCCTCCCACGCCTCGTACTCTGCGAGTTGCGAGTCCTCCTCCACGACTTCTACAGCCATCTCTAGCGCCGCCTCCTCCCACGAGTCGAACATTGTGGTATTTTTTAGGGTTTAGATTTTTGCACCAATCAGGCGGGGGAGGAGGGATAATATAGACCGGCAGCGAGGCGGGAAACCTCTCGCGTGGTGTCGTGGCGGGAGAGTTTCCCGCGCGGCATCGTGTCGTGTTTCCAGCCCGGCGTCGTGGCAGTAAAATCTCCCGCGCGGCGCCCTGGCGGCTCCCACTCCCAAAATTTTCCGCCTCGCGAGGCGCCGACGCGCCCGATTCGCGTCCTTCGCCAAGGGGCTGGCACGGGGTTGCCGCGCTTCTATTGGGCTCAAAAAAGCGCCTGTAACTCATTCACTCTCCGGTTCAAGATGAGGGACTGATCGAAGGTCAGGAGCAATTAAAGTCCTATATTACTTCTTACCATAAAGGCCTTTTTGGTGTCCCGGAGGATTCAGATGTATCCATGGATGAATCCAGGATTGATGATATCCCCAAGTGTCTCTTGAAAAAAAAGCCAAGAGTGAATAGAATGAACTCGGCGGCATTTGATCCCACATCAAGTCGGCATTCCATTGGTCCAGCGAGATGTGTGGGGTCCATTGCTGAAGTTGGCTTCACGTATAGTACAATCTAAAAAATGGATCAGAATACAACATGTGAGGGGCCCTTACTGGAGGAAATTAATTACTTCTTGCTGTCGATCGGGCCAGGATCAGGGAATTCATTGCTTCTTGCAGGCGGATCACCGGTTCCCTGCTCAGTGCCCACACTCCACAGGAACCGCGCTGCCTGGAGCTCTCCAGGCCACGAGCGATCTCTTTCAGTTGTGACGGTGAGAACGCGCTTGATCTCTTTCAGTTGCGATGCTGAGAACGCGCTCTTGCTGCCGAAACCGAAGAGAGGAACACGACCCTTTTCTCCGGCTGCGCGTCCAGCCATGCCAAGCATTCATGCCGCTTCCCGTCAACACCCTGGGCGTCGGGCAAATGGTTACGCAGACTCCGCCGGCGAGTGCCTTCTGGGCCGTGGGCTCCAGCCAGTCTCGCCCATGTCCTTGAGCGACGGCAGGTTCGGGTAGCTGTCCGGTAGGTTGAGGAAGACGACAAGGTCGCTAGCCGCGGATGCGAAGAAGAAGTATGCGGAGAGGGCGAGCTCGATCGGTGGCGACGTGAGCGCTTCAACGCCTGTCATGCCGCCCGCCGCCGTCCGCGCATAGCAGCACGCACACTCCGCCTCCGCCTGTCATGCCGCCCGCCGCCGTCTGCGCATACCAGCGCGACGACGCCCACGTCCGCACGCACATTCCGCCCCCGCCTGTCTTGCCGCCCACCACCGCACGCGCATAGCAGCACGGCGACGCCCACGTCCGCACGCGCATTCCGCCTCCGCCTGTCATGCCGTCCCTGACTTGGAGAGCAGCCAGGTCTCGTGCACCACGGCCGCGTCTGGGGAGAAGGTCATCGACACTTCTTCACTAAAACGACGCCGTCATACGCGTGTCCCGCCGCCCGTCCTCCTCGGCGTCGCCTAGCAACGCATGCCACCCACGCCCACACGCGCATGCCGCCGCCCGCGCATGTCGTCCCCGAAGTGCTCCAGCTCCAGGGACGCCACAACGGCGTGCTCCACCGTGGATCTCGATCCACAGCGGCAGGGATGATCCCTGCTGCATCGAGAAAAATAGCTTTCGTGAGAGAGACTAGATTCTTTAATTGCTGGTCCCGCAGTGCTGTATTTCTACTCGTATTTTTCATCGGTTAGAAAACGACAGTGGCTGCTGTGGTCCCATTCTCAAAAGCTAAGTCCAATAGAAGTTTGCCATCTGCCCGGTTCATATGCCGCCGAGTTCAACTGAGAGTTTTCCATCTTACATCCCCTTATTCGAGGAGGAGATAATAAAAGCGGTCTTTCAAATGGAACACAACAAGGCGCCAGGGCCAGATGGTTTCTCGGCTGAGTTCTACCAGACCTTTTGGGACATTATCAAACTTGATCTATTGGATCTATTTGCCGAATTACATAAGGGGCAACTGGATCTGTTCCGTATCAATTTTGGTGAAATTATTATTTTACCAAAGGTTACTGACGCGGAACGGATCCAACAATACATACCAATATGCCTTCTAAATGTTTGTTTCTAAATTTTCACAAAAGTTGCTACCATTCGACTTAATTCAGTGGCAGATAAAGTGGTGCGTCCTTCCCATACTGCTTTTATGCAAGGTAGAAACATCCTAGATGGGGTGGTCACCTTGCATGAGACAATTCATGAGATGCACTGTAAAAAGTTGAATGAGGTAATACTCAAGATCGACTTTAAAAAAGCCTATGATAAAGTCAAGTGGTCTTTTCTTAAACAAATCCTAAGGATGAAAGGTTTTTCTGAGGAATGGCGTGCTCTTATTAATAACTTTGTTTTGGTGGTAGTGTTGCCATTAAAGTCAAGGATGACATTGGTAAATACTTCTAGACCAGAAAAGGGTTGAGTCAAGGTGATCCCCTATCTCCAATGTTATTTAACATTGTGGCGGATATGCTTGCAATTATAATAGAGCGCGCTAAGGTCGATGGTCAAATTGAAGGTGTAGTCCCCCACTTAGTTGATGGCGGCTTATCCATTCTTCAGTACGCTGATCACACAATTCTATTTATGGATCATGACTTGGAAAATGCATGAAACCTGAAATTAATTCTTTCAGCATTCGAGCAGTTGTCCAGTCTTAAGATTAATTTCCATAAGAGCGAATTGTTTTGTTTTGGTGAAGCCATCGATGAAGCCAACTGATATGTTGAATTATTTGGCTGTGAGATTGGTTGTTTTCCAATTAGCTACCTGGGTATTCCGATACACTATCAGAGACTCACTTTGGTTGAATGGAAAATTATTGAAGAAAGACTTCAAAAACGTCTTACTAGTTGGAATGGAAAATTACTACCCGTTGGTGGAAGATTAGTTTTCATTAATTCGGTACTCACAAATATGGTACTATATATGATTTCTTTCTTCTAGTTACCGAAAGGAGTCTTGCATAGATTGGACTATTTCCGATCAAGATTCTTTTGGCAAGGGGATAGTGAGAAGAAAAAATACCGGTTAACTAAATGAAGTGTTGTATGCCGTCCGAAAGATTAAGGTGGACTTGGTGTTCATGATCTTGAAGTTAAGAACAGGGCTTTGCTTGGTAAATGGCTAGCCAGGTTGTTAACGGAGGATGGGGTATGGCAACAACTTTTGCGGAAAAAGTATTTTGGCTCAAAGGCGATCTCTCAGGTTCTTTGGAAACCAGGAGATTCACATTTTTGGGCTGGCATCATGACAACTGATACGTCTCAAACGTATCTATAATTTCTTATGTTCCATGCTACTTTTATGATGATACTCACATGTTTTATACACACTTTATGTCATTATTATGCATTTTCCGGCACTAACCTATTGACGAGATGCCGAAGAGCCAGTTGCTGTTTTCTGCTGTTTTTGGTTTCAGAAATCATACAAAGGAAATATTCTCGGAATTGGACTAAATCAACGCTTAGGGTCTTATTTTTCCACGAAGCTTCCAGAAGACCGAAGGGATTACGAAGTGGGGCGACGAGGCGCCGCCACCATAGGGCCGCGCGGCCTGGGTGGGGCCCGCGCCGCCCTATGGGGTGGGCCCCTCGCGTCGCCTCCAACCCTGCCCTTTCGCCTACTTATAGCCTTCGTCGCGAAAACCCCTGTACCGAGAGCCACGATACGGAAAACCTTCCAGAGACGCCGCCGCCGCCAATCCCATCTCGGGGGATTCAGGAGATCGCCTCCGGCACCCTGCCGGAGAGGGGAATCATCTCCCGGAGGACTCTTCATCGCCATGATCGCCTCCGGATTGATGTGTGAGTAGTTCACCCCTGGAATATGGGTCCATAGCAGTAGCTAGATGGTTGTGTTCTCTGATGTCTACGTTCCCCCTCCTTTCCTGTAGACAGTGTTGGGCCTCCAAGAGCAGAGGTTTGTAGAACAGCAGCAAGTTTTCCCTTAAGTGGATCACCCAAGGTTTATCGAACTCAGGGAGGAAGAGGTCAAAGATATCCCTCTCATGCAACCCTGCAACCACAAAGCAAGAAGTCTCTTGTGTCCCCAACACACCTAATAGGTGCACTAGTTCGGCGAAGAGATAGTGAAATACAGGTGGTATGAATATATATGAGCAGTAGCAACGGTGCCAGAAAATAGCTTGCTGGCGTGTAGTTGATGGTGGTAGTATTGCAGCAGTAGTAACACAGTGAAACAGTAAACAAGCAGTAGTAACGCAGCAGTATTTAGGAACAAGGCCTAGGGATTAGACTTTCACTAGTGGACACTCTCAACATTGATCACATAACAGAATAGATAAATGCATACTCTACACTTTTGTTGGATGATGAACGCATTGCGTAGGATTACACGAACCCTCAATGCCGGAGTTAACAAGCTCCACAATTTGTTCATATTTAAGTAACCTTATAGTGTAAGATAGATCAAAAGACTAAACCAAGTACTAGCATAGCATGCACACTGTCACCTTCATGCATATGTAGGAGGAATAGATCACATCAATATATCATAGCAATAGTTAACTTCGCAATCTACAAAAGATCATGATCATAGCATAAACCAAGTACTAACACGGTGCACACACTGTCACCTTTACACACGTGCAGGAGGAATAGGACTACTTTAATAACTTTGCTAGAGTAGCACATAGATAGTAGTGATACAAAATTCATATGAATCTCAATCATGTAAAGCAGCTCATGAGATTATTGTATTGAGGTACATGGAAGAGAGATGAACCACATAGCTACCGGTACAGCCCCGAGCCTCGATGGAGAACTACTCCCTCCTCATGGGAGCAGCAGCGGTGATGAAGATGGCGGTGGAGATGGCAGCGGTGTCGATGGAGAAGCCTTCCGGGGGCACTTCCCCGCTCCGGCAGCGTGCCGGAACAGAGACTCCTGTCCCCCAGATCTTGGCCTCGCGATGGCGGCGGCTCTGGAAGGTTTCTGTGGGTTTCGTCGAACGCATCAGGGTTTTCGCGACGGAGGCTTTATATAGGCGAAGAGGCGGCGCAGGAGGGTCGAAGGGGCGACGACACCATAGGGCGGCGCGGCCAGGGCCTGGGCCGCGCCGGCCTATGGTCTGGGGGCCCAGTGCCCCCCCTCTGGTCCTTCCCGGGTGTTCTGGATGCTTCCAGTGAAAATAGGAACTTGGGCGTTGATTTCGTCCGATTCCGAGAATATTTCGTTACTAGGATTTCTGAAACCAAAAACAGCAGAAAACAGGAACTGGCACTTCGGCATCTTGTTAATAGGTTAGTTCCAGAAAATGCACGAATATGACATAAAGTGTGCATATAACATGTAGAAATCATCAATAATGTGGCATGGAACATAAGAAATTATCGATACGTCGGAGACGTATCAGCATCCCCAAGCTTAGTTCTGCTCGTCCCGAGCAGGTAAAACGATAACACAGATAATTTCTGGAGTGACATGCCATCATAATCTTGATCATACTATTTGTAAAGCATATGTAGTGAATGCAGCGATCAAAACAATGTATATGACATGAGTAAACAAGTGAATCATAAAGCAAAGACTTTTCATGAATAGTACTTCAAGACAAGCATCAATAAGTCTTGCATAAGAGTTAACTCATAAAGCAATAATTCATAGTAAAAGCATTGAAGCAACACAAAGGAAGATTAAGTTTCAGCGATTGCTTTCAACTTGTAACATGTATATCTCATGGATATTGTCAACATAGAGTAATATAATAAGTGCAATAAGCAAATATGTAGGAATCAATGCACAGTTCACACAAGTGTTTGCTTCTTGAGGTGGAGAGAAATAGGTGAACTGACTCAACATTGAAAGTAAAAGAATGGTCCTCCATAGAGGAAAAGCATCGATTGCTATATTTGTGCTAGAGCTTTGATTTTGAAAACATGAAACAATTTTGTCAACGGTAGTAATAAAGCATATGCATCATGTAAATTATATCTTATAAGTTGCAAGCCTCATGCATAGTGTACTAATAGTGCCCGCACCTTGTCCTAATTAGCTTGGACTACCGGATCATCACAATGCACTGTTTTAACAAAGTGTCACAAAGGGGTACCTCTATGCCGCCTGTACAAAGGTCTAAGGAGAAAGCTCGCATTGGATTTCTCGCTATTGATTATTCTTCAACTTAGACATCCATACCGGGACAACATAGACAACAGATAATGGACTCCTCTTTTATGCATAAGCATATAACAACAATTAATAATTTTCTCATTTGAGATTTGAGGATATATGTCCAAAACTGAAACTTCCACCATGGATCATGGCTTTAGTTAGCGGCCCAATGTTCTTCTCTAACAATATGCATGCTTAACCATAAGGTGGTAGATCGCTCTTACTTCAAACAAGACGGACATGCATAGCAACTCACATGAAATTCAACAATGAATAGTTGATGGCGTCCCCAGTAAACATGGTTATCGCACAACAAGCAACTTAATAAGAGATAAAGTGCATAATTACATATTCAATACCACAATAGTTTTTAAGCTATTTGTCCCATGAGCTATATATTGCAAAGGTGAATGATGAAATTTTAAAGGTAGCACTCAAGCAATTTACTTTGGAATGGCGGAAAATACCATGTAGTAGGTAGGTATGGTGGACACAAATGGCATAGTGGTTGGCTCAAGTATTTTGGATGCATGAGAAGTATTCCCTCTCGATACAAGGTTTAGGCTAGCAAAGTTATTTGAAACAAACACAAGGATGAACCGGTGCAGCAAAACTCACATAAAAGACATATTGTAAACATTATAAGACTCTACACCGTCTTCCTTGTTGTTCAAACTCAATACTAGAAATTATCTAGACCTTAGAGAAACCAAATATGCAAACCAAATTTTAGCAAGCTCTATGTATTTCTTCATTAATGGGTGCAAGGCATATGATGCAAGAGCTTAAACATAAGCACAACAATTGCCAAGTATCACATTACCCAAGACATTTATAGCAATTTACTACATGTATCATTTTCCAATTCCAACCATATAACAATTTAACGAAGGAGAAACTTCGCCATGAATACTATGAGCTAAGAACACATGTGTTCATACGAACCAGCGGAGCGTGTCTCTCTCCCACACAAGCATGATGTAATTCAATTTATTCAAACACAAACAAAAACAAAAACAAACAGACGCTCCAAGTAAAGCACATAAGATGTGACCGAATAAAAATATAGTTTCAAGAGAAGGAACCTGATAATTTGTCGATGAAGAAGGGGGTGCCTTGGGCATCCCCAAGCTTAGATGCTTGAGTCTTCTTGAAATATGCAGGGATGAACCACGAGGCATCCCCAAGCTTAGACTTTTCACTCTTCTTGATCATAGTATATCATCCTCCTCTCTTGACCCTTGAAAACTTCCTTCACACCAAACTCGAAACAAACTCATTAGAGGGTTAGTGCATAATCAAAAACTCACATGTTCAGAGGTGACACAATCATTCTTAACACTTCTGGACATTGCTCAAAGCTACTGGAAGGTAATGGAACAAAGAAATCCACCCAACACAGCGAAAGAAGCAATGCGAAATAAAAGGCAGAATCTGTCAAAACAGAACAGTCCATAAAGACGAATTTTAAAATGGCACCAGACTTGCTCAGATGAAAATGCTCAAATTGAATGAAAGTTGCGTACATATCTGAGGATCACTCACGTAAATTGACATAATTTTCTGAGTTACCTACAGAGAATTTTGCCCAGATTCGTGACAGCAAGAAAACAGTTTCTGCGCAGTAATCCAAATCTAGTATTTACTTTTCTATCAAAGACTTTACTTGGTACAACAAAACACAAAACTAAGATAAGGAGAGGTTGCTACAGTAGTAAACAACTTCCAAGGCACAAATATAAAATAAAGTACTGTAGCAAAATAACACATGGGTTATCTCCCAAGAAGTTCTTTCTTTATAGCCGTTAAGATGGGCTCAGCAGTTTTAATGATGCACTCGCGAGAAATAGTATTTGAAGCAAAAGAGAGCATCAAGAGGCAAATTCAAAACACATTTAAGTCTAACATGCTTCCTATGCAAAGGAATCTTGTAAATAAACAAGTTCATGAATAGCAAAGTAACAAGCATAGGAAGATAAAACAAGTATAGCTTCGCAAATTTCAGCACATAGAGAGGTGTTTTAGTAACATGAAAATTTCTACAACCATATTTTCCTCTCTCATAATAACTTTCAGTAGTATCATGAGCAAACTCAACAATATAACCATCATATAAAGCATTCTTATCATGAGTCTCATGCATAAAATTATTACTACTCCCAACATAAGCATAATCAATTTTATTAGTTGTAGTGGGAGAAAATTCAACAAAGTAGCTATCATATATAGGAGGTATATTGTAATCATAATCAAATTTATCCTCCATAACAGGTGGTACCAAAAGACTACTATCATTATAATCATCATAAATAGGAGGTAGAGTATCATCAAAGAAAATTTTCTGCTCAATGCTTGGGGGACTAAAAATATCATGCTCATCAAAGCCAGCTTCCCCAAGCTTAGAATTTTCCATATCATTAGCAACAATGGTGTTCAAAGCGTTCATACTAATATCATTGCTACTAGCATGCAAATAAGATTCCATGGGTTTTTTAATTTTCGCATTAAACCATTCATGTCTTGACTCAGGAAATAGAATAAAAAGCTCACAGATGTTGTCCATTATGCCTTACTAGTGTAAACAAGAAACAAAAAGTTGCAATTGCAGGATCTAAAGGAAATAGCTTTGAGTACTTACAACGCCGGAAAATAGCTTAGTAGCCGAGATACGGAGTGTGAGTACCTTTTACCTTTCCTCCCCGGCAACGGCGCCAGAAAATTAGCTTGATGTCTACGTTCCCCCTCCTTTCCTGTAGACAGTGTTGGGTCTCCAAGAGCAGAGGTTTGTAGAACAGCAGCAAGTTTTCCCTTAAGTGGATCACCCAAGGTTTATCGAACTCAGGGAGGAAGAGGTCAAAGATATCCCTCTCATGCAACCCTGCAACCACAAAGCAAGAAGTCTCTTGTGTCCCCAACACACCTAATAGGTGCACTAGTTCGGCGAAGAGATAGTGAAATACAGGTGGTATGAATATATATGAGCAGTAGCAACGGTGCCAGAAAATAGCTTGCTGGCGTGTAGTTGATGGTGGTAGTATTGCAGCAGTAGTAACACAGTGAAACAGTAAACAAGCAGTAGTAACGCAGCAGTATTTAGGAACAAGGCATAGGGATTAGACTTTCACTAGTGGACACTCTCAACATTGATCACATAACAGAATAGATAAATGCATACTCTACACTTTTGTTGGATGATGAACGCATTGCGTAGGATTACACGAACCCTCAATGCCGGAGTTAACAAGCTCCACAATTTGTTCATATTTAAGTAACCTTATAGTGTAAGATAGATCAAAAGACTAAACCAAGTACTAGCATAGCATGCACACTGTCACCTTCATGCATATGTAGGAGGAATAGATCACATCAATATATCATAGCAATAGTTAACTTCGCAATCTACAAGAGATCATGATCATAGCATAAACCAAGTACTAACACGGTGCACACACTGTCACCTTTACACACGTGCAGGAGGAATAGGACTACTTTAATAACTTTGCTAGAGTAGCACATAGATAGTAGTGATACAAAACTCATATGAATCTCAATCATGTAAAGCAGCTCATGAGATTATTGTATTGAGGTACATGGAAGAGAGATGAACCACATAGCTACCGGTACAGCCCCGAGCCTCGATGGAGAACTACTCCCTCCTCATGGGAGCAGCAGCGGTGATGAAGATGGCGGTGGAGATGGCAGCGGTGTCAATGGAGAAGCCTTCCGGGGGCACTTCCCCGCTCCGGCAGCGTGCCGGAACAGAGACTCCTGTCCCCCAGATCTTGGCCTCGCGATGGCGGCGGCTCTGGAAGGTTTCTGTGGGTTTCGTCGAACGCATCAGGGTTTTCGCGACGGAGGCTTTATATAGGCGAAGAGGCGGCGCAGGAGGGTCGAAGGGGCGACGACACCATAGGGCGGCGCGGCCAGGGCCTGGGCCGCGCCGGCCTATGGTCTGGGGGCCCAGTGCCCCCCCTCTGGTCCTTCCCGGGTGTTCTGGATGCTTCCGGTGAAAATAGGAACTTGGGCGTTGATTTCGTCCGATTCCGAGAATATTTCGTTACTAGGATTTCTGAAACCAAAAACAGCAGAAAACAGGAACTGGCACTTCGGCATCTTGTTAATAGGTTAGTTCCAGAAAATGCACGAATATGACATAAAGTGTGCATATAACATGTAGAAATCATCAATAATGTGGCATGGAACATAAGAAATTATCGATACGTCGGAGACGTATCATTCTCCTCATGTGCTATCATTGTTAGATCTTGCGAACTGCCTATCATGATCAAGATCATCTATTTGTAATGCTACATGTTGTGTTTGTTGGGATCCGATGAATATGGAATACTATGTCAAGTTGATTATCAATCTATTATATATGTGTTGTTTATGATCTTGCATGCTCTCCGTTGCTAATAGAGGCTCTGGCCAAGTTGATACTTGTAACTCCAAGAGGAAGTACTTATGCTCGATAGTGGGTTCATGCCTCCATTAAATCTGGGACAGTGACAGAAAGTTCTAAGGTTGTGGATGTGCTGTTGCCACTAGGGATAAAACATCAATGCTTTGTCTAAAGATATTTGTGTTGATTACATTACGCACCATAATTAATGCAATTGTCTGTTGTTTGCAACTTAATACTGGAAGGGGTGCGGATGCTAACCCGAAGGTGGACTTTTTAGGCATAGATGCATGCTGGATAGCGGTCTATGTACTTTGTCGTAATGCCCAATTGAATTTCACTCTACTCATCATGATATGTATGTGCATTGTTATACCCTCTTTATTTGTCAATTGCCCAACTGTAATTTGTTCACCCAACATGCTATTTCTTATTGGAGAGACACCACTAGTGAACTGTGGACCCCGGTCCATTCTTTTACATCTGAATACAATCTACTGCAAACATTGTTCACTACTGTTCATTGCAAACAAACATCATTTTCTACACCATACATTTAATCCTTTGTTTACAGCAAGCCGGTGAGATTGACAACCTCACTGTTAAGTTGGGGCAAAGTATTTGGATTGTGTTGTGCAGGTTCCACGTTGGCGCCGGAATCCCTGGTGTTGCGCCGCACTACACACCGTCACCAACAACCTTCACGTGCTCCTTGACTCCTACTGGTTCGATAACCTTGGTTTCTTACTGAGGGAAACTTGCTGCTGTACACATCATACCTTCCTCTTGGGGTTCCCAACGGACGAGTGCTTTACCGTTACAAGGAAGCTACTTTCTGGTGCCATTGCAATCCAACACCCACGTCAGCAGCTAAATTTCTGGCGCCGTTGCCGGGGAGATCAAGACACGCTGCAAGGGGAGTCTCCCACTTCCAATCTGTTTACTTTGTTTTTGTCTTGCTTTACTTTATTTTATTTACTGCTTTGTTTGCTTTCTTATATCAAAACACAAAAAAATATTTACTTGCTTTACTTTATTTACTGTCTTGTTTGTGTTCTCTATATCAAAAACACAAAAAAATTAGTTACTTGCATTTACTTTATCTAGTTTGCTTTATTTACTATTGCTAAAATGGGTACTCCTGAAAATACTAAGTTGTGTGACTTCACTAGCACAAATAATAATGATTTCCTGTGCACACCTATTGCTCCACCTGGTACTACAACAGAATTTTTTGAAATTAAACCTTCTTTACTCAATATTCTTATGAGAGAGCAATTTTCTGGTGTTAGTTCTGATGATGCTGCTGCCCATCTTAATAATTTTATTGAACTTTGTGAAATGCAAAAATATAAGGATGTAGATGGTGACATTATAAAATTAAAATTGTTTCCTTTCTCTTTAAGAGGAAGAGCTAAAGATTGGTTGCTATCTTTGCCTAAGAATAGTATTGATTCATGGACTAAATGTAAGGATGCTTTCATTGGTAGATATTATCCTCCTGCTAAAATTATATCTTTGAGAAGTAGCATAATGAATTTTAAGCAATTGGATAATGAGCATGTTGCTCAAGCATGGAAAGAATGAAATCTTTGGTTAAAAATTTCCCTACCCATGGACTGACTACTTGGATGATCATCCAAACCTTTTATGCAGGATTGAATTTTTCTTCGCGGAACCTATTGGATTCAGCTGCTGGAGGTACTTTTATGTCCATCACTCTAGGCGCCGCAACAAAGCTTCTTGATGATATGATGATTAATTACTCTGAATGGCACACGGAAAGAGCTCCACAAGGTAAGAAGGTAAATTCTGTTGAAGAAACCTCCTCCTTGAGTGATAAGATTGATGCTATTATGTCTATGCTTGTTAATGGTAGATCTAATGTTGATCCTAATAATGTTATTTTAGCTTCATTGGTTTCTCAAGAAGAGCATGTTGATGTGAACTTCATTAAAAATAATAATTTCAACAACAACGCTTATAGAAATAATTATGGTAACAACTATAGGCCATATCCTTCTAATAATGGTAATGATTATGGTAATTCTTATGATAATTCTTACAACAATAATAGGAGTGTACCCTCTGGTCTTGAAGCCATGCTTAAAGAATTTATTAGTACACAAACTGCTTTTAACAAAACTGTTGAAGAAAAGATTGGTAAAATTGATATTCTTACTTCTAAAGTTGATAGTCTTGCTGCTGATGTTGATCTTTTAAAATTGAAAGTTATGCCTAATGAAACTAAAGATATTAAGTCATTTGCTACAGCAAACGCCATCCAAGTTCGAATTAACGAGAATATTAGATTGATGGCTGAATTGCATGCTAGGTGGGAAAAAGAAGAAAATGCTAAAGAGAATAATGTAGCTAAAGTTTGGACTATTACCACCACTAGTAATGTTGATGCTTCACATGTTGCTACACCTCCTACTATCAATGGTAAAATAATTGGTGTTGGAAATGTTTTTACTCCTAATGCAAAGTGTGCAAAACTGCCTGAAACTGCTAAAACTGCCGAAACTTCCTGTGATAAAACTACTGAATTTTTTTCAAAATATTGGGGACAATGATCTCATTGCTTTAGATCATAATGGTTTAGATTTCGATGATTGTCACATCTCTGAAGTTATAAAGTTCTTACAAAAACTTGCTAGAAGTCCTAATGCTAGTGCTATAAATTTGGCCTTTACAAAACATATTACAAATGCTCTCATTAAAGCTAGAGAAGATAAATTAAAACTTGAAACTTCTATTCCTAGGAAGTTGGAAGATGGTTGGGAGCCCATCATTAAGATGAAGGTCAATGATTTTGATTGTAATGCTTTATGTGATCTTGGTGCAAGTATTTCTGTTATGCCTAAGAAAATCTATAATATGCTTGACTTGCCACCATTGAGAAATTGTTATTTAGATGTTAATCTTGCTGAGAATTCTATGAAAAAACCTTTGGGGAGGATTGATAATGTTCGCATTACGGTTAACAATAACCTTGTTCCCGTTGATTTTGTTGTCTTGGATATTGAATGCAATGCAATTATTGTGGGAAGACCTTTTCTTCGAACTGTTGGTGCTATTATTGATATGAAGGAAGGTAATATTAAATATCAATTTTCTCTCAAGAAGGGTATGGAACACTTCCCTAGAAAGAGAATGAAGTTACCTTTTGATTCTATTATTAGAACAAATTATGATGTTGATGCTTCATCTCTTGATAATACTTGATTCACACTTTCTGCGCCTAGCTGAAAGGCGTTAAAGAAAAGCGCTTATGGGAGACAACCCATTATTTTACTTCTGCACTTTCGTTTTATATTTGAGTCTTGGAAGTTGTTACTAATGTAGCAACCTCTCCTTATCTTTATTTTATTTTATTGCATTGTTGTGCCAAGTAAAGTCTTTGATAGTAAAGATGATACTAGATTTGGATTACTACGCAGAAACAAAATTCTTACTGTCACGAAATGGAGCCGCCCCATCTGTAGGTAACTCAGAAAAATCTGCCAATTTACGTGCGTGATCCTCAGATATGTACGCAACTTTCATTAAATTTGAGGATTTTCATCTGAGCAAGTTAAGTGCCCCAGAAAAATTCGTCGTTACGTACTGTTCTGTTTTGACAGATTCTGCCTTTTATTTCGCATTGCCTGTTTTGCTATGTTTGATGGATTTCTTTGTTCCATTAACTTTCAGTAGCTTTGTGCAATGTCCATAAGTGTTAAGAATGATTATGTCACCTCTGAATATGTGAATTTTTGATTATGAACTAACCCTCTAATGAGTTTGTTTTGAGTTTGGTGTGGAGGAAATTTTCAAGGATCAAGAGAGGAGGATGATACAATATGATCAAGGAGAGTGAAAACTCTAAGCTTGGGGATGCCCCCGGGGTTCATCCCTGCATATTTCAAGAAGACTCAAGCATCTAAGCTTGGGGATGCCCAAGACATCTCCTTCTTCATCGACAACTTATCAGGTCACCTCTAGTGAAACTATATTTTTATTCCGTCACATCTTATGTGTTTTACTTGGAGCGTCTTTATGTTTTTATTTTTTTCGTTTTGTTTGAATAAAATCGGATCCTAGCATTCTTTGTGTGGGAGAGAGACACGCTCCGCTGTTGCATATGAACACATGTGTTCTTAGCTTTACTCTTAATGTTCATGGCGAAGGTTGAAACTGCTTCGTTCATTGTTATATGGTTGGAAACAGAAAATGCTTCATGTGGTAATCGGAATAATGTCTTGAATAATTTGATACTTGGCAATTATTGTGCTCAAATAGATCATGTTTAAGCTCTTGCATCATGTACTTTGCACCTATTAGTGAAGAATTACCATAGAGCTTGTTGAAATTTGGTTTGCATGATTGGTCTCTCTAAAGTCTAGATATTTTCTGGTGAGGGTTTGAACAACAAGGAAGACAGTGTAGAGTCTTATAATGCTTTCAATATGTTCTTATGTAAGTTTTGCTGTACCGGTTCATACTTGTGTTTGCTTCAAACAACCTTGCTAGCCTAAGCCTTGTATTGAGAGGGATTACTTCTCGTGCATCCAAAATCCTTGAGCCGAAAACTATGCCATTTGTGTCCACCATACCTACCTACTACATGGTATTTCTCTGCCGTTCCAAAGTAAATTGCTTGAGTGCTACCTTTAAAATTCCATTCTTTGTCTTTGCAATATATAGCTCATGGAAAAAATAGCTTAAAAACTATTGTGGTATTGAATATGTACTTATGTATCTTATTTCTTATAAGTTGCTTGTTGAGCGGTAACCATGTTCCTGGGGACGCCATCAACTATTTCACCTTTGTTGAATATCGTGTGAGTTGCTATGCATGTTCGTCTTGTCTGAAGTAAGGGTGATTTATCATGATCAAATGGTTTGAGTATGCATATTGTTAGAGAATAACATTGGGCCGCTAACTAAAGCCATGATCCATGGTGGAAGTTTCAGTTTGGACAACAATCCTCAATCTCTTATGAGAATATTATCTGTTGTTGAATGCTTATGCATTAAAGAGGAGTCCATTATCCGTTTTCTATGTTGTCCCGGTATGGATGTCTAAGTTGAGAATAATCAAAAGCGAGAAATCCAATGCGAACTTTCTCCTTAGACCTTTGTATAGGCGGCATAGAGGTACCCCTTTGTGACACTTGGTTGAAACATATGCTATGCAATGATAATCCATGTAAATCCAAGCTAATTATGACAAGGTGCGGGCACTATTGGTAATCTATGCATGAGGCTTGCAACTTATAAGATATCTTATGCATAACACATATGAATTATTACTACCGTTGACAAAATTGTTTCTATGTTTTCAAATAAAAGCTCTAGCACAAATATAGCAATCCATGCTTCCCTCTGCGAAGGGCCATTCTTTTACTTTTATGTTGAGTCAGTTTACCTACTTCTTTCTATCTTAGAAGCAAACACTTGTGTCAACTGTGTGCATTGATTCCTACATACTTGCTTATTTGCATTCATCATATTACTTTGTGTTGACAATTATCCATGAGATAAACATGTTGAAGTTGAAAGCAACCGCTAAAACTTATATCTTCCTTTGTGTTGCTTCAAAACTTTCTACTAAGAATCTATTGCTTTATGAGTGAACTCCTATGCAAGTCTTATTGATGCTTGTCTTGAAAGTACTATTCATGAAAAGTCTTTGCTATATGATTCAGTTGTTTATTCATTGTCTTTACCATTGCTTCGAATCACTGCATTCATCTCATATGCTTTACAATAGTATTGATCAAGATTATGATAGCATGTCACTTCAGAAATTATCCTTGTTATCGTTTACCTACTCGAGAGCGAGTAGGAACTAAGCTTGGGGATGCTTGATACGTCTCAAACGTATCTATAATTTCTTATGTTCCATGCTACTTTTATGATGATACTCACATGTTTTATACACACTTTATGTCATTATTATGCATTTTCCGGCACTAACCTATTAACGAGATACCGAAGAGCCAGTTGCTGTTTTCTGCTGTTTTTGGTTTCAGAAATCCTACAGAGGAAATATTCTCGGAATTGGACGAAATCAACGCCTAGGGTCTTATTTTTCCACGAAGCTTCCAGAAGACCGAAGGGATTACGAAGTGGGGCGACGAGGCGTCGCCACCATAGGGCCGCGTGGCTTGGGTGGGGCCCGTGCCGCCCTATGGGGTGGGCCCCTCGCACCGCCTCCAACCCTGCCCTTCCGCCTACTTATAGCCTTCGTCGCGAAAACCCCTGCACCGAGAGCCACGATACGGAAAACCTTCCAGAGACGCCGCCGCCGCCAATCCCATCTCGGGGGATTCAGGAGATCGCCTCCGGCACCCTGCCGGAGAGGGGAATCATCTCCCGGAGGACTCTTCATCGCCATGATCGCCTCCGGATTGATGTGTGAGTAGTTCACCCCTGGAATATGGGTCCATAGCAGCAGGTAGATGGTTGTCTTCTCCTCATGTGCTATCATTGTTAGATCTTGTGAGCTGCCTATCATGATCAAGATCATCTATTTGTAATGCTATATGTTGTGTTTGTTGGGATCCGATGAATATGGAATACTATGTCAAGTTGATTATCAATCTATCATATATGTGTTGTTTATGATCTTGCATGCTCTCCGTTGCTAGTAGAGGCTCTGGCCAAGTTGATACTTGTAACTCCAAGAGGGTGTATTTATGCTCGATAGTGGGTTCATGCCTCCATTAAATCTGGGACAGTGACAGAAAGTTCTAAGGTTGTGGATGTGCTGTTGCCACTAGGGATAAAACATCAATGCTTTGTCTAAGGATATTTGTGTTGATTACATTACGCACCATACTTAATGCAATTGTCTGTTGTTTGCAACTTAATACTGGAAGGGGTGCGGATGCTAACCCGAAGGTAGACTTTTTAGGCATAGATGCATGCTGGATAGTGGTCTATGTACTTTATCGTAATGCCCAATTGAATCTCACTCTACTCATCATGATATGTATGTGCATTGTTATGCCCTCTTTATTTATCAATTGCCCAACTGTAATTTGTTCACCCAACATGCTATTTCTTATTGGAGAGACACCACTAGTGAACTGTGGACCCCGGTCCATTCTTTTACATCTGAATACAATCTACTGCAAACATTGTTCTCTACTGTTCATTGCAAACAAACATCATTTTCCACACCATACATTTAATCCTTTGTTTACAGCAAGCCGGTGAGATTGACAACCTCACTGTTAAGTTGGGGCAAAGTATTTGGATTGTGTTGTGCAGGTTCCACGTTGGCGCCGGAATCCCTGGTGTTGCGCCGCACTACACTCCGTCACCAACAACCTTCACGTGCTCCTTGATTCCTACTGGTTCGATAACCTTGGTTTCTTACTGAGGGAAACTTGCTGCTGTACACATCATACCTTCCTCTTGGGGTTCCCAACGGACGAGTGCTTTACCGTCACAAGGAAGCTACTTTCTGGTGCCGTTGCAATCCAACACCCACGTCAGCAACAACTAAGAAGCAATTTTTTTCCATTTGGTTCTTTCTCCATTAAGAATGGGGCGGAGATAAGGCTATGGGAGGATCGCTGGTTGGGAACAACCACTCTTCGTGAACAGTATCCGGCCTTGTACAACATTGTTTGTCATAAAGGGGATACTTTGCAGAAGGTGATGGAATCTTCTCCCCCTCTATGACGTTCAGGCGTGATCTTGTCGGTCCTCGGCTAGCTTCTTGGAATGAACTGCTTCAGCGGTTAGGTTCAATCCAGCTGGTTCAGAGGACGGATGAATTCCGTCGGAGTCTCACCAAAAATGGTATACTTTCGGTTAGCTCCATGTACAAAGCATTATGCCTATATGCACAACCGGTTATAAATAATAAATCTATCTGGAAGATGAAAATACCTCTCAAAACAAAGATCTTTGCATGGTATCTTCGTCGAGATGTGATTCTTACTAAAGATAACCTTGTAAAACGCAACTGGCAAGGCTGTACGAAATGTGTGTTCTATCACGGGGAAGAGACAATAAAACACCTTTTCTTCAACTATCGAGTTGCTAGTTTTATATGGTCAATCATTCAGATAGGTTCTACCTTATACCCTCCCCGTAGCATTGTAAACATTTTTGGCAATTGGCTAAATGGGGTGGACTCTAGGTACAAAACGATTATCAGAGTGGGAGCGATTGCGGTTGCATGGTCGCTATGGCTATGTAGGAACAACAAAGTTTTTAATGACAAAATTCTTCTCTTATGCAGATCATCTACCGGTGTAGGCTTTGCTCCGTTCATGGTCGCCACTTCAGCGTTTGGAGGATCGCGACCTCTTTATGGAGGTGTCTACACGATTGGAGAACACGGCCACAGAGTTTATTTCCCAACATGGGTGGCTGCATAGTCGGAGGATTGAAACCAACGGAGGGTCATAGTAGTTGGTTTTTTATCATTTATTGTATCGCATGTCCATGGATCCTAGACTTCTGAACGGCAGTGTGCATCCTGGTTATGCAGAGGCTGGGTGGAATGCTTAAAACTTTTTGAGTAATAAAACGCCCCTTATCGAAAAAAAACAAAAGATTTTGCTGAATTACAAACCAAATATGCCCAATGCCCAGTCCACTATGGGAATCAACTTAGGTGTGTTAGCTTTAATCTTGATTGTATCTGCACTTCTATTTCGTTTGCATGTAGTTTACGCCATAGAATTTGTAAGCGGATGAAGCTTAGTCCAGATCGTAGAAAGCGAGATGCCTGCTAGCCAGCCGTGCGATGCGGTGTGTGCGAGGTGAGATGCTGCAGTGTGTGTGAAACGACCTGTGCGTCAAGTGTGAGCCGAGTGAATCGGTGTACTTCAGTTAGTGTGTTAGCTAGGTGCATGCAAGTCCCTTAGCTGGTCATGTGTTAGTGGCCAGTGTGTCGTGCGTGTGTGGAGTTAGTACGTGCATAGGTTTGTGGAGAGTGTGGTGCTCCGCTTCATGTGTGCGTCAGCCTATTTAATCAGTTGTAAGCATGTTCAGTTTCGACAGAAGATAGAAATATAGAGAAGATAAAGCTGGCTGTGAGAGGCAGCCGGCACCAAAACTTCTTGTGTCATTGTTCTTGAGAAGTAGCAGCAAAAATGTTGACTTACGGGCAAAACTTACGGGATTGAGTTACGGGATGTACGTGGCTTGATTTGGAGGAAAGTGAGGGAGGTTGAAGAATAGAGGGGCCGCGTGTTGCAGCCCCAACAAGGTGTAGGTTTCTCTGAAATAAACAAGTAAATAAACTTGGCTTCCGTCACAGGTGTAGGTTTCTTTGAAATGTAATGCAACAAGCAACCTATAGATCATAGGAAAAAATTGTCTAAAATTCATTTGAACCAATGTCCTGCTTACAACACTTTGAGCACACTATATATTTAGTTTACTGCTAGGACTCAACCACTTCCTTGGACGCGAGATCTGAGAGCACACTCAAAGAATGACAAGGCCACATGCCAGGAGTAGGCTGCCATCGCCCAGATGCCCGCTGCCGCATCACCGCTCTTGGAAACTTCTGCAGAAACTACCGGAGCCGAAGAATGGTGTTCAGTGTGCGCGAACCACGGAAGCTGGAGCGCGGCGGCCGCATCCAACCGCTTGCTAGGGATGCAGGTGAGGAGCCCCTTCAAAACCTCGAACCCTTCCTCAGATAGCGTCTTCTCCGGGATCTTCTCGCGCAGCCGGCTACGGTGTTGCGCTCGCTGCTGCTGCTCTCGCCGCCACAGGTCCACCAACTCGTCCGTGCAGGGCGCCTTGAATTCCCTGTACGCCTTCTTGCCTGGGACGCCGAGCAGGTCGAAGATCTTGTAGAGCTGGTTGGTTGCCAAGCCCTTCACCACCTCGAAGAGCCTCTCGCCGGTGAGGAGCTCGGCCATGACGCAGCCCAGGGACCAGGTGTCGACGCGCGTGCCATAGTCCGTCCACACTTTAGTCTCCGGCGCCATGTACTCCCATGTTCCGGCGAATCTGTACCTGTCGTAGGCGTCCGGCTCTGCCGTTGACATCGCCGACCCGTAGTGGCCGATCTTCACGGTGAGAGCGGTGTCGTCGTCGTCCCCGGTGCCGCTCACGAAGATGTGTTTTGGAGTGATGTCTTGGTGGATGATCCCGTGGGCGTGCATTGCGGCCGCCCCGGACAGCAGCTGGCGCATGATGCCGCGCACCTCGGCCTCCGTGAACGGGCGGCCGAGTCGGGAAATGCGATCGTGGAGGACGTCGTGCAGGGTCGGGCCGACGAACTCGGTGACGATAGAGTAGTCGCTGGTGCCGGGTGCGCGCGCCATGCCGTGGAGAGCGACGATGTTTGGGTGGCCGCAGCAAGCCGCCATGATGCAGGCCTCGTGCAGGAGCACGCCGACCGAGATGCCGCAGCCGGGCTGGAGGCCCCTGAGGACGACGGTCTTGCCGGTGGCGCGGTGGCGCGCCTTGGAGACGAGGTCGTACTCAGTCTCGCGGAGCGTGCGCGTCTCCTCGTAGCTGCGTGCGCTGCCCATGCGCCTCCGCTTCCTCTTGATCCTGCTGCTGGTCGTCGTCTCGTCCATGACGTCGTGGATCATGGCGGAGATGGCGGCAACTCCTCTGGCGCTCATGGTCTCGTCCGCTGCGACGTCGACCAGGGCGCAGATGGACGCGACCCGGGAGGCGATGGTGCTCATCTCGGCGCCGTGCGTCTCGTCAAGAGGATCCATTGTGTGGCTTGGTGCAGATTAATTTGCGAGGCGATGAGAGGAGATTGGGTCATTATATTGATCGAGGAAGGTGAGGCAGATCGCGAGACGGAGTCGGGAAGACCTGGGGTGGGCGCTGGATGGATTCGGAGTTGATCCTCAGTCGGACTCTCCTAGTGCTATGCAACTCGATCACGTTCCGAAATCCGAATCCACCTCGTCAATTCAGTTGTCCCTAGTAGTCCCTACTATCCGGCACGAGTCCCTACTATCCTACACCACGGACGTTTTTTCTACAAAAAACACGTACGGACGTTTTTCTACAAAATTCCGTAGGTAGGGAGCCCGTAAGTCTAGGATTTCCATTTCAAAAAAAAAAAAGTCTAGGATTTCCGATCAGCCACATTATTCATAAGCAAGGAGCAAACCGAACTTTTTTTTTTGCGAATCAGCAATCCGAACAGTTTGTTATTCTGAGGTATACATTCAAGAAGTTGAATGAACCTACTCGAGGATTCTTATTTTAAACGCGGTGGGCGGCAAGTGGTAGCAGGCGGGCGTACTTGCGTGCTTCCACAATACATCGGGCAGGTGCACTTACAAGTTCAGCATATATAGTTGTATTTATAGGTATCCAAAAGTATAACTATCGCGAAATACATTGAAATACAGCTGTGTTGAAACCCGTAGTAACCAAGTACATCTGTAGTGAAATTTGAAGTACAATGAAACAAAATTATGATGAAATCCGAAGCATAGCATGCGCTAGGAACCGGAAGTACAGCTACACAGGCGAGGTAGTTTTGAAGTACAGTTCAAGAGGCCTATCAACATGAGATTTAGTTTTAAAGATTTTGACGCGAGAATCTCAACCAAGAAGTCAACAAAGCAGGAGGGCAGATTAATCCCAAAGAAATAGAGGAGAGGCGAATAAGCCCAAGGCATCCAAGTCCATGTCAGAGTCTCAAAGGAAGAGACTTGAAACAATTGCCAAGAAGGCAACAACTGATGCTTTGGATGAAGATGAAGAACAAGAGCAAGATGAGCCTAGAAGCCCTGTCACAGGTGAAGATATCCATCTCAATGATACTTGGGGTGTGCCTCCTAGCAGATATCAAAGGCTTAAGGAAAGGAGCAGAAGAACACAATGCGCAGCTTCTGATCCCCAAACCCATACTGCACATTCCATTCAGAAGGATCGCATATCCTATTTGCAAGGATTACAAGAAGAATTGCAACCAAAAGGCTAGTACTTGTACAGAAAATATTCCATATATGGATAAGCGTATTCGGAGTACAAAAGGCTAGTCCTCAAGCTGAAAACAGTGGCAATATCCATTTCAGTAAATAAGCTTATGATGGAATTTGCATCATGTGTCAAAAGCAACATGGTACCAGATTTCCACAAGTAGCTAGAATCTGTAGCATCATGTAGGCTAAAGCACAAAGAAGGACACCGTACTCATCAATAGACTTGACACCAAAGATTACCTCTCAACTGTAATCATTTGCAATTCATCAATATATGATCTCATACAGGTTTTACATCTATCAGAGCTAGGTGCACATCACATCGAGAAAGCAAACGATTCATGTATGTATCAGTAGCATGTGCGGTACAAAGAATGTTACTGTAACTATACTTGCCTATATCTACACTCAAAGAATTAAGCTATAGCTGCCAATTACACCATGCATGCTATAGTTGAAACTTTCTGCTGAGTTGCCAGTGAATCATTTCCAAACTCAGAGTAACTAACCTCATTGATCTAAGTAAGGGATAAGCCAATCCGGAGGATCCTTGCAGACCTTATTCGACTCCTCCATTTGCAAAGCATGACGGGCCAATTGACAAGCAGCACCATTGGATTCTTCTGAAATAGTCCGGATTATGAAATATGGCGGATTCGAGTGCAGAAATTGTTTCAGCTGTATTAGTTCACTCGCTCCACTCTGAGTGGCAGCTAGGTGCTCAAGCAGAGGGGCCTGATGGGACTCCAGCACAATGGTAGTTGGTTCAGACAAGAGAACAGCACTTTTGATCCCTTCACAACAAGCAGCTGCAAAAAGAAGAGCTGGATCCATGTATAGCGTCGTACGAAAGCATGATGCAGTCATGAACTTTGCCGTGCTACCATCCCTAATCAAAACTGCTGCAGCACTTTTAAGACCAACCGGTGTAACCACAGAAGCAACGTTCAACCTCAGGATCTTCGCCTTTATCTGCTTTACTTCTGATGCAAGTCTCTTTCCTTTGACATCTACTGTGAGCCACACCACAATATGACACCAAATTTAATGCATATTTAATTTATTTCTATCAGGAAACGACATGTTTTAAGAGAGATCCAACCTTCTGTATTCCGCATCAGCATCTGTGGAGTGAATTGTCCTGATGCAGGTCGGCCCAGAGATAGTTCTTCAAATTCTTGTGCACGAAAAACATCAGAGAAACAACCATCAGATAAAACGCTAGAAGCATGCCCTCCAAAGCAAATATGGCTGCAACATGTTTGGTTTCATCTTCTGGTCGGAATGTTATCACATGGCCATGAGAGAGAGAGAGAACATAAGCACACATGCATGCCGAAACCAGAAGGTTGATTGAAGTATTTGTATGGTAACAACTACTCCCTCCGTCCACAAATAAGTGTACACGCGGGGTTTCCAAGATAAATTATGGGGTGGAGTGAAAAATACATTGGGAACATGCATCTCTCATCTTTAATTTTTTACCTCCAATAAGTGCATGTAGAAAACAAGAACATGTGGTCAATACTATTGGGTTCGATTTCCGTGCGATGAGAGAGAAGTAATTAAAGTGCATTGGGAAGATAGGAGTACACTCTTTTGTGGACAAAGTTTAGAGCTAGATGTACACTTATTTGAGGACGGAGGGAGTAGCTGTCTGCATATGTTTGGCAACAAAAAGATTTTTCTGAATTATACATTTGTCCAATGCCCATTTCTGCTGTGGGATGCACCGCAACATGATATTGAATTTAATGCATATTTAATTTAATTTTAATCTGGAGACATGTGTTAAAAGAGATCCAACCTTCTGCATTCCACGTCAGCATCTGTGGATTGAATTGCTCTGATCCAGGTTGGCCGTGAGATATTTCTGCAAATTCTTGTGCTTGAATAAGATCAGAAAAACAACCATCAGATAAAACGTTAGAAGCACACCTTCCAAAGCAATTTATGCAACATACTTTGAGCCGCACCACAATATGACACCAAATTTAATGCATATTCAACTTCTTTCAATCAGGAAACGACAGGTGTTAAGAGAGATCCAACCTTTTGTATTCCGCATCAGCATCTGTGGAGTGAATTGTTCTGATCCAGGTCGGCACAGAGATAGTTCTTCAAATTCTTGTGCTTGAAAAACATCCGAGAGACAACCATCAGATAAAAACGGTAAAAGCATGCCCTCCAAACATATTTGGTTTCATCTTCAGGCGAAATGTTACCACATGGTCATGAGAGAGAGAGAGAGAGAGAGAGAGAGAGAGACAGAGAGAGGGGCATAGAACATAAGCACACATGCATGCCCAAATCATAAGGTTGAATGAAGTATTTGTATGGTAACAACTAGGTGTCTGCATATATTAAAAGGCAACAAAAGATTTCGCTGAGTATAAACCAAATATGCCCAATGCCCAGTTCCGCTATGGGATGCACCGCAACATGACATTGAATTTAATGCATGTTTAATTTTATTTCCATCTGGAGACCACATGTGTTAAAAGAGATCTAACCTTCTGCATTCCACGTCAGCATCTGTGGATCGAATTGCTCTGATCCAGGTCGGCCGCGAGATATTTCTGCAAATTCTTGTGCTTGAATAAGATCAGGAAAACAAGCATCAGATAAAACGTTAGAAGCACAACTTCGAAAGCTTCTGCAACATACTTTGAGCCGCACCACAATATGACACCAAATTTAATGCATATTCAATTTATTTCCATCAGGAAACGACAGGTATTAAGAGAGATCCAACCTTTTGTATTCCCCATTAGCATCTGTGGAGTGAATTGTTCTGATCCAGGTCGGCACAGAGATAGTAATTCTTCAAATTCTTGTGCTTGAAAAACATCCGAGAAAAAACCATCAGATAAAACGCTGGAATCATGCCCTCCAAAGCAAATATGGCTTCAACATATTTGGTTTCATCTTCAGGTCGAAATGTTACCGCATGGTCATGAGAGAGAGAGAACATAAGCACACATGCATGCCAAAATGATAAGGTTGAATTAAATATTTGTATGGTAACAACTAGGTGTCTGCATATTTTAAAAGGCAACAAAAGATTTCGCTGAATTATAAACCAAACATGTCCAGATGCCCAGTTCCGCTGTGGGATGCACCGCAAGATGACATTGAATTTAATGCATATTTAATTTTATTTCCATCTGGAGACGACATGTGTTAAAAGAGATCCAACCTTCTGCGTCCCACGTCAGCATCTGTGGATTGAATTGTTCTGATCCAGGTCGGCCCCGAGATAGTTCTGCAAATTCTAGTGCTTGAATAAGATCAGAAGAACAACCATAAGATAAAACGTTAGAAGCACACTTTGTTAGAGATAATTGGAGTCAATCAAGCATATTTGGTAGGCATTGACCAATATCATAACGTTTCCTGAAATATTTATATGGCAACAAAAGATTTTGCTGTTTAATACAGAAAACATGCCCAATGGCTTATCGACTCTGTCAATTAATTAAACAGATGGTAAAATCATTGAAGAGTAGCAAGAAATTCAATTGTTAGTTCCAAACATTCCAGACTACATTGCGCAAGATGAAAGCCAATCATTAGTACATTGCATGTGCAATCCTTTCAGTATATTATTTATTTATGAAACAAGTAGCGAACCATATTCCCTTGTTGTATCAGGACATCATACTTGTGACTTACTATGGTAGTACAATGCAAGAAATTCTTGGGTCGAGTTGTAAGGTGGGGTGGTTGTCCTCTCGGGGACTTGTACATATAACCTTCTTTTCTATCAATGCATCGAAACGTCAAGCAGAGCTTGCAAGTTAACTGGCAGAGCTTGCAAGTTAGATTTCGTTCTTTCGTTGTGAATTTGAATTTCAAGCAGGAGTGACACGAGAAACAAATAAGCGATCCAAGCAAATAAACATGTTAACTGACGTTTGTGGGGTAAGAAAACAGCAATGTTACTAACCAGGCATAGAATTATCGCGCAACGGAACATATGCTGAAGCATGATTTCGTGAGTGAGAGGCAGATGTTTCATCACACATTCCAGCATGTCTAGTAAGAAAACTGATCCCTACACAGGACACATGATGATCCGTGTAATACACACTTAATTGAGAAAACATAGAGTAAGCAAATACTGAACATTTACTTCTGTTTGCCTGCAGTGGAGGAAGCATTGCAGAATGAATCCTTGAGCTAGAAACAGAAAACTGATTATGCATTGCAGCATGTCTGTGTACTGCACATATGAGATGAGATTATTAGTGTAAACACATGCTTATAGTAGTTAAGTGAAACAAATATAGTAAACAAACAGTAGTAATTGACTAACCATCATGAAAATTTTCCTGCAGCGGAAGCAATGTTGCAGCAGGAGTTCTTGAGCTAGAAGCAGAAAAATTTATGAGCTCTGCAAACGTGACATGATGTTTAGTGGACAACTGGACATAAACAATCAGACAGAAGTAAAACACCAAATTTAGCAATACCATTACTATCAGGTTCGCAGTTCAACATCCTTCTAGAATATGAGCTTGAACTGTGCGGACGCATATAATGATCTGCGGAAGAATAACACGCATCATCTACCAAAGATATATATCCAGTCACATACTTGGATTTGTTTGTGATTGACTACGAAAGTAGATAGTAGATACATGACCAGGAGCAGTACACAGAAACCTTGTCAGCAAGTATACCAGTATATTAATTTAGTCTCTCAGACCAAAGGTATGCTAAGTCGCTACCTTTAGTTCCTATTAGCAATGTCCATTCTACTTTAGAAGTCATTTTAGTGGTATATAGCCCTATAGGAGTTCGAGAAATAATGAATCACCTGAAACATATTGTAACCAAATCTGCATGTTTAATACCAAACATTCCAGACTACAATGCCCAAGCTGAAACTTGAATAATTAATAAATTTGTAATCATTTCAGTATATTAGCATCAAACAGATATTTCCTTGTTGTATCAAGGTAACAGACTAACTTACCATGGTACAGTACAAGAAAATTTTCAGCATTAATTTAAGTTAACAAGCAAAGCAGACATGTCATCAGGATTTCGTTCTTTCGTTGTGAGTTTGACGATCAGGAGTGACATACTAATCACGTATGTGGGCTAAAAAGAGAGAAAGTGTTACTAACCAAGCGTAGAATTACCCCGTAGATATACACTTCTTGAGTTAGAAGCAGATGTTTCATCAAGCATTCTAGCACGTCTGGTAGGAAAACTGATCACTACACACCAGACATGACGATCCATGTAAATAGGTATTTAAGGGGAAAATATGTAGAGTAAGAAAACATGGAACATTTATTAACCATCAGTTGAGCTTGTCCTCGGTGGAAGAAACGTTGCAGCATGAATGCTTAAGTCAGAAGCTGATAATTGATTACGCACAGCAGCATGTCTGAGCTCTGCACACATGTGACATTATTGTTAGCGAAATGCACAGTCCGTACAGAAGTAATATACCGAATTTATCTATACCAATACTATCAGGTTCGTGGGTCAACATCCTTCCAGAATATGAACTTGAATTGTGTGGATACATGTAATGACTTGCAAAAGAACGGCACAGATTATCCACTATATATAAAAATCCATTCACCTGGATCTATTTGTGATTGCCCACAAAAGTAATATTAGATACATGATGAAGAACAGTACACAGAAACCTTGTCAAGAAGTGTATATCTACCATCAGTGTATATTGACTGCACAATACTTGGTGAATGAAGCAGAATATGACAAGCTGTGTCAAACGTTTATCCTATTCCAGGAAGACTCACAGTAGTGAGTAGTAGTTGATAGGAGTTTAAGAATAACTGAATTACCTGAAAGATGATGTAACCGACACTCGTATGTTTAATCTTGGATAAACATGGTTGTACACAAAATCCTTGTGACAATAATCTTAATCATATATGTACAGCCATACATTCACAAGGTTCAATAGTGTGAAGGTAATCTTGATAAAATGGCAATAAGAAAAGGCCATCTATGTGTTGATTCATAAACTCATAAGAACAGGGGAAATCCGCATGTTAATCTGTCAATGGCATTCAACAAAATGCTCAGTAACTATGGAAGAAGATTTGTTAATTGTTAAAGGTTGAAGTGCCAAACCTGCATCTGAAGTAATTTTGGATGGATTACCAACCACCATCTGAGGATCACAAAATCTGCAAACGATACAAAAATCATGTAATTTAGACGCGGGGATAGACTCAAACATTAATATATTCAGCTAGCTGAATTAGCATAACCAACATTTGAGAGGCTAGCTGAAGTACCCTTTTGTAAAACTGTGATGGTACTTTGCCAAGGTACAAAACTTCCAGGGAAACAAATTCGATTGAAGGTGTGTCATATAACACGAGACTAAACCGAACCTTTTAAGGCAAAGAACAAAAAACTGCACAGAGATTACCATAATCATTCGTTCCAGTAGCAAAAATTCTACACGGGAGATTACAGCATGTCAACAGCGCTTAAGCACGTGGTGACTCATTGCTATAGCAAGAAATTCTACGCACTGTACAAAACTAAACCACCCATTACAGGAGCAAGGAATCCGCACACAGAGACCAGTTGAGCGTAACTTCAGATGCTTAAGATCATTCCTTTGGGTACAAACATCGAACAGATTGCGGGTGGCATGGTAGGGACACGACACGAACAAGAAGAGTCAATACGAAAAGATTTCAAGTACTACTAACCTGCTATTTACCGCGTGAAACAGCGCGAGTTGCGCCCAACACAGGATCCACATGTCCTCTTCGGGTGACGGCAATCTGGAGAGGAAAACCCATCGCAAGCAAGAACGCAACCAATTAGTCCCAGAGGAAGAGCGGGCGAGAACCAGTGCAGAAATCCGAGAGGAACGGCTAGATCGATCAGTGCAAGAACGCGACCAGCATGCCACGGGAGGAAGCAGGGGAAGAAGAAGAAATGCAAGAACTAGAGCAAGAACTGGGACGGTTAAGCGAGATGGCACCAAGAACCGCACCTCGGCTTCGACACGAAAGGGAGGAGGGCCCTCGCCACAAGTTTGATCCGGTGGAAGTTGAGGTCTTGGGATCCTCCGGGTATCAAATCCAAGTAGTCAAGGAGCTCGCGCGCCATGCGGCGGGCGACGAGCTCGAAGACGCGGTTTGGGTCGAGGTAGCGGGAACCGGAGCCGGAGCCGGAGGAGGAGCCCATCGTCATCTGTATGGGCGCGCGCGGCGAGAGACAACCGGTCGGGAGCAGGTAAGAAAGGGGACGGAGCTGCAGCGGGGGAAGCGCAATGTTAGAGGAGAGAGATGCTTAGATCAATGGCGGCGGTCGGCGGCGCGTAGGCAAGAGGGGAGATGGGTGTGGTCGGCGGTGGGCGAGGAAGCCAAGAATGGAGACGCGCGGCGACGAGACGCGACGCCGCTCTCCCCTTTGTAGGCGGCGGAAACGGCCGCGTGGGTTCGACGCGACGCGAGACACTTGGACAGCCGGAAGAAAATGCGGCCCATTGGGCTATGGATTTGATATAACAGGAAACGGATTGGGCCCAGCAAGTTCTGACAAAAATCAATATACAGGGAAACCTTAATCTACTAGTTGAATGCCCGTGCGTTACTACGGTCCCTATTTTTCTGCAATATGTACCTAATACAATACAATACATGCAAAATTCGCGTGTATGATAAAACAGAAACATCATATTCTAAAAACAGGATTTATCGTCGTTTGAAGTATATTTTGACAACTGATGTCAATTACCTTGCACCTTTATAGAATTCTAACTATGACCATACTACACGAATTAATCAGCAATGGTTGAACAATATCTCCTCGTACTTATAGATTAATTCACACACAACAGATTATATAAGTTAAAAGTGCACTAAACAAAAATGCATGTACGAGTGGTACTTTGTTTGGCGGAGGATGTACCAAGTTAAATCCTATAAAATCTAGGCTTACAAAAATAGCATAAGAGGTTATTTAATAACATATCTAAAAAAGAATACCAGGTAAACCGCCAGACTGCTAATAAGAAGGAACATTATTTGCAAAAATATATACATGTGAAGTTGGCTTCCCAAGCAAAGAGTCAACTTTAACTATCCAAAGTTTAATAATTTGCTAGCTAAGTACTCGTGGGTTGATATAGAACAATCGAAAAATAGACCATCAACAAATATTGGTCAAAGAGTCACAAAGAGTTCATAGAAGTCGAACATGACACAACTGTGTTTGTCATGTAATTTTGCTTCCATGAATATTTATGTAAGTCTAGTGCATGCATATAATGTTCATATCTTAATCTACTGAAAATACATGGAGCTAACAACTCATAGTAACCTTGATAGAACTACAATAATTTTGTCCAACTAAAAACATGACTATATCAATTTGTGCAATTTTTTTGTTGCCAAAACCAGAATAAAACAATTCAACCGATAGTTATTTTAAATTACTATGTTGTCACAAGAAGCGGTTTGCATTCCTGAATCTTTTCGACCAATGTGCTCTATCTATCTAGGAGAATATAGAGTCAATGAACATGGCATTATCTGAGCGCCGTCATTCTGACCTTGACTGCAACTTGCAAGTAACCTGGATATGTCCTACAAAAAAGACAAAACAATATAGTTTAGTTGTGCTAATGCTTTCTGAAGAGATCGTCAATCAATAGAGTATAGAGACTTGAAAAAAAAAATACCGATCCATAAGTGCCTGACTGCGTGATATAGATGCTACAAACCTGAGAAGTCCTGAAAACAAAAACTATATGAAATTTGGCATAGAAGATGATGAAAGAGGGAAATTATCAGTGGCTGTGATACATGATGTATGCTCAACTTAGCCTCTTAGTTGAGCCAAGCATGTACATATAAGTGGCACTTGCCAGTCGATGAGGTGAGCATGAGGAATGTGGATTGGACCGGATTACTCGCGAATTCGTGCAGGTAAACGGTGACGTTGGCCTTGGAGATCTGGACCATGGGTGACCACAGCTTGCATATCCAGCGCTACCAGGTTCAACCTTTCAACCATCGTAGATGGAGATATCTACATGTATAGATGAAATCAAATCGATTATGGTGGACATGCAAAAATCAGGGAATAGTAATAGTACTCCATCTAAATTGCTCACGGGTAATAGTACAAAGTAGAGTAGGTGGAGCTGAATGAAAATTGTATCGGATGGCGTGGGCGATGCGGTCCTCGAATGTAGGCCAATGGGCGACAACGCGGGTATGGTCGTGGGTGGGCTGGAGGTCGAAGGTTCGGTCGGCGTGGACCGTGGAGCACGCACTTCAGGCAATCGATGCAGGTGGCCTCAACGACGAACACGAACAACGGGTTGTTGCCGTCTCCACTACGACATGAGGAGTAGAGCGGCCGGCGGCCGCGACTCGTCTACGCAAACGGCTCACTCGATCGCGTCTCGCCGTCGCTGCGACTGCGAGCCACAACAAGTAGAGCGGCCCCCTCGCGTACTCCCAATCGCATACATACTGTGCCGTCAGGTAGGATAGCAATATGTATACCTTGTTGAGAACTTCCGCTAGGTGTAGGCGGCATAAATCGAGAAATTAACGGGACAAGGGATTTTGCATCCCGATTTTTTGCGAGGAGAGATTGTGTCCTGATACTTTCGGTTGAGAAGAGGCACGCGGTATTAATGGTGTCGTTCAAAGGAAGTTTGATAAATGGAGGAGCTCGCACGGTCATTTGTTTAAGATATCTCGTGAATAAATTGTGATTGATGATAGAGTATAAAATCGTGATTGATATCATCTAGATTGTGATTCCACGTGGTTGCTTGATTTTCTTTTCCTTTTTTGTACCAGCTAATACCATGATTAGCGCTAACAAAGGAAATGAGGGACGACTTACCATAAAAGTAGATTGGTACGAAAGGAAAGTGGATCGGACGGATGGATTTCGAGTGGGGCTTTGATATTAGATTGTACGGTATGGATGCTCCCAATCTCCTTCACCAAACGCGTTGTACGACCTACGACCAACTCCAATATAATAGTAAAGATACCAACGGCCCGATTCGTTTTACAGCAAGTCTGCATTCACCGTAAACATGGTATGCACTAAGGTATGAGAACGAACATCTCCTCTCACCATTAGTAGAGGCATTGCCTTAGCCAATGAGGTGGGTTGTTCGCGTATTATTATTCAATCCGATTGTCTACAAGTGATTGAAGCCCTTCAGACGGGAAGTTTCCCATCAACGGCAACGGCTACTCTTTTTGATGATATTTATATCCAAGCTTCTACGTTTTCCAGTTGTGAGTTTAGTTTCTGTAATAGGGAAGCAAACTTTATTGCTGATTGCTTATCGAGAGAGACGGATTCACTCCAATGTGTGTGGGTAGATGATCCGCCGAGTTTTATTGTTTCCCTTTTAATTGACGATGTATCTGTTATTTAATTAATAAAGCTTGCAGCAGAGTCCTGCTGTTTCTCTAAAAAAACATCTCTCACCATTTGATTGCTTTTCACGTCAGGTAGGCCCCATCTCTTCTCTTATTAGCCTTAATTAAGGATTGTATCAAATCAAATATCACTTGGCAAATACTATCTGATTTATATTCTTTCTCATTCCTTATTTCCTCATTTGCTAATTAAAGACCGACCACACCAAATCAAATCACTGATTTGTTTTCTTTCCTGGTTCTTCTAGAACCGTTTATACTACAATCTTCTCTTTCAAATAATCGCTACTCGACTGGCCCTCTCGCCAAATCTCGCACGCCCTCTCATCTCGGGGAGGCCCATGGCCACGGAGCGTACATCGCCATCATACAGCAGGTTGGATGTCGTGTCCAAGAATCGTCGCTTGAACACATCCTACATCCGGCGGTGGTGACAACGTGGGCCGGGAAGGGGAGCACGTTGTTCTCCGCCTTCTAGAAGCAAGACCGCTACACATAGGCACGGTACCGCGGGCTGATCGTGAGCATCTGAGTGTTCGTCGTTTGGCGGCGCCACTTCTGGATGTCGGAGTTGAAGATGCCACTAGAGACTCATATTTCTGGCAGCGGCCTTCCATTCCTGGACATGGATATGGATAAAACATCGTCGACCTTGCGGTGACCCACTTGCCGTCGGAATGGTCATCATGATTCTATTGCAGGATAGGCGAAGAGCTCTTCCCGATACATGATAACAGTGCAATGCCAAAATCCATGCTTTTTTATTCAAAACTTTGAAATGCATTTCTAATTAGTACTATTTACTAGCATCAGTTATGCATCTTCTATTCCTAAATAGCAGACCCCCACTACAAACATGGTATCACCAATCACGCTCATATGCACTATGGTATGAGAAGATATACCTTCGCTATTCCCGCACAATCATCGTCAGCAATGCACCAACATCTCCTCTCACCATTTGATTGCTTTTCACATCAGGTAGGCCCCATCTCTTCTCTCATTAGCGTTAATTAAGGATTGTATCCAATCAAATATCACTTGGCAAATACTATCCAATCTATATTCTTTCTCATTTCTTATTTCCTCATTTGCTAATTAAGGACCGACCGCACTAAATCAAATCATACTTGCCCAAAAGTATCTGATTTGTTTTCTTTCCTCGCTCTTCTAGATCCGTTTATACTACAATCTTCTCTTCCGAATAATCGCTGCTCGACTGGCCCTCTCTCCAAATCCCGCACGCCCTCTCATCTCGGATAGGCCCATGGATAGGTAGCCTACATCGCCACCATGCAGTAGGTTGGACGTCGTGTCAAAGAATCGTCGCTTGAACACATCCTACATGTGGTGCCGACGGTGGTGACGACGTGGGCCAGGAAGGGGAGCACGATGTTCTCCGCCTTCTAGAGGCTAGACCTCTACACATAGGCACGGTACCGTGGGCTAATCATGAGCATCTGAGCGTTCGTCCTTTGGTGGCGCCATTCTGGTCGTCGGATTTGAAGATGCCACTGGAGACTCATAATTCTGGTAGTGGCCTTCCATTCCCTGGACATGGATATGGATGACCCAACCGAAAACATCATCGACCTTGCGATGATCCCCTTGCCATCGGAATAGACGAAGAGCTCTTTCACGATACATGATAACAGTGCAATGCCAAAATCCATGCAGAATAGGCGAAGAGCTCTTCACGATACATGATAACAGTGCAATGCCAAAATCCATGCCTTTTTTTCATAACTTTGAACTGCATTTCTGATTAGTATTTACTAGCATCAGTTATGGATTTTCTTTAGAACTATATGAACTACATTTATGATTACTACTTAGTAGCATCAGTGAAGTGTTGGAAGTGTGCTGTCGATACACATTCTACAAAAGATTGTAAGGTGCAGCACTACTGCCTAGTTTGCGATAACACGACGCATCCTACTTCTAGATGCCCTACTCTCCGGCTTCCTAGACCTTCTGCATTGGTTGCGGCCCAAGGCTTTGAGGAGTCTCTTTTTCTTGAGCTACCAGACAGTGTGTATAAGCCACATCTTGCGCCTGTTTGTTCTCCGACGGCACTCGTTAAGTTGGAAGGTCCTATGGTTACGGCTTCGGTCATTGAGAGACAGATGGCTCGCATTTGTCCAGCTCCTCTTTGGAAATGGGAGGCCCTGGATCATGGTAGCGATGCTTTCCTCATTGGCTTTCCATCAGCTGAAGACCTCGAGAGAGTGGACGGATTCCAAATGAAAGTGCAGTCGTCCGACACTCAGCTTACTATTAGTACGTGGAAGGTGCAGGAGATCCCGCATAAGTTCGAGCTCAAGCCAGTTTGGGTTCATGTTGAGGGTGTGCCGTACTCCGTGAGACATTTTCATGGTCTTTGGGCGGTGGGCTCTCTGATTGGTACTACCTTGGATGTTGATCTTGTTACTTTGAGAAGGCGGGGTGTGGTGCGTCTGTTGGTGGCTATGATGGACCCTAAGGTGCTTGAGAAAAGGACCGATGATAATGGGCAGCTTTACATTGGGGTGACGGTGGTTTTAAAGATGAAAGGGTACGATTTCTTCTTCCGCCGACAGCCGGATGATTTCGCTCCGGACTCCGAGTTTGTTCCCTTCTTTTGGAGGCGCAAGGGTAATGATCCGGATGACGAGGATACTGGAAAGGACAAGGACAAGGAAGAAAATGATGACCTTGGTCGTTTTGCGGAGGCTCAGACGGTGAACATGGACGTTGATGCTACACATGGTTCAGGGGACACCCATGGCAGAACTGTAGCTGCAATAGTACCCTCCAACTCTTTGATTGCTGTAACCCCGTTTAACCCTTTTCCAAGAACGCCGCGGGCAAAATAAATCGTGGAGGCTGCGAGGCTGAGGTCTCCTGGGTTGATTGCTCAGGTTTCATCTGTATCCACGCCGGTTCCGATCTGTCCTGCTGAGTGCGCGGAGAAGAGTTTGTACATGCAGCCGTTGGGCGTGGACCAAGGGCAGGCATCTCATCTTTGCATGCAGGTGCCGGACCAAGCTGGGGACGTGGCTAAGCTGGATATGGTAGCCAGTCTCGCGTGTGTGCATGTACAGCATGGCTCTGATCCAGCTGATGTTGGGCAGGCGCTGGGCGAGGCTGCTGCTAGCATTCCGCTGAGCCGTTCTACTGCTGGCGGTCCATCATGCATGGATGGCCTGGTCGTACCGGCGGACCGTCCAGCTGCTGCCGCTGGGGATGCTTCTCCGACACAATCTCCCCAGGGTGGCGGCCTTCTATCGGCGCCTGTGCAGCGGATGGACGCGCGGGAGGGTCCGACTGCAACACTACCCTCCCTCGTTCCAGAGCTGCAGGCCGCTGGTGACAAAGCGTCGTCCACGACACACGCTGCGACACCCACGACGACTACTGCTGGCATGTCGTCATGCTTGCCGGTGGCATCCGAGGTGTCATCTTCAAGGGCGTCTTCAGCTCCGTCCTCGCCGCCTACATCGCCAGCGCCGGTGGCTCCTCCACGACTCCAGCCACCGGCTCAACATAGGCGTAGCTCACGCCACGCTATGGAGGCTGATGGGGCGAAGACGACAGATGAAGACACTATGACGAAGGCTATGCGTCGTAAGGCGGCGCTAAATCTGGACCCTGCTGGTACGATTACAAGTTCTAAATCTTTTTTACCTTTATCTGATAATGCTATATCATCTAAGCTTGCTAGTGTAGGGGTTAGTTTAGGTTCTAATAAATTTGATATATCCGTTTCGGCTAAAGCTTTGAGACATATGGAATTTGACCGTTTAAAAGTCAATCCAAAAGTTTCAGCTAAGTCGGATTCCTCTATACTAGACGAGGAAGAGCTGAGTGCCACATTAGATGGTCAGCTTCTTGCTCATCTAGTTGGTGAGGTGGCAGAGGTAGATTTGGATGAGATGATGCTAAGTTCTGTTTATGATCTGAAAGCATCTACTCGGAAATCCAAAGCTAATTCTGCTTGCAAAAAATCTAAATTTTCTCCTAAGGTTAGGTCCACAAAATCTGCAATGGTTACACAATGAATGGTATGTTCTCGAATAGCAGAGGTCTTAAAGACATGGCTAAACATTTACATATCGCTGATTGTATAACAGAACATTGTCTGGATTTTGTGGGTATTTCCGAGACCGGGAAGCGAGATTACTCTAGGAGTCTTTTAAACCGCATCTCTGGTGGGGTTGACTTCTCATGGTTCTCTCGCCCTCCTCGTGGTCGCTCGGGGGGCATTTTACTTGGTGTCAGGACTGCAACTATGGAAGTGTTGGCTTGTTCGGAAGGTGAGTTTCATATTAAACTACACATCCGAAACAAAGTCGACAACTTCACATGGAGTCTTGTCGTTGTGTATGGTGCCGCCCAAGAGGAGTTCAAGGCTGCTTTTCTTCGTGAATTGGTCAACCTAGCGAAAGATAACCCTTATCCTATTATCATAGGGGGTGATTTTAATTTGCTAAGGTTTTCCCATGAGAAAAGTAGGGGCCGTTTCGGTAACCATTGGCCTTTCTTATTCAATGCTGTTATTGACAGTTTGGATTTGAGAGAGGTTGAAATGGTTGGGAGACAGTTCACTTGGGCCAATAATCTTCCGGAGCCTACATATGAGAAACTCGATCGCGTACTCATGGATCATGAGTGGGAATTAAAATACCTTATGGTCAGCGTGCGTGCTCTTCCTCGTATTGTAGGTTTGTCGGATCATGCTCCCATACTGTTAACAGCCGGAAAGCCTGGATCACAAAGTAAACGCCAATTCAAGTTTGAACTGGGCTGGTTACACCGTGATGGATTTGCGGATATGGTTAAGCGTGTATGGGAGAGACCTGTTGCGGGCTCTAGTCCCATACAAAGGTGGAATAATAAAATTCGCGCTTTGCGAAAACACCTTGGTGGTTGGGCAAGGCATGTAGCAGGGATTTTAAAATCTGAGAAGCTTCGCTTGTCTACATTGATTGATGACCTGGAAGCTCTTGCTGAGACATGGTTGCTATCAGCGCAAGAAGTTGAACTTAAGAGTCAATATAATGCGCAGATAGCTTCCATGTTAAGAGAGGAGGAGCTGAAATGGTATCAACGATCAAAAGTACAATTTATTCTTGAAGGAGATTCGAACACAAGATACTTCCATTCTGTCGCTAACGGCAGACATAGGAAGAAAATTATTCATTCTCTGATTCAGGATGAGGGTACGATTGTTGGACAAGAACATCTCAAATCTTACATTACTAATTATTATAAGGATCTATTTGGGGAACCGGAAGAAGGAACTTTCACTATGGAAGAATCCAGAATCCAGGATATTCCCCAAGTATCCGCGGAAGAAAATGCCTTTCTTACTGCCCCTTATTCTGAGGAGGAGGTGAAGAAGGCGGTTTTCCAAATGGAGCATAATAAAGCACCAGGACCGGATGGTTTCCCAACAGAGTTCTATCAAAACTTCTGGGACATTATCAAGACGGACCTGTTAACTTTGTTCTCTGCATTGCACGATGATCAATTAGAGTTGTTTCGTCTTAATTTCGGTGAGATAATCTTATTGCCAAAAGTTATGGAAGCAGAACGGATTCAACAATTCCGACCTATCTGCCTCCTTAATGTGAGCTTTAAGATATTCACAAAAACCGCAACCTTAAGACTTAACTCAGTTGCTGATCATGTTGTGCGACAGTCTCAGACGGCTTTTATGCAAGGAAAGAATATCCTAGACGGGGTAGTAACCTTGCATGAAACAGTGCATGAGCTTCATAGGAAAAAGTTAAATGGTGTTATTTTAAAGATTGACTTTGAAAAGGCTTATGATAAAGTCAAGTGGTCTTTCCTGCAACAGACACTCAGGATGAAAGGTTTTTCTGATGAGTGGCGCGCTTTAATTCATAATTTCATTTTCGGAGGAAGTGTTGCCATCAAAGTTAATGATGATGTGGGCAAATACTTTCAAACGAAAAAGGGATTACGGCAAGGAGATCCATTATCGCCCATGTTGTTTAACATAGTGGCGGATATGCTTGCTATTATTATTGAGCGTGCAAAAGCGGATGGTCATATTGAAGGGGTAGTACCACATCTTGTTGATGGTGGTCTTTCGATCCTTCAATACGCCGATGACACAATTCTATTTATGGAACATGATCTTGAAAAGGCAAAGAATCTTAAGTTGATCCTATCAGCTTTTGAGAAGCTATCAGGTCTAAAAATAAACTTCCATAAAAGTGAATTGTTTTGTTTCGGCGAAGCCCACGATGAGGCCTCTTTATATGCTGAACTTTTTGGCTGTGAGATTGGTCAGTTTCCTATCAGCTACCTGGGCATTCCGATTCATTATCGGCGGCTAACTTTAGCTGAATGGAAACATGTCGAGGAAAGACTTCAGAAGCGTTTATCAAGTTGGAAAGGAAAGTTACTATCTCTAGGTGGGCGATTGGTTCTCATTAACTCAGTACTAAGTAATATGGTACTGTATATGATTTCCTTCTTCCAGTTGCCTAAAGGAGTATTGCGACGGTTGGATTATTTCCGATCTAGATTCTTTTGGCAAGGAGATAGGGAGAAAAAGAAATACCGACTGGCTAAATGGAATGTGGTTTGCCTACCAAGAGACCAGGGAGGACTTGGAATTCATGATCTCGAGATCAAGAATCGAGCCCTACTTGGAAAATGGTTATTCAAGCTTCTTTCAGAAGAAGGTATATGGCAAACAATTCTCAAAAGAAAGTATGTAGGCTCAAAGGCTTTGTCCCAGGTGATATGGAAACCTGGAGACTCACACTTTTGGGCTGGTCTTATGGCGACTAAGAAATTCTTCTTCCCATATACATCTTTCTCAATTAAGGATGGATCTCAGATAAGGTTCTGGGAAGACAAGTGGTTAGGAAACACCACTCTTCGAGAACAATATCCAGCTTTATATAGTATTATACGCCACAAATCTGATACCCTAGCAACGGTGATGCAAAATTCACCATTGGAAATGGCTTTCAGACGTGACCTCATAGGTCCCAGGCTTGTGGCCTGGAATACCTTGCTTCAACGACTCGAGAGGGTCCAGTTGTTGCACGGGTCTGATGTGGTTCGATGGAATCTAAATGAGAGCGGTAAATTCTCTGTTGATTCTATGTATAATGCGTTGATCCAATCCGATACGCCGGTTTTTAAGAATACAAAAATCTGGTCTATGAAGATTCCATTGAAGACGAAGGTCTTTGCTTGGTATCTTCGTAGGGGGGTAATTCTTACTAAGGATAATCTTGTTAAGCGTAATTGGCAAGGTAGTAAAAAGTGTGTTTTTTGTCTTCATGATGAGACTATCAACCACCTTTTCTTCGAGTGTCAATTCGCGAGATCTATATGGTCAATAACCCAAATAGGTTCTACCTTATACCCACCTCGGAGCGTGGCACATCTTTTTGGTAGCTGGCTCAATGGGGTGGAGCGTAGGTTCAAAACTTTTATTCGGGTGGGGGCGATCGCCATTATTTGGTCGCTATGGCTATGTAGAAATGACAAGATTTTCCATGATATTAACTCTTCATGTTTGCAGGTTATCTACCGGTCCACCGCTTTGCTCCGTTCGTGGTCTTTGCTTCAACGTATAGAGAACCGAGGCCTCTTTATGGAGGTATCTACACGATTGGAGGATGTGGCGAAGGATATTTTTTCCCAACATGGATGGCGGTGTAATCTACGGATAGAGCCTTCTGCGCTCTAGGCGCTCTCTTTGTTTTCGGTGTTTTCAGTTTTTCATGTGATGGTTTGATACTATGTGTGAGTACGGCTGTGTGCATCATGTTATGCAGAGGCCGGGTGTAATACTTTTTCTAAAATAATGAAAGCGCCCTTTATCGAAAAAAAAAGTAGCATCAGTTATTTTGTAGCTATTTACTTGCATAGATGTAGTAACATAATTTTCTTTGGGCACTGACTTCTTGTACTTGGATGATTAAACTAGCTGAATGTTGTGTGTTTAGTTTGTCTACTCTTTTGTTGCCAATAAATGGGATCAAGGGTGTTACCTTCTGAATTTGTATATTCATATTAGACTTAGCTCACCAATTGAAAGATAATAGCAAAACATTTTTTTCATGGATTTCTTAAAAAAAACATTTTTTTACATGGTGGTTTTAGTAGTGGTAGTAGTAGCACATACTACTTTTTAGCTTAGTGTTCGACGTGATTTTGTATAAGTTGCAGCAGTGCTTCATTGCTTGGCAAATTGGCGTGAAAAGAAAATAGTTGACCCATCGATTCATGTACTAGTATGCGAAACATGCAAGCTAAGCTAGTATTGAACAACAAGCAATATGCGTAGAGCTGGCCATTTCAGTGGATACGTGAAGATAGTAATTTAGCAATTGATGGATCCATCGAGCTTCATGAGGCTATGACACAGGCAGCTTTCACCTTCACGAGCGCCTAAGCTAGCAACGTGAAGCGACTAACTCAATTATGTTTATTATTTTGATTTCTACAGGCATACGAGTACAAGCACAAAAGTAAATACGTACATCCGTGCATATACACCGGCCAGTTCGTGTATACGCGTGCGGGCCGGTACACTGATCGGTTTGCCTCACAAGATATTTTGGCCAGCTGAAAGCGATCTGATAAACATCAAAAACAAGATCGCTATTAGCGTGGGCGTGCGAGCGTAAGATAAACATTGCTGCCGCCATACTCGCGGAAGGAGACTCCGCGCAGCTATCCATCGCCGGCTGCCTATAAAAGGAAGACACAGCTCGTTCTTTGGGGAGGAGAAAAACACACAAGACGCAGCAGCCGGAGGCGCAGCTCGGGGGGTCAGCGATCTGAGAGACGGAGAGCTCTCGCACCTGAAGATCAGAAACGCGGCTCGCACCTGAAGAAAAGGAGCACCCATGCATCCACGCCATACACGCGCAGATCACACCAACACCCATCCATTGACATCAAACAAGCACTATACACACACGTTATCGATCAGGAGAAGGAAGAAGCGATGGATATGAAGGTGACGTCTCCAAACGGTGAGAATCACGGTTGAATATTTCTCCTCCCTCTATCTCTCTCTCTCCAAGCACACGCATACGGCTGCACGGTGACGTCGGAGCTGACGGCCGACGACGGCCACGTCGGGGCTGCCGGCGTACAGCCAGGCGCCATCCGCCACGGCGAGGACGACGACGTCAAGGCTGGCGGTGTGCACATCCGGGCTCCATCTCCGACTCTACACCATGCCACCGACGACGACGTTGGGCTGCCGGCGAACAGCCCGGCGCCATCCGCCATGGCGAGGACGACGCCAACCTTGATGAGGCTGCCGGCGAACAGCCCGGCGTCATCCGCCATAGCGAGGACGACGCCAACCTTGATGAGGCTGCCGGCGAACAGCCCGGCGCCATCCACCATGGCGAGGACGACGACGTTGGGCTGCCGGCGAACAGCCCGGCGCCATCCGCCATGGCGAGGACGACACCAACCTTGATGAGGCTGCCGGCGAACAGCCTGGCGCCATCCGCCACGGCGCAGCGACAACATCCGTGCCGGGGCTGCCGGCGGACAGCGCGGCGCCATCTCCACGGCGCCCACGAGTTGGACGACGACGACCTTGATGGGGCTGCCGGTGTGCAGCGTGGCGCCATCTTCATCACCCGTGAGGCACGGCGACGACGTCCGTACCAAGGCTGTCGGCGTGCAGCGCGGCGCCATCTCCACATTGCCTATGGGGCGCGACGACGTCCGTGCCGAGGCCGTCGGCGCGCAGCGCGGCGCCATCTCCACCACCTATGGGACGCAACGACGACGTCCAGGCCGGTCCGCCGACGTGCAGCGTGGAGCCATGAGGCGCGACGACGACAAGTATGTGCCATGGCTGCCGGCGTGCAGCGGGTGCCATCTCCATCACCCGCAAGGAAGGACAACGACCATCACATCATGCATGGCACCTGTGAGGCGCGACGATAGCAAGTACGTGACACGGCTGCTGGCATGCAGCGCGGCGCCATCTCCATCACGTCGCCTGTGGGGCGCGACGACGACGTTCGTGCCGCGGCTACCGGCATTCAGCGCGGCGACGGCATCCGTAGGGGCTGCCGGCGTGTAGCCCGGTGTCATCTCCAACTCTGCAAGCGACGTCCAAGGAACGACATCGCGTAGCCCAGCGACATCTTCACCGCCCATGAGACGCGGCGGTGACGTCCTTGACGAGGCGTCCGGCATGCAGCGCGGCACCATCTCCACCACCCGCGAGGCGCGCCGACGACGACGAGCGCACCGAGGCTGCCGGCGTGCAGCGTGGCGCCATCTCCACCACCCGCGAGGAGCACCGATGATGACGAGTCCGCACCGAGGCTGCCGGCGTGCAGCGTGGCACCATCTTCACCACACCACGAGACGTTGCGATGACGTCCTTGGCGAGGCTGCTGGCGTGCAGCTCGGCGACGACATCCGTGTAGGGGCTGCCGGCGTGTAGCCCGGTGTCATCTCCAACTCCACAAGCGACGTCAAAGGAAACGACATCATGGCGGCGGGGCTGCAGCCACGTAGCCCAGTGACATCTTCACCGCCTGCGAGACGCGGCGATGACGTCCCTGACGAGGCGGCCGGCGTGCAGCGCGGCGCCATCTCCACCACCTATGGGACGTGATAACGACGTCCGTTCCAAGGCTGCCGGTGTGCAGCGTGGCACCATCTTCATCACCGATGAGGCGCGACGACAACAAGTCCGTGCCACGGCTGCCGGTGTGTAGCGTGGCGCCATCTCCATCATACCACAAGGCGCGACGATGATGAGTCCGTGCCCAGCATGTCGGCAGGCAGCCTGGCATCATCTCCACTACCAAGACGGCGCCAAAAAGATGGCGCGGCATGATGAGCTGCCAGCTTGCAGCTCTCTACCTTCTTCACCATGGCGAAACAGGCCAAGGACATGGGCACGGACGTTGTTGCCGCTCGAATCCTGACCACCACATCTACACATAAAGCTATGCATGTTAGTATTAGTATGTACGCGCATGGCAGGTTATATACATTGGCCATGTATGGTACGTACTAGCTAGCTAGTTGTGGCCGGCCAAGCCATGGTCATGTGCCACAACATTCACCTGTCTGGAAGCCATCGGAGACGAGCCAAGAACCAACGTTCACACTGTTGGCCACACGGCGATGGCCCTCGACGGGCAGGTGCTCTCTCTGAGGGTGACGATGCTTTCAGCCCCTCCCTCGGCGGCCGTACCTTCCGACACGCGATGGTTCCTCGGCGCGCCATCGACTCCACTTCCCTGCGAGCCCGTGAGACGGCGTCCTTGACTACACTGACAGCCATAAACTTGGCGTCAGGCTAAGGACGAGGCGCCGACCACATCGGCTACACCGACTTACGTGCGTGCATTGGTTTTCACACCGACGCTGGTCTCCTCCATCATTTTTTACTCCCGCGAGGCATACCCCTTGCACATCCCGACGAGGCTACTGGTCGTCGAGAAGTCCCAGCTGAGCGGACTCATGCTACTTCAACTCCAACTACATCAACACCGTCAAGACCGACGAGGCGCGACGGCGAGGGCGGGCTTGGCCGGAGCAAAGGCCATGCTACATGCGGCGCGTGTACCGACGAGGACACGGGCTCTGCCGCCGCCCACACACACCACCATCACATCATGTATGCAGGACGTGAAGCGAAGACGACGAAGACGACGAAGACGACCACACGGCTTAATCGGATGTGTCTCGCGGCGTAACCCGCGGGAGTAATTAACCGGGAGTCTTCCGAGGCCCCAGGAACCAGGAGATCGCAATCGCCATAGTCACGCTGGCCGCGCGAGCAGGCCACGGAGCGCTTTGTATTCGGGAACTTGTACTTTGTTTCTCCAAGAGAGATTAATGAAATGCATGCTTCCCTATCTTTTTCTTGTGTACTAAGGTACACTGGCACGCCCGCACCTATTTTCTTTACCCCGGCGCATGAGAGAAACACGCTACCATCCTTCCCCTCAACGTAGCGCCTATGTCTTTCACAGACGTTTTTCTCGTGTCAAACAAATTGGCACGCCCGGTGGGACATGGTTCTCCTCCCATCTTTGCTTCGTTGTGGTCGTCAAAATCGTCTTCGCCCGCTCATCCAATCCACACAACATCCTGCATGAGAATCCACCAACATGGATCTCCGCTAATCAAGAATCCTCTTAATGCCGAGGAACTCTCCCGTGCCAATGCCTCGGATCCTTGGGAGATCCACTTCAGATCCATGCTGCCGCCCATGGTCGTCACGCATGACGCCAAGATATACATGCACCAAGCCCAGAAGCCAGCGCGGTTACAAACTGTGCGATCCTAGAAGGAACAAAGGCGGGCATCCTCCACGACACAGAAAGAGCACCGCGAGCTAATGCTCGAGGAATGCGCCCTATTGAAGGAGTCAAAGAGGGCCAGCATCAAGGGCGACGCGGAGGTCTCTCAACGCCTCCAAGCTAAGGCCGCAAGCAAGAAGGCGGGTGCGGCGTCACTTCGCGCCCCTACTATGACATGGCACACTAAAGTGGAGCTCCTCAAAGGCTTGGAGGATGCTTCACAGGATTTGCGGAGGCTTGTGACGAACACACGTTCGTCTGATAGCCCGCATCCACTACGCAACTACACGAGGAAGTAGCGCAAGGTGTGACGACTCCACCAACAAATGAGTTCCCGCATCGCTCGGAGTGCGGTGTAAGAGGAGGATTGGTCCTTTGGTGCTAAGGACCTCGCGGACAAGGTGTTCACACGTGACTTGCCCCCCGGCGATGGGGTGAGTGGTTCATCAAGAGCAAAGAAGGTGGTGAGATGAGCCGTCATGAAGGAGTTCTGGAAACGGCGCACCCGCAAAGAGCCTGTTCTGGCAGGCTATACGGTCTCCACCAGCTCCGAAGATGCTCGGTGTCATGTGTGCACCATGCTTCCACACTCCGGAGATGGCGGGCGTTCCATCCGCAACGACAACAGGTTCGCCGTTCTTCGGAGGGAGACGCCTGCACCACGCGGAGAGGACCTGCGGCAGGAGTTCCGTCGGCTACAGGAGCATATGGACCATATCCAAAGGCGGCTCCGTGAACAAGGAGCACCAAGTTCTTCATCAGTGGAAGCTGGGGGAAGGATGAGGCGCCATGCCCCTAACCATCGTCCTCAGCATGAGCGCCAAACATTGGGGCCTCGACGACAAGCTTCGCCAACTCAAAACGTTCAGCAGGGGCATCCTTACATGCCCCCTCATTGGAACCAGTGGTCGCGTCACCTAGAAGACGAGAGGAACCCTCGTCCCCTTCAACAATGGAGACCTCGGGATCCTCCACAAGCTCCACTTCCTCCGCGACCTTTGTCACATGCTAGGCGTGGAGATCAACTTCAAGTGCAACCTTTGAGGGAAGCACTCACCTCATCCATGAGGCGAACTGCACCGCCACATCCACCTACGACATTGGTGCCTACAAGAACCCATGGGGCTCCCACGCGCTGAAGAAACCGCCGAGTTCTATACAAAGAACTTGAGGACTTGGTGCTTTTGGAGCCGCAGGAACGTCGTGCATAGAAGATCTTCCTCGACTATGCAAGAAAACTACAAGCCCTCCTTCCCGGTAGGGATGGGGAGTTCTGCTCCAATATCGCTGGGGTAGGCTCTTCTATGCCCGCCCCAACAGCCACATTGCTTCTGAAGGCGAGGTTCCACCATCGACGCCAATCACGTTGAGGTGTCCCGGAAGGTCCGAAGACGTTGATCGGCAGCAGTAATGCGGCATCAACCATCACGCTAAGGGTGCACAATGCTCCATAGGAGGAATGTGTACCCGCACAAGGTGGCGCGGTTAGAAGAAGAATCAAGGAGATAGAAGGAGCCGCAAGGGGAGCTAAAGACATGCAGCCCCCACCCCTCTACGTATCTGTGGCTTCTCCATTGGGGAAGAGGCTTCGTCAACAATGAAGGCCGAGCCCAGGGTGGCTTGCCTGCTAGAGAAGGCCAGGTTTACCCTCCAGCGAAACAACATGATCCCTCTGCCCCCGCAGTGAGCGGGGCGTCTTGGAGGCAAGCCGACGATCTAATCAAGAAGAAGCACAAGGCTCGACCCAAGTTCGGGCTCGGTTACATCGACCTTGGCGGCTCCCACGATGAAGAAGTGGGCCATGCTACGTCCCACGAGCTACGTGCCATGCTATGTCTGTCTCTTCAGGAGACGACACCGAAACTTCACGTCGTGGTCTCCATCGACGAAACTACAACGACAACGACCAAACCGAGGTGGGGAAGCTTGACTCGACATCGGCCCCTCAAAAGCAAGAAGACGGTGGGTAGCCTACAACCGACGAGCTCGTGGAGGTCAACCTTGGGACAGAGGATGATCCATGCCCCACTTTTGTTAGCGCCACGCTGACGGAAGAGGAGCGCAAAGGCTATCAAAGCTTCTTGACGGAGTATCGAGATTGCTTCGTCTGGAACTACAAGGAGATGCTAGGGCTGGACCCTCGTGTTGCCACTCACAAGCTGGTGATTGATCCACATCACCGCCCGGTCAAGCAGCCTCCACGACGCTTACGACCTGAATTTGAAGACCAAGTCATCGTCGAGGTAGATAAACTTATCCTTGCAGGTTTCATCAAGGAGGCCAAATACACTCGGTGGCTCGCAAACATCGTGCCCGTAGAGAAGAAGAACGGCCAGGTGCGGGTCTGCCAGGACTTTCGCGACCTAAACCGGGCATGCCCTAAGGACGACTTTCCCTTGCCTATCACGGAGATGGTCGTCGACTCCACCACGGGTCATGGTGCACTGTCCTTCATGGATGGTTCGTCCGGCTACAACCAAATCAAGATGGACCCAGATGACGCCTGATGACCCACAAGTATAGGGGGTGTATCGTAGTATTTTCGATAAGTAAGAATGTCGATCCCAACGAGGAGCAGAAGGTGTTGACAAGCAGTTTCGATGAAGGATTCACTGTAAATGCTCACAGACAAGTATTCAGGGGGTTTTGATGTAACAGTTGAATAAAGTACGAGTAAGTAAAGTGCGAGAGTAACAATTGCAGCGAGTGGCCCAATCCTTTTTAGCACAAAGGACAAGCCGGTTTGTTTACTTATAATGACCAAACGTTCTCGAGGACACACGGGATTTTAGTCTAGTGCTTTCGCTACATACGGCTAAATAATCTTCATTGTTATGATAAGTGTTGTGTGGGTGAACCTATGCTAATGTATCGCCCTTCCTAGGACTAATACATACTTGTGATTATACCCCTTGCAAGCATCCGCAACTACAAGAAAGTAATTAAGAATAAATCTAACCACAGCCTTAAACTCTGAGATCCTGCTATCCCTCCTGCATCGATATACCAACGGGGGTTTAGGTTTCTGTCACTCCGGCAACCCCGCAATTGGCAAACGAATACAAGATGCATTCCCCTAGGCCCATAAATGGTGAAGTGTCATGTAGTCGACGTTCACATGACACCACTAGAAGAATAACACCACAACTTAAATATCATACCATTGAATATTACTCAACCATAGTTCACTACTAACATTTAGACCTCACCCATGTCCTCAAGAACTAAACGAACTACTCACGAGACATCATATGGAACATGATCAGAGGTGATATGATGATGAATAACAATCTGAACATAAACTTGGTTCAATGGTTTCACTCAATAGCATCAACAACAAGTAGAGATCGATACCGGGAGAGTTTCCCCTATCAAACAATCAAGATCAAACCCAAATTGCTACGGCGGTGATGGTGTCCAGCGGTGGAGACGGCGGTGATGATGGTGGAGATGATGATGATGGTGATGGAGATGATGTCCAGCTCGATGACGGTGACGATGGCGTCGATTTCCCCCTCCCGGAGGGAATTTCCCCGGCGGATTCCTGCCCGCCGGAGAGCTCTTTTCTCTCTGGTGTTCTCCGCCCCGCAGAGGCGGCTGTAACTCTTCGCGAGGTACCCTCTGTGGCTTAGGTTTTCGGGACGAAGGGTTTCGCGAAGAAAAGGAGGCGAAAGGGGCTGTGGGCACCCCACACCACATGGTGGCGCGGCCAGGCCATGGGCCGCGCCGCCCTATGGTGTGGGCCCACCCTGGGTCTTCTCAGCTCCTCCTTCTGGCTTCCTTCGTCATCTTGAAAAATAGGATTTTTGGTATAATTTCCTTCCACAGTTGATCTTCCGAAATATTGCGTTCTGACGGTGCTTTTTCCAGCAGAATCCTGGCTCCGGTGCTTGATCCTCCAATAATGATGAAACATGCAAAATAGATGAAATAACATAAGTATTGTGTCCCAATATGAAATATATCAATGAATAACAGCAAATTATGATATAAAATAGTGATGCAAATTGGACGTATCAACTCCCCCCAAGCTTAGACTTCGCTTGTCCCCAAGCGAAACTGAGCTCGATAAACAGGACCACATGTTTATGGAGTGAAGAGTCGATAAATAAAATACGGACAAGAAGCATCATATTCATTCACACAAGACATTATAGTAAACAATTTCCTCATATAACTCAACTTGAAACAAGTATAAGGTAATCACAAGTAAAGGTGCATAAGAAATCATAATTGGTGATGGCAAACTTCGTTCTTGGTCAGAGAACAATTAACAGATTATACTTATCTCATTGAGCAGCACTCTCATGTTAAAATTTATAAGGCACAACTTGCATACTCAATCATAATGGTCTCTTCATGATCATTGATAACTTGCAAAGCTATATTCATTCAGATAAAACTTGTACTAAACAAGGAAGAATAAAAGACATGATGAAGCAAATCACAATATAATGGTTGGATCACAACTACTCAAATGCTTGCTTGAGATGGAGGGAAATAGGTTTACTGACTCAACATAAAGTAAAAGACAGGCCCTTCGCAGAGGGAAGCAGGGATTAAATCATGTGCTAGAGCTTTTTCAGTTTTGCAATCATATAAAGAGAATAAAAGTAACATTTTGAGAGGTGTTTGTTGTTGTCAACGACTGGTAGCGGGTACTCTAGCCCCCTTGCCAGACAACCTTCAAAGAGCGGCTCCCATTTTATTTTTATTTTGTGTGGCACTCCTTCCAACCTTTCTTTCACAAACCATGGCTAACCGAATCCTCGGGTGCCTGCCAACAATCTCATACCATGAAGGAGTGCCTTTTTATTTTAGTTTTATTATGATGATGACACTCCCCCCAACCTTTGCTTACACAAGCCATGGCTAACCGAATCCTTCGGGTGCCGTCCATCAATCACATACCATGGAGGAGTGTCTATTTAGTTTAATTACTTTGGGACTGGGAATCCCATTGCCAGCTCTTTTTGCAAAATTATTGGATAAGCGGATGAAGCCACTAGTCCATTGGTGAAAGTTGCCCAACAAGATTGAAAGATAAAACACCACATACTTCCTCATGAGCTATGAAACATTGACACAAATAAGAGATACTAAGTTTTGAATTGTTTAAAGGTAGCACATGAAGTATTTACTTGGAATGGCAGAAAATACCATGTAGTAGGTAGGTATGGTGGACACAAATGACATAGGTTTGGGTTAAGGTTTGGATGCACGAGAAGTATTCCCTCTCAGTACAGGTCTTTGGCTAGCAAGGTTAATTAGCAAGCATAAGAGTCGAGGGAAACAAACAAATATACATGTGATAGAAACAATCATGCATCTTCCTTGTAAGCACAAACAATTTTAACTTCAGAATAATAAGCTATGAGCTAACAAGAAAGAAAGACAATGAAACATCTACATGTATTTCTCTTTTCTACTTAAACCTCAAAGTGTTGTTGCTATTGACCAATGCTAAGTTTGCCAAAACCAAATAGATTTATTCAATGCTCCCAAAGTGATACCAATACTAACAACAAGGTAAATCATATGATAGAGATTGCAAACTAGAATAAGATGTGCAATATGTAAATGATAAGACTTCTCATTAATATTCCATAACGATAACTCACACCAAGGGATACATAGATAACCAACTAAAGGAGAGATACTTCCAAACTGCAACCCATCTTATACGATAACTTCCCTACTCATGATATGACACTACTTGACAATAAAGAGTAAAAGGTAGTGATAATGTGATACCGCGGCACTCCCCCAAGCTTGGAACAAACCAAGGGGATGCCAATACCGATGATGAATTACTCCTTTGGCGATGGTGGTGATGAATTCCTGACAAGCTTCTCAATAAGCTCCTGAAGCTCATCAATCCTGTATATGAGATTGCGAATCATCTCTGAATTGTGCTCGACGCGGTTAAGGAGTCTATCCGACGGCGAGTCCCAACTCTTGGAGTTATTTCCCCACTCTTCAGCCTCAGGCTCCTTCCCTCCTGCAGTGTTAGAACGATCTATATCCCACTGGCTAGGCAATGCTGCCTTTGGAGTCCCTTCAATTTGATTATTGAAAATTAGATTGTGGAAGGGATGGTGAATGCCTGATGGAGATGTTTTCGGAGCTAGGTAATGACGTGGAACCGCTCCTCCAGTGCGAATTCTTGCGCTCTTGTTTGCACTAAAAGGGTTGTCCACCACCTTGATGCTTGCGATGGTAGCACGCGGGTGTGCGCGCGAATCTTCCTCCACCTCTTCTTCATCCTCTTCCTTGACGTCCTTGTCTTCCTCTTTCCACCCAAGATCTCGATCATCTTCATCCGGAAACTCCTTGCCCTTGTTCTTGGAGACCATGGTGCTTCTAAACTGAAAACAGATCCTGGCAGAAACAGCTCGAAACAAAACACGTTGAGAAAACGATATACGGACCTCCAGGGGTCCGGGGGATTATATAGCAAAAATTTTCACGACAAACGGAAAATACCAAATCGAACCAGAGTCGGAAAGGGGCGACGAGGCGGCCAAACCATAGGGCGGCGCGGGCCCAGGTCAGGCCGCGCCGGCCTATGGTGGCGCCCCCTCGTGCGTCCTTTCCACTCCGTTTCGAACTCGTAATTTTTCATATTTTCCAAAAACAGCAAAAATGTTGTTCGGAAAGTAAATTGCGTACTTTTCATTACCGATCGTTACCTATTCAAAGTCGAGTTCTGGCGGACTGTCAATTTGCCCTTTGATGAAAGCCTCCGGTGTTTCCACTTGAATAATATCAACATCAACATTATAAGAATCACCTGAGATATAATGCTTGAGTCTTTGTCCATTCACCACTTGCGTAGCATTGCCTTGGAGAGAGCTAATTTTGATTGCTCCTGAACGATACACCTCCTCGACAACATATGGTCCTTCCCATTTCGAGAGTAATTTCCCTGCAAAGAATCTGAGACGCGACCGATACAATAGGACTTTGTCTCCAATATTAAATTCCCTTTTGATAATCCTTCTATCATGCCATTTTTTAACTTTCTCTTTAAAGAGTTTAGCATTTTCATAAGCTTCACTTCTCCATTCATCTAGAGAACTTAATTGCAACAACCTCTTATCACCGGCAAGTTTAGGATCTTTATTTAATTCTCTAACAGCCCAATAAGCTTTGTGCTCTAGTTCTAAAGGTAAATGACAAGCTTTCCCATAAACCATTTTATAAGGTGACATTCCCATGGGATTTTTATAAGCGGTTCTATAAGCCCAAAGTGCATCCTTCAATTTACTAGCCCAATTCTTTCTAGTTTTATTAACGGTCTTTCCCAAAATAGATTTAATCTCTCTATTTGATAATTCTACTTGACCACTAGTTTGAGGATGATAAGCGGAAGCAATTCTATGATTAATACCATACTTAGCAAGAGTTTTTCTAAAACCTCCATGAATAAAATGAGAACCTCCATCAGTCATAATATATCTAGGCACTCCAAATCTAGGAAAAATAATATCTAAAAGCATTCTTAAAGAGGTCTCACCATCAGCACTTTTTGTAGGTATAGCTTCCACCCATTTAGTAACATAATCAACAGCAACAAGTATGTGAGTGTTACCTTCCGAAGACGGAAAAGGTCCCATGAAGTCAAATCCCCAACAATCAAACGGTTCAATAACAAGAGTATAATTCATAGGCATTTCATTATGTCTGGAGATATTACCAACCCTTTGGCATTCATCACAAGATAAAATAAACTTTCTCGCATCCTTGAAGAGAGTTGGCCAATAAAAACCTGATTGTAGAACCTTTTGCGCGGTTCTTTCTCCGGCGTGATGTCCTCCATAAGCACTACCATGACATTTACTCAATATCTCTTGTTGTTCATATTCGGGAACACATCTTCGCATAATACCATCCACTCCTTCTTTATATAAGTGTGGGTCATCCCAGAAATAATGCCTCAAGTCATAAAAGAATTTCCTCCTTTGCTGAGCTGAAAAGGTTGGAGGCAAGTACTTGGAAACAATAAAGTTAGCATAATCAGCATACCAAGGACTGTCTCGCGAGCTCACCTTTATTACAGCCAATTGTTCATTTGGAAAATTATCATTAACAGGAACAGGATCATAAGCAATATTTTCCAATCTAGACAAGTTATCAGCAACCGGATTATCAGCACCTTTCCTATCTACAATATGTAAATCAAATTCTTGCAAAAGAAGTACCCATCTAATAACCCTCGGCTTAGCATCTTTCTTTGTCATAAGGTATCTAATTGCAGCATGATCAGTATGAATTGTAACTTTTGAATCAACAATATAAGATCTAAATTTATCGCAAGCAAAGACTACAGCTAATAATTCTTTTTCAGTTGTAGCATAATTTCTTTGAGCAGCATCAAGAGTTTTACTAGCATAATGAATAACATTCAGTTTTTTATCTACTCGCTGTCCAAGAACAGCGCCTACAGCAAAATCACTAGCATCACACATAATTTCAAATGGTAAGTTCCAATCAGGAGGTTCAACTATAGGAGCAGTTGTTAAGGCTTTCTTTAGAGTTTCAAAAGCTTCCTTACAATCATCATCAAAAACAAATGGTACATCTTTTTGAAGAAGATTAGTAAGAGGCTTTGAAATCTTGGAGAAATCTTTAATAAATCTCCTATAAAACCCAGCATGACCAAGAACACTACGAATACCTTTAACATCCCTCGGATAGGGCATCTTCTCAATTGCTTCAACTTTAGCTCTATCAACTTCAATACCTTTCTCAGAAATTTTATGTCCCAATACAATTCCTTCATTAACCATAAAGTGGCATTTCTCCCAATTAAGAACAAGGTTAGTTTCTTCACATCTCTGCAAAACTTTATCAAGGTTTCGCAAGCAACTATCAAAAGAATTCCCATAGACGGAAAAATCATCCATGAATACCTCTACAATACTCTCACAGAAACCATGAAAAATAGCAGACATGCATCTTTGAAAAGTAGCAGGAGCATTACATAAACCAAAAGGCATACGTCTATAAGCATAAGTTCCATAGGGACAAGTGAAAGTGGTTTTCTCTTGATCTTTAGCTTTAACAGCAATTTGTGAAAACCCAGAATAACCATCAAGAAAACAAAAATGAGTATTTTTAGACAATCTTTCTAGCATTTGATCAATAAATGGTAAATGGTAATGATCTTTCTTAGTAACTTTATTAACTTTTCGAAAATCAATGCACATTCTATACCCTACAACTACTCTTTGAGGGATAAGCTCATCATTATCATTAGGCACAACAGTCATTCCTCCTTTCTTTGGAACGCAATGCACAGGACTAACCCATCTACTATCAGCAATAGGATATATAATACCAGCTTCAAGAAGTCTTAATACCTCATTCCTTACCACTTCCTTCATCTTCGGAATTAGACGACGCTGATGTTCAACAACAGGCTTTGCATCATCTTCCATATTAATAGCATGTTGGCAAATAGAAGGAGAAATCCCTTTCAAATCATCAAGAGTATAGCCAATAGCTCCTTGGTGTTTCTTCAATATTTCCAATAACCTTTCTTCCTCAATCTCTGAAAGCTTAGAACTAATAATAACAGGATATATTTTCTTATCATCAATATGAGCATATTTAAGATTATCAGGCAAAGGCTTTAAATCAAAAACAGGATCTTCCTTTGGTGGCGGTGTTGTACCCAAATCTTCCACCGGTAAATCATGCTTGAGAATAGGTTGGCGAAGAAAAATTTCCTCAAGCTCATCTCTTTCTTTCCTAAAAACTTCACTCTCGCTATCCTCCAAATGTTGCTGCAAAGGATTATTAGGAACAAGAACAATAGATGCACACTGTTCCATTTTAAAATCATCACTAGGCAAATCAGCTTTATAAGGAGTTTTGGTAAATTTAGAGAAGTTAAACTCATAAGATTCACCAGCAAATTTAGTCAAAATTTTCTCTTTCTTGCAATCTATAATAGCTCCACAAGTATTTAGAAAAGGTCTACCAAAAATAATAGGACAATAATCACTAGCAGCAGAACCAAGTACCAAAAAGTCAGCAGGATATTTAATCTTACCGCATAAAACTTCCACATCTCGAACAATACCAATTGGAGAAATAGTTTCTCTATTAGCCAGCTGAATAACCACATCAATATCTTCAAGTTCACAAGAATCAATTTCATGCATAATCTCCGTGTAAAGCTCATAAGGAATAGCACTAACGCTTGCACCAATATCACATAATCCATAATAACAATGATCACCAATTCTAACAGATAGCATAGGAACACTAGCTTGTTTGGGTTTATTAGGATGTGAAACAATATTAGAAGCATCTTCACAGAAAATAATATGACCATCCTCCACATTTTCAGTCACAAGATCTTTAACTATTGCAACAGCAGGTTCAACTTTTATTTGTTCCTCAGGTTCTACAGGTTTCTTTTCACTTTTATGAACCGCACTATTTATAACAGAGTACTCCTTCATTTTAGCAGGGAAAGGAGTTTTTTCAATAAAAGCTTCAGGAATAACATGATCAGCAGTTTCAACTACAACGCATTTATTAATAGATGAATCAATTTTATCTTTATACGGTTCATGATACTTATCAAAATTCTTCTTTGGCAATTCATAATGAGAGGCAAAAGCTTTATAAAGATTTGCAGCAACTTGAGAATCAAGACCATATGTAGCACTCATATTACGAAATTTATCAGGATCCATAAAAGCTTCAATGCATTTATAATCATAAATTATACCTGATTCTCTATCCTTGTCGTTCTCCCAACCTTCAGTATTTTCTTGGATCCGATCAAGAAGGTCCCTTTTAAACTCTTCTTTGTTGCGTGTAAATGATCCAGAACAAGAAGTATCCAGCAAGGTCTTGTCTTGAAAAGAAAGTCTTGCATAGAAATTATCAATAATAACATTACCAGGAAGCTCATGAATGGGGCATTTGAGCATTAAAGACTTCAATCTCCCCTAAGCTTGGGCAATACTCTCTCCATCATGAGGCCAAAAATTATATATGCGATTCCGATCCTTGTGAATTTCACTTGGAGGATAGAACTTAGAATAAAACCGGGGCACAATATCATTCCATTCAAGAGAATCCCCATTATCCAAGAATTTATACCAATGCGCCGCCTTACCGGACAGCGATAAAGAGAATAGTTTCTTCCTCACTTCATCCATAGCAATACCTGCACACTTGAATAAACCGCATAATTCATGTAAGAACAATAAATGATCTCCAGGGTGGACAGTTCCATCCCCTTCATAGCGGTTATCCATAACACGTTCAATAATTTTCATAGGTATTTTATATGGTATCACTTCCTCACCTGGCGCCTCATCCACTACCGTTGCAGTAGTAGTAGATTTCCCAAATAAAAATTGAAGAGAAGATCTCTCCATAATGACTTATAGCAGCAGGCAGAAATAAAATCAGCACAAACAGTAAAGGTTTTCCTTACCAATTCCACTTACCAATAGCGCTTCACTCCCCTGCAACGGCGCCAGAAAATAGTCTTGATGACCCACAAGTATAGGGGGTGTATCGTAGTATTTTCGATAAGTAAGAATGTCGATCCCAACGAGGAGCAGAAGGTGTTGACAAGCAGTTTCGATAAAGGATTCACTGTAAATGCTCACGAGACAAGTATTCAGGGGTTTTGATGTAACAGTTGAATAAAGTACGAGTAAGTAAAGTGCGAGAGTAACAATTGCAGCGAGTGGCCCAATCCTTTTTAGCACAAAGGACAAGCCGGTTTGTTTACTTATAATGACCAAACGTTCTCGAGGACACACGGGATTTTAGTCTAGTGCTTTCGCTACATACGGCTAAATAATCTTCATTGTTATGATAAGTGTTGTGTGGGTGAACCTATGCTAATGTATCGCCCTTCCTAGGACTAATACATACTTGTGATTATACCCCTTGCAAGCATCCGCAACTACAAGAAAGTAATTAAGAATAAATCTAACCACAGCCTTAAACTCTGAGATCCTGCTATCCCTCCTGCATCGATATACCAACGGGGGTTTAGGTTTCTGTCACTCCGGCAACCCCGCAATTGGCAAACGAATACAAGATGCATTCCCCTAGGCCCATAAATGGTGAAGTGTCATGTAGTCGACGTTCACATGACACCACTAGAAGAATAACACCACAACTTAAATATCATACCATTGAATATTACTCAACCATAGTTCACTACTAACATTTAGACCTCACCCATGTCCTCAAGAACTAAACGAACTACTCACGAGACATCATATGGAACATGATCAGAGGTGATATGATGATGAATAACAATCTGAACATAAACTTGGTTCAATGGTTTCACTCAATAGCATCAACAACAAGTAGAGATCGATACCGGGAGAGTTTCCCCTATCAAACAATCAAGATCAAACCCAAATTGCTACGGCGGTGACGGTGTCCAGTGGTGGAGACGGCGGTGATGATGGTGGAGATGATGATGATGGTGATGGAGATGATGTCCAGCTCGATGACGGTGACGATGGCGTCGATTTCACCCTCCCGGAGGGAATTTCCCCGGCGGATTCCTGCCCGCCGGAGAGCTCTTTTCTCTCTGGTGTTCTCCGCCCCGCAGAGGCGGCTGTAACTCTTCGCGAGGTACCCTCTGTGGCTTAGGTTTTCGGGACGAAGGGTTTCGCGAAGAAAAGGAGGCGAAAGGGGCTGTGGCCCCCCCACACCACATGGTGGCGCGGCCAGGCCATGGGCCGCGCCGCCCTATGGTGTGGGCCCACCCTGGGTCTTCTCAGCTCCTCCTTCTGGCTTCCTTCGTCATCTTGAAAAATAGGATTTTTGGTATAATTTCCTTCCACAGTTGATCTTCCGAAATATTGCGTTCTGACGGTGCTTTTTCCAGCAGAATCCTGGCTCCGGTGCTTGATCCTCCAATAATGATGAAACATGCAAAATAGATGAAATAACATAAGTATTGTGTCCCAATATGAAATATATCAATGAATAACAGCAAATTATGATATAAAATAGTGATGCAAATTGGACGTATCAACGCCATCGGCACCGCCTTCAGGACCCCGAAGGGCAACTTCTACTACACCGTCATGCCGTTTGGCTTGAAGAATGCTGGTGCAATGTACCAGCGGGCCATGACCTGCATCCTCGGCGACCTGATCCACCATTCGGTGGAGTGCTACGTTGACGACATGGTGGTCAAGACCAAGGACCGCCAGGATCATCACAAGGACCTTCGGGTTGTCTTTGAGCGTCTACGACAACACCAGCTCAAGATGAACCCATTAAAGTGCGCCTTCGCCGTACGATCAGGCCTCTTCCTAGGATTTGTTGTCCACCATCGAGGCATAGAGATCGAGCCCAAGAAGATCAAGGCCATCCTCAACATGCCACCACCTTGTAACCTCAAGGAGTTGAGGGCATTGCAAGGGAAGTTGGCAAACATCCGCCGCTTCATATCCAACCTCTTCGGACGTATCCAGCCCTTCTCGTGTCTCATGAAGAAAGGAGCTCCGTTCGTGTGGGATGAAGGGTGTCAAAGAGGCTTCGACGATATCAAGAACGCAGCCTACCTCGATTGGCGCCCTACTCGCTCAACACAATGATGAAGGGAAGGACGTGGCTTGCTACTACTTGAGCCGCACCATGGTGGGTGCTGAGCGCAACTACTCTCCAATAGAGAAGTTATGCTTGACGCTCATATTTGCACTAAAGAAGTTGAGGCACTACATGCTAGCACTCCAAATCCAGCTCGTTGCAAGAGCGGATCCTATAAGGTATGTGCTAAGTCAGCCTGCGTTGATGGGGCGACTCGGTAAATGGGTGTTGCTCATGATGGAGTTTGACATCACGTTCCTCCCTCAGAAGGCAGTCAAGGGTCAAGCCTTGGCGGAGTTCCTCGCGGCGCACCCCGTCCCCGATGATTCCCCGCTCATCACCAACCTTCCAGATGAGGAGGCGTTCGCCGTCGAGTTGGAAGCGACATGGGAGCTCTACTTCGACGGTGCTTCCCGCACGGAGGTCGACCCCGTCGGAACTCTTAAGCGGAGAGCAGGGGCAGGATTGGTGTTCAAGACATCACAAGGAGGGGTGATGTACCACTCATTCTCCCTCCTCAAGGAAGAGTGCTCCAACAACGAGGCGGAGTACGAGGCGCTCATCTTCGGCCTTCTCCTAGCGCTCTCCATGGAAGTTCGTTCCTTACAGGCCTATGGAGATTCTCAACTCATTATTCGGCAAGTCAACGACATCTACGAGGTATGCAAGCTGATGGCGTGTAACTCACACGTTCGTTGGGAACCCCAAGAGGAAGGTATGATGCGCACAGCAGCAAGTTTTCCCTCAGAAAGAAACCAAGGTTTATCGAACCAGGAGGAGCCAAGAAGCACGTTGAAGGTTGATGGCGGCGGGATGTAGTGCGGCGCAACACCAGGGATTCCGGCGCCAACGTGGAACCTGCACAACACAACCAAAGTACTTTGCCCCAACGAAACAGTGAGGTTGTCAATCTCACCGGCTTGCTGTAACAAAGGATTAACCGTATTGTGTGGAAGATGATTGTTTGCAGAAAACAGTAGAACCAGTATTGCAGTAGATTGTATTTCAGTATAGAGAATTGGACCGGGGTCCACAGTTCACTAGAGGTGTCTCTCCCATAAAACAAACAGCATGTTGGGTGAACAAATTACAGTTGGGCAATTGACAAATAAAGAGGGCATGACCATGCACATACATATCATGATGAGTATAGTGAGATTTAATTGGGCATTACGACAAAGTACATAGACCGCCATCCAACTGCCTAAAAAGTCCACCTTCAGGTTATCATCCGAACCCCCTCCAGTATTAAGTTGCAAAGCAACAGACAATTGCATTAAGTATGGTGCGTAATGTAATCAACAACTACATCCTTAGACATAGCATCAATGTTTTATCCCTAGTGGCAACAGCACAACACAACCTTAGAACTTTCTGTCACTGTCCCAGGTGTCAATGCAGGCATGAACCCACTATCGAGCATAAATACTCCCTCTTGGAGTTACAAGCATCTACTTGGACAGAGCATCTACTAGTAACGGAGAGCATGCAAGATCATAAACAACACATAGATATAACTTTGATAATCAACATAACAAGTATTCTCTATTCATCGGATCCCAACAAACGCAACATATAGAATTACAGATAGATGATCTTGATCATGTTAGGCAGCTCACAAGATCCGACAATGATAGCACAATGGGGAGAAGACAACCATCTAGCTACTGCTATGGACCCATAGTCCAGGGGTAGACTACTCACACATCACTCCGGAGGCGACCATGGCGGCGTAGAGTCCTCCGGGAGATGATTCCCCTCTCCGGCAGGGTGCCGGAGGCGATCTCCTGGATCCCCCGAGATGGGATCGGCGGCGGCGGCGTCTCTGGAAGGTTTTCCGTATCGTGGCTCTCGGTACTGGGGGTTTCGCAACGGAGGCTTTAAGTAGGCGGAAGGGCAGGTCAAGAGGCGGCACGAGGGCCCCACACCACAGGGCCGCGCGGCCAAGGGGGGGGCCGCGCCGCCCTAGGGTGTGGCCCCCTCGTGGCCCCTCTTCGTCTCCTCTTCGGACTTCTGGAAGCTTCGTGGCAAAATAGGACCCTGGGCGTTGATTTCGTCCAATTCCGAGAATATATCGTTACTAGGATTTCTGAAACCAAAAACAGCAGAAAACAAAGAATCGGCACTTCGGCATCTTGTTAATAGGTTAGTTCCAGAAAATGCACGAATATGACATAAAGTGTGCATAAAACATGTAGATAACATCAATAATGTGGCATGGAACATAAGAAATTATCGATACGTCGGAGACGTATCAGCATCCCCAAGCTTAGTTCTGCTCGTCCCGAGCAGGTAAAACGATAACACAGATAATTTCTGGAGTGACATGCCATCATAACCTTGATCATACTATTTGTAAAGCATATGTAGTGAATGCAGCGATCAAAACAATGTATATGACATGAGTAAACAAGTGAATCATAAAGCAAAGACTTTTCATGAATAGCACTTCAAGACAAGCATCAATAAGTCTTGCATAAGAGTTAACTCATAAAGCAATAATTCATAGTAAAGGCATTGAAGCAACACAAAGGAAGATTAAGTTTCAGCGGTTGCTTTCAACTTGTAACATGTATATCTCATGGATATTATCAACATAGAGTAATATAATAAGTGCAATAGGCAAATATGTAGGAATCAATGCACAGTTCACACAAGTGTTTGCTTCTTGAGGTGGAGAGAAATAGGTGAACTGACTCAACATTGAAAGTAAAAGAATTGTCCTCCATAGAGGAAAAGCATCGATTGCTATATTTGTGCTAGAGCTTTGATTTTGAAAACATGAAACAATTTTGTCAACGGTAGTAATAAAGCATATGTATCATGTAAATTATATCTTACAAGTTGCAAGCCTCATGCATAGTGTACTAATAGTGCCCGCACCTTGTCCTAATTAGCTTGGACTACCGGATCATCACAATGCACATGTTTTAACCAAGTGTCACAAAGGGGTACCTCTATGCCGCCTGTACAAAGGTCTAAGGAGAAAGCTCGCATTGGATTTCTCGCTATTGATTATTCTCAACTTAGACATCCATACCGGGACAACATAGACAACAGATAATGGACTCCTCTTTTATGCATAAGCATGTAGCAACAATTAATAATTTTCTCATATGAGATTGATGATATATGTCCAAAACTGAAACTTCCACCATGGATCATGGCTTTAGTTAGCGGCCCAATGTTCTTCTCTAACAATATGCATGCTTAACCATAAGGTGGTAGATCGCTCTTACTTCAGACAAGACGAACATGCATAGCAACTCACATGAAATTCAACAAAGAGTAGTTGATGGCGTCCCCAGTAAACATGGTTATCGCACAACAAGCAACTTAATAAGAGATAAAGTGCATAAGTACATATTCAATACCACAATAGTTTTTAAGCTATTTGTCCCATGAGCTATATATTGCAAAGGTGAATGATGGAATTTTAAAGGTAGCACTCAAGCAATTTACTTTGGAATGGCGGAAAATACCATGTAGTAGGTAGGTATGGTGGACACAAATGGCATAGTGGTTGGCTCAAGTATTTTGGATGCATGAGAAGTATTCCCTCTCGATACAAGGTTTAGGCTAGCAAGGCTTATTTGAAACAAACACAAGGATGAACCGGTGCAGCAAAACTCACATAAAAGGCATATTGAAAACATTATAAGACTCTACACCGTCTTCCTTGTTGTTCAAACTCAATACTAGAAATTATCTAGACCTTAGAGAAACCAAATATGCAAACCAAATTTTAGCATGCTCTATGTATTTCTTCATTAATGGGTGCAAAGCATATGATGCAAGAGCTTAAACATGAGCACAACAATTGCCAAGTATCACATTATCCAAGACATTATAGCAAATTACTACATGTATCATTTTCCAATTCCAACCATATAACAATTTAACGAAGAAGAAACTTCGCCATGAATACTATGAGTAGAAACCAAGGACATACTTGTCCATATGCTACAGCGGAGCGTGTCTCTCTCCTATAAAGTGAATGCTAGGATCCATTTTATTCAAACAAAACAAAAAAACAAAAACAAACCGACGCTCCAAGAAAAGCACATAAGATGTGATGGAATAAAAATATAGTTTCAGGGGAGGAACCTGATAATGTTGTCGATGAAGAAGGGGATGCCTTGGGCATCCCCAAGCTTAGACGCTTGAGTCTTCTTGATATATGCAGGGGTGAACCACCGGGGCATCCCCAAGCTTAGAGCTTTCACTCTCCTTGATCATGTTGCATCATACTCCTCTCTTGATCTTTGAAAACTTCCTCCACACCAAACTTAGAACAACTCATTAGAGGGTTAGCGACAATAAAAATTAACATGTTCAGAGGTGACGCAATCATTCTTAACACTTCTGGACATTGCCTAAAGCTAATGGACCTTAATGGATCAAAGAAATTCATCCAACATAGCAAAAGAGGCAATGCGAAATAAAAGGCAGAATCTGTCAAAACAGAACAGTTCGTATTGACGAATTTTATCGAGGCACCAGACTTGCTCAAATGAAAATGCTCAAATTGAATGAAAGTTGCGTACATATCTGAGGATCACTCACGTAAATTGGCATAATTTTCTGAGTTACCTACAGGGAAAACAGCCCAGATTCGTGACAGCAAAGAAATCTGTTTCTGCGCAGTAATCCAAATCTAGTATGAACTTTTCTATCAACGACTTTACTTGGCACAACAAAACACTAAACTAAGATAAGGAGAGGTTGATACAGTAGTAAACAACTTCCAAGACACAAAATAAAAACAAAGTACTATAGGTAAAAACATGGGTTGTCTCCCATAAGCGCTTTTCTTTAACGCCTTTCAGCTAGGCGCAGAAAGTGTGTATCAAGTATTATCAAGAGACGAAATGTCAACATCATAATTTGTTCTCATAATAGAATCAAAAGGTAACTTCATTCTCTTTCTAGGGAAGTGTTCCATACCTTTCTTGAGAGGAAATTGATATTTTATATTACCTTCCTTCATATCAATGATAGCACCAACAGTTCGAAGAAAAGGTCTTCCCAATATAATGGGACAAGATGCATTGCATTCAATATCCAAGACAACAAAATCAACGGGGACAAGGTTATTATTAACGGTAATGCGAACATTATCAACTTTCCCCAAAGGTTTCTTTGTAGAATGATCAGCAAGATTAACATTCAAATAACAATTTTTCAGCGGTGGCAAGTCAAGCATATTATAAATTTTCTTAGGCATAACAGAAATACTTGCACCAAGATCACATAAAGCATTACAATCAAAATCTTTAACCTTCATCTTAATGATGGGTTCCCAACCATCCTCTAGCTTTTTAGGAATAGAGGCTTCGCGCTCTAGTTTCTCTTCTCTAGCTTTTATGAGAGCATTTGTAATATGTTGCGTGAAAGCCAAATTTATAGCACTAACATTAGGACTTTTAGCAAGTTTTTGCAAGAACTTTATAACTTCAGAGATGTGGCAATCATCAAAATTCAAACCATTATAATCTAAAGCAATGGGATCATCATCCCCAATGTTGGAAAAAATTTCAGCAGCTTTATCACATGCGGTTTCAGCAGTTTTAGCAGTTTCAGGCAGTTTCTCGCGCTTTGCATTAGAAGTGGAAACATTGCTAACACCATTTCTTTTATTATTAATGGTAGGAGGTGCAGCAACATGTGTAGCATTAGCATTACTAGTGGTGGTAATAGTCCAAACTTTAGCTACATTCTTCTCTTTAGCTAGTTTTTCATTTTCTTCTCTATCCCACCTAGCACGCAGTTCAGCCATTAATCTTATATTCTCATTAATTCTAACTTGGATGACATTTGCTGTAGTAACAATTTTATTATGATGATTTTCATTAGGCATAACTTTCGATTTCAAAAGATCAACATCAGCAGCAAGACTATCGACTTTAGAAGCAAGTATATCAATTTTCCCAAGCTTTTCTTCAACAGATTTGTTAAAAGCAGTTTGTGTACTAATAAATTCTTTAAGCATGGCTTCAAGTCCAGGGGGTGAACTCCTATTATTGTTGTAAGAATTCCCATAAGAATTACCATAGCCGTTGCCATTATTATAAGGGTATGACCTATAGTTGTTACTAGAATTGTTCCGGTAAGCATTGTTGTTGAAATTATTATTTTTAATGAAATTTACATCAACATGTTCTTCTTGTGCAACCAATGAAGCTAACGGAACATTATTAGGATCAATATTAGTCCTATCATTCACAAGCATAGACATAATAGCATCAATCTTATCACTCAAGGAAGAGGTTTCTTCGACAGAATTTACCTTCTTACCTTGTGGAGCTCTTTCCGTGTGCCATTCAGAGTAGTTGATCATCATATTATCAAGAAGCTTTGTTGCTTCGCCAAGAGTGATGGACATAAAGGTACCTCCAGCATCTGAATCCAATAAATTCCACGAAGAAAAATTTAGTCCTGCATAGAAGGTTTGGATGATCATCCAAGTAGTCAGTCCATGGGTTGGGCAATTTTTAACCAGAGATTTCATTCTTTCCCAAGCTTGAGCAACATGTTCAGTATCTAATTGTTTAAAATTCATTATGCTACTCCTCAAAGATATAATTTTAGCAGGGGATAATATCTACCAATAAAAGCATCCTTGCATTTAGTCCATGAATCAATACTATTCTTAGGCAGAGATAGCAACCAATCTTTAGCTCTTCCTCTTAATGAGAAAGGGAACAATTTTAATTTTATAATGTCACCATCTACATCTTTATATTTTTGCATTTCACACAATTCAACAAAATTATTAAGATGGGCAGCAGCATCATCAGAACTAACACCAGAAAATTGCTCTCGCATGACAAGATTCAGTAAAGCAGGTTTAATTTCAAAGAATTCTGCTGTAGTAGCAGGTGGAGCAATAGGTGTGCATAAGAAATCATTATTATTTGTGGTTGTGAAGTCACACAACTTAGTATTTTCAGGGTTGGCCATTTTAGCAACAGTAAATAAAGCAAACTAGATAAAGTAAATGCAAGTAACTAAATTTTTTTTTTGTGTTTTTGATATAGCAAACAAGATAGCAAATAAAGTAAAACTAGCAACTAATTTTTTTGTATTTTGATTTAGTGCAGCAAATAAAGTAGTAAATAAAACTAAGCAAGACAAAAACAAAGTAAAGAGATTGAGAAGTGGAGACTCCCCTTGCAGCGTGTCTTGATCTCCCCGGCAACGGCGCCAGAAAAAGAGCTTGATGGCGTGTAACTCACACGTTCGTTGGGAACCCCAAGAGGAAGGTATGATGCGCACAGCAGCAAGTTTTCCCTCAGAAATAAACCAAGGTTTATCGAACCAGGAGGAGCCAAGAAGCACGTTGAAGGTTGATGGCGGCGGGATGTAGTGCGGCGCAACACCAGGGATTCCGGCGCCAACGTGGAACCTGCACAACACAACCAAAGTACTTTGCCCCAACGAAACAGTGAGGTTGTCAATCTCACCGGCTTGCTGTAACAAAGGATTAACCGTATTGTGTGGAAGATGATTGTTTGCAGAAAACAGTAGAACCAGTATTGCAGTAGATTGTATTTCAGTATAGAGAATTGGACCGGGGTCCACAGTTCACTAGAGGTGTCTCTCCCATAAAACAAACAGCATGTTGGGTGAACAAATTACAGTTGGGCAATTGACAAATAAAGAGGGCATGACCATGCACATACATATCATGATGAGTATAGTGAGATTTAATTGGGCATTACGACAAAGTACATAGACCGCCATCCAACTGCATCTATGCCTAAAAAGTCCACCTTCAGGTTATCATCCGAACCCCCTCCAGTATTAAGTTGCAAAGCAACAGACAATTGCATTAAGTATGGTGCGTAATGTAATCAACAACTACATCCTTAGACATAGCATCAATGTTTTATCCCTAGTGGCAACAGCACAACACAACCTTAGAACTTTCTGTCACTGTCCCAGGTGTCAATGCAGGCATGAACCCACTATCGAGCATAAATACTCCCTCTTGGAGTTACAAGCATCTACTTGGCCAGAGCATCTACTAGTAACGGAGAGCATGCAAGATCATAAACAACACATAGATATAACTTTGATAATCAACATAACAAGTATTCTCTATTCATCGGATCCCAACAAACGCAACATATAGAATTACAGATAGATGATCTTGATCATGTTAGGCAGCTCACAAGATCCGACAATGATAGCACAATGGGGAGAAGACAACCATCTAGCTACTGCTATGGACCCATAGTCCAGGGGTAGACTACTCACACATCACTCCGGAGGCGACCATGGCGGCGTAGAGTCCTCCGGGAGATGATTCCCCTCTCCGGCAGGGTGCCGGAGGCGATCTCCTGGATCCCCCGAGATGGGATCGGCGGCGGCGACGTCTCTGGAAGGTTTTCCGTATCGTGGCTCTCGGTACTGGGGGTTTCGCAACGGAGGCTTTAAGTAGGCGGAAGGGCAGGTCAAGAGGCGGCACGAGGGCCCCACACCACAGGGCCGCGCGGCCAAGGGGGGGGCCGCGCCGCCCTAGGGTGTGGCCCCCTCGTGGCCCCTCTTCGTCTCCTCTTCGGACTTCTGGAAGCTTCGTGGCAAAATAGGACCCTGGGCGTTGATTTCGTCCAATTCCGAGAATATTTCGTTACTAGGATTTCTGAAACCAAAACAGCAGAAAACAGCAACTGGCACTTCGGCATCTTGTTAATAGGTTAGTTCCAGAAAATGCACGAATATGACATAAAGTGTGCATAAAACATGTAGATAACATCAATAATGTGGCATGGAACATAAGAAATTATCGATACGTCGGAGACGTATCACAAGCCTGAACTGGTGCCGTACTACAACGCGGCCCGGAAGCTCATGGATAAATTTCAACAAGTCGAAGTGCTCCATGTTCCGCGAAGCACGAATGCACCTACCGACGCGTTGGCGAAACTGGCATCGGCGCTGGTTCTCCCAAGTGACAAATCCACGCAAGTGACGGTTGAAGAATGGTGGCTTCTTCCCGCTGTCTTGGAGCTCGTCCCGGAGGAAGGCGAAGTCAATACCATCACGACAAATGCCGTGGAGGAGGACGAGTGGCTGCAACCCTTCCTTGACTACTTCAAGCATGGCAGCCTCCCCGATGACCCCGTCAAGAGGCGCCAACTGCAGTGACGACTCCCATTCTATGTCTATAAGGCCGGCGTCTTGTACAGACGGTCTCATGGGCAGGAGATTTTACTTCGGTGTGTCAACCGAGGTGAAGCTGAGAAGATCCTGCAGGAGATGCACCACGGAGTTTGCGGTGGCCACCAAGGCGGGGCCAAAATGTACCATGGCATACGCCTAGCTGGGTACTATTGGCCCGGCATCATGACCGACTGTCTCCGGGTGGCCAAGTCATGCCATGGTTGCCAAATCCATGGCGACTTCAAGCATCAGCCGCCAGCTCCTCTACACCCCAGCATTCCCGCATGGACATTCGATGCTTGGGGCATCGACGTCATCGGCCCTATTGACCCACCATCTTCCGGGGGACATCGCTTCATCCTTGCAACGACCGACTACTTCTCCAAGTGGGCAGAGGCTGTCCCGCTGCGGGAGGTGAAGAGCGACAACGTCATCAACTTCCTAGAGCGAAATATCATATATCGCTTTGGGATTCCACACCGCATCACCTCCGACAACGCCAAGGCTTTCAAGTCCAATAAGATGCACATGTTCATGGCGAAGTACAAGATCAAGTGGAACTACTCCACCGGCTACTACCCTCAAGCAAACGGAGCCATTGAAGCCTTCAACAAGACGCTTGGCAAGATACTCAAGAAGACGGTGACAAGACATAGAAGAGACTGGCCTGACCGTCTCTTCGAGTCTTTATGGGCGTACCGCGTTATGGTCCGTACCCCAACTCAAGCGACTCCCTACTCCTTGGTCTATGGGAGTGAAGCGGTTCTTCCATTGGAGGTCCAGCTACCCTCTCTACGGGTGGCTATCCAAGACGAACTCACCAAAGACGAACAGGTACACTTGCGGTTTCAGGAGCTCGACGCCCTGGAAGAGGAGCGACTTCATGCCCTACAAAATCTAGAGCTTTATCGCCAGAACATGGTGAGAGCTTATGACAAGCTCGTCAAGCGGCGCGTCTTCCGGAAAGGCGAGCTGGTCCTTGTGCTCAGGCGCCCCATCGTCGTCACACACAAGACGAAGGGGAAGTTCGAGCCGAAGTGGGAAGGACCATACACCATCGAGCAAGTCTACGACTGGAGTGCATACCAGCTGGTCGATCCCCAGGGAGCCCGGCCCATGCCTCCAATCAATGGAAGGTTCTTCAAAAAATATTTTTGCTAAACATTTGCCTCTTCCATTGCCTTTTTTTGTTTTTTTAATAATGGGGAATCCTCGGTCGGCTCGATCCATGGTGCATTCTTATATGCATGGCATGGATATTTATTTCCCCCATTTTAAAACGGACCATGTCCAACAAAAAAAATGGCTTTCCCCCAACACACCATGCTTGTGATTGAAGATTTGGCTACCCTGGGGCTTGTCGGAGGGTGGCACAATGTGTCAAGCTGCAAGTTGAGCGGCTCTCACACCCATAAAGCACGGCACGTACCAAGTGTATGCTTCTGGAGGCAGTGGAGAAGATTACTTGGGCACTTCATCGTACTGAGGCTCCGCGCCCCATGCTTCTCGGCGTGCCACTCTCTCACAGAGGCTCACGCTCCGGGGAAGACCTTAGGAGAAAGATCATAAAAGGCCCGCCCAACTCAGCACAAGTTCGACTAGGTGTGGAGCCATGTGACAACCCTGGGGCGTGCCACCATAAGCTCCAAATAAAGTGCCAGAGGGTTTTGTAGTCCACCAAGGTGAATGGTTGCCTTCCAAGTTCTCAAGATGGGGTCCCCAAGCAAGCGAAAAATAGTCCCAAAAGTTCAAGCAAAGAAGAATTACAAAGGAGCTCAAGCAAACAAAAACTCCAAAAGAAGTACAAGCAATCTCATGAAGTCAATGGTCATTCAAATGGCCCGTATAGGCAGCCTTCACAAGACGGCAAAAATCCAGAAAATCCAAGAATCAAGTATAAAGGTCCCGAAGATCGAGGGAACCCATTGGAAAGAAGGCGGAAGGTAGCTGTTCACCACCCCTCAAGAAGGCATGGAAACTCTCAAGTAATTGTCCCAAAGCCATTCAACCCCGTCCTACCATGCCCAAGTCTCTGGGTCCGTGGGGCATCATGCAGGGGGCATGCTGAGCTGTGGGGTTCCTCCATACCATGATGGGCTAGGGTATGACTCTCTACTGCCTCTCGGAAGCATCTCCGAATACGGAGGCTCCACACACACGGACACGCAAGGACAAGTTATAATCGTCATGGTCTTTCGACGGTTCCCAATGACAAGTCCTTCGGCGGCCTGCTCGGATATCACACATATAGCTAGTGTATAACAGGAAAGCCAACATTTTAAAAAAATCCCAAACCAAACCCGTTATTTTTGTTACTCTCTACATTGCTATGTGTTTCCTTGCTCTTGTTTCCTCGAACCCGAGAAAGTACAGGGACACGTTTTCAGAAGTTGAGTTGCGACTCGGCGCCCATGATGATGAGCTCGCCACGACCTTCAAATGTCTACACCGGCCTGCTTCGGCAATGCCGTGACGGTGTTGACGCCGATGACTTTCCGGCAGCACATCTACATCAACACATGAAGATATGGGAGCAGTGCAGCGCGCCAGTGCGGCTAGCGCGAATCTGTGCAACCCTTCAATCTAGTCGGCTGGCACCATGATGGCTACATGGTCCCGACTGGATTGATAAAATTTCTCCACGACACGGCATGTTATTTCGTCGTGGAATGAAGATGAAGGAATACTAGCCGGTTGGTCGGCATCGCACACGATCCCAACCGGTCTTTTTCAAAATGTGTACGCGGACGTACCTTCCCGCACCAATGTACATCAACACTCGGCTCTCGCGACTCTGCCTCTACATCAACACTTGGCACTCGCGACACTACATCAACACTTAGCACTCGCGACACCACCTCTACATCAACACTCGGTGGTAGCTACACTGCATCTACATCAACACTCAGCAGTAGCGACACTACCTCTACATCAACGCTCGGCACTCGCGACCCTGCCTCTACGTCAACACTCTAGTGCCGTGACACTTCCTCGAGCTGGAAGTTCATCTGCATCAACCATCCTGACCCTTAGCACTGGGTTAAAAATAAAACAAGCCCTATGCAAGGAGCTGTGCTTGGAAGCTCATCATCAACACAACACTTACGGCAGTAGGCGCCAGCGACCGGCAGCCGCGCAAAGGCCCGTGGAATACACGCGTGCGCTGCATGCACGTGTGTACTTCTTCAGCTCAATGCCTTCACTTGAAGGCCTGGAGGAATGGCGGAACATGCACGCATACATGCATGACTCCATTAATACGATCCCTTAACCCCGCGATGCCCTGGCAGAACAGCGGCGGCAAACCATGGCGCTCCGGGGCGGCCGGTGGTTACCGGCTGACGTCGGGGATAGGCGCGCCACGATGAGTCACGGAGCGCGCCCTCTTACATTCTTACCGACACGCCCGCCTCCTTTTGTTGAAGTGGTGCCCTTACTCCTGATGCTAATTCTCATGTCCTAATATATGATCATGCACGGGTGTGTCTCTGAAGAAACATTTCTCCTATAAATGTTCCTAGACTACCCGGCCAACCAAGGCACCTGAGAGGGGCAAACGTTCGTCCACCGTTGGATGCAAGCGATTCACTCCCGCTTTTCACCTCAGCCATCCATTGCGGTAATTTTTTCGTCACCAGCTTTCTGCAAATGAATGCATGACAATTGGGCCCAACCAGGTGTGGAGCCGACAGGAAGAGACAGCCAGAACAGCTCGTTTGCGTAGCCTTTCTTTGTGTACGCGCGGCTCGAGACAGAGGCGACCAATTCCGCTAGGGTTCTGGCCCGAAGCCTCATTCGTCCGCCACTCCGCCTCCATCCTCCGCCGGGTGAAAACCCTAGATTGGGATTGGTCCCTCCTCCTCCAATCCCCGCGCCTCCTCGCTCCTCCCCAATCCCTCGTCTCTTCTCTTTCTCCCAAGCGGTCGAGCGGCTGCCTCCTGACAGCGAGCTCCGATGGTGGCGGCGAGCAGGGCAGGAACGGGCGGTCGGGGCGGCGACGAGCAGGGAAGGATCCGTCGTCCCCACGACTCCCCCGACGACCTGCTTCTGAGCGCCGGCAGGCGACGGTCACCGCCGGTCGCGGGCGTCGCCGCGCAGAGGCCGCGTCAGCCGCCGCCTCGGGTCGACGCCGCCGTCGCGGCTCCTCTAGGTGACTGCCGGATCTCACCACGAAGAAGCCATGGGAGGAGAGTAGGTTGGCCGGCCGTGCGCGGCGTTGCGCCACTGGTGGACGATGGTGGCCGGCCGCACGCACAGCTGGTGGAAGATGGTGGCCGCGGCTGCTGGTGGTCTCATTTTCTGGTGGGTTTCTTTATTTTCTTTGCCTTGTCTTGTTTCACCTTCCTAGGCTGCTTGCAGCCCGCCTTATTGTCATGGTCTTGGATCTCCAGATCCAATAGCCACGGGTATTCAGTTGTGAATGCTTGTGTGTTTGTGTATATCATGTCATATGTATATACATGTATGGATAGGGTCCTGGGGAATTTGTACCAGAAATGTTCCATGGTGTGGTGCAGTTTTTAGAGTTAGAGTTTGAGTGTGTTCCAATCGGTTTGGTTTGCCTCAAGTTTCTATTGATGTATACATTGAGGCATTGCAGGGTGTAGTATATGATGCATGCAACTTTCAGATAATCAAATATTCTTATGTAGAGTATGTCAGTCCACTTTCATTAATCAAGTCATGTTTAAATTCGACGCAAGTTAATTCTTCATCAGATTTACAAAAAAAAATGCTGAACTTGGATTTTCTCAAGGTCTTCCATCTTTACATGGCAATGCTTAGTGTATAAATTTGCATTCTTGCGTGTTTAAATTAACTAAGTCATCTTTACAGATCAAGGTCTCTTCTCATGTACCCTGTCATTGATCTGAATGGTAACATTGGAGTCTCTTAAGTCGCCTCATATCCTACGTTTTTGTATTAAGCCAAAGTTCGTTCATTAATTGGCATCATCATTGCTCGTGTGGCAGCAGACTGTCAATAAATAGTGGGAGGAGGGGTGGCCTTGGGAGTCCTCCCGGCTCCGGCGCAAGTATACGTTGCGATGCATTCCGTCCAGCCTGGTGTGGCTCTGGTTGAGGTATTGTTTCGAGTTTTATCTTGCCTTTCACTTCGTTTATGTCAGTTTAGATTGATCTAATCAACTTCTTCTCCTCTTAGGAATGGCTCTCTCTGCTTGTTGGAACAGGAAGGGAGCAAGCAAGAAATATATCAGCCAATGAACTGGTTGATAAATAGGTAATTTCTTGTTCTTTCTAAGCATTTTAATTTGATGCTTAAGATTTTTTCTCCGTATATGACTAACTGTAAACAAAAAATACAGATTGGACCAATATTGGAAAAGAGCACAAGATTTGAGGATTAGAGAATGCTTCTAGACCAGAAGCACCATCTTTAGACTACGCATCGAGCGGCTGTTGTTCGATGTGGGAACTAAAATTCACTGTTTTGACCCGATCGGACGATCAACCAAGGTTTGCCCCCTGGAGTGACAGTCCAAAATTTACCCTGAACTGATTAGGGCACTTGCTAAGCAAGTAGTCCAAGACTAGCACCAGCTGAAGGTTCTACCCCCAACTTACATAAAATGGCTGTTTGTACCATATCTTAATAACTGTCATGTGGTGTGTAAACTGCTGAAGTTAGACGTTAATCACTTCATGTTGGGCATGCAGATGAACAAGAAATTGCAGCAGCTGAAGGCACCAACAAACCTTGAGGTGTCAAAACTTAGTGTGGAAGGCCGTGGGATGGTCAGGTAATTGTAAACTATATACCTGATAGCCTTGTGATGCACATGATGAGACAGGCCATGGTGGGCTGCTGATGCAGTATCAACCACTATTACCATCACCATCAAGGGACAGTAAAGATTGTATACTGAATTCTGAGTTCCATCCCCTAATCCTCATTTTGGCCATTTTGGGGAATCCCTGTTTTACTAAAGTGGGGCACCTGTTATCTGTGGCATTGTCAAGTATAACAAATGCCAACCTTTTGGTCATGTTAATTCCAGATTGTATAGGAACACATGTGTGGCTATAGGAGCTTAAGCTCTATGATGTGGATATGAAATTTTTAATATGTTTGTGTTCTTTGTCCCCTTCTAAAATTTCAGAGTCACAATATTCGTTGCTCGTTTTATATCTAGGAGTAATGCATTGGTGTGGATTTGGGATTGCGGCGGTTGTACCTGCAGATGTGGCGGAAGGCAAAGCTGAAATTATACTGAAGCTTTCCATCTTTGCCAAGTTTTTTAACCTCTATTTCTATTCACAGAGAGGCTTTTATCATTTTGTTGCACAGTGCAAGCTTTCCTTTGATACTTACCAATTATTCAAGCAACCTTTATTATTTTCTATATTCACTGTACCTGCATATGTGAGGGTTCTGCCACTGCAGAACAATGGGGGCCTCTACCTATGGACCGCGATAATGGCAAGTGACTACAATAGTTCATCCTTTTAGTGGAGATTTGATGAATAGTCTGTTTCGGGAATGTGCAGTTGGAGAATTTGTTCAGATTGGTATGGTTGCTGTTCGTGCTCCACCTGAGCATATCTGCATTCTTCTCCCTTTATCATATTTCTGGCCCTCCCCACGGGAGCTTCCTCATCTGATTCCTCTAATTTAATTTTTATTTTGTATCTAGGGTTTGGGTGTCCAGGAGATTCACCGACAGTAGCACCAGCCATCATTGGTTTTTATGGACTCCATGGCTGTTCTAGGTATGCTTATCCTACTAAGATCTATTTCTCTTTCTCTCTTCCACGGTATCCAACATCATTCAATATTTCTCGCTTTGTTGCTTCTCACTTTTTCTCCGGTGGAGGTGTTTGTTACAATTTTTATACTGCCTTAATGCTTTCCAGTCTTAGATCGATCTAATAATGCAACTCTCTGTTTGGTGGAACAGGAAAGGAGCGAAAGGGTGATTTTTTTGGAGGGTCTGATCATTGTTGTTCTGCTTGATTAGCACAACAATAGGGTTGCTCCCTCCTGCAAAGTATCGACCACATCTATGCCTCCCTCCACATCATCTCCTCTATTTATATCTACATGGTTTTTTTTGTAAGAAGAAGAGCAGCAATTTTAGCCAGAGTAATATATTTAAAGTCATCGATAATAGTGTTGATTGTAAAATTTCTTAATCCCTAGGCCATATAATAAAAGGTGAAGAGCGGTGGTAGGGAACCACGCCTACGAGCGTGCTCATGGTGGTACCCAGATCCCAACAATGCATGGTTACGGATGTCCTCGGCCAGGAAACTCTTTCTTGTCTCTTCGATTTTCAGTGACATCGCTTTGGTTTATGCTTGATTCGGTGTGCATTATGATTTTTCTCTTTTTAAGATTGTTGTTTGGTTGGATGTAGAAACAAATGAAGATGTGAAAAGGTGCGGATTTGATAATGATATATAGTTGTTAATTTTTTCTGCTTGGTGTTGTTCCCTACTAAAAAGAAAAGCTCTATATGATTGTGACAGGATAATTGTGAGGATATGAGGCTTCAAGAAATAACCGTCATATTAGGTCTGAAACTTTTGTCTACATCCCCAACTTAGTGTCGTCTGTTTACTTCATGTGTTACTGTTATCATTGTTGTGCATTGCCCATGTTAAACTTTCGCTCTTTTACGATGAGGGGTTGCCGTGGGAACCGCATCGGCTCTGTTTTCTGCTTATTGTGTGTGCTCTGTTGTCCACATAGTGGTTGCCTCATTTCTTCTTCTGTTCCTTGACATGTGCGGTGATCGGTTTGCTTTGTGTGTTGTCCAATCTGTTCTAGCTATCAAGTTTGATTACTGGTGAGATGTAATACCCAATTGGTCTATAGCCAAATCACTTGGGTAGGCACATGATATGTATGCCACCTAGCAACAAAATAACCTGTATTGACACATCTTCACTGCTATTTTGGAATGTAATTATTGGTTTTTTGCTTTGCCGGATTGATCTCTGGAATTATATTATTTCAGAATTTTGGGATGCTAAATATTGCTTTTTGCATTGCAATATTGATTTATACCTCTTATGTTCCGAATCTATATTATTTAGGACGTACGATGTGGTTTTTTTTATATTTGTTGTCTGTATTTTGGCACTTCCTTACTCTGAAAGTGCATTCTGATATGTTGTGCATTTGTGCATAAAATAGCCGACTTACAACAACATTTGGGTGACAACATGCCACTGTGGAACGAAATCATGGTTAAATAGATGTATTGTGCAATTCTATAAGCCCGAAAAAAAAACTTCAAGCTTCGTTCAATCTGATATTCTACTTTAAATTTCTGTTCAGTAGTACACAAAGTAGGACCAATCATTCTTGCCCATTCCAGAGTGTATATATTATGTGCTCTACAGAAAATTTGTTGGTTATCATCTCCTGCATATACTTCTTTTGCAAATACGCAAAATCCTTGTGTATCATTGCATTAAAAGAGAGAAACAGCTATAGAGAGTACATATAATATCTGAAGTACTAAAGTTTTTTTCTGAATAGCTCTGAATCTTGAATGATTCCACTGGACACTAATTACCAATGTTGCCATAATAATATTGTTGTAACTATTATTCAGATCTGTAATCTTGCTGATTTGATGTGGTTAGTGTAGTAGTAAATCTTGCAGCCACCAACTGATGCTTTTGAGGTTTAACTTTTGCTTCTTTCTTGAGTAGGTTGGTATAAAGGTGAAGAGCTTCAAGGCCTTGTTGGTTTGCAAGGCGCTGGTTGTTGATGCGATCTTATTTGGAGCCTGCAGATTATCCTGGGCATCATCAAAAGGATGGCAGCAATGGAGTAAGTTCTGAATGGCTCTGAATCTTGAATGATTCCACTGGACACTAATTAGCAACGTTGCCGTACTAATATTGTTGTATCTATTATTCAGCTCATTATAAAATTGTTGATGGTTAAGAGGATTTGCTGCTGTTTTTGCAGCTTTGTCATGGATCTGAGCAAAAAGAAGAGTCCCGGGAAGGTGATTTGTAGGAAGGAGGTGACCAGTACTGTTCAAAACTGTTGTGTTGGAGGAGGGTGAATTTTCCATCTATAATTTTGTATTTAGTTTAGTTCGGCACTAAAAAATTGTACACTAACTGTTGGTTCTTCACATTTTTCGTTAGCATTATATAGAGTCTTTATATTCTTTCATTTTTTGTCTATATTTCTAAGTGTGCCATTCTAGGACTATTTTGAGCACCTGGTCAGTCTTGCCATGTGAACCATTTCTTATGGCTTTGTAATGTTGATAGGCAGCACAATGTCTCTTGACTAGGCCATAAATTATCTTATTTTCAGGACTGTATTTTTTTTGTTTAGGAAACAAAGTATTATATGTTTACTTATTTTTGTCTCTCTTATTTTGTAGATTTGGTCCTTTCTTTCGTTAAAATGGTAAGAGATGCCTGCAAAGTATTACTCCACTGAAGTCTGAGATGAGTATACAGGAGTATGAGTCTTCTATTTGCAGGTAGGTTCTCAGCATCTTACCACTAGCGATTACATGCAGCATTTATGTTAATATTGTCCATGGCTGGTACAAGAAAGCACATCTTCCACACCTCTCTTTCCGTGTGTCTTATGCTTTGTTGTGTCCACACAATAGTTTTTCTCAAATTCTACATCTCCTCTCTTCAGGCTACAGGCAGGGAAGCGTACTGGAGGGTGGCTGCCGGGGCTTGGCGTGAGTTCTTGATGGCATGGTGAGGTGAGAAAGCTTTGTTCCTTCTTTTTTGTTTTTTTATCCTTGTTTCGGTCTTGATTGTTTCTATAGTGATTGTGACAATCCATGCTATCTTCTTTCCCATACATGGTTCGATTTTAGGTTAAACTGCTATGTACAATAAAATAGTGATTCGCTGTGGGAAAGGCTTATGTTGCATTCCCCGATTTATCTCCAGCAGCAAATACATCGTTACATGTTTCAAAGTTATGAACTCTAAGCGGCAAACATTGGAAAACAAATCGGTGGCTTTATATTTTGAAAGCTGGACGCAAATCTAATTTATTGATGTACACTAGGCCGTATTTAAGTATTTGATTACCCATTCATGCATTAATACTTTGAGAAGTGTACCAATGTGTCCTTCTAATTAGTATATGATGCATGAACATGGTGGTTAGCGTATGAATCATCCATTTGCCTCACGTTTTTCTTTTGGAAAGTAGACCACTGGATATTTCACCCTTCTTGACATGTAGAGTATTTTGGAGCACTACTGTACTTCACATGCATAATTATATTTACTTCATTTGATGTAGATTCCAACTCAATCCATATTACTAGAGATGACGTTCTACATGCGTTATGAATATATGACCTATAATTCTTTTACCGATTTTATTTGCTCTTTATAATTCATTGATACTATTGCATTAGTATACTGAAATAAAAGTAGTGCATGTAGATTAAGAAAATCTTCATTTCTACATAATGCAAGCCTTTGCCATGATTGTCCTTCTTCTTGGTACTTATTTATTTAGCATCTGAATTAAGTGTTATGTCCCTATTATTGTTGTCCCTGTGCATCTTAATTAAGTGTTATGGCTCTACTAGAAAACGCATCATGTCCCTTCTTTTCTATTTTTTAAGAAAATGGTTCTCACAATCTGATTTAAGGGAGCAAGACATCATCAGGTTTACTTACTGATGTGGCCTCTGCGTCCCGTGCGCTGGTGGTGCAGTCCGCTCAGATTAGACACAAGCAGGTAGTTGTAGATACCGTATCTTCAAACGAGGTAATTAATCATAAACAAGTAACTGTGCAAATTTGTTTGTGACATAACTGAGCTTGAAATTATATGTACACAACCCGCATTAGGCCTTGGGTTTAGGATGGTTTGCGACCGTGTGTTTGTTATTGAGGTGCTTCATAGTTGTCATCCTCTAGCGTTCTGGTCTTTTTCTTTTTCTTGAGTAAAGCACTCTGATTTACAATTGCTAGCTAATTGATTCTTTTCCTGAACACAATGTGCGCAGGACTGAGAAAGAAGAGCAGATTCTAGGTAAAGAGTATGGTGGAGAAGAAGACCAAGGTGATTTATCTCTCTTGTGGACACAATCAAGTTTAACCCGAGCAATTGGTTAATTGGTGCTTATTGTTAGTAACTAAATATTCCTTAAGTATATAAAGCACAGAAAATGTCATTGCATGTATCAGGATGTTATATGCTATTCATGCTCTGAGAAATATTTCCTGTAGCTTTCCAGGTTATGTGGGTTATCCTTGTGTTTGATAGTCCATTCTTGGTTGGTGAGTACATTATTTTTTAGAAACATGAGTTTACCAAAAATATCTCTGGCCTAGGACTGTTAGTAAACAATTATCCATTATAAAGAATAAATGAAATTTAGTGTCAGTAGTCCCCCAACAATAACCTTTAATATGGTTACCTCATGAATTATTACACTTTAGAGTTCAGAGGGTGCCGTGATACTCAGCTTCTCAGAGCAGCTCAGCGACACCACTTGCTGACGGTTTGATCTTTCACTTTGTTGCTTTTCTACCGTCCAATCTCACTGTTTGACGAAAACTTTTGTCACACCGCTGGTTAGTTTGGTAGAATAGGTGCCATTGAATGATACTCCCAGTTGCCTATCATGTAGGGATTTCGAGGTATTATTTTGTGCTATTGATGATAATCCACTGTATTATAATTAATCTGTGTTGTAGAAGCTTTAGCTGATCTTGTTTTGTATCTTTCGAAATAGATTTGAAGAGGTTGCACATGTTCTGTTTCAGGTACTCATAACATCTACAGAGTGGGCCAATATTCGAAAAGAGCACAAGACTTGAGGATTTGAGCATGCTTGTAGGCTAGAAGCATCACCTTCAGACTTCGTCACTTGTTGATAGTCTAAAATTGACCCTGAACTGATATGGGCACTTGCTAAGCAAGATGTCAAAGACAAGCACCAGCTGAAGGTTCTACCCCAACTTATATAAATTGTCTGTTTTAGTATATTTTGTTAATTTCCATGTAATATGTAAACCATTGAAGTTAGATGTTAATCACACCATGTTTGGCATGCAGATGAAATAGAAAATACAGCCGGTAAAGGCACCAACGAAGGAAAACCTTCAGGCGTCAAACATGATGGAAGAATGTTGGATGGTCAGGTAATTAGTATAATCTACATGCCTCAACGGCCTTTGTGGGCTGCTGATGATCACCCCACATACTATGCAATTTTACTCCTTGGTGCTTGCACATCCATGAAATCCATATCCATGAAATCTGGATGTACTGGATTCCACATGCTGCATGCATAAGTTTGGTTCTCTCTTATATAGAGTCCCCAGTTTTGTTCTCACGGTTTATAGCATTACAGCAAGTATATTATGGCAATGAGGAGTTTCATTTTAAATTTGTATTATTCATGTTTGCTCCGGTCATATATGTTCTTCTCATTATAGCATTGCATGTATTACTCTGTTTTACTATCAAGGTGTGTCTATTGTTCTACACAGCTGGTCACCGTCAGTAGCTAGAGATTTGTCTGATACTTGCTTGTGACAGCTTCTACTTACTCATAAAGTGTACAAGTACAAACTTATTCACAGTATTATTGCTTCGTCCTATGGTAGTATTCTAGCTTAGAGTATTTTGGCTTTGTCCCGTGGTAGTACTCTAGCTTAGAGTACTCTAGCTTTGTCTTGTGGTAGTATTATTGCTTTATGGTTCTTCTAGGTAAACCATCTCAGCTTCAAGATCAGAATTCATTTCTTGGAGGCACTGGTTTTACTAAGCCATGTTGGTATTCAGGTGCATTGCCTTGTATTTTAGTTCATTATAACAATACTTCTTGGGTAAAAATGATCCATCAATTATTTTTGAGGGAAGCAAGATGTTTACGATGCCCTCATTATAACAACACCCATCATCTTGGCATCATTCCTGCGTTTTGAGTGATGACAGTGTGCTTAAGGAGTATTTTTGATGTGCCATTAGGTCAAGTTAAATAATGGGAGCATGTCACGCTTAAATATTATCATCACTCCCTTCAGTTGGGAGAATTACCCGGCCAACGGAGGCACTCCCGGGGGCAAGTCTTTGTTGGTCGTTGGATTCATGCGACAGTCCAGTTTTTCACCCCCGCGTTGATTTACAGCCGTCCATTCAGTTGTTTTCTCGTTCACTCTGGCAATCCAAGCAAACGACTATGACAGCTGGGCCTGTTTTCCAGTGGGACCGCGTATGAGAGATGGGATTTCTTCAGTTTCACGTCGCTCATTTTCATGTGCGCGTGAAGACAGGTGAAAACCCTAGACGTGGACAAAGCACGCCCATGGTGAAAAAAATCCCCAATCGGCCAATCCGCAGCCGCCTCTCCTTTCCTGGTTCCTCTCGTTTCCCTGTGGGTGGCGGCGGCAGTGACGACTTGGTTGGAGGGGATGCGGTAGGAGGAGGGCGCAAAGGGGCGGGAGGGGTGGTCGCCGGGGAGGCGGAGCTGTGCTGGCCACCGCAAGTGAGGAAGAGGATGGAGCTTGGTGCAGCAGAAGGGGAGAGCCTCAAGGGGTGGGAGCGACGACTACTCCGCCCTCGCCAGCTTCCGCCGCCGCTCCTCCCTTGCGCAGCCGCCGCCGTCCACGGGTTCGGGCGCCGTCTCGGAGATTGAGGAGCCGGTCGGCCCGCTCAGGGGCGTGGCCATCGGTGTCCAGCGTGCTGCTCGACGGCCGTTTCTGCAACGTAATCTTTTCCCAAACCTCAGCCCCCTCCTCATCTTCTCTCTCTCTCCCTCCAACACTCTGATTTTTAATTGCTATAATTGATGTTATTTCTTAACACAATGTGTTCAGGTCTGAGGAAGAAGAGAAGGAGGATATCAAGCAGGGGATGTTGGGCTCTAATGGTTGGAGGTAGCCATCACTGCCAGTGGTAGCCAGAGAGGTCGTTTGGCTGCTTTGTATATGGCACAAGGAGGAAGGGAGCTGGAGACGACGATGGAACCAAACAATCCTATATCAACAACAGAACCAAACAATCCTACATCAACAACAGGTGCTCCCGAGCGATGGCGGCGGCGGCAGGGAGAGCGCGCCTGAGCGAGGAGGGGGTTTGAAGTGTCCGTGCCAGCGACCTCACCGTCTCCAACCTATCTGCAGGTGAGCAACGAATTTGAGACTTGTTCTTGTTTTTTATGCAGTTCGTGGAGCGGGTCCGAAGCAGTTGGGTAGCAGCCCTCAAATTAGGTGGGAGTTGCTTACTGTACATCCAAGTAGGGTATTAGCTTGATGGTCTATTTTACAAGATAAAGCCAGTGCACATGTTTAGATTTCTAATTTTAATTCGATAGTTTTTGTAGGATTGCTTGCATAGGCATTAATATATTTTATTATATCTCTTTTTGAAGAATCTGCACTATGCTCGTTATGCTTTTAGTCATACTTAACATTTTGGCCTAGCTGGGCCCTCACTTTTCCCCTTGACCCCAGCCTCCATCTTTTTGGCATAAAGTCATAGATATTATCATAAATTTGATGCAATATGTACTGCAGATTTAATCCAGCTGACATAGGGTTCTTACTCTTCCATTTTAGGTTCATTGAACAACCTGCCGACACATGGTTGTTACTTTTCCATGTTAGGTTCATTGAACAATTTGTGTGTGATCATGAATTAACCCTTCGGAATTTTAAGATGCAGCATATAATTTATAAAGGGCAAGATGTCCTGGCAGAATTATTAACTTTCATATTTTGTGTGTAATAAGACCTGTTTGTTGTGCTCACTCACGTTTCAGGTCTTCATGCTACATTAGGTGTTCTCAAGGAAAAATACTCGTATGACAGTGTCTCGAAAATATGTATATCTATCAGTGTTATATAGTATATCTGTCAGTGTTATATATATTACAGTTCATACCTAAGTTGTGCATGAAGTGATATTTCTTCAGCAAAAGTTACCTGACTGTATTTATTACAGTGTATTTGACATATAAGGAACCTGAGCACAAAATAAAATGGCTGATATGTGGCATGCATCTAAGGTTGTTAGATGTTTCCGTTTTTTAGTTCCATAGATGAGAAGACGCGACTCAGGACGTACTCCTTGGACACGAGACAGACGCGCGGCTGGGCCGCTTCAGCGTTGCCTGCAGCCTTGGGCAAGCTCAGCCTTGGGCAAGCTGATACTGTCACCAGCGCAGGGCGGCGTGCGCTTGAGATTCCACTCGAGATCGACCGGATTTTGTAGTCAGTCGAGTTGTAGTGTTCAGGAATCAAAACTTGTGAGGTTGTTAAACTTCAGAGAAGATGTAAACTGGTATGAGTTTCAGAATTATATGGCCATATGCTCTGTAATTTTATCCTAAGGCTGCTAATATACGAGTTTCAGATTTTTGTGCACTACCCAGGCTAGATGGAATGGTGTTCAGTTAGACAAGATAGATGATCTTACTTGGTAGATGACAAAACTTCATAATGTGCAGACATCCACGTGATAGATTGATGATTTAGTTTTATAGCATACGTTGCTTACCAATGTGGTTCCGGTAAAGCTTGACATGTTATAGAAATTGTGAAATATTTAATATCAATGGACAATACCAGGAAATGGGAAAACAAAATCTCATGGCAAAAATGGAAGGCAAATATAGTAGAACCGTGAATACTCTCCGCATTAACTTTGAATGACCAATACATGAAAGATCGTCTTACAACTATTTTGGTATGAAACATCCTGTATAATTCTGTAAAATTTATAGGGATAAGAAATAAACGCCATATTTGATGCGTATATAGCAACTCAAGACATGAACAATCACCAAAAATATAGATTTAAGCACCAAAATAAATTATTTATTAAATTACAGTCCTATATGTCAGTATCCATTGACATATTAATACGCTTTCATTTGCACTTGCGCGATAGCGCAACGGGTCATCTAGTATGGTTAAAAGACCTCTTTTGGGCTGCACATACACACTAGTTGCGCCGGATGTTTCGCCAAGCCAAGGCCGACTTGCTTCTCGCGCGGCCTTACCTTGGCGAGGGGCATTTGTTCGACGTGATTTTGTATAAGTTGCAGCAGTGCTTCATTGCTTGGCAAATTGGCGTGAAAAGAAAATAGTTGATCGATTCATGTACTAGTATGCGAAACATGCAAGCTAAGCTAGTATTGAACAACAAGCAATATGCGTAGAGCTGGCCATTTCAGTGGATACGTGAAGATAGTAATTTAGCAATTGATGGATCCATCGAGCTTCATGAGGCTATGACACAGGCAGCTTTCACCTTCACGAGCGCCTAAGCTAGCAACGTGAAGCGACTAACTCAATTATGTTTATTATTTTGATTTCTACAGGCATACGAGTACAAGCACAAAAGTAAATACGTACATCCGTGCATATACACCGGCCAGTTCGTGTATACGCGTGCGGGCCGGTACACTGATCGGTTTGCCTCACAAGATATTTTGGCCAGCTGAAAGCGATCTGATAAACATCAAAAACAAGATCGCTATTAGCGTGGGCGTGCGAGCGTAAGATAAACATTGCTGCCGCCATACTCGCGGAAGGAGACTCCGCGCAGCTATCCATCGCCGGCTGCCTATAAAAGGAAGACACAGCTCGTTCTTTGGGGAGGAGAAAAACACACAAGACGCAGCAGCCGGAGGCGCAGCTCGGGGGGTCAGCGATCTGAGAGACGGAGAGCTCTCGCACCTGAAGATCAGAAACGCGGCTCGCACCTGAAGAAAAGGAGCACCCATACATCCACGCCATACACGCGCAGATCACACCAACACCCATCCATTGACATCAAACAAGCACTATACACACACGTTATCGATCAGGAGAAGGAAGAAGCGATGGATATGAAGGTGACGTCTCCAAACGGTGAGAATCACGGTTGAATATTTCTCCTCCCTCTCTCTCTCTCCAAGCACACGCATACGGCTGCACGGTGACGTCGGAGCTGACGGCCGACGACGGCCACGTCGGGGCTGCCGGCGTACAGCCAGGCGCCATCCGCCACGGCGAGGACGACGACGTCAAGGCTGGCGGTGTGCACATCCGGGCTCCATCTCCGACTCTACACCATGCCACCGACGACGACGTTGGGCTGCCGGCGAACAACCCGGCGCCATCCGCCATGGCGAGGACGACGCCAACCTTGATGAGGCTGCCGGCGAACAGCCCGGCGTCATCCGCCATAGCGAGGACGACGCCAACCTTGATGAGGCTGCCGGCGAACAGCCCGGCGCCATCCGCCATGGCGAGGACGACGACGTTGGGCTGCCGGCGAACAGCCCGGCGCCATCCGCCATGGCGAGGACGACACCAACCTTGATGAGGCTGCCGGCGAACAGCCTGGCGCCATCCGCCACGGCGCAGCGACAACATCCGTGCCGGGGCTGCCGGCGGACAGCGCGGCGCCATCTCCACGGCGCCCACGAGTTGGACGACGACGACCTTGATGGGGCTGCCGGTGTGCAGCGTGGCGCCATCTTCATCACCCGTGAGGCACGGCGACGACGTCCGTACCAAGGCTGTCGGCGTGCAGCGCGGCGCCATCTCCACATTGCCTATGGGGCGTGACGACGTCCGTGCCGAGGCCATCGGCGCGCAGCGCGGCGCCATCTCCACCACCTATGGGACGCAACGACGACGTCCAGGCCGGTCCGCCGACGTGCAGCGTGGAGCCATGAGGCGCGACGACGACAAGTATGTGCCATGGCTGCCGGCGTGCAGCGGGTGCCATCTCCATCACCCGCAAGGAAGGACAACGACCATCACATCATGCATGGCACCTGTGAGGCGCGACGATAGCAAGTACGTGACACGGCTGCTGGCATGCAGCGCGGCGCCATCTCCATCACGTCGCCTGTGGGGCGCGACGACGACGTCCGTGCTGCGGCTACCGGCATTCAGCGCGGCGACGGCATCCGTAGGGGCTGCCGGCGTGTAGCCCGGTGTCATCTCCAACTTTGCAAGCGACGTCCAAGGAACGACATCGCGTAGCCCAGCGACATCTTCACCGCCCATGAGACGCGGCGGTGACGTCCTTGACGAGGCGTCCGGCATGCAGCGCGGCGCCATCTCCACCACCCGCGAGGCGCGCCGACGACGACGAGCGCACCGAGGCTGCCGGCGTGCAGCGTGGCGCCATCTCCACCACCCGCGAGGAGCACCGATGATGACGAGTCCGCACCGAGGCTGCCGGCGTGCAGCGTGGCACCATCTTCACCACACCACGAGACGTTGCGATGACGTCCTTGGCGAGGCTGCTGGCGTGCAGCTCGGCGACGACATCCGTGTAGGGGCTGCCGGCGTGTAGCCCGGTGTCATCTCCAACTCCACAAGCGACGTCAAAGGAAACGACATCATGGCGGCGGGGCTGCAGCCACGTAGCCCAGTGACATCTTCACCGCCTGCGAGACGCGGCGATGACGTCCCTGACAAGGCGGCCGGCGTGCAGCGCGGCGCCATCTCCACCACCTATGGGACGTGATAACGACGTCCGTTCCAAGGCTGCCGGTGTGCAGCGTGGCACCATCTTCATCACCGATGAGGCGTGACGACAACAAGTCCGTGCCACGGCTGCCGGTGTGTAGCGTGACGCCATCTCCATCATACCACAAGGCGCGACGATGATGAGTCCGTGCCCAGCATGTCGGCAGGCAGCCTGGCATCATCTCCACTACCAAGACGGCGCCAAAAAGATGGCGCGGCATGATGAGCTGCCAGCTTGCAGCTCTCTACCTTCTTCACCATGGCGAAACAGGCCAAGGACATGGGCACGGACGTTGTTGCCGCTCGAATCCTGACCACCACATCTACACATAAAGCTATGCATGTTAGTATTAGTATGTACGCGCATGGCAGGTTATATACATTGGCCATGTATGGTACGTACTAGCTAGCTAGTTGTGGCCGGCCAAGCCACGGTCATGTGCCACAACATTCACCTGTCTGGAAGCCATCGGAGACGAGCCAAGAACCAACGTTCACACTGTTGGCCACACGGCGATGGCCCTCGACGGGCAGGTGCTCTCTCTGACGATGCTTTCAGCACGCCATCGACTCCCCTCCCTCGGCGGCCGTACCTTCCGACACGCGATGGTTCCTCGGCGCGCCATCGACTCCACTTCCCTGCGAGCCCATGAGACGGCGTCCTTGACTACGCCGACAGCCATAAACTTGGCGTCAGGCTAAGGACGAGGCGCCGACCACATCGGCTACACCGACTTACGTGCGTGCATTGGTTTTCACACCGACGCTGGTCTCCTCCATCATTTTTTACTCCCGCGAGGCATACCCCCTGCACATCCCGACGAGGCTACTGGTCGTCGAGAAGTCCCAGCTGAGCGGACTCATGCTACTTCAACTCCAACTACATCAACACCGTCAAGACCGACGAGGCGCGACGGCGAGGGCGGGCTTGGCCGGAGCAAAGGCCATGCTACATTCGGCGCGTGTACCGACGAGGACACGGGCTCTGCCGCCGCCCACACACACCACCATCACATCATGCATGCAGGACGTGAAGCGAAGACGACGAAGACGACCACACGGCTTAATCGGAGGTGTCTCGCGGCGTAACCCGCGGGAGTAATTAACCGGGAGTCTTCCGAGGCCCCGGGAACCAGGAGATCGCAATCGCCATAGTCACGCTGGCCGCGCGAGCAGGCCACGGAGCGCTTTGTATTCGGGAACTTGTACTTTGTTTCTCCAAGAGAGATTAATGAAATGCATGCTTCCCTATCTTTTTCTTGTGTACTAAGGTACACTGGCACGCCCGCACCTATTTTCTTTACCCCGGCGCATGAGAGAAACATGCTACCATCCTTCCCCTCAACGTAGCGCCTATGTCTTTCACAGACGTTTTTCTCGTGTCAAACACTTAGAAGAAAATGAGCAATTCATGTATGTATTAGCCTTTTTAGCTTAGCACATACTACTTTTACTGCACGTCAGACCTAATAATATTTTTCATTTTATTAGAATTGTGATTTTTAAATATAACTTTTGAAACACAACAATTGTTTTAGTTTGTGGATATTTATGAAACCTATAAATGATTTTTAAGAAAAGCTAGCTCTTTCTTTACACTGTGGTTGTGGTTATACTGTAGTATCATAAAGTAATTTATTTTTACATCTTCTATCGCACAGGTCAATATTTAATTGTTCTTGTCTTTTAGGTTGAATTGGCATAGTTTCCGGGAATTTGTCCAACAGTGAACTGAATCAACTGCTTGATGTTGTGATAGCCGGATAAGGTTAATGCTATTTCCTGATGGATGCTTTCTTTGGTATTCTGGTGCTGGGCTCTGAGAGACCATTTAGATTTGGTGGAGTCATTTTATTTTTTATTTTTGTTTTATAGCTTAATTATTTGTTAGTCTAACATTATCAGATGGCAAGATGTCTTTCCTGAAAATGGCAACATCATGTGGGGTGACAGATAGTTTAGTTTTGTTTAGGATAGTGCTGATAATCCTCCGGAGGATTATTACCCCGCAACCTCCGACTCCAGAAGTCGCCACGTGTCCCATCACCCCATGTGTAGCTCCCTGGTCCCGCACAAAAAAAACAAGAGAAAAATCCTCCACTGGTATCTCCCGTCGCGGTGCCCTGAGGCTGACCTCCTCAGTTGTCGCCGGTGTTGGAGAAGTCGCCGACGGTGACGCCCCTTGCAACAGTCGCCGGCGTCGGAGAAGTCGCCCGCGGCAGCGCCCCTTGCAGTAGTCACCGGCCTCGCAGCTCGGGCGGGGGGCCTTTGCAGCTCCCAGAGACACTACTTGCAGCTCGAACGGAAGCCATTTGCAGCTCCCGGCGACACCCCTTGAAGCTCATGCTGCGGCCCTTCGCAGCTCCCGTCACGGCCCTTTGCAGCTCGAACGGAAGCCCTTTGCAGCTCCCGGCGACACCCCTTGAAGCTCGTGCGGCGTCCCTTCGCAGCTCCCATCGTGGCCCTTTGTAGCTCCCAATGCGGCCCTTTGCAGCTCGTGCGGCGGCCCTTTGCAGCACCGCCGGAAAAGCTTGCAGCTCCAGCCGCCCATGGCAGCAGAGCCGGCCAAGCGTGGAGCAGCGCCGCCCGCCCATTGAAGCAGCTCCGGCAGCCCATGGAAGCAGCGTCAGCCGCCCATGGAAGCAACCGCCGCCCGCCCAAGGGAGCAGGTCCGGCCGCCCATCGGAGCAGTGTCGGCCGGCCATGGAAGCACCACGCCAGAACTATGGCAGCAGCGCCGCCATGCCATAGAAGCACCGCGCTATTACTATGGCAGCACCGCCACTCACCCCTCGTAGCACCGTCGGCCGCCCGCCGCCGTCGAGGTACGAACGTAGCCGGTGAGGAAGTCCCTTGCAGCACCACCACCTGGCCCTAGCAACAGCGCCGAGGTGGATGTAGGAGGCGAATTGCATGGCCGGCGAGCAGGAGGTGGAGGGGAGGCTTCCGACGAGGTCGCACTCGAATCCCACCGGCGGCACGGTGAGGCGGGAGGAAGCGCGATGTCGGCGAAGGAGCATGGCGGGGTGGGCGGGTCAGCGCGGGAGGTAGACAGGGCAGGCGTGCCAGCGGAGCTATCCGTAGGCGGGAGCTGGAGGTCTTCCAGGCAGCGGCGCGGTGGTCGGGGCGGGCGGGCGGCGGCCTGCATCTACGTCAAGTGCTACTGGAGAAAAACGAGAAGGAACGAACGGGGAGGAAGGTGAAATGATAAGGCTAGGCGTGATGCGGCCATCCGTCGTTGGGCCCCACACGGGACGCGTGTCGCAAGCAGGAGCCGGAGGCCGTGCCGCGCGAAGCCTCCGAAGGAAAGGAAGCATTTTCCTTTTGTTTAGCAGATACCAGAACTTACAACAACCTCTAAAAGAGCCCGTAAATCACGTCGGAACCGTATTTTTCTAGCCGATTTATGGATTCGGATCAAAAGTGGCGCCCAGCCCGAAAAACTTTCTCAGGGCCCCGAAAAATTTCACACTCGACACCTATTAATACAGACTGAAGAGCGGTTTACATGCACAAAACTAAACGGATTTTTCACCACTCATCCAGCAACGCTGTCCATACAACCGCCTCCAGCCGCTGATTTCTTGCTGCTTTGCTAAAATTGTGCACCGCCGGCCAAACATCCTGTCAGCCTGCTCCAATTTCAACCATATCTATGTCAATTCCCGGCGAATCTTCTCGATATAGACTAATTCCGGCGAGCAGCACGGTGCACGCAAGCAGCTCAAGGAATGTGTACACTTGCTGATTCTGGCGAGCGGCGCAACGCACGCGAGCTAGTCTTGCATGTGAGCTAGCTAGATCTAACTATTTAGTGTTAATCATCTTCCGATTGATTCACAAATATCCAATCGGTTCTATAGCTTGCTAGCTAGGTGGCGGCGGGTGCTAGGGCGCGGGCGGCGGGCTCTTGGGCACGGGAGGCCCAGCCAGGGGAGCGAGCGGCGGCCGCGTGGGGAGACCTAGGCAGCGGCGCGGACAGTTCTTATAAAGAAGATGATGAATTTCCGAATATTTCGTTTTTCAGTTTTAGTTTACAAGGTCTGTTCTACGCCAGCCGTTTTGCAACCCATAAACACGTTTTTGAAAGACTGGACTCCAATTTTCCGGTTTACACTTTTACACGTTCCGTTAGAGATGCTCTTAGTACATACACTTGCCACCAGGGCAGCAGATTCTATTATATATTTTCCAGAGTGATACGTGGACTTATATGAAGGATCTTAAGACACAAGCCATGATTGACTGCAACGTCACAATAAGGATATTGTTGTGAAACAAAAGCTTCCCTTTCCATTTTGAAGGGGTGTACATTTAAAGGTCATTGACAAACAATGGATTAACATGACTCATGGTTATATTACTCTCTATTTGGTTTTTTTCATACCTTTTTGTCCCTAAAAGATATTTCTTATTTGTATATCACTTTATTGTTGAAAGAGCTTTGTATACCATCACACGATCGATGATGCTTCTTGCACCAGCCAGTCACGTTGAACTTGAGAAACTTGTAACCCTTCAATCTAGGTAGATAAAGCATGTTAAGGACTCATTTATCAGGTAAGATGATATCTGCCATTCTCTACATATCAGTGATTTCATATTTAATCCCAGGATTTTAATGGTAGCAACTTGCAATCTTCTACTCATGAAGATGTTCTTTTATACTCCTTACATGCATTCTTTCTTTTCTACTATGTTCTTGGAGCCACGTCGCTCCTTCAAAGCAAAATACCAGGCATTCATCACCGCTGCAGCCATGTGCGAGAACCAGGAGTTCTGCACCAGCAGTAGCATCGACATGAGTCAGTTCTTTCAATTGGCTAACTTCATGGGATGGCACGAGCGAGTGACATGACTGATATGAAACATAACAGGCCTAACTATGGCACACAATATGATGAGGTCTAAGACCCCGTGTGTGGCCCGATCTTGCGGTTGACCCGAAATCCAAAGGAGGGAGAGAGGGAGAGCGCGAAGAACACGATGAACACGATGAACTCACGCACGCACACCAACCCGATACAATCGATACTTACCCCGTAGCTCGATGGACCACGCCAATAGAATCAACCCGGAAGAGACACGCGGTAGAATTCCGAGCGGAGAGATTGGTGAGGGAGATGAATCTAGGAGTGGGAGAGAGAGTGGGTAACACTAGAATCTCACACACCAAATCCAATCATCCAACATGGGTTGCCTTGATACAAAGGGGATGAAACCCTAGGGAGACAATGCTCAAAAACATGTTTAAGCCTAAATCTTGTCTAAAGAGGTAAGGGGGCGACCGGGGTGCTTATATAGGCATACAAGGCAGCTTGGGCCGAACGGGTACAAGTTGGTGGGGTCAAACCCGTGAAATCCGGTCCAGAGGCCGGTCGGACCGGGCCTGGGACCGGGCCATCCGGTCCAAACCGGATTCTGGGCCGGGCGGTGACCGGGCGGGGCTCTCGGGGCCCCGGGACATGCTCCCGGATGGCACATGCGGAAAATCCGGTCGAAACCGGACCGGCCGGTTGGGAGGCCGGTCAGACCGGGCCTGGGGCCGGCCTGGCCTGTCTCCCCTCTTGCCTCTTCTTCCTCTTCCTTCTTCTTCTTCTTCTTCTTCTTCTTCTTCTTCTTCTTCCTTGCACCATGATGAATGGCTCCTCTTCCCTTCCCTCGCTTCCTTGCACCATGGGTGTTCCTCCTCTCCGGTCCTCGATGACTCTTGTACCTAATGACATATAACATGCCGACATGAGGTAGCATTCCATTCAAGGTATCTACGAGGTCGAGTATCGAGAGGAAGGAGTTCACCTTGTCGCGCGTAGCGTGGGTTAGGGTTGAAGGTCCACTTGGGGGACTCCTTGGCCATGGTGTAGCGTCGACGATAGGCGGGGCTGCACTTGTTGGTCTTGAGGCGTAGGTGTCCAAAGGCCACCCCGCATCATCTCCCCCCCCCCTTGGGGAAGAGTCGTCCTCGACTCTTGTTCCTTCTCACCGACGGTGTAGTCCATGACGACTCTCCCATGTTGTGGTAGAGGGATAAAGTCGCGGTCGAAGAAGAACTTGGAGAAAAACCACTTGCGAAGGGAAAGCTCCAAGAGGCATTTGGCAAAAATGGGAACCAAAAGAGTGTGGGTGTATCCAACATGTGGAAGGGCAAAAATTTGTGCATGTAAGAGTTGTATGGTGTCAAAAATGTGTGGTGTAGCATTGTCCCAAACAAGTGGAACAAACAAAAGGCAAGTGTCGGCGGCAAAATTTGGGACAAAATTGTTATGTGCAATGGCAAAGCGATGGAGACTTCGAACTTGGGTGAGTATGGTTGGCTTGAGCCGAGTATGAGTGTCCTCAAGTGTGAAAGAATCCATTGCAATTGCCAAAGATGAAATGAGAAATCCAAAGAAGAGCAACTTTTTGTGTGACATGTGGCACAAGATGCATAAGTTGTCTCTCACATGTATGACATGGTCCTTGAGATTCTTGGAGTGTATGATGATAACATCAAGACATACGACAACCATTGTGCCAACAAGATGTGTCAAGATATGTTGCATAAGAGGCAAAATAGGAGACGAGGCATTGGTCCAAACCGGAAGCTCGACAAGACAAGCCGGAAACACACGAGGGCGAAGGCGTTTGGGAACATACCCTTTGGCGTGAATCCCATGGGTTGGATCATGTATCTCGTCCGTGTTGGGGTAGCTCTCAATTGCGCGTTTCGTGAGCTCATGCTCCGTAGCGGTGGAAGTTGTCATTCGGGTACCTATACACACAATAGAGAGAACAAAAAGCGTGTGTGCATGGTAAAGGAATACATCATCCATCATGATGTTCCATGTCTCGTGCACATCACCATTAGTGTCAATCAAGATATTATGGAATGCATGGCGATGGTGCAAATGGCAAGAAGGTGCATGCGTGGCATGTGGGAACTCATGATCATCAAAAATGGAGAAGGCTATGGGGGCCATCTCATGGACAATGAAATAAGCATTCTTGCATACCAAGCATAAGAAAGAGCAATTGTTCACAATCTTGGATGCAAGGATCATGGAATGGTGTAAACATTTGGGGCAAAGCATGTGGAACATGTTATCATTGTTGTCGACAACCCTATGTAAAGAGCAAGTGTTCATCAAGGGTGGCACAACACAAGTATTATCATTATCATTGCAAGCAAGCGGGGAAAACGTGAAACTCTCATAGCATGGCATGTTCATGGTATCACAAGCAATCAATTTCACATGATCAACAATGTTATCAAGCAAAGCATCACATGGGAAAGTGAAAGTAGCATGTGAAGTAGCAAATGGATCATCGAGATCATGCATGCACTCATAAGTCATCATGTCCACTAGTGGGATCATGGCATCATCAACACCTATGTTGTTACGTTTGTAGGCCGACTCATTTGAAGTAGGTATTGTGGAAGTAGGAGGATCCATGTGGTCGACATGTCCATCTTGGAGCAAGCATGGTGAGATATCATCATCTTCATGCACCATGTACATCGTCTCCATGAGCGGGAACTCATCCTCCGTGGAACCTAGTGCAACATAAGAAGACACAAACGAGGGAGAGGTTAATGTGTTAGCTAATGCGATGTCCTCCATGGACCTATCATCTACCTCTCTCAACTCACTTAGTGTGTCACTCATGTCCTCCAAATGGAAGCACTCAAACTCGCCTATGGGGTGGAAGTCACTCAACTCACTATCACTCTCACTCAAGTGGGCTAAGTGGCTCTCATCCTCACATGGGGTTGGTACCAACTCATCAATCAAGCATATAGGAGTAGGCTCGACTTTCGCATCTCCATGCGCCTCCTTGGTTGAAGGGAAATTCCCATGCTCAACCATCTCAACTCCATGCGCCTCCGTAGGTGAAGGGAGAATCCCATGCTCACCATGCTCAACTCCATCGCCTCCCAAGTCATCCTCAAGCGGTGGTGATGGCGTGTAACTCACACGTTCGTTGGGAACCCCAAGAGGAAGGTATGATGCACACAGCAGCAAGTTTTCCCTCAGAAAGAAACCAAGGTTTATCGAACCAGGAGGAGCCAAGAAGCACGTTGAAGGTTGATGGCGGCGGGATGTAGTGCGGCGCAACACCAGGGATTCCGGCGCCAACGTGGAACCTGCACAACACAACCAAAGTACTTTGCCCCAACGAAACAGTGAGATTGTCAATCTCACCGGCTTGCTGTAACAAAGGATTAACCGTATTGTGTGGAAGATGATTGTTTGCGAAACAAGAGAACAACTATTGCAGTAGATTGTATTTCAGTAAAGAGAATTGGACCGGGGTCCACAGTTCACTAGAGGTGTCTCTCCCATAAGACAAACAGCATGTTGGGTGAACAAATTACAGTTGGGCAATTGACAAATAAAGAGGGCATGACCATGCACATACATATCATGATGAGTATAGTGAGATTTAATTGGGCATTACGACAAAGTACATAGACCGCCATCCAACTGCATCTATGCCTAAAAAGTCCACCTTCAGGTTATCATCCGAACCCCCTCCAGTATTAAGTTGCAAAGCAACAGACAATTGCATTAAGTATGGTGCGTAATGTAATCAACAACTACATCCTTAGACATAGCATCAATGTTTTATCCCTAGTGGCAACAGCACAACACAACCTTAGAACTTTCTCACATCGTCCTGTGTCAATGCGAGCATGAACCCACTATCGAGCATAAGTACTCCCTCTTGGAGTTACAAGCATCTACTTGGCCAGAGCATCTACTAGTAACGGAAAGCATGCAAGATCATAAACAACACATAGATATAACTTTGATAATCAACATAACAAGTATTCTCTATTCATCGGATCCCAACAAACGCAACATATAGAATTACAGATAGATGATCTTGATCATGTTAGGCAGCTCACAAGATCCGACAATGATAGCACAATGGGGAGAAGACAACCATCTAGCTACTGCTATGGACCCATAGTCCAGGGGTAGACTACTCACACATCACACCGGAGGCGACCATAGCGGCGTAGAGTCCTCCGGGAGATGATTCCCCTCTCCGGCAGGGTGCCGGAGGCGATCTCCTGGATCCCCCGAGATGGGATCGGCGTTGGCGGCGTCTCTGGAAGGTTTTCCATATCGTGGCTCTCGGTACTGGGGGTTTCGTCATGGAGGCTTTAAGTAGGCGGAAGGGTAGGTCAAGAGGCGGCGCGAGGGGCCCAGACCATAGGGCCGCGCGGCCAGGGCAGGGGCCGCGCCGCCCTATGCTCTGGCTGCCTCGTGGCCCCTCTTCGTTTCGTCTTCGGGCTTCTGGAAGCTTCGTGGAAAAATAGGCCCCTGGGCTTTGATTTCGTCCAATTCCGAGAATATTTCCTTACTAGGATTTCTGAAACCAAAAACAGCAGAAAACAAAGAATCGGCACTTCGGCATCTTGTTAATAGGTTAGTTCCAGAAAATGCACGAATATGACATAAAGTGTGCATAAAACATGTAGATAACATCAATAATGTGGCATGGAACATAAGAAATTATCGATACGTCGGAGACGTATCAGCATCCCCAAGCTTAGTTCTGCTCGTCCCGAGCAGGTAAAACGATAACACAGATCATTTCTGGAGTGACATGCCATCATAATCTTGATCATACTATTTGTAAAGCATATGTAGTGAATGCAGCGATCAAAACAATGTATATGACATGAGTAAACAAGTGAATCATATAGCAAAGACTTTTCATGAATAGCACTTCAAGATAAGCATCAATAAGTCTTGCATAAGAGTTAACTCATAAAGCAATAATTCAAAGTAAAAGCATTGAAGCAACACAAAAGAAGATTAAGTTTCAGCGGTTGCTTTCAACTTGTAACATGTATATCTCATGGATATTGTCAACATAGAGTAATATAATAAGTGCAATAAGCAAGTATGTAGGAATCAATGCATAGTTCACACAAGTGTTTGCTTCTTGAGGTGGAGAGAAATAGGTGAACTGACTCAACATTGAAAGTAAAAGAATGGTCCTCCATAGAGGAAAAGCATTGATTGCTATATTTGTGCTAGAGCTTTGATTTTGAAAACATGAAACAATTTTGTCAACGGTAGTAATAAAGCATATGCATCATGTAAATTATATCTTATAAGTTGCAAGCCTCATGCATAGTGTACTAATAGTGCCCGCACCTTGTCCTAATTAGCTTGGACTACCGGATCATCACAATGCACTGTTTTGAACAAGTGTCACAAAGGGGTACCTCTATGCCGCCTGTACAAAGGTCTAAGGAGAAAGCTCGCATTGGATTTCTCGCTATTGATTATTCTTCAACTTAGACATCCATACCGGGACAACATAGACAACAGATAATGGACTCCTCTTTTATGCATAAGCATATAACAACAATTAATAATTTTCTCATTTGAGATTTGAGGATATATGTCCAAAACTGAAACTTCCACCATGGATCATGGCTTTAGTTAGCGGCCCAATGTTCTTCTCTAACATATGCATGCTTAACCATAAGGTGGTAGATCTCTCTTACTTCAGACAAGACGGACATGCATAGCAACTCACATGAAATTCAACAATGAATAGTTGATGGCGTCCCCAGTAAACATGGTTATCGCACAACAAGCAACTTAATAAGAGATAAAGTGCATAATTACATATTCAATACCACAATAGTTTTTAAGCTATTTGTCCCATGAGCTATATATTGCAAAGGTGAATGATGGAATTTTAAAGGTAGCACTCAAGCAATTTACTTTGGAATGGCGGGAAATACCATGTAGTAGGTAGGTATGGTGGACACAAATGGCATAGTGGTTGGCTCAAGTATTTTGGATGCATGAGAAGTATTCCCTCTCGATACAAGGTTTAGGCTAGCAAGGCTTATTTGAAACAAACACAAGGATGAACCGGTGCAGCAAAACTCACATAAAAGACATATTGAAAACATTATAAGACTCTACACCGTCTTCCTTGTTGTTCAAACTCAATACTAGAAATTATCTAGGCCTTAGAGAAACCAAATATGCAAACCAAATTTTAGCATGCTCTATGTATTTCTTCATTAATGGGTGCAAAGCATATGATGCAAGAGCTTAATCATGAGCACAACAATTGCCAAGTATCACATTACCCAAGACATTTATAGCAATTACTACATGTATCATTTTTCCAATTCCAACCATATAACAATTTAACGAAGGAGAAACTTCGCCATGAATACTATGAGTAGAAACCAAGGACATACTTGTCCATATGCTACAGCGGAGCGTGTCTCTCTCCCATAAAGTGAATGCTAGGATCCATTTTATTCAAACAAAACAAAAAACAAAAACAAACCGACGCTCCAAGCAAAGCACATAAGATGTGATGGAATAAAAATATAGTTTCAGGGGAGGAACCTGATAATTTTGTCGATGAAGAAGGGGATGCCTTGGGCATCCCCAAGCTTAGACGCTTGAGTCTTCTTGATATATGCAGGGGTGAACCACCGGGGCATCCCCAAGCTTAGAGCTTTCACTCTCCTTGATCATGTTGCATCATACTCCTCTCTTGATCCTTAAAAACTTCCTCCACACCAAACTCGAAACAACTCATTAGAGGGTTAGTGCACAATATAAATTAACATATTCAGAGGTGACACAATCATTCTTAACACTTCTGGACATTGCATAATGCTACTGGACATTAGTGGGTCAAAGAAATTCATCCAACATAGCAAAAGAGGCAATGCGAAATAAAAGGCAGAATCTGTCAAAACAGAACAGTTCGTATTGACGAATTTTAAAATGGCACCAGACTTTCTCAAATGAAAATGCTCAAATTTAATGAAAGTTGCGTACATATCTGAGGATCATGCACGTAAATTGGCTTAATTTTCTGAGCTACCTACAGGGAGGTAGACCCAGATTCGTGACAGCAAAGAAATCTGGAACTGTGCAGTAATCCAAATCTAGTACTTACTTTACTATCAAAGACTTTACTTGGCACAACAAAACACAAAACTAAGATAAGGAGAGGTTGCTACAGTAGTAAACAACTTCCAAGACACAAAATAAAACAAAGTACTGTAGGTAAAAACATGGGTTGTCTCCCATAAGCGCTTTTCTTTAACGCCTTTCAGCTAGGCGCAGAAAGTGTGCATCAAGTATTATCAAGAGATGGTGTGTCAACATCATAATTTGTTCTCATAATAGAATCAAAAGGTAACTTCATTCTCTTTCTAGGGAAGTGTTCCATACCTTTCTTGAGAGGAAATTGATATTTTATATTGCCTTCCTTCATATCAATGATAGCACCAACAGTTCGAAGAAAAGGTCTTCCCAATATAATGGGACAAGATGCATTGCATTCAATATCCAAGACAACAAAATCAACGGGAACAAGGTTATTGTTAATGGTAATGCGAACATTATCAACTTTATCCAAAGGTTTCTTTGTAGAATGATCAGCAAGATTAACATCCAAATAACAATTTTTCAGCGGTGGCAAGTCAAGCATATTATAAATTTTCTTAGGCATAACAGAAATACTTGCACCAAGATCACATAAAGCATTACAATCAAAATCTTTAACCTTCATCTTAATGATGGGCTCCCAACCATCCTCTAGCTTTTTAGGAATAGAGGCTTCGCGCTCTAGTTTCTCTTCTCTAGCTTTTATGAGAGCATTTGTAATATGATGCGTGAAAGCCAAATTTATAGCACTAGCATTAGGACTTTTAGCAAGTTTTTGCAAGAACTTTATAACTTCAGAGATGTGGCAATCATCAAAATTCAAACCATTATAATCTAAAGCAATGGGATCATCATCCCCAATGTTGGAAAAAATTTCAGCAGCTTTATCACAGTTTCAGCAGCTTTAGCAGTTTGTGCGCTTTCTCGCTTTGCATTAGAAGTGGAAACATTGCTAACACCAATTCTTTTATTAGTATTAGTAGGAGGTGCAGCAACATGTGTAGCATTAGCATTACTAGTGGTGGTAATAGTCCAAACTTTAGCTATATTCTTCTCTTTAGCTAGTTTTTCATTTTCTTCTCTATCCCACCTAGCACGCAGTTCAGCCATTAATCTTATATTCTCATTTATTCTAACTTGGATGGCATTTGCTGTAGTAACAATTTTATTATGATGATTCTCATTAGGCAAAACTTTCGATTTCAAAAGATCAACATCAACAGCAAGACTATCGACTTTAGAAGCAAGTATATCAATTTTCCCAAGCTTTTCTTCAACAGATTTGTTAAAAGCAGTTTGTGTACTAATAAATTCTTTAAGCATGGCTTCAAGTCCAGGGGGTGAACTCCTATTATTGTTGTAAGAATTCCCATAAGAATTACCATAGCCGTTGCCATTATTATAAGGATATGGCCTATAGTTGTTACTAGAATTGTTCCGGTAAGCATTGTTGTTGAAATTATTATTTTTAATGAAGTTTACATCAACATGTTCTTCTTGTGCAACCAATGAAGCTAATGGAACATTATTAGGATCAATATTAGTCCTATCATTCACAAGCATAGACATAATAGCATCAATCTTATCACTCAAGGAAGAGGTTTCTTCGACAGAATTTACCTTCTTACCTTGTGGAGCTCTTTCCGTGTGCCATTCAGAGTAGTTGATCATCATATTATCAAGAAGCTTTGTTGCTTTACCAAGAGTGATGGACATAAAGGTACCTCCAGCAGCTGAATCCAATAAATTCCGTGAAGAAAAATTTAGTCCTGCATAGAAGGTTTGGATGATCATCCAAGTAGTCACCCATGGGTTGGGCAATTTTTAACCAGAGATTTCATTCTTTCCCAAGCTTGAGCAACATGTTCAGTATCTAATTGTTTAAAATTCATTATGCTACTCCTCAAAGATATAATTTTAGCAGGGGGATAATATCTACCAATAAAAGCATCCTTGCATTTAGTCCATGAATCAATACTATTCTTAGGCAGAGATAGCAACCAATCTTTAGCTCTTCCTCTTAATGAGAAAGGGAACAATTTTAGTTTAATAATATCACCATCTACATCTTTATATTTTTGCATTTCACATAGTTCAACAAAATTATTAAGATGGGCAGCAGCATCATCAGAACTAACACCAGAAAATTGCTCTCGCATAACAAGATTCAGTAAAGCAGGTTTAATTTCAAAGAATTCTGTTGTAGTAGCAGGTGGAGCAATAGGTGTGCATAAGAAATCATTATTATTTGTGGTTGTGAAGTCACACAACTTAGTATTTTCAGCGTTGGCCATTTTAGCAACAGTAAATAAAACAAACTAGATAAAGTAAATGCAAGTAAACTAATTTTTTTGTGTTTTTGATATAGCAAACAAGATAGCAAACAAAGTAAAACTAGCAACTAATTTTTTTGTATTTTGATTTAGTGCAGCAAATAAAGTAGTAAATAAAACTAAGCAAGACAAAAACAAAGTAAAGAGATTGGGAAGTGGAGACTCCCCTTGCAGCGTGTCTTGATCTCCCCGGCAACGGCGCCAGAAAATATGCTTGATGGCGTGTAACTCACACGTTCGTTGGGAACCCCAAGAGGAAGGTATGATGCGCACAGCAGCAAGTTTTCCCTCAGAAAGAAACCAAGGTTTATCGAACCAGGAGGAGCCAAGAAGCACGTTGAAGGTTGATGGCGGCGGGATGTAGTGCGGCACAACACCAGGGATTCCGGCGCCAACGTGGAACCTGCACAACACAACCAAAGTACTTTGCCCCAACGAAACAGTGAGATTGTCAATCTCACCGGCTTGCTGTAACAAAGGATTAACCGTATTGTGTGGAAGATGATTGTTTGCAGAAAACAGTAGAACAAGTATTGCAGTAGATTGTATTTCAGTAAAGAGAATTGGACCGGGGTCCACAGTTCACTAGAGGTGTCTCTCCCATAAGACAAACAGCATGTTGGGTGAACAAATTACAGTTGGGCAATTGACAAATAAAGAGGGCATGACCATGCACATACATATCATGATGAGTATAGTGAGATTTAATTGGGCATTACGACAAAGTACATAGACCGCCATCCAACTGCATCTATGCCTAAAAAGTCCACCTTCAAGGTTATCATCCGAACCCCTCCGGTATTAAGTTGCAAAGCAACAGACAATTGCATTAAGTATGGTTGGTAATGTAATCAACAAATACATCCATATACATTGCATCAATGTTTTATCCCTAGTGGCAACAGCACAACACAACCTTAGAACTTTCTCACATCGTCCCGGTGTCAATGCGTGCATGAACCCACTATCGAGCATAAGTACTCCCTCTTGGAGTTACAAGCATCTACTTGGCCAGAGCATCTACTAGTAACGGAAAGCATGCAAGATCATAAACAACACATAGATATAACTTTGATAATCAACATAACAAGTATTCTCTATTCATCGGATCCCAACAAACGCAACATATAGAATTACAGATAGATGATCTTGATCATGTTAGGCAGCTCACAAGATCCGACAATGATAGCACAATGGGGAGAAGACAACCATCTAGCTACTGCTATAGACCCATAGTCCAGGGGTAGACTACTCACACATCACACCGGAGGCGACCATGGCGGCGTAGAGTCCTCCGGGAGATGATTCCCCTCTCCGGCAGGGTGCCGAAGGCGATCTCCTGGATCCCCCGAGATGGGATCGGCGTTGGCGGCGTCTCTGGAAGGTTTTCCGTATCGTGGCTCTCGGTACTGGGGGTTTCGTCACGGAGGCTTTAAGTAGGCGGAAGGGTAGGTCAAGAGGCAGCGCGAGGGGCCCAGACCATAGGGCCGCGCGGCCAGGGCAGGGGCCGCGCCGCCCTATGCTCTGGCTGCCTCGTGGCCCCTCTTCGTTTCGTCTTCGGGCTTCTGGAAGCTTCGTGGAAAAATAGGCCCCTGGGCTTTGATTTCGTCCAATTCCGAGAATATTTCCTTACTAGGATTTCTGAAACCAAAAACAGCAGAAAACAGCAACTGGCACTTCGGCATCTTGTTAATAGGTTAGTTCCAGAAAATGCACGAATATGACATAAAGTGTGCATAAAACATGTAGATAACATCAATAATGTGGCATGGAACATAAGAAATTATCGATACGTCGGAGACGTATCAGGTGGCGCCATGGTGTTGGCGCAATAGGCATCTTGGGGACTTGTGCTTGTAGCTTGTCGAAGTAGAGCGTCTTGGCGCTTGGCGTTGTGCATTGCCATGCCACATGACCCTTGGCCTTGCACACCTCACATAGGAGATTGGGACATTCCCGTGGAGGGTGGCCTTGTTGCTTGCACTTGTAGCATCGGAGTCCATAGGCACGTGACGAGGTAGAGGCCATTGTGGTGGTGGCACAAGAGGTGGAAGTCGCCTTATGAGGAAGGTATGCTCGATGTGCACTTGCTATCCTTGGAGTGGTAGGCACCCTATCAAGGTGTTTGTCGCCTTCATGTCGAGGCTCTCGTCTTCGTGCATCATCACCATGGCTTGAGTGGTGTCGTCGAAGACTCGTGGAAGATGTTGGTCGATGGCGATCATGAAGTGGCTTGTGGCGGCGAAGCTCATGTGGTGACGTATGTCGATGACGGTCCTTGCCATGCCTAGATGATGGCTCATGCGACTTGGCATGTTGCTTGCGGCGCCTTGTGGAGCTTGGAGAAGAGTGTCGATGACGCTCATGATGGGGACGCTCTTGATGCTCCATATGGTGTACTTGAAGTCGACGATCTTGTGCATAAGCACTCTCATGGTGGCGCCTTGTGGAGCTCGTAGACGAGTGTCGATGACGATCATGATGAGGACGCTCTTGATGATCCATATGATGGTGCCATCGTGGAGGTCCTCTATCCTCATATGTAGCTCCATTGGCCAAATAGGCGTTGCTCAAGGTGGAGTCGAGGTGAGGTTCCACCATGGTGTCGATGTCGTAGGCGTGGCGTTGCTCCACCATGTCGTCGATGCTTGACGAGCCATTGTCGATGTAGAGCTCGTCGATGTCGTCTTCAAGGTGGTGCTCCACCATGTCGTCGATGCTTGACGAGCCATTGTCGATGTAGAGCTCGTCGATGTCGTCCTCAAGGTGGTGCTCCACCATGTCGTCCATGCTTGAGGAGCCATTATCGATGTAGAGCTCCTCGATGTCGGTCATGTCGGTGATGCTCGCGGAGCCATAGTCGGTGTCGAGCTCCACATGTTCCTCCACATCCGCGGTGCTTGAGGAGGTGTCCTCCTCGGAGTGCTCCATGTACTCCTCCGTATCCTCATCTTCGCTATCCATGTTAGCACGATGGTATGTATATGGTGTATGTTAGTGGAAGAACACTACCTCGCAATCTTACCGTGGTATGACAAGATTGGGGTGATCCAACAAAACCGAGAGTTAGAACAATTGTATCGGGTACTCACACAAAAGAACACGCAAAAGCTAGCAAATATGGTGTTAGGTGAGTATGGTGGAAAGCCAAAAGACGAAATCCAAGATCGAGTGTATTGTCAAGAGTGGGTGAAGTCCAAAAATTCAAAATGTCAAAGCGATGATCACTATAAACACGGAAAAGATGTGGAACGCACACACGAGATGAACGGGGTTAGTGCGACCAAGGAATGAGCGGAAAAGTGTAAGAAGCCCTTAAGCAAGGGTGCTCGGTGTCACACTAACACAAGAAGAGATCAAAGCTTTGGTTGCAACGGAGAGACAACAAGATTTACACGTGGCCTCTCTTCTCTTATCTCTCTTTTGCTTAAAAGCTTTTTCTCTTTTGTATTTGGTGGCACTTGACACTCTTTTGTATCTATGGTGGCACTTTGTACACTTTTGTATGTATGATGGCACTTGCACTCTTTTTGTGCTTTTCTATCTTTTTCACGCTCTATGTTAGCGTTAGCTCGCTCTTGCTATCTTGCCACACGAGTTTTGCTTAGAAGCTTGACTCCACACTACACACACACACACCTCACAATCGGGGCCACGTGCAATGTCTCGCAACACTCAATAAGCAATGCTCGATAGGATAGATCGCAAAAGAAGAGGGGTTACAAGGGGAATGCAAGTTATACCTAAGATGTTAGGCGGTGATGAACACACAACTTGCGATGAAGGTGGTGGTGTCAAGAGTACGTTTGCAAGTCCGGGGTGCCGAGGATGTCGTCGCTTGCTTCGGAGCTGCGGGTTAGTTTCACAAACAAGGCACTCAAACCGGAACAAGCAAACACAAGTTAGCGGAAGAAAACGGTCAAAGTAGCTTGGCGGTGGTGGCGGTGGTAATCCGGTGGTGGTGGTGTCGATGCTCTTGCGGATGCGGCGGTGTTTGTTGGGGCCGCGGTGGTGTTTGCCGGTGGTTGGGGATGATGGCGGTGCTTGCCGGCGGAGGAGAGGAGTGGCGGTGGTCGGCGGTGGAGGTGGAGGGGTGGCGCCCGGTCCAGGGGCCGGTTGGGCTGGACCTGGGGCCGGCCTGGCCGGTCACACGGCCGGTCGACCGGGTTCTGGGCTGGCCCGGCCGGTCTGCAGCCCGGTTGACCGGATTTCTCAACCGGGACGCAGTTTCTCTCTCCTGTCCTTCACGAAAATCGACCAAATTGACCAAAACGGAGGGGAAACGATGGAATTGGGGGCTAAAAGTTGGGGAGATAGTAGATCAAGCACTCCAACACCTGAAGGAGATATGCCCTAGAGGCAATAATAAAGTGGTTATTATTTATATCTTTATGTTTATGATAAATGTTTATATATCATGCTAGAATTGTATTAACCGAAACATTAGTACATGTGTGATATGTAGACAAACAAGAAGTCCCTAGTATGCCTCTTAAACTAGCTTGTTGATTAATGGATGATTAGTTTCATAATCATGAACATTGGATGTTATTAATAACAAGGTTATGTCATTGTGTGAATGATGTAATGGACACACCCAATTAAGCGTAGCATAAGATCTCGTCATTAAGTTATTTGCTATAAGCTTTCGATACATAGTTACCTAGTCCTTATGACCATGAGATCATGTAAATCACTTATACCGGAAAGGTACTTTGATTACACCAAACACCACTGCGTAAATGGGTGGCTATAAAGGTGGGATTAAGTATCCGGAAAGTATGAGTTGAGGCATATGGATCAACAGTGGGATTTGTCCATCCCGATGACGGATAGATATACTCTGGGCCCTCTCGGTGGAATGTCGTCTAATGTCTTGCAAGCATATGAATGAGTTCATAAGAGACCACATACCACGGTACGAGTAAAGAGTACTTGTCAGGAGACGAGGTTGAACAAGGTATAGAGTGATACCGAAGATCAAACCTCGGACAAGTAAAATATCGCGAGACAAAGGGAATTGGTAATATATGTGTATGGTTCATTCGATCACTAAAGTCATCGTTGAATATGTGGGAGCCATTATGGATCTCCAGATCCCGCTATTGGTTATTGGTCGGAGTGAGTACTCAACCATGTCCGCATAGTTCTCGAACCGTAGGGTGACACACTTAAAGTTGGATGTTGAAATGGTAGTTCTTGAATTATGGAATGAAGTTCGAATATTTGTTCGGAGTCCCGGATGAGATCCCGGACATCACGAGGAGTTCCGGAATGGTCCGGAGAATAAGATTCATATATAGGATGTCATTTTATGTGAAATAAAATGTCGCGGAAGGTTCTATGGAAGGTTCTAGAAGGTTCTAGAAAAGTCCGGAAGAAACCACCAAGGAAGGTGGAGTCCACAAGGGACTCCACCTCCATGGCCGGCCAGCCCTAGTGGGGGTGGAGTCCCAAGTGGACTCCTCGCTTGGGGGCCGGCCGCCCCCCCAGCTGGGCGGTGGGAATCGCCCCTTGGGGTGGGAGTCCTAGTTGGGCTAGGTTTGCCCCTCCTATGGAAGGTTTTGGTTTCGGGTCTTATTCGAAGACTTGGACACCAACACTTGGGATCCACCTATATAATGAGGGGCCAAGGGAGGGGGCCGGCCACCCCAAGACCATAGCTTGGCCGCCCTTGAGTGGCCGGCCACCCCCTCCCAAACCCTAGCTTTGCTCCTCCACTTCATATTGTCCGGTTTGCTTAGCGAAGCTCCGCCGGACTTCTACACCGCCACCGACACCACGCCGTCGTGCTGTCGGATTCAAGAGGAGCTACTACTTCCGCTGCCCGCTGGAACGGGGAGGTGGACGTCGTCTTCATCAACAACCGAACGTGTGACCGAGTACGGAGGTGCTGCCCGTTCGTGGCGCCGGAACCGATCGTGATCAAGATCTTCTACGCGCTTTTGCAAGCGGCAAGTGATCGTCTACCGCAGCAACAAGAGCCTCATCTTGTAGGCTTTGGAATCTCTTCAAGGGTGAGACTCGATACCCCCTCGTTGCTACCGTCTTCTAGATTGCATCTTGGCTTGGATTGCGTGTTCGCGGTAGGAAAATTTTTGTTTTCTATGCAACGTTATCCTACAGAGCCGTGTCTATGCATAGATGGTTGCACGAGTAGAACACAATGGTTTGTGGGCGTTGATGCTCTTGTTATCTTTAGTTTGAGTACTTTGCATCTTTATGGCATAGTGGGATGAAGCGGCTCGGACTAACTTTACATGACCGCGTTCATGAGACTTGTTCCTCGTTCGACATGCAACTTGTATTGCATAAGAGGCTTTGCGGGTGTCTGTCTCTCCTACTATAGTAAAGATTCAATTTACTCTTCTATTGAAAACATTAGTATCAACGTTGTGGTTCATGTTCGTAGGTAGATTAGATCTCTCTCGAAAACCCTAAACCACGTAAAATATGCAAACCAAATTAGAGACGTCTAACTTGTTTTTGCAGGGTTTGGTGATGTGATATGGCCATGATATGATGATGAATATGTATGAGATGATCATTATTGTATTGTGGCAACCGGCAGGAGCCTTATGGTTGTCTTTAAATTTCATGTTGAGTAGTATTTCAAAGTAGTTGTAATAATTGCTACATGGAGGACAAACATGAAGACGGTGCCATTGACCTTGGTGCTACGCCGACGATGATGGAGATCATGCCCGAAGATGATGGAGATCATATCCGTGCTTTGGAGATGAAGATCAAAGGCACAAGAACAAAAGGGCCATATCATATCACATATGAACTGCATGTGATGTTAATCCTTTTTATGCATCTTATTTTGCTTAGATCGCGACGGTAGCATTATAAGATGATCCCTCACTAAAATCTCAAGATAATAAAGTGTTCATCCTTAGTAGCACCGTTATTAAGTCTTATCGTTTCGAAGCATCTCGTGATGATCGGGTGTGATAGATAAGTACATACAACGGGTGCAAGACAGTTTTGCACATGCGGATACTAAGGTGGCCTTGACGAGCCTAGCATGTACAGACATGGTCTCGGAACACGTGATACCGAAAGGTAGAGCATGAATCATATGGTTGATATGATGAACACTATGAGTGTTCGCCATTGAAATCACACCTTTTCTCGTGATGATCGGGTTTAGGTGCGGTGGATTTGGTTCGTGTGATCACTAAGACAATGCGAGGGATATTGTTTTGAGTGGGAGTTCACCTAGGGTTTTAATTATGTTGAATTAAAATTTGAACTCAATTTGTCATAAACTTAGTCTAAACTATTGCAAATATATGTTGTAGAGATGGCGTCCTCAATCAATTTTAATCAGTTCCTAGAGAAAGAGAAACTTAAGAGCAACGGTAGCAACTTCACCGACTGGTTCCGTCATGTGAGGATCTTCCTCTCTGGCGGAAATCTGCAATTTGTGCTTGATGCACCGCTAGGTGACCCTCCTGCAGAAGATGAAACCGATGTAGTAAAAGCTGGTTACGCAACTCGGCAAACTGGGTAGTCTCGAGGTCGGTGGGCCATCCCGTGCACTGAATCCGATCTTCAAAAACGTTTTGAGCACCATGATCCTCATGAGTTGATGAATGAGCTGAAAGCTATATTCAAGACTCATGCGGCAGTGGAATGCTATGAAGCATCGAAACATTTCTTCAGCTGTATGATGGAAGAAGGCAGCTCCGTTAGTGAGCACATGCTCGCCATGACCGGGCATGCGAAGAAACTCAGTGACTTGGGAATAGTGATTCCTAACAGACTGGGGATTAATCGTGTCCTTCAATCACTGCCACCAAGTTACAAGAACTTTGTGATGAACTACAATATGCAGAACATGAACAAGGAGTTACCTGAACTCTTTGGCATGCTAAAAGCTGCTGAGATTGAGATCAAGAAAGAGCACCAAGTGTTGATGGTCAACAAGACCACCAGTTTCAAGAAACAGGGCAAGTCTAAGGGAAAATTCAAGAAGGGTGGCAAGAAAGCTGCCACGCCTCCTATGAAACCTAAGAACGGCCCTAAGCCTGATGCTGAGTGCTATTACTGCAAGGAGAAGGGACACTGGAAGCGTAATTGCTCCAAGTATCTGGCTGATCTAAAGAGCGGCCTTGTCAAGAAGAAGAAAGAAGGTATATCTGATATACATGTTATAGATGTTTATCTCACTAGTTCTCGTTCTAGTACACTGGTATTTGATACTGGTTCGGTTGCTCATATTTGTAACTCGAAACAGGAACTAAAGAATAAACGACAACTGCTGAGAGATGAAGTGACGATGCGCGTTGGAAACAGATCCAAGGTCAATGTGATCGCAGTCGGGACACTTCCTCTACATCTACCTTCGGGATTAGTTTTAAGCCTAAATAATTGTTATTATGTACCTGCGTTGAGCATGAACATTATATCTGGATCTTGTTTAATGCAAGACGGTTATTCATTCAAGTCTGAGAATAATGGTTGTTCTATTTTTATGAATAATATCTTTTATGGTCGAGCACCACAAAAGAATGGCTTATTTCTGTTAGATCTCGATAGTAGTGATACACATATACATAACATTGATGCTAAGCGAATTAAACTAAATGATAATTCTACTTATATGTGGCACTCGTCGTCTTGGTCATATTGGAGTGCAACGCATGAAGAAACTCCATACCGATGGATTACTTGAATCACTTGACTTTGAGTCACTTGATAGATGCGAAGCATGTCTAATGGGAAAAATGACAAAGACTCCATTCTCTGGTATGATGGAGCGAGCTACTGACTTATTGGAAATCATACATACCGATGTATGTGGACCAATGAGCGTAGCATCGCGCGGTGGTTATCGTTATGTTCTAACCTTCACAGATGATCTGAGTAGATATGGGTATATCTATTTCATGAAACATAAATCCGAAACTTTCGAGAAGTTTAAGGAATTTCAAAGTGAAGTAGAAAATCAACGTAACAAGAAGATCAAATTTCTACGATCTGATCGTGGAGGTGAATATCTGAGTTATGAGTTTGGCATGCATTTAAAGAAATGCGGAATACTTTCACAATTGACACACGCCGGAACACCTCAACGAAATGGTGTGTCCGAACGTCGTAATCGAACTCTCTTAGATATGGTTCGTAGTATGATGTCTCTTACTGATTTGCCGTTATCATTTTGGAGTTATGCATTAGAGACAGCCGCATTCACTTTAAATAGAGCACCATCAAAATCCGTAGAAACGACACCGTATGAATTATGGTTTAATAAGAAACCTAAGTCTGTCGTTCCTGAAAGTTTGGGGTTGCGAAGCCTATGTAAAGAAGTTACAACCGGACAAGCTAGAACCCAAAGCGGAGAAATGCGTCTTCATAGGTTATCCTAAGGAAACTATAGGATACACTTTCTATCACAGATCCGAAGGCAAAATCTTTGTTGCTAAGAACGGAACCTTTCTTGAGAAAGAATTTCTCACTAAAGAAGTGACTGGAAGAAAAGTAGAACTCGATGAGATTGATGAATCTATACTCGTTGATCAGAGTAGCGCAAAGATCGGAAGTTGTACCTGTACCGCCTACACCGGCAACAGAGGAAGCTAATGATAATGATCATGAAACTTCGAACGAGGAAACTACTGAACCTCGCAGATCGACAAGGGAACGTGCCACTCCTGATTGGTATGATCCTTGTCTAAATGTCATGATTGTGGATAACAATGATGAGGACCTGCGACGTATGAAGAAGCGATGATGAGCCCAGATTCCAACAAATGGCAAGAAGCCATGAAATCCGAAATGGGATCCATGTATGATAACAAAGTATGGACTTTGGTAGACTTACCCGATAGCCGAAAGGCTGTCGAAAATAAATGGATCTTCAAGAGAAAAACAGATGCGATGGTAATATTCTTGTCTATAAAGCTCGACTTGTCGCAAAGGGTTTCCGACAAATTCAAGGAGTTGACTACGATGAGACTTTCTCACCTGTAGCGAAGCTGAAATCTGTGAGGATTTTGTTAGCAATAGCTGCATTTTTCGATTATGAGATTTGGCAGATGGATGTCAAAACGGCGTTCCTTAATGGAGACAGTGAGGAAGAGTTGTATATGGTACAACCCAAAGGTTTTGTCGATCCTAAAAATGCTGATTTAAGTATGCAAACTTCAGCGTTCAATCTATGGACTGACGCAAGCATCGTGTAGGTGGAACCGACGCTTTGAGTAGGTGTTCAAAGACGTCGGGTTTATACGAGTGTCATGGAGAGGCCTGTATTTACAAGAAAGTGAGTGGGAGCTCACAAGCATTCCTGATATTATATGTAGATGACATATTATTGATCGGGAATGATATAGAACTATTAAGCAGTGTTAAGGGTTATTTGAATAATAGTTTTTCAATGAAAGACCTTGGTGAAGCATCGTATATATTAGGCATCAAGATTTATAGAGATAGATCAAGACGTCTAATAGGGCTATCACAGAGTACATATCTGGACAAGATTCTAAAGAAGTTTAGAATGGACGAAAGTAAGAAAGGGTTCTTACCTATGTTACTGTGCGAGGTATTGAGTAAATCTCAAGGAGCGGATTAGGCAGAAGAAAGAGATAGGAGGTGTTAAATCCCCTATGCCTCGGCAGTAGGATCTATCATGTATGCCATGCTATGTACTAGACCGGATATAGCACATGCTGTTAGTTTGACTAGCAGATATCAAAGTGATCCAGGAATGGAACACTGGACAGCGGTCAAGAATATCCTGAAATACTTGAAAAGAACTAAGGATATGTTTCTTTGTTATGGAGGTGACCAAGAGCTCGTTGTAAACGGTTACACCGATGCAAGTTGGAACACTGATCCTGATGACTCTAAGTCACAATCTGGGTACGTGTTTATATTGAATGGTGCTGCAGTAAGCTGGGCAAGCTCGAAGCAGTGCACGGTGGCGAAGTCTTCAACAGAATCAGAGTACATAGCGGCTTCAGAGGCTTCATCAGAAGCGGTATGGATGAAGAGGTTCATTGTAGAGCTCGGTGTGGTTCCGAGTGCATTGGACCCATTAATCATTTACTGTGATAACATGGGTGCCATCGCCAATGCACAAGAGCCAAGGTCACACAAGAGGCTGAAGCATATCAAGCTGCGTTACCACTCGATTCGCGAGTACATCGAAGATGGAGAAGTAAAGATTTGCAAAGTACACACTGATCTGAATATAGCGAGATCCGTTGACTAAAGCTCTCCCTAGGGCAAAGCATGACCAACACCGGGAATGCCATGGGTGTTAGGTATATTACAATGTAATCTAGATTATTGACTCTAGTGCAAGTGGGAGACTGAAGGAGATATGCCCTAGAGGCAATAATAAAGTGGTTATTATTTATATCTTTATGTTTATGATAAATGTTTATATATCATGCTAGAATTGTATTAACCGAAACATTAGTACATGTGTGATATGTAGACAAACAAGAAGTCCCTAGTATGCCTCTTAAACTAGCTTGTTGATTAATGGATGATTAGTTTCATAATCATGAACATTGGATGTTATTAATAACAAGGTTATGTCATTGTGTGAATGATGTAATGGACACACCCAATTAAGCGTAGCATAAGATCTCGTCATTAAGTTATTTGCTATAAGCTTTCGATACATAGTTACCTAGTCCTTATGACCATGAGATCATGTAAATCACTTATACCGGAAAGGTACTTTGATTACACCAAACACCACCGCGTAAATGGGTGGCTATAAAGGTGGGATTAAGTATCCGGAAAGTATGAGTTGAGGCATATGGATCAACAAAGTGGGATTTGTCCATCCCGATGACGGATAGATATACTCTGGGCCCTCTCGGTGGAATGTCGTCTAATGTCTTGCAAGCATATGAATGAGTTCATAAGAGACCACATACCACGGTACGAGTAAAGAGTACTTGTCAGGAGACGAGGTTGAACAAGGTATAGAGTGATACCGAAGATCAAACCTCGGACAAGTAAAATATCGCGAGACAAAGGGAATTGGTAATATATGTGTATGGTTCATTCGATCACTAAAGTCATCGTTGAATATGTGGGAGCCATTATGGATCTCCAGATCCCGCTATTGGTTATTGGTCGGAGTGAGTACTCAACCATGTCCGCATAGTTCTCGAACCGTAGGGTGACACACTTAAAGTTGGATGTTGAAATGGTAGTTCTTGAATTATGGAATGAAGTTCGAATATTTGTTCGGAGTCCCGGATGAGATCCCGGACATCACGAGGAGTTCCGGAATGGTCCGGAGAATAAGATTCATATATAGGATGTCATTTTATGTGAAATAAAATGTCGCGGAAGGTTCTATGGAAGGTTCTAGAAGGTTCTAGAAAAGTCCGGAAGAAACCACCAAGGAAGGTGGAGTCCACAAGGGACTCCACCTCCATGGCCGGCCAGCCCTAGTGGGGGTGGAGTCCCAAGTGGACTCCACCATAGGGGGCCGGCCACCCCCCCACATGGGAGGTGGGAATCCCACCTTTGGGTGGGAGTCCTAGTTGGGCTAGGTTTGCCCCCTCCTATGGAAGGTTTTGGTTTCGGGTCTTATTCGAAGACTTGGACACCAACACTTGGGATCCACCTATATAATGAGGGGCCAAGGGAGGGGGCCGGCCACCCCAAGACCATAGCTTGGCCGCCCCCCTTGAGTGGCCGGCCACCCCCTCCCAAACCCTAGCTTTGCTCCTCCACTTCATATTGTCCGGTTTGCTTAGCGAAGCTCCGCCGGACTTCTACACCGCCACCGACACCACGCCGTCGTGCTGTCGGATTCAAGAGGAGCTACTACTTCCGCTGCCCGCTGGAACGGGGAGGTGGACGTCGTCTTCATCAACAACCGAACGTGTGACCGAGTACGGAGGTGCTGCCCGTTCGTGGCGCCGGAACCGATCGTGATCAAGATCTTCTACGCGCTTTTGCAAGCGGCAAGTGATCGTCTACCGCAGCAACAAGAGCCTCATCTTGTAGGCTTTGGAATCTCTTCAAGGGTGAGACTCGATACCCCCTCGTTGCTACCGTCTTCTAGATTGCATCTTGGCTTGGATTGCGTGTTCGCGGTAGGAAAATTTTTGTTTTCTATGCAACGTTATCCTACAACACCAAATCCATGGACCAAAACCACTCAAAACGCAACGAAATCACAGATCGGTCAAGAGGCAAATTAGGGCTATTTTTGGGGATTTTTGGGGAAAAATTTTAGAGACGAAATTGGATGGGTGGGGGGTCAAATCCGCGGAAACCAAAGGCTGCTGATACCATATGATGAGGTCTAAGACCCCGTGTGTGGCCCGATCTTGCGGTTGACCCGAAATCCAAAGGAGGGAGAGAGGGAGAGCGCAAAGAACACGAAGAACACGATGAACACGATGAACTCACGCACGCACACTAACCCGATACAATCGATACTTACCCCGTGGCTCGATGGACCACGCCAATAGAATCAACCCGGAAGAGACACGCGGTAGAATTCCGAGCGGAGAGATTGGTGAGGGAGATGAATCTAGGAGTGGGAGAGAGAGTGGGTAACACTAGAATCTCACACACCAAATCCAATCATCCAACATGGGTTGCCTTGATACAAAGGGGATGAAACCCTAGGGAGACAAAGCTCAAAATCATGTTTAAGCCTAAATCTTGTCTAAAGAGGTAAGGGGGCGACCGGGGTGCTTATATAGGCATACAAGGCAGCTTGGGCCGAACGGGTACAAGTTGGTGGGGTCAAACCCGTGAAATCCGGTCCAGAGGCCGGTCGGACCGGGCCTGGGACCGGGCCATCCAGTCCAAACCGGATTCTGGGCCGGGCGGTGACCGGGCGGGGCTCTCGGGGCCCCGGGACATGCTCCCGGATGGCACAGGCGGAAAATCCAGTCGAAACCGGACCGGCCGGTTGGGAGGCCGGTCAGACCGGGCCTGGGGCCGGCCTGGCCGGTCATAGGGCCGGTCAGACCGGGCCTGGGGCCGGCCTGGCCTGTCTCCCCTCTTGCCTCTTCTTCCTCTTCCTTCTTCTTCTTCTTCTTCTTCTTCTTCTTCCTTGCACCATGATGAATGGCTCCTCTTCCCTTCCCTCGCTTCCTTGCACCATGGGTGTTCCTCCTCTCCGGTCCTCGATGACTCTTGTACCTAATGACATATAACATGCCGACATGAGGTAGCATTCCATTCAAGGTATCTACGAGGTCGAGTATCGAGAGGAAGGAGTTCACCTTATCGCGCGTAGCGTGGGTTAGGGTTGAAGGTCCACTTGGGGGACTCCTTGGCCATGGTGTAGCGTCGACGATAGGCGGGGCTGCACTTGTTGGTCTTGAGGCGTAGGTGTCCAAAGGCCACCCCGCATCACAATATTTTGTACATTTTGTACACCACAAGGGCAGTTAGACGCCTCCACGATATGTGCAAGGAAATCTCAGTCAGTAAGATATAATTGATAGATTATTGCTTATGCATATCATGTTAAATTATGTCTTTTTCTTGAATTAAATATTAACCAAACACTATTTAAAAAATATTATGTGGATATATTTTTTCAATGCATGTAAATTTTATACTTATAGCAAAATAATTTATGAGACCGTAGCAATGCACGGGCATTCAACTAGTCTTGATTGAAAAAAAATATGGAAACAAAAAATACTCTTGAAATAACATGAAGCACTAGAAAAAACCCGAAAAAATACTCCATCCGTCTCACAGAAGTTTTCTTAGATTCATCAAAATTTGAATGTATATATAGGGAGGACTTCATTCTTTTTTTTAGAATTAAAGGGATCTCACCACCGATTTCATTAAAATGAAACCACGGAAGAATCATCTAGTTATTACAATGACTCATCCTCCCACCCAGCCACCCGCTAAGAGGGACAAAACCTAGAACCCTGATAGTACTGGAACCCCAAACTTTAGCTATTAAGCATTATATTATGCCTAATCTATAACCTAAAAGCCAAGGAAGAAGCTAGCGGACATTTTTCTTTCATAACAACACCAGGAAACACCAAATTTTAGATCTGCTCCACAAACTGAAAAGCCAGGCAGAAGCCAGCAACTGAAAGACCATCTAAACTACACAACAACTATTACAAAGGCTTATTCAACATGCCACATCTCTCAGAGATATGAGCATTAACCTTCCCATAATTGATATAATATATCTCTGTCTTGCTATCCTTTGATCATCTCTGATGGCCTGCCTCATTGCACCTAACAAGATGCCAGTTTAGACGTAGCCGAATCATGTTGTTCAATATGCCTCGACATCCCGTTTGCTTCTACATTAGCTTTCGAACCCTATGCACTACCAGTTTCACAACCAAATTCCCCCTCACAGCTTGGCCTTGCCGTAACGTATTTGGGAAACTCTAAGCATACCCTACATTGTTATTGTTTTGGAATCCCCCTCTCCACTGATTTTGGTCTGCTTGAAACATATTTGGAGCAATCCGAGGGAAGTTGTTACCGAAATTGTTGTTGAAAGGCATCTGAGCTCCACCCCCATAACCGTTATTGAAGTTGCCATGGAATCCACCAGATTCATGGAAAGGCCTCATCATCATCCTCCAGCACCTCCTGTTCCATCGCGCCGATCGCCCCAAATCCCATAGTCCTACCAATTTCCTCGACCACCTCCATTGCCTCCAAATCTTCCGCCTCTACCTGCTCCCCACTCACCTCTCCCAACACTCTCCATCTCGATTTCCTCTCGAGATCTCAGTGGATTTTTCGCGTCGCCTCCTTCTTGCCCTTATATCCGTCCCAATTATGGATTCACTCCTCAAGCCGCAACCCCTTTAATAGTGTCTGGACCGAACCCAAGGGGGAAGGAACCCGACACGGGCCCAAACTAGATGGGCCAACGACCCCGACCCAACAGCTTTTGGAGATAGCCCTTCGCGCCCTTTGCTGACGACATCAATGGAGGAAAATTTCCCCACTACTTGCACAATAGCCTGCTCCAACGCCCTTTGATGACATCATCAATGGGGTGGGGGGGGGGGGGGGCTTTATTCTGAATTCTGGATGTAGCCGCCGCCTCACCATCCTAAAAATACACTGAAAACAAGCTAAACATAGAACATGAACCCTCCGTCCGCCCCGCGAAACGCCGTGGTATGCCACACCTCTAAGGCACCAAGGCCACCGGGGACGGAGGAAAACGGCGGTGTCTCGAATAACCTAGATGGGTTTCAGCTGCTCTTTTGTAGTTTGCATTGTTTGTAATGGTTGTGGTCGAGAATAACTTTGTAGACATGTTGTGCGTTGTTAATGAAGCTGGGAACCCCTTTGATAAAATAAAAAAGAATTGAACTTGCTGTAAAAGAAGGACAAGTATCAGATGGAATAAATAATTACCTATTCTTGGGACCTGTGTTGTTTAGTGTTGAATCCAAATTAAATTAAAAGAGCGACCGTCACTTTACTTGAGCGGGGTGGTTTGCTTCTTTACATGGCCAAGCTATACCTAGTATAGTACAAATTAAGGAATCAAAATAAATTAAACAAATGAAAGTGCAAAAGGAAAAAAAGAAAAGCAAATAATTAACTAGTGTTGCATATTGTGTCGTTTAGATCGTCTTGAGGACGCGCTTCTGTACGAGGTTGCAGTTACATTTGGTGCCAAACCACGCGACCACGCCAAATAGTACGCAGGAGCGGAGCTGGGAAGAAGCCGGCATCAACATGAGCAGCACAGTACGTGGTGCCATTGACCCGCTGCTGGGCTACCTGTCGTCCGCCATTCGCGACGAGGCGCAGCTGCTGGGCGGCGTCCGCCGCGACGCGCAATTCATCAAGGACGAGATGGAGAGCATGAACGGCTTCCTCCACCACCTCGCCGTGGCCGACAAAGACCACGAGGGAGACCACGAGGTCCGGGCGTGGATGAAGCAGGTCCGGGACCTCACCTACGACACGCAGTATTGCGTCGACCTCTACGGTCGCCGCGTGGGCGCTGCCCCCCGCGCGAGGGGCGTGCGGGGCCACGCGCACCGTGCCATCTTCTTCCTGCGGACCATCCCGGCGCGCCATCGGGTGGGCAAGCAGATGAAGGAGCTCATGTCCCGCGCACGCGACGTCGGCGAGCGCCGCCAGAGGTACGGCGTCCAGGTCCCGGCCAAAGTGGCTAATGAGATATCTGGGGGCGACGCCGCTATGGATGAGGAGCTGCATGATCTCAGGCGACGCTTGGTTGACGCTGAGCCTCTCAAGGATGCGACGGTTGGTCTCATCAACTGGCTCTGGCTGCACAAGGATGGTCATGCCCAAGAACCCAAAGAAACGGTACATGGCGATACAATGTTTTGCTCCCTCAAAAAGTGTGTACGTTTCCTTGTGCCTCCAGTTTTCTCCCTTGCTATTGGCTGCCAAGTTCCCAAGATTCCTTCTACCATACTAGTCATCGCCATTGTATCACCTGATGAAGCGGATGGTGGCGAGCTGGCCAAGGAAGTGTACAACCACTCGTCGGTGGCGAGCCTGTTCGAATGCAAAGCTTTCGTCACCATCCAAAGGCCTCTGTTTCTCCAGGGAGTGCTCCGAGACATGATTCGGCAGCTCCGTCGACCTACCGGAGGAGCGGGTGAGGAGGAGGAGGAGGAGCAGCAGCTGGAGGACAGAGAGGAACTCCAAAAGCATGTTAAAGGTCGAAGGTTACTTGTCGTTGTTGAAAATCCAGACCATCCATCCCCATGGAATGAGATGAAAGAAATTCTAGACTCCTCTGGTTGCTCCCCTGGTAGTGCAATTATGGTGACCACAAAGGACAGTGTGATGGCCGAGTGCTTCTCTCCAAACGAAACTGTAACCCATTCATTTGTCCAGTATTGTTTCAAGAAAGCCAATCGGATGGTTTTCGTAAAATGGGAGAACAGAGACATCATCCGTAGTGTCTTGGAGAAATGTGACCCGGATCTCTTGTGCATGAAGCTGTTGCTTGGTACCCTGTATGCTGATTCTTATACCAGTGAGAAACAACTGGAGGACCTCTGCAAAAGCCTAGAATACTCGTCAGCCTTGCCCGACACCTATAGCACTGCAACTTCCAGGAGGCAACATATCATGACCAAGTTCTGCTATGACAAGCTGCCTATGATGGACAGGTGTTGTTTGCTCTACATGTCCATTTTCGCTAAAAACTCAGATGTCACCAGGCAAAGCTTGGAAAGAAGATGGGTTTCCGAAGGTCAGGTAATCCAAGGAGATGGGCGGGAAGCAATGGACAGAGCTCAACGCTGCTTTGATGGCCTTGTTGCTCGAGGATTTTTGGCCATTTCCAAGGCTGGAAAATTGGGCAATGTTATTTACTGTAAGGTGCACCCTTTTGTCCATGACTTCATTACCAAGGTGCGCAAGGAAGATAACTTCGGAAACAAAAGTCTGCCTTCCAACCTAGCTCCCCACCTTTCCATTAGCAGTGATATCCAGTGGCACCAGGTCTCACACCAGAAGCAGCACGGCAGCGGAAGCAGCTGCAACTGCTTCTCTCCGGTGGTAGAAGGCCAAGGTCAAGGCGCCGCTGATGACATCACGACATTTATCGAGTCGCTCCCTACATTCTCTCGAGTGGCGCGGGTGAAAGTGATGGACCTGGACTGCTGCGAGCACCTTAAGAACAAGCATCTGAAGATCATATGCAACAACTTGTTCTTGCTCAAGTACTTGAGTATCCGGAGCACAGGGATTTCTCGGCTTCCTAGGGAAATCAAGAAGCTTCAACAGTTGGAGACATTTGATATTCGACAAACCAGTGTTCCATCTTCCGCCACAAGAGGCCTCTTACTCCCGATGCTAAAGCACCTGCTAGCCGGCCCCGTCACTTATCGGTCGGACGCCTGGCCCGACAAGGAAATTTCCACTGTGGAGATGCCCTCCAAGATCGGGGAAATGACAGAAATGGAGACATTGCATTATGTTGAAGTTGTTGAAGATGATAAAAAGTTGGAACACGTCAAGAATCTGAAGCGTCTCAGAAAACTAGGTGTGGTCATTCAAGGTAAACAAGATGATATCGATCGTTTGCTCCGAGTGATAACTGAGTTGAGCCTATGCCTCCGCGAATTGAGTGTTTGGATCAGGCCGTCACGCTCACGCGAAGGCCGAGACGATGTTCTCAACATGGAAATACAAAACAAACACTCACTTTACAAGTTACTTGAGAAACTTAGCATTAAAGGCATCACCAAGGGGTTGCCCAACTGGATTGAAGATCTCTCAAATCTTGCCGAGGTAACTCTGCGCCAGACATCATTGACAGATATGGGAATTCTGGGCAAGCTCAAAGGCCTGCGCTGCCTCACGCTCCGTCATGAGTCATATATAGGTGATGATCTTATCTTGAAGACTGAGGAGTTCGAAAATATCAAATTCCTTGCCATTGAGGGAGTCTCCCACATTAAAAGGATTGTTTTTGAACCTGGCACAGCTCCCAAGCTTGAAAAGATTGTTTGGACCTTCGCCAAGATGAACATCACAAAGGACACAATTATTGATCTCAAGAATCTTCTAAGCCTAAAGGAGTTGGAGTTCAGCGGTGAGTTCAACCCAAGTCATATGCAACAAGTTGTTGCACACCATCAAAACTGTCCTAACTTCAAGTACACGATGTGGCGTGACGTTTCTGTCCAAGAGTAAGCTATCCAGATTGGGCATGCGCATGGGGAAAACTCGTATGGTCCAGCAAGCTATTCAACAGTTCCCTTTTGGTTTGTGTGTCGCTCTCTATTGTTTCCTCATTTCCTGCATTTGTGTGTCGTGTTGTTATGTTATGCTTTCCTACTTCAACTGCGCGTGGGGGAAAACTCGTATGGTCCAGCAAGCTATTCAAGTGAGCGTGTATTGTACAGTCTGCTAGTTTGTGTGTTTAAATGTTGATCTGATTTGTTTATTTTTTAGAATGTGTGTGTTTATCTGATTGAGGACCATCTATTGTACCGAACTATGTTTATCAATAAACTGTTGTGGAATTTGATTCTTATCCATTTAGAGAAGTGTGGCAACTTACATTATTGATCTGTTTCTTTTTATTAACTAGCAAAGTGGCTCTCGCAAATTAGAGAGCATCATCTTTAATGGGTCAAAAATTAACGACAAACAAATTTATGACCTCACACATATATATTACTTCCTTTATCCATATTGACATGGCGTATTTGTTTGGGTGCTCTAACTTTGACCATCAATTGACCAATAGTTGATTAAAAATTATGGAAAAAATTATATCATTAGAAAATTCATTCAAATACAAATTTAAGGTGTTATTTTTATAGAGCAAAACCCATGATTATTAATGAGGTTGATAGTCAAATATGAACCTCTAAATAGGTTTGTGCCATTTATATGTCGACGCAAATGATATATGTTAAAAAATGAAAGGACCTAAAATCAACACAAATATTACACTAAAACAAAAATATCACCCATTCCAACACAATTAGTCCTCCAATTCTGGAAATATAATTAATGTTCTGATGTTTCATTTCTACATGATGTTCGATCAACAAACTGAATTAAATTCAGTCCATGATGTGATGTTGAATTATTATGCTATGATAATCTTTGGATTATTAGTCATTAGCAATCAAATCTTTTTGCGCCGGCTATAAAACTAACTACACTCCAGCAATGATCTTTAGGTGAAATATCTAATAGCATATCCCAAAATTGCTTCATGATGCGGAATAAAAACATTTCCATGTTATCAGCCATGTAAACAGTGAGAAATTTATTTACATTATTAGTGTTTCTTTCTCTTACTTTCTACCTTTTTAGACATAACATTGTTCAAAATGTGACACGCCAACAATCAAAGTGACACTACGTCAGAATTCTTACCAGTGAAGGGCGTGTTTTCCGCACTGCTAACGGTAGAGGTGGGCGTCACGAGTATATAGCCACTGGTAATTGTTACCAGTGACGGGCATTTCTAACGTCGAGGGTATGATGCAACGGTAACGCTGACGACAATCCTTATATTCGACTATCTCTGGTAGTTGCTCATCTCGCGAGGGGGCACAGAGGCAACATTCCAGTGGCGAGCTTAGGAACGTTGTTCACGTCGATCTGGCGAGAATAAACAAGACATGGGCGTCAGCAGTAACGTGTCAACGACGTGTCTACATAATATGAAGTCGTCAATTCTGTTGTTCCTATGATGGACTACCTTTCATACGAATTGTCGTTTCTACCTTCTCGCTGACGGTCCAGTTATAAGTCGTTTGTCATTGGTACTGCACTGTCGATGTCCAAATTTAATCTCAGCGTGTCATTAATTTATTAGTACTAAGAACATTGTTTTCCCTCTCAGATAGTGTAATCTATGATAGACATCTGAATCGTGACCGTCTCTCTTTTTTCTAAGCAATGATGTTCAAAAAAAATCACTATTTATGATTTTTGAATTAAAAAAATTATCCCATATTTATAATATATAGACTCCTTGCTTGTGGGGTCATGATCATATTGACTCCTGAAAACAGTGCAAGGCAATAAGCAAAGGTTGAAATGGTAGTTTATATTCACATAGTGGTGTCTTAATCGTTAACTTAATTAGATCGACAAAACATCCTTCTTAATTTGAAGCAACTAAACCAAGAGTTTGTAACAAGTTGGCTGCATCTTGTGCTAATTACCTTGGTGGGAAAGATTTTATTAATTAGTATCTCGTGAATGTAAGTTAATGTTCTTGCTTTCTATGCACATTGCATTTAGTACAAATGAGATATGCTTGTTAATTAGTAGGAACTGTTGAAATAAAATGCAGGTTCAGCTAAAATATAGATTTTTTGCACGCGCGTGTGGGGTCATGATTCAGGGTAAAGTGACACGTGAGAAGGGTGTTTTTTTAGGATATGTGAGAAGGGTGTTGTGAAGTGTATAAGTGGATTGTTCCATTAGTTTGTTATATTGGTTGCGTTTGCTAGTACATGAAGTTTGATACAAATGAAAATGACCAAAGTAATTAGGTTCTGAAATTAACCTTCCCTCTCGTGAAACATACAAAGATGAAATGGACACGAATATATTTATTTTCCTGTTGTCAACAGTACAACCGTCAACACCATAAATTATTTCATTATCGTGTCTCTTGATGCATTTCATACACTAGCTTCATCATCTTCGATTCCTCCACCTTCATGAACTCGATCACTGCACTTTCCGCAATTTCATGAAACTCGCACGTCCTGTAATCTCTACAACAGATCAAACTATGCCGACGAGATAAATCGTGGCATATTTTTCCTGTAATTTGTTGATATGAAGAGTCTTTGTTAGAAATGAGCGTTCGGCTATAAATGACGTGTCTGCTCCTTACATATGTGACTAGTCAGCTACCTACCAACTGCATCCGTCGCTACTACTAGATATCTCAGTTGCTTCCACATCCTCCTTAATAAATACAGAAATTAACTCAGCCCATGACGGAGAAGATGAAGGCACCATCTTAAAATAAGTGTACTTATATATCTCTTGTTATTTAGTCAACAATTTTTCAAATTTGACCAATATTATATAAAATAGTATATATATTACCTCCATTTCAAACTAGCTAGGTCAAGTTTGACTAAGTTTTTACCAAAAATTATTAACATGCAAAATATAAAATCAACATCATTAGATAGATAATGAAATATATTTGCATATGATATTTACAAGATATCATATTTTGATAGATTTTTCTAAAATTTTGATCAAACCTTACTTGGTTTGACTTCCTAAAAATAATACAAGCGTTTGGAATGGAGGTAGTAAGATATAATCAACATTTCAAAGCGATTGAATGGCATTAATTTGGGTGTGGACATTTTCCAATTAAACTGGACAAATTCAAGAAGGTTGGACTTAGGACAAGAGCTAGAACTACACTTTATTTGAGGACGTGGTAGCAATGTACTCTCCCTCCATCACAGAGAACAGTTAACATTTAGTAAAAAGCCAAGACCCGCGCCAAGCTATAATTTGAACTCACAGTACAAAATACATAAAAACATATAATTGAGTTAAAACATTGTCACGTGATGACAATATACCTAACGGAGTACATTGATTTAGCATTTCTGGGGGCCTGGTATACACTTGAAATAAATCTAAATTACTACTAGTTATGTACACATAAAGATATGACCCCCTGGATATATATGTACATATATGGTACACACCGCCCTATATAGGTATGGTTGATCAGTATGATGCATAGCCATCATAGTACTCATAGTATGTCTAACTGTGCTCACCATAAGACGACACCATCTATAGTTCAGAGTACTCGACGGTTCGGCAATACTCTGCCAACAACTCTTCAAGAGAAAAAGGATGTTCATTATGCCATAGACCACCTACTCCATAACCAACGACTACTTTTGGCACCTTTTACCAGGATTGATCCTTGTAATCATAAGATCTAATTTCGAACAAATCTGCATAGTAGATGATGCTGGCTTGGATGGTATGGACCTTGATGCTGTCGATGAAGGCGCCCCGGTTCAGGCAGACAAAGAGAGCGTGGCTGCCAATGCTTCTAACTGACTCGACGAAGCGATTCTTCGTGTCCACCCGGTAGACCGCTTCGCCATCGCACACCTGCCTGCTCACCAGAAACAGCAGCTCCCCCCCCCCCCCCCCAACTCCACGAGGTAGAACAAATTCTCTAGATGTTGACCAGCCAGAACAGGGGCTTCAATGGTGGTATTCATCTCCATTATGATGCCTTCCTCGGCATTGGCAGTCATGGTGGAATTGATGGCATGTTTATCGGTGACAAACACGTAACCAGTGAAGTGCGCCATGCTCTGGACAACACCAAATAGATCTGCAGCCCTGTACAATTCTTCTCCAAATCTAAAAGCATAGGGCCCTGCCTCGCTGCTCTCATCAGCCCACCGTACGGTGTGATTTTGAAGGTTCGATATGAACACCCTCAATGGCAGGGACATCGTCACGAGTACCGCAAACACCTGTTCCACCGGAATTTGCACCTACAGGCGCTTCATTGCACCATTTAAGGGGTTGAACACCCGAGGCTTCTAGGGATGCACTCTCTGGCCTAGCACTATAAGGCCGCCCGAGGTTCTGACAAACAAGTACCTATACATAGAAGAGAGTTGGGTAATTTAATCAATAAAAAGATAGCGGTACAGACTACAAAACTCAAAAACTCGTTCTGTTCTAACAAGTAGATGTACAAAATAATGACTCTGGGTGTTATAGTTCTCAATCCTTGTATGTTGTACTAAATTTCAGAGGGATTACCCCTGTGTTTGTTCATGTTTTTTTTGCAAATTAAACATTACACCTAGATCATTCAAAGTATTATTGTGGCTAGTTTCTCATATCAAAATCTTAACCCCAGACAACCGGGCAAAACATCAGAACGTTTGTGAGCGTATATGCCTGCTTTCTGATGAGAATGAATCAGTGGAACATCTATACTTTAGGTGTCATGCCTCCAAACTTCTCTGAGCTACTCTGGACACAAACTTTGAAATGATGATGTAATAATTTTCTAGCTATAAGGTTGTTTGCTAACCTATCGATCTCTTTAGAGTTTACAATAACTTGGGTTGGAACTGAGAGACTATGTTTCATTTCAATGAAATGGAGCAGACGGATGCCTTATTTCTAAGAAAGTAGATCTAACAAATACGCCAAAAAGAAGTACATGCATATCACTATGGGGATCTTTTTCTCCACGAGGCGGCCAGTGCTCACACTCAGTAATGTGGCAGCAGCGTCAGCGACCAGATCATCCCCCGGCATAGAGTGATCAAAGATTATCCACTTGCTAAGCATGAAGTGCTCTGGTGGCGTGGCGGCAGGCCCCGCAGACTGCCCGGAAGATGGCGTAGTAGTCGAGGTCGTCAGTCGAGAGGTAGATGTCATCGATCTTCTGGATTAGGTCGTCGAGGAGAGCCGCCCAGTCGGCCACACCATAGCTGGCCATTGATGGACAATCTTGAGAGATCCCTGATACGTCTCAAACGTATCTATAATTTCTTATGTTCCATGCTACTTTTATGATGATACTCACATGTTTTATACACACTTTATGTCATTAATATGCATTTTCCGGCACTAACCTATTGACAAGATGCCGAAGAGCCAGTTGTTGTTTTCTGCTGTTTTTGGTTTCAGAAATCCTACAAATGAAATATTCTCGGAATTGGACGAAATCAACGCTCAGGGTCTTATTTTTCCACGAAGCTTCCAGAAGACCGAAGAGCATACGAAGTGGGGCCACGAGGGCCCGTAACCATAGGGCGGCGTGGCCAGCATGGGGCCCGCGCCGGCCTATGGTGTGGGGCCCCTGCGCCGCCTCCAAACCTACCATTCCGCCTACTTAAAGCCTTCGTCGCGAAAACCCATGTACCGAGAGCCACGATACGGAAAACCTTCCAGAGACGCCGCCACCGTGAATCCCATCTCGGGGGATTCAGGAGATCGCCTCCGGCATCCTGCCGGAGAGGGGAATCATCTCCCGGAGGACTCTTCATCGCCATGATCGCCTCCGGATCAATGTGTGAGTAGTTCACCCCTGGACTATGGGTCCATAGCAGTAGCTAGATGGTTGTCTTCTCCTCATTGTGCTATCATTGTAGATCTTGTGAGCTGCCTATCATGATCAAGATCATCTATTTGTAATGGTACATGTTGTGTTTGTTGGGATCCGATGAATATGGAATACTATGTGTTGTTTATGATCTTGCATGCTCTCCGTTGCTAGTAGAGGCTCTGGCCAAGTTGATACTTGTAACTCCAAGAGGGAGTATTTATGCTCGATAGTGGGTTCATGCCTCCATTAAATCTGTGACAGTGACAGAAAGTTCTAAGGTTGTGGATGTGATGTTGCCACTAGGGATAAAACATCGATGCTTTGTCTAAGGATATTTGTGTTGATTACATTACGCACCATACTTAATGCAATTGTCTGCTGTTTGCAACTTAATACTGGAAGGGATGCGGATGCTAACCCGAAGGTGGACTTTTTAGGCATAGATGCATGCTGGATAGCGGTCTATGTACTTTGTCGTAATGCCCGATTGAATCTCACTCTACTCATCATGATATGTATGTGCATTGTTATGCTCTCTTTATTTGTCAATTGCCCAACTGTAATTTATTCACCCAACATGCTATTTCTTATTGGAGAGACACCACTAGTGAACTGTGGACCCCGGTCCAATTCTTTTACATCTGAATACAATCTACTGCAAACATTATTCTTTACTGTTCTTCGCATACAAACATCATTTTCCACACCATACATTTAATCCTTTGTTTACAGCAAGCCCGTGAGATTGACAACCTCACTGTTAAGTTGGGGCAAAGTATTTGGATTGTGTTGTGCAGGTTCCACGTTGGCGCCGGAATCCCTGGTGTTGCGCCGCACTACACTCCGTCACCAACAACCTTCATGTGCTCCTTGACTCCTACTGGTTCGATAACCTTGGTTTCTTACTGAGGGAAAACTTGCTGCTGTACGCATCACACCTTCCTCTTGGGGTTCCCAACGGGCGTGTGCTTTACGCGTCAACAAGCTCTTTTTCTGGCGCCGTTGCCGGGGAGATCAAGACACGCTGCAAGGGGAGTCTTCCACTTCCAATCTCTTTACTTTGTTTTTGTCTTGCTTTACTTGATTTTATTTACTGCTTTGTTTGCTTTCTTATATCAAAATACAAAAAAATTAGTTACTTGCTTTACTTTATTTACTGTCTTGTTTGCGTTCTCTATATCAAAAACACAAAAAAATTAGTTACTTGCATTTACTTTATCTAGTTTGCTTTATTTACTATTGCTAAAATGGGTACTCCTGAAAATACTAAGTTGTGTGACTTCACTAGCACAAATAATAATGATTTCCTTTGCACACCTATTGCTCCACCTGCTACTACAGCAGAATTTTTTTAAATTAAACCTGCTTTACTAAATCTTGTTATGAGAGAGCAATTTTGTGGTGTTAGTTCTGATGATGCTGCTGCCCATCTTAATAATTTTGTTGAACTTTGTGAAATGCAAAAATATAAGGATGTAGATGGTGACATTATAAAATTAAAATTGTTTCATTTCTCCTTAAGAGGAAGAGCTAAAAATTGGTTGCTATCTTTGCCTAAGAATAGTACTGATTCATGTACTAAATGTAAGGATGCTTTCATTGGTAGATATTATCCTCCTGCTAAAATTATATCTTTGAGAAGTAGCATAATGAATTTTAAGCAATTGGATAATGAGCATGTTTCTCAAGCATGGGAAAGAATGAAATCTTTGGTTAAAAATTGCCCTACCCATGGACTGACTACTTGGATGATCATCCAAACCTTTTATGCAGGATTGAATTTTTCTTCGCGGAACCTATTGGATTCAGCTGCTGGAGGTACTTTTATGTCCATCACTCTAGGCGCCGCAACAAAGGTTCTTGATGATATGATGATTAATTACTCTGAATGGCACACGGAAAGAGCTCCACAAGGTAACAAGGTAAATTCTGTTGAAGAAACCTCCACCTTGAGTGATAAGATTGATGCTATTATGTCTATGCTTGTTAATGGTAGATCTAATGTTGATCCTAATAATGTTCCTTTAGCTTCATTGGTTGCTCAAGAAGAGCATGTTGATGTGAACTTCATTAAAAATAATAATTTCAACAACAATGCTTATAGGAATAATTCTGGTAACAACTATAGGCCATATCCTTCTAATAATAGTAATGGTTATGGTAATTCTTATGGTAATTCTTATAACAATAATAGGAGTGTACCCTCTGGTCTTGAAGCCATGCTTAAAGAATTTATTAGTACACAAACTGCTTTTAACAAAACTGTTGAAGAAAAGCTTGGTAAAATTGATATTCTTGCTTCTAAAGTTGATAGTCTTGCTGCTGATGTTGATCTTTTAAAATTGAAAGCTACGCCTAATGAAACTAAAGATATTAAGTCATTTTCTACAGCAAACGCCATCCAAGTTCAAATTAATGAGAATATTAGATTGATGGCTGAATTGCATGCTAGGTGGGAAAGAGAAGAAAATGCTAAAGAGAATAATGTAGCTAAAGTTTGGACTATTACCACCACTAGTAATGTTGATGCTTCACATGTTGCTACACCTCCTACTATCAATGATAAAATAATTGGTGTTGGCAATGTTTCTACTCCTAATGCAAAGCGTGCAAAACTGCTTAAAACTGCTAAAACTGCTGAAACTGCCTGTGATAAAACTGCTGAAATTTTTCAAAATATTGGGGACAATGATCCCATTGCTGTAGATCATAATGATTTAGATTTTGATGATTGTCACATCTCTGAAGTTATAAAGTTCTTACAAAAACTTGCTAGAAGTCCTAATGCTAGTGATATAAATTTGGCCTTTACAAAACATATTACAAATGCTCTCATTAAAGCTAGAGAAGATAAATTAAAACTTGAAACTTATATTCCTAGGAAGTTGGAAGATGGTTGGGAGCCCATCATTAAGATGAAGGTCAATGATTATGATTGTAATTCTTTATGTGATCTTGGTGCAAGTATTTCTGTTATGCCTAAGAAAATCTATAATATGCTTGACTTGCCACCATTGAAAAATTGTTATTTGGATGTTAATCTTGCTGATAATTCTATAAAGAAACATTTGGGGAGGATTAATAATGTTCGCATTACTGTTAACAATAACCTTGTCCCCGTTGATTTTGTTGTCTTGGATATTGAATGCAATGCATCTTGTCCCATTATTTTGGGAAGACCTTTTCTTCGAACTGTTGGTGCTATTATTGATATGAAGGAAGGTAATATTAAATATCAATTTCCTCTCAAGAAAGGTATGGAACACTTCTCTAGAAAGAGAATGAAGTTACCTTTTGATTCTATTATTAGAACAAATTATGATATTGATGCTTCATCTCTCGATAATACTTGATTCACACTTTCTGTGCCTAGCTGAAAGGCGTTAAAGAAAAGCGCTTATGGGAGACAACCCATTATTTTACTTCTGCACTTTTGTTTTATATTTGTGTCTTGGAAGTTTTTACTACTGTAGCAACCTCTCCTTATCTTTATTTTATTGCATTGTTGTGCCAAGTAAAGTCTTTAATAGTAAAGATGATACTAGATTTGGATTACTCCGCAGAAACAGAATTCTTACTGTCACGAAATTGAGTAGCCCCGTCTGTAGGTAACTCAGAAAAATCTCCCAATTTACGTGCGTGATCCTCAGATATGTACGCAACTTTCATTCAATTTGAGAATTTTCATATGAGCAAGTTAAGTGCCCCAGAAAATTCGTCTTTACGTACTGTTCTGTTTTGACAGATTCTGCCTTTTATTTCGCATTGCCTGTTTTGCTATGTTTGATGGATTTCTTTGTTCCATTAACTTTCGGTAGCTTTGTGCAAGGTCCAGAAGTGTTAGGAATGATTATTTCACCTCTGAACATGTGAATTTATGATTATGCACTAACCCCCTAATGAGTTTGTTTTGAGTTTGGTGTGGAGGAAGTTTTCAAGGATCAAGAGAGGAGGATGATACAATATGATCAAGGAGAGTGAAACTCTAAGCTTGGGGATGCCCCCGTGGTTCATCCCTGCATATTTCAAGAATACTCAAGCATCTAAGCTTGGGGATGCCCAATGCATCCCCTTCTTCATCGACAACTTATCAGGTCACCTCTAGTGAAACTATATTTTTATTTTGTCACATCTTATGTGCTTTACTTGGAGCGTCTTTATGTGTTTTTTTTTGAATAAAATCGGATCCTAGCATCCTTTATGTGGGAGAGAGACACGCTCCGCTGTTGCATATGAACACATGTGTTCTTAGCTTTACTCCTAATGTTCATGGCGAAGGTTGAAACTGCTTTGTTCATTGTTATATGGTTGGAAACAGAAAATGCTTCATGTGGTAATTGGTATAACATCTTGAATAATTTGATACTTGGCAATTGTTGTTCTCAAATAGATCATGTTTAATCTCTTGCATCATGTACTTTGCACCTATTAGTGAAGAAACACCATAGAGCTTGTTGAAATTTGGTTTGCATGATTGGTCTCTCTAAGTCTAGATATTTTCTGGTGAGGGTTTGAACAACAAGGAAGACAGTGTAGAGTCTTATAATGCTTGCAATATGTTCTTATGTAAGTTTTGCTGTACCGGTTCATACTTGAGTTGTTTCAAACAACCTTGCTAGCCTAAACCTTGTATTGAAAGGGAATACTTCTCGTGCATCCAAAATCCTTGAGCCAAAAACTATGCCATTTGTGTCCACCATACCTACCTGCCTACTACATGGTATTTTTCTGCCATTCTAAAGTAAATTGCTTGAAGTGCTACCTTTAAAATTCCATTATTTGTCTTTGCAATATATAGCTCATGGGAAAAATAGCTTAAAAAACTATTGTGGTATTGAATATGTACTTATGTGTCTTATTTCTTATAAGTTGTTTGTTGAGCGATAACCATGTTTCTGGGGACGCCATCAACTATTTTACCTTTGTTGAATATCGTGTGAGTTGCTATGCATGTTCGTCTTGTCTGAAGTAAGGGCGATTTATCATGATCAAATGGTTTGAGTATGCATATTGTTAGAGAAGAACATTGGGCCGCTAACTAAGGCCATGTATCATGGTGGAAGTTTCAGTTTGGACAACAATCCTCAATCTCTTATGAGAATATTATCTGTTGTTGAATGCTTATGCATTAAAGAGGAGTCCATTATCTGTTGTCTATGTTGTCCGGGTATGGATGTCTAAGTTGAGAATAATCAAAAAGCGAGAAATCCAATGCGAACTTTCTCCTTAGGCCTTTGTACAGGCGGCATAGAGGTACCCCTTTGTGACACTTGGTTGAAACATATGCTATGCAATGATAATCCATGAAAATCCGAGCTAATTAGGACAAGGTGCGGGCACTATTGGTATACTATGCATGAGGCTTGCAGCTTATAGGATATCTTATGCATAACACATATGAATTATTACTACCATTGACAAAATTGTTTCTATGTTTTCAAAATAAAAGCTCTAGCACAAATACAGCAATCCATGCTTCCCTCTTCGAAGGGCCCATTCTTTTACTTTTATGTTGAGTCAGTTTACCTACTTCTTTCTATGTTAGAAGCAAACACTTGTGTCAACCGTGTGCATTGATTCCTACATACTTGCTTATTTGCATTCATCATATTACTTTGTGTTGACAATTATCCATGAGATAAACATGATTGAAGTTGAAAGCAACCACTGAAACTTATATCTTCCTTTGTGTTGCTTCAAAACTTTCTACTAAGAATCTATTGCTTTATGAGTTATCTCTTATGCAAGTCTTATTGATGCTTGTCTTGAAAGTACTATTCATGAAAAGTCTTTGTTATATGATTCAGTTGTCTATTCATTGTCTTTACCATTGCTTCGAATCACTGCATTCATCTCATATGCTTACAATAGTATTGATCAAGATTATGATAGCATGTCACTTCAGAAATTATCCTTGTTATCGTTTACCTACTCGAGGGCGAGTAGGAACTAAGCTTGGGGATGCTTGATACGTCTCAAACGTATCTATAATTTCTTATGTTCCATGCTACTTTTATGATGATACTCACATGTTTTATACACACTTTATGTCATTAGTATGCATTTTCCGGCACTAACCTATTGACAAGATGCCGAAGAGCCAGTTGTTGTTTTCTGATGTTTTTGGTTTCAGAAATCCTACAAAGGAAATATTCTCGGAATTGGACGAAATCAACGCCCAGGGTCTTATTTTTCCACGAAGCTTCCAGAAGACCGAAGAGCATACGAAGTGGGGCCACGAGGGCCCGTAACCATAGGGCGGCGCTGCCAGCATGGGGCCCGCGCCGGCCTATGGTGTGGGGCCCCTGCGCCGCCTCCAACCCTACCCTTACGCCTACTTAAAGCCTTCGTCGCGAAAACCCCTGTACCGAGAGCCACGATACGGAAAACCTTCCAGAGACGCCGCCACCGCGAATCCCATCTCGGGGGATTCAGGAGATCGCCTCCGGCACCCTGCCGGAGAGGGGAATCATCTCCCGGAGGGCTCTTCATCGCCATGATCGCCTCCGGATCGATATGTGAGTAGTTCACCCCTGGACTATGGGTCCATAGCAGTACCTAGATGGTTGTCTTCTCCTCATTGTGCTATCATTATAGATCTTGTGAGCTGCCTATTGATGTCTACGGGTGCTTCTATTCTTGTAGACAGTGTTGGGCCTCCAAGAGCAGAGGTTTGTAGAACAGCAGCAAGTTTCCCTTAAGTGGATCACCCAAGGTTTATCGAACTCAGGGAGGAAGAGGTCAAAGATATCCCTCTCAAGCAACCCTGCAACCACAATACAAGAAGTCTCTTGTGTCCCCAACACACCTAATACACTTGTCAGATGTATAGGTGCACTAGTTCGGCGAAGAGATAGTGAAATACAGGTGGTATGAATGTATATGAGCAGTAGTAATGGCGCCAGAAAAGTGCTTGCTGGCGTGTAGTAAGTAAACATGCAGTAGAACAGTAAATAAATGGAGATTGCAGTATTTGGAAACAAGGCCTAGGGATCGTACTTTCACTAGTGGACACTCTCAACATTGATCACATAATAAAACCACTCTACACTCTATTGTTGGATGATGAACACCAATTGCGTAGGGCTACAAGAGCACCTCAATGCCGGAGTTAACAAGCTCCACAATATTCGATATTCATGTTTAAATAACCTTAGAGTGCATGATAGATCAACACAACTATACCAAGTACTAACATAGCATGCACACTGTCACCTTCATACTATGAAAGGAAGAATAGATCACATTAATACCATCATAGTAATAGTTAACTTCATAATCTACAAGAGATCATAATCATAAACTACGCCAAGTACTACATGATGCACACACTGTCACCATTACATCATGAAGGGGAATAGAGTACTTTAATAACATCACTAGAGTAGCACATAGATGAATAGTGATACAAAACACATTGCAATCATAAAGGGGTATAAATAAGCACTTCACTATGCTATCCATAACAGTGAATAAGTATTCTGTGAAATATAGCCTAAGAGACCCACACGGTGCACACACTGTCACCTTTACACACGTGGGACAAGGAGTCTCCGGAGATCACATAAGTAAAATTCACTTGACTAGCATAACGACATCTAGATTACAATCATCATCATATGGATCTCAATCATGTAAGGCAGCTCATGATATCATTGTATTGAAGTACATAGGAGAGATATTAACCACATAGCTACCGGTACAGCCCTTATCCTCGATGTAGAACTACTCCCTCCTCATGGGAGACAGCATCGTTGATGGAGATGGCGGTGGTGTCGATGGAGATGCCTTCCGGGGGCACTTCCCCGTCCCGGCAGCGTGCCGGAACAGAAACTCCTGTCCCCTGATGGCGTGTAACTCACACGTTCGTTGGGAACCCCAAGAGGAAGGTATGATGTCGTATAGCAGCAGGTTTTCCCTCAGTAAGAAACCAAGGTTTATCGAACCAGTAGGAGCCAAGAAGCACGTTGAAGGTTGATGGCGGCGGGATGTAGTGCGGCGCAACACCAGAGATTCCGGCGCCAACGTGGAACCTGCACAACACAACCAAAGTACTTTGCCCCAACGAAACAGTGAGGTTGTCAATCTCACCGGCTTGCTGTAACAAAGGATTAACCGTATTGTGTGGAAGATGATTGTTTGCAGAAAACAGTAGAACAAGTATTGCAGTAGATTGTATTTCAGTAAAGAGAATTGGACCGGGGTCCACAGTTCACTAGAGGTGTCTCTCCCATAAGACGAACAGCATGTTGGGTGAACAAATTACAGTTGGGCAATTGACAAATAAAGAGAGCATGACCATGCACATACATATCATGATGATTATAGTGAGATTTAATTGGGCATTACGACAAAGTACATAGACCGCCATCCAACTGCATCTATGCCTAAAAAGTCCACCTTCAGGTTATCATCCGAACCCCTTCCAGTATTAAGTTGCAAAGCAATAGACAATTGCATTAAGTATGGTGCGTAATGTAATCAACAACTACATCCTTAGACATAGCATCAATGTTTTATCCCTAGTGGCAACAGCACAACACAACCTTAGAACTTTCTCACATCGTCCTGTGTGTCACTGCAGGCATGAACCCACTATCGAGCATAAGTACTCCCTCTTGGAGTTACAAGCATCTACTTGGCCAGAGCATCTACTAGTAACGGAAAGCATGCAAGATCATAAACAACACGTAGATATAACTTTGATAATCAACATAACAAGTATTCTCTATTCATCGGATCCCAACAAACGCAACATATAGAATTACAGATAGATGATCTTGATCATGTTAGGCAGCTCACAAGATCCAACAATGATAGCACAATGGGGAGAAGACAACCATCTAGCTACTGCTATGGACCCATAGTCCAGGGGTAGACTACTCACTCATCACTCCGGAGGCGACCATGGCGGTGTAGAGTCCTCCGGGAGATGATTCCCCTCTCCGGCAGGGTGCCGGAGGCGATCTCCTGGATCCCCCGAGATGGGATCGGCGGCGGCGGCGTCTCAGTATGTTTTCTCGTATCGTGGCTCTCGGTACTGGGGGTTTCGTCACGGAGGCTTTAAGTAGACGGAAGGGCAGGTCAGGAGGGGGCACAGGGGCCCCACACCATAGGCCGGCGTGGCCAGGGGGTGGGCCGCGCTGCCCTAGGGTTTGGGCACCCTGTGGCCCCACTTCGTCTCTCCTTCGGACTTCTGGAAGCTTCGTGGAAAAATAGGACCCTGGGCGTTGATTTCGTCCAATTCCGAGAATATTTCGTTACTAGGATTTCTGAAACCAAAAACAGAAGAAAACAAAGAATCGGCACTTCGGCATCTTGTTAATAGGTTAGTTCCGTAAAATGCACGAATATGACATAAAGTGTGCATAAAACATGTAGATAACATCAATAATGTGGCATGGAACATAAGAAATTATCGATACGTCGAGACGTATCAGCATCCCCAAGCTTAGTTCTGCTCGTCCCGAGCAGGTAAAACGATAAACACGTATAATTTCTGGAGTGACATGCCATCATAATCTTGATCATACTATTTGTAAAGCATATGTAGTGAATGCAGCGATCAAAACAATGTATATGACATGAGTAAACAAGTGAATCATAAAGCAAAGACTTTTCATGAATAGCACTTCAAGACAAGCATCAATAAGTCTTGCATAAGAGTTAACTCATAAAGCAACAATTCATAGTAAAAGCATTGAAGCAACACAAAAGAAGATTAAGTTTCAGCGGTTGCTTTCAACCTGTAACATGTATATCTCATGGATATTGTCAACATAGAGTAATATAATAAGTGCAATAAGCAAGTATGTAGGAATCAATGCATAGTTCACACAAGTGTTTGCTTCTTGAGATGGAGAGAAATAGGTGAACTGACTCAACATTGAAAGGTAAAAGAATGGTCCTCATAGAGGAAAAGCATCGATTGCTATATTTGTGCTAGAGCTTTGATTTTGAAAACATGAAACAATTTTGTCAACGGTAGTAATAAAGCATATGCATCATGTAAATTATATCTTATAAGTTGCAAGCCTCATGCATAGTGTACCAATAGTGCCCGCACCTTGTCCTAATTAGCTTGGACTACCGGATCATCACAATGCACTGTTTTTACCAAGTGTCACAAAGGGGTACCTCTATGCCGCCTGTACAAAGGTCTAAGGAGAAAGCTCGCATTGGATTTCTCGCTATTGATTATTCTTCAACTTAGACATCCATACCGGGACAACATAGACAACAGATAATGGACTCCTCTTTTATGCATAAGCATGTAACAACAATTAATAATTTTCTCATTTGAGATTGAGGATATATGTCCAAAACTGAAACTTCCACCATGGATCATGGCTTTAGTTAGCGGCCCAATGTTCTTCTCTAACATATGCATGCTTAACCATAAGGTGGTAGATCTCTCTTACTTCAGACAAGACGGACATGCATAGCAACTCACATGAAATTCAACAACGAATAGTTGATGGCGTCCCCAGTGAACATGGTTATCGCACAACAAGCAACTTAATAAGAGATAAAGTGCATAATTACATATTCAGTACCACAATAGTTTTTTAAGCTATTTGTCCCATGAGCTATATATTGCAAAGGTGAAGAATGGAATTTTAAAGGTAGCACTCAAGCAATTTACTTTGGAATGGCGGAAAACACCATGTAGTAGGTAGGTATGGTGGACACAAATGGCATAGTGGTTGGCTCAAGTATTTTGGATGCATGAGAAGTATTCCCTCTCGATACAAGGTTTAGGCTAGCAAGGTTTATTTGAAACAAACACAAGGATGAACCGGTGCAGCAAAACTCACATAAAAGACATATTGAAAACATTATAAGAATCTACATCGTCTTCCTTGTTGTTCAAACTCAATACTAGAAATTATCTAGACCTTAGAGAAACCAAATATGCAAACCAGATTTTAGCATGCTCTATGTATTTCTTCATTAATGGGTGCAAAGCATATGATGCAAGAGCTTAATCATGAGCACAACAATTGCCAAGTATCACATTACCCAAGACATTTATAGCAATTACTACATGTATCATTTTCCAATTCCAACCATATAACAATTTAACGAAGGAGAAACTTCGCCATGAATACTATGAGTAGAAACCAAGGACATACTTGTCCATATGCTACAGCGGAGCGTGTCTCTCTCCCATAAAGTGAATGCTAGGATCCATTTTATTCAAACAAAACAAAAAACAAAAACAAACCGACGCTCCAAGAAAAAGCACATAAGATGTGATGGAATAAAAATATAGTTTCAGGGGAGGAACCTGATAATGTTGTCGATGAAGAAGGGGATGCCTTGGGCATCCCCAAGCTTAGACGCTTGAGTCTTCTTAATATATGCAGGGGTGAACCACCGGGGCATCCCCAAGCTTAGAGCTTTCACTCTCCTTGATCATGTTGCATCATACTCCTCTGTTGATCCTTGAAAACTTCCTCCACACCAAACTCGAAACAACTCATTAGAGGGTTAGTGCACAATATAAATTGACATATTCAGAGGTGACACAATCATTCTTAACACTTCTGGACATTGCATAATGCTACTGGACATTAGTGGATCAAAGAAATTCATCCAACATAGCAAAAGAGGCAATGCGAAATAAAAGGCAGAATCTGTCAAAACAGAACAGTTCGTATTGACGAATTTTAAAATGGCACCATACTTGCTCGAATGAAAATGCTCAAATTGAATGAAAGTTGTGTACATATCTGAGGATCACTCACGTAAATTGGCATAATTTTCTGAGTTACCTACAGAGAGGTGGACCCAGATTCGTGACAGCAAAGAAATCTGGAACTGCGCAGTAATCCAAATCTAGTACTTACTTTTCTATCAACGGCTTAACTTGGCACAACAAAACACAAAACTAAGATAAGGAGAGGTTTCTACAGTAGTAAACAACTTCCAAGACACAAAATAAAAACAAAGTACTGTAGGTAAAAACATGGGTTGTCTCCCATAAGCGCTTTTCTTTAACGCCTTTCAGCTAGGCGCAGAAAGTGTGTATCAAGTATTATCAAGAGACGAAGTGTCAACATCATAATTTGTTCTCATAATAGAATCAAAAGGGTACTTCATTCTCTTTCTAGGGAAGTGTTCCATACCTTTCTTGAGAGGAAATTGATATTTTATATTACCTTCCTTCATATCAATGATAGCACCAACAGTTCGAAGAAAAGGTCTTCCCAATATAATGGGGCAAGATGCATTGCATTCAATATCCAAGACAACAAAATCAACGGGAACAAGGTTATTGTTAACGGTAATGCGAACATTATCAACTTTACCCAAAGGTTTCTTTGTAGAATGATCAGCAAGATTAACATCCAGATAACAGTTTTTCAGCGGTGGCAAGTCAAGCATATCATAAATTTTCTTAGGCATAACAGAAATACTTGCACCAAGATCACATAAAGCATTACAATCAAAATCTTTAACCTTTATCTTAATGATGGGCTCCCAACCATCCTCTAGCTTTCTAGGAATAGAGGCTTCCCGCTCTAATTTCTCTTCTCTAGCTTTTATGAGAGCATTTGTAATATGATGCGTGAAAGCCAATTTTATAGCACTAGCATTAGGACTTTTAGCAAGTTTTTGCAAGAACTTTATAACTTCAGAGATGTGGCAATCATCAAAATTCAAACCATTATAATCTAAAGCAATGGGATCATCATCCCCAATGTTGGAAAAAATTTCAGCAGCTTTATCACAGGCAGTTTCAGTTTTAGCGATTTCGTGCAGTTTCTCGCGCTTTGCATTAGAAGTGGAAACATTGCTAACACCAATTCTTTTATTAGTATTAGTAGGGGGTGCAGCAACATGTGTAGCATTAACATTACTAGTGGTGGTAATAGTCCAAACTTTAGCTATATTCTTCTCTTTAGCTAGTTTTTCATTTTCTTCTCTATCCCACCTAGCACGCAGTTCAGCCATTAATCTTATATTCTCATTAATTCTAACTTGAATGGCATTTGCTGTAGTAACAATCTTATTATGATGATTCTCATTAGGCATGACTTTTGATTTCAAAAGATCAACATCAGCGGCAAGACTATCGACTTTAGAAGCAAGTATATCAATTTTCCCAAGCTTTTCTTCAACAGATTTGTTAAAAGCAGTTTGCGTACTAATAAATTCTTTAAGCATGGCTTCAAGTCCAGGGGGTGAACTCCTATTATTGTTGTAAGAATTCCCATAAGAATTACCATAGCCGTTGCCATTATTATAAGGATATGGCCTATAGTTGTTACTAGAATTGTTCCGGTAAGCATTGTTGTTAAAATTATTATTTTTAATGAAGTTTACATCAACATGTTCTTCTTGTGCAACCAATGAAGCTAAAGGAACATTATTAGGATCAATATTAGTCCTATCATTCACAAGCATAGACATAATAGCATCAATCTTATCACTCAAGGAAGAGGTTTCTTCGACAGAATTTACCTTCTTACCTTGGGGAGCTCTTTCCGTGTGCCATTCAGAGTAGTTGATCATCATATTATCAAGAAGCTTTGTTGCTTCACCAAGAGTGATGGACATAAAGGTACCTCCAGCAGCTGAATCCAATAAATTCCGTGAAGAAAAATTTAGTCCTGCATAGAAGGTTTGGATGATCATCCAAGTAGTCAGTCCATGGGTTGGGCAATTTTTAACCAGAGATTTCATTCTTTCCCAAGCTTGAGCAACATGTTCAGTATCTAATTGTTTAAAATTCATTATGCTACTCCTCAAAGATATAATTTTAGCAGTGGGATAATATCTACCAATAAAAGCATCCTTGCATTTAGTCCATGAATCAATACTATTCTTAGGCAGAGATAGCAACCAATCTTTAGCTCTTCCTCTTAATGAGAAAGGGAACAATTTTAGTTTAATAATATCACCATCTACATCTTTATATTTTTGCATTTCACATAGTTCAACAAAATTATTAAGATGGGCAGCAGCATCATCAGAACTAACACTGCAAAATTGCTCTCGCATAACAAGATTCAGTAAAGCAGGTTTAATTTCAAAGAATTCTGCTGTAGTAGCAGGTGGAGCAATAGGTGTGCATAAGAAATCATTATTATTTGTGGTTGTGAAGTCACACAACTTAGTATTTTCAGCGTTGGCCATTTTAGCAACAGTAAATAAAGCAAACTAGATAAAGTAAATGCAAGTAAACTAATTTTTTTGTGTTTTTGATATAGCAAACAAGATAGCAAATAAAGTAAAACTAGCAACTAATTTTTTTGTATTTTGATTTAGTGCAGCAAACAAAGTAGTAAATAAAATAAAGCAAGACAAAAACAAAGTAAAGAGATTGAGAAGTGGAGACTCCCCTTGCAGCGTGTCTTGATCTCCCCGGCAACGGCGCCAGAAAAACTGCTTGATGGCGTGTAACTCACACGTTCGTTGGGAACCCCAAGAGGAAGGTATGATGTCGTATAGCAGCAGGTTTTCCCTCAGTAAGAAACCAAGGTTTATCGAACCAGTAGGAGCCAAGAAGCACGTTGAAGGTTGATGGCGGCGGGATGTAGTGCGGCGCAACACCAGAGATTCCGGCGCCAACGTGGAACCTGCACAACACAACCAAAGTACTTTGCCCCAACGAAACAAAGTGAGGTTGTCAATCTCACCGGCTTGCTGTAACAAAGGATTAACCGTATTGTGTGGAAGATGATTGTTTGCAGAAAACAGTAGAACAAGTATTGCAGTAGATTGTATTTCAGTAAAGAGAATTGGACCGGGGTCCACAGTTCACTAGAGGTGTCTCTCCCATAAGACGAACAGCATGTTGGGTGAACAAATTACAGTTGGGCAATTGACAAATAAAGAGAGCATGACCATGCACATACATATCATGATGATTATAGTGAGATTTAATTGGGCATTACGACAAAGTACATAGACCGCCATCCAACTGCATCTATGCCTAAAAAGTCCACCTTCAGGTTATCATCCGAACCCCTTCCAGTATTAAGTTGCAAAGCAACAGACAATTGCATTAAGTATGGTGCGTAATGTAATCAACAACTACATCCTTAGACATAGCATCAATGTTTTATCCCTAGTGGCAACAGCACAACACAACCTTAGAACTTTCTCACATCGTCCTGTGTCAATGCAGGCATGAACCCACTATCGAGCATAAGTACTCCCTCTTGGAGTTACAAGCATCTACTTGGCCAGAGCATCTACTAGTAACGGAAAGCATGCAAGATCATAAACAACACGTAGATATAACTTTGATAATCAACATAACAAGTATTCTCTATTCATCGGATCCCAACAAACGCAACATATAGAATTACAGATAGATGATCTTGATCATGTTAGGCAGCTCACAAGATCCAACAATGATAGCACAATGGGGAGAAGACAACCATCTAGCTACTGCTATGGACCCATAGTCCAGGGGTAGACTACTCACTCATCACTCCGGAGGCGACCATGGCGGTGTAGAGTCCTCCGGGAGATGATTCCCCTCTCCGGCAGGGTGCCGGAGGCGATCTCCTGGATCCCCCGAGATGGGATCGGCGGCGGCGGCGTCTCAGTATGTTTTCTCGTATCGTGGCTCTCGGTACTGGGGGTTTCGTCACGGAGGCTTTAAGTAGGCGGAAGGGCAGGTCAGGAGGGGGCACAGGGGCCCCACACCATAGGCCGGCGCGGCCAGGGGGTGGGCCGCGCCGCCCTAGGGTTTGGGCACCCTGTGGCCCCACTTCGTCTCTCCTTCGGACTTCTGGAAGCTTCGTGGAAAAATAGGACCCTGGGCGTTGATTTCGTCCAATTCCGAGAATATTTCGTTACTAGGATTTCTGAAACCAAAAACAGCAGAAAACAGCAACTGGCACTTCGGCATCTTGTTAATAGGTTAGTTCCAGAAAATGCACGAATATGACATAAAGTGTGCATAAAACATGTAGATAACATCAATAATGTGGCATGGAACATAAGAAATTATCGATACGTCGGAGACGTATCATCCCCCAGATCTTGGCTTCGCGATGGCGGCGACTCTGGAAGGTTTCTCGTACCGTGGCTTTTTCGTATCGAAGTTTTAGGTCAGGGACCTTTAAATAGGCGAAGAGGCGGAGTCGGAGGGGGCCTGGGGCCACCACACAGTAGGGCGGCGCGCCTGGCTTCTTGGCCGCGCCGCCACCACGTGTGGGCCCCCCAGGGTTCCCCTCTGGTGGCTCTCGGGTGTTCTGGAAGCTTCGTGGGATTCTAAGATGCTGGGCGTTAATTTCGTCCAATTCCGAGAATATTTCCTTACTAGGATTTCTGAAACCAAAAACAGCAGAAAACAGGAACTGGCACTGCGGCATCTCGTCAATAGGTTAGTTCCGTAAAATGCATCAAAACGATATAAAGTGTGAACAAAACATGTAGGTATTGTCATAAAACAAGCATGGAACATAAGAAATTATCGATACGTCGGAGACGTATCAGCATCCCTAAGCTTAGTTCCTACTCGTCCTCGAGTAGGTAAACGATAACAAAGATAATTTCTTAAGTGACATGCTACCATAATCTTGATCAATACTATTGTAAGCACATGTAATGAATGCAGCGATTCTAAGCAATGGTAAATACAATGAGTAAACAATGGAATCATATAGCAAAAACTTTTCATGAATAGTACTTTCAAGACAAGCATCAATAAGTCTTGCATAAGAGTTAACTCATAAAGCAATAAGTTCAAAGTAAAGGTATTGAAGCAACACAAAGGAAGATTAAGTTTCAGCGGTTGCTTTCAACTTGTAACATGTATATCTCATGGATATTGTCAGCATAAAGTAATATAACAAGTGCAATAGGTAAACATGTAAGAATCAATGCACAGTTAACACAAGTGTTTGCTTCTAAGATAGGAGGAAGTGGGTAAACTGACTCAACAATGAAAGTAGAAGAAAGGCCCTTCGCAGAGGGAAGCATTGATTGCTATATTTGTGCTAGAGCTTTCATTTTGAAAACAAGAAACAATTTTGTCAACAGTAGTAATAAAGCATATGTATCATGTAAATTATATCCTATAAGTTGCAAGCCTCATGCATAGTATACCAATAGTGCCCGCACCTTGTCCTAATTAGCTTGGATTTACATGGATTATCATAGCATAGCATATGTTTCAACCAAGTGTCACAAAGGGGTACCTCTATGCCGCCTGTACAAAGGTCTAAGGAGAAAGTTCGCATTGGATTTCTCGCTTTTGATTATTCTCAACTTAGACATCTATACCGGGACAACATAGACAACAGATAATGGACTCCTCTTTAATGCATAAGCATTCAACAACAGATAATATTCTCATGAGAGATTGAGGTTTGTTGTCCAAACTGAAACTTCCACCATGGATCATGGCTTTAGTTAGCGGCCCAATGTTCTTTTCTAACAATATGCATACTCAAACCATTTGATCATGATAAATCACCCTTACTTCAGACAAGATGAACATGCATAGCAACTCACATGATATTCAACAAAGAAATAGTTGATGGCGTCCCCAGGAACATGGTTATCGCTCAACAAGCAACTTATTAGGAAATAAGATACATAAGTACATATTCAATACCACAATAGTTTTTAAGCTATTTTTCCCATGAGCTATATATTGCAAAGACAAAGAATGGATAAAGGTAGCACTCAAGCAATTTACTTTGGAATGGCAGAAAAATACCATGTAGTAGGTAGGTATGGTGGACACAAATGGCATAGTTTTTGGCTCAAGGATTTTGGATGCACGAGAAGTAATCCCTCTCAATACAAGGTTTAGGCTAGCAAGGTTGTTTGAAGCAAACTCAAGTATGAACTAGTGCATCAAGACTCACATAAAAACATATTGCAAGCATTATAAGACTCTACACTGTCTTCCTTGTTGTTCAAACCCTCACCAGAAAATATCTAGACTTTAGAGAGACCAATCATGCAAACCAAATTTTAACAAGCTCTATGTAGTTCTTCATTAATAGGTGCAAAGTATATGATGCAAGAGCTTAAACATGAGCACAACAATTGCCAAGTATCACATTGTTCAAGACATCGTACCAATTACCACATGTAGCATTTTCTGTTTCCAACCATATAACAATTAACGAAGCAGTTTCAACCTTCGCCATGAACATTAAGGATAAAGCTAAGAACACATGTGTTCATATGAACCAGCGGAGCGTGTCTCTCTCCCACACAAGGATTTATTCAAGCAAAACAAAAATAAAAACAAATAGACGCTCCAAGTAAAGTACATAAGATGTGACCGAATAAAAATATAGTTTCAAGAGAAGTGACCTGATAAGTTGTCGATGAAGAAGGGGATGCCTTGGGCATCCCCAAGCTTAGATGCTTGAGTCTTCTTGAAATATGCAGGGATGAACCACGGGGGCATCCCTAAGCTTAGACTTTTCACTCTTCTTAATCATATATCATCCTCCTCTCTTGACCCTTGAAAACTTCCTTCACACCAAACTCGAAACAAACTCATTAGAGGGTTAGTGCATAATTAAAAATTCACATGTTCAGAGGTGACACAATCATTCTTAACACTTCTGGACATTTCACAAAGCTACTGAAAGTTAATGGAACAAAGAAATCCATCCAACACAGCAAAATAGGCAATGCGGAATAAAAGGCAGAATCTGTCAAAACAGAACAGTACGTAAAGACGTATTTTTAAGAGGCACCAGACTTGCTCAAATGAAAATGCTCAAATTGAATGAAAGTTGCGTACATATCTGGGGATCACGCACGTAAATTGGCTTATTTTTCTGAGTTACCTACAGACGTAGCGACTCAATTTCGTGACAGCAAGAAAACTGTTTCTGCGCAGTAATCCAAATCTAGTATCAACTCTACTATCAAAGACTTTACTTGGCACAACAATGCAACAAAGTAAGATAAGGAGAGGTTGCTACAGTAGTAACAACTTCCAAGACTCAAATATAAAACAAAGTACTGTAGCAAAATAAAAACATGGGTTATCTCCCAAGAAGTGCTTTCTTTAGAGCCATTAAGATAGGCTCAGCAGTTTTAATGATGCACTCGCAAGAAATAAGAGTTGAAGCAAATGAGAGCATCAAGAAGCAAATTAGAAACACATTTAAGCCTAACATGCTTCCTATGAAAAGGAATCTTGTAAATAAACAAGTTCATGAAGAGCAAAGTGACAAGCATAGGAAGATGAAACAAGTGTAGCTTCAAAAATTTCAGCATATAGAGAGGTGTTTTAGTAACATGAAAATTTCTACAACCATATTTTCCTCTCTCATAATAATTTCCAGTAGCATCATGAACAAACTCAACAATATAACTATCACATAAAGCATTCTTATCATGAGTCTCATGCATAAAAGTATCATTACTCTCCACATAAGCATAATCAATTTTATTAATTGTAGTGGGAGCAAATTCAATAAAGTAGCTATCATCAAATATAGGAGGCATATTGTAATCATAATCAAATTTATCCTCCATAGTAGGTGGCACCAAAAGACTACTATCATTATAATCATCATAAATAGGAGGCAAAGTATCATCAAAGTAAATTTTCTCCTCAATGCTTGGGGGACTAAAAATATCATGCTCATCAAAATCAGCTTCTCCAAGCTTAGAATTTTCCATATCATTAGCAACAATGGTGTTCAAAGTGTTCATACTAATATCATTGCTACTAGCATGCAAATAAGGTTCCATAGGTTTTTTAATTTCCGCATCAAACCATCCATGTCTTAAATCAGGAAAAAGAATAAGAAGCTCATTGTTGTCCATTATGCCTAACTAGTGTAAACAAGAAACAAAAAGATGCAATTGCAGGATCTAAAGGAAATAGCTTCGAGCACTCACAACGGTACCAGAAAAGTGTTTGGTTACCTGGGACCAGCGTGTGAGTACCTTTTACCTTTCCTCCCCGGCAACGGCGCCAGAAAAGTGCTTGATGTCTACGGGTGCTTCTATTCTTGTAGACAGTGTTGGGCCTCCAAGAGCAGAGGTTTGTAGAACAGCAGCAAGTTTCCCTTAAGTGGATCACCCAAGGTTTATCGAACTCAGGGAGGAAGAGGTCAAAGATATCCCTCTCAAGCAACCCTGCAACCACAATACAAGAAGTCTCTTGTGTCCCCAACACACCTAATACACTTGTCAGATGTATAGGTGCACTAGTTCGGCGAAGAGATAGTGAAATACAGGTGGTATGAATGTATATGAGCAGTAGTAATGGCGCCAGAAAAGTGCTTGCTGGCGTGTAGTAAGTAAACATGCAGCAGAACAGTAAATAAACGGAGATTGCAGTATTTGGAAACAAGGCCTAGGGATCGTACTTTCACTAGTGGACACTCTCAACATTGATCACATAATAAAACCACTCTACACTCTATTGTTGGATGATGAACACCAATTGCGTAGGGCTACAAGAGCACCTCAATGCCGGAGTTAACAAGCTCCACAATATTCGATATTCATGTTTAAATAACCTTAGAGTGCATGATAGATCAACACAACTATACCAAGTACTAACATAGCATGCACACTGTCACCTTCATACTATGAAAGGAGGAATAGATCACATTAATACCATCATAGTAATAGTTAACTTCATAATCTACAAGAGATCATAATCATAAACTACGCCAAGTACTACATGATGCACACACTGTCACCATTACATCATGAAGGAGGAATAGAGTACTTTAATAACATCACTAGAGTAGCACATAGATGAATAGTGATACAAAACACATTGCAATCATAAAGGGGTATAAATAAGCACTTCACTATGCTATCTGATGTCTACGTTCCCCCTCCTTTCCTGTAGACAGTGTTGGGCCTCCAAGAGCAGAGGTTTGTAGAACAGCAACAAGTTTTCCCTTAAGTGGATCACCCAAGGTTTATCGAACTCGGGGAGGAAGAGGTCAAAGATATCCCTCTCATGCAACCCTGCAACCACAAAGCAAGAAGTCTCTTGTGTCCCCAACACACCAAATAGGTGCACTAGTTCGGCGAAGAGATAGTGAAATACAGGTGGTATGAATATATATGAGCAGTAGCAACGGTGCCAGAAAATAGCTTGCTGGCGTGTAGTTGATGGTGGTAGTATTGCAGCAGTAGTAACACAGTGAAACAGTAAACAAGCAGTAGTAACGCAGCAGTATTTAGGAACAAGGCCTAGGGATTAGACTTTCACTAGTGGACACTCTCAACATTGATCACATAACAGAATAGATAAATGCATACTCTACACTTTTGTTGGATGATGAACGCATTGCGTAGGATTACACGAACCCTCAATGCCGGAGTTAACAAGCTCCACAATTTGTTCATATTTAAGTAACCTTATAGTGTAAGATAGATCAAAAGACTAAACCAAGTACTAACATAGCATGCACACTGTCACCTTCATGCATATGTAGGAGGAATAGATCACATCAATATATCATAGCAATAGTTAACTTCGCAATCTACAAGAGATCATGATCATAGCATAAACCAAGTACTAACACGGTGCACACACTGTCACCTTTACACACGTGCAGGAGGAATAGAACTACTTTAATAACTTTGCTAGAGTAGCACATAGATAAATTGTGATACAAACTCATATGAATCTCAATCATGTAAAGCAGCTCATGAGATTATTGTATTGAGGTACATGGGAGAGAGATGAACCACATAGCTACCGGTACAGCCCCGAGCCTCGATGGAGAACTACTCCCTCCTCATGGGAGCAGCAGCGGTGATGAAGATGGCGGTGGAGATGGCAGCGGTGTCGATGGAGAAGCCTTCCGGGGGCACTTCCCGCTCCGGCAGCGTGCCGGAACAGAGACTCCTGTCCCCCAGATCTTGGCCTCGCGATGGCGGCGGCTCTGGAAGGTTTCTGTGGGTTTCGTCGAACGCCTCAGGGTTTTCAGGTCAGGGGCTTTATATAGGCGAAGAGGCGGCGCCAGAGGGTCGAAGGGGTGCCCACACCATAGGGTGGCGCAGGCCCCCCCTGGCCGCGCCGGCCTAGGGTTTGGTGGGCATGTGCCCCCTCCCTGGTGGTTCTCGTGTGTTCTGGATGCTTCCGGGTAAAATAGGAACCTGGGCGTTGATTTCGTCCGATTCCGAGAATATTTCGTTACTAGGATTTCTGAAACCAAAAACAGCAGAAAACAGGAACTGGCACTTCGGCATCTTGTTAATAGGTTAGTTCCAGAAAATGCACGAATATGACATAAAGTGTGCATATAACATGTAGAAATCATCAATAATGTGGCATGGAACATAAGAAATTATCGATACGTCGGAGACGTATCAGCATCCCCAAGCTTAGTTCTGCTCGTCCCGAGCAGGTAAAACGATAAACACGTATAATTTCTGGAGTGACATGCCATCATAATCTTGATCATACTATTTGTAAAGCATATGTAGTGAATGCAGCGATCAAAACAATGTATATGACATGAGTAAACAAGTGAATCATAAAGCAAAGACTTTTCATGAATAGTACTTCAAGACAAGCATCAATAAGTCTTGCATAAGAGTTAACTCATAAAGCAATAATTCATAGTAAAAGCATTGAAGCAACACAAAGGAAGATTAAGTTTCAGCGATTGCTTTCAACTTGTAACATGTATATCTCATGGATATTGTCAACATAGAGTAATATAATAAGTGCAATAAGCAAATATGTAGGAATCAATGCACAGTTCACACAAGTGTTTGCTTCTTGAGGTGGAGAGAAATAGGTGAACTGACTCAACATTGAAAGTAAAAGAATGGTCCTCATAGAGGAAAAGCATCGATTGCTATATTTGTGCTAGAGCTTTGATTTTGAAAACATGAAACAATTTTGTCAACGGTAGTAATAAAGCATATGCATCATGTAAATTATATCTTATAAGTTGCAAGCCTCATGCATAGTGTACTAATAGTGCCCGCACCTTGTCCTAATTAGCTTGGACTACCGGATCATCACAATGCACTGTTTTTACCAAGTGTCACAAAGGGGTACCTCTATGCCGCCTGTACAAAGGTCTAAGGAGAAAGCTCGCATTGGATTTCTCGCTATTGATTATTCTCAACTTAGACATCCATACCGGGACAACATAGACAACAGATAATGGACTCCTCTTTTATGCATAAGCATGTAACAACAATTAATAATTTTCTCATATGAGATTGAGGATATTGTCCAAAACTGAAACTTCCACCATGGATCATGGCTTTAGTTAGCGGCCCAATGTTCTTCTCTAACAATATGCATGCTTAACCATAAGGTGGTAGATCTCTCTTACTTCAGACAAGACGGACATGCATAGCAACTCACATGAATTTCAACAATGAATAGTTGATGGCGTCCCCAGTGAACATGGTTATCGCACAACAAGCAACTTAATAAGAGATAAAGTGCATAAGTACATATTCAATACCACAATAGTTTTTAAGATATTTGTCCCATGAGCTATATATTGCAAAGGTGAATGATGGAATTTTAAAGGTAGCACTCAAGCAATTTACTTTGGAATGGCGGAAAATACCATGTAGTAGGTAGGTATGGTGGACACAAATGGCATAGTGGTTGGCTCAAGTATTTTGGATGCATGAGAAGTATTCCCTCTCGATACAAAGTTTAGGCTAGCAAAGTTATTTGAAACAAACACAAGGATGAACCGGTGCAGCAAAACTCACATAAAAGACATATTGTAAACATTATAAGACTCTACACCGTCTTCCTTGTTGTTCAAACTCAATACTAGAAATTATCTAGACCTTAGAGAAACCAAATATGCAAACCAAATTTTAGCAAGCTCTATGTATTTCTTCATTAATGGGTGCAAGGCATATGATGCAAGAGCTTAAACATAAGCACAACAATTGCCAAGTATCACATTACCCAAGACATTTATAGCAATTTACTACATGTATCATTTTCCAATTCCAACCATATAACAATTTAACGAAGGAGAAACTTCGCCATGAATACTATGAGCTAAGAACACATGTGTTCATACGAACCAGCGGAGCGTGTCTCTCTCCCACACAAGCATGATGTAATTCAATTTATTCAAACACAAACAAAAACAAAAACAAACAGACGCTCCAAGTAAAGCACATAAGATGTGACCGAATAAAAATATAGTTTCAAGAGAAGGAACCTGATAATTTGTCGATGAAGAAGGGGGTGCCTTGGGCATCCCCAAGCTTAGATGCTTGAGTCTTCTTGAAATATGCAGGGATGAACCACGAGGCATCCCCAAGCTTGGACTTTTCACTCTTCTTGATCATAGTATATCATCCTCCTCTCTTGACCCTTGAAAACTTCCTCCACACCAAACTCGAAACAACTCATTAGAGGGTTAGTGCACAATATAAATTGACATATTCAGAGGTGACACAATCATTCTTAACACTTCTGGACATTGCATAATGCTACTGGAAGGTAATGGAACAAAGAAATCCACCCAACACAGCGAAAGAAGCAATGCGAAATAAAAGGCAGAATCTGTCAAAACAGAACAGTCCATAAAGACGAATTTTAAAATGGCACCAGACTTGCTCAGATGAAAATGCTCAAATTGAATGAAAGTTGCGTACATATCTGAGGATCACTCACGTAAATTGGCATAATTTTCTGAGTTACCTACAGAGAATTGTGCCCAGATTCGTGACAGCAAAGAAAACAGTTTCTGCGCAGTAATCCAAATCTAGTATTGACTTTACTATCAAAGACTTTACTTGGCACAACAAAACACAAAACTAAGATAAGGAGAGGTTGCTACAGTAGTAAACAACTTCCAAGACACAAATATAAAACAAAGTACTGTAGCAAAATAACACATGGGTTATCTCCCAAGAAGTTCTTTTCTTTATAGCCATTAAGATGGGCTCAGCAGTTTTAATGATGCACTCGCAAGAAATAGTATTTGAGGCAAAAGAGAGCATCAAGAGGCAAATTCAAAACACATTTAAGTCTAACATGCTTCCTATGCATAGGAATCTTGTAAATAAACAAGTTCATGAAAAACAAAGTAACAAGCATAGGAAGATAAAACAAGTATAGCTTCAAAAATTTCAGCACATAGAGAGGTGTTTTAGTAACATGAAAATTTCTACAACCATATTTTCCTCTCTCATAATAAATTTCAGTAGTGTCATGAGCAAACTCAACAATATAACTATCACATAAAGCATTCTTATCATGAGTCTCATGCATAAAATTATTACTACTCCCAACATAAGCATAGTTATTCTTATTAATTGTAGTAGGAGCAAATTCAACAAAGTAGCTATCATTATTATTCTCATCAAGTGTAGGAGGCATAGTATTATCATCATAAAAATTACTCTCCATAGTAGGCGGCACTAAAAGACCAATATCATTATAATCATCATAAATAGGAGGCAAAGTATCATCAAAGAAAATTTTCTCCTCAATGCTTGGGGGACTAAAAAGATCATGCTCATCAAAACCAGCTTCCCCAAGCTTAGAATTTTTCATATCATTAGCAACAATGGTGTTCAAAGCGTTCATACTAATATCATTGCTACTAGCATGCAAATAAGATTCCATGGGTTTTTTAATTTTCGCATTAAACCATTCATGTCTTGACTCAGGAAATAGAATAAAAAGCTCACAGATGTTGTCCATTATGCCTTACTAGTGTAAACAAGAAACAAAAAGTTGCAATTGCAGGATCTAAAGGAAATAGCTTTGAGTACTTACAACGCCGGAAAATAGCTTAGTAGCCGAGATACGGAGTGTGAGTACCTTTTACCTTTCCTCCCCGGCAACGGCGCCAGAAAATTAGCTTGATGTCTACGTTCCCCCTCCTTTCCTGTAGACAGTGTTGGGCCTCCAAGAGCAGAGGTTTGTAGAACAGCAGCAAGTTTTCCCTTAAGTGGATCACCCAAGGTTTATCGAACTCAGGGAGGAAGAGGTCAAAGATATCCCTCTCATGCAACCCTGTAACCACAAAGCAAGAAGTCTCTTGTGTCCCCAACACACCAAATAGGTGCACTAGTTCGGCGAAGAGATGGTGAAATACAGGTGGTATGAATATATATGAGCAGTAGCAACGGTGCCAGAAAAGAGCTTGCTGGCGTGTAGTTGATGGTGGTAGTATTGCAGCAGTAGTAACACAGTGAAACAGTAAACAAGCAGTAGTAACGCAGCAGTATTTAGGAACAAGGCCTAGGGATTAGACTTTCACTAGTGAACACTCTCAACATTGATCACATAACAGAATAGATAAATGCATACTCTACACTTTTGTTGGATGATGAATGCATTGCGTAGGATTACACGAACCCTCAATGCCGGAGTTAACAAGCTCCACAATTTGTTCATATTTAAGTAACCTTATAGTGTAAGATAGATCAAAAGACTAAACCAAGTACTAACATAGCATGCACACTGTCACCTTCATGCATATGTAGGAGGAATAGATCACATCAATATATCATAGCAATAGTTAACTTCGCAATCTACAAGAGATCATGATCATAGCATAAACCAAGTACTAACACGGTGCACACACTGTCACCTTTACACACGTGCAGGAGGAATAGAACTACTTTAATAACTTTGCTAGAGTAGCACATAGATAAATTGTGATACAAACTCATATGAATCTCAATCATGTAAAGCAGCTCATGAGATTATTGTATTGAGGTACATGGGAGAGAGATGAACCACATAGCTACCGGTACAGCCCCGAGCCTCGATGGAGAACTACTCCCTCCTCATGGGAGCAGCAGCGGTGATGAAGATGGCGGTGGAGATGGCAGCGGTGTCGATGGAGAAGCCTTCCGGGGGCACTTCCCCGCTCCGGCAGCGTGCCGGAACAGAGACTCCTGTCCCCCAGATCTTGGCCTCGCGATGGCGGCGGCTCTGGAAGGTTTCTGTGGGTTTCGTCGAACGCCTCAGGGTTTTCAGGTCAGGGGCTTTATATAGGCGAAGAGGCGGCGCCAGAGGGTCGAAGGGGTGCCCACACCATAGGGTGGCACGGCCCCCCCTGGCCGCGCCGGCCTAGGGTTTGGTGGGCCTGTGCCCCCTCCCTGGTGGTTCTCGTGTGTTCTGGATGCTTCCGGGTAAAATAGGAACCTGGGCGTTGATTTCGTCCGATTCCGAGAATATTTCGTTACTAGGATTTCTGAAACCAAAAACAGAAAATGTGAACTGGCACTTCGGCATCTTGTTAATAGGTTAGTTCCAGAAAATGCATGAATATGACATAAAGTGTGCATATAACATGTAGAAATCATCAATAATGTGGCATGGAACATAAGAAATTATCGATACGTCGGAGACGTATCACTATCCATAACAGTGAATAAGTATTCTGTGAAATATAGCCTAAGAGACCCACACGGTGCACACACTGTCACCTTTACACACGTGGGACAAGGAGTCTCCGGAGATCACATAAGTAAAATTCACTTGACTAGCATAACGACATCTAGATTACAATCATCATCATATGGATCTCAATCATGTAAGGCAGCTCATGAGATCATTGTATTGAAGTACATAGGAGAGAGATTAACCACATAGCTACCGGTACAGCCCTTAGCCTCGATGGAGAACTACTCCCTCCTCATGGGAGACAGCAGCGTTGATGGAGATGGCGGTGGTGTCGATGGAGATGCCTTCCGGGGGCACTTCCCCGTCCCGGCAGCGTGCCGGAACAGAGACTCCTGTCCCCCAGATCTTGTCTTCGCGATGGCGGTGGCTCTGGAAGGTTTCTCGTAATGTGGCTTTTTCGTATCGAAGTTTTAGGTTAGGGACCTTTAAATAGGCGAAGAGGCGGAGTCGGAGGGGGCCTGGGGCCACCACACAGTAGGGCTGCGCGCCTGGCTTCTTGGCCGCGCCGCCACCACGTGTGGGCCCTCCAGGGTTCCCCTCTGGTGGCTCTCGGGTGTTCTGGAAGCTTCGTGGGATTCTAAGATGTTGGGCGTTGATTTCGTCCAATTCCGAGAATATTTCCTTACTAGGATTTCTGAAACCAAAAACAGCAGAAAACAGGAACTGGCACTGCGGCATCTCGTCAATAGGTTAGTTCCGGAAAATGTATCAAAACGATATAAAGTGTGAACAAAACATGTAGGTATTGTCATAAAACAAGCATGGAACATAAAAAATTATCGATACGTCGGAGACGTATCACCTATCATGATCAAGATCATCTATTTGTAATTCTACATGTTGTGTTTGTTGGGATCTGATGAATATGGAATACTATGTGTTGTTTATGATCTTGCATGCTCTCCGTTGCTAGTAGAGGCTCTGGCCAAGTTGATACTTGTAACTCCAAGAGGGATTATTTATGCTCGATAGTGGGTTCATGCCTCCATTAAATCTGGGACAGTGACAGAAAGTTCTAAGGTTGTGGATGTGCTGTTGCCACTAGGGATAAAACATCGATGCTTTGTCTAAGGATATTTGTGTTGATTACATTACGCACCATACTTAATGCAATTGTTTGTTGTTTGCAACTTAATACTGGAAGGGGTGCGGATGCTAACCCGAAGGTGGACTTTTTAGGCATAGATGCATGCTGGATAGCGGTCTATGTACTTTGTCGTAATGCCCGATTGAATCTCACTCTACTCATCATGATATGTATGTGCATTGTTATGCTCTCTTTATTTGTCAATTGCCCAACTGTAATTTGTTCACCCAACATGCTATTTCTTATTGGAGAGACACCACTAGTGAACTGTGGACCCCGGTCCAATTCTTTTACATCTGAATACAATCTACTGCAAACATTGTTCTTTACTGTTCTTCGCATACAAACATCATTTTCCACACCATACATTTAATCATTTGTTTACAGCAAGTCGGTGAGATTGACAACCTCACTGTTAAGTTGGGGCAAAGTATTTGGATTGTGTTGTGCAGGTTCCACGTTGGCGCCAGAATCCCTGGTGTTGCGCCGCACTACACTCCGTCACCAACAACCTTCACGTGCTCCTTGACTCCTACTGGTTCGATAACCTTGGTTTCTTACTGAGGGAAAACTTGCTGCTGTACGCATCACACCTTCCTCTTGGGGTTCCCAACGGGCGTGTGCTTTACGCGTCAACAATCCCTGTATTCTGAATCAAGAGAGAGTGGAGCTAGGATGACTGTGTGTGTAGGTGCACATTAATTGCTTCCCGAAGAGATAATCTACTATTAGAGCCTCAGTCTAAATGGCAACGTCCGTGTGTGAATCGAAACGATAGAATCAACGCTTCCGCGCGTGAATGGCCGACTGATGACCCACAAGTATAGGGGATTGCAATAGTCTTCGAGGAAAGTAAAACCCAAATTCATTGATTCGACACAAGGGAGGTAAAGAATACTTATAAGCCTTAACAGCGGAGTTGTCAATTCAGCTGCACCTGGAAAAGCACTAGTAACAGGGGTGATGTGAAAGTAGCAGTAATATGAGAGCAATGGCAATAGTAACACATCAGCAGTAGCACAGAGGAGATGGCACCGGAAAGTATTCCAGTGCGGAGTTGACTTTAGAACAGTGATGATGACAGAAGGACCGGGGTTCCCAGCTATCTACACTAGTGGTAACTCTCCAAATAACATGTGTTGGGTGAACACATTATAGTTAGGCAATTGATAATGTGGGGACATGACAATGCATGCTATGATAAGATAAAGGTTAATGTAGTATTTAATTGGGCATTACAACATAATACATAGACCGTAATCCAACTGCGTCCATGATTAATAATCCACCTCCAGATTATCATCCGAACCCCTTCCAGAATTAAGTTGCAAGCAACAGACTATCGCATTAAGCAATGTGTATAAAGTAAACAATACAATCATTCTTAGAAAAAACATTGTTGTTTTCTCCCTAGTAGCAACAACACATCTACAATCTTAGAAGTTTTAAACGTCACTCTCCCAGAAAACTAGAGGCATGAACCCACTATATATCAAGCATAAATACTTCCTCTTGGAGATACATGTAACTACTTGATCAAGGTAACTAGAAGTACCAGAGAGCATGCAAGATCTTAAATAACAGTAGTATGATAATATGATGAACAAACTGATTACAATTGCACAATTTATCGAATCCCAACAACCACAACACCAATTACATCATATGGATCTCAATCATGTAAGGCAGCTCATGAGATCATTGATTTAAAGTATATGGGAGATAGAGTGCCAACTAGCTACAGACGAGAACCCGTAGTCCAGAGGGTGGACTACTCACAAACCATCATGGAGTCGAAGTGGAGGCAGTGGAGTTGATGGAGATGGCTTCGGGGGTCAATCCCCGTCCCGGCAGGGTGCGGGAACATGAACTTCTGACCCGCGAAACTCGTCTGGACGATGACGGCGGCGACGAAACTTTTCGTGGATGGATGCTTGTATATTCAGGGTTTTCTCGTCGAAGGCTTTATATAGGCGGAGGATTTAGGTCGGTGGGGTGCCTGGTGGCCCCACACCTACCCTAGGCGCGGGCCATGTCCAAGTCGCACCTAGGGGTGGTTTGGGTGCCCTGTTGCGCCTCTTCGACCCCCATTCGGACTTCGTCTTCGTTTTGGTAAAATATTGACTTCGACTTTTGTTTCGTCTAATTCCGAGAATATTTCTTGTACAACTTTTCTGAAATACAAAAACAGCAGAAAACAGGGACTGACACTGTGGCATCTTGCCAATAGGTTAGTGCCGAAAAATGCATAAAAGTGCCACGAAGTGTAAACAAAACATATAGCAACTGATGTAAAATAAGCATGGAGCATCAAAAATTATAGATACATTTGCAACGTATCACCGGCAACAGTCATATTCACACTTGCAAACGTGTACGGGTCGACATAGCCTACCACGACGAAGCAGCGATGCCTTGAAAAAGGGAAACATAGGTCGCAGGTATAAGAAAAACTAGAGCAAAACAGGGTCGAGCCCAGGTCAATATTTGCCGAAACTAATCAGAGACATGTTTTTAAATGCCACCGTCACGCATATACACAAAGCTATCGACGAAGAAAACTATAAGGAAATTGCACTTTTCGGGTACAAATGGGGGCGGACATATTTTTCTGCTCGTCAATTCAAATGACTAGACCCGTGATGCCTGCAAATGGGGACGGACATATTTTTCTGGATCACATCATATCATTTACACAACATGGTTCTTTCATTTAACCATTGTTTGTAATACCGCGAATATCACTATGTTCTTCCCAAAAGTATATAACCATGAACATCATGTGTTGCATCCAATGATATATTTATAAGATAGATAACTTCTTATTTGTTTATCTCATCCTTGAATTCTCCAGAATTTCATTTAAGACGGTGGTTCTGACTTAATGATTATTAAATACATTTGGTCTATCTCAATAGACCCTTACGATGTTTTAATACTATTCAACTTCATTTATTATTATGAATAATTATGGTACCTTATGCTCATAATATGTCATCAACATATTAAAATATTTTGTTGTAAGCCCCCACTCAAATGTGTCAACACATTTATGAAAGTGTTTTACATATAGCTCCCACTCAAAATATGTCTTCACATATAAGTGTTAGGGAAAACTATTTAAGCTCCCACTCAATTTAATGCAATTGTAGGTCTTCTCTTTATTTTGGGCAAGTCTAAAATTCCTTTTGATCATTTAAGAAAAATGAGAGTTCTATCTATGATATACTAGCATTCATAAGAATTACAAAATTCGCCGGTTGTACATTTACAACCCTTTCTTCAATACATGAAGGAGATGCGGTTTTCTAAATCAATTCTCATAATTGTTATGATTACCCGTTAAATCCTTATGACTTATGAATCTCTACATAAATGTAGTCAACTCTTTGAATTTTGTCTAAATCATGCTTTATGAATAATCAGGCTGTTATGTCTTCAATGAATTTTATTTCCTCTTTGGAAGAAGATTAAGTAATTATCATACTTAATAATATCAAGTATATTAATACTTTGCAATCTTAAATATAATTCAATTTCGGATTTCATGACTCCAAACTCCTATCTCGTATTTGGCTCCATCAATCGTTACTTCATTTGTAGTTTGTAGGTATGTGTTTTACTGAAGACAAGAGAATCGGGAATATTATTCCACCCCGTGGTATAACTAATTCATCAATCCTACTTTCTTTTAGTAAAACTTAAACTTCGGGATTTTATGATCATCATCATTAATCTCCTTAGTTCAGTTTGACATTGTTCCACTTCACATTCATATGAGAACATGTTTCTCTAGAAAATACCAATTTTATCAATACAAGTTTTGCTTCTTTGGTTTTGTGGAAGATGTATTCATAATTCATAATTACTCAAGAAAACTCTACAAGAACTTTATTCCTCTTTATTTCAAATCCCGCAATTCAAACTTTCATGAATCTTAGATGGTTTCTTTATTAAAATGAGTGTCATGATATTTTATTCTAATTATTACTCTACGTAATATCGGTAATGTGCTAAGACATATTTCAATTCCATATAATACTTTAGATATAAAAGCTTATTGGTATATTGAAGTTTCGTGATTTCGCGAAACATCTTCTCACAAATTTTCGATGCGGAAATATAACTCAAAACTTTATCACTTTAATCCAATCACAAGAACTTGATTTTTCTTGTCAAGTTTATACCCTCCTTACTTCTAAATTTTGCTTGATCCCGTCAAGTAATTTCAGATCTTTATGTTTTTATTTAGTAAATACATAAATTCACTAAATTTTGCAACTAGACCAAATATAATGATATCCACTATACTTTGTCAAATAATACCTCATTATGCATGTTTTTCAACAATGTATTGCGCATTCATTTGAACGTGGAGTTTTATTCATGCGGCATAATAGCAAGTGTCAAAAATATTATGCATCTAATGTTTTGGGTGCTTCATCGAATATGAACAAACACGGTGCCAAATATGAATTAAACGATAGTGTCATTCTAAATGATGTCATTATTCAGTCGAATATCTTTCGGGATTTTACAATGACTCATAAATATTAAGTATTTATCATCAATATCTCAATAAGAATAATTCATCGTAAATATATGAACACAAAGACATTATTCATACAAGCAGACAATGGACTTGTCTTATCATATATGAATAACTTGTCTCGCGAGATGCAAGACACACTAAAGTTCACTAATAAAGATTACAACTTTATTAAAAATTTCTAAGTAATGACGTAGATGATAAATGTGCAGGGATAGTGTCATCGGTGCGTGATGCATGTAAAATGCATACATGAACTTTGTCCTATATCATATTGAATTCCCACATATTTGCAACATATATGATGATAATACCATGTTTTACATTGATTTGATTCCCTTTATTTGGTTTATAACTCTGCAGAACAGGAAAACTCTGGTTTGTGTATTTTTCACTTTCAGAGATCTATACGGAGTAAAATTGACCTGCGATTTTTAGAGCATCATTTTTCATCCGGAGAAGCACCCTAGGCACTGGAACCTCTCCTGGAAGGGCCTGAGGCCCAAAAGAGCCTAGGTGGCGAGCCCAAACATGTAGGGCATGCCACCTCCACTCTTCCGGCCATTGATAGTCCAAATCGCTTGATCTTTTCACCCACCGACGTATTTTGACCTAAAAATCACTATATATATGGCCCCGAAGAGTTCTCAGAAGGAGAGCCCCGCAGAAAGACAGAAACATGAAAACGGAGGCTGCAGCAGAAAAGATTGGAGGGGGAAACTCTGTCGGGATCACCGTCGGAGGGATCTCCACCTTCTCCAACGTCTTCATCATCATCACCATGATCAAGAGATAGTATCCCACCTCTGTATTATGGGTTTGTGGCAGCATCTTGATCTATTTCTCTCATGTTCTTCATAGTTCTTAGTGCCATATGAGCTGCCTCACATGACTATGGCCATATTTGTAATGCTTATGTGGTGGATCCTTATTCTATAATATTGTGCTATGAGATCTGATTGTATTATCTGTAAGATGTAATGATAGATGCATATTATGTACCCCGTTCTTAAGTATTTATTTTGATCCAACATCTATGCAAGAGCGTGTGTGGGGTGATGTGTGTGTTAGATGGAGTAGCATGGTTTTAGTGATTGAATAGTGACAACAAATTCATGATCTATTATGGCTTTGATTTTTCCACCTCACCATGGATAAAGTGAATGCAGGTGCTATTCGTCACGTGACAAAAGTGATGATCTTGTTTGGTCAAGGTAGCATATTTGATATTCAAACATCATGTTAATGTACTTAAAGCTATATTCTGTTGATTCTTAATTCAAGATTGCATGGAGTTTTTCCTTTCTTGTGGAGTATAAGAGAGATTTGTTGCATCATCTCTATGTTAGGACGTGATTCCCATATGAATGTGTATCTTACTCATGTTATTGTTCTGCATCCTCATATCTCATTGATGAATTACTATTTGTCCACTACAACTTAAAAGAGAGAATAGTGAAGTGAACCCATGAACCCCGCCCAGTTCACTTTTTATCATAAGAAACACTTTTTTATTGCTTTTATCTTGTTTTCTACTTGCAGCACTATTTTAATCCGAAAATAAATAAAAAATAATTTTCTTATTTGCATCCAAAACATAAAAAACAATCAACCCCTTTACATTTTTACTTAGTTATTTATTTCATCTAGTTTTACTCGCTTTATTTCTACTTGTGTTTATTTACTTACACGAAACCTTGTGCTTGACAACCACATGGTGGAGTTAGGTACACAAGGCTTTATTTTACTTGCAGGATTTCTAGAAGAAGGGAGAAGAGAATACTCTTTGTTCAATTCCCCGAGAGTTCGATATAAACCCTCGAGTAACTCTGTGGCGACCCCGAGAGGTCGTAGGCTAGACAAACCCAGACTGCATATGGCGTAAGCCTAACCCATACCTCGAGGGCCTTGCAGGGTGAGAATCGGTAACACAGCGGTGACTCTACGACTGAAAGCAAATATATTACAACTCTTAGCAGAGTTAAGATCCAAATTTATTACACGTAGAGGTCACTGACCACAATTCAACAAGCAACGGAAGGCAAATTATGTTATCTAGATAACAAGACTGCAAAGGGCCTAAGAGGCCATAACATAAGGCGACGTCCCAGCCCATAAGTCTCAGGCTGCCTCCTGAGGAACTCCGAACTACTCGTCGACGTCGAGGAAGAAACCACCATCAGATGGGAGGACTTCGTCTGAAACAAAGCATGCAAGGCTGAGTACAGGGACTCAGCAAGACTTAGTACAACGTGTTAGCAAAGCGGGTATGCGAGGCTTTATGTGGAGCTTATTTTGCGTAAAGCCAGTTTTCCTTTGTAAACAGGAAGGAGCAGAAGCTCGTCTATTCAGACCATTTTCAAAAGGGGTAAGAGAGCGATATCAACTCTAGCTCTAAGATCATCATATTGAATCCACCGAATCTTCATCATCAGCTGAACCTATCAACTAGGAGCACCCCTGTAATGTCCTAGGTTTAGAGACGATTGAGGGGTACATTTTAGAAAGGGATGTGCATTGCATCGTAAATTCTGGGGAAATTTCGCGCTTTTAAAAAGAAAACTATATCGAATGGGGACAAGTTTCTCTATCAACACCTTACAGGGTTAGGGTTTCGAGAGTGCGATAAACTTGCACCTCACTTAGCTCAATTAGGGTTTTGAGAAGAGAGGAGAGTTAGTGCATCACAACTTTAAGTTGCATGATTGAATTCAAACAAACTTGTGTTTGAATCTCAAATTCAAACATCATATGAATATCTCATAATTCAAAATTTAGGTAATTATTTAAACAAATATAAATAATCAAGATTATAAATAATACATCTATTAAGTAAAGCTCATTAGAGAAAATTGGAGCTTTATTGATCAACACACATGATACATTGTCATTTACAATATTCAGAATTGAATTATGAAATATTACAACACATTACAAAAATTGACTAAATAGAAAATGAAAAAGAAAGAAAATTACAAGTAAATGATCTATCCTAAACTACATAAGATGATCATCATGGAAATCTTGCTCAAGATGATCTTGATCTTCATCTTGATCATCACATTCTCCCTGCACACACACAAAGACCAAGCAAATGTTTATGCCAAGTGGCAAAGGTTAGCAAGAAAAGTGAAAATGAGAGGATATGACCATGATCAGCCGAGCTGATCCACTCACTGGACCAAGTACCAACCAGCCAACACACAGGCAGCTCACAAGCTTGTGTGCATGCCTCACAGCACACAAGTCCGGGAGAGTCACCAAAAAGGAACAGACCTTGATGTCGACTAGAGAAGCAGAGGAGAGGCATACATAAGCTTTTCACAGCCAAACCCTAACCATTTCATCGACAAGTAGCCTCAGGGTAATAACAGCAAGAACACACAAGAACAGCAAGAACAGGAAGAACAGTCACTGCTGTTCAACCTAGTCCAGCAAACCACAGAAATTAACCAAGCAGCATCAGCTTGCAAGGAGGAGCAGGGCAAGCACAAGCACATCATAGAAGCAATCCTCTACACCAACAACTTAATCTAGGAGCTGGAGTGAGGTATACACAAGAAATCATGGGCAAACATTTATTTTGCTCATAAATAAGCATGTGCATCAAACACACACAAGCCATAGGGTTGAGTACCCTGTTTGTGTCATCATCTGGCTACCAAGTCAGTTGGTGCAAGCAAATAAGGGTGAAGCAAATAGGAAATCACCAAGGGAACACTGGTTAACCAAAACAGTGGCTTAACCAAGGAAATCCTTCAAGGAAATGATCCTATCCAATCAACCAAAGTCACCTAGCACCTAAGGCTTAGCACACCATCAGACAGATAGACAAATTGTGTCTATTTTTGTTTGTCAACATCAAAAGCTACTGGCAATCCAACAAAAGGATCACCCAGAAAGCATCTAGTGAGCCAAAGCAAGCCAACAAGAGGGGAGCTACCCAAAAGCAGTATATGATTACTGCTAGGGTCACCTCAACCACTGAAACAACCCAAACCATTAAGCCTTGCACAGTTATCATCACCCAGATGGGTTCAAAAGGAGGGCTAGGGTACACAACCAAGTGTTGGCATCCATCTAGCCCTGCCACAGTTAATAGAATGATCACAACTGCAAGCAGTTCACATCACTTATCCATTTCAGTAAATCCAGGCAATACAGATAAGTGAATCATACAAGTAATCAAAGCACCAGAGCCTTGCAGATGATCCAATGGATCATTGCAAGCAACAGCAACAGCTTGAGCAAGCACCAGCACACACCAGCACAAGCCTGTGTGACACACACACATCACAGGTTGAGCAGAAGTGAGGCAGAGTAACAACACAGCAGCTTTCACAAGCAACTGATGATCACAAGATCATCAGAAGCTTGCTGGAGCATGCTACAGCATGCTAGAACCAACTCTAGCATCAATACAATGACCATAATAATTAAACAGTCACATTTCTTCATGAATTGCATCACAGATAAGCTAATGAGCTAAATACAATTGTATCCAGAAGCACACCATCACTGGATGGTGCTGTTTAGTCAACAACAATGCCCAAAGGGCGGTTCCAGGAATTATAGCACAGAAAATAGCACACCAGGAGCACTGGCACTTGCAAAATGCAAGGATCATGCATCATGATCAAGCCAGAGGCAAGGAATTGCACACACAGGAGAGGCAGGAGTCATATAGCAGCAGCAGGAACAGTTAAATAGAACATAAGCATCACAGTATGCTCTTGAGCAAGAGTTCAAGGGTTACAACAGCAAGATATAAAGGAGAACAGCACACACAGAAGCAGCAGATGCACAGCAGCAGCATACGCATAGCAGTAGCACAAGCACAACAGCTTGGATTCATGGCAGCAGCACAACACAGCAGCATAAGCGCATTCATAGCAAAGCACAGCAGCAGTAGCGCAGCAGCATGCCAAGCCCTAGCACGGCACAGCAGCAGCACCACGGCATGGCCAGCATCTCCACGAGGGGAAGCAAGGCCAGTAGCCAGAGCTAGACAAGGAGGAGGAGGAGGAGGAGGAGAGAAGGAAGAAGAACAGGGGCACTGACCTGGAGCAGAGCACCATGGCGTCACCGTGGCGGCACGGCGGCACAGCCTGGCCACGACAACGCCAAGCCATGGCCAAGCCAGGCGTTCGCCGAGCGCAGAGGCTCCAGCGCAACCTCGGCGAGGCACACGGCCACGCCATGGCGCCTGGATCGACGGCGGGCGACGAATCGCCGCGGATCACCACGGCCAGGCGAGCAGAGGAGTTGGGGGCGAAACGAGGAGGCGACGAAGAATAGATCGACGCGGTGGATCTAAAGCGCCGTCGAACGGCGGTTCAGATGCGCCCCATCTCACTGCCGGCGATGGCCGGAGGTGGCCGGAGAAAATCGGCGAAGACGGCGGCGACACGAGAGTCGCTAGAGCTCAGAGGAGTTAGGGTTAGCGCGAGCGAGCGAGGAAGGGGACGGGTGCGTCCGACCGAGCCGGACGTGCGGCTCGGGTTAGGGTTAACCGCTGGGCCACCCTGACAGGTGGGCCCAGGGATATTTTGGTAATTACACAATTTTATTTAACCCTGGAACTTTGAAAATGCATAGGAATTGATAAATAGCTTTAAAAAATAATTAAAAATATGAAAAATACTCAGGATAAAATTCTCTATCATAATAAAATATGAAAAGGAATTTTTGAAGACAACTAAGAATAAGTCCTAATTTGAGAATTATAATAATCATTTAAATCACTTTATATATTTTCAATAATGAAAATAAGTCCATAAATTCTTTTGGACTCTAAAAACACCTTGACAACATTTCAAGGTTGTATTTTACCCTAAAGAAAGTACCCTAAATCATTCTTAGTATTTACCTCTCACATAAAATGATAAGACACCGTAGGGGGGAACAAACCCTAAAAATGGAAAGCATGCATAATTGCTTCTTTAACCATTGCCCTTATCGGACAATGATGCTATTTTTCAGCAACAGAGGACAAGGGTCAGTCCACACCATCCAACTGCAACACTTTGCAGTGTTCAGGCAAGTTCATCACTTGCTCATGTCATTTGAGTATTTTTACCAAATTACTTGCAAAGTACTATGTTTGTCACTATTGCATAAAAAGCAAAACCACTATTTTCATAACTATGAATATGACTATGTGGTGGGCAATTGAACCATGGATTGTGTTGATATGGTGGAGGTTCCATTGCAAGGGTTTATATCCATCTAGGATTAAACAACAAATGTCGTCCAGTGATTCTTGTGCCGTAATACCCGTGTTAACCATAAGATCTGGAGTGGGACGGAATAGTCAATCGTATTTCCACCTCTTGTACATCAACGGACGAGCTTTAACGTAGACACTTGTAATCCAAGGGGGCAAGCGGTAGGCTGGGGAAGCCAAAAGTTCCCCACGGCATTGTCCGTAGACACTTGTCGCCCGAGGAGCAAGCAGTAGGATGGGGAAGCCAAAAGTTCCCCACGGTTATTGCGGTCTATGATGGGTTGCAGCTACCGGCGAAGGAGTTTATGGTAAGAGCCCAGAACTATTGTCGCGGTCGGGGTCCATCCTTAATTGGTATAAGAGGACCGGCGAGGACCCAGGGTCGGGGTATGCAACAAAGGGTGGGTGTGCGAGGTAGCGGAGGAATATGATTGGCTATGACCTTATACCGGGCCTCACACCGAAGGAAGTGTGGACGGGAAAGCTGCCCGGTTGGCACCAAGGTTAAGATCTCTTATGGGTAAAGCAACACACCTCTGCAGAGTGTAATGAATCGTGACCTGTCACTCCCTGTCATCAACATTGAAAGTAACTTTCCCTTTATTGCAATCAATAACAGCCCCTGCGGTGTTAAGAAAAGGTCTCCCAAGAATAATAGACATATTATCATCTTCAGGCATTTCCAACACAACAAAATCAGTTAATATCAAGCAGTTAGTAGTAACTTGAACAGGAACATCCTCACATATACCAACAGGAATAGCAGTAGATTTATCAGCCATTTGCAAAGATATATCAGTAGGTATCAACTTATCTAAATAAAGTCTCTTGTAAAGAGAAAAAGGCATAACACTAACACCTGCTCCTAAATCACATAGAGAAGTTCTAACATAATTATTCTTAATAGAACAAGTAATGGTAGGTATACTTGGGTCGCCCAACTTCTTTGGAACTTTGCCATTGAAAGAGTAATTAGCAAGCATAGTGGAAATCTCCTCATTAGGAATTTTCCTTTTGTTAGTGACAATATCTTTCATATAATTTGAATAAGGAGGCAATTTAATAGCATCAGTCAAAGGGATTTGCAAGAATAAAGGTTTCATCCAATCGCAAAATTTATTATAGTGTTCTTCTTCCTTTGATTTTAGTTTCTTAGCAGGAAAAGGCATTTGCTTTTGAACACACGGTTCTCTTTCATTACCATGTTTCTTAGCAATAAAATCTTCTTTAGTATACTTTTTATTTTTAGCATGCTTTTCAGGTTCATCTTCAACCTCTTCTTTATCAGAAGCATCATTCTTATCATTATCTTTATCATGTTCATTACCACTTTCAGTTTCAGCATCAGAAATAGAAATACTATTAGGATCATTAACAGGTTCAGAGGATTCTACAACATTTTTATGTTTCTTTTTCTTTTTCTTTGAAGGTGCACTAATTTCTTTAGTTCGTTGAAAATCTTGTTCTACTCTTTTGGGATGCCCTTCAGGATATAGAGGATCCTGGGTAGAAACACCGCCTCTAGTTGTTACTTCATAAGCATGTTTTTCTTTAGAATTATTTTTTAACAAGTCATTTTGCACTTTAGTGAGTTGATCAATTTGAGTTTGAATCATATGGAAATGTTTAACAACCATCTTAACATCATTGGAGGTTCTTTCCATAATACCATGCAATTCACTAATAGCTTGAGAATTTTCCATTAAATGATTCTCTACTCTCATATTAAAATTTTCTTGCTTAACAATATAATTATCAAACTCATCTAAGCATTGAGCAGGAGGTTTTGAATACGGAATATCTTCCCTAGTAAAGTGTTGAAGAGAATTTACCTCAATCATGGATGAAGGGGAAGTTATCTTACATAGATCTTCTATGGGAGGTAAGTTCTTCACATCTTCAGATTTAATACCTTTCTCCTTAAGAGATTTCTTGGCTTCCCTCATATCTTCATCATTTAATTTAATCAAACCCCTCTTCTTCAATATCGGCGTCGGGGCTGGTTCAGGTGTAGACGAATCATCATGATTCTGGCCTATTTTAGCCAATAATTCTTCAGCTTCATCTGGAGTTCTTTTCCTGAAAACACAACCAGCACAACTATCCAAATATGCCCTAGACTCAATGGTTAGTCCACTATAAAATATGTCAAGTAGATCATTCTTTTCCAGATCATGTTCAGGTCGAGCTCTGATAAGAGAGCAAAATCTTGCCCAAGCTTCAGGCAATTTCTCTCCATCTTCCTGGTCAAAATTATAAATTCTCTGCAAAGCAATATGTTGAGCACTAGCAGGAAAGTATTTTCGAAAGAAAGTATCAAGCAAACCTTTTGGACTATCAATAGAACCAGGAGGAAAACTATTATACCAAGTTTTAGCATCATCCTTTAATGAGAAAGGAAAAAATTTAGCGACAAAATAAGTACGCATCTTGACATCATCAGAAAAACAAGCTACTCATAGAAGGAAGTTCATTCATGTGTTCTACAGCACTTTCTTTTTCAGTACCACAAAAGGGTGTTTTCTCAACAATAGCTATATGAGATAGATCAAGAGAAAAATCATAATCTTTATCCTTAATGTTTATAGGAGATGTGGCAAATTTAGGATCAGGAGACAGCTTATATCTAACAGTATGTTGTGCAAGCAACTTTTTAATTTTTCTTACATCAGTAGTAGCATTGCATTTATCAATAAAATCATCATCAAGTTCCACATAATCCTCATCAGGATCATCAATAGAGTATTCAACAGACTCAGGTGAACTAACAGGTGTAACAGTATTTTCATTAGGAGTTTCAGCATTTTCAAGTTGTCTAGACCTAGCAATTGTAGCATCTAGAAAAGATCCCAATGAACCACTATCATCAAGCACAGCAGAAGCATTATCAAAATTATAAGAGTTTTCAGATTCAGCAGAAGTACCAGCATGTGCAGCTTGTGGTGGTGAAACAAGTTGACTTATCACAGATGGTGAATCAAGAGCAGCAGAGGTACTCAGAGTTGTACCTTTTCTTGTAGTGGATGGTAATATGGCGACTTTAGGATCGCGAGATTTACCCATGATGGAGAATTTGCAGCGAACAATATCAATCCAAGTGAACTTCCAAATAAAGCTATGCTCCCCGGCAACGGCGCCAGAAAATAGTCTTGATGACCCACAAGTATAGGGGATCGCAACAGTCTTCGCGGGAAGTAAAACCCAATTCATTGATTCGACACAAGGGGACACAAAGAATACTTGAAAGTCTTAACAGCGGAGTTGTCAATTCAGCTGCACCTGGAAACAGACTTGCTCGCAAGAGTTTATCAGTAGTAACAGTTTTATAGCAGTAGCAGTAGTGAAATAACAGCAGCAGTGTAACAAAGATAGCAGTAGTGATTTTAGTAAACAGCAGGATTAAAATACTGTAGGCAAAGGGATGGATGAACGGGCGTTGCATGGATGAGAGAAACTCATGTAACAATCAAGCAGGGCATTTGCAGATAATAATAAAACGGTATCCAAGTACTAAGCAATCCATAGGCATGTGTTCCATATTTAGTCGAACGTGCTCGCAATGAGAAACTTGCACAACATCTTTTGTCCTACCAGCCGGTGGCAGCCGGGCCTCTAGGGAATCTACAGGAAATTAAGGTACTCCTTTTAATAGAGTACCGGAGCAAAGCATTAACACTCCATGAACACATGTGATCCTCACATCACTGCCTTCCCCTTCGGTTGTCCCGATTTCTGTCACTTCGGGGCCTCGGGTTCCGGACAGCAACATGTGTATACAACTTGCAGGTAAGATCGTAAAACAATGAATATCATCATGAAACAATAACATGTTCAGATCTGAGATCATGACACTCGGGCCCTAGTGACAAGCATTAAGCATAACAAGTTCCAACAATATCATCAAAGTACAGATTACGGACACTAGGCACTATGCCCTAACAATCTTATGCTATTACATGACCAATCTCATCCAATCCCTACCATCCCCTTCAGCCTACAGCGGGGGAATTACTCACACATGGATGGGGGAAACATGTCTGGTTGATGGAGAGGCGTCGGTGATGATGATGGCGATGATCTCCTCCAATTCCCCGTCCCGGTGGAGTGCCAGAACGGAGTTTCTGGTCCCGAGACAGAGTTTCGCGATGGTGGCAGCGTTCTGGATGGTTTCTGGCGAATTCGACTTTTCTCCCGTGTTTTTTAGGTCGAAACCCCTTAAGTAGTCCAGACTAGGGCGTCGGGGGCCAGCCGAGGCGGCCACACAGTAGGGCGGCGCGCCCCCCTCCTGCGCCGCATCGGCCTAGTGTGTGGGGGCCTCGGGCCTCCACCTAGCTTGCCCTTCTGGCTCCGTAATTCCTCCGGAAAAATAAGACCTTTGACATAAATTCCGGGGATTTTCCTGAAAGTTGAATTTCTGCACAAAAACGAGACACCAGAGCAATTCTGCTGAAAACAGCGTTAGTCCGTGTTAGTTGTATCCAAAATACACAAATTAGAGGAAAAACAATAGCAAAAGTGTTCGGGAAAGTAGATACGTGTTGGACGTATCAACTCCCCCCAAGCTTAGCTTATTGCTTATCCTCAAGCAATTCAGTTAACAACTGAGTGCGATAAAAGAACTTTCACGAACACATTTGTTCATATGATGTAAATATTCTCATAATATGGACAAGTACTTAGGCAATTCATAATAAGATACATGCAAATAAGATCATCCAATAGCTATGTCAATCATGGAAAGGTACCAGCAAATTAATAATAAGCATCATGAATCATGTCTATCAGCAGGATTGCAATGTTCATAAAAGGATATGATAAAGTGGTATCTCGCTTGCCCGTATTTGAATAGCAAAACATAAATGCTCGGGCACCTCTGAAGTTCATGGAAAGACTAGAAGTAGAGATTGTCAAAGATAAAAGCATCAAAGTTATACCACAGTTAATCACATTTTGGGACAAGCATATTATACTAAGAATGACAGTAGTGCTCTCAAGAAAGTGCTCAAAGAAAGGATGGTGACTCAACATAAAAGTAAGAGATTGACCCTTCGCAGAGGGAAGCAGGGATTAACATGCGCTAGAGCTTTTCATTTTTAAAGCAGGAGTAAAAATTATTTTGAGAGGTGTTTGTTGTTGTCAACGAATGGTAATGGGTACACCAACTACCTCATCAACCAGACTTTCAAGAGCGGCTCCCATGAAGGACGTTATTTCTACCAGCAAAGTAGATCATCCCTCTTCTCTTTTGTTTACACACGTATTTTAGTTTTATTATGGGTGACACTCCCCCAACCTTTGCTTACACAAGCCATGGCTAACCGAATCCTCGGGTGCCTTCCAATCAATCTCATACCATGGAGGAGTGTCTATTTGCAAAATTAAGTTGCTTACTGATGAATCGGGGCAAAACATGTGAAGAGAATTTAGTTTGATTAATTTGGGGCTGGGCAGCCCGTTGCCAGCTCTTATTATGAAAGTCTGTCAAAAGTAAATGACAAGGTCGAAAGATAAACACCACATACTTCCTCATGAGCTATAAAACATTGACACAAATTGAGAAACATTTTGAAGGTTTAAAGGTAGCGCATGAGAATTTACTTGGAATGGTTTGAAATGCCATGCATAGGTATTTATGGTGGACACTTTGGAATAACTTGGTTTTCAGGGGTTTGGAAGCACGAGCAGCGTTCCCGCTCAGTACAAGTGAAGGCTAGCAATAGACTGGGAAGCGACAATCAAGAGAGCGGTAACTGTCATAATCATGCTTGCGGTAAAATAAATTAACGGGGGCATAAAAGTGATACAAGAACTCTGAAGCAAATTAAATCATCAAGGCTTAGTTGACTTTTGTTCAGTCATATGCATGCGTGAGCATGTGCCAATTCGATTCGAATGAATTATTCAGAGGAGGATACCACAATGTCATACCTATTTATGAATAAAACAATGCAAGCAAATTTCTATGACATGCTACTCATATTAATAAACTGGAGCTAAACATGAGAGATCATGAACCACTAGACTTTCTTAAATGACATAAACCTCACATGAACCAACTAAGCATGCTCACATGGATGAGTATATGTACAAAAATGAAAACAAATAGAGTTCATACCAGCCTCTCACCACAGTCGAATTGTCGTAGATCGTCATTATTGCCTTTCACTTGTGTAGCTTGAATAATATGAAATGAAAACCACGCTCCAGCCACCGAATACCATTGAACTCCATAATGAACTTTACAAAACCAAAGAAGAACAGCAAATATTTTTGGTGTTTTCGAATTGGAAACAAGAACAAAAGGAAGCAAGCAAACAAAGCAAAATCTTTTTGGATTTTCTTATAGCAAACCAACGATAGCAAATAAAGCAAAATAAAAGCAAGAAACCAAAATAAGCAAATGGTGAAGAGAAACAACAGAAATATTTTTGGTCTTTTTGTGTTTTAGGAAAGAAACAAAGCAAAAAACAAGAGAATGAAAACTAGAAGAGTCACATAAACACAAAGCAGCAGGAATTCGTCAAACTTGACAGCAGTACAGTAATCGATTTTTAAGAAATTCTTACGCTGCTCAGCTCGAAAAGTGTTCAACTAATGAAAGTTAGATAACAACCTGGGGAACATGCTCAAAAATTGGCTTCGCAAAATAACGTTCTGGCTGTTTTTGAGAATTTTTATGGTATCAGTCCAGAATCTATTTTCAATCAGCACTTCCTCAAATATCATCTCCCTCTTATTAGAAAACCACTTAAAGAAGTAAAACAAGTATATACAAGTATCCAGCAATCATAATATGCAAAGAATGAGTGATGCCGGTATACCTCCCTCCAAGCTTAGGCTTTTGGCCTAAGTGGAGATCAATCCCATGGTGCCCATGAAGTGGCACCTCCGTAGTACGACGAAGATGGATCGTATTCCGGGTATGTGCTGGAAGAAGCACCCGGATACGTGACGGTGTAGTCGTAGGAGGGCTCGGCGTCCTCGGAGTCATGCTGCTGGTGGAAGCCTTGTATCTTCATTTGCTCATCCATCTCCTCCTTAGAGCGCGACCATGGTTTCCTGTCAACACTGAACAAATCTGGTTGTGGCAAAGGGACTTCCCTCTCATCCCCGTCAGCAAACAACATTCTATGGACCATATTATCTAAACTAGAGTCGGCTGTAACAAATTGATGACTCTTCATAGCAGCAATATCAAGCCTTGTAGGAGTTAGTTTCACATCAGTAGGGTCAAGAGGAAGTTCTAGATATGCTAAAATGCGTGATGCAATAATTCCTCTAAAAATAGGCCCCCTATTAGACAAGCGGCGGGCAACAAGAGCACCAAGATGATAAGGTGTCTCTCCAGTGAGTGCAGCAATTAAGAAAGCAAGATGATAGCTAGAAATATTGCTAGTGTTCTCCCTACCAAGAATGCTAGTAGCAAGGTAATAAGCAAAATACTTAATGGCGGGGAGTTGGATGTTTCTTATCTTGCCACGCTGAATGGTGCGGCAATCATCATTGGTGATCTACCGATAGAGCTCAAGCAAAGCCCTGGGATTGTCCTCGATTCTCCTTGCTGTACCTACAGGGGCAATATCCAATGCAGTACAAAATTCTTCCAACTTCATAGTAATAGGGTTACCATAGATCTTGAATGCAACTGTCGGGTGGTAGTGCTTCTTGTTGAACTTAAAGCTCTCCACAAAGATTTTAGTGAGCATATGGTATTGCTCCCTCTCATCTCCCATATAGGTGGTTAAGCCCGCCTTACCAACGAGGGTCAAGAAATAAGCAACCCTGCATTACTCAAAAAGTTATAACATGGGAAAGATGAAGCATTAGGGGCTCCATTGTCCTCTTCGGGTTCGAAGCTTGGCGCGATGACGTCCTCATTATAGGATCGCCTGAATCGGGTAGCGGTCCTAGAGGGCCTTCCCGTGCTTGTCGATTCCCTCTCAAACACTTCTCCAAAGTTATAATTATCCATCTTCCCTTTCTGAAATTTTTCAACAAACAATATAAAATTTGATTTCGTGACATATAATTGAGGGAAACTACTATAGGAACTTGCTAGAGTGCTAATCATGCATCAAAACTAGTTTCTACAACTTAGAACAATCATGCAAGCTCACTAAACATGTTACCCACAACATCAAAATATTCAAGATATACTCAACCAACCAAAATTCTACTTGGATAATCGGAGGAGTCACATACCGGAGAGTAAATGTGCCAAATTTCAGACAGAAATCTGGGCTGAGCAAAGAGATCGAGAAATCTTGAGCTCTTCAGCAGAAACGCGAGTGAGAGAAAGCTGGTGCGAGTTTTTTCGGGAGAGTGAAGAGAGTGGGAGGAAGAGGTGAAGTGGTGGGGCAAGGAGGGGCCCACACACTAGGGTGGCGCGTCCCCCCTTGCTGGCCGCACCGGCCTGTGGGGTGCCACCCTGGGGTGCCCCACTGGTCATCCCCAGGTGCTCCCAGGTGCTTCTTCGAATAATAAGACCAACGGTATAATTTTTGTGAATTTTTGAAAACTTTGAAAAATGCACATTTCTGGGTATTAAATTTATTATTACTGAGCAGGAAATTTTTTGAAATCTCTATACAACTAAAGAACTTTGCAAATCAAAAAGTGCTACAGCAAGTAGAACAAGTGGAGGAAGAAAGAGATGTTGTTTAACTCCCCTATGCATATAAAATGAATTTGTTAACAAGGTTGATCAAGTCTTGCCACCAAATAAATTTTATACGGCATAAGATGAAATAAACCTCAAATCAATCATGTTACCTTGTATTGTATTGATATGGATCCAATCATAATATTTTGATATCCTTCTTTAGGCTCATATATAGGACAATCAATAGCTCCCAGTTTGATAGTTCTCACATTAGAAATTGTGTTAACTCCACATACTTTATCAATCCTCTTGGGGAAATAGACGGTATGCTCCTTGTCATCAACATTGAAAGTAACTTTCCCTTTATTGCAATCAATAACAGCCCCTGCGGTGTTAAGAAAAGGTCTCCCAAGAATAATAGACATATTATCATCTTCAGGCATTTCCAACACAACAAAATCAGTTAATATCAAGCAGTTAGTAGTAACTTGAACAGGAACATCCTCACATATACCAACATGAATAGCAGTAGATTTATCAGCCATTTGCAAAGATATATCAGTAGGTATCAACTTATCTAAATAAAGTCTCTTGTAAAGAGAAAAAGGCATAACACTAACACCTGCTCCTAAATCACATAGAGCAGTTCTAACATAATTATTCTTAATAGAACAAGGAATGGTAGGTATACCTGGGTCGCCCAACTTCTTTGGAACTTTGCCATTGAAAGAGTAATTAGCAAGCATAGTGGAAATCTCCTCATTAGGAATTTTCCTTTTGTTAGTGACAATATCTTTCATATACTTTGAATAAGGAGGCAATTTAATAGCATCAGTCAAAGGGATTTGCAAGAATAAAGGTTTCATCCAATCGCAAAATTTATTATAGTGTTCTTCTTCCTTTGATTTTAGTTTCTTAGCAGGAAAAGGCATTTGCTTTTGAACACACGGTTCTCTTTCATTACCATGTTTCTTAGCAATAAAATCTTCTTTAGTATACTTTTTATTTTTAGCATGCTTTTCAGTTTCATCTTCAACCTCTTCTTTATCAGAAGCATCATTCTTATCATTATCTTTATCATGTTCATTACCACTTTCAGTTTCAGCATCAGAAATAGAAATACTATTAGGATCATTAACAGGTTCAGAGGATTCTACAACATTTTTATGTTTCTTTTTCTTTTTCTTTGAAGGTGCACTAATTTCTTTAGTTCGTTGAAAATCTTGTTCTACTCTTTTGGGATGCCCTTCAGGATATAGAGGATCCTGGGTAGAAACACCGCCTCTAGTTGTTACTTCATAAGCATGTTTTTCTTTAGAATTATTTTTTAACAAGTCATTTTGCACTTTAGTGAGTTGATCAATTTGAGTTTGAATCATATGGAAATGTTTAACAATCATCTTAACATCATTGGAGGTTCTTTCCATAATACCATGCAATTCACTAATAGCTTGAGAATTTTCCATTAAATGATTCTCTACTCTCATATTAAAATTTTCTTGCTTAACAATATAATTATCAAACTCATCTAAGCATTGAGCAGGAGGTTTTGAATACGGAATATCTTCCCTAGTAAAGTGTTGAAGAGAATTTACCTCAATCATGGATGAAGGGGAAGTTATCTTACATAGATCTTCTATGGGAGGTAAGTTCTTCACATCTTCAGATTTAATACCTTTCTCCTTAAGAGATTTCTTGGCTTCCCTCATATATTCATCATTTAATTTAATCAAACCCCTCTTCTTCAATATCGGCGTCGGGGCTGGTTCAGGTGTAGACCAATCATCATGATTCCGGCCTATTTTAGCCAATAATTCTTCAGCTTCGTCTGGAGTTCTTTTCCTGAAAACACAACCAGCACAACTATCCAAATATGCCCTAGACTCAATGGTTAGTCCACTATAAAATATATCAAGTAGATCATTCTTTTCCAGATCATGTTCAGGTCGAGCTCTGATAAGAGAGAAAATCTTGCCCAAGCTTCAGGCAATTTCTCTCCATCTTCCTGGTCAAAATTATAAATTCTCTGCAAAGCAATATGTTGAGCACTAGCAGGAAAGTATTTTCGAAAGAAAGTATCAAGCAAACCTTTTGGACTATCAATAGAACCAGGAGGCAAACTATTATACCAAGTTTTAGCATCATCCTTTAATGAGAAAGGAAAAAATTTAGCGACAAAATAAGTACGCATCTTGACATCATCAGAAAACAAGCTACTCATAGAAGAAAGTTCATTCATGTGTTCTACAACACTTTCTTTTTCAGTACCACAAAGGGTGTTTTCTCAACAATAGCTATATGAGATAGATCAAGAGAAAAATCATAATCTTTATCCTTAATGTTTATAGGTGATGTGGCAAATTTAGGATCAAGAGAGAGCTTATATCTAACAGTATGTTGTGCAAGCAACTTTTTAATTTTTCTTACATCAGTAGTAGCATTGCATTTATCAATAAAATCATCATCAAGTTCCACATAATCCTCATCAGGATCATCACTAGAGTATTCAACAGACTCAGGTGAACTAACAGGTGTAACAGTATTTTCATTAGGAGTTTCAGCATTTTCAAGTTGTCTAGACCTAGCAATTGTAGCATCTAGAAAAGATCCCAATGAACCACTATCATCAAGCACAGCAGAAGCATTATCAAAATTATAAGAGTTTTCAGATTCAGCAGAAGTACCAGCATGTGTAGCTTGTGGTGGTGAAACAAGTTGACTTATCACAGATGGTGAATCAAGAGCAGCAGAGGTACTCAGAGTTGTACCTTTTCTTGTAGTGGATGGTAATATGGCGACTTTAGGATCGCGAGATTTACCCATGATGGAGAATTTGCAGCGAACAATATCAATCCAAGTGAACTTCCAAATAAAGCTATGCTCCCCGGCAACGGCGCCAGAAAATAGTCTTGATGACCCACAAGTATAGGGGATCGCAACAGTCTTTGCGGGAAGTAAAACCCAATTTATTGATTCGACACAAGGGGAGACAAAGAATACTTGAAAGCCTTAACAGCGGAGTTGTCAATTCAGCTGCACCTGGAAACAGACTTGCTCGCAAGAGTTTATCAAGAGGTAATGCTTTATAGCGAAAGAGTAGTGAAATAATAGCAGCAGTGTAACAAAGACAGCAGTAGTGATTTTAGTAAACAGCAGGATTAAAATACTGTAAGCATAGGGATGGATGAACGGGCGTTGCATGGATGAGAGAAACTCATATAACAATCAAGCAGGGCATTTGCAGATAATAATAAAACGGTATCCAAGTACTAAGCAATCCATAGGCATGTGTTCCATATTTAGTCGTACGTGCTCGCAATGAGAAACTTGCACAACATCTTTTGTCCTACCAGCCGGTGGCAGCCGGGCCTCTAGGGAATCTACTGGAAATTAAGGTACTCCTTTTAATAGAGTACCGGAGCAAAGCATTAACACTCCATGAACACATGTGATCCTCACATCACTGCCTTCCCCTTTGGTTGTCCCGATTTCTGTCACTTCGGGGCCTCGGGTTCCGGACAGCAACATGTGTATACAACTTGCAGGTAAGATCATAAAACAATGAATATCATCATGAAACAATAACATGTTCAGATCTGAGATCATGACACTCGGGCCCTAGTGACAAGCATTAAGCATAACAAGTTGCAACAATATCATCAAAGTACAGATTACGGACACTAGGCACTATGCCCTAACAATCTTATGCTATTACATGACCAATCTCATCCAATCCCTACGATCCCCTTCAGCCTACAGCGGGGGAATTACTCACACGTGGATGGGGGAAACATGGCTGGTTGATGGAGAGGCATCGGTGATGATGATGGCGATGATCTCCTCCAATTCCCTGTCCCGGCGGAGTGCCAGAACGGAGTTTCTGGTCCCGAGACGGAGTTTTGCGATGGTGGAGGCGTTCTGGATGGTTTCTGGCGACTTCGACTTTTCTCCCGTGTTTTTTAGGTCGAAACCCCTTAAGTAGTCCAGAGTAGGGCGTCGGGGGCCAGCCGAGGCGGCCACACAGTAGGGCGGCGCGCCCCCCTCCTGGGCCGCGCCGGCCTAGTGTGTGGGGGCCTCGGGCCTCCACCTGGCTTGCCCTTCTGGCTCCGTAATTCCTCCGGAAAAATAAGACCTTTGACATAAATTCCAGGGATTTTCCTGAAAGTTGAATTTCTGCACAAAAACAAGACACCAGAGCAGTTCTGCTGAAAACAACGTTAGTCCGTGTTAGTTGTATCCAAAATACACAAATTAGAGGCAAAACAATAGCAAAAGTGTTCGGGAAAGTAGATACGTTTTGGACGTATCAGCCTTATTCATTGCTACTCCTTGCCAGTATACATAGATGTTTAATTTTAAGTACCATTGATTGATGATGAATGAATAGTCTATGGATGCTATTGCATTGTTTAGACCTCTTGTTGGCCAAAAGATTTAAATTCTTACGGAAGCATAGAGTTGTTTCTAAGCTCAACTCAAATCCGAAGTCTATCATACCTTGATGACCAACAAGTATAGGGGGTGTATCGTAGTACTTCAGATAAATAAGAGTGTCAAACCCAACGAGGAGCAGAAGGTGTTGGCGAGCTGTTTTGATCGAGGATTCACTGTAAACACTAGCAAACAGGTTTGCAGGGGTATTTGGTATTGCAGATAAATAAAGTACGAGTAAATAAAATGCAGTAATAATAATTGCAGCGAGTGGCCCAATCCTTTTTATAGCAAAGGATAATCCGGTTGTTTTACTTATGATGAACAAACGTTCCTGAGGACACACGAGAATTACGTCAAGTGCTTTCGCTTCACATAGCTGAATAATCTTCGATGGTTTGGCAAGTGTTGTGTGGGTGAATCTATGCTAATGCACTACCCCATACTTGGACTAATACATACTTGTGATTATACCTCTTGCAAGCATCCGCAACTACAAGAAAGTAATTAAGATAAATCTAACCACGGCGTGGACGGCGTGGAGACGGCCTTGAAGATGGTACTGGTGGTAGAGATGATGGTGATGATGATCCCGATGAAGTACAGCTCGATGGCGGTGGCGATGGCGACGATCTCCCCTCTCCGGGAACTAATTTCCCCGGCAAATTTTGTAGCGGCGGCGGAATATTTCTCTCGTCGCTCCCCTGATCTTAGGTTTCCCGAGGGGTTGAAATAAGCGACGGGGCATCGTCAGAACTGGGCCAGGGCGGCCACACCATGCCTAGGCGCGACCTGAGGTGGGCCCGCGCCTAGGGGTGGTTTGGAGCCCCCTGGCCCATCTCGACCTCCCCTCCTGGCTTTCTCAGTCATCTGGAAATATATGATTTTCTGTATCTTTGTTGGGAATTGTTGGTCTTCAGAAATATGGTGTCTTGACGGTCCTTTTTCCAGCAGATTCCTGGCTCCGGCGGTTAATTCTCCAATAATCATCAAACATGCAAAAATAGATGGAATAACATAAGTATCACTTCTAAATATGAAATATATCAATTAATAACAGCAAATTATGATATAGAATAGTGATGCAAATTGGACGTATCAACTCCCCCCAGGCTTAGACCTCGCTTGTCCCCAAGCGAAATTGAACTTAGTAAACCAGACCACAGGTTTATGGAGTGAAGTGTCGATAAAAAAATATGGACAATAAGCATAATGCTTACCAATACACAAGTCATTATAGACAACAACTTCTTCTTATATAATTCAACTTGCAATGAGTAAGGAATCACTAAATAGAGGTGCATAGAGGAAATCATAATTGATGATGGCAAACTTTTGTTCTTGGTCAGAGAACAATTAACAAATTGTACTTATCTTTCGAGCGGAGTCTTTATATTAGAGCTTATTGCAGAAATCACATGCTCAATCATTTCAATATCTTTTCAATCATAGATAGCTTTCAGAGTTATATTCATTCAGATAAAAGTATTGTGTTATACAAGGAAGAATAAAAGAGAGGATTGAATGGATCAACATATATAAATGGTTGGATCACAACAACTCATATGCTTGCTTGAGGAAGAGGGAAATAGGTTTACTGACTCAACATAAAAGTAAAAGAAATGCCCTGCGCAGAGGGGAGCAAGATTACTCATGTGCTAGAGCTTTTTGTTTTAAATGCAATAGGAGTGTTGAAAATATATATTTTGAGAGGTATGCATGTCTATGTCAATGAATGGCATTGAGAAATCTATCATCCTTTCATATAGTGACCTCAAGAGCGGCTCCCATGTAGTTCTCCATTGCACACCATTATTTAGGATCTCTCCAGTACATAATGTGTGGAGCATTGTTTGTTTATTTGTTTATTTATATTTTGTTTGGGATGGGCACCCATCACCTTGCTCTTTTTGCAATATTAAGGACTTAGCACATTATTCATACTAGTCACAGAATGAAGTCATGAAAATACAATAAACCATTCAATACTTCCTCATGAGCTAAGAACAAAACACAAATCAGGTAGTAATGTTTGAAAGTTTAAAGGTAGCACACAAGCAATTCACTTTGGAGTGGCGGTGAAATACCACATAAAGGTAGATATGGTGGACACAACTGGCATGAGTTTTTGGTTCATGGTTTTGATGCACAAGAAGCATTCCCTCTCAGTACATGTCTTTGGCTAGCAAAGTTGGGTAGCAAGCATAAGAGTTGAGCGAAACAAACAAATATACATGTGATAGAAAGAAATCATGCATGCAATGTTTTTTGGAAGTACAAATGATTCAATCTTAATAATATTAAGCTTATGAGCAACAAAAAAGAAACATAATGGAATAATATATCTACATGTATTTCTCTCTTTTCTACTTAAGCCTCAAAGTAATGTTGCTACTGACCAATGCTAAGTTTGCCAAGACCAACTAGAATTACTTAATGCTCCCAAAGTGATACCAATACTAACCAACAATTTTAATAATATTATAGAAGTTACAAAATAAAATAAGATGTGCAGAAAGTAAATGATAAAAACTTCTCTTTAATATTCCATAACGGCAAATCACACCAAGGGATACATAGATAATCAACTAAAGGAGAGATACTTCCACACTGCTGTAATGTCCCAGGTTTAGAGACGATCGAGGGATAGATTTTAGAAAGGGATGTGCATTGCATCGTAATTTACGGGGAAATTTCGTGCTTTTAAACAAAAACTGCATCGAAGGGGGACAAGTTTCTCTCTCGACACCTTACAGGGTTAGGGTTTCGAGAGTGCGACAAACCTGTTCCTTATTCAACTAAATTAGGGTTTTGAGAAGAGAGGGAGAGTTTGCATTACAAACTTAAGTTGCATGATTGGATTACAAGTTAAGTGTTTGAATTATTCAAACCAAATTTGAATTTCAAACATTAAATAATCATCACATAATTCAAATTTGAGATAATTTCTCAAACAATTATCATTAAGCAATTACACAAGCAATAGAAATGTTACATAAAGCTCAATAAGGAAAACTTGGGCTTTATTGATCATCACACATATTACATTGTCACTTACAATATTCATAAAGGAAATAAATGAATAATACAATACAAGAATTGCTTAAATATAAAAAGAAAAGTACAAGGATGGATCCTATCCTAAATACTACAAGATCATCTTCACTTGATCTTGGATTTGATGACCTCCACATTCATTTTGATCAAATGTTGATTCCTGCACATAATCACAGCAAAATAGAAGTTATGCCAAGTGGCATAGCCACTTGGTTAGAAAGAAAGGAAAATTGAGCAGATATGATCAACTCTGCCGAGCTGATCCTCTCCAAGCCAAGTTCAAAGTATCAGGTGCACACACACACACAGGCAGCTCACCAGGCCTTGTGCATGCAACACACATACACAGCACAGAGAGGAGTCACCACAAGCTGCAGGCCTTGTTGTCGACCAGAGAGGAAGGAGAAGGCCAAATAAAAGCCTCCACAGTAAAACCCTAGTCATTCCATCGACAAGGAGTACCAGGGTAAGCCACCAAGAACACCAGGAACAGCAAGAACAGAAGAACAGCCACTGCTGATCAACCATTCCACAATCACCAGAAACCAAACCAAGATCACAAGCTTGCTAGGAGGAGCAGGGCAAGCAAAAGAACATCCCAGAAGCAAACCCTCTACACCAACATCACAATCTAGGAGCTGGAGTGAGGTATACCAAGCATCATGGGCAAACCAGATGGTTTTGTTCATATTTATGCATATGCATCAAGCACACATGATCAACAGGGTGTGATACCCATGATTGTGTCATCATCTGGTTAGTAAACCATATGGTGCAAGTAAGAGCAGAAAGGCCAATAGTCAATCATCAAAAGGGAACAACAGATATGACAATAATTGCATAACTGAAGAAATCCAGCCAGAGATGAGAGCACAAGTCAGCCAAGTTACACACACTTAGCACCTATAGCAACTTGACCATCAGACTAGACAGAATATTGTCTGTTTGATTTCAACATCAAAGAGCTACTGGCAATCCAATAAATGGATCACCCAGAAAGCTTTTGGTAAGCAACTGCAAGCCAACAAATAGGGGAGCTACCCTAGGGCAGCACATGACTACTGCCAGGGTCACCTCAAACCCTAGAACAGCCAAATCAATAAGCTAGAAACAAATATCATCACCCTGGTTGGGTTCAAAGAAGGGCTAGGGTTCCCAACCACTGTGGGCATCCATCTAGCCTAAGCCAATCAATTGTAAATGATCATTACTGATAAACAGTTCACATCATTCATCTATTTAGCCAAGCAAGGAATTACAGATAAATGAAACAGACAAGGAATCAAGCACCAACTTCCTGTCAGTGAACCAAGGGTTCACTGCAAGCATCCGATGATGCTTGAGCAAGCATTACCATTCATTAGCACAAGTGCATGTGTCACACAGACACCAGACAAGCACCAACACACACAGGCTAAGCCTGTATGAAGCACAAGCAGCACTGGTGTGCATCAGTAAGTCACAGTGAAGGGCACACACTTGCTCACAAGCAAGAAATGATAAATTGATCATCAGACTATCACTAGCTCATGCTACAGGTCATTACAGCCTAGCTTAGCATCATCACATGGCCCAGCTAAATAAGTTAACCATATAATTGAACAATTGCATCACAGATAAGTGAATAAAGCATTATAATTGTATCCAGAAGCACTCCATCAAGAGATGGAGTTGTTAATACAACAGATAGGCTCAATTGAGCATGTACAGGAACTAGAGCACAGATAATAGCACATCAGAAGCACTGGCACTTGCCAAAGGCAAGGATCATGCATCATGATCAAGCCAGAGGCAAATGGATGTACCCACAGGAGAGGCAAGAGCAAGATAGCAGCAGCAGAATGCTTAAAAATTGAGCACAACACCACAGCAAGCTCATGAGCTAGGGCTCATGAATTGCAACAAGAATCGATGAAGAAGAACAAAGACAAATGTTGTAAGCTAGGAATAATGGCAACAAAGATCACAAAGCAGCAGACACGCCAAGATCCATGACCAAAGACAGAAGAAGAGCGCAGCAGTTGAAAGACAAAGAACACAAAGACAAAGAAAAAGATACGCAGCGAAGAGCGAGCACAAGCAGTAGCACAGCAGCATATCGCGCTCGATTGGCGCCGCAAAGCACCAGCATGGCAACCACCTCTATGAGGTGGAGCAGCCACGGCCAAAGCTCAAGGATGAAGATGAGGAGCAAGCAAGACAGAGAGAGAGGAGGAGAGCAGTAGGACGTGTACCTGGAGCAGCGCACCGGCGTGCCATGGTGGCATGGCGGCACAGACCACCAGGGCAGCGCCAAGCCGCGCCTGGCCTGGCGTTGCCGAGCAGGGGAGGCGCTCCAGCACCGCCACGACGCCTGGATCGACGGCGGCCGACGAAGCGCCAGGACTCGCTTCGGTCTGGATCGCAGGCGAGGTGCGGATGCACGATGGCGAGGGCGAAGAACGAATCGGCGCAGATCAACGTGTTCACCGTCGAGCGGCGGATCAGATCCACCTGATCTCGCCGGCGGCGATGGCCGGAGCTGGCCGGAACAAAGCGGAGAAGACGGCGGCGACCAAATCGCCAGAGCTCGCTAGGGTTAGGGTTAGGAGCCGCGCGAGAGAGAGAGAGAGAGAGTGAGCGGGTTGGGCCGGACCAGGTGGGTCGGCCAACCTAACCCTTTGGGCCACCTGACAGGTGGGGCCCAAGGGCATTTAGGTCATTTCACCATCATTTAAATGCAGAAACTTTGAAATTCAATAGAAAATTGAGAAAAGCTCTAAAAAAATAATTAAAAATATGAAAATAGACCAACATAAAATTCTCTATCCAAATAAAATACAAAAGAGAATTTTTGAAGAAAATTGAAAATAAGTTTTCATTTGTTGATTTAAATAATCATTTAAATCACACAAATAGTTTCCAATAATAAAACTAAGTCCAATTATACATTTGGACTTTAAAAACACCTTGACAACATTTCAATGTTGTATTTTGCCTAAACAGAGTATCCCTAAATTATTCTTAGTATTAACCTCTTACATGAAATAATAACGACATCGGAAGGGGGGAACAAACCCTAAAACTGGAATCATGCATAATTGCTTCTTTAACCATTGCCCTTATCGGACAATGATGCTATTTTTCAGAACCAGAGGACAAGGGTCAGTCCACACCTTCCAACTGCAAAAATTTGCAGTGTTCAGGCAAGTTCATCACTTGCTCATGTCATTTGAGTATTTTTATCAAATTACTTGCAAAGTATTATGGTTATCACTATTGCATAAAAACCAAAACCACTACTTTCATAACTATGAATATGACTATGTGGTGGGCAATGGAACCATGGATTGTGTTGATATGGTGGAGGTTCCATTGCAAGGGTTTATATCCATCTAGGACTAAACAACAAATGTCGTCCAGTGATTCTTGTGCCGTAATACCCGTGTTAACCATAAGATCCGGAGTGGGACGGAGTAGTCAAAAGTGTTTCCACCTCTCGTTCATCAACGGATGCGCTTTACCGTAGACACTTGTATCTGTCGATGGCAAGCGGTAGGCTGGGGAAGCCATAAGTTCCCCACGGCATTGTCCATAGACACTTGTCATTCGAAGTGCAAGCGGTAGGCTGGGGAAGCCATAAGTTCCCCACGGTATTGCGGTCTATGATGGGTTGCAGCTACCGGCGTAGGAGTGTATGGTAGAGCCCAGCACTGTCGTCGTAGTCGGGGTCCACCCCGAAATCTATGGGAATAATGGGACCGGCGTGGACCCAGGGTCGGGGCATGCAACAAAGGGTGGGTGTTCGAGGTAGCGGAGGAACATGATTGGCTAGACCTTATACCGGGCCTCACACCAAAGGAAGTGTGGACGGGAAAGCTGCCCGGTTGGCACCAAGGTTAAGATCTCTTATGGGTAAAGCAACACACCTCTGCAGAGTGTAAAGAACTGTGACCTGTCACTCCCTGTTCCGGGATATGGAACTGCGAACGCGGCCGGAAAGGAGCTCCATGAAGTTCTAGTAAACCGGTGAAGGCTGACGGACATAGCTCTTTGAAATAAAAGCAATCACTTGAAGAAATGTTTACAAAAACTTGCATTGGTATTAGACTTTCTGGTCTAATATCGTAGCTAGAGCATTAAACACCTCTTATCTATAATGAACTTGTTGAGTACGCTCGTACTCATACCACTCTTAATCCCATGCTTAGATTGTCTGAATCATCTGGAGGAGGACTACGACAACAATGAAGGAGCCGAGATCATCGGCTATGAAGAACCAGACCTCTCTGGAGGTATAGAAGGCGTAGACTACCTCATCGTCTACGGATCCGGGGAGGCTTCCGGAGGAAATCAAGCCTAGAAACATCCAGTAGTAGTAGCAACCGAGCAGCCCGAACTCTTAATATTTAGCTGCTCGAAGAAATAAATGTATAACTTATTGAGACTCCTATATTGTAAGCTAAGTTGGGCTCGCCTCGAACCCAGGAGTATTCCTCTTCGAACCCAAGAGGAGCTCTGAGATGACATGTGTATGATATTTGTAATAATAAATGAATGAGTTATGGACCTGCTATGTTCTGTTGTACTACTCTGAGGGATGTAACATTTGCGGATTGGTACTTCGTGAATGTTATATCAACGACTGGCATACTACAACATGCAGTGGTATGCAGGGTCACCACAGTTGGTATCAGAGCAAAAGCTTTGACCTTAGGTTGGAACCTAGTAAATGGGACGAAACGTTAGGAGTCAAATAGGATTAGTAAAGAATTCGCTAAAAAAAAAATATGGTGTATATTCACTTGAGAATAAAACAATCATATCCTTTAGTGCTATAATTCTTTATTATCTCTATTATGATGCATTATTACTAATCTTATATATATTCTCTCTCTTTCTACAGCCAACAATGGCAAGTTCACGTCCGGGAAGAAACGTGAAGGTGTTGGATTCCACACTGAGTGAATATGAAGGAGGACTTGCAGATATACTTCGTGCCATGTTACTTGAATTTGGGTGTGATTCCCAGATCCAAGTAAAGAAATACTGGTTCTACGACGGACCAGTATTGGCCAAGTGCAGAGTAGGACTTAGACTTCCTGAATCCCTAGGGTTGAGCATAGTTATGCCAGCAGGGGAAGCCAGAACTATTAACACAGCCTACCATATTGCAGTTATGAGAGCCATTACCGATATCAGGGAACATAAGACGAAAGAGCTTATTGGTTCCGAGTTTAGCCACATTCCACATCTAGAGGAGGAAGATGACCCTATGCTTAATCACTTCAAATATGCAAAACGCAAACCAGCAGAAGCCGCAAAATACATGGATAACAGCCGCAACTTGCTATCATTGTTCTTTCAATTGAACCGACATCTGTCGGGAGCAATTGATACAATGCTGGAAGAGTTCACGGAACCCAAAGAGGAGGCGAAAGGGAAGGAACCAGTGGTGGATGAGGTACCCACACCAGTTTATTCAGCTGGTGATTATATTAGTATTGACCATCCTGAACAACTAACCACCCCCATTACACCTAGGTACTATCCTAGTAGCTCCTATAAGGGATATGAGGGTGGAGAGGAATCTGGGAACCATCAGCGTTCCGAGACTCCGATAGAGAACTCAACAGGTTGGCGTTGGGGGTCAGACACTGGAAACTCTGGCAATCCAGCCAGAGGTAATGCCGAGATGGAAGAAGATGCCACAAACCAGCCCCAGTACGATCAGTACAATAGGGGTGACTATGAAGAGTATCCGATACTGATTGAGTCGGATACTGATGGTGGAAATACCTATGGTGGAGTTATCGGGGAGTACACCCGATGGGTGGATTATGATGCCCTGAATAGTCAGTTTATGACCACAGATTTCTCACTGGGATCATCTTCAGATTCCGATTACCAGCCAACGGGAAGACCTTATGTTCCAGAATCCGTCAGGAGGACTACGCGTTCGACCGGATGGAAGCCTGGAATGTACCGGGAGTGAAGTACGCATAGAGACCACCAAGGGAGGCGAAACTACGATATACAAGTACCACATGTATCGTAGTGTGTAATATTTGTAGAAATTTGTACATATACTTTAATAAGTGAGTTGCATACTCACATCGACTTGAGTACTGTAATAAGACCACTTAAGTATGTATATACATGGTATATGTTTTGTATGATTTGGATTTGCTTCTTGATTTCCATTGCGTGACTAGTTCTGTGCACAAAGTTGAGCTCAGAAAACTTGCGCATGGAGTAATTATGAGTATCATCTTGTGTTGCGGAACTAGGGGGATATGTCGGGAGCGTTAGGCGAGGAAAGTGACGCGCAGCGCATGGAGCGTGAGGCAAAACAGAAGGAAGAGGCTGATGAAGCAGCCAGAAATCAATTTCCACCACCACCACCACCCATGACGCGACAGAATTTCATCCAGTATATGCAAATGGTGGAGGAGAGGCAACGTATCACGTTGGAGCAGCAGAACAAATTCTTCCAAGAGCTGCTGCAACAGAATAGGGCAGAGAGGCCAGAGAACCAGGGAGTCACCCTAGCAGACTTCCAGAATACTAAGCCTATATCTTTCGCATACGCGCCTGAGCCAATGGACGCGGAAGATTGGCTTATGGATACCGAGCGAAAGCTCAATACGGTTGGTTGCAATGACCAGGAGAAGGTCCGTTATGCTACACATCTGTTGTGTGGACCCACCGCATCATGGTGGGATAACATTGTAGCCGTTTACCCGGCGGGAAAGATATTCACCTGGGAGGAGTTCGCAAGGAAATTCAGGGAATCCAATGTCCCTGAAAGTATTGTGGAACTGAAGCGTCGAGAGTTTGAAAGTCTCGAGCAGAAGGATAAAGCTATCCTGACGTATGTCAGGGAGTTTTCAAAGCTGTCCCGGTATGCTGTTGAAGAAGTTAATACTGAGGACAAGAAGAAGAAGAGGTTTCTGAGGGGGTTGAGTCCCCAGTTTAAGGTACAGCTCCGTATGATGAGAGCGACGGAATTTCAAGAGTTGGTGGACGCTGCCATCACTCTGGAGGATGATTTTAAACAACTGCAAGAGGAGAAAAGGAAGAAGGCCAAGTTTGAGCCTAAGAGGTTTGTTAGTAACAAGCCTAATACCAGTTTGAGTTTCAAGCCCCGATACAACAACAACAACAACAACAACAACAACAACAGCAACTACTACGGTAGTAGGAAGAACCAAGCGTTTCAGACGGCAAATCAAATTATTTGTCGTATCTGTGGAAATCCAGGGCATTTTGCCAAGGATTGCAAGAAACCAAGGATTATATGCTTTGGTTGTCGCCAGGAGGGGCATATGCTGAAGGATTGCCCCAAGAAAAATACTAGAGGAGGTCAGTCAGGAGGAGGAGGGAACCGTGGAGGAAATACCGGAGGAAACTGGAAGAATAAGAAGCCCTTCGGCAAGCTGAACTGTACCAGTCTGGAGGAGGTGGTCAACTCCGATCAGGCGGTGATAGGTAGGCTCCAGATACTCACTCATCCTGGCAAAGTACTTTTTGATACTGGTGCAACTACATCATTCATTTCTCAGCAATTCATCATCAAACATGGGATTAGTTGCACTAAGTTAGATAAAACCATAACCATACTTTCTGCGGGGGGAACGATAGTAGTAACCCATACCAAACAAGGACAAGTCATCATGATCAATAAATGCGCATTTGACGCAGACCTGTTCATTCTACCGATGAAGGACATTGATTTCATTCTTGGTATGAACTGGTTAGAAGCTAATGGAGCATTGATTGACTGTGTAAACAAGACAGTATCTTTGAAAAGCCCCGATGGAAGTAGAATGATCTACCAAGGCGACAAACATACACAGATTGAAGTTGAGCTACAGTTGAACAGTATGAAGGAGGTGAAGTTAGAAGATATTGTTGCGCGTCAGAAACCCACCGGCGGGTAGCGACAGGCAACACGGTAGAGTCGGGAACAACTTAGGGCTTCGGCTGGCCCTGGTCCCTCCGAGCGACGGCCCGCAAAGCTTTCTGGTCACACGTCCGATGCTGATGCTAGGGCGTGCCACCTGACCTATACCTGGTCAGGAAGGTGATGGAGATGCCTCGCTTAGTTTCCTGCATGGCATACACGTAAACATTAAATCCGAGCCTCGATCGGCTCTCAGGTTATCCTGTGAATCGGCACATGGGAGCCGATCCACCCATGATTCGTACGAGGTGCACGAATATATGGTGGTCCTGCTTGATCAAGGTAAAGCTGATAAGATCTACGACGATTTGGGGTTTTCACCGCATAATCGGAACATCCTACTCAGGATTGGGCCTCGCGGCCACGTACGGTGATCGTAAGCCGATCCTAGACAAGGCCTAAAAACCAACGCGAGGTTGATTCCCGGAACGTCCTGTCTAGGACTTGCGAACGACACCCTACGTGCCGCTGGATCCTCCAGCCCCTTATAAGGCCTAACTATTGCAGATATTAAACTAATCCTTGAAGAATCAAGGAGCAACCGTAACGGATCGAATCTACTATACTATGATCAAGCGGGGTGCCGCCCCTACACCTAAGATAGGTGTAAGGGCGGCTAGACATGCAGGGGTTGCACTACGCAAGCATATGATACGAAGAACTATGCTAACCCTAACACATCTATGATAACTACGTTGCTCGCCATCAAAAGGCTTCGTGACGAGCAACGCATGAACAACGTGGAGCTTGTGCTGCCTAGATCGCAAGATGCGATCTAGGCAGCATGTCGCTTACCGGTAGAAACCCTCGAGACGAAGGAGTTGGCGATGCGCCGAGATTGATTTGTGTTGGTTGAACGTTGGTTGTTGTTTATTCCATAACCCTAGATACATATTTATAGTCCAGGGGACTTTCTAACATGGGAATAATCCCCACCGTGTATGATACAAACTCTAACTTTTAATCTAAGATAATCTACCATAATTAAAGATACACGGGCAATCCAGCCCAAACTCTTCGTGCGAGGCCGCTTCAGAGATCTTTCACGTATAATCTTCCAAGCCCATCTCCCTTACGGCCCACCTTCTGATTTGGCCAAAATCTGGTGATAACACATGCCCCCCTGGTTTTGGTAATGATAATTTCAAAACCACTCTATTTTTCCTTCGAAGGGTCATGTCGTGGCAGAGCAGAACCATCGCAGCAGCTTTCATCATGACACCTTGCCTTCTCAACTTCTCTGCACGATTCGACAGTCCTGGCACCACCCCCTCGGAAATCACCACAGCATTAAATCTCCTCGCCCCTTTTATTTTTAACCGCGCCAAGCGGTTTGCTTCTTCATCCTCCAGCTCCGCAGTAGCCATCGGCAAACAAAAAACCCTCCTCAGCCACCATGGATTCCTCTTCCTCCTCCAGCCTGTCCTTCCAGTCCTCCTCCTCCAGCGAGCTCGAGCAGGAGGTCAATCTGACGGCCATCTACGAGGCCCGCGCCCCAGAGTATTGGGACGCGCGGGACTGGGACTTCTCCATCGAATTGGAAGACGACGAACCTCTCACTGATGGGGAGGAGGATCTCCAGTTCCTTGTCGACGGGGAATTGGTACCGGCGAGTGACGACGACCTCTTCCCATGGGAGGCAGTCCTCTCCTCCGACGAGGAGGAAGAAGAGGCGGAGGAGTCGGAGGACGACTCCTCCTCCGCGGGATACCCGCCGGCCAAGCGCTTCCGTGGCTGGGCCGGGTCGGATGACGACGACGACGACGAGGAGGATGAAGCCCCTGCCGGCGGCTTCATCAGCAGCGACGAGGAGCCTGCTGGTAGCAGCGCCGCCGGCAGCTTCGATGACGACGACGAGGGCAGCGACGGCCCTTAGATTAGGGAGTAGCATAGGGCTAGTAGTAGTAGTGGTGCATTAGGCATCGGATGATCTTTTGAGAGCCATCGGCTCTTTCTTGTAAAGAATCCCTCTTCGATCAATGAAAATCGTCCTTCTGCTGTGATTCTCCATTTGTTCAATTTCAAATCCTCCGACTGCCAAAACAAGTCAATGCACCAAGAACCGATAACAACGTATCGTCTTTTCTCCCTTGCATGCTAATAAGGCCGAACTTAAATCACAAATCGGACAGATATCCAGGTAAACACTCCTCGAATCCAGACTGTAACCTGATATCTGACCACAACCTTTGCAATCTCTAAAGTCAACGTCTGTGCATCGGCTCTGTCAAAAGAAAACTTTTCTACTGGCCAGTTTCATGTATTAGCCTCCACATTTTACTATCCATCAATTCTTCACTGATGATCCTGAGATCTGGTGGACAAAACAAAGTCTCCCGGAACGCCTTTGAATTCCTCCAACCAGACCCAATAGTCTTCCTCAAACACTCATCATTTTGTGAAGAAGGTTGCAATGAAGGTTTAGCCGATGGTACCCCAATCGGCTCCTGAATAGAGCATCCAACAGGCCTGCTGCCCCCCGAGCCTTACTTGAGGCGAGTTCGTCAGAAAAGGATGCACCAAAGTCGATTACCTTCCTTCCTTCGAAAGTCGATATACCTCCTCTGACTTTGACGACCATCAGTTTATCCAATGCTCGAGGACTGTCGGCAACGCATCGGTCCCTGACGATAATCTGCAAGAAAGCCCCGGGACTGTTGCTGAATCAGCTTAGATGCTGAGACTGGCACTCCTGTAATCACAGCACCATTCTTCAGGGTAATTGCGATGTAGAACCAGCCGACTCCAACCAAGTTGGGTTTCCAGGGCCAAGAACTTTCGGGATGAGTTGCCATTGGCCTCCCAGTTATAACGCAGGACCAGCCGATTCTGACCAAATCGGCCCTTCAGGGCAAAGATTTTTTAGGGCGAGCTGCCCCCCGAGCCTTAATCAAGGCGAGAATACCGGCGAGGATGCATAGGTCATTGATCGCCGAACGTCGATGTCGCAGAGGAACACCAAACCGAAAAACATCTTGGCGAAAAAGTGAGTCTTGAGCACATAGCCAGTAGGTCTTGGTCTCGTGTAACTGTACTATAGTCGATGGCCGCGCATCGGCTTTATATCATGAAAAAAAAATTTTGTACAGGCCGATTTTTATCGGCCCCAATATGTATGGTACTGCGCATATATCGCACATGTTTCATCTGGACATGTTCTCCTGATTAGGTGCCCCCCGAGCCGAATCTGTCAGGGAACGGCAGATATCGGCTCTGTAACTTGTACGTCAGCTCCTGATAGGACCAAGGACGAACACACTCAGAACATGTGGTGGGGATAATTTTGGCCGATTGCTGGAATCGGCCTCCACATTGATTGAAGCGCTCAGTGAAGGTTCTGTAACGTCCCTTCATAATTTTTTGGGGCCGATCCCAAGGATCAGCCTCGCCTTGTTTGCTCATTGGTTTGTCCTTGCTACTCGGTCAGGCTGGTGGATAGAACCAGCCCAACCTCTGACTTGATGCGCCTGCTGTCGTCCACCTTGAGTGCATCGTAGAATCGTGGAGCACTAAGCTCCGTTGGAAGGACGAGCACCATGTTTGTACCAGCCGATGCTTCACCGTCGGCTTTCCTTTGCTTGGGACGCCACTCCATTCTTTGTGGACGACCCTCTTCATCCAGGGTTCGCTGAACTTTTGCAGCTAGATCAGGTCGCGCCTTCCTTAGCGTATGCAAATACAACCTTTCGGCTTCCTCCAAGCCGCGCAATCGCTGAACCCTACGCTTCTAGGAACGGCTGAGTCCGTCAGGGCACCACCTTGGACGGTGGTACCTGTCCTCTTCTTCTTCCTCGTCTTCTGAATCCTCAAGATCTGCCCAACGAGGTGACTCAGCGCGTTTGCTTTGTGGCGGGAGAGGCCCTAGGCGTTTGAACACAGACACGTTGGCTGCCTCCTCCTTCTTCTGGTTGCATTCTGGGCAGTTGCCGATTGTGGGCAATCGGCTCATTCCTGAATCCCAGCAGTGTCTGAAGAAGGGGCAGTCCCAGTGCCTGTCGTTGTCGTCTTGCTCCCTTGATTTTCCTACGGCACGGCGCTCGTGCTCCTCCTCATCGCGATCATGCCGACGATATCTTCTGGCTTCTCTAGCCAGACGAGCTTCTTCATTATCATAGCTGGACCGTCGGCGTTGGTCATACTGACTTACATATTTGTTGAGGAGGTGATCAGAGAGGGGTCGTTGATATCTTATATTCTCCACTTCTCCCTCCGTAACGTAGCGCTTGCCATCATGACGGAGCCGATCGCGTGGAGCGGCCTCCTCTGCGTCCTTGCTATGAGAGCTGCTGCCCTCATCCCCATCTTTGCCAGAGTGGTTCCCAGGTCCTACCATGTTGATTCTGAATGAGGGTCCTGGCTGGCAATCTTCAGGGTAAGTGCATCCCACCATGTTGATGGCGGGGAAGGGGTGAGTGTCGACCTTCATGGCGTACTGGTTGAAAATCAGCCGTCCTTGTTCTATCGCCATTTGGATCTGCTAACGCCACACCCTGCAGTCGTTGGTGGCATGGGAGAGCGAATTATGCCATTTGCAGTATGGCTTTCCATTCAGCTCCTGTACCGTGGGGAATTTGAGACCTTCAGGTATCTTCAACTGCTTCTCCTTGAGTAACAGGTCGAAGATTTGTTCAGTCTTGGTCACGTCGAAATCAAACCCCCGGGGCGGGCCTGGTGGCTTTACCCATTTGCAGGACACGGGGGTTGCCCCCCGAGTCCATTCAGCCACTGCTACCTCTTGATCTCCCGCAGAAACTGCGTCTTCCTCTGCATCAACCAGGACTACTGCACGCTTGAACTTGTCCTAGTACAGGTCCGGGTGGCGCTGTTCATATGCTGACAGTTTCTGAACCATGTGCGCCAGCGAAGGATATTCCGCTTGGGAGGCTATGTCCTTGATTTGTGAGGCAAGGCCCGCTGCTGCCAACTCGACCGCTTCCTTTTCAGTCACACGAACCGAATAACATCGGTTCCTCAGATTTCTGAAGCGCTGGATGTACTCTGCCACGGTTTCTCCACGCTTCTGACGTACTTGTGCTAGATCGGCTAGGGCCAGACTCGGCAGCGTCTGAGTGATACTGCATGTGGAACTGTTCTTCCAACTGCTTCCAAGTCTGGATCGAGTTCGGTGGCAACGAGGTGTACCACCCGAAAGCCGATCCCGTGAGGGACTGTGAGAAGTACCTCACGCGTAGTGGATCCGACACTGAAGCCGTTCCAAGCTGCGCCAAGTATCGGCTTACATGCTCGATGGAGCTGGAGCCATCCGTTCCGCTGAATTTGGAGAAATCAGGGAGCCGATACTTAGGTGGTAGTGGGACCAATTCGTAGTCGTCGGGATACGGCTTGGAATAGCCGATCGTCCTTCTTTTCGGCACCATGCCGAACTGGTCCCTCAGGATCGTGCTGATCTGATCCACGGTGCTGGCTGTAGGAGTCGAACTCTGAAGATTTGCCGGGGTGGCGTACTTAGCCAGCCACGCTTGTTTTTCCAACTCTGAGCCAACTGCAGGAGCTGCGCTCTGGAGGTTCGTCGGGGTGGCGTATTTTGTTAGCCACGTCTGCTTTTCAAACTCTGTTGCTGACGTTCCTCCTGTCTTCCCGGAGGCCCCTGATGTCGCGGCCTGGTTTGTGAGAGCCCAGTTACCGCAATCTGGCACATACGTGCACATGTACCCGTGAGGGATCTCCTTGGGTGCCTCCTGCAAGAACTTGCAGTCGCTAGGGTCACCGCCGATCTTGTACACGACGAATGCCGGTGAAGCCGGCACCTCTGGTGCTGCCAACGCGAATGGCAGCGGTGGACGGGACTGGAGTGGCAACTCCCCTTGATGTGTCCCGAGGGCTGGTCCTGACGGCGAGTATTGGTGCCTCATGATCTCCTGGATCACGCGAAGAGCGATACGCTCCAACGTGTTTACCAGGTTTTCAGAGTGGCGGTGCATCGAGTGCCCCACCAAGTAGTTGATCTCCTGCCGCAGGGACCTGGTGCGCTCCTCTGACGGGGCAGAGAGGTCTATCCCATCTAGTGCACCGTTAGGCGAGAACCCCTTCCATCTGATGCCATGGGAACGGGTCCTGTGGAAAGAGCCGATGAGGTCGGCTTCGAGGAGTGTTTTGATCTCGTCATGCTTCTTCTTGAGCTCCTCGGTTAAGTCATCGTACGTGACTGGCGTGCCGTCCGCCATCTCAGATGTAGATGGCGATGTGGTTGATGTAGAAGCTGGTCCCACCGGGCGTGCCAGAATGTGTTGCGCGTCAGAAACCCACCGGCGGGTAGCGACAGGCAACACGGTAGAGCCGGGAACAACTTAGGGCTTCGGCTGGCCCTGGTCCCTCCGAGCGACGGCCCGCAAAGCTTTCTGGTCACACGTCCGATGCTGATGCTAGGGCGTGCCACCTGACCTATACCTGGTCAGGAAGGTGATGGAGATGCCTCGCTTAGTTTCCTGCATGGCATACACGTAAACATTAAATCCGAGCCTCGATCGGCTCTCAGGTTATCCTGTGAATCGGCTCATGGGAGCCGATCCACCCATGATTCGTACGAGGTGCACGAATATATGGTGGTCCTGCTTGATCAAGGTAAAGCTGATAAGATCTACGACGATTTGGGGTTTTCACCGCATAATCGGAACATCCTACTCAGGATTGGGCCTCGCGGCCACGTACGGTGATCGTAAGCCGATCCTAGACAAGGCCTAAAAACCAACGCGAGGTTGATTCCCGGAACGTCCTGTCTAGGACTTGCGAACGACACCCTACGTGCCGCTGGATCCTCCAGCCCCTTATAAGGCCTAACTATTGCAGATATTAAACTAATCCTTGAAGAATCAAGGAGCAACCGTAACGGATCGAATCTACTATACTATGATCAAGCGGGGTGCCGCCCCTACACCTAAGATAGGTGTAAGGGCGGCTAGACATGCAGGGGTTGCACTACGCAAGCATATGATACGAAGAACTATGCTAACCCTAACACATCTATGATAACTACGTTGCTCGCCATCAAAAAGGCTTCAGTACGAGCAACGCATGAACAACGTGGAGCTTGTGCTGCCTAGATCGCAAGATGCGATCTAGGCAGCATGTCGCTTACCGGTAGAAACCCTCGAGACGAAGGAGTTGGCGATGCGCCGAGATTGATTTGTGTTGGTTGAACGTTGGTTGTTGTTTATTCCATAACCCTAGATACATATTTATAGTCCAGGGGACTTTCTAACGTGGGAATAATCCCCACCGTGTATGATACAAACTCTAACTTTTAATCTAAGATAATCTACCATAATTAAAGATACACGGGCAATCCAGCCCAAACTCTTCGTGCGAGGCCGCTTCAGAGATCTTTCACGTATAATCTTCCAAGCCCATCTCCCTTACGGCCCACCTTCTGATTTGGCCAAAATCTGGTGATAACAGATATACATGTAGTAAATGAATTCCAGGATGTATTTCCTGCGGAATTACCTGGTATGCCACCAGATAGGGAGATAGAATTCACTATCGACCTAATTCCAGGAACAGCTCCAATTGCTAAAGCACCATATAAAATGGGGCCCAAGGAGTTGAAAGAACTTAAGGAGCAACTGGATGACTTGGAACAAAAAGGATTCATACAAGAAATTGTTTCACCATGGGGATCACCTGTGATCTTCGTGGATAAAAGAGATGGTGGAAGAAGGATGTGCGGAGACTACAGGAATCTGAACAATGTTACAATCAAGAACAAGTACCCACTTCCAAGGATACAAGATCTATTTGATCAAGTTAGAGGCGCAGGAGTCTTTTCCAAGATCGATCTAAGATCCGGTTATCACCAGATAAAGATCAAGAAGGAAGACATTCCGAAAACTGCCTTTGTCTCAAGGTATGGACATCATGAATACCTTGTAGTGCCTTTTGGATTAACAAATGCCCCAGCAATCTTCATGAACCTCATGAATAAGATTTTCATGCCATATCTAGACAAGTTTGTCATCGTATTCATCGATGATATCTTGATCTATTCCAAAGATAAAGCAGAACATGCTGAACATCTGAGGCTAGTGTTGCAAACACTAAGAGAACATCAACTCTATGCCAAATTCAGCAAGTGTGAATTTTGGCTAGATCAAGTGGAATTTCTTGGTCATGTCATTAGCATGGATGGAATAGCTGTTAACCCTAGCAAGGTAGCAGCAGTTTTAGAATGGGAAGCACCCAAGACTGTCAAGGAAATCCGAGGATTCCTAGGAATGGCAGGATATTACCGGAGATTCATTGAAGGATTCTCCAAGATAGCTGGACCAATGACAAAGCTGTTAAGAAAGAACACACCTTTTGTATGGTCAGAGGAGTGTGAGAAGAGTTTCCAAACTCTGAAAGAGAAACTTACCACGGCACTGGTGTTAGCAGTTCCAGAAGTTGGCAAGGATTACACTGTGTACTGTGACGCATCCAAACATGGATTGGGTTGTGTACTCATGCAAGATCGGAAAGTGATATCTTATGGATCAAGACAACTCAGACCTCATGAAGTGAACTACCCAACACATGACCTAGAACTAGCAGCAGTTGTATTTGCACTCAAAACATGGAGACATTTTCTCTATGGAGCCAAGTGTGAGCTCTATACAGATCACAAGAGTCTCAAATACTTCTTTACTCAGAAGGAACTCAACATGAGGCAGAAAAGATGGCTAGAATTAATCAAGGATTACGATTTGACCATCAATTATACTCCAGGAAAGGCCAATGTTGTAGCAGATTCCTTGAGTAGGAAGAGCACTGGAGGAGTGGAACAAGAAATATCACCGGAGTTGAGGAAGGAAATAAGTCAAGCCCAAATACAACTTTGGGAGAAGGAAGCTCATGAAGGACTATCGGCTTTGCAAGTAGCCGATGAGCTAAATGTTAACCTAAAGAATGAGATAATGATGGGTCAGTTGGACGATCCATTCATCATGGAGGAAATGAGGAGGATTGACGAAGGAAGACCATCAGAATTTCATCGAGGAGAATCAGGATCACTTTGGTTTCAAAAGAGGATTTGTGTTCCGGATATTGCTGAAATCAAGGAAGTAATACTCCGGGAAGCCCATCAAACACCATACTCCATACATCCGGGAAGTACAAAGATGTACATGGATTTAAAGGAGTTATTCTGGTGGAATAACATGAAGAGAGAGATAGCACAATATGTGGCGGAATGCCATACCTGCCAAAGAGTGAAGGCTGAACATCAGAGTCCGGCAGGAAAGTTACAACCTTTACCCATTCCAGAGTGGAAATGGGAGGAAATAGGGATGGATTTCATCACCGGACTACCCATGACTAATAAAAAGAAGGACATGATATGGGTAATCATGGACCGGTTGACGAAAAGTGCACACTTCTTAGCGGTGAATCAACAGGATAAAGGAGAGAAAATTATCGATCTTTACATCAAAGAGATTGTGAGTAAGCATGGAGTACCGAAGAAGATCGTGTCGGATCGAGGATCCGTGTTCACATCAGCATTTTGGAAGCAACTACATGAAGCTTTAGGATCCAAGTTGGATTATAGTACCGCCTATCATCCTCAGACAGGTGGACAAACGGAAAGAACTAACCAGATCCTAGAGGATATGCTTAGGGCTTGTGCCTTAGATTTCGGAGGATCATGGGAGGAGCACTTGCCACTAGCGGAGTTTTCATACAATAATAGCTACCAAAGCAGCATCAAGATGGCACCGTTTGAAGCTCTGTATGGAAGAAAATGTAGATCACCCATATGTTGGTATGAAGCTGGAGCAAGCAAAGAGTTCAATCCTGATTATGTCAAAGAAAAGCAACAGATCATCGACATTATTAGAGATAGGTTGAAGATAGCTCAAAGTCAGCAAAAGAGTTATGCCGATCAGAAGAGAAGAACATGGGAGCCACGAGTTGGAGACATGGTCTATCTCAAGGTGAGCCCTATGAAAGGACTTCAAAGGTTTGGAGTAAAAGGAAAGTTAAGTCCTCGGTACATAGGACCTTTCAAGATTTTGAGTCAAAACCGAGGGTTAGCCTTTGAATTGGATCTACCGGGAAGGCTAGCTCAAGTTCACAATGTATTCCATGTGTCACAACTCAGGAAATGCTTAAAGACCCCAGATGAACCAGTATCACATGAAGAGCTCGAGTTACAACCAGACTTGACGTACATCGAGAAGCCAGCTAAGATTCTCGAGGAAAGTTGGAAACAACTCAGAAATAAAGCTATCAAGTACTGCAAGATACAATGGAAGCATCACCCTGAGAGAGAAGCTACCTGGGAAAAGGAGGAAGACCTGAGGAAAACATATCCCGAGCTGTTCAGGTATTACAACCACAACTTCGGGACGAAGTTTTCTTTAAGGGGGAAAGGCTGTAATGTCCCAGGTTTAGAGACGATCGAGGGATAGATTTTAGAAAGGGATGTGCATTGCATCATAATTTACGGGGAAATTTCGCGCTTTTAAACAAAAACTGCATCGAAGGGGGACAAGTTTCTCTCTCGACACCTTACAGGGTTAGGGTTTCGAGAGTGCGACAAACCTGTTCCTTATTCAACTAAATTAGGGTTTTGAGAAGAGAGGGGAGAGTTTGCATTACAAACTTAAGTTGCATGATTGGATTACAAGTTAAGTGTTTGAATGTATTCAAACCAAATTTGAATTTCAAACATTAAATAATCATCACATAATTCAAATTTGAGATAATTTCTCAAACAATTATCATTAAGCAATTACACAAGCAATAGAAATGTTACATAAAGCTCAATAAGGAAAACTTGGGCTTTATTGATCATCACACATATTACATTGTCACTTACAATATTCATAAAGGAAATAAATGAATAATACAATACAAGAATTGCTTAAATATAAAAAGAAAAGTACAAGGATGGATCCTATCCTAAATACTACAAGATCATCTTCACTTGATCTTGGATTTGATGACCTCCACATTCATTTTGATCAAATGTTGATTCCTGCACATAATCATAGCAAAATAGAAGTTATGCCAAGTGGCATAGCCACTTGGCAGGTTAGAAAGAAAGGAAAACTGAGCAGATATGATCAACTCCGCCGAGCTGATCCTCTCCAAGCCAAGTTCAAAGTATCAGGTGCACACACACACACACAGGCAGCTCACCAGGCCTTGTGCATGCAACACACATACACAGCACAGAGAGGAGTCACCACAAGCTGCAGGCCTTGTTGTCGACCATAGAGGAAGGAGAAGGCCAAATAAAAGCCTCCACAGTAAAACCCTAGTCATTCCATCGACAAGGAGTACCAGGGTAAGCCACCAAGAACACCAGGAACAGCAAGAACAGAAGAACAGCCACTGCTGATCAACCATTCCACAATCACCAGAAACCAAACCAAGATCACAAGCTTGCTAGGAGGAGCAGGGCAAGCAAAAGATCATCCCAGAAGCAAACCCTCTACACCAACATCACAATCTAGGAGCTGGAGTGAGGTATACCAAGCATCATGGGCAAACCAGATGGTTTTGTTCATATTTATGCATATGCATCAAGCACACATGATCAACAGGGTGTGATACCCATGATTGTGTCATCATCTGGTTAGTAAACCATATGGTGCAAGTAAGAGCAGAAAGGCCAATAGTCAATCATCAAAAGGGAACAACAGATATGACAATAATTGCATAACTGAAGAAATCCAGCCAGAGATGAGAGCACAAGTCAGCCAAGTTACACACACTTAGCACCTATAGCAACTTGACCATCAGACTAGACAGAATATTGTCTGTTTGATTTCAACATCAAAGAGCTACTGGCAATCCAATAAATGGATCACCCAGAAAGCTTTTGGTAAGCAACTGCAAGCCAACAAATAGGGGAGCTACCCTAGGGCAGCACATGACTACTGCCAGGGTCACCTCAAACCCTAGAACAGCCAAATCAATAAGCTAGAAACAAATATCATCACCCTGGTTGGGTTCAAAGAAGGGCTAGGGTTCCCAACCACTGTGGGCATCCATCTAGCCTAAGCCAATCAATTGTAAATGATCATTACTGATAAACAGTTCACATCATTCATCTATTTAGCCAACCAAGGAATTACAGATAAATGAAACAGACAAGGAATCAAGCACCAACTTCCTGTCAGTGAACCAAGGGTTCACTGCAAGCATCAGATGATGCTTGAGCAAGCATTACCATTCATTAGCACAAGTGCATGTGTCACACAGACACCAGACAAGCACCAACACACACAGGCTAAGCCTGTATGAAGCACAAGCAGCACTGGTGTGCATCAGTAAGTCACAGTGAAGGGCACACACTTGCTCACAAGCAAGAAATGATAAATTGATCATCAGACTATCACTAGCTCATGCTACAGGTCATTACAGCCTAGCTTAGCATCATCACATGGCCCAGCTAAATAAGTTAACCATATGATTGAACAATTGCATCACAGATAAGTGAATAAAGCATTATAATTGTATCCAGAAGCACTCCATCAAGAGATGGAGTTGTTAATACAACAGATAGGCTCAATTGAGCATGTCCAGGAACTAGAGCACAGATAATAGCACATCAGAAGCACTGGCACTTGCCAAAGGCAAGGATCATGCATCATGATCAAGCCAGAGGCAAATGGATGTACCCACAGGAGAGGCAAGAGCAAGATAGCAGCAGCAGTAACAATTAAAAATTGAGCACAACACCACAGCAAGCTCATGAGCTAGGGCTCATGAATTGCAACAGCAACTGATGAAGAAGAACAGCACAGCGCAGAAGCTAGGAATAATGGCAACAGCATCACAGCAGCAGCACACGCGCATCCATGACCAGCACAAAGAAGAAGAGCGCAAAGCAGAAGACAACAGAACACAAAGACAAAGATACGCAGCAAAGCGAGCACAAGCAGTAGCACAGCAGCATGTCGCGCTCGATTGGCGCCGCAAAGCACCAGCATGGCAACCACCTCTATGAGGTGGAGCAGCCACGGCCAAAGCTCAAGGATGAAGATGAGGAGCAAGCAAGACAGGGAGAGAGGAGGAGAGCAGTAGGACGTGTACCTGGAGCAGCGCACCGGCGTGCCATGGCGGCATGGCGGCACAGACCACCAGGGCAGCGCCAAGCCGCGCCTGGCCTGGCGTCGCCGAGCAGGGGAGGCGCTCCAGCACCGCCACGACGCCTGGATCGATGGCGGCCGACGAAGCGCCAGGACTCGCTTCGGTCTGGATCGCAGGCGAGGTGCGGATGCACGATGGCGAGGGCGAAGAACGAATCGGCGCGGATCAACGTGTTCACCGTTGAGCGGCGGATCAGATCCACCTGATCTCGCCGGCGGCGACGGCCGGAGCTGGCCGGAACAAAGCGGAGAAGACGGCGGCGACCAAATCGCCAGAGCTCGCTAGGGTTAGGGTTAGGAGCCGCGAGAGAGAGAGAGAGAGAGTGAGCGGGTTGGGCCGGACCAGGTGGGTCGGCCAACCTAACCCTTTGGGCCACCTGATAGGTGGGGCCCAAGGGCATTTAGGTCATTTCACCATCATTTAAATGCAGAAACTTTGAAATTCAATAGAAAATTGAGAAAAGCTCTAAAAAAATAATTAAAAATATGAAAATAGACCAACATAAAATTCTCTATCCAAATAAAATACAAAAGAGAATTTTTGAAGACAATTGAAAATAAGTTTTCATTTGTTGATTTAAATAATCATTTAAATCACACAAATAGTTTCCAATAATAAAACTAAGTCCAATTATACATTTGGACTTTAAAAACACCTTGACAACATTTCAAGGTTGTATTTTGCCTAAACAGAGTATCCCTAAATTATTCTTAGTATTAACCTCTTACATGAAATAATAACGACATCGGAAGGGGGGAACAAACCCTAAAACTGGAATCATGCATAATTGCTTCTTTAACCATTGCCCTTATCGGACAATGATGCTATTTTTCAGAACCAGAGGACAAGGGTCAGTCCACACCTTCCAACTGCAAAACTTTGCAGTGTTCAGGCAAGTTCATCACTTGCTCATGTCATTTGAGTATTTTTATCAAATTACTTGCAAAGTATTATGGTTATCACTATTGCATAAAAACCAAAACCACTACTTTCATAACTATGAATATGACTATGTGGTGGGCAATGGAACCATGGATTGTGTTGATATGGTGGAGGTTCCATTGCAAGGGTTTATATCCATCTAGGATTAAACAACAAATGTCGTCCAGTGATTCTTGTGCCGTAATACCCGTGTTAACCATAAGATCCGGAGTGGGACGGAGTAGTCAAAAGTGTTTCCACCTCTCGTTCATCAACGGATGCGCTTTACCGTAGACACTTGTATCTGTCGATGGCAAGCGGTAGGCTGGGGAAGCCATAAGTTCCCCACGGCATTGTCCGTAGACACTTGTCATTCGAAGTGCAAGCGGTAGGCTGGGGAAGCCATAAGTTCCCCACGGTATTGCGGTCTATGATGGGTTGCAGCTACCGGCGTAGGAGTGTATGGTAGAGCCCAGCACTGTCGTCGTGGTCGGGGTCCACCCTGAAATCTATGGGAATAATGGGACTGGCGTGGACCCAGGGTCGGGGCATGCAACAAAGGGTGGGTGTTCGAGGTAGCGGAGGAACATGATTGGCTAGACCTTATACCGGGCCTCACACCAAAGGAAGTGTGGACGGGAAAGCTGCCCGGTTGGCACCAAGGTTAAGATCTCTTATGGGTAAAGCAACACACCTCTGCAGAGTGTAAAGAACTGTGACCTGTCACTCCCTGTTCCGGGATATGGAACTGCGAACGCGGCCGGAAAGGAGCTCCATGAAGTTCTAGTAAACCGGTGAAGGCTGACGGACATAGCTCTTTGAAATAAAAGCAATCACTTGAAGAAATGTTTACAAAAACTTGCATTGGTATTAGACTTTCTGGTCTAATATCGTAGCTAGAGCATTAAACACCTCTTATCTATAATGAACTTGTTGAGTACGCTCGTACTCATACCACTCTTAATCCCATGCTTAGATTGTCTGAATCATCTAGAGGAGGACTACGACAACAATGAAGGAGCCGAGATCATCGGCTATGAAGAACCAGACCTCTCTTGAGGTATAGAAGGCGTAGACTACCTCATCGTCTACGGATCCGGGGAGGCTTCCGGAGGAAATCAAGCCTAGAAACATCCAGTAGTAGTAGCAACCGAGCAGCCCGAACTCTTAATATTTAGCTGCTCGAAGAAATAAATGTATAACTTATTGAGACTCCTATATTGTAAGCTAAGTTGGGTTCGCCTCGAACCCAGGAGTATTCCTCTTCGAACCCAAGAGGAGCTCCGAGATGACATGTGTATGATATTTGTAATAATAAATGAATGAGTTATGGACCTGCTATGTTCTGTTGTACTACTCTGAGGGATGTAACATTTGCGGATTGGTACTTCGTGAATGTTATATCAACGACTGGCATACTACAACATGCAGTGGTATGCAGGGTCACCACAACTGCAAACTATCCTATATGATAAATTCTCTACTCATGATATGACTCTACTGAAAATTAAATAGGTAAAAGATAATAGTGTGATACCGCGGCACTCCCCCAAGCTTGGAACAAGCCAAGGGGATGCCATACCAATGACGAATTGCTCCTTCGGCGGTGATCTTGGAGATCATCTTCCGGCAACTCCTTTCCCTTGTTGTTGTTGGTGGAGACCATGGTGCCTCTAAAACGAGAACGAATCCTGACAGAAATAGCTCGAAACGAAAACATGACGAGAACATGATATACGAACCTCGGGGAATCCGGGGGATTATATACCAAAAAGTTTCATAACAAAAGGAAGAGAACAAGGTGAAACCGGGTCGGAGAGGGGCTCCAGGGTGCCCAGACCATGCCTAGGCGCCGCCTCGAGCTGGCCCGCACCTAGGGGTGGTTTTCTTCTCGTACCCGTTTCCGTCTCGTAATTTTTCATATTTAGCAAAAACATAACCTGGAAGGTTTAACGCGAATTTTTTCTTATTAAAACTGTTACCTATTCAAAAACGGACTCTGCAGATTCCTGAATTTGCTCCTTAATGAATTCTTCCAGAGTCACCACTTGAATAATATCGATGTCTTCATTATAAGAATCTCCAGAAATATAATGCTTGAGTCTTTGCACATTCACCACATGTGTAGTATTATCCTTCAATGAAGCAATTTTTATGGCACCAGAACGATACACCTCTTCAATAATAAAAGGTCCTTCCCATTTTGAGAGTAATTTTCCTGCAAAAAAAATCTGAGACGAGACCTATACAATGGAATTCTCTTATCATGCCACTTTTTAACCTTCTATTTAAAGAGTTTAGCATTTTCATAAGCTTCATTCCTCCATTCATCTAGAGAACTCAAGTCAAGCAACCTTTTCTTACCGGCTAGCTTAAAGTCTCTATTAAGTTCTTTCACTGCCCAATAAGCTTTGTGTTCTAATTCTAAAGGCAAGTGACAACCTTTTCCATAAACAATTTTGTAAGGAGACATACCCATAGGATTTTTATAAGTAGTTCTATAAGCCCATAAAGCATCATTTAACTTACTAGCCCAATTATTCCTAGATTTATTAATAGTCTTTTGCAAGATAAATTTAATCTCTCTATTTGATAATTCTACTTGCCCATTCGTTTGAGGATGATAGGCTAAAGTAATTCTATAATTAACATCATATCTAGCAACGGTCTTTCTAAAACCACCATGAATAAAATGAGAACCTCCATCAGTCATAAGATATCTAGGCACACCAAATCTAGGAAAAATAACATCCTTAAGCATTTTTAATGAGGTTTCACCATCAGCACTCTTTGTAGGTATAGTTTCTACCCATTTAGTAACATAATCAACAGCAACAAGTATATGAGTATAACCTTCTGAAGGAGGAAAAGGACCCATAAAGTCAAATCCCCAACAGTCAAATGGTTCAATAACAAGAGAATAACTCATAGGCATTTCATTGCGTCTAGAAATATTACCAACTCTTTGGCATTCATCACAAGATAAAATAAACTTTCTTGCATCTATAAAGAGAGTAGGCCAATAAAAACTTGATTGTAGAACCTTTTGTGCAGTTCTATCTCCAGCATGATGTCCTCCATAAGCACTACCATGACATTTTCTCAATATCTCATGTTGCTCATATTCCGGAACACATCTTCACATAATACCATTCACTCCTTTTTTATATAAGTGTGGGTCATCCCAAAAATAATGCCTCAAATCATAAAATAATTTCCTTCTTTGTTGAGCTATAAATATTGGAGGCAAATACTTGGAAACAATAAAGTTAGCATAATCAACATACCAAGGACTCTCACGCGAGGTTACCTTTATTACAGCCAATTGTTTATTTGGAAAACTATCATTAACAGGAATAGGATCATAAGAAATGTTTTCCAATCTAGACAAATTATCAGTAACAGGGTTTTCAGTGCCCTTCCTATCTACAATATGCAAATCAAACTCTTGTAAAAGCAACACCCATCTAATATGCCTAGGCTTAGCATCTTTCTTTTCCATGAGGTATCTAATAGCAGCATGATCAGTATGAATAGTAACTTTCGAATCAACAATATAAGGTCTAAACTTATCACAAGCAAAGACCACAGCTAGAAATTCTTTTTCAGTAGTAACATAATTGTTTTTAGCAGCATCAAGAGTCTTACTAGCATAATGAATAACATTCAACTTCTTATCTACTCGCTGTCCAAGAACATCACCTACTGAAAAATCATTAGCATCACACGTAATTTCAAAGGGTAAATTCCAATCAGGTGGTTGAATAATAGGAGCTGTAGTTAAAGCCTTCTTTAGAGTTTCAAAAGCTTCCTTACAATCATCATCAAAAACAAAAGGTACATCCTTTTGGAGAATATTAGTAAGAGGCTTTGAAATTTTAGAGAAATCTTTAATAAATCTTCTATAGAAACCACCATATATGACCAAGAATACTACGAATACCTTTAACATCCCTAGGACATGCATTTTCTCAATTGCCTCCACTTTGGCTCTATCGACTTCAATACCTCTTTTAGAAATTTTATGCCCAAGAACAATTCCTTCATTTACCATAAAGTGGCATTTCTCCAAATTAAGAACAAGATTAGTTTCTTCACATCTCTGCAAAACTTTATCAAGGTTGTGCAAACAGTTATCAAAATAAGTTCCATAGATGGAGAAATCGTCCATGAATACCTCAACAATTTCTTCACAAAAACCATAAAAAATAGTAGACATGATTGTTGGGGGGATGACCCCCGGTATGCCAAAGGCATGCCAAACCGGATGGTATGAGCCATCAAGATACCGGTTTAATATTGATACCGGACATGGTCGTCTCTAACCAAAGATACCGGATAAAAGAATAAGGTACCGGATAAAAGAATAAGATACCGGATCAAAGATACCGGATCAAAGATACCGGATCAAAGATACCGGTAAAAAGATACCGGCATAACATGCAAAGGTACCGGAAACCCGGTTCCAGGGTCACTGTAGCACGTCAGCAAGACTGGTCAAAGATTCTCTAAGGAGCTAGAAGACAAGGCTGAGCTAAGCAAAGTGACTTTAAGCGAAGCCCTGACGCCAAAGGAGGAGGATGACGCCAAAAGCAGCCGGGGGCGTCAGCCTCTGTGGTTAAAGAAGCCGGCGCCGCCCTTTTTGACTAAAGTGACTTTGTAAAAGTAGTTTGTCCAGTCAAAGATGCTGTAAGATGCCGTAATATGCCATTAGATGCTGTTTAGATGCCATTAGGGTTTCTTGCTCTGTAAGCCACCTCTCCCCTATATAAGGAGAGGGGGTAGCCCCATTACGGGCACGACATATCTTACGTACAAACACAAACCTGTAATTTGCTAAGAGCAATAAAGAGAAAGATCTAGAGCGGAGTTCGTCCTTGTGTTCTTCTTCCTGTTTCACTACCCTAGGTTGTGTTCTTGAGGAAAGCATCCGGAAGTTCATCCAATCTCATCACAAACCCTCCCCCGAATCCTCTAGCGCACATTCGGCCCCAACTCAAGCCATCCCATGGCATCTGCTCGTTCACCACGACGACAGTTGGCGCCCACCGTGGGGCCAACAGCTGCGCTTGCTGGAGTACATATTCGGGCGGGCCTCCTCACCATCGCCGGCGAGCGTGTCGTCACCGCGCTCGTCGACAACATCTTCTCCATGGACTTCATCAACGACAACGCGGGCTGCTCCGCCAACGGCGGCATCTTCCCCAAGAACGGCCGCATCATCGAGTTCGGCAGCCACCGCGTCTACCTCGGCACCGTCTCGGAGCGCCAGTACCTCTCGCCGGTACTGGAGGCGCCAGACCCGCCAAGATCTTCACCAACTCGCGGGCTGCGCTCCGACCGCGCAGCCGGCAGCGTCGAGGTTATGATGGCCGGCGCAGGAGGCGTTGGCGAAGCGGCAGCTGAGGAGGGTGCTGGGCCCGCCAAGTTCGGGCACATGGCAAAGCCTCCAACGAAGCCCGACGGGATCATCCCGGCACCTCTACCGCGCCACCGGCAGCAACCCTGCTGCAGGCCGCCATTAGCTCGTTGGCCACGCCTATCGCTATCAACCCCGGTAATGTAAGGAGTTCTTTTCTCTGCCTGATTTGCTGTATGTAGTATGCCGGTACCTCGAATGAATCTCGGGGACTGTCTCTATAGAAATTGCATGCAATATGTTTATTCTTTCCGTATACCAGTTTGTTTGCTTAAGGTTCGCTTTTCCGGTCTGGTAACGTGCTAAACCTACCGGAGTCTTCGACTTTGCTGCTGTCCGAAACCCGGCTTCATGGCAAGCAAGATAAACCGGAAGGTCCTAAGCACGTGAAAAACGAAAAAGGGACCGAAAACGAACAATCCAGGAGAAAATTTAACTAACCCCGGTCATACCGGTTTTTTGTGAAACATTTCGAATTATTTCTAAATTCAAGAAAGTGCTTGCTTGGCAAAAGAACTTTGAGTCTCATACGCCGAACGCCCAAAAGAGGTAGGCAGAGCCAAAGCAAAAGAACCAAGTGTGCATCGGATTGGATTCGGAAACAAATCCGGAATCTTCACCATGCAAGGATCAGAGCAAAACCAAAACAAACCGGCAAGGTCTTAATCATGTAAATACCGGCTCAACTTATAAGCCTACCGGTGTACCGGTTAAAGTCAGCACCACCAAGAGGGCTTAACGCATTAATACAACTCCCACCCGGTATACCGGGAAAATTTCACGAGGTTGCTTTTCATGAGACAGGAACAGAGTTTTCACAGGTAAAATGGAGATGAGCTCTCCGGGGCTTGGGCGGAAGTAGCAGGTATTTCTGTGGCTTGTTTAGGGGCAGCGAAGCTCGGACAAAGCCGGGCCGACCTTCCTGTGCGTCGACTTGCAACTAAGGTAAAATATTTATGATGTATATGCATTCACTAACCCTGTCTTCAGGCACAACTGTTTTCCGATGAAAATTCATCGCTACCATCAGTTTTCTTAGCTCATAATGTATCATGGCACCATCTAGTATCTCAGATCGCCGTTTATCATGGCATCATCCAAACTCTCAGATCGCCATTTATCATGGCACCATCTAGTATCTCAGATCGCCGTTTATCATGGCATCATCCAAACTCTCAGATCGCCGTTTATCATGGCACCATCTAATATCCCAGACCGTTGTTTATTCTGGTTGGCCAAAGTATCACGCCAAAGTCAGCTACATCATGTCACAAGTAACGTGGCATTGACTACTAAGTCAAACCACTGCATATCTGGGTTGACCAGTGGCCATAGCTCGTCGAATATCATCTTGACATAGTCCAAGAGGGCAAAATGTCAAACATGCCAAGATGGCAAAATTTCAATCCGGTATACGCCAAGAAGGCTATACACACCGGTGTGTGACAAGTCCAAGAGGGCAAAATGTCAAACATGCCAAGATGGCAAAATTTCAATCCGGTATACGCCAAGAAGGCTATACACACCGGTATGTGACAAGTCCAAGAGGGCAAAATGTCAAACATGCCAAGATGGCAAAATTTCAATCCGGTATACGCCAAGAAGGCTATACACACCGGTATGTGACAAGCCCAAGAGGGCAAAATGTCAAACATGCCAAGATGGCAAAATTTCAATCCGGTATACGCCAAGAAGGCTATACACACCGGTATGTGACAAGTCCAAGAGGGCAAAATGTCAAACATGCCAAGATGGCAAAATTTCAATCCGGTATACGCCAAGAAGGCTATACACACCGGTATGTGACAAGTCCAAGAGGGCAAAATGTCAAACATGCCAAGATGGCAAAATTTCAATCCGGTATACGCCAAGAAGGCTATACACACCGGTATGTGACAAGCCCAAGAGGGCAAAATGTCAAACATGCCAAGATGGCAAAATTTCAATCCGGTATACGCCAAGAAGGCTATACACACCGGTATGTGACAAGCCCAAGAAGGCAAAATGTCAAACATGCCCAAGATGGCAAAACCTATTCCGGTAAACGCCCAAGAAGGCTATATACCGGTATAAAAAACAAAAAAAAAAGAAAAGATGCCGGTTTCTTGGCAAGTTCGCACTAAGTACTGCGTGCTTAACCCGAAACTCGGGGACTGTATATACCGGTGTAGAAAAAAAAGATGCCGGTTTCTTGGCAAGTTCGCACTAAGTACTGCGTGCTTAACCCGAAACTCGGGGACTGGCTATGCCGGTTTTTTGTTTCCAGCAAAGTTTCGCGCTAAGAACTGCGTTCTCAACCCGAAACTCGGGGACTGGGAGGATGTACATATAAGCTGGGAAGTTGAAAACCGGCATAGATTTGAAAGATGAAGCTTTGAAGTTTAAGGTGTGCGGCTTACCACCACGTTGCCGCTGGCATCGTGCCAAGTGGTGTCAAACTCCTTGACGACGCACGTAAGCCGGCTCAAGTGCTGCGCCGTGCTCCGCGAACCGGAAGTAACAACGACCGGAAGCTTGTCCTTGCCCGGGCCGCGGGTAGCCGGAGACAACTCCGCCTGGTTCCACTTCTCAGCGTTTTCTAGCAGCGGGCCCAGGTTGATCTCGCCGCGGTTGAGCTCAGTGATCCGGCCCGGCTGCGCTGAGACCTCCTCGCCGGCTTCCCTTGCGGCGCGCCCAGTATGGGCAAATGCAAGGGTGCAAACCGGAAGGCTGTGATGATAAGGTTCACCCGAAGGACACCGCAATCTGGTTCTTCCTCTTTCGGCCTGAGGGCGCTTGGCAGCCGGAGCAGCGCTGCTTCTGGCATCAAAAGCCGAAGCCTTCTGCACTATGGAAGCCGGAGGATCCCCGACTTTTGCACCAATGGAAGTCACGTGCTATAGCACCGAGGGTTACCGGTCGGCTGAAATCGGCGCCACAAAGAAAGCACAAGATAACGCAAGTGATGTAAATACCTCAAGCACAACACGGTCGTTGTCATCATAGCCGGAACCGGCGGCCCGAGTTCCGGAAGGGTCACATGGATCCGGTGCGCCACATTAACTGCGCGAGGGAGACGAAGGATTTGAAGCCTGACGCTGGCACGCCAGGTACAGTGCGCATGTCTCTCACAGGCACAAGTTTCGGGGTATTCTGGACTTCGTCAAGACAAGCATTAAAGACCAAGGAACCGACAGAAAGAAGCCGGAGGTGTTCGATGATGGTTGTTCAGCTAAGTGGGTTCAGCAAGGAGCCGGATGAGTTTAAATGGAAACCGGAAGGATTAATCCGGTACGTTTGGAATGGGAACCTGGCATGACGCTGGGGCCGTAAACAAAGGCGTATGTCTCTGACAGGCACTGCTCCCCACATATTCTTGACTTCACCGAGAAAGTTTTTGACAACAAAGATACCGGAGCAAAGATACCGGAGCAAGTATACCAAAGCTGAATTCGGTGTGATGAGATGGTTTCGGTAGAGACGCCGAAAGGTTTTCAACTAGACGCCGGAAGGTTTAAACCGGTACCTTGAGAAAATAGAACCTGGCATGGTCCGTTGGGTAGGATCCACCGGACTATACCAGCTTCGGGGACTAATGTTGGGGGGATGACCCCCGGTATGCCAAAGGCATGCCAAACCGGATGGTATGAGCCATCAAGATACCGGTTTAATATTGATACCGGACATGGTCGTCTCTAACCAAAGATACCGGATAAAAGAATAAGGTACCGGATAAAAGAATAAGATACCGGATCAAAGATACCGGATCAAAGATACCGGATCAAAGATACCGGTAAAAAGATACCGGTAAAAAGATACCGGCATAACATGCAAAGGTACCGGAAACCCGGTTCCAGGGTCACTGTAGCACGTCAGCAAGACTGGTCAAAGATTCTCTAAGGAGCTAGAAGACAAGGCTGAGCTAAGCAAAGTGACTTTAAGCGAAGCCCTGACGCCAAAGGAGGAGGATGACGCCAAAAGCAGCCGGGGGCGTCAGCCTCTGTGGTTAAAGAAGCCGGCGCCGCCCTTTTTGACTAAAGTGACTTTCTAAAAGTAGTTTGTCCAGTCAAAGATGTTGTAAGATGCCGTAATATGCCATTAGATGCTGTTTAGATGCCATTAGGGTTTCTTCCTCTGTAAGCCACCTCTCCCCTATATAAGGAGAGGGGGTAGCCCCATTACGGGCACGACATATCTTACGTACAAACACAAACCTGTAATTTTCTAAGAGCAATAAAGAGAAAGATCTAGAGCGGAGTTCGTCCTTGTGTTCTTCTTCCTGTTTCACTACCCTAGGTTGTGTTCTTGAGGAAAGCATCCGGAAGTTCATCCAATCTCATCACAAACCCTCCCCCGAATCCTCTAGCGCACATTCGGCCCCAACTCAAGCCATCCCATGGCATCTGCTCGTTCACCACGACGACATGCATCTTTGAAATGTAGCAGTAGCATTACACAAACAAAAAGGCATACGTCTATAAGCATAAGTTCCATAAGGAAAAGTAAAAGTGGTTTTCTCTTGATCTTGCTTTTTAACAACAATTTGAGAAAACCCAGAATAACCATCAAGGAAACAAAAATGTGTTTTCTTAGATCACCTTTCTAACATTTCATCAATGAAAGGTAAAGGATAATGATCTTTCTTAGTAACTTTATTAACTTTTCTAAAATCAATGCACATCCTATAACCAACTACTACTCTTTGAGGTATAAGTTCATTATTCTCATTAGGCACAACAGTAATTCCTCCTTTCTTAGGGACACAATGCACATGACTAACCCATCTACTATCAGCAATAGGATAAATAATACTAGCATCAAGAAGTTTCAATACCTCATTTCTTACCACATCTTTCATCTTCGGAATTAAATGGCGTTCATGTTCAACAACTGGCTTTGCATCTGGTTCCATATTAATAGCATGCTGACATATAGTAGGAGAAATACCCTTCAAATCATCAAGAGTATATCCCATAGCTCCTCGGTGCTTCTTCAATACTCACAATAATCTTTCCTCTTCCTGTCGTGAAAGTTTAGAACTAACAATAACAGGATATATTTTATTATCATCAATATAAGCATATTTAAGATCATCAGGTAAAGGTTTTAAATCAAAAACAAGATTCTCCTTGGGTGGTAGCATGGTACCCAAGTCTTCCACGGGTAAATCGTGCTTAAGCATCTCCGGTTGACGAAGAAAAATCTCGTCAATTTCCTTTATTTCCTCCATAAAGACCTCACTTTCGTGATCCTCCATATATTGCCGCAAAGCATTGTTAGGAGCAAGAACAATAGAAGCAAGTTGTTCAACTCTAAAATCTTCATTAGGCAATTCAAATTTATAAGTATCTATAGCAAACATAGGAAAATTAAACTCATAAGACTCTCCATCAAATTTAGTAAGAATTTTCTCCTTCTTGCAATCTATAATAGCACCACAAGTATTCAAGAATGGTCTACCAAAAATTATAGGACAAGTCTTACTAGCAGCCGAACCAAGTACTAGAAAATAAGCAGGATATTTAATCTTACCACATAAAACTTCCACATCTCTAACAATACCAATCGGATAGATGGTCTCTCTATTGGCAAGCTGAATAACTACATCAATTTCGTCAAGTTCACAAGAACCAATTTCATGCATAATTTCCATGTAAAGCTCATAAGGAATAGCACTAGAACTTGCACCTATATCACATAAACCATAATAGCAATGATCACCTATTCTAACAGAAAGCATAGGAACACTAGTTTTTTTTGATTTACAAGGATGTGAAACAATATTAGAAGCATCTTCACAAAATATCCATCTTCTGCATTTTCAGTAACCAAGTCCTTTACTATTGCTATCGCATGTTCAATAGTTATTTGTTCATCAGGTTCGATAGCTTTCTTTTTTACTTTTATCAACCACACTAGTTATAATAGAATGTTCCTTTACCTTGGCAGGGAAAGGTACTTTTTCAATATAAGGTCCAGGAAAAACACGATCAGCAGTACAAACTTCAATATTTCTAGCAGGAACACATAACAATATCTTTATAAGGTGCATGGTACTTGTTCCACTCCTTTTTCAGACAAGATAAGAGGCAAAAGCCTTAAAACAATTTGCAAGAATTTAAGAATCAAGATCATAAACAGCACTAGTATTACGAAAGTCATCGATTTGCATAAAAGATTCAATGCATTCATAATCATAATTAATACATGACTTTCTTCCTTTATCATTCTCCCATCGTTCAGTATTTTCCTGAATGCGGTTGACAAGATCCCATTTAGCTTCTTCCTTCATACGTGTAAATGATCTAGAACAAGAAGCATCCAATAAATCCTTATCATGAAGAGAAAGCCTCGCATAGAAGTTATTAATAACAATATTACTGGGGAGCTCATGAATGGGGCATTTGAGTATTAGTGACTTCAATTTCCCCCACGCTTGGGCAATACTCTCTCCATCTTAAGGCCAGAAATTATATATTTTATTCTGATCTTTATGAATCTCACTTGGAGGATAGAATTTAGAATAAAAGAGAGGTACAATTTCCTCCCATCCAAAAGATCGGCCATTCTTCAGCATCTTATACCATTCCGCAGCTCTTCCCTTAAGTGATAAAGAGAATAATTTTCTCTTAACTTGGTCCATTGAGATACTTGCACACTTGAACAACTCGTATAATTCATGTATAAAGAGTAAATGATCACCCGGATGGACAGTTCCATCTCCAAAATAGCAGTTATTCATAACACATTCAAAAATCTTCATAGGTATTTTAAAAGGATCCAACTGAGCTTGCGGTGGCTCATCTACTACCGTTACAGTGGTAGTAGTAATCCCAAATAGGGGATCAAATGGAGACGCCTCCATAATGAAATAAGCAGTAGAAGACAGAAATAAAAATAGCACTTACAGTAAAAATAACCTTTACCAATTCCACTCTTCAATAGCGCTTCACTCCCCGGCAACGATGCCAGAAAATATAGTCTTGATGACCCACAAGTATAGGGGGTGTATTGTAGTACTTTCGATAAATAAGAGTGTCGAACCCAACGAGGAGCAGAAGGTGTTGACGAGCAGTTTTTATCGAGGACTCACTGTAAACACTAGCAAACAGGTTTGCATGGGTATTTAGTATTGCAGATAAATAAAGTACGAGTAAATAAAATGAAGTAATAATAATTGCAGCGAGTGGCCCAATCCTTTTTAGAGCAAAGGACAAGCCGGTTGTTTTACTTATGATGAACAAATATTCCTAAGGACAAACGGGAATCACGTCAAGTGCTTTCGCTTCACATAGTTGAATAATCTTCAATGGTTTGGTAAGTGTTGTGTGGGGAAATCTATGCTAATGCACTACCCCATACTTGGACTAATACATACTTGTGATTATGCCTCTTGCAAGCATCCGCAACTACAAGAAAGTAATTAAGATAAATCTAACCACAACCTTAAACTTTGAGATCCTACACTCCCTCGTGCACCGGTTTCCTAACGGGGGTTTGGGTTTCTATAGCTCCCGCAACCCCACAATGAGTAGCCAAATACACGATGCATTCCCCTAGGCCCATAAAGGTAAAGTATCATTTAGTCGACGTTCACATGATACCACTAGAAGAATAGCACCACAACTTAAATATCAAATCATTGCATATTACTCAACATAGTTCCACTACTAACAACATGACTTCTCCCATGTCCTCAAGAACTAAACGAACTACTCACGGGACATCATATGGATCATATTTAGAGGTGATATAATGATGAATAACAATCTGGACATAAACCTTAGTTCAATGATTTCACGCAATAGCATAAACTACAAGGAGTAATCAACACCGGGAAAGTTCCCCCTATGAACTAGACAAGTATCAAACCCAAGATGTTACAGAGGGACGACATGGAGACGGCGGTGATGATGGTACTGGTGGTGGAGATGATGGTGATGATGATCCCTATGAAGTCCAGCTCAATGGCGATGGCGATGGAGACGATCTCCCCTCTCCGGGAAGTAATTTCTCCGGCAGATTTCAGCCTGCCGGAGAGATTTTCTCTCTCTCTCTAGTTCTCCGCCCCGTAGTGGCGGCGGAATATTTCACTCGTCGCTCCCCCGGTATTAGGTTTCCCGAGGGGTTGAAATACGCGAGGGGGCATCGTCAGAAGTGGGCCAGGGCGGCCACACCATTCCTAGGCGCGGCCTGGGGTGGGCGCGCGCTTAGGGGTGGTTTGGAGCCCCCGGGCCCATCTCGGCCTCCCCTCCTGGTTTCTCTGTCATCTGGAAATATATGATTTTATGTATCTTTGTTGGGAATTGTTGGTATTCAGAAATATTGTGTCTTGACGGTCCTTTTTCCAGCAGATTCCTGGCTCCGACGGTTAATTCTCCAATAATCATCAAACATGCAAAAATAGATGGAATAACATAAGTATCACTTCTAAATATGAAATATATCAATGAATAACAACAAATTATGATATAGAATAGTGATGCAAATTGGACGTATCATACATACATATATAGCACTTGTTGTTCCAAGTATAATGTGTGTGTTTTGCCTCCAACCTTTTGAAAATATCATTTTTCTGTAATTTAAAGCTCATAAGAAACTAAGGCGTGGAAGGAAAATACCACTATGCATGTTGTGGGTTTTACTGATTATGAGTGATGAGCTAGACCGTACCATGTTTACTTGGGAAGTCTTTCAACATTGCCCTTTTGGGGTATTGCACCCTGCGTTGATCATCATTTATTTTGTTTTGTTGATGCCTATATCTTGTGGGAATGAATGGAGGTTATTTTAAACAACTATGCACATTGTTAGAGAAGAGCATTGGACCGCTAACCGAAGGCATGCAAAACAAAAATAAGAGAAAAAGAGAAAAAGAGTATCCTCAATAGGAAGAGTGAAAAAATAAGAGAAAAAGAGTTGTGAAAAATAAGAGTGAAAAAGAAAAGAAAAGAAAGAAAAACAAGTATGAGAAAAAAGTGAGAGAGAGTTAGAGAGAATGCTCAACCTCTGTTGTTCATGTTGTCCCAGAATGGATGGCCTATAGTTGAGATACACGTCTCCTTTGGTCCTTTGTACAGGCGGCATGAAGGTACCCCATTGTGATACTTGGTTGAAACATGTAAGTTGAAAGGTATTGGAAACCCGAAGTTGTGAAACGAGAGGTGTAGTCCTTAGCATTCAAGAAAATGAGACAACACTTACTCATAAGAGGTCAAGCTCATGACACATAGATATATTCATATGTACCCCATCCTTATTATTATTGTTTACATGAATTGCATAGCTCAAAACCATGTTTTTTGCTTTCTACTTTTTATTTTATTTGAGGTTTAGCACATGCATTCCTGGCTTACTTTCTTGTGTTCAAGAGTCAAAAGAAATATTCCTAAAAAGAGAGGACAAAGAGTCTTCCAAGAATTCTATAGGATTCTCCTAAGCATTCTTTATGATTCATATTACTTATCATTCATGTTTCTTACAAGAGAGAGGATTTGGTGATCAGGGGGATACGTGAGCACCCCCTGGCTGTCGTTCAATGTGTGTTGAGATTCGGTTACTATCAATGCGGGTGTTGAATGGTCGTGGGTTTATGTGCCGCTAATGCAAACCTGGCATGTGTTGCGTGGAGCCGTGTTTCAATGAAATTTTAGTAGATAAAATTGCAATACTCAGTTGAACTTGGTTAGATATAGTCTCATATTCAGAACTTACTTCTACTGAGTTAGAGTGAGAATTGAAGAGAATAGCTCTTAAACCTTAAGGACAATTGTTTGGCTCAAACTTCTGTAGGTACACAGTTGGATAAAGAGAATTAGAGTGTTAGATTTGTCTAACTTTGAATGTATCTACACACTAATACGTCAAAGTTTAGACAATGTTAAGATATCTTTCGTGGGATGGAGGGAGTAGATTAAACGGCGAACTTCAGACCTTGTTGAAGGCTTTGCTGAGACGAGGTTCTCAAAATATTAGCTATTTTGAGATTATGTTTAAGATATTGATTTGAGACGAGATTCTCATGATCAATTAATGTCATTTAGAATACTCTGTGTTTTTGTCACCGTTAGCCTTTTGCCTTCATTTTCTTATACTAAAGTATATTTTGCGCATGTTTTGGTTTTCAGAATTAAAACCATTAGCCATCAGGTCTAGCGCCATCAACTATAGACTATAATTTCTTGCTACAGTAGCTCATCCCTCCGTTAACTCCACTTTGTCTATGGCATGCCATCTTCTGCTGCTTGGCTGCGGATTTCTTTCTGTTACAGTTTGTTGTGAGGTGCGCTCAACCCCTGGAAGTGTCAATAGTAATGGGCATGCAACATCTTTGACGATTATCTTATTAATGGAACAACTCTTATTATCTAGTGTTGTTGTTGCACATAAAAAGGAAGGGTTTGAGGCTATTCATCTCGCATCTGGACGTACAATTTGCAAGTCTTTACTATTAAATGGGAGTTGGTCGTTTGACACTCAACGCACTTTGGTGGTCGCCATTAAAACAATCCGGACCATCCAATTTAGTGTCAAAGCCCCCGCTTAAAATCCATCCGTCAATACATCTAAACAACATTTAAGGAAATGCATTATGTATGAATCAATCAGGGATAGCAACAATCACAGGAAGTTAAGAATATCAAGGAAAGGAGACTGGGGTGCGACGTCGCATTATACCAACCTATTTCACGCACTTGCTAGGAACATATCAAATCAAATCATTTATTTTCCTATATTTCATCAGAGACTAAATTATCATATCAACTTATTAATTTCTTACCTCTAATTTGTTATCATATTCCTTTCACGATTCCTTGCTCCGTCGGTCGATTCCGCGGTACCACCTTGACGAGCTAACCATGGCGAAGAAGCTCGTGGCTCTGACCCTGCTCCCCGACGTGGACGGCGAGACGACAAGCACCAAGGAGGAGCAGTCGACTGTCATGGTGGTTACGCCCACCGCGAGCTCGGCCCACGTCCTGCTCAGGTAGGCTCTAAGGGCCGATGACCACACGGCGTTGCCTATTCTAAGGTTTGAGCAGCTTCATCTTGTTTTCAGTCTGGGTTATGTAGTTATGTTGTCTTAGTAGTGAAATAACTATCCTTTTAATTGCTTCCAATTGAAGGGATTCGTAGCATAGAAAACAAAAACTTCCTACCGCGAGAACGCAATCCAAGCCAAGATGCAATCTAGAAGATGGTAGCAACGAGGGGATGAACGAGACTAAACCTTTAAGATTTCCAAAGCCTACGAGATTAGATCTCGTTGCTGCGGTAGACGATCACTTGCCGCTTTCAAAAGCGCGTAGAAGATCTTGACGGTGCCACAATCGGGCAGCACCTCCGTACTCGGTCACACGTTTGGTGTTGATGCAGACGACGTCCTTCTCCCCATTCCAGCGGGCAGCGGAAGTAGTAGATCCTCCTCGGAATCCCGGCAGCACGACGGCGTGGTGGCGGTGGTGGTGAAGAACTCCGGCAGGACTTCGCCTATGCGCTGCGGGAGTTGTATGTGGAGGAGGGGCGCTAGGGTTTGGGGAGAGAGAGAGGGGAGTAGGGCGCCGGCCATGGGCAGCCCTAGGTGGTGCGGCCAAGAGTGGGCTGCCCCCTCCCTCTCCTCCTCATTATATAGGTAGAAATCCCCAAGAGTTGTAGTCCAAGTCTTCGAATAAGACCCCAACAACAAAACCTCCCATAGGTGGGAAACCTACTCAAGGGGGGAGTCCTACCCAAGGTGGGACTCCCACCTTTCCTTTAGGTGGGGTGGCCGGCCACCTATGGTGGAGTCCACCTGGGACTCCACCCCTTAGGGTTTGGCCGGCCATGCAAGGTGGAGTCCTTCCGGGACTCCACTTTCCAGGGTGATTTCTTCCGGACTTTTCTAGAACCTTCTAGAACCTGCCATAAATGCACCGGATCATTTCCAAACTTGGAATATGACTTCCTATTTATGAATCTTATTCTCCGGACCATTCCGGACCTCCTCGTGATGTCCTGGATCCCATCCGAGACTTCGAACAAAACTTCGAACTCCATTCCATATTACATATCTACTTAAACGACATCAAATCTTAAGTGTGTCACCCTACGGTTCGCGAACTACGCAGACATGGTTGAGACTTCTCTCTGACCAATAACCAATAGCGGGATCTGGAGATCCATAATGGCTCCCACATATTCAACGATGACTTTAGTGATCGACTGAACCATTTTCATACGATACCGATTCCCTTTGTCACGCGATATTTTACTTGTCCGAGGTTTGATCATCGGTATCTCTATACCTTGTTCAACCTCGTCTCCTGACAAGTACTCTTTACTCATACCGTGGTATGTGGTCTCTTATGAACCATTCATATGCTTGCAAGCTATTTAGACGACATTCCACCGAGAGGGCCCAGAGTATATCTATCCGTCATCGGGATGGACAAATCCCACTGTTGATCCATATGCCTCAACTCATACTTTCCGGATACTTAATCCCACCTTTATAACCACCCATTTACGCAGTGTCGTTTGATATAATCAAAGTAACTTTCCGGTATAAGTGATTTACATGATCTCATGGTCGAAAGGACTAGGTAACTATGTATCGAAAGCTTATAGCAAATAACTTAATGACGTGATCTTATGCTACGCTTAATTGGGTGTGTCCATTACATCATTCACATAATGACATAACCTTGTTATTAATAACATCCAATGTTCATGATCATGAAACTATGATCATCTATTAATCAACAAGCTAGTTATACAAGAGGCTTACTAGGGACTCATTGTTGTTTACATAACACACATGTATCAATGTTTCGGTTAATACAATTATAGCATGGTATGTAAATATTATCATAAACACAAAGATATATTATAATAACCATTTTATTATTGCCTCTTGGGCATATCTCCAACAGTCTCCCACTTGCACTAGAGTCAATAATCTAGTTTACATTTGTAAAGATATAACACCTTGGCCTTCCGGTGCTTTATCATGTTTTGCTCATGTGAGAGGTTTTAGTCAACGGATCTGACATGCTCAGAAACGTATGTATTTTGCAATTCATTTGCGTCTCAACGCATCACTCATTTTCCAAATGAGTCGGCATAATCATATATGTTCAGTCCTCTGGTGGAACCTTAATTCCGCGGTCTGAAATATGTCACTAATATTGTCATACACAATATAGCTTCAAAGTTCTGACACTATCGGAACTACACCAAGTTCTCAAAGAACTCTTCGACTTAAACATCCTCATTCATTGTCAAAACAGTGACATACTCTGCCTTCGTTTGTAGAATCCGTCACAATATTTAGAACTCTTCTAAATCTAGCATAGACAACTTCTAGCTCATTGTGCTACCTTTTAAACAACACTTAGTCCAATTTGAGATTAAAATTTTATTTTTATATGTGACAAAACCAATATCGGTGCAACATCTTACATCGATTTGTTTGTCATTTCTCCATACAAAACTATATATTATATATCCTTGGTTCTTCTTAAGTACTCAAGAATATTCTTACTGTTTTTCAATGATCATCACATGAATCATTCTGGTACATGCTCATAACACTTTTAAGAGCATAGGACATCTGATTGTGTACATATTATTCGTGATCTATAATCACTCATGTGTTTTTACTCATTGAGTGTAAGATACACTCTAGTCTTATAAAACTTCACATGACAAGAACATTTTCTTAATATTTCTATATTGAACTACTTCAATATCCATTCTATGTACTTTGACTTAAACTTATTATGTGTTTCAATCTATCTTCATAGATCTTGACACTAAATTTGTTTTAGTCCATATCCTTTCATTGAAGTTAATTTCTCAATGAAACCTTTTAATCAAGTATTTAATTACATCATTTATAACCAACTATATGTCATCTACATAAAGTATTATAAATATGTCTCAGCGCTCCCACTTAATTTCATCCGGCGAAGATTCCAACTCCGCGATACTCACTTCATCCAATTGAAGTTTGTATACCTATCTAGTATTCCATGGACCAGCAAAACACTTGGTTGTATCTTGTATACACCTTTAATACATAATTCCGATAAGTAATGTATTTTGCCATCCTACTAGCATAATCCACATAGACTATAAGCATTGCTACGGAAGATCTAATCTTATCGTAGTCAACTCTTTGAACTTTGTCGTAAACAACTTTTCAACAAGTCAAGTTTCTTCAAGGATATTCCATCCAAGTCCATCAATTTTATAGATCCATTTACTTTCAAAAAAAGTATTCATCTATCATGGATTTCATGGCACATGGCCATTTTAACGGAGTCAGGGCCCATCATAACTTCTTTGTTTGTAGTTGGTTTATCATTGTTCGAAATCAATCCTTTGTCCACAAATCATTTATTTGATCACAAAGTAAACCATATCTACAAGGTTCAATGTGTACTTTGATCTCCATGGCTAAAACACTTTGTAGTCATGAGAGCCATGATCGTCGTGGCCGCTTCCGGAACCAATTCTGATGCTGCGCTACTCTGATCATTATGCTCAGGTTCATAAACCTTATCAAGTTCTATTGTCCTCCCACTCAAATACTTCGCTAGAAAACAATTTCTTGGAAATAAGCAAGTAACATTGACAAACACTTTTGTCTTTTACTTCATAGTGGAAAGAATTCCCAATCAATTCTTTGGGATAGAAACAAAGACATTCATCCGATTTTGGTTGAAAAAACTCTTAGACCAAAATTTAAAGAAAGGACTATTAGGGTTTATACCCATGCCATAACTTGTATGGTGTCATTTCAACGGATCATGATGATGCTCTATTTAGTGTAAAAACGGTAGTCTCTAAAGCATAATCCACAAAAATATAATGGCATCAATATTTTATCTCATCATTGATCCAACAAGGTTTGGATATATCTCTCGGATACTCCATCATCACTATGATACTCCAAGAAACATGAGTTGTAGAATAATTTCATAACTCTCTTAGATGTTCGCTAAAACTCGTAATTCAAATATTTCCACCATGATCCAATCATAGATATTTTATTTTTCTATTACGATGATTTCCACTTCATGCTGAAATTTATTTGAATCCATTCAAATGTTTCAAACTTCTTCCTTATTGAATATATCCACACATATATACTCAATTCATTGTTGGAAGTTTTCATGAAGTAGAAGAATCTCAAGCACACAACTATGCCCAGTGAACCACATACATCATCATGTATTTTTCCACTAAGTTGGTTGCCCGTTCAACTCTTGGCCTATGAACGGTATTTTAGTCATTCTCTTTAGAAAATATTTGCAAGCGTCAAACGATTCAAAAATCAAATGACTCCAAAAATCCATTTGCATGGAGTTCTTTCATGCGTTCCTTTCTAACATGACCTAAATGGAGGTTCCACAAATAGGTGGAATTCTTAATCATTTGCCTTATGGCATTTTAGTGTCAGTATTATGTATTTGTGATTCACCATTAAGATTTATAATAACTTATCCATCGTACATGGAGTAATGTCATAATTTGAACAACTCATTGTTTTCATTTGACCAGAGAAAAATAACAACTATTAAGTTCTTTATTATAAATTCTAAGGGCTAGATAGAATGCCAACGACAAACATAATAACACTTTATTATGTTCCAGACATGCATTATTACCATATTCCTTATCAGTCACTTAGGCCATCGTATTCTTGTATTGTGTTGTACTGTATGACATCTCATACCAACCAATTTGGTACAAATACCCAAGAATTTTATTATGTGACCAAACAAGGAATACATCCATAACCTGTATATCATTTATATACACCTGAACTAGACTTTCTAGTATTTTCTTTCTTTCTGCCAAAATATCTTTTGTAGTTTCTCTTTTAGCTTTCCTCATTATTCAGAAAAACACTTCAACATCAATAACTTCTAGGTTTGTTGGTCAAATACCAATAACCTTGAGGTTCTTACTTTGAAGTTGATCATCATAAGGCAAGTGTTCCGGATTTCACTATTAGTAATTTTTTAATATGATGAACAATTTCACACATAATTTTATCCACCATATCATGATGACTTTCCGAGACCATGTTTGTACATGCTAGGATTGTAAAGTTTAACCTTAGTATTCGCATGTGCAAATCTGGCTTGCAACCATTACATGCACACGTAGAATCTATAACACCTGATCATCACGTGATGCTTCGAAACTACGAGTCTTAGCAACGGTGCATACTAAGGACGATCACTTCATGGATATGTGAATATCGTTAGTGCCCCAATAGTTGGAGGATTGGGACGCCTGGCGTCTTCAACCTTCATACATTCCCATAAAACTTATGAGTTTATGTAGTCTCACTAGATTATATTCTATCATCTTGCAATAAGGTCTTAGATATCACATATATCTCATACCTTGCTTATTTCTGAAAACTAATTTTTCAGCTCCTTACTTTTTCAAACAGATTTGAACTTCAAGTTTCATGGAGACAAGATAACTTTAGGTACTAATTGAAACCACAACTCTTTGAATCAACAATGTGAGGTTTACTAAAAGTTCGCAATAGGACTTAATTATTTCTTGATTCTTTAACAATACGGTACCAGTCCGTAAAGTTTCTTGTCAGATTTTAACAGTATTTCTATCTCAATTACAAGACTAGCGCATGGTAGAATACGGATGCCAATACTACAAAATTAATTCAAAATACTACTCAGACTATGTTTATGATAATAAGTTCATGTTTTAATCTAATTACTAATGAACTCCCACTTAATACAACATCCCTCATAGTTGTTAAGTGGTACACGATCCACATCCACTACACCAAAACCGATCATCACGTGAGATGATGTAGCTTCAATGGTGAACATCAACATGTTGATCATATCATCCATATGACTCGTGTTCAACCTTTCGGTTTCCGTTGTCCCGAGGCCATGTCTATACATGCTAGGCTCGTCAAGCAAACCCAAGTATTCCGCTTGTGCAACATGGCTTACACCCGTTGTATATGAACGTTAAGTCTATCACATCCGATCATCACGAGATGCTTCGAAACGACGAACTTTGGCAACAGTGCATACGAGGGGAGAACACTTTATTATCTTGATATTAATGTAAGGGATCATCTTATAATGCTACCGTCGCGATCTAAGCAAAATAAGATGCATGAAGGATTAACATCACATGCAATTCATATGTGATATGATATGGCCCTTTAGTCTTTGCGCCTTCGATCTTCATCTCCGAAGCACGGACATGATCTCCATCATCAACGGGCATGATCTCCATCATCGTCGGTGTAGCGTCAAGGTCCATGGCGCCGTCTTCATGGTTGTTCACCTCATGTAGCAACTATTACAACTACTTTGAAATACTACTCAACATGAAATTTAAAGACAACCATAAGGCTCCTGCCGGTTGCCACAATACAATAATGATCATCTCATACATATTCATCATCACATCATGGCCATATCACATCACCAAACCCTGCAAAAACAAGTTAGACGTCTCTAATTGGTTTGCATATTTTACGTGGTTTAGGGTTTTCTAGTAAGATCCAATCTACCTACGAACATGAACCACAACGGTGATACTAGTGTTGTCAATAGAAAGAGTAAATTGAATCTTCACTATAGTAGGAGAAACAGACACCCGCAAAGCCACTTATGCAATACAAGTTGCATGTCGAACATGGAGCAAGTCTCAAGAGCGCGGTCATGTAAAGTTAGCCCGAGCCGCTTCATCCCACTATGCCACAAAGATGCAAAGTACTCAAACTAAAGACAACAAAGCATCAACGCCCACAAAACAATTGTGTTCTACTCGTGAAACCAATCTATGCATAGACCTGGCTCTGATACCACTGAAGGGATTCGTAGCATAGAAAACAAAAATTTCCTACCGGAGAACGCAATCCAAGCCAAGATGCAATCTAGAAGATGGTAGCAACGAGGGGATGAACGAGACTAACCCTTGAAGATTTCCAAAGCCTACGAGATTAGATCTCGTTGCTGCGTTAGACGATCACTTGCCGCTTTCAAAAGCGCGTAGAAGATCTTGACGGTGCCACAATCGGGCAGCACCTCCGTACTCGGTCACACGTTCGGTGTTGATGAAGACGACGTCCTTCTCCCCGTTCCAGCGGGCAGCGGAAGTAGTAGATCCTCCTCGGAATACCGGCAGCACGACAGCGTGGTGGCGGTGGTGGTGAAGAACTCCAGCAGGGCTTCGCCTATGCGCTGCGGGAGTTGTATGTGGAGGAGGGGCGCTAGGGTTTGGGGAGAGAGAGGGGAGTAGGGCGCCGGCCATGGGCAGCCCTAGGTGGTGCGGCCAAGAGTGGGCTGCCCCTCCCTCTCCTCCTCATTATATAGGTGGAAATCCCCAAGAGTTGTAGTCCAAGTCTTCGAATAAGACCCCAACAACAAAACCTCCCATAGGTGGGAAACCTACTCAAGGGGGGAGTCCTACCCAAGGTGGGACTCCCACCTTTCCTTTAGGTGGGGTGGCCGGCCACCTATGGTGGAGTCCACCTTGGACTCCACCCCTTAGGGCTTGGCCGGCCATGCAAGGTGGAGTCCTTCCGGGACTCCACTTTCCATGGTGATTTCTTCTGGACTTTTCTACAACCTTCTAGAACCTGCCATAAATGCACCGGATCATTTCCAAACTTGGAATATGACTTCCTATATATGAATATTATTCTCCGGACCATTCCGGACCTCCTCGTGATGTCCTGGATCCCATCCGAGACTCCGAACAAAACTTCGAACTCCATTCCATATTCCATATCTACTTAAATGACATCAAACCTTAAGTGTGTCACCCTACGGTTCGCGAACTACGCAGACATGGTTGAGACTTCTCTCTGACCAATAACCAATAGCGGGATATGGAGATCCATAATGGCTCCCACATATTCAACGATGACTTTAGTGATCGACTGAACCATTTACATACGATACCGATTCCCTTTGTCACGCGATATTTTACTTGTCCGAGGTTTGATCATCGGTATCTCTATACCTTGTTCAACCTCGTCTCCTGACAAGTACTCTTTACTCGTACCGTGGTATGTGGTCTCTTATGAACCATTCATATGCTTGCAAGCTATTTAGACGACATTCCACCGAGAGGGCCCAGAGTATATCTATCCGTCATCGGGATGGACAAATCCCACTGTTGATCCATATGCCTCAACTCATACTTTCCGGATACTTAATCCCACCTTTATAACCACCCATTTACGCATTGGCGTTTGATGTAATCAAAGTACCTTTCCGGTATAAGTGATTTGCATGATTCATGGTCGAAAGGACTAGGTAACTATGTATCGAAAGCTTATAGCAAATAACTTAATGACGTGATCTTATGCTACGCTTAATTGGGTGTGTCCATTACATCATTCACATAATGACATAACCTTGTTATTAATAACATCCAATGTTCATGATCATGAAACTATGATCATCTATTAATCAACAAGTTAGTTATACAAGAGGCTTACTAGGGACTCATTGTTGTTTACATAACACACATGTATCAATGTTTTTGTTAATACAATTATAGCATGGTATGTAAACATTATCATAAACACAAAGATATATTATAATAACCATTTTATTATTGCCTCTTGGGCATATCTCCAACACCAATGTGTAATATCCCAGTATTTGGGGTTACAAAAATAGAGGAAACAGATGTGTACATTGCATTCATGCATAGAAAATCCGGGGAATTTTCGCGCTTTAAAGAAAAACAGTCACAGTAACTGAAGTTTCACTTGACCTTGATGGAATTGAATTAGATCATCAAGCCAGGTGCTATAAACCTCAATGTGACCTTTGCTAAAACCTTGTTTTGGGTAGATGATTTGATCTAAGGGGTTAGATCAAATGGAACTAAAATCAATACAACAACACTTTAATCAAAGATCAATTGCTTGATCTTATAAAAGATCATAACATGGTAATCCTTGCTATATCATATGAACATCTATTCAATTACAAATCAAATAACAATAAAATTGAGAAACTATTCTTACCTTATCTTTTCCATGTCTTAAACAAATTTGTGTTCCTACCATGAACCTCATGGTATTCATTTTACTTCATTCTTGGAAACATGACAAGGAGATCAACCCTAGGAATATAAAATTCTCCTCTATTACAAATTATTATACATCAAACCTAGAGAGGTGAGAGTTCTATATTACTTATTAGAGAAGCAATGACAAACTTTGAGCTAAACCTCGGATATGCATCTATGTATCCAAACCATTATCTTTAAGAGAAAACCCTAGAATATAATTTAAGACAATCCCTAGAGAGAGAACCCATTTATGTTAAACATAGATATTGATGATCACGTCATTCTCTATGGAGCCTAACCTTAAGTGAGTATTAAAGTCCTTCCCAAAAACGAGAGACCAGTTATATCAATCCTAGTCTTACCCAATTAAGAATCAAGGACAACCTTTGAATTAAAGTATTAGGAGATTAACCATTTCATCTTGGAGTGGTGAGATAACCTAATATCAAATGGAATAAGATCATATCCATGAATTGATGAAGTAAAGTAGAGACAAATTCAATTTAGTTATCCAGGTGGATACTTAACCTTTTCATACCTAATGAGACCTTGTAAATATCCCATAAACTCTAGAATTAACCATAGCCATGTCCATAAATGATAGTATAAAAGAAGTACTATACCTAGTTGATCAAGACAATGCTTGATCATGGAAGTGAGAACCCCATTTAATGAGAGATACCTTAGGAAGCCAAACCTTGATCATTATAAATTGAGTAATGATCATAAACCCTAAGAACTTGAGGTAAAGATATTACAAGTTGATCATGCCTAATCCATGATCATGCTCTTGAGGTATGTGAGGATAAGTTAAATCCTAATAGGATAAGTAGATATCATTCACCACATGAAATCATAGGGAGGTAACTAGTAAGCAACCCTAGGCTTATATCCCAACCTTAACTTGTGAACCACTTGGTGATCATAAGTAGAATCCTACCACATCTATATTTCATTCATTCATCAATTAAAGAACCTAAGAAAACCTTAGAGTCAAACTCTATACTTTATATGGTGAGAAACCATTCATCCACATAACCAAAGTTAACTATAAAAAGAACCATAACCACTTCAGTTACTTTAATGATAAATTGAGGATAGTAATAAAAGTCAATTGGTAGAAGATAAAACCAATTCTCAAGTCCTTAGTAACTAAAGGAGAACATCAACTATTAAGCAAGTAACCACCTTATAATGGATAGGGAGACTAAACCCTAGTTAGTGCATCACTTGGGTGATCACAACTATAAACCTAGTTCACATTTGAGTTCCAAACCAAATACTATTAGGTGAATATAACTAGAATCCTAGAATCCACAAGATTGAGAGTATGAGTTATCAACATAATAACACTTATTGAACACAAAACTCAGTCATCATCACAATACAAGTATGTAAGCCACATAATTAACATGTTATCATGTTCTAACAAACAAACTCTGTTGTCTCTGGAAAGAAACCAAAAAGTTAATTGAGACAAACATGTATGAGAAAATAAAGAATTAAAAATCATCTCCATAAAGATTTATAACCATTTGGAATATTAAGTTATTATCTAAATAAATAAAAAGGAAGTAAATATCCCTGAAATATATAAATCCAACATATTCCAGAACCATATTAGGTTCAATCAAAGGGGTCTATCTATTCAAATACCTGCAAAATACAAAAGGATTCAAATTTGAATTAAAACAGAATTCAAAAACAGAAAATAAGAAGAAAAAGAAAACAGAAAAAATGGAGAGAGGCTTACCAGTACTTAAGCACCGCAGCAGCCCACCAAGTGCAGCCCAACAAGAGCCCAACGCCACCACAAGTCTGTCCAGCCCACCGTAACCCTTCGTGAAATAAACGAAGAAGAAAAGCTTCTTCTTCCACCTCTGTCTGCTCGCCACCGCGGCAATGCCAGTCGGCGTCGGCCACGCCGTCAATAGGGATGACCGGATGTCGCCAACCATCTCAGAACCACACTCCAACTCCCTCACATCCGTGCTTATCCAAATGCGCCAAGATTCGCGCCCAGAACCCACACCGACATGGCCGTGTATCTCCGTCGGCCGTCACAGTCGTGTCGTCGTTTCCGTCTGCCTCCAGCGCTATAAAACCGTCAGGAGAACCGTTGTGCTGACCTTGTTCAACGCCATCTTCTCAGTTCCTCCCTGGACCCCTCAATCTCTCACATTTCTCTGTGAATGTTCGCCGGTGTCGAGGACGAATCTGGCGATAGGAGCCACCCCACGGTCCGGCGCATAGTCGAGGAGATGCGTCTGACTCTGGTGAGCATCCTGGTGGGAGGAATCGAGAAGAGGAGATCCCATAAGCCACCAATCCTCCATTCCCTTTCGCCGAAATTCCGCTGAAAAATGGAAATTGTCGTCGACTTCGTCTCTGATCGACTCCGGCGACCCTCTAGGAAGGATCAGGGTGAGCCCCCGCGTCTCTAGCACCTTTTATCACACTCTAGAGTCGTCTGTAGCTCGGATTCGAGATCCTACCGGAGCGCACCATCGTGGAGCTCATCGCCGGAGCTAGCTCCGGCGGTCCCTTCTCACAACCAACACCACCACCAGCCTCAGTGCGTAGAGAGGGTTCGGAAAAGCCTATTCACACGTCCCGGGGAACCTTAAAACGGCGGCGCCGTCTCCTACTGCCCGCCGGCATTGAGCCGCCGGCTAGACCGACGTGGCAGTGGGGCCATCGCATGATCTTTGACCGGTCGCTGCCTGCGTGGCCACGGACCTGGTCAAAGACCCCACCGGTCAGCCCCTGTAGATAGATCTGAACCGGTATATTTAGCCTTTTCCATTTAATTGAAAATCCAGAAAATAGTTTAAGATTTACAAATTCATAGAAAATTCATTTTAACTCAGAAAATTACAAATGAGGTATCAAAATGTTCCTAAAAAAATCTATCCGAGAAAAATATAATATGGAATTTTTACTTTTAATAAAAATTTAATTATTTTAAACTCATTAAATAAGCCTTTTCATTTATCCTAAATTCAATTAAAATTCAATAATTAGGAAAACTTCCTAAAATAAATAAAAGAACCAGTAAGTAAATAAGGAAAACATTAAAACTAATTTTCCTTTACTAATAACTCATTAAATCCTTATTAGGAGGATTTAAAGCCTAATTAATAATTACCTTAATTATTAATTCTTTAAAAATAATAAAATGTCAAATCCAATATTATTTTTATTTCAAAGTTATTAATAACTTCAAATTTATAATGAAGTTATTAACCTAAGAACTAAATAGTAATTATGAAACCCTAGTTCCATTATACATAACATAGTAGTTCATAATTTATGTGGAAACCTAAAACCCTAATGCCATTAGGAACCCTAGCTCCATTAATTCATATGAATCCTAATTTGCTTCTTGATGAGGACATCCCTACCTCAATGCCACCTCCGTCATTACAAGCTGAAGATGAACCTGCTGTGAAGCTCAAGTCCGATGAAGTAAGGATTGGACCGATAACAAGAGCTCGTGCGAAGCTACTTAAACAACAGGTGAATTTGTTTCTAAACGATACTTTGATTGATGAGAACTTTATACTGCCTAAGTCCTATGATTTATGTATCATCAGGTATCAAGAGGAGACAAGCATCGCACGAGGAGGAGAGGAGCAGCTGGACATGAAGACGGACGTCAAGATGGACGTGAAGCTGGACATGGAGCTGGACATGAAGATATCTCATGGACGCGCGAGGGAGGAGCGGGAGGAAGGCGCGAGAGGAGAAGCAGAAAGTCCAGGCCGGTCCTGCACCCGGTCAGACCGGCCCCCAGGCCGGGCAGCCCGGTCCCTGACTCGCTGACCGGGCGCCAACCGGACCGGCGCCAACCGGATTTGACGCTGCATCGGACGAAAACCGGAAACCTCGCAGTTTCCCAGTTTCCGCCCGGTCGACCGGACCCACGACCGGACCACCCGGTCCACAGCCCGGTTGACCGGATTCCAGACCGGACGCGTCCGAGTCTGTCTCGACCAGATCTATTCTGGGTCGGTTTTCTTTGTATCTTTTCGACCAGAACTTGTCCCGGACGCCTATATAAGTGCCCAGGACGCCCCCCTAGCTGCTTTAGACCACGTTTAAGATAAACCCTAGTTCTTAGTTGTTTGCTTATGCAAAACTATTGAATCCCTACACCATATTGCTTGATATTGTGTAGATCCTGATAAAGTCTTGTGTGATCTGCTGTTCCATTGGGAATTAGACGGTTGCAACTTACCGCTTCGTGGTCGGCGGCTACGTGCGCAAGTGTGTGGAGTTGCGAATATCTTGCAGGGTTGAGAGCTGTTGCATTGGCGACAGGGACCAATCGAGAGATCTCGTTGCGTCATACAAGTTATCATCCACTACATCGTCGTGTTTCTCCGCTGCCATCACCCCGTGATCATCATCACCACCGTTGCTTACTGAGAAGATCGGGCCACCCCTTATCATCTTGGTATCAGATTTCCAGTTTTCCTCGGTAAGCCATCCACAATCCACCCCATAGTTGAGTTGTGAGTGTTTTCCTATCCAGAAAAAGCCAAAAAAAAATTAGGGTTAGGGTTTGCCATAGCCTTAGATTGCACTAATTTCGAGTTTTAGTTGCTTTTCGTAGTTGTTTTTGCGTATCTTTGTCTTCCATCTAGTTTTAGGGTTTGAGTTTACTCTATCATCTTGTTTTTTTTATCATCTAGTTTTCGTTTTTGTTTCTCCGAGTCCACATAGCGTACAGTGTGCTTTTCCCAACCATAGCCACAGCCTATCGATATACGTGACTAGGAACTTCCCCAGAAGAGACTAGTTTTACCACTCGTCAGGCTGCTCATTAGGGTTTGGTGTTTTGCATATTTTGTTGGCCGTGTTATCAAGGAGTTGTGTCATAAAAAAATCAAAAAAAAAAGATAAAATTGAAAAGAAGCAAAAAGAGCTACATAGCTGCGTGTGTTCTACAAAAAGAAGAATCCAAAAAGAAGTGAAGTGCTAGTTGAATCAAGTGAAGGCCTAAGTTTACTTTACTGCACCCGTAGTTGAGCAATCTTGTGCCTGTCTCGTTGAGCTTTGCTAGCGTCTCTCGTGTGCTTTGCAACCTTTCCCACATATAGTTGCATTGCCCTATTACATCGCCTTGTGTGAGTATCATTGGTTGTCTACGGTCAGCGCTAGAGCTTGTTATTGGTGCAAATAGGTAGCCTACCTACAGCCCCACATATATCCTGCTTTGTCGTGTGATTTGTTCTTATACCCTTGATATTCGCTTCGCTACATCCGTGCACTAGTTGTTACTACAAGTGGTAAGCAACAATAATTTACTTTGGAACGGTAAGATCTCCTTTTCTTATCAGTTTTTGAGTGAGTTGTGAGAGTACCACCATATATTCTTGATTTAAGTGCACTAACCTACTAACCATATCTGCTAGTGATGAGAAAATTGTTAACCAGGAGAACAAGAACTCCGCGGATTTGATGACATGGAGGGAGTATGAGGCTCTTCGTAATGAGATGCGACGTGAATTCCGCGCTCAGGATGATGAGCTTAAAGGGACGGTCCAAGAGATCTCCCAAAAGCTGGATGCTACTAATGAGACCGTCACGGCAATGCAAGATCAAATGACGGATATTCACCGCAGTCTTCGGACTTTGACAATGTCAGTTGAGAATCTTAATCAACATCGACAACAACAAGACAATGATGAAGATCCTGAGCTTCAAGATGACGCACACAATGCTCGTGGTGCGCCTCGTGGTGATCGTGCTCGCGGTTGGGTTCAACTTGGCCGCAATGGTCGTGGACATGATGAGGAAGATGGATTGGGTAAGCCCAAATTTTCTATCCCCAAGTTTGAAGGAGGTGCTGATGTTGAAGAATACCTCACTTGGGAGCTCAAGATTGAGAAGTTGTGGAATCTACATCCGCACTACACTGAAGATAGGAAGATCAAGCTTGCTTCTTCTGAATTTGATGGCTATGCATTGCGTTGGTGGGATGCTTTTGTTCGTAACCGAGACGAGGACGGTGAGCAACCTATACAAACATGGCGTGCCATGAAGGAGGCGATGACTTCTCGCTTTGTGCCTACAAATTACTTGCGGAATATATATGATAAGCTGACTCTATTGAGACAAGGTGTGAAGACTGTCGATGAGTACTACATGGAGATGGAGATGCTAATGCAGCGTGGCCATGTCCGTGAGTCTCTTGAGATGACAATGCAGCGTTTTCTGAATGGTTTGAAGTATGATATCAAAGGCATTGTTCGTCACTACAGTTACACCAATATGAATCAATTGTTACATCATGCACGAGAAGCTGAATCACAGTTGGCTGACGAAGCAAAGATCAAAGGACGAGCTATAGGAGCTGGGCGTTACACACCCCGCGCGGCCCCATCTACGGCGCCGGCGCCTTCGACGCGCTCCGCCCCTTAGTCTACTCAGCCTAGTAAGCCGGTCTCCAATGTGTCTAACACAAAGAAGTCCGAATCTGCTGCAAGTACGAGTGGCTCTAATGTGTCTACTGCGCGTAACCGTGATATGCTTTGTCACACATGTGGTGGCAAAGGTCACTTCAAGAGAGATTGTCCTAACCGTAAAGTCATGATTATCAATGAGGACAATGAGTATGAGACTGGAGATGATGTTGATCCTAATGCTCCAGAAGATGATGACTATGACACTGATGGTGAAGATGCATATCCGTCTGATGCTCGCACCATTGTTGTGTCGCAGCGTGCTCTTAATGTATTGCCTAGTGCATCTACTCAGCGCTGCAATTTGTTCCAAACAAAAGCTTTAGTTGGTCCTGACAAGGCTTGCAAGGTCATTATTGATGGCGGGAGTTGCCGCAATTTAGCAAGCAAGGAGTTGTGCACCAAGCTGAAGTTGAAGTATCTACCGCACCCGCATCCATACTATATTCAGTGGTTGAGCGACAATGGTGAGATGAAGGTAAACCACATGGTGCGTGTTGAATTTGCTATTGGACCATATAAGGATTGCATTGACTTTGATGTCGTTACTATGATGGTGTGTCACCTACTATTGGGTCGGCCTTGGCTCTATGACCGTTCTGTGCAACACAATGGCCGTGCCAATACATATCACTTGGAGTTCAAGGGCAAGAAAATCAACTTACAGCCTATGACACCACAGCAAATTGTCAATGAGTCTCGTCAGAAAGTTGAAGTGAACTTGGAAGATGCATCCATTGATAGGCGAGAGAATTGTAATGTTGTGAGTGATATAACGAAAAGTGAGAGAGTGAATTCCTTAGTCTCATTAGCCACCAAAGAAGACATGAGAGAATTTAGTGAGGATCCTACAGCCATGCCTCTTGTGCTCTTGTACAGGGGTACGGTTTTGGTTTCTAACGACATGACCCCTCTTCCTCTTGGTGTTTCTAATGTTTTGCAGGAATTTGGCGACGTGTTTCCGGATGAGGTACCCGCAGGACTTCCACCATTGCGAGGTATTGAGCATCAAATTGACTTGATTCCCGGAGCTTCGCTACCCAATCGGGCACCATATAGAACGAACCCCGAAGAGACGAAGGAGATACAGAAGCAAGTACAAGCGCTACTCGACAAAGGTTATATCCGCATAAGCCTTAGTCCTTGTGATGTTCCTGTTATTCTAGTTCCTAAGAAAGATGGTACATGGCGTATGTGCGTAGATTGTAGAGCTATAAACAATATCACTATTCGATATCGTCACCCTATTCCCCGTTTAGAGGATATGCTAGATGAATTGAGTGGTGCTGCTGTGTTCTCTAAAATTGATTTGCGTAGTGGTTATCATCAAATTAGGATGAAAGAAGGGGATGAGTGGAAAATAGCCTTTAAAACAAAATTTGGTTTATATGAGTGGTTAGTGATGCCTTTTGGTCTAACTAATGCACCTAGCACTTTCATGAGACTAATGAACCATGTTTTGCGTGAATTTATTGGCAAGTTTGTGGTTGTGTACTTTGATGACATATTAATCTACAGCCGCAATGAATCTGATCATGCTATTCATATTCGACATGTTTTGCAAGTGTTGCGTGATAATAAACTCTATGGTAATCTTGAGAAGTGCACATTTTGCAAAGATAAGGTCATATTTCTAGGTTATGTTGTCTCTAAGCATGGAGTAGAAGTAGATGTGTCTAAAATTGAAGCTATTCAAAATTGGCCTACTCCCATGAATGTGAGTCAAGTACGAAGTTTTCATGGTCTAGCTGGGTTTTATCGCCGTTTTGTGCCCAATTTTCTACTATTGCTGCACCTTTGAATGAATTGACTAAAAAGGGTGTTGTCTTTGAGTGGGGCGCAGCCCAAGATCATGCTTTTGATGAACTTAAGAGATTGTTAACTTCTGCACCGTTACTTGCACTTCCTGATTTCAATAAGCAATTTGAGATTGAATGTGATGCTAGTGGTATTGGAATTGGTGGTGTGTTGATGCAAGAGGGTCGCCCAATTGCATATTTTTCTGAGAAACTGTCTGGTGCTAAGTTGAACTATCCTATCTATGATAAAGAATTGTATGATTTAATTAGAGTTCTTGAGGTTTGGCAACATTACTTGTGGCCAAAAGAATTTATCATACATTCTGATCATGAAGCTTTGAAATACCTGAAAGCTCAGTCTACTTTGCATAAGCGTCTTGCTAAGTGGGTTGAGTTCATTGAGTCTTTTCCATACATTATTAAGCATAAGAAGGGAAAAGATAATATTGTTGCTGATGCTCTATCTAGGAAGAATATGCTATTAACTCACCTTGATGTTAAAATTCCTGGATTAGAAGTGCTATGTGATTTATATGCTACTGATCATAATTTTGCTGAACCATATCGCTTATGTGCTCTTGGTAAAGCATGGGACAAATATCACATACACGATGGGTTCTTGTTTAGAGCTAACAAACTATGTGTTCCAGAATCGTCTGTGCGTTTGCTCTTATTGCAGGAATCACATGCTGGAGGTTTGATGGGTCACTTTGGGCGTGAGAAGACGCTACTCATGCTAGCTGACCACTTTTATTGGCCAAAGATGAGGCGGGACGTGGACAGGTATGTGAAGAGGTGCATTACTTGCAACAAGTCCAAGTCCAAGCTGAAGCCTCACGGTTTGTATACTCCATTACCGGCACCTACTACACCTTGGGAAGATATTAGTATGGATTTTGTGTTGGGTTTGCCACGTAATAAAAGAGGCCATGATTCTATATTTGTGGTAGTGGACAGATTTTCTAAAATGTCACACTTTATTGCCTGCCACAAAAGCGACGATGCGTCGCATATTGCTAACCTGTTTTTCAGGGAGGTTGTGCGACTACATGGAGTCCCGAAGACAATTGTTTCTGATCGTGACGTGAAGTTTATGAGCTACTTCTGGAAGACGCTGTGGAGAAAGTCAGACAAAGCTGCTGTTCAGTACTACTTGTCATCCCCAAACTGATGGTCAAACTGAGGTGGTGAATAGAACATTGTCACAACTATTGAGATCCATGATCAAGAAGAACCTGAAGGAGTGGGAAGATTGTTTGCCGCATGTGGAGTTTGCTTATAACAGGGCGGTACACTCTACCACGGAGCTGTGTCCTTTTGAGGTGGTGTATGGTTTCAAACCCATTACTCCACTCGACTTGTTGCCTTTACCCATACACGAGAGAGTTAATATGGAGGCATCCAAGAGGGCAGATTTTGTGCGTAAGATCCATGTGAAGACTAAAGAGTTGATCGAGAAGAAAGGCAAGAGCAATGCTGCAAGGATGAACAAGAAGCGCAAAGAGATGTTGTTCAAGCCTAGTGATATGGTCTGGGTACATTTTCGCAAGGATAGGTTCCCGAAGCTACGGAAGTCCAAGTTGAAGCCTCGTGGTGCTGGTCCTTACAAAGTGCTTGCCAAGATCAATGATAATGCATACTCGATAGATCTTCCAGTTGATGAGTTTGGTGTCAGTAATTCTTTCAATGTGGCTGATTTGACACCATATGACGGAGAAGACCTTGGAGCGTCGGGGTCGACGCCTTTTGAAGGGGGGAGATGATGACGACATCCCTACCTCAATGCCACCTCCGTCATTACAAGCTGAAGATGAACCTGCTGTGAAGCTCAAGTCCGATGAAGTAAGGATTGGACCGATAACAAGAGCTCGTGCGAAGCTACTTAAACAACAGGTGAATTTGTTTCTAAACGATACTTTGATTGATGAGAACTTTATACTGCCTAAGTCCTATGATTTATGTATCATCAGGTATCAAGAGGAGACAAGCATCGCACGAGGAGGAGAGGAGCAGCTGGACATGAAGACGGACGTCAAGATGGACGTGAAGCTGGACATGGAGCTGGACATGAAGATATCTCATGGACGCGCGAGGGAGGAGCGGGAGGAAGGCGCGAGAGGAGAAGCAGAAAGTCCAGGCCGGTCCTGCACCCGGCCGCACTGCCCCAGGCCGGGCAGCCCGGTCCCTGACCCGGTTGACCGGGCGCCAACCGGACCGGGCGCCAACCGGATTTTGACGCTCGTACCGGAAGAAAACCGGAAACCTCGCAGTTTCCCGGTTTCCTCCCGGTCGACCGGACCCACGACCGGACCACCCGGTCCACAGCCCGGTTGACCGGATTCCAGACCGGACGCGTCCGAGTCTGTCTCAACCAGATCTATTCTGGGTCGGTTTTCTTTGTATCTTTTCGACCAGAACTTGTCCCGGACGCCTATATAAGTGCCCAGGACGCCCCCTAGCTGCTTTAGACCACGTTTAAGATAAACCCTAGTTCTTAGTTGTTTGCTTATGCAAAACTATTGAATCCCTACACCATATTGCTTGATATTGTGTAGATCCTGATAAAGTCTTGTGTGATCTGCTGTTCCATTGGGAATTAGACGGTTGCAACTTACCGCTTCGTAGTCGGCGGCTACGTGCGCAAGTGTGTGGAGTTGCGAATATCTTGCAGGGTTGAGAGCTGTTGCATTGGCGACAGGGACCAATCGAGAGATCTCGTTGCGTCATACAAGTTATCATCCACTACATCGTCGTGTTTCTCCGCTGCCATCACCCCGTGATCATCATCACCACCGTTTCTTACTGAGAAGATCGGGCCACCCCTTATCACTTCTAAACCTAAACCCTAGGTTAGAACATGTGATCATGATACTTTGATTTCATTCATAGATCCATAGTAGCAACTAAACACATGCCATATCTTAATAAACTAATAGAGAACCATCACTAATAAATTGGTATTCCATGTGTTTATGCCTAGATGATCAAATAGGACCAACCCTAGTTCCTATCCTCTGAGACCCCAACTTTAATTATCTATGCTTAGCATCACAACATTGTGATGAACCCTAATAGCAACCATGCCCCTTATCTTGCATTACCTAACCATACTCCACTGAACCCCATTAGAGTAAGATAATTGTGAATTATCCTATTTAGGAAACAACTATACCTTACCTAATAGATCCAATAGTAAAACCTAGACCAACTCAACCCTAATTGAAATACTTCTTATTACTTAAGAAGTATGTTCTTCAAAAGTTATTCATTTAAAGTAAATAAGGAGTAGCCATCAACCCTACTTAATAGGACCTAGAAACCCTAACTATCTATCACCAATAAGATATACCACCTTGATAGAAACCATAGATAATTAAGATGCTTAATTATGCTTAATTAAAACCATACAAGCCCTAGTAGATGATGAATCCAACTCTGTTGTGATCCATCAACTCCTTACTCCAAAAACTAATTGGAACCATAGGAAAGCATAGAACCCCACAAACCCAATTGTCATACTTGTTCTCTATCAAAGAACATGTTCTTCAGAAGTTATTCTTTTGAAGAATATCACAACTAATAATTAACCATGCCATTTAGTACTAAAACTGACAACTGTTATTTACATGTTAACATTATGCCAATTATCATTCCTTGTGTGCTACATTGATTACTATGCTTTATTATATAACTTGTTTATAATACCAAGTAATCAAACCTTAATAAAGAACCTTGTTTGTGAATCACTCTAAAAGTGCAACACACTTTGAACTAATCATTATAACCCACTAATCCTAAATCATCGGGGTTAGGTCACGCTTAGAGCGATTGCATCTCATACTTATGCATTATTGCATCCTTGCCAATACTTTACACATCGTCCTTACCGGACGATGATGCTATTTCATAATTTGGAGTTATTGCGTACCGAAGACCTTGCCTGCATAATCTTGCAGTCAAGAAAGGCAAGTTCATCGCTTGCTCATGTTATTTGAGTATTTTTACCAAATTACTTGCAAAGTACTTTACTTATCACTCTTGCATAAAAAAGCAAAAGTAATATTTTCATAACTATGAATATGACTATGTGGTGGGCAATTGAACCATGGTATGGATTGATATGGTGGAGGTTCCATTGCAATGGGTTTATATCCATGTAGGATTAAACAACAAATGTCGTCCAGTGATTCTTGTGCCGTAAAACTCGTGTTAACCATAAGATCTGGAGTGGGACAGAGTAGTCAATTGTATTTCCACCTCTCGTACATCAACGGATGCGCTTACCGTAGCAGTTGTATCTTGCGAGAACAACCGGTGGGTGGGGATCCCCTTCTACTTCCCCACGGTAATGCGGTCTATGATGGGTTGCATCTACCGGCGAAGGAGTTTATGGTAGAGACCTGAACTATCGTCGTGGTCGGGGGCCATCCTTAATTGGTATAAGTACACCGGCGAGGACCCAGGGTCGGGGATTGCAACAAAGGGTGGGTGTGTGAGGTAGCGGAGGAATATGATTGGCTAAGACCTTACACCGGGCCTCACACCAAAGGAAGTGTGGACGGGTCATTCCCGGTTGGTACCAAGGTTAAGATCTCTTATGGGTAAAGCAACACACATCTGCAGAGTGTAATGAATCGTGACATGTCACTCCCTGTTCTGGGTTTTGGAACTGTGAACACTGCCGGAAAGGAACTCCATGAAGTTCTAGTAAACCGGTGAAGGCTGACGGACATAGTTCTTCTGGATAAAAGCAACCTTTTGAAGAAATGGTTATGAAAACCTGCATGGGTATTAGACTTTCTGGTCTAATGTTGTAGCTAGTGCATTTAACACCTCTTTCCTATAATGAACTTGTTGAGTACGCTCGTACTTATCCCACTCTTAAATCCCCTGCTTAGATATGCAGGCATCGAAGGAGGATCTACAGTGTAACTCGAAGGCCGAGGAGTCAACAACTACTTCAAGAGACAGGACCATGTCAGAAGAGTCAGATACCTCATCCAACAAGGAGAAAACCTAGATTAAGAAGTAGAAGGGAACTAGCTCCCTAAACCTAGCTTCTATTTAGCTAGAGTCTATTCATAGCCTCTATAGCTAGTTAAATACTCTACAAATAGAGTTCGTGATAAGACTAGACTACGAGTCGTTCTTCTGGAGTTTATTGACAGTGTTACCTCATTGTAAAGTAGGAGGCTGTGATGATCTTATGTAACAGAGTCTATGTGTAATTCTATAGACATGCCTTGGACCCGCATATGTTTCTGTTGTACCACTCTGAGCGATATAATACTAGTGGAACGGTGTTTTATTGATGTTATATCAGACTTGCATACTACACCGTGCAGTACTATGCCGGGTCACCACACAATGCATGGCTTACAGTTTTGTTCATAGGATGTACGATGTAGCACGCTAACTGATCAATGTTTGGCTTACGTGCAGGTTATTGTGAGGTGGATATAGCTTCTGACGTTAGCTGACACTGTGAAGCTTCTCATGTCCTTGATATTGCTTATGAAATCTGATTATGATAATCTTTTTGAGTGTCTATTTTGTAAATTTATTATGAAAATGGCCAGAACATGTTAGGCGGCACAGCACGGTTGTCATGAATCCGTAATTCTTTTTATTTCAGTTACATGTTTAGCTGAATTTATCATGAGCTACTTAAAGTCTCAAATACTTTTTATGCCGCTGTACTGTCATATTTTGACAGAGGCCTCATATCCGGGGTTTTTTATAAAAATAATCGGCATGGATTCTATACTGGTCTGCTTGTCTTCTCTGCTGCTGCTCAGCTCGCTCTATCAAGTGAGTATTCGTTTTAAATTTCAGCTGCAGTGATGTACATGTACTGATATAAAGTAGGGCATACTCTTTTTATGTGAACTAAACTTACTCATACTCTATCAAGTAATGTTCATTTTTAGACAGTAATGTTACGTGGTGCATTTCTTTTGAGCTGATTCATGCAAGAACATCAACCTTGGTATCGTCACTCAAAATGTCTACTTACCTAGATTATCATATTAGCAAGGTAAGTTTCTTTCCGGCAGAAAAGTCAACCATACATAGTAGTGCAGACTTAAGTGTAATTCCAGCCTAACGAGTCCGACGAGGAAGAGGAAACACCCATGATAATCTTTGAGGACATGATTATGATGAGGAAGACCTCATCAGGTATCGCGTCCCCCCCCCCACCCATCCCACCCCACGGGACGGATTGAGATGCCAAACTTAGTGCCGCCTCCCTCCCCCATGTTGCCTTCGAAGAGCGCACTAGGCAAAGCCCTGCGGTGCTGGCTCCAGCGGGATATTGATTACTTGGAGTTGGAGTGTCTTCGCGAGAGGGAGTGATTGGCACTAGTGCGACTATGGTGCGGGTGTCGAACTTGACTGGCGGCTTGTGCATTTCCTATGTAGGGCGACGGTGGTGCGGTTCTCTTGCAGGGCAGCTCACATGCAACAGTCATTGGGCGTCCAATTAGGCGGATGGTGGGTGGCGGCAATGCCTCTTAAGATGTCTGCTGGCGGTAGGACATGGCGACGGGATCTTGACGGTGGTGGCGGGGCTATGGGCGGCACGAGTCTACAGGTGGCTGGCGGTAACGGTCATGGCACTGCAGTGACGCGGTGGGGCTAATCGGGCATGATCCGAGCCAAACCTGGGCTTGACGGGCCCTACTTGCTGCCTTTGGACGACAACCGTGTGTAGCATCGGAGGGCAGCTTATCCCTTCACATTGGCGCGAGGCTAGATTTGGGCTCAGGCCTAGACCAGCGGTGGCTCTAAGGTCTAAGTCATGTGCCCGTTGCACCTATGGCGACCAATTGCTACCTGGATTCGAGCGGGGTGGGCTTGGATTTTGCACCGACCTACCTCGTCTTATCCGTCGGCCTTGCGGTGTGTTGTTTGTCGCGTCGTGGACTCGAGTTTCTGGATGCCGAGGCATTAGCCTCCGAAGGTGGATCGTGCTAGCGACTCCACTGCGGGCGATGTGGCGGTGGTGATGATATTTTTCTTTCTCCATGTGGATGGTGAGGAGTGTCAAGCACTAGGATTCTGTTGGTGGCGTCTCTTTGGAACCAATAGCTACCATATCACGTTCTGGAAGCCTGGCTTAGGGATAATGGGCAGTTTTGAAATACCTAGAGTGTGTGAATTTTTTTCTAGGTGAGTGGTGTAACCATCTTGGAGGTGCCATTGTCAATACTTTCTCCGGATTACGGCCCGTGGTGAAACCCAGTGCCTGTCTCGGTCTCGATGATGGCGATGCTATGCTTCACGAAGCTCCGATTCAATGGCAAGTTTTTTTTGTGTTTTTTGTTTATCTTGAATCTACTATGTGAGGGCCTTAACTCATTACTTTATCCATTTAGTTTTATTTATACAGCGGGAAGAAATCATGTTTCGAGAGGAATTCTGTAATTTATGAATAATGCTTTGAAACATTATGGAGTTATATATAATTTACACTCACGATTTTGTATACGCCGTAGCAACGCACGGGCATTCAACTAGTTACTTATAGTTAGTCATCTCTGACGTTTTTTATAGCTTGGAGTTGACTGAATAATTAATGATGTTGCAGATGCAGATGTAGATGACTAGATGCGGAGCTGCAGCTGTAGATCAAGACAACGAGCACAGCGAGCTGCTGTGTCTGTGGCGTTGGCGGTGACGAGCACATCGAGCTAGTGATGATGCTCCCTCCGGGGACGCTGGTCGCGGCTGCGGGAAGCGGGGAATCCAAGGGGAATGGCGGTTGCAGGGGACGCCGTGGACAGGGGAGTGGCGGCTACGCGACCTCTTCCACCGCCACCACTGCCACCTCCACTGGCGCCGGGCGAACAAAGGAGTTCGACTGGACGATGCTGTACTGAGCGTTGAAGGGAGAGATCCCCTCCCTCCGCGGTTTAATGATTGTTTAAGACTTGAGCATTAGATGATAAGAACGAATATGTGAGATGAGCAAACTGTGCAGTCCCTGGGTGAGGAATCTTTAACCGTGTTTGTTTTGGCATGTTCAGACAGGTGATGCACTTACTTACTATGTTGGCAAGCTGCTCAACCTATCCTACCTATCTACGAACGCACTGCTCATCTTCTCCTACCTCTCGCCACTGAAGGAAACTAGAGGTGTTGTTCATCTTATACAACAATTCGGTACTGTTGATCACAGTGAGCAACAGTGTCAACACCCGGATTTTTAAGTCCGAATGCCTATTATGTCATACATCGCAATCCCAGGAATATTGTTGTTGCGAGGCATAATAGTTAAGTATCACAGTCATCATTTATTACAAACCATAAAGTCTTACAACTTGGAATCACATGATCCATATTACACGAATAGTTGATCTATGGATCAACGAATAAACACAAATTCATAGCGGAAGCGTAAGATACAAGGACTCTCTAGTCCACAGGCCAACGCTTGACGTTAGAAGCTCCTAGTTGTGGTAGACGTCCTGCTGGTCGTCATCCTCGTACTGCTGCTCGGCTTCATAATCTGGCCATTTGAATAGCCAGGGACAAAGCCGTGAGTACTTTAAGTACTCGCAATCTAATACTAAAGTAGGTGCTAACATTACTCTAGGGAGTGTTCTAAGCTCTAAGTTTATTTGCATAAAGCCAATTTTAGTTGAGAAACAATCTAGTAAGCAAACTCCTTAAGTGCTAACTAACTCCAGTGGGAACATTAGTGTCATTCCCACCATTCAAGTGGTGATTTCAATTCAATTCACCACTTCACCACTTAAAACATCAAGTTTTCAGAAATTCTGATACCGGAAATTGTATGGCCTTTCCAACCGTCTGTATCCGTGGACGCGGCTATTCGAATAGATTTACACTCTGCAGAGGTCGCACACTTGTGCCACAACATTTGATTACATCCGTCAGGGATAACCCTGAATCATCGCAACTCAGTACGCGGATCATCAACCATAACCTTTCACTTACACACACTAGTATGGGCACCTCTCCCCATGAGCTTGGCCTCCCAGTGAAGACCAACTGTCAACCTGGGAACTGCACAGGGCTTGGCCGTACAATTCACCTCAATTCACATCGGTTCTCAAACAACGGAGGCAGCCGTGGCATAACCCCTATGATGTGTGTTCAGAGGGAACCCATACTAAGATGCATAAATTTCCAGTCAAGCCTTACCCATAATCAGGTATTGTGGGGATACTTAAATATTGGAAAGGTATCGCATTCAAACCACTATCAGTTTTATCAAAAATCACCATCTTCTTTTGGTCATATTCACCTTCAAAAACTTTCAATGGAAATGAATCATCATTCCAAGGTTTTCAACAACTTCATTCACAAACACATGTTCCCATCTAGAGTAGTCATTTTTAATTTAGCACTGGCATCTAAGTGTGAGGGGTGCTAAGTACTTTGCTTTGCTTCTAGGCTAATTTTGATACTCTTGTACAAATCCAATACTAACCAAGTAAATCATGAATCAAAAATACATTGATAAAACAAAAGTAAGTAAAGCTTGGAAAGTAAAAACTGGGAAAAATAGGATCAGTAATACAAAGTAAAATGGGTAATGCCTTGCTCAGGGTGAGCCTTGCACTTTGCAAGAGTATTATCTTGCCTTGGTTGGGGAATTGGTCAAAGTGGTCTTCTTCTCCTTGGAAGTAGACCTCCTCCTCTTCTGGGTATTCCTCGGTACTAGCGTCTAAAATACGAATACGGGGTACACAATCATCATACCAAACTTATGTACTAAACTATGCACACTCATGATGAACACCACTTAATCTAGCATCACACATTACTAATAAATGGGTGGAGGGGTTCTTATTAGTATTTAAGAAAAATAATTTCCTCTCATACAAAATTAAGTGTTACTTCTAGTTACTTAGAGAAATAAATCCCTCTTATTATCTTATTAAGATTTAATTTCTCTCTTGAATGATATGTGACCTAGGTTGACCCAAGTCAACCTCTTCACACTTATCAATTGAGAAAATGATTTAAATGAGGTGAAGACCTCATACATTTTAATCCTAGCATGGTAAAGATTTAATATCATCAACCAATCATATGAGCTCTACATGACCAGAGTTTCTACCTCATTGAAATGGTTGTGACAAGATTTAAATGGGGAAACATTCCCATGAGATTTCTTAATAGTTTTGGACAATATTTTTGACTAGAAATTAGCCATAAAGTCCTTTAATTTAAATAGGCCATGATCATTCAAAGTAAGCATGGCATATTTTTTTATAAACAATTAGTACAAGTGTAATGTGAACTATAGGAGTTGGAATTAACTTAAAAGCATTTATGGTTGACTTTTAAGAATTATTCTAAGGCAGAAAAGTCCCTGCATTGTTTATTTTGTCACTTTAATTCTACAAAAGATCTAGGGTTCTAACCAGTGGCATTGTGTAGATAATTTCATAAGGTTTCCAAAAATATAAAATTTGCAAAATTTGGCCTAGTAGAATTTTCCCTATTGAATTTCAAAGTTTGCATCTGATTGGGGTATTTCTCTATTTTCAAATTTCGAATTCAAACGGTGGGCTGGCGGGAGATCTTAACGGGCTAGGCAGAGCGAGAGGGAAATGGGCCGGCCCAGTTCTGCGTCCAGCGCAGCGGGCCAGCTGACAAGGTGGGAACCACCTGTCAGCGTGATTTAAACGCCGAAGCGGTACGCATCACTGCGGCCGTGCGATTAGAGAACAGATCAACGGCTGGGGTGCGTCGTCGTCGACGGCGAGAAGGGAACTCACTGCGGCGGAGGTAGGGGGTCGGAGCGGTCGTCGGGGCTCCGGCGAGCGTCGGAGTGGTGCGCCGCAACCGTGTCGTCGACGAGAAGGCGCCTGGAAGCAGCGGCGTGTCCTGGGGTGGCCTCCTGCTCCTGCTTGCTCCGTGTACTGGCGGCGGCGGCGAGCTTGCGATTGGAAGACTCCGGTGGCTAATCGGTGAAATTGAGGTGGCGAGGAGAGCTGTGAGGATGAGTGGAGGAGGATGGTGTGCTCAGATCAGTGGGAGGAGTCCTCCTTTTATAGTCGCGGGAGGAGACTGTGGGGCGGAGCTAGGGTCCTCGTCGTCGCCGGCGTTCCAAGGTTGCGAAGGGGCAAGGCGTGGGCGCGTACGGTGGCTGATGTCCTGGCGGAGCTGACGCGCGTGATCGTGGCGCGGCAAGGGCTCTGTGGCGATGGCGAGTTTGATGGGAAGGGGCAGTACTGCGGCGGTGATCGGAGTCGTGGTCGTCGCCTGCGGCGTTCCCGCGGGCTAGTGGGTGTGTCCAGGCGATCCAGTGACTCGTCGCGCGTCGACTGGCGGTAAGAGAGGGAGCAGGGGTGACGCGAGGGCGCGGGACGGCTGACGCTCTGGCGGGCCAGGGTTCACGCCATGCGCGCTCTAGCGCGGCATGGACATGTTCTGGGCGCCACTGGGCGCGCGTGTGCTGGCGCGTGCAGGCTCGGTCTTGGTCAAGGGGGTGCATGAGCGTGTCCAGGGAGGTGAGAGGAAGAGAAGGGACATGGCGGTTCGGGCCAGAGATGGCCAGAGGTTAGAGTGGCATGGTGGTGGCATGCCATGCCATGGCATGGCCAGATTTTGATGATTTGATCACACAAGGCTTAGTGCAAGTGGTGCTACTGGTGCTGAGGGGTGAGAGGGGGTGCCAGGGCATCTGAGGAGGGCCAGAGCTTGGACTTGGTCCTCTCCAAAACCAGCATGGGCTCAAATTGATTCCATGCCTGCAAGGTGTTTGGTTAAATGGCCGCAAGAAAATAATTTTTGAATTTTGAAAATCTTTTTGGTGTGTTGCAATCATATAATAAAAGGAGTAGAATGGTGGTGGTTTGGTTCAATTTGGAGTTGGTTTGCAAAATTTCAAATTGCATATGATCTTGCATATGCAACTTTGTTCCAACTTTGCTTGATCCTCATTTGAATTTGAGAAGGAATTTGGGGTGGTGGTTTCGGGCAAAGTTGAAGTCCTTGATGTTGTCTTGGATGAGGTGCAAAGAGTTGTCAAAGTGTAGAAGTGAAAAGTCAAAAACCAGGGGCTCAAAGTGGGTACCAGATTAAAAATGGCACATATGACCATAATCATATGTGAGCTCAATTTTGATTCAAATTTGATTTGAATTGAGTTTGATTGATTCCAAAAGTGTTAATAAGTGTTTAGTATCCATTTACAACCAATGGTGCAAACCAAAATGGCCTAGATCAAAGATTTGTAAAAATGGCATAGGCCATATGTGGGTGTGAAGTGGATTTCTAGAATTCCTTTTTCTATTTTATTTTTATTTGACTTTGGTTGATCAAGTGATCATTGCTAGGGTTTTAGAGTAGGGGAGAACAATTAAGCAAGAATCATGGCAAGAGCACACTCAAAGAATTATGAAGTAAAACTATATGCATAGACCTATATGATAATAAAAAGTTTTTGTTGACTCCTATTTTTGGATTCTTGAAATCTCTCTCTTGTTCTTCTTATTGAAAACTTGGGATGTTACAAACCCTTCCCCCTTACAAAAGATCTCGTCCCGAGATCTAGAGAAAACTAGGTACTAAAGAGATCTGGGTATTCCTTCTTCATGTCTTCCTCGCGTTCCCAAGTTGCTTCTTCTTCGGTGTGATTACTCCATTGTATCTTCAGGAACTTGATACTTCTGGTGCGGGTGGTCCTGAAGGCTTCTTCAAGGATGCGAATAGGCACTTCGCGGTAGGTTAGGTCCTGGTTGATATCAATGGCTCTGGGGTCGATGTTCTTGAACACTTCGGTCTTCTCTGGTACTTCTAGGCACTTCCGAAGTAGTGAGATGTGAAACACATTGTGCACGGCGGACATTTCTTCCGGTAGTTCAAGCTGACAAGAAACTTCTCCTCTGCGACTCAGAACTTTGAAAGGTCCGACATATCTGGGGGCGAGCTTCCCTCTGAGTTGGAATCTCTGCATTCCTTTGAGGGGTGAGACTTTGAGATACACAAAATCTCCGATTTCGAATGTCATCTCTCGGCGTCTTTTGTCGGCGTAGCTCTTCTGTCTTGACTAGGCGGTCTTGAGGTACTCTCGGATCTTGTGCACCTTCTCTTCGGCTTCGTGAAGAATATCTGGGCCGAAGACTTGACTATCTCCAACTTCCGACCAGTTCAGAGGGGTACGGCACTTCCTTCCGTACAGGGCTTCAAAGGGGGCCATCTGTAAGCTGGCTTGATAACTGTTGTTGTAGGAGAATTCTGCGTAAGGTAGGAAGTCTTCCCATTTGGATCCATACTCTAGCACACAGGCTCTCAACATATCTTCAAGTATCTGGTTGACTCTCTCGGTCTGTCCGTCCGTCTGCGGGTGATAAGCTGTGCTGAAATTCAGACGGGTTCCTAGTCCTTCATGCACTTTCTGCCAGAATCTTGAGGTGAATTGAGATCCTCTATCTAACACAATTGACTTCGGTGTTCCATGCAGGCTGACTATTCTGGATATGTACAATTCTGCTAGCTTTGGGCCTTGGTATGTGGTCTTGACGGGGATGAAATGTGCAACTTTGGTCAACCTATCGATGACTACCCAAATGGAGTCATTTCCTCTGCTAGATTTGGGCAATCCTGTGATAAAGTCCATACCAACGGAATCCCATTTCCATTCAGGAATCTGTAAGGGTTGCAACAGTCCTGCGGGGCGTTGATGTTCTGCCTTGACGCGTTGACAGATGTCACACTTGGCGATGTAGCTTCCTATCTCTCGCTTCATTCCGTGCCACCAGAATTGTTCCTTCAGGTCCTGGTACATCTTGGTCCCTCCTGGGTGGATGGAATACAGTGTATCATGAGCTTCCTTCAGAATGACTTGCTTCAACTCTGAATCTGACGGTACACACAGGCGTCCGTTGTACCAAAGAACTCCTTCTTCATCTATGGTGAATCCTGGTGCCTTTCCTGCAGCTATTTGATTCTTGATTCCGTCAATGCTGGCATTTCCTTTCTGGGCTTCTTTTATTTGACTCATCAAGGTGGGTTGAAGTTCAATGCTGGCTAAGAATCCTTCGCTCACTAGCTCTAGTCTGAACTGTTCAAATTCTTGATATAGGCTGGGTTGCTCTATTGCGAGCATGGAGTTTAACTGGCACGGCAGTCTGCTCAAAGCATCCGCTACCACATTGGCCTTGCCGGGGTGGTAGTGAATTTCCATGTCGTAATCCTTGATTAACTCAATCCATCTGCGCTGTCTCATGTTCAGCTCCTTCTGGGTGAAAATGAACTTCAGGCTCTTGTGATCTGAATATATCTCGCATCGATTACCCATGAGGTAATGACGCCAAACCTTCAGGGCTAAAACTACGGCTGCTAACTCCAAATCATGAGTTGGATAGTTCTGTTCATGTTGCTTCAGTTGCCTTGATAGGTATGATATCACCTGGCCTTCTTGCATCAGCACACATCCAAGACCAATCTTGGATGCATCACAATAGACGTCGAATGGCTTGGTAACATCAGGCATGATCAGTATTGGGGCTGTGGTTAATCTGAGCTTGAGCTGCTGAAAGCTTTCTTCACATTTGTCATTCCAGTAAAACTTCTTGTCCTTCTTCAGCAGTTGAGTCATTGGTCTTGCGATGCTGGAGAATCCTTCAACAAATCTGCGGTAATATCCCGCTAATCCCAGAAATGCCCGGACTTCAGTCTGGGTGGTTGGGGCTTTCCATTCCTCAACGATTTTGATTTTTGCAGGATCTACGGCAATACCTCCTGCAGACAAGATGTGTCCCAGGAATCCTACTTCTTTCAACCAAAACTCACACTTGCTAAACTTGGCGTACAACTGGTGCTGCCTCAGGGTTTCTAGTACCACTTCCAAATGCTGCTCATGCTCTTCTTCTGATTTGGAATAGATAAGAATGTCATCGATGAACACAACGACAAACTTATCCAGGAATTCCATAAAGATCTTATTCATGAGATTCATGAAGTAAGCGGGGGCATTGGTCAGTCCAAAGGACATGACATTGTATTCATATAGTCCATATCTGGTGGTAAAGGCAGTCTTAGGGATATCTGTTGCTCGGATCTTTAGTTGGTGGTAACCTGTCCTCAGATCAATCTTTGAGAATACTCGGGCACCGGTCAGCTGGTCAAACAGGTCTTCTATCTTTGGCAAGGGGTATTTGTTCTTGATGGTGACATCGTTGAGCTTACGATAATCCGTAACCAAACGAGTGGCACCGTCCTTCTTATCCACAAACAAAACTGGTGATCTCCAAGGCGACGCGCTGGGTCGAATCAGACCTTTATACAACATATCATCCAATTGCTTCTTCAGTTCAACTAGCTCTGCGGGGTTCATGTTATAGGCTCTCTGGGCTATTGGTCCTGTTCCAGGGATTAACTCGATGATGAACTCGATATCCCGATCCGGGGGCATACCGGGTAGATCATCTGGAAACACATCAGGGTATCGACAAACGACCCTGATTTGATCCAGAGTTGGCTTGGCTACACTTTGGTTGCAGGTGAAGTTTCTGGGTAGTCTCTCAGACACATGTTCTATTATTATTCTGGTTCTACTAGTCATGGTGATTGCCTTCTTGGCGCAGTCTATCAATCCATGATGTTTCGACATCCAATCCATACCCAGTACTACTTCCAGTCCTTTTGTTCCCAGAACAATCAAGTTTGCATAAAAATCTATTTCATGAATTCTGATGGGTACATCTTTGCAAATTTTTCTAGCTTTAGTGGTTGATCCAGGTATTTGAACTATCATGACATGTTTCAAGCTGATTGGTTGAATCTTACTAATGCCCACGAAATCTTCTGTAACAAATGAATGCGATGCTCCGGAATCAAACAACACTCTTGCTGGTATTGAGTTAACAGAGAACATACCCAGCACCACGTCTGGTGCTTCCTGGGCTTCTTCGGCGTTCATGTGGAAGAGGCGACCTTCACGGTTGTTCGGGTTGTTGGGGGCAAACTTCTTGCCGGTTGAGACACGGCGTTGTTGCTGAGCTGGTGCTGCAGTGTTGCCTGCGAGCTTTGCGAGCCTCTTGGGGCACTCATTGGAGTAATGCCCCACTACACCACACTCATAGCAAGTGATGGTGGACTTGTCCTTCGCGGCGACAAGTATGGCGTTGCTCCCAGTCCGTGGAGCGGTGTTGGTGTTGTTGCTGTTGTTGTTGTTGGGGGCTCTCGGAGGAGCGCGGTTGAAGTTGTTGCTGTTGTGGTTGTAGTTGCTGGTGTGGTTGTGATGGCCTCCTGGCCTGGGGTTTCCTCCACTCCGGTTTTGATAACCCGGACGTGGCATCGGTGCATTGGGCTTGTTGGTCCTGGGGGTGAAGCCTCCGCTTGAGTTGGGGCGATACCTTGGGGCATTGTTAGGCCCACTCTGGTTCATCATGCGGCGCTTGCGGTTCTCATTGGCTTGGTGCAGTTTGCCCTCCATTTGGATGGCGGAGTCAACAAGGGCTTCGAGGTCGGCGAAGGGGATATTCACCAACACAGTCTACATCTCATCATGCAGTCCGTTCAGAAATCTTTCCTTCCTCTTCTCAGTAGTATCAGTCTCGTCCGGGGCGTACCTTGACAGAGTTAGAAACCTGTCGCGGTATTCTACCACGGACATCCGGCCTTGCTTCAGTTCACGGAATTCATCTCTCATCTTCTTTATCAGCCCCGGGGGCACATGGTACTTGCTGAACTTGAGCTTGAATTCTGCCCAAGTCATGATCTGTCCCGCGTTCATGGCACGGGTGCTTGTCCACCAAGCTCTTGCTGGTCCTGCTAAGTAGTGCGTGGCAAACAGCACTTTCTCATTCTCATCAACTCCTGCTACTTCTAGATTGTTCTCCATAGTTTGGAGCCAGTCATCTGCATCTAGTGGTTCCTCAGTCTTGCTGAAAACTGGCGGGTTGGTATTCTGGAAGTTCTTGAGTTTTGATCCTGGATGATCGTGATGGCCTTGATTGTTGTTGGCAAGCTGTTGAAGTGCTGCTATGTTGGCTTGTCTTTCAGCTCTTTCTGCTTCTCTATCTTCCAACATAACTTGCAACATTTGCACCATGGCGTCTTGGTTCATGTTGCGAGTTGGAGGGGCCATCTGAATATTGAGATAGATCATGAGATAAGAGGGAAATTTCTATGTCTTGTTTTGTGTTTAAGTACAAGTTTTAAAGCTTGAAGACTTTTTATGATAACACAAACATACATTCTTCATAACAAACCACACACATTACAAGCTAACACACTAAGGGTTTTAAGAACCCTTCTTCTCCAAGCTACGATACAAGGGGCGGGATACAACTCACACCTACGATAGTGCTCAAGTGAAACTACTCCTCATCTACATCTATGGGAACGTGGTCATCCTCTCCTGAGTCCAGGAAAGCGTAGTCCTCCTCCTCAGTGAACTCGTCCTCCTCGGAGTCGTCGTCGTCACTCAGGAAGGCTCCTCCTCCCTGAAGGTCTGCTCCATCTTCCTCCATCTTCTTCATCTGTTCCTCTTGGGCCTTGATGGTGGCCTCCAAGGCTGCTATCTTCTCGCGGAGGCGAGTGATGGTGGCGTCCTTCTTGGTGCGCTGCTGACGAAGGGTCCTGCGGTCCTTGGCGAGCATCTTGATGGCGTCGCCCTGCTGGATGATGCGGGCGTGAGTCTGGTTGGCGTACGCGCGGGCGTTGTCCAGATCCTGCTGGGTGTGGTACAGGATGAAGTCGAGATGCTCCACATGGTGCTTCAGCTCCGGGTGGGGCGACATGTCCATGGGCTCTCCAGCAGAGTTACGCCTCGCGAGGTGAGAAAAGCGAGGGTGCTTGAGTGCCTCCCCGCTCATCCCGCACAAGCGTGAGAATCCCTCCTAAAGTGCGCGAGCAAGTCCGTCTAGCCAGTTGCTTTCCATGAAGGAAAAGAGGATCCTCTCCGAGGTGGGGGACTCCATCTTTCCCCTCAAGTCAGCGGTGATGATCCACTGCAGCTCTCCTCCTGGCTGGTCAGATCTCGGCTCCGTGGATCTCCGGGTGAGGGCGGCCAAGGTGGTCAGACAGGGCGTTGAGGTCATGCTCGAAGATCAAGCTTCCCCCATTCCCAAGCTGGTAAAACTTCTTGTTCACGGGCTCCATCTGAAAGTGAGGTGAAGGATTAAGTTAGAGAACAAGTGTGGCAACATTTTAGGTATATTGCTAAGGAAAAGCATGACTCTTTATTTTTTCCCAAAGAACTCAAGGAGAAGACAAAGACTTAGTTTTTCAGAAATACTCACTTTATTTGTTTGTGAAACTCAATGTTTGGAACGTCCATTTCTAACTAGGGTCTCCTAAGGTCAAACAATGGCTCTGATACCAACTTGTCAACACCCGGATTTTTAAGTCCGAATGCCTATTATGTCATACATCGCAATCCCAGGAATATTGTGAAGGAGATATGCCCTAGAGGCAATAATAAAGTGGTTATTATTTATATCTTTATGTTTATGATAAATATTTATATATCATGCTATTATTGTATTAACCGAAACATTAGTACATGTGTGATATGTAGACAACAAGAAGTCCCTAGTATGCCTCTTAAACTAGCTTGTTGATTAATGGATGATTAGTTTCATAATCATGAACATTGGATGTTATTAATAACAAGGTTATATCATTATATGAATGATGTAATGGACACACCCAATTAAGCGTAGCATAAGATCTCGTCATTAAGTTATTTGCTATAAAGCTTTCGATACATAGTTACCTAGTCCTTATGACCATGAGATCATGTAAATCACTTATACCGGAAAGGTACTTTGATTACATCAAACGCCACTGCGTAAATGGGTGGTTATAAAGGTGGGATTAAGTATCCGGAAAGTATGAGTTGAGGCATATGGATCAACAGTGGGATTTGTCCATCCCGATGACGGATAGATATACTCTGGGCCCTCTCGGTGGAATGTCGTCTAATGTCTTGCAAGCATATGAATAAGTTCATAAGAGACCACATACCACGGTACGAGTAAAGAGTACTTGTCAGGAGACGAGGTTGAACAAGGTATAGAGTGATACCGAAGATCAAACCTCGGACAAGTAAAATATCGCGTGACAAAGGGAATTGGTATCGTATGTGAATGGTTCATTCGATCACTGAAGTCATCGTTGAATATGTGGGAGCCATTATGGATCTCCAGATCCCGCTATTGGTTATTGGTTGGAGAGAGTACTCAACCATGTCCACATAGTTCGCGAACCGTAGGGTGACACACTTAAGGTTTGATGTTGAAATGGTAGAACTTGAATATGGAATGGAGTTCGAAGTTTTGTTCGAAGTCCCGAATGAGATCCCGGACATCACGAGGAGTTCCGGAATGGTCCGGAGAATAAGATTCATATATAGGAAGTCATATTCCAAGTTTGGAAATGATCCGGTGCATTTATGGCAGGTTCTAGAAGGTTCTAGAAAAGTCCGAAAGAATGGCACTATGGAAGGTGGAGTCCCGGAGGGACTCCACTAGCATGGCCGGCCAGCCCTAAGGGGAAGGAATCCTAGGTGGATTCCACCCATGGTGGCCGGCCACCCCACCTAAGGAAAAGGTGGGAGTCCCACCTTGGGTAGGACTCCCTCCTTGAGTAGGTTTCCCACCTTTGGGAAGTTTTAGTGTTGGGGTCTTATTCGAAGACTTGGACTACAACTCTTGGGGCTTCCACCTATATAATGAGGGGCATAGGAGAGGGGGCTGACCACCACAAGCCCATAGCTTGGCCGCACCCCTAGGTGGCCGGCCACCCCCTCTCCCAAACCCTAGCTGCCCCCTCTCTCCTCCTCTTCTCCCGCACGCTTAGCGAAGCTCCGCCGGAGATCTCCACCGCCACCGCCACCACGCCGTCGTGCTGCCGGATTCAAGGAGGAGCTACTACTTCCGCTGCCCGCTGGAACGGGGAGAAGGACGTCGTCTTCATCAACAACCGAACGTGTGACCGAGTACGGAGGTGCTGCCCGTTCGTGGCGCCGGAAGCGATCGTGATCAAGATCTTCTACGCGCTTTTGCAAGCGGCAAGTGAACGTCTACCGCAGAACCAAGAGCCTACTCTTGTAGGCTTTGGAATCTCTTCAAGGGTGAGACTCGATAAACCCCTCGTTGCTACCGTCTTCTAGATTGCATCTTGGCTTGGATTGCGTGTTTGCGGTAGGAAATTTTTTGTTTTCTATGCAACGTTTTCCTACAGTGGTATCAGAGCCGTGTCTATGCATAGATGGTTGCACGAGTAGAACACAATGGTTTTGTGGGCGTTGATGCTCTTGTTATCTTTAGTTTGAGTACTTTGCATCTTTATGGCATAGTGGGATGAAGCGGCTCGGACTAACTTTACATGACCGCGTTCATGAGACTTGTTCCTCGTTCGACATGCAACTTGTATTGCATAAGAGGCTTTGCGGGTGTCTGTCTCTCCTACTATAGTGAAGATTCAATTTACTCTTCTATTGACAACACTAGTATCACCGTTGTGGTTCATGTTCGTAGGTAGATTAGATCTCTCTCGAAAACCCTAAACCACGTAAAATATGCAAACCAAATTAGAGACGTCTAACTTGTTTTTGCAGGGTTTGGTGATGTGATATGGCCATAATATGATGATGAATATGTATGAGATGATCATTATTGTATTGTGGCAACCGGCAGGAGCCTTATGGTTGTGTTTAAATTTCATGTTGAGTAGTATTTCAAAGTAGTTGTAATAGTTGCTACATGAGGTGAACAACCATGAAGACGGCACCATGGACCTTGACGCTACGCCGACGATGATGGAGATCATGCCCGAAGATGATGGAGATCATGTCCGTGCTTTGGAGATGAAGATCAAAGGCGCAAAGACAAAAAGGGGCCATATCATATCACATATGAATTGCATGTGATGTTAATCCTTTATGCATCTTATTTTGCTTAGATCGCGACGGTAGCATTATAAGATGATCCCTCACATTAATATCAAGATAATAAAGTGTTCTCCCCTCGTATGCACCGTTGCCAAGGTTCGTCGTTTCGAAGCATCTCGTGATGATCGGATGTGATAGACTCAACGTTCATATACAACGGGTGTAAGCCATGTTGCACACGCGGAATACTTGGGTTTGCTTGACGAGCCTAGCATGTACAGACATGGCCTCGGGACAACGGAAACCGAAAGGTTGAACACGAGTCATATGGATGATATGATCAACATGTTGATGTTCACCATTGAAGCTACATCATCTCACGTGATGATCGGTTTTGGTGTAGTGGATTTGGATCGTGTACCACTTAACAACTATGAGGGATGTTGTATTAAGTGGGAGTAAGTGACTGACAAGGAATATGATAGGAATGCACGACTAGAACAAAATAAAGTGTTATTATGTTCGTCGTTAGCATTCTATCTAGCCCTTAGAATTTATAATAAAGAACTTAATAATTGTTATTTTGCTCTGGTCAAATGAAAATAATGAGTTGTTCAAATTATGACATTACTCCATATACGATGGATAAGTTATTATAAATCTTAATGGTGAAACACACACACATAATACTGACGCTAAAATGCCATAAGGCAAATGATTTGAATTCCACTTATTTGTGGAACCACCATTTAGGTCATATTGGAAAGGAACGCATGAAGAAACTCCATGCAAATGGATTATTGGAGTCATTTGATTTTTGAATCATTTGGCGCTTGCAAATCTTTTCAAAAGAGAATGACTAAAATACCGTTCATAGGCCAAGAGTTGAACGGGCAACTAACTTAGTGAAAAACATACATGATGATGTATGTGGTTCACTGGGCATAGTTGTGTGCGGGAGATTCTTCTACTTCATGAAAACTTTCAACAATGAATTGAGTATATATGTGGATATATTCAATAAGGAAGAAGTTTGAAACATTTGAATGAATTCAAATAAGTTTCAGCATGAAGTGGAAATCATCGTAATAGAAAAGTCAAATATCTATGATTGGATCATGGTGGAAATATTAGAATTACGAGTTTTAGCGAACATCTAAGAGAGTTATGAAATTGTTCTACAACTCACATTTATTGGAATATCATAGTGATGATGAAGTATCCAAGAGATGTATCCAAACCTTGTTGGATCAATGATGAGATAAAATATTATGACGCCATTATATTTTTGTGGATTATGCTTTAGTGACTACCGCTTTTACAATGAATAGAGCATCATCATGATCCATTGAAATGACACCATACAAGTTATGGTATGGGTATAAACCCTAATAGTCTTTTCTTTAAATTTTGGTCTAAGAATTTACAACCAAAATCGGATGAATGTCTTTGTTGGTTATCCCAGAGATTTAGTTGGGAATTCTTCCCACGAGACAAAGACAAAAGTGTTTGTCAATGTTTCTTATTTCCGAGAAATTGTTTCTAGTGAAGTATTTGAGTGGGAGGACAATATAATTTGATAAGGTTTATGAACCTGAGCATAATGATCAGAGTAGCGCAGCATCGGAATTGGTTTCGGAAGCGGCCACAACGATCATGGCTCCCATGACTACAAAGTGTTTTAGCCATGAAGATCAAAGTACATATTGAACCTTGTAGGTATGGTTTACTTTGTGATCAAATAAATGATTTGTGGACAAAGGATTGATTTTGAACAATGATAAACCAACTATAAACAAAGAAGTTATGATGGGCCCTGACTCTGTTAAAATGGCTATATACCATGAAATCCAAGATAGATAAAAACTTTTTGAAAGTAAATGGATCTATAAAATTGATGGACTTGGATGGAATATCCTTGAAGAAGCTTGACTTGTCGAAAAGTCGTTTACGACAAAGTTCAAAGAGTTGACTATGATAAGATTAGATCTTCCGTAGTAATGCTTATAGTCTATGTGGATTATTCTAGTAATCACTACATATTTCTTTTATGAGATATGCTAGTAGGATGGCAAAATACACTACTTAACAGAAGTGTGTATTAAAGGAGTATATAAGATACAACAAATTGTTTTGCTAGTCCGTAAAATACTAGATAGGTATACGAACTTCAATTGGATGAAGTGAGTATCGCGGAGTTGGAATCTTCACCAGATGAAATAGTCAAAGAGTTTTTGATTTCATCAGAGACGATGAAGAAGCTTGCGTTTGCAAGAAATTAAGTGGGAGCGCTAAGACACATTTATTACACTTTATGTAGGTGACATATAGTTGGTTATAAATGATGTAATTATATACTTGATTAAAAGGTTTCATTGAGAAATTAATTTCAATGAAAGGATATGGACTGAAACATATCTAGTGTCAAGATCTATGAAGATAGATTGAAACACAAAATAAGTTTAAGTCAAAGTACATAGAATGGATATTGAAATAGTTCAATATAGAAATATTAAGAAAATGTTCTTATCATGTTAAAGTTTTAACAAGACTTGAGTGTATCTGACACTCAATGAGTAAAAACACATGAGTGATTATAGATCACGAATAATATGTACACAATCAGATATCATGTGCTATAAAGTGTTATGAGCATATACCAGAATGATTCATATGATGATCATTGGACGACAGTAAGAATATCCTTGAGTACTTTAGAAGAACTAAGGATATATATATATATTTTTTTTTTGTATGAAGAAATGACAAACAAATCGCTGTAAGGTGTTACACCGATATTGGTTTTGTCACATATAAAATATAATTTCAATCTCAAATTAGACTAAATGTTGTTTAAAAAAGTAGCACAATGAGCTAGAAGTTGTCTATGCTAGATTTAGAAGAGTTCTAAATATTGTGACGGATTCTACAAAAGAAGGCAGAGTATGTCATTGTTTTGACAATGACAAAGGATGTTAAGTCAAGAGGTTCTTTAACTTGGTGTAGTTCCGACAGAGTCAGAACTTTGAAGCTATATTGTGTGTGACAATATTAGTGACATATTTCAGACCGCGGAATTAAGGTTCCACCAGAAGACCAAACATATTTAATGCCGACTCATTTGGAAATGAGTGATGCGTTGAGACGCAAATGAATTGCAAAATACATACGGTTCTGAGCATGTCAGATCCGTTGACTAAAACCTCTCCCGTGAGCAAAACATGATAAAGCACCAGAAGGCCAAGGTGTTATATTTTTTGCAGATGTAAACTAGATTATTGACTCTAGTGCAAGTGGGAGACTGAAGGAGATATGCCCTAGAGGCAATAATAAAGTGGTTATTATTTATATCTTTATGTTTATGATAAATGTTTATATATCATGCTATTATTGTATTAACCGAAACATTAGTACATGTGTGATATGTAGACAACAAGAAGTCCCTAGTATGCCTCTTAAACTAGCTTGTTGATTAATGGATGATTAGTTTCATAATCATGAACATTGGATGTTATTAATAACAAGGTTATATCATTATATGAATGATGTAATGGACACACCCAATTAAGCGTAGCATAAGATCTCGTCATTAAGTTATTTGCTATAAAGCTTTCGATACATAGTTACCTAGTCCTTATGACCATGAGATCATGTAAATCACTTATACCGGAAAGGTACTTTGATTACATCAAATGCCACTGCGTAAATGGGTGGTTATAAAGGTGGGATTAAGTATCCGGAAAGTATGAGTTGAGGCATATGGATCAACAGTGGGATTTGTCCATCCCGATGACGGATAGATATACTCTGGGCCCTCTCGGTGGAATGTCGTCTAATGTCTTGCAAGCATATGAATAAGTTCATAAGAGACCACATACCACGGTACGAGTAAAGAGTACTTGTCAGGAGACGAGGTTGAACAAGGTATAGAGTGATACCGAAGATCAAACCTCGGACAAGTAAAATATCGCGTGACAAAGGGAATTGGTATCGTATGTGAATGGTTCATTCGATCACTGAAGTCATCGTTGAATATGTGGGAGCCATTATGGATCTCCAGATCCCGCTATTGGTTATTGGTTGGAGAGAGTACTCAACCATGTCCACATAGTTCGCGAACCGTAGGGTGACACACTTAAGGTTTGATGTTGAAATGGTAGAACTTGAATATGGAATGGAGTTCGAAGTTTTGTTCGAAGTCCCGGATGAGATCCCGGACATCACGAGGAGTTCCGGAATGGTCCGGAGAATAAGATTCATATATAGGAAGTCATATTCCAAGTTTGGAAATGATCCGGTGCATTTATGGCAGGTTCTAGAAGGTTCTAGAAAAGTCTGAAAGAATGGCACTATGGAAGGTGGAGTCCCGGAGGGACTCCACTAGCATGGCCGGCCAGCCCTAAGGGGAAGGAATCCTAGGTGGATTCCACCCATGGTGGCCGGCCACCCCACCTAAGGAAAAGGTGGGAGTCCCACCTTGGGTAGGACTCCCTCCTTGAGTAGGTTTCCCACCTTTGGGAAGTTTTAGTGTTGGGGTCTTATTCGAAGACTTGGACTACAACTCTTGGGGCTTCCACCTATATAATGAGGGGCATAGGAGAGGGGGCTGACCACCACAAGCCCATAGCTTGGCCGCACCCCTAGGTGGCCGGCCACCCCCTCTCCCAAACCCTAGCCGCCCCCTCTCTCCTCCTCTTCTCCCGCACGCTTAGCGAAGCTCCGCCGGAGATCTCCACCGCCACCGCCACCACGCCGTCGTGCTGCCGGATTCAAGGAGGAGCTACTACTTCCGCTGCCCGCTGGAACGGGGAGAAGGACGTCGTCTTCATCAACAACCGAACGTGTGACCGAGTACGGAGGTGCTGCCCGTTCGTGGCGCCGGAAGCGATCGTGATCAAGATCTTCTACGCGCTTTTGCAAGCGGCAAGTGAACGTATACCGCAGCAACAAGAGCCTACTCTTGTAGGCTTTGGAATCTCTTCAAGGGTGAGACTCGATAAACCCCTCGTTGCTACCGTCTTCTAGATTGCATCTTGGCTTGGATTGCGTGTTTGCGGTAGGAAATTTTTTGTTTTCTATGCAACGTTTTCCTACATATTGTTGTTGCGAGGCATAATAGTTAAGTATCACAGTCATCATTTGTTACAAACCATAAAGTCTTACAACTTGGAATCACATGATCCATATTACACGAATAGTTGATCTATGGATCAACGAATAAACACAAATTCATAGCGGAAGCGTAAGATACAAGGACTCTCTAGTCCACAGGCCAACGCTTGACGTTAGAAGCTCCTAGTTGTGGTAGACGTCCTGCTGGTCGTCATCCTCGTACTGCTGCTCGGCTTCATAATCTGGCCATTTGAATAGCCAGGGACAAAGCCGTGAGTACTTTAAGTACTCGCAATCTAATACTAAAGTAGGTGCTAACATTACTCTAGGGAGTGTTCTAAGCTCTAAGTTTATTTGCATAAAGCCAATTTTAGTTGAGAAACTATCTAGTAAGCAAACTCCTTAAGTGCTAACTAACTCCAGTGGGAACATTAGTGTCATTCCCACCATTCAAGTGGTGATTTCAATTCAATTCACCACTTCACCACTTAAAACATCAAGTTTTCAGAAATTCTGATACCGGAAATTGTATGGCCTTTCCAACCGTCTGTATCCGTGGACGCGGCTATTCGAATAGATTTACACTCTGCAGAGGTCGCACACTTGTGCCACAACATTTGATTACATCCGTCAGGGATAACCCTGAATCATCGCAACTCAGTACGCGGATCATCAACCATAACCTTTCACTTACACACACTAGTATGGGCACCTCTCCCCATGAGCTTGGCCTCCCAGTGAAGACCAACTGTCAACCTGGGAACTGCACAGGGCTTGGCCGTACAATTCACCTCAATTCACATCGGTTCTCAAACAACGGAGGCAGCCGTGGCATAACCCCTATGATGTGTGTTCAGAGGGAACCCATACTAAGATGCATAAATTTCCAGTCAAGCCTTGCCCATAATCAGGTATTGTGGGGGTACTTAAATATTGGAAAGGTATCGCATTCAAACCACTATCAGTTTTATCAAAAATCACCATCTTCTTTTGGTCATATTCACCTTCAAAAACTTTCAATGGAAATGAATCATCATTCCAAGGTTTTCAACAACTTCATTCACAAACACATGTTCCCATCTAGAGTAGTCATTTTTAATTTAGCACTGGCATCTAAGTGTGAGGGGTGCTAAGTACTTTGCTTTGCTTCTAGGCTAATTTTGATACTCTTGTACAAATCCAATACTAACTAAGTAAATCATGAATCCAAAATACATTGATAAAACAAAAGTAAGTAAAGCTTGGAAAGTAAAAACTGGGAAAAATAGGATCAGTAATACAAAGTAAAATGGGTAATGCCTTGCTCAGGGTGAGCCTTGCACTTTGCAAGAGTATTATCTTGCCTTGGTTGGGGAATTGGTCAAAGTGGTCTTCTTCTCCTTGGAAGTAGACCTCCTCCTCTTCTGGGTATTCCTCGGTACTAGCGTCTAAAATACGAATACGGGGTACACAATCATCATACCAAACTTATGTACTAAACTATGCACACTCATGATGAACACCACTTAATCTAGCATCACACATTACTAATAAATGGGTGGAGGGGTTCGTCTTAGTATTTAAGAAAAAATAATTTCCTCTCATACAAAATTAAGTGTTACTTCTAGTTACTTAGAGAAATAAATCCCTCTTATTATCTTATTAAGATTTAATTTCTCTCTTGAATGATATGTGACCTAGGTTGACCCAAGTCAACCTCTTCACACTTATCAATTGAGAAAATGATTTAAATGAGGTGAAGACCTCATACATTTTAATCCTAGCATGGTAAAGATTTAATATCATCAACCAATCATATGAGCTCTACATGACCAGAGTTTCTACCTCATTGAAATGGTTGTGACAAGATTTAAATGGGGAAACATTCCCATGAGATTTCTTAATAGTTTTGGACAATATTTTTGACTAGAAATTAGCCATAAAGTCCTTTAATTTAAATAGGCCATGATCATTCAAAGTAAGCATGGCATATTTTTTTATAAACAATTAGTACAAGTGTAATGTGAACTATAGGAGTTGGAATTAACTTAAAAGCATTTATGGTTGATTTTTAAGAATTATTCTAAGGCAGAAAAGTCCCTGCCTTGTTTATTTTGTCACTTTAATTCTACAAAAGATCTAGGGTTCTAACCAGTGGCATTGTGTAGATAATTTCATAAGGTTTCCAAAAATATAAAATTTGCAAAATTTGGCCCAGTAGAATTTTCCCTATTGAATTTCAAAGTTTGCATCTGATTGGGGTATTTCTCTATTTTCAAATTTCGAATTCAAACGGTGGGCTGGCGGGAGATCTTAACGGGCTAGGCAGAGCGAGAGGGAAATGGGCCGGCCCAGTTCTGCATCCAGCGCAGCGGGCCAGCTGACAAGGTGGGAACCACCTGTCAGCGTGATTTAAACGCCGAAGCGGTACGCATCACTGCGGCCGTGCGATTAGAGAACAGATCAACGGCTGGGGTGCGTCGTCGTCGACGGCGAGAAGGGAACTCACTGCGGCGGAGGTAGGGGGTCGGAGCGGTCGTCGGGGCTCCGGCGAGCGTCGGAGTGGTGCGCCGCAACCGTGTCGTCGACAAGAAGGCGCCTGGAAGCAGCGGCGTGTCCTGGGGTGGCCTCCTGCTCCTGCTTGCTCCGTGTACTGGCGGCGGCGGCGAGCTTGCGATTGGAAGACTCCGGTGGCTAATCGGTGAAATTGAGGTGGCGAGGAGAGCTGTGAGGATGAGTGGAGGAGGATGGTGTGCTCAGATCAGTGGGAGGAGTCCTCCTTTTATAGTCGCGGGAGGTGACTGTGGGGCGGAGCTAGGGTCCTCGTCGTCGCCGGCGTTCCAAGGTTGCGAAGGGGCAAGGCGTGGGCGCGTACGGTGGCTGATGTCCTGGCGGAGCTGACGCGCGTGATCGTGGCGCGGCAGGGGCTCTGTGGCGATGGCGAGTTTGATGGGAAGGGGCAGTACTGCGGCGGTGATCGGAGTCGTGGTCGTCGCCTGCGGCGTTCCCGCGGGCTAGTGGGCGTGTCCAGGCGATCCAGTGACTCGTCGCGCGTCGACTGGCGGTGAGAGAGGGAGCAGGGGTGACGCGAGGGCGCGGGACGGCTGACGCTCTGGCGGGCCAGGGTTCACGCCATGCGCGCTCTGGCGCGGCATGGACATGTTCTGGGCGCCACTGGGCGCGCGTGTGCTGGCGCGTGCAGGCTCGGTCTTGGTCAAGGGGGTGCATGAGCGTGTCCAGGGAGGTGAGAGGAAGAGAAGGGACATGGCGGTTCGGGCCAGAGATGGCCAGAGGTGAGAGTGGCATGGTGGTGGCATGCCATGCCATGGCATGGCCAGATTTTGATGATTTGATCACACAAGGCTTAGTGCAAGTGGTGCTACTGGTGCTGAGGGGTGAGAGGGGGTGCCAGGGCATCTGAGGAGGGCCAGAGCTTGGACTTGGTCCTCTCCAAAACCAGCATGGGCTCAAATTGATTCCATGCCTGCAAGGTGTTTGGTTAAATGGCCGCAAGAAAATAATTTTTGAATTTTGAAAATCTTTTTGGTGTGTTGCAATCATATAATAGAAGGAGTAGAATGGTGGTGGTTTGGTTCAATTTGGAGTTGGTTTGCAAAATTCCAAATTGCATATGATCTTGCATATGCAACTTTGTTCCAACTTTGCTTGATCCTCATTTGAATTTGAGAAGGAATTTGGGGTGGTGGTTTTGGGCAAAGTTGAAGTCCTTGATGTTGTCTTGGATGAGGTGCAAAGAGTTGTCAAAGTGTAGACATGAAAAGTCAAAAACCAGGGGCTCAAAGTGGGTACCAGATTAAAAATGGCACATATGACCATAATCATATGTGAGCTCAATTTTGATTCAAATTTGATTTGAATTGAGTTTGATTGATTCCAAAAGTGTTAATAAGTGTTTAGTATCCATTTACAACCAATGGTGCAAACCAAAATGGCCTAGATCAAAGATTTGTAAAAATGGCATAGGCCATATGTGGGTGTGAAGTGGATTTCTAGAATTCCTTTTTCTATTTTATTTTTATTTGACTTTGGTTGATCAAGTGATCATTGCTAGGGTTTTCGAGTAGGGGAGAACAATTAAGCAAGAATCATGGCAAGAGCACACTCAAAGAATTATGAAGTAAAACTATATGCATAGACCTATATGATAATAAAAAGTTTTTGTTGACTCCTATTTTTGGATTCTTGAAATCTCTCTCTTGTTCTTCTTATTGAAAACTTGGGATGTTACAAACAGGCTGTGGTAGATCGATAAAACGAGGTCCCTTCTATATATGTGCGATGAAATGTAGCGATATTTCGTCTAAACTGTGACTGCCTACTTCTCTAAGTTGGAACTAGTACTTCGTGATTGGAATAATCGTGTGTATTTACACAAGAATTTGGCAATCTTGACGGTGGTCTAGGGAACACATGGTACAGGTATAAAATGTGTGCAAATACGGGGAAGCGTGATGCAGCGACGTGTAAAAGCGAGACAAAACATAAATAAACGTTCTAGGCTGCGAAGTTGAAAAAACATGGTTGGTTTTTAAGTCGGCCATTGTGAATGGTTGGGAGGGGGGCTGAGATAGTTTAATAGGAAAAAGTTATTATACTTCAAAAATATGGAGTGTGGGGGGAGGGGGCAGATGTGGGTCCTACAGTTTAAATTCAAAAAAGTGGGTCCGTTGATGTGGGTCCCTTATTCGAATTCAAAAGTAGGGCCTGCATGAACAGTACCTGCGTGGGGTCGATATTTGAATTCAAAATGCGGGGTCTACCTGATTTGGAATGTGGGTTAAGTACTGATGTGCATGCCTAAGAGGATATGGGGATAAGCGTATGGAACTGATGTTGCCACGTGTCGGCCGTTGAGGGGGTGTTCACGTATCCCCCTGATCACCAGGCTTCTTTTGTTTCTTACAATGCTATTTACTATTATGCATGCTTTGTAGAATGTAAGAGTTATCACTTGATGATTTCATATTACTTATTGTAATTCTTTATTGACGGAACCTTGTGATATTTTTCATGATTATTTAGAAGCTATATATTATAAACTCCAAAGTTCATGTTAGTTTTATCACCTTCATTCTCGGGACGAGCATAGGTTAAGCTTAGGGATGTTGATGCATGTAAAATGCATACATGAACTTTGTCCTTTATCATATTGAATTCCCACATATTTGCAACATATATGATGATAATACCATGTTTTACATTGATTTATGGGGATTTACCAATGATTCCCTTTATTTGGTTTATAACTCCGCCGAACAGGCAAACCATGTTTTGTGTATTTTTCATTTTCAGAGACCTATACGGAGTCAAATTGACATGGGATGTTTGGAGCGTCATTTTTCATCGGGAGAAGCACCCTGGGACCTAGAAGCACACCTGGATAAGCCTAAGGCCCAAAAGAGATCAGGTGGCGCGCCCAAACATGTAGGACGCGCCACCTGTGCTCTTTTGACCATCGATCGTCCAAATCGTGTGATCTTTTCGCCCACCGACGTATTTTTTCCTAAAAATCACTATATATATGGCCCCGAAGAGTTCTCGGGAGGAGAGAGCCGCAGAAAGACAGAAACACAAAAACGGAGGGTGCAACAGAGAAGATTGGAGGGGGAAACTCCGTCGGGATCACCATCGGAGGGATCTCCACCTTCTCCAACGTCTTCATCATCATCACCATGATCAAGGGAGAGTAGCCCACCTCTGGACTACGGGTTTGTGGCAGTAGCTTGATCTATTTCTCTCATATTCTTCATAGTTCTTAGTGCCATATGAGCTGCCTCATATGATTATGGCCATATTTGTAATACTTATGTGGTGGATCCTTATTCTATGATATTGTGATATGAGATCTGATCGTATTATGTATAAGATGTATTGATAGATGCATATTATGTACCTCGTTCTTAAGTATTTGTTCTGATCCAACATCTATGCAAGAGCGTGTGTGGGGTGATGTGTGTGTTAGATGGAGTATGGTTTTAGTAATGGAATAGTGAAAACAAATTCATGATCTATTATGGCTTTTCCTTTTCTTTTGCTACCTCATTAGGGATAAAGTTAATGCATGTGATATGGACATTCTGCACTTGGAGTCCCAACATCATCATAGCTGCAATTCCCATCGCCTCCATCAAATTAGGTCAACTAGGGGACATTCTTTTGAGGTGATAGTTTGAGAGATTTTTAGGGGAAAAATTGGGTGAAATCACAACGACTGAATCAGTGAAATGTTGTGGGGGAAGTTAGATGAAATTTGTGGGGTTCAACTCAAAAGGAAGGGGGACTTTTTTATGGGGGTTTTTTGTGTGTGGACGATGATCTAGCTCTCAAACCTAACTTTTATATTATGTGGCCACTGGTGAGAGCCGTGACGTGAGATGTACACAATAGCAGCTATGGTGAGCTGCTAGACCAGAAGGAGGGGATCCAGCGGAGTTGGAGAAGAATGGGAAGACAAAGAAAGGAGAGTAGTTTAGTTTCTTCAGTTTTGTTTAATCCCCTTTCCTTGCCGACTATTGTGTCTTTATACTCCTACAATTGTTGCTTGGCCAAATTCACACATCTGAGTCCACTATGTAATGTGGTAGGATATGATAAAGTGGTGTCTCTAGTTCACCAGGAATCAAACCTCATATTTAACGCGTTGGTGTCTTATAAAAAGACCGAATATTCTTTCAGTGGAAAGCGACGTTTTCATCAATAGTGGAGCGTTTATGCTAAAGAGTGTGTGGATGCATTCATAGAGTTGAGTGTGTGAGCATATTTGTGGGCGTCTGAGTGCGTACTATGTATTGTGTTTTACAATAACAACAAAAAGACAATGGAACAATGTTTAAGAGCGTGTTAATGACGAGAAGTGTGGTAGCGGAGGTGACACTTGTGGAAAGAATGACATGAGGGTGAGGCAGGTGGTGTTTGGCGGTGAGTGAACACCGGATTGTGAACAATCCAGTCGACTTTCAAACATGATATTTCTCAAATAATTTAAAAATTGATTTCCTAGTTTTTAGCTAGCAGAGAATTAAGTTTATGCTCAATCAAGTCCTATACCTTTCGATTACATCGTGATGCTTGTATATAAGTTGCAAGTTAAGTTGCAACTAATATTTTTTCAGTTACAAGTTGCAACTGAGAATTTTTTCTGTTGCAAGTGTGCATGAAACTAAGAAAAATGTTTCTGACATTAGATTTGCTTCGTGATTCGTGATAGTCATGAGTTGCAATATGGATTGCAACTAATATTTGATAACATTAATTATCTAACTTAGAACGAAGTTAGTTCTCAATCGACTATACCACCTATAGAAATAGCATTCCTCTTCAAATAGTGGAAATATTTTTCGATAAAAGACGCTTTATTACTAAAAAAAATTAAGCATTACACCCAGCCTCTGCATAACAAGGATGCACACAGCCGTTCCAGTAGCAAGTAAAAATAGACATAAACTTGCATAAGCAAAAGAAACAAAGAGAACCAACTAGTCTACATTGGCTGCAATCCGACGATTATGCAGCCACCCATGTTGGAAAATAAACTCCTTGGTCGTAGTCTTCAATCATGTAGACACCTCCGTAAAGAGGTCGCGGTCCTCCAATCGCTGAAGCGGCTACCATGAATGGAGCAAAGCCATACACCGGTAAATGACTTGCATGAGAGAAGAATTTTTATCATTAAAAACCTTGTCATTTCTATATAGCCAAAGCAACCATACAACAGCAAACGCGCCCATTATGATAAATGTTTTAAACCTAGAATCCACTCTATTTAGCCAATTGCCAAAAATATTTGCAATGCTTCGAGGTGGCTATAAGGTAGAACCTATCTGAATGATTGATCATCTAGACCTAGCAACCCGACAGTTGAAGAAAATATGTTTTATTGTCTCCTCTTCGTGACTAAAAACACATTTCGTGCAACCCTGCCAGTTGCGTTTTGCAAGGTTATCTTTAGTAAGAAACACAACCGGACGAAGATACCATGCAAAAACCTTTGTTTTCAGAAATATCTTCATCTTTCAGATGGATTTATTATTGACAATCGGTTGAATGGGTCCAATTAACACTTTATACATGAAGCTTAGCGAGAATGAACCATTCTTGGTATGACCCAACGGAATTCGTCATTCCCATGTATCAACTGGATTGAAGCTAACATCTATAGCAAATCATTCCAAGCAGCTAGTCGGGGACAAATAAGATCACGCATGAACATCATAGAGGGCGGAGAAGTTTCCATCACCTTTTGTAAGGTATCCCCCTTATGTCGAACAATATTGTACAAGAATAGATATTGGTCGTGAAGAGTGGTTGTTCTTAACCATTTATCTTCCCAGAACCGTATCTTTGACCCATTCCTAATCGAGAAGAAACCATATGGAAAAAAGTGCTTCTTAGTTGCCATAATGTCAGCCCAAAAGTGCGAATCACCTAGTTTCCAAAGAACCTGATAGATTACTTTTGAGCTCACATACTTTTTTCGTAATAGTTTTTTCCATACACCATCCTCATTTAACAACCCAGCGAGCCATTTACCTAGCAAGACCCTATTTCTAACCTCAAGATCATGAACGTCAAGTCCACCTGATCTTTTAGATGGCAAACAACACTCCATTTTGCCAACCAGTATTTTTTTCTTCTCACTATTCCCTTACTAAAAGAATTTTGATGGGAAATAATCAAATCTATGCAAGACTCCTTTGGGTAACTGGAAAAAATAAATCATATACAGTACCATGTTCGTAAGTACTAAATTTATGAGTACTAATCTTCCATCGAGGGAGAATAACTTTCCTTTCCATCTACTAAAACATTTCTGAAATCTTTCCTCAACAAGTTTCCATTCAGCCAATGTGAGCCTCCCATAATGTATCGGAATGCCAAGATAGCTAATTGAAAAACTATCAAGCCCACATTCGAAAAGCTCGGCATATAGGTTGGCATCATCTTTGGTATCTCCAAAACAAAACAATTCACTTTTATTATAATTAATCTTGAGACCCGACAACTGCTCGAACTCTGATAGAATTAACTTCGGGTTTCGTGTTTTTTTCAAATCATGATTCATAAATAGAATTGTATCATCGGCATACTGAAGAATAGATAGACCCCCAACCAAATGCAAAACTACACCTTCAATCTGGCCATCAACTTTAGCACGCTCAATTAAAATAATAAAAATATAAATCAGTACATTCTTACTTAACTCATCTAAACAAATAAGAGCGGAAAAGCAAAAGCAAGATCGGATTTGTATGTATGGTCGATTACACAAAAAGATTTACATGTAGCTAGACACCATCGAAAATTCCAAATAGCAAGGGCGAAGGAAACCAAAAACCGGGTAAACAATGGATCACAGCGTGTTTTTTTTTCTTTTTTTTTTTTGAGCCTATCACAGCGTGGTCTTGGACGCCCTCCTGACCAGCACAGCCCAGCACATGATCCTGTACACCAGGAAGAAGCCCAACATGACACCCACATTGACCCACCTCATTCCCTCGTCGACCCCTCTCCCCCTCAGCACGTCGCCGCCTGTGCTCAAGCACACGCCGTTGCCGTTCATGGCGTTCCCTCCCATCCACGCAACGCACTTCTCGCTGGCGCTGCCACCGTACTCGTTGATGAGTAGCAGGTCCAGCGGGTACCTGTACATGGACACGTAGTACATGAAGGTCCAGTACCTCGGGATGCTCTCCTTGGGTATGAAGTAGCCGGAGAAGAGGAAGAAGACGCCGAGGAAGATGCAGATGAGAGAGTTGCCGAGGATGAAGTCCGGCGACACGGCGCTGAGGAAGAGGACCAGGGAGCTTGCCATGAGCACGATGAGCCACACGGCGAGGACGAAGAAGGCGAATGCGGCGAGGGAGGCGCGGAGGCCCACGAGCCAGTAGACTGGCACCGAGAAGAGGATCGCCACGGCGAGGAGGCAGGGCGCGAAGACGAGCGCGTTGGCGATCACGTAGGAGGACAGGCGGTAGGCGCGGCGGGACGCCTCCCGCATCAGCACGCGGCGCTCCTGGAGGAGGATTGGCAGGGCCTCGACAGTGGAGGAGAGGAGGAAGCTGAGGCTGAAGGCGAAGAGTCCTAGCCGGAGCGCCACGCCGTCCGGGTCGGCGGGGACGCGGAAGAAGACGCTGCCGAGGCCGAGGCCGCCGACGATGGCCTGCGCCGCCCGCGCCGCGAAGAGCTGCTGCGTGCGGTACATTGTGCGCCAGCAGCGCACGGTCAGCGCCGTCACCTCCACGGCGCGGCCCCGATACCCGTGCTCGGGGACGTGAAGGCCGCCGCGGCCGCTGGCGAGGCCGAGGCTTTCGTCCTCGGACTGGTCTTGATCCTTGAGCGCGGCGAACTTGGAGTGGTCCTCCTGGAGCTGGTCGGTGACCTCCATGGCGAGCTCCAGCGGGTTGAGCTGCGTGGGGATCTTGTGGCCGAGCCTCCCGAGCGCGCCCTCGAGCGACTTGAGCGTGCCGAAGTGCGCGACGGCGCCCCGGGAGAGCAGCAGCAGCGACGAGATGTAGCCGAGCATGCGGTAGCTGGGCTGGTGGATGCTGAGCACCACCACCTGGCGCCGCGCGCGCGCCACCTCGTGCAGGAGCGCCAGAACGTCCATGGCGGACCGGCTGTCCAGCCCGGACGTGGGTTCGTCAAGCAGCAGCACCGGCGGGTCGTGCACGATGTCCACCGCGATGGAGACCCGCTTCCGCTCGCCGCCGGACACCCCGCGGGCGGACGACATCTCGCCGTCTCCGCCGCCGACGTAGCTGTCCGCCACCTCGGAGAGGCCCAGCTCCTGCAAGAGCGCCTCGACCCTCTCGTTCCGCTCCCGCGCGGTCACGTCGGAGCGGAGCCTGAACCGCGCGGCGAAGAGGATGGTCTCGCGGACGGTGAGCAGCGGGAGGAGGTTGTCGTCCTGCGTGACGAAGCCGCACGTCCGGCGCAGCTGCGCGCGGGAGGTGACGGCGTGGCCGTTGATGGACACGGTGGGCGGCTTGGCGATCTCGGAGCCGGTGCCGCGGCCGGACAGGATGCGGAGGAGCGTCGACTTGCCGGCGCCGCTGGGGCCCACGATGGCCAGGATGCGGGAGCTGGACGCGGTGAAGGAGACGGAGTTGAGGAGCCCCTTGCTCGCGGTGGCGGTGGCTGGGGCGGAGGAGGACTGCAGGAACGGGAGGAAGGCGGCGCTGGCGCGGCGAGGCGCGGGGCAGGAGAGGTTTGTGACGGCGAGGGTGTACTCCGGAGGAGGCGAGGGCTGGGAGGAGGAGGAGAAGGACGGCGACGCGGAGTCGGGCGGCGACGACGAGGACGCCGACGTTGACAAGAGGAGCGCCGGGTCCAGCTCCGACGACAGGTCCTGATCCATGGCTGCAGGCGAGTGGCGTGAGTGAGAGGTGTCGATCTGGAGAGCGAGATGTGGGAGCAATAGAGGAGCGGGAAACTGCAGATTCATACACTACAAATAGCCTCGACAATTAGCTCTCTTCAAAAAAGGTAGTAACTGGTTTTCTTGAACCTGTTGCACACTCATGCACGCACGGCACGAAACACCGTTGCTTGATTGTTCGTAGCTAGTGCCCTTCTAGAACTCAGGTGCTAGCTATATTTCACACCGATTACTACCACTACAAATGCAGCTCTTGTGCGCTGCGTTTTTGAATAAATTAGTGTCAATCGCTTTGAGATTTAAGGGGTAAAATCACTAGCTAGGTGATCGCCGGTCAACATGGCTGAGATGGGCAAAGAGTGGAGGAAAGGTTCTCTGTTTGGGTGAGGGGGCGTTGCGACTTGTGAGCTACTGAGACCTAACTGAATGTTGGTGTCATTTGTGTTGTGTGTGTTTCTTGGCAGTTGGACCTAACCGCCCGTCCTTAACCAATCTATAGATTGGTTCTTATTTCGTGAAGTTCGGCTGCTTATTGTCCTCCTGGGCAGATAAAGCTAAAGTACAACAAGAATGCATATGGCGCCGAGGATACCATGCTTTGTAAGGCATCAGAAAGCACCATCGCCGGTACTACCTCCGTTCCTAAATGTAAGCATGTTTTGGAAAGCAAAGGTAAAATTAAATGTAACGAAGCGGTAAAACATCAAAGGAACAGTTCTCTTAAATGTAACGAAGCGGTAAAACATCAAAGGAACAGTTCTCTCAGGGCTGAAAATGTCAGCTGATATCGACAAACAAATGCGTTCCCTCTCAGCGATTGAAATGGTCGCAAGAGAGTGCCAATAGTCTGGGCCACACCTACTTTATCGTTTCTAAGAACTGGGGGTTGCTAGAAAACACAGTATGCATGTGTGCAAATTACAGCACAACCGCATGAAACAAAATGACTTCTAGCAACAGAAAAATCGTCAAAATTAAACAAGCGTCTGGGTACTCAGCTCAATGAATATAAAGGTTATACTATGCATAACTACTTTGCATCTCAATCTACAGTTAGCATCAAGTCCTCTGCAACGCGAGTGGTTGTTGAACCTATATTCACGTATCAATGGATAATCAGGAAGAACAAACTCTAAAATTGATGCGCTTGCTTATGCATTTACAGGGCAGATTAGCCAGCTGCCACGGACAATTTACATCACTTCTGCTCGAGCAATCTACTTTCCACGCAAGGAAAAAGGAAGAGGGGTGAATTGTGCAAAAGAAAATGCAAACCCACATTTTCCAAACAGCAGGCCCCTCCTCTTTCAGGCCCTAATTAATCTCGTAACCCACATGTTCTATGTCAGTGAGGTATATCACCATCAATACTCGCAACCGATTTGTCGACCACACGAACATTATACAGCTCGTATACCCTTGCACGATTCTCTTGCCACCATTGTTCTGCTTGCGTCTCGCTGAAACGCTTCCGGCTGCATGAAGAAAATACGATGAGTTTATAGCTGCAAAAATGAAACGCCGGAAACTACAGTAGCTCTTTTTAATAGTACAACAAAAAATCTCTAGTTTCTAAGCAAATATTACCTCCGTTCAAAAATTTAAGCCCTTTTAGAAAGCTAGGCTTATATTTCGGAATGGAGGTAGTAGTAGAGAATAGCCTGTAGGATGATTGTAATTCTTCTTTCGGTTCTTAATCTCCAGCAGACAAGAAATAAGTATGCATATAAAAATACAAATAGAAATCTTATTTCTCCTAATTACTCCCTCTGTTCCGTAATATAAGAATATACTGGTTGTAATAACATCTTATATAATGGGACAGAGGAAGTAGTTGCCAATTATTTTGTGAATTGTTTCATAATTAAACAGGTTGTCCTTTCTATATAGCTTACAAAACAAAAAAAATGTGTTCCAAATAACTAAAGAATAGTATACAGCGTACCATGGTTGAACTATACTACGTCACGGATCAAATCAACAAAATGCCCAAAATTGCGTAACAGCTATTGAAAATGTACCGGTAGCATGCACATAAACGTCTAGTTGAGAAGTTCTTCAAGTGATTTATAGTCCCATTTCTAAAGGGAGCAATAGGAATGTACCTGAACCGGACCCTCTTGAGATCTCTAGCCCCTCCAGGTAGGGCAGTAAGGGTGATGTAGACCCCAGGTTCATCTTGCTCTACCCATTCAGACTCAAGCTTAGTGTCTGAATCAGGTAGTCTGGTTCCATTCTTGCCAACTTCTAAGTGAGTCTTATTTCTAACTGAACTTGGTCCATTAGAAACAACCAACCCATTAGATCCGTTCAAATACGGCTCTCCAGAACCTCTTGGGCTACCTAAATTCTCAGTTGCCACTGATATATCACTTGGAACAGGCATTCCAGAAAGCGGTGGCAGTCTGTTGTGCTTAACTGGTCCTGCTCCTGCCCCTGCTCCTTCAGGTAGTTTCTCTGCCATACCCTTCAACTGTTGCAGAAAAATGTTCATGAGTACTTGACATGTTGGACAGAATCATCATTCAAGTTTTAACATCATCGTGCCCTGTTAGTTACTACCTCCGGGTTTTTTTTAGTCAACCCTCAGTTTGGCTTGTGCATGCACGTATCGCACGTTGTGGCCGCGTTAATTAAATCCGAACCAAGGTAGTACTTGCTAATGAAAAACACCATAGCATGCCCACTGCATGGCTTGACAGACATACGGAGGTCAAAAAAGAACAGAGGGACATAATCCTCGTTTTGGGAGCTAGTGCTTGGTGGGCCTGGTGGCGACCCTAGATCACGAGCTCTTCTCCTACCTGGAATCCTACGGCCTGCAGTTCTGTTTGTTATTTAGTACTCGTACTAGTATACTCCCTCTGATCCCATATAGAACATGTCTCAACTTTGTCTAAATTTAGGTGTATCTAGACACTACTCCCTACGTTCCAATGAATAAGATGCGGAAGCTGCCTTTTGACCAATCTACGGACCTCTTGGTTTTGAGCCATTCAATCAATCAGATTTGCTAAAACATGTAAGTAAGGTTGTTATTTATAAATGTTTGTACAGTAGGTCCTGACAGGAATATAACAAAAAAATATCCTCACAAAAGAAGCAAATCTTACTTGCGCAGTGAGTGACTTGATTACTTCTTTTGCAGCTTTGCACTTGGCAGTTTCCTCCCCTGCAATGGAAATAGCTTCTTTTAACTGTTTAGTTGTTCTCTCCAATTCAACTTCCAGTAGGTGAGACTTCCGAGTAAGATTTTCCACCTGAAATATTGAACTTAATTAGAATCTCCACAAGTGAACAAACTCTCACTTTAAAGTTTAAACAAAAAGGGGAGTTCGATGAACTAGCATTTTAATATTTTTATATGAACAGTCATGGTACTTATATTTTGGAACTGAGGGGGTATTAGCTAGCAGCAAAGAAAACTACTGTCATAATAATGGTTCAGTTCCATTAATATTTGTCTACCTTGTTCCAGTGGGCAGTGGATGTACACTGGGCCAGCTAAAAAATAAAGGCAGGAATGTGTACAGACTTCTTAATTGTCATGTGAGTTTATGTCAGATATTTTGATTTTCCATTTAGAAGTTAACAGTTTAGTATGACTGCTCCATCGAGTCAAAGTTATAGATGATGACCAATATTTGCTTAGTGCATACAATCATACAGCTTATAATGGATGCAAGTTAGAAACACCGGTTGAATAGAGAGCACATCAAGACCTTTACCTGCGATCTCAAATTTACAACCTCTTGGCTTAGGCTGTCCTTTATTGGCTTGGCACCGTCTACAACTCTTGGAGATGTTAGACCACCCAAGGTAGGTGTTGGAGTTGTTGATCTAGGAGGGCTTGCTCTTCTTGAAACAGGTGATGTCGCCCTAGAAACAATTCTTGATCCTGGAACTGATGCTGAGAAGAATTTCTTTGATGAGCCAAAAGATTTTGAAATGTTGAGACCACTCCAGTGAGAACTGCCATTTGGAATAGGGGAAACACGACTGCTATTAAATTCAAACTTCTTGTTTCTCTTTGAATATCTGCTATCCATGTTCTTGAAAGATTCCATCGATGACAATCTAGACAGTTGAACATTTGATCTTGTCTCCAAATCCTCGTTGATGGAATTAGAATCATTGAACCCTTGCAAGATAGCTCCCCGCTTTGCTGAAGAATATCTATCTGTCTCAGGTGCCTTATTCAGTTTGCCATAGCAGTTATCACAGACACGGTAAGGCTTGTTTGGATTAGGTGCTAATGAAGCTTTCAGAGATTTCTTACTGCTGCAGGAGTGACAAAATACAAGGGCACAATTGTAGCAATTATGCCGTTTTCTCCTTAAGTTAAATGGCAAGCGGCATCCAGAACACATAGACTGGTCAACTCCAGACACCCACTTGTGAATGCATATTGCTGCAGTGAAGTTAATTCCACAAACAACACTCCTGACCTGCTTATCTTTCAGAGCTTCAACCAATGTAGGACAATTCCTATCATCAGTATCACCGTGTCCTAACCGACCATTTGCACCTTTACCCCATGTATACACCTCTGTCCTCGAAGTTAAGACAGCAACATGATAAGCACCACAAGAGATTTCCTCTACAAAGTTTTTATGTAGCTTCCCTTCAACACGCGTAGGAATCATGCCATCTGCTTGTGGATTTCCAAGCTGACCATAGACAGAACTTCCCATTGTATATACATGCCCAGAGGTTGTTAGTGCTACCGTGAAGCAATGACCACAAGCTACTTGGCAAAAGTTAGGCTCAACCAACGAAGCTACACACGTTGGGACTAGTTTTGAATCTTTGTCACCATGTCCTAAACGACCTTTATCACCATCACCCCATGTAAATATCTTGCCAGATGAACAATTGCTGGAACTTGAATTCCCAACCATAACTTCAACAACGGCGGCCGTGTGCCACACACCACAAGATGCGCGGACAGTCCGTAGACCTTTGAGGGATTCCACCTCCCTTGGGACAGAAAGACTCTGTCGGTCTCCGTGACCTAGAACTCCAAAGGAGCCATCTCCAAATGTGAATAGCTGCCCCGCAGACGTTACTACAGCTGTGTGCCAAGGGCCACATGAAATAGACGAAACATGTATTCCTTCTAATGGTCCATTGAGCCTTTTGGGCATCCATTGACTGACTTCATTCCCATGACCCAAAAGCCCAAAATTAAAGGTGCCATTTCCCCATGTGTATAAATCTCCAGAGAGCGTAACTGCACAAGTATGGTACTCACCACATGCCACTAGCTCAATGTTCATATGAGCAAGAGCATCGATAAGTTTTGGCTGGGGCACATCACAATCTACACCGTGACCAAGACGCCCGCCGGACTCCTCACCCCAAGAGTAGACCTCTCCCTGCTTTGTGACAAGTGTGGCATGCCTTCCTCCACAAGAAATGTTTTGCACATCAAGTCTTCCAGCGAACTCCAGTGGTTTTGGTACAAGACAATCCATCTTTGCACCTGAGGAACTTCCAACCCTTGAATTTCCACCTCCAAGAATTCCCTCCCCAGTTCCCTCTCCCCATATGAAAACATCTCCTAGAGCATCACCATCATCATGACCAGAACCGTGACTTGATGAACTAACAGCACTTGATAAACTAACTCGGAAACCGTCCATTGGGATGCCTCTACCATTTGTGTTATCTGAGTGCCCAGAAGACGCAGAGTGGACTGAACCAACATTAGAATCCGATGGAAAGAAGGGCCTGGGTGGAGCCGCATAGGATACGATATCAGAAAAGGCCTTGTCCAAGCCGACCTTTGGCGGACTCCCATATGGACTACGGAGTCGGTAGTTTTCGCTACCATCCTGTTGCAGTACATACAATAGTTATAGAGATTGTTTTCTATAATAACTGAGGTAGACAGAAGAAATAAAATAAAAATAACACGATTTGCCATCATTGGAAACAGATATTATTTCATTTATGATTTTAGTTCATCAAATTGAAATATAATTACATATATATTTATTCTACTCCCACAAACCAGTATGCGATGGAGACTGTACAGACCATAATCAACATGAGTATCATAGGTACCAACTAACTTTGCTGCTGTTCAAATCTTAAGCCAGTGGTTTCTCAGAAAATCTTAAGGAGTAGCGTAAAACAAAAAATGGAGAAGACCAAGGTATGTGAAGCAGGAAGTGTTTCTTGCTCAGTGCTGGCTGACCAGCATACCACAAGTTAACAAGGGAGTGCTTGGAAGAGGGATGGGCTGGTTGGGAGGTGGGAAATACCTTGTGGACACTATCATTGCTGCTGAAAGGAGAACTCAAGGGGGAGCTCCTTCTTGTGTAAGTTCTTGGACTAGTCGTAGCAGAGGAAAGCATATCACTTCTTGACTCTGTCCTCCATTTTCTTTGGTGACTACGGGATATCAGTGTTTTTAGCCCAGCAAACCACACCTCAGCTTCATCTTTATCTTTGCATATCTAGTATTCGTGACAAAAGCAAATTACCAAATTGGTTAGCTACCGATAGAAATTGTAAGTGAACAAAGGAATTCAGTGTGCACCAAAGTTGGCCAAAAGACCAATATATTACATAGCATATGAATAATGAGGCGTGACTTACAATATCCAATGATCTATCATGAGATATGAGAGAAAATGACTGGCATTCCTTCTCAGGTCGTGGATACCTCTGAAAAATTGCCTGGATCGACAAAAAAGAAGTATGATATTAGGACAACTTTGCAGCACTTCAAGATAGTAGAACCTCTTTGCTAAATATCTGAGTGCTAAAGATGATATCTAAGTGGACCTTGAGAAGTTGATTCAATTTGAAGGAGTGTGTTTGTGTTGAACTTAATTTTTGTGGGGAAGATTGATGGTATCGCTCCATGGCATAAAGTTTCCAATGTAGGATCCTAAATGTTTTCGAACTATAGGGAATTCAAGTAAATTAATGGAATCAAGAACAGGAAACAAATTAGAAGCAAGCTCTCTCTAAAGAGAAGAAAATTCACAGTAGGGACAAAGCTGAAGAAAGCCCCACGGAATATCCAGGAGTTGGCACCAATAGCGAAGAAGAATAAATTATAGTTGGTTTAGCCAATATGAACCATTACATTTGAGGCTAAAACCCAATAAAACGTGTCTCACAAAATATGGTTTTGTTGAAATAGTAACTCACAGTTCGCTGTCCGGGAATTATCCTGGACACATGGCTCAACCTTAGCTGCTTCTCCTCTTTCCCTGAGAACCAAATCAATACAGATTCATCCTGTAGGAAAAAAAAGGAGTACCAGGGCATTCGAAGATTAGACAGGAAACTAGGACAGACAGAAAGAACTTGAGAATTCTGTGACAGAGCAAATGTAAGAAAGGCTCACATTGGAAAGCCTGAAGGGGCAGAACTTTGGCTTCCCTCTACGTCCGTACTTGAGCAAGTATGCCCCTTTCTTGAGAGCAGTGATGGCCTGCAGTAACAGCGAGAATAAGGTTGTACCAAGCTTCAGTAACCAGCGTCTCAAATACTATCCTACCAAACTAGATGAGGAAATAGTTGCAGTTTCACATGTCAAAGGAGGAGCCTTATAACACCATGGAACCATCAAGCACGCTATAAAGTGCCCATGGATGCTTGCAATTTGAACTGGCATTTCAAGCAGTATTGGTCAATGTAGAAACGGAAAAGGAACATATATCATTGTACCGCAACACCGATCAATTCAGGTGAGGTAGGATCAAAATAGTCAAGCTTCTCGATACACAAGACAGCAGACAAACAGTTAGCCAGGCAGTAAGCGCGGAGAGGATGTGCAAAGATGTCGAAAAATATGGCACGTGAACCAACGATTTCCACAGGAGATTTGTCCTTTTCAGTTGGTGAGAAGACGCGGAATAGCATAGGACAAAATCTGGCTTGAGTGAAGTATGCACGGAAACGTATGCTTTTGGATCCTACCAGCTGCATTTGCCATTTGATACATCAATATATGATGTAGTTGTATTGTGCACTAGGGTACACATAGACTAAGAGAAGAAATCAGCCTCGATAAAAGGGTGAAGCAATTTTACTAGCCCCTCTGTGGGGGGGGCAACTGGGCAAGTAGTAGCTGCCAGTGATCATCACATGGAACAGAGCGCTCGGGTCTCGAAGCAAAGTAACGCGACAGAGCTCGGTACAACATTAATGGACGCGAAAAAGTGGGGGAACGGGAGGATAACTGTAGCGTACTCCCAATTAGATGGAAGGGAGCTCGGATGAGCCAATTTGACCGGCAGGGTGGCAACTAGCGAAGAAGTAGGTGCCGAACAGGTAAACCAGTAGCAAGACATAAACTCTGGCAAATGAACATCTCCGACCCAAGACGCCGCAAATTACAGCTCTACCTGTAGGCGGCACAGCTGAATCTCTAAACTGTCCCCCAAATTACGGCAACCACGGGGGCCAGAACTGCAGCCACCGAAGCTCATGAGATTCGGCAGAACTTGCGCAGAGAGAGCACGCAAATGCATCTACGTCGACTGCGCGGGTCTCCCGACGGGGCTTAAGGTCACACGCGGAATCCGCGCCGGGAATTCCGCGGCGACTGTAGGCGGACACGCGGGGGTTGACACGCGAGGGGGGTGAGAGGGTATTTGGGGGGCCGCTCACCTGCTCGATGTCGCGCTCGACGGGCCCGGCCCTGGCGCCGCCGAGATCCGAGGACGCGTCCGACATCATCGGCGTCAGCGCGCGGCCCTCCCCATCGCGCCGCGCCTCGCTCCGGCAGCAGCGCCTAGGGCCGGCCTGCCTAGCGCGCCGCAAATGGGGGAGGAGCCGGAGGCCGCGGCGGCCCGCGCGGTGCGGCGCGGCGCGGGCGAGCGAGCGCGGTAGGGTTCCGGGGGAGCGAGATCCGGGCGGCGGGAGGGGTTTGGGAGGGGAGCGGGGCAGTGGCGAGCTGGAGGGCGAGATCGAGGGCGAGCGAGGAATGGAGAGAGGAGAGGAGAGGAGGGCGAGGTGGTGGTGGGAGGAGGGGAGGGGAGGCGTTCGTGTGTGCGTGTGTTTTTTTCTCGGTTCTGGCGGAGGCGGCTTTTTGCTGCGTTATTAGAGGTTTGTTACGACGCGTGCGGCTCTGCGCTGTGATTGCTAGGGGACTGGGGAGTAGCCTGCTGTGCGGCGCAGCTGTTACGGCCGCGGCGGCCGTCAGTGCTACGCTGGTACACTACGGTGATTGGACGCCGTGTGGTTGAAATCCGTTGGCTGTGGGGCGCACGAGCAAAGTGAAGTGAGGGGAATCTCATTCTTTTCTCGTTTTGAGATCGTGAGGGAAGGGGAATCTGTTTGTGACTTTGTGCGGCTATAGACGTGGTTCATCATGTGCCACGGTAAGAATGCCTCGAGTCCGCACTAAGACAAGTTAGAGCATCTTCAGCGGTTTGATGCATTTTAGTCACTAAGGTATGTTGTTTTGTGCTGAATCTCAAACACCAAGTTAACCAATTTTCGGGGGATTCGAAGTAGCCTAGCAGTCAAACGCATTTTTCTACAGTATAGGCATTTTTTTTCTCATCTATTCTTCCCAAATTGGCACGTACATGTTTAAAAACAAATATTCCAACGTGATGTTTAATAAACTTATTACGTCCAAGTAAATAAAATAGTTTACAAGCATTGTCAAAGGGCAAATTCAATGAGATTGATTGACTACTCCCCATTCTCTTCATGGCCTGCCAATACCCATATGAGATCATGCAACTTCGTTTGCAGAGAGGTTTGCAAATGTGGATGTTGTCAAAGACTTCAACGCTCATATGCAGAAACTCCTCCCATGTTCCTGCCCCAGGCTGTGGCTGAACCAAGTCAACCTGGAATTTCCATCTGTGATCATTGAGGCCACCAAGACGCTGTCTCGACGATCATGTTGTGCATAATCAAACAACAGGTAGTCACCTCATGCATGGTCTTCTTAAAAAAGAACATGTTTTAGGATGGGTGACGAACAATAGCCCACTCAGCTTGGAGCGCACCAAATGCTCGCTCCACATCTTTTCTGCAAGCATCTTATCTCTAGGCAAATCTCCTTGTTTTCTCTTTATCGGGTTTGCGAACTATCTTCACAAGTGTGGCCCAACGGGATAGATGTCATCAGCAAGATAGTATTGCTTGTCCTTTGTAGAAGCCGGTCGAATATCGGAGAGCGGAGCACATTAATGTCATTGTGGGAACCAGACATGCCAAAGAAAGAGTGCCAAATGTATTGACCATGTCATGCAAATGGATAGTTCTTTCACTCTCGATACATGTAGTCTGCCATCGATTGTCCATGGGAACCATCTTGCCTCGTTGATCGACAATAGACTGTTGGCTCTCTTGAGTAAAGTTTGTCGAAACCGCAATCACGACTCGACAAAACATGTACATGGATTCAAGGTAGGTACTCTCACTCATTCGCAGGTACTCGTCGAAGATATCACCAGACACTCCATATTACCACACTGGGGAAGGATCTTCTTCCCAGTGAGGGAATGATGGTGCTCCTTCACAGTGGGGGCAGCAAGGGCCCTTCTATGACGATGGATCATATGGTTGGGCGCCGAACCCCGACTATCATGGCTACTAGCTTCACCCCAAACTTGTGGGAGTATGTATCCTTCCCTTTTTCTCCATTGTATATTGCCATGCTAGTTTTCACTTCAGTTGAGTGCATTGTACTTATTTTTAGTTTACAATTTGAAAAAAAACAAAAGGATTTCTATTTTTTGTTTTTGCATGTTGTTTCCTTTTAACAAAAACCCAAAAAGATTTTCTTTTTAGAAGAACAATTAAAAGAGAGTAATAAAATCTGCATGATGATGTTCACCGTTTTATTTTTAGTTCTTACTATGTAACTCCGATAAGGCTGAAATTTTGGCAGCACTTATAACTTTTCATACCCCACGCTCGCAAAAATTAGCAAAAATTCTTGGGATGTTTAAGTAGAGCAAAACTTGGATGCATAACTGCTAGAATTTGTTGGCATATTTTATTTTTCATCACTAAAAGTGGCTAGTTGAACTTGCAAATGATCTGAAATTAATGCTATACTTGTATATAGATCCCAATCACATGAGAAATCATTTTACTGAGATCGCTGATGTAAGAATAAGATGCTTTGAGTAAACCAAGTTTAAATTTCTTAATTCTATATGTGAGCATATTGTGCAGTTCAAGTTGGGAGAGAAAGAACAACGATGATGAAACTGTATGTGAAGATCGATAAAAGAGGTATGACACATTTGCTATATTAATGTATGAAATTTAACGATAGCAAATATTTGTGCGTAGTTTTATCAATATTTGGGGAAGTGATACTAGATGTCTACTATCTTTGTGTTCTCCTCTCTATTTATGATGCAAACGAGATATTATTGAGAAATACTACTTATACATGATTGGGAGATAGTAGCTTTGAATAGAAGTCTATGCATCCCCTTATTCTTGTTATTGCGAACTTGGCACATGTTGAATGATGAATTATATTCCTATGTGTCTTTAAAATATGAAGGATGATGTTTGTATGATGGTCCAGCCTATTAAATGGTGAACCTCATCGTCGAAGCATACATAAGTCGGCTGGTACATATTTAGTTGACCAACCAATCTCTTGCTAGCCTCTGAACCATTGAGCCACCGCTTAGGAAAAGAAAAAGATAAGAGGAAAAAAGAAAAAAAATGATAAGAGAGAAAAAAAGTTATAACCTAATGAGTGAGCTATTATGATGATGTCAAAGAAAGGGCTAAAACTAAGAAGTGCCCGAAGCACACTAAATGCTTTTATGCTACAAAGGGGGAGAACCCATGCCACTCATAAGGTGAAAATCTAAGAAGCGAACACCTAACCCATTTCCATTCCACTATACGGTCAACTAAAGATACTAGCTACTTACTCATATATGAGTATTCTATGAGAGTTTGAATGTTAAAAGACCGGAAAGATACGACAACCTTCCATTATTCAGGTTTGGAATCAAGCATAATGAAATTACTAGTCGATAAATAAAATAATTAAAGGTCTCAAAAATCTTGTGAATTATTCCATCAAATGCGATGTGAGATTGTTTGTTGCCACTATCAATTAATCATGTCCAAGTAGCGTTGCCATATAGTACCTCTTTTACACCATGTATAGATAGAGGAACATGAACATAGTGCATATTTAGTAAAACTTTGCCATTCATTTGTGAAGCTATGTATCGAATACTTGCCATGTTAAATTGTTTATGCATGCATAGAGCAAAGTTCTTGTCAAAGTCTTTTATCGCTTCTGCACGACATTTGAGTTGTTTGAGGACAAACAACGAGCTAAGCTTGGGGGAGTTGATACATCTCAAATTATCTACTTTTCCAAGCACTTTGCTCAAAGATTTACTCCAGAATCTCACCATACTTTGATAAAAACTGCTGAATCTGACGTTGTTTTTCGCAAAGTCTTGTTTCTGTCAGTTTTCACAGGAAATAAAATCGGGAAAAATACCAAGGGAGTTTTTCATCAAAATAGAGGGCCTGCATCTTTGGATCACGAGAGGGGATCCACGAGGCCCAAAACGCACCTGGCGGCCCGCCCTATGGTGTTGGGCACACCACTCAGGGCCTTTTGGCCATTGGTCGTCGTCTCGCCCCCTCCTCGTGTGGTGCTTTATATAACCTAAAAACTACCCCTCTGGAAGCACTGAGACATTTCGCGAAACAGAGCGCCCCTGAGACCACAATCTTCGTTTTGGGGGTCAGATTGATCCTGCTCTCCACCCTAGAGAGAGGGATTTCGAGGGCTTCTTCATCATCACCGCCACCAACGTCATCGCCAACCACCATGGGCTCACTCTCCATCACCATGAGTGAGTGGTTCTCTGTAGGCTTAAGAGGTGGATGGGTTTTGGATGAGATTGATCATGTAATCATCCACATTTTATTGAGATTTGAGGTGTTTGTCTTGAAGATATTCTTGTATGAGTGTCGGTGCACCTCTGCTATATGTAATGCTTGTTACTAGGGCCCGAGTGACATGATTTCGGTACTGAACCTATATTGCTTTATTATATATATGAGGTTGGTATCTATTTGCAAGGTGTATTTCTTATTATTATGTTGACCCCGCGAATCTCTAAGGTGACAGATAGGGAAAAATAATGGGAATATGTGATATTTGAGGATATTGTGTGTTCATGGATCCTAATGCTTTATTCCGGGCTATTCGAAAGGATATACCTTAATTGTTTGTAATTACAAGTTGTCCCCAGTAAAATGGGAAAGCAGGATAAAATATATTATGCAAATTCTATTCATTAGTATGCATAGCTATATTTGGAGCATACACTACACATAACTGAATTAGAGATGGATGCTATCTTAGTTGGATTACATTATATGATCAAAATCATTCATACAACACCCCACTACGACCTCATGCCTACGCTTTTAGCCACTGAAAGTTACATAAATACTACTTCCGGTGCAAACTAGAAATCTGCTACTGTTGTTTACTATTTGCTTTTTACTATTTGAATCAACGGATGAACCTCGCTACCCACGGGGTAGCTGCACACCCCTCCACGAGCTGACACATGTCCCATTGGTCAAAGCTTATTATCCCTCCACCTGGTACTGTACACGATACTTAACATTTAATGATGATTAGAGCTTCCCCTCTATAGGACTCGCCTCCTCCCCCGAATCGAGTCAACGGAGCTCGGAGCTCTTAGAAGGAGCGGTTGTCCAAACCAACCACCGCTCCTCCACTTCCTCCCCAACAATGACCTGCTGCACTCGAACACCAGCGCCACCGTCGAGATCTCGCGGGATCCGCTGTGACCGGATCCTCCCGTTGACTCGAGTTGGACGACTATTTTTTCGATCTATCTCTCTCCAATTCTGCTCGTCCATGTGTTATAGAGGGATTCGAGCTCTGGCGTCTTATCCCTTAATAACTGACACCGACCCACCGCTCCTCCACTACGACCTACCCGGCGGCGGGTGTGGAAGCTCTTCTTTCAGCTTGATTCAATAGGAGCTTTTCGTCCAGCCCGAGTCAACGGGTATCCACTCTAGGCAGAGGAGGTCGAGTGGTTCTTCCATTCCATCGAATGCCTCTTCTTCCAAATCGAGCGCGAAAGACGCGAGGTCAAGCGGTGATTTCAGAGCAGCGTCGGCGGCCACCTCCGGCTCCTCCTCGGTGACGAAGAGCTCAACGGATTTACGAGACGCCAACCTGCAAGCGAGATGCGCGGAGCACGGCTTGCTCGCTCGCGTAAAAATCCCCTAGCCCGAGCTGCAAATCTCCCAAATTCCTCTGAACGAGAGCATCCATGTTCTCTTGATTCGCCGCTGCTTGCTGCTTAGCTTGACCACAGGACTCGCCGATGCTTGCAGTTAGGGGATAAGGGATGCCGCTTCAGCGCTGCACCAGCCGCACCGTCTCGACGCTGACGGTGGGTGTGGAGGTGCGGCCCGCGGCGAGCGCTCTACAGCGGCAGAATCAGGAGTTTACTGGCGCGTCAGCGAGCACTCGACGGCGGCGCTGGTGTTCGAGCGCGGCAGGACGCCATTGTCGGGAGGAGGCGGAGGAGCATAGAGACGAGGTCTATTCATTCACGGGTTAGGTGGGGGATTATTTCGTATCCTGTTTAATCACCAACAATTAGCTACCAGCTATATGACGCGGTCAACGCGTGCAAAGTACCAAATTGGAATCTCAACACAGATTGGACAGCAACCAATGCATGCGTAGCTACCTCCGTGGGTAGCAAATGCACTCTCTTCAATCAATTGCGATAAAATTACCACTTGCTTTGTGAGTTTATTGATATACAAATGTGGTTGAGAGTGACGTCTCAATTGCTAAAATCTTGTTGGTATTCTTGGGTCCCCTTGAGTCGAACTATAAATTTGGGTAATATTTCCCATCGAAGATTTCAGCGATCCCCTCACTAGTAGAAAATCTCTCATAAGTACCGGTTCCAGAGGGGCTTTAGTACCGGTTGAGCAACCGGTATTAATTATCTGGCACTAAAGCCCCCCCCCCTTTCGTACCGGTTGCTTACGTACCGGTATAAAAGGCCCTTGATACGTCCAATTTGCATCACTATTTTATATCATAATTTGCTGTTATTCATTGATATATTTCATATTTGGATACAATACTTATGTTATTTCATCTATTTTGCATGTTTCATCATTATTGGAGGATCAAACACCGGAGCCAGGATTCTGCTGGAAAAAGCACCGTCAGAACGCAATATTTCGGAAGATCAACTGTGGAAGGAAATTATACCAAAAATCCTATTTTTCCAGATGACGAAGGAAGCCAGAAGGGGGAGCTGAGAAGACCCAGGGTGGGCCCACACCATAGGGCGGCGCGCCCCATGGCCTGGCCGCGCCACCATGTGGTGTGGGGGCCCCACAGCCCCTTTCGCCTCCTTTTCTTCGCGAAACCCTTCGTCCCGAAAACCTAAGCCACAGAGGGTACCTCGCGAAGAGTTACAGCCGCCTCTGCGGGGCGGAGAACACCAGAGAGAAAGAGCTCTCCGGCGGGCAGGAATCCACCGGGGAAATTCCCTCCGGGAGGGGGAAATCGACGCCATCGTCACCGTCATCGAGCTGGACATCATCTCCATCACCATCATCATCATCTCCACCATCATCACCGCCGTCTCCATCACTGGACACCGTCATCGCCGTAGCAATTTGGGTTTGATCTTGATTGTTTGATAGGGGAAACTCTCCCGGTATCGATCTCTACTTGTTGTTGATGCTATTGAGTGAAACCATTGAACCAAGGTTTATGTTCAGATTGTTATTCATCATCATATCACCTCTGATCATGTTCCATATGATGTCTCGTGAGTAGTTCGTTTAGTTCTTGAGGACATGGGTGAAGTCTAAATGTTAGTAGTGAACTATGGATGAGTAATATTCAATGGTATGATATTTAAGTTGTGGTGTTATTCTTCTAGTGGTGTCATGTGAACGTCGACTACATGACACTTCACCTTTATGGGCCTAGGGGAATGCATCTTGTATTCGTTTGCCAATTGCGGGGTTGCCGGAGTGACAGAAACCTAAACCCCCGTTGGTACATCGATGCAGGAGGGATCGCAGGATCTCAGAGTTTAAGGCTGTGGTTAGATTTATTCTTAATTACTTTCTTGTAGTTGCGGATGCTTGCAAGGGGTATAATCACAAGTATGTATTAGTCCTAGGAAGGGCGGTACATTAGCATAGGTTCACCCACACAACACTTATCATAACAATGAAGATTATTTAGCCGTATGTAGCGAAAGCACTAGACTAAAATCCCGTGTGTCCTCGAGAACGTTTGGTCATTATAAGTAAACAAACCGGCTTGTCCTTTGTGCTAAAAAGGATTGGGCCACTCGCTGCAATTGTTACTCTCGCACTTTACTTACTCGTACTTTATTCAACGGTTACATCAAAACCCCCTGAATACTTGTCTGTGAGCATTTACAGTGAATTCTTCATCGAAACTGCTTGTCAACACCTTCTGCTCCTCGTTGGGATCGACATTCTTACTTATCGAAAATACTACGATACACCCCCTATACTTGTGGGTCATCAAGACTATTTTTAAAGCGCCGTTCTTAGGGAGTGAAGCGCTATTGGTAAGTGGAATTGGTAAGGAAAACCTTTCTTGTTTGTGCTGATTTTATTTACTTTGCTGCTATAAGTCATTATGGAGAGATCTTCTCTTCAATTTCTATTTGGGAAATCTACTACTACTGCAACGGTAGTGGATGAGGCGCCAGGTGAGGAAGTGATACCATATAAAATACCTATGAAAATTATTGAACGTGTTATGGATAACCGCTATGAAGGGGATGGAACTGTCCACCCTGGAGATCATTTATTGTTCTTACATGAATTATGCGGTTTATTCAAGTGTGCAGGTATTGCTATGGATGAAGTGAGGAAGAAACTATTCTCTTTATCGCCGGGTTCTGGTAAGGCGGCGCATTGGTATAAATTACTGGATAATGGGGATTCTCTTGAATGGAATGATATTGTGCCCCGGTTTTATTCTAAGTTCTATCATCCAAGTGAAATTCACAAGGATCGGAATCGCATATATAATTTTTGGCCTCATGATGGAGAGAGTATTGCCCAAGCTTGGGGGAGATTGAAGTCTTTAATGCTCAAATGCCCCATTCATGAGCTTCCTGGTAATGTTATTATTGATAATTTCTATGCAAGACTTTCTTTTCAAGACAAGACTTTCTTTGGATACTTCTTGTTCTGGATCATTTACACGCAACAAAGAAGAGTTTAAAAGGGACCTTCTTGATCGGATCCAAGAAAATACTGAAGGTTGGGAGAACGACAAGGATAGAGAATCAGGTATAATTTATGATTATAAATGCATTGAAGCTTTTATGAATACTGATAAATTTCGTAATATGAGTGCTACATATGGTCTTGATTCTCAAGTTGCTGCAAATCTTTATAAAGCTTTTGCCTCTCATTATGAATTGCCAAAGAAGAATTTTGATAAGTATCATGAACCGTATAAAGATAAAATTGATTCATCTATTAATAAATGCGTTGTAGTTGAAACTTGATCATGTTATTCCTGAAGCTTATATTGAAAAAAATCCTTTCCTGCTAAAATGAAGGAGTACTCTGTTATAAATAGTGCGGTTCATAAAAGTGAAAAGAAACCTATAGAACCCGAAGAACAAATAAAAGTTGAACCTCTTTGTTGCAATAATTAAAGATCTTGTGACTGAAAATGTGGAGGATGGTCATATTATTTTCTGTGAAGATGCTTCTAATATTGTTTCACATCCTAATAAACCCAGACAAGCTAGTGTTCCTATGCTATCTGTTAGAATTGGTGATCATTGCTATTATGGATTATGTGATATTGGTGCAAGTGTTAGTGCTATTCCTTATGAGCTTTACACGGAGATTATGCACGAAATTGATTCTTGTGAACTTGAAGATATTGATGTGGTTATTCAGCTGGCTAATAGAGAAACTATTTCTCCAATTGGTATTGTTTGAGATGTGGAAGTTTTATGCGGTAAGATTAAATATCCTGCTGACTTTTTGGTACTTGGTTCTGCTGCTAGTGATTATTGTCCTATTATTTTTGGTAGACCTTTTCTAAATACTTGTGGAGCTATTATAGATTGCAAGAAAGAGAAAATTTTGACTAAATTTGCTGGTGAATCTTATGAGTTTAACTTCTCTAAATTTACCAAAACTCCTTATAAAGCTGATTTGCCTAGTGATGATTTTAGAATGGAGCAGTGTGCATCTATTGTTCTTGTTCCTAACAATCCCTTGCAGCAACATTTGGAGGATAGCGAGAGTGAAGTTTTTAGGAAAGAAAGAGATGAGCTTGAGGAAATTTTTCTTCGCCAACCTATTCTCAAGCATGATTTACCGGTGGAAGATTTGGGTACAACACCGCCACCAAAGGAAGATCCTGTTTTTGATTTAAAGCCTTTGCCTGATAATCTTAAATATGCTCATATTGATGATAAGAAAATATATCCTGTTATTATTAGTTCTAAGCTTTCAGAGTTTGAAGAAGAAAGGTTATTGGAAATATTGAAGAAACGCCGAGGAGCTATTGGCTACACTCTTGATGATTTGAAGCGGATTTCTCCTTCTATTTGCCAACATGCTATTAATATGGAAGATGATGCAAAGCCTGTTGTTGAACATCAGCATCGTCTAATTCCGAAGATGAAGGAAGTGGTAAGGAATGAGGTATTAAGACTTCTTGAAGCTGGTATTATATATCCTATTGCTGATAGTAGATGGGTTAGTCCTGTGCATTGCGTTCCCAAGAAAGGAGGAATGACTGTTGTGCCTAATGATAATGATGAGCTCATCCCTCAAAGAGTAGTTGTAGGGTATAGAATGTGCATTGATTTTCGAAAAGTTAATAAAGTTACTAAGAAAGATCATTACCCTTTACCATTTATTGATCAAATGCTAGAAAGATTGTCTAAAAATACTCATTTTTGTTTTCTTGATGGTTATTCTGGTTTTCACAAATTCTTTGTTAAAGCTAAAGATCAAGAGAAAACCACTTTCACTTGTCCCTATGGAACTTATGCTTATAGACGTATGCCTTTTGGTTTATGTAATGCTCCTGCTACTTTTCAAAGATGCATGTCTGCTATTTTTCATGGTTTTTGTGAGAGTATTGTAGAGGTATTCATGGATGATTTTTCCGTCTATGGGAATTCTTTTGATAGTTGTTTGCGAAACCTTGATAAAGTTTTGCAGAGATGTGAAGAAACTAACCTTGTTCTTAATTGGGAGAAATGCCACTTTATGGTTAATGAAGGAATTGTATTGGGACATAAAATTTCTGAGAGAGGTATTGAAGTTGATAGAGCTAAAGTTGAAGCAATTGAGAAGATGCCCTATCCTAGGGATGTTAAAGGTATTCGTAGTGTTCTTGGTCATGCTGGGTTTTATAGGAGATTTATTAAAGATTTCTCCAAGATTTCAAAGCCTCTTACTAATCTTCTTCAAAAAGATGTACCTTTTGTTTTTGATGATGATTGTAAGGAAGCTTTTGAAACTCTAAAGAAAGCCTTAACAACTGCTCCTATAGTTGAACCTCCATATTGGAACTTACCCTTTGAAATTATGTGTGATGCTAGTGATTTTGCTGTAGGCGCTGTTCTTGGACAGCGAGTAGATAAAAAACTGAATGTTATTCATTATGCTAGTAAAACTCTTGATGCTGCTCAAAGAAACTATGCTACAACTGAAAAAGAATTATTAGCTGTAGTCTTTGCTTGTGATAAATTTAGATCTTATATTGTTGATTCAAAAGTTACGATTCATACTGATCATGCTGCAATTAGATACCTTATGACAAAGAAAGATGCTAAGCCGAGGCTTATTAGATGGGTACTTCTTTTGCAAGAATTTGATTTACATATTGTAGATAGGAAAGGTGCTGATAATCCTGTTGCTAATAATTTGTCTAGATTGGAAAATATTGCTTATGATCATGTTCCTGTTAATGATAGTTTTCCAAATGAACAATTGGCTGTAATAAAGGTGAGCTCGCGAGACAGTCCTTGGTATGCTGATTATGCTAACTTTATTGTTTCCAAGTACTTGCCTCCAACCTTTTCAGCTCAGTAAAGGAGGAAATTCTTTTATGACTTGAGGCATTATTTCTGGGATGACCCACACTTATATAAAGAAGGAGTGGATGGTATTATGCGAAGGTGTGTTCCCGAATATGAACAACAAGAGATATTGAGTAAATGCCATGGTAGTGCTTATGGAGGACATCACGCCGGAGAAAGAACTGCGCAAAAGGTTCTACAATCAGGTTTTTATTGGCCAACTCTCTTCAAGGATGCAAGAAAGTTTATTTTATCTTGTGATGAATGCCAAAGGGTTGGTAATATCTCCAGACGTAATGAAATGCCTATGAATTATACTCTTGTTATTGAACCGTTTGATTGTTGGGGATTTGACTTCATGGGACCTTTTCCGTCTTCAGAAGGCAACACTCATATACTTGTTGCTGTTGATTATGTTACTAAATGGGTGGAAGCCATACCTACAAAAAGTGATGATGGTGAGACCTCTTTAAGAATGCTTTTAGATATTATTTTTCCTAGATTTGGAGTGCCTAGATATATTATGACTGATGGAGGTTCTCATTTTATTCATGGAGGTTTTAGAAAGACTCTTGCTAGGTATGGTATTAACCATAGAATTGCTTCCGCTTATCATCCTCAAACTAGTGGTCAAGTAGAATTATCAAATAGAGAGATTAAATCTATTTTGGGAAAGACCGTTAATAAAACTAGAAAGAATTGGGCTAGTAAATTGAAGGATGCACTATGGGCTTATAGAACTGCTTATAAAAATCCCATGGGAATGTCACCTTATAAAATGGTTTATGGGAAAGCTTGTCATTTACCTTTAGAACTAGAGCACAAAGCTTATTGGGCTGTTAGAGAATTAAATAAAGATCCTAAACTAGCTGGTGATAAGAGGTTGTTGCAATTAAGTTCTCTAGATGAATGGAGAAGTGAAGCTTATGAAAATGCTAAACTCTTTAAAGAGAAAGTTAAAAAATGGCATGATAGGAGGATTATCAAAAGAGAATTTAATATTGGGGATAAAGTCCTATTGTATCGGTCTCGTCTCAGATTCTTTGCAGGGAAATTACTTTCGAAATGGGAAGGACCATATGTTGTCGAGGAGGTGTATCGTTCAGGAGCAATTAAAATTAGCTCTCTCCAAGGCAATGCTACGCAAGTGGTGAATGGACAAAGACTCAAGCATTATATCTCGGGTGATTCCTATAATGTTGATGTTGATATTATTCAAGTGGAAACACCGGAGGCTTTCATCAAAAGGCAGATTGACAAATCCGCGTAACTCGACTTTGAATAGGTAATGATCGGTAATGAAAAGTACGCAATTTACTTTCCGAACAATATTTTTGCTGTTTTTGGAAAATATGAAAAATTACGAGTTCGAAACGGAGTGGAAAGGACGCACGAGGGTGCCACCATAGGCCGGCGCGGCTTTGACACAGGCCGCGCCGACCTATGGTTTGGCCGCCTCGTCGCCCCTTTCCGACTCTAGTTCGATCTGGTACTTTCCTTGTGTCGTGAAATTTTTTGCTATATAATCCCCCGGACCCCTGGAGGTCCGTATATCGTTTTCTCGACGTGTTTTGTTTCTAGCTGTTTCTGCCAGGATTTGCTTCGGATCTAGAGCCATCATGTCTTCGTCGGAAACTCCGAAGGACAGCTCCTGCAAGGATGTTGGTAACTTGTACATGGAGGAGCTGAGGATGCACCCCAAGGAGTTGCTGCTCGTTGAAGGAGAACTTCAGATCAAGGATGTTCAGGGTCCTAAAGGAGAAGGAAGCTTGGAAGATAGGATGGAGAAGCTAGAGCAAGAGGTTTTCAAATACAAGAAGATGGCTGAGCGTGAGGTGGATATCTTCCACAGGATTGTGTCTGAACTCATTGCCGAACATGAGAAGGAAACTGCAAAGCTTTGGAGCGACATCCTCTCACTTCAGGATACCACCAACAAGCTCCAAGCACAACTCTATGACGTGCAGAATCAGAACTGTGAGTATGAAAACAGGTTTAAATACATAAGCCGTGCTGCTAATTTCAGGATTCCCGAGACCAAGATGTCGTTTCTTGATGGAGAACCTCTTCCTTGGAAGTTTGATGACGGGAGTTCATCACCACCATCTCCGCAGGAGTAATTCATCATCGGTATTGGCATCCCCTTTGGTTTGTTCCAAGCTTGGGGGAGTGCCGCGGTATCACATTATCACTACCTTTTACTTTTATTGTCAAGTAGTGTCATATCATGAGTAGGGAAGTTATCATATAAGATGGGTTGCAGTTTGGAAGTATCTCTCCTTTAGTTGGTTATCTATGTATCCCTTGGTGTGAGTTATCGTTATGGAATATTAATGAGAAGTCTTATCATTTACATATTGCACATCTTATTTTAGTTTGCAATCTTTATTATATGATTTACCTTGTTGTTAGTATTGGTATCACTTTGGGAGCATTGAATAAATCTATTTGGTTTTGGCAAACTTAGCATTGGTCAATAGCAACAACACTTTGAGGTTTAAGTAGAAAAGAGAAATACATGTAGTTGTTTCATTGTCTTTCTTTCTTGTTAGCTCATAGCTTATTATTCTGAAGTTAAAATTGTTTGTGCTTACAAGGAAGATGCATGATTGTTTCTATCACATGTATATTTGTTTGTTTCCCTCAACTCTTATGCTTGCTAATTAACCTTGCTAGCCAAAAACCTGTACTGAGAGGGAATACTTCTCGTGCATCCAAACCTTAACCCAAACCTATGCCATTTGTGTCCACCATACCTACCTACTACATGGTAATTTCTGCCATTCCAAGTAAATACTTCATGTGCTACCTTTAAACAATTCAAAACTTAGTATCTCTTATTTGTGTCAATGTTTCATAGCTCATGAGGAAGTATGTGGTGTTTTATCTTTCAATCTTGTTGGGCAACTTTCACCAATGGACTAGTGGCTTCATCCGTTTATCCAATAATTTTGCAAAAAGAGCTGGCAATGGGATTCCCAGTCCCAAACTAATCAAACTAAATAGACACTCCTCCATGGTATGTGATTGATGGACGGCACCCGAAGGATTCGGTTAGCCATGGCTTGTGTAAGCAAAGGTTGGGGGGAGTGTCATCATAATAATAAAACCAAAATAAAAAGGCGCTCCTTCATGGTATGAGATTGTTGGCAGGCACCCGAGGATTCGGTTAGCCATGGTTTGTGAAAGAAAGGTTGGAAGGAGTGCCACACAAAATGAAAATAATATGGGAGCCGCTCTTTGAAGGTTTGTCTGGCAAGGGGGTTAGAGTACCCGCTACCAGTCGTTGACAACAACAAACACCTCTCAAAATGTTACTTTTATTCTCTTTATATGATTTCAAAACTGAAAAAGCTCTAGCACATGATTTAATCCCTGCTTCCCTCTGCGAAGGGCCTGTCTTTTACTTTATGTTGAGTCAGTAAACCTATTTCCCTCCATCTCAAGCAAGCATTTGAGTAGTTGTGATCAAACCATTATATTGTGATTTGCTTCATCATGCCTTTTATTCTTCCTTGTTTAGTACAAGTTTTATCTGAATGAATATAGCTTTGCAAGTTATCAATGATCATGAGGAGACCATTATGATCGAGTATGCAAGTTGTGCTATATAAACTTTAACATGAGAGCGCTGCTCAATGAGAAAAGTATAATCTGTTAATTGTTCTCTGACCAAGAACGAAGTTTGCCATTGATACGTCTCCGACGTATCGATAATTTCTTATGTTCCATGCCACATTATTGATGTTATCTACATGTTTTATGCACACTTTATGTCATATTCGTGCATTTTCTGGAACTAACCTATTAACAAGATGCCGAAGTGCCGCTTCTGTTTTCTGCTGTTTTTGGTTTCGTAAATCCTAGTAACGAAATATTCTCGGAATCGGACGAAATCAACGCCCAAGTTCCTATTTTCACCGGAAGCATCCGTAACACCCGGGAAGGACCGGAGGGGGCACTGGGCCCCCAGGACCATAGGCCGGCGCGGCCCGTGCCCCTGCCGCGCCGCCCTATGGTGTCGTCGCCCCTTTGACCCTCCTGCGCCGCCTCTTCGCCTATATAAAGCCCCCTGGATCGAAAACCCGATACGCTTGACGAAACCACAGTAAACCTTCCAGAGCCGCCGCCATCGCGAGGCCAAGATCCTGGGGACAGAGTCTCTGTTCCGCACGCTGCCGGAGCGGGAAGTGCCCCGGAAGGCTTCTCCATCGACACCGCTGCCATCTCCACCGCCATCTTCATCACCGCTGCTGCTCCCATGAGGAGGGAGTAGTTCTCCATCGAGGCTCGGGGCTGTACCGGTAGCTATGTGGTTCATCTCTCTCCCATGTACCTCAATACAATGATCTCATGAGCTGCTTTACATGATTGAGATTCATATGAGTTTGTATCACAATTTATCTATGTGCTACTCTAGCAAAGTTATTAAAGTAGTTCTATTCCTCCTGCACGTGTGTAAAGGTGACAGTGTGTGCACCGTGTTAGTACTTGGTTTATGCTATGATCATGATCTCTTCTAGATTGCGAAGTTAACTATTGCTATGATAATATTGATGTGATCTATTCCTCCTACATATGCATGAAGGTGACAGTGTGCATGCTATGTTAGTACTTGGTTTAGTCTGTTGATCTATCTTACACTATAAGGTTACTAAATATGAACAAATTGTGGAGCTTGTTAACTCCGGCATTGAGGGTTCGTGTAATCCTACGCAATGCGTTCATCATCCAACAAGAGTGTAGAGTATGCATTTATCTATTCTGTTATGTGATCAATGTTGAGAGTGTCCACTAGTGAAAGTGTAATCCCTAGGCCTTGTTCCTAATACTGCTGCGTTACTACTGCTTGTTTACTGTTTCACTGTGTTACTACTGCTGCAATACTACCACCATCAACTACACGCCAGCAAGCTATTTTCTGGCACCGTTGCTACTGCTTATATATATTCATACCACCTGTATTTCACTATCTCTTCGCCGAACTAGTGCACCTATTAGGTGTGTTGGGGACACAAGAGACTTCTTGCTTTGTGGTTGCAGGGTTGCATGAGAGGGATATCTTTGACCTCTTCCTCCCTGAGTTCGATAAACCTTGGGTGATCCACTTAAGGGAAAACTTGCTGCTGTTCTACAAACCTCTGCTCTTGGAGGCCCAACACTGTCTACAGGAAAAGGAGGGGGAAGTAGACATCAAGCTATTTTCTGGCGCCGTTGCCGGGGACCAGAAAGCTACACAACGGGAATTTCCTCCCTCGTCAACCATGCGCCAGTCCTGGACAGCATCAAGTATTTTCTGGCGCCATTGCCGGGGAGGAAAGGTAAAAGGTACTCACACTCCGGACCTCGGCTACTAAGCTATTTTCCGGCGCCGTAAGTACTCAAAGCTATTTCCTTTAGATCCTGCAATTGCATCTTTTTGTTTCTTGTTTACACTAGTTTGGCATAATGGACAACAATGAGCTTTTTACTCTATTTCCTGATTTAAGACATGGATGGTTTGATCCGAAAATTAAAAAACCCATGGAACATGTTAGTATGAACACTTTGAATACCATTGTTGCTAATAATATGGAAAATTCTAAACTTGGGGAAGCTGGTTTGCATGATATTTTTAGTCCCCCAAGCATTGAGGAGAAAATTTTCTTTGATGATACTTTACCTCCTATTTATGATGATTATAATGATAGTAGTCTATTGTTGCCACCTACTACGGAGAGTGAATTTGATTATGATTACAATATGCCTCCTATATTTGATGATAGCTACTTTGTTGAATTTGCTCCCACTACAACTAATAAAATTGATTATGCTTATGTGGAGAGTAATAATTTTATGCATGAGACTCATGATAAGAATGCTTTATGTGATAGTTATATTGTTGAGTTTGCTCATGTTGCTACTGAAAGTTATTATGAGAGAGGAAAATATGGTTGTAGAAATTTTCATGTTACTAAAATGCCTCTCTATGTGCTGAAATTTTTCAAGTTATACTTGTTTTATCTTCCTATGCTTGTTACTTTGCTCTTCATGAACTTGTTTATTTACAAGATTCCTATGCATAGGAAGCATGTTAGACTTAAATGTGTTTTGAATTTGCCTCTGGATGCTCTCTTTCGCTTCAATTACTATTTCTTACGAGTGCATCATTAAAACTGCTGAGCCCATCTTAATGGCTATAAAGAAAAGAACTTCTTGGGAGATAACCCATGTGTTATTTTGCTACAGTACTTTGTTTTATATTTGTGTCTTGGAAGTTTTTTACTACTGTAGCAACCTCTCCTTATCTTAGTTTTGTGTTTTATTGTGTCAAGTAAAGCCGTTGATAGAAAAGTAAGTACTAGATTTGGATTACTGCGCAGTTCCAGATTTCTTTGCTGTCACGAATCTGGGTCTACCTCCCTGTAGGTAACTCAGAAAATTAATCCAATTTACGTGCATGATCCTCAGATATGTACGCAACTTTCATTCAATTTGAGCATTTTCATTTGAGTAAGTCTGGTGCCATTTTAAAATTCGTCAATACGAACTGTTCTGTTTTGACAGATTCTGCCTTTTATTTCGCATTGCCTCTTTTGCTATGTTGGATGAATTTCTTTGTTCCATTAATGTCCAGTAGCATTATGCAATGTCCAGAAGTGTTAAGAATGATTGTGTCACCTCTGAATATGTTAATTTTTATTGTGCACTAACCCTCTAATGAGTTGTTTCGAGTTTGGTGTGGAGGAAGTTTTCAAGGATCAAGAGAGGAGTATGATGCAACATGATCAAGGAGAGTGAAAGCTCTAAGCTTGGGGATGCCCCGGTGGTTCACCCCTGCATATTCTAAGAAGACTCAAGCGTCTAAGCTTGGGGATGCCCAAGGCATCCCCTTCTTCATCGACAACATTATCAGGTTCCTCCCCTGAAACTATATTTTTATTCCATCACATCTTATGTGCTTTACTTGAAGCGTCTGTTTGCTTGTTTCTATTTTTGTTTGTGTTTGAATAAATTGGATTACATCATGCTTGTGTGGGAGAGAGACACGCTCCGCTGTTGCATATGAACACATGTGTTCTTAGCTTTTAATATTCATGGCGAAGTTTCTTCTTCGTTAAATTGTTATATGGTTGGAATTGGAAAATGATACATGTAGTAATTGCTATAAATGTCTTGGGTAATGTGATACTTGGCAATTGTTGTGCTCATGTTTAAGCTCTTGCATCATATGCTTTGCACCTATTAATGAAGAAATACATAGAGCATGCTAAAATTTGGTTTGCATAATTGGTCTCTCTAAGGTCTAGATAATTTCTAGTATTGAGTTTGAACAACAAGGAAGACGGTGTAGAGTCTTATAATGTTTACAATATGTCTCTTATGTGAGTTTTGCTGCACCGGTTCATCCTTGTGTTTGTTTCAAATAGCCTTGCTAGCCTAAACCTTGTATCGAGAGGGAATACTTCTCATGCATCCAAATACTTGAGCCAACCACTATGCCATTTGTGTCCACCATACCTACCCACTACATGGTATTTCTCCGCCATTCCAAAGTAAATTGCTTGAGTGCTACCTTTAAACAATTCAAAATTTATCACCTCTGATTTGTGTCAATGTTTTATAGCTCATGAGGAAGTATGTGGTGTTTATCTTTCAATCTTGTTGGGCAACTTTCACCAATGGACTAGTGGCTTCATCCGCTTATCCAATAATTTTGCAAAAAGAGCTGGCAATGGGATTCCCAGTCCCAAATTAATTAACAAAAAATAGACACTCCTCCATGGTATGTGATTGTTGGACGGCACCCGAAGGATTCGGTTAGCCATGGCTTGTGTAAGCAAAGGTTGGGAGGAGTGTCATCATAATAAAACTAAAATAAAAAGGCACTCCTTCATGGTATGAGATTGTTGGCAGGCACCCGAGGATTCGGTTAGCCATGGTTTGTGAAAGAAAGGTTGGAAGGAGTGCCAAACAAAAATAAAATAAAATGGGAGCCGCTCTTTGAAGGTTTGTCTGGCAAGGGGGTTAGAGTGCCCACTACCATTCGTTGACAACAACAAACACCTCTCAAAATTTTACTTTTATACTCTCTATATGTTTTCAAAATCAAAGCTCTAGCACAAATATAGCAATCGATGCTTTTCCTCTATGGAGGACCATTCTTTTACTTTCAATGTTGAGTCAGTTCACCTATTTCTCTCCACCTCAAGAAGCAAACACTTGTGTGAACTGTGCATTGATTCCTACATACTTGCATATTGCATTTGTTATATTACTCTATGTTGACAATATCCATGAGATATACATGTTACAAGTTGAAAGCAACCGCTGAAACTTAATCTTCCTTTGTGTTGCTTCAATGCCTTTACTTTAAATTATTGCTTTATGAGTAACTCTTATGCAAGACTTATTGATGCTTGTCTTGAAGTGCTACTCATGAAAAGTCTTTGCTATATGATTCACTTGTTTACTCATGTCATATACATTGTTTTGATCGCTGCATTCACTACATATGCTTTACAAATAGTATGATCAAGGTTATGATGGCATGTCACTCCAGAAATTATTTGTGTTATCGTTTTACCTGCTCGGGACGAGCAGAACTAAGCTTGGGGATGCTGATACGTCTCCGACGTATCGATAATTTCTTATGTTCCATGCCACATTATTGATGTTATCTACATGTTTTATGCACACTTTATGTCATATTCGTGCATTTTCTGGAACTAACCTATTAACAAGATGCCGAAGTGCCAGTTCCTGTTTTCTGCTGTTTTTGGTTTCAGAAATCCTAGTAACGAAATATTCTCGGAATCGGACGAAATCAACGCCCAAGTTCCTATTTTCACCGGAAGCATCCGTAACACCCGGAAGGACCAGAGGGGGGCACTGGGCCCCCAGACCATAGGCCGGCGCGGCCCAGGCCCTGGCCGCGCCGCCCTATGGTGTCGTCGCCCCTTCGACCCTCCTGCGCCGCCTCTTCGCCTATATAAAGCCCCTGGATCGAAAACCCTGATACGCTTGACGAAAACCACAGAAACCTTCCAGAGCCGCCGCCATCGCGAGGCCAAGATCTGGGGGATAGGAGTCTCTGTTCCGGCACGCTGCCGGAGCGGGGAAGTGCCCCCGGAAGGCTTCTCCATCGACACCGCTGCCATCTCCACCGCCATCTTCATCACCGCTGCTGCTCCCATGAGGAGGGAGTAGTTCTCCATCGAGGCTCGGGGCTGTACCGGTAGCTATGTGGTTCATCTCTCTCCCATGTACCTCAATACAATGATCTCATGAGCTGCTTTACATGATTGAGATTCATATGAGTTTGTATCACAATTTATCTATGTGCTACTCTAGCAAAGTTATTAAAGTAGTTCTATTCCTCCTGCACGTGTGTAAAGGTGACAGTGTGTGCACCGTGTTAGTACTTGGTTTATGCTATGATCATGATCTCTTCTAGATTGCGAAGTTAACTATTGCTATGATAATATTGATGTGATCTATTCCTCCTACATATGCATGAAGGTGACAGTGTGCATGCTATGTTAGTACTTGGTTTAGTCTGTTGATCTATCTTACACTATAAGGTTACTAAATATGAACAAATTGTGGAGCTTGTTAACTCCGGCATTGAGGGTTCGTGTAATCCTACGCAATGCGTTCATCATCCAACAAGAGTGTAGAGTATGCATTTATCTATTCTGTTATGTGATCAATGTTGAGAGTGTCCACTAGTGAAAGTGTAATCCCTAGGCCTTGTTCCTAATACTGCTGCGTTACTACTGCTTGTTTACTGTTTCACTGTGTTACTACTGCTGCAATACTACCACCATCAACTACACGCCAGCAAGCTATTTTCTGGCACCGTTGCTACTGCTTATATATATTCACACCACCTGTATTTCACTATCTCTTCGCCGAACTAGTGCACCTATTAGGTGTGTTGGGGACACAAGAGACTTCTTGCTTTGTGGTTGCAGGGTTGCATGAGAGGGATATCTTTGACCTCTTCCTCCCTGAGTTCGATAAACCTTGGGTGATCCACTTAAGGGAAAACTTGCTGCTGTTCTACAAACCTCTGCTCTTGGAGGCCCAACACTGTCTACAGGAAAAGGAGGGGGAAGTAGACATCAAGCTATTTTCTGGCGCCGTTGCCGGGGACCAGAAAGCTACACAACGGGAATTTCCTCCCTCGTCAACCACGCGCCAGTCCTGGACAGCATCAGCCATCACCAATTATGATTTCTTATGCACCTTTATTTGTGATTACCTTATACTTGTTTCAAGTTGAGTTATATGAGGAAGTTGTTTACTATAATGTCTTGTGTGAATGAATATGATGCTTCTTGTCCGTATTTTATTTATCGACTCTTCACTCCATAAACATGTGGTCCTGTTTACTGAGTTCAGTCTTGCTTGGGGACAAGCGAAGTCTAAGCTTGGGGGGAGTTGATACGTCCAATTTGCATCACTATTTTATATCATAATTTGCTGTTATTCATTGATATATTTCATATTTGGATACAATACTTATGTTATTTCATCTATTTTGCATGTTTCATCATTATTGGAGGATCAAACACCGGAGCCAGGATTCTGCTGGAAAAAGCACCGTCAGAACGCAATATTTCGGAAGATCAACTGTGGAAGGAAATTATACCAAAAATCCTATTTTTCCAGATGACGAAGGAAGCCAGAAGGGGGAGCTGAGAAGACCCAGGGTGGGCCCACACCATAGGGCGGCGCGGCCCATGGCCTGGCCGCGCCACCATGTGGTGTGGGGGCCCCACAGCCCCTTTCGCCTCCTTTTCTTCGCGAAACCCTTCGTCCCGAAAACCTAAGCCACAGAGGGTACCTCGTGAAGAGTTACAGCCGCCTCTGCGGGGCGGAGAACACCAGAGAGAAAAGAGCTCTCCGGCGGGCAGGAATCCGCCTGGGAAATTCCCTCCGGGAGGGGGAAATCGACGCCATCGTCACCGTCATCGAGCTGGACATCATCTCCATCACCATCATCATCATCTCCACCATCATCACCGCCGTCTCCACCGCTGGACACCGTCATCGCCGTAGCAATTTGGGTTTGATCTTGATTGTTTGATAGGGGAAACTCTCCCGGTATCGATCTCTACTTGTTGTTGATGCTATTGAGTGAAACCATTGAACCAAGGTTTATGTTCAGATTGTTATTCATCATCTTATCACCTCTGATCATGTTCCATATGATGTCTCGTGAGTAGTTCGTTTAGTTCTTGAGGACATGGGTGAAGTCTAAATGTTAGTAGTGAACTATGGATGAGTAATATTCAATGGTATGATATTTAAGTTGTGGTGTTATTCTTCTAGTGGTGTCATGTGAACGTCGACTACATGACACTTCACCTTTATGGGCCTAGGGGAATGCATCTTGTATTCGTTTGCCAATTGCGGGGTTGCCGGGGTGACAGAAACCTAAACCCCCGTTGGTACATCGATGCAGGAGGGATCGCAGGATCTCAGAGTTTAAGGCTGTGGTTAGATTTATTCTTAATTACTTTCTTGTAGTTGCGGATGCTTGCAAGGGGTATAATCACAAGTATGTATTAGTCCTAGGAAGGGCGGTACATTAGCATAGGTTCACCCACACAACACTTATCATAACAATGAAGATTATTTAGCCGTATGTAGCGAAAGCACTAGACTAAAATCCCGTGTGTCCTCGAGAACGTTTGGTCATTATAAGTAAACAAACCGGCTTGTCCTTTGTGCTAAAAAGGATTGGGCCACTCGCTGCAATTGTTACTCTCGCACTTTACTTACTCGTACTTTATTCAACTGTTACATCAAAACCCCCTGAATACTTGTCTGTGAGCATTTACACTGAATTCTTCATCGAAACTGCTTGTCAACACCTTCTGCTCCTCGTTGGGATCGACATTCTTACTTATCGAAAATACTACGATACACCCCCTATACTTGTGGGTCATCAGCCCTCCACGTGGGCCACCAGGAGAGCTCAGGGCCAAGGAGCTTTGGTACCGGTTGGTAATACGAACCGGTACCAAAGGTTCCCACCCGCGGCAGGGAATTTGCCCAAATCTCTGCCGCGGCAGAGAATTGGTTTTTTAGGGTTTTTGGAGGGGTTTAGGGATATCGGTTTGTTTCATATCGCGTCGATGCACCAGAAACGCGTTTGGGTTTAGGTAGTACATGAAGATCAAGATGATGCATAGCAAGTTGGTGCATATAATATAACACACATGTTATTGCATAAGATCGCAAATTAAGTAGCACTATGCATGAAGATCGATCTTCATGCATAGTGGTACTCTCCGAGGCGTACTCTATATATGTCTATTACATGTAGCATAGTGGTACTCTTCGAGTCAACTATATATGTAACATGTACATCTTCATTCATAGTGGTACTCTGCGAGTGGTGGTATGACGTCCCGAAGGAAAAATCCCGCCAATTCCTCGCCTATTGCTATGAAGCGGTCATCGATTGAGAGCTTGTTCCGCTTTCTTGCCAACTATAAAAGAATAAGATACAAATGAATATATGAAACAACTATTACTGAAACTCAGCACAACTTATGATAACAAAACAAATTTGTGAAGATTGTTTTTGTACCTCTTTATTTCTTTCATTATTCGTTCTCTCGTTGACAATTCTGCGGATGTACTCGCAAACGAAGAATCCACAGAGATCGGTCCCCGGAGGTTGTTGCGGGCATTTCTTTACAAGAATATAATTCAATCAAACAATAGTCAAGTATGATAATTAAAAGGTGTGTGGACCTAGGTAGTACTACTTACTTTCGCACGCCATCGCAGCTTCGTTGTCCATTCACGGGACGTATCTTCCTTGATGAAAGTTTGCCATACGCTGCTCGACAAAAGAAAATGCATAAAAGAGTCATCAATTAGTTCAAAGCAGGAAATTAGCGAAACAAACCGATAAGAATTAAAATTACCTTCTGAGTATTAAAAAACAAGACACGTATAGATCCTTTTTTTTGCTTAGTGAGTCCAAGACTTCAACTTCTCCAATTTCCAAATTGATGACGAGAAGAATAAAGTGAAACCTACGCACGTTTCAATATGTAGTGTCATATATATAAGTCATTAGTTAAAATTTTGACATACGGTGAGCAAAATATAATGTGTTATAAGACAGTAAGACTCACTCGAAGTTGTAAGGCCAAAGTATTAGCTTTTTGTCACGTTGTCGCTTCAAAAACCTTAGCAAAGTCTGCGGTGTATCCTTGTTATAGAGGGGATTCTCTATGGTTTTAACATGCATTGTGTGCGGGTCAATGAACCCAATGTCTGTGATATCGTCCCTTTTGCATTCGAGCATCTTCGATCTGCATAATATAGCGCACAAAAGATTATAATCTGCAGACAATGAACGACTTCTCAAATTAAATAAATAAATCACTTACAGATAATAGCAACTGATGATTGATTTGTCGAGGGCCCGAAGATTGTATAACTGAAAGAGTTCGGCGAAGTCAACGTTCACACAGTACTCCTGGAAGTAGTGCTCTTCCCTAACTCGCACCATGAGAGTCTTGATCCCTTCCTTTGAGGCCTTAAGGTACCACGAATGCAAGTTACGCATACATGTTGGTACCTTCCTGAGATTCTCGACCAAATCTTTCCCTTGAACAAACTGATATGCTCGTTCAGCTAAGGCGTAATCAGTTGCGTCTTGTCGAGAACTTTGAACGGTCTTCCCGTCAAACACCTTGAGAGGGGCGACCGATTGAACGGGTTGTTGTCCGAGCTGGTAGACACTGTGTATCCCTTTTATCTCCCTGATACCCGATTGAACGGGTTTTGTCGCCTCGATCATCTTGTCATACGACCTTTCAATAGAACGCGCATAGTCAGATGGCGGCGATGGTACAGGGTCATATAGATTGTCAACGGTACGCACAACTTTCACCGGATCTAGTGTCTTCTCGAAAGGTATCTCTGGCACTTTCGGTGCAAACCATTTCTTCAACTCGGCCTGAACGGCCTCCGCGTTTTCCTCTGGAGTTTTTTCCCAAGGTAACTTCTCAGTAGGCGGCAGTTGTTTCTCCTTTCTAGCTTTCTTCCTAGGCGGCGTACCGTTCTGCTTAACGGACGCTATCTTACGTCGCGGAGGATCTCGAGATGGTGGACTCACGCTGGGGTCCCTCTCAGGTAGGTGTGGACTTGGCTGCTCACCAGGACTGCCACCAGGAGGAGTCGATGGCATTTGCTGCTCATGTGTAGGAGTCGGTGGCCTTTGCAAAAGGACGACGTACTTCTTCGGCCATAGGGCGAAACCGTGCTTGACATCGGCCAGTGTCCTCTCATCTTCACCTCTAGGAATATCAAGCTCCACTTTTTCAAAACCCGAAACAACTTCATCCACCCCGACACAAACACAACCAGGTGGAATGGGCATATGATGGTGCATTGCTCCATCTTCACTTGGGTACACATAGCCGACCGCCACCTTAACAGACGCTGTCCTGATTAACATATGTAGCTCGCAATCTGTCTTCTCCGTGACATAATCCACGGGGTAGCTACCTCCACATCCGTCAAGATGCGAGGAACCGACACTGCTTCTTCGCTGAGATGGGGCAGCATCGGCTTGTGGATCCTGTAGAAACAGCGGCTGATCAGGTGCCCTCTGATTTCTCTCAAGAGCCTCCACCCTAGTTAACAATTCCGTTACAATGTCGGCGTCCTTCTTCTTCTTTCGCGAACGGCTTCTATAAGTGTCAGCGCTGTCCGGCCACGCTTCCTTCATGGTGAGACCTGGGCGAGCTCGTACCCGTCCAACATGTTCAGGGTTCCCCAGAGCGAGTGTCAGCTCATCATTCTCTCGATCGGGAATGTACTCTCCCTTTCTGACCTTTTCAATTGCATCTACAAGCTTCGGTACAATTGCCTCAATTTTTTCCTTCCATTTTCCCTTCGCAACGATCAGCCCTGTCTTTGGGTCCAACCCTGCCCCATGAGCGAACAACCAGAACTTGGACCATTCGGGCCAGTCCCATGTCTGTGGAGTGATTCCATGATCAATCAGTTTATTCTCAAACGTTGTCCACTTCGGAATGGCACTCTTGTAGCCACCTGACCCCAAATGATGCGGAAGTTTCTTCTTTGCAGCATTTTCGGTATTTTTCTTCGATCGGGACACAAAAGTAGATGATTTCTTATAATCCTTAAATGCGGCCCAGTGATCTTTTATCTTCACTAGATTATCATCGAATACTGGATCTTCATTCTTATATTTGTCCCATAAATTTTTCTTGAAGGTCTGGAATTGTATGGCCATCTTCTTGAATGTCCATTCCTTGACTTTATTCTTCTGGCCTTCCGTCATGTCTTCCGGTAGGCTGAACTTTGTCAGTAGCGTGTCCCAAAGAAATTTTTTCATCGTGTCGTTGACATAACTAGCACCACTCTCCGGGTTCTTCGGCTTATGCCACTCTTGAATGCTGATCGGTACATGGTCCCTAACAATAACTCCGGATTGACTTGTAAATTTGCGGCAAAACTCCTTGGGCTGCACTGGTTCACCATTATCCTTGAATGCCGTGAGGGCTAACCTGCCCTCGCCCTTTAGCACCCGCGTCGGGCCTCGTTTTGATCTAACAGACTTGCTCGATGATCCAGAAGGCTAAAAGAAAAAATTATTCGTTAATAAGTGCAATACAAATAAATGAATGCATCTAGGGATGAACATATAGACTAATTGATACATAGATATACACCTCGCCGGAGTTTGTGATGGACACTTCGTTGTCTCTTCTAATTTGTTCAGACTCAAGTCCCTCGCCGAAATCATTCAGAAAGTCTTGGAAATCGTTGTCATCTCCATCGTCGGGTTCCGGACCACGGGCACTCTCATAGATCAATTTCTGCACCGCTTCTTCCCCCTCCTCATCTCGGACGAAGGTGCCGTCCTCCATACCTCAATGTCACTACAAAATTAAGAAAGCAAAATTAACAGATTGCTAGATGGATAACAATTGAAATGAAGAAAGCAAAAAAACCCTAACGGACCGCCACGACCACGGACACGGTGTTCCCCCTCCTCCTCTCGCTCTTCTCTCTATGTCGCGGCGGCACCGCCACGGACTCGGCACCGCTACAGACCCTAACCCTAACACTCGGCGCTCCTCCTCTCGCTCTTCTCTCTATGTCGCGGCGGCACCGCCACGGACTCGGCACCGCTATGGACCCTTACCCTAACACTCGGCGCTCCTCCTCTCGCTTTTCTCTCTATGTATACCGATTAATAGCGAAACCATAGAGTGCCGGAACACCTAGTGATAATGCAATGGCATCATATTGCTGCTCGTTTGCGATTTGCCCATTTTCCATTCTAGTTATTTGAATAACCATCTAGCATAAGAACAAGAAATCTTGAACAATGACTTGAAATTAATTAAGGGGCTTAAGATAATGTCAGATTCCTGCTAAAAATGTAGCAAACTAAGAACGAGAACACCGCCTACCGCGACGCCATCACGCGCCGCAACGCCATCATCACCGCCTACCGCGACACTCGTACACTCGTAGCGCCTTGGGTACCGTTCTCCTTCAGATGAGATCCCCACCAGGATACAACACTCCATCAATAAAACACCACGAAACGCAGCCGAATCCTGTAACTTCAGGAACAACTCGCTCACCGGCAGTGTGCCCTCCGGTAATTAACCCACACAACACGACGCAAACAACGACATCCGAATCAGTTTGGCTAATTAATTTGGTTTGGTTGTTCCCCAGAACTGGCGAAGCTGGAGGGCGGATTCCAGTACGGGAACAACGCCGATCTCTGCGGCACCGAGCTCCCCGACCTCCGCCCGTGCACTTCCTCGGACCTCATCGACCCCGACAGGCCCCAGCCGTTCAGCGCCGGCATCCCGCCGCGGACCAGCTCCGACGGTGACCACGAGCATTGCAGCGGAACCCACTGCCCGCCTTCCACGAAGGCGCTCGCCGCCGTCGTTGTCCTCGCGGTGATCCTTCTGGCAGCGACGGCGGCTGGTCTCCTCGCCTTGTCCTGGCATCGGTGGCGCAAGCAGAGGACGGCCGCTTGCTTGCCGCCGCTGACAGCCGTCGGCGGCCGGTGCAGCACCGAGGCGACGACGACAATGAAGGAGCCGTCGTCACCCCGGCAGGACGCCCCGGCAGCAGCAGCAGCAAAGGCACCGCACCCCGCGCGGCCCAGCGACGCCCCACCAGTCCCGCCGAAACCCTAGCACCAGCTTCACCATCGTCGACTCCGGCCCGCCCACCGACCACCCCTTCGCCGCCGGCAATGGCCCCTACGCCGTGCGCCTCGTCTCCCCCCGCTCCGCCGCCGCCATGGAGGACGACGCCATCACCACGCTCATGGACATCGACGCCGACTCCCCGCGCAGCGCCTTCCTCGACGACGACGACGACGACGGCCAGAGTTCTCGTTGGCGGACGGGCGGAGCGGCGTCTCGTCGAACACCTTGCGGGCAGTGGGCACGGCGGTAGCTAGGGAGGGAAAGAAGGAGGAGAGGGCCGGGGAGGTTACCTGCGGGCGGCGGCGGCTGCGTCGGCGGTGGCGGCTGCGTCGGCGGCGGCTGCGTTGGCGGCGGCGTGGGTGCGTCGGCGGCGTGGGTGCGTCGGCGGCGTCGGCGTCTCTGCGTCGCGCGGCTAAGGGAGAGAATGAGGGATTTGGGGATTTTCGGTCGCCGGCTAAGGGAAAACGAGGGGAGGGGCCTTTAGTACCGGTTGGTACCACCAACCGGTACGAAAGACCTTTCGTACCGGTTGGTGCTACCAACCGGTACCAAATGTATTTTGTTTGTTTTCCTTTTTCTTTTACTGTTTTCTTTTCTTTTGCTGTTTCTTTTTTCTTTTACTGTTTTCTTCTTTCTTTTCTGTTTCTTTTTTCTTTTATTTTGTGTTTCTTTTCTTTTCTTTTCATTTTCTATTTCTTTTCATTTTCTATTTCTTTTCTTTTCATTTTCTATTTCTTTTCATTTTCTATTTCTTTTCTTTTCATTTTCGTTCCCCTTTCTTTTGTGTTTCTTTTCTTTTATATTTCTTTTCTATTTATTTTGTTTTATGTTTCTTCTTTCTTTTCTTTTCTGTTTTTTTTCTTTTCTTTTGTGTTTCTTTTCTTTTCTTTTTATTTTCTATTTCTTTTCTTTTCTATTTCTTTTTCTATTTCCGTTTGTTTTCTTTTCTATATGTTTTCTATATCATTTTTTATATTTCTTTTCTATATATTTTCTAATTCTTTTCTATATATTATCTATTTCTATTCTTTACTCTTGCCACGACGCCGTCCGCGCGGGAAACTTTCCCGCCACGTACGACGGAAAAAGGCGGGAAAGAAAGGGCGGGAATAAAATTTTATTACGATTGAACTCGAATTAAAAGTACATAGCTTATCTGAAAATTAAAGATACATGGCCAAATTCTACTGTTGGAGTCATTCAGTCATACTCGTGCCTAGCCCTGTAGTAGTCGCCACTGTAGTCGTCGTAGTCGCCGTCATCATCGTCGCTGGCATCGGGGTCGCGGTACTCTCCGGTCGGCGGGTGAGCACGCGTGGGCTGGGACTGAGGGTAGCGCAGGCGGGGGCCACGGTAGGCCATGACGCCCTGGAGAGTCCGGCCGCGCCACCACAGCCGACGGCCGGCCTCGTTGAAGTTCGAAGGAGGCGGTCCGCCCTCCTCATGCCTGGAAAGCGCCCTCTCACGCCGATTGATGAAGAAGCTTTCCCAAGTCGGGCTGTAGTCGGGATGCCACTGGGGATTCCTCCGCTGCTCTGGCGTGAGCTCGAAGTAGTAGTGGTTCGTGATGGCCATCTCGCGCGCCACACCTAGAGGGACTGGAGGGACCGGTACGCCTCCGACGCTTAGCAACCAGCCGGTCGGGACGCGGTAGCCCGGCGGGCAGGGGTAGTTCGAGGCGCAAAGCGCCTCTGCCTCCCGGGGGGTTAGAGATGCGATGGAAGCCATGGGAGAGAATGATGAGGTTTGCAGATATGAGTCTAGATGTGATATGTAAATGGTGGCCAAGCCTACATATATATAGTGAAAAAATGGCAGGAAGACAAAGGCGGGAACCGGTGGAAAGCGTGGGAAGAAAATAGGCGGGAAGACAGAGGCAAACCTTTAGTACCGGTTGGTGGGTGCAACCGGTACTAAAGCTGTCGGCAGGATAAGGACGCCCTGCTCGATGAGATAAAGTATGTAGCGCACGACGCCCTGTCGGTGGGATAAGGACGCGTGGGTAACCTTTAGTACCGGTTGGTGGGTGCAACCGGTACTAAAGCTGTCGGCAGGATAAGGACGCTCTGCTCGATGAGATAAAGTATGTAGCGCACGACGCCCTGTCGGTGGGATAAGGACGCGTGGGTAACCTTTAGTACCGGTTCGTGTCTGCAACCGGTACTAAAGCTGTCGGCAGGATAAGGATGCCCTGCTCGATGAGATAAAGTATGTAGCGCACGACGCCCTGTCGGTGGGATAAGGACGCGTGGGTAACCTTTAGTACCGGTTCGTGTCTGCAACCGGTACTAAAGCTGTCGGCAGGATAAGGACGCTCTGCCTATAAAAGGAGCATCGATACACCATGGGAAGCAGCTCAACAAGCCAACATGGATGGAGAGTTTCATCACCATGGATGGAGGAAAGGGTTGGGAAATCTCCCGTGGCGGAACTTGTCGAAGATGCCCTTGGTGCACACGCCCTATGGCATCTTCGGAAGTTCCGCCTCGGAAAAATTTCCCTGCAAGCCCGTGGAAGACTCCATCTCCTCTAACAATGTTGGGGAAAGGGTTGGGAAATCTCCCGTGGCGGAACTTGTCGAAGATGCCCTTGGTGCACACGCCATATGGCATCTTCGGAAGTTCCGCCTCGGAATTTTTTTCCTGCAAGCCCGTGGAAGACTCCATCTCCTCTAACAATGTTGCGGAAAGGGTTGGGAAATCTCCCGTGGCGGAACTTCTCGAATATGCCCTTGGTGCACATGCCCTATATATGGCATATTCGGAAGTTCCGCCTCGGAAAAATTTCCCTGCAAGCCCGTGACTTAACTAGTAAAACAAGCCAACCATCTCCATTGTTAATATCTTACATACAGTAACATCATTACACAAAAGTGATTTCCATATTGAGATACACAAGTTATGATCCCTATATGTAGCTAGCTAGTCTTCTGAGTTTTCTTCGCCCGTTTCCCTTTCTTCTTACTGCGACGCAACCATGGACAATCTTCATTGTTTAAGATGATGCTTGGGTCAATTTTTACCTTGAAGGGTGGAATATCATCAAACTTATTATAATCTTCTGACATGTCTGTCTTGTCCTCTACTCCCACGATGTTTCTTTTTCCTGAAAGAACTATGTGCCGCTTTGGCTCACGTATGATGTGTCCTCTTGCCTTTCTTTTCTTTTTTTCGGTTTGCTAGACATATCCTTCACATAAAAAACCTGAGCCACTTCACTGGCTAGGACGAATGGTTCGGTGTCGTACCCTAGATTCTTGAAATCCACTGTAGTCATTCCGCATCGCGGGTCTACCTGTACCCGTCTTTCGAGGTTGAACCATTTACACCGGAACAAAGGGACCTTGAAATTAGGTCCATAGTCAAGTTCCCATATCTCCTCTATGTACCCATAATATGTGACCTTGTTCCCATTGCCATCTTCTGCATCAAAGCGGACACCACTGTTTTGGTTGGTGCTCTTTTTGTCTTGGGCGAAAGTGTAAAATGTGTTCCCATTAATCTCGTACCCTTGAAAAGTCGATATAGTAGAAGATGGTTGCTTGGCCAACAAGTACAGCTGCTCGTCATCGGTGACATTCATGAGACGTGTTTGCAACCAACCACCGAAAGTCTTCATGTGTTCTCCATCAATCCAATCTTCACGTTGCTCCGGGTATTTAGAGCGTAAGATCTCCTTGTGTTCCTCTTTGTACGGAGCCACCAAGATGGAATTATGTAGAACTGTGTAGTGTGCTTGAGTGAAAGAATGTCCGTCCATACACGTTGCTGATTTCTTTCCTAGCGTGCCTTTTCCACGCAGTCTCCCCTCATAGCGCGATTCAGGAACACCGATCGGCTTAAGGTCAGGAATAAAGTCAACACAAAACTCAATGACCTCCTCTGTTCCATAGCCCTTGGAGATGCTTCCTTCTGGCCTAACACGGTTATGAACGTACTTCTTTAAGACTCCCATGAATCTCTCAAAGGGGAACATGTTGTGTAGAAATACAGGACCGAGAACGCCAATCTCTTCGACCGGAGTGAACTAGGAGATGTGTCATAATATTGAAGAAGGATGGTGGGAACACCAACTCGAAGCTGACTAGACATTGGACCACATCCTTCTGTAAATTTTGTAGAGTAAGTGGATTGATCACCTTCTGAGAAATTGCATTGAGGAATGCACATAGCTTCACAATGGGTACTCGAACATTTTCCGTGAAGCCCCCTCAATGCAACCGGAAGTAATTGTGTCATAATCACGTGGCAGTCATGAGACTTTAGGTTTTGAAACTTTTTCTCCGACATGTTTATTATTCCCTTTATATTCGACGAGAAGCCGGACGGGACCTTGATGCTACTCAGACTTCAAAAAGATCTCCTTCTCCTCTTTGGTAAGAGCATAGCTGGCGGGACCTTGATACTTCTCTGGATTCTGGTTGTTTCCTTCGTGGATACTTTGCTGGTCCTGCCGTGCATCCGGTGTATCTTTTGTCTTCCCATACACGCCCAAGAAGTTTAGCAGGTTCACGCAAAGATTTTTCGTCACGTGCATCACGTCGATTGCAGAGTGAACCTCTAAGAATTTCCAGTAGGGTAGCTCCCAAAATATCGACTTCTTCTTCCACATGGGTACGTGTCCGTCAACATCATGCGGAACAGATTGTCCGCCGGGACCCTTTCCAAAGATCACTTTTAAATCCTTGACCATATCATATATAACTTCCCCATTAGGGCGGGTAGGCTTCGTTCGGTTATATGCCTCACCTCCGAAATGCTTTCCTCTCTTTCTTACGTGATGTTATTTTGGAAGTAATCGACGATGCCCCGAGTACACATTCTTGTTTCCCAAATAATTACTATCAGTCTCACCTAAACAGTGTGTGCATGCATTGTATCCCTTGTTTGACTGCCCGAAATGTTACCAAGAGCAGGCCAATCATTGATGGTTACAAATAACAACGCGCGTAGGTTAAATTCCTTTTGTTCGTGCTCATCCCACACAGTACACCTTCGTCACGCCACAACTCTAAAAGTTCTTCAACCAATGGCCTCGTGTACACATCAATGTCGTTGCCGGGTTGCTTCGGGCCCTGGATGAGCACGGCATCATAATGAACTTCCGCTTCATGCACAACCAAGGAGGAAGGTTATAGATACATAGAGTCACCGGCCGGGTGCTATGGTGGAGCTCTGCTCCCCGAAAGGATTAAAGCCATCTGTACTTAGACCAAATCTTAAGTTCCTTGCGTCATCTGAAAATGACTTGAACTCTCTGTCGATTTTTCTCCACTGCGACCCGTCAGTGGGGTGTCTCAGCATCACATCTTTCTTACGGTCCTCTTTGTGCCATCGCAACAACTTGGCATGCTCTTTGTTCTGGAACAAACGTTTCAACCGTGGTATTATAGGAGCATACCACATCACCTTCGCAGGAACCCTCTTCCTGGGGGTGGACTCACCCTCAACATCGCCAGGGTCATCTCGCCTGATCTTATACCTCAATGCACTACATACCGGGCATGCATTCAAATTCTCGTACTCCCCGCGGTAGAGGATGCAGTCATTGATGCATGCATGTATCTTCTGCACCTCTAATCCTAGAGGGCAGACAACCTTCTTTGCTTCGTACGTGCTAGAGGGCAACACGTTCTCCCCGAAGCATCTTCTTTATTATTTTCAGCAACTTTTCAAATCCCTTGTCGAAGTACCATTCTCTCGCCTTCCATCGCAGCAATTCCAGCGTGGTACCCAGCTTTTTTCTCGACCATTTTCGCAATTTGGGTACAACAGTTTGTTGTGATCCTCTAACATTTTCTCCAACTTCAACCTCTCCTTTTCATTTCCATGATTCATCTTCGCATCAAGAATGGCCCGACCCAAATCGTCATCCGGGTCATCAAAAATCGGCTCATCGAAAATGAGCTCTTCTTCAGCTTTGTCTTCCCCCATTCTACTACCACCGTCTTCAGTGAATAAGGGATAGTTGTCACTACCCTCTTCTTCTTCGTTGTCTTCCAATATAACCCCTCTTTCTCCGTGCTTGGTCCAACAATTATAGCTGGGCATGAAACCATTCTCCAGCAGGTGTACGTGAAGGGTCTTCGAGGTAGAGTAATCCTTCATATTCTTACAGGAACTACATGGACAATACATGAAACCATTCGACCGCCTGTTTGCCTCAGCCACGTTGAGAAAATAATGCATGCCAGTAATGAACTCGGGATGGCACCGGTCACCGTACATCCATTGTCGACTCATCTGCATTTTATATGTATATCAAAAATCATTAAAATCACAACATCATGGATATATGAGTGACCAACTTAATTAATATTCAAGTTCATCACATAAAACTAATTGTTTTTTATAAAAGAAGAGGGGCTCACCGAGGTGGTACCGTGCCGGCTAGGGGACGACGCTGGCGATCGACAGCGGTAAGGACGGGGATGATACTAATTAAAACCTACAAAACATACCATAATTTCAGCTCAAATTGCATATAAAAAAATAAAATCACTAACTTAGGCATTTCATCGAACACCTTGCTTGCACTACAAAAATAGTACGAGTTAAAACTACCAAAGAACTGAGCTAAATTAGGAACGCCGGAAGGAAGGATGATATTGCTAACCCTTGGATAGATGTATGCCGTTAATCTTGTTAAAATGGTGGAGAAAAATAAAAATTATTGGAGTGTGAGAGGTGCAAAATATTTGGAAATGTGAGGAGAAGTGAGAATGAGATATGCAGGGAGCTCGGGCGCTGCCGCGCGCTCATATAGGGCACAGACCCTTTAGTACCGGTTCCTTACACGAACCGGTACTAAAGGTGCAACCCTGGCCCCACCACCGCCTGGAAATCGGGCCCAAACCCTTTAATACCGGTTCGTGTTACGAACCGTATTAAAGGTCCATAACGAACCGGTATTGATATCCCACGCACGGAACCGGTATTAATGCCCCCTTTAGTACCGGTTCGTAAGGGAACCGGTACTAAAGGCTTAGATGGATGAGAGGTTTTCTACTAGTGCCTGTACTTGTGGGCTTCGAAGCATATAAGAAGTGTGAATGGTATATGTAGATGACGTGCTGACATTTCACATTTTCACAACACAAAACAGAATCCACAAAAGTGTCTAGAAATGCCAATTGGGTATCACACTAAAAATACATGGGGAATACATATCACGTGCTGCGGGAGATGCACCTGAACTTTTAGATGAAGATTTTGAAGTTATGTTCATTTTTTCTTTAAGTCGATAGGATAGTTCTTGTATGATTTGTTTTGGCGCATTATCATCATACAAAAGGCTCGAAATTGCCTCAAGGTTGCAAGGATGTTATTTCTCCAAAATTTCTTTGTTCTAAAATAATTCTCTTTGTGCATGGTGTTATGGTGCACATATTTGCCTCTATGTTTTAGTGGGTCAATCGATGAGGGCCTATCCTTAGCGGTTACATTTCTGATGTCAACGCCACTATCCTCTTCACTCATGACTCATAAGTAGCCATGACCTTATCATTGACCAAAAACGCGTACATGTTACTTGCTATCTCAACACTAAATGTATACTAACATGTACTAGGTTCAATGGGTATGTACACGTCTTCTAGTTTAATATCGGAAGTTTGTATCAGTAGCAATCATATGGAATTCTTATGAATTTATTGTGTACATCTTTTATGGTATCTTCACTGTGTGTGTGCATGTGTGTGTGCGCTGTGTATAATTGTAAGGTCTTTTGTCGTGAACTAAGAGAAATAGAGCTTCTGCCATGACATGACATTTTCCCTGTTAGAGACATAAGAAACGTAAATGGTATTTGTAGATAATGTGACGGCATTTCACAATATAGTCTTCTTTGAAACAAATATCTGAACATAGGATTAAAAGACACATATAAAATAGACAAGGATTGTGAAATTCTACCCCCAAAAAAACCACAAATTGTCTAGGAAAGTCAATTGGTTGTCACGCTAACAGTACACGGGGAATATACAGATCACTGTGTCAATTACTATACATAGAGAAAAGGAAGAGTGAGAGATGCACCAAAACTTTCAAATAAAAATATTCATGAGGTTAGAAATTTTGTTATTTTTCATTTAAAGTCCATAGGACAGTTCTTGCACGAGCTCATTTGGCGCATTCCTATTATATGAAAGGCTAGCAATTTCCTCAAGTTTGCAAGGCTATTATTTCTCCAACATTTCTCTATTCTAAAATAACCCTCCATGTACATGGTGTACATGTAGATTTTACTGCGACAATTGATCGGGGCCTATCCTCTCGACCTGAGTGGTTTAATTTCAGATGTCAACGTTGCTCCCCTCTGCACTCATTACTCATGAGCAGGGGTGATCTTGTATTATGGACAAAAACAGTCACATGCCCTCCCTGTTGCGGTGTTATCTGCAATCCCAACACTAAATGTATATACTAACATGCAATCCCTTAAGATTAGAATATTCATGTGGTTCTTCGATAAGAAGGTTTTTTCTGCAAAAGATAATTTGGCCAAAAGGAATTGGACATGATCTAAGAAATGTGTGTTCTGTGATTATGAGGAAACGGTTGAACATTTATTCATTAGACGATCCTTTGCAAAGTTGACTTGGAAAACGGTCCATTTTACGTTTAATATATCTCCTCGAGCTAATATCAAAAATATGTTTGGAAATTGACTAAATGGGATAGATAAGAAAACAAGGCTCGAACTTGCATAGGAGTATGTGCTTTGCTTTGGGAAATATGAAATTGTCGTAATGATGTGATTGTTAACAGAGTGGACGGTGCATTCTTTTTGCACGTTATCCAAAATGCTATTTATTGGATTCACATGTCGTTTTATCTCCTTCCCAAGGATCAGTGGAACCTATGGAGTTTGGATGCACTCGGTTGATGGCGGTCGTATGGGATATCTTCGGCTAGGGTGGTTGGCGGTGTGCTAATAGGATACAATATGCATAGACATTTCATGTATTATTTTTTTCCGATGGCTAATTCATGTAGCCACATTATCTGACCCGTGAACTTGTAATAACTATAAGCACTTGAGAATTCTTAATAAAAGGTTGTGCCCGTCACTCTGATGCAGTGGTAGGGGTGTTAATCCCTCATTTCGAAAAAAAGAGTGTGTATTTGTTTCCGTGAATGTCAAACTTCACTAACTTTAACCAAGTTTATTAATAAAATTATTGATACCTACAATACCGAATATATAGCATATTGAAATATATTTCACGATGAATCAAATAGTATTTATTTGATATTCTAGATATTAATATTTTTGTGCATTTATTTGTTCAAAGTTTACACGGTTTGACTTAAAAAATCTTATACGCACAATGTTTTGGCATAGAGGGAGTACTGGTTGAACTAGTGTGTATACGTTTTTTTAATTGATTAGATCGGATTTTTGTATCAGTAGCAACCAAATAAAAAACTTATGTAGTCATTTCAATTCATAAAATGGTTTATATATTATGCGGACTACTTTCATTGGGAATGAGGCATGACGCCATCACGGATAACATCGGTGGCAGAGGAGGCACGGTGGGGTCAGTCGAGGGAGGGAGGGGATGGCAGCAACCGGCGGCAGCAGCAGCTAAGGGAACCCTAGGGAAGTGGGGGCCATCACTACGGGAACCAGCGGAGGGGCCGACGGCCGGCGGCCGTCGGCACAGCATCACCTGCCGTCGGCCCACGTCTGTGCCGACGGCCGCCGTCGCACACCGCCGTCGGCACGGATCGCCTCGGCACGAGGCGGCTCGCCGTCGGCCCAGCCTTTGCCGTCGGCACGACTCCAGCCCGACGGTCAAACGACGCCGTCGGCACAAGAGCCGTCGGCACGGTCCAACGTGGGGCCCGCGGAGCGTCTAACGGCCGTTAGGTCAAGGGAGGTACCGTGCCGACGGCCAAGCCGTCGGCCTAGACACTGCCATCGGAGGACCGAGGCTGCCACGCGTCCACGCCCCTGCAGCTGTGCCGACGGCCAAGCCGTCGGCCCGTATGCTGCCATCGGAGGCCCAGATGCTGCCACGCGTCCACGCCCACTGCTTCCCGTGCCGACGGCCAAGCCGTTGCTTGCCCAGGCCCTTCGGCCAGACGCGCGCCGCCCGCTCCGCGCTGCCATTGGCGCACCCTTCTGTGCCGACGGCATAGCCGTCGGCACAGCCCCTGCCATTTGGCACGTCCAGGCTGTGCCGACGGCTATGCCGTCGGCACAGCCATACCATTTGGTTTCCCGCTGCATTTCTGGCCCAGCATACACGCACAAAGCATATATAGCGGTAATATACATTCAAATGCATCACAAATGTTGCACAAGACATAATCATCATCAAATGTAGCAACAACATCATCGTGATACAAATATGTGTCATGTAGCACACATAATCATCATACATCGTCGACACATGGCACACACGATCGACGCACACCCGCTAGACACCTAGCTAAGGGAAACTAAGATCGGGGGGTCCGACTCGTAAATTCAGGCGTCCGGCCTTTGTCGAGGTAGACCGAAGTAGAACCATGGCCTGAACCATCGCCGGCAGTGAAAACCACTGAAGCACCGGGAGAATGGCGGCCGGGGTGCATCGGTGTGCCCTCGCGCGACGAACCGGGAGAGGGTCGGTTCCGCGACCTTCCCGTGCCCTACATGTTTGACAAGAGTTAGCATCTTACACATGGGAAAGGAAAGCGGTGAGAACTGGTTAGGCACAGGACTTACCGGAGTCCGTGCGTAGTATGTGGCCGCGAAAGCTTCCCTCGATGGGCACACTGGAGTCGGCCCCGGCCTAGGTGGCTCCTCTTCCTAAGTGCGATCCTCTCTCCGATCTGGAAGAACGTCCGACCGCCGCAAGATAGTTTAGATGTCAAGCGCCGCAGATATAAAAAGGGAGGTGGGACTTGTCATGTCTTCGAACCATAAAAGATTGGAACTTACACGACTCGTCGCCTCCACAGTACTCTTCCCAAGCCGCTCTCTTGAGGTCCCACTCTGCTACAACCGTCAAATAGTTCTCATAAGCGGCCGCGTGAGGCGGCCTCAAAGTGAGCCTACAATTTCCAAGAAAAGGAGTCATGTCACTTTAGCCATTCAGGGATGAATGTTGGAAAGAAGATGGAAATGAGAAAACTTACATCCGTACGACGGTGTCGAGGAGGCGCGACCGGTGGGTCGCCGGCGGTGAGGGTAGACCTGATCTGCGTGAGGGTCCTCTGCGGCTTGATCACCCCACTAAGAAGCTTCGTGCGGCCATGCTCCGAGCCGCTCCCCGCCACCATAATCGCCGTCAAGTCGGTCTCCTGCTCAATAGGATCATCCACCTCCGGATGAAGACCCTTGAACACCGAGCGATACTTGTCCAACTCCTCTTCGGCAAAGCCGTAGTACTCGGGCAGCGAGGGCTGAGGCTGGCTCGAGATCGGGCTGCTTCAGCTTCATCTTCGCCACCCTCCCACCTCGGTGAGAGGCTCCCGAGTTCCGCCTCTGCACAAAGCAAGATAAATGTTATGTGTATCAAGTAGTAATATGAGGGGAAATAAATGCAAGTTGTTCCATGTATATATGTACCTTGTGCTTCTGTAGCGCTCGGTCTTGCGGCTTCCCGCACTGTGTGTTCCTCCAGTGCCCCGGTTTGCCTTGTTGCGCGCGCTCTTGGCGTTGAAGTCGGCGTCTTCGCCAACCCACCTCGCTACCAAGGCCTCAAATGCGTCTTCCTTATTCTCGCACCATAGGGGCATAACCTGAAAAACCAAAACTCATTTGAAGAACACATAATGCAATCCCAACTATGCAGCAACATAGAGTCTCATTGAATATTTACTTACCTTGAAGTAATCTTCCTTTGTCATCTGAGGATCGTCCCTGATATTGTCAGCTTTCTTGACCCTCGTGCCCTGCTCAGCCTTGAAGTGCCCGATGCAGGTATGCTTCTGATTGTACCACTGTTGCCTTGTCAACCTCTGACAAGCCCTAGTCAGTACCGCCTTCCCTAGCTCAACCATATCATCAGGCACCTTATAATGGGTCTGCAATCATGCATAAGAATAATTGTGAGAGAGACATGAGTTAGCATAGTGTGGTCATCAACTATGAAGTAAACTCGAGAAGCATGCTTTACCCAAAACTTGGTGTACACGGCGTCAGAAGCTGTCCCAAAGCCCGGGCAAGGAGCTGCCTCATAGTCCGCCCAAGTCTCGGCTAGCTTCTTCTCGCCGCCGGGGACCGGAGTGTAAAAGCCCGGCCAGTACTGCCTAATAAGAGCTCCAATCATGCTCGACGGCTGGCGAACCCCCTTGTCATATGTCCAATTGCTGCACAATAATCAAAACATTAGTATGCCAATCAGTTATGCACAATTTCGGCAGCACCTCCCCGCTGCTCTCCCGATACACGTCTCGGCAAAAAACCGAGAGGATGTGCATCCGGAGAACAACGGGGAGGCGCCGCCGAAATCCTGACTCGGACCGGAGTAGAACATGGAAAACGTAGACAACTACGCATCCGCCGACTGTCCCGTAAATGCCGCAAGCGTTACGGTTGAAAATATGCCGACCACTAATGCATATTTATCCGCGTAACGCTCGCGAACGGGAAGTGACTCCTAGGTTACGCAACTTTACTTGAAAAATGAATCTAGTGATGTAAAAAAAATGCGGAGAGGGGAGGCGAAGTTTTAGCTCACCCTCGGCGGTGGGAGAGAATCGCCGACGACACGGCGGTCACGACGACACGGCGGTCACGACGACACGGCGGTCACGACGGAGCGGTCGTGGTCACGACGGGGCAGTCACGACGGAGCGGTCACGACGGGGCAATCATGGCGGGGCCTAGTTAAAACAACAACAAAATTAGTTTCCATTTGCTCTATTTCTATTTGCTCTATTTACAACAAAATTATTTGCTCTATTTCTATTTGCTCTATTTACAACAAAATTATTTCTATTTGCTCTATTTACAACTAAATCATCTACAACAAATAGAAATAAAAAAATGGAAAAAATGGGGGGGGGGGGAATGCTTACAGTGAGGAGGGCGGCAGCGGGGACGGGCTCGGGAGGAGGGTGGCAGCGGCGCAGGTGGCTGGCGGCGGCCGTGAGGAGGGCTGCCGGGGAGGGGGCGCCGGGAGGGCTGCCGGGAGGGGGCTGCAGGGGACGGGGCGCCGGGGACGGAGGCGGCCGGGGACGGGGACGGAGGCGGCCGGGGAGGAGGGCTGCCGGGACGGGCGCCGGGGACGGGGCGCCGGCAGGTGGCTGGCGGCGCGGCGCGTGGGGAGAGGGCGTGCGGGCGGCGGCGGCGCAGTGGTCGCGGCGGCGCGGCGGTGGCTGGCGGCGGCGAGGGCTGGTGGTGGCGCGGGCGGTGGCCAGCGGCGGCCGCAGGGAGTGGCGGGCGGTGGCTGGTGGGGCGGGGAGTGGCGTTGCAGCGTCTGAGCCGGACTCGGTCCGGCTCGGTCACATAGGGCAGCCCTAGCTGTGCCGACGGCCTAGCCGTCGGCACCGGTTTTTTTTTTTTTTTTTTTTTTTTTTTTAATCTTTTCTGATTTTTTTCTCTGCAGACTACAATCAAGTAAAATATAGAATCTGAAACCGAAAATCTATAGGCATTTTTTTTATTTTCATTTTTTTCCTTTTAACCGAAAATAAGGTGGTTTTGTGTTAAAAAATGACTTGCGCTAATTACCGTGCGTAAAATCTATAGGCATTATATATTGAAACGGAGGGAGTATTATTATAGGGAGACACACACATTTTGGGGCCATTCGAGCCTTTCAATGCTCGATTTCGACGAAAACCTAATTACGTTGACCGCGCGATCTACCCCTTTGACTACATCCCACCGGGGCTCCCCTGGTGGGCATATGCCTCTATTTGATCTTGGTTACGTCATAGGTACATGTGATAACAACTATCAGCCCATATGACTTCGTTTGCTTCGCCAACTGTGCAAAACGGGGCCGCCGGGACATGCGGTATGGTCGTACCGGGCGCGCGGTTGCACTGCCGTCATAACGCGCGAAACGGAAAACATTTAGCACATAAAATGACGCGTCATAGACCTAAAACCATTTTTCCCTCCATTTATTGAGCGAAGGAAAGTGTCGCCCAGTTCAAATCCGGTCGGTTTCAGCGGATTCGGTGGGGCACCGCAGAAGCGGGTGGGATTCCCGGATGGCTTCCGCGCGCATATGGCATGTGATAGGTGGTGCGTAGGAGGTATCCTACCGCTGCGCGGAGGTCCCGCGCGATACCGAAATGCGCACCATGTAGCTGCTTCACAAAAAAGCCCTTCCGCACCCCGAAAATGGAAAAAACGTCGCCGTGGTTCGGATTGGAAATCCGCGACCGGGGCCTTGCGTCCCATCCTAGGGCCCACGCACGTGCCAAATATGGCCTCGTTCCGACAAACTATGTGGTGAAACGGGCCGTTTCCTACTCATTTCCCCTAAAAGCCATAGAACTCCGGACGAGATAGCCCTGTTCGTGAAGGGTTCTCCAAGATAATTGCCGTATCCCAGTTCCGTCTTTTGCAGTGGTTACTAGGACACATAAAATGACGCCACGCGGCTCCGCTCGATTTTTTGGGTCCGTTTGCTTTGCCAAGCTACGCAAAGCAGAGCCGCCGGGACATGCGGTATGGCCGTACCGGGCGCGCGGTTGCACTCCGTCCGCCAACGCGCGAAAACGGAAAACATTTAGCACATAAAATGACGCGTCATAGACCTAAAACCATTTTTCCCTCCATTTATTGAGCGAAGGAACGTGTCGCCCCGGTTCAAATCCGGTCGGTTTCCGGCGGATTCGGCGGGCACCGCAGAAGCGGGTGGGATTCCCCGAGATGGCTTCCGCGCGCATATGGCATGTGATAGGTGGTGCGTAGGAGGTATCCTACCGCTGCGCGGAGGTCCCGCGCGATATTTGAAATGCGCACCATGTAGCTGCTTCACAAAAAAAGCCCTTCCGCACCCGAAAATGGAAAAACCGTCGCCCGTGGTTCGGATTGGAAAGCCGCGACCGGGGCCGCGCTTCCCATCCTAGGCCCCACGCACGTTCCAAATATGGCCTCCGTCCGTGATCCTATGTGGTGAAACGGGCCTGTTACTTCAGATTTCCCCTAAAAGCCATAGAACTCCGGACGAGATAGCCCTGTTCGTGAAGGGTTCTCCAAGATAATTGCCGTATCCCAGTTCCGTCTTTTTGCGGTGGTTACTAGGACACATAAAATGACGCCACGCGGCTCCGCTCGATTTTTTGGGTCCGTTTGCTTTGCCAACTGCGCAAAACGGGGCCGCCGGGACATGCGGTATGGCCGTACCGGGCGCGCGGTTGCACCCGTCCGCCAACGCGCGAAACGGAAAACATTTAGCACATAAAATGACGCGTCCTAGACCTAAAACCCTTTTTCCCTCCATTTATTGAGCGAAGGAAAGTGTCGCCCCGGTTCAAATCCGGTCGATTTCAGTAGTTCGGCGAGCACCGCGAGAAGCGGGTGGGATTCCCCGGAGATGGCTTCCGCGCGCATATGGCATGTGATAGGTGGTGCGTAGGAGGTATCCTACCGCTGCGCGGAGGTCCCGCGCGATGCTGAAATGCGCACCATGTAGCTCCTTCACAAAAAAGCCCTTCAGGCACGCCGAAAATGGAAAAACCGTCGCCGTGGTTCGGATTGGAAATCCGCGACCGGGGCCTTGCTTCCCATCCTAGGGCCCACGCACGTGCCAAATATGGCCTCGTTCCGACAAACTATGTGGTGAAACGGGCCGTTTCCTACTCATTTCCCCTAAAAGCCATAGAACTCCGGACGAGATAGCCCTGTTCGTGAATGGTTCTCCAAGATAATTGCCGTATCCCAGTTCCGTCTTTTGCAGTGGTTACTAGGACACATAAAATGACGCCACGCGGCTCCGCTCGATTTTTTGGCTCCGTTTGCTTTGCCAACTGCGCAAAAGCAGGGCCGCCGGGACATGCGGTATGGCCGTACGGGCGCGCGGTTGCACCCGTCCGCCAACGCGCGAAACGGAAAACATTTAGCACATAAAATGACGCGTCCTAGACCTAAAACCATTTTTCCCTCCATTTATTGAGCGAAGGAAAGTGTCGCCCCGGTTCAAATCCGGTCGGTTTCCGGCGGATTCGGCGGGGCACCGCAGAAGCGGGTGGGATTCCCAGAGATGGCTTCCGCGCGCATATGGCATGTGATAGGTGGTGCGTAGGAGGTATCCTACCGCTGCGCGGAGGTCCCGCGCGAACATGAAATGCGCACCATGTAGCAGCTTCACAAAAAAAAGCCCTTCCGGCACCCCGAAAATGGAAAAACCGTCGCCCGTGGTTCGGATTGGAAATCCGCGACCGGGGCCTTGCTTCCCATCCTAGGGCCCACACACGTGCCAAATATGGCCTCGTTCCGACAAACTATGTGGTGAAACGGGCCGTTTCCTACTCATTTCCCCTAAAAGCCATAGAACTCCGGACAGAGATAGCCCTGTTCGTGAAGGGTTCTCCAAGATAATTGCCGTATCCCAGTTCCGTCTTTTGCGGTGGTTACTAGGACACATAAAATGACGCCACGCGGCTCCGCTCGATTTTTGGCTCCGTTTGCTTTGCCAAGCTGCGCAAAACGGGGCGCCGGGACATGCGGTATGGCCGTACCGAGCGCGCGGTTGCACCCGTCCGCCAACGCGAAACGGAAAACATTTAGCACATAAAATGACGCGTCCTAGACCTAAAACCATTTTTCCCTCCATTTATTGAGCGAAGGAAAGTGTCGCCCGGTTCAAATCCGGTCGGTTTCCGGCGGATTCGGCGGGGCACCGCAGAAGCGGGTGGGATTCCCGGATGGCTTCCGCGCGCATATGGCATGTGATAGGTGGTGCGTAGGAGGTATCCTACCGCTGCGCGAGAGGTCCGCGCGATACTGAAATGCGCACCATGTAGCTGCTTCCACAAAAAGCCCTTAGGCACCCCGAAATGGAAAAACCGTCGCTCGTGGTTCGGATTGGAAATCCGCGACCAGGGGCCTTGCTTCCCATCCTAGGGCCCACACACGTGCCAAATATGGCCTCGTTCGAGCAAACTATGTGGTGAAACGGGCCGTTTCCTACTCATTTCCCCTAAAAGCCATAGAACTCCGGACGAGATAGCCACATTCGTGAAGGGTTCTCCAAGATAATTGCCGTATCCCGATTCCGTCTTTTGCGGTGGTTACTAGGACACATAAAATGACGCCACGCGGCTCCGCTCGATTTTTGGCTCCGTTTGCTTTGCCAATCGCGCAAAACGGGCCGCCGGGACATGCGGTATGGCCGTACCGGGCGCGCGGTTGCACCCGTCCGCCAACGCGCGAAACGGAAAACATTTAGCACATAAAATGACGCGTCCTAGACCTAAAACCATTTTTCCCTCCATTTATTGAGCGAAGGAAAGTGTCGCCCCAGTTCAAATCCGGTCAGTTTCCGGCGGATTCGGCGGGGCCGCGCAGGATGCGGGTGGGATTCCCGGATGGCTTCGGCGCGCCTATGTCGTGGGTTAGGTGGTGCGTTCGAGGTCTCCTACCGCGGCGCGGCGGTCCCGCGCGATACTTGAAATGCGCACCATGTAGCCGCTTCACAAAAAAAGCCCTTCCGGCACTCCGAAAATGGAAAAACCGTCGCCCGTGGTTGGATTGGAAATCCGCGACCGGAGCCTTGCTTCCCATCCTAGGGCCCACGCACGTGCCAAATATGGCCTCGTTCCGACAAACTATGTGGTGAAACGGGCCGTTTCTACTCATTTCCCCTAAAAGCCATAGAACTCCGGACGAGATAGCCCTGTTCGTGAAGGGTTCTCCAAGATAATTGCCGTATCCCAGTTCCGTCTTTTGCAGAGGATACTAGGACACATAAAATGACGCCACGCGGCTCCGCTCGATTTTTGGCTCCGTTTGCTTCGCCAATCTGCGCAAAACGGGGCCGCCGGGACATGCGGTATGGCCGTCACCGGGCGCGCGGTTGCACCCGTCCGCCAACGCGCGAAACGGAAAACATTTAGCACATAAAATGACGCGTCATAGACCTAAAACCATTTTTCCCTCCATTTATTGAGCGAAGGAAAGTGTCGCCCCAGTTCAAATCCGGTCAGTTTCCAGCGGATTCGGCGGGGCACCGCAGAAGCGGGTGGGATTCCCGGATGGCTTCCGCGCGCATATGGCATGTGATAGGTGGTGCGTAGGAGGTATCCTACCGCTGCGCGGAGGTCCCGCGCGATCTTGAAATGCGCACCATGTAGCTGCTTCACAAAAAAGCCCTTCCGGCACCCCGAAAATGGAAAAACCGTCGCCGTGGTTCGGATTGGAAATCCGCGACCGGGGCCTTGCTTCCCATCCTAGGGCCCACGCACGTGCCAAATATGGCCTCGTTCCGACAAACTATGTGGTGAAACGGGCCGTTTCCTACTCATTTCCCCTAAAAGCCATAGAACTCGGACGAGATAGCCCTGTTCGTGAAGGGTTCTCCAAGATAATTGCCGTATCCCAGTTCCGTCTTTTGCGGTGGTTACTAGGACACATAAAATGACGCCACGCGGCTCCGCTCGATTTTTGGCTCCGTTTGCTTTGCCAAGCTGCGCAAAACGGGGCCGCCGAGACATGCGGTATGGCCGTACCGGGCGCGCGGTTGCACCCGTCCGCCAACGCGCGAAACGGAAAACATTTAGCACATAAAATGACGCGTCATAGACCTAAAACCCTTTTCCCTCCATTTATTGAGCGAAGGAAAGTGTCGCCCCAGTTCAAATCCGGTCAGTTTCCGGCGGATTCGGCGGGGCACCGCAGCAAGCGGGTGGGATTCCCGGTGGGCGTCCGCGCGCATATGGCATGTGATAGGTGGTGCGTAGGAGGTATCCTACCGCTGCGCGGAGGTCCCGCGCGATACTGAAATGCGCACCACGTAGCTGCTTCACAAAAAAAGCCCTTAGGCACCGAAAATGGAAAAACCATCGCCGTGGTTCGGATTGGAAATCCGCGACCGGGCCTTGCTTCCATCCTAGGGCCCACGCACGTGCCAAATATGGCCTCGTTCGAGCAAACTATGTGGTGAAACGGGCCGTTTCCTACTCATTTCCCCTAAAAGCAATAGAACTCCTGGACGAGATAGCCCTGTTCGTGAAGGGTTCTCCAAGATAATTGCCGTATCCCGTTCCGTCTTTTGCGGTGGTTACTAGGACACATAAAATGACGCCACGCAGCTCCGCTCGATTTTTGGCTCCGTTTGCTTTGCCAAGCTGCATAAAACGGGGCCGCCGGGACATGCGGTATGGCCGTACCGGGCGCGCGGTTGCACCCGTCCGCCAACGCGCGAAACGGAAAACATTTAGCACATAAAATGACGCGTCATAGACCTAAAACCCTTTTTCCCTCCATTTATTGAGCGAAGGAAAGTGTCGCCCCAGTTCAAATCCGGTCAGTTTCCAGCGGATTCGGCGGGGCACCGCAGGAAGCGGGTGGGATTCCCAGATGGCTTCCGCGCGCATATGGCATGTGATAGGTGGTGCGTAGGAGGTATCCTACCGCTGCGCGGAGGTCCCGCGCGATACTGAAATGCGCACCATGTAGGCGCTTCACAAAAAAAGCCCTTCCGCACCCGAAAATGGAAAAACCGTCGCCCGTGGTTCGGATTGGAAATCCGCGACCGGGGCCTTGCTTCCCATCCTAGGGCCCACGCACGTGCCAAATATGGCCTCGTTCCGACAAACTATGTGGTGAAACGGGCCGTTTCCTACTCATTTCCCCTAAAAGCCATAGAACTCCGGACGAGATAGCCCTGTTCGTGAAGGGTTCTCCAAGATAATTGCCGTATCCCAGTTCCGTCTTTTGCAGTGGTTACTAGGACACATAAAATGACGCCACGCGGCTCCGCTCGATTTTTTGGCTCCGTTTGCTTCGCCAAGCTACGCAAAACGGGGCCGCCGGGACATGCGGTATGGCCGTCACGGCGCGCGGTTGCACCCGTCCGCCAACGCGCGAAACGGAAAACATTTAGCACATAAAATGACGCGTCCTAGACCTAAAACCATGTTTTCCTCGAGTGATTGGGCGTAGGAGAGTGTCGGCCCGGTTCGAATCCGGTCAGTGTCGGGCGGATTCGGCGTGAGCACCGCAGAAGCGGGTGGGATTCCCGAGATGGCTTCCGCGCGCATATGGCATGTGATAGGTGGTGCGTAGGAGGTATCCTACTGCTGCGCGGAGGTCCCGCGCGATCTTGAAATGCGCACCATGTAGCCGCTTCACAAAAAAAGCCCTTCCGCACCCGAAAATGGAAAAACCGTCGCCCGTGGTTCGGATTGGAAATCCGCGACCGGGGCCTTGCTTCCCATCCGAGGGCCCACGCACGTGGCCAATATGGCCTCGTTCCGACAAACTATGTGGTGAAACGGGCCGTTTCCTACTCATTTCCCCTAAAAGCCATAGAACTCCGGACGAGATAGCCCTGTTCGTGAAGGGTTCTCCAAGATAATTGCCGTATCCCAGTTCCGTCTTTTGCAGTGGTTACTAGGACACATAAAATGACGCCACGCGGCTCCGCTCGATTTTTTGGCTCCGTTTGCTTCGCCAACTGCGCAAAACGGGGCCGCCGGGACATGCGGTATGGCCGTACCGGCGCGCGGTTGCACCCGTCCGCCAACGCGAAACGGAAAACATTTAGCACATAAAATGACGCGTCATAGACCTAAAACCCTTTTTCCCTCCATTTATTGAGCGAAGGAAAGTGTCGCCCCAGTTCAAATCCGGTCAGTTTCCAGCGGATTCGGCGGGGCACCGCAGGAAGCGGGTGGGATTCCCAGATGGCTTCCGCGCGCATATGGCATGTGATAGGTGGTGCGTAGGAGGTATCCTACCGCTGCGAGGTCCCGCGCGATCTTGAAATGCGCACCATGTAGCTGCTTCACAAAAAAAGCCCTTCCGGCACCCGAAAATGGAAAAACCGTCGCCGTGGTTCGGATTGGAAATCCGCGACCGGGCCTTGCTTCCCATCATAGGGCCCACGCACGTGCCAAATATGGCCTCGTTCCGACAAACTATGTGGTGAAACGGGCCGTTTCCTACTCATTTCCCCTAAAAGCCATAGAACTCCTGGACGAGATAGCCCCTGTTCGTGAAGGGTTCTCCAAGATAATTGCCGTATCCCAGTTCCGTCTTTTGCGGTGGTTACTAGGACACATAAAATGACGCCACGCGGCTCCGCTCGATTTTTGGCTCCGTTTGCTTTGCCAACTGCGCAAAACGGGCCGCGGGACATGCGGTATGGCCGTACCGGGCGCGCGGTTGCACCCGTCCGCCAACGCGCGAAACGGAAAACATTTAGCACATAAAATGACGCGTCCTAGACCTAAAACCATTTTTCCTCCATTTATTGAGCGAAGGAAAGTGTCGCCGGTTCAAATCCGGTCGGTTTCCGGGCGGATTCGGCGAGGGCACCGCGAGAAGCGGGTGGGATTCCCAGATGGCTTCCGCGCGCATATGGCATGTGATAGGTGGTGCGTAGGAGGTATCCTACCGCTGCGCGGAGGTCCCGCGCGATACTGAAATGCGCACCATGTAGCTGCTTCACAAAAAAAAGCCCTTCCGGCACCCCGAAAATGGAAAAACCGTCGCCCGTGGTTCGGATTGGAAATCCGCGACCGGGGCCTTGCTTCCCATCCTAGGGCCCACGCACGTGCCAAATATGGCCTCGTTCCGACAAACTATGTGGTGAAACGGGCCGTTTCCTACTCATTTCCCCTAAAAGCCATTGAACTCCGGACGAGATAGCCACCATTCGTGAAGGGTTCTCCAAGATAATTGCCGTATCCCAGTTCCGTCTTTTGCAGTGGTTACTAGGACACATAAAATGACGCCACGCGGCTCCGCTCGATTTTTTGGCTCCGTTTGCTTCGCCAACTGCGCAAAACGGGGCCGCCGGGACATGCGGTATGGCCGTACCGGGCGCGCGGTTGCACCCGTCCGCCAACGCGCGAAACGGAAAACATTTAGCACATAAAATGACGCGTCATAGACCTAAAACCCTACATCACACTTGTGCACATATGCTAGGGACATATGCAAGTTTTTAAGCGGTTCCGACGCTCCGCTGATCTGTATCTTCGGAAACCCTAGGGCGGGGACCCCGCAGATCTACCCCTATAGCTTTCTCCGTGTGACGGTGTAACAATGGATTTTTTATTTGCTTTGGTTTGTTTAGGACATATGTACATGGGAAACCATAGGTTGGGCTTACTTTACCATAAAATAGGCTCCATTTTAGCCGTACCAGGAGTTTGCACATACAGATCCTGGATTTTCACCAAGTGCTGGCCCATGTCTGCGAAAATTGTCAACGCCGGGTACATGCAAGGTTAGCCAAACCCTACATCACACTTGTGCACATATGCTAGGGACATATGCAAGTTTTTAAGCGGTTCCGACGCTCCGCTGATCTGTATCTTCGGAAACCCTAGGGCGGGGACCCCGCAGATCTACCCCTATAGCTTTCTCCGTGTGACGGTGTAACAATGGATTTTTTTATTTGCTTTGGTTTGTTTAGGACATATGTACATGGGAAACCATAGGTTGGGCTTACTTTACCATAAAATAGGCTCCATTTTAGCCGTACCAGAGTTTGCACATACGGATCCTGGATTTTCACCAAGTGTTGGCCCATGTCTGCGAAAATCGTCAACGCCGGTACATGCAAGGTTAGCCAAACCCTACATCACACTTGTGCACATATGCTAGGGACATATGCAAGTTTTTAAGCGGTTCCGACGCTCCGCCGATCTGTATCTTCGGAAACCCTAGGGCGGGGACCCCGCAGATCTACCCCTATAGCTTTCTCCGTGTGACGGTGTAACAATGGATTTTTTTATTTGCTTTGGTTTGTTTAGGACATATGTACATGGGAAACCATAGGTTGGGCTTACTTTACCATAAAATAGGCTCCATTTTAGCCGTACCAGGAGTTTGCACATACAGATCCTGGATTTTCACCAAGTGCTGGCCCATGTCTGCGAAAATCGTCAACGCCGGGTACATGCAAGGTTAGCCAAACCCTACATCACACTTGTGCACATATGCTAGGGACATATGCAAGTTTTTAAGCGGTTCCGACGCTCCGCTGATCTGTATCTTCGGAAACCCTAGGACGGGGACCCCGCAGATCTACCCCTATAGCTTTCTCCGTGTGACGGTGTAACAATGGATTTTTTTATTTGCTTTGGTTTGTTTAGGACATATGTACATGGGAAACCATAGGTTGGGCTTACTTTACCATAAAATAGGCTCCATTTTAGCCGTACCAGAGTTTGCACATACGTATCCCGGATTTTCACCAAGTGCTGGCCCATGTCTGCGAAAATCGTCAACGCCGGTACATGCAAGGTTAGCCAAACCCTACATCACACTTGTGCACATATGCTAGGGACATATGCAAGTTTTAAGCGGTTAGACGCTCCGCTGATCTGTATCTTCGGAAACCCTAGGGCGGGGACCCCGCAGATCTACCCCTATAGCTTTCTCCGTGTGACGGTGTAACAATGGATTTTTTTATTTGCTTTGGTTTGTTTAGGACATATGTACATGGGAAACCATAGGTTGGGCTTACCAGAGTTTCCACATACAGATCCCTGGATTTTACCCCTATAGTCTATAATCTGCTGAGTTTTGGGACCATTCCCACCCTCCGATGCTCGATTTACGACGACACACAATAATGATACACTTAAGAACTTGAGACCCACACACGTAACTAGACCCACACACAAACCAAAACACTTAAAGAACTAGACCACACACAAACCAAAGCACTTAAAGAACTACACCCACACACGAAGCAAAGCACTTAAAAACTACACTACTAACACACAAACCAAAACACTTAAAAAACTAAACCCACACACGAACAAAGCACTTAACAACCGGGTCGACACATGACCCGTTAGACACATGGACTCGACACACACACATACTAATCAGTTCTCGAAATCTTCGTCCTCGCTAGGGGTGTCCTCTGAAGCGGTACTTGAGAGGTACGAAAACCACCGTTCATCATTTTCCCCCCATGTCGACGCCTCTCCTTTGGCGTACTCCGCGTCATATTCGGCCCTCCTCTGCGCTTTCCCGCCCTCCTCTCTCTCTCTGTACGCCGCTTCTCCTTCCAGAATGCGCGCGTGGCCGCGACGTCTCCGGGATGGTCTCGCGCCACCGTGCCATGAACTGCTCGTCCGCCTCGGTGGTATCAATCCGCCGCCGGCCATCTCTCGAACCGCCGCGCTTCACCCTACGAGCGAAGTAGCGGCTCGATGAGAGACTCTCGGCTTCCGCCAGAGACCTGACCTCCGGGAAGTTCAATTCGTGGCGCGACCGGCCAAACCTCCAAGCCGCAACGTCGTATGCGCGGGCAGCAGCCTCCTTCGTGTAGAAGGTGCCGAGCCACACACGCACACCACCGGCGGAGATTTCGGACGCGAAATGGCCCGCAGCCCGCTGGCGAACGCCGATGAAGCCCGTGTTGCTACGGCGACGAGGAGCCATCTCGACGGCAGCTGAGCTCAGAGGATTCTGTGGTGTTTTTTGGATGAGGAGAGAAATGTTGTTGCTGATGTTAGTGTTGAGAAGACATAGCTATATATAGGACGACGAGGGCTGAAACGGCGGGAATAATTGGCGGGAGAGAATGGGCGCGAGAAGAATGGCGGGAGGGAAGGAGGGGGAAAAATGGCGGGAACCTGTACCGACGGCCTGGCCGTCGGCCTACATAGGAAGTGGCGCGAAAAATTGGCGCGAATAAGGGCGGGAAGAAGGAAAATTTGGCGGGGACGCTGTGCCGACGGCCTGGCCGTCGGCCCACTTCACGCCGTTTGCCACCTGCTGACGCCGTTGTCGGTGGCTGTCTGTGGCCCCACCATATGACCATGTGCCGACGGCTAGGCTACGTGCCGTCGGCACAGATAGTGTTTGTGCCGACGGCTAAAGTGTGCCGACGGCGGCCGTCGGTCCTGGTCGTTCTGTGCCGACGGCCAGGCTGTGCCGACGGCTACTTTGCTGGGCTGACGGCGAGCGAGGCTGTGCCGACGGCGGCCGTCGGCACAGATTCTGGCCGTCGGCACGTCGGCGGGTTCCCGTAGTGCATCTTGGAAGACAAGGTTCTGTATGTGCCGTGCCGGGTTGTCGCGTGTCCAGACAAACACCAACTGATTAACTTAAGACTCCATATTGATACGACATTGATTAATTAGCACTTGATATCGTACTGGGTCCTGTGCCGATGCTCTTATTAACGGCCAAAGTGGCAATCATGTGTACAGACCACAGTACTGTTCTGTGTACTGGAAGCAACTAATTAAACTGGCTGCAACTAGTTAAGGTGACATGGGCGAGATGCAAGCTGCTTGGGTTAGCTCACCGGTAGCGACCGGCACGGCCCCGATGACCTGGGCCAACGACGGAGCAGTTGCACCCGTTCTGCATTGGCTCTCGTCACGCGGAATTTCAACAGATAAATACCGCAGCGAATCCTGCGTACGGTCCCTGTTGATGGAGATCGCTTTGCATGAAACTCCAAATATGAAATGTCGGGCATTGTTCAAACAAACAAAATGTTGGGCACTTTGCATTTCAGAGGCACGTTGAAAATGTCTGGGCAGGGCTGGTCGCAAAGTTTGCCAGCCTGCAGTGCTAGCGGCCGGCCGCCCAGGAATGAGTGAGCAGTGACCACCTCCAGCACACACACATGCCGCAGTGCATTATGCACGCATCATGTGGCTAATTATTTCTCTCACCGATCGATGTCCGACCTTTTTCCCCTAGGCGAGGAGCTTTCTTTCTATAGCTCAATAGCTTCCGTTGCATGCAAAAGCTATGGCCGATGGGTATGCATATGTAAATGTAACGTGTAGTATGCTCTCTAGCAGATCACAGAAAAAAAGGGTCTGGAACCGGATAACTCTGGCCGAATTTTGGGATTAGGCTTTTTTTGGGATCGTCATGATGGCCTACCCTGAATAAAATTATTCAAAGTACCTATAACAAAACGAGCGGCCACTATATACCCGTGACTTTTAGGGTTTAATTCCCCGAACCCACTATATACCCGCATTTCCCAATCCCACCCATGCTCAGTGCCGCACCTCGCGATCAATCAACGGAGTAATAACACACAAATCTGCCAGTGGTCGTTGTCCCCTAGGTCTCCCTCCGAGGAGGAAGCGGAATGACGACATAGAAGCAGCGTTTGCGGAGGCGTGTACCCGTAGAGGCCCATGGGGAGCTCCCGTGCGTCTCTGCATGCACGACTCGTTAAGCTTGAGCAACCTATGGAGCCATGATCGATGCTGTGGGCAGGCCCTCTCTTGGAGCAATCCGAAAGCATGGCATGACCTCAGCTGGATGTCCTTGACATGGTGATGCTCCCACGTATTAAGGCGATCAAGGAGGCATTGCATGCATTCATCGATGAAAAGGAGGCTGCAAGGGTGACCCACGGACGCCGCCTTGCACCAACGCCTCGAGAAGGCGGAGAGGATCTCAGCCTATAGCAATTTTCCATCGTGGACGGCTTCGTGCAACCTCTGGCTCCCTCCTACAACGATGGTTGTGATGACAGATGACTTGTAGGCCCCACCGGTGAGCGCGACGACGCGGATCTAGTGCATTAGGGTTAAGTATGCGGATCTAGCTAAGTATCTATATTCTCATACCTAATTTAGTTTTAGATTATGTTTGTAATGAACTAGCTAAGATATGAAGATGAACTATCCTTGTGGGAAAAAATACGTAATTTGTTTTTTGAATTATCCGGTATCAATTTCGAGTACTTGTTCTGCACCGTAAAATTTCAGAACCTTAAAACATGTTTTCAGGTTACCCGATCCCATATATTACCTCTATCTATAAATAAACATCTGAGATGTATCTAAATCTGTATCTAGACGCTATAAAATGTTTAGATTTATCTAGATTTGGACAAACCTCAAATATCTATTTATAAATGGAGAAAGTTTGTGATATCAGTATGCCAGAGATCTGCTAGAATTGCTCTAACGTGTGTTGGGAGGCCAGGTCCGCCGTTTTGAGCTTTCATTCGATCATAACAGCAGGTGATCAGCTGCGCCGCACTGTGCGCGACGACTACAGTCAGTTAGTTGGATGGCTGCCCTGCCTTGGCCACCGGTGACAACAACGCACAACCATTTTCCTATGCAGATAAAGGAACTCCGACCAGATCACCACATGTGTTTGCCCTGACAAAAAATAAAATCCATGTTACTCCTCCACGATTCCTGGCGTAAGGATCAAGCTTGGTCCGGCCGGAACGGAGTGACAGCCGATAAGGTCGCGCGTCACCACCCTAAACCCTGTGTACTCGTCTCCTTTTTGCCGAGATTTGCTCGGTTGATGTCTTGCCAACCTACGCTGTCCGTCGTCGACGCAGCGTGGCTAGGCTAGCAAAAATGGTCCTGACTCACTCCTATGCTGCATGCCCACACTGCTGCTAGACTGCTAGTCTGGTATAGTGCTATAGTACTGCACAGGGCAAGTCCACGAATTATTAGCATTAGGCACCGGCCTCCGAAAGCTAATGTACGTGGGCTAACCATGAACGCAGGGTTGAAACGCAGCCAGGGTTACCCGCAAAAAAAAAAAAAAAACGCAGCCAGGGTCCATGGGACTACGACGGTACCACGCATTTAGTGTGGTCTCCTGTACACCTTCGATCATTATCATCTGCTGAGAGAAATTTGAAGTCGCCACGTATACTGAACGTTGACCCCTTTCAAATATGGGAGACTTCCATACACACCACGTATGTTGGTTATATACTTAAGTGTGACATATACCATGCATATCAGCATATGCACCTTATATGTATTTTTTTTTTTTTGCGACTCAAAGCAACCATTATATTAACCAAAGCAGTACAGGATGCTTAAGACAAGGTAAACAGCAGAAGGGACACATGTCCCTGCACAATTGCGAAACGGCCCCCGGAAGACAGAAAAATACAGTCAGGACCCCGGAGTCACCTACGCCCAACACCCGCACTCGCCACCCCCCACCAGATCCACCGGAGCTTCGCCGGAGCGGGGGCCGAGCTTCCATCCTTCCCTGAATCGGGCGCGCCTCATCGCGCATCAGCGCTTCAGAGAGCCTCATGTATGGCCACAGGGGCCGTCTTATATGTACCTTATATGTATTTTAAATATGCTTATTTTCTCCTTTACCATGTGAGAGATTTGGTACAAGATGCTACAATTAAGCATACTCTCTCTCTCTCACACACACACACACACACGCGCGCGCGCGCCCCGCGCCCACACACAACTACAATTAAGCATTTAAGAAATGTTTGAACCTATATTTTACTTTTTTGTACTTACAAATAAATGCTAGGACACAGTTGGTGTTTGTGGGTACACCCGATAGCCTAGTGCACGTGATAGCGAATGATGCGGTGATGTGTGCGGTGCTGGTAACCTTCTTGGAGAGCATCGTCACAGTGGAGGTTCCGTCGAGCTCTGAGGGAAACCTCATATTTGTCCTACAGACTGGATAGTAGTGGTGAGTGGCGTCATCGCACTGTTTTCGGACCTCATATCTTCCAGAGAGATCTTAGAGGCATGTCGGTGTTTGGCCACCACCTAGGCTCGACAGGAAGGGTCTTTTTCTCCAGGGGAAGGAAAATAATTTTATGAAACCTACTCCACAAATTTACTGCCTGGACCAACTTCAACAGTTGACACGTGTCCAGGAGAGAGTTGTATGATAGGGTTGTCTGTTTTTGGATCTAAAATGCTATGCATGCCATTGTCAGTTGTTGAAGAGGTCCAGGCAGGTGAATTTGTTGACCATGCCCCATAAAATTGTTTTCTCCACAAGAAATCCATATTTGGGTCTCCCTGGTCAGAAGATGGTGGCGTCTGGGGCCGCTTTCCTAGATCATGGATGCATCATTTTTGAGGTAGGTGTTAGCTAGAGCCTGCAGGGGTCTAGAGGTGGCGAAGCGTGGCATCTACCGTGTCGATGACGAGGGGTCTTAGCGGTATGACATAATGAGATCTCGGGGGGAGGACAAGTGCTAATGTACGCTCGCAGGATGGTGGATGTGTCTAGTGCCATGGCAACGTCGACGACAGACCTGACGAGGGTCTTTTCTTCGATTTGCGAAAGATGGCAGAACGACTTCCAGAATGTTCACATGAGGCACTTTCTCAAGTTTTAGCCTATGAGCCAACGATGGCCGCGGCCGAGGACTAGGGACCGTTTGTCTCTTTCATTGTGCTATTTGGTGGTGTGTTATCTTGTTTAACAGGTTTGGTTTTTTATGTTCGTCGTAAGGCTTTTGCCTCTTTATTAAATAAATAAAGGAAGATGGATGTATCACTTTGATTTGCAGAGAGGCCGAGTACTCCCCCTTTCGAACAAAACATAATTCTCGCCGGTCGCAAGCATGCAGGTTGGAGAGGTGTGATCTAGTCCCTCCGTCCATAGTGAATGCCGGATGTTTATCAAAATTTAAATGTATCTAGTACTACTTCTAATATTTTTCGTGGGAAAAGAGAAAAACCCCCTAGGGTTGGCTCTCGCGTCGCTCCCGCGAGCGACCGAGGGCCCCTGGCGGCGCCGCCCCTTCGTCCCCCTCCACACCCCTCCCCCTCCCTCGCCGCCGCCTGAGGGCGTCGCCGGGCAAAGCCCGCGCGCGGCGCCCGGCGGCGCCGGGCCCCTCTTCTCTCCTCGCTCGGTGGTGGAGGCGCGGGCCTCGGCGGGCCGGTGAGGGCGCCACGCCGTGCGGTGGGCGCGGCGGCGCGGTCCTTCGATGACGGCGTGGAGACGGCGCGGACACAGCGCGCTGCGGCGGTGGCGGCTCTCGGGAGCGCCCTCGTCGGTGGGCGGCGCGAATCCCGGCCATGGCAGGCGGTGGAAGTCGGGGTCGGCGCGGGTGGGGCCCGGCGCGGCGTGCAGCGGCGCGGCGCGCATCCAGTCCGGCTCGGCGGGGAGCTTGGCGTGGTGGAGGTTTGTGGCATCTGGCCGCCTCGTCTTCGGGCCAGGGCAGGGGCCCTGGGCCCGTTTCGAGCCCACTTTCGCCTCAGATCTGTGGCCGTCGGCAGCCATGGGGGCTGCAGACGGTAGATCTGGCCGGTGGCGCTCCCTCGTCGGATTGGGGGTTCAGAGACGGTGGTCGGCCTCCTCCTCGGTCGGCGTCCGGCGCCCTCAAAGCGACGTGTCTCGTTTTTCCTTCGGTTTTGCGGTGGCTTGGGTTGGGTTCCCGGGGCGGCGGCCCTGGAAGGTGTGTGGTGACCCGGCATACCACTGCATGGTGTAGTATGCAAGTCTGATATAACACCAATGAAACACCGTTCCACTAGTATTATATCGCTCAGAGTGGTACAACAGAAACATATGCGGGTCCAAGGTATGTCTATAGAATTACAACATTGACTCTGTTACATAAGATCATCACAGCCTCCTACTTTACAATGAGGTAAAACTGCAAATAAATTCCAGAAGAACGACTCGTAGTCTAGTCTTATCACGAACTCTATTAGTAGAGTATTTAACTAGCTAAAGAGGCTAAGAATAGATTCTAGCTAAGTAGGAGCTAGGTTTAGGAAACTAGTTCCCTTCTATGGCTAAACTAGGTTTTCTCCTTGATGTATGTGGTATCTGACTCCTCTGACAGGGTCTTGTCTCTTGAAGTAGTTGTTGACTCCTCGACCTTCGAGTTGCACTGTAGATACTCCGTCGATGCCTCCATATCTAAGCAGGGGATTTAAGAGTGGGATGAGTACGAGCGTACTCAACAAGTTCATTATAGGAAAGAGGTGTTTAATGCACTAGCTACAGCATTAGACCAGAAAGTCTAATACCAATGCAAGTTTTCATAACCATTTCTTCAAAAGGTTGCTTTTATTCAGAAGAACTATGTCCGTCAGCCTTCACCGGTTTACTAGAACTTCATGGAGCTCCTTTCCGGCCGCATTCGCAGTTCCATATCCCGGAACAGGGAGTGACAGGTCACGGTTCTTTACACTCTGCAGAGGTGTGTTGCTTTACCCATAAGAGATCTTAACCTTGGTGCCAACCGGGCATATGTTCCCGTCCACACTTCCTATGGTGTGAGGCCCGGTATAAGGTCTAGCCAATCATGTTCCTCCGCTACCTCGAACACCCACCCTTTGTTGCATACTCCGACCCTGGGTCCACGCCGGCCCCATTATTCCCATAGATTTCAGGGTGGACTCCGACCACGACGTCAATGCAGGGCTCTACCATACATTCCTACGCCGGCAGATGCAACCCATCATAGACCTCATTACCGTTGGGACTTCTACGGGTTCCCACCCCTGCATCAAGTCTCGCAAGATCATGAGCACCCGGTAATGAGCATCCGTTGATGAACGAGAGGTGGAAACACTTTTGACTACTCCGTCCCACTCCGGATCTTATGGTTAACACGGATATTACGGCACAATAATCACTGGCGACATTTGTTGTTTAATCCTAGATGGATATAACCCTTGCAATGGAACCTCCACCATATCAACACAATCCATGGTTCCATTGCCCACCACATAGTCATATTCATAGTTATGAAAGTAGTGGTTTTGATTTTTATGCAATAGTGATAACCATAATACTTTGCAAGTAATTTGATAGAAATACTCAAATGACATGAGCAAGTGATGAACTTGCCTTTCTTGACTGCAAGATTATGCAGGCAAGGTCTTCGATACGCAATAACTCCAAATTCTGAAATAGCATCATCGTCCGTTAAGGACGATGTTTAAAAGATTGGCAAGGATGCAATAATGCATAAGTATGAGATGCAATCGCTCTAAGCGTGACCTAACCCCGATGATTTAGGATTAGTGAGTTGATATGATTGGTTTAGAGTGTGTTGCACTTTTATAGTAATTCCACAAACAAGGTTCTTATTCAGGTGTGATTACTTGGTATCATAAACAGGTGCTGCAATATATCATAACAATAACATTAATAGCACACAACAATAAGATTTGGTGTAATCCTAACATGTAATGAATAGGGGTTGGTTTTAGCACTATATGTCATGGTTAATGATTGATTATCATATACTTCAAAAGAATAACTTTTGAAGAACATGTTCTTTAATAAAGAACAAGTATGATAATTAGGGTTGTGGAGTTCTATGGTTTACTATGGTTTCAACTAGTTTCTGGAGTAAGTATTAGATGGATCACAACCGAGTTGGATTCATCAGCTACTAGGGCTTGTATTGTTTTAATTAAGCATAATTATCTTAATCATCAATGGTTGCTATCAAGGTGGTATATCTTATTGGTGATAGATAGTTAGGGTTTATAGGTCCTGTTAAGCATGTTTGATGGATACTCCTTATTTACTTCAAAAGAATAACTTTTGAAGAACATACTTCTTAAGTAATAAGAAGTATATCAAGTAGGGTTGAGGTGGTCTAGGTTTTACTATTGGATCCACTTAAATAGGGCATAGGTGGCTCCTGGATATTATGGTTTCATAAGTATCTAATACTAGTAGGGTTTAGTGGAGTATGATATATGATGCACAATATTGGCATGGTTGCTATTGGAGTTCATCACAATGATGTGATGCTAACCAAGGTTAATTAAGGATGATGGTTTTTGGTAATAGGAATTAGGGTTTACACTTAATTGACCCTATTTGATCATCTGGGTTTTTATTAGGATGACTACATGCAATACCAACTTATTAGTAATATGGCTTCTACTATTTTATGGAAACAAGAACAAGTACTTAGTTGCTAATTATGGATCTATAAGTCAAAGGAATTTATCATGATCATACTTTATCATCCTAAGGTTTTAGGGTTAGAAGTAAATTAGATTTCACATAAGATAATAGAGTTAGGGTTTTAAATAGGATTTAGGGTTTATGATTCTCAAGAAATTATGAAGTTATGATTTCATAATGGAACTAAGTTTTTCCTATTTGTAATATAATTCCTAAAACAATAATTGGTAACGGAGTTAAAGTGATTAATTACTTTGAAATAAAATGATAATAGATTTAACATTATATTATGTCAAAAGACTTAATGAAATATGATAAATACTATTAGGGTTTCGGGTTTTTTAAATAATAGTTGAAGTAATGATCAATTAGGGCTTTCCTGTGATTAAACATAACCATAAAGAAACAACTGTTGTATTATAAGGAATTTTAATAAAAATAATATTTACTACTTTATTGATGTGAAAATAATAGAAACAAGGAAATTATATATTTTTAGTACTTAGGTCTTAATGGTTTAAGATTTAAAATTGGTCTTCTAAAATTTAGAAGAATAAATATGTATCATTTTATTTTAGACTTTAAATAGTTTGTTGTTATTTATCCTGTTTAGGAATTTTATTTTGTCAAAAAAAATATTTCTATTTGGATTTTTTATTATATCTTTCTTTTATTAAATATATATATTTCCTAAAAAAAAAAGCCAGAAAGGCTAGTTGGGCTGAGCCCAACTGATCCAAATGGATCAGACCCAACCGACCAAGTCGGTGCTCTTGGGTCGGTCAACCCCGAACCGATCCACTCCTCTCTCTCTCTCTCTCTCTCGCCGCGTCCTCGCTCACATCGACGCGCACGCAGCCCTCCTGGCGATGTGCTGCTGCCGCGCCGCCGGTTGCCGCCCCGGCCATCACCAGCCGCTTCCGGCGCCGCCGCACGCCGCCGAGACTCCGCCATCCTCTCCTCTATCGAAACCCTACTGGCGCCCCTCTCTTCGCTCGCGCATGCGCGCACTCTCCCGTGACGCCCCTGGCTCCGCCGCGCCGCCCTTTCCTGGCCGCCTCCTGCCTGCTCCGGCGCCGGCACGAGAGGGCTTTGGTCTGCCTTGTTCCGCTCTTCAACTCCCTTTCTTCGATTTGATTTTCGTGCTCCCCTTAGTTCGCCCCCAACCCTGCTGAGGCGCCACCTCCTCTTCAACCCCGGCCGATGTTGGTCGCCGGCCGTCGTTCGGTGAGGCTCCGCCCTCACCCGCCGCCTCGACTACTATTACTCGACGCTGGATGGACGGCATTCCCTGCAACCTCAGCGTCCTCCCATCTACTGGTTGGTTTCCTTGGTGGTGAATTGGTGGCGGTGTGGTTGTGATGACATGGGGTGGTGCTACTCATGGGGCTGTTGGTTCCTTGGTGTACTGGTGATGCTGTTGCGATTACTTCCTCCTCGACGCCGGCCGGACGGTGCCGTGGACGCAACCCCGGCGTCGGCCTCTTCCTCTATTCGTCTACACCACTGTAAGCTATTCCCCTCTCTCCCTATCTCTCGGTATCCTCTATGGCTATGAATTTGTCGGCCAAGAACTTGCGGTTATTTGAACTGGTTGCTGTATGTCAATGGTGAGCAGTTTATGGTACTACTGTTAGATAATCTAGTGCCTTGTGCTTGAATCAAGGCCTTAACTTGGATGAGTGGATCATCCCAACATGTGTAGCTATGTCTCTGTTGATTTGTGCTTTATATTTATATTACTGTCCATGATTAGAGACTTGTGCTGCTGGCATGATATTTGTTTGTAGCTGTCCTGGTTCATCCATTTGATGAACTGGATACACTAATTGAGCCATGATGGTGTTACTGAATTATGTGAAGGTTAACTTGTGAGCTTATATTCTGATTCATGATGGCATGGCTGCTACTAGGGTACTACTTGGTTGGCTTGGGATTGATTTCTTGGACCCCAAAGTAAATTCCTAGAGCTTGTTATGTATTACTAGCTGCTTACAGAACTGGACAGTAACTCCTAAACCCCAAGTAACTTCATGAATTAATTTGATTAGTAACTGGCTGCTCTCAAGTTGCTATCTATCGCTGATGCCCCTGTTTGGATGAGTGACTCATCCAGGCATATGCACTGATGGTATTGCTTTTACTGAAAGGATGCATTCTATATTTACTTGATGCTTGGTTAGGCAATTTACTTGATGGCTTGCTGTGTTAGCTTGTATGCTTATAGCCTCTGATGGATGGGACTGCTTACTGGATCATGTGCATACATGATCAGACCTTGTGGTTATGTTGATGGTTTGCTTATACTTAATCTGATAAGAACAGATATGGCTTGATTCTTTGGCCCGGCCTATGATGCAAAGGCTGAGGCAAAAAATATTGGATAAGAACGGATACTAAGAGATGGCTTCCAAATTCTCTATGACGATTCAGCATAGCACTTCTATGCCATCTGAGAGAAATAATTCCTCCTGATCCCCCTAGACCAGATCTGGTTGCAGGGTGGTTGGATTTATTTACTTTGCATGTTACCCTTTTATTTTCCCTGAGATGCAAAGGCAAAGAACGCATGCTTTTATTAAGTTGGTGGATCAACCTACTGTTTGTAGAGATCTTGGTCTTCTGGACTCTTGATTGATCTTCTTCTTGTGGGATTCCTGCTCCTCCTAGCTTCTCTATCGGATGCCTCATATCCTGGTTCATGAGATCTAACTATTGTTCTTTTCTTTTTGAGCTGGTGGATAATCAAAGTGTTCTTGCTGTTCTATAACTGCTGATCAGTTTTGCCAAAGTGTGGTGTGTGTGTTGCGGCTGTAAATGTGAGATGTACTCGGAAAGCTTCCTGGTACAGCTGCTGTTGTTCCTCTTAAGTACTACTGGTTGTTTGACTGTGGGATTGACAACACACACTGTGTGTGAGCTGCCTGTGTGCTTCTATCACTACTGTAGGTGAGCAAGTTGGCTTTGTCTGGCTCATGCTTATCTCATGGCGTCCTTTATCTTTGATACTGCCAGATGTGTTATTTGTATTGGCCTGTTGGCATGTGGGCTTAGTGTTATACCACCGAATTTTAATATGTGGTCTAATGATTCATCTTGATACTTTAATGTCAATGGTGGATTGCTTAATTTAAAACATGTTAGCTTTATGGTTTCTAGCTTGATTAGAGGGAATAAAATTGGTTGCCTTGTTGCCTCAAACAGTAAATCTAATTTTGGTTACCTTTTGATATGGATCAAGATATGTTGCTCTAGTCCCTGGTTGCCTTTAATTATTGTTGCCTCATGATCCAGAATTGATCCAAGTCCCTTGCATTATCCCTTTTGTCCCTAATGTTGCCTAAGTTTGAATAAATTCCCTCTAATCATTATTTGGAGATCAAGACTAGTTCTTGGTTCCCTTTAGCTAGACTCCAATATAAAAAATGTCTCCATAAATATGGAGACAAACATTTTAACATAACTCCCCATTTCTTTGTCTTTGTTGTTTCTTTTGCAGGGAAAGAAGAATTAGAGGATTGAGAAGATTAGATTTAGGAATTCTTTTATTTCCATTTTCTATTCTTTGTAATTCGGTTTCTTTTTTATGGAATTGTAAATAATTGATTTATGATAATTGTAATAAGTATTAAATTATCTATCTATTTTGAATTATCAAATGTGTTAACTTTTATATATTGTATTTCATATTATAGTTTGGAATTCAAATTCAAGTCAATATCTTATTTGAGTTCATGTTATTCATATTTGATTTGAATTCAAACTTGTTCTCCCAAAAACACATGAATGCACAAAGGTCATGTCGAAATTTGTTGCACTTACATCGATGACTAACTCAATTCCACCGATGCAAGATAAACCTCGATCACTTTGACAGTTTTAAACAAAAGCGCGAAAATTCCCCGGATTTTCTATGCATGAATGCAATGCACACATCTGTTTCCTCTATTTTTGTAACCCCAATACCTGGGATATTACAGTCTCTACCCCTTAAACTAAACTTCGTCCTCGAAGTTTGAACTCTCTCACGTTTCGGAGTGTGGATCTGACTTGTGCGGACTAAATCCTTTCTCGAACTCCGTATTGATCTTACTGGATATAATTGAATACATCCCTTATCCAGATTCTTCCTGGAATCCATTAGTATCTTTCTCTGAACATTAGTTCTTACTCCTGTTCTATGATTTTTCTCTGGAATCTAATAATACCCGTCTCTGATATTTCCTTCGTCCAACTTCTTTATCTTTGACTTACTTGAGCTTAAGTACTTCTGAGTAGATATTACTCACTTGCTCAAGTTATAGTCCACTTCTTACTTCCTCGAGGTATAAACCTCGGCTTCTGGTCTGACATACTTCTAAAAGTAGTGTTCAACAATCTTATTAAAATAAGATCGAACTTCCTCTCAGTTCAGACCTTCTTCTTAAAGTATTGAGTCATTGTATAACCAACTCAATCTTCACTCTACCCCTTAGAGTTTTCTTAAGTCCTTCAACTCCTTTTCTTCCAAGCATTGGATTGATGGTTAGAATATTGGTCTAGGTGTAGCTTATTGTTTATATTCTTCTAAGGTCTTGTGAAGAATCTTTGTGGTGTATCCACTCAATGGTGGACATCCAATGTGAATCCTTTGACTAAATGTTTATAGATCTAGCTATTTGGCTGACAAGATTTTTATTTGTTCACAAACTTTTGTTACAACTAATTAAATCGTGGACTATTTGTAATACCAACTAATACCAGCTGTGGTTGTTATACCAACTGTGGCTATTTGATATCTAAAAATGGATTCTATTATAGGTTCTGATCAACTGAACGAGACATCTTCTACTTTATCTCGCAGTATTGATATTATACCAATTGTGGTCTTCTGATATCAACTATGGTCTTCTTATATCTGCTATGGTTTCATATGTTATCTTCCTTCCTTTAGGGTTTATTTTGCAAGAAAACCACTAGCTGACACTATGAATATAGTATCCTAAGTGATTTCCCATGCATTCCCTCTTCCATAATGACTATGGTTCTACTTCTACTACTCCACAGTCATCATATTTCTCACCTTCATGCTTCTCCGTACTAAAGTACTCCTCTCATGAGGTTAAGCATGATTATATATGAGTACTTGCTTCAAAATATTGTGCTTACTTCCCACAACTTTGCTTCATAATTCTGAAGAACCTTCATCTTGTCTTTAAGATCTTCAGAGTTCGTCACTTCCTCACACGTTTACCATTACCCTCTAGATCTATAGCATCAAGTAAGGACTTGATATTGCAACATGCATTTGCATACCAAAGTCAAACTTCATGTATGGATCTAGTCAAACAATGAAAATCCAATAAAATCCAAGAAGATTCAGCTTTGTGCTAATAATACACACCATCATAAGCCTGAATATAATAGTTGAGTAAGACATCTCTAAACATCAGGCTCTGATGTGTAGTATATAACACCACATCAGATAGGTTTATATCGTGATACTTAGTACTCACATATGGAAGTCTACTATTTGTCTCATCCTTTACCTTAATTGCACAATTGCAATGAGATAAACCTTGAAACAAAGTGGTTTAGGATAGTTAAGGTTAACCTTGTTTTCTTTAGAAGTACTAATTTAACTTTCATTTTATTGAGGACTATCTCACATGATATGTCTAGGTTCTAACATTGCTACTCTAAACACATAACTATGGAAATATAGCTCATATACTTCCATATGTTCTTACCATATAACTAGGGTTCTGATGTACTTGACACAGTTCCCATGGTTTTGGAACACAGTTCTTGCACTATTATCTGGCATCTTTTTGTTCTCCTCCTAAATGTCTATGATGTTCTATTCCATCACATAATGATTCTCAGGTGAATCATATATGATTAGCTACTCTACTATGTAGGTAGAAATATAATATTCCTATCATTCTTCCTTATTTCCCATGATTGACTCATCATGGTCTATACTACTTCATATGACTCATAATTATCACTTACTATCCATTGTTTCACAAGTTTATATAAATTTTACTTACCCTATTACTTGTCTGGGTCTAGATATTCTATTAGGATATCTTAATTATCTTCATCACTTGATATTCCTTCAAATGCAGGTCTGAGTAATTCTTATTTAACTATAACATGTGTTGGTACACATCTTCCAATAGGATATCTTCCTTATGGTTGTATCCTCTCCTTGGACTACCATATGTTGTATACCAACTGTGATCTACTCATCTATTGTTTTTAAGGACTTATAGATGTACTACATGTTTGGGATTTGCGGACTAACTTTACTTTATCTTGGTAAGTTAGGTAAGAAATGTTGACTCAAGTGTGTCAGGATTATTCTCAAGTGAATATCCATCTTAAGTCATAAGAAGTATTTGGTTTACCTAGGACAACTTCCTATAGACACTACCAATCCTATAGGTCTCCTTTAAAGGGTTTTAATCCTAAGGTCAAAGCATTTGCTCTGATACCAACTGTGGTGACCCGGCATACCACTGCATGGTGTAGTATGCAAGTCTGATATAACACCAATGAAACACCGTTCCACTAGTATTATATCGCTCAGAGTGGTACAACAGAAACATATGCGGGTCCAAGGTATGTCTATAGAATTACAACATTGACTCTGTTACATAAGATCATCACAGCCTCCTACTTTACAATGAGGTAAAACTGCAAATAAATTCCAGAAGAACGACTCGTAGTCTAGTCTTATCACGAACTCTATTAGTAGAGTATTTAACTAGCTAAAGAGGCTAAGAATAGATTCTAGCTAAGTAGGAGCTAGGTTTAGGAAACTAGTTCCCTTCTATGGCTAAACTAGGTTTTCTCCTTGATGTATGTGGTATCTGACTCCTCTGACAGGGTCTTGTCTCTTGAAGTAGTTGTTGACTCCTCGACCTTCGAGTTGCACTGTAGATACTCCGTCGATGCCTCCATATCTAAGCAGGGGATTTAAGAGTGGGATGAGTACGAGCGTACTCAACAAGTTCATTATAGGAAAGAGGTGTTTAATGCACTAGCTACAGCATTAGACCAGAAAGTCTAATACCAATGCAAGTTTTCATAACCATTTCTTCAAAAGGTTGCTTTTATTCAGAAGAACTATGTCCGTCAGCCTTCACCGGTTTACTAGAACTTCATGGAGCTCCTTTCCGGCCGCGTTCGCAGTTCCATATCCCGGAACAGGGAGTGACAGGTCACGGTTCTTTACACTCTGCAGAGGTGTGTTGCTTTACCCATAAGAGATCTTAACCTTGGTGCCAACCGGGCATATGTTCCCGTCCACACTTCCTATGGTGTGAGGCCCGGTATAAGGTCTAGCCAATCATGTTCCTCCGCTACCTCGAACACCCACCCTTTGTTGCATACTCCGACCCTGGGTCCACGCCGGCCCCATTATTCCCATAGATTTCAGGGTGGACTCCGACCACGACGTCAATGCAGGGCTCTACCATACATTCCTACGCCGGCAGATGCAACCCATCATAGACCTCATTACCGTTGGGACTTCTACGGGTTCCCACCCCTGCATCAAGTCTCGCAAGATCATGAGCACCCGGTAATGAGCATCCATTGATGAACGAGAGGTGGAAACACTTTTGACTACTCCGTCCCACTCCGGATCTTATGGTTAACACGGATATTACGGCACAAGAATCACTGGCGACATTTGTTGTTTAATCCTAGATGGATATAACCCTTGCAATGGAACCTCCACCATATCAACACAATCCATGGTTCCATTGCCCACCACATAGTCATATTCATAGTTATGAAAGTAGTGGTTTTGATTTTTATGCAATAGTGATAACCATAATACTTTGCAAGTAATTTGATAGAAATACTCAAATGACATGAGCAAGTGATGAACTTGCCTTTCTTGACTGCAAGATTATGCAGGCAAGGTCTTCGATACGCAATAACTCCAAATTCTGAAATAGCATCATCGTCCGTTAAGGACGATGTTTAAAAGATTGGCAAGGATGCAATAATGCATAAGTATGAGATGCAATCGCTCTAAGCGTGACCTAACCCCGATGATTTAGGATTAGTGAGTTTATGTGATTGGTTTAGAGTGTGTTGCACTTTTATAGTAATTCCACAAACAAGGTTCTTATTCAGGTGTGATTACTTGGTATCATAAACAGGTGCTGCAATATATCATAACAATAACATTAATAGCACACAACAATAAGATTTGGTGTAATCCTAACATGTAATGAATAGGGGTTGGTTTTAGCACTATATGTCATGGTTAATGATTGATTATCATATACTTCAAAAGAATAACTTTTGAAGAACATGTTCTTTAATAAAGAACAAGTATGATAATTAGGGTTGTGGAGTTCTATGGTTTACTATGGTTTCAACTAGTTTCTGGAGTAAGTATTAGATGGATCACAACCGAGTTGGATTCATCAGCTACTAGGGCTTGTATTGTTTTAATTAAGCATAATTATCTTAATCATCAATGGTTGCTATCAAGGTGGTATATCTTATTGGTGATAGATAGTTAGGGTTTATAGGTCCTGTTAAGCATGTTTGATGGATACTCCTTATTTACTTCAAAAGAATAACTTTTGAAGAACATACTTCTTAAGTAATAAGAAGTATATCAAGTAGGGTTGAGGTGGTCTAGGTTTTACTATTGGATCCACTTAAATAGGGCATAGGTGGCTCCTGGATATTATGGTTTCATAAGTATCTAATACTAGTAGGGTTTAGTGGAGTATGATATATGATGCACAATATTGGCATGGTTGCTATTGGAGTTCATCACAATGATGTGATGCTAACCAAGGTTAATTAAGGATGATGGTTTTTGGTAATAGGAATTAGGGTTTACACTTAATTGACCCTATTTGATCATCTCTGGTTTTTATTAGGATGACTACATGCAATACCAACTTATTAGTAATATGGCTTCTACTATTTTATGGAAACAAGAACAAGTACTTAGTTGCTAATTATGGATCTATAAGTCAAAGGAATTTATCATGATCATACTTTATCATCCTAAGGTTTTAGGGTTAGAAGTAAATTAGATTTCACATAAGATAATAGAGTTAGGGTTTTAAATAGGATTTAGGGTTTATGATTCTCAAGAAATTATGAAGTTATGATTTCATAATGGAACTAAGTTTTTCCTATTTGTAATATAATTCCTAAAACAATAATTGGTAACGGAGTTAAAGTGATTAATTACTTTGAAATAAAATGATAATAGATTTAACATTATATTATGTCAAAAGACTTAATGAAATATGATAGATACTATTAGGGTTTCGGGTTTTTTAAATAATAGTTGAAGTAATGATCAATTAGGGCTTTCCTGTGATTAAACATAACCATAAAGAAACAACTGTTGTATTATAAGGAATTTTAATAAAAATAATATTTACTACTTTATTGATGTGAAAATAATAGAAACAAGGAAATTATATATTTTTAGTACTTAGGTCTTAATGGTTTAAGATTTAAAATTGGTCTTCTAAAATTTAGAAGAATAAATATGTATCATTTTATTTTAGACTTTAAATAGTTTGTTGTTATTTATTCTGTTTAGGAATTTTATTTTGTCAAAAAAAATATTTCTATTTGGATTTTTTATTATATCTTTCTTTTATTAAATATATATATTTCCTAAAAAAAAAAGCCAGAAAGGCTAGTTGGGCCGAGCCCAACTGATCCAAATGGATCAGACCCAACTGACCAAGTCGGTGCTCTTGGGTCGGTCAACCCCGAACCGATCCACTCCTCTCTCTCTCTCTCGCCGCGTCCTCGCTCACATCGACGCGCACGCAGCCCTCCTGGCGATGTGCTGCCGCCGCGCCGCCGGTTGCCGCCCCGGCCATCACCAGCCGCTTCCGGCGCCGCCGCACGCCGCCAAGACTCCGCCATCCTCTCCTCTATCGAAACCCTACTGGCGCCCCTCTCTTCGCTCGCGCATGCGCGCACTCTCCCGTGACGCCCCTAGCTCCGCCGCGCCGCCCTTTCCTGGCCGCCTCCTACCTGCTCCGGCGCCGGCACGAGAGGGCTTTGGTCTGCCTTGTTCCGCTCTTCAACTCCCTTTCTTCGATTTGATTTTCGTGCTCCCCTTGGTTCGCCCCCAACCCTGCTGAGGCGCCACCTCCTCTTCAACCCCGGCCGATGTTGGTCGCCGCTGCTGTCTGGTGAGGCTCCGCCCTCACCCGCCGCCTCGACTACTATTACTCGACGCTGGATGGACGGCATTCCCTGCAACCTCAGCGTCCTCCCATCTACTGGTTGGTTTCCTTGGTGGTGAATTGGTGGCGGTGTGGTTGTGATGACATGGGGTGGTGCTACTCATGGGGCTGTTGGTTCCTTGGTGTACTGGTGATGCTGTTGCGATTACTTCCTCCTCGACGCCGGCCGGACGGTGCCGTGGACGCAACCCCGGCGTCGGCCTCTTCCTCTATTCGACTACACCACTGTAAGCTATTCCCCTCTCTCCCTATCTCTCGGTATCCTCTATGGCTATGAATTTGTCGGCCAAGAACTTGCGGTTATTTGAACTGGTTGCTGTATGTCAATGGTGAGCAGTTTATGGTACTACTGTTAGATAATCTAGTGCCTTGTGCTTGAACCAAGGCCTTAACTTGGATGAGTGGATCATCCCAACATGTGTAGCTATGTCTCTGTTGATTTGTGCTTTATATTTATATTACTGTCCATGATTAGAGACTTGTGCTGCTGGCATGATATTTGTTTGTAGCTGTCCTGGTTCATCCATTTGATGAACTGGATACACTAATTGAGCCATGATGGTGTTACTGAATTATGTGAAGGTTAACTTGTGAGCTTATATTCTGATTCATGATGGCATGGCTGCTACTAGGGTACTACTTGGTTGGCTTGGGATTGATTTCTTGGACCCCAAAGTAAATTCCTAGAGCTTGTTATGTATTACTAGCTGCTTACAGAACTGGACAGTAACTCCTAAACCCCAAGTAACTTCATGAATTAATTTGATTAGTAACTGGCTGCTCTACTGGTTGCTATCTATCAGTGATGCCCCTGTTTGGATGAGTGACTCATCCAGGCATATGCACTGATGGTATTGCTTTTACTGAAAGGATGCATTCTATATTTACTTGATGCTTGGTTAGGCAATTTACTTGATGGCTTGCTGTGTTAGCTTGTATGCTTATAGCCTCTGATGGATGGGACTGCTTACTGGATCATGTGCATACATGATCAGACCTTGTGGTTATGTTGATGGTTTGCTTATACTTAATCTGATAAGAACAGACATAGCTTGATTCTTTGGCCCGGCCTATGATGCAAAGGCCGAGGCAAAAAATATTGGATAAGAACGGATACTAAGAGATGGCTTCCAAATTCTCTATGACGATTCAGCATAGCACTTCTATGCCATCTGAGAGAAATAATTCCTCCTGATCCCCCTAGACCAGATCTGGTTGCAGGGTGGTTGGATTTATTTACTTTGCATGTTACCCTTTTATTTTCCCTGAGATGCAAAGGCAAAGAACGCATGCTTTTATTAAGTTGGTGGATCAACCTACTGTTTGTAGAGATCTTGGTCTTCTGGACTCTTGATTGATCTTCTTCTTGTGGGATTCCTGCTCCTCCTAGCTTCTCTATCGGATGCCTCATATCCTGGTTCATGAGATCTAACTATTGTTCTTTTCTTTTTGAGCTGGTGGATAATCAAAGTGTTCTTGCTGTTCTATAACTGCTGATCAGTTTTGCCAAAGTGTGGTGTGTGTGTTGCGGCTGTAAATGTGAGATGTACTCGGAAAGCTTCCTGGTACAGCTGCTCTTGTTCCTCTTAAGTACTACTGGTTGTTTGACTGTGGGATTGACAACACACACTGTGTGTGAGCTGCCTGTGTGCTTCTATCACTACTGTAGGTGAGCAAGTTGGCTTTGTCTGGCTCATGCTTATCTCATGGCGTCCTTTATCTTTGATACTGCCAGATGTGTTATTTGTATTGGCCTGTTGGCATGTGGGCTTAGTGTTATACCACCGAATTTTAATATGTGGTCTAATGATTCATCTTGATACTTTAATGTCAATGGTGGATTGCTTAATTTAAAACATGTTAGCTTTATGGTTTCTAGCTTGATTAGAGGGAATAAAATTGGTTGCCTTGTTGCCTCAAACAGTAAATCTAATTTTAGTTACCTTTTGATATGGATCAAGATATGTTGCTCTAGTCCCTGGTTGCCTTTAATTATTGTTGCCTCATGATCCAGAATTGATCCAAGTCCCTTGCATTATCCCTTTTGTCCCTAATGTTGCCTAAGTTTGAATAAATTCCCTCTAATCATTATTTGGAGATCAAGACTAGTTCTTGGTTCCCTTTAGCTAGACTCCAATATAAAAAATGTCTCCATAAATATGGAGACAAACATTTTAACATAACTCCCCATTTCTTTGTCTTTGTTGTTTCTTTTGCAGGGAAAGAAGAATTAGAAGATTGAGAAGATTAGATTTAGGAATTCTTTTATTTCCATTTTCTATTCTTTGTAATTCGGTTTCTTTTTTATGGAATTGTAAATAATTGAATTATGATAATTGTAATAAGGTTTAAATTATCTATCTATTTTAAATTATCAAATGTGTTAACTTTTATATATTGTATTTCATATTATAGTTTGGAATTCAAATTCAAGTCAATATCTTATTTGAGTTCATGTTATTCATATTTGATTTGAATTCAAACTTGTTCTCCCAAAAACACATGAATGCACAAAGGTCATGTCGAAATTTGTTGCACTTACATCGATGACTAACTCAATTCCACCGATGCAAGATAAACCTCGATCACTTTGACAGTTTTAAACAAAAGCGCGAAAATTCCCCGGATTTTCTATGCATGAATGCAATGCACACATCTGTTTCCTCTATTTTTGTAACCCCAATACCTGGGATATTAAAGTCTCTACCCCTTAAACTAAACTTCGTCCTCGAAGTTTGAACTCTCTCACGTTTCGGAGTGTGGATCTGACTTGTGCAGACTAAGTCGTGAGCTGCTCCGTGAACACAATGCAACTTGATCTAGTTTTGTCTGTTGATGCGCATGTACGTGGCATACGCCTAGCAGTATGTACTTGTCGCTGATCGTGTGTGCGTGCGTGCTGCTTGTCTGTATCCGTGAATGCGGTGATCAGAGCTCAGTCGGAGGTGGAGATCGAATCCAAATCCACTGCCCCGACCTGCTGCCGTGCCCAGACCAGAGCTTCGGCTAGCTCTCCCCTCTGCCTAGACCGCCACCATCAAATTAAAGACCACGTGTACGTGTACCCCGACAGGACACGATCGAGGACATGTCGTACACCGCATATATATGGCTAGGGTCCACCTGTAACGTGTTGGCCGCCCGGCTTTGCTGGCAAATACCGTTAGTTGGTCGCAAATCCCAACTGATTAGTTGGCCGCACTTGCTTCAGAGGAGTACAGTGTCGTACGTGAGAACAAAATGTTGTACCCGACCCGCGAATTGTCAGATGACAAAAGCGTTTCATATTTCATTGTTTTCTTATCGAGGTTATACTCATATATAATGATACACTTCCTTCTTTTGATTTACTTCGTCGTCTTCTATGTCTAGTCAAAGTTAAACTTTGTAATGTTTACTCTAATATTTAGAAAAAAAAATGCATCTACAACACAAAATCTACCATTAAAATCGCCATAAATTATGATTTGATATTATATGTCATTCGTATCATGAATGTTGATATTTATTTCTATATTCTTAGCCAAACTTTTTTTTTCAAAAAGTCCAACGATCTATTAATAATTATTGATAGTATTAACACATAGCCCAAAATTAAGAAAAACTACAAATATGTCCGTGAATCACTTAGCGAAAGAATACAAGCACGGGAGCAAGCTGAAAAGCACGGTGCCATCCTCCCCACTTCCTCATCGGAGCCGGACAAGTTTTGTAGTACTGACATATATTCGTGCTAAGGTCCCAAATCACCAACCATCGCTAACGATAAAAACCATAGATCAAAATCGCAGCTACTGACATAAACATCGAGCAGATTCTAGGAGATCCACTGAAAAGATCGGATCCCAGAAAATCCACCGGGAAGACGACTCCACTAGAAGAACGAAAACCTCCCGACAACGAGAGCCGTGGTCTGCCGCACATCCAAGGCCACAAAGCCATTGGAGGCCAGACTTTAACTAAACCCAGAACACAAAGTAAATAAAGTTCCTTTTTAAACTCGTGATTGACAAGGGAAAAAAGATGGATGATGTCAACTTGAACGCGCATGAGTAGCGTTGTCTGCGCCCCATAATCCGTTTGTTTGTTCACTCGCTCGCCTCCCCCCGCCCCCCGGGCGATGGGAGAACCCTAGCGAGCGCCCCCAGCCCTCCTCCTTCTTCTCTCCCCGGTCGAAGCCGACGGCGATGGGGCTGACTTTACCCACGGCGCGGAGGGCGTGGGGCTCCTTGGTGGCGGTGGTGCGACTTGGCTGGCGGCGGTCCGACGTAGAGGCATGAGACCCGTGCATCGGGTGGGAGGAGGTGCAACGACACAGACGTTGGCGACGATGCAGCAGGCGGGCGACACGATGGCGGGCCTGCTCGGCCTAGATCTGGGCCCAGTACGGGGCGTAGATGGGTTGGGCGGGATGCGTGCGTATGGCGCGCCGGCGGTGCTCCCTGGAGGCGGAGAAGGCACGACGGCGGTGGGTGGGTGGCGGCGGCGCTTCGACCGGCTTGCTGCAGCTTGGCAGTATGGCTTTGTGGGCCAGTTTAGCCCTAGTTGGGCCAGTTCGGGCCTAGTTTGCCCTCACTGCCATGTATGGGAGGCTACCACGAAGGTGGTGGAGGTAGTTCCCTCCCACGCGACTGCGGTGCTGCTACCCCCGTCCCTGCCGCATCCCTTCTCTTCCCCTAGGCCCTATTCAGGTGACCACGGTGAGACGGTGAGGGTGCCTACAAGATTGTGGTGGCGTGTGCTGGTGGGTGGCATGTTAAGTGGAGCACGTCAGAGCGTCTGGGTGGTGGGTTTGGTGGTCCGGAGAAATCCTAGTCGGCATGTCCAACACCGACGTGGTGATGCCTGCGGGTGCCGCCTTTCCTCTTCCTGAAGGGCGTCAGATGTGCCTCCTCCCCAATCCCTTCTGCATACCGAGTGAAACCCTACAACTAGTCCGGGCAGCAGCATCATCGTCGTATCCTTGTTGAAGGTGCTACTTGGTATGCGGTGTTCCGGTGTGCTAGGAGCATAGTGGTATTTCTCCGGAGAGCGTAGCGATTGCGGATCGTCCTTGTTTTCGTTAATCTGCCGGTACCGGCATTATTTTCTTTTTCTTTTCTTTATCTTTTCGTTTGGTTTTGGTTGTGCTTTGGTTCAGCTTCTTTTGCTGTATCGGGTGGTTGTTTTTTCGATAAAGGGAATATATTAATATCGAGAGATACCAATTACACTCAGCCTCTGCAACAAAGCACCACCCTAATGGCACTACGGATGCATACATCCAAAAAAAAGGAAAAGAAAACTAAGAAACAAAAGTCCCGCTACAGTGTCTCGGCCTAACAACAGCAATACATCCACCACCATGACAACACCTGAATTGCAGACTCTCCAAAACACGACGCCTCCAAGAAGGGAACAGAGCTCCAACACCGTCGTCGCCCGATCAAAGATCTTAGGTTTTCACCCTGAAGATAGTCCCCACTCTCAAAACAATGCCTCAACCAAGGTCACTGCCAGGCACAACCAGTTAAGGCCAGACCTTGGGTTTCCACCCTGAAAGGTAGGACTCTGCGCTTCACATGTGTTGTCGCCCCCACCTTCATACCGCTGATGTGAAGCCCAGACACCAAGCAAGCTCCTCAACAGCGCGGAGACTTGAACCTCCCTTAGCTAGTCCTCCCCTCCGGCCTTCATGAAATTCTCTTCTTTCGACTTTCATCATGGATCCATAGTCACTTGATGTCAACACAGAAAAAGAGCTTCACGCCGCTCCCTCCAGAACCAAACGATCGGAATAAAAGCATGGGTGCGCGCGACCGAATACCACCCGATCCAGCGAACTCCAGACATAAGATGCATTGTTCCATTCGCCGGCGGAGCCTTCCGGAACTCATCACTCCGGCTCGATGAAGAAGATCAACCTCCAGAAGGTCTTCGTCTTGGCGCGTGAGGAACCCTAGGTCCACCGCCATTACACAGGCCGAGCCCCCACGCAAACGGCCATCCTCGCCGCTTGTCACACCGAAGATCCGGCAAGACGAACGACCCTGGGGTGCGGGAACCAGCAGGCTACACAGCCGCGATCAGCCCTGGTCGCACCGCCACCAGCTGCACTGAGGCCACCGCCGGCAGCAACCATCGAGGTCCGCCGCCGCCATAGCGCCTTCTCCGCAACCCTCCGCCGATCGATCCACCGCCCTACGCCCCTCCGCGCCGCCATAGGACGACGGGCCTAGGTGGGGGACCTAGACCCGTAGCGAAGTCACCGCCATCAGCGAGTAGCGCCGCCGCCGCCAGGCTGGGGACGCCGCCCAACCTCTGCCAACGCCGAAATCCGCCGATGCCGCCCCAGCCGCACCGAAGAGCCGCCGCCGCTCCTCCGCCCCAGCACCTCCGGTGCCAGGGGCCGCTGCCACCGCGGCAGATGCCGGCGGCAGCGGCGGAAGGGATCCTGCTCGAGGGGAGGGGGTGTGGTGGACGGGCTTGGCCCCCCGGCGGCGCCTTGGGGAGCGCCACGGGAGGGAGGTTAGGGTTATTGGGTGGTTGTTATATTAATATAGCCGGGTGGAAGAATATTTCGAGAAGCTAAACGGGCATTAGGTAAAAGCTGTTTGGCAACCTTTGCAGGATATCAGAGCGTCATATCGCTGCACTCGGAAGAGACACGCATTGTGGATGCTTTAATGCGTGCACTGCTGAATATTTAGTGCAGACAACGAGTGTTGCTCGTCAGGGTCAGGTTATCAGTTTGGGAGCTTCCACGACAGGCTCAAGGATCAACTCATCCAACTGCGTCCCTTGGATCTGTCTGCCCGACAACTACGGCGATTTGCACAAAAATAACCTAAAAATGAAAGAAAAGCACAGACTGACCCTCCGGCGAAACTATTTCACCAATCTAACCCTTTTGTGTGGCACCCCTCTAATCGGCGCCACACATGCCAGTGTCTGCCGGCGCCACCCTCCCAGCCGACGTGGCGCCCTCGACGCTGAGCTGGTGCGCCCATCCGACGTGGCAGCATGTGTGGCGCCCCTCCCAACGGCGCCACACATGCACTTGTAATTGCCCAAAACATACTGTGAGACAATTCGTCTGGGACTTAGCCGTTTTGCGAGGCTCAATGTGTGGCGCCGACGCCACGGGCGCCACACTAGCACGTGTGGCGCCGATGCCACGGACGCCACACAAAGAGGCTCGCGAAAACGGCTAAGGACTTATCGTCCGGAGCCCCTGGATGTTTTCGACCCAGAACTCGATATAACTTGGCATGTGTGGCGCCGATGCCATGGGCGCCACACAGTGCAGTGTGGCGCCAGTGTGGAGGGCGTCACACATTGACTTGTGTTAAGAACATGAAAAACCTACCAAACTCCAACAGTTTTCATTGGACACAACAAGTAGCAATCTCAGAACATACACAACAAGTAGCAATCTCAGAAGATGTAGTCCACATCGTAGCAAGTAAATTCAAACAACAAGTACCATTACAGACATTGTTCGAAATGACGTAGGGTTCACAACTCGATACTTATGAAGAGTTCACAACAACACGACGCACATCCTAGTGTCATCCTCGACGTGCCATCCTCGCGGGTTGCTTCCGGACGGCCACCCTCTTCGTCCTCGACGTGTCCTCGTTGGCCCCTTCCGGGCATTCTCCAAAGTTAGTCCTGATCCAAGAGAAAGACGCGCCGGCGGGAGCTCTCTTATTTGGTTGTTCTGGCAGCGGAGGAGCCCTGCCAATAAGCGCCTCCATCTGCTGGCGCCACCCATCAGAAGCTGTGTTCATACACAGTGGCTCGCCCTGAATAGGTAGTCCAAGGATCATGGAAACATCCTGGAGAGTAGGGGCCATCTCGCCGGCCCTCAAGTGGAAGGTGTGAGTCTCCGGCCTCCACCGGTCGACAAGGGCGGTGAGTGCCGAGTGGTTCATGTTCGCCCCCCCACGGCTTACAAGGGATATGAACGGCATAAGACCGGTAGGCTGGATGAACTCCGTGTACCTCTCGTCATACGGTATATCCACTGTGCCATGGTAAGGAATCTTCAAAGGGTGAAGATCCGTTGACCTCTCCGTCATATGAACAGCCCGGTGATCCCTGTCGTACTCTTCATCCAGGAGCCACACCATCCTACATGTTTACACAAATACAACATATTATGAGCCATTCATAACAAATATGAGCAACACATACATGAGAATATATCCAAATAAGCCATCACACATACATTCATATCTAGGCATTCCTAACAAATATGAGTTATTCCATCAAGAAGCATATGTAACACATTTGAATGCATTTGCTAGGCAAATATTAGACATTTCAACACATACATACATAGAATTTAAACACATACATGTAAAATTTCATATCTAGGGTTCCAACAAATCTAGGGTTCATATCCAAATCCACCAACATATCCAAATCTAGGGTTCATATCCAAATCCACTAACATATCTAGGGTTCCTACACATACACATTCAACACTTACATACCCATTTCAACACATACATAGCCATTTCAAACATCTTTGGATACAATGCATACAATCTAGCAAAATTTAACATCTATGGTTCAAACACATGCATACAATCTATGGTTCCAACAAATCTATGGTTCAAATCTATGGTTCAAACACATGCATACAAATCTATGGTTCAAACACAACCAACATTTCCAATCTAGGCAAAACGGCTAAATCGAATTAAACCGGAGCAAATCTTGGATGAATCGAAGGGGAACGAAGGGGAATACCTTGAGGATTGTATGGGGATGGATTTGGCCGGCCAGATCTGTCCAATCCGTGGAGGATTTGGTGGGGGGCGGCGGAGAGGCGGCCGGCGGCGGCGGTTGAAGGAGAGGAAGAGAGGAGAGAAAGAAGAGAAAGAGAGGGTCGGGCTGGGGGCGGGCGCGGGCGCCACACTTAACTGGATGTGTGGCGCCCGTGGCATCGGCGCCACACATGCTAGTGTGGCGCCCGTGGCATCGGCGCCACAAATAGAGGCTCGCCAAAACGGCTAAGTCCCAGACGTCCGGAGCCCCTAGATGTTTTCGACTGAAAACTTGATATAAGTTGGCATGTGTGGCGCCGTTGGGAGGGGCACCACACATGCTGCCACGTCGGATGGGCGCACCAGCTCAGCATCGAGGGCGCCACGTCGGCTGGGAGGGTGGCGCCGGCAGGAGGGGCGCCACACTGGCATGTGTGGCGCCGATTAGAGGGGCGCCACACAAAAGGGTTAGATTGGTGAAATAGTTTCGCCGGAGGGTCAGTCTGTGCTTTTCTTTCACTTTTGGGTTATTTTTGTGCAAATCGCCGACAACTACATGAAAATTTAATAATGAATGAGTTTCAGAGCCCTTTTTCGTTGGAGAGAGTTTAAAGGGATAAACACCGAAATCAAGTGGACAGAGGACCAGTTCATTGCGTAGAGCATCTGGCCCATTTGTGAATGGAGAGGAGGAGGCGACGGCAGCCCAATTAATTTAGACTACTCATAGTGAAGATAACATAGGTAGTTACATCATACATCACAACATATTTTAATGATATAACATGATAATAAATAAAAATAGTGGTGGTGATTAGCTATGTAACAGGCCTTTACAATAGGAGTCTCTTAGCGCAGCATACCTTAGGCTGGTGCCAACGCGGGCTGGAGGCGGGGCGGTACCGCCCGCGTCGGGGCGAGAGGGAGGCGAGAGGCGGGCGAGACGGCAGCGCGGGGCGGTGGATCCACCGCCCGGCGGTAGCGCCCGCTACCGCCCGGCTGCCGCCCACGCTGGGGGCGAGAGGGGGGCGGCAGCGTTGGCGCGTCGGGGCGAGAGGCGGGGCGAGAGGGAGGGGGTAACAGCTAGCTGAGGTGGCGCGATCTGATTCGTTCACGTCAGCTAGCCGTTGGGTAGCCGTTGCTTGCTCAAGAAATTCGAAAAAAGCCAAAAACCTCAAAATTTCATCCCCACCCCCTATAAATACCCCCCATAGGTTCAACATTCTATCAGTTCCGGGACGCTCCTACTCGAGACGTACTCTTGGGTTGATCATGCGTGCATGTGTTATTCTGCACAACATGATCATCGACGATGAGCGTGATATAAATTTGGAGAACATCTATGAGACAGTTGATTCCAATATCGGCCCTGCGATACACAACCATGCATGCACCACCAAGCCTAGCAGTCAGGATTCAGATGGACAACGAAATGAGGGACTCACCGATGTATACACAGCTCCAACATGATTTGATTGAGCATGTGTGGGCTAATGCCTAGATTATGTAATTTTTTCAAATTTTTATGTAAATTTTTTTTATAATGTAATCGGTAACAATTTTAGTTGAATAAAATAATTTTCTTGCATTATTTTGAATTTTGTAATCTAAAAAAGAAATGCTGATGTCGAGGAGAGAGAAAAGCTGATGTGGAGGAGAGAGAAGTGAGAGCTGGCACTGTAGCCCGTGCACTGGCACCGTGGGGTGAGAGTGAGGTGAGAGTGAGGAAAAAAGCTGACGTGGCGAGGCTATAGGGCGTGATGCATTGGCACCAGCCTTAGCCAATTTGCTTATGTGAACCGAGGAAAGAGATTGATACTATATCTTAGTTACACGGAGCCATAGACAAAATCAATTGATAAACTAATCCCATACAAACATGTAAAGAAACTCATCAAATGTAGATACAACTCTTAAGACACAATGCATTCGAGAGTTTTTCTCTTAACATATACCACTATACCTAGGATAACTCGTTAAAATACAATGTATTGTGAAGGGCCTAACATAACACTTTCAAGAAAAAATAATTCTACAACATAATAAATAACACAATGCATAAAATCACATCTAAGTTACTACACATTATGGAGGTAATAACTTACACTAGTAACATATCATATGTTACTAATTTTAAGTTACTTCCCACTAGGACCAGCCTTAAGGCAATAGCCGGCTCTCCCCTCCCGACCAAATGATGATGCATATGATATTTGCTACTAAAAACATTCCACATTTATATCTCTCTAATATGCGCAGATTATTTTTAAATGAATATGGTATACGTAGAACTAGAGCATACGAAGGCACACGTTGTCGCGCCCGTCTTTAGGAAAAAATGTTTGAAAATTTTGAGAAAAAGATTCATTTGGTGAAACTTGGAACAGTTTAATTTACAATGTGATGATATATCCTATGTAGCATATTTAGTTAGTTGAGAACTAACATACTCACATAACTTTTTTTGTTTACAATTTCTCTAGATCGCATTCATGAGATAATAAAAAAATTAACGGAACAAAACATTACAAAACATATCCTCTAAAAGCTCGAATCTTCTACTATTACATAGAATTCAGATCTAATATCAAGACCACGTTCTCAAAGAATCCAAGTATTGCATTGTGACAACTAATCACTTTATTTTAATGCTTACACCTGAATGTCAATATGAAGTGCAACAGCTGATCACAAAACATCATCTAAGAAATATGCAAGAAATAGGAACAGAAATATCTTACACACATAACTATTGTCCACTATCCATGGAATCCATGTGAACAACAATAATGTAGTTGACTTTAATTTGAGATGTCAGCATAACCAGGTGATCAAGATCAACAAAAGCTGACATATCTAACCAATAAAATCTGACCTGATCTCTTTTCCGATCTCAGATTTATCTATCTCTTCAAATGAACGGGTTTGATATATACTTATCTTGGCATATTGCAGCATCGAAAAATCTCATATGCAACTATAATAGCAAATCATTGTACACTCATATTACCTGCAATAACATTTACACTTGGATTAGCCTCAAAGATAGGGAATCAAACTTTTTCAGATCTCAAAATTCTTACGAAAGCGAGTGCAGCCTTGATAATTGTGGATCAGTCAACTGAATGATAATATATATAGATGCAACTTGAGGCTGGCTGAGGGATGAATGCCAGATTCTTGCTGGTCAGATTTTGTGCTTCTGAAATAAAATCTACAACTCACAATTAGTGAAAGCGAATTAAATGATATGATATGCTTCCAATGGAGTATCATATGATTAACCTTAAAATTCAGAGGGCTCATAGATGGGAGGTGAATGACTACGAATAAAGTTTACCTTATGTGGACGGAGGATGCTGGGCAAGCGGCTGCACCCGCACCCGCCTCCTCCTTCTCTTGCACCATCGAGAGACCCCCAAAGCCGGTTATTCATCAGAACATACTAGGAAGTTTACGGCGCGGCGCACGCCGCGCCCTTGCTATATATGGTGCGGTAAATATAGTTTACCATGGAGGGAGGCACGTATTTTAGTCTTGTCACACAGAAACTAAACAGCAAGGTTCATCTTTAACTGACAACTGCAGGAAGAAAGAGGTGGAAAGCAACTTTTTCTTTAGGTTATGAAACCCGACGTGCTTGCTCTTGTGACCCAAACCTCTAATGTGACCGACTAATAAGAAAGCGATAAAAGTTGTGCCCGGATTTCTTTCTTGTTTAGCCAAGTGGTTATATACTTAATATATATTTATGTAGTATTTGTGGAGCTAAAATGTAGAAAATTTGAAAAAAAGATACACCGCAAAATGTTCTAGAAAAGGAAGACCAAGCTGCGCTGCACCTAATGAAAATAAGTTAATCAGTCGAATAAATTACTTAGTCCTTACAGATCAATCGAGAATTCTGAAAATATACTGATTTGGTTCTTATAGGCATAACAACAAAGGCTCGTTAAACACCAAAATCACAATCAGAGTATCTAGGTTTGTGAAGTTGTTGCGCCAATCATTCAGAACCAGCAATGATGTCTTCCATCTACTGAACAATAGAGATTTTGAAACATATAGAATTTTTTTGGTGAAGAGGAAATTGACTTGCAGCTTGAGGTTGTCTGGCCGAACCAGTGAACTGTATGGCCGGTCACGGGATGAAATAGCTGCACTTCACCTCTGTTGTCGTGTGGTCGACGGCGAGGTGACTTCAACGCCATGAACCCAAGAATCAATTTGATGCTCTCATAGTCCTATCGTACATAAACCACACACAATTTTGATGACCATAGGTTAATAGGAGATTACCAAAACAACCTTAGGTAGTCATTAGTTGTCACATTGTCTGATGGCTACCTGAATAAAATTCCAACTGGCCTTTGCCTCTCAACAATGAAGATTCGACAGTAAGCAACTGAAAAACATATACACTCTTGGTAACAAACCATGCTAATATTTGATTTCATACTGAGTCATTAGATTCTATGAACATATTGCAGAATTTTGTCAGTTTATCGCCATCTTCGCAAGTCTTGATATTTCATTCCTAGAAAAGTCTAGTTAGTAGCACTCTACATATGCACAACTAAATAGTTCCCTTAACGACAACTAAAAAATATTCCTAGTGACATTGAAAACTCAAGTTTTAGATTAAGCAAGACCATTGTGATTAAATAGAAGAGATGTTCTACTCCCTTCAACAGTAGCAATACCTTGATTTCATTTGCACAAACTAAATTATAGATCTAAGTTCTTTTATACAAATTTCATATGCTAAAAACCATGTCCTGCTTGCCAAACATAAAACAATGGAAGTGGAAGGTTCTCAGATTAATTTTTCAACTCATTAAACATTTCTTGCATATGCAACATCAGCCAGTAAGAAACACATTGCCACTGTGTGGAGTAAAGAATGAATTTCTCAGAATTCAGAATAAGAAATGGAGCGGTTATGTATCATTTATCTTATTCTGAATACGGGGCATGCTTGACGGAAAAAATACAGAAGTGTCTACTGACTCAAACATAGTGGTTGAATATTTAGAAGGTACCTCTTGGTCAATTTGACTCAAACATAGTGGTTGAATATTTAGGAGGTACCTCTTGGTCAATAACAATGAAGTCTAGCTCAAACAAATTTTGCCAGTTCGCTTAATCCCTATGTTTCCTGATTGAAGCGACACACACAATGACCTTCCATTGAAATCCTTGAGGTGACAGATCCTTCACCAAGGTTGTCTGCATGGCTGTTCTTCTAGTGTCACTGTAAGAAAATACGTTAAGTAACGGTGGACATGAACAGTGGTACAAATCGCAGCTTCAATAATGCAAAAACTAAATGTAAATTGGCCAAGTAAAATGGATGCTAGCATAAGTGACAATCTAAGCCAACGAATAAATCAAAAAATAAGAACATCAACTGATGCCAAATGATAGTTATTCTCTGCATTCAAATATAAATACTATTATCCATGATTTTGAAAATCAGATAATTTGTGAGCAGACCTTGTGATTCAGAAAGACCAAAGTAATACAAACTAAAATATATAAATATGTCGTAATGTGTTTTTTCGCACACATGTATTGCTTATTGGTATGCTTATGTATCATCAATGCATTACACACATGCATTGCTCGTCACTATATGCTTACGTAGTATCGATGCTAGGAGAAAGGCAGGCAAATACTGAATATCCAGCAATATACTATAAAAGCCAAATGAACCAAAGGGCAGTTAGTTTACCTGTACTAATTAGAGATTGGGTGGGGCTCATCGAGATGAGACACAAATTGAGAGCCAACAATGCATCCCTTCATTCATCTCAAACCGATAGGGCTAAAATACTTACCTTTTCCATCTACGTCAGACATAAGCCGATTCGTCAGGTTTTCTTGATGAATTCGGCGAGCTGGGAATTTATCAGTGAGTGTTACTTACTTGCCTGTGTAGCAAGGGCAGCTATATATTTGGTCCACTCTGCCGCCTCGCTGACCGTTACGTTTGCTGACTCTGCTTCAAATTACTGGTCTACACATCTTCCTCTGGTGCATCATCATCAGACTGCAATTGATTCACTGATTGTTCAAAATTTTGTGAAACTATGGGGATTTGAAGTATGGACACAGTTGAGTCACTGATTGTTCATAATTTTGTGAAGCTATGGGGATTTGAAGTATGGACAGGAAGGGGGCCGTCGTAGGCTGGTTAGATTAGATTGAATCTCTTACCTTTCCAAAAATTTGGGAATGTCACAGAGAGAGGACATTGGTTGCCGACGCATCTGGGATGGGAGAATCTTCCCTTTGTCCTCGCCAAGGTCAGCTGCAGCTGTTGCTAGTCCTCGTCCTGCCTGCAGGAACGTAGCGCTCCACCTTAGTGCTCGCCGCGGATCCCCGCCGCTCCTTGCGTCGCCGAAACTTGGCAATGGGGCAGAGACGCGCCGGCTGGCGGATAACGCCGCTACTGGTAGCAGCGGAGGCAAGGACGTGGCGGCGAAGATCGAGATCCTCGTGGGGGCCAAGCACTGCGCTCGTTGCCATCTTAAACGGCAAGTTTCTCCTCTCTTCACATCCACCTAGAACAACACAGGGAAACCCAAAATCAGCAGAAAACAAACTGTTGAGCCTCAAGATCCCAGCAATGGTTATAGCCTTATATGGAGGTGAGAATCAGGCAACATGGCCGCCATGGCTGCCTAGTGGAGACGCAGCAGGCCAGGTGCGGGGAAAGCCCATCCCGGGCAAGGAGGAGGAATAACGCCCGCCCCTGCACTGGAGCCCATGACTCTCCATAAATGGCATTTCTAGATCTTGACAGGGGGCACCAAGTCAGCCGGCCACGCCGGCCAGACTCGACAACGCCGACCACGGCCATCTCCAACTCCGGTTTCCCGCACAACCCCCAGCCAGAGACGACCGCCGCCGCAGCCATGGGCGCCACCTCGACGGAACATCCACGTCGAGAACCAACGCACACAACCAGCGCTCACCGCCGCGCTGGTGCAGCGGTCGCCGCCAAGCCGCCGCGAGGCCGCGCCATACGCCAGCGCAACACCGCCGCTCGATGGGGTCGTCCAGCGTCTTCCACCATGGAGCGGGGAGAGAGAGAAGGGCCCATCCACGTCGATCGTGCTTCGCCCGTAAACGCGGCACGACGGCGGCAAGCAGAGGGAGGAGCGGAGGGGATTAACCTGGTGTCATCTTGGCGCAAATTGAGATGGAGGAGTGGAGACTGAGAGAGGGGAAGAGAAAGAGGCACGACGTTTCCAGAGAAGTCCGTCGCGCCACGGCAGGAAGTGAAATCTTATCCCTCGGACATCTCTGGAGTCAGTCAAAGCGGTGAGATCTACATTACTATCAATTATTATCCATCTACAGTGAAAATGCTCCAGTCTGTTAAGATTAAACAGACGCCTCTACGGAACCGATTTGAAGCAAACCGTCATTAGCAACTGTCATTAGTTTAGGCATGTGTTAATTATGTCCAAAGCGTCGTACGGACGCCTGTGTCCGTACGGACGCCTTCTCGTATGCCAAGAGGCATCTCTTTGTAACAGGCGCCTGTACAAGGCGTTCCAAACTCCTGTATAAATAGGGCTTTGCCCACAAGCAATAGATCACAAGTTTTACTCTCTAATCTGAGTTCTAACACGTTATCAGCCACGCTAGATTCTACCAAGAGCAATCACCGGAGAAGAAGAAAGGAAAGAACATAAGGTAAAAATGGCAAGAAACCTGCCAGCGATTGCATCCGCCTTCGTTCGTTTCCTCCAGATGGAGACTCGTCGCCGCCCCAGGTTCGTACGACGCCGGCAGACAGGATTCCGTCGCTACGGCCGCGCGACCGGTTTCCGTCGCCACCGCCGCTGGACTGTTTTCCGCCGCCACAACCACGGCCGTGGCCTCCGCCACCGCTCTGGACTTGGTCGTCGTCGTCGCCCTTTCCACTGGAACCGCAGTCGTCATGGCGGTCGTCGCCACGGCAACCGCCGCTGTGCGCCGCACCGGACGCCGTGCCCGGGCAAAGTGAGCGCCCAAGGCACTCAAGCTGCCCAGCCGGCACCACCCAGCCCACCTGCTCCTCTGCAATCGGCGTTCCACATACCGCCGATGGACTGGCTCCTCGGCGGGCCGGCGGCTCCGTTCCTCGGCGAGGAGGACGACTTCGACGCCGCCCTGGTGCCACCACCACCGGGGATCTTCCTCGACAACGGCATGGACGCCGGTGTGGCCTTCTGCCCGGAGCACGGGTACGGGCCTTGCCCTGCCCGCAGGGGCATCGCCTTTTGCCCAATGCAGGGCTACGGCGCGAGTCCCCCACCGCTGGCCACCGTTTTCGATCCGCCGACACCAACGCCGTCCGCCGAACTCGAGGAGTATGAGTTCCTGCCGGGCTTGGGTCCGGACGCATACATGGACCTGCCAACGCCGACGCCGGAGCACTTCATGCCGCCGGGATACAATCCCGTCCCTGAACTGGATTCGCCGCCAATGGACGAAGAGACCAGCGCTCCCGTCGCTGCCGCGCCATTGGCCTTCGACCTCAACGTCGAGCCCGAGGACGAGGAGACCCGCGCTCCCGTCGCTGCTGCGCCATTCGCCTTGGACCTCAAAGCCGAAGCCGAGCCCAAGGACGAGGAGACCGGCGCTCAGGCACCGCAGCCGGCTGGGCCAGCAACGCCGCCACCCGAAGCTCGCCGCCTCCTGCGCCGATTCGCCGCGGCCATGGCCTCCCGCCAGCCCAGCTTCCGTGCTGGGTCATGGAACCCCGCCTCCCTTGGCTTCTCCAATCTCGCCATGCCCAACACCAGCCTCCCTGACGGCTCCACCGACGAGGAAAGACGCGGCGGAAGCTGCTCTCGTCGCTGGTGAATTGGTGATGTGCGAGCAGACATGGGGGCTTCCGCCTGGGTCGGTCAAGATTGGGGATAGAGACGCTCGGGTCACTCCTGGATGTTCTATCCTTATCTGACCGGCCGGCCAAGCTACTCCATTCTAGGCAACTATATAATTAGTTTGTTTACCCAGGCGCATCCACTTGCTCCTTGTGGCAGCACTAAATTAGTACTCCTTATTTGTTTAGTACAGTACATGAGTCACATAAGTATTTGTACGGTTCTCAAGTACTTATCATGTCATAGACCTCTGTATTATGTATTTACATCATGTACTAAATTATATTGTATACTGATGTTGTAGACTACACTGTGTCTATAGAAGATTATATGTTCAATGTGTTTGCATTTTGCAATCCCTATAACATATATATATATATGGTACAATAATATTATTTTGCAAGTGGGATTAATTTTCTTGCAAAATTAACTGTTAATTCATCATCGATTAAGTCCATATATGCTTAAGATAGCATCAAATTGACTTAAATCAAATGGAATTAACAAGCAAAATTAAAGTGACTACCTCAAATTTATATATGGGATCACAAGGTAATGTGGTATCTACTGCGATAATAAGCAGATTATCCACAATTATTGTGAGGTCTACATTTTGTCAAAATTGACATTATGACTACCTTCAACGTGCTCTCCCATATATTTAAATGAAATCATAATATAAGGTACTAAGATCAAAGGCATCTACTGATTTTGGTCAGATTATGCTTCTTAGTACTGTGAGATGTACTCCATGAAAATGGTGATTATCTACAACGTGTTATGAAAGATAATTTGGGGTCCACACTAAAACTCAAGGATTCACTTGAGTTCAGCAATTTTGCAAATTTTATTACGACATAACCATGATGATTTTAATTTGCATACAAGTAAATTTACAAATCCTTGGTTCTCATTCATGTAGGACAAAATGACCGTCAAAGAATTTGAAGAGCTTGCGCTCGACGGAAATAATTATCCTACATGGGCTATGGATGTTAAAATTAGTCTTTCATCCCGTGGAATTGCAGCTGCACTCATACCACCTGAGGAACCCCTTCCGCAGGAGTTGCACAATTAACCGAGCCACAAAAATATGGTGCTTTATACATTATAAGAAACCATATTCACCCAGATTTGAAATCTGAATATTTAATGGAGGAATCTCCAAGCAATATGTGGCAAGCACTCAAAACTAGATATGAACAGCAAAGGGCAGTTATACTACCTGAAGCTAGTCATGAGTGGACCCAGTTAAGACTCCAGGATTTCAAATCTGTCGGAGCTTATAACCATGAGGTTCATAAGATTTGTTCGAAGTTACGGTTTTGCGAGAAGGAACCTTCAGAAGAGGAGAAGATAGAAAAGACTCTATCAACTATGCTCCCAGCTGATAGGATCCTACAGCAACAATATCGTGCAAGGAATTACCAAGTTTATTCTGAACTTATACATGTTCTCCTCCGTGCGAAAAACATGATGAACTTCTTTTAAAAAATAGTCATCAACGCCCAGTTGGGGCTGCCCCAATACCTGAGGTACATGCAAATTTTCAGAAAAACAATAAGTTCAATGGCTCTTTCAAAGGTCGTAAGAAGAACTTTAAGGGTAATTACAACCGCAACCGCAACAACAAGAACAAGCCACATAATTCAGACAAGGGAAAGGGCATTGCAAAGAACAAGTTTGATAAAACTAACCTTTGCCGGAAATGTGGATGCTACAAGCATGTCACCAAAAAATGCCGCACCCCAAAACATCTGGTAAACCTCTACCTGCAATCCATGGGACGTAACAGACCTGCCCAAGGAGCAAGATATGAAGCACACTTCAATCTTCAACCCGAAAACAACATGGAAGTTGGATGTTCGCGAGATGTTCAAAGAGCACCAAGCAACACCGAGGAATTACATGTACCACGGGACTCCATGGACAAGGAGAATATGATGATCGAATACGCCTCCAACGACGTGTTCGGAGACTTTGACTAGTCAATCAACTCCATTATATAGAATATTTGTTTACATCCATTTGATTGTTGTAATAAGAACATAGTATTATTGTTGTTGTTGTTGTCATCCTATATTGTAAAGCACAATATAAATATTGTATCAGCACTTTGATATCAATAAAGTTGTATATATTCTATATATCCAATAAGTCTTTTCATTGATGAAAATTCTACATTTCAATATATAGATTTCTACGGGAGTCAATCCAAATGGAGGAGGAAATGTGCCTTGTGGATAGTGGTACCACAAACTCTATACTTAGGGAAATAAAGTATTTCCAAACTCTTACAAAGATGAATGGAGATATTTTAACAATCGCCGGACGCGATGCGGTAATTGTTGGCACAGGACGCGCCATATTTACCCTCCCTATGGGTACACAAATTATAATTGAGGATGCTTTATTGTATCCCGATTCAACTCGTACCCTCATAGGATATAGAGATATCCGTAAAAATGGTTTTCACATTGAAACCCATGAAGACAACAAGGAGGAGTATCTCCTCTTTACCAAAGATAACGGATATGGCAAACAAATATTTGAGAAAATTCCCTCTTTATCATCAGGATTGTACTACACATACATAAAACCCGTAGCACACGTTGCGTACAAGGTAATTTTTCAGAATGTCAATGCATTCCAAACTTGGCATGATCGCCTTGGTCATCCCGGTATCGGGGTGATGAGGAAAATTATCGGCAATTCCCATGGTCATGACTTAAATGAAGCCAAATTCCCACAATCTTCAGATTTTGTGTGCACTGCATGTGCTACCGGGAAACTCATTTTACGACCCTCTTATCTTAAAATTCAAGCAGAACCACTCCAATTCCTTGAACGAATTCAAGGTGATATTTGTGGTCCTATCCAACCATTATCTGGACCTTTTAGGTATTTCATGGTTCTAATTGATGCATCTACACGATGGTCTCATGTGTGTCTATTATCCACACGAAACCATGCATTTGCCAAAATAATGAGACAAATTATTAAATTACAAGCTCATTATCCTGAGAATCGAATTAAATCAATTCGAATGGACAACGCTGCTGAATTTTCCTCGCGTGCCTTCAATGATTATTGCATGGCACTAGGAATTGAGGTTCAACACTCGGTCCCATATGTCCACACACAAAATGGATTGGCTGAATCCCTAATTAAGAGAATTAAGCTCATTGCACGGCCATTATTAATGAATTGCAAATTACCAACTTCATGTTGGGGTCACGCAGTTTTACACGCTGCCGACTTGATTCAATTGCGACCAACCGCATATCACAAAGCACTTCCCTCTGCAATTAGTACGTGAAATCTACCAAATATTTCCCATCTGCGTAAATTCGGATGCGCCACATATGTGCCGATCTCACCACCGCAGCGTACATCCATGGGCCCACGTAGGAAATTGGGGATCTATGTGGGGTACAAATCACCGTCAATAATCAAGTACCTTGAACCCCTCACAGGGGATTTATTCACAGCCCGTCACGCTGATTGCATCTTCAATGAGGACCATTTCCCGGCATTAGGGGGAGACATCAAGTACCAAAAAGAATGCCCGGAAATCGATTGGAATGCCCAAGGCATTTCCTCCTCTGATCCACGTACTCAAGAAACTGAACTTCAAGTTCGGAAAATAATTGATTTGCAACACATTGCAAATAACCTGCCAGATTCATTTACTGACTATAAAGGTGTTACAAAATCCTATAATCCTGCCAAAAATGCGCCCGAAAGAGTGGAGGTACCAACAAAAACCACTCAACTCCCTGTTCAAAGGAAGAGGGGGAGAAGTACGGCCACCGAACATGATTCAGCTTCTCGCAAGCAACAAAGGAAACAGAGGAAGAAACCCTCTGAACCAGTAAATGTAAATCAACCTAGCGTTGATAATCATCTAATGGGTAATGAACACCCAGTGGAAGAACGACCTCCACAACCCAGCTCAGTTGTGCACTCAATGACTGGGACATCGGAAAACCCTGACTCAATCGTATTGGGAAATCTCGACCAGTCAACAAGGGTAAATGAAATTTCCACAAACTATATTGATTCTGGAGAATCTTACAATCGTAAGTCTACAATTGTCGACATATATTTCTCAACTACAGTTGCAAACAACCTTCTAAATGATCATGATCCAAAGACCATGGCAGAGTGTGAGAAACGCTCCGACTGGCCTAAATGGAAGGATGCAATCCAAGTTGAATTAGCCTCGCTCAATAAAAGAAAGGTATTCAGTGAAGCAATACCTACACCTCCCAGAGTTTTCCCTGTGGGATTCAAATGGGTTTTCGTCCGTAAGAGGAACGAGAACAATGAGGTGGTGAGATATAAAGCAAGGCTTGTAGCCCAAGGTTTCACGCAGAGACCAGGCATTGATTTCAATGAAACATATTCTCCAGTAATGAGTGGTATTACTTTCCGATATCTTATTTCAATGGCAGTACAAAATCGTCTATCTATGCAGTTGATGGACGTGGTGACCGCTTACCTTTACGGCTCACTTGATTCGGACATATACATGAAAGTTCCTGATGGAGTTCCAGTCCCGAATCCGAATGCAAAACGCAACGTATATTGTGTAAAACTAAATAAGTCTTTGTACGGCTTAAAACAGTCGGGACGCATGTGGTACAACCGACTTAGTGAGTTCCTTTTGAAAAGGGGATACTCCAATAATGATGATTGTCCATGTGTTTTCATCAAAAAGTCCGAGACCGGATTTTGCATTATTTCGGTGTATGTCGATGACTTAAACATCATTGGTAACACACAAGATATTGATGAAGCACGCAATCACCTAAAGACGGAATTTGAAATGAAGGATTTGGGTAAAACCAAATTTTGCTTGGGATTACAACTCGAGCACCTTCCCTCAGGTATTTTGGTTCACCAAACCGCCTATATCCAGAAAATATTGGAGAAATTCAATATGGACAAATCCTATCCATCCAAAACTCCCATGGTTGTTCGATCTCTAGACGTAGAGAAAGATCAATTTAGACCAAGGGATGAAGGAGAAGAGATATTGGGATCAGAAGTCCCATATCTCAGTGCTGTTGGAGCGCTCATGTATCTCGCAAATTGCACCAGGCCTGACATTGCATTTGCAGTAAATTTACTAGCTAGACATAGCGCAGCTCCCACTAAACGCCATTGGACAGGAGTCAAGAATATCTTTCGATATCTCCAAGGCACAAAGGATCTTGGCCTATTCTTTCAATTTCAGAAAAATCTGGACATTGAGATGATTGGGTATACCGATGCTGGCTACTTATCCGACCCCCATAATGCCAGATCACAAACCGGTTTTGTGTTCCTACATGGTGGGACAGCCATCTCATGGAAGTCTTCTAAACAGACCCTAGTGGCTACATCCACCAATCATTCTGAAATAATCGCATTATATGAAGCATCACGTGAATGTGTGTGGCTTCGCAGAATGATAAACCACATACAACAATCATGTGGTAAAGGTTCTATCGAATCTCCAACCATTATCTACGAAGATAATGCTGCTTGTGTTGCTCAGATGCAAACGGGTTACATAAAGAGCAATATCACTAAACATATTGCACCTAAATTGTTTTATCCTCATGAATTACAAAAGAGTGGGGATATAAACATCTTGCAAGTTAAATCATGCGACAATCTCGCTGACCTATTCACAAAGTCTCTACCAGCCTCAACATTTGAAAAATATGTTCGTGGAATTGGCATGCGACGACTTCGTGATTTGCAAGGATCAGGGGGAGTATCTCTCTGAATTATAACCCATTCAAACATCATATTACACTCTTTTTCCCTTTATGAGTTTACTCTCATGGTTCTCATCAAGGTTTTTAATGAGGTAATATCAACACAAGAATATATGTCATATATCCTATTTTCCCCACCGGGGTTTTTAATGGATGTATACAAAACATATTAATTGTCATCTAAACTTAACAGTGAGTTTTATCCTTTTAAGGTTTTCTCATATAAGTTATCAAAGAGACAATGATCATTATATGTTGTATCATTTTCTCCTTATTTTTCCCACCGGGTTTTAAAGGAGTTTTCACAACATATCAAATACTATTCTCCTCATATTTTTCCCACAGGGTTTTTGGGGGAGTTATTCAAGAAAACATATGCTTGTGATCAAGACCAATATTTTCAAGACTATACAAGGAATAAAGACATACGAGAAGCAGCTTTGTACAAGGGGGAGTGTTAAGATTAAACAGACGCCTCTACGGAACCGATTTGAAGCAAACCGTCATTAGCAACTGTCATTAGTTTAGGCATGTGTTAATTATGTCCAAAGCGTCGTACGGACGCCTGTGTCCGTACGGACGCCTTCTCGTATGCCAAGAGGCATCTCTTTGTAACAGGCGCCTGTACAAGGCGTTCCAAACTCCTGTATAAATAGGGCTTTGCCCACAAGCAATAGATCACAAGTTTTACTCTCTAATCTGAGTTCTAACACAGTCGTTCATTCGTTGGATACTGAGATTGGGGCACCGCTTTGACCGGAAACGCTATCGGACGTGTCAACATTTAATTGGATAAAATGCTACTGTGAACAGTACTTTGCCCAAAACGCTAAAAATTGAGCAAAGGGGGTCAGCTTTAATATATGTAATAATGCTTCTCCGCATCCTTATCCATTAATGTATCTGGCTTCTCCTCTGCGTCTCCCGCCATCATCGCTGCCGCCTACTCCTCCTCCGCATCGACCTTCGTCATGGTCACCATGATTCTTTTATAATCAACAAAATAAGAATTAATTAGAACCTATAAGATCCCAAACAGGGCAAGAGAGGAATTTGTCTACAAGCAAATCAAAGGCGAACATCCTCATGAAGTAGGAGAGAGCGTTACAGGCTAGAAAGGTGAAACGCCATCCACTACCGCAAGAAAGCAAGGGAATTAGAAGGGCAGTGGCGGCGCACCTTCTAGCCAACGGCCTTCGCTCGAGGTTGAGCACAACGCGCAGCCCACGGAATTAAGCCGCGTCCTCCAAAGCGTCCTTCAAACCGCGCCGGATCGAGCGTTGGGGGACGTGTTTTGTTCGTGCCGCATTTGGGGACGTCGTTCCCCAGCCGCGTCCCCCAAACGCCTCCCCCCCAAATGAATATTGGTGCACGAAAATAAAGGTTTTCATTTAATTTTGATTATATATTACAAAGTTTGAATGAAAACGGCTAGCTTCCATCTAAACCTAGCCTACTGACCGCCCGGCGGTGCGTTCGACGGCCCCGCCCCGTCGTCGCCTCCCCTACGTCGCAGCTCCTCCTGCGCGCGCCTCCTCTCCTTGCGTTCGGCGGTGGCCCGACGGCTCCGCTCCCGCCGCGCGTCCTCCTCCGCCCTCCCCTGCTGCGCCGCCTAGAGGGAGAGCTCGACGACGCGACGAATCTGCGCATCTTCGCGGGCACGGGCGTCGTCCTGGAGCATCTTCTCCGGCTCGAAGGACTCGACGAGCGCGCGTTGCTGATCGGCCGTCTCGTCCGGGTGCGGCCCGTCGTCGTCGGACCACTCGAACTCGTCGTCGCCGTCGTCCTCCACCTCGGTCTCCTCCGCCTCGGCCTCCTCCTCCTCCATTGGCGCATCGTCCTCCACATCTGTTGGCGCCTCCATCATCGCCGCCGCCAACACGTCGGCCTCCGCCGCCAACTGGTTCGCCCCCCCAGATCGCCGCCTCCCGCTGCTGACGCTCCTCCGCCGCCAGCTGCTGCTGGCGCTCGATCGACTCCCACCGCCAGCGCTCGATCGACTCCCGCCGTTCACGGTACAACGCCTCCCGCTCATCGCGCTGGCCCTCGTCAGCCCACCGCTGCTCCATCTCCTCCCGGTACCGGCACCGTCGCGCCTCTTGTCCCGTCGAGGTGTCGAACGCCGCAACGGTGTCGCACAGCTGCTCGTGCCACGCTGCTGCCGCCGCGGCCTCGCCAGCAGCGGAGCCATGGGCGTAGAACGCCGCTAGATCCGCCGCCTGCGCCGCCTCCCGCTGCTGGCGGGCCTGCTGCTCCATTGCCTCCCGCCGCTGCTGACGGTGTGCACGCCACCGCTCTTCCCGGGCCGCGGGGTCGGTGTCGACCTGCGTTTCCGGGACTGCAAGTGGAGGAGATGGCGATGGAGGGAAGTGGCCAGGGCCGGGGCGGTTCGCCATTGCCACTGGTGGTGGAGGAGACGGCGGTGGAGCGACGAGGGCTGTGTTTGTTGCCGGCGGGGTGTGGTGGTTACCATTGAGCCGGGAGACCTTTTATAGACGCCGGTGTCGGGAAGAAAGCGCGGGAACAGGCGAGAAGAGGCGGGAAGATCGCGCGGGAACGGGCGGTGGCGTGCGAACGCCGGCGACGCGTGGAGGCTGCGCAGCACCGACGAGACGTCTCGCCTGCCCCTCCGTCGCCATTAAGGCAAAGATGCCGCCGTGTGTCACTGCGCGCGAATAACTTCGTCGCGAGGTAGGCGACGGTTAGGTTAAAATTAACTGTGCCGCTGACGGGTCGGCCCCGCCACTCCCCGCCTCGCTTTTCGGTGTGTCCGGCGTTCCCGGAGCGTCCCCTGTGGGACTGGGACGGGCTCGGGGCGCCGGACACCGTATCAGGCCGCGCCGGACAAAAATGGACTTTGAGAGACACGGCTGGAACATTTTTTGATCAGGCGCGCCCCAAATTGCTTTGGGGGACGCGGCTGGAGATGCTCTTAGGCCGCCTAACGACGCCTCCACCCTGGCCCAGTTCATGAGAATGCGTCCATGTAGTTTTTCGGAGTAGCGGGACTGTTATGTTGTCCAGCGGAACGAGCGTTTACTTCTGCTAGATCAAAATCTAACAAGCCATACTGGCTACAGGAGTACATTCTTTTTTCTTAAGCGTTTTTAGAATACATGCAATCAACTTTTAAAATATTTAGCACCAAAATAATATCGGCATGCACATTATTGGCATTTGTTAAGTTGCAAGTAGACTACAAAACATCAATAGATTAGCTCTTTTTAAAGGCCCCTAATTGATATAAGTTATAGCTGATCTAGTGTCTAATATTTGTATCACTGACTGTAAGATACCAAAGGTTGTGTGGGACTAATAAATGATTTGCCCTTTTACAAAATAAGGAATTATATTGTAGAGCACATATAGAGGGGCCTTGCCTCCCCCCACCCCCAAATAAAAACACTGCACCTGCCCGAAGCATATGCCTGTAGGTTCAACGGAGCATTTTCCGCCTGAAATATCATTTATTTTTATTGGCACGAAGCTAGTTGATTTCAACTGAGTGTCAACGAGCCATAGTTACGTTGTTTCACCAAATAAATGCCGCCACACAACCATCAATTATTACATTGTTCATCCTAACAACACAAAAACCACCATAGAACTCTCACTAGGTTTTTCCTTTTCTCGAAACAAGGAACTAAACATAGAGACAACTTTTCCATTTCCAAACCCTTTTATTCTTCACTAATTCAGTCTCGGGATCCAAGGCTCACCTGGTACCGCTAGACGGAGGAGGAGGAGGCACCCGCCTCGCCGCTATTGTTAATCGCGGCTTCGGTGACCGCGGAGTCAACATTTCCGTTGAAATTGACCATCTGCTAATGTGGTGGGGGTGGGGCGACGTCAACGGCGAGGGGGCTAGCACGGGCGGCCTTCCACCAAAATAACAATTTGTACAAACCGTAGCAACCAATCGCTAGGGAGAGAACGATGGCGCTGATGCGGTAGTGCTTCTCCAATCCTCTACTCTGGTGCCTTCGAGGTCGTTCTGGGTCCGACCGAACGTCTGCCCATAGTTGCGGGTAAGCACAGACGTGGTGGCCAAGGTTGCGTTAATCTAGTCAATGGTCGTGAGCATGGCTTGGGTCACTGGTTGTGACCATATGCCGCTAGGTTCAACGGCAGCTAAGTAGTAGAGAGGGGCCTGTCCCCCCCCCCCCCCCCCACCCCCCTGTAGGTTCAACGGCAGCTAAGTAGTAGAGAGGCCCCTAATTGATATAAGTTATAGCTGATCTAGTGTCTAATATTTGTATCACTGACTGTAAGATACCAAAGGTTGTGTGGGACTAATAAATGATTTGCCCTTTTACAAAATAAGGAATTATATTGTAGAGCACATATAGAGGGGCCTTGCCTCCCCCCACCCCCAAATAAAAACACTGCACCTGCCCGAAGCATATGCCTGTAGGTTCAACGGAGCATTTTCCGCCTGAAATATCATTTATTTTTATTGGCACGAAGCTAGTTGATTTCAACTGAGTGTCAACGAGCCATAGTTACGTTGTTTCACCAAATAAATGCCGCCACACAACCATCAATTATTACATTGTTCATCCTAACAACACAAAAACCACCATAGAACTCTCACTAGGTTTTTCCTTTTCTCGAAACAAGGAACTAAACATAGAGACAACTTTTCCATTTCCAAACCCTTTTATTCTTCACTAATTCAGTCTCGGGATCCAAGGCTCACCTGGCACCGCTAGACGGAGGAGGAGGAGGCACCCGCCTCGCCGCTATTGCTAATCGCGGCTTCGGTGACCGCGGAGTCAACATTTCCGTTGAAATTGACCATCTGCTAATGTGGTGGGGGTGGGGCGACGTCAACGGCGAGGGGGCTAGCACGGGCGGCCTTCCACCAAAATAACAATTTGTACAAACCGTAGCAACCAATCGCTAGGGAGAGAACGATGGCGCTGATGCGGTAGTGCTTCTCCAATCCTCTACTCTGGTGCCTTCGAGGTCGTTCTGGGGCCGACCGAACGTCTGCCCGTAGTTGCGGGTAAGCGCAGACGTGGTGGCCAAGGTTGCGTTAATCTAGTCAATGGTCGTGAGCATGGCTTGGGTCACTGGTTGTGACCATATGCCGCTAGGTTCAACGGCAGCTAAGTAGTAGAGAGGGGCCTGTCCCCCCCCACCCCCCCACCCCCCTCCCCACCCTCTTTCCAAATTTCAGGCGCAATCTTCATATGCCTAACCGTAACATACATGTGGTTTGAGTATATGTTCAAATGGCAAAATTGTAGATTGGCTCGTGTTACCATTTGAAGTACGGAAGCTGAATGTGCACAAGCATGAAGATTGGTTGAAACACTTGAGAGCTTAGAAATGGCCTTCATTGAGTTGATTTTTATAGGGAACCGTTGCACTTGACTTTGACTTGTATATACTATTTTTTTCTTATAAAAAGTAACTGCCCTTTGATGGGAGCCTGGTTATCTCATGAATCTACACCAGCACAAATATCTTTTTTAATTCTCGCTCATTGTCATATAAGTGTAAAATAACCTATATCAATAAATAAATCACGAATGATGAGTGGTGCCACGAACGTCAAACAAAATTGTAATTTTGGGTAGCAAATATGGTGTAAAAAAAGTTATTTTACAAAGAAAAAATAAATTACCCGGTGTCATGTTTACCCTTATGGCTTAACGTGTATCCTCCCCTGCATAAACCTTAATGGTAAATACATATGTATTGTCATCTGAACGCCAAGTTCATGAACAAATTCAAGTTTAATTCTCACCAAATCTTGAACAGAAGTGTCTTCTTTGTGTAAATCAGTAAATCACGGTTTGAAAGTGCTACCCATCATAAAAACAGCGGCTCGCCTTGGAGCTTGACCGCCCAGGAGTTCAATTTAGCCAGCGCTCGATCTAGTCGCCCGTGTGCTCAATCTGGCCGTCTTGCAGCTCGCTCCGGTCACCGAGAAGCTCAATCCGACCACCATGGCGTCATGTGTTGGGCTAACCGGAGTAGATATGCCATCTCGAACACCCTTCCTCTTCATTTTTTCTTGCTCTTTCTCCTTCCTTTCTCTTGCTCTTTTTCATGAGTAGCTGTCTCCTCCGAAAAGCCACACTGACATTTGTGGAGCGACTATTTTTGTTCTGCCGTGGAGTCGGAACCTACGTGGGTACAGTTAGGACATCTCCAACGCGGCGGACGCCCGGGCGCATCCAAAAAGATAGCCGTGGCGTATGGGACGATCTAAATCCGGTCCAAATCTGGTCCAAATCGCGTCCTCCTCTGGCTCGCGTGTTATAGGGAGATAACTTCATTTTTCATTAAAATCAGACATATTACATTTTTCTTAATACTACATACTACTAGCCTAGCTACCCAGGACTCGTCGTCGTAGCCGTGGATTCCACTCGACACGGACGACCTCTACGCGTGAGGATTCAACTCCAACTTACCAGCTGGGTGGCCCGGTGGTGGCCTTCCTCTGGTCCACGGTCGCCCTCCTCCTATCCGTCCTCGCAGCTTGGGTGCGGGCGTGTGCTCCTCCTCGTGCGGCGTCATGGTCCGCTTCCCGCACAACTCGAGCCCGCACGCGGCGGCGCATTCCACAGCGTCCCTTGCCTTGAGGTTGATGCGGTAGGGGGAGAGGGCGACAAAGCGGATGAGGTCTGCGAGGCCACGCGCGCCGTCTTTTATAACCGATGGTCTTGGAGGAAAACTTGGGCGCGAGCGCGCGCCTAGGCCTTTTCCCCCACGCGAGAACTTTCCCGCGTGTTCTCCAGCCCGCCATTGATGTCCCGTCAAGGCCTGCCATGGCGCAGAGTCTCTCAAAAAAGACGAGCCACGTCACGGCTTAGGTCGCCGCGTTAAACGCAACATGCGACCAAACAGACACGCGGACGTGGGCGCTGTCCGTGTATCCGCGTGGCCACCTAAACGGCCCAATGCGTCCATTTATGTCGTCGCGTTTAAGATGCCCTTATTACTTCAGCACATTTAGTACAGAGAACAGTACCCTGGTCGGGTGGTCTGTACCCATGATTGCCACATTGGCCGTTAATGGCACAGGCTCCGTACGATATCAAGTGCATATATCAAGCCGTAGCACTGTGGCATGCGAGCCAGAGAGGTGTGATCTTAGGGCATCCACAATGTGTAAATGGTCAAATCTGACAGAACACTTTGTTTGATATCGCAGTGAAATTTGGCTACGGCTTTTCAACGTGACCATTGCTAAATAACTGTATCGTGAGTCCCATCTCTAACTAAAAACTCATATAAAAAGGATGTCTTCCCGTCAGCATGTTACCTAGCTGCCTCTCATGCATACAAGTAGAGAGAGAGAAATATACTATTTTATTGGGTGGAATTTGGCATCGGAGCAAAAAGTTGCTCCGGTTGCCTATTTTTCTCTATTTAAAACCACCCTTATAGTGTAGAGAACTAGTTCCAAAAACTAAAAGGTGAATTTGGAACTACTTATGATTACACGTTGTGGATGCCCTCATCAGACCAAAATTCGTTCGTCTGGTGGGCTTTTTCACATTAAAAAACTACATAATATAGGTTTTAAAGCAGGTTAAAAGTTAGCCCCGGAGAAACTCTAGATTTAACCGTTTCTCCGGGACAGGCGTTGGTCGGTCAAAAGTGCAGCATATTTTTATCCCTCGATGCAGTGGATGGCTCCGCTTATACGCAAGCTGTAAATCCATTATTTTAACCCTCCTCTAATCTTCTCCCCTTCCTCAATTATAAGGCACGTCATAGCCAAGCAACCTGCCAATTAACAAGGACGTACTGCAAATTGGGCCGACCGTCATCGCCATGGCATCCAAGTGGCGTGTGTGCACCTCCTTGGTTCTGGCCGCCCTCCTTGTCGGCTTTGTGCTCCTCTGCGCCTTCGCGGTGCCCAGCAGGAACTACAACATCACCGTCGACTTCGTCGGCGTCGACCTCCCTCCGTCCAACCGCTGTGTCCCGCTTGGTGCTAGTGGCGCCACGCCGCATTGGCTCTACGTAGGGTCCAAGAAGTTGACGAACGTGCCGCTCGTTGACAAAGGCACCGACGTTTGCCTCCCGGGTTTCCTCATGGAAAGCCTTGCGGCGGATATGTGGAGCGGGACGGCGGCGTTCGGAGTTAGGCTCAGGCACTCTGGGGGCACCTGGGTGGCGTCATACGGGGCAAGGCGGGTCAGGGATGGTGGCGCTGGGTGCGGAGATGGTGGTTGGGACATGCATGCCACAACATACCGCGCACCGCGAATATCGCATGCGCCGACACCAACGATGTTCGTTTCGTCGGTATTATCGTGGTCTTTGGACCTCCCACTAGTGGAAAACGGGGCTGTAGCACCGGTTTGTAAGGGTTTTTTTAGCACCAGTTGCCTAATCAGTGCAAATCATCCGGTGCTAAAG